>NC_080203.1:9474339-19474339 GCF_030028045.1 Hippopotamus amphibius kiboko | reverse complement strand
AAATAGCATGTAACAAATTGATTAAAAGGTAATAGTTAACACATTCATCAGGGACTCTAAATACTCCATTGTGAGAACTTCTACTTATGGTCCAATGAGGCATTAGAATTTTTAAAAAAATTTTCTACTGTGAGACCTGGATTAGGTACTGGTCTGCTATGAGGTCACACCACGCTACCCTCGCTCCTGAGACCCGATCCCCTGCACGCTCCAGCCTCCCACTGTCCTGGCTAACAGCCAAAGGATGACTTCCCTGACTTTAGGGAGAGAGCAGTTCTCATCCCCTGAAATGCTCCATCGGAAAGTGGAAAGGAAGGTCGATGGATTTTAATAACGAGCTTCGCTTCTTTGCCTCATAAACCCTATCAAACTTAATTGGACTCTTTGCTTCCAATTACGCATCTCCAAGTCACCCTTCATGTTCCTCGTGGACTTCACATCATAAAACCCTGATCTGACCATGTCTGTCTGGCTCCCACCCCTGCACAGGCTCTCCACTGCAGACAAAGTAACGCTCAGGTTCTCTACACTATTCACGGCCCTCCCAAATTTTGCGCCACCTTTTCAGTCTCATCTTTCACTGCCTACACCCTCTTCCACTCTGGCTATTGATGTACTTTCATGTCTTTGTGCCACTGTGCATACCACATTCCTCTGCCAGGAAGATCCTTCCCGCTAACCTCTATCCGTCAAAATTCTCCTCATCTTTCAAAGCCTTAAAGGCTTAAAGGCTACCTATTTTTGAAGTCTTGTCTAATTCCCTTGGTAGAAATTAATCCTTCTCTTTTCTGGGTGAGCAGAGGACTTGGTTTATGTTTCTCTTGTGACACTTACACTATGCCTTGGATTATAGTTACATAGGTATGTTTTCATCACCCTCCTTGAAAGCAAGAATTGTGCTTATGTTATCCCTGTATCCTTGTCCACAGCCCCTACCCCCAGGGCATAGAGCTGCTCAATGCTGAACAAATGAATTCAAATGATAATAATATATGTATATGTGATAAGTCTGTATAAGGAGGAGGGGTTCTCTGTGTCTTTATCAATAGAACGCACCAAACTCAGCACTACACATAAGGTGAGCATTCAATAAAAAGCTGCTAAATAAACACTGAGGATATATATATATGTATATAAAATATACATTATATATTATATAAATTACATATATATATAAAAATTTTACTTCACTTTAATTTTTTACCCGATGAGTTTCATTTTGAAAAGGGGTCATAGAAGTAGTCACGGTTTAACTGATTTCCAAGAACAACATATAAGAACAAAGCCTGTTTACCCAAGTAGCAGCTCAGAGCTGAGCTCCATCTCAGCATCTTACCATGAAACCTGTAGCTTTAACAATAATTTGTACTGTGGGTTATCAGATTGCAATTATTGATCAACCAATTTGTCACACAATAGCTCAGGGAATGGCATTCTCTAAAAAAGAAACCAGCAATAAGAAATCTGCTCCCCACAGGGATACCCTTATCCTCTACTTGAGTCTGGCAAACAAAGGCAAAAGCACCACTGGATTCTGGTCTGGAGATCCTTCAGCTCTCAACTGCCTTCAAGAATCCATACGCAGCTATAACGAACTGCCTCTAGCTTGGTTTAATCTTTTGTATTAGCTCATTAATGAGTCTGGATTCCTTCCCCATTTTCCATGGTATCCCAGGCAGGGACAAAGGCTCAGGCAGCAGGGGGCAGCTTTCCTTTTGCCTGACAACAAGTGGTGGCTGGTCCCAGCCTGTAGCTAACAAATTCCATAGTTCTTTGATGGTAGAGCCCGTGGAAGGGGTCTTGTCTGCCTTAGGCTCTGCAATGCAAAATTGAGCTTTGGGAATTTGGGCCTAGGCAGTGTTCCTGGCATTTGTGACATCACCCCGACAGCTGAAAGTGATGGTGTCTCCAGAAAGCTAGTAGCCCCAAGCCCCGTGAATTCTTTCTGCTCTGTCGGCATGTGAAATACACACACTCATGAACATATTACATGTTGCTCAAAATCATTCTAAATACCTCCTGTGTGACATCTGCCAATAAGGATATCATGTCAGCCGGGTTTTAAATATAGGAACCTCTCACCATCTTCAACCAGAGAGCAAGATGCAAAAGGAATGCAGATTAACTTGCCCTGAACTTTATAGCTCTGAAGTCTCTTCACTTGATACTGTCCTTCCATGAAAGGTCCTGGTGGGGCTGAAGATTAGAATGGGGCTTCTGGATCACGATCTGTAAGATCTCTAAGCTGTACTCTAAGGATAGCCTGCCTATTTATAGATCCTCCACTTCAGGGCAGACAGAGTTCGAACTTGAGAAAATCTGAGGAACTTAAATTTAAACACATACTCCTTCATATATATACACATGTATATAAACAAACATATATATGTATGTATATATGTATAGATAATTTTTTAAATTTGTCATCTTAATTTTCCATGCAGTTACTTTGAGCCAAACTAAACTTTAAATAGTTCAAAAATCTGTCGAAGATTGGCTAGATATATTTTTCCAAGAATCTTTATGGTTTAGATGATTATGTATAAAATGTTAAAATCATTTAAACAACAACCCAAACTAGAAAAGCTGTAGTCTCTACATTCCAGAAAGTGATAACTTGAGGCACGGTGAATCAAGCTACTTAAAAGGTTACTTCTGACTTTCCTTTATGTTAACTCTTCATACTATCTTAATATAAAGAAGAAGAGTAGCTATAATTTATTGTTACTACATGCATTATCTCTAACACTTCTACTAACCCTTCAGGATAGATAGTAGTATACCCATTTCACAGATTAGGAGACTTGAGTACAGGGAGGTTAGATAATTTGGCAACTACAAAGTAACATATCTGGGACTTAAACATAGATCTATGTTTGGTTCTAAAGCCTTTGTCCTTTTCCCTAAACTACATTACATAGTGTTATGGCTCTCAAATTTCTCATTATGACTCTAAATCACATACCAATAAGACTTTACAACTGAAACAGGTAGTATTGGTTTATTAAAAACTCATGTGGAATAGTGCACTTTACAATCCCAAAAGAGTTCTTTTGAACCTTTAAACAGGATAGATAATATTTCTCTAGCTACTTACTTGCATGCCCCTCCCTCCTCTACCCCAACACATACGTACATATATACCCCCCTTGTCCCCCCCCCCATAATGGCCACAACATGGAAAGAGCCGCTAAGTCCTGTCTGTGAGTCTACATGTAATACTTCCCATTTTTCCCTGTAACATTTCACTTTGCTAGTTTTCTCTGCCATTCCAGCCTACTGAGATCTTTTTAGATCCTGATTGTATTATCTATGTACTAGCTAACCCCATCTAGCTTCGTGCCATCACTAAATATTAGAAGTATGCCTTCTCTGTCTGCAGTTCAGTCACCGGTAAAATCTTTAGGCAGTAAAGGTCAAAGCAAACAACTAAAAGCCTCTCTCCAGGCTGACACTGATATGTTAAGAAAATACTCTTTAGGAATGATGGTTAATTAGCTACACATTTACCAAAACTAAACGATTACTTAGCCAACAGTTAGTGTCACTTGTTTAAAAATTATCATAGGAATTTCTGGCAAACACTTTGATGAAATCTAGATATACCATGTCTGTGCCACATGCACACACATGTAAGTGGAAACGGCCTCCTTTGTTCTGAGGGAGCCCACAGTGGCTGCTAGTAATCATCACGGTGGCTTCTGAAAGCTCATACTCTCCAAGGTTCTAGTCTAGAATTTGGGGAAGATGTGATGCCAGGCTCCCTGACTTGTGGTTTTCACAATCCAATTTCCACTCCTTATTAAAGGTGAGGGTAAAAATTTGTCTGTCTCCAGTCTTTTCTACTTATTGTGATGACTCAAAATTTGCTAATAGTGATACCATGATAATAACCAGAAGACTCTTCAAGGGCCCTGGGATATAACTGATCTCACCTTGGGCCTCATTACCTATGATATACCATAATGGTAATTCTCTTAACTTTTTTGGTCTTGTCAACTGCTTACCCATAGTACAGAATAGATATTACCTTGAAAAGTGATGAACTAGTAAAATACTGACTGTGAAGAAAATAATTTCTAGATCAACTAATTAAACAAATAAGATCATACTTTAACTATGTTAGGAAATTATCCAATAAAATGAAGTACATATGAATAATAATGTGATTTTCATTTTGGACATTAATTATAACTCTGCTGGAAATATTCCACTTAATAGTTGCTATGCAAAATCAACGTGGTTGCTATCTAAGAAAAGCACATAATTAGGGATACAGAATTGACCCCATTATTATTATTTTACATTCACTAAGTACCAATACTCAGTCTACATGGAATACAGAAACATCCCTGGTCATATGTCAAATAAGTTTACAGTTGAAGGTTAGGTCTCAAATAACCGTGGGCATAAAGGAGTAAGGCCAAACCTTTGGTTGAGTCAATTGACACGGGGCTGCCATCCAGGTATCTGCTCTCTATAGAGAAGCTAGCTTTATTCCCATTGAGTTTTGTCAAAATCCTAATGACATGGGTAAGGAAAACTTAGTTACATTGGTCTTCAGCTTCAAAGAAGACACTTTTGGCTCACTACTACAAGAATCGTGGGCCTTCCAATAGGAATAACATCTCCACCAAGCCACTCATACTTTCCAAGTTGTCACCATTTTAACAAAGAGTTCACTTTAGGAGGTGGCTAATGGGGCTTGGAAGGCATTCTGTGACTGCCTTGTGTATTGCAGATACTTAGTACATTCATTCGGTGAACGCTCAGATGAAGAAATGGCTCATATGAAATTAAGCCTTTAATATTAGCTTCAAGGGCACCCTGAGACTTTTTATTGTTTTAGCAGTTGAAACCCTTTGTCTAAGTGAAATCTTACTTAGAAGACCCATATGTAAAGCAGATCTTAGACATGCTCTGGTTAAAATAGGAATGGGAGACTCAGAATAACCCCACAGCACCTCTCCCACATCCCTACTCCCTGTGGAACACAATCTGAATACACTGCCTAAGCAACGGAGCTAATTGGCACATAAACCCACTGACTAATATGCTGCTAATTTTGCCATTCTAGAAGGAGGGAGAAGGCACTGGCTACATTATTATAGGGTGCCCAGGAAGGTGGAGGAGTTGACATTCAGAGCATGAGAGTGAAAGGATGACTAATCCTGAATGTGGACAGGAACCCAAGTCAGACTCTGTGAGTGGGTATAAGACCACGAGCAACAGGTCCTGCTGACTGCCTGGTTTTGGTCCAGTGATTCCAGCAGAGAGCCCACCCCCACCCCTAGCCCACGTGCAACAGCTGTTCACTGGGTTTCAATGAAGCAGGAGGCACTGAAGTGTACTTGTTATGATCAAACACTAGTTAATAGATGTGATAAGAGATAAATAATTAGCAAGTCCATGTCTCATGCTATACCACTTTTTGTTCCAAAGGTGAACTGCTTAAGTAGAGGCTTCTGATATGATTGGGAGTACTGTATAAGAAAATGTGCTTGCGTGTTTGCAAGCGTCTTTTGCATTATACGAGAGCCTTTGGAAGCAGAGCAAAGGCACGATACAATATTGATCTGCTCATTTCCCAGTCCCAGCTTTGTCATTTAATAGCAGTATGACTTTGGACAAGTCATTTCCCTCTCTTGGCTTTCATTTCCTCATCTATAAAATCAGAGGGTTGGGCTCTATGACCTAAAGGCCCCTGCAAACCATAAGCCTGCACTTACGTAACCCTGCCCTTTAGCACAGAAATTGATTAATATTGAATATGAAAAGTACCTTAAATTAAATCAAAGCTTAGAAATAAATCGAGGGCAGCAAAGGTTTAGCTCTTTGAATGAACTGATCAATAAAATACTGTACATGGAGATCTACTCTGTAGATGCTACTATGTTAGGTGCTAGAGAAAACAGCTGTATGCATGATCCCAGACTTAAGGAGCTGACAGTCCAGAGGCAGGATACATATCTTCATAAATATATTTGGGTAAAAGTTGTCTCTGAATCTCCAAATAGTATTTGAACATACATAGACCAATATACTGCTTATAATCCAGGTTTACGGAGGTAGAGAGAAGTCATTTGTAACCATTTATTTTTGCTGTGTTGCATTTGGCCAGTAGGTAGATGTAAACAGAATATGAGACCCTATGGATTTCAGAGATATTTTGTAAATATATTTCTAACTTTGTGACCTTGGTAGCCCTTATAGTTTGATAGAATTTCCTTTCCATATGTAGAACTTGTCTTTCCATAGCCAACACTTCCAATACTTCCTACTTAAAAAAGAGCTTATGAGAGAGTACAATACTGCAATGAAAAAAGATCATGTACTTCCCTTCATTGCTAAGTTGAGATCACCACAACACTGCTATCAACAACATTTTGGCTTACCACTCTTGGCTCGTCTTCCATTTCTGAATAATTTAATGTGCAAGGACCAAAATACATGACCCAATTTAAGTACCTTTAATCCTGTATATTCTAAATAAAGCAAATAGTTCATTTTCAAGAAATTTAATATGAAATACTTGGGAATTCATCTTGGTGCAGTATTATTAAACTGTACATAGTAATTAAGACATTAAAAACACATGCTCCCCAAAGCCACCAGACATTGTAATTATTTTTCACGCTATTAAGCAAAATGACAGAAGATTTTTTAATGATAAATGGTCTTTTGGAATGCATCAGCTTTTGCTTCATGAAATCATGTTTAGCTCCACAGAGTCTAGGTCTGGTATTTAAAGACCAACTCACATTGTCCTTTCGTATCTCAGAAGTCATTCACTGGCTCTTGTTAACATGCCATTGTAGATACTCTGTCTTTCACACACACGTACGTTCTGGCTCCATATGGCAATGGCAATTCCTAGAGTCCTGCCACGCTATTTGTATGTGAAGAAGTGTGACAGACACTGGGACATAATTTCATTTGGAAAGGCCTTTTATTTAAATTTGACTCTCAAAAGCTTTCTCCTTTTGTTTAGAAATTTTAGATCGGTGTCAGCTTTTCTAGCAACCATTGGAGTAGGCTAGCATTTTATGACTGTCACTGGTTTTACTGCGAGGAGACTATGAAAAAAGTTACTCAAAGCATTTTCGATCATGCCTGAGATTCATTTAAAGATTTTTTAAAAATTACATGTTAAGGTATGTCCTGGGTACTTTTCTGACATGTAACAACTTTATTAATTCACTTATTAAAAGTATAACTTTCTATTTCAGAAGTCAATATCTTTTCATGACACCAATCTGTCAGGCATCTTAAAAAATACTTTTCAGGTGTTTATGAAGGGGGATGGAAGTAGAGACATTCCACTGTCTGCTCTAGATTTAAAATTTTCTTTGACCATTTAAACTCATTTTATGAATTAGAGGTAGCTAATACAAAGTCTGTCTGCTGTTTATAACTCAAACCCATGTCATGAAGTGCCTCAGTTTCCACACCACACACTGTGGTGGTCAGTTTTCTGAGACTCTTCCCATTTGAGAGTTGGGAAACAACGTGCTTATTCTTCTTTGCTGCTGATTTTAGAGCTTCAGACCATAGACATTACTATATGAGGGACTTGGAAACCATTAGACAAATTAAGGAGTTTCTGCTATTTGTACTTCTGCACATCTTTTATGTACGGATCATGCTAACCACAGCGAGGCATGCCATGTCTTTAAAGACGTAGAAGGAAAGAGCACAGAGACTGAAGTGAGTCACCCTGGATTCTAGGTCTAGCTCTACCACTTACTATATGAAGGTCACTCAGACTTCCAGTGCCCACAGTTTCTTCATCTGGTAAGTCTAGGTAGCAATGTCTCAGAGTCATTGTGAAGATCAATTTATGTAATGTACATGAAAGAGCTTTACAAACTGAACTGTGCTATGCAAATTTATGGCAGAATTATTATCATTCATATTGAGTCACATGGCTAACAAGATGTGAAGACGGGTCACCTATCTGATTCTAGAGGAGGGTGAAAATGCCAAAGTGTTTTTATAATTTAACGTTTTCATAGCCTAATGAGAACAAGGCAGTAGAACAGAAGAATTGGGTGGGGGAAGGGCAAGTTTAAGTTCCATCCACCCAGGCTGGAAGACTGGTGGGAAGGGAAGAATCTCTGAAAAGATGAGAGGTTACAAAGTAGAAAGGGGTGACCTGGGAACAGGGTGTTTTAAAAAGAGTGGCAGGGCAGAGAATAAAGTCACAAGACTTGTTCACAAGAGGGTGCTGGGTTAAAGCCTGACCTTGAGCCACAAATCACGGAATCACATGGCTGGAAGGAATCTTCAGAGGCCACCTCGTCCACACCCCCACCGTTCAGCAGGACATTTCAACCATCCCAAACAGATGAGACTTGATCCAACTTTCAATGAAAAGCTCTGACACCAAATGAGCAGGTATTGACTGCTCTGGCTTCAACTGTTTACAACAGGCAGGAAAACAATTTCTGGAATTTCATTTGAACCTGAACTGAAACTGGAGAAAAACAATGAGCAGCTAGATCTTCCTTGAGAACAATAACTTCTGTAGCAGTTTAGGGATGGCTAAATTAACACTAACTACATAGCTACTCTTAGAAAATGTCACCAACAAAATGGGGTTAGAGGACAAATGGCCCACAGTGTCCTGTGGGTAAGAATGTATTGTGATCATTCTTGGTATTTGTGGGGTCTTCTCTCCACGCAGGAGTCCTTGGAGCAGGATACTCAGAAAAACAAAATTTGGTTTTTTTAAAAGCAATATGGCCCAGCAAATTCCAGGACTGACATTGAGGACTTAAAAGAGTTCAATTCCTCTCCTAACACAAGACAATAAATCCTCACACAAATTAGAAACTGAAAAGGAAATAAAAAGGTCCTCATTTCCAATCGTGGGAATGTTACACAAGAACTCCGGCTTGGAAGGAGGAGGGGACGACATTCCACACCTGCAGGCCTTCCCAGGAAAGGGGCCCAGGCCTGACCCTGAACCCGTCCCCTCAAGGTTACACCGTGGGACTGTCAATATGGAAATAATGTTACATTATTCCCTTAGTGAATATATTATTTCCAGTGCTATCAACAGCAACCATAACCTGAAAGCAGGCAGCTGAGAATTTCCACGGAAGAAAGTGAAGAGTTATTCTGGGATGTGCTCCTAAACGGCCTAGCTACAGTCCATCTGGATGGATACACGTGAGCATACACCCATAGACAGAAGTATCTCCGCATTTATAGTTGCGTATGTTGGAGCATCCTACTGTAGTTTAATAGACGCAGAACCAAGTGAAGGGCTTAGGAAAATAACATTACACTCCTGGACACACCACTAACTTACATGTGAACTGGGGTAAGTTAACTTGATTCTACCTCCTCATCACTAAAACTTTAGGTCAATTTCGACAGGCATTCAGTGAATCCAGATGTTTGGCAGTGTGCAGGAAACAACATCTGGATGATTGATCGAATTTTCAACTGAACTTACTGGATGTTTTGGCAGCATGCCCACACAGCCTCTAATAGCTTTCTGCCTCAGTTTCCCTAGCTATAAAAAAGGGACCAACATTATCACTTACATCCCAGGAGGCAATGAGGATGAAATAATATCTGAGGGTAACAATGAGTTCCTGAAAACAATGATCCTTTGACAGTACTATATCTTATACAATTCCAGGCTGGATACTTTTTCCTATACGAGCAGTTAGACTTTTAGGACATGAAAGCACTTTGAAATATGGTTCAGTGCTGTACAAATAAAACACATTATCAGCATCAACATCATCATAACATTCCTCTCTACGGCTTCCTTAAAGTATCTTACTTTCAAGATTGAATCATGGTCAAAATATGAATTTTATTAAAGGTCTGAAAGAAGATATGTTCTGGCCATGTAAAGCAACACAGATGAGAAAAAAAATCAATGTGGATGTTTGGGGCCCAACCAATTTTAACAGCTCAATTTAAGCAGGTAAAAGTGGTCTATCAATGAGAATTAATAGGTTGCTCAACGGTATTTGTAAGGAAACCAAAAATGTTCACGTATACGTCCAAGGCAAATGTAGGAGAATAATTATAATAGTGACCTTTCTGACACAGACAATATACACCTCCCTACCTGTGAAGTGGCTTCAGCTTCTGTGGCTGGAATTTAGTATGAGGGGAAAGAAGGAAGCAATACGGGAGAGAAAAGAGATGTATCAAAGGGACCTCTTTGATCTACCCAAAATTTGGGCGGCAGAATTAGAATGGCAAAAAGTATTGGAATACTGCTTCCTTTCAAACTCGCTCAAGTCCTGCCTAGAGAGAAAATCCTGAATATAATAACCATCTTAACTGTCACGCACATGCAATTATATATTTGTGTATATATGTAAAAATGTATACTTAAATATAAATTTTGTATGATGGGATAATATAAATAGATATAGATACATAGATATAATTTCTCATCTTCACAATAACCTTGTAAGGGCCTGTTTTGATAGCTCTAAATACTACAGATGAGAAAACTAAAGCTCGGAGAGGTTGAATGATTTGCCCAAGGTTATATATCTAGTAAGATCCACAGCTGAATTCAGATCCATCTGGATCCAAAGCCCATATTCTTTTCACTAGACTACATGGTCTCCCGTAGCATTAATATCAAACACCCAAAGGCTTTACTAAAGGGGCTTCCCATAAATATTTTTAGTGACTATTGGATCATATGGCCTGAGGCAGCTTTCCCTTTCTGCAGGGTGGGGATCCACCCATCGGTCTTTCTCTGAAATTTCTTATGAAATCCTTCTCATACTAGCCTAGCTCACCTTAGGCCTAAGCAAACTACCCAAAATTGATAACAGCATCACTGTCTGGCTCTTTGTTATAGGCTGCCTTTTATCTGTATTTAAGCACTTTTCATGCTTTTGCTTCTCCTCCAAGGAAGCTGTGAAAACAGAAGGTTACACTTCTTTTGAATCCTCAAACTCCCTCGTACCTGACTGAGCACATCGCAGGTGTTCCTTAACGTCTGTTGACCAAAGAGATCTGTTGACAATATTCTTCATTTGGAATTAGGGGCACAGTGATGGACCCTGAGATTTTGGCCTCACCAGTGCTGGGGTCTAACCAGCTGAGTGCAGCCACACCGACACATTTGGTTTGAGATAATTTGGAAATAATTCAGAGGAGAAATACCGCCATTATCCCCAGGTAAAGCAACAAGTTCAGCAGTGAGTGGTTTACATTTTGCTCTGAACTCTTCAGAGATGTGTTTTGAAATAATCATACTCTATCTAACCAGGCTTTGTAGAAATTAGTGAGGTTGTGAGTTCACCAAAAGAAGGATCTCTTATGCAAATACTGCCACTATCCTGTGCTCAGCAGCAGTAACAACTGTTTATTAAGTGCTCACGGAGTGCAGAGCACTTTATTAGGCACCAGAGGAGTCGCACTCAAAAGTGTAGTAAATACTTCCAGAATGCCATTTGCAGTGAAATTCATCACTATTAGGAAGCCCTTCGAAACGTTTTCCAAAAACCACAAAAATTTCACTGCTAAACTTCATATTAAAAAGCAAAATCATGCCAATGTCGTCACACAGAAACCTGTGTCCTTGCATAAGGATTTTTGTTCCATTAAGCTCTTCCTAGGCTACAAATAGAAGTCGGTGGTGCCAGGGCCCTCCCACCCACGGACTATGGGGTAGGAACACTGTCACTCTGGTATCTGGTGGCATTTTTGGTGACATTTTTTCTTATTGTGGCCACAAAGCAATCATAAGCAGATGGTACAACTAACTTCTATTTGTGTCTTAGTTACTAAACTCCTTCTGAGAGGAAAAACTGTGTACAGGTCAGGGGAATCTGTGGGTGTCTCTGTGCATGACAGTGAGTCAGAAGTTGGCAAGGGTGCAGCGAAGCTGGTCCTCTCGTATCTTGCTGGTGGCAGTGAAAGCTGATACATCCCCATCGGAGAGCAGTTTGGAAACATTCATTAAAACGCTCATTTCCTTTAAACCAATAACTCCAGTATTTTAAGAAAATGATCTAAGATCAGGAGATAGCACTATGCAAGAGAGCTAGCTTTAGTTATAATGGTAAAAATTTGAATCAATCTGAATGCATAGCCAAAGCAGATTGATTAATTATAATTAATACTTAAAGGAATCTTTTGTGGCCACAAAAAATGATTAATATGAAGATTTGTGGCAACGTGAAAAGTGTTTCCAATATAGTGTTAAAGAACTAGAAATCACTTGTATACTTCCAATTATGTACAAAGTCCGTGTGTGATTTTCTGAAAAAATATTAAAAAAGAACACATAAAAATGAAAAAAGGATAGACTAGTGGGGTTATGAAAAATGCTTCTCCTATTTTTCTCTTATATTACAATATTTTCTTTATAATTTAAAAGTGGGGTGGAAAACAAGGGTCAGAAGTCCTTTATAGCAGAGGGAATCTTTGAAGAAAATGAACAATGGCGCCTCTCCAAAAGCCCAAGAATACAGTTTGAGCACTGGATACCATCCATCCATCAGTTTTTTTCCATTCCCATTTTTGTTGGATATACACATACCTGGTTAATGTGCTTCAGTTTGTCGATAATTTGACTGACCACTGGCTCAGGGCCCTTCATTTTCAGCTCATGGAGGTTGAACTGATTTTTCATTCCATTCCTTGCTGCCTTTTGGCTGTATCTGGGAAACATGAAGGTAAAGAAAAGGTTTGTCACGAGAGAGTTCCAAGCAAAGTGCAAACTGACTGCATTTGGCACCAATGGTCAAGCTGACCTCAAGCTATCTTCAGCCTTCCAACCCATGGGACAACTGCATGGTACAAAGGCAGATCACTCCGGATAGTCTGTCTGCAGTGGAGAACATTCATTCAATAGTCAACAACTATTAATTCAACATCCTTTTTTTTCCAAGTGCTGAGGAGACAACAATGAACAAGACGGACTAGGTCTCTGCCCTTACTGTGCCCTCAGTCTAGTGTAGAGTCCAGAAGAGCATGCAGAGTGAGAAGAGCTAGGCTAAGGGAGGTGCTGGGTCTTGGCTAGGGAAGCACACAAGAAGGTCCTTAACTCTGAGTATGCTTTCTACTCATTTGAAGGAGAGAGACTCTTGCATGTTCTTTACCTCTTCCTTCTCCACTTCCTCCTCCCATCATTTCCTGCAGGTCTGGGAGTTGAGCTGCTTTTGAGGAGGCTTTCCTAAGCCATTTGCAGCATAAATTACGCTGGCCAGCTTCTGTCTGTGTTCTCCACGGGAAGGCAGAACAGTAGCTCAAGGGAAGGTTTTAACGTGCCCCCCCCACCCCCCGATAAGCCGTAGGCTTACGTTTCAGGATTGAAGTTTCAAGGTATCTATGGCATGAGAATGGGGAATATTTACAATCTTGGACAATTCTGCCTTTCAGTGTGGGGCTTTGCCCACTTCGACTTGAACAGCAATTCACTACTGAGGTGGTTTCTTTGCTATCCCCATGGTTCCAGACCTCTACATAGAGTTACTCCTCATCTTGCAAAACAAAGCAAAACAAAAACAAGAAACAGATTTCATTTCTTCATCTTTTATCATGTAGAAAGGCCAGAACACTGTTACCAAAGGGGAAAAGGTTTTTGATCCGTTTTCTGCTTTTTCCTCATCCTGATAATAGAATATTTTCTTAAAGAAATGGAAAAGTTTGCACATCTTTTGCCCCTACTTTATATACTTTTAAAAAAATCACAATACGACAGTTGAATTAAGGGCATATTCACATTTCTTTTAATAATATTTTTAATTACAAAATAATAGTGGTCATTATAAACAATTCAAATGTACAGAAATAAGCAAAGCATACAGCAAAAGTTCTTGCATCGTCCTATCCTTCCAAGAGAGAACCTTGGTTAACAGATTGATATATATTCTTCTAGGGGTTTTCACGTGCATATACTAACATGTAATTTTAACCAAAATTGGAATCATACTAGTCACGCTGATATGCAACTTATCACTTAATATATATCTGGGATATGTTTCCATGTCAGAACAGAAATAACTGCCTTGTTCTTATTCCTCTATATAGCTAGATCATAATATATTTATCCAATCCCTTACTGATAAATAATTGAGATATTTATAATATTTTGCTAATATAAACAATGTCAAAGAACATCCTTGTATACCAATCTTTGTACATTTATATTAATATCTATAAAGGATAAGTTCCTAGAATTTAATCAATTTGTAATTCTAATCCCAAATTATGACGTGCAACAAATAATTAATACTATTGTATTTTTGCACAGCATTTTACAAATCAGTTTTGTATCAGTCAGCTCATTTGAGCTTCTCAACCACATTGTGAGGTGATGGGGGGACCTCATTATCTCTTTATCATTGAAAATTTCACAACTTCATAAGATACTGATCTGATTCTGTTAGATGCTCCCTTCTATAATGGAATGCATCTGCCAATATTAAGGACATCCTTTGATGCTACCATGCATGTTAGCAGAGGAGGTCAGGAAATCTAGGTCTGACTTTTGTAATTAAAAGTCATCTTCTGAGAAGGAAAATGTTCTGTAGGCACATTGAAGAGAACATTTGATTGCATGTCTTCTAAAATGGTAGCCTAACATATTTGGCTTACCTAACTTTACAAGTTAGCAAATACACAGATCACCAACCCTCGGGGGCTGCCTTAAAGGAACGTAAAGCAACATTCTTTGCTTATATATCTGGTGGGAATCAGCCTCCTTTTTTGTGTTCATATATAATGCTGTCTGTTTAAACATCATCTCCCTCTTGATGATACTGCCAACTCCATCTTCTTCTTCTTTGCTTCTACTGATACCTGAAGCAGAGACCCAATTCACAGGGAAAGAGGTAAGGCTCATTATAAATCTTCTGAAATGAACTTTAGGAATGTGTCCCTAGAGACATTCCCCCGGGCTTGTTCCTATCAAAGCCTGCCGGCCACTTTTATGCCCACTGCTACAAAACCAACCTCTTCCTGAAGTTTATTATCCTCATTGGAATAATGTAAAGACATCTGCCAACTTAGTGATTTTGCCCTGTACTGCCTCTTTCAAATCATTTATAAATATTAAGTCAAATTAGTCCCATAGCTGATCCCCTGCGGCCCTACTGTCTGTTTTCTGCCGTTCAGAAAAATGCCCCTTTAGCTTTATTTTTTTGTTCCTTACCTCCAAGCCATGGATAAGGAGCCAGGACTAAACACTGCTCCCCAATCCCATGGTGACTCAATTTTTTAAAAACAGCTTTGAGTTTAAAAGCTTGCCAAACTTTTTGAAAGTCGAAATAGCATCCACTGTTCTGCTCTATCCATGTGCTATTTAAATCCTCAAAAGACTCTAGTAAATCAAGCATGGTTTCTGATTACAGAAGTGTTGGGAAGAGTTGGCCTATGGCTTAAACCCAAAACTTTATTTTATTTACTCCAGGAAGCAGTAACCAGAAGTACTGGTTCAATTGATGTCTACAGCTGCTAAAATTTAGTGGCACTATTTTTTAAATGTAGTGGCACTATTTTAAAACTATCCAAAAACTCTGATCTTGCCCTATCCCTTTAGGTATCTCAATACCTCTCCCCAACCCCCAGTATCATTTTCTGCTTCTCACCTTTCTACCCTTTCTCCTTAGCCAGACAAAATGTAGAACAGAATCTTAAAAGCCATGAGTGTTAAAATGGAATACTATGCAGACATTAAAAGAACAAAGTAGATCTATATGTGCTGATATGGAACCAAATCCAAGATACACTGTAACAAATACAAGTACTGGTTCAGAATGTACAGTATGATTCTATTTGCAGTAAAAATGGGTCTGCATATGCATGACTCTCACACACTTTATATGTGTCCAAACACACACAGAAAATGTTTAGATGCATCAATAAAAGAATGGTAAAAGCGGTGGCTTCCAGTGAGTAAGATATGGGGGGAAGTTTTATTTTTTTCTTTTATGTCTTTCTATATCTTTTACACTTTAAAAATTTTTTTTCACTTTAAAAATTTTAAAGTAATTTAATTTTTAATGAGTGAAATTTTATATAGTTATTTTTAAGGCAAAAGAAAACAAAATGAAACAAGAAAACAGAAACAAACAAAAGGAAAATTTTAAAAAGTGGGCCTAACTCCTATGCACAGCTCAGGGCCTCTGGGAAATCTTTCTTGTTAATAAGAGTTATGCTGGTCCTCACTAGAGCCCTGACTTAAAGGTGATTTCTTATGAGAACACATATTTGGGCCAATATACACAAGGTCACCCTGGAATTCCTTCACACCTCAGGTCACAAATTCTACTTTGTTAGGTTAAACACAGCCTATATGTTTCCTGCTCTTCTGTGAGGTAACCCTAACCTGTCTATTTCAAAAGGCCAGTCAGTATATCAGCGAGGATGTGAGTATGAACGTGCATTATTCTGAGTACCCTCTCTCAAAATAGAGGCAAAAAAGCCACTCGAGTTCTTGCCCACCTTCCCTGCAGATGCCGGAAGTCCTCTCCCGATGGGAGTTGAGGGCCTCCCTGAACCACTCTGATTCACTTTGAACTGCTGCCCTTGCACCCAAATGTATCATGGGTACCATGCTGGGTTAATTGTGCTCCTTCTGCATACGTTCCATTTGCCAGCCCGTATAGTCTTCGAGCTCTTTGAAGGCAGAGGCTTGGTTAGTTCTCTTTTGTACCACCTAAAGCACCTCCTGGTGCTTGTAATAACACCAGCTGTCAGGTTTCAGTGCTTTCTCTGTGCCAGATACCGTTCCAAGTACTGAGGAAAAACAAAACCTGCATCACCACACCTAGTCCTCCTAAGGAGGACTCCTATGAGATAGACAGTATTATTATCAGCCCCTTCTTGCAGATGAGAACATTGAGGCACAAAGTGAAGCCACTTGCTCAAGGTCACACAGCTAGTCAATAGCAAAACTGGAGTTTGAACCTCTGAGTCCATGTCCAGCTGCCTCTGTTCTTTGCCGCTCTGCTATTATTGCTTCCTTAGAAATAATCTATGCTGACTAAATATTTGACGTTTCCATACCACACTGCCCTATTGTATGAGACAATTAGCCAGCTACTGGAATGGTCTACAAGGCTCACAACAGTGCCTGCAACAACAGCTCTCTTTACCTACTCAGCAGATTCCTGGGCATGCCCTTTAAAAGCCCTTGGGGAGAGCCCTGTGTATGGAGTTTCTTCTCCCAAATAGAGATCCAACGGTATGGCTATTCAGTGAAATATTTGCATTCATGAAAGATAAGGTGTTGAAGTTAGAGAAATAAATAATCTTCCACCACCACGGCACTAGACAAACACCAAAGGTGGTTTGAAATTTCTAAGGACAATAGGGAAATGAATGCTGGAGAATGCCTTCCCTGCCTTGCAGCAATGCAACACATGTGATGTAACCCCAGGGGATTTTATGTAATACGCATGCTCTGAGCGTCAAGCCCAGAGGGACTCAGGAGTGTCTCTGTAGGGTTGCATTAATGAATTAATTAATTCAGCATTTCATTTCCACTCACTCCTCTGTGCCACTGGTGTACAATGGTTCATGATAGGCTTCGAATGACAATGAGCCCTTGTAGCCACGATTCTCCTCATCCAGGCTGCAGAGCGTCAGGAATGGGGACACTGTTGGCCATGGGGGATTTTAAGGATGGGTTATCTACTTAGTAACACTCATCTCTAATTAGATTAATTGTCCTCTCTCTTTCCTAAAGCTTTGACGTGGTTCTGGCAACGAATAATGTCTAGTGTAGGAGGAAAAATAGACAAGTTCCTGCCTCCTAAATCTAAACTCTTCTTAACTGGAATGTTATGTGTGATGTTAGAAGTGTCACCTTTAAGCATTACTTGTGGTGTCTCCTTCCCCCATCCAGTGTGGTATCTGCATAGCACGAAAATGAGTGCCCTAATACCAAACAAACCTGATTTGTGAAGTGAAAGGGGGACATGCCTCTGTTCAGGCAGACTGGCCAGGGATGGGGGAGGAGAAGGAGGAGGAAACCTGTGCAAAAGCCGTAAAGAGAAAAGGAACCTAATTAAAACAGGACATCTGGGCGTGCTGGTCTTGGGACTGTTGAAGCAAAGAGAGCACTTGTAGAAGAGGAATAGAGTCAAACACGCGTAAAATGGGCAATCCTTTCTTCCTGTTTCTGTGTTGGCTGAGACAACACGGGTGTAGTGGAAGGAAATCAATGGATTCAAATACAGAACATTCGAAATGGAAGCACCCTTAGGAGAGCATCTTGTCCTAGCTGCTCATCATGTAGATGAAGAAACTGAGACCCAGAGAGGGACTTTCCCAGCAGCACAAGTAGTTAGTATTGTAACTCCCACCTTTAGAAGAAATTCCTTCTTTAAAAGGTTTCTTAAACACACATTACTGATTTCGAACATTGCTAGTAGTGATTTAGGAGAGAGAAGTTGCTAGAAAATTCACTTTCCTTCTCCTAGGCATTAGGCTAGTGGCAAGTATTTGAAAGCAACTCTTAGAAAAACCAGTTTTCCCCCCTCCCCCCACCAAATATTTAATTTCACAAAAGTTTAGTTTGCTGCCGGGCTTATAGGTGAGCTACAAACAAGTTACAGATCTCACATTCTCAGAGCGCCACCTTATGGAGAAACTGCAGTATTGCAAGTAGCCCTTTTACCCAAACTGAGCGATTTATCCGACTGTTTCCTTGGAAAGTACTCCAGCTGCAACAATCACTGTGGAAAATGGGATAATTCAAAGAGTATAAATAGCTTTAAAAACAAACTAGAGCACAGGGTAGAAAACTCATCTTATTAATAGGCCTAAGGAAATGTTCTTTTTCTACCCAAGATGTAGTCTTACTTTACATAAATGAACAGAAAAATAAAGCAAAGGTGGAAATAGCTGAGTTTTGTAAATATGCTTAATAAAGAAAGCAATTTGCTTCTCATTTATTTATGCACATATTTAAGGAAAAAAGTTTTTCACAATTGTTGGTACAGCAGTACCAGTTCAGAGAAAATTTCAGTCAGGAGAATGCTAGAAACAGATATGACCACCATACTCCAAGACGTACTTCTATTCTCAAACAATAGCCTTTCAGAAATTACAAATAGATTTCAACAGAAAGGAAGCAAAAGCTAGAGGAGAAATCAGGGAGATGTAAACCCATATGTACCTCATTTAATGGACATTACCTATATAAGGGAATAACTGTATTAGAATCTGTTTTTAGCCTCGTTTCAAACCTCACTGTGAGGAAACACTAAAAGATTGGTCTTGGTATATAATCAAGAAGCTATTTAAACCTAAAGAAGCGAAGAATACTTTCCAGATGGTGAGCAAAGCTTGAGAAGCTGATATCACCCACCACAGGGAGAAGAGTCTGTGGTTGTGGGGACAGCCTCCTGCAGAGATGGGGGGTGGGTAGAGAGAAAATGCCTCAGATGGGAGCCCCTGAATGTTTGTCTGAAGAGACGAACTCTGCAGAGGAGCCTGGAGGTAAGAAGAGAGAAAAGTAAATAAGGAAGCAAAAGTGATTCTTGTGAGAACTGCGGGACAGGCAGAGCCTGATGTGTGGGAACGCTGGTGAGAACTGCCTCCTGGGCTTTGAGCCCTGACCACGGGCAGCCAGGATACTAAGCCAGGGCGGGCGGGGCTGCTGCAGGGTTCTGAGGGGTGTCCTTGAGGGGAACATACCAAGGAGGAAAGGAATCTGATCAAGTGTAAGACTTACAAAAACAGCCAAAAATATGCAATCCAAAGCTCAATAATTACGGGTGGAGATGTAACAGAGCAAGGTGCTTGATGGGGATTTATTATTTAATCACCCCAAACTCATTTACCGAGTCCTTCTAGCCCAGAGAAATAGCCCGGAAAACCAGATGTTTTCTTGTCCCACTGGAGTTAAAGGAGAAGGAAATGATCTTTACCTGTTTTGAAGTTAGCTTTTTTTTTTTAAGTTAGATTTTAACTGAGAAATATTCGAGTTGGAAAGGACCCCTGAAATCGTTTAGTTCAATGCACTTGTCTTACAGATGGGCAAAGTGAGCCCCAGAGACCAAGCAGCAGCCACCCAAATTATTATTGGCATCTCTGCTGGTGGAACCTGACTCGAACTGTAACTTCCCCCAAACAGAAGAGCCAAGAAGAAGGGGTCAAAGAACAGGTCACACACCTCAACACATGAGAACATTGTATGAAAGTAACTGATTTTCAAAATAACGATCAATAATTATTTTTAAGAGGTAAAATTTAGTCTGGTCCACATAGTTTATTGAGACAGCAAAGACAATACATTTTAGAAAGGCTGAGCCATGTGGTAGAAAGAGCACTGGCCTTGGAGTCAAAACATAGGTTCAAAAGCTGGTACTGTGTGACTTTTGACAAGTAACTAAACCCAACTGAACTTGAGCTTCTTTATCTGTGAAACAGGGATAATGCACCTGCATTGGTTTTGAGCATTAGTTGATATAATGAATGTTAGTAAATTGAGATAACATAGGTGGAGTGTTTAGAAGAGGGCCCAGCACATTTATGAGAGGGCTGGTATTATTACGGGAAAGCACCCAACAGACAATAGGTGTTCAAAAAATGTTATGTGGAAAAGGATTTCCTGAGAGAGGACGAATAAATCTTGCAATGAATAGTGAGGGGAAGCTTCAAATCTGCTCATTCCCACACTGAGAGGACTTAAGAAATGGAAGAGTCTCAGTTGTGCGAGTAGCTTGCACTGAGCGTGTAGGCCCAGCTGAAAGGAACTCTTCAGCAGAGATGTCCTCACAAAGCTTCCAGGGGACAGGGCATCTGAGGCGGAGAACTTACTGGTTAGGACTTCAAATGGTTCAGTATTAACTTTAGTCCATTGAAGAAGAGATCATTACCTGTGGCCCGGGGCCAACAGCCAAGTTTCCCAAGTGATCAGAAGGCTTTTCACTCTCTCCTCCCCCCACATCGTCTATTCCTCCTCTCTGTGACAGAAAATAGTCTGCTTCCACTTTGCATAAGTGTCACAAGTAATGAATTAGATGGCTCTTGAAAACACCCACACGCTTTTTCAAATCTCTCTCTTCAGAACACTGCTTTGTTTGCCTTGGGTCCCCGCGGGGTCCACAACAAACATCCATTCTTTAACACAGGGATCTTCAAAATGAAGAACAGGATGCTCAGAGTCCACCTACAATCACACTTCACTGACCCAAGACCGGTTTGAGAGAGAGGCAAGTCTGAGTTAGGCGAGAGTGTGACTTGTGAACATTTTTCTTGTGTTGGGTTTCACAAAAGAAAGTCTCCTAAATGTTGCTTTGGATGTCCTGCTGAACCTTATTTAATGAACTACCAAAGCTTATGAGCAAAGGATAAACTGTTTTCACATGAATGGGTACTGCTGAAATACTTTAAAAGAAAGCTCAACCTTCCTGCCACTGTTTTGCCGTCAGCTTCTCTTGTCTTAGCCACAGCCACTTACAGGCTCCCAAACCTTCAGTGTGCAGGATTAGGCCTACTGAGATCCCGAGCCAATGGTGACAGAGGCAGGAAGGTGATAGCTTAGCTGCTTGGCCTCTTAGGCCCCAGGCTCTGGAATTAGTCTTGCTCCTCGGAGCAGTATTTCATGCTTTTGCAGTGAACCTCAGATGTTCAGGCATGACTTCCTCTGGCCAGCTATATTTTCCTGGGCCGTACGGCCTGAATTCCACCCTGGTTTCCTGGTTTGTATTCACCCCTGAGTCAGTCCTCTGCTTTATCCAGTGCCCAGCACACAGTAGGCAGTCAATAAACGTCTGTTGAACTGAACTGAGACTGAAGGCCTCACCCAGAGCTCACTTTCGGTGATGGAGACTCTGACCTGTTCTGCCC
This sequence comes from Hippopotamus amphibius kiboko, assembly GCF_030028045.1. NCBI lineage: Eukaryota > Metazoa > Chordata > Mammalia > Artiodactyla > Hippopotamidae > Hippopotamus > Hippopotamus amphibius. The sequence continues at coordinate 19,452,538 of NC_080203.1, read as the reverse complement.
AGCTCTTGTCAGTCTGTTCGCCTGGGGTCTTCCCCCCAAATCTGCAGCCAGTGACTGAGGACCTGCCTTACACTGGACTTTTGTCTAGGCCCTGCCAGGAAAACCTGCCACTGTGTCCCACCTGCTAGATCGCACCACTGTGGAAACCAACGGCTGGCTAGGGAATGGCAGAGCTCCTGCCTGATGCCCCAGTGAACATCATTATTCAGGTGGTGGGTCATTTCCCACTTGGACCAGCCAGAAAGGAGAGTTCCCACAGCCCAAGCACCACTCCTTCAGCCTCTGTTCCATCCCCAGGGACCAATCACTGGTCTCCCACATTGAGCCCACCTAAGATACACACCTGCTAGTAACATCAATTTGCATCAAAAACTCTTCCAATACCGTAAACTTTGGCCCACTTCTGGGCCTGATTTAATGAGATTTTACTGTTGTGAAAACAAAGCTTCTAACCCACCTGTTATATTTGCTATGGTCAAGGCAATAACTTTGAGACAGTTTCAAATGTGATGGTGAAATTTCGGGGGTCTCAGTTTTCAGGGTCAGAGAAAGGATTTGCTGTCTCCATCAGTACAGAACGCAAACATTCTTTATTCCACACTTACCTATTAAGCATCAACATAGCCCTGTGTTCAGCCACAGAACCCTGGTAGTTGGAGGTACTGAATTTTCCAATGTCCTAGTCCACTATCTCCAGTTTGGACTTCATGGACCAGTTCCTGGTTTTGGCTCTGGCAAATCTGGTCCTCAGAAAATGAAATCTTCAACTAGTGACAGTGTTGGATTCCCCTGCAAACTTGTTATTGAGAGCGTATAGCTCTACCACTTCATGAGCCGAGGACACACACAGCAGCCTATATCATGACACCTAGAGCGCTGACCTAGAGCACCACTGTGGCTGATGGGACGGAGAAGGAACTAGCAAGAATAAGGTTGTTAGACTTGCCCAAGGACACTGAAAGGTCTGGTCTGAAGGAAGTGGAGTTGCCACTTCTGCTGCCTTCTCTGAAAATCAGTCCCAGAGCCCCAGAATCTAGGCTGCAGTCAGAGCCCTGGGTAGCAGAAGGAAACATGCTCAGCAGGTGTTTGCCTGGTGGGAGACAGTGGCCATGGTGGACATGGCCAGAGGCGCTAGAACAGAGCCACTAGCACAGGGGAAAGAGCCTACCACTGCCAAGGTCTGACCAGCAGAAGAGCTCTGCCCTTGTCAGGCCCAAGCCTGCCACTGCCACTCTCTAGTTGCCAGCAATAAAACTAAACAATAACAGAGGGAAGGAAAGGTGAACTGAAGTGTGACCACCCTTACTCCAACCACCCCCGTAGCTGCAGGTGCCTTTAGCTCCTTGACCTTTTGCACCTGCTCTCCTGCCGGAACAAGTGGCCTATTGTGTGAGGCTGCGTGCAGGGAGGTGCTGAGCAAACAAGAAGTGACTCTCCTGATCATAAAGTAGATGGGATTCCAGGAACACTTGACTAAGCCAAATAAAAGTGATTGTAAAGCGTTTGGTGAAATGTAAACTGCTACATAAGTACTTAATAAAAGCTCACAGCAATGCACACAAGGACAACTAGGTCAAAAATGACCCTGGCTCTCTAGCCTGGGGGATCTCGGAAAAGAGAGAATTGTCTCCCTCCCTCGGGTTTTCTCAGCCACTTTGTAGCCCTCTGCTCTTACCTGCCTTCAGCACTTGGCACTCCTCTAGATTTCTCTCTTCCCTCACTGATGTATCTCTGTGGTTAGAGGGCTTCTAATTTTCATTCTGGGTGGTTGTGTCAAATATTATTTGGAGCAACAGACACTGAATTCCATTTCTTTTGCTCAGAAACTCCATTGGGGTCGTGTGGTGCTATGGGGGGCGGGGAGACAATTTCTTTAAGGTTTAATTATGTGAATTTCACCCCCAAAGTCTCCAATATCAGAAACTGAGAACTCTGACAACATCTCAAACAGCCAATCTACCTGCTCCCTTGTAGCCTCAAAGATACCCAGAGGATCTGTTCTAATGAGAATGATTACACCCCAGGGCTCCTTTTGAATCGCTTTCACTTTGGTCTGTTTGGGAAGCCATCAGGGAAAGAACTGGAAAGTCAAAGTCATCAAGGCGGCTTTATGGCATTCCTCCTCCTTTCAGACTCCCCCTGCCCTCAAATACCTTTGCCATAGGATCCCATGGCTTGTTAAAGCTGGAAAGAGCTTTAGGGGTCACCTTGTCTAACTCCTTCATTTTATAAATTAAAGGCTGAAGGGCAGTGGCTTGCCTAAGATCACACAAACCAGTTCATGGTAGAGTTAAGACCCTGGCGGGACTTCCAGTCTAGGGCTTAAAGGGATCTCTACTTGCATGGGCTCCACAGCTCCATAAGGAATATATAGGTGATGGCTTTGTCACAGGAGACACTGCGTAGAGGCGATGGAATGGAGGGCTAGCCTCGGAGGTAGGTGAAGGTCATCGGCTCTTTCTCCGAGGAGATACCACCTTCTGGCCCTGAGAAAATCTGAGAGCAGGGAAGCATAATGCAAGAGGCAAGAAAGGTACTGCAACTTTACTGGGTCTGGACTGGGGAGAGACCAAGGAAATGACAGTGTTTAGTAGCACAGGCCAGGGAAAGCCACACAGGACACCCATCCCAGGTCTGCTGGACTAGAGAGGAGAGCAAGCTCAGATCAGGGTTTCCATCAAGAACAGGAAGGGGACTTCCTAGGTGGCGCAGTGGTTAAGAATCCGCCTGCCAATGCAGAGGTCACAGGTTTGATCCCAGCTCCAGGAAGATCCCACATGCTGCGGAGCAACTAAGCCCGTGTGCCAAAAAAAAAAAAAAAAAAAAAGAACAGGAAGAAGGTAACAGGGTTTTGAACCCATGGAGGAGGAGAGAAGTCAAGCATCTGACAGGCAGTGTAGTGGGTAAGAGAGCACAGATTGCCTGACTTTGGGCGCCATCTCTCTTACTAGTGCTGTGGCTTTTGCTGTTCCTTAACCTCATCAATAAAAAGGGGGTAATAACCATGTCCAGATCAGAAGGCTGTGGTGAGTTAACTTACTTAATGCACACATGGTAAGCAGCATAGAAATGCTAGCTATTATTACCATTAAGCACCTTCACTGTTTCAGCCCTACTCTCTGCAGTCAAATGCTCTACCTCTGAGCTATACCCTCTCTGTTCAGTCCTACTTTCTGAAGTTTCACTGCACCCTCAGATAGGATTTGGAGGAGGCAAAGGGAAGAGAGAAGTTTTCAGAATGCCTCAGGGAAGAAAAGGTAGCAAATCCAACACAGCTGCAGTCCCCCACTCTCCTTCATCCCTCCAACGTAAATCTCCTATAACTGCCTATTTTCCCATATTTAGTAGCCTCTAAGGGCAGAGGTGCCAGGAGGTGACCAACTGTCCCTTTTTGCCTGAGACTGAGAAGTTTCCTGGGGCTCAGGACTTTCTGTGGCCAAATTGGAAAGTCTTGGGCAAACTGGAACATGTTGTCACCGTAGGGGCCAGAGAGTATTTGCTGTTCGTGATTACTATTTGTTATAACCAGAGCATAGAACACTAATGCTAAATGCCATCCACTGGGGTTTGGAAAAGCTGGGTTATCCAGAAGCTAGGCAAAGGGGGTTTAAATAGAATTTTATTTGTGTCTATGAAGGGGGAAAAAGAGTTTCTTAAATAAATGGGTTTCACCAGGGGAATGTTAGCATATTTGCAGGTGATGGTCTTTAGCAGGACATTCACACAGCAATAGCCTCATTATCAATGATTCTTATTTGTTCACTTCGATTCTCTGATGCAGGCTGTCCTTCTCCAAGTTCTATTCCCAGCACTGTTATTATATGTGTTTGAAAGTAATAAAGCTGCATTTATTTTAAAAGTCTGTCACTCAGACTTTTCATTAAACTGATGCTACAAATCCCTCAAAGTATTTCCTCATGCAGGGCCAATTGGTTTATTCAACACCATAGACTGAGTTGTTTAAAAATAGAATTTGTGTGGGAAGAAAGATGGCGGCAAAGTAGAAGGATGTGGAATGCATCCCTCTCCACAGATGCATCAGGAATACACCAAAAGACGCAATAATTCCCACAGAGAACCAGATGAACACCAGCAGAAGACCTCAGACACCAGAAAGGACTGCAAAGATCCTGACATAACTGGGTAGGACAGAGGGGAAAAAAAGAAAAGGAGAAAGAGGAGGAGAAGAAAGGAAAGGGATGGGTCCCACACCATAGGGTGGGGGGATCTGAAACAGAGGGGAGATTGCCGAATTCGGGGAAATGTCCCTTATCTGATGGGGAAACCCCTTCTCCAACGGGGAATTTCCCTGGGTCAGAAGGGAGGCATTTGGGACTGTTCAAAGCGGGTGAAGCGGCTGAGCTGTGGCAGACGGGAAAGAGTAAGAAACACACGGAGGGTCCACACCACGGCTCAGTGTGTCAGGACTGAGACGTCGATTCACAGCTGAACAGGGGGTCTGGGAGCTGGAACATGGGAACCGGAGAACTCGTTCAGGGTGAGAAACATTGTTGGCAGTGGGGAGATGGACTGAGAGGACAGGAGGGAAGAAATCCGCAGCGGAGAGTGCCTACTGCAGAAAGCTTCGGGGCCACAGTGGAGGCTGGATACTGCTGACTCACGAGCAGGGGGGAGGAGCCACAGGTGTAGCCTCTCTCCAGGCCTGCGAAGGACAGAGGAAGGACCCCTGTGGGCCTAGCTAACGCACTCAGGGATAACAAAAGCCATCAGACAGGGCTGGCCTAGAGTGCCTGCAGCTGAGAGCCAAAAGCCTGCAGAGTGGCCCAGCTCTGGAGACATTCTGTTTACACCTGAGCCGCTGGCGTCCCTATGCAACAGGCACTGCCACGGCCGACTGAACCGCTGTGACCCAGGCAGGGCTCCCCAGTGGGCGGAGTCGTAGCAGGGGGCAGGAGCCGCGGTTGGAGTCGCGCTCTTGGCCTGAGCTGCCCAAGCCACTGTGACCCAGGCAGGGTGCCACTGCTCACTCACTCCCAGGGGAAGGAACCACTATTATATCCTCTCTCTCCCCACACACCAGCACTTACAGACAAACAATAAAGGAAGCTCTGCTGGTCACAGAATAATACAAAAAACCCAAGGCGGGTAGAAGGACACCTACAGCTGAGACCCCAAGGAAACAGAAACATTAGTATTAATTCTATTGAACTGGTCCATTCTGGGGTCAGTTCTAGTTTGTATTTTTTTTTTTAATTACGATCTTAGTCCTAAGGGACCTACACATTTTATAACATATTTTTTTATTCTATTCTTTATTCTATTTTTATTTTTAGCCTTTTTAGATATTTCTATTTCTAGCTAAGTTTTTTGTAGTGCTGACTGTACCTTTCGTACATTATTTTCATCTCTATCTTTTATATATTTCTATTTCTTTCTTTTTCTTTTCATATTTGCAGTCACACTACGCTCTGCTGTTGCCCTGTCTTCTATCTTTTTTTAGTTTATTTTATCTTAATATACTTATAAGCAATATTACCGGTCTGCTCTGTTTCCTTGCCTATACTCCAGATGAAACACTGCTTTGGTATTTATTATTAGGTTTTGTCTTAATCATAGTTCTAAGTATAATTGTCTGATTTCATTCTGAGAATCTTCAGTCTGTCTGGTGGTACTCTTCCTCTTTATTATATTGGATCCTAGCTTTCAAAATCTCCTTGGATTTGTGTTTGTGTGGTTTTTTTTGTTTGTTTGTTTGCTTGTTTGTTTTTGTTTTTGTTTTGTTCTCTTTTGGTTTTGAATTTCTGTTAGTTTTCTCTTTGATTGCCTGATAGCATACTGGGGTTCCTCTGTTAGGTCTTCCTAGTGCCTTATGTTTTACTGGATTCAGTATTTGTATGTCTTATATATGTATGTGTTTCCTTGACTTAGCATTTGTTTGACTCAACACTCTGCCATTAGTCTGGGGCTTGGACAGTCTTCTTTAAACCCCTTTATTGCCAGGACAAGCAACCTCTGAAGTTTGGACTACCATGAGAAAACAAAGAAACACCATGCAGGCAAACGAGCAGGAAAAAACCCCACAAGACCAAATAAATGAAGAGGAAATAGGAAAAATGCCTGAAAAAGAATTCAGAGTAATGACAGTAAAGATGATCCAAATCTCGATAACAAAATACAGAAAATACAAGAAACAGTTAATAAGGACTCAGAAGAACTAAAGAGCAAACAAACAGCAATGGACAACAAAATAACTGAAATTAAAAATACTCTAGATGGTATAAACAGCAGAATAACTAGGGCAGAGGAACGAATAAGTGAGCTGGAAGATAAAATGGGGGAAATAACTGCCACAGAGCAGGAAACAGAAGAAAGAATAAAAAGAATGGAAGACAGTCTCAGAGACCTTGGTGATAATATTAAGCACACCAACATTCGAATCATAGGCATCCCAGAAGAAGAAGAAAAAAAGAAAGGGTCTGAGAAAATATTTGAAGAGGTTATAATGGAAAACTTCCCCAACATGGGAAAAGAAATAATTAATCAAGTCCAAGAAGTGCAGAGAGTCCCATACAGAATAAACCCAAGGAGAAATACACAAAGGCACATACTAATCAAACTAATGAAAATTAAACACAAAGAAAAAATATTAAAAGCAGCAAGAGAAAAGCAACAAATAACATATAAAGGAAAATCCATAAGGATAACAGCTGATCTTTCTACAGAAACTCTGCAGGCCAGAAGGGAATGGCAGGATATACTGCAAGTCCTGAAAGAGAAAAACCTACAGCCAAGAATACTCTACCCAGCAAGAATCTCATTCAGATTCAACAGAGAAACCAAAAGCTTTACAGACAAGCAAAAGGTAAGAGAATTCAGCACCACCAAACCAGCCTTACAACAAGTGCTAAAGGAACTTCTCTAAGTAGGAAACACAAGAGAAGGAAAACACCTACAAAAACAAACCCAAAACAATTAAGAAAATGGTAATAGGAACACACATGGCAATAATCACCTTAAATATAAATGGGTTAAATGCTCCAACCAAAAGACACAGACTGGCTGAATGGATACAAAAACAAGACCCTTCTATATGCTGCCTACAAGAAACCCACTTCAGACCAAGGGATACATATAGACTGAAAGTTAAGGGATGGAAAAAGATATTCCATGCAAATGGAAGGCAAAAGAAAGCTGGAGTAGCAATACTCATATCAGACAAATTAGACTTTAAAGACCATTAAAAGAGACAAGGAAGGACACACCATAATGATCAAGGGATCAATCCAAGAAGAAGATATAACAATTGTAAACATCTATGTACCCAACATAGGAGCACCTCAACACACAAGGCAAATGCTAACAGCCATAAAAGGGGACATCGACATTAACACAATAATAGTAGGAGACTTTAACACCCCACTTACATCTATGGACAGATCATCCAAACAGAAAATAAATAAGGACACACAAGCTTTAAATGACACATTAGACCATCTCGACTGAATTGATATTTATAGGACATTCCATCCAAAAACGACAGAATACACTTTCTTATCAAGTGCACACGGATCATTTTCCAGGATAGATCACATCCTGGGTCACAAATCAAGCCTCGGTAAATTCAAGAAAACTGAAATCATATCAAGCATCTTCTCTGACCACAACACCATGAGACTAGATATCAATTACTGGAAAAAAAACTGCAAAAAATACAAACACATGGAGGCTAAACAATACGCTATTAAAAAACTAAGAAATCACTAAAGAAATCAAAGAGGAAATCAAAACATATCTAGAAACAAATGACAATGAAAACACAACAACCCAAAACCTATGGGAAGCAGCAAAAGCAGTTCTAAGAGGGAAGTTTCTAGCAATACAGTCCTACCTTAAGAAACAAGAAGAATATTGAATAAACAACCTAACCTTACATCTAAAGCAATTAGAGAAAGAAGAACAAAGAAACCCCAAAGTGAGCAGAAGGAAGGAAATCATAAAGATCAGATCAGAAATAAATGAAAGAGAAAGGAAGGAAACAATAGCAAAGATCAATGAAACTAAAAGCTGGTTCTTTGAGAAGATAAACAAATTTGATAAACCATTAGCCAGACTCATCAAGAAAAAAAGGGAGAAGATGCAAATCAACAGAATTAGAAATGAAAAAGCAGAAGTAACAACGGACACCGCAGATATACAAAAGATCATGAGAGACTACTACAAGCAACTATATGCCAATAAATTGGATAACCTGGAATAAATGGATACATTCTTAGAAAAATACAATCTTCCAAGACTGAACCAGGAAGAAATAGAAAATATGAACAGACCAATCACAAGCACTGAAATTGAGACTGTGATTAAAAAACTCCCAACAAACAATAGGCCAGGGCGAGATGGCTTCACAGGCAAATTCTATCAAACATTTCGAGAAGAGCTAGCACCTATCCTTCTCAAACTCTTCCAAAATAGAGCAGAAGGAGGAACACTCCCAAACTCATTCTACGAGGCCACCATCACCCTGATACCAAAACCAGGCAAAGATGTCACAAAAAAAGAAAATTATAGGGCAATATCACTGATGAATATAGATGCGAAAATCCTCAACAAAATACTAGCTAACAGAATCCAACAGCACATTAAGAAGATCACAGACCATGAACAAGTGGGGTTTATCCCTGGGATGCAAGGATTCTTCAATATACCCCAAAGAATCAATGTGATACATCATATCAACAAATTGAAGGATAAAAATCATATGATAATCTCAATAGATGCAGAAAAAGCTTTGGAGAAAATTCAACATCCATTTATGATAAAAACTCTCCAGAAAGTGGGCATAGAAGGAAAGTGCCTCAACATAATAAAAGCCATATATGAGAAACCAAAAGCCAACATTGTTCTAAATGGCGAAAAACTGAAAGAATTCCCTCTAAGAACAGGAACAAGACAAGGGGGTCCACTCTCACCATTATTATTCAACATAGTTTTGGAAGTTTTAGCCACAGCAATCAGAGAAGAAAATGAAATAAAAGGAATCAAAATGGAAAAGAAGGAAAATTGTCACTCTTTACAGATGACATGATATTATACATAGAAAACCCTAAAGATTCTACCAGAAAACTGCTAGCACTAATCGATAAATTTAGTAAAGTAGCAGGATACAAAAGTAATGCACAGAAATCTCTTGCATTCCTATACACTAACAGCAAAAAAGCAGAAAGAGAAATTAAGGAAACTCTCCCACTTACCATTGCAACAAAAATAATAAAATACCTAGGAATAAACCTGCCTAAGGAGGCAAAAGACCTGTATGCAGAAAACTATAAGACACTGATGAAAGAACTCAAAGATGACACAAACAGATGGAGGGACATACCATGTTCTTAGATTGGAAGAATCAACATTGTGAAAATGACTGTGTTACCCAAAGCAATTTACAGATTCAGCGCAATCCCTATCAAATTACCAATGGCATTTTTCACAGAACTAGAACAAGAAATCTTACGATTTGTATGGAAACACAAAAGACCCCGAATAGCCAAAGTAATCTTGAGAAGGAAAGATGGAGTTGGTGGAATTAGGTTTCCTGACTTCAAACTATACTACAAGGCCACAGTCATCAGGACTGTATGGTACTGGCACAAAAATAGAAAGGAAGATCAATGGAATAGAATAGAGAACTCAGAGGTAAACCCACAGACATATGGGCACCTTATCTTTGACAAAGGAGGCAAGAATACACAATGGAAAAAAGACAGCCTCTTCAATAAGTGGTGCTGGGAAAATTGGACACCTACATGTCAAAGAATGAAATTAGAACTCTTCCTAACACTACACACAAAAATAAACTCAAAATGGATTAAAGACCTCAATGTAAGGCCAGACACTATAAAACTCCACGAGGAAAACATAGGCAGAACACTCTATGACATCCATCAAAGCAACATCCTTTTTGACCCACCTCCTAGAATCATGGAAATAAAATCAAGAATAAACAAATGGGACCTCATGACACTTAAAAGCTTTTGCACAGCAAAAGAAACCATAAACAAGACAGGAAGGCCACCCTCAGAGTGGGAGAAAATACTGGCCAACGAAGCAACAGACAAAGGATTAATCTCCAAAATATACAAGCAGCTCATGCAGCTTCATACCAAAAAAGCAAATAACCCAATCCACAAAGGGTCAGGAGACCTAAATAGACATTTCTCCAAAGAAGACATGCAGATGGCCAACAAACACATGAAAAGATGCTCAACATCACTAATCATTAGAGAAATGCAAGTCAAAGCCACAATGAGGTATCACCTCACTTCGGTCAGAATGGCCGTCATCAAAAAATCTAGAAACAATAAATGTTGGAGAGGGTGTGGAGAAAAGGGAACTCTTGTGCACTGTTGGTGGGAATGTAAATTGGTATAACCACTATGGAAAACAGTTTGGAGGTTCCTTAAAAAGCTAAAAATAGAACTACCATATGACACAGCAGTCCCACTCCTGGGCATATACCCAGAGAATACCATAATCCAAAAAGAAACATGTACCATAATGTGTATTGCAGCACTATTTACAATAGCCAGGACATGGAAGCAACCTAAATGCCCATCAACAGATGAATGGATAAAGAAGATGTGGCACATATATACAATGGAATATTACTCAGCTATAAAAAGGAATTACATGGAGCTATATGTAATGAGGTGGATAGACCTAGAGTCTGTCATACTCAGTGAAGTAAGCCAGAAAGAGAAAAACAAATACTGTGTGCTAACTCATCTGTAAGGAATCTAAAAAAAAAAAATGGTACTGATGAACCCAGTGACAGGGCAAAAATAGTATGCAGATGCAGAGAATGGAGTGGAGGACATGGAGTTGGGGTGGGGGCGGGGGGTGAAGGGGAAGCTGGGATGAAGTGAGAGAGTAGCATAGACATATGTATACTACCAAGTAAAATAGGGAGCTAGTGGGAAGTTGCTGTATAACAAAGGGAGATCAGCTTGATGATGGATGATGCCTTAGAGGGCCAGGACGGGGAGTGTGGGGGGGAGTCACAGGAGGGTGGGGATACGGGGATATATATATAAATACAGCTGATTCACTTTGGTGTACCACATAAGCTGGTACGAGAGTGTAAAGCAATTATATTCCAATAAAGAGCTTTAATAAAAACAGAATTTGTGGGAATATGTGGATTTGCTTAATGAAAAGAAAAAATTTTTTTCAACTCTTAGCCAAATAATTTAATGATAGAGCACGATGATTTCTTTAAACACAGTATTTCAAGTTACTATATTTTTGTCTGGAGTACAGATCTGAAGTGGTACAAACTACCCAAATACTGAACCATGAATTAAGCGAAGAGAATGAAACAAAAAAACTCTGACTTAAGTTTCCATCCCTTACTCACTCTTACTTGCCTCAGACAGTTTCTGTTATAAAGATATTCAGTTAAATCTTTACAGGACAACACGTGAGAAGATCTACCGCCAACAGCACTTAGACAACAGCAGCCTGGTGGGCTCTGGAGCAGGTCACTTCCGAGGGGAAGCCAGTCCCATTTGCTATTTCTGCTTCCATGTAGGGCTGTCCAGATGAAGCACCACTCAGTAGCTACTGACCATTTAAGTACGGAGAAAAGTAAGGTAGAAAAATGGTTTTTAAGAAAAGGCGAACGGAAGACCAGGCATCACTCTGGTGCCCACTGGGCACGGCGCTGAGCATCCCCTCCACAAAGTCTGCCAGCATCTCGCCGTCCTGACCCTCTGGCTCCTGGCACGTGGCGAGAGTCACCACCAAGGCTTCAGGGAGAACAAAAAGCTTGCGGAAACTGGAGGTTTCACACAAGGTTTCCGTTCTGCCAACAGCGACAGACACACCGGTGTGAACTATCATTAACACGTCTGCCACACAGGCTGATGAAGAACTCTTTAGTAGAGTGCTGGGTGGTCTTGGAGCAGCACAGAATAAGGAGGCTTACTTCAGTGGCGACAGCCAGGGCTCCCTTATACCAGGTGAGCAGAGAATTCCCAGTCCGAGTCTGTGGGAATCAGGTGAACTGGGGTTTGTTATTAGCGCACACATACGGCATAGGTTAAAAAAATTACTTGTGTTTCACGGATTTATGAAGTCACACCCCAGAGCCCACATCACTGAAATTCACGGTGGCCAGGTGGCACCTGGCAAAGGCTCTAGTGCTGTAAAAGCACAGCCAGGAGTGAGGGATCCCGGGACAGACTTCAGCCTGGGTCAGCCCCGACACCACACATGGGGAGGTGCGGAGTGCAAGCACTGTGCTCTGGTTCTGCCCGACAAGAGTGATGCATGGAGAGAGATTCAGGAAGCTGCTAAAAGCTCTGTGTTTGTAAAGCGAGCCCAATAATGCTGTGTTAGTTAGCCAACATATAGTTCCATTTATTTGTGGTAGAGCTTCCCTCTGTATCTGATCTACTTCTCTACACTAACACCTAGTAAATGGAGGGCGCTTCACAATTTTCAAAGATATTTCATATGTGCTTGTTTATTGGAGGCTCACAACAACCCTATGAAGGTTGATAGGGGAGGCGTTAATTTCACCACTTCACAGAAGGAGAAAACAAAACACAGAGAGTTTAAGTAAACCTGGCCAAAGGCACACAGATATACCATGGGGAAGCTAGATCTGGTACTCAGGTTCGTTGCCTACAATTATGTTTGTTGGTTCGTTTGTTGAATTGTATAAACATGTATGGAGAGTCTACTCTGCAGCAGGTACAACTAAGCAATGAGGACATATAGATAGAAGACACAGTACTTGTCTTCCAGTGGAAGATTAGAGAAGACATGTAACCAGAGATGTGCCAGAGGGACACCTATGTGCTGTGCTGAGGGTGTTAACTCAGACTAGGGCAGGGGGCAGGGGGATTTGGGCTCCTCAGAAGAGCTGCCACTGAGCCAAGGATAAGGAGGGGTGAGCAAGCACAACACCTTTTTCTGGCCCCTTCTAGGATGGTCCTGGTCATTAGCTTTTCAGCCTGAATTCTAGCAGAAGCCCCCACACATCCCTCCAACTCAAAGCTGGTGTACCCTGACCTCAGGTGAGGCTAGCTCACTCCGGCTCTCATTAAACAGAGATTCATCCCAGCTCCGGGCCTGAAGCTATGCTCAGAAGCAAGAAGGGGAACAAAATGGGCCAACGAGTGGCTCAAACCAGGGTGGTTTAAGATCCATGTGACACGTGGATCACTGAAACATGAGGAGGCAAAAAGTAGGAAGCTCCTGTGACACTGGAGCTACAAGTGAAAATAAATTTTCCTTCACAGGGAAATGAAACTTCCTTATAGAGGCGACAAATCCAAGGATCAAAGCCATACTCACGTAAAAAAGTGAAATTCATTGGCTTGAGAAATTGGGAAATCATGACTGATTTTAATGACCTCTCTCCTTTTCCACAAAGGTTAATCCAAGGGTGACAGAAAGGACTTCAGAGCACTGGGCAACTAGATTTGCCCTTCCTGGTTTCTAATGTAAGTAAAATAGAAAGATTACCTGAGTCAATCACTGTTAAGAAGTTCTAGGAGGAACTATTGAAACTGCCTTTGCTATAAAACAAGATACTGAAGGTAGGAAGGTCAGTCCAGTACACACTCATAGATGCAAATAACTCTCTCTCGAGCACCACTGGACCCAAATGCCCACCATTTGTGCCAAGCAGGGCCAGGGATGAGAATTTTAATGTTTTTGCAGAAGGGAGAAGAAAAAAGATAAAAATGAGAGGGAGCGGGTAACGCTGTCTCCCTCAAGCATTAACAAATGGATCATTGAAGGGAGCTCAAGTCAGACTCCATCTCTCTCCCCATAAAGAACTGGAAGGACCATTTTTATAGGCTTATTTTATTGAATAACAGCAATAATAGCTACCATTTCTTGACGGCCTACTGTGTTCCAGGCACTATACTCTGTATTTTACAATCTTTCTGAATTCTCTCAACAATCCATTAAAGATAGAGATTATTAACCCCATTGTGCAGATGTGGAAATGGGCTCAGAGAAGACAAAGAGCTGGGGCTTCCCTGGTGGCACAGTGGTTAAGAATCCATCTGCCAATGTGGGGACACTGGTTCGAGCCCTGGTCCAGGAAGATCCCACATGCTTCAGAGCAACTAAGCCCGTGCACCACAACTATTGACCCTGTGCTGTAGAGCCCACGAGCCACAAGTGTTGAGCCCATGTGCTACAACTACTGAAGCCCATGTGCCTAGAGCCCGTGCTCCACAACAAGAGAAGCCACCACAATGAGAAACCCACACACCACAACGAAGAGTAGCCCCTGCTTGCCACAACTAGAGAAAGTCCATGCACAGCAACGATGACCCAATGCAGCCAATAAATTAAAAAAAAAAAAACCCGAAGCGAGAGAGTAGCACAGACATATATATACTACCAACTGTAAAATAGTCAGTGGGAAGTTGTTGTATAACAAAGGGAGTCCAACTCGAGGATGGAAGATGCCTTAGAGGACTGGGGCAGGGAGGGTGGGGGGGACTCGAGGGGGGGGCGTCAAGGAAGGGAGGGAATATGGGGATATGTGTATAAAAACAGTTGATTGAACCTGGTGTACCCCCCCAAAAAAAAATAATAAAACAAAACACTTTAAAAAAAAAAAAAAACAACCCAACAACAAAGAGTTAATACATACAGAGCAGAAATCCAAACCTAGGCTTGCTGACCCCAAAGCTGTGAGCTGAAACACTCTACTCCATGGCTTTTTACGATTGCCATGTAACTTTGCCATTTGCCTCTGTGTACTTTTTATTAATCCCCAATTGCTTGACTTTATCAGTAAAAATCATCATAGAAACTCAAGCAATATTTTGCCTTTGCTTAAGTATAGGAGGAAAGGGCAAAAACGCTGGAGAGCTGAGTTTCTTTCAGTGGAGCCCCCAAAAGCTTACCCCAGGGGAAGAACTGGCAGCCCCAGTGAAACCAGTCAGTAAAGAAGTGGCACCTGCCGACCATTTCCTGCAGCCTGCAGGGGAGAAACATCAATACCACAACCACAGCAGTCCCAAAAACAAGGTAGCCAGAGGGGTCTAAGAGCAGGGCCACCAGCAAGAGGCTCGCAAGAAAGAGGCTTCCCTAACAGGTCTCCCCCTGTCCTTCAAACTCAGTCTCAAGAGACCATTTTCTTGATGCCCAGTGACTGACTACCAGAAATAATTCTTCTGGGTCAGAGTATCTAGATGAAAATGTTTCAGGTATGTTCCGTTTGTGTCAAAGGCGTTCTGATGAAGTGACACTGCTATCACTCAAGGACTGACGGTCCACTTCACCAGGAAAAGGCCAGGGCACTTGTTCCGCCCAGCAGCCTTGTTTCAATCAATTTGCCACCTCCCTTACATGTTCTCCGAGGGATGAATAGAAAGCAATGGCAGATTTCAAATTCGTAAATAAATATCAACCAGAATATATACAGTCAAAACTGTGTTGGGTCCCATCAATGATTCTGACATTACTTAAAACATTTCTCAAATGCCTCTCTGGAAACCCCATTTAAAGCCAGTTTAAGTATCACAAGAAATAAACAGCCCCATTATTATCCTCTTACCCCAAATGGATCCCAAATGGTGTGACCCTGCTTGAGCAGCCTCGCCATTCAACAGTTTGGTTCCAAAAGACTTACAGATGTTTACCCCAAATCCAGTTTCCCTTTACAGGAAGAATGGCGTACAACTCTTCACCCTTGCTATGGACCTTTACCCGTCCTGCTCAACCACACTCTAATGATGTGATAACATCAACAGCTATCATTTACTCAGTGCCTATGGGCCAGCACACACCTTCACAACAGTCCTGCAGAGCAGGTACCATTATGCCCATCTTACAAATAAGGTCACAGAACATGATGCTAAGTGACCTGCTGGAAGCACAGAGTCAATGTCTAAACCAGGATTAAAATCTCCATCTGTATCATTCTAATGACTGCACTCACTCTTCCTGATATGCACCGATCACCTGGCTCATGCATCCTAACCTCTCAGGGTCTTCTTGCTGTAATTGTCTGTACCACTGATGATCAACGGGCTGAGCACCAACAACTTGCAGACTTTGGGAACAGCCATAGGCCCTCAAGGCTTTTCCTCAAGATGTTGAAAAATATTTTGAGGACTGCTGCCTCAGTGAGATCAGTCTGTGACCTACCAAAGCACCTACTCTGAAGGAGGCAGTAATACTTCAAGGACACAGAAGCCCTGATGTGTTAAATAATTTCTTAAAAGCAGTTACAGTCCTTCATGAACCCGTCTCCTAAGCCTTCCCAGCAAAAACAGAAGAGCTCTGGTTCACAGAGCAGTGACAGTAAGAGGAGACTTACTCTACCTTCAGAATCACATTTCAAAGAGGAAGTTGTATGGTGATATTGATTTGTTGAGGGCATGGACATGTTGGGACCTGCCTTGGAGGCCCCAGATGCTCTCCGTATAATGAGATGATCCAGTTGAGCATGGGTGGGGATGGCATAAGTACTAATAGGACACAATCTGCTTCAAGAATAAGCCATCCCGCCTTCAACAGGTGGTTACAGACATCAATACTGAGCCATGAGGATGTCTCCTCCCGCTAGTTCAGACGTGACAGGTGACAAGTACAGCCCGTCCTGAATGTGGCAGACCATATTATGCTGTCAGTCAGTAGGATAAGCTGGGTTTTTCTCACTCAATTCTGCAGGCAGAGCTACTGTATGTGACACTATAATCTTAAGGGATAAATGTCACTGTATTGCCATAGAGTAGGTCCTGAAAAATAGCTGTCACTAAAGACAACTTTTGAGATAGATAAATCTATGATGGAAAATCTGTCATTAGAGGAATTATTACATGGGGGCGCATCCCAAATTTATCTGTCTTACCTTATCAGGATTATAACAAATCTTTCGTTGACACAAATATTTCATGCTACACCAAGCTGTCATTTTCTATGTAATCTATTTTTTCTTCAAAACTTTTCCATGAACAATCTTGACTTACTTAAAGCAAGTGAATATGTAAACTGTCATACTAGCTATATCTCAGTACTTTCATTCTAGGACATACACTCAAATCAGAAAAAATGAAGTGTCATGTTTCTGCTTCCAGGAAAACTAAATGAAATGAAATCCAAAAATGTCTAAAGGGGACCAAGAGCTGTGGAGGTAGACAGTGCTCCAAACAAAATAAAGTCATCTTCCCGATCAAAAAAATATATATATACCAAAGCCCTATGTGTCCCTCTCTCCCTCCTACCAGCCTTTCATAAGCGGAGCTTCCTACAGGATAGGGGGCAAAGGAAGAACTAGCAATGAGAAGAACTGGGATATTGAAGACTGCACCTCAGTTTCTAACCCTCCAACCATCACAACAGGGGCTGCTAAGAAGAGCTGTAAGCCGTGGCCTCAGCAGGAGTTTGGTCTGGCTTGTGCCTGAACAAGCTCAGAAGCAAATGACTTTAGGACCTGACTCAATACCATTCAATATTATTTCCATGATCCATTGCTTCCTTTCTTTCCTGTGCCCACTTCCTCTTGTCTCTGTTTTTTATCTTGCATTTGCTTCCCAATTGGTGTTTTCATTGGCTATCCCATATTTAAAGTTCTATGTGCATTGCCTTGAACCTTCTGGAGAAAAGCTACAACATAAACCCAAACAAACACACAAAACCCAAACAATAAATAATAACCTATTTTAGCATGAAAGCATGCAAGCTATATATAGCAACTGCTGCATATCACTGGCCTGTTCTGATGTGATTGGAATGAGCTGTGCAAGTGTGTATGAGTGTCTGAATATGTATACACTCCGCACATAGGTCTTTTCTTCAATTAATTCCTTCATTACCAGACTGAAGATTCTGAAGGTCTTCCCATTTTGCTCTTTAAACCAGTGAAAAACTTGTTAGTGCTAGAAATTAGTTCCTCCCCAACCTCAAGTCCTCAAAATAGTGTTCTTAAAATAATTGCGTTATAAAAAGAGTCACCTATTTTCCCTCACCTCTCCTACATTATAGGGCAAAACCCAGTCATTTTGTTCATCTCATTTTGAAAAAAATTATTTTGTACATGTCAGGAATTGGGTGTTAATGGTTCTCTCATTATTCTTACTTGTTGATATGACACAGTCTATCCCTCCAGCTCAGCAGAAGAAAAAGTCTCATTACTTTACTTTTCTGAAACATCCAGAGGGTTTTGAGACAAGAAGAAAACTCCTTGAGAATTAAAATAATTACTTTGTATATTCCTGTTTCTGCCTTTCCAATTAAGCAGAGAAATCCTGGAGAGGCATTATAAACATTGGAAGATTTGTCTGATCAGTGGAAATAAGGGGGGGATTCGCGGTGAGCGTGTGTGTATATAATTTCTCAGGTGAAATGGAAGGTAAGATTGTGTAGGAGGGAGAGGATACACCTTCACTGCAATGTGCCCCTGTGGATCTCATGGAGTTTATTCTCTAATGCCAGGTGCCCCGTGTACTCTAAGAGTCCTAGAGTCATACTGAGAAAATACAAAATGGATACTGATCCATAATGAACAGAAGTGGCCATGTAGATCTATTAGCCAGAAGATTACAGCAGTACTCTGGGGCTGACACCTAGATCCAAGCCCATTGAGCCCAGCAACATGACAGAGGAACAGCAAGACCAACTAGGACTGGATCAGAGAGGGAACTGAGGCATCGTGCCACAAAGTACAAGTAGTTGTTTATGTGGAATTGATAAACCTCAAAGTCACTGGGGAAGTATAAACTCCTGCAGGAGGTATGCTGACTGTAGGAGAGGCCAGCTGACTATACACACAGCGCTGAGAAAAAAAGACTCAGGGGAGCATAATTGCAAAGACACACAGAGATGAGGCCAGCTGGGGGAGAGGTTAGCATTTAGATGGTGGTCAAGTATGATGGGGATGGGAGACCTGAAGCTTTCGCTGTCCTGTCCCCAAGGTTAAGGGTGAGCCAAGCTGATTCAGAGATGGTGGGAAAAGCCTGATTAGAGCAGTAGTTGCTCAGGGTTAACATAAAAATGGGTGGAAAACTGATGACTGGATAAACAAAATGTGCTAAATTCATACAATGAAATATTATTTGGCCAGAAGAAGAAAAGAAGTATTGATGTATGCTACAACTTAGATGAACCTTAAAAACATTATGCTAAGTGAATGGTTCCATTTATATGAAACATCCAGAATCAGTTAGTTGCCAGGGGCTGGAAGAAGGGGAGAATGGGAAGTGACCACTAATGGGTATAAGGTTTCTTCTGGGGTGATGACAAAGTCTTGGAACAAGATAGAGGTGATGATTGTACAACATTGTAAATGTACTAAATGCCACTGAATTGGGACTTCCCTGGTGGTCCAGTGGTTGAGAATCTACCTTCAAATGCAGGGGATGCGGGTTCGATCTCTGGTCAGGGAACTAAGATTCCACATGCCGTGGGGCAACTAAGCCTGTGCGCCACAACTGAGGAGGCTGTATGCTGTAAATACAGAGCCCACGTGCCACAACTAGAGAGAAGCCCACACACTGTAACGAAAGATCCTGCGTACTGCAACTGACTCAATGCAGCCAAAATAAAGAAATAAATAAAATTTTAAATGCCACTGAATTGTATATCTTAAAATGGTTAATTTTATATTACATGAAGTTCACCTCAATAACACAGACACACACACACACACACACACACACACACACACACTAGCTTGCACATCCAAGTGGGTAGAGTCTCTGCTGTGACGCCTCTGAGCGGAGCTCTCCCTGGACTGCTGAGGAAGGAGGCTGGTTGACTTTTTTCCCCTCATTCTTCTCATTAAGCTGTAAACTCCTCAGCAGGGGCAGGCATTGGATTCTACCTATCACTGGTAGCCCCACAGGGCCTAGTACATAGTAAGTGCTCAGTCTTTGTTGAAGGAACCTGCATTATCAGATGTTAAATGTAAAAAAAATACCCAGCATTTTTTCTAAATAAGGTTTTTGAACATGTCTCTCTTATGCTATCTTAAAATAAACTTGATTAAACAATAAAACAGGGCTTAGTATCAAACCATCCAGAAGAAGAATGAAAATTTCAGCCAGTTATCCAGATATTTGGCCTAACTTCTAAAAGGTGATTGAGAATGTATGTGCTAAATTGTTCACACTTTATACAGGTCTTTTCAGCACAATGCAGGCACAATGCAGTTAAGCCCAGTGTTAGCTTACTTCTATGGGCTCCTTTATTTTCCTCTTGGTCTCAGGGATTCTCTAATTGAAATTCTCTGTAGTTCTACAAAGGCAAAAGATGGAGGATTTTCTGCCTTTGGCAGTGGTAGGAGATCTTTGCCTGTAGGATCCATAGTGGCTTTCATGATGGAGTCGATCTCACACAAGCCAGCCTTGCTAATTTGAAGATTTCTTTGTGAAATCCTGGAAGCCAATATTTATCACCAGCCTAGGTGGGGAGGTGGTGGAGGGAGGGAGAGGTAAGAAGGACAAATAATGGTACTCCCTGAGACTAGATCTGTGAAAATGTTCTTTTCCTGCATAGTTCAATTTATTTTATTCACAAGAGATAAAAATTGAAAGGATGTGAAATATGACCTTATTTAGAGAGACAATGACTTGTTTGCCTCTTTAAAAGTTGAGAGATCTGTACATCCATAGTACGAGGGTGTAAACAGCTATGATAACCCAGCTGATGTGGATATTGATCGATATTTTCTTCAACATCAATATTTTCTTTTTAATCAGGTATCTCCACCGACAAGTCTTGTTCTCTTTCAAGATCCTTGATTTTCATAAATTTTCTTGACTAAAAGAAAAACAGTTTCAAAGGAGCACAAACCCAACCTATAAAGGTAATAAAGTCACAAGCCACTTGACAATATAAACTGGCAACTGTTACTTGAGACTAAATTAAATGAAAAGCGCTAGAAAGAGGATTTAACTATAGATGAGACACAGCGCAAAACTAATCTTTATAAATGGTGCAAATAGAGGGCACACATGTCCTCAGGCTATAGAACTTCATATTATTGAATATATATTCCTGAGTAATTTTGTAAAAATCTAGTTTGACACTATTCCCTGCTCCCATCATTGCATTAGGTCAGTGATTAAAGTACCGGTTAATTATAACTCAAGTTTGCCAACCATGGAAGAGTCACTTCCTGGATTACACTACCCTTATTCTGTATACAAACACATTTGATTTCCTTCCTTCCTCCCACCTTGTCTTCCTTCCTTCTTCTATTTCCTGCATAGTATGGATCAAATATACAAGTTGTTTTGAAAAAACAGTTTTTTTCAGAAGTACAAGTAAGAGTTTGGAATAATGGCCTTCCTCCATTTATATAATATTTATTTTATCATTTTGTTCAATACCCTAAGATATTAAAAGCCAGCAAATTGAACAAAAAAGTTTAACAGAGTTATTTTAACAGTGCATTTGGTTAACTTTTGGACTCATTCAAAGTTAGCAGGCTTTGGAGTCTACCTTTTGATAGAAAAGGACTTTCTTGGTTCCAGGACAACATCCTTCATGAACGTATACGGAACATGAAGTAGTTTATATGAGTAAAGTTCAATTTTTAAAAATCCCACTAATTAAAAAAAATAGGCTTGCCTGAGAAGAAATTATTTTGAACTAACTAAAACTGGATCATCTGCTATATCAGAAGATACATCTAGTGAGGTTACATTTGCTCGAAACAGTCGCAACAACGAGGAAACAAATATTAGTGCCTGATTCATGGAACTGATTTATACTCATATATTTGTTAAATGAGCAAATAAATGAATGAACGATTGCATCAGTAAATAAATACAAAACCAAAATTTCCTTTTTAATAAAAGACCATGGTTAGAAGGTCGGCTGCTTAAAGCAAGTTAGTGTTCAGGAACTGTTCACTTTTCACCATCTTAACATACCAGTGGGTAAGTCATTGGGATGATTTCTCATCAAGTTTATGCAAGAAACACATATTTGACCTGTGGGCATTTTCTTTCTTAAATATTATATCACTTATACCTGTTTTAAAGCATCTGTTTTTTATAAAGCCAAACACCAATTGCTCTTCTTTGACAATTTAAATGAATGTGTCATAACAGGTACATTTTCAGGATTCTACTCAGTACCTGACAGAGATTTTAGGGTGATAAATATACAGAGTAGAGTGGGCTGTGGGGCCATGAATCCTCCCGCCTGATTCGCATTTGCTACAGAGAAGTCTATCTCCAGGCAAGTTCAGTGACTCTTCCAGGGTGGCATGCAACCTCAGGCTCCTTAGCACCTCATTCTCATTGTTCCAGGTCAGTACAAAGCTTAGTTGAGAAACAGGCTGGTTTTAGGCATGTGTTCTACCTTGTATGGGGAAGGGTGGGGTGGGTGGAGGGAGAAAGCAGAGAAGTAACACGAATTGAGCTTCCAGGATGTGCCAGTCTTCTAGGGACTTTACCTCACCTACTAGTTACAACAACCCTGTGAGATGCCCCTTCCTTACAGAAGAGGACCTTGAGACTTTCTAGATGAAGTGACTCACCCCAGGCCACACACAGACAGTAGCAGAACTGAGAGGCAAACCCAAGGTCATCTGGCTCCAAAGCCTTCCTCTGTCCATGATGTTACATTGCTAATTAATTCCGTTTAGCATCATGATTAATTATCTTATGTCCGGATATTGGGTTCCACTAGAATATAAGTTCCTCAAAGCAAGTAACTTGCCTATCTTGTTCACCCTCATATCCCTAACCCCTACCTCGGTGTCTAACGCATAGTACCTCAAACGTAAAATGTTGAAGATATGGGTGAATGTGTAAATCCATAAGCAAATATAACACACAGCTCCCACTGTCGGAGCTAGAGGCGCTCTAACCCAACCATCTCAGTTTTTAGATGGGGAAACTAAGGCTCGGAGGGATTACGTCACTTGTCCTAGGTTAAACAACTGGTCAGTGAAAGATTCAGAACTTGTACCCAGGTCTCTTCTGTATTCTCCTCTACAACATACTACCCCTGGCACAAACATTTTTGAAAGCATGTTCCTCAATCCCGCATGGTTTCCTAAGCATTCTACCCTCCTGATTTAATTCTTTAATTGTAAGCTATTCCTTACACATGCAAAGCAACAGAGGTTAGGAATACCATTAGCCCACTAGAATGAAAGCTCACTGAGGATAGGAATATTTGCCTGTTCTATTCACTTCAACATGACTGGCACTTAGAAAATGCCCAGTAAATATTTGCTGAATAAATGAATATATATTATTTCCTTTCTAGTGATAAGCAAATTCTTCAGAGATGACAAATGTTAGCACAGATTATACTAAGAAACACTCAAATGATCAAACATTTTCAGTAAAAATGCTGTGAAACGGTGCTCCTCTTTCCCTCCCCTTTCTTCTTTCCTCCATCTTCATCTAGAACACAGGCGAAATAATGCTATTTCATAGGATTGATGTAAGGATAAAAAGAGTCAATACATACAAGCACTGAGCATGCTGCTTAATACATAGTTAACTCTCAATAAATAGCAGCCATTGGTACAAATAGGATTGCTTCAAATGAATTGGGAGATTGGGATTGCTATATATACATTACTAATAAGAAAAAAATTATCAAATTGTACACTAAATATACGCAGTTTATTGTGTGTCAATTATATCTCAATAAAAGTTCTTAAAAAATAAATAGCAGCTATTGGTACAAATATGATTTCTTCAAATCAATCAATCAAGCAATCAGTCAATCAATAGGGGCCCACATAATGAAGATGGAAGGGGCCAAAGACCCCTTCCCCCCAAAAGACCTGTTTTATGCTTTACAATTTGTTAAATGTTCCTGAGTCCATAGTTCTCTACGTGCTTCAAAGTTTGTAAGTTCTATGAGGGCTATAAGTTATAGACATCACCTGCCATGTCAGAGATGTCTACATGTATGTTTTTTCTAGAATTTTTCTCATGAAATTAATGGAGAGAAGACATAACTAACCCTGAGATGAACATATGCTGAGTATTCCTCAAATATTGCTATATTTTACACTCAAAATAGATTACCTCTCCACGAGTTCTTGTCCGTTCCAGCAAAGAGTGTCGTTTTCAGCCACAGGGCTATGGCTGCAGATGTAGCCAGGCAAAGCACTATAGAAGCTGATGAAAGATTTTAACTTCTGAATTAGTTCCCTAAAAGAGAAACAAAACATCTGTGCATAAGACGCAAGTAAACCCAGTATGAGCAAAGTTTAATTTCCTTATCAGCATGATAGAAAGGCTCTGCCAGGCTGATTGGAGCAATAAATGATTTTAAAAGACATTCTTGGCTACAAGGCCACAATTCAGGGTTTTTTTTTAAATCAATAAAATGATATTAGAAAAAAAATGTTGCCTGCCATATAAGGTGCTGTTCCTATCAGAAGGATGATTTAATTCCAACATCCATTTTCTAACACGTTCAGCTTCCATTTTTTGTTCAGATGCTGTTACCTACATTCTCAAAGGTGCTGATTACAAGGCACGCTGGAGCACTACATATCTTTTGGTTTCAGAGAGTAATTGAGTGCATTGATTGTAATTTACAATGCTATTACCCTAGAGATGGCCCCTTTCCATATAGACTCTGGCTAATAGTTGCAGATCAGAATCGCAGGGTGCTCAGAGCAGCATAAGCTCTATGAAATTCTCCTGACAATATCATCAGAGAAACCCACATCTGCTAGAGGAGGAAGGTTTCTTTGTTCTTTGTTTGTATACTGTGGTTCCTGGAGGGGAGGGGTCCAAGGATATTTTATTATATATTTGCTCTGGCTTTCATGCTATGTGAGTGTGTGTGTGTGTGTGAGTGAGAGACAGAAAGAGAGAGGAAGGGAGAGACAAAGCGAACGTATTATATATACAAATATGTGGAAACACACACCCGTAAATACCCAGCAAAATTTCTGGCCGATTATCTTCTTTCAGATATACATGGACACACAAAATAAGACACTATAGACTGCAGAGAAGTATATATGCTTGCAAAGAAATATTAAAATATCTGTGCAATAGATGTCTAGGAGTAAAGAAACCAAAATAAAATACTCCTTATATTCTAAAGCAATATTCCTAGTAGAAAGGAAGTTAAGGAATACTTCATATACATCCAAGTCTATCTTAAGTCTCCACTAAGTTTTTAGAGACTGTCACCAGGGAATTTGCTGGCAGTGGAGTAATTATTCAATATTGTCTCCAGGCTAACAATGGACTGACCTGGAAGAGCCAGAGGCCTGAATCTCAGTTGGACACTGGTGGGAGCCCAGAAATGCTTTCTGGGGGGTTGTTCTCAGATCTGGCCAAAAGAGGAAGACTAGTGGAAATTATTTTCTTACATTTAATGCCATTTTCCATTTTATTACTATAAAACGATTCATTTCAACTAATGATTTAGAGAAAGAGAGAGCGCGCTTACAATACTCAGCACACCTTCACAAAGGCTTGGGTCACAGTAAAGCCAGGGTGATGGACAGAACAACTCAAGAAGTGTTATTGAAACATATATATAACTCCTGATACCCCAACAGTTACTTCCTGCTATGCTCAAACCCTCTCATAGCCTACTCCTGGTGGCTGAGCACCGTCAATCTCCAAAGTGAAGAGGCTCAATATGGGGCTCTGAAAATAAAAGTCAACACTACAGTTTCTCACAGAGGAAAAAGATGGGTTCAATTAACGCTAACAGGGGATATGCTCTGTTTTACAAGGTAATAATACGGTTCCCAAGAGTGGAAACTGAAAGACTAAAGGCTGAGTAATTCCTCCCATTCCATGAGGAAATGGAATATGGCCATTAGTCTATGGGAAGTGATGGCTCTCCCTTTAATGAAAGGGTTTCCCTTAGGCCTCCTCCTACCTCCAAACTCTCTCTCACTAACACAGCACATAGCAAGAAAAATTGAACTCATAGCAAAGCCTTCATATTTGACTTCCCTAGAAGTTAAAAACAAAACAAACAAACAAACATAACACTGTGAACTTCTTCCAGCCTCCCAACTCTTGCAGTTTTCTTCTTGGCTGATGATAAGGATCACTGACAAACTGGAGAAGATTCAGAGAGGGTCTTTCTAAATGTCGAGGGGATGAAGAGCTGCGATAAATGTAAGACCTCCAACTTTGGCATGGAAGGATATTAATTGGCGGGGTCAAGATAAAAGTCTAAGAAAGCCAAAGAGAATGTGAATAATGTCTGGGTCATCAAATTCTAGGACTCAGGGAATCTCTCTGAAACTTGAACAAGGTAACTTGGGGAAATAAAAGACCATCCTACTTCACAGAGGACTCATTATCTCCACAGGACATACAGGATGGACCTAGAGAGAGACTGCGTTTTTAAGGCTTGCTTCTGAATTAGTTGTTTTGAATTCAGAACACAGCTTCATGTAGGAACTATGATATAATGATGGCTGGACTCTCAGAACAGCCCCTTAAACCCTGTCAGGAGTAGTAGCTAAGAGCACTGATTTTGGAGTCTGACCCACATGTTTCACATGCCAGTTACTCTCTCACTTACTTAGCAGTAAAACCTTACTCGACAGATTCTAAACTTCACTGAGGCTTAGTTTCTTCATATGTAAAACGAAGCAAATGATAGGTTGCTTGGATGCTTAAATGAGACGATGCATGTAAAGTGTTCAGCATAGTACTTGGCACAGAGTAATACCTCCACAATGTTAGCCATTTGGCAATTTATTTCCATTATTATGAGCCTGAAGAATATAAATATAGTATATATATGAAATATATATTATACTCCAGATAAATTTATGTATGCAAGATAAGTTTTTTTTCAAGTTCCAGATAACTTTATAGGCGCAAGATAAATAATACTACATCTTTTAAAATGCATATTAAAAAGTACAACAATGTTCTCTCCCCAAATATTTTTCCTGTTATTCTTTTTCAAAGACTAGCTAGCTATTGGGCTGGGTATATCACTGGACTAATATGGTATCATAGATTAGATGGTCTTTGCCTGGTAGGAAAGTGGTGATGGCCTTCACAAGGATTTCTGTCTAAGAAGCTTATATTGAGTATCAAATGTGGAAGGCCAAGCCAAGATGAAGTTTAAAAAGATAGGTTAATCATCAGGGAAATGCAAATCAAAACCATAGTAAGGTACCACTTCACTAGGATGACTAGAATAAAAAAGACAACAAGTGCTTGTAAGGATGTGGAGAAATTGGAACTCCCACACATTGCTGGTGGGAATGTAAAATAGCACAGCCACTGTGGATGATAGTTTGGTGGTCCTTTACAAAGTTAAGCATAGAGTTACCACATGACCCAGCAATTCTACTGCTAGGTATACACCCAAAATAATGAAAAACAAGTACTCAAATAAGTACATGTACACGCATGCTCATAGTGGTTCTATTAACAGTACCCAAAAGCCAAGACAGATATTCATCAACTGATGAATGGATGAACGAATACATATTCTATATGATGGAATATTGTTCAGTCTTAAAAAGAAAAAATTATTCCTGCATGCTACAACATGGGTGAACCTTGAAAACATTACACTAAGTGAAAGAAACCAATCATGAAAGACCACATATTATGTGATTGCATTTACGTGAAATGTCCAGCACAGGCAAATTTAGAGAGACATAAAGTAGATTAGTGGTTGCTTTGGGTTGGGGGGATGAGGGTTGGGGAATGATAGCTAAAGGGTATGGGATTTCTTCTTGAGGTGATGAAAATGTTCTAAATTTGATTGTGGTGATGGTTGCACAACTCTGTGAACATAGCAAAAACAGCTGAAGTATGTACTTTAAATGGATGAGTTGTATGGTGTGTGGATTATATCTCAATAAAGCTGTTATTGAGATGCAACTCCAAAAAAGGGTAGAGAAGAGGTGAAATATGTCAGAGAAAGAGAGGCTCTGTCTACAATAGAGAGATACTCCTTGGAATAGTGGAAAGAGATGTGCAGGAGAGCTGAGAAAGAGCCAGGTTTGGATGGACATGAAATAAAGGCATGGGTGAGGAGTGAGAAAAATTTGTAAGAGCTGCAACTTCAGCACTGCAAGAGCTGCAAACAGGGGTTAAAATCTATTTCTTCCTTCATCTTATAAAATGAAGTCTGTTTTTAATCATTATAAAAGAAATATATGTTCACTATCGAGAATTCATGAATATAGAAATGTAAAAGGGGGAAAAAACCCTTATTTATAGTCCTACCAGCCAGAGACAATCACTTTTAATATTTGGATATATTTCCTTTCTAGACGTTCCTCTCCAGCAAAGTTTTATGTTTATTTCTCTAAAACCTATTCTTCTGGATAGGCTTATTCACTGAGATCTTTTTGGTTCTCAGTGTATATTATTCCCATTAGAATCCACCTAGAATCCCAGGGGGATTTGATTAGAAAAGAATACCCAAATAGTAATGGAATAAATGCTGGTTCTCAAGTAATTCCCAGGACCTGTGGGATGAGGCAGGAGCCACTTGTGTGAAAACAAGGAGCAGGGCACCAGCACATCTAGCAAACTAGCCAATACTTTTGCGTCTCTAAATACAGCGTTACGGTGCAGGCCATCCCTTCACGCAAAACCTTCTAAATGCTGTGAGAAAACAAATCTTGGTTTCCAAAGAAACTTTGATTTTTGAAAAGGAAGCCAGACATACTATTTTGTAGGGTAGAAGACTTTCTAAGCTGTTGGAGAGTTAATGAGCTTTCCAAAAGAGAGCGACAACAGGTGATAATGTCCTCTGACAGCACAGCCCCGAAAGCAGAGGAGTGTGACAGGAGTAGTTTACTGCCTATGGGTTTACTGGGCCTCTCTTATTTCTCCTCTTCTTTGTCACTTCTTCCTAAACTTGTTCTGGCATGGGAATTAAGTGTATTTTATTTTGATCTTTGCTTAAATAAAGCTTTCTATCTCCCTGCTTATAATTTTAAAAAGAAGTGAGTTGAATGTTTCTATTTATCTCTTTAAAGAAAGATACCTGAAACTAAATTGACATATTAATTACCCATGTATGACTCAGCCTAGATTTCTTTGCTTTGTGCTAGTAGCCCATGACAGACAACAAAAGAATCTCCACCCATGAACCAAGGCAGTGTGCTCAACTGAATTGTCTCTGGAAAAAAAGGATAAAACTTTGGACAATTAGTTGCCCGGGATGGGAAAAACAATTTGATTGAAGGGAATGTTCTTTGATTCCAGTTCACTTTATCCTAATCATACATGCCAAACATACCATTTGACATATAAATAGTGGAGCCTACGGCTCTCACTTGGGACAAACCCAATGCTTGCTCACAGCAGTCTACTCAGGAAAAAGAGTCTCTTCAATATGTTACATGTGGAACTAAAGGACAAGGCCCCTTTGCGTGCACAAGCCATTTTGAAATATTGCAGCTGGGTGCACATGATCTTCCCTGGGGGGCTCCCACCATCCTCAAGAGGAGCGTCCCCTTCTTGGGGAGTGGGGGAGGGGATTTCCTTTGCTTTCTTGCAACAATTTGCTTGGGCAGGCATCAAAGCAGCACTAATTGGAAAGCACTGCAAGTAAAATCAGCCTTTCATCCCTAGCTGCAGATCCTGAACTTTTCTCCTTTATCATTAAGAATCCTTTTTTCTTAATATAAAATAATATGAGCTCATTATTTTTCAAAAAAATTGAAAACACAGAAAAGCACGTAAACTGATTATCGTTGGAATGATGCAGAATCATACTTATTTCTGCTGCAGAGAATCTTTCATGGTCTGACCCCAAACTATAAATTTCTACTATTCCAGAGCCTAGCTCATACTTTTCCTCATATTGTTCCCTTTGCCTGGAATGCCTTCTTTTCCCTCCTCCATCTGTTGAATTTCTATTCTTCCTTCAAGGCCCAGTTCAAGAGATACCTTTTCGCAGGAGAGCCTCTAACTTTCCCATCTATGATGCTGCCACTCTTCTGTATGTAGCTCTCTCTTGGCACTCGCCCCTCACTGTATCAAAATTATTTGTGTGTCTGTCTCCCTAACTAGGCTAGGAGCTCTTCCTATTCATCAGAGCCTAATCCTACGCTAACATTGATGGTGCTGACAAATGTTGAAAGAAGTAGAGTCCTATTTAGGGCAGAATGACTTGTACCAGACCCGAAACTTGTTGATTCACTCAGGACATACTTTCTTGTTTTGTTCAGAGAGTGGAAGGCACCACTGAGCTTACAAAGCTGCCTGGCCAAACCAGAGCAGCAGTCTGAGAGGGAGTGGGAGTAAGCATTGATTTTGGACCAGGGAGCTGAGATCAGCTTTTGTTCTTTTCTTTCTAGGTCATTTACTAGTGTCACCTAATCCATTGCCCCTTTAGACCAAGTTAGAGAGGAAAGGGAGGAGGGGGAGTGCAGGACAGGGAAGGCTGGAATACATAGATGTAATTTCACAAGAGTGGAGGGACTGTGTGACTTTCTCACAGGTTAGCAGCTGGGCCAGAAGCTTGGTAATGTAGATGCTGAGTGGACTATATTCAACTATGGATTTTATGTTTGGAAAAGGGAAAGATATTGCTCATGTCATAAAATACCAAACTTTATGGGGGATATGCAAATGACAAGATAAACGTTATCATACAGGAATTGGTGAAAGAGACATTCAATGGGGCAAAGGAGGGAAAGCCTGACATCTGAGATGTACTGAAAATATCAGATTTGGAAAGGGCTGTGAACATGTCATTTCTTCTATTCTGATTATACTACTTATACATCTTGTCCTACCCTCACTGTTTTAAATCTGATGACAGATATTTTCAATATTTGTATCTGAAAGGAATGCTGAGTCCCATACTTAGGCCACCAGTTGAGTACCAAACCGCCTTTAAATTGAACTAAGCTATTTCTAAGATTAGTTGTGTGTTGCAAACTACCCAGTTGGGGGCAGACAAAACAAACAGATGACTTCTGAATGCTACCAAAGAAATCCTGCATTTCTTTGTGTGTTTTTATTTTAATAAGGCAACCGGGCTTTTCAACTCATAATCCGATTCAGACAGCTTGCTCACAACCTCCACAGACTGAATGCTACAATAGGGTTCCTTTCTAATTATCATATTCTTAACCACAGAGGATGGAGCTGGAGCATGGGTGTGAGGGGTGCTGGAGGCACATATATTCTTTTGGATACTGTGAAACGCTGTGCAGAACATACTGAGAAATTTATAGAGGTACTAACACTCTGCCAAAACAAGCCCTCTTAATAACATCAGATTGCAGGGGGCAGCGCATTTAGCAAGAGATCATCTTAATCCCCAATTCTCCACTCTCCCTAAGAGGGTTGACAACACCTATGTGAGAGTTAAATGAAATCAGACACTCTCCTGTTGTTTTGTTTTCTTATTATGCCAGAGATTTCAGAAAGAAGGGCTCCATCTCAGTTTTGCTTCAGTTTGCAAAAAAGATGAGAAACATCCTGGGGTGGGCTCATGTTCCCAACACCCACAGGAGCCCTGCCTGACTACCACTTACTCAAGTCTGTAGGCTTTTGCAATTTTTCTTACTATCCTTTCTTTTCTTGGGGGGTTAACAACAAACTCAAAAATGAATCTAAACTAAGTGCCAAATCTGGGTGCTCAGCTAAAAACTCATTTACCAATTTTTTCTTTCCCTGGAGGAATCAACACCCATAGAGCTCTCCCTGGTAAGGCGAAAGGGAATTAGTCCCATAGAGCCCAAGAGAAGCCATGGCACCAAGACCTTAATAAACCTCCTATTTACTTATAAATGTGTCTAGGTTGACAGAGTGATTTCAAAATGTGACTGTAATAGTGTGTTTATTTTCAAAAAGCTTTGCATGTGATTCTCTTACAAATTAACTATACCTGGGCAGAGGTCCTCTCCTCCCCTGTAGGCTGATTCCATAGACTCTGGACATTGTTTTGTGCTCACAAGACTGTTGTGAAACTATCTGTACTTAAGTCTATTTCTACATTAGACTGATTTGGAGAGCAGAGACTGTGTCTTGATTTTCAGTGCACAGTATACATTCTGGCACATAATAGGTGTTTCCCAAATTTCTGCTGAGTTGAACAAAACAATATACAATATATATAATATATATTTTATAATAATACTATATGAGTATAAACAGATATTTTATTTATATTATACTATAAATGTAATATAAATAATAATATATAAAATGAACATTATATTACTTATTCCTATTTTATTTTATATATTATTTATAAATAATTAATATATAATATTACATAAATTCCTCACTTCAGTGCAATATGCAAGAGGTTTCCACTAGTTAAAGATCAATAAGTGAGCTTAATTCCTTAGGTGATTTAGGTAAAGAGTGAAAGCAATGGACAAAGGACAGACAGGGGCTAAAGAGGGCCTGGAGAAATGGCCTAATTTTGCCTTCCCAGAAAGACAAAAATTTCCCAAAGAATCCCTATGCTATATGGAAATATATTTTGGTGCCAGGACCCCTTTGGTGGTTTTAAATATGTCCAGTGGTTAAGACTTTGTGCTTCCAATTCAGGGGACCCGGGTTCCATCCCTGGTTGGGGAACTAAGATCTCACATGCCACGTGGTGTGGCCAAAAAACAAAAACAAACAAACAAAAAAATACGTCCACAAACTCTTTGATACTCCTCCTTTCAGGAGGTGGAGCTTGATTTCCCTCCCCTTGAGTGTGGACTGGAACTGGTGACTTGCTTCTAACAAATGGAGAACAGTGTGGAGGTTCCTTAAAAAAGTAAAGGTAGAACTACCCACATGACCCAGCAATCCCACTACTGGGCATATACCCAGAGAAAACCATAATCCAAAAAGATACATGTACCACAATGTTTATTGCAGCACTATTTACAATAGTCAGGACATGGAAGCAACCTAAATGCCCATCAACAGATGAATGGATAAAGAAGATGTGGTACATATATACAATGGAATATTACTCAGCTATAAAAAGGAATGAAATGGAGCTATATGTAATGAGGTGGATAGACCTAGAGGCTGTCATACAGGGTGAAGTAAGCCAGAAAGAGAAAAACAAAGACCGTTTGCTAACGCATATATATGGAATCTAGAAAAATGGTACTGATGAACCTAGTGGCAGGGCAGGAATAGAGATGCAGATGTAGACAATGTACTTGAGGACACGGTGGGGAAGGGGAAGCTGGGACGAAGTGAGAGAGTAGCAGTGACATATATACACTACCAAATGTAAAATAGATAGCTAGTGGGAAGCTGCTACAGAGCACAGGGAGATCAGTTTGATACTCTGTGAAGACCTAAAGGGGTGGGATGGGGAGGGTAGGAGAGAGGGGATATGGGGATATATGTATACATATAGATGATTCACTTCGTTGTACCGTAGAAACTAACACAATACTGTAATGCAATTATACTCCAATAAAGATGAAAACAAAAAACAAAAAAAGTAGTGACAGTATGTCAGTTCCAAGACTAGGTTGTAAAAGACATCGCAGCTTTCTCCTTGCTCTCTTCCATGGCTCACTTATTCTGGGGAAGCCAGCAGCCCTGTTGTGAGGACACTCAGAAGGTCCGTGTGGTGAGGAACTGAGGCCTCCTTCCAACAACCAACCATCACTAACCTGTTCCATGTGTAAATGAGCCACCATGGAAGTGGACCCTCCAGCCTCAGTCAAAATTCAGTGGACTGCAGCTCCAGGTAACACCTTGACCGAAATTTTTTTGAGACTGAGTGCCACCCAGCTAAGCTGCCCCCAGATTCCTGACAGAAACTGTGAGATAATAAATGGTTGTTGTTTTAAATAACTACGTTTCGGAGTTGTATAGCACTAGATAGCCAACACAACCCCAAGGGTTCTTTTTTTCTTTTTTTTGGCTGCACCACTTGGCATGTGGGATCTTAGTCCCCTGACCAGGGATCGAACATGTGTCCTGTACAGTTCAACCGTGGAGTCTTAACCACTGGACCACCAGGGAAGTCCCCTTCCTTCCTTCCTCCCTTCCTTCCCCCCTCCCTCCCTCCCTTCCTTCCTCCCTCTCCCTCTCTCTTTCTTTCTCTTTTTTTCCCAAAGGGTTCTTAAAAATTATTGAGGACCCCAAAGAGCTTTTGTTTACATGATCTATATTTATTGATATCTACTGTTTTAGAAATTAAAACGCAGGAATAATTTTTTTAATTTATTATTAATTTTAAATTAACAATGAGTCTTTATATGTAAGCATAAATAACATTTTTATGAAAAAAGTGAGAAAGGTGCTAATGCTTTTGCATTTTTGCAAAATATCTTTACTGCCTGGCTTAATAGGAGACACCTAAATTCTCCCATTGTCTTCTACATTTAATGTGTTTTGCCATATATTATTTTGGTTGAAGTGTATGAATAAAAGCCAGCTTCACATAGATATGTAGTTAGTAAAAGGAGGATCTTACAGACCCTCTGAAAGGGTATCTGGGACTCCCTGAGTTCTCAAATCACACTTCAAAACTGCTGCTATAGGAAAACTAGAAATTTATTAGGTTGGAAGTCAACGAAAGAAAATGTGACTTGCTGAAGTGCTTCTTTGGAGGACTATCTCTCAAGTGGCCTTACTGCCTTTCTCTCACTCTAAACTGTATCATATATGCCTATGAGTTACCATTTCAAAATCTCCTGTAGCAAATGGACATGAAAGGAATAATTTTGCCCAAATATGAGACTGTTACTTATTTCATCTCTTAATTTTTCATCTCTAGGCCAATCTCTTCCAATCCTCTCAAAGTCATCATGAGGCAGAACTCATGTCTAGCTATTCTTGAGCCAGTGCCAGGGTTGGCTACCTGTGCAATTCTTTAGGGGAAATCAATTCTCCTAGATTTGTGTTGTGCTTCCCAATCCAATTCCCACCCCTTATTTGTAACCATGAAACTAAAATAGGGAGGGAAGGAATCTGGACAGGAGGAGGAGGAACGAAGAGAATAAGAAACAAACTTTAATTTGGTCCCTTGACTGCTCTCTTAAGGAATAGAAACAAAATCCTTCATTTTATCATTCTTAAAAGAGTGTGTACTACTATATTTTAAATAGATAACTAACAAGGACCTACTGTATAGCACAGGGAACTTGGCTCAGTATTCTGTAATAACCTAAATGGGGTAAGAATTTGAAAAAGAATGGATACCTGTATGGGTATAACTGAATCACTTTGATGTACCCCTGTAACTAACATATCATTGTTAATCAACTATACTCCAATATAAAATAAAAAGTTTTTAAAAAAGAGTGTGTAGAGTGTGCAGTATGTGTGTATACACATGAGAGTGTCTTGCCAGTTTCTTTGTTGAGCTCACCCCTGACTCACTGTTAATAATGGGGAAAGCCACAAACCAAGCCATGGAATTGTGAGAGCAGATCATAAGCAGAAAAGGTTTTGTTTAATCAATTAAAAATCTTGAATAGAGAAGTCTATTCCACCCTGTGTTGCTGTACTGGATATTTACATATGGTAAATTTACATTTAAATATGGCTTGGATATAATACAATATCTTTTTTCTTTAACATTAACAGATGATAGAATTTAATTAATCAAACGCTCTACTCAGAAGAACTAAATAACATGTATTTAAGAAGCTTCCTTCCAGTGGTTTTTGACCTTAAAACACAATTGCTAATTGTATGCTGAAATAGAGGGGAAAAAAAAACCTCTCACCTTCTTCGGCTGGATAAGGTTTCTTCATGTTCTACATGAGCAACTTTTAATACCTTCTTGTCAATAAACAGATCTTCAGGATAATAAGCAGATCTATATTGACGTTGTTGAGAATGGGCACATAACTTGCCAATCTGAAAAAAGAAACGCAATATAATCATATGATACTTTCACAGATATGACAGTACAAACAAATTCTGAAACGCACGTCAATTTCTCCCCCAATTTCTTTTTAAAGAGCAGAACAAAGCTATTACTGGAGTCAAAAAAGGTGATATGCTTTTAAGGCAAAGAACCATCTGTGGAAAAGAAGGCTGAAGACTGTGGTGGGGCACTTTGAGCACAGTCTATTCAGAGATTTCCTAAGATGAAAATGCTGTTTATTTCTATAGTGAAGTACACATTTGAGAGGACCCTTTACACAGGACGTACGCTACTGATACCTTTCAATGGCACTTGATATTTATCCCTATGAAGTTCACAAATGGGAACTGCCAAGTTTAGGAAAGTCTGGTGCAGGAAATGAGGGGTGTGTGAGAGATGTGTAGTCTGTTAATAGAAGAGCAACCTCCTGCGCACAAAGTGCTCCTGATTCTTCCCAGCATTTTGGTAGCTCTTTTTTTAATTATATAAGTTTCAGGTGTACAGCATTATAATTTAAAGCTTAGCTCCTTTAAACTCACACAGCCGTGATAAAAACGGCATCGGCTTTCTTACTTATCTCAATTCTAAATGATTGATTTGGTTAAATTATTTGTAGATTTACTATTTTTTTCACTTTCGGTCAAAAGCCTGAATGAACTTCTATATAAATAAGTATGAATATTAACATACATCTCCCTTGTGCCAGACGCTATGCTGCATTGCTCTGTGTGTTATTTTAACAAGGCCAAGGGCTTTTCAATACATAATCAGATTCAGACAGCCCCACTTTATGGCTGAGGAAATTGAGGCTCAGAGAGGCTAAGTGACTTGCCTAAGACAAATAGGCAGTGGATTCACTGTCGGACTTTGAACCCATTTGTCTGACGTCAAAGCTAATGCAATATCACCTTCCAAGAAGATGATGCTTTATTTCCAGTTGCTTACATTCTACGTTTTGGGGGAAAAAAAAGAATTCCCAGTTCTCAAAAACATAGCCAACATAGCTAAGGTGAAAATATAGATTGTATACTTTAGGAAAAATACTAGAAATACCTCGTGAAGACAAGAGTTATATCTTTGTCACTTCTGTACCTCCATGGAATTCACACTGGATTTTGTACACTGTTAGGCACTTAAATACAAATTAATTGAAGTGAATTTAAGGCAAATCCTAGGATCCAATCTGGCACACCATCCCACTGATAGGCCATGGGCTCTGAGTGGTAATTCCAGCTTTTGGATTTCTGAAGATGGCCCTGAAATATTCACTAAATTATATGTCTCTTTATAAAAGCATAAATGGCACTAGTTTGTACAGCTTTGGAAAGTCATCCATATATAAATAAATTTTTGAATTAGAAAAAAATCTAGAATTAGCAGTAGCATCACCTCCTTTTTTGAAAGATGGCACCTATAGTATGATAGTCAGACTACCTCTTCTCAATAGTTTATCTTAACGGGAATGAAACAAAAGTTGCAGACACTTTAAAATATTCCATTTGGCTTTGGAATTACGATACTGATTTTTTCAGATTTGCTGATGTAATGCTATTTGACTTGGGTTAATATTAACTTCAGATGAAGAATCTGTATTCTCTGAATTTGCCCTATTCAGTAGCAATCTTGGAGGGTACTTTAGGTAGGGGGCTGCCTGGCTGTACTGGGGAGTTCACTTCCAATCACTTCCAGAGCACCTAATGCAACTACAAATAACTGAGGGCAGACTCTACATCATAAAATTATGTCCATAAACACATACGTGTTTCTTTGTTAAACTGCAGGTGAACGTTCATGGAACAAAACCTTGATTTTCCTTCCATAAATATATATTAATGACTGTGAACATACATCAACGTGAGAGGCTGTTTCACCAGAATCAAAGTATTCTTAGTACTTTTGGGAGCACAGGACACATTCTCTTGACTGACACCTGTTCCAATTCTAGCACGAAAATAAAAGTCTTTCACACATCTTTCACAGTAACTTGTCTACTTGCAACCCACAGCTGTGAAATCTCCCTCCTCATTGAAAGTCTGCCCTTTGTATCAGTGAATACTAATTGGACCCCAGCAAGACTTTAAAATTTTGAGCCCCTCCCAATGTACTGGAAAGGGGTGCAGCTGAGGCAAAATTAGGAAGGTTAAGAGCAAATGAGAATGTAGCCAGCCTGCAGTCTGACCTTGCTTCCCAAGCCACCCAATGTGGCATTATCAAGCCGACTTCCCACAGCTCTGTGTGGGGTAAGGGGCAAACAATGGTGTCCTGCCAACACTCCCACTCTCCTATCTGAAATCTGCCACATCTTATCAGACAGCCTGTATTTTCTTCCACAAATCTACCATGAAGCAAATTCTTCTCATATACAAAGCATTTGTCAAATGTAGACCCCCCCCCCCCCTTGGGCCCTTCTCTCCCCATCTTTCACCTCCACACCGTGTGAGCTGTAGGTGAATATCATGAGCTTATTTTGAGAAGTGGACACGAAAAGAAAACATAATTTACAAAGAGGTGCGGTATTCACATTAAAGAGGTCCTTTCAGTTTTATACTTGGGAAACATCAGGCTATGCCGGGAGACCTGGGGCTTATTCCACAGATGCACTTACTAAAGAAGCCAGCCTCCCAAGTGGCATTTGAGAAATCAGTATCCTGCCCAGGAGTTTTAGGTTCTTAAATAAAAAGTGCAATCCTTTCACCGACTAATGTACCTAGTCGAGGATACCACTACCTTTAAATTTAGTTAGTTGGAGTGAATTTATTGGCTAGGAAGGTGTCTCTATCAATAGACCTGGAATACAAAACCTTTTTGTTTTCCATGAATTGTGATTCCTAACGGTGCCTTTATTTATGTGCCAGAACCTGCGGCAAGGAAAGCAATAGTGCTCTTAAGTGTTATCAGCCTTGAAGTGTTATAAGAAGGCAGGGAGTCTGACCATACCCAGGCCAGCACGTCATTCTAGTAACGCTGGCACCATTCTTCCCTAACCAGGGTCCAGAAGCACTGGCCTTTTACATACATGAGGAAAATACACTGCTGGGCCTACCAAGGTATTTGTAAGTAAGAGCCCGGTAGACTGGACGGCAGGAAGCACGGCCTGCAACCCCACTTCTACCTCTCACTCACAAAAGGACTTCCTTTTGACCTGCTCCCACAGTTTCCCTCCACCTGTAACCTTAGTCTCAAACAAAAGAGGAAGATATGGTATGTGAAGTGTCATATTTTATTCTGGGCTCCTTTGAAAAGGTGGCGGGGAGGGGAATTACTTTACAAGTAGAGTATGTTACCAAAGATTCTGAAACCATGCCAAGCAGTTCGGTTTGATGCAATTCAAGCATGCACCCCATAATTGACATGTCGAGAAATGCAGATACTCCACTGGTTAAATTCATTCTCCGCCCCCCATTCATTGTTGGTTCTAGGAAGTCTCAGGTGACAAAATCTCAGAGTTGATATTTCCCTGCGGATGGCTGAGCAGAGAAAGAGAGTTTATATTGTAAGCTTCTCATCAATACCAGTACCTCACATTTGTAACATAATACCTAACTCCAGCCTAGTGCTTCACAGAAAACTTCTACATCCATTCGCCATCCTATCCAGTGAGTCTTTAACAATCCTCTGAGGCAAACGGTGCAGGTATTATTGACGCCATTTTAGAGATAAGGAAACAGGCTCACAAAGGCTAAGGAACTGAAACAAAGTCAAATGCCTAGTAAATGGCAGAGAGGGGCCTGGAACCCAGACCTGTCTCACTTTAAAACCTATGTTTTTGTTTTTTTCCCCCTATGCCATGGATTTCTGTCAAGAGGATAGACTCAAAAAAAAAAACAACCAAACAAACAAACAAAAACAAAAAACAAAAAAGAGGATAGACTCTGGGGCTTCCCAGTATTAGGTGTGGCCCAGTTCTGTGGTCCTGTGGACATCCCATCCATAATTGGAGAAAGATAATGATTATGAAGTATTAAAACTGTACTTCAAAGAAGGGCTAGTTATTAAAGATAGACAGAAAATTGACATCCAATTTTAACCTAAGTTTCAGGCAGTACTACTCGTGGAATGATTTAAACTCTTTGACCTGCCAGGCAAGAGTCATTTCACAACCATACTAAAGCCCTGCATGTCCAGTTCTGTGGGATGTGGGAAAGACGGTTCTCAAGTAGGTCCAGCCTGCTGCCTGCAGAATATCCCTGGACCCTGCCTCCTGAAGTCAGATTCTTGGATTGGCTACAAAATCTGTAATTTCTACAATTTAACCCAGGTCTAGTCTGATGTCTGGCCTGAGAATATTCTTTATAGTTTTCCCCCTAGTGGAGATTCCAGGTTGATCCTATGGCTACAAAAAATACAATGGATTTAAGTTTTTAGGTATAATAGCCAAAAAGATTAAAAAATGGCAAGGGGGTGGGTGCAACTACAATAGAGTATCTCTGACTCTCTCCTACTCTTAACTAGCCCTAACAGATCTATTTTGCTTTCAATTTAAAAATCAGATGTATGACTTTACATTCTCTTTCTCACAAAATGGAGAAGAGGGCAGTGTGTGTGTATGTGAGTCTGTGTGTTCTAACTTACATGGCCTATAATAGAAGGAAGAGCAGGAGGGAGGGGGAAGAAGAGGAGGAAGCATAAGTGGAAAGAGAAAAGTTCCCATCATTAAGTCCGTGGCAGGAGAAGAGCCAGGGACACATCAGTCTGCCCTCAGAAATCTGACAGCTTTTGACAGGGAAGATGAATGTCACGCTGACTTGTACTCAGTGAGCAGTACAACTCCTTCCCTCTCAAGAGCTGCACCTGAGGCCACCAAGACTTGAGGACCTCCAGAGGACCTTTTTGGTTTTATTTAATTATAGAATAAATATTCTACTAGACTCCAGCTGATGACTGTGGTCCCAAGAAGTGCTTTTCTGAGAACTGTTGCTAAATAATTGGTATAAATGTTGTCTTTGATAGTCAATGGATTAATCAGAACCCTGAAGAATTAAAAATAAAACTTCCTCTATGCTTATGCAATTTAAATATCAGTTCTGACCCTGCGGTCCACTCTGGAGGAATATCACCTGTGGCATTTGTTTTAGGGTACCTTGGGGCTGGGGTTAGGGTAGTGTGGGAATACCATACATTTCCAGTTAAAATAATGAACTTCAGTTCATTGTGTTAAATTGTCTACTGTATCATTGTTCGATTTCACTTAATTAAATCTTAAAAGTTTTAAAACAAAATATACATTGAAATTATGTGATATACAACATAAACTTTTAAATAGTAGCAACCATGCCCATTTAACAATTCTACAGGTATAATAAAAATGCTAATATATGTTAATGTTTAGTCTGTGGTTAATGTTTTGTCTTGTTAATTTCCCCAGGGCTTTTATTACTGATTTAAATCTGCCACACTACTCAACTGATTGCACTGCTTCCACAAACTGCATGGAAGTAGCTCAAATGAATACTGATTAACAGAAATGAACAAACATTTGGCTGGGCAAACCATTCTTATTATATGCTTGTAATCATTACATACATTTTCTTACAATGAGATGGGCATGGCAGGCAGTTTCCACTCATTTTTCCTACAGAAAATATGTACGTGAGCATTAAATTAATTTATGACCTTGTACTTCAGGAAGCACATCATTATTAATTAACTATTGATTGATCTGGATACAGAGCACAGAAG
The DNA here is from genome assembly GCF_030028045.1 of Hippopotamus amphibius kiboko. Lineage (NCBI taxonomy): Eukaryota > Metazoa > Chordata > Mammalia > Artiodactyla > Hippopotamidae > Hippopotamus > Hippopotamus amphibius. The sequence goes on along the minus strand of NC_080203.1, from coordinate 19,411,120 downwards.
ATAATGAACAGACCTGGTGACAATGTAAGCGTTTTATTCCCCCACAGATTTGCTGTGACTCATCATTAATTGCTTGACCATTAAAAGTTCACTAATAATCTGTAATGTATTCTAAATCAAGCTATTTTAAGAAGTCAGGTGCCATTGTTTAAACATTCTTTAAATAAATTGGAATTTTTTAAAAAAGGAACTAATGTCCTACAGATCAGTCTGATGTTAACTTGAACTATAGCACTATGATAGTGAAAAAAGCATGCAATTTGGAGGCAAGAGGCCTCGGTTCCAGTCCCAGCTCATCCTCTTACCGTTTCAATAACTCTAGATAAGTCTTTCAACCTCCTTCAAACTCAGCTTCCTCATCTGAAAAATGGAGACAACAATGCCCGCCATACCTGGCAGAAGTGCGAGGGTCAGACAAAATAATGGATGAAAGTATAATGTCTCCCACATCCAGACAGAAAATTGACTCATTCATTCCGTACGAGGGAACTGCTTACCTTCTGCAGCCCGGTTTGTGTTTTAGAATCCTGGCTCAGCTGGCCAGTACACAGCTAGCTGTAAGTAACATCGGAAGGAGTTCTTTTGAAGGGGAACTTGGAGAAAACAGTGAAAGTGTCTGGTGAGACTGGGCCCCACTCTGAAAGGGAGCCATTTGCCCACGTTGCTCACGCATCGCAGTCTGATCTGTTTCGCTCTGGGACACCTGGAATACCCCCTTTTGCTCTTCAGCGCCCCCATCACTGATGGGGGGGTCCGTGATCTTTGCCAGTTGCCCTGTGTCTCTAACCTGTTTGCTTGTGTCCGCGGGAATGAATGCTGTGGGGATGGGAGACAGGTTTTAAAAAATCCTTTTGTGGAAGAGACTTGCCCTTTACTAATGTATAGCTGCCACAAGTGGATTCTGAGCAGAAACTAGAACCCTGCATGTGTGCCTAACGCTTTTTATGCAATACCAATCCCTTCCCAGCACCAGGAGCCCAGGACATTATTGCTTAATCACATATGGCCAGTATTGTGAGGGTTAAAAGAGAACTTCATGTAGTCAATAAACTCATTACTGAATGCAAACACCACTCCTTCAAATGTACTCATCTGCTTGCGTTCCCTGTCTCAGTGAAAAGGAATTATCACCTACTCAGTTGCGCAAGCTGGAAGAAACTAAAACATTTCTGGTAAATTCTCCCTCTGCCTGACTCCTCTATGTCCAGCCACTAAGTCTTATTTTTTTCTCTCTTATAAATAACTTTTAAACTTTTGCACTTTTCTCTATACTCAGGCTTAGCATACCATTAACTACCTTAGAGCAGTGCTTCTCAAACTTTAATATGTATACAAATCACCTGGGAATCTTACCTATTTAGATTCATACACAGTAGATATGGGGTGAGGTCTGAGATGAGTAGCAAGGCCCTAGCGCAATGGTTCGCAAAGTGTGGCTCCAAAACAAGTAGCATCAGTCTCACCTGGGAACTCATTACAAATGCAAATTTTAAGGCTCAATCTTAAATCTATTGAATCAAAAACCCTTGGAGTAAGGTCTGGCCACCTGTTTTCAAGGGATGTGATGCACACTCAAGTTGGAAAACCACCACTACACAGACCATACCAACATCCACTTAATTGGTCCCCCAAGCTCTACTTTTGACCTCTTCCAATTCATTCCTACTAGCAGCAGTTCTCTGAGACCCTCTCAGGAGGTCCTACAGGTCAAACCTATTACCATAATAATACTAAGACTTTATTTGCCCTTTTCACTCTTATTCCCTCACAAATATATAATTTTCCAGAGGCTTCATGCTGTGTAATGACATAATTGCTCTGGAATATGTGTTTGTCTGTTCTAGAATTTTCTAAGATAACAGGTTTAGAGCACCAATATGTATACTTTTTCAGAGGTTAACTTATTCTCAGTCCTTAGTGTTCGCATTGGCTACTTAGATTACACTTACTTTAATTTTTTAACTTCATTATCATTTAATAAATCATTTTAAAATCTTGAAGTTTCGTGTCTATGCAAAAACATAAGTAAATACAGTTTGTAGTCTTATTTGCAATAATATTTAAACATTTTTTGAAAAAATCTGTTTTAAGGTTAACTAACTTATAGACTAAATTCTAAGAAACAAAAATATGAAAAAAGTTCATTCCTTTGGCCTTATAGACACTAATAATTCATTTTACTGTGTCTAATTCAACAGAATATTTAAGAATAGTATTGTAGTGTGAGCTAAGTTGTAGTCATCTTGAAAATCAGTTTAAAGAAAAAGGAATTAAATATTTAAAAGGAATGTTATGGACTCTAAAAGTCAAGAATATTTGTTACAGTTTTTCAAAATAAAAATAGAAAAGCAAAAAAAAAAGAAGAAAAGAAATAAAAAAACAAAAAATGGAAAAGCAACTGAAACATAGTATAGGGTAAGCTATTGTATTACAGTAGCTGGAGGAGTACACATAATAGTGGAGAAACTAATAAACACTGTAGGGTTGACATTTGCTCAATGTCTACTAGATGAAGAGTCAGAGGAAATCACACTACCTTCCAACAAAAGAAGCTAACTCACAAAATTAAAGATTTAGCTGCAAACATAAAGATGGAGTTAATATCTCCTCAGCAGAATTGTGTTTTTGCCTTTCAAATGGACAAATCTACCGACATGAGCTGGACTTGCTGTTTTCCTTGTATCCGTCCAGTATCAGTACCAAAAAATTCATTGAAAAAGATCTATAATATGAGAGCTTGGGGAAAAAACAAGAGGAGTGCTGAAATATTCAGTGTTGAATACTGTTGTTCAAATTCATGGTTTATCCTCAAAAAATGTGAGGACGTTTACACTGATGGTGCAAAAGATATGGAAGGTAAAACTGTTGGCACCTTAGCATGAGTCAGGTTAGAGGCACCAAACGCTAGTAGTAGTATTTTTCACTGCTATGCACTCCCAGTTTTTTAAAAAGCCAGTTTCACTTAAGAATGTACTTGAAAAAATAGCAAAAATTTTAGCAAATGTTGACCCTTGACACGTCTTTTTATTATTATGTGTGAGGAAATGGCAACTATGCCTAAAGTACTCCTGCTACATACTGCAGTATGATGATCATCTAGAGGAAAAGCCCATGGGTGACTGAATTGAGATGAACTAGACACTTTTTTCATGAAACATTATTTTCACTTGAAAGACTGACGAGCAAACTACTGTTAATCAAACTAAGTGTTTGGCAGACATTTTCTTGGAAAGGAACAAAGTGAGCCTGTTACTTTAAAGAAAACAATTGATAGTTTGTAACCAATGATAAAATTTGCACTATCAGGGTTTCCAATTGCACATGTAAGGAGCTTGTAAGTTGCTGCTCCATCCTAAAAACAAGCAAGAAGCTAAACAGACTGAAAAATCAACTCTTCCTGGATCTATATGAGAAGAGGGGAGAGACGGTAAACCACTGCTACCAAGACTGGAGTGTCGGACAGACAAACACAGGGAGTAAGAGATGACCAGAGCAGAGACTCAGGAGCAGAAACTGCCTTGGGACCCAGTGCTGGAGTAGAAAAATGAACTGTAATTGACAAACTGCTGGAGGCTCAATGAAGACAACTCTGAAAGTTAAAATCTCCAGGGGGACCTAGCCATAAGGGCACCCCAACAATGTTGTGAATTCTACCTTCAGGAGCTTGACAAGATTCCCATAGTAAATATCTAAGAAAAATTCCCTCATGCTTCCAGCATGGGGAAGAGAAAAGGAACCATTTTGAAATACACCAGAGCACTCTGTTCTTCTCAACAAGGCGTGCCCTCAGGAGAATCTAGTTAACCAAAGCCTAATATGTTTGGGTATTTTCAGAACCTAACTCACCTGGGGAAGGGAAATAATCAACTCCAGGCCACTCTAGCCATCCCACCCCACATAATAGTGGAGGTGGAATTAAAAAAACTGAGAAACAGTTGGGAGGTTCACGGTCTAGAGGCTTAAGATCATTAAAGACCGAGACCTAAATATAGTACTGTAGACTGCCTCCTCTTCCCCTACACCTTACCACCTTATCATTACAGGCCTATTTATAGAAGCAGTTCCTTTTAACCAGTACATCATGTCCAGCTATCAAGAAGAAAATCACAAGGCATACTAAAAGGAAAAAAGCACAAATTGAAGAGACAGCAAGCATCAAAACCAGACATGGAAGGGATGTTGGAACTATCAGACTGGGAATTTAAAACAACTATGATTTATTAATAATGGATACAGTAAACAGCATGCAAGAACAGATTGGCAAAGCAAGCAGAGAGGTGGAAATCCTAAGAAAGAACCAAAAAGAAATGCTAAAGAGAAAACACACTAACATAAATGAAGTATGCCTTTGATGGGCTTATTAGTAGTCTGGACACAGCTGAGGAAAGAATCTCTAAGCTGGAGGATATGTCAATAGAATGCTCAAAACCAAAAAGCAAAGAGAACAAAGACAGATGAAAACAGAATAGAATATCCAAGAACTGTGGGACAACTACAAAAGGTGTAACATATGCATAATAGGAGTATCAGAAGGAGAAAGAAAGGAACAGAAGAAATACTTGAGATAATAATGACCGAGAATTTCTCCAAATCAATGTCAGATACCAGATCACAGATCCAGAAACCTTGGAGAACATCCAGCAGGATAAATGTCCCACCCCCTCCCCGCCAAAGAAACCCTACACCTAGGCACATAACTGTCAAATTATAGAAAGATGAAGAAAAATTCCTTAAAGAAGCCAGGCAGGGGGTGGAGGGGTGGAGGTGGGGGTGGGAGGAGGGGACAAATGCCTTAGCTATAGAGAAACAAAGCTAAGAATTACATCTGACTTCTCTTTAGGAACCATGCAATCAAGAAGAGAGTAGAGAGAAATATTTAAAGTGTTGAGAGAAAAAAAATCACCAATCTAGAATTCTGAGGGTACTCTGAAAAATACCATTCAAAAGTGAAGGAGAGCCTCCCACCATGTCCTCCACTCCCCGGAGATGGATGTGAGCCCTGAGAATCAGTCACTGAACTTTACCACGTTCTCCATGGCTCTGCTGCCCCCAAGAGAGACTGAGGGCTGAGGTCAGAGACACACCAAATGCATCTTTCACGCTTATTAAACAAGCTGTACCAGTTAGGAAAGATGGTGGTGAAGTAGAAGGATGTGGAACGCATCCCTCTCCACAGATGCATTAGGAATACACCAAAAGATGCAATATTTCCCACAGAGAACCAGCTGAACACCAGCAAATGACTCTGGACACCAGAAAAGACTGCAAAGATCCGAACATAACTGGTAGGGAGACACTTGCAATGGTTCAAAGAGGGTGAAGCAGCTGAGCTGTGGCAGATGGGAAAGAGTGAGAAACACAGGGAGGGTCTGCACCATGGCTCAGTGTGCCCAGATTGACACGTTGATTCGCAGCTGAACAGGGGGTCTGGGAGCGGGAGCATGGGAAGCAGAGAGCTGGTTCAGGGTGAGAAACATTGTTGGCGGTGGGAGACAGACCGAGGGGACAGGAGGGAAGAGGTCCGCAGCGAGGAGTGCCTACCGCAGAGAGCTGCAAGACCATAGTGGCGGCTGGATACTGCTGACCCACAAGCGGGGGGGAGGAGCCGCGGGCATAGCCTCTCTCTCTTGGCACCTGCAATGGACAGAGGAGGACCCCAGTGCGCCAAGCTAAGGCACTCAGGGATAACAAAGGCACCAGGGAGGGGCTGGCTTAGAGTGCCTACAGCCGAGAGCCAAAAGCCCCACAGAGTGGTCCAACTCTGAGACATTCTGTTTACACCTGAGCCGCCTGCATCCCTCTGAAACAGGCATTGCCACACCCGACTGAACCGCCATGTGCCAGACACTGCTCACTCACTCCCAGGGGAAGGAACCACTACTGTACCCTCTCCCTCCCCACATACCAGGCTTACAGACAAACAATAAAGGAAGCTCTGCTGGTCACAGAATAATACAAAAAACCCAAGGTGGGGAGAAGGACACTTACAGCTGAGACCCCAAGGAAACAGAAACATTAGTATTGATTCTATTGAACTGGTCTATTCTGGGGTCAGTTCTAGTTTTTTTTAATTATTATTTATGATCTTAGTCCTAAGGGATCTACAAGTTTTAGAACATATTTTTTATTCCATTTTATTCTATTTTTATTTTAGCCTTTTTATATATTTCTATTTCTAGCTGTTTTTTGTAGTGCTGACTGTATCTTTCCTACCTTCTTTTCATCTCTATCTTTTATACATTTCTATTTCTTTCTTTTTCTTTTCATATTTGCAGTCACACTACGCTCTTCTGTTGCCCTGTCTTCTATCTTTTTTTAGTTTATTTTATCTTAATATACTTATAAGCAATATTATCACTCTGCTCTGTCTCCGTGCTTTATTCTCCAGGTGACACACTGCTTTGGTATTTATTATTATTATTATTTTTTTTTTTGGCACACGGGCTTAGTTGCTCCGTGGCATGTGGGATCTTCCTGGAGCAGGGATCGAACCTGTGTCCCCTGCATTGGCAGGTGGATTCTTAACCACTGCGCCACCTAGGAAGCCCCTGCTTTGGTATTTATTATTATGTTTTTGTCTTTATCTTAGTTCTAAGTATAATTGTCTGATTTCATTCTGAGAATCTTCAGTCTGTCTGGTGGTACTCTAGCTCTTTATTATATGTGATCCTAGACTTCAATATCTCCCTGGATTTGTGTTTGTGTGTGTGTGGTGTTATTTGTTTACTTGTTTGTTTTTGCTTCTGTTTCTGTTTTGTTCTATTTTGGTTTTGAATTTCTGTTGGTTTTCTCTTTGATTGCCTGATAGCATACTGGGGTTCTTCTGTCAGGTCTTTCTAGTGCCTTACGTTCTATTGGATTCAGCATTTGTGTGTCCTATACATGTATATGTTTCCTTGACTTAGTACTTGTTTGACTCAACACTCTGCCATTAGTCTGGGGCTTGGACAGTCTTCTTTAAACCCCTTTATTGCCAGGACAAGCAACCTCTGAAGTTTGGACTACCATGAGAAAACAAAGAAACACCATGCAGGCAAACGAGCAGGAAAAAACCCCACAAGACCAAATAAATGAAGAGGAAATAGGAAAAATGCCTGAAAAAGAATTCAGAGTAATGACAGTAAAAATGATACAAATTCTCGACAACAAAATACAGAAAATACAAGAAACAGTTAATAAGGACTCAGGATAACTAAAGAACAAACAAACAGCAATGGACAACAAAATAACTGAAAATAAAAATACTCTAGATGGTATAAACAGCAGAATAACTGAGGCAGAAGAAGGAATAAGTGAGCTGGAAGATAAAATGGGGGAAATAACTGCCACAGAGCAGGAAAGAGCAAAAAGAATAAAAAGAATGGAAGACAGTCTCAGAGACCTTGGTGATAATATTAAGAGCAACAACGTTCGAATCATAGGCATCCCAGAAGAAGAAGAAAAAAAGAAAGGGTCTGAGAAAATATTTGAAGAGGTTATAATGGAAAACTTCCCCAACATGGGAAAAGAAATAATCAAGTCCAAGAAGTGCAGAGAGTCCCATACAGAATAAACCCAAGGAGAAATACACCGAGGCACATATTAATCAAGCTAATGAAAATTAAACACAAAGAAAAAATATTAAAAGCAGCAAGAGAAAAGCAACAAATAACATATAAGGGAAAACCCATCAGGATAACAGCTGATCTTTCTGCAGAAACTCTGCAGGCCAGAGGGAATGGCAGGATATACTGCAAGTCCTGAAAGAGAAAAACCTACAGCCAAGAATACTCTACCCAGCAAGAATCTCATTCAGATTCGACAGAGAAACCAAAAGCTTTACAGACAAGCAAAAGGTAAGAGAATTCAGCACCACCAAACCAGCCTTACAACAAGTGCTAAAGGAACTTCTCTAAGTAGGAAACACAAAAGAAGGAAAACACCTACAAATAAAAACCCAAAACAATTAAGAAAATGGTAATAGGAACACACATGGCAATAATCACCTTAAATGTAAATGGATTAAATGCTCCAACCAAAAGACACAGACTGGCTGAATGGATACAAAAACAAGACCCTTCTATATGTTGCCTACAAGAAACCCACTTCAGACCAAGGGATACATATAGACTGAAAGTCAAGGGATAGAAAAAGATATTCCATGCAAATGGAAGGCAAAAGAAAGCTGGAGTAGCAATACTCATATCAGACAAATTAGACTTTAAAGTAAAGACTATTACAAGAGACAAGGAAGGTCACTAAATAATGATCAAGGGATCCATCCAAGAAGAACATATTACAATTGCAAATATCTATGCACCCAACATAGGAGCACCTCAACACAAAAGGCAAATGCTAACATCCATAAAAAGGGAAATCAACAGTAACACAATAATAGTGGGAGACTTTAACACCCCACTTACATCAATGGACAGATCATCCAAACAGAAAATAAATAAGGACACACAAGCTTTAAATGACACATTAGACCATCTCGACTGAATTGATATTTATAGGACAATCCATCCAAAAACTACAGAATACACTTTCTTGTCAAGTGCACATGGAACATTTTCCAGGATAGATCATATCTTGGGTCACAAATCAAGCCTTGGTAAATTCAAGAAAATTGAAATCACATCAAGCATCTTCTCAGACCACAACGCCATGAGACTAGATATCAATTACAGGAAAAAAATGTAAAAAATACAAACACATGGAGGCTAAACAATACGCTATTAAAAAACCAAGAAATCACTAAAGAAATCAAAGAGGGAATCAAAAAATATCTAGAAACAAATGACAACGAAAACACAACAACCCAAAACCTACGGAACACAGCAAAAGCAGTTCTAAGAGGGAAGTTTCTAGCAATACAGTCCTACCTCAAGAAACAAGAGAAATACGGAATAAACAACCTAAACTTACACCTAAAACAATTAGAGAAGGAAGAACAAAGAAACCCCAAAGTGAGCAGAAGGAAGGAAATCATAAAGATCAGATCAGAAATAAAGGAAAAGGAAAAGAAGGTAGCAACAGCAAAAATTAATAAAACTAAAAGCTGGTTCTTTGAGAAGATAAACAAATTTGATAAACCATTAGCCAGACTCATCAAGAAAAAAAGAGAGAAGATGCAAATCAACAGAATTAGAAATAACAAAGGGAGTCCAACTCAAGGATGGAAGATGCCTTAGAGGACTGGGGCAGGGAGGGTGGGGGGGACTCGAGGGGGGAGCGTCAAGGAAGGGAGGGAATATGGGGATATGTGTATAAAAACAGTTGATTGAACCTGGTGTACCCCCAAAAAAATTAAAAAAAAAAAAAAAAAAAAAGGAGAAGTAACAACGGACACCTCAGAAACACAAAAGATCATGAGAGACTACTACAAGCAACTATATGCCAATAAATTGGATAACCTGGAAGAAATGGATACATTCTTAGAAAAATACAATCTTCCAAGACTGAACCAGGAAGAAATAGAAATTATGAACAGACCAATCACAAGTATGGAAATTGAGGTAGTGATTAAAACTTTCCCAACAAACAAAAGCCCAGGGCCAGATGGATTCACGGGCGAATTCTATCAAACATTTCGAGAAGAGATAACACCTATCCTTCTCAAACTCTTCCAAAATATAGCAGAAGGAGGAACACTCCCAAACTCATTCTACGAGGCCACCATCACCCTGATGCCAAAACCAGGCAAAGATGTCACAAAAAAAGAAAATTACTGACCAATATCACTGAGGAATATAGATGCAAATATCCTCAACAAAATACTAGCTAACAGAATCCAACAACACATTAAAAAAATCATACACCATGATCAAGTGGAGTTTATCCCTGGGATGCAAGGATTCTTCAATATACGCAAATCAATCAATGTGATACATCGTATCAACAAATTGAAGGATAAAAACCATATGATCATCTCAATAGATGCAGAAAAAGCTTTTGACAAAATTCAACATCCATTTATGATAAAAACTCTCCAGAAAATGGGCATAGAAGGAAATTACCTGAACATAATAAAAGCCATATATGAGAAACCAAAAGCCAACATCATTCTAAATGGGGAAAAACTGAAAGCATTCCCTCTTAGAACAGGAACAAGACAAGGCTGCCCACTCTCACCGTTATTGTTCAACATTTTTGGAAGTTTTAGCCACAGCAATCAGAGAAGGAAAAAAAAATAAAAGGAATCCAAATTGGAAAAGAAGAAGGAAAATTGTCACTCTTTGCAGATTACATGATATTATACATAGAAAACCCTAAAGACTCTACCAGAAAACTGCTAGCACTAATCAATGAATTTAGTAAAGTACCAGGATACAAAATTAATGCACAGAAATCTCTTGCATTCCTATACTCTAACAACGGAAGAACAGAAAGAGAAATTAAGGAAACACTCCCATTTACCATTGCAACCAAAAGAATAAAATACCTAGGAATAAACCTGCCTAAGGAGGTAAAAGACCTGTATGCAGAAAACTTTAAGACACTGATGAAAGAAATCAAAGACGACACAAACAGATGGAGGGACATACCATGTTCCTGGATTGGAAGAATCAACATCGTGAAAATGACTGTACCACCCAAAGCAATTTACAGATTCAATGCAATCCTGATCAAATTACCAATGGCATTTTTCACAGAACTAGAACAAGAAATCTTACGATTTGTATGGAAACGCAAAAGACCCCGAATAGCCAAAGCAATCTTGAGAAGGAAAAATGGAGTTGGTGGAATCAGGCTTCCTGACTTCAAACTATACTACAAGGCCAGAGTGATCAAGACAGTATGGTACTGGCACAAAAACAGAAAGGAAGATCAATGGAATAGAATAGAGAACTCAGAGGTAAGCCCAAACACATATGGGCACCTTATCTTTGACAAAGGAGGCAAGAATATACAATGGAAAAAAGACAGCCTCTTCAATAAGTGGTGCTGGGAAAATTGGACACCTACATGTCAAAGAATGAAATTAGAACGCTTCCTAACACCATACACAAAAATAAACTCAAAATGGATTAAAGACCTCAATGTAAGGCCAGACACTATAAAACTCCACGAGGAAAACATAGGCAGAACACTCTATGACATCCATCAAAGCAAGTTCCTTTTTGACCCACCTCCTAGAATCATGGAAATAAAATCAAGAATAAACAAATAGGACCTCATGAAACTTAAAAGCTTTTGCACAGCAAAAGAAACCATAAACAAGACAGGAAGGCCACCCTCAGAGTGGGAGAAAATACTTGCCAACGAAGCAATGGACAAAGGATTAATCTCCAAAATACACGAGCAGCTCATGCAGCTTCATACCAAAAAAGCAAATAACCCAATCCACAAATGGGCGGAAGACCTAAATAGACATTTCTCCAAAGAAGACAGTCAAATGGCCAACGAACACATGAAAAGATGCTCAACATTACTAACCATTAGAGAAATGCAAGTCAAAACCACAATGAGGTATCACTTCATACTGGTGAATGGCCATCAACAAAAAATCTAGAAACAATAAATGTTGGAGAGGGTGTGGAGAAAAGGGAACTCTCCTGCACTGTTGGTGGGAATTTACGTTGGTACAGCCACTATGGAAAACAGTTTGGAGGTTCCTTAAAAAACTTAAAATAGAACTACCATATGACCCAGCAATTCCAATCCTGGGCATATACCCAGAGAAAACCATAATCTCAAAAGAAACATGTACCATAATGTTTACTGCAGCACTATTTACAATAGCCAGGACATGGAAGCAACCTAAATGCCCATCAACAAATGAATGGATAAAGAAGATGTGGCATATATATACAATGGAATATTACTAAGCTATAAAAAGGAATGAGATGGAGCTATATGTAATGAGGTGGATAGACCTAGAGTCTGTCATACAGAGTGAAGTAAGTCAGAAAGAGAAGGACAAATATTGTATGCTAACTCATATATATGGAATCTAAAAATGGTACTGATGAACTCAGTGAAAAGACAAGAATAAGGATGCAGATGCAGAGAATGGACTGGAGATCTCGAGGTTTGGGGGGGGCAGAGGGTGAAGGGGAAGCTGAGACAAAGTGAGAGTGTAGCATAGACATATATATACTACCAAATGTAAAATAGATAGCCAGTGAGAAATTGCAGTGTAACAAAGGGAGTTCAACTCGAGGATGGATGATGCCTTGGAGGACTGGGACGGGGAGGGTGGGGGGCTATCGAGGGAGGGAGAGGATACGGGGATGTGTATAAATACAGATGATTGACCTTGGTGTACCTCAAAAACTGGTACAAGAGTGTAAAGCAATTATATTCCAATAAAAAAACAAAAAACAAAAAAAGGTAAAATTAGAACTACCATAGATCCAGTAATCCCTTTACTGGGCATATACCCAGAGAAAACCATAATCCAAAAAGAAATGTGTAGCATAATGTTTATTGCAGCACTATTTACAATAGCCAGGACATGGAAGCAACCTAAATGCCCATCAACAGATGAATGGATAAAGAAGATGTGGCATATATATACAATGGAATATTACTCAGCTATAAAAAGGAATGAAATGGAGCTATATGTAATGAGGTGGATAGACCTAGAGTCTGTCATACAGAGTGAAGTAAGCCAGAAAGAGGAAAACAAATATTGTATGCTAACTCATATATACGGAATATAAAAAATAGAAAAAAAATGGTACTGATGAACCAAGTGACAAGAGAAGAATAAGGATGCAGATGCAGAGAATGGACTGGAGGACATGAGGTTGGTGGGGCAGGGGGCGAAGGGGAAGCTGGGATGAAGTGAGAGAGTAGCATAGACATATATATACTACCAACTGTAAAATGGATAGCCAGTGGGAAGTTGCTGTATAACAAAGGGAGATCAACTCGATGATGGGTGATGCCTTAGAGGGCCGGGACAGGGAGGGTGCGGGGAGTCGCGGGAGGGAGAGAATATGGGGATATGTGTATAAATACAGCTGATTGACTTTGGTGTACCTCAAAAACTGGTAGAAGAATGTAAAGCAATAATATTCCAATAAAGAGCCTAAAAAAATAAAAAAAAAAAATAAAAATAGAGAAGGAAAAAAGAAAGTGAAGGAGAAATAAAAACTTTCTCAGATAAACAAAAATTAAGAGAATTTGTTGCCAGTAGACCTCCCTTTTCAGAAATGTTAAAGGAAGTTCTTTAGAGAGATGGAAAATAATATAGGTCAGAAACTCGGATCTACGTGAAGAAAGAATAGCATTGAAGAAGGAATAAGTGAAGATGGCATAAAAATGAAAACTTTTTTTCTTACTCTTAATTGATCTAACATAACAGTTTGTGCGAAATACTAATAGTAACAATGTTTTTGATTAGGTATGCTTATGTATATATCTTATGCATATATCATTATATATACTTAAATATAAATGAAATGACAGCACTGATACAAGAAATGGGAGAAAGGAATTGGGATTATTCTATTATTATAAGATATACACACTACCTGTGAAGTGGTATAGTGTTATTTGAAGGTGAAGTTGGATTAGTTGTAAATGTGTATTGCAAACTCCAGAGCAACCATTAAAAAATGTTTAAAATAACTATAACTGATATGCTAAGAAAGGAGAAAAAATTGTCACACAAAAAGCTCAATTAAAACCGCAAAAAACAGAAGAGTGGAAGACAAAACCAAGAACAAAGTACAAGGGCAACAAATAGAAAACACAGTAACCACTATGGTAAACATTAATCCAACTACATAAATAATAACTTTGAATGTCAGTGGTCTACGTGCATCAATTAAGACAGAAATTGTCAGGGTAGATAAAAAAGATGACCTAACTATATGTTGTCTACAAGAAACCCATTTTAAATATAAAGACACATATAGATTAAAAGTAAATGGATGGAGAAAAATATACCATGACAACACTATCCAAAAGATAGCAGGAGTAGCTATACTGATTTCAGACAGAGCAGACTTCAAAGTAAGGAAAGTTATCAGGGTAAAGAAAAAAGACATTACATAACGATAAAGGGGTCAATTCTGTAAGAAGACATAACAATTCTTAACATGTATGTACATAACAGCAGAGCATTAAACCACATGAAGCAAAAACTGATAGAACTGCCAGGGAAAATGAATGAATCCACTATCATAGTTAGAGACTTCAACACACCTCTCTCAGAAATAAACAGATTCCAGCAGGCAGAAAATCAGTAAGGACATAGTGGAACTTAACAACACTATCAATCAACTGGATATAATTGACATGTATAGACTATGTCATCCAACAACAGCAGAATACAAATTCTTCTCAATTGCACATGGGACATTCACCAAGATGGAAGACATTCTAGTCTATAAACACACCTTCACATGTTTAAAAGTAAAGAAATCATATAATGTCTGCTCTCTTACCACAACAGATTGAAACTGGAAATCAATAACAGAAAGATAACTGGAAAATTCCAGAATACTTGGAGATAAGATAATACGTTTCTATATAACACTTGGATCAAAGAAGACTAAAAGAAAATGAAAGTAAAACTTACCAAAATTTGTGGGATGCAGTGAAAGTAGTGCTTAGAGTAAAATGTATAGCATTAAATGCATACATTAAAAAATCATGAAGTTCTAAAAGCATTAAGTTTCCACGTTAGGAAACTAGAAAAAGACAAGCAAATTAAATCCCAAGTAAGCAGGAGAAAACAAATAATATGAATTGAAATAATATCAATTAGAGCAGAAATCAGTAAAACTGGAAACAGGAAATCAATAGAGAAAACCAATGAAAACAAAAGCTGGTTCTTTGTAAAAATCAATATAATTGATAATCCTTTAGCTAGGGTAAGAATAAAAGAGGACACAAATCAATAATATCAGAAATGAAAAGGAAATAAAAGAATACTATGAACAACTCTATGCCCACAAATTTGATAACCTATATGAAATGGACCAATTCCTTTAAAGACATGATCTGCCAAAACTTACACAAGAAGTAGATGATCTGACTAGGCCTATATCTATTAAAGAAATTGAATCAATAATGAATATCCTTCCAAAACAGAAAGCACCAAGCCCAGATGGGTACACTGGTGAATTCTATCAAACATTTAAAGAAGAAATTATAGCAATTCTGTACAATCTCTTTCATAGGATAGAAGGAGAGGGAATAACTTAAGTCACTATATGAAGCCACTCATTACCCTAATACAAAAACCAGATTATATGAAAAGATCCTTCACATTATATGCCATAAGGGAAATGCAAGTTAAAAGGAGATACCACTATACACCTATTAGAATGGCCATAGAACTGTTTTGGCTATTAGAATGCCCCAAATCTGGAACACTATCAACACCAAATGCCGAAGAGGAACTCTCATACTTTGCTGGGGATGAAAGTGGTGCAGCCACTTGGGAAGACAGTTTGGTGATTTCTTACAAAACTAACCATACTCTCACCATGCGATTCAGCAATTGCACTCCTTGGTATTTTCCCAAAGGAGTTGAAAACTTATGTCCACATAAAAACCTACACTAGGATGTTTATAGAAGCTTTATTCATAATTGCCAAAACTTGGAAGCAATCAAGATGTCTCTTAGTAGGTGAATGGATAAATAAGTTCTGGTATATCCATACAATGGAATATTATTCAGCACTAAAAAGAAATGAGCTATCAAGCCACGAAAGACATGAAGGACCATGTATACATGTTACTAATATTAAATGCATATTAGTAAGTGAAAGAGCTAATATGAAAAGGGCTACTTACTACATGATTCTAATTAGATGATATCCTGGAAAAGGAAAAACTATGAGACAATTAAAAGATCAGTGGTTGCCATGGTAGGGAATGGGGCAGACATGAACAGGCAGAGGATTTTTAGATGAGTGAAAGTACTCTGAACAGCTTGTCAGTTACTTGAACAGCTCTGGAAAATAACTGGGAAAATAAAAGATTATAAAGCAAGCCATTCAAAAAAAAAGAAAGGAAGAAAGGAAGAACTCTGTATGACATTACACTGAAGGATATATGTAATTATACTTTTCTCCAAAACCATAAAATATATAGTATCTAGTGAACCCTAAGATAAACTATGGACTTTGGGTGATTATGATGTGTCTTTGTAGGTTCATCCTTGGTTAAAATTAAAAAAAAAAAAAAAGAAAGAAAGAAAGAAAAGAAGGACCATTCTGGTGAGGGATTTTGCTGTTGTTTTTTTATTGTTGTTTGGTTGGTTTTGTTTTCTCTTTTAAAGGCTTATTATTTATTTATTTTAAAGTTTCTTTTTTGATGTGGACCATTTTAAAAGTCTTCATTGAATTTGTTACAATATTGTTTCTGTTTTATGGGGGTTTTTTTGTTTGTTTTTGGCCATGAGGCACGTGGGATCTTAGCCTCCCCGACCAGGGAATCAGACTCACACCCCCTGCATTGGAAGGTGAAGTCTTAACCACTGGACCACCAGGGAAGTCCCTGGTGAGGAATGTTGATAATGGGGAAGGCTATACATGTGTGGGGACAGGGGCAGTATATGGGAAATCTCTGTACCTTCCTCTCAATTTTGTTGTAAACCTAAAACTGCTCTCAAAAAATTGTCTTTAAATTAAAAAAAAAGTTTTCCACTATCAAGCAAAAATTAGAATTTGGAAAAACTTATATCTTCCACTATGAGCTTGACAGCTTCACAATACTGAAAAGCTTTTGATGAGAATATGGTAGTATTAATGTATATGATATTTTGACGTTATATAGTCAAGTGCATTAACCTTTGGCAGATCTGCATAACTCAGTGAACCAATATTCTTCAAATGATACAAAATCACACAATGGCTACAGATCCACTAAAACTGCAAGAAAGATTTTTTTTGTAACAGAAAATGAAAAGTTAATTGATATGGTTTTAGATTCCAAATTGCAGCTAACCTTTAAGAAACTATCACTTGTCAAATTTTTGTGTAATATCAGAGAAATATAGCCTTAATTATCTGAAAAGCATATTAAAACACTGTTCTTTTTCCAGCTGTATATCTGTGTGAAGTCGAATTTTCATCAGTCTAACCAGATTGAGTGCAGAGGCAGATATGAGAATCCAGCTGTCTACTATTAAGTCAGAAGAAATTAAAGAGATTTACAAAATGTAAAGCAATGCCACTCATGCCACTAAAGTATTTTGTTTTAGAAAACACATCTATTTTCTTAGAAAGAAATATATGTGAACATGTGATGACTTTATTGTTATTTTTAAAATAAAATAGTAAAGAAATATTTTTAATCCTGTTTTAATTTCCAACACAATAAATAGCAATAGATATAATTCACATAAACAAGTCTCTTTGGAGGCTTCTATAATTTTTAAGAGTGAAAAAGAATCCTGCCACCAAAAGTCTGCTCTACACTAACATCCAGAATAATCTGAATATAATAATTTATAAGTAAATTATAAAGTATTTATGGTAAATAAAATATTATTTATTAATAATAATTTACTAATTTATCACCTACTATGTATTATGAGCGCTGGAGTCACAGCAAAGATAACATTATTACTCAGTTTAAAAGCCCTCTGTGGCTTCCCATAGCCCTTAGGATAAAGCATACATCTTAACCTCACTTACAAGATCCTTGATGATCTTATTCCTACAAAAGTCCTAGCTTCATGTCACTCTCCTCCCATCACATTCCATCACAAGCTTTTACACATGCTCTGCCTTCTGCCTGGAAACCATCCCCTTGTTCTTTGGGTTCCAGTTTACTTTTGACTTCCTTCCATAAACGGTTCCTGCTCCCCAAAGCCTGAATTTGATCCCATTCTACAACTTCCTACAGCCCTCTACACTTCCCTGATCATGGCACTTATCACACTACACTGTAATTACTTCTTTTAGTCTCTTTCTCCACAAGGGTGTAAGCTTCATGAGGACATAGTCAAAAGCAGTTTTGTTCATCACTGTATTTCCAGTGCTTAGCAAAACACTCTACTTATTAGGTGATAAATAAACACTTGAATGAATGATAAAGTAAGCGATAAAATGCTATATAGCATATGCATTAAAATATTAATACTTGGACATCAGCAAAGTCTTCAGCATATGGATAAGGGAGAATTCTCTCCTTCATAAAAGCTATGAAAAAACTGGCAAAAAAAAAGCCAGAATCAACTTTTTCCTAGCTCTGGAAATTAACAAAAGGACTGTAGCAATCCAAGGAGCATTTATTCAAGATAATGGCTGAACCTCACAAAGAGTAGTGAGCATTCTATGAGGGCAGTATTAGCCTGATATCAAAATTAGACAAAGATCACAAGAAAACTACAGACAGATATCACTTACAAAGACAGACTAAAAAATCCGCAACAAAATTCTAAGAAGCTAATTATATATGTGTAAAAAAAAAAAAATTCTAAGAAGCTGCATCTAGTAACATATCCCTGAATTTGGACCCCAACCTCATACCACATACAAAAATCAATGCAAAATGGATAAAGACCTACATTTACGTGCTAAAAATATAAAACTTATAGAAGAAAACATAGGCATAAAGTTTTGTGACATTGGATTTATTTGGCAACGGTTTCTTAGGTATGTCACTAAAAACACAAATGACAATAGAAAAGACAAATTGGACTTCATATAAATTCAGTACTTTCATGCTTCAAAGGACACTATTAATAAAGTGAAAAGACAACCTATAGAATGGGAGATATTATTTTCAAATCATATATGTGATAAGGGTCTAGTATTCTGAATAGCTAAAGAACTCTTACGACTTAACAATAAAATACTACTAATAATATTATATACATGGATACAATCTGATTAATCCCTTTATAGTTTGTCACTTATCTGATACTAGTTATGCACCTGTACTTCATTTCTCATAGCTTGTTGCTATTCATGTTTCTGTTCCTATTGACTATGCACAATTAAAACTTGAGTCTGATTTACGATGTACTTTCATTCCTTTTTATGGCTAATATTCCATTGCACATATGTGCCACATCTTCTTTATCCATTCATTTGTTGATGGACATTTAGTTGCTTCCATGTCCTGGCTATTGTAAATAGTGCTGCAATGAACATTATGGTACATGTTTCTTTTGGGATTATGGTTTTCTGTGGGTTGTAATGAGGTGGATAGACCTAGAGACTGTCATACAGAGCGAAGTAAGCCAGAAAGAGAAAAACAAATACCGTATGCTAACTCATATATATGGAATCTTAAAAAATGGTACTGATGAACCCAGTGACAGGTCAAGAATAAAGATGCAGATGTGGAGAATGGATTTGAGGACAGGGGTTGAGGGGCAAAGGGGAAGCTGGGACAAAGTGAGAGAGTAGCATTGACATATATACACTACCAAATGTAAAATAGATAGCTAGTGGGAAGCTGTTGCATAACACAGGGAGATCAACTCGATGATGGGAGATGACTTAGAGGGCTGGGATAGGGAGGGTAGGAGGGAGTCGCAGGAGGGAGGGGATATGGGGATAGATGTATAAATACAGCTGATTCACTTTGGTGTACCTCAAAAACTGGCACAACAGTGTAAGGCAATTATATTCCAATAAAGAGCTTTAAAAAACAAAACAAAACAAAAAAGATGTACTTTCTAGAAATGCATGGTATATAATATTGGCGCTGACTATCATGCAACATTACATACCACCCTCTCTCAGAATCTCAAGTCACATACAATGATGTCCCTGCTGTCCCAATTTTCAAGAAGACCCAGGGTATAGTCCACCACCACACGTGTCAGGAGAGCCTAATTTTGGATCTTCTTTTATTCACTATCATTGTCACTGTTGTTAAATTCTGAGAGGCTGAAGGGGTATTAGATGGGTTAAAAGGAAAAAATATTAGAGTGCAACATACGTTATTTTCATTCTCCACTTCTCATGCAAACATTAAAAAACCACTGTACTTAGCCAGGCACCATTCCTAAAATTGTATGGGAGGCTGTGTACCTGATAGGCAGCAACACTAAGATTGTCCCTACTGTAACTTCAGTCAAATCCACTAGCTACAGTCCATCTAAATAAAGACATAGTCTCTGACCAATACCTTGAGCCTCTGCTGATTGCCCTGCACTACAGACAGACCTCTGCTGATTGGTTTGAGCAAAAGTTATAATCAGAATGGCTCAGAAACACGGCCGAGATGAATTCTGAAAAGGACATGATTGAAAGGAGAGAAAAATCAGGTGAATTGAGAAGAGTTGTGACCCCTGAACATAAATAGCACAAAGAGACTCATCTTGAGTATTTCCTCTGTGACAGCAGCGTTGCACACTGCTATCATTTTAACGCTTTGTCTACAGACGTTATTTTCACTTTTTCCTCCAATCTCTTCTTTTGGTCAGTTCCTTAAATGTCAGTCATGGTTTCCTACACCCTGCATTGGCTTCTCTCTTTGCCTATTCAATTAATGAGGGAATACCATTTTGGCAGCTTGTGATTCTTTTTTTCCCCTAGTATTTGCACAACTCCAGCCACCCAACAAAACTTTTGGGCATCATCTAAAGCTGGCTTTCTCCTGCTGCCTTCCATATGTTTAGACTCACAGACACATGAATGTCAGAGGTGCTGGCAGGCACCGTGTGATCACTCTCCCTTTTGTAGGTAGGTAACTGAGGCCCAGAGAAGGTCAGGGACTTGCACATGGCCTGCTTTTGGAAGTGCTGGATATGCCCAGGGAATTACATCTGAGTTGAATTATGCTCTCTGCAAAGAGATTTCAGAAGCTTTCCTAAATACGATAAACTCAAGCAGAAGTAGTATCTAGATGCATTATCTGTGCTCTTGCACCCCACCATTAGTGTGAATAATCGAGAGGTAGCTGTTCTATTGCTTAGTAGATCATTCACGAACTGAGGATAATCAACTCGATGATGGGTGATGACCTAGAAGGCTGGGATAGGGAGGGTGGGAGGGAGTCGCAGGAGGGAGGGGATATGGGAATATATGCATAAATACAGCTGATTCACTTTGGTGTACCTCAAAAACTGGCACAGCAGTGTAAAGCAATTATATGCCAATAAAGAGCTTAAAAAAATGACCTGAGGATCTTCCAGACTAGTTTTGAGAAATCTGTATGGTAGGTGTTCTCATAACTAGCACTCTGGTTAGTTATAGCTCTTTGCTTTTTACAAAGCACTTGTCCATATTACGTTATGACATAGGAGCTGTGTGAAATAAGATATTATGCCTGTTTTTACCAACAGAGGTTCCAAGAGGTTAAGTGATTGCTCAAGGCCACACAGCTAATAAGGGACAAATAGGGCCTTGAAACCAGGACCCAAAACTCCAAATCCTAATATGTTTAATAGTCCCTATTGAGGAAACTCTTTGGCAGTAAGTGAGGATCCAAAATTTGCCTAGTTGAAGGTTAATACTTAAGGAACTGTGGTCTTCAAGAAGAGGGGAAAAACATTAAGTAGCAACAGGAATAACGCTGGCCAAGTGTTTTGTATATTTCTTTCTTAACAATGAATGGTCCCAAGTGCCACCCACATTGCATGAATCTCCAGATGGACACCGGGGTTAAAAATGGGACCTATTTTTATTTATGCTGAACAGTAATGAGGACTTTACTTGAAATGTGTCTGAGAC
Source organism: Hippopotamus amphibius kiboko (assembly GCF_030028045.1). NCBI lineage: Eukaryota > Metazoa > Chordata > Mammalia > Artiodactyla > Hippopotamidae > Hippopotamus > Hippopotamus amphibius. The sequence continues at coordinate 19,389,539 of NC_080203.1, read as the reverse complement.
ACCCCAGATCTGAACTTTAAAAGCCATCTCTTATTCTTTCCAAGTCACTGAATTAGGACTGTGAATATCCAAGGCTATGGTCCTAGCCCTGCTACTGGGATTTTCGTGCCCTTGGTAAGGTCTTCTCTGGGCCTCAGTTTTCTCACCTGTAAGATGAAGGAATTGGATTAAATAATCACTCCCAACTCTGGCATCTTAAAATTCTATCGCTCTAAGAATAGGACTGGTGCAAGGAAGAAGTAATTTCCCTTTGAAGGTAGAGGATGTCTCTTCCTTTTCCCATCATTCTGCCATTTTTCCCCCGGTGGTTTTGCAGCAGCCATAATAAAGTTAAGTAAGACTTGGATGAGAAGTTTGTTTCTTGTACCATGATCTTTTAACAGGTTGCATAATTTAGCATAGTGATGTGACAAATAATAATAAAAAATAAAGAAACTTTGGGGGCCATACATGGGGCTCCTGATAGGCACCATCAGATTAGACAGTCTGCAGCCTGTCAGGAGAGCACATTACCTTGGGCAGCTGGGCTCAGAGCAGATTTGTAGGTCAGGCCACAGAGAACTGCCCACTAATTTCAAAGGCCCTTTATGGTACCCAGAATATTGTAAATAGAAATAATCTCAGCCCTGCTACCGGCTCACCTTCGACAAATCATTTAGCCACTACATAACACAGAAGAATTGCAAAACAAGTTTGTTCCAAGGAGGAAAGGTGCTTTTGGCAAAAATCCCTGTTGTAACATTGGATTCTGCCCATGTGGGGACTGTTTGCACAAAAGTATTGACTTCTTTTATAAAATACCAGTAGGCACAATTATGCTGGTTCCACAGCTTGCATGGCAGCTGCACAACCCCATTTGGATTTGGGACACCTGAAACATATTGTTCCACTTGAAGAAAAATCAAATTACTTCATTTTGGAGTCGATTTACAGGGAGTGAGAGCAGGGCTTGTAAGACATAAGTCCAGAGGAGGGCAGGTGTGATAAAAAAAAATGAGTTACTGTGCATATGACCAAAGAAGAAAGCGAGGGGAGGAAAAGCAACACTTGATTAGCTGGTGATAATAATTCTTCCAGATCTTCCAAGGAGTCAGCCCCCAGTCTTTTACCAAGAGAAAGAGAAACGAAAGGAGATTTTCACCCTTTACAACAAGGGCACAGTTATTAGTGTTAGTAACACTGCTGTGGAGAACAGGCAGCTCAGACACTGGAAGTCCAATAGAGTTACTGGAAAAAGACAAGATTATGATTAGCTTCTTTTGTATTGACTCTCCTTCAGCAATATTTGATTAACTGACAAATCAGCAGGCCTCTTGCTAGTGTCATGAAATCATATGTATCTGGAGCCAATGAGGGGGAGCAAGGTTGGACATATGAGGGCTCTATCTGCTCAGTTTTATTAAAAACTCATTGCTTGGTGCTAAAACATATCACAAAAAATTGCTTTTCTAATAAAGACAGTCTCTTCACTCTCTGTTTCCTTATCTACGTTTCTCTAATATACAAAACAGTATCTGCCTCACGTCTTGCTGTCCTGCCAGGGCTAATAACATACATGAATCAGAAGTGGATTGTTTTGACCCAAACGTTGGCAGCTCTGCAACAAAAGAACATACTGACCTTCAGTTTCCAATTTCTCTGCAAAAGGCTGCTGAGTAGGTCTCCCTTAGGACACTGCCTCACATATCAACTCTGAGACAAGGAATCTGGATTAATGAGTCCAAATAAATGCTTCAAAAGGAGATAATTAAATAATCATAATAAAAACACATGAAGCAGAATGACTACATGAAGTTAGCATTCAGTTTTATGGATCACACCGTAAAAATACTCCTTACGCAAATGTCCAAAGAGCAAACCAGGCTATGAGGAATTCTCTGGAGTCTTTTGCAGTCACCTACTCAGTCATCTTTCTTAGTGACTCATCTCTCTGATGCATCAGCCTCCCATCCTCTTCTCACAGTGTCGCCTTTCAGCAGACAGTCACTCTCCTGTCTGTCTTCCTATTGTTGCTCTTCTGTGTTCAAATATTCCTTCTCCCCTTCTGCCTACCCACCTTCATGCTCACAAACCTTTCCTTTTTTAAAAAAAATTTATTTATTTATTTATTTATTTATTGGCTGTGCTGGGTCTTTGGTGCTGCGCATGGGCTTTCTCTAGTTGCGGCGAGTGGGGGCTACTCTTCATTTTGGTGTGTGGGCTCCTCATTGCCATGTCTTCTCTTGCTGCGGAGCATGGGCTCTAGGCACGTGGGCTTCAGTAGTTGCAGCACACGGGCTCAATAGTTGTGGCTCACGGGCTCTAAAGCACAGACTCAATAGTTGTGGTGCACGGGCTTAGTTGCTCCACGGCATGTGGGATCTTCCTGGAGCAGGGATTGAATCCGTTTCCCCTGCATTGGCAGGTGGATTCTTATCCACTGCAGTACCTAGGAAGCTCACAAATCTCTCTGTTTACTCTGTAAGGAGGATTTTACTTGAAATGTATCCTCTGAAGAAGTCATTCCCTATCTGGGTGGCCTTGTATGTTGTCCAATGAAAACGCTGGGCACTCATGTGCTCTTCCTATCAAGAACTCCCTGCAGATCAAACTTTCTTACCTCTAATTTGCCCATCTCTGTGTGTACTGACTTCATGACTAACATGTCAGTCTTTGTATTCACTCCCAGGTTACAGACTGGGCAACATAGGCCAGGAGGCAAGGTGCTTCAGTTGAGCTCCCCAAACATAGACATCTGATCCCAGGTCTCCTGCTTCTTCTTAAAGGGAAAGAAAATATATGTGATTTCACTCCTCTAAGCCTCAGCTTCCTCATCTGTGGAATGGGGACAATTATAAGTTCCATTTTATGTGGCTGTGGAGAGGGTTAAGTGAAAGAGTCTATATAAAGTGCCTAGCACGAAGGTTGGAATATAAAAGGGACTCAATAAACAGCAATTCCCTTTCCCCTAATCCATGCTGCATGTCTACTCTGTCACTCCACTCCCTAATCTTACCTAAAAATTTAAAAAGTGACACACGGCATTTTAACATACTTTATGTTCTTCCTCTTCATCTCTCTTACCACAGTTATCTCCAGCTTCCTGTTCTCTACATGCATCTCTCCTCCCTGATCTGGTTCTCCTGTTCCTCATTGGTACAAGAATATGATTGGACTAAACAAGTTCTAAGGGCTGCAAACAGCACAACCATAGCCACAGTCTGGGTTCCAATGCTTCTTGGGCAAACAAATGTTATAACTACTCCCTCATAAATAGGTTAATTAAAGATAGCACGTCATACAGGAAATTGTCTTATAGGAAATTCTTAAGGGCATTTTATTTTGTACTGGATTTATCTCCTGTCAGGGAAAAGTGCATGAGAAATATTGATAAAGACATTTGTCATTTCAATGAAAATCTCTGGAAAGCAAATATTACTACAATTTAGATGAAGCCATGGCCTTTTGATTAAAAACATGCAACTGACATATGCTGCCTTTCCATCCCCAGGGAAACAAGCCTTCTAGGTTCTATTTATTTGCTTCTGAAAGTTGTATTGAGTTTCCACTTTGAGTCCTGCAAACTGTCCTAAAGGCAATGGAAAGACACAAGGCTAGCACTAGTTCTCCCCAAAGGCAAACTGCTATACTCCCATGCCAGGGGCCTGTGTGGCAATTCCCATCTTCTGCCTTCACTTCTTCAGTTAAAGATCTGCCTCTGGAGATAAAACACCATGTAGCAGGTCTTCCCTTAAAAGGAAATTGCAATCTGTTCTCACTAGTACATTTTTCCTAAAGAAGAATGAGAAGCAAGAGGAGGGAAGAAGTAAGGGGAAGGAAAGGAATGAAGAGAAGGAGGAGAAGATGAAGGAGAATTTAGACAGGAAGCACAGTTACCTATTAGTATATATTTGTCTCATGTGAGAACCAGGAATCATCCTATGAATCCCTGCCATTGTAAAGTTTATTTTAAACCACCCTGGACTCAATGGGCTTACCCAATTCTATTCCCACTAACAAAAAGTACCCCAATCCAGCCTAGGAGCCTCAGCATCATATCACCCAAGCCATTTGGTTTGGTATCTCCTTTAGCAATGTTCTCTAAAAACAAAGATTGGCTATGGCTTGACTTTTAAAGCTATGCATCCAATTTGAGACAGTAAGTACATTTTACTCTGGAAGCTACCAAATAGCTATTTGTATGCAATTTATGATCAAATATAACTTGAGTCTTGAAGGGCAATATGCTGAAAAGCTGTGCATTAGCTTTTCTACCAGTGACTTCATGAGGGCTTTTTAAAAAATTACTACTCATAAAACTCAAGTAGAAAAATTATTGATGATGTTCAGGTCACTTAATTCATTCTACATTCCCCTAATGGGAGTCTAAAAGCAAGGGTATAATTTTATAGAAAGTGGTTTCTTTAGAAACAGAACCAGTTCCCTTCCCCACCAAACCTTTCCTTTTTCTTTTCTGGAAAAAATCCAGGCCCTCCCAGACGTACAAGCTCCTGTTTCCAAACCTCCCATATATGCAGGTGGCTGGTCCAGTGTGGGAGGCCTGAACTCTACAGCCACCATGTTGCCCTCTTGCTGCTGGAGGCAACTACAGTGGGGCTTGGGGAAAGGCAGTATATCAGCATCCTTTCTTCTGGCGCTGATACAACGTGTCAGGATCTGGGTGGCCTGGTACTGATCAGGACAGAAGTCTGGGCCATAGGATGAGTTCTGGAAGTGAGTAAGAAAGACCCTCTTCCTTCCATTGTTCCTTAGTCTCTACCTAAGCCCCATGCTTCTGTGGTTCCTTACCAACAGTCATCTATTCCCCATGAACTCTGCATTCACCTCTTCACTGGCTGGAAGAACTTTATTCAGATGGAGGTCCTCAAAGACACCTTCCCTGATGTCCCCAGGCTAGGTCAGCTGCCCCTTTAATGTGAGTCCTTCGATTGTGCATAGAATCATCTCTGTTTCTGTGACTGTATCCCTCACTAGACCATGAACTCTTTTGAAGGCAGGGGCTGGCTTTTTAAAAAACCTTTTTATTCATAGCATACAGTCCAGTACAGAACATATCTAAAGTACTCAACAGATGCTCATTAGATATATAGATATAGCTGTGACCTTGGTAACATTGGTTATTACCACTGAGTCAGGCAAGCATTTGCTACTGGAGAGAAAACTTATCAAATGAAGTCAGTTTTCTGAAATTAACCAGCTAACAAAAGAAGTGCCACACACATTGTCAAACATTTAAGGTATAATATGTTCTTTTCTACCCATATTTTTAAGCATTAGTTTAATTAACACTGACACTTTGAAAGTCCTAGAAATAATCAGGATCATTAGTGTCAGCCTGACAAAGGTATGAAGAAAGTTTCTGTAATATAGCCCAAACTGCTTTCACAAGATTGTCTGGAAATAAATAGCTCACTGTGAAATTTATGACTTGCTTTATATATTAGTCAACGGTACAGTGGTGCTCTAACAAGGTTAAAAGTGTTCTCTGATTTCCATTACAAAGATAATTTCAATCAAGCAGCCTAACAGTCTAACGGTGTAGGTCATTCTATAATTCAATCGTACTAATGACTATGGCATGCATGCAAACAAGAGAATAAAACTGGCTGAAAGACCAAACCTAGAAAAAAATGCTTTATAAAAAAAAACAACAACAATGATTTGCATCTTGCATTTTCAATGACCTTTGTAGTACTCACCTGCAAATGAAATCGAATCGTTCCTCATGGCACAACAGATACCTTTGTTCCTGCTCATCTATTTTGTGTAAATTATATATGCTGACCTTTAATTGGCTATAACTGGAGCACATTTTGAGCAACACTTTTATATTGATTTGCTTAGACTTGTACTACGGTCTAGGCAGGGAGAAACAAGACTGACAGTTTCTATTCACTATTTATATAGACAGCCATATTTAAGATGTTCTCCAAACCTCAATTGCATATTTATATTTGATTCCTTCTGCATAAACAATTTCTCAGGTAACCTGTAAATACACAGATCCAAAATATCTTGGCAAAAAACTTCATCCTCTGCCTATTTCACTTCTCTTCTTCACATAAAAATGCTCAAAATAGTCTGTGCATTGAAATCCATCCTAATGATGTACTTATTGTGATTTCTAGGAATCTTACAATCAAATAGCAAAGAAAACCAAGAAGCACCTGAGATGTTATTTAGAATATTTTTAGGTAGAAGATAGAATAATTCTAAAAGCAAACCTTAGAAGCATACTCACTATGTCATATCAAAGAAATGGATAGTATAGTAGAAAGAATACTGGCTTGTTTGTCAGAAGCCATAGGCTTTACCCTGTTTTGACATTAACTGGTTCATCTTTGGCAAATCCTTTGCCTCAAATCATATGACTCAGTATTCTCATCTTCAAAGTAAGGAGACTAGACTAGATCTTTGAGGGTCATTTCAAATGTAGCATTCTCTGACTCTAAAAACAAAATGAAAAATTAGTTAAAAAAAGAAGCTTTAATTCAATAAAATTCAACATCCATTCATGACAAAAGCCTTTATGAAAGTGGGTATAGCGGGAACATATCTCAACACAATATAATCTGTTTATAACAAATCCACAACAAATATAATACTCATCAGTGAAAAGCTGAAAGCCTTCCCACTAAAATCTGAAACAAGACAAGGATGTCCAGTCTCACCACTTCTATTCAATATAATATTGGAAGTCCTAGCCACAGCAATCAGGCAAGAAAAAGAAATAAAAGGCATTCAAATTGGTAGGGAAGAGGTAAAATTGTCATTATATGCAGACGACACAATACTATATATAGAAAACTCTAAAGACTCCACACAAAAACAGCTAGAACTGATAAATGAATTCAGCAAGGTAGCAGGATACAAGGTTAACATACAGAAATCAGCTGTATTTCTTTACACTAACAATGAAATATCAGAAAGGGAATATAAACAAAGAATCCCCTTTAAAATCTCATCAAAAAAATACTTAGGAATAAACCTCACCAAGGAGGTGAAAGACTTACATGCTGAGAACTACACAAAACATTAATAAAGGAAATTAAAGATGATTCAAAGCAATGGAAAGATATCCCACGCTCTTGGATTAGAAGAATTAATATTGTTAAAATGGCCATATCACCCAAAGCAATCTATAGATTTAATGTGGTCCATAACAAATTACCCATGACTCTTTTCACAGAACTAAAACAAATAATCCTAAAACTTATGTGGAACCATAAAATATCCACAATTGCCAAAGCAATCCTGAGGAAAAAAGAACAAAGCAGGGGCACTACCTTCCCAGACTTCAGACAATACTACAAAGCTACAGTAATCAAAACAGTGTGGTATTGGCATAAAAACAGACAAATGGATCAATGGAACAGTATAGAGAGCCCAGAAATAGACCCACACACCTATGGCCAATTAATCTTCAACAAAGGAGGCAAGACTATACAATGGGGAAAAGACAGTCTCTTCAGCAAGTGGTGTTTGACAAAATTGGACAGCTGCATGTAAATCAATGAAGTTAGAAAACTCCCTCACAGCATACACAAAAGTAAACTCAAAATGGCTTAAAAACTTAAATACAAGACATAACACCATAAAACTCTTAGAAGAGAACATAGGCAAGGCATTCTCTGACATAAATCATAATGATGTTTTCTTAGGTCAGTCTTCCAAGGCAATTGAAATAAAAGCAAAAATAAACAAATGGGACCTAACCAAACTGATAAGCCTTTGCACAGTAAAGAAAACCATAAACAAAACAAAAGGCAAGCTATGGACTGGGAGAAAATATTTGAAAATGATGCAACCAACAAGGGCTTAATTTCCAAAACATAAAAACAGCTCATATAATTCAATAACCAAAACACCCAAACAACCCAATCGAAAAATGGGCAGAAAACCTAAATAGACATTTCTCCAAAGAAGACATACAGATGGTCAATAGGCACATGAAACGATGCTCATCATTACTAATTATTAGAGAAATGCAAATTCAAACTACAATGAGGTACCACCTCACACCAGTCAGAATGGCCATCATTAAATAACAATGATGGAGAAGGTGTGGAGGAAAGGGAACCCTCCCATACTGTTGGTGGGAATGTAAGTTGGTGCAGCCACTATGGAAAACAGTATAGAGGTTCCTCAGAAAACTAAAAATAGAGTTGTCATGTGATCCAGCAATCCCACTCCTGGTCATCATATACCCAGACAAAATTATAATTCGAAAAGATACATGCATCCCTATGTTCATAGCATCACTATTTACAATAAGCAAGACATGGAAACAACTTAAATGTCCATCAGCACATGAATGGATAAAGAAGATGTGGTATATACAACAATGGAATATTAGTCATAAAAGAAGAATGAAATAATGCCATTTGCAGCAACATGGATGGACCTAGAGATTATCACACTAAGTGAAGTAAGTCAGAAAGAGAAAGCAAATATCATATGATATCACTTATATGTGGAATCTAAAATATGACACAAATGAACATATCTATGAAACAGACTCACAGACATAGAGAACAGACTTGTGGTCGCCATGGGGAAGGGGGTGTGGGGGAGGGTAGGATTGGCAGTTTGGGATTAGCAGATACAAACTATTGTACACAGGATGGATAAACAACAAGATCCTATTGTAGAGCACAGGGAATTATATTCAATATCCTGTGATAAACCATAATGGAAAATAATATGAGAAAGAATATATACATGTAACTGAAAAAACCCCACAACTTTATATCACCTACAGGACAAAGAAGGGTGAGAGACCAAGAAAAGAGAACATTTTCCAGGATCGGAGATGGAGAGGTTTCAGTAACAGAAACAAAAGTCCTAACCCAGGGTCAGTGTCTCCCTAGGATGTTTATAAGAAAAGACCTTTAAGGGAAGCTTATGGTTTGGGAGGATACTTCCTGTGGCACCCCTGACAGAGCAGAACCCCAGCTTTCAAAAATGCCATGAGGCCAGTCCCAAGAATGAAGTTCCAGGTTCTTATGGTCTTCTTTTTATGAACATGTATGCCTGTGCTAACCTAGGCTATTTGTCTACATTTCTACACTTAAGTGTTTCACTTTTCCCTATAAGTTGATATGACATTTGGCCAATTAGCCAAACAGTACAAAGCAAACATCTTGAAGTATTTGTGGATTTTTCTTTTGATCCCAGAACTTACAAATGCTACTAAAATACCCACTTAGTGTTTGTTTTTCCTGTCTTTACAACCAGCAGCCATATCGCATTTGCTTACTTTGTTGTGCTTCTAACTCACTTTTCTGTCTTGCTGATTTGTCTGCCACATTCTACCAACTAAATCTCCCCATTCTGGCTTGAAAGATGAAACAAGGAAATGTCTTCTTTATGTTGACTTTTTCTAGCTGCTGGGCTGATAGGTTTCTTTCCTTTTGTATCCAATAGGTTCTTTAATTTTGCAGAGTAAAGCTCCTCATATAGATGTCTTCACTTGCTACTTCTTGAAAGTTGCCTATTGTCTTGAAAGTTGCATCCAAGGAGTGTTTCTTTCTTTCTTTCTCTTCTGCTGTCACTTTGAAATCCAAGGCCAGGCCCAGGAAGGTTGGCTGGGGTGGGGGTGGGGTGGGGTTTCTGGTTAATACTCTAAGCAAGGAAATCTAGATGTTGTATTAACATAAAGGAGTGAAGGAACGGAAGGAGAAACAGGCAGGTAATTTAGATCCTAGAATCAGGCCACAAGTTTCAGGGATCCAGATATAGATTTAGAAAACACGAGCCCAGGGACCTGACCACAGACTCTGGGTAAGAAGAAAGCACCATCTAGGCAAAAAGTCCGAATGGCAGACTGACGGAATTAGTAAAAAGGGAACATGAATCCTAAGCCACTTACTGTCAAACCAGAGAGAACACGCATAAGCTTACCAAAAGTCAGAGGCCAAAAGTGGTTCATGTGGACTGTCTCCAAACCTTAAGCAAACAAGGTAGGTATCGAATTGAGTAACTAAGAAAATTTAATAATTAAATGGGAGAGCAAGTGGTAACTCTTCTTTAAAAAGCAAAGGTAAGTTGAGAATAAGTGATATTCAAGTGACAAGAAATCTTGAATCATCCTAACCAGACAAAATGGTAGAGGGAGAGGTCAGCGTAGATGTACAGATGGTTCTACTTATCTCACCACCTCCTAAACTCTAGCCAAAAAAAAAAGAAGGAAAAATACACTGTTCAGCAGGGAGAGGTCTCTGGAGGGCCTGGATCACCCCAAATGGCACCTGAAATGGCTCACATTTATCCAGTCCCTGTGCAACTTTCACCTTGCTTGGGCCTGGTTCAGTCCTTTGCAGATGATCTACCATGGAGTGTTAGTATTAAGAGTTCACATAGCAAATCTGAAAAGCCTTTTTAATTTCTATCCTTTATTTTCTATAGACATAAAAAAAACTGTTATCATTAACTGAAATATTAACTAGTTCCCACAAATTAATTTTTGATTGCCTGCAAGTGTGTTCTGGATGAGCAGTTCTGTGTCAGAGAGACCACACACTTTCTTCTGAGTTACTTCCTTTTGCTTGTGAGCACTTCTCACCAGGGCAGCTAGAAGGGCACTTAGTTGTATGTGTAGAAAGTGGCCTTCCTGGGGTGGGATTGGCATTGTCACTACATTCCTTCCCAGAGGGGAGGTTGGAACTACACTGTCCAATCTGCATCATGTGACCACTGAGCACATGAAATGTGACTAGTCCAAGTTGAGATGAAAAACAAATGTAAAACATCTCGTTAACAATTTTTAAAATGCTGATTACATGCCCAAATGATAATTTGGGGGCATAATTAGGCTAAATAAAAATATTAATTTCACCTCCTTGCTTTTTATTATGGCTTTTAGAAAATTTTAAATTACATACGTGGCTTGCATTATATTTCTATTGAGCAGTACTAACCTGGATCTCACACTGAGATACCACGTTGCTAAAAGAAAGTACAAAGTATATTGAATTGTAGGGAGAGGGGAGAATTAGAATTCCATGAAGACTGAGCACAAAAGAAGTGGATGGGTGCAAAACAAGACTCAGAATTAGCTGGCAGAACTGATAGTAGAAAAGAACTAAGAGAGGGACTTTTCCAGCATAACAGATCATTTTCAAACTCTAGAAAAACAAGTAGACAATCATTTGGTCACCAGAACAGACAGGGAATTGTGGAAAACCAAAGGAGTAGTATATCTATATGTCACTGGAATTGTTAGTATAAATCAGAAGTAGATTCTGACAAATTAAGTTGTGTTCTGTAAGTCCTGGAGCAATTACTAAGAAAATAAACAACAAAAAAAAAAACTGGAAAAAAATCTTTAAAGGAATGAAAATGTTACAGTAGAAAATATTCACTTGGCAAAGAAAACAGCAAAGGAGGAATAGAGGCACAAAAATACATGAGAGATAGAAAACAAAAAGTAAAATGGCAGATGTAAATCCTACCATATCAGTAATTACACTAAATATAAATGCATTAGACACACTAGTCAAAAGAGAAGAAGGAGGAAAACAGTAAATTAGATCACAAATTAATGAAATCAAGACTGGAAAAACAATAAAGCAAATTAACAAAATCGAAAGTTGGTTCTGTGAAAAAAATCAAAAAGATTGATAAAACTTTAGTTAGGCTGACAAAGAGAAAAAAGCAAAGAGTCAAATTACTATATCAGGAACGAAAGTGGGGATATTACTAACAGTCTTACAAAAATAAAATGGGTTTTGGGCTTCCCAGGTGGTGCAGTGGTTAAGAATCTGCCTGCCAATGCAGGGGACATGGGTATGATCCCTGGGCTGGGAGGATCCCACATGCCACAGAGCAGCTAAGCCTGTGCACCACAACTACTGAGCCTGTGCTCTAGAGCCCGTGAGCCACAACTATTGAGCCCATGTGCCACAACTGCTGAAGCCCGTGTGCCTAGAGGCCGTGTTCCACAACAAGAGAAGCCACTGCAGTGAGAAGCCCGTGCACTGCAACGAAGAGTAGCCCCCACTCGTCACAACTAGAAAAAGCCCTCATGCAGCAACAGACTCAATGCAGCCAAAAGAATTTAAAAAATAAAAAATAAAAAAAATCTTTAAATCTTTAAATAAATCTATAAATTAATTAATTAATTAATTAAATGGGTTTTACGGGATTACTAAGAAAAATTGTATGTCAACAAATTACATAACATAGATGAAATGGACAAATACCTAAAATGACAAAACTAGCAAAACTGACTAAAGAAGAAATAGAAAATCTGAGTAAACTCATAACAAATAAAGAGATTGAATTAGCAATTTGAATCTTCCCACAAAGAAAAGCTTAGGACCAGAATGCCTTACTGGCAAATTCTACCAAACATTTAAAGAATAATTAGTGCCAATCCTTATAAAACTCTTCCAAAAAACAGAAGAGGAGGAAACACATCTCGACTTGTTCTATGAGGCTAGTATTATCCTAATACCAAACCCAGACAAAGACTACAAGAAAACTACAGACCAATATCACTTACGAAGATAAATACCAAAACCTCAACAAAATACTAGCAAACAGAATCCAGCAATATATAAAAAGGATCATATATCACAACCAAGTGAGATTTGTCCCAGGAATGCAAGGGTAGTTTAACATCTGGTAATTAGTGTAATTATTATTATCACTATATTATAATTATATTAACAGAAAAAAAGACACATGTACATTAGATACAGAAGAGGAATTTGATAAAAACCAATAGACCTTGATAATAAAAACAATCAATAAACTAGGAATACAAGGGAACTTCCTCAATCTAATAAAGGGCAGGTATGAAAAACTCACAAATAGCCAGTGGGAAGTTGCTGTATAACAAAGGGAGATCAACTCGATGATGGATGATGCCTTAGAGGGCCGGGACGGGGAGGGTAGGGGGGAGTCGCGGGAGGGAGGGAATATGTGTATAAATACAGCTGATTGACTTTGGTGTACCTCAAAAACTGGCACAAGAGTGTAAAGCAATTATATTCCAATAAAGAGCTTGGAAAAAAAACCTCACAGCTAACACTCTACTTTTTTTTTTTGGAGCTGCGTTGGGTCTTTGTTGCTGTGCACAGGCTTTCTTTAGTTGCGGTGAGTGGGGGCTCCTCTTCGTTGTAGTGCATGGGCTTCTCATTGCAGTGGCTTCTCTTGTTGCAGAGCATCGGCTCTAGGCGCGCAGGCTTCAGTAGTTGCGGCACACAGGCTCAGTAGCTGTGGCTCACAGGCTCTAGAGCACAGGCTCAGTAGTTGTGGTGCATGGGCTTAGTTGTTCTGCGGCATGTAGGATCTTCCCGGCCCAGGGCTTGAACCCATGTCCCTTGCATTGGCAGGCGGATTCTTAACCACTGCACCACCAGGGAAGTCTAACACTACTTAATAGGGAAAGACTGAAGGCTTTTTCTCTAGGATTAATAAAAAGACAGAGATGTCCATTCTTGCCATTTCTGTTCAACATGGCACTGGAGGATCTACCCATACAGTTATGGTCAACTGACTTTTGACAAAGGTGACAAGACCATTTAATGGGGAAAAAATAGTGTTTTCAACAAATGGAACTGGGACAACTGGATATCCACATACCAAAGAATGAAGCTGTACCCCTACCCCACACCAAATATAGAAAATTAACTCAAAATGGATCATAGACCTACATATAAGAGCAAAATCTATAAAATTCTTAGAAGAAACATTGGTGTAAATCTTCATCACTTTAGATTAGGCAATGATTTCTTAGATATGACAAGCACACAAAAATAGGTAAACTGGACTTCATCAAAATTATAAACTTTTATTTTTTAAAGGATATTATTAGGAAAGTGAAAAGACATGCCACAGCATGGGAGAAAATATTTGTACATCATACATCTAAATAAGGGTTGCATATCAATACTATACAAATAATTCTTACAATTGAACAATGAAATGACAAATAACCCAATTTAAAAATTAGGAAAGGATCTCAATAGAACTTTCACCAAAGAAGATATACCTCTGGCCAAAAATCACATGAAAATTACTCAACATCAATAGTCATTAGGGAAATATAAATTGCAAATACAATGAGACACCACTTCAAACTCACTAGGATGGCTATAATAAAAAAGATAATAATTGTTGGTGAGGATGTCGAGAAATTGGAACACTTACACATTGCTAGAGGGAAAGCAAAATGACTCAATTGCTTTGGAAAACAGTTTGGCAGTTCCTCAAAAGGTTAAACATAGAGTTACTATATGACCTGAAATTCTACTCCAAAGTATATCCCCAAGAGAAATGAAAACATATATCCACACAAAGACTCATGCATAAAGGTTCATAGCAGCACTGTGCATAATAACCAAGAAGTGGAGACAACTCAGATAAACAAAATGTGGTATATTTATACAATGGAGTATTGTTTGGGCATAAAAAGGGAAGAAGTAGTGAAACATGCTACAATATGGATGACCCTTGAAAATATTATGTTAAGTGAAAGAAGTCAGACATTAAAGGTCATAGATTGTATGATTCCATTTACATGAAATGTCAAGAACATGCAAATCCATAGAGATAGAGAAAGTAGATTAGCAGTTTCTGCGGGTGGAGGCTGGGGTGGGGATGGGGAGGGAAAATGGGGAGTGACAACTAACTGGCACAGAGTTTCTTTTGGAAAGATAAAACTATTCTAATACTGATTTTTGGTGATGGTTGCACAACTCCACGAATACACTAAAACCCACTGAACTGTATACTTTAAATGGGTAAATTGGTAAATGTATTCTATATGAATTATATCTCAATAAAGCTTTTTTAAAAAAAGAAGTAATGATGTGGAATTTACCACTAACCCACTGGGAATAAGGATTTGGACTGGAAATTAAATTGATTTAAAAATAAAAGATGCTCTAGACAATGAGATATTATTTAGCACTAAAATGAAATGAGCTATCAAGCCATGAAAAGACATGGAGGAAGATTAAATGCATATTACTAAGTGAAAGAAGACAATCTGAAAAGGCTACATGCTGTATGGTTCCAACTATATGACATTCTGAAAAAGGCAAAAAATATGCCAGTAAAAATAACAGTGGTTGCTAGAAGTTGGGATGGGGTGGGGCACGAGGGAGGGATGGATAAGAACGCACAGAGGATTGTTAGGGCAGCGCAGCTATTTTGTATGATGCTGTAATGGTAGATACAGGTCACTACACATTTATCAAAACCGATAGAATGTATACTACCAAGAGTGAACCCTAATGTAAAGGATGGACTTTGAGTGATAATAATACACATCAACGTAGGCGCATCAATTATAAGAGATGTACCACTGTGGTGCAGGATGTTGATAGTGGGGGAGGCTGTGGGTGTTGGGGGAGCAGGAGGAATATAGGAAATCTCAGTACTTTCTGCTGAATTTTGCTGTGAACCTAAAAGTGTTCTAAAATAGTCTATTTTTTTAAAAAAAGCAAACAAAATTAAAATGCACTGTTTCTTATACTCCTGATTTTGTGGATGGAGGTTCATGCGCTCTATACTTTTGATGGCTCCTCACTTTCCCAAGGAGGGACTCCATTCCCTTCCCCTGTAACTTCATTTAAAAGAAAAATTAAACCCCTACCCTGCGTAAGACATTGCATGTTAGAGGTGAGGAGAGAATGGTAGTCTCACACACTAAAACTGATGCTTGATTTAAGAAAATGGCAAGTAAGTCATAGTAGATACATACTGTATTTTTTTTAAATGTAGAATTTGTGACTTCTTTGTATTGTGGTAGCATGAGTGGGGCAATGATTTTATTAAATAAATTCTGTAGATGACATGTGCCAAGAAAAAATCATCTTCAAACAGGTGGATTCACTTCCCATGTTCCTTTCACTCTACGAAAACTCCCTTCACTTCCTCCGCTATTGTTTTCTTCCTTTCCCTACATCAAAAGAAATAGCGAGAACCCAAATCCCCCAAATCAGAAAGGTAGTTGCCATTCATTACAAAGGAGGGGGGAAGAGACTCTGAGTGGGCAGGATGGATAAGAACTGATAAGAAAATTTAGGGATTTAATAAAAGGGTAATATCTAAAACAAGAGGATATCATTAAATTATCCCCAAAATATGTAACAGATATCTATTCATTTTTATACCAACCTAAATTTAATGATCATTTAACAGTGGTACGCAGCAAAAGCAATTTAGCGTTATACTGCACAATACATGCTCCAAAATGAAGGAGCCATAAACACAGCTCGAGTCCTCCTCTACTCCCAAGGATTTCAGCACTAAACCCAAGCCAAAAAAAGATGAATGCTAAAAATCCCCATCGGGAATCTAGATATATCACACCGCCCTTTATTCATGAGTCTTCTGTGAAGACCACCCTGAGCAGCTAGAAAACATACGTGTTCAACCTGGTCTGCCTGGCTGGGAATCAACTCTCCTGAACATCTGGAGGAACATGATTGATAGTCCCAGTTATTAGTGGTGAGAGTTGGGCAAATGGAAGCAGAGGCCTACAGCCATACAGGCTGAATAAACTTGTTCAAAAGTGTACCAAGCTCTGAATGGAAAGACCAGTAGGAACTTCAAGTCCTCAGGAGAAATGTGGAGCACATGGACAAGCAGTCTCACCTTAAAGAGCTATCCTAGTGTTTGGAAAAGAATCCAGAAATTCTGTTGTAACCCAACTGGTTTTGTCTCTTGAAACAGCTTACTGATATTTGTGTTGCCAGCTTCTGCCCTAGGGTTTTTGCCACAGGAGCTCAGTAAATATTTAACAATGATGGTGCTGCTGATGAGAGGATCCCAAAGATGAACACCCCATGTGAGGGAGGACAGGAAGAAAAGGCCACTTTGTCCCACAGCATATGAAATCTATCATGTTACATGTCAGATTTGATAGTGCTACTACACACTACACATTATTGCTAGTTTTCATACTAGTTCTAAGAGGCTGGCATTTTCATCCCCATTTTATAGATGACACAACTAGCGTTCATTGAGATTGTACGCTATGCCCATGGTCACTAGGGTATGGAATGGCTGAGCACAGATTCACATCACAACTCCTGAAGCCCGTGTTCCTTCAACTACATCACACGACCTTTTCTTACCCTGCTCCTTGCAATACCAAGCTGACCCATTCCTGTACAGGGTATGGACTCGGCTTTCCATCTCGAAAGCTTTGCTCTTAAAAATCTCTATGGTGCTATTAAAAATGAATGTTGCAATTTATTATTCCTGCTATCTTGAAGAGTCTTTGGTCAATGATAACCAGAGCTGAGGCAATTCCGAATGGGGCTTTTCACAGCAGAGCAGTTTGAGTCATGCCTTCGTTGTTTTGAAACCAATGGATTACAGATTCAGAAGAAATGGCGGGGGAGGAAACAGACTTTAAAACTTGATAAACACAGATGTGTGAAGCAAACATTCCCACCAGTGTGTATTCTTTCACCCTCTGTGAGCTGGAGCTTGTTAGCATCCTTTTCATCCTGGAAGGAAATATAACATACATTCTAGAGCTTCTATCTGTCAAGTTTGATTATGCCAATTTATCACAATTACTGCTTTATTTTTAATCAGAGTAAGGGCACTAATTTAAGTTTCCTGCTCTTTTGTCCAGAGTACTTTATGTCTAGAAGACGTGTGACGAGACTGTTCAAGGGTAATTTAAAGTGTTCATAATTAAAAAAAAAATCTGCTAGAAGGTTGTCACAGTCAAGAAACCCATTCATTTTACATTAAGAGTTGTTGAGGGGAGGGGGGCAGTTGAGTAAAGCAGAAACTCAGTTACTATGGAACTCCTTTCCCTGTTTGGAAAGAGATCATTCCAGGGTTTAATGCATAATAAGAAAGCCACAGAGCTTGGCATCTCAGCATTCTTTGGATTTCTGATCTGAAAGGAGGGAAACTTAAGTGCTGTGTATCTTTTAAAGTATCTTTTAAACCTAAGCTTATCAAAAAGAGATTTTTTTTGAAAAGAGGGTAAATGGAATAGACGCTGATCCTAGGGGAGGTCTGGGCTATGAAGAGATTTAGAAAAAATCTGATTAGGATTAATACAAGTATGAGGAAAAGTGGAGAATAAAAGCTAAGTTCTTTGGAATTTCCATGCTGTTCTCAAGGCCAGGTACAGGAAACAGGGTGAATGATAACAGAGAGCAGGCAGGAATGAAAGAGACTTAGCAACACCCTGGCTCCACATTCTACCTCATTTCTACCAACTAAGCCAGCTTGTGTCCACCTGCAGAGGGAACCAGGCTCCACTCACACACTCTAAGACTGGGTGTGGCCCCGGGCAAGAGAAGCTCCTGCCATAGAAAGCAGCAGAGGCAGCCTTGTAGCTGGCACCTACTTCCAAGTCTCTCTGCCTCAGTTCTTGAACCTAGAAGATGGTACTAATGATAATGCTTCCTTCCTTATCAGGACTGTCGTAGGCATTAAATGAGTTAATCCATGTAAAGGGCTTAGAACTGGGCGTGGCACATAGCAAGTGCTTAATAAATAATCATTCTCTTCGTCCTTCGCTTCTTCATTGTACAGATTAAGTTGCTTTTCCAAGGCCACTATCCTGTAGTAGCACAAGGCCGAGACCCTATATCAATATTCTGATTCCTGGACTGATGTTATTTCCACTGTACAATGCACAGCAGGTGATTTCAAAAGCACTGAAAGGTCCCTCATACACTTAAATATTTCCCCCTACAATTGTGTCACTGTGACTGAGATCTCCACCCTTGACAGCCCTTTTGCAGAGTTTTCTGGTGATATAAAATTTTGTTAAGTGACGTGAGTTTGTCTCAGGAGAGGGAACACATTAGAGAACTGGCAGAAGAAGAAATGAACTCCCTGTGAGGACTGAACCATGATCAAATATCATCATTTCAAACCAAATGCAGGGCCTGAATGAACAAGACACTGAGCAAGGTATAGTTTTGAAGGAGAGAGAAGAAAGGACAGGCTTGGAAGAGAGGTTGGTCAGAGGTGGAGGCCGGGCAGCTGGGAAAAACAAGGGCATAAGTCTTTCAAGAGAGTTTAGAGGACTTCCTTCACAAACACTATGCTCTTAGCTTTCTTCCCATGAACCTGAGCCTTGAACTTAGATCTGATTATTCATAATTTTCTAGAAGCATAAGAGCAACCTGCACCCAGAACTGTATATGTATACGTGGACAAGGTGATTTCCGTGTCAAATCAAAGTCTCCTTCAGCTCTACCTCATGAGATTGAATGATAACAATAATTCACAGCGTAGGCTTGAGATAGAAAAAGAGGGGTGCATCTATTAAATATACAAGAATGCTAAGAAAGACTTTTAAAAATTATACATATAATTTTTTTCTTTGCAAAAAAAAAAAAGATATCACATTAACTTCAAGCAGTGCTTGGGCTGCATATTTTATGAGGTTTATTCGTACTGCATATCTTTGATGGGCTCTATTTGTGGCTGAAAGTACAAACATACTGATTACAATCACTCTTTCCTACATTTAGGAACAAAATTAATTATCTGCAAAAAGCAGAAAGGCTTAGATAGACTCTCAGTCAGTAAATGATAATAGACAGCACCCAAATATAATGACTCCCGTTTCCTACTTTATCTGTTTTAGGCATTCTGAGTGGAATGAAAAAAGGAAAAATTAATTCACTTTCTGAATGTTCTTCAGAAAGGATTTGAATTGGGGTAATAAGAAGTCAGTATCAACCCTCCCCCACCTCCCACACCCCCATATAAAATATGAAAGCAGCCTTGCTGGATGATGTACTTCCCAAAGGGATTTTTTTTTTTTTTTGCCTTCTAGCTTCCAGTACTGCTTTTATTTGTTTTTGTTTTACTTTATATAGTAATTTTTTGGAATGATATGGTTTATATTTATACATATATCATTTTACTAGCTGTTTTATAATATGCTTATGCACTATTATATTTGAAATGCTTTATATATTAATTCCACAGTTTTTTATTTAACGAAGTCTTTTTTTTCTACAATGTTATTGAGGTATAGTTTTGGATGTATACAATTCACCCACTTCACACATACAATTTAATGATTTTTACTAAATTTACCAAGTTGTGCGACCATCATGACAAACCAGCTTTGCAACATTTTCATCTACCTGGTAAGATCCCTCCTGCCCATTCCAGCATTGCTTTTGAGAAGTCTGATGCATTCTGAAGTCCAATCCCCAAAGGGACATTTTAAAAGGACATTAAGAAGTCTGTTCCTTCAACAAAACAAAGGTTACTTGTCTTACCCTATTAACAGTCCCCCCAGTAAGGAAAGGAATGGCAAACAGTGAGACCTAGAACAGTACCCAGTACCAGGACTCAGAAAGATGTGGCTGCTGGTGATAATGAAAGCTCGTGTTTTATCTTACAAAGGCTGTAGCACACTGGGAGAAATCTGCCCCAAATTCTCTCCTGGCCTTTTGTGAAATTCTTTATTACAGCAAATATTATACATATACCCTCTCTGAAGGAAATTACTGTGCTACAGTGTAACTTCATTTAAAATGCTTTTGTGATGTTCCAAATATGTGCTCGATTTTTAATGTGGGGGTGGAAGGATTGCCTTTTAAGAAAGGACCCGCTTCTTCTCAGTTTCCTGAGAAGAAGCGGGAGAGTAGTACAGACATATATATACTACCAACTGTAAAATAGTCAGTGGGAAGTTGTTGTATAACAAAGGGAGTCCAACTCGAGGATGGAAGATGCCTTAGAGGACTGGGGCAGGGAGGGTGGGGGGGAATCGAGGGGGGGGCGTCAAGGAAGGGAGGGAATATGGGGATATGTGTATAAAAACAGTTGATTGAACCTGGTGTACCCCCCAAAAAAAATAAAATAAAATAATAATAATAAAAAAAAAAAAAAAAAAAAAAAAAAGAAAGAAAGGACCCAAGTGGAAAGCATTTTCTGCCAGAGAGCTGCACAAGACAGCAAAATGCATCGGCATAAGAGGTTGGTGACCCAAGGCCACCTGTGGCGCTACTGTGAGTGAATGATGCAGCACTATGGTTGCCAAGAGTAACCTTTTTCCGAGTGGGTAAAAAGGAATCAGAGGAATTACACTGCACACATGACTCCACGTTTTCTGAGGCATTTTAGGTTTTGCAATCAAAAACAAAGCAACTATTTGGGGGCTTTTCTTCCCTTACTAGATAGATCGCTGCTTTCCCTCTGCTCTGATTCCCTGGTCACCAAACATTAAAAAGACATTTTGGGCTCCCTCATTCTCATCCTGGGAACACATGGATTCTCAGAACATCAGGTCATGGGGAAGGCCTTCCTGGACTTCTGCCCACTTGGATGAATATTCATGACTTTCTAATCTCTCTGAATACACTCTGAGCACAGATCAGTCCTTCAGGTTCCTCCCAACAGATACAGATAAGCATCTTACTCCTCTATACTTATCACTTGCTTCATCATAGAATTGCAGTAAAAGAGAAAACTATCAGCCAAGTTACTTAGCAACCCCAAATTCCCAACCTCAGAGCCTGAACAAGCAAGAAAGGAAACGATAGCTTGGGGACCAAAAGAGAGAGCAATGGAGTAGTAGCTGGAGGCCCAAAGTAGCACAGTTTACTCCTAACCAGTGGCAACTACTCAAGTGCCCCTTTTATACTTTTTAAAGTATTCTCTGAAAAGCTGAGAAAACTGCCACCATTCTATCTTTGGATGTGCCTTCTGCTACTCTCCAACAGGTGGGACATAGCATTGCCCAACCTTTTGACCAACCAGTCAGGGCTAAGTGTCTTTCACTAACTTCTTATTTCCTTGCCTGATTCTCCAAAAGCATCGTGAACTTGAGAGGTTTTTGCAATCATCCAAGGTTGGGGGATCATGTGTTGCAAGACAATTTTCCATGGGTCTTGTGTTTCTGTATGGCTTATAAACAGAGGCACTTCCCCCCCCAGACTATCTTTATCAAGTATCTTTGTATAGTGAATAGTCTTGGAAGACAGTGATAGTGTCTCCCATCAGAGAAAAGAATGAGCAGTTTTACTACCTATTATAAAAGATTTGAGTTCCCTAAGCTCAAGGCTCCTCTCTTGTAATGCAACTCACTGTGTGTATGGGAGTCATCTGGTCCTCTTTGCCTTTCCCTGCGGGAACTGGGGCTTGGGGAACTGGTACAAATGCTGATACTCTAAATGCTGATACTCTAAATGCTGATACTCTATATACAGCTGGCTACTGCTATCGCTATGAGAAATAAAGTGCCCTGCATCTCTGAGCCAGGAGTCTCCTGTCTTTATTCAGCATCCATGAGACTGTGGCCAGGTAACTTGTTAGTTTGCAATTAGGGTAAAAACCTCAGACATTTCACAGTTCTTAAGGACATTTTCCTGCCACATCGGTCCAGAGACCACAGAAAGGAGGAAAAACTTCTTTCTAAAGATTCAGAATGTATAATCATGCTGTCACTCTTGCCAAGGCAAAGGCAAATAATTCTAGATTTGTAAGGAGCCCATCTAATTCCCTAATATGACCCATGATATACATAATTTCAGGATGAAGCATTATAAAAAGCTTCCATTGTGTGACCACTGTTTGAAACTTGTCCTAAAATTAACATTTAGTGCCTGAAAGTGATGCCAGTTTTTTCATTTGTATTCCTCTCATCAATAAATAAGTAATCCATATTTTAAAACTATATATTTTCCCCATGGGAATCACTAAAGCTATTTTTATTGTGACTGGAAAAAGAAAAAAAAAGATGTCAGCCTGTAAACATTTTTGTCTTTCCAGAAAAGGACCTCATGCAAATAAAGTTGCCTACCACAGCTCTAGAGGCTGACCTGCAGACAGTAATTAGGTAGTGAGCCATTTACTTGTTTTTATCACTTTGAAATCACTTGGTACTGAAAACAGCTTGTATGAATTCAGACGAGGTATCTCTCTGTGAGACTAAAAAATGAAAGTCCAATGTGATAGCATGAGGAGAAAAACACTGACATTCTGACACCTGAGAAATAACCTCAGCCTTCAAAAGCGGAGAGGAAGGTAGGGCTAATCTTGGAAATTCTGATGAGTTACAGTCACTCACACAGACAACAAAATACAAGAATCTGATAGAGTGAATTATTATTGAGGATCAACTGAGAATCTTCCCTAGAGCTTCCTAACACACATATATAAATGCTGACTTGACTGAAGATATCGTCAGAAATTCTACCAAAGGAGATGGATGTGCTTGGATATCAGAATATGTTAGGTTCTTAGTAGGCAATGTTACTACTAAGGCAACTCCATAATGGAGACCTGGATGTACTAAGGTCCAGAATCAAAGGCAAATGCATTAAAAACTATCTGTTGGTCCAACAGGCAGATTCCAAACATTGCAACTGGAAGATAACCCATGACCAGCATGGTGCATACAGATTCTAGGCAGTCATTTCACTGTGGGATTGGGTCTTCCATTATCTACGTAAACATTCCTTATTCCCCTACTCTGTGCCTTTAAGTGTTGTGAAGATGAAAAATCTCATGCTTTTTAGTACTTCATTGGGAAGTACTACAGCAAAAGTCTCCAAGGAGGGAGGATGAATTAAAAAGGTGACTGTGCAGCTGGAAAAACAGCAGAGAGTAATACAGGATACTAAATAAGATAATAAAGACCCACGTAGCCCGTGTTCAAGCAGTGAAGATTCTGGTGAAAGGAGAGCAGAACTATTTGAAAGAGAAATATGGAGTAATGGTGAAAAGCAGGAGCTTTGGAGGAAGATCCAGCTTTGAATCCTAGCTCTGTTACCTGCTGGCCAAGTGATCCCTGAGGACAGCAACAGTCAGGGTCATCCTTCCAGCCACTTCTTGTGCCCCCGTGTCTATCCGTGGTTCCACAATTAGATGCTCACTAAACGTTCCCCAAAATAAGTCCTATTTCAGATAGTGCTAAAATGAATATCACAACAGGGAAAGAAAGGGAGAAACAGTGAAGGTAGAAAAGGTCGCAATTTTGCACAGCATTCAATGAAGCATATAAGAAGTCAAGGTAATGAAATTGTGGGAGAGGAAGTACTGATGCTGAGAAATTCTGAGATGAATCAATAAAGAAAGTACACAAGTACAAACGGAAAAATAAAAGTGCAGACAGCTATGCGACGATACAGGAACAATTACTTTGGGGGAGGGTAGAGAAAGTAGATGAAACCAAAGAAAGTTTTGGGAAACTTTCTGGAATAGCAATAAACATCCCACGTGCTGATTATTACTCATTTAATCAATGGATCTAAAACGTACAATGGCTATGCATATAATCCACATAGAGGTATATGGTAATCACAAAGTGGTTTCAGAGTAAGAATAATTGCACCTTTAAAAGAAGGCTGTGACATTTAACAATTTGTGTGGTGTAACAACAAAGTTGAAAGTATATATACTGAAAACTACATATTTGTATTTGCCTCAAGGTATAAGATATGGAATTCAATAACGTGCTGATAAATTTAACAATGATACTCTCAAATACTACCCAAATGATACCCAAATACTATTAAAGACCTACTCAGTACTCACCTGGAGCCATGATACTTAACCTAGTTCACACATGTAGATGAAAAATCAAGATGGATCTGTTTACAGTCCCATCATTAATACTTTCTTGACCTTTTTAGTACAGATTTTCTCTTCCCTTCCTGTTCTCTCTCTCTCCTCTCCCCTCCCTCCCCGCCTCACATTTTCACATACTTGCTATTTTTATTCACTTCTTTGGGTTAAAATAACATTAAACATCTTGGCACTTAAAAACAAGCTTAAGAAAATCTCATTATCTATTTCGAACTTAGAAAACTGTTGTAGAAAGAGTACTGCACTGGGGCTTAGTGAGTACCTGCCATGTGCCTCGAACTCTGCCAGGTACTTTGAACCCATCATTTCAATGAATCCCCATGTATCAACCCAACTCAATTTGACAGATGAGGAGTCCAAGGTCACAGCTTTGCCATTAACTGTCATTCGCTTCCAACCTCTGGGTCTTACCTTATCTTCTAAACAAAGTGGCTGGATTTGCTCCCAAGGAAGTATCAGAATCAAATGGAGTACTTTTTAAGTGACATATTCTCGGGCCTCTCCACAGACCTATGGTATCAGAATCCTCGGGGGAGGGGTGGGGCTTCAGGAATCTGTTTAACAAGTTCCCTAGATGACTGTGGTGATGTGCCAAGTTTGGGAAGCGCCTGCTTACCACCTCCAGGAGTGCCACCAGCAGCAACACCCTAACATCTGCTCGCACGCCTTCACTTGGTAGTCGGAAGAACTGAAAACTATCTTAGGGAAAATGAAAGCACTAACAGCCCGTAATTATAAAAAATTAACAGTGCCCCATTCACTTAGATAAGACCAAAATGTCCTTCATGATCTGGGATAGACGGCAGACACCAAAACAGCTAAGCAAAGTCCCCGCATGGCAGACCTCATGGCATAGCTTAGAGCTAGCTAAAAATGCTGTCCCAATAGGGCTCTGGAAGAGCCTATTTTCATAGAGGTCTCTCACCACAACTTAACCTCAAGCAGGACTAACTGGCAGGGTCTTAACATTTTATCACAACAGGAAGATAAAGGTGCTACAGCAGAATCTCATTAATGCTTTAGTTTTCAATCAGCGTTGGCTTTGGGGCATTCTGTGGTTTTGTTAACAGGAACAGAGTTCTGCAGTCCACCCAGCGCTCACTTCCCCTCACCCCCCATAAATGGCTCAGCCCCTTTCTGGTCCATACAGACTATAGCTGGACCACACCTGGCCAATGATTCCCCCACCCCCACCATTTGGTATATATTACTTAGACCTGGTGATCATAAAACAGTAACAAGGCAGAGTTTACATATGCTTTCTGTTCTAGTTTAGGCATTCCCCAGGGAAGGCAGACTTCACACTCTCATAACCAGCTGGGAGCTGGGAGCAATCAGGCCCTTAATGGCCAAAACAGAAAGGGACTGCATCACTGAGCACCTCTTGACAGCCAAGGCCTTTCTTCCTGAATGATAATAACATGAAATGTACTCTGTGTGTGTGTGTACGTGGGCACACAAATGGGCACACGTACACCTAAAATATAGCAGGTTTGGCACCCCCAAACAGCTATTCAATTTAAGTTCATGATGTCTTTGCAAAATCCTAATGGAGCTTTTAGAGTGAAAGTCTGGGAAGGTCTAATGGGAGACAGATCAGCATGGTGGAAAGAGTGCTAGATTGTAGCAGCAGCAGACTTTGGACTCTACTTGTGGCTCTTCCACTAATTACATAACTTTGGACAAGACTCCCTGAACTTTGTTTCTTCATTTGTAAATCAATGGGACTGGACTAGCTAATCTCTTACAGCCCTTCTAACATTCACATTATATAGTGAGATGTTCACTGCAGTGAACTTTATTCAGTTACATGTCTGTCTGTCAACAAAGCTAAACTAACCTTTTAAAGACTTAAGATCTATGTCTTTGGGTAACTTGAGTACCCAGTACCTGGCAAAGTGCCATGAACAGAGCAGATGCTTAATAAATGTTTACTAAATAATCCTTCGTGTCTACAGCCTGACCAAAATAATGGGCTTAATCCCTTACCAGCTCCCCATCCTATTTTCCTGTGTTTACTTATTTATTTTTTTTTATTATTTTGCACATGGGCTTAGTTGCTCCACAGCATGTGGGATCTTCCTGGAGCAGGGATCGAACCCATGTCCTCTGCATTGGCAGGCGAATTCTCAACCACTGCACCACCTAGGAAGCCCTATTTTTCTGTGTTTAAAAGCATTAGAGAAGAATACATGTTTTCAAGATGTTGCTGTCAAGTGACCAATATCAGAGGCAAACTTTAAACACTCCCATACCATCTTTAATGTTATCTCCTTATTTTTCCTCTTATTGAAGACATGTCTACACCCATGGGACTCTAGGTTTGTGTCTGACGCATAGTGGGCCCTCAATCTCACTTTCAAGTGAATGAACATACGAATGCTCTGACTTTTCATTTCTCTAGTTCTGTGAGATTTACTTTTGTATAAGGCCCTAGAATCTGGCCTTGAATTATAAAGCAATCAAAGGAATAATTAGCCACTGAAGAACACTAGCGTTAGATATGACATTTCTGTTCATTTTACTATAAAATATTTTCTCAGCAAATGTGTTTTAAATGGCTAACGTTGTGAATGGGGCAATTAGAGCAGCTCTGTAAGTAGCCATCCTGTGGGTTGCATCATTTTTGTCCTCCTTTCTAGTTTAATTCACCAAAGAAACCAATTACCCCTATCGTTTTGTACTTCCGGAGTTTAAAGACAGGGCTAAACGGCCCAATCGGCCCTGCAATTCTGGGAAAGCAATGGTTCAGAATACACAGCAGGCACACTATATAGAAGAGCATGAATGAAGCAAGGCACCAAGCCAGGGTGGGAACCCCAGTTCCCCCACCTCCATTTAACCAGCTTTCACGTTGTGGCAAGATATTTAAGCCCTCCAAGCTTCATTTACTCCTGTGTAAAATGGGGATAATATTAGGATTTACTAATGGATTACTGAGAAATAATATTGTGTAAACTGGCCAGCTGAGCACCTCAAATGTGGTAGGAGTTCAACAAGGGTACTGTATTATACAATTCTGCCACATCCTTCTACAAAGCTGGCAACATTCAGGAATCAGTCACTATCACCTCAGTGAGATCTGGCTGGTAGCTCTTGGCTGTATGTTCTGCTCTGTATTGAAAAGTGTGTGCACCCTGGCTTAGCAGGTACAATGTAACTAACAATGTCTGACTGAAACCAAGCAAGCTGTTGCCTCACAGAATTGTCCCACCTCCATCACAAATCCCATCAGGCTTACACTGGTATAAATCAAGGCTGCAAAAACTGTTGGAAAATGTGAATGCTTTGCCTCACTTATGTTCTTGTGTATGTTTACTTAGTGGGTTCTAGTTGGGTCTCCTATATTCAAAGTCACTACTCAAAACGCAACTCAAAACTACAATGAAGTACCACCTCACACTGGTCAGAATGGCCATCCATAAAAAGTCTTCAAATAACAAATGCTAAAGAGGGTGTAGAGAAAAGGGAACCCTCCTACACTGTTGGTGGGAATGTAAATTGGCACAGCCACTGTGGAAAACAGTATGGAGGTTCCTTAAAAATCTAAAAATAGAGCTACCATAAGACCCAGCAATCCCAATCCTGGGCGTACATTTGGAAAAAAACTATAATTCAAAAAGATATATGCACCCCTATGTTCATAGCAGCACTATTTACAATAGCCAAGACATGGAAGCAACCTAAATGTCCATCAACAGATGAATGGATAAAGAAGATGTGGTACATATATACCATGGAATATTACTCAGCCATAAAAAAGAATGAAATAATGCCATTTGCAGCAACATGGATGGACCCAGAGATTATCATACTAGTAAGTAGGACAGAGAAAGATAAATACCATATGATACCACGTATATGTGGAACCTCAAATATGACACAAATGAACTTATTTAAGAAACAGAAACAGACTCACAGATAGAGAACAGACTTGTGGTTGCCAAGGGGGAGATGAAGGAGAGATGGACTGGGAGTTTGGGATTAGCAGGTGCCAACTATTTTATAGAGAATGGATAAACAAGGTCCTACTGTATAGCACAGTAAACTATATTCAATATCCTGTGATAAACCATAATGGAAAAGAATATGGAAAAGATTATAAATATGTATATGTATAACTGAGTAACTTTGCTGTACAGTAGAAATTAACACAACATTGTAAATCAACTATACTTCAATAAAATAAATTTTAAAAATAAAATAAAATATGACACAAATGAACTTATCTGCGAGACAGAAACAGACTCACAGAGAACAGACCTGTGGTTGCCAATGGGTAAGGCGGATGGAGGAGGGAGGGATTGGGAATGTGGAATTAGCAGATGCAAACTATTATATATATGTACACCGGAATCATCTTGCTGTATACCAGAAACTAACACAACATTGTTAATCAACTATACTTGGACAAAATAAACTTAAAAAATAAAGTCACTACTCAAAATAGTAATGTGATATATATGATTAAGAGCACAAGAGTGAAATCACAATCAAAGAAATTGGTGATAACCTAATTAAAGGGAGACCTGATCAACATCTGAATCATGGCCCTTCCACTAACTATAGCTGGGTGCGCTTGGTCAAGTTACAGTTTCAATGAGCTTCAGTTTTCTCATTTACAAAATGGAGATAATAGCTCCTAACTCACAGCATTGTCATGAAGGTTGTGATAACAACAGTGGTAATAATAGCTAATAATTACTAAAGAATTACCACGTACCAGGTACATGCTAGGTGCTTTAACACATGTTTTTCCCTATGAAGAAGATATTCTTTTTATCCCTATTTTATGAATCAGCATTATGAGGCTCATACAGATAAAACGATTCACCTAAGGTCTCACAGAAAGAAAGTGGGTACGGCTAAAATTCAAAGCCAGGAGTTAGGACTCCATAACTTGCGGACTTAATGCGCTGCCTAGCTTTGTGAGGTCATTCAGTCCCTCTATGATCCCTGCCCACTTTTTTCTCACTTCTCTCCATCAGCACCTGATACTGGCCAGGCTGTCTTACCCTCAATAGAATCCAATTCCTCTGAAAACTGTAGAATGGTACTCACAGTGGTGGTCAGCTTTCCTCCATTCTTCTGGACATACTGGATGGAATCATGGATGGTAGAAAACAGACCAAGCAGTACATTCTCCATGTCATAGATTCTGTACATGCCATTCACCAGTTCTTCGAGAGACAGAATGTATTCTCTCCAATACTTGTCAATCTCCACCACACCTGCCATACAGCCCTGCATGACCACATTGCAGTAGCCACCACATGGCTTAACCATCATGAGTCCCTGGCAGTAAGAGCAGTACCACATTCTGGTGAGCATTCGGCCACAGTCCTTACTGAACTTCAGGTGATCAGTTGTGTTGATCACTTCAATCCCGAGATTCAGTGCCTGGAGGAAGATCCTAGTGACTTGCAGTGACTTGGAAACCTGGGTCATAATAAGCTTGGGGAAATTTCCAAATACTTTTAGGTCACGCCTTGCCCCTCGGAGGCACTCATTGATGTCTAAGGTGGACTCTGGCAGGCCTGGGTTCATTAGCTGGGTATAGATGACTGGAAACAGGCTGTCAAACAATTCATTGACCATGTCATCCACATTGATGTCAGAACCCAGGATGTAGAGAGATACATCAGTGAAAAATTCACCCACAAACTCAAAAGCTTGTGGGGTCAGGCTCGGATAGTTGTTCTTGAACATGGCATTGGTGTAGTTCTTGGCATGGCGAACAACGATTTCAAAGGCCTCTGTAAAATAAGAGATATAGAAATACCCACAAATTAAAGCATGAAAATCCAGTGTGTAACTGAATTTGAGATTTCTCAACTGCTGTGGTGATTAAGGTCCCATTTGCCTTAAATAATTGACTCATGTTTACTTCTGGCATTGCCTCTACTCCTGCAGTTGTTTGTTCCTATAAATCAATTTTCCTTTCCGAACATGAAGTCCAAACCCTGATGTGCACATAAATTCTTAAACACACAAATTATATTTCAAATGACAAAAGCCAGGATTCAGTTAACATTCCGGCCTCTCATAAAAATATTGATTAAAAATTGGCTAAATGAGAAGTTCTTTCTCTTTCTCTCATTGATTTATTCAGTTAAAAAAAATTGTATTTCAAGACATTTCACTTTTAGACAGAGATAAATATTTGACAACAAACCACATACTATATAAACTCACATAACAATCTAAGCCTGTTCATCCCTGAGGAGAGGCAAGCTCTTAGCCAAGAATAAAAGCTATCACAAATTTAATCACTTTGGTAGATTTTCTCTAGATAACTTTAAAGGGAGCTATTTGACAGATTGCCAGACCTGAAAATGGAATTTATCCCCCTAAACGGGTATCCGGCATACCAAATTGTACGCTCTAAATATATGCAGTTTATTGTATGTTAAAAAAAAAAGAAAACTATATGCCTAAATTTAGATAGCTTAGTTGAACAGATAAATTCTTAGAAAAACACAAATTTCTGAAACTAAGAACAGATAATCTAAATAGATCTCTAATCAGAAAAGGCACTGAATTACTAATTTTAAAACTTCCCACAAAGAAATTCAAACTCCAGATGGCTTCACTGATGATTTCTACCAAACATTTTTTTTAAATTAATGTCAATCCTTTATAAACACTTCCAAAAACTAGAAGAGAAGGCAACTCCTCCCAAGCGACTCTATAAGCCCAGTATTACCCCATTACAAAACAAAAACAAAAAACAAAGACATTACAAGAAAAGAAAACTATAAACCAATATCTCATATGAATATAGCCATAAAAACCCTCAACAAAATACTAGCAAATTGAATTCAGCAACACATAAAAATGGTTACACATTATGACCAAGTGGGATTTATCCCAGAAATGCACAGTTGGATCAACATACAAAAATTAATCAAAGAAATACACCATATTAATCAAATACAAAATTAAAAAAACACTTTATAGTTTCAGTAGACAGGAAAAGCATTTGACCGCTTCACACCTATTAGAATGGCTAAAAACAAAAAGACAGACAATAAAGAGCATTAGCTAGATGTGGAGAAGTTTGAATCCCACACATTACTGGTGGGAATGTAAAATGCATAATCATTTTATTTTAAAAAATTAAGCAATTTCTAAAAATGCTAAACATAGATTCACAATGTGACCTAGTAATTTTACTTCTTAGTATAGAGCCAAGTGAAATGAAAACATGTCCAAATAAAGAACTTGTACATGAATGTTTATGAGTACTATTCATAATATCCCAAAGTAGAAAAGATCTAAATACCTAACAATTAATGGATAAAGAAAATGTGGTCTATCCATGCAGAGGAATATTATTTGGCAATAAAAATATATAAAATGCTGATACATACTACGATATGGATGAACCTTGAAAACATCACGTTTATTGAAAGAAGCCAAATACGAAAACACCACAAGACTGTATAATTCCATTTATACGAAATGTCTAGAATAGGCAAATCTATAGGGACAGTTAGTGGAATAGTGGTTGTCTTTTACTGGCAGGATTGGGAGTAGTGGAGAGTGATTGCTTATAGCTCAATGTTTCTTTTTGGCTGTTGAAAATATCCTAAAATTCTATTATGGGGGTGGTTTCACAACTACGTGAATATACTAAGAAAGAGTGAACTGTATGTTTTACATGGATGAATCTTATGTCATGTCAAATATATCTCAATAAAACTGTAAAAACAAAACAAAACAAATTGGCTAAATGAGCAGTTCTTTCTCTTTCTCTCATTGATTTATTCAGTTAAAAAGAAATTGTATTTCAAGACATTTCACTTTTAGACAGAGATAAATATTTGACAATAAACCATATACTATATAAACTCACATAACAATTTAAGCCTGTTCATCCTGGAGGAGAGGCAAGTTCTTAGCCAAGAATAAAAGCTATCACGAATTTAATCACTTTGGTAGATTTTCTCTAGATAACTTTAAAGGGAGCTATTTGACAGATTGCCAGACCTGAAAATGGAATTTATCCCCTAAACGGGTATCTGGAAGGAAAAAAACAACCCATGCACTTATCTATACATTTGATACTGAAAATAACACCTCTGGTATTTGCAAGCTGAACATCTGGACAGATAACAGCTAAGTTTCCTTGGTAAGTTTGGCTTCCACGTGGCTTAGAAGCCTTATCTACTCTACAGAGACTGCAGGTTCAGGATTACATCTGCTGCCCCTACCCCTTGGCATAAGGCCCAATTAGTGTCATTGGTTTGAGAGAGAAAGTAATAATGTCACCGTCCCATTTTCTCCAAACTGAAGCACTCCAGACACAATTTATCACAAATAATCAGTCCCACATTTATATGAGAGAAAGGAAAACAACCACAATAATAGATTTTTCAAGACATAAGACACAATTTAAAGACAAACAAAAATAACCAAGTTTCCCAAGACATTTAAATTTAACCTAGTATTTTCTTTCACTTCCTTCCAAAGAGCAAAGGTCCATGACAGATGTACCCCAAATGATGCTACTTCACGAGCCTTGAAAAATCAAATTATTACCACTTTCAGACTACTAGAGAGACTGCATTCCAACAGCTCCTTGGGATCACTTAGCCAAACATTTCAGTCATCTGTAGCAGAAGTGAGCTCTAGATTGTACCACCACCATCTGCCCCAGATCCCTCACAAGGTAGAATATGCTTGCTAGATTCTTCCCTTGGGTTTATGACATGCTCAGCAATGTTGAGCAGATGCCAGAGCAATTCTACTCGGGCTTCCAGGCTGACTTGAGAAAGTTAACCTTCATTTTCATCAATTGCTAAATGTTCATTTGTTACTTTTGTTTTGTTTAGAACATTAAGAAATTCTTGGAAAATTTATCTATCTTACAACAATCTCTTCCTAACCCCACACACTACTTCATTCTCCATCCTTGAATCTAAAGATTGAATGAAGCCAAGAGACCACCCAACCCAATACAAAGGACCAGTCAATTAATTCTTTAAAGTCATCAGAAATTTGGAGATTTAAAACTATTTGTTTATTTTAATTTCAGCTACCAATCATTTATTATATACTAGACTCTGTGCTAGGTACTAGGGGTATAAAAGTGCTAGGTAGATGGAGATAATACACCATCCTTGTCTTAAAAGTACTCACAAGCTATATGGTTTAGCATTTACAAAGCATTTCCAAGTATATTATGAGATTCAGTTTTTACAACAATCTTCTAAATTTGGTATTGCAAACCCCATTTTATAGATGATGAAACTGAGGCTCAGCAGAATTTAAGCACTTTCCCAGGGTCACACGACTGCAAAGTAGAAGCTCTCCCAGCAATGGTTTCATTCTAGTTGGCCTCAGCCCTATAGCCAACACACACATTCTCAAAAATCTTTGAAAGTCAAGTTCATTGTTAAGTTCATTATTTTCCCATTGGGTTCTCCTCTCCAAATGGAAATGTACTGGAAGAAATTGCAGCCCAAAGACCAACAAAGGAGAGTTATACTTTCACCTTTGTCTTGAGACAGCATGAGGTCAGAGAAGAAAGACTGCTGCTGAGATGCTACCCTGTGGATCTCAATCATCTAAGCTACCCTAAAATGAATTCTCTACAAGGCAAATATCACCTCTAGCACAGTGCATTTGTTCTCTAATGTGCAAGATATATGACAGCGAAATTCCATAGACTGTTCTGCAGTAACTTTTTTCTTAAGTTTCGTAACTAGCACCGTTGGATCAATAGAATAAGAAAATTACAAAAGATCATGAACTCTTCTCCAGAAAGAATAACAACACACTTTACAGAGGGAAAGGGCTAGGGGTTCATATCCAACCTCAAGTTCACATGTGCTTCTTGCTCCAACTTTCACAGCTCAGAATCCACTTAGCACATCTCTGGGTTTTTCCCAACCTCTTCACAGGACAACAGACCAAACCATAGCCACTCAAGCAAAGGCTCCTTGGGGACTTATAGGAACCAACACTAGGTGAAAAGTGATGCTCAGCTTGATGTTGGCAACTTGAGGTTTCACAAAATGAAGGCGAGGGCTAGAATGGGCGAGAAAGTTCAGCCCATTGATTTTTTTTTTAGATAATAATGTATACTTTCTAAGCATTATATCCAGGAAAAATGGAAATAATGTAAAATCAGAGATATTATGAAAAATTTGGCACCAAACAGAAAATATTCTATTTTTAACAATATATAGAAAGATAAATGATACAGGTAAATAGCTCTAATAAATTAATATACATCCAAATATAGCAAGGTTTCTAGATTTATTGATGCCCCCATCACTATCCTGGTCACCTCTGTTTGGACACACTCTACCATTATCAACTTCCTTCTTAAATTATGGTGCTCAAAAAGGACACAACTCTCCAATGTGGTTTGATATGTAAAGTGTGCAATCCGGCTATCATCTCTCCTTAAATGTTTCAGTAACTTTTCCCCCACCCCAACCCAGGACATATATCCTATCACCAGACCAAAATGACTGTCCTTAGTACTTGGTGCTGATGTTTCTTCATCCGGACCTATACAGAAAGAAATGTGTTTTCATGGGCCTTTTCAGTAGAAGACTGGATTTTTTTTAAAAAAGGAGAGTGTACTTGTAGTTGGAAGAGAGGAATAAATGAACCATTAAGTTCCCTCCAAGCCCTTTAGAATAAAACAGTCCTTATAGAGGCAGGCTACTTTTTTCAAGCTAGTTTTTCCAGCATTGTAAGAATGACAAATACTTTATAAGAATTTTTTCAGTTCCTAGGATAAATGCCATACAACGGGTTGGACTCCGGTCTTTGTTTTCACGCACAGGTACCTGAATGGAAAAAGAAAACTGACATTTATGAGATACCTGCCAAGTACACGGCAGGATCTGTAATGAACTTGCTCACATATGTCCTCTCATTTAAATTTAACATAAACATGTATTTGGAATTATTTTTATTTGACTGGTGAGGAAACCGAGGCTCAGACAGGTTAAGTGACGCATATAAGATAATACCTCTAGTTAAATGCCACAGCCTGAATTAGAATGTAAGTCACTCTAACACCAATCCGTTGCTAATTCTACAACACGTTCCAGCCTTGTAAACTGAACATTGGGAGACTTCTGGTCTTGTCTACAAGATGTAAAGGGCTCAGAAATTATGATTCGCATTCTCAACAACAAGATAATAGCTGAACTAACTGAAAATCAATGATTCTTCTTAGACCCATCAGGGAATTAAGGTCACAAGGCCAACTGCTACCCTGAAATCTGGAAAGAAAGGCAAGTACAGAGAATCACAGCTGAGATCTGCTTACCAGGAGCAGACACCACTGAAGCCATAAACTAGTGAAAACACTTAAATGGTAATTCTGACAAACTGATAGAGGCTGAATTGAACTAGCCTGAGAGTTAAAAACTCCTGGGACTCAGTTTTATGGGTCCCTCACACTCCCATGGGACTTATCTCAAGAAAACACACAAAGTTCTCATGCTTAAGATCTAAGAAAAATCTCCTTGGTTTTTTTTTTGGGGGGGTGGGGGGCAGGGGTAGAGGAAAAGTAATAATTTAGAAATATACCATGAGCGTTCTCCATAACAAATGCCTGTTCTCCGAGGGACACTACTTTACCAAAGCCTAATATACCTAGAAGAAGGGTACCTAGACAACTCCAGTCCCCTCTAGCCTTCCTGTAACACCTAAAGGGAGAGGAAAAAAAAGGCTGAGAAAAACTTATGAGGGTTACAGCCCACGGACTTAAGTCTACTAAAACACTGCTTAATCGTAATATTACAGACCACTTCCACTCCCCCCATACCTTACCATCAGAAAGACAAAGATCCTATTGAAAAAGGAGTTCTTAGAGAAACCCACCAAAAGTGTGAGAAAAAATAAAACAAAGACACTAGAGGAAACTAAAGCCTCTAGCATCTGTAGCTACAGCAAACAATAAATAGCCCAACTCCTAGTCACATTAACATTAAACTTCACACTAAGTCTAATTATCTCAGTCCCTATTACCCAATATATCATATCCTGCTTTTAGCAAACAATTACAAGCCATGTAAAAAGCAAAAAGAAAAAAAGAACCAGTCTGAAGAGACAAAGCAATTATCATAACCACACTCAGATATGGCACAGATTTTGGAAATATCAGACAGGGAATTTAAAGTAACTATTATTAACATGTAAAGGGCTCTAATGGAATAAGTGGACAACATACAAGAACGTATGGATAATGTAAATACAGAGCTAGGAATGCTAAGAAATATCAAAAGGAAATGCTAGCAATCAAAAACACAAACAGAAATGAAGTATGCCTTTCATGGGTTTATCAGTATACTAGAAACAACCAAGGAAAGAAATGCAGTAGAAACTTCCCAAACCAAAATACGGAGAGAAAAAAAAGAACAAACAAACAAACAAACAGAAAAGGATATCCAAGAACTGTGGGAAAAATTCAAAAGGTGTAAAATATGTGTAATTGCAATTCCAGAAAGAGAAGAGAGAAGAGAGCAAAAGAAATATTTGAGAGAATGATGCCCAAAATTTCACAAAATTCATGATAGATACCATCCACAGGTCCAAGAAACTCAGAGAATAACAAGCAGGTTGAATACCAAAATACCTACTCTTCGGCATATCATATTCAAACTGTAGAAAACCAAAGACAAAGAGAAAATCTTCTAAGAAGCTAGAGGAAGAAAAAAACCATCTTACATATAGAGGAACAAGGATAAGAATTACATTGAACATCTCATCAGAAATCATGCAAGAAAGAATATAGTAAAATGAAATATTTTGCATTGAAAGAAAAAAAAAACTAGAATTCCATTTCCAGCAAAATTATCATCAAAAAGAAAAAGAGAAACACTTTGTCAGACAAACAAGAATGGAAGAAATTTGTCACCAGTAGACCTGGTTTGCAAAAAAATGGTAAAATACATTTTTCAGGAAAAGTATATAAGCCAGAAAGTCAGATCTACATAAAGAAAGGAAGAGCATCAGAGAAGGAATATATAAAGGTAAAATAAAACCTTTTCTTTTAAAAAAATTGATTTTATATATAACTTTGTTCAAAGTAATAACAGCAATAATGTATTGGTGACTATAATATATGGATAAGTAAAATGAAGATTATAAGGTACCTGAACTACCAGTGAAACAATCTGGCGTAATTTGAAAGTGGACTTAAAATAGTCAAAAATGTATATTGCAAACTTTAGGGGAACCACTAAAAAATTTCAAAAAGAAGCATAACTGATATGGAATGGAATCCATAAAAAGAAAAAATGGAATCATACATAAATGTTTAGCTAAAGCCAGAGAAGGCAGGAAAGGAGGGGAAGATTAAAAATAACCAAAACAAAGAATATGTTCAATAAAGAGAAAGCAGCTGTAAATGTGATGAATATTAATCCAATTACATCACTAATCACTTTAAATATGAATGGTTTAAATACACAAAGTAAAAGATACAGACTATCAGAGAGTAAATATAAAAATAAGACCCAACTATAGATTGTCTACAGGTAACACATCTTAAATATAAAGATACTGATAAAGGGATGAAGAAAGACATATCATGCTACCACTAAGTAGAAGAAGCTAAAGTAGCCAAATTAATTTCAGACCAAGCACACTTTGGAAGAAGGAATATTATCAGGAATAAAGAAGGGTGTTATATAATGTTGAAGAGGTCAATTCTCCAAAAAGATGTAATCCTTATATACACAAACACGCAATTATAGTTGGAGATATCACCACCCCTCTATCAGCAACTACTAAATCCATCAGGCAGAAAATTAGTGAGGACATAGTTGAACCAAATAGCATCATCGATCACCTAAAGTTAATTGACATTTATCAGATAATTCATCCATCAACAGCAGAATACACATTCTTCTCAAGCGCACTTGGAACATTCACCAAAACAGACCATATACTTGGCCATAAAATACACCTTAGCAAATTTAAAAGCACAGAAATCATACAAAGAATGTTCTCAGACCACAATGAATCTAAATTACAAGTCAATAACAGAAAGATAGCAAGAAAATATCCAATCATTTGCAAATTAAACAACACATTTCTACACAACATATGGGACAAAAAAGAAGTCTTAAGAGAAATTTTAAAATATTTTTAACTTACTGAAAATGACCATACAACTTACTGAAATTGGTGGGATGTAGCAAAAGAAGTGCTTAGAGGGAAATTTGTAGCACTGAATGTTTATATTAGAAAAGGAAAAAAAATCTCAAATCAATAATTTAAGATTTCATCCAATGAAACTAGAGAATTAAGAGCAATATAACCCTAAAGCAAGCAGAAGAAAAAAAATAAAAAACTAGAGCAGAATTCATTGAAATTGAAAACAAAAATCAACAGAGAAATCCAATGAAACAAAAAGCGAGTTCTTTGAAAAGACAGATAAAATTTAAAAATATCTAGCCAGGCTAATCAAGAAAAAAAAAGATGAGACACAATTTAATAATATGAGAAATGAGAGAGGGGTCATTATTAATGATCATATGGATATTAAAAGGATAATACATGAATATTATGAACAACTGTATGTCTCAAAACTTGATAAAATTGATAAAATGCACCACCAATTCCTTAAAAGACAAAAACTTTCAAAACTTACACAATGACAAACAGGTAATCTAAATTATCCTATATTTATCAAAGAAATTGAATAATTAATAAACTTCCAAAAAGAATGCAGGTCTAGGTAGTTTCACAGGTGAATTCTTTCAAACATTTAAGGAAGAAAGAATACCAATTCTCTACAATCTCTTCCAGAAAATACAAGCAGAGAGAACACTTTCTAACTCATTCTATGAGGCCATCATTACCCTAATATCGAAACCAAATAAAGGCATTACAAAGAAAGGAAAGCAACAGACCAATATC
This sequence comes from Hippopotamus amphibius kiboko, assembly GCF_030028045.1. Classification (NCBI taxonomy): domain Eukaryota; kingdom Metazoa; phylum Chordata; class Mammalia; order Artiodactyla; family Hippopotamidae; genus Hippopotamus; species Hippopotamus amphibius. Next base: position 19,350,092 of record NC_080203.1, on the reverse strand, counting down.
TCTCATGAACATAAATGTAAAAATCCACAACAAAATAATAATGAATCAAATCCAACAATGTGTGAAAAGACTCATATGCCATGACCCAGTGGGATTTATTCCAGATATGAAAGTCTCGTTCAACCTTCAAAATCGGGTAATGTAATCCCTCATGTTAACGGGCTATAAAGAAGAAAAATCAAATGATCGTATCAACAGGTACAAAAAAAGCATTTGTCAAAACCCAACAACCACTCATGATAAAAAATCTCAGCTACCTAGGACAGAGGGGAACTTTCTCCACTTGATAAAGCATATCCACAAGAAATTTACAGCTAATATCATACTTAATGGTGAGAAACTAGAAGCTTGCTCCCTAACCTAAGATCAGGGAACAAGGCAAGGATGTCTCTCTCAGCACTTCTATTTAACATTGTACTTAAAGTCCTATCTAATGCAATAAGATAAGATAAGGAAATGAAAGGTACACCGATTGGGAAGGAAAAATAAACTCTTTGTTCACAAATGACATGATTGTCTATATAGATTGTCACAAAGAATTGATGTAAAACTCTCCTTGAACTAATAAACGTGTATAGCAAGGTTGCAGGATATAAAATTAACATACAAATTCTATATACCAACAATGATTAACTGGTATTTCAAATTGAAAACACAAGACCATTTACATTAGCACCCCCAAAATGGAAGGCTTAGGTATAACTGTAGTAAAATATGTATAAGGATAAATGGAGAGGGAGAAGAAAGATGGTGGCGAAGTAGAAGGACATGGAATGCATCCCTCTCCACAGATGCATCAGGAATACAACAAAAGATACAATAATTCCCACAGAGAACCAGCTGAACACCAGCAAACGAACTTGGACACCAGAAAGGACTGCAAAGGTCCCAACATAACTGGGTAGGACAAAGGGAAAAAAAATTAAAAGGAGAAAGAGAAGCAGAAGAAAGGCAAGGGATGGGTCTCACACCCTGGGGTAGGGGGATCTAAAACAGAGGGGAGATTGCTGAATTCGGGGAAATGTCCCTTATCTGATGGGGAAACCCCTTCTACAACAGGGAATTTCCCTGGGTCAGAAGGGAGGCATTCGGGACTGTTCAAAGAGGGTGAAGCGGCTGAGCTGTGGCAGACAGGAAAGACTGAGAAATATACAGAGGGCCTGTACCACAGCTCAGCGTGTCTGGACTGAGACACCGTTTCACAGCTGAACAGGGGGTCTGGGAGCTGCAATGCAGGAACTGGAGAACTTGTTCAGGGTGAGAAACACTGTTGGCAGTGGGGAGACAGACTGAGAGGACAGGAGGGAAGAAATCCACAGTGGAGAGTGCCTACTGCAGAAAGCTGGGCAGCCATGGCGGCACCTTGATACAGCTGACTCATAAGCAGGGGGAGGAGCCGCGGGTGTAGCTTCTCTCTCGGACAAAGGAAGGACCCCTCTGGGCCTGGCTAATGCACTCAAGGATAACAAAGGCCCCCAGGCAGGGCTGGCCTAGAGTGCCTGCAGCTGAGAGCCAAAAGCCCGCAGAGTGGCCCAGCTCTGGAGACATTCTGTATACACGTGAGCCACCAGCACCCCTCTGTAACAGGCACTGTCACGGCCAACTGAGCCACCATGACGCAGGCAGGGTGCCCCGGTGGAGTCGTAGCAAGGGGGAGGAGCCGTGGTTGGAGTCACTCTCTTGGCCTGAGCCGCCCAAGCCACCGTGACCCAGGCAGGGTGCCACTGCTCACTCACTCCCAGGGGAAGGAGCCACTATTGTACCCTCTCTCTCCCCACACACTGGCATTTACAGATGAACACTAAAGGAAGCTCTGCAGGTCACAGAGTAATACAAAAAACCAAAGGTGGGTAGAAGGACATTTATAGCTGATATCCCAAAGAAACAGAAATATTAGTGTTAATTCTACTGATCTGGTCCATTCTGGGGTCAGTTCTAGTTTTCTTTTTTCTTTTTTATTAATTACGATCTTAGTCCTAAGGGATCTACACATTTTATAACATATTTTTATTCTATTTTTTCTTCTATTTTTATTTTTAGCCTTTTTATATATTTCTATTTCTAAGTTTTTTGTAGCGCTGAATGTATCTCTCCTACATTCTTTTCATCTCTTTTTATACATTTCTATTTCTTTTCCTTTTCATATTTCCAGTCATACTACGCTCTTCTGTTGCCCTGTCTTCTATCCATTTTAGCTCATTTTATCTTAATATACTTATAAGCAATATTATTGGTCTGCTCTGTTTCCTTGCTTTATTCTCCAGATGACACACTGCTTTGGTTTTTATTATTAGGTTTTCTCTTTACCTTAGTTCTAAGTATAATTGTCTGATTTCGTTCTGAGAGTCTTCAATCTGTCTGGTGGTAGTGTTACTCTTTGTTATATGTGATCCTAGCTTTCAAAATCTCCCTGGACTTGTGTTTGTGTGTGTGTGGTGTTATTTGTTTGTTTTTTGTTTTGAACTTCTGTTGGTTTTCTCTTTGATTGTCTGATGGCATACTGGGGTTCTTCCGTCAGATCTTTCTAGTGCCTTATGATCTATTGCATTCAGAATTTGTGTGTCTTGTACATATGTGTGTTTCCTTGACTTACTATTTCTTTGACTCAATACTCTGCCATTAGTCTGGGGCTTGGACGGTCTTCTTTAAACCCCTTTATTGCTGGGACAGGCAACCTCTGAAGTCTGGACTACTCCATCAGAAGTCAAGTAGGAGGCTCTGGGGAGGGAGCACTGAATCCAGGATGCTAAACTCCTAGGGAGTCCTCAGACACAGGGAAGATTAACTGCAGAGAACTCTCACAGAGCCCTGTATCAGAGTCGAAGACACGGCTTCATCCGACTGTCCGCAACTGCCGGTGCTGGATACCTCACACCAAACTACAAACAAGACAGGAACACAAAGCCAACCATCAGCACACAGACTACCTAAAGCCATATGAACCTCACAGATACCCTAAAACATACCAATTGACACGGCCCTGCTCATCAGAGAGAAAAGACACAGAGCCACACACCGGAAAGCAGACACCAGACCCCCCCACCAGGAAGCCTACTCAAGACACTGGAGAAGTCCCACCACAGGGGGCAGAGGGCAGAAACAAGAGGAATTACTACTAGGCAGCATAGAAAAGGAGACAGCAAATCTTATAAATTGGACAAAATGAGAAAACAAAGAAACACCTTGCAGGCAAAGGAGCAGGAAAAAAACCCACAAGACCAAATAAATGAAGGAGAAACATAAAAATTGCCTGAAAAAGAGTTCAGAGTAATGAGAGTAAAGTTGACCCAAAATCTCAATAACAAAATACAGAAAATACAAGAAACAGTTAATAAGGACTCAGAAGAACTAAAGAACAAACAAAAAAAAATGGACAACAAAATAACCAAAAATAAAAATACTCTAGATGGTATAAACAGCAGAATAAATGAGGCAGAAGAACGAATAAGTGAGTTGGAAGATAGAAAGGGGGAAAAAACTGCCACAGAGCAGGAAACAGAAGAAAGAATAAAAAGAATGGAAGACAGTCTCAGAGATCTTGGTGACAACATTAAGCACACCAACATTTGAATCATAGGCATCCCAGAAGAAGAAGAAAAAAAGAAAGGGTCTGAGAAAATATGTGAAGAGGTTATAGTGGAAAACATTCCCAACATAGGAAAGGAAATAAGTAATGAAGTCCAAGAAGTGCAGAGAGTCCCATACAGAATAAACCCAAGGAGAAATACACAAAGGCACATACTAATCAAACTAATGACAATTAAACACAAAGAAAAAATATTAAAAGCAGCAAGAGAAAAGCAACAAATAACATATAAGGGAAAACCCATAAGGATAACCCCTGCAGAAACTCTGCAGGCCAGAAGGGAATGGCAGGATATACTGCAAGTCCTGAAAGAGAAAAACCTACAGCCAAGAATACTCTACCCAGCAAGAATCTCATTCAGATTCAATGGAGAAATCAAAAGCTTTACAGACAAGCAAAAGGTAAGAGAATTCAGCACCACCAAACCAGCCCTACAACAATTGCTAAAAGAACTTCTCTAGGCAGCAAACACAAAAGAAGGAAAACACCTACAAAAACAAACCCAAAACAATTAAGAAAATGGTAATCGGAGCATATATGTCAATAATTACCTTAAATGTAAATGGATTAAATGCTCCAACCCAAAGACACAGACTGGCTGAATGGATACAAAAACAAGACCCTTCTATATGCTGCCTACAAGAAACCCACTTCAGACCAAGGGACACATATAGACTGAAAGTTAAGGGATGGAAAAAGATATTCCATGCAAATGGAAGGCAAAAGAAAGCTGGAGTAGCAGGACTCATATCAGACAAATTAGACTTTAAGTAAAGACTATTACAAGAGACAAGGGAGGACACTCCATAATGATCAAGGGATCAACCCAAGAAGAAGATATAACAATTGTAAATATCTATGGACCCAACATAGGAGCACCTCAAGACATAAGGCAAATGTTAACAGCCATAAAAGGGGACATCGACAGTAACACAATAATAGTAGGAGACTTGAACACCCCACTTACATCAATGGACAGATCATCCAAACAGAAAATAAATAAGGACACACAAGCTTTAAATGACACATTAGACCATCTCGATTGAATTGATATTTATAGGACATTCCATCCAAAAAAGACAGAATACACTTTCTTGTCAAGTGCACACGGAACATTTTCCAGGATAGATCACATCCTGGGTCACAAATCAAGCCTCGGTAAATTCAAGAAAACTGAAATCGTATCAAGCATCTTCTCTGACTACAATGCCTTGAGGCTACATATCAATTACAGGAAAAAAACTGTAAAAAACACAAATACATGGAGGCGAAACAATATGCTAGTAAACAACCAAGAAATCACTAAAGAAATCAAAGAGGAAATCAAAACATATCTAGAAACAAATGACAATGAAAACACAACAACCCAAAACCTATGGGACGCAGTAAAAGCAGTTCTAAGAGGGAAGTTTCTAGCAATACAGTCCTACCCCAAGAAACAAGAAAAATATTGAATAAACAACCTAAACTTACATCTAAAGCAATTAGAGAAAGAAGAACAAAGAAACCCCAAAGTGAGCAGAAGGAAAGAAAACATAAAGATCAGATCAGAAATAAATGAAAGAGAAAGGAAGGAAACAATAGCAAAGATCAATGAAACTAAAAGCTGGTTCTTTAAGAAGATAAACAAAATTGATAAACCATTAGCCAGACTCATCAGGAAAAAAAGGGAGAAGATGTAAATCAATACAACTAGAAATGAAAAAGGAGAAGCAACAACTGACACCGCAGAGATATAAAAGATCATGAGAGACTACTGCAAGCAACTATATGCCAATAAATTGGATAACCTGGAAGAAATGGATACATTCTTAGAAAAATACAATCTTCCAAGACTGAACCAGGAAGAAATAGAAAATATGAACAGACCAATCATAAGTACGGAAAATGAGACTGTGATTAAAAATCTCCCAAAAAACAGAAGCCCAGGGACAGATGGCTTCACAGGTGAATTCTATCAAACATTTCGAGAAGAGTTAACACCTATCCTTCTCAAACTCTTCCAAAATAGAGCAGAAGGAGGAACACTCCCAAACTCATTCTACGAGGCCACCATCACTCTGATACCAAACCAGGCAAAGATGTCACAAAAAAAGAACATTACAGGCCAACATCACTGATGAATATAGATGCAAAAATCCCCAACAAAATACTAGCTAACAGAATCCAACAGCACATTAAGAAGATCATAGACCATGAACAAAGTGGGGTTTATCCCTGGAATGCAAGGACTCTTAAATATACGCAAATCAATCAATGTGATACATCACATCAACAAATTGAAGGATAAAAATCATATGACCATCTCAATAGACGCGGAAAAAGCTTTTGACAAAATTCAACATCCATTTATGTAAAAAACTCTCCAGAAAATGGGCATAGAAGGAAAGTATCTCAACATAATAAAAGCCATATATGAGAAACCAAAAGCCAACATTGTTCTAAATGGTGAAAAACTGATAGAATTCCCTCGAAGAACAGGAACAAGACAAGGGGGTCCACTCTCACCATTGTTATTCAACATAGTTTTGGAAGTTTGAGCCACAGCAATCAGAGAAGAAAATGAAATAAAAGGAATCCAAATTGGAAAAGAAGAAGGAAAATTGTCACTCTTTGCAGATGACATGATATTATACATAGAAAACCCTAAAGATTCTACCAGAAAACTGCTAGCACTAATCAATGAATTTAGTAAAGTAGCAGGATACAAAAGTAATGCGCAGAAATCTCTTGCATTCCTATACACTAAAAACGAAAGAGGAGAAAGAGAAATTAAGGAAACTCTCCCACTTACCATTGCAACAAAAAGAATAAAATACCTAGGAATAAACCTGCCTAAGGAGCCAATAGACCTGTATGCAGAAAACCATAAGACACTGATGAAAGAACTCAAAGACGATAAAAACAGATGGAGAGACATAACGTGTTCTTGGATTGGAAGACTCAACATTGTGAAAATGACTATACTACCCAAAGCAATTTACAGATTCAATGCAATCCCTATCAAATTACCAATGGCATTTTTCACAGAACTAGGACAAGGAATCTTGCGATTTGTATGGAAACACAAAAGATCCCGGATAGGCAAACAATCTTAAGAAGGAACGATGGAGTTGGTGGAATGAGGCTTCCTGACTTCAAACTATACTACAAGGCCACAGTCATCAAGACTGTATGGTACTAGCACAAAAATAGAAAGGAAGATCAATCGAACAGAATAGAGAACTCAGAGGTAAACCCAAGCATGTATGGGCACCTTATCTTTGACAAAGGAGGCACGAATATACAATGGAATAAAGACAGCCTCTTCAATAAGTGGTGCAGGGAAAATTGGACACCTACATGTCAAAGAATGAAATTAGAACTCTTCCTAACACCCTACACAAAAATAAACTCAAAATGGATTAAAGACCTCAATGTAAGGCCAGACACTATAAAACTCCACGAGGAAAACATAGGCAGAACACTCTATGACATCCATCAAAGCAAGATCCTTTTTGACCCACCTCCTAGAATCATGGAAATAAAATCAAGAATAAACAAATGGGACCTCATGACACTTAAAAGCTTTTGCACAGCGAAAGAAACCATAAACAAGACAGGAAGGCTACCCTCAGAGTGGGAGAAAATACTTACCAACGAAGCAACGGACAAAGGATTAATCTCCAAAATATACAAGCAGCTCATGCAGCTTCATACCAAAAAAGCAAATAACCCAATCCACAAAGGGTCAGGAGACCTAAATAGACATTTCTCCAAAGAAGACAGTCAAATGGCCAACGAACACATGAAAAGATGCTCAACATCACTAATCATTAGAGAAATGCAAGTCAAAGCCACAACGAGGTATCACTTCATACTGGTGAATGGCCATCATCAAAAAATCTAGAAACAATAAATGTTGGAGAGGGTGTGGAGAAAAGGGAACTCTCCTGCACTGTTGGTAGGAATGTAAATTGGTATAACCACTATGGAAAACAGTTTGGAGGTTCCTTAAAAAACTAAAAATAGAACTACCATGTGATCCAGTAGTCCCACTCCTGGGCATATACCCAGAGAAAACCATAATCCAAAAAGAAACATGTACCATAATGTTCATTGCAGCACTATTTACAATAGCCAGGACATGGAAGCAACCTAAATGCCCATCGACAGATGAATGGATAAAGAAGATGTGGCATATATATATACAATGGAATATTACTCAGCCATTAAAAGGAATGAAATGGAACTATATGCTATGAGGTGGATAGACCTAGAGTCTGTCATACAGAGTGAAGTAAGCCAGAAAGAGAAAAACAAATACTGTATGCTAACTCATATGTAAGGAATCTAAAAAAAAAAAGGTACTGATGAATCCAGTGACAGGGTAAGAATAAGGATGCAGATGCAGAGAATGGACTGCAGGACACAGGGTTGGGGGGGTGGGGGGCCACGGGGAAGCTGGGACGAAGTGAGAGAGTAGTATAGACATATATACACCACCAAGTGTAAAAGAGATAGCTAGTGGGAAGTTGCTGTATAACAAAGGGAGATCAACTCGATGATGGGTGATGCCTTAGAGGGCCAGGACAGGGAGAGCATGAGGGAGTCGTGGGAGGGAGGGGATATGGGGATATGTGTATAAATACAGCTGATTCACTTTGGTGTCCCTCAAAAACTGGTACGAGTGTAAAGCAATTATATTCCAATAAAGAGCTTAAAAGAAAACCAAAGCAAAAAAGAATAAATGGAGAGATATTCCATGTTCATGAATAGAAAGGCTCAATATTATGAAGAAATAAATTCTTTCAAACATGATCTAAGCATTCAATGGAATCCCCATCAAAATCCCTGCAAGTTATTTTGTGGATAAGAATGCTAAAGTTTATATGGAAAGGCAAAAGACATCACAACACTGAAGAATAACAAAATTAGAGGACTGGGACACCCAACTTCAAGAATTCCTATATTTATTACAAGATAATGGCTATAATTCCATGTGCTATACAGTATAACCTTGTTGCTTATCTTTTTTATACATAGTAGTTTGTATCTCTTAATCCCATACCCCAACTTGTACCTTGTCCCTTCCCTCTCCCTTTTGGTAATAACTTATAATGAAGTATAATCTGCAAAAAAATACTGAATGGCTACGCTCTACACCTGAAACTAATAGAATATTGTAAATTTAAAAAAGAACTATTAGGCAATCAATAAATTGTTACTTTTTATTGTTTTCTCAAAGTGATTGTGCCTACAATCCGACGTGTGAAAAACTTTGAGGCCAAAATAAACTTTCAAAAAGGGAAAATAAATTCCTATAAAGTTATAGTAATCAACACAGCATAGTATTCGCAAAAGAATCAATGGAATAGAATACAGAGCCTAGAAATATATCAACAGAAAGTCGAAAGCAACTCAGTGGAAAAAAGGATAGTCTTCTGAACAAAGAGTTCTGAAACAATTGGACACTTGTATGCAAAGAAATAAATCAACACAGACCTTAAACCTTTCATAAAAATTAACTCAAAATGCATTGTAGACCTAAATATAAAATGCAAAACTATAAAACTTCTAGATGATAACATGGGAGAAGACCTTGATTACTTTGAGTCTAGCAATAAGGTTTTAGATACAACATCCAAAGTACAATCCCTGAAATAAACAATTGATAAGTTGGACTTTATTAAAATTTAAAACATCTGTTTTGTTAAGAGAATGCAGAGACAATCATCTGCTAGGAGAATGGAAAAACAAGTCACAGACCATGAGAAAATATTTGCAAAACATATCTGATAAAGGACTTGTATCTAGAATATAGAAAGAACTGTTAAAACCTCAACAATAAGAAAGCAATTCAATTAAAAATGGATAGAAGATCTGAACAGACATCTCACCAATGAAGATATGTAGACAGCAAATAAGCATAAGAAAATGTGTTCAATATCTTATACCATTAGTGAATTGCAAACTAAACCAACAATAAGATACCATTACACAGATATTAGAATGGCTAAAATTGATAACACTGACAATACCAAATGCTGGCAAGGATGCAGCATAACATTGCTGGTGAGAATGCAAAGTAGCACAGCCACTTTAGAAGACAGTTTGGCAGTTTCTTACAAATATAATTGTGATCCAGCAACTGTGCTCCTAGATATTTACCCAACGGAACTGTACACTTAGGTTCACACAAAAAGCTACACATGAATGTTTATAGAACCTTTATTTATAATAATCAACTAGAAGCAAGCGAGATATCCTTCAAAGGATAAATAGTAGTATATCCATATAATGGAATACTATTTAGCAATAAAAAGAAATGAGCTATCAAGCCACCAAGAGACTTGGAAGAATCTTAGATGTCTGTTGCTAAGTAAAAGAAGCCAGTCTTAAAAGGCTGTATACTATATGGCTCCAACAATTTGACATTCTGGAAAAGGCAAAACTATTGAGACACTAAGAAGATCAGTGGTGACCAGGGATGTGGGGGCAGGAGGAGAGGTGAGGGGAAAGGGTGAATAGGTGAAGCACAGACATTTTTAGGGTGGTAAAAAAAGTTCTGTATGGTATTCTAATGGAGGATACAAGACATAATGCATTTGTTAAAACCCACAGAACTGTGCAACACAGAATAAATTTTAATGTAAATTATGCACTTCAGTCAATAGTAATGTATCAATACTGCTTCATTAATTGCAAGGAATGTACCACACTTACGCTAATAATGTTAGTAATAGAGGAAACAGTGTGTAGGGGAATGGGAGCAAAGAGGACCTCTGATTATCTGCTTGATTTTTTGTTAAATGTAATACTATTCTAAAAAAAGGCTAATAATTTTTTTTAAATGAGTAAAACTGGACCTTGAAAATTAGTCCTTGATGGAACTAGTGACTAGAACCACTGAAAAGTGTTAGCTCACTCCCTCTGCTCAATCTGCTTTGACATTTCTTTCATGAGTCAGGGAGTTTTAGCATACAAATAGATGCCATATGGCATCAATGTAATTTTAATTGGAAAAACCACTGGAAAAAGTTAATGGACCAAAACACCCAAATAGGTAACACATTTCAATGTTATTTTTGAATACTGAATGATTTTTTAAAAAATCAACCACATAAAATTTTTTTAAAAATCAACCACAATAAAATGGTAGGAAAAGCTCTCACATTTTACACAGTAGTTCATATAAAAGATACTAGAAGTTTTGCTCCAATTTCTGTTGGATTTTTCTGGAATTATATGCTCCACATTAATTTAGATAGAATTGATGAATCTTAGAAGTTGCTATTAAATATAAACCACTGATTGGTACAGGTCCATGATCAGACTGTAAATGTATATAGTCTTGCTTTTTAAGTTTCACATGCTAGAGTACTAAATACAAGGTACATGAATTGGAAATAAAGAAATGAGTGAAAGAAAAAATGAAGGAAACATTTTTCAAGGGCTATTACTTATTTCATAGATAGATAGATAGATAGATAGATGATAGATAGATAGATGATAGATAGAGATAGACAGGATGAATTTTCCCCCAAAGGCTATTCTATTACAGACCAGAGAAGACAATTAAAATGATTCACTCAGGACTTCCTAGGTGGTGCAGTGGTTAAGAATCAGCCTGTCAATGCAGGGGACCCAGGTTCGAGCCCTGCTCCAGGAAGATTCCACATGCCGCGGAGTAACTAAGCCCGTGTGCCACAACTATTGAGCCTGCACTCTAGAGCCCATGAGCCACAACTATTGAGCCCATGTGCCGCAGCTACGGAAGCTCATGCACCTAGAGCCCGTGCTCCGCAACAAGAGAAGCCATGGCAATGAGGAGCCCGCACACCACAACAAAGAGTAGCCCCCGCTCACCACAACTAGAGAAAGCCTGTGTGCAGCAGCAAAGACCCAACAGAGCCAATTAATTAATTAAAAAAACAAAAACAAATAAAAAAAAAACGATTCACTCAAAGGATTCTCAGAAATAGAAATGAATATCCACAGTTACTAGAAAATTTATGACTCTGCAACAGTTGACCACCCTTGCCCCATCAACCCAATTAGTTCTTATTCTTTACCTTCCATTAGCTTTTCTGAAAAACTCATTTGTTTTAACCTTCTGTGCATTCTGATTCATGTATTCGATCATTTTTCCCTCTTCCCATTTGTTGCTAGAAAGCATAGACCAAATTTATGGTCTACCTCTACCAAGCATAGTAAACGTCATGTCATGCATTTTGTGTCATAGCCCCAGTCCTGGCTCCATCTTACTTCCTACCTGTATTTCCCCCTTTGCCTAACTGTTCCTGTGTATTTTAGTTGCACTGCATCTTGCCTTTATTATGTGCACTTTTGTAGAGTACTTTAAATGCTTTTCAGGAGAAGGTAGGGTATAAATAAACAGGTAGGTAGATAAATAAGGAGAAGGAGAAAAAGAGGAGCTATACATACCACTTCAAGACAAAATATCATTTCAACAATGTATGCTCATGAGTTTTCGTAGCAATGACAGAAGTGTTTATATTCATAAATGCCAGCGCCTTGTCAGGGACTCATTAAGCAGCCCAACACTGACTTCCCTAGCTGTTGTCAGGGCCCGAGACTGAATCTGCATACGTGATCCTTCCAAATTCTTTCTATCCTTTTATTATATCTTAAAATTTTGGTCAAGTGTATATAACAACATTAAAATTAGGTAGGCATTAATAAGGCTGGCTTCATCATGGCTCGGAATATGTCTGTTTTCACATTGGATTCAGGAACCAGCCACACTTGAGAAATCAGGAAAGTGGCTAAACAGAAGGATATAAGGGAATTCCAGGTGATGACTTGTTTCTAATGTTGATAAAATGTTAAGAACAATTTGTCTTGGAACTCATTTTACTGTGGACACACCGAGAGTAGTTCTGATTCTTATGAGTTAATCTTGTAGTCTAGCATTTTTCATGCTAGACCATACCTTGCCTTTCATCGTGGTGAGTTAGTTCTAAGACTTGAATTTTAGTCCTTTTTTCACTCTTCTGTCTCCCCGGCTTTCGCTCGAAGAAGCCAATTCTTGGTTGATTAGGAAATATTCTTACATATTCAAGGTTCCCATGGCTGAAAAATGACACCTACCAAAAGAAGCATCAGGCTCACACTCTTAGATCTTGTAGTTCACTCTTTACAACAGAAAGCCTGACAGTATGCAAGGAAGTAAAGTCCTATAGTTCCTCCCAGAATCCACAAATAATAGTTTTAAATAGTTTTTAAATAGTTTTTAAAAGCCCCCAGAGCTCACCAAATCATTCCACTTAACTAAAATTTTTTTATTAAAAAAAAAAATGTTCCTCTCCAAAGAGTTTATGGGACATGGATTGCTCCAAATAAACAGTAACAGGAAGAATGGCCTGTGTCTTAGCCAGACCAAAAAAAATCACTAAGACACTAGGTTTGGTTATTGTCCTCTCAACTTCTTAAATTATCTTTTTGTAGTGTATGACCATAATTCCATGAATCAGGGCTAAAGAGCTTCTTAACTCCCTACTATTACTAACCACATTTTAGGAAAATAAAATAGTCTTTTCAGGACACACTGAACGAAAGATTCTGCTGCATGAGGAGGGAATGGCTTCACTTAAAGGTTTAAATGCAAACATTCTGGTGGTGCCTTTATCTAATAAAAACCTGTATTTCTTTTCAATATACCTTTAGATATTGAAAAGAGCATAACTAGGAGATTTTTATGTTGCTTTTAAGACAATGAATGTGTTCATTTGACAGTCTCGCTCATCTGTTTTTCTTTCCTGCTTTAACCACTTAAGACACTAAATGAGTAACCTAAGAAAAGTCAGTTGTCAGTAGTTTGTGCAACCACTGTTATTGAAGAGAGTTCTGTCTTTAACCTGTTATTAGGGATTTCCATAGCACTTTATATTTCTGCAAGTGCTTCACAGCCAAAGCTTTAGTGATTATAAAAGCAACAGACTCCTCTTCCAGCATGGTTACTGGAAGATGCAATCCCATCTTCCTTCCTCTCACACTAATGAGAAGTACCAGATCTGAGTTGGCTTAAAATTTATTCACACACCCTGCCAAGGTTTTATTCATTCATACACTTTGCAAGTACTCACGGAGCACTCTTTATAACAATTTTTTTTTCACTTTTTACTCATAGAGAGCCAGGAGATTACTGTCTACCCTCTCATGAAAGATGAGATAGAACTGGGAAAAGAGTTCCCAAGCTTCAAAGGCTTGGACTATGGCTTCTCTTGCTGAGCCATAACACAGTCTCTCAAGATACATGTCCGAACCACATTTCAACTTGTTTGGGACCTAAATTATCACAGACCCCTGACATTATGTGAAGTCAACAATATTAACCACTTGCTAGAAAACTATTTAAAGACCATTTTTGAGGCATCTTGGCGCTCTCGTTAGATCGATTGCATTGTATAAAATTGTATTTTTTTCCACTTATTTACTGAATGTATACTACCTGCTAGACTGTGAATAAACCAAGCAAACAACATGGTGCTTGTGCCCTAGAGGCTTGCAATAGCCAGCTGTGATAAAATAATGGATGGCCTATTTTCTTTGAAAAGCATAAAATACCTCATAGATATGAAAGTACCTTTTGTTCTGAGAATGTTATAGCTTAAATATACATAGAATACACGGCAACACGATCACCATAACTGAAGGGTTTCACGTCCTTTCAGAGTTTTAACATCTGTGTTCTCATTTCATTCTCTTCCTTCTCTATCACAAAAGTGAATGTGCGTGTGTGTGTGTGTGTGTGTGTTCACACGCATGTATGCAAACAGTAGGGAAGGGAAATATTACTACCCTAGTTTCACAGAGGAGATAACTGAAACTAAGACTGGCTCTAAGTCATATAGCTATGTGGTGGTTGGTGGCAGCAACAAAACGCAGGACTCCTGACTGTGCAATGGTTTATCCATTATGTTTATCTCCTTCTAACGAAAATATTGCATAACACTTAAAGATTAGCTTCAGGTATAGTAAGAACTAGCATCTCTGCAGTATTTACCTCTGCCAGGCAGTGTTTCAAGTGCTTTATGTGAAATAATTCATATATCCTCAGAGCTCCCCCATGAGGTGAGTATACTATAGTCTCCATTTTACAAATAAGGAAACTGAGGCACAGAGAGGTTAAGTAACTTGTCAAATGTAATATAGTCAGTAAGTAGAAGAGCCAAGATTTGAATTCACGAAATCTGACTCCAGAGCTTACCCCGTAGAACACTATGCAATAATTCCTTGAGGTATGAGTAGCTTGATTTTCTTTTTTTTTTTTTTCTTGGTTCAACTCTAAAAGAAAAAATATTTCAGCTGTTTGGCTATACTGGGTTTACAGGACATCCCAGGAAAATAACTTCATAACTTGCGTAGGATGTGAGGAACAAGGCAAAAGCCTAAATGATTCTAACGACTTACCAAGAACAATAATTCCCCGGAAATACATAGCCTGCCGTGCCTTACAGCCATAATGAAATGGAAATTATAAGAAAATAAGAGAAAAAGGTCAATACTGTGCATTTCCTTGGGATTATTGATACGGGTATGAAATCTCAGAGCTCTCAGCTCTAATCATAAAACTATGGTATTTAACTGAAAAGCTAGCCTTTGCAAAAAGGCCAGGCCCTCCCTTGAGCCACAGTTCCTTCAAAGTGCTACTGGCAGAGACAGGATTCAAGGGCCAGGATCTTGACAGTTTCTTGGGACTCAGCCTCCTGCAGGGCACTCCAACTCAGGAAACACAGGGAAGGTGAACGCTGGCTTGATTAACTCAGGGGGAGAGAGCTGCCTGGACGTATTCAGTGGGCTCTGGCAGTGGCCAAAGACTTGGCTGGAAGGTCACTATCACCACAGTGACATCAGCCGAATTCAACAGCAGGGAGGAAGGCATGGAATGCCAGCAAAGGTCAGCCATGTGGCTTTGCATTGCGCTTGTCAAAAGGAGGGAATATTTCACTTTTAGCAAACTGCTATTACATTCTATAAACTTTATAAAATGATTTTTGCCTCCACATGAGAACTGGTTCACATTGTGTGTGTATCTGGTATGAGTCTATGTGAAAGAATGAGGTGGGAGAAGGGGTGGACCTATAGGATTGAGGTTAGAACTTGACAAAAGAAGTGAGACAGTAGGAAAAGTTGCAGTAGTATCTGAAGACGTCCCTGGTGAATCTGGGCATGGTAGTCTCTGTTTCCCTCAGTTCCTCACAAGGACATGAAGGCACTGAAGCAACCACTATGATTTGCTGTTATGACTTGACTGTGAGAGGGTTTGATACATGCTGGATGCTTCTCAAAAAGTCAAAACATGTTTATGTGCAAAAAGGGAAGTGCTTCACAATTTACTGAGCATCAAGTACCTAAAGTAAAAAATTCTTCCTCTAGGAAGAACTTGAGAGTAAGTAATGGTGACTCCACGGATGTTCTCATGAATCACTTTTCTTCCTTCTGACAATAGATGTTTGATAATCTCTGTTTGACATTGCCTTTCTTTTGTTTAATAAGAAAATTACTGTTATGTATCAAAAATACAGTGTGAACATATCTGAACACTGCCTATGATTTCTCTCCTCCTGTATACCTCTTGCTCTCCACCTTAATTTTTGGATGAAGAACCAGTTCTAGTGACATCTAGAATGGTGAGATGCAGTAGAAAAAAATACTACAGTATCAGTATGATCTATGAAGCAGGACATCTAATCCCTCTAGGCTTGAATACATTATTAATTGGTACCTATTTGCGTTGCACCAAAGCAGCTAAATTCTGAGGCTTGACTGCTACCTGAATTCTGGCCTGTAGCAGGTATTGAGGGCTTCAGCAACTATCTGAAGAGCGTACAACCCTAGTGCAAATTCAAAGAAATGAGTTAGAGAAACATCTCTTTTATTAAAAACTCAATTGTATTTGTTTTTAGAGGGGACCTTTTTTAAGACATATGAAGGACATGCAGCATTCCCTTGTAGCAAATACTGAATGCCATGCACACAAGAGCATAGCACCCTCCTTCCACAGAAGCGTGACATCACCAGCCACAAGGGCTGTCTGTATTGTGCTGTTGAACGATCATATGTGACGTTAATGACTAAGGACCAGGTGACCTAATGGAATTTGACCTTCCAAACATTCTTAAACCGCTGATGATTTTAACAAAATGTGGAAATGGGTTTAACAGGAAGTTATAAAAATGGGGAGCCAGTGACCGAAATAATCCTAGAGTTACAACCTGGAAGAAGAGAGGGTGTAGTCAGAAAGACAAGCAGCCACTCCCACAAACATAAATGCTTGATTCAGCTTCCTATTTTGTATTGTCTGAGTACCTCTGGCAACCATCATATGCGATAAATTAAAATCCGTGAGAGAACCCCAGGTCCTGAGCTAGAAACTAGGAAGCAAGCCCCTCAGTGCTACCTTGGTTACTTGTAGCATCAGAGACATGGACAACTCTGGCTGCCACTTGTCCCTGAGCTCCTAACAAACTGCAGGTCTTTATTTGAAGAAGACCCAAGCTCATGAGTTTAGAAGTCTCTTTGGAAAACCTCTGGCAGCACTTGCCGCTCCCTCGCCATAGCTGTTCCAGATAAGGGGGGTACTGAGCACGGGCTCCTCCTCATAGCAGGATGCTTCTCTTTCATCTTCTAGGAGTTTCACCCTCAACAGGTCACAATGAATTTCCTTCCCTTTAACTCTTCCATTTCTAAACCTCCACAAACTCAACCTAATATTTAAATCTGGGAGGAAATGGGGAAAGGATCGAATCAACGGAATATAGTTCCATGGGGTAGATGGACAGGAGACAGTATCAACAACTTTCAAGGCTTAATGCCTGTGAAGGAAACATCTGTGCAAAAGGAAATCCAGCTGTTGGCCAGGCAGCCCCGTTTATGTCTGCTTCTGGTACATTGACATTTGCTGGGTTCAAAGAAAACAGTGCCTAAATTACTAAAAGGCCTGGGCACTATTTTAAAATAATGCTTGGAGTAATCTGATGTCTAAAGTGGCTTCCTGCCAGAAAGACCTTTGCCACAGTGCTACATTCAAGAGAGCTTATTTTAAATGGGCATTTGAAAACTGGTCCATTGCTGTAATCTGGCAATGTGCCTGGAAAAAGCTGATTTTGAGATTGGGCATTCTAAAGAAAATCTCTAAAATATAAGCTACAGTCACTTTCCTTAATGAGGCCTTCTGATCCTGTTGCTTAGCACTTTCCTTAAACATGCCTGGAGGTCCCCTGCGCAGGTGGGGGCAGCTCTGATGCCAGTGCAAAGGAAGACACAGCACAATTGCACTGTGTCCTCCTCCGCTGACCTAACTGGCCTCCACTGAGCTATAAATTCAAGCTCGTGGGGTCTAGAACAGTGGAGCTGACAGCAGTGAAAATTCTGTCTGTTTTAAGAGTCAAGGGGAAACCCCTAAAACATTATTGTTCCAATTTGAGCCACGTGCCACAAAAGGACGAATTAAAATTCAGTTTAGTCATTTTCTGAAATCTGCCTGGGGAAGTCACTAAGGTCAATGCCTCTGGCCCAGAATGACTGAAACCAAAGTAGAGAGGTGAATTGTTTTCTAGTCTTCCTTAGGCTCTAAATTCTCTGGGCAGGGAAGGGGGAGGAAACATCAGTGCTGCATGGTCCTGGCATGCCATGACATCAATGGTTCATTGGAATATTACTGTGAATGATGTTCAGGTTGCCCCCACGATAGACCCATAATTAGGCTGCCCCGTTCCTGCGCTGTATCTTTAGCTTTTCGGAACTGTTTGGATCTGACTTTTTACTACAGAACAAGTTACCAGTACCCACATGCTGACAAATTACAACACGCCTCTTTTCCCTGTGCCCCATTCCTCCTCCTCTACTGAATTTTCAGTCTTCTTTCTATGTGCCTTTCAAAACCGCCAAGTGGAGGTCAACGAATGTGGCCACAAAAGGGAAAAACAAAAGAAAAGTTTATCTGCCATTTCTCCATGCTTGTTAGAGTACAAGGTACAACAATATACAGTACTCATTTTTTTTTTTTTTTTTAAAAGCCGAGGGGTTTTGTGGGTCAGCTCGTACACTGGTGTGCCAACTCGTTTCCACAAAATGAGTCAGGCCAGATGAGAATATTAATTTATCTGAGCAGACATTTGTCAGTGTTGCTCATAAAGAAAGGTGCTGGTGTGTTCCGCCAGCACGTAACAACACCGAGAAAGGTATGCTGCTGACAGCAACCTGGCGAAAAGATTCACCGTGATCGGTCTCAACCTAGCTAGAATTGTGTCTCTATCATCAGCTCACTTGGGCTGATGTTATTATCATCATACCCCATCCCCTATAAACGCCACGTGTCCTTTTTCCTTTAAATTAAAATGAAAGTTCATTTTGTTTCAAGAAGGCCATGACAACCCTGGAACCAGTGCCGATACTGCCAATCCAGGTTGAGTATCATTGGTTAACATGATGTGGGCAGCCTGGTTCTATAGTGATGACTAAATGACAGCACTCTAACAACAGTAACAACAACTACCAACTGCAGAGCACAGTCATCTGAACCAGGCGTTATTCTAAACCCTTTACCTTTATTAATTCATTTTAATTCTCACAACCACTTTATGAGATGGGTATTATTATCATTATTCCCATTTTATAAGATGAGAAAACTGAGGCTCAGAGAGCAGAAGTAACTTGCTCAAGGCCACACAGCTAGTAAGTGGTGGACAGCTAGAATTCAGAGCGAGGTCTGTTTGGTTCCAAAGTTCTTAAGCACCTCTCTCTAATGCCCAATATGGGAGACTGCAGTGTCCTTGGAGAAGGAGAGAGGAAGGTAGTTTGATATGGCATATTCACTATTACTGAAATTTCAAACAACATAAAAAGAGGGCATGAGATTTTTATTTTTATTCTGTGGAATTTTTTTTTATAGAAACAGAGGGAGTTAATTGACTGGAGGATGCTGGAAGACTGGCCTCTAGGAACGCTCACTAGGTCCAGAGTTGAGTATATACTTCTTTCAGGTGTGGATGCACATCATCCAACCTCACAAAGGGCTATGTTTAAAATTTTTAAATTTCCAAGGTTTGGAGACTCAAAACTCAATTTTGACAATGTCCCAGATTAATTGAATGCATAAATCAAACCCTCCAAAGACTGGTGAATCAAAACTAAATGCCAATGTATAAATTTATAATGATAAATATAATTTACAAAGTGACAGATCCTCACTAATCTCCCTACTGGTAAATAAAATGAGAAGCCAAGTTATCATCCAAGACTTGCTTCATAAACATAGAACCAATATCAACTCAAGTTGTAAGATTTGAATGTTTAATAATGGCAACATGTTAAGATGTATCCCTATAAATAGGACCTTATAATAACACATTACCACAATAGTTAACATTTATTGATTACTATGTGCCAGGCACTATGCTAAATATATACATTATCTTCCTTTATTCTCACAAAGGCCCTATGTGGTAAGTAACATTATTAAAATTCCCATCCTAAAGACAGACCTGAGGCTTTGAAAGGTATAGCCATTTGCCCAAGGTTATAAAGCTGGGGAGTGCTAGGCATGAGACATGAACCCTAATCAGTGTGATTAGGGGACCTCACTCACAACCACGCTGCTTCATTGCCTCGGTGCCTAGTCCAGAGCTATGCAAGTTGGTCTCTCTCCTGGGTAGAGTGGGCTGATCAGTGCTGCTATCTTTCTCTGTGACTTTCTCCTTTTCCTCTGCTTTCCTGAACAACAGCCCCTGACCCCCACTGCCTGACTGACATTCTTCCTTTAGCTGTGTTAACACTGTCAATCAGGCTACTTTCTGGGCTTTTTCTGTAGGAGCCATTAAATCTGCCTGTCTCTGTCTCAGTCCGGCTCTCTCTCTTTTTGAAATTAAAAAAAATAAAGTTGAAAGAAGTAAAATAACAATCACCTATATTCCTGCCAACTATTATCAACAGTAAACTTTTACCAATTTGCTTCTAATCTTTTTTCTACATTTATGCTTTACAAAAGTATACACATACTATGTGATGATGTTCTTTTATAATTCACTCTCTTCAAAGGGAATTTGCATAACTCTGTTTTCCTTCATAACTTGTTGATTTCTTAGCTTACCTCTTAGGGGGCAATTTCATTTTCAATATTTTCAGGTCCTTGGGGAGGCCTCTCCAAGCTGCTGCCATGCCCCAGCTACACATTACCAGATATAGTGAGACTGGTATAAACAACAGGTAGATAAGACTGACCATCTTATTAGCATCAGAGCTCAAAACTGCACACTTTGTTTAGCCTGCCTAACTCTCTTAATTGTCAAGAAAAATCCAGATCAGCATAAAAGATTATAAAAAGTTGGTATTGTGCAGGGGTCAATGACTACACAACCTTTTCCCAACAAAGCAAAAGTTTTTGTATTTTGACAAGGAAATTACAGGACTGGATATAAACAATTAACTACATGGGTGACTTTGGCAAAACTGCGGGCATCGTTTTGAAAAAGAGATACTTTGGAAACAGAAAAGTAAGCTATTAAGAAGCACTGCTAACTCATATATACAGAATCTAAAAATGGTACTGATGAACTCAGTGACAAGACAAGAACAAGGACGCAGATGCAGAGAATGGACTGGAGAACTCGAGGTTTGGGGGGGGCGGGGGGTGAAGGGGAAGCTGAGACGAAGTGAGAGAGTAGCACAGACATATATATACTACCAACTGTAAAACAGATAGCCAGTGGGAAGTTGTTGTATAACAAAGGGAGTTTAATTCGAGGATGGAAGATGCCTTAGAGGACTGGGACGGGAAGGGTGGGGGGGACTCGAGGGAGGGTGGGGGGGGAGTCGAGGGAGGGAGGGAATACGGGG
This sequence comes from Hippopotamus amphibius kiboko, assembly GCF_030028045.1. Lineage (NCBI taxonomy): Eukaryota > Metazoa > Chordata > Mammalia > Artiodactyla > Hippopotamidae > Hippopotamus > Hippopotamus amphibius. The sequence goes on along the minus strand of NC_080203.1, from coordinate 19,328,665 downwards.
ATATGTGTATAAAAACAGATGATTGAACTTGGTGTACCCCCAAAAAAATAATAAATAAAAATAAATAAAATAAAATAAAGCATATGATAAAAAAAAGAAGCACCTGTGAACATTTCTGCAACTCACAGACATAATTCATGATATCTGATGAATGACATTTAGTATATATTTATTTCAAAACAAAAAATTAAAAGGGGCAATGCTTTATGGGTTTAAAGAAAGAAGCATGCCCAGAACTATTTTTAAAGGTTATCTGCGGAAAGGATAAGACCACAAAATTAATGGAGACTAAAAAGCCTCCCTGAAGGGGAAAAATGTGGTGTGCATGGCAAATATCAACAAGTGAGCACAGGGAACAATGGTCAAAGACATCTTTTCTATCAAATCAAAGAAGCCTTTTTCAGCCTGTGATACATTAAACTTCTGGGGTTGTCATTATGGAGTTATTTTTATAGTTTATCTACTCTAAATATATCTTTCTAATAATATATATAGCAGAAAACTGAGGAGATATTATAAACTAAATTCATTGCTATTTCTGATCAAAAAAAAGAATCTCATCATAGATTATAGGTATCAACCACGTGACTGGCTCCCCCTCCTGGCCACACCAGGGATGACATAAAACATTCCTCATGCCTCAGCCCTTCACGGAACCTGTCTCAGGCACTATTTCATTTGGCCGACGCCTACTATGGAGAGATCCACAGTCTCCTACTGCCAGCATTAAGACAAGCAACTGTATTATGCCTTTATTCTTCTGGACTTTCAACTGGAGTAGCAAAATCTACCTATTCAGATCATTGGTTTATATGTGGAAAACCAACAAGTGAAGAGCCTGTCCTTTAAATTTAGCTACTAATGCCAAGAACCCTTCATTACTGTTTATTGTTCTGTGTTATCAAATCTCTCTGGGTCATCTGAGCTGTTCATCTGAGATGTTCATCCCAGGCTCTTCAGATCCTCCTTCATCTTCCTATCTCTCTGCTCACACTGTCTGGCTACCATCCCTTTCCCGTCAGAATCATTTTCCTCAGCCCTCGCAGTGATAGTCCAAAGGACAGAAGAATACTGAGCCAAGTGCATCTCTAACACCTTATGACTTAAGGGACATTTCTGTTCCAATCACAGTCCATGCACTTGCTTGTGCTCCTCTAACAGCATTACAGCAAGGAGTGTACTCCAAACCTTGTGCAGAAAGTAGACAATCACAGCTTTTGTTTACTAATGCATGGACCGTAAGCCATTCTAAGAACTGAGATCTTATTCTTCTGGTCTCATCTCTTTTTTTTTCCCACTTCTCCCCTGGTCTCTACCCTTCTTGATCCGCTTATTACTTCTACTCCAAATATCAACCAACTCCCATAAGAGGTAGGCTTCTACTCCTCTCTCTGCCTTCCTGTCTGCCCCAGGCCTTTGGACACCAATTTCTTGACCTGAAGTCGTGACTTCAGGGTGCTCACCTCCCCTCCCCAGATTAGAACTCTGAACCCTGACTCCAGCACATTTGCTGGACCCCAACCTCACCAACATCTTCTAGTTGAGCTCGGCACTGAGAACTCTAACTCCAGAACACAAAAGCCTAGCGTGAAAATATTAATATAAGGTTTCTCTTATCAGTTCTGCTTATTTTCATCTACCATTTAGATTAGAAATCTTTGATACTAGACATACACATGTTTAAACCTGAAAGGGACCTTATAAGTCATCGAATTCAGTGACTCCTCGACAGTTTTTGGTCTGCAAATCTATGATATCAGAATCTCCTGGGGTGCTTGTTGTAGGCCCAGCTACAAACTTATCAATTCAGAGTTTCTAGGCATTGGTCCCAAGAATCCACATTTTCACAAGTTCCCAAGGCCAATCTGGTGCAGAGGGAGGTCTGAGCACACTGATGATCACAGCCTGTCATTTCACAGATGAGGAAACTGATAGAGAAGGAACCAAAACCCAAATCTCATGAGCCCCAGTCTTTTGTTCTTTCCATCATACAACTTTTCTCCTGCCGGGAGAAGTATTTGGAACTATCTTGCATAAGAGTTAGTTATAAAGTCCATTACATAAAAAGCTTGTTTGTAAAGAACTCAGTGGCCTATCTGTTAAACTCTCTCAAAACCCTCCTTTTAAAAGGGTTACACACTGCTGAAGATGAGTATGTCTCGTGGTGGTAAGTATTAACTTCTGTGTATTTATGATTTTACCCCCACAAAACTTACATGGGTCACAAACAGGAGAGACTGTTGAGTTTGAGCACTACGTTGGAGCACGAGAGAATTATATGAGGATGATTACCTGAGCTACCTAAACTACTTGTTACCCCTTCTTTATAAAGATTATAGCAAAATGGGAAAGAACGGCCAAAAGCAAAATGGAAAAGAAGCACTAACAAAGAAAGAATTAATAGGTCCTAGCCCTTCAGACAGCCCTCCTCTTCAGTTGCTTATAGTTTAGCTATAACTTACATGCAACCATCAGAAGAGATTCACACAAAGAATTTTTTCCATAACAGATAAATATTTTGGAAACAAAATTAGTAAAGGACCCTTAGCAAGAGACATTAATTGAAACAGCAGTGTGATTATTAGATAATATAAACAACTGAGAATCTAAGATAGTAATCAAGTACTTTTGGGCCTGGGCGACATGAACATAAAAGTCCATCACAGCATTATCACGATCTCCCACTTGGTAAAAATGTAAAAGGTTACTTTGAACTTAGTTAAATATAGTAGCCAAAGACATGTAAGACTCAACTGGAAATACCAGGTTGTCTTCTTGACCTGGGACTACTTGACTGCCTCTGGGAGCTTGGCTTGAATATAATGACAGAATAGGGCCCATGGATGATTCAAGAAATAGCAGATGAGACTCTGAAGAGTTATACAAAGATGTGACAAAGGCTTATATATGTGATCAGAGAGGACATCAAAAGTATTTGGCTATGAGTTTAGCTGGATCCAAATGTAATGCAGGTTGGGAAGCACTTATATGGCAGTTGCCTACAAAGGCACAGGGCCTTGGAGTCTAGACGTCTGTGCTTTGTGTGCAGTCGCTAGGATTAGGAAATTTTAGTCGTTTTCTCAACCCATTAGTATTTTGGTCACCTGGAAAGAAAGAAAAATTACACCAACTTTCAAATTAATCTCTCTCTCCTGTGCTCCCAGAGTATATTGTGTGTAACCCCCATACTAAATTGTACTCACTAAAGTGTAATGACAGTCTATACTTAAAAACCCACCTCCCCAGCATGAGTGCTCTAAGGGCAAGGACTATGTGTCTCATTCATCTTAATTCCAGCAGCTAGGTAGGTTCTGATTACTCTCAATGTGCGTTTGTTTGCTAAACGGATGGATGAATGAGTGAACAGAGGAGTGAGAAATCAGAGCATGCCAACCAGACATCATGGATGGCTCACACTGTGCACAATGCAAGCTGAAAATTGAAAACGTAGACAATTTATCAACTGGTTTTTCTACAGGATACCAAACTAGTAATATGCTTGTTTATTCTCCCTGCAAATATCAAGACATTTCAGGTTATGTTGCCACTCAACTAGAATCGAAAGACATAAGACACCTCAGACTACTGCATAAGACTTGGAAAATTCATACATATTCTGCCTTTAGCTTTATCCATTAGAATGTGATCTGCAATAGTGTGGGGATATTTTGAAAAAGTCTTTATTATCAAAGGAAACCACAAAGACTTTATTAATAATAGCTCATTAATGTTCAAAACAGAGCTGTGGGACTTCCCTGGTGGCGCAGTGGTTAAGAATCAGCCTGCCAATGCAAGGGACACAAGTTCAATCCCTGCTCCAGGAAGATCCCACATGCCGCCGAGCAACTAAGTCCGTGCGCCACAACTACTAAGCCTGTGCTCTACAGCCTGCGAGCCACAACTACTGGGCCCACGTGCCACAACTACCGAAGCCTGCACGCCTAGAGCCCATGTTCTACAACAAGAGAATCCCGCACACTGCAAAGACCCAATACAGCCAAAAACAAACAACCTCCCCCCACCAAAAAAACCCCACAACAACATAGCTGTAAGGCAATAGCAATTTTTACTGATGAGGAAACAATTACAAAGGAGGCTAAGTGCCTTACTTAAAGTTATTAAGTTAATCAGTTAATTACTGATTCAGTTGACCTTTGACACTGTTGATATCCTCCTTCCTAAATTGCTTTCCCGTGACCTCCCTGACACTTAACCATTCTCACTCTTCCTTTTCTTATGAATTTAAACTTCTTTACCAAAGAATGAATCTGATGTTAAATCCATTCATCTATATTACTGCAAATTGTATTTGTCAATGCATCTATATGTGCATAGCTATGTTTATATACCTGTTGATGCTCTTTTCCATTTACAGAGATGGCTGTATTATAGTAGTTAAAAGCATGAACTCTGGAGCCAGAATACATACTTTCAAATCTTGGCTCTGCTGCATGCTAGATATTTGACCTTCGGTCAGTCACTTAAACTTTCAGTACCTTGGAGTCTCTACCTGCAAGATTGGGAAAATAATAGTACCTACCCTCAGAAGGTTGTTGTGGGGGTTACATCATAAAATATTTATAAAAAATGCTTAGAACAGTGCCTGGCACATAATATATTAACACTCAATGGTAAGTATTATTAAGTATGCACATTTTCATGTAGCTATGCAATGTTTCATTGTGTTAATATATCACAGCTTGCTTAGCCAATTTCATCTTGCATAATTTTAGGTGAGTTCATAGGAGTTTGGAAAATCACTGAAAATTAAAAACAGGAGGTAGATCATATCCATCATTTTTGTTCTTCAATGGTATTTCTTCAAACCCCTTCACTGGTTCAACTCCTCCCTCTCCCACCACAGCCTAGCCTCCTTTTTTTCCTCCAGGCTATTGCTACAACCCCAGCCCAGGCACTCAGCACCTTATAACTTTTTAATGGAGCTCATGTAGGATGCACGGTGAACTAATAAAGCCCCCACCAAAGTGAAGTGATGCGGCGTTAGATCACAACACACCCAGCTAGGTCTTGCACGTGGCGCCTCTCTATAAATGCCATATGGATAGATGAAATGAGATGGTTATGCCAACCATATGGAAAAGGAGGCTGGAAGCAGGCTGGGGCCAGGCTGGGAAGGGACCTAGATGCCATGCTAGAGAGTTTAGGTTTGATCTTATAAGTTATGGAGAGCACTACATTTTTTGTGTTATAAAAGTGGGAAAGGAGAGAAAAAGGAAAAGCTATCTGGAGGTTAAAAAAGCAGTTTCTAGCTCCCAGCTATTCGATAGTAAAGCTCATTTCTCTTTAACCCTGCCACAACGGTTTCAGAGCATCCCTTTTCTTACTTGTCCCTCCACAAGGAGTTTTTTTTGAAAGATATAATATCTGCTTTTGTACTTTGTTTTAATAACAGGATCTTTTTTCTGGAGGGTTCACCCATAACTCATTTTAAATGCCTTTCTGTCTTATAATATTTAAGAGGAACAATTTGTGTCCAAGATTATCCTGCCTGAGAGACAGGTAGCTGCTGGTGGCCTGGGAAGTCTAGACCTGAGCTAATTGTGAGTTCCAGCTGATCAGTTTCACAATAATTACCCAACTCTGAAAGCAATCTATATAAGAACATATAATTACCCACCAACTTGCTTCTGCAGCACTGGAACTGCAGTCTCAGTGATAGGCACCTTTCAGAAATGTGGTCCTTAGCCTGGGAACGAAACAGGTTCTATTGCTAGTGGTTTAGGAAGAGATCGATGGGCAACATCACCACCATGACCAAACCCTCGCAGTCTACTTGGGGTGTTGTTACTCCAAAGGGAAAGAGAACAATGAACTAGAGTACTTCAACAAAAACTTCCAAAAAGGAGGCTCCAAAGGATTTCTGTTTTAGCATCATTATAGTATAGTCATAGTGACTCATCAGGGACCTTTCTCCATAATGGCTTATTTCAGATATTTACTTTATTCTTCTCATATCTCAAATCCCTGTGGAATTACAATGTTCTCACTGACTTATTGAAAACTGTTGCAGAAATGTTCTCGGTATGAAAGATATTGTATTTCTTCCCCCAATTATAGTCTTACATTTTGTTTCTTTTTAATTCTATTTTTTAAATTATTTTTCTCTCTGAATCAATCTTCTGCATCCATAAAGGTAGCTCTATATTTTCTTTCCCAACTGCCTCGCTGATGTTCTCTGGCAACATAGGCTAGATGGAAATGTCTCTGCCTCATTCCCTTCACTTCAAAAGGAAATCCACTGGTTTGCCTCATCCACAAAAAGGTAATGGGAATGTTTTCCTGCCACATGAGTCAATCCTGATGCAGGAGAAGTGACAGGCCAGGCCAGATGGCAACTGTCACAGCTGGCTGGGTACAGTGCTAGGATCACAGAGGCTAGAGCTGGGCCAGGTGTCACAGCTCAAAATGAGGCAAATGGGGACTCCATGAAATGACTTTAAAGCCAGGATGACAGCAGACCAATAAAACACTTTTTCAACAAACTTAGGAAATAATAACTTGCACCCCACTATCTTTACTAGCAGACTTCTATTCGCAAAGGTGAACTCTAGAATGTTTGGCGGAAGTGATACATTAGAGCAGACTTCTCTTCTGAAGCCCTTGGACAAGGCTGATGAAGTAGATAGAAACAAGGTGTAAGCATGCCACAGGAAAGTGGGGGAGAGGCAAGTTGGTAGGGAGGAACTGGCCAAGGCCAGGGAAATGCAATAGCTAAAAGCTACCCTTACCTGTTTAGCCTCTGCTCCCGTGTACAGTGAGTGCCTGCGCTGCATGCTGGTGCCAAGAGCCCAAAAGAGAATCAGGCATGATTCTTGTCCAGAAGGTCCTTCCTGCCTGGTGTGAAATCCCACCTTTACTATGCCCTCGACAGTTTATTTAGGGTTCCTGGGGGCTTTAATCTTCCCAGCACTTCCGAGGACAGAAATTCATAACTCCTTTTGGGTCAGAAGCACTGTCATTTGCAAAGACCTCCATGAATCATGCAAAGTGGTGATTCATCAGAGAGCCCATTCCCAAAATAGCAATTGCTCTGAAAAGAGACAGCCCTAAATGCTACCATAGGGATCCTACTTATTGAAAACCCCAGACATTCCCTTCCATCTTCTCTGTGGGAGACAGAGTATTAGCCCTAAGCCCCTGGCCCAGCACCAAAGTAACATCGTGGCACGTGCGTGTACCCTGCAAGCTCACATTCTCTGTTAGGGGCTGCGACCTTCAACGTAATTACCACCACTTGCTAAATTTCATCTCTATGGAAAGTATCATAAAAAGGTGGCTATCTATCTGAGGAGCAGTTGTCAGAGTAATCAAGCTTGAAACTGTGATAGCAATGCAAATCTGAGGTTGCTGGTTAGTGAACAGAAGGAAAAGGAGAGCCCAGAAGAGCAAGTCAGTTACCTTGAGAAGCACTCAGAGCTCCACCTGTTTGAACTCACAGGAACACTCCTTCTCTCAGTCTGTCGCTTTACATTTCCTATTCCACATGCCTCCCCTCCATCCTTTCTCCCTCCCTCTTATTTTTTCCCCTTTCCCCATTTCCTCATCTCTGTCCTCTCCTAGCATCTTACTATAAAATGGAAGTCCTAACCAGACTCAGAGCAGTCTCTGTTCATATGTGGCTGCCTGATGGACTGTGTGTGTCCATTCCAGCATCAAACGCAAATGAATTTGCGATCATCCACTCAATCAGATTGCGTATGCCCCCGCTTCCCTCCATTAGCACTAACAACCAAGAAATGACCACAGAGCTTCAGACTGGATGCCTGTCATAGGGACTTCCTGTGCCTAGTTCCCATGGTAACAGATAGAGATCTGTCACAAGGATAGGTGTTACATCTATGCAAACAGGCTGCCAAAGCTTTCAACGCAGACAGCAAGGAGACAGGTTAGCAGAGGCCAGCCATGAGAGTTTGCTAGGCCCGCAGAGTCTGGTGGATGTCAAGGAGTCAGCAGGCAAGGAGTGGACCAAGAGGCCTGTGCAACCACAGCAGGCATCAGGCCAAAAAAGGTGTCAAGGTACTCAGCCTGGTCGGGAGAGCCCAAGCAGATAAGGGCCAAACAGAGCCAGGGATCACAGACCTGGAGGTGCTGGGACCACAGGAAGCCAAGGCACAATCACCCCTTCCTGATTTGAACTTCTGGGCAGCATTTCTAGGATTTATTTAACAGCTGCTATCATTCACAACAACACAGGCTGCATTTTAGGCGTGAGGCTGTTCTAGACCACAGCGTAGACTTGCAAAGCTTTCGGAGGTCCTTTTAAGATGAGATGGAAAGCTGTGTTTTACAGGGCCTAGAAAGATAAGCCAGCAAATCTCAGGTATCCTTGGGCAGATGACCTTGCTTTCATGTTCTTATTAACGAAGTTAAGCAAAGCAGGTGAAAGAATGCCTGATGTTGCCTTGCTTTTCTTTTCACTTCTCTGTGCTGGCCTGCAACCAAGCAGGAGGCCTTTTAAACACTAAAACACTTCATTATTTTCATCTAGCTGGGAGAAGGCCCCTCTGGGCTGAGAGGGAATGCTATAATTCTTCAGCACAGCCTAGAGTGGGACAGATGTCTGAAGAGGGCTTTGAGGAGAGATGCTGACCAGCGGGCCTTCATTTTCCTCCTTCTTTCATTCTGACGCAGCCCCCAGAGTCAAATGAGGGCCGACACATACCCCCAAGGCAAAGAGAGATTTTCAGAGGAGCCTCGCCACTGCTCTCCCCCATTAGCCTGGATAATCAAGAGCTGACTGTAAGCATTTGGATCCTTGGGAAAGAAAACTAAGTTTTATAAACACCTGCTGGGTCTTGTTTTAAGGGGGGAAAACCCTGATATCGGTTTGTATACTTATCAACATTAGGGTTTTTAGGACACATTTAGCAGTATCACAAGTCAGAGCAGACTGGATTCATTAATGGAATTGGTCCGCCTCTCTAAACATCAGAGCAACTTTTTAGTAACAAGAAACCTTACTTCCTCCACTTAGTTGAGCTGGAAAATTAATGTAGTGTGCTTCTGAAGAAACACATAATGAACATGATGAATTTTCATCATCTTGCTGGAAAGTGATTCTTTATGTTCTTATTCCAAATTTACGGCAAGTAAATTTAACGTTCCAAAGCTGCTGAGCCTTTTTAAGACCTCACTATCAATTTGTGGGGCGCTTTAACTGATTCTGACCTGGAATTGATTAGCGCTTTCTAAAAAAACGCACGTGTAGCAAATTGCTGCACTTCAAGATAAATCAAGTTATTTGGGGAAGTTACACTTTAACTATTCACATTTCTTCTAAGGAAAAAAATTAGCCTTTACCTGGGTATCCTGCAGAGTGTCAGGGAACCCAAACTGGCTCTCTCACTTTCATAGGAAATTTAAAATCAGAGTTAAAAATCTGGTAACTAGGAGCCCATGCTGACCAGCTCCTGGGTAGAGCTGATTTTAAAGTTACCCACTGATCTTTGGTCAAAAGTCATAGGCCGCAAAAGGTGTCCCAGAGCACTGTGAACCCCTAAGGACATGGATGCTCTAAGCAGATGTTACATTTCCTTTTTAAAAAAATACTGAGATAAAATTCGCATACCATAAAATTCACCGCTTCAAACTGTACAATTCAGTGGGTTTTGGTATATTCACAAAGATGTGCAACTATCATCACTGTCTGATTCCAGAACATTTTCACCATCCCCCCAAAAAACCCTGGACACATTAGCAGGCACTCCCCATCCCTCCCACCCCCAACCCTGGCAAGTACTACTCTACTTTCTGTCTGTATGGATTTGCCTCTTCTGGACAAGCATTCCTTTTTGCATAAGGGTTTTTGATTTTTATTTTGTTTTTTAAATAACCACTGGGTTTTTCCCTCCAGGAAACAATAAATCAGCAGGAAATGTTGAGGTGGTCCCATTTAAAATTTAGGTGTTTGCACAAACCAGTATGGGAACTTCCTTGGGGGAAACTTCCCTTAGGGAGCTTTACTTGTGGATGTGGACAGCTGCTGGCAGCACTGCTTGAGCATAGACCTTCCCACCAGGTATAATTCTCTCTTCCCCCTTTGGAGGGGGAAGCTGGAGGAAGGGGTCTTATTTTGCTATTTGTCAAGAGACAGGGTAGATTTGAATATCTCAAAGTCAGTCCCAGTCTGTTTGTGAGAAGTAGTACAGCCAATTAGACTCCAAAATCAGGTAAACTAGGTCCAAACCATAGCACTTCTACTTTTTATGGATTCCAGGCTGTGTGACTATGGGAAAGTTACACGATCTCTCTGAGCCTCAGTTTTTCACCTGTAAAAGGGAAAGGGTAGTATCTACCTCACACGATTTATTTTGAGGACTAAATGAGATATAGGTAGATAGATATAAATATAGGTATAGATAGATAGCTTGGTGCTATAGCTGGCATTAGTAATATCTCAATAAATATCTCAAATTAAATGCCTATTATGTGCCAGGTAGTGGCTTTTGCATTTATTAGTTGCTTACTTACAGGTGCTAAGTGCATACCATTAAAAGGAAAGATGGGATTTTTGAATACAAGGGCTGGCAATGCCTATGAAAGATACTTATGTAATAAGATGACATGATGTCTGATCAAGTATGAGACTGCTATCACACCAGTAAACACCAGCCCCAGATTAATTTCTTGACAGGCAAGGCAAGCTGACATTCTCAGGAAATTAAAATTCAACATGTTCTTTCTGTGAAGAATACTATAGTCCATGAAAATCAATACGTTTCACCCTGACTATACAGCAGTCAGTTTCTCCAGTAATATATAGCAATAGCTATTCATGCACAGTATAATATAAAATCTATAGATCAATAAGCCCTTTGACTTATAAAAGTTACAGCAAATCACCAGGGACAAAAGATCTAGAAAAGATAAATGTCTGTCATCAAAAGGCTCCTTTAAACATAATTCTGTCAAAATAAAGAATACATATTTTATAAAGTATGTGTGAAAACCCGATAGGATTTTTTAAACACAATCAAACGTATCTTCACTAATAAAAAGTTCAAAGTCAAATATTTTATAACAGCATACACAGTCCATCTGGTAGGTGGATAAAAAACAAGAAAATTACCACAGGTCTCTACCTGTAGTGGTTATTTAACTACTTTCTCAGGTTTGATGGCGAATACTTGATGCTTAATGCTGTTTATAGCAATAGAAAATAATCACAAAGCAGTGGGTTCCTAACAGAATTCCATTTCTGTAGGATTTCCTATAGTCCTTAAGAACTAGGGCCATTTGAATCCCTAGTCTACAACACTACCTGAGCCTCACAAAATTACATCCAGGAAGAACGACTGGAGCCACTAACATTTTTTTTTTGCATGTATCTTTTTTTTTTCAAGCTCTTTATTAGCCACTAACATTTATCAACGTCAAAGGAATGAGGAGTTGGATACAATTGTGTACCAGTAACCTGATATTGGGATGTATGTATTTTTTTCTCTCACTCAGCAAAATCATCTAAAGGAAACACTCCTGGATTCTAGTTAGGTTCTGAGGGTCATGCCAAAGTCCATGACTGTATGAAACAATGACTAACTTTTAGGATTATTTTTCCCAAAATGGTGGGATGGTCTTTACTTTTTCCAGCAATCAGGCTTTGGTTCCACACAGGAGGAACACTGAACAAGTGGTGAAGAACCCCTAGGAATCCAATTAACCATTTCCCTTTGGCGCAAAGAAGTTTTGAACAAGGTGGAGTAAACAGAAGAGTGGTAGGAGCCTAAAGAGCTGCAGGCTTGCCAAGTAGAGATGAGGTCAGTCCTCTGCTCAACAACTTCTGTTCTGTTCTATTATTCCATTCCATTCCATTCATTCCATTCTATTTCATCCCATCCCATTCCATCCCATCCCATCCCATCCCATCCCATCCCATCCCATCCCATCCCATCCCATCCCATCCCATCCCATCCCATCCTATCCTCTCCTAAATCAGCTGATCTGGCTTCTGGCCCCACCTGTCACTAACTGTAGGACCTCAGAAATTGTCTTCAGTCTTCTGGATTTCTGTGCCCACGTCTGTAAAATGTGTAGGGGGAACTAGATGATCTATCTTTCTGTGCATCCTATGATCCAATTCCAATAACTCTGGCCACTCTCTGTTTCACTCATCATCAGGACTTGAAGAGGAAAGGCCAGACCTACTCACAAAGAGACCTTCATTCACTAAGTCAGTGATTTAGGCTTTTATTAATATTTTGCCAAGCACTGTGTTAGCCCCTGGAGATTAAAGATGAATATGTTTCTGCCCTCAAAGATTTTTTACTAGACATATACATAAGATACAGAAGTATCCGCAGTGGTCCAAGGTAAATGCCATTAGCTTCCCAGATAAAGAGATCTAGCAACCAAACAGAGGGCGTGATGGAAATTTAGGGGAAAAACTCTGCTCCTGGGATTTCGGCCAAAGCCTAGAAGATGAGTAGAAGCAAAACTTGATTTTAGGGGGCTGTTCAGATCCTTGGAGAGGGCACCAAGGGGTTCAGCTGTGGGATTAGGCACTTTCTCACTGTTGAGTTCGCCAGTGCCTCTTCTCAAGTGGAACTCAGCCTCATTGTTTCCCCTCTGATCCAAGAGCCACACCCCTTCACCCACTCAAGAGTTTTCTCCGTTTTTGCCTTCTTATCCCCACCTCTTGCCCCTGTGTACCTAGAATACAGTGAGGGTCCTAGGCTATTTATGGCTGCCATCAGCTAGATATGTGATGTTAGGCAAATTACCTTTGATGCCAAACCTCAAACCTGTTTTTTTCCTTCCTCCTCCTCATACTACTACTACCTTACATTTGTTCAGTTTCCAGAGCTCTGTAAAGATGCAGACATCGAGGCTCAGATAGGAGGACTGACTTGCCCAAGATGGCAGCCTATAAATACAAAAATCCTTAGATGTTCAAAAGCACGTGTGCATGGTGATAATGAAGGATGTCACCAGGGAAAGCCAACTGACCAGGCAGCCACTACGAAGCTTCACAGAAGAGGCTTCATTTTGACAAATTTACTATGGTCCGAAATTTGGTCCTCAGCTTTACCCATCCAGAAATTTGATTTTGTCAGAGTCCCAGTGTTCATCTGATTCATGCTAAGAAAGATCCCAAGCAACTGGCATATGCAACCAGAATGCCTAAGTATTCATTTGCAATATGAATTATTACTACTAGGGAGACTAGATTCTCATATTCTTGGCCATACTCTCCATAGAAAAGCTACATGAAAAGATGAATTATAATCAGAAGGTTGATTGGTGAGTTCGGAATCATTACCAGATGAGTTAGTGAAATCATGTAAATGTTCAGGGGTATCAGGTCTTTGTAATCTAATGAACCATCTCCACAATGAAGAAAAACCTGCCAAAGGAACTGGCCCTTAGACAGAACTACACAGGCTCTGTAGAATGCCCTCAGTTATTGCCTCCAGCCTCTGTTCTCGCTGACATATCACTCCTTTAACAATGTTAATACCTTCCAGTGACACCTCTCTGCTTTGATCTATTGCATCTTGTTTAAAGTTTAATTATCAGAGAACAACCTACTTCCAGAGTCTTCAGGGGACACCTGTCACCTCCATGGACTGCCAACCGAGTCCAGGTCCTTTGATTCTGAGTCTGCAATGCTTTCAACTACATCTTGTTGCCTCACCATCAAACAGGATGATCCCATATCCTTCACAGGGTTGTTACAGGAGAAAAATGAAACAGATACAAAAAGTTTTTAAAGGACCGTGCAAATATAAGCTATTATCATTTGAAAAATCACAAATAGATCATTTTGCTATCCTTCAACTTTACCAAATAAAGTGGTAAACAAGAGTGGAGAGCACTTAGTGGAAGAATTTCCGAAAGGGAAAAATTCTCAGTCAGCTAAAAACTTGAGGAACTCCTGCTTAACTACTGTTTTTATTTGAGCTCCCCAAGGCTATTACCTATTTCCAAAAGAGTGCTGACGCAAGAGATACAATGAAATGAGGTCAATGAGGGCAGGTGTCTCCCCAGCCAGGACTGGGAGAAGCCTAGGGTAATCAGTGCACAATTAGTTATTAACTGATAAAGGAGGCGTTAATTGGCTGGATTACATAGAAGAAGTGGAGATCAGCCAGGTATATATATGTGTGTGTGTGTATGAGTGTGTGTGTGTGTGCGCACGCGCATGTGTGTATACTGGCTGATTTACGAGAGAGAGAGGGAAAGGAAGAAGACGGGGAGAGAGAATGAAAATGAATTATAAAGCCCCAAGAAAGAACTACATGTAGTAAAGAGGTCCTGGATATCAGCAAGTAGCAGAGGTAAAGATAGAATTTCTTCCCCTCCTACCAACCACAAGGATCATTTCTCTCCCCGGGAAGAGGTGGCGATCATTTCCGCAGGAGACTGATTATACTCACACAGGCCATACTAAAAGTTGATCTCAAATTATATTCATCACATTTCATTTCAAACTCTCATTTTTTGATTGTCATATGTGTCATTCTCTGAGTTGGAGGAAGGGGACATAAAAGGGTATGTTATTATAGGAGATGAAACATTCTTATCTTTCAAAAGGACATGTTTTCTGCTAGAATTTTCTATACTCCAAAAATGCTCATTTAAAAAAAAATTCCCTTTGGTAGTAGAAAAACCAGAGGCAAATAAAGGCTAAGCCAGTCAGCTACTAAACCCTTACTACACGCCTACTGGTGTGTTCAAAGGCATGTCCACAATTAGGCTGTCAGATATGACACCATATCTACATATGATAAAAGATTTTATAGAGATGAAAACCAGGCCTTAAAGGTCAACTAGAAAAACCCTCCCTTCCAATCTTTGAACCATTATGTAAAAAGAAATGAGAACAGGAGGCTATTTCTTCTAAAGAAAGATCCTAAGCCAAAACACACAGTATGGATAACCCCATGAAAGGAAAGGGAGTTTGGAGGTAAAAGCAGGGAGGGCCAAGGGTATGCCAGAAAGTGTGCGTGGGGCGGACTCTCAACAAAGGCAGTGTCTCCTCCGTCTATCCTAAGTGACTGGACTGCCATGTGGATGAGGGTTCCAGTTCATTAGTGCTTTGACCCTGTCTCTGAATCTGATGACCTTTGAGCATCACCCCTGCCATTTTGTGAATAATAGAGACCTTCCATCCACAGAGTCCTCCTGACTTAGCTCCTTTCAAAGCAAGCCGAGACAGCCGCTCCCTCCCAACGTGCAGTCCAGGAGAATACAAGGAACAGCCATTCTGCTGGGATGGGGGCTAGGAGGTGGGAGGAGAAACAGCAAGTGACCCAGTGTTGCAGCCACCCTGGAAACCATCCTCTAAGGCACACAGGCCACCCAGCACTCACCTGGCTAGTCTCAGACACCACAGGATTACAATTATATATTTGAACAATAAGATTGTCATTCATGCAGGTAACTGATGACTTTTCTATGCAAAAGATACCTGCCAGACAGAAATATTTAGACATTTAACCTCTCTCTTAACTTTAACTCATGTTTGTGTGTCTCCTCATAAGCCAGGGTCCAGGTATCTACCTGATATATAGAAGATGCTCAATAATGATTTTTTTTCTGTTATTTTACCTGGATGCAGCACAGAGATAAGACCGTTGGCTTTGGAGTCAGGGAACACGTGTATTCTAGTCATACTTCTGCCGTGAAGAAGCTGTGAGTCTTTAGGCCAGTCTCTCGCCCTCTCTGGCCTCAGTTCCCTAGCGCACTCCCAATGGTATGTTCTCTCACTTCATTCAGCTCTCCTTTCAAACACTCCCTCCTCAGAAAAGCTTTTCTCACCACCGTATCTAAAATATCATCACCACCCCCTCCCTCTTTTCCTCTGCCTTACTTTTACATCATAGCACTTAGCACAAAATTTTAATTGGCTTACTCATGTATTTCCTTGTTTCCTGTCTCCCTGCCCTCCACCTCCTGCCCTGCCAAATAGAATTTGAGTTCGATTAAGGCAGAGATTTTTTTTGATCGCTGCATCCTTTCCACTACTCGATCCCTAGATTCAGATCACAGTGCCTATCACACAGTCAGTGCTAATAGATATCTCTTGAATTAAAAATGAAAAGCATAGTAGATGCTCAATAAATGTGCATAGAACAGGACAATAAAAGTGGTGAAATGGATGAATTCAAGGTCCTTCCCAGAGTACAAAGTCTACAGACCACAGCATTCGTATGTTCTGATAAGATCTAGTACTCAAGCAGGCACCTCCAGAGCTGCTCCCAAGAGCCAGAGAGAGAGCTCAGGCGTTTGTCTCCCCAGGGTTCCTAGAGTTCAGAGCTGGGCTGTTCCGCACCTCTCCGAGCTGGACACCGGAGGGCAGTATACCCACACTTACTGCTTCCATCCAGTAGAGGGCCAGAGGTAGGGGGAATCCAAGTTCTGGATAAATGGCAGCACTCGGGTGTCAAATTGGCATGTCAGGAACGGCGCCTAACTGCCCCCTGATGTGAGGAGCTGCAGACTGCGGGACAAAGGGTTCAGTAAAGACTTCACTCAAAATTTGTAACATGGAAATCAAATGTGAACAACAGACCCCAAAACCATCTGTTCTTGCCAAAGCCAGGACGGACTCCATGGCCAGCTGCCAGAAGTGTCCTGGGTTGTTCTGTACACACTAGGGGAGGGAGCCACTTTTCCTTGCAACAAAAGTCCATTATGTAAAGGGCTGCCAAACGCAATCTTCGTTTTGACGTACTCTCTTTCACTAGAATAATGTAATAAAATGATAATGATAATCTTTTGGTTTATGATTATCCCGAGTCCCCCCGCCCCGCAAAAAAAGCCAACTCCTGGCATCAAAGTAAATTGACATTACAAGCTGATTATTTGCCTGTCCAAGAAATTTATCATTGTGACTTGCTGAAAGTGCATTTTAATTAAAACACTGTACCCATTATAAATTGGAGGTGTTTTTTAAAGAGTATAATTAAATCCAAAAATTGAGCACTCTGCTACAATATTAAAGGTGTGTGTGAAAATATATATAAAGAAAACCTTATTGCAGTTAACATGCATGGGCATATGCACATGATTTCTATCAAGAAACTTAAGGGCTTAATGAGAATCCAAAAGCACTCAATACGTGAATTTCTATCGTGATGGCATATTCTATTGGTTTTGAATTCTTAGCTCCTATGATGTACATATTTAATTTTAACCACTCCTTCTTGTGAACTAAAAGGTTTGATGCTTTTAGTAAATGTACTCCAAGTCTTACACCTAAACAGATTTTCCTCATGTTTTTCCTAAGTCACCAAACCCAGAATATCCTAATGCTGCTCCCTGGGTACATCCTTTTATAGACTCCAATCTTACAACCCCTTAGGCCGCAAACTGCAGTTTGCTCAAAATACTAACAGCCTCTACATATTTGTGTGGCAAATCAACAATCTCTAGCTTCAGAACTAGATCACTGCCTTGGACCTCTGTGAGGCTTCTGCATGGTGTTTCTTCTATAAACCTGCAGAGCCCCCCTGTAAGCTTTTGATGAATTAAAGTGTTCATTTGGATCTAGATAAGCTTAGCAGGCTTGTCCTTACAAGTTCCTGTTAATAAAGTTGAGAGTGTTTCAACCCTCAGGAGGTAAAAAGAAAGAGCTGGTCCATCTTGTGCTGTCGGAGGTGATCATTTTCAGCTGGCCCCCTGATAGTGTCAGCAAATGTATCCCTTTTAGCATCATTTAAACCAAGCTAATATAGGAGGCTTCTCCTCCATCTGCACACGAGACAGCACAACGAAAGAAAAAATAATAAACAGCTCTAAACTTATGTAAATAACTCCACAGAAAATTTGAAAAAGCAAAGCCTTTTCTAAAGCACTTCTTTTTCCTTTGAATAAGACCTGTGCAGAAAGCGGGTTCCATTTAGTGTTTTTATCCCAGCTGCCCTAGATTCACTTCACCTGGACACAGTGTGGACACCAGTAAGCAATGCTTGGTGTCTGCTCCATTTTTAACTTCTTATCATTTGTACAGAGGCTTTAGTTTTTAATCAAGAGAACAGGAAGTAAGCTGAAAACAATAAAACATAGACCAGAGCAGGGCCTGTGAATGCCAGGGGAAAAACGTAAGTGCTTGAGAATGTCCCTGAGCACAAAGGAGGCCTCCTTTGTGCGAAAGTTGCTAAGAAGGAACTGAAGGAGTAGACAGCTAAATATAACTTACTGAAAATATATGAAGTCTACACCAGGGTCAGTCACCTTTTCAGCCTTGAAGGCTCGTAGATTTGGGGGAGTGGGGGGAGTGTAGCATATGTGCCTCCTTATTTTCTCTACTCCTTCCTCCCAGTGCTTCTCTAGCTTTCTCCCATTCTTTTTCCTTCTGCTTCCATCCATTGTCTGTTACTTCTCCACCTTGGGGAAGAGAAAGACAAGTAACTACCTTGAATTGGGGTGGAAACCTGCCACCACAATGGCCTCAGGCATCCCAGAGCCTAAATGTATCCGATCTTAACAGCATTTCCATAGATAAATACCCTTCCCTATGATAAAATACCCTTCCCTATGATGGAAGGTTGGCTACTAAGTAGCGAAAGATGCTACTGGCTTCCCAGTCTAGTTTTTTTTTTATTTTATTTTTTTAGTTTGCTAATTTTATTTTATTTCATCTTTTTTTTTAATTGAAGTATAGTTAATTCAAAATGTGTTAGTTTCAGGTGTACAGCATAGTGATTCAGTTTTATTTCAGATTGTATTCCATTATAGGGTATTACAAGATAATGGGTATAATTCCCTGTATTACACAGTATATCCTTTGTCACTTATTTATTTTACACATAGTAGTTTGTTTCTTAATCCCATACCTTGACCTCACCCCTCCCCTTTTCCCTCTGGTAACTACTAGTTTGTTGTCTATGTCTGTGAGTCTGTTTCTGTTTTGTACATATATTCATTTGTATTATTTTTTAGATTCCACATATAAGCGATATCATGTAGTATTTGTCTTTCTCTGCCTGACTTATTTCACTAAGCATAATATTCTCTAGGTCCATCCACATTGCTGCAGTGGCAGTGTTTCATTTTTTATGGCTGAATAATACTCCATTGTGTATATATATCAAATTATTTAAGCCAATCGTCTGTTGATGGGCACTTGGATTGTTTCCATGTCTTGGCTATTATAAATAGTGCTTCTATGAACACTGGGGTGCATATATCTTTTCAAATTAGTGTTTTCATTTTTTTCCTGGTGTATACCCAGGAATAGAATTGCTGGTCATATGGTAGTTCTATTTTTAGTTTTTTTTTTAAACTCTTTATTGGAATATATTTGCTCCACACTCTTGTACCCATCTCTATAAAATCAAGAATAAACAAATGGGACCTCATGAAACTTAAAAGCTTGTGCACAGTGAAAGAATCCATAAACAAGACAAGAAGACAACCCTCAGAATGGGAGAAAATACTTGCCAGCGAAGCAACGGACAGAGGATTAACCTCCAAAATATATAAGCAGCTCATACAGCTTAATACCAAAAAAGCAAATAACCCAATCCACAAATGGGCAGAAGACCTAAACAGACATTTCTCCAAAGAAGACATACAGAAGGCCAACAAACACATGAAAAGATGCTCAACATCACTAATTATTAGAGAAATGCAGGTCAAAGCCACAATGAGGTATCACCTCACACCGGTCAGAATGGCCATCATCAAAAAATCTAGAGACAATAAATGTTGGAGAGGGTGTGGAAAAAAGGGAAGTCTCCTGCACTGTTGGTGGGATTGTAAGCTGGTACAGCCACTATGGAAAAGTTTGGAGGTTCCTTAAAAAACTAAAAATAGAACTACCATATGACCCAGTAATCTCACTACTGGGCATATACCCAGAGAGAACCATGATCCAAAAAGAAACAAGTAGCATAATGTTCATTGCAGCACTATTTACAACAGCCAGGACATGGAAACAACCTAGATGCCCATCAACAGATGAATGGAAAAAGAAGATGTGGCACATATGTACAATGGAATATTACTCAGCCATAAAAAGGAATGAAATTGAACTATATGTCATGAGGTGGATAGACCTAGAGTCTCTCATACAGAAGTAAGCCAGAAAGAGAAAAACAAATACTGTATGCTAACACATATATATGGAATCTGAAGAAATGGTACTGATGAAACCAGTGACAGGCAAGAGTGGAGATACAGAAGTAGAGAATGAACTTGAGGACACGGGGCTGGGGTGAAGGGCAAAGGGGAAGTTGGGACGAGGTGAGAGAGTAGCATAGACATATTTACACTACCAGCTGTAAAACAGATAGCTAGTGGGAAGTTGCTGTATAACAAAAGGAGATCAACTTCATGGGAGATACCTTGGAGGGCCAGGACGGGGAGGGTGGGGGGGATTCGCAGGAGGGAAGGGATATGGGGATATGTGTGTAGATGCAGCTGATTCACTTTGGTGTACCTCAGAGATGGGTACCAGTCTAGTTTAAGGAATATTTAAAAATCTATTTGGTGAGTAGCAAGTACGAGAACAAATTCTAAGAGGCAGAAACAATGTCTGTATTGGCTCCAGTAGCACATTTGTGTATACCTCCATCTGAGTCTATCACAATACATTGAAAATATCTATTTATCTATCCTTTTGTCTACCCCAATAGACTGTGAACCCTTAGAAGGTAGGGACTTTGTCTCTCTCTTCTTTGTGTCTCAGGATTTACCTCAGAGCCTGACACACAAGGGGGCATTTGATAAGTGTTTGTTTAACTGAACCAAGCTCTGTATCAACAGGCAACAAAACAGTGGCATCAGTCCAAAACATGCCACCTGAAAAGAATCTGATGTGTGGATCATAGAATGTTTTCCAAAACTTAGTAGTTAAGACACATATGACTATTCCAACTAGAAAACTACTCAAATAATCAAAAGAAGCAAGGAACATTTAAAAAGCTGTTACATTCCTCAGGAACAATGTCCTTCAGAAAGACTATCCTTTATCCACCTGTCAGGAACCATGTCCTCCCCTTGTGGTAATTCACATAAACTGGTCATAGCCATGAAAAACTACAAAGGCAGACAGTCTGCTTATACTTTGCTAGGATTAGATATTAAATAAATGGATAACGGTCACACATGGTCCCAATTCCAAATTCATGTTGCAATGCCTGGTCAAGGTGGGGTGAGACAAGAGAAAATTTCCAGCTTCTATTCTGAACAACCTGGCTTAGGCCCGATAAGATAGATTGTCATGAAAACTATCCAGTGAAATGTAATTTTTCATTCAAATCTTCAAAAAGAAAAAAACTACTAAAACAAGTTTTCTATCTTGTGTATGTACCTAAACACTTATGCACTTAAAATCTGTTTCTAAAAGGTTATATTACAAGTAATATAAATTATCTTGAAGCTTTTTGGAAAGCACATTACGTGCTGGAATACTATTCTACTTCCCTGAGCTGCTACGATATGAAAAATGGTGGGTCAACCCTCTCACAAGCATCTTGAATAAACAATCATCATCTATATAGTACATGGAGTCAAGTACATTCCATGGAGCAAAAGTCCTCATGGGCAGTGACTAGAGCCATTTTTTATAGTTTAATAATACAGTAATTTATATTTTCCCTTTTAAACTTAGAAGGCAATAAGAGCTATTTTCAACACCATCAACAAAGCTTCATTTCTGTATGCTGAAGTATAAGTACAAAATCAACCCTAAGCTGATATAGCTTTTAAAGTACCAATTTAAAAATAGGACTTTCCACCATGTATGACAAATCCTTAAATGTGTCTGAAGACAAATGTACTGACAAGTTAGACATTAGCCATAGTAATACCAAGAAAGGGGGGTGCACCAGGAGAAGACAAATGGTTTTAAGTGAAAGCATGGTAATTAGGAACTGGGTATACCTTATCTGGGACTCAAAACAGAAACTACTTAAAAGGCAGCCTTTTCAAAGTCTGGAACATTCTCTATTCCTATAGATCAGTTCAGTGCTTATTTAGATGAGGTTTCTCTAACATCCACTGCTTCAATTACTTGGGTAGTCACCAGTCAAATTAGGATTTCTCAGGACACATTTTTTCCAAACTAACAACTTAAGTGGTACAATTTATAAACTGTCAGAGATAACTTTTTCTTTTTTGTTCAAGAAACCATAACCCTTTCAGCTTTGCCGTCACAGTTAACGTAATTCAATTTCATCACCACTATTTTCTGAGTGACCACAGATGAGCCCAGTCCTACCTCGGCTCAGCATAATCTCCAAAGCCAGGGAAGCTCTTAGGAAGTATAATGCTTGGCATCAAGTCTCCCTGGGCTTCTAGTCCTGCTCTGACATTTTACCCCGGTTGCAGTAACTGAGCCTTTGGTAACTCCTTGAGGTTTATATACCTCAGTCTGGGCCTATTCTTGACACTCTATCGTGCCTGACTGAGTTCTTGTCTTGATTTCCTGGCAAGAACTCTAGCTCTTCTGGATCCCCTTGCATCTGCTCCTTAGGTCCCTGCCCCTAGAGTCATGGATTAGAAATCCAGGTTCTTAACTAGAGTCAGGTGGGCTCAGCTGCAATCAGATGTCCCAATTTGGCACATGTCTATCTCCCCTCCTAGACTTTGCACTCGAGAACAAAGACCTTACTATATTCATCTTTATTCCATAGAGCAGAGCACAATGCCCAGCATCTGGAAACCCTAGAGAGGATTGATTCAGTAGACCTCTACCATATTTATCACCTGCTGCCATGCTTACTTGAACCTGATGTCGTGCCCACAAAGCTAAACTTCTTCCTATTGCCAGTCCCTGGAATTTTCTCTGAGTCTCTTTAAAGGCTAGGGGACAAGTATCTTAGTTTTTGTATCTAAAGTACATAAACGATTGTTAAATTTAAGTTCTTCTATTCTTCTTAAGTCTTCTCTCAATCGTCCCGATGCTATTAAGAAACAAATTTCTTCTTTCTGAGATAAAAAATTTATAAGGAATTTCTTTGATATCTCATGCTTACAAATCTTTTCTCAATAGAGTAAGTTTGTCAAACCATCAAGAAATCCCTTCTTATAATGCTTCTTTAGCACAAGTGAAGAAAGGTCAATTTCAAATTCACCTGGCGCTCAATAACACATTAAGATTTTACACTTCATTTTACTTTTATTTAGCTAAAATAGCAAAGCAAACCAGCTTTCCTTCTCTGAAACAACAGATAGTAAATAATTAAAAGAGGTGCTGGTCAGATAGAGGGTACAGTGATGGTGCTCACGAGAGAGGAGAGGTCTGTGTACCTTCGGGTCTGCTGGCTTAGATGGTCCATGTGGTAGGTGTCCACATGTTGAACGGGCCCATTGGCATGACACTACCTCCCCCTTTTGTATGCTTTGGTACTCAACACTTCCACCTTAATTGATGCTGGCAAGGGAGGAAGGAGTAGGGCTCAGTCCTCCGACAGCCACCATCAAGGCTGCTAGACATGGAGGACAGGCATTTGAACCCCATGGGACACAGGATGAACGTGCTTATGTTAAGGAACTCAGCTGCTCCATCTAGCTTGTTTATTTACCTTTTGTGAAGAGAACACAGACACCATCACACTGCCTGTGCCTTGTGTGTGGAATAAGATGCAATAATGAGTGTTGTAAACAGCTCAGTTCATCTGTTGCTGCTTTTGTTATAACTATGATAAACACTGTGTATATTGTTTTAAAAGGCCAAAAACAAAAAATCTACCTAAAAATGCCTTCCTTTGAACACTGCCCTTTGTCTGCTACCTTCTTTTAGAAGG
The DNA here is from genome assembly GCF_030028045.1 of Hippopotamus amphibius kiboko. Taxonomy (NCBI): domain Eukaryota; kingdom Metazoa; phylum Chordata; class Mammalia; order Artiodactyla; family Hippopotamidae; genus Hippopotamus; species Hippopotamus amphibius. The sequence continues at coordinate 19,304,948 of NC_080203.1, read as the reverse complement.
CAAATAGTCCTTGGAATGGAAAGCCATTAAGTCCTCTAAACTTGGGTAAAAATGAGTATAATCTGGTGTTTCCTTCACTGGGACAGAGCTAGGGTGGCATACAGAAGATGAAAGTGTGCAAAAAAGGGTGGTGGATATTTTTGTTTCACCTCAGACCAACACTTGTTAAAGCAGTATGAGGTACAAGCAGGACAGTCCTCATAACTTGTGGGGCCCAGTGCAAAATGAAAATGCGGGACATCCTTTTGCTAAAAAAATTAAGCATTGGAAGTGGGCAACAGCGAAGCTTTAAACCAAGTCCTAGGCCCTTCTGAGTGCAGGGCCCTGTATGACTGTACAGGTTGCACATTCATGGAGACTAAAAGGTCAAAAGTCTGAGACTGGGACTTCCTAGGTGGCAAAGTGGTTAAGAATCTGCCTGCCAATGCTGGGGACACGGGTTCAATCCCTGCTTCAGGAAGATTCCACACGCTTTGGAGCAACTAAGCCCATGCGCCACAACTACTGAGCCTGTGCTCTAGAGCCCGTGAGCCACAGCTATTGAGTCCATGTGTCACAACTACTGAAGTCCACATGCCTAGGACCCGTGCTCCACAACAAGAGAAGCCGCCTCAATGAGGAGCCCTCACACGACAATGAAGAGTAGCCCCCGCTTGCTACAACTAGAGAAAGCCCGTGTGCAGCAACAAAGACCCAATGCAGCCAGTAAATAAATAAATAAATAAATTTATTTATTTTATTTATTTATTTTTAAAGTCTGAGACTAAGAAGGAAAGGCAGAGTATTCCACTCGTTCTTTATCTAGCCCCCTGTCTATAGAATGGGCTCCATTTTTTCAAAGGTGACCTGACGGGTCCGTGAGTCAACACAAAGGAACATGAATGACTTTGGAGAGAGGCCTCTGCTTTCTTACTGGGGTGGTGGGAGCCACCTAGAATTGGCAGCACTCTTCTGAACAGAGATGGCCAATTGACCTTGCATTTTCTTTCAGCTGTGATACCTCTAATTCCTTCTTTCTTTGGCCTTTCAAAGATTGATTGCCTTGGGGAAACCGAGGTAGTACAAAAAACAAACAGATAGGCAAAACAAGAAAACCAAAGAGTCAAACTCGGTATTTGGAACAGATAAAAATAATTATGTTGTCATGTGATTAGATGGCTATTTTGGCTTCACCTGACCTCCTCCACCACCTAAGCATTCCCCAGAGCCAAAGAACGTTACTGAATGTACCTGAGAAATGTTCATCTTCTCAACACAGAGAACATTTTATAAATACACAGACCAGCCCAAATATTACAGATTACAAGTCAGGGTGTTGAGATTTCTGTGGACTTGAGCAAAGAATTCCAAGTTCCACTCTCAATCTGATTTCATCCACTACATTATAAAAATCAAGCATGCACAGCTCTGAGATATTGGTTATTACGGTGTCTGGAGACAGGCAGTAAGTTGATGAACACTGTCAATCTAGCCTTTGGAGGTTCATTTTGTTCTGAAATCTCTTTTGGTGGTCATTTATTTAAAAAAAGAAACAAAAGAAAAAAGCACATGTGAATGGTTTTGCAAATAATAGAGTGGGCTACATACTTAAAAAGCAAAAAAGCAAAACAAAAATGTCCTAAGTGCATTCTGGAAAGATTGTATAGAGAGAGCCATTGATGCTGTGTACAGCAGGAAGGTCCATTTGGGTAAAAAGGCAGGGCCAGCAGTCTGCTTGGAATTTAACTAAATTTAAAAGCATCATCGAAGAAGACCACCAAAGTCTGAGAGGAGAACTCCCAAATTGAATTGAACTCCACCTCTTTCTGTAGGGCAAGTATTAAATGGCCATTAAATGGGAGAGGTAAGCCTTTTGTTTAAGCACATCTATATGTCCATTTCAAATAGTCTAAGCTACAATGATGCAATCACTGCTTTCATTTGAAGTCTACTGGTGTATGACATCTTCCCTTACAAGCAACTAATTGAATAAACAAGAATCTCCCCAGTAAATGAACTAGGAGATCTGAGCACTAGTAATCAAGGTTAGTAGGAATGGCAGATCAATTGATCAATGTCTTCTGAAACTTTCTTGTAAGGAATACCTCACAAGAAAAAAAAATGTGGCAACAGAGTTCACCAAGGGGGTTCCTTTTAATTCAAAGAGAAATGTCTACCACCAAGAGCTTTTCATCTGAAGCAGCCATAGAAATTAGATAGATAGGTGGTCCCAGTCTTTAACTAGCCCATGCGGAGATGCTCTTTGAAATACATTTTCTACTTTTTGTCTGGTTCAATGGAGTTGCTGCTTGCTTCCTTTCCCACTTTGGAAAATGGAGGTTCATAAGTTTAATTTTTCATAAAAATATGCTTGCTAACATGAATTTATAAGTGCATCTTTCTGCTTAGGAATCCAGTAAATCCATATAAAGTCTAGGTCAATTTTATAAAATCATGCAGGAAAAAACCTTTCCCTCCCTCTAGGGAAAGAAATAATAGCAAGTGTGTTTTTAAAAAACTGACAGCAAAACTGGCATTACCTTAACAAATATTGATCTTTGGTGGCTTCAACTAAATCTAAGTCATCTCTTTAAGTCTTCATTTCAAGGGATTTTAATTAAAAGGTCAAGAACACTAAAAGACAACACAACATGTATTGGCACATCTTGGTTAAACAAAGAACACTTAGAGATACATTTTGTCAAGGCTATAAAGATTCTTTATACCTCAGGCACTCAGATGAACTTCACTAATAGGCCTCTGAAGCTTTGGTTTTTTATGTGTTGTCTCCATGAAGTCTGCATTCTAAGTTTAATTGCACATGAATGAATTAACCATGCAAAGGTGTGTGTGTGTGTGTGTGTGTGTGTGTGTGTGTGTTTAAAGGTTTAAAGATAGAGAATGCAACCAAGAAACATAAAACGGACCTAGAGGGGAAAAAAAGCCCTTGCTGACATCTCCATTTCTGATGACCATTCCCAACACACAATTATAAACTCTAACACTCTTCATCGTAAATCCCAAGCCTTATAAGCCCTTCCCCAATGTGAGAGTCAATGCAAATAGAACAATGAGATGAATAATTAACCTCCTGAAGGTCTGAACACAAGCAGCATTTCACAGGATCATGTACTCTATATCTTAAATACAGTATATAAAATAAGCACATTGCTAAGTGCAAAAGCCCTCCATCACTGAGGGAGAAGTCAAGGAACTCTAGTTTGTATACACACGTGCACACACCCCCTCATCAGTTAACAAAAAGTTAATAGCATTTAAGAAGGAGGTATTCTGGACTTCCCTTGTGGCACAGTAGTTAAGAATCTGCCTGCCGATGCAGGGGACACAGGTTTGAGTCCTGGTCCAAGAAGATCCCACATGCCACGGAGCAACTAAGCTCATGCGCCACTGCAGAGCCTGTGCTCTAGAGCCCGCGAGCCACAACTACTGAGCCCATGTGCCACATCTACTGAAGCCTGTGCACCTAGAGCCCATGCTCCACAACAAGAGAAGCCCCCACAATGAGAATCCTGCGCACCACAAGGAAGAGTAGCCCCCACTTGCTGCAACTAGAGAAAACCCATGTGCAGCAACGAAGACCCAATGCAACCAAAAAAAAAATATATATATATATTAAAAGCCAAATCTGTGACTCAGTCCAGCCTGTAAACAGTCTTTTATGAACTGCGTGGTTCCTAAGAATATGCTTAATAATCTTCCTCCTGTGGGCAAACTAATAATGCTGATGATCCCCCGTCTTCATGTTTGCAAATCTGTTTCAAAGCCCGTACAAATATATTCTCTTAGCCGTCACTCCTCGTCTTCCGGATTCTACAGGAAGGCTGAATGGCAAGAACCCTGGACTGAGATATTTCTAAAACCTTGGTTTCCAGTCTGGAAAATGCTGGTGTTAAACCTTCCCTATGCTCTCTATCTCACAGGACTACTGTGAGAAGCAGGTGATTCACATAAAACTGTTCTAAAAAGCTTCCTTCCAAATATGCAACAATAATACTTTATCAATATAAATAATCTATACATTACACACTAGTGATTGATCAAACATTCAAAAATCTTTACAAGTTTCTTATCTAATGAAGATTCCTGCCAGAGACTAGGGAATGTGTCCAGCTCCACTGGGAAACATCTGTCTAGATCAGCAGAAGGAGAGAATGAGCAGAAGACTTGGAGATGTGTAAAAGATGCAAGGTCACAACAGAAGAAATTCACAAAGTAAAACATGACCCCATGAGGACTCAGCCAAAACAAAATACTGGACTAAGTTGATAACCAAAGTAGATATAATCTGTTTTAATTCCATAACCAAGAATTTAGACCAACTGAAATTTCCAGGTTCCCTACCATGGTCCAAAAGATCCCATTCTGGGCTTCTAGGTTATCTGAGAAAGCAAGTCTAATTTACAGACCCTTTCTAACCCTTTGGGGCCTAAAATAACCACTGCTCCCTCCATCCTTCAATTTGACTGGACTGGCCTTAAATGTACCCAAAAGGAATAGCATCCTCTTCTCCCAAGTCATAGTCAAATGGGAAAAATCCTTGATGGTTCCATCCATTTCAGATGAGAAACAGATCTGATTCAAGAAGCCTGGAGAGCCCTGGGCTTAGATCCGGAGATGACCCTTAGGGGGAAAATTCCAATATTCAACCTCAAATATGGCCTGGCAACTAAACCTGATTCAGGTTAATTTGTACCAGAACTATCATTTACCCTATATTACTATCCAAAGACAAATTTTTCCCAAAGTCCACACATGACTTTCATATCTGCAGGGTTCTGTTTTTTGAAATAAAACAGTATTTTTAGTGTGGAAGCCACTAATATTTGCTAAGGATATTCTATTTATTTAACATAACAAGATTAACCCAGTATCCTGTTTTTTCCCCCTAAATTATTACTCTTTATGTGAGTTTGGAAAGTATGCAAAACTTACCCATTCAATATCTGAGTTAAGTCCACAGAAATGATCTCCTTTCCTTTAAACAGATAAACAAATTAAACCCAGGATTGCAATGGAGATGGCTCCACTGTCTCTGGAGTTTTCATAAATATTTCCTTTAGATATATCTCTAAAACTTGCTTTGCTTTGGAAACTACCCTCTTTTGAAAGGACAGGAGAAGAATCTTTCACATTTTATGATCCCCATTGGAGGCAAAAAAGCAATAGCCAAGTCCTGAGTTGATGGAGGAGGCAATGAACTACCTGGCTGCAAATCAGAATGGCCTGGGGAGCTTGTTCAATAAAAGGGGAAAAAACAATGAAGACAATGACGACGTCAACAACAACAAGAAAGTCCAAGGGCAGGGCCAAGGAATCTGTATTTTTAACTAGTTTCAAAACATCTGTACCAACTCATCACCAACTCATCCCATCCTCAGGTATCAACTCACCTCTCTTCTGAGGATGCTCCTATCTCTCTCCAGCCCTGATTTTTCTCTTGAGCCCTCTCGGTATCTCAGGACACCCCAAATGCACTAAGGCCAAAATACTGAATCCATTTCTTTTCCTCTCCAACTTGTTCCTTCTTTAAGTCTGATCTCAGGTTGTTTTATTTTAACATGGAAAACAGACACGTGACAAGATCACTTGCACTTCTATGAACTAGAATTTCAGCTGGCTCCCAACCTTATACCTTAATCTTCCTTTAAAATTATTTTTTTAAACTGACAATTGGAAAAAAAACTTGTTATAGGGACTTCCCTGGTGGTCCAGTGGTTAAGACTCCGTGTTCCCAATGCAGGGGACCCCAGTTCCATCCCTGGTCAGGGAACTGCATCCCGCATGCTGCAACTAAAAGATCCCACATGCCACAACTAAAGATCCTGCATGCAGCAATGAAGATCCCACACGTGACAACGAAGATCCCCCACATGCTGCAACTAAGACCTGGAGCAGCCAAATAAATAAACAAATATTAAAAAAAAACTCGTGGAATTTTGATTTGTAATTTTGATAATGTGTACAGTGCTTAAGTCAAATACAGTTTAAAAAAAAACTCATTATAAGCCTTCACCATTCTGTATTTGCCATTTTTCTTCAGACCACGTACATTATTTAAAGCAATGGACTCTAGGCAACATTCTGCTTTATTTACAGAAACCTAATAGGCTTATTATATTATCTGTATGCAGACATGGACTATTACCATTAGATACCAAATGGTGTCCCTTTAAAATAGGTCTTGATTAAAGTATCAGTAAAGTATCAGGAGAGGCAAGTTCCATTATCAGTTTTTCAGAGAGATTTTTTGTTCACCAGATTACACAGAAGCAAGCACATCTGGGTTAAAATTGGCCCTGGAGTTGTGCTGAGTATATGAGAATAGAATTTAAGCTGTAGCCTTTGTTTGAATTATCTGATCTATCACTTCGTCTTGCAAATCAAAGAGAAATATAAAGAGGACAAATATCAGACACAGAAAGTTGTGGTAGTGTCACAAACTGGGTCATCTACACGGCTTCATCTTGATCCTCCCCCCACCTCTCCAACTGTCCCTCACCCCCATCTAACATTAGGAAGAAAATAAAAGTGGGGGGCTTGTCCTGGAACTCCCTCTCCCAGAATCCCTCAGGAAAGGAACTGAACTGGTGCAAGGGAGTAGAGGCAGTCCAGGACTTGGAGACAGTGAAATATAAGGTCAAGTTCTAGGCCAAAGTTAGAGCTGGATGCAAGACAGATTATCTTTGAATGTGGTCATCAGCGAACTCTGTCACTCCTCTGTCTCACCATCCACAATTCCCTATACTCAGTTACAACATAAGAATGACTGTACATTGGAAAAAGCCCAAGCTCTGGAGTCAGCCAGACCTAGGTTGGGATCCCAGCTTTGGTAACTAATGTGTATGACTTTGAGCAAATTCCTTAACGTCTCTGGGAGTTGGTTTCCTCCTTTATAAAGAAAGGATACTAACAGTGTTAATAATACCTTCTATGTTGAGAGGAGTTAATGAGAAATCACATATAAAGTGCATGGCGCATAGTAGGCCCTGTATAAATGCTAGTTTTTATCCCTATCATCATCATCATCATTAAATACCTTGAGGAATTATTCTATATTTCCATTTTAAAATTGTATTATGTGAAAGTATTAGGTTGAATCATACCAAATTGCCATTTTTTCAGATTAAAAAAAGTCAAGTATCAGCAATTTTATGTGGTGCAATCTAAAATTTTAAGAAGCGTATCCTGGGAAAAGGGTACACTATATTTAATACCTGGTTATATGTGGCAAATGCACAACCTAATCCTTTGGAGTTAAGGAAAGTGAATGACGATGACTGCCTGGTGCTTAGCGCAGAACAAATAGAAAGTAACTCTGTTAACAATACCAGCTAAGTGCTGAAGGCCAAAGCGTTACAATGCCACTGGCATGACTTGGCTACACTACTATGAAGCAATCATGAAGGGACCCTAAGGATAGGGAGGAGACCATGTTCACATAAATCAAAATTAAACATAAGCCCAGCCGCACAGTGCTGTTCCCTACAAGAAAGGCAGAGAGCTTAATGAAAAACATGCCCTCAAGACAAGGAGAAATTTAACACACTCTGCCTTTCCTTCTTAGTCTCAAATGACAGTTTGACTTTTCAAAGTAATCCATATGTTTCGGGGAAAGAAAATGGGGGAAGGGTCGTCCAATCCCAAAACACAAATTAAAGTTTAGAATGCTTTGTAAATAAAAAAAAAATACAGACTTTGGGATATAAAGAAATTGAATATAAGAACACGGAGGTCAGTGGGCAAATGTGCCTGGTCCTTATATGCTATAATATCAGGAAATAGAAAAACCCAGAATCATTTATGATTGGAAGCAGTATAATATAATATAATGGAAAGAGACGGGGGCTTTGGAGCCAGAGAAACCTGCATTCCAATTCTGGTTCTACCACTTACTAGCTGTGAGACGACAGGAAAGACTCCATTAACAGGATTGCTGTGAGAATTAAATGAGATAATATATTTAAAGTCCCTCTCACACAATAAGTATTACAAAACCAGAAAACAACCAAATACCTGTTTTAACTTGGCAAATTTAAAATACCACCACCTACAGTTTTGGCTATATTCCTACATATCCTTCCACATACAAAGATGCATAACACATAAAATGAAACTTCATACACAATGAAAAGATAGTTCTTGGCTTCACGTATTCCCAAATACAAATAAAGGAGATGTATTTAGATGGAGATACGTTCTAAGTGCATTAGAAAAGTTAGTTTTTAACTCTCTCTTTCAGGTTATTCTCTTTTTCCTACTCAAATCCTTGTCCCCTTAATTTAAAAAGGTCAGTGACGTGGAAAAGAGACAGAAGTTGGAGAAAAACTGCATGCATATAAGAGTAAGTTTGGAAAGGGAACCAATATGAGGGCAAGAAGAGAAATGTCAATTCCGTAAAGTATGTGAGTGATGAGTATGAGGAGACATAAGGTGGTGGGAAAGACAAACAAATGCACAAATGACTCAGGGAAATAAGTGAACAACCTGCAGCAATACTTACACAATTTTATATACCCCTACCATTAAGCTTTCTAGAAGTTCACTTACAATGAAGTTAGTTATGCTGGAGCTCCTTTGCATTCATTTGTTAAACTTTGTAACTTGTGAAGCCAAATGGCTACCTTGCCTGGATATCCAGAGGTTTTTTTGGATGACAGAGGAGATCCCAAGGTGATCAATTCACCAGTTGGAAAGTGCCAACCAGGAAGGAAAAAAGGAGGGAAGATAGTGAGAAGGAGCTAGAGACACCCTCATATTCCATCCCAGGCCAGTCCAGGTGTGGTGGGTTACAGCTTCCCAGCTTTCTAGCCTTAGTTGATCCTTGCCATCCAAATGTAAAGCCCCTGGTAAAACAAATGCCAATGTTGTTACTGCTGGCCACGGAACACCTTCCTACTCACAGTCATTAGACAAATGAAAGGAAGAATTCAAATTGGCTTGGAGAATCAGCGGTGGCATCCAGCAAAGCTATTCAGTCAACAAATGATTACTGAGCTATACATAAAAGGGGAGTGAGATACTGATGCCAATGTTGAGGGCCTTACATCAGTAACATCCAGATTTCCATGACAATCTGACAATATTTTTATTCCATATCTTTTTCTTCATGTATCCTTAAACTCATCCGTACATTTTTTTCTCTGTCATCTCTACCACTGGTAATGAAGTTTCTGACAACCAAGTGTACTGTTGGAGCCCCTCCTCTTCATTAATGAGGTTATCATTCACTGCCTATCACCAGGGAAAATGAATCTAGTGTGTGAATAGGGATGAAAGAATACACACAGGATAAAAGTCAGAGGAGACAATGAGTATTACATTTATAACCTTAACCTCAGTTTCTGGCCCATTTCTTTCAGTTGCTTTTTGTTCAGTTTCAAACAGGTCAGCCACAGCTAAGAGTGTTACTCATTCTCACCTCTCACACAGATGCAAAAGTTCAAGTTCATTATCTCAGGAAAAACTGTACTCCATTGCCCACCCTTGACTAGCCTAAAAAGTATGCCTTGAAATCCACTACGGATTCACTTGGTTCCAGTTTTAAAAGAAAAATGTTTGTGAATTTAAACTACCCAAACGTTTCTATAATATCTAACTGGCTTAGGTTTTGTGAACTTATCACCCTAACTAAACTACAAACAAGTGGGAGGAAGACCACAATGAATTTGCACTGAATGTTCAACGAGAATCAGTGCACTTGATTAGCTATGGGGCACTGATTTGGAAGGAAGAGCGGCTGGTGAGTCTCATGTTTAAGGAGTTTCACATCTAAAAAGCTACCTGTTAGACAAGAAAGAAAGCATGCGAATGAGATGGCTCTATGCTGTCTGTCCTTCTTTCTTGCTAGAGTGGTGAGGCAGGGGGAGTAACTGAAAGCAGCCTGGGCTGGGAGCTGGAAGACCTGGATTAGAATCAGCTATTGTGGGTTCAGAGTCTCAGTTTCCTGTGTGAAAAGGTGTAGGCTAGATGCTTTCTAAAACCTCTTTCACCTTAACATCCTAGTCTTCCCTGTGAATAAGGTGACCGTACACCCTGATTAACCTGCTATAGTCGCCGTTTACACCTTTTAGATCAACCAACCTATTGATTGTTTTTAGCCCCTTTCATTCTCAAAAGTGTCCCGTTTTGGACAATAATTTACACTGTCATTCCATCTCTGAGTCATTTTTAAATGTGAGCTTTGTACTTTGGTACACAGCTCTAGCTAATTACATATCTCTAGATAGCATGCTTAAAATTATAGCACTTCATTCCTAAAGAAAGGAAGGAAGAAAAAGAGGAAAGAAGAGAGGGAGGGAGGGAGGATAAAACCAGTGATATAAAAAGAAGTAAATGTTTGTAAGGGGAGTGTAAAGTTGAGTTTCACCTACTGGGCTAAAGAGATTTAAGGACTCTCCTAACTGAAATTACTGAGGGTTTTTTTGTTTATTTGTTTGTTTCAGAATAATTACATAGGAAATTCTCCTATATAATTCAGCTCCCATGGGACCATTTTAAATCTCTATTGCATATTTAGAAACTGTTATTTATATGCTGCTTCATGGGCACTGATATTGCTGCTTAAGTGTGACTCACTCCATTTTATCATCAAACATCATTTATATATAGTGTTGGTCAAGGCACATAACTTAAATTGAGAGAAAAGGGTTTAATTCTAAAAGCTAGCCATTTTGGAGTCACAAAAATCAACATAGCTGCTCACGTAGGCCAAAATCTGCCCTCGGGTATCCACAAACAATTCTCACCCGAATAATCACAGAGTTTAGGGTGCTGGTTTAAACGTGCCTTGAGAATTTCAGGCTTAAATAACTTCTCTAATATTGAGGCTACTTAAAAGAAGTCCTTCAACAAGTACCTAAACTTAGTTAAAAATGTATGTCTTACATAGAAGTTTTAGTTTAAAAACCAAATAAGGAAAAGAGATTTTGTTGGAAATAGTGATGAAAGGTCCCAAGTCTTCCTTTTTCTGGGATTAAAAAAGGCTACAGCAAGCTATTGTAAAAACCTAAAGCCACATCTAAACTAATGAAATAGAACAAAATTTCAATAAATACTCATGATATTTGGGTTAAACCTTATTGAACTTGCATTGGAATCTGAATATTTCACTTGTTTTTTCAAGCTAGAAACAGATATGTGTGAGTGTCTAACGGACTTCATCATATAAAAAATATTTAGATACTTCTGGTGAAGAGGTAGCTGGCAGACAGGTCTAATCTCCAAAACAATTTACCATTCTAGCCAGAAGGATCTACTTTTTTTTTTTAATTACAAAGCCATCTGAGAAACAAAATGCTGTTAATATTTAAACTCAAATGATTTTGGATCTTGATATAGTTGACAGGTTATGTATATAGATATACAGATATGTGTGGAAAGCAGTGGCCATAATTTCCATTAGCCCTATGGGAAATTGGAGGTGGACGGTGGGCATAGGGGTCAGGGAGAGATGAAGAGACCTCAGTCCAGATCTTCCTAGCTTGACTTTGAATTGATCTTGCTGTCTGGGACTTGACTCAGGTTTTGGTAGACCATTTCTCTCGTAACTGGACTCTTGGCCACTCGGTATATGCCTGCTTGGTAGTTTAGTCTCCATCCTCCTCCCTCCACATCTCCCACCAGCCAAAGGCCTGAAAGCTACTGCCTCTGAATATGTGAGCTTCCGTTTTCTTAAAACAATCCTTCCTTGAGAAACCATAGAGAAAGTAGCACAGGGCGGCTACCATAAGCAATAAACACAAGGCGCCCTGGCTCCCCGTGAAGCACTCTCTGGCTCAGCAAGCTCATGTTCCTTGACTGGGAATTACACAGCAGACAATCCAGGAAGCAATCCTGCCCAATGCTCAGACTCTCTGGCTCTCTGGGTAGATGTTTCTGTACCTCTCTAAGTTCCAATACCATTGTCAAAGGCACCTGTTTAAGACTTAACTGCAGCTATAAGCTAAGCTATTACCTGCCCCACCTGGAAGTTCAGTGAAGCGAAAGAAGAGTCTCCTGAGAAGGGTTCCATGCTGAGCATTCTACCTGAGAAACTCTCCTTCAGATAACTCACTTGTCAGCTTAAATGCCAGGGATAGGAGCTCCTCAACACAGTTTTCGACTTTACGAAACTTACCCCCTGGGCCAAATTTAGTTAAGCTTAAGGTTTTCCCATTCTTGGCACAGCCAGCACCTATTCATTCTGGCCCCTAATGCCAGCCCTATAAAAGAGAGATTTCAGTGCTCCAGGATCTCCTGGTAGCTGCCTAGCAATGCCTCTGTTAGAGTAAAGAATGTTCAAGAAACAAGAGCTGTCGTAGCTCCTTAACTAAAATGCATATCCGCATCTTACTTATAAAGTTGATCGCCATTCCCATAACACTGCTGTAGCAAAGATCAATAGATCTAATTACCCTGTCCTATATACCCTGACGACTCACCTCTGGGGAGAGTATTATTGGTGGAAACACTGTATGCAGCATTAAGTATTAATAACACTCTCAGCCTTTCTCACAGGATAGGTAAAGTCAGGGAAAAAACAACAACAACAACTCTGATTCTCTGACCATCATTAGAAAAACCAACCTGCCCGTGAATGTCAATATTATGTCAATAATTGTGATGCAGAATGAAGGAAGTGTGGTGCACAACCACCCATTAAATGGAAGAACACCAGGTGACATTCCTGATGAGCTTGCATAATTAGTGAGGGTTTGGAGCTAGTGGTGCACGGAGCACCCATCAGCAGACAGCTCTCTGGTTAGTTAAAATTCTGGAGGACATGCCAATGTTTCTTCTTTCCACTCTACTCCCTAGAAGATCCTGGGAAAGCAACTTGCAACTTACTGTCGACCCAGATCTGGGCACTGGGTAGAAACAGTGGATGAGCAGCACTAAGATGCTACTAGAACAAGGCCTAGGCTTCCCAGGCATGCAGGGCCTGTGCCATGTAAAAGCCACTCCTGATCTCCAGGCACGGATTCAATTGCACAAATGCCAGAAATGCAAAGGAGCCTAATATGCCCCTGTGTCAAGAAATGCTGAAGAAATATCTGTACAATGGCATCTTGCAGGCTGTTAGGGCAGTGAGGCTTGGAGAATGCAGGACTGACAGCTGTGCTTTTAGGGGACATTTTCGGATGCAGAGGTCACTGGAGAAATATGTCAGTTGGCGTGGTGAGTTACCCCATGCTAAGAGAAACCAGATCAAATTTTTGGCTGGTTACCCAGGACACTCCGGGATACCTCCTCTATAATATGATTTTCAACCCACATCCTCCTTCAGCAAAGGGAGTATTTGTTTACTCAGTTTTCCCTTTTCTCTGAAGCACACATACTTTGTGGGGCTCCTTGTCAGAAACAGTTCCCCACCCTGGAATGAAATCTGCTGATGTGGTTTCCTCAACCGAGGCTTGTCTGCTCACTAGGAGAGACAAACAGTTTCAATTAAGGACAGCACGTAAGCCTTGTCTGAGATGCTACATTCTGTCAGAACCAGAGCAAGCCAGGGCAAAGGCTGAGAGTAAAGCCGAGTAAGGTCTTCGGAGCAGATTCTTAGTTTTATCAGAATCCCAGAGTCCTAGGAGATCAGAGGACTTAGAGAGTTCACCCAGCCTAGTGTTCTTGCTTAACCAAATATTTCTAGAAACAAGCGAAAGGAGGCACCCAGCTTTCCCCAAGCCACCCATCTTGGCTTTAGAGCCCAAGTCTCCAAACACCTGAGTTCATAAAAAATAAGTCATGGCAGCAAGTTTTTAATAACATATCTTCTGCATCCAAACTTTGATAGTTTGATAAAACAATCAAATAAACCAACAAATACACCAAGTAATTACAGAGAAACTGTTACAAGTCTTGGAACAGAGAATAATAGCAAGACCTGATCCCTGTCCACAAGGTGCTTGGACTGAATTAAAAAAAAAAAACATAGAAACATGAAATGAGCACTGAACAAACAGTAAGAAAGTGAATAGCTTCATATTTTGCAACACTATAAGCTCATAAGTAGAGCACAAACTGTGCAGAACAGTATATTATAAGGTACTAATTGGGCTGTACAGACAATTCGAAAGTACAAGAGAAATTACAAAATGGTGAGAACCGGGAGGACTGCGACCAGGGAGGACTGCGACCAGGGAAGGTACAGGAGCTGGGGCTTGAAGGAAGGTTGAATGAACGGGCTCCAACATTCTAGGATGAGGAAATAGCATGAGTAAAAATTCAGAGGTGGGAGTGAGGTATGCATAGTGAGAGCACATTTTGGAGCGAGAGCCTTGACGTGCGCATCTTCTGGGAGGAAGGTGAGGTTGGAGAGGTGACAGGGTGGGGACCAGTTTCAGTAGATCTGAAAAATCAGACAGAAGATTTTATGTGCTGTGAGGTAAGCATTAGAGAGACATTTTCTGTTCTTCAATAGAAAATAATAGCTCTCTCCTGAAAGCTTACAATGTGTTAGTGCTCTGCTAAGCTCTTACATGGGTTATCTCATCGAGTATTCACAATATGCCCAGGAGGTAGCACTAGCAGGACCCCTATCTTCTTAATGGGAAAATGAAGATCAGAAATATTAAGTAACTTGACTGGGGTTACACAGCAAATAAAAGGAAAAATCAGAATTGTAACCCAGAGATATCTGATTCCACTGCTCATAAACACTGTGCTCTTAAACAGCATGCGCTATGTGATAAGCGTAATTTTCAAACAATAAATCTGGCATTGTTGTAAAACAGAGAGGGTTAGGAAGCAATGATACTGGTTAACAGTAACCTCAATAGTGCAGTCAACTAGGAGAAAAGGTCCCAAGAGAAGGTGGTGAAAGTTAAGAACAGAGAAAGGATAAATCCTAGAGGCAATGGTGATGGAGGGGAAAGCAAAAGATGCCTTGGAGAAGAGTAATGGCACTAGCAAAAGGTGAGGGAGGGGTAAGATGGGGTAGTTTACAGAGAGGTGGTACAAAGGCTAAATGAAATTTTAGACATGTTGACTTTGAGGGGATGATGGAAAATGTCCAGCGGCGAGCTGATGGTATAAGCTTGAAGATATACCCTTGTTTTGGGTATAGATCGCTAAAGAAATCTGCCGATCCATTCCCCAGAAAATGTACACATGCGCATACTTCAAATTTTGCTTCACATTTCAGCAGGCCAGTGACTCTTCAAAACCCACCCGCAATACCTTTGGCATGAACCATGAGTAATAAACTGAGGATGAAGACATACAGACTGGGGAGTCTTACGCACACTGGGTATCACATGAACTTCTCTTGACTTCCAGGGTCCTGCTCTTTCTGGTTCCCACCTTCCTCTCTGATCACTACTTCTCCATTTCTTTGTTTGGTTCCTACTCTTTTCCCTGTCCAGTAAAACTGGGTGTTAACCAAGAATCTAAAGTATCCTTGACCCTCTTTTGTCGTCTATACAGTTTCAGTTGGTTGATTTTTGTAGAGATTTTGTGAATACTAAATGAAATAATACATGTAATTTGAATAGCACAGTCCCTGGCTTGTAAATCGCTCTTAGCAAATGGTAGCCATGATGATACGCTGAGGGAAACAGAAGAAAGAAATTGGTTGACCGAGACAAAGAACAAGCCTTGAGAAGTTTCAAAACAGAGCAATATTAGAGAAGCCCAAGGAGAAGAGCATTTCACAGAAGGAGGAAGAGGATGGTTAGTGGTGTAATGTGCCTCCATAAGAGGAAGAGAATAATGTGAAATTTTACTTGAATTGTCTCGAGTTAAAATCAGGAAAGAATACTCTTCTTACTCCAGGTCAAAATACTACTTCCCAAGATGCACAGTGGTGATTAACCTCCTCTCCAATAAGGTGCCTCGTGATGACACAAAAACACCAGTTCATTGCAGTGGTAGTGATGGTTGCTGCAGTTTATAAGCTAACTCTGTCATCATTAGAAAATTTGTAAAATGAGCCCTCATTTTACAATAATTCAACAAACTCAGAATACAGTTTTCAAGCTGAAAATTCAGAAGTCAAGCATCTCTCAGAAGTCAATTCTCCCCTAATCAGGTCCCGCGCATTTAGAACAACCATGGAGGCAAGAATGTCATGCAAACATGCCTCTGGCAGCATTTAAATGAATCAGCTTCCTCTTATCAGTTCCCAGCCTGGTCTCTCCCAGGGTCTGCTCCTCAACATACAAATAAGAGGCCATGCTCTTACATTTGCAAAGAAAGTAATCAGGCCTCTTGAAATATTGGCAGGATTTCCTCAAGCTTCAAGGGTTAAGATCTTAGTTTTCTAAACTAAGTTTGATGGGCCACATACCAAGAGAGATGTACCTCTCTGAGCTTCTTATTTATAGTCCCTCCCCCGCCAAAAAACCCCAAACAAACAAATCTGACTACTTCTGGGGATGTATTAAGTGAAACTAGAGCTCTACTGGTTGACTTTAAGAATGTAGAGTTAAGTTCTACCAGATCTGTTCCTGAATCACATATCAGAAGTCAGCAGGACTCCTGGGGAAGGAAATGCTTATTTTTCCCCAGCAACTGGGTATTATCACTAGAAAATATGTTCATGGAAGAGGGAGGAGGTGGAGAGTATTTGAACCATTTCTGTAAATAAACAAGTCAGTGAGTATGATGCATAATTCCTGAAATTTGCATCTGCAAATTTGCATTTCAGGTTTTTCAAAAATTACAATGCAGGTTAGCTGGCTTTTCATTCCTGCTTCCCCCCCCTCCTGTGATCATCCCCAATTTCAGCTGTGATTCACTAAATATTTTTCCCATTGGAAATTATAAAATGATATCCTAGCTCATTGTTTCATTTTATATTGAGCTTCATTGGGTTTTCAGACATTTACACTGTCAGCTCTCCTTCCCTTACTTTAAAATCTTTTTTATTGACAATTCAATCATGTCAAGTTTGGAACAGGAGAGGCACTGATTTGATCAGCTATCATTGGATTTACAATATATAAATGACAGCACCATATCTGGCCCTCGTCTAAAGCAGCTGCCTTTTATCGATTTATATTCCACTAGCAAGGAAGAAAAATTGCAGCACAATGTAGTGGTATGGTCCAAGATCAATACCAATTTTTCTCTTAATGACACAAAGGCCAAGATAAGGACAGCATAAGTCAAAGCTAGACAGATCAAATTTGTCCGATATCCCTTTCAATTACTGAAGAACATGCACAGGGATGTATAACATTAAAGCAAAGGAGAATATTATTCCAAGTGGTTTAAAATTACGACATCAAACAAAACGGAGTAGCATCCTCCCCAAGATATGGAATTGAAATGAGCTGAGAATGGAGGACCAACTTCCCCACCTTGGTCTAAAGCAGCTGGGCATCTCCAGAGTTATTCTGACTACTAGATCTCAGAGCACTGATTCAGCTGTGTAATTCCAACAATGAGGATTTAAACCAGGACTCCAGAATCAAACATCCTGAATTCCTTAGATGTTGGTATTGAACAGGTAATGAAGAATGAAATAGACTGGTTGCCCCCCAGAATATAATCATGTTACAAGAAGTTAAAAAGCAAATTATCCAAACAACTTAACAAGCTCAACAGAGTGGTTAGGCCACATCTACTCTGGGAAAATTGTAAAGTTACAGCTATCTCCACTATGGCAACAAAAGGCTGCCCAATCCCCATGGGAATCTGGGAAGATTATTTCAGCAAAAAATGGAGCTGGGGCTAAATCAAAGCAGTTCTTTTTAAAAGTGGTGCACCACAATCCTAACCCTATATCATGGCACACTGTGATAAAAATCAGTTCACAGGAATTCTGGAATGGAGACTGCCTCAGTGATTTTCTCTACAGATGGGTTTTTTTTTTAAACTTGCTACCAACACTGAAGGAGGCAGGGGTTTCTCCTCATTAAACTATGTCCCTGTTCTGCTTGCATATCTTTCTGATAGCCCCTTCCCTTCTACTGTGTCCTCTCCAAAATAACACAAACATGGTTAGGCACTTTATATGACAACAAGGATTTTTTTTTTTTTTGCCAAAGAGTATAAACTCAACACAGATTAGGTAAATTATAGATAAAGTAGAGGCATTCACGAGAAGCATGATGAAATCCTGAGAGGGATTTTGTGAAATATGTTGTGAAGGAAATTCAAATATCTAATCAGTGGCATAATAGATGATGTCTGAATTCTTTCCAGTCCTGAACGCCTAAGTTTCTAAACAGCTCACATGCCCTATTGCTAGTGAAAAAAAAAAAAGAGTGAAAAGAGCATAAGTCTTTGGAATTAAACTGACTGGGGCCCAAGGCTGTGCAACTTACTAGCAGTGTGATCTTGGGCAAGTTACTTAGTCTCTCTGTACATCAGTGGCAGGCTATACATAATATCTCATTTGATCCTCGTAACAATCCTATTAGATTATCTCCATTTTAATAAGAAAAAACTGGTTCAATGAGCTTAAGTAAACTTGCTCAAAGTCATACATAGTTGTAGAGTTTGTATTCAAACCATGATCAAGATGGCTCTGAAATCTACTTTTACTACTACTCCCATTAGGCTACAGTCATTCCAGTCCAACCTAAGCCTCAGCTATTTTCTTCACTCTCTCTCTGGTCACTGAGAGATCAAGTTTGGGCCACACAGCTAACCACAATAGAACTGTATAATCCAATCTACAGAGTGAGGAGCCAATGACAACTTAGATGCCTGCTCAGGAAGTGCTTAGAAATAAAACATGGAAACCTCACTTCTTCAAGCCATGTTTGTTACCAATGTCACCATAATAATATATCTAACTGAAGAGAAAAAAGTATCCCAAACCTAAGGACAAAAATGGAAGTTGTAACAAGAATGCAAAAGGCAGCATAAGACATATATTTTATACAGTCAATTTTAACCTGATTTTCCAGTAGTGCTGCTATTGCATTTTTTCTTGCAAATTGGTGTGGTATTTACTGATCATAACATCAGATGATGCAGTTTAGCTGTGGGTAACGGAAGCAGGCATTTCAACCTGGTGTGAAGTAATCAAAAATAGGATGCCTTGTTTTCCATAAAATGTCTTGCTAGATGAGTTGTGGGACTGGGGAGTTTGCTAAGACCACACCAGTAGTTAGCACAATTAAATGGTCAGGAAGCCCATGAGATAAAGAAATATACAGACATCAGAAATCAGAGCAGGAAGTGGCGTCATGTGTTTGGGTGGAATAAATGGGAGAAGTCTATTCAAAAAATCATTAATTGAGGCATCTAGCTTGAACCAGATACACTTACATACTTTTTCTCACAGAAGAATATACCAGCTGTCCTCAGCTAGCAGCAAAGAGGGTAATGATATCTGGCTGAGCAAAAAAGGTACAGGAATAACTAGCTGGTAGGTGGGAGACAGTACAGAAGTGTGATTAGAGACTGTGGCAACAGAGTCTCAAAATGATTGTGGTCAAAGTTATGACTGAGAAAATTTATTTCAGGAAGTTAGTCCAATAGCCAGCACATAGAAGATCTCAATATATGTTTTTCAGTTCTGCAAAAGGGATTATGCCTAAAAACCAAAGGATGAAAGTTTCTAAGTGTATGCAAAGTCATCTTTCTAACTACACATGTTCATAGCAACATTTTTGATAAAATGATATTTTTTTATTATTTTATTTTTATTTTATTGGCTATGTTGACTTTTTTGCTGTGCACGAGCTTTCTTTAGTTGCGGTGAGTGGGGGCTACTCTTCATTGTGGTGTGTGGGCTCCTCACTGCTATGGCTTCTCTTGCTGCAGTGCCCAGGCACTAGGTGCGTGGGCTTCAGTAGTTGCAGCACACGGGCTCAATAGCTGTGGCTCACGGGATCTAGAGCGCAGGCTCAGTAGTTGTGGTACACGGGCTTAGTTGCTCCGCGACATGTGGGATCTTCCTGGAGCAGGGATCAAACTCGTGTCCCCTGCATTGGCAGGTGGATTCTTAACCACTGCGCCACCTAGGAAGCCTGATAAAATCATATTTTTAACACATAAAAATTAAAAATGAGGGTAAGTTAATGACCAAGGGTAACCTCCAAATAGCTTATTTTGCAAATATAAATGGATACTAATTATTGCCAGCTAGCAACACGTATACTACAATGACTAATAAGCTTTCTGACTTCATAAGAAAGAAAAAAGAGGGACTTCCTAAGTGGCGCAGTGGTTAAGAATCCACCTGCTAATGCAGGGGACACGAGTTCAATCCCTACTCCAGGAAGATCCCACATGCCACAGAGCAACTAAGCCTGTGTGCTACAACTATTGAGCCCGCACTCTAGAGCCCATGAGCCACAACTATTGAGCCCATGAGCCACAACTATTGAGCCCGTGTGCCGCAAATACTGCAGCCCACGCACCTAGAGCTTGTGCTCCACAACAAGAGAAGGCACCACAATGAGAACCCTGCACACCACAATGAAGAATAGCCCCCTGCTTGCCGCAACTAGAGAAAGCCTGTGTGCAGCGAGAAAGACCCAAGGCAGCCAGTAAATAAATTAAAAAATAAATAAATTAATTTTTTTTAAAAAAGAGAGAAAAAAGAATTTTTGTTAAATCTATAGCCAATTATTCATATTTTGAATTTCAGTATAATCCCGGCACATTCTTAAGTGGCCCAAGTAAACGAAGAGCAATCCTTATATACTCAATTCTATAAATCGTTTGGGACTATTAGCACATTGATGGTTCTGTTCAAATTGTAGTGGAATAGATAGTTACTTTATATCTCTGTTGAAGCACTTCCTTCCTTTTTTCTTAGATTATGTACTTAATAGAGAGAGCCTGGGGCTACAGAGACACAAAAATTTAGAGTCAGAACACCTGAGACCAAGGCCTAGTTCTACCACTTATTGGATGAGCTAACTCTCTGTGCTTCAGATCCACCACCTACATGACAAAGGTAATAATATCTACCTTTCTCAGTGTAGGTATTATTCATCTTTATATCTATCATAGACCTGAAAATTGTGGCAGACTAACAGTGAGCAGATGTCCAGGAAATATTTGCTACTTGGTGATGAAAATTTCAAGAAAAGATAGTAATTTTTGACCTTGGAATTTTGTGTTTGCCAGAAAGACACTCATATTAAAAAACAAATGTTACAATAATTTTACAATTATCACGCCACTCAAAATCATTTTATTGAAATAGATGGCTTTGACCTGATTTAAACTTCATCGTTGAATTGGCATCACTTGACCCTGTAAACAGGTAACTGTATACTGTAGAGACTATGCATTTTTACCTTCTTAAAGGACATGCATAAGTAACACATGCCAAACAGTCAAACATATTTAGAAGATACAATTAATCTAATTACCATAGGATATAAACAAGATCCAGTGTCTCGTTGTATAATATAAAAAATGTCCAGGATACAACCCAAAATTACTTGTCATACAAAAAAATAAAATAAAACAAAAACCAAAACTCAACTCACATGGGCAAATTGATCAATAGTTGCCAATGCTGACATAACACATTTGATAGAGTTAGCAGACAAATATATTAAAGCAGTTATTACAAAAATGCTGCAGCAAATAAGGGTAAATACTCTTGAAAGGAATGGAAAGATAGTATGTTTCTGCAAAGAAATAGAAGATATAAATAAGACCTAATGGAAACTTTAGGTCTGAACAACACAGTAACAGCAACAAACCAAATAAAGAAAAAAACCTCACTAGGTGCATTCAGTGGCAGAATGGAGTCAATAAATAATGATAAAGCAATATAAATTTGGGACTTCCTAGGTGGCGCAGTGGTTAAGAATCTGCCTGCCAGTGCAGGGGACACAGGTTGGATCCCTGCCCCAGGAAGATCTCACATGCCACAGAGCAACCAAGCCCGTGCACCACAACTACTGAGCCTGCGCTCTAGAGCCCATGAGCCACAACTATTGAGTCCACGTGCCACACACTAGTGAAGCCCACACGCTTAGAGCCTGTGCTCTGCAACAAGAGAAGCCACCGCAGTGAGAAGCCCACACACTGGAATGAGGAGTAGCCCCTGCTCGCTGCAACCAGAGAAAGCCCACATGCAGCAACAAGACCCAATGCAGCCAATAAATAAATAAATAAACAAATATTTTTAAAAAGCAATATAAGTTCTCCAATCTGAGGAACAAAGAGGAAAAAGATTGAAAAAAGGAAATGAACAGAGGCTTAGGGATCTGAGAGATAACAACACAAAGTCTAACATTTGTACCATCAGAGTCCAAAACAAGAAGGAAGACTATGGTACAGAAAAACATATTTAAAGACATAGAGGCAGAAATTTCCCCAAATTTGGCAAAATACATAAATCGACAGGTTCAAGAAGCTAGGCAAACGTCAAACTGGATAAAGCCAAAGAAACCTATACCCAGGCACATAATAAACTGCTGATGACTAAAGAAAAAGAAAAAAACCTTGAAAGTGGCCAGAGAAAAATAACATATTGCTTACAATGCAACAACAATTTGAATGACTGTGGATTTCTCATGTAAAACCATGGAGGTAAGAAAAAAGTAGCACATTTTTAAACAGCTGAAAAGAAAAGAACTATCAACCCAGAATTCTGTATCCAGTGAAAATATCTTTCAGAAATGAAGATGAAATAAAAACATTCTCAGGTGATGGAAAGTTATGAGAATTCAAAGCCACTGGACTGCTACAAAGGAAGTTCTTTGTACAGAAGGGAAATGATACCAGAAGGAAAATTGGAAAATCAAGACTGAAGGAAGAGAAACAGAAATAATGAATATCCAGATAAATAAAATACACTGTTTTTCTCCTCTTGAGTTCTTTAAAATATGCTTCACAGTTAAAAGCACCATTACAGCCATGTCTGGCAGGATTTTCAATATATTTGGATAAAACAATACAATATAAAATGGGAGTAAAAGGGATCTATATAGTGGAAGATTTCTGCATTCAGCTTAGGGTGGTAAACTATGGATTGTAAAAAGACTGTGAAAAATAAAGTATGCATATTGTAATCCCTAGAGCAACCACTTAAAAAAAATACTATACAAAGACATATAGTAAAAAAAAAAAAAAAAAAACTAAAATAGAAAGATAAAAAATGTTCAAATAACCCAAAGGAAACAAATGAGAAAAAGAATGAGAAACAGAAGGGAAAAAACAGAAAACAATAAATTGATAGAGTTAGGTCTAAATATATCAATAATGAATTAAGTGTAATTGTATAATAACCCAATTAAAAGACAGAGATTGTAAACTAAGCTGTCTAGAAGAGATCCATTTCAGATATGATGATATAGCTACATTAAAAAGTAAAAGAATGGAGAATAATGTTAGCAAAATGGCAGAGTAAGGCCTTCTGAAAATTTGTTCCTCCATAAAAGCAATAAAAAAAAACCTGGCAAAAAATGTGAGAATCAAAATTATGGAAATTAACCAAAGGCTTGGAACAACCTGGAGGAGAGCATTTACTTTTTTTAAATGGCTAAATCTTGGTGAGAGCAGTGAACTTTAAGAAATTTATAATTGTCTAGATCTAGCTCCTGCTCTCCAGCTCTGCAGAAGTCTTGAAAAGTAACAGCTTGAATTCCTAAAGGAGCAAAATGGAACTTAAGATCTCTCAAAGTCTCATTCCTGAAGAATTGTCACGAATTGACATTTCTGGAGGTTCCCTGGAAGACCCAAAATAAAGGCTCTCTTTATTTGACCTGATTTGAAGTATACCCAGTATTAAAAGCATTTTCCCTGTGTGGGGTGGGATGCGGTATTTTTCAAAGAAAATAACTGACAAGTGTTTTAAGTTTGTGACTGCCTGAGGTAATAGATAACAACTATAGCAAAAACGAGACCACATGGAAAGCCTAGTAGGAAAAGCTGGGGAATTCATATCCATAAAGGCTTTGAAAATATTGTATATATTCCTGGGAATACAGATGGTATTGCACTTACGTCAGACTGTGCTCATGCTCAAGAAAGACCTTGGAAGGCACGAAGATCTCACTTATGGTTGATTCTGAGGCTCTGCGTAAGCAAGAAATGATGGTTCAGGCTCAGTTGTCAACTTCCTGACTGAGTGTTGAAGTCATGGTCCAACACACACAGTATCACAGCAGAGACTGGAAATTTTCATTGCTCCAGGCATTTATGGAAATCTCAGTCCAATCATTAGCTGGACGCTAAGCTAACAAAACAGAAACTTCCATGGCCACATACAGCGAAGAATACAGACTTTAGAAAATTAATTCATAAAACTCACTAAACAAACAAACAAATACATATAAAAGAAGTAGAAAACCAACAAACATTGGAAAGGGGGTAGAATCTGATTTCCAGAGTTCTCACATTGTATTATTCAAAGTGTTTGGTTCTTAACAAAAATAATAACGACACGCAAAGAAATAAGAAATTGTGGCCCATAAACTAGGGAAAGAAAGCAATCAATAGAAACATACTGAGGGGATGGAAAAAAGATGGCGGCGAAGTAGAGAGACGTGGAGTGCATCCCTCTCCACAGATGCATTGGGAATGCACGGAAGGACACAGTCATTCCCACAGAGAACCAGCTGAACACCAGCAGATGGCCTCGGACACCAGAAAGGACTGCGGGGAGCCCGACATAGCTGGTAAGGAGGCATCTACAACGGCTCAAAGAGGGTGAAGCTGTGGAGCTGTGGCAGACGGGAGGGAGTGAGAAACATACGGAGGGTCCGCAGTGCAGCTCAGCGTTCCTGGACCGAGACATCGATCTGCGGCTGAACGGAGGGTCCAGGAGCGGGAGCGTGGGAACCGGAGAGCTGGTTCAGGGTGAGAAACATTGTTGCCGGTAGGGTGACGGACCGAGAGGACAGGAGGGAGGAGGTCCGCGGTGAGGAGTGCCCATCCCTGAGAGCTGCCCGGCCATGATGGTGGCTGGAGGCTGCAGGCGCACGGGGGGGGGGGGGGAAGGGGGGGAGGAGCCGCACGTGTAGCCTCTCCCTCTCTTTCCCCGCCTCTGCAACAGGCAGTGGAGAGAAGCTCTGCGGGCCACCTAAGGCGCTCAGGAATAACAAGCACCCTCAGGCACTCAGGCGGGGCTAGATTAAAACCCCTTGCAAGGCCAGCAGCAGGGAGGCTGCCAAGAGAAAAAAAAAACAGCAACAACAACAACAACAACAACAACAAAACCCGAGAGAGGCCCAACTCTAAGACTTTCTGTGTACGCCTGAGCCACCCGCGGCGTCTCTGCAACAGGCACCTCCAAGCCCGACTGAAACAACAGTGCACCACTGCTCACTCACTCCCAGGAGAAGGAGCCACTACTGTACCCTCTCCCTCCCCACACACCGAGGCTTACAGACGAACAATAAAGGAACCTCTGCTGGTCACAGAATAATGCAAAAAAACCCAAGGCAAGGAGAAGGACACTTAGAGCTGAGACGCTAAGGAAACAGAAATAGTAGTATCAATACCTATTGAACTGGTCCATTCTGGGATCAGTTCTGGATTTTTTTTTTCTTTTTCTCTCTCTTTTGTTTTTTTCTTTATTAAATACGATCTTAGCCCTAAGGGATCTACAAGTTTTATAACATGATTTTTTAATGATTTTTTTTATTCTTTTTTTTTTTTTTTGCCTTTTTATATACTTCTATATCTAGCTAAGTTTTTGGTAGTACGGACAATATATCTCTCATACGTTCCTTTCATCCCTTTCTTTTATACATTTCTATTCCTTTCTTTTTATTTGCATATTTCCAACCACAGTATGCTCTTCTGTTCCCCTTTCTTCCAGCCATTTTAAGTTTATTTTATCTTAACATACTTATAAGCAACACTATTAGTCTGCTCAGACTCCTTGCTCTATTCTCCAGAGGATGCACTACCTTAGTATTTAATATTAGGCTTTTGTCTTTATCTTAGTTCTTAGTACAGTTGTCTAATTACATTCTGAGAACCTCCATTCTCTCTGGTGGTACTCTGGCTCTTTTCTATATTTGATCCTAGCTTACAAAATCTCCCTGGATTAGTTTGTATGTGTAAGGTGTTATATGTTTGTTTGTTTGCTTTTGCTTTTGTCTCTGATTTGTTCTGTTTCAGTTGTCAATTTCTGCTGGGTTTCTCTTTGAATACCTGATAGCACACTGGGGTTCGGTCAGGTCTTTCTAGAGCCTTATGTCCTAACGGATTCAGTAATTGTGTGTCTTATACATGTATGTATTTCCTAGACTTAATATTCGTTTAATTCAATACTTGGACATTAGTCTGAGGCTTGGACAGTCTTCTATAAACACCTCTATCGCCAGGACAAGCAACCTCAAAAGTTTGGACAACCATGAGGAAACAAAGAAACACCATGCAGGCAAAGGAGCAGGAAAAAACCCCACAAGACCAAATAAATGAGGAGGAAATAGGAAAGATGCCTGAAAAAGAATTTAGAGTAATGATAGTAAAAATGATACAAAATCTCGATTACAAAATAAAGTACAAGAAACAGTTCATAAGAACTCAGAAAAACAAACAGCAATGGATAACAAAATAACTGAAATTAAAAATACTCTAGATGCTATAACCAGCAGAATGACGGAGGCAGAAGAACGAATAAGTGAGTTGGAAGATAGAATGGGGGAAATAAACGCCACAGAGCAGGAAAAAGAAAAAAGAATAAAAAGATTAGAAGACAGTCTCAGAGACCTCAGTGATAACACTAAGCGTACCAACATTCGAATTATAGGCATCCCAGAAGAAGAAGAAAACAAGAAAGGGTCTGAGAAAATATTTGAAGAGGTTCTAGTGGAAAACTTCCCCAACATGGGAAAGGAAATAATTCACCAAGTCCAAGAAGCACAGAGGGACCCATACAGAATAAACCCAAGGAGAAATACACCAAGACACATATTAATCAAACTAACGACAATTAAACACAAAGAAAAAATATTAAAAGCAGCAAGAGAAAAGCAACAAACAACATATAAGGGAAAACCCATAAGGATAACAGCTGACCTTTCTACAGAAACTCTGCAGGCCAGAAGGGAATGGCAGGATATACTGAAAATCCTGAAAGAGAGAAATCTACAGCCAAGAATACTCTACCCAGCAAGAATCTCATTCAGATTTGAGAGAGAAATCGAAAGCTTTCCAGACAAGCAAAAGTGAAGAGAATTCAGCACCACCAAACCAGCCTTACAACAAGTGCTAAAGGAACTTCTCTAAGTAGGAAACACAAGAAAAGGAAAACACCTACAAATACAAACCCAAACCAATTAAGAAAATGGTAATTGGAACACACATGTCAATAATCACTTTAAATGTAAATGGATTAAATGCTCCAACCAAAAGACACAGACTGGCTGAATGGATACAAAAACAAGACCCTTTTATATGCTGCCTACAAGAAACCCACATCAGACCAAGGGACACATATAGACTGAAAGTCAAGGGATGGAAAAAGAAATTCCATGCAAATGGAAGGCAAAAGAAAGCTGGAGTAGCAATACTCATATCAGACAAATTAGACTTTAAAGTAAAGACCATTAAAAGAGACAAGGAAGGACACTACATAATGATCAAGGGATCCATCCAAGAAGAACACATCACAATGGTAAATATCTATGCCCCCAATATAGAAGCACCTCAATACATAAGGCAAATGCTAACAGCTATAAAAGGGGACATCTACAGGAACACAATAATAGTGGGAGACTTGAACACCCCACTTACATCAATGGACAGATCATCCAAACAGAAAATAAATAAAGACACACAAGCTTTAAATGACACATTAGACCATCTCGACTTAAATGATATTTATAGGACATTCCATCCAAAAACGACAGAATACACTTTCTTCTCAAGTGCACACGGAACATTTTCCAGGATAGATCACATCTTGGGTCACAAATCAAACCTCGGCAAATTCAAGAAAATTGAAGTCATATCAAGCATCTTCTCAGACCACAACGCCATGAGAATAGATATCAATTACAGGAAAAAAGCTGCAAAAAATACAAACATATGGAGGCTAAACAATATGCTATTAAACAATCAAGGAATCACTAAAGAAATCAAAGAGGAAATCAAAAAATATCTAGAAACAAATGACGATGAAAACACAACAACCCAAAACCTATGGGACGCAGCAAAAGCAGTTCTAAGAGGGAAGTTTATAGCAATACAGTCCTACCTTAAGAAACAAGAAAATTATCGAATAAACAACCTAACCTTACATCTAAAACAACTAGAGAAAGAAGAACAAAGAAACCCCAAAGTGAGCAGAAAGAAAGAAATCATAAAGATCAGAGCAGAAATAAATGAAAAAGAAAGGAAAGAAACCATAAGAAAAGTAAATAAAACTAAAAGCTGGTTCTTTGAGAAGATTAACAAAATTGATAAACCATTAGCAAGACTCATCAAGAAAAAAAGGGAGATGCAAATCAACAGAATTAGAAATGAAAAAGGAGAAGTAACAACGGACACCTCAGAAATACAAAACATCATGAGAGACTACTACAAGCAACTATATGCCAATCAATTGGATAACCTGGAAGAAATGGATACATTCTTAGAAAAATACAATCTTCCAAGACTGAACCAGGAAGAAATAGAAACCATGAACAGACCAATCACAAGTACAGAAATTGAGGCAGTCATTAAAAATCTCCCAACACACAAAAGCCCAGGACCAGATGGGTTCACAGGCGAATTCTATCAAACATTTCGAGAAGAGCTAACACCTATCCTTCTCAAACTCTTCCAAAATATTGCAGAAGGCAGAACACTCCCAAACTCATTCTACGAGGCCACCATCACCCTGATACCAAAAACAGGCAAAGATGTCACAAAAAAAGAAAACTACAGACCAATATCACTGATGAATATAGATGCAAATATCCTCAACAAAATACTGGCTAACAGACTCCAACAGCACATTAAAAAAATCATACACCATGATCAAGTGGGGTTTATCCCTGGGATGCAAGGATTCTTCAATATACACAAATCAATCAACGTGATACATCATATCAACAACTTGAAGGATAAAAACCATATGATCATTTCAATAGATGCAGAAAAAGCTTTTGACAAAGTTCAACATCCATTTATGATAAAAGCTCTCCAGAAAATGGGCATAGAAGGAAATTACCTCAACATAATCAAAGCCATATATGACAAACCAAAAGCCAACATCATTCTCAATGGAGAAAAACTGGAAGAATTCCCTCTAAGAACAGGAACAAGACAAGGGTGTCCACTCTCACCACTATTATTCAACATAGTTTTGGAAGTTTTAGCCACAGCAATCAGAGAAGAAAAAGAAATAAAAGGAATCCACATTGGAAAAGAAGAAGTAAAATTGTCGCTCTTTGCAGATGACATGATATTATATATAGAAAATCCTAAAGACTCTACCAGAAAACTGCTCGCACTAACTGATGAGTTTAGTAAAGTAGCAGGATACAAAATTAATGCGCAGAAATCTCTTGCATTCCTATACACTAACAACAGAAGAGCAGAAAGAGAAATTAAGGAAACTCTCCCATTCACCATTGCAACCAAAAGAATAAAATACCTAGGAAGAAACCTGCCTAAGGAGGCAAAAGATCTGTATGCAGAAAACTTTAAGACATTGATGAAAGAAATCAAAGATGACACAAACAGATGGAGGGACATACCATGTTCCTGGATTGGAAGAATCAACATCGTGAAAATGTCTGTACTACCCAAAGCAATTTACAGATTCAATGCAATCCCGATCAAATTACCAATGGCATTTTTCACAGAACTAGAGCAAGAAATCTTACGATATGTATGGAACCACAAAAGACCCCGAATAGCCAAAGCAATCTTGAGAAGGAAAAATGGAGTTGGTGGAATCAGGCTTCCTGACTTCAAACTCTACTACAAGGCCATAGTGATCAAGACAGTATGGTACTGGCACAAAAATAGAAAGGAAGATCAATGGAATAGAATAGAGAACTCAGAAGTGAGCCCAAACACATATGGGCACCTTATCTTTGACAAAGGAGGCACGAATATACAATGGAAAAAAGACAGCCTCTTCAATAAGTGGTGCTGGGAAAATTGGACAGCAACATGTAAAAGAATGAAATTAGAATACTTCCTAACACCATACACAAAAAGAAACTCCAAATGGATTAAAGACCTCAGTGTAAGGCCAGACATTATAAAACTTCTCGAGGAAAACATAGGCAGAACACTCTATGACATCCATCAAAGCAAGATCCTTTTTGACCCACCTCCTAGAATTATGGAAATAAAATCAAGAAGAAACAAATGGGACCTCATGAAACTTAAAAGCTTTTGCACAGTGAAAGAAACCATAAACAAGACTAAAAGGCAACCCTCAGAGTGGGAAAAAATAATTGCCTATGAAACAACGGACAAAGGATTAACCTCCAAAATATACAAGCAGCTCATGAAGCTTAATACTAAAAAAGCAAATAACCCAATCCACAAATGGGCAGAAGACCTAAATACACATTTCTCCAAAGAAGACATACAGATGGCCAACACACACATGAAAAGATGCTCAACATCACTAATCATCAGAGAAATGCAAGTCAAAGCCACAATGAGGGATCACCTCACACCAGTCAGAATGGCCATCATCACAAAATCTGGAAACCACAAACGCTGGAGAGGGTGTGGAGAAAAGGGAACTCTCCTGCACTGTTGATGGGAATGTAAGTTGGCACACCACTATGGAAAACGATTTGGAGGTTCCTTAAAAAACTACAAATAGAACTACCATATGATCCAGTCATCCCACTCCTGGGCATATACCCAAAGAAAACCATAATCCCAAAGAAACTTGTACCATAATGTTTATTGCAGCACTCTTTACAATAGCCAGGACATGGAAGCAACCTAAATGCCCATCAACAAATGAATGGATAAAGAAGATGTGGCATATATATACAATGGAATATTACTCAGCTATAAAAAGGGATGAGTTGGAGCTATATGTCATGAGGTGGATAGACCTACAGTCTGTCATACAGAGTGAAGTAAGTCAGAAAGAGAAGGACAAATATTGTATGCTAACTCACATATACGGAATCTAAAAATGGTACTGATGAACTCAGTGATAAGAACAAGGATGCAGATACAGAGAATGGACTGGAGAACTCGAGGTATGGGAGGGGGTGGGGGGTGAAGGGGAAACTGAGACAAAGCGAGAGAGTAGCACAGACATATATATACTACCAACTGTAAAATAGTCAGTGGGAAGTTGTTGTGTAACAAAGGGAGTCCAACTCGAGGATGGAAGATGCCTTAGAAGACTGGGGTGGGGAGGGTGGGGGGGACTCGAGGGGGGGGAGTCAAGGAAGGGAGGGAATACGGGGATATGTGTATAAAAACAGATGATTGAACCTGGTGTACCCCCCCCCCAAAAAAAAAAAGAAACATACTGAGGAAGCATAGTCACTGGACTTACCGGACAAAGATTTAGAATCAGTTATTTTAAATATGTTCATTTGGGAAAACATTAGGCAGACCATTCTATTACATAAACCATAGCAAGATCCTTTTTTGACCCACCTCCTAGAATAATGGAAATAGAAACAAAAATAAACAAATGGGACCTCATGAAATTTAAAAAGTTTTGAACAGCAAAGGAAACCATAAATAAAACAAAAAGACAATCCTCAGAATGGGAGAAAATATTTGTAAATGAAGCAACTGACAAAGGATTAATCTCCAAAATACACAAGCAGCTCATGCAGCTCCATATCAAAAGAAGAAACAACCCAATCCACAAATGGGCAGAAGACCTAAATAGACATTTCTCCAAAGAAGACATACAGATGGCCAGCAAACACATGAAAAGATGCTCAACATCACTAATCATTAGAGAAATGCAAGTCAAAGCCACAATGAGGTGTCACCTCACACCAGGCAGAATGGCCATCATCAAAAAATCTAGAAACAATAAATGCTGGAGAGGGTGTGGAGAAAAGAGAACCCTCCTGCACTGTTGGTGGGAATGTAAATTGATATAGCCATTATGGAGAACAGTTTGGAGGTTCCTCAAAAAACTAAAAATAGAACTGCCATATGACCCAACAATCCCACTACTGGGCATATACCCAGAAAAAAGCCATAATCCAAAAAGAAACATGTACCACAATGTTCACTGCAGCATTATTTACAATAGCCAGGACATGGAAGCAACCTAAAAGTCCATTGACAGATGAATGGATAAAGAAGATGTGGCACATATATACAATGGAATATTACTCAGCCATAAAAAGGAATGAAATTGAGCTATCTGTAGCGAGGTGGATGGACATAGAATCTGTCATACAGAGTGAAGTAAATCAGAAAGTGAAACAAATACCATATGCTAATGCATATATATGGAATCTAGACAAATGGTACTGATGAACCTAGTGGCAGGGTAGCAAAAGAGATGCAGATGTAGAGAATGGACTTGAGGACACCAGGGGGAAGGGAAGTTGGGACGTAGTGAGAGAGTAGCATTGACATATACACACTACCAAATGTAAAATAGATGGCTAGTGGGAAGCTATTACAAAGCACAGGGAGATCAGCTTGATGCTTTGTGAAGACCTAAAGGGTGGGACAGGGAGGTTGGCAGGTAGGCTCAAGAGCGGGGGGATATGGGGATATATGTATACATATAGCTGATTCACTTTGTTGTACAACAGAAACTAACACAATACTGTAAAGCAATTATACTCCAATAAAGATTGAAAAATAAATAAATATATACATACATACATTCAAAGAGTTAAAAGAAACTGTCTCTAAAGAAATAAAGGAATACATGAGAATTATTGTCTCACCATAAAGAGAATATTAATAAAGAGATAGAAACTGTTAAAAAAACTAACTAGAAACTCTGGAGTTAAAAAAAATAAAATAATTAAAATGAAAAATTCACTAGAGTGGCTCAAGAGCAGACTTGAGCAGGCAAAAGAATGAGTGAACTTGAAGGCACATCTATGGAGATTATTTATTTGGAGAACAGAAAGAAAAAAAGAATGTAAATAAAATGAACAGAGCCTCAGTGACGTGTGGGACACCATCAAATAAAACAACAGACACAAAATGGGTGTCACAGAAGGAAAAAGAGAAAGGGTCAGAAAGAATATTTGAAGAAATATTGGCCAAAAATTTCCCCAAGTTGATTGAAAACATCAGTCTACACATCCAAGAAACTCAACAAACTCTAATTAGAAAAACTCAGAGAGATCCACACTTAGAGACATCATAATCAAACTTTCAAAAGATAAATACAAAGAGATAACCTTGAAAGCAGCAGGAAAGAACTGACTCATTTACATGAACAAATTGGAATCATGAACAAACTGGCAGCTGATTTCTAATCAGAAACCACGGAGGCTGGAAGGCACTGGATTAACATATTCAAAGTGCTGGAAGAAAAAAAAACTAAAAAACCAAGAATTCTATATCCAGCAAAACTATCTTTCAAATAAAGGAGAAATTGGGAGGAACTGCTTAATGGCTACAGGGTTTTCTTTTGAGGTGATGAAAATGTTTTGAAAGTAGATAGATATGGTGGTTGTACAACATTGTTAATGTACTAATTGTCACTAAATTGTTCACTTTAAAATAGTTAATTTTATGGTATGTGAATTTCACCTCGATTTAAAAAATAAAGGATAAATTTAAAACATTCCTAGATAAAGAAAAACTAAAAGAATTTGTCACTAACAGACTTGTACTACAAGAAATACTAATCCTGCAGCTAAAATGAAAAGACATAGACAGTGACTCCAATCTACATGAAGAAACAAAGAGCATGAGTAAAGGTAACTCCAAAGGTAAATATAGAGGAGTATAAATGTAACTTTTGTTTATAATTCCTTTTTCCTCCTACTTGATTTTAAAACAATGACATAGAGCAAATATTATAAGTCTGTGTTTATGGAAATGATATATAAATATATAATTTATGAAAATAATAGCATAAAGAAGAGGGAGGAACAGATCAAATTTTTGTATATTACTTTAAGTTGGTATTAACCTGAACTAGATTGCCATAAATTAAAAAATTAATTCTGTGATGACGTATATGAGAAAAGAATCTGAAAAAGAATGAATACATGTATATGTATAACTGAACCACTTTACTGTACACCTGAAACTAACACAATATTGTAAATCAACCATTTTTCAATAAAATTTTAAAAAATAAACAAATAAAATAAAATAAAAAGGCTTTTGCTTGGATACTGAAAAAAGAAACGAAATATCCAAAATAGGCAAATCTATAGAGACAGAAAGTAGATTAGTAGTTGCCTAGGACTAGAGGGAATGGCAGCATTGGAGGTCATGGCTAGGAGGTGCAGGATATCTTTTGGGGTAATGAAAACACTCTAAAATTGATTGCTATGGATGCACAACTCTGTGAATATACTAAAAGCCTCTGGATTGTACACTTTAAATGGGTGAATTTTGTAGTATATAAATAATATCTCCCTAAAGCTGTTAAGAAAAAAGCCAAAAAAAGAAAAAAGAAGTTACTAGGACAAGAACTATGAAAATAACAGAAAAATATATAGCAAAAGAAGTGACAAGGGAATTAAAATGGCATAGAATTAAAACAAAAGATGTCAGAAATGGAAGAATAGTGGAACAAGAAAAGACATAAGACATAGAAAACAAACAGTAAAATGACAGATGTAAATTCTACCTTATTAGCAATCACAAAAAAAGGAAATTTATTACACTCTCTAAAAGGCAGAGATTGGCAGAATAGATATAAAAACATAATCTAATTACATGTTTTCTATGAGACACACTTTAGATTAAAAAACACAAATATTTTCAAAGTAAATGTATGGAAAAAATACACACACACACACACACACACATATATATATATACCATGAAAACAGTAATCAAAAGAGAGCTGGAGTGGCTACACTAATACTAGTGTTATACTAGTAACAATATCAAAAAATTGTTACTAGACACAAAGGACATTTCATAAAGGCAAAGGGTTAATTCATCAAGAAGATATAACAATTATAAACATATCTGAATCTAATAACAGAACCCCAAAATACATGAAGCAAAAGCTGACAGAATTAAAGAAATAGACGATTCAACAATAATAGTTGAAGACTTCAATACCCCACTTTCAATAACGTATAGCACAACTAGACAGAAGATCAGCAGAGAAACAGAAGACACGAACAACACTATAAACCAACTAGAGCTAACAAACATTTATACAATGCTCCCTTCAAAAACAGTAGAGTACATATTCTTCTCAAGTGTGCATAGAACATTCTTCAGGATAGACCACAAATCTAAAACAATTTTAAATAAATTTAAAAGCTTGAAATGATACAAAGGATGTTCTGACCATAATGAAATTACAAACTATAACAAAAGTAAATTTGAGAAACTCACAAATTTGTGAAATTAAAAGCAAAATGATAGAAAACAATTTACCATCAAACACTAATGAAAAGAAAATTGGAGTGCCTATATTAAAATCAGAAAATGTAGACTATAGAGCAAAAAGAATTAGCAGGGATACCACATTACATAATGACAAAAGGGTCACTCCACCAAGAAAGCATACCAACTATAAACGTGCATATACCTAAAAAAGGGGCTTCAAAATACATGAAGACTCAATATAGTAAAGATGTCATTTCTCCCCAAATTGCTCTGTAGATTTAACATGATTCCAACCAAAATCCCTGCAAGATTTTCTCTGCACATACAGACAAGCTGATCCAAAAATTCCTATGGAAATCCAAAAGATCCAGAATAACCAAAACAATTTTGAAATAGAAAAATAAAATTAAAGGAATTAAAGCACATAATTTTAAGTCTTACTATAAAGCTCCAATACTATAGACAGTAGACAAGATAGTATTGATATAGACCCATGGAACAGAACTGAGTCCAGAAATAGATTCACACAAATATGACCAACTGAGTTTTCATAAAGGTTAAAAGGCAATTCAACGGAGCAAAAACAGTCTTTTCCACAATGTTGGAAAAATTAGACACATGTATGGAAAAATAATGAACCTCTCCTTAAAATTATGTCTTATGCAGAGATTAACTCAAAATTGATTATAGATCTAAATGAAAATTGTAAAACTATAAAATTTTTAGAAGAGAACACGGAAGAAATTTTTTTGACCTGGTGTTGGGCAAAGAGTCCTTTTACATGACACCAAAAGCATAATCTATTACAGAAAAAAATGATCACTTAGAGTGATTCATCACAAGTAAAACTTTTGCTTTGAGAGACTTATTTTTTATTTATTTTTTATTTTTTTATTAATTTTTATTGGAGTAGGGTTGCTTTACAACGTTGTGTTAGCCTCCACTGCACAACACAATGAATCAGCCACATACATACAGATATCCCCTCCCTTTTGGACTTCCCTCTCATTTAGGTTACCACAGTGCATTAGGTAGAGTTCCCTGTGCTATACGGTATCTTCCCATCAGTTGTCTATTTTATATGTAGTATCAATAACATACATGTGTCAATCCCAGTCTCCCAATTCCTCCCATCCCAGTTCTTTCCCCCTTGGTATCCACACATTTGTTCTCTACATCTGTGTCTCTTTTTCTGCTTTGCAACTAAGATAATCTATACCATTTTTCTAGATTCCACATATATGTGTTATTATATAATATTTGCTTTTCCCTTTCTGACTTACTTCTCTCTGTATGACACTCTCTAGGTCCATCCACGTCTCTACAAATGCCCCAATTTCATTCCTTTTTATGGCTGAGTAATATCTCATTGTATATATATGTGCCACATCTTTATCCATTCAATCTGTCAATGGACTTTTAGGTTGCTTCCATGTCCTGACTATTGTAAATAGTGCTGCAATGAACATCAGGGTACATCCTTTCGAATTATGGTTTTCTCAGGATATATGCCTAGGAGTGGGATTGCTGGGTCATATGGTAGTTTTATTTTTAGTTTTTTAAGGAACCTCCATATTGTTCTAGATAATGGCTGTATCAATTTACATTCCCACCAACAGTACAGGAGGGTTCCCTTTTCTCCACACCCTCTCCAGCATTTATTGTTTGTAGATTTTTTGATGATGGCCATTCTGACCAGTGTGAGGTGATATCTCATTGTAGTTTTGATTTGTATTTCTCTAATAATTAGTGATGTTGAGCATTTTTTCATGTGTTTGCTGGTCATCTGTATGTC
Source organism: Hippopotamus amphibius kiboko (assembly GCF_030028045.1). NCBI lineage: Eukaryota > Metazoa > Chordata > Mammalia > Artiodactyla > Hippopotamidae > Hippopotamus > Hippopotamus amphibius. The sequence goes on along the minus strand of NC_080203.1, from coordinate 19,267,858 downwards.
TTCTTTGGAGAAATGTCTATTTAGGTCTTCTGCCCATTTTTTGATTGGGTTGTCTGTTTTTTTTTTTTTTTATATTGAACTGTATGAACTGTTTGTTATATTTTGAAGATTAATCCTTTGTCATTTGCTTGGTTTGCAAATATTTCCTCCCATTCTGAGGGTTGTCTTTTCGTCTTATATATGGTTTCCTTTGCTGTGCAAAAACTTTTACGTTTAATTAGGTCCCATTTGTTTATTTTTGTTTTAATTTTCATTGTTCTAGGAGACAGCTCAAAAAAGATGTTGCTATGATTTATGTCAAAGAGTGTTCTGCCTATGTTTCCTCTAAGAGTTTTATAGTGTACGGCCTTACATTTGGGTCTTTAATCCATTTTGAGTTTATTTTTGTATATGGTGTTAGGGAGTTTCTAATTTCATTCTTTTACATGTAGCGGTCCAGTTTTCCCACTACCACTTATTGAAGAGGCTTTCTTTTCTCCATTGTGTATTTTTGCCTCCTTTGTCATAGATTAGGTGACCATAGGTGCATGGGCTTATCTCTGAGTTCTCTATTCTGTTCCATTGGTCTTCCTTTCTACTTTTGTGCCATTACTATACTGTCTTGATTACTGTAGCTTTGTAGTATAGTCTGAAGTCAGGGAGCCTGATTCCTCCAGCTCTGCTTTGAGAAAGAGACTTTTAAAGAGAACAAAAAGAGAAGCTATAGATTGGAAGAAAATATTTGCAAATCATATATTCCATAAGGGACTTGTATTTACAATATATAAAGACCTCTCATGTAATAGATCTCCAAGGCATTATCCTGAGAGAAAAAAAAAATCCCAAAAGGTTACTGTCCGATTCCCTTTATATGATGTTCTTGAGGCCATAAAATTAAAGTGATAGAAAACAGATCAGGGGTTACTACACGTTATGAGTTGAGGGAAGAATGTGACTATCAAAGGGTAACATAAGGGCATTTACTTGTGGTGATGGAACAATTTGGTATCCTGATTTTCATGATGTGTATTCAAATCTACACATGCGATAACATTTCAGAGAACAATACATGAAAAAGTACATGTAAAAATTAGTGAAATCCTAATTAAGTCTATACCTGAGTTAACAATATTATGCCAGTGTCAATTTTCTGCTTTGACAATGTACAATGGTTATGTAAAATATTATCATGGGGGCAATCTAGGGGGAGGGTACATAGGAATGCTCTGCATGATTTTTGTAATTTGTTGTAATTTGTAAACAATTTCAAAATTAAAAGTTGTATTAAAAGAACTCAACAACATGAAAAATTCTAATTTAAAAATAGGCAAAAGACTTGAACAGATACTTAGCTAAAGAGGATACATATATGACCAGTAAGCACATAAAAAGATGTACATCATTAGCTACTGCAGGAATGCAAAGTAATGTCACTGTTGAGATACCATTACACACCTACTGAAATAGCTAAAATAAATATTGCTGACATTACCAAGTGCTGACCAGGATCTGAAATGACAGCAACTCTCATCCATTGCTAGTGGGAATGCAAAATGGTACAGCTGCTCTGGAAAACCATTTGGCAGTTTCTGATAAAGTTAAGCATACACTTATCATATGACCCAGGAATCCTACATGTAGGCATTTATCCCAGAGAAATGAAAACTTATGGAAATAGACCTTATGTTAACACAAAAACCTATACTCAATTGGGTATAGCATCCTTATTTGTAATTTCTCCAAACTGGAAACAACCCAAATATCCTTCAACTTTAGAATGTAAGAACAAATTGTAATACATCCAAAGCATGGAATACCACTCAGCAATAACAAAAAAACCCCCACTATTCATACATGCAACAACTTGGATAAATCTCAAAGGCATTATGCTGAGTGAGAGAAGTCAGACTCAAAAGGCTGCAACATTGTAAGATGCCATTTATGTCACATTCTGTAAAAGGCAAAACCATACTGATAGGTCACGCCATGAGTTAGGACTGGGATGCTACAAAGGAGTAGCAAGAGGAGGTTTTTTGAACAGATGTCTGTTCTACATCCTCGTTTCACTGGTGGTCACATGAATTTATGCATGCGTTAATAATCAAAAACTGTACACTGGCAGAAACTGGCACAACTGTGTAAAGCAATTATACTCCAATAAAGACCTAAAAAAAAACCTGTACACCAAAAGAGTCTGTATGCTAATTTACTGTATGCTAAGTTTAATTAAAATTAACCTAATTATGCCAGTAATACTGTCATTTCACAATTTAGAGATTTAAAAATAAGAGCACGTATGTACATAGTGCTTACAAAGTACAGGCATTTTTCTAAGTATTTTACAAATATTACCTCATTTACTTTTCACAATAATCCTATGAGGTAAGTACTAGAATTCTCCCCATTTTACACACAGGGAAAGTGATACACATTGAGGTTAAACAATTTGTGTAAGATGACAGAGCTAGGAAGTGGTAGGGCTGGGATTAAAGCCAAGTTTCAGTCTAAGTCCAGAGTCTCTGCGGTTAACGATGAAGCTTTGCCGTATTCTATGCTATATGCTATGAGCTCTTTAGAAAATATCCTCTCCTCATTAATACTTATTAACTGGTACTTATTAACTGATACATTCTTAAGAAAGTCCTTGAGATTTAAATTCAAACAACCAACTAGTCAGAAAGAGACAAAAAGAGGAAGCAAAAGATCTACCTGTCATAATTTACAACTCACTTTTCCACCTACTGCACTGATTAACACAGGAGGCTGGTTTCTTGCTATGAATTTTTTTGGTCTCCTTGCATGAATCCATACTATACCTGCTATTTAAATATAGACACAAACGAATCTTTCTCATTCACGAAATTGCCAAAGGAAGTTTGGGTTTCTTACAGTAGCTGGAGAAGTGGAGAAGTAGGAGTTTTTGAACTTCTTTGTTGGTATTAAAATTAATTTCTAAAGGCATGTGGGACAACGGTAGTAAAAAGATTATTAATTGACGCAGTCTTGATTTCTGTTTGCTCCTACCACATTGCCTTTGCCTACATTCAGAATAGTTAATGAAAACTCACACGCCAAAGTGCTGAGCAAAGACAAAAAACAGGGAATATAAAATCTCTCCTTGGGGAAAAGAAAGAATAGATGTCATAGAAGACCATGCTTAGTTATTGTTTTTGAAATAAAATTGACCAGAAAAATTAACTAGGTAGTGCTGTTTAAATCGTACTGTCTCTTCAAGGTCTGATTGTACTTTGAGAGGAAAACAAAGCCAGATATGTTGTTTGGGGAAGGAAATGGATCCTGCCAGTTTTTATAGTTAGGATGCCTTTGGATCGTTTCCTTCTTTTATGTGTTCAAAAGAAGTCCGAAAATGAAGGGATAATTTCATGAAGTAGACAGGGAAGGAGACTGATTAGAGATTAGGAAATATATAAGAGCAAGAATGTATATAAGTTCATTGTTAAACAACCCTGGACACATTCACATTGGCATACCACAAACAGCTATACGTTCTAAGGTCACCATTTGAGAATTAAACTGCCTGTTTATATTTCAAATGCCTGACTCTGCCAGTGACTGGAAAGTCAGGATAGAAGTGCACCAGGAGCCAGGAAGGAGGAGGGAGGTTCTGATGAAAACTGCGAGGACAGCGTGATATATTTGCTACTCATTCAACTAACAGGCACTGAGCACCTGCTAAGTGCTGGGCAATGCACTAAGGGCAGGAGTTACAGATATGGCCAAGACCCAGACACCACCTGCTACCAGGAGCTCACAATCAGGTTTGGGAGATCCCAGAACACTTGGGAAAATGCTAGTGGGGCTGTATGACTGGAGTTTTCAGGGGATACGACAAAGGATGGGAGATCGTCAAGAGAGAAGTTGAAGGAATATGCAGTGAACACATACTGAAGGGCTTTGTATTCTATGCCAAGGAGTTTGACATTTTATATCTTTTGTTTAAACACAAATAATCCATGTTTGCTGCACAATATTTTCAGAATACAGAAAACAAAATGTTAAAAAAAAAACGCTGTAGATGAACTGGGGGATTGGGATTGCCATATATACATTACTAATAAGAAAAAAAATCAAATTGTACACTGTAAATACATGCAGTTATTGTATGTCAAAACAAATTAAATATACATTTGAATACCAAAAAAACCCCCTGTAATTCCACCACCCAAAGGTGCACACTGTCTTCTTGCGTCTGTGTCTGTCTTTCCCTCTTTCTAGATTGACAGATATGTCTCTCTCTTTACATCTATCGAGAGAAATATATGTACACTCACACACACACACACACATACACACACACAGGGGTTTTCCCACTTAAAAATAAATAATTTATTCATATTTTAAGTGATTTATTCATACTTTTAATGATATATTTATTCATATCATTAAATTTTCTTCAACAACACCTTTTTAATAGCTGCATAGGATTCTACCATATTGCTATTTCATAATTTTTGCTGTTTTTTTCCTGTTTTTGCATAGTAGGAGTTATTTTTGAAATGCAATCTTTTTTGCATTCCATGACAGCTGTTGTCCAGAAACACGGCAGTTTCAGGCTGCCCCAGGGTAGAGCTGCTGAAGAGAAAGGAAGAGTAAAAGATCACTGAGTGATAAATAAGGAAAGAAGTTGGGCATTTTGTGGAAAAAAAAAATGGATTCATGTAAGGTGGTTCCTACTAGAGAGAGAACAGTAAGAGAGAGGAAAGACTCTGTCCATGCTGTGGGCCCTGGTTAAGTTATTCACACACAAAAAAGCTTTATTGAACGCCTACTGAAAACATATTAACCAACCCAGACCCTGGGTCCTAAAATAACTTAACCAAGGTTTCTAATATGATTTCCTATGCAAGCTATCATCAGTCAATGGTTCACCTGATGCATCTGACCCTTGACAAAGAACTGACTGGGCATGGTAGCTAGATATCACCTACATTTCCCAAGTTCTATTTCCGTATTAAATTAAATCATCAGAAAGCCAAGTACCTGGACCATATTATCTCGGCCTCCAAAGAGATGTCTAAACTGAATTACGATTTAATATCACATTCTTACCCTTTATGTACAAGGTCAATACAGGAGTTATCCATTTCAACAGGGTTGTTGTTCCTCTGCAAAACTGTAGTTGAAGATGTCTGCTATAATATATTATCTCTCACAGAAGGGTCCATATAATAAATTTCATGATAAAATTTGTCTGGGGAAAAGAAATATACATATTTTCCTGCAGTAACAATAAAAACTATACAAGCCAATGTATTTTCCTGTTTACTTTTTGCTGCTAGGAAACAGACTATTGGATTGGCCTGTCCAAATACCTCATGGCATCCACCCTTTCTGGTTCCTTTAGTTTGTCTCCTTCGTTATTATATTTTAAAGGTCCTCTGTTTATATTGTTTAATTTTGTACACTACCTCAGATCCTTCTGAAGGTATATGGAATGAAAGGAATCTTAAATTTAGTCACTAAAAGCTTTTTGGTAACAACTGGGCCACACGCTACTAAAACGTGGCTCACTGGTTATTAAAATCTGATTGGGGCTGTGAGACGATATTTGTTAGCTGATAGTTTTGATGGTGGTGTAATTAGTCTCCATGTGATTAATGTCTTGAAATGTGCTATTCTAATTCATTTTCATAACATATAAATGTACACACGCAAGTGCTATAATATGGCATCTCAAGATGACTAAACCTCTAGAGTAATCTATAACTTCCATCTTTAATGACTATAAGTCTGAGCTGTCCTTTTCTGTACAGAAAGCACTAAAGAATGGAATGGAGCTTCCCTGGTGGCACAGTGGTTAAGAATCTGCCTGCCAGTGCAGGGGACACAGGTTCGAGCCCTGGTCCCAGGATATCCCACATGCCATGGAGCAAATAAGCCCATGTGCCACAACTACTGAGCCTGTGCTCTAGAGCCTGTGAGTCACAACTACTAAGCCTGCATTCCACAACTACTGAAGCCAGTGCACCTAGAGCCCATGCTCTGCAACAAGAGAAGCCACTGCACTGAGAAGCCCAGGCACCGCAACGAAGAGTAGCCCCTGCTCACCACAACTAGAGAAAGCCCGCACAGCAACAAAGACCCAACACAGCCTAAACAAATAAATAAGTAAAAATTTTTAAAAAAGAATGAAATGAATCCAACTCAAAATTGCATGAATGTGCTCTTCTCTCTTCTCCACCTCTGATCTGAAGAGAGATGACTTACAGTGATACCTACTTAAAACTCTTCAATGGCTCTCCACTTAAAAGGGTTTTTATCTTCAGGATAAAGTCCAACTGCTATGGTGAGATGCTCATACTAGCTTAAGGAAAAAAGGCAAATTACAGAATAATATGATCTCAATTTTATCACACATACACAAATAAAATAGACTAAAACTTGGCACTGAAATTGATAATAGGCTTAAAAATTATTCTTTTCTTAAATCAATATATTCTTATTTTTCTAAAATAAAGCAGGTGTTAGTTCTATCATCAGGAAAAGAGACTCATCCTGCTGAAAAGTTCAAATATCCACATATTTCAGAAATTAGAGATACTGGAGGCATGGTGGAGCTGGTAGAATTACTATAAGCCGCTCTCTCTAGATTGAGTACACCTGGGCTGTGAGAAGACACGTGATATCCACAAAGTGTCATAGCCAATCAATGGCAGAACTTAGAATAGACCCAGGCGCCACCAAATACAGTGCTCTAATGCCGCAACTACCTGTCTGAGCTCTGGCAAGATGCTATAGCAAGGACTAGCCTTAGGGGCCAGGCTAAGCTACAGGACTCAAAGATTTCCTCCAACTTTAAGAGTCTATGAAATACAATCTGGCAATACAGCCTCCTCTCAGGTTGCAATTCCTAGAATCAGACAAAAGAGAAACAAAAAGCATTTTTAAGGCAAAACAATTTTTAAAGACACAATCATTTTTGGACCTCTGTGACAGACATAGCTCTAGAAGGCAACGTAATTTTTTGTTAATTTCAGATTGTACACCTTGCTTGATCAAAAATAACATTTTTCCCTAAATGAAGAAAATATGGCAGATAAAGAGAGATCTTTTGGCTGGCCTCCTGACCTCTTGGTCCAGAGCTTATTACAGGATATGTTGGGAGATTGATTTTTATTCAGGGACTAGGGGTTGGCCCGAGCTTTCAAATTCCACCTCTTTCCTTCCAATAGAATGGTCTCTCCTTTTAAAAGCTTTGAGCCTCTGAGTTGGGGCTACATAAAACCTCAGTCAGATCAGTTTATTCTTTTTTTTTTAAGTGAGGGAATGGTGGTAAATCAAAGGAACATGGTAACTTTTAGACAATCGGCTCCCAATCTCTGGTCACAAGACCAATTATGGTGACCAAGAGACATCCTCCCTAATCTCCTGGCTAAACGTGGAGTCAGGTATGCAGTACAGACTTTTTGTTCTGTGGAGATAATGTAGCTTCAGGACCATACTCTTCCAGACAATAGAAACAGTAATAATGGTGACGATTGCAGGGCTTTGTCCTCTCAGCAGCAGCTCCCACAGAGGGACCAGGCCAACAGTTCTTCAGAGGACCTCTTGGCCTTGGTCTGTGCTGGGAGACAATTCTCCATGGAGCTCTTGTGTTTCTGCATATCTTGTGAACAGAAGCACTGACTGCCTTTGTTCTGGAATATCTTTTTGAGGATGTTTGTGTAGCAAACAGCCTTGGAAGACAGAGGTGGTGTCTAACTCTGCAGGGAAGAGCAGGTTTGCTTAGAAGATACAGCTGAGCGCGGTCCAGTATAATGAAGATGATGTCTCTCTCTGGAGCAAAGGGCTGGTGTACTTACTGTTCATTACAAAAGATTTGAGCTCCCTAAACTCAGGGTTCCTCTCCTGTATTTCAATCCACTGTGTGTGCAGCTATCACCTGGCTGTCTTCACATCATCTTGTGCGTACTGGGACTCAGAGGTCCGGGGCAAAAATGCTGATACTCTGGCTGTAACGAACTGTTCTTTGCCCCTGATCCACGAGTCTTGTGCCTGGGAGGATGTCTCCTGCCCACAACTCAGGTAAAAATTTGACCCATCACAGTTCTTAACAATCTATACTCCCTGACTGGACTCCTATAAAATGCATGGAAGTAATTAGAAGAAAGTATGGAACCTACAGCCTAAAAGTTAAAAGATTGCTCGTGGCTCAAGAATAGTCATCGTCACATAACAACTACATGTGTTTTTGACAACTAACTACTTTAGTTGCAGCTGAGGCCACGGGGTTACAAAACCTCATCAGTGCTTGATTTGGGGCCACAGTAATAAAAGAACAGGTTTAGATCTAACCCAACATGTCTTTAAGGCAGAAGTGGAATTGCCATATGAAGGATCTCCATGAAAGAATCAAGAAGTCCATTCACTGATCAGTTCTGCACCAGGGAGAGCTTTGGTTTAACTCTTAGCCTAAATACCAACAAGCCTTTTTTGACATTTTATTCAATTTACATAGTATCACTGTTTAAAAAATAAAATATTCAGAATAACCAATTCATTGTTGAGAGTTTCTGGAGGTTTTTTTTCCCAACTCATTATAAATCGTACAATATGCCAATGTATTCTTTTAGTGCAATTATGCAGAAGAAATACAATGCACAACTGGACCCCTTTATTCAGCAGTGGCCATGTTCCAAAAATTAACTGACAAAGATGTTACTGCCACTCCAAAAAACAAACAGTAATTCTTAAATGCCTAAAGAAAGCCAAATGGCTTTTTAGAATTACTAGATTATTGCTTTACTATTTTAAAAATTCAGTAATTACATCTTAGCTGGGGGTTTACAGTATTCAGAATATATCACAGTAATAGGCTGTTTCTCTCCAACCTAAAAAATAACCCCACTTTTCATTTAAGAATATTATCTATGTAGCTAACATGACTCATAATTTGTTTTTTTCTGAAATGATAGGTTATACTCAGAAATCTTCATCTCTCTTTTCAAAAAAGGAAGAGAGATGGGAGGCATGTCCCCATCTTCACCTCCATGTCTAGCAAATAAGTCAAGGTTCCCCACTATCTTTGCCTCAAAGGGTCCCCAAAGTACTTGTGGAAGCAGATGTTATGTGAGACTCACACTGAGTCCTTGAGTCTTTTTGCTCCCTGAACACATTAACTTGACACTTGGAAATATTGTATGTGAAAGTTATTATCACACGTAAATTTCTTAAATATTTCTGATAAAAAAGAGATCCACATGGTGTCAGTGAAAACAATAGTTTCATTAATTTTTATGTACAGAAAAAGCTTTCATTTCTCCACCCCTTATACTCCTGGTTGTTGTCCAAATTTATTCTTCAAATGTGAATTCAGATGTTTGCTGTATGGGTCAAAACCACAACAACTATTCTTGCTTCTGGCCTAACTGAAGTGTTGAAGTTAAAACAGTGCAAAGGGGGACTTCCCTGGTGGCACAGTGGTTAAGAATCCACCTGCCAATGCAGGGGACATGGGTTCGAGCCCTGCCCCAGGAAGATACCACATGCCGCAGAGCAACTAAGTCCGTGCGCCACAACTACTGAGCCTGAGCTCTAGAGCCTGTAAGCCACAACTATTGAGCCCATGTGCCACAACTACTGAAGCCCATGCGCCTAAAGCCTGTGTTCCGCAACAAGAGAAGCCACCACAATGAGAAACCCACGCACGACACTGGAGTAGCCCCCGCTCACTGCAACTAGAGAAAACCTGTGTGCAGCAATGAAGACCCAACACAGCCCATAAAACATAAATGTATATTAAAAAACAACAACAAAACTGTGCAAAGGGCATAACCCTGTGGAGTCTGTTCCCCCACATCCACCCACCTTCTGCAAAGAAAGCAGTAGAAGCCTTTTTACCAGGTCCTCTTTAACTCCCTTAGTGGGAGGTGGCAGAAGCGGCTCCAGTGGGATGACAGGGAAAGATTACTGATCCAGGGCTAAGGGAGCTGACTTCAGCAGGCAGCTCGCTGATTCACACGTACAGTGGCCAAAGAGCAGCTCTGAAGGACAAAGTTCCAGCAGGAGAAACAGGTAAGGAGAGCATAGTACCGACTCAGAATAGCTTAATTTCTCAGAGCTGAGTTTCTTCAGATGAAAATCCTCCACCCTCATTTCATGTCCATATACAAACACACCATCATCAGTATCAGCACCATCTGCTTTTCCTTTCTGGAGATTGTGCTGGGAGGTCCTTACTGGGAAAACAAACAAGACGAAGCAGGATTTTCAGAACCCGGTATTTGAGTCGTTCGTCGCCTAGCCCCCAAAGCATTTTTGGCTCCCCCTTGTGGGGAGAAGCTGTACTAAAGCACGCCTTGTGCGAGGACCAAGGCGTTAACCTTTTATCAGGAGAGGCAGAATCCTGGGAGAATATACTTATTTTAATTAAGTTAAAGGAATCAGGAGGGTGCTTGGGTGAAGGCAAATGAATCATCAAAACCTTTGGGATAATTGGGAGATTGGGATTGCCATATATACATTACTAATAAAAAATATCAAATTGTACAATTTAAATACATGCAGTTGGGCTTCCTAGGTGGTGCAGTGGTTAAGAATCCGCCTGCCAATGCAGAGGACATGGGTTCGATCCCTGCTCCAGGAAGATCCCACATGCCACGGAGCAACTAAGCCCGTGTGCCAAAAATAAATAAATAAATAAAAAAAAATACATGCAGTTTATTGTATGTCAGTTATATCTCAACAAAAGTTCTTTAAAAAAAAAACCTTTGTGGTGATTCTCAATTTCACAACTCATATTGGTCCTTTGTTCCCCAATGTTAAAAATATACATTATCTGAGATATCTCAGAGCACAAAGCAGTCACGTGTATCTACTGGCTCATGGTGATTAGAAATGTGGCTACAAACACTAAAATAGAAGAAAAAACAATGAACTGGGTTTTACTTGACCTAGATTCTAGCCCCAGCCCTTGTCCTAAGCTTACTGGATGACTTTGGACAAAACACTTAGCTGCTTCAGATCCTTTTTTCCATAAATGCTGATAACAGCTTTCATAAATACTTTATTGAACTGTTGAGAGTTTCCAATTCGAGAGGATACCAAAGTATTTACAGAGGTTATAGTGCCTTGTATTAAACATACGTGTATTTATAGACAATATATATGACCTAGAGTTCCCTCTAACTTAATGATTCCAGGGAAAATTATCTCCTCTTTGAAGGCATCCAGCTAGCAACCATTCAGGTGAGGCTGAGGGGTGGGGAAGGAGCCACAGATGTCTTGAATAAGATAGTCTTCAATCCCAGCTTTCATCCACCTCTTTTTCACTGTATGATGGGAGCTTCCGTTTCTTCATCTCTGAAATGAGGTTAAAGATAGTAGCATCTTTTCCACTGAGCTGTTGTGAGGGTTAAATGAGATGATGCAGACAGACCACTTAGCCCAGTACCTGGAATATTAGAAAACGTTCTGAATCTGTTAACTCTCATCATCGTCATCACTGCTGCCATCACCACTCTTTCCTTCTACTTGGACAGAGGTTTCAGTCTAAGCATCCCAGAACCAGTGCATTATATGGAGAGCAGATAGGTCAGAGGAGAAAGTTGGGGTTCTGCTGAGGCTGGAGCAAGGAGTGGTTGCAAAGGCCCACACTGCGAAGTACCCAATAAAGGAGCTTCTCAAAAGGCAAAGCCTTGTTCCCATCCTGACGGTGCCTGTGATTGTGGACCCTTTGGTAGAACTGGACGTTGAGGTGTCAGGGAATAGCTGACAGTGACTCTCAGACATCTCTTCTGGTTCATAAATAAGCACTCGAAATCCCTTAAATATTATAACTAGACATATATATATAAATATACACATATATATACCATTTTATCCTAATGCACCTACACTTTTAAAATTTTGTTTATCAATTTATTTTTACCAGTGTGGCATTCCATGACTCTTAAAAGCATAAAGACATCCACAGATAGAGATTTCATAATGCATACATTCATTCAGCAAACACTCCAATGTTAACTTCATGCCACACATCAGGTTAGGCATAGAGTTAAAAAGGTAATGAGAAGCTGGCCTTACTCTCAAGGACTTCACAGTCTAGTGATAAGGCATCCAGAAACGGGGTGCAGGAAGGGCAAAGGTGGTCGGTTATGTTTTAAACATGTTCAGTTTGCAATGCCTTTACATAGCTGCTTATAGTGACAGACATCTAGGCTGAAACTATGTAGTTGAGTCCTGAGCAGTAAGCACCTGTGAGGTCACCCAGGTACAGTGTATTCAATGAGAATGGAAAAGCAAAGATGAGTCCCTGAGGAAACATGCTGAAAGGGGAAACTGAAGAAAGGAATCCATGAAAGAAAGAGATAGAGAAAATAGAGGCAATGAGTAAAGAAGACAATCAGGAGAGAATGTCAGTCAAGACATTACGTAAGGAGCTTCTATATAGAAATCAATAAGATGGAAAAGTAGTAAGTGCTATTACTGTCACGATTATCCCTATTTTCAGTACTCAGAGGGTTTTTCCTCATTCACATGGATGGTGTGGTATCCAGTCTCCAGGGTGACCCTCAATGATGCATAGCTCTTGGTATCTGTGCCCAGGTAGAGTCTCCTTCCAAAATGAATCAGACCTGGACATGCTTGACCAAGAGGATACAGCAGAAGTGATGATGTATGTCTTCCAAGTCTAGATCAAAACAAACATTGTGGATTCTACTTTGGTCTCTCAGATCACTCATTCTATGAAAAGCCAGCTACTGGGCCATAAGGACATCCAAGCCAACCTACAGAGCAGCCCATGTAGAGGAACTGAGACTCCCCACGCATAGTCAGCACCAATTCGCCGGCCATGTGAGTGAGCCATCTGGACATATATCCTCCAGCCTCAGTCAAGCCTTCAGATGAATGTAGCCCCATCTAACATCTGACTGCAGTCCTAATAGAGACTGCCACTCGGAACCATTCAACTGAACCATTCCCCAATTCCTTATCCACAGAAACCATGAGAGATAAATTGTCATTGCTGTTTTAAGTGAGTAAGTTTGGAGTGATTTGTTATGCAGAAATAGATAACTGTACAAATGTTTCCCTCTCCTAAATCTAAACAATTTAAAAAAAATCTGGAACACTTTAGTGGGAACCATACATTTCCTGGGATGAAAAGTTTCTTCCACACAGTCATTATTGGTACGTTTCATTACCCTTTTTCCTCTGTCCTTTATGTCAGTTAATATCTTAACACTACATGAACTACATGGCTGTTGCCAGGAGTCATTCCCTGGTTTATGTATCCTTTTAGCAAGAGATGAAGTCCTAGGTAATAGATGTCACAAAAGACAATCATCATAAGAAAGCTAAAAGAATAATCCTGATATCTCCCCAAAAAGGGAATATGACTGGCAAAATATACTTGTGAAGAAAGACAAGTTAACCATGACATCTAAGGCCAGTAGAACCTTAAAAAGTGACTGGACACTCCTGTTGAGCTGATTATACTTGTTCTCCATAAGAAAGTGTATGAGGAGGCCATGCTAACCATACACACCTGGGGATGATTACACAGGATCCTAGGTCAATGTAAGACCGAGCATAGCTATTTGTGAAACCTTATTTGGTAAATCCACTTTGCTTCTGGGGGAAAAAAAGGGGGAAAAATCAGAACTTATTTTTCACATTCAAAGGGAGGTAAGACTTATTTCACAAATCCCTCTCACTCTTCCTGCCTCCCTTCACCCTTATACTTCTGGAAGGTGGGGAAAAGATGGAAAGACGTGGCTAACTTACAAGAGTAGCAGCATATAAGGAACATTTCTGATGTTTAAATGTTTGGTCCCATTTTACACTACATGCCACCACCATGTTCACTGCAGAAAGAAATAGTCGCTGCAAATGAAGGGTAAGTAAGCCAGTGAGACTACTGGAAGAAGCTACAGGGAAAAAATGACTAATGCAGGGTCAAACCCTGAGGGTCCTGGCTCAGCAGGCAAGGAGGTTGTAGGCAACAGTGGAAGGAGCATAAATACCAAGTCCCTTTTTTGCACTCCTCTCACATTTCTCCTTGTTGGAGCTAGGATGCAAGCTTCCAAGTTTGGACAAATGACTCCGCTTGTATACGCTAATTTTGAATTGATAAGGTACTGGTCAGGAGAAACAACAAGCTGAGACTTAATAATAGAACAGAGGAGGTGAAAGGGGAAGTTAGGCCTGGAAGGAGTTGAAAACTGTAAGAAAAAGAAAAAAAGTCCAAAATAAAGTATGGGGCATGCATAGCTACAAGCTAGTGAAGTCCTGCTGACTTAAGATAATGAGAATTAGGTCTAGGGTACCAATGAGCCTGGCTGAGGACAGAAGGTGGGAGTTTGTATGAAAGCTTTTCTTTCTTCAAAGATGAGGGGAGCCTAGGAAAATTTCAACCTTTGACAAGAATTATAGAATAAAAGTAGAAAGAGAGAGCCCACTTCTTAGATACTCAGGAAAAGAAGGTCCACGTCTGAGATCTGTGTGGTCCCAGTAGCTGAACATAAATACCTAGTACCTTAGGAAGTCTCTGTTTAGTTGAAAGCCACACTCCTTAGAGTTCAGGAGATTGTGGAAGAAGTGACCCTAGGAGTACTCCTTTTGTTTTTTTTGGCCGCACTGTGCCATTTGTGGGGTCTTACTTCCACCCCCAGGGATCGAATCCATGCCCCCTATACTGGAAGTGCAGGGTCTTAATCACTGGACAGCCAGGGAAGTCCTAGGAGAACTCACAAATATTTGTTAATGTTCACCAAAATAAGACAATAAAACAGCACATTAAGTAAAAATAATATCAATGATATTTGGTAGGGACTTCCCTGGTGGCACAGTGGTTGAGAATCCACCTGGAATGCAGGGGACATGGGTTCAATCCCTGATCTGGGAAGATGCCACATGCTGCGGAGCAACTAGGCCTGTGCGCCACAACTACTGAGCCTGTGCTCTACAGCCCATGAGACGTAACTATTGAGCCCGCATGCTGCAATTATGGAAGCCCATGCACCTACAGCCTGTGCTCCACAACAAGAGAAGCCACCACAGTGAGAAGCCCGCACACTGCAACAAAGAGTAGCCCACGCTCGTGCAACTAGAGAAAGTCCGCATGCAGCAACGAAGACCCCATGCAGCAAATAAACTTATTTATTTATTTAAAAAATATTTGGTAAATGAACACTAAAGGATGTTATACAATTAACTTTTATTTACTATCATCTGCTGACTACAAACCTTCCAGTCTCTTCTGCCTACATGGTTTGAGTGAGATCCTTGTAAATTCATTTTTCTATATTACAAATAAAATATCGAGACATTTCTTTCCTTCTTCCATCCAAATGTTTTGATTTTGAGTCCCTAGATAACAGTCCCTAATTCACAACTGGGAGTTAAGTGGAGATTTCTATAATCTTGATGCAAAATTCTTGAGACAGTGAGAAAAATACGTAGGTGGAAGCCTGTACAGGTTATAATTCTGAATTCAGACTTAGGGACGGATTACTGTATATACCATACCCAGAGTGAAGTGAACAAAATGTAGCCCAGCAAGGATTTTTACCTTACATGCAAATAACTATTTGAAATTAGTATACCAGGAGCTGCTTTTAAGGTATCTGAGAATTCTAGTCTCTTAAGCAGTTTAAAACTTCCTCAGGCAATCTTGTTTACAAATTAACAGAATTCTGAATTAATGAGGTGCAATTGCTTTCTTTTTAAATAACTTCAAATACAGACTAACTTTAACACATATGGAAATAATTCTCCTCCCACCCCAATGATACACCAGACCTCAAAGATGTAACTTTTCTTTTGTGAGCTACCGGAGACTTCTTGCCAGAGTCACTTTCCAATGGCACCGTTCTGAAGTGAATGACAAATACTCTAATATTTACACATGACCTGGCTAACGAAAATACATATTTGTTTTCTCCAGTACTTTTTCCATATTTCTCTCCAAAGACCTAAAGGGATGGTTTGGTTTTGCAGTCATCATAAATTTATTATACTGAACTTGTGACCCAGTCTGGATGAGAACCAGAATGATATCCAACATGAAAAGGCAGAATTCACTCAGTTCTGCAAAACTGCATTCTTTCAGAAAATCCTGAAAAATGGCCCCTTTTATTTTCTTTACATTGTTCTCCTCTCTAAGTGCCACCAAATGTTTTATTTTTGTAGTTTAACCAGCCCTAATAAATACATACCATATTGTTTTTTGTGCCTATAAGTTACAGATGAATAATTTTAAGATTTGATATCACAAGATTCAATATCATTTTCTCAAGCAAAACTTCATCACCTAAACTAGTTTTGCCTATAGAACTCATCCTGAAGCTTCCATTATTCAAACTGCCCCTTATGAGAACTAATACATAACAGAATTTTTTAAAAGGCTGACACCTTAAATGTTCTTTATTTTGAAATCTCTGGTATGTGACCCTTCCAGTCAGAAAGCAAAGAAAAAGCCAAGAGTACCTAATTTAAGTGGATTTATAGCATCAAATTACATGTATACATACTTATACACTGAATATATGCATATGACAGAAGATAAAGACAACAGACACCCAGCAAAGCAAAACCTATAAAATGTTTCAAGATGAAATGATATAATTACACATGATACCACATACAGGGCATTTCTCTACCATTTGCCATCTGTAGTAAGGAGTATTTTTATTTCTCTCACGGAAGGGGATATTTTATCCTCTCTTACTTCAGAGTGGGCATAGATACTATCAAAAAAAAAACTCTTTAAAAGCTGATTCCTGCTTGAAGATTTATTTCCCTACCATACTTTTCATTATTCAGGAAGGATATCTTATATGAATTGTGGGTTTCATATGCTCTCAATTTCAGATACCATGTATACGCACTCACTGAAAGTAGAAATCCAACTGCCTATACAATGGTCTTATAAATGGAACAAGTTGGCTTAAATTGAAACAATTTTCGGAGACATTTCCATTGCCTACTTTCCATGACAGTTCTCCAGCTCAGCGCTTTTAAATCTGAAATAAAGATCTTTTACAGCAACAGTCAGCATAGACACATACCTACAAACAGGAAATTTTTCATGTCATGCTCAAAAATAAGAATGAACTATTTTCCAAACTAGAATGAGTTAATACTCAGGATTGTGCCCACTTACAGAGAGGAAGGCACAATGCAGGGTATCTGACTTGTTGGATGAAAGTCAGAGTCAGGGTTAACACTATTTGCTTCCTTATTTCTCTGACGCCTGCTTCTATTAATGTACAAAAAGAGTTGATCGTACGAAAGGAAATTTGTATTAAAAATACCAGTCAGAAGAAACAAAAGAAACAGCTACTCACAGAGACAATGTGTGTCTGATTGTTTTTTCTGAAAATGGAAGCATGGATTAACAAAAGAAAATCAATGCTGCCATTTCAATGAAGGAAGAGAGGGGGTGTCATTTCAAATACATGAAATGATAGAAAAAGGAAAAGGAAACAGTTTCTGTATTTCCTGCACAAGTTCAGTCGGTATTAATAAAAACAAAGGTGGAAAGAGATGATGCCAATAATTATTGCAGAAACATTCATGACAGCCAAGAATTCAAAATTAGTTCAGGCTAGCCTAAATCAGAGTCTCCTGACACTTCATGGCCACAGATTTTATGCTTGTTTTGGGGGAAAAAGAAACATGGGGTGGGGGCAAGAGAAGAGGTTGGAGCCAAGGGGGGTCAAGGAACAAACAGAAGGAAGAATTTGTTACCTTAAAAAAAAAATCCATCAGAGCCCTGCTTCCTAAAAGATTCTATGGTATTCCTCCCATAGAGTTCACAGATGGAGAAGGGTAATGGACTGGAAGATGAACTAGGAGATACACAATCTTCACATAAACCAACTGAAGTGGTCATACCAAACAAAAAGCAGCACTGAAGCATGCATGCTGATAGACTGCAAGAATATCAATGCTGATCACATTCCCAGAAGAAACTGAAATCAATTGGAAACAGATAAGAAATCCAACATTTCCAGTGACACGGATGAATTTTTTCAGGGAAGTCATTACAATTGTAAGGTTTAAAAGCACACCCTTCATTTATGGTATATTATCCCTATAAGGGCCATGTGGTCCTATAACCAGCAAGGTACACATCAGTGTTATGGGGGGTGGAGGGCTGATACGTAGTAGCACTTAGCACCATGACTCACAGGCTCTCTAAATATCTATGGGAGGGAGGAAAGATGTATAGAATAAAGAGGTTTAGAGAAAAAGAAGATCATCAAAAAGTTGGGGAGTAAGGTTTTAAGTAAATGTAATGACAGTGGAATTATTTAAGCTTAGATAAAATGGGGGAAACATTTAATGTCTTCCAGGATATTATACACATGGCTGATCTCCATCTCTGCTGAAGACAGAACAAGATGAAATACTGCTTAAATGAGTTAGGTTAAATATAAAGGCAGCTTCTTGTCAAATACTTGAAGAGATTACTAAGGGAAAGTGAAGATCCCTTAAAATAAAATGTATTCTCACCTAACCAAGATAAATTAGGCTGTACAACAGATTAAATAAGTTCACTGAAGTTCTATATGGCTCTGATAAATTTCTGATCAATTCTAGTAAGAACTCTAAAATTGAAATACAAATTTTATAGAGACCATGGAGGTACATGTTTTTTCCAATCACTGTACTTAACATCCATCCTGATCTGTCAACATATAACAATAATATGCCCATAATTCACCATAACTTTCTAATAAAGTTTAATATCAGCATTCAGCTCAAGAGGTAACCATTTCTATTTCATCCACCTCTTTTTTTTTTTCTTCTTGTAAGCTCCCCTCAACCACTTTCAAATCTTTTCCATCTGGCAAAAAAAGTAACAGAAAAATCTCATTTCCTGTGCCCAGCCTGCCTGATCCTTGCTGGAGACAGGACCCACTTAACTGTCACCTGATCCTTTGGTCCAGTCCTCAACTGATCTCCCTACCTGCTCTTAACCATAACCTCAACCACTCCTAACCTTGTACAGCTCTGTGTTTACCTCTCTTACCACACTTGACAAAATCTACCACGGATTATTACTGGGCTGTGTATTCTCTTTCCTACCAGACTAGAAGTCCCTTGAGGGCAGAGATTAGGGCTGACTCCTCTCAGGACCCCTGTGACTCCCAGGAAACTGCCTGGGTACTGAAATTTCACGAGTTGAACTACAGCCCTCTCCTAGGTTCAAAGACATGGTTACCTAATCAATAGTTCACTGACAGGAATTTACTTAATTATCTATTTCTTTTATTTCAAGTCTGGATTATTGTGCAAAACATTATAATGGATAAAATCAATAACCTTTACTTTGAGCCCTGAGATTAAACTCTAAGATACTAAAATTGTATTCACTGGATATGTTCTTCATTATGGTCTGACTTATGTGTGTGTGTGTGTTTTTAAAGCTAGCTGTGCTCTTCCTTACAGTGTAAGATGAAAAAACAGTTCAAACTTTACTGTTCAAACCCAGAAAATTCACAAGATCCTCATTAGCTTCTCCACAGTCGCTTGTAAAATGATTTGAAAAGTGAAGGTTCAGAACTTCACACAATTATCAGAACCTCCAAAGCTTGGGAAGTACCCTGAAGAATGAAAAAAGATCACTACTGTCCAGTTTCTGAGGGGGGTGGAGATCAATAGCTAATATCACTCTACCAAACAGAGATGTGGTATTTACTCGGTGATCTTTACAATACCTGCCAGCCTCAGTCAAAAACTTCCAACTCTAAGTACAAAGAAATGCCAGCTGAGCTGAACAGAATCACGCAAGCTCCATTTCAGTACTAGCACAATGATCATGCAGCTTCAAGTCTGTATAACACATATGTATTTGGTGAGTTCATCTTTCCTCACCAATGGCAACTCCTCAGCTTATGGAGTTGAATGAGAACAGTTCATTCTATTGAATTCCATTCAATTCTATTGATTCAATTCAATTCTATTCTATTGAATGAGAACAGTCGTCACCTAGTACACCTTCTTTCCTTGGGGAGAATCTCCAATTAGGAGTGAAACAGTGATAACATTCAGGATTAAAACTGAACTTTCATTTATCTAAAAGAGCTATTCCAAAATTCACCCCTCAAAGATCCTACTTCTCATTTATTTTCAGCTATCCTCCAGAAAGACCTTTACCCCCGCCCACATGAATACCTGTTCAAAGTGGATACTTCTCAAACATGACTTTTAATTTTGCCAGGGCCTTACATCAATCCTTGCTAAATAAAACCCCATAATGCACATCCCTCCAATTACAGCATCAAAGAGTTTTTCTTCACTTGTGTTTCAAAATCAGTGCATTACTTAGCTCGTTAGATACTGCACCACTACCCCCACCCTCCTGGTAAACCAGTTAACATTTTATCTATTTACTTTCCAACTTCCCAGTACATTAGTTATACTGAAGGTTGCATGGGTTTTGTACAATCAATCTTGTTCTCTCCATAGAAAAGCTATCCCCTCACATTTTGCTACTCTCTCAAGTGGGCCTTATTGCTTCCAATTATTTCATACTATTACTCTAAAATCTTTCTCCTCTACTGATTCATTTCCAATGACATTAATATAAGTTCTACTTTCCTTTCCTGTTGTTTTTCCTCCTCCCATGCACAGCTTCATCCTTATTTGCATTCAAATCCATGATAAAACCAGCTACATATTTTATTTTTCTGTTTACATCCCTGCATATTGGCAGGATTCTTCATTGTTTCTACTATAATCCAACTCTGAGTACTTTTCAGCAAATTTCAATGTCATGCATCTCCCTCAGATTTCTAAATTGCTCATATCATTTGGGCTTAAAAGCATAGCTAGAAGAGAATTCAAACATTGGAATAACTTCTTGACCATGAAAGAGATTTAGACTTAAACACCAAAACAGACCACAAGAAAAAAGAAAAAGCTACAAAATATCTATCTTTAGAAATCTTTTCAAAGAGGATGAAAAACCACAACTCATATATGATTTAGATGTAGGGATACCTAAGCAGAGGGATGCATTGAAGGGCTTATTTATTCGAGGTCTAAGATCCTACAATATACTCATCTAACTACATGTCTCAGATTTTGCTAAGAAAACTTTAGATTCCTATAGAATGACGACAAAATTCATTAACACAAAGCCAAGTCAAGATATTATACCAAATGACCCAATATTTTATTCAGTTTGGGTTCCTCT
Source organism: Hippopotamus amphibius kiboko (assembly GCF_030028045.1). Lineage (NCBI taxonomy): Eukaryota > Metazoa > Chordata > Mammalia > Artiodactyla > Hippopotamidae > Hippopotamus > Hippopotamus amphibius. The sequence continues at coordinate 19,246,707 of NC_080203.1, read as the reverse complement.
TGGAAAAAGATGGAATTTGTAATTTAATAGGGCTTTGAAGGGTGGAGGGGTGAGACAGACCCGTCTTCCTGCCTTTCCTGAAAGCTGGTGCCAGGCTGCCTCTAGAAAGGAGGAGGGGATAATTAGAAAATTTATTGAGTCTGGAGCATTGTTCAGCCAACTAGGTACAATCAACTGCTATGGATATTAACTTTACTTTTGAGAACACATAGTTAAAATGGATTTCTTTGAAGATCCAGGCAAGATTCCCTCATTGTTGGGGAACTAAATACATTCTAAATTTTTAAAATCCTGGCAAGTAACTAATCACTTCTAATTAACTGTCAATTGGTTGTGAGAGAAAACAAATAGGAACTTTGCCAGTCAAGAGATAAACAGCCTGCTGAGATGGGGATCCAGGAGCTGGTGGGAGTTTGGCAGAGCCAAGAGAGAGGCAAAAGTGTGGGAAGCGGGCTCAAGGTAGCCAGATTTCCAATAACAGCCCACAGGCTGCTATTTTGTCCCTTCGATAATAAGACAAGATAACATGTATAACTTTGGTGCTTTTAAATATTGCTATCACCTTTGATTAATACCATTGTCACCTATAACTTTTCCTTGTACAGCACATCACAGGTAATGTTACATAAATAAGCAAATTCAAAGGGCTATGAATTATCAAGGATTTGAGGGGAAAGTCTCAAAAGAAGAAGGTATGGCATATCATTAATATTTGCTGAATGTGACATGTAATTTTTTTAATTCTAAAAAAAAGCATCTTATGTTTTATTCCTTTTAATGTTAGTGACCTCATACTGTATAGTGAGAGGCAGCACAGAGTGTCAGAAAAACCCAAGCAAAAATAGAGGTTTTGAAATCAGAGAGACAAGAATTTGGATTCCAGCTCTGTCACTTCATAACTGTGTGACCCTGGGCAAGTCAGTTAACATCTCTCATTTCTCTCATCTGTAAAACGGGTGTGATACTACAGTAAGAACTACTGTGAGGAATGGGTGGGGGTTAAAGCACACAGCATAGGAGCATATGGTTAACAATAACTGTTCATTTCCCTTAGGATCTCCTTCTACCCACTATCTCCTTCCTCTAGCCTCCTCAGTTTTCCCTAATCTCTGTTTCCTTCATGTTCTCCTTCCCCAGCCAGTTTTTGTTTCTCTGCAATAGTTATTACACACTGCTATATCTAAAATGGATAACCAACAAGGACCTACTGTATAGCACAAGAACTTTTCTCAATACTCCATAATGATCTATATGGGAAAAGAATTTGAAAAAGAATAGATACATGTACATGTATAACTGAATCACTTTGCCGTACACCTGAAACACAACATTGCTAATCAACTATACTCCCATATAAAATAAAAAGTGAAAAAAATAGTTATTCTTCTCCTTTCCAATTAAAGCCTAGTAAGCCTTACTTACTGGAGGTAAAACCCTAGCAATTATCAGTAATTATTGGGAGTGATTAGATACCTGGCAGATTTATCGGACTAGAAAGATTTCTAGATGCTTAGAGTTTAAATGCCAAAAATGTAACAGCACACCTTGGGTAATTAACATGAGTGCCTAAATACATCAAACATTATGCTAGATACTGGGGTTACAGAGATGAGGACTCAGAACCTGCCCTCAAAGAGTTCAGAGTCGACTGGGGGAGACAGACATAAAAACAAATAATTTTAGTAGAGTGCACAAAGTACAAGAAAAGAGATGTGTGGGTACCTTAGTACACTGTTGGTGGGAATGTAATTTGGTGCAGCCAATATGGAAAACAGTATGGAGGTTCCTCAAAAAATTAAAAATAGAATTACCATATGATCCAGCAATCCCACTCCTGGCTATATATCCAGGAAAAGCACTAATTCAAAAAGATACATACACCCCAATGTTCATAACAGCACTATTTACAATAGCCAAGATATGGAAGCAACCTAAGAGCCCATCAACAGACAAATGGATAAAGAAGATATAGCATATATATGTACACATACACACAGAATGGAATACTACCAGCCATAAAAAAGAATGAAATTCTGCCATTTACAGCAATGGGGATGGATGTAGAGAATATTATACTCAGTGAAATGTTAGACAGAGAAAGACAAATACTGTATAATATCACTTACATATGGAATCTGAAAAAAAACAACAAGCTCATAGATATAGAGAATAGATTGGTGTTTGCCAGAGGCAGGGGGCTGAGGGGTGGGTGAAATGGGTGAAGGAAGTCAAAAGGTTAAAACTTTCAGTTATAAAATAAATAAGTCACGGGGATACAATGCACAGCATGGTGACTATAGTTAATTGCACATTTGAAAGTTAAGAGAGTAGATCTTAAAAGTTCTCATCACAGGAAGAAAAAATTCTGTAACTGTGTATAGTGACAGATGCTAAGTACACTTACTGTGGTGATCATTTCACAACATATACAACTATGGAACATTATGTTGTACACCAGAAACTGCTACAATGTTGTATGTCAATTATACCTCAATAGAGAGACAGAGAGACAGAGAGAGAGATGTATAAGTACAAAGCTGGCAAGGAGGATGGGGAAACCCAAACTACTGTATTGTACTTATGTGGGGCGTGGGGGTGGGAATAGGATGGTAGTCAAAGAAGATCTCTTAGAGAAAGACACTCGTTCCAGTCCTAGCTATGCTCTTACGCAAGCTGCATCACCTTGGCCAATTCAGTTCGCCTCTTTGAGCCCCGGCTTCCTTATCAGAAAAATGAAGGGACTCAACAATCTCCAATAGTCCTTGTGGCTTTAATGTTCTATAATTTTTTAACAAGTAGGAAAGCGAAGGGAAAATAACTCTGCATTCCATACTTATTTCTTCTTTTCCCCCTGTTTCTTCTTATTCATTCTTTTCTCTCACAGCCAGCTAGTCACTTCTAACAGCTTTGTTTTTGACTCTCTCCTATCATGATGGTGTTGTGTTTATGGATTGCATATCATGACTACAAAAGGGCTCTTTTGGCAATAGGGAGTTCCTTATTATGAAAGGATCTGTTTCTTCCTTATTCCTTGTAAACTAAAATGATAGGTTGAGTCCTGAGCAATGATTTTAAATTTTAACTCCACTGATTCTATTTTTTAACACGTCAAGGCTTCAAAAACTATTTTAGCAAATTAACATTAACCCTTACAAAAGCTCCACCTCCATACCCATTTAACAAACATTTATTAAGGCTTTCTCTGTGTCAGACATTAGGCTGGGGGCTATGGGAGATGTAGAAATGATTAAGATATGGGCCTGGTTGTCAGGGAGCTTATGATTTATTTAGCAGCTATGGCACTGAGCCCAGTGCTATATAAAACATATTAGCAAGGCAATCTTTGTTCTGTCACAACTGGAGCCATGAGTCCTCAACATGTATATGTGGTTTTGACTAAAAGTTGTGCATTCAGTAGGCGTTGAAAGCCACACGTCAAAAATTGAGCTGCTTAAAAAAAAGTTCAACACCATTAGTAATCAAAGAAATTTAAGTTAACACAATGAAATTCCATCATTCTCCTAGGAAATTGTCAAAGATGTAAAAAGATAAAATGCAATGACACCAGTGTTGTGAGATGGGTGCTCTCATACACTGCCAGTGGAAAACAATATTGCATCCGTAACAAATCATGGTACAACCACACACGTGAATTCTATCAACAATTAAAAATAAAGTTTTTAGGAATATGTAGTGATATGGTAAAATACTCATGATGTGATATTAAAGGAAAACAGCAAGTATCAAACTTATTATAAGCTTAATCACATTTTGTTAAAACAATATATTTTTCGTTGTGAATGCATAGAGAAAAAAGACTGAAAGAAAATATACCAGAATGTTAACAGTAATTATTACTGGGTAGTGCGATTACAGGTGACTTTACTGTTCTTTTTAACGTTTCTCTGAATTTTCCAAATTTTCTGCAACAGTACTTTTGCTTTCTAGTAATAAAAAGGCATTACAGAGCACGAGAGCCCGAGAGCGAGAGCAAGTTTTGCCGGGCAGTGCTTTGCTGGGCAGAGTGCAGGGAGAAGTGGGGCTCAGCCTTCTCCCAGAGACACTCCAGTCCCTCTGTCCTCTAGACCATTGGGTGAGCTAGGGGCCTGGGGACAGGCTAAAGGCAGTGTCTCCCAGAGCTCCAGAGCTGTCACCGCAGCTGCACACTGGCCTAGAAGGAGCAGTGAGCCCCTCCTCCACCCCCACCTCTGGGACCGGGTGGTAGAGGAGGTGTCTCCACGGGTCACAGTTCACGGAGGCCTCAGCAACTGGACTGTATGGACACTGCTATGATGGTAGCAGTTTCTACCCACTTCAGTCATTCCATGCAAGGTTCAAAACTTGGTCCAGCTTAGATGAGTCGTCTACCCCTAGGAGGGGGTCAGAGGTCAGAGGACAAGAAACCTCTGAAGTCTGGACTACCCCATCAGAAGTCAAGTAGGAGGATCTGCAGAGGTAGCACTGAATCCAGAATACTAGACTACTAGGGAGTCCTCAGACACAGGGAAGATTAACTGCAGAGAACTCTCACAGAGCCCTGTATCAGAGTCTAGGACTCGGCTTCGTCCGACTGTCCGCAACTGCCAGTGCTGGACACCTCACACCAAACTACAAACAAGATAGGAACACAAATCCACCCAACAGCACACAGACTACCTAAAGCCATATGAACCTCACAGATACCCTAAAACACACCACCTGACACAGCCCTGCTCATCAGAGAGAAAAGACACAGAGCCACACACCGGAAAGCAGACACCAGATCCCCCCACCAGGAAGCCTACTCAAGACACTGGACAAACCCCACCACAGTGGGCAGAGGGCAGAAACAAGAGGAATTACTACTAGGCAGCACAGGGAAAGGAGACAGCAAATCCTATAAATTAGACAAAATGAGAAAACAAAGAAAAACCATGCAGGAAAAGGAGCAGAAAAAAAGCCCCACAAGACCAAATAAATGAAGAGGAAATAGGAAAATTGCCTGAAAAAGAATTCAGAGTAATGAGAGTAAAGATGATTGAAAACCTCAATAACAAAATACAGAAAATACAAGAAACAGTTAATAAGGACTCAGAAGAACTAAAAAGCAAACAAACAGTAATGGACAACAAAATAACTGAAATTAAAAATACTCTAGATGGTATAAACAGCAGAATAACTGAGGCAGAAGAACGAATAAGTGAGTTGGAAGATAGAATGGGGGAAAAACTGCCCCAGAGCAGGAAAGAGAAAAAAGAATAAAAAGAATGGAAGACAGTCTCAGAGACCTTGGTGACAACAGTAAGCGCACCAACATTCAAATCATAGGCATCCCAGAAGAAAAAGAAAAAAAGAAAGGATCTGAGAAAATATTTGAAGAGGTTATAACGGAAAGCTTCCCCAACATGGGAAAGGAAATAACTAATCAAGTCCAAGAAATGGAGAGAGTCCCATACAAAATAAACCCATTGAGAAATACACCAAGGAACATATTAATCAAACTAACAAAAATTAAACACAAAGAAAAAATATTAAAAGCAGAAAGAGAAAAGCAACAAACAACATATAAGGGAAAACCCATAAGGATAACAGCTGATCTTTCTGCAGAAAATCTGCAGGCCAGAAGGGAATGGCAGGATATACTGAAAGTCCTGAAAGAAAGAAATCTACAGCCAAGAATACTCTACCCAGCAAGAATCTCATTCAGATTCAATGGAGAAATCAAAAGCTGTACAAACAAGCAGAAGTTAAGAGAATTCAGCACCACCAAACCAGCCTTACAACAATTGTTAAAGGAACTTTTCTAAGTAGGAAACACAAGAGAAGGAAAACATCTACAAAAACAAACGCAAAACAATTAAGAAAATGGTAACAGGAACACACATGTCAATAATCACCTTAAATGTAAATGGATTAAATGCTCCAACCAAAAGACACAGACTGGCTGAATGGATACAAAAACAAGACCCTTCTATATGCTGCCTACAAGAAACCCCCATCAGACCAAGGGACACATATAGACTGAAAGTCAAGGGATGGAAAAAGATATTCCATGCAAATGGAAGTCAAAAGAAAGCTGGAGTAGCAATACTCATATCAGACACATTAGACTTGAAAGTAAAGACTATTACAAGAGACAAGGAAGGTCACTACATAATGATCAAGGGATCCATCCAAGAGGAACATATAACAATTGTAAACATCTGTGCACCCAACATAGGAGCACCTCAACACACAAGGCAAATGCTAACAGCCATGAAAGGGGACATCAACAGTAACACAATAATAGTGGGAGACTTGAACACCCCACTTACATCAATGGACAGATCATCCAAACAGAAAATAAATAAGGATACACAAGCTTTAAATGACATATTAGACCATCTCGACCAAATGGATATTTATAGGACATTCCATCCAAAAACAACAGAATACACTTTCTTGTCAAGTGCACACGGAACATTTTCCAGGATAGATCACATCCTGGGTCACAAATCAAGCCTCGGTATATTCAAGAAAACTGAAATCATATCAAGCATCTTCTCTGACCACAATGCCATGAGGCTACATATCAATTACAGGAAAAAAACTTTAAAAAATACAAACATATGGAGGTGAAACAATACGCTATTAAACAATCAAGGAATCACTAAAGAAATCAAAGAGGAAATAAAAACATATCTAGAAACAAATGACAATGAAAACACAACAACCCAAAACCTATGGGACACAGTAAAAGCAGTTCTAAGAGGGAAGTTTATAGCAATACAGTCCTACCTTAAGAAACAAGAAGAATATCGCATAAACAACCTAACCTTACACCTAAAACAATTAGAGAAAGAAGAACAAAGAAACCCCAAAGTGAGCAGAAGGAAGGAAAACATAAAGATCAGATCAGAAATAAATGAAAAAGAAAGGAAGGAAACAATAGCAAAGATCAATGAAACTAAAAGCTGGTTCTTTGAAAAGATAAACAAAATTGATAAACCATTAGCCAGACTCATCAAGAAAAAAAGGGAGAAGACGCAAATCAACAGAATTAGAAATGAAAATGGAGAAGTAACAATGGACACAGCAGAAATACAAAAGATCATGAGAGACTACTACAAGCAACTATATGCCAATAAATTGGATAACCTGGAAGAAATGGATAAATTCTTAGAAAAATACAATCTTCCAAGACTGAAGCAGGAAGAAATAGAAAATATGAACAGACCAATCACAAGTATGGAAATTGAGACTGTGATTAAAAATCTCCCAATAGGACTTCCTAGGTGGCGCAGTGGTAAAGAATCCACCTGCCAATGCAGGGGACACAGGTCTGAGCCCTGCCCTGGGAAGATTCCACATGCCACGGAGCAACTAAGCCCTTGTGCCACAGCTATTGAGCCTGTGCTCTAGAGCCCGTGAGCCACAACTATTGAGCCTATGTGCCACAACTATTAATGCCCACACACCTAGGGCCCCTGCTCCACAACAAGAGAAGCCACTACAATGAGAAGCCTGTGCACCACAATAAAGAGCAGCCCCCGCTCACAGCAAATAGAGAAAACCCATGTGCAGCAACGAAGACCCAACACATTCAATAAACAAATAAAACAAATAAATTTATAAAAATAAAAATCTCCCAACAAACAAAAGCCCAGGGCCAGATGGCTTCATAGGCGAATTCTATCAAACATTTTGAGAAGGGCTAACACCTATCCTTCTCAAACTCTTCCAAAATATAGCAGGAGGAGGAACATTCCCAAACTCATTCTATGAGGCCACCATCACTCTGATACCAAAACGAGGCAAAGATGTCACAAAAAAAGAAAATTACAGACCAATATCACTGATGAATATAGATGCAAAAATCCTCAACAAAATGCTAGCTAACAGAATCCAACAGCCCATTAAAAAAATCATACACCATGATCAAGTGGGGTTTATCCCTGGAATGTAAGGATTCTTAAATATACTCAAATCAATCAACATGATACATCATATCAACAAATTGAAGGATAAAAACCATATGATCATCTCAATAGATGCAGGAAAAGTTTTTGACAAAATTCAACACCCATTTATGAAAAAACTCTCCAGAAAATGGGCATAGAAGGAAAGTACCTCAACATAATAAAAGCCATATATGAGAAACCAAAAGCCAACATTGTTCTAAATGGTGAAAAACTGAAAGAATTCCCTCTAAGAACAGGAACAAGACAAGGGTGCCCACTCTCACCATTATTATTCAACATAGTTTTGGAAGTTTGAGCCACAGCAATCAGAAAAGAAAAAGAAATAAAAGGAATCCAAATTGGAAAAGAAGAAGGAAAATTGTCACTCTTTGCAGATGACATGATATTATATATAGAAAACCCTAAAGATTCTACCAGAAAACTGCTAGCACTAATCGATCAATTTGGTAAAGCAGCAGGATACAAAATTAATGCGCAGAAATCTCTTGCATTCCTATACACTAACAACGAAAAAGCAGAAAGAGAAATGAAGGAAACTCTCCCATTTACCATTGCAACAAAAAGAATAAAATACCTAGGAATAAACCTGCCTAAGGGGGCAAAAGACCTGTATGCAGAAAACTATAAGACACTAATGAAAGAAATCAAAGATGATACAAACAGATGGAGGGACATACCATGTTCTTGGATTGGAAGAATCAACATGGTGAAAATGACTATACTAGGGAAAGCAATTTACAGATTCAATGCAATCCCTATCAAATTACCAATGGCGTTTTTCACAGAACTAGAACAAGAAATTTTACGATTTGTGTGGAAATGCCAAAGACCCCAAATAGCCAAAACAATTTTGAGAAGGAAAGATGGAGCTGGTGGAATCAGGCTTCCTGACTTCAAACTATACTACAAGGCCATAGTGATCAAGACAGTATGGTACTAGCACACAAACAGAAATACAGATCAATGGAACAGGATAAAAAGCCCAGAGATAAACTACAGTCAACTAATCTATGACAATGGAGGCAAGGATATACAGTGGAGAAAAGACAACCTCTTCAATAAGTGGTGTTGGGAAAACTGGACTGCTACATGCCAAAGAATGAAATTAGAACACTCTTTAACACCATACACAAAAATAAACTCAAAATGGATTAAAGATCTAAGTGTAAGGCCAGATACTATAAAACTCCTAGAGGAAAACATAGGAAGAACACTCTTCGATGGAAATAACAGCAAGATCTTTTATGATCCACCCCCTAGACTAATGGAAATAAAAACAAAAATAAATAAGTGGGACCTAATAAAACTTCAAAGCTTCTGCGCATCAAAGGAAAGTATAAGCAAGATGAAAAGACAACCCTCAGAATGGGAGAAAATATTTGCAAACAAATCAACAGACAAAGGATTAATCTCCAAAATATATAAATAGTTCATTCAGCTCAATATCAAAAAGACAAACAACCCAATCAAAAAATGGGCAGAAGACCTAAATAGGCATTTCTGCAAAGAAGACATATGGATGGCCAAAAGGCACATGAAAAGCTGCTCAACATAACTAATTATTAGAGAAATGCAAATCAAAACGACAATGAGGTATCACCTCACCCCAGTTAGAATGGGCATCATCAGAAAATCTACAACAGTAAATGCTGGAGAGAGTGTGGAGAAAAGGGAATGCTCTTGCACTGTTGGTGGGAATGTAAATTGATATAGCCACTATGGAGAACAGTATGGAGGTTCCTTGAAAAACTAAAAATAGAAATACCATATGACCCATTAATCCCACTGCTGGGCATATACCCAGAAAACACCATCATTCAAAAAGATACATGAACTCCAATGTTCATTGCAGCTCTATTTTCAATAGCCAGGACATGGAAGCAACCTAAATGTCCATCAACAGATGAATGGATAAAGAAGTTGTGGTACAACCATACAATGGAATATTACTCAGCTGTAAAAAGCAAGGAAACTGGGACATTTTTTAGAGACATGGATGGACCTAGAGACTGTCATACAGAGTGAAGTGAGTCAGAAAGAGAAAAACAAATATTGTATATTAACACATATATGTGGACTATAGAAAAACGGTACAAATCAACCAGTTTGCAAGGCAGAAATAGAGACACAGATGTAGAGAACAAACATATGGACACCAAGTGGGGAAAGCGGGAAGGGATGGGGGGGGAATGAATTGGGAGACTGGGATACCAAATTGTACACTCTAAATATATGCAGTTTATTGTAAAAAATAAAAAAATAAAAAGTTTAAAAAAAAAAAGAAAAGAAATCTTACGATTTGTATGGAAACACAAAAGACCCCGAATAGCCAAAGCAATCTGGAGAAGAAAAGATGGAGTTGGTGGAATTAGGCTTCCTGACTTCTAACTATACTAGAAGGCCACAGAAATCATGACAGTATGGTACTGGAACAAAAACAGAAAGGAAGCTCAATGGAACAGAATAGAGAACTCAGAGGTAAGCCCAAGCACATATGGGCACCTTATCTTTGACAAAGGAGGCAAGAATATACAATGGAAAAAAGACAGCCTCTTCAATAAGTGGTGCTGGGAACATTGGACAGCAACATGTCAAAGAATGAAATTAGAACACTTCCTAACACCATACACAAAAATAAACTCCAAATGGATTAAAGACCTACATGTAAGGCCAGACACTATAAAACTCCACGAGGAAAACATAGGCAGAACACCCTATGACATCCATCAAAGCAAGATCCTTTTGGACCCACCTCCTAGAATCATGGAAATAAAATCAAGAATAAATGAATGGGACCTCATGAAACTTAAAAGCTTTTGCACAGCGAAAGAAACCATAAACAAGACAAGAAGGCAGCCCTCAGAATGGGAGAAAATACTTGCCAATGAAGCAATGGACAAAGGATTAATCTCCAAAATATACAAGCAGCTCATGCAGCTTCATACCAAAAAAGCAAATAAACCAATCCACAAATGGGCAGAAGACCTAAATAGACACTTCTCCAAAGAAGACATCCAGATGGCCAACAAACACATGAAAAGATGCTCAACGTCACTAATCATTAGAGAAATGCAAGTCAAAGCCACGATGAGGTATCACCTCACACCTGTCAGAATGGCCATCATCAAAAAATCTAGAAACAATAAATTTTGGAGAGGCTGTGGAGAAAAGGGAACCTTCCTACATTGTTGGTGGGAATGTAAGTTGGTACAGCCACTATGGAAAACAGTTTGGAGGTTCCTTTTAAAACTAAAGATAGAGAGTCCCTCCCATCAGGAAGCACGCACCAGCCTCCTAGATAGCTTCCTCCACAAGAGGGCAGACAGCAGTATCAAGCAGTATCAGCAGTATTTCATCTTGTGGAACTGAAAACCACAGCCACAGAAAGATAGAGAAAATGAAAAAGCAGAGGACTTTGTACCAGATGAAGGGACAGGATAAACCTCCAGGAAAACAACTAAATGAAGAGGAGATAGGCACCCTCACAGAAAAAGAATTCAGAATAATGATGGTGAACATGATCCTGGATGTTGAAAAAGGACTGGATGCAAAGATCAAAAAGTTTACCAAAGACCTAGAAGAATTAAAGAGCAAACACACAGAGATATGCAACACAATAACTGAAATGAAAAATACACTAGAAGGAACCAATAGCGTATTAACTGAGGCAGAAGGGCGAATACGTGACCTGGAAGACAGAATGGTGATAATCACTGATGCAGAAAAGAATAAAGAAAAAAGAATGAAAAAAACTGAAGACAGCCGAAGAGACCTCTGGGACAATGTTAAAAGCACCAACATTCGCATTATAGGGGTCCCAGAAGGTGAAGAGAGAGAGAAAGGACCCGAGAAAATACTGGAAGAGATTATAGTTGAAAACTTCCCTAACATGGGAAAGGAAATAGCTACCCAAGTCCAGGAAGCGCAGAGAGTCCCAGGCAGGATAAACCCAAGGAGAAACACACGAAGACATATACTAGTCAAGCTGACAAAAATCTAAGTCCGAGAAATGTTTTTAAAAGCAACAAGGGAAAAATGACAAATAACATACAAGGGAACCCCCATAAGGTTAACAGCTGATTTCTCAGCAGAAACTCTGCAAGCCAGAAGGGAGTGGCGTGATATATTTCAAGTGATGAAAGGGAAGAACCTACAACCAAGAATACTCTACCCAGCAAGGATCTCATTCAGATTCGACAGAGAAATCAAAAGCTTCACAGACAAGCAACAGCTAAGAGAATTCAGCACCACCAAACCAGCCCTACAACAAAGGCTAAAGGAACTTCTCTAAGCGGGAAACAGAAGAGAAGAGAAGGACCTACAAAAACAAAAACAAAACAATTAAGAAAATGGTAATAGGAACATACATGTCGATAATTACCTTGAATGTAAATGGACTAAATGCACCAACCAAAAGACACAGACTAGCTGAATGGATACAAAAACAAGACTCATATATATACTGTCTACAAGAGACCCACTTCAGACCTAGGGACACATACAGATGGAAAGTGAGGGGATGGAAAACGATATTCCATGCAAATGGAAATCAAAAGAAAGCTGGAGTAGCAATACTCATATCAGATAAAATAGACTTTAAAATAAAAAATGTTACAAGAGACAAGAAAGGACACTACATAAAGATCAAGGGATCCATCCAAGAGGAGGAGATAACAGTTATAAATATATATGCACCCAATATAGGAGCCCCTCAATACATAAGGCAAATGCTAACAGCTATGAAAGAGGAAATGCACAGCAGAAATAGAGACACAGATGTAGAGAACAAACATATGGACAGCAAGTGGGGAAAGCGGGGAGGGTTGGAGGGAATGAATTGGGAGATTGGGATACCAAATTTTACTCTCTAAATACATGCTGTTAATTGTCTGTTAACTGTATCTCAACAAAAGTTCTTAAAAAAAAAAAAACTAAAACTAGAACTACCATATGATCCAGTAATTCCACTACTGGGCATATACCCAGAGAAAACCATAATTCTAAAAGAAACATGTACCATAATGTTCACTGCAGCACTACTTACAATAGCCAGGACATGGAAGCAACCTAAATGCTCATCGACAGATGAATGGATAAAGAAGATGTGGCATATGTATATACAATGGAATATTACTCAGCTATAAAAAGGAATGAAATGGAACTATATGTTATGAGGTGGATAGACCTAGAGTCTGTCATACAGAGTGAAGTAAGCCAGAAAGAGAAAAAGAAATACTGTATGCTAACTCATATATACGGACTCTAAACAAAAAAATGGTACTGATGAACCCAGCGACAGGGCAAGAATAAGGATGCAAATTCAGAGAATGGACTGGAGGACATGGGGTTGGGGGGGTGGGGGGGTGAAGGGGAATCTGGGCTGAAGTGAGAGAGTTGCATAGACATATATACACTACCAACTGTAAAATAGCTAGCTAGTGGGAAGTTGCTGCATAACAAAGGGAGGTCAATTTGATGATGGGTGATGCCTTAGAGGGCCAGAACAGGGAGAACGGGAGGGAGTCGCGGGAGGGAGGGCATATGGGGATTTATGTATAAATACAGCTGATTCACTTTGGTGTACCTCAAAAGCTGGTACAAGAGTGTAAAGCAATTATTTTCCAATAAAGAGCTTAAAAAAGGCATTACAATTCATAGAAAAAGAAAGAACATACACTAAAATGTTAATAGCAATTTTCTTTGGATACCAGGATGATGGTATAGGTTTTATGTTCTTCATGTTTTCTGTATTTTAAAAACTTTTCTAGAGTGAACATGTACTAATTTTATATGGCTAAAACTCGCTTAAGAAAAACTAGATTCTCAGATGAATTAGCAAAGACAGAATGAATAAGCATATATTATTTAAATTAGTCCATTCTACTGCCACAGAGCTTTGCTATACTTTTAGGTTGTGTCTCCACTGACTCTGGTTTGGGGCAGGTCACTTAACTCATGTGTGTTTTAGGAAATCAATAATTCCTGCATGTTTCAATGGGATTCTGTGATGGTAAGTGTGATAGCATTGGTGAAATGCTTTGGACTCAGGAAAGAAAGATATACAGCAAGGAGTAATGGATATTTTAATTTTCTACTGTGTAATGTTCATGTTTAGATCATCTTCAGCAATTTCACCCACTCTCATTTCTTCATCTTTGTGCAGACTGACTCCGAAATCTCTCTATACCACTTTCCACCCCACACAAAACATTTCTTTTCCCTAATCCCCCTTCTTCTGTCCTATTCTTCTTGCTCTCTGGTTTGTTTTTCCTGTATCTCACTTGCACCCACAAATATTGTCATATGAAGTTAAATTGATTATGAATAAATCATGAACTTATTAACCAGTTTCTCTTGAATCAATATGTTTGTTTAATTAACTTGCATATGAAGTTTATAGAACTATTTTAAAATTACCATTCTTTGGCTCCTGCTAGGTATAGCTATCTATAGAAATTTTATATGTCAGAAAACATTCAAATAAGAATGTAACCACCCCTTGCACCCTGTGAGTTCAGCCTCAAAAGCTATGAGTTCAAGCCTCCTCGCCTCAGAATCAGGGGAGCTCGGTTCTGTTTGGCCTCACCACCAACCCACAGTGTGGCCTTAGGAAAGTCCCACCTCCTTTCTGGGCCTGTCTCCTCACGTTTAAGATGAAAGGAGCAGCCTGGTTTATGTAAAAGGCCTAGATGATAGATATGAAATGGGGAAGTACCAGTGTACAGATGAGCTGCCTCCACTGCTCACTATGCTCCCACCCAGAACAGCACGAGGCACAAAACAGGAGCTCAACACACGACAACATAATTGGAATGACACACTACAGCACAGAAGCCCATATCCCAAGCCAGCAAATAACCTTTTACTGGCAAGTACAGTCCACTAAGCCTTTTGGCAATTATTCCTGAACAATAAAGCTGTCAGCCCTTGTTTTTAAAAGTACTTATAGATAAAAGGATAAAAGGGTGGAAAGGGAGCTAGTCTTGTTATAAGAGTAGGGGAGCAAAGCTGAGGAAATATTTTAGTCCGTCAGACAATATTCTGAGACGGTATGGTAGATGTGAGATCAGATTGTTATCAAGATGAATGGATATCTGGGTACAGAGAGCACGCCATATGTACAGAGTCTAATAAGTGAAACAGTGGACAATTCAGGAAAGTGGGCTGCTGATGGAGTGCCCTGCCATTATCCAGAGAAAATTCCCAGCAATCACTAATCTTGCCTCCACCCATCCCATCTAATACCAAACAGAAATTCTTGCCTTTCACACCACCTCCTGTAACTACCCTTAGGGCCACTGCTAGCACATTGTGTGCCTTTGTGCTAAGTAGGAAAAGGCTCCCTCCCCTCTGGCACTAAAAGGCGCCCCCTCTGGCCCATCCAGCTGGAAAAAGGATGGAGGAATTGCAGATGGTGCCCTTTTGGGGGCAGACCCTCCCACCAAAAGAAGCATTGGTTGGCAACCAGTACCCTGGCTGGATCTCAGCTCCCACATGATGTACCCCTCAGCCTGGCATCTACCATACTCTGGGACCCTGATGGTGCATGCTCCTAGCACCTACTCCCCACCTGCAATTCCCCAACCCCACTCCACCATTAGTCCAGGTCAGGTTATTTTCTGACTAACTGCTACCCACTCCTGCATTCACCTGCCCAACCTGCAACACTGCTCCAATTATACTGGGCACTACTGTCATTTCCCTGAGTGAATAAAAATTAAAGGTTTCAGTCAGTATCTTAATGAAAAAGCATATCATTTTGGAATATGGAAACCTGAATGAGTCTCATTGGTAGTGACATCAACTACTCCTTGGAAAATAAGTCTTTTGGTCTAATAACTTTAGGAAATCCTATATACTATATCTCTTGGAAATTAAAATCACACACTAGTGAATAAGGCTCTGTTTCACCCACCATTTCTCAAACTTATTAACCATGGAAACTTACTGAGAAGGCCTCATCTTCCTTCCATTCCAGGCTTCATTCTCAGGACACGTCCCAAGAACACAGCCCTTCTGGTCTCCCTGGCCAGCCTTCCTGGAGAGGAGAGGATTTCTGAAGGCAGAGCTATCGGGGCCTAAGGGAGGGGTTCCTGGAGAGCAATGAAGAGACAGGAATTGCCTGGCTCACTGTATCCCTAGGAATTCCTTCAGGATGCCCAGGCGTGCGCCTAGGTGAGAGAATGCGACTGTCGAGGAATTGGGCTCTGCCAGGGACCCCAGGGCCTGGCTGGGTGTGTGTGGGTAGAGATGAGGGAGGAACCATCTCCGGTTGCTTCAGATCATGATGATTGGCTTTAGAAAACAAGGTCTGAGGCTTGGGAAAGAGACCGTGCGTGTCTGTGCAGGTGTCAGGTTCCTGACAAAATGAAAATTTCAACAGAGATTTACAGACACCTTCCCCACCTGTCATACATATCTATGTCAACATTTTGAGCTTGCAAAGGAATACTGGCATTATCTCACTGGACCTCTGGCAATCCTCTGAAGTAAAAACGGGAAGTAGGGACTTCCCTGGTGGTCCAGTGGTTAAGAATCCACCTTCCAATGCAAGGGATGCAGGTTTGATCCCTGGTTGGGCATCTAAGATCCCACATGCCATGGGGCAACTAAGCCCAAGCGACAACAAGAGAGCCAGCATGCCACAACTACTGAGACCGCACACTCTAGAGCCTGCACGCCACAACTGGAGAGAAGTCCACGTGCCACAATGAAGATCGTGCATGCTGCAACTAAGACCCAACGCAGCCAAACAAACAAATAAATATTTTCTAAAAAGTTTTAAAAAAAATTAAAACTGGAAGTAAATTCCTTCTATCAATATATGTGAATCATTGAGACTTTCATCCAAATGTTATCCTAGTGAATAATTTAAATCCTCATAACAAACCTGTGACTGTAAGCGCCATTACTATCCCCCTTTCTCCAGACTTTGAAATTGAGGCTCGGAGTGCTCACTTTATAACAGTCACTGGGCTCCGTGTTGGGAATACAAAGGAGAATCAGGCAGACATAGTCCTTTCCTGAAAAAACTCACAGCCTAATAAGGGGGACTAGCACATAAGCGGCGCTCAAAACACTGTGAAATCTACCATGACAGTTAAAAACCATGCTAATGGCTAGCCCTTAATGAGTGCTTACTACGTGCTAGGCTCCGTGGTAACTGCTTTGTGTATATTATCTTATTTAATCCCGACAACATTCTTAGGAAGAAGGTTCTATCGTTATTCCCATTCTAAAACTGAGGAGATATCACCTCACACCGATGAGAATGGCCATCATCACAAACTCTAGAAACAACAAATGTTGGAGAGGGTGTGGAGAAAAGGGAACCCTCCTGCACTGTCGGTGGGAATGTACGTTGGTACAGCCACTATGGAAAACAGTTTGGAGGTTCCTTAAAAAACTACAAATAGAACTACCATATGATACAGTAATCCCACTCCTGGGCATATACCCTGAGAAAACCATTATCCCAAAAGAAACATGTACCATAATGTTTACTGCAGCACTATTTACAATAGCCAGGACATGGACGCAACCTAAATGCCCATCAACAAATGAATGGATAAAGAAGATGTGGCATATACATACAATGGACTATTACTCAGCTATAAAAAGGAATGAGATGGAGCTATACGTAATGAGGTGGATAGACCTAGAGTCTGTCATACAGAGTGAAGTAAGTCAGAAAGAGAAAGACAAATATTGTATGCTAACTCACATATACGGAATCTAAAAATGGTACTGATGAACTCAGTGAGAAGACAAGAACAAGGATGCAGATGCAGAGAATGGACTGGAGATCTCGAGGTTTGGGGGGACAGGGGGTGAAGGGGAAGCTGAGACGAAGTGAGAGAGTAGCATAGACATATATATACTACCAACTGTAAAATAGCCAGTGAGAAGTTGCTGTATAGCAAAGGGAGTTCAACTCGAGGATGGATGATGCCTTGGAGGACTGGGACGGGGAGGGTGGGGGGGAGTCGAGGGAGGGAGGGGATACGGGGATATGTGTATAAATACAGATGCTTGACCTTGGTGTACCTCAAAAACTGGCACAAGAGTGTAAAGCAATTATATTCCAATAAAAAATAAAAATAAAAAATAAAACTGAGGAGACTAGGCCTGAGAAAGATGAACTGAGTATTCCAGAGTTGATCAGCTAGGAGACAGTAAGTTCAGAATTCTAACTCAAATTGGTTTGACAATAGATGTGCTGTTATTTATGAACTTAATTTTAGAGGGTCCTATGGGCTCAATATTTAGAGCATCTTAAGCTTCATATTCCAGCACACATAATAAATCTTTTTAAAACGTTAATTGGATATTTCTATATATTTCAAAATGATCACTATGATAAGTCTACTTATAATATGTCCATACAAAGATATTACTTAATTATCAACTATATTCTGCACACTGTACATTTCATACCTGTGACTCATTTAATTTGCAACTTGAAATTTGTACCCCTTAATCTCCCTCGCCTATTTCTTTACCTTCCCCCCCACCTCCTGCCCCTCTGGCAACTACCTGTATATCTTTGTATCTATGACTTTGTTTTGTTATGTTTGTTCGTTTGTTGTGGTTTTTGATTCCACTTATAAGTGAAACCATATGGTATTTGTCTTTCTTTGTCTGACATCTCACTTAGCATAATACCCTCTAGGTTCATCCAGGTTGTCACAAATCTTGCCATTTGTGGCTGAGTAATATTGCACTGCATACCTATACCACATTTCCTTTATCCATTCATCTACTGATGGGCACTTAGGCTGCTTCCATATCTTGGCTATTGTAAAGAGTGAAGCAATGAACATAGAATCACCATGTTCTGTAACAGGAACCAACATAGTGCTATGGTCTTAGTATTTTGGGAAATGGGGGATTTCTTTGCCACTCAGTAACTGAGAGGTTCTACTTTCCACTCTACCTTTAAAGAATAGAACGCTTATTTAATGTCATATCTATCTTCCTATCTAATCAGCATATGCCAAAAAAATCATTTGCCAGGCTCCTCCCATTGTAGAAATAACAATAATCCCCAGATGACATCACAAAGATGTACCAACATGTAGTTAACGTCCAACCAATAGACCATATAACAAAGGTAAAACAGGCAACTCTCACCTTTATAGGTGCCAAGTCATAAATTATAGCCATTTCACTTCCGGACTGTATTAACCACAGAAGGGACAGAAGCTATGCTACTGCCTCTCAGGCTCCCACATATGGTTGTGCCTTGCGCATGGACTATGATGTTTATGTGCAGAGTGTAACCTGCACAATTGTCTACAGCAGCCTACCATCTTTCCCCACCCTGCCCCCCGATTACCCCAAAACATGGTTTGGGCAGTTTTGATTTTCACATACTGGAGATGCTTTTGTTCACACAACCTCTTGGCACTGAATGTTGGCTCTGCTTAGCAGCGCTAGGAAAGCACAAGAGATACCCACTTACTTCTTAGCACTGCTCTTCTCATGTTGATTCTAAGAACATTCAGCAACATTTTCATTCTTTGTTAGACATTAACGAAAACAATAAGCAAAGCTGGGTCAATAGTAATTGGTCTCATGTAGAAAATGACAGCCAGTCAATTATTTTTGATAAGCCCCTAGAAACAGCAAATAAAACATCTGCGCAATAACCCCTTGTCAATAGAGAAGCCATAAATCTGGGTCTCAATACTCTGACCAATGCTCTAAGGAAAAAAATATTTAAAGCATGGTAAAAGAATTTTGAAAAATGATGTCATCTCTCTCTTTCTAAATAAGAATGAACATTTTGATAATCTCGAAAGTTTCTTCTTGCTTCCACTGGGCCACAGGAATAATTTTAAACTGTATTTCTGGCAGGCAGGAAATAAATGGATGCAAACATCTCCTATTCAGGGATAGCATTTGCAGGCAGAGAAGGGGTCACCCAAGTGATGGAATTTGAAGAGTGCTGAGAAGGGCACACAACGAATAACTGCTATCATTTATGTTTCATCACTTTGTGTTAAGGGCAGCGTGCAACCACCAACCAGTATCAGCGTGCACGTGCGCACACACACACACACACACACCCCTAGTTAATGCAAAAACATTCCTAAGAGAGAACACATTAAGCCTCTTTGATTACTGGCACATTTCCCTTCCCACAGACAGTGTCTGGAAGAAAAGGAATACCCAGCTAACTAAGTAGAGGGAGAATAGCATAGGGCAATAGATTCAACACCTTGATCACAGGGTATTTTCTAGAAAGAGTGCAGCAGTGTGCTGCTGTTGGGGTGGGAGGAATAAGGACAGTTGGGGTAGTATTTTGAAGGCATCGGATACTGGGCACCTTAGGAAGGGAAAGGAGAAGAAGGGATGAAAGTTGAAGAAAAGGTTAAAGGGCATGAAACCCAACTTGCACTCACTTCACGGTTTTGACTAAAACCTTTCCTGATCCCATTTCACAGGGATTGACTCTGAAGAAATTTCCCATAATAGAATTAGGAAAGTAGGCTATTATTTGGTATGTGTTCCTGGAAGGCTCGCATTAACCGACAGTAGCTCCCGGGAATTTATACAAAATTTGTTCTCCAGCTGTTGGCATATCATGATGCTGGGTAGATACAAACAGCTGCAACTCCAATCGCCTCTCATTTCCACCTGGCCCCGATCACTGTTCAACCCCATCCCTAATCTCTGTGAACAGGCAACGCTCACATCTCTGGCAGCCTTGTCTACTCTGAACCCAAGTGTAACTGACAGATTTGCTACGTTGACCAAATTAAAAATATTTTTTCTTGGGAATACAATTCTGAAGTTTTGGTGAAAATTTATGGGGAAATGTGTTACAATTTCCCAACATTTGATTTGAATTTTTCGTTGAACATTTTTATTCATGAAGCCAGAAAGTTTCTTATTCAAATATGAGTGTGAAACAACTCTCAAACTGTGAATGAAACGAAACTAAAATAACTAGTGTTGATTTGGGGTCTCCTTTCATTCTGAATGTCCCTGCATTTAAATAGCCTATGGAAACATACCTGGTGTTTTACACAGATGACAACTTGCCAATGGGAAAAAAGGTGTCCTTGATCTTCTTGCATCGAAAATGTGATGTGGGTACAATAAATTTACTCTTAGACAAGCACTTTAAATGTTGTGTTGTTTTTTGTTTTTTGATTTAACATGTCCAACTGTTGCCCAATTTACAGGTTCTTTTCCTTCAATAAAATTCAATTACAGTTATCTGTGGGGTGTCTTTTTATTTATATGCCCCACAAAATAAAAAGATATTTTAATATTAATGTTTTCTCCCTCTATAAGTTAACATTTCAAACCTATCATGGAAACCATAAATTCTAAAAGAGATAACATTACATTGTGAGATTTTGGTACTGAGAAGCAATAAGAGTCATTCTTATGTTTTTACATATAAACCAACAAAACAATGTAATTAAGGTTACAGTATTACAGATGGTATTCTGCAAAATACTTTTGCAATTTTTCACAAAATAGATGCATATAAATGCTGTCATTTCATGCTGTAAAGTCACAAGCAATCCTCCCTATGGAGTGCCTACTCTATAATGAGCTGTGTATGTGTATGTTACCGAATCAAGCAGGAGGGAAGAAAGGACAAGAAACATTTCACATAGGAAAAAGCACTCATAGAAGGAGAAATCTGTTTGGGTTTTGGTTGCTGCAACAAAAACCTATATAAAATTTGCTTACTTTAAAATGTATAGGCAGATGTAAATCAGTTGATTCTGTTGTCTCAGTAAAATAGAGTGCCTTTTTCATCTTTTCTTACATGTGGTTAATTGGTAAGCAACCAACATGATAGTTACAAGAATGTGAAGCCCACATCTAATTAAGCCCTGGCACCATTTCAACATTAAATCTTCAGCACAATTAGGAGGGCCAGGCAATTCACTGAATTGTACACCAACAAACTCAACCAAGCCACTTTTACACGGGCTGGAGACACTGGGCCTTACTGGTTTTAGTAGACAATGCTAAGGGGATGTCTGAGGGCATTTTAGATCCACTTATGTAGCTCTGTAAAGTAAATATTACTTGTCATGCAAATTTCTAGTTTTACGAAGTGGCCAGCTACCAAGATTACTAAGGTATACAGACAATCTAAATATGAAAAATTGAAATAAAAACTGACCAATATACGTAGTATTTCCAGACACAATCATCTGAAGCTATTTTTTTGCCTTCCTCTATGTGAGCAATAAGAAGAGAAAGAAAATGATACTTAAATTGAAAGAAACTAAAGAGAAATGACCTCATGTTCCATTAACCAAAATCAATACCTTATATATGCAAAATACAAGTTTCAACAGGGTATCCATATGCAAATTGTAAATATGAAGCAGCATTCCTTTTAATGCACAATCAAGCCTTAGGTCGCTATTTATTTAGGAGATTTTCAGTAAATTGCATGCTTTAATCTCTGTGTTATGGGAAATGGTCCCTTCACCTCCTTCAGAAGTTACCTATAGCAGCTATTGATGCCCACAAGCAATGCAGGGACCCTGGCGGTGCATAATTCCACAGAGCATATTTAATTTTGAAGGTGAAAAACAAGACATACTCCCCTCATGACACTTATTTTTATGACTCTCCTAATTCTTTGAAATTTATTATTTTCACTAAAAGCACCCAGAAGGTAATTGAAATAGATTTTCCAGATACATTTCTAGATTATCTTAACCTACAGTAACATGTTAACCCATTCATAATATTCTTAGCAAATACAGGAAATGGAATTTCCCCAACAACAACAAAAAAAAGGCCCGACTAACCTGCTACTTAAATGTTCTTCAAAAAAACTAAAGTCATTTTAAAAAAAACTTCTGTGTGTTTTTGGAGGTTGAGCCCCAAGACCTCTCTAGTCAATCATCAGAATTAGAAAAGGGAATAGGTAAATAAGAGATGGAAGTGGCCTTCTGGGATTGAAGCTGCTAAGGAAAGAACCAATCATTCTCTCTCAGGCTCCTAGGCCAGGCATTTAGTGCCTGAATAAGATCCTTTACTCTAAGATTCTCTTGTGACTTGAAATGGCTGAGTAACTCCCAGGAAGGAGTTTGTTACCATCACTGTCAGGTCTGGCAATGAGTCTTCACTGAATCAGATGCTGAATCATTAGGTTCCCAGGCCCAGAAAATAAATGGCTGAAGGATAATTGATAATAGTTTTCAGAGCAAAGAGAATGTTAGGTAAAATTGCAACTGGGGAAATGAGAAAAACACATGAACAAGTCACCGCAAGCACAGAACTGAACGAAGCCTAAGGAATCACAGGTAGAACTGTCCTTGGTGTCTGGTTTTCCCAGCTAGATCGGCAGCTCCTGGAGGGCAGGCCTCCATCTCGAAAATCCCCTCTCCCCATAGTGGTAATGCTCAACAAATAGCTGCAGAATCAATGGGAGAAATGGCATCCTATACAGCCCACATTCACTTGTGCCATCAGCCAAAATATAACAAGTAGTCACTCTGGGCAAGACACTGGAGCAGATGCTGTGGGAGAGAGAAAGAGGAAGTCATTGTATCTCCCCTCAAGGAGCTCAGGGTCTAATTGGGGGGATAAGACATGTTTACATTAGCTCTAAAGTACAAAATAACAACAACAACAAATACAAGATACTGAATAATAGGTCCCTTTAAAGGGATACAGAGAAAGTCTAGAGCAAGGGAAGATGAGTTCCAGCTGGAGGAAAAAGAGAAGCCCTCATAAGAAGGTGCCATTTGAAACGGGCACCCTCTCTTGGGCCCTTTCTGGACTCCTTTCTAATCGACCTTCATTCACTTTCTTTTCAATAGGCCCTAGTGCTGGCCCCTCCCTCCCCTCCTCTGCTGCCAACACTTATTCTTTGACTCAGGTTTTCTCGTGGGCTTACTGCCAAGAAGAACACAGCTATATAGTTTCCCCATCTGTATCTACTTAAGTCCAGAAACTCTTTTGAGGTTTTGTAAAGGATTTTACAGCTAATAACTATAGGGGAACAGACAAGGTTTAATAACACACACGGAGAAGTTCTAAGAAACCTAAAAAGCCTCCAGAAACAACTATCACAGATCCTAAGTGGAATGGAGATGTGATTAGGCCTGATTTCTCTAGTTCCTTTCGCTGAGCCCAAAGCTTCTTCCAGTACTCCACACTTGCCACCATTCCCATCCTTTTCTTTCACACACTTAAACTTTGAAGAGCAAATGTAATGGTAGGAAACTGGTTGTCTCTAGAGGTAAACATGACAGTCCTCTCCATCTCAGAAAATATGAATTAGATTTAATAGTATCTGTGCTGCTCACAAGAATAGTCATCTTAGATCAGATGCATGGTGCCTAGGAAGAACCAATGAGTTTTAGAAGGAATGCCTGGCAAAATCAACCTTCGCAAGTAATAGTGAATGTCACAAGCATAACTTCATTCGAAGTGCGTACAGAGTCGAGTGCTAACAGATGTTTTCATGCATCTTTCTGTAGGTTCTACATTAAGTCACACCTGTTGGGGTTCACTGAACACAAGCAACTGTAAGCATGATGGGAAAGAATATTGACACAAACCATGGCAATACAAACACATTTCAAGCTTGAATGGTCCAGCCTGCTTTAATAACGAGCCCAGAATAGCAACATGAACTTTCCAAGAGGTGGGGAAGCAGAGTGACTTTCCTTTTGCTTTTAAGAGTCCTGGGCAACTACAGAAATCACCACTTTATGTTTCATATGGCTTCAATGAATTCTCACACATGGAAATTCAGCTCTGATTTTTTTTTAGTGATGACGTACCAATCATCACTCTAACAGCAATAAGTTAGGGGGTGGAAGGGATCCTTGGATCTTTGTTTTCCCAAGCCACATTTGGGAGGACAATTAATTTCACTTATTTCAAAAGGAATGCATGGTCGGAAAATCTATGATCTAAGTAATCGCTTTTCTTTTTCCAAATAACCAACACTCTCGGTAGTTCCCCAAAAGTCCTCACTGTGTGACTCTTCTTGATCATCAATTTGCCAACTCCCAAATCACTTACTTGCTCTGCTCTCATTCTTAATTTCATGACTTTCTCTAGTAAAACTTGAAATTTTGCCATTTTAATAGTATGAATTCAAAATATAGCTCAGCCTTAGCCAAGCCCTGGCTGATGTTAAGCAAGTCTTTTATTTGTATCTTGTGGACTACCTGCCATTTTCCACGACGATCAATCTAAACCTTTCCCATTTTCCACTCTTCTCAAGTTTTCCAAGTCCCAAACCCAATCCTGTCCTCTTCACTTCTAGCAAATGACACTCCTCTTTACCGGATAAAATTGAAGATGTTAGACGTGAGCTCCTATGATGTCCTGCCTCTCTGTCTTAACACTTCTGTCTCTTCACCCAGGCTTTTCTCCTTCCCTCCTGTCTCAAGATACCACACTCTCCTCCCCTCCACTCCCAAATACACTAAAAGAGGAGTCAACACTGACTTCCTCAACTCCAATTAATGTGGCTTCCGTAACTACCATTCTAATGAAATTTGGTTCTCAGATGTCACCTATGACTTCAGAGTTGCTAAACATGATGGCTACTTCTAACCCCCATCCTTCTCTACCTCTGTGTAGTATTTGACACTGCTCCTTCTTCAGCCTCTCTGCCTTTCATGCTAACATATTCTCAAAGTTTTCATTCTGATTCTTTGGCCATTCCTTTGCTGGACCTTTTCTAAAAACTCTTCTTTGACAAACTTTCCAACTTTTGTGACTTCAATTATGATACCAGGTAACCCCTGGATCTCTCTGTACATCTCAACCTCTCTCCAGAGCTCTAGGTCTATATTTCCGTCTCCCTCTTGGACATCTCCCCATAAGGGTGGTCACCCCTACAGCAAACTCAACATTACCAAGTCATCATCTTCCATCCTGCAGTGACTGGCCCACAATCTTTATTGCTTCAACTGACCTCCCCGTTTCTACTCACTGCATCACCATGCTAGTTCCCAGTTACTAACAGCTCTGAAGTAAAAAATCTTCCATTCCTTCCTCTCACTCTTCCTTACCCATCCAGTCATCAAGTCTTATCTGTTCTCTTTTCCTCAATGTTTCTCACACCCATCTCCAGCTTTTCTCTATCTCCACTGCTACTACCCAGGTTAAGATCCTCATCATCTGTCATCGCCAATGCAAGGGACATTGTGCTCCGTGCTTTACAGAGCACAACTCACACAGCAGGTGCACAATAAATCTCTGTTTGATACGCCATCCTTTTCCTACAGATGATGCCAAGCAATTATTAACAACCATCACCACGAACTGGCACTCCCAGAAGAATTTCCTTTTAAACACAAAAAAGCTTTGAATAAAAAATTCAAGGTGAGAATTTTTAACCACATATAAAGTAGGATGGAAGAAGGGATTAGGTACACAAAGTGGCAGTTCACTATCCTCAAGTAGTGCAACTGTGCATTACATATTAAGTGGAATCGTGTTACCTCACATTAAGAAAGATAACCGTACAATAGTGAAAATGGGGCCGATATATTTAGTCCCTTCCAAAGGGAGCAACAAGGATGCTAAACAGGACATTGTCCCTTAAACTGGTTTCAACCCTGTTTAGCACCCAAAGAACTTGCAGATGATAACAAGGTACCTTTTACATTAACTGTCTCCAGGCACATCATACAACGTTATCCTCAAAGACTTTTAAGAAACACGACAGGAAGAAAAGGTGCAATTTTCTGTTTCAAGTACCCATGAACCTCATGTGTTTTTTTTCTCTGAGTTTCAGACTTTCTCCTTGGTATATAAATGTCAAGGGCATGTTAAAGAATGCAAATGTAGCTTCTAGCCGAAAAAAAACGAGTTGTGTACGGCTACCCAACTGCCTCTATGGGCACCCTGATGTCACTAAAACATTTAATATTATCAAAGACACATTCCTGGTTTTGTTAGTATAAGTTATGGTCCTTAAGAGCTCAAAATTCTTCGTGCGACAAAGAGTGCTGAAGTGGAGGTGGAGAGAAATCAATTAAAAAACTACAATGATTTCTCCTTCCTCCCAACTGTCTTTTCCTTGTTTTAGTTTTGTTTTAGGCCTTTGATGGGACCTTGAGAGGGATGGGATGGGGGGAAATAGAGACGAGAAGAGAGGAAGAAAGGAAGATACAGATGGTATTTCTAAGTTTTCACAACTTAAGTGAGCCTGGCTATTTCAACTGATCGTTTGCCTACTGGCGTCAACGTCTGCCTCTCTTTTTCCTTCAGTTCTATTTTGCTGTATTGGTTTAACTATTGTTAAAGAAATCTTGGGTAGGAACAGCATCAATGTTGGAATAAACTTGCCTGACCTGAATGCCCAGTGGCTAGGGCATTTACCTCACCATGTGTCCCCAAATCACAGATGTGAAAGCCATCCCTTTTAAATGACAACTGCTCCCCTCACTTAGTGCCAACTGCCAAGGTGGCTAACATGTTTAAAAGGCACCCACAGAGAGAATTTAAAAGTCTTTCCTTTCCCTTATATTTCCTGGTATAGGCTGTCTTCCTGAAATAGGAACTGTGCAGTACCTAATAAAGAGGTGAATTTGCTAAGAAGTTTTTATACCCTCATAAAGTAGCCCTAGTGAAAGTCATCTAACTGGCAGGAATTGCACAGGTAACAGACAGCTGGAACCTCAACCACGTAGTCTTCTAAACTTTGGTTAATGGGACCTGGCAGGCTGCCATCCCAGAAGTTTACTGCAAAAGTAAAATGCAAGGCTAATGAGTTTTAAAATGATGCCAGACATAAACACTACCCTTTGGCATTCTTTTGCCATTGAACAAATATCACAGACAACTCTGCAGGTTTCCAGGTATACCAGCCAACACAAATTACAGAAAATACTATGTCAGGCCGAATGTGTATGTCGTCCCCACCCCACCTCCAGCAAAAAAACCCCAAAGAATGTTGCTGAGATGTAAACCACCTACAAAGTATTAAAATGAACAAAATGGAGCCAGGGGTATAAGCAAGATGCTTTTTCACCTGGGTTGCAACATACCATTCTGGGCTCCCTGGTGACAAGACAGAATAAAGCTTGAGAAAGTTAGCTGATATCTTCAAGGGATGCTATGTGAAGGCAGATTACAGAACTCAGGCACTTCAGTTAAAATAGATTGAGGTTGAGGAGGGATATAATCAGTCTGTCAAATAATAATGGATATTGACGAGGGGAAGTGAACTCATTCGCCAAATCTTAATACAGTAGAGATAAAGAGGACCTTTGAAAGTAAACAAAGTTAAGCTTAAAACAGATTAAAATGCATATATATACTACCAACTGTAAAATAGTCAGTGGGAAGTTGTTGTATAACAAAGGGAGTCCAACTCGAGGATGGAAGATGCCTTAGAGGACTGGGGCGGGGAGGGTGGGGGGGACTCGAGGAGGGGGGAGTCAAGGAAGGGAGGGAATATGGGGATATGTGTATAAAAACAGATGATTGAACCTGGTGTACCCCCCAAAAATAAAAAAAATTAAAAAAAACAGATTAAAATGGGTGATGGAATGGGAAGGAGCTGGTTTAAATATATGAATCGCATTATATTATTCAAACTAGAGGGTCTAATGGCTGAAAATACAGTTTCCCCAAAATTGAGTTAGACACGCTCATAAGATTTAAATCCACAATGGCTTATTAAATGAGCACAATTTCAAAATAGACCCTGATCTTCAGAAGCAAACCCTTGGAAAGCACAGAAATGATCCAGTTCTAATTATGATACCTAAGATGAGTTCTCAAGGTCTACCAGGGATCTAATTTGCACCCAAAAAATCACTAAATCACAATGAGATTCTTATGGACATGTCCTTCTTGTTAAGGAATATGATTATTATCAATTGTTTTTTCTAGAATAATTTTACAATCTTCCTATTCCATCTTCTATAGCCATCTGCCCCCACCCCCCAATCTTTTGCAATTGCATTTGGGGAGTACATAAACCATCCAATTTTTTTAATCTCAGAGAAACCTTTCTTTCTGTTTGGTTTGACCAGTAACTACTTGAGCATTAAATGTCATGTCATCTTAGTTTTGCTTAAATGCCTTTATTTCATAGAATCTTTTAAAGATGTGTTCATGTTGTTGAACCCTAATCCTTCCATTTTATGCTTATATTTCTTTCCCTATGGTTCCCTATACACAACTATCTTACTTTTCCTTTTTAAGTCTTCTTATTGCGATCCCTTCCATATTTGTTGAGGACAAACTAAGAGGAAATAGCTGTAAGCCACAGAATAAAATATTTCAGTTAGACATATCAGTTAGACTCAGAATGATGCTATGTAAGTAATATGTTGGACAACAGGCAATGTTTTTGTTCTCTACCCAGCATGGAGCAGTTGCAGGAAATTAGGCCAGCCTCTCGGCAGTTCAAGTCAGACCTTTACAGTAAGACTTCATTATTTAGTTTGAAAATGAATTTCGAAAACAGACTCACCCATAGTCAAATGTAAGCATAAACAGACTTTCCAAGTCACATATAAATGAGTTACTCAACATCTGCCATTTGCAATTGCCCATACCTCTGGCTCCCTGCGATTAATTAAATGCATCAGAAAATTCACCTTAGAATGTTGACTTGAAAGGTAAAGTTCTAGGCTCTTGCTTTTAAAAGAACACGACAGATGAAGAGAGTGGCCAAGACAGAACAAGAGAAAAACAGATAATGTGACAAGGGCAGATTCTGAGCCATCCCCTGGCTAGTGGAATGTCTCACATGAAGGGCTCATATATGAGATCATTTGCTCAACAACTTTTTCTTCCAAACATCCAGAAATACATACTACATCATTTAACTAGAAAGTAGTGAGTTTGAAATCACACAGCTGCTCAGCTTGATCCAATGAGATGTTAACCACTCTGGCAAATTTTCTAATCCAAGTCTCTCATTTCCAACTGATCTCATTGGGTGGCCCGCATGATATATGCAGAGACTAAAAAGGGGGCTGTTTAAAGTAGGACACCCTGAAGGGTTATTTTGCAATGCCACATGTTGTACAGATTAACTCAAGATATTGTTCCTTGGGTGTTGCTTTAAAGTAGACTAGTTTTTAAAAATTTATTCATATTTATTGAGTTGTAGGCATATAGCCCTAGAAAACAGCTGGGAAATGAAATGTGAGGGTATTCTGTCCCTTGCCTGCCTTTTCAACTTTCTCTTCCACTACACTATTCCCTTTAAGGAACATTTTTTATTCCAGGCCAAATAGTTACTTTGGCACCCACAAAGCTCATTTTTCCTGGCTGAAAGATCGTGTTCAGGCCATTATATATACAATACATGTCACAGTCTCTTATATGCTTTCATCAATAGCCTCTCCATCATTCGGACTTAACTCAAAAAGGGATAGTATGCGCATGACCTCTTTGTCAACTAGATTATAAGCCCCCCTTGAAAGTAGAAATTGCATCTTGCATACCATCCTCACAGTACCTAGCACAGTGCTTGGCACTTTATAGGTGCTCAATATATACTTGTAGATTGAATGAACCCATCAACTGATATCTGTCTCAAGTGGCTTACTGTAACATGGACATTCTTGAGAATCTAACTTCAGAAGATGCACATATTCAAAATATAGTTCTTGTTGTCTGAAAACAGTTAAGCAACAAAAACCTATACTATTATCACTATCTGAATTCAGTGTAAACACCTTGGTAAGAAATGGTCGGGACTTCCCTGGTGGTTTGGTGGTTAAGAATCCGCCTTCCAATGCAGGTGATGTGGGTTCAATCCCTGGTCAGGCAACTAAGATCCCACGTGCCACGGGGCAACTAAGCCCATGCACTGCAACTACTGAGCTGCCGCACTCTGGAGCCCATGCGCCACAACTACTGAGCTGCCGCACTCTGGAGCCCATGCGCCACAACGAGAGAGCCCACATGACGCAACTACTGAGCCCACACGCTCTGGAGCCTGCATGCCACAACAAGAGAGAAGCTGGCACACTGCAGTGAAGAGCCTGCACTGCAACTAAGACCCGACACAAAGAAATTACTTTCTAAAAATTGTCATTTTCTTGGGTGAAGGTGCTCCTGTGCACACACACACATGCGCACGTGCGTGCCCCCGTGCGCGTGCGCACGCACACACACTATAACTCTGTGAGGGACTTCCCTGGTGGCACAGTGGTTAAGAATCCATCTGCCAGTGCAGGGGACACGGGTTCGAGCCCTAGTCCAGGAAGATCCCACATGCTGCGGAGCAACTAAGCCCATGTGCCACAACTATAAAAAAAAAAAGAAAAAACTATGTGTGTTTTAAGAACCTTATTGTAGTAATCATTTCATGATATATACATATACCAAATCATTACATTGTACACCTTAAGCTCAGACAATATGTCAATCATGTCTCAATAAAGCTGGGGAAAAGATAGTCATTTCCTGAAACACTGAAGAACTGCTACATTCAGAAACATTATTAGGCTATTTAGATCTTTATTACTAAAGTCATTGAGGTTTGCCATCTACCCGAAAGTTGTTCAACCAATGCAAAACAACTGAAGTAAGGAACATTAACGCCACATTTTAGGCAATTAGTGTAACATGATTACCATTCCTAGGCATTTTAATTTTTGTCAAACATAACAAAATTCATATTACATAGACTCCTATTTCATTAAGATATGATTTGAAATAATAATGACAAGGGCCTAAAACAGAATACAGATCCTGTTAACACTTGGAAAGCTTCTTTCCCCTCAAAGGCATATCAGGATACAAAAAGAAGACTTCCAGCTATGTACTCCTAACTCCAGAAGCAATGGTACCTATTAAACACTTAGAGGGGGCTCCCAGGGTAAGGTGATACTAAAGAAAACACAGTCTCAAATAAGATAAAGCCTTAAAAAAAAAGATAAAGCCTTACCCCAGCTTTCAGAATCTGAATGTTTTAGTTCCAGTTTATGTCCTATCTATAACAATACCTTGGAATCCAGAAGCAAAACAATGTTATCATATTGATTCTCTAAGACAGTGAGCGAGAGGCCTACAGCAGAGTCCAGATATAGCTCCCTGGTGACCTAGAAATTGTGAATGGGCCATCCTCAAAGGCCATGGTGCCGGGCTGTTCTAAGAACTGTGTGTGTGCTATGGGAAAGAAGTGAAGGCTACTGACGTGGTTTTTTCTTTTGGCAGTATTGTTTTGTTTTTGTTTTGGTGGTGGGGGATAGATGTTTGTTTTACTTGCCACATTTGGTTTGGTTATGTTCCAATTAAGGAAACCATCTTTAATTGCTATATCCCATCTCATTCTGAAGTCCTGACATAAAAATTATGGTTTTTTCCCCTTCTTTTTCCCAAAACGAGAGTCAACAAAAGTTTCAGTTCATTTTGTAGATGTTAGGAGTTACTTATTATGGTTTCAGAGAAGATTTAATCCTGACAGAAGTAATCTTTTCAATGTTTTGATGCTGAGCTGGAAAGACTATTACTTAATAAAGAATAATACTTTAAACTTTTTTTGTGACCAAAAAAAAAAAAAAGAACAACAAAATCACTTTAGGCTATTATTTCTCAGTTAAGCATAACCTCTGTAGTGGATATTTTGGGTGTAAGTCAGAACACATATTGCAAATATAAAAGAATGCCTTTGGGAAGTGACCCATGCATTCATGTTTACTCCTCATTATATATCAAATTTCAAACACATTACAGAGTTTGCAAATAATAGAACTAAATTTATTTTAAGACCATGGCTGCATGTAGTTTTCCTTCACGAATTGCACAGCTAAATCACTATAGATCTGTCACTAAGTTTACTACAGCAGTGGTGGAGTGGAAAGAATATAGAACTGTCAGAAAAACAAAGGACAAGTGATATTAGTCATACGACCCTGGGCAAGTCTTGAATCTCTCTAGACCTGAGCTTTTGCACCTGTAAAGTAGGGATAATATCAACTGTTCTTTACTTTTACAATGCTGGTGGGACTAAACAGAAACAACTTTTCAAGGTATACTTTGGAAAACACATCGAAGAATATTATAACTCATACATGCTTTTTGACCCAGTAATACTGAAATTTTAAGAATTTATCCTGATAAAAGAATCAGAAATACACCCAAATATTTATGTACCAGATGTTAATCACAGCATGAACTCTTGTTGGAAAAGTCAGAAACAATCTAAATAGATGATCAAGTCCAAATAAGTTATGCTATATCCATGCAATGGAAACTATGCAGTATTTAGAAAAATACTTAATGAACTAGAAGGTTCACAATAAATAAATAGCATAACAGAATACAGACTATAATACAAATACACATTTGTAAAGAAGAAAGACTGGAGGGAAATAAACCAAGATATGAACTAATGAACCACTGTTATCTCTAGAAGGAATTATGGATGATTTTTATTGTCTTTTTATACTCAGCATTTTCAAATTTTCTTTAAAAAACATGCATTGCATTTATAATTAGAAAAAAATAATTTTCAGTAATATTGCCTCTCTACCACCATTTTGGAAATTATATGAGATATTTGCGAAAGTATATTTGTAAACTCTAAGATAATATTACAAGAATAAGATCATATTATTACTGTTAGAGAAGTTAAAATCCTCACTGTCAACAGACAAAAATTAAATAATTCAACTTTGGAGCAAACACACACACAAAAAGTGTTTCTGAAAAGAACTGCACTGAGAAAGTTCCTTCTGTTGGCTTGATTGACTTTTCCACACCCAAAATGTGCTTCTTATCTTTTCTTCTCATTCTACACACAGTACCAGATAATATGGGTCAGAATCTGTTGAAAACTCCTTAGAATTATTTTAGCTATACAACATCTGGGTTTTCTAAGGTGAGAAACAATGTGCCACTACTCTGCCCAGTTAGATACACAGCTGAAATGCCCACATGACTCAAGGAGTCAAGTGAAGAAGTGTTCTGTTTAGAAAGTTTGACAAACTAGGATGTGGTACATTTATCTGTCTCTCATCACTGGCAAGGCCTCCAGTGCATAAGACAAACTTGGAACCTATAAACTGCCAGAGAAGAGAGCAATACTAGAAAACTATAGAAAAGTCAAATGTCTACTTGGGGAAATACAGGAAAATGGGAGTATACAAGACAAATACAGAAATTATAGGTTCCATCAACAGATGAATGGATAAAGAAGATGTGGTATATATATACAATGGAATATTACTCAGCCATAAAAAGGAATGAAATAGTGCCATTTGCAGAGACATGGGTAGACCTAGAGACTGTCGTACAGAGTGAAGTAAGTCAGAGAAAAACAAATGTCATATCGTAGAATATCACTTATATGTGGAATCTAGAAAAATGGTACAGATGAACTTATTTGCAAAGCAGAAATACAGACACAGATGTAGAGAACAAACTTAAGGATACCAAAGGGGGAAGGGGAGGAGGGATGAATTGGGAGATTGGGACTGACATATATACACTGCTACGTATAAAATAGATAACTAACGAGAACCTACTGTATAGCACAGGGAACTCTACTCAATGCTCTGTGGTGACCTAAATGGAAAGGAAATCAAAAAAAGTGTGGATTAAAAAAAGCAGATATATGTATACATATGACTGATTTACTTTGCTGTACAGCAGAAACTAACACAACATTGTAAAGCAACAACACTCCAATAAAAATTTTTAAACAAGAAATCAGAGGTATAAATGATAGAATTTTTAAATGTGTTCACTGTATTACTGTGCTTTGTTGGCTTGAATCACCCTCAAAGAGAAAGGTACATTCAGGGAGACATTTTAAAACTGAGATATCAGTAAATTATCTGCATAGGATTAAGTGTTTTGCTTTCCCCGACCCCTCCACCATTCTGAGTCCACCATTCTGAGTGATAAGAAAATTACCCAAATTTCCATCTATGGCTTTTTAAAATGTTTAGTCTCTCTGTGTATATAACACAAGCTTCTACAGAGCATGCTTCAAATGCAAAATCAAACAACTCAGTGATTATCTCTGTAACATCTAAATGAAAATTCAAAAGTTGGTGATATTGAGAGGTCTATCAGTCAAATGATCAATTGAGAAGGTTGATGAATGGAAACAATAAAGACACTCTAATGAATAGATCTATATTTTTTAAAAGAAAAACAAGAATGCAATCCTTATTAGAATCCTTATTATTTTTTGAACCAACTATCACTACCTTGCTTGAGTCAAAGACTCCTCCTTTTTTCATAGTTTAAACTCTTTAAAAAGATAAAAGTCATCAACCATTTCCTTTTATGCAGATTTTTCTATACAATCCCATAAAACTGAATGTAAAGGTAAGGGAGAAAACAGGACAAGCCCACTAAGAGAAAGCACTGTAAAAGGAGCACAAAAATCCAATGATGCTTCTAACCCAATGTTTATGGCCACATCTCTGAGAGAGAGAAAAGAAACACAACTTTTATGAGCACAGTAGCTGACTCTGAGGTAAATGGTAATCTGACCCTCATATGATAGAAAATTGGTTCAGGTCCTCAAGGAGAAATTAGATATCCTGGTGGAAGTGAATGATCTCCTCTTATACTTAACAAACGCTATTAAATAATTTTTCACTCACTCAACCTCAACAATGTTCACTTGAACTTTCAACAACCTATTAATATGAGTTGAAAGCAAAATGCTGTTGTTAACTGTACAACCCACAGCCAGTTTCTCAGAAATGTGAACCTACCCTGGCAAGTCACCAACCACATTGGGCCACATATTCTCTCACACGGTTCCATGGTAAAGATCAAAGGCCTACAGACAGCATCTTATTGCTTTCAGCTACACACACTGAATAGATTACAACAATAACAACCTTCCCCATTTGAATATTGATGCTTAAAAATGAAAAGACCCATCGACATTGATGGTTGCCTTGCCTACCTGTTTAGCTTTGCTAACTCCTATTTGATAACAAGGCAAAACAAGGATAACAAGCTTTGCTAACTCCTATTTGATAACAAGGAAAAATTACATACCGTGATCCCCTGTGGGAAAAGACTGTTTTTCCAGGAAATTGTACATGAGGTCTATTCAAAGATCAGAAAAAAAGTCAGAGAGACGATGAAAACAACCCAAAATGTTACAATAGGAATGTTACAACTTTTATAATCACTGATAGCAATGCTGAAATAGTTATTTAAAATAAATCAAAGTACTAGTCTTCAAAGTATCATCTTGAACTGTAGAACTTTTTCTGAGATTTACCAAAAAAGGTAACATAACTTTTCTAGTTCGGTATATCTTGATCTATATTGCTACCTTCTAAACATACCCAATTGTTTAGGAAAACCCAGCAAAGTTACTTATTTACAGCAAGAAACATGCTTTTTAAAGTCATTAACCAATTTGCAATCATTTGAGAACCTCTCTGCCCTGAGATATTTCAAGAAAGACAAGTTTGTTAATCATTTGGTCATGCTGCAATTCAATATCAGCAGCGGAATCAAGCCTTAAGCCCCTTCAAATTCTAAAATACCTTCCAGAATCCCTCACAGTATTGCAAAGGGCTTTTCCTGCTCTCACTGTGCACCAACAATCCCCATCAGTATTATGTGCCTATGCACCATTTGTCGCTGACACTCAACCAGAGACACAGACAGATATGCTCCACTGGAGGACCGATTTCCAGAGCAAAGAGATACTTTAAATGAGAAAAACAATCTACCCTGCATGGTCTAATTGCCTGTGTACTGTGTACGATTTAAAAGAGAGAGGGAGGAAGGGGATGGGGGAGGCAGCAAATGGATTTTAATCTATAAAGTGAAAATTAATATGTACAGCATTTTATTTTCACATTTAAATCATTTCCATTAAATTTAATTTACCTAATTGTTAATGAATTAGCAAACACATTTAGCAACCAAATCACCTACTAATTGGATCCTAATGAAAGCTGCTTAGCTGCCTGTACCCATGTTGATCATCATGTATGATTCACCAGAGTGAACTACACCCAAGGCCTCTGGCTAGTGAGACTGCTTTCCATTTGTCACTCTGTTACCTGGATCCACAAAGTATTTAGTTCTTTTCTTCTCCCTCTAGGGTCAGGGATAGTGTTTGCTGCAAACTATAAAGCAGTACAAAATATTTACATCAAAGGGCAAGGAGATCACCCAGCTCCAAAAAACCCGGATTGTATAAACTCCATATGCCACTACTTACAGATGCAGCAGTAAAAGAAACTCTGCCCCAAGTTGCTAGCTGGGGCTTCTAAAGATCTGCTAGTTTTCAATATAAAGCCTGAAACTAGGCTGGAAAATCTGCAGATGCTTTAGAAATGTCTTCACAGGATGCCAGAGGGCCCTCCCTCCCCCCATCCCTCCCCCCATCCCTCCCCTCCTTTTCCGTTTCTTCAAGGCAGAGGGATGTAGCCAGAGGCAGGGCTTCTTCCGGTGGAATGTATAGCCAATTACATGTGAGTCCTTAAAGCACTCTGGGCTTCTTTAGTCTGGGGGCCAAGGCTTCAAATGAGGGTCTCCCCCTCCCCCACCATGATTCCAGCGATAACAATCTTACAATCCATTCTCTTTCCTCTATAAACACAACCCAATGACCTGCTTCCTTTTGTAACTGGTGCCAGACCCTGAGTTGATTTCATCTGCCACCTTTCCTAATCTCTCGCTTGACCTGGCTAACAACCATTTAAATCTGGACCTTGACTAAAATTGTTTCTAGGTGCTACTGAGCAAAACAGCCCTTATATCCTGCTTGGATTTGTCTATTTTCGCTCCTGAAAGGCACTGGACCTTGGATCTGCTCCTTAGAAACGTGCTTTTTATACCTTTGGATGCGTTTAGATGCATCACCCTTTTCTTCCCCCTAGAATGAAAGACAAATAATTTTGCTTGATTTCCATTTAAATGGCCACCAGATATTTGAAACAACTCTTTGTGGCTTAGCTGCCAATTTAATTAACAAGGAGTTGCCCTTGGGGTATCAGTCAGCAAGCATTTACCGAGAACCTAAACATGAGCAAAGTCACACACCAAGTCTTTGCCTACAGAGAATTACTGTCTAGCTCTGCCATTAACTCATCACGTGACCTTCGGCAAATTGTGCAAACAGGAAGGGGACAATGCAGAGGACAGTGTCGAATGGGAAGATGTCCTGCTCAGGGGCAGAACACATGGTGGAGGAAGGCCTATCCAATCCCTTGAGCCTTATTTCCAATCTGACTCCAGGTAGGTAAAATAACGCAAATAGATTTTTTCACAGCTGCTCCCACTTTCCCTTCTCCAGACGACCTAAAATCATACCCATCTTCTGCTAAAACAGATGCCTAGGTCCAACAAAATGTCTCAAGCTGAGCCATCATTTCCTTAAAGATAGGTTCTGAACTTTCCTCTAAACGCCTACAGTCTGCTAGTCTAAATTTAGAAATATACATGTGTATATGTACATATGTGTGTATACACACACACACATCTGTGAATATGTGTATCTAAAGCCCTTCCCTAATCACCTTTTAAACAAATTTAAAGACCTGCAAAAGGTGAAGAATACCTTTATTCTGACTGTGCCTTTATTATGGGCCTTTCAATACTTCTAGATCCCGCTTATACTGCTTTCCAACACCATTACAGTAGAAGGTTATAGAGGTATTTACTTAGAAACACCACCGCTCTGGAATTAGCAAAATAGCCTCTTTTGTACCATTGTCCCTATCCCTTCATTTGTGCGAGCATTTACAGTACCCAGCTTATTAGCATGGCCAAATCAAAACTCTGTAGGTTTTGCAGTAGGCATGTGTTTAAAGGAGGTTTGAATACAATGTGGTCATTATTGCCATCCTGCCCTTAAACAGAATTTTACACGCAATACATATTGAATGTATATGCACTGAAAGGACGCAGAATGAGATAGGGGTATTTAAAGTCAGATTTTGTAGAATATAAGGAATTTAAGTTGAAGGACAAGAGCATGAGAGGGCAATTAAGCCAAAGAAATCTTCTAAGCACCTATGTTGGGGTAGAAATTAAAAGTGCATTGGGATATGTTTCAGAATCTACACTCAAATTCTGAACACTTGTAAGGTACTCATTACTGATATTCTTCTCCCAGTACCCCACCCCCCTTATTTGTATGCAGTTTCAGCTTTCATTACTGAATTCCATTTGTCCTGAGGTAATGTTCTTCAACACTGCAACCATAATATACTAACTGCTTCAGATATGTGTTGCATGACTTGCTAAATCCCTGCTAAATGACTAAAGTAAGGTTGTCTTCTACTTTCTGGCTGTGTGTCAAAGATATGTTAAATGGTCTTTTAAATTTTTTAATTATTTAGTTCCTGAAACTACATTATACTTGTGCGATAATTAACCTGTGGCTTTCATCAGTGATTAGTGAGCCTTTATTATGATAATGATGGCTCATTCATAGATGAATTTTATTAAGCCTCTGCTCCAGAGTTCATCGAGATCCCACAGTCATGAAAAGTTTCTATAGGTCCTCATCTAAAACACTATATCCTGGGACTTCCCTGGTGATCCAGTGGCTGAGACTCGGTGCTCCCAATGCAGGGGGTTCTGGTTCGATCCTCGGTCAGGTAACTAGATCCCACGTGCTGAAACTAGAGATCCCGCATGTTGCAACTAAAAGAGCCCACGTGCCGCAACTAAAGATCCTACATGTCACAACTAAGACCCAACGCAGCCAAATAAATAAATAAATATTATTAATAATAATAATAAAATAAAAGACTATATCCTGAGGAAGAGAGAGACTTGAGGCACCAAATAGCAAGGTTTTACTAGGAAAAGAAATAAACAGCCTCTAACTACATTTACCGATTGCCTTAAGAAGTTTTCATTTGGGTGAGTCAAGAATACTCCATTATGATTGCCTACCAGTTTTCTGCAAGCAAGCAAGTGGTCTTTACTTCCCACAGAGTCTCATTCCTCTAGACTGCAACAAGCCCCTAAGCCTTCAAGAGATTTAACAGATCACAAGAAAAAGAGACAGCCAGCTCACTTGCTGGGTGTCTCCTTAGCCAATCAATCAAAGCCAAGCCTAGCTTTATGTGGTAATA
The DNA here is from genome assembly GCF_030028045.1 of Hippopotamus amphibius kiboko. NCBI lineage: Eukaryota > Metazoa > Chordata > Mammalia > Artiodactyla > Hippopotamidae > Hippopotamus > Hippopotamus amphibius. Next base: position 19,206,755 of record NC_080203.1, on the reverse strand, counting down.
TTAACTTATGGATTTCTATGATGTACAAGCACTGTACTAGGTGCTTGGCACATATTCTCTTATTTAATCCTTACAGAAACCCTTTGAATTGGCTGTTACCCGTTCCATTATACACATCAAGAAACTGCGATTAAGAAGTTGGCCCCTAATTACACAGCCAATAGATGCTGACTGCAAGGTCCCAGCTACAATGTTATAATTGTTTACCTATAGAGAGAACCTCAGGCACATTAATAGACAGGAATCTTCCTGCATGAAAATTATGTCATTTGTATGTAAATATACAACTGTCAAAGCCTGCATCTGGCATTTACTTGAAAGCCCAATCAATGTTCAGCATAAACCATAATCCAAGAAAATTCACTGAAAGATGTCAGTGATGAACTGTTCATTGATCATGTCAAGTTAGGAAAGGCACAAATCGCAAAGTCAAAATCTTATTTACAACTAAATTGGGTGCTTTCTGGTATTTCTAGTTTATTCTCAAAACATTAGCCTGCCGTTCTGACTATTTTCTATTGTCCAATATTAACCAGATAATTTGGAATAGAAATATTTCCCCTTTGTCTATCAAGATGACAATATCACAGCACTAAGTATTTTACTCTTGTAAACATGTCATTTGACTGAATTTCAAAGAATTCCCCTCCCCGAGATATCTGACTCCACATCACCTATCACTTTTGGAAAGCTTATTTGTGGGGATCCTGGCAATACCTGACCCAATGTAACAATTCACTGCAGCGTTGAGTTATTTGTCAGAGAATCATTACATTTAGTTGCCTGAAGGGTTCCTTTCAGTGGGTCAAAGAACATTCCTTTCCTATGTTAACAGGGTCACACATTTTACTGAGCAATATTATTTGGATTTCCCTTATAGACTATCCTCAGTGGCTAGAGGTAGCAAAGAAACAGAATATAATAAAAGAAAAGGTACCTCAGCAGCAAAAATGTAGATCCCTCTCCCTCCAACCCGAGTCCTCATTCAGAGCTGAATACTCTTGATTTACCCGGAGTCCTGATAAGTTCTGTTGCCTAGTGTTTGAGCCCCAAACAGATTTAAAAGCAGCAAGTTAGAGGGGGAAAGGAACGTACTAATAGACTGGTGTTCTAGTGAGAATCATAGAAAACCCCACAAAAGCCTTATCTTTTAAGAGGCCAAATTTACTAAGATCTAGGTATATGCTTATCATTACGAAAGGCCAACGGCTGAGAAGTAAAAATCAAAAATTAGATGACTATAAGTAGATACGACTTTGTGATTACTGAGTACAAGCTTTGTTGAGTATGAGTGCTATATGTCTTTGTGCATTTTGTTTTGTTACATGCCAATGTCAGGATTTCACCATTGTGCTATAAAATAACCTTAAAGCCTACATTTAAATTTTACATTTTAGAAATTTTAACAATCCACTTTAGGCAAAAAAACAAGGAATGGGAAAGCTGAGAATGTACTGAAGAGGAAAAAAAGGAAAATAGGAATTTTCTCAATTTTCCTCTTTCAGTTCCTTTGCATACTCATTAGAAGTATAAAAGTTTATTGAGCTCTTACAGTGTACCAGGCAATATGCTGAGTACACTGAAAGGATTACTTCATTTAATCTGTGCACCAGCCCTGTGAGACTGATATTATCATCCCCACTCTATGGATGAGAAAACTGAGGCTCACAGAGTCTCAATCTCGTCAGCTATTAGAATGCAGTTTGGTCTGTCTGCACTCAGAAATCTTAGCCTCCACCTTACACACCCTCCTGCCCACAAAAGAAACTCAGGTATACATATTCCTGCTGGACCAAACTGTCTTCATCTCCAAACAGGCAGTCAGAGCGGTTGTATGTCAACACATAAACGACCAGCTTGATGTGACAAGCCAGTCAGAGCAACTGAACAAGTTTGTGGGTAATGATGCAGCCAAAGCAAGACCAGCCTATTATTAGAATACACAAACCTCACTTATGATGTAAATGGAACGCAGATTTAAATTTCGCCCCTTCAACAGTGCCGTGGAATGTAGTAACGCTTCCTGAAAGAGTTTACACCGTGCTGATAATCAATGCTTAATGAGGTCCTTTACTCCAGACTCAAGACCTTTATGTTACTGTCTTCCTGTTAACCATCTCATTTTTCCTCACTTGAATAGCTTTGTCCTCTTACAAAGGCCCATCAGTATGTGAAAGTGGCAGTATAATTAATTTTTTCAGTAAAAGCCAAATTGTTTGTGCTCAAACATCCTGCAGTTCAGGAAATGTCAAAATGTCAGACCTTGTAGGTGGAAATAAACTCTGCATTCCACTTCCAATCACTTCCTGTAGGGAAAGAATAGCTAGACATTCCATTGAGAAAGCAGAAATGCACAGAACCACTTCAAAAAAGTGACTCAATGTCTTTCTTATCTGACAAATATGTCATTATCAGTACATCTTAATCTATTTGGAGTTCAAACATAACACCCTAGTGCTGTTTGTAAGATCCTGTCACATCTCCAGAAGTTGGTGTATGCCTATGGGTGTGAATACAATACATAACCCGTCCACACTCCCTTTTGGATTGTTTTAAATAATAACATTGATTTTTAATTTCCTTATTACAAAATAATGTACACCATAAAATGTCTGGCACATACTAGGTACTCAATAAATAATTACGGTATAATTTTAGAAAAATTAGAAAACATAGATGAAAAAAGAGGAAAACAAACCCCCCATAATCCCATCATCTAGAGAAAACCACTGTTTCCTGTTATCTATGATTCCAGCCTTATTTCTGTGCATATTAAATACATTTTAATAAAAATGGGATCACACTTTATGTACTATTTTGTCACTTAATAGTAAGTTGTCAGCATTTTCCTATGTCATTATAAATTCTTTTATAGCACGATTTTAAGAGCTGTACAGTATTCCATCATATAAATATCCCATAACTGAACCAATCCCTTAATGTTGGAGATACAGGTTATTTCCAGTTTTTCACTTGTATAATGTCACAATGAATATCCTTATAACTGATTCTTTATGCACCTACTTGGTTATTTCCTCAGGATAAATTCCTGGGCGTGCAAAAAAAGGGAAACAACCCTGATAAATGGATAAATAAAATGTGTATATCCATACAGCGGAATATTATTCAGCCACAAAAAGGAATGAAGTTCTAATACATGCTACAACATGGATGAACCTTGGAAACATTACGCTAAGTGAAAGAAGTCAGAGAGGAAAGGACAAATATTGTATGATTCCACTTACACAAAATGTTCAGAATAGGCAAACCCATAAAGACAGAAAGTAGAATAATAGTTGCCAGGGGCTGACAGAGATAGGGAATGGGGAAGGACTGCTAATGGATACAAGTTTTCTTTTGGGGGTAAGGAAATATTCTGAAATTAGACAGTAGTGATAGCTGCATAACCATGCGAATATACTAAAAACCACTGCCTTGTACACTTTAAAAGGATGAATTTTATCTCAATAAAGCTATTATTTTTAAAATTCTGAGGCATGTTATTGTTTGGTCAAAGGTTATGCAAAATTTTTAAGCTTTTGATGTAAAAATATTATTTCTTAAAATGAACTAAATTTTTTTTTTGGAGACTGTTCTGAATGTTATGCAACAACTAGTGAGATCACCTAAATAAAGAGCTTTGCTGAGAATCACCTAGACAGAAACTTCTTAACCTTGACACAAAAATGTTAGTATCATGAACACTTGTTGATATATTACACAATCCAGAAAGATAGAATGCTTTTTTCTAAAGATTTTTTTTGATGTGAACCATTTTTAAAGTCTTTATTGAATTTGTTACAATATTGCTTCTGTTTTAAGTTTTGGGTTTTTAGCCCCTGGGATCTTAGCTCCCCGACCAGGGATTGAACCCATACCCCCTGCATTGGAAGGCGAAGTCTTAACAACTGGACCACCAGAGAAGTCCCAAGAATGCTTTTCTGGATAACACGCGCGCGTGCACACACACACACACAGACACAAACAGACATTTTTTAACATGAAAGTACACAACAGTTTTCATTAGTCAGTAAGGTTACCTGTACGGTTATTACTCGAAATGCCAGATCCTGGGTCAAGACAGAAATGGCAGAAGGGACATTAGTCCCTGCCTCTAAGGGTCTTCTCATCTAAGATAAATTACATTCCTTTTTCAGATTCCCTCTACTGTCTCTGAACAAAACACCACTAAACACCATTTCACTTCCTGAGCAGAACTTTTTAAAAAAGATCACAGTTGGGCTTCCTAGGTGGCGCAGTGGTTGGGAATCTGCCTGCCAATGCAGAGGACATGAGTTCAATCCCTGCTCCAGGAAGATCCCACATGCCGCGGAGCAGCTAAGCCCGTGCACCAAAAATAAATAAATAAATAAACGCTTTCTAAAAAAAAAAAAAAAAAAACCACAGTTAAAGCCTTCTATGTGTACTTTCTATTTTTCTCTTGGTACCCTCTTCATTTCAAATGCTGCAATGAACTCATTTTTGCTCTTTACTTCTCCTCTCTGGTATGCTTCTCCCATGGGCACCTCCTAAGTGGTTCAAGCAAAAAAAGACCCATCATTGCTCAGCAGTGAGGGCAAGTTTGAGCCACATGTCAAATACCTTCCTGAGACCTTTAACCTTGTTGAATGGGCTGGAAGAGTGATGAAAGCCATTCTGCATACCAGGAAGGTCTAATGTCACAGCTTACAATCTGTCCAAACAGGATGCTTGGATTTTTTTTCTAAATGGTGACCAGCGTGGCTCAAAAGCAGTATTCCTATGATGACGCCCTCAAGCCACACCACACCAAAAGAGAGGGAAGGACAAGCTGGAAAGAGAGAGATAAACTACCCGCAAAAGCTGCCTATATGAATACTCGGGGAGAAATGCCTAGGGAGTGCCCGTGAAGAACTTTACACACCTCAGAGAGGAATAAAAGTGTCCACACAAGTGGCTAGTCAGGAAAATCGTTGCCAGCAGGATGCAGGTTAGGTTAGGTAAAAGCCACAGTCCTAAGACACCAGCCAAACACAACCAAAGATTCATATGCATCTTTAATTACTTAATTAAATTAAATACTAGCCCAAATATTTCTCAGGGCCCAGTCTTTCAGAGAGCCATCAGTATCTTCTTAGGTTTCTAATCAAATTATATTTTTGAAGTTTCTGTCATTTCTCAATAGTTTCTAAAGCCATAGTGACACCTGTGAGGTATTTGGGGAAGAAGATTGCATTTTCCCATTAGGTTTAGCCTCTTTAGTCCTTTAATATCATCTTATTTTTATGAGGCATAGTTCAAATTGTTTTATTTAAAAAAAACTAGTAATTGTATGGTCCAATGGTTAAGACTCAGTGCTTCCACTGCAGGGGGCATGGGTTCAATCCCTGGTCGGGGAGCTAAGATCCTGCATGCCATGTGATGTGGCCAAAGGTTAAAAAGAAAAAAAAAAACCTAGTAATTATAGAATCGACCAGTAAAGTAATGAGAGGCAAGTTTATAGCTCCAATGTAATGGCATCTTATAGGGAAGATGTTTTACCTGACAAATGAGTTAACCCTCAGGAAGCTTGACACTACCAAGAAGAACACCCACTTTCCAATCACACCAGGTGATGTAAGACTAAAATGATGAAATATATGTCGAGGAGGGAAGTCCCTGCCTACTCATCTTCCTTTCTTTAGGGTATCTCCTTGAGAACATAATAGGTCTGATAAAAAGTCTCGACCTTTTGGTTTTATAATGCTTGTTCATGGGCCTCTGACCCTTGCAACTGCAAATACTTACCTTCAGAATTAGCTCAGAGGTCTCTTACAAGGTATACACAAGATAATCACAAGGCACATCCTCTTAGCTCTCAAGGAAACAAGAGAAGATTTAAATTGTTCTCTCTTCTACTTTGTGTATAAACAGTTTCTCAATCAAAATGCATAAAATTCTTTCCAGACTTTGTTGTCATTTTTGTGCTACCTTATATGCATGTAACTCTAATAATGCTTACCCAGTATTAAAATTACATTTCTTCTTTCTTCCATATTGGTATGGAAGGACACTTTGTGGATGGAACTGCTTTAGTTCTCTAACAATGACAAGTTGTTAATGGGTAGATTTCTGTGAGTGAAATGTATAGAAACACCTGAAGAAAAGCAGGAAGACTGCAGTTACATGGAAATCAATTCAACGCACTTGATCTGGGGAGCAAAAGCATCTACTGGTTACTTGGAAGTGCAATTTCAATCAATCAGTCCATCAACAAACGTTTTCTTTTTTTAAAAAAAGCTCTTTATTGGAATATAATTGCTTTACACTCTTGTGCCAGTTTTTGAGGTACACCAAAGTGAATCAGCTGTATTTATACATATATTCCCATATCCCCTCCCTCCCGTGACTCCCTTCTACCCTCCCAAACCTGGCCCTCTAAGTCATCAACCATCATCGAGTTTATCTCCCTATGTTATGCAGCAACTTCCCACTAGCTATCTATTTTACATTTGGTAGTGCATATATGTCAGTGCTACTCTCTGACTTTGTCCCAGCTTCCCCTTCACCCCCTACCCCATGTCCTCAAGTCCGTTCTCTACATCTGCATCTTTATTCTTGCCCTGTCACTGGGTTCATCAGTACCATTTTTTTTATTCCATATATATGAGTTAGCATACAGTATTTGTTTTTCTCTTTCTGGCTTACTTTGCTCTGTATGACAGTTTCTAGGTCTATCCACCTCATTACAAATAACTCAATTTCATTCCTTTTTATGGCTGAGTAATATTCCATTGTATATGTGTGCTACATCTTCTTTATCCATTTAACAAACATTTTCTGAGCTCCTTCTATGACCAGGCCCTATGTTAGGTGCAGAGGACACCAATGAGACACAGTCTGGGCCCTGGAAGTGTTCACAGTGTCATGGAGACATCACTAGACCACTGGATCCCTACAGATCTACTCCAGAAACAGAGTCCAACTTCCATTCAAACAGACTAATTTTTTACTTCAACTAGGAGTATAAATGGGAACAGCTGATGGGAATTTTGCCACCTCCTTGAGGTAGCCTATCCCCTCTTTGGGCAGCTTAGACTGCTGGAAAGTTATTGCCTGGCTTGAGAAAGCTATATCTCCCTATGGCTCTCCTCCATTGATCCTAGTTTGCCTCCTCCCGCACCAAAACCACACACACACACACACACACACACACACACACACACACACACACAATTAGTTTAATTCTACGTTGACTTGAGAAAACTTCATGCTTTTTATATCAGCCAGCATGGCCTCCTGAAACTCTAATTCCCCAAGCTAAAAAATTATAGTTCTCTCAACTTTTTCTCATATAATATGATTCTGAGTTCCTCTGCCTATCCTTATGAAAGAAATCTCAGGTAGCAGCAGATAGAGGTGTTATTTAGAAGGTTGGTAGCTGGGCCCTGACAACAATTTACAAACCTATTTTGATGGAGAAAAAGGGATGCATTAGACCCTCAAATAATAGGGCCCCAGTTTGTGGTCTTCATGCTCAAGTATAAGCAGAATTAGTCATTTATATCCTGCTAATGCATGGCAAATCACATAAGAGCTTCAGCTTTAGCAAGGTCTTGAAACCGAACACACGCTCACAACACAGCTCAAAAGCATGAATAAAAGCAATCTGTATATCCTTCTCTATCAATCAGGCCTCCTGATTACTGTTCACTTGCAAGAGAAGTTTCTGTCCTTGCTAAGTTTCTGCACCCTTGGACACAGCAGTCTCTCCCATAACTTTTCACTCTACATAAAAACTTCCAGTTCCACCTATTAAAGATGCAAAAGCCAATCATCCCCATGAATTCAGGGTGTGAACAGAGAATCACAGCGCTTCTCTAGTCCAATGTGTTTTTTAGATAGAAGAAAGTGAGCCTTAGGGAAAGTGACTTGTAAGTGACAGAGCCCTGACCAGAACTCAAGTTTCATTACCTTTCTCTGTTTTCTATCAAAATGCCTCTAAGTTTAAAAAAAAAAAAAAGAAGAAGAAGAAGAAGTCTGCAAAAAACATCAAGAGACATAATTCAACTAATAGTGGTGTTTTGGGAAAAAAGGTTCCTGGTGATCAAAGCTTTATTCAATGAGTTTGGGTCTCCTCCACCTTACCACCACCACTTTTTGCCTCTTTTGAGCATCCTATAAATGTGTGCTTTCTGTATCCACCTAAGGCAACGGAGGACATTAAGTCTGTAAGCAAAATCAGACTCAAATAATATTTACTGGACATCTACTATGTGCCAGGCATTTTCACACAAAGGATCTCATTTATTCTTCATAATAACTCCATGAAGTAGGTGATATTATGCCCATTTTCCAGATAAGCCATCGGAACTCAGCTCAGAGAGACCACATAGTACAGTCAGGATTCAAACCCAGAACTTTTAACCCCAAGTCCAATACTCTCTCTGCTACTTTCTCTGTGTATCTTTTAATGAGTGATGATTAGGATGGTATTGTGGTCTTCTACTCCATCCAAGTTTTTGCTTGCTTGCTTCACAAACTTTTTTTTTTTTTCAGATTTTATCAGGTTGAAACTCTAAAAGATTCAACTTCTAGCGCTCTTCTTTGCACATTAGGCTACGAAGGTATCCTGCCTATTGCAGCATTTAGGACAGGAAGGTTTTCCATCAGGTTTTGGCAGACTATAAGAAAACTTATAGCCTGAACAAGGGAGAGATGAGGTAGTCTATCTAAACATGTTCTTCTAGATGGTGCCAGGAAGCCCTGAGACAAGTAAAATAACTGGGTTCATCTTTAGAAGATTCACATCACTTCAGCCTCAAATAAATCTTGACACCCAAGTACGCGTACCAGGCAACCACACAGGCCATTTCTATCTCCAGGTTACTGTAAAAAAGAAGGAGCAAGTTTCCTAATCCGGACATTGAAACACTAAGTTGTAGCCTCCCGTTTGTAACCAATGAGTATTCACAAGGACAGGTGGGTAATGGAGAATGAACATTCCCTCCCAGCATTTTTAATTAACTGGTTGTTGGATTTATTGGTCAGCTCAGTGGGAAATCAGAACCTACTACTTGGGGGCTATTTTTATAGCCTTCTGGAGTTGGGTTGCCTTAGTACAGACACCTGGCACCATTCCTAGAAGTGGTTAGATGTGTATTTTTCCCTTTTAAACAGCAACCAGTGAGTAGATTTGAGCATTCCAGGCATCTGGCTAGTAATCCAACATAATAAAGGTACCCCTTTCCCTTCCCACTTTGGTAACACAGCATATGCACTACCAGTTTATCCCTTTACATTCAGCAGCAGGTCGGAAGCAAAGAAAGTGTGGTTAAAACACAAAATAAGCTTTGTAAAACCTGGGAAGCAAGTGGCTGTATCCATCATCAATATATTTATAAGCTATAAAACTAGAATAAGTAGTCTCTGAATAAACAACAGTTATTATTATCAACTCTAAATTCCTCAAATCAGAGTTTCAGCTCATTTCCTCTTTGCCTGCCTTCAGATGAAATACTTGTTTAGGAAAAGAGAGCCTTTTGCCACTGGAGATCTTTTTACAGCATACATTAACAGTTTCCATGCAGATATTTGGGTGGCAAATTGTAATCCAATACCTATTTTGCAATAAAACTATCATAGCATTAAATTGACATAATAGAGAGAGAAATTCTGTTCAGTCACGTTTTGGTCGTGCAGGCAGCCACTTTAATGTGGGAGATGAATTAAGCTCATCCTTGGGAAATTCAAGGGTAATGACCGAAACACAATGTGATTGAGCTAATTATCAACCAGGTGTGCTTTAAGGAGTTGATGGTTCAATCTATTACTGCTAAGTGCACAAGCCTTTTTTGGGAGAGGAGTTTATGAGAGTAGGTCAGACACTGCAACTTCTCAGAGGGCAAAAGACAACGTTTCTGCAGATCTTGCATTATGTTGGGCCAACCTAAATCCTGCCCAACCAGCAAGGCCAGCTCAAGAACCTGGAAACTTTTCCTGACTGTTCAAGGCCCCAGGGAGCTGGCCATCCTCTGGAGTCCACTGGCAGTTGCTATCTATAAGCAATTGGCCTATACTGCCTTGTAACAAGAGACAACTTTTCATTTGTATATGTCTGGTCTTCTCAGCTAAATAAACTGCTCAAAGGCACACACATGTTTTTTTGTATCCCCCACGATGTCTGACCTTGTTAAGTATTTGCAGATTGAGGTCTTCTGGATGAAAAGTAACTTTTTAAATACTTACACATTGCTGTATGGATATTTCTTACATTTGTTTGTCTCTGTAAATGGAGTTCTGTATGTGAAACATAAACTATTTAATGGCTCTGGTTCATTATAATGAACATCAGTCTCACACAGTGTGGGACATGGAGCTGGGTGTGCATTGACCTCATGATATATCAACCAACCTCAGCATGTGTTACTGAACAGAGCCCTGCTTCCCTGGGGCCACATCTACCTTCTTACAGCCATCCCCTGTTCCTTCTTCCATTGTTTCTTGCTATTCCCTCCACTCATACATCTCATTTTTCTCCTCCTTGTTCCAGTACCTCAAGGAGCCTGGTATTCCCAGGCACTACCAACCAACTCCAGTACCTACTTCTTCTAGTTGTCAAAGTGTGTCCTCCTCAAACTGGACATCATCAGTCTTCTTCAGTGAATCCCAGTACACTATAAGATCCCAGAGAACAGGGACTAAGTCCAAACAATTATCGTATGCATTGGACTGGCCAAAAAGTTCGTTTTGGTTTTTCCGTAAGGTGTTACTTTTTGGCCAACCCAATAAAATCTACCTCCAACCCTCCACCACTGCCCAACCCAAAAGCCTAGTTCAAGGAATGTTCAATAACAGTTTAACTGAATTTCAGGATTCTAGGCTGCCCACCAGCTATTGGAAGATCCTGATTCTCTGGGTGGCTGTTAAACAAGTGATGACTAATAGTCTAGTGGTTATTAAATTCCTTGTAAACTTGAGCATAGAAGCAGAACACACACATGCCAATTGACCTATGGGGAGCTAGTTCCAAGTGTTCAAGCAGGCATTCTCCTAGCAGAGACTTCTGTGTTTTTTGGCACAGGGAAACTTCAATATTTGAATGTTAAGTGTTGAATTTGCATTTAAAAGATAACAGTCAATCAAATATTTATTGATTGCCTGGCACATACAGGGCGCTGTGCAAAAAGTCTGTGAGAAAAAAATGGATGTGTTTTCAATAAAGTAATGCAATCAAGTGGCGGTAGCAAGAACAAAGCATCAACTCTACACACTTTTTTTTTTTTTTTTTTGGGCACACAGGCTTAGTTGCTCCGCGGCATGTAGGATCTTCCTGGAGCTAAGATCGAACCCGTGACCTCTGCATTGGCAGGCGGACTCTTAACCACTGCGCCACCTAGGAAGCCCAACACACTTTTTCTTAAGTCAGAGGCCATCCAGACAGACTAGCTGTGGCGCCTGAGAAAATACCAGCTGTATACACCTCACTCCATGTGGAAGGGCTGGAGATTAAACAAAACAGCGGCACAAGGCTTCATCTTCTTTAAACATTTTACCAACCTAGACTGGAAACCAATGTTCTTCTTGAATGCTCTTCCAACAAAATGACAAGGAGGAGGAGGGAAACTGATTCCAGGATATAAGATCTTACCTCGGACCATTTTAAAGGTCCTCTAAGGGTTTCCCACTTGCTGGAACCTTCTCTCATGGAGATCCTTCCGCTCAGTTACTGTCCATGGTCTCTTGGCGACTTGATGGTGGCAGAGCCACCACCCCTAAGCAAAGCAGGCTTCCAAACAAGCTCCAACTGGGCCAGAGCTGTTAAAGAACAAATTGCTACTACAAAAAGGCCCCACCAAGTACCATCCAGAAGGAATCTGGGGATTTTTTCACAAAGTAGGATTCATTTTTTTAAGGTAAATTATGTTTTGTGTTGTCCATCTCTCTCTCTCTTTCTTTGAAATAATATGTTGTTAAATTGCTCATAAAGACAATCACATAGGTTTTCCAGGAATTTCTGTTTGGGTCAAACCAATTCCTTCTGTTTCTGAAACAGATTCAATAAAAGAATGATGGTATTTCTGGTTAATCCAATAACATACCAAAATATAAATCCACCAAAAGAACCATTTCTGATAGACGTATTTAAAGGCATATGAAATGCTACCTTTTAATCAAAAATTAACTATAAGTCAAATAATTCTAATTTTTTAAAGAGGGTCTAACAAAAAGGCTTAGAAGACATTAACCTGAGTGAATTTTTACACCAAATATTTACTTAATATTAGTTTTTTAATTGTGAAACATTCTTAAAAACAAGCACCAATTTTTTTATTTCACCAAAGCACATAATTTGTTCATTTGTGTATGTGTACACACACACACACACACACACATCTTTTTAATTTGTGTCTAGATATTTTTGAGCTAAGGTTATATATCTGAAAGGAAAACAAAAGGTAATTCCTTTTTCAAAAAAAATTTTGAGGTATATGTTTTTAAGAAAGCTACTACCCCTAGGAATGTCAAAATGTCTTTCCTCATTGCAAATATAACTGATAGAGCAAAGGACTGGGTATCTTCAGGATTCTACAGCTAGCTGCATATCCAGAAAGGAGTCACTTAGACTCTCTCTGAGTTTCAGGTATGTTAGAACTGTGCCTAGCAAAGAATACTGTCAAAACCTACTGTTGACCTTTACCCAGAGTTGGGTCAGAAGATACATAAGATCCTTTCCATTTCTAAAACTCATGCATGAAGATGCCATCTAAATATAAGGACCTATTTTAAAATATCTTGTATTTGAGCCCTATTTTGTTAGGTAACAGAAACTACAGTGATACTTCATAGTAAGCCCTTCTGAAAAGGAAGAGTTTAAAGAAGGGCATTTTAAGACACTGCATTGCTGTTATTTTTCCTTATTTTTTCTATATTTAAAAAACTTTCCATAATGCAAATATATCTTTTGTTCTCAGAAAAAATAATTCTCTCCATACTGGCATGTGGATTTGGAGGTTAAAGATGGTGGTAAGGAATATTTTCTTTTTATTTTTCTGATTATAAAAATTATAAATCTGCATTATAGAAATTTTAGAATGTATAATACAAAAAAGAAATGATCCATGATTCCACCAAAAATCATCTCCATTAATATTTTAGCACATTTCCCTACAGTATTTCCTCTACATGTATTATAGTCAACTGGGATCAGATATGTTATTTGATATTTTACTTTTTTACATGTATTATTTTGTTTTTCACTGCCATTAACAATTTTTTGAAAACATCATTTTAATGGTTTTAAAACAGTGTACTCTATACAACCATTCCCAATTGTTCACTGTTACAAACAGTGCTGCAAAGAACTCCCATATGAATATATTTTTGTGCACATCTCAGGTACATCGGAACTTGTATCTCCTTTGGAGCATCTCACTGGCCAAGAAGGAAAGGGCAACACTGTGGGGAGCCGATAGGGGGCTAACTTGCATCATTCCCACCTCTCCCCCTTTTTTTACTTGCCTTTCTAGCACCCAGTTTTCCTCTCCCTCACTGTTTTAAATTTTGTTCTGGATTCTGATTGACCCTGACCCTGATGCACTGAGCAGAAGTGGCCAAGGAGACAGAGAGACACACAGAAAGTTGAAGCTAGAAAAGCAGGGAAGGCATCAATGACCTGGCCCACGGTGCTACCTGCTCTCTGACTAGTAATCTGAATGGCACTGGGCACCAGACAAGCAGTGATTGGTTTTCCTAGCCTGGGGTCAGGATGGCAAAAAGACTGCAAGATCTCCATCCACGTAGCCCCTGAGCCTTTGGCAACAGCCATGCCATTATTGAGGGAGAAATTCCCAAAGCAATCTAGAGGACAGAATAGAAGTACAGCTGAAGTGCTTCAAAAAAGTCAATGTACTATAACCTTAAAGTAAACATTAACACTCTCATCAATGTCCAGTTTATTTTTTCTGATATATCTGACATAACTTTTTCTTTGACTTCCTGGAGCCCTGTGTTTCTTATAGCATTTCTTCCTTTGGTCAAAAAACTGTTTGACATCAAAGTGTGTCACTGGACCACATACATCTTGTTAATAAAGGAATTATTATGTAAAATATGGTCTCTCCTTTCAGAACATTGCAAACTCACTGGGAAGCAAAAAGGAAAATACAAGAAAGGACTAGAGAATAATAAAATTAAGCACTGAGACTACTGTCAGACTAGCAGTAAGTGCTCTGAGAGGTCAGACATGGGAAAGAGCCATGAAAATGGATAGTTTTTGGCAACCCAGAGAAAGACAGGGAAGATGTTCCTAAGATTTACCAAGCCACAGAAAAGGGAATGTGCCCCCACCAATAATCAATCTAGCCTATCTACCCCCACAGACTCAAATGTTGCCGAGACGGCAGGAGGCAGTTAGGCAAAATATGCTGGCTAGGTTACTGTCTCAAATCTGGCTTATCACTAGAGGCTTTAAGAGGCTCCATTCTAGAAGTAGGACCCAGATACTTCAAAGAGAAACCTAAGCCCTTGATGAAGCAGCACTAAACAAGCAGCAATAAAAAAGAGAAACTAACAACCAACACTGGGGCCTAGATCTGTATAAAAACAAAAATAAAGAAAAAAAGCCTGTCCTGAAAGAAAATTGACATCCAAGTGCAAATGGCCTCCAGGGTACCTTTCATTTGCTTTCTGGCCATTTGTACATGACCTTATGCACACGGTAAAGAAAGCAAATTTACCACATCATCTTCACTCCATGCGGTACCGTCTGCTCCTTTCAAAATAAATCTTTCCCCTGTCCTCACCAAGTACCAATATTTCACGTTTAACTATCAGCAGACACTTACTTATTCTTAAAACCATTTTATTATTTAAAAAAAAACAGGGGTTGAAAAATCATGTAATCAAGAAGCCCATTTCATAGGAAAGTTGGAGCAATGGAAAGAGTGCATCTTCTACCTAGATTTGCCAACATATTTTGGACATACTGGGGGAAAACATTCATAAAATTATGCTCTCTCTGCCATAAATCACTCCAATAGAATTCTTTCTGAATTATTCTCTATCTATATGGAGATCAAAGATCCACTGGCTATTCCCCCACTGAAATAATCTACAGTTCCAGTGGAGTTATCTGCACGCAAATGATCAAGCTATTAACACTTGCCAGACCAGCAAGACTGTAAAGTTAACTGAAGTTGAGGTGAAAGGAGCTTTGAAGTACGTACCTTTCTTTCTTTCAGATCCCCATTTAAGTATACTCATCCCAGGGATCACACCTTCAGCTTATTAAATGAAAAATCTCTTGTCAGTATCAACCAACCTAGGACATCTTAAAATAAAATGCATATCAAATCCATTCTCAAAGACTCTCTGTTCTTTGGCTCTATAGAAATGTCAATTCAATGCTGTATGAAATTTTTCGTTTAGCAGAGATTTGGGGTAAAAAACAAGAGAACTGATCAATTCCAAAGAATAGTTTGCTTCCCACTGAGACAGAAAACAAGGTGATAAAAGAAAAGATGAAGGAAGTATTTTTAAATAAGAGCAGGGAAAACACTAGACAGGGAGAAAAAAAGGACAAAAGATAGGCAAGGAACAGAAATAAAACTTGTGGGCTTCCCAGGTGGCACAGTGATTAAGAACCTGCCTGCCAATGCAGGGGACACGGGTTTGAGCCCTGCTCCGGGAAGATCCCACATGCTGCAGAGCAACAAAGCCCGTGTGCCACAACTACTGAGCCTGCGCTCTAGAGCCCGTGAGCCACAACTATTAAACCTGTGTGCCACAACTACTGAAGCCTGCATGCCTAGAGCCTGTGCTCCACAAGAGAAGCCACTGCAATGAGGAGCCCGCACACCACAATGAAGAGTAGCACCCACTCTCTGCAACTAGAGAAAGCCCATGTGTAGCAACAAAGACCCAACACAGCCAATAAATTAATTAATTAATTTTAAAAAAAAGAAATAAAACTTGTTATTGAATTCACCTGCTTAATAGTGTCTCATTATCCTTAACATGCAATATACAAGAAAATAGAGAAGAAAATTAATTTCACAGAAAGAGATATACACACTATGCAGAACTCTAAGTCACAAAAAACAGGATTAGCAAATGTGAACATGTATAAAAACTCTATTTTCTTCAAATCTGGATTATCTTCAAACATTCTGAACATCCTCAATGAAACTGGATCTGTTATTTACCTGATCCCTGCTACCTGCACCCTCCAACATCACAGACAAAACTTAAAACCATTTAGTTTTCTGAGGTCTGCATGATCTTTTTTTAAAGTGGGAATGAAGAAAAAAATTGATGATGCAAGTGACTCAGGGACCAAGAATCTCATTAGAGAAAGACGAGGGGCCAGGCTGCATTAATATGCAGCCCACAATGAAGTTTGCATCAAACATGCCTGCAAACATGTCTTTGTAGAAGGTAAATCATGTGTTAAATTAAACAATGGATATTGGGAAAGCTACTAGTAATTTTGATAGAAGAAAACTGGACCGAATGAATGTCTAGAGTCGTGGCTTAGTGCGAATTACTTCTAATGGTTGCATTTTTACAGTATACAGAGGTCTGACAGCTTGAACTTTCATACATCTGAGCAATATCTAAATATCCATTAGAACAGATTTTGATTTAACAAGATAATACCTGATATCTTGGTTCTTCCAGTACACATCAAGCCATTCAGTCTTACGCATTTGCAATCAATCTCTCATTCTTCCCTCCTCACCGCCAGGAGCCAGTCATTCAAGACTTTATTAAGTGCCTATTACCTACAAGGCACTTTTTCATGTCCATTTGCAAAAGGTACCTGGCTCTTTAGAATCTGAGATGCTGACCTTTTCCTTTGTAAGAGTTATATCATCTTTTATTTGTAAAGTTCATTAATATACCCTTGATCCAAGTGTTCATAATGTATATTTACACTTATGGGCTTTGAATTAAAGTGAATTAAAACTAATTTTAATTGTTTAGAATTAAAATCAGTTTTGCTCTGAAGTTGTCTGGGTTTGTATTTTCCTCACAGTTTCTGAATGCCCTTGATATCACTGGTGATACACAGGAGTATTAAAGACCTGGATTCTACGGGTCTATTCCTAGATATTATAGGGCACACTATAAATTGTTTTCAATATAAAAATGCTTTTTAAAAAATTTAGAAAATGAAAAAAAGAAGACCAATGTAAAATAATTTCAGTGTGATCATCTCACACTGAAAGCCGCTGTTGATATTTTAGTATAAGCCTTTCCAGGATTTTTCTACATATAAGTTTAGGTTTATTTATTTTCATGCAGTTGTATCATATTATATGTACAGCTTTATATCCTGTGGAAACTATAAACTTTAATGGCTTTATAACATTGTATCAAAGGGACATATCACAGTTCATATAACCATTCATTCCTCTATTATTAAATATTTTGTTGTTTCCAATTTTTTGTTATCAGAAAACACCTCTGTTCATAAGGCTTTTTTTTTTCTGTGTTCAGGATGGCTTTCACAGGAGAAAGTCCCAGAAGTAGGATTATTGGATCAAACCATGAATATTTCCATGCCCTTGATAATACATATTGCCAAACTGCTGTTCCAAAAGGGTTGTACCAGAAATGCATGAGTGTGTCCATTTGACTAAATCCTCACTGGCAGTGGATATTATGTTTTCATCCACTCTTTTCCTAATCTGCAAGCACAAAAAATGGTAAATATTATCTCATTGTTTTCGCATGTATCTCCTTGATACTAGTGCGTGAACTCTAACTCAGTTTTTAAAATGCTCCTTTTGGAGAGAATGATTTTTTAGGATTTCTGTTAAAGCAGACATGCAAATCTAGTATCAGGTCCCAGCAGAGGCCAAAAGAAAATGAGAAAAGAAGAACCATTCAAAAACTTTTAGGAACTGTGAAGTTCCTTTTCTGTTCATTTAATGACTATAGATGCCAGGTACTATAGTTCTTTATCAGTTTCCCTCAGCTGTATGTAGGGCCCTCACACTTGGAAATTTCACTTCATCATTCTCTAAGCATTGCTGGGGACCCACCCTGTATCAAGCACAGTGCTGGGCCCACGGATGTCACAGTGAACAGAGTCCCAGTCCTGGTCTAACAAAACCCTAGTCTAGTGCAGAAGGCACGAGGGTTGTCCAGAGGAGTGTAGAAGTACATAGCCAGGGAACCTAACCAAGACTTGAAGGGTCTAAGCTGAGGCCTAAAGCAAAAGCTGAAGCCCCCCTCTACCCTCAGTTCTTTCTTTCAACCATTTCTCATGTGATACGATTTTCAGACCCATCCTGGTCACTATCTTCTGGACATACTCAGCTTTGTCAATGTTCGTAAAATGTGGTGACTATACTTGAACATAATACTCCAGATGTGGTCTGATCAGCACACATGCTTCTAATACAGCCTAAAATTGTTTGGCTTAAAAAAAAAATAAGCTACACCACATTGTTGGCTCATATTAAACTTGTGATCAGCTAAATCCCCAAGAACTTTTTACATAAACTGCTGCCAAGTCACATCTCTCATATCCTGTACATATGCAATTTTTTAAACCTAAATTCAAGACTTTACATCTATCACTGTTAAATTTCATCTTGTAGGTTTTGACCTAGAGTTCCTACAAGTTGAGGTCATTTTAAATCTGGATTCTGTCATCCTATGTATTAAACTATGCCACCCAGCTTTATGTTATCTGCAAAGTGAAAAGCCTGTCTTTGTGATCAATTATGATCAAGAATTTGCTCCCTTAAGGCAGGAGCCATGCTACAGACACCTTTGTATTCCTCACAGTGCTAAGTAGGGTGACTTTACACAGTAGGTGCTCAGTATTTGTTACATGAATGGATGCCCAGGCAGAGCCAAAACCGTCCCGTGGCCCTTCACTAAAACATCTTCCTCCCGGTTGACGCCAAATCAGTTGCTCAACCAGCTGCGAATTTGCCTAATTACTGGTTATGCAGTCGAATTTCACAATCTTATGCACAAGGATATTACAGAAGACTTTCAAATGTTTTGCTAAAAACCAGACATCCTATATTTATATTTGACATTCTGGCACAGTTGTTAGGATGCAGACATCACGATGCAGCTGTGAAAAAAACAGACTACCAGAGGCTGTTTATCATTTACCTCCCTGACGCTTTTTCCTCAATCCTTACCCAGATTACAGGGGACTTTCATTTTCTACTTTCTGCAACATGAATATTTTTGAATATGCAGTCCTTGTATGCCTTTAGGTTCTTTACATTAGAGAGGCAAATTTTTAAAAATAATTTTACATTAAAAACTGCACTAAGAAAGTGAAAAACTCATACATTTACCATCAGAAACTAGATGTATTTTTAGGTTTGTTAGCTTTTGAAAGAGGATAAACCTCAAAAGAGCCCACGAGTACTATTCCCTCAAAACATCCTATCAAAGTTTTACAGTTTTTAAAATAGCAGAAGCATATTACTTTCTCAAAGTATTTTACATGGAATATTAATGAAAGAACTGGAAGACATTGACTCAAGGAATCAGTGATGCCGGGGTCTGAGATCATAGGACCACATCGTCACCCAGATATCCTTCCCCACTCCATTCCTATCCCTTGAAAGTTTGGAATCGGAGATTTTAAGAAATAGACTATGCAAGAAATAAGCGAGTTCTCAGAGAATGGGCAGATAATGTGCCCACAATGATTAACGGCCCTTCAAAGATGAGCAAGTGTGGGAAACACATGACTCCTGGCAATGTGTGCTTTGCCTGCCAGATGGTGCCTGACCCGCCACCCCATCCCTCATCCCTTCTCGGAGCTTTACTCCATCCATGACGCCCATTCCATCCTTGACCTCCTCTCCCACCTCATCCCTGATCTCCACCCTCAAGGCTAAGGGATGAGGTGAAGCTGAGGGATGGGGTGAGGCTGCCTGCTTTGCACATTACTCAGTAATTTTTAAAAAGCAGTTGAATGTTTTATTAGTTTGTTTTATAGGGTTTTGCAGAAGTTACCCCTGTCCATGTTAAAATGGTCTTGTCAAAAAGTTCCCGGCATCAAAATAGCTGATCAAAGCAAGCATGTCAAAATGTCATATAACTACCTATATGATAGAATGAAAAAAGTATCTAGAATTTGGAAGACTTGAATACTAGTTCCAATTTCTACCAATCATCTGGCAGACCTTGGGAAATTCTATTCCTAATCTGAGCCTGTCTTCCCTGTAACTGGAAAGTTTGGGCTAAATGATCTTCATAGTTCCTTCTCAAGCTATGGTTCTGAGATTGCCTAGTACTGCTATTTAACTATTTCATTTGTAGTTACCTTGCCCTTAAGCATTTCTGAGTCAAGGACCATGTCTCATACTTCCACAGAAGGCATCACACAATCTGGGCCCATAGTCAGCACTTACCATTTTTCAAATGAACTGATTACCCATTTGTGAGCTAAACTGGCTATAATTAGGCTTCTATTCAAAAATTTTACTCTGAAGAGCACAGGACATCACAGGTAACCTTGGCTGCTGGTCAGACTCTAATCATCATCAGGCCAAACTCTTTGCTTCTAGAATGTAAAAATTACAGGGATGACTGAGAAAATATTGAACCCCCCACCCTCGCAAATGAATCTGATGCAGGGTCCTCCATGGTACACTCTGACCAGATGGACTGATGCTTCCAAGTGACCCTCTTTTCAACTTCACCTCCTCTCTACTGCCCTTGGCCTAATTGGTATATGCTAAGTGAAAGATGAAAAACACTCTATAGTCCAAGAAGAAAAAAAGTGGCTTGGTGAGGTATCACTGATATTTTACATTTTAGAATAAAGTTTTTCTTAAAACATAAGTATTTCGGTGATTTTTTTTCAAGTTAGATTTTACTCCTATCAAACTTATTTATGCTAACAACCATAGGGAACATGTCTTAATAATTCAGAACTTTTTAATCTTCATTTTGCTAAAGTAACAAATTCATTCTACAAATGTTCACTGAACCCCAAGTACATGCTAGGCACTGCACTAGCTGCTGGTTTGTCCAACTAGATATAGGTTAACATTCTGGAAAACATCAGCTTTTCATCTTCTTTTCATAACAGTGATTAAATACTCAGCTCCTCAGATTTTTTTTTAAAAGGTATGTTCCAATTTCCTTATTAAGAAGACAATTTGCCAAAGGCTAATGTGAGTATGTTTCTCTTTTGATATCCTGCTACTACCATCCTGGTCAAGTCTGACTAAAAAACGGTGTCACTGTAATTCTAGGCTCCCATTCTTTACTAATAGAAGAAACTGAAGTACTGAAGAGACAACCAAAATTTCTCAATGGGTCTATGCCTTCCTTTAGCCTGACTTCACAAGGACGAAATACAAGTGAACTTTTGAACTTCTGTACTGCTTCCATAAAAAATGATGGCAGCTATGGCAGATTTCTGCTTTTAAATGAAATGGTCACAGAGATGCTAGCCATACTAGTAAAAACAGCCCAAGTAAAGCATTTGGTTTGGCACATAAAGAATCCGCAATGAGATCTTGTCGCCTGGTGATCCTATTACTGGACTTCAAAAAGATGTGGCGTTTCTAACTTCTCTGATTCTTAAGTAGTATCAAGTTTACAATTTTGTAGCATTAGACAAATATACCACACAGAGAAGAAAGCTGACCCTCACCAATGGGCATTTGGGCCTTCCCTGATAATCTGTGGAAGTGTTTTCAAATTCATTGTCTCAAAACCTTGGTATGTGCAGATCAGCTGTGAATATGTTTTGCATCAGCTGTTACTAATACTGAACTACCAACATTTGTAAGTAATTTTCTTTTGAAAAAATAGTGAATTGAAAGTTGCTCCTATACTACAGAAATACCATCACTAAATCACTCACATTCCAATAAGGTTTCTAGTGCAAGAAAGAAGAAAGGGGCAGGATTACCGCTGGTACACTGGGAACTGCGTAGAACCTAGGATAGCCCCACCTACGGGAGGTACCCACTTGGGAAGTGTATCTCGAGAAGTGAAGGAAGCACAGCTGGGGCTGAGAATCATGCTTAACTCTGGGCAGCCCAGAACGTGGAGTATTTGAAAGTTAGGAGACTTAGCTCTCCTAATGGTGGGGAACTGCTAGTCTGTAGGATAGCTTGAACTTTAATTTTCAAGATATGAGGCTGTAATAAGTTGGGCTTGGGGGATTTTGAGGGGGTTGGTTTTATTGGAGAGGGAGGGCATTATTCCAAAGCAAATACCTGTCTGATTTTCAACTCTCAGCGTGCAAGTGATATAACAGAAAGTGGGAGAGTGACACCGCCTTAAAGTGAGAAGGAGTTTGGAGTTTGGAACCAGAGAAGAAGGAATTCTCTTTTGGGCCTGCTGAGTTTCAGCTGATGGTAGGAGATCTGAATGGAAAAATACAAACGTATGTAACTTATTTGAACTGGTTTCCTCTTATGTAAAATGGGCTTAAGACTACCTGCCTTGAAGAGTGTTGTGAGAATTACAGATGATGTATATAAAATACAGAGCAAAATGCCTGACTCCAAAAGACAACTTTAATTATTATTACTCCATAAGATATAGAGGACTGGGGCACGGGTAAGAAGTCAGAACTGGAGAGTTAATGACATTGAGATAGCAGGTGAAGCCATGAAAATGAGTGACGAGTAGAGGGGGAAGGGAGGACTAAAGACATTCCCTTTCAAGAACAGTCACATTTGAATGGAAGAGGAAGATGTGTCATCAAAAAGGAGAGAAGGAATGCTCAGAGAGGTTGGAGGCAAATAGATATATTAGTGCCACAAGCCAAGGGAAGAGAAGCCTTCAAGAGGGAGAAAGAAAAATAAGCCCCTATGAATTCTGGAAAAAGTCAGTTGTCGGTAACCTGCAGGGGAGCAATTTTAGTAAAGAGGCAGCGGCAGAAGCCAGATTACAAGGTGTTTCAGAATGAGTGGTAAAGAAATGGAACCAGCAGATGTGAACCACTCACTTGAGAAGAGAGAGAGTCAATAATATCTCAGTCTGACAGCTGGACTTGGTCCAGACACGCAAGAACAGACTTTAGCCGTAAAGACTTAAATGTGGGATTTTAGTATGGAATTTCTGATGGCTGCAGGTATAGAGGGGCCTCCCAAGGGAAAAACACATTCCTACTAAAACTAAATATGGCTTTCATAAGCTCAACAAAGAGAGGCCAACCTTGGTTGTTTCTTAAATCTCCATGGCTTCAAGATAATGCCACTCAATTCTAGGGACTGAAGAGAGAAGAAAAACAGAATGAAAAATTTAAGAATGTACAATGATTGGTGAAGAGCCTACTCTCTTAGGTGGCCTCCCTGCGGAGCTTTTGTTCTCAAAATTCCCAGACTCTCCAAGAGTCTTAAGGAGCATAACCCAGTCAAGCCTCCTCAGGTTAAAGGGGGGGAAAATAAGGCTTGCCTATTAACTCCAAACCAATCACCTCCTGCTTCCCTTGTATTACACAAAGTCCCTATTTTCAGTGAGTAAATAAATAAGCCCACAAAAAGCAGAGTAGCTTTCTGGAAAAGCTGGTAGGGTCCACAAAGCTGATTAGGGCTTGTTTATTTGAAAGTTTCAAATAAAAGGCATTTCAACTGGTCAGGAATGTTTGAGGACTATTAAGATGTGACAGGATTCTCTAGGTAAACATGTGCTGCCTCAGGCTTCTTGGAGCCTCTAACCCCTGTAACAAGCAAGGTCCTAAATAAGAGAAATAATAATACTAGCTACCATTATTGAGCAAGCGTGTACCATGTGCCCTTTACATGCATTGTCTCATTTAATCCTCACAATAGCTCTACGAGGTTAGATATTATTAACTCCAGGGATGAAGAGCCCCTAGGCTAACCCCTGGCGCCAAAGGACCTCCCAGGTTTCAAGAGCATAAATGCCCTATACCTATACCCTGGCCATCTATTTGTATTTTCTTGTCCAGGACTGCTTTGACTGCTTGGTTTTCAACCAGTCAAGAAAAAATTAAAAATATGTCTTGTCCCCATTCTATGTTATATCATACAGGTTTTGGAAATAAATAGACCCCAAGTTCAAATCCTGGCTCTGCCCCATCCAATCTGTGTGGTCTTAGCCAAATAGACAATCATAGTAGCTTCCAGTGTTGTTGTGAAGACTGAGATACTTATACAGTGCCTAGCACATAGTGACTAACAAAAAATGTTACTTTTTTAAAATTTTAGCATTAAGTAACAGTTTGATGTTTCCCTCATTCAAGTAAGATTATTTCTTATGTGTACACACACACACACACACACACACACACACACACACACACACACACACACACACACACACACGAGGGTGAGTCAAAAATTATCCGCACGCCAGTTATATGAAAACTTCTGTCGGCCACACTGTCTAATCAGCACTTTTCATTGAAGGCTACAGTCTCCCCAGTCACTGCTGTGCAGGTGTGAACGTGTTACATCCGTTCATTTGTAACTGCAGTGCGAGCAAAAATGGGTGCCCCACTTGTGATTTGCACAAAATAAGAGCAGCGTGCAATGATTCGTTTTTTGTGGTCTGAGGGTGTACCTGGTGCCATTATTTATTGAAGACTTTGTGAGCAGTGTGGAGACTGTGTTTTGTCTCAAAGAAGTGTGTATGAATGGATACAGAAGTTCAAGGAAGGTCGCACAAGTGTTAGCCATCAAGAAGGAGCTGGATTCCTGTCCACATGAAGACGTAGTGCATTTGTGCATTTTTAACTCAGCCTAAAACATTTTATAATGAGGGAATATGAAAGCTTGTTGACAGATGGACAAAGTGTATTGAAAAGCAAGGAGATTATGTCGAAAAATGAAGCATTTGTCTTTTCTAAGAGTTAATTAAAATAAATTCTACAACCAGAGTGTGGATAATTTTTGGCTCACCCTCGTGTGTGTGTGTGTGTGTGTGTGTGTGTGTGTGTGTGTGTATGTGTGTGTGTGTGTATGTGTGTGTGTGTGTGTCTGTAAAATTTTTGAAAAATTCAGAAAAATATAAAGAGGAAAAAAATGAACTATCATTACCACCATCCAAAACAAGGCCCCCAGATATTTCAGCACAGATGTATGTGTGTTTTTTCCACCAACTATATATATATATATATATATATATATATATTTAGGGTTGACTGAAAAGTTCATTCAGGTTTTTCCATGAGATGGTATGGAAAAATGCAAACGAACTTTTTGGCCAACCCAATATGTCTATGTCTATGTATATATGTGTGTGTATATATATATATCCCATTCTTTATAAAGTTTTAACATATATCATGAAATATTCTTTGAAATTATCATTGTTAACAGCTTCATAATATTCTACTGTACAAATGTACCATAACTGATTTAATAGATACAACACTGATAAACAAAACAATTGATTTTTAAGCAAAGTCCTCAGTAGCTCAACCCAGAGGATTCTTCCAAAGAGAATTCCAGGGGAAAGAAAGTTTCTGTTTCCCTTAAATTATACCTCATGTTCAGCCACCATGCTTCCAGCTGTCTCTGTCAAGGGTTACTGGCTTAATGTTATCTGTATACGTCTAAGCATAAGCTTTAAAAGTTAGACTTTGGGGCCATGTCCAAGGCAACCGCTAGCTTGAAAAGGATGTAACATTATGTACATTTAACCATTACTAACTAATAATAAAATACATATTCTGACATTTTAACAAACCACATTACCATGCATTTTGTGACATCAGAGGAGCATTATCAAACCAGAGCACTGGTTCTCATTTAGATATCCAAGATGGATTGGTTAAATATATTATGGTATACCCAGATAATAGAGTATTGCAGAGCCATTAAAATAACGTTGACATCTATGTAATAACATGGGAAAACATTCTGAAAATATTGTTGGTTATTTGAAAAGCAGGGTATAAAATGGTATACATATTACAAGCCTTGTAATGTATACATATAATTTAAAAGTCTTTTAACCAAGCTGTTAAGAGTGGTTATCTCTAAGCCTCAGTATCATGAGTGAATTATTGTCTTCACTATCTTATCTGCATTGTTGAGTTTTCTCAAGTTAACAGGTATCATACCAATAAATTATTCTTACTTTTAAAAAAGCCAAAATTGTTCATTCGCCCACATTTTAACCCCTACTATGGTATGTGCTACCATTCCCTAGGTATTCTGGCTTGTCAAGACTTAATTATATCAACAATAATAAATAACCCTGATGGAGCCAATAGAATACTGGAATTAGAGGCTAAGTCTTGAATTGGAAACTAAGCTCTACCTGTTCCCAACATTATGCCCTTGGCAAATTGCTTAATCTCCCTGAGCCACAGCCCTCATCTTGAAAGCAGGGAATATATTATCTACCTCACAGGGTTGTCGTGAGTTTAAATGAGACAGTGCAGGTGCAAGCGCCTGTTCCTATACCTTGTGCACAGCAATATAGAAAGTGCAAAGTGAGTCTCATTTTAATTATTCAATTCCTACTCTGTTTCTCTTTTCATTCACTGTGTCCTCCTGCGTTCAGACTGGAGTCTGAGAAAGAATACACAAATAGGAGAGATGCCAGTAAGAGTGGAAATACCTGAGACAATGGAAGTAGGCAAATATCTGAGCACCACACAGTCCTTGTATCACATGCAAACTAGAGATGCTTGATCAAAATCTGAATCAAAATTAATACAACTGATTGCCCCTAACTACCCCGTAACCATGATTTAAGCCAAAAAAGAACAGAACCTCAGGTTTAAGTCTCATATTTAAATGGTCCAGTGTTAACGCAGCCATAGTTGCCAGAGGCACACATCTGATTGAAGCCCGGGGAGTGGGGGAGATGTATTTACAAGTGTGGCTAATGGTCATAAGGGAAGGTTCAAGAAAACCCTTGTTGCGTTCATAACAGAAGAAAAGGGCTATACGTACAGTCAATGTTAATTATGCTCTTGTTTGCCATATGATCTTATGAGAACAGTTCTGTTCACTCCTGTGCTAATGAGCACCTAAAACTAAGGCTCTGTCATGTGCATTTTATTACTGCCATTGGTTTTTCCAAAAGTGGTGTCATATTTGTCCTAGAGAAAAAAAAGGAAGGTGTTTCCAAATGAAAGTTATAATAATAACAAGCCTCCAACCCTTCCTCTTCCTCTTTCCCCACCTCTTTCTAAAATAAGCTGGTTTAGCATTCTATAACTCACAATTTCCAAAAAATAAACTGAAAAAGGTGACAGTATTAAATATGAAAAACCATCTGCTCCATCTCTTTGAGGAGAGCTGGAGCACCAAACTCCAAATACAGGACAACAAAAAAGCCCACCCTCTGGCATACGTAAGCAAAAGGGTTCTTTCAGCCCACACATTCAAAAATTTTAAAAAGGTAGGTGAAAAATGAGCTCTTCAGTCAAAACTCTCACTTTGTAATGTCTACAATGTTATCTAACATTCAGAATTGCATCCAGGGTTAGAATTGTATACTTGGTACGTCTTCTTTAAAAATCACATAAATCAAAAACTACTAGAAGTCTCAAAACATCAGATAATATGATTGATTTTATTCTTTTATGACTCCACCTGAACAGGAGAGGAACAAATGGGCTTCAGAAACCTCTTATTTTTCCAGCAGCTTTCTTACAGAATAATATACTTTCATAATGAAATGTAAGATTATAAATTGCCAAATTGATTTTGCATCAGTGGTAAAAAGTCATAAGTGACTAAGTGTCCTAAGGTGACCTAGTATGTTATAGAAAATGTGAAACCATAGTATACTGACAGTTTAATTGGTTTAGCAAGAGTTCATATCACTTGGCTGAAATGCATCATTGGCCTTTTTATCGTTACATCTTATTGCAGCTTTAAAAATAAAGTAGATGACAATCTTGTGAAATGTTTCCTTTACTGAATCAGGTTCCTGTCCTTGACTTTATTGCTATGCCTAGCTTTCCAAAGCAATGTTTACAAACTGCCTCTGCCTTTTAATATATTTTGAATAGTGAAATTTATCTCCCAACTTGATCCTTTCGAGCCTGGAGATGGGAAAACACCAGTGTATAGTCGGTGTGAAGAACACCAAAACAGATGGCATCAAGGAGTTAAATACCAGAGTGGATGGCACCTTGACATTTATTGCTGTCTAGTGCAAACCAGAATATATAATTTGACTCTTTTACAGCATTAGGAGGGCAATTTAAATGCGTTAGGACTTGAACTATCAAAAGATGCTGTCTCCTGTCTCCAGATGTAATTACAAGACAAGACTATTAAAGCACTCTTATAAATACAAGAGGAGCTAAGACTGTGAAGGGCGACAGAAGCAGAAAGAACTGCCTCCCCAGCTATGGCAGCTCGTTGTCTGACAGACAGAGCAGTCCCTGCGGCAGCACAGGGGGCCAGCTCGCAGGCTAGGGTGCGCTCCTCTTGAACCACAGGTGTCAAAGGAAGTCCCTGAGTTCAACTGCGACCCAACACAGTGAGATAGGAGATGAAATCACATTGCCACCACCAAGAACATTCTACGCGTTTTGCCTCCATTATACTTCTGCAGGTTAAACATGCAGATTTTAGTCATTAGTCCTGCTCATTGAGAAGCTACTTACTATATGTGAGGAGCATACAGTGCTAAGCAATGGTGCATTTAGTAAATCCAGTCCATGCCAAGTTGGTATTCTCCAAGCCCCGCTATGTAGTGACTCCCTAAAGAACAACTTTCACTTGTTTTCCCAACCCCGTCCCTTCAGTGGTATTACAGTGTGTGTGTGTGTGTGTGCGCATGCATATAAATAACAAAAAAAAAAAAAAAAGAATCAAAATGTTTGTAAATTTCACAATATTCATGGAAATAAAGTTAAAAAGAAAGAAAATCTCCAGTTACTTGTCAATATGATATTTTCTTTTAAAAAATCATGTCCCAGTTAGCTACCATGTTAAGGAATTATATACAAAAATGGTAAAAGGATGAGGGAGGAGGGGCCAAGCCTGGCCATTATAAAACCATGGGGTGAAACTCAGATTCTAAGCAGGGAGCAAAATTAAAGCAAGTGCATGCAGAAAAAAGATAACTTGTTCTTAGTAGTAATACTCAATGTTGATTAGGATCTAGTGAGACAGGCACCTGCACGCTGCTCCTGGGTGTATAAATTGGTAAAACTCTTCTGGAAGGCAATATGGTATTAAGTATCTAGATTTTCCTAAAAGATTTTATCCTTTGATGCAGTGATTTTACTTTTAGGTTTCTAGCCCAAGGAAACATCCAAAATGAGCACAAAGATATATGTACACAAATGTTCACTGCAACATTGTTTATACTAGCATAAAATTGGAAATAACCTAAATGTACATCAGTGAGGGGGTGGTTAAATATATTATGTATATTAACAATCACACTTACATGAACTTTTAATGGCATGTGAAAATGCATGTATATGTTGTTAAGAAAAAGGCAGAGTTCAAAACTGTATGTAGTGGAAGCAAGTAGCCTAGTCCCCCCACCCTAATCCTATGTATTTTCAAAAACATCTTCAAACACAGTGCAGTGAAATAAAAAAAAATAAAGTAGAAATGTGGATGGACCTAGAGAATGTTATTAGTGAAATAAGACAGACAAAGACAAATACTATATGATATCACTTATACGTGGAATCTAAAATATAATACAAATGAATGGACATGCAAAACAGAAACAGATCCACAGATATAGAAAACAACCTACTACTGGTTACCACTGGGGAGATGGAAGGGGAGGGGGCAAATTAGGGGTATGAGATACAAACTACTACATATAAAATAGATAAGCAACAAGCATATATTGTACAGCACAGGGAATTATAGCCACTATCTTGCAATAACTTTTAACAGAGTATAATCTGTAAAAATATCAAATCATTATGCTGTACACCTGAAATGAATATAATATTATAATTCAACTATACTTCAATTTTTAAAAAAGCAGAGCTCATCACTATTTAAAGTAAGAGAATTTAGCCACTTGATTAAAAAAACCTCTTTATCTTGCAATAATTTTGGATTTACAGGAGAGTTACAAAGCTAGTTTCACCTAGTTTCCCCTAATATTAACATCTTAAATAACCATTGACCATTTGTCAAAATTAAAACATTGACATTGGTACAATGCTATTAACCATACTACAGCCTTTATTCAGATTTCCCCAGCTTTTCCACTAATGTCTTTTATCTGTTTCAGGCTCTAATTCAAGATACCACATTGCATTTACTTGGTCACTTAATTTTAACAAGATAATTCAAACCTTTGCCTTGCCCAAGACTCACAAAATGCTTATTCATTTAATCAGGTTTTCTGTTAGCTTAAGCCATTTCTATTAGAAGAGCCATGAAAGTATAAAGAAGATACTATTCTAGAATAAGTCAAAATAATCTGTTTTCCTGGTTTTCACATAAATTTATTTATCTCAGAATTCTTCCCAGAGAACTTTGTGTTCTCCCTCTCCTATGGTCCCTGGGTCCTTGTTAACTGGTTTCAAATTTCCCTAATCATCAGGCTCCTGGTGGCTGGGCACTAGGGCAGCACCATCTCAGACACGGAACAAGAACAAGTACTAAACTGAATGGAGTAGAAATTTAAGGTGGGGAGCTACCATCAGTAACCGCAATCTTGCAAAACCACCTCTGGATAAAAATGATTCACTGAACATTTCTTTAGCATCTATGCATAAAAACATTTTTAGTTTCATGTGCATGATTTTAGAGTGGTGCAGAGAGGCTGAGTAACTTAACAAAAAGTCACTTAGCTAATAAGTGGCAGAGCAGTGATTCAAACCCCAGTTCCTATGTGACTCTACATCTATGATCTTAATGATAATATTCTTGTGCCTCCTTGAGAGACTCTCAATAAATGATGGAGCTGAATCATTCCAGTTCTAGCTCTTGAACCCTGACTATTCCAACCTGAATTGAACTCTGATCCAGCACTGGTTCTGATTTGATCTTTGTGGCTATGTGCCTTTCTACCTCTTTTACTAAACCTTGGCCTGGCCTACTCAGATGTACTGTATATATCAACCCAGCTGACTCCTCTTTAATGTGTCTCAGTCATGTTCTGTTAAAACTCTCTGGATGTGCCTGCCTCTTCTGGTTGGGGACCATCCTGCCCATTCCCGACAATGAGGGGCCTCTGGTGTCCTTTGCTCGGTCAGCCAGTCTGGTTGCCATTCTGGCCATTAAGCTGTTCTAGATCTGCTCCTGGCCCTCTGCTGCCCTCTAGCAGTCTCCGGCCACTCTGCCCCATCTGGAACACAAGGACTAGCTTTACCTTTGGGCCCTGTTCGCTACCAGTTGGCTTGGTAACCTTAGAGCCAGGAAAGGGGAAGTCTAGCTGAAACAGCCTGGATTTCCTGGGAGAGTGACACCTGACAGCAAGTAGCTCAAGGGAAATGACTTTCTTGTCTTCCTTTTTTAAAGAAGGCTAGAGGGAAAGGGGGAAGAAAGCCTACACCTGCTCCTTTTCTTCACACGGAGAATCACGCAAGGGATGCTATCCCCAAAGTGGCACTAGGGAAGACCTAAGGCAATCTCAGACTAGTGTGTCTCAGCTTCTACAGGAGCTTCCCCACTCTGGGAATGAAGGAGCGAGGAGGCAGCAAGTCCTTGAGCCTTAGGGAAATGGATATATCAGTGACTTGGCCCCGTGGAGACTTTCTAAACTCCTCCAGTCACTACAGGAGTGACCTCAGGAACTACCAGCTGTGCACAGGTGGCAGAAGCCTTTGATGACTGGTTTCCTCTTCCCTAGAGTCATTTAGCAGCAGGAGGGGTTGTGGGGTAGAGGGAGCAGCTGTTTATTCTCATGACACTTCCCACTGCCAAAGACAGCTCTTTGATTGATCCCCCCTCAGAAGATCTAGCTTACTACTCTGGGGACAGAAATGGATTGGGGATAGATGGGTTGTGCAATTTCCCCTGGGTCAAACACTGGATCCTCAGGAGAAAACAACAACTTTCCCTGGTGCTGTCTGCTGCTGGGAGTGAAAGGGGGTGACTACAAAGGTACCACCACTCCCTCTTCCCAACTTTTCCTCTGATCTTTTTAGAAACCATCAATATAATGAGCTCACATGGGTTTATTCACTTGGTCCACACTACAATTGTATGAGATAGATTCTGCTACTATCCATTTTAAAGATGGGGAAACTGAAGCTTTAAGAACATAATTCTCTTGCCCAAGATAACATAGAGGCAGAACTAGGATTTGAACTCAAACAATCTTAGAACTAAGAGAGTCATTAGGATTAAAAACAGACTTTAGAAAAGAAGCCTTACACTCCCTGCCCAAGCACCCCTTGCCAAAAACACACACACACACACACACATACACACACACACACACACACACACACACACACACACACCCCATGCCAGTGATTGTTTGTCTTTTCCAGCAAAGAGAAATTTAATCTTCTTTTAGGAAACAAAATCTGACCCATTTAGTCAGGGAAAGGAGATAGGCTGAGAATAGACAAGCAAGTGAAAGTAAAAATCAGACTTGCTGAAAACAGGAAGTAGAGAAAGCAGGCTGGAAGCTCTGATCAGAGATGGGACACGGTAGATGTTAGGCACTGCTTCCCCGTCTGTGATATGCTTTAAAACAAGAATGCAAAAGAGAATGGTCTAAATCATGTCCTCTCTAGAACTTCACCCTGAAATCGAGGGTAGGGCTTGACTGTTCATTGGGAGGACAGAGGAAAGGAATGATTGCCTTTTCCTTCTAGCCTTCCCTGAATTCCAGCATTAGTCAAAGCTGTGAATCCAAGACAGAACGAGAGAAAACTAGAAGAATTCCTAAGAGGAGGACTGTACACTGCAGCCAGCAGGTCAAAGGACTGGGGGACCACCCTGAAAAGCATGGGAACAACTTGAACACAACAGCTGGTTGGGCGAAGGCTTCCCAGCCCTAGGCTCGGCATTGACTCAAATCCACTGTTTATTTGCATTGCAACAGCGTATCACCCTCAAGCTGGATCTTCCAAAGATGATAACATCAGTTCCCATTTAATTATGAAAAAGGAACAATCAAAATAAGCAGATGACTCTCGGCTTTCCTCTACTGCCACAAGTAGAATTTCAATGCTGATTGACACTGACAAATGCCAGGTTTTGCGGGGAAATGGCAGAATCCTGAGATGCTCTGCTTGGGCACTCTCTGTCCTTGTAAGTTGCCCAGGAACACTGTTTTTAAAAGACAGCAATCACCTTGAAGTTCTGATGATTCTAAATTTGGGGATCGCTGACAGATTCCAGTGGTTTCTACATGACATTTACATATGAAGACATTCTTAATGAAAAATATATTCTATACTGTTTAGCATAACACTGGCTGAAAAATATTCCACTATGTGTGCTGTTACGAGGCTGCAATTGAAATTCCAGTCGCTTCTGGAAAATGCTCAACATTTTTGAAGCTATTTCCTACCAATGAGTTTATCACAATATATAGAACCCAACTGGCCACTTTAAGTGATTCTAGAAGGCAATTGTATATCAAACTCCTCCATAATGGATTTTTTTTAATTGTTAAAGAAACTCATCAATCCTCAGTAATCATTTTAAAGTAAAAATGATTCACTCATAACTAAGCTAGTGCAGCCCCGGCTCCCACAACAGAAGCCATGACCATGAATAACTCCAATTCACCCCCAATTCTGGAAGTGCTAATTACCTCCAGGGATGCTACACAGGCAGCTGAAAAGCCGGATGACCACAAGCAATTAGCCAATCAATTTGGCTTGAAATCGCCTCCAACACAATTGGCAGAAAGCCATACATGGAGTTTAAATGGCAGTCACCTTTCTGAGAGGAAACAAAAGGTTTTAGCCTCCCACACTACATTACTAACAGCCATGATGCCCAAAATTACCACCATCCTAATCACATGTTGGGATTTAGGCCCTGCTCAAAAAGCAAACAGATTACTCATTGTTGAAAACATTTTAGCCTATTAGCACCCATTAGCATACTAAGTAGGTCTCACCTAGGAAAACTAAGGGCAGTGAAGGAGGAGAGTCAGCCCAGCATGGGAAAAGGTGACAAAGAAAGGAGTATTTGGGAAACTCAGGTGTGGGGGAGATAGTGAGGGTAAGTGAAAAACAAAGCCCCTCGGGTTCCCATATTCCTTAAAGGGGAAAAGAAGGAGGCTGTCACAAATAATAATCTCATCAGTCTAACATCAATCCCAAGCGAGATTTCAGAACACAGCATCAAGCAGATTTGTGAGCATTTCAAAAAGGAAGAAGCAATCACAAGAAGCTGGCATAGTTTTATAAGAACAAGTCATGCCAGAGTAACCTCATTTCCTTTTGTGATGGGAGTATAGGGCTGAAAACCAAGGGAAAATAGTGGATACACTGCTTCTGGATTTCAAGAGGGTTTAGAATGAAGTGGACAGTCATGTCCAAGATAGACTGCTATAGACTGAAAAAAATACTGCTGGCTGGTTCCTTCACTGCTTTAATGGTTGTATGCAAAGCTGCTAGTTAATAGATTAATGTCAATCTAAAAGGAAGTTTCTGAGGGGGAACCTATGTGATCTGCTCCGCTCAGCATTTTTATCATAGACTAGTGTGATGGCATACATGGTACTCTGCTCAAATTTACAAATTACATGAAGCTGGAAGGCACAGTTAACCCATTTTGAAACGCTAGTGATCTCAACAGGCTACAGTTTTAGCTGAAATTTAATATGTTATTATATAAGACCAATACCCCAAGCATGGGATGAAGTCTGGAAACATCAATTTGCAGAATTTTGCTTGACTTTCAAGTTCAACACTCATTGACTCAAAAGTGAATGTCTTAGGGTGGCTGTCTCAATAAACGTATAGTATGTAGACTATAGGAGGTGATTGCTTCTTTGTGCTCTGTATTGGGCAATTCTGGGCACCGCAATTTAGGGGAATAATCACCAAATAGAAGCCTATCCACATGAGAACGACCAGTATGGTGAAAGAGTTACAAGGAGATTGATTTTGGCCCAACAAACATAAACACTGGCAATTAAAGCTAACCAAAAATGAAATGGGTTGCTTCTTAAGGGGGAAGATTCTTTCATCAGAAGAGATTTTCACACCAAGACCAAATGATCACTGGCTTAGAATATGTTGTATAGAGGAGTCACACAGAGGCAGGAGGGTTACATTCGATGACCTCTAAAGCTCCCTGTCAACTGTGAGATACTGTGACATTATGGAACCTTCCTTAATTTATAGAACAGAGAAAGGACACAGAACTAAAACCAAACCTCTGGGTATTGAATTAACACATGAAGAGAAATATTCTGAACCCAGAAGAGAGACTAGGGAAATAGCAGACAATCCCAGTCCTTTCTTCCTCCCAACTCCTTAGCTTGTAGGGATCTTGTTTGCATGGATAGCTTGGGAGTTTAAATAAACTTCACTTGGGTGGCTGAAATGTTTGCAGTGAGGATGGGGGTAAAGGGAGTCAAATGGTGATGTGTAAACAACTTATTTCCCTGCCTTCTGTGAAAACAGAATTTGAGGTTTTTCTATAGAGAGAGTGATCTATATGAAGAGGGACCAAAAAACAAAACAAACTAACCCACTTTAAGAGGATTATTTGTGAAATACAGTTGAAACACTATCTAAATCAAAGCATTTCGTCTATAAGCCCTTAATTAAGACATAAAAATAACCCAGAGAGAGCATGTCCATAAGTAGACAAAACTACATTTTTGAGGAATACAGCTGCATGCTACCATGTGCGTGTCTGAAAGTGCCCCGAGGTGCCTGGCATACAGTAGGTGCTCACTAAATAGTTGTTGACTGGCCGACAGAAATAGAGAAATAAAGTTTTTGAGGCATCTAACCAAAAAAAGTCCTTGAAATTCCAGCCTATAGTATGACAGCAGGACTTAGGTCTTCTACTTGAGACAACTTAACAGGGCCGAGCTGGAAGCTTGGTGTTGCTTGGCTTCTGGCACGCTGAAAAAAGGACACAATTTCATAGGCAGATTGCTCAGGCTCAGCCCTCTGGAGCAATCAATTAGGTGCTTCCCCAGTGAGCTATGGAAAATGCTGGCTCTCTCTGCACGTTGGGAGGCAGCAGAGAGTATAATACTGGCCTGTTGGCCCTGGAAACCTTGCCCTGCACTCAACAGTCCTCCTTCTAGGGGGTTCTGCGCCAGGGATAGCCTTTTAAGTACATAAAAAGATATGACTAAAGATATCCCCTTCAGCACTGTGTGTCAGAGAAAAAAAGTAAATAACATACCCAAATGGTTGCCAATAGAAGAGGAAATGGATAGGAATATTACACAACTGTTTTTAAAATGGACAGAGTCTTTAAGTACTTATTTTGAAAGATGTCAAAGATATATGAAGTGAAAAAGTACGCTGCAAAACAGTACATATGGTACAGTCACATTTACGAAGTGAAAAAACTGAGTGACTAGTGAGTGTGTGTGTACATACACAAATGCATGGGGAAAGGTTTGGAAGGATACACACATCAAACTTTATAGTGTTTCCAGTCAGCAAAGCCAGTAAGACAGGGGGAGAGGGACAAAGGGGGGACTTGCAACTTTTTACTTTCATTTTTTACGCTAGATATTTCTGTATTGCTCCATTCTTTTTTAACATTAAGCACATCTAAATACTGTATGCATTTTTCCATCTCAGAAAATTACCTTTATAAATTGAAAAAATATCAAAAATGAAGGATTCTCTCACTCTCTCGCCAAACCTCCAGGGACTTCATAGAGCGCCTTGGCAAAGGAGTCCAGCCAGACCTGCTTAGCTTCCCTGCTCCACCCAGGTCATTCCTACTCTCTCTTGGGGGCAGGGGGCTGCAGGGAAAACCAGTTCTCAGGGTGGTAGATGGCCCTAAATGGAGGGATTTATGAAGAAGTGACTTTCTCAAAAGGTCAGAACCCTGGGAGAATCAACAACCCTTTCTCATAAGAACCCTTTCTCATAAGAACCCTTTCTCAAAGTCTTCTCATAATAAACATCAGCAGCTGCCCACTACTAAGATTATGTAATGCACCTACCAAAATACTTGACATCGTCAAAGAAAGATGGAGAAAATATGCAACTTGGGGCAAAAAGAAACAGTAAAATGAAGGTGCTGATTCACACAAGCCTCCAGGCAATAAAACGTTGATATGCATGTCCCTTCCCATCAAACCCTCCCCAGACACGCTCACGCACAAGTTGTTTAAGAAAAGGAGAGAGCATCGAATAGCTAGATTCAATCAACAAAGCACCCCCCCCCACCCCGCCCCGTAAATCACTCGTAAGTGCTACTTTGGTTAGACACCAATTTCTATGCTTCATGAAAGAAAAGGTTAACTTGATAAAGCACCTCATGGACCAAGGTCTTCCTCATCAGAATATGAACGGAAGGCAACTCTATCCCCAGCTTTGTTACCTGGAAAATAGAAACCATGTGTCTCCTGGAAGTAAAAATGTTCTAAAGTGTTTAGCTTTATAAAAACACAGAATTATCTGATCCCGGGGTCATTTTAGTGCTTCAATTCTATCAAGAATGCCTGAGAATGGTTCATTTTCAGCTTCAAACTTTAATTTGGATTTCACAAAATCCAAATTATTTTAAAAAGTAATTTAAGAAAGACCTATAGAAGGCTTCCTGGTGAAGGCAGTGCTTGAGGCAAAAGATAGTATAGAGCAAAGGCTGAGAGACCAGGTTGTCAAGTGTGCCTGGGTTTGAAATTCCAGCTCTGGCATGCAATAGCTTTGTGATCATGGGCAAGTTACTGAACATGTGTAAAACATGGTATTAATAGTACTTATACTTCATATAGTTGTTGTGAGGATTCAATGACAATGCATATAATGAGCTTAGAACAGTACTTGGTAGAGAGTAGACACCTATTAAATATTGGCTAGTATTCTATTGTTAATGAACCAGACCAGAGATAAACAAGGTACTACGGGGCACAGAAGAAGGTAATCTAATCCAGTGGAGGGGGTGGTTAGGGAAGGTTTCCTGGAAGAAATGGTACCCGAGTTACATCTTAAAAACTGATGGACACTAGAGGAAGGGTATAAAACCAGAGGCAGGGAGATTAGTTAGGAAGTAGTTTAAAAGTCCAGACTAGAGCTGAGCATTGAAACCAGGGCAGTGGTTATAGGGATAGGGAAGAGGTATAACCGACAGGACTTGGTGATGACTGGATGTGACAGAAGAGAAACCAGGAAAGAGCAGTCAGATGCCAGTACTTGAGCAAGTTGCTTATGCTCTCTGAAATTCAGTTTTCCTCATCCATGAAATGGAGATAATACCACCTACCTAACAGGATTACTGTAAGTAAATCAATTTTATTTTAAAACACATAACATAGTGGCACATAGTAGACAATAAATGGAAACTCTCACTATTACTATAATTATTATTAAAAGTAATTACAGCAGCCTTGGAACATGCCCTTAGATGAGAACTAGGCCAAGAGGCTCAGCATCAGCAAGAGACTTACCCAATGATACACTATCTGCTTAGTGGCAGAGCCATGAATAAAAACGATCTTCTGCTTCCTATTCTGTGATTGAGGTTTTTTCCCCCACTATATTATTCTAAGTGATTGCTTGGAGGATGCTCTCCTCCCAAAGATTATGATGAGATCACCCATGTGGTCAGCAGTCTTCTCCTTCCAGTGTCACCTATGAAGAGGATTCTAAAACAGAATAGGATTCTACTTGTTCCACTCACTGTAAAAATTGCCTGTACTTCTTAATCTGATAGTTTTTCTCCCACTTGTCTTTTTTAAAATAGAAAGCTCAGTGTACATAACTAAGTTGAATCCACCTTGCTATTTCTACAGATGTTTGGATTTTAACTGTATCACTTCCCAAGAGAACTAAATGGTACACAGTAGCTTCATTATGATCAGAACAAACACAGCTGGGCTCCTAAATGGTGCGACTCTGCTAATGCCTCTCCTGGGCTTTAGCTTTGCTATTGCTATCTGATTTCTTTAAGGGATGTTTACTGCATTCAGTTGACAAACATGAGTAAAATGTCTAATTCTGCAGACCGAAATCCAGCCCCTCTTAAAAGCAACATAGATGAGGACTAAATAACTACATTTGAGAAAGGAGATGGAAGGCAACATTCGAAATAATAGTTCTTCCCTCAAGCCAAGTTGGCATCTGAGTGGTAGCAGAATATGCCAACAATCAGTACCCAAATGGATATTATTAAATCTGGGAATCCTGACTTTAGTGCTATTAAAACAACTGAGGCTACTTATTTGAGTCCATTAAATAATCAGAAATTTGAATCTATTTGTTCAGACTAGGATTCTTCATAGAATCAGGTTAGAGCGGAATGGAATCTTAGAGATTAGCTAGCCTTGTGGTTCTTAACTGTTTGGGGGTGCACAGACCCCCAAATCTGATTTAAGATATGTGCTCTCTCTCCACAAAAAAAGTCACATATACAAAACATTTTATATATAATTTCAGGGGCTTTGTGTACCCTTTGCAACCCATCCAGTTAAGGACCAATGTGCTAGTCTACTCACCTCTTTGGACAGATAAACTGCACTTCAGAAAGGTTAACTTGCCCAAATTCCATTAAGAAGATAGCTCTATATTTTAAAATGCGAATTACACATAACAACCCTAATTTGTAATAGCCCCTTACATGAGTGAGTGCATAGTGCTGTTTGGTTTAATATGCAATTTTTTAAAAATTTAGTTATTTGTTTATTTATTTATTCATTTATTCACTGTGTTGGGTCTTCATTGCTGCATGTGGGCTTTCTCTAGTTGCAGTGAGCAGGGGCTACTCTTCATTGCGGCACAGGCTTCTTGTTGTGGTGGCTTCTCTTGTTGCAGAGCACGGGCTCCAGGTGCATGGGCTTCAGTAGTTGTGGTGCGTGGGCTCAGCAGTTGTGGCTCGCGGGCTCTAGAGTGCAGGCTCAGCAGTTGTGGTGCATGGGCTTAGTTGCTCCGCGGTATTTGGGATCTTCCTGGACCAGGGATCGAACCCGTGTTCCCTGCATTGGCACGCAGATTCTTAACCACTGTGCTACCAGGGAAGTCCATAATATGCAATTTTATATACACATCTTCATATTCTCCTAAATAATATAGACTGGACATGTAGCAGCTCCATTTTATAGATGAGAAACCCAAGGTTTAGAGACATTCAATAAAGTTCCACCAACATGTGCTGAAAATCTACTACGTGTATCTACCCACCAATACCCAACTAGGAGGCAGAGATACAGAGATGAGCTCAAAAAAGATTCATGAGGAGCTTCAATTCAGTGAAGGGAACAGACATCCTCCTCCCCTATCCATAGCACATCATTTCTAGTTTGGTAAATGCTAAGATAAAGGAAGGGTGCATGGAGCAGGCGGGACTGAGCAAGATGGCAGAGAGACCTAGACTAACCTGCAGATTTGGGAAAAGATCCCTGCTTGTTGCAGGTCCCAGAGCGAGAAGAATGACCAAGCTGGAACTGGAACCTATGTGTTCTATTCCAAGGCCGGTGCTTCTCCATGGGCTGAGCTTTCCAAGAGCCTTGCAATCAGATGAGGCTGAAAACTCGCTCCTGGGAGCACAGCTTCAGGCACATCAGTAATAAAACCGCCTACCTCTTCAATTTTCAATAAATGTCACTCTCAGTTAGTACATGCTCAATACATGCAAATTTGTCTTAGCACATGAAAATTAATTATCCATGACTCAACTTAAACATGAGATAATTCACTATGTAAACCTGAAACAGTTTCTTCCTACTAGTGACCATGTTATTATACTTAAATGTTCTCCCTTCACACTTCTTCATTTTCTAATCTTGTTCCTTTGTGCTTTGCTTTGGCTCTAACTATGTATCGCTTTTCTTTCCTGCTATGCTGGTCATCAGGGCCTCTGAATGGCTGGGTAGAAAAAAAGAAAACAAAAGTGATTCTTAGAGAGCCCATACAACTTTATGGTAAGTACAAAGGCACATTTCTACTATAGTTTCACCGTCTGTATTAAAGATGTCTGGAAAAAGAATAGTAAGTGTGTCATGGGGGTAGGTAATAGCTACATGGGTTGACACAGAGAGGATTGTTCAGGACAGCTATATTTTAAGTGTTTTTCTTCTTGTCTTCTCCTCTCCCTGACCTCCCACTGTCAGCCACCCATTCCGCGACCCCCATCCCATCCCCTAAAAGATACTGAGCATTTTTTATTTTTTCCTGAGAATTATTTCCCTTTCAGAGTTTCTGGGGCTATATTTGTAGCATTGTATTTAATATGATTTACAATATGCATGTTTTATTTGAACATTGTTCATTTTTCAGTACTGAGTATATTTTAAGTTTGTTGACTCCTTTAATTTTTTGATGACCTCCGGAGGACAAAATTCTCTGTGGTAATATATCACGATATAATGTAAAATGTAGAAGAGTTTTGATTTATGAAACTGACTTCCACGTTATTTTTCAATGTGGTATCTGCTATATCAAGTCAGACCTATCTACTAAAGGCCTAAATAATAGCACTAAACTTGATAGTAATAAGTTTCTCATACATTTGTATGACAACTAAAGTATTATCTTATTTGGGTCTCGTAACAATTTGAGATTTAGAAAAGACTAAGATTATCCCCATTTTACAGGCAAAGAAGACGAGGCTCAAGCAGGTTAAGTGGTTAGCTCAAGGTCACACAGCTTCCACATGTCAGAAACAGGACAAGAAATCAAAGGTAAAAGTTTTTCACACATGCTTAAACCCCTAGGATAAAAAATATCACAGCTCTCTCACCTTGACTTAAAAGTGCTAACAAAGGCTTGTGAAAAATGAAAAGCCTTGAAGGAAGGCAGAATAAAAATCTAAGAGACAATCATTGATCTTTTATCTTCTAGACTTCAAGCCAAATCAAGTTCTTCAAAAAAAAACCCAATAAAGCCCAGACATTTTCATCATAACAAAATAAATAATGCAGTCAGGCTTTAGAGGACTCCTGCATTATGACTGGCTATTTGATATATTTGTGACTTAGCCACCACTAAACTGATTAAAGCTAACCTCATTGACGCAGTTATGTCGACAGAGCCTTTGACACTGACAGTTATGAATGGAAAGTGTAAATAACAATAAATAACCTGAAGCTTCCACATTTATTCCTAATGGAGGATTTAGCACTTTCAAAAGTCAGATGCCTGATAGGCTAAAAAATACAGCTCTGCTCTATCTGGCGCCAAAGAAACTGCTGAGATTCATCACTGTCCTCTCTTTAGGAAGATATCCACAGAGCCTCGGGTTCTTCCAGGCGGACAGACAACTTTGATTTTAAAAAAACTCAGACTCTTTGAGCTGCCAGCAGCTGTAGAAATTATCTGGTCTAACCCCACATTTTATATATGAGAAAACGAAAGACGAGAGAAATGAAATTAATTGCCGAAGGTCATCTAGTGAGTCATGATGGAGTCAGAGCTACGAGCCGTATCTTCTTACTCCCAGTCCAATGCTCTTGTCACTAGACCACACAACAGGGAAAAATCTCCACCCAGGATACACAGGCAGCCTCTCTCTCTCTCTCTCTCTCTCACACACCCCTATCAATTCTGAATTATAATGGGCCCATAAAGATAATTGAATCCATATTCTCTGTGCTGAATTTCTATTGGTCTCAACAGAAACAGATCTGAGGACTCTCAGATGTAAAATTATGTGCAATTTTTCAAGTTCAAGTCCATCTCATGATTACAAATTAATGCCCTATTTTAAGGCATACCTGAAAATAACTGAAAATAACATGCACCCTGTCTGCTTTATCACTAGTACTGCTTTTAATGTGCGCAGTATGATTCCATTTTTGTAAGAAAATCTACATATGTGTATTTGAATACATGCAGAGAGAAAGGCAGAAAGCTTATGGTCATATCTAGGTCTTAGGATTCTGAATGGTATTTATATTCTATTTTATATTTACCAGTATTTACCAATTTCTCTTTTAAAACTAACACCTATAATTTATGCATACAATAGGATAGCAGAAAATGAGTAATATTAGAAATGTTATAATAAAGTATTCAGACATATAAACTCTTGGCATTTTTCAGGCTCCAAAATAACTTCACAATCTCAACTCATGGTCAACTAGGCTTATAACATAAAATCTGCTCAATTAGAATTTCCCTCCTGGGAAACTGAAAAGCCTTTGAACCTGGTAATCGTCCCGTTCCATGTGTATCTTTGGTCTATAGAATAGGTAGGGCAATTTATTAACTTACTGTCCCCAGAGGGCCTCTTATTCAAATTCAGGAGCTGCTCGCTCAACAAACAGGATGTTGTCCTGGAACATCTTCACTAATCTGATTTGATGAAGGAAGGGATAGTTTAAGTTAGTGAAGTGTGATTGACAACTACTTTCCAAGAATAACAAAGACCAGCTAACTTTTATTGAGCACTTGCTGTATACCAGGCACTATTCTAATGAGATTTACACACAT
This sequence comes from Hippopotamus amphibius kiboko, assembly GCF_030028045.1. NCBI lineage: Eukaryota > Metazoa > Chordata > Mammalia > Artiodactyla > Hippopotamidae > Hippopotamus > Hippopotamus amphibius. The sequence goes on along the minus strand of NC_080203.1, from coordinate 19,163,380 downwards.
CATATCATTTACTTCTCACAACAACCGTGTGTGATTAGGTCCTATTATTTATCATCCCTGTCTTAGAGATGAGGAAATTGAGGCTTAGGGAGGTTAAGTGGGCTCCCCTAGGTAACAGGAGTCAAGCTCAAAGTCAATTTATTCTAGAATCTATTCTAGTAAGCACTACACTACTTTTTATTATTTTTTCCACATCTTGAGAAACTCAAAATCACTGCTAATAAAGTGTTTCCAAGTAGAGAGTCTATCAGGTTTGCTTTGTTAAGCAAAGCTCATTGTAATTAGCAGCCCCAATTAATGGGCTTGCTCAAGTCCTTCAAGCAAGTTCAACATGCCTTCCTACAAATCTTACATACACTATTTATTTGTTTAGCAGATTCCTTCTTCATAAATGGGATGAAAGTAAACTTCATTCCAAGTCAAACTATCACAACATTCAAATTAACAGAGCCAAAGTTAATGAGAGTTCACTCAAGATCATTAATTTTTATAAAATACTTACCTCCTAATTTGCCTTCACCTCTGCCATTTCAGCATTTATTGCTTGTATATTTAATGTACAGACATATGTTTGCATTATTACAATTTTCATATAAAGGGCTGACCACCTTCAAAATAAGAAGCAAAAGCCCAACTGTGGTCCTGCTTTATTGTGAGACATTTCCAACATAGTCTCTAAAGAACTGGGCTTTAATAATTTGTTAAAAACCTAGTCTAATGCCAAGTAAATATATGATAGAAGCAAATGCTCAAGTTGCCATGTGTAATTAACACTTCCATTCAGTGTTCTTAAACAGTCCTCTCTCTTTCTTATGCCAAGTCTCATGGTCCAAAATTCTAGTGCCTGAATTAGTACCACTCCACCCCACTCCAAAACAAATAAGCATAATTAGACTGCTTCTTTCTAGCTTCTCCTCTCCCACGTACATCACATAGCTAACACTCCAGATCAGTTCCTAGCTCCTTATTTTGACTAATTCAGGTCACCATCTCAACCCTCCCATGTCGACGTTCACACACAAGAGAAGATAACAAGAGTGCCACAAACTTTCAACTGAGAAATGTTTGAAAATATAATCATCGCACGTAAAGCACATTGAAATCCCTTGAGGAAAACTACAGTGTGTACAAACCAGAACTTATTATACCTTGGAAATATTGACTATTTCTATTACGGTCTTCATAGGCCTCGTATAGCAGATATGAGCAACAAATTCGAGTTCAAGGAGTCCAGTTCAGTGTTTCCTCTAAGTATCAATAGATTTCACAAGCAAGGGAATGACAGACCCATGTGTTCCTCTAACACTGTAGTGCCCACATTTTAACTAGGCCGAGAAAGAGAGGCCCTGTGTGGTATGGCTAACTACTTATGGGAGTAATTTCACCATAGAACTGTAGCAAATTTATTTCAGTTCCAGATATCACTTTCCCTATTACCTCAGGAGACCAAAGGAGCATAACTGCCTTCCTTTCATCCCTGTCAAACTCAGCAAGTTTTTCAGGAAGCAAATACTATTTAAATCATTTTCATAATTCTAAAATGCCTGTAAGACAAGCCCAGGGTCTAATTATGCCACTTAAATTTGTTGAAGATGTTTGGGTTTTTCTTTTTTTCATTTCCATACCGAAAGAGCCCAAGGGTTTAAAGCCCTAATAATCTAATAAACTTTGCTAAGTGAACATTGTAACAGATACGCCTGGATGGGATTTTGTAAATACCAGACAATTTCCCCTGATCTTTATCAAGGAAAAGAAGTCTACATCTTTGGCAGGAAGAAATTAAATGTAGTGCAAAATAATAACATCTGGCCAGATTGTGTTTGTCAGAGTAGCAGCCCCTTTAGATGTCAGGCTGAAAAGTACTAAAATGAACTCTGAAGGGGGTGTGTGCGATTCTTTACGAGGCAATAGGAAAGGCTGCCGTGCTGCTATAGAGCACTCGGGGTACAATTAACTCACCCTTGTATGTCCCCACAGAGAATCATTTCACATCAATGGAATCTGAAGCCTTATGCCAAATAAAATTTGGGGGCCACTCTTCGGGCATTTTGTTTATTTCTCCATTACTGTACAGATTCCTAACAGCACTTTCTATTTCTCAAAACTCTCTATGATCATTTTTATCACTTCATAAATCTTATTTTTATCTTCTACCTCCAAGGGAGATGGTGTGGCTCAATGAAAAGAGCAATGACTTTGAAGTTAGAAACTTAATGCTGCCACTTACTGGTTATGTGGCCTTGGGTAAATTGCTTAATGGCTCCTAACTCCAGCTTTCATATCTGTGAAATGGGGAGAATAATATTTAGTGGCATCACTACCATTAGGAAGATTAATCAAACCTAGCACACAGTAGACTTTCAGTAAACTTAGTTAACCTTGCTTCTCCTTCATGTAAGTGACCCAGATAAGTTCAAATGTCTAACCTCACCAACTTTCCAGAGGCCTCTGACCTTCAAGAAGGCTTAAGTTATGCAAGTATACACTATCTTCCCCTCCCATCAAAACAAAAACAAAAGGCTTCAAGGTTATATTTGAAATAATATGAGTCATTTAAGCCTCTTCCACTATCAGCCATCTCAACCTTCTGGCAGAGACTGCCAGGAAGAACATACTTTTTCTGCTAATGATTACTTTGATGCATGAGACACTTTGTTTTTCCTGCCTCTGATTTTTTTTTAAGCTGGCATTTAGAGAGGGATAATTCTGGTCACCTCACAACTAAAAAAAAAGTTTTCCCCAATAAACAACTTTTTCCAGAATGTGTATCACAAAACAATGCTGAACCACTGATTTATCTGATAGGCCAATGTATCTGTTTCAAATGTTAATTGCTAGAAAGAGTACTGTTTTTCCAGTCCCTAGGGGACAGGAGTGTGGGCAGAAGGCTTTGGGGTTTCCCCCCAGCTACTACTCTGTTGGACAGGAACGGGCACTTTGGCCTCACTGAATGAGTTTCTTTAGCTACCCTTCAAGGGCTGGGGCATGTGGGAGTAAACACACATACTACATCAAAGAATAGTTCCAGGGCCCATTTTCCCAGCTGGGAAGGTGGGAAGGATGCCCAGAATCCATGCTCCAGGCAAAGAGACTGGTGGTGGGCAACATTTCACCTCCCTCCCAGCACCTTTCCAGCTACCAGAGCACAAACTCCAGTGCAACTCTAGACCAAGATTATGTCCTAGTAAATGGTCAAAAAGTCTCAAATCCAGAGGGGGAAAGGCAACACTGATAACAGTACAGTAAACAGGACATCATTCAGACTAATGGTCAGTGTCAAAGACAACTGAATAACAACAACAATAATCCCTTAAACTTTTCAAAGCATTTTTATATACATTACCTCTTTTGATCCTCAAAAGCTCTGGCAAGTCGGCAGATCAGGTGTTATCTTACACATGAGAAAACAAACTCAGATACTTTAAATTACTTACCGATTTTTACACAGCTACTGTCAGAATAAGAAACAGAACACATCTTTGATTCATCTAAGGCTAACATCTATTAGAAAAGAGTCAAGAATATATTGGAAGCCAAAGGAAGATACTGATACATTTGACTGAAGTTGTTTTTAAACTACCATAAAAAATGAAAATTGAATGAACAAATCAGTAAAAGCAATTTATAACATATAAAATGGGTTAGCATCCTGAATATACAAAGAGATCTTAAAAATCAGTAAGAAAAGGGCATCTCAATAAGAACAATGAATAACGAAATTTTTTAAATGATGAAAGAATATTAATGAGAAAAAACACAAAATAAAAACTACAAGTGACAAATTTTCCTAATAAGAAAAGAGTACTATTTCTTCACCTAAACTAAGGTTATTGTAAAAGGGCAAACAGTAAATGGTCAGGAAAATGTACACTCATACATCGCTAGCGAGACTGAAAAGAGATACAACTTCATGGAAGTCAAATAAGCAAAAATTGTGTGAAACGTTAAAAACTGCATAGCCTCTGACCCAGCAATTTCAGTTCCAGGAATTTATCCTGAGGAAATAATTAAAGATATGCATAAATATTTACTTACATGGACATTATTTATCTCACTATGGTCTATTGAAAGTAACCTAAATTTCTAACAATAGAGAGGGCTGGATTAATAACATATGAGACAACAGCATGACTAAGTACTAAGTGGCCTGTAAATACTCTATTGCTATTATACTATAGAAATATTTACTTGGAAAGATAGCTATATTACATGAAAGAGTAGTGTAATCCATTTTTTAAAAAATATACACACACACCTATAGATGTATAATACTGGACAAAAGTATGTAAGATTATATACTAACATGTGAATAGTAGTTATCCCCTGGGGGATAGAATGTGGGTCATTTTATTTTCTACTTTTTCATTTCTTTGTGGTTTTTTTTCATTTTATCTAATAAACCTGTATACTCATTTGCAGAGTAAAAACTTATTTAAAAAAAAAGAATATCCTGAAACAAAGTTTGCTCTATTACTTTAAAGTGGCCATAGTAATCAGGAATGACGCAAAAGAGTGTATTTGGAGAAGCTGACAGATGCTACCATTCTTGTAATTCTTCGTCACGAGATTTACATCCATGGCTTTGAACCTTGTTCACAGTGCTCTATGAAGAGCCTACCTAGGTCAGGCTGGAGGAAAAGACCAGCTAGGGAATGGTGAGGCCACAAGGAGAGGCAGCTTATGTCTCGGGTACACATAAGACATTCCATCTCAATGGGCAAGCATCGACCCACTATCTAGACTCTTAAGATCTTACATGTGAGTAGACTTCAAAACCTAGAAAAACGCTGTAGGCAACAGCTTATAACTTTTCTGTCCATCTGGTCATAGTAGTATCAATACTTATTGCAGAAGAAGTGGAAGAGATAATAACCTGTTTCAAGGATGAGTCAAAAATTATCCGCACTCTGGCTGTAGAATTTATGTTAATTAACTTTTAGAAAAGACAAATACATCATTTTCCCACATAATCTCCTTGCTTTCCAATACACTTTGTCCATCTGTCAACAAGCTTTCATATTCCCTCATTAAAAAATGTTTCATGCTGAGCTATGAGCCACGCATGCACTGCTGTCTTCACTTCTTCATCAGAAGTGAATCTTCATCCTCATAGGGCTGCTTTCAGGGGACCAAACAGGTGAAAGTCTGATGGAGCAAGACCAGGACTATAGGGAGGATGCTTTAACACCTCAAGACAAAGTTTTTGCAGAGTGTCGACAGTGTGGGCAGAAGTGTGCAGACGTGCACACCCTCAGACCACAACAAGCAAATCACTGCACGCTGCTCCTCTTTCGTGCAAATCACAAGTGGGGCATCCATTTTTGCTCACACCACAGTTACAAATGAACTGATGTAACACATTCACACCTGCACAGCAGTGACTGGGGAGAGAGTAGCCTTGAACAGAAAGCTGCACAGCAGTGACTGGGGAGACAGTAGCCTTGAACAGAAAGCACTGATAAAACAGTGCAGCCAACAGAAGTTTTAATATAACTGGAGTGCAGATAATTTTTGACTCACCCTTGTATTAATACTACTTATTTTAATTGTGTGTGTGTGTGTGTATGTGTATTCACTGAAACATTTACTGAGTCTCTACTATCGCACTGGGGGATACAGGTTTGAGGTAGAATACACATAAGCCCTACCCTCAGAGAGATCATTCTCTAGTAAAGGAGACCCATGTTAATCAAATAACCATCATATATCACTACCAACTTGATAAGTGCTAGAAAGAAAAAACACAGGATCCCAGGAGAGGGAATAGCATAGAACCTGGCCTAATCTGATGATTACATTTCAGTTAATCAGGTCCAGTACTAATGCTAAAGAACTTCAACCAAAGGAGGGAAGCATGATAAACATCCTGATTTCATCATTTTTGTTCTCCTTCCTCTCCTAATCAACCCAATGAAAGCAGAGTCTGCCATTGCTAGTTAGATCTAGAGGCTACGTTAACTCATTCAGACCACTAGGGGACCACGTAGAAAACATATACTATTTAGTCTTAAACATACACATACACACAGAGAAAGAATGAAAACACACAAAAACGTTATTAGCAGTTTTCTCTGAATGACACGATTATGAGTGGGTATATTAGAGCATTTCAATATTAAATTATATTAAAGCATGAAAAAGCATTTTTAAATGTATATGTGGCAGCTATGCGACATTCAATAACACAAAGCAGATATTACATTATATTTCATATACAATTACGCTTATAAATGTACAAGAGGGAATAACAAAAACAATGGTTACCGTGCATTTGGTTCCTATAGACCAGCACAGGGCTGAGTTCTTCACAGTCCTCACTGGATTTAACCCTCTTTAATTCATGGTTCAGAGAGAAGCGACTTGCCCTTGGTCACAAAGAGAGAAGGTAGTAGAGCTGGGACTTAGACTCCAATCTGCCTGAAGCCAGAGCGCATGCCCGTCTCACTTTGCCCCTCTGCTTCTCGCCTAGGTGCTTTGCCCTTTCAAAAGGAATGACTATAAGGCTAGCTAGGGAGTCCAGAAAGACTGGCATCTAGTAGGCAATTAATAATGTTTACATTTTAATGTAGAAAAAGATGTGCACTGATTTACCTAACTTCCTCACCGGCCCTTCTCTTTGATCAAGAGCCACGTCTGTCTGGAGAATTCATACAGGCAATCTCCTCCAAGAACCTCTACTCTCTAGTTGGAATTAATCTCTCTCAACCCCACAGTCCCATACAGAGGTGAATTTCCTGTGAAGCTAAAGAAAATTAAGCTACAGGGACCCACATTTGCAAGCTTCCTCCTAGAAGAGCCACAGGCATTTTGTTTTTTCACTTTTGTCTCCTTTTGCTAAGAGGGCCTTCAAATTGTGTAAGCTTTGAGCTCTAAAAAACCTGGATCCACCCCTATACACCATAGAAACCTGCTAAAATTTTTCTCACCACGTTTCCCATAGGATGCCTTGTACCCAAATTACTCATGTATGAAAGTCTTGGTTTCTGAAATTTGAGCTACTTGAAGGTAAGCATGAGGTAGTTTTTATCTTCGAATCCCCTGTAATACCTGCCTTCAGACATGCTAGCTACCTGCTCAGCAAATGTTTTTTAGTTAAATATAATAGAATTCCCCTGCAAGAAAGAAAGCTAGAACTGGGGAGATTGTCCAGGACCATGAAACAAAATACACAGTGGCTATAAAACACATGGTGATTAAGGGCACAGGCTCTGGAGCTGTACCTCCTGGGTTCAATTTCTGTCTCTGCTATTTATTTATTGGCTGTGCAACTCTAGACAAGTTACTTAATCTCTCTAAGCCTCCACTTCCTCCGCAATAAAATGAGGTTAATAATAGTACCAATGTCATAGGGTTGTTGTGAGGTCTACATGAGATAATACAAGTAAACCACTTCAGAACAGGAAATTGTTCATTCATCTCTCACTGACTTAAATACATATTCAGAGAGGAGGTTTCTGATTCTCACCCCAAGCCTTCAACTTTCTCTTCTCCACACCAGCTCCACATCTCCCACCTATGCCACCTAGACTCGTTCAAACCCAGCCCAAGTGACTCCAGAGCCTTAACTCCACTGCTTACACTTACATCCCATGGCTTACACTTAACACTCCACTGCTGAACTGGGAAGCAAATTAGGAGACTAAAGGGATGAAACCCAGTTCGGCCTCCGCAGGTAGTCTAGACGTGAGCTGATGGAGCCTGGAACCAAAATCAGAGAGACAGAGCTAGAAGGCAACGGTGTGTGATCAGTGAGGCAACTGAGACCCAGGGAGGGCAGAGGGGAACGGAATGTAGGGCAAAGACGCGGGGAAGTGTGAAAGAAGACACAAGGCCTGGTGACTGACTGAAAGAGGAGGCAGGGAAAAGGAGGAGTACAAAGGTGTGCCACAGTCCCTGGAAGCATCTCCCAGTCAATAGAAGGAAAGGTGTTTTTTAATTCCTGCGTTACCACTTCCAGCTTCGAGGAGAATTGTTTCTACCTCCACTCGATTGACAGGAGAATTCAAATCTCTCAAGCATATGCCTCATTACTCCGATATCAGGTACTGCAACTCAGTGAGACAGAAAGAGGAGGAGGAACATATGTTCTCAGAAAGTAAACAGATCCCAGTGGGGGAGGGGTGGGGAGTAATCACTCTGGGCGAAAGTGGTATTTTTCCTGGAAGCTTCTCGAGGGCAGGGACAATGTCCTTTAATTTGCTTTGCTGGGCCCACTAGTGAGAAGGTGGGCAGTGATAATGGCAGCTATGGGCGGGGGGGGGGGGGTGAGTTCAGAGCCCTACTGTACCAAGGGGCACTGGGCTTGGGGACAGAGTTAATCTGCATAATCTCCCAGGACCACTCCCCACCCGCCCACTGAGTCATTTCTCTAAGCTCTTTTTTTTAAACAGTTTTCAGTCTGATGACTGACTTCTAAATCAATAGAGGGCATAGGAAAGGTTTACAACTCCCCCCAGCTTCTGGCTCTGCTAAAGCCACAGAAGTTTGAAATTGAATTAAAGCCAAAAAGTTCTTAGTTTAAAACCAAAATAACTTTAAACACCCAGTTTCCAATTGTTTTTCCAATAGCACTAACAAAATAGAAAGAATCACATTTTTTAAAACTTTGTAACCAAAATATCTCTTTGAGTCAGCAACATAAAAAGTACACTAATTAAAGCCAGCATCTTCTGGCCTCTGCTGAGAAATTCACCCTTTTATAATGGGATTACTAGAGCTTTGCTGTACAGATGAGTGGTTTGATTAATAATTTACATTTTTGAGGATATACAACCTCACTCATGGTCATGGCCTGCGTTCCTAAAATTCTCCTATTCCGTTTAATGCTATTATATTTGGCCCTGGCAAATGAATTAAGTTCTGATTAGACAACAGTATAATTATCCTCTCCCGTACGTTATTTCCAAAAAAGAAAGGGTTGTGACAGGATGGCCGGCAGTTTGAGCCGAGGACTCGGTGGGGCCCAGCATGGGCAGGAGAACTGTCAGACTAGTGAACAGGAAAAAAGTGTGAAATGGAGAAAAATTGCTCAGTACTCACTTAAAACCCCCACTACATTATAAAAACTAAATTAACAAATGATTGAATCTCACAAACATGTTTATGAACATTCAAGCAATTATTTAGTCACATATTAACTGTGAAGGAAAAAAGCTTTGCTTGAATAATGTCCCTAAACAGTTATTTCAAGCAGAAATGACTGGAGAAATTACTCTGAGCTGATGGAAAAGAGTGTTCTAACCAAGGGCAGTTTTAGGTAGGGGGAGTGGGAGAGACAGGAATCTGACAGAAAAAGAGTGGAAGAACTGCCAAGAGCAGATGGAAACAGAAGATAAGGGAGTGGAGAAAGAGAAGCACAGCAACACTTCCTCCTCCCCATTCATCTCCGCCACAGAGAGCAGGTGGGAGAAAGCCTTCCAAGGCTGGATGAAGAAAGTGCTTTTCTTCCTCTCTGCCATGACAGCGTGGACCAGAAAATGCAACGAAAAGATGACCTGAACACAATACCTTCATGATCTAGCCTCTTCATTGTATGTAAAATATATCAGATAGAGACCAGCAGAGAAGCTTCAGGAAGCTGAAAAAAGGATTGCTCTTGGAAGTACTGACATTTCAAACAGTGCAGCTTCACATCTAAGAACACATAAACTAAACCCCTTTTTCATAGGGTCCTTTGCCTGAGTGCTCTCTCACCTGTGCACTGGAGCTGCTTCAACATCATCTACATGTGGCAAAAGTTGTTGAATTACATCATGAACTCCAGCTCTGTCTAGGTTAATGTCTGTAACAGTAATGCGTCATTTATCTGGCCCCATGTGGGGTGAAGCAGTCCACAAAGTGAGCTGTCTAGATAATAATGCATATATATAGTGCTTTACAGTTTTCAAGACATTTTCACATACATTATCTCTACTCTTGAGGAAAGCAGGACTGTAATCATTATCTCCATTTTGCAGATAAGAAAACTGAGGCCATTAGAGTCTAAATAACCACCCAAAGTCATAAAGCACATAAACATAGAACTGGAGTTAGAACTCAGATTTTTATGACTCCAAGTCCAGTGTTTCTTCCATTGCCTTTAAGCACCAAAAATATTTTTAGCCATTCAAAATGGAAATATTAAGACAAAAACAGTGAACATAACTTGATCTTTCCTTATCAATTCACAGCTGTCACTAGGAACATTAGTTGTTGGATATAACATAGGGGCGGGGACTTCCCTGGTGGTCCAGTGGTTAAGAATCCACCTTCCAATGCAGGGGATGTGGGTTCGATCCCTGGTCAGGGAACTAGGATCCCACATGCCATGGGGCAACTAAGCCCACGTGCCACAACCACTGAGCTCGTGCACCTCAACTAGAGAGCCTGTGTGCCACAAACTACAGAGCCCACGCACTCTGGAACCTGCACGCCACAACTATAGAGCCCACATGCCCTGGAGCCTGCACGCCACAACTAGAGAAGAGAAAACCCACACGCCACAACTAGAGAGAAGCCCGCACACCACAACGAAAGATTCCGCATGCCTCAACAAATATTCCGTGTGCCGCAACTAAGAGACCCGACACAGCCAAAAATAACAATAATAATAAAGATAAGGAAACAGAACTCAAGGCTTGAAGGCATAGACGTGGTGGAAATATGATGAAAAATTCAGAATTCCATCCCATTTTTCTTCTCAAGGACCCAAATCCTACAATTTCTTAATTTTGTTTTACCTCAAGCACACTAAGAACAAGACAAACCATGTCACGTGACGGCTTGGAAGAAGCTGTGGCACCAATGAGTTTCCTCATCTGTAAAACGGAGATAATTACAGTATGAACCTCCTAGGGCTGCTGGGAAAATTAAATGAGATAATTATGTAAAAGCAAGCATCATATAGTAGGCACTTAATAAACTGTCACTACCACCATCATCATCATCATTAGGTAGGGGAGAAGAAAAAGGGAAAAGAAAATCTACTTTTAGTGAAGTTTTTCAAAAAGAATTAATTAAGCAGAAACAAAAAACGATTGTGCTGCTCCATTTTACTAAGCACATCAAAGTAAATTAAATTTAGGAAACGAGGCAATGCAAAGATTGAAAATAAAGAACAACTTTTTTTTAATGCTTCAATCATTATCAAAACAACATTAGCAATAGAGCACTCCAACCACCGTAGCGAAGGGCCCCAGGCTCATTTATGAGGGCAAAGGCTTCCTGCAAACGAAGACATAAACTCCAAATCGAGGCAGTAAGGATTGCTCGTGGAACTGTGCACATATTTGCAGAAAGCACTCACTGCTTAATGCCCCCAGTGTGGACTAGTGAAGGAATCCTAAAGAGATTGTGAATCTAGGCCAAGATCAAGATGAGCTTTCTTCAACTTCATGTGGTGAAAGCAGCTCACATCAAATTTCATACGAGTACAGTATTAGAGCAATTTTCTCAATAATTCGTTCTACCAGAATCTTGGGAGGGGATTATTTTAGGGAAAAATCAACTGTGCCCCCCAGTTTAGATTCATTGGAATACTAAGTGGTTATAAGAAAAAAAGGTGAGTGCTCTCTTTTTCTCAGCAATTAATAATACATCATCTTGCTGCGGTCCCTGATTTAGTCTTCTCTCCAGACAAGGAGACAATCCTACAGAAAGGATTTGGGACAATGTCTCTACAAACATGACATAATCGCCTTGAGGTCTAGGACCATGTTTTATATTTTCTTATGAGGTTTATTTTTCCTAAGAGTGAAGCCGGAGAAGAGTAAGAAGAGAGAATGAAATAAGATAAAGGATGAGTACATGGTGACAAAGTAGAAGGCACCAGCAATGAGTACAGACATTAGTCGTCTCCATGTTCCTTTGCTAGGGTTGTCCTCTCTACCCTCTGTTCACATGACAAGTGTTCAACTTCCATTCTATAGCAGCCATATCTGGAAGCTAATCCAATCAAAATCTTGTCAAACCTTCCTTTCTGTGGCTTCCCTGGTGGCGCAGTGGTTGAGAATGCCAATGCAGGGGACATGGGTTCGATCCCTGGTCCCGGAAGATCCCACGTGTTGCAGAGCAACAAAGCCTGTGCGCCACAGCTACTGAGCCTGCGCTATACAGCCCAGCGAGTCACAACTACTGAGCCCGTGAGCCACAACTACTGAGCCCACATGCTGCAATTACTGAAGCCTGTGTGCCTAGAGCCCGTGCTCCACAACAAGAGAAGCCACCACACTGAGAAGCCCACGCACAACAATGAAGAGTAGCCCCTGCTCGTAGCAACTAGAGAAAGCCCATGCACAGCAATGAAGACCCAATGCAGCCAATAAATAAATAAATAAATAAAAATTTTTTTAAAAAAACACAAAACACACAAACCAGCATTTAAAAAAAAAAACAAAACTTCCTTTCTCTCCTAGTCTTGTGCTGTTCCAGAACTATAAAACACAACATGCAAAATGCAGAACTGGACAGAGATATGAATGCTGACATGCAAGGCCCTCAGATGGACAGCCACCTCAGCTACTCTGCATGCTACATTACCAGTGTGATCACTCCACCACCCCGCTCCGGCCAGGCAATAGTAGTAAGATAACATCTGTGAGCTTGGTTATTATGGGAATGAAACAAATCACAAATACTCCATTCTAGAAAAGCACCTTGACACCCCACAGAGTAAGATTCAGCCCTCCACTTCAACTCGATCTCGTGTCACATCACTTCTCATCACCCCACTTTCAGCCAGTAGATCAGCTCCAAAATCAATCTAAGAGGTACATGAATGGTACATGTATTTTTAAAATGAGCTTAAATTATTCATTCTTCCACCAAATTGTTAGTCTCAACAAACTCTTCACAAGAGTCTGACTGCATAAATAGGTTAACAAATACTTCAAGCTTCTGTATTATACTTCATATAATCAACCCAACATCCCCTGAGGCTTTGACCCAAGAAACTGTTGTGAATGTTTGTTTTACTAGCTAATTTGAATAACTTTCTTAGCTAATTCTAAGCATTTCATTATAATACACAAAATAAGCTATAATCAACCCACCTTACAATTCAAACAGGTCAATTCTTATAACGGTGCCATAAATCTAAAGATTTCTAACGTCAAGTAGTCTGAAGTGTTATTTTTCTATCTGACCCCAGTTCTCTCCTTGTAGAACAAGAAAAAGGCAGCGGATTCCATCTGCTTAAGGAAGGCTAAAAGAAAGCCCCAATACCCATAATTAACTTTCCTTCACAGGAAGGGGGATAATGAGGCAGTTAAAAGCACACACTCTGAGACTCAGGCCGTCTGGGTTCAAACCCTATGTTCCCCATTTATTAGTTGTGTGACCTTGGGCAAGTTACTTAACCATTCTGTGCCTTGAGTTTTCATCCATAAAATGGGGAAACTAATAATACTACTTATGTCATAGGGTTTAGTGGGAGGATTAAATGAATTAATATATGTAAAACACTTAAAAGAGTACCTAGCACATAACAGTATATAAGTGTTTGCTCTCACCACTGCCATCATCTTCCTAGCTAGGTCTCTGAATCAAGGGAGATACTCCCCATCCTGCTATGATAGTCCTACAAGTAAATAAGGAGAAGTGAAATTTCCTACCCATTCTGGCAACACCACAACAGCTATCTTTAACAGTCATACACAGGTATAGTAAGAACTGAGACTCAGAAAGAGAGAAAAGATAACCACACACACAAATGAGAAAATGTAGGGCCATTGAGCCGGTTTCTCCCTCCTAAATGGAAAGAGTCCCAGTGGTCAGAGAGATTTTGTGCATGTTCCACAAATATCCAATTAACTCCTGGAGAAAACTGGTATTTAAGTAAACTTTTTTTGTTGTTTTTTAAACAATCTTTATGGGCTAGTGGAGAGAAACTACCATTTACTCTTTCTTCAGAGATTTCACCCTTCACAAATAGGTAAATAGAATGTCCTCGGACAATGATTTTTGACAACATCCACCTTTCCAAAGATTGTAATGCGGCTTCTCTAAAAACCATGCTTTTCCTTAACCAGAATCTCTCACTGGGAGGTTTTTATATCAAACATTAACGTTGGAATGCTAATTTATAAATTGTACCTAGCATTTGAAAGCCCAGTGCCCAAATAATGATGCCGTTGAGCAGCACATCTCAAATGATCCCCAGAACTCACCTTGGAAAACTGCAGCATTCTGAATAATTAAGAACTTGAGCTCCATACTTGCAGACTGAAGCAGTTGTTCCATGTTCAATCGTGCTGTTAGTTGGTATTTTTCTTCCATCTTTCTTGAGCAGCATGTTGGGCCCTTAGGGAGACATACTTGCAAATCTGATCCTGAAACAAACAAGTTTTTCATGTTTCAGTAAGCAGAATGTCACACCCACACACACACATACACCCACACACAAGGCAAACAGGGCAAAACAATGCATTTCTTCTAAAATACAGTAAAGGGACTTCCCTGGTGATGCAGTGGTTAAGAATCCGCCGGCCAATGCAGAGGATACGGGTTCGATTCCTGGTCAAGGAAGCTCCCACATGCCGCAGAGCAACTAAGCCCATGCGTCACAACTACTGAGCCTGCACTCTGGAGCCCGTGAGCCACAACTACTGAGCCCGCAAGCCACAACTACTGAAGCCAGTGCACCTAGAGCCTATGCTCCGCAACAAGAGAAGCCACCGCAGTGAGAAGCCTGTGCACCACAATGAAGAGTAGCCCCCGCTTGCCACAACTAGAGAAAGCCTGCGTGCAGCAATGAAGACCCAATGTAGCCAAAAATAAATTTATAAAAAATAAAATAAAATACAGTAAACTCTTGATTACTCAAAAATAGTGTTTATCTTAACTAATCCCTGCTTTCTCCCAATTATCCTTATGACTGATTCTTTTTGAATAGCCATAAGAATTAATTGCCTAGGTTTGACTCATAAATTCTGCATAAACTAATTTATAGCACAAAGTATACGTCATTGAACACCAATATTTAATTTGTCTGTTAAAAGATCAACCTTCACTCCTACAATTTCTTTTTCTTGATTATAATTTATGAATGAGAACACAACCAAGAAGCAATTTTCAAACTTCCAGTTATGATTTCCTAATGAAATGTATGTCTGGCCAATCCAATATTGCTAATATTAACATTCAGACAATCACCAAAATCCCTTACAACTCCAACAATCCTAGGTCTATCACAAATGTCAACCTCTTGTTCCTCTGAATTCCTGAGCTACCTCATCACCACCTCCCTTATGATGCAGAATGCGTTTTTATTTTTGTATGTCGATAAAGACTTGCCAAATGGATAATCTTCTCAATCATTCCAAAATGAGAGAATCAGAACCCCTTCTCAGTCCTCATCCAATGTGAACCTTTGCAGTCCTCACAGCTGACCAATCCCTCCTTAAAACAGTCCCTCCCTTGCTTTAGTGAATCTACCCAGCCCATACACACCCAATACATCCACATACACCCCCTCTGCTGCTATGGCTATTCTTATCCGTCTTTTCTTGCTTCCTCTTCTTCTGCCTGTCACATAAATGTTGTTGACCTTCTTTCTCATTCTACCTCTCCCCCCAACCCCAATGATCTTATCTAACCCCTGTGATTGCTGAACTCTCTAATCCTGCCTTCACCTTTCTTCTGAGCTCCAAAATCCCACATTTTCAGCTACTCAATGGGAATCTCAAATTCAGCACACGCCAAACTGAACTGAATATATCCCACAAGCATACACACAAAGTTGCGTCTCCTGTATTTCATGTCTCAGTTCAGGATTATCATCTACCAAGTTTCCCAATGATAAAAACCCTTTTTGTTGTTTTCAGCTCTTCACTGGTGACTCAACACAGTTCTGTGTGCATGGAAGTCATCAGCATATGAAAGAAAATTGAAGCCATGGGAGTAGGTGAGAGTCATTCAACAAATATTTTATTGGGTATCCACTTTGTGCCAAGCACTGTGGATACAGCAGTCTGTAAAGTCCCTGCCCTCGTGCAGCTTATATTCTGGGAGACAACAAGCTACATATGTAAGGTCAAGTAGTGATAAGCACTACAGAGAAAATAAAACTAAGTAAGGAAGGGGAAACAAACTGTGGTGTACACATACAGTGGAATACTACTCAACCATAAAAATAAACTATTGATCCATGCCACCACATGGATGAACCCCAAAAACAGTACGCTTGGTGAAAGAAACCATATCTTAAAAAATTACGTACTGTATGGTTCCATCTAGAAAGTGAAAATTAATCTATAGTGACAGAAAGCAGTTCAGCAGTTGTTGGGGGAGATGGAGGGCAGGGAGGGGGTGAGACTGAGGAAATTTGGGGGAATGATAGACATGTCCATTATTTTGATTGGGATGATTGTTTCATGGCTGTAAACATGTCAGATTTATCAAATTGTACCCTTAAAATATGTGTAGCTTATGGTATGTCAATTATACCTCAATACAGCTACTAATTTTTTTTAATGTTTAAAAAAGAAAGGGATATAGGGAATGTGGTGGTTGCAGGGTCGATTTTATTTGTATAAGGTAATCAGGGATGGCTTCTTTCATAAGGTGACATTTGAGGAGCAATGAGGGAAACAAGGGAGAGTCACATGATTTTATATCCTCTACCAATACTAGCAAATATTAGGGCTCAGTGAATACTTAAGTCCAATCTGCTTCTTCTATAACTCCTGTTTTACTCAGACTTTCCTTTCAATAAGCACTTCTTGAGCTCTTTCTGTGGTGGCCATGAAAATGTGCATCTCAGACCTCCTACCATAGGAAGTATAACTGACTAATGGTCCCAGCTGCTGTGCTCTGAACTCACTACCATGTTGTGCCCAGGCCACAATCCCTAGGGGCTGCCTCCAGCCAATGACTGAGCATGGCAAAGATGCTAAGGCCTGTGAGACACAGAACTTTGCTGACAGGCATTTTGGCTTAAGGACTCCCCAGTGACCTTGACAAAACTTTCTTAAAACTGTACTGCAGGGCTTCCTAGGTGGCGCAGTGGTTGAGAATCCACCTGCCAATGCAGGGGACACGGGTTCGATCCCTGCTCCAGGAAGATACCACATGTCACAAAGCAACTAAGCCCGTGTGCCACAACTACTGAGCCTGGGTTTTAGAGCCTGTGAGCCACAACTATTGAGCCCATGTGCTGCAACTACTGAAGCCCACGTGCCTAGAGCCCATGCTCCACAACAAGAGAAGCCACAGCAATGAGAAGCCTGCACACCACAACGAAAAGTAGCAACTAAAGAAAGCCTGCACACAGCGAAAAAGACCCAACAGCCAATTAAATAAATAAATAAATATTAAAAAAAAAAAAGAAAAAGAACATTTAAAAAAAAAAAACTGTACTGCAGTTTACATTCATTCTACTCAACCTTTCTTCCTTCCCTCTCCCCTCCACAGGGGTCAGACCTACACTACAGCTGCTCCTCCAGCATCCTTCAGCTCCCAGCTCATTTCCTTCCTAAGTGTTTTCCCCAATAAATTCCTTGCACAACTAGTGCTATATTGGCATCTGCTTCTCAGAGGACCCAGGCTAACATATCTTCTATGTGCCAAGCACTGGGCTACACAGTGGAGGTACAGCTTTCAACAAGAGAGACGTGGTCCTTACCCCAAGGAGTTCACTGTCTAAAGGGGTTAATAGAGATGACTACCTAGTGCATATAAATGAGTGCAATAAAGTAACAGAGTTACCTACAATGACAAAACATGTATACGGGTTACCCCCCAAAGTGGGGACACTCCCAAAGTTCTATAAAGTCCTTGGCAAAGTAAGCTTTCATAAGAAACATCAAATCTTACTGAAGTGAGGCTGGAAAGCATATTCAGACATTTTAGACAGCTTTAAAAAAAAAAAAGCTGGGGAGCACTAGTTAGCCCTAAGTTACCAGAAAATTTACCTTTATTACAATGTCTGATTTCCCTAGGAATTCCAGTTATCATGGCCTTAATGTATGTGTCCAAGTTTTCTTAATTTAGAAATGAAACTCATCGAGTTCAACCTCACATGACATCACTGTTGGAGTCCACAGTATTGACTCCAAGCTCTCTACACCCCCCTCCTCAAGGGAGCTGCTGACGAAAGCAGTAAAGGAGAGCACAGACAATACAGATCACCAAACCTAATCCAGCACCGCAATTTATAGTACTGGATGGAAAGGTGATATTTAATGTGCCAAAATGCAATTTGGGGTCTGGAGACAGAGAGTTCAGATTTATCTCCTATAAATGTCAATCTCATATAGAAGCCCTAAACCAATTTTAATAGGGTCTAAGCTTAAAGGCTTTACGATGATCTTCAGAAAAAGAAGAAGAAAAAAAAAAACCCAGCTAGTTCTAGCTCACTGTGTTCTTTCTATACGAGGTTACAAAATGTAATGCTATTCTAGAAGTAGAAACTGATGCAGTTTACTGGACCAAGAAGGGAAAGAGTCCCCTTGGGGACAAGTGGCTAATCTAGATTTAAACAAGGGTAGTTGGGACACATGTAGGTATGAAAAATCCCATATAGCAGGGACTTTCCATATATCAAGTTCCTGTCCATTTAGCAAGGTTTAATTTATTTTCTTGGTAAATTGATGCCTAAGTAGTGTTTAAAATATCTATATTTGCATACATTTATCAAATTAAATGTTATAGATAAAATTCTTTGTGTTTCTAAATTTTCATTAGTGATGATTTCCAGTTTTCAAGAATGGTAGGGTTTATTTGGCAGGCTGACTGTTGGTTCTGTTCTTCCTCCCACCAGCTCTAGCGAGTGGGAGTTATAGAATAATAGGGCTCAGATCTTTTCTTTGTGAAGTGCTATGAGTTGCTTACATCTTAGAAAGTAACAAACTGCCACTCAATGTACCAACAGAAGCCCAGGAATGACTCTTTAAATCACCATGACACCAGTTTGGTTTGCCTTAGAATGGTAATTTATAAATAACTTAGAGCACGCTTAGGGCACCCCTTCCCTGACTTGGTCTTAGGGCACCCCTTCCCTGACTTGGTCTAGTCTCATCGTTGTATCAACTCCTACTACCTCAAGAATTTGGTTAGCCAAAATCTTTAAAGGACTAAAACCTCAAATGAGAACTTATGGGAAAACATGTCAGATGTCATGAAGAAAGGTACATGTTATATCCAAATATAAGAAATGCATATATAGCAATATTTATCCTCCCTCCAACTTATCACTGCCTGGTTAATCAATAAACCAGTACAACTGATCTGGGGGCTAAGAGTTAGCTACAGATTTGAGGAAATAAAACATCTATAAACTGATACAAATTCAGGGTTTCCAAAGCACGAAGGAGAGAAATAAATGCCAAAGGGAAAAACATTTTGTTTTAAGTAAATTTCATATAACTCACAGGCCAGCTTAAAATAAGCCTCAGTACACGACAGCATAAGGAACAAAGTGAGCCAGAAGAGCTAGACATACCTAAATGAAATGACAACAGTGAAATATAACCATCTTAATGCATGAACATGCGCGTGAAAGAAGCAAGACAGAAAGAACACACAAAACAGAAAGAAATAGAGAAAGAATTTAGAGGGGAATCCTCATCAACAAAACAAAGAATTTCTCTGGGAACCAAATCCCAAGTGGGATGAATAAAAAGTAGAACCGGGGGCAAATGACTAAGGAGGTACACTGAGAACTGGTACATACTTGTGTGAATAAAAGCAGAAAGGCCAATTCAAGAAATAAGACGCAACTTACAAAAGACATAGTAAGTAGCAAAGCATTCTTTAAGTATGTCAGGAACAAAAGAAGGTTAAGGGAAAATAGCTCCTTTATTAGATGGGAAGGAAAAGTAATCGCGGATCACACTTGTCAAAGAGGTGCTCACATTTTTTTTTGTAAAAATGGAATTCAACTGGGAAATGGGAATAGAGACAAGCAATATAGCCTGGGATGGAAATAAGGAGAAGACTTAGCAATTGACTATTCAAATGAGTGAGAAAGGTTCAACTCTTTAGGGCTTAATAACTTGCATTCCCAGATGCTAAAAAAAAAAATTAACTGCAGTCATTACAGGGCTGCTAGTTCCCATTTATTCTGGAGGATTAAAAAGTACCTTCATACTATAATCTCCTCTCCTAGATTTTTAGTTCCTGAAGAGCAGAGAATGACTCCCATCTCCTTTGGGTTGCCCCGTTGATCTCAGCCAGCCCTGTGCATGCAGTGGTGCTTTAATGAGGGCTGCAGACTGAGAACACCAGTAAAGTACTTTCTGTCTGTCTGATCTAAAAAGAGGGAGTGGAGACAGGAGACCCTGAAAATGTTACATCTGTATGCTTAACTTCGATCTTGGAAAAATACTTATTATTTTTTAAAATATTTATTTATTTATTTATTTATTTATTTTGGCATGCGGGATCTTTCTTGTGGATGGAGAGCTCATAGTTGCTGCTTGCGGGCTTCTTAGTTGTGGCACGTGAACTGTTAGTTGCGGCATGCAGGCGGGATCTAGTTCCCCAACCAGGGACTGAATCTGGGCTCCCTGTGTTGGGAGTGCAAAGTCTTACCCACTGGACCACCAGAGAAGTCCTGGAAAAATATTTTTAAATACCACAGAAATCAATTTCCAAATGTCTCGAAGATTCACAAATAGACGCTTCACTCGAAGAAACTATGAAATAATTTATTTCTAGTTATTTTGAGACAATGTCTTACTTGCACATTGGGTCCAGTTCTGAGTCTTACAACTGAGAAGGGATATTTGAGTTACAGAAGCTTTTCTCTGGAGGATTATTCCCACGTGCATCCAAGCTGGGCACCCTTACCAGTTGCTTTCCCTTCCAGAGGCTAAATCACACATGGTCCAGAGAAGTCTCCCTCCTGATGTGTACTCTTGTGTAAGGGGATCTCTTAGGTTTGGCCACTTGTGGCCTTGCCTTCTTGACCTATAACACGGACTCTTTCCTTTGGGCCTAGTTCTTGCTCTTTTTTGGCCCCATTGAAGGACTTGACACTTTAGACAGCTTCTGGTTTCCCTTAGCCACCTCTGCCAGGACTGGGACTGCAGTTCCTCTTTGCCGTGCAGTCACAGGTGCACCACACTCACTTGGAGACCCCATTCAGGCCTGAGCCCTGTCCCTAATTGGAGGAAGACAGTGAACACTGTGTTTGAGGCTGTTTAAATGTATCTGTTCTATTGGATTTTATTCCAAGTCAGTGAGTATTAACGGCCTGGAGGCTAGCATCACCGGAGGCACTAGTGGGCAGGAAACAATAAAACACTTACGGCTCCTCTGGTCAAGTAGCTTACAATTTAGTCCTAGCCCCACCACTTACTAGCTTGCAAGCAAGGGTAGATTATTTAACCTCCACATGCCTTTTCTTCCTTATTATCAATACCACTTACCTTGCAGAGTTGTTGCAAGGACTGAGTGAGATTACACATGTAAAGCTCCTAGCCTACTTGGTACAAGGTAAATATTCAATATATGTTAAGTAAAATTAAAATAAAATAAAAATTCAAGCTAAGAGACCAGGCTTTCACACACAAAAATAGCTAGAGCACAGTAAAAGTTGATACATGGTTAGGTGACAAAATATGCAGTATATTTTCTGAGGTGATAGAAATAGTCTATATTCTAATTGGGGTGGTAGTTACATGGGTACATAAATTTGTCAAAACTCAGTAAATTCTTCACTCAGAATGAGTATACTTTATTATTTATGTTATACTTCAGTAAAGTTGATTTTTCAAATATGTAATATAGACAACATTTGTTAGATAAGTAAATGCTCACCAGAGGCTCTAGGGGGTCAAAGAAGACTTCCAGGAGGAGGTGGGGCTTGAGCTAGACAGTAAAAGATGAGAAAGCATATGGGTGAAATGTGTTTGGCACCAGTGGAATAGTGGGGCAAGACTAACCTGCCTGGAGAGAAGCTAGAATCTGGGGTATAGCTAGCTCATCAGGCAAGATGCACCAGAGTCTGAAGGGCCTTGAATACAGACAAAAGACTATGGGCTTGACTCCATGGACCATAAAGAACCACTGTTGAATCTCAAGCAGAGGCATAGTATGATGAAAGGTGCTGTTTAGGAAGATTAGTCTTACAGCTTGAAACTGGGAAATGGGCTAAATAACCCCTCAAGGTCACTTCCAGCCCTCTGATTCTCTAATTACCTTTATTATGTTCTATATGTTGGTTATTTTACTACACTGCAATTTTAGCTAATGACTATAACTTGTCAAAAATCACATTTAAAACACACTAAAGAACAGAAGATATATTAATGTAGACCTTGATCCTTATACTTTTCTAAAAGCAGATAGAACGTATTCAGATAGCAACAGAAGAGAATAAATCATCAGTAACAATGAAAATTGAAATCTTTTTCATATATATACATATATATCTATGATGATTTGACACATTTTATTGCCAAGGTCTGCTTTATGAAGAGCAGATTTTTCTTTTTCACTAATGAAGGTATGTTGTGCTAAAAATAATTATGTAATATTATCATTAAAGTAATATTAAGCAAAGGAATGAATGATATCCAAAACTGGTTGCTTCATGACTTATAGGGAAAATAATAGATGCCTATTAGAATTATCCAAAGAATTAAATGCAGGTTGCTCTACTAATGAACAAAAAAAAACATATCAACCACTTTTAAAAGGTATTTTTTTTAACAGAGGACAAGTCAATTTGCCATCCAAAAATATTAACTAATTTCCTTAGCATATAATAGTGACTTGCTATTACAATGGTGCCTTTTCCCCTAATTAATCATTATCTAAATCAAATCTTACACGCTCATCAATTTCTTACTAATCAAGATAGGAATACAGATGAAAGAAATGGCTGCACTTGAAACCAATGGGGAAAGTGAGGATTGCTGGTGGAAGAAATCGTCTTAGGGAACCTAGATGAAGGTTACCCTTCTGTTATTTAGCCTGAAAGAACATGACCTTGCAGAGGGCACACCTGGATATCACGAGCTCAGACTTTAAGTCAAAGCTTGTCCCCGGGGCCGCCACAGACTCTGCCTCTGTAAAAGGCACACCAAAATGTCGCTACCACACTGGAGTACTGGAACTTTAAAGCAACCCTGGAGATAAGCCATTCTCTAAGCCTGAGAATTCAAGAACGAATTACCTTTATCTCTACTGCCAACTGTCAATTAACTGCATATCATTTCATGCCCAGTAAAGGTTGAATCCCTAGATCACTACACTCTCCCACAAGGAGGTTCTTTCTAGACCACGTTCCCAACCAGCAGTCATCATGTGCTCTGGGAATACAAATTCACTGATTACATTCAGCCCGCCAAAGTGGTGAACAATTCATTCATCCAGCATTTACTGAATGCCTACTTTGTGCTAGGGTCTCTGCCCAACCCAAGGAATACAATAATGAACAGGACACAGTCCCTGCCCTGGAGTTCACAGATTGGTCCAGGAAACGGACTCCCAAATAACTCATAACTAGAAACCACTAAGTCACTCTGGACACCTCATTCGCCCTCATCCCTTATAGCTAACTGTCCCTAAATCCTACTGGTTCTGCTTTTTAAATATCCCTCATCATTCCCTTCCTTGCCATCTTTGCCTCATCACCTCACCTCTTTTCACTTGGAAAACTATTACAGCCTCCACACTGGCCTTCCTGCCTCTACCCTCTCTTCCACCTAAGCCCTAGAGAGATGTTACTAAAGTACATATCTGATCACATCCTTCTCCTTTCTAAAAACAGAGCAAAGGCACAGGGGTGTGAAAGTGGGTGGCATATTCAGGCACTGCCAAGGAACCTGGTAAGGCTAAAGGGAAAAGTGAGCTGGTGGAAAGTGGCTGCGGCCGGATGAGGAGGAGCTAGCTATGTGAGCCCTGCCACAAGATGATTCCTAGTTATCTTTGGCTATTTTTTGTTTGTTGTCTTTTAAAAAAAATTTTCCAGCTTTACTGAGGTATAATTGACTCTGCATTATCTTTGGATTGGATTCTCACAGGAGAGAGTGTTCGTGGGAGCAGAGATGTACTCCACAAGCTTTCTGTCCTTTGAAGTCTCATAGCACTCTACATCCTTTATAAAGACACTTCTCAAACTCTCTAACTAGCATCATAATTATATTTGCATGCCTTATCTTCGCGAGATTTAAGTTCCTTGAGGGAAAGACCCTTCACTGACTCATCTTTGTATCTCATGGGGCTCGCTGAGGTTTGGGCTTGATGCCCTCCCCTTTGACTTGGAAACAATGCCAGAACTTCAGTTTTAAAGGAACTGGGTCAGATTAATTGATACTACTAGAGCAACTCATAGAACAGTATTCCAGGGAAAGAGTCCTCAGAGCCCAAGGTGGAGATCTCTCTCTCCTCTTCTCCCCTCTTCTCGTAATCTCCACCCTGCCCCCCCCCCACCCACACACACACATTATCTAGACAGCAGAAAAACCCTAATAAAAACAAAATTGGGTTGGAGGATATGCCAGTTGGGATAAACAATCTTTTAGAATTCTGCCAGAGGGACTAAACCAAGGCAATTTTCCTGTCTCCTAGTCACTCTTTCACTAACTGTTATTCTACTCAGATAAGTAGCGAAGAGTCCATCTTTTAGGAGATGTATAATTTTTATTTTTCAGATACAATCTTCAAATATGCAGACCTGAAGCATAGCTGAGAATTTCAACACCCTAGGCCCAATCTAAGCGCTAGGCCATTTCCTCTGTGTCTGAAATCACATCGCGGGGGAAAGAGCCCTTCCCTAGCAAGACTAAAGTGTTATTATCTGCTCTGCTACCAAATCAGCTGTGTGACTCAACCAAATACCTTTTCAAATCTGGGCCTGACTGGATGACCCCATAGACAATTTCAAGTCTGAGAGTCTAAGTTTCCAACTATAGGTCAATCGATAGTGACTGAGCCCATTATAGACCAGACACTGAGAGGACATAAAAGAAGCAAAGGACTTGCTTCTACCCTCCTAAGAAGATTTTGTCAATAACACTTGACAATAGCTATACATGAACATGGATATGAGGCCAAGGCAAAGACCAACTCAGCCTTTTCAGTGCTTCGCCCCATGTGATAACCACATTCCCTTTTATATACCCCTTTGTCTCCAGAGGCCAACTAATGTCAGGTAGCTTCCTGACGTTGCATGATGTTGCACGCAGAGGTAAAGGGAAGGACTCTGGACTGGTCCAGGTTGTGAACCCCAACTTCACCACATAGCAGCTGTGTGATCTTAAGCGGGTTACTTAATCTCTGAGCCTCAGCTTCTTTATCTATAAAATGGGAACAATAACACCTATCTCTCAAGGTGGTTGTGAGAAATAAACTCCTATTTAATGTTTCCCAAACACATGCCTTCATTTCCTGCTTCCCTGTTTTGTTCATGCTATTTCTGGAGTGCTCTTCCCCTAGCTTCAGCCATTAAAACCTTTCATCCAGAAGGTCTCTCTCAAGTGTCTCTTTCATAATGTTTGTGTCCCCTCGCCCAGGTACCCTCTCCACCAAATAAACCCCATGAGCTGTCAACTCTCAGAATTTTCAGCACACTTTGTACTTCTAATACTGCTTTGCAATCTAGCTTTTATAGCTATTGTTATACTTTTATTACCCTACCATTAAATCGTAAGTTTCTGTAGGCAGGAACGATATCTTCATCATCTTTGTATTCCCTGACATGGCATAGTACCCAGAATATAGTAGACACTCAATAAATGTTCGTTGAATGGATGAACAAATACTCAACAATTAGACCCTGCTTCCTATAGATAGTAAGGTCCTTATGTCTTGAGGCATTCAAGTATAATTCAGGTAGCAATGTCAGAGATACCACAAAAGGGAGTCCTACATTATGTAGCAAGCTGGACCTGGTGACCTCCAACATTCCCTTCTCTCTGCATTTCCATGAAGACCATACTCTAATTCACTAATCTCTTTACATGCCAAGGTTGTCACTGCCACAAATGTTAGAACTGGTCCTGTGTCATAAGCAAGTGTGACAGCATTTCTTCAGAGAATGTCTCATCTGTGACAACTATATATTTACCATTCTGCATGCAAATTGTACCTAAAACTCAGTATACCTGACCCTATAAAGGCAATCTTTTGCTTCACAGATGTCTCTGGCTTCTAAAACTCCCTGTACCTGATGTTTCTGCAAACCACAAAGACTAGGTACAAGTCTATGGTAGACTGAAAGTACACCATCACCTTGAGCCTACAGATCCCATGAAAAGGTTTTTCAAGTGACTAATAAGCAATGATTGCCTTCTTATGGCTAAAGTGTTTAGAAAAATATATTTTTTAAGGAAAAAAAATCCAGTGAAGCCGTGAGTTAAGAAACAAAGTCCATGCCGAATAATACGGTAGCCTATTCTGATCCAGAGTGATTAGGTAAGTCATTTCACTCCCCAAGTCCTCGATTTAACCATTTAGAAAGTGAGTCGACAGCAGTTGCCACCCACATTCCTTCCAGGAAACACACTGAAATTTTACAACCAACTTTAAGCTTCCCTAGAACAAGTTCCTCTTAGAGTAGAGAGCTCTGGTAAATTAGTATGATTCAGAAAGAAAGTTCGCTTCTGTGGTAGATTGAATGGTGCCTCCCAAAAAGATTATGTCTATATCCTAACCCCTAGAACCAGTGAATGTGACCTCATTTGGAAAAAAGAGTCTTGCAAATGTAATTAAATTAAGGATCTCAAGATGAGATCATCCTGGATTATCCAGGTGGGCCCTAAATCCAATGACGTGTCCTTATGAAGGACACACAGAGGAGAGACAGGAAGAACAGAAGGCCATGTGAAGACAGAGACAGAGATTGGAATGACGCAGCCACAAGCCAAGGAAAGCCTGGAGCCACCAGAAGCTGGAAGAGGCCAGGAAGGATTCTCCCAGAGTCCTTGGAGGGAATGAGCCCTGCCGACACCTTGATTTTGTACTTCTGGCCTCCAGAACTGTGAGATAATAAATTCAGTTGTTTTAAGCCACCAAATTTGGGGTAATTTGTTATGGCAGCCCTAGAAAACTGGTACACCCTCTCTCTCCCACCTATAAGTATCTGCCTAGTAATGTCTAAATGTTTCATCATGGGTGAGTTACTACTTTGGTTAAGCAATTTCATCAGGTGTTGTCTTAAAGTGCAACATTCCTTGAGTAATTCCCTCACACCTCAAAGCTAAAGAGTCCACCGGGGAGCTTCCTCCAGCACAGGAAAGAGGGGGTGTGGTGGGGGAGTGAACCCAGAACTCCTGGATAGGGACGAGGGGAGACGCAAAGGGAAAGATTAAAAAGAAGGTTAAACGGACACAAACCAAATTTTATCTATGCTCAGCCTCGAGAAAGTCATATTGACAAAGCCCAAATGTTACTTTAACAGCAATAATCCCATACTATAAAACAGAAGTCTTGCAAAAGCAAAAAATAATAATATTGCCTCAGTCCTCGGTTCATATTCCAGAACATCCGTTAGGAGGGTGCTCAGACTAATCCAAATGCCTCATTCTCACTGCTCCAACGTTTTTGTTTTCTGAAGCCTGATAAATTAGGTGTATTTTGTATACATGAAAAAAGTGTTTTATGCTATTAGCGATCAAATAATCACAAAGAGAGCTGGGCAACAAGGGAATATGCCTATCAGTCTGGGCCTCCAGCCCAACCCTGAATTTGGTAGGAGTCTCTCTTCACATTACACCTGCCCTAGGCTTTCAGCACTTCTAGAGATGTTGTTTAACCAGCTCCCAGGGAAATCGTTCTGATGCCCAATTGCCCTCACTGTTAAGATGCTTCTCCCAGCTCTAATGGCTAACCTAAATTTCAGTTTCAAGCCATTGCACCTTGTAATTACTTTCTCAGCCACTGTAAATAATCTGTGCCCTCTATTTTATCTTTCCCCTTTCCCTATGATAGGAACCTGTGGAAAAGGGAGTCGGTTGCCTTGTTAGTACAACATACACACTGCACCTGAGCAAAATGCAACCGAAAGAAAATCAAACACTCGCTCTTGATCCCCGAGTGAGAAGCAACGTTATTGATCTTTTCCTTTCTCCTCTCCTTCAGCTGATCTGAGTGTCTACACTGACATGCTCTAGTGCTGTGGCATTTATGCCATCTTGGGGAATAGCTGTGTAAATGCTCCAGTAATTTTATACATCTGCATCATACTGTTGTGTTAGAACTTGAGTATCTGGGGACTGGGAAGGACAGATTTTCCTCCTCCTTCTCCTCCCCCCCCCACTCTCATGTAATATGAATCAAAATCTTCACTAATTGGCTCTCCTCCCGCCTGTTATTGAAGTCTAGACTTGGTGGCAACCCCTTCTGTGGAAGAGATTTAATGAAGGAGAAAGTGCATGGGAGGGGAGTTGGCAAGCAAACTGCTGCAAAGCAGCTATAAGAAACTTGGAGACATAAGGAGTTTTGGGTAAGCTGAGACTGGAAACTAAAGGATATTGTTTCCCACACACACACACACACACACACACACACACACACACACACACACACACGTTGGCGAATTCACTTTGCCCTCAACCAAATGTTTCCTAAAACTGAGGAAATTTTAAGTTATTAATGCAACACATAAAAGAGTTTTCAATGATACTCAGCAGTGACTTTTTTCCTTCTTGCTTTCTTTGGGAGCTATGAAAAACAAAAATAAATTACCCAAACAGGTGATTTGGGGATTTGCCTTCCATTCCCATGATTTCACTGAGAAACTCAAAACTTGCTAATAGTAACTTCATTTTCCTGTCAAGCTGGGGGTGACTCAGATACAGAGCTCTCCAGAGCCCAGTGTGGGCTCTAAGAGGCAGTGCCAAGGGGGCTCCAGATCAAGCTGAACGAACCAAGCCTGGATCCAGGATCTCCCTGTGCGCTACTAGTCTTATATGACCCGCCTTCAGAAAGCCACCACAGCAATTTGGTTCGGGAATATCTGCCTCATTTAATTTTTACTTTTTTTCAAGAACTGAAATAAAGTAGAAATGACATGGGAACTATGGAGCCAGTTCTCCCCAAACCGTGCTGACCATGCATGTATGTCTAAGGAGTACAGGGTTCAAGGTAGCTGATGCTACAGTCAACTAGGGCAGTGATGGAAACAGTGTGATGCAATCACTGAGGCAGTTCAACTCAGAGACGATAACCTTCACTGAACAGGAAAATCAAACACCTGTGACCCCAGGCTCCTGAGCTGCATTTGGGATGCAGCATTCCCACAGATTCAAGACATCACTCTTCCTGTGCCCTCCTCTTTCCCCTCAACAGATACAGAGACCCCTCCATACATGGTCCTCATCTGTCTCCATGTCTGCCTCCCCCACCAAGAACAGAGAGAGGGGAGTTTTTTACTTCGAATCCCCAGCATCTCACACATACTGGGTTCTCAAAACTGGTTTCAGAAGTAATCCCCAGAAATGCTGAGCCCACCACAAGAGAAGGGATGAGGAACATGGTTCTGAAACCAGACTAAGTGGATTTAACTCATTGTGTAGCTGTTTGACCTTGGACAAGTCACTAAACCTCTGTAAGCCTGTTTCCTCATCTGTAAAATGGGAGAAGTAACAATACCCACCTGGTAGTTCTATCGTGAGGATTAAATAGGATGTTGCCCATAAAGGGCTTCGCACTGTGCCTGGCTCAATAAATGTTCATGATTATTAGCACCGCCCCCACCACAGGTGCTCAATAAAAACTTGCTGAATCGAAGTCACACCAGTGGGAATGACTAGCAGATGTGAAGGCGGCCTGAGTTTTTTTTTTTTTTAAGGTTTTTCCCCACCTCACTCTGCACCAGATGACCTCTGAGAATTTTTTTCTTTTTCTTTTCTTTTTTTTTCTTTTTCTTTTTCTTTTTTTTTTTTTTTTTTTTGAGAAAAAGGATAGATAGGCTCTGCGGATCTTCAGTTTTTCATTCAGGGCAGAAAACCACGTCTTGCAAAGCCAGGCAGAAGATCTTCTGAGAAATATGACAAGGCTATTAAAAACCCTAAATGAAAGTTGTGTAATGAGCATGAATCTGAATACATTTAAATTTCCTCTGGATCCAGTAATTCCAGCATCATCCTTATATATTTTTAAAGTGTTCTTTTGCAAATGTGAGGAGACCAAGGCCCTAAAAGATAGCAGAATTTCTCCAAGGGTGGGGGTTGCGGTGAGGGTGAGGAGGGGATGCACAATTGTCATGAAAAGTAACCCCTGAAAATGCACAGGATTTTATTACCAAACAGATGCCTAAGGAGATTACTAGATTTTTAGGGTCTTTACTATCAAGAGAGCAACCTGCATGCCTGAAATAATTAAGAAGAAACTCAATTATCTAGTAAACTGAAATTTCAAACCACCCTGCTTACCTAAATGAGAAAAGCTGCTTAGACTAAAGCGTCATTACTTCTACTTAGACAAGCCTTAGCAAAGATATACAAGGAGCTAAAGAATGGAACCCCACATTCTTCCCTAAGCCACAACAATGCCTGTTTATGTAAATAGGATTTTCAATAACAGAACGGAATCTGAAAAAAAATGTTTTCATTGTTGTCTCAAAAAATGCAAATGCAGAAGATGAACGTCAAGGGGCTTTCACTAAGATGGGCACTGAATACCCTAAACTATTTATTCTATGCGAGTCTGAGCCTGGATTCCAAGTGAATCTAAGAAACGAGCAATGACTCTTTCTCCTTAAAAAGGTCTGAGTACAATATGAAGAAGCACAAAGGTTTCTCTGACTCCATGAATGTTGAGTGCATACTTATTCAAAAACTCAGTTTAAAAAGAAAACAGTAGTAGTAGATACCTACTTACCTTTATTCGGCAGCCCCTTCCAAAATCTGGGCCAAAATAAATACCTTTGCCTTCATCATCATCACCATCTGACAATCAAACACTCCTGCCGCAGGACCATAACAACCTCCAGGCTCAAACTAAAAGCTCATTAAAGACTATATGAAGGCTATTTATAGAAGAACTAAACAAAGAAGGAAAGAACTACTAGCAAAATTAATTAGACTGTTCATACTTTTGACAACTATTACTATTTGTTTGAACTCAAGTGTCCAGCTCCTTTACTGACAGGTATTGATGACAACAGGGATGCCATATATCCAGAGTTTTAAACTGACCCTGTAGTTTTTTGGCTCAAGAACTCAGGTTTTGACCTATACTCTGTATATCAGCCTTCCTGTTGCTGTGTAGGCAGCTGATAAGAGGCAGAAATCCTTCTTGCTCATTAGGCCATTAGCTGCTGTTGAGCAAAGGGCTCAGGGAGTGGGGTGTTCAGTGGCCCAGAGGAATGTGCCAAACTCCACATATAAAGCCAGCCCCGATTTGGGGTTAAGAATTTAACCTTAAAAGGCTGACAAGTCATAAATTTGCCTGAGGTTCATATATATGTGTGACTTTCACAGTTTATATTTCCTAGCCAGGACTCAAAGTCAAAACATGCCCCTGATTAATGAATGGTACTAATTGTTATTCCTGACTTGAGAACATTAGTCTTTATCCAAAATATTTTCTTAAAAAACACACAATCTCATACTTAAAACTCTCTGGCTTAGGGGAGTTTGGATAACTGGTCAGAAAAAAAATAGGAAGAGGAGTCTAATGTTATCTGTTACTTGGTGCTACCATTTTGGTAGTCAAGATTGACTGAAAAGCTTCCATTTCACTGTGTCCATCAAGCAAAGTGCAAAGGAATGTCCTCCAAATCTAAACATCTGAGATAAAGCAACCATCTGTAAATCCACACAAAAACTGAACTGGGGCCCAGGCCGGGGTGGGCGGGGGGAGGGCTAAAGTTTCTTTAAGCACATTTTGTCTAACTTATCTTGTTAAATATTTATACATAACTACATAACCTAACAACCTTGGCCAAGCTTGGAAGAGATAATAGATACAGGACAAACCAAAGATCCCCAAAGTGTAAACATAAAGAAAAAAATATCAAGGAATACTCCAATTGGAATACACTCTCTAAACTGTAGTCAAATTTGAAACTAGGACACTAAAATCCTACAAATGAAACAATGTCCTGAAATGTGGTAACTTCATCAGGGAAGTTAGCCTACAAGGTAGGTGTCAGTTCTACCCCACACTAGCAGTCATTCAAGGGGGCTCCCTTATCTTTAGAAAAAGGAAAGACATTCAGTGTAAAGATTTCTAAGAACAGAGATGCAATTTGCATTCATTGAGAATTATGACAAAGTGAGAGAGAATGTAAACCACATTGCAACGATCTGAGGTATTCAAGTCAGATATATTTAGCCTTGTCCTATCTGTACAAAAAGCCTTTTACATACTCAAAGTTCTTAGAAAGTGGAATGTAAATTAATCAGTGCATATTTTAGACCTCTTCATTTCCAAAGTAAGGAAATGAATTTCACAATATCCCAAGAGAAGTAACCAGGTACCCAAACCAAATATGTGGGCAGAAATGCAAAGTGTCTTCTCTCCAGAATCACTGAGGGCAAGCGGATGTGGAGGAGGCAGAGGAAGATGGGGGAATAGAGGGGAGAAAAGGAAATCAGGAGTTACAGGAAAAGGAAACACAACTTAAAACTCTAAAAGAGAGAGGAAAATAATAAAACTTTCCACTCATCTATTTTTTTAAGAGAACAAGAAACACAAAACCATTCAATAAATATAGCAAACCATAAAACACCTTCTGTTCTAAACTATAACGACTTGAGAGAGTGTGAGGGTGGAAAAGAGGAAGGCACAAAGGGAAGACTTGGGGAGCAGTAAGACAGATGACGAAGGCAGGACCCTCAGGAGCTTTGGAGGTATCCTGATCCTCCAAAGGGCCATGGTGCGTGTGCACAGAACACCCACTCGTCCCCTTACCGTGGGTGTCAGAGTAACTTGGGCTACTTCTTATCACTACTCTATGAAATGTTGATGAGCTTTTGGGGAATTTTCCCAGAATTGTTTGCTGGTAAAACATCTCATGGCTACTAGGACCTAACTTGAAAATTAAAACTGAATGTTGTTGAGGGGTGGGGGAAGACTCCGAATGATTGAATAAATGTTGGTTCCGACATCACCTTCAGGCATTGTGAATGAGGCAACCTTACTCTCTCAAAGAACAAAAAGGCAATCTGACAGCTTTTGAAGGCCAAAAGCACCTTCAGGCAACGTTATTAAATTGACCCACAGCACTGAAGTTTCAAAGGCAAGAAATGACTTGGGTTTTAGAAATTAACACTTGTATAAAACCTTCAGAATTCCGTGGGGGAAAATAAACCTTTATTTCAGAAATAGACTTTGAAGTTTGAAAACAAAGCAGAAAATCTGTTTCTGAAAACAGAAGCCACTATTTGAAACACTGAACACAGTTCTCCCATGGCCCTTTGAAACTCCTCATGAGCTCCACTCTTAACTTCTGGGGATGGCCAGCGAAGACACACCTCAGAATGCCAGCAAAAGAGTGCGTGGAAAACCATTAGTTCCCTAGGGTAAGAGCAAAATCATCTCAAGAGATATGTGCCTCTGGCCTCATTAAATTAAGCCAAGGACTGGAGTAGAGGTTCTACCCATGTTGGGGAACAAAGACTGTTTTCTAGATTAGTCACAAAGTTATTAGCAAATGAGCAAAGATCCTGTAGGCTCTCTCTAGCCCACCCATTCTCACTTTCTTATGCTCCTTCATTCTCTCCCTCACTACTCTTTGAATCTTTCTCCTTCCCCCTCCCCCATCCTCCCTTCTTCCCCCACTCCACCCATCCACATCAATGAATAAATAGCTGAAGCACAGCTCTAATTTGAGAAATCAAAAGAACAGTGATTTTTTATATGCAAGACCCTCTCTTAAGTGCTGTAAGGTTCTTGCCCTCAAGGAGTTTACACATGCCTACAAATCATCTGGGGAATGCTGTTAAAAAATACAAATTAGGATTCAGTAGGTCTGGGATGGCACCTGATATTCTGCTTTTTTTTTTTTTTTTTTTGGCCTGAAACTCAGGATTGAATCAAGATTCTGCATTTCTTACAAGTTCCCACATGATGCTGATGCTGTTGGTCCATGGGCCACACTTTAATGAGCAAGGCTCTAGTAAGAAGAAAAAAGTCAAGTACATAAATAATTACAAGAGCAAAGGAGAACCAAAGCCATAGGAGAAGCTCACTGATAGCAGGGTTCAAAGGGAGAAATGATCACATCTAGTCATGGGGAATCATGAAGCAATTCATGAAGAAGATGACATTGCACTGACACCTTGAAAAATGGATAAGATGGCAGCAGGCATTGATGAGAGGAAGACAGTCAGGTGGTCTATAAGCAAAGGTTTGGAGGCAGACAACTACAGGATCCTTTCAGTAATGAGTTGGCAGCCTGTTATGCTTAAATAGAGGGCACACATGTCAACAGGATAAGAGTGAGAGGCATGATGGAGTCCGACTTGCAGGACTTAGCCGTTTAATTTGGATGTGAGATGTGTAAAAAGAGAAGTCAAAGGTGATTTCAAGGTTTCTAGTTGGGTACCACGCAGAGATGCTATCACCAGAAATACAGAATGTTGGAGAGAGGCAGGTTTGTGCAGATAGGAAAAGAAAATGATGGACTAATTTTTCACTGTGTTGAAAGTGAAGTACTGGCAGGACTTCTGGATGGAGATATCCAGCAGGCAACTGGGAAATTCTGGACAGCAAGGAAGAGGTCAGGTTAGAAAGAGATCGAGGAGTCATTCAAGCAGCGAAGATAATGAAGTCATGCGAATGGTTGCGGGAATGAACAAAGAGAGAACAGAAAGGGCAAAGGACAAACACAACTGGAACACTTACATCTAAGAAAGGGTGGCAGGAAGAGCATAAACAAGCAATGACAGGATCAGCTTTACAAGCAGGAGGGGAACCCAGCATGCACAACATCACAAAAGTCAAAGGAGTGTGGGAATTTAAGTCAAAGACTTTATATCCAGACCATATTCCTTCCCTTCATAATCCAATGTGTATACCGGAAAGAGCATGAGCTATAGAGTGAGACAAATCTGGATGTATAACAAATCCTGGCTCCACCACTTACACAACCTTTGGGAAAGTAAACCTTTCTGGGCCTCAATTTCTTCATCTGTAAAATGGAGATGACACCACCTACCTTTCAGCTTTGCTGTGTAGATTACATGAGAGATTAAATATAAAACAACTGATACATAGTAGGCACTCAGTAAATTATAGTTTCCATGCTCTTCTCTTGTGGCCTTTCCAAACTATTCCATCAACCTGAAAGTAGCCTTAAAAAATCTACTGAAGAACAAGAAGTTTCAAGCTTATGTTGAATGAAAATAGATACCCCGGTGAAGGAAACCTCATGAACAACAGGGAAATTAAAGAAACCATTATGCCAGAGAAACAGAAGATTATACAACATTCTCCCCCTACCAACCAAAAAAAAAAAAAAATCACATCTCCATAGACATTTAAGGAAAAATCAGCCCAATTACACAAGTATTCCTAGTATTCGCTTGGAATCACATGTTTCAAAGACTAGCCAGCATTGCCCAGTCTGAAATGGGATAGAGACAAGAGCTCCAAAGCTACACACTATTATAGCTTTCTTTCTCCAAACGGGGAGAGCCGGAGGGGCCTCCATGTTGGAACCAAGCCGATCTGTGGAACTCAGAAGCTGCTGACACTTTATGAGTGGCTGCATTGTTTGCACATAAGATATATAAAAACAAGGCTTTCCCGACATAAATGTAAGGTATGACTGTGAAAGAACACCCACTGCTAAGAGTAACAACGACTTTCAAACAGTTTAAATGACACACATAATTATTAATTATTGCTATCAAAAATAATAGAAATCTGATCCCTTGATTCTAATGTATTTTTCTACATAGAAGCCTCTGTGTGCGTGTGTGTCTGTGTGTGTGTGTGTTGGAGTACATTATCTTATTTACAAAATCTTGGACTATGACAACATATACTCATACTTTTAATCAAAAGAGTTCTTAAAGTCTTTGGCAGTTTTTTTTTTTTAATCACCAGATGTTGGCAAAACACATTCTAAGACATGTCACATGCAAAAGCCTGGAAAATATCATCCACACCCATGACTTCCAACTTGAGCCTATATGCTGATGAGTCCCAACCACGCTTCTCCTGAACTCCAGAAGCGTATATATACTCTTTCCCAGTGATCTCATCTTGCCCCAGTTTTCAATTACCATCTACATGCTGATAATGTCCAAATATGTATCTTCAGCCCTGACTGTTCTCTCTTCTATGATCCAAACATAACCTCAACTACCTACCAGGCATTTCTCCCTCAATGATCAAAAGACCCCTCAAACCCAACCTGTTCAAAATCAAGCTATCATTTTACCCCTCAAAAATATGTTCCTCCTATGTTTCACTCATGTATTCAACAAATACTTACGGAGCACCTATTATCTGCTGTCGCCCCACCACCCAGCAAAACTAGAAGTTCTAGACTCTCCCTTCTGTCCTCATAACCAGTCACCAAGTCATGCCTACTCTACTTCCTCTATTCTCTCAACTTTATCTTTTATTCCGCTATTTACTGTCCTGCCTTTTCACCTGCATTATGAAAACTCCCTGCCACCACTCACTCTCCAGTTATCCACCACACTGAATAGCATTTCCTCTTCTTAAAACGTTTTCATGGCTCCTCATCACCCTTGGATACAGTTCAACAAAACTCCTCAGCATTTCCTACCTACTTTTCTTGTTCATCCTTCCTCTACTTGGCCCAAATCTGTACCCCAAACGATCTACACTATTCCAATACAACAGTGTGTCATTTTGTCTCTTAACTCTGTACCTTTGCACATACCTTACAGGGCAGCCCACTTAAGGCAACTAGGCACCCTCTTCCATAGTTCAGCAGCAGCCAGATCCCCACAGGGCACCCAGCTCATCACGCTGCCTTGACATCCATGGTTTTCTTTACTGGGTCCCTCCCTAAGCAGTGGTTTTATCTTATTCATCAGCTCCTAGCTCAGTAACTGGCATAGAATCAGTGCCCAATAAATGTTGGTAGAAGTAAAGAATGAATGAAAAACTTTAAAATATTTGTGCAGAGATACCATATAAAGTTCATTATTAGTAGGTTCATTTTCTGAGAATTTCCATCTGTTTTCCAAAACAGTTATACGTGATTCCCCAATAAATTCACTCCATGAAACCTAACTTGAAAAGTGCCTCTTGGGTCACAGTCTCATTTCTATGCAGCTCAACACGCAATCTAGACAGTGCTAGAAGTAGTTCTCCAAAATGAGCCAAATTCACAGTATGGGTTAATCACCACTACTGTAGCAAGGATCACATCTCTGTACTTAGGGAAATGATGGAACTTGATAAATGAGCAGCAGCTCTAAGATATCAGTGACAATTAGCACTGCAACAATTTGGGGCCAATCCAACTGAGAAAGGTTTACTCAAGCTCTGAGTTGTAGGGATATTTTATCTGCATATATGTATGAGTATACAAATATGTGGGGGGGGGGTGGTTTGGAACCAAGCAGGTCTTTGGAACTCAGAACGTGCAGACACTGAGTGGTTGCACTGTTTGTGCATAAGATATATAAAAGCAAAGCTTTCACGACACAAATGTAAGGTATGATTGTGAAAGACCACCCACTGCTAAGAGTAGCAATTCACAACTTTCAAACAGTTTAAATAACACATAATTATTAATTGTTGCTATCAAAATAATAGAAATATATATTTATACATATATAATCTATGAATATATATATAAAACATATGCAAAAACCACATTTAGATACAGCTGCTGCTAAAATCTCTCTCTACTTGTCACTTCCTCCTCAAACTTCAGTTTTGAAAGAGGGGCAACAAGGCTCCCAGGGCCACAGAGAATAGAAAAATATGCTTCAACTTTACCACCTCCCTTCCTCAGTCTCCGCTGCAGATCAATTTAGAAAATGATGCATTTGGAGAATCAGTCATTCTCTAGGTATATGCCATTCTAGGACCTCATCTGACAGTGATCAAGCCCTCTAGACTATGTCTTTAGGTATTTATTCTTAAATTCATTCCAACCTTTAATAACTGTACAAGGCACTCTACTTGCCACTCTAGAGGATACCATGACAATCAAACGTGGCTCCTACATTCAATGAGCATACGGTCTGTCAGAGGCTATGAATAAACTATGGACTTCAAAAAACATGGATACAAAGTAAGAAGTACAAATAAGGTTAATTCTGGGAACCAAATGCAATTGGGACATCTCAGTATTATCTCTGCACACATGCTAATTTCCATATTCAAATGTTTTCCAATCCTTGCAGTCTGTTATGTGCCAGTTAACTTTCTGATGTATACCAGAAGGAGGGCTTTTAATCTACTCTCTGTATCTGTCATCCTAACTCTTCCTCTCTTCACCATGTTTTCCTCAGCTTCAATTATCCAAACCAAAATTTGACAAAGGGCAATGGAGAATCCCAGGATGTCATGATACATTCTGGAAGCACCAGTGTGCAGAGTTTGGGGGAGAAGGGGAACAGAACCATAATTAAGAAGGAAACTGTGCAAATAGAATCCTAACGTTATTTTTAAATGATCATCATCTCTTTCTCTTTTCCCCTCTTTCCTACTTGGGCCTGTATCTGAAAGAACTCCCGATGGGTCTTAGCTAGCCAACTTTGAAAGTATGCCCTAATGCACACAGAAATTAAGAGGACTCTCATGAGTCCCTTTATACTACTCCAATAAAATTCCCATGGCTGAAAATCCACTTTGGATTATGTTCTTTTAGATACACATTTATGAAGCTTGATGTTATAGGTAAGAAACACCAAACACTGAGGAAAAACATATACATTCAGTGTATGTTTCTATAACTGACACCAGTTGCATTATTTTCCCACTAAATACCACAGATCTGTAAAGTGAAGATAAATATATGCATTTATGTATACATAAATATATGTATTTTTAAACTACTTAAAACAGCCTTGTAAACAAGCACAGACTACTTACCTCTTGTAAGACTTGGCTAGTCTACTTTTTCCAGGGAGTTATAGTACAGCCAAATGAATTAAAGCAATGTCCTTTATCACTTACCAATAGACAACAAATGGATTTTTGACCTGAAAAAGTAGTTATTTTTTAAGAAACCTTAGTATATTAGTAAAAATGAATCAACTACTTAAATATTGGTTTTATGGAAATTTTATGATTATAATACATTTATAATTCCATTCATTCATTTAGCCTACAAATATTTATTGAGTACCTATTATTTGTACTATGCACTATGCTAGACACTGGGGATACAAAGATAAATAAAATACAACCCCTATAACTTTGAGGAGATCACCATCCAGGAGGGAGATATAGATAATTACAAACACGTACCTTAAAGATACCATAATCAGGATTTCTAATTTTCCAGTAATAAACTTATATTCAAAAGGCAGAGTCAAAAAGGCCAATTAAAATTCTACTCTAAAATTTTGCTGAATTTATAAGAAATAAATGCATGCTTCATTGTAGGAATTTTGAAAAATACAGAATACACTCAAAATCATCACTTCTGAGAAATGTACCTCTTTCAACTTTCAGATGAATGGTTGGAATACAGTGGGTGGAGGTTTCATTTATAATGGCGTTAACTTCTCTGTCCCCTTTTACTGCCACTTTCACTTGTATTTTATCTCTCTTCCTATCAATTATTTATCAATATAAACCTATTAAGTATACTTCAAAGAGCTTAGTAGATTTACTAATCTGGCATATAAATACAATTTCAGCTACTAGGCATAATTAACTGTTCGGAACACGAGCAATGCATTTTGGTCCTAACATTGACTCCTTTTTACTCATGAGAAAAAATATAAACTCTCAAATTAGGCGTTATGTAGCTACACACATAGAGAGGCAAAAGTGAAAATGCCTTCTTCGTTAATCAATCTGGATTCATTTTTGTTTAAAAATGGCAAACAAGTATTTCTAATAATTAGCACTTGGATAATTAATATTTAATGGGCCTAATCTGAAGAAGAGAATACTTTACTTTGTATATTCGACAAGGTATTCAAGTGAGACCATACCGTTCCAGTGAGCATTTTCCCCTCATACACAGCATTTCAAAACGCACATTTTCTCTGCTGATATGCTCACCTTCACGTTGCTTTGTGAATTGCATTCTTCCTGTCATTACGTTTCAGAAGATAAATTCCCATTACTTTATGCTGTCTCTAAAGCCAGTCTGGGGCCCATGACTTGGACTCTATTTTCTGATGCTTGTTTCTTAATGGAGTGCTGGGGATCCTGTTTCAAGCCTGACAATTTGCTAAATATGGGCACATGAGTGGGGGATTTTTCTGCCCACACTTTCCATTAGACCCTAGATTACCAAAAACATCGAACCCACTTAGAAGCTCAGCTAGGGCTGAATAGATGTTGGCTCCTGGTATGATCTCTGGAACTGAGCCTGTGCACAAATTCTGATCCCAGGTTACAGAAACCTGCGAGGTACTTCAACAGGTCTGTGCATGTGTTACAGCTCAACTCCCAAATATGGTAATGTCAAGATTAGTGAGAAAGGTCTAGCTGACATTAAATCAAAGAGAGTTTGATTTAAGAGATGTCTTACAATTTATGTGCTATAATAATTGTTGATCTTTAATGATACTAAGCCAGTCATAACAATGTTGCTAATTTCAATTTGCTCTCTGAGTACTCAACATTAATAAGCCCTGCCTGATGGTAAGAGTCGCCAGCTAACTGAGGTAAGCCTGAACCAGTCTCCAGCCAAAATATATGCAGCTTGAGAAGTTTGTCCACATACCCCAATAATGTCTCATAAAAATTTGGACTTAGACTTTTAAGTAAGATGACATATGGCTTAAGAAATTATTTGAGAGATTCATAGACGAATACATAACGATCTAGAAATTCTTTTATCAATTATTTATTAAATGCTCTACGGTACTCAGCATTGTGCTCAACACTGCATCAAATACAGTGCTTTCCCTTTAAGGAGCTTATAATCTAAAACATACAAATAACCATATGCAGAAAAAAGCTAGAGATCAGAGTAAAAGGAAGCATTCAGAAAAATGTACAAATTCAGCATGCCAGAACTTTTCAGTTGAGCAATATGATCCCCAGTGAAATTCTTTCCAAATGATGTATCGTGTGCACAAGTTATAAGTGATTATCTTCAATTTTCTTAGAAATGAGTAATAAGATACCTCTTAAGACCCATGCTTTTGTATATGCATCAAACACTACAGTTGGCGTGGTCCTATTGATAGCTGCCATTTAAGGAGAAAACATTTTCTGTCCTGTCTCATAGCAGACAAATCCAGACCTCTTTTCTCCCAGGTTGGTAATAAGCAGCCTTTTTCTAGGCTACAGTGAACAGCAAACATTGCAACTCTAAAGATGGAAGCAGCAGAATGCTCAAAAATATTGCATCAAAATATTGGATACAACCTACCAGCCCGTAAGAAAGAAACCACACTGCAAAACTGACAGCATCTGTGTCACCTAGCATCCATCGAAATCTTCTTATGCCTATATTTCCTAATGCTTCCAAACAGAATTCGCTCCAAGAATTAAGAAAACTCTTTTTAAGATGGCGGCCCTATTAAGCGACTTCTCCCTGTCTCCCACTTCATCTCATCAGTTCTTTTCCCTTGCGCGGGCTAGCTATTGTGACCATTTCAGCCAATTTCCTGGAGGTATTTTCTAGCCCTTTTCACCCTATTTAATCCTACAAGTTTCCTGAGAAGCCTGTTTACTTGTGTGCTCCCCCACTA
Source organism: Hippopotamus amphibius kiboko (assembly GCF_030028045.1). Classification (NCBI taxonomy): domain Eukaryota; kingdom Metazoa; phylum Chordata; class Mammalia; order Artiodactyla; family Hippopotamidae; genus Hippopotamus; species Hippopotamus amphibius. The sequence goes on along the minus strand of NC_080203.1, from coordinate 19,121,687 downwards.
GACTGTGAGCGCCTTGACAAAAGGGACTATGTCTTACTCCTCTCGGCACCCCCAACACCTAACACAGAGCGTGCCAAGGAGCACGCAGTCTGAGACTCCTTTCAGGCCAAGGTGCTCCACTGATCATCAGCTAATCTCAATCAGATTGACGCTTCCCTCTAAGTACATCTCAGTACCAATCATCAGGATTAGTGTAATAAACATATTCAGACCACATTTGAGAGAGTTCGCCAAACCATTCCAAGTTAGCACATGGTAATACAACTTTTTCAAAGTAACAAATCACTTGCTCACTCAAATGTCTAGTGCAATCTCAGAGGAGAGAAACCCCTTCCACACCTCACTTATTCTCCCTCCCAACTTTAGGACCGCTGCTTCAAACTAACACAGCTGGCAACCCAAATGAGGCTGATAGCTCTCAAACTTTAAAACAACAACAACAACAAAAAACACCATACTCCCTCTTTTTTTGGAGAACACTGATTTTTATTTTTATGTTGTTTCATCTATTTTGAGAAATTCCAAGTCGATTTTGGCTCTTCAAGGCTGCCTTTTACCCATACGGGCAGTTGGCCTTCTGGATTGCTTCTTGCACTTTCCAAGGCCCTCTAAGGCAAGATTCCTCAGTCTTTGGGGAGTTGCAACACTACCATGGTTTGTTTGATTTTCTCATCCCCATCCCTCCTCTTTACCACCACCCCCACAAAAGTGGTGTATGGCATTCATAAAGTGAATTACACTTGATTTTTGTTTAGAGGAATTTTTTTTCAGACTTCTGTAACATTCCCTTGAGACAATTGGAAACATCATTGTCTGATTACTAGCTCACTTTCCTTGCCTAAAATTGTATCCATTCTTGATTGCGCCTGTGGGTAGGTTAAGCAAAACAAAATAAACATCTAGACTTATGAGCTCATTGGCTTTTTTCTGAATTTTTCTAAATTAAATAAGGGCGAAAGAGCTGCACTGAAAGTCAGTTATATGGATTTTTCTGCCAAATGCTAACTCTGTGTGCCTGGTTTCCATCTGTGGTGCTTTCCAAGTTACAAATCCTTAGGGGAAAAAAAAAGACTGGGGTAAGAAGACATCTATGGATTTGGGGGACATGCTATTTAGAATTGCTATCCTGTGCCTTTGAACACTAAAAGAAATGGGAACATGAGATTGTAAGGCTTTAGATCAGCTTTGTGGAAGTCTAGTGTAGTCCTTCAGCACCAGTGATTTATTTTTTAGGCTGGCCGATTTCAAATGCCATTTAGTCTCATCCATATTAGCATAAGAAATGTACCTTATCCACTCTAACCCAATTCTGCTAATGGCCGAAGTTAGCAGTCAATCCCAAGTGCTCCCTCTAAGTGAGACAGGACATTCTGGAGGATTTCTCCTTACTGTGACCAAATCTCATTTTACCTGGGACAAAGAAAGCTTTAATGCAGTTAATACAGTGGAGCGGGTGAACTGAACATGGCTTAAAATATAGATGGGGAAAAAAAAAGTCAAGCGTCATCACGATGGTTCATAACTATCAAATAATTTGCAGCTCTCTTTCAATTTCCAACCACTGAACGACAGCAGCATATCACACATTTATTCATTTTGAAATTGTGCACTTGCCATTGTATTTAGTCAGCCATTATCATCTCTTCTCTGAAATACTGATGAGCTCTTTCCACACATGGACATTAGGATTTTTACCATGCTTTCCATGTCTACAGTGACCATATTTGCCCAACTAAAATTCAGGACACATGGTTTCATACCAGGACAAAGTATTGAAAATCAGTACCGCCCCAGAAAAGCCAATCTACATGGTAGCTGTGTGGGTATCACTATATCTGAAATTTGGCTTTGCTCCAGGGTGAGTCAGAACAGTGCCTGCCATGTAGAAGGTGCCCAATAGGGCATATGTTTGTCAAACAGAAGTGAAGTAGGGAGTGTTGGATTTATATGGTAAAGACCCTTGGAACGTGATTTTTTTTCCTTTAGAGTTTGGGATATACTTTAGGAAAGTGAAAAATCTCCATTACAAGTCCCTGTTCTCTATATGTAATATGGCCAGCCTTAGGCCAGGAGTAAGGGAGCTTGGAAGGAGGGAGCCCCGGCCAAATCTCATACACAGTGTGTGGGCCCTCGCAATACTTTTACACAGATGCTGCAGAGAGGCAGGCAGCCAGAGAGCTGGGGGAGGGCAAGGGAGGGTGAGCCCCTGCTTGAGTCTGTGTAGAGGGGGGTTGCTAAATGAGTGTCTGTGCACTCCCTCTGGTTTTTCCCTCTTTTAAGCACAATCTTTACTCCTTGGCTTCAAAACCACCCAATGTGGCCCCAGCCCCAACCCTGGACCCATTCATCTTGTGGGGGCTCATCCTGTGAGGACCAATTTTTACATTATCAACAAAAGCATGTTCTCTGGCCTTTACCAATCTAATTACCACGGCACTTCGAGGGGAGAGAGATTCGCCTGCTGTTTCAGCTCTGTGGAACTGATTCATAGGTTGTCCCTTACAGCTCCTGCACACGCCCACGTGGTACGTTATTAACACTTCGTGGAAGAGGTAGTTCTACCCTCCCTTAGAGAGAAATCCTGCAAAGCAATATTTAACATATGCGCAAATGCATTTCAGTCACCAAAAAGGGTGACCAATTACCTTTGCAACTAAACAGCAGGCTCGCTCGGCTCTTTTCATCCACCTAAAGAAAAGGCTGAGGGCGCGCTGGCTGCCTAGGTAACCTCCCGCTAGTGAACGCTCGCCGGCAGCGCCCATAGGGCGCGCATCGCATTCACAACTTGGCCCAACCACCAGGCCCGCCTCCCTGACTTGTTGAGAGCCACCAGCCAAGTTTTGGCGAGGGCTGCTCCCCGATCCCTCAGAAGCGTGGGACGTGCGCCTCGCTGGATGCCTGGGTGGCGAAGAGACCCTGGAGGCCATAAACGTCTTACGGTTTGTGAATATAACCAGCCGTTTCTTAGAGCGCACCTCTGATAAATTAACCTGTTTGAAGCCTACTCTTCTTGCCTGCATTGTCAGTGTAGCAACTTGTCCTAATTGGATTCTAAGGCAGGCTTTTAGGACTCCAACCGTGGGACAGTCAATCACACAGGGCCATTAATATTCATCTGTTGACAGCGGCAGCGCTCAGGGAAGGTTAAAATATGCCCTTACAACACGATCCGATTGTTCAGAACAAAAGGCAACCGTTCAGAAACTTTCCTCCACCTAAAATCATCTCCCCTTCAGGGTCCAGCCTGTCAAGAAGGCAGATGAATTTGAGAAGGGGAGGAGTTAAATCATCTTTGGACTCCTGCTCTCCCGGCCAGCAGCACGGTTTTGGAAGCGACTTTGCCAGCCTAGAGAAGAGACGCTGTTTTGAAGAAAAAGGCTCAGTCCTCCTCATTTGGGAGACCCTCCTACTCAAAAGTTTCCCTCCGCGTGTCTTTACCTGCCACTGCAGATTCGGAGACCTGTCCTCAACTTTGCCTGCACTTGGGCCCGCGAGCCTCGAGAACCCAGGCTGCGGGAAGGAGGGTATGAGGGCAGGTTGGGGAAAGAATGGCCAGAGTCGCGGTCCAGCTAAGACTGAAATTCTGGAATGCACGTGCGAGCGAGGGTGGCAAATTCCCGAGGCACCAGCTCGGACGTGGGGCGCCAGTTCGCCGAGGCGGGGAGAACCAGCTCCGGCCTTCCCGCCCTCCCCGCAAAAATGGGCGCTCGCTAGAAGGCCATGCTCGCCGTTCCTCCCACTCGCACCTTCACTGACAGCCCAGCGAGCCTGGGAGATGCAGGCACGGTCCGCATATACCCTTCTTCCCTGCCTCGGGAGACCTGGCCGGGCCCGGGCACGGTGACCACTCCCAGGTGCCCAGCCGCTGGGCTCACGATCGCGGCTCCCCTGGGCTAGTGCGCTCGGGTTACCGCCACCATGCGCCCCTTGGCTCTCCGCCGGGCGCGGGGAACGCGCGAGGGATGACTCCTCACCTGGCACCGGGGTTTCAGGCACCCACTTGAGTCCCGGCTGCAGTCTCTGGAAGAAGGAACGGACCTGGTGACAGGTGGCGTCCGGTGGCGGCGGCGGGGGCTGCGCCTGTCCGGGGCAGTCCAAGCTGAGCAGCATCGCCACCACCAAGCACGCGGTGCGCACGGTCCCTACCATCCTGCTTCGCGGGGAGCGAGGAGAGAGCGGGAGAGTGGCAGCGGGGGCCAGAGCGGTCCCAAGACTCGGCAAGGCTGGCAGTGGCCCTAAGCAGCGGGAGACGTGCCGCTACCCAGCCGCTGCAAAAGTTTCCTCGCAGCTACCTGGGCGCTGGGCGAGGGCGGGAACGGCTCGGCAGCTCGGGGCGGGGCGGGGCTGACCGGGTTGGGGCGGGGCGAGGAGGGACCGGGCGGGGCGGGGCGAGGCGAACGGCGCGGCTGGGGGGCGGCGGCGGCGGCCGCGCGGCGAGCCTGCGGGCACGGGGCGCGGGGCTGCGGGGCCGCCTGGGGCACCGCGGCGCGGGGACCGGGCTGCAGCGGCGCGAGAGGCGGACGCGGAGGCGCGTGCGGTGGCTCCTGGACCCCCAGCCCAGCTGCCAGCTCGCCGCCGCTCTACACAGAGAGCTCTGGCATAACTACTGCAGAGGGGCTGCAGGCTCGGGCGCGCTGATTGGCTTCCCAGCAGCCGTCCCCTCTGACTGGCTCTGGGAGAAGTTCCCCAGCCTCACTCCTCCTTCCCGCCGCTCATTGGCCTACAGCCGAGAGGGCTTTTCCCTTTAGGATTTTTGCAACCTGTCCATCCTTCCTTGAGGTGCGTGGGGTCCCTGGCTTAGGTACCCCTCTTCCCAGCCCGGTCCGGCTCATCTCTGGCCACCGGAGCCTCACAAGAGGTTTTCCTCCTCCGCACAACATCCACCTCCTCTTCCTGTTCTCTGAGGGGCTTCCCTCGAACCGTTTTCCCAATGCAGCTCTAGCCGGGTTCGCAAACCCACCCCACAAAGAGTCACATTCAAGGGCAGCTGGGGACCGCTGGCGGAGGGGGACGGGAGGCTCACAGCCTGCCTCATCTTTGAATACTGTACCTAAAAAGTCTGACAGCCCGTGGGGCTTACTAGGTATAATTTAATAGAACCACACAAAGTCAGAGAAGGCACCTGATCCCAGGATGTTAAAAGAACCTGTCCGCTGTAAGGTAGCCCCTGATGACCCTTCATGAAGTAAAGCGTAACTGGTGACAACAAGACAACCTGGGGCTTAAAGTGAGCCTAACTCATTAGAAAATTGTTTCACACAGCAAATTCAGTGAGCCAGAGCTAGCCTGTTTGAGAGGTCTCCTAGACCCCAACCCCCACCTCTCCTGCTTAAATTTCATCATTTGAAATCCAGTTCTTTGAAAATCAAATACCTCTCAGAGGAGGAATGCGTTTAGTCATTACCCATATGCTCCTAAATAGGGATCTTTAACTCTCATATTCTTTCTAATGACTCCCACACACACCTTAGCACAATGTCTGGCACATAGTAGGAACTCAATAAGTATCTGTATAATGAGATGATTTAACGCCTCAGTGTGAATTAGTTTATCATCTGATCCTGTTGTCTCTGACCTAGGTAAAAGCACGTTTAGATAGGGAAAGGAAGGGGAGGGGAGGGGAGGGGAGGGGAGGGGAGGGGAGGGGAGGGAAGGGAAGGGAAGGGAAGGGAAGGGAAGGGAAGGGAAGGGAAGGGAAGGGAAGGGCCTCCACCCCAGGAATTCTTCAGCGAATGCCAGGCCAGCATGTGCCAGAACTTGTGGGCTGAGAAGAAAGGCAAAGGAAAGGCAGGTGGCCCAGGAGCTCATTCATTCATTCATTCATTCAATAACAAATATTTGAACTGCTGCTACGTGCCAGACACTGTGAGATACAAACAGACAATGGGACACAAAGATTGACCTGTGGTACCTGACCCCAAAGACCTATAGGTCTTGTAGAAAAGACAACCAACAGAAAAATGTTAACACAGCATGTGGTAAGTGCTAACACAGACGCAAATGCAGAGTTCTAAGGGGTGAGAAGGCAAGTCACAGAGAGCTTCCCAGAAGAGGTGATGCCCTATACTCAGGCTTGAAAGACCAGTAGGAGTTGAGGTGAGAAAAGAAGATGAGAGGAAGGGTGCCAAGGGAAAAGAAGCAACATGAACAAAGATTCTGACAGGAGAGAGCCTGGCATGGCCCAGTTGGATGGTGGGCGGTGCAAGTAATGGTTTCAGGCTGGGGAGTTAGAAGAGCTAAAGCAGCAGAGATAAGCAAGGGTCAGATGATGCAGAATCCCCAAATCATGCAAAGGAGCCTGGGGAACCACTTAAGGAAGCTCTAAGCAGAGGAGTGACATGATCTTATTTGCCCTATGAAAAGATCTCTCCAGCAACACTGTGGAAAATACCTTGGAAAAGGAAGAGGATTGGAAGCAAGTTGAAAATAATCCAGACAAGAAATGATAAAGTCCTGTGGCAGAGGAGACTTGGAAAGGGCAAAAACTACTGGAGATATTTAGGAGATAGAATTTAAAAGGCACCTAGTGGATGTGGGGGTTGGGAGAGAGAGATTCAAGGACGGAGGGCTCATTCATTCTTTTTTCAACAAACATTTGAGTGCGGCCTATGTATCTGGCATTCTTCTCCTACTTCATAATTTTGCCTGGGGCTAGGCCTGCGCCTGCATTGAACATTTGACAAATGACATATCCACTTTAAAAGAAACACCAATTAAGAGTCATAATTTGGCTGGTGAGTTTGATATGTTCCACCTGTGGAGCCCTGTGACCAAAGGGCAGATTGGAAGGCAAGCATTGATTGAATTTCATGACCTCGCAGAGGAAGACATGACCTCCCATAAATTCATGATCTTCCAGAGCTCATGCAACTAACTACAAAGGCAACAGTTGTTTTCAACTACTGGGTATTGAGTACCTTGAAAAGAGGGACTACGACTTATTTTTACTATATACTTTTATATCTAACACACTTTGTATGAGCCAGAGCAGGGCTTCCTAAAGGGAAGTGTGTGAATTCCTGGTATTATGTGGGCCAGTGAAGTTTTGGGGTTTCTTTTAAAATAAATATTTGTTGTAATGTGGATCAGAAATGTATGTATATACATAGTAGTGCATCCAACCCATGATTTCATTAGGACAAAGCTAAGTAGACAGTACTGTGATAAATTTACTTCAATAAAAATATAAGCTGGCTTAAAAAATATTAAATAGTATTGAGAATATGAGGATATAGCAAAACTTGTGCAGCAGTATGTTAAAGACTAGGATGTGGACTTAGGTCATAAGCAAAATGACCCCAAGGTTTTGGGAAATATTTCTTTGGCCTTAAAGCTTCTGCTCCCCCTCCAAGCAGCTACTTGAGGGTTTTAAGCCAACCTAAGGTAGGAGTGAATAAAACTTGCTAGGCTTAAGGAGTGGCTGCATTTTTTTATAAGTGACTCTCAAAAACTTTCTAGCCTTCCGGCCCGCAAGCTATAACTCTAACAGTGGAATTTCAGGCACTGAAATAGGCACTGAAGAATAGGCTTTTGGTCAGGAAAGCCTGCAGGGACACTGTGGACAGCTGTCCATTCTGTCTACTGAGTGTGTGGAATTTTACTGACAAAATCCAGTTCCTTTACCAAAGTGTCAAATCTGTTGGTTTACATGCTATATACTGCCGAGATGGGTGACTCTGAATTAAGATTGGGTTTTCTTTTTCTCTTTTACATAAACAACCCTCTTACTTCAAGGCTCCCTTCCTCATATTATAAGTCAGGCCAATGACTCATCCTTACTCTTCAGCTAGAAGAGACAAAGAGAAACAATCAGTCTAGAAACACAAAAGGATGTGCTGATTGAGCCAGTGTTCACTTTCTACAATTCATGGCTCTGCTTTCAGGCCCAGTTGGAAGCATTTAGATAACACCGTTGGGCCCCATTTTCCTCTTTGGGCCTCAGAGGAAGGCTACCTAGCACAGCAGGCCCAGAAGAACTTTTCTTCACCTTTCGTTCCTAGTCTCCAGTTTGAAAGAATTCGAGAATTCCCAGCTGTAGCCAGCAGCTATTATCTTGCTGTAGCTGGGAGGAGAGTCTGGTTCCATGGCTCCAAAAGCAGCATAAATCAAGGTTTCTGGGAGAGGGTTAAGAAAGGGTGTTCAACAGCTGCCGCCAAGGGAGGGGCTCCTACATGGCCATGCACACGGCCACACACACACACACACACACACACGCAGCTCGTCTTGGGCCCAGTTCCCTTTGCCCTCCAGGTGATGCTCTCCCCTCCCCATCCCCCTCAGGTACACAGTATCTTCTCGCCTTCACACCACCCTCAAAACCTGCTTTCTGAGAAGAAATTTTAAAACCCACCCGCTTCCAGTGTAGATGGTTGATAGGATACAATGGGGCTGCCCACCCAGGGGTAGGGGTATTTAAACAGGGATCAAAGCTTTAAACCAAAGGAACAGGGCTCTAAAAACTGTGGAATTCCAGGCATTTGCCAGTGGGAAGGGAGTGTTTAAACTGAGGGGCAATGAGGCCTTTTGGGTACACCTGAAATCACATCATGTAGACAGTTGCTTATATGTTAGACTGGTGCTGCTCACAGTCAACACCTCCCCGGCCACACCTCTGCACTCTGTGGCACACAGCCACTTTGTCTCCTTCTCTTGCAGTGTATGACTCCTTTGTGGGGTGGAGGGGAGGGGAGGCGCCAGGCACACTGATCCCAATTTTCCCAAACGTATAAGCTATGATCAGAGAATGAATTATGGTCCTTTGGGAAAGAGTGTTCATTCATTCATCCCAGCCAGCAGGCCAGTGCAATGTAAATGGTAACTTTGTAAGTTGAAAGACTTAAAGCCATTTTGAAAATTGCATAATAATCCCAGGCAGAATTTGGCTCCGTGTGTATGGAAAATTAATAGGCCCGGCTGAGATGCTTGCATTATGAGTTGTGGATGGATAGCCTCTCCCCAGACCACGACTATGCTTTGCCCTCACTAAATCCACAAAATATACTGAGGTTCTTGTAAGTTAGAGTTCAAGACTTTGGAAAAAAAACTATTGAGATTTTTATTTGTGACATCACTGTTGATTGCTGCAAATAAAAAATTATTCTATTCCATCTTCATTGGTATAAGGGATATTGATCTAGATTCCTAACATAATTCTTCATACCCCCTAGTCCATTGATTTCTTTTTTTGATTGGGCAGATATACTATACGTATATCTAACATTTTGTCTCTATGGCATAGTCGGTTTTCTATTAAAATTTAAGGGGTTTGTAGTTTGGTGATTGAGAAGATGGTAGCTTTAAATCTAAAGGCTGGTGATGCCTGAGGCACAGCTTTATGTGCCACATGGCAATTCATGAATACTTTGTTTTGATTTGAATTATTGTGGTTCAGAAAATGTAGTATATTTATTTTGACGTATGGTGTGTAGACGCTATAAGTAATTTTACTAAGTTTTTTTCTGGGTCTTTATGCTTTGGAACCTGGGTCCCCAGTAGGTCAATAGTTGATCTCTGACGGTTGACCTCTCCCATGTTTGCTTCCCTCAAGGTCCTTCCCATCCCCACAACTCCCTGAATTCCCAGCAACATATGGGAGGAAGTCAACAGCCACCACCACAGACAGCAACTCATACTTTCAGCGCCTCGTCCATCCCACTTCCCAAGCCTTACCCACAGTCCTAAGTCTTGGGGAATTTCAACAGTAGCATCTCATAAGAAAAGGCCACCCTCACCCCTACCCCTAACTCTAGAGTTACTGTAAAGTCTATCCATTAGGAACTGTGTTCTTGAGAGGCAGTATGGTTGGGACCTGCAGCCAAAGGAGGGGAAGAGCAGTACCAGACCGTTCCATAACTTACCAACCAAGCCCAGAGTCTGCTATACTTGCTGTACCAACACCCGGGGTGACCACTACATTTGCCTCATTGGGTAGCAAATGTATGTTTACTTTTTGTCTCTACTGTAACTTGTGAGCTTTAGATGAACAGGAGTTCATATTAATATCAGAAAAGAAGAATAAGATCAAGTAAATTGATCCTTCACTACAGACTGTTTGAGAAGCATTACACTAAGTATGTGCATGGTGCTTTGGCCCATGGTAGTCACTGAGTAAATGCTTTTAAATAAAAGCCCTGAAATGCTTTTCTTTACAAAAATAAACTCCCACATTCCCTAATGATAGAGAGTTCCTATTAAAATCACAAGGCATAAAAACTTTCCAATAATAGGTAGCCCATTTGAGGATAAACATCTAACTAAAAGATTTCTCCATCGCAAAAAAATTATCCCACAGGAACACTCTTCTTCTGTGGCTCACTCTTATGTAAGCAATACTCAGAAGACAGTAAATATGGTTTGCATGAGATTCTGCATCTCAGTAGAACTTGGTGTAAATTATAGAATGGAGGTTGAACTCCACAACCTTTGTGTTTTATTTTATCCATTATTTTCCCCCCTAATTTATGTCATGTTTTCTGTTGTAAATGAAGGAGATGCTAGCCTGTGTACCAAAACATAGCAAACATACCAAAACAAAGCAAGATGATAAGATCCAGAGGGAAGTACTGCTTCCTTGGAATGCCTTCATCTCATTCATTCTTATAACATGTTAGAAGTATAGCAAGTCTCCCCTGCCATAAATAAATTGCATGTCATTACTCAGAAGATTTAAGCTCTGTTGGATGTCTCCAGTCATTCCCTAACTGCTGTTAAACTTATGGTTAATGCCATATGGTTTGTTAGCAGCTTTTTGTCTGGTATTGTTCTGAAGTTGTTTTCATGTGGGAGTACCCTGTCTTCCCAAATAGATTGGAATAATCGAAAGAGCAGAGGACCAGCAGTCAAAAGAGCTGGTTTCTAGTTCTTGTTCTGCCACTCTGAGCATTGTGACCCTGAGTCAGTAGCTTAACATTTCTGAACCGCAGCCTCCTAAACTGTTAATTGAGGATGATGGACTACATGCTCTCTGACAGGCTGTGTTTCTATGATTGTGAACTCCTTGAGGGAAGGGTTCTTATACTTTCCAGAATCTCGAGCAGTGCCTAGAACGCATAGTGGGCCCTCAATACGTGTTTATTGAATGAATGGCTGAATGCATCCATCACAAAACAGACCTCAGAAATGACTCCATAGGAGATTCTCAAGAAATATTTGTTGACTCAATCAGTGAACTTCTTAATCAAAGTACTGTGTGCAGCATGTAAAATCTAATTTTTTTCCTAATGAGCATCACAGTAACGCTTGCCATAAGCAATATTCCAAGAGTGGAGATATAAACAGACATACTTCTTTTGTATTTTCTTTATCTCCAAAAATCTAAATCAGAGACTTTTGTAAGTTGTTAAAGTTTTTAAATAACTGAGGCTTTGATGTTGACTCTTTAGATTGTAAAGTACTAAAGGTAAGAGACTATGTTTATCTAAATCTCAGTGTATGGGGGGGGTCTAACAAATTTTTATATTGTTTGGAAATTATGGTAATAAACTTTTAAGAGTGTTTATTATTAACTTTTTCTCTGATGAAAACCTGTGCCAATCCTTTCTATGGAAATCTTTCTGAAACGTATCACATATTTCCCTGCCTTAGTAAAAAAAGTATATGAAATCTAATCTATTCTTGATGCTCTGTTATATTCAATTTTTGTACTATGCTTTGAATCTACAGAAATGGTGTGACAGTGAACTGAGTCTGTACTGGGCCTACTACACATCATGAAATTTGCTTTCTTAAAAACAACAAGAATCCCCCTGTAATGATGTGTCCCTTCCTCTTTAACATACGATATAGAATGTATAGATTCTTGCCCTCCTGCATTAGTCTGCTTTTTACAAATTATAATTCTGGAGTCAAAGGCTAAATTAGCCCTGTTAGGATGTTCCTTTGACTTCAGCACTAGTAACTTCAACCTCTCAGTCGATTTCAGCCCACTCTCCAGTTTACTTGTTTTAACCTATGTTGCAACACAGTGATCACAAGAGTCCGCGCAGCGTGGTGGAAAGGGCATAGGTTGCATAGTTCGATAGTCCCAAGTCCAAATTCCAGCTCTATTACTTACTAGCTGGGGGACCTTGGACAAGCCGCCTTACCTGGCTCAGAATCACTTACAAAATGAGGATTAAAAACTTAACCTCAGTTGATAAATGGATGACTAGATAGATCCATGTGATAATACAAGTATAATACAATGCTAACTGTAGAATATAGGTAGTCAGAATACTAGTGTCCACTATAATATTCTTTCAGCTTCTCTGTATGCTAGGAAAAATATAACCTTGTAAGGTCTTTGAGAGACTAGAGATAAAACAGGTAAAGCTTCCGGCACATTGTAGGTATTCACATTATCCTATGAACCGTAAGGCTATCTCTTTTAAAGGCCATCAAAGCCAGGTTTGTTTGTTTGTAGTAAACATTAATTAATTTTTTTGTTACCAACGTTTATAGAACACAGTCACTATGTTCTAAGCACTGACAATATAGTGATGAGGGCAAAATTTTTGCCCCCTTGGCCCTTATCCAGGTTTGTTTTTAACCACCAGAGTGAGCGGGCATTTTCAGTTGTGAGTTCATTGCCAGGTTTACCATGATGCCAGCATTGAGAATGCCAGATTATCAAGGTTTTACATGATTCATGAGTTCGAAGGGGGCATATGCTCTCAGAGGGTCTCCTTTAACTTCACAATCTTGGCTCCAGCTCAGTCCTCCTTCAGCCTCCCTTAAAACAGGTCCACGTGGAGGGTATGAGAGTGTTCAGTGATGGCCAGAGTCCAGCAAGAGACCTGCCACAGGCCCAGGAATTCTCAGACACCGATTTGCCTTTCCATTTCCCAGGGCTTAACCTCTGTCGTTTGGTCTCCGCAATTACAATTACATTTCCAGACCTTTTTTCTGGCCTTACCCTCAATTCCCAGCCTTAGTAATGGCTCATATTTCCTGGATGTAACTACAGGAGCTCAAATTCACTTCTGAAAAAAAGTTTTCAAACTTGAGCTTGCAGCCAGATCTATCCCAGTTTTAAACTTCACAGTTGTACTCATATACACTCATGCCATTTGTAATTTACCATTGTATGGAAATAGGCTGTATATACTTTTCTTCTTTTCTGCTTGATACTGGGCGATGAAGTGACTCTTCTTCAGAGGAAAAAGGCAGATGATATCCTGACAACCAGAAACAATGCCAGTCTCTTGGCTGATAATCTGCATGTGGAGGAACAACATTGACCCCACAGATGGAAGAGAAAGTTCATCTTCCTTGGCAATAACTGCTCCGATGGCAAAAAGGTCATTTAATCACATGCAAGCAGCTAGATAAGATGATAATACAAAGCAGTATTCTGTGTGCTTCTAAATCATCTGCGGTTTATCAGATGCCCCTACACTACTCAAGGATGGGAAACACTGAGACAGTTAAACAGAAACATCAAAGAATGAAGGACGGATTTGCCCACTGTCCTTTTGTATATTTTCACAGATAGTTCTTGACTCTAAAATGAGAAGAACACAACTGCTTATATCTTTCTATAAGCAGTTGTGTCCACAACTGAAGCGGCTGTGACTGAAATCCAGGGAGAAGTTCTCTCTCACTTTAGCTTTGCTGCAAACAGAACTTGTAATATTACTGATTACTTTAACACATTCATAGTGTCATTAATACTAAAAAAAAATTTTAAGCCTTCCAAGTTTCCTTTTCCCTATGTTAATATTACTATGGATTCTCAAAACTGAGACAATATACCCATTCATATCATTTTTCCTTAGAATTCGATCTTTGGGGATGTGTAAATCCAACACACGGGAATTAAAGTGATGGTAACACACGGTGCAATTTTGTGATTTGACAACAAACCTCTTGATCTGAGAAGGAAGGACCAAGTTTTCAGGACTACCTAACAATCCCAGTTAAACTGTCTCCTTTTAGAATCTCTTACATTTGTTTAAGATTTCATTCTTCTTACAGAGGGCTTCCCCATACCTTATTTGGATGGTTCTTCCCAACAGCCCTCTGAGATAGACCAGGCATGCAAATATTATTACCCCCATAACATCGAGGAGAAAACATCCGAGATTCAGAGCGTAAAGTGATGTTCCCAAGGTCACCTAGCAGGTCAGCAAGGAAGACAGGACCATAACCCAAGCCACATACCTCCAACGCCTCCCAAACTAAAAAATCCCAAGAAGCCATGTGGCAGTGGTTTAAAACCCAAATGTCATAGGCAAAAACTTTGGAATGTTATCCAGATGTCTTTGAAAGCCTCATGGGAATCAATACTCACCTTAAAGAGCCAGGCATGAAAAATGACATGTTATGAAAAACATGCCGATTTGGGATTTACTAGATGAGAGAGAAAAGTTGGGGACAACAGGCCAGGTTTCAGACAGAATATTTCTTATGCTCTTTGATTCACTGCAAACAATGACCTTTGCACAAGATAGAAAAGGTACAAAGTTGGCAGTAGAAAAGTGAGTTTGTATCATATAATTCACTCAAAATTTGTGAAAAAAAATTGGAAGACATTTTGAAAATCACCCCTGCAGTTTGATTTTTCAATTATGTATTTATTTATTTTGGCTGCGCCAAGTCTTAGTTGCAGCACATGGGATCTTCTTTTAGTTTCGGCATGCAGACTTCTTAGTTTCGGCATGTGGAATTCTTAGTTGCAGCATGTGGACTCTTCGTTGCGTCAAGCATGTGGGATCGAGTTCCCCGACCAGGGATCAAACCCAGGCCCCCTGCATTGGGAGTGCGGAGTCTTACCCACTGGACCCCCAGGGAAGTCCCTGCAGTTTGATTTTAAATGTTTGGAGAACCTTTTCTTCCTTGTAAGTGAAAAACCTAAGATGGTTCAGGGAAATTTGTCTCCGTTCTACTTTCATCATGTTATCTGTAAGGTAAATGAAGAAATCAAATGAAGTCCGAATGAAGTAGCCTCTGAAAGCATCTGAATTGCACTTCCTCATGCCAGCAGAATTTGACAGCTAATTATGGAGACCATAGATGATACAAACCTCAGGATCTCTCAAAATGTAGTAGTAATGCCTGGGTAGGGAGAACTGGTTACATTCATTACAGGAAATTCACAGCTTCCCTCAGGAAAAGTGGTTCCATGGGTCAGAGTCAGGCCTCATGCTTGGAATTAGGGGGTTCAGGTCCGACTGAAGCCCTCTTCCTCCTGCCTTGCTTTTAGAGACTGAGAGAAGCACTAAGTCCCTCAATGGAGAGCTCCCCACAGGAAGGAAAAGTTAGCCTAAGAGGGAGCTGAACCAACGATGCTGAGTTGCCAGAATCCCTTCACGGGCCACCCAAGCAGTGAAGAAATTCATGGAGAGAAAGAAAGAAAAGACCCACAGCCGTGAGCAGAGCCAGCTGGGAGGGATGTTATTACTTTATTTCTGTTTTCTTAACTGTGTGTGTGTGTGCACGTGTGTGTGTGCACGTGTGCGTGTGCATGTGTGTTGAGGAGGGAGGATTGATTGCAGAAAATGTCTGGATCCACAGCACTCAAGATGGAAACTTTTGTTGATATAATTTCTCCTAACTTTCCTACACCTTCCTTCCCTTCTACTCCATTTCCCCAGTGGCTATCAAGAGCTGTATATATCTGACCACAAAACATCCAGTCAGTTCAAGTCAAAAATGCAGCCAGCCATCTGGATTGACTCAAACTCTGTCTACACACACCAATTGGCTTGGGGGTAAAAAAATGTAATTCAGTGGAACAACTGGTTATTTTTAAAACAACAAGTTGAATTCAGACAACCATCCAATTAGTTGATTTCAAAATGCCCGTTTGGCGACATGAAAAGGGTTATTTTCAAAGGGCCTTGTGTGTGCATAAACAACCTGAATGCTATTAAATTGACGAGCTATTTTGGAATCAAGTAGATAAGGCCAAAGCGGCTGGACTCTGTTTATAAAGGGGAAACCTGTTAGGGTAGCAGTCCATCAAGCACTCCAGAGGGTGACACCTTCTTTTGGAAGGATGAAGTCTTTCACTTGACAGCTGCATAACCACACCCCTCTTTGGAGAGGCAAGCACCTCTTTCTTTTATTAGAGAACCCTCCTGTGTGCCTTCTTCCTGGACGTGCCACACTAGCCAGAAGGCCAAAGATTCAAATAGACCCTCAAAGGCAATTGCGCTTGGGTTAGCTATCGCCACATGACACATTTCCTAACACACACAGTGATGTTAACTCGATTCTCTCTCCCCTTTTACGGGTTTCAGGCTCACTACATACAGCAAGGAAGCCTCGTCTGAGCCATTTGACCCGATTCATGAAGAGTTGGGTCAGTTTAAACTGCACAGCCATATCTCCCTGAGCTTTTCTCTCCCTGAAACGTGAAAGTTCTTTTCCCATGTTACATTGCTAAGAAATGATTTAAGGATAAAAGGGGGGACGAAGGTCTCCTCCTGAAGAGAATTTTATTTGCACTCCCCATGCTTTGTCATAAAGGGCATTCAACTGTGTTAATCATATAAGAAGTTTTAGAGAAGCTCTCTTTTTCACATTAGGCTTAAAACATCACCCCTGAGGTGGTGCTGATGGCTCCCTTAGAAAAGATTTCTTTGACATCTAAGACACAAAGGACTTCAGCAAACGCTGGGAGTTAAATGAGTGGTGCTTAAGTGCTGACTCTCCATCCCCAGTGACAAGCATTTACTAAGTGAAACTTTTGTTACTGCAAATGTCTTACTTGGGTGTGTCTTAATCCTGAATGTTGTGGAACTTTTGTTTTATTGTGTGTGTGTATGTGTGTGTTTTAAAAAACATTTATTTTATCAGAAAGGATCCTCACAATGGAAGCATTCACTGCCATGGCTGTGGCTGAGTCTTTAGGTTTAAGCCTGGTTAAGCTGCCCCAGGTAGAAGTGTTTGCACAGCTACAGAAGTATAGAATCACAGCCCCCAAGTTGGAAGGGGCCCCATTAAGCCAGTCCTTGCCTTCAGGCATCCACGCCAGAGGAATAGCCACCCTTCTTTTTAAGATCTCCAAAGACAGAATCTCCACATGTAGTTCTTTTATTATAAAAAGTGTGAACGATAAAACATATTTACAAGGGAATAATATTATAATCCATCTTTAAATTATTTCCTTTTTTAAACATCTGCTTTCTCAAGCTTTAAAAAATGAATACAGTAAAGTCTCCTTTCTCCTTTGAAAAAAAATCCTTTCAATAGAAGCATGTCTCCTCTTTTTGAGGATCCACATGGGACATTTCGCTCAGGAAATTCTACAAGAAATCGTTATGTTTCTCCTAAAAATTGGGTTTGCTTTTATCTTATGGATGCTCTGAATCAAGAGATGTTTCCTTTTTCCCTTTGACTGTTGGAAAGCTCAGAGCCAAATGTGTAATCAATGAACAGGACTCTATCACAGCTTCACCCATTTTCCTTCCCTTATTTTCTCTTCATTCAAATTTCTTCACTAAGTTGTGCTTTTTGTTGTTGTTTCTGGGCTTTTTGGATTGGTCTGTTTTGATGTTCGTAAGCTGTTTCGTGAAACAATTAGGAGCAGCAGAGGTTCTGAATCTTAGCTCCATCTTTTCCTAGTTTAACCTCTTTGCGTCTGTTTCCTCATCTGTAAAATGGAGCTAACAATAGTAGTTTCTACCTCATTGGGGTTGTTGTGGGCATTAAACAATAAAATACATGTATAGTACCAAGCTGAGAGTAAGCACTTTCATTATTAATATTATAACTGTGCTACCATAGATCATTTTGGGAGCAAGCAGAGCAAAAAATAATTTATTCCCCAAATCAAATTTTCAATCTTTTATCCTGCTTCTCTTTCTGTCTTTTGTAGGAATTGTTTTTCAACTGAAATCATTTGATGTTTCACACTTTGATGAAACTCCTTCTACCACTTTACAGGAGAGTGCTTCCCAAACTTGCTTGATCTTAAGAATCAGCAGGAGCCCTTATTAAAAATATAGATTCCAGGACTTCCCTGGTGGCACAATGGTTAAGACTCTGTGCTCCCAATGCAGGGGGCCCTGGCTTGATCCCTGATCAGGGAACTAGATCCCACATGCATGCTGCAACTAAGAGTTTGCATGCCACAACTAAGGAGCCCATGTGCCACAACTAAGGAGCCCTCCTGCCACAACTAAGACCAGGCACAAGCTAAATAAATAAATAAATAAATACTTTTAAAAAATACAGATTCCTACTCTTGGACACCTAAAATTATTGCATAAATGGGCAGTCCAAGATCCGATGCTCCTGGGATTGACATATTCTATATTGGATTTGATCATCAGATTTTTGTGTAGTATATGACACGTTGTCTATACTTTCCTCCAAGAATCTAATCACAAACTCCCAAACTTGCTTTCTATGTAGCGAGTGTCCCAGTAACTTTTTTTTTCATGTTTTTTCTTCAGTGACTTTTTGTACCACTTATTTTTATTCTTTTACTTCCTGTCCTGCCACATGTGTAAGCCTATCTTTTTCCAACTCCCAAAGCCCCTTCTTTGTAATAGCAGGTCCTTCCCTACCCCTCACCCCCAATACTCCTTTGGGTGAAGTATATCAGAGCTACAGTTGGCAGTTTGTATCTTTTTGTGACTGAAGGTATCTGGACATTACCAGAGAAACTGTTACTCAGTAACCATTCCAACCCCTTCTTTGGGGAGAAAAACATCTGCTGCCTTTTTTATTTTATTGGCCTGATTGATGGCTCTGCAACACAGTGAAGAAGGAGCCCCACCCACCACAAGGCTCTTCATCCTGCTGGGGAAGCCATACATAGTTGAGAGACCCAA
The DNA here is from genome assembly GCF_030028045.1 of Hippopotamus amphibius kiboko. Lineage (NCBI taxonomy): Eukaryota > Metazoa > Chordata > Mammalia > Artiodactyla > Hippopotamidae > Hippopotamus > Hippopotamus amphibius. The sequence continues at coordinate 19,102,926 of NC_080203.1, read as the reverse complement.
AAGTGCAAAAAAAAAAAAAAAAAAGAAAGAAAGAAAAAGAAAAAAAAAAAAAAAGATCGTATCCGCCTTCCTCTGTTTTCCATGGATAAATGCCAAATCCCTCATACTTAAACTTTTCCCCCTTCCTTTACTTTGCCTCCCAGTTTTCCTTTGAATGAATGAATAAATTGTCCACCCCTCCAAATTTTCTCAGTAATCTACCTCTAATAGCTCATTCCAGTGTTTAATCACCTTGACGAAAGAAAGAGAGAAAGAAAGAAGAAAGAAAGAAAGAAAGAAAGAAAGAAAGAAAGAAAGAAAGAAAGAAAAGTCTTGCTTGCTAAAATCTTAAAAATCTCTCCTGCTTTATCTGAAGATTATTTGGGCTGTTTCCCCATGTTACATGTGTGTTGCTAGGATTGTACAAGTATTTTCAAGATGAATTCTCTGCCAAAAGATCTTGCCACTGAGTCATCATCATCCTCATCTTTTTAAAAACATGAGCAAGTCTCAGCAGCACTTCATTCACGCTAGTAAACATTACCCAGGGAAAGAAAGAACAGGCTTCAAGAACATGACATCATCATTAAAAATAAATGTTTACTGAGTACCTACTCAGTGCATGGTACTGTTAGCCCTAGAGATATAATAAGCACCTGCTTTTAGGCACACCTGCACACACATGTGCTCCCGTGTGCTAAATCCAGAGAAGTGGTTCACACTAGAAGGATTACTGGAATTCCAAGGAAGGAGCAATTCTGCCCGAAGGGCCCGGGTGGTCACAAAAGGTAAGACTCCAAACCCTGAAGAAAGAGTAGCAGAGAGCCTGAGAGAATTAATGTGAACAAAGACCAGGAAACAGGAATGAAAATACTTTGGGAGAAAACAATTAGGAGACCATTTGGCGGGAGCAGACAGTTTGTGTAGACTGGAAGACGAGTGGGAGATAATAATGGAGCGGTAGACCTTAGTCTGCTTATAGAGGGCCTTGGATGCTAGGCTAATTAGTGTAGCCTTATCCTATAAGCAATAAGGAGTGCCACCCTCACAGATAAAAGAAAGCAAGAGACCACTGGGGCTTCTGGGTACCTTCAAGGAAAGGAAGCAGGGACACTGATTACAAGAACTTTGTGAAATGGCTTGAGTTTATATAACTGTTCTCCATATTTGTGACTTTCTTATTCCCGTGAAGTATCAATGCTGTTTGGGAGGACAGCAAGAAGAGGATAACAGGAGAGATTACAGCCTACCCCAAAGGAAGTGAAAAGGACCCTAAGAAATAGAATAAGTGGTGGTGGTAATTTTAAAAGTAGAAAAACAGACAAGGAAATCTCTGAGGTTCACGGAAGGGATAAGAAATGTTGCATATTTGGAACTAGCACAGAACTGCAAAATGCCTTTGAGGGCTTTGTAAGGAACCCCAGGCATTCCCCTACCAGCTGAACTTTTTCAATAGTATATCTCATGCTAATTTAGGGAAGGGGACTTAAATGGGCATTGTTCAATGAATGCACCATTTCGTGAACCCCAGAGAACTCTGAGAATATACTGTCAATACTACCTTGTTGAACCAAGTGGGATTGACTAGGTACGAGGTAACATCTTAAGCGCCCTAATTTTTTCTTGAAGTCTTCCTAAATTTTTATTGGCACTGAAATAGAACATGGGTTAAGCATAAACCCCTTCAAAAACAAATTTTAAAAACCCCAAAAATACACACACAAAAAACCTGAAAATAAAATCTAACCTTTCTCCCCAGCTTCCCTGGGAGGGGTACTACCATTAAGGCAGCTAGATTGCCCCACAATTCCAGGTTTGAATTTAGCCAATATAGGGCATATCACCAAGAGAGTGTCAATATAATTCATAGCAATGCACATAAGACTCCCCAAGGTCAAGCAGGAGGCATGGGGAGGGAGGGATCAAAGCCATGGGCTCTGGGCTAGGGGCACTGCATGGAAGGACAGTAGGGCCCCTGGGGGAATGAACTCTGAGGAGAAAGCCCCCTAATTTGAAAGCACTGCTTAGGCCATAGTGGCTCCCCATCTCCTCACTGAGATTTGATGCAAAAGTGAAATAAAATTCTTTTCAGTCAAGAGTTGATTGTGCCCAGCTAAGATAAGCAGTTGATTTGGATAATCAAGTACTGCTCTCTGCTCTCTTCCTAATTCAATATGGCTTCAATATTGTGAATGGGCAGTTGTCTGTTCAGGACCACTTGGAAAAAGCTTCTGTCTCTACTGATCTTCATTTCCAGCTGAGCTGGTCTCTCTCACTCCTAAATTCACCCCCTTCCCCCTTTGCAAGTAGGGGATCACCAATGTTTAGCTGATAGTGCACAAAGTGATTGGGAAAGACCCTGTTACCTCCTTTCATCCACCCAGCCCATTAGTCCAGAAGACAGGAAACACTGCTTCCCTCATTGACTTTTGTGATCGTTTTGTATGGGGTACATACTAGATAGTGACTAGATAGTCAATAGCATTTGCTGAACAAATGAATGAATGAATGCAAGGCACTATCCTAGGTTCTGGGCACTCAGTAGTAAAGAAGAAGAAAACAGACAAAACTCTCACTTTATGGAGGTTACCTCGTAGTGAGAGAAAAGAAGGAACCATAAGGTCCTAAGTTATATCAGGCACAGCACTGAGCACATGGTAAGCACCCAATAGATATACGGTGAAATGGGAGACTCTAATATAATAATGCATCTACTTTACATTTCTCTGCCTCCTCAGTCTCATTAAAAAATGTATTATCCTCAAAAATTAAGAATATAATTACCATATGATCCAATAATTCCATTCCTAGGTATATGTCCAAGAGAACTGAAAGCAGAAGCTCTAACAGCTATTTGTACACCAATGTTCATAGCAGCATTTATGCATACAAATAGACTATTATTTAGACTTTAAAAGGAAGGAAATTCTGACACGTGCTACAACTGGATAGACCTTGAGGACATTATGCTAAGTGAATTAAGCCAGCCACAAAAAGACAAATACTGTATGATCTCACCTAAATAAGGTGTCTAGAGTAGTGAAATTCATAGAGACAGAAAGTAGAATGGTTGGTTGCCAGGGGCTGGGAAGAGGGAGGAATGGAGAGTTTACCACATAATGGTATAGAGTTTCACTTTTGCAAGATAAAAAAGTTCTGGAGATCTGTTGCACAACAATGTGAATGTACTTAATACTACTGAGCTGTACACTTATAAATGATTATGATGGTAAATTTTATGTTAAGTGTATCTTACCACAATTAAAAATTTTTTAAACACTTATTAAACCTCTTTTTGTGAGAATTGTTCAAAGATTAACAAACACAAACTCTTTGCTGGAGTTTACATTGTAATACAGACCCTTCATGATGTGGCCAGGCGTGTCAAGGCCATACAGACAGGAGAACACAAACATTCAGCCCAGATATGGAGAGGCAGCTGGATATTTACATTACCTAACAGAGCAAAGGTGAGTGCATTTTGGGATGGAAGGAGGGCAGGCTGTCCACACAGTGTGATTTGACTAGATGCTGCTCCCCATCCAGTTCTCAAAAATATATCAACGCCACTGCTTGTCCTACCTTCCAAAAGTAAAGCCCTTTCTTTCGAATGTTGAAGGATTAGGATCTTCTACAATTCCTAACAAGTAGGCAAATAACCCAAGAAGGGACAAGACTGAATTTCAGCTAGCAGTTTGCTTCCTGTTTTTTATTACAGGTCTTCAGGATGAGAGAGGAGGCAGTGGGGGAGGAAAGGAGATGGGTGGGCAACCAAGATCAACTTCCCACTTTCACACTCAAGTGGGGGAGGCAGGGAGGCAAAAGATACTGAGGTGGCAGATCCACACGCACAGAGGCTTAGAGGGGCTGTCCTCCCCTTAAATAATGGAGAGTAAACGAAAACCATTTCTAAACATCAGCACTGACCAGCTTCCAGAGGTAGTGATCTCCATTCCTGCTCCCAGAAGTACTTTAGCAGAGGCCGGGGTAGGGAAGGGGTATGTCTCCTAACTCTACATTCTATGCCTCTCTTAACAGAGACAGGTGGGTGAACCTCCTTTACTTCACCCCATGAGCACAGTCACACCTGAGTCCCTCAGGGGACACCAACTGTGTGTGAGAGATTCTAGAGAGAGATCGCTTTGCATTTTCCATGAAGAAAAAGTTTGCTGGGCAGGATTCTTTAAATCACATCACAAGTGCATTTTTATCTCCTTAAAGGAACAAACTGTTTTTAAGGACTTCGGCACATTGTTTATGAGTCAATGGAAACTGCTAATAACAAATGGGTCTTATCTATTCACGAAAGCGAGTCTCTGAGAATCTCTCTTGGGAACCACTGTGAGCAGTTAGTTTGAGTTATTGTACACATAGACTTCAACTAATAAAAGGGCACGTTTTAAAACATTCCAGAATTCCAACCTGTCACTAATTCAGATTGGTCTGCCTGCCCCCACCCCCATTAGTCCAAATAGATGAGATTTTGCTGAGGCCGATTTTCAAGTAGTTTGCAAGTGGTAAAGAAAAAGAGGGGATTTCTCTCGCCCTCTCTCTTAATTGGAGACACATTGTTTCACTTCTCACTATTAGGATCAATAGGTGACAATTTTTCCCAACTTATTATTCACCTTGGTTCTCACTAGAAAGTTGCATTACAACAAGAATGGGCACTGACTTTCTTGCCGAGTGCAAAACAGCTCTGTTTTTTTTCGACTGACTCTCTTCTGGCTTCATGAAAGTTATCAAGCTAACATCAAATTAAATTAGCTTTCATTCATTTGTAAACATGAAGCCCAAATGCTCATCAATAAGATAACTTAGAGGTATCCTAGAAGATGCTCTGGCCAGTCACTCTCTTTGAAACATCTCTCTGGATCGCAATGATACCTGAGATGTGTTATTTTTGAATGATATTTTCTAAGATTATCAAGCTATAAGACACATGCTCAAAAAAAAGTTAACCATAAGCTATTTAAGGGACATGTGGAAAAAGAGTATTTAAATGAAAATTTCATTTTTCTGATCGGATAAAGAGCACTTCATCTCTAAAGCCTGTGGGAGCCCATCATGCCAACGGTTCTAGTCTGTATGCAGTAGTTGGAGTTTCCCAGGAAGACATCGAGCCAGGTTCAGAAGCTTTAAATAGGTCTTTGGTTTTATATATGTGTGTATACCCACACAGACGCATACACACACACACACATATGTCAATCGATAGTTGTATTTGTTTCCTATATGACAGGAATTGTGACTTGCTGTTGAGAAAGCATTTTGAGAGCCACAGGAATAAAGAAGAAACTGATGCTGCTCTGGTTCTGATTTTCATCAATAGAAAGAGGGTGTCAAGACTTGGTGATAGGAGCTTCCCTGGCTAGCAGCAGGTGAGAAATGTGACTGAGAGTCTGAAGCAGTTTGGTGCTAAGAGGAAAGTACTCTGAACTGGGATTTGTAGCCCAAATACTTTATCATCCCTCACCTCCCAGCATGTACCTCATGAAATAAGATTTAAAAGCTTACAAGGCAGGCAGCTTATAAAAACAAAGGGATTCCCCTTCCAAGAAATTTCCGGTCTGAGATGACACACGTAGCACAGAAATGTTCCATTGTTAACCAACGTAATATATGCATTAACTGGGGGATAGCAGAGCATAAGCGCTTTAGCTTCAAAGGCAAAGTCAGTGAATTTGAGATACACAATCTTACAATTAAGACTTCAAAACCAATTTTCAAAGTACAAGTAGATACAAGCCAATGGGAGAGGGCTAAAGTAAATGCAGGATCAGCGATGCTGTGGCCAAAGCAGGTGGAAGCGAAACTTAGGGAGGCACTGTTCTTATTTAAAAGGTGTTTTTTGCTACTTCCTCTATGAAGTCTTTCCTGTCCCTCAGTCTTTCCCTGGCTCCATTGGACCACTCTTTCCTTTTGGTCTCACTGTGCCCTGGTACACACTCCATGACATACCCACAACAACTCACTGCATTTCTGTTTTCGTGACTGTGTCCCCATTGGACTGTAAGTACTTTGAGGACAAGGTCTTCTTATTCTCTTACGTGTCTTCATCACGCTAGCTCAGTACCTAGTATGTAGTAGGTGCTCAACACTTTTTTTGAATGGATGATATCCCATAATACACTGTGGTGAAAAGAACCACAGCTAAATAAACGTTCCTGTTAAACTTATGTCAAGCCAATTTAGGGCTCCGCGGAAGAAAGAGAACTGTAAATTCCCAGCTCCTAAATCAAAGGTTGAAAGCTTGCTCCTCCCTAGCCATAGCTCCTTGATATGGCTCCTGATTAATAATCTGTTACATCCTCAAAAGGGGTCATTTTAAGGTAACACAGAGGAGCTCCCATGACCTATTGACCTTTTATATCACCAAAAAGGAGCTAACTTTGGGTCAAAGGATGGCAGAATACTTTGCTGGGATTCACATATTACCCAGAAAACTTTGGCTTCCTGGACTTCATAATAAAAATTCCAAATCCCAAGCAATAACTTTCAAACCCCACAATTCTTGCTAACACAGCAGAGTAACACTTAGATTCTATGCCAGGCCTCCTGACCTTTTGTTAATTGCAAAATAAACAGATCTCCAGTTTAGAGGGGCCTCCTCCTTTTATGGGCTCCCTGCAGTGTAGGCACTGCTTGAATGGTATTTATTTCGGCCATATTTGCTTTCCAGCACTTGTTCAGAGCAGGAGGCAGGTGTCTGGGAGTGGAAGGAATCGGGATTGGAACAAGAGGAGAGAAGCAGGTGCCCTAATATGCTGAAAGTGCCCAACTTAGTCTCCAGAAAAGGTTGAGGTCCTAGAAGGATGTATGCAAGTGAAATTTTATTTTAAAAATCTTCAACAAGTGTATCTGAGCCCCTAGTCTTGTGCCTCAACCTGCCCTCATATAGCTCACTCTGACAGAAGCAAAACCAAAACTAGGGGAGACCAGAGGAGAGATAACTGTTCTCCTCTGGCCAATGCGAGAGACTGGCATAGAAATGTGCTAGGGAATGGCTGTGGTGGCCTCATGAAGATGGCCACAGGGCGTGGATCTTCTGTTTTGCAGTTTTGGAAACAATTTTATGTGTTGCTCGAGGCTAATCAAACTCCAAGGGATTGATCCATGATAAACCAGAAAGTGAAATACTAATATAAATAAGCTAAAATTACTTTACTATGTATTTACTATATGCCAAGAAAAGTTCTAAGTGCTTTGTATGAGTTATCTCATTTAACAGTCATAGCAACACTGTGAGAAAAGTACTATCACCACCTTCATTTTTAAAGTAAATAAACAAAGACTCAGAAAGGTTAAGACTTGCCCAAGCTGGTCAAGTTAGGATTCTTATAGAAGTCTGATTCTAACACCCATGTTCTTAACCTTACAAACACAGTTACTCATTATTTTATACTGAAAAATGGTACTCGTTGGCTACTTTGGGCATTCTCTCTCTAAGAAGGAAGATAATGAAAACTGAGTTAAGTCCTGAAGATTGTTTGCCAAGTGTCAAAACCAGAACAAGGAGCTCAATAAATACCTTACATGGATGACTAGTTAAGTGTCCTCAAACTACACCGGCCTAGTAAATTAGACTCCTTCACCCCTGCTCAATGAATTCCAGACCTTAAATCAATCAATTGGGACACTCTCCTCCAAAACCCCAGTGATTAAGTCTAACTCTGCATTGCTGCTTTTTCTGTCCTTAAATACCCATATTTGGGCCCTATCTTGAACCTCAGTCAGTGACTAGGGTCTTAGATACTATACTTGCTCAATTTCTGCCAACCTTCTTCTGAGAGCTGGATCCTACTCTCCCTGAATCCTATGCCCCCACCAAAAGGCCACTCCCTTTACCAGATTGGCCCTTCAAGAACTCCTGATGACCAGAATTATACCTGAGTTAGCTATTTCCTTTGAACCACCCAGCTATCCTGACAAAAGTTCATTAATTTATTCATTTAACTAATCTTTACCATGTGCCTACCATTTGCCAAGCACTGCGCTAGGGGCTTGAGGGACCAAAAGGAGGGACATCTTATGCCATCATGATGCTGATGTCTTGGGCTTGGGATATAATACAACAATCACCCAGGTTTATCAGGTCTGGGCAGGAAACAAATGGCATACTCAAACTGAGTAACGTAGGGAGAATTCCATAAAGGGGATATTTATAAAGGTGTGAGTAGAGTATAGGAACCTCACAAGAGACAGGGTAGTACCCAGGAGATAGTAATAGCAGGGAGCTGTTACCTACCCGAAGGGCCAAGGAGAGGGAACAGTGTGAAGAGTGTGGTTTCATAGGAGCTGTGGCCTTCAGCAGAGGGAAGCAGCTGCTGCCAGTACTTGACCCACCAAGAGAGAGCCTGGGGAATAAATACTCCAACTTCACTCTCCTTCCACCCTCCAATCTCCAACTGGTGCCAAACACAACCAGAAGTCAGGAGGCAAGGGAGCCCATTAATGCAATCCAGATGGGTCAGCCTCCTGTGGCACAGCGCAGGGTGAAGGGCGGATCTGGGTATCTAGTAACACTGTGCAACTTGATGATTTCCTCCCTAGCCCCAATCTGCTCCCGAGAGCGGATTCCTTCCACTTCCTCCTTCCTCCTTATTCCATACGCCAGACTGCACTTCTTATCATGCCACGTGAGACATCCCTGTCTTTACATTAAGTGAGCTTCCCCGAAGACTGCATGACTGTTTAGTGACAAAATCAGATCACAGACCTGAACTCCTCTCAATCCAATGTATTTTCTTTGACAGTACCCCATTCTCTGCTAACATCGTGATGATGATGATGATGATAGCTGTCATTTTTTGAACTCTTATGATGTGCCAGTAACTCTGGTGTTTTACATAGAATGCGTTGCTCTGAAAATAGTGTGGATTCCATAGGTCTCTAAATCTCAGGCAGGAAAAAACCTGACTTCCAGTGGACAAGTGAAAATAAACAACTTCTTACCTTTACAGATAGTGGAACATTTTTATGGGTACCATTTCCATTCTGCCTCTGTCACCCTTCAATTGCTGTGTACCAGATGCAAAGAGGATGTAGTTAACACATTCTAATTATGGGCCCTAGGAAGAGAGCTGCTTTTATGGAATGCACTCCCGCTGCCACTTTGGCTTCTGTTGCAGAGGCTGCTGAGTGTGCTAAATGCTCTCCAAATGCCCAAGGGGCACCCTCAAGATTTGAACATGCAAACAGAGGAGCTTAATTTTGGAGACTGAGAACCAGAATTATTCCATTTATAGCCTTAAAGTCCTGAAAGGCAAGGTAAGTGTTTAAGGGAAAACGCCAACTGCACCTAAGGGTCAAGACAGTTTCATCAATGATTTGATATATCCATCTAGTTCAGTTCCCCAAAAGTTACAGAATCTGTAAAGGAATCCAATCTTTACTTACTAGACCTTCCTGGGGCAGGGGGTGTAGGGGTGGGGAGGAAGGCTGAACATAAACCGGGTAGGAATTCCCCCACACACGCAGAACAGCTTATCTTTGTTCACCAAATGTTTACCCAAAAGTATGTAAACTCCACGGGGTCAGGGATTTTTGTCTTACCACCCCCTCCATTGTAGTACCTCTCGCACCCAGCATGGTGCCTGATGTATAGTAGGTGCTCAATAAATATTTGTTAAATGAATGAAACTGGAGGTTTCCTCTGCCACCCAAAGACTCCATGATAACTCCCAAGGTTGTGTCAGTTGTCAATTGCTCTGGGCATCTGGAGGATACTGTTTCTCCCATGCTCTCATATACTGGAGTTTCACACTCAACCTTTCCCATAGCATTTTTCCTATCTGTGATCAAGATAAGTCTTTTAGTATCATTAGTTCAGCCCAAAGCTCCTCAAATAAATCGGATGAATATCATTATACCCATTTGAAAAAATGTAACAATTTACTCCTTTGCTTTGGGTATTTTAGTGTTGTAGTTGAGTTTGAGAGAGGCTTAGAAAAGAGATAACAGGCCCAAACCTTACTTGACACCCAGTACCACAGATAATATTAACTGTTTCTGCACTAGTGAACTTTTCATTATTCAGTTGCTGCCCCAGCTCCAGAGATGTGGGGCAACTGACAAGACGGATAATGAGCTTTCATTTTCTTTATACAAAGCCAATTAAGGAAGTGGGTGGTCTCCACTTATTTTGCAGTTTATTCAGATCAGTAACCTTCTTCCCTCCTTTCAGGTACTTTCTTTCCTACGGCTGGAGACCCAGGGCCAGAAATAGAGCAAGTTTAGCTGCATTTATACTCTGTGTATTGCTCAGGGGAAGAACAAACCTGTTACACCAAGGATTTGCAAGACGGTCATTTTACTGCAAGCAAATCAAACCAGACTGGGAAGCACTTTGACTTTCTAATAGATTTTATTTCCAGACCCTTAACTGAGATCCCCAAGGTGGTCTACTTAGACTAACTAGATTTCAGTCAAACATATATAACCTGCTAGATTGGTAAGTTTCTTGAGACAACTTACAAACGTCTGTCTTACTCAGTGCTGTGTCCTCAGTGCCTAGCTCAGTGTCTGGCACCTAGTGAGTAACCAATGAAATACTGATGAATTAATGAAGGAATCCTTTTTAGATCAACTTCTAATAAGTCTGCTGGCCAAACATCACAGTAAATATTTTAGGCATCTCCCAAAGAAAGACCAGTGGTGAGGATGATGACAAGGAATAACTTCTACTCTCTTTTGGATCTGAGCAGTCATGTGTTTAGATCATGTGGTGATTCATTCATGTAATAAACATTTATTGAAACATGTACCATGTGCCAAGTACAGGGAATACAAAGGTGAATAAACTGTGGTCCTGGCTGTCAAGGAGTTCAATCTGTCTAGGGAATAGACAATAAAATAATTGCAGAGCTATCTAATAAGTGCTTAAGGGGATAGGCTCTAAGGGCCATGGGAGCACAAAGGAGGGACATCTAATTTAGGCTGAGAGGTGAGGAAAGGCTTCCCAGGAGAGGTGAGAATTAACTGGAGTTTTATAGGGCAAGTGAAAGTTAACCAAGATGAAAAGGAGAGCGGCATCCCAGTCATGTTTTAGGCACAAACAGGTGAAACCAGCATGATGTTTCCAGGGAACTATAAGTAGTTGATACAGTTACTAATGACATTTTGGCCTGGATAATTCACTGTTGTGGGAGGCTCTCCTGTGCACTGCAGGATGTTTAGCAGCAGTAGCCCTAGATCCAGCCCACTATTCCAGTAGCACCACACTTCCCTGAGTTGCGACAACCAAAAATGTCTCCAGTTATTGCCAGATGTTCCCCAGGGGGCAAAATCACCCCTAGTTGAGAAACAGTTAGAGCCAAAGGTATGTGTGAGGAAGTGATGGGAAACAAGATTGGAAAGCCAGGCAAGGGTCCAGGTCATGAAAGTCATGTGCGCTGTGATAAGAAATTTGGACTTTATCCTGAAGATCACAAGAAGCCCTTGAAGTATTTCAAGCTAGAAGATAACATGCTCAGATGTGTGTTAAGACTATCACTCTGGCAGCAGTGTAGAGTGTAAATTTGAACAGGGGGTGGGGGGTGTGTGGAAAGACTGGAAGCAGGGGGATGAGTTGGGAGACTCCTGCAATCATCCAGAAGGGAAGTGATGAGAGTCAGTGTTAAGGCAATGGCAGTAGGAATGGAGTAAAGAGGGAAGATTTGAGAGCTATTAAGAAAAGTAGGGCTTCCTAGGTGGTACAGTGGTTAAGAATCTGCCAGCCAATGCAGGGGACATGGGTTCGAGCCCTGCTCCAGGAAGATCCCACCTGCTGCGGAGCAACTAAGCCCGTGTGCCACAACTATTGAACCTGCACTTTAGAGCCACAACTATTGAGCCCGTGTGCCACAATTACTGAAGCCCGTGTGCCTAGAGCCTGTGCTCCGCAACAAGAGAAGCCACCACAATGAGAAACCTGCGCACCACAACAAAGAGTAGCCCCCACTCACCACAACTAGAGAAAGCCTGCGCGCAGCAACGAAGATCCAATGCATCCAATAAATAAATAAATAAATAAATAAATAAATATTTTTAAAAAAGAAAACTAAAGTAAAATTCTTAGGATTTAGCGATTTAGGGATGTTGGGGAGATGAAGAAAAAGATGTGACTCCCAAATGTCTAGTTTCAATAATTGGATAAATTATGAGGTCATTCACAGGTAAAGGAAACATAAGAAGACAATCAAATTTGAGGAGCCCCATACATTTTATTACTGACACGTTGAGTTTGAGCTACTATAGGACATTCAAGTGAAAATGTTCGGAAGGGGATTTGCCATACTGGTGAATGTTCAGCAGAGAGTTATGGGAGCTACTAGGGTAGATGGGTCCTGAAGAGGAGCTACGTGACAGCCTGTCATATACTGCTACATTTGCTACTAAACAGCTCAGAGCCTTCCCTTGCCTTCATTTATTTAATAAACATTTACTAGGTGCCAGACCCTATGCTGGATGCAAGGAATATAAAGAAAAGTAAGACAGAGCTCCTGCCTTCAAGGTTCTCACAGTCCATAGAGGGAGACAGATATAAGTAAACATGCAGTAATAACGCAGTTTGATGAGCACTATGACGCATATGTGCAGCGTGCTCTAAGAGCAGGGGAGGAAGAACTTCTAATGGAGCGAGTGTAAGGGGGAAAGGCAGAGAAATCTTACTGGTAGAGGCAACATGATGGAGAGGGGAAGAATCGCAGAGGCCATGAGAATGCACCTTGCAGGCCTCCAACTCAGTAGCATTTCTCAACCTCAGCACTATTGGTATTTTAGACCAGATCATTCTTTGTTGTGGGGGTTGTGCCGTGCATTGTAGGAGGTTGAGCAGCATCCCTGGCCTCTACCCACTAGATGTCAGGAGCACCCTCCTCCAACTTGTGACAATCAAAAATGTTTCCAGATGTTGCCAAATGTCTCCTGGAGGGACAAAATTAGCCCAGACGATACAGAACTACAAGGAGCGTAATTTGATCAAGGGCCCGGGGTGCCATGTCCTGAAATTCATCACTGAATGTGCACAAGGCTGCACCTCCCATGGACTGTCTCCAGTGAAGGGACTAAGCACATCAGGGACACTAAGGTAGTCGTGTTGTGGGGAGATGTAGGAGTCCACTGACACCAGACTTCGGCTCAAGGACTCGGTGAAGGCCTCTCTGAACCTTTCTTTGACTACCTGGCAATCTAGGATGTTCATACCAGACCGTTTTCCCCCTCTCTTTTCACCAGGGCTCAGATTTACACCTCAGCCTGATGGCTCTCAGCCTTCTCCAGCAACCTCTCCAGTTTCTCTCATACTGAGTGCCTCCCCTAACGAAATCCTTGCACGTTTAATCCCACATTGGCTTCTGCTTCTCAGAGGACCCAGACTAATATAGGCAGCCAGGCTCTGGAACCAGAAATATCTGGGTTCAACTCCTGGTTCCTCTTACTAGCTGTGTGGCCTTGAGCAAGTTACCATACTTCTCTGAACCCCATTCACTTGTATGTCAAATGGAAGTAACAATGTTTACCTCAGAATGTTCTTATGAGAATGAAATGAACCACTGCATCTAAGGTACTTAGCACAGTGCTCAATACCAAGTAAGAGCACATAAAGTGCTGGCTCTTAGGAAAGGATGAATATGTGGAGAAAGGGCATTCTGAGCAGATTGGACAGCACGATACACAGACATGGTGGTGAGAAATGCCATAGAAAGATGGGGAGGGATGTGAAATGGTATAAGCATTTCAGTACCTTGAAACACAACGTGCAACAGGAAGTTATGAGAGATGATGTGAGAGATAGGCAAGTCTCAAGCAGAACAATTCCAATCCTTTCAACCTTTTAAATTCAAGTTATATTCTTCAGTCCTTTTATCAGCTCCTCTGAGCCTTCTTCAAGTTCACTACATCTGCCTTTAAGCTAAAAACCTAAATCTTCACACAAACTCCATCCAAACTCTCTCATTCAAAGTGTCTGACTAGTTGGGAGAGAGGCTAAAGGGTTTGTTGCTTCACAGTTCCTCCCCTCAGGATTCCAATTTATGCGGCCCTGAATGGGGATTACTTGGAGGGAAAAAGATCTAATCGCTACTTGGCCCTTGCCCTGAAAACTCTTTCATTCGATCCAAAAACATTAACAGGGACCATTTTCCTCCTAAGGAGAATTAATCATTACCCCAACCTCCCCCTCTCTACCCTCCCCTCTCCCTACCACACACACACACACACACACACACACAAGAATAATTCAGACATGTCCATGAACATGAGAATGTTAAAATCTGCAATAATGTAACCAATGTGTGGATGTTCTGCCAGCTAGACTTGAATTCAAGTCCTGACCCCAAGGATGAACAGTCATACAATCTTCAGCAAGTCAGCCTCTGAGCCTCAATGTCCTTTTCGATACATTGGGGTTAATAAATCATACTCTGGATGAAAAAGCATTTTGAAAACTACAAAGCACATGACAAGTTATTATTATTCAACTTGTGTCAAGCTAGGAGTCTAAAACTACCTCTCTGATGCCCTTCAGAATGTTCTGTGCTTTCCTTAACATCCTTACTTACAGGCAATAGATGTGAAGAAATCCAATTGGTTTTCTAAGTAAGCAGAGAAACAGCTGCCCAAAGCTTCTCTGAGGGAGAAAAGTATAAGCAAAAAAGGACTAGTGATGCCAAGCTCTGGACTGGGTGTCATTCATATAGCTTTGCTAAACTGAAATTTCTCTCCCTATTCCCTATACCCACTCCTGAGACTTAGCTAATCCATTCTTATTTCCTCTACCTTACTTGGTTTAGGAGTTCATCCCTTCATGCCTAAAATCACTCTATATTTTTGTCTATTTGTTTACCATCTGTCATCCTCTGCTATGAATATACGTCCCGTGAGAGCAGCTTTGTGTTTTTTTGCTGTTGAATTCATTGATACATCTCCAGGACAATGCAACAGTGTCTGGCACATAGTAGATGCTTAATTAGTCTCTGAATGAATGGATGGATGAATAAATAAATGAAATGCTAGGCATCTGCAATGGCATCCTGGCTGGGCCTCCATCCTCCAATCTCTCCAACCCTGTATGCACATCCACATTAGGCTTTACCTGGGTGGTGGTAAGAATAAGAGAAAGTAGACTTTGAAGAAGTGGTGAAGGAGCATGAGCTCCACCCTCAGGAGTGGAAGAGTAATAGTAAGAGGGCTTTAAAACTTCTAGAACCATCAGAAAAGTGGATTTGGAATTATAAGCATGGGTAGATTTGCCCAAAGTGTCTTCTGTGGAACACTAATCTTACAGATGCTTCTCAACAAAAGGTTCCACAATCAAGTAAGTTTGAGAAACACAGCATCATTAATTATACACTCAGAGCACCCACAGATTCACAGGGTATATAAGCATATTAAAGGCTTTCAAATGTCAGATAGTTAAGAAACATGCTTAATCATAAAACTCTTTGATCATATAATATCTACGGAAAATATTTTAGAAAAAACTGGTCTAGGAAATAAACATGATAAGAAAGTTATCAGATTTCTAGAAGCCTTAAATCCCTTTCCCAGATTTTTTCTGTCTGCTGCCTGTTTCCATTTAGTTATCACCAGCAAAATGGAGCTCTAAAGGGAAAGGAGGCTCAGTGTCCAATAGGAGCTACCAAAATTAGGATGTGATAAAGGGCTGGAGAGACTGGACAAGGCAGAGAGGAACTCAAGCAGAAAAATCAGCTAGTGGGATCTGTGGAAAAAGGCAAAAGGCAAAGCTTCTTATGAATCACTCTCTCAATGACTATAATCAGTCCTTCTCTCCCCACACTCTGCTGAAATTGCACTCACCAATGGACTGACCCCTTATTGCAAAACTCAATGGGTAGTTTTCCATCATTAGCTCTCAGATGTATCTAACACAGTAGACTCTCCCTCATTCTTGAAGCATTCTGTTCGTTTGCCTTCTACAAAACGAGGTTCTCCTAGTTTTGGTGCTACTTCTTTGGCTCCTCCAGCTCAGTCTCCTCATATCCGTCAATCCTTAAATAGTGGTGTACCTTGAAGCTGTGTCTTAGGTCCTTTTTTCTTCTCACTTGACACATTATCCTGAGCACTCATTTACTCCCATGGCTTCAAATACCATCTATAGGCTGATAATTCCCCAAATCTGTATTTCTGGTGTGGTCTGTCCCCTTGGTTTTTGGACCATAATATCCAACTTCTTACTCAACATTTAAACTTGAACTTATACTCAACATGCCCAAATCTGAATTCATCCTCTTTCTATGATCTCAGAAAGCAGCATCACCATCAACCCAGCTGCCCAAGTGAAAATCCTGGGAGTCAACCTCAACTCTCTCTCCCTCTCTACATTCAGTCAATCATCAAGTTCTGTCAATTAATTCTTCTAAATATTTCTGAAATCTATCCACTTCTCTTCATTCTCATTGCTACTGCCATTCTTATTTCAGGCCCCCAAGTTCAGACCAGCTCCTTACAGAACTCACTGCCTCTGATCTTGCCACCACTTCCCCTGCCCTCCTCCTAATCCATTTGGTCACATTGCAACAAGAATGCAATTGGCCTTTTCCAACACAGGTCTGATCTTATCGCCTCTGCTTAAAACACTTCAAAAGGACCTCAATAAAAAATTTAAACTCTTTAATATGATTTCCAAAGCGCTTCATGATCAGATTTTGCTTTCACAGTAAAGCATAATGGATAGACTGGGGAGCAAGACTGGCTGGGTTCAAATCCCAGCTTTACCATTTTTAGTAGCTGTGTAACTTTGAGCAAGTTAACTTCCCTGTATCTTAGTTTTCTCATCTGTAAAATGACATAATTACTGTACCTACATTCTAGGGTTGTTTTTAATATTTTGTTAATATACGCATAACATTCAAACAGTGCTTTATGAATGTCAGCTTTTCATAGTAATATTATCTCTTCAACCTTATCTCTTGCCACTTCTTCCCTCCCCCATCCTTTAGCCATATTGTATGCCTTTTAGTTTCTACAGCATAACACATTCTTTTTTTAAAGTGCATGATTCAATGGCTTCTAGCATATTCACAGAATTGTTCATCCATCATCGTACTCAATTTTAGAATATTTCCATCACCCCAAAAACAAGCCCCTCACCCCCTCCTCATTTGCCCTAGCTCTAGGCAACCACTAATTAATCTACTTTCTGTCTCCATGGATCTACCTCTTCTGGCCTTTTCATATAAGTGGAATCACACAATATGTGGCCTTTTGTGTCTGACTTCTTTCACTTAGCACAACATCTTCAACGTTCCTCCATGTGGTAGCATATATCAGTACTTCATTCATTGTTACAGCCACTCCATGTTCTCTTTCATTGACCTTTGTACATGGTATCCCCTCTGGTAGTAGCACATAGCTCCTCTCCGCCCTTGACTCACATGGCTAACTCCCACTTAAACTTCAGTTCTCAGTTTAGATGGAATGATAAGATTTCTTCCTGGAAGCCTTTGATGCCAGGCCTCTCCCATATCCGCTCCTGCTCCAGCCTGAATTAGGTAAGCTTCCTAGGCGATCGCCCAATACCCTGTACATCCCCCCTTGCTTGTCTTTTTCTCTGTCTTTCTCTCAGATGACCACCTGAACAATAACTGGGGCTGTGTATATATTGCTCGTACCCAGCACCAGCAGAGAGTGTGCCACACAGTAGGCACTTTGCTGAATTAATGAAATGGGAACATGGGACACTGGCCCAGAACAGAAAAGTGGAGGCTCTACTGGTTAGCAGATCAATAGGAGGTTTTCTGCTGCGGTACCAGACTAAACTTTCTAAAACTCTGCTTTTTTCAAACTTAATGTCCTCAAGCAAGATGCTGGGCCTCAGTTTTTCCTCTACAAAATGAAGGGTTCACCTGAATAATTCCTACAATTCCTTTCAGTTCTGCCACTGATTGCTTACAAGTATATGTTTAATTAGTCTTATAATTATGAAGGAGAGCCGAAAGGATACCAAAGGCATTAAAAACACATTTCTCTCAAATTAATGCAAAATGGCACTGTACAAAATACTGCTTTTTTCCCTTAAAGCATTAGCAATGTGGCATTTACTGGGGTCAAATAAATAAAAAATTAAAATAATGTCTTACATTGGAATGGTTAAGGAATACAGCCTCCCATCAACTGGAAGCTTCTGAATCTTCTTTTAATCAGTTCTATCTTGACACTTGATTGAATTACTAGCAGTAAGTGCCTCTGCATTTATAAGCATTTAATTTCCCTCCACTGGCCTGGCTTTGTAAGATGGAATGGAAAGTAGGAGATCCCACTCCCTCTCAGAGAAGCATTTCCCAGCTCCATCAGCCAGGCCCGAGCTATTCTGAGTGGGCTTACTGTTAATGAACATCACTGTGGCTCCTTCTAGGTCTAGACTGCTTTCCATTAGAGCAACTAGAGCTAAAGATGGGAAAAGCAACAAAAAAAATTTAGAATCACAGCACACTCTCTCTATATACACACCACTCTAAGGTTTCAATGTAATAACTCCCATTTATCAAACACTATGTTGACCCTTCATAATATAATATAATGTTCATAACAATCCCATAGAATAAGTATTATTATTACTATTATTATTATTATCCTCATTTTACAAATGAGGAAACTGAGCCTCAGAGAGGTTGAGGAACCACCCAAAGTCATGCATCCAATAAATGGTAGAGCCAAGATTTAAAACCGGACCTTTCTGGCTGCAGAGGCGTGGCTTGTGATGGTACAGTACACATGCCTCCCGTTATTCAGTAATTATTCATTTACATATCTTCCTCTCCCATTGTGCTATGAGCTCCCTCTGGGTTTGTGCCACCAGCACTTAGCATAATGCTTGGCACGTTGGTTCATTCATTCCTTCAGAACGGATCTATTGAGTGTGTACTACACATTAAACACTGGCTACAGGACTGGACCATACAGCAGGGAACAAGGCAGTAAGATCCCTGGCCTAGTAGAGCTTACATTCAGGTGAAGGAGACAGAAAGATTTTCTATGAAGAAAATAAAGCAAGAAAATGGAATTAAGAGTAGCTTGGGGGGTGGGGGTGGGGGTGGGCAGTGCTTTATGAGACTAAGGTGGTCAGGGAAGGCTTCTTTAAGTAGGCAATGGTTCATTTGATCTGTGACTTAAACAATGAGAAAGAGCTAACCACGGTAAGAGCCAGAGGAATCATGTTCCAGGCAGAGGAACCAGAATGTAAGAGGCCAGGAGCTGAGAAAGTGTTTGGCACATTGAAGGACAGAAAAGAGGGCTAGTGTGGGTGGAGCACAGGGAGCAAAGGGGTGAGTGATAGACGTCAGATTTTACAGGACTGTGTAGGCATTGGGCACCTCAGATTGTACCTACACTTAGGATTGGGACTGCTGCCCCCTACTGATTCATGACAAGAACCAGGCTGGAAGAAACAAGTTCATGAAGGGGGATATTCAGAGGTGAGATCCCTGGGCTCTGGGAAGAAAAGCATGGGCCTGCCCTGCACCTGCTTCCTCTGTTCCCTGTGCCTTTCTATGCAGCCTACTCCCATTTTTTTACCCTCCTTCCACCTCCTCCTCCACACACATCTCTAAAACAGTTTAAGCATGCAAGCCATATCCTTCAACTCCTCCTGACGCCATGAAACAGCCAGCCTGTGCCTTGAGCCTCTAATGCTAAAATCCTGGAGTCAGATAAGAGGGAGTGGTGGTGTTAGTGGCAGCAGCCACGTCACAGCTTGAGCTCAAAGCTCCAGGGCTTCTTCTGCCTGACCCCTGGAGACATTCAGACAACTTTAGCTTGGCTAAAACAGCAGTCTGGAGGGCTGAGTTTCCTAACTACTATGGTGAGCAGGAAAGGAAAGCAAGACTCAGAAAAAGCAAACACCAGGGACAAGAATTACAAGCCCGGCCTCTGCACCAACAGCAGACAGGCTGGGTGGAGGGCTCCTAGCACAGATACGCACAGGTTTCAGAACACAGAGGGATACCTTTTCCTCTCTTAAAAGCCAGGTCCAACACTTCTTACTCCCTACTGCCCCACTGTGGAGAAACGCTTTTGGGAAAACGTTAAGTGCAGGGCTTACTGTGG
This sequence comes from Hippopotamus amphibius kiboko, assembly GCF_030028045.1. NCBI lineage: Eukaryota > Metazoa > Chordata > Mammalia > Artiodactyla > Hippopotamidae > Hippopotamus > Hippopotamus amphibius. The sequence goes on along the minus strand of NC_080203.1, from coordinate 19,082,901 downwards.
GAAAAACATTCATTGCCATATTCTTCTTTCTGGCTTTGGGCTTCTGGTAGTCCCCATTTTCCATTTTCTCCAACACCTATCTAGCTCAGAGAAAGGGGTTTTTGACAGATGTACAACGGCATCGTCTTCACCTCTCCTTGTTAAAATTTAAGGCCAATAAAATAAACATGGAGCTTAACATTTTAGAAAAAGAGCACAATATTGCATAAGAAAATAGGAAGAAGGAAATAATAAAGATAAAAGCAAAAACATAAATAAATTGGAGGATGTAAAAACAGTGGAATTAATAAATAAATTCAAGAGCTGGTTGCTTGGAAGAGCTAATAAAGTAGATGAACCTCTGGCAAACCTATGGAAGAAAAACAGACCCATAAAATTAGAACTGAGGACGGGAATGTAACAACCAGTATAAACAACATGTTTTAACTGTAAGGAAATGCTGTGCACAATTGTATGCTAATACATTTTCAAAATATCACGCAATCGATGGTTTTTTCTACGAAAAATATAAAATATTAAAATTCACACAAGTAGAAAATTTGAATAAGTTAATAACTGAGGGATAAATTGAGAAACTGTCACCACACAAAGTTCTTAAATCTAATAGTAAGTATTTTCAAATCTTTAAGGAAGAAAATATAGAAAAAGTGAGGATATATCTAATTTACTCCATGCAACAAATCTGGTCCTGATCCCCAAACCTGACAAAGATAAAACAAAACATAGAAATCAGAGAGCCCTATAAACTCTGAATATAGGGGAAAAAAGTTTAAGACACTAGCAGTCACGATTTAGCAAAGCTTGAAAGGAGCGAAACATCACAATCACAAAGGACTGATTCTAGGAAAGGAGTGGTTCAGACTAAAGCATTTATTAGTATAAGACTATCTACAGGTTAAATCAGTGTTTGCCAGCTTTTTCATACCATAGATAGAAAATAAAAACATTTGTATGGGTCGTTGGGGTATGCAGATGAGGCTGCTCCTAGCTAGAGGAGGGGAGAAGGAATTTCTGGCTGTCCCAAGCCCACTGGCCACCCTGAGAGTCAAGGGGATGGATATATCGGTACATCCGTAACCAACGGTACTATTCACAGTATTTATCAAGTGGTAAGGCATACAAATCGACCAATCAGAATGTATTTGGATTCTGGACAGTAGCATTAGATCAGAGTCCTTGTGGCCTCATATTGTAGCAGGTGTTACCCCTTTAGTTGGTAGATTCTCGAGAGGTCTGGGCGGGGGACGTCCCAGGAAATAGCTGGGTCAGTGAGGGAGCACTCAGGGTGCTTAGGGCAACAGTGATTTACTATGGAAGTATTTCAATATTTTAAATGATCTAATTGTTTTAGTGTGGACCAGCTGAATATAAGCTCTGCCTGCAACCCAGAACCAATCCATCAAGTGCATCACTTGGGAAGATCTGGGTTAATCTACACTCTTAGTCTGTTTTAGGACTTACCACCCTGTATTGTAATGGTTGGCATCTTGTCCTTCTGACTAGAGTGTGACACTATCCATCTTTGTCTCTCCAGCACCCTTGCATAGTGCCTGACACAGAGTTGAAGCTTAATAAATATTTGCCAGATTGATCAAGATTTATTTACAAGAGATAATCAAAAGAGCAAATAATAACATTTAATATGCATTCTGTAAAATTAGGAATGGAATGATAAATATGTTAAGGATATATTTGAAAATAATAAGGATAACATGACAAAGAACATCTATTTCAAACATGAAGCAAAACAATATTTGCTGGACTTGCCTGGTGGTGCAGTGGTTAACAATCTGCCTGCCAATGCAAGGGACATGGGTTTGAGCCCTGGTCCAGGAAGATCCCACATGCCGCAGAGCAACTAAGCTGGTGCATCACAACTACTGAGCCCGCATGCTGCAACTACTGAAGCCTGTGCACCTGGAGGCCCAGCTCCGCAACAAGAAAAGCCATCAAAATGAGAAGCCCATGCACCACTACTCCCCTCGTTGCAACTAGAGAAAGCCTGCACGCAGCAACAAAGACCCAACGCATAAATAAATAAATAAATTTAAAATATTTACTGAAGATTATTAACAGTATTTCTTTTTTAAAAAAGAAAAACAAGAATATCTTCTATCATTTTTAACATTGTTTTAGAACTTCTGATCAATTCAATAAGGTATAAAAAAGAAATAAGGTATAAGTATTAAATAAATTATGATGGAAAATACAAAATATAAAGAATTTACGAATAAATAAGACAATTTATATAACCCATATAAATAAAACTATAAAAACTATTGAAAGATATAACAAAGAGCCCCCACCCTCAACCAACCATCTTTGTGTTTTTAGTATGAATAAATGATACTATTGTGTTCTTCTCTAAAATTGTTGTCAAGTTATGTCTGCAGAGAAAGGCCACACTCCTGTGGGCAAAGCATGAATGGAGTCTCCCTGGAAAACAGTGGTTATTCCAGATTATCAATCATCTGAGTAAAAAGACAGGAATGTGAAACTAAGAAGGCAGGTCTTAGGTATGCAAGGAAATTAACTGCTTGTATTTCTCTAAGTCTAGCACTGTTGGATTCAGATGTTCTCTCCTTTTGCTCCTGGGTGGTGGGTTGCTAAAATGGTACCCACCTTGTGGAAATAGTTGTGGATCAAGGATAATACGGGGCTCTGAAGAGCAAGCCTTATATTGTAAAGTACAATGATCTGGTTTCATATTATTCTCTGTGTTTATTTATCTATTGTTATTCCCTAGTCTTTAGAACAATCTTGTTAAACGTTCCAGCCTTACCTCAGCTATGCTAGAAGGTACTTAGGAAAAGTTAATGTATCTACATTTAAACCAAAGTGCTGATGGGAGAGCAGAACCTCTTCCTTCATAGGCAGGTAGTCATGGGGTTCTGGGTAATTACGTGGGTAATTGAGTGCTTGAGCTAGGCACTATTTTAAAAGTTTTTTCTTTTGGCTGCATTGGGTCTTAGTTGCGGCACACGGGATCTTCGTTGGCATGTGGGATTTTCGTTGCTGCGCGCAGGCTCTTCACTGTGGCACATGGACTTCTCTCTAGTTGTGGAGCGGGGGCTCTGTAGTTTGCAGCATGTGGGCTCTCTAGTTGAGGTGCGCAGGCTCAGTAGTTGTAGCGTGCTCGGGCTTAGCTGGCCCGAAGCATGTGGGATCTTAGTTCCCCAGCCAAGGATCGAATTGGAATTCCCTGCATTGCAGAATGGATTCTTTACCACTGGACCACCAGGGAAGTCCCTAATCTCATTTACTTTATTTATTTATTTATTTATTTATTTAGGCCTCAGGATCTTAGTTCCCCAGCCAGGGATTGAACCCGGGCCTTTGGCAATGAAATTTAACCTTTGGACAACTAGGGAATTCTCACATAATCTCATTTAAACCTCTCAACAAACCAGTGAGGTAGGTACTTTTTTAACCTCAATTTACAGATGAGAAAACTGAGTCTCAGAAAAGTGTAGTAATGTACCCAAAATTATACAGCAAGGGAAATGGCAGAGGTAAAATAAACACAGCTCTGTTCAACTTCAAACTCCATGTTCTCCACTGCTACTTAATTCAAAGGACCCCTAGGGGAAGAAGATTTGTGGAGGATAAGAGTTAAGGGTTCTAGGCTTAATTTAATTAACAAAGGTAGACATTTTCCTTTTATGAGAGATAAAAGATGAATTCAATAAATACAAGACATGCTATGTTCATAGATGGAAACCCTAAATATTGTAAGGATATAAATTCTCCTTGAATCAGTTTGTTATTTTTTTAAACTTTTTTATTAATGGTAAATTTCAAACATACACAGAGTAGGAGTAGTGTAATAAATCTCCATGAATCTATCAATTAGCTTCAAGAATTATCAACACATGGCCAATCTCATCCCATCTATATCATTCTCTGGTCCCCTCTCCATTTTTTTTGATACAGTAGGTCCTTGTTGGTTATTTATTTTAAATATAGCAGTGTGTACATGTCAACCCCAAACTCCCTAACTATCCCTCACCTCCCCCCCACCACCACCTGGTAACCACAAATTCATTCTCTAAGTCTGTGAGTCTGTTTCAGTTTTGTAAATAAGTTCATTTGTATCATTTTTTTTAGATTCTGCGTATAAGCAATACCATACAATATTTGTCTTTCTCTGTCTGACTTACTTCAGTATGACAATCTCTAGGTCCATCCATGTTGCTGCAAATGGCATTATTTCATTCTTTTTTATGGCTGAGTAGTATTCCATTGTGTACATGTACCACATCTTTATCCATTCCTCTGTCGATGGACATTTAGGTTGCTTCCATGTCCTGGCTATTGTAAATAGTGTTGCAATGAACATTGGGGTGCATGTATCTTCTCAAAGTATGGTTTTCTCCAGATATATGCCCAGGAGTGGGATTGCAGCATCATATGATAGTTCTATTTTTAGTTTTTTAAGGAACCTCCATTACTGTTCTCCACAGTGGCTGCACCAATTTACATTCCCATCAACAGTGTAGGAGGGTTCCTTTTTTTCTACACACACTCTCCAGCATTTATTGTTTGCGGATTTTTTGATGATAGCCATTCTGACTGCTATGAGGTGATATCTCATTGTTGTTTTGATTTGCATTTTTCTAATAATTAGTGATGTTGAACATTTTTTCATGTGCCTCTTGGCCATCTGTATGTCTTCTCTGGAGAAATGTCTCTTTAGGTCTTCTGCCCATTTTTTGATTGGGTTGTTGGTTTTGATGATATTAAGCTGCATGAGCTGTTTATAAATTTTGGAGACTAATCCTTTGTTGGTCACATCATTTGCAAATATTTTCTCCCATTCTGTGGGTTGTCTTTCTGTTTTGTTCATGGTTTCCTTTACTGTACGGAAATAAAAACAAAAATAAACAAAATGGGACCTAATTAAACTCAAAAGCTTTTGCACAGCAAAGGAAACCATAAACAAAACAAAGAGTTTGTTATCTTTAAGCACCACATTCTACAGTAAAAGTAACTCCAGAGATGCAGAGAATCTAGATTGCTTACAAAAGGAGAGTCTTTGGATGTCTTTATTAATATATTTTACTTGACGCCCTTAAGAGAGATACCTCAAAGTCCACTAGGGGTGTCTTCCTCAACCCTGTACAAAGTATAGAGTTCTGTAGCTCTAGTTTCTCCCCTGGTAACTTCATGCCAGAGCTCCTCAGAACACAAGAAGACCCCTGTACTTGGCTGTTAAGACCCTTACCCACATTCAGCTCCCTCCTCTCTGAGGCCCTTGTGTGTTTTGATTCTGCTTTCTCCATCTTTTCTCAAGATTTTCTCCTCAAGACTCATTTCCCCCTTTTATAATCACTTCTAATATTCCCACTTTTTTTGCTGCTTTATAAGCCTGTTGCTTTTATACTGATGGATAGAAGCTCATTAAATCATCCAAAGACAGCCATTCCCCCTGCACACTCTGAGCTGCTACGAGAATGCAAGGGGCTCACAAAAAAAAAAAAAAACGATTAGAGCATTAAAAGCATGGGCTTGCCCAGTGATCATGGATTTAATCCTGGAATTAGCTCAGGAATATAGAGATCCAGCTCTTCTCCACTGGGCAGTGTGAAGGAAAAAAAAAAAGCAAAGTTAGCCTTCACTCAGAGGAGCCCCAAGAGGCCCAAAGAATCCTGTATCACAAAATAAATCCTCATACACTAAACACAGAATAATAATAAATAAAGAAGAAAATTGGGCTTGGGATTATGTCAAAATCCTGCTCTGATTCCACATGGTCTGAGAAGGACTGTGTAGTGTAGTGGAAGACCAGACTGTTGAGACTAGAATCTCAGCTCTGCCACTTCCTACCTGGGTAACTTTAGATAAGTTCCTTCACCTCTCTGCTGCTTAGTTTCCTTATTTGTAAAATGGGGTAATAATAACAACTACCTCAGAGAATTGCTATGAGAATTAAATGAAATAATACGTATAAGGTTGCTGATACACTGTTGGCAATTATTATATGTTAGCAGACTCTGCCTTCTCTGCCAGAACTCCAAGACTACTTCTTTCATGTTTTTCTGCACTGATCCAATTGCTTATCCTTTTGTCACAGGCAGTTTTACTGTTGATTCCCTCCCCCTCGTCTTCTTTGACTTCTCTTATTGCCTCTTCAAACATCCCTCCCTGCCAAATGCGCTTTTGCAAGCTTCTGTTAAAGCCCCAGAGTGTCAAGGCTCAGTACACTTCACAATCTCAAGACCGAAGATTGCTTTCTCTTCCAGGGGTTCTAGCCCTATTAATGAAAAATAGCCAAATACAGGGCACAGGGTTTGTCTTGTGGAGATTCACAGATGTAAAATAACAGCTGTTTTACCACAACTGTTGTTTTTGAGAAATCCAAACTGCTCAGATTAGACCCATGCCAAAAGAAATTCTTTCAGACCACTGAGCATGCCCTAATTAATTTCTAGGCTGAGTTTAACTTCATCAGTGGCCTGGAGATTTCTACAAACCTTCATTTACCTTACTTTGGATTTCTTTGCCATCTTACCTTCTCATGTCCCTGTTTCAGCTACCACTACATACTGATACCATCCGTTCTTTGAATCTCTTCCATAAAGGCTTTTAATATTTGCCTTTGCATTTTGTCCTTTGTTTTCAACTCCCTCCAAACCCCTAAGCAGATAAAAATAGCCAATCAAGAATATCAGACTAAAGAACCAAATCAAATATTAAAAAACAGTTAGGGGAAATATACCAAGAACTTCAAGCTAAACAAATTCCATAAGCCCAATGCATCATTCACAGTAGTGCCTGGGTCACTGAGCATGAGATCACAAAACTCATCTAAAGCCAAGCAAGAAACCCATTCCTATCAGAATAAAGATTCATGGGTACAGCTGCAATCCAGGTGCAAGGGTAGCATATTTCAATGATGGTTCTATGTTCATATTACATTCTGGATATTATCCAGTATCATTACAAGTCATTCCCAGCCATCCTTGGCAAAACCTCAGAATCAGATCCAAATAAAACAAGCAGAATGCACACTAAATTATGCACAAGGAATCTTCTAGCATTTCTCAGTAAAGTCTACTGTAGCCTGGGAGCAAGTATTTCAATTGCTACCACTGATCATTAAACACTCTATGATTAGACTGTGAGCTCCATGAGGGCAGGGATTTGGGTTTGTTTTATTCACCGTTGTGCTCCCAGAATCTAGCAAACATAGGAGGCATTCAACAAATACTTTTTGAATGAATAAACAACTACATTCTCAATTTTACATTATATAATTATATATTACACCCTCCCCTGCCATTAATCTCCCTAGAAATTAGGATAAAGTACTTACTACTTATTCAAAAATGTTAAATCCCCAAATTTTAACCAAGTTAATTAATACCAACTTATTTCCACAAAAAGTAAAATCACCATTTGAACAAATACCCAGACCAAAGAAGAATTCAGCTAGTTGTATGTTAACACAGCTAAAATTATATTTCCCATTATAATAGATCATTCCTCAATGATATGTATCAAATTTGATAAATCCCTAATCTAAATACCAAAATGTTTGCTATGACACAACAAAATGATGCTAAAATTCATTTGGAAAAAATAAACGTCAATAATATCAAAAGATTATTTTGCAAAGGAAGAAAAAGGAGAAGGTACCAACCTTGCCAAATATTGGAACACATTATAAAATAATAATAATCAAAACAATACAGTACTGATATAAAACAGAAAAATAAAAAGGAGCAGAAAAGGAAAGCAATCCAGAAAGAAATCATTTACATATAAGAATTTACTATGCAAATGAAGTAAGCACCATCAAACACGGGGAAAGAAATATTTAGGTAATAGTGCTAGGATAACTATAGCCACCACTTTGGGGGGAAAAGTGGTTGAATTACATACTTTACACGATGCAACACAAATTCTGGATGGATAAAATATTAAATATTGAAAATTGAGTTAATTAAAAACAAACTGGAACTAGAAAAGAATACATATTATATCTGGAAAGATATTTTTCAGGAAAAGATAAACTTTTATGATCGCACTGTTTAAACAAGTAAACTTCTTAACAATAAAATAAAAAATTCTAATGATAACCTGCAAAGATATATATTACCTGGATTGCTAGTTTCACTCTGACCTCATCTACTCACTCTGCTCCTACCATGCTGGCTTCCTTGAACATACCATGCATGATCCTTCTTCTGGGCCACTGCACTTGCTATTTTCCTCTGCCTGGAATGCTCTCCACTCAGATACACACATGTTCAAATGTCCCTGAACATCCTATCTGCAATAGCAACACCTCCACCCAGAACTCTTTATCCTCATTACTGACCATTATTTTCCTTGAACTAAAACATTTATCATCCTCTAACATATCATAAATTTACTTGTTTATTTATTTCTTAATTGTTGACCCTACTAGAATTTAAGGACTGTGAAGGCAAGAAACTTGTTTTCTTCATTGCTATATACCCAGGGCTTGAGATCAAACCTGTCATACAGTAGAGCTCAATAAATATTTGCTGAATGAGTGAACAAAAAGACTAAAATAAGAGGAAAACTCTACCATAGAAAAAATGCCATCAAACACGATAGGCAAAGGCTTAATGGCTCTTCTATATAAAGAATTTGTCTCAATTTATGACAGTGACATTAAGACTAGGCTCATAGTAGGCAGTCAAGAAAAATGTGTTGAATGAGTGAATGAATGAATGAACAAATGAATGAGTATATAAATGAGTAAGGGACATGAACAACCAATTCACATGAGAAAGTAAAAATAGGAAGCAAACATGGAAAAATTTTAAATAAAAAGGAATTAAGACAAATTAGCAATTAAAAATGCTTATACTGCAATAAAGAGCTTAAAAAATGCTTAATGAAGAAGTTTCAGTTCAAATAGCAGCAATATAAATTGATAGACCTCTCTTTAAAAAATGTCAGTGTGCTTCCGCTTGTAACAGGACGCCCAATTCAAATTCACTTAAAGGTGGGACTTTCTAGGTGGCGCAGTGGTTAAGAATCTGCCTGCCAATGCAGGGGACATGGGTTCATTCCCTGCCCCAGGAAGATCCTACATGCCACGGAGCAACTAAGCACATGCACCACAACTACTGAGCCTGAGCTCTAGAGTCCACGAGCCACAACTACTGAGCCTGTGTGCTGCAATTACTGGAGCCTGTGAGCCTAGAGCCCGTGCTCCACAACAAGAGAAGCCTACAATGAGAAGCCCACCCACTACAACAAAGAGTAGCCCAACAAAGAGCAGCCCCCACTCACCACAACTAGAGAAAGCCTGTGTGCAGCAAAGAAGACCCAACAGAGCCAATAAATAAATTAATTAATTAATTAAAAAGAACCAAATTCACTTAAAGGGAACTTATTGAATCATATAACCAAGAGTTCAGGGGTAAGAAGGTTTCAAGGCACAGTTTAATTATAACCTCATTGCTGCAAAATGTCTGCCAAAACAATGAGGCTATATGCTTCCTCTTGAAAGAGAGTCTGCTGTGTGCTATAGGCATGGAAAGAAGTCTTGAGCTTCATACTGACTGGGCCACCATTGAACCAATTTCTGTGACCAGGGAAATACTATATGCTGTATAGTTTAGGCCTGGGTTACCTCAACCAAATACTATGGCAAAAAAGAATGGATTACCCAGGTTGATAAAGAGTAATGAGGGTTCACAGTTGCAGGTGGTGGTGGAATCAATCCCACACATATCAAGTGGTTGCCAGGAAGAGAACCACAATGTCCACTGCAGGAAGCAATTTGGAGATACCTATGAAGAATCTGTAACCTAGTAATCACATTCCTGGGAATTTATCCTGAGGAACAAATTCAAATGAAGAAAAGCTATATGCACCAATACTTACTTTATCTCTGTATTATATGAATAATTATATTAAGCTATAGTAGCAAACACTGTAATAACAAATGCACAACTGCTGAGAAAAATTTAAAGAAAGTATGCTGTATAAATCAATATTCAAGGGGCTTCCTAGATAGCGCAGTGGTTGAGAATCCACCTGCCAATGCAGGGGACACGGCTTCGATCCCTGCTCCAGGAAGATCCCACATGCCGCGGAGCAACTAAGCCCGTGTGCCACAACTATTGAGCCTGCGCTTTAGAGCCCGTGAGCCACAACTATTGAGCCCATGTGCTACAACTACTGAAACCCACGCGCCTAGAGCCTGTGCTCCGCAACAAGAGAAGCCACGGCAATGAGGAGCCCGTGCACCACAATGAAGAGGAGCCCCCACTCACCACAACTAAAAAGAAAGCCCGTGCACAGCAAAAAAGACCCAGCACAGCCAATAAAATAAATAAATAAATAAATAAATAAATAAATAAATAAATAAATAATAAATAAATAAATTTATAAAAGTAAATAAATAAATATTCAAGGACTTCCCTGAAAGTCCAATGGTTAAGACTTCGCCTTCCAATGCAGGGGGTGCGGGTTCAATCCCTGATTGTGGAGCTAAGATCTCACATGCCTCTCAGCCAAAAAACCAAAACATAAAACAGAAGCAAAAAAAAAACAACAAACAAACCCACCAGAAGCAATATCATAAAAAATCCAATAGACTTTAAAAATGATCCACATCAAAAAAATCTTTTAAAAAATTTCAATGGAATAGTATGTAACTATTAAAAGTAATAATTACAAAGATTATGTAATGACACTAAGATATATATATAAACATTCTTACATAATATACATATATGCTATAATATAAAAAACTGAATACAGAATTCTGTGCATATTAATAGAGGAATAGAGAGATGAAAAGAGTCATATTTAAGTAGGAGAATTAAGGGTGATTTTTTTACCTTCTAAAATTACCTTTAATTTAGTCCTAACAATAAAATTTGAAATCAAAGAGCGACAATCCAGTAACAACTGAGATATTCCCGAGAAGCGTGTGTCCTCTAACAATAAAATCAGATTCTAGGTTAAGCCAATGGCTCCATCAAACCCTGGGCAAAGCTGGTCTTCAACACGGCAGCCTGTCATCACCCAAAGACTCCCTTTCCTTTTTGGTTTCCTTTTCTCATTTTTGCATCCCCTCCTCCACTGATCTCTACGTTTCCTGGAATCTTCAGTCATTGTCAAAAAGACCTTAGAAATTCATTTTCGCTGAGGTTCCCTGGTGGGAGGGCTTACAGAGTGGGGGTGGCAATGCTCAGTGCAAAGAAATAAAGAGATGAGAACTGATGTTTTGGTCCAGTTCAATTTTGGAGATAGAAGAGAAGAGGCCTTCCAGTACCAGTCATATGTCTATTATCCCAATATTTATTTATTATCCAAATATTATTATTATCCAGAAGTTTATTTAATTACTAAATTCAAGACATTGTGAGAGATATAAATATGAAGAAAAATTACAGACTAGAAAAAGGGATAGGTCTGTACACAAATAACTATATGCTACATAGCACAGGGAGATCAACTCGATGCTTGGTGATGACCTAGAGCGGTGGGATAGGGAGGATGGCAGGGAGGCTCAAGAGGGAGGGAAACGGGGATATATGTATAAATACAGATAATTCACTTTGTTGTACAGCAAAAACTAACACAACATTGTAAAGCAACTATACTCCAATAAAGATCTGAAGAAAAAAAAATAAGAAGTACATAAATGGGATTAAATGATATAGAAATTCAAGGCAGTAGATTATTTCTAGCTGGTGATATTAGGAGAGTCTTCATGGAGGAGGTGATGGAGCTTCTGTGGTTTGAAAGATAGGAGAGGTTGTAGTATGCATAGAAAGGGGAAGAAGATTCCAGGCGAGGGTAACTGAATAGGAAAATGCACTAAGATGTACATAATAATAGCAAGTACTAAATTTCAGTGAATCTAAACGACCAGTGATTATGAGACACAATGTTATTTTATGCAATACTAAGAAAAGATAAACACTACCAATCAAACAAAAAATTGAAGCTTTCTTTTCACTTGGAATTTTTATTCTGTATTTACTGAAAGAGCTCTTTTAAACTTCAGACATACACTAAGCAAAATAAAATAGTTATAATATTCCTAAAGCTTCTTCGCAGTGAGTGAGGAAGGGGCCAGATGATACAGGGCTTTGTAGATCTCATTAAGAATTTTGGCCTTTACAATGCAATTAATACTCAAAAATATTTTCAATAATAAAATATGCATGGACAGCACTAACCATGTTCTACTGAGATGACCATTCTCTTTCACATCCGAATTCTTCCCTCACAATCTCCATGGATTATCCCAATAGAGTAATTCTTAAAGAGTAAGTTGTCCCAAACTTCTCTGGTGGTGCAGTGGTTAAGAATCCACCTGCCAATGCAGGGGACACAGGTTCAATCCCTGGTCCAAGAAGTGCCCACGTGCCATGCAGCAGCTAAGCCCTCGAGCCCCAACTACTTGAGCCTGTGCTCTAGAGCCCATGAGTCACAACTACTGAGCCCAGGTGCCACAACTACTGAAGCCCGGGGAGCCTAGAGCCTGTGCTCCGCAACAAGGGAAGCCATCTCAATGAGAAGGCTGCGCACCACAACAAAGAGTAGCCCCTGCTTGCCACAACTAGAGAAAGCCCGTGCACAGCAACAAAGACCCAAAGCAGCCATAAATAAAATAAATAAATGAATAAATTTATTAAAAAAAAAGAGTAAGTTGTCCTTATTCTTCTGTAAATAATGGGCCAGAAGAGAGCAAAGGCAAGAAGACATGGGGCCATATATACTATCAAACCATATTAATGAAGGATACTTAAAATAAACCACAAATAAACTACATTCTATTTATGCCACAATGACTTAGGAAAAAATGAACACAGATTCTGGCCTAGGTGATAATTAATAATGATCATTCTTGAGAGATTTTGCAGTTGAATTGCAAAATAAAATCCCCAGCAATATAGGAAGATCAAGAAAACCATTTTATCATCCAAATGGATATTCAGAAGGCATAATATTGCTATAGGAAGGCAAGAAAAGAATTATTTGGATTTTACAAAATGCATATATATGATTGATACCTCAAAAATGCTTTCAAAGTTTATTATATGGTCTCTTCTCCAAAATATATGCAATATATAGTTATCAAATATTGCTCAAATTAATGTACCTAACAGTTTTATTTTATGAAACCAGTCTGTCGTTTGATCTTAATTTCTACATGAATGAAAGAGCAGTCCCATAAAACTGAAAATGTAATTTAGCAATTTAACAAGGACACAACAATGCTTTGAAAATGAACAGCTTTTAACGGAGTAGAATAACTTACCTATTTGGCATACTAAACAAATAATACACTAAATACCAAATAGTTTTCCTTACTACTGAGTTTCACTTAAAAACTGGAAATTTTCTTTGTACCCATACTTTTAATTTAAAATGCCAAGAATTTTTAAAAAATACACTAACCAGGTGTGTCTTCTTGGAATGTGCAAATATTAATCATCATAATGACAAATTACCACTGAAATATTATCCTTGAAAAGAAATGTATCATAGGATTTTACAAAGAGCTATGGAAAGTAATAGATTAAAAGTAAGGACAGAAATCATACTAAAATGGACTCACCTTCAATTTTTAAGATTATGATTACATCAATGATTAATCTATATAGAGAATATTCAACATAATATAATATTAAATACTCTGCCACCATCTCACTTACAGACTGATTACAAGGCAAATTAAAGTGTCATGAAGTCATCCTGCTAACCTTCAGACTAGTGCTCTCAGACTGTAATGTGCATGCCAAACACCTGCGGATGTTGTTAAAATGCAGATTCTGACTAAGTCTCCGTGGGACCCGTGATTCTGCATTTCTAACAAGTTCCCAGGTGGTGCTCATGCTGCTGGACCATAATTTGAGTGGCAAGGCTTTAGGCTACAAGAAACTGTATATTCTGCAAGAAACTTTATAACAAATATGTTTTTGGATCCCACTTCTTTCATTCATACTTCCAACATGTTCAATAAAACCTTAAAATATTTCCTCTGGATAGAAACATTCTCTATTCTGAACAGACTTGTGGTTGCCAAAGGGGAGCAGGGGTGGGGGAGGGAAGGATTGGGAGATTGGGGTTAGCAGATGTAAGCTTCTATATATAGAATAAACAACAAAGTTCTACTGTAGAGCACAGGGAGCCATGTTCAATACCCTGTGATAAACCATAATGGAAAAGAATATGAAAAAGAATGTATATGTATGTATAACTGAATCACTTTGCTGTACAGCAGAAACTAACACAACATTGTAAATCAACTATACTTCAATAAAATTGCATTAACATTACTACGTAGTAGATGCTGGCATAAGGGACATTAACCCCATATCAAACACAAAGATAATAATTAATAAATACTTATTGACTGACTGACCTTTTTAAAGAACAGCTTTATAGAGACATAATTCACATACCATAAAATTCACCCATTTACAGTGTATAATCTAATCGTCTTTAGTATACTCACAGAGCTGTGCAACCATCACCGCTCTCTAATTTTAGAATATATTCATCACTCTAAAAAGAAACCTAGTACCCATTACCAATCACTCTTCATTTCACCCTAATCCCTCCAGCTCTAGGCAACTACCAATTTATTTTCTGTCACTATGGATTAGCTTGTTCTGAATATGTGATGTTTTGTGACTGGCTTCTTTCATTTAGCATAATGCTTTCAAGTTTCACTGATGTTGTAGCCTGTATCAGTACTTCATTTCCTTTCAATGCTGATCACATTCCATTCTATGGATATACCACATTTTGTTCATCCATTCATCAGTTGATGCATATTTGAGTTGTTTCCATGCTTTGGCTACTATGAATAATCCTACTGTGAACATTTGTGTATAAGTTTTTTGGTGGGTGTGGGTTTTCAATTCTCTGGGATATATACCTAGGGGTGGGTCATATGTTAACTCTATGTTTCACTTTTTGAGGAGCCGATAAACTGTTTTCCAGAGTGCCTGTACTGTTTTACCTTCCAACTAGCAATATACAAGGGTTCCAATTTCTCCACATCCTGGCCAACACTTGTTACTGTCTTTTTATATATATATATATTTATATATATATAACTGTCTTTTTATTATAACCACCATGCTGGGTGTGAAGTGGGATCTCATTGTGGTTTTGACTTACATTTCCCTGATAGCTAATGGTGTTGAGAATTTTTTTCATGTGCTTATTGGTCCTTTGTATATCTGATTGGCTTTTATACCTTTAAAAAATTTTTTATTGAGGTAAAATTGGTTTATAACATATAAGTTTCATGTGTACATTATATGTCTATTTCTATATGCCCTACAGTGTGCTCACCACCAAAAGTTTAGTTTCAATCCATCACCATACAGTGGATTCCCTTTACCCATTTTGCCCTCCCTCCATCCCTTCCCCTTTGGTAACTATTACTATTACAGAGCACTCTGTAACTGATTTTTTTTGTTATAATTTATTAAGCATTTACCATGTGTCGGGTCATTTTCATTCATTGTCTCATTTCAACTTTTCACCAGCCATATGAAAAAAATACTATTTTTTTTTTAATTTTTTTGGGGGGTACACCAGGTTCAATCATCTGTTTTTATACACATATCCCCGTATTCCCTCCCTTCCTTGACTCCCCCCCAAAAATACTATTTTTTAAACAGATCTTTAAAGGTATAATTGACATACAATAAACTGCACATATTTGTAAATTTTATGAGTTTAGACATATATATACACCTTGTGAAACCATCACCACCATCAAGATAACTAACACATCCATCATCTCTAAACATTTTCTCATCCCCTTGGTAATCCCTCCTTCCTACCCTTCCCATCCCCTTGCCAAGGAACCACTGTTCTGTTATCTGTCATTATAGATTAGTAAGCATTTTCTAGTTTTATATAAATAGAATTATATGTTATATACTCTGTTTTATCTGGCTTCTTTCACTCAGCACAACTATTTTGGGATTCATCCAAGTGCTTGCGTGTATCAATAGTCCATTCCCTTTTTTTTAACAGCTTCACTGAGATATAATTTATATATCATTCAATTCACCCTTTTAAAGTATACAATCCAATGGTTTTGGTATATTACATTACTAATTTTTTAATTGTGGTAAAATATAGGTAACATAAAATTTGCCATTTTAGTCCCTTCCTTGTTATGTTGCTGAATAGTATTCCATTGTATGGATTTACCACAACTTGTTTTTCTATTCAGACAAGTAATATTATATTCATGCCCACTTTATAAATGTGAAAAGTAAAGCATGGAGGTAAATCACAGGCAAGTATATAATACAGCTGGTGTTCAAAGCTGGGTCTGTCCAATGCCAGAGTCAGTGCTTTTAACCACCATGCTCCACTGTCTTTCCAAACTGCAAAGATCTAGCTGTACTTTTAACCAAATACGTGCTGCCTACACGGCCAACATATCAGTTCTTGTCATAATCTAGCCCTGGAGGCTGGTCAAGGTCTTTCTCCCCTAATAAGCTGAAAGATCCTTTCTCTCTCTCTCTCTCTCTCTCTCTCTCTCTCTCTCTCTCTCTCACACACACACACACACACACACACACACACACACAAATATAAAGTAGAAACCATTGTCAGCATAAGCCACAGACACTGAGGTGACCGCATTGTAAATAGCAGGCAGGGTTCCAGAATCGAGGATCAGACATGGGTTCAAAGAGCTGGATGTTAAGCAGGACCAGACAGGTTAGTGTCAGAACAACGAGCTTTGCCCAATCATACGTAAAATAAACTCTCTGCCCTCCTCAGGCTTGTGCCAAAGTGTTAACTGAATGCAAAGTAGGAAAAGAAACAAGTCTTTATGTGATAATAGCCCAGGTGGAACAAGTACCCAAAAGAGTCACTTCAACTGTCAGGAGAGTTGATTCATTTACCCTTTGTAGCGCCTCAGATTGGGAGCATACAAAGATATATTCCCCTACTCTTCCTAGAAAGAAATTTGAGGGATAATGCACTAAACTACCTTCACAGGATTACAGGACATAAGGGCTACCATGGAAGACGGCAGTGGTGGCCTCATCTCTGTTTTCACTAATTCATAAAAAGAGGAAATGAGTTGTAGTAGAAATAGGCATTTCTTGACAATATTATAAAGCTCTATAATATAAGCTGTCAGAGGAGGCTGTGGAATCTTCTGCCCTGGAACTCATTAAGAGCAAACAAGATACCCACTTGGAATAAATCCAGGAGTAGAGTCAGAGGAATACCAGACATAGAGAACTAAACATGGTCTGCAGCAAGGGCTGGCTGCAGTCAAACAGCTGGATCCAGACAGCTGCACAGGCAGTTATTCCAATTGTCTGTAGGGATCACTTAACTCCAGTGTGGCCAGAGAGAACCAAAAGATGATTCCTAGACAACTGGACTCTCCAATTCTGCTTAATTCCATTTCTTTTTTCTTCTGTGAAAACATGGCCACAACAAGGCCACTAATATGACCTTTGGAAACCAGAATATGATTTATTTTAAGCCTCCAGGATCTTTGGTTAAAATACATATACTAGACAAAGAAACAGCAACTGGTGCTTAAAAAACGAACCTGAGGGATTCCCTGGTGGTCCAGTGGTTAGGACTCTGTGCTTCCACAGCAGGGGGTACAGGTTTGATCCCTGGTTGGGGAACTAAGGTCCACAAGCTGCACAGCCAGCCAAAAAAAGAAAAAAAACCTGAAACACATGGATCCCAGTCACTACTGGTTTTTGGTTTTATTCATAAAAATTATTAAGGGGCTGATGGAATACACACAGCTCATGACAAATTAATCTTAATTCCTGACCCTGGCTCTAAGGTCATTTACAACGGTCTGATTCCAGTCTCCAAGGCCTCCTCTACCCATAGCTGAGACATCAATTTGATCCCAGCTACAGGCTCAGTGCTAGCCCCAGACACACTCTGTCAGCAAAGTTTTAAGAAGGTTCCACCCCAACACTCTAAGACTCAACATCAACTTGCTACAAGTCCTGTCCTTGTGGCCCAGTTTGTTAAAATGGAATTCCTTTCCCTTCTTTCCCTTCTTCCTTCTTCCCCATCACCCAGCAATTCTACTTCTAGGTTTGTACCCAAGAGAAATGAAAACATGTCTACAAAAAGCTTGAATATCAATACTCATAGCAGCGTTATTTTTAATAGCTAAAAAACTAGAATATGCTCAAATGTCCATCAACAGAAGAGTGGATAAATTGCAGTACATCCCCACAATGCAATACTACTACTCAGCAATAAAATGGAAATACAAACTGATACATACAACAAGATGGATGAATTACAAAAACACGCTGAGAGAGAAGCTAGACACAAAACAATATATACTGCATGATTCCATTTATATAAAATTCTAGAACAGGCAAAATTAATGGTGGGAAAAAATCAGAACCTCAGTTGCATCTGGGATATGTTATGGATTGAATTATGTCCCCCAAAATATATGTTGAAGTCCTAATCCTCAGTACCTGTGAAGGTGACCTTATTTAGAAATAGGGTCTTTGCGGATATAATCAAGTTTAAATAATGTCATTAGGGTGGGCCCTAATCCAATATGATTGGTGTCTTTATAAGAATAAGAGAGACAAAGGCAGAAATACAAGGAGAATGCCATGTGATGACAGGAAAGAGGTTGCAGTGGTGCATCTACAAGCCAAGGAACACCAAGTATTGCCAGCAACACTAGAAGTGAAAAGAAAGGAATTGGACAGATTCTTCCCTGGAGCCCTGAGAGAGAGCATGTCTCTGTTGAGATCCTGATTTTGGACTTCTACCCCCTGGAACTGTGAAAGCATAAGTTTCTGTAGTTTTTTTTTTTTTTTTTTTTTTTTGGCACACGGGCTTAGTTGCTCCGCGGCATGTGGGATCTTCCTGGAGCTGGGATCAAACCCGTGACCTCTGCATTGGCAGGCGGATTCTTAACCACTGCGCCACCTAGGAAGCCGAGTTTCTGTAGTTTTAAGCCACAGAGTTGATAATAATTTGTTACAGTAGCCCTAGGAAACTAATTCAAGGTGGGTGAAGTATGGACTGGTTGGGAAGAAGCATTATGGAAATTTCTGGGGTAAAGATAATGTTCTATATTTTGATAAGGGCTTGGGTTACATGAATATATGCATTTGTCACAACTCATCTAATAGTACACTTGAGATTTATGCATATCACTGTCCATGAGTTTTACCTCAAAAAGAAAAAGTACCATAAATAAATATTGAATTACAGTTAATGACATGCATGCTGAAGCATTTAGGGGTGAAGTGTACCAATGTCTGCAACTTACTTTGATTGATGGTTGGAGGTATGGATAGATATGGGATAAAGCAAATTGTGTAAAATGTTAATCACTGTAGAATCTAGGTGGTGGGTGCCTGGTGCTTGCTCTATTTTCATCATTCAACTTTTTTTATGTTTGAAAGTTTTCATAATAAAATGTTGGAGAAAAAAACAAACTCTGCTTGCTGTGTGAGACCATCCTCAAAACAAGTTCCTTAGCCTATCACACCTCTGTTCTTTCCAAATATACTGGAAATTCAGGAGCTGCCATAGCCTCAGAACATTTTGCAGGCGAGAAAACTGAGTTGCAAAGTAGTTCAGTGACTTGCCCAAGGTCACACAGCTAGTAGTGGAGACATTCTTTTCTCTTTTAAAAAGAATTTTATTGACATATAATTGACATACAATAAACTGCATATATTTAAAGTGTACAATTTGATATTTTTTCTTTTTAGTCATCTATTTTATACATACTAATGTATTTATGGCAGTCCCAATCTCCAAATTCATCCCACACCACCAACCCCCGCAGTTTCCCCCCTTGGTGTCCATATGGTTGTTCTCTACATCTGTGTCTCTATTTCTGCCTTGCAAACCAGATGATCTGTACCATTTTTCTAGATTCCACATATATGCGTTAATATAGGATATTTGTTTTTCTCTTTCTGACTGACTTCACTCTGTAAGACAATCTCTAGGTCCATCCATGTCTCTACAAATGACCCAATTTCACTCCTTTTTATGGCTGAATAATATTCCATTGTATTTATGTACCACATCTTCTTTACCATTCGTCTGTTGATGGACATTTAGGTTGCTTCCATGACCTGAATATTGTAAATAGTGCTGCAATGAACACTGGGGTGCATGTGTCTTTTTTGAATTATGGTTTTCTCTGGGTATATGCCCAGTAGTGGGATTGCTGGGTCATATGGTAATTCTATTTTTAGTTTTTTAAGGAACCTTCATACTGTTCTCCATAGTGGCTGTATCAATTTACATTCCCAACAACAGTGCAAGAGGGTTCCCTTTTCTCCACACCCTCTCTAGCATTTGTTGTTTGTAGAGATGCCCATTCTAAATTAGTGATGTTGAGCAGCTTTTCACATGCCTCTTGGCCATCTAGATGTCTTCTTTGGAGAAATGTCTATTTAGGTCTTCTGCCCATTTTTTAATTGAGTTGTTTTTTTTTTTTTGATATTGGGCTCCATGAACTGTTTATATATTTTGGAGATTAATCCCTTGTCTGTTGATTCGTTTGCAAATATTTTCTCCCATAGTGAGGGTTGTCTTTTCATCTTTTTTATAGTTTCCTTTGCTGTGCAGAAGCTTTTAAGTTTCATTAGGTCCCACTTGTTTATTTTTGTTTTTGTTTCCATTACTCTACAAGGTGGCTCAAAAAAATCTTGCTGTGATTTATGTCAAACAATGTTCTTCCTGTTTTCCTCTAAGAATTTTATAGTGTCTGGCCTTACACTTAGGTCTTTAATCCATTTTGAGTTTATATTTGTCTATGGTGTTATGGAGTGTTCTAATTTCATTTTTTTACATGTAGCTGTCCAGTTTTCCCAGCACTGCTTATTAAAAAGACTGTCTTTTCTCCATTGTATATCCTTGCCTCCTTTGTTATAGATTAGTTGACCATAGGTGCATGGGTTTATCACTGGGCTTTCTATCCTGTTCCATTGATTTATATTTCTGTTTTTGTGCCACTACCATATTGTCTTCATTACTATAGCTTTGTAGTATAGTCTGAAGTCAGGGAGTCTGATTCCGCCAGCTCCATTTTTTTTTTCTCAAGATTGCTTTGGCTATTTGGGGTCTTTTGTCTCTCCATAGAAATTTTAGGATTTTTTTTTTGTTCTAGTTCTGTAAAAAATGTCATTGGTAATTTGATAGGGATTACATTGAATCTGTAGATTGCTTTAGGTGGTAGAGTCATTTTCAAAATATTGATTCTTCCAATCCAACAACATGGTATATGTCTCCATCTGTTTGTGTCATCTTTAATTTCTTTCATCAGTGTCTTATAGTTTTCTGAGTACAGGTCTTTTACCTCCTTAGGTAGGTTTATTCCTAGCTGTTTTATTCTTTTTGTTGCAATGGTGAATGGGATTATTTCCTTCATTTCTCTTTCTGATCTTTCATTGTTAGTGTTTAGGAATGCAAGAGATTTCTGTGTGTTAATTTTGTATCCTGCAACTTTACCAAATTCATTGATTAGCTCAAGTAGTTTTCTGGTGGCACCTTTAGGATTTTCTATGTATAGTATCATGTCATCTGCAAACAGTGACAGTTTTATTTCTTCTTTTCCAATTTAGATTCCTTTTATTTCTTTTTCTTCTCTGATTGCTCTGGCTGGGACTTCCAAAATTATGTTGAATAGCAGTGGTGAGAGTGGACATCCTTGTCTTGTTCTTAATTTTAGAGGAAATGCTTTCAGCTTTTCACCATTGAGAATGATGTTTGCTGTGGGTTTGTCTGTATACCACCTTTATTATGTTGAGGTGGGTTCCATCTATGCCCACTTTCTGGAGACTTTTTATTATACATGAGTGTTGAATTTTGTCAAAAGCTTTTTCTGCATCTATTGAGATAAGCATATGTTTTTTTATTCTTAAATTTGTTAATATGGTGTATCACATTGATTGATTTGCGTATATTGAAGAATCCTTGCATCCCAGGGATAAACCCCACTTGATCATGGTATATGATCCTTTTAATGTGCTGTTGGATTCTGTTGGCTAGTATTTTGTTGAGGATTTTTGTATCTATATTCATCAGTGATATTGGCCTGTAATTTTCTTTTTTTGTAGTATCTTTGTCTGGTTTTGGTATCAGGGTGATGGTGGCCTCATAGAATGAGTTTGGGAGTGTTTCTTCCTCTGCAGTTTTTTGGAAGAGTTTGAGAAGGATGGGTGTTAGCTCTTCTCTAAATGTTTGATGGAATTCACTTGTGAAGCCATCTGATCCTGGACTTTTGTTTGTTGGAAGATTTTTAATCACAGTTTCAATGTCATTACTTGCAATGGGTCTGTTCATATTTTCTATTTCTTCCTGACTCAGTTTTGGAAGGTTATAACTTTCTAAGAGTTTGTCCATTTCTTCCAGGTTGTCCATTTTATTAGTATATAGTTGCTTGTATTAGTCTCAAGATGCTTTTTATATCTGTAGTGTCCTTTGCAACTTCTCCTGTTTCATTTCTAATTGTATGGATTTGAGTCCTTTCCCTCTTTTTCTTGATGACTCTGGCTAAAGGTTTATCAATTTTGTTTATCTTCTCAAAGAACCAGCTCTTAGTTTTATTGATCTTTGCTATTGTTTTCTTTGTTTCTATTTCATATATTTCTGCTCTGATCTTTATGATTTCTTTCCTTCTACTAACTTTGGGTTTTTTTTGTTGTTGTTGTTGCTCTTCTTTCTCTACTTCCTTTAGGTGTAAGGTTAGATTGTTTATTTGGGCTTTTTCTTATTTCTTGAAGTAGGATTGTATTGCTATAAACTTCCTTCTTAGAACTGCTTTTGCTGCATCCCATAGGTTTTGGATCATGGTGTTTTCATTGTCATTTGTCTCTAGGTATTTTTTGACTTCCTCTTTGATTTCTTCAGTGATCTCTTGGTAATTTAGTAGCATATTGTTTAGCCTCCATGTGTTTGTGTTTTTTATGGGATTTTTCCTTCATGTGTTTGTCTTTTTACTGTTTTTTACCTTTTTTTTCCTGTAATTTTTTCTAATCTCATAGCTTTGTGGTTGGAAATGATACTTGATATGATTTAAATTTTCTTAAATTTACTGAGGCTTGATTTGTGAACCAAGATGTGCTCGAACCTGGAGAATGTTCTGTATGCACTTGAGAAGAAAGTGTAATCTGTTGTTTTCATATGGAATGTCCTATAAATATCAATTAAATCTATCTGGTCTTTTGTGTCATTTAAAGCTTGTGTTTCCTTATTAATTTTCTGTCTGGATGATCTGTCCATTGGTGTAAGTGGGGTGTTAAAGTCTCCCACTATTATTGTGTTACTGTCAATTTCCTCTTTTATAGTTGTTAGCATTTGCCTTAGGTATTGAGGTGCTCCTGTGTTGGGTGCATATATGTTTATAATTGTTATATCTTCTTGGATTGATCATTATCTAGTGTCCTTCCTTGTCCCTTGCAACATTATTTTAAAGTCTATAGTATCTGATATGAGTATTGCTACTCCAGCTTTCTTTTGATTTCCATTTGCATGGGATATCTTTTTCTATCCCCTCACTTTCAGTCTTTATGTGTCCCTAGGTCTGAAGTGGGTCTCTTGTAGACAGCATATATATGGGTCTTGTTTTGTATCCATTTAGCCAGTCTGTGTCTTTTGGTTGGTGCATTTAGTCCATTTACATTCAAGGTAATTATTGACATGTATGTTCATATCACCATTATCTTAATTGTTTTGGGTTTCTTTTTGTAGGTCCTTTTCTTCTCTTGTGTTTCCCACTTAGAGAAGCTCCCTTAGCATTTGTTGTAGGGCTGGTATGGTGGTGCTGAATTCTCTTAGCTGTTGCTTGTCTGTAAAGCTTTGGATTTCTCCGTCAAATCTGAATGAGATCCCTGCTGGGTAGAGTATTCTTGGTTGTAGGTTCTTCCCTGTCATCACTTGAAATATATTGTGCTACTCCCTTCTGGCTTGCAGAGTTTCTGCTAAGAAATCAGCTGTTAACCTTATGGGAGTTCCTTTGTATGTTATTTGTTGTTTTTCCCTTGTTTCTTTTAATAATTTTTCTTTGTCTTTAATTTTTGTCAGTTTAATTACTATGTGTCTTGGCATGTTTCTCCTTGGGTTTATCCTGCCTGGGACTCTCTGTGCTTCCTGGACTTGGGTGACTATTTCCTTTCCCATGTTAAGGAATTTTTCGACTATAATCTCTTCCAATATTTTCTCGGGTCCTTTCTCTCTCTCTTCTCCTTCTGGAAACACTATAATGCAAATGTTGGTGCATTTAATGTTGTCCCAGATGTCTCTTACAGTGTCTTCATTTATTTTCATTCTTTTTTCTTTATTCTGTTCCACAGCAGTGATTTCCACCATTCTGTCTTCCAGGTCACTTATCCATTCTTATGCCTCAGTTATTCTGCTATTGATTCCTTCTAGTGTATTTTTCATTTCAGTTATTGTATTGCTTATCTCCGTTTGTTTGTTCTTTAATTCTTCTAGGTCTTTGTTAAATATTTCTTGCATCTTTTCTGAGAGGGAACACAACAAACATTTTTCCTTTCACTTCAAAATGTAGGGCAGCATGTGAGTACTACAAGCTTGGGGTAAAAAGTACATTTATTTTAGGACCAAAACACCAAACCACTAACCCAGCACTTGGGGGAGGGGGTAGAGGAAAGTAAAGTTTAAAAAGGGACATTAAATGTGGAGAGATTGACAAAGGTTGTGCTAAAGCACCTAAAGGCACAAAGCAGCTACAGCCTGTAAAGGAGAAGCTAGTGAGGAACTTCGAGACTCGCATGTTTTCAAGAACTCATTTGATTCTTCTAAGCTGTCCTGTGACTCAGTGGGCATATAGACAACTGTCTCTGAAAATCCCTCTTTAGTCCCCAGGTTCTGTCAAGTGAATGCCTACATTCATAGACATGCTATCAACTATATATGTATAGACTATAGACACATCATTTGCATGTGGCCTGCATGTCAGCCTGACTGAGGTGAAGAGAGTGCCCAGGAAGGCGAGCCCTCCATCCGGAACTGCTTCACCAATCAAAGATAATTCCACAAAAGAATTCCTTTCACTTCAATTCACTTCAGATGAAAATAGCCTATGACTAATACAGAATTGGACATAATGAGTTCCTTTACCTTAGATATGCATTAAGCAGAATAAATAATGTCTCCCTCACTCCACACCCCCAGCTTTGTAAAGGTTCTAACTTAGAAGCACTGGAGGGAAAACACAGGGAACCGAGTAAGGGAGAGCAAACCATGCTACAGGCAGAGAGCAGATGTAAAGAGAATAAACTAATATTGTCTGCATGGCATAGTAGCATGAGTTGTTGCTCTAGTGATTACAATTAACATCTTAATCTATAACAATCTAGTTTGTATTAAAATCAACTTAATTTTAATGTTTACAAAAAGTATGCTTTCCTAAAACTTCATTCCTTCTCCATTCCTTTTTGCTTCACATCTTTATACATTCTATGTCCATGAACACAGATTTTAAATTATTGCTTTATGTAGTTGTCTTTTTAAATCATATAGGAAAAAAATAGTTACAAACTATATATATGTGTGTGTGTGTGTATATATATGTATGTGTATATGTATATATACACATATACTGTCTTTTATCTTTATCTATGTAACTAACTTCACTGGTGCTCTTTATTTATTCACATGGATTCAAGTTACTATCTGGTGTCCTTTCACTTCAGGCTGAAGAATCCCCTTTAGTATTTCTTGGAGGGCAGGTCCTTTAGGAAAGCAAAGAATTCTCTGCTTTTATTCATCTAGGAATGTCTTAATTGCTTCTTCTTTTCTGAAGTGTAGTTTTGATGTATTTAGAATTCTTGGTTGACTGACCAAGTAGGTGAAAGATTTATATGTTGAGGACTATAAAACACTGATAAAAGAAATTGAAGCTGATTCAAAGAAATGGAAAGATATCCCATGCTCTTGGATTGGAAGAGTTAATATGGTTAAAATGGCCATACTACCCAAAGCAATCTACTGATTTAATGTGATCCCTATCAAATTACCCATGACATTTTCCACAGAACTAGAACAAATAACCCTAAAATTTATACAGAACCATAAAAGACCCAGAATTGCCAAAGCAATCCTGAGGAAAAAGAACAAAACTGGAGGAATAGCACTCCCAGACTTCAGACAACACTTTAAAGCTACAGTAATCAAAACAGCATGCTATTGGCACAAAAACAGACATATAGATCAATGGAACAAAATTGAGATCCCAGAAAGAAACCCACGCACCTATGGTCAATTAATCTTCAACAGAAGAGGCAAGAATATACAATGGGGAAAAGACAGTCTCTTCAGCAAATGGCGCTGGGAAAGCTGGACAGCCGCATGTAGATCAATGAAGTTAAAATACTCCCTCACACTATACAGAAAAATAAACTCAAAATGGTTTAAAGACTTAAATATGAGACATGACACCATAAAACTCCTAGAAGAGAACATAAGAAAAACATCCTCTGACATAAATCATCGTACCAATGTTCTCTTAGGTCAGTTTCCCAAGGCAATAGAAATAAAAACAAAAACAAACAAATGGGACCTAATCAAACTTATAAGCTTTTGCACAGCAAAGGTAACTATAAACAAAACAAAAATACAACCTACAGACTGGGGGAAAATATTTGAAAATGATGTGACCAACAAGGGCTTAATTTCCAAAATATGCAAACAGCTCAATAACAAAAAAACAAACGACCCAGTAAAAAAATGGGCAGAAGACCTAAATAGACATTTCTCCAAAGAAGACATACCAATGGCCAATAGGCACATGAAAAGATGCTCACCATTGCTAACTATTAGAGAAATGCAAATCAAAACTACAATGCAGTATCACACCAGTCAGAATGGCCATCATCAAAAAGTCTACAAATAATAAATGCTGGAGAGGGTGTGGAGAAAGGGGAAACCTCTGACACTGTTGATGGGAATGTAAATTGGTGCAGTCACTATGGAAAACAGTATGGAGATTCCGTAAAAAACTAAAAATAGAGTTACCATATGATCTAGCAATCTCACTCCTGGGCACATATCCAGAGAAAACTATAATTCAAAAAGATACATGTACCCCAATGTTCATAGCAGCACTATTTACAATAGCCAAGACATGGAAGCAACCTAAATGCCCATCAACAGATGAATGGATAAAGAAGATGTGGTACATATATACAATGGAATATGACTCAGCCATAAAAAAGAACAAAATAATGCCATTTGCACTAACATGGATAGACCTAGAGGTTGTCATACTGAGTGAAGTAAGTCAAACACAGAAAGACAAATATCATATGATATCATTTATATGTGGAATGTAAAAAAAAAAGGGTACAAATGAACTTAGTTACAAAACAGAAGTAGAGTCACAGATGTAGAAAACAAACTTATGGTTACCAAAGGGGAAAGTTGGGGGAGGGGTAAATTAGGAGTTTGGGATTAATAGATACACACAACTATGTACAAAATATAAAAAACAAGGATTTACTGCATAGCACAGGAAACTATATTCAGTATCTTGCAATAGCCTATGTGGAAAAAAATCTGAATCTGTACACCTGAGACTAACACAATATGCTGAATCAACTATAGTTAAATAAAAAAAATACTTCTGGGAAAATAAAAAAACTGATAGTAGTTCTGGTCCCCAACCTCTATAATGGTAGAAACACAGTTGTTCAGTCTCAACTTACCAAAAAGAGAGAAGAGGTGGTGTTATGGACTGAATTGTGTCCCCACAAAATTCATATTGAATCCCTAGCCCCCAGTGCAACTGTATGTGGATATAGGGCCTTTAAAGAGGTAATTAGGGTTAAATGAGGTCTTTAGGATGGGGCCCCAATCCAATAGTACTGGTGTCCTTATAAAAAGAGGAAGAGATACCAAGAGCACATGTACACAGAGGAAGGGCCATGTGTGTACACAGAAAGAAGACAGCCATCTACAAGCCAAACAGAGAAGCCCCAGGAGAAACCAAAGCTGTTGACACTTTAATCTTATACCTGCCGCCTGCAGAACTGTGAGAAAATAAATTTCTGTTTTTTAAGCTACCCTGTCTGTGGAATTTTGTTATGGCAGCCCGAGGCAGACTAATACAAGTGGTATCCTGGATGGGATACTGAAACAGAAAGAGGATACTAGGGAGAAACCAATGAAATTTGAATAAAGAATGGAGTTTAGTTAATAGAAATGTACAAGTTTTGGTTCATTAGTTATGGCAAATAGACCATAATAATATGTTTATAATAGTGGAAACTGGGTGTGGGCTAAACAGGAGTTCTCTATACTATCTTTGCAACTTTTCTATACATCTAAACTACTCTAAAATTAAAAGTTTATTTTAACAAAAATAGAGAAAAGAGAGGTATCCGAAGCCAACAGGTGCAGGTCAGCAGAGGCCTGGAATCAACGTTCTAGATTTCCCAGAGCAGCAACATTTCCCCTACCACTACTTCCTCTCTGTAGGCATATACCAGAGCTCCCCCTAATTCTCCTTTTGGCTTGCCTTCCATCATATGTTTCTGTTGCAAATAGATTATGCAGTAGGAAAACGGAAAATCTGATGGTATTTCCAGTCCCCAATCTCTGTAAAAGCACTAATACAGCTGCTCTTTTTCAGTCTCTCAAAAGGAGAGGGAACAAGGTCTCCAAAGCTCACAGGCCCAGGGCAATAGAGGCTTATGAAGGAGATGCTAGTGCTAATAAAGAAAACCTTACAGACCAGCTTCTATCCTGCTCCCAAATCAACATAGACAGCATCACTCTTTGGGTACCTGTCCCCAAAAATCTCCCTCTGTGACACTTTCATTCCACCAATTATGGCAAGATTCAGTCTTCCTCAATTCCCCCTTCTACAGATTTCTTTGCATGTTAACGATAAGAACATAAAGGAAAAAGGAAGCCATAAGGAACTCCAGGACTCTAGTTTTGGAATAGAGTGGGATCCACAGGATAAGAGGCTCATGACGAAGGAGCCAGTGTGAATAGGGCAGCTCAGCTTTCACTCATCATCTGCCACGTCGTGAACTAAGACCAGAGGCCACCATCAGGGCCTCCCACTCTTTCTACCTTTGGACTAACTTCCACTCCAACCAGCAAGTCTGGTGTCTTTGTTGATCTATTCCTTTTATGAACCACCATATGCTATCCCCCTGAAGAGCAAGATGTGGGGAAGACATTAGGTACCATGAGCTCCTTGCCTCTACAGAGGCACTAATACAACAGTACTGGTAAAATGAGAAAGGAAATCTACGTGAGCCTGAGGCACAGAGCAGCACTGACCTGTGAAGCAGAGGCTGCTGTGACCCGCTCCTTTGTCCCTGCTGCTTTTACTGTGGAGAAAGCTGTTAACTTGTGTCTCAGTTAGGTGCTACCAGACAACCCCCCTCTGGTCCCCTTCTAATTCCTCCAAGGGAAGCAAAGTCACTCTTGACCTGTTCCCCATATATTCTTTCCCTTGAGTGTAGATAAACCTGGAAGAGGGAAAACATCACGTAACTATAGTCCTTTAGCTTTACAAAGTTCCACTAGCCCAACAGTGCAGAACAAACAAGATTTTAGGCATGGCAGGAGAGAAATACGTGAAACTTGTAGCCTTTACAGCTCATTTTCTAAATAGCTGTAAAGTAAAGAGTATTGGGAGTAAGATTCAGACTGGCATCTAAGTCCATGCAACCACCCTGATAAGCAGCCTGGGACACAGAACCTTGTCCCCAGCCTCACACCACTTGAAGGAGCAGGGCTGCCCAGTCCCTCTGAGCATCTGTTGGCATACTTGAATCCCAAACAGGGAGGAAGAATGAGACCTTTGGTCGGTCTAACAAACTGCACGGGAAAGCCATCTCCTGGGCGAGGTCGGCTTTTGAGTGGAAAGGCCAGTTGTGTGGGGAGCTCCCAGCTGAGTCCTAACTGCCCCCTGCTGGTGTCGGGGCCACATGCTCTGCCGCCCACCCCCACCCCCCAGCCCCCGCCACCCCATGGAAGGGGCTGGCCCCCTTGCCCTTACACGTGCCAGGTGAGGCAGGGAGCTGTTTTGCACAGCACTCTACCGGAAAGAAAGTGGATAGTGTGAAAGGGAAGAAGAGCGTCTCAGAAGTAACAAAAGAAAGAAAATGTCAATTGAAGCACAATCATGTATTCATAGTGCCATAGCAGTTTCTACATGCTATATTTAGCAGAAGCCCACAGTCCCCTCTTTGTAATTATTTGTATGCATCATCCAGACCTTCAAACTATCTGTATTATCCACAATTATTATCTCAGCTCATCTACATGCTCAGTTTCCCAGGAAGGGAAAAACCTCTCCTGATACTTAGTTTATGAATTCTGGAGAATCTGACTGGGGGAGATGTAGAAAAGCAAACAATTGGTAAGGCATATAATTATCTCTTTCAAAGGAAACATTCACCTCCAGCTGGCCTACTTGTGTAGGTTCTAATGCCTGAAAAGAGAATTAATTAACCCAGGCAGGTCTCTAGTGCTTGCATGTCCTCCTTCAAAACCTATTTACAAACCTGCTTAGAAATGCTGGGCTTTTGCAAGCAGAGTTCACTTATAAATACAGCTTCAGATGGAATTCTTTGAAAATGGAAATGGAAAATTCTGAACAGGAATAACTTGACATTTGATTCTGGAACAATGGTAAAATGTCAACATGTGCCATGAAAATATAGAACTATAAAATAATGATTAAGGGTCCTTTCAGTTTTTTAAATATATAGCACTATTTGGGCTTGGTTGTTTTACAAAGCTCTGTGCAGCATCACTTTGCTTCAACAAAGTTAAAGTAATACTATTTAAGCAAATGAGTAATTAAACAGGCACACTTAGGCTTTAAATTGTATT
The DNA here is from genome assembly GCF_030028045.1 of Hippopotamus amphibius kiboko. NCBI lineage: Eukaryota > Metazoa > Chordata > Mammalia > Artiodactyla > Hippopotamidae > Hippopotamus > Hippopotamus amphibius. Next base: position 19,052,052 of record NC_080203.1, on the reverse strand, counting down.
GGAACATAGTAATAGTCTCATTCTATCAGAGCTGGACCATCCAGCCCAGAAGTCTCTCTTTTCCATGTCCTAAATCCTAGGTTTTTTGATAGCCTAATAATCCCCTAGTTAGTGATGCTTTTAAAGATCTGGTTGTCACCAAGCATCCCAAATTCTGTTAAAAATCCATTTTAATGCTATCACTTATGATTGTACTTAAACTTTTCTTAAATTTATTTACAATATGAACCAACACCAGCTCTCTCTCCGATGGCTAATTAAGTCCCTGTGTTTGCTGCTTGTGGTGTAAAGTAGCACCTCCAACTTTTCTTTCTTTTTAAAAAATTTTAATTGTGGGTAAAAAAACCCAACTTAACATAAAACTTACCATCTTAACCCTTTCTAAGTGCCCTGTTTGGTAGTGTTAAATATATTCACATTGTTATGCAATCAATCTCCAGAACTCTTTTGTCTTGCAAAACTGAAATTATACCCATTAAACACCTCCGCATTCCCTCCTCCAACTCAGCCCCTGGCAAACACCATTATATTTTCTGTTTCTATGAACTTGACCATTTGAGATACCTCATATAGATGGAATCATACCATATTTGTTTGTCTTTTTGTGACTGACATTTCACTTAGCATGATGACTCAAAGTTCATCCATGTTATATCATGTGACAGGATTTCCTTCCTTTTTAAGGCTAAATAATATTCCATTGTATGCATATACCACACTTTGTTTATCCATTCATCCACTGATGGACACTGGGCTTCCTTCTGCCTCTTAGCTATTGTAAATAATGCTGCTATGAACATGGATGTGCAAATATCTCTGCAAGATTGTGATTTCAATTGTTCTGGATCTATATGCAGACTTAGGATTGATGAATCATATAGTAATTATATTTTTAATTTTTTGAGCAACCACTGTACCATTTTCCATAACATCTGTACCATTTTACATTTCTATCACCAGTGCACAAAGGTTTCAATTTCCCCACATCTTGTTTTTTTGATAGTATCCATCCTAATGGATATGAGGTGATATCTCTTTGTGGTTTTGATTTACATTTTCCTAATGACTAATGATGTTGAACATTGTTGGTCATTTGTATATTATCTTTGAGAAATGTCTATTCAAATTCTTTGTCCATTTTTAAATTGTGTGTTATTTGTTTTCTTGTTGTTCAGCTGTAGGAATTCTTTGTATATTCTGGATATTAGCCCCTTATCAGACGTATGATTTGCCAATCTTTTCTACCATTCTATAGGTTACTTTTTTTTACTCTGTTTAATGTGTCCTTTTATGCACAGAAGTTTTAAATTTTAAAGTAGTTTTATTTCTCTATTTTCACTTTTGTTGCCTGTGCTTTTGGTATCATATCTAAGAAATCCTTGAAAAACGCAATGTCATGAAGGTTTTATATTTAAGTCTTTGATTCATTTTGAGTTAATTTTCATACATGGTATAAGGTAAGGATTCATTTGCATGTGGAAATACAGTTGTTCCAGCACCATTTGTTTAAGAGAATTTTCTTTCCCTATTGAATTGTCTTGGCAGCCTTGTAAAAAAATCATTTGACCACATATATGTGAAGGTTTATTTCTGAGGTCTCTGTTCTATTCCATTGATTTATAGGTCTGGCTTTATGCCAGTACCACACTGTTTTCATTACTGTAGCTTTGTAATAAGTTTTGAAATCAGCAAGTGTGAGACCTCCAATTTCATTCTTTTTTTCCAAGATTGTCTTGGGCTATTCAGGGTCCCTGGAGATTCCATGTGAATTTTAGGACTGATTTTTCTATTTCCACAAAAAATGCCACTGGGATTTTGATAAGGATTGCACTAAATCTGTAGATTACTTTGGGTACCATTGACATTGTAACAATATCAAGTTTTCCAATCCATGAACACAGGATGTTTTCCATTTATTTGTCTTCTCTGTTCTTAAAAAAAAAAGTTGCATTAAGATATGATTAATATACAATAAAACTCACTCATTTGAGGAGTGCCAATATTTTTCTCTCAATCCATAGGTTACCTTTATTTTGTTGATTGGTTTCTTTGCTGTATATAATTTTTAGTTTTAGTACCATTTGTCTATTTATGCCTTTGTTGGCTGTGCTTTTGGTGTCATATCTAAGAAATCATTGCCAAGACCAATGTCAAGAAGATTTCCCCTATTTCTCCTTCTAGAAGTTCAATGGATTTGGGTCTCATTTAAGTATTTAATCCATTTTTTGTTGATTTTTGTGTATTGTGTAACATAAGTGTCCAAATTTCATTGTTTTGCATGTAGACATCCAGTTTTCCCAGGACCATTTGTTGAAGGGACTGTCTTTTCCCCATTCAATGGTCTTGGCAGCCTTGTTGAAGATCAGTTGGCTGTATTTGTATGGGTTTATTTCTAGGCTCTTATTCCGTACCATTGGTCTATATATCTGTTTTTATGCCAGTACCATACTGGTTTGTTTACTGTAGCTTTTTAATATATTTTGAAATCAGGACATGTGACACTCTCAGCTTTGTTCTTTTTGCTCAAAATTGCTTTAGTTATTTGGGGTCTTTTGTGGTTCCATATGAATTTTATGATTGCTTTTCTATTTTTTTTTTAAATTTGTTTCAAACCCTTGTGTCAAGGGCTGACTTTCAATAGATCGCAGCAAGGGAGCTGCTCTGCTACATACGAAACCCTGACCCAGAAGCAGGTCGTCTATGAATGGTTTAGCACCAGGTTCCCCTGTTTTTCTATTTTTGTAAAAAAATGCCATTGGGATTTTGATAGAGATAGCATTGAATATGTAGATAGCTTTGGGTAGTGTGGACATTTTAACAATACTAATACATCTGATCCATGGAGATGGGATATCTTTCCATTTATTTGTATCTGCTTTAATTTCTTTCATTTAGAGTTTTATAGTTTTATTAATTAATGATATTTAACTGTATGAATATACCACATTTTGTTTACCCATTTATTAGTCAATGGACATTTGAGTTGTTTTCACTTTTCTGCTATTATAAATAATGCTGCTATGAAAAAATCACTGTACAAATTTTTGTTTGGATGTATGCTTTCAATGTTTTTAGTATATTTACAAGGTTATGCAACAATCACCACTCCCTAATTCCAGAATATTTTCATCTACCCAAAAAAGAAACCCTATACCATGTAGTCACTCCCCATTCTATACTCTCCCCTAGCCTTTGGCAACCACTGTTCTACATTCTGTGTCTATAGATTTGCCTATTCTGGACATTTCACATAAGTGGAATCATATGATATATTTGTCCTTTTGTGTCTGGTTTCTTTCACTTAGCATGTTTTCAAGTTTCCTCCATGTTGAATAAAAACTTAATTCCTTTTTATGACTGAATAATATTCCACTGTATGAATATAATTTGTTTATCCATTAACCAGCTGATGGGCATTTGGGTTGTTTCCACTTTTTAGCTTTCATGAATAACATTGCTGTGAACATTTGTATACAAGTTTTTGTGTGGATATCAGTTTTCATTTCTCTTGTATACATACCTAGGAGTGGAATTCCTTGAATATGTGATAACTCTACGTTTAACCAGTTCAGGAATTGCCAGTTTGTATTCCAGAGTGACTGCAATATCTTACATTATCACTAACATGGGTAAGGGTTCTCATTTCACCTTTTTATATACATTATATATCTTAGCCATTAGAGCTATCCTAGTGAGTATGAAGTGGCATTTCATCGTGTTTTGATTCGCATTTCCCTAATGATTAATGATTCTGAGCATCTTTTCATGTGCTTTTTAACCATTTGTGTATCATCTTTGGGAAAGTGTGTATTCAAATCCATTGACCATTTTCTAATTGTAATGCCTTTTTATCATTGAGTTGTAAGAGTTCTTTATATATTTTGTGTGCAAGACACATCATATATTTGATCTGCAAATATTTTCTCCCATTCTGTGGGTTGTCTTGTCACTTTCTTGATGGTACCCTTTGAAGTATAAAAGTTTTAATTTTGATGAAATTATCTTTATTTATTCTTTTGCTTGCTTGTGCTTTCAATGTCATATCTAAAGATTGCCTAGATTCACTAACCTAGGTCACAAAGATTTACACCTATTTTCCTTCTCAGAGTTTGATAGTGTTAGCTCTTTCATTCATTTCAAATTAATTTTTGATATATGGTGTGAGGTAAGGGTTCAACTTCATTCTTTTGCATGCAGATATACATTTGTCTCAGCACATTTTGTTGAAAAGACTATTCTTTTCCCATTGAATTGTCCTGTCACCCTTGTTGAAAATCAATTGACCACAGAAGTGAGGGTTTATTTATGCACTTTCTATCCTACTCCATTGATCTATATGTCTTTAGGTCAGTATCACTCTGCCTTGATTAATGTAGTTGAATAGTGAGTTTTGAAATCAGGAAGTGTAAAGTCTGCATTCTTTCTCATTCTGATCCCTCCAGTGGGTGCTCAGTTGCAGGTTATCACTGTGGTTGTGGGCTGTTGGTTTTCAAAGCTACCACAGAGCTGGGGAGGGAGCATGGAAATAGGGGGACATTCTAATGACACAAAGCTTACAGTTCTTACCAAGACTAAGCCATTATCCTTGAAGAAATGCTCTCTGGATTTTTATAAGCTTTCAGTTATTTTCTAGAATATTGAAAAAGTTATTTTGACTTTTTTTGGCTAGTGTTTTCATTGTTTTTATGGAGGGGAGGGTTTTCAGAGTTCCTCACTTTACCATTTTTTTAAATAAATTTATTTATTTACTTATTGGCTGCATTGGGTCTTTGTTGCTGCACACAGCCTTTTGCTAGTTGAAGTGAGTGGGGGCTACTCTTCATTGTGGTGCATGGGCTTCTCATTGCAGTGGCTTCTCTTGTGGAGCATGGGCTCTAGGCATGTGGGCTTCAGTAGTTGTGGCACGTGGGCTCAGTAGCTGTGGCACGTGGGCTCAGTAGTTGTGGCTTGCAGGCTCTAGAGCACAGGCTCTGTAGGTGTGGTGCACTTAACCACTGTGCCACCGGGGAAGTCCCTTCACCATTCTTGAAGTAATCTAGATAGGAGTTTTTAACCTCCACTACTTTCTCCTCCTTTGCACCAAATGTTGTTATACCAACTTGTGCAGCTTTCTAGAAGTTGAATAGATAACAATATCACAAATTATCACATGCATTATAAGCCAGCATAAAACTGTTGGGATTTCCAGAAGATTAAGCTATGTGAGACAGGATCCTTGTCTTTTTATGTATTAATGTGTGTATCTCTTACCCACATTGAAGCAGGGTGTTAAAATGGGAATTTTTGTCATCTATATATGTTATATATATATGATCCAATTTCCATAGTACAATTTTGTCAACTGACCAGTAATATCCTTTACAGCACTTTATTACCCTTTAGCACAGGATCTAGTATAGGATCAGGTATTGCATTTATTTGTCACATCTCTTTAGTCTGGAACATTCACACAGTCTTTCTTTTATGACATTGAGATAGTTGAAGAATATAGTCCCTTTTCCCTTTGTTTTAATAGACTATTCCTCATTTGGAGTTTGTCTAATATTTCCTCATGTTTAGATCCATATTATGCATTCCTGGCTAGAAAACTACATAATTGATGTTGTGTCCTTTGTAGAGTATAATATTGGGAGGCACAGGATATATATCTGGCCCTATGGGTGACGTAAATTTTGATCACCCAATCACGTTGTTTTCTGATTTTTCCACTTTACACTTACTATTTTTTTCTCTAACAACTAATAAGCAGTCTGCGCAGAGACACTTTAAGAGCACTGTAAATATTCTGATCCTTATCAAAATTTTCCCTGTTTTAGCATCAATTGATGATTCCTGCTTAAATCAGTTTTTACTATGATGGTTGGAAAATGATGATTTTCCAACTCCAGCACTCCCTCCACATTTATCATTCAATACTCAAGGCCCCTTATCTTTTAAAACAGCTTTGTTGGCTGTTCTCTCTAGGTGGGGAGCCAGTATGACATATTGCAGTCAAAACCGGCTTGTTGGCCCCAATGGGGATAATGTGGGGTTGGGAGGAGATACTAGAATAGGTAGCAGGGCCTCTATGGTAATCAGAAATTGTAGTTCACTGGTCCTTTGGCATTATATAACTGAGCAAGCCCCCTAGGGACATACAGCAAGGCAGCCTACCAAGGTCCTGCTACAACTGACAAAACTCCTGGCTTAGTGAAGGGAAACATGGTTTGATTTACCACAATAGAGTCATGACCTTTCACCCAATTACCATATCTGAGCTGGCTTATAGATTTAGGATCCCATAAATGAAAAGGAGGCCAGGTACCCATAAAAAACAATACCACAGGTATGTATACATTTTCTGCCTCACTTTCCCCCAGTGAAATTACAGCCATTTTCCCTGGGGAAAAGGAAACACCCCACATTTTGGAGAATAGAGGATCCTAGTTCTGAGTTAACACTAATTTCTGGACAGCCAGAACACTATGGCCACCAATCACAGACTTTTAAGATAAGAATTGACAAGATATAAGTGCAGTTTTAACCTTAGTTGGTCTTGCCATAGGCTTAATGAAACCACCAAACCCAATCCAGTGAAAATATCCCCAGTTCCTGAGGGTATAAGTGAAATGCATATCCATAGCAAATGACAGAATTGCCAGCTGGGCTCCTTGAGCCACAGAGATAGGGCTTTCAAGACTATTATGGAAGAAGGGGCCAAGTAGAGACTCCTGGAGCTCCACCTCCTTAACAAGAAAGCAATATTGCCTCCCTGGTAGAACTGCAGAGATAAATCTTTCCATCAATGTAAAAGATGTAGAAGTGATGATTAAATTCATATTTGGCTACTTTAAAAGTCAGGTGGGTCTCAAAGTGACCTTAGATTATCATTAATTGTATGTCAACTCTAATTCTGGCTACTGTTTCAGATATGAGTTTGTAAACACTTGGCAAGTAGCTATTGATCTAATGAAAGCATTTTCTCTATGTATCAATCAGGAATGCGACTAGGGTGAAGGGAGTGAAGCAGCTGCCTCTGGCACAAAATTTAAGGGATTGCCAGAAATTCAGCAACCAAGATAAATATTTTAACACAATATTTTATAAAACTAAAATTAATGCAAAAATCCATGACATACAAAATAGCAAAAATTTAAGTAGAAACAGGATTAGCAACAAACCGAAAACACCACAAGCAGAATACCTTCACTGTTTTGCCACAGAATATGTCAGTTCTTCAGCCATGTGCCACTAATTTGCAGGGAACTTTGATCATCTCACCATCCCATAGGACATCATTATGCTAGTCTATCACTGATAACATCATGTTGACTAAACACGGAGAGCAAAAATTAACAGGTACCTCAGATGCTAGGAAATGGGTGAAAATAATCCTGAAAATACAAAGCTCTCCTGATGCATCAGTAAAATTGGGGGGGTGGGGAGGGTAGGTGCATCCAGTATCTGAGACATACTGAATATCCCTTCCAAAGTAAATGAAAAGTTGTTACATCTTGGACTCCCTATCATTTAAAGAACTTCAATGGATTTTGGAGATAACATATATCACATTTGGCTGGCTGCTTCTTTCCATTTACTGGCCTACAAAGCTGTAATCTTCCATCTTTGAGAGAACCCAGAGCAAGAGATGGTCCAAGCTGTAGTGGGAGTGGTTCTACCACCTGGCCATTATTACCCAATAAACCCAATGGTACCAAAAACATTTGTGGCAGATTGGGAATGTTATGATAGCTTTGTGGAAAATCCATACCAGATTCTAGAATCACAGCAAGAAGTCCCTGGAGTTCTTAAACAAGCCTATGTTTCCTTAAGGAAGTAACTTTTCTCCTTTAAAAACAATTCATGTCTTGCTTCTAGTTTCTGGTTGAGATTGAATTTCTAACACAGATCTTCAAGTGATGGTGTAACCCAAACCGTCCTTCATGAATTGAGTGCTAAGAGTTAGCTGCCTGGCTATAAACTTAGATGTGCCCTGAAGCATTTTATCTTCAATGGAAGCTGTATATTCAGAATGTGGCCTGAGTAGATATTGAAGGTACAAGTCCCAGCATATCTATTCCTGCTACATAGCTATTTTTGCAATATCTACAACCTCATGGGAAGTTCAAGGCCTGTTTACAGCTGGCTCTGCATAATATTCCTGCAACAGCCAGAATTGAATTGTTCCAGCATTATAGCCCTGACAGCTATCCCTGAAGAACAGTGGAGAAGTAGAATACTCCCAGTGGGCAGAACTTCAAGGAGTAAAATTTCTGGTCCACTTTGCGTGCTTGGCCTTTAGGCCAGGATCTTTACCAAGGGTTGGCAAACTTTTTCTCTAAAGGGCCAGACAGTAAGTATTTTCAGCTTGGTAGGCCACATATGATCTCTGTTGCAACTGCTTAACTTTACCCTTGTGCTACAAAAACAACCGTAGATAATATGTAAATAGGAGGCTATGGTTGTATTCCAATAAAACTTTATTTATAAAAGCAGTTAACAACTGAAGTTCGCCAACCTCTCATCTACACCAATTCTTTGGCAGAATCTAATGGTTTGATTAGATGGTTATGGATTTGGAAGATGTGAAGGTAGAAAATCGGTAACTAGATTAACCTCTTCATTTGGGGTCTACAAAATCCTAAGTGGCTGGAAGACAGAACAATATGATACTATATAATACTGGTTTCCTTAATAATCTTATGTATTTTAGGGACTTCCCTGGTGGCTCAGTGGTTAAAAATCCTCCTGCCAATGCAGGGGACGCGGGTTCGAGCCCTGGTCCAGGAAGATACCACATACCGTGGAGCAACTAAACCTGTGTGCCGCAACTACTGAGCCTGTATGCCACAACTACTGAAGCCCATGCACCACAACTACTGAAGCCTTTGTGCCTAGAGCCTGTGCTCCTCAACAAGAGAAGCCACTGCAATGAGAAGCCTGCACACTGCAATGAAGAGTAGCCCCCACTCGCCACAACTAGAGAAAGCCCACGTGCAGCAATGAAGACCCAACACAACCAATAAATAAATAAATTAAAAAAAATAATCTTATGTATTTTATATGTTGCACTTAAAAATACTACTGTGAGAATGGGTTGATGACCTTTACCAGACTACCAAAGCCGTTGAAAGATGAAAATGTTAAGAACTCTTCAGCATGGGCCTCGAGAATGAGAACTTTGATGTCTCAAGTAGAATGCATCCACAGACTTCCTAGGTGGCGCAGTGGTTAAGAATCTGCCTGCTAATGCAGGGGACACGGGTTCAATCCCTGCCCCATGAAGATACCACATGCTATGGAGCAACTAAGTCCGTGTGCCACAACTACTGAGCCTGAGCTCTACAGCCCGTGAACCAAAATTATTGAGCCCATGTGCCGCAACTACTGAAGCCCACATGCCTAGAGCCTGTGCTCCGCAACGAGAGGCCACTACAATGAGGAGCCCGCACACCACAATGAAGAGTAGCCCCCACTTGCCACAACTAGAGAAAGCCCGTGTGCAGCAGCAAAGACACAACACAGCCAATAAAATAAATAAATTACTTACTTATTTTTAAAAAGTAGAATGCATCCTAAAAGGCCCTGGTCTCCATTGCAAAGGGATGGTACCAGCAGGGTCAGAGAGAGCAAATCCAGAAACCACTTCTATTCTAGTGAGGGAAATTGCCACCCCATCCATAATGGAAGGGGTCCAGTGCAATCAACCTGCCATAAGGTTATGGCTAGTCACCTCTACGTATGATATTTCACCAGGGGCTCAGAGTTTGTTGCTGCTGCCGATAAACTGGGTTGAACTCCATGAGATTCACTGGCCTTATGTATATTATCACAGAAGCAGCAGGTCTTGTAGATTGCTGGGAAGGTTACTGAAGACTCAGTTATGGTACCACTTAGGAAACTAACACGTTGCAAGGTTGGGATGCTGTGCTACAGGATGAGGAATCACTCTGAGCCAGCCGACAGTACATATAATGTTGTTTCTCTCATTGTCAGAATATATGGGACTGGGAACCAACGAGTGGAAAAGGTTACTGACACCTCTCATGAATCATTAAACCTAATGGTCTATTGACAAAACCTTTGTTTCCAATAATTGAAACTTAGAAATTGAGGACAGTAGTATCTTTGATAGACTCTGGCAGTAATGATAACTTCACTACACCAAAAGCCTTGACAGCAGGTCACCAAACAATGGAAGAGTATGGACAAGACCACTTGAAAGCTGTGAGTATGAATGAGATTATATTCTTGTGGATTCCAAGAAATGTGGTGGGGGCTTGGTGTGGAGAACTGGAGATTCCATAAGACTGAATGCGAGCAAATCCAGAGAAATGATGAGTTTCTGACCACATTCTGATTATTTAAACGTGATAATGGCAGTTTTCTCCATGAAATCTGTGAATTTTACAGTTATGTGCAGCTGAAAGAACCATGACTTATGCTTTACAATGCATACAGCTGTTTTCATATAATTTGACCATTTTACTTCTTTTAACTGTTAACATTTTTTGCATCTCTGGGAATGTAGGCATGTGCTCCCCTATCCATGTTGTACCCATCTTTACCATCAAGATGAGAAGGAAAAACCTCAGTCCTCTTCCCGTGTATCTCTTTTGTTCTCACTACTACCACACTCACACTTCTGGCACTAGATGTGTGGAGGTTTCCCGCACCAAGCAAAGTCTCTGCACCACCAGCTGGGTGTCCTAAGATTAAACTCAATTCTGATACTATCTACCTGGAGATATGTCAGATCCCATAGGTTAAGGGCTCGGTCCCACAAGACTGCTCCCTGCCACACACACACACACACACGCACACACACATTTCAGATGCCAGTTATAAGCCCAGGTTGTCACCTGTGCTTCTGACCAACTGGCTATGGATCAGAAGTTCCAACGACCCTCTGTTCCGGTTTGTTTAATTAGCTAGAGTGGCTCACGGAACTCAGGGAGACACTTACTTACATTTACCAGTTTATTAAAGGATATGATAAAGTATACAGATGAACAGCCAGATGAAGAGATACACAGAGCAAGGTCTGGGAGGGTCCTCAGGGCAGGAGCTTCTGTCCCCATGGAGTTGGTGTATGTCACCCTTCCAGTATGGATGTGTTCACCAAACTGGAAGTTCTCTGAACCCCACACGATTGCGATTTTATGGAGGCTTCATCACGTAGGCATGACTGACCATTAACTCCATTTCCAGCCTTTCTCTCTTCTCAAGAGAATGGGGGCAGGGCTGAAAATTCCAAGCTACTAGTCATGACTTTCTGGTGACCAGCCTTCCTCCAGAAGCCAGCCAGGGGCCCACCCAGAGTTGGACACTTCTATCACCCAGGAAATAACAAGGGTTTTAGGAGCCTTGTGCCAGGAACCAGGGACGAGACCAAGATATATATTTTTTTACTGTCTCACAGTGATCATGTCTCTTATGTTACTCCAGGCTGGTGTGGTCTGGGGTAGCATGGATTATAATACAATTCTGTACTTAGCTTATAACACAATTTTTATTACATAAAAAATACAATTATAGATTGTAATACAATTTTGTACTCTTGTAGTGCTCACCCTAACAAGATTCTTAGTTCCTTGAGGACAGGGTCTTTGTTTTATATCAATGCTACTCAAAGTGTAGCCTGTGGACTCCTCGTTACCAGTCCATGCCTAGACAAGTACAGGAATTAAGATTAAGCATTTTAAATTTTTATACAAATTTGACAAGTTAATTTTCATGTCTACAGAACCTTTAAAAATTTTGTATTTTATTTTCTATGATGTTGATTTTTTAAAAATTCTTCTAATAGTTTATTTTTATTGTATCTTATAAAAGTATTGGTCCACTACAGTTTGGAAATTTTTAGAAACATCTTTCACCACACATTTTGAGAAGCACTATTTTTTATACCACTTTTTTTATTTGAAGCTTTTGTGGAGGCAAGATGGCAGAGAAGAAGAATGTGAAGATTTTGAGTTTCAGTTTGAGGCCAGTCTTTATAGTTTAATTAGAAAGACTGAAATACAAGTGACAATATGTGCAAAATATTTCCAATGAAATAGGAAGGAGAAGAAAGAAAAAACAAATCATTGGTGTGTATTACCAATATACATCAGCAGCATTACAGACACCATCAGATATCTCCTTTAGCTCAGTTTATCTAGGACAATAGACAAATGATAACATAACATCTCTTGGTTCCAATGTGAAGTTTTTCATTGCAAGGGAGAAAAAAGGAATTCCATGTTTGGATTTTGCCCACAAAATAAATTTGTTTTTGTGAACCATAGTTTTTGATACACACAAGTTGACTTTGAAAGATACTTCGTGAGATCCTTTTTTTCACTTTATGACTTTTAAAATACATTTTTAAAATGGTGGATCTTATACTAGTTTAACTTCTGTTTTGTCCAGTATGATGCTGGTTCTTACATGTATGACTGATATGCATTAACGCTTGTGCTGTATAGTCTTAATGCTACATTTCATGCATGAAGCTAGAATGAAGAAAATTCTGAAAACGGAGTTGTCTCACCAAAAAAATGAATAAAAATGATGTCCAATAACTAGACAATTAATTCAACATGTATGGGATGCCCTGAGTGCCAGATACCCAAGTCTGGAAATGTAATTTCAACTTTCTTGCAACCAGGAATCCTCTTATTTTGTACCCCATTAATGGCTTGAAAAAAGCTTTTATTTGTCTAATACCAGAAACCTAGTTCCAAATTCATAACTGTTGAAGAATGAGCTATTATGGTACACTGAGGATTAACCCATTTCCATATTATAATACATTGTATGGTAAAAAAGAAAGCAGAAGATAAGACTACCTGTACATTACAATTACAAAAGGGTAAAACATGCATATAAAAATAGCTCAGAAGGCAATAAAAATGATAATAGCTGTGCTGGAATAGTGGCATTATGGGCGGTTTTTATTTTCTCTGTTTTTCAAATCTCTTGTAATATATTATTTTCATAGTTTAAAAGATAGAGGCAGTAGACAGGAACAGATATTTCACAAAAGAAGAAATTCAACTTGTAAGCAAACATAAAAAATATTCACACTCACTAGTAAAAGAATATATATTCAAACCCTACTGTGGTGCAATTCTTTGCCTAATTGGCAAAACAACTTCTTTTAAAAATAAAACTTAATGTCATTGAGGAGACAAGAAAACAGTACTCTAATACATTATAGATGGCACTGTAAATTGGTTTGACCTGTGTTATGGGTTGAATTGTGTACCCCTAAAATTCATACATTGAAATCCTTACCCTTAGTACCTCAGAATGTAACCTTTTATACGGAAATAAGATTGTTGCAGATGTAATTATTTAAGTTAGGATGAGATGATGCTGGAGTATGGTGGGCCCCTAATCCAATATGACTAGTGTCTTGGGAAAAAAGGAAAGTAAATTTCTGTTCTTTAAGCCACCCAGTGTGCAGTATTTTGTTATGGAAGCCCTAGCAAACTAATACAACCCTTATATAATTAAAATAGCAACATATATATATATATATATTATAATATATTTATATTTGTATATATAAATGCAAGTTATATGTGAACAATTATGCATAAAAATAATGTGGTGAAACTGATTTTTTCTTTCTCTTCTACCATTTTATTTAATATGTTTCTATTATTTAATAATGAAAGAAAAATTAATAAAATGTCAAAATCAGAAAAATTTGTTTTTTAGTTCCCTTACCAATTCATGGACCAGTAATTGAGAAATATATCTATTTAGTCTCTGAAGGACTTTTCAGTTCTGAAATTTTTGATTCTGCAAAATAGACAAGACAAAATAGTTTTCTTGTTGGTATGTTAATATTCTTTGTAGGTTAAAAAACCTTCCAAGGATATATGGATGAAAATTCAATCAGAACCTTATTGCTAAAAGGGACTCAAGTCCAATACACAGCTGCAGAAATTGCAGGACTCACTGAATTCCCTGTATCATCCCTGACAGATGCTCATCTGGCCTCTACCCAAGTACTTACAATGATAGGGAGGTCACTGCTTCTCCAATTAGGCCATGCAATTGTTGCATAGCGATTATAGCTAAAAGTCTTCAGTATATTAAGCTGAATCCTGCTTCTCCTTATTGTGCCCAAATTTCCCTTTAGAACAACACAAAATAAATTTATTACCTGATTTATATGGCTCCCTCTTAAATATATGAAGTCTTTTCAGGTCAAATATTTAATTCCTGAAATTATTCCTTATCTGATATTGTTTCTAGAGATTTTCTTCTCTTGTTTATCCTAGTTTCTTAGTGTGCTTTAAAATATGGTACAAAAAAATAAAATGAAATAAAGTAAAATAAAAAATAAACTATGGTACAAAAATAAACTTCTCCAGGTATAAACTGAACAAAGCAGATTACTGTGGCACAATTATCACAACTGATCTAAAACAAGGCTAAACACTAAAAATTATTATTTCTACTAAATACTTTTCCAGACCCTTTGCATATATTATCTTATTTTGGTTCTCTCAATCACCATGCATTATTATTAGTCATATTTTACAAATAAGAAAATGGAGGCACCAAGAAGTAACTTGCCTAAGATCACACAGTCCAAGCTGAGGTCAGTTGAAGTCCAAAGCCCTTTCTCTTAACCAGCTCTTTTTTTTAAGCTTGCATTTGTCAAATACAATAAATAAATTCTTGTTGAATGAAGGAAGGATTTATATATTTACTCTTTTAGCAATTTTTTTGGCCTTGTCCTAATCATGGCACTTACAGAATTAACAGTAAACTGAAATCCCCAGATGCTTGTCAAATAAGCAGCCTTTAACTCTCATCCTAAACAGCCTTAGCCCTCATCTCATTAACCTAAATGCAGAAATGTATATTTCTCTCTATTACCTTTCACCTTGTTTTTGGGGCTCATCATTACGGTCTGTTGAAATATTTCAGAATCTTGACTGTCATATGGTGCTCTCCTATCTTGTGTCATCACAAATTTAATAAACACATCTTCTCCAATAATTCTTCAGTTTTAAAAAGAAAAAGATAAATTTTTCCCTAATTTTCTATGACATCAACTATTGCCTTTATAGCTACACATTTTATTAATTAAAAAAAGTAATGATAATAGAAAAACATACTCTGTAACTCAGTTTTAATTATTTCATGTTGATATTCAGCCCTGATGGGCCTGAATTTATGAAATTTTAGTGTAGTATTTGGAAACTAAGAGAGTGACTTCAGCTAATGCAATATAGGAACCATCAGCTTTATGTAGGATGTCACTTAGGATGCCTGGATGCAAGTAATAGAAAACTCAATTCAAACTGGCTTCAACAATTATCAGCTTATTAAATCATATGACAAAGAAAATGGAGATAAGGCTGTTTCAGTAATTCACACGTACAACAATATTATCAAGGATTCACATTCTTTCCATTTTTCTGCTCTGAGGTTCTGTTTGTCTGCTACTCTTCTCGTAGTTGCAGAACGGTTACAACACCTCCAGGCACTATGCCCTCAAACAATAATTTCCAAAGGCCAGAAGGGAGGGCATCCTTTTCTGGTGCTCCTTTCTAAGACTGAGAAAAGACTTCCTAAAAGTTCTCCAATGGGCTTTTCCACATGTATTGTTATTAGAATTATATTACTTGTCCGCGCCTAAGCCTGCCACTAGCAAGGATAATGGAATTCTCGTGGCTGCAGACTGGGAGAAAATAGTTGCAAAAGACAAATCTGATAAAGGACTATTATCCAAAATATACAAAGAACACTTAAACTCAATAAGAAAAGAAGCAACCTGATTAAAAACTAGACCAAAGACCTTAACAGACACCTCTCCAAAGAAGATACACAGATGGCAAATAATCATATGAAAAGACGCCCCACAGCATATGTCTTCAGGGAAATGCAAATTAGAACAACAAGAGATACCGCTACACTCCTATTAGAATGGCCAAAATCCAGAACACTGACAACACCAAATGCTGGCCAGGATGTGGAACAACAGGAACTCTCATTCACTGATGATGGGAATGCAAAATGGTACAGCCATTTTGGTGGTTTCCTACAAAACTAAACATACTCTTTCTTGCCATACAATCCAGCAATCGCCCCCGTTGGTATTTACCCAAAGGGACTGAAAACATGTCCACACAAAAACCTGCACATAATGTTTATAGCAGCTTCACTTATAATTGCCAAAACTTA
Organism: Hippopotamus amphibius kiboko; assembly: GCF_030028045.1. Lineage (NCBI taxonomy): Eukaryota > Metazoa > Chordata > Mammalia > Artiodactyla > Hippopotamidae > Hippopotamus > Hippopotamus amphibius. The sequence goes on along the minus strand of NC_080203.1, from coordinate 19,035,879 downwards.
GAAGCAACCAGGATGTCCTTCAGTAGTATGAATCAATACATAAACTGTGGTACATCCAGACAATGGACTGTTATGAGGTGCTAAAAAGAAACGCGTTATCAGGCCATGAGAAAACACAGAGGAACCTCAGATGCGTATCACGACGTGAAAGAAGCCAATCTGAAAAGGCTACATACTGGATGATGCCAACGATGTGACACTCTGGAAAAAGCAGAACCATGGAGGTACTACAATGATCCGTCAGTGGTTGCCAGGAGTTGAGGGTCAGGGAGGGATGAATAGGCAGAGCACAGAGGACTTTTATGGCAGTGAATGGTAATGTAACTTATGGACTTTGGGTGATAACGATGTAACAATGTAGGGTCAACAATTGTAACAAACGTACCTCTCTGGAGGGGGATGTGAATAACGGCGGGGGGGGGGGGGGGGGGCGGTGCATGTGTGGCGTAGGGGTATGCAGAAAATTTCTGTACCTTCTCCTCAATTTTGCTGTGAATCTGCCACTAGCAAAGCCCATTAACAAGTTCCAGGAAATAAAAATCTGGGTAATAAAATTAAATCTGACCTTTTTTGTTTTCTTCTCTTTTCCTTTGTGCTTAGTCTATTTCCTTGTTCCTGGGAGGCTACGTGCGGCGGCCTCACATCTGGCACTTCAGAGCAGGGTCCTAGGCTGTGCCTGACGCTTCAGCTCGGCGGGCCGTGTGCAGAAGCGCTGCAGACGACACTGCCATCCAAGATGGTGGCAGCCGGCCGTGTGCAGAAGCGCTGCAGACGACACTGCCATCCAAGATGGTGGCAGCCGGCCGTGAGCAGAAGCGCTGCGGCTGGCGCTTGGATCTGGAGTGGGTGCTGTAAGCAGCGCAACTACACCCCTCTGGCGAGAACTCCGGCCGAGAAGTCGGGCCCCTCCCCACTGACAAGAGCTGTATAAAGCGGCCCCACCCATGGGCACGTGCTCCACAGAGCAAGCGCGCACCTCTCCATTCTTTGATCGGAGAGCAAAGCTTTCCTTTGCTTCTCAACCGAACTTGGCCTCCTTCTGTTGGCTCCAACGACATCGGGCAGGAGGACCCTTGTTGGAGCCCAGCACGGGAGGGTCAGTAACAAATCTAAAACTGCTCTAAAAAATAAAATGAGTTTTTTTTAATTGGGGTATAGTTGATTTACAATGTTGTGTTAGTTTCAGGTGTACAGCAAAGTGAATCTCTTATACGTATACGTATATCCACTCGTTTTTAGATTCTTTTCCCATATAGCCCATTGTAGTGTATTGAGTAGAGTTCCCTGTGCTATATAGTAGGTGCTTATTATATATCTATTTTATTTTTTGTTTGCTTTTTGGTTTTGGTTTTGGCCGTGCTGAGCGGCATGAAGGATCTTAGTTCCCTAGCCAAAGATCAAACCTGTGCCCCCTGCAGTGGAAGCAGGGAGTCTTAACCACTGGAAGGCCAGGGAATTCCCTTAGTTATCTATTTTATATATAGTAGTGTGTATGTGTCGATCCTAATCTTCCAATTTTAATTTTAGAAAAATTACCAAGGGTGGCTTAGCTGGGTTAAGGGCTGAGCAGGAAGGGCCCGAGCCTCTGTTAAAACCTATGGTGCCTCACACCAGTGCAAATTGTGGCTCTGTTATCATGGAAAACGTGGTGGCGGTAGGCAATCAGTGATGTCTGCAACATGTACCAGGATATATTCAGACATTTTAAAATGTGGAATGAATAGATAACATCCACAGGTACTTGCACAATTATAGATAAAATAGTTAGACAGTAGTTAGCGGTGGAATAAAACTATTAAAATCCAAACCCATTGGAAAAACTGAACTAGTACAGTAATCTACTTGGTGGGCACTATCACAGATGAAAAGTGGAGCTGATCTCAAAATGCTAGAAACAAATTACCACATATTTTAACCATTCAACAAATATCGGTTCAAAAAGGGAAGAGAAATTTCTTTCGGAAAATCCAAGTAGAATTCAGTAAATGCACAATGAAGTATCATGATTTTGCATTTATTCCATAGAAAAATAAACAATATACTTCAGGCTTCCTTATGTTTATACAAGTATACTCCATAGTTTCTTTGATGTGTTTAGTATAAAGGCACAGTAATACCAGTTTTTAATAAGGAGCAAGAGTGATATAGTGAATATTTCATTTTAAGGAGTTGGCAAAAAGATTATTTTTAAGTTTACTTCAAAGGAAAAAGATGAAATAATAAAAGATGAAAGACTGATTCATGTTCTCAGTGCTAGTTAATTCAGAAGACTCCACAGGCCCATTTTTATCTGCTGACTGCAATCTTTCTAAGATAATTGATCTAGGCTTCTGTTTTATTGCATTTGCTGTCATTCATTGTATTGTTTGCCAGATTAGAAGTGTTTGATATAAGTTTATGTACTAGGTATAATTTCAATCTGTCATCCAGTCTTTGTTCATCTTTCACTGTCGGTTGATGGTTTAAAATTGGCTCTCCAGGAAATCTTAACTCACTGTTATCTAACTGCTGCATTAAAAAATAATGAGGGAGGGACTTCATCACCTACCATTTCAACCATAATTTCATAAACCCTACACACTCAGAGCTACAGCACGATTAGTGTGGTTGGATTCTAAATTATTGAGTCCAGTTCATAACAATTTTACAAAAATAATATTGCAAGTCCCATGAACCAGATTCATTTCCTGGAATTAGGAAAACAGGAAGTATTCCTAAAACAATCCTAAGGACATCAGTGGTATTCACAGGATCAAATGGATGAGTACAATATTATCAAATCCAATAGCAGATAGCAAAGTGTTCTTATTTGCTGGGACTGGTACCTTTGTGTTTGTGACAAAATAAAACAGACAATAAATACAAGTCCAAGTATCTGCTACAGAACTAACAGAAGGGATGTTTATCCATGTGCCCTGGAGAGTACATATGCCTCAACCGTAAATCAGGAGGAAATACTAGAGCAAGCACATAGAAGGAAGTTTGTTTCCAGCTTTCTCCGTGACTTTGTTTTTCATAGAGAGAAGTCGGAAAATGTACAAGAGGGGATGGCCCATGAAATTCAAGGAACAGAGCAATGATATCTCAGAAAGTAATAATTTGCTTCAGAAGAAATTTCTAAGAAGCTGTGGTGAGTAACGCATTACTCAGAAGCCGTTAACCCACAATTCCCCCAAGGGCAAGTCTGCTGGGAGCACCCCCCATCAAGTTACAGAGCAGGGACTTTTGTGTTTAAATTCAAACAAGCTTATCAAGACCACGGTGGTTCAGGAAACAGGCAACAAAGGAAAGTACAATAAATAAAGTGCTCCTTACAATGAAATTTGTCAAGCTTTTCGAGAAAAGTAACTATCAAAAGAATTTTGCATAATACCTTACCCCAGGGGGTTGAAAATCAAAGTTTCACAAAGTCTTAATCTTCCTACAAGGTTGGAAAAGAAGGTGTAGCACATAGAAGTACAAGAGAGCAACATCATTCATTCATTCAATAAACATTTATTTAGCACCTACTATGTGTAAAATTCTGTGTAAAGCACAGAGGATACAAAATCAAGGAAGACACGGTGTTAGCCCCCAAGAGATGTGTTGGAGGGAGACAGGCAAATAAACCCATGATTCCAGTCAAGTGTAGGGAGCCCTAGGGTGTATCTGTACAGGGGTTACCCCCATCTTCATTCTGTTCCCTCCTGGCATCCTTTCTCATCTATTCCCTCAAAATGTATACATGGAAATAGAAAATGGTAGAAAAAGGAAAGGTAAAGAGGTTTATGAAATGAACAGAGGATAGCTAAATCAGCCAGAAACCCAGAATGTAGGAAATTGACCTGATCTGGCTTTGTCAACAAATAAATTGCAAGGGGAAAAAAAAGAGGGAGGGGAAACCTTAGATTCAAAGAGATTTAAAAAATATAACAACCAAATATAATGTGTGAAGTTTGTCAAGATCCTGATTCAAACAAATCAAAAGCTATAGGACGCAGGGAAAATTGAACACTATCTGGATATTATATTGAGTCATTGTCAAATTTTTTAAGTTGATAATAGTATTGGAGTTGTGTCTTTTTTTGAGTCCTCATCCCTTAGAGACTCATACCAAAGTATTTACAGATGAAGTGATAAGATGGTAGAAAGTTACTTTCAATGATCCAAAAGGGGGAGGGAAATGTGGCAGGGTATAGAATAAAGATGACTTTGTTTTTAAATTTTGGCTGTGCCAGGTCTTAGTTTTACCTTCTTTCGAACTCCATATAAATGGAATTATACTGCGTATGTTCTCTAACTTTGTTCAACATTATTGTTGAGATTTATCTGTGATTTTGCATGTACTTGAGGATTATTCTTTTTGTTTTTGGTGTTCCATTTTATGACTATGCCATAATTTATTCAGCCATTCTACTACTAATAGACATTTGGGTTGTTTTCAGTTTGGGGCAGCTTGCTACTATAAGTAATCATTTACGTGTCTTTGGAGCACAGATGCAAGAGTTTTCCTAGGAGATAATGGCTTAACAGTGGAATTTATGGGTAGGATTAAGATTGCTTTTTTGAGATGTCAGCTGATTACATTAACTCATAATGGAAGGAGACTGTCAACTCCACTGTCACTCAGCCAGTGGTGTTAACAGCATTCAATAATGTCTCTTCATAGAACTCAGCATTGAAAAAAGGTGTTCCATGAGCATAGTTTAGCAATGTATATCTTGCTCCACATGGGGGAGAGAAAAGTTGAACTTAGGTACCATTTGCTGCAAAGCAGGGACAGTTCTTCAGGCTTCATCATCGCTGGAATAAAATATCACTCAACACTATTCCCCTCCCTTTGTTTTTTTTTTTAATTTTTAATTTTTATTGGAGTATAGTTGATTTACAATGTTGTGTTGGTTTCTGCTGTACAGCAAAGTGAATCAGTCATACGTATAACACATTCTTTTAAGAACTTTTATTGAGATATGATTGACATACAATAAACTGCATATATTTACAGTGTACAATTTGATTTTTTTTCTTATTAGTAATGTATATATGGTAATCCCAGTCTCCCAGTTCATCCCATCCCAACACCCCCCCACACACACTTTCCCCCTTTGGTGTCCATATGTCTGTCCTCTACATCTGTGTCTCTATCCTTGCTCACCAAGCAGATTTCTGAATTGTATTTCCCAGCAATCTTGATATCAGGAAAAGGGAGTACTCTGGATAATACAGTACTCAAACGGCCTATTTATGGGAGAGGGATTGCCTCTATTGGAGGACAAGATGCTGAAGTATGAAACTGGCTGACAACAGTGAGAATGGAAATGTAAAAAATTGCATGGCAATTCCTTAGGACCCTAAAGAAGTCAAGAGTTTAAGCTTAGAGTCTAATAATATGGTGATTCCATTAACAGACATAAAATAGTCAAAAGGACAGGTTTGAGGTGGGGGTGGGGAACAGAACTGGAAGTGATGACATTAACATATACCAGATGTGCAGGGCCCTTGGGACATCCAGGTGAAGATGGCCAGTTGGGAGCCTGGAAATCAGGTCTGGAGCTCAAGTGCAAAGTTGGAACCAGAGATATATGTTTAGAAGGCATTCACATAAGCCTGAAATGAAATTACTAGGAGAGAGAATGCAGACCAAGAAGAATTTTGAGCACAGGATCTTGAGGGCATACCTACATGTAGGAAATAAGAAAAGGAAGAAGAGCTTTTATGGCTACACAAGAGACTGTGAAAGAAGTAGGAGGAGAACTAAGAACATAAAAGGCAAAGGAAGAAAGTGAAAGCTGAAGGCTGAGGAAAGTGAAAAGCTTTGGAGTAGGTCCTCCAAAGCTGCGGGGATTCACCTAGCGATAAACAAAAAAAGAGGTCGATAATTAAGAAAGCCACCAACTATTCAGCACCTATTATGCAGCAGACACTATGACAAGAACTTTGCCTAAATTATGTTTTATCATGGTAGAATCTACACAACATAAAATTTACCATCTTAGCTATTTTTAAGTGTACAGTTCAGTGATATGGAACACATTCACATTGTCATGCAACCATTACCACCATCCATCGCCAAAACTCTTTTCATCTTGTAAAACTGAAAGTCTATACCTATTAAATAATAACTCTCCATTCTCCCCTCCCCTCAGCTCCTAGCAACCATTATTACACTTTCTGTCCTTATGATTTTGACTATTCTAAGTACCTCATATTTGTGGAATCATACAATATTTCTCTTTTTGTGATTAGTTTATTTCACTCAGCATAGCATCCTCAAGATTCATCTATGTTGTAGCATGTCACAGAATTTCCATCCTTTTTAAAGCTAAATAATATTCCATTTTATGCATATACCACTGTGAGATAACAGAAAATATATATATTGGTCTCTACCCCTTGCTCCTGGCACAAGGCCCCTGAAACCCTTGTAAACTCCTAAGTGATAACAGCACAAGGAGCATCTTGTGTTCTAATATTTGGTCTTTAACCCCTGTTCCTGACACAAGGCTCCTAAATCCCCTCGAATTTCCTGGGTGATAGGAGTGTCATTTGTTCTTCTTCTTCTTTTTTTTAAATATTTATTTATTTATTTTGCTACACTGGGTCTTAGTTGCAGCATGCAGGCTCTTAGTTGTGGCACGTGGGCTCTTAGTTGTGGCATGTGGGATCTAGTTCCCTGACCAGGGATCAAACCCGGGCCCCCTGTATTGGAAGCACAGAGTCTTAACCACTGGACCACCAGGGAAGTCCCATGTCATTTGTTCTGATGAGGCAACTCTTGGTGGGCTCCTGGATGGGGGCTGGTCACCAGAAAGACCATGCCATGATTAGAAGCTTGGAATTTTCAGGCCCAACCCCACTTCTCTAGAGAGGGGAGAGGGGCTGGAAATGGAGTTAATAACTGATCAAGCCTATGTGATGAAACCTCCATAAAAATCCCAATAGTAGGGGGTAAAGGGAGCTTCCAAGTTGGTGAACACATCCATATACCAGGAGGGCAATGAACTCAAATTCCATGGGGACAGAAGCTCCTGTACTTGGGACCCTCCCATACTTTTTATCATATCCCTTTTATATGTCTTTTATCATATCCCTTAATAAACTGGTAAACGTAAGTGTTTCCCTGAATTCTGTGAGCTATTATAGCAAATTAATCAAACTCCAGGAGGGTGTCATGGGACCCTCCAATTTGTAGCCATGTTGGATAGAAGTTGTTGGTAACCTGGGGACCTACTGCTTGGCAATTGACATCTGAAGTAGGGGGCAGTCTCTTGGGACTGAGCGCTTAAACTGTGGGTCTGACTGTATCTCCAGGTAGACAGTGTCAGAATTTAGTTAATTACAAGATACCCAACTGGTATCAGAGAATTGCTTGGTGGAGGAATCACCCCCCCACCACATCAGGTGTCAGAAGTGTTGTGAATGTAGTAGGAGTGTGAGAGTAAAGGAGAGACACAGGAGGAAAGTACTAGGTTTTTTTCCCTTTACAACCACATTTTGCATGTCCATTCATCCACTGATGGACATTTGGTGTGCCTCCACAATTTAGCTATTGTAAGTAATGCTGCTATGAACACAGTTGTACAAATATCTTTTTGAGACACTTCTTTCAATTATTTTGGGTATATACGCAAAAGTGGAATTGCTGGATCATGTGGTAGTTCTATTTTTTAATTTTTTGAGGAGCTGCCATACAGTTTTCCACAGTAGCTGTACCATTTTACATTCCTTCCAACAGTGCACAAGGGTCTCAATTTCTCCACATCATCACCAACACCTGTTATTTTCTGGATTTGTTTTGTTTTTGTTTTGTTTTTGATAGTAGCCATCCTAATGGGTGAGAGGTGGTATCTCATTGTAGTTTCGATGTGCATTTTCCTAATGATTGAAGATGTTGAGCATCGTTTTTGTTGTTGTTGTTGTTGTTGTTGTTGAGCATATTTTTATGTGTTTATTGGCCATTTGTATTTTTCTTTGGAAAAATGCCTATTCAAGTACTTTGTCCATTTTTGTTTCAGGTTTCTTGTTTTCTTTGTTGTTCAGTCTTAGAAGTTCTCTGTATATTCTAGATATCAGGTATATGATTTTCAACTATTTTCTCCCATTCTGTGGGTTGCATTTTTAATCTGTGGATAGTATCTTTTGATGCAATAAAATTTTCAGTTTTCATTGAAGTCCAGTTTGCCTATTTTTTTCTTTTGTTAACTGTGCCTTTAATGTCATATCCAAGAAATGATTAACAAATCCAATGTTGTGAAGCTTTCATCCCATGTCTTCTAAGTTTCATTGTTTTAGGTCTTACATTTAGGTCCCTGATCCATTTTGAGTTAGTTTTTGTATGATCATCTCAACAACACTTGGAGGTAGATAGTATTGGTATTCTTATTTTACAGAAGAGGAAACAAATTTTAAATGGTGAATACCTTGTCCAAGGCCACAGAGATGGTAAGAGGAGTCAGGATTCAAGCCCATGTTTGTATGACTCTACAGCTCAGGTCCTTGCCACATATCATAGAGTCAAGGCTCGGCCAAGATTAGCAGGAAATTACCACAAAATTAACCAGCACCTGACTTTTACTTGAGAGTAGGAGGTGTGGGGTTTTCCCAGGGCCTGGGATTGGCCAGAGGACTTCAGAGCTCAATTCTGGTGTGACTGAACATAAGCTCAGTTGGGAAGTGAGTGTAGCCAAGGAAATGGGATGGTGTAGGGGAGTGGGGGTGGGGGGAAGGTGAGGCAGAGGGAGCCTCAAAGCATAGAAAGAATTTAAAAGCCTAGGTGAGGTCAGATCAAGTGTAGAAGGTTGTGGTAAAGATGGAAGTTTCAGAGTTTGCAGTGAAATCTTGGGAGATGTAGCACTCCCCAAAGCTAGCTATACTCACTCTCTCCCCTCTAGATCTTTGTATATATGTTTTTCTACCTCAAATACTGTTTGCCACCCCCACACCCACCCCAGTCACACACACAACCTGACTTTGTCTGGCTAAGTCCTGCTTGTCCTTCAGATCTCAGCTTAGATGACCCTGTCTGAATCAGATGCCTGTTGTCTGTGCCCCCACAACCCTCAGTACTTAATTGTATTTGTACTGACTACCCTTTATTATAGCTGAGAGTTTGCTTCTCTCCCTCTGACAGACGGTGAGCTTTTTGAGGACAGATCATTTCTTACTCATCTCCCTACTCCCAATGCCTACTATAGGGCCTGACCAAAAATAGTTGCTCAGTAGGTATTAAGAAGCAGTATGGCACTATATATAAGATAGACAACTAATGAGAATCTACTGCATAGCACAGGGAACTCTCCTCAATACTCTATAATGACCTATATGGGAAAAGAATCTAAAAAAGAATGGATATATGTATAAGTATAACTGATTCACTTTGCTGTACACCTGAAACTAACACAGCATTGTAAATCAAATAAACTCCAATAAAAATTAATTTTAAAAGAAAGAAGCAGTATGGCTATATGCAATGTGGTATCTTAGATTGAATTTTGGAACCGAAAAAGGATATTAGTGGGGAAACTGGTGATATCCAAATAAAGTCTATATAGTTTAGTTGAGTTACTAATAGTTAACAATCTAATAGCTTAGTTAATAATGGTACCAACATTAGTTTCTTACTTGTGACAAATGTAGACTGGTTATGTAAGATGTTAACATTAGGGGAAGCTGGGTATGAGGTATATGAGAACTCTGATCTATCTATGCAACTCTTCTCTAAGTCTACAATTATTTTTAAATGAAAAGTTTATTTAAAACAAACCAAACGAAAACAGAAGCAGTATTGTGTAGTGGTTAGGATAGCAGGCTGGGTGACCTTAAGAAACTACAGTTGACCGTTGAACAATGGGGGTTTGAACTGTGTGGGTCCACTGATACGTGGACTTTTTTCAACAGTAAATACCGTAGTGTTACGTGATCTAAGGTTGGCTGAATCCACGGATCTGGAACCACAGATACAGAGGAACCGCATATATGGAGGAACTGCACATACATAGGGCTGACTCTAAGTTATACTCGGATTTTTTTTTAAGTATTTATTTATTTATTTGATTGTGCTGGCTCTTAGTTGCGGCATGCAAACTCTTAGTTGCAGTATGCATGTGGGATCTAGTTCCCCGACCAGGGATTGAACCCGGGCCCCCTGCATTGGGAGCACGGAGTCTTAACCACTGTGCCACTAGGGAAGTCCCTATACTTAGATTTTTGCCTGCGCTGGAAGGCCAACACCCCTGACACCTAAGTTGTTCAAGGGTCAACTGTACTTGCCTTTCCTGAATCTCTGTTTCCTTATCTGTAAAATGAGTATCTTCTTGATATGTGTATACATGCATAAAGATTTTATTATCTATCTATACATGTATATATTACAAATCTCTCTATATACACAAATAATATTTACAGAATGTCAGCTACTGTTCTAAGTGTTTTACGTACATTAACTTATTTTAATCCTCTTACAACATCATAAGGTAGGATTTAGCATCCCCATCGTTATCATCCCCCTTCTACAGATGGAGAATTTGAGGCACAGAGAAGTTATCCAACTTGTCCAAGGTCAACACGGAGGAAATAGTACAGCTGAACCGTGAACTCAGGCAGTCTGGCTCCAGAGCTGTGTTACCTCCTTTTAAGCTTAACTGAGTTAATACATGTAAAGCACTGAGAACAGTGCCGGGGACAGGGCAAGAACTCAAAAAGTGTTTGCTGTTACTTAATTAACCCTGAAGGGCAAGTCTAAGGTGTGATTCAACCAGTGAGTGCCAGGATGGGATGAAGGTAAAGAGCATAGAGGTTTATCAAAATAAAAGTTCAAGCCAGGGAGTTAGGAGGTGAGATGGGACTCAACAGGAAGCAAAGAAGGGTGTTTTGTTTTGTTTTGTTTCCCATTCACAGCAACTTCTATTCACTCAACCAGGTATAAAAAGAGCTAAAAGTCTACTCTAGTGCTGAGGATTCTATTGCATTTCTGAAGATTATTTTTATAATCTAAACTTGCGGTAATTTTTAAAGCCATTGATACTATAAAAAGCCTATTTTAATGAAGCATTTTTCCTAGACGGCCCCATGGCTCTCACATTTTACTGCTCACTATCTTAGATGTGCTGTCGCCAAGAGACCAGGACCTCTAGATCCAGCCCCACCCTGCCAGCTTCCAGCACTTCTTCTCCCAGTGTTAGGGTAGCCAGATTTAGCAAATAAAAACACAGGCAACCCAATTAAATTTGAATTTCATAAACAACAAATATTTTGGAGTATAAGGACTCCCAGAGTATATGCATGGGACATCCTTATATTACAAAATATTTGTTGTTGATCAGCAGTTCAAATTTAACTGGGTGTCCTGTATTTTATCTCACAACCCAACTGAGAGTAAATGTGCAATAAATCTTTATGGGAGTAAGGGAGTGGCAGAGGAAGGGAGAAAAGAAGAGAGGCAGAGGAGAAGAAGCCAGTTAATCCACTGATGGAGTGTGTGCACAGAAAGAGTGGCAGGCTTGATGAGACTGCTAGATTTTTCAAGGCCTAGAAACCACACCAAATCTGGCCTTAACATAACTTCTCCCTATTTTGTTTCTTGTTTCTTTTTTTCCCCAGTTTTATTGAAATGTAATTGACATATAACACTGCATAAGCTTAAGGTGTACAACATAATGGTTTGATATATGCAGTTATTAAGACATGGTCACCTCAATAAGTTTAATTAACATCCATCACCTCACATAGTTACAATTCTTTTTTCTTGTGGTGAGAACTTTTAAGGTCTATCCTCTTAGCAATTTGCACATATACAAAACAGCATTGTTAGCTATAGTCATCATGTGTACGATACATCCCCAGCACTGTTTTCAGTTCTATATAGTACAAGGTAAACAGTTGTTTCCCTCTTTTTTCTTAAAAAGTCTGCCCTCATGTGGTAGAAAAAAAGTATTAGGCCAGAAGCCTTCATTCTGGTCTTTCAGCTCATTGGGGCAAAAGGCTCCACAGAGGTCAGTGATCTGGAAAGGAGGTTGTGATGCTAGGACTGTGTTTGTTTGTTTGTTTGTTATTTGTGTGGGGAACAGGAGAGGAATGAACAAAAAGATGAATAGGCTTTATGTCTCAGATACCAGGAGAGTATTGTTAAAATAGCTTTCTAAAATGGTTTAAAATGCATTTGTAACTCTGTGCAAGCCAGCATAATCTGTTTCCAGGCTATTTTGGTGAGAAAATATTTTAAGAGACTGCCTAAAATTCATACAGTAGAATATTTAAATCGAGTCACACTTTCTTATGGTAAAGTACTATTTAAATGTTGCCAATTAAAAGCCACCATGTGGGAAGTTCCCTGGTGGTCTATTGGTTAGGACTCCTCGCTTTCACTGCTGTGGCCCAGGTTCAATTTCTGGTTGGGGAACTGAGATCTCGCAAGCTGCGGGGCACGGCCAAATTAATTGATTAATTAATTAGTTTAAACAAAAGCCACCATGGTGACTTTGGATGTGAGGAAAGCCTGGTTTGCACGCCTCTCCTGGTCATTAACCTTAGCAGGTAGCCCAGTCCCCATGCAGTCTCCTCCCCTATCCTCCGACCCAGTGGAGGTGGCTCATTCTGAACCAGCATCTGAATGCCTCAGCCTCTGGCTGTCAGCCAGGCCCCCGACTCTGCCTCAGTCTGACCATCTGGCTGCCGCCCGCCCCAGGAGGATGACCACAGCTCAGCTCAGCCCCCAGAGCTTTCCTTTGGCTCTTACCTGTCCTTCATCAGCTACCTCTCCTTGTCATTCTTCAGCTATTCCCAACCTTCTATGCCTCTGAGTATCAGCCTCCTCGTCGACAAGCTGGGGCGACAATACCTATCCTGCAGGTCGTTAAGAATAACTGAGGTATGGGCATAGATGGCCTGGCACGTTGCAGCCCGTTCATATACATATCGTGTTGATTGCCACTTTTCTAGCACCCAACACCATTTGTGTTTTCCTCACTCTAAACAAATGACCTTGTCTCACAGAGAAAAGAGAAGGCATGAGGTATAGGGAAGGTGCGGAGCTGTACCCACCTGAACCTACAAACTTGACCGACACCCACTCACCCACCTGTACTAACTTGCCTGGAGTCTCCAAGAATGAGGGGCCACTCCTTCCCTTGTGTCAGACACTCGCTTGATCCATCCCTTTCCTCGCCTGTATCTTCCCCCTTCCCTGCTCCATCGTCTCAGCTCTTAGGCATGCTCAAATCAAATCTCTCTCATCTTAAAAAAATTCTCTCTTGGCTCTAAATCATCTCTTTCTTTTCACAGTCAAGCTCCTTCAGAGAGTTGTCTGCACTCATTGTCTCCACTTCTTCACCCCTCACTGACTTCTCCCCCCAGTGCAAATTGCTCTCTGCCCTTATATCTTCGGCCTGGTCCTCTACTGTGGGCTATAGAGCCCTTATCACCACTGGGGCCAAGGGCCCTTTAAGAGTAAACTCACACGCTTACAAGAAACATCCATTTCTTTTCACATCTATCTACAGGACCAGAAATTCATCAGGCACTGGTACTAGCTCTCCTGCTCCTAACCCCTCTGCCGAGTTCAAAAGTGCCCTCCATCACTTCTTAGCTATGTGATCTGGATTAAGTTACTTGACCTCATTAGTAAAATGCGATTAATAATGGTGTCAACCTTAGTAGGTTGTAGTGAGGATGAAATGAGATAATCGATGTAAAGTGCTTAGTGCTGGCCTGGCACATATACGGCAAACACTCACTATGTTTTATACTCAGTCTGCCTGGGGCCTGATTCTGGCTCTACCGCTTCCTGCTGGTGTGCCCGATAGCAAGTTATTTAACCTCTCTGAGCCTCCCTTCTCCCCTCTATAAAATGGGAGAAACAGTAATACCTACCCCTGAGGGCTAAGCTGGACATTCAACAAGTGGGCATGTATAACACTTAGAACAGTGCTCCAAAATAATGAAATATTCGTGTTACTGTTATCCTCAGAAAGGCAAGGAATGCGTTTGTGAGACTGTCGGAGCCCAGCCACCTGGATCTCATTCCTGATTCCCCTTGCAATATACTAGACACATGTATACATGCTTCTTGAGGCCAGCCAGGAAATGGGAAGCAACATCAGGACAACGAATGTCACCTGGTGCAGCCCAGTGTCAGACTGCTTCAGGGGCAGCTCTTTGTGCAGGGATAAAAGCTCATTCACCGAGCTCTGGCTGTGTGATTTCTTACAGCTGTGCATTGCTACGTGACACCCCCCCCCCCCGCCCCGCCCCGAGGTCCAAGTGGCCTCTCCTGGACTGTCAGCATCCTGTTCTTTCTTATCTTGAAACTGTCTTTGAGGCCCTAAACAAGGATCTGCTGTTCTCATTTTTAAATAGATGGAAAAAAAAAAAACTTGATTAACCCTTAACAGTCTGTCCCCTACCGCAGCTGTGAAGCCAACTGCCTTTCGCATGTCTCAAACAGGCACTCCACACAGCCTGACCATCCTACTCCTTCTCTCAGGTCAGCTTGTGCTTTCATTTTCCCCAACGATGTTCCCAAATTCTCCTCACTTCTTAAATCTCCCATCTTACCATCTCCCCAACCCTCCGCAACCCCTCATCTCTTAAGGGATGACCATGCCTCCACCTTCACAGGGCACATTGAAGCCATCAGGTGCAAAACAATCATACGATGTTCAGAAATCTGATTCTCAGTAGGTCTGTCCTCCTCTTTCTGGCCCCATCAGCAGCATTTGACAGTCACTCCCTCTCCTTGATATACTTTCACCCCTTAGTTTCTAGATGCTACAGTCTCTTGGTTCCCCTTTTCCCTTGGTGGCTGCTGTTCTTCACCCTCCATTGGTTGGTTTCTCATCATCAACTGAACTTGGAATGTCTGAGAGCCCCACAGCTCTGTCTTTGGACCTCTTGTCTTGTCATCTACCTTGACTTCCTTCATGATTTCATCCAGTTCCATGACTACTGTCTATACATTGATGACTCCCAAATTTATATCTTTAGCCTAGACCTCTCTCCTGAATTCCAGACTCGTATTGTGCTGCCCACTAGATATGTCCACAGACTGAATGCCTTAAACAATAGACATTTATTTTCTCACAGTTCTGAAGGCTAAAGGTCGAAGAGCAAGGATCTGTCAGGTTTGGTGTCTGGTGAGACCTCTTCCTGGCTTGTAGATGGCCGCCATCTTGCTGTGTCCTCACATAGCTTTTCTTCTGTGTACTCATGAAGAGAAAGAGAGCTCTCTGGTGTCTCTTTGCCTTTTTAGAAGCATACAAATCCTATCAGATTAGGGCTCCACAATTTCAACTTCATTTAGCCTTCATTACCTCCCTAAAGGCCCTATATTCAAATACTGTCACATTGGGGATTAGGGTTATAACATATTATTTGGGGGGAACACAATTCAGTCCATAGAAGATGTCTAATAGACGTCTGAACCATCTCAACCTGAATACGTCCAAAATGGAACGTCTGATCAGGGGCAGGTCCAAATGTTTGGTTCTTGAAACTGATACAATTTAGGGCTCCTTCCTTAGGAAAATGAACTTAAAAATAACTTCCTGATACAAGAGCCAGAGCAAATGAGAGACCTAAGCTCCACTAGCATTACAGTTAATCTGCCTCTGCTCCTTGTCGTCATCACCTCTCCTCCTCCTCCTCCACACAAAGCTGTCTCTCCCATAGCCCTGCCTCTCCTAGCCAACAGAAACTCCAGCCTCCAAGCTTCTCAAGCCTAAACTCTTCCACTCATCCTTGACTCTCCTCTTTTTCTCCCACCCTTCATCTAGTAGGTCAGCAAATCCTGCTGCTTCTACTTTCGAAATATATTCAGAATCCGACCACTTCTTACCATCTCTACCACGAGCACCATGTACTAAGCCATGATAAACTCTTGCCTGGAATATTGCAGCAGCCTCTAACTGGTGTCATTACTCCCACTGTTGACCTCAAATGTCTATTCTCAACATAGTGAGACTTTTAAAATTGTAAACCAAATCATGTCAGCTCAAAACCCTCCAATTTTTTCATTCAACAAACATAATCAAGGTATCATTCTAGGCCATGAGGACACAGCAGTGAATAAAAGAGATAAAATTTCCTGCCTTCTTGGAGCTAACATTCTAGTAATGACTTCCCTGCTCTCTCAGATAAGATCTGAGGTCTTTTTTTAGGATAGATTTCTTTCTTTATTAGCTTATTGTGTCTCCTGCTCCTAGAATGTAAATTGCATGAGGTCAGGAATTTGTTGGTCTGTATTCTTAGTGCCTGGAACATGTTAGATACTTAATGAATCTTTGTTGAATGAATGAATGAACTTCCCATACCAAACTGATGCATCTATCCACATCTGTACTTTTTTAAAAAATTTTTATTTATTTATTTGGCCATGCTGCACGGCTTGTGGAATCTTAGTTCCCTGACCAGGGATTGAACCCACACCCTCAGCAGTAAAAGCACAGAGTCCTGACCACTGGCCCACCAGGGAATTACCCACATCTGTACTTTTCTGATTCTCTTTCTCTCCTGTTACAGTAAAAGGGATATCCTCTCTTTTATCTATGGTCCAGTGACTCAAACTTGAGTGCGCATCAGAATCCTCTGGAAGGCTTGTTAAAATACAGCACTCTGGGCCCTACCCCAAGTTTCTGATTCAGTCAGTCTGAAATGAGGCCCAAGAATCTTCATTTCTAAGCAGTTCCAAGTGATGGTGATACTACTGCTCCAGGGACCACACTTGAGAGCCACTGACCTCACCCCTCCTACTTTCTCAGGAACCTTACACTCTCAGCTATCCTTTCCTTCTAAATATATGCAATGGCTCCCTTTCAACTGAATCCTTCCATTCCCTTCCTACTCCTACTGTTGCGATGTCTTCCTGCTCATCAGCCAAATTTCTTAAAGGTGTTATCTATACTGGGTGTCTCCATTTTTCACCCTCTACTCACTTCTCCACTCAGCCAATCAACCCTCTTTCCCCACAACTCCACCAAATCATCTTTCATTAGAGTCACAAATGATCTGCATGTCCTCAAGTCTAGTAGACATGTTTTTAGTTATCATCTTCCATGTATTCAGCACTGGAAACTCTTTCCTTCTTCCTTTAGCAGTCTCTTCACTTGGCGTCTTCCTGTTGGCCTCCATGAAACTATAGTTTCATTATTTTTCTCTGGCTGGTCCCTCTCAGGCTCATCTTCTTCTATCAAACCATTAGATGTGGGAGATCCAAAAGATTTGACCCTATGCCCTCTTCTGTTATTAATCCGCATTGTTCTAAGGAGATGTCATGAATGACCAAGGCTTCAATTTCCAGATGCCAATGTTGCCCAAAATTATATCTCTAGCCATGTATTTAGATATTGCTCCCTCTAGACTTGCATAAATCACTAGCTACTTGACTTATCTGCTTATTGCTCTATTAGGCATCTCAAACTTAACACGACCAAGTCGGAATTCTTAATTATCCCACCACCCAAACTGTCCTTCTTAGCCCTCCCCTACTCATTACCGGCACCATCATCAACCTACTTGCCCAAGCCAAAAATCATTCTCCACTCTTCCTTTACTCATGCAGCTACCTAGTCACCGAATCCTACCCTTCTCCTTCCTACATATCTTTCAAATTTATCAAATTCTCTCTCTTTTAGTCCAGACCAGCATCATCTCTCACTTGGGCTACAGTTGTAGACTCCTAGTTGATCTTGCTGCTTCTACTCTTGCCCCACTCTCCACCCTCCACCCAGCAGCTAAAGTGATCTGTCCAAACACAAATCTAATTAAGTCCTTCTGCTCACCAGCTTTCCATGTTGCACCTTACACCCAGCAGAAAGTTAAAGACAGAGCTCCATAAACACACATGTGTACAATGCCCACTGAGCTTGGCGGCATTACGTATATGTCAAGGCCTTTGTAATCTATCCCCAGCAGACCTGTTCTCCATGCTGCCTCCTACAAACCCTCATTCTAAGCATTTCAGCTTTCCTGCAATTCCCAGAATGCTGTATATCCTTGCCCATGACACTCTGTCTTGGCTTCTTGGAAGCCATGGCTTCTTCATCCACTTGGCTTACTACTGCTTATCTTTAGAACGCAAACTCGTGTCATTTTCTAAGATTTTCTTCGCTTACACCATCCTAGCTGCCTCTGTGCTTCCAGATGTTCTCATGCCTTTCCTATCCTGTCACTTACTACTCTGTATTTTAATCATTCAGTTTATTTTCTATTTCTCCAGTGAAACCATGACAGTCCTGTAGGGCAAGGACAACTTTGACTTAGTTATCTCTGTATCACCAATATTTAGCCCAGTACCTGACACCTACTAGGCATTCAATAAATGTCGGTTTAATAAGTTATTAATAAATAAACTTATGAACAAATGGTGACCTTGGAAAAGCAAGTTCAGGAGTAAACAAATTTCCAATGAGTTAAAAAACAACTGAAGGGGGAGTAAATGGAGAAGATGAGCACAGACCATGCTTCTGAGAAGCGTGGCTATGAAAAAATGAAAGAAAAGAGAAAGGAGGGCTGAGGGAAGATATTACAGCAGTTGCTAGTTGTTTAACCAACATTCATCATCCTCCTTATAGAAGACTGCTTTTTAGCTGGGCACATGATCTTCTAAATTCGAATAAAGTCTGCATTTCCTGACTCTCTTGAAGCTCTATGTGGCCAATGGGATATGAGCAGAAATGTCGTATGATAACATTTAGCATATTTCCCTGAAAGATCATTGATGTGTACCCCTTGCCTCTTCCTATGCCTTGCTCCTTCTTGCTGCTTGAAATATGGATACAGTGGTTTGTGCTTCATCTTGGATGCTGAGGAAGAGAGCCACAATCTGGGAATGGCAGAGCAGAAAGCTGGAAGAAGCCCGAGTCCCTGATAACTGTACAACTGCCACATCAGCTGTGGATTGCTCTCCTCATACCCTTCACATGAGAAATAAACTTCAATTTTTGTTTAAGCCATTGTTAGGTCGGGTTTTTCTGTTACTCACAGCAGAATCTAATCCTAAGAAATACAAAGGGTGGTTTTCTTTAGGATGGGATAGATAAGATAATGTTTATAGCTAGAGAAAGGAGCCACTAGAAAGGGAGATAGAGGACCCAGTTGACAGATGAAGGTTAATGAGGGCAAGGGAGGGATGGAGACTTGGGACACAGATGGAGGGATTTACTTTGGTTATGAACAGACACGTCTCATTCTGTGAGCCCTAGGGAAGGGGACAAGAACTGACATTTGCTGAGCACATTCTATGTACTAAGTGCTTTATAAATATTATCTAACCTAATCATTGTAACCGTAACACTTTAAAGTGAGTATTGTAAGGAGTACAAGTTTTAAGTTATTTGTGTTCAGCTGTGCACAGAAATGACTTTAGGGAATTCCCTGATTGTCCAGTGGTTAGGACTTGGTGCTTCTACTGCAGGGGGCACAGGTTCAATCCCTGGTCGGGGAACTAAGATTCCACAAGCTGTGCAGCGCAGCCCAAAAAAAAGGGGGGGGACTTTATTATTTCAATTAAAGTTCAGTCTCTATCTCAAATCATAATCAGATTTCAATTCAGTCTATATTGCTTGCGATAACAATAGCAAAAGATTGAAAACAAAATGTCCAGCATAGGGGATTGGTTAAATAAATTATGGTCCATCTCCACAGTGGAACAGTCTACAACTGTTAAAAAGAATGAGATAGCTCTTTTTGGATTGACATGGAATGAATTCCAAAACATATTTTAAAGTGAAAAAACAAAGTGAAGAACATTGAGTATAGCATGCTATAAATGTGTGTAAAAAAGAAGCCAAACAAAAGAATATACATGCTTGCATGTATATATGTATCTATCTCTGAAAAAAATACACAAGAAACTAGTAACAAGTGGATGTGTCTTGGGAAAGAACGGGGTAGTGAGAGGGAGACTTGTCTCTCACTGTATATTTTTTGGTGCCTATTGAATTGAAGATGATCTACAATCGACATATTTTGCCTTATTTTTAAAAACTAAGGTCATATTATTTTGCCATATTATTAAAAAATAAAGAACATATCACCTAATAAATAAACTTCATCAATTGAGGATTTTCCCATCCTCCTCCTTCTTCTTGGCCTGGCATCTCAGTACTAGCAGGCTTACACAGCCTTGTGGCTGCAGTAAGAAGAAGCTATTTAAGCTGGTAACACTCAGATCAGAGGTGGATCCAGGTTTGATGAGACCTAATTCACACAATTTGGAGAGCCTTTTTTTTTTTTCTTTTTTGGCCACGCCATATGGCACGTGGGATCTTAGTTCCCCGACCAGGGATCAAGCCCGTGCCCTCTTCATTGGGAGCATGGAATCTTAACCATTGGACCACCAGGGAAGTCCTTGGAGAGGCTTTGAAAGAAAAATAACACACAATTATGAATTAAAAAAATACGTACAGGCCTTGGAATTCATCTGTGCAAATGAGGGGCCCTAAAGATGAAACTTCAATAGCTTCAAGGTAAATCAGCCTCTGATGGTGAGTGTATTATTCCATTGGATCTTAGCTATTGTCACTCCTCCACATTTCTCCACTGAGATAAGACCAGTCTCATCTTATTCCCAGGCTTACAGCCATGCCCTGAATGCATACAGTCATGACAAACAGACTTCCTCCAATCTGCCAGCTTCTTCTCTTTCTCAGATAACTTCAGTGCCCTTCTTAGAGGTTGCAGGAAAATTCAGCTGTTCTTGTTACAGGAAGAGGGGCCCTTTCCAGGACCTGAGAGTGGGCTCTTGTCTAACACTTGGAAATGAATTGTCTGGCAAGACACACGTGCTGACCAAGCAAGAGATTATTGGGAAGGGGTGCCTGGATGGAGAGCAGCAGGGTAAGGGAACCCAGGAGAAGTGCTCTGCCAGGTGGCTCACAGTCTCAGGTTTTATGGGAGTGGGGTTAGTTTCCAGGTTCTCTCTGGCCAGTCATCATGCTTGTGCCCATATTTGGTCCAATTTAGGGTCCTTCCTGGTGGCTCACGCATCTCTCAGGCAAGATGGACTCCAGCGAGAAGGATTCTGGGAGGTTGGTAAGATAGTATTGTGGGCTGGCGTTGCCTCCCTCCTTTTGGCCCCTCTTGAATTCTTCCAGTTAGTTTTGCAAGACATGGGCGGGAGTCTCCTCCCTCTTTTTCACCCCTCCCAAATTTTCCCAGTTAGTTTTCGGTGACAGCACCATGTTCCTTATCGGGACCTCCTGTTGTGAGACAACTCATGCAAGTGGTTATCATCATGCCTGGGCAAGGCAGATGGTTTTGGTTTTAGTCTACAGATCCCTAACATTCTCACAAGCCAATGCTGTGAGAAAATTGGGAGAATCAGGATATGGACAGTTAAAGAGCAGCATTGTGAACTCCTCTGAGATCTTGAAGATATCAGTCCCCACTTGGGTGTGTCATAGCCTCTGTCAGCATCCAGCCATCCAGGTGTAGGAGCAGAGAAAGTGGGGGCTGTTGTATTGATCCACAGCTGGCATTTTGCACAATGGGTATGGTGTCAGGACAAGGACAAGGGAGGTAAGAGTATGGTATGACAGATGTTGAATGAATGGACCATGGATACTAGACTCAATAGTAAAGATCAGGATTTGGAAAAAAATAGTGCAAGTGGCGGGGGTGGGGGTAGTTTGAAGCAGGCAGAGTTCAAGCCAATTTACTGTGAGGCTCTGGTGCTAAGAGGTTCAGCAGTGATTTCCATGACATCACTATTTCCTAGTCCTCTTTCTATCTTTGTGGTCACTCATTTACAGTCTCTTTTATTTGATCTTCTTTCTTCATCTGCCCTTTAAAATATTCGTATCTCCAGGGCTCAGTCTTCATATTGGATATCTCCACTTGGATATCCCACAGGCACTTCAGATCCAACACAATTGGTTTGTCCAACTCATTTTCTTCCCCATCCCCTATTTAATCTTCTTCCAAGGTATTGAGACCTATTTTACAAACTTAATTGAATTTCCATGAGAAGCCTCAAATTTTAGAGTTGGGGAAACAGAGGCTCAGTGTAAACAACTTGCGCAGTTTCTAGTTCTGCTGCAATTGTCAGGGCTGGGATATGAACCTAAGTTTGACTGACTGAAAAACCCATCCTCCATTCATGAGTGCACTTTGAGAAATTTGTATTTTTATATACCTTACTTACAAGGCTCTGTCCTGCTCAGAGGAACCACCATCCACCATGTTATCTAAACCAGAAACCTGAGAGTTATCCTTGTCTCTGCTTCCTCACTACCCCTCTCCATGTAATATAATCTAATTCATTACCAAGTCCTGCTGATTTTACCTCATAATATCTTTGAATCCATGCCACCATCTCCACCACCACCTCTCTAGTCCAAACCACCTGGACTGCTATCAGAACCTTCTAACTGACCTCTGCATACTTGCTCGATCCCCTCCACCCGTTCTCCACATACAGCAAGAGATGCTGCTAGCAAAGCACAAATCTGATCAGATCACTTCCCTTAGTGCCTATAGGATCAAGCCCACTTCTTTGTGTGACATAATAGATTCTCCATTATCCTCAACAACTCCATCTCTGGCTCTGTTCTTTTCCAAACAGGGCACTCAGGGGTTGAGTTAATTCGGCATCTGAAGTTTATACCACTCAATGAGGCCTCTTTAAAGAAAATAATACAAAATTACAACTACAAAATTAGGTAAGAGACTCTCTGGGGGAAGAGGCCCCACAAGTGAGGAGCCCTGAAGCTTAAAATTCGTTAGCATCACAGAAAATCAATTTCTAAGAATGCTCACCAGATCGTGTGCAGTTTTGTAAAAGCATCATGCTGTTTCATATGCCTGCTGCTTTGACACATGTGATTCTCTCTACTTGAAATGTCCTTCCCCCGTTACTTACCTAGCGACTCATTCTTTGCCAGTGGTGTGCTGGAATCAGATCACAGGCTCACGAGAGCGGATTGTTAAAACACAAATTTTGTGAACTGGTTGTTAAACACAGCCATTATTCAAAGTTATGTTAAATAAACTTCGAATTAAGTAAACTATATTAAGAGTAAAAGTAATAAATACTCAAAACTCATCACTTCCTGATTATTTTTCCACATTTTACTGTTCTCTGTGTTTGTGATGCTATTTATGTTCATTGCATCTATGTGCTGGAAATACTCTATAAAGATGTGCTGCTGTACATCTCTCTCCAACTCTGCATTCATTGACTTCACGTTGGTAGCTTGAAGTTGGTGGGAGTATTTACAGCACAGAAATCGGCAAATGTCACAAGTCAGGGCTCTGTTTTCCCTAGAGAGCCCATTGTTAAGTATTTACCAGCACCCTACTGTTTATAACCCAACCCAAGGAGCACTTCTGTGCAGCCTGCCCTGATTCCCTCCCGCCCTACACACACACACACACACACACACACACACACACACACACAGAGTTGATCACCATGCCCCTCCTATACCCCATGATAGCATTTAACATACTTTATTTCAAGAGTTGGTTTAATTAAAGGCAGGTACTATGTTTCATCCATCTTTGTATCACAAAAGCCTCACACATTGTAAAGGCTCAATAAATGTTGGTTGACTAAATTGAACATCTCTGGGTTCAGTTTCTTCTTATGTCAAATGAGAATACCTGCTCTCCCTACCACAAACAGACCTTACGAGGACAAATGAGATACTAGACATGAAAGTACTTTGAAGGAAATAGTGAAAAGTATCATACAAGTGCAGGGTATTATTTTCACATGTTCATATAGTTTAATGAGTTTCCATCATAGAACACCTGTTGAAACATATAATTCTAGCTTTCTCCTGTTCTCTTGCAAGATGTTTGGATATTTAACCCCTGGACTCCCTGGGCCTCTTTGCACCTTTCCAGCGTGAGAGTCAGGAGAAACTGCTTTGTTTTAATAAAGCTGACTATAAAGTATGTTCCTATACAGTTGATTTTGGAAACCTGCGAAGAAAATGATAAAATCAGAGATATGTTCCCACTGAGGGAAAAATCCCAATTGACAATTAGGGACCCAAAACGATGAAGGTATTAAGATAGGCTAAGCCACTCCACCTGTAGCTCTTCTTTCTTTGTATCTTATTTTGTTTTTATTTTAATTTGTCTTATTTAACAAGCCTAAATATGTAGCTTACTTTTCAGACGCTATTCTAAGTGCTTTACATATACTAACTCATTTAATTTTCATCAATCACTTCTTTTTTTTTTTCAGTATTCGTAATAACAACTAACATTTATTGGGTGCTGGCTATGGACCAAGACTTTCACTAAATTTTTATGTCTTATTATTTCATTAAAACCTCACACTAGCCCTCATTATCTCCACTTAATGGAGGAATGACCTGAAACTAAGGGTGTTAAAAACTCTCCCACACACTATGGAAAACAGTTGAGAGGTTCCTTAAAAAACTAAAAATAGAACTACCATATGATCCAGTAATCCCACTACTGGGCATATACCCAGAGAAAACCATAATCCCAAAAGAAACATGTACCATAATGTTCATTGCAGCACTATTTACAATAGCCAGGACATGGAAGCAACCTAAATGCCCATCAACAAATGAATGGATAAAGAAGATGTGGCATATATATACAATGGAATATTACTCAGCTATAAAAAGGAATGAAATGGAGCTATATGTAATGAGGTGGATAGACCTAGAGTCTGTCATACAGAGTGAAGTAAGCCAGAACGAGAAAAACAAATATTGTATGCTAACTCGTATACATGGAATCTAAAAAAAAAAAAAAATGGTACTGATGAACCCAGTGACAAGAGAAGAATAAGGATGCAGATACAGGGAATGGACTGGAGGACACAAGGTTGGGGGGTGCGGGGGGTGAAGGGGAAGCTGGGACGAAGTGAGAGAGTAGCATAGACATAAATACACTACCAACTGTAAAATAGATAGCCAGTGGGAATTTGCTGTATAACAAAGGGAGATCAACTCGATGATGGATGATGCCTTAGAGGGCCGGGACGGGGAGGGTGGGGGGGGGAGTTGCAGGAGGGAGGGAATATGGGGATATGTGTATAAACACAGCTGATTGACTTTGGTGTACCTCAAAAGCTGGTACAAGAGTGTAAAGCAATTATATTCCAAAAAAAAAAAAAAACCTCTCCCATATCCTCATTGTATAGATAAGGACACTGAGTCACAGAGAGGTTAGGTAAATTGCCCAAGGTCACACACTTTCTCCCATTGTGGGCCATTTCTGGACCATAAGCTCATGATTCTGACTTTACTCGTGCAGCCCCACAACTCAACTCTTCCTTTCTTCTCCTATATGGCTATTTCCCAGATAGTGATGACATCATATCCTCCTATGTTGGTCAGTGATAGCAAACCACATCAGGATGCACTGGGACATGAATCTGGCTTTCAGCCAAGAGAGCCAAATTTGCTCTGCCACTAACCAGCTGTGACATTTGGGGAGCCCAAAGACCCAGTAAGACAGAGAAGGCTTCAACATGGCAGCACAGTGCAGCAAAAACTTGCCTGCTATAGTGGGAAGCCCCTTGAGGAAGGATGCGGCTACTCCCAGAACAATATTACACAAGGTTGTAAGCCTGGCTCCAGGGCTCTTCCTACCTGGCAGATATCTCACCCCCAGAGGACTGCCTTGACCACAAGATCCCTGCAAGAAACTGAGTCATTGGGAACTGCATCCACTCCCTCTCACTTATGCCCTTACTCCTAGATTCTTTGTGCTGCTTGTTTGATGGTTCTATAGCAAACCAAACTTGGGGCCAGTGTGAGTTGATATAATCCCAGGTGTTTGGACCACCATCAGCCTTCATGGTCTGACCTGTATCAGGCCTCCTGGGCAAGTTATTTCACATCTCTGAGTCTCAACTTTTCCATCTCTATACATGTGAGTCAATGTTATGTTGTGGAAAGAAAAAAAGAGTTCTGTGTTAGACAAGCTTTTTTAATTCATTTATTCATTCACTAAAGGAATATGTATGGAGTGTCCACTATGTGTCAGTCACCAAGTCAGGCACTGGAGACAGAGAGATGAACAAGGCTGATATTGCGGGTAGTCCCAGCCCTTACAAAGCTTATATTCTAGTTGGGAAAAATAGGCAAAAGACAAGCAAATGAACAAATAACTATAAATTTGGATGTGTCACACAGTAAACACTATGATAGAAATAGTGTATGGGGGTGGGGGAAGGGGAAATCTAAAGTGGCATTTAAGGAAAATCAAAACTACAATAAAGTATCACCCCACACCGCTCAGAATGGCCATCATCAGAAAATCTACAAACAATAAATGCTGGAGAGGGTGTGGAGAAAAGGGAACCCTCCTGCACTATTGGTGGGAATGTAAACTGGTGCATTCACTATGGAAAACAGTATGGATGTTTCTCAAAAAAATAAAAATAAGGAATTCCCTGGTGGTCCATGGTTAGGACTCTGTGCTTTCACTGCCAAGGTCGAGGGTTCGATTCCCGGTTGAGGAACTAACATCCCGCAAGCCACTCGGCGTGGCCAAAAAAACAACAAAACACCTAACTAAAAATAGTTGCCATACGATACACGAATCCCACTGCTGGGCATATATTCAGACAAAACGATAATTTGAAAAGATACATGCACCCCTATGGTCATTTACAATAGCCAAGACATGGGAACAGCCTAAATGTCCATTGACAGATGAATGGTTAAAGAAGATGTGGTATATATATATATATATATATATATATATATATACACAATGGAATATAACTTTGCCATAAAAAAGAATGAAATAATGGCATTTGCAACAACATGGATGGACCTAGAGATTATCATACAATCTGAAGTAAGTGGAGAGAGAAAGACAAATACCATATGATATCACTTATATGTGGAATCTAAAATATGACACAAATGAACTTATCTACAAAACAGAAACAGACTCACAGGCATAGAGAACAGGCTTATGGTTGCCAAGGGGGAGGGAGAGTAGAGGAGGGATGGATTGGGAATTTGGGATTAGCAGATGCAAACTAGTATATAGAGAATGGGTAAACAACAAGGTCCTACTGTAGAGCACAGGGAATTATTTTCAATATCCTGTAATAAACCATAATGGAAAAGATTATGAAAAAGAATATGTGTATGTATATGTGTGTGTGTGTGTAACTGAATGCCTTTGCTATACACCAGAAACTAACACAACATTGTAAATCAACTATACTTCAATAAAATAAGTTTTTTTTTAAATTTATTTATTTATTTATTTTATTGGCTGTGTTGGGTCTTTTTTTGCTGTGCACAGGCTTTCTCTAGTTGCAGTGAGCGGGGGCTACTCTTCGTTGTGGTGCACGGGCTCCCCACTGCTGTGGCTTCCCCTGTTGCGGAGCATGGGCTCTAGGTGCGTGAGCTTCAGCAGCTGCAGCACATGGGCTCAATAGTTGTGGCTCACGGGCTCTAAAGCACAGGCTCAATAGTTGTGGCACACGGGCTTTGTTGCTCCGTGGCATGTGGGATCTTCCTGGAGCAGGGATCGAACCCGTGTCCCCTACATTGGCAGGCGGATTCTCAACCACTGTGCCACCTAGGAAGCCCCTAAAATAAGTTTTTAAAAAATAAATAGAGATTGAAAAGCTAAAAGAAAAAAAAGAAGTGGCATTTAAGGCAATTTATTATTTTACTAGATTTGTGACCTTGGCCAAATTACAGTAAGTTAAAAAAATACCATAGGTAACTGCTCTGAGCCTCAATGAGCATTACTCCTACTTCCCAGGATCCTTGTAATGATCCAATGAGACAATATGTGTAAAACATTCAGCACATAGTAAGCACTCTATAAATTCCTTTCCCCTTCTAGCTTGAGCAATTGATGTTCTCCAGCCTGAAAATTGCTTAAGGTCACACGATCTGCTTTGGCAGGTATTTGCCTACTTAGTTCAATGTCAGGAATTTAGTGGACAAATCAAGTCACCCCTGAAATTTGCAAAAACAATATGCGCTTACACTTTGGGATTGAATCTAGGTGCCTTCAATTTAGGGTCTTCCTGTCATGACGTCTGGATAAGCCTTCCTCTAAAATAATCAGCTCTCTGGGACTTCCCTGGAGGTCCAGTGGTTGAGACTCCACCTTCTAATGCAGGGGGCGTGAGTTCGATCCCTGGTCGGGGAGCTAGGATCCCACATACCTTGCGGCCCAATAAATAAATTTAAAAAAAAATTAGCTGCCAAAGCAGCGAATTAATGTCCCATAATTTTCCAGATTGGTTCCAGCTAGACTTCCCTATCACTGACTTACCCTTCAACACAAAGTTACGAGCGATATCCACTACTGAATCTTCATAATTCCTGAGGATCGGGCACCTTGATTTCTCTGTAGGGTGAAACAAATCTTTACTAGGGAAAGGAGGCTGTGGTTCTCTCCACTTACAGGTGAGGCACTTGCAGAGTTTAATTTTGACGCACAAGGTCACATAGCAAATGTGCTAGCAAGCTCAGACCAGAATTCAGTAGTGGCTTTGCCACTATTTTCTTGCTTAGACTAGTCGTTGCCTGGGGTGATGATTAAAAAATCAATTCAGCTGAACTAAAACCCCTACTGACTGGTTATCCCATCACAAGACACACACACACACACACACACACACACACACTAGTTGATAGAGTGATACTGGTTCTGTCAAGAATAATATGATTTGTCATTGACATTCACTATCCTACAGAATCTGTATTAAGAGCTAAGATAGAGATTATTATATGATAGGCCAGTCCCCCTAAGGTCTACCCCTTGGTAGAAACTCATCTGACCACACTTTAAAAACACAATTATAAGCGCGTGCGCGCACACGCACGCACACACACACACACACCCAAGGTAGTCAGACTTTTTAGAAAGTACTTATTGTTAATAATGTACCTACAAGTAAAAGTTTAAGCCATGTTTCAGTTATAGTCTGAAATGTGGGGAAGATTACACAGTTGGGCCAGGAAGAAAGGAAGTGAAAGTTGCTCAACTTGATGAAGCAAAAACAATATTTTTGGTTTCCGATTTAAGATGTTTTTCATGTTCAAGAAAGAATAGCTATTTATTCAAATACTGCTTCCAATTATTAATATTAAAGATTATAAATTTTGTCTGAATTTTGTCTGAATCAACCATGGTATAACATAAATCAGCACCTAAAAGCCTGGGGGCATTATGAAGTTTTTGTCTTTAGAAAAATTACTGATGATATGGTTATACCCTCAAACAAGTATGCTTATTTCCAATTGTATTCAATACAGTCAGCCCCCATCTTAAAATTTAAGAACTCTGTCAAAATTAAAATAACATACCTATGCATTAAACTACACTATGGCTGTTTTCAAATTATTCAATTCAGAAAACCATTGAGTATGCTTGAAATAAATCAGAAGCAATGGCTGTAACAGTGTTTCCCAAGTCAATGCTTTTCAGCAGCTCCTAGAAATAGCTCTAGTAATATCCTCAGTTTGGTGGCCAAAGCAATTTAAGCAAATTAGAGATGCTTAAGCCTTTGTCGAATGACTATACTAAAATCAAATTTGATGCATTTTAAAAACCAATATTATAGGTAGTAATTATAATTGCTTCCGACAAGTCAGTTGAAAAACCATCCCAGCCCTCCAACATAGAGTGTTTAAATAGGACTGTCCTTTAAGCACAATTCTACATCAATTACTCAAAGCAACAAAAGAGCAGAAGTCATTGTAAAACAGATGCAGCTTGACACTTTGGTTCTCCTAAAGCATTCAAAGTGCTCTGGCATATAGTCAAAGTAATCTAGTGTTCGAAAAATTCTTGGAGAACAAGAGGAATTACTGGAATAATATGGAAGAACCCACACTTCACCATGAATAGAAACAACGTTACAGTTCCTAAAGTGAACTTGCTTTTCCTTTGTCTTGTCAAAAATATGAATATAACTCATGAGGAAATTTTCTCATATGTTCCTATAGAAGACAGGCTACATAAAGCAGTTTGGGTATTTTCCAACACAGGACCAGATGTTCTTTAGTGAAAATGATATGAAATTGGGATACACAACAAATGCTGCTCTGTATGACACCACTTTCTTCTGCTTTTTCTTCAACCCACAGCTTGGCTGCACACTTTTTTCATCAGCTCTTTAAATGAGGTTCTGTCCTGGGCACTCTTCTCACTGCCAAGGCTTTAACGGACATGCAGAATCAGATCTGTGTCCTCTGCTCTAGTACCTGCTGTCCTCAACTCTCCCTGGATGTACCAAAGACCTCTCAAACCTGCATATACAAAAGTGACCTCATCATCTTTCTCCATCACCTCCACCAATCCCGCATCACTTCCCACAGTCTTCTACCTGTCTCCACCACCTGCTCTTCCTCTGTATTTCAGCTGTGCTTGCCAGAAATTGGGAGCCACACCAGAGAAACTGCAAGGAGTAGGGATAAAGTGTATGGACTTCGGAGTTACGCTACTCCAGGTGTTACCGCATTCTTTTTCTTTTTCTCTTTTCTATTGGGGTATAGTTGTATCACATTCTAATTAGATGAACTATGAGCAAGATTCTCCCACTTACTAATTCCATATACAACCTGGGCACTAGAATCAGGCTGGACTCATAGCCTGGCTCGCCTACTTGCAGGCTGTGTCACCTTGGGCAAGTTACTTAACCCTTATGGGCCTGATTTTCTTCATCTGTAAGATAGAGATAATAGAATTTCTTACTTCATAGGCTATTGTGAGAATTAAAAGACACATTGCATGCAAAGCACTAGCACAGGGCCTGGCACATAGTAAGCCCTGAGTAAATATTAGTCACTATTATAATTATCTATATTCTTCCCTCATCCAGTCATGTTCTCACAACATTTTATTGTAAAAACTCCTGAACATAAAGGAAAGCTAAAAGAATTGTACAATGAACACACACATCCTTATCACCTAAGTTCTATTGTTAACAGCTGGCTATGTTGACTGTAGTGCGTATCTATCCATCCATCCATCAGTCCATCTTAATTTTTTATGCACTTCAAAGTAAGTTGCAGCATTAGTTCACTCTATCCCTAAATGCTTTAGCATGCTTGTCATTAACTAGAGTTCAATATTTAATTTCTTTTTTAGATAAAATGAACATATAGTGAAATGCATGTGTATGCGCTTTGATGAGTGTTGACAAATGCACACACCCCATGTAACTGAAGCCCCTTTCAAGATACAGAACATTTGCATCACCGTAGAAAGTTCTCCAGTGCCCCCTTCACAGTTGGGACACCCCTACCCTTGCAAAAGGCAATCACTGCTCTGATTTTTTTCCTGTCAGAGATTAATTTAATCTATTTTTGAACATCCTATAAATGGAGTTATACAGTATGTACCCTTATCCCCAACCTTTTTAACCATGGTAAAGTTAATAGGTCAAAAAAAAATCTCACTGTTGTTTTAATTTGCACTGATTACTACTGAGGATGAACTTTTAAAAAGTGATCACTTAGGAGTTTTTTTCTTAGACTCTGCAGACAGAATGATATGGACTTGGTTCTTGGCTTACCAGATGTGCAAATTTGGACAAATTACTTGACCTTTCTGACCCTCGGTTTCTTCATCTCTAATATGGACATAATAATAGATTTATCTTATAGGATATTATTACCTTATAGGGTTGTGAAAATTATGAGATAATGCACGTAAAGCATTTATTATTGCAGTGTCTAAAACACAGAAAGTGCTCCATGAATGTTTGCTATTATTATTATGTGGTTCTTTGTAGATTAAGAGTAATTACTGTGCTCTTCCTTCCATACCCACATGACTCATTCCCTCACAACCTCCACCTCTCTACTCAGTTGTCACCTCCTCAGTGACAACTCCCTTGATTGTTGTATTTTAACTTAGCAACCAACCCCAGCACTGTTTCCCCATCTTGCTATACCAGGTTGAATTGTGTTCCTTCTAAAGTTATGTTCAAGTCCCAATCCCTGTACCTGTGAATGCGACTTTATTTGGAAATGGAATCTTTGCAGATGTAATCAAGTTGAGATGAGGTCACACTGGGTTAGGGTAGACGCTAAATCCAATGACTGGTGTCCTTATAAGAGACAGAAAGACACATACAGACACAGAGGAAGAGTATCATATAATGACAGAGGCAGAGATTGGTGTGATGTGTCTACAAACTAAAGAATGCCAAGGACTGAGGGCAACCACCAGAAGCCAGGAAGAGACAAGGAAGGACCTTCCCCTAGAGTCTTCAGAGGCCCTGCCAACACCTTGATTTTGGACTTATAGCCTCCAGAATCAGGCTATATAATAACCAATTTCTGTGGTTTTAAGCCACCCAGTTTGTTACGGCAGCCCTAGTAAACAAATACACTTGCTTTATATTTCCGCATAGCACTTGCTATCTGACATAATACATATTTATTTTGTTTATTGTCTATTTCCCCTGACCAGAGTAAAAGATCCATGAGAGCAGTGACTTTGTTTTGTTCATACTTATTCACTAGCACTAAGAAGGTGTCTGACACATAATAGATCCTCAATAAACATTCCTGGAAGGAAAGAGGGAGGGAAGGAAGGAAGGAAAGAAGGAAGGAAGGAAGGAAGGAAGGAAGGAAGGAAGGAAGGAAGGAAGGAAGGAAAGGAGGGAGCAAGTTAGTTTACTGTTCATATATACTACACTGAAGGCTATGATTTTTTAGTTTATTTTTTGCTTTTTAATTTTAAGATGGTTTTTGATGCGAAGTTTTTATGTGCTCAAATTCATCTTTTTTTAGTGGTTTCTGTTATCAATGTTATGCTTAAATTAGCTTTTCTCAATCTCATGATCCTATAGTCACCTTATTTTCTTCTTAGTATTTTATAGTTTAATTCTGGCTTTAATTGTATGTTATAAAAAATTTAAAGATCAAGAAAAGTAGAGAGAATAAGATAATGTGCAGTTTCATTTTTTATATTCAACCCTTCATCCATCTGGAATTTATTTTGATGTGTGGGATGAGAGCTTTAACTGCTGTTTTGTTTCAGGTTTTTTCAAAATAGTTAACCAATTATCCCAGCAACTTCTACTGACTAACCTATCTTTCCTTTACCAATTTGAAATGACACCTTAATGATCATCTAAATACTTATATATACTTCCATCAATAGAACAGCACAGAAATCTCAGCAACAGGCAACTATTTTTGTTCTACCACCACTTTTTAAATGCTACTTTATAATAAATTTTAATATCTGTTAATACAAGTTCCACTTCATGATTCCTTTTATCCCCTCACCATTTTCTTGACTGTGCTTCCCTGTTTATTCTTACAGATGAACTTTAGAATCATCGTGAAGTTTGGAAGCCATCCCTTCAAGATACTGGTTGGAATTGTATTAAATTTATACGTCTTTATAGGAGAAAGCTGCTGCTGCCTCTATCCTGGGACTACTGTCCTGATTCGCATCTTCATCCCCTCCTTGTAAAATAGCCTCCCAGCTGGCTTAGGACCCAGTGCTCTCCAAGCCAGCCTCTACGCTGCTGTCAGAGAGGTCTTACTAAATGGGCACATGTGGGTTATGCCACTTCTCTGCTTAAAACTCTTAAGTGACTTCCGTTTCCATTCGGGACAAGGTTCTATGATCTGGCCCTAACCTACTTCTCTCCTCACATGGACCAGCCATTCTGAACCAAGTGTAGTTCTTTGGAAGAGCCTCCATCCAATCTCTTCTTTTTGCATAAAAAACTCTGCCTGAAAAACACCCTTTTTGGCCTTCTCACCTACCTCCCCTCAGGGCCCCTTTCCTGACACTGGCCCTGGGAAGGACTTCCTGACCCAGCCACACTCCATTCCCATGCCCTCCCCCGGCCTCTGGGTGTCTAGCCTGGCACTCACCATACTGGTCCCTAATCTTTTATTTATCAAAACCTCGAGTAAGTCACTTCTTCCTGGGCTTCGGTCTCCCCAGTTACTTAAGAATAAAGTTGGACTATGATCTATACAGAAGGGTTCTTTCAGCTAAAATTTTATACAGTCCTTTGTTTCAAAGCTAATATAACAAGATTGCCAAAAGGGCAACTTCTAAGTCAACATATGTTTGGGCTAATTAAACCGATGCCATATCGACTCTTCTGTCTGGGGAAAATTAATGCCCACACTGATGACCTTGAAAAACCATGGAATATTAAACTACTCTCTGAATCAAAGGCAAATAATATACCTGGTAGTGCTTCTCCTGAACTTACTGTAAATCTTTAGAAATGAGTAAGCTACACATGGTATGTTATTAATTTTCCACATAACTACCGATTTAAATTACCCCTTTCCCCCCAAATTCTAAACAAATGACTTACATGCAAAGCACTGTTAGAATTACTGGAGATAGATCTAACTTTAACAAAGACAGATGAGATTGTTTGCAGCTAGAGGAGAGCCTAGGATCACCCAGGTCAGCCCTGATTTGAGATGAAGGAATTGAGACTCAGGCTGAGTGGCCTACCCCTCAGGAATACAGCCCCTCCATACATGCCCATTAAAAGTGGAACCTGCAATAACTGTCTGCATACTAGCCACCTTTGGTAAAGCACCAGTGAACCACCAGAGACAATAAACTTGCATTGTGAAAGCGGAGGTTTGGTGGTGTCAAGGATTATAACAAATAAGCTTTAATCCCCTCTTTTACTGAGCTACTTTATTAGAGGGGAGGGAGACCTTTGCTTTGCTGCCACATCAAACCTAACTATGATTAGGCACCAACAAAGTAGTAAGCATTAGACAGCACAGGAAATATCTGTAGAGGTCTTTATGCTTGTATAATTGCCTCAAGCATTAGTCACTTTAAAAAAATCACACACACTTACTAATACTGGAAGACAGAATTTACTACCGAAAAGTCTCTTTTCATTAAGATTTCACTTCATCACTAAGAATTACAATCCATGCCCCAAACCACTACCACCAAAGAGAACGTACTTAACCCGCATATCCTTGAGGTAGACCAACGTTATCACTGTGCTTCCCCTAATGAGGAAACGGAAGCCTTAGGCAACTAGCTCAAGGCTAACTGCAATTCAGTAAGAGCTCCTCTTCCTGATTAAATTGGACCAACGTTATAAGGGAAAATTAAAAGGGTTTGAAAATTCGAAAATTCCATGGCAACAGGAAATAGAATGACACATATGTATAACATCCTTAGTATGTCCACATCTCTTTTTGGTGAGAAATAAAGACTAAAGATGAAATTTAAAATAGACAACTTCCTTTGTTGACTTTATGTGTCCTAGAAGCTGAGATCTTTCATTCTTTTATTCAGCGTGGTCTGCAGGCATCAGCGGTACCTAGGCTGGAAATGCAAATCCTCAGGCCTCATCCCAGACCTACTGAGTCAATCTCTGGAGGTAAGATTGGCTATCTGTGCTTTAACAAGTGCTAAAGTTTAAGTACCACTATAGGATCCAAACTGCCTTATCTGGGTGGCAACTGGCTGAATGAACTTAACACTTTTATTGTGTTATTAGTCAATATTCATTTTTTCTACCTTGTGATCTGTCTCAAACAGCTAACGTGAGTAATTTCTGCTCAAGGTTAGTCACCCTACATAACTCCTGAACCCCAAATTCTGATAAGCCCATGTCCAGATTTCCAACATTTACCAGCCTCCAAAGCAAGGTGGTATTTCTCCCTCTCAGTGGCCCTTCCACCAAATGCTTTCACGTGTACTTAAAACACATGAGCACATTTTGTCCCAATATTTGTCAGCATAATAAAATTCCCCAAATTAGGTGTCTTGGTGCTTTATGTAGATGCAAACTTGAAAAGCAGACATGCCCAAGTTTCCCTTTAGGACCCACCCCCCAACCCAACCATGAGATTAAAAAAAGAAATCTTCCACCATTGTTAATCTTTAAAAAAATAAAAAAGTCAAAATTTTTCAGTTCTATAAATTTCATTTATTTTGCAAATTTAGGTCCATTTACATTCAGTAACAATCTGATCCTTCACCAAACTGCCAAAATACACCTTCATGATTTCAAATATTTTATTTTAAAACTCATTATCATCATTTTTAAAACTCCAGATGCATTTCAAAACAGTTTTCAATGGCAGTAACTAGAGAAACGATTTTACCATCTTTCTTAAGTACTGACAGACTGTCGTCAACAAGGGTCCTGCGGTTTACAGATGGATACCGTGCAATTTTTCTCCTATTATACTAATCAAAATTGCATCGTGATCCACCCGACAACAGCAAAACAGGTCATTTTACAATTACCAAATATTGGAACTTACAACCTTTAAAAATTAAAATAAGAAGACGATAAAAATCCTCCTTTCTTCCACAGGCCGGGACAAGTGCAATACTTTATACATAACACAAGTAATGCAACAAATCCCCACCCACGGATGAATGGGTACGAAGGCTGGAGATGCGTGAGAAGGTAGTCACAGGGCCACAGACGGCACACATTATCACAATCAGTTTTGCATGGATTTGCACAGCCATATACACATATATACGCTGAAATGCAAACCTGCAAAACTAACTGTAAGTAGCAGTGTCTTTGAATGTTCTCACCATCAACAAGAGATTCTTTATCCAAGAGTACTGGAAGTGCCCACACTACAGTAGAGTGATGCCAAAACTACCTGCACTGTGAGCACTTTGGTACTGCTGGGACCCGATCTTATCCTTGGTACAAAAAACTGTGTGCTGCACACAACCCCCACCCTCTGCTCCCAACAAACAAGGACAAAACCAAAGACAAACCTTTGAAACGTGTCCTATGCAAATTATTAGTCAAGGCATACTTTCCAATGCTGTGTATCAGGCAGCCTGTGCCAGAAGGGGCATTTAGGGCAGTAGATTCAAAGCTGCTTCACTAACTGCACTAGATGCACCTTAACACAAGAGACACATCATGAGGAACTGCTCAAAAGCACCAAAGCTTCGTTATGCACAACTACAGGTCTCAGGGGCCATTGATTAAATCACCATGGTAATGTTAGAAGTGCTTGCATTGCAGTAGATCTCAAAAAGCTACCTGCACTGTAAGCACTTTTACATGGCCAAGGCCTATTCCTGGAGCAAAACTGTCTTCCACGAGCTCTTCTTTTCCGTCCTCACAGATCTATTCAGACTCACCTGATTCAAAACAAAGACAAAAAAACAAATTAGACACCGAACAAGTAAACTACTAGTTAAATATTCCTGAAACAAGCTTTTCTTTGGCTTAGAGAGTCCCAGCTAGGTTTTGGAGTTTCAGCCAAGTTCTGAGAAATATTAATACTCTGAGTTATTTACACAGAGTTGAACACAAGTAACACTGGCAATTTCAAAAGTCCAATTCTTAAGTATAAGCGGATTTTGGCCTCTCCCTCTCCATCTAGGAAAACTTGCTATCTGCATTCCAGAAAACGTGCAGGCCCATTATCTGCCCCCTGATTTGAGAAGGGTTTATCCAGAGAAAGACACATATAAAAATCAGGGTGAATATTC
Source organism: Hippopotamus amphibius kiboko (assembly GCF_030028045.1). NCBI lineage: Eukaryota > Metazoa > Chordata > Mammalia > Artiodactyla > Hippopotamidae > Hippopotamus > Hippopotamus amphibius. The sequence continues at coordinate 18,998,487 of NC_080203.1, read as the reverse complement.
ACTTCTTGAGGTACGGCTTCATACAGAAAGTGACTTATATTAAATGAACATTCCCTGCCCCCACCCCATTAATAGAATATGACAGAAATTTTAAAGCTGGTTTAAGAAACACAGCCTTCCACGCTCCTCACATAATGCACAGATGGCCTAGAGATGTCACATTTTGATCTATTTCAAAGGGCTCTTGTTCTGTTTAAACATTTATGGACCCATTTTCTCCATTAAACCCAAAGAAGGCAGATTAGCTCCTCTTCCCTTCATGTCATTATCGCCCATAAGAAAACCTTCTCCACTCCCAAGTGCTTATCTTACCTAAGAACATGCAGCAAGGAAATGAGCCCCTATTTGAAAAGGGTTCACAAGGTTACCCTAGCTCTTCCGTGATGGGTTAAGTTTTGTCAAAAAAAAAAAAGAAACATTCAGAGACAGTATCTGTAATATGTGTAACTACGGAGGGAATTTTGAATGTTGGGCTTGCTTCATGGTACCCCAGACCACTCATCTAGTGTTTATAGGAAAACTCCTTCAACTGATTCATAAAAATTACACTTAAATCTAAAAATCTGAATTCTATAGGGAAAGAAGACTAAAATTAGTATAGAAAAGAGTACCATTTCCCTCTTAAACTGGGTTTCTCCGTCTGTAAAGTATTTTTCCCCCTTAAAAAAAATACTCTAAACTGAAGTCAAAAATGCATAGTATCTGCCGACTCAACTTGGCAACACCGAGCCCCACACGGGTCAGAGGGAACTCCTTCTACAGTTAATATCCTTCTTTAATTAACCGTTCATCTGGTATACCTCGCGCGCACTGGGCAGCCACTCTCCCACTTCTTTAAAATGTAAAATGAAAACAATCCCCCCCAAAGCCTCCACGCCCGCCTTTGTGAATCCCTCGGCCTCTTCCCGCGCCTCTCACACCCTTACCTAGTGCTCCGGTTGAAGTCCGGGAGCCCCCGCGCGCCCAGGGTGTGCTCCAGCTGCTCACACCACGCGCTCCCCGTCCTCGTGCTGCAGCCGCCGCCGCCGCGATTAAAGAGAAAGAAACAAAGCATCATGGGAAACGGAGTTCTCCATTCAAAGCACCAAAAACGCGCCAAGCCCACGCCTCCCTCCCCCTCCATTCCCGGGTTGGTGGGAGAGGAGCCAAGGGGGAGGGGAGTCCTTTTTTCCCCCTCCACGTGCACCCCCTCATCCCGCACCCCCTCCCAAGTTCTCGTGGAACCTAAAGGTCAGCGATGGAGGAGAAAGGGGGACTCGCTTCCCGCGCGCTCCCCGCTACCCCTCAGCTGCACTCTGGTACTTTGCTTTTCTCAAGTCCCGCCCGTTCCGTCCCCTCCCACCCAGCCAGTCAAGTCTCCCCGATCAGAGCTGCCCCAAAGAAGGTTCCCCGCTTCTGCCCCGGCCGCCGGCCCGGGCCACCCCGCGCGGGACCCGGCCCGCGCCCGCCCCTCGCAGGTGGCGCGCGCGGCGATCCCGCACCGGCCACCCGTCTTCCCGTCCCCCCACCCCCCCCGCCCCCCACACCCCCCCCCCCCGGGCCGCGCGCGCCACCCGAGCGCTCCGGGGACCAGGCGGGAGCGCAGCCTCCAGCGGAGCCCAAGGAGGAAGAGAAGCGAGAAGGAGCGTCCAGGAAATTAATCGGGGCCGCGAGAGCACGCCTCACCCCAAAGCGCCCCCGGCCAGAACGGCGCGGGGCCACTAGCCTTCCTGCCACCGCTCGAAGAGCGCTCCGTCCCTTCGGCCCTCCGTCCGAAGCTATATCCCTGGGAAAAGCCCGCCCCTCTGCCTTTAATAGCCCAGGGAAAAAAGCCCGCCCCCGCCCACCCGGCCCGCACAGGAATTAGGAAACGGAACCCCCACCCCGCCAAAGCGAAAACCCCACCGAGTCCCAGTTACCCACGGGCCGAGCGCAGTCGTCATTTTCCCCTCTTTCCCCGGAGCCGGAGTCTTTAATTAAAGGCGCGCCTGGGACGCCGGCCCGGGCGGCGTCCGGTGCTGGAGCCGGTGCCGTTGGCGCCGAGCCCGGGATGGCGCACTCGCTACCACCTCGTCCGGTCCCGCTCCCGCGGCGCTCGCCCCATCCCCCCACCGGAGACAGACGACGAGGCCCACGGAGCCGTGGGACCGGGGTGTCCCCCACCCGGCGCGCGCATGCGCGCCACCTCGCCGCTAGATTGAAAGTGTTCCTAAGGCCCCAGGGGGAAAGAAATACAGACACAGCATATTCACTCTATGCACATGTGAAAGTTTTAACCTCTGGCACCTTGTGCTACTGTTGGGAGGGTTTCGCCTTTGCCAGGAGCCCCCCTCACCCAGTAAATCAGGGTTTCTTGGCAGGCATCGTTAACGGTAGCAGCCACCGAGTACACGCACAAATGCAAGGAAGATACGGTGCAATTATCTTGCTTTCTCTTCTCATTCCACAGCTAATGAGAACCAATTGAGGGCTGACTGCTTAAAGGCCAAAGCCCAAGTACACGCTCTGTGAAAAGTAAGACGATGTCTTCGTTTAGGAAGCACAATAAAAATGGAATTAAGCATCCAGCACTTTGAACCCTGGGCAAAATGCGGTCATCAGACTATACCTACTCCACGTCCCTGGCGGACCCGGGCGCGGGGAGGGAGTTTGGAAGTGCGGGAGACAGCTACAAATCAGAGAGGGCAGTGAGGACTCAGGATCTGGGGAGGAATGCACTGGAACGCAAACGGGGGTGAGGTGAGGGAGGGGGGGTGTGCCAAATGAAGCCGACCCCTCCCTCCTCACTATTGTTACCGCAGCAGATTGTGGCAGCCCAAAGCCCAGAGGGGGACAAGGGCGCCATGTGATTCTCAACCTGGTGCACAGTAGTAGCTCGTGCAAGCCGATTACAAAAGACTGGCCTCTCCCGCCCCTGGTCCGCGATGGAGTTCAACCTGAACCGCCACTGCCCCTCAGGAGTCAGCGGTGGATGCAAGGAAAGCCACACTCATTTCTCCAACGGGAGTCACTCCTACAGGTGGGCTTTCTCCCCTTTTCATAAAACGCGCGGACTTTGCAGCCCACCCCGGCGCGTCTGCCTGATACTTTCTGGAAACTACACAGCCCAAAGTTTACTACCCAACCAGATCCCGTCCTGTGAGGTTGCACCGACTGCAATGCAACTTTCGACCTTTAATGGTAACGACTAGCAGTGGAAAGAAGAGGAGGGGGAGGAAGAGATCTTAAACCCGACTTTAAGAAACATTGTATTAAAGCAAGATAAGAACAGTACCTTTGAGCTCGAGCAAAACCTGGAGTAAAAAAAGGGTTTTTGCGAAAGTGGCGCGAAGATAATATCATGTGATCCGACCCCAGGGCGTCTCCTTCCCCTTTTGCCAAACTCCCCTCCCCCCAAGAAAAGGGGGGTAGGGGAGTTACATCCGCTCCTCACAAACTATTAGCATAATTAATTGTGTCCTGCAGCTGCAGCCAGAGCTCCCGGTCAATGAGTAAACATATCCTCATCCTCTTCACCATCAGAACAAAAAGACCCATTACCCTGATTTTGGAAAATGTTCCCAAATAAATCTCATTATCATCAAAAGTCTTAATTTGGCATTCCGGCTCTGTCTATGTGCCTTGGTTTGAGAGACAGAAGAGAGTTGGAAAAGATGAAATCATCCTATTAGAAGGGAACAAGCAGAAGCAGCTCCCCAAAAGTGAAAGATCTGAGTAGAGGCTTTCAAAGGGAAATAACATGTTGAGGGACTTCACTAGCTTAAAATTTTCCAAAAGTTTTAAACAGTTCACTAAACAAGACATCCCCCCAGTCTTCCCACTCGCCCCCCCCCCAACTCCCACCCCGTCCTCCCACCCCTCCTTCCCTTTAAAGCCAGAACAATACCCGGAATAAGGTATTTTGAGATTGCTTTACCAGGATATTTTCTTGTTCTTATTTTTTTTAAGGCTTGCAACATATAGAATGTCCGGATCAAGTTCCCAACTGGCGAAAATAATTTATTCCATCTCAGTACCTGTGCAGTGCAAGGTAAAATTAAGTGCAAGATATAGGTTACTAGAAAAAAAAAAACTAGGACATTTTAATACATAAGTAATTTATTTTTGTCTTTTTCTTTTGGAAAAAAAATGTAATCATCAGCCAAAATACCTAGAGAATCAAAAAAAGCTAAAGAACAAAGCGTTTCACACACACACCCCCCAAAAGTCAGAATAACAGCTCAAAGAAAAGCACGTGATCCCTTCATGCTTTAAAACTTGTGGTCATGCTGAGGCTAAAAGCTAAGAGCTTGTGACCCCGCAACCCCGTCCCCTCCCCCAGACCACAACCCAGGGCTTAAGGCTCCAGGCTCCCACCAGGCTCCTGCTCGCTCCCAGTATTGTGAGACAAACAATACTTAGGCATTCTGCAAAATAAAGGAGCCACAACTCCTAGCTCCAGTCACATCATTTACGCCCAGACAGATTGGCCTGTGTGTGTGTATGTGTATGTGTGTATATATGTGTATGGGTGTGAGTATGTATATATATATATATATGGATAGCTCATAAAGAACACATGCTTACACAAAAGCCCAGATGTTCTATACGAATATGTAAAGAAGGTATCCGAAACTGGCCAAAGGGGGGAGGGAGAACTTATATAAGAATTCTCATCACAATTTAAAATTCTTGCCACTATTTTGAGTTTCTAAGGAATTTAAAAAACAGATATCCTGTGAAGAATCCCCCCCCCCCAATATAGATACTTTGAGCTTTCATCTGCCTGAAAAGGAGAGGGGGGTTTCCTCTATATTGACTGTAGATGTAATTGTGCCACAGAAAGCCGCAATCTCAAGTAGTTTGGATTTTAGCACCTTTAAAAATACTGGTAATTGACATTTTACCCAGTTGAGAAATCATTTTACTTGATTTAGAAATAATATTAAGTGGCTCTGTTAAACCTAATGATTGGTATCTTAGGACAAAATGTCCCCATGGAAATCAGAAAGTAATTTAAGAGTATTATGTTCCTTACACAGCTAGAATAGAGCTTTTGTTCAGTGTGTATTTACTACTTTAATTTTTTGGACTACACTTACAGTTAAGGTCTCTTACACTCTAGTTTTGCCTAGGATCAGGATTCAGTATCCTCTTGCAGTTGGTGTTTTGCTCCATTTGTGTGGTTCTGTGTTCATGTATGAGTGTGGGCCCATGAGGCCTAAAACAAAGCCACCAGATCAGAACCTCACTGAACAATATGGGGGAGGGGGAGGTTCCAAGGAGAAAATATTTCAAATGCTATTTTGCTATGTGATCCTAGAACAAAAACTGTGATTTCATGAGATTCAGATAAAACTGGTCTTCACTAACTTTGTTTTCTTTTTAAGTATTCGTTTCTTTACAAACATTTCATATTTAAAAAATGAATCAGTCTTGTTTTGAATGGCAAGAATATTAAGACAAATTAACCTGAATAAATTTGAATTTTTTTGTTACCAAGCCTTAATTTGTTTATGAAAATTTGTGTCAACAAAACAAAGGAAAAAATTGGAGTTGATAATGGACTTCTGAATGTTATTTCTTTTCAATAGCATCTACCCACATAAATCGTGTAAGTAAAATAAACAACACATCTTCAACTAAAATGTCAATGTGAATTAAATATCAATTTCAAAAGATTTATCCCTTGTTAAGAAGCAGAAAATTTCACTAATTGAACATGCGCAAATATATAATTTGGTTTAAAAATGTAGAAAGTAAAAGTATATGCATCCCAATCTCAAAGGGTTTTATGAAGATCAAATGGCAGCAAGAGGTGGATCAACTTTCTGAAATATGAATAAGTTTAAAATACACATTTTATTAAATTTCATTTGTTAGTAAACTTTATTTTTATAAACTGGTCTTTGCTAACTTTGATTTTTAAAAATAATGAGTGTTTCATTATTTACAAACATTTCTTATCCTTATTAATGAGTTAATCTTTTGAATGGCAAGTATAATTGTTACAGTAGAATGAAATTACATCTTGCATAAATCGGATAAGGTATGTGGGTACTAGCACTTACAACATGGAACTAATTTTGTTATTACGGGATACTTTAAAATTACTGTTCTGTCCATCTTTGCTTCTCTCAGTAGTATGATAAAACAGTCTCCTCTCACTAACAACATTATTTTTTGCAGGTCAAATATTTGAAGTCAAAATACTTATGCCAATAGCGAAAAGATATCAAAATAACCTGCCTTCCATCAGTAGAAGAATTTCTTAAATTAATTCTCCTACCTTGAGAATGGACTCAGTAGACATTAAAGTGATTCACTATTAAGATTAAATAGTGTTAAAGGTATTTTTACACTCTGTTTGAAACACTTTGATTTTCCTGTTTATGTGACCTTAGAAGTGGAACTTCTGGTATTACAAACCATAAAATTGCTAGCAGACTGTGGTACTATAATCAAAGAAAAAGCTGTAAAACAGAAATGTTTTACACACATCACTTTTTTTCAATCACTTTTGGATTAAATTTGTCCATCTTTGCACCATTGTACGTTTTCAAGGTGAAAATAATCATGGTATGGAACATGATGAAGGATACAGTTTTATATTCAAAACACAACCTCCAAAAACTTATCATCATCACATATTCTTCCAAAGCAAGCAGATCATAATGTTAAAGATCATCCAGTTATATAATAATTTAACATTATTAAGCGTGTTACTTGAAAATGTCGCGATTAAGAAGTAGAGACTCAAGGTCCCAAATATTCATTTAAGGTTAGAAAAATTTAAGTCATTCAGTATTCTCTCTGCTATCCCTGCAGTAAAGCATGGTAATGTTCTACTACCTATGTGCAGAGAGAGCACACTGGTATTTTTTAGAGCTTCTCTCCTCTTTTTTTTTCTCTCCTCAAAGATAACATTTATCCTTAGCTTGGAAGTCCTCTGTTAAGCTTAGAGATTCTCTTTAACTGTCTCCTGACTTCTGATTGCTGAAGGAAGTAGAACTATTGTCTGGCCTTTTTCATGCTGAGGAGGAAGGCGCAGTGAAATGTGTTGAATTATCCAGATGCCTGAAAGGACGGCAATGAAAGCTTGGAACAACCTAAATAACAGGGCTGGCACTCACTGTAAAAGGGAATCTTTCAACAGATACAGCTTACAGAAGACATCTACTTTAAAAATGAGAGATTTAATTTTCTCAAAACAAATGTAATCTAGCTTACTTTTGTAATTTTTGAAAGGATGTCTAAGTCAACAGGCAGACTAATGATTTAAAAATCCCACATGGAAGGACACAGTTTTCTTTTTTAAAAATCATAGAAGTTATAACCCTAACTTGAGCTCTGCGTATATTTTTATTCTTTTAGAAAAAAAGTGATCTGGCCGTAGCATCCCCCACTTTTTCAAGTCCTAATGAATTTAACTACTTGAAACTTTACTCCCAAGATTTAAAATATGATTCACATCACTAAGACAAACGGTTCCTTTATAGCTGTTAGTGATCCCATTTCTATAGCTGCTACTTATTAAACCATGTTTAAGAATTAAAACGGTTCATATGCTGCTAGAAGATTAAAGCAAGGAGAAAATGTGGAAGTTAAGATTTAAGTATGAGTTGCATATTTGTGAAAATGTTTAGATATCAAATGGATAAGTTTGCGCTGAACTAAATAACATTATTATAGAATGTGTTTTAAGTATTTGAGAACTCAAGGTTAAAGATGCAAACATGAGATGTGTTACCAAAAAATACTGTACTACAGCATGTTAAACCTTTTTATGTTTTTAATAATTAATTAACTAGACCAAAGTTCATTGCTTCCTTGGAGGATATCAAGGCTAATAAACAAAGCCATTTTAAATATAGAGTCTGCTTGTTGATTTTGGAGAAGCAGCAAGACAAATAATCCTAGTGAATATCTAGGGTTAAATTATATTTTTAGAATGTAATACTTGACTAATCTGTAAATCCTTTCATATTTATTTCATTTGCAATTTTGCTTTAAAGACTGTTTAAACAAAAGCATAGAAACCACTAGATCTTGATGAACAGTAGTAGGTAGCTTCTTTAGAGTAAGATATACACCTTGCCTTCAGACTGAATTATAATCTTTGAGGCTTTCTTTAATTTGGTTTGAAAGAAAATTTGTTTTCTTCCTCTGCATATTTTAATCATGTTTTTTCAGTTATTGGAAATTTACTTATTCTTCTGACGTTATATTATTTACTAGTGTATCTGGATGTTAGATCTTGTATTAGTTACTAGATATAGTTATACCCCAACCCAAGCTATTTACAAAAATTTAATGTGTCTAAGGATAATCAACAAACTAGAAATTGAATAAATCCCATCAGTTTGGTTAATCACCTAACTAAAAGAGACCAATTTTTATTTGCTATTTGTCCCACTCAACTAATTACCCTTCTTCATTAAGCTTCAAAAGGCTCTTCTTTAAATAGCAGTTTATAACATCTTTAAAATCTACTGGGGGAGGGGAAGTCAATACATTTACTTGGTTTTTACTTCTGTGTCAGAAATTTAAATATAAATGTTAAGAGAATTCATTTTATATTTTGGTTCCTAAACAAAGTGTCCTATTTATGCTTGTTTTGGTCTACAGTTCCTTGGTTTTCTGCAATTTCAACTATGTCATTTACAATTCAAACCCACCATTCTTAAACTAATCTCTATACTTGATTAATCCCTGCATGCATACTGCATCTTTCTTTAACTCCAGAAACAAAGTTACCAAGTATACACAAAAGTCTTGATACTTAAGATCTAAAGCTCCTAACAAATTAATCCTAAAATTAATTTTGCTGGCTTTTAACACTATCATATGTTTGCAGCTACAGAAATTAATCCTAGTATTTGACAGATTAGCACAATTTTTGAGAAAAAATAAATCCCAAATTCCAATTTGCCTTTTGTTTTGCCTAACTCTTGGTCAAGTTTGTATGTTCTTTCAATACTAAGTTTATGAGGAAATACTGTACATAACAGCATTAAACCTTGAAAGGATATAGCAGGGTATCTTTTAAAGGATAGTTTGAGCCAATATTTTAAGTTGGCAAGGTCCTTAGTGAGTATCTAGCCTAATCACTTCGTTTTACAAAGAAACTGAGACCCCCAAAATGATTTGCCTAAGATGGCTCCACTAATTGTCACAGAGCCAGAATAAAGAAAAGCACTATTTTGGAAAGAAATCTAGGTAGTTTTTGGTTTATTTTCAAGCTCGATTTTCCTGAAGGGCTGTTGTGAAGATTAAATGAGATGATGTGTGAAAGCAACAGAGTGATCCCAGTGCGTGAGTGCTCATTAAATGTTCTTTTCCCTTCTTTTCTCTTTCCTGCTGATGCCCTATGCGTATTTCTCAACTCCTTGCCAAGATCCCAACCTCTTACTGTCAAGATATGGGGCACCAGAGTTTCAAGCAAGGCACTGAAAAAAAGTCTGGGGAGGCTCCAGCTATCAAAAATGTAACAATCCAATCATCCTCACGCTTTAACTAGGATCTGATTATACCAGCTGAAAAGACACACAAACTACCATCCTCCTACTCTAGTGTTCCAAGGAACCTGGCTGTTGCACAGGGAAATGGGTACATTTCTCACCCCATCGCACCCCCACTCTAGATTAGGATCTCAAATCATGATAACAAGTAATAGTGAACCTTTGGCCATCGAAATGCAACTTTATGTTCAAATTCGTAACCTGCAAACTGAAATTTGCCTCCTATGTTACTTGTGTCTTAGATTTTTCTTCAACCATACAGTTAAAAAGGAGAAACACAGCTCACTCTCTCATGCCTTTCTATGTACTAGCTTGACATTAAAAGAGCTGTTAATATTGTATAAACTGTTATACCATCTGTGTTATAATTCTGCCTCATCAGGTTTTATGGAATGCCCCCCCCTCCATTTCCTTCATTCCACCAGGCATGTCATCAAAGGAGAATAAATTAAGTATTGTGCCAGAAAATGTGGTCTACTTTCTAAAAGGCATCTATCTCTAGCTTTCAGAAATGCCTTTTGGAATGAGCAATGTGGAAACAGTGTCCCCATTGTTGTATAGGAATGTCATGAATTGGATCCCCACCCCAGCCTTTTATAGAGAAAAAGAATAAAAAGCGTTCATCTGAGTTTAAAATTATCATATTTTATAGCATATGCTAACATGCTAATGAGATGAGGTATTATCACATCTTTGCTGAGGCCATCATAGATAATTGAGCTTTGTCCATCTGCCCAACTAGATTGTAAACTCTGTGATGGTGGAGACAACTTAAACTTTGCAGTTTTATGAGACCCTTTCAGAGTGTGTTGACACTTCCACTGTTGGTCTAGTGACTGGGTTGAATATTTGTATTGGGGGCTATCAGAAATGGCAGCTCTTTTCCACTTTGTAAATTCTATTTTAACACTAAGTGTTTACTAACGACCAAAAACCATATGTAAAGTACTAGATAACATGAGCAATTCTTTAACTCTGTCTAAAAATATATAACTGAGAGATCAAGCAGTGTGCCCCTAGTAAATAAAGATAACTCGAGGGAATTTCTCTGTAAAGATTTAGACAGCTCACAGAGAAGTTCCTTTTGGTGGTTTGGAATCGAAAGGGGTAGGGAAGATTAAGGGAAGCCAGTTCAAAGTGTTAGAGAGAGGTTTTTGCATCTCAAAGAGGGGGAGGGGTTGGAACTCTAAGAAGACTGAGGCTGGGAATTGGGGCCTTTCCCTTCCGGCTGACTGCTCTAACCTACCCTTTCCCCAAACCCTGTGGTAGTATCGAAAGGAACCTGGAGTGAGAATCAGGAGATCTCAGCTTGAGTCTGCTCTCTGTCACTAACTAGCTGAATGACATTTAAGCAAATCACTTACTAGATTACCTCTGAGGTCTCTTCCCACTCCATAAATCTTCGCTCTTTATCTCATTCCCCCCCCTCCTTTTTGTTCTTCCTTTGCCCCTCCCCCCGACCCCTTCTTCCTGGTCTTCCTTTTAACTGCAATAATAGTAATAATGAATTAGTTACCTCTGGAGAGAGAGTTGAGATGGTGTGTGGAGAATTAATGGAGACTTTGGCTTTTTATCTCTGTCGTGAACTTTTTTCTTTATTTCCGTCCATTTTCTTTATTGATTAAATTACCATTTCTCATAAATTTAAGGTGCCTATTACATTTAAGTATTCAATAATCGGCCAAAAATGTTCCTCTTTTGTGGATATAAATGTTAACACAAAACATTTGGTCACAAAGAGTGCAGTAAATCAGGAATTAATGTGGCATTATTCCACATAGACCTACCATATAGAAAAGTACTCCGCAAGAGTGATGATTGGAACCCGAGGCTCAAGTTGCATTTTTATCTCATTTTTTAATCCATAAATAAGGGTTTTTGTTCACGTTAAGTCAGCAGAAGGATTCTGTGAACCCCTTTGACTGTGATTGTGTCCAAAGTGGATTCATACTTCACCTCATGACATAGACACACGATTTGCAGAGATATGGGCAGATCAGTGGTCTCTAGGTCTCTTTCCTCTCATTCTTTAAGGGCCATTTCTAGTTACACCTCCTGCAGGAAGCTTTTTTTGTTAAATCCAGCAAGCAGTGATTTCTGCTTTCTCAGAATGACCACAGCACTAGAGTTCCATTTGGTTTCAATTGTTTACTTAGGTATTTAGAAAGAGAATAATGATCTGTTTGCAGAAAATGGAGTCCACAGAGATGGGTGAGCAACTCAGTTCTCCACACACCTTGCTCAATCACTCCTTCGCAGCAATTCCAAATGCCACAGCTCTGGGAGATCTCTGCCCCTTCATTTGCTTCACATTCACAAAGTCTGCTCTTCACTGCCACTTGGCCCCTAAAAAATGGTCTCAGCTGCTATCTCTACGCCATCAGTTCCCTTAAACGAGCAATACCAGTATCCGAAATGTGAAATCTTTGGTGATCCCATTGTCTTATTCATCAGCAGAATAGCCTGGGTAGAGTTTTCACCTAAACTCAAAACAGATTTACTAATTCAGACCCCTCACCCCCCCCCCAAAAAAAAACACACCAGGCAAAGATGTTAATAATCTGTAACATTGACTGAAGGTTTACTACGTGCCAGGCACTGCTCTGAATACTTTATATAAATATCTCCCACTGTGACCCTATTAGATAGGTAATTGTTACTGTTACCCTTCTGTTCTAGATGATGAACTGAGGCTCTGAGAAGATAAGTAATTTGACATGATGGAGCCTGTGCTTGAAGCCAGACTGGCCTGTCACTCAGCACCATATCAGAAATCTTTATCCTCACCCCAAAAGAGACATCGCAAAGCCATGATTGCAGAATGTGGATTAGTAAATCAGAGGAGAGCCCAGTGCTGGTGGAGGTGATAGAATGTGACTTCTCTCAGAGCTTCCGGGAGGAAGGGAAATAGAACTTTCTGGGACAGAGTCACATGGTGCTTTAGCCTCCAGTGAGAGACTTATTGGGGAAAAAAACTTTAAAGACAGAGACAGTTGGCTCCTTTAACACTTTAGAGCAGTGCTATCCAATAGAAAGATAATACAAGCTGCATGTATAATTTAAAATTTTCTTATCGTCACATTAAAAAAGTAAAAAGAGGACTTCCTTGGTGGTCCAGTGGCTAAGACTCCACACTCCCAATGCAGGAGGCCTGGGTTCGATCCCTGGTCAGGGAACTAGATCCCACATGTGGCAACTCAAAGTTCACATGCCGCAACGAAGATCCTGCGTGCTGCAGCTAAGAGCCGGCACAGCCACATAAATAAATAAATATTAAAAATAAAATAAAAGTAAAAAGAAACAAGTGAAATTAAGTTCACTACTATATTTCATTTAACCTGATATATGCAAGATATACTTATTTGAATATGTAACCAATATAAAACTATTAATGAGATATTTTACCTTTTTTACCAAATCTGGTGTATATTTTATATTTACAGCACATCTCATTTCAGACTAAACACATTTCAAGTGCTCCATAGCACACGTGGCTGGTGGCAACCATATTGGAAAGCAAAGGCTTAGGAGATTTTCGCTGCCTTGAGGCACCACCCACTCTATTAATAACATAGCACCAACTACTCTTCCCTCTTTCTTATTCATTACACAGTCTGGCTGTTAGCTGTTAATATTGCTTTTCTGGGACTTCCCTGGTGGCGCAGTGCTTAAGAATCCGCCCGCCAATGCAGGGCACATGGGTTCGAGCCCTGGTCTGGGAAGATCCCACATGTCGCGGAGCAACTAAGCCCATGAGCCACAACTATTGAGCCCGTGTGCCACAGCTACTGAAGCCCGTGCACCTAGAGCCCGGGGTCCACAGCAAGAGAAGTCACTGCAATGAGAAGCCGCGCACCACAACGAAGAGTAGCCCCCACTCACCACAACTAGAGAAAGCCCGTGTGCAGCGACAAAGATCCAACGCAGCCATAAATTAATTAATTAATTTAAAAAATATTGCTTTCCCAATGTTTCCAGGTCATCAAGCCATCTCTGTTAATAACGGGTTCGCTCTATATCCGTCTGGTAATGACAGCTAACATTTATTGAGTATGTATTATGTGCCAAGCATGCTTCTAAGTGCTTTAGCTTTATGTATATTAAGTCATAAAAATCCTCACAGCAACCCTCTACGCGAATCTTTTCACCATCTCCCCATTTTACAACTGAGGAAACTGAAGTTATTTAACTATCAAAAGCCACACAGCTGGTAAGTGGAGGAGCCATGATTCCAGCTCCACAAGCTTAACCACCTCTGCACCCCACGCCCACTGGGCCATGCTCTAGAACTAGAGCCACAGACAGCTGGCTAAGGAGCGCTTCACCTGACTCAGTGACGGAGGAACAACTTGGTCTCATGTCCTCCTGGACCATGCCAGACCTGTGAGGAATTTGGACACAGCTGCTTTCCTTTTCTGGGGTGGTTGCCCCTAGCAACTAGTACATAGTACAATACATAGGATTTGTATCTATCTGTGTGGGTCTGTACCTACACACATACACACACACACATACACACACCCTCAAAGATCAAACACAAACTGTAGAGAGTGTTCATAAAAACCAAAGAATAGTAGGGCCGGAAGAGCTCTGAGAAACCAATCTCATCAAGAAAGTACAGTGCAGCCAGAAGTTAAAGAGACCTGCTCAAAGTTACACAGCTGAACTAGAACCCAGATAATCTGATTTCAAGTAATTTAATATCTACTAAATACCTCTTATGCAGGGCACTTCCTACCTGAAAGACAGGAGCTGGAACAGTGTAGCAAGTCTATTCTCACTAGTATACACATTATCAAATGTTTATCTTCCCTGCCAAAATAGCATTTTTAAATTGGGTCAGCATTTGCAAAAAGCATTCGTCTTTTTTAGAGATTAAAAATTGGAGAACTCGGAGTTAAGGTGGATTCCTCTTGCCTTCCCTTGTTTACACCGCTACTTAGACATTGACATTGTTGCCTAAATGTTTCACCAGACCAACCCCATACTGAGTTCTTTGAGGATTAAGACACCATCGTGCACTTATTTAAATTTACATATGAAGTTCTTTAAGGATTAAGACACTATCATACATTTATCTAAATTCCCTACCACCCTAATTCGGAGCCCGTAATAAACATGTAATTAACAAAATTGAAACTGTACAATTATCAGTATGTAGTGGTTGGATTTAGCCATTTCGTTTTATAGATTTTTTTTAATGATGTTAAAACGCACTACTCAGAAAGCATTGTTACCAGCTTGACCTTTAGATTAGTGCTGGTCGCCATTTCAGCCAAAGGGACAGCAGTAACATCTCACAAAGATTCTTTCTTTCAGCAACAAACCAGCCATCGCTCTTTCCTCGGATCCTTCTATTTCAAAGTGGAGAGCTTGACCATAGTTTAAATGTTGAAATGTTTCCCACTTAAGCACAAAACACACTTGATTTCGTATAAAAAAAAAAAGAGAGAGAACCCTCTGCTTTTATATATTATGTTTCAAAGTGGAGATGGCTGTGAAACTTGAGCCCTGACACACAACCTCAACCTGACTTTTTAAAAGTGCTTAGAAAACTGTTCTTCTAATAAGCATGAGAGCCCTCTCTTTAATGATTTTTTTGCCTGCCTTACATCATTTATTCTAAATCATTAAAAAATCAAAATAGTTTACATTAAATAAATCCTCCAGTACAAAAGAGGATGGTCTCACTCATTGTTGGATAAAGACTGAAAAGGCTACAGAGCTAGTTCCAGGGTAGAATAGAAACTCAGTAGTGACAGCTTAATTCTCAGGAGCTGTTACTTAACAGAACTTTAAAAAGAAAGAAGACATATTCTTTAATTATTCATAAAAATCATGCAAAAACCACTTTAGGGACCATGGGATATTCATTTTGTCCTTGCTTTTAACATTTTCAGAGCCTATCTCAGTGAACAAAATGCTAAGTCCAAAAACAAATGAATTAACATTTAGGTGATTGAGCAAGACTTCTGTTTTTTGTTTATTGCTCTTTGGTTGTTTTTTTTTTTTTTTTTTTTTTTTAGTAGCCCATTGTAAAAGCCCTGGGGCACACCTTAAGAATACATGAATAATGTCAATAATAATAACTAATACAGCCTGCTATGGAAAATACTGTTTTCAAAACCACAGGTTAGTTCCTGGAAGTCAGCCGGTCAGAGAAAGGATGTGGTGTAGCAGCAAGTTTAAATAGCTTGTGCAACAAAGGGAATAGAGATCTGTTGACTTCTGCCTCCTAGAGGGTTGAAATTGGAAAGAACTATACTTAAATAGCTCATTCAGAAAGCATCGAAGATGAAGAATCATCACATTTTGAAAAGCTTCACTCATCACTTTTGGGAATTCAGGTGAGAGAAAAACTAATGTATCAGGATAATGATAAGATGAAAATAAGTGTGTTAACTTCGGATTCAACAAATCAGCCTGGTTCATTTGGGTTGTTACATGAAAGGCATTGACATCACTTTTTAAATGAGCCCCCAAATCCCATTTCTTATTGTCGTGAACTGAAGGAGTCATGGTTATTCACCTGGCTTTAAAATTTCTCGCAGTTGTTGAGTTCTGTGGCCAAATAAGTTCCACAAAATAAACTCATCGCAGGCGCAGGAAAAGCAGCTCTTTTGAAAATACCTTGTGATCAGGCTCTAGGTCACGACCTGGGTCTTGAGAAACTTGAGTTAGTAGATGTTAGTTTTTCTTAGCTCTTTGTTTACCCTGGACTTAGACATTTTGTATTATTAAAAACCTGTGGCTTTTAAGGACATTCTATTTATCTTTCCAGGCTTTTTTGATGGAAATGCCTGGATTTTCTTGGAAACAGGGATTTTATTGTGGATTCCTGGTGCCCCTTGGAGAGGCTTATTTTTCTGGACAATAGTTTTCCTTAGTGTCACCACTCTTTTCATCTCCCAATGATCACAAGCTCCCAAGGTCGAGAAAAGTGCATCCTTTTGTTCTAATGAATCTGAAATTCCATTTTAAAAAGTCTGCAAAAGGGGCTCTTGGTTAGTAACCGAAGGCATAATTCCACTGCATGAAGTAACCAGAGGGGTTAGCTTTCAAGACATTTGGAGAAAAAGAGAATCCAGCTCAGTTAAAGTCAAAGAATTTAGCAGCAGTGTTCATAGTTTGATTATTGTCACTTAAGGATTTTAATCTTTTATTATCTGTACTTTAAAGTGTGTTGTACAACAAGGGCACGCTTGCCTTTGTTAAAAGAATAGGACCCAGTAAACTGGCATAAAGAAATAAATTACCATTGCCTTTAAGTGGAATGTTCATGGTGTGAAAAGTTCTGTTGCTCCAGACTGAATCTCTCGCCCTCATTAGAGCATGAGCATTAAAGTGTTTTGTGAGTTCGTGTTGTATGTTATTTTCAACGATAACTCAATCTTTCAGGGAAAAGTGAATAACCACATTTTAGTTAAAAGCTGCACCATTAGCCAATAGCTGCATGTGGCTATTTTATATTTAAAGTTTAATTAATGAAAATTCAACAGCACAAAAAAATGCAGTTTCTCAGTCTCACTCCCTACATTTCACGTACTCAATAGCCACATGCAGCTGGTGACTCCTGTACTGGATGATGAAGATATAGAATATTTCATCATTGCAGAAAGTTCTATTGGACAGCACTGCCTCAAAGGGTACTTATTCTTTGACATGATTCTTAATACCTGGCAGCAAAAATCTCTGATGATTGTTGTAGCTTGCCATTCACAGAAGCCCAGCTTTCTAGAAGATAAATGGTGTTTCTTCTCCCCGGTCATAATGTAGAGAAATGCACTGGGGCTGGTAATTCGGTGTGATTATTAAGAATTCTGAAAATTTCCCTCAAGAGTTGTTTGTTATTCTAAACTATAACTAAAAATAAACAACCAAACCAAACCAAACCCCTCAGTGCCATCTAGCTTTGATTAAGCAAGGAAGAAAGGTAGCTTCTTCTACTTTTTTCCTAACCAGGTTATGTAGAACACTATAGAAACTGTGTTTGGTTGGCATACGTTAAATGCACACAAAAATTATCATTGAAGATTGTTAGGAGAAGATATAATGGTAACACATTGTAAAGTGACTACTATTCAAAAGACTCATGTGATATTATTTTTTTAAAAATCACCTGTTTGGACTTTTACTTTTACAGGAACAGTTATCTTCTTTTAATCTTTCAAAACAATGTGTCTCAGAAATAACTACGCTAATTAGCTTGGTTTTCTATGCTTCCCAGGTTTGTGATCCCTTCAGTTTTTCACAGGTCCTTTATCTTCTCTACAGCCCAACTGGCTTGCTTAGGATTCCTTGAATATATCCTGTGCTTTCTTCATCTACAGTTTTTGCTCCTGCCCTTCTTGCAATCTGGAATATCTCCATCTCTGCCTTTCAGAGACTTATCCATCTTCAAGGCCCATTTGAAATGCCACTTCTTCCTGATCCTTCCAAGTGAAGTGACCTCTCCTTCCTCTGAATTTTAACTGCATTATAATTGTGTTTCACCTCCCTTACTGGACTGTAAGCTCCTTGGCACAAAGATCTTGGTCTTAGTCATCACTGGGTCGCTCCACATACTCGGCACAGGACTGGTGCTCTAGACTTGGAAATTTTTAGCAATTTTCCAAATATACACACAAGATTTCTTTGAACTGCGTCTGCACTGACAAACCAAAGGCAGTAGAATTGCACATGTGACTTTACATTGTTTTTTTTAAATAAATAAATATATTTATTTATTTATTTATTTATTTATTGGCTGCATTGGGTCTTAGTTGCTGCACATGGGCTTTCTCTAGTTGCAGAGATCGGGGGCTACTCTTCATTGTGGTGCACGGGCTCCTCATTGTTGTGGCTTCTTTTGTTGTGGAGCATGGGCTCTAGGTGCATGGGCTTCAGTAGTTGCGGCACATCGTCTCAGTAGTTGTGGCTCATGGGCTCTAGAGCACAGGCTCAATAATTGTGGCACACGGGCTTTGTTGTTCTGCAGCATGTGGGATCTTCCTGGAGGAGGGATCGAACCCATGTCCCCTGCATTGGCCGGTGGATTCTTAACCACTGCGCCACCTAGGAAGTCCCTACACTGTTTTAACAAATGTTTCACCCATGCCAATTCATTTTGGCTTTATAGATCATTTGTAATGTTACTGCAGTTATAGATATATCGACCTACAGTATTGTACTCATGTGAGCCAGAGAAGAAAGAAACCGGGCTACAGCAATATGAATTCCAGTTCTAGTCAAACCTAGATTGTATTAACACTTGACAAGATAACATTTTTCGTGCATCAGGCTGGCAAAGACTAAGAAGAGCTTGATAAAACAGTGTTGGTATGGAGAAACAGAGACTCTGTATTTCAGATGGGAATGTAAATTGGCATAATCTCTGTGGAAGGCATATGGTAATTTGGTAATAGCTATCAAAATTAAAAAATGGAACAAACGGTTTTACTTAAAGGAATGTATTTAACAGTCACCCTCCCACCTCTGCAGCAGGATGCTTATGGTCCCCTGAGGGAAGTACGCAACACCATCTACGAGGTGTTCTTACCAAAGCATTGAACCTGAATCTGATGACGCCTGCTTATCAAACTACCAGTTTGGAGGAAAGACAAGGAAGGGGGGAGAACACGTTAAACAACACCATGCAATGCAGTCAGCAAAACCCAGAATGCGGAAAATTGCAGGACAAACAACCCAGTTTTGCCAACAAATAATTGCAAGGGAGAAAAAAAAAAGGAGGGAGAATTTCTAAATTAAAAGTGACTTAAGAGGTATGTTCATCAAGTGCAATATGTGGACCTTGTTTGGATTCTGACTTTTAATAGATTAGCTGTAAACGATTGTCCTTAGGGAAAATCTGAACACTGACAGCATGTTTTTGATATCAAGCAATTATTGTTATTTTTTAGGGATGGCAATGGTATGTGGTTATTTTTTTTAGAGTCCTTATCTCTATAGATACATAATGAAATATCTATGGAAAAAATTTATGGAAGAAAATAATGTGGTGGGAGAAGTGGAGGAGTATAGATGAGACAATTTTGCCTATGAGATAGTGGATTATTGTTAAAGGTGGGTGCTCAGTATATAGGAGTTCATTGTGTTGTTTCTCTACTTTTGTATATTTTCTACATTGGCTTTTTAAAAAGAGCGAGGTGTAATGTTTCATAGCAGTATTGCTTGTAATTGGAAAGAAACCTATAAACAACCTATATATCTAGAATAAGGAGTGGTGAAATAAATTATTGTATAGTCACAATGGATACTGTGATATCATTAAAAATAAAGATAGATGGATCAACAGATAGATCTGATATGGAACAATCTCTCAGATACAGCACATGAAAAATAATGTAGCAGAATACGAATAATATGTTCCCACTTATGTAAAAAAGAAGGGAATAAATATACACATATGTACATGTATTTGTAATAGGTTATTTCTAAAAGTATTCTTAAGAAATTGCTAACAGTGTTTGCCCCTGCATGAGGGTCTGGGTGTTACAGGAGAATGGGGTGAGAGAGAGAGACTACTTTTGACAACTTCTCTAATTTAAAAAATACTTCTCATTTTTTTGCACTTGAAAATATGCCCCAAAATAGTAGTTCAGAACTAAACTTCTTGAGTTGATTCATATTCATTGCCAAATAGATGCTAGAAAAAATTTTGCTGACCGGTAAAATTTGGGGAGTTAGAACACATTTTGAAATTATCTGCAAATTGGCAAGCATTAATGCTCTCCTTTGTGTCAAAGGAAATGCATGCATTTCTCACTCACAAATGAGAGAAACATTCCCATTTGGAGATTCCCCAGAGAGACCTATGTTTATAACTAAACACATGTTTTCAAGGGCTACGAAGCTGCAGAGGAAATTCGACCCTCTAGGGCAGTGGCAGAGATAATCCAAAACAGCAGATAATCCAAACTTCATAATATTTTGTTTTGAAATGCATAATATTATTTTTAGAAGTAGGCCATTTATGTTCTTAATTATGTTTTGCTGAGGGGAATAGACATATTAAAGTGAATTTGTCGTCTCTGAGTACCCACCAACAGAAGGTGGTGGAAGACATGGGCCAGAAATCTGCTTTGTGATGGAGGAGATACTGATAACCTATAACTGGGTCAGGAGGTGGTGACTGTAGATTTTTATTTCACTTCCCATCACCATGTAGACATTCCGCCTTTGCCTTCCTATGACCTCCTCTCCAAAATCTTTCTGAGAGGCATTCCATCGAATTTTCCTCCCAAACCAAAGTTTAAAATAACAATACTGCTCTGTAAGGAGAGAAGAAATCATTAGCATCCCCTCTATTTATAAAGTAAAAAGATTAGGGTATTTTTCAATTAATATGTTCCACATGGACAACTCCATTATTCCTGCCTAGTGAAATGTGATTGTCCAGTACACTGATTCCTCCAGGTACACAGTTTAACAAGTAGGGCAGAAGCCTTAGGCAGACAATGTGGAAAGCCCTAGGTCACTGGTAAGAAGGCATTGCTTTACAAAAATATTTTTTGTTTGTTGGGTTTTGTTATTGTTGTTGGGCATGGAGCTGATGGATAAGGCAAACGCTGCCAAAGGTGAAAAAAATGAAATCCCTTTTCCTGACCACCACCTACCTGACAGTGTGCCAGGCACTTCTAGACCTGGGACCTTGTTTCAGCCTCACAAAGACCCCGTAAATAAAAGAGGTGAGGGCTCGGAGCAGCTGCATGGGGCAGAGAAAGAAATGGTGACGCCCCCTAGATTTCTAGCTTGGCTGACCGGGTAGATGTGATGCCTTTAACAGAGATGGGGAACACAGCAGGAGCTGAAGATTTGGGCATAAGTTAGGAAGAGTTAGTGAGTTCCATTTTCCACAGGATAATTGGTGGGTCACTAGGTCCTGACGGGTCACGTGGTGCACGGTGGGTCATAACCTTTAAGCCAGTGAAAGAAACAAGCCATCCTTTCTATCCCTCTGAAAATCTTAATTCCCACCATATGTTTTACTGCCTATGGCACATTACAGATCACTGGTCTATTTTTTAAATGCCAGAAAACTGTATTTCTATTGTTCTTGTCTTTATACGTTTACTGCTTATGTTAGCAATAGAAAAGTTTTTTTAAGTGCAAGTAACATAGAAGTGTGTTTCATTTACCATAATTGCTGTGTTCTCCTAAAGTGTATATACATCCATTCATTTTCAACTCTCTTTAGCAAAGTGTTTCTTTAAAGAAATACAAATATCCAGTAAAACATAAGAAAACGCTCAACATCACTCAGAGTTCAAGAATGCACATTAACGACTTCCCAGGTGGTGCAGTGGGTAAGAATCCGCCTGCCAATGCAGGGGACATGGGTTCGATCCCTGCCCTAGGAAGATACCACATGCCACGGAGCAACTAAGCCTGTGTGCCACAACTATTAAGCCTGCGCTCTAGAGCCCGTGAGCCACAACTATTGAGCCCATGTGCTGCAACTACTGAAGCCCACGCACCTAGATCCCATGCTCTACAATAAGAGAGGGCACTGCAATGAGAAGCCCATGCACCACAACGAAGAGTAGCCCCCGCTCGCTGCAACTAGAGAAAGCCCGTGTGCAGCAACGAAGACCCAACACAGCCAATTGAATAAATAAATAAATTTATATATAAAAAAAAGAATGCACATTAAACCAGCATTATTCACCTTCCCATGTTGGCAGGAGTGTGGGGGAAACCCATAGGCACGCTCCAAACAATAACAGTGAGAATATAAATCTTGGCAACCTCTTTGGGGCCAACGTCCATGCACGTAATCACTCTATACCACCCTGCTGTCCAAGTTTTGTGATTTTTCTCCTACAAAGCTATGCCCACCAGTACAGCAAACATTGTCTAAGAATGTTCATTACAATGTTGAAATAGCAAACAGCTAGAAAGAGCTTAAATACCCATGAATAAGTGACTAGTTAAACAAATTAAGGTCCATCAGGCAATGGAATAACATGCAGCTGTTAAAAATAATGAGATCTATTTGTATTAGACTCTATGTTTAGTGTGATCCTATTGGCATCCAAACAAAACAAAAATAAGCAAACAAAAAAACCCCTTACTTTCTCTGCTTGTATGTTGTAGAAAATTTGGGGATGAATTCGAAAGAAACCATTAATGATGGTAATACCCGGGAGACAAGATTATAGTGGAACAAGGACAAAGGAAGACTTTTCATTTTTTCCCTTACTCTATTGTTTGACTTTTTAAAAACGTGTATGTGTCTAAAACAATAGAAAAAGAAATTCTGAAAAAGTTCTTTGAAAATAAAATACCATAATTTTGTAACTTTAAAAAACCTATAGGGAATTCCCTGGCCATCCAGTGGTTAGGACTCCGAGTTTCCACTGCAGGGGGCAGGGGTTTGATCCTTGGTCAGGGGACTAAGATCCTGCGAGCGTGGTGTGGCCAAAAAAAACAAAAAACAAAAAACACAACAAAAACAAAACTCCTGTTCCTCTCTTTTGGTACATCTAAAAATGTCATGTCCTCCTTTAGTGCTATTTGAAATTTAAAAATAAATTGGACATTGTAACTACAAACAAATCATGGCAATGCAACAAAATGTCTTGTTTTCAAAACTCACACATGCCCCTCCCTAGAGATTCTAACACTATCTTATCCTACAATCTCCCTAAATTCTCTCCAGAATGCTCAATGTCCTTATACCTCTTCTTTTGTTGCTTATTTTATTTCTTATTGAGATATAAGTGACATGAAACATTGTACAAGTTTAAGGTGTGCAATGTATTGATTTGATACACTTATATATTGCAATGTGATTACTACCATAATTGCCATTTCTTTTTGTGGTGAGAACACCTAAGATCTAGTCTCTTAGCAACTTTGAAATATATAATACAGTGTTGTTGACTGTAATCACTATGCAGTGCATTAGATCTCCAGAACTTATTCATCCAGTTGCAACCTTTTGAAAATACTTGCTAAACAGCTTTATTGAGGTGTAAGTGACATAAAACAAACTGTACATATTACAAATGTATCATTTGATAATTATTGCCATCCGTATATACCCATGGAATCATCACTGCAATCAAGATGATGAACATATCCATCACTGCCTAAAGTTTCCTGCTGCCCCTTTGTAGTCCCTCCCCTCTTCACCCCAACCTTGAAAAGCTCTGACCTGCTTTATGTCCCTATAGACGAGTTTGCATTTTCTAGAATTTTTATATAAATGGAATCATATAGTATATAGTCATTTTGTCTGGTTTCTTTCATCCAGGATGATTATTTTGAGACTATCCATTTTTTTGTTTGTTTGTTTATTTTGTTTTTTTGGCTGCTTTGGGTCTTCATTGTTGCATGCGGGCTTTCTCTAGTTACTGCGAACTGGGGCTACTCTTCGTTGCACTGCACGGGCTTCTCAGTGCAGTGGCTTCTCTTTTTTGCGGAACATGGGCTCTAGGCATGCGGGCTCCAGTAGTTGTAGCATGTGGGCTTGGTAGTTGTGGCATATGGGACCTAGAGCACATGGGCTTCAGTAGTTGTGGCACATGGGCTCAGTAGTTGTGGTGCATGGACTCAGTAGTTGTGGCACATGGGCTTAATTGTTCCACATCACTTGGCATCTTCCTGGACCAGTGATTGAACCCATGTCCCCTGCATTGACAGGCAGATTCTTAACCACTGTGCCACCAGGGAAGTCCTATCCATGTTGTTATATGTAACAAAAGTCATTTCCTTTTTATTGCTGAACAGTGTTACATTGTGTGAATATACCAAAATTTATTTATCCACTCAACTGTGAATGGACATTTCAGTTGCTTTCAGTTTTGGGTTATTACAAATAAAGTTGCTATAAATATCTACGTACAAGTCTTTGAAATGGACATATGGTTTCATATCTCTTGGATAAATACCTAGGAGTAGAATGGTTGGATCATATAGTAGGTGTATATTAAGTTTTTTAAGAAATTGCCAAAATTTCTCATCACAAGAAAAAAAATTCTGTAACTATGTATGGTGACAGATGTTAACTAGACTAATTGTGGTGACCATTTTGCAATATATACAATTATTTAATCATTATGTTGTACACCTGAAACATATAATGTGGTTTGTCAGTTGTACCTCAATAAAAATAATAGTAATAAAATACAAAAGAAATTACCAGATTCTTTTCCAAAGTGCTTGTATCATTTTACATTCCCACCAGCAGTGTACAGGAGTTCCAGTTCTTCTACATCCTTGCCAACATTCAGTACAATCAATCAGTCTTTTTAATTTTAGTCATTCTAATAGATGTGAAGTAATATCTCACTGTAGTTTTAATTTGCATTTCATTAATGACTACTGACACTGAACATCTTTTACATGTGTTTATCTGCCATCCATATATTTTCTTGGGTAAAGTCTCGATTCAAATCTTTTGCTTTTTTTCTTTTTCATAATTGGGTTACTTGTCTTTTTGTTATTGAGCTGTAAGAATTCTATATATTCTGTATACAAGTCTTTTATCAGATACAAGATTTGCAATTATTTTCTTCCAGTCAGCACCTTACCTTTACATTACTTTTTTCAATTAATTAATTACTTTATTTATTTATTGGCTGTGTTGGGTCTTTGTTGCTGTACATGGGCTTTCTCTAGTTGTGGAGAGCAGGGGCTACTCTTTATTGTGGTGCGCGGGCTGCTCATTGCGGTGGCTTCTCTTGTTGTGGAGCACAGGCTCTAGGCACACTGGCTTCAGTAGTTGTGGCACATGGGCTCAATAGTTGTGGCTCATGGGCTTAGTTGCTCCACAGCATGTGGTATCTTCCTGGAGCAGGGATCAAACTTGTGTCCCCTGCATTGGCAGGCAGATTCTTAACCACTGCACCACCTAGGAAGTCCATGTTTACATTTCTTAAACTGGGTCCCATGAAGAGCAGAAGATTTAGATTTTAATGAAGTCCAATTTATAAATTTCTTCTTTCATGGATGTGCTTTTGGTGTTATATCTAAGAAATCTTTGGCTCATCTAAGGTCAACAAAGATTTTCTCCAAGGTTTTCTTTTATAAGTTATATAGTTTTAAGACTAGTTTAGACTAGGTCTGTGACACATTTGCAGTGAATGTATCTGATGTGAGATATAGATAAAAATTTTTTTTTGCATATGGATATTAAAATATTCCAGTCCCATTTGTTGAAAATACAATTCTTTCTTCACTGAGTTGCATTTGCACTTTGGCAAAAATCAGTTGTGCGTATATATTTATACATCCCATATGAATTTTAGAATCAGCTTATTGATTTTTACCAAAGAAAATTTGTGGGGTTTGAATTGGGATTGTGTTGAACTTATAGATCAGTTTGGGGGAGAATTGATATCTAAAGTGTTAAATCTTTCAATCCATGAATGCAGTGTCTCTCTCCATCTACTTAGGTCTTATTTGATTTCTGTCAACAATTTTTTATATTTTCCAGTGTACAGGTCTTTCAAATCTTTTGTCAGATTTATCCCTAAGTATTTTTATCGTATTATAAAAGATACTATTTATTTCAATTTCCTGTTGTTTGTTTCTACT
Source organism: Hippopotamus amphibius kiboko (assembly GCF_030028045.1). Taxonomy (NCBI): domain Eukaryota; kingdom Metazoa; phylum Chordata; class Mammalia; order Artiodactyla; family Hippopotamidae; genus Hippopotamus; species Hippopotamus amphibius. The sequence continues at coordinate 18,972,466 of NC_080203.1, read as the reverse complement.
ATATAGAAATACAATTGTTTTTTTGATATTGTTCTTGTATCCTATAGCCTTGCTAAACTTACTTATTAAGTTGTAATAACTTTTTGTAGCTTCCATAGGATTTTGTACAAAGATTATCATGTATCAAAGAGTAAAACCAGTTTTACTTCTCAATCTGGAAAGATTTTATTTCTTTATCTTGCCTAGTTGCACTCATTAGAAACTCTAGTAATATACTGAATATAAATGGAGAGGACAGACATCCTTACTTTGCTCCCATTCTTAGTGCAAAAGCATTCAGCCAGGGCTTCCCTGGTGGAGCAGTGGTTAAGAATCCACCTGCCAATGCTGGAGACATGGGTTCAATCCCTGGGCTGGGAAAATCCCACATGCCTCGGAGCAACTAAGCGCACATGCCGCAACTACTGAAGCCCGCACACCTAGAGCCTGTTCTCCACAACAGGAGAAGCCACCACAGTGAGAAACCCATGCACCTCAACGAAGAGTAGCCCCTGCTCACCACAACTAGAGAAAGCCCGTGCACAGCAACGAAGATGCAACACAGCCAAAAATTAAATAAATAAATAAATAAATAAATAATAAAATAAATATTTTTAAAAAAGCATTCAGACTTTCACCACTGAGTATGATATCAGCTGTAGATTTTAATAGAAATCTATTCCTGATTTACTGAGAATTTTTATTAGAGATGAATGTTGGTTTTTGTCAAATACCTTTTCTATGTCTATTGTGATGATCATATTTTTTTCTTTTCAGTTTAATATCCTGAATTACATTGATTGATTTATAAATGTTAACCCAAACTTTCATTCCCAGGAAAAACCGCACTTGGTGAATTATTCTTTGTATAGTTTAATTTGATTTGTTAATATTTTATTAAGGGGCTTCCCTGGTGGTGCAGTGGTTAAGAACTTGCCTGCCAATGCAGGGGACACAGGCTTGAGCCCTGGTCCAGGAAGATTCCACATGCCGCCAAGCAACTAAGCCTGTGTGCCACAACTACTGAAGCCCGCGAGCCTAGAGCCTGTGCTCCGCAATAAAAAAAGCCACTGCAATAAGAAGGCAGCACACTTCAATGAAGAGTAGCCCCCACTCGCTGCAACTAGAGGAAGCCTGCACACAGCAACGAAGACCCAAAGCAGCTAATTAAAAGATAAATAAATAAAATTTAAGAAAAAATATATTTTATTAAGAATTTTTGTATCTATGTTCATGAGGGCTTGTGGTCTGTAGCTTTTATTTCTTGTGATTCCTTTGTATGGTTTCAGCATCAGATTAACACTGACTTTATACGAATGAATTGGGAGGGATCCCAACTTCTTCATTTTCTAAAAGAGTTTGTGTAGAATTAATATTTCTTTCCTAGATGCTGAATAGAATTCACAAATAAAGTCATCGGGGATTGGAGTTTTCTTTGTGGAAAGCTTTTCAATAAGTTCAATTTCTTTAGTAGATAGTTACTCAAGTTATATATTTCTTCTTGAATGAGTTTCAGTAGGTAGCTTCTTTCAAAGACTCTATTTCATCTGTCATTGAATTTATAAATGTAAAGTTGTTCATAACATTCCCTTTCTGTGTTTTTAATATCTGTAGACCTTGTAGTGATGTCATCTGTCTCATTTCCTATTAGTAATTTGTGTCTTCTATCTCTTTTCCTGATCAGTCTGGCTAGAGGTTTATAGGTATTATTAGTCTTCTCAAAAAGAATCAATTTCATTGATTTTCTCTGTTGTTTTTATATTTAAAATTTTTACTTATTTTTACTTTGATTTTTGTTATTTTTTTCTTTAGCTTAGTTTGAGTTTCATTTGTTCTTCTAGATTTTTAAAGCAGAAGTTGAAGTCATTGATTTGAGAACTTAGAACTGGCTTCTTTTATAACATAGGTATTTAGTGCTTTAAAGTTTTTTTCTACACACTGCTTTAGCTGCCTATAATAAAATTTTATGTGTTGTGTTTTCATTTTCATTCAGTTCAAAATACTTTTAAAATCCTTTTGGGCTCTGCTTTGACCCATATGTCATTTAGAAGTGCGTTATTTAGTTTCCAAATATTTGAAGATTTCCCAGATGTCCTTCTGTTATTGATTTCTAATTTAATTCCATTGTGATCAGAGAACATGTTTTGTTTGAAACCTTTTAAATTCATTGAGACTTATGGCCAAGAATATGTTCCATCTTGGACAATGTTTGTAATTAAAAACAAACAGTATTCTGCTGCTACTGGTGGAATGTTGTATAAATATTAACTAGGTCAAATTAGCCGATAATGTTGTTCAGTTCTTCTATATTCTTAATGATTTTCTGTTTACTTGTCCTATCAATAATTGAGAGAGGGGTATGGAAGTCTCCAACTATAATTGTGGATTTGTCTGTTTCTTTTTGCAATTTTATAAGTGTATGCTTCATGTGCTTGATATTAGGCACAAAAATATTTAGGCTTCTTATCTTATGTAGAAGAATCTACTGCTTTATCATTATGCAATGACATTCTTTACCCCTGGTAATAGTTTTTAATCTGAAATATACTTTGTCTGATATTAATATAACCACTTCAGCTTTCTTTTGTTTAGTGTTAGCACACAGTATCTTTATCCATCCATTTGGTTTTATCCTGTGTGTCTTTATATTTAAAGTTTCTTTAAAGTGACATATATTTGAAACTTTCCTTGTTATTCATTATGACAATCTCTGCCTTTTAATTGAGGTGTATCAACCATTTATATTTAATGTGATTATTGATATGTTTGGGTTTAAGTTTACCCTTGTACTATTTATCTTTTATTTGTCCCATTTCTTTTTTGTTCCTTTTTCTTCCTTCTTTTGGATTGAGTGTTTTCAATTATTACTTTTATCTCCATTGTTGACATTAGTTATAACTCTTTGTAGTTGTATTTTAATGGTTGCTTTCTAGGGCTTATAGTACAGGAAGTTGTCTCTCCGCATGGTACTGCTGGACTATCAAAATGACCATATAAGCTGAGCTATAAAAAGAGATCTTAATAATGAGAAAGAAACAATAGTTCTGTGAGTTTGAAAATTTTTATCAAATATTAAAACTCTTTTACTGTTGTTTACAAATGTATAGAGAAAAAATATATATGTATAGAGAAAAGAAAATGTAGTAAAGTAAATGTTTATTTAGCACACTGTAATTTAAAATATTAAAAACATTGAGAATTAAAATGTTTTGTTTGTTTAAAAAAAAAAACTTATCAAGAAGACTTCTTCTTCCAGGAATATGGTATAGACATACTTTTCCCTATTCCTTCCTCCAAGTACAACAGAAGAAGACTGAAAGTTGGACTGAAACAGACAAACTATACTGGTTAGGGACCTTGGGCCCTGAGGAATAACATGGCATTGAGTTTCTTGGGTTTTCTTTTTTGCCTCATTTTTCCCAGACGTGAAGATGAAGAAGTTGGCAACCCAGAAATGCCAACAGGAAGAGTTGGCATTGCAGTCCCAGTAAAAACCTGCACTCTTTAGCCAAAGGGGCAGCCTAGCAAGAAAGAAAACATTTTGTAGTAACTGCTCTACTCCAGCCAAATACCACAGAAAAATCTATGATCCCACCCCTAGCTCCAGCAGCAAATGCTCAGATGCTGGCTTAGAATTCCACACTAAGCAGGCAATAACAAAGTGCTGCAACACACCCACTAGGGTGGTGTCAGAGAAAGCCAACTCAGGAGCCAGGACTTTCACTCTGCTGACCCATAAAAAGCTTCCCCTCTTCCTCCCTCCCACAATAAGGTATCAGTGGTCTCCACTTGGACTTGGCATTCCTGGCAGCAATGAGATGCTCCTTCTCCTTCCCACTGGAGTGGTAGCAGAGGTAACACTAGTTTCATAAAGTGAATTGGGAAATGCTCCCCTTCTATTTTCTGAACGGGATTCTGCAAAACTGGAGTTAAATCTTTAAACATTTGGTAGAATTCTCCAGTAAAACTATCTGGGTCTGAAGATTTCTTTGGGGGGAATTTTTTTTATTATAAACGTATTTTGTACATAGAAAATCCTGAAGAATTCACACACACACACACACACACAAAACATATTACAGCTAATAAACCAGCATAGCAATGTAGCAGGATACAAGGTCAATATACAAAAATCACTCGTATTTCTATACACTAGTGAAAAACACTCCACAAATGATATAAAGAAAATAATCCTATTTACGATAGCATTAAAAAGAGTAAAACACTTATCAATAAATTTAACACGAAAGAAGTGCAAAACTGGAAACAGCAAAATGTTACTGAAAGAAAGGAAAGACCTAAATAAATGAAAAGACCTCCACGTTCATGAACTGGCAGACAATATTGTTAAGATGGCAACAGTCTCTAAACTTGAAGCTTTATTCTATGAAATTTTGAATATAAATTATGTTAAGTTTAAACAATTCCCTCAAATATTCCCTCTGATAGTCATAGCCTGAGACTGAAAAGTAACTTTATTTTATCTAAATGACAGTGTAGTGAATACTTTAATTACCAAAAAATTATTAGCACTCATTGACTAAAAATCCTTGATTTTGGGGGGTGAAATTTTATAAACACTTCAAAATAAGGAGGTCCTGTCTCATCAGAAGGAATAAAAACTTCTTATAAGAATGAATTTATGGGGTTTCCTAGGTGGCGCAGTGGTTGAAAATCTGCCTGCCAATGCAGGGGACAGGGGTTCGATCCCTGCTCCAGGAAGATCCCACATGCCTCGGAGCAACTAAGCCCGTGGGCCACAACTATTGAGCCTGGGCTTTAGAGCCCGTGAGCCACAACTATTGAGCCCATGTGCTGCAACTACTGAAGCCCACGTGCCTAGAGCCCGTGCTCCACAACAAGAGAAGCCACAGCAATGAGGAGCCTGCGCACCACAGCAAAGAGTAGCCCCCACTCACCGCAACTAAAAAGAAAGCCTGCGCACAGCAAAAAGGACCCAACACACCCAATAAAAGAAAAAGAAAAAAAAAAGAATGAACTTATTATGGACAGCTTGAGTTCATATGCTCATCCCTTAGCCTGGTGATAATCATTTCAGCTATGTGAACCAAGTAGGGCCTCCACCTTCTTGACATTTAAAGATAATTGGGTGGGGGACTTCCCTGGTGGCTCACACACTCCCAATGCAGGGGGCCTGGGTTTGATCCCTGGTCAGGGAACTAGATCCCACATGCATGCCTCAACCAAGAGTTTGCATGCCACAACTAAGGAGTCTGAGTACCACAACTAAGGAGCTGGTGAGCTGCAACTAAGGAGCCTGCCCACTGCAGCTAAGACCTGGTGCAACCAAATAAATAAATAAATATTTTAAAAAAATAAAGATAATTGGGGGAATAGGCCTTAAATAAATAAGCCCACAATAAATACTTAATTGCAAATTAGGATAAATTTCTAAAGGAAAAGAACAGGGTGCCAATGGATTAGATGGTCAGGAAAAGCCTCTGAGAAAGTAACAGTTAGGCTGGGATATGAAGTATGAATAGGAGTTAGTCATGTAAGAAGCATGGAAACAAAATCCCAGGAAGAGGGAATAACAACTGTCAAGAATCTGAGGTTAGAAACAGTTTGACATGTTTGAGGAACTGAAAAAACATCAGTTTGTCTATAGCATTATATAAGGGGACAATTAGGAATATATAGGCCCGAGTTAGATCATACAAAGTTTGTGGTTGTAGGTAATGGGAAACAGTTTGGAATTTAAAGTTCAAATGCTTTGAAGGGTTTGACCCAGGCAAAATGACATGATCTGATTTTCATTTTTATTTTTATTATGTTCTGAAAAACTTTATTTTTTTAACAATTTTATTGAAGTATAGTTGATTTACAGTGTTGGGTTACTTTCAGGTGTACAGCATAGTGATTCAGTTATATATATACATGTATCTATTCGTTTTCAAATTCTTTTCCCATTTAGGTTATTACAGAACATTGAGTAGAGTTCCCTGTGCTATACAGTAGGTCCTTGTTGGTTATCTGTTTTATATATATTAGCATGTGTATATTAATCCCAAGCTCCTAATGATTTTCATTTTTAAAAGATCACTCTGGTTGCTGTGAGGAAAATGAATTGGTTGGAGAGAAGAATGGGCAGAGGACATCACGAGGAACGAGTCTATTGAAGGCAGAATGGCAGCAGAGGAAGTGTAGAACTGAGAAGAGCCACGTGTGAGACCTGAGGATCCTGTGGTCATTGAGGAGCTGTATAGGAAAGTGAGGTGCTGTGAAAGCACAAACTGATTCCAAGAGAGAAGGAATATAATCAGGTGTGTCAGAAACTGTGGAGAGGCTGAATTTGACACGAATGAAAAGTATGTCAAATCGATATGGCAGCTTAGTGATCTTTTCTGACCTCTGGAAAAGAAGTTTTAGTAAATCCAGAAGCTATGTTGAAGTGGGCCAAAGAGGGAGTATAGGCTTTCTGTTTCTGGCATGTCATCACTGCTGAAAACAACAAAAAGTACGGTTCATAGATGGGAAAACATCTACTGGAAAGCCCTGAAGTTCTGCAAGGTAAGGAATTATTAGATTAAACCTCTGAGACTGTGAGAGCATAGAGAAGTGAAGTAATGAAATCAACTTTGTCTTGAAAACTATTGAGGAATTTGGGTGTTTGAGGATTTCAACTTTGCAAAAGCCATCCAAAGCATAGGGTAAAAGACACAAGCTCAGTGTCCAATGAAAGGTGAACAGTCTAATAGAAGTCCTTTTCCTGTTAAATTGGTGCCCCAAAGGAATAAACCATCAGTGAAGGAGAACTTAACTTGCTTTCCCACCCATTCCCCCAGGGACTACAAAGGAATATTTTCTTGGTAGTGCCAAGCAGGACAAGGAGGAAAAAACTGACCTAGAAGCTGTCATCAAGCAGCCCCAAATCACACTGCTGGGGTGACTCAAGATATCTCTAGTCATAAATTTAAAGTGATTCTGCCTTTATTATACAGGAACTTCCCACTAACTCTCTATTTTACAGTTGGTAGTATATATATGTCCATGCTACTCTCTCACTTCGTCCCAGCTTCCCCTTCGCCCCCCGCCCCCCAACTCCCTGTCCTCTAGTCCATTCTCTGCATCTGCATCCTTATTCTTGTCCTGTCACTGGGTTCATCAGTACATTTTTTTTTTTTTTTAGATTCCGTATATATGAGTTAGCATATAATATTTGTTTTTCTCTTTCTGGCTTACTTCACTCTGTATGACAGACTCTAGGTCTATCCACCTCATTACATATAGCTCCATCTCATTCCTTTTTATAGCTGAGTTATATTCCACTGTATATATATGCCACATCTTCTTTATCCATTCATTTGTTGATGGGCATTTAGGTTGCTTCCATGTCCTGGCTATCGTAAATAGTGCTGCAATGAACATTATGGTACATGTTTCTTTTTGGATTGTGGTTTTCTCTGGGTATATGCCCAGTAGTGGGATTACTGGATCATATGGTAGTTCTATTTTTAGTTTTTTAAGGAACCTCCAAACTGTTTTCCATAGTGGCTGTATCAACTTACATTCCCACCAACAGTGCAGGAGAGTTTCCTTTTCTCCACACCCTCTCCAACATTTATTGTTTCTAGATTTTTTGATGATGGCTATTCTCACCGGTGTGAGGTGATACCTAATTGTGGCTTTGACTTGCATTTCTCTGATGATTAGTAATGTTGAGCATCTTTTCATGTGTTTGTTGGCCATCTGGATGTCTTCTTTGGAGAAATGTCTATTTAGCTCTTCCACCCATTTGTGGATTGGGTTATTTGCTTTTTTGGTATGAAGCTGAATGAGCTGCTTGTATATTTTGGAGGTTAATCCTTTGTCTGTTGCTTCATTGGCAAGTATTTTCTCCCATCCTGAGGGTTGCCTTCTTGTCTTGTTTATGGCTTCTTTCACTGTGCAAAAACTTTTAAGTTTCATTAGGTCCCATTTGTTTATTCTTGATTTTATTTCCATGATTCTAGGAGGTGGGTCAAAAAGGATCTTGCTTTGATGTATGTCATAGAGTGTTCTGCCTATGTTTTCCTCATGGAGTTTTATAGTGTCTGGCCTTACACTGAGGTCTTTAATCCATTGTGAGTTTGTTTTTGTGTATGGTGTTGGGAAGTGTTCTAATTTCATTCTTTTACATGTTGCTGTCCAATTTTCCCAGCACCATTTGTTGAAGAGGCTGTCTTTTTTCCATTGTATATTCTTGCCTCCTTTGTCAAAGATAAGGTGCCCATATGTGCTTGGGTTTACCTCTGAATTCTCTATTCTGTTCCATTGATCTTCCTTTCTATTTTTGTGCCAGTACCATACTGTCTTGATGACTGTGGCCTTGTAGTATAGTTTGAAGCCAGGAAGCCTAATTCCACCAACTCCATCTTTCCTTCTCAAGATTGCTTTGGCTATTCAGGGTCTTTTGCGCAACTCGATAATGGGTGATGCCTTGGAGGGCCGGGACAGGGAGGGTGGGAGGGAGTCGTGGGAGGTAGAGGATATGGGGATACGTGTATAAATACAGCTGATTCACTTTGGTGTACCTCATAAGCTGGTACAAGCGTGTAAAGCAATTATATTCCAATAAAGAGCTAAAAAAAAGTGATTCTGGCCTGTCAATGGTCCCAGACACTTACCAAAAGCAAACATAAATTCTTTGTGAAGAAATTCACCTTTGTCCTAGATCTCAAAAAATTTGTTCAAATTGTTTTATAAGGAAAGTGAGCAGCTCAGAAAAAAAGTTAATAATCGAATAAGGAATTGAATTACCATAAGTGAAAATTAACAACAGTAACAGACAGCAGAGCCATATGCTGAAATGATATAGATTCGGGAATTATTAAATGCAGAATATGAAGATCTATACTTACTATGTTTAAAGAAATAAAATATGTGTGAGAAACAAGATTCTAAAGAATGACCATATTTGGAAAATTACTTCATTGTACTTCAGAAAGTAAAAAAAAAATCACGATTGAAATTAGGAACTCAATAAATTGAAGAGATTAACAGCAAATTAGACAATTAATTAGAGAATTACTGGATTGGAAGACATTTCAGAAGAAATTATTTATAAGACAATCAACTTTAAAATTCTCACAAGAAAAAAATTGTAATTGTGTGGTGATAATAGATATTAACTAGACTTATCATGGTCATCATTTCACAATATATACAAATATCAAATCAATTTGTTGTATACCTGAAACTAATATAATGTCATATGTCAATAATATCTCAATTTTTTAGAAAAAGAAATTATTCAGAAATCAGCACAGAGAGGCAAAGAAGTAGAATATATGAAAGAGGTTACAAAGTGACTTTATAGACAGGCTTTGCTATTGTTTTGTTTCAAACCAAGTTGTATAATATAACACCTAGTAGATGTTATAATAAAGCTTTTTTTTCTGACCAAAAAAAAAAAAAAGATAAAAGAAAGCAAACAAGAAAGAAACTTGGGGACTTCATAGGTGGCACAGTGGTTAAGAATCCGCCTGCCAATGCAGGGGACACGGGTTTGATCCCTGCCCCAGAAAGATACCACATGCCACAGAGCAACTAAGCCCGTGTGCCACAACTATGGAGCCCATGTGCCACAACTACTGAAGCCAGTGTGCCTAGAGCCTGTGCTCTGCAACAAGAGAAGCCACCATAATGAGGAGCCCACGCTCCACGGTGAAGAGTACCTGCTCACCGCAACTATTGAAAGCCTGTGTGCAGCAATGAAGACCCAACACAACCAATAAAAAAATAAACAAATTTATTAAAAAAAGAAAGAAAGAAACTTGGAATTTAGAGCGATAGACTCAGGTCTAAAGTGTACACTTAATCAGAGTTCTAGAGGGAAAATAGAGAGAGGCAATAGCTGAGAGATTTGCAGAACTGAGCAGAGACACCAGAGTAGAGCAGCCAAAGAAAAAACACAGATTACTTTCAAAGAAAGGAGAGACATTAGACAGCTGACCACTGATTCTCAACAGCAACAGGGGAACCAATAGACAGTCAAATTATAGCTTTAATGTGCCAGTGGAAAAGAACTATCAACCTACAAGTGTATGCCTTGCAAAAATATCTTTCAAGCAAGAGGGTGAAATATAATGAGAGGAACTGGGACTTCCCTGGTGGTCCAGTGGTTAAGACTCCACTCTTCCACTGCAGGGGGCATGGGCTCAGTCCCTGGTCGGGGAACTAAGATCCTGCATGCCATGCAGCGAGAGAAAAAAAAAAGAGAGAGAAAGAAAAATGAGAGGAATTGCCACCAGTAGAATCTCATTAAAGGAAATTCTAAAGATAGAATAAAAGTTATTGCAGATGCCAGAGATGCAGAAAGAACAGAGCAAAGCAAGTGAAAAATATATGGATAAATCTGAATAAATATTAACTGTATAAAAAAGTGATTGTCTTGGTTAAAGTATATAAATATATAGAATTAAAATATGATAGCAGTGCAAACTGTAAGGGAGCAGTAAATGAATCTGGTATTTATTTTTTGTAGTTTTATTTTTTAATTTTTTAAATTGTTTTTGAGGTACACCAAGTTCAGTCATCTGTATTTATACACATATCCCCGTGTTCCCTCCCTCCCTCGACTCCCCCCCACCCTCCCAGTTCCAGTCCTCTAAGGCATCACCCATCCTCAAGTTGAACTCCCTTTGTTATACAACAACTTCCCACTGGCTATCTATTTTCCAGTTGGTAGTATATATATGTCTATGCTACTCTCTCACTTCATCTCAGCTTCCCCTTCACCCCCCGCCCCCCCAAACCTCGAGTTCTCCAGTCCATTCTCTGCATCTGTGTCCTTGTTCTTGTCTTGTCACTGAGTTCATCAGTACCATTTTTAGATTCCGTATATATGAGTTAGCATACAATATTTGCCTTTCTCTTGAATCTAGTATTTAAAGGTCTTTTGTGTCTGAAGAGTATTGATTAGTTCCAAATTTTTGTAAGTTTTCATATTGCAGTCTCAGGAATGGATAACCACTTGAAAATAAAATCAGAGGGCATAATCTTGAAATTAAAAGAGAACGAAACTGTGGAATGAAAAAAAGATGAGAAAAAAGGGAAAGAAATGTGGAAAAGAGGAACTTAAAGAACAAAAATAAGGCTGTAAATTTAACCCAAATATTTACGTAGCTGAAATGAACAAAGATTGTCAGACTGGTCTTAAGAAATGTACAACCAGTTAAATTATTTACTGAGACATATCAAAAAACATAAGAAAGCAAAAAAGTTGAAAGGAAAAGAATAGGAAACATATACCATAAAATAGTATGCAACACAACTCCATCTACAGATTCAAGGCAATTCCTATCAAAATCTCAACTGGCTTCCTTGCAGAAATTGACAAGTTGACCCTAAAATTCAAATGGAAATTCAAGGAGATCAAAATATCCAAAACAGGTACTTCCGTGGTGGTCCAGTAGGTGCGAGTCCGCTCTGCTCCCAACGCAGAGGGCCTGGTTCAATCCCTAGTTGGGGAACTAGATCCTACATGCATGCCACAACTGAGTTCACATGCCACAACTAAAAGTCCGCATGCTGCAACTAGAGATCCCACATGCTGCAACGAAGATCCTGCATGCCATAACTAAGACCCGATGCAGCCAAAATAAATAAATAAATAAACAAATAAATAAGTAAATAAAATATTTTTAAAAATACCCAAAACAACCTTCAAAAAGAAGAACAAAGTTGAAGGACTCACACATTCCAATTTCAAAACTTACTACAGCACTACAGTAATCAAGACAGTGTGGTACTTGTACAAGATAGACATATAGATCAATGGGATAGAATTGAGAGTGCAGAAATAAACCCTCAAATTTATAGTCAATTAATTTTTAAAATTTATTTTAATTGAAGTATAGTTGATTTACAATATTGTGTTAGTTTCAGGCGTACAGCAAAGTGATTTAGTTTATATATATATATATTTTTTCAGATTCTTTTCCATTACAGGTTATTACAAGATATTGACTATAGTTCTCTGCACTATACAGTAAATCCTTGTCGTTTATTTTTTATATAGTGGTGTGTATCTGTTAACCCCATACTCCTAATTTATCCCTCCCCCCACCAATAGTCAATTGATTTTTGACAAGGGTGCCAAGACATTCAGTGGGAAAAGAATAATCTCTTTAATAATTGGTGTCAGGAAAATTGGATGTCCACATGCAAATGAATTGTTAGCCAATTCTATCTTTTTCTTATCCATTTTAGTAAAATGTCACTTGGATTTGCCACTGGGATTCATGGAATCAATGCAACTACATACTTTGCTGTCTGTGCATGAACTGAATACAGCTGTGAAGTGACCAATTACCAGCAAACTCTGAACAAAGTGCTGTGATTGATTACTGATCATAACGCACATCTGTTATTTACATAGTTGTTTATGTATTGAAGAGCTAGCAGCAAAGTCTGTAACTTTATGCAATAACAGTTAATACACTGTGGTAACTAAAATTTTCACCGTGTTGTTGGGAGACTGGTGTTATTTAATGAACTGTGGTAACTGAATTTGTGCATACTGAAACCAAGCAAAATGCGAACTATCTGTGTACACACTTTATTTACTAAAGAACCTTCCAGTGATATATAACACTCACAGATAATATCAGAACCTTTCAATATTATGCTTCCATTTCTTCCCTCCATCACCTGTGCTATTTTTGTCATACATTTTACTTTTACATATGTTATAAACCCACAAAATATTGATAATTTTTGCTTTAGAAAGTCGACTATCTTTAAAGAGACTCAAATAAGAAAAGAAGTCTATACTTACCTACATGCGTACTATTTCTGGGGCTCTGCATGTCTTTGCATAGATCCCAAATTTTCATCCTCTATCAGGATCAAAGGACTTCCTTTAACATTTCTTGGAGTTCAGGTCTTCTGGTGATGAGTTCTTTCAGCTTTTGTGTATCTGAAAAAGTCTTTATCTGCTTTTGCTTTGAAAGATATATTTACTGAGGAAAGAAATCTAGGTTGACTTTTTTTTTCTCTTGCACTACCTTAAAGATGTTGTTCCACTGTCTTCTGGCTTGCATTTTTTCTGATGAGAAATCTCTTGTCCTCAGTATATAATATGCCTTTTTTTCCTCTGGCAGCTTTTAAGCTTTTCTCTATCACTGGTTTTAAGCAATTTGATTATCACGTGCCTGGGTGTAGTTTTCTTCATGATTTTTGTGATTGGAGTTTGTTGATCTTACTAATTTTTGAGCGTCCAGTGCTTAGCAGACTACCTGATGTATTGCAAATAAATCAATAAATATTTCCTAAATCAAGAATGATTTTGTAAGGCAAATCAACTACATCAATGCATCTATTTGGACTTCCAAATCTGGTTTAATTTGTTAAACCGAAATCACTTTCACCAACAAATCTTATTACCTTTTTCTGAGGGCTCTTATTTTCACTCCAGCTCCTCCCACCTACTGCTTTGTACTGTAAATTCCAGGAAATCTGAATTATCTTAGATTTTCTAAACGGTCATGCTGTTCTGTGTTTCTGTGCCTTTGCAAATGCTATTTCCTCTGCCTTTACCTCCTTGGTCTGCCTGGAGAACTGCTATTCATCTTTCAAGACTCACCTTAGGGGTTCAACTTCTGAGGAACTTAAGACTACCTTGACTCAAACCCCTTTCCCACTTGATTGACCACTTTTTCATCTGAGCCCATCCTTATTTTATAAATATTACCATCATGCCATTTATCACATTTGTCTACCTGAGTGCTTCTAGAATTTAGCCCAATTCCAGGCAATTGTTGCTTGAATAAATGGGAGTTGGGGGAAATTTAAGAAAAAAAATAGAGAAATCAGAAGAAAGTCATGTAAAGCTGGATTCAGTTGTTTTTATTTATTTATTTTATTTGTTTAAAGTGGAAGAATTTTATTTTTAATTTTTGGGAACGTTGGATCTTTGTTGCTACGCACGGTCTTTTCTCTAGTTGCTGGGAGCAGGGGCTACTCTTCTTTGTGGTGCGTGGGCTGCTCAGTGTGGTGGCTTCCCGTTGCAGACCACGGGTTCTAGACGTGGGCTTCAGTAGTTGCAGCACGTGGGCTCAATAGTTGTGGCTCATGGGCTCTAGAGTGCAGGCTCAGTAGTTGCGGTGCATGGGCTTAGCTGCTCCGTGGCATGTGGGATCGTCCCTGACTAGGGTTCGAAACCATGTCCCCTGAGCTGGCAGGCGAATTCTCAACCACTGTGCCACCAGGGAAGTCCCTGGATTCAGTTGTTTTTAAATTGAAATTTTATTGAGGTACACAAACAGAAAAAATTTGCAAATCTTAAGTGTACAAATCATGATTTTTTACAGGTAAAAGCATCCATATAACCAGTGCTCAGATCAAGAAATAGAACATTACCAAAACCCCAGAAGCCTGCCTGGTGCCCTTTCTCAGTCACTATCTCCCCTAAGATAACTATTATTCTAACTTCTAATACCAGAGATAAGTTTTGCCTGTATATCAACTTCTATATTACAGGCAAGACTGGATCAAAATCTGATAGTGTTATTATACACAACTACCATTACCAATGGCTAAAGCTTGCTGAGTGCTTTCTATTTACCGAGCACAGTTCTAATTGCTTTACATATATTAACTAATTTATCCTCAAAGCCACCCTGTGAAGTATGTACTGTAATTACTCCCCATTTACCAATGAAGAATCTGGGATACAGAGAAGTTAAGCAGTTTGTTCAAAGACCCATAATAGCTTAGTGGTGGAGCTGGTATTTGAACCCAGATAACAAGTCTCCAGAGTTTGTGCGGTGCAATGTACAAACAACATCAAACTCTATCTCAGCAACATACAGTATGTCAACATTTTAAAACGGTTACCGTTCATCACCTGCATTTGCAAAATGTGAATGTCAGAACAAGAGATACAGGGTCTCCCAGGCACTTGTGGTCAGATGCCCTTTATATGTCAATGCTGCATAGTTGCTAAAAACCAGACTTGACTGAATTCAAACGCCCGCTCCACTACTCCCTAACCCTGTGACTTCAGGCAAGTTACTTAACCTTTTTGTGGCTCAGTTTCCTCACCCAAAAATATAGGTAATAATAGTACCTATGTCCTAACATATTCGTGAATGTTAAAGGAATCACTCCTGGCACAAGGTATGAGCTTCATTCATTCATTCATCTCTTCAACAAATATTTGTTCAGTGCCTACCATGTGCCAGGCACTTTGTCTGGTGCTTAGGATGTATCAGTGAACAAATCTAAGACCCCTGCCCTCTTGGAGGCTACAGAGTAGCACGACCTGCAAGGGGGGGTTGGATGGAGAGAACAGAAGAAAAACAACATAGTGTAGTATGTTCGAAAATGATAAGGGAGGTAGTTTTTTCAGAATCCCACAAACTAATTCTGATGGGGTCCATAACAAAATCCACGTTGACATTAGGCCCCGTCCTGGCTCCAACTCTTATTAACATTGGTCCTCTAAGGAGGAAAAGGAGACTGAGAACTAGGCCTCCGGGCACCTGAATGCAACCTTGCCAGCCACCAGACACCTGTTGGATCTGGTTCCCAAGAAGTTTTGAAATGTATCCTGGTCTTGTTTCTAAGTCACTCGCTTGCTAGGGCTTGAAAAATTAGACTGTCACTTTTTAAATGTGTGTAAACCTCCTTTCACTTGAGATTCCAGAGCCAATGTTTCCTTTTACCTTCATGCTTTCTAGAAAATACCAGCTTTCCTAAAGGTCACTATGATTACTATTTTGGACACTCCAGTTCCTCTCTGTTTCAGGCCCCACAACCTTTGTCAGGGCCATCTTTCGGTCAGGCCCAGGCTAGGTCCCAATCAGACTATAGCCAAGGTACGTTCGTTGTCAGTGTGTGGCCAATTTGATGATGGAAGAATCATCACTGGGTAACCAGGCTAATCAAAGTCTGAGAATGTCATTTATTTACTTAACAAAATAGTAGGACTGAAATCTATAACAAGACGAAGAACGTGGGCTTGTTCCCCCAACCAAATCCTGGAAGTTGTGAGCAACCTTTGAAGCTGGAAGAGTAGTTTGGGGACTGATCAAAGGAAATCACTTGACACTGCCAGTAGTGTAGGACTAGTTGCCTGCAATAGGTTTTAAATTCAAATAGGTGCAAGGGTGGTTTAGAGAAATTCCTGAGTGATGAATGAGGAAATCATGGGCAACCCGGGATACAAGCCCAGTCTCCCATAGGGGCATGACCAGGGGACATGCTCTTCTGACACAAGCGCTTGGAACTTCGGTCAGAGGCAGAAATTCTGACCAGACCATTGTGCCGGGGGGGCGGGGGTGTGCGTGGGGGTGTGCGTGGGGTGGGGTGCAATTCCCACTTTGTCAGGGACTCAGAACCAAATCCAGGCGACCTTGCAGAGCTCACCGTCCTCGATGTGAAGTTACTAAACTGCAGGCCGAGGGATTATCCCTGTGCCACTCCCTCCTCCCCCACAATTGCAACGTCCAGGTGGCTTTGTGAGTCACCCAGACCCTCCGTCATAAGCCCACCGTGGGTGGGGCTGCCTCACTGTTTCTCGCCCCTTCCCGCCCTGACTCAGCCCTCTTGCTCTTCGAACTCGGCTTTCGTGCAGACAGAAACCACCGCGGCTCCCGCCCCCGCCCCGGGCATGCTCAGTGCTTCGGCGGGCTGTGACCACCGCCAGGCAGCGCCCGGCTGGGCAGCGGCGCGCGGGTCCCTTTAAATCGGGACCGGCCGGTTGCCAGGCAACGGCGCGGCCCGCGCTGGCGCTGCACTGCGGAGGCTCTGCCCCGAGCCAGCCCGGCTGGGTCGCGGTGACCAGCACCGAACCCAGGGCAGCCGCCCGCCACTGCTGGCCGTCTTCGGGGAAGAGGGGCCAGGGCCCACCGGACCCCACCCACGCCGCCTGGTACGTCTGCGCCCGGCCCGGCTGGGCCCCCCCACCCCGCCCCGGCTCGCCCCTCGCCCCCCTGGGTGACCCCGGCGGAGGCACCGCGCTCCCCGCCTGGACGCCCACTGCGGCTTTCTTCACTCTTTAGGGCCCGGGCTGGGAACTGGCGGGCGTTTGGGAGGGAAGGGGACAGGGCGTGGGAGTCGGGGTGTGGAAGGAGGAGTGGGATCAGGCCTCGCCCCTGCTCTCTCCCCGCTGGCCTGCCAGGGGAGGGGAGGGACTGGGGAGGTGTCACCTTCGGTGGCTACCCGGGCAGCACCCTGACCCTAGCCACCTCCTCTCCACTGGAAGCAGCGGTGGCAGTAGTTTAGTTAACCATTTACAGAGAAAACCCCCAAACTATGCATGCTTAGATACAGCTTTATAGCAAGAATGTGACTTCCATACTAATAAAGTACTCAGCCTTTTGGAATTAAGGTGACTTCGTATCTTTTTTTCTAGAAGGAATAATTCCACACTAATAACAAAGAATTGGGGGTAAGAACCGTTCACAGGGCCCAGTTTTCAATGGTACTTTGCTTTACTCTCAATTTCTGCCAAACAATAGGGAAGACAGTTTGTCCCGTGAAGTGGACGCTTGGCTCATATGTGAGGACCCTGAAAGATTAAGGCAAAAACCGGGATCACTTCCCTTTTTAATGACTTTTCAAAATAACTGGACTCTGGGGGAGGGAGGCAAGGCCTTGGCTCCAGCCTCTGCTAACGTGGCTCTTGGCATGCTTCTTACTAACAAGCGTGTTGCTGTGGCCGCTGGTGGTGGCTCATTTGTTCAATAGTTACTAAAGGCGAGGAAGTACGGTGTTGAATAAGATGCCACCATGATTCTTGTCCCATCTGATAACTGCATTGCTTGGGGAAGGAAGACTTAGTGGTGTAATAGTTGGGAAATTGGGTTGACAGGTTAAAAAGAAAACTTGCTTCAAAGTATCTGACATCGCATTTCAGATAAGCCAGACAACATTAAGGCTATCACTTGTAATTTTAAGCTACATCTCAGATATGAACACAGATTTGGGCATTCTGGTTAATTATATATTCTAATTAAGCTGTGGCATTTACTATTTCAGTTCAGTCTGGAGAAGAAGAGCTGCATCCAATAGAGGACCTTGGATGTCAGGAACTGTAAGTACCACTCTTCTGGCTGATAGCTGATTATGGGTGTTTAAAAGCACAGCACCTCACCCAATGTAAATCTTCAACCTTTTAACTAGACCATTAGTCTGCACTATCAGTACACTATCAAAAGAAGCCTCTTAAAAATGCAAAAGAAAAGTGTCCTGAAGACTTTAGCTGAGCCAAATAAACTTTGAGGGAAAAATAAATGTCCTTTCCCTAAAATGTCACCCAAAAAACCTCATAAACCAAAAGAGAAATTATAAGTATTTACAGAAACTCAATTAGAATCAAAACATTATAGGATTTTCAGGAAGAATATTGAGTCATTCATTCAACAAATATTTATTTATTTATTTATTTATTTATTTATTTATTTATTTATTTATTTACTGGCTGTGTTGGGTCTTTGTTGCTGCGCACAGGCTTTTCTCTAGTTGTGGTGAGCTAAGGCTACTCTTAGTTGAGGTGCATGGGCTTCTCTGTGCGGTGGCTTCACTAGTTGCGGAGCACGGGTTCTAGGTGCTCGGGCTTCAGTAGTTGCAGCATGCGGGCTCAGTAGTTGTGGCTTGCAAGCTCTAGAGCATAGGCTCTGTAGTTGTGGCGCACGGGTTTAGTTGCTCCGAGGCATGTGGGATCTTCCCGGACCAGGGATGGAACCCAAGTCCCCTGCACTGGCAGGCAGGTTCTTAACCACTATGCCACCCAGGAAGTCCCAACAACAAATATTTGTTGAGGGCTACTAGGTGTCAGGCAACAGCAAGGGATACAATGATGAATAAGATGCCAGGGGATATAGCATATCGGTAGAATGAAACTGTGTATGAAATGATGTAGAAGCATAGGAAAAACTCAGAGTGCAGAGTCATCCTTGCTAATCTTCAAACTGATACCCCACTTGTAATATTTCTAAGATGTTATTGGTGGCTCTGAAAAACACTGGGATATTTGGAAAGTTCATGGTAAAGCAATTGGTGATTAAAAATGCAAATCTCTTCAGCTGTGGAAAAGACTGCTACTCTTCTGCTTAGCATCAATTTACCTTTGGAAATTTGGGGGCATCAACAACTTCTAGGATTAGGGCTAATGCTTCCATGAAGATGCAGGTTGAATTAATGTAAAATTCAACTTTAGTTTCCCCTCTACTTACCTTAATAGTATTTCCGTTTGTTTTTGTTTTTTTCAAACCAACTTTTTCTGAGGTCCGATGACTTCAGGCTGGCAACTTTGAAGCACGTATCTTTGGAGAAGGGTTGGGTTGCTTGGCTAGTTTATGTTCCAAGGGAGGGTAAGGAGGATCTAAAAAAGAACAAAACCCATTGTGTACAGTTTACTTTAAAATTGCTTCCATTTTCATTTTCATTAATTTCTCTTAACCACCTGAAAATAGGTATATTGTCCCTATATTACACCTGAAGAAACTGAGGTTCACAAAAGGTAAGTTTTCACATAGTTCTAAAGTATGGGAGCTGAGATATCTGACTCCTTTAGTCTTTTTTTTCACCGTAGTCCACACTTAATTCCTTTCTCAAGAACTTTCTTTTCCTTCTTCCCCACAATTTTGCATGGTAAAACATGTTTACCCACCTTCCTTCACATAGCTTTGGGGAGTCCTCATTTTTGTATTTAATAGTTTCTGTAAGCCAATGATTTTCAAAAGTTTGGGGAATGGAGAGGCTCCCCTAGAGGGGGCCTGTCAGAATCTTCTGGAGCAAGGAGAGAGGGTAATGATGGCAGTGTTTTGTGCCTGGGAACAGTGGAAGCAGAAAAATAGGTTGAGAACTACTGCTTTTATATGAGAACAGATTGGACAATTGAGCAAAGAAACAAGGCCAGTGACTTTCTTTGTAACAGATTTTTTTTTTTTTTCCTATTTTGGCCAAGCAGTTTTTCTGAGGGTTGAGAGAACCGAACCATCCATGAATAATGGGAAAATTTCCCTGGGCTAAGAAGGGCCTTTTGTCTTCCCCTTACTGCCCCTGAGCTGTGACTAAAAGCCACGCTTCTAGTTGAGGGTGGCTGAGGGGCTGAGGGTTGTGACAGAAGGTTGCCCATCACACGTTGGAGATGACCTTTTCTAAACATCACTCCCAATTTACTAAGTTTGGGATGAAGCACTGTTGTAAGCTGGGAAAAAGCCTCTGGAGGTTTCACAGTCCCTGCCTACCCCTGCCTGGAAGAATAATTGCATTTTGCAGACAGATCAAGATTTATACAAAAGAGATGGTCCTGAAATTTTGAAATCAAATCTAATGTAAATGAGATAAGGCAACAGAGAAAAAAGACCTTTGATTTTGATGCCATCAAATTTCCCCGAAGCATGGGATTTAAAGTATGAATACTTTGGAAAATAAATAGATTTCCCGTATTCGATCACTTATCCATCTTAATATGAGCATATCTCCCAGGGCCCCATACCTTGAAAATGAAAATGAGATGGTTTTGTGGGTTTCTCCTTTCACAATAAACAGTGTATTAGTTTCTGGAGCTGTTTGAAGACAGATATGCATTCACCTAAGATTTGAAACAGTTTACCTAAAGATCCATAGTAAGTGATCACTCTTTGCTTAGCTCTCAACAATTACATTATATTATACTACATTATGAATCCATTTTCAATTTATCAGTGGTTCCCAAATTCTTTAAGTGAATAGAAACCATTTCCATGAGTCAAGAAATTTCCTTACTCCACCAAAATGCCCTACTACTTTGCCACTGCAAAAGTAAGAAAGTCACCAGAGTATGAATGGTGATGTTTTCAGATGGGACACTAACTAGAACCAGCAGGAGTCTATTATCAATTCATGTCAGATGCAAATGAATAGATGTAGCCATATAATGGACAGCTATGCCTTAACGGTGCAGTCCCAAGGACTTCTGGGGGATCAGTGGCTTAAGAGGACCACGAATGTTATTTTTGTCATAGGATTTTATATTGTTTTCCTGTGGTCTGGCTATTTGTTTCTTTAAAATTTTCATTTCTCTTAGACCTCCTTCCCCTACCCTCAGTCCTTCAACACCCAATATGGTGTTGGGTAGGCACTTGTCATAATAAATATTCGCAATTGACCCACCGAAAAGGCATGCTTATACTTTCAATAATGGCTCTGGTTTGATTTGCCTTATGCTGTGACAAATTACCTAATCAAGTTTATTGAAAGCAAAATGGCTGCCATGCCAGGGCAGAGGAAGGAGTGTCATTGTCTCAAAGCATATTTCTTGTCTTTGCCAGAAAATACTAATGTCACACTGGTTCTGTGTAAAAAAACAAAGAGCGCAACTTGTGAAGAGAAAATGAACCTGGCACCTTGTATCCCTAATCTGGGCTTTGCCATACTCTGTGACTAGATTTGGGAGAAAGCCCTTAAAGGGCATCTTGCCAATGAAAGAGAAAAAGAAGAAAGAAAAAGAAATAAAGAAAGGAAGAAAGAAAGAAGGAGGTAGGAAGGAAAGGAGAAAGAGAGAGAGAGAGAGAGAGAAAGAAAATAAAAGAAAGAAGCTCAGAGACCTCTGACCCTGACCTGTGTAAGCCATGGGAGGGAAATTCCAAAAGGCTTTTCAGACCTTTCTCTTTCTGTCCTTTGATATGTGACCTGCAGTTCTCCTTACCCTCCCCCTTCATCTTTCCTCTTTCCTTTTGTGGCCCTTTAAAAATACCTAAGTTTTGAAAATAGTGGAATTTGTGGAGTGAAACCTAACAGAAAAATAAAGAGGAATTTTAGAATAAGCACTGACAGAATCTCACTTTTACCGCTACAGGCTGTGTGGGCTTGGACAAGTCACTTAACTTCTCTGAGCCACATTTATAAAATAACTCTTCCAAGTTCTGTGAAAAGCATTGGCTGTATCATGAAGTTGTACAGAGGCCCAGGAAAGAAAGGTAGTCACACTGAAAAAATACGTATATATGTTTTTAGCCAGAGATTTATGGGAGGGTTGGAGATAGAAGTCACTTTTTCAGGGTGCAAAAGCATTAATGAAAAGAGCTTTCTCTTTTAACCTTTCTCTACACCCCAGACCTCTAGCTCAGATTTATCATTATTGTTAGCTCCAGGTATAAAGTGGCCTCATCTTGCTTGCCCCTCAGCGCACCTCTTTCCTGATCAATCTCACTAATGCCCTTCATCCAGAATTAGGTAGGAAGAATAACAATCTCTCTCCCATTGCTGCCTGATTAGGAGCCTTTTTTAATTTTTACAGAGTTGTCTGGTAAAAATTTGATTGCTAAAAAACGTGACTGGCAATTAGCATCACCATCTTTTCTCTTTCCTCTGTTCCTTTCCTTTATGACCCCTGTAATAATTCCCAGCATTTGCATTCAGATTTCTAGAGAGGATTAATATCAAATTGTGCACTTTAAATATATGCAGTTTATTGTATGTCAATTATATCTCAATAAAAGTTCTTAAAGAAAAAACATATAGTTGATGTACCAAAAAAAAAAAAACAATTTCTAGAGAGGAGAGCAAGTGGAATTATGATCATCTTCCTCTTTAAGGACAGGTAGATCATCGATGCTTCTGATTGACTAAACTTAAAGCTTAGGTTATGGCTTTTGAACCAATCATTTTAACACCTTCACGGAATATTTGTACCCTGCCCTTCCCTCAAAGCCAAAGAGTTGTCAATGGAGATGTATCCTTGGGTATAGTGAGTCCCCTCCCTCTACTTTTAGGGGGAAGGTGTCAGGCATGTAGGTATCGAATTTACTCTCTCATTGTCTGTAGCAAGAAAAATTTGTTAGAGTTTAAACTATACTTGTTAAAAAGAAAATAATTGAGAGATCATATACTAAAAAGTGGTTATCTCAGGGCCATGGGATTATGAGGAAGATTTCTTTTGCTTTTTTGTGTGTGTGTGATTTTCTGTATTTTTCAAAATTCTACAGATAACATGCACTACTATTAGCATCTTTATATAATATGAAATATTGCAATTATTAAATATTATAATATATTATATAATATTACAACATTTATAATCTTTAATAATAGTAAAGAAAATATTAATTAAAAAATAAACACAACTGCCATTTTTTGTTACCAAGATAAAATTACATTTGTGTGCATGGGAAAAATAGATGCAGGCATACTTTGATTTTTCTCGGTGGTAATGTTACAAATACATTACAGTAAATTAATGTATAAAATGAATAAAGTGACCCCCTCCTTCTTCTTCCCACCCTTTAGCAGTAACTGCAGTCACCAGTTTGGTGACTTCAGATGCCAGCAGCCCTTTAGCATGTTGCTTGGATCCTTCGTTGTCCCTTCTTTCAAAAGTAGTTACTGATCAAATATTTCCATGATTTAGGAAAGCTGTATGTTGTGGACTCTCTTTGAATAGGGAAGAATCCTTTTGAAGCAAAATAAATATCCTCTAATTTTTGTAAATTTAGAAAGTTGGTGGTGATTTAGTATGCTAAGTTTTCACCTAAAAGCTACACTTGGAATCAGTATCTTGAGAAAAACCCATTTGGTGGCGTTAATATTTTCAATTGTTGACATTCGGTTCTCATCATGAAATTGCTGTCAAAACGGATAGAATTCTGTACACTTGGCAGTCTTGCCTGAAAGCAAAGCCCAAGACTGGAATAGCAGGAATTTACAGGTCAAGACAGAAGGGCGTTTGGCAGAGTTAGTCATAAGGAAGTCTGCATGGTATACTTTACCCAAAGCAGCTCACATTGCATTAAGCACTGATGTTTTAGTCACTTTAAAGAATGAATAAACGGTAGTCCAACCGAAAAGAACTAGAAAAAAAAATCAGGCGCATTGGAAGCACAGGTTTAACTTATTAACATTAACCTATTAATTTAAAATCGCTTTTACTGTTTTGAAGCAGTCTGTTTTCATGTTGTTCTCATAGAATTTTTTTCTCTACAATAAGTAGCCAAATGTGTCCACTTATTGGTTATATTTCATAGGATCAGAGAATTTTAAAGCTGGAAGGGTCTGTAGAACTTAGCTAGTTTAGCCCTTTCCATTTATAAATGAGGGAACTGAGGCCCGAGTCACTTAGTGAGTTAGAGGGAGTGCCAGCCCTCAAATATTTAGGTTCTTTCACCCATGAGCCAGGATTCTTAGTTCTTTCCACTACCCCAGCTGCCAGTGTAAATATGTGCCTTGATTTTAAATTTTGTTTTTCAGGAATTGGAAGAGGTGCCCGAAGAAATGGACACTAGAAGAAAACACTGGAAGGAGAATATGTTTGCTCCTTTTGTTAGTGCACAGGATATCCTAGATGAGGCTTCTCAGCTTGACTCTTCTTCTGGACAAATGACTTTAGATAAGGCCAAGAGAATGGAAAGAATTTTTAATTTGTTTAGTAGAAAGTTTCAAGAAGAAAATAAATTTAAAAAGAAAGAATTTATTTCTCAACCAAATGAAAATGAACAAGAACCAAATTTAAGAGAGAGAAAGATAAACATTTCAAAGAATGAGGCAGGCACAAATTCTGTCTCCTGTGAATCATCTAATTTGGACATTGCAACTGAAGAAAGCTTTAATAGCACAGAAGAGCCTCCTACCTGGGGTACAAAGGAATTACCAACTCCACCAGGAAAAGACAAGAAGAAGAAGTTCACCAAAGGAATGTCTCCAAAACTTCGCCTGAATCTTTTGAATGAAGAGCTGGAAGTGCTTAATATGAAATGCAGAAAAATAGAAGAGGAATTCGAAAATGCGGAAAAAGAACTTTTGAACTCCAAAAAAGAAGTCTCCTCAAAACCCCTAAATTTTCAAGAAGCAGGGATGGAAACTTCCAAGAAAGACTGGGAACTTCAGGCTTTAAGAAATGACCTCTCTGAAAAAGCAACAAACGTTAAAAACTTAACCGAAGAGCTCCAGCAAGCCAAAGAGGTCATCCACAAGTTGAGCCTTGAGAACAAGGATTTAAAAGAAGCCATTAGGAAGTTAAAGCAGCAAACTGAGGTTGGAAATGCACTCCTAAAGGAAGAAATGAAGTTGTATTATGAAGTAGAAATGGAAAAGATTCACGGAGAGCTCAGTGCCATCAAGAATGAACTGAAAGCAGAGAAGACCCTACAAGCAAGAAATAACAGAGCCCTGGAGTTGCTTAGAAAACACTTTGCTTCTGTAAGGTCATCAGGTACCCCTGACAGCTTTATGGGGGATTTTTTTTAAAACAACAACAAAAAAATTAAAAAAGCCTTTTATTAGGCAAATCATTGAGCCAAATCAGTGTTTCTTGTGCTTTCTTTGTGTACAACTTAAAACGTGGGTTCTAGGATGTAATTTTCATGTTCAGTGAATCAGGATATCCGTAAAAGGTGTAGATGTTAACTTCAAAGCTTCTGCTTTCTCTTTCTAATGAATTTGTTGCCAGACTTCAAAAAGAAATGAAATTTCAGAAATCTCTTTATACATACACATATATATATATATATTTTACTCAAGGACATGTAGTGATTCCCAAATCATTGATGAATACGAATCAACAGACATTTTGTGATCTTGTGAGCAATATGTCCTTGGCACGTGACTATTCTTCCATCTGTATGCATTGATATTAACAATAAAAATCTCATGTATGTGTGTAAGCATAACATGTGGATATGGGTCTTAAAACAGTCTGTTCAGACTCAATGGGATACTAAAAATGTATCTGCTTTCTCTGAGATCTAGCTCAATTAGGCATATATAAATGTCTCCCCCCAAATGCATGTTTTTCCTCCCTCCTGCTATATTCCCCATGTTTTCTCCCTTGACCTGGCCGTGGTTCCCATAGACTAGAAGCCAGCTTAGAGACAAGGGCTGTGACCTTGGCAGGAGCCCTGATTTTGACAGCAATAGCTTTTGCCTTTTCTTATGTTGACCAGCAAGGGGCGTTGTTGACACGGTTCTTCCAAAATTCTACCAGGGGAAAATTTATAAGCTTCCTGCCCAGTTTACGTCACCAGCTGGCCAAAACTGGGGTGAAAGGTGTTGGATGTCATCTAGGTAAGCTGTTAGTGAGCTGGCTTGATTTATACAGGAATCCAGATGTGTAAAGAGCCCGGACAAGGAAAATTTCTTTTTTACTTAAAAAGAACAAAAGGCCTTTGGTAGAAACTATGGGCCACTTGATTCTGTGCATTCATTTGTATCAATCAAGATTTATTTTTGTAATTGGAGCTCTATTTGCGTGGTATTTTTAAGTCCAGTGAACCAAATGTAATTATAAACTGTGACGGTGGGATACAATTGAAAGGGTTCAGGTATTTTCCCTGATGGGAAATGCCCAGACTGGGAGTCTGGACACTTAGGTTCTAGGACCCACTTTGTTATTAACTAGCTATTTAACCTTCTAGGCCTAAAAGTCCTCATCTATAATATGAGGGAGTAGATCTATCATCCAGATTCTGTTCAGTTCTAATGTTCTGTGATTTCACCACAGTGATTTTAATCACAAGTGTAACTACCTGTGAGGAAGTAAAACCCCTATGGCATTGGAGGCGTTCGGCTCTAATACTTCGGGGGACCTACTTTACAGACCTTCTTTCAAAGGAAATATGCAAAGGCTCCTTTTTATAGTTTGAGCATCTCCAAACACTTTTCCACAGGGTGCGCCTTGCTGGGGCCCAGCATCCCAGGTGTCAATAATAAATCAGGAGCGGGAGTAAATGAGGTTACTTCTCCTTTCTCGTGATTCCTTTTTACTCGATAAGGTCTGGGAAGGCACTGAATGGAGACAGACTAGGCTGACCTGGAGCTGAGCAAGGCTTGCCTGGCCTGGGAAGATTGGACTAAATTGGAAGATAATAATCTTTGGAACTTTCTGACAGCTTCCTGATAATTTCACCCAGGAGCTGGCAGCCTGCTCAAAGAGGAAGATGACTTTCAGGGTTTTGATGGTCACTGCTTCCCACCCAGGATCTAGGCACAAAAGCAGACTAGGAACTCTTTGCCCTGTTTGACTCTCTTCCTCATCACCCCCTTAAAGATTGCCCCTTGGTCCTTGCCTGAGAAAGACCCTCAGCCGCTAACTGCTAGCGTGCAGAGCAGCTTACATGTTTAAAATACTTCACAAATTGTATTCAGCTACTAGGCTCCATCCTCTTAGTATATTTCAATTTTTAAAAAGGAGCTTTTACTCCAGAATTTCTGTCAACCAACCATACATCAAAAGTCTTTGATGACAACTTGGTTTGTTTTATCTTGCATGAGTGTGTGTGTGTGCTTGGGGGTCGAGGCGGGAGTGTGGTGTTGGGACGTGCAGAAAAGATAAATGCATGGCTTAGCCCAGCTCTTGGGTGGGGAGTTTGTATTTCTAGGATGGAAGTGAAACACAGTTTCCTGCTGAGACAGCCTGGGATGCTGAGCCCCAGCAAGGCTCACCCTGTGGAAAGGCCCTTTAGAAAGCCTAGATCCAGATACTATCCAGGGAGACAATATACAATCACCAAGTCCAGAGGGCTAAGGAGTGCCAACAGTTTGGAGCCGGAAAGGGATCACGTCTTTTTTTTCTTTCCTTTTTCTTTTTTCTTTCTTTCTTTCTCTCTTTTTTTTTTTTTTTTTTTTTTGGCTGCCCCACACGGCATATGGGTCTTAGTTCCACCGCCCCCCCACCCCCCATCCCTGGACCAGGGATCAAACCTGCGCCCCCTGCATTGGAAGCGCAGAGTCTTAACAACTGTGCCACCAGGGAAGCCCCAGGATCGTGTTTTGATGCTTTCATTTTTAAAAGCAGGGCTGCAACAAGCTGGGAGAAAGCTAAGAAGTTCCTGTTCATCTTCATGGGCAGATGGGAACAGCAGTGGGTTGAACTGGCTTAAAGAACCAGAATCGAGGCAGATGCAAATACTCTGTCCCATTATCTCTGTAATCATGCTCACTTGTGTGATTGTGGGCATTACGTGGCCGCCAACTTAGGTCAGAACATATTGTCACTGTACCTTCTAGTCTACTGAATAGGCGATATGGAGGTGTTTTTTTTTTTTTTTTTTTTTTTTAACGGGAATGGCACATCAGGCCACAATTCATCCCTTTAATCTGTTGGGTAAAATATTTGAAATCAGCAATGCAACTGTACACCATTCCCAACCAACTCTGTACATATTCAGAAGCATGGGCTCTAGGAATATCTGCTCCACCTTGAGTTTACAACCCAGTTCTGAAAACATTTGCTGAGCAGTTATTACCGTAGTTAATCACTTCTAAGACACACTTTAAATATAACCCTGAATTTGGGACACATCTTTAAATTGACAGCCTTTGTAGTATAATTGTCAGGGTTTGGTTTTTTAAAATCTCTCTTAGTGGTTCATGAAATAACAGTATCTTACAATCAATGGGGTTTTGGATTTGATGAAATGTGGTATGTGCTAGGCCATGGATATGGGGATAAAAGGATTTGTGAATAAGACAGGTCCCTGACCTCAAGGACCTTACTTATACAACTAACTAAAACAACGTGGCGAGGGCTGTACTAGCGGTGCTAATACAAAGTGCTGTGGGAGCGCAGAGGAGGATCGATTAATTCTGCCTGTGGGGCTGGGAAGGACTTCATAAAGGAGGTGACATTTGAGCTGGGCCTTGAAGGATAAGAAGGATTTTTCCAGGCAAAGCATGGGGGCAGGGGTGGGGGCACTTCTGGAATGTAAATGTGGAAGGTCTATTTGGCTTCAAAGAAAACTCTTAACAGCAATGAATTACAGCGCGCCGCTACTCTGAAAACTACCTGGATTCCAACTCTCTGCAGATAAAGTGGAGAATGAATTTCTCATGACATAAACATGAGGTTCCAGATAACAAACCGCAGGAAAAAATTTTGCTGGTTTCACTGTACCTTTGGCTGCCATCATTTTTGCTTTGGAAACAAAAGAACTAAGAGATTTTGGTCATAGTATCCAGCTAAGTCCACTGTGAATGGTCTGGTTTCAAAGAGATGTATGAAAGAGTAACACCACAGTTGCTCCTCTCTCCAAGAAGCAGTATAGCACAGAGATCAAGTGCACCAACTTTGGTTATCCACTTACTAGCCATGTGACCTTGGGCAAGTTGTGTGAGTCCCTGTAGTTCAGTTTTCTCACTTTGCAGGATGGGGTTAATACATAGTGTTGTTGGGAGGATAAGATGAGATGACATACAGTCAATAAATGTCACCATTATTGTTATTATTATTACATACCTGACAAGGGGAAGTTGACTAAGTCCATCTGTCTCCTCCCAGCTATTATTCTCACTAAGCTTTTTACATTTATTGACCCTCAAATCGTGTTCTCTGGAGAGGATATGATAAACCCATTCATAAGATGTGTATCAATGATGTGTGATATATTTGGGAAGATAGAACAAGTTGCAGGGAGGATTTTTTTATTTTATTAGTATATGAAGCCTTAAGCCAAAGTAGTGAATCTGTCAGGATAGACTTTCTAGCCTCAAGACAGATCCTATAAAAGGAATTTTCTTGGGTCAGAGCCCACCCAGCCCCCCTCCAATCAGGTCAGTGTAAGGTTAGCCCCTGGCCTTGGCAAGCAGAATACCAGAAGAAGGAAGAAAGCCCTGCTCTAGTGCTCCAATGGGAAAAAGCTCATCTAGGAAGAGGGAATGGAGACAAGAGAGGCTATTATAGTATTTTTCATTTCCCCTTGGCACAGGGAGCCATGCAGCTGGGAACCCACTACTACAGCTGCTCAGATAAGAATAAGTCATTGTCTTCTTCTTTGTACTCATAAGACACTGAAGCTGTGGTTCCCCATGTATTGTAGGTGTGCCCTCCTTTCCATACTGAGTATCAAGGTGGTGTCTCCCCTGTTGAGCGGCCAGAGCTGCGTTCACAGAGTCTTTCTCCCTCTCTCTCTTTCTCTGTCTGTCTCTCTCTCCCTCTCGTTCTCGCTCTCTCTTTCTTGCACATTCTCTTTCTCACCATTGATCACACCCAAACTTTTGATGATTGAAACATTTCAGTGGGCTCAGGTTGCATTTCCCAGGAGATTCAGTTTATACCTGGTTCTCTGAGGATGTGTTCCGGGGTAACCTTGAAGCATTTCTTTGGGCTTTCAGCCCATGCCTGTTGACTCCACTATAGGTGCTGTCATGTATATTCCAGACCACGATAGGAAGCATAACCTGAGAGATTCTTCTTATGTCACTAGTACTGTAGCCTGCACTTGGACTGTTGGTTACAGCCTAGTTT
Source organism: Hippopotamus amphibius kiboko (assembly GCF_030028045.1). Lineage (NCBI taxonomy): Eukaryota > Metazoa > Chordata > Mammalia > Artiodactyla > Hippopotamidae > Hippopotamus > Hippopotamus amphibius. Next base: position 18,942,318 of record NC_080203.1, on the reverse strand, counting down.
GTTAGGTGCCACACACTTCCATGTACATCATCTTCTGTTAACTGCACAAAAATCCTTGATCATCAGATGAGGAAACTGAGGCTCAGAGATACTAAATGACTTATTCAATATCACACAGTAAGTAGTAGATCTGGGATTCAAACCCAGCCTGTCCAACTCCACATACGATGTTTGTTCCATTATATCAGGCCACCTTTTGTATTAAAATTAATGAACCAAATGTTAAATCACCATAGAGGTTATTTAACTTTATCAAAGATAAACTGGTTTATTGCTGCAATCTGGGCTCAACTTGAGTCAGCCATCTCTTAAACGGATAGGCCGAGTAGTGAAGATGCATCTCATTATTGGAAAGACCATAAAGTATGCATATTCTGATGGTGGGTTATTAGCTCTACGTGAAGGACACAGCACCCAGTAACATAAACAAAAACAGTTGAAATATGAAGCCCAATTGACAGCTCTCTAAAACAAACTCCAGAGTGATGGAACCAAATTAATAAACAACAAGAAGTCTTTGACACTCATTGTAGCTTTGGGGTCTGATTTTTTATTCTTTATAATTCAAAATTATCATATTTCACCCATTTTTTTCCATTGGAGCTTTGCTTCCTAAAGTGTTTTTATTGAAAGTTGACTACTTTTTAAGAAAAAAATATGCCCTAAGCCCCTTCACTGCTTAGAACTTGTTAAGTATGCTTGATGATTTATATATTTCCCTCTTATTCTTTCCTTGTTGCCCTGGTAAATTTCTCAAAGTTACAACAAAAGAATCATATTCTGTTCACTCATAACTGAAACAGTTCTTGGAAAAACCATTTCAAGATCTCTTTATTAAATATCTTCAATAACAAGACAAAATGTTTTCTTTACATTTGCAAATTTATTCAAGATTTTACAAAACAACATCTCCCCTTCATATAATGAAGTAGAAGAAAATCTGGAGAGCTGCTCTTGGCGTTCATAAACGTGGGTAATGTCAGCAGAGTGCCTGGAGGGAATTTCTGGTTTTAAGGTAATCAAGCTTTTAAAATGCATAATGTACTTTTATGTGGTTTTAATGAGTACAAAAAATATATTTGCATGTAACATAAGGACTTTCTCCCATAAAACATGAGTTATCTGAAATCTTTTCCTTTGGGTATATATTAGGGCATGTTTATAAATAAGCAGCTGAGAGCTGAAGGGCTCCAGTTCGTACGTCTGTGCCAGGGCAGGGCAGTGTACTAGAAAAAGCATGAGATGTGGAGTTTGCCCCATTGGGTGCATGTAGAAGATGCAGTTTGGGGTGCCAGAAGTTTATGAGGGATCAACACCTGTGAAGGAAAAGGGGAGGAAGCAGGGTTGAGCAGAGAGGGAATTGCCATGCGAACGACAGAATCTCAACAACTGGGCAAGGAGCTTTGGAGTCTTACCCATGAGTGACCCCCATTTGGTGGAAATGGCTGGGCCCTTGTACCCTGCCTCATTCAGTCACCAAATGCGGGCTTCCTCTGGAAAGCGGAGTGGCTCTCTGTGGATAAGGCAGCCCCTTGAAAGAGCTGACGGCTGGAGACGGTCTGCTGCCTTCACTCCCCTCTGTTGGGCAGTGAGTCCTTCCTTTAGGGAGACCTGGGAGGAGGGGTGCATCTTTGTGTCCACCACCCTCCCTCCCTCGCACCTCTCTTTCTGGCTTTTTTCGGGCCTCTCTTCCAGAGGGGAATCTTAGAAGAGTGATGTTCGTGGGAGTAACTACAGCCTCCACTTCTGCAGCTGCTCTTGGGGCTGCAATTGTCACTCGTCACCTCCTTCGTTTACTATCCATTCTAGATCACACTTGCCTTGAGCTACCGCCCTCTGGTGGACTCAGTGCCTTACTGGCAGGTCTGACCCGGACCTTCATCTTTGAAGTGACTGAGCCCCTGGTCATCATGCCCTTCTCAGGCTGGGGCGACCATACCTGTCCACCTACAGTCACCATGGGGCACGGGAGTACCAACGTAGGCCCAAGTGGCAGCATAGTTCCACACGTGCTTCTTCATGTCCCCATTGTGTAACAGCAGCTCTGCCTCCTGATAATCAGAGTCCATCACCCCTGCCACATCAGTGACCCCTCTTCTCACCTGCTGGGCACTGGACATAAGGAGCCCAAAGGGTTTAGGCAGCAGCTGTAGCTTAGAATTCAATAGGATACTTGCTGTGACCCCAGAGAAGTGTGCCTCCTTTGGCGACCAGGTCCTCTAGTCCTGCAGAGTTACAGGGAGGGTAGGCACAAAGTTCCTGCATTAGGCAGGATTCAAGCAGAGAAGTAGAACCATTAAGAGATTTTACTTTTATATCTATACCTATATCATCTACATTTCCCTATCATCTATCTATCATCTATCTATCTATCATCTATCTATCTATCTATCTATCTATCTATCTATCTATCTATCATCTATCTCTCATCTATCATCTATCTACCTACCTATCTGTCATCTATAGATAGAGACATCAGAGATTTCACCTTACTCGATTGTATGAGCTGGTCAAATAGTCTCTGTAACTTTCACACCTAATGCTGCCCCTTGAAGTCTGTAGAGTAGGCAGGAGGGGCAATGAATGTGAAGTGGGGGAGCTCAAAGAGAAACTAGAACTCAGAAGCATGAGCTGGAACCCAGGAGGATGAACTGGAGTCTGTATCAGTCTCTCATTTCCTCCAAATTTGATGAGGTGGCTATCCTGCAGAAGCTGGTGCTCCATGCCCATGACCACACACATGCTTGGCCCTGGTCTAAGAGTCTGAGAAGCTGAAGTGGGGTTGAGGGAGGGTGTAGCGGCAGCCGTAGGCCAGGTGATTGCCCCACACCAGAGAGGTGAGCTGATAGTGACAGTGTGCGTGAGCTAAAACTGTACCTGGTACCCCTGCACTGAATTTCCAACAGAGAAGCTCTATGGCTCCGGCTTCACCAAGGCCCATCAAATCTACAGAACCGCCCACAAGTAAAAGAATTCTGGGAAATGTAGTTCAATCTAGGCAAGTCGTCACATTACAAACCTACCGCATCTCTCAGTGGGTCACTGAAAGTAATGGTGATTGGAACCACTCTTGCTTCTACCACTCGATTCCCAGACCGTGGTATTCCTTCAACTGAGAACATAGTGCTACATAAAATTCTTTGACTCAGTGCATATACCGCATCCTGGAAGGTGGCACTCCTTTCTCACAAAATATTGCCTTCAAGCTGGGGCTTCAGCTGTGCCTTCAGCTGGCTGTTCCAGTGCTCTGTCAGAAAAGCAGCTTCTGGATAGTGTGGTATGTAATATGACCAGTGGGTCCCCTGGTCCTGAGCCCATTCTTTTTTTTTTTTTACTATTTATTTTTTATTTTTTTTATTTTTTTTAATTTTAAGTTTTTTATTTTTTAAGCTCTTTATTGGAATATAATTGCTTTACCTTGTTGTGCCAGTTTCTGCTGTACAACAAAGTGAATCAGCTGGATCTATACATATATCCCCATATCCCCTCCCTCCCACGACTCCCTCCCACCCTCCCTATCCCAGCTCTCTAAGTCATCACCCATCATCAAGTTGATCTCCCTGTGTTATGCAGCAGCTTCCCACTAGCTATCTATTTTACATTTGGTAGTGTATATATGTCAATGCTACTCTCTCACTTCGTCCCAGCTTCCCCTTCGCTGAGCCCACTCTTGCACTGCCTTTCTGCCAAGTTGGTCTTCCTGGTCTGACACGATGTCATATGGAATCCCATGCTAAGTCCTGAGAAAGAGGTGCTGGCTGAGGCCCTGCAGGCAGGAAAGCTAAGCCCATACTTGAAATATGTGTCTATTCCTATGAGAATGAACCATTGGCACTTTCAGGATGGAAGGGACATAATGTTGTAAACTTGCCACCAAGTGGCTAGTTGGTCTCCTCAAGGAACGGTGCCATCTTGGGGGCTCTGTGTTGATCTCTGTATTTGGCAGGTTGAACGTTCGGTGGTAGCATTAGCTAGATCAGCCTTGGTCAGCGGGAGTCCACGCTCTTGGACCCCTGCGTAGCCTTCATCTCTGCCACTGTGAGCACTCTGTTTATGTGCCCATCATGCCATCACTGGGGTGGCCAATGACAAAGACTGGCTGATGTCAACTGCCCGGGTCGTTTTGTTTATGTGGTTGTTCAGTGCCTCCTCTGAGCAATGTGCTCTCTGGTGGATGTTAATATGTGATACAAAGATCTTCACTCTTAGAGCCAATTCTCACATGTCTATTCACATGCCTCTGCCTCAGATCTCCTTGTTCCCCATCTCAGTCTTTTTCCTTCCAAACCTCTAACCAGCTAGTCAGGACATTCACCACTGATCATAAATGTATAAATATTTTAACCTCGAGCCAGTTCTCTTTCCACATGAGGTGGGTGATTAAGTATATCACCCAAAGCTCTGCCCATTGGCAGGATTTTCACCTGGCACTGTCTTGCAAGTCCCCCACTCCCCAAGTGAGGCTATATAGTACAGCCACTGCCCATTTTTTACTTGTGCCCGCATACTGACCCACCCCACCATAAACCAAGCTTTTCCCTCCTCCTTCAGTTGATCTGCTGGGGTCCCCATAGAGCTGTAGGCATGAACTGAGGGAGGAGCTCTGTACAACAGTGGTGCGTGCCAGGGGCGTCTGAGCTACCTGAGCTGGCAGTTTGCTTGTGCCCTTTAGTGCTATTCATGATCACCCCTGGATACTCCCCTTTCATCTTGTGATGGATTGTTGCTGGGTCTGCCTGACCTTAGGATTTAATGCCTCTAATAAGACCCAGTTCATGACAGACAGTTCTAGTTGCATGGTTACTTGGTGTCCCATGGTCAGGTGTTTCATCTTCACCAAGGCCCAGCAGCATACCAGAAGTTGTTTTTCAAAAGGTGTGTGATTCTCTTCTGCAGATGGCATGGTCTTGTTCCAGAACCGCATGGGCTGGCATTGTGATTCTCTCATAGAGGTTTGCCACAGATTCCAATGGATTCTATCCTGTGTCTTTTCCCGCTGCGACCTCTAATACTGTAGGATCTGCCAAGACTGCATGGCCGGGCAGCTTGCATGGCAGCCTGGACCTGCTGCAGAGCCCTTCGCTGCTCTGGGCTCCAGGCATAGCCGGCAGGCTGCCTTGTCACTTGGTATAAGGGATGGAGTAGAATCTCTAGATGTGAGATACGCTGGCTCTACAACCCAAGGAGGCCCACTAGGTGTCATGATTACTTCTCTGTGACAAGAGGTACAATGTGCAAGAGGTTGTCATTTGCTTTGAAGGGGATGCCGCAGCATACGGCTCACTGCTGGCCTTCTGAACATTGTATGGGTCTTTGTGGGGTTTGTCTTCCATCCTCAGGAGTACACGTGACTTACCAAGAGGTGGCACAATAGCTCCCTCTTGCGCTTCCAGTCTGATCAACAAAGCATCATCAATGTAGTAGGCAGTAAGATGTTCTGCAGGATGCCCAGAGGGTTCTGATCTTTTCAGATGTAATTACGACAGAGGACAGTGGAGCTAATATAGCCCTGGGACAAAACTATAAATGTATATACTATTTCCTATTGCATTTGAATGCCGACTCTTTTTGATTCTCTTTCTGATTGGGACAGAAAATAAAGTATTTGCCAAATCTGTGGCCATAAAGATGTCTTTGAGGTTATGTTCATCTGTTCCTACAAAGACATCACATCTAGCACAGTGGCTGTGATTGGAGCTAATACTTGGTTAAGCTTGGGGTTGTCTACAGTCATCTCCCAGATAATTTCTGCAGGCACAAGACTAGTAAATTAAGTGGAGATACGACAATCACCACCCTGCATCCTTTAGACCCTTAATGGTGGTATTAATCTCCACAACCATGTCTCACCATGTGATGATTTACTGTCACAGCCAGGTGTTGTGGCAGTGGTGGTGGTGGTTTAGTGTCAGAGCCTTCTACTTGGCCTTCCTCACTGTGATAGCTCTTATCTCACTGGCCAAGGACACAAAGTGGTACTTGTGCCACATACCCAATTGTACCCTTGGAGACTGGAGTGATGACCACTGAGTTCTTGCACCCAGTGGACCTCCCAAGAGCTGGATCTTGGCCAAGACTGCATTTATTACCTGATCGTCATATGTTCCTACTCTCACAGGAGACCATGATGATATTTTGGGTCTTCAGGTATCTATGTCAGCTCAGACTCTATGTCCAATAGTCCTCAAAATGTCTAAGTGTACTCTTTCTCCAGTACACAGTTACCCAAATAAATGACCAGAGGTCCCTTTGCAGAAGGGGAATCACTACAGTGCATACTTGCTGTGATATTGCAGGGTCCTTTCTCTGAGAGATTCAGCCACATCTTCTATCAGTGAGTTGAAAACTGGCTCAGGTCTGGAAACTGGACGGGGGATTATGAATGTTTATTGAAACAACTGCCCTTGGTCTCCCAGGTTTTTTCTGTTATTGCAAGCTGAGCAGTACCCTTTTCAGCTGCCCATAAATTTTTCCCCTAGGGATGCCACGTTCTATTCACCATCTCCATAACTCTCAGTGGGTTGGACCCCTTGGCTGCCATGTTCACTTTGTCATATTACAATAATTGCAATCTCCTAGCATCTGGATGATTAAGCACCACCACCTGGCCTCTGTTGTCATGAGTTTTTTCATCTACAATGCTATCAGTAACCTAAGTTTATGACAGCTTTTTCTACCCTCAGTCCTGGATGGCAGAGGAGGCCACGACTGAACTTTTGAGTGATGCTGGTGTCCCTCTCACTGGTGCTTTCCTGATGGCTTTGTTAAATAGTGTGCCCTCTAGCTCTTCCTATGGAAGACAATCTTCTGCTGGGCCTTGTGGCTGTACATGGGGATATCCATTTCAGCACGCCCACTTCCTTGAGCCTTCTAATCCCATCCTCAACTATTTGGCACCACAGTAATTGACATTTCAACTCCACTCAGCATAGGCTATCACATTTTCCATCCAGAAGCCATCCTAATAGAAAATTTACACCATTTCCTGGGGTCCTTAACAGGGTGTTAAACCTGTATCTCAGGAAAGTACTCAATAAATTCAATTACCTCTATCTGAGTTTATCCACTCCTACCTTGATCAAGCAATCTCAAAATCCAGTCTTATGTATATTCTCCCTTTTCCTGCTGGCACATGCCATCTACCTCTTGCAGCTTCTTTGGAGCATACTTCCTTTCCTCCATTATCAGGCCCAGCACATCCTCGGCTGAATTATGCTTAGACTTAGCCAAACTATAAGGGAAACAGAAAGGGAGGTTTTGGGGAGGTCATGAGAGGGAGCACATGCTACTGTTTGGGGAGAGGCCTCTGCATGGTCTTCCAGCATGAGGCTGGGAGGGTGTTAGCTCTTCATAGGGATGGGGTGTCCCCTGTCTACTGGCTCAGATGTTTCAGGGAAGTCTGGGGAGTCAAAATCCTTGTGAGTACTCATCTAGAAGATCCCATTGTTAGGATGCCAGGTTTTCCCAACCAAGGGTGTTGTCTTGGTTGGGTGTTTAACATTTGTTGAATGTTCAGCCACTTGGACTATTAAGTCCTGGGTTTGGTTCTGAGAGTTCTCAGCGCTCTCCATATAGGAGATGAGAACTCTTTTGTACTTAACCAAAGAGGCCTTCTTGGCTTTCACACATGGCTTTCAATTGCCTGTTAGCCTCAGCAGTTCATCAAATCTGTAGTCATATGATCTTCTTAACCACATAGTTAATATTCCCTCCCTAAATATATATATTTTTATTATTTCAATAGAATATAGGCATTGTTTTAAATTTATTTATTATTTTTAGGGTATACAACATGATTTAATATATATATACATTGTGAAATAATTACCACAATCAAGTTAATTAACATATGCATCAACCTGCATAGTTACCTTTTGTGTGTGTTTGGTGAGAACACTTAAGATTTACTATCTTAGCAAATTTCAAGTATATAATCCAGTATTATTAACTATACCCACCATGATCTAAAACTTATTAATCTTATAACTGGAAGTTTGTACCCTTTGACCAGCATCTCCCCATTTCCTCCACCCCCTAGCTCCTGGAAACCACCATTCTACTGTTTCCATGAACTTGGTATTTTTAGGTTCCATATATAAGTGAGGTCATGTTGGGCTTACTTTACTTAGCATAATGTCCTCTGGTTTCATTCATGCTGTCACAAATGACAGAATTTTCTTCTTTTTAATGGCTAAGTAATATTCTCTCTTTCTCTCTCTCTCTATGTGTGTATATATATATATATATATATATATATATATATAGAAATAGATGTAGAAATAGATATAGATATATAGATATAGATATATCATACTTCTATTCATCAGTTGATGGACATCATTAGGTTGTTTCCTTATTTTGGCTGTTGTTAATAATGCTGTATTGAATATGAGAGTGTAGATAGCTCTTCAAGATACTGGTTTCATTTCCTTTGGATATATATCTAGAAGTGGGATTGCTGGATCATATAGCAGTTCTGCTTTTTAATTTTTTAGGAACCTCCATACTGTTTTCCATATTTACATTCCCACCAACAGTGTACAAGGGTACCCTTTCCTCCACACCCTCACACTTATTATCTTTTTGATAATAGTCATCCTAACAGGTGTGAGGTGATATCTCATTGTAGTTTTGACTTTCATTTTCCTGATGATTAGTGATATTGAGCATCTTTTCATGTACCTATTGGCCATTTGTATGTCTTCTTTGTAAAAATGTCTATTCAGGTCCTTTGTCCATTTTCTAATTGGGTTGTTTTGTTTGTTTGTTTGTTTTTGCTTTTTTCTTTTTTTTGCTATTGAGTTGTATGAGTTCCTTATATATTTCAGATATAAATTCCTTATCAGAAATATGGTTTGCAAATATTTTCTCCCATTCTGTAGGTTGCCTTTTCATTTTGTTTATTCTTTCCCTTGCCATACAGAAGACTTTGAGTTTAATGTAGTACCACTTGATTATTTTTTTGCTTTTGTCACCTGTGCTTTTGGTGTCATATCCAAAAAATTATTGCCAAGACCAACATCAAAGGGCTTTTTCCTTATGTTTTCTTCTAGGAGTTTTATGGTTTCAAATCTTTACATTTAAGTCTTTAATCCATTTCAAGTTAATTTTTGTGTATGGTGTAAGATAATGGTCTAATTTTATTCTTTTGCATATGGTTATCCAATTTTCACAGTACCATTTATTGAAGACACTATCCTTTCCCCATTGCGTGCTCTTGGCACCCTTGTCAAAGATTAGTTGGCCGTATATGCATAGGCTTATTTCTAGGTTCTCTATCCTGTTCCATTGATCTATGTATCTTTTTTATGCCAATATCATACTGTTTTCATTTCTTTTTTTTGTTGTTGTTTTGTTTTTTTATTATTTTATTTTATTTTTTTGGGGGTACACCAGGTTCAATCAACTGTTTTTATACACATATCCCCATATTCCCTCCCTTCCTTGACGCCCCCCCCCCCTCGAGTCTTCATACTGTTTTGATTACTACAGCTTTGTTATATAGCATGAAATCAGGACGTGTCATGCCTCCAGGACTGCTTTTCCTTCTCAAGATTGCTTTGGCCATTTGAGGTCTTTCGTGGTTCTTGTGAATTTTAGGACTGTTTTTTCTCTACTTTTGTGGGACTCTGGAGCAAATAATGCTGACCTAAGTGCTCTGTATCATGCCAAAATAGCTACACCTTTATTTTCCTGTGTCTCTGAGTCACCAGATGCAGGCTGTCCCAGAAAAGGTGCGACCTGGCTGTGAGGTGACTCTCTGTGGCTGTGGAAGGAGCTGACAGCTGGAGACTGTTTGCTGGCTGAACTCCCCACAGCTAGGCAACATATCCTTCCTTGAGGTGGACTTCTTTGTGCCTACCACAGAGAATATGAGGAGAATCTGAGTCCTGACTCACTGTGTGACACTGGACAAAGTGCTCTACGTTGCTGAATCTCCATGGAAATACTTCCCTCATGGGGTAGTTATGGGAAGATTAAGTGAAGCAATGCACATATAATATCATTTTGTAAACTCTAAGATGTGTTATAAATGTCCACACATAAAAAAAGCCCACATTAGCTGGGATTCATAGCTGATTTTTTTCTTTTCTCTGACCTACTTCCACTTCTTTCAGCCACCTAAATTAAGACAAGTGATGCACTGGATAAAGTCTATGCATTTTTTCCGGTATTGTAGTATTTAATACCCTTTCATGTGAAGATCCATGTTTGACTTAATTTGGATATCCAATAGTGCCTAATACAGAGCTTGGCACTCAATAAATATTTATTCAATGAATGAGTGAATGGAAAGGGATGTGCCCACTTTTAGAGGAGAAAGAAAATGTTATCAGAAATGAATCATTATCTGGAAAATTAGATTCAATAATAAATCCATAATATTTTATTTTTATGATATAGCTAAATTAGTAGACCAACAGGTTAGGAAATCCTTTAGTTTGCATATGTCGTTACCAATGGGCTGAGAATTTCCCATCAGATGAGTCCTGCACAGTCCAAGACAACAGTCATTGGCTTCCTTGTGACAGGCACATATTGTTAGCAGGATTTACCTGGTGGGTCTACAATCAGGTTCATGCATGTAAGATTTACAATGCTTATTTAGATTGACAATGCTTCTTGGTATCCTATGAGGATGATATGTAACCATATACATAAGAAGCTTTATAAAGTACTGTGTACATACTTTCATTTCTATTAATATTATTTTCTGCCCAATCAGTCCCCCCTTGAAAGGCAATTTCAAGTCACTGTCAAGAAGTCCTATCCTTAAGGCCTTGCTCAAAAGTGTCACTTTCTCACTGAACACTGGACTTTAAGTAATTTCCTCTTTCTTTCCTACCAAAAAATAAGCTCCTTGATTAGCACAGCACAGATATTCAATAATATTTGTTGAATGATTGACCATAAAATATTTTTAGAAGGCAATTTTAAAATGAGGTGTTTATTGCTAAATGGAAGGCCTCATTTCCCCCCATTCTATTAAATGTGCTGGTTCCAAGAGAAGAACTGAGCTACTTAATTTTCACTCTAAGCTTTCCTCAAGTTTGGTAGAAATTTATATAGAAACTTTTTCTTTTTTATAGTATGATTTCAGTTTTATTTATGCTGCTATATATGTGTATACGAAAAGAGAGATATACACATATATAGGGAGAGAGAGATTCAATCTATGTTATAGTCAATATATTTGTAACTTTTTCTGCTTAAATTTTTCTAATTAAATTTTCCATACAAAGTCATTGCCAATTAATATGGTCATTGATGCACTGATGACATAGAGCTTAAACAACCAAAAAACATTTAGAAAGCTGCAGTCTTGGACCCCCTCCCTCTCCAAAACTGAATAATTAAAAATGTCATAACTTACATGCGTAAATAGTATTTGAAAAAAACAGTCGCATCTCAAATCAAGTACAAAAATATCCATACCATCTACTTTGAATCACAATATTTCCATTACTTTGTACAGTGTTTATAATAGATTATAATAGCTTCTGAAATACTCGTTGTTTAGTTTAATTATTGTTACCTTTCCAGAACAGTGTGACATTATAGAAATTGATTTGGTTTTATTATGGAAAATTTCAAACATACACAGCAGTAGACAGAATAACATCATGAACCCCCATGTACACACATCACTCAGCTTCAATAATTGCCAACACATGGCCCAATTTTAAAGCAAATCCCAGACAGCATATCATTTCACCTATAAATACTTCAGTTTATAGAAACTATTTTGAAGGAAGTATTTGCCATGTCTTGTTTGTTTATTCTACTGGTGTGTATAACAATATTAGTCCCCTTGAGGAAGATGTAAAATCAAATATTCTCAACAAGGCAGTAGTGGAATTTAGACCTGTATTTTTTTTAATTAATTAATTTATTTATTTATTGGCTGTGTTGGGTTTTCTTTGCTGTGCGCGGGCTTTCTCTAGTTGCGGGCAAGTGGGGGCTTCTCTTGTTGCAGAGCGTGGGCTGTAGGCACATGGGCTTCAGTAGTTGTGGCACACAGGCTCAGTAGTTGTGTCTCACGGGCTCTAGAGTGCAGGCTCAGTAGTTATGGTGCATGGGCTTAGCTGCTCCGCGGCATGTGGGATCTTCCTGGAGCAGGGATTGAACCCATGTCCCCTGCATTGGCAGGTGGATTCTTAACCACTGCGCCACCAGGGAAGTCATGAGTCCTGTATTTTTTAGAAGCAGCTTGGGGACTTCCCTGGCAGTCCAATAGTCAAGACTCCATGCTTCCACTGCAGGGCGCACGGGTTCAATCCCTGGTTGGGGAACTAAGGTCCTGCATGCCACGTGGCCAAAAATAAACAAAAAATGCAGCTTAACACATATATTTATTATCTCACAGTTTCAGAAATCCAGGCTTGGTTTAGCTGGGTCCTTTGCTTCAGGGTCTCTCACAAGGTTGCAATTAAGTGTTGACTCGTTCTGGGACCTCTTCTAAGACTCAACTAGGAAAGAACCCATTCCTAAAATCTCACGGTTGCTGTCAGGATTCAGTTCCTTGTGTTCTGTTGGACTGAGGGCCTCAGTTCCTTGCTGTCTGATGGCCAGACACACCTCGTTTCCTTGTCACCTAGGCTTCCCTAACGTGGCCACTTGCTTCATCAAAGCATGAAAGCTGAGAAGGCAACAGAGTCTGCGAGCAAGACAGAAGCTACCATTTTACGTAATATAATAGTGGAAGTGATGTCCCATTACCCCTGGCACATTCTACTGGTTAAAAGCAAGTCACAGTCCACACTGGAGGGGAGACAATTACACAAGGTGTGAATGTCAGGAGATGGGGGTCATTGGGCGCATCTGAAAGCCAAGATATCACACCTCAGACCTAAAGAGTGGTTGATAAGATCAGAGTCCAAAACAGCCTTCAGAGCTAGGCCCAATCACTCTGGAGCAGGGCTCTATTCAGATTGGCTGTGGCCAAGAGGAGAACTGGGTACAACAAAAGGTCTCTTAGACAACCTCCACTAATCTGACTAGATGAACTAACAGATGCTTTCCAGTCTCTGTTGATGTGCTCACTAATGCCCATGGTGACTGCCTGCAGGAGGGTGGAAGGTTTCCCTCAGGCCAGCCCTGGGTACTTCAGTCTCATCCATTTGGGTGGCATGCCTTCCACAAGTCAGTTCATTTTGTTCCTGTCTTAGCCCATTCTGGCTGCTATAATGAAACACCAGAGACTGGGTGGTTTATGCACAATGAATTTTTCCTCACACTTCTAGAGGCCAGAAGTCCAAGATGAATGGGCCAGCATGGGTGCATTCTGGTGAAGGCCCCTTTCCAGATTGCACACTGCCAACTTCTCACTGTCTCCTCACATGGTGAAAGGGGTGAGGGAGCTCTCAGGAGCCCCTTTTATATGGGCACTAATCCCATTCATGAGGGCTCCACCCTCCTGACCTAGTCACCTCCCAAAAGCCTCACCTCTTAATACCAGCACCTTGGGGGTGAGAATGTCAACATATGAACTTTGGAAGGACACATTCAAACCAAAGCAATTCCCAAACCTGATAACACCAGTTATTGTGATTTTATTATAACTAAATACTACATAAATCGAATAGATATGGCTATTAAAATGTTTTTATAAAAACTAAGTTTAATGCTTATAGGAATTATTAAAAGACTCAAATTGCTAAAATATCATTGTCAGTTTGTGGTCGAGATATCTGTAAAGATGGGAAAAATATGAAAATCTAGAATTATTCTGCTTTCAGATTTCTCTACCCATGTCTCTAAGTCCTTTATTCATTTTAAATAAATAGAAACTAGAAATCAGACAAAGCATAAATGTGATATTTAAACAAGAAGGACAAGAAGAAAAAACCCATCAGCATATTCACACTTGGAAGAAAAAGCCTGGGCCTTAAATCAATAGTTTTGGTGAGCAAGTGTACAGGTTTTAAGGTAGAATAAAATGTTCATGTATCTTTTTTCTCTTTTTTTAAATGATTTTGTAGTTAGCATGTATTGCTCTCATGTATCAGAACTGGCTGTTGACGGTCTCCTCGTGTATCCCATGGGCATTCCGGGTAAGGGCTCACTTCCCACCCACCTTCTGCTGTGCTCTTCTTCCAGGAGGTATCACCCTTGCTTGAGCCTGTGACTTCCATTCCCCAGCACCCTGTGGTTGGTGTTCCCTGCCGGATAGCTGACTTCACTCACCTATGGGCTTAGGTGGCTGGAGATCTGGCTGATTGCCATGCAGACCCAGCACCCTGCTTCTCTCAGCTCATGATGCTTCTTTAGGCCTGTGACGGACTGAAACTGTTGGAGCCATTCACGTGCTTGGCAAACCATGTCTGTGGCTCCTTCCAAAACCCAAGGGTCTGAGAATAGAAACCTGAGGGACTTCACATCTAGCCATGTTCACAGGTTCACCTGACTTAGATCAGCTTGTCTACAGGCAAGTCCTAGCTGTCAGGTCTCCCAGGGAGACTTGCTGCCCTCCTCTTATCTGTCCTAATTGCGCCTTTCTTTTTAACAGTTTTACTGATATAATTTACATACAATTCACCCATTTAATGTGTACAATCCAGTGTTTTTTTTATTCTTCTTTTTTAATTAATTAATTAATTAATTTATTGGCTGAATTGGGTCTTTGTTGCTGCGTGTGGGCTTCCTCTAGTTGCAACGAGTGGGGGCTACTCTTCGTTGTGGTGTGCGGGCTCCTCATTGCCGTGGCTTCTCTTGTTGTGGAGCACGGGCTCTAGGCAGGTGGGTTTTAGTAGTTGCAGCACATGGGCTCAGTAGTTGTGGCTCACGGGCTCTAGAGCACAGGCTCAGTAGTTGTGGCACACAGGCTTAGTTGCTCCACGGTATGTGGGATCTTCCTGGACCAGGGCTCAAATCCGGATTCTTAACCACTGCACCACCTAGGAAGTCCAATCCAGTGGTTTTTACTATATTCATAGGCTTGTGCAACCATCTCCACCAAATAACTTTAGAACATTTTCATCATCCCAAAAGGAAAGCGTGTACCCATTAAGCAGTAGGTTCCCATTTCCCCATTCCCCAACCCCAGGCAACTATGAATCTGCTTTCTGTCTCTGGATTTGCCTATTCCAGATACGTTAAGTCAATGGAAACATAAAATATGTGGCCTGTTTTCTTTCATTGCACATAGTGTTTTTGAGGTTCATGCAGATTGTAGCATGTATCAGTACTTCATTCCTTTTTATGGCTGAATAATATTTTCATTGTGTGAATATACCACTTTTTGTTCATCCATTCATCTGTTGTGGACATTTGGGTAGTTTCCACTTATTTGGCTGTTATGAATAATGCTGCTATGAACATTCATTTACAAGTTTCTGTGAGGACATATGTTTTCATTTCTTTAGGAGTAGAATTGCTGGGTCATATGGTAACTCTATCTTTAACATGTTGAGGAATTCTGGATGCATTTAACAGAAAATTGCTTCTTAATTCTCAGCATGTAAATTTTTTTACTTCATGGATTATTCACCAGCCAGTTTAATCTCACATCCTTACATCCCTGTTATTCATATAACCCATGATCATTTGGTGTCTGCTCAGGGAATAAAAATAAATTCAATTATTGGCCTAATCACAAATAGAATTAGGCAACTGAAAATACAAAAAAAATACATAAATTTTGGATATTTAGGAACTTGCCATTACTACTTAATTTATCCACTGTCCTTTTTGTATTTAGGTCAAACATTTTTACACTAATCTATTTGAAAAACGATGAAAAATCGAGTACACTACTTATATCTCACTAGTTTTTTTTTTTAATTCTTTCTTTCTTTCTTTCTTTATTGGCTGTGTTGGGTCTTCGTTGCTGCACGTGGGCTTTCTCTAGTTGCCGCGAGCAGGAGCTACTCTTTGTTGTGGTGCGTGGGATTCTCATTGTGGTGGCTTCTCTTGTTGTGGAGCACAGGCCCTAGAGCATGCAGCCTTCAGGAGTTGTGGCCCATGGGCTTAGTTGCTCTGTGGCATGTGGGATCTTCTTGGACCAGGGAGCGAAACTGTGTCCCCTGCATTGGTAGGTGGATTCTTAACCACTGCACCACCAGGGAAGTCCCTAACATTTTTTTAAACTTTCTTTCTGTTGCAGTCTAGACTACCAGCCTCTTTAACTTCCTTAGTTGGCCTCACAAGGATGTACTTGGCTTCCTAGCTCAAGACGGTGTTTTAAATAGGAATACAGGGACTTCCCTGGTGGTCCAGCGGTTAAGATTCCACTCTTCCACTGCAGGGGGCCTGGATTTGATCCTTGGTCCCACATGCCACTCAGGAAGACCAAAAGAAATAAAAAAGCACCTACTTCGTCTGTGCTGGGTGCTGTATCAATGAGAATACAAAAGGAACTGGCTGGATTAGCCAACAACTGGCCTCATCCTCTTCCTACCTTCACTTCAACTTGAGCACTAACCCTCGTACTCACCCCAATTCTAAACTCCCCTGTTTTCCCACAATGATACTCTGGAGAAAAGGGCGAGGGGGAATGCATCATTGAGCCATTCTTGGATACGTTAGCATGATAGAAAAATCTTGAGTAGCTTCCTGCCTCAGCTTCCCATCACTTAGTTCCAATCTCTGGATAAGACTATCTAGGTTGTACCTGTTTCCTGGTTGTAACTGTTTCCTGGTTGCACCTGTTTCCTGGTTGCACAGAGGAATTTATCTTTGGAGACCTGTAATCGCCAAAGTTTTATTTTAGAAGTTTTCTTACACTGCATCTACATAGGCAACAGGGAAACTGGATTTGAGAGCTACCCTGATTATCTTGGTAATTCAGGCAAAATACCTGGCTCTTGGGTAAAATGACAATGTTTGCATTAAATTTTTCTAATTCTCTATAGTAACTACATGCAAGTGACTATAATGATAACATGGTCCTTAGAGTACACATGGGGGGCATTATAACTTGGGCTTTTGGATCTTTTAGCACGCATAATTAGAACCCAACTGATAAAATAAGACTTTTACCTAATCTTACTCAATGTTAAACAAAGCGAACTTTCATAAACATAGCAGATAATTACTTCACTTTTTTTTACTTCATTTTAGAGCTGTAGGTTTGGGGAATGCCTTAAAATTTTATTAAAACAAAGTGAAATGCTTTCTACCAAAGCATTTTCCTCCCCCAGACATATGTGTGTGTGTGTGTGAGGGAGCCATGGCTCTTTATAGTTTACAATGAACCAGTTATGACAAGTCACCATGATCTATTTCAGGCCAGGCCCTCTTCCTTTGCCTCACATGGAATCTGAAAGGTTAAAAACTTGTACATACTACAATACTAAGATACCAAAAAAACAAGACCTACACCCTACAGTTAATTTTTTGATTTATATTGTTCCGATTATAAAAGTAGTACATATTCATTGTGGAAAATCTAGAAAATAGATGTGTTCTTTGACCCACCAATGCCATTTCTAGGAATCTATTCTGGCAAATGATTTATGATGTGCATGGATGTTTACTATAGCATTGTTCACAGCAATAAAATATTGGAAACAACAAATATACATCAAAAGGGAAAGAGTTTAGTTACAGTATCCTCATGCTTTGGAAACCATGCAGCAGCTTAAAAAAATGATGTTAATCTATACGTACTGACATGGAATGGTTCTGACACATAAATTTCTTTAAAATTAATTGTATCTTTATCACAACCAACCACTGCTTTTCCTGTTAAAGAAGCTGTCTTGATTGTTTTAGTAAAATACATCGTAATAACCCAGCACTGGAGAGAGAGTTTTGACTAGGAAAGCTTACAGAGTAAACACAGTCTTTCTCTAAGACTGTAGATATTTTCTCTTTACCAATATAGCTTCCATTTACTGCTTTTCTTTTTTTTTTGCAGGGGTAGGCGTAGGTGTTCTACTTTAATTTTTATCTAAGTGACATAAGCATAAGGTTAAAATGTGAAATAATACAGGTTTTTAATGAAATGCAATACCTCCCTGCCCCCCTCTTCTCCATTTGATACATACTTCCTAGAAGCAAATATTTTTAACCATTACTCTTTTTAATTCTTCTGCTGGTCACCCACTAAATGCTAAATAACACATGTATTGTTTAAAGAACTCAAATTTTGCCCAAAACACTTATACTGCAAAAGTCTCCTAACATCACCTCTACTTCTACTCCTCCAGAAGTAGATTTGTTGTCCTTTTCCCTATTTTATTTAATAAGGTAGTATAGTCACATAGTTCAAAAATGAGAAGTATTTTAAAAGGTACACATTGACAAGTCTCACTCCCTCTCCCCTTCTACACCATTTTTATCTGGTTCTTTTATGCTCTTCCAGTATTTATGAAATATATATTTGATTGTCCTTTGTTACACAAAAGTATCACACTAAAATAAAACCCCACAAAAAACAGACAAAAATAAAAGTATCATACTCTAAACACTGTCCTGCATTTTTTTCTTTCTTTCTTTTTTTTTTTTTTTTTTGGAGAAGAGAAAGTTTTATTGCAGGGCCAAGCAAGGAGAATGCGTGGCTCGTGTTCAGAAAACACGAACTCTCCTGTACTTTGTTTCTTAATATTTGACAACATATCTTTTCGTGTCAGTACATAGACAGCGTCCTTATTTTTTAATGACTGTACAATATTTCACTGGGTAGATGCACCAGGCATTGGGTAGATGCACCAATTTAACCAGGCCCTTACTGATGGACACTTGGATTGATTTTAGTCTTTTAACTGATTTAGAATGTTTTGAATACAAGACCATAAGACCTGGAAACTTTGGGGTTATGACTTTGGCCATTTACTTTAAAAAAAAAAATTGCTTTCAGGAAGAGGGAAGGGGAGTAAGGAACTCCCAGGCAGAATTTAACCAGATATCTTTTATACCTGAGCACAATCTAAGATTTCTCCCGTAAACGTTTTCAGGAGTAGTTTTAAGATCCATGGGAAAGGCAGGCCTTTGCCCTTGAATGTGAACTCATTTAAAAAAGTTGATAATATATATTTGAAAATTGCATACATTTTGAAAACAGGAGAAGAAATATAAACCAGGTAAATTATACTTTTAGCAAAAGACTCAAAAATATTTTTTGAAAACAAGAGGAGTCAGAAGAACCAAGGGGAATATAATAGCGAATATACTAAAGAGTTTATAAATTTCATTCAAAATAAGGCTTCTTTTGTTTGTTGGGTTTTTTAAAAATTGAATATATGATTTTGGGGTCTGCTTTCATTTTCAAAAGATAACCACTTTCAAAATAAACTAATCTTGACTGTATTTACCATGATATTTCCAAATAATAGTATACGCATGTTATCATTTCTTGATTTGCCCATTTGAGACATTATCCATTCCCTTTTTTTTTCCTTGAGAAAATTATTTACATAATATTTAATTCCAGGAAGCACACTCTCACACCATCTCATACCTGAGCTAACCTCTAAAACATAAGAAACAACTAAAGCAAACAATATGAATACAGTTCCAGTTAGCCAACAACATAAAATTACCTTTGTCTCTGGTATAAAATAATGTCAAAAATCAGGTTCTAAATATGATAAACTATTTCTCCTGTCCAGCAAACTTCTGTACCACTATACAGAGGGTTTTTAAAATATTAGTTGTAAAAGTAATATTTTCATTGAATTCATTTATAAAGTTGAATTTTATAGATTTCAAGTAATTACTTTTACTTTTTTTTTTAGAACTTTTATTGAGATACAGTTAACATACAATAAACTGCATATGTTTAGAGCGTACAATTTGGTATCCCAATCTCCCAGTTCATTCCCCCCCAACCCTCCCCGCTTTCCCCACTTGGTGTCCATATGTTTGTTCTCTCCATTCACTTTTCTTTTTCTTAGTAAAAGTATATATTGAAGGTTTATTATATTTACTGTGCTAGAGCTTAAATGTAACATAAAAAATAAACCATGGTTTATCACGGTTTTTATAGTTTCAAGGTCTTTATAATTTAGGAGCTGAGTCAAGAACACAAAAGTTAATACATTAAAAATATAGGACTTCCCTGGTAGTCCAGTGGTTAAGACTCCACGTTTCCACTGCAGGAGGCACAGGTTCAAATCCTGGTCAGGGAAGTTCCGCATGCCATGAAGTTTGGCCAAAATATATATGTTACATATTTATATATATGTAATTATTATACTTTAATGTAAGGCATATACATGTTCTTTAGCACTATTCCCTAAATGCTTCTTGCATTATCCTTTCTTTTTTTTCAAATAGACTTTATATTTTAGAGCAGTTTTATGTTCACAGCAATATTGAGCAGTAAGTACAGAGATTTTCCATATATCTCCTACCCCCACATACGCACATCCTCTCCCATTATTAACCTCCCCCACCAGAGTGGCACATTTGTTACAACCAATGAACCTACGTTGACATGTAATCATCCAAATCCATAGTTTACATTGCCATTCACTCTTGGTGGTGTATACTCCGTGGGTTTAGATAAAGGTATAATGATACGTATCCACCATTATAGTACGATACACAGTATTTTCACTGCCCTAAAAACCCACTATGCTCTGCCTACTAATCCATTTTCCTCTCACCCCTGCCCCACCTCCTGGAAACCACTGATGTTTTTACTGTCACCATAGTTTTACCTTTTCCAGACTGTCTTATAGTCGGAATTATACAGTATGTAGCCTTTTCAGATGGACTTCTGTCACTTAATAATATGCATTTAGGCTTCCTCCATGTCTTTTCATGACAAGATAGCTCATTTTTTTTAACAATGTTAAAAATAGTATTATGATATTAATAATATCCCATTTCTCTGATGACACATGATGTGGAGCATCTTTTCATATGTTTATTTGATCTTTATATCCTCTTCAGTGTGGTGTCTGTTAAGGCCCTTGGCCCTTTTTTTTTTTTTCTCTTACTGTTGAGTTTTAAGAGTTCTTTGCATATTCTGGATAACGACCCTTTATCAGATGTGTCTTTTGCAAATACTTTCTCCCATTGCATAGTTGCCTTTTTACTGTTGTTATTGTCTTTTTTTTTTTCCTGGAATCTTGTAGAAGCTTTTATTTCAGTGATTAAAAGAACGCAGTAAATGGAAACGATACTGATTTACATTAGGCATGCACCTCTACCTGAAACTGCTGTCAGTTTTGGACTGACTTAAATCTTTATAACATTTTTTTTCATTTAGGCACATCTTTAAATTTTTGTGGACCCTGATATACAGGGTAAGTTAATGTCTTCCTTGTGGCAGTTTAGTATGAGAATTATGTTCACTGGCTTGATTCCTTTAACTAAAGGCCTCTAGACTCTCAGACTACCTGTACTAGCTCGAGACTGTAGTTTATATAGATATTTAAGTGAATCACAGTATAAGGGAGGGAGATAATCTAGAAAGGTAAAATGTACTGTATGAATATTCTATACATTTTTTCTAGCACTGATAGTCAAACACTAGAGAAGGAGGCCTACAGTTAAGTACTAAATTACTCTTTCCCCCACTACTGCCCTTTCTGAGAGACACAAATATGTATATTGATCTCCCCAGAAATCTGAAATGAATCCACACAAATAACAGATTATTACCTATGTAGTCCCACTATCAAGTTATAGAGCAGTTCAACTATTAAAATTATAGGAAGCAGTTAATGGGATTATGAGAAAAGCATCATCCCACCATACAGTAATATGCATCTAATAGAGTTTTCCATTCATCTGTCAATTGTTTTCACAAGATTAGCATTGAAAAACACAACCCCAAACACATTTGACCCTCAAACCTCCCTACACAAAAATTGGTCTTTGTACTTTCTCAGATGACAGGATGTCCCAAGAGTGACAAAAGTGGGAGTCAATACCCCCATAGCCTTTTCTTCAACCATCCCATCAACTGCTCTTCATGAACTGCCTTCCTTTTCCAAAGAGGTAATGCTGTGTTATTGTCTTTTGATGCACAAAATTTTAAAATTTTCTTGAAGTTGAACTTGTCTGTTTTTTCTCTTGTTGCCTGTGTGTTTAGTGTCATATCCAAGAAATCATTTTAAAATTCAATGTTGTGAAGCTTTTGCCCTATGTTTTCTTCTAAGGATTTTACAGTTTTAGGTCTTACATTTAGGTCCTTGATTCATTTCGACTTAATTTTTGTACGTGGTGTAGGTAAAGATCCAACTTCATTCTTTTGTATGTGGATATCCATTTTTCCCAGCACCATGCGTTGAAAAGACTGTCCTTTCCCCAGTGAATGATCTTGGCATCCTTGTCAAAAACCATTTGACTATATGTGCAAGAGTCAAAGGACCGTATCAAGAATATTAAAAGACAATTCACAGAATGGGAGAAAATTTTTTTTTTTTTTTTTTTGGCACATGGGCTTAGTTGCTCCATGGCATGTGGGATCTTCCTTGAGCAGGGATCGAACCTGTGTCCCCTGCATTGGCAGGCGGATTCTTAACCTCTGCGCCACCTAGGAAGCCCTAGGGAGAAAATTTTTGCAAATCATATATCTGATAAAGTTATAGTATCCACAATATATAAAGAACTCTTCCAACTCAGCAACAAAAAGACAAACAGCCCAATTTAAAACAGGCAAAGAAGATGTATAAACTTCTCCGAAGAAGATATATAAAGGGCCTAAAAGTGCATGAGAAGATGCTTGATGTCATTACTCATTAGGGAAATGCAAATCAAAACCACAATGAAATACCACTTCACACCCACTAAGATGGCAATTATAAAAAAGATGGACAATAACAAATGTTGGTAAGGATATGGAGAAAATTTGAACCCTTGTACATTGCTGGTGTGTAGCAAAATGGTGCAACTGATTTGGGAAACAGTTTGACAGTTCCTCAAAAAGTTAAACATACTTACTATATGACCCAGTAATTCCACTTCTAGATATACACCCAAGAGAAATGAAAATATACAATCTCACAAAACTTGTCTGTAAATGTTCATAGCAACATTATGTACAATAGCCAAAATGTGGAAACAATCTGTGTCCATTGATATATTGATAAACAAAATGTGGTATATCGATACCGTGGAATATTAATTGGCCATAAAAGGAATGCAGCACTGACACGTGCCACGACATAGATGAACCTTGAAAACATGATATTAAGTCAAAGAAGCCAGACACAAAAGGCCACATATTGATAACCCCATTCATTTGAAACACCCAGGATAGGCAAATCCATAGAGACAGAAAGTTAATTAGAGGTCAGGGTTGTACAACTTTGTGAATATACTAAAAAGCACTGAACTGTACACTTTAAAATTGTATGTGGCATGTGAATTATATCTTGCGGGAAAAAAGAGGAAGAAAAGGAGGAGGGGAAAAAATACCACTACCAAGCAAATGAAATTGCTGATGTTGTCACAGATTCTCCAAAGGTGCCAATTATTTTCTCTGTGAAGGGAAGGGGCAGGCTCTCGATAAAGCTAACATCTAATTGGGAATGGCTGTGCTCCAGGACCCTGCAGGACAAATTTTAATAACACTCCTCTAATAGTTACTCTGGTAATTTGTCCAGAAATGTGTGCAGTACATTTTGCTTTCCCCAACAATTTCTGTTAAAAGCACAGTGATGTTTTCTGTTCCATGTTTTATCCAAAAGTTAGATGCATAGGGTTGTTTTGGAAAGATGTTTTCTTCTTCAGCTGGGTTATAGACACGCCAGTGAGCTGATCATGTCTGATGAGAAGCTGAGTCTCACTTATACACATTGCTGGCCTACAAAAGAGGACTGATGCTCTGTCAGTTAAGTGACATTCTCTGGTTTGTAATTGAAATCCCATAAATTTGTGATCATGGCATTTGTTTTTACACTGAAATGGGAGACTATAAACACTCGGGTTTGTGTGTAATGATTTTGTCACCTAGTTTGCCAGTGAAAAGTTTTTCCTTCACTTGTTTGTTGTTAATGCTGCTTGGCTTCCTGCCAATTCAGTAACAATGACCCCACATTGTCATCTTGTTATCTGAAAGAATTCTGCAATAGTAGATTCTGAACAAATGTCTAATGAATGAATTGAATGAACGATGTGTTTTTCTTGTTTATTTTTCATGGCGGGTACAGAATCACAAATACATGATTTACGTTGTAATTCAGCCACTAAGAAATTAGGCCCAATATTGTTTATTTTATTTATTTTAAAAAATTAATTAATCTATTTATTTATTTATTGGCTGCGTTGGGTCTTCGTTGCTGCATGCAGGCTTTCTCTAGTTGTGGCGAGCAGGGGCTACTCTTTGTTGCGGTGCACAGGCTTCTCATTGTGGTGGCTTCTCTTGTTGCAGACCACGGGCTTCAGAAGTTGTGGCACGTGGGCTCAGTAGTGGTGGTGCACGGGCTTAGTAACTCCATGGTATGTGGGATCTTCCCAGACCAGGGCTCGAACCCTTGTGCCCTGCATTGGCAGGCAGATTCTTAACCACTTAGCCACCAGGGAAGCCCCTGGAATGTAGTTTCTTACAGGAGCCCACAAAGATTGGGTTTGTTGAGCCTAAGCTAACACTTACTGCTTTCTGTTGCCCCTTGGGGTGCTCCAAAGGAATACAGCCTGATAAAATGATAGAAGGAACAGACAGCTTCACCATGGGAGAGGAAATAATCAGAAGTCGAATAGTCTTAGCAACAGTTGGCAATGAATAAGGGCAACCCCTGTGTTAAGGTTGGAAGTTGCTTTGATTGCGCACTTGCAAGTGACAGCACTCAGCTCACAGGAGTCCTTGCCCTGACTATTTTGTCTTGCCCTGTTTCTAGACCATTTGTCAGCCCTATTTTTCTCCCCTTCTTTGAAAGTGTATTGAAAGGTCTGTGAACTGCAACCTGAACAGTACCCACACTTGGACAACAGGGATTGTCCCTGGTAATTACTCAGGAAATTACTGAAGTAACCAAAAAAGCTTTCTGGCACGTCCAAATTCCTTTCTTGCTGCAGAATCTTCCTGTCTAAATTTCTCACCTGAATTTGGAAGTTTATATGGATTTTTATCATCTACTCCGCATTACAATTAGGTCCCATACACCCACCGCTTCCAAGCTCATGTGTAACTTTTATCCCTATCTTTCAGGCCTAGTCCACTACTAGGCCCACTTCCCTTCAAGCCTTTCTGTGTGTGTCTTGTTTCTGCCAGAAGGTAGGTTCTAAGCATTAGGGTCACATCATTTCCATGCTAGCTGGCATACAACTAAGAACATATGAATTATTTAATAAATTTATCTGAAGAAAACAAAAACATTAGTTCGAAAAAATGTATGCATCCCCATGTTCATTGCAGCATTATTTACAATAACCAAGATATGGAAACAACTTAAGTGTCTATCGATGAGTGAATGGGTAAAGAAATTGTGGTGTACACATACAATGGAATAGCAGTCAGACATTTTGCACAAAAGGAAGGGATTGGGAATTCCCTGGCTGTCTAGTGGTTAGGACTCCGAGCTTCCACTGCAGGGGGCACAGGTTCAGTCCCTGGTTGGGAAACTAAGATCCTGCAAGCCGTGCGGGTCGGTCAAATATATATATATACTTTTATTACCCTTCCTATGATCAATTCTCAACTCCAACTATAAAGACAGGAAATATGTGCCACCTTTAAATATATATATAAAGGAAGGGATTAGGGGATGGTAGACAAAATCCTAGCACCTTTCCTCCGCTTGTCTCTGCAAGACAGTTATCCCCATACTTCCAACTGGAGAATTCTCTACACCTAACAGTAATAACAAAAAGAACAACAGCTACCATTTATTGAATGGGCACTAGGGACTAGGCATTGGGCATACAGCCCTATGAGGGAGGTGTTATTAGCCTGATATTAATGTTGAAGAACACGTAGCTCAAAGAGGATACAATGCTTGGGCAAAATCACACAGCTAGCTAGCTTGTGGCAGAGCAGGGATTCAAAAGTAGGTCTACCTGTCTCAAGAGCATATGTTCCTTTAACCATAGTACACTGCCTCATTTTTGGTGCTATAATAAGAAAGAGGTGCACTGGGTAGGGGGAAGGGATGTAATCTGATCCTTGGAATATACATTCTATTTACTTTTATTATCCTTCCTATAATCAATTCTCAACTCCAACTATAAAGGCAGGAAATATGCCCCTCCTAAAGCTGAATCTGTATTACACACCTGGGGAAAGGTACTTTTATACTAATTCAAATCACAGAAAATAACAAAATATGGTTTTCTTTCTCTCTCTGTTTTCTCTTTGATTCCACTTACCTTTATTAGAATTTTCAAAGGCAAACTTTTGGCTAAATTTTCTTTTGAAGTAAAACCTATATACTACATAAAGTACACAAATCTTACATGCACAGCCCAGTGAATTGTCACAAAGTAAACACAGCCATGTCCTCCCCACCCAGATTAAAATAAAGAACATGACCGACATCCCAGAAGCCTGCCTCATGCCCCCTTCCAAGTCACTAACTAGCTGTCAACAATTATGACTCCGCTTCTATTATTATTTATTACTTTTGACTGTTTTTGAACTTTATGTAAATGGGGTCATAGAGTATACTCTTTTGTGTTAGCTTTCTTCGTTTCAACATTATATCTGTGAAACCAATCCACATTATTGCTTGTAGCATAACTTTAAAAATACATGTGTATATAAAAATATACATGTATATTAATATATATAAATATTAATATATATAAATGTATATATATTATGTATGAATATATGCGTGTATATACATACATAGACATATATGTATATATAAAATTCTTTTGTATAAATACAAAATATATTTATGCATTCTACAATTGATGGACATTTGGGTGATTTCCAGTTTGGGGCTGTTCTGAGTAACGCTGCTGTGAACATTCTTGCAGGTGTCTTTTGGTGGACATATTTCCTTACTTCCCTTGGGTATTTATTGATTTATTTTTAAAATTTATTTTATTGAACTAGAATTGATTTACAATGTTGTGTTAACTTCTGTATTGGGTATATATTTAGCATCAGGATTGCTAGGTCATAGGATACACATGTTCGGCTTGGTAGATACTGCCAAACAGTTTTCCAAAATGGTTGTACCAATGTTTACCACAGTGAGTAGAGTATAAGAATTACTCCCCATACTTGCCAAACTTGCCATCATCAGGCTTTTAAATGTTAGATATTTCAGATAGATTTGTTATCACATTATGGATTAAATTTGATAATATTTTAAGCACTTTTGCATGTGGTAATTGGCCATCTGTGGATCCTATTTTTTGAAATATCAGTTCATTCTTTTTTATTCATTAAAAAAATGAACTTTCTTTTTCTTGATATGTAACAATTCTTTATATAGTCACACTAGGAATCTTTGGTCAGATAAATGGATTTCAAATGTTATCTCTCTATGGCTTGCCTTTCCACATTTTAAATGATGTCTTTTGGTGTACAGAAGTTCTTCATTTTTAGGAAGACCAATTTAATAATCTTTATCTTTTCACTTATTGTTTTTTATTTCCTATTTAAGAAATCTTGGACAACCCTCAAGTTAATGAAGGTAGTTTCTTATTTTACCTTCTAGAAGTTTTGTCATTTTACCTGTTACAGTTAGTTCTATAATTGATCTGGAATAAAAGTTTGTGTGTTGTGTGAAGTTCAGATTCCAAATTTGTATTTTCCCATATGGATTCCAAAGAAGGTACTACTTCTTGAAAAGATCATTATTTCCCCCATTGATTAAAATAACACCTTTGTCAAAAAATCAGGTGGCTAAATATTTATAGATCTGTTTCTGGATTCTAGAGAGGTTACAGGAAAATTCAGCTGTTCTCGTTGCAGGAAGGGGAGCCCCATCCAGGGCCTCAGAGTGGGCTTTTGTCTAACACTTGGAAATGAATTGTCCCAGGAGACACACATGCTAACCAAGCAAGAGATTATTAGGAAGGGGCGCCCGGACAGAGAGCAGCAGGGTAAGGGAACCCAGGAAAAGTGCTCTGCCAGGTGGCTCTCAGTCTCAGGTTTTATGGGAGTGGGGTTAGTTTCCAGGTTCTCTCTGGCCAATCATCATGCTTGTGCCCATATTTGGTCTGACTCAGGGTCCTTCCTGGTGGCTCACGCATCTCTCAGGCAAGATGGACTCCAGCGAGAAGGATTCTGGGAGGTTGGTAAGATAATATTATGGGCTGGCATTGCCTCCCTCCTTTTGGCCCCTCCTGAATTCTCCTGGCAGCAGCACCATGTTCCTTATCGGGACCTCCTATTGTGAGACAACTCATGCAAGTGCTTATTATTGTGCCCGGCCAAGGCGGGAGGTTTTGGTCAATGGTTCCCTAACAAAAGCAGGAGTGTAATGTAGACGTCAGAGAAAATATTACCAAGGATAAAGAGGAACATGGCATTATGATAAAAGGTACAATCTACCAATAAGACATAGTGAGCCTAAATGTGAACACCAAAGAACAGAGCTTCAAAAAACATGAAGCAAAAACTGACAGAATTGAAAGGAAAAATAGACCACAATATAGCTGAGGACTTTAACAACGTCTCTCTCAACAGAACTACTAGAAAGAAAATCAACATGGATATAGAAGAACTGTTAAACACCACTGTGGTAGGGAGAATGATAGCCCCCTAAGGATACTCATGTTTTAATCCCCAGAACCTCTAAATGTGTTATATTACATGGCAAAGTGGTGGGCAGAATAACAATACCTTCAAAGTTATTCATGTTTTGATCCTCAGAACCTGGGAATATGTTGCCTTACATGGCAAAGGGGAATTAAGGTAACAGATGGAATTAAGGTTGTTTATCAGTTGATCTTAAAATATGGAGATAATTCCAGATTATCTGAAAGGTTAAATGTAACCACACGCACACAATGGTCCTTAACCATGACACAGGGAGGTAGAAGAGGTCAGAGTGATGTGAAGTGAAAATAATACAACCCACTGCTGGCTTCAAAGATGGAAGAAGAGGGCTATGAACTAAGCAATGTGAGCAGCCTCTAGAAGCAGGAAAGCGGAAGATAATGGATTCTATCCTAGATCCTCCAGAAAGGAATGCAGCCCTGCTAACAAACTGGTTTTTGACCCAATGAGCCCCATTACAGATTTCTGAACTACAGAACCATAAGATAATAAATTTGTGTTGTTTTAAGCCATTAAGTCTGTGGTAATTTGTTGCAGCAGCCACAGGAAACTAATTATAACCATTAACTAAGTGGCTCTAACACTCCACCCAACAACAGCAGAACATACATTCTTTCTAAAAGCACATGGCACGATGACCAAAATAGACCACATCCTGGGTCATAAAAGAAACATCAAAAAATATTAAATTAATTGAAATCATACAGAGATTGTTCTCTGACCATCATGAAACCATACCAGAACAAAGAGCTAATAGTAAAATCTTCAAACACTTGGAAATTAAACAGCACATATCGAAATAATCTAATGGCTAAAAGAGGAAGTCTCAAAGGACTCAAGAACTACATTGAGCTGAATGAAATTGAAAATACAACATATTAAAATTTGTAGGATGCAGCTCAGGCAGTGCCCAGAGGGAAATTTGTAGCACTAAATGGTTAGAAAAGAAGAAAGCTCTCAAAACATTAATCAAGTCCTCACCTCAAGAACCTAGAAAAAGAGCAAAATATGCTCAAAGAAGGAAGGAAATAATAAAGAGCAGAAATCAATGAAGTTGAACAAAGAAAATTAGAGAAAATTAATGAATCAAAACTCTAGTTCTTTGAAAAGACCAGTAAAATTGATAAACCCCTTGACAAGCTAGCAATGGAAAAAGAGAGATAGCACAAATTACAAATATTAGAAATGAAAGATAGGCTGTCACTACAGACTCTACAGACGTTAACTGGATATTGAGGGTTTACTGTGAACAACTCTTTTTTAAGATATATTATTTTATTTTTAAAATTTTATTTGTTTATTTTCATTTGTGCCATGTGACACGTGGGATCTTAGTTCTGTGAACAGGGATCAAACCTGCACCCCGTGCAGTGGAAGCACAGAGCCCTAACCACTGGACCACCAGGGAATCCCTATGAACAATTCTTTGCACAGAAATTTAACAATGCAGATGAAATGTACTAATTCTTCAAACCTACAAAATACCAAAACTCACTCAAGAAGAAATAGATAATATTAATTGTGCTATA
This sequence comes from Hippopotamus amphibius kiboko, assembly GCF_030028045.1. Taxonomy (NCBI): domain Eukaryota; kingdom Metazoa; phylum Chordata; class Mammalia; order Artiodactyla; family Hippopotamidae; genus Hippopotamus; species Hippopotamus amphibius. The sequence goes on along the minus strand of NC_080203.1, from coordinate 18,912,213 downwards.
ACTATTAACATGAATTTGTCATTCTAAAACTCCCATAAAATAAATCTCCATTGTGGTTTTCATTTGCATTTCCTTAATGATTAGCAATGTTGAGCTTCTTTTCATGTGCCTGTTGGCCATCTGCATTTCCTCTTTGGAAGAATGTCTATTCTGTTCTTCTGCCCCTTTTTAAATTGAGTTGTTTGTTTTGTTGATGTTGAGTTGTATGAGCTGTTTATATATGTTGGGTATTAACACCTTATTGGTCATATCATTTGCAAATATCTTCTCCCATTTAGTAGGCTGTCCTTTCATTTTGTGAATGATTTCTTTTGCTGTGCAAAACTTTTAAGTTTAATTAAGTCCCACTTATTTATTTTTGCTTTTGTTTCCTTTGCTTTAGGAGATAGATCCAAAAAAATATTGCTGTGATTTATGTCAAAGAGTGTTCTGCCTATATTTTTCCCTAAGAGTTTTGTAGTATCTGGTCTTATATTTAGGTCTTTAATCCATTTTGAGTTTATGTTTGTATATGGTGCTAGAGAATGTTCTAATTTCATTCTTTTATATTTATCTATCCAATTTTACCAGCACCACTTATTGAAGGGACTGTCTTTTCTCCATTGTATATAGTCTTGCCTCCTTTGTTAGAAATTAATTGGCCATAAGTGTGTGGGTTTATTTCTGGGCTCTCTATTTTGTTCCACTGATCTATGTGTTTGTTTTTGTGCCAGTACCATAATATTTTGATTACTGTAGCTTTGTAGTATAGTCTGAAGTCAGGGACTGTGATTCCTCCAGCTCTGTTCTTCTTTCTTGAGATTGTTTTGGCTAGTTAGGGTCTTTTGAGTTTCCACACAAAATTTTAAATTATTTATTCTAGTTCTGTGAACAATGCCATTGGTATTTTGATAGGAATTGCATTGAATCTATAGATTGCCTTGGGTAGGATGGTCATTTTAACAATGTTGATTCTTCCAATCCAAGAACATGACATATCTTTCCATCTGTTTGTGTCATCTTCAATTTCTTTCATCAGCCTCATTGTTTTCCTTTACCTCCTTAGATAGGTTTACTTCTAGGTATTCTATTCTTTTTGATGCGATGGTAAACGTAAATCAAAAAAACAATGAGATATCACCTCACATCTGTCAGAATGGCTATCATCAAAAAGAACACAAATAACAAACGTTGGTAAGGATGTGGAGAGAAGGGAACACTTGTTCCTTGTTGGTAGCAATGTAAATTGTTATAGCCACTGTGCAAAAGACTATGGAGATTTCTTTAAAAACTAAAAAGAGAATTACCATATGACCTAGCAATTCCACTCCTTGGTATATATCAAAAACACCTCAAAACACTAATTTGAAATGATACATGCACCCCAATGTTTATAGCAGCATTATTTATGATTGCCAAGATATGGAAGCAACGTAAGTGTCCATCAACAGATGAATGGATAAAAAAGATTGGTGTATATATAGTGGAATACTACTCAGCCATAAAAAAGAATGAAATTTTGCTATTTGCAGCAACATGGATGGAACTTGAGGGCATTATGCTAAGTGAAATAAGTCATACAGAGAAAGACAAATACTGTATGATATTACTTATATGTACAATCTAAAATATACAACAAACTGGTGAATATGACAAAAAAGAAGCAGACTGACAGATATAGAGAACAAACTAGTGGTTACCAGTGGGGGGGGGGGGGAAGGGGGGAGGGGCAATATAGGGGTTGGGGATTAAGAAGTACAAAATATTAGGTATAAAAAGAAAAGGAAAGAAATATCCAGCCCCAGAGAATCCTACCAAGCATTTAAATAAGAAATAACATCAGTTTTATAGAATATCATCTAAGAAAAATAGAGGAACAGGGACCATTTACCAACTCATTTTATGAGGTCACTGTTGCCTTCATACCAAGATTAGGCAGAGACAGTACAAAAAAAGAAAACTACAGACCGGTATCTTGCATGAACTTAGACACAAAAATTCTCAAATAAATATTAGCAAATCAAATTTAGTAATATGTAAAAAGAATTATGCACCACAACCAAGTGGGGTTCATTCCAGGAATTCAAGACTGGTTCAGTAGTCAAAACATAACCTACCATGTTAACAGCGTTTAAAAAAAAAAAGGATTACAGAAAACAATTCAGGTGATACAAACAAACTTTATTTGACTCTTCATGAAGTAGACAATCTCTCTTCAGAGAACTGCAAAATGGAGTGGAAAGCAAGTTTATAGAATAAAAAATAAAGAACAAGACAGAGACAATTAGAAAACATCTGATTGGCTGGAGTCACATCACCAACCTTTTGTGGGTGAGAAAGCCCAGAGTTTGCTTGGCATTTGGAGATTAGCTGACTGAATGTACTGCAGTTCTGGTCAAGTGGAACATTTATGGGGGACTCAAAAGTTACCCAAGTTTCAGTTTGCTGATGTGGCACCCCAGGCAGGAGTGACTCCACTTTGGGCCTAGAAAGTTATTTCAACAACAGACAAAAAGAAGTCATCATATTAACTGATTCAGAAAAAGCATTTGACAAAATTCTAAACTCATTTAGTACCTTCGCTTGGGCTGCTATAACAAAATACCATAAACTGAGTAGGCTTCAAAGTCCAAGATCATGGTGGTAGCTGATTAGATGTGGAACTTCTTTGTGGCTTGCAGATGGCCATCATCTCACTATATTCTCACATAGTGGAGAGATTTTGTGTCTCTTTCTCTTTTTATAAGGGCATTAGTCCCATCAGAAGAGTCCCACTCTCATCACTTAATCTAACTCTAATCAACTCCCAAAGAAAGACCCCACTTCCAAATATTATCACATTGGAAATTAAGGCTTCAACATATGAATTTGGAGGGGGACATAAACATTCCGTGCATAACATTGATGATAAAAACTCTCTCCTAACTAAAAATTGAGGGGAACTTGCTCAACTTCATAAAGATCATTCTACAAAAACCCCTACAGCTAACACTATACTTAATGGTGCAATACTGAATGCTTTCCCCAGAAAAAAAGGACAAGGCAAAGATGCCTTCTATTCTCACCACTCTTATTCGTCATGGTACCGGAAGCCCTAAACAGTACAAACATGCAAGAAAAAGAAAGACATACAGATTAGAAAGGAAGAAATAAAACTGTCCCTATTTGCAGATGTCATCTTGTCTAAGTATAAAATCCCACAGAATCCACCAGAAAGCACTAAAAATAAGTGAATTCAGCAAGGCCAAGGGTCACTGGGTGCAGGATAACACACAAATATCAACTGTATTTTTATATGCTAGCATTGAGCAAGTGGAAACCAGAATTAAAAACAATACTATTTTCAATCATCAAATAAAATGAAACAGGTAAAATTTTAACAAAACATGTACAAGATCTGTGTGCTGAAAATTACAAATAAGCAAATAAGCACATGAAAAGATGTTCAACGTCATTAGCCATTAGAGAAATGTAAATTGAAACCACAGTGAGATATTATTACACACATATCAAAATAGCTAAAATTAAAAATACTGATGCTAGCAAGTGCTGCTGAAGATGTGGAGAAACTGGATCTCTCATACATTGCTGGTGGGAATCTAAAATGGTACAGACATTCTGGAGATAGTTTGTCAGTTTCTTACAAACTTAAACATACACTTGCCATACAGCCCAGCAACTATACTCCTGGCATTTATCCCAGGGAAATGAAAATTTACGTTCACACAAAAACCTGCATGCAAATGTTTGTAAAGGCTTTATTCACAGTCTCTAAAAACTGGAAACTACCCAGGAGAACTTCAACAGGTGAATGGATAGGCAAACTGATATATTCATGCCATAGAACACTGCACAGCAATACAAAAGAAAGAACTTTCCATATACACAGCAACTTGTATGGGTCTGACAGACAGGTTGAATGAAAAAAATCCAATCTCAAAAGGTTACATAGGGCTTCCTAGGTGGCGCAGTAGTTGAGAACCCTCCTGCCAATGCAGGGGACACAGGTTCGACCACTGCTCCAGGAAGATCCCACATGCCACGGAGCAACTAAGCCCGTGTGCCACAACTACTGAGCCCATGTGCTGCAACTACTGAAGCCCATGCGCCTAGAGCCCGTGCTCCACAACAAGAGAAGCCACGGCAATGAGGAGCCCGCGCACCACAACGAAGAGTAGCTCCCACTCACTGCAGCTAAAGAAAGCGCATGCACAGCAAAAAGACCCAACACAGCCAATAAAATAAATTAAAAAAAACAAAAAAACCCCCAAAAGGTTACATACTATATGATTCAATTTATTTAACATTGTAAAAATGACAAAATTATAAAGATGGAGAACAGATCAGTGATTCTGAACCATTTTTTCATTTTTGGCCCCCCTAAGAAGAGATTTTAGACGTTTTTTTCCTAATTGCTTCACCCCAAATAAAATACCAAGGAATAAGATTTTATCAAGCGGGGCTGAGTTTTGGAAAGCTACAAATCATTGGCTAAGATTCTTTTTCAGGGAGGAGGGGGCAAAGGCAGGTTGGAAAGGATGCGGAGGAAGTCACACTTCTCTGAGGACACATTTTTGTACAGTTTTGACTTTTGAAATCTTGCCAGTGTTCTACATTTTCCAAGATAAAATTGAATCAACAGGATTGGGGGAGAAACCTAGAACTGAATGCAAACTGAAACAAATGAACCCAACTGTATTTCAAATGAATAATATAACCACTTGGTAAATAACGAGTCCAAATAACGTTTGAACAAAGTACTTGGTTTATATATCCTTGTGGGACTTCCCTGGTGGCGCAGTGGTTAAGAATCCACCTGCCAATGCAGGGGACACGGGTTCAATCCCTGAGCCGGGAAGATCCCACATGACATAGAGCAACTAAGCCCATGTGCCACAACTATTGAGCCTGTGGCCTAGAGCCCACAATCCACAACTACTGGGCCAGCATGCCACAACTACTGAAGCCCAGAAGCCCACACACCTAGAGCCCGTGCTCTGCAACAAGAGAAGCTACCACAAACTACCACAATGAGAAGACTGCACACCGAAATGAAGAGTAGCCCCTGCACTCCACGACTAGAGAAAGCCCACGTGCAGCAACAAAAACCCAACACAGCCAATCAATCCATCAATCAATAAATTTATAATATATATATATATATGTATCCTTGGACTAGGGATAAAAAAAGAACTGCATACAAATCTTCAACCCATTTAAGTAGATTTGTTTTCTATAGTAGTATGAGTGCATCAATTCTGAAACTATTTTATGTGTATTGGAGAAAACGAGTTAATATTGTTGCAAATCAGACTTCTGCTGGAAGAAGGGAGATAAAAATTTTAAATGGATAGAAGCAGGAAATATCTTGCAGAGTTGGAATGGAATTAGAAGTATCAGCATGCACGCACAATTTCTCCAAAATTAAGGAAAAAAATCGGAATGTGGACTAGAAAGTATTAAAGTATGTATGTACATATGTATATGTTTACATTAATGCTACACAGATATATTTTATTGTACCAGAAATTATTACTTATAGAGAGAAAATGAGAGATACCGATATAACTACTGATTAAGAAATGATCCCAGATTGGGATTGACATATACACACTACTATATATAAAATAGATAACTAATAAGGACCTACTGTAATGGCCTATATGGGAAAAGAATCTAAAAAAGAGTGGATATATGTATATGTATAACTGATTCACTTTGCTGTACAACTGAAACTAACACAACATTGTAAATCAATTATACTCCAATAGAAATTTAAAAAAAAAATGATCCCTAAAAAACTGTTTTCAAAGTAATCCGGAATTTAACTGTGTTCCTGCTTCTATTCTTCTTTTTTTAATCTCCTTTTATTTTTTTAGATTTATTTTTTCTTCTCTCTCTTTTTAAAAAATATTTATTAATTTATTTATTTTGGTTGCACAGGTCTTAGTTGTGGCACATGGGATCTTCGTTGTGTCATGTTTAGTTGCGGCATGAGGACTTCTTAGTTGGAGCATGTGAACTCTTAGTTGTGGCATGCGGGATCTCAGTTCCCTGACCAGGGATAGAACCTGGGCCCCTTGCTTTGGGAGTGCAGAGTCTTACCCACTGGACCACCGGGGAAGTCCTTGAAATCTCCTTTTATTTTTGAAACCGTATATGTTTTCATACTTCTTTTATGTTAGAAGTGGTGTCGTTTATTGGTTAATAGAATGAGCTTTGAAGTCAGGGAGTCTGTGTTTAAATTCCAGCTTTTTCAGTTATTAGCTATGTGGTGTCAATCAAGTTGTTTAACCTCTATGAACCTTGGATACCTGATCTATAAAGTGAGAGTAATAATTATATTACTCACGGGATTATGTACATAGGGTGCCCAGCATACTGGGCTCAATATCTAACAGGTACTATTGCTGTTGTGTGCAATTATTATTACTGAGTGCCCAACTCATATAGTTATGGTATTGCTATATTGCTTCTTCCATAAGTAAGAAAAATAAATAGGGTTTTGTGCCTAATTCAGGTATCCAGATGAAACAATCACATAACTTATCTATTCTCATGTTACATATTCATACACATTCTGGGAAGTCTTAACTAAAATCTCCAAATATTGATATTTTAACATTGTAACATTTGCATTGTGTTTAACATTATAACACTTGCATTCTATTTAACATTGTAACATTCTTTCCATAGGAGAGGAAATCAACATAAGAAATACTCTACTCTGTATTTTGGGTTTTTAATCAGAATGGTTTAGTTACTAATGGAGCAACAGGTTGTTACTTCTAGGCTGAATGTATCCTTCAGGAGATAAAGGATGACAGCTCTGGGGCAGTAAAGAGCCCAGAGTCAGCCATTTTGTGTTTGAGTCCCAGAACTGCCTTTTCTCATTTTAAGACTTTGGGCAAATCACTTAAATTCTTTAAATATCAGTTTCCTACGGGGATATGTGTATAAAAACAGATGATTGAACCTGGTGTACCCCCAAAAAAATAAAAAAGAAAAAAAAATTAAAAAAAAAAAAAGGAAAAAAAAATCAGTTTCCTCATTTGAAAGATCTGGATAATATTGTCTATTCATAGGATTGTTATGAGGATCAAATGAGAAGGGGCGTGAACATGCTTTTGTACACAGAGAGGTGCTATGCAAGTGTATCACATGGCATCATATATTCTGTGGCACAAACCTCAAAGACCACAGGGGGAAATGGTCCTAGTATACTTTGACTTGGTTTTATAAACGATGATTTTGTTACTTACTGAATGCTAATAGCATTCTCTGTAGCTGTTCAAGAATAGATGTATGCAATATCAATGAAATTCATGAACTGTAGAGTGCTTTTGCCCCTACTGTGGTATCTGTTCCTTCTTTAACCTTTCCCTGAGCAGCCTGTTGAAAATGAATTATCTTTTGGTAAGAAAATAATTACTGTGAGGAAAAAATTCCCACAGACAAAATCGACTAAGATTTTTATGTATCACTTGGAAAGGAATTTACTTACAAATAAAAGCGAGTGTAGCCAAATTAGTATATACTTTTTCAGGCTCCAGAATTATTGATACTATCCATTAGCATCTAATCCAGAAATGGAAATAAAGTCTACACTCTTAGCTTACATTTCAAATTTTTCTCTGTATTTTTTAAGACTATCTCAAATTGCCAAAAAAACTAGTTGTGAAATTTTAAAATGTACTTATCAACCTCTTTTTTTATGTATGTGAGACTAATCTATGTCATAGATTCATTTAAATTGCCTGGTTATTTATGTATTTTGTGGGTAAAGGCTAGCTGTCCCTTCTAAATGACAAGGTCTTGTTACAATTTTTTTCATTTATTAATAGAGTTACCTAGTTCCTTTGTTCTCTAGCTTGTCCTTACCCATTTAGGAAATAATGAAAAATAAAGTATGATACATTTTTCTTTGTAACTTTCTGTTTTGGTTCATTCTGTTTCACATTTTAATTTAGATGACAAATAAAGAGTATGTTTGATCCACTTGCTAAGTCAAACTTCCCTGATTCGTTTTCTCATGACAACAGTTACAGTTTACGAATACCTAAACTCTAGTCTATAAAAATAACAAGCTTTATTTTTCATTCTCAACTCCAGAAAACTCTACCAAATCTCAATTATTCTCAGATGACATTCCTGAATCTGTGGTTGAAATTTTAAATGTACATCTCCCCCACTCCACGACACATTTTAAGAGGCACTTAGGAACATTTTAAAAATTTCTTTAAAAATTCATCAGACTTCCCTCAGCCTCTGTATCCTGGGAAGTCTGGGCCACCATTTTGCGCACTAATTATATACAGGAGTTGGGGTAGTGGCTGGGGACTCTGAGTGATGTGGTTACAAAAGAGTCACTTATAAACTAAATAGCTGAAAATTAAACAACTAAGATTTCCCAGGTTGACCTGCGTTTGACTTCAAGTCATTCTGTTTAGGTCCAAATGTGGTTTGACAAAGAAATTAGAAGCAGGTACAAGGTCTATAGGCCTTGTACAATCCCACAGGTAAGAAAGAGCAAAAGCTTTTTCATATCATCATAGACTCTTCAGGTCTGGAAGGATTAATGAGCATTAAAGGCCACCCACTCAAAACACTCATGTGATGCTAGAATCTCCTTTACAGTAAGTACCTTGCCAAATCTCTGTCTAGCTTCTGCTTGAATACTTGCAATGACTATTAAATCACTATCTCAGAAGACAGAGAATTCCATTTTTCTTACATTGACCCAAAATCTGTAGCTTCCACCCATTGGTTTTAGTTCGACTCCATGAGGCTACTTAAAAAAAGTCTAATGCCTCTTCCACATGACAGTCCTGCAAATACTTGGAGACAGCTCTCATACCACCCATGTTATGTCTTTTCTAGGCTGAACATCCCTAGTTTGTTCAAGTGTTCCTCCTATGACAGTGGAGGAGCTTAATAAATATTTGTGGGATGAATAAATAAGTTGTTCCTTTTCTTTGAATATATTCTGTTTTGACTACATCATTTTAAAAATTAATATTTATGGAGTACTTACTATGTGTTACTTTGTTTAATTTTCACAACAACCTTACTATTATCTGTATCTTACAGTTAAGGAAACTGAGACAGAGAGAGATTAAGTAACTTTCCCAAGGTCACAGAATTAAAAGTGACACAACTGGCATGTGAAGTAGGGAAGTTGTGACAGTAAAGCCCACATCATACTATTCTGCATTTTTTTAAATAAAGAAGATGCCATTTTACTTTATTTCTTAAAAATTTTATTTATTTTTCTGGCTTCTTTGGGTCTTCATTGCAGCGCTCAGGCTTTCTCTAGTTGTGCTGAGTGGGGGCTACTCTTCGTTGCAGTGCTCGGGCTTCTCATTGCAATGGCTTCTTTTGTGCTGGTTGTTCTGCATCATGTGGGATCTTCCTGGACCAGGGATCAAACCCGTGTCTCCTGCATTGGCAGGTGGATTCCTTACCACTGCACCACCAGGGAAGTCCTATTCTGCATTCTTAAAAGTGTTACCCAGAAATGAACACCAACACCTTAGGTGTGGCACAGAGTAAGTATGGCTACGATCTTTTTAGATAATATATTTCCACGAATGTAGCCTAACAACAGTTGAGTGTTTGGAGGGGACAGTTCATATTATTGGCACAAGTTAAGCTTACTCTTTCAAAGTGACAGCATTCTCAACCTGTACTCATGCAGCTGGTTTTCTGAATCCAAATACATGACCTTGTATTTTGCCCCTGTAGAGTTTCATCTTTCTTGATTAATTCGGTCTCTGTAACTTGTCAATATCTCTTTGAGTTCTAATCTTGCTATCTAATATAGTTATCATTCCCCCAGGTTTGCATTTACTGCAATATAAAGAGCCAGCCGGTGGTGCTCTCTATATTTTCTGGAGAAGACTGATGAACAGAGGAAGGCTGCAGAAAGAACCCTGTGGCAAACCACTAGAAACTTCCTTCCTCTCCCCTCCCCAGAAATCAGAGGGTGGGACTGAACGTTCCAACCCTTTAATTCTGGTTGGTGCCTCTGACAACCCGCCCCCATCTTTAGGTGAGTTCCAAATTCACTCATTAACATACAAAAGATACCTTTATTGCTCTCATCACTTAGAAAATTACAAGGGTTTTAGGAGCTCTGTGCCAGAGACGGGGATGAAGACTGAATGCAGAACTTCCCTAGTGGTGCAGTGGTAAGGAATCTGCTTGCCAGTGCAGGAGACACGGGTTTGATCCCTGGTCCGGGAAGATCCCACATGCCGCAGAGCTACTAAGCCCGTGCGCCACAACTAGAGAATACATTGCACTGAGAAGCCTGTGCACCGCAAAGAAGAGTAGCCCCCGCTTGCTGCAACTAGAGAAAGCCCGCGTGCAGCAATGAAGACCCAATACAGCCAATAAATAAATTTATTTTTTAAAAAAGACTGAACATATATTTCTTATTATAAATCACATCACAGTATATTTTACCACAATTAAAAAAAGTCCACCCCTATTTCTCCACTTGTCAAAGAGCCCTTGTCAAATGCCTTACTGAGGTCTAGAGAGGCCGTATGTCTAAATTTTATAATCAACCAAGTTGGTAATCTAGTTCAACATGTGTAAATTACCCTATCAAAGAAAGAAATGAAGATACTTTGATATCTGTAGCTATACCTATCAATATATAGATATATCCTCCTCTCCTCTCCTATATATAAATATAATTAGATTATATATAAACTTATCATATCAGTTGGTCCCTTCTTTATCCCAATACTCAAAAACAGGGAATTCCCTGGTTGTCCAGTGGTTAGGACTCGACATTCTCGCTGCTGAGGGCTCAGGTTCAATCCCTGGTCAGGAAACTAAGATCCCACAAGCCACACAGAAGAAAAAATTCAAAAACATTTTCCTTTAATAACCCTAGCTAGAATTAACCATTGTATTAATAACAAGTTATTTTAAAGGAATCTACCTTCTTCTCTTTGGGGGGAAAGCTCTACAGTATATTAAGCATCAAACACATAACATTTATTATCCAAATCCTTACCTTTCCCACTAGGTATATCCTCATTCTACACATGGGAAAAACTGAGGCTCTGTGACTCAACCAAGGCCACACAGTAGTAAATGTCAGAGCCGGGATTCAGCACACTGTTGTCTAGTTCTAATGTCCACATTTATCCCTCCAAGCTACTTTACCTACTTCCACTCCTGCAGAACATCTCTTTTCTCCAACAATTCCTCAATCAGAGAAGAAAGAAGCACAGTAAGTGTTGAAGAGATATTCCTCCTCTATGCTGTCCATCAAATTGCAATGTTAGCACTACGCACCAGGTATATACCTTTCTTAATCTTCCTCTGCTTTCTTCTCTGAATATAAATTCCCTAAGAGGGGTTTTTATTTGTTTCTTTGTTGTTGTTGTTGTTTTCAACATTCACTGCAAGTCTCAGATCATTAGAGCTCCTTGTTGTCATTCTTGTCATTCTTCATAATGAACTATGACGCCGTCTTGTAAATTTTTCCTTGCATATGTGTCCTTGACTTCTTGTTTTCATTCACTCACTCATTCAATCAATAAACATTGACTGAGTACCATTTGGGTTAAGTTTGGAGACTATGGTGGTAAACATGATGGGCAGGGTTCTCATGCTCATGAAGTTTATAGTCAAATGAGAAAGACAGTTGAGAAGGCATTTATATTGCAATGTGAAGTGTGCTATGATAAAGGTAAAGCACTGAGTTCTGTGGAAGTCAGAGGAGAGAAAACTAACTTTAACCCAATTAAACATGCACAGTGGGGGGAGCAGAAGGAGGGGAGGCAGAGCCATAGAAATCCTCCAGGAATTGATATATGAATTGAACTTTAAGGGATAAGTGATAGACTTGGAGAAAAGGGGAGGGACATGGATTCACAGCAGAGAGATCAGCATGTTCAAAAGCCAGGAAGGAAAAGGAAGCTGGATTATTTCAGGAAATATGAAAAACATGGTATGGCTAGACTGGAGGATGAAAGCAGAGGAATACCTTTTTTTGAAGGTGGGAACAGTCATCTGGATCACATTCATGAAGAACCTTGTAGGGGCTTCCCTGGTGGCGCAGTGGTTAAGAATCCACCTGCCAATGCAGGGGACATGGGTTCAAGCCCTGGTCCAGGAAGATCCCACATGCTGCGGAGCAACTAAGCCCGTGTGCCACAACTACTGAAGCCTGCACGCACAGAGCCTGTGCTCCGCAACAAGAGAAGCCACCGCAATGAGAAGCCCGCACACTGCAAGGAAGAGTAGACCCTGCTCTCCGCAACTAGAGAAAGTCTGCTCACAGCAATGAAGACCCAACGCAGCCAAAAATAAAATAAAAAAATTTATAAAAAAAAAAAAGAACCTTGTAAACTATGCTAAGGTTATAGAAGTGTTTGATTTTAAGCAGGGGAATAGCATGATGATATAAGTGTTTATTTTACAATCAATCTGGAAGCAAGGTGGAGAATAAATTGGGTGGGGGAAGAAAGAGTGAATGTGTGAAGACCAGTGAAGAGAGTGCTACATGGGGTGAGAAGCTGAAAACCGAAGAGCAAAACCTCTTAAAATCAAAGTAGAGTTTTCTGGAGTCTCCTGGTCCTCAAGAGGCAAAGACCAACATTAAGGCCTGTCCAGGGGGAGGGCCCTGGTCAATGCTGCAGGCCCTGGAGGGCTATGCTCCAGGAACAAAGGAGAACTAAAACATCACCAAATTGCAAACACCCTTAATCAGCTCAGTCTCTGGTTGGGCTAAAATGATTGATTATCCATTCTATCTACCTAGCAGAGAAAAGGATGGACACTTTCTGAAGGAAAAGAACATCAGCAAGAGTCAAAGTCTGTTCAGTTTTTATATACAATGTTCAGTGTTTAACTAGAAATTACTAAGTGTGCTATGAGAAAAAAACAGACTGCAGAAAGACCCACAGAGGATCCACAAATTTGAGTTAACAGACAAGGACTCTAAAATAATGGTGATTAATGTGTGAGAGAAAATAGATGATAAGATGGAGAATTTCACCAGCGACTTGGAAGATGTAAGAAAGACTCCAAGGTGGTAGAGTAGGAGACCCCAGGAGCCATCCTCCCATACAGATCAACAGTTAGACAGCTAACCACAAACAAAAACAGCTCTGGGAGAGCTCCAGAGTCCACTTGAGAAACTTCAGCAACACACTAGAACAAAAAAACAGAGAATAATCACACAAAAAAGGAAGGAAGAACAGCTTCATTTTGCCCACATCATCCCATCCTCCAGGCTGACACTGCTCAGTGCCAAGAGGGACCTCCTCAGGTAGAAAGAGTTCCCTCACCGAGAAAGGGAGAGCAAGTGAATGATCAGTTTCTCCAGCCTTTCAGGGCACTACACAAAGGACTCACTTTGGTTTCACCCCCCACCCAGAGACCAGCAAAACTGAGAAGATTGGGAACAAGGAAGAAGGGCAGGGCTACCAGGCTCAGCCACATAGTGGAGACGACAGCAGTCCCCTGTGACCTGCTTTGCAGAGGACCCCAGTAGCTTTTGCCACTGGGTAGCATAGCACAGCTTCAGTGGACCTCATACACATTTCACCAGATTTCACCCCACAGGTTTTCATGTTGGAAGATACCAGCCATTGGAGTCCCTCCCTGCTAGCTCCCCACCCAAACCCCTGTAGCTGATCCCTGCCATTATGTACACACTCAAGGCTAACCTCTCCAGCTGTGCAACTGCATGTCCCCAGACCAACTTTCAACACCAGCCTCCATGCTCATGCACACCCCTGTGGCGGGATCCTGCAGCACTGGTACAGCCACTATGGAAAATAGGGTGGAGGTCCCTCAAAAAATTAAAAATAGAACTACTATACGATCCAGCAATCCCACTCTTGATTTTTTTTAAAGCTCTTTATTGGAATATAATTGCTTTACACTGTTGTGCCAGTTTCTGCGGTACACCAAACTGAATCAGCTGTATTTATACATATATCTCCATATCCCCTCCCTCCCATGACTCTCTCGCACCCTCCCTGTCCTGGCCCTCTAAGGCATTGCCCATCATCGAGTTGATCTCCCTATGTTATGCAACAACTTCCCAGTAGCTATTTATCTTACATTTGGTAGTGTATATATGTCAATGCTACTCTCTCACTTCATCCCAGCTTCCCCTTTGCCCCATCCCCCCACCCGGTGTTCTCAAGTCCGTTCTCTACATCTGCACCTTCATTCTTACCCTGTCACTGGGTTCCCCGTTCTTGGTTATATCCAAAGGAAAGAAATTTACCATCTCAAAGAGATATCTGCACCCTCATGTTCATTGTAGCATTATTTGCAATAGCCAAGACATGGAAACAAACTAAGTGTGCATCAATGGATGAATGGATAAAGAAAATGTGATTGATATATATAATGGAATACTATTCAGTCATAAAAAAGAAGGAAACCCTACCATTTGTGACATGGATGGGCCTTGAGGGCATTATGCTAAGTGAGGTAAGTCAGACAGAGGAAGACAAATACTGTAAATCACATATATGGAATCTAAAAATATCAGTCATAGAAAGAGAGAGCAGATTGATGGTTACCAGGGCTGGTGTGGTGGAGAAATGGGAAGATGTTGGAGAAGATACAAACTTCCAGTTATAAGATGAATGAGCTCTGGGAATGTAACATACAGCATGGTGAACGTAGTTAAGAATACTGTCTTGTATACTTGAAAGTTGCTATGAGTAAATCCTGTGTTCTTGCCATAACAACAACAACAAAGTGGTGAATGTGTGAGGTGATGGATGTGTTAACCTTATCATGGTAAACATTTTGTTATATATAGTGTATCAAATCACCACATTGTACACCTTAAACTTGCACAATATTTTATGTCAATCATATATCAATAAAGCTGGAAAAAAAAGAATCAAAGGGAAATAATAGAACTGAAAACTGATATCTGAAGTTAAGAACTAACTAGAAACTTTTAACAACAAGATAGACCTGACAGAAGACAGGGTCAGTGAATCAATAATTCAATACATAGCACCTAAATCGTAGTACTGAGAGGAAAAAAAAAAGAGTAAAGAATAGAGAAAAGAACAAACAGACACATGGGACACATTGAAAATATCTAATACTATATGTAATTTAAGTCCCAGAAGGAGAGGAGAGAGAACAGGTGGGGCAGAAGTAATATTTGAAGAGATTATGCGTGAGCATTTTCCAAAATTGAGTAAAAACATTAACAAAGAGATGGAACCACAAGCAGGCTAAATACACACAGAAAAACCACTTATAGGCATGTCAAAGTAAAATTGCAGAAGTCAGAGACTAAGTCTTAAAAGCAACCAAAGATAGAAAGACAAATTACCTTCAAAAAAAGCAAAAGAAGTCTTAAAAATGATGTTCCCAGCCTAACCTGGAACATTTTGAAATTGACTGCCCTAAAATCAAGGATACAATTATGGGTATGCCTTTAGTCCTTTTTCTGACAATTGCAACTTACTGTCAACACAGTCACTTTCTTTCTGTGTTACTGACATTTCCATATTATCAGCAGTCTCTAGAATGAGGTCCATGCTCAGTGGGAGGCAGTATGGTATGGTGGAAATAGTAGGGCTGTGCCTTTAACAAGCTCTGTGACCTTGGCCAAGCTCATTAACTAAGCTCTTTAAACCTTGGTGATGTTTCTCATCTGTAAAACTCAGATAGTATCCACCTTGTGGGGTTAGTGTGGCAATTATGTGAGAAATGCTTTTAGCACAGTACCTGTTATAGGATAGGAGTTCTGTCAAAGGCAGCCAATATCTTCTTTCAAGATGGAACATTTTCAGCAGAGCAGGTAAAGAGTTTACCAAATGTTTCACTTTCAGCAGGAGAAGCAACTGCAACCATCTCTAGATAAACAAGATGATGGTGATGATGACTCTAACTACCATTTATTGGAGCACTTACATGTGCCACTTCACCTTTATTTACCCCTAACAGCAACGCTATAGAACCAGTACTATTTTTTTTTTAAATTATTTTTTATTTTTGGGGGTACACCAGGTTCAATCATCTGTTTTTATACACATATCCCCATATTCCCTCCCTTCCTTGACGCCCCCCCCCTCGAGTCCCCCCCACCCTCCCTGCCCCAGTCCTCTAAGGCATCTTCCATCCTTGAGTTGGGCTCCCTTTGTTATACAACAACTTCCCACTGACTATTTTACAGTTGGTAGTATATATATGTCTGTGCTACTCTCTTGCTTCTTCTCAGTTTCCCCTTCACCCCCCGCCCCCTCCCATACCTCGAGTTCTCCAGTCCATTCTCTGTATCTGCGTCCTTGTTCTTGTCACTGAGTTCATCAGTACCATTTTTAGATTCCGTATATGTGAGTTAGCATACAATATTTGTCCTTCTCTTTCTGACTTACTTCACTATGTATGACAGATTGTAGTTCTATCCACCTCATTACATATAGCTCCATCTCATCCCTTTTTATAGCTGAGTAATATTCCATTGTATATATATGCCACATCTTCTGTATCCATTCATTTGTTGACGGGCATTTAGGTTGCTTCCATGTCCTGGCTATTGTAAAGAGTGCTGCAATAAACATTATGGTACAAGTTTCTTTTGGGATTATGGTTTTCTTTGGGTATATGCCCAGGAGTGGGATTACTGGATCATATGGTAGTTCTATTTGTAGTTTTTTAAGGAACCTCCAAATTGTTTTCCATAGTGGCTAGAACCAGTACTATTATCATTCCCATTTTACAGGGGAAACTGAGGCTTAAGGAGGATAGGCAACACGCTTAAAGTGGAAATGGCAGAGCCCAGATCCAAGCCAATATGCCCCCACCTTTGAAGTTGTGCTTCGGATGTTAGATGACCCCCACCACTCATTTGTACGAGGCTGGCCATGGCTCTTCACAAGGCTGCCTACACGATCCACCTGGAAGGCCTGTGTCCCACCCTACAGTGATACTGCTTCCATGCCTCCTTCTATTAGCCTGGCCCAGTTTTCTCCGTAGTTCCTTCACTCTCTGCTTTTTTGGACTTGTCCACAACTGGATACCTCTGAAGTCTCAAAATATGACATTTCCTTAGGATTTTATTTTAACATCGTGACCATTCTACTAGGTTGAACTTCCTTTTACACTTTTCACTTGTCTCAATGACATCTTGGTCCAGTCCCACCAGTTTCCAACCCCTTCAGAGAGTAGCAGAGTTTCATTTTAGTAATTAAGATTCAGTCATGCTGATTTCTTTTTTTTTTTATAAATTTATTTATTTATTTTATTGGCTGTGTTGGATCTTCCTTGCTGCACATGGGCTTTCTCTAGTTGCAGTGAGCCGGGTCTACTCTTCATTGTGGTGCGCGGGCTTCTCATTGCAGTGGCTTCTCTTATTGCAGAGCACAGGTTCTAGGCGTGTGGGCTTCAGTAGTTGCAGCACATGAGCTCAATAGTTGTGGCTCACGGGCTCTGGAGCGCAGGCTCAGTAGTTGTGGCGCACGGGCTTAGTTGCTCCGCAGCATGTGGTATCTTCCTGGGGCAGGGATCGAACCCGTGTCCCCTGCATTGGCAGGTGGATTCTTACCCACTGTGCCACCCAGGAAGTCCCAGTCATGCTGACTTCTAAGCTTCAGGCTTTGATTTCATTCAAAGCTCTCTTTTCTCAGAGCAGAGTTCCCAACACGGGTCTAGAGCAGAGTAGGGGGTTTCCTTCTCTCTTGCTCTCTCTTCCCTCTTCTGCACTGAGACCTTTAGGGTTGAGACAGGAAGGAGGAAGAAAAATGCAGACTGTCACTTGCCTCACTGTCTGCGGTGAGGTTCCTCTCCACTATTTCTGGGTCATCATTATAGGACAGTAGATAGTAATAATACCCAATGGGGTGTATATCCCCAGGGGAGGTGCAAGATGCTCCATTGGGTACTGTAAGAAAATATTAGAACTTGTAGCAAGAGTTTTTTTAACCCAAAGAAAATTTTAAAAGTCACCTTCACTTTTAATGTGCAAATTGACATCAGCACCTTCCCTGGATCCATATATCAGATGATCACAAACAAAGCCTGGAGGATTCCCCAGTAAGAGGGGAGTTCCACAAAGCAAATGACTTGTAGCCTTGTAGCGGTGCTCTCCCACATTCCTTGGCCTTTTAGTTTTGCAGTTTACCTGTGGAGGGTTAAATATGTTTATGTATAATGTTATCTAATTTGAGCTAAACCAATTTTAACATAATGGACAAAATGTTTCGGAAGATCTTTGCAAAGAAGCCATGGGTTGAGTGATTGCTAACTAGGCAAGCGCGAAAACAAACAAAACGGCAGAGCAGAGGTTTCCCATCCTCCCAATATAAACACTTCTTCATCTCTATTTCAAGGTGAAGACTGAGGCATACTAATCAGATGCAACAAAAATCACGCAAAAGTTTTTCTAATTCTCAAGAAGACAATTCAAAATATGGATTTACATTCACATCTTATGTCCTTTGCTTTATTACATAGTTCCATTCTACATATTTCAAGATAAATAGTTAAAACATAAGCATCTCTCTTTATGCATATCTGTTGCCTGCTTCCTTTATTCTTTGATATAACATAAAGAGATGGAGGCAGGGAAGGATCCCAAGATGATTTCAAAGTTTCAGTCCTGGGTGACTGGATGAGTTGTGGTGTGGAAAGTTGACAATGAAATGGCAGATGATGATACTTCTGAGCAAGTGAAATCTGAAGTCAGAAGAAGACATCTAAGAAAAAACTGAATAAAACAAACACAGAGACACACGCAGTGCATTTAGAGATATATACTTAAAGCCTTTCATTTTGAAGAACTTGAAAAACTGAATTTATAAATTCAAATCTCTATAAACGGAAGTACATTGCCACAACATACCAAAGCAATGTACTATATTACACTTAAAAATACAGATATTCAATCTTGAGTGCATTTATAAAAAAAACAACACATTTTGAGGGAAAAGTTTCAGTTCCAAACTGGTAGTGCATGAAAACGTGTAAACACCATGCCATTTTAATTATACAATTTGCAAATAAAATATTGCATTAAAAAAAACCTGACTTCTCAACAAAAACCATAGAAGCAAAAACACAATTGTGTTATTATAGTGTGAAAGAAAATGACTTGCAAAAGTAAAAATCCACAACCAGTGAAAATATTCTTGAAAAATGAAGGTGCCATACTTATGTCAGACAAACAAAATCTGAGTGAATTTATAGTCAGCAAGCCTACACTAAAGGAAATTCTTTAGGCAGAAGAAACAATCCCAGATGGATACTAAAAACACAGGAAACAATGAAGAGCTATGGACAAGTAAATATGTGGGTAAAAACAGATCGGCTTAATTATACAAAACAGTAATAATAATGCGTAGTAGGGTTTAAAATATATATAGAATTAAAATGCATAACACCATGGAGTTTGGGTGGGGTTCATGCCAGTCTCTGTTTTAGGCATGTGACACAGACGTGGCCAATAAAATACCACGACGATTGGTTGAGTGAGGGGTATATGACCAAAGAGGAACCCATAACAAGCCAGTAAGCAGCAACCCTGAAACTTTAGCTGGAAATACTATGGTATATTCATTTTCTCCCATTGGGGCTGCTAAGCAGCAGTTGGCAAGCCTTGCGATTCCAAGGCTTAATATAACAGTGGGATGGCCTACCTGAAATGAATACAGAACAGAAGGAAGCAGAGGTGATAGATGGACAGAGGTTTATTTTTTTTAATTTATTTTTTCTTAAATTTATTTATTGGCTGCGGTGGGTCTTCGTTGCTGCACATGGGCTTTTTCTAGTTGCAGCCAGAGGGGGGCTACTTTTCATTGTGGTGTGTGGGCTTCTCATTGCCGTGGCTTCTCTTGTTGTGGAGCACAGGCTCTAGGAGCACAGGCTCAATAGTTGTGGCGCATGGGCTTAGTTGCTCTGCGGCATGTGGGCTCTTCCTGGAGCAGGGATTGAACCCGTGTCCCCTGCTTTGGCAGGTAGATTCTTAACCACTGTGCCACCTAGGAAGTCCCCAGAGGTTTATTTTGGATTTAACATCCTGGATCCACTCATGCCTGAAATTAGCCTATCTCTGAATTTTGCAATTATGTATATTAATTAAGCTCCTTTTTTTAAAGTATGAATACAGTAATGCAAAATGGGAGTGTAAATGGAGTTAAAGAACTTTAGGATTATAACATTATTGGTAAAGTAGAAAAGAAATAATTTGTATTAGGCTGCAATAAGTCAAGGATGCATGTGTAATCTCTAAGGTAACCACTAAAAGAATAACAAAAGAATGTACAAGCAACAAGCTAACAGAAAAGAAAATCTGAATAACAACAACAAAGATTAATGTAAAAGAAAGCAAAAAAGGAAAGTGAAGGGAACATAAAACAGCTGAATCAAATAGAAGAAAAACAGTGGGAGTTAAAAATCCAAACATATTTCTAATTTCATTAAAAGTAAATGGACTGGTGATGAAAATGTTCAAAAATTGATTGTTGTAATGGCTGCATAACTCTATGAATATACTAAAAGCCATTGAATTCTACAGTTTAAATGGGTGAATTGTGTAGTATGTGCATTATATCTCAATAATTTTAAAAAAGTGAATGGACTAAATAAAAGGTCAAAATTGTCAGACTGGATAAAAATAAAACTCAACTATATACAGCTTACAAAAGGTACACCTTAAATATAAGTTGAAAATTAAAGAATGAAATAAGGTATATCCTGGGACTTCGCTGGTGGTGCAGTGGTTAAGAATCCGCCTGCCACTGCAGGGGACGTGGATTCGAGCCCTGGTCCGGGAAGATCCCACATGCCACAGAGCAACAAAGCCCGTGCGCCACAACTACTGAGCATGCGTGCCACAAGTACTGAAGCCCATGCACCTAGAGCCTGTGCTCTGCAACAAGAGAAGCCACCGCAATGAGCCTGTGCACTATAACGAAGAGTAGCCCCCACTTGCTACAACTAGAGAAAGCCCACACGGCAGCAACAAAGACCCAACTCAGCTAAAAATAAATAAATAAATAAATAGAAAAAAAGATATATCCTGCAAACATTAACCACAAGAAAGCTGATGTAGCTGTACTAATACTAGATAAAGCATGATCAGAGATAGAGAAGAACATTTTGTAAAAATAAGAGAATCAAATGACTAGGAGAATACTACAAATTCTAAAGCCATATGCACCCATAATAGATAAAAAGCAAAAACTGATGGAACTAAAATGTGAAATAGACAAATCCACAGCCACAGTAAGAATGATCTGATAGATGGAGAGCAAATCTTTAAAAACACAACATTCATTCATAATTAGGAAAAAAACACTCATAGCACATTAGTAATAAAAATGAACTCTTTTAATCATATAAAGTGTATCTACAAACCACCCTGCCTAGATCAAACATCATGCTTAATGATGAATTATTGAAAATTTTCTCCTGGAGATCAGGACTGAGACAAGGAAATCTGTTATCATGACTTCCATTCAACAAAGCTTGCAGTCCAGTGACAATAACACAGGAAAAAGCAATAAAGAGTATATGGTAGGAAAGGAGGAAATAAAACTGTCATCATTTACAACCACATGATTTACACTAAAAAAAAAAAAAATCCAAAAGAATCTACAGAAAATCTCTTAGAATTAATAAGCAAATTTAGCAAGGCTACTGTCTAGAGAGTTTATATCTAAAAAATATAAAAAATCAAGAGTATTTCTATATAATAGGGTCAAGTAAATATGAAATGAAATTTTTAAAGATACCGTTTACAATAGTATCTAACAACATCAAGCAATCAGGAAGAAATCTAACAAAAGATGCCCAAGAGCTTTAAACTGAAAACAAAAAAATATTGAGAACATTCAAACAAAGACAAAAATAGAGTGATATGCTATGTTTATGGATTACATGACTCAATATGGTAAAACTGTCAATTCCCCCCAAATTGATCCATAAACTCAATGTAATAGTAACCAAATTCCCAATACTTGTTTTTATTCCACTAAGAAAATGACACATTGATAATAATATTTATATGGAAATGCAAAGGGTCAAGAATAGTCCAGACATATTGTGGATCTAAATGAAAATGATATGTCAACAAAACTTCTACAAGAAAGCAAAGAATATCTTTATGACCTTGGCAAAAGTAGTGATTTCTTGAAGACGACCAAAGTCACTACCATAAAATAAACAATATGGAAAGGAATAGATGTGCCTCTGTTCCAATAAAACTTTATGGACACTGAACTTTGCATTTCATGTTTTTTTTTTTAACAAATCATCATTAATGTATAAAATTAAATTTACAAATTATTTTATAAAATAAATTTTACAAAATATTTTTCAAAAAGGAAAAAGTTGATAAACTGGACTACATTGAATTTAAGAGATTCTGTTGATTAAGAGAGTAAAAAGGAAGGCACAAAATGGGAAATGATGATTGTATATTATATAACTGACAAAGGGCTTGCTTTCATCCAAAATATATAAAGAATTCCTACAAATAATTATGAAGGCGGCAGAAAAACGGAGAAAAGACTTGAAGAGGTGTTTCCCTTTTAACACTGCTTTAGCTACACCCTACAGATTTTGATATATTGTATTTTTCATAGTAATTCATTCAAAACATCTTCTAATTTACCTTCAGATATTCTCTTTGACCCATGGATTATAAGGAAACTTGTTGCTGAATTTCTAAGAGCTGGGAAGTTTTTCTTTCATTGCTGTTATCTTGGTTTCTAGTTTTATTCTGTTATGGTCAGAGAAAATTTCAATCTATCAAGTTTGTTTCGTTTTATAACCTAGGATATCGTCTAGCAGGCTCACCTTACAAGAAATACTAAAGGAAATTCTTTGGACTGAAAGCAAGTGACCCCAGAAGGTAATTTGAATCCACATGAAAAAAAAAAAAAAAAAGAGCCCTAGTAAAGGTAATTAAGTAACTATAAAAGATAAATCCATATTTCATCTCCTTTCTTCTCTTCATTAATTTAAAAAGCAATTGTATTAAATAATATATGTATAATTGTATTGTTGTACCTATAACACATAAAAATGTAATATATTTGACAAGAGCACAAAGGAGGTGGGTGGGAACAAGTTGTATTGGGGTAAGGAAATGGTTACTCAAATCCACAGAACAAATGAAGAGGACCAGAAATAGTAAATAAGAAGGTAAATGTGACAAACTCTATGAATATATACGTTGTCTCTCTTCTTTTAAAAATAATTAGGTAATTAATTAATTTGTCTGTGCCTGGCCTTAGTTGTGGCATGCGGGATCTTTTCTCAGTTACAGCACGTGGGCTCTAGTTCCCTGACAAGGGAGCAAACCCAGGACCCCTGCATTGGGAGTGCAGTCTTGACTACTGGACCACCAGGGAAGTCCCTGTCTCTTTTCTCAGCTTCCGTACTAGACATAAAATTATATATGGTAATAAATGTAACATTGTATGTTTGGGTTTGTAACATATAGAGATGTAATATGTATAACAATAATAGCACGAAATGGGGAAGAGGAAACAGAGCCATATAGGAGTATTAATACTTTTATATGCTGCTGGAATTAAGTTAGAATAAATGTAAAGTAGATTCTGGTAAGTTCAGTGGTTGCCCTAGAGTAACCACTAAGAAAGCAACTTTAAAAACAGAATAAAATATCATTAAAAGCATTAAATTGTTACACTAGAAAATAGTGCAAAAGAAAGTAGTAAAAGAAGAACAGAGGAATGTAAAAGGCATGAGATTATAGTTGACACTTGAACAACACGGGGCACCAACTCTCCCACCCCTGCAGCTGAAAATCCAAGTATAATTTATAGTCAGCCCTCCATACATGCAGTTCCTCTGTATCCATAGTCCTGAATCGATGGATCCAATGAACCAGGGATTGTGTGGTACTGTTGTATACACATTTATTGAAAAAAAGTCCATGTATAAGTGGACCCACACAGTTCAAACCCATGTTGTTCAAAGGTCAACTGTATATAGTAAACAAAAAGGGAAATATCAGGGTAAGTCCAACTATACCAATAATAAAAGTGAATGGATTAAACAATCCAATCAAAAGGCAGAGAATGTCAGACTTAATAAAAGAAAACAAGATCCAACTATATGCCCTCTACTAGAGGAGTCACACTTTAGATTTAAAGATACAAATACGATAAAAGTCAAAGGATGGAAAAAGATACATTGTGCAAATAGCAACAATAAGAAAGCTGAAGTGGCTCTACTAATATCAGACAAAGTAGACACCAAGACAAGAATTATTACTAGACACAAAGAAGGACATTATATATTGATAAAGAGTCATTCCATCGAGATCATACATGAAGTATAAACATACACACGTATAAGAGAGCCTCAAAATACATGAAGCAAAAACTGCCATAAGTGAAACAATAAATTAGACAATTCAACAATAATTGAAGATTTCATTACCTCACTTTGGATAATGGATAGAAAAACTATGCAGAAGATGAAAAGGAAATAGTCTTTTTTTCTTCCAGTTTTATTGAGATATAATTGACATTTCTCACTGTATAAGTTTAAGGTGTACAGCATCATGATTTGACTTACAGACACCATGAAATGATGACAATAAGTTTAGTGAACATCCATCATCTCATATAGATACAAAAATTAAAGAAATAGAAAAATAATGGTTTTTCCTTGTGAGGAGAACACAGGATTTACTCTCTTAACAACTTTCATATATAACATACAGCAGTGTTAATTGTATTTATCATGGTGTACATTACACCCCTAGTACTTTATCTTATAACTGGAAGTTTGTCCCTTTTGACCACCTTCATCCAATTCCTCTTCCCCTCACCCCTTGTCTCTGTTAACCACAAATCTGATCTCTTTGTCTATGAGTTTGTTTGTTCTTGAAGGATAATTGACCTATAACACTATGCTAGTTCTTGTTACACAACAGAATGATTTGGTATTTCTAAATACTTCAAAATGATCACCATGATAAGTCTAGTTACCATCTGTCACCATACAAAGATATTATATTATTATTGACTATATATTCCCCACACTATACATTTCATTCCTGTGACTCACTTATTTTGTAACTGGAAGTTAGTACCTCTTATCTCCCTAACCTATTTCTCTCCTCCCCTCACCACCCCCTTCTCCTCTGGCAACCACCTGCTTGTTCTCTGCATCTGTACCTCTATTTCTGTTTTATGTTTGTTCATTTGTTTTATTTTTTAGATTCCATATATAAGCACGATCATACGGTATTTGCCTTTCTCTGACATTTCATTTAGCATAACACCTTCAAGGTCCGTTCATGTTGTCATAAATGGCAAGATTTCATTCTTTTTTATGGCTGAGTGATATTCCATTGTAAATATCTTCTTTATCCATTCATCTATTGATGGACACTTAGGTTGCTTCTATATCTTGGTTATTATAAATAATGCTGCAATAAACATAGGGGTGCATATAGGAAACAGAAGTCTTAAATAACACTATAAACCAACTAGAACTAATAGATATATATGTATTGCTATAGAGATCTCTATATATCTATAGATATAATCCACAAAACAAAAGCAGAATGTACATTCTTCTCAAGTGCACATGGAACATTTTTCTGGATAGACTATATGTTAGGCAATATCATAAGCCTCAATATATTTAACAGAATTGAAACCATACAATGTTATCTGATCACAGTGGAGTAAAATTAGAAATTGATAACATGAAGATACAGGGAAATTCACAAATATGTGGAAATTAAACAACATATTCCTAAGTAAACAATGAGCCAAAGAATCACAAGAGTGATTACAGAATACTTTGAGATAAATGAAAATGTAGGCACAAGAAACAAAATTTATGGGATGAAACTAAAGTAGTGTTTACAGGGAAATGTATAGCTGTAAACACCTACATAAAAAAAGAAGAAAGATTCAAATCAATAACCTACCTTTGCACCTTAAGAAACTTAAAAAAAAAAAAACTAAACTAAACTGAAACCCGTTAGAAGGAAATAATAAAGACTGGAGTGGAAATTAATAAAATTTCATTCTAGGAAAAGAATAGAGAAAAATTAATGAAATGAAAAGTTGGTTCTTTGAAAAGTTCAAGAAAATTGAAAAACATTTAACTAGAGTAACCAGGAAAAAAGAAAGAAGACTCAGTTTACTAAAAACAGGAATGAAATAGAGGACATTACTATCAACCTTGCAGAAATAAAAATGATTATAAGTGTATACTATGAGCAACTATATGCCTACAATTTAGATAACTTAGATAAAATGAACAAATTGCTAGAAAGACACAAACTACCATACTGGACAGAAAAGGAAATAAAAAATTATGAGTAGAACTATCGTAAGAAGAGACTGAGTTAGTAATTTTAAAACTACCCACAAGGAAAAACAAAACAAAACAAAACTAAGGATTTAAAGGCTTCACTGGTGAATTCTACCAAATATCTGAAGAATTAATAGCACTTTTTCATGAACTCGTCCAAAAAAATAGAATATGTGAGAACACTTCCTAACTCACTTTATGAGGCCAGTATTACTCTGATAGTAAATCAGACAAAAACATAGCAAGTAAAGAAAGCTAAAGACCAATATCTCTTATGAAAACAGAAACAAAAATCCTCAACCAAATACTGGCAAACTGAATCCAGCAACAAATAAAAAGAATTATACACCATGACCAAGTGGGATTCATCCTAGGATTCCAAGGTTGTTTTAACATCCAAAAATCAATTAAGGGACTTCCCTGGCGGTCCAGTGGTTAAGATTTCGCCTTCCAATGCAGGGTGTGTGGGTTCGACCCCTAGTTGGGGAGCTAAGATCCCACATGCCTCGCAGCCAAAAAACCAAAACATAAAACAGAGGCAATATTGTAACAAATGCAATAAACACTTAAAAAATGTTCCACATCAAAAATCAATTAATGTAATACACCATATAAATAGAATAAAGGATAAAGCTCACATGATCATCTCAATAGACGCAGAAAAAGTATTTGATGAAATTCACCATCCCTTAATGATAAAAACGCTCAATAAACTAAGAATTGAAGGAAACTTTCTCAACCTGATAAAGGACATCTTTGAAAAAACCCACAACTAACTTTATACTTAATGGTGAAAGACTGATTTTCCCTAAGATCAGGAATGAAACATAGATGTCTGCTCTAGTCACTTGTAGTCAACATTTTTAATTGAAATATATTTCACATATAACATTGTGTAAATTTAAGGTATACAACATTTTGTTTTGATATATATATGTTGTAATATGATTCTCACTGTAGGGATAGTTAGCATCTCTATCACATCACATAATTATCATTCCTTTTTTTCATAGTGGGAATAATTAAGATCTAGTCTCTTTGCAAGTTTGATGATCATAATACAATATTGTTGTCTATATTCACTGTACTATGTGTTAGATTTCCAGGATTTATTTACCTACTGGTTGCCAGTTTTTATCCGTAAGCAACATCTATTCAACATTGTACTGGTGGTTCTAACCAGGGCTTTGGCAAGAAAAAAAAAGGCATCCAAATTGGAAATGAAGAAGTAAATAATATTATCTCTACTTGCTGATGATATAATCTTGTATGTAGCAAATCCCAAGGACTACACTAAAAATCTAATAGAAATAATAAATTTCAGCAAGGTCATGGACACAGGACCAAAATACAAAAATCACTTGTATTTCTATACACTAGCAATGAACAAATTGAAAATAAAATTAAGAAAATGATTCCAGCAGATGCCAACTATTATACACAGAATGGATAAACAACAAGGTCCTACTGTATAGCACAGGGAAATATATTCAATATCCTATGATAAACCATAATTGGAAAAAAATATTAAAAAGAATGTGTATATATGTATCACTGAATCACAGCAGAAATTAACACAACATTGTAAATCAACTATACTGCAATTTAAAAAAATGATTCCATTTACAATGGCATCAAGAAGAAAGAAATAGTTAGGAATAAATTTAACAAAAGATGTGCTGACTTGTACACTGAAAACTACAAAATACTGATGAAAGAAATTAAAAACCTAAAATATTAAAAATCATTGCATATTCATAGATTGGAAGACAATATTGTGAAGATGGCAATACTTCCCAAATTGATCTACAGATTCAACACAATACTTTACCAAGAATCCAGCTGGTTTTGTTGCAAAATTTGATAAGCTGATCCTAAAATTCATCTATAAATTCTAAGGACTCAGAATAGCCAAAACAACCTTGCAAAGGAAGAACAAAGTTGGAGGATTCACATTTCCTAATTTTAAAACTTTCTGCAAAGCTATAATAATTAAGACAGTGTGGTAGTGGCAAAAGAATAAGCATATTGATCAATGGAAGAGCATTGAGAGTCCAGAAATAAACTCTCACATTTATGGTCAATTGATTTCCAACAAGGTTGCCAAGACCATTCAATTGGAAAAGAATGGTGTTTTCAACAAATGGTGCTGGGACAACTGGATATCCACATGCAAAAGGATAAAGTTGAAACCCTACCTCCCACCATATGCAAAAAATTAATCAAAAATTAATCAAAGACTTAAATCTAAGAGCTAAACTATCTCCTCTACAAAAGTGTTGAGCACAGAATACAGATTTTACTAAGTAGAAACATCAGGTTTCTAGACTTGCAGGAATTGGTTTCCAGCTCTCCAAAAATGTACATTTATTCACTTTGTATCTTCAAGTTACTTTTGTTAGAGTAGCTGTTTGGCAATCAGTTCCTTTGCATCTATAAATTCATTGTATAGGCTTATCCATGCCTAAAATGTCCGTAATTTTTACTCATCATGAAGGGTTCGGGATGTCTTCATAAGTTAATCCTTTTTTTCTCAGGAAAAATGTTCTTGGGGGAAAAAGTACAAAGGTAACTTGAAACTGTGAAATCAAAATTAGATTCCAGGGACTTCCCTGGTAGCACAGTGGTTAAGAATCCGCCTGCCAATGCAGGGGACACGGGTTCAATCCCTGGTCCGGGAAGATCCCACATACTGTGAAGCAACTAAGCCCGTGCACCACAACTACTGAGCCCACGTGCTGCAACTACTGAAGCCCATGCACCTAGAGCCCGTGCTCTGCAACAAGAGAAGCCACCACAATAAAAAGCCCACGCACTGCAACAAAGAGTAGCCCACGCTCACTGCAACTAGAGAAAGCCCCATGCACAGCAATGAAGACCCAACACAGCCAGAAAAATAAATAAAGTTCTCTTTTAAAAAAATGGATTCCAAATAAGTTAGTTTTCATAAGAAATTGAGAAAGCACTGTTTAACTTGTCTGCCCTTTATTGGGTGACATTTTATTTTGAGTTCTAAAGCTATCTGATTTCCAAAATTTACATTGGCACTATCTATTGAATATGCAGAATGATGAGCATTATGACCTTCAAAGAAATCAAGAAGATGATTGAAAATCTCCTTTTCAAATCAAAGTACCTAAAAGCTAGGAGGAACATTTTCACCATTTGACACATCATTTGATTTACTGCAGAAAGCATGATCCTTGGTAAGAGCTGACAAAATCAATTCCACACTGCTAGGGGCAAACCCATCTTGTACCAAAATTTCCCCCTTTGTTCACCCACAGGACATTTTAGTTGCTATTTTAGAATCGGGAAATGTAACTTTATTCAAAGAGCAATGAAAAGAATGATAGAATAACACGTTTGTTCATATGATTTGTCGAGGGTAAATTAGTGGCCACAAATTTCAGCTGAACATTAGTGTCTTTCTGGAAGACCAAAAGCTTTTCATTGATTTATAAGCACTTATCTGTCTTATACTTCACTTGTGAGATTCAATCTCCATATGTGCTTACACATCACATTCTCTGCCATGCCCAGTCCCAAATTCTTTTCTGTTTATTATGCAGTATGTTCTGTTTTGGTTGTTTACCTCCCTAATCCAGTTGTATGTGTCCTTCTATCTGTCATCAAAATAACATAGTCATTTATTTAGTTTTCTTTTTGGATGATTTCTGGGTCAAGCTGAAGTTGGTATTATAATTGTATTCATTTTCTTTGACCACTCAGAACACCATATTCATAATGTTGAAAATTAAAGTACCACTATCTCCATACAAATCATAACAGTTAATCCACAGGGAAAGTCAAAGACAGAATGTTACAGATCATGACTGCAATATACGTAAATTGAAAACTTAAAGTTTCATCCCTCTGAGTGATACAACAGTGAATGATGGGCTATTGCGAACAGAGAATCATGGTTGTCAACATCAGTGGTCAGGGTTAAAAACAGCAACAGTGACTATGGATAGCTAATTGATGCCATAGTCACTGGACACTGAAAATAGCATTGCTTTCAGCCCCTGTTTTTGGAGCCACAGTATGGGTTTGGTACCTTTCCCTCAAGCATGAGCAACCATTGCTGAAAACTGATTTTTTGCATACTGGGGAAGAGTTTCCTGGGATGCAGGACTTTCAGTGCTAAAACTGGGACAGTACCAAGGAAATCAGGATAATTGGCCACCCGGTTATGCCTTTGGTAGCTTTCCAGAGCACCGAAAGGGCTGTTTTTGACAGTTTTGTCCAGCTTTATAAGTTGCTTTTGGGGAGACAAGATTTGCTAACTTTCTTAATTTATCATGCTGGAAATAAATCTCCCATACTATGTATTTTACATATTACTTTTAGTATGTCTCTCTTTTACTAAAATGTAAACTCCATGACAATAGGGGTTTTTGCTTGTTTTGTACACTGCTGTATCGCCGGTGCTTGGCACATCGTTCGTAGGCACTCAATAAATATTTTTTCTTTTTTTCAATAAATATTCTTTGATGAATAAATGAATTAATGACATTTGCAGGAGTGTTGGAGATTAGATTGGAAGAGGGAAAATTAAATCAGATAGCCAAGTCAGTAAACTGGTAGAGTGGTCCAGGTTGGAGATGGCAGAGACAGTTGGAGATAACAAATAGTAGACTGATTTTAGAGATAATTAGGAGTCAAAGTTGCCATGATTACTGATAGAGCAGAGATGGGTGGAGGGGAGTGAAATAGGGGGTGGTGTCAAGGATGACTCCTTGACCTCTGGCCCACAGAACTGGGTGGATAGAGGTGCCAGGCAGTGAGTTAGCAAACAGTGGACCAGTACCAGGTTTATAGGGAGAAGAGCATGAGTTCTGTTTCAGACATACTGAGTTTGAGATGCTTTTGAGGTGACTAAGCAATTTCAAATAGGCAGTTGGATAATATGGCCCTAGAATTCAGAGGAGAGATGTTGGCTACAGAGCTAAATGAATGTTTTGTCAATCCCAGTGGGTGGTAAATAAAGTGGTGGATGTGAATGATTACCAAGGAAGAGCGAGAACAGGGTCCAAGATCAAACTGTAATTGTACTATGCATGCACTCAAGTTTTCACTTGGATTAAGGAAAGGCAATCACTTGATTGTCAACTGGAGCCTAATTTAGGATTTCAAATCATAAACATTTTAATGATTTTGCAATGCAACAATTAGAAGAGGTTTCCAGGTTTTCTCCTACTTTTCTTTTAGGTCCTATTTTTAGAGATAAGACATGTTTCATGGCATATTTGGTGTCCATTGGTTGTGTTTCCTTTTTTTTTTTTTCTCTAATTTTGGTGAAGGCTCTGTCTTTAAGTATTTCTCAAGTCAGGTCAGCACTGTGTGCTCAGCACTGTGCTAGGTGCTACGGAGAAGATAAGAGATATCTACCATGTTTACTCTTGAGAAGTCTTCTAACTGTTGGGAGGAAGAATTGCATATTAAAATTGGAAGAGATAGTAAGGATAATCTAGTCTGATTTCACCATGTTTTTTAGAACATGAAAGTGTGTCCTAGGAAGATGAAGTGACTTTTCAAGTTCAAAATGAAGTGATAGAGATCTGATTAGAAGCCAGGGCTCCTGATTTCTAGTCTAATGAAGTACACTACTGATTTTCACTAAATCACTCATTCATTTAACTAATACTGAGGGCCTAAGTGTTCTAGGCACTTGTGGTAAATTATGCTACTTTTAAATTTGCATTCACCTCTGGTGATTAATAGTAGCAACCACGATACCCTGGGCATTCAATAAGCAGACTTGACTGACAACTGTGTGTGGCTTACAGCTAGATCATCCACTTTCCATTTATAGCCATTTCTTCTCTTAATGCCCCAGGGAAGAGGAAAGAAGTGTAGATTAAATATGAAGCAATTAGAGAATAACATAGTGTATACAGTATATAATTAATTGCTAAATTACATTGAATAATTCTATGTGCAACAGAGAGGTGTAGGAGCCAAGGCCCAGAGTACAAGACAGCAGTCTCAGACAGGAAAAAGCCTTCCAACAGTAGTAACCGTTGGCTCCCTGGTGTGTTCCTCTGAGAAAGTTCAGCAAACATTTATGGGGCAAGCGCTGTGCTAGGAGCCAAAGGGTAGAAAAAAGATTAAGACATGGTCTCTTCTCCCAAAGAGCTCACTGTCTAGTGGGAGAGACATAAGTACATATAATTTCAATATAATGTGGTAAATGAAGAGATGGAGGTCTGGTCAAGGTGCCCATAAAGCTAGCTCTTGTAGCTAATATTTATTGAGCTCTGTGGGCCAGGAACTGTGCCAGATGCTAGACATGGATTATCTCAAGCAATCCTGGGAAAAAAAATCCTTGAGATAGGTACTTCCAGTACCCTCAGTTTACAGATGAGGAAGCTAAGGCGCTGAGAAGTTAACCTGAAACCAGGATTTTTGTCCCAGCCATTTGGTTTTTGTCTCCCAGCACAGACTATATCTCATTGTGAATATTAGCTCCCCACAAATCTTCTTTATATATAATTCCTCCAGCTTTTAGACTTGTTATAATATGTGAGATTAGTGTAGACTTGTCTGATCATGATATTTATTTTTTTAATTTAATTAATTGACTGCATTGGGTCTTCACTGCTGCGTGCGGGCTTTCTCTAGTTGTGGCAAGTGGGGGCTACTCTTCATTACTTCGTTGCAGTGCGCAGGATTCTCAGCACAGTGGCTTCTCTCGTTGTGGAGCATGGGCTCTAGGCGTGTGGGCTTCAGTAGTTGTGGCACATGGGCTCAATAGTTGTGACTCATGGGCTCTAGAGTGCAGGCTCAGTAGTTGTGGCTCCCGGGCTTAGTTGCTCCAATGCATGTGGAATCTTCCTGGATCAGGGATCGAACCCGTGTTCCCTGCATTGGCAGGCAGATTCTTAACCACTGTGCCGTCAGGGAAGTCCCTGATCATGTTATTTAACCAACAGCCAAAATAGGGTCAAGGAACAAAGATGCTCAAGATCACCTAGGACCCAATGGCAAAGCCAGTTATAAGCACTTGTCCTCACTACATCTATGTCTAAGAATATTTATATATTTATCAGAAAGAAATCTCTTGGGCACTCAGATGAAAATGATGAAATGCCCAAGTGATGTTCTTTTTTCTTCTTCTTGTTTTTAGCTTGATGGCTACAGGTCAGTGGTTCTCAGACTTTTGAGTCTTTTAAGCTTCTACCTGGGAAGCTTACTAAAAGTATAGTTGCTGGGCCCCATTTCATATCTATGCCGGAATTACTGGGGTCGGGGCTTGGGCTGCTGTATTATTAACAAACTCTTGAGATTATGTCATTCGATTCCAATTCCACTTCTCCCTGTTCTTCATTACAGTCTCTTTCCCATTCTCCACTTTTACTCTCTTTTCCATTGCCCATTCTCCACATCCAGCTTCAAATTGCTAAACTAGGGAAAGATGTCAATACAAAGTCCCCCAAGGTGCGCATCTTCTCACTTAGGTACCAGAGTAGCTCCATAGGGTGCACAGAGTTAAGAATACTATAAAACCTCATTGATACACTAAGTGGAAGTTAAAAAATAAACAACAACAATAAAAAACTGAGTAGAAGGGCATAGGTGCAAAATGCTGGGAGCAGGTAGATCCAGCAGATGATATGGCAGTTAAGGGAAACAAAAAATAATAATAATAATTGTCCTTCATATTTATTGGGGCAAGAACATGAATGTACATCATTATCTGTCCTTGTGCCCCATAACATCTTCACAAGTAACAGTAATCTCATTTGGCCGATGTGTAAACAAAGGCTCAGAAAGTCAAATGAATAACCTGAGGTAACTCTGCTAGTTAATGGCAGGCCAGCAATTCAAACCCAGGTCTGCTGACTCTTATGCAGCATCTCACACAAATAATTAGCAGTCTATTTTTTTTTCACAGAAACATTTAAAATGCTTAATCCATCCACTTTAAAAATAAAGAATAGAAAATATAAAATGTATCCAATATACAAAATGCAAATA
Source organism: Hippopotamus amphibius kiboko (assembly GCF_030028045.1). Lineage (NCBI taxonomy): Eukaryota > Metazoa > Chordata > Mammalia > Artiodactyla > Hippopotamidae > Hippopotamus > Hippopotamus amphibius. The sequence goes on along the minus strand of NC_080203.1, from coordinate 18,877,932 downwards.
GACTTCAGTTCCGTATGTGACATTTGCTTCCTTTTGAACCAGTCATGCAAAATTTGTCGTAATTATAATTTTACATTGGTTTATGTGATTAATTGATTAAGATCTGTCTCCCCCACTACACCCAAATGGACCATGTCCATATTCATCTAACACGTAGTAGGTGATAAATACATACTTAATGAATGAATGCTTAATCCACTGGTGTTGATTACAGCTAGAATGGGGGGGTCACAGGCACTAGGTGACTTTAGCCTTTGGTTTAGGCAGGAGCAGAAATGCTAGTGGTATTTTACACCAAAACACTGAAGATGGGAAAAATTCCTTCTTAACTGCTGGAGAGGATGAATTTGCTTGTACTGGACTTAGTGATTTGAGCTCAAGGACAAAACTGATCTAAGCAGAGCAGATGCAGTTGCTAAACAGTTATTTACAAGGTAGTGAAAGTCAAGAGATTGTATCAATTCTACAAAAAAAGAACAGAGGGAAGTTTCTTAATGTGTGGTCCTCAACAGATCTGCATCAGACTATCTGGGCAGTTTAAGATGGCAGATTCCTGGACCCAAACTGGCTGGGCTGGAAGGGGTCTAGGACTCTGTTTAGGGAGAAGCATGCATTTAAAAAGAGAAGGGAAACCTACAAAAGAGACTGAAATAGCAGCCAGAGAGCCAGAGTTAGAGTCCATGTTACAAGACAAGGAAGGTGAAAGTTTCAGAAGAAGTAAATGGCCTGAAGTGTCAAATGTAACAGAGACATCAAGAATGAAGCCAGAGGAAAGTTGTGAAGATGGGATCCAGATTTTTCTGGATCTGGACCTGTCTTTTAAGACCCAACTCAAAACATTTCCTCCCCAGGGATGTATTTCTTGCTCCACTGGACAGAGTCCATCAATCTTTGTGGTATGTAATTCTATTATAACATTTCACCTATTGTACTGAAATTCTGTTTTTCGTTCTCATTAGAAATACCTGTTTTTCTTTCTCATTAGACTGAGAATTCCTTGAAGGCAGGAGTTGTGTCTTACTCCTTTTCAAGTGTCCAATGTTTGGCATAATACGTGGTATACAGAAAAAATCTGCAAATGCCTGCTGCATGAGTGATGGGAGAGCAATTGGAGGGAAAGAACACATTCTGGCAGTGAAAGTAGAGGCAGTGAAGGTAGTAGAGTCTGGCAGTGAAGGTAAATGAGAGCAGGGCAATTGATGTTGCTGGAGCAGAAAATAAGTAGCGAATCAGTTCCTTCAGAGCACAGAAAAGATGTGATTAAAACCACAGGTTTAGCTTTAAAAAGCAGGAAGGACAATTCTCTTTCTGAATTTTGATGGACGTCAGAGAGGATGGGTGTACAAGATAAAGTAGCTTAGCTCAGATGGCCCTACTCTAAATAAGTCAGGAAGTTAAAGACTTTACTGAGAATGAGGTGCAAAAAGTGGGATCTAGAGCCTGAAAAAAAGTGAAAGGAAAAGGAAGAGTGTTGGTGGGAGTGTGCTGGTGAATCAATAAGAGATTAAGAGATCCGACGCTATATCCTCAGGCATTGTTAAGAGCACCTTACCACAATCTGACTCCTTTCTGTAGCCCTTGAAATAACAGGCTGCATCTATCAGTCATGCTAAGTAGAACTGTCTACCTGACCTGGGACCTGAAACTAACTGGAGTCACTGATCTCTTCCTCTCCCAAACTCTTCCTGCACTTCCTTTCCACCGCAAAGGCACTTGCTGCAGTCCATCCCCTATTGTAGCTATTTGTCATTTCCTTGTTAGACTGTAAATAGTTGAGGGCAAAGGCTGTGTCTTTTTCACTGTTGTGTTGTACCTTAGCATAGTGCTTTGTACATAATAGAGAGTGTCTGTACCAGGAACACACCTAATATAGCATTTATCACATCATACTGTGTTTGTTTGCTTGTCTGTCTCCCTTTTTAGACCATGAGCTCAAGGTCGGGAATTGAGTTGATCTATGTCTCTCCTGTGTTTGGAACTTAGCAGATGTGCAGATGTTTATTCAATCAAATTTTGTTAGAAGGAATGCATGGATAGAGAACGAATAAAAGAGAGCAAAATACGGGGATTTGTGAGGAAATCTAGGAAGATGACATACTGCACAGGCACTACATTTTGTCACTTACACAATCATCAATCTCATCCTGACATCAGTAAGTGTGTAAAGTTGGTGGAAAATGATGCTGGGGATGAGGGGAGGGGGGACCTGTTTTCAAACACACTGTAAATATCTGGAATACATATTCTGGATCTTCTTATGTAAATCTCCAGCCACTGCCTTTCAAAGGTACAGGGCCTGGGTGAAAGGGCTAAGGTCCTGCTTTGTTCACCCTAATTAGGTACCTGTTGGCATGGGATACAATGTTACATCAAACATTATTACTGTTTTCTTGAGGGTTACAATTTAATGTTGCCATTGCAGTGAAAAATAAAAAAGAATGATGAAACAGCATAGGAACAGCAGTGGATCAAAACAATGGAAATCCACTGCGCTCCCCCCCCCTTCTTTTACAGGAAAAATAGCTACTTGAAGGGCACCTTTAAATTTTCACTGGTTTGTTAGGGCCTTTTTTTCCCCTCTTTTAAACCACTGGCTAGCAGTCTTTGAGCCTACCAGAAAATAACAAAAGCTGACCCTTACATAGGGTATACTATGTGCCCAAGCATTATTCTATGTGATTTACATATATTAACTCATTTCTCTTAACAATCCTGTGAGATGGACACCACTGTGATCTCCATTTTGGAAACTGAGGGACAGAGGTAATGCAACGTGCTCAAGGTCAAAGAGCTAGAAGTGGGGGAGCTGAAATTCAAACCCACGCAGTCTGGCTTCATACATCCAAGAGGAAAGTGCTCAGTTTAGGTGTCGGGTTTACCTGTGTGAATTATGAAGAAAATCACTTATCTTTTCTGATTATGAAAATCTCAGAATTTATACAAGGCCTGTTATAAGCCAAGGACGCTAATACACGGTTTACTGGCATTATCTCATTTCTTCCTCACAATAAACCCGTGAGATAATATTTTTATCCCCATTTTAAAGACGCGCAAATTTAAGGCACAGAGATGAAAAATGATTCGCCCAAAGACTGAAATCCAGGCAGACTGACTCCACTACGAGCTCCTCAGTCTTTCCTGGCTGTAAAACGAGAGAACGGAGGACCTCAAAGGGATGCCACGAGAGTACAATGAAATAATGGATGTGAAAGGCCTTGGTGAACAAGTGCAAGGGATAAGGCCTACCCACTTGAATCACTGTTGAAAACTGGTTACCCAGGGCCTCTGGCCAACGGTTTCTAGTCCCAACCCAGCCCCTTCTGCGCCCAACCCACAGCGATATCTTTGAATCTCTTTCTCTATCTCCTCGGATCCTGCCCCCAAACACTTGGTTGAGCGGCGGACCGGAGAATAGAAGGTACGCGCGCGAGCAGGAGGCGGGGCCTGCCGCCCCGATCCCTACCGGGGGTGGCTTCTGCACATGCGTCGTGGCTCTGCGGCTTCAGCTGCCCCCTCGCTGCAGCCATTCAGGGCCCGCGGCGCGCTCGAGACGTATTAACGCTGTGTGAGTCGTTGCGTGCGAGGGGGGCGACGTAAGGGCGCTCCGCGAGCCCGTCTCTCCTCGAATGAAAGGAAACAACCTCCGGCGACAGAGCCCCGCTCCCAGGCGCTGCGGGAGAACCGAGACCGACTTCTTTCTCTTTCCCCTCATTGGCGCTTCTCCCCTGCCATTCGCCTCTGGGCCCCGCTGGTGAGTCCCCACGGTACCCCGGGGCCCCCCATTCTCTGCCCGGCGGGAGAAGACAAGGAGGATGGCGGTGGCCAGGCCGCCGCCCCTGCTCGTTGTTAAGGGGGACTCTTGGTGGTCTCGCTTTATTGTCAGGGACCCCAGAAGCGCCGCTCATTGAAGGCGCTTGGTAAAGAGGCTGCTGAGAAAAGTGCTTCGGAGGAGCCGAGGGAAGAGCTGAGGCTTAAGCCTAGACTTCGGGGGAGGGGGCGCAACATTTAAGGAGGACAAAATACTGGGAATTTTTAGTCTTTGCCATCGCTTAGGACATATTTGGGAAGGAGGGAGACTCCTAGTTTGGGAAGAGTGAGAGGAAGAATTGTTAGGATGGCGAGAAGGTTAGCCTTACGGAATGAGGAAAAACTCCGGGGTGGGCGGAATTAGGGGTGAAACTGAGATAGGAAACGAAGACTATTAGAGGACGAACTCCTGGCGGGAGGAGGGTTAAAGAAAGTGGTAGGGTGATATTTTCCTGGATCCAGGAGGATTGGAAAAGGACAATTAGGGGACCCTGACTTTACGACCGAAAGGAACCTGCTAAAGTGTTTTATTGGAAGATAGTTTTGCGAGTTTATCTAGCGCTTGATTAGAGGGAGATCTTGGAGTCTAGTGTGTATTGAGGAATAAATAACGGAGAGGATCCGGTACGTTATGTGTACCATCCTTTATTATATGCACGAGCAGCACGGCGTTCTTTTGAAATTTCTTCGTTTCGATATTCTGCGTGGAAGTTGAAAAATCCTTTAATTTTGAACAACCCTTTCTTTTCGTCGGCTTACTACGTAATATCAGGTCTTATTCACACAGTTCAAATTCTTTCTCTACCCTTGGGTTTGAAACAACTGGAAAATTCCTTCAGTTTCCTTTTGAATAACCGCAAAAAGCAGTGCGAAGCATGTAATAATATCGTGCAACCAGATTCAGGTGCCCTTCCGGTTCATCTCTTATTCGTTTATTTCTCTCCAGTGTAACTTTCCTGACAGAAATACTGCTTCTTGGATCATGTTTATATATTTTGACCTGTATATTTCAACTTGCTTGCGTGTGGAATTGTGTGATCTTCCGGAACTGCAGTTTTTGTTTTGTTTTGTTTTTCTGTGAAAATGGTCTTTCAGATACTAGACATTGAATGAGCTCTCGAGTTGGTTCGTCAATGTTCTCCTTGATGTTTCAGGTTATTTCCACCTTGGTGCTTTGCAGCATCTTGGAAAATCTGAAGTGCACTGATTGCTTCAGCCTAACTAATCGGGCTTTTATATTTTTTCAGACATTTAAATTACGTTTCTCACGCTGTTTTCTTTGCCTCTTTATTTCTGCTTCATAACCTTATCCATAATGCTATGTTTCTTTTAAGGAAAAGGTTTCATTGTTGGGTGAAAGCATCAAAGTTTGATCTCTGCATGCCCTCAAGAACCTTTTAGACTAAAATTAAAATGGCATATACTGGATGGATCTTTATGAACCCCTTAATATTGGTCCTTGGGATGCCCTTATTCTCCTCAAGTAGAGACCACAAGTGTGGCAACATTCGATAAAAATCTGTGTTTTTATGATAAAGACATTTTTGCTAGGAGTCATTGTTTCCGTGATGTTCTCCACTTCGTGTTTTACAAGGAGGCTGTAAAAAAAAAATTAGCAAGATATGCACAGATGTATTATTTGAATTTTAGTGGAAAAATCCATTTAGTCATTGCACATTGGGGAAAGTTTTTAATTGGTTTGGTGCACTTTTGTGTGCCTTTCTGTTCACTTTATAAATTATATTTAAACTGATTACAGAAAAAATACACTAGAATATTTTTGAATGCAAAATAAAGTGTACCTTTTTTTCTCTTTTAGATTTTGGGGTCTTCGATATCTAGAAAAGTAGGTTCTCAAAATGAGAATGGAAAATTTACCTGTTTATAAATGGAAAGAGGCAGAATTCAATATGGGTAGAATTTTGGGGACACCATTTTCAGAATTAATTTTAAGAATTAAAAACTGATTTTCTAATCTAGGAATTTACTTTATCTTAAGCTGGTTTTATAGCTTATGCTAGGGTTGTACAGAAATTACACATTAAGATGTCTGTATAGATTGGATTTCATAATGTGCCATCCTTTCAGCTGGCCAAGGATGACCGAGAGAAATGCTGAATCCATTATAGTGCTTTCAGAGTGCTTACTGTTCATTGCACAGTAGTAAAGAAAGCTAATTTAGAGCTCAAGTAGCAAATTCTGGTGCTATTTATGAAATTTGATGTTTTGCATATTTAATTCTAAAGATGTTGGCAGCTATATTCTTGATAAAGCAACTGAACACATATTTGCCTGAGCAAATGCAAACACACTTCCCCTTTTGTTTCTTTTGTTTCTCTGTTATGTTCTTTTTTTTTTCTTTAATCCTAAAAGTATTTGCTGCCTGTTTTCAATCAGTTTCACAGTTTATAGCCAGTGCTGTGAATACAGTACTGTTGTAAAGTATCCGATGCCATTTGGAAGAGTGAGGTATTTAAAACTGTAGATAGCATTAAAAGTTTCTTAAACCCATCAGTGCAAAGACTGTCAGGGCCTTTGAAGTTTCCTTAAAGAGGAAAACCTAGATATAAATTGATGAGAAAACCTGTTTCTTTGTGAATTCATGTTCAGTTTTAAGTATTTGCATTTTTATGTCGTAAAGCACTGAATGGTTTGCAGCTACCACCTTGCTGGCATCCAACTGCTACTGTTTCTGTTGGTGAACAAGTGGCTTCTCAGAAAGCAACAATGTATTGTTAGTCCATTTTTTTCAACATATGATGAAAATGTTAAAATATATGGAAGAATGGAAGGAATTTAGTAAATTTTAGGGCAACAATTTGAGATTTTATTGATTGTGATATGTGTTGTGGGTTACCTGAGTCCTGAACTGCTTAGTTCTGTTGATTTGGGAAAATGACACAATGCAAATAACTGATTTTGCATTTGTTTATATTCTTCTGAAGAATCCATGTTGAGATTGATGATCTAAATCTGAAACCTTCCATGTTAGAGCTTTTCTTCCCTTTTTTTGTTTGACTATACTACCTATAATTATAATTTGACTAAATTTAAGGCTCATTCAGAAAAATTTCCCTTTATACAGTATTACTAATTCAAGTATGAAGGTTACTATGTTTAGAACACCACTGTCAGGTTGTAACTTTAGTTTAATAAGCAGACTTTTTGAGTAAATCTCAGAGTCAGATAATATATTTGTTTTTATAAATGATTGGTTCCTTAAGTCTGCATTTTTGAATAGACTGGTGTAAAGCTTAATTTTTTCTTTACTTGGAAAAGGAATACAATAGCAAAAAGTGATAAAGATGTATACATGATTTTTTTAAACTTGAAACTAATTCAAGTTTCAAATATAAGTGTTCCAAAGTCATGGTTATGTAAATTCATTTCTCATTTGTTGGATTATCAATATGTGAACTTTAAGGAATTGTGCAATTACAGAATTCTGTTCACTCTGGATATTGTGTAGTTCTCTTAGTAGTTTTTGCTCTGCTCTTAGATATATAATTCTTTGTTTCCTTGAAGGGGCACCTAGCTAGCTATACGTGAAAAATGTTTTTCTTTAATTATGTCAGCAGATGACTATTTTAATATCACACATTGTTCATGTTTTATTTATCCACGCAGAAATAGTTCTAATTATTTCACATGTCCCTTAATTTGAGAGCAGTTTGATTTTTCTCAGTTACTTCATTAATTTATCTTTATGCATACGTAGTACATTTTTTAAGATTACAGAGGTTTCAATATTAATTTGTCTATACTAAATAGCTGTTTTTAAATGCACATATTAAAACAGGTCAAATATTAAGCAATTTATATGACTGTGTAAACTGATTTTTAAAACAAAATTAACTGTTTTGTTACCCTTCTTATTCTCTGTAGCATTTCTTGAGGCATAAAGTGGCATTCTAAAGGCAATTTAAAAATCATGTCAAGCTCAGTTGAACAGAAAAAAGGGCCTACAAGACAGCGCAAATGTGGCTTTTGTAAGTCAAATAGAGACAAGGAATGTGGACAGTTACTAATATCTGAAAACCAGAAGGTGGCAGCACACCATAAGTGCATGGTAAGTATGCCCGCAGCAACCAAGAGACCTGAAACCATGAGAATCTTAATAATGAATATTCCTGATTACTAAACAAAACAAAACAGCAACAACAAAACCAGTTAAATTTCTAAGAAATGGTTTGTCACTAATGCTATGCCAGTTTTACTTGAATATTTCCTTTTAAATTTAACATCTTATTCACTATTTCACTGTAATTTCTTTATATATGAACCTTAATTTTTTTTTAAATGTAATTTATAGCTCTTTTCATCTGCTTTGGTATCATCACACTCTGATAACGAAAGTCTTGGTGGATTTTCTATTGAAGATGTCCAAAAGGAAATTAAAAGAGGCACGAAGCTGGTAAGTTGGTATTTCTGCCTCTTGAGAATAAAACTTACTTTAAGCTCATTAAGGAGGAAATTGCTTATTTTAGAGTGTATTGCATTATTAACCGAGTGTAATTTTTTAAAATTGCAGTCTTATTTTTTTCCCCCAAATCAGCAAATTGCAACGCTAGGTTTAACTTATTTGCCAATCAACCAAAAAAAAGGAGTGAATCGGTATTTATATTGTCCATTTTTTTTCTTTTCAAAAAGAATTAAAATCTTTTTGGAGGCAGTGTTGACATAGAAAACCAGCAGTTTGCTTAATTTGAATGTTTCATATGTTAAAGTCTTCATTCAAGTATATTTTCGTAATTAAAATTCTGAAATGTTTTTGTTTTCCGTAATAAAGTAATTGTGTGATCATTACAAATGAAGATGACAGCTCTTTCAACAGGAAAATGTTAGTAGGTTCTGCACAATGTATTTTACTGTGGTTCAGCTATACAACACAGTATTTATGACTTTAGATAACTTTTGGTGAATTTTACAGTTTTTCTGAAGCTATGCTCCTGTAATATTCCTGCAGTTGTCTCCACTACCTAGTAACCAGTTTGGCAAAATACTGTATTGCTCTGTGGCAAAGGTAGTGTCCCAATCTCAGTTGGTATTTGATACATTATGGTTTACATTGAAACAGTTTCTTCTCATTTGGTTATTTTTCTCCTCTGAGCTCTTTATTGAAATTACATCTGTAAATGTACCTTCAGTAGCTTCACTATCAAGTGTTTCATTATTTTAAAGATGGGTTTGGTAGAACATGTATCTGTGTTCTTAGGCACTAAGTAATCTTAATCTCATATTTCATAAAGAATCTGATGTGAAAGGAGGGAGTTATCATTTTGATATCAGGAATAATCTGTTTTGAAAAGTAATCAGTTTCCTAGTACTAGTTTAAAAAAAAAAAGAAAAGCAATATGAAGAAGTGCAAATATAACATTTGAGATTTGTTTTAAGGATAGCCTCAAACCCAGAATCAGTATTGGCACAAATGGAAACTCAGAGGTCAGACAGTTTTTGTTGTAGTGAGACCTTAACTGTGAAAATGTTTATCTTCCCCACCCCCAAAACTGCAGATAGCAATAGAATGCTGCGTTTAAAAACAATGTGATTTTTTTTTTTATTTGGTGGTTTTAGATTTCTTCATGTTACTGTGGCTTGCTGAGTTTTGAGAACCAGAACAGTATGTTTTTATTTCCTAGTCCTTAAAAACAAATTTGGATACGAAGAAAGAATACTATTTACTTGAAGCTAGTTGTACTGTAACCCTTATCACCCCATTATTTATTCCTTGGCATTATGAATATTCCTGGAAAATGCATCTACATCCTGACTTGTTAGCATTTTTGTTGCTTGATATGGCTGCTCTTGTCAGAACAGGAGCATTTTTGTTCCCTGATGTTACTGTGTTATTAACAAATGCAGTGCCTGGTTCTGCATGAAGCAGCAGCATACATCTGGCAGTATTGCTAAATTCAGTGGAGATTTAATTTATTTAGACCTGTTGCAGAAAGCATCAGAACTTTGTACAGATTTCACTATTGTAAATTGTTTTGATTAATTTTTAATTGTATGGTGTAAGGAGTTAATTATTTTTGCCCAAGTGTAGTGAGTTATAAATAACTAAACTTGTTCCTTGATCTAGGGAGTAGAGCAGTACTGGAGGTTAAGATCACAAGCTATAGTAATAGACTTGTATTTGAATCCCAGCTCTGTCACTGACTAGCTGGGTGACCCTGGGCAAGTTGTTTACTTCTCTATGCTGTGTTTTCTTCACCTGCCAAAAAGAAATCATGGTAGTGCTTGCCTCCCAGGGATATTGTGAGAATTAAAAAAGAGATTATTCAGGACTTAGCATGGTGCCTGGCACGTGGTTAAGACTTGATAAATGGTAGCCCCTGTTGTAGTTATTGTTCATAAGTAATAATAAAATCCTGCTAATATTGTTGTAGGCTAATGAAAAGCATGCTGGGCTGGGAATTCTTGAGGCCTGTTTTTTTAATACCTGCCACTGACACAATATAACTTTGGACAATTCATTAACTTATTTGTATTTTCACAAACAGTAAACGGATAATGCTATATCACTGCTTACTAAACAGAGATGTTGCATAACTAAAAAGTGCTATAAAAGATATAAAGAGCTACCTTAGGAAAGATGTGGGGTTTTTTTTTTTCGTTTCTTTTTTGGCCATGCTGCATGGTTTGCGGGATTTTAGTTCCCCAATCAGGGATTGAACCTGTGCCCTTGGCAGTGAAAGCACGGAGTCTTAGCTACTGGACCACTAGGAAATTCCCTTAGGAAAGGTGTTTTGTAGCCATTTTGAGGCCATGGGCATCCAGCATTGAGGAATAGTGGCAGAAAGGGAGAACTTTTGAGTCAGGTGTATAATTTTGCTCCCTTTGCTTCTCTTAAAATGTCAGAATTTAAATACTTTACCCAGGGCCTAGGAGTAGAGTAGCATTTGTATGTTAAATTTTGAAATAATTGTTAAGTCTCCTTTTAGCCTTTATTTTTACTCCTTCCATTACATCATTTTTACATGAAGTACTATCAAGTAACCAAAATTCCAGATTTGGGTTTTCTTCTTTACTTTTCCCTGTGTAGATTTATCCAAACAATAAAAGGTCCATAAATCAAATAGAAAGGGAGAAAAAAAAGTGAAGAGTTTCATGTAAGTAGGTAAATACATGTAAACTAGATAATCAGTTTCCCTAACTGACTTTTTAAGGCATTTTATCCTGTGAGTCTCTTTGCCCTGGCTCCTGTTCATCTAGATTTTAGGTGAAAAGTGGGTCATGGATGCCCACTGAAAATAATGGAAAAGCAGCAGTGCTGGTCCATGGGCCCTTTTAAGACAGGTTCCAGTCTGTATCTCATGTTGGCTCCAGGGATTCTCACTTGCCCCAAAGAAAAGTATAAAGAGAAGAGTCTGGGGTTTGAGGTGAAAGTATATAGGTGGCCAGATTGGTCAGAATCTTGAGAGGATGGAAAGTCACAGTAGAGCAGGAGGTACAGGTGGCAAATGTGTTCTTGCTGCCATAAGCCATTTTCCAGGATTTTCATGTCAGCCACAAGGACTGGGGAGGAAAGCCATTCTGAATGAACATATTCATCTCTTTTACATCAGCTTCAAGCACCAAGATGGACAAGGAGACATTTGCCGGCCTACTAAGGTTTTTATAGTTTGAGAGTCTGTTTTTGCAATTAAAACAGATTTTTTTTTTCCAGAATGGTTTCTAGTTCCTGTTGAATCCATATGTGGAGACACCACATCTGCACCATCTGCTGTTATTCTCCAGCCATCTAGCCAAGAAATGCAATTTTCCAAGTAAAATTATGAGTTATCGTCGCTATTTTCATTTTGTTTAAGGAGACACTTGAGCATATTTGAAGAACATACTCTTGCTGGATAGAGCTGGGTGGTGAGATCATTAACAGTATCTACATCGGGGGAATTCCCTGACGGGTCCAGTGGTTAGGACTTGGCACTTTCACTGCTGGGGTCCAGGTTCAGTCCCTGGTTGGGGAACTAAGATCCCACCAGGGGGTAAAAATGGAGTATCTGCATCGGATAGTTACTGTTCTAATTGGTACCTGTGTCACATATATCACAGACTCTAAGAACAGAAGGCATTGAGAGGCCATTTAGTTCACTTTCCCTCCCCTTAGACAAGATTACCTGCAAGCCATGTAACAGATTTTATTTTGTCTACCTTATTGTTAAATATATCAAGAAATTGTGATTCTACCCAAACAACCTGAAACAGGACCAGTATTATATAACACTCTTCACAGTTGAGAAATTCATCCTTCTGTATAACTCAAGTATCTCACTTAATTTAGAGTCATTTATTCTAGGTCTGTTTCTTTCCATTAAAGGAAATATTGGTTTTTTTCTATATTAAAAATAAAAAGTCCTTCATATACTTAATGACTATCCTCAGGTCATTCCTAAACTTTCCCTTTTCAAACTAAATTTTACTCACATGTCTTAAGAAATCCTCTGAACATTTTTCCTGCTTTTTTCAGTAGCAGACGTAGCTAACATTTATTGAACACTTAATATGTGCTAGGAACTGGGCTAAGTACTTTAAATACATGATCCTTTTTAATCCTTACAGTCATATTGTGAGATAGAAATGTATTCATTCTCACTTTATACATTAGGAAACTGAGGCTCAGAGAAGTTAGGTCACCTGACTATGGTCGTGTAGCTAGTAAGTGGCAGAGCTGGAATTTGAATCCAGGGCCAGTTAACTCCAAAGCCAGAACTCGTAATCACTAGGTTATACTAGACTGCCTTTTAACCTATCTAACAAAAAAAATCACATTTTAAAAAATGTAATGTTTAGAGCTTAGTAGTTTTCTAATAAAGATGGAAATAGTACTGAATTTAGGACATAATCACACTCCTATTAATATATTCTGTTAATAGCGTTGTTAGTTTTTAGGACAAAAATCCTACATACATACTATGTAAGAATATTATAAGTCTCTGTTACCCTCAAGATATTTTTTGTAGCCTCTGAAGATAAAAAGACCAATTCTACATAGTGTTTAGTTTGTTATTTACTCATTATCAGTGGAGTGCCTGGCGCCCCAGAGAAACGGGGTGTCTGATTTTGAGAGTTCATGATCTAGATATTGGGTATGTCATGGATCTGCATATATGACAATTTATAGATACACCTTTTTATTCTGTGTGGGAGGAGTCTTGCCAATTTAGGTAGTTAAGATACTTCCTAGAGATGGTTAGTCTTAAAAAGAAAGAAAAAAAAGAATGAGTCCATGAAATAGGTTAACTGTACCAGAATGGGTCATTGAGACTGGCAGTAATGGATTGGAATTGAGAAAGGTGGGATGATTACAGGGTCTTTAAACATTAGGCAGGAATTTCAACTCAGGAGGGGAGGGGAGGGACAAAGGATTTTTCAGGAGACGAGTGATATACAGAAGTCTTTGTGGAGAATCAAATATATTAATGGCAGCATATTTGTCTGCTGCACATAGATGTCTTGCAGGCATCTTAAACTCAACCATCTCCACCAGTATTCGTCATCTCCCTGCTCTGAAACCTGATTCTCCTTCTGAATCCTTTACCTTCAATTCTTCCTTCTTCCACATCAGTCACATCAATTCTGTTTCTGGGATGTCTCAGCCTTCTTTTCTTTCTTACTGCGACCCTATATCCAGTCTTCCTCTTCCCATCCTTCCAACATACTGCTGGTAATTACTTGATCTCTACTTTTATAACCTACTATCACTCACTCCCTGACTCCAAACTGTTACTGATTCTTTACTGCCTAGAAAATGATATCTGCCCTTCAGAAGTCGTACCTTAACCCACCTTTTCCATTCCTTCTCTCATCCCCTCTCCCCTCAGTTTCCCAGATATCCTCTGCTTGTCCCATCTGTGCATGTACAGATGTTACTCATCTCCTAGCTGCCTCTCAGAACTTCTGTCTGTTTTTGAGTCAGACTCAACCTTCACCTCTGTCATAGAGGTTAACACTGTACATTGCACTTGTTACACATGCGCAAGCCATTCTTCGCTGTGTTGTGAACTCAGAGAGCGGAGACTGTATTCTCTTTGCTCAGCATAGCATTAAGTGGGGGAAATGCATGGAAAACACTTAGCACAGTGCTTGATGTCTCATTTGTGCTCAATTGTACTCTAGTAAGTGGGCACTCATTAACTGTTGGCTGAATTTGAAGGAGGCGAGGGCTTCAATTGGATAACAGTGTGAAGCTTTAATAATAGGCTAGGTGTAAATTGACCACAGAAGTATTAGTACAAGCATAAAATTCCTCTGTTTTGGTTAATCAGTGTTATAGTGTTGTTTGCAGCTCTAGCGATTTGAAGAGGAAGGAGAGAAATCTAGAGGGAAAAATCAAGTTGGTTATTTGTTCAGGATGGTGGAGAGCTGTGTATGCCTCAAACAAGGGGGTTTTCATGTTTCTTCAACCTTCACTCTCCCAGTAGGGTGTTACATTTTTGTTGTTTTCCTCAGGCATTGTGTTCATCAAGGCCTCCATCTAGAGTCTAGAAATCATCTGTCTGTCCATTTATCAGATACTTGAGTGCCTATTGTACTAAGCACAACGCTAAACACAATCATGAATGAATGTACTTTAGCCTTAGAAGTATGTAAAGAATGCCACAGGGGAGCTGGGAGAGAGGACCATAATTAATTCTACCTGAGAAGTCAAAAGACTTCATAGAAAGTGACACTTGAAGTGTGTTCCACTGGGAAGATGATGCTGTAGAACTCAAAAGGGGGAAGAGTGTCAAGGAGGGAGAAGTACTTTTGACAAGTATTAAGTGAGTATTAAATGCCAGTGCTATTTAAAGTAGAGTCTGTGGCTTATTTGGCATTCAGCAAGGGTAAAATGGAGCACCCAAAGTGTATGGAATGCTACCACTGCTTACTACATATGAAGAAGCAGAAGATGCTAGGTGATTGATGGTGCTGATAAATCCTTAGAGCAGTGTTACTTAACCAACTATGAAATCAGAAAGTGGGGTTGGGTGGGTTGCAGATAGGTATCTTTTGAAAAAGGTTCCCAGGTGATTTTTGATGAACACTCTTGGTTATGGACCATTGCCTTAGGACAGGGGTCAGCACACTTTGTGTAAAGGATCAGATAATAAATATTTAAGGCTTTGCTAGCCATATTGTTTCAGTTGTGGCCACAGACAATACACAAAGAAGTGAGCATGTCTGTGTTCCAATAAAACTTAATGTATGAAAACAGGTGATGGGCCGAATTGGGCTTGCAGGATCCCTGCCTTAGAATATTTTTGGGGAAAAACAGGTAAATTTTTTCCTGAATATTTGTTCACTGGCCTCATTGTCATCTGTGTAACTAAGTGTACATGCATCATGAATGTATTCGTATAAATGTGAATTTTTTTGAAAGCTCAGATTATGGCATGCAGGTTAATTTAAATGTGTGCAGATGTTTTACTTGTCATTTTTGTAAAGTGAACTTTGTTTTACTTTGGAGGTGATTAAGGAGAATGAATGTGAGGCCAAAGAGAAACTTCAAGTCTAATGCTGGAGAAAATCAGGTCTTTGATTATTACTGCATAGATTAATTTTTTAAAAATTCACAGTTTTTTCTCCTTTGCCTTCATTTGATATTGAGACTTCTTTGTAATTGGGAATACTGTAAATTTATGCCATTATATAATTACCTCTCACTTATTTGTGCTAATGGAAGAGAACCGAAACCAGTAATGTAAAATAATCTATGTCTGGTTTTGGGGGGATGTCTTGGTACTTATTTGAGCATGGATGTGTATTTGGTGTTCTTCACAGATTAAGTATAGCAAGCAGCATGGCACTTTAGAGTACCCTCAGCCCGAAAGACCTACACCTTAGAAGAGCTTAAACATAAAGATCTGAGCTCAGAATAAAACAAACTTGAAAAGCTCCAATAAGAGAATTTATATTCCTCATAATGATGATTCATTAAGTTGGATGGAGTTGGAGTATGTGATATTCAGAGCAAGGTCAGGAGACTAGGTTAAGTAAGAGCTTCATAGGCTTACTTGCCCTCTGATTTACGAAAGAGTTCTGAAATTATTTATTTACTAACTGCTTAGATTTAGTCTGTTACTCTAGTAAAAAACAAGTACTTTTCAGTGGCCGTTTTTTAGAAGCACTTGGGATTTAAGGTCCTAATCTATCAAGTCACTTTTTAATGACTTTGACAGCTTTCAGATTTCATTTTTGCTTTCTAGCTTTCCATTTAGACCTAATTATTTTATGTAACCCTTATTAAAAATATTTTATTGCTTGTGGTTTTTTGAGACCGTCTTCAAAATTCTGTATTTTTTTTTTAAATTGTAGCTATAGGATAAACCAGAAACAGTTATAAGTTCATGTTCTATCTTTCTGGGCAGTGGTAATATTTTTTAGGAGTTTTAAACAAAGCGGACAGTGTCCAGTAACCAGATAATTCAGAGGTTACTTTGTTTTCTAACTATGTTGGATATATGCGTATTACTATATATAAAGTAATGAACCTGGAGTTAGGAGCATGTTTTAGGCAGCTCTGAAAACTTGCCCCAATTGCACTGTCCTCCATTTTTGTTTTCACTGGAGGTAGTGTTTTCTGTTATTAAAAACAACAAAAAATAACAAACACTAGTGTAAGCTGAACTGCTCTCACTTTATTTTTGTTCTCGTATGAAAATATCCTAGGTACACTGTTCTCAACTCCAAGTACTTTTTTTGTTTGTTTTTGTTTTGTTTTTTAAGATTTTTTTTGATGTGGTCCATTTTTAAAGTCTTTATTGAATTTGTTACAATATTGCTTCCATTTTATGTTTTGGTTTTTTGGCCCCAAGGCATGTGGGATCTTAGTTCCCCCACCAGGGATTGAACCCGCACGCCCTGCATTGGCCCACCAGGGAAGTCCCCCTGTTTTTTTTTTGTTTGTTTGTTTGTTTTTAACGCCCTACAGTCTTTTTTGAAACCTCTTGCATTCTCCGTACATTTGTAGCAGTTTTCTTGCAGCAGGTGTCTTGAGAGTAGTAAGTACTTGGCTGTGAGAATTTATATCTATACACTGGTGATCAGTTACTGACATGCATAGTAGATACACAGCAATTAAGCTGGGAAGCTAAGTCTTGGAGCTTTTCCCCAAGAGCCTTCTCTTTCTGCCTGTCCTAGAAGTTGGCAGTCTCATTTGTTTTGCCTTGTCTCTGTCTGTGGTCTTAGTTGAGTTTTCCCTGAGCTTCCCCCATAGCTACTAAGAAAGCAGTATTTTTCCTTTTATTACTTAAGACTTCTTCCTTTTGCAAAGTGAATTTCAGTCCTGGCCTAGTTCAGTTGACTGAGGAGCAGGTATGTCCCAGCCTCTGTCTCCTGCGGGACTTTAGCTAAGTCATAGCCCTTTCAGTTCCGTTTGTCTCCTCTCATGCGTGACTTAGTTCCTCTTTCGTCTGTGGATCAGCTCCTTGAGACTCTGCTTGTGAGGCACAACTTAATCTTAACATAGTATAGCTTCCCACACAGTAGAACCCTGGTTACCAGGGGCAGGAGGGTTGGAGGCAATGGGAGATGTTTGTCAAAAGGTACAAAGTTGCAGTTATGTAGGATGAATAAATCTAGAGATCTGCTGTACAGCATGATGACTGTAGTTAATAATACTGCCCTCTGGTATCCTGGAAATTTGCTGAGAGTACATTTCTGGTGCTTGTACCACATGCACCAAAAAAAGGTAACCATGTGAAACGATGGATGTGTTAATTAGCTCAACTGTAGTAATCATTTCACTATGTATATGTATATTAAGACATGATGTACATCTAAAATATAAATAATTTTATTACAATTATTTACAAAGATAGTATGATATGCAAACATCTATAAGAGTCTCTTTTTCTAATCTCCCCATTTTGGAAGAAGTAATTATTGAAATTTGTTAGGTCTACTAGGTAGCAAACTGAATAGAGGAATAAAAGTAAAAGAAAACTCATTAACAACAAAGAAATTTTCACCTCTATTTAAAGAACTTGAAATCAGGGTATAGGCAGGATAAGCTGAGAATTGACATTGATACGTAAATTGAAGACAGGAAGTTCGCCTTCAACAGAATATTTGATATGTGTATTTGATATGTGGGGCAGACCTTTTTTCAGGGAGGAAGAAGTCCACCATTGTCCTTGAAAAAGGTGTTCCTGTCAGGTAAACTTTCATGTCCCCACATTTGAGAGCACCCTGGCTACAGTGCATGCGTGATGTTAAATGGCAGCTGACCCTCGTGCTGCTGAGGGCCCAGTAGGGCCTATGACACATTAGAGGGCAAAGAAATGTTTTGTGTAAAGAGGAATACAGGATAACATCACTCAGGTCCAACCAATTGGTCTGGTGCCTTGCTGTGTCTGGGGAGGGCGCCCATTTTTGCTATTATTCTACTTCTTTTTCAATAGATGTCCTCTTTGTTTCATTTTCCATAATATATTTTTTAAAGAAAGGTATACTAGCCACCTATCTAGTTTCCCAACTTCTTTAATTTTCTCTTTATCTCTTTCTGATTCTCTCTGCTCTTTCTGTACCCCTCCATCTGGATTGTTCTTCTCAATTTCACCTTTCCAAATCACTTTTAAATATTTTTAGACATATTTGAAGGTAATTATGTCAAGTCTGCAGGTATTAGAAACATGAATGAGAAAAAATATGCCATATGATATTAAAATTTTCAATAACAGAGTAAGCTTAAAATCAAGAGATTTATTGAGTACTACACGGTAAATCACAGTGTTTGTCTTCCAAAAAATTTAGTCTGGAAGCAATTGATGGATAAAATCTATACATTTATGAAGATAAATAGTTATACAAGGAAGTAAAATGGTAAGAGCCAAAATGAATATCCTCTCTTAAGTCCCATAGGAGTTCAAATAAAAAGAATTATTTCCGGTGTTGCAACATAGTAGTGATATCTTGAACACAGTAGTGTTCCCGTTCTGTATTCATGGGTATACAAGCAGATACACATTTTATATGTAGTTTTATTATGGATAATTTTTTGGTGTTTTCTTAGTACCTTGCCAGAGTTTCATATACAAGCAGGTATTTCTTTTGTTGTTGTTGTTTTGTTCATTTTTGTTTGTTTTGTTTTTTTAAAGATTTTTTTGATGTGGACCATTTTTAAAGTCCTTACTGAATTTGTTACAATATTGCTTCTGTTCTTTGTTTTGGTTGTTTTGGCCTGCTTGTATATGAATGAAAGCAGGAAGTACCTGCTTGTATATGAATACTGAATAAAATAGATCCTGTAAATTCTAATTAAGAAAAATTCCTACTCCTAACCTTGAGAAGAATCTTCCACTCTCTGAAACATTTTTATTGGTGTATCTTCCTCTTTCTTTTCTTCCTTGAGAGAAACTGACAAAATAAAAGTGAGAACAAGCTTTTTCTCACTTAAAAATTTTTTATTTGTCCTGAGTTGCTGTAGTTAACTGGTTATGTATTGGGCAGATTTGAATTCATAACCAGCCAAAACACATTTTGATATATTAGGGGCATTTGGTTTCCTTTTCATTCTCAGTAAACTGAGAGATGCGTATTGAAATCATTTGCTAGAGTATTTCCAATGGTTTTTAAATAATTTTTTGTATATAAAAGTAATTTCCCCATTGTAGAAAAGTCAGAAAATACAGGAAATTATGAAGAAGAAAAGCAATCACGCAGAGATAACCAGTCAGCATTTTGCTATGTTTACTTTCACGTATTTTCAAAGGATATATGTTATAAACATAATTGGGGTCATAATTTGCATACCTAACTTTGTATCCTATTTATTTTTTCTCTTAATGTTATATATAAGCCTCTTCCCATGCCATTAAAATGTTTTTGAAAAGAATAAAGAACATTCCTACATATGGCTGTACTATAATTTATTTAAACATTTTTCAGTGAATGTTTTCCACAAGTGGTTTTCCATTTTGGGCTTTTCTAAATATTCTGCAGTGAACATGGTTGCATATAAATCGTTTAAGTCTGATTTATTTTGTAGACTAGATTAATACAAGGAAAATTACTGGATCAGAGAGTATAAACTTTTAATAAGGTCTATGATAAATAAGGCAAGTTGCTATCCAGAGACTATACCAATTTCCAGCAGTATCTGAGAGTGCCCATCTTACTGTATGTTTGCCAGTGCTGAGCCAGTACAGGATTTTCAACAGTACCTCTCCTTTCATTTTAGCTTGCTCATTGAATTCAATAATTTTTTTTCAAAATGTACCTATTCACACCCATTTTTGATGTAATTTCAAAATGAGCTACTTGCAGTATAGTTCTTAATTAAGTAGTGGTAATGTTCAACTTATTAAGTTAAAAACCAGGTGACAAAATATGTACAAAATTACATAGAGAAATACTTTAACGTAAGCATTGCAACACCGTAATGGTGTCTACACTTGGTGAGTATGAGTGATTTTTAAAAAAATTTTCTTTGTGCTCTTTTGTGTTTTCCACAATTTCTATAAGTCTATTTTTTTTCATTAGAAGTATAATTTACTAAGATAATAGAACCTCATAAGTAAGCTGTAGTACAGATGCTCCACCTCCTCAAGAATTGATTAGCCACCCAAAAGTATTTAACAACTTTGCCTGCTTGATAATTTGACACAGTATTTCTTTTTACAGTATTGCTTTGAAGTTTCTGTATTTATTTGAGGAAGTGGTGTATTTCTTTGGCATTAATAATGGGCACTGGCCCTCATATTTTCTGGGAAGTACCTGTATTGAAAATGTTTCTGTTTCTGACTTATATAGGAGTCTTTTTTTAAATGATAGCTTGGATGAGAGGTCGAGTGTTTGACTTGCTTAGAGAAATAAAAGGCATTTTATTAGAATTTATGTTAGCCTTTTGGTACACCAAAATTGCTTAGGGTCCAGGTAATCCAAAAGCTGGATGTTCTTTATGTTAAAATTAATAAAGAGGAATGAGAACAGTTCCAAATGAGGCATCTAGCAAGCAAGAAACAAATGAACAGATTTTAAGATTTACCTTAATGTGAATTTATTTTGGCATGGCGTTTATAGCTTAGGAGACAGCCTCATTAAAAGTCCACTCAGTACAGTATACGTTAATCAGTATATGTTAAAACCACTAACAGTCATTGTTATATACTTTTCTTAAAGAATTTTTTTCTAAATTTAGATATGAGCTAGTTGAACAGTATGAATTATCCAGTAAAGTCAGAAGGTAAGGTATACTAAAATATGTTGAAAAAATCTTTTATCTATTTCCTTGAATTCATAACGTGAGAGGTAAGTAATGGATTAAATTAAAATGGATGAGCATGTTTTCACAATCCATTTAACATCACAAAATATTTTTAGGGCTCGAGGTATTTAAAAATCTACATAATCCTTTTATCTTCTCTCCTTCCCTCACTTGAAATTGATTTTTACCAGGTTCTCAAATAGTATGTGAGGTTTTTTCCTAAAAATTCTCATTCATAAGTGGAAATGTGAGAGAAAATTTTTTCCTGGAATGAGCCATTTTCTCCAGTTACTCATTTCCAGAAGATCTGGATTGTGGGAAGGTCTGCAGCTTACATTCCTGATTTGCAACATTTCAGATTTTCTCTTGACCACGATGAAACAATAGACATTAATAATATAGTAATATTGCATTAATTTTGTCATTGTTTAACATGGGAAGAATACTCCCAGTAGAATCTTATTTGAATTATTTCTAAGTGAGAAAACAAGAAAAATAGCGTTATTAGTTACAAAACTTTTCAATAACCAGTTTGTTTTCCTTGACAGAGATTTGATATGCCTCTAACCTGATATCATAGCCGTAGCAAAATCACACACTAATAACATTATTTTATTGTTTTGCTCTAGATGTGTTCTTTGTGCCATTGTCCTGGAGCTACAATTGGTTGTGATGTGAAAACGTGCCACAGGACATACCACTACCACTGTGCATTGCATGATAAAGCTCAGATTCGAGAGAAGCCTTCACAAGGAATTTACATGTAATTATTTAACTTCTCTTTTAGTTTTTTTTTAAACAGTCGTACTTTCTTTAGGCCTTTGTAAAAATTTTTTCCCGTTTCAAAGCATTTCATCAGCATCGTAAAGGGTGTTTTTGGTAGGGAATGTAATGCTTAGGGAAATGGCATAGAAAGTTTA
The DNA here is from genome assembly GCF_030028045.1 of Hippopotamus amphibius kiboko. Lineage (NCBI taxonomy): Eukaryota > Metazoa > Chordata > Mammalia > Artiodactyla > Hippopotamidae > Hippopotamus > Hippopotamus amphibius. The sequence continues at coordinate 18,856,017 of NC_080203.1, read as the reverse complement.
ATGCTAATAAGGTTTTTGGAATCCAGCTTGTGAATGGGGTGAAGTGTACTACTCATTCTTAATTTGAAAAATGAACTTGGTTTGTTTACTTGGTAACTTAATTTCTTCATTTTTTGTAGGGTTTATTGCCGAAAACACAAGAAAACTGCACATAACTCTGAAGGTACGTCATTCAGACACTTTTCAATTTCAAGAGGAAATTTGAGTAAAATTTGAGTGAATTATACTGTACCACAAGACGTATCTCAATATTGAATACCTTTTGAAAAATTAAGAAAAGCGTTCGGGTGCTTGCTTCAGCAGCACATACACTAAAATTGAAACAGTACAGAGAAAATTAGCATGGCCCCGTACACAAGGATGACACACAAATTCCTGAAGCGTTTCATATTTTTCACCTCGTAAATCAACTATACTTCAATTACAGGAAAAGAAGAATGTTTAACCCAGTTCCTACAGAGATTCAAAGCCTTTTGAGGGCAGTTTTATTACATCTGTAAACTAATTCTCTTTTTATTCCTATTAAGATTTATAACTAAGAAATTTAAGTATAGAGACCACTTTTTGTTTGTTTTTAAGTTTAAGCACTATAAAAAATATTCAAGTTATGAATGAACCATAATGGGGGCAAAAAGAGAGAGAAAAGCATTCGGATAAACTAATATACATAGTGAAAAAGATCTGAATTTTTCAGAAAACTTTTACCCCAAAATTCTTGTAAAGACTTTGTTGAGAATATATTTATCTTTCAGGGTAGATGATGCTAGTGGTTACAGATTTCTGTGTTCAGGTAAGCATGTTAGTAGATTGTAAAGGTAATAATTAGAATCCTTGCTACTGTCAGATAAAATGTAAACTGGGGATACTAGTGCATTTTGTGATAACCAAGCTTTCTGATGAATTTTTATTCATATGGTAGTACTTTTTTTTTTCTTAATACAGACATGTTCAAAAGAAGTAATCAATTTTAAAATACAAAATTTTCAAATTATTTTGTAGTTTGTTTCCACTTAAATTTATATAAAACCAGGATAGTCGTGTTTATATATAGTTAGCCAAGCTGTAGTTGATCTTTAAAAGGTATGGGAAAGTTCTCAAATTGAATTCTGACTTGTTTCAAACCTTTTCAAACAGATGGTTTTGATACTTTTACTAGCAATATAAAAAGGCTTAGATTTAATCTGAGATTGTTCTATCCTTCCATTTGGATTAGAGATCTTTAAAGTTTTTGTTAGCTTCTGAGAATGTGTTGCTTAGAATTAAGAATGGTTTGAGCCTGTTGTTTTAGGAAGTTGCTTCTTTTATAAAGACTTACCTAATTATCAGTGTTAGCATATTAAAATTTGTGGCCCTTTTTGATCTCTTAGGTCTTGGTTTTATAATACAAAATAGTATTGTTTCCACTTCAGGAACAGAGTACTTTAGAAGTGCTGGTTAAAAATTCAGTCTTTAGCAAAAACTTGTCATTAAGGTAAATGTATTGGACAAATAATAAGAACAGAATGTTTTTGAAGTGATAAAGTGCAACTGATAAACTTGAGTGTTTTCCTTCAGTTTTTTCCTCACTTAATTCTGGAATTGAATTGAAAAACCTTTCGTGAAAGGTTAAGAGTAAGCTCTCCCACTTTTCGTTTCTTCAGATTTTAACAACGTATTTATTTGCTTCTCTTCAAAAGTGTAGTGAGCATATGTGGTAAGGCAAAGATTGAGACTTAATGATCTGACGAGTACAAGTGTGTCAGCATACTGGGGCAGGATATTTGAGGGTGGCAACAATGATTAATATAGACATCTCCCCTTTTATTCCTTCGGTTTCTGAAGCTGGTAGTACCACCTAGTGGTAGAGATCAGTCACTGCAGACAACATCAAATAGAATAATTTTGACCACCTTTTTGCTTTGAGAAACTTTTTAATGAGGAAGGTCTAAATTCATACTTTTCAAAAGGACTTTTTTTTTTAAGATTTTTTTCATGTGGACCATTTTAAAGTCTTTATTGAATTTGTTACAATATTGCTTCTGTTTTATGTTTTGGTTTTTTGGCCCTGAGGCATGTGGGATCTTAGCTCCCTGACCAGGGTGAACAGGGATTGAACCTGCACCCCCTGCATTGGAAGGTGAAGTCTTAACCACTGGACGGCCAGGGAAGTCCCAAGAGGAATTTTCTTTTAATAGAACTGGCAGGAATACTACAATTCAAATTTGTGTTACAATTGATTTGAATTTTGGGTTCAGTGTATACTTTGGTAGCACATTAGGGTTTCCTGTATTACTGACATATGTAGTATGTCTGTACTCATATTGTAGGACTTGAAAGCATAATTTTACAATTTAAAAGTATGACAGAGTTTCTATTTATTGAATTTTGACTTTTATCACATTCATCTAGCTTGAATTTATTAGATATCGAGTGCTTTGTCAGAAACAGAACTTCCGATTATTTCATTATTCTAATGTGAAACATATGTTCTACTTTATGATTGTAATTTATGGTGGGGTTTTATAGGATTGTATTTCAGGGACTGCCTTTGAGAATTGTATGTCCCTAATCTATACAGCAAAGAGGAATTGATACCTTTGGCAATTTCTTGGTCGTTTGCCATCTGTGGCTCAGTACCTACTTTGATAATACTTAAAATGATAAATACTATATAATTCAGTCTGTCATGTTAACTTGATATAACATGAACTGTGTTTTGAAATATTAAATTTGAGAATCTCTTTACCATCTCCATACTTTGCCTTTTCCAGGATGTCATGTCGTTGGAATCATACAGTATGTATGATTGGTTTCTTTCACTTGGTTGGCCTTTTTGGTGGGAGTGGGGGAGTGGGGGATTAGTTGTTAATGCTTACAAGAAAGGATCCAGTGAACAAGAAGAGATTGAAGCTACAAGAAGGAGAATTCAGTGCCCAAGTGGAACAATTGCCCTGCAATAAGGAGGACCTTTCCACTGTAATAGGAGAGAAGGGAAGAGGATAGGTGGTTCCTATCAGGTGTGTTTTCTCTGTGAGGGAGAATGTAGGGAGAGGGCTGAGGGCTGGAAGTTGAAGGAGAGAGAAGTTTTGAAAGAATAGTTGTGAAGACCAGGGGAGGAAGTTTGCCTAGAGAAATGTAAAGTTTCCAGACTGGATTGGACCAGTTGAAGTTGATAACCATGGATTTATAAAGTGATGCCATCAATCAGGTTGTGTGGCATTTCCTCTAGCAATTTAGGATCCTGGGTGTAGCATAGAGAAAGTGGCTAGTTGGTTCATTCAGAATCGGGATTTTTCCAAGTGGGTTCATCAAAGGAGTGAAGGGATAAGGGAGTTTAGAATATTTGCGAGAGAGAGAAATAAAGAAACTGTAAGGAATTAATAAACTGGAGGTCCTGGTAAAATGGAAGAACAATGAGAATGAAAGTACTTGGGAAAGCAATCATCTGTGGTCCCAAAGTATAATATAGTGATTTCAGAGGTAGAATCCTTTTAGGTGATTATGAGCTATCTGGATGTGATTCTAGGGATTAGGTGGTTGGTGGAGGACATCAGTGAAGATTAAATAACTGAATGGCTAGGTGTTGCTTGAGTTGTCCATGTGGATAGTGAAATCACCCCATGATGGCAGGAGTCAAGATGGAGAAAAGGGCTGTGAGCTATGTGCTAAAGAAAGTCTCATGTGTGAGTAGAATGATTGGGAGTTGGTAATTTTTAGCAAGGAGAGGAAGAAGGTGGCATAGTCTGTGGGCCAGCAGAATGGGTGTCATCTGGGACTTTGTTAGAAATGCCTGATCTCAAGCCGCACCCCTGACCTACTTAATAGGAGTTTAAACAAGATCCCAGGTGGTTTGTATGCATATTAAAGTTTGGGAAGCAGTGGTTTAGCTGAATGACATGGACCTCAGAGGTGCAGGGCTTTTTATAAGGAATTGGAAAATTAATGCCTCAACAATGCTGTCTAGCAGAACTTACTGTGACAATGGAAATGTTCTATACTTGCACTGTCCGGTATGGTAGCCACTAGCCACATGTGGTTATTGAGTGCTTAAAATGGTGTAGTGCCCTCCTGTATGTTACAAATGGACAGGAATAGCCAGAATTAAATCCTTATATGTTTCCCTCCCATTGGCCTGTGTTTGAATAATAGGTATATCCTTTTCCTTTTTTTAAAAAGCAATATTTCAAAAATGTCAAATGTTGGTAATAGCAAATAGCTTTAGCTTATAGCAGATGCCAGTCTCTGTAGAAGTACTTTAATATGATAATTTGTCATCACTAAACATGTGATTACGAATGATTGGTGGTTCTTTTAAAATCATTTTCATTAAGGGTATTAAGGTATTAAGCATTTACTACTTTACATGGAGCAAAGTAATCTGTGATGAGATAGAAAACAGCATCTAGAGTAGATGCTGGGTGTTAGATATTCACAGCAAGAATGTGTAGAATGTAAGGCATCAGCACAAACATAACCTCAGCTTAGTTTAAATTCTTAATTGTAAGGAGCCAAACTTGTGGTTTATTATATTTCTTAAATTACCCAATATAGAATGTTTTGCATAGGATGGGTTCTCAAGAAATGTTTGTAACTTCTTCATTTTCTTTGGCTTGAAACTAAGAACAGTATTTAACGTGTCACTTGTTTTTGGGTGACACTTCTTGTCCTGTAGCTTCTCTTTTGCCGGGTGTTAGTAAAGCAAGATGAATTAATAAAACAGGGTTTCACGCTGGGAGAGTTGGGGGAGTTACACAGTGTAGTGGCAGACATGTGACCAACTGATTAAAATACGGTGGTGATACATGGAAGTATTTAGAGATAAAGGGGCATCATGTTTGCATCTTAACTCTTTAACCTTTCAGAAAAAAGTATATGGATAGAGAGAATGAATGATAAAGTATATGTGGTAAGATATTAACATTTGGGTGAAGGGTATATAGGAATTTTTTTCTACAAATTTTTATAAGTCTGAAATTACTTAAAAAGATATCATAGTGATAAGTGCCACAATTACAGTGACCATAAAATCCCAGGTGTTCTGAGACAGTGTAAATGAATCTTTTGTGCCTATAACCTTAGAGGCTCTAGTTTTGGTTTTATTCAGGGACTTGGTGGAGCCCCTAATGGACAATTTGGGAGCTTTATTAGAGATGCTTGTCAAATCATAACTCAATTTATGTTTCAGGAAATAGTTATATTGGAAGTATGTTGAAAGTGCATTGTCATTTATGTAGATTCAAAGCCTTTGCCTGGTTTAATAGTCCCTTAGTATTTTCTTTCCCTTGTTCTCTTTCTCTAGATTATGCTGTAATTTCCAATCTTCATTGCTTTTATTAAATGGAAGTTTAGGGAGATTTTAATATGGTATCAAAGTCTTTAAAAACCTTTTAAGTTTAGGTGCTGGAAAGGCAGTTTTATATTCTGGTTGAATATGGACTTTGAATTCAGATCTATATTTAAATCTTAGCTCTGCCACTTACTAGTCACATGATCTTGGGCAAGTTATTTAGTATTTCTTGGAACCTTAATACTGCATCTGTAAAATGGGGATTTAAAAAACCCTACCTTGTAGGATTATTGTAAGAATTAAATGAATGATGCATGGAAAGCTCTTAAGCAAAGTTGCTCAGTAAGTACTACATTTCTATATCATTATCATTGTTACTACTATTCCTTGGAAACTCTGCCTACCTTTCTTATCACTCATCTTTTCATGTGTTCTTCCTTGAAAGATAATAGAATTTAAATTGTGTGATTTAACTTGGAAAATTTTAGTAATGTATTCATATTGTTCTCTTTGCTAGAATTGATTCCATATTCTTTCTTTGATTCACCTGATCTATTGACTACCCATGTGCAAAGTGCTGTGCTAGGCATTATTTACACTCATCTTTGATTTAGTGCATTTTACAAACTTTCATTATAGGAAGTTTGAAATGTACGCAAAAGTATATTTGAAAAAAAGCCCCATCACCCAGCTTTAGCAACCATCAGCTCATGGCCAGTCTTGTTTCATCTATACCCCTACCCACTTCCTTCACCTGGATTATTTTAAATTAAATCCCAGATATCATATTTGATTTTAGCACACTTAATTAAGACTAATATATTTTATGTATGTTATATATATATATGCTTATGTATATGCATATGCATAAAAGAAATCATTTATCTGATAACTTACTGGAAAAGCAGACTTTGCTTGTGACCAGGGGCATGCAGAGGAAATGCGTACCACGTTCCCATTGGAGATGGCAGGGCAAATGACCTTCAGTCTTCCTTTTGTAGTTGCCCTAAAGATTCAAAGCAGAGGTGGTAATGTTTACCCCAACTTTAATGCTTGGCCTTTTTCTTTAAAAAAAAAATTCTGACAAATGTTTTTTGAGTGCCTGCTGGGTGTGGGCACATTGGGGAGTTTAGAAAAGAAGCCCCTTGTGGACAAAGAGCTTACAGTCTACACAAGGTATGACAAGAGTGATAATTAACAATTGAATAGAATTTCATAGTTTACAAAGCATTTTTGTCAAACGTTTTCTTAAAGCAGCCTTTTCAGGAAGGTGTTCTCATTAGTCCCATTTGATACACCAGGAAACTTGCGAATGTTAAGTAACTTTACCAAGTTAAGGCTTAGAAAGTGGCAGACTTCAGACTTTCTGTCCAGGGTACCTTTCTACTTCATACTGTTAAGTGATGTGAGAATTTAGTAGAGGGAAGGAAATGGAGCTTAAACCAGGAAGATGTAAGATGAGGAAAACATTGATTAGGAGGGAGAAGAGAATTCGTGAAGGGACAGATAGGGCTTATACAATACTTAGGAGGAGGGGAGAGTTGGTCTCTTGGTAAGTGGGTCACCCCTCTGTCTCATAAGGGCAATTAGAAGGGTAACAGAGAAGGACTTGACCATTCTTAGGTGACATGGACATCTGGGGGCTGTGCTTAGAAAGGGGGGGAATGCTTGGTGGCACAGGGAAGGAGGACAACCTTATTTTGTTACCTACCTTATTAAGTGTGGATTTTTAGAAATTGTAGCTGTGAATACAAGGGTAAGGTTTTGTTTTCTACCATACTCACTTGTTTGAATAGGTATATGAACAGTGTACAAAAATCAGCAATACAAAAGAGTATAGACTGTAAGTAAGCTTTCTTCTTATCCTTGTCCTTGTATCTCAGTTTCCAAACTTTTTTGCTAAAAGCAACATCTACTATCAGTTTCTTTTGTGTCCTTCCAGAGCAATGCATATATAAGCATATGTGTAGCTATCCTTTTTCTAACTTGCAGGAGCATATGAAAATGTTCATTACCATGATAGTGGGTATTACTGCTTCCAAAGCATGTAGTGAGACTCACTGACATGTGTTTGTCCCAGCTCTGCTACTCCCTAGCTTTGTGATCTTGGGCAAAATTATTTAACTTTTCTGAATTTATTTTCTTATCTATGAAATGGGGGCTGAGGATGGTGACTGATACAACTTCATGGGGCTGTTTTGAGGCTCGAATGTGATAATGCATGTAAACTCATAGCACATCCAGTATAGTCAGAACTCAAAAAGCTCAAATATTAGCTCTTATATTTTGGGTATTTGCGTTTATAGATTAAATGGAAAAGGGCAAGATGCAGAGTAGTATGCTAGAATGCCATTTGTTTGTATATTCTTTTAAAACAGATTTGCATATGCATAGAAAATAATAGCTGACATTTATTGAGAGTGTCTTATGTGCCAGGCCCTGTTCTAGATAAAGTACTTTACGCGAATTAATCCATTTAATTCAAGAACCCTCTGAGGTAGGTCTCAGGTCAAGGACACACAGTCTGTGACGGATCCAGGATTCAAAACCATGCTCTCTACCCTTGAGATTGAGGAAAGGAGTGTTAACAGTACCTTGAGAGGGAGGGGGAGCGAGTATAAAGAAAGGGAAGCAAGGAAGCTAGGGCACCAGCTGGGAGTGCAGAGCAGATGGAATTGGAAGGTGTAAAGGAAGATTTTTTTCCTTCTTTTATGCAGATGGTTCTTTTATAATTATTATTAAGAATAATAACTTTTTAAAATGTTAAAACATTTTCACAGTTTTGAATTGAAATAAAAAATAAGTAACCATGAAAAATTTAAACAAAGGTGCTGTGGCTAGCTTCGTACTCACATTTTCATATGCAAATAATTTTCAATTATTTTCTAGGATAAATTCCCAGAAATAAAATCACTGGGTCAAAGGGTTTGATCTTTTTAAGGTTCTCAATACACATTGCCATATTACTTTCTAGAAAGATTGTGCTAGATTATATTCCTGTCAGCAATAGCTGACTTTATCCCCTCCTTTCACCACATTGAATGTTATAAATTCTTTTAAATACAAAGGTAGTACACTGCCCATTGTTAAAAAAATTAAAATAGTACAATAGTACTGTTAAAGTAATTCAGAAAGCCCTCTCTTCACCCCAAAATCACACGCTCTGAGTGAATACTACTAACAGTTTGTATATTTTCCCAGAACCTTTCTTACATACATACAATCTTACATATATATGCATATGTGCACTATTTTTAATACAGTGGCATCATAATATATATAGGTAATGTTATGCAACTTGATTTTTTCATTCTGTGATGTCAGATACCCTTCTCTGTCTGTGCGTACAGATCAGCCTCATTCTTTTTAACAGTTGTGTTAGATCCCTTAGAATAAATAGAACCATAGTTTATTTAAGGATTTCTCTTAATAAAAATCAGTTGTATAAAAAAATCGGTTATATCTATTTTTTTCACATACAAATAAAACGGCATTGATCTTCCTTATACATATGTGCTTATGTACGTATGCAAGTGATTCTATAGGATAAAGTCCTAGAAATGGGGATGCCAGGTGAGAGTCTGTGCGTTTAACATTGGGAACAAGTACTGTCACATGTACCACCAGTGTATGAGAGTGTCCACTTCCCTACTCCTGTGCTGGATATTATCAGTCTTGTAAATTTTATCAATCTGATTATCTCATTCAATTTCCATTTCTCTTACCACTAGTAAGGTTGCGCTTTTGCCCGTCTTTTTTCAGTCATTTATATTTCTTCTGTGGGTTGTCAGTCCTATCCTTTGCACGTTTTTCTTTCAAGGTTTGTCTTTTTAAAATTTATTTGAAGTGCTCTCTATAAAATACAGATATTAATTCCCTGCCACTAAATGGCTTTTTAGGTGTCCTAACCCCCCCAAAAAGTTTTTTCTTCTATTTTCTTCTATTACATTTCTGGTTTGTTATTTTATTAGATTTTTTGGATCCATCTCTAATTTTTTCATATGGTGAGAGAAAAAGTATCTCAGTTTTTAGAAAATGGGTACCCAGTTGTGCCATTATGTCTTCCCCCACTCATTTGAAATGTCACCATTATCATACTCTGATTTCCCATATGTATATGGGTCTGTTTTCAACCTGGCTTTCTCTTCTGCTGCTATTTGTCTATTCCTATGTCAGTGTTTTAACTACTGTTACTTTATGGTATATTTTGATAGATATCTTTTTTTTAAAAAGGTGGTACATTTACTCTTCCAGAAAACTGTGGAATCAACTTTTTCTGTTTTATCAGCATTTCATTAAATTAGGTTAGCAAGAACTAATACCATTCTAATGTTGAACTTGTTCATCCAGAAGCGTGGCTTATCTCAACATTTTTGTGGGGCTTCTTTTATATTGGTGTTTCTAACACATTTTTTGTTCGGTTTATTGTAGCTTTTTACAACTATTTAAAGACTGCTATTTTGATAGGTGAAAATAATATATCACTTAATTTACACTTCTTTGACTCTAGAGAAGTCAAATTTTCTAAAAGTATATTTAACTACTTATGTTTTACGAATTTTTTGGTCATATGCTTGATCCATTTTTCTGTTAAGGGTCTTGATCTTTTATGAGCTTATCAGATCATAAAGATACTAATCCTTTGTCATAAGTACAGCAGATATATTTTTCCAGTTTATTCTTTGCCTTCTAATTTTATCACTTTTTTGGTTTTACTTTCAGAAGTTTAAAAGTCTAATATAGTTAAATCTGTCAATCTTTTGTGATTTTGTTTTTTTACTGTTGCTGTTAAAGTCCCCTAAAATTTTATACTGAACAATTCCATGTTTAGGACAGACAAATATGCCATGTGGAAAACTAGTCATGTTGGCCTGATAATGGAATCAGTTAAGTAATTTCTTTATAGGTGTTTAACAATGTAGTATTATTATAGTGTTAGTGATTATTTGTTTTCATTGTAAACAACAGAATATTATGTGTGTCACATATATGCTATAATATGTACCAGGATGATTGAAACATTTCGTTATGATTTTTCATTTTAATTTTTGGCACATGTAAGTAATTCTAATAGCTTTAATGAAATTCAGTGTCTTAAAAATTGTCAGATTGAATGTTTAAAGTAGGTGGTGTGTTCTGATGTGAACTTTGCTATAGTGTTAAGATCAGAATATATCTTTAATTGACTTCTCTGTCTTCACAGGGAGAGTTATTCACATGAATTTGTCTTATTACCTATAAAACACTATCTACTTTTACCTGCCCCGCCTCTTTCTTCCCTCAAATCCTACCATAGTTAGGTGAAGTTACACTGATATAAATTTTTACTAACTGTTTCGCAAATGATCTAATGCTCTCAGTTCCTGGAGTTTATATATTCAAGTATACTGATTAAATTACCCTTTTCTTATCATAATGAATGTGCTTTTTTGGTTGCTTTAAAAAAAAACCCTTTAAAGTATTTGTTAGGAAAGATCAGCATCTGAGAATAGGAGTTGATATGCTTTCTCATGGAGAAATTATCCATGGAATTGTAGTCAGTAATTTATGGTAAAAGAAAAAACAATGTAGGTATTAGAGCTATGCCTAAAACTTTCTATAGTTTGACCCTAAGATAAGTGAATATTTGGTTTTTATTTTTTTTTGAACACTAAATACATTGCCTTATATGCAGTAGGCCCTCAATAAATAAAATATTTGTAGTGAATAACCGAATGAAACACCTCTATTAATGGTCGAAATTCTTTTTTTTAATCTTTATTGGAGTATAATTGCTTTACAGTATTGTGTTAGTTTCTGCTGTATAATAAAGTGAATCAGCCGCGTGTATACATATATCCCCATATCCCCTCCCTCTTGAGCCTCCCTCCCAACCTTCCTATCCCACCCCTTTAGGTCTTCATAAAGCATCAAGCTGATCTCTCTGTGCTCTGTAGCAGCTTCCCACTAGCTATCTATTTTACATTTGGTAGTGTGTATATGTCAATGCTACTCTCTCACTATGTCCCAGCTTCACTCCCTCCCACTCCACCACCCCGTCCTGTGTCCTCAAGTCTTTTCTCTATGTCTGCATCTCTCTTTCTTCCCTGCCATTAAGTTCATCAGTACAGTTTTACTAGATTCCATATATATGCGTTAGCATACACTTCTTTGTTGAATTTGATCTTTTAATTTTCATGATAGTTTAAAGAGCTATCTAGAGCAGTGCTGCCCAATAGAACTTTTCTGCAATGATAGAAACATTCTAGGTCTGTGATGTCCAATAGAGACTCAGCTTGCTGCATGTGACTAATAAACACTTGAAATGTGGTCAGTGCACCTGAGAAACTGAAGGTTTAATTTTATTTAATTATAAATGACTTGAATTTTAAAAAGCCACATGTTGCCTGTGGCTACTATATTGGACAGCACAGAGATACCCACTTTATTTTCATTTAGTTTCCGAGTTATAGTAAGTTTATTTTCTGGGTAATTGTTCTGATTTCACCAACGGTGTGATGTAAAACTCTTTGAAACCTATGGTTAAAAAAAAAACTATACAAGATCTAATTCTAAAAAATTCCCTTATTAGAGTTTGAAAATGTTTACTGAATTATGTGCACAGTTAAGATCACAAAACTCATTTTCATGGAATAATAAATTTGATGGAAATAATTTTACAGAAATTATAATAAAACTATTTCTTTATGTTTGATTTTTGTTGCATTTATATGAAATGTTAGGCTGCTATATCAAACGTAACACAGACCATTTCTCCTAATATCTTGGGGTGATTTTATTCTAAGGAGAAACATATGTTATAAGGAACTATGAACTAATGTTTATTTAAGATTGGCGCATGTAAAGCTTTTGTTCATTTATAAGCAGCTGATTTAGAAGAAAGTTTTAATGAACATGAACTGGAGCCCTCATCACCTAAAAGTAAAAAGAAAAGTCGCAAAGGAAGGCCACGAAAAACCAATTTTAAAGGGCTGTCGGAAGATACCAGGTCCACATCCTCCCATGGAACAGATGAAATGGAGAGTAGTTCCTATGTAAGTAGAAAAGTGTTGGATTCTTACTTTTTGTTGCACCATGAATATTTCATCTAAACTGTGTATATAGGTAAAGTTAATCATTTGAAGTGTTAACTAAGCTTGAGGTACTGATGGCGTATTTTCATGGATTTTTTTTCAAGTTTTTCTTTTTCTTTTACATTTGCAGAGAGATAGGTCTCCACACAGAAGCAGCCCTAGTGACACCAGGCCTAAATGTGGATTTTGTCATGTAGGGGAGGAAGAAAATGAAGCAAGAGGAAAACTGCATATATTTAATGCCAAGAAGGCAGCTGCACATTATAAGTGCATGGTAAGTATGGTTCTTTTTATGTGCTTTTAAACCTAAGTTTTGGAAAAGCATTTAGCTAGTAACCACATTTAGAACTTTCCTCCCCAGCATTCGTGTTTTAGAATTAATGAGTAGTGTATCCTATAATCCCAAATCTTTTTTTCAAAGTATAATTGACTTACCATATTATATTAGTTTCAGGTATACAACAGTGATTTGATATTTTTATACATTACAAAATGATCACCATGATGAGACTAGTTACCCTCTGTCACCATGCAAAGTTATTACAATATTATTGACTATATTTCCTATGTTGTACATCGCATCCCCATGACTTATTTATTTTATAACTGGAAGTTCTATAATCCCAAATCTTCATAAACTCTAGATTTTAAGAAATACAGCCTTTATGATTTAGTGGGATTTAAAGTAATTTTAATTATAGTTACTGTGTTCCAGATAATCCATAATTAACGATTTCATAACTGTAAACATTTCAGCTTTATAAACTTGTCTTGAAAGCTATGTTTGGCCTCCACTATAACCTAGTAAAAGCCTTTCTTTCTTTTTTTTGTCTCAGAAAAAAGAAAGAAAGGCTTTTACTAGGTTATTGTTTTTATTTTTTTGTTTTGTTTAAGCTTTTCTTATTGTACTTCATACAGTATATTGCAGTTACTCATTTATGAGCCTCTTTCCCCTAATAGACTCTTAAATTCCTTGAGGATAAGAACTATATCTTATCTTTGCATCCTGAGATCCAGGTGTGACATAGAGTATATGTAAACATTTTGAACTAGATTGTATTGAATTATTCATCCCATTTATGATTAGGTTTTTAAAATTAAAATTATATTATTTAGGGGCTTCCCTGGCAGTCCAGTGGTTAGGACTCCACGCTCTTACTGCCAAGGGCCCAGGTTCAATCCCTGGTCGGTTCAATCCCTGGTTGGGGAACTAAGATCCTACAAGCCACTTGGCATGGCCAAAGAAAATTTTTTTTAATTATATTATTTCTATCACAAGTTCTTAACCAGAGATGCATATCAGATTTACCTGGGGAGCTTTTTACAAAATATGTACCCCTGGAGTAGATCCCAAACATGTCTAGTTTGAAAAAAAAATCTCCAGGTGATTCTGATCTGCATCTATGGTTGAAATTTGTCACTTTAAACTATTTTTTGAAACTTTGTGGAAATGTAAAATAGTTGAGATGACAGGTTGACACTGCTGAACTCTCCTTGTTTAAGGAAGCATTTAATCTTGGCTCCACAGTGGCAACCTTAGTTTTATTCCATTGTCCTTATTTGGGGTTATATTTTAATCAGACACGTGAATAGATTAAAAAATATTTGAGTCAGTACTTGATTATTAAGGAAAAGTCATCCTTTTTAGGATATTAAAATAATGTAACACATTTGTTCTTATGTTGTTTAATCTTTTTCTCACAAGGATTCTGAATATTAAATGTTCCTGCATTTTTCTTCTCTAGTTATTTTCTTCTGGCACAGTCCAGCTCACAACAACATCAAGAGCAGAATTTGGAGATTTTGATATTAAAACTGTACTTCAGGAGATTAAGCGAGGAAAAAGAATGGTCTGTGCTTTTATGTTTATGCTATGCAACATTACCCTTCTGACTTTGTGCTTTAAATTTAGATCACATCTCAAATTTATCCAGTCATCAAAAAATTTAACGTTAAGTAGTTCATATGTTAAAGTGAAGTATATATTTGACTTATTTGTAATATAATAAAGGATACTGATGTTACTGAAAGTTATTCCTCTTTCTATGTAACTTCATTAAGAGAATTATACTGAGATTTATATTTCAGGGTATTTGAGAGGCTTTTAATGAAAGTTAATGAAGATGTGAATGTGACACACCTTATTAAGTTTAAAATGTTCAATTGTTTAAGTTCTCTTAAAGAAAAATTCCATGACCCCAATAGAGCATTGAGACTTTCCCCATGTTGTTATTCATTCTTTTTTTTTAAATGAAAGGAAAAGATTTTTTTCAGAGCCTTCTGTTTAAGTTCACATAGATAGTTATGTCTCTTAATATGTTTATCATAGCTTTAAAGTTTCCTTTATAAAATGTGCCTAAGTCTCATGTTTTTAAACATACTGAATTACTAATAAATAGCTTTAAGAAATATTGGCATCTTTATTTGATCACTTACTCCTTTACAGTTTGTGAATATTATAAAATGTCATTGGAATGCAAAATCTTTTCTTTAAGACAGCAGTTGTCTCTAGAAATGACTTTATTTAAAAATTTTTTTATTGTGAAACTTTTCAAACATCAAAATTAGAAAGTCTAGTGACACACGTCTATCCATCACCTTGACTCATCAGTTATCAAGAATTTGCGGCACTCGTTTCATCTATGCCTTTTATTCTTGTTGCTTGAAGTATTTTAAAGCAGAGCTGAGACTTCATATCATTTCACCTCTACATATTTCAGTATGTATCTCTTAAAAGTTGGACATTTTCATACCTAACCACAATGTCATTACACCTTCTAAATTAACAATGAGTCTTCAGTGTTATTTAATACCCAGTTCGTATTTGTATTTCCCCAGTTGTCTCAAAACTATCATTTTAAAGTTGGTTTGTGTGAATCAGAGGAGGTTCACACATTACATTTGGTTGTTATATATCCCTTAAGTAATCTAGGGCACTGCCTCCTCCCTGTCTTTGTTGTTTCTGTTTTTGTTCTGTTGTATGCCGTTGACTTGTTGAAGAAAATGAATTAATTGTCCTGTAGAATACCCCACGTTTTATTTGTCTGTTTGCTTTTTCACAATGCCATTTAACTTGTCCCTCTATCTGCCAGATTTTCTTTTAAAGTGGAAGTTAGATGTAAAGGCCTGATTAGATTCATTTTCAACATTTTGGGGGGTAAGAACACTTCACGGGTGGGACTATATCATCCATATTTTATCACATCAGACAAGTCATAATGTCTGATCCTTGGATTCAGGTGGTGAATTGATCCCTCCGTTGTGAAGTTTCCCTTCGATCTTTCATGTAGTGCTTTCAGGCATTGTTGATCTTTGCATCCATTAGAAATGACTTTTTCTTTGTGGAAGTGCGTTTTTGAAGGTATAAAGATTATTGATGTCATCTGTTCCATTTAAATCCAGTTCAGTTTCTTGATACTTTGATTACTCTTTTAAAAGATGAAACTCCTCTGAAACAGAATGTGGAGTACTTAAAAAAAATAAAGGGGAAAAAAAACTTCATCATATCCTATAGCGCAATGTTGTTGTGTCATACAGCTAAAGTCAAATAGGTGACTAGGATAACAATTCAATTCTCTTAATCAAATTATTTACCTCTGCACTGTTGAATGTTAGTGTCAGCACTAACCTAGCATTTGTTCCCCAAGTGTGCTCCAAAGGCAATCAGTCCGACCAAGATGCTCTCCCCTGCTCCAAAGTTAAAAGGGCATCTAGAGTTTAGTAAACTTGGGAACTGTTTACTATACCCTCCTTCCCGGAGGAAAGGTGGTCAGAAGTTCTGCAATCAAGTAATCTGTTTAAAACTAGCATTTCTCAAACTTATTTGACTATGAAACTCTTTTGCCAACAGTCACCTTAAGTCTTGAAAAGATTTCAGCCCCTTTAGTCTCTTCCTGTCCTTTTGCCTACTTGGTAGCAATCCCTCTCGGCGGCGGGGGCGGAGTGACATTGCTTTCCTATCTTCTCATTCTTCCCCCCCCAGTCAATAATAAGAAAGGAACTGATTGCAGGGAGGAAAAGAAGCCAACCACTAAAATATAGAAGATATTTGTGTGTGTGTGTTTGGCAGTATTAAGGAGTGTTCCCTTTATGTTTCGATGTCAGCTCTCTGATGGTTAGTAGAGTTAGATAATGGAAACATCAGGGATGACTACTATTAGAAAGTCTATCAGAGTATGATTTAAATTGCAGCATTATTTAATATATATGCTATACAATAAATTCAGTGCACTCTTTTTCAATAGAAAAACTGGCTGTTTTCTTTGTGATGTGGAATGTTTGGCTGAAATAGCTAAAATAGAAGAAATAAGATTGCCTAACTTTGAAATACTGCTTATGATTATTCTTTCTCTTCCCTTAAACAGAAATGTACACTTTGCAGTCAGCCCGGTGCTACTATTGGATGTGAAATAAAAGCCTGTGTTAAGACTTACCATTACCACTGTGGAGTACAAGACAAAGCTAAATACATTGAAAATATGTCACGAGGAATTTACAAGTAAGAGAACAACAATTATCCATTTTCCTAAACTTGTCAGTAAGTAACCGCCCTTAAATAGATGGTATTAGTTTACTTGCTCACTCTTCTTAGGTGGTGTTTAGCCAAGTGTAGAAAACTGAGGACTCTGTATGAGAAATGAGTACTGCAATTGGCATTTTCCTCTGCCTACACATCCCTGGATTAGCATTCATTCAACCAGTATATATTATGCTTCCTATGTGCCAGACATTGTGCTAGGAGCTGGTCATATGATAGTGATCCATACGGACACAGACAGTGTCCTCAGGAAAGCTTACAGTCTAGTGGGAGAGAGATATCAGTGAAATGGCCACATAAATAAGTATACAAGCACAAACTTCCGAAGTGCTATAAAAGATCTGTCACAAAGCGCTGTGAGAGCATGTAACAAGGAGGAGCTAACCTAGTCTAGTGGGGGACTGTTTAGGAATTTCCTTAAGGAAATAGTGCTTGAGCTGAGATATGAAGGGCGAAATGAATGTGGGCATTGGGAAGGCGTTCTAGAGAGAGAGAACATGTGCAAGGCCCTAAGATGGGACAGAAACAAGGGTGCGAATTGGGGAGCACGTGGTAGGAGGCTACCGCTGAGGGTCCAGGTGAGAATTGTTGGTAACTTAGAATAGGATGTAGTTGTGAAGGTAGAAGTCGAAAGATATTCTTGGAAAGCTGATGGAGGAGTAAGGTTTGGAGATTTGGGATTACATGTTACCCTCTTTTTTATGGTCTTCCACTTACCTGTGCTGCGTTGGGCTAGTGTTATCAGTGTGAATCTACAACAGTTCCCTTTGTTCAATCTAATGAGGAATAAGTTGGTAGGGATCCCTGAATATTTATTTGCTTTGCCTTTGCGAGTTGTAAAGCACTTCCTTGCTCTCGCATTCCCAGTGTGCAGTAAACCAATGATCAGGGTCTACTATTCCATGGACAGAGCAGTTTGTGTAAGCAGTCACCAAGTCATTTGGGTGATTGCATGAGGTGCTAATGCTGTATTATAAAATTGGCCAAACTTTGCTTAATAATAAAGGCACATGTTTTTCAAGAGAGTTCTATCAAGGCTTTAAGGAACAGATAATTCCAATGTTATTTAAAGAAGTCCAGCACATAGCAAAAAATGGAACACTTCTTGGTTCATTCTCTCAAAACTTGCATAGCTGTGATAGCAAACCTGACAAAGACAGCATTTAACAACAAAAAATTTAAAACTAGAGACCGATCTTAACTTTTATACATATATGTAGCAAAATTAGAAATAAAATATTAGAAAATCAAATCCAGTGCTGTAGTCTAACAATTTAAAGACTACTCAAAATTAGGAAATGTATAAATGTGACCAATTATAATTAATAAAAGTTCTGGAGTCTTCTTAGTGGATGTGAAAAGACATTTGATAACGATTCAACATCCATTTCTGAATTTTAAAGTAAGGTAGCAAGAGCGCTCTTGCTGGTAAGCTAGGAGTCTTAATAGAGTGTTAAGAGAGGAAAAAAAACAGCAAACAGCTTATTTAGTGTTAAAGTCAATGGACCTTGGTTTGTAGCCAGAGCTGAGCCTTAGAATTGCCTGGAGGTGGAGAGGGCTCTCTTTAGAAATGTTCATGCCTAGGCCCTACCCTCAGATTTAAATTCAGTAGGATGAGGCCCAAACCATGTATTTTAATGTCTCCCCAGGTGATTCTCAGGTTTGTCTCTAATTGAGAACCCCTCTACCAATGCACTTTCATTCATATCAGGAACAAGGCGGGTGCCAACTGCCAACATTACTTACACTGTTCTTCTGGGGGGTTAAGCCGGTGCCAAAAAGAAAAGGAAGGAAAATGTGTAGTAAACGCTGCGAAGGAGAAAAATAAAATTGTCAATGCTATTGATATTGTCTACCAAAAAAATCCAAAGAAATCAACTCTGAATTTATTAAAATTTATAAGAGCTCAGTAAGGCTGCTGAATATGAGAGGAATTTAAGAAAAACAATTACAGTAATAGCTATTTAGAAAATGTAAAGGAAAAATGTCTACCCCCCCATCCTCACCCCGCACTCCCCCCCCCACAGCAAAGGTGAACGTTTTTTAAAAAATAGCATTTTACACAGAACTGCAGTGAATGATGAAATATATTCCTTGATAGACTCAACTTCGAAAGATACCTATTCTCCCCAAATTAATCTATATATTTAATACAGTTTTAATGAAATTCAACTTTTTGACAGTTTTATCCAAAAAAGCAAATGTGGTATTGTTGTCTATTAGTAACGAATAAGTTACCTTATATAACAGGAAAAGAAATAGAATCTTAAACAAGATAGGATTTTGTTTCTCCCCTAAAAGACATCCAGAGGAAAGCGGTGCAGATGTGGTAGGCAACTTTTCAGTGTTATCATTGGCTCCCATTAGTGTCTTTCTGCTCTCTCCTCCTTGGGGCTTCCTTCCATAGGAAGCAGGAGCAAAGGAAGATGGAAGGACAAAGTAGCTGTTGCTCCAGCTGAGTCAGGCTTTAATCAGCCTTCCTGGAGGTTTCATACACACTTCTGCTCAGCATCTCATTTGCCAGAATTTAGTCACATGTCCAAAGAAGGCTGGGAGATTTCTTAATATATATATATATATTTATTTATTTATTGGCTATGTTGGGTCTTCTTTGCTGTGCGTGGGCTTTCTGGAGTTGTAGAGAGCAGGAGCTTCTCTTCATTGCAGTGCGCGGGCTTCTCATTGCAGTGGCTTCTCTTGTTGCGGAGCACAGGCTCTAGGCACATGGGCTTCAGTAGTTGTGGCATGTGGGCTTCAGTAATTGTGGCACATGGGCTCAGTAGTTGTGGCTCTCAGCTCTAGAGCTCAGGCTCAGTAGTTGTGGCACATGGGCTTAGTGGCTTTGCAGCATGTGGGATCTTCCCGGCCCAGGGATCGAACCTGTGTCCCCTGCATTGACAGGCAGATTCTTAACCACTGTGCCACCAGGGATGTCCCAGGGAGATATACTCTTAGTGGACACATTGCTACCCAAACAAAATATGGTTTAGTACTATGGAGGGAAAAGGGGAGAATAGATATTGGGAGTAGCCAACTGGTCTTTATCACATGAAGCTGAGAAAATTTTTAGTGCAACTGAGAGGAGAAATCCCGTTAGATATCAAAGCCAATCATATAGTAATTAAAACAGTCTGGTACTGGCACAGTGATAAAGATCACAGAAGATAGATCCATGTCTTTGTTGGAATAAATAATTATGGTAGCATTATATATCCGTGGAGACATTAATTCAGTACCTGATATCTATACAGTTGGCTCTCCATTTAGAAAACAATCTTGACACAGGGAACTGTACTTAATATTCTGTGATAACCTATATGGGAAAAGAACCCCAAAAAGAATGGATATACATATGTGTATGTATAACTGATTCACTTTGCTGTACACCTGAAACTAACACAACATGGTAAGTCATCTACACTCCAATAAAAATTAAAAAACAAAAACAAAAAAAAGAGAAACCAACCTTGAGTATAGGTGGCCTTTCTAAGCATAATAGGAAACTCAGAACTTTTATTTGACTATATTAGAATTAGACTACATAAAGAGAACTCCAAATCATTAAGAAAAACACAACTCAGTTTAAAAAAGTGGGCAAAGGACATGAGCAGGGAATTTATAGGAGAAATAGCCATGGGTTATAAGCATGTGAAAAACTGTTCAACCTTATTAGTAATGAAGCAAATGCAAATTAAAACAAGATCTTACCAGTTTTGGCAAAGTTGAATAGGATTTAGATTATCTAATGTTAGCTAGGTTTTTGAGATACAGGCATTCTTATTCCATGTTAAGGTCGAATATAATAAATTGCTATAACTTTTTAGGAAAGCAATTTATTATTGGAGACGAAAACCTTAAACAAAATGTATATCTTTTGCTACTAGTCTGCTTATAGGGATTGAGCAGACAACAGTGCAGAGATGTATTTGCAAGAAGTTTCATTGCATTATTGTTAGTGATAGCGGCAGTACCCACTAGGGCATCTTCTTAGACTCAACTATACTTCAAACTGACAGGATTACCCCAGATGGCATCAGTCTACTCAGGAAGGATGTAGACAGGAACTACAGTTTGCCAGCAGGGCAGCATCAAATATTCCTCTTCTGTGAGAGTCCTTGCAGCAGTCAGTGTAGCAGTACAGCTCAGGTCCAATAGGATGTGGTCCACATTGGGGAAAAGCCTCATACCCCATCAGAGTCAGCACCTCTTACGATACAGTCATATAGGCATAGATAATTTTCAGGTAACACCACACTGTAAGAGGACCAAAGATAAAGACTTCTTACCAGAATATGCGTATTTTTCCCAGTCCAGATACAGTCTAGCAATTGAAGGGTAACATAACTTAGTAAAATAGTTGACACACTAATTTTTGTTAAGTTGCCAGGGGAAGAGAGCTAAAGAGTTAACCAAAGGTAAAATTCTCATGCAGAGTGGGAAAAGATTTTTATTAACTTTTCACCCACAATAGCAAAGAAAGAAAGGGAGGGAGGGAGGGAGGGAGGGAAAGAAAATAATCAAATCAGAATTCCATTAGGAGACAGTAAATAAATTTTAGTACATACATGCATCTAGCGGAATACTATGTAACAATTAAAGAATAAAGTAGACCTACATGTAGAGTTGCGGAGAGGTATTTCCTTGATAGAGTGGGGGGGAGCTGCATAGTTTTGTTTTAGCATATAAAAAGTACATGTGTACACACATGTACAAGATGTGTGTATATTTTTTATACATAGAAAATTTTCTAGGAGCATAGTCAGCAAACTTAATAGTTGTCACCTCTCATTCGTTGCATGGGGTGGAGAAGAGGCAATTTTATGTTCTCCTTTATATGGTTCATGAGCAATACATTGTTTTTTTGTTTTTTTATAAATTATTTATTTATTTATCTTATTGGCTGTGTTGGGGCTTTTTTGCTGTGCGCGGGCTTTCTTTTTAGTTGCGGTGAGTAGGCTACTCTTTGTTGTGGTGCGCGAGCTCCTCATTGCCATGGCTTCTTTTGCTGCAGAGCACCGGCTCTAGGCGCGTGGGCTTCAGTAGTTGCAGCACATGGGCTCAATGGTTGTGGCTCATGGGCTCTAAAGCGCAGGCTCAATAGTTGTGGTGCACAGGCTTAGTTGTTCCGGGGCATGTGGGATCTTCCTGGAGCAGGGATCAAACCCGTGTCCTCTGCATTGGCAGGCAGATTCTCAACCACTGTGCCACCTAGGGAGTCCCAATACATTGTTTTTTAAAGTAGCTAATAATATTTTAATATAACAGGCCCATTTAAAATATTTATAATCAGATATGTGGAGAATTATTTATTTATTTATTTATTTAGGCTGCCTTGGGTCTTCTTTGCTGTGCGCAGGCTTTCTGTAGTTGTGGGAGCGGGGGCTACTCTTTGGTTGAGGTGCGCAGGCTTCTCAGTGCAGTGTCTTCTCTTGTTGCGGAGCACGGGCTCTAGGCACGCAGGCTTAGTAGTTGCAGCGTGTTGGCTTAGTAGTTGTGGCTCACGGGCTATAGAGTGCAGGCACAGTAGTTGTGGCATGCAGGCTTACTTGCTCCGTGGCATGTGGGATCTTCCCAGACCAGGGATTGAACTCATGTACCCTGCATTGGCAGGTAGATTCTTAACCACTGAGCCACCAGGGAAGTCCTGAATTATCATATTTAAAATTTAACTTTATTTAGATACTCTTTTCACAATAGTTATCCATTTTCATTTCAGTAAAAAATGGAAAATGTAGATAAGGAAAATAAAACTAAAGGTCAACTTTAATTCTCCCACCAGAGATAACAACTTTAAATCTTTTGGAATATTTTCTTCTAGACATTTGTGTGATTGTGTATATGCATATATTTATAAAAACAAAACCTTCTTATATATACTGTTTTATAACCTGTTTTCCACTTACTGTATCTTTAGTAGAGGCATTTTTTTCCTGTGACATTAAACAGTTGTATATCATCACTTTAATGGTTGCATAATATTCCAATACGATGGGTGTATTAAGTTGTTTAATTAGTTCTTTTTTAAGACATTTAGATGGTTTTTGTTTTCAGAAAACCATGTTGCAGTGATCATCTCTAAACAGAAATATTTGGACTGGGATCCCTGATGATTTGAAATGCTCTTTTTATTTTTTCACGTTGAAATTTGTTTCTAAAATCTGCTTGGAAGGTGGATTCCAGATTTTTTCATAGAGACCATGTAGTTCAAATGAGTCCATAAGCAGGTAGTTTTGGGAGAGAAGAATGGACAAATAGGAGGAAATGCAAGGAGGAATATTTCTGAATGAAGTGGCTTCTTTCCCTCCTACATGTGACTTGCTTTCTTTACCAGCCCTTTGCGGATCCTAAATACATTCATATTAAAAAGGCGAGGGAAGATTATATAGTGATCTGTTGCTTCTGTTTTATTGTCTTTATTATATTTCTAAACTATTTAAATATGTATTTTTCTAAAAAAAAAGTCGTTTTTTAATATGTATTTTAGACTTTCTAAAAGTCTCCCACCATAAAACAGTAAGTTCCATGACAGCAGAGATCTTGTTTGACCTATCGACACTTGCGGCCTTGGTGTCCAGACTGGTGAACGACACATAATAGGCCTATGGGAAATGTCCTTGAGTGAAGAATAATGCCATAAAAAGAATAAAATTTGTTCTAACAAGAAAGGGCTCATACTTTTAGATAAAACTCTGTTATAAAAATTTCTAAAAGTACACAAAAATAGAAGAGTATAACAACCCCACTCTCAGCAGGTACCAAGTTATTGCCACAGTTCTTTCATCTACATTTTTTTTTCTTTCTGAGGTATGTTAAAGCAGAATCCCAGATCTCTTGTCATTTTTTTTCTGTCATTTTATCCTTACATATTTTAATATCACTATGCTATCGTCACATCTTATAAAATTAACAGTAAGTTCTTAGTATCATCTCATACCCAGTCCACTTTCACATTTCCCCAGTTGTCTTAAAGGTGTATTTTTAGACTTGATTTGTTCAAACCTGAGTACATACAAGGTCCTTACGTTACATTCAATGGATGTCTCCTTAAGTCTCTCTCAATATAGATCAGTCCCCACTCCACCCTTGCCTTTTTCCCCTGCTTGTTGAAGAACCCTGATAAGTTGTCCTGTAAAGGTCCCATATTCTAGATTTATCGATTTGCTTTTTCACGATGTTATTTACCTCGTTTCTCTACCCCTCCGTATTTCCTATAATGTATTAGTTGGTTCAAAGGCTTAATTAGATTCAGGTTATATTTTGGGGGAAGATACTTCATAGGTGCACTTTTTAGAATTCTCACTCTTGATATTTGAACTCATGAGTTGAAAGGTGATTCCCGATGTGCAGCGTTTGATGAATAGAAATTCTCCACAGTTCTTTGAAAATTAATGAAAATGTTTTAAGAAAAAAAAAGTGGTGAGCAAAGCTAGGTTGGAAGTCAGTTGTTATTGTTGCCCCCCCAGCCCCACCCCTGCTGTTTATTCTACTCACTTGTTAGAAACTTTCATGTTGGACTTCCCTGACAGGGGGTGCAGGTTCAGTCCCTGGTCGGGGAACTAAGATCCCACATACCGCACAGCGTGCAAAAAAATTAAAAAAAAAAAGTTAAAAAAAAAAGAAACTTTCATGTTAAACCTAGTCTGAAGAAAACAAAAAACAAAAAACTAGTCTTCCATCATTTGGGGCAGATGAATTCCTATGCAATCCTCTTTTATCTGTTGCTGACCACAAGAGGGCATACGCTGAACATTTTTGAGCATTGTTTGTTCCATCTTGTCATCTTGTGTATAATTGACCTAAAACTGAGCTCAGATCAGCTCCCACCCTTCTTTGATTATTGTGGGGGTGGTTAACTATAAAAAATATATTGGTGAGTATACAATAAAGTGGCCTAAACCTTTGTTCAAAATCACCTGCATTGCTATGTTCATTAAAAACGATGAATTTCAAGTATATGGTGTATATACCCAAGTAAAAGATTGTCGGAACAGCATGATGTTAAAGTATTGCTCCAGAGATGATTTGCTAATTTCTGAGAGAGAATACTTACCCTTACAATAGAGAAATCTGGCCATTTCTACCACCTTAACCAAATGAAAACAGCATCACTGGTAGCAGGACATTCTGAAATTACATGCATCCTGAAGTATGCAGGATTACCTAGAAAGTATCCTGGAATGACAAAGGAAAGTTGAACCTAGAGTTAACCAAGCCCTTAGACCTTATTTCTAGTTTATAGAAAATAAAGGGTGAGAGAAAACCAAATAAAACATTACCACAGGGAATTCCCTGGCAGTCCAATGGTTAGGACTCTGTGCTTTCACTGCCGTGGCCTGAGTTCAATCCCTGGTCAAGGAACTAAGATCACACAAGCTGCGCAGAGCGGCCAAAAAATGAAAAAATAAATAAATAAATAAATAAATAAAATGTAAAGAAGACTTAAAAAAAAAAAAGTAACCACAGTTAGATAAATCCAGAATGAGGTGTAGTTGACGAGGTACATGGTCTGACTCTTCCCAGAAAGTCGGTGTCATGGGAAAAAAAATTGAAGGAACCAGTCTACATCATGAGAGACATAGCTAAATGTAGTGCCTGGAAAACTGTTAGGTGACTCATAAGGGTGTTCTTGTAAAGGCCAGGACACTAATGATGAAAAGGCATTTGAAGAGTTTGAGTAAAATTGTTGCATCAAATGTGAGCAGAAAGCAGCAGTATCTATGGAATTTATATTATTTCCTAAAATGTGCTTTGAAATTATGTATAAGAAACATTATAGAATTTGATTATTTCATATATATACCTGAAAGTTCATATTTTCATGTTGGCCAATAACTTTTTTTAACCTCATTGGGTAAAGTGAGGAATTGGCTTATATTCGGGCATATGTGGTAACTTAACTGTCATCCTCAACTTTTATTTTTATTTCAGACAGACTTTTATTATTTCTTTAATAGAGTGCTTTTCTTTCTATCTTTTAGATAGAAATGGACCTATAGCTAATTGTGGAGTGTTTTTAAGTGTGGATGAGGAAACCCATATTTTAAATGGGCACCAGCCTCATCCACTAATGACATAAATATATTCTCCTCAACAATGACAAAACATTTTGAGATTTTTATCTTTCATCATTGTAGACTGTATTGTAAAAATCATAGTGGAAATGATGAGAGAGATGAAGAAGATGAGGAACGAGAGAGTAAAAGCCGGGGAAAAGTAGAAATTGATCAGCAACAACTAACTCAGCAGCAACTTAATGGAAACTAGGTATGAAAGTTAATTATATTGGCTCTGTTGTCAGGACACACTGATAAATATATATTGAGCTAATTGCAGTATGGTTTTTTTAATGCTATTATGTTTAGTTAAGCATGTTACTAGAATGCTGAGGATGTGTAGGCTTGCATAGTTTATTTCCTTTTACCTAGCTGATTTTGTAGCAGTAAAAACAAGCTATCCACTTTATCAATAAATGTAGTTGTAATGTCAAACCAATAAGATATTCTTGCTCCTCAATAACATTATATTTATTGTGTTCCCCTCAAGCATCATATTTTACATTTTTTTATCATCTTTTAAACAGGTTCATGGGACAGAGTTAGAAAACTGGGAATGAATAAGACATCCATAACTACTATTCTTTTTTCACTGTTTTCTAAAATCAAAAAGGGTTTGTAACTTTTTACTGCCCAACTCTTAGATCCTTCATTGAACTGCCTAAAAACATCTTGTTTGTTTTATGAGCCTTCACTAGATGGCAGAGTTTGACATGTTGATATTACGTAGCTGTAGTTTGCAGTTTCTGGGAAGCAATTGAAACACTATTAACTCTGTGTATAGTGTCAACAGTTAAAAGCAGACCTTGAAATGAAGTAAGCTATATTTCTGGACTGAACAAAGTTCTACTGTTTAGAGTGTCTAAGTTTGTTTAGTGGATTCATACTCAAGGGAAAGCATAAGCAAATTTCACTTTACAGTGCAAACAGGCCTCTGGTGGCAACACATGGGAATTTGTGAATTTTTTTTCCACACTCAAGTAATGGAGGCTAGAAATGAAGAGAACCTTCTTTTTCTCTTGGCTTCGACAGCACATGCTAAAAATCTCTTCCAAGAAGTGTGCTAAAGCTTTTCATTTGGTTCCTGTTAAAGTTGTTCTCACTGACCAGCATGGACTCAGGCAACTGGTGATTATAAGCTATGAGCTCCAGTGCTTATGCCAAAATTCTCTTGACAGTAAACCTCTTCTCTTTTCATGTCATACAAAGAGCTTCTAGCAAAATGATTGGATCCTTTCAAGTTTAAACTAACATTTGGCAACAGCAAATTAAACGTCTTTAACATTTAAAGGGTTACCACTTACTGAGGACTTTAGCCACCATGTCTGAAACCCGTTCCTCTCAAGTGCCGTGTTGTTGTGGAACACTTCATATATTGGCCCAAAGTATGTAAGGAGGTCTCATGTGCTGTAGAAGTAAAAAAACAAAAAAAACAAAAAAAACAAAACAGTCTTTGCATAAAACAGTATTTATTTTTAATTTTGTGACCACTATTTTAGAAACTTTATTTAATATTTTTAATGTTTTCCTTCATTGCTTGGCTTATCTATAAAATAGGCTTGTGTGCCCTATTTTTCTTCTAGTAGGGTTCGGTGTTTTATTGATCATCAGAATTGTTTCTCAAAGCCTAAGAACCCAGCTTTTTAGAAAGGATTTTCACGCTGGCATTTCTAGCTAGTGATATTTTCTTCCACTTACCTGCTGAAGCACATTTATGTATTTCTTTATGGCAAAACCAAAAAACTTTAGTTGTGTTCTGCCTAATATTACCATAGCACCTCAATATCAAGGGTAGGGATTCTGATTTCTGAATTATTAGTTAACCTACCACATTCAAGCAAATTAGCCAACAAGAAATAACATGTTAACTTGACTGTACATTGAGATATTCTGCAGCTTATGGAAAAGCATTTTTTAAATGTAACAGGTGGAAAATTACACTGTGCTTAATGACTGATTTTTTTAACTGCTAGTCCCTTAAAGTCACATTTGTCAAGTGTGCATTCATACATTTACTTAAATCAAGGGACTCGATGATTGCTTTATTTTAACCATCTTTTATTATGTTTAGAAGGAAACTAGCTTTAGTAGTGGATTGCCCTATGCGTTTTTCTCCTTTTGCTCTAAATATACCATTGGATTTTGTGCGTGTGTATGTGATGAATTTTCAAAATTCACCATGACTTGAAGTGCAACGACAGATCTAGATGTTTGTTTACCAAGCTATGTGACTTTTCCCAAAGGATCTGTACTTTCTTTCCTTCCAGCAGCTTGAAACCCATTATTTTAAATCTTTGAATCACTGTGTCTAGATCATTTTTACATTGTGTGCCATAGACTTACCCATGGAATAATAGAGCACCTTCATTTTTGGACAACTACTGTAATGAATGTTTTTAGGGAAAATGGAAGGTGCCGCGGGGTAATGATGGCCAGTCAATAATCATGTAACGGACTTCAAATACAATAGCTGTCAGTTAATGAATTTGTTATGTAATAAACTGTATGACTTTGTATGGGTTTCTTCAACCCTTTCTCTGCCACTAGCAACCAGAATAGCACTTTACCATTTGGTTGGCTAGATAAGTGGCTGGCTACCTATTTTTCTCACTGTGGTGTGATTGGCTAAATAGTGTTTCATTAAAAATTGAAATGTAAATTGAAGTCACATGAAGAATCATGTTTGGTTGTAAACCTCCAATGTTTTAATTCTCTATCCATGTTTTCGTCACATGCTGAGTAAAAGTGCCTTACAATGTAAAAATTGTACAGTACTTATGTTCCCAAGTAGCATCATCATCTTCTGGGTAGTAATTACATCGTGGTATGAATATTTAGGAAAATGGACCTCAGCAGTGTATTTACTGTTCATCTCTTAAGTCCTTAACTGTAGTTTGAATAAGCATGACATTATTTGATAAGTATATAACATTTACATCATTTCAGAAAATACTGCCATGACTGTCTTTTATGCATATTTTAGCTTGAAATTTTGAAGCGTCTTTTCTTTTTTCCCTTTTTTTGTTTTGTTTTCGTTATCGATATTAAACAGTGTAATCTTTGCAAGCGTATATTGAAGATTATTCTGGAGCATTTATTGCCTTACCAGAAATGTTAGTAAGAAATGTTCTTTAGAGTAGAAAGATAGACTTGAGTTTCTATACTTTAATAAGAGCTCTTTGTTCCTGGGGGGAGGGGGGATGGGAGGGGTGAGTTTTACTTTCATCTCAATTTATTAAAAACCCACAACTGAAATACATTTTATTTCAAGGATCAGCAATTTTAGAATTTCAGATAGTACTTGCTCAGGAGTACATGCTACTCAAGATATTAAGCGAATAACAAGATATGTAGATCTACTGTTGAATCAGAATCTATGTACTTGAACAAATGTGTGAATCTTAAATATCTCAAAGCAAAAGAAAAGTGTTCTAGAATGTTGTTGCTTTTTTTAAAAAGCACTAAAGTTAGACCAAGGTATACAGTTTTGTTCTAACAGACATTTAGGTTAATTGTAAAGATAAGGAATGCATTATGGGTCAAAATCAAACATTCCTCTCATGTTATGTATATTTTGTTCCTGTTATATTGGCTTTATTTTCAAAATTGTAGTTTGTAGTATTAGTTTCCTTTTATTGGTATTCTTGCATATACTATTCATTCAATAAATGAGTTATGACTTTCATGTTTGTATTTATGTCTTTTTTTGTGTAAGGGTATGATGAAGCTTATTTGTAACAGCAGTAGTACTATGTTGCTTTTAGTCTTGCTTTTATTTCAAGGTGAAATACCTAGTTTGTTTAATAACTTTGCATTAAACAAGTATGAGAGAGAAAAATGTGAATTTGAGTTTAGTTCAAAGTTTCACACATAAGGCTTTATCAGGGAGAGAAACAGCAATCTTTCAAAAGTGTGTTAGCACTGCATTACATCTTGGTTCTTTTATCATTACATGATTCAGATACCTACAACTTAAATTGGGCTCTCTGGATCCTAGTTAGAAGGTGATTTTAAAAATAAGCCAAAACTCCTAGTACAGTTTATCTGCTTGCTAATAAGGGTGCGGGATTAATGTCCTTGTCATAAAAGGATTCCACCTTAAAGATTTAAATGTACTCCCTTTACTGTGGACACCTTTACTTCTAGCAGTAGTGCTTATATATTGCAGTGGTCCTATCCAGGGCAGAAATCAAAGTTATAATTAGTAGAATATGTAGAATATACTCATTCCATACATACAATTCCTAACCTGCATTGCTGCATTCCTACTCAAAAGGAAAAACAAATCAAGTAAGAGGTTCTGATTAATGCTGGAACTATAGGACAGTGTGCTGTATTGCAACTGTTACCTAGTCATGCTTGGCAAGTGTGTGTTTGTGTTTGTGTGTGTGTGTGTGTGTGTGTGTGTGTGTAAAATCCATTACTTAGTTTCATTTTAATTACTCCATAAAAATATGGAGAAGAGAATTATGGAGTTTTCTTTAGCTAATTGAAAGTATTGACAGCTGGGGTATGGGGTTAGGGTGTTTCTTATTTGTTTTCTTTTTTCAGCTGCAGTCATCAGCAGTTGCTGAGGTCATTCCAAAGCATGAACATGGTAGAATTTCCTAGGAAAATTCTGTCACCAGCAAATGGCCAGTCCATATTTCTAAGGGGAAAACCCAGTCCCTGAGACAGTGCTGCTCTATGTATCAACCAGTGTTACATAATTTTGCCTTGTTCAGATAATGAGGGACCTGCACAGTAAGGATAAGGCAAAAATGTATTTTTGATTTTTATTCAGAAGATGAAAGCTATAAAATACCAGTTATCGTGAAAGTTAATGATAGCATTTTACCTTGTTACACTGTAGCAGACATGTTCTGCATGCGGTCAGTGTACTGAAGTCAGTCAACCAGGCCTGGGTCCTTGTCAAAAGATAGTGGATCCATAAACATGCAAATTCTACCTTAGCCTATACCTCTATAGGCTATAAATGTGTTTCTATGTTGGGGGTGGGAGCAGCAGTGGGGAGATAGGGAAGGTACAGCTGTGCAAAGAGCTAACTAGATCTGCTATGTGAATGATAATAGTCTAATAGATTTATGTGAAAACAAAAGTACTGTTTGAAGGGGTAACCTTTTAAATGGGACCTAAGGGAGTAGATATTCAAGGGAGTGTTAGGAGCAGAGAGCGAGAAATAAACTGTACTGTTGGGTTTAGAACTGTTGAGTTTCTATAAAGTCATTTGTACAAAAGGGTAAGGTTTTTCTGTTTGAGTAGCTTTAAAATCAGAGCCATTCACCAATTTTTAATTTATAAAAGTCATATATACCCATAAAAAGAAGTGAAGTACTGATACATGCTATATAACACGGGTGAAGCCAGCTAAGAAGGCAGCACAAAGGGTCACATTTATAGGAAGTGTTCCATTTATAGGAAGTGTCCAGAAGAGGCAGATTCATAGAGACAGGATGCAGATTAGTGGCTGCCAGGAGCTGGGGGGAGGGGAGGATGAGAGTAACTGGCATGGAGTTTCTTTTGGAGGGGATGAAAATGTGTAGAATTAGATAGTGGTGATGGTTATATAACTTTGTGACTATACTAAAAACCACAAATTATATACTTTAAAGGGTGAATTTTAGGGACTTCCTTGGCAGTCCAGTGGTTAAGACTCCACGCTTCTGCAGGGGGCACGGGTTCGATCCCTTGTCGGGGAGCTAAGATCCCACATGCCTCACAACGTGGCCAAAAGGGGGAGGGGGCGGTGAATTTTATGTTATGTGAATTTTATCTCAATTAAAAAAGATATGTAGTCATTGTGCAAAATTTAAATATACAGATATATAAAGCAAAATGTGAAAATCCCCCCTTTTCCACAAGCCCACTCCCCAGTATTTGATGTGTATTCTGCCAAATGCTTGTGTACAGATATAACAAATGCCTTTTTTTAAAGCATCAATAGGCTTATGCTGTACCTACAGTTCTGCACCTTGTCTTTTTCACTTGAAGAACATTACAAGGTGTCAACACAACTAGATTTCTCACATTCTGTTTAGCAGCTCCATGGCATTGCGAGGGTATGCATGAACTGGAGTTGTTCTGTCCAGTGTCACGTACATCTTCATGTTCTTAAGCAAGTAATTTCTTAGGCTCAATTTCTAGAAGTGAAACTGCTAAGTAAAGGGTATGTACATTTACAGTTTTGATAAAAATTGCCATCCAAAAAATTTGTGCCAATTTAAAAGTCCACCTATAGGGATTAAGCTTCCCTGTTCTGCTGCTCCAAAGGAGTGCTTTTTAATGAAAAGAGGTTTGGTACCTTAAAAAAAATCATACTGCTCTATAGAAAATTCTATGGGGTTTTGATTTTGTTGTAAAGACCAGATAGACTATATCTCAGAGTGAAATATGATTATCTTTGGGAAACTGGACCCTATATTTCATTTGTGAAAAGATGAAGTCGAAAGGTTTTGTTTCATATGCATTATTAACAGTAGTAATTGGTGACTCATTTCCCTTCCTTCTGTTTTCTGAAAAGTAACAGCTTGCTCGTAGCTGTTCACTGTTGCCAGATGGATCTGCTTCTCTTTGTGTCCACGGTCAAATGTGGCTCAGTTCAGTGTACTTGAAGGGGTTGTGTACTGTTTTGTTGAAGAATTCCTATGCCTTTATCTGTGGTGATGGTTCCTGCTCCCCAAATCATGACTGTCTAACAACTGGTCAATTATGTAAAAATAAGAGAGGAGCACTTGACCTTTTCAACTAGTTGTTTTGTCTTTGTATGAATAAAATCTAAGACTAACTAGAAAAATTGACTTGATATACATATCATGCTTTTAGCTTATTTGCTAGAAAATGGTTTTTTCATTTAAGAATTTCAAGCAACAGTTACCTGCATGTCTGAAAATAAAATAAGAAATAAGAGTAAAAATAACATGAATATTTGGTTGTCAAGAAAGTTTCTAAATAAAGAATAAATTGAAGGTAGTCAAGGATGAACCGATGCCATATGGTGCCATTAGTTTTTTTTCTAATTCTCAAAATCACATTTTGTGCTAACTGGGTATTTATGACATTAGCTAAACAACTATTTTATTTAAAAATATTTGTCAGATGTATAACATTACAAAAACAATTTTTAAATATTTTACCAATTACCTGACCTTTGGTCATGTTTCCTTTTTTTTTTCATATGTTTATGAAATAATTAAGTCTTTAAGGAGGTGTGACAAAACAGGATGACTACACTAGAGAGTTCTTTTTGTAACTTTGAACTGCAGCGATCATGGAGACTGGTGTTCATTTCGAGGTTAGCCAGACAACTTAACACAAAGGCTTATTTTCAAATGTTCCTGATCCCTAAGCCCAATAGGCTTATGTTCTATATTTAGTGTTGATTTACTATTACCAGAAAGCAATAATTCTTTGCACCCTGGTTTCATATGTTCTCGGTTAGAGAGCAAGCACAAAAGATAAGCAGTGTCTGAAAGTTTGCAGATCAGAGAGCTGGAATTTTGGCATGATTCTCAAATACAACAGTCTTTCCGGACCTCCCTTAGAAGAGTTGTTCTTAAGCATTTCAGCTGATCCCATGTGCCCAAACAGCCTAAGGCAGCTGTCTAGTATGCTGGGGGTGGGGGGTAGGGGTACAGGGAGAGGGCTGAAAGAAAACGTGTTGCTTAGGAAAAAGGCTTGACAGGTTTTCTTTCTCCTTGGGAAAGAAGCAGGCTAGGAGAAGATTTAGGCAGCCTTTACTACATTTAATAACTGAAGTCACTCCATTCCATGAAACTTGGAAATGCAGCCAACTACTTGTAGGCCACTTCCTAGAAAGATTGACACAAAACTTTAAAACGTTCATATCTTTATTCTTTTTTTTCTTTGATGCCCTCCTGGAAACTCTCTTACCTTAATTTCCATGATCTATACCACTCCTTTAAGACCACTCCTTTGCTGACTCTTTTCCCTACACTAATCTAAGTGTTCCATGGTGTTCTGGTGTTTGCCCTCTTGTATTGTTCTCACTTGTCACCACAGTCTACTGCTACAGCTGTCACCTGTGTGTTCTGCTGATGAGTTCCAGTCCCTATCCACAGTCTGCTCCACCCACTGAAACTCCACGCTGAGTCTCAAATGAGACTCTGTGCTATTCTCCTGAACATTTTTACCCAGTCTGCTGGCTACTCAAGCATGAGTCTCAAACCAAGTTGTCCTGACCTGAATTTTATCTATCTGTTAATGATACCATCAATCATAGTGCTACAATTGATCTGCTTTGATTTCCGCATCTACTTCCTTAGAATCAGTCATTGTGTCTTTTGGATCAATCCTCTCTGTTCTTACTGCTGATAAACTAGTTTGGATTCTACTGGGTTTTGTTTGTATGTATGTTTTTCTTTTTAACTTTTTGCCAAGATTCCTAACGTCTTCCACTCAGTGCCCATGTTCACCAGACTCTTAGTTCCTTTATTGGGCAGTTTTTGGTCTTGCTGCCTTAGCTGCTCAGTTTGGATAAGATGGTTAATCACTTCCATTACCCCTTGACACCACTGGCCTCAACTTCTGACTCCTTGTAATTCTCTTCCACCTTTTTGCCTCCCCTCTGCCTAGAGTTCACCCCACTCTTACATCTGGGGAAGATGACCTGCTGGAGCAAATCACAATGCAGACCAGTGTCACCACAAACATGGGTGTTTAGTCTCAAATTCTCCACATCAGTCTGAAATCCTTTTTATTTACATATAAACTAGATTTTGGTGGCCTTGGCTCAGATCCCATGTAACCTTGACTAGGTTGCTGACTCCCTCTCCACCTCCATTATCGCATCTTTTAAATGCAGGTAAAAACAGTACTCCATGTATAGACCTGTGAGGATTAAAGGAGAGAACACAGACTGAAGATCTCCATCCCCCAGTCCACCGTCCCTTGTTCCTGTGCTCTCTTCTACTTTTACCCTATTTCTCTCCTCTTCCCACATAATTTTCTTGAAAGCCAAGTCTCCACTTGATGTCTCCACTTCCATAGTTTTATTATCCATTCCTTAACTCATTGTACTCACTTCTGTCTACACCTCTCCATTTCTCTCAACTACACTAAAACCACTTGAGCAAATTTCACCGGTGACTGTTGCTAAAGCCAGTGGGCACGTTTGAGTTCTTATCTTACTTGACTTCTTGACTCTGTTTAATGTCCCTGACAGTCCAAGTACCATCACATGGTTCTCTGCCAGTCTGCTTTTGCAGATGACCCAAAGATAAGAGTAACCCATTAGATGACAGGGCCAAGATTGAAAAGTCCTTCCATTGGCTGGGACTGTACATGGACTGTCTGCCTAGCCCCCTCCCCACTAGCAGAGATTTAATAGGTACCTATGCAAAATCACAATCTGGTCTTTCCTTGATAAAGGATCTACAGATACAGAGTGGAGTGAACTGTAGGCACCTGAGAGGTAAAAGGGTGGAAGGGAAAGATGAGAGAAGGAGGATGTTGAGGCCACAGGTATCAAGAGGTAATGAAGTTGATTAGCCAACTTGCTTGTGAAAAATGCCACATGTTAAAGACAACTCAAAGCTTGAAGCACATCAGAAAGCAAAATGTGTTCATGTATATAGGTACACATATATAATTCTTGTTGAGTAGAAAAAATCAAAGTTTAGGTACGTGCCTACTTATAAAACCTATGAAAATCACCAGCGGTATGATGATGAGACCAAAAGCTGAGGAACTGTCAAAATTCTAAGCCCATTATGCAGATACAGTCAGGCAGCAGATGCCTGAAAAGGGGCCACACAGGAGCAGAGTGAGGTGGATAAATTAAGAAATTTATGGTCTGAAAGACCTGGGTTTGAGTCCTAGTTTTGCCACTAGTAAGTGGTAACTCTGAGCAAGGTACCCTCCCCCTCTCTCAGCCTCAGCCCCCACCCAATCTGTCAAAATACATCAGCCCTGTTATATATATATCCCTCA
The DNA here is from genome assembly GCF_030028045.1 of Hippopotamus amphibius kiboko. NCBI lineage: Eukaryota > Metazoa > Chordata > Mammalia > Artiodactyla > Hippopotamidae > Hippopotamus > Hippopotamus amphibius. Next base: position 18,820,140 of record NC_080203.1, on the reverse strand, counting down.
AACCACTGGGTTGTCTAAAAGAGCAAATAAGAAAGTGATTTTAAGTGAAATTGGCTGCTTCATGGTAGATAACTACAGAAAAGTAGTAGCTGTTACCTTTTCCATGCAGTGATCTGTCAGATATAAAAGTGAAGCTATCTCATTACTTTTTAAAGTTTTTAAAAAATAATTTCACTATTCACAGATGACCTGATGTTCATTATGCCAAAATTAGAAAATACAGATAAGTAAAAAGAAATTTGATCCCTCATAATCCTGTGGACCATAGGTCACCATTATATTTTTTGTAAAATCTTCAATATTTCTCTGCATATATGTAATTATATAAAATGGGCTCGTATTATACCTACTGAGTTGTATTCTGCTTTTTTCATTTAAAAATTGGGAATTTCTTCACAGGTCAGTAAATACACTGTTATCATTCTTATTGGTTGCATAATAGTACATTTTGTGGTTGTATCACTGTTTATGTAACCATTTTCCTATTATCAGACAGTTCAGTTGTTTGCAGGTTTGTTGTTGCCATTATTTTGCTAGTGCAAACAGTGCTGATCTAATCATGAAGAAACAGCAGAGGACTCCAGATAGAAGAATATTCTTCAGAACAACTGGCCTGTACTCTTCAAAAAAGTCAACGTCTTGAAAAACAAAGGCGGAGGAACGCTTCCAAGTTAAACGTGACCAGAGATATGACAACTAAAAGTAACATGCGATCCTGAGTTGGATCCTGGTTCAGAAAAAGAATTCTTGCTATGAAGGACATTTTGGGGACTGTTAACTAAATGTAAATATGGATCGAACGTTAGATGATGTTGTATCAATGTTAATTTCCTGATTGTGATCATTGTTGTTACATAAGAGAATATCCTTGTTCTTAGAAAATACATACTGAAGTGTTTAGGAGTAAAGGTGTGTCATGTCTGCATTTTAACTGGTTCAAAAAAAATAATGTGTGTGTATGTGTGTGCGCGCATGTGTGTGTATGTGTATGTACAAAAAGACATAAAGCAAATAGGGCACAATGTCACAAGTTGGTAAATCTTGGTGAAGGATATACAGGAGTTCTTTATACTATTCTTGTAACTGATCTGAAATTATTATTATTATTTTTTAAGTTAAACACACTAGCAGAAACAGCAGCTCTTGTTCAGGGAGCCTGAAGAAGGAAATAGGAGTAAGCCTTGGTGAGTCATCAGGCTATTTCACTAAGAAACCATATCTGGAGGAAAGAGTATAAACTGTATTTGGATCAGGTGGGCCTAGAGAGGACTCTCTCCTTTCCCATTCAGGAATCAGGGTGATCCTAAACCTTTTCCACGGAAGTACACCCAAAATAGAGGATATTGATCTTTTGAGTTGTTTTCACCCTTCAGCTGCCACTGTTTTGCTTTGTATCTCATGTCTTCATCTATCTTAGATTCCTTTTTCATTTTGTTGAAGTAACATTTATTTTTTTCTTATAGGATACATAAATAACAAATATTTTAAAATAATGCCGAGATGAACATTCTTAAGCATATAGCTTTCTGCCCTTGTCTGATTATCTCCTTAAGATCAATTTCTAAACAGAAATTCCCAAGTCAAAGTTCTGTGCACATTTTTTAAAGTCCATGAATTCATATTACTAAATGCCCTGCAGAAAGTTTTTACTGTGAACACAGCCGGTTTCAATGATTATTAACTAATTTCCAATCTTGTTTCATATATACCCCTACCTATTCCTCTCCCGCACACCATGGTTTATTTTGAAGCAAATCCCATGTATCATATCATTTTTTATATATATATTTCTCTAAAACACAAAGACTTTTAAGAAATACAATCAAAGAGTATTATTAAACCCCTCCAGTGTTTAAATTTCTCCAATGGTAAGTGCTGTTAAAGTGTTTGCTATTCTTATCTAAATTTCCACAGATTTGAGGAGGGAGAAGCAAACACAAGTTCTTGAGGTTTTGTTTGAAATCACCTTAAAGATCAGAATTCACTTTATAAATATCCCTAAATTACATGTTATACAGGTATATATTCCAGGCAATTCTGGTAGACTATATAAAATCAGATGCTTATTAATCTAGTTTGATGCTAATTTAAACTTCCCAAAGACACTTAAGAATATTAGGAGATACTATCAAAATAATGGAGGTAAAATACAATACAATAATTGCTAAATAATTATTACAACCATTTGCCAGATAGTATGCCTTTAAAAGTCCACACACAAAGTTGAGTAGAAACATTTTTATATAGTCATGTAAATTGCAAAATTTTACCTGGATTCAGCTAAACAAATTATTATGAAATAGCTGCCAGTGAAAATGAGTTATTTAAAAAGCAATTGATTAGGTAACAATGAATTTTTCCCGAATCAATTGCTTTTTAAATTTCTAATAAATGGTAGAAATTAGGCATAGTTTTAATTATATAGTAACAAAGTCGTTATTAGCATTTTTATTCATGCTGATAATATTCCTTTAAACTAGTTTCCTATATTAAGAAGCTGTTTCCAAAGAAAATCCCATGATACCTCATTTCCGCTGGTAGCTGTTTCACGTAGCTTGTGGACCTGGCTGGGTGTGGTAGATGCTGTTGGGCCCAGGTCCCTTTACCAGCTGTGCCCTCATCCCACATTAGCTTCGAGTGCACCTTATGCCTGGGACCTCTGGTTTCTTGTCCTTGCCTTGTGGGAGCCTGGGAGGCTACGCTCCGCCTCTTCCCGGGTAGCCGATGATACCAGGATACAAAATCCTTGTTCCCTTGGGCCTGAAGGCAGGACTACTGCAGGAGGTCAGTCCAGGGCTCTGTATCCTTGCTCACCTCTCTCCCTCTCATGCTTCAATTCCTCCCTTAGGAGTTTTTCTTTCAGAGCGCCCCTCCAGAAATCGGGTAATTGAAATAACATATTAGGGAAAGAGTGATGCTTTTCTTTTAGAAATTTAAGTTTCAATTGGAAGTCAACTGATAGTGAATTTTAAGTAAATGTATTCATCCCAAGGGCATTGACACAGCCTGCTAAACTGCGGGTTAGAAGTGGAGCAAAAAAGAATGAGGCCTTTGTCTATGCCTGTTGGAAAATAGAACATTAAAAGCAATTTTGATAAGATTCTAAGACAACCACACCTAGATTTCTCATTAATTTTACTCAGTCCTGTTTCATTTTCCGCTTGGAGTAGTCATCTACTTTTGTGAAGTCACCTGCCTCTGTGCCAAAATAGTCCTGGAAATCCTGAGTCTTAGGTGCACTGGAACAGTCTGTCAGTTTTATGCACCTGGCAGCAGTATCAGCTTACACTGAGAAGCCTGCTTCCTTCCTACCCAGGCTCTGAGACTGTTCTTTGTCACCCCTTCCTTGAAGACCCACTATAGCCCAGAGCTGTCCTACAGAACTTTCTACAGTGATAGAAATGTCCTGTGTCTGGCTATTGCGCATCTCAAATGTGGCTAAGTAGGACTGAGGAACTAAAATGTTTATTTTTCATTCACTTAAACTTAGATTTAGCCACGTGTGGTTAGTGGCTGCTCTATCAGATGGCGCAGCTCTGTCTAATGTATAGCAGGGACCCTTTAAGTGAGCATGAAGGGAGAGCAGAAACCAAGTGCTGAAAGATGGAATGGTTCTGTTTCCTCTGTTAGAGTAACCAAAAGTATCAGAATGGAGGAAAATGGAATGCATTATCGGAGAATAGTACACAAGTGAATGGACCTACTTGTAACTTTTTAATTGCTTAGTGTACCATAACCCTGAGGCAAGAACATATTGTGAACAGAGAAGGCCTGGAGAAATCTTCAGGATGTTAAAAATTTGTCCTGCACAGTTGCTGTATAATCACTTTCAAACAACAGAGCTATTTTAAACTCAGCCATAAACTCTTCTTTACAAGTTAATGTTATCTGTCAGGTTGTTACTACCCAGCTTGAAAAGATACACAATTTCCTATACTAGTATTTGGCCTATACAAAATTAACCTAAAGTAATCTGAGCTTCTGTCTTTGACTTACAACTTTTCCTATGTTGGAAGTCTGAACTATATAAAAGACAGTTTACTGTTGAGCTCATTAAAAATATATGAAGCATATCTATTATACCTAATTATTTCTAACACATCCTGATACCATGGGTCAGGAGATGAGGGAGTAAGCCTTAGGTGCTAGCAGCCATCTAGGAGGGTGCTAGAGATGGTTTGGTGTAAAATACCCTGTTCGTTTTAATATTCTGGATTTTGGGCCCGATCCTGAAAAAGAGCAACATTAGAAAGATGTCATGTCAGCATACAGATACCTGAGAACCCCAAGTAGCCACAGCCTTAGCTGTATTAATAACCATAGTGACAGTGCTTTCTGAAAACCACAACAGAAGGTAACATAACCTTAGGGATTTTAGCTTCTCTAGAAGTAAGGAACCCTTTATTATTCTTTCTGTCTTATTTGCTGATTTTTCCACAGTTGTCTATAGCAGAAACACTCAAATGAAGCACATAAGCATGAAAGGAAGACCTTTTAAGAGTACACATTTATGTTGGGTGAGGCAACAACTCTGCCTTCATTTAGAAAGTAACTCTTGGGACTTCCCTGGTTGTCCAGTGGTTAAGACTCTGAGCTCCCAATGCAGGGGGGCCCGGGTTCGATCTCTGGTCAGGGAACTACTAATTCTATTTTATATAAGGTTCTTTTTTCAAAAAAGAATTTAACACCTCAAAATGTACATATTTCAACACTTAAATACACAAATTTAAGTATACATACACATACTAAATAATTATAGCATTACATTTTAAACGTTAGTTTTTTTTAAATATAATTACTCTTGGGACTTCCCTGGTGGTCCAGTGGTTAGGACTCCACACTTTCACTGCCGAGGACCCGGGTTCAATCTCTGGTCAGGAAACTAAGATCCTGCGAGCCGTGCAGTGTGGCCAAAACAAACAAATAAATAAAAATTACTCTTTAAAAGCTTATTATAAGACACTTGGTTTTTATCATCATGATTTAAATGTTATAACCTAGTGCCCAGAGCTTGGTTTCTAATGCCACTTGCCAATGAAAGGAACCAGGGCTTTTGGGGAAAATGGCTGATTCCAAGACTAGGGCAGGGAAAGTACAAGATGAGCCTAGAATATCATGCAGTGCCAGAAATTAAGAAAGTGCTGAGGACTTCTCTGGTGGTCCAGTCCATTGGGACTCCATGCTCCCAATGCAGGGGGCACTGGTTGGGGAGCTAGGATCCCGCATGCCACATGGCATTCCCCCCCCACACACATACACACAAAAGAAAGTGCTCAAGGAATGGTGGGGAAATATCAAGACACACAAGCCAACATACAGGGACTCCCAACAGCCAAATCTTGAGCAGTTTGGGCATCAAAGTAATGCTACTAATGGATCATTACCTATAAGATAAAATTGGAATCCCTGAGTCCATGATGATATAAATAATTTAATAAATAATGACTGGGGAGAAGGGAAAGCTCTTTATTATAATAGCATTCCAGCTAATAAACTAAGAAGGAATGATGTTAATGGGAAAATCAACATTTGACAAACACCCCAGTAATAATTATTTCAGGCAAGAATCATAAATGGATGCTAAAATTGGTGAGAGTTTGATGAGGAACAATATTTACATAGTCTCAAAGTATCATTCCTCATAATCATTATTAGTTACAAAGGGGAAAATAGTGTCTTTATAGTGAAGAAACCTGGCAGACACTGCCTTAACTAAGTAATCCAAATGAACATCAATAGTGGCACAGATTGGTAGCATGTGCCTCCTAATACGAAGCACTCTGAAGGACACACTATCACAACTGTTGTATTTCTGACGCAAAATCGAATGCCTGAAATTTAATGATGTCGTACCACTGGACAAACCCAAATTGAGGGAAATGGTACAGAATAACTCGCCTGTGCCCTCCAAAAATGTCAAGATCATATATACACTATTGATGCTATGTGTAAAATAGATAACTAATGAGAACCTAATGTATAGCACAGGGAACTCTACTCAATGCTCTGCGGTGACCTAAATGGGAAAGAAATCCAAAAAACGGGATATATGTATATGTATAGCTGATTCACTTTGCTATATATACAACACTGTAAAGCAACTATACTCCAAAAAAAAAAAAATCAAAATCACAAAGACTGGACTTCTCTGGTGGCGCGGTGGTTAAGAATCCACCTGCCAATGCAGGGGACACAAGTTCAAGCCCTGGTCTGGGAAGATCCCACATGCCATGGAGCAACTAAGCCCGTGCACCACAACTACTGAGGCTGTGCTCTAGAGCCCTCGAGTCACAACTACTGAGCCCGTGTGCTGCAACTACTGAAGCCCGAGAGCCTAGAGCCCCTTCTCCACAAGAGAAGCCACCACAGTGAGAAGCCCGTGCACCACAAGGAAGAGTAGCCCCCGCTCTCCACAACTAGAGAAATCCGTGCACAGCAACAAAGACCCAACACAGTCAATAAATAAATAAATAAATAAATTTATTTTTTAAAAAAATCACAAAGACGGAGGAACTGTTCCAGAATGAAGGAGATTTAAGGAAATGCAACATGCATTCCTGGATCCAGTCGTGATCCAGGAAAGGGACATTAATGAGACAATTGGTGAAATTTAAATTGTGTTCTAGATTAGTTAACACTCTTGTACCAATGTTAGTTTCCTGATTTTGATCATTGTCCTGGGTGTGGTTGTACTAGATGTTAACACGGGGGAATGGTATACTGGAAGCTTTGAGAGAGAAAGCAAGAAGAAACAGGGCAGTAGGAGAATCAGGAAGGTGGTCTCCCAGAAGCCAAAGAAATGCAGAGACATTCAAGAATGAAGTGGTAAATAGTATCAAATGCAATGTAAAGGACAGTTATATAAGGCCAAAAATAGTGTCCATTGCATTTGGCAAGATAGCAGCCTATGGTGTTCTTTGTCAAAACTGTTTCAGTACAATGGTGGGTGCAGAAGACAGAGGACAATGAAAGTTTGTTGAGAGGAAATGGGAAGTGAGAAAGTAGATAGAGCAAGTATGGAGAGACTCTTCACCTCTAGGCCTGGAGGAAAAAGGGAAAGAAGCAGTGTAGATGTGGGTGGGAGGAACTGATGTGATTCAGGCCTGATTCCTTCCTTCGCTTCGTAAGGTAATGGGTTGAGTCTTCATCCTAGAGTGAATTTGATGGGGTTGAATGGGGATGAATGTTCAGAGCATTACTGAGGGGAACGAAATGGGGAGCTGACCAAGTACTTGTAAAGGATTGTGGAGGAGTGCTTAGGACCCAGTTGAGGTTTGAGACCATGAATCTGCAGAGGAACCAATCTCCGAGGTTGTAGAATTTTCTCCCACAGCCCTCCACAGCCTAACAGGGGTAGATATAACAGGCTGTGGGTTGAGCCAGGGTATGGCTTTGCCATTGTGGCAGAGCAGAATTAGAAGGGTACCAAGGACTTCTGGCAGTGGTGAGAGCGTGGTTCAGGTGGGCTCCAAACAGAACTGGGAAGTCAGGGATGTAAAGGATGTGAAGAACAGAGTGATAGACTGTGGAATTGGAGGTCTCCCATGACTCTGAAGAACAATTATGTTAGGCAGGTGGGCAAAGTGAACCAGAGAGGAAGAAAACTGGTCAGAGATTGGGGGCCTGCAGTTGAAGAGCTGCTGTCAGCAGCACTGGAAAGCATTCCCCTCCCGGCCCTATACCATTGTAGGGGGCTATACATTTCAGTTTGCCCAAGACAGCCCCAGTTTATGTGTTATCCTGGCATCTTGTCCAATTTAGCATTTGTTCCAGTTTTTTCATTTTCCCACGAAGTGTAAGTATGAATAGTTAAATTGAAATAAGCCAGGATGGGTCTGTTGCATCGCCACTTTTTAATTCTAGCTTCTGCCTTGGTCTCATCTGCTAGTTTGTGAGATGCATATACACAGAATCGAATTCTCACTTTAACGGAGTTAAACCTAAACAACAACCAGTGATAACCCTTCTCCCTTTTCCTAATCTTTTCCAAATAAAATGTAACTGACACCTCCCTCTCAAGGACAGCGTGCTGGGTGTTCACTGATAAGAAAGCAAGTGCACTGACACTAGGAGTTAGAGACAACCTACTCCTTGTCCTGGGTGGGGGTTGGGGGAGCAGTATTCACCACTGTGCCCCTTGCTAGACACCGGGTATGCCAGCTGGGTGTGCCCATGCCAAAACCTGCGAGATACATGAGGCTGCTAGGCCACCAGTCAGTAGGCCAGTGGACATAGGGAACGACATATTTACATGTATGTAAAATATATTCAGGAAACAGAGACAGAAATATGTCCTGCCATAGAACGTAATACAGCAAGTAATCTGAATGCTCCTGGTACAATGGTTATGTCATTCATTATATGTTGCAAATCTACAACCCTTATTTTTTTTTTTAATTTGCAGTCCACCCTTTCAGCATGAGTTCAAAAAACTAACGTGCATAACTAATGAAAAATACCACATTTGTTACTCAAGAAAATTGGTCATGAGTGTGTAACATGAACAAAACATTTTTGATAATTATCATCCACACACGGCTGGGGCTGAGTGATATCACTGACCACGTGAAAACCAGAAGACATGTGTCTGCAGAGACAGCAGCAGCATCTACCTCAAAGGTTTGTAGTTATTTTAAGAAGACGGTGTGGGCAAGGATGATGATTTAATGAGGTGCAGCTGCAGAGAGGGTCGCTACATATTGCTCATGAATGACTTTCATTTAGATCAAATAACTTTTCTTCAAAATTCATTTACTCATTTTTGATTTCAAGTTTCCTTGTACGTGATGAAAAGTGAAACAATACCTTTTAGTAAGTAGCTCTACTAGTAGAAGAACTTCACAGTTAAATGATGTCAGTTTTATATTGATATCATGAGATGATTCAAATCGAAAATCAGTTATATTAGTCAGGGTTCTCCGGAGAAACAGAACTAACAGGGGTGTGTGTGTGTGTGTGTGTGTGTGTGTGTGTGTGTGTGTGTGTGTGTGTGTGTGTGTGCGCGCGCAATCGCGCGGGGGGGGGGGGAGGGAGGGAGAGAGGTTTTAAGGAATTGGCTCACAAGGTTGTGGAGACCTGAACAGTCCAAAATCTGATGGAGAAGGCCTGCAGGCTGGACACAGGGAAGAGTTGCAGTTCCAATCCAAAGGCTGGCAGAATTCCTTCTTGCTTGCAGGGGAGGTCAGCCTTTGTTCTATTCAGGCCTTCAAATGATTGGATGAGGTCCACCCACATTAGGGAAGGTAATCTGATTTACTCAAAGTCCACTGATTTAGAAGTTGATATCCAAAAAACACCTTCACAGAAACATCCAGAATTATGTTTGACCAAATATCTGGGCACCATGGCCCAGGCAAGTTGACACATAAAAATTAACCATCACATTGGTTAATTCCAGTAATGGTTCAATTTCTCATCCAATTCATGGAATCAAAGTAAAGCTAATGGGAATTTGTTCTGACGAAGGAGAAACATCTGACATTGAGAAAGCTACTGTAAATTCAGTTTGAAAATTCAACATTTAGGATAAGTATTTTTGCAGTGATAATTGTTTTTCAGAGAAATGCAAATTTTCGTGAGCCACTGGCACCATGGTAAAAACAAGGTTCTTACTAAATGAAGAAACACGTGGAGCAGAAGTATGCTCAGAATTGGTTGTGGTGCAGAAATAATTCCTCATTGTGTCCACATAAGTGGATTACAAAATTGCTTCTGGAAAGGCAGGAGTAAGGCAGGGGAATCTTGGGTTATACTCATGCTTTCTTTATTTCTTCCTGCATGCAGATATTCTAGTAAAGAATGGTGGCATACCTAGCATATTTGACACCCAGAATGACAAGATCATACGAGAAAATTATTTTGTCTACCTGACAAAATTATTCTCTGTAATAATTAGTGATAACTATTATTTTCTTGATTTCATCTTTAGTTTTAAAACAAAAATTTAAAAGAATACCTTTCAATTTAAAATATATTGTCCAAATTCAGTAAAATATTTCATATATGACCCAGATTCTCAATAACCAAACAAAAGGATTACGTCTTGTAGATTGCCCTCTGTTTGCTGTTTTAAATTTTAAACACAAGTAAAAGCTCCAAGTTGTCACCTAGAATGACAGGGTTAAACTGAGTGTTTCTTTGTCTTTAAAATCACTGGGCTTTCACCATTTATTTCAAATCTTTGTTAAAATACAGGAGTATGTGGCAGCATAGGGGTTGGAGAAAGAAACTGCAAGCCAGAAGCAAGCTGGAAGGGTTCTGAAGTATTGGTACCTAATTTAGAAACCAGTGTGGGTGGCTGAGTCCGCATGTGTCAGGGGCCAAATGTATAACCGAAAGTTCTCTGAATTAACTTCCCAGTGAAACAACGTTAAAAGAATAAGTAATAAAAATGTGCTGATATGAACTTCAAAGTCTATACCCAATGGAAATGCACTCATGTTCATCAAAAATACCTAAGAAAAATTTCATAGCGGCACTGTTTTTTAGAGAAAGAGACTGAGGCTCCCAGTTCAGTGACTTGCCCCATTTCACAAATCTACCATCACACATCCCTTGGTGGCCTTAATGGAGGCCACCAACTTTGTGCTGAGCAATGTGGTGGGTACTGGAGCTACACAGATGAGCACGTTAGGACTGGAACAACTCTTATTCGCTTACCCGAGCTGTTGGAAAGTACGGGATGATTTTTTCACCCAGTTCCATATCAGGAATTGTGGTGGCAAAGAATAAAGATCTGTACAGGTGATAGTTCTCATTTACTGATTGTGCACTGTCCTAAGTTCTGCACCATATATACATACACATATGCACACACCTTATACGTACATATCATCTTCTTTAATCCTCAACAATCCTTGTTAATATCCTCATTTTACTGAGACGAAAAAGGGAGGCTCAGTGAGTCTGATTCGCACAAGTTCACAGAACAGTTAAGGGTTCCCCTCGGATCTGTACCCCGATGGGGCTGACTCTAGGGTTCTAGGTCTCAACTCTCACATCCAGTTAAAGATTTTTTTTAGCATTAGGCCACGAGTCAGGAAAATGGAAGCCGCAATGCAGCCCAAGGTCTTGGGAAGGGGACGCCGGGCTAGAGGAGCCACGTGGTGACAGGAACCTGAAGAGCCAGCACCCAGTGTAGGGTCCCTGGCAAAAAAGGAGGGCGGCGACAGGTCTGGGAACTTGGGAGCCGTGTGGATGCGAGACTGAGGGAAAGAGGGAGAGAGGCTACGCGGGAGTCTCCGCTTCCTCGGGAAGAAAATTCCCACGGCCACCTCCGGAGCGTGGACACCCGCGAGCTCCCACGGAGGCGCGCGGGGAGCGCGCGGGCGGCCCTGGGCGGGGCCTCGGGGCGGGGCGGGGCGGGGGTGGGGCCTGCGGCGCCTGGGCTCTGAGCGGCGGCGGCGGCGGCGAAGAGCGCTCGCGCGGACTTCTCGGCTTTCTCGTACGGACTTCTTGGCTTTCTCGTGCGGCGCCGCCTCCCGCCGCGCCTCCGCCTCCTGCTCGGCCCCGCCGCCGGCTTCCTCCTCCCCAGACTGCCCTCAGCCCGCGCGCCAGCCGGCTCCGTTATGGCGACCCGCAGCCCCAGCGTCGTGGTGAGCAGCCTGGCCCGTCAGGCCCGTGGCGGCGGCCGCCGGCCCCGGAGGCGCGCGGCCGCAGTGCGGGCTCGGGCGGTAGTGGCCCGGGGCCGGGGGGCGGGGGGCGGCCGCAGCCTCCTGGGTTCGGCCGCGCGTCACACCGGGGTGGCGGGGGGCCGGAACGGTGAGGTCGGGGTGGCCGCCTCCGGAGATCCCCAGGAAGGAGGGCGGCGTGTGGGAGAACAGGGTGGAAATGGCGTTTTGGTTGACATGTGCCGCTTGTGAGTGTGCTATGGGGAGGGGCCGTGGGCCACTTCGGGAATGATCTGCCGGGGTGAGGGTGGGGGCTTTCTTAGGAGGGGCTCTTCTCTGTAGATTTGGGGTGTGGGGGTGAGGTCCTCGGGACAGCTCCGGAGAGGGCCCTGGGGCACGGAAACGACCACATGGGAGGCATGCGGGAACTGGTATTTTCACCTAGTTCTGCAAACATTGTAATGAATATTTGTGGGAATGCGCATTGCCTCATTGCATCCTCACGGCAGCCTTGGCAGCCGTAACCATGTCTACCTTTTTACACACGTAGAAAATAGTTAACCGATATTAGGTAATCTTCCCACGGCCCAGAGATAGCCAGGCCTCGTAATCAGATCTGCTTGAATCCCGATCCTATGCTCTTTGATGCCGCAGGGGACAAAAAATGCGAATCTGGTCCTTACCTTCAAGGACATGAGCACCATAATCCGGCTCTGGTATCCTGTCTCCAACCTCATTGGTTCTTGTTCTTGTTTCTCGAACAAGCCCAGCTGCTCCCTCCCCTTACCTCCCTTTCTCATCACGGTTGCTAAAATAGCCCCCCCCTCAATAGTTAAATGCTATAGCCTGCATTATTACTATTATTATTTTATTATTATTATTTTAGCAGTTACCTTATTACTTGTTGAGTGTCTCTCCCACAAAAACATAAACTTTATAAGGGCAGGAATCACCGCAGTAACCCCAGCGCATAGTACAGTGCCTGGCATGTAAGAAATTCTCAATAATGGTCTGCTGGATGAATAAATTAAATACTTAACCACTCGAGCCCTAAAAAAGGGAGGATTCTATTAGGCATTGTGACTTAGGTTAAAGCGCAGTGCTCTTAATGGAGTCTGACCTGAGATCCTGCTTATGTGGGCTATTTACTAGCTGTGTGGCCTTGGGTAACTACCTTTCTGGATTTAAGCGTCTTATGTATAACTGAGGTGCTAGCTACCTCATGGAGTTATTGAAAGGATAGCTGGTCTTTGTGAATGAACCACCTTTGCATGGTCCCTGACTGGGAACAATAATTATATCTATCCTTGTGTTTACCTACATAGTCCTATTTAGTCCTCAAAACAACCCTCTAACAAAAGTATGATTATCATTTTACAGATGAGGGATCCTTGAAGCCTCAGTGAGGTTAAGTAAACTTAACCTCTTAATGTAACATACCCATACCACACAGTTATTAAGAGGAGCTCAGACTCAAACCTAGGTCTCTCTCAAGGACCTATGTACTTAAATGTTATGCTAATAGTAGGTGCTCAGCTGTTTTTATTCAGTTGCTGAGGAGGTTAGATGCTTTTAAGCTTTGGGGTCCAATGCCTGCACCAGCATACAGCGAATTATTTTTGCTAGAACTGGGTGTTAGTTTTGTGCGAACATCAAGATGTTCATTGTGTTTTCGGTTTGCCAATTCCAGTTCCTTTTTTTATTTCCTTCCCAGAAATTGTCTGCATGTTAGCAATAACAAACATTTAAATAGTGCTTACTGTGTGCTGGTTACTAAGCCCTTTACACAGATGTTTATTAAAAAAAAGTTATGTGGCTCAGAGAGGTTAAGTAACTTTCCCAAGATTATCCAGCAATACTAGGATTTGAATCTAAGCTATCTGGCCCCAGAGTCTGCTCTTAACCTCTCCGCTTTTAGGTTCATGGTGACAGTAGTAGATATTTATTTAGTACTTACTATGCCTTAGGCCTTGCAATAAATATTTTGCAACATTATCTAATATAAATACCCTACAGATACATAATAGGTACTCTACGAGGGAGGTAGATAAACACATACCTTGGAGGCACAGATGGGTGAAGTATTGATAACTTGCCCAATATCACTTAGATGAACTTGACCCCCACATCTGCCTGATATGACCCATGCTACTTGTAACTGTCTTTCTAAACTGCCAGGGTAAACTTGGACACACTTGAACAAAGAACAAGCTTCTGAATTTTTGCAGGTTATTGTGAAGCATCAGATATACATTATGTGGATAAAATATCTTCTAAATTTCAGGATGGTAGTGCTAGAAATGTAACCCCTATTAACTGGACTTAAATCTTACCCTGCTAATAATTTTCACAAAATTAATACAATAGTGCATTTTTTTGGTCCACAACCCTATCATTGTTAACAGGGTTTAGACTGATAGTGTAGACCAAAATTATTCTTGGTGACCACGAAGAAATGGAGCAGTTGAGTGTGGGGGGTTTCAGTCTACAAATTGATTAACGTGACACGCATACTGTAGATTCGTCTTAATTGTTTTCTGTCCATTTTTTTTTTTTTGTATCTAGGTATCGCAGAAAGTCCATAGGCAGGAGATGGGAAAAAGACAAAAGGACCAACCACATCAGCAGAGAAGAGGGGTCTTGGAGTTCTCTTTTAGATTTGTGTAGTTCACTAGGCAGTAACTGGGCCATGTCATTTTTCCTGTGTGAAGAGATGCTAAAGATGTTCTAGTGTGCTCTTCTTCCTATCTGTAATTGTATATTGTGTGCATCAGTACGATTTATATGCTATGAAAGTGTCAGCCAGCATCGTTAATATCAATATTGAGACTGGATTGTTATTTTCCTGCCAGTGGCTACCAAATTACTGACATTTTGGATAATTTGCTACTAATAAGAATTCAAACAAACACTTCAAATTGCTATGAAACTACTATCTTCAACACTGTGCTTCTGATAATTGATAGACATGTATATTTTGCCCAGAATTAACATGCCTATTATTCCATTGCACACACTGGAAAGGAAAGATGATAATGTTGGATAAATGCATGTCCTTGCACATATACATAGTAGTTATGGGCCCACTTACCGAGAAGCAGGTAATAACTTATCTGAGTTGAACAGAATGCTGATTTTAATTTTTGTAACCCTTAGATTCTTGTAAATCAAATTCTTTAACCCTTAGAAAGGAGGGCAAGCAGGTGATGCATGCAATTTATTTGTAAGGCTAATATAAAATTGGAAAATGAACATACTACTAGCTTAAGGTATTTTCACATTTAGGAATAAATGCACCAGTAGTTATCTGAGTTATCACAAATTATCCCAAGGGGATGTCATATCTGCTTTGGTGTTTTTTGAGAATTTTGAAGTGTCTGAATATAAAAGGTGAAAATATGCCACCTAGCCATTTCTTCCCATTCTAGGAGCTTGGAATTATTGTTGGTTACTAGGAATAAAATAAAATATTTTATCTATTACTGTATATCTTTTAATTCACATTTTAAGACTCACTTCCTCACTTCCATTTAGTCTTGTTTGGGCCCACGAACATTGTCATTTTTCGACCACAAATAAGCTTAAGCAGTCCTGCTCACAGATGATGAATTGATGTTGCATGTGTTTTCTTAGCTCGAGTTAATTTCCTTGCTTACTGTAATTTTAGATAATGTATCTTTGTAATTAGACAGCTTATGTGTAAACCATAAAATTTTTCATGTATGAAAACCATTATTTTAGATGTGACACATATAATTATTAAGAATTCGTGGCTCTAGTTTTACTGGAAAATAAAATTATTTTGGTAATTTATGATAGCAAAAGATTGACTGATTCTAGACAAAAGATACATAGTAATGTTACATTTTTCAATAATCTTTCATATTAATAAAAGTGCCTTGTAGATTTTACCATTAACAAGTATATTACAGATAGGTTAGAATTTGAGAGCCATGCTTTAAAGCTCTGAGATGCAGTCAGATTTCTGAACTGTCTGGGTAAATGGTAAGTAACTGAGAGCTATTAATAAGCTATCCTTTGGCCATTTCTGGCTGAACTGGAGATCATAGGAAAGGTGGATCTGCAGAGAAACCACATTTTCATTTGTTTACCACTTTCAGCCCCCTCCAGAGCTCTCCCCCAAATATTTTGGGGTTGGGGCCTCCCCAAAGCCGTCTAGGACCTTCTTCATGATCTTTAGGCATTTTATGTTAAGTTCAGATGTTGAAGCTCTAATCCCCAATGTGATGGTATTTCGAGAGGGGGCCTTTGGAAGGTAATTAGGATTAGATAAGGTCGTGAGGGTGGGGCCCTGGTCTTTTAAGAAAGGCACCAGAGAGTTCCCAGCCCCAGCCCTAGCCCCACCACACGCATAGCTGGAAGATGGTTGCCTACACGCCAAGAGAAGAGGCCTCAGAATGAAACCTACTTTGCTGGCACCTTGATCTTGGACTTTCCAGCCTCCAGAACTGTGAGAAATAAATTACTGTTGTTAAAGCCACTCAGTTTAGGGTATTTTGTTATGGCAGACTAATGCAGTTCTTTCAGAAGGTGTTGGTAATAACCACATGCTTAGCCATGCATCACCAAGTCACAAATAATAAAACACATGGGATTTATACTCATATACAAAGTTGAGCATTGCTATCGCCTAGTTGATTTAGAACACTGTGCTAATTCAATGTCAGACGTGCCAGTCTAGTTTACTCAGTTTACAACCTAGGCAACAGCATAAGGACTACTTTAAGTTTGATTTTGCTTTAGGAGGGAGTCATTGGTGCTGAGTGACCTTGGGTTCCATGTTTATCTTTAGTGTGTATAGTTGCTTTTGATAATCACACGTTTGTGGTCTTGTGAAATTAGATTTGGTACAGATTACAGGCTTTAGTGTGCTGTGTAGTTAGTTGTGTGTATATATGTCTTTTCCATTAGATTATAAGCTCTTTGAAGGCTCTAAATTTTTTTTTTTTTTATAAATTTATTTATTTATTTTATTTATTTATTGGCTGCATTGGGTCTTTGTTGCTGCACACGGGCTTTCTCTAGTTGCTGAGAGCGGGGGCTACTCTTCATTGTGGTGCGCAGGCTCCTCATTGCAGTGGCTTCTCTTGCTGTGGAGCACGGGCCCTAGGCGTGTGGGCTTCAATAGTTGCGGCACATGGGCTCAGCAGTTGTGGCTCACGGGCTCTAGAGCACAGGCTCAATAGTTGTAGCACACGGGCTTAGTTGCTCCGCGGCACGTGGGATCCTCCCAGGGCAGGGCTCGAACCCGTGTCCCCTGCATTGGCAGGCAGATTCTTTACCACTGCGCCACCTAGGAAGTCCCTGAAGGCTCTAAATTTATAATCATCTTTGTATGCCCCTACAAAATCTATTACATAGTGTCTTAATCAGGGTGGATGCTGAATGTATTTTTATGTAATGAAATATATTACAATCCCTTCCTATCAAAGTGCCCACTGGATTGTTAACTAATCCATATTAGATGGGGTTAATTAATATCAGATATTAACCAATATCAGATGGAACAAATAAGGGCTAATAAGATTAAAGGCCACCAAGTATATTTCTGTCTAGTTCTTCTAGAGATTGAGATTATTAGGCCTGTTTAATATGAACCTTTGGGGTTTGGGATGATTAAAACAACTTCCTGTTTATTGAATTATATCTTATGTTATTTCTTATTATCAGCGGTCTAGGTGCAAGCGGGGCTTCTGAGTGAGAGTTTGAGCACCCTCTTAAACTTCCATAATACTTTTCCTGTGTTTTTAAAATAGTTTAACACTGTCTTATGGTTATTCATGTGTATGTCATGTCTTCTACTACACTGTAAGCTCTTTGAGGGTAGCTGTGTCGAATTTATCTAATCCTCTCTAGTATGTACAACATAGGAGGTACTCAGTAAATATTTGAGTGTTGGTAATAAGAATTACAGGTTCTGAGTAAGGTCCTCACCATTTTAAATTCACATTCTAATACATATTTGATCATTAAATATGAATTTTTAGGACTTGGATCTTTCATTACATGTAAAATTGAGAAAAATTGATGTCGGTGCCATGTCATCATTTAAATAAATTTCTTCTTATTTAACTTTATTTGAAACATACACAAGTACATGTATTAGTATAATGCACCCTCATGTAGTCTTTGTAGTCTTTGCCCAGTTGTGAAAATTATCTATGCATGGCCAAATCATGTGTTTTTTACATTAGGACCCCCCATAATTATAGGCCATGTATTTACAGTGAATTATAACAAAGTTGTGAATTTACACCTAAAGTACCTCAAGTGATACAAGTTTTTTGAATTCTTGTTTTTGTCTTTTGGGAAGAGTTATATTGACTTTTTTTTTTTAATGCTTAAATAACAAATCATCCCTTTTACACTGAATGATATATAAATCTAATAGTATTGATCGAAAATAAAACTGTTTTAATTGGAAACAAATTTTTTTAAAATTTTTAAAAATTTTCGGCCATGCTATGTGCCTTGTGGGATCTTAGTTCCGTAACCAGAGATTGAACCCGGACCCGCAGCAGTGAAAGCATGAAGTTCCTAACCACTGGACTGCCAAGGAAGTCCCTGAATTGGAAATTAATTTGGCGTGTTGACAGAGAATTCCTATTTGGGGATACATCCCTGCTGGTCTGTCTGTGTTAGACTGCATGTCTGGGATGAACTCTGGGCAGAATTCATATTGGCTTTGATTGAGACAAACAGGACTCTTGAAGTCCTTAGGCTGCCTGCAAAACCAATAGCCAGGCACTGAGCCATTTTCACGAGGCGGTAGGCTTTATAAGTGTTGCATGTTTCAAAGAGTCCTGGGTGGGTCCTGGTTTGTGCTTGTGGCAGAAGCAGTGAGTAACTGGGAGGAAGGGGTGAGTAAGCCTCAGGGAAGCCATTTTGGCGCTCTGGATCTTGATTTTAAAGCACTATGAAATGGTACGTTTTCATTCTTGTCAGGTAATAGCAGATCTATTCTGATGAGCCTGACATCCATGTTTATCTTCTCATTGGATCTAGCAAGGTCTATCTCTTCCCAAAACTAACTAAATTTCAGTTTATAAAATTTAGAAAAGTAATACTTGCTTGTTATGAAGCATTATAAAAGTAACGCTTGCTTAAAATACTCCTGTAGGTGACACAAATGTCCCATTCCCATTCTTTTTGTAGTAAATGTCTTCTGAAATAAGCCTGATCTGAATGTTTAGTGGATACATTGGTACTTCACCTTAGAGGACCTGGCATAATCTTTTCCCCCTCCACATAGGATTTTTTTCCTGTGTATGAAAGTAACACATATTTGTTTAAAAACAAATCAATGTTGACTTCAGACCACGTGCCAAGTGAGCACCTGTGCACTACGTGCCACTGGACCTTGCCCGTGGGCATGCCCTGGTCCACCTGCCCTTGTCGCCGCCAGCCTGCTGGCCATGTGCTCTAGGCAGAAGCGGTGCACAGCTACTACCAGTCTGACATGACAGTACCTGGAATTCCACCAGAGTCTGGGAAACTCAGAGCTCTTGGGACTAAAAGAGAGATGACGTGAACCTCAAATTTCTTAGAATATAATTATCAATTTTGTGAATAATAATTGCATCTTAAATATATATCTTAAAAATTTATTGAAAACCAAGCTACTTGTCCTTAAGCATCTAATATAGTGCCGACTAAAGGAGGAGGTGCTCAATAGATATTAACTGATCCAGCAAGATTTAATTATGGTTTGACCAATATTTCTTGTAAACTGTCAAAGTTCATGTCATCAGCTTCTTGAATGTGATTTGAAAGCTATTTAGTCTTGAATTTCATGTGAGACAGAGATTTATAATTCTGGTTTGTGTCTTTTAATAAGCTTTAGGTATAATGTTGAGTGGGAATTATAAATCAACTATAATTTTTTTAAAAAAGTGAAATTGACAATAAAAAGAAAAAAACCAGGTCAAAGTGTAGAAAGTGGCAGGTCCCTACTTCTTACAGTTGACCATTGTTTGGTATATTCTCCATACCCATCCTTTCTTCCTCTCTCCTCTTCCTTTTCTTTTTAGTATTACAATTTTTTGTTTGTAGATTTGGTTTTTATATATCTTATAAAATTTCCCCATACTTCGTGTATATATATTTCTCATCAAAGAAAATTTGGAATATATAGTATAAAGAGCTAAGTAAAACTACTGTAAATCCCCTCCCCAAGACAAAAGTTTTTCTGATTTTGTTATAGTTTTTCTGTGTGTGTAGGTCAATTATATAATTACAAAACTGTAATCATAGTACATTTTGCCACCACAGGTACCACATCATCAGTGTTATTAAACATTTTGTATTCCAGGGACTGGACATATCAAGATGACCAATATGTGGTCCTACTCAAACAACCTTAGAGTATCTACTATGGAGGCATCTCATGAGTTGATTATAACAATCTCAGACTTTTGTAGAAGTTTGGGGTTTTAAGGAATCATTTAGCATTTTTTGATGATTTTTTTTTCCTACTGTGATATGAGAGACACTGTTTGGATTTGAGGTGGGGAACAACAGTTTTTCTTGTTCACTGTGACATTTTAATTTGTTACACTACACTGTATTAAGCATTTTTTTACTAAGTTTTCAAACATGCAAAAGTGGAGAGGATAATATAATGGATCCCCATATACTCATCACACATTTATAATAGTATCAAGATTTTGCCACATTTGTGTTGGCTCTTTAAAGTTTTTCTTTTACTCTTTGCTGAACTAAAGAAAATTTCACATCATATCATTTTACTTCTGTAATCTTAACTATTCATCTCGAAAACATGTGGCTGATTTCTTATATAACTATAATTCATTATCATACCTACGAAGTTACATAAAGTTCTTGATATCTCGTACCTAAATTTCTGTGATAGGCTAAGGTTTTTAAACATCTAAATTCAGTCAAGCGTTTGTATCCTGAAATGCTCTCATTGAAACAGCCATATTTCTTTTTCAGATTAGTGATGATGAACCGGGTTATGACCTAGATTTATTTTGTATACCTAATCATTATGCTGAAGATTTGGAAAAGGTGTTTATTCCTCATGGACTAATTATGGACAGGTTAGTACGATCTTAAATTGAAATTTTGGTTTTTTTCTTGTATTAATTTCAAGTGTCAGCAACTGTTTTAAGTAGTTGTTGTTTGAACATACGCTAGATCAGCTTGTCACATAATAGATGCTTTCCATTTTAAAAGACCTCTTGACAAAAAAGGGACGGAGGGAGAGAGAGCTTACTGATTACCCAGTATGTCATGGTATACTGGGAATCTGGAGAGAGTAGAATAAAGTAAATATTGAAGGGAGATTGAAAGA
This sequence comes from Hippopotamus amphibius kiboko, assembly GCF_030028045.1. NCBI lineage: Eukaryota > Metazoa > Chordata > Mammalia > Artiodactyla > Hippopotamidae > Hippopotamus > Hippopotamus amphibius. The sequence continues at coordinate 18,799,194 of NC_080203.1, read as the reverse complement.
ATGAACTCCAGGCACAAAGTCTTTGATTTCCCAACCCTGAACAGGGTAATGGACTGCGGCTGAATCACGGGAATGCAAGGTCAGATTTTGATTATTATGTACATCTAGCTTGAAAATTTCCCATTAAATGAATTGCAGTGAAAAACTTTACTTGGTATTTAAATGCTTACCTTGTGTGTCTGGCTGTTGTTTTTTATTTTAAAATTATAATATCAATATTATAACTATATTCTAAAATCACTATATTCTAGAATTCTAAAATATTCTAACTATAGAGGCTTAAACAAGAAGAGTAAAGTTCTCTCAGCCTCCTGTACACATTTCCTCCCTATATACTGGCTATGTACATACACTATATATTTTAACAGATGGGTATTACTATCATATAGGTCTAAAATTTATTGGACATTTTTTCATATTAATACATCCAGAACTCTCTCATATGTTTTAAAGATTGCATGGCATTCCATTTTCTGGCTGTACCATAATTGATTTAACCAGTTCCTTATTGATAGATGCAAGATGTCTCCATTATTTTGCTTTTACAGATCATGCTAGAAGGGAACATCCTTTTATAGATGTTTAGGTGGTTGCTCAACTTTATCCATGGGGAAATTTTGGGACAAGGGGAAGGTGTTTATTGAATGTTTTGATACTGCCACATTATCCTCCAAAAAGTTGTATTAACTTGTACTCGGAACACGAGAGTGTTCTTTTCCTCACAATTTCTTCTAATATTGTATTATCAGAATTTGCCAGTTTGATAGGTGAAACCTGTATCTTACTTTGAGTTTTTAAAATTTATGATCGATGTTACAGTACATTTGGATTTTGAAGATTTTTGCAATTTTTATCTTTGCTTTATGAGCAAGGATATACTTCATGGGGGCAAAGGATGTGTTTTGTGCAAGTTTAACCCCCCCTTTTTTTTTTTAAATGTTTGGCTGCACCTCAGAGCTTGGGGGATCTTGGTTCCCTGACCAGGGATTGAACCCCAGGCCCTTAGCAATGAAAGCGTTAAGTCCTAACCACTGGACCGCCAGGGAATTCCCCTGGAAGTTTAATCCTTAAGGGATGTTTGTTATAAAGTTATATGTTTCTTTTATAATATACTTTAATTTCTGTTAAATTCTTGATTTTATTTCCGTAGGACCGAACGGCTGGCTCGAGATGTGATGAAGGAGATGGGAGGCCATCACATCGTGGCCCTCTGTGTGCTCAAGGGGGGCTATAAATTCTTTGCTGACTTGCTGGATTACATCAAAGCACTGAACAGAAATAGTGATAGATCCATTCCTATGACTGTAGATTTTATCAGACTGAAGAGCTACTGTGTAAGTATATTTAATACATTTTTCAGATAAACATGGTAGTTGTATTATACGCATCCTGTATGTATCAGCTTTAACTGGTTATATATAAATTCCTTTGCTTATAACTTTTATACAACTAAAGAACCAAAATTGATCTACATAATAAATAAAAACAAAACTGTATGAATGCTAAAATTCAAATTAACATCAATTTAATGTGAAGGATTATGTTTTGCTGAAATAAAAAACAAAACAAAACAAAAATAACCCATGGCAGCTAGTTTTTCCTGTATGTTTTTGAAGCTCTGCATGCTATACTTACATGTTCATTTCACTTGGTCAGAGTAAGATTTTCTAATATATTCCCTAGGACTTTGTATCCAAGTGAATATTGTCTTTTTCAAACTAGTCGCCTATGCTTATTTATTTTAAAGGTTTAGTTTTTTGTTGTTTTTTTTTTTGATTTTTAAAAACCCCTTTTAGGAATTGCTCTTGAGACTTGGGGCATACTCTTTTGACTCTACTTAGTGGGGGCAGATATCCTCTCTGGAGCTAGATTGACGTGCAGGGGAGTCGTAAGTCATTTGGAATTAGGTGTGAGTAATAAGGTGGGTCACCAGTTGTCTCTTAGAAAGCGTGTACGGAGCAAGAGCACATTGAAGAAACCACTTTTGAGTCACACTTGCCCTGTCTGTGTCACACAGTCTCAAATGCTTCAGAATATTGACACTTGCGGGGTGAACCAAAAGCCATGTCATCTTTACACGTGAATTTCATCATCCACAATTTCTTTAATCGTGTGACTGTTTCATTTTTATTACTTCATACTGTTGCTTTTTTTTCCTGGTTCCATGTTGGCGTTGTAGTTCCAGAGAGTTACTATTTTCCTTAAAAATAGGATTTTTCCTAGTTTCCTCAAGGATTAGAATGAATGTCTGATCTTTGCTGTCTCATGAATCAGTATTGTAGTGCATCTTTGTAGAAACTTGCCTTATGTTTACATTTTCATTGAGAATAAGACCACTTATCTACATTTAACTTTCAGCCTCCGTTCTCTTTGTTAATCATCTATTTGACCCAAGTCTTTGACCTTTTCCCCATTTTCATCAGTCTTGTGGGTGATTGGACAGCCATTTAAGTATTATCACAGACATTTTCCCTATCTTGTTAAAACCCTTTGTGCTCATATGTCATTACATTACTTCATACTTAAAAGCTCCTTTTAACTTGTCAAAGTCTCGCATGAATTAAAGATTTGCTTAAATACAAACTTTGGATTTTTACTCAACAGAAGTTATTTGTTTTGCTGATTTACACAAAGATTTAATTACGCTAGTCAGCATAGCTACCCAGCCTTTAATATGTTGTCGTTTAGAGGCAAAACATGGGCTTAGAGTCCAGGGCATCATTTCTCTTTTTGGTGTTCTTAAGCACCCCTCTGCATACACGCATACACATAAAAGTCAATTTTGTTACTTTATGACTTATACTTCTTTCTTCTGGGCACTTGTGCAGAATGTTCTTTCTTTGAAAAGAATGCTCATTTAAAAAAATGAGGGGAGTTTAGTATTTTCTTTTTAAGAGTATTTTGTAGTTATAGAGAGATTTTTTTTTAAAATATGTATTTGTTTGGCTGCACCAGATCTTAGTTGTAGCATACGGGATCTTCGTTGCCTTGTTGTGGCATGTGGGACCTTTAGTTGTGGCATGCGGGATCTAGTTCCCTGAACAGGGATCAAACCCAGGCCCCCTTCATTGGGAGCACAGAGTCTTAACCGCTGGACCACCAGGGAATTCCCAGTTATAGAGCAATTTGAAGTGGCAGAAACACTGACATTTTAATTCCATTTTCTACTTTTAGTTTTTTTCCTATTAGTTTCTGTTTGTTTGTTTGTTTTGGCTGTACCACACGGCATGCAAAATCTTAGTTCTTATTAAAATGTGAATGTACATCTTAGAACAATAAAATGTAGTACTATATATTCAATGACCTTTTCTATCCCTAAGGCTTTGTGATATTAAAAAAAATGAAACAGTTGATAAGTGTGCAAATGTATTTTCTCTATTGTGAGTCCAATTTTGTAGTAAATTGTTTTTACTAAAATAGTTTAATTTCAAAAAATGAGAAAGCCTCAAGAGGGAAAGTTGTCAGAAAAGTAGATTTTTTGTGGGAATATTTTTTGTGGGCCCTAAGCAAAGGAAAAATTCACCTGATTTATGGTGGCTCCAGACTAAATGGCTTATGTTAAAATGAAATTGCTCTTAGGATTTTAAATCTTGCAGAAAACTTTAAGTTATGATTTATTATCTGCGTGTACATTTGAGAACAATGAAGTGCAGAGTGATTAAGTGACTTGCCCAAGATCATACAGGTCTTTGATTTGAACACAGGCCTTTAATTCTGTGTAGAACTGAGAGTCTTATTTGGGAAAAGTTTTAACTGACTTGGATCCTCTAATATGGGATTCCTATTATTTCTTCAGAAGTTTTGTGTACAAAGAATTCATTTTGCCAATTATGGGATTTTTTCCTCAGTTATAGTCAAGGTTCATAAAACTGTAAGTTTCAGTCTTAATCTTGGAAGTCACTTGATTAGTGGCTTGATTAGGCTATCTGTTTAGTATATCAAAGGTACAAATTACTTTATAGCGATTTGTTATTTGTAAGAAGCTGGCTTTGAGTGAGCTTGTTAAAGAAATATTCAGAAAATATTGGAGTAGTTTCTTAAAGTGTCTCTCTAAGAAGAGGTCAGTAGCTTTCCGTCTGACTCTTTTCTCTGTATGCATTTAGTCAATTGCTTTAAGGTATGCTTTTTTCTTCAGAACAGTTGAAGTTAAATGTAAATGTACCGCTTTGATGTTGATACTAGATAGTCGAAAGCTTATCTTATGTAAATCTATTTCTATACATATAAAGCAAGTGAAGTGATTTATGCCTTTCTCCTGCTTATTGAACTAAGGCCATAGACATGGATGGGGGAAAGAATTTGTTCAGTTAAACTGGCAGGAATGGGGATGTGTACTGTCCATGGTAGAAGGAAACTCTTACAGAACTATGGTCAAAAGTATACTTTCTAACCCTTGCCTGTGGATTTTCACTTTGATGTAGTCCTTGTTGGGCAGTGTAGGTTTTATGTAAGCACCATGATTAGCAGAACATGAAAGTAGTGGTCAGGTTTGGCCCCATGAAACCACAACTTTTTATTTTTTAAAAAACTAAGGAAATTGAATAATTCACTCAGCAAACACATTACCACCTGTCGTGTGCAAGGTACTGTCTTCCAGGCCTCGACGAGTGGTTTTATGGAACATGTTTATCAGATCCTAGTCCGAAGCCAGACATGGAATGAAAAGCACAAAGACAGGATGCAAGAACTTCTGAAAGTTTGAAAACAGTGCACTTGGAAATACCAGATATTAAATATCAGCACTAACCCTTCAATCTTTTCTCATACCCTATTGTACTAAATATATTTGATGTGTTTAGAGCAGTGCTGACCAACAGAACTTTCTGTGATGATGGAAGTGTTCTATGTCAGTGTTGTTTAATACAGAGCCACTAGCCACATGTGGCTGTGAGGCTGTGAAATATATCTTGTGCAACAGAGGGCCTGTTTTTTTTGTTTGTTTGTTTGTTTGGCGCACCATGCAGCATGCAGGATCTTAGTTCCCCAACCAGGGATCGAACCTACACCCTCTGCAGTGGAAGTGTGGATTCTTAACCACAGGACCACCAGGGAGGTCCCTGAATTTTTAATTTTATTTAATTTTGAATAATTACCACATGTGGTTAGTGGCTGTTATATTGTATAGTGCAGGATTAGATGATCTATAAGGGCCCTGCTTCATCAGCATCATTTTTAAAACTGATAATAGTTTTTCTTTCCTTTAAAGCTACATTTTAAGTTTAAAATAACAGGTAAATAAATTATTACCTGGGCATGTATCCTTCCAGACTTATTATTTTTTGCATATATTTTTTGAAAATTGGATATCTGCTGTTTTTCATTTGAGGTGCAGTCTACCTCTAAAAATTTATGATTCTAATATTCTCACTTTAGTTGGTATTTGATCAGGGTACAGGAAAACAGTTAAAGGACAGAGCCTGGTTGAAATTATGATGTGAAGAGAAAATATGATCGAGTGTGGTGAACTTGGGGCCTAGCTGGATGTAGAAGGAATGGTCGTTTCCCCAAAACTCCATTCTAGGGTCCTAATGAATGATCTGAAGTTCACTGCAGAGAGGAAGCCACAAAGTGCTAAGCCACTAAGTGCTAAGGGCGGACTTCCTGCTTCAGTAATACTCCTACTCTCACCCTCTTGGGAGCCCAGTTTTGGTGATTAGCCACTCCGCATTCTCTTCTTATGGTCTCAACCTGCTTGTTCCAAGCTGTTCTTTTGCAGCCCACTCATTACATGTTTTCACTCAGCTTTCACTCCTCTTTTCCTGTACCAAGCTGCAGTTCTTATTGCTACCTGGAGGTTTTCAAAATGTTTAGGGATAGGCAAATAGGAATAAACAAAGTTCCTATTTCCCTTCTCATTTTTTCACCCAGACTCAAGAAATGTAGATAAAATGAAAACACAGACACTAAGGGTATGTATTTGTAGCCTCTCTGGGAATTTTATGTAGTTGACAGTGATATTTTCAGTTAAGGACAGATTGGGCTCTCCCATGCCAGTCCCATTATCTCTTTAAAGATGAAGCACATAAGAGTCACTCAGTAATGAAATGCAGCAGGGGCACAGTGGGAAGCTTGTCCTAGACAGGAAGGGAGGGAACGAGGGACAATCCTCTGGTGGGTTAATTGATCCATGGGTGCCATTTGTATGCATTTTGGGCACTTATATGTGTATTCTAGCACGGTGGACTGTAACAGTTTTCTTAAATGAATCTTCTATATTAGCCTCCATTTAAAAGGTTTCTGTGTTTCTAGAAAAGAAACCTCAGAAGCTAAAACCGTTGGGGTGAACAGGAATATGGAGATTTAGGTGTAGTGGAGTAGCAGTGTCTTGCATGCTTGCAGATCTCTTGTCTCTTACCCTATCACCATCGTCTTTGGATCATAGGGTTTTTTCCATGATTCCATACTTTTCAGTTCTCAGATCTTTATTCCTTCCCTCTATAAAAAAAAAAAAAAAAAAAAAAAAAAAAGACTGACGTTGGACTGTAATACCAAATTTGTACAGAAGATGGCACTATTTAGCTTGATTTACTGTGTAAATCATTTCTTATGATTCGCTCTCATTGAAAGCTTCAGGTTTTGTACAGTGTTTTTCTGGTTTCTTTTTTCTTTTTCTTTTTTTTTTTATGTTATTAATCTCTGTGTTTGAAGCTCTAGGTTTTAAGTTAGTTAGAATAAGAGGTGTCTGAAATTTCCGAAAGATGAGAAGTAATATGCAAGAGTTTTTTGATACCGGAAGTCATACTTGTGTATCTTATGTTTAGTTTGCAACACTGTATACTGTTGTTCCATTTGTGTTTTTCAAAAATAACACTCCATAAAATGTAGACATGTATATAGAAGCATATGAAAAAACAGAAGTACAAGCACACCTTGTTTTATTGTGCTTCACTTTATTGTGCTTTGCAGATACTGCATTTTTTTTTTATGAAGTGAAGGTTTGTGGCAGTTCTGTGTCAAGCAAGTCTATTGATGCCATTTTTCCAGCAACACTTGCTCTTTTTGTGTCACATTTTGGTCATTCTCACAGTAGTTCAAACTTTTTCATCATTATTTTATTTGTTATGGTGATCTGTGGATCGTGACCTTTGATGTTACCATTACAAAAAGATTGAGATTCACTGAAGGCTCAGATGACGGTTAGCATTTTTATTTTTATTTTTATTTTTTAATTTATTTTTGGGGGGGTGTACCATAGTATCATGTTTTATTTATTTATTTTTTTTCATGTTTTATTTTTAAAGAAACTGCTGAACTGTTTTCCAGAGTGGCTGTACCATTCTACATTCACATAAACAAAGTATAAGTGATCCAAGTTTCTCTGCACCCTCCACAGTATTTGACATCACTATGTTATTTTATTTTATTTTATTTCTTAATTTTTATTGGAGTATAGTTGATTTACAATGTTGTGTTAGTTTCTGCTGTCCAACAAAGTGAATCAGTTATACATATACATATATCCACTCTTTTAGTTTCTTTTCCCATATAGGCCATTACAGAGTGTTGAGTAGAGTTCCCTGTGCTGTACAGCAGGTTCTTGTTAGTTGTCTATTTTATATATAGTAGTGTGTATGTGTCAGTCCCAATCTCCCAATTTATCCCCCCATCCCTCCCCCCCATTTCCCCCTTGGTAACCATAAGTTTGTTTTCTACATCTGTGACTCTATTTTTGTTTTGTAAATAGGTTCATTTGTACCATTTTTTTAGATTCCACATATAAACAATAGAATTTTTTAGCAATAAAGTATTTTTAAATTAAGGTATGTACATTGTTTTTTAGACATATTGCTATTGCACACTTAATAGACTGCAGTACAGTGTAAACATAACTTCTGTATGCACTAGGAAACCAAAAAATTCGTGTGACTTGCTTTATTTCGATACTCACTTTATCATGATGGTCTGGAACCAAACCCAAAATATCTCTGATGTATGCCTGTATGTGAAAGTAGAAAGTCTTCTTATCCCTTCTCACTACTCAGAGGTAATTGCAGTTATAAGCTTTTTAAAAACGCTAAACAGACATGGTTTCATAGGCAACACATTGCTCTACAACTTGGTGTTTTTAGTTACCATTGTTCACTTCAGTGTTTATAGATTATCAGATTCTTTTTAATAGCTGCACAGTTTTACATTGTGTGGATGAACTTAAATAGTTCCCTGTTAATACATGTGCTGGTTGTCTCCAATTTTTGTTGTTTATAATAGTTTATACAGTGAACGTCCTTGTATGTACCTTTGCACACTTGTGTTTTTGTAGCTTTGATTCTGGGAAGTGGGATTGAGGGGGCAAATGGCCTGCGTGTTTACGATTTTAATAGGTATGGCTATATTTTTTTCAAAGGACATTTTACTGATTTATACTCTCACCAACAACAAACGTGCTTGTTTCTTCTCACTCTTGCCAAAATATATATCATCAGGCTTAAGTTTTGCTAGTATGAATGGGTGAACAGGAGAATCACATTGTTTGAGTATTTTGTTTCTCAGATATCATTTTATATGTTATAGCCTTCTTTTCTGTGAATTACCTATTTGTGTTCATTTTCCATTTCTCTGTTGGATTCTTATTGTTGGAGCCCAACATATAGTAGAAGTATTTGTTACAGGTCTTTTCTTTCAGTTTGGGTTCATGTCATGCCTAGGTTTTTACCTTTCTGAGAATGTGAAAGTATTCTATGTTTTCTTCCGGTCTGTTTATGGCTTTATTTTTTACGTTTAGATTTTAATCCATCTGGAATCTATTTTTGTATATGCTGTGAGGTAGGGATCATACTTTATTTTTTTCCCAAATGGATTACTAGTTGATGAAACACCATTTATTGAATAATTCATCTTTTTCTTACTGATTTGAAATACCATCTTTATCATATACTAAATCCTATTATATTTCTGGGTCTGTTTCTGGGCTGTATTCTGTTCCTTGACCTCTTTGTCTATTACTGTGGTGGTACCGCACCATTGTAATTGCCATAGCTTTAGTATGGTTTGCTCTGTGGTTGGGCAAGTGCAAGCTCTTTCGTTCACCTGCTCTTTCACTCCAGTTTTCTGTCTTGAATCCAGATCATTATCACCACCAACTGCAGTGGGTGTGGAACATTCCCTTCTGAAACTCCTTTAAGGGTTTCTACTAGATTCTGTGATAGCAGAAAACTGGGAGCCTAAGAGGTATGCTTTAAAGGACTACTGATCAGACCTGATTTCCCAGACTATGCTGAAGATGACCTGGACCTGAGCTAGACTTTTGAGGGAAATATCTTTGGAGTTGAATGTGATCTAGACCAGATCCTACAACTTGATTGACTCATGGGAATGGTCCAGGGCCAGAACCAGACACCTGTCATTCTAATAACTTTTTTCATGGTTCAGAAATTACTGAGACTGAAGATGGGCGGCTGCTATAATACTGCCCACTCAAAAATGGGTGTACCCCATTTTTAGGACTCTCCAAAGCATCAAATCAGTAATGACGAATCAGAACTTCTTCTTTTTTTTTTTTTTACTAATCTCTAGTTGAAAGTTTCCTAGTCATTCATTTCTAGAAACATAATTCTTACAATATGTATCATTTAGAATATCATAATGCTATGACATTAGATAGCTAACTTCTTAAATCTTCTAGTTCCCATTTGGTAATTTGAAATGTATGTGTATACATGGAAGGATATACATACATATTTATCTTTTTTTTTTTTTAAACTAGAATGACCAGTCAACAGGCGACATAAAAGTAATTGGTGGAGATGATCTCTCAACTTTAACTGGAAAGGTATGTATCTTGAAGAGGAAGAAAAGAACACTCCATACCGAGTCAATTAGTAACACTGTGCTTTCAATCCATCACCAAGAGGCAGTTTAGACAGTTATTTACGCACTCAAACAAGGGTTATTTAACCCTTGGAAACAATCTAAGTTAGATATCTTTCTCTAGGTCATATAGCAAAAAGAAGCAGCAGAATCCAACATTAAACATCAAGTCTGTGTTGCCAAGTACTGCCAGTATGCCTCTGTGGGGATCTAATTTGGGATCCTTTAAAAGAATATATGGGAGGAAAGACAGTCTTCTTTTTAAAAATAGACCACACATAATTTCTTAAAAGATAGAGAAACAGTATAATGTAGTGACTGGAAGTATGGGTTCTGGAGTCAGACAGCTTTGATTCAAAGCCTGGCTCAGTACTTCCTAACTATGTGATTTTGGGCAGGTTATTTAACCTCTCTGTCTCCCATATATAAGGTGGGATGATACTGGCAGCTACCTCAGAGAGTTAAGAGAATTGAGTGACATAATGCATATAGAGCTCTTACAACAGTTTCTGGTAGATAGAATACTTAGTACGTTCAAACATACTGTTATTTTAAGGAATTGTAAAAAGAGTTTTAAATACATCAACATTCTTCCAGCATAGACATTTGGCTGAGATAATAGAGCTGTTAAAATATTTGAATATTATTCTTCTGATATACTGAAATGATTTTTGAGTAACCAGGGAGAAATGATGGAATGCTATGTTTTTGTTTTTGTTTTTGTTTTCGGCTACCAGTCTTTTTTTTTTTTTTCTTATAGACACAGTGCCAAATATAAAGGCATAATCTCATAAAAGCTTCACAAGAATCCTTGTGAGGTAGATATTACCATCCCCATTTTACAGATCAGGAAACTAAGACTCAGCAAGGTTGAAGGACTTGTCCAAAGTCACACTGCCAGTTAAGTGGTAGAGCTTGAATTTAAATTCAGGTCTGTCTGGCTCCAAAGCTCTTTTCTTCCCCTGGTTTTTATTTTATTTATTTATTTTTTTGGCACACGGGCTTAGTTGCTCCATGGCATGTGGGATCTTCCTGGAGCAGGGATCGAACCCATGTCCTCTGCATTGGCAGGCGGATTCTTAACCACTGCGCCACCTAGGAAGCCCCTGGTTTTTAGATTTTAATGTTTATTGCTTCACTGAGTATCTGTAAGGCAACTTTAACATACAACACTTGTGTCAGATTCTGTGGTCCCATATCAGGGTCATGCCAAACTAATGTTGTCTTCCTCAACATCTTTTGAAAACTTCAAAGGGGAAATTATAATCTGTTGACTCTTTTCCCTTCCTGCCAGACCAGACCTATCCTCCTTCCCTTTCAGCGTGTTTTGCCCATATTTAGAAGTCATTTGAAACCCTTACTCCTATAATCAGTTTTTAGTGCTGGAAGGGACCTAGCCTTCAAAGCTTTCTGTGATTCCATTTGACCTTGCCTTTCCCACCTAATGGCTCTGTCCCACTACATAGCTCTGTGATCTTAAAAGGTCTCTGCTTCTAAAATAACTTTCTTTTCATGATACTCACAGTAATCACATTTATTGTGGAAAAAAATCAAGATGCAGAAGTTGGGTGAAGTTATTTCTTGATGGTGAGATTATGGGTTATTTAGACTTTCTATTTCAGTTTATCTCTGAGGGAAACTGTGTATGTGCAGATACATATATATATGAATAGTTTCCCCCTTTTTTCCAGTTATGGTTGAGAATATGGGCTTTGGACCCTGAAAACCCCTCTTCAAATCTATCCTCTACCACTTGACTATTTTTATGACTTTAGGCAAGTCATTTGACCTCTGAGCCTCATTTTTTTCATTTGTTAAGTAAAGATGTAGCTATTTGATGTAAAATAAGCTCTCAATAATGGTAGCAATTCTCATTCTTTCATTTTTTAAACAGTAGTGATATCATACTCTGGATACTACAATTTTGTGTGGCAAATATTTAATCTCTCTAGACTTTGATTTGTGTAAACTGTCTCATAGTACTAAAGTCTTTGATTGTGATTTAGACAAGGTTTTGCAGCTACTTAGTATTAGAGCCAAGACTAGAATCCAGTTTCTCTGTCTCATAATTTGAGGCTGTTTTCAAACTATAACTCCATCCCATGGTGCAAATTGCTGCATGGGTGAGCCAGAGTTACTGATGGGAAAATGTTATCCTTCAGATGTGCTAACTGGGTTAGACAAAATGCTGAGAAAGAACCACATGGTAGGTGGTTATTGCTTACAGTTGACCCTTGAACAGCCCAAGGGTTTGAACTGTGCGGGTCTACTTATATGCGAATTTTTTTCAATAAATCTGTACTACACTACTACACGATCTGTGGTTGGTTGAATCTGTGAATACGGAGGAACTGTGGACATGGATGGCAGGCTTTAACGTTATATGTGGATTTTCAACTGTGTGGAGGGTCGGTGTCCTTAGTCCTCTTGTTCAGGGGTCAGCTGTATATTCAATTTTCCTAAAGATTGAGTATCTTTTGAAAAGAGACAAATTAGTTGTGATATGAGGAAAGGAATAAATTGTATATGAACTATGGTAGTAATATAATGTATGTTGTAAAATACATGCAGTTATAAAATTATAGATTACATAAGGTGAGGTTTAAAAAAAGTTCTAATATTTCTTTCGTTCAACCCAGTGGATCTCGTGTGCCCACAGTCAGTCAAACTGACTTAGAAGAGTATATATATACAATAGCCAGGACATCGAAGCAACCTAAATGCCCATCAACAAATGAATGGATAAAGAAGATGTGGCATATATACACAATGGAATATTACTCAGCTATAAAAAGGGATGAGATGGAGCTATATGTAATGAGGTGGATAGAACTACAATCTGTCATACAGAGTGAAGTAAGTCAGAAAGAGAAGGACAAATATTGTATGCTAACTCACATATACGGAATCTAAAAATGGTACTGATGAACTCAGTGACAAGAACAAGGACGCAGATACAGAGAATGGACTGGAGAACTCGAGGTATGGGAGGGTATGGGAGGGGGCGGGGGGTGAAGGGGAAACTGAGACGAAGCGAGAGAGTAGCACAGACATATATATACTACCAACTGTAAAATAGATAGTCAGTGGGAAGTTGTTGTATAACAAAGGGAGTCCAACTCGAGGATGGAAGATGCCTTAGAGGACGGAGGCGGGGAGGGTAAAAAAAAAAAAAGAAGAAGAAGAGTATATAGAACATTAAAATTCTGATGCTGTAGGTATGTGACAGAGAAAGGAGAACTACAAATAAACACTATAACATGAATCTTCTCGTGACAGTGATTATAACCAGTGTGTGAAATGCTACCTCATTGCCAAGAATAGCTAGGGCTCTTCTCTACCTTGGAGGTAATTGTTAGACAGTATTTTCTCTAAGGGTTTTTCCAGCTATAAAATTCTGAGGTAGAAATTGAGATAAGGGTTTATGGTGGGAGGAAGCATTGGTATCTTTTTTTAGTTTAGTCCAAGAATATGAACATATCCAGAAAATGCGGATAAGTTTCAGCCCACTGAGAAAATGGGTTTTGAGTTGGATTCCGTATGGTAAGTTAAATGCATGATTTTGGAGTTATTGTACAAATTATAGTTTTTGAATGTTAGAGTTGGAATACAAATATTAGTTGATGTCCCTCATTTTCCACATGGGAAACCGAGGCCCAGAGAAATTTCGTGACTTGCCTAAGATTAGACCTCCGTTTAAGTAATGAAAACTCTTAAAAAATGAACATATGGGTCAAATTTTATTTTTAAAAATTCCATTGCAGTGAAAATTTTGTATTAAAGAGTTCCAAATCCCAACAGATGGCCCATTTGTTTAAATCAGGGTTTGATATAGTAAAGTAGCTTAAAACAAGAATTTGGATAAATCCTTAGAGTCTGTTATGATGTGACTTGAATTATAATTGGAAACACTGTCTGATTCATTGTACTGATTTTCGTTTCTCTTTTTCTTCCAGAATGTCTTGATTGTTGAAGTAAGTTTTACATACTTTTAGTATAGTGTTTATGATTTTCTAACTCAGTATGTACAGTCCTAAAGGTAACCCAGGGAAAGAAATTCCTTTTCATCAGTTTTAATGGTGGGCTTGTGTTTTAAGGGGGTGAGATTGTTTTTTTGTTTTTTTTTTTTTTGTAAGAAATATTTAGTAATTTATTTTTACTGGATAGTGGAAACATTTTGGTATATTTCTTACCCCTCTCTATTTGGCTTGAAATTTTTTGTTTCTTTTTTAAAAATTAATTAATTAATTAATTAATATTTTTGGTTGCGTTGGGTCCTCGTTGCTGCACACAGACTTTCTCTAGTTGCAGCGAGTGCGGGCTACTCTTCGTTGTGGTGGCTTCTCTTGTTGCAGAGCACAGGGTCTAGGCTCACGGGCTTCAGTAGTTGCTGCACTCGGGCTCAGTAGTTGTGGCGCATGGGCTTAGTTGCTCTCTGGCATGTGGGATCTTGTCCCCTGCATTAGCAGGTGGATTCTTAACCACTGCACCATCCAGGGAAGTCCTGCAATTTTTTGTTTCTTTTAAAGTTACATTTATCATTCCCATCCATGTTTTTTATGCTGCTATTGCATATATATAAACCATATACAAAATATATTTTTTGATAATTTATATAGTGCTACACCGTATATATTCTCTCTTGCAGCTTGTTATTCTCACTCAAAATTGGTTTTGAGGTTATTCACGTTGAAACATATAGAGTTAGTTGACCTTAAAATCCTTCACAGCATTGCAGTGTACAAATCAACCTATTTATTGCCCTACAAAGAGGGAGTTTACTTCTCATTTTTCCTGCTACAGTAGGGCTGCTAAGAGCATCCTTTTGCGATGTCCTGTGTGCATGCATGTGAGTTCCCTCTGGATACAGGCACTTAGGAGTGGAATGACTGGGTTGTAGAATTTGTACATTTTCGATTTTAGTCTTATTGCCAAATTACTCATCAAAGTACTTTATACTGCCACCAATGGAATGAGTTCTCACTCTTTTATGTAAAGTGGTGTAAGGCTTAAGAGCAACAGTAACCCCTAATTCATTTTTTGTTGTTGTCAAGGTTTTTAGAAACTTTAGCTTATAGATTAAAAAAATAAATAACACACTTTTCAAAGGGTTTGTGTACATGAGAATCTCTGGGAACTGGTTGCCTTTTTAAAGTGCAGATTCACTAATTCCACTTCAGATTGATTCATTTTGTCTGGGGTAATGCCACCTAACAAATTACCACAAACTGAGCAGCTTAAAACAACACACATTTATTATCTCAGTTTTCAGGGGTGAGGAGCCCGAGTACAGGGTAGCTGGGTCCTCTGCCCCAGGTCTCATGAGGCTGATTCAAGGCTGGGGCTCCTGTCTTACCTGTGGCTCATGGTACTCTTCCAAATTCATTCAGGTTGTTAGCAGAACTGAGTTCCTGTGGTTGTGGGACTGAGGGCCCCGTTTTCTTGCTATGCTGTCTTCATGTCCTAGCACATGGCCCTCTCACATGGCAGCCCACTTCTTCAAAACCAGTAGAATCTCTCTCCAGGCTGCTACAGCTAACTTGTATAACACAACCTATTGACGACTCCATCATTTCACAAGTCCCACTCACACTCAGGGAGTGGGGAATTATTCTGGGTGTGTACACTAGGGGGCGGGAGTCCTGGGGGCCACCAGAATTCTGTCTACCGAAGCCCAGAAATCTGCATTATTTACAAATCCCCAGCCCTGATGTTTCTGATGACTTACAGCCCCACTTTGTGAGTACTGCTTTATACCATCTGTAGAGAAGATTTTCACTGAAGAGCATTAGGGTTATGGTTTAAGAAATATTTTCCCAATTAGAGATGGGTTTGTTTTGAATAACGTCCTACTTTTGATTAAATAGCTAAGATTCACTTTCATGTAAAGTCATTCTATATGGTAAAAGCTTAATGCTTTGGATACTTTTAAGATGGTATAAAGCAGTGTTTCTCGGTGTGGTCTCTTAACCACCTGCATCTGAGAGCTGGAGGGAGAGCATCCTGATCTTGAGTTTATGGAAAAAATCTAATATCTTTTATAATGAAGGGCAGCAGCACAACTGTAATAAAATATGTGTGTGCAGACTTGCACATATGTATTTAAATTAGCTATCATTGACCTCTTGGTGCCTATAAAATCGAGCCCTGGGGACTGGCGTTCCTACTGCTTGCTGAGATCCTAAGATTTACAGGTTCCAGAATATCTCAGTATGAATTATGGAGAGAATCACTGTACTGAAAAAGAAAACAACAAAAGCAAAAACAAACAAAAAACCGGCATTATTCCAGTTATACATGGGATTTTGTTTTTTGTGTTTACGTAATGACTGAATTTAAAGCTATGATGGTTTTATTAACCATTTAAATGTCTTCTTTTTTTAAAGGATATAATTGACACTGGCAAAACAATGCAAACCTTGCTTTCCTTGGTCAAGCAGCATAATCCAAAGATGGTCAAGGTTGCAAGGTATGTGTATAACATTTTGACATAGGATACTTTCTTCATTTGAAACAAGATTAAGTAATTGCTTCTTTGTAAGGGTAAATTTTCTCAACTGTAGTTTTATCTTCAAAAAGTAATATAATCTCAAATAAGACTCAGTAAGTGTGCTTTGTAAATAGTTTGTCATGTGTTAAAGCCTTTCAGTGCAGTTACCTTGTTGCCCAATGTTATTAATACTTGGTTTTTCAACAATCTGATAATGATATCAACTTGTCCTGGGTATCAAGGCAGAGGATTTGGGGCCTCTTTGCAAAATTGAGACTAAGGATCCCAAAGACAGGTTAGGTGGTGGTAGGAAGGAGTAGGCCCCTGAAGATCCTGAGCTCTTGGAATTGAGTGATGTAGTGATCCTGTGTGCTACATCTTGTTTTGTAGCCACATTGAAAATGTATAATTCCTGCTTCCTTTCTTCTAAGCCAGCCTCACCTCCTGGTCCTGCCTATGCTGTTTGGCTTTTGCTTTATTAGTTCTACCTGTGTTTATCCCTAATTATAGTTTCACCCCCCAACAAGTCTGAGGTAGACTATTATTTCCACGTCACAGATGGGGACAGCAAGGCATAGGGAATTATGCAAAGGCCAGAGCTGGATCACTAAAGAGGTGAGATTTGAACCCAGGCAACCTGGCTCAGAGTTCATGCCTTACTATTTTTTTTGTCAGGTGACATCCCTCGGTGGTTTTTCTTTTCTTTTCTTTTCTTTTTTTTAACTTTTGACCAATCTGCAATTTTTATGTAGGAGTCAGATAGTAATCTAACTTTTTTTTTCCTAAATGATTAACTGGTTTTTATAAACCACTTTTAAAGGATGAAAGTGTTTGTTGACTGTCTTTGAATCAGAGTAAGCCTTCTCCTGAGTCATATGTCAGCAGTTTGTGCTTTGGGGCATTTCTGGTGCAAGTGTATCATCAGTGAGTTTTGACTTTAAATGGATTTGGGACAGGCATAATGAGACAGTAGAAGTGATGCATTCTAGGGCACTAAGCAGTTTCCTGTAAACCCATCAGTGCACTTGCTTATTTCTCTACATGCTTTTAGGGTTTTAAATGTCAACCTACTGTGGCATTTACTCCTCCAGATATTCTTTTGTGCCTCTTTCCTGAGCTGTGCTTTGAAACTGAGATAGACTGCCTCATGAGAGTGGTATTTCCTGTTGCTGGAGGTATGAAGTGTTCAAAGAACACCTAGGTCATTTCTTATTGATGGGGTTGGCCCGAGTCAGTTGTTTCTCAACCTTTTTTTCCTAATCTCTTAACTTGCCATTAAAATTTAATATCACAGATATATTGTGTATCTGTTTATGTAATATATGTGTATCTGTGACTTATACATAAAAAGAGTAAGTATAAAGCTTTTTCTTTTTATTCATTGCAGGGTTAAGAATGACTAGAAAGCTTCTTAACTTAAAAGTTAAATTAAAAATTAAAAGGCTATTAACTGACAGGCATGTCAAATGCTGCAACCACTTTGGAAAAGTTTGGCAGTTTCTTAAGAAGCTAAGTCTCTAACTACCATACAACTCCAGCAGCTGCACTCTGGGCACTTCTCCCAGAGAAATGAGAACTTACATCCACGCAAAAACCACTGTGTGAATGTTCACCGCAGCTTCGTTTGTAATATCCCCAAACTGGAAAGAACCAAAATGTCCTTTGGTAGGTGACTGGTTAAGCAAACTCTGGTCCACCCTACCATGGAATCCTCCTCAGCACTAAAAAGGAGCAAACTACTGATCCACACAAGACCTGAAGGAGCCTCAAGGGAACTATGCCCATAAAAGCCAATCTCAAAAGGGTACATACTGTGTGATCCCATTTACACAACCTGCTTAAAATGACAAAATGATAGAAATGGAGAACAGATTAATGGTTGCCAGGGGTAGGAGGTGGTGGGTGGTTGTGACTATAAATAAAGAGGTAGCAAGAGAAAGCCGAGTGTGATGGAAAGTTCCTTATCCTGATTGTGGTGGTGGTTACACGAATCCACACGTGTGATACAATTGTGTAGAATTACGCACATATAAATATGAGCATATAAAGCTGATGACATTTGGATAAAGGCAGTCCACCAGTGTCCTTGTCCTGGTTGTGGTAATCCACTACAGTTATGTGAAATGTTCATTGGAGGAAACCGGAGAAAGGGCACACGGGTGCTCCCTGTGCTGTTTTTTTTTTTTTTTGGCCACTTCCTATGAATCTGCGATTATTTCAGAGTAATTCAGATCTGTAGGAATATGAGGTGCTGAGTTCCCTGAATGTTTAGTACAGCTTGCACTGAGTTTAATGATACCTTTTCTGGATGGTCCCTGAATGAGTTCAGGTAGACAGAAGGGGTTCTGCTGTGATTGGTTTGTTATTTTCCTTCTAAATGGAAACTGAGTCCAAGCGTATCCTCTAATTACTGGAAGGAGAATCACGAGGGACTTGCCTAGACTGTGATCCCTTGGAGACTAAGGCTTAGGCCAGTGCTTCTCAACTTTGGCTGCACGTTGGAATCACCCGAGAGTTTAAAAAACAAAACACAACCTACATCTATGTCCCATCCCCAGCAATTGTGATGTAATTGGTGAACGGTAATGGTCTGGGTATCTGAGTTTTGTTATATACTTTTTAAGGTTCCCAGGTGATTCTGATGTGCAGGTGAGGTTGAGAATCACTCTAGCCCCTTTGCTATACTTATCTAGGAAGGTATGAAATGCTAAGTTTTATTGGGATTGCCCTCATCATATATAAAGGCTTTTAAAGCACCATTACAGGTTTTTAATGGCTGAAAAATTTTCAGCAGGCAGCACTTGGGTTATAAAATTAGCTTTTGTTAGAATTGACACATCCTACCTGCAGTTTCTGCTCTCAGAAATAAATACTGGCTCCTTTAACATGCCAGTTATTTTTTTAGGCTAATGTTCTTCTTTGTAAGCCACTTACTAAAAACCTTGAAAGGTGGTGCTCACCTCTCCCACACCCACTTGTGACTTAGGGAGTGTTTTCCAGGGAATTTGGACTGAAAGCCTTTATTTATCTTGTCATCTTTGCTCATTGGCATTCCCCACCCATGCATCCTCCCACATAGCTGCCCTTCGATGGGCCCGTGGGTAGTCAGGGGGAGCTCTCAGAACAGTCCATTGTGTTCCAGATGGAGATCAGTCAAGGGCCTCCCCTGTAGTGTGAACTCATTGCTGCCCCTGCCCAGGGAGCCCTGTGATTCAGCTCTCTCCATTTCATAGTCTTTCTTTGGGTTTGTTAAAATTGACTATAGTATGCTAAATTGCAGATGAAACCATGTTGCAGAACATGAATATTCTCTTTTGTAATGCCCTGCAGTGTCTCCATGTGTCACATGTCACATTTTATAATTAACAGCTTGCTGGTGAAAAGGACCCCTCGAAGTGTTGGATATAGACCAGACTGTAAGTGAGTTACTTTTTGTCAATCATTTAACTATCTTTAACCCAAACAAGTTTTATATGAAATGGTTTAGAGTTATTTTAGAGAATGTTTGCACGTATTAGATTTGAAAGTGATGTTTTCTGTATCTAAATGATGAATTATGATTCTTTTTAGTTGTTGGATTTGAAATTCCAGACAAGTTTGTTGTAGGATATGCCCTTGACTATAATGAATACTTCAGGGATTTGAATGTAAGTAATGCTTCTTTTCCTTACTCTCATTTTTCAGAACCCATATAAAAATTTACGAAAGGGAAGAATTGTTTTCTCTTTCCAGCACCTCATAATTTGAACAGACTGGTGGTTCCCATCAGTCACATAAAGCTGTAGTCAAGTACAGATGTCCTTAGAGCTGGAACTTGGCCAGGCTAGGGTGACACTTTTTGCTGGCTAAACAGAAGAGCTTTAATATATAGTAACTGTCCCATTATTATTTCAGATGATAAATGTGGTCATAAGTAAGAAAGAAATGAACTAGTTTAAGTCTTTGAATTCACTCTCCTTCAAATACCCACCTCCTCCTCTGGAGGCAGGAGTCCCGAGAATGTGTTTGTGAACATGGGTAAGGACGATGAGGAAGGCTGCACAAACCTCTGTTTGTTTCGTAAAAACCTCTGCAGCATAATACTGTTCACAGAAGACATGCCAAATGCTGTTGTTGCCTTTCACTTCAGATTCTACTTTTCTAATGTGAATTTCTGGATTTTTATTTTATAGCATGTTTGTGTCATTAGTGAAACTGGAAAAGCAAAATACAAAGCCTAAGATGAGAGTTGAAGTTGAGCTTGGAAACATCTGGAGTCTCATTGAAATCACCAGTAAAATTATCAGATGTTCTAGTTCTGTGGCCAGCTGCTTAGTAGAGCTTATTGCATGTATCTTCTAAGAATTTTATCTGTTTTGTATTTTAGAAAGGTCAGTTGCTGCATTCCCGAACTCTTTATTTGCACTATGAGCCTATAGACTATCAGTTCCCTTTGGGTGGATTGTTGTTTGACTTGTGAATGAAAAATCTCTTAAACCACACCACTATTGAATGAAAATATTGAAATTGTATCTGTAAGAAACATTTAAAGAGAAGAGTATATTAGTTTTTTAATTGGTATTTTAATTTTTATATATTCAGGAAAGAACAGAAGGGATTGAATATTGTTATTATACCACTGTGTGTTTAGAAAAGTAAGAATCAGTCAGTTTCACATCAGTGACAGCATTTAGAGGTATCGTTATGTTGGATAAACCGTACGTACATCCTGGAATTACTTTAGTAGGTTTCAGTAGTAGTAACTGTGTTTTTCTGCTTGTTCAGATTATTTCTGGTGGATCTTTGTCAACAGTTCCTTTTAAATACAGGTCAGTAGGTTCCAAAAACCTACCACTTTTTGAATTCTTCAATGTAAAAAATCCTTAAAATAAAGGCTGTCTCTTTAAAAGAAACTATGCATACCTGTCATTTCTCTACAGATTAACCTACTGTAGTTTTCTGTTGGTTACCTTTTCCTTGTCTGTTAAATTTTAGTAGCTAGTTTAATTGTAATCTTTACCAGGCACAGCAAATAATGATTATCTGGTAGAATGGGTTGGTGAAGCTACTGAGATTCTTACCTACTTCAGAGATCTTAGATTTTGGACAGGTGGTATATAGTTTATTACATTTTCCTTTGCCAAAAGAACATGGCTCTCTCTTGGAATTCTGTTAAATTGTTTCAATCACAACCTGCACTTCAACAGTTTTTCAGACATACACTTTTCCCTTCCTTGGGTAGAGAATACTGTCTTGACAACATAACCTTCTGCTTTCTGGGAGGAGGAGGAGGAAGAAAAGTTTTAAGCCAAAACTCTTCATTGCTTCTCTGTGCAGGTGAGGTATGAACTAGCAACCTTGCAGGCCATCCAGCTATATTTATGCCTTAAAAAGTTTGCTGTAATTCCCAGCAGCAAAATAAGGAACTTTAAATGATACTAAATAATAATTTGCTATAGTCCTAGAACTTCCTAGTTTACAAAATGTTTTCACTTTTGTGATTTCATTTGATCTTCACGACCTGCGAGGCTGAGATGGGTATCACCCCATGTGAGTATAGCATCCAGGGTAACTCCCGATTCCTCTCCTCAACACGCCATCTCACCCAGGCCTCCGGGCCACCCCACTCACCACTGCACCCTGCCTTCCACCATGGACCCTTCTCTTTTCAGTGGCACTTACCACCGTCTCTCAGGTCGAACCATATGAAATTACCATTTTTTTTTAGGTCGGAATAGTTGGCTGTTGGCAGTTTTGAGTGGCCAATAATTTATATTTGTATTTGTTGCTCACTGTTTGTCTCTTCCTTTCATGTCTTCTAGAATGGAAACTCCATATAAGGAGGGCAAGAATTTTTTCATTTTATTGAAGGATAGAGGGAAGGGAGGAGGGGCAGGATAAAGAGAGGAGATTAAGAGGGTCAAACCGCTATGTATAAAATAAAGGAGGGCAAGAATTTTTATCTGTCTTGTTCACTGAGGTCTACCTAGTGCCTCAAAGATAGTAGCAGCTCAGATGATTGTTGTTTGAATGAATGAAGGAATGAATGAATGAATAGCTAAGAGTTCTGGGTTAGACTGTCCAGACTGTTGCTAATTAGCTATGTGACACCGAGTTACTTAATTTTGGAACCTGTTTTCTCAACTGATGAATGGGGATAATGCTGTCTCCTTCACAGGCTTACTGTAAGGATTCGTTAGACGAGATAGTACAGGTGAAACAGAACAGCGGCCTGGGGCATAGCAAGTGCTCAATAAACATGGGTTGCTGTTGAGAAAAATGAGTGTTTCGAGAAGATAGGAGCATGGCTAGTAAGTGGCGGGGATTCAACCGAGATCTGTCTGATTATTGGTACAATATCATGAAGAAGCTGAACTGTTTCCCCTTCTGATTTGTGCAAACTCTTTAGTTTGTGGGTATATTTTAGCTGGTTGGCAAACCCAGCAAGAAACCCAGGTAACAGCCAGGAAAGAAAGGCCTCCTGAAGCTCACACACTTCTCATAAGAATATTCCTCAGACTTGACTTAACCTGCTTTTGGAACATACAGTTCTAACAATTTTATTTCTTTATCCAATTTTCAACAGATCAGATATAGTCTGTTTATAAGCTAGGGGAGGGAAGATACTGACAGGAATAGCAGTAATTTGTAGGAAAACAGTCTGTCAAGGTAGAGGGAAAGTATCTGAAAGAAAAAAGCTACAGCCTTCTGGGGCTGTGCGGTCATTGAGGATTTGGAGCAAACGGTTATAAATGTCACACCTCAGGGCTGCTCTTTCATTACAACCCCTTACAATAAGGGATATTCATAAGGAAAGGAAAATGAAATTTCATTTGCTTGATTTTAGGAGCTAGGGCAACATGGACTCTGTTTTAGAAGTATTGCCGTCCAGGGGAATGTTGGTGCTGAAAGAAGAAGAAAACCTTAGCAACCTGGAAAATTCATGTGTCAAACCCTTCGTATGTTCCCATATTGTGAATGCTTAGCATATTGTATGTATTATGCCTGTAAATATAG
Source organism: Hippopotamus amphibius kiboko (assembly GCF_030028045.1). Classification (NCBI taxonomy): domain Eukaryota; kingdom Metazoa; phylum Chordata; class Mammalia; order Artiodactyla; family Hippopotamidae; genus Hippopotamus; species Hippopotamus amphibius. The sequence goes on along the minus strand of NC_080203.1, from coordinate 18,775,901 downwards.
GTAGGTCCCCATTTTAATTCCATGTATAAAAGATTTATAGCTAAAACCTGGGCTATTGCCTGAATTCTTTAGCTTGGTAAGTTAATCCATTAATGTCCTTCCCTGCATGTGAGATCCTAGAAATACACTGAGCATCCACTATGTGCTAGGTACTGGGGAAGATGGTCAAGGGTCCTGGTTTCATGAAGATTTCATTCTAGTTGGGGAAAGGGACAGTAAACAAAATAATTGCCAATAGTGGCAGGTTGTGAAGGACCTAAAACAGCAACGTGCTGGGGACTGCAGGACGAAGGGTGGGCCCCATATGTTAGATAAGGTGGTTAGGGAAAGTCATGGTTGAGTTGTGACTGAATGGAAGAGAAACCAGCCACATGAAGCACTGGAGTATAAAGTTCTCACAGTAGGAACAGCAAATGCAAAAGGTGCTGAGATGGTGACAAGCCATCTGAAGTGTTGGAAGAAGAGAAGGAAGGCCAGAGTGTTTGCAAGCAAGGAGAGGAGCAGGCCCTGAGATTGGAGAGGAAGGCCAGGGCCAAACCATGGACCACCCGGTAGGCTGTGACCAGGAGGGTGGATTTTCTGCATTCCACAGAGGGAAGGCACTTCAGAGTTTTAAAGTAGAGAGTGATAAGATTTTATTTGCGTTTTTAAAGGCACAAGAACCTCTAAGAGCAGTTCCGAAAGTAGGTGCAGAGGAGTCAGGAATAAAACTGGCAAAGCCAGTAGTACCTACTATTTAATAGGTTTAATATGTGTCAGATGCTGTGCTACGTGCTTTATATACATTATTTATTTTCATCTATTCTAAGCACATTTCACAAAAGAGACTATCTCAGAGGTTCAGTTGCCAAATTCATGGAGGGAAAGCTGCCGTGGACAAATTGGCCATCATTTCTTCCCTGGATTATGGCAGTAGCTTCCAATTCCATCTCCAGCTTCCATTCTTGTCCCCCGTCCCCCTGACTGACACACACACACAGTCTCAACACAACAACCTAAGTGATCCTGATTAAAATATTAGATTGAGTCACTCTTGGGCTCAAATCCTTCCTGTGGCTCCCGGTTTCCAGTTTCCGAGTAAAAGCCAAACTCATACAAGGGTGGATAATCTACTCTTCCCCACCTCGCTGCTCCAGGCACTCTGGCTGCATCACAGCATCCTTCGCCAGAGTGCTCGGACCCCGCCGCCAGCTGCCTCTGCGCTCGCCCCGTCCGGTCAGCCCCTGCACTGCAGTTTGGGTCATCTTTTTTTCATTCTTGCTTTTTTTCTTCTTTTCTTTTTTTGGATGATGATCTTTTAAAAAATATAAATCAGATTACAGTTGACCCTTGAATAACATGATGTTATTCACGGGCCACTTATACACAGATGTATTGAATATTACAATAAATACCTACAGCGCTACAGCTCCACCGTGGGTTGAATCTGCGCACGTGGAACTGACAAATTCTCAGATTTTTGACAACTCGGAGGGTCAGCGCCCCTAACCTCCCTGTTGTTCAAGGGTCAACTGTACATCACTTGCCTCCTTAACACTTGAAAACTCAAGCTATCCACAGGCCTGCAAGCCCACGTGTAAACTAGCCTCTGCCTGCTGGTCTAACTTCATTTATCCTCTGCCGCCTGGCTCACTTCACTTCACTTCACTCTGCTGTTCCTTCCGCCTATCACTCTGTTCCCCCCAGATCTGTCTGGCTCACGTATCACCTGGGTGAACATTTTCCTGGTCTCTGGAATAGCCTCAAAGTCACTCTCCATTACATTACCTCTGTTTTAGTGTCCTCGTGGTCCTTAGCTCTGTCAAGCGGTCAGGCAGTCCCTGAATGGCAACTACTGCCACAGCTGCTAGTTTGGACTTGCCAGTCTGCCATCGATTCAGGTGGGGAGGAAACAGCTCAAGGCAGATGCTGAGAGTTTATTACTTAGCAGCGTTGGCAAGATCATCATGATGTCAGCTTCCTGCATCCCCAATCCCACAGGATGATACCAAACCAGGGAGGACAGATGACACACGTGGTGCATTGCCCTGTTGCGGAGGAGTTGGCTGCATACTCCAACTAAATGATTGTATAGCCTGCAGCTGTACCCTCAGTGGGCAGCAAGGTTGGAAGCCCCACACCCTTCGGAAACCAAGGAGGCGGATCAGAAACTGCCTCATGGCAGCCCTTGCAAGATCGGGAGGTGAGTGACCAATGGCCTCCAGACAGCTCCTCACATGGCTTGTTTGTCATGTTCCTGGGAGGGTCACAGGGCATTTGTCTCAGACTTGGGTCAGACTGCAGTTGACTTTGTCCACATGGTCTATGTGGAAACGTCCAGGGCAGAGCTGTTCCCTTAAAAGCTCCTGCCAAATGGAGCTTTTCCTTTATTTCTCTACTTATGGGCTGTCTTCCCTAGTAGACCATCAGCTCCATCAGGGCAGGACTTTGACAGTCTTGTTCAATGCTGTATCCCAGACACCTACAAGAGTGCCTGGCAAATGATAGTGCCTGATAAATATTTGTTGAATAAATGATAGAAAGTTAAAAAGCAAATAAAATATTTTAAAATTGTATCTGAATTACCTAGAATAAGAAGCAAAACACTTTTCAGGTTGAGCAAAACAACCCCCCCCCCAAAGCTCTATTTATTATTAATCATTAACTGAATCATCACCATATGCAATGGAACCATACTAAGCACTTTTGAATCCTTATGATAACCCCTATGAGGTAGGATGGATTTTTGTAATCATCCCAATTTTACATATGAAGAAATGCAAGCCCAGAGAGGTGGCATAATTTGCCCAGGATCACACAGCTAGAAATGGCAGATGAGGATTTTGAACCCCGGCAATCTTATTCCAGAACCTGGCTTTTAGTTTATTGGCACTTAACCTTGGAGCCCACCTCTTATGTGGAAACTAATGCACTGATAGCATAGAGGAAAATATTAAGCTCATTGAAGGTAATAATTCCAAATGACTTGTACATTAAAGAGCTTTCTTTGAAGTCATGGCTGATCTTTAAGAATGTAAACTGACTTCCTCTGGCACTGGGAAGCATTTTCAAAGATTATTACAGAGTTCCTCTAATGTGATCTTCAAACTTTTCTGCTAGCTTATTTTATGATCCCGTGGGCAGCTTCAGACAAAATAACTTTCTGGCATGAAGGGTTGTGTGTGCTCTTTGCCATTTTTAAATGTGAATTTTATAGATACTTCAAACCACTTGAAAGAGTAATGATTTTTTAATGGTTTTTCATTATTATTTGTAACTTCAAGCATTACTGATAAAAACTGCCAAATTAAGTTTCAAGTTTTCTCTTTGTACAGCGTGAATGTACTTCATAATGAGCTTCCCCATTATGATTCATGACTGAAGTGACTTTCAAACTTGGTAGCTTTTCAGTACAGCTTCTTTTCCTAATGTTTTTTTCTTTTCCTTTCATTATGACAGTATTTGAGAGCTTTGAACATAAATCACAGGTTCATTTATATTGCACATGTTTTCCCTGGAACATTTGTCATGCATTTTCCCATTAGCCCCCCCCTCCTTTTCAAGCACTTTCCTATTTTCTGGCACCATGGGACATTGCAGGTTCACCTTGTGTTTTCCTTGCCCTGGTCTGGAACCAGCCATTACTTCAAGGAGCCCTGGGTCCTTTATTGGACAGTGGTATTAGAAACCAAGATCTAAGTGCTAGGTGTGCTTATGACTATTGGGGTGTCCTTGCTTCTAGGTCCTCCCAGTGGACAGAACTAGGAAATATAAGCATGCATACTAACCCATGTACACACATCTATATTTACTTCTATATCTGGGCTAGACTGAATCCTGTGGTGTGGATAAAAGTGGAGACATCGGTATGTTTATTTCCACATGTCTATTGTCTCCACTCTTATCCACACCACAGGATTCATTCTAGCCTTCCCCTTTTCCTTATTCTTAAACTTTCTTTTACAGTGAGAATGTGGCTAGATTCACTAGTTTGTTTGACCCTAGTATCATAAAGTAGTTACATATGCCTGTAACAGATTTATTAACTAGAGTCCAGTATTTGTGGACAGATCTTTGTCATAAGCCTTACCGTATCCAATCAAAATGCTATTTTCCAAAATTACTTTGTGTTATTTGCCTGTAATGCAATTTGATTCATTTGTTAGTGTTTATATTTCATGTAGGTCCCTGGCTTTCATATCCTAGTTGTAATTACTTATTATGGCGAAACATAATACAAGTCAGCTATACAAGAAGATCTGCTCTGCTTGGAGAGATATTGTTCCCTCCTCATTCCCAGTGTCCTGTCCCCATTACCCCTACTTTTCACTGCTTTTCCCTCCCACCTTGTGAGGGTCATCCTCCTTGTTGTTATGGCAGTTAGATCTTTACTGAGCACTTACTACGTGTAGGCACTCTGCAAGCATTGTTTCATTCCTGTTCACGACTCCTTGAGGTAAGAGGTACTAATATTCCCCCCCTCCTTTTCTTAGATGAGGGAGCTGAGCCCCCAGAGAGTGGAAGAAACTTGTCCAAAGTGACATATCTGGAACATAACTAGTACTCAAACTGGGATCGTGTGTTTAAACCACTCCTTTCTGAAAATTGTCTGGTCCCTCCTCAGTCTGGGTCTTCCTGAAGCTCAGCATTTCCAAAGTCACCTTTCTGGAGACATTTTGTTAACGGTTATGACCCTTGCTCTAGTTGGTCAGGTGTGGTTGAACAAGGTCCACAAGGGGCCACCTGGCCTTTGGTTGAAACTTGGAGGAAGATGCTGCCTTCAGTTGAATCTGCCCTCCCCATTTTCAAAATGTGTTTACATATGTTACTTGTAAATTTGGAGACATAACAATTTCTCTAAAAGGTCACTGAGCCTTTGTAGCAAACAATTGTCTGGGGTCACATAGGTTAAAGGAGCAACCACATTCGGCACTGTTGCTGTTCAACTCAGTACATTATTATGTACTGTGTCTCAGGCTCTGTGCAAGGTGCTTCAGGGATAGAGATGAATGCAAATTGTCCCTGCCCTTGAGGGGCTTAAAGTCTAGTAGGGGCGAGGGGTCAAGTATACAAGTGATTCTAATGCAACGCAAGTCTTCATTCAGTGCTGGAAGAGGGGGACACACCTAAAGCAACGGAAATTCAAAGAGGAGACTCAGCACAGGGAGGGGGAGGCAGGGGGCACTCTGGGAGAAGCTTCAGGGAGAAGTGATATTTGAAATGGGACTTGGGAGAATGAGAAACCTTTGGACAGGTAGATATAGAGGGAAGAAGGCTAGGGGAAAGGGTTGCAGCCAAAAGGTCTGCTTGGGCAAAGGCATAGGGAAAAAAAATTGCAGAAGAGTGTGGGAAATGGTGAGTAGTCTACTTTGGTTGCAGCAGAGAGGAGGTAGAGGGGAGTAGCAAGAAAGGAAGCCAGACAGGTAGACTGGAGTCATCTTAATGGCCTTTGTATCAATTACGATGTTCTAGGCTTCCAGCCATATTGCCCAGATCAAACTGGCTTAAACAATAAGATTTATTGGCTACATAACTGGGAAGTCCAGAGGTAGCTCAGGCCTGACCAGTTTGACCCACTGCTCCACTAGGATGCCAAGGACCCACGTGATTTCCATCACTCTAGTCTGCTGTCCGTAGCGCCAGCTTCATCCTAAGTCTGGGGCTTCTTGTGGCCAGGAGAGGGGCTGCCGATAGTCATCTGAGTGCAGGCTTCCTCAAGAAAGGCTTTCTGTGTCAACTCTCTTAAAAGTGGTGAAAAGTCTCTCAAGTCTCACTAGCCAGAATAGGCTCAAATATCCCATTTCTTAACCAGTCACTGGAAATTGGGGGTGGGATTGCCTTTTGCCCAATCAAGCCCACTTTTAGAGCTAAGATTACAGTTCATTTCCCTTGGAACATGTTCAACAAGATCAGGATTCAATGAAGAAGGAAGAAGTGGGAAATTGGTACAGGGGCGGCAACCAATAATCACCTCGGTGGTCTCAAGTGCCAAGAAAGTGGAGTATTGTGCTTATTAAGTGAAAAATTGGAGAACGTAGAAAACTTTCTAGGTTCAATAAACCAAAAATATTCCTGTTTCATTGAATCTAAAATGCTATCAATTGTCCGTCTGCAGGATAAGCAACCTGGTTTCTTTAACAAATAAGTTGCAAGGGAAAAAGGAAGGAGAAACCTATGAATAAAGAGAGTTAAAGAAATATCAATCAGGGACTTTCCTGGCAGTCCAGTGGTTAGGACTTGGCACTTTCACTGCTGAGAGCTTGGGTTCAATCACTGGTGGGGAAACGTAGATCCTGCAAGCCACGCAGTGCAGCAACCCCCCCCGCAAAAAAGACTTAAAACTTCTGTTAAAAAATATATACATATCAATCAATAGTGATGTATGGACCTCATTTGGATACCAATTCAAATAAATAAACTTCAAAATACACATACATTTGTAACACTTATGAGACAATTGGAAATTTGAACAGACTTGAATATACGTTGTTATTAAGGAATTGTGGTTTTTAAAATACGGAATAATCTATTGTGTTATGTTTTTAAAAGAGTACTGTCTTTTAGAAATACATACTCAATCATTTACGGATGAAAATGGCATGACGTCTGGGATTTGTTTCAAAATAATACCAGAGTGGGGGGAAATAGGTGGGAGTATGGTGGCAAGATTGGCCACGACCCACTGGAGGTGGGTGATGGGTCTGTGTGGAGTTCATGGTACTATTGTACCTTTTTATATGTTTGAAGTTTTCCATAATAAAAAGTTTTTTTTTTAAGAAAGGAAGAAAAACAAGAAATCAGGATAAGCCTAATTGAGAAGGTGACATTTGCTGTGGAATGCTCAGCAGGCACAGGGCCCCTGCCACCATCTGGCATTAAAAGTACTAATAACAAATTGTTTAGAGGCTGTTGTGATAAGTTAAAGATGGCCAAAAATTCTTTTCTAGTCCTCCCATGGAGAACATTCCCCTCCCCTTGAATCTGGGCTGGCCTTAGAGACTTGCTTGAGCAATAGATTACAGCAGAGGTGACATTCCAGACTTCTAGACTAAGTCATAAGAAGTGTTATAGCTTTGTTTGGCTTGCTTGGAACACTGAAAGTCCTGAGCTGCCCTAGGAGAAGTCTGACTACCCAGAGTCAGTCATTCAGGAGGCTAGGCTCCAGGAAACAGTCCCAGATGAACCCAGCCTCCTACCCATCCATCCCCGCCAAGGCGCTAGACTTGTGTGGAGCCCACGTGGACCTTCCAGCCCAGCCTATCCACTCTGTGAAATAAAGAATCTCCTAGCTGAATCCTGCCTGAATTCCTGACCCATAGAATCATGAGACATAATTAAATGCTTGATGCTTTAAGTCATTAACTTTATTTATTTATTTATTTATTTATTTATTTATTTATTTATTTATTTATTTGCTGTATTGGGTCTTCACTGCTGCACGTGGGCTTTCTCTAGTTGTGGTGAGCTGGGGCCACTCTTCGTTGCAGTGCATGGTCTTCTCATTGTGGTGGCTTCTCTTGTCGCGGAGCATGGACTCTAGGCACGTGGGCTTCAGTAGTTGCAGCACAAGGGCTCAGTAGTTGTGGCTTGCAGGCTCTAGAGCGCAGGCTCAGTAGTTGTGGCACATGGGCTTAGTTGCTCAGCGGCATGTGGGATCTTCCTGGAGCAGGGATCAAACCCATGTCCCCTGCATTGGCAGGCGGATTCTTAACCACTGTACCACCAGGGAAGTGCCTAAGTCATTAAGTTTTAAGATAGTTTTTCAGGCAGCAAGAGTTGGCCAGAATAGAGCTATATACATATGTGACAAGCTATTTAAGCAAGAAAATAATAAATACAAAAGTCAGGATAGTGTTTCTTGGGTGGGTGGAGGGGGGAGATGCAGGTAGGAAGAGGTAGGGGGATGGGGTATGACATAAGGATGGACACAGGTGGATTCAAAGGGTATCCACAGGGCCTAGTTCTGAGACTGGGTATTGTAGTGGGTTCTCAAGTGTGCATTTTAATTTTATATGCACATTACACACATAATATTGTAGGTACTGAATATTACATGATAAAAGACTTTTGTAAAAGGTCTCAAGCAAGAATGGGAAGATACTAAAATTTGTTAAACCTGAATGGTGGGTTCATGGGCATCTGCATTATGATTCTCTATACTTTACATTTGAAATATCTTACACTAATAATATTTTGAACTTAAATAATGCGGTTTCTACAAGGAAAAAAACATACATAATATGTACATAAGTGTAGAGAAAGACGCATGAAAAGATGAGTTCCCCAAGTTTTAATGATTATTACCTCAGGGAAGTTCTTGCACTTCTTTTTTATTGTGGTGATACATACACAACATAAAATGTACCATGTTAACCATTTTTAAGTGTAGAATTCAGTGGCATAAAGCACATTCACATCACTGTGCAACCATCACCATTATCCATCTCCAGAACTTTTTCATCTTCCAAAACCGAAACTCTGTACCCATTAAACAACAATTTCCCAGTCTCGCCTCCCCCCAGCCCCTGGCAGCCAGCATTCTACTTTCTGTCTCTATGAAGTTGACTCCTCTAGATACCTCATATAAGTGGAATCATACAATATTTGACCTTTTGTGGCTTATTTCTGTTAGCATAATGTCTACAAGGTTCATCCATGTAGCATGTGTCAGAATTTCCTTTGTAAGGCTGAAAAATATTCCATGGCATGTATATATAACCTTTTGTTTACCCATTCATCCATTGATGGACATTTGGTGTCATGGACTGAATTGTGTTCCCCTCAAAATTCATAACCCCTAATGTGACTGTATTTGAGATAGGACTTGGAAGAGGTAATGAAGTTAATGAAGGAGCCCTGGTCCAAGATACCGAGAATGTGCAAAAAGGCTACGTGAGGACACAGCAAGAAGGCAGCCGTCCATACTCCAAGGAGAGCGGTCTCAGGAGAGCCAGCCCTGCGGGCAGCTTGATCTTAGACTTCCAGCCTCCAAAACTGAGAAAATGAATTTCTGTTATTTAAGTCACCCAGTCTGTAATATTTTGTTATGACAGACCTAGCAAATTAATACACTTGGGTTTGCTTTTACCTTTTGGCTATTGTGAATAAGGCTGCTATGAACACGGGTATACAAATATCTGTTTGTGTCTGCTTTCAGTTCTTTGGGGTATATGTTCAGAATTGGAATTGCTGTTTACTAAATATTCTGTTAACTTTTTTGGAGGAACTGCCATACTGCTCTACACAGTGACTCCACCATTTTACATTCCCACCAACAATGCACAAGGGTTCCAATCTTTCCATATCCTCACCGACACTTATTGTCTGTTTTCTTGATAATGGCCATCGTCATGGGTATGAAGTAGCATCACATTGTGGTTTTGATTTCCATGTCCCTAATGATTAGTGATGTTGAGCATCTTTTCATCTACTTTTTAGCTATTTGTATATCTTCTTTGGATAAATGCCTATTCAAGTTCTTTGCCCATTTTTAAATCAGCTTGTTTGGCTTTTGAACTTTTTTTCTTTTTACATTTTATGGAATAATGTATAATTACTTAATTATTAATTACATGCTTTTTTGTTATTTAAGCTCTAGTTAATTATTAATTACATGGGGTTTTTTTTTGTTTTTTTCTAGCTCTTTATTTAGCTCTTTATTTATAACTGCTTTACACTGTTGTGCCAGTTTCTGCTGTACAACAAAGTGAATCAGCTGTATGTATACATATATCCCCATATCCCCTCCCTCCTGAGACTCCCTCCCACCCTCCCTATCCCAGCCCTCTAAGTCATCACCCATCACTGAGTTGATCTCCCTGTGTTATGCAGCAGCTTCCCACTAGCTATCTATTTTACATCTGGTGGTGTATATATGTCAATGCTACTCTCTCACTTTGTCCCAGCTTCCCCTTCACCCCCCACCCCGTGTCCTCAAGTCCACTCTCTACATCTGCATATTTATTCTTCCCCTGCCACTGAGTTCACAAGTACCAGTTTTTTAGATTCCATATATATGCGTAAGCATATGGTATTTGTTTTTCTCTTTCTGCCTTACTTCCATCTGTATGACAGACTCTAGGCCCAAATTTTATGTATATATATCTAAATGTATATAATCAGAAAAAATGAAACTTTTTATTATAACTAAAACAGAGAAAGAAAATAATTTTTGAAATGAAGCTAATTCTCTGATTTTTTCCTCTTTTCAATTATTTCTCTGTTTTTTTAAAAAATAAATTTATTTTTATATTTGACTGCATTGGGCCTTCGTTGCTGCACACGGGCTTTCTCTAGTTGCGGCGAGTGGGGGCTACTCTTCTTTGCAGTGCACAGGTTTCTCATTGCGGTGACTTCTCTTGTTGCAGAGCACGGGCTCTAGGCACACGGGCTTCAGTAGTTGTGGCACATGGGCTCAGTAGTTGTGGCACATGGGCTCAGTAGTTGTGGCTCATGGGCTCTAGAGCGCAGGCTCAGTAGTTGTGGTGCATCGGCTTAGTTGCTCTGAGGCACGTGGAATCTTCCAAGGACAAGGGATTGAACCATGTCCCCTGCATTGGCAGGCAGATTCTTAACCACTGTGCCACCTGGGAATTCCCTTCAATTATTTTTCAATCATTCTGATTACATCAAGAAGAAAACCTCAATATGTGCTCCTATAGTTTTTAATGCTCTCTGATTTTTAAAAATGTGGAAATTGGGGTGGGGGTGGGAGGAATTGGGAGACTGGGATTGACGTATATACGTTGTTGATACTATGTGTAAAATAGACAACTGATGAGAACATACTGTATAGCACAGGGAACTCTGCTTAATGCACTGTGGCGACTTAAATGGGAAGGAAACCAAAAAAGAGAGGATATATGTATATGTATAACTGATTCATTTTGCTGTACAGTAGAAACTAACACAACATTGTAAAGCAACTATACTCCAACAAAAATTAATTTTAAAATGTGGAAATTAGGGAAAACTAGGACATATCCAAACACAATCGTGAGTGCACAGCATTTATTTTATCCTAATTGTAACCATACTTTGTATGTAACCGTGCCTTTTTTTTTGCTTAGCTTTGTGTGTCATACACATTTCCAGGCTATTGCATGAGAAAATCAACATGTGTCCACTCTCAGAATTAGATTTCTGTGCTTACCTCCACTTCCTCCCTACCCATGGAGTCTCAGCAAGGCTCTTAACCTCTCTGAACCTTAGCTCCCACTGAGGGTCCATTTCCAACAACATGGGGTAGGTAATCAATAAATGGTAATTCTTATTACAATTGTTACACAGACTTTTAGTATCAATCTTTTTTTAAAAAACTGAATGCTTGTCATTTTCATTCCATTGTTTTTTTAAAATTAATTAATTAATTAAATTGGCTGTGTTGGGTCTTTTTTTGCTGTGAACAGGCTTTCTTTGGTTGCGGTGAGTGAGGGCTACTCTTCATTGTGGTGTGCGGGCTCCTCATTGCCGTGGCTTCTCTTGTTGTGCAGCACGGGCTCTAGGCACGTGGGCTTCAGTAATTATGGCACATGGGGTCAATAGTTGTGACTCATGGGCTCTAAAGTCCAGGCTCAATAGTTGTGGTGCATGGGCCTAGTTGCTCCGTGGCATGTGGGATCTTCCTGGAGCAGGGATTGAACCCGTGTCCCCTGCACTGGCAGGCAGATTCTTAACCACTGCGCCACCTAGGAAGCCCCAGTATCAATCTTCTTAACAGCTGTTTATTTTTAAACAGTAACTGTTTCAAAATCAAAATAGCTTTTTTTTTTCCTCTGTGGTTTCTGGAAGACCCTGACTTAAAGCAGGTCCTTTCACAGTTCTACTGAGATGGGTTAAAACTTCCAAAGCACAGTCTTTGTTTGAACCAATCACCTGATGGTGGAATTTTTAAAATTAGAGTTATTAATCTATTAATCAAAATAGCATTATAATTTTTTCTGGATATACAAGAAGGTATGAAGAGCATTGGAAATGGCAAGTAGGTGAGTAAATATAAAGACTATGCTTTCTTCTTGTCATTTACTTAAAAGACAAATGATTCTATAAAGAAAAAAAAAGAAACTGTCAGCTGGGGTTTATAAGACTTGTAGAAGTAAAAGATAAGACAACAACTGCACAAAGAACAGGAGGGCGGGTGTATGGAATTCTTGTGTTGTAAGCTTATTAGATTTGTGAAGTGTTGCATGTAAGGTGAGAAAGGGAAAGTTGGAAATCTGATGTTTCCGACGTGAAGGATGACAGAGACAATAATGACTCTCAGTGGACTTTTTCAGTTAAAGATGCATATTGTTAACCCTAGAGCAACTGCTTCGAGAAAGAACAGAAAGAGATAAAGCTAAGAAAACAATAGAGGAAATATCATCACAAAGAAATATTAACCCAAGAGAAGGCAGGACATTCCCAGATATTAGAAAATCAACACACTTCTAAATAACCCATAGATCAAAGAAGAAATTATGTGAGAAATTAGACTTACAAACAAATAAAATCCTGTGGTTACACTGCTCTTTCCTAATTTTAAAATTTTAAATATTTTCTATCGACTGCCTCTGTCCTCTCTCTCTTTCTCTCTCTTTCTCCCTCTTCCTCACCCTCTCCCTCTCTCCTTGACTTTCTTCAAATCCTTGGCTAAATGTTTTCAGAATTTCCAATACCTTTTTTTATTTTTGGCCATGCCGCGTGGCTTGTGGGATCTTAGTTCCCCAACCAGGGACTGAACCCATGCCCTCAGCAGTGAAAGCTCCGAGTCCTAACCACTGGACCACCAAGGAATTCCCAATGTCCAATAACTTTGTACAACTTTCAACCCAATTTTTCATATGGGAGATGCATTAGAGAATCTATTGGCTCCGCTATTTTTTTTTCCCCTCCTAGCTCCACTTTTTTCCTCCTGGAAAACAACCCTCTTGAGGCCTTCCATCCCCTGCTCCAACCTGAACTGGTAGCTCTCAAGGTCTAGTGTACAGGTTTCACCCTGGCATCCTCCTTCCCTATCTCCATGGGAATTTCTTTTGTATCTCTCCTGTGTCACATTCCCTATATGATGGTTCCCATATCTTCATCTTCATTGGTTTACTCTCTCGCTTTGATTTCTTTTCTCTCTTTTTAAAAATCTTCTATGACTTGTTTTATGGTTTTCAGTTTCCTGCTACAATTGTGAAGCTTGGCATTTCCCTTTGAACAAAATATGCATCACTGTTTTACAATCACACTTGAAAATTCTGGTATCGGGAGTCCTTCTGCATTTATTTCTATTGGCTGTCATTTCTACTGGTTTTTGCTCATAGTGTCTTAAATCTTTGTGTTTGATTATATGTTGGACATTAGATTTTAATTTAAAGACATAATTTGAAGCCTAGGATATTATTATATTCCTCTAAAGAAGATTTTGATTTGTTTTCTCCAGATGCCTGGGACTGCTAGCTATCTGGAATACACTTAATCCAATTTCAAGGTATGAGGTTTGGGGGGGAGGGCAGGGGTTTCTTGGATGAATGGAAGGCAGGCTGCAATCTGTGAGAGCTGGTTTATTTCCAAGTCATCCTTACTCCTAGGCTACAGCTTTTCAGGATACCAGCCCAAGGCAGGAGAGATTAACCAGAGTCTTCGTCTTGGGCTGACCCTAGACTGACTTTCTTTCCCTGTCCCTGGGAGGCCACTGGAAGCATTCGGTCTCTCAGCTTCTTCTTCCTGATTGAAAAAGTCTCCCTGAGCCAAAGTGACCCAAAGAGTTGGTCTCATGTCTCCTGGATCTTGGCTCACTACTTTCTATCTTGTTAAGTGTTTCCTGCTTTTAAGGATATTTTAAAATTATGTTGTCCACCTCCTTTGATGTCTTCAGCAGGAATGTTGGTCCAAATGACCTAGGCTGCCATTTGCAGAAGCTGAAGTCTCTCTTCCCCATTTTAGAAGCTTATAGCCTCCAGTAGCTTCATGAGAAAGGAAGGAATGTTTTGAGACCCTGCATGTCTGAAAATGTTTATATTCTATCCTCACTCTTAATTATTGCTTTGGCTGCATATAGAATTCTAGGCTGGATCTTAATTTTCCTTCAGAATACAGAAGGAATTGTTTCCTGTCTTCTAGCTGCCTGTATTTCTCTTGAAAACTTCAAAGCCACTCTGGTTTCTGATCCTTTGCATGTAATCTATTTTTTTTCTCCTGGAAGCTCCTAGAATCTTCTCTTTATCTTTGTGTTTGAAATTTTCATGATGAGGTGCCTTGATGTGGACTTTTTTTATTCACTATGCTGGGCACACAGTGTATTCTTCCAAATGGGAAATTCATGCCCTTCAGTTCTGGGCATTTTCATGTATTATATCTTTAATAATATCCTGTCCACCTTTTCTTTTTTTCCTCTGGCTCTCGTTCTAGAACATCTATGATTTGTTTCCTGGAACAATCCTCTAATGTTCTTTTTTCCTTTTCTTTCCTGTTTTCCTACTCTGCCTTTTCATTCTACTCTCTGAGAGATGCCCTAAACTTTTTTTTTATAAATTTATTTATTTATTTATTGGCTGTGTTGGGTCTTCGTTGCTGCACACGGGCTTTCTCTAGTTGCGGTGAGCGGGGGCTACCCTTCGTTGTGGTGCGCGGGCTCCTCATTGCTGCAGTTTCTCTTGTTGTGGAGCACGGGATCTAGGCACGTGGGCTTTAGTAGTTGCGGCACACGGGCTCAATAGTTGTGGCTCATGGGCTCTAAAGCACAGGTTCAATAGTTGTGGGGCACAGGCTTAGTTACTCCGTGGTATGTGGGATCTTCCTGGAGCAGGGATCGAACCAGTGTCCCCTGCATCGGCAGGTGGATTCTCACCACTGCGCCACCTAGGAAGCCTGACCTAAACCTTTTATTTCCAAGAGTTCTTTCTTGTTCTTTAAATGCTTCTTTTTTTTCTTCTTGAAAAATGCATAAATTATGTCTCTGAGGATATGTAGATTTTTTTTAAAGTTGTTTTCTACTGTGTGCATTATTTCCTTTATTTGAGTTTCTTTTTTCCATTTGTTGGTTTTAACCTTAAAGGCTTTTTACTACTGTCTTGGCCAGCACCAGGACTAGGGGGAGGCAAACAGGACAGCCAGGGGGCAAAATTTAGGGAGGTGCTTACGTCTCAGGCCCGTGCAAGTGCAGGGTCCGCCCAAGAGGGTGGGTGCCTCCCTTCTCTGCCTCTCGTCCCAGCTCTGGACCCTGATCCTGGGCCCTGATCCAAGTTTAGGGATGAGACACTAACATGCTGACTGGAAGCTCTGTGGCCTAGTCAGGCCTGTCCACTGGCTTCACTCTAGAACAACTGGACCAGCACATAGACATCTCATTCTGGCATCTCCAAATGGAGAGTATCTTAATTTGCGTTCCCTCAAAAGTAGAGGCTGAGAAAAGGATTTGAGAGCAGGTAGTTTATTTGGGGGTTGATTTCAGGAAGTTGGAATGAGGGAGCTGAGAGAGTAACACAGGGAAAGAGGAAAAGCCAATATAATCGTGTGTTATTGAAGTCACCCCTGTGGGAAACATGGGTTTTATTCCACCCAGGGCCTCCCTAGAAACTTTCAGAGACCTCCGAGAATTGACCACTGAAGAGCAGGAAGCTACAGCCTTTAAACACCAGCTCCCATCTCCCTGTCGGGTGAGGGTTAAGCCTGGGGTCTTATTAACCCTGGGGTGTTAATTGACCACACTTACAAGCTGCTCTTACAAGTAAGCCCAGTAGGCTCCCACAGTGTCCTAGTCCACTGGGGCTGCTATAACAAAATACCACGGACTGAGGGGCTTATCAACAAGGGACATTCATTGCTCACAGCAGTTCTAGGAGCTGGAAAGTGCAGGATCATGGCGCCCGCCTCCTGCTTCACAGATTGGCCCCTTTTCACTATGTCCTCAGCTGGCAGAGGGGCAAGGGATCTTTCTCCAGCCTCTTTCATGAGGGTACTACTCCCATGCCTGAGGACGGCTCCACCCTCAGAACCTAATCACCTCCCACCCTGACCTAATCAAGCCCCACGTCCTAATACCATCACCTAAGGGTTAGGATTCAATGTATAAATTTTCAGGGGTGGAGACACAAACACTCAGCCCATAGCACACACAGCGTCAGAGAAGGCCTTGAAACTGAAATCTAAAAGAGACCTGATGCTCCCTGAAGGTCAGATGCTGCCAGCATGAGGTCAGTTTGATCTTGTACAAAACGGTGCACTTGTGCAGCTGAAATCAGAGGTGGCCTAAGGGGAAGGGACCAGAGACACCAGAGGTGTGTACTACACAGAGTAAAATCCAACCTCCTACCTGGGGGGCATAAGCCAGGTTGCCAGGATTCTGGAAGCTCAGTGGGGAAGGGAGGGTGGGGTGAAGGTGGTAGAGTTCTCATTCATTTAGACTTTCAGTTAGTCCTTTCAATTTTGATTTGGTGAATAGCTCCCATCCTCAGCTGGGTCAAGTGTTACCAAGAACAGATTTTCTAGAATTCACCTCCACCCCATTGATGCTTTCCTCAGTCCACTTGGGCCAAGACGCCCCACACGTGTCAGGCTGCCCCTCCACATGAATGCGCTCACAGGTCTGCAGCACCGCGCTGAGGTGTGTGTTCCGCGGGTGGTCATGGACAGGCTTTCCAGCTCCCCTGTCTCGTGTCCCAGTCCAGGTACCTAAGTGCAACCGTCACGGAGGTTTAAGCACCGTTGAGTGGTCTCTTGTCAGCCTTGGGTCGCGGTGGTTGGCCCTGGGGGGAGCCGGGAGGCCTGACCTTTCTCGCTCGGTCTCAGCCCCCCACCCAGGCCGGGGTAACGGGAGCAGGTCCAACCCCGAGGCAGGTCCATCCCCCAGGCCGCCGGGAGGGGGTCTCCTGGGGTCGTGGGGCCGAGCGCGCGTTGTGCTCTCCGTCCTTGGGGAAGGTGGGAACCCCTGGGCGCCTGTGAGATGTCCCAGCAGTACAGATGCCCAGTGGTTAACTTTCTTTTTTCTTTAAATTTTATTTTTGGCTGCGGTTGGGTCTTTGTTGCTGCACCTGGGCTTTCTCTAGTTGCGGAGAGCAGCGGCTACTCTTCATTGTGGCATGAGGGCTTCAGTAGTTGTGGCCAGAGGGCTCAGTAGTTGGGGCTCATGGGCTCTGGAGCACAGGCTCAGTAATTGTGGTGCATGGGTTTAGTTGCTCTGCAGCATGTAGGATCTTCCAGGACCAGGGCTCAAACCCGTGACCCCTGCATTGGCAGGCGGATTCTTAACCACTGTGCTACCAGGGAAGCCCTATAATGCTGTTTTGATTTTATAAATATGTTGTCTTCTATCAGGAGCCCCTTCAACTTGACTGTGACAACAGCCCCTTTGGTACCTTCCAGATGAGTAGGTGAGAGTGTATTTTATCACAAGATACTTTTAAAAGTGGGAGGATGCTGCTGATACTTATGGCAATAAAATAGGCCAAAACCAGGGCTGTCCCAGGAAAAGGACTTCAGCTCATCTTACCCCTGAGCCATCTCTACAATCAGCCCCATCAAACAACTGAGGTGGAGCACCCCCTCTGCAGCGTCAGGCACACGGTTAGGCTCCGTAGGGGAGGTGGTGAAGGGGAGCCTGGTTCTGGTCCTCTCGCAGCTTCCTACTGAATTGCAGGAGGCTCACCTGAAAAAAACCACCTCTACCATGAGTGTCTGGACATGAGAGTGGAAGGAGCTCAAAGAAGGTTCTACATGTGTGGGTGCAGTCAAGGGAGTCTTCTGGAGAAGGAAACACTTGGGATGGGTCTTCGGTGGGTGGGCTGGGGCAGGGAGAGGGCCACCTAGATGGGAGCTCCTATGGATCTTCCCTTCAGCTACCACATTCTGGTCGGTGGCATCTGCACCCCACATGCAGACAGATGTCATCAGGCAGCAGGTAGGCAAAGGGCAGGAAAATGGAGCAGCCAATGGGGGGGGGGGCAGGGCGAGCGCCAGAAGAGCTGGGCCTGGAGCACTTCCTGGAAGGACTTTACTTTCCTTCTTTCATCCCAGGAACCGTGATATCCTCTTCATGAGGGTATTTCATTCCAGCCTTTTCACAGTCACCACTTCCAACCTGACCGGCCTCAAATCTAGACTTCCGTGAAAGATCACGTGAGTCCCCTGCTCAAGAAATTTCAGACTCTCGTGTTTATAGTATAGATTCTCTCTCTCTCTGGTCCTTATCCTTAGCGTGTACATTCTTCTGTGATCTGGCAGGTAGCACTGTTTCAGTTGCAAGTCACAGAAGCACAACTCAATCTAGAATGTAAACTCCACAAGAGCATTGCTTACCGCTCTATGTCCAGACCCTAGGATGATGCCTGGCACCTAGAAAGTGCTCAGTAAGTATTTGTTGAATGAATCCAATGAAACCTGGTTAACAAAAACTGGACAGATCATATGTGCTCTGGAGCTTGGATCAGGGAGTTAAGTTAGGTCATTTACCTCCCTCCCCTCCCACTGCCCCCCACCCCGTGTTTCTAAGTGTTTCTATGTGCATGCTGTTCTCATTCTCTCCTGCTGAAGATGGACTTCCTCCCGGTGATGGACATGGAAGACCAGGGTGAGTGAGGGCATGGCCACATTCAGCCCCAAGCTTAGAAACTGCAAGAGACACTCTCTCCATCTCAGGATTAACCCCCCACTCCCCAAATCAGAGAACAATTCTCATTGGTTAGGCTGGGGTTACATGAGCTTTTTCCAGCGTAATTGATGTGGAAAGGGGCATGGATACTACGGGATTGGCCTGACCTGGGTCCTGTGCCTGACATGAGGCTCTAGCAGTTTCTTGTGATGGGCAGCTCTGCCAGAATCATGTGACTGGCTGGGGAGCAGCAGTCACCAAAAGGAAGTGCAGGGCAGCTGTTATCAGAAGCCGAGGACCCTCATCCTGGCAGGAAAAACAAACAAAAAGCCAAATGTCTAGAGAGGAGTGCATAAGTCCTCCCTCTGAGTGAGACTGCAACAAACTTGAAATGACTTTGAGATCTCAGTTTTATCTTTTTGAATCTGTGCTTGTCTTAACAGAAAGACAGTGCTTTAAATGACTCACTATTGAATCAAATTTGTCCTCTAGGAAGTTGTGCTGTATGTAGCCTGTGGCTTTTTGCACCCCTTGGGACACTGTCTGATCTCCTGTAGGCTCTGCAAAGCCCACGTTGAGAAGCTAGACTTGACTTTAGCAATTTCCTCCAGACCTATCTCCTCAGTGCCCTATTGCCACAGCACATCCACCCTGCCTGTGCCTGCGCCAGGCCATTGTCCCCCACCTAGAATGTCCTTGCCTGCCTCTCTGCCTCCTCTGGCCCCGTCCGCCTTCGCAGGTGCTCATCAAGCCCCATATCCTTTCTAGCACCTTCCTGGGTCACTCTCTCTGTCCTTTAGATGTGGTGTATTACAGCGGAAAGAGCCCTGAAGATCGAGGTTCGAGTTCTAACGTCGCCACCAATTCTCTGCACGACCTCTCTGCGAGTTATTTCCTCTCTCGCAGCAACTCGGTTTCCTCTTCTGTAAAATGAGGGATTGCACTGACCCTGTTAGCAAAGGGCAGCTCCCAGCTCCTTCTGTGCCCGCCCCTGCCTCGCGCCCCAGCCCCTCTTGGCGCACTCCCAACTAGGAGGAATACTTTCTGTACTGGCCAAATTCTAGGACATTTTACTGGTTCAGAAAATCAGGAGCTGCAGCTTTTTTCTCCGGTAAATGAAAACAGTTTATAGTCAGCGCTTATGTTAAGGATTCTCTCTCTGTCTCTCTCTCTCTCTCTCTCTCTCGCCTTCTCCCCCTCCCCCACCTCAGCCGGACAGGAAAGCTTCCACTGAGGAAGGGGGTCCTGCCACACCCTTCCCCTATTCCATGCTCTTGGTCTAGCCTAGGTGAAAGGAAGATGCTGAATAATTCAGCTGAGCAAAGCAGATTTTCTGTAGGGTCCGCCCTGGCTCAGAAGGTCAAAGCCCCAGCTCTGTACCCAGCGGCAGAGGACAGGATTCGTGTGTTCAAGGCTGCTCTGGCTCAGTATCACCTTCACCTGATTCTCTCCCGTCCTATTCTCTCCCCACAAGTAAGGAGCCTAGAGCTAAGCACCCCGAAAATGTGCTCAGAGTGCTAGAATCCAGCAGAGGAGAAAGATTAAAGAGGAGCACGCCCATTTTTGTGAAAGGGCATGTTTGGTTGTATGATTATTTGTCCTTAAGCAGAAAAAGGGCATGGCACCAGGAAATTGGAAGAATGTCCTCAAAGTCTATTTTTGCCTCACAACTGCAGCTTCTGCTTTAAGGAATATGATGGACATATTTCAAATGTTATGTTGAATAATTTGGACTTGCTACAGGGTGTGAATAATTCTTTGAGGGGAAGAAGTTTCCCCAGAGAGCTTCTAAAAGGATGGGGGAGAACCCTAGTCCTCTTCTGAGGTGGTGTCTCTGTTCAAATCAGTGCAGCTGCCTGGTGTCTCCAGATGCCTCTGTTTCTCTTAAGGGAACAGGAAAAGTTTACATTCGAGCGGCACGTGTGTTTTCCACCACCAGGGTTGCTGTGGAGCCCAGCAGAGTTGTGGGAAATACATGGGGTTTATCTGCATCTGCAAAAAGTTAGCTAAGTGGAATTAGACTTTCTGTAAGGTGTTTTCCTGACTTAAGCATGTCCCAAACTGGCCAACATGTCTTGAGGCTCTGGGCGGCAATCCAAGTCCTGCCAGCCTCAATTGCTCCTGGAGGAAAAGCAGCCTGTTTCAACTTTCTATACTGCTTAAAGCAAAGTATAGTATTGATTAGACAGGAGATAGCAGTCCGCTTAGCAATATTACTATCATTACTCTGTCGTGGTCATATTTTTAAATTATGCTTTCTCTTTCCTTTGCCAAGAGTAAATGATAACATACATTTGCACCACAGAGCCAACCAAAGCTGTGTAGGTTTTGCTCAGACAGCTTTGAAAATGTATTCTAGGCCCATTGCTGCCCAAATAGGAAGACTTTCCCCACCCCTGGATCAGGGGACCATCCTTTTTTCTTTTTTTAAATAAGTACAAACTCTTTAAAAACATAAAATAAGTTTTATTATCGCTATAAAAGTAATGCATCTTGTTGTTTGTACAAGTATTACTTGGAAAATACATAAAAGTATAAAGAGAGACAGATATCATCTATAATACTAGAACCCCCAAATAACTACTATTAAATTTTGGTATATTTCTTTCTAGCCTTTTCTCTAAATATTGATACAAAACTATGTATGCAAAATGTTCCCAATACACTTATATTACATATTCAGGAACATATTGCAAAAATAATTTTGTATCTTACTTTTATCACTTTATGATACCATAACCCACAGATAACCATTCTACAGGTTTTGGCTTTTTCCTGCCAGCCTTTTATTTGTATATTGATACAAAACCATGCATGCAAAATGCTCCCAATATATTTATACTGCATATTAGGAACACATCGCAAAAATAGTTTAGCATCTTTCTTTGATAGACTTTTGGTATCCATCCTCCTAGCTTCTTTCCATATTATTGATACAAAACTACGAATGCAAAATGTTCCCAATACATTTAGATTACATATTAGGAACACATCGCAAAAATAGTTCAGCATCTTTCTTTGATCACTTTTTGTACCACAACTCAGAGATAACCACCATTAAAGTTTTGATATATTTCCTCTCAGCCTTTTACCTATGTATGGAAACAAAACTGCATACAGAATGCTCCCTGTGTACTCAGATTGCATAGATGGGAATGGTGCAAAAAATTTCATTTCTTTTATCACTAAATACTTCAGCCGGAGCACATTCTCTTGTCACGTATTACAGACACCATATTTTATTCACCCAATCCTTTGTTATTGGTCATCAGGATGTTTCTAATTTCTACCCTTAAAAATACCGAAATGAGGGACTTCCCTGGTAGTCCAGTGGTTAAGAATCCATGCTTCCAAAGCAGGGGGCACGGGTTCAATCCCTGGTCAGGGAACTAAGATCCCACATGCTCTGTGGGAAATACCAAAATGAGCATCTTTAATATATTCTTTTCTTGTGACTTTTTGTTCATGGAGTTTTTATGCCTTTTCTTGACCACTTATATTGATTCAACATATTAAGGATGACCCTGTGTCTGCTTATGGTTTGTGTTTTTCCAGTTGTTTGCTTGAGCATAAATTCTTTAACATTCTAGCACGAATATAAAATCTTATGCCTTCAATGAATTTCAATTCACTACAAAGAACTTAAAATGATAGTTAAAGACACAAAGTCTGACCCCTCCCACCTCCCATTAAACTATTAAAGTACAACTCGTCCCCCTCCTTCGGGGGGGGGGCTTGCTTTCTTCCTTGCTTAGGGCCCACTTTTTGACCTTTTCATCCACAGGTTTTGTAATACTTACCAGTTGTATTGTCGTGACGATGAGCGGCTCCCAGACCTTTCAGTTATCAATCTGTCACAAGTGCACAGTGGTATCTCGTGACATGATGATCCCCGAGACGTCTGAGGTCTGTGTATCCTTGACCCAAAATTGCTGTATCGCCTGTGACCCCTAAAGACTTTTTAGAAAATTATGTTTGACAATGTAAAAACATGGCAGAACAAAAAACACACGTAAAAGCAGAGAAAGAACTTCAGCTCGAATTCCACCACTGTAAGCAACAAGTATGTTTGCTTTGATGTTCTTTCCAGTTTCTGTTCCTATGGAGACCCGCTTGTCAATTGTGGTGCCCACATGATTGTACGTCCTTGATTTGTAAAACATGATATCATAAGTGTTTTCCAGGTTTCGACGTAGTCTTTAAAATTATTATTTGTAATGGCTGGAAAAGGTTCATTGAGTGAGTGACTAAATTAAGTTAACCCCTATGGTTGGACACTCCATCTGTTTCCTTAAGACAAATTTGGTTGAATCTTTAGAAAGTATCAAATATGGGTCAGAGATTTTAAATGATTTTAAATCACACTTTTTTTGGTTTGTGCACACCTATGTGTATACAGCTGGTTATTTACTGTCACTATTTAGTCATCCTGGGGCCAATTTTGGGCCTCACCCAGGAAGTGTCCGGGGCGTAGGCAAAAGCTCATCATACAACTAATCGGTTTCACCTCTAATTTTTCTAACCAAACAAATTCAACTCCATTTCCTGCTCTAATCACTACTATGTAGTCGGTTCTGATTAACAGGTAACGAAATAAGAAGCATAACATGAGGCCTGGAGGAAGAGGCCCTAGACTAGCCTGGGACAAATCCTCAACCTCTAGAAGCCCCAATTTTTTTGTCAGAAGTTGATTTTTTGACATCTTATCCTATTTATCTCTTGGGGTTGTTGCAAGCAGAAAATATGAAAGCATTTGGAAAAGCATGTAAAAGCACGATTAAAAAAAAAAAAGGATACTGGGATTATTATGTTTCTGATGATTGCGGGTTTTGTGGACAGGACTTTAAAAAGTCTGGTCTTAGGGCAACAGTCTGGTCTGGAGAGCAGGTCAGGGTGGGGTTAGGGGACAGGTGAGGGAGCTGCTTTGGAAGAATCATGCTTCAAAGTCTTCGAGACTACAGGACACTGCTTTGTTCTCAGCACCCAGACTAAAAGCGGCCAAGCCAGAGCCACCGCCCAAACTCCCACTGGCTGCTCAGATTCTAGAGCTCACTGGTGTAAGGGAAGTGCTCCAAAGCCAGCAACTGCCAGAAATGGAAGTCTTCTCAGGGCTCCTCCCTGATGGCTGAATTTACAATCCCCACAGGGGTCTATGTCTTTTTGAATTTGCCAAAGAGATCACTTCTGGAGCGGGGGAGGGAGGTAAGGGCTGCAGATAGGTGAGATATTATGAAAGAGCTAGCAGATCTTTGTTCATTTATAGAGCAGTGACTAGTGGGTAGAATGACTGGGGGTGTAGAGTGGCAGGGAGATACACATTTGCTTGAATTGGTGCATAGATCATTTTTCCTTTAAGAGTAATGTAATCATTCTAAATACAAATGCATATATCAAGTTTTAGGGTTATGAGGATAAGTTACACTGTAGGATGATGGGAAAATAGATTTCTAAAAATTTATGCCAACTTGGATATAGCCCCCAACTCTAGTCTTTAATTCCTATTAATAAACTTTCGTTGATCTTCCAAAAAATGCTTTTTGCACCTATTTTTATTTTCATCTTTGCATCTCTCAGGAAAGCTGCCTAGAAGTTAACACCCACCTGTGTAGGACGACTTTTTCTCCAAGTGTTGCCCAGAACCTAATGGTCCAGGATTGGGGGAACAAACCCAGTCCCGGGCTGCCCCATCTGACTTGATGATTCGATAGGTATGGTGTTTTTAAAACAATCGGCAAAATAATTAGCACTGCAGAGTCCTTAGTAGGTCTTTTTTAATTGGACAGTTACTCATATTAATGAAAATCAAAAGCAGCATACAATCATTCAATCTCCCAGCACCAGAGTATATCCAACTGTTTTCTTGTTTGGGGTTCCACTTTAGTCACTGTCTATATGCACGTGTAAATTTTTACAGAGTTGCAACCACTGTCTTTTTTTGTGGCCCTGGTTATTGGCATCTAGTTTTCCAAGTAACATTGACACACATCTGTTCAAATCAATTGACGTTCCCATCATGACTGACTCATTTGGCGGGAAAAACAAATTTACGTGCCAATTGGAACAAAGAAGCGTGGGTATCAGGGAGCAGTAGGAAGAAAGAAACGGTGGGAGAGGGTTATTTTGACTTACAGATCATAAAACATTTTCCAATAACATTTTTAAAGGATGTATAATATTACACTGAGTGATTGATTATATTTTTCCCCATGTTGTGAGACACTTGGGTGGTTTTCAATACCTAGTGAGTTTAGAATGCATATAAATTACAGGATTTGTGAGATGACTGTATTTTCTTGAAACAGGAGTCTTCTGTGTCCAGATCCCGGCCAAGAGTGTTGATGTAGTGTTCCTTTGTTGGAAAAAAAAAGTCAGTACTGCTAACTGGAAATGCTGGATGCCTTCAAAAAATATCTGTATGATTAAAATATTTTAAAATTATGTTCAATTCTAGCCTATAAAAGTAACCTATATATCTTGTCCCACTACTTACAGAAATGCGGAATTTTAAATTTAGACCCTGACTAAACTTTTCCTAGTTTATGGGCCACGTCTGTCTAATAAACTGAATACAATGCCGTGTGCACGCAGCTTCCTAACAAATAACATGTGTGGGAAAAGATGAGAAAACAATGGAAAGGTGCCTCCTTGAAGGTGGTAACATTGGATCAATTGATCAGGGCGACTATAAATGGATTCATTTTACACAAGTCTCCTACACATTATGATGCATATTTAGCAATGTTGAAAAACAATTTGAACGAATACCTTAGGGAGTTGTTAAAGAGAATTTATAGTCTGGAACAAATTGCCATCTTCTTAATTGACACGGAAATGTTTGGCTAAAATATTGCTTTATTCACATTTTTGTCCTTGGAGGAAAATCTAGGCAAACTGCAACTTCGACCGTGTGAATAATGGTGCAAGATGACTGCTTTAAGTCAGAAAAAGGGCACCACGCAGTCTGAGGGCTGTGCGGACGCCCTCGATCTCGATGCCTCTTGGGAGCCCAGGGCAAAGGGCCATAGCGCATTTGGAAGGCAATGCCCCCAATCAGCATCGCGGCTCCCGCCCTCTGCCCCTCGCGGTCCCCAACCGGTCGGGTCTCTCACCTGGGTCCCGCTTGGAGGGAGCCGGAGAGCGCGGACGTGGTCCTCCCCGAGGATGCTGCTGGGTCTCCTTCTGGCTCGAGGGGACCCGTCCCGAGAGGGGAGAAAGGGAGAAAACGGAGCTGGTGAGAGGTAGGGGGTCAGCCTCAAGGTGCCTCCCCAACCCCAAGCGCAAAGCCAGGCGGGTGCGGGAACCTGTTCGCCATTCAAGCCTCGGGGATTGCGGGCCTGCAGGACCCTGGGCCTGCCGGGAGCCAACTCTCGGGCTTCCCGGTCTGGGGATCGCGGCCGGGGCGGGGCGGCCACGCGGAGCCGGGCTGCTCCAGGCAGCCGGGTGGCGGCGCCCCCGGAGCCCGAGGTCCGCGGTGGCCGGAAGGTCCCCGACTGGCCCGCGCCCGCCGCGGCGCAAGGGAGTCTGGGAGAGCGCGCGTCGGGGCGGCGGGAGCCTGAGCCCCAGCTCCCCGCTGCCTGGAACCCTCCGCTCCACAAACCCGACCTCTTCCGGGGGCCCCATTCCCGGCCCCTGGGAAGACCAGTTTCAGGCAGCCCGTCCAGGCAAGAAGAGTTTTCATGTGTTCGGTTTCTCTTAGGATGACAGAAAGCGTGGGAAAGAATCCACACCTCCCTCCGTCTTTGCCAATAGTCCTTGACCTGCCCATGCGCCGGGTCAAACCCAAATCCTAAAGTGATTTTCACAGGCAAAGTGCGACCTCAGCCAGAGAATGAGCCCTCTCTTTTCCAGGCCGGCTGTCAAGCTCCTAGCCTAGACCCGGGGCCTCCAGTGAGGGATGGAGGTGGCTTTCGAGGTCATTAGCAATAGTGCCCAGAGTTCTGGCGGCCCGAAGGGCCCCTAAGTCGACAGCTCAGGTGCTGTCACTTTCTCAGCTGTCAAGCCAGTGCCCTGCCAGCGGGGCAATCCCTTGTGGGAGGCCCCCGGGCGCCCAAGGTGGCTTTGGGGAGGCGTGTCCAGGGTGGAATTCTGGGACCAGATTTTGGGAGATAGAACAAGACGCAGCTTGAAACGCAGAGCCAATTCATTCCGCAGCCACCCCCTGGGCTCCCCGCGCTCCCTGCAGGCCTCAGATCGGGCTATCTGAGATTCACCGGCAGACTAGGCCCCGCGCCTCGCCCGATCTCGACAGAAGCTCCCCCCAACACAAATACGAAGAAGGGTGGAGAGGGTGTCGAGAAGGGGCCAGAAACGTTCATCTTTCCTGGACTCCAATGTCCTTTCCACACGCAGAACGTGAGCCCTTTACTAGGAGCTGCAGAGAGGCCTGGGGACTGCTTGCAGGAGGTCACTTTCTGGCGTCCCCTTACTCCTTTTCCAATTTACTACCGCTCCCCGCCCCGCCCCGCCTCGCCTTTAGTTGTTGGGGCTTGAAGGTAGTCTTTCTTCATTTTTTGTCGTGTGGGTGGTATTCTAGGTGATCAGGAGTAATTTTTTCCCGATCGTTTAAATTCAACCCCGTCAGGGAAAGGAGTGCTAAAATGCAGTATCTTTCACACCTGTTTACATATTCAAAGGCGGGCAAAGGTTGGACGGAGGAAAAACGCGCCTCACCGGGTCTTGCTGCTGGGGCGGACACAGCGGGCGCTGGACTGTGACTTACCTGGTGGGTGGGCCCGTGCGGGAGTCCCAGCCTTGCCCGGGCAGCAGAAACAATACTCCAGAGCACCCATCGCCCACTGCAGTACTGTTCCCGCTGCTAGGGCACGGCTGAGTGCGGGGCGCAGCGTCCCTGCTCTGCGCGCATTGCCGGCGCACGCCCGACAACCCCCGCCCCCAGCCCCCAGCCCCCGGCGAGCATTGGCGCCCTCCCCGGATTCTGGCGGGGCCTCGTGGGCGGGGAAAGGGGGCAAAGGGAAGACGAAGAGAGATGCAAGCCCCCGCCCACCTACCTGCTCCAGAGCTGGCCTGGCGAGCCGCCGCCCTGCGGGAACGCACCTCCAGCAGAATCCCACCTTCCTACTCCCTCGCGAGGGGGTATAGCAGCGCCTCACGTTTTGAACCATTTAAAGCTCTTCAAAACATGAATTGCTGCTGCATCCCCTCGGAGTCAACGAAGGGGGATCGCTCTGGGGTACCTGCAGATGGAGAAAGACAAGGTGACTGGAAGGAAGCCCAGTCCCGCCCTGCCCGATGGCGAGGAATAAAGCAAAACGTCAGTCCAAATCGACGTACTTTTCAGAACTTCAGCTGTTTGATTTCCATGGTCGGAAAGTGAAGTGAGGAATGTGATTCTCAATTCCTCCCCTCCTCCCACCCACTGAGGATGAATCTTGGAAAAGTATAGTGATGAAAAGCAGAGGGCTGAGAGAGAGGAGTCAGGGTGGGGAAGAATCTTACCTCTGAAGGTAAGAACAGTAAGATAATAAATTGAGGCAGTTTGGCAACATCTGGATCACTCTTGCCAGCTTCAAAGTCTTAGTGAAACTTCTTCCTGATGTATATTACAAATAAGTCTCACTCAGTGTCCCCACTAAAAAAGTAGCTTTTCACTTATAGACTTAAAGAAGATCACCAAAATGTCTCTGGCAGCTACAGCTGATTTTAACATATATGACAGCTGGGAAATATAGATCCAACCACAGAAGCATCAGATGTCCTCTTTAACTTGCCAGTGCTCCATTATTACAGCAAACGCCCTACTATGAGTTCTTTTTAAAGGTATTAAACAATGAGAGATAACTGTCCTGAGATGAAATATCTGGATGTTTACATATGAAACTGATTACTCATTTATAAATACTTTATACCTTTCAATGTCACCTATCAAAACATAAATCAAAAAGTTTAAATATTTGATGTCAAATCACTCCTTCTTGTCTCAAGCAGTTCCACAGAAACTCTTTCACATCCTGAAATGGCCGGCACTGTGTATACTCCTTAATGATTAACTCATTAGATACCACTTTTTCCTTTTTAAAATGGACACACACTAGCAATAAGTTACATGCATCCTCCCCCACACTGTTTAAACGAAATAGTCAATTACCCGCAGAAGAAACTACTACCCTGTAACCCTCAATCACAAACCTAAAAGTTAAAACAACAAAACCAGTACAAAACTCTCATGGTTTCGAAAGTTACAATACATTTCAATACAAGTAATAAACACTCAAAGTGTCCACATCTGCTAAGTGTTTTGGTTCATTTAAAATTTACATCGGTTTTTCAAACCCAGTATAATGGGTGCTGTGTCCTGTTTATTAGTTAATAAATGTGCAGAGTATTTAATGAGACTAAGTACAAAACTCATAACACTAGACTGTGATCCAGTGTCACCAAATGCACTACTTATGTTACAGTAAACTAATTTGTTAATAATAACCTCGCTTCCTAAATTGGGACATACATTTAAGTGTCTCCAAATTCCATCTTGTTTTGGCTATGCTATTTACAAACAACTTTGACTTTTGCGATTAATGGAGATAAACGTCCTTGGTTGCCCTTAAAAAGAAAAAAAAACATGTTTAGCAAATGCAGTTATACTTTAAAACTCCACAACCTTCTCCCAATTAAATATTTATGCTCCACACAAATATGTGAGCCATCACATCAGATGTTAAAGTCATCTCTAATTTAACATTTCCTTAACTGACTACTTAGACAAACAAAAGTTCATTCGAAATAGCAACAGTGTCACGGCGAAGGTCCCTTCCAGATTGCTCTGCAAACGCACTGGAATCGAATTCATTTGTACCTTTCACTTAACCCCCTTTTTCTCTCCCAGTGACAGTACAACGACTTACATTCCTAAAAAGCCACCTAGCTCCCCTAGCTTTTGGATCTCCCCTTAGATTGAAATTTACTTACGAAAAGAGATTACAAGGAGGCGTCCTGTCACTTCAGAAGAGAGTCAGTCGCTGATACAATAGACAAAGAATCGATACTTTCGAGTTGCCCATAGCGCCACCCCCCCTTCTGAACTGAACTGTGTTTGGCCAAATCATTTAAGAGCCAAAAAATACGCCTCTTCCTCTGTTCATATTTTACAACGTTTTGTCTTAATTTTGCTGATGCCTTCCTCCCCCCGCCAAAAACACTATGTACCTTCCCTCGGCGCATTCGTGCCAACTTTGCCAATGTCAAGTTTCCTACAGGGAAGACTAAACAACCTTGAAAGTTTTAACTGGGAAAAGACACTGCAAAATTAATCACACATTTATTTCCAAGACATATTTTACTGCTTGCAAATAAGAGCCACGAAAAGTCCATTTACAGTCTGTCAAAACCAGTCGATTCCGACGCTGGCGAGGCTGACAGGCGGTCACTGCCCCTTACTCGATTTTCTCTCCCCGCCCCTCCATGTTAGCTTTTTATCAGCCCGTTTCCTAAGAATTCTCCCGGCCACACTCATGTGTCTGTTTCGCCCGCACTCCGGCCCCCAAACGTGCTTTAAAACCCCAAAGCGGCACAGAACTTTTTCAGCATTGTCACCAGAATTTTTTCCAGTCTGCCGTAACCAACGTTATTATAGGGAGAAACGCCAGCCAACAAGTCCCTTTTTAAAAAAAATCGCATGTCACCTCTCGATCCACTCGAAAATGGCGCCGAAATCGAAGAACTTCTTAAATTTCATTGTCAGCTTTTTGCAAAGGTTTCTGGGATTTTCCTGCGAAGCTGCTTTGCCGCGTCTGAGAGCTAGCGAACGAGCAAGCAAGCAAGAGAGAGAGGGAGGAATGGGGGGGTGCGGAGAGGCGAGACAGACAGCGAGAGAGCGGGGCCCGGGCGGGGAGCAGGGCCAGGGCTTGGGGGACGGCGAGGGCGCGGGGCGTGAGGGGCTGGGCACCGAGCCACAGGGACCGAGAGCCGGGCGCGGAGAGCCGGGAGCCGGGAGCCGGGAGCCGGGGGCCTGGGTGGCGGCGCGGAGGGCGCGCTCCCGCGCAGGCTGCAGCCGAAGCTCGGAGAGCGGCGTGGCGGAGGCGGAGCGGAGCGCGGGGCCCGAGCCGTGCGCACTCGGGGAGGCGAGCTGGGCGGCCTGCGGAAAGCCTCCTGCAGCGGCTCTAGAAAAAGCCGGCTCCGGGGGCGTGGCCACGCGGTGCACACGCCCCCCCCTTCCCCGCGCTGCTCCCGGCCCGGGGGCGGAAAGGGGGAGGGGAAGAGGGGAGCGGTGGGGGGTGGGGGGTGGGGGGTGGGGGGGGTGCAGGCGCTCGACGCCACAACCTTGGCCCGCAGCCGGGAAGGGCCCAGAAGGGCACAGGGCGCCCAGTATAGCCGGTACAGAGCCGAAGAGCGGAGGTTCAGGGAGAAAAAAAGAGAGAATGGAAAATGGCAAAGCCAGGGGCACAGGGTAGCGCAGCGCACACCCAGGCGCGTAGGACGGACGCCACCCCGCGCCCACCGGTCCCCTCGCGGTGCCCTCTGAGCTGCGGGGAGGGAGCAAGGTGGCTGAGCAAAGCCCCTGGCGCGGTGCTTGCTGGGGGTGCCTGACTTGGCTGGGGGAGGAAACAGGGGGCCTCGGACCCCAGGAGCTTAGCGCTCTCCCCACGCGTTTGAGGCCAGCCTCGCCGGGACTCCCCTGCCCTCGCCACCCTGCCAAGCTCTCAGGGAGCGAGGCCCCGGGGCGGGCCCCGTACGTGCAGGCCGTCCGCTGGGGGGACAGAGCCCGGAGGGAGGGAAAAACTGTCTGCACACGTCCCAGCCCAAGAAGGGAAACTGATTTTAAGACTGACCGGAACAGCAGGAGGGAAACGAGCCCTTGCTGTGAATGCTAGAGGCTGTTAAGGAAAGAGAGCTAATTTTCTTAGGTGTGAGAATGGTATTGAAGGTAAGTAGGCGGATGCCCTTATATTCAGAAGATGCAGGCTGGAGTGGAGAGGTGAAATGTCACCGTGTCTGCAGTTTTCAAATGATACAGCTAACACACGCACACATTGTGCCAGAGAGAGGAAGCAAGTGTTGCATTGCGTTAAGTTGTTACATCCAGGTGGCGGGGCGGGGGGGGGGGGCGGTAAATGGACATTCCCTGTGCTGTTCTTTCAACTTTCCTGTCTATTTTGCAAAATGTAATAAAAATTTTGTGAGAATCTCCCCCCACCTCCCCCAAAACAGCGCCTGAACGCTAAGAAAATGAGCGCGACTTCTTTCTCTCTCCCTGTCCCGGGTGGGACAAATCTGCGAGCACCCAGGGCTCAGACCGAGCGGGTTCTGGACGGGAAGGGCAATGGGTAGCGCTGGACAGCAGCGGCCACCGCCCCGGGCACGACACGCAGGCCCGGAGGGGCCCCAGGGGCCCCGGGCGCAGGTGGGCGGCCAGGCGCACAGCGCGGTAGAGGAGCCGCCCAGCGCGCCGGCCGGGGCAGGGGGCTCCGCGGGCGGCTCTCAGCCACCGCGGGTCCGATTCCGACTCGCTCGGCTCAGCGCCGCCCGGCCGCCCGCGCCGCGGACGGGTGAGGAAACCGATGGGCCGCGCGGGGAGCGGAGCCGCGCGCCTGACGCCGCTGCTGCGGCCCGGGTCCCCCGCACTCCCCGAGGGAGGCCGAGGCTGTCGCGGCCTGCGCCCTGCGCGCGGGGTAGTGGGGAATGGCGCGCGGTACTGGGGGAAAAAAATCAGGTGCCGAAAGAAAATACACACGAAATCAGTATAGAAAAATAAAACCACGGATTGTGCCGTGCTCGGCGCTCAAGTTTCTTGAGCTACTTAACTCTCGCATGCATTTCACTGTGATGTTTCTGGAACGCTGATGGAAACTCTTAATTTCTTTGCAAGGGCGATCTCGCAGACCCGAGGCGCTGCAAGTGCTGCGCGGCCTGTCGCTGGCCTCTGCGGCTGTTTTCTCTTTCTTGCTTTTTTCCTTTCTTTCTTTTTTTTTAGATGTGGGGGAGGGAGAGTAGAGTCTTCCAGGGTCTGCAAAACTGTCTTAAAAAATTAACCAAAAAAGATTTTACAGACCAAGATTTGATTTTCAGGAAAGGTTTTTAAGACTGCAGTGACTTGTACGGCTTCGGTGGGCGCTAAAAAGTTATTTCTAAGTGATAATTTCCCTCTGAAAGTCTTCAAAACGCTTCGTGGACAGGGCTGAAAGTTTGTCAGGCTGTCAGACGTGACTGAACAAGCTTCTAAATCCTCAGATAGATCATTTATAAAGCTCCAGTGTCCTTGGAGTGAAAGACTTTTCTGGGCTTTTAAGGCTCGGCTTCGTGGGTAAATTTGCTTGGCTTGATCTAGCAGCGCACAAGCGTGCATTTCCCTCCCTGGATTAGCAGAAGGGCAGAAGATTCCAGCACTATAAGATAAAAGTCGAGTCTGTGGCACGTCCTCTAAAGACAAAAAAATGCAACAGTTTCCTTTATTAAACTTTTTGCTACATCAGCGAATTAGAAAGCCAGTTGAATATTGATGAATGCTTTGAGGGTGAGTAATATGGCTACAGGCCGCAGAAAGTGAGGGCGGGCAGACAAAGTATTTACTCAAGTGAACTATCTTCAAATATTTTTCAAATATGATGTCTCAAGGATTTCCTTAGGTTTTCTTAGGACGTCTGAAGCAAACCCTGATTCTGCAAATGGTTTCTCATTTTAGTAGGCCCTTCCTAACCTGACAAAACAGAAATTGCCCTAAGAAATACTTAGAAATTCAGCCTGGCATTAGAACTCCCTGACACCGTAGCCCACCAGCCCCAGTGTCAGGGAGCGAACCTCTCGGTTCTCGCTGGGGCAACCGGGGAACCCCAAATGAAGTGGACACCAGTCACTGTTTTGTTTGTGTGTGTGTGTGTCATTTCTGAAATTCTGTTTCAAAGTGGGCATTTTCAGGAAAATAGCACATTTTTTTCCCTCTATGAAACATTCAGAAATTACCTTGATAAGAAATAATTATACTCAGCCGTGGGAGGAGAGTGTAGCAAAAGCTTTGAAGGCTCTGAAGGCGCAGCTGAGAAAAATAAATTAGCCCTAGACTGGAGATATTCAGCAAGGAAGTTACCCATAAGGAGGTACTGTATTTGGGCTAATTTTTGGAAAGTGTTTTCTGAAAAGCAATTGCGCATAAATCTTTGGAACTAGATACTAGGAAAAGGAGTTGAATTGAAAATTCTTTTTTACATTGTAAACAAAATTTCTAGAACAGCATTTTCATTTTAACTAGAAATGTCTTTTGTGATTATGTTTTCCATGAAGGCCCTGAGTTAGGGAAACAAGACTTTCCTTACGTTGTAAATATCCAGAAGTCTTCAGGGAGATAAAATCAGGATAGAGTTACAGATTTAACAGAAAGAAAACAACTGGAATTGTGTTATGAAGCTTCTACTGTGTTATTTGTGCAAGTTTTTTTTTCAGGGTTCAAGCAAAGGCTAGTAGTGAGCAGTAATAATAGACTAATACTTGCCCAACTGTCAGATTAATCAAAAAAGATAGTGCCCTTTGGTAATTTTTATTTTACTTTATGAAATTAGTTGTGATAAAAAATAGTTCTTCGCAAAACTTAGAACTTTGGGAAAAAATGTTGAATCTTAACTTTTCCCACCCCCATGACCTCACCAGGAAAAAGTAGAATGAATTAGTAAATTTTTCCTTTCTGCCAAAGAGGAGCTTAGTAAGTCCTTGATGGCTGTTGCTTTTGATTTCAAAGTCTCTTTTCAAAGATGCAGAATCACTGCCTTCAGTACTGCTGGGATTTCTTCTTTAAACACGGCATGTTTTTCTTGGGTGTGCACTATTATTGTCAATTATTCCTGGATTTTTGCCCATGAAATCAAAGAATCTCTCAGATGACAGAAATGATCGGATCTTTGCACAAAGCTTGGCTACAATGAAGGGGCATACGGTCTTACAGTCTCTACACTGTGCTGGCCCTACAGGGTCCCCATCCTATAAGTAAGCATGACTCTCCTTTGTACCAGTGTGAACTGACAGCACAGTGTCATGGCAGGGGCATGGAGGTGGGAAGCCCATCTACTGTGTATGAGATTTGGTCACTTGCTTTCACCATAACCATTATGATCATCAATTTCTAACCTTACACTTCTAGCGCTTTGCTTGAGCCTTATTACCTAATTATACAAAAGAGAAAAAAAATAAAAACAAAAACCCAGTATAGAGCATTGTCAACACATCAAATGTAATTGTATTCAGGGAGCCTGAAGTGCACTTGGACAGTTGGTTGCTCCTTTTACATAAAAAAATTAAAAAAAAAAAAAAGCCCCAAAGTGGCCAGCACCAAGGAGGTGCTGTAAAAAGCACAGAGCTCCACCAAGTCGGAATGGCATCACTTTTAGGATCTTGCTACACAAAGGGAAAACACTCCTGGGGGCAAATAATATCTTGCTGGGTAGAGACAGGAGGAGGGAACAGGAAGCTGAAGGGTGCTAAGGGGTGCTATCTTTGTTTAAAACCAAGATGTGTTTTCCAAACCATGAAGTGCTTTGTCGAAATAGGAAAGGAGGGAAAGTCAACATGTATAATTAAAGCG
This sequence comes from Hippopotamus amphibius kiboko, assembly GCF_030028045.1. Lineage (NCBI taxonomy): Eukaryota > Metazoa > Chordata > Mammalia > Artiodactyla > Hippopotamidae > Hippopotamus > Hippopotamus amphibius. Next base: position 18,740,847 of record NC_080203.1, on the reverse strand, counting down.
TTAGTACTAAAGCCATTAACACCCAAATATCCAGAACTCACTTGCTGTTCTCCTTGTCTCCATAACATAACTGTTTGCATTTAAAAAAATAAGACCTAATAGGTAGAGTTTCTAGGACTGGTGGAAAATGTTGGTTGTTTTTTTTTTTAACCTCCTGTCTCTTAAAATAATTCTTGGGTTGAAAATCAGGTGGGCTTCTGCAGTAGCTAATGACCAGGGTGAGCCCCATCCATTGGCAGGAAATGGAGCTGGAGATCTGGACTCAGTTTTCCATTTTAGCATTGACCCTAAACCCAGGGCTCAGCAGCTTCCTCAGCTCAGCGTCCCCAGGGAATGCATAGGCCTCAGGCAAGGAAACGGGAGGGAGGCAGAGAGTGTGGGCAAAGACAAAAGAGAGTAAGAAGGTGAAAGAAGAAGGAGAAAAACAAGTCCTTCCCCCCATTTACTATCCATCTTCTAATTCAGACCCTCAATTTGCAACCACTAGGTCACCAAGGTAACCTTCTCAGGCTCTCCACTCATCTCCCAGCTGAATTTGGCGCCTCTTGCCATGGTCTCCTAAGTTCTGCTATAAAAAAACAGTTCTGGTCATATTAATCCTTGGCACAAAAATCACACAAAGAAAAGTGTAACATCACACAGGGAGAAGTGTAACCCTTGAATGTGGCCTTCAAGGCCCTCTGCAACCCGGCTCTGATCTGCCCCTCCGTTGTACCCCCGTCCTCCAGCCACACCTTCTTCTTCATGTTTCCACGCAGGAGATGTTTGTTCTTCTCATTTCCTCATCTCTCAAGGTCCAGCCCAAATGCCATCTCCTCCCTGAAGCCTTCTCAGATTACCTTAGGTTGCAGTTAACTGCCTCTGGCCTGTTGCATCACAGCACATTAATACAGCTGGCCATTCTGAGTCTCTTCTGAGCAGACAGTAAGCTCCTAGAGGGTAGGTACATGCCTGTCTATGGACATCTTCTCAGCACTTTGCACAATTACTTGTATCAGTTGGCTTCCAATATGTATTTGTCAAAACACTGCATACCTGAGAAGGGAAAAGAGGAAATGGAGGGAGCGAGGAGAACGTTAAGTTGTGTTGTGGTGAAGCTTATGGCTAATATCCTCAACAGTTGGCTTAGGTGCCCTTCGGTGCCCTTGGTGCCAAGGGCTGTCTAACCCAAAGCCGACATGGTGGCTTAACAAGTTGGTCTGGGATTGATATTTGAAGTGCATCCCCTTTAATGATATGGAATTAATTCACTTTCAAATTAGCTACTCAGAACTAGAAACCCTCTTCTGAAAAACTACCACCATCATTTTATACGTTTGTTTCAAGCTGGTCCTTGAAGGGAAGGTGGAATTTGGATGCAATGGGCAAAACAGTGTGTTCAGAGACCTGGAGATAGAGAAGAGTTAAAAGGAGACAGACTCAGCTAGACAGAGGCTATCTATTGGGGAATTAGTGGGAGATTGAGCTGGACAAATAAGGTCCATCCACTCTAGGACACATAGATTGGGGGGGTGTGGAAGTAGGTAGAGGAGTCTTGATTTTAGTTACAGAACCATGAGGAGCCTTTGAAGGGCCTTGAGGAGGGGTGTGATGTAATGAAAACAGTGTTTGCAATAGATTCACTTGACTTACTGGTAACTCTACAAACTAAAACTACGATAAACCTACAACGATCTGAACCATAGAATATCCTATTATTTATGCACACAGGAGTGAGTTTTCTTACCAGGGAAGAGAACGGATGGAAAAATACTGCTTCGTATATACCTACTGCATATCAGGTGCTAGACTTTTTTTCCCAGCAGCTTTTCTCTTTCTCCCTCTCCTCACACTCTTTCGCCCCTTTCCTCCCTCCCTCACATACCTGCACAGGCCCCTACCAAAATATCCCCCTGACTCGGACTTGACTGGCCTTTAAGGATAATCAATTTCCTGTGACATTACTCATAAAAAATATGTTTTAAAATACCAGTAAATACCAGGCAAAAATTCATCGAAAGAATCCAGAAATTTAACATCATGTGCTGATTTGATGGAACAGAGGAATGGAAATACACATCTTCTGGACTGAGGCTAACCGTTTTGGGGTGGTGGCAGAGCTTCAAACTGGAGAATGTTGTTTTTCATGGGCAGCTTAAAAAATTGTCATTAAATATTTTCAAGAAGTTAAAACAACATTTAAAGCAAGTTGGGCAACTTAAATAGTCGCTGTTGTTGCTGTAACCCAAATATCCCAACATATTTAGAGCCTAGGTGCATCTGAATAAAATCAGAAGAGTGTGATTTCTCCAAACCTTAGTGGAGCAAAAATTAAGCAGATGAACTATGAAATGAACACGAGAATTAATTTGTAGTTGGGATCATAAAAAAGCCAGATTTTTGAAGAGATTATTTTATTTTGATTGCAGACTGTAAATTATTACAGGGAGTTGGTGTAGGAATGACATTGAGGCTTACTTTTGGGTCAATTTGTTCCCAACTTGACCCACCCTTGGTAGTGGGGAGGGCTGGGGTTTCTCTAATCCCTAAGAAACCCGTCTCCCTACGGCTTTAGGACTTGTCTCTCCACTCCTTACACTGGCTTTCTTTCAGCATGTTGTCATGTAAGTGCAGTTAAGAAAGCAGAATAAATATTCTATGGGCATTACTTGGAAAATAAACTTATAAAGATGTGTGAGTATTTAAGTTGCACACTTACAACTCAAAAGAATTCTTAATAGAAAGAAATAGGTATTTGGCTAAAAGTCAAAAATTTTGAAGTAACTTTAAAAGGTGAATAATTTACATTAGCATGGTGTTTATATAATAGGGTGTGTGTGACAAAGTTAAAATAACACTGAAAATAACTTGAGTCATTTAAATATTCCTCCTGGTAACTGTAGAATATAAGTGCCTTCGAAGTGGGGAATGGTAAGTTTCTAGACAGCTGGCGGGGATTTTTTTTTTTAAATGTTCCTTTACATTTGAAAACTGGTATTAGCATTTACTTCTCTGACTCAGAGCAATTCCCCCATGCCTGTCAGAGATCTTCTAGGAATGAACGCTGACAGCCAGGCAGGGAAGGGCAAGCCTGTCGTTTCACTTCCGCAAACCTGTTTATAAAGCCTTCTGCAATCCCCCACCTGCTCAGACACTGTTCGCTAGTCCCCTCGACTCCTGCTGTTTAATAATTCTGGGAGCTACTTTGATTTCATGCATTACCCTTCAGGTAAGTTACAGGAACTTCACCAATGGCCAAGCCACATGGTTGTGGATTGGATAAGAACAAAGAAAAAAAAAGGAAGTAGTGAGTGACAGGAAGTATTGTGTTAGTGCTAATATTAATATTAATATCAACAAATCAATGAGCAAAGCCCCCTGCCTCTCGATTTTGAAGCTGGATAATAATGCCATATATATTATTTATATGGATAAGAATATATGTGCACACACACATGTGACACAGATTCCCTCACCTTCCCACCCTCACTCTCAGTTACATTAGGACATGGTTGGTCTGATCTGAATTACAGTACGTTAGTGGATTGGTGAAAGAGTTTATATGATCACTAACACAGGTAACATTAGGAACAACATTAGAACCTCTACCCAGTATCACCGTTTATATTGTTTGCTTTACCTTTTACACTTTCCCCCTTTGGAGTCACATGTCTTCAGCAGTGTCCTCTTAGGAAAATAAATAGAAGCTTCCTCTGGAATACTTTTTACCAGTCAGTCAGTCAGTCGGTCCTGTAATTTGCAGCTGGTAGGACTTATTTTCCCCAGAGAAGGAAAATAGGGCGGACGGAGGCAAGGGTACAGCAGGGACATATCATGTATTTTTCTACCCAGTCTGTGTCCTGCCGTTGATTGTATTTACACAGATAAATTGAAGAATGTTGCATTTGTGGAGTTTGCCAGTATGATCAGATGGAAGGTCATCACTAGGATGATCCCCAGTGATTCCACCTCCTGATGCTCGCACCCTTGCGTAATTCTCTCCTCCCCACATTGTGTGGGGGCTGGACCTCCAGTCTCTCTTCTCTAACAAATAGAACATGGCAGAAGTGGTGAGATGTCACTTCTGAGTTTGGGTTACAAAAAGCCTGTGCCTTCTAACTTGAACTCTGTCCCTCCTCTCCTTCTCTACCCCCTCCCCTCTTCCTATCTTCGTTGTCGTCACCACCTTCCATACCATGAGGACACTCAGACAGCCTATGGAGAGGCCCACAGAGAAGAAGTGAGGCCTCCTGCCAGCAGCCCCTTGAGTGAGTTTGGAAGTGGAGTCTCCAATCCCAGTTGGGTCTTGAGATGACAGCTTGATGGCACCTCAGAGACCCCGAGCCAGAGGCACCCAGCTACACTGTGCCCAGGTTCCCGACCTGCAGAAACCGTGAGAGAATAACTGGTTGTTGTTTTGGGGTAATTTTTTTTTTTTTTGGCTACACCGCGCATGCAGGATCTTAGTTCCTTAACCAGGGATCAAACCCGCTGCAGTGGAAGCCCGGAGTCTTAACCACTGGAACACCAGGGAAGTCCTGTTTTGGGGTAATTTGTTGTTCAGCAATAGGTAACTAATACAGAAAGTCTTGTCATTGTATAACCAACATAAGTTTATAAGCTGAAATCTGACCAAATTGTTTGTTTTCTTCTGAAAAAATGGTAGGAAATCGTGACTGAAAGCCCTCCCCCTCTGTTTCTCTCTGGCTCTCTCCCTCTTCTCTTTCTTTTTTGGGAATAGACAACTGTAATTACAATTTTAACAGGAAATCACAGAGATCAATCATAGGGATTAATACTAATTAGATTTAAAGAAAAGAGAGAAAGAGAATTAAAGGGTGTTACTGTGTAAGTTAACCTTCCCTTTATAATAAACACTTGTTCCTTGATAATGTTTTTCTTATAAACATGGTGTGTGTGCCTCTGTGTGTGTGTGTGTGTGTGTGTGAACACACTGTGTTTATTTTAATGCTTGACTAGACTTTCGTTATTGATGGAGGAATGGAGGGATGAGGGTACTTACATGCACCTCCAAAATGGGCTATGGGTTCAAATTAGGGATAAAAGACTTCTTGCCCTTGACATGTATATATACTGTACACAGTTTTTTTTAAAAATCTGGTTTGTTGTTTTCAGGGTATAGGAATGAAAATTTAAATGTTATGTTGAGTCTCCTTTTATCAGTGAAAAATCACATTATGGCTCTAATTTTTAAATACTTGACAAGCAATTATTATAACAGATGGTTTCAGACATTTTTGGCTTTCCCGGAGATTGAAAGAAAGGTGAAAATGCTCGTTTCTTATGAGAGCAATAAAGCTTTTTCTTATTATTATCACAAATATGATTAACACTATGTGGTAGATTTTTATAAATCACGTCACTTTAAAAATGGAACGAACATTATCACAGTAAAGGAGGAAAATACTCTTTCAGCAAGGCATTTCGAAAGGTAAATTAGCCAACTCAAAATGCAGTTTTCTCTTAAAGCATTTTTATCTTCCTATCTTTTGAATGGTTCCTATGCTTATGAACTCCCAAGCCCTTTCTCAGTACCAATCAGTCAACTGGCTTGAGCACCGACTGAATACCTTCGCCAAGTACTGTATGAGAAAGGCAACACAAACAAACAAAGAAACAAACAAACAAGCAAATAGGAGAGGATCTCCCGTGCTCAGGAAGCACACAATCAAGCGGAGAAGATCAAACCTGGAACTGAAATGGATGAAGTACACTTTTACTGAGTAACGACACGTCCAAGTCAAGTGCAGATTACTCTTGAATTCTGAAAAAAATTATGCCTAATTATACTGAGACGTTTACCCAGGCCAAATATGATTCTCGACTACAATATTGCTTTGCATTTTTGTTCTTGCTATTTCCTTTGCCTAGAATGCCCTTGCTCTCCATCTTCACCTGATGAAATTCTCTCTCTTATTTAAGGTCTAATTCAAAGACTCCCAATTCCATGATGCCTAGGCTTACTCCATCTTGACGTATATGTTGCACTGGGAAATCTAGCCCACCCAGCTCTGCCCCCTAGAATCCCATGAGTCATACTTCCATATCTTGATCACGTCTCTTCTGTCTCCTTTGATGTCTCTTCTTTTTCTCATAACTGTGCCTTGAAGATTGAATGTTAAGAAATTCTGATTCACTGGTCCTAATTACCTGGATTCATGTCATCTTCCCAAGGCTTTCTCTCCCTGTAATTACCTCTTATACCCTTTACTTGAGCTCCAGCTCAATTTCTTGAGCAAATTTCTGGATGTATCCACTTGGATGTCACTGTCATCCCCAACTCAATATGTCCAACCTAGACTCACCTTCACCCCTATCCTCTACCCTCATTGCAGTTTCTTTACTTAAAACCAGAACTGACCATGTCTTCTGAGTTTTAGGGCTCTAAATGGTGACATCTTATTTGATTCAGTCTCTTCTTTTTCACCTATATCCTGTCAGACAGATCAGGACTTAGCTCCAGCCTCATGCCCTGCATGAAGCCTGTCCTCTCTGCTCCAGGGTCTGGAGTCTTTCACACTCCAAATTTGCCTGCACGACTCAGTTTATCTCTTGATCAGGAATGGGGTTTCTACAGATATTTAACTGTTTTATAGGCTAAAATGAATGAAGTCTTGTTGTTCTTCACTTGAAATCATTCTCATTTTCATCTTTTCCTACACTTCTATGCCTTCCCCCATCTGCTCTTCCCATCTCTTCTCACCTAGCTTAGAGCACTAACCCCCTAGGTGTCCTTCCATCAACGGTGCACTTCAGTGCCCTGTGCCAGTGCTTATGCTCACACAGGAGGCCCTTCTTCCTCTTCTCTGCTTAGCCAGCTTCTCCTCATCTTCTAAGAGTGAGATCACTGCCCACTTCTACCAGGAAATCTTCCTGGATCTTCCAACCCAACTGGAAGGTTCTCTTCTTTGGGGCTGAATGTTGAGTGTAGGGGAGGAAAGCGCATTTTGGGTTTGAATCCCAGTGATGTGTTACATATTAACTGTCTGGCCTCCATTTCTCTGAGCCTCAGGTTCCTCATCTATAAACAGAGAAAATAATTTTTATCTTGCAGAGCTGTTGTGAGGGTTAAATAAGGTCATTATATAATGTCTGGCACATGGTAACAACTATTATTACCATGTAGGTCTTGACTCTCCTCTAAGGCTGATACATTGCACAACCCTGGGGAGTGTCTCCATGAATACTGTCCCTTGCAGTTCACAAGTGCACAACTTGCACATGGTAGTCCAGGTCTACTATGTCTCGTATTGATTGTTTGCTGAATTATTTATATGTATTTTAGTGTTTAATAATCCATAAGCTTCTGAAGGGAGGATGGGGAAGGGCGGTGCTCCTTCTCTTGTATATAGTCTTGTTTACTGCTACTTCTCTAGCCTCATCTCTCACCGCCATCAACTGCCCCCCCACCCCGCCCCAAATAGTATTGAATTAAACTACTTGTGATTTCTCTGATGGCCACAGCCCTGATCCTCAGGTCTCTGAACAGGCCCTTTCTCTGGGCTAGAATAGCCTCTAGCTCCCTAGGCTTGTTTACTTGTCTCCTCCTAATTAGACCATGTTCGTCTTGTTCACCATTGTATGCTCAGCATCTAACATAATGCCTGGAACATAGGATGAGCGCAATAAATGTTTGTTGAATGAATAGATTGTTTTCAGGGATTATTACCTAGCTTTCCTCAAGAAGGGGCAGATTTTCAAATGAACAGCTGTGTTTCTTTAGCTACCATGACTGCAATAGATGGATATTTGTGCCTCCCCCCACCAATTTGTGTATTGAAATCCTAACCCCCAAATGTGATAGTATGAGGAGGTGGGGCCCTTGGGAGGTAATTAGGTCATGAGGGTGGAACCCTCATGAATGGGATTAGTGCCCTTATAAAAGAGGCCCAGAGGCCTCTTTTGCTTTTTATCCATCATGTGAGGACACATGCAGTTTGCAACCTGGAAGAGGGCCCTCACCATAACCTGACCATACTAGCACCCTAATCCCGAATTTCTAGCCTCCAGAATCATGAGAAATAAATTTCTGTTGTTTATTTTTTTATAAGCCACCTAGTCTTTGGTACTTTGTTATAGCAGCCCAAACAGACTAAGACAATGACTGAATTACTAATGTATACTGAAATCCTTTGTGTATATTATCATGTATATTGTGCTAACATTGTCTGCTTCTTAATAAGTGTGTGGCCTTGGACAAGTTTCTTAATCATTCCGTGACTCAGTTTCCTTATTTGTAAAATGAATATAGTAAGAGTATTTCTCTCAGGACTGGAGTGAGGATTCAGTGAGATACTTCTACTATCTGGAATGTTCTCTCTCAGATCATCCCAGGGCTGGCTCCTTTTTCACAAGCAAGATTCAGTTCAAAGGACAAATTCTCAGATGCTTTCCCTGACCGCTCTGACTCCTTCTCCAATTTCTCTCACATCATCTTGTTTTAAGTTCATCATGGCATTTGTCACTGTCTGATTTTCTCTGTGTACTTATTTATTTGTTTACTAGCTGTGTGACCTTGATTTCTCTGAGCTTCAGTTTCTATTCACTGCCATATCCTTAGTGCCTAAAATACAGTAGTGCCCGGTGAATATTTGTCAAACAAACTGACTTACCTTCCCCTTCCAAGTCTTTGAGAAGCCAGACTTGGGTGAAAATTTTCTGATCACATAAGTCAGGGGACAAAACTCTTTTCAGAGTACTATCAGTTTGTGGTTAAGTATGAGATCTAGCCCCGGCCTCAGTTGGTGGGATGTGAGTTGAGTGATTTCTAGAACCGCCGGTGGTTTTTTTTTTTTAATTAATTAATTAATTAATTATTTTTTTGGGGGTACACCAAGTTCAATCATCTGTTTTTATACACATATCCCTGTATTTCCTCCCTTCCTTGACTCCCCCCCCTCCGCTGGTGGTTTATAAATCACTAGTGCAAACTCTGCCTTCCATGGACAAAAAGTGACACAGAAAAGTGATAGATCAAACTAAGAAGGTATGTGGCTAAGTACTAAGCTGAGTGGTGTAGAGTCTCAGGAATATGGGTAGACGGAGGGATTCAGTTGAGGGACCTTAAAGGAGAGAGAATTCATCCTAGGGAAGGGACCAGGCACTAATGTTTGTAAAGCACTTAGAAGAGTGTCTGGCCCATCGTAAAAGCTATGTATGTGTTTATGAGATAAAAACACCCAACTGATATTTTTATGCCATCAAGATTTTATTTTTTCTCTTAAAAAAGATACAGGACTTCCCTGGCAGTCCAGTGGTTAAGACTCTGTGCTTCCACTGCAGGGGGCATGGGTTCAATCCCTGGTCAGGGAACTAAGATCCCACATGCCCTGTGGTGCTGCCAAGAAAGGGAAAAAAAAAAGGATACAAAAATATAAAAAAGCTTTATTCATGAAATTACCACGGGCTGCTCTTTCTCAAAAGCACACATAAGAGGGCCACAAAAGCACTTCTTTGTCTGATATTTGTAAATATTATATCCCAACTTTAGAAAGAGCATCTACAGGAGACCCCAAACCTAGGGATCACATGGACGCAATCTGATCATCCAAGTGAAGGGACCAGTTCTCAGAACTATTAACAGAGGAAGACAACTGCATGGGATGGGCCTCCTGAGCCTCTGCTTGGTGACCTGGGGCCTGGGTCTGCCCTTCTTCACTGAAGACACAAGGCGGACAATCACAGTTGGACCTCTGGCTGGACTGTGACAAGGTGAACACCTCATAGCATGTCTCCCCGTCCGGGGTTGTGACAGCTCCCTCGCTGGCTCCTTCCCCGGAGCAGGGCATTGTGAGCCAGGGGGAGCGTTGGGGGGCAGTGCACGACACCGGGATCACGTACTTAGACGAGGTACGCTTGGAAGCATAGTATATCTCGGTGCTGTAGAGAATCATGTCCTGAGAGACAGCCTTGGCCCGGATGCCACATTCCGTCACGCGGTAGGTGAACTGGTAGGCATGTGGCTGAACATGGTTGGCAGGGCAGCCCAGGCCCAAGTGTAGCTCATGAAAGTGTACATAGACATCGTTGTTCAACATGAAGGGGTGTACGGTGACCATGAACCAGTCTGTGGAGCACAGTACAGTCATTGGATTTTGTCCGGAACAGGCCGAAAACACCGAGGTGAGGAAGACCAGCCCTCCTATCAGCTTGAAAACTTTCATCCTGGTAGCCGATCAGGTAATGACTCTCAGGAAACAGGAAGCTGTCTGATGAGGAGTTCTAGAACATACAAACACGCAAAAGGCAAATCGTCTTATTTCCTATTGAAAGTTTAAACATAACCATTTTTTAAAAACAAAAGGCCATTCCTAAAGCATTAAAAAAAAAAGAAGCTAAGAGAGTAGAACTTAAACGTTCTCACTAAAAAGAAAAAAGGTAAACATGTAAAGTGAGGTATGTGTTAATTAACTTATGGGGGAAATTTCTTCACAATGTAAATATATGTCAAATCAGCACGTTGAATACTTTAAATCCCTTCCAATTTTATTTGTTAATTATACCTCAATAAAACTGAAAAAAATTAATAAAAAGCAAAGGACAATATCCTTGTGAGAGAGAAGTGAATTCTGAGGTCACTGTTGGAACTCACGTGTCTCTAGATGACTACAATGGCTTCTTGAAGTGACTTTAGCATGTTGTTTCCCTCACATATAGAATGAGAGTCTATGCCGATTAGGAGTAGCATTCCTTTGTGTGCAAACCCAGCAAAAAAGAAAACAAAACAGTTTTCATACCAAACATTAAGGTGACAGGAGATGACAGTTTAATTCAAGCTGACAGCACTTTCCTCCTGAAGGCCCCAGTGTCCTCCCTTCTCTAGTGCCTTTTTTTGGGGGGGTTGCAACAAATTTAATTAAATGAAAACCTAACAAGAAATTGTGGTTTATTCCCGACAACCAAATATTGAAACTTTGCCAAGTGGCTCACGTAAAATGATCTAATGAATGCTTCGTAAATGCCAGCAGTAGCATCATAAGCCATTATGGCCAACAGATTTCCTGATATCGTAATCAGGATACCTTGTAAAGTAGTGAAATTGCAGAAATAAAAGCATACTGGTTTTTAGTTTGACATTTTTTTCATCCATATTACACACTACCCAGAAGTCCCATATTAAAGAAAGCGAGCCTTGGGTTTGTGCTTTACATGTTGATCGCCAAGTCACCTCCTAAAATATTCTCTGTGGCCATGGTTTGGGTCATATGCTTTGCTTAACAATCTTCTATTTTCACTAGTCTTTTAAATTTCTTTTCTTTTTCAGTAGAAAGCTCCGTAGCCACTTCCCAGTCCTATTATCTTTTAGCTCCTGCAGAGTGACAGGCAGAGCAGTAAGGAGGAAAAACAGAGTCATGCTAAGAACAAATGTCCAAAACAGTTTCAGAAGGAGTACACGCAAAGAAAGGAGGAAGGAACAGGAATATCATCAAATATTCAAGTCTGCTTTCATTTTTAAAGTGAAAATGAAAGAAATCAAATAGAAAAGTGCCTAAAATTTCAAAGGAAATGTCTATGCAGGGTTTTACTTTTGTTCCCTGCTGAGTTAAGTAATCCTTGCATAAATGAATTCATTCTTTGATTAATATTTATTGAGTGTCTACTTTGTGCCCAGCACCGTGCTAAATAAAAAGCATCCCAAGACAGTTCTTTCCTTCCCTCTTCTTCAGTTACAAAAATGCAACTCTTTCTCTTCTGTTGAGATGATGAATTTGCTGCAGTCTTTAATGGAAACCATGGCAGAGGAGCCCACCAGCCGGGTACTGTGTCCTGGATGAAATGCTTTTACGTCAGCACTTGATCTGATTGGTACCCTTGTCTCTCCCTCTCTCATTACTGACTCCTCATTCTCTTGGGGATGTTGGGGTGTAAAGAGAAGCCTATGAGGTCTACCTGGCTCCCTCCCTTCCTCTTTGTTCTGAAATGTCTCTCTTAGAACTGCTTTTTTGTTTTTCACAAAGCAAAAAAAAAAACAAAAACAAAAAACCAAAAAAAAACCCCATACCAAACCAAACCAAACCAAAGCAAAGAAACAGCAGCAGCAGCAACAGACCAAAAACCCCAACCCTCTTGCCCTTCCAAAAAACCAACCAAACAAAATATGACGACAACATCAATAAAAACCAAGTAAATTCTGATGCCAGCTGGTCCTGCATAATGACTGGACAGTTAAATACACAAACCACTTGCTCTGGAATGATGCATATTTGCTGAGGTTCCTTCTGGAAGCTGAGATCATCACTTCATCACTGCTGCACTATTGTCTTGGTCTCAGGAAGACCACCTTGCCTTGAGCTTGCTTTAGGAGTGCCTATCTCTCCCTTTCTCTCCCTCTCTCCTCCTTCCTTCACATCATCTCACAACCTGGACCTATTTGCCCTGAACAAAACCCTCCCCTTTAAGTAGTTCCTGGAATGGGCCAGGGGAACAATCCTTCCACTCCAATTTAGTTGTTCAAACCCCAAAACTGAGACCAAGTTGAAGGCTGTGTTCTTGTCCAGGAAGTTAGCCATCCACTTCCTTTCCCACCCTTGAGTATCTTTCTTGTCCTCCCTCCTCCTCCTTCTCAAGGTTAATCCAAAGAGAATTATAAAAAGCCCAGATTCTCTGAGAAACATTACAGTCATCCCCCAACCAATTATTTTAGACCACTTCACTCCCGCCCCCAACATCCACTTTTTGAATTACATTGCACTGAATCAGTCTTGAAGGAAGAGGTTTAGTAACATCACTGAGTCTGGGGGTTTATTTAGCACAAATCTCCAAAATCAGGACAGAATCTGTTTCCTCTGATTTTCTGGTAGCCAGGGAGAGATTGCCACAAGTTGGAGCAATAAATGTGTGTGACAACATACCTTTGAGCTCAGATAAAACTGAAAAATGAAGTCTGTGGGACCCATGTTTAAGACTGCATCTCTAAGGTGAGAGGGAGGAGTTGGGAGATCAGGGGAGAGCAGAATGCACTTGCTAATGAACTTGCTAACCCCTAGCTCAATGCCACTCTTGGGGAGTTGCTCCCTTTTGCTGAGCACAGGTCATCAGAACTGGGCAGCCTCCCTTCCCTGCTGCCTGCAATTCCCAGGGAAGGGTGGAGGGTGTGTGTGGGTGTGTGTTGAGGGATGGTTATAAGTCATTCACAACACAGTGTGAATTCATCAAATCATCTGGCTTTTCTAACATCCAGCTGAGATGTGTCTGCAGAATGGGACCTTGTAGTTGGATGGGGAGGGAGAGGGTGGGCTCTGATTACAGGGCTGGGGGGCAGAGGAAAAAGGGGGCCAAAACGCTAGAGATGGGAATGGGGTGCCAGAAGAGAGGGTTGTGCGGGGTGCCAAACTGGAGGTATTTTTAGCCATAGCTGGGGCCATGCCCAGCATCCCGGGAGCTAAGGGAGTTGAGGACTGGGGAAGAAATAACTGCAGAGAAGGCAGCCCTCACCCCGGGACTACTGTCTGGCTTCTCAGAGGTGGCTGGGCTGTTAGAAAGCAAGTCTCAGGGTTTGCATTACCATAGCCCCATTTTGGCTTGATTGCAATTTATGCCTATGAAGCTCCTTTGATACATTTGTATAGCCAAGCACGGCTCAGCTATTGGTACCTGCAGTCCTGAAATGAGCTATAAAGAGGCTGGCAAAATCTGAGCTGCTTAATGACACCTGGTTGCAAAATGTTTGCTTTCCTTGCAGCTACAGAGTACAGTAGCTTTCTGTTTTTCTAAATGTGGTTTATGCATATACATTTTCCATTAGTTCTTTTAAAAGAGTTTTCCTCCTTTCCCTTTAAAAACAATGCCCTAATAAGCCTAATTCTTAATACATTCTTTACATTTAAAAAAAAAAACATGAAGTGTTTCATTCTGGGAATATGAACTCTCTTTCTTAATATCTTACAAGAAAGAGATTGAATATTGGTCTAAACACAGAGCGTTTTTAATCTCAGAAGAAAAAAAAGATACTTTTTAAAAGAGGCAAAAGTTGAAGTCCAAATTAGTTTTGTGATATTGGTGAGTGAATTGAGACATGTAACACAAATCTCCTTGAAAGCAGACAGATTTTTCCCTCCCCATCTCCTCTGATGTTGTTAGAGACACATATGAACTCTTTGCATGGGGAATGGGGAGGGGAATTAGCTAAACATTTCCACATCTGGTTTAAGAACGGTTTGGAAAAAGAATTCACTCCATAAGCTTCTGGAAGCTTTTGGGGTCGACAGTTATTTTTAAAATTCAGTATACTCATGACAGTATAGTTATCATTTGTATATTGTTTTCCCAGAATCTTGTTGTCAAAACAAAAGGAAAAGGAGGGGAAAAGGAAACTCCAAAGCAGTATGCAATTATCTCAGGGAAATATAACTGTTAGGGCATTGATTTGCAGTAAAGTTTGTTCACTCTCTTGCAGCTGATTCGAAGAAAAATGAATCTGAGTTAGAATAAAGATTCCTTTACGAAATAAGAACAGAAGAAAGAATCCTAACACTCTGTGGACCCTTTACTTTAGAACTTCAAATAGTCAGATGTTGACTTTTCCCAGCCAACTATCTCAAGGTTTGGGAGCCTTTTAAAATTGAGGTCCAGTTTTAAAGAATTAAACTGGTTCGTTGCTCTCAAAGAAAGTGAGGATTGTGATTATATTAATAATGTTGAAGGTATAGTAAAGTGAATTAGAAAATTAAATTACTGCCTTTGTAGAATTTACTTTCATCCTAAAGAAATCCGGGCCCGGTTTCGTTTTCCAACATTGTGAAACACGGTGTTAAAGTAACCACACATTATTCATTGTTTCGCGAGGAAGAATAATTATGAACTGCTAATGCTTAACAAAGTCCATTCTCTCAACCAAGGAAAACACCTTGACTCAACCCTAGGAAAGATTTCATTCAAATTAAACTAAAAAATAATCATTAAAAGTGCTTTTTTCTGTTTTTTTTTTCTTCTGCTTTTAGTAGAAAAATTGTAGGAAAAAAAACTGTAGAAAAATTGGGAGACATAGAAAAGAAAAAAGAAGAAAACATTCTTCGATCTGAAAATAATCATTGTTAAATTTCTGGTTTATATACTTTTAGTTTTGGGGGAAGGGGAAATCTATATACATATATATGATCCCATGTCATTTCTGGAAAAAAGAAAGGGGGCAAGGCTTTTTGAAAGCTGTTTTTAATTTTTCACATTGAATTTGAAAGCAATCAAAGCATGATTTTTGTTTGGGCCATCTGGCTTTGTTCTTATAATCTGTTAAGCTATCAAGCATAGTTTAAATGTCATGGTTCATCTCATGTACCAATAAAGGTTGCGAAATTAGTAAGAATCCAAGCTCCTTGTAAGAGAGAAGTTTTCGCTGGGTCATAAATTTGGTTACTAAAAGGTGAGGAGTCTGATGTGAAATCAAACCATAATAAAGGCTACGCAACAAGGGTAAACCATACCCTGACTGAACATAAGTATTTCCAAATAAATACAGAAAGCCATACTTTAGTGGAAATGACAAATATCAGGTCATGGGAATCCTTCCCTTTCATGCAGAGAAGCTGAGTTAGTTTAATTTTTAAAGTTGAACGAAGGGATGTATTTCATAATTTCCATAAACTGTAAGGAAAATCCCAAATGTGTGCCCCAATCCAGTTTATGTTTTAATTTAATAATTTATTTGAGTTTGATTTTTCAGAAAACGACACCCTGTGCCACAAAGCCCCAGAGCCCCTTCTCATTTTAAAAGACAAGGAAAGTTTGTGTCTGTGCAGAGCTTGCAAATCTGCAGTAGCAGGGCCGCCTTTTTAACCCATTAGTTGTCTCTGGAGGGCTGCCCAAACCAGAGAAAGGTCCCTTCGCCCAAGATGATTTCCGGGTGTTACCATCAGAAGGCAGAGGACTGAATCAGACACTCCTTCAAGGGCTTCACCACCTCTTTGATACACCTGTGTCAATAAACGAGGGCTCAAGACAGCTTTCAAAAATGGTCAGGCACATTCCTCTCTCCCTTTCAAAATTGGGATTTTTAGGTACAGGTTTTCTTAAAGTGAGGTGCACATATACGGCCCCAGCTGAAGGATGGCTTTAGTCCAAATCAAACCATGGTTGACTTTACAGGCTGTTTGGCCGATTTTTACCTGACTTGACCAATCTGCGGCTCTCCCAAACCCAAAGCTACCTCGTGTATGCCCCACCCAGAATGTGGCCACTTGGTGCGTGTGTGTACACCCTGACTGAGTCCATTCACCATATCTTGGCTCCTGAGAGGGAGAAAAGGTTTAGAAAATGTTCCTTTGATAGGAAGGCTGTTGGTTGTTGTTAGGGAGCCTACAATTTGGGAGGCTTGGCTGCATATTGGAATAGGTAAAGAGGCATTGCTCTGAGGCCAGGACATTGTGGGAAGAGCAAATCCGTCTCTCCCCGCCCCGCCCCCCCCCCCACACAGATGGACAGATGGAAGAACAGACACACACACTAAGAAGAAAGGAAAGCCCAAATCTATTTCCTGTTGTTGCCCTGATCTTTACTATTTTTCCCCATCCCTTAATGCTTGGACTTTAAATTCCTTAGGGAGCTGAGTCTTGATCTACCATAGTGTCTGGTACATGGTAAGTACTCAGTAAATACTTACTGAATAAAGGAATGAAGGAACCACCAGAAATTGCCATCATCCACTGTTCTTGTCCAGTCCCTAAGGGCCTGAATCTAGTTACTGGCTATATCTCTCCTCCACTCTTTCCCCAAACTCCTGGTTGAAGGCCTGGGGTAGCAGTGAAAATTTTCTTCGTAGAAAGTGCAGGGCCCCTGTCAAGAGTCCTGCCTGCTTACCCACCTGCCTGCCTACTGACCTCACTGATGCCAAAGGCTGTAAGTTGGCCCAGCCCAATGGAACCCACTGCCCTCTCAATTAGCTCCTAGCCAGCCTCTCCAAATGGAGCCAGCACTCCTTGCACTAACTCCACAACCCTGGTCTCTATCCTCCTTTCTTCTATCAAGCAACCAAGCACAACCAGTATATGCATGCCCAGATTTAGCAGTAGATTCACAGGCTACCCCAACTCTGATGGTCTCAGGTAACTGAATGAAGTCAACCTGTCGACAGAAGACAAGGTGCAACTTTCCTCTGATCTAGCTTTACATGGGAGGAGAGAAGAAATTCTTAAGCCCACCCAGACCAAGTCCAGGCAACGGAGGGACACAGCATCATCAGAACCAGAAGTCTCAGGCCCACGGGGTACTGAGGAGCAATGGGTATGTAGAAGGGGCTTCCTGGAATCCCTGGGTTGACTGACGCGAATGGACACAGCCCCCTGAAGTCGCCCGTGGATAGATTCCCTTAGCCTCAAGGAGGAACCAAACCACGAGCTGGATGTCTGTTCCTCTTCAGAGCACATCTACACGTCTACTACCAGTTCCGAGCACAGAGGTGCAAATCAGAAAGCACCAGAGGTTCCTGGGAAATCGGAGGCAAGGTGGGTTAAGTCTCCCTCAGTGCAAGCTCACCCCCGGCTCACTCTGGGCCAGGCTTGCCCAATCCACTCTGCCAACTCTAGACCGAGAGAGATCCAGGCCAACCCCAGGTTTTGTTTCAGTGTCCCCCGGCCTGAGTGATCCCCAAAATGCTTTGAAGTTGACCCCATCTCCACATAAGCTATTGTACTTCGCTGGCAGATATCACTCTCCATTTCTGCCATCTGTACCTTTTATATAACAAATGTTTTGACTTTGGGTGTGATAGGTCCTAATCCTAGTAATATCAGAATACTTGGGGCGTAGCATTGGCTTGGTACCTTCTCCATGCAATTAGTATTTCATTAAAATATATACATAATAGGCTGAACGTGTGTTCATCATCTGCCTATTATAATGTATATATATTTAAAAGTAAACATATAGCATATAAGTAATGTTAAAAATAAATATAAAAGGCTGACCTATTATTATATCTGATAATACATACATATGTGATATATAATACTATTAAAATATATATTCACAGCAAAAAGAGGAGGGCCTCTCCTATCTGGCAATCTATCTTCCCCTTAACAAAGAATAAAGGACTCTTTTCTGAAATTGTTTTCAAGGGCCAAGCCTTTGAAATTACATCATTTGGATATATCTATATCTATATCTATCTATATCTATAAAGAATTGTGTCCCCTCAAACTCATATGTTGAAGTCCTAACTCCCTTAGAATGTACCTCAGAATGTAACCTTATTTGGAAATAGGGTCTTTACAGAGGTAATCAAATTAAAATGAGGTCATTAGGGTGGGCTCTAATCCAATATGACTGATGCCCTTACTAAAAGGGGAAATTTGAACACAGAGGGAAGACGATGTGAAGTCACAGGGAGGAGACAGCCATGTGACTGGAGTGAAGCATTTATAAGCCAAAGAATGCCAAGGATTTTCAGCAAACACCAGAAACTAGAAGAGGCAAAGAAGGATCCTCTCCTAGAGCCATCAGAGCGAGAACATGGCTCTGCTAACACTTTGATCTTGGACTTCTAGCTTCCAGAACTGTGAGAGAATACATTTCTGTTGTTTTAAGCCACCCAATTTGTGGTCCTTTGTACAGCAGCCCTAGGAAACTAATATATCTATTTTCCCAACAAATTGAACAGACACGCATGCCTCCTTCCCGAGATAAGAGCTTGAGACAATGAATGTTCTGACTCTATGTCTTGCTACAACATTAAATTCCATTTGGGATTAGGAAAATGATGACTAACCAGGAATGGAGACAGGAAGTTAGAAAGAAAGGAGCCTGTCTAAAGGGGTGCTGGTGCTGGTACTGGACGGCCGCAGGAGAATGGAATTAGGGAGGGAGATTTTAGTGTAACATCAGGAAGATTTTCCTAACTTTAAAAGTTGTCCAAAAATGAACAGAGAAGTCTGGTGTAGAACTAAGTTTCTTTGGTTCTCTGCAGGCCTTCTGGTAGAGTCTGGGTGGTCGCTTGTCAGGATGGCTGGAGAGGGAATTTCTGTCTTACGTGGGAGGTTAGGTTAGAGCATCTTGAAGGCCCTATGACCAAATGCCATGTGTGTTCCATGCATGTGTTCATAATATATTATCATAATTCATCATGTGTTCATAATTGTGTATCATAATGTGGTCATAATTAGCGCATATATTATGAATGTGGGCAGGAGAGAACACACACACACACACACACACACACACACACACACACACACACACACACACACACACACACACACACACACACACACACACCATACAGTTATGTATATAGGTCTTCCTGATATATACAAGATTACACGATACTGCCTCACAGGGATCTGAGCCCTCAGCCAGGTTTTTGTTATGATTGGCACTTACTGATATTGGTGGCGATGGCAAGGGCAAGGTGCCAGGGGAGAAAGGAGGGTGAGTCACAATATAGACATAAATACTCAGAACGGGGCTTACTGTCCAGCTCTAAGTGATGGGGGGCTGACACGGCCTTTCCAAGCAGCATGATCTCTGAAAGCCCCACACTGTGGATTCTCTTTACAAACTTCCTGTACTGAATGAGAAGGCTGGGGCTCTGCTCCTTGGAACTAGCATCGCAGCTATAGGGCAAGTGCTCAAACATGTAAATATTCTCTATTTAACCTAGAAAGGAGTGGTAGGAACAACTTTTCCCCCTCTGTTTATGCTTCTTTGCCATGTTCTAAGCAATTGCAGAATCCGAGGATTTCTGGAAGTTTGTTTCAATACACATGAGTCACATATGGCAATAAATCTCAGTTTTTTTCCTTTAATTTGGATATCTTTTCTGTGTATAAAGAAACCCCTCCCATAGAGTACGTTCTCTCCTGTTATCTTCCTTGATCCTTGCAGCAATCCTGTAAGGTCTTCAAAGACAGACATCACATGTTAAAGTTGTAGAAATGGGGGCCCAGAAGGGCAGAGAAACTTTGGGCCTCAGGCCTTCCCAGCAGCCTGCCTGGCTTTTCTGCCCCTTTATACCAGATACAAAATTGTAAGATATTACGGTGAGCAAATCATTGTGGAAAGGAAGGGAAAGTCCTGAAGTGGCTTGACCTACAGACTACCACTCCAGATACAGGTCACATTCTGCGTTAGTGCTGGCTGCTGGGTTATTTAGGAGAGGAGAGCAGAACTGACCCTCAAACTCAGCCAAGGAGCCGAGCAAATCAAAAGTACAGAGGGGCTCCGGGAGCAACTTCCCACAGCTGTGAAAAGCTGAGAGTAGCTCTAAGATGGCAAATGGCAGTGAGGGGAGGGGATTGAACTTTCCAGAATAGGCCAATATTTGAAAATGATAAGAGGGAGAACAGAGTATTCACAAGCTGGAGAGGAGTATGCACAAGCAGCTGAGCATGTCTTTTGTGTTTCCCCTTGTCACTTTTTAAAGTTTTCTTTCCACTCCTAAGTTCTGGGAACAAAGACAGAAACCGAGTTCACCCATTAGACAAGGCTGTTCATCAGAAATTCCTCTTAAGAAGGAAGGAAGGAAGCGAACATTTACTGAGATGTTGTGCTGAGGGGCTTTGCTTGCAGTATCTCCGTGAATCCTCACAGCAACCCTGTGTGGGAGGTACTCAGTAATAGCCACATTGGACAGAACAAGAAATGAAGGCTCAGATAGGTCAGGAAACTCAGCAAAGACACAAAGCTAGTAAGTAGCAAAGACAGGACTGGGAGCATCTGCCCTGCTCATGGAAGGTGTTTAACAAAGACGACATTAAAAAAAAAGGTATAGATTCTTAATGGGGATCAGAGTCTAGGACGATGGGAAGCTGAGACAATTAATAGCTTTTCAATCAGGAAGAATCAAGAAAAAAAGGCAATAAATGAGAGACAGAAATTCAGAGGCACTCAGAGAAGATAATTCTAGATCACTGATCACTCCTTGTATTTCAGACTTCTTAAGAGCAAGCAGTCATTCCTGATTTCAACAGAACACATTTATTCCATAAGCTACATAATGCACCTCAGGACACGCTGTATATTCAGGCCTTCTCTAGCTGTTTTGACAAGGGAAATGTGTATGGCTACTGTACAAAGCTACCAAATATGGCAACCCCAAACCATGAAGAATGGCCTGCAATCTCACCCCCAAAATCTCTATGACTGGAAAAAGGGTACTGCATACTCTCAAACTCTTACATTTCTTACAGAAGAGGGGAATTGCATGTTCCTAATTCCACCCTGAGGACAGAGATTGTGTCTCTTTCTGATTTCATCATGTCTTTAAAGGAATGCTGGGCTTCGTTTACCAGGCCTAGATGTTTGTGAAGCTCCACACAGGGCTTGGATGGGAGGGGGGAGGGAACAGACAGCTGAAAGGGACTTCACATTAGTTCCATGTTCTAAACAACTACTGCTGGGCAGCCCTGGTGCCCTGATGAAAGTTCGGTTGTCACAAACATTTTAGTACTCACTTTAAAAAAAGCCCACATGGTGAGTATAAAGAAAGCATTGGGGCTGGGGTGCTCTTGTTTTCTGGTCAAAGCCACTAGCTTGGGATGTTGGAGAAAGGAACTAAGCTGATTTCCCCCAATAATACCATCTGGCCTTCTCTCAGACTCCTCATGAAGAATCCTATATTGTTTGAGCCATGCACTGGCTCATAATAGGAGTTGAACAACTGTGGCCCCCACCTGTTAGAAATCAAGACCAGGCTATTAAAACCAGCAGGGCTGACCCGTCAGAAAGGCCTGGCCATTTTCCATGGAAGGCAAACCTCTCCTAAACCCGGGGATTAGCGTGTTCACATTGGGACAGTCACTGGAGCAGGTGCTCATTCTCTGGGTGGTTCAGAGTCATTTTTCTGACTGCCTAGAGGTAGAGGCTGAAACAGAGTAAGTCCTCAAAGGGCATGACCCCGTACAGGGGACTGGGAGATAAGGGAGACATTCCTGGTTCTTTGCTTCCTTGGAAAATGGAAAGAGAAACTCTTGGCACAAAATGGCAGCCACCCTGGTGTTTGTGCTACAGAACTAGGGGGAAGAAGCTGATTAAAGAAATATGAAGAACTGTCTTTCACAAGGGATACAGTCATTCAGGACGCATCCCTCACTATGAATGTATGTTTAAATTCTGAGTCTCTAATTAAGCAACACTTTCAAAAGGGCCACCTTATCATTGTTTATAAAATAAACTGATTTTCAGGAAGGAGGATTCTTCCCTTCCTTTGAGAGATTTTACCGGTGGGAGATGGTTGACTTGGGAGGCATTTTTTTTTAAATCAAGTTTTAAGTAGCATTTTTTATTTCTGAATACAAGAGTTTATGATTTTACTTTGTCTTTTTAAGATTCCACGAGCCTATAAAGGTGACTAGAAATTTGGTGCTACATGGACACGTCCTGGGGATGTCTAGGTTAATTAGATATTGGGGATAATAAGTGGTCTTGGGGAGGAGATTATGGAGGAGACAGTGACTTAGCTCATCTTACAGGACAGAAATGGGTGAGGTTTACATGGAGACACTTATATGGACAGAAAAAGGGTGAGAAGAAAGTCTGAGGAAAGATTCTTCAAAATAATAAGACCATGGAGGGCTTAAGGCAGGATAGTCTAGTAGCTGAGTGGCTTAGATGTGTCAGAGAGACCTGGAGTAAAACTGTACTCTGTTTTTACATGCTGGGTAACCCCAGGCATGTCACTTTCTAAGCATTGCTTTCCTCATTTATAAAATAAGAAGAGTAACAACAACAACAATAATAATACTTCATAGGGTTGTTGTGAGGATTAAATGAGACCATGAGTGTAAAACTGTTTAGTATAGTTCCTGACATGTAAGTGCTCAATAAACGGTAGCCATTATTGAAATCATTCCTTTTTTTTTTTTTTGGCTGCATCACACAGCTTGCAGGATCCAAGTTCCCCGACCAGGGATCAAGCCCAGGTCCACCGCAGTGAAAGCCCTGAGTCTTAATGACTGGACCACCAGGGAATTCCCTAAAATCATGATTCTTGAATACAGAAACTCAAGTAAACTGCACAGGGAAACAGGGCTCATATGAGGCACCTCTTAGAAGCTCCTAACCTATTTTCATGCGGACATCTAAACCACATTCTGAGGTTTGCAAATGCCTAGGCATTGGAGACAGACCTAGGCTTGAACTGGGGCTCTGCTGCTTCCTAGCTGGGTGACCCCGGGCAAGTCACATCCCCCTCCTGGCCTCAGTTTCCTCATTAAAGTAAAACAGGGCCAGGTACAGTAACTACCCCTTGGGTTGGAGGGTTGAATGAGATATGAGAAAGGGCACATCTAGGGCACGGCACAGAGCAAGCCTGATTGCGGCTTCCTTCCACCCCTGCCTCCCTCCACCCCCTTGTGAGTCCCAACTAGACTCCCATCAATCTGCCACTCTCTCCGGGGGGTTGCCGGAAATTCCTGGCATGGATGTCTCCTGAATGGATGAATTTTGGATGTTCCCCCATCCACCCTGTTACCACTGAATTATGGGGAGAGAGAGAAGGAGAGAAGACCCATTGAGAGGGAGAGGAGAAAACAAGCGTCTTCTGTATACTCCTGCCCTGGCTAGCCCAGGCTTATGCCTGAAATAGGTGTTCGGTAAATACTTGAGGAATGTATGTACAAATGAATGAAAAAAGAGAGGCGGCGGGCACGCATCCCGGAAGGTAGAAACAGAAATGAGAGTCATGGCAACCTTTTCCTGACGATGCACCCGCAACATCTCTCTATCGTGGGGGCGTCCCCAGGCTGGGGACCGTGGCCAACCCCGATCCTCTCCTTCCTCATGCACAGATTACGTGCAATACCTGTCACGTCCCCTCTAAGACACCCAGAAAGAAGCTTGGGGGTGGATCGGGGCTCCCCACTTAGGGTTCAGAACACCTGAATCTCTCAGCTGTGGACAGAAAACAGCTTCATTCCAATGCTGGTCTCAGGAAGCTCCTCTAGGGATGTCCAGATAGAATCCTATCCATCATTGCCAGATTCCCTTCCTGCCCTGAGGCTGAGCAGTTGGGGGGCCAGATGACGGAGCCACTTCCATTCCTCATTTCACACACGCGAGCAGTATGACTACCAGGTTTTGCCATGAATGTTGCACAAATGAGTGAGGACACCTGTACACACAGGTGGATCAACACGAGTGCCGAACATGAGTGTGGACTGTGGAAGGCACTGACGCGGAGGATTATGCTTTTTACGGGCAATGCCTTAAAACCTTCTGTGCCATGGTTTCTCAGTGCCTTTCATAAGCTCAACTGCTGTTCTGACATGTGTTTCAAATAAGGTTTCCTTCCATAAAAATACCACTTAAGGACACATATGCAGGAATGTGCATTTGGCTTTTCCTGGGTGTGAAATATTTTATTTGATGTGCTGATTTTCAAATTACATTGCTGGAAAGTTAATATGCACTTAATTGCCTGGGTGACAACCTCTCACCACAGAAGCAACAGTGATTCAGATCCTGAATCCTTGATTCTTGACCTATTGCTCCCTGTGACTCCCAGCCTCAATGTCACACCCAGTCTCCTCTTGCCCACAAACTCTGCCAGTGACACATAAAAACAGACCCAATATCTCAAAAAATAAAATAAAATAAAATTAAAAAACCCACCAACAACAAGGAACTGGAAAAAGAGTGTGAGGATTCTACCCTATGTGATGTGATTGAAAATTTAAAAAAAAAAATGTTTTAAAGAGAACCATTAAGCCAGGCCTTTCTAACCCATGAAACTTTTTGATTGGTTCCACATTCATATCATCTCTGGCTCCATTTGTTTTTTGGGGCCTGACTCAGCAAGCTTTTGTAGCATCTCATTCCACACATGCTGAGAGTGAGGGGTATTGCTAAGTTGCCCTTTTATCGTAAAAAAAAAATATTGGTGAAAACCAGAACTGACTTCCAATGTGGGCAATTCCAGCTAATGGCTCAGCATATGAGCCCCAAGGAGTGTGTGGAGGGGACCCTGAGGTGGGGGTAATTTTGGCCTGATGGCAGCTGGCTGGGCAGCTGGGAGAGAGCAGCTGCAGGAGACTGCTTCCATGGAGGGTGGATTTAAAGTTGGAGTTCTGTGCAGAACTGTTCAAGTTGACCTGGCCCTGGGTCGAATTCTATCCCTCGGTGTATGTTACCAGCTTCTGCTTTGACATGAGATGCACAGCAGTGAGGAAGTGAGCCAGGGCCGTAACAAGGACCCTTGCCTACTTTCAGAGTCTCAGCATTATTGGGAAGATTTCAGGACCCAAAGGTGGCAACTCTTATGTGACCTCCTTTCTCTCAAAGCGATGTTTGGATGGAACTTAGCAATGAGAATGTACCACCAACAGGGCTCTCATGTAAAGTTTAAAATATCCTTTCATAACTGTTGGAAAGGAGGTTTGTATACATAGAGTATCTAGGATTTACCCGTTTCTGTAAAAAAAAAAAAATTCCTTTCTGACTGTAAATCCTGTGCTCTAGAAATAATTTTTGGGTCCCAGAAGACCAACGACTCACATTTTCATACCCTACTGCCCTCCCTGCTTTGGGAGCCCACAGCCATGTGAGGGAGGGAGGCATCTGCCAGGGAAGGGATGACAAATGGATCCAAACAGATATTTATTTGGTAAACAAGCTCATCATCTTCTAAATTGTAAAATTCACTATGAGCAAATATAAGCGTGGGCTCCCTTCAAAAAATGTACAGCATTTCCCTTAAAGCGATTCAGTAACTGCAGGAAGACAAGAGCGACATTCCACCCAGATATGCAGGACGGCACACCTGTGAGTTTGGGAACAAAGTGTCAGCTGTTCAACCTGAGGGGCCACGAAGCAAGCTTTGAATTGGGCTGGAAAGGCAGAGTGGCAGGGCAAGGAGAGAGATGCCGGCTGCCAGGCCCCTTCTTTCCCGTAGGATCCAAGGTCATCTGGCCACTGGCTCTGTCTCCACTTCTCTCTCCTCAGCACCGCTAACATTTACTCAGTGCTAACAACATGCCTGGCACCGCACTTAGGGCTTTCTGAGCCTTCCCAAGTTTCCTTTTTCTTTCGCTTCATTCATGTGCTGCTTACGATGGCCTCTGCCTTGGCAAACCAGCTTATTTAGGAGACCCGCTAGGTTTCAAGGTGGCAGGAGGGGTGGGGAAGGGGACGGGCATTCACATCAATGTGGTTGTCTTTCCTTCCCCCTTCTTAACATCCAAGCTAGACAAAGGAGTAAGTTTCATGCAGAATAAATCAACTGCCAACACATTTCTTGGTTTTATGAACTGGTACTGTTTCCTCCTGCTTAAAAAATGTGGTCAAGCCTAGAAAAAAAGCCCAATGTATAAGATTCTGGTACTTGTATTCTCAGAGAACTTTGAATAAGCTTCACATACAAAAAGTATGCTTCTAGGAAAGTGTTGTAAAATGCCCTTGAGTAGATTTTCATGGAGTATGATTTGATTAGCCATTCCCAGTTCGAGCTATTTTGCTGAAAACGACTCTCATCGGACAATTCGGTAATATTTGTATCTTGCCTGTCTTTTTTTTTTCTATAACCATCTCCCCTGTTGTTTTTGTACTGGAATTAGACCCTCTTTGCATTGGAGACTGAGGTGATTTCAGGAGCCTGTAGGTATTTGGTGACTGCCAGGTGCTGGTGGGTAAAGGACCACTCCTGAAACCAAACAAGAGTAGAGTGGACACGGGCCTGGGCCAGGTGTGGGGGGGAGACCATTGTGAGAAAATGCTCTGACCCAAATGTGATTGGCAAGGGGAGAATCCTCAAGGACGTAGAAAGCTCAGGATGGAGAAAGGGAGGAGAAACTCGGGATGAATTCAATCAAGAGCGGTAGAAAGCAGAAGGGCACCTTGGGAAAAAGTTGACTTAGTCGGGGGCCCAGGGAACCAAGTTAATTCCAGCCCTGCAGGCGTGGGAAGGAGGGAGGGTTGAGCAACCGCTCTGGTGTCAGGTGGCCATGAGGAGAGCAGTGTTCATTGTAACTTGGGAATCGCATGTGGAACTCAGCCAGCAAGGACCTTGTTTCCCCTAAGGGGCTGGGGGTTGGGGGGAGCCTGGGTGGCCTGCGGCTGGATCATAGTATATTGAGAAGAAAAGGCAAGCTTATGTGTTAAAGGCTAAACAGGTTGGACTTGTCCCTGAAATGTACTGACGTGGAACATCTGCACCCACCCCCTCCAATTCCTCTCACTGGAAAAATCTGGCTTCCTTGTTGACTGGTGAGGAGGGGGGCTTCCAGGTGAGTGACAGGGAATGGAAAACCTGGAGAAGCATGGGAAACAGTATTTGAGCCCTAGGTCAAAGTCTAAAGGAGATTCTTTTCTCAAATCCTTTGTGTTTGCTCAACTCAACTCAGTTATTCCCATGGGGGAGATAAATAAAGGTAATGGAAACCATACTTTTTGATCCCTACCAGGCCTTATTTAGCCTGGGCGGGCACTCTAACCTAGCACATGGTTCCACCAACCCCTGGGCTCTACTGGGTTATTTGGAGGGATCCTTGGTGGGTGGAAAGAAACCCCCTAGAGATGGACACATTTTCATACATAGCACCTCCAGGGCCTGGATTCCATGAAAAGAATGTACCATGCGCCTGCCCCCAAACTCAAGGGGTAGGAAGCCAGTGCTTTATCATCATTAGCCCATGGACTTGAACAGTGCTTTTTACTCCAGAGTATCTCCATATTTAGTTAGTCTCATCCAATGTGGTAAGTGGGATAAGTAATGTTTTTCCTATTTTCATAATAGATAAGATAAATATAAATCAAAGTTTACTTTCCTTAATATGATTTTTAGTAACTATGTTGAATTCAATCAGTATCTTGCTACCCTCCCTCCTTCATTCATCCAACAAATATGTACCAAGCACCTTTTTTGGACCAGCGGTGTGTTAGATGCTTGGGAATATACAAAAGTGAAGTAGAACAGGGTTCCTGCATTCATAAAATTTACAGTCGCAAATGGGAGACACATTAAATAGATAAACGCATGCATCATTATTTAACATTCAATAGTTAATCTCAAAAAGATGTAACTAAAATTGTGATAAATGATACCAAGGTCAGATTCAAGTGCTATGAGAGTGTATAACACAAGGCTCTAACCTAGTCTTGGGGTCTGGCTCAAGGCCTCCCTGAAGAAGGGCCATTTCCACACCAGTTCTCAGACTCTGAACTGGGGCTGCAGATGGGGAGATAGTGAGCACATGTCAACAGAACGGCCAAGACCAAAGCTACAGAGTTATAGCACAGGCCAGCACAAGCCTCTCCCTACAAGTCTTATCAGGATTATCTTCCTCTCTTCCCTGCTACTCTTTCCCCTACGCTGCCACCAGCCATCACCTTTTCCTCTCATCTGAGTACAGCTCAGGTGGGTCTCTATCTTTCATCTTTGAAAATGAGTCAATAGAGGCAGGAATCCCATAGCAGGAAAAGTCCGACATCTTGGATATGTGTGTGTGTGTGTGTGTGTGCACGCACAAGTGTGTGTCTTGTACATGTGGGATAATGATGATAATATCTAAGAAACATTGTTTTAGAGACTGTCACTCTTTACGCACTGCCACAAAATTGAAATCACCTGAAGTGCTTCTTTTTGTCAATTTGTCTTTTGAATCCTAGGGAAGTGAATCTAGAAATGTTTGCAATTAGGGGTGGTGGGGTAGGGGGACTGGGGAGTCAGCGGTGGAGATCTTGGTGCAGACATTTTTTGCCACTCAGGATAATAGCCTTGAGGTCCGTCCAAGTTGTTGTCCGTTCCTTTTCATTATACCGACAGTTTGTTTAACTATTCACCTACCGAAGGATATTTTGGTTGTTGTAAATTTGGGGCTATTACAAGTAAAGCTGCTATAAACAGTCATGTACAAATCATGTACTTTGTAGGGGACATTAGTTTTCATTTCTCTGGGATAAATGCCCAGGAGTGATTGCTGGGTCCTATGGTAATTGCATGTTTAGTTTTATCAGAAACTGCCAAACTATTCTCCAGAGTGGCCGCAGCATTTCAGATTCCTACCCACAGTGTCTGAGGGTTCTGGTTTTTCTACATTCTCACCAGCATTTGGTATTGTCACTATTTTTTTAAAATGAATGAATGAATGAATTATTGGTTGTGTTGAGACTTTGCTGTGCACGGGCTTTCTCTAGTTGTGGCAAGTGTGGGCTACTCTGTTGCAGTGCACGGGTTTCTCACTGCAGCGGCTTCTCTTGTTGTAGAGCACAGGCTCTAGGCGCGTGGGCTTCAGTAGTTGCAGTGTGTGGGCTCAGTAGTTGTGGCTCGCAGGCTCTAGAGTGCAGGCTCAGTAGTTGTGGCACACAGGCTTAGTTGCTCTGTAGCATGTGGGATCTTCCTGGACCAGGGCTCAAACCCGTGTCCCCTGCATTGGCAGACATATTTTTAACCACTTTGCCACCAGGGAAAGTCATTATTTTTTTTACTTCAACTGTTCTAATAGGTGTGTAGTAACATCTCATTGTGGTCTAAGTTTGCATTTCCCTAATGGTTAATGATGGTGAACATCTTTTTGTGCTTTTACCATCTGCATTTCCTCTTTGGTGAAATGTATCTTTATGTCCTTTAACCATTTTCTGATTAGATTGTCTGTTTTCTTAACTGTTGAGTATTTTTAAAAGTTCATATATTCTAGATATGAATCATTTGTCAGATGTGTGGCTTGCAAATATTTTATTCCACTTTGCAAGGCTATATTTTCATCCTCTTAAGAGGGCCTTTCATACAGCAAAAGTTTTAAATTTTGATCAGGTTCAATCTATTGATTTTTCCTTTTCAGTATTGTGCTTTTGGTGTCAAGTCTAAGCACATTTTCCCTAGTCCTAGGTCCTGAAGATTTTCTCCTGTTTATTTTCTAAAATTTTGTAGTTTTACGTTTAAGTCCGTGATCCATTGTGACTTAATTTTTGTATAAGTTATGAGACTTAGGATAAGGTTTGTGATGGTTAATTTTATGTGTCAACTTGGCTAGACCACAGTGCCGGGATATTTGGTGAAACACAGCTGAATGTTGCTGTGAAGGTATTTTTTATTTTTAGAAAAGATTAACATTTAATTCAGTAGACTTTAAGGCAGATTACCCTCCATAATATAGGTGGGCCTCATCCAATCAGTTGAAGGCCTTAAGAAAAAGATTGACCTCCCCCAAGGAAAAGGAAGTTTTCAAGAAGACCACCTTCAGATTAGAGCTGCAACGTCAACTCCTCCTTGGGTCTCCAGGCTGCTGGCCTGACTTGTAGATTTGGACTTGCCAGCATCCACAATCACATGAGCCAATTTCTTAAAATAAACATCTCTCTCTCTTTCTCTCTGTATATATTTAAAGTACAAATGGAATTCAAAGAAGGAAAGGTGGATAGCCTTTTCAATAAATGGTGCTGGAAAAATTAGACATATGTATACATACACACACACACATACGTATATACACACATTCTTTCTATACACAGACAGTCTCTCTCTCTCTCTCTCCACACACACACACACACACACACACACACACACACACACACACAGTATTGATTATGTTTCTCTGAAGAACTCTAATACAAGGTTCTTTTTTTGCCTATGGATGTCCAATTTCTCCAGCACCATTTGTTGAAAAGGCCATCTTTCCTTCATTGAATTGCATTTATACTTAAAAAAAAATCAGTTGAGCATATTTATGTGGATGTATTCTGGATTCTATTCAGTTCTATTGGTCTATCTATCTATCCTTCTGCCAATACCACAGTCTTTTTTTTTTCTTTTTTGGCCACACTGCACGGCATGCAGAGCTTCTCTGACCAGCTATCACACCTATACCCCCTGCATTGGAAGCATGGAGTCTTAACCACTGGACCACCAGGGAAGTCCTTTCCTTCCTTCCTTCCTTCCTTCCTTCCTTTCTCTCTTTCTCTCTTCCTTCCTTCCTTTCTTTCTTTCTTTTTCTTTTTCTTTCTTTCTTTTTTCCCCCACAGTCTTGATTAATGTAGATACAGTAAGGTCAACTG
This sequence comes from Hippopotamus amphibius kiboko, assembly GCF_030028045.1. Taxonomy (NCBI): domain Eukaryota; kingdom Metazoa; phylum Chordata; class Mammalia; order Artiodactyla; family Hippopotamidae; genus Hippopotamus; species Hippopotamus amphibius. Next base: position 18,709,935 of record NC_080203.1, on the reverse strand, counting down.
ATTCCTCCCACTTTATTCTTTTTCAAAATTGTTTTAGCTATTCTTGTTCCTTTGACTTGGTGTATAGATTTTAGATAAAATTCTACAAAAGTCTTGCTGGGATTTTGATTAGGAACTATCAACCTGTATATCAATTTGAGGAGAATTGACATCCTTACTATGTTGAGGCTTCATAACCAGGAACATGGTATGTCTCTCCATTTATTTAGATCTTCTTAGATTTTTTTAAAGAACTTTTATTGAGATACAGTTAACAGACAATAAACAGCATATATTTAGAGTGTACAATTTGGTATTCCAGTCTCCCAATTCATTCCCCTCCAACCCTCCCCACTTTCCCCACTTGGTGTCCATGTGTTTATTCTCTACATCTGTGTCTCTATTTCTGCCTTGCATTTCCTCTTTCATAGTTGTTAGCATTTGCCTTATGTATTCAGGTGCTCCTATATTGGGTGCATATATATTTATAATTGTTATTGCCTCTTCTTGGATGGATCCCTTGATCTTTATGTAATGTCCTTTCTTGTCTCTTGTAACATTTTTTATTTTAAAGTCTATTTTATCTGATATGAGTATGGCTACTCCAGCTTTCCTTTGATTTTCATTTGCATGGAATATCTTTTTCCATCCCCTCACTTTCAGTCTGTGTGTTTCCCTAGGTCTGAAGTGGGTCTCTTGTAGACAGCATATACATGGGCCTTGTTTTTGTATCCATTCAGCCAGTCTGTGTCTTTTGGTTGGTGCATTTAGTCCATTTACATTCAAGGTAATTATCAATATGTATGTTCCTATTACCATTTTCTTAATTGTTTTGTTGTTGGTTTTGTAGGTCCTTTTCCTCTCTTATGTTTCCTGCTTAGAGAAGTTCCTTTAGCCTTTGTTGTAGGGCTGGTTTGGTGGTGCTGAATTCTCTTAGCTGTTGCTTGTCTGTAAAGCTTTTGATTTCTCCATCGAATCTGAATGAGATCCTTGCTGGGTAGAGTATTCTTGGTTGTAGGTTCTTCCCTTTCATCACTTGAAATATATCCTGCCACTCCCTTCTGGCTTGCAGAGTTTCTGCTGAGAAATCAGCTGTTACCCTTATGGGAGTTCCCTTGTATGTTATTTGTTGTTTTTCCCTTGTTGCTTTTAATAGCTTTTCTCTGTCTTAATTTTTGTCAATTTGACTACTATATGTCTTGGCATGTTTCTCGTTGGGTTTATCCTGCCTGGGACTCTCTGCGCTTCCTGGACTTGGGTCACTATTTCCTTTCCCATGTTAGGGAATTTTTCAACTATAATCTTTTCCAATATTTTCTCGGGTCCTTTCTCTCTCTCTTCTCCTTCTGGGACCCCTATAATGCGAATGTTGGTGTGTTTAACATTGTCCCAGAGGTCTCTTAGGCTGTCTTCAGTTCTTTTCATTCTTTTTTCCTTATTCTTTTCCGCATCAGTGATTATCACCATTCTGTCTTCCAGGTCACTTATTTGCCCTTCTGCCTCAGTTAATCTGCTCTTGGTTCCTTCTAGTGTATTTTTCATTTCAGTTCTTGTGTTGCATATCTCTGTGTGTTTGCTCTTTAATTCTTCTAGGTCTTTGGTAAACTTTTTGATCCTTGCATCCAGTCTTTTTTCAAAGTCCTGGATCATTTTCACTATCATTATTCTGAATTCTTTTTCTGGAAGGGTGCCTATCTCCTCTTCATTTAGTTGTTTTTCTGGGGTTTTATCCTGTCCCTTCATCTGGTACAAAGTTCTCTGTTTTTTCATTTTCTCTATCTTTCTGTGGCTGTGGTTTTCAGTTCTGCAAGACGAAATACTGCTGATACTGCTTGATACTGCTGTCTGCCCTCTTGTGGAGGAAGCTATCTAGGAGGCTCATGCGTGCTTCCTGATGGGAGGGACTGATGGTGGATAGGGCTGGGTGGGCAGAGCTCAGTAAGACTTTAATCCGATTTGGTGGGCGGATCTCAGTAAAGCTTTAATCTGTTTGTCTGCTAATGGGTGGAGCTGTGTTCACACCTTGTTGGTTGTTCGGCCTGAGGCTACTTAGCACTGATGCTTACAGGCTCTTTGGTGGGGCTAATGGCAGACTCTAGGAGGACTCACATCAATGAGCACTTCCCAGAACCCCTGCTGCCCGTGCCCCTGTCTCCTCGGTGAGCCACAGCCACCCCCCGCCTCCACAGGCAACCCCCCAACACCAGCAGGTAGGTCTGCTTCAGTCTCCTATGAGGTCACTGCTCCTTCTCCCTAGGTCCTGGTGGGCACATTTTTTTGTGTGCCCTCCAAGAGTGGAGTCTCTGTTTCCTCCAGTCCTGTGGAGGTCCTGCAATCAAATCCTGCTGGCTTTCAGAGTCTGATTCTCTGGGGATTTCTGGACTCCAGGTTGGGAAGTCTGACGTGGGGCTCAGAACCCTCACTTTAGTGGGTGGACTTCTGCAGTATAACTGTTCTCCAGTTTGTGAGTCACCCACCCAGCATTTATGGGATTTGATTTTAATGCGATTGCGCCCCTCCTACAGTCTCATTGTGGCTTCTCCTTTGTCTCTGGATGTGGGGTGTCTTTTTTGGTGAGTTCCAGTGTCTTTCTGTTGATGATTCTTCAGCAGTTAGTTAGATCTTCTTAGACTTTTAAAAAAGATTTTTTTTGGCCGTGCCATGCAGCTTGCAGGATCTTAGTTTCCCGACTAGGGATTGAACCTGGGCCCTTGGCAGTGAAAGCACAGAGTCCTAACCACTGGACCACCAGGGAATTCCCCTCTTCTTTGATTTCTTTCATTAGCACTTTGCAGTTTTCACCATACAAGTCTTATGCATATTTTGTTAGATATACATCTAACTCTTTTTTTTTGAGCAATTATAAATGGTATTGTATTTTTGATTTTGGTGTCCATGTATTCATTGTTACTATATAGAAATACAATATATTTTTTATGTTTATTATGTGACCTTGCTGAACTCACTTTTAAGAGTTTAAAAAATAGATTCCTAAAATATGACACAAATGAATTTATCTACAAAACAGACTCACAGACATAGAGAACAGACTTGTGGTTGCCAAGGGGAAGGAGGGTGTGGGAGGGATGGATAAGGAGTTTGGGGTTAGCAGATGCAAACTATTATATAGAGGATGAATAAACAACTAAGTCCTACTGTATAGCACTGGGAACTATATTCAATATCCTATGATAAATGGAAAAGAATATGAAAAAGAATGTATATATATGTATAACTGAATCACTTTGCTGTATAGCAGAAATTAACACAACATTGTAAATCAACTATACTTGAATAAAATGAATTAAAAATCTATAAAAATAGATTCCTTGGGATTATCTATGTAGATCATCATGCCATCTGCAAATAGAAAAAGTTTCATTTCTTCCTTTCTAATCTTTATGTCTTTTACTTTCTTTTCTGTCCTTGTTGTACTGGCTAGAACTTCTAGCACTATGATGAAAAAGAATGGTGGAAATGGACATCCTTGCTTTCTACCTGATTTTAGGGTGAAAGCATTCAGTTTTTCACCCTTAAATATATTAGTTGTAGTTTATTGTGTAGATACCCTTTAGCAAGTTAAGGAAGTTTCCTTCTATTCCTCTCTTGCTGAGACATTTTGTCATGAATGAATGTTGAATTTTGTCAAATACCTTTTCTGCATCAGTTGATATGCTCATGTGATTTTTTTTCCTCATCCTGTTAATATGGTGGTTTACATTGATTGGTTTTTAATATTGAACCAGACTTGTATACTTGGAATGAACCCCACTTGTTCATGGTGTATAATTCATATATATTGCTGAATTCTACTTGCTAATATATATATGTTTTTAAAACTTCAGCTATTAGCATTGATATTTAGTTGTTTTTTTTAATAAATTTATTTATTTTTATTTATTGGCTGTGTTGGATCTTCATTGTTGCATGCGGCCTTTCTGTAGTTGTGGAGAGCAGGGGTTACTTTTCGTTGCAGTATCGGGGTAATACAAGCTTCATAAAATGAACCAGGAAATGTTCTTGCTACTTCTATTTTCTGGCAGAGATTATGTAGAATTGGTGTTACTTTTTCTTTAAATATTTGGTAAAATTATCCAGTAAAACCATCTGGAACTAGAGATTTCTTTTTGGGGAATTTTAAAATTATGGAGTTCATTTACTTAATAGTTATAGGGCTGTGAATTCCATTTATATTGGGTAAGTGTGGTAGTTTGTGCTTTTCAAGGAATTGGTCCATTTCATCTAAGTTTTAAAATTTGTGTATGTAGAGTTGTTCATGGTATTCCCTTACTATCCTTTTGATATCTGTGGGATCTGTAGTGATATCTCCTTTTTTGTTCCTGATATTGGTAATTTGCTTCTTCTCTTTTTCTTTTGTCTCTCTTGCTAGAGACCTGTCAAGTCTATTGATCTTTACAAAGGAATAGCTTTTGTTTCATTGATTTTCTTTATTGTTTTCCTCTTTTCAATTTCATTGATTTCTGCTCTTTATGATTTCCTTCCTTCTTCTTGCTTTGTGTTTATTTTGCTCTTCTTTTTCTAGGTTCTTTATGTGGGAGTTTAGATGACTGATTCGAGAACTTTCCTCTTTTCTAATGTATGTATTTAGAGTGATAAATTTCCCCCTCAGCATGGCTTTTGCTGTGTCCCACAAATTTTTAAATGTTGCATTTTAATTTTCAATTTAGCTCAATGTATTTTTTACTTTCTCATGAGAGTTCCTCTTTGACCTACGGATTCTTTAGAAGTATGTTGTTTATTTTCCAAGTGTTGGGAAAATTTCTTGTTATCTTTCTGTTATGGATTTCTAATTTGATTCCATTATGGCTAGAGAACACACTGTGTTTGGTTTTAATTCTTCTAATTTTGTCGAAGTTTGTTTTATGGCTCAGAATATGGTCTAGCTTGGCATATATGCCTTAGGTGGCTGAAAAGAATGTGTATCCTGGTAGTGTTGGGTGGAGTGTTCCATAAATGTCGAATAGATCCTGTTGGTTGATGGTGATGTTGAGTTCTTCTATATCTTTGCTGGGTTTTTTTTCTAGTTGTTCTATCAATTGTTGAGGGAAGGGTATTGAAATCTCCAACTATACTTGTGCATTTGTCTATTTCTCCCTTCAGTTCTATTAGTTTCTGCTTCACACATTTTGCTTCAAAAACAGCTCAGTTGTTTGGCCCATACACATGTAGGATGGTTATGGCTTTTTGGTGGACTGACCCTTTTATCATTATGTTACTATTATATATCGTAATGTCCCTCTCTGTCTCTGGTAATTTTCTTTGCTCTGAAGCTTATCTAATATTATTATAGACACTCATGCTTTCTTTTTATTAATGTTTGCATGATATAGCCCTTTACATCCTTTTACTTTCAACCTCCCTATATTATTATATTTGAAGTGAGTTTCTTGTAGAATGCATACAATTGGGTCATATTTTTCTTATCCACCCCACCAATCTTTGTCTTCTAATTGATATACTTAGATCACTTACATTTAATGTAATTTCTGATAAATTTGGATCTAAATCTGCCATTTTATTTTTTGCTTTCTGCTTTTCATTCCTTAGTTTTCTTTTTCCTGCCTTCAGTGGGTTACTTGAATATTTTTTAGAAGATCATTTTGATTTATCTGCCATGGTTTTGAGTGTATATCTTTGTAAAGATTTTAGTGGTTCCTTTAGGTATTATATTTATATATATACACATAACTTATCATACTCAGTGATGGTGTTATTTTGCCATTTCAGGTGAAGTGGAAACCTTACCTCCATTTATGTCCATTTACCTTTGTCAGTTTATAATATAATTACAGTATCTTAAATATTTCCTCTACATACAACTAAAACCATATCAGATAGTGTTATAATTTTTGCTTCAACCTTAAAACATAATTTTGAAGACTTAAGAGGGGAAGGAAAGTCTACTGGATTTATTCATGTTTTTGTTTATTGTGTTCTTTCTTCCTGATGTCCCAAGATTTCTTCTTTTATTATTTCTTTTCTGTTTGGAGAACTTCCTTTAGCTATTCTTTTAGTGTAAGTGTGATGGTTATAAATTCTCTCAATTTTTCTTCATCTGAAAATGTCTTGATTTCCCTTTCATTCTTGATGGATATTTTTGAGGGATATGGGATTCTGGGTTGGCAGTTCTTTTCTTTTAGTGCTTGAAAATGTGCCAGTTCCTTACTCAAAATATTGTTTCCCTGTAAGTAATATCTTCTCTCTTCTGTCTGCTTTCAAGATTTTTTTCTTTGTCTTTAGCTTTCAGAAGTTTGACTATGATGGGTCTTAGTGTGAATTTCTTTGGGTCTACCCTGCTTGGGTTCTTTCAGCTCTTGGAATATGTAGGTTTGTATCTTTTCCCAAATTTGGAAACTTTAGGCCATTATTTTTTCAAATGCTTTTCAGCCCCATTCTCTTTCTTTCTTCTTCCTGAGACTCCAGTGATATGAATGTTACATCTTTCATTATAGTCCCACAGGTCCCTGAGGCTCTTTTCATTTTTCCCATTTCTCTCTGTGTAATTTCTATTGTTATATCTTCAAGTTCATTGATTCTTTCATTTGTCCCCTCTATTCTGTTGAGCTCATCCACTGAGTTTTTCAGTTCTAAAATTTCCATTTAGTTCATATTTGTATCTTCTTATTTGTTTGCTGAGAAGTTATATTTCTTTGCTGAGACTTTCTATTCTTTTCCTTTGTTTCAGGTATGTTTGTAATTGCTCACTGAAGCATTTTTATGATAACCACTTCAAAATCTTTGTCAGATAATTCTAACGTCTCTGTTATCTTGGTTTGGGCATCTATTGATTTTTTTTTCCATTCAGTTTGAGATCTTCCTGGGTCTTGGTATGATGAATGATTTTCAGTTGAATACTGTTCATTTTGGGTATCATGTAAGGAGCCTCTGGATCTTATTTAAACCTTCTGCTTTAGCTGTTTTTTTTCTGTCACTGCTCTGGCAGGGGAAAGAGGGTTGCTTCCTTGTTACTGCCAGATTGGGGTAGAAGGTCAGGCTCCCAACTCGTCATTTGTTGGCATGAGTGTGTATGGGAGTCACAGTGTTTCCTGTGGTGTTTGGCTACATTAGAGCAGTACTAGTCTAAAAGTGTTCTACCTTGCTAGGCTGCCCCTTTTCTGGTCCTTTGGCTAGAGAGAGCAGGACTTTTTTGTTTGTTTGCTCCCATTTGGTGCTTTCTGAACAGCTGGTGTCTCTAGCAGCCAGTCTGGAATCTTTGAGGCAAAAAGAAAATCCAAGGAACTCACCACCATGTCATTCTTTGGTTACTGAGGTCCTTAGCCACTCTGCCCTTTTCTATCCACCTTTCTTGGTCTTCTTATATTTGTTTTATATTTGTATATAATGTCCAGGGTTTTTTCAGTTGCACTTAGTGAGAAAAAGAGGGAAGAGTACATCTCCTCCAGTTTCCTGGAGGCAGAAGTCACCATTTGACTTTTTGGAACCCACATCTCCTATTAGTTAAATCTCTTCACTTATCTCTGAAGGTATGGTGTTAAAAAGTCACAGTTTGATATGCTGTCTCCATTGAGTGAGTGGATCATACTCATGTAGCCTGTATGATATTGAGGCAGAACCATAGATTAAGGCATCCCCAGAGTTCTCCAGCTGCTGAGCTGGTGACAGATTTCTTAAATCTGTTCTGCTCTTGAACAAACAAGTCTTCAATATGTGCCCAGAGCTGCAACGGGTGTTTAAGAGGCTCTGGTGAAAGCTGTAGCCTCCACTCTCAGGGTGTTTAATGTCTACTTGAGGAGACAAGACAAATGAATTCTCCATCTCAGGACCTGGCATATAGTAGACACTCAATACACGCCTGTTGCCAGGATGAATGCAGCTGAACAAATGCTAATTGCCCCTGAATGACAGGTGCTAAACTAATTGTGTGGCGCAGAGTAGAACTGCTGTATGAAGCCAGAAGAGAGGCAGCAAGCACTGTGGGCTGGAGTAGTCAAGAAGGGATCTTTTAAGGAGGTAGAGGTTGGCTTGTCTCATAGGTTGGATAGGATCTGGAGGTATTTTTTATTGAGGTATAATTGACATATAACATTATATTAATTTCAGGTGTACAGCATAATGATTTGATATTTGCATATATTGTGAAATGATCAGCACAATAAGTCTAGTTAACTTCTGTCACCATACATAGTTACAAATGCGTCTTTCTTGTGATGAGAATTTTTGAGGTCTACATTTTAGCAACCTATGAATATATAATACAGCATTATTAACTATAGTGGCCATGCTGTACATCACATACCATGAGTTATTTATTTTATAACTGGAAGTTTGTACCTTTTTGAAGGTATTTTTCGAAGGAAAAATTGACAGGGCCTGTTAACAGATTGTTTATGTGGGGGATGGGGTGTGAAAGAGAGTAAAAAGCCAGACTCTGGTTCAGATCCTCGGTCACTGGGAGCCAAGGGGAAGATTATGTGTTTGATTTTGGACTTGATTAGGTTGAGCTGTTAACAAAACATCCAAGCACAACTGCATGGTAAGTATTTGGACTATCTGAAGCTGAGGGGCTCTAGGTAATACTAGAAAAATCCATCTTTTTGCCTGAGAGTCTCCAAAAGATGTGGAACCTAGCTCTAGCTGTGCAACCAACAAACTATGTGATCTAAGGCAATTTATAACCCCTCCCAGGGCTTTGATTTCCTCATCTGTAAAATGGGGTGCATTGCTAGATGGTTTTTAATGAGATAACACTTGATCAGTACCCAGCACAGTAGCTGGTATTTGGAAGGCACTTCATACTTGTTGGAATATTTTCCTTTCAGCTGTAAAGTTCTAGGACTCTGAGATTTCTTTGTAATGCAAATAGTCCTTACTGTAGCTGCCTTTTATGAGTGAGTTTTTACTTAGTAGTTTTCTTCCCAGCAGAGCCCACTGTTTTATATTGTGTGAAGGTCAGAATGTAAGGGAAGGATGGTTGTACATGTTGTGTCTCAATCTTTTCAGACTTCCTAAGGTTTTCTGTGTTTTGAGCATTTGCTGTTTTCACGGTTGAATCCGAAAAGCCTCCATTTTGGCTGACTCCAGGCCTCCGCTCTGGGGAGTACAACGGGCAGGTAGCCATTCGTACACAGGAAGGGAGGGCTTTGTGCTATCTTAAAGCCATTGGATTTTATTTATTTCCAGTTTGCTCAACATTTGTTCCACAGATCTGGACAGTTTTTAAATAAGTGAGGATGGGGAGAGAGAAGGATGAAACCTAACTAGGCCCACAGAAAAGGATGAACACGTTTGCCTTTCATTATCAAACTGAGGCCCTTAACACTTAAGCCCCAAAAGACTTGTAGGCTTCATTTTGTCTTTCTGAAAACTAAACACTGCTGTGACTCCACGTGACATCTGAAGAGTTGACTTTGGTTTGAGAAATCATTCCACATTTTGTGACGAGGATAGTATTTCTTTCTTTCAAATTAAAAATATATTTTTCAGATTGTAAAGTAATACAAGCTTATTGTAGAGAATTTGGAAATTAAAAAAATAAAAATATGAAAACTCATAATTCTACTATTAGAGAGAACCATTGTTAATATTTGTATTCATTTCCTTTCGGTCTTCTTTGTTTTTGCACACTGCACTACACACACACAGACACACACACACACGAGATCATGAGATCATACTGTATGTTCATTTGTATCCTCCCTTTCCCCATGTCACTTAGGTTGTGAGCATTCCCCCGTGTCATTAAATACTTTCTTAAACATGATTTTAAATAACTACATAGCATTTCATAGTATAAATGTTACTGCACAGGATTTTATAACATAGACATTTACGTTGATTTCACTTTTTCTCTATTTTAAATGATGCTACAGTGAGTTTCCTAGTATTTATATCTGTTGTGCATTTTTAATATTTTTTTCTTTGGGATAAGTCCTTAGAAAGAGAATTACTGGGTGAAACGACAAGAACATTGTTAAGTCTTTGGCACATTTTGCCAAAACACCCTGTGGGAAAGTTGTACCAATTTGCATGCACAGTAGTGTTTGAGAACGCCTGACTCACTGCGTTAATACAGAATACTTCATCATCATGTGTACATGACACTATTTTGGACCATTTCCATTCAAAAAGTATTTACTGAGCACCTACTATGCGTAGGGTACTGTGCCGGCTATGAGATGCACCCCCATTATGCAGTGTAAGCACTAGGTAGATAACACACATACAAAGATGGTTAAAAATGCAAGTAACTATAACCACATATAAATCTCTATGGGCAGGGCTGATATCATTCAGACTTTAAATGGCTACTTTTCGAGGAAAGACACTGTGCTAGCAAATTTTCAAACATAACTTCGATCTCATAAATGCCTTAAAAAATAAGTGCACTAATATGAATCTTGCCCACAACAGGGGTTCAGCTGCAATCATTTGCACTCTATTTCCTGATGTAAATTAGGGTCGGCATGGAGAGGAATATTACAAATCCACATCTTTTAAAAAAGCAAAAAACCCATTTGGGTGAAAGGACAATTTCTGCTTTTGTCAGTTCCCTTTAGAAAGTTAACCTGTTAGTTATCAGAGAAGGGGGACACAGAACACACAGAAAGCTAACCTCCTTCTAGCAGCTGGGGATAATTTGTCAGTCTCCTTTGAAATGTGGCTTTGTGTTCACTGGTGAAGGCAGCTGGAACAGAAAAAGCATGACAGACAAAAGCCGAAATCCACATGAAGAAAGGTCTTTTTCCCCAAAATTACTGCCTGGGTTAGCAACTGTCAGAACAGAAAGTACATGTATATCTTCCCAGCAACAAGCGCGTCTGGAGCTGGAGCAGGCCCCCATGCTACAGGAGCCATTGAGAATAGCAGTAGCCCTGAATGGGGTTGCTGGATAGCATTTAAACAAGCCCTCTCACCCCCGTAAAAATTACACTCTCAAACTCAATCCACTTAAAACGGAGACGAAATGAATGAAAGTATGTTTTGAAATCCATTCAAACGCATTTACTATTCTGAAAAGGAAGACCTACTTGATATATAGTGGATGCTATCTAGAGAAATAGAAATAGAGGTTTCAGTATATGATTTCAAGTTAAAGGGTAACCAATGGAATTCACTAAAAATAATACTATCAAACTGGAAACAACCCAAATGTCTTTCAACTGGTGAATGTGTAAACTGGTACATCCAAGCAATGGAATACTACTCATCAATTTGAAAAAATGAACTGAGACATGAATCTCAAAATCATTATACTGAGTGAAAGAAGCAGTATGTGTCAAAAGATCACATATTCTCTGGTTCCATTTCTATAACATTCTGGAAAAGGCAGAAGTATAGGAATATAAAACAGATCGGTGGTTATTAGGGGTTGGGAGTGAAGGATGGGGTTGATTACAAAGGGTAGCATAAGAAAGTTTTGAGGCGTGAAGGAACTGTTCTGTACCTTGATTGTGATGGTAGTTATATGACTTTATGTATTTGTCTAAACTCATAGAACTGTATACCCCAAATAGTAAATTACACTATATGCTATTTTTAAAGGTGAATTTAAAAATCTCATAAAGATAATACTATCAAACAGGGGGAGGTGGAGGAAAGAGAGAAGGTTGGGAGTAATGTTAAGTGAGCTAAATCCTCAGTTTTTATAGCAAGGAGTCAATAGATAAGGTCCAAAATGGATAAATCAAGAAATAGGCGTAGAGGCATATTTAGAGACATCAAAATAACCACCAGATGAATTGAAAACAGAATCTGTTAAAAATGGTTGCTTCTGAGGAGTGGGACTAGGGGTGGGGCAGAAAACTGTTTTGTTTTGTTTTTCTTTTCATTACAAGTGCTCCTGTATTATTTGATATTTTAAAATCATGCCCATGTATTACTTTGATTTAAAAATAAATGTAGTGGAAAATGTACTGGACTGGGAATCACGAAACCCGATCTCTAACCTTCATCCTGCACTAATCGAGCAACTCCCTTCTCCTCTCTGGGTCTCGGTTTCTACATCTGTAAGATAAAGGGGTTGGACTAGATGACCTTTAGGATCCCTTTCAGACCTAAAAGAATTTACAAAATCACATGATTTGCATATCTACAACAGTTCTTTGTTGAACCTAAAGCTAAGAAACAGACATTTTTTTTTTTAGTTTTAAACCTGGAAGGGACTCAATCGTCAAATTAAACAGTCTCTTTTTAAACCACTGAAGAAACCAAGACACAGATTGGTTAAAAGACTCACTTGGAATGCAGTTATTTGGTGACAGACCCAGGACTGGAGCTTAGGTCTCCACCTGGCTCTTGCCATCACAGCACCCAGCTCTACCAGGTCTAATGGAATCATTCCCAGGCACCAAGGCTGACAAAAATTCCCAGGGATGACACCAGGCATGTAACTCATATGCTTACATGGTTTCACTGGCCTGGGAAATGTCAGAATTTTGGAAGTGGTCGCTGACATAAGCATGGATGACACAGTAACATAGGCATCCTGAAGCTGGCCAAGGCTATGTTAGGGCCCAATATGGGGGCTCCATTGCTAATAACTGCTGGGTCAACAGCCTTTGGCAGCTCCTGCCAGTCTACTGACTCTCCTTTTTGTGTGATAGGAATCCCACCATTCAGAAATACCACCATTTTCATTCTGACTTAAAACAATTTTTTTTCAACTGTCTTTTATCTCTACAGCCTCTAAGTGCATGCCATGTTTCACTGAACTCTGTCAAGTATGATAGATATGTCCACTTGGAAACTTTTATCAGCCATCATCAAATTAAAATGGTACCTGGGTATGATTTGGCAATCCTCCTAGAAAGAGAGTTGAAAATAGACCCCTGACTTTGACCACACTGTCTTCCTAGAAAAGACCTTCCATGTGGGCTAGCAAGCAAGCTGAAAGCATGTGCATTTTGCCAAGCGTCCCCCCCACCCTCCCCCTTTGCCTGGGCCTGCAGGCTCACTTGCCCCTCATCACACAAGGTCTGAGGTTTAGAGAATAAGGACACCATTATGCGGGGCTATCATTCTTCCTCAGTGGAAACAACACTGCCCTTTGTAAGCTCCCTGAGAACTTCAAAGGGTGTGGCTATCTTTCTGTGCTCCCAGGGAAGCCTCCTCGGGAAACACTGCTCACAGTGCCTTTCTAGTACTAGAATCTTCTTCAGCTGATACTGAGTTAAAGCAGGAATTTTTAGGCACCTCCCCCCTCCCCCGCCTGTTGGTGTTTTGTCTACCTTAGAAACAAGATTGTATTTTTTAATCCTCCCCCCTTGGAAAACACTTGTTTGCCAACTTTTGTGCCACCCCCCCCCATCAGTGCTCCCACTCAAGCCTGGCTGTCTGCCCAGTTCTGAATCCTGCCTTACCTACTGCCTGGCGTTTACTTCACAACAGCTGGCCCAGGGATCTCAAGTACTTAACCTCAGCTGCCAGCTTTGGGAAGGAGAGGCCCCTGTAGTTGAGACTGTGACAAAGACACCATTTGTTCCCACACCAGCGTTCTCAATGTCAACAGCAGTGACAGGCTCCAAAGAAGATCATGCCCAGTCACTGCCCTCTTGGTGAGAACTCCACAAGCCCAAGGATGTTCAGATATCCAGCTCCCATATCTGCTTTGACTCTCCCTACAATGCTGTGAGGTGACTAGAAACCAGTTATAAGATTCTCATTTTACAGTGGGGAAAGGCAAACACCTGGACATTGGGGATTTCCGCAAGGGAATAATGATCATAGTGCTCAAAATAAAAATCAGGATACTTGGGTCTGACAAACACTGACTTCTGTGATTTGCCAATTTGTATGTGAAAGGTGCTATAACCTGGCTTGCTCATCACTGAGTGACAGTTATTGTGCCACCCAAAGTGATGGATGATGGAAAGGAGGTTGACGTGAGGGTAGGGGTGGGGACATGGCAAAGAGGGAATCTACCCAAGACCATCTCTCCCAAGGGGCTGCATGGCATTCCTGTCTTCCTTCCACCAACAAATGTTGACTGTATTGGGCACTGGAGTGACAGAGATGACTCAGATATGCCCTTGTCTTCAAGGCATTCATAGTTGGATGGGGTTATCTCTAGTCTCAGTGGTGACTGGGGTCTACAACAAACAGTCCAGCTTCAGACTTGAGAAAGTTCATGCTCATCCTTGAGCTGCCCACTAGAAAATGGTGCTTGTGTGGGTTTCCAAACTGTAGTGATGGGTGTGCACTTTGATTCTCCTCCCTGAGAGGAGGATCCTTTTTGGCACAAATCTGACCAGACTACTTATAATGTTTTAAAAAATAGCTTCAAATGATTGTATTTTGGTTGTTGGGTTTTTCCTTTCAATAATAAAATTGGTGCCATTCTGTGATTCCTCAATAAGTTAAACACAGTATTCAATATGACTCCGCAACTCTACTCCTAGGTATATACCCAAGGGAACGGAAAACAGGTGTTCAAACAAAAACTTGTATATGAATATTCATAGTAACACCATTCACAATAGCCAAAAGGTAGAAACAACCCAAATGCCCATCACCTGATGAATGGGTAAGCAAAATGTGGTATAGTCATACAATGCGATACTATTCATCTATAAAAGGGAACGAAGTACTGATACATGCTACAATGTGGATGAACCTCGAAAACATCACGCTAAGTGAAAGAAGCCAGACATAAAAGGACAAATACTGGATGACCCGAGTTATATGAAATATCCAGAATATGCAAATCCATAGAGACAGAAAGCAGATCAGTAGTTACATACGGCTGAGGGGAAAGCAAAAATGGGGAGTAACTACTTAATGAGTAGAGGATTTCCTTTTAGGGTGATGAAAATGTTCTGGAACAAGATAGCGATGATGGCTGTACAACATTATAAATGTACTTAATTGCACAGAATTGTATAATTTAAAGTGGTCAAAATGGTAAATTTTGTTGTGTGTATTTTACCACAATAAAAAAAGATATGGTGCCATTCTTTCTGCTGGCAATGTTGTGTCACCCCCTACTGTGCCTGCTGCAATGTGTGCATGCACACACACACACACACACACACACACACACATTTTGCCTGGACGACTCCTACTGATCGATTATTACAACTCATCTGCCTCAGTGAAGCCATCTTACCATCTCTATTCAGATCATGATTGTCATATCCATTCACAGCCCCCTGTACTTCTCCTTCACTAGCACTACATAACAATTGGAGTTTAGTCCTGTATAAAATCATTTATTCACTGCCTGACTGTAAGCTACATGAAGGCAGGGATCATGTCTGCCTTGGTCACTGTCTAAAAGTGCTCTTGGCACATAATAGACACTCAATAATTATTTGTGGAGTTTTCTTTGAAAGAATGAATAAAATATATTTTCTAATGCTGTTCTGAGAGCCAGCTGAGAAGCATAAGCCATTCTTCTCTAACACTTTCAAAATGTAGGTAATCAGTTGAAAGAAATGGTCAGTGGAGAGAGAGAGCAAGCTCTCTGGTGTCTCTACTTATAAGGGCACTTATCCCATCATGAGGACCTCACCCTCATGACCTCATACAAAACTGATTATTTCCCAAAGGTCCCATCTCCAAATACCATCACATTGGAGGTTAGGGCTTCAACATATGGATTTAGGGGGATGCAATTCAGTCCATAGCAGCCAGTATGAATTAAGTAGACACTGTGTAGTGATGGGAAGGGTCATATTGGTGGGTAAGATATTAATGTTGATGTTTTCACTGTATCTCATTCCCCTTCAGCCTGTCAATGGTGCCTGTTTACCTTTGGCTCCTGTACCTCCTAAAATCTCTTCTCTGCCATGGGTTCCTTGGGTTCCACTGTCATCTCAAAGCTTCTAGGAAACTAGAGGAGAACAGCTTTTCTTTTCTTTTCTTTTCTCTTTTTTGTGTTCCGATAAAACTTTATTTTCAAAAACAGGCAACTGGCCCTATTTGGCCCATGAGCTATAGTTTGCTGACCCCTGAACTAGACCATGAGGGACCCCATCTTACACCTCCATATTGCTAGTGGCCTGTACAATGCCTGGAACTTCTTCCATAAATTTTTTTAGAACTTTTATTGAGATATAATTGACATACAATAAACTGCATATATTTAAAGTGTACAATTTGATATTTTTTTTCTTCTTAGTAATGTATATATGGCAATCCCAATCTCCCAATTCATCCCACCCCCATCTCCCCCCCCCCCCCCCGCTTTCCCAACTTGGAGAACAGTTTTCTTGCTTCCTTATTTACACTAGTAACATTAGGTCCCCTCATTAACCCTTGCCAACATCAAGGGTCACTCTTGCCACCCTTGCCATGCCCTCTGCTCAGTTCAGATACTTGCTGCTTGCTTTTTACCTACATAGATAAGACATGGGCATTTTGCATTAGATACATAGCAACCCATGTAGATCCCACAGCACCAAAGCTGGTCTGGGGTGACAGGCTGGGTGCCACCAGGTAGGAGAGCGGCAAGCTGGAGTGTTTAAACTGATGTGGTTGCAACAGCCAATAATCCTAGCCTCATAGAAGCACAACTTATATGACATTATCCATGTCAAGATGCTTGACACATTTAAAGCACTCAATAAATAATTATTACTCTTTTATGATAAAAGTGTTTCATGCATCCATTAATATCATGTTCTTGAATAATATTTAGGCATATAGGAAAGTTGTTACAAAATATTAAGTGAAAGGAGATTACAAAGAATGTGTACAGCACCATCCCATTTTTATAAAAAAGCTCATATATGTACAAGACAGATATTATTGTATAGTAATTTAGAGCTCAGTATCTGAAGGTAGGCCTATTTTTTAATCTGTTCACTGTTACTCATTAGCTGTGTGACCTAGAGGAAGTTATTTAACTTCTCTGAACCTCAGTTTCTTTAATCTGTAAAATGGAGAAGATACATATATATGTATATGTATCTTCTCTCTCTCTCTATTTTTTGTAATGATATGCTTGCGTATCTAGAAAACCAAGAGATGTGAATGAATTATAATTTTACATCAGAATTTATGAGAGTTCAGTACAGTAGTTAAATGCACAGTGAACATGCAGAAATAAAAAACTTTCTTATATACCAGCAAGAACCAGTTAGAAACTATGAAAAAAAGACACCAGTCACAAGAGAGGTGTAGGTCAGTGCAAAGAGCTGGGCATCCCCTCTGTCTAACTCTAGGACACCCGGGCCTAGAAGCAGTGCCATGGTGCTAGTTTCCCAGGCCTACTAGCCTCTGGCCTTGGTTTTCTCCCTCTCAGGGCTCAAGCCCAGTTCAGGGACTGGCTGTCCAGCTCCATGCAGTCCCATCAACTTCCTCATTCTCTCGTTCTCTCCCCATTCGAATACAATTGCTCCCATAGCAGACTAGTCTGCACAAAGGGGTTCCCAGCCTCCCATGTAGACAACTTTATATATGTTTATCTTCACAAAGCCGTTTTTGCTTCTTGAATCTCATTTTAATTCCCTTAAATAGTATTTGCTTGAAATTTGCAGGGAGAAGAATTCTGAGCAGTTTTCCCAGGGAAGGTTTGCATGGTCATTAAGATCAGGGGTTCAAATCCCACCTCTCCACTTACTAGCTGCCTTGCCTTAGTCAAATCCTTTCGCCTCTCTGTCTGTCACTTTCCTCATCTGCAGAATGGGGAATAAGAATGATCTTCACTTTTAGGGATATTGTGAAGCTTAAATAAGTTTATGTATGTAAAGGATTTAAGACAGTGTCAGGCACACGGGAAGCTCTCAATATATAGGAGCTGCTGTCACTACTAAACAGGAATAGTTTGTCCTGAACGAATATCAAAGGTTTCATCTCTTGTAAGCTACAAACTGCTCGCAGTGATTAAACAAGGTTTCCCCACCTCTAGCTTCCATTCAAAAATGTTTCAAAAATATCAGAGCCTTCATTTTAGCCTGGGACCCCCAAACACAACTGCCTAGGACCCCTCAGGGTACACAGGTTCAGATATTAAACTAAGGACTTACTACCTAGATGGACAGACAGAAGTCACCCACAGGAAACAACCAGTTTCAGTGAAAACCAGTGAGACGTTCTCAGACACATGCATATAAGGAAATATATCTATATAGAAACATACAAAAGGAAATACATGATCTCCACACAATCCTCCCTAAGCCCTCGAGCCACAGGGCTCTATTCATCCAGTGAAGGCAATTCAAATACAACAAAGTCATTTTTATACTCCTTTAAAGTTTGTAAAAACAAGATTCTCTTTTCCCCGTGAGTGTGCGTATATAAGTGTATGGTACCTTCCCTTTGCCTTACCCTGTGGAGGAGCTGAACCCATGCTGAATCCAGCTGCTGTCAGCAGCCTTGATCAAGTGCACGGCCCCTGCCCCCGGGGCGTTTCTGGGGCTGAGCCAGGCTTGGCTTCTCTGGCACACGTGGCAGGTAGAAGCGGTGCTTCAGAGCTCCAGCCAACGTGATGCTCAGAGGGGTCTCCTCTCATCACCCATCACTCGGTGTCCAGAGCAGGAGTGAAGAACCACTTCACAGCCCTGGGTTTTCTCCCCCAAGGGAAATGCTCAAATCTGAGGAAGGAATTCTCAGGACAACCCAGGGAACTGAGTCCTGAGTGCCCTCTGCAGACCTCACTTCTATACCTTTCACGCTGAAGTGTCAACAAAACGGGTTCACTGCTGGACTAGGGCCTTGACCAATCTGTGCAGACTGACAGAGGTGTCTTTCCATCAGAGAAGCTTCACAAGACCTGTTAGAAGCTTGTGCAGAGGCTGAGGAGGGGGACTGCCAAGGCGTTTTCCAAAGCGTCTCAGGACGCAAGGCACTATCCTGCACATAACCTAAGGGAGTTTCTTTCCTCTCCTCTCCTTTCTCTTTTCTTTTCTTTTGTTTCTTTTGATATTGTGCAATTTACTTAACTTTTCTTAAAGCCTCATTTTCCTCTTCTCTGAAATGAGGAGAACAGTAAAAACAAAAAACAAACAAAAAACCTCAAAAGACTGTTGTGAAGATTAAAGAGGATACTGTCTTTGAATTGTTTAGTAATATGTCATATACTTAGCAAGCCCTCAATGCATGTTGACTACTATTATTACTGGTTACTCCTCATTTATTTCATCTTACTAAATTACTATAGCTTTGTATTATTTTCAGAAGGCCTAAGTTTTGTATGGTTCCCACGTATCACAAGAAAGGACAACTAGAAACATTTGACTTTTTTTCTCCCTCCTTTTTACTATTTTAAGCTATTTAAACAAATCTTTTTGATATAATTTCTGACTCTTTTTGTCTTAAACACAAAACCCTAAGTGCTGGAATCTGAAAGCATTCTAAACTTCGGGGAGGGTCTAAGTCAAGGTACTCCCTGCACGTCCTTTGGTAAAGACTCATTTCGCAACATGAAGAATCACCTCTTGGTTTCTCTCCTTCGCAAGTGATTTTGCCTGGTTGTCTTAAAGCTGGCCGGCCACGTGCTCCTGTGTGAAGGAGGCATCACTCATGCCAGAGAAATATAAAGACCCCAAATTAGTTTGCTCTGTACAGAGAGGAAAGTTTTTGTGTTCCTCTAGGCAAAGGCTCCAGAGAGCAGCGTGCTCTCTCGCATCGTTCTCCTTTCTGGGTTTCAGTGGCCTCATCCCAGCCCAGACTTTGACCATTTAAGCCTGGATTCTCATTCCTAGCTCCCAGCTGGTCTCTCTGACTCCATTCCCTCATCTTGCCCCTCCGTTGCCACACTTAGCTGTTCCTCACTTCCTACCATATCCGGTCCAGACCCCTTCTCTTTTTGTTTGGGCAATCTGTGTCTCCGTAACGTCTTTAACCAAAACTCCCACTACTTTCCGAAGGACCGCCCTGGTTCATCCCCCTGTGTGAGTGCCTCCATTCTCCGGCAGGCTCATCCCAGCCCCTCTGCTCTTACTTATCTGCCTCCCACCCTTTCCTTCTCCCCTCTGCCTCTCTGAACAGCCCAAGGCCTGCCTCCTTTAGGAAGGCTTTCCGGTGTCCTGCAACTGACTTAGCTCTTCCTGTCTCTAAAGTCTTACTGCCCTTAATTGGACCAGACTATCCAGTGTCTAGTTAGACTCTGCTATGGTTTTTCCTTCTATGGAATTCTTGACACCCCAACATATGTAAGCCTTTCCACGTGCCCAGGTCGGTGCTATATTCATTTATAATCAATAAACTCTACTCACAAACTAATACTCAATAGCCATTTCTTGCTAACACCCTCATTTTTGTTTTTTTTTTCAAAAGACTGCATTTTCACCAAGTCCTCAAAACCCCCAGACTTGCATATATCATTGCTGCAATAAAAGGCTTCTCCAACAGCTGTCCTGCGGACCTCATCTGGCTGTTTTGAGGCTCAGATAGGAAGAGAGGTAGGAAAGCCCTTTGGACAGTGTGATTGTTGCTCAGCCAAAGTACTGAATGAAGGTTTTGAGCTGATCTGTCTGCACCAGTTGCTCTGGCCTCCTATACACACAGCCTGAATCCCTATATAGAACTTCTCCATTCCATAATCAAACGTGCTTTTAAGGCTCCTCAGAAGCTTTTAGCAGAGGACAAGTGTCGAACAGGTCAAAGCCTACATTTTGATAAAACGACAATGGTCCAATTGGTTTTGTTCTTATGCCCATGAGTGGGTCACTGAGCATGACCCCGGGTAGCAAGCCACCCCCCAGGGTAATCCAGGTCCTCATGTCCTCAGAAAAGAGCTTTGGATCTTCTTAAAGACTCGGTCACCTGGCACAGATACTGCCCGGCACGTTATATCAACCATCTCACTTATAATCCTCACAGCGACCATGTTACTATCCCCATCTATCACGTGAGGAAACTGAAGCTCAGGTAGATTAAGTGACTTGCTCATGATCATGGAGCTGTCTGCCTCCAAAGCTCAAGGTGTGCAACACACATGTCTGCCTTGTAGGTTGCACTCTGGGATTGAGAACTGAGGACATGTACTTGTAAATGTTATCAAATACCTTAGTCCAGGCTACAACAAGCACCACTCATATCCTATTAGTGTGGCCATTACCCTGCAAATAGGGCAGGGAGAAGATCAAAGCATGGCAGCATGTCCCATGGGTGCCCATCCTGTGGGGGCAGCAGAAGGGAAGAGAATCTGACCACGGCCATTGACATAGACAAAGCCACTTTACTAATACATTGCAGCTGAAGTTGCATGTTATGAGATTCATGAACACAATCACCACCTTCCTCTAAGCCAACCACTCTCAACCTTTTGGGGGGTAGAGCCCTTTGAGAATCTGAGAAAAACTGTAGACCTGCTTCTCAGAAAAATGTATCAATGCAAATATACGATTTGGCAGATAGTTTCAGGAAAATTCACCCAGCTTTCTGTATCTCACTGAAGAGCTACACACCACAAGTTAAAAACTCCTGCTTTAAGCAAACCTAATTTTATGTTTTAAAAAGTGATAAATTCAGAAACAATGATTCCTTTAAATCACAAACCAACCTAGGGCACAAGAACCAGGGTCTGCTTTGTGAAAATTTTGTTTTCATATTACGTTTTAGGAACATGCTTAATTGCCTGCATGAGGTGCATTTGCAATCAATATCTCTGTGTTCCCGTGGAAATGCAGTCAGAAATGCCAGTGGCACAGATGGCCAACATCAGAACTGGCAGAACGCAGAGCTAGAAACCACATATAGATTGGTAGTAAATTTTTGGGTCACTGGAAGGTGGGCAGCCACTCAGCACACAGAAGTGTCTTCATTGGATGGGGACTGGACTCTACGACCTAAACAGCCCCATTCAGCATATAAGTCAAATGTTCTAAGACCCATGTAAACCTGGAGAAGTTTCAGACCATAAGTCCATTCCCGCTCAGCTGCTGATGGCTTCGTGAGAGGCCAGGTACCTGATGGGGACAGACTAAGTATATGTTGGCTCGCTCACCTGAGGCCACAGGCAACCTCCTTACACTGGCCCATGTTGTTCCAAATAGCAACCGTTAGTTCCCTGCCAACCAGAGGCCCTATTGTTCTTTTACAAAAATATCAGATAATTCCAGCCCAAGTCATTCCAAGGCCACTTCCCCCTGGCTTCTTGTGTTTTGAGTAGACAAGGTCTTACTGTAATCTTGAATATCATTGGTAGTCATGGACTGATATTTCTTCTTCTGCACCCACCTCCAGTGTTTGAGCCCTCATACAAAGGGTGCTTAGCTGCAAGGCAAAAATCCGATGCATTGATCGGTGGCACTTTCTTCTTTAAAAACCTTTTTCTTTGAAAACAAGAGGTTGTGTAGTATGTTCCAAGGAGCCCTGGATGCGGAGCCCTAGTTCCTTCATATATTGCCTCCCTGCCTCTCTGAGCCACACGTTCCTCTACCAGACATATAACAATCCTCACCCCACTTCTCTCACAGGCATCCTGTAAGATTCGAATAAGGTAGTGTGTATACAAATACTTCATTAACTGTAAAGTGTTAGACAAGCAGAAGAATTCATAACTGCTATTTCATGTTAAGTTTCAAATCAACTCCATGGGCTACATAGATCTTTACTGTTCTGTCATGCTTTCCTTCCCTCTCTTTCATTCACTAAACATTTAGAGGCCAAATTATTACCAGGCATTATATGTGGCTTAAATAAGTGCTTATGGAATCAGAAACGGGCTTAGAAAAGTGAAATAACACTTCCAAGCTCACACTGCTAAGTGGCAAGGAACTGGGATGCCCTCCGTCTTCCCTCTTCCATTCCCCAAAACCAGATTCCTTCTGTTACTCCATATTGGCTGTCCCAGAACACCACGCACCCCCGCCATTGGAATAAGAAATTGTTACTCACTTCTGAAAAATAAATCCTCAACCCTCTTTGAGGCCCGTAAGGCAGTTGGTCCTGTTTTCTCCTTGTGCCTGCATGAGTGGGATGGGGAGGGGATGGGGAGGGGGTGAGGCAGGCCCCTCGGACTTGCCTCCTCTGTGTCGGAACAGTCGGTGTGATGTATGGCTTTTGGAAGATGGCTCAGTGCGTTCACTCTCCCTCTTTCCCCACCCCCCTCTTCTAATTTGCAAGTTGTGAAAACGTGTCACCCCCCAAATGCACCAGGTGTCTCCCACTTTCTAATTGAGCAAGGCAGCCTCCTTCCCAGCCAAGAGCCTTGAAATATTTATCCACATTTTCGTTTCACTGAATTAATGCCTTAAGCTGGTGAGCAATCCAACGGAAGGTCAATGTTCATTTCCTAAAGTTGTCCAATGTCTGTGTGGTATTCAGACCTGAGAATGATGACTCGACTCCAGATTGCAAACTCCCCAGAGTGCACCCCGGAGATGGAAGGCAGCCCACATTGCTTTCTGATCAGTCAGCATAAATGATCCTCTCTTTTGAGGTCAAGGTGGGCTTACAATCGAAGTTGCCTTGAGATAAAGCAGATCAGCCCCATTCACCCCTGGGGGAAGGCCTCTGAGCAGGGGAATGTGAAAGGCCCCTCCGGTCAGGGGAGACATCCGCTCCTCTTGGCTTTGGGCTGTACCAGTTGGCAGACGAAGCTCTGTGCAAACGCTGGCCAGACCAAAATGGTGCCGAGACAGCCACAGCGTTGTTTAGCAAAAAAGAAAGGAAACATCTGCAAACCCTGCCTTGGTGCTGAGCAGGGACAGCCTGCTGCTTTCCTCATGGGCCCACGGTGGGCCCGCTCATGACTGATCAGAACGGCTCCCTGAAACAAATCCATTTGAAAGATATTTTCCATCCCCCATGCCCCCCTCCCCACAGGAAATTCTTGTGTTTAGTCATCCTTACTACACGGGCTGAGTCAGCAAGCTCTGCTTTAACCACAGCTGCTTTCAAATGGTAAGCTAAGAAGACCAGTCAGTCAGCTGAGGAGGCTTGGCTGAAAGACTTTGACAGCCAGAGCTCCAAAATCAGATGGATACGTTGGAGGGCTTGCATGTTGGGCCCTGCTCAATACCTTTGAGTCCTTCTGGGTGGGCCTCAATTACTTTTTAGCATGTTGATACTACAGAGCATTCCACAACTAGGAGGGACCATAGTCTGAATGGCTTAAGAGACCAGTATGGTGCAGTGGCCTAAGGTTTTGGCCTAGGATTTAATTCCTGGGTCTGCAAATTATTAGCTATCTGACTACCAGGCAATTGTCCCCTCTCTGTGGGTCTTAGCATTCTTATCCTTAAAATCAAGGCTTGAATAAAATGACCTCTAAGGGCTCTTCGTGCTCGAATGGTCTATGAGACAATCTAGGACAGGTAGCCAGTCATTCTTTCCCCAATTTACCAGGGAAACACACTACATAACCTGTTTTGGGAATCTGGCCCAGCATTTTATCCACCTGTGGTAAAAAATCTCTTCCCTGGGTCTAGCCACAATCTTTGTTCGCTTGTTTGGCTCTCTGTAGACATGGAGTACCCCCAGGGAACATTCTTTTCTAAAGATCCTTTGTCAACTCCAGAGCCTTCAAGTCAGAGTTCTGCTAAGGCCTCCATAAGCAGGGGAGATGATTGCTTTGGTTTAAACGACCACACTTTCCCTCCCATGGCATTGTTTCCCTCCCATGGCACAGTTTCCCTCTCATGGCATAATTGTTTCCCTCTAATGGCATAGATTCCCTCGCATGGCACAGTTTCGCTCTCATGGCATAGTTGTTTCCCTCTCATGGCAGAGTTTCCCTCTCATGGCACATTTTCCCTCTCATGGCATAGTTTTCTCCCTATCAATGCACAGTTTCCCCCTCATGGCGGAGTTTCCCTCTAATGTCATAGGATCCCTCTCATGGAAGAGTTTCCTTCTCATGGCATAATAGTCTCCCTCTAATGGCATAATAGTTTCCCTCTAATGGTATAGATTCCCTCTCATGGCACAGTTTCACTCTCATGGCATAGTTTTTTCCCTATCAATGCATACTTTCCCTCTCATGGCATAGTTATTTCCCTCTCATGACACAGTTTCCCACTCATGGCAGAGTTTCCCTCTCTTGGCACAGTTTCCATCTCATGCCATAGTTTCCCTCTCATGGCATACTTGGTTGCCTCTCATGGCAGTGTTTCCTTCTCATGGCATAGTTGTTTCCCTCTCATGCCATTGTTTCCCTCTTATGGCCTAGTTTCCCTCTCATGGCACAATTTCCCTCTCCTGGCATAGTTTCCCTCACATGGCAGAGTTGTTTCCCTCTTACGCCATTGTTTGCCTCTCATGGCACAGTTTCCCCTTCGTGGCACAATTTCCATCTCATGGCATGTTTCCCTCTCACGGCAGAGTTTACCACTCAAGGCAGAGTTTCCCTATCATGGCAGAGTTTTCCCCTGATGGCATAGTTTCCCTCTCTTGGCAGAGCCTCCCTCTTATGGCAGAGTTTCCCTTTCTCGGTACACTTTCCCTCTCATGCCATAGTTTCCCTCTCAAGGCATAGTTTCCCTCTCATGGCACCATTTCCATGTCATGGCACTGTTTCCCTCTCATGGTAGAGTTACCCTCTCATGCCATAATTTCCCTCTCATCGCAGAGTTTCCCTCTCATGGCACCGTTTCCCTCTCATGGCATAGTTGTTTCATTCTCAAGGCATAGTTTCCCTCTCAAGGCAGAGATTCCCTCTCATGGCACCGTTTCCCTCTCTTGGCATAGTTGTATCCCTCTCATGAGAAGTTTCACTCTCATAGCAGAATTTCCATCTTACGGCACACTTTCCATCTCATGCCATAATTTCCCTCTCATGGCACCATTTCCCTCTCATGGCATAGTTGTTTCATTCTCAAGGCATAGTTTCCCTCTCATGGCAGAGCTTCCCTCTAGTGGCAGAGATTGCCTCTCATGGCAAAGTTGCCTGCTCAATGGCATAGTTTCCCTCTCATGGCACAGTTTCCTTCTCATGGCATAGTTACCCTCTCATGGCAGAGTTTCCCTGTTATGGCACACTTTCACACTCATGCCATAGTTTCCCTCTCATGGCACAATTTGCATCTCATGGCTCAGTTTCCCTCTCATGCCAGAGTTTCACTCTCATGGCAGACTTTTCCTCTCATGGCAGAGTTTTTGTCTCATAGAACAGTTTGCCCCTCATAGCAGAGTTTCCCTCTCTTGGCAGTTTCCCTCTCATGCCATAGTTTCCTTCTGTCATATTTTTGCTGTTATGGCTTAGTTGTTTCCCTTTCAAGGCATAGTTTCTTTCTCATGGCAGAGCTTCCCTCTAATGGCATAGACTCCCTTGCATGGCGGATTTTCCCTGCCATGGCAGTGTTTCCCTGGTATGGCACAGTTTTGCCTCTCATGGCACAGTTGCACTTTCATTGCATAGTTTCCCTCTCATGGCACAGTTTCCTTCTCATGGCAGAGTTTCCCACTCTTGGTATTGTTTACCTCTCATGGCACAGTTTCCCTCTCATGGCACAGTTACCCTCACATGGCACAGTTTCCCTCTCATGCCATAGTTTCCCTCTCATGGCAGAGTTTCCCTCTCATGGTGCAGTTTCTCTCTCATGGCAAGTTTCCCTCTCTTGGCCTAGTTTCCCTCTCATGGCACAGTTTTCATCTCATGGCATAGTTGTTTCCCTCTCATGGCATAGTTGGCATAGTTGAGTCCCTCTGAATGTATAGTTTCTGTCTCATGGCATAGTTTCCCTCTCATGGCATTGTTTCCCTCTCATGGCAGAGTCTCCCTCTCATGGCAGAGTCTCCCTCTCATGGCAGAGTCTCCCTCTCATGGCAGAGTTTCCCTCTAATTGCATAGTTTCTATCTCTTGGCAAAGTTGTTTCCCTCTCATGCCATAGTTTCCCTCTCATGGCATAGTTTCCCTCTCATGGCACGCTTATCTCTCATTTCATAGTTTCCTTCTCATGGCAGAATTTCTCTCATATGGCCCAGTTTCCCTCTCATGGCCCAGTTTCCCTCTCCTGGCTGAGTATCCCTCTCATGCCATAGCTTCTGATTCATGCCATAGTTTCCGTCAGGTAGCATAGTTTCCTTCTCCTGGCACTGTTTGGCTCTCATGGAACAGTTTCCCTCTCATGGCAGAGTTTCCCTCTCTTGGTATAGTTTGCCTCTCATCGCAGAGTTTCCGTGTCATGGCAGAGTTTCCCTCTCAAAGCACAGTTTCCCTCCCATGGCACAGTTTCCCTCTCATAGCATAGATATTCCTCACTCATGGCACAGTTTCCCACTCATGGCAGATTTTCCCTCTCATGGTAAACTTTCCTCCTAATGGAACAGTTTCCTTCTTATGGCATAGGATCTTTCTCATGGCTTATTTTCTCTCCTATGGCATAGTTTTCCTCTCATTGCAGAGTTGTTACCCTCTCTTGGCAGAGTTTCCCTCTCTTGGCAGAGTTTCCCTCTCATGGCAGCGTTTCCCTCTGATGGCAGAGCTTCTATCTCACGGCCGAGTTTTCCTGTCATGGCAGAGTTTCCCTCTCATGGAAGAGTTTCCGTGTCATGGCAGAGTTCCCTCTCATGGCACAGTCTCCCTCTCATGGCACAGTTTCCCTCTCATGCCGCAATTTCACTTTCATGGCAGAGTTTTCCTCCCATGGCAGAGTTTCCCTCTCATGACACAGTTTCCCTGTGATGGCACAGTTTCCCTATCATGGCATAACTATTTCCCTCTCATGGCACAGTTTCCCGGAAATGGCAGACTTTCTGTCTCTTGGCCCAATTTCCCTCTCATAGCACAGTTTGCTTCTCATGGCATAGGTTCTGTCTCATGGCTTGTATTCTCTCTCATGGCATAGTTTCCCTCTCATGGTATAGTTGTTTCCCTCTCATGGCACAGTTTCCTCTCATGGCAGAGTTTCCCTCATGGTATAGTTTCTCTGTCATAGAAGAGTTTCCGTGTCAATGTACATCTTCCCTCTCACGGCACAGTTTTGCTCACATGGCATAGTTATTTCCCTCTCATGCCATAGTTACCCACTCATGGCTGAGTTTCCCTCTCATGGCGCAGTTTCCTTCTCATGGCATAGGTTTTCTCTCATGGCTAATTTTCTCTCTCATGGCATAGTTTCCCTCTCATGGCAGAGTTTCCTTCTCATGGCACATTTTCCCTCACATGGCACAGTTTTCCTGTCATGGCACAGTTTCCCTCTCATGACAGAATTTCTCTCTTATGGCCCAGTTTCCCTCTCCTGTCCGAGTTTCCCTCTCATGCCATAATTTCCAACTCATGCCATAGTTTCCATCTCGTAGCACAGTTTCCCTCTCATGGCACAGCTTTCCTCTAATGGCAGAATCTCTGTCTCATGGCAGAGTTTCCATGTCATGGCACAATTTCCCTCTTGTGGCACAGTTTCACTCTCATGGCAGAGTTTCCCTCTCATGGCGCACTTTCCTTCTCATGGCACATTTTCCTTCTCATGGCATAGTTTCTCTCTCATGGCTTATTTTCTCTCTCATGCCGAAGTTTCTCTCTCATGGCAGAGTTTTCCTCTCATGGCCCAGTTTCCCTCTCATAGCACTGTTTGCCTGTCATGGCAGAGTTTCTTTCTCATGCCATAGTTTCCCTCTCATGGCATAGTTTTCCTTTCATGGCATAGTTGTTTACGTCTCATGGCATAGTTTCCCTCTCATGGTACAGTTTCCCTCTCATGGCAGAGATTCCCTCTCATGGCATAGTTTCTCTCTCATGGCATATTTGTTTACCTGTCATGGCATTCTTTCCCTCTCATGGCATAGTGGTTTCACTCTCATATCATAGTTTCCCTCTCATGGCAGAGATTCCCTCTCGTGGCACACTTTCCATCTCATGGCATAATTTTCCTCTCATGGCATGGTTGCTTACGTCTCATTGCATAGTTTCCCTCTCAAGGCACAGTTTCCGTCTCATACCATAGTTTCCTTCTCATGGCATAGTTTCCCTCTCATGGCAGTTTCCCTCTCCTGGCATAGCTTCCCTCTCATGGGTTAGTTTTCCTCTCATGGCAGAGTTTCCGTGTCATGGCAGAGTTTCCCTCTCATGGCATAGTTGTTTCCCTCTCATGTCATAGTTGTTTCCCTCTCATGACATAGTTTCCCTCTCATGTCACAGTTGTTTCCCTCTCATGGCATAGTTGTTTTCCTCTCATGGCAGAGTTTCCCTTCTCATCGCGGAGTTTCCCTCTCATGGCATAGTTGTTTCCCTCTCATAGTATAGTTGTTTCCCTGTCATGGCAGAATTTCCCACCCTTTTAGTTAGTATCACTGACTCGTGAACCTAGAGAGACTAAGACTAGGGTAGACTAACTATCCTGTGGGTAGTTAGTTCTGTAGAAGGAAGTCACCTCATATGGGCCAGACAGCTCACAAAAGTTGACCTAGACCACAGAGACAACACATGAGAAGATCATTCTGTGTAGTGTGACCCTCGACATTCCTGGATCCATACCCAGACTTGGACGCCTGATGTTGAAAATGGTTGACATTGGGACTTCCCTGGTGGTGCAGTGGTTAAGAAGTCGCCTGCCAATGCAAGAGACACAGCTTCGATCACTGATCCAGGAACATCCCACGTGCCGCGGAGGAGCTAAGCCCGTGCGCCACAACTACTGAGCCCATCCGCTGCAAGAACTGAAGCCTGTACACCTAGAGCCCATGCTCTGCAACAAGAGAAGCCACCACAATGAGAAGCCTGTGCACCACAATGAAGAGTAGCCCCCCATGCGCAGCAATGAAGACCCAACGCAGCCAAAAAAAAACATGGTTGGTATTTACTTAACACAATATATATGTGTTGGACACTGTTCTAAGCACATTATCGTGCTCATTTGATCTCATTTAATCCTCGCCAACAGTATAATGATTAATCATGTTTTACAGATTAGGAAACTGAGTCACATAGAGGTGAATTAACTGGCTCAATGTTACATAGCTAGTAAGTGAGAGCTGCTATTCTAACCCAGGACGGCTGGCTTGGGCATCTGCCCTGAGCCATCATGCTTCTGAGTGGGACCAGTACTACGGGAGGACTGAGCTCCTACCGATGTTTCTGGCTCCTGTGAGGACCGCCCGCCCGACCTGCCTCATGCGCCTGCATCCCTTGTCAGGCACAGGGGCCTGGCCTGGTTTCCATGGCATTCTGTGCCCCTTCTGCAGAGAAAAAGGCTTTCTCAGGCAGAGCTGCCAAATGTTGATTTTATGATGCTGGAGATGGGTCGTGTTTTCATCTTAAAAGAGTAAGATAGGGAAAGAACACTATATCAAATGGGTTTCACCAAACTAAAGAAAGTGTTGGAAAATGAGAGTTGCCAAATGTCAGAGTTTGGGGAGAACTTACAGCTTGTCTAGTCAAAGTCCTTCATGTTACAGATGTGGAAGCTGAAGCTGAGAAAGTGGGTTTAGATACATGGGGACTGAGGGTTAGAGGGTGCTTCGAAGGTTGGGAAAGGGACAGAAATGACAGAGTTGGCCTAATTTATAATTTCCCTTTGAACCAACCCTACAAAGAAATCGGAAAGAGTGATTCACCCACACCAGAGCCACTTCTTCCCGTGCACAGCCCCAACTCCTGGCTTAACAGGGATTCCATGCAGTGGGCTTCACATGCAGTGAGACACCAAGCCACTGCCACTTTCAGATGGCCACAGTCCTCGGCTGAACAGCAATGTCCCTATTACCTGTCTTAACACCAGACCTGCTTACAAAATGGATCCCATAGTGACAATCACAAACGACTTTGGGGAAAACCACTTCTGTTGAAAAAGCAGCTGATCAAAAAGTTTGGACTGATGATTGTGATCCAAGGATATCTCTCAAAGCTTATTATAATGAAAGCTCAATGGAACCATCTTACTTTTCTGTAGTGAATGTGCAGATATTATTGAAATATTTTTCAAGCCAAAAGGCTTGTAAAGTATTATTTTAAAATAAATTTTATGGCCGTATAAAATTTCACTGATCCTAACACAGGAGTCAATGTGGAAAAACAGAAAGGACCTGAGGCTTTGTCTTTGGTTAAAGCCGCCCAGGAATTGGCCCAAGGGAATGGTATCTTAAAAGCTGTTCTCAAAGAAATAGTAGATCTTCTTCCATGCCCCAGTATTAACCCACAAAGTACTTTCCAGCCTCTTCCTCCGAAACTCAAAAAAGAAAAAAAGCACCAGAGTTTAAATATAAAAGGTACAGAATTAGAGATTTGGCCTAATTTGCCTGCTACAGAGTTTTACATACAGTAAAACCTTATGACGTGTCCTGTCTCCTAGGCGCAACGATAGCTAGGCTGGAACAGATCGTTCAAAGACCCATATCATGTTTTGCGGTATAGTCTATTACCACCTACTGACTTTCCCACGTGGTCAAGTTGGCTGCGCACCATCTTATAAATAACCAAACGAACGCCCCTTCATTTTATAGGGTAGCTAAAGCCTGATTACCTTTCGCAATCAGCCAACCTCTTAATTTATCCCAGGTTGCAGCCGGACTCCAGTAACATGGAGGAGGTTTGGTTTAGGAGGGAAGACTGAGGGTGGGAGAGGGGTGGGGGCACGTATGCACGTGTGCATGGCACACAGAATCACTTTTGAAGATTTCTTATAGGTAGTCAGTACATCTAAGCTAGGAAAAAAACCCAGCCTTTGTAGTGTTAGGGGATGACATTTCACTGCAAAAATAAGTGATTTGGTCATTACCATTTCATGGTTGCTGGCAACCACCCTCCTCTGCTTTCTAACAATTTCCATTTTAGGCACTGACAGGCCCTTCAAAGCGATTCAGCCAAATATCCACCCAAAGTTGCATATTTGGCAGTTTCATACTTGAGAAATCTGGGGCCTCTGGGCAAAAATGTCAGAAAGGGCTCCCTCCTTCTTTGTCAGTTGCGAAACAAGCAGTTCACCATAAACAGTCACGGGGGGCTCCCCGGGCAGCCATGCCGAAGGGAAGGGAAGCAACGGAAGTTGTTGGCAGGGGCTGCTTCCTTGGCTCGGGCTCTTGCTCTCACTCCCCGTTGCTGCTTGCACTGTTCCTGCAGGCCAGAGATGCCTCCGTCGTTAACCCTACCCAAGGTGAGGTGCGGCTCTTTGGCAAGCAGCCTTTCCCCGCCAATGGCAAGCAAGGAGCAGAGACGGAAATCAGAAGGACGTGACTCTCTGAGGCTGGGGAGACTAGGAATCCTTGGGAAGCTCATTGGCTCAACCTACAAGCAGGCTGTCACCATGGATCCTCATTGGGCAGCTTCCAGGTTGGTCTCTGGCACCCACCTGGGCCCTGGAGCCACCACAAGGCCTAGAGCGCTTCAGTCTGCCCAGTGGGGAGCATCTCTCAGGTAGCCTCCTGCCTGTCCAGCAGCTCTAAGGGTCTGATTTCCCAAAGTCCTTTTGCACATTTCTCTCAGCCTTAAAGGCTCTCCCCCTGGCTCTTTAAGTGACTGCCCCACTCCCCCCACCCAGGACTCACTCTAAATGTGAGGCTACCTTGCTGAGGCCATCCTGACTCCTCCGGCTGCGCCCTGCCTGAATTTTCTCTTTCCCAGAACCTATTTTTTTTTTCCTGCTCAAAGCACTCATTACCATTTATAACTATGTGTTTATTTGTGTGTTTCATTCCTTATTACTCATCTCTCCTCTGACACAGTAAGCTCCATGAAGGCAGGGACCACCTTTATTTTGTTCAGCGTTATACTCCCAAATGCCTATCACAGTGCCTGGCACAGAGTAGATGCTCAATAAATATTCGTTGAGTGAATGAATAAAATACTGGTATTCTGCTTACTAGCCCATTCTGCGGAAATTTAAAAAAGTACACCTATTGTCTCCATGCATAGGTCTCTGCCTTAGGCTTCTTGCATTTGACCATTGCAACTTGTCTATCTGGGGGAGAGAGCTAGCTAGCCCCCAGCTACCTCCTTTCCCTGTCCACTTCCTCCTTCATTGGTCCATGATGCCCACGATCACACGATCAGGCAGCTTTTTGGTGAGTGCTGGGGATTTGCCAAACGGAATTGAGTCTAATAGCAGCATATTCAAATGCCACCTGGGGGCGAGACTATGAGACTGTATTATAATACTTGAGTTCACCTTCCCTTCGGGCACTACTTTTTTTTTTTTTTTTTTGGCGCACGGGCTTAGTTGCTCCATGGCATGCAGGGTTCGAACCTGTGTCCTCTGTATTGGCAGTCAGATTCTTAACCACTGCGCCACCTAGGAAGCCCCTGGGCGCTACTTTTAAGAAGTGATTTAGATTGCCTGTCTGAAAACAATGGCCAATGTTCTCAAAGTACAAATAAAGTCAAGTTGCTATGATATCTGAAAACTTCCCTCTTTTCAGTTTGCCAGCCTTCCTTCTGGGATCCTCTCAGAAAGTTGTTTGCTCTATTAAACAATGGCCACAGCCATCCTGTTCCACACTCTGGCTTAGTTCCTCTTCCTCCGAAATTAAGGAATGAAGAGAGAGGAGTTACCAGATCTCCAACATTTGAAAATGGTTCCCAAAGGGTTACCATGCCTTCTGTTCCCTTTCTTCCTATCACTAGCTGTGACAACATGGGTGTTCATTTGGTTTAGAAAGGTATGGAAGGCCCTGTGCTTTTTGATTATGCTATTGAATGGCGACCAATCCATTATTTCTGCTATATCATTCCCTAACACTACCAAGGAAGGTTTTCCCTCATCCCTAGTTTAAAATATATTTCATCTTAACTCTGAAAATCTTTTCAAAAAAAGTCTATCAGGGATTTCCCCATGGTGCAATGGTTAAGAATCTGCCTGCCAATGCAGGGGACATGGATTCGAACCCTGGTCCTGGAAGATCCCACATGCCTCGGAACAACTAAGCCCATGCGCCACAACTACTAAGCCCGCGTGCCACAACTACTGAAGCCTGTGCACCTAGAGGCCATGCTCCACAACAAAAGAAGCCACCACACTGAGAAGGCCACACACCGTAACAAAGAGTAGCCCCCGTTTGCCACAACTAGAGAAAGCCTGCACACAGCAACGAAGAGCCAACACAGCCAATAAATAAATAAATACATGAAAAAGTCTATCACAATTTCAAATGTGTTTCTTTTGACCTGGAAATTCTATCACTTGGAACTGATCCCGCATATATACCAGGATGCAAAGATGTATGTACATCCAGAGTGTTCACTGAAACTGTTTGTAATAGTGATGCTCCTACAGGATGGAACCCTGAGCAGTCAGGAAAAGGGTAAGAAAGATTTACAAGTACCGTCGCAGAAAGAGCTCCATGATGTCCTAAAGGAAACAAGCAAAGTTTGGTATAGTAGGAACCCATATATCTTTAGAGTCTGTCAGCTCCTCTGCCCAGTGATTTCACCGAGTCCTTGCTTTTCCTCCCCTCCCATTGGTCCAGCCTTCTAACTGGTTCTCTAATCCCAGGGTTTCTCTTTCCAGTTCATCTTTCACACCAACTGGAATCACCATTCTAGAACATTAATTTTGTCAGATCTCTACTGCCAGAGGGAGAGTCCCAAGTAACCAGGCCATCGCAATGACAGAGGCAGGGTGGTGGAGGGTTTCCATGCTCTGGAATGAAGGGATACCAGGATTTGAGGGCAGGTTCCACCACTGATGAGCTGTGTGACTTAAGGCAAATGAATTAACCTCTTTGAGCCTCGGTTTCCTCATCCGAAAAGTGGTCACAGGGTGGTTGTGAAGATGAAAGGAGAAAAATCATGTGAAGAGCTCAGCATGGTGCCTAGCACATAGTAAGCACTCAATAAATGGTAGTTATTATTATTATTATTATTATCATTATTATTATTAAACCAGGAATTGGTTTATTTGAAGTTCTTTGAGAAATACTTTGTAATTTTATAACACTTTTCTCATGAAGAAGATTTGCACATTTCCTTCACATTTACTGGGTATCTAGTACAGTAAGGCTGCCTTTTGTTTGTCTATTTTCCCTGATATGTGCTACAAAGACTGTCTCTCTTGTACTCCAGAATCTGGAGGACATGTCTAAGTTCCTTGGATCCATGGTATTCTGGAGTTTGTCTATAAACTTTGATCATATGACATCCCGTCTATGCCTTCATCTTCCCCGACTATTTTGCTCTAATCTTTCCTGCCTGGCCACGTAGGGCAGCCTCCCAGTGGCTTTGGCCTTTTCCTGGCTTCATTAAAACTTTCTTTATGGCTGCCTGTTTCGTGTTTCTCTTCTTTGGGATCAGGTGACTATTTTACTCCAGTAACTCTTTAAAACCAAAGAGCCGTTAGCTGGTGCTGTGGAATGAAAGAGATGAGAGTTCTGTTTTTTTTCTTTTTTCTTTTTCCTTGTGACCTTGGGTACATTAAAGAAATTTCCGTACCTGTCACCTCGTCAGCGAGATGAGCGTGCCGGATCATGGTTCTTAGCGTGTCCACCAGCTCGGATGTTAAGTTCTATGGTGTGGATGGGGTCCTGAAGGCAGTGACTATGGCTAAAGTTCTCTCATCATCCCCACGCCAGTGACAGGGCTGCGCTGGTTCAAGTTGAAACTAGCTCTTCTGTGGGACAGTTTCGTATATTTCTAAGGGCCCATCTTTTGAAAATTCTTCTATCGTATATGAAATGTCAAAAGAATTGGTTTTTCCTTTTCTCTGGGGCTCACCCCAGCAGCAAGCTCTAAGCCACACTTATGCTGAGAAGAACCGAACATGCTGACCTCTGGTCAGATCTGATGGCAAAGGACATTTCTCTCATCACCACCTATGTTCCCAGGATTGCCATCCTCCCACACTTCCATCCTTTGATATCTTCCAGGCAAATGCTGAATGGTTGGTTATCTGCCCAGATGATTTTAGCATGCCCTCACTTGGATTTTGCCTCCAAAGTCTTTTTATTGAGAATTTTTATATCAAGCATACGCTATCTCAAGCTTGATTTTAACGGATCCCACATGAAGGAATGATTTTCAACTCATAACACATGAGGAACATCTGTTCTGCTTATTTGAATTCAGGTGGTACCGTTATTATTATTATAGAAGCTGATTGTCGGGTATCGATATTTGTCTCTTTCAGTTCTATTGAACTTTCCGGGGTGCCACTCCCATCGGTGGAGCTTTGAAATATACATCCTGGAGTCTAGAAAACAGTGGGACAACATCCACTTTGCTTTCCCTTTTCCCCACTTTTTGGCTCCCGAACTTGGGTCAGGGCCTGGCTATCTCTTGCCTATGTGGTTGGGCGTGAGATTCCCTGTCAGATGCAGCCAGAGTCATGTTCAAAAGTCCAGACATCGGGTGCGCAGCCTTCAAGGCTGCATCACGAAGGCGACTTCACACCTTTGTTTGAAACAATCAGATCTTCAGTCCCCAGGGGGAACTTGACTGAGCTGAGTTATACCTCTCTGGAACCTCTAAGATGTGTCATGAAGGAGAAAGTCTTTGGACCAGAGGTTCTCATCTTTGATGTTAGGACACTCTGGTGTCTGACAATCATTTAGTATTTGTTTCTAATAATCAAATACCAAAGCTTGTGTATGATTTACTTAAGAAAATAAACTCAAGCAGATTCAAGGGTTTCTTTATAAATAACTCTCACTAACATTCCCATATGCTCTCATGAGTAGGAGAGAAAGGGGTGGGGTTATATTCAGTGCTCTGTGAATTAAAGAAAACTCTGGGTATGCCCAAGGGCATGTGAAGACTAGGGGCACTCATGCCAGGCTCCTATCCCTGGCAGCACAGGGGTATTTTAACAAGGTCCTCATGAGATTATTCCCCTGCCTATGGGGTCTTAGTGGCAGGCAGGAAGGGGCAGGCAGCACATCCCACAAAGCCAGTAGGTTGGCTCTAACTAAGCAGATTGGCTCAAAGTCAGGCTAAATATGTGATGAATAAGGGGAGGGCTTAAGTTGGAATATCAGCTAGTAGTGTGACCCTAGCTAAGTCCCTCAATTTCTCTGAGCCCCAGACCACTCACCTTTAGAATGGGGCATTACTATTACCTACTTCAGAGAGTAGTGAGGATTAAAAGGGACGGTGCAAATAAATCACCCAGCATGTGTCTTGAGTGAGCTAAGTACTGTATTTCAAAAAACATAGCTGCTGCTGCTACCTGGCCCGCATCTGAGGCTGGAGCCTCATGCCTATTACAGCAACTAGCACATGTAGGTACTAAAAAAAGTGCTGGCTTGACACAAAAGGCCATATATATGAAACATCCAGATTAGGTAAATCTACAGAGACAGAAAGCAGATGAGTGGTTTCCAGGAGCTGGGGGGTGGGGGGCTGGGGATGTGGAATGATTGCTTAATAGGTATGGAGTCTCCTTTGGGGGTGATGAAAATGTTCCAGAACTAGACAGACGTGATGATTGCACAACATCGTGAATGTACTCAATGACACTGAATCGTGCGCTTTAAAATGGTTACAATGGTTAAGTTTTGTGTTATTTGTATTTTACCACAAAAAATTCTGTGGCTTGGATTTAGCACTTTCTTCTCTTTTGTGGGTCTCTAATGCACAGACAGCTCTGAGACAGTGCACACAGATGGAGGCTGATCATCGGTACCTGCTTCCAGCCCAGGGCGGACCGGAGGGACGGCCCCGAGGTGCGCATGCTCTAGGTCGGTGCCCCGCAAAATGGCCAGGCCCTCCCACTCATGTCATGCGAGCTGGCTGATCTGGTGGCTCTGTTGGCCTTGCCCCTGACCTGAGCCCATGTAGGAGGAGTAAGAACAGTAGGAAAGGTGCCAGGAAGAACCAGAGGATTAGGCTGAGGCCCAGCAGAAATAGTGGTGTCCAACTCATAGCCAACTGCTTCTCGGTCAGGCCACTCAAAACTGAGCAGCCCCGCTGGGAGCCACTGACAGCCCTGCTCTTGGAAAAGGCCACTGTCCACGCTACTGCAGGGAGCTCAACGGGGTTCATGTGATTATTAAGGCCATGCTGTACCCTCCTTGTGCAATCACCCAACACTCCAAATGCCAAGATCTTTGAGCTACTACCAGGAATGTCCCTGGAGTGAATTCATTTTGGGGGGATTGAGGGACAGGTTCCAATCTGGGGTCTAGAGGGTGACCAGTTGCATTTCAGATTTGTTACCCAATAAAAATCTCTGCTGAGGCCCAGGACTGAAATAACTCAGCTGGGCTCTGGACTCAGCAGGGACCATT
The DNA here is from genome assembly GCF_030028045.1 of Hippopotamus amphibius kiboko. NCBI lineage: Eukaryota > Metazoa > Chordata > Mammalia > Artiodactyla > Hippopotamidae > Hippopotamus > Hippopotamus amphibius. The sequence continues at coordinate 18,671,996 of NC_080203.1, read as the reverse complement.
CATTAGCTAACACTTCTCATCTGTGATAGTTACAGACAGGTTTTTTCATGCCCCCCGAAATGGGCTTCAACGTTGCAGCTGGCAGACAGCTGTGGCCTCACAGTGTTTACATTACCCAGACTAATGCAGTCTGTGCAGGAGACACAGAATGAATCTGATTTAGCTTTTGGAAAATGGGAGTTTGAAAAGTTCCGTGGTTTTCTCTCGCCCCTCCCTTCCTGGACTGCAGAAAGACTGAGGTGGAACGAAACAGGCACGGCTAGGAAAAGAGGACTCTTGTTTTTCAGGCTGACGCTTTTCTTTGTTTGAGACTTCTTTGTTTGACACCTCCAGGTGGTAGGAGCTGAGTTGAGACCGTAGGATTAAGATGACCAAACGGGTTATCACTCTGCAGCCTAGTCTTACTGGGTCAGCACGAGCTCCCTGGGGACTCAGCACAGCCGGCACGGACACAGCTGAGCAAGGTCCCCTCAGCAATGGTCTAGTCCCTTTCACTCTAGATGTGAAAAGAACAGAAGGGCCAGGGTCACCATAGACAGCTGCGTCCATGACCAATTGCTCACAAAATGGAAACAGGGGCTGGTTAATCCTACTGGGGACCATAGGACCTACCACACCACCTCGTGAGGAACCTACTCCAGTTTCAACAGCCATTTTGTTTTATTTCCTCAGGTCATTGTTAAATAAGGTTCCCAAGGCCTGTGCCTTCTTCCTTCAAAGTGCATCTGACATCCTTCCTTCTCCTCAGTCACCATCGCTACCACTTGCGGTCAGGGCCATATTTCCTTGTATCTGTATGAGGGCAACATCTTTCTGAACTGATCTCCTCTTCCCTGGCCTTCTCTTCCTGATGGCTCTTCCAAATATCTAACCTTGTATCCCATCCCATCCTGTTGCATCTCATCCCATCAAGAAACATTTCCTGAGTGCCGGCCATGGGTTAAACCCTTTGCTGGACATTAGAGATATACACATCAACCAGACATAAGCTCTTCCCACAAGAAAATCAGTTTGAGGGGGAGAACTCCAAGGAAGCAGAGAATTACAGAAAAGTGTGAAAAGAGTTATGATAGGGCTCAGGGGATTGTGGGAGCTAGAGGAGAACACTTAACCCAGTGTTTAAGGGAGGGGGTTAAGAGAAGCCTCCCCGACCTGGTTTTCATCTGGCCGCTCACCTCCTCAAAACCCTACATGGCCTTCACAATGTCTCCAACTTTCTTTTTCAATCAAATATCCCATGACTCCCTTAAAAGAAATCTCTATTCCAGAAAGACTGGTCCCCTGACTGTTATTCAACATACATAAACTCTGCTACTTCCTCAACTTTGCCCTTGCCCTTGGCCATGATCTGTCTTATCTGGGGCTGGATGGCTTCTGTTGGATGAGCATCACGTCTTCCCCCTCCTTCAGCACCAGCACAGTGCCTGGCGCACAGTATCTGATGACTGATGACCTACTAAGCACATTTTCTTTTCACTGTACTAATCTGACTGTCACGAGCAAGATACATGATTTGGCCTCTATTAAACAGGGCTATCAGAAAAATCTGTGACTGTAGATGAAGGGGTTTGGAAAACTGCTGATAAGTTTCGGTCACACTGTCCCCAGCTTTGTCCTGACCTCCTGGAAAGAGGATATTGTGGATAATCAAGTGGAGATTAGCAGTTTCAAGAGCTTCAGTAGGCGTAGAGTTGGATATATTTTCCATCCTGATTTAAATATTTAGCCTAATTTGTTTTGGGATTTATTTTTGTTTTGTTTTGTTTTGTTTTGTTTTGGTCCCGGGCCTGTTGGTCAGGGCTAATTTGTACAGCTGCTTTTTCGTTTGGTTTCTTCCAAGAAAGCGAGAGGAAATAAGGTTGCCAGAAAATTTGCAGTTACCAAGGTTTTCCTAAGATGAATATTATTTTTCTCTTCTAATACTGCCAAATACAGTATAAAGAGAAGCATGTGATTATTCCACAAATTTAGTTGCACCAGGGGTCAAATCCTGTACTCTATCCATATCCTGATGTCGGGAGACCTATAATGCACATTTCCTGACCTGCTCTTTAGTCAACCATATTTCCATAGTTGTACCATACTTCCAAAATTGTAAATTCACCCTGATTTTGAGCTTGGATTCTCAGACTTGACTCCTTGTGGATTTCAGCAGGAAGGGCCAAGGGGGCTGCTTTGGGTAGGGCAGGGACGAGAGGCAATGGAGAAGCTGGAGCAATGGGGAAAGAGCACTGGAGAGGGAGTCAGGAGTGGGTTCTGGTTCCTGCTCTGCTCCTGACTAAATGTGTGGCTTGGGCAAGTCACTTCCCCTTTCTGAGCATCTCCACAAGGAGGATTGGAGTGGATAAGCTCCAAAGTCCTTTCCTGTCCAATATTATTGGACCCTGTGACTTTGTGATGGATGGTTCTACAAAGGCTAATAGGAAAATGCCAAGGCCTTGTGGGTATTATCAAGGCTTCTCCCCCCGGTCTGCCCTTAAGAGGCATGTGCCCAAGTTGGTGCTTGGGCAGCCTGAGAAGACTGAGAAGAATGGCCTGGAAGACGGTGCCCATGTTCTTATTAAGGAACACCAAGTCTAGCCTGGCGAGCTGGTACTGAGTCCTGCTTAGGCCTGGAGGCTACATTTTAAACCAGCTTTGAGATATGATTCACATACCATACAATTCATCCATTTAAAATGCATAGTTCGGTGGTTTTTAGTATAGTCACAAAATTGTTCAACCATCACCACAGTCACTTTGAGAACATTTTCAACAGTCCCTGATGAAAGAAATCCTGTACCCTTTAGCTGTCACTCCCCATCCCAGACTCCCTACCCCACCCAGTCCTAAGCAACCACTAACATTTATGTTTCTGTGGATTAGACTGTTCTGGATATTTCATAGACATAGACTCATATGATGCAGTCTTTTGTGTCTGGCTTCTTTCACTTAGCAGAATGTTTTCAAGGTTCATCTGTGTTGTAGCATGTATCAGTCATTCATTAGTTTTATGGCTGAATAATATTCCACTGTAAGGATAGACATTTTGTTTATCCATTCATCAGTTGATGCACATTTGAGTGGTCTCCACTTCTTGGTTATTATGCAAAGTGCTGCTATGAACATTCATGTACAAGTTTTTGTGTGGACATTTGTTTCAGTTCTCTTGGGGATATACTTTAGGAGTAGAACTGTTGGGTCACATGGTGACTCTGTGTTTAATTGCTTGAGAACTCCCAGACTGTTTTGCAAAGTGGCTGCACCATTTTACAGTCCCACCAGCAGTGTATCAGGGCTCCAATTTCTGGAGGCTACTTTGTAATCCTGTCCTATTGGCAGAGAATACTTTCCAAGATTGATGGCTTGGAGAAGACATCTTCCTAGAATAGTTTGATGATGGAATCTTAAGCTTTCAAGGGGATAATTTTTATAAGCAAGTCACCTCCATTGTGTTATATGGTGGTTGGATCCTGGGAGAAGACTTGAGGGAAGCCACTGTTGGCCTTTGAAATCTATAGTAATTCAGTGGAAACACTTCCAAGGTATCTGATAGAACAACTTGTAATAAGATGCCATGGGTTTGTAGTGGGCTTATATCACTTTTAACCCTTTTAAGTTTACTTTCTGTCAGCATCAGATCATTTCTGGGGTAGAGGGAGTTGAGGGAGTTTTGGTATATCTGCCTACTCAGTTTCAGTGTTAACCTGCCCTGCCTGGGAATTGAGGCAAGAACAAAATAAATCAAAAAGGAACCCAGTGCTTTAGGTTGGATGAAGATATGTACTGGTTTGTCCAGGATGGCCCCAGTTTACACCTGCTAACCCAGTATTATTAATAGCACTGCACTTCGCCCTCAAAAGGGTCCCAGTTTGGACAATAAACTGTATATCTCTGCAGTTTTAGACTGCGAACATGTAATGCCCAGAATCACACTCAGAGCTATAAAGGCTACAGAGTTGCACATCTTGATGAGCTTATATCTCACTGTGATAAAAGAAAGGATGTCTCAAACTTGCTGAAGGTTGGCTTCAAAATGACAGAGTGAGCCAAGACTGTACACAATAGAAACCAAATGCTGATGAGATTCAAAGTATAGGAAAGTGCATTTTGGAGGAGGGGTGGGATGTAGTGCAGGGATGGAAGTTAATACAGCAGAGGTTTCCATGGCTGAGGTGAAGCTTAAAGAGAACCTTGAATGAGCTATAGGAGTTGGGTGCTCCAAGTTCCCTGACAGACCAAGGTCCCGAATAGCCTTCATCCTTGTTCTAATTAAAAGGCACCGTGCTCCCTTGTGCTTGGGCAGACAATTTACATGACCTCCCAGCTCATTTGGCAGCACTTGGGAGAAATCTGGCCTTGCAATCAGACTAAATGATGTGTTACCCTACACTTAATCTCCACCATCCATCAAAATCCAGAGGCCTTGGCCTCAGCCCTCGACAAGAGGCCCACAGTACCTGGGTAGGATTTCATCCAGGGAATGAATGCAAAGCCCCTAATTCTCCATCCATCTCAGCCCTCTGTAAACAGTTAAAGACTGCAGCCAACAGCAAAAGAACTGCCAACCCAAATGAAAGCAGTGAGTCAGCAAAATAAAGACAGATGGCAACGGATTAACTGTAGCATAGGCAGCAAGAAGCAGACCCTTCTTAGTTCTGCCTGGATTGCCTCCCCTCAATTTCAGGTGAACTAGTGCTCACACAGAGCCCCACATGACTTATGCTGGGGGTGAGAGAAAGCATTTGTTGCACACAGGATGCATGTAGCCGTTGCAGTCTCGGGGAACACTATTTCAATCCACTGTCTCCAGGCATGGGGAGGGGGACGAGAGGATAGGATAGATGGGAAGAAGACATTGATTAGGCTCTCCCTCAAGCTCTTCCACCTCCCTTGTCACAGGGCCATTTCCTTAGCTGGCCTCATTTTGAAGTATTCTGCTTTGTTGCCCCTTAACCATACTTCCTGCACCACATATTCCAGTTTGTGGAAACACCATCATCATCACCATAACTGGCCCTGGTCTTGCGCATCAGTTTAGTCAAGTTCAAAGTTTGGAGATGGTAAAAGGTTGAAATTATGTCTAAAAAGAATGTTTGCAATTGTATGTGAATTTCTCTTACCCATGTGTATGATGAAGAATCCCTAGCACTGTGCTTCCTAGAACACAGGAAGTGCTCAATAAATATTTGTTGAATGAAAGAACAGATGAATGAAAGTTCTGACACAAAACATGGCCTAAAGACCAGAAACAAGATAGGGCCTCTCTGAAGTGAGATCCTTTGTGTAAATATCTTTATTTATCCAATCAAAGAATCAGTCAATCAATAAGCATTTCCTAGCATCCCCCGACCAGGTACCTAATACCTTGTGCTCACCTATCACCTTGGCTACACCAACATTTTCTCAAGACTGTCTTCAAAAGGCCATCTTCTTAAACTGACCTATGCCTTCATGCTGGCTTTTTGTATTCCTAAAATCTTTGATATTTGGGGTTCCTTGGAAGAGCTCCCAACAAATAACTGTTTTTCTGTGAACAGTTCTTTGAAAAGTGGAATATGCTTAAGAATAATTCCAGACAATTCTTGGATATGGACAGAAATGGAGATAGGAATAAATACTTGACCTCGTTAAGTAGGAAAAGAATAAGAATCAGAGTGTGGTGGAGTGGGGGGTGGGGAAGGAAATAGTTCCTGCTCTATACCCACCTCGTCTACCACTTCCCACCACTACCCCATCTGCCCGGAATCAGAATTGGGACTTCTCTATCCTGACTTTTCCTAAGGTTACCCTAATATTATTATTAAAAAAATAATTTATTGAAGTAAAATTCACATAACATTAGCCATTTAAAACCGAATGGGGGGGGGCTTCCTAGGTGGCGCAGTGGTTGAGAATCCGCCTGCCAGTGCAGGGGACATGGGTTCGATCCCTGCTCCAGGAAGATCCCACATGCCGCGGAGCAACTATGCCTGTGCGCCACAACTATTGAGCCTGCGCTTTAGAGTCTGTGAGCCACAACTACTGAGCCCACGTGCTGCAACTACTGAAGCCCACACGCCTAGAGCCCGAGCTCCGCAACAAGAGAAGCCACGGCAATGAGGAGCCCGCGCACCGCAATGAAGAGTAGCCCCCACTCACCACAACTAAAAAGAAAGCTCGCGCACAGCAAAAAAAGACCCAACACAGACAATAAAATAATAAATAAATAAATAAATTTATAAAAAAAAAAAGAAAAGAATGATGAAAATCTCTATTTTCATCATTAAAAAAAAAAAAAAAACCGAATAGGGACTTCCCTGGCGGTCCAGTCGTTAAGACTCCATGCTTCCAATGCAGGAGGCGCAGGTTTGATCTATGTTTGGGGAACTAAGATCCTGGATGCCGTGTGGTGTGGTCAAAAGATTAAAAAATAAAAAAATTTAAAAAACTGAACCGTTCAGCGGCATTTAGTACATTCACATGTTGTGCAACCATCACCTCTGTACAGTTCCCAAGCATTTCCATCACTCCAGGGTAAAACCCCTTACCCATTAAGCAGATTCTCCCCATTTCCTTCCTCCATCTAGCCCCTGGAAACTACCAATCTGTGTCCTGTCTCCATGCATTTACCTATTCTGGACATTTCATATGAATGGAATCATATAATATGTGACCTTTGTGTCCAGCTTCTTTCATTTAGCATAATGTTTTCAGGCTTCAGCCAAGTTGTATCAGTGCTTCATTCCTTTTTGTGCGGATGACATTCTATTGCATGGACACACCACACTTTTAAAATTCATTCATCCATCAATGGGCTTTGCACTGTTTCTACCTTTCAGCTATCACGAGTAGTGCTGCTATGAACATGTGTGTACATGTACTAGTTTGAATCCCTGTTTCCAATTCTTCTCAGTGTATATCTAGGAGTGGAGTTGTGAGGTCATATGGTAACTTTGTTACTAAAAAGGTAATGTTTAACTTTTTGAGGAGCCACCAAACTGTTTTCCTACTCTATTATTTTAATACCTTCAAGGATGAGTAAACACAACAATAAAAGTGACCAGTTCAAAGTCACCAGCATCTGTGAAGCTGACCTGGGTATCTCTGGGTTTTTTGGTCATGATTCTGGGGGCTGCCTCAGGATTCGGAAGTATTGGCACTAGTGTTGACACCTAACCCTCTTTCTTTTTGTCCTTCCTTCTCCCCTTCTTTCCTTCCTTCATTCATTTAACAAATATTACTTGAGTGCCTACCATCTTTGAAATAGATGTGCTAGATATTCGGGGTACAGAGATGAATGACATGCAGTTCCTGTCTTTGAGGCCACTGAAAATGCTGAGGAGATGGGGCATGTTCAAGTCAAGGTGCCAGATGTCATAGCCAGGAAAGTTCCAAATGCGCACACAGTGTCCCACATAGACACCAGCCTAGAAGCTCCTCAAGGGCAGTAGTTGTGTCCTGTTCTATGCTATATCCCTAGAACCTAGCACAGTGCCTGGAACACATGTGCTGTCAGTAAAGCAACCTCAGAAAGTCTGAAGTAGGCTGCCTGGCAACATCAGCCTATCACCTTTCTTCCCCAGCACTCCCAGGGCCCACGTCGTGCCAGGGGCTGTCACTCTTCCATGAGTTCTGTCTTAGGCAGGCAGCACAGAGTGGGTGTACTTTGGGCCCTGCTTCCTCTGACTTCCCTTCACTTTCAGAATGAGTTCTCTTTCAAAAGGGGTTTTATGTTTTTAGGTTCATGATCACTTCTTCAAAGAGGACCCCAGTATTATGTGAGGAAGTGAGACCATCTTTCCCAGGGAGTAAATTCATAGTGAGCAGGAACACCCTCGGTCACCACTTTGATTTTTGGTTCTAGAAATTGTCTTCTATCACACTGTAGCTTCGGGTGGAGGTGGGGGCTGAGAGGTGGGCAGGAGCTGGCACTCATGCTCAGGGTGCTCCATGATTTTGGTATGCTTCTCTTTCAGTTCGGCCTTTGTTCTGCTTTCCTTGGACCTGAGTGCTAACCACAGAAGTTTCCAGAAGAAAACCTAGGGCAGCAATGCATAGATGTTGCCAATTTCATAAACTACTACTTCAGTTCATATTCTCGAAACACCTCCTGGACACAAGTAATAAAAAAACCTGCAGGGTCAATGGTGAATAAAAGGAGGGAATCGAGGGGAAAGATGAACATAGAAGGAAAGGTATTTCATATTAGATTGGAAATAAGAGAAATGGAAGCATGGGATGAGGTTCCTCCACTCTCACTGCAGAGAAGGAAAGGGCCCCTGTGCAAGAAACCTGCTTTTAAATGGAAAAGCCCTGGGGCAGCCTGTAGACCTTTAACTCCAGTACTCCTTTAATGGCTAACTCTTGGCCTTGTCTCCTTTGGGGTTAAACCTTTTATATCTATCCTGGAGTGCAAGGCTGAAAAGAGAGAGGGGAAGGACTCTGTCCTAGGGGATGACCATTGGAATTACACATTTGAAGGGTTTTGATTTTTTCAAAAGTCAAGATAGGAAGTTCTACCAAGGTTAATTGTTTTTCCTTTTTTTAAGACCTAAAGGGGTGGGTGAAATAGGTGAAGGTGATAAAGAAGTACAAACCTCTAGTTATAAAATAAATAAGCCATGGGGAGGTAATATATCGCATTAGGAATATGGTCAATAGCATTGTAATAACCTTGTATGGGAACAGATGGTTACTAGACTTATCATGGTGATCATTTCACAATGTATGCAAATGTCAAATCACTATGCAGTACATCTGAAACTAACATAACATTGTATATTACCTATATTTCAATCAAAATGAACAAAGACCCCAAACCTCAGTCAACAAACTGGTGGGAGCCCCTCTGTTAGATCTGCCTGCCGGCTCATGGGGTGATACTTCCAATAAAATTTCCATTTGAATTCCTACCGGGGAGGCCAAGTACTATGTTAGGCACTTGGAGGTACGATTATGAACCAGACACGGTCCCTGCCCTCAAGGAATTTACAGTCTAATGGGGAGAGAGACAAGCAGACGGCTAATTATAAGGTAGAATGATGAGTGTTAGAAGTTTCTGGGGGAGGACAGACCATGAGCATTTAAATCATGCTGGAGGGTCAGGGAAGGTGTCCTGAAAGACATGATGCATAAACTGAAGAATGAGTAGGAGTTAGCCAAGTGAAAGGAAAGGAGGAAAGGATATTCCAGACAGATGGGCTTTGCAGAAATAAGGCTTGCTAATAGAGATTAAAGCAAAAATTTATAAAATACACAATAACAAAAAATGGAAAGTTGATCTATACAAACAAAAGCTGGCTCTTTGGAAACTCCATTAAAATAGGCATAGTTAGCAAGTTTGCTAAGAAAAATAACAATAAGCCACTCAGGAGTGAAAAGAGATAGAGAGGGAAAGAGAGAAAAAAAGAGAACTACATTTAGAATATACTAAAAAGTGCAGGAAAATTTAAATATTCTTAGTAATTGTGTCAGTAAATGTATAAAGTTATAAATAATTGGTATTTTGTAGTAATATTTATACCAATAAATTTGGAACCTAGAGAAATGCACAGTTTTCTAGGGGAATATAAATGACCAAATTTGGCTTGAGAAGAAGGTGAAAATCTGAGTACGCCAATAAACTAGAGAAGAAATTGAAATAGAATAAAAAATGCATACACCTCAACCCTCTTGACACACACACACAAAGATTTTAAAGGTAAATTGTACAAAACCTTTAAGGGACATCCTCTTATCAAACAAACTGCTTCAGAGCACTGAAAAAGAGGAAAAGCTTCCAATCTAGTTTCCCAAACTATCATTATACCAATATCAAATTGTATGAAGACAGAAAAATAACGTTGTTAAAAAGCCCTAAATAAATTATTAGTAAATCAAATACTGAACTTTTGAAAAAGAAGAATATAACAGAATCAAGTAGGATTTAATCCGAGAAATGCAAGGCTGGTTCACCATTAGAAACGATATCAATGTAATTCATTATATTTGCATATTAAAGGAAAAAACATGATTATTTCAATAGATACAGCAAAAATACTTGACAAGCTCAGCACCCATTTGCTCTTAGAAAGCTCTAAGAAAACTAGAAATAAAAGGAAACTTTAATTTGATAAAGAGTATCTTTCAGAAACCTACAGAAAACTCCATACTTGAAGAGGTAACGAACATAGCAGAGTTGTTCAAAGCACAGTCTCTGAAGCTAGAGAGTAGATGTTTGAAACTCTGTTCTGCCAATTGCTAATTGTGTGACCTAGGGTAAGTTACTTAGCTTCTCTGTACTTCAGTTTCCTCATCTGTAAGACAGAAATAATAATAATAGTAATATCTAAACTATAAGTTTGTAGAAGGATTAAATAATTTGTAAAGTGTTCATAATAGTGTTTGGCACATAGAAGCATTCCATAAGTGTTTGCTGACAAACTTTGAAACATTAGATATTTTCTCTCAAAGTCAGGAACAAGACAGGAATATCTAAAACTATTGTTACTCTACTATTCAACATTTTAATGATGTCCAAGCCAATGTAATAGAACAAGAAAAATAATTAATGGAACCAAAAAGGAAGGAAAATAGTCTCAATATATGCAGATAATAATCTAACCAGAAATGAAGACTGCCTCTGTTCAGAGAGGAAGTGAAAGAATAAAGGAAGTGGGTGAAGGGGGTCAAAAGGTAAAAAAATAATTATACCCTCTAGACATTTGGGTATTACTATTTTTTCCTAGACATTTCTACTTGGATGTCTCATCATCATCTCAAACTGAACATCGAATCCATTACCTTTCCTCCATGCCTGCTTTTCCCCTTGACTCCCATCTTTTTGTCAATGGCACCACCAGTTTCCAAGTCATCTAGACGCAAAATGTTGGGAGACTTTTGGTCTCTTCCTTCTCTTTCATTTCCCATATTCAATTACCTACTCTATCTAGTTAACCCCCTCCCAATATTTTCAAATGTTTTGTATTCTCACTCTGATGTCTAGAGTCCAAGCCCATATCAACTCATACCTGAAATGAGTTGGTATCCCTCAATGTAGTTATCCCTCAGTCCCCCTCAAAGTTACTGAGTACACCTTGGGCCAATCTTACTCTAAGACCACTATCCTCAAATCATTCTCTTGCTTCACAGTCTCCGGTGGCTTCACACTTCCTATCATATCCAGTCTACCTCCTCTGCTTGGTAGTTAAGGCTTTTCACCATTTAGCTGCACCCAACCTAACAAAGCTTATTTTTCCCTGCTCCTTTAACATGTACCCTTTGCTTAGTAAGACCATTATCCTCAGCATCTGCACATATCTCCTTTCCTTTTTAATTTAGTGACTTAGTTTAATTCTGTGCCTTGTATTGTTCTGTCTCTCTCCATGAGTATCTCCAAACCATCCTTTCTTTAATGGTCAGCTTAAATAGTGCCTTAATGACGCCATTTGTTAAACACTTAACTATGGGCCAGGTACTGTGTTTATTAATTTTCATCCTATTTTATGGATGGGGTATAGTGATTTGCTCAAAGTTTCCATTGCTAGTAATGATGGATCTGGAATGTGAAGCCATGTTTATTGCCCAACCCCAGAATTCATGCTTTTAACCACCCTCCTCTGTTCTGACTCTCTGGGGTATCTCTCTTGGCTGCATCAATCCTCCCTGACCTTCACTGTTTTGCCTGCCATGCACTGTTGTCTAGTGTGTACAGGTTAACTCTGAAGCCAGGGACCACATCTCATACATCACGTACTCTCACAATTGGCACTTGATTAATTGGTAAGTGCTGATCAAATTAATTGGTAAAGGTTGATCTGGTCTTCAAGAAGGAAGATTTGAGTAGCTTGAGGATAACACAAGCCCTCCCTATTCAAAAGCCTGTGTTTTAGCTCCAGAAAGGGAGGGGAGGGGTAGAATTACTAAATTTTTTGAGATTGCCCCCTGCTCCATCTTGTCACGCCTGATGATCAGGCCTCTCTCTGCCTAGCTTAGGTCAATGTTGCAGGATGAATCTTCCCTTTACGTAAGGATGAGACCAGGCCAGGTTTTGTTAGCATGTAAAAATGGAGCCAAATCTGTCAAGTTACAATTGTGCAAAATCTGACTCTTGGGCATTTTCCAGAAGTGAGCCCAGGGAAAACTAAGAGTTGTCCTACCTACCTCACAGGGTCCTGGCGAGAATCAAGTGCCATGATGGATATGAACACACTTTGGAAACTAGCAATGAAAGCAGCTTGCTTCTTTCAGCCTGGAGCAGAGCAAGCAGAGCTCTTTGGTGATATTAAGGCCATGGCCAGGTGAAGGTTGGAGGCTTTTCAGAAATTCTTGGACTCATCATTTCCCAAAGGTTGCAAGCCTTGCTTTCCGGCAATTCTTGGGAAAATTCACTTTATCATGAGACTCTTCCAGTTACATGTAGAATTTATCCTTGACTTCCCTTTTCCTTTTTCTAATTACGCTTACTCAGCTAGTCCACAATACTCTGGGGGCTTCTGAAAGATAAGCTAACTTTCCCTCCTTTTGGTGCATTGAAGAGACAGCATTTTGCTGGTGGTTTACATTTAGCTTTCAAACCTCTCTCCAAGGTCAAGAGCAAGTGATGAGGGGAAAGCACACTCAGGTTGCTGTCTTCTGCGGATGATCTATACATGATAGTAGCCTTTGGATGTTACTAAATAAATAAGGAGAGCCTCTCTGCTTCCCCTAGAGAGACCAAACTCCCCCAGGATTCAAGCATTGGAAGCCTCAAGAGAATTTAGAAGTCTAGGTTGGAATAAAGTTGGAGGTAAAAGAAGAGACTTTTGTAAGAGACGAAGTTTGGGTTCAAAAGATTCTGATTCTGAAAGTGAAGGGCTTTGGGGGGAGCCAGGGGAGAGTGAGTTCAGCTTGGCCAGAGAAGAGGAGAAAGTGCCGACTGTGCAGGGACTATAGCCAAAGGGCTCTGGACGGAGAATAGACCGGGCTTGCAGAGGTAGCCAAAGGTATTCTGACCAGGGAATTGAGCAAGATTTATCACCTAAGTTGGCCTAGACTGGACAGAGCTTGGCTTTGAGTCTGGTTTATGTGTTGGGCATGCATTCATCCCTCCCTCCAGGCGGAGCCTTCAGACAGAGAGCCATCATTCTCAGGAAAATGGGGACAAGGGGAGGTTGTCAGGACTGGGGATAGAACCTGAGAAGCCAAGCTATGGAAGTACCCCTAAGCCTCTCAAGGCAGCCTCGTGGGCAGGAAATAGCAGCCCCCACCTGCCTCTCGAGTTCCTGGGCCACTGGCTATCCTATCCTATTTGAACAGTGCATGCCCAGCAGACTTGGCAGCTGGCCAGGAAGCTTAGCACTGTACCCCATCCCGTGGACTCCTAGGTCCCAGCTTCCACGCACCATATGTCATTGCTCAACCCTGGGTTCTAGAACACTGAGCCTCATGAGCTGAGCTGCTGCATTGAGCTGTGGGAACACTGTGGTGGGCCCGTGTGTGTGAGTGAGTGTGTGTGTGTGTGTGTGTGTGTGTGAGCTGAGGGGTTTTCAAGTGGCCCCAGCTTCAGCCTCTCTGACTGCAGGCTTCAGAGGGTGTCTGTGCACGTGAACTTTGCTCAACTGTGACTGCTGGATGGAGAGAGATGAGATTAGGCTCCCGCTGGTTCTGTCCCACACTCCCCGTTATGATAGGCAGTGAAGCAAATCATTTGGGCAATTGCCTGACCTTAATGGGATAGAAAGGGCTCCTCTCTTGCCTGAAAGGAACATCCAAGTATGTGCTTACTGTTTAGTTTTCCTGGAAAAATAATTTCTCTGGCAAGCTAAGGAGGGTGAATTTGCCTTCAGAAAAGAATTGTGTCACATCCATAACCCCGGCGGCCCCCTCATGCATTTCCACAGCTAAAAAACTTGCATTCAGTGGAAGAGCAACCAAAACATCTGCTAAGAAAAGATTTTAGTTTTTACTTAAAGAAAAATGTGTTGTATAAAGAAAAATAGAAATACACAATCGGGCAGCAATTGGTAACCCAGCAGTCCACTGAAATGCAGAGCTTTTGGAAGGAGAATGCAAAATATAAAATAGGTCGATTTTAAGGGTACCCCTCCTTCTTGGAATTCTGCCCTTTATACACCCATCCCTTTGTATTTGAAAGATCTTTAGAAGCTTCTGGCGTCATGTGTTGAAGAGTAAAATATGCCTGGGAGGGATCCCACTTGAAACCAGATCAGGTGATAACAGCTCTCTCCTCAGTGGAGATGGGGATCCTTGGGATGGGACAGAAGGATCTCTGGGAACAGGGAACAGCAGAAAGAGGAAGCCTGAGTGACAAGAAGGGACCAGGGAAGGAAAGAGGAGATGAGGTTTGGCTAACTCTGGATATCCTAGATGGAAAGAGCCTCAAAAATTTTTTCTTAACCATTGGAACCCTTTGTTCAAATACAGAACAAAAAAATGAGTACAAGTGGGGCTGCTCTGGTTAAAATGGGGGTGAGGGCCCTGGGGCTCTGTTTACTTAGCTTCTCTTTTTATTGCTGAAGCTAAGAAAAAAGTGAAGTAGCACCACCCCCCACACAATAGTGAGAACCGATTGTTCAATAAAAATTTGGGGAGTTGGCTTGTTAAATACTGTGATTATTAAAAATTAAATTACATACATTGACAATTAAGTTATATTCAAGATGAAGCTAATAAATACTCAATATGTATCACTTCCAAATTATTTTGCTACACTTCACTATTATCTATGCTCTTGGTTTACATCTGTTGCATCTGTGTGGTAGAAACACCTTATGGCAGTGCACTGATGGATGTCTCTTCCTGCCTCCTTTTTAAAAAAATTAAATTTTTTTTTATTTTTGGCCACATCATCAGGCACGCAGGATCTTAGTTCTCGGACTGGGGATCGAACCCATGTCCCCTACACTGGAAGTGTGGAGTTTTAACCACTGGATTGTCAGGAAAGTCCCTCTTTCCAACTCCTTGTTCCGTGACATCATGTTGAGAGCTTGAAATTGGCTATGGTGGGAAGCAATCTTGAGAAGGAAAGATGGAGTTGGTGGAATCAGGCTTCCAGACTTCAAACTATACTACAAGGCTACAGTGATCAAGACAGTATGGAACTGGCACAAAAACAGAAATATAGATCCATGGAACAGGATAGAAAGCCCAGAGATAAACTGTGGTCAACTAATCCATGACAAAGGAGGCAAGGATATACAATGGAGAAAAGACAGCCTCTTCAATAAGTGGTGCTGGGAAAACTGGAAAGCTACATGTAAAAGAATGAAATTAGAACATTCCCTAACACCATACACAAAAATAAACTCAAAATAGATTAAAGACCTAAATGTAAGGCCAGACACTATAAAACTCCTAGAGGAAAACATAAGAAGAACACTCTTCAACAAAAATCACAGGAAGATCTTTTTTGATCCACCCCCTTGAGTAATGGAAATAAAAACAAAAATAAATAAGTGGGACCTAATGAAATTTCAAAGCTTCTGCACAGCAAAGGAAACTATAAGCAAGACGAAAAGACAACCCTTAGAATGGGAGAAAATATTTGCAAACGAATCAACAGACAAAGGATTAATCTCCAAAATATATAAACAGTTTATCCAGTTCAATATCAAAAAAACAAACAACCCAATCAAAAAATGGGCAGAAGACCTAAATAGGCATTTCTCCAAAGAAGACATACAGAGGGCCAAAAGGCACATGAAAAGCTGCTCCACATCACTAATTATTAGAGAAATGCAAATCAAAACTACAATGAGGTATCACCTCACCCCAGTTAGAATGGGCATCATCAGAAAATCTACAAACAGTAAATGCTGGAGAGGGTGTGGAGAAAAGGGAACCCTCTTGCACTGGTGGTGGGAATGTAAATTGACAGCCACTATGGAGAACAGTATGGAGGTTCCTTGAAAAACTAAAAATAGAGTTACCATATGACCCAGCAATCCCACTCCTGGGCATATACCCAGAGAACACCATAATGCAAAAAGACACATGCACTCCAGTGTTCACTGCAGCACTATTTATAATAGCCAGGATATGGAAGCAACCTAAATGTCCATCAACAGATGAATGGATAAAGAAGATGTGGTACATATATACAATGGAATATTACTTGGCTGTAAAAAGGAATGAAACTGGGACATTTGTAGAGACATGGATGGACCTAGAGACTGTCATGCAGAGTGAAATGAGTCAGAAAGAGAAAAACAAATATCGTATACTAACACATATATGTGGAATATAGAAAAATGGTACAAATCAACCTGTTTGCAAGGCAGAAACAGAGACACAGATGTAGAGAACAAACATATGGACACCAAGTGGGGAAAGCAGGGAGGGTTGGGGGGGGTGAATTGGGAGATTGGGATTGCCATATATACCTTACTAATAAGAAAAAAAATACCAAATTGTACACTCTAAATATATGCAGTTTATTGTACATTAACTGTATCTCAATAAAAGTTCTTAAATTGGAAGAAAAAAAAAGAAATTGGCTATGGTGGGAGTTGTTTACACCATGGAAATCAGCAAACGCTATAAATCAGCACCCTTCTCCCCCACCAAATGAGAGAGCCCATTGTTAAACGTTTACCAGTGGACCACTGATTACACTGTAAGCCCTCACTTCTCCAGAAGCTATCCTTCCAGCAACCTCAACCATAAAGAGTGCACCTTAGAACTCAGGAGAGGAAGAGGAAATGCAGCTGAGTGATACAATACACAGATCCTTCACTCTGTGGAAGAGACAAGCCACTACATGGCCCCAGCCCATGCAAACATGTGTTAAAAAAACATGGCAGATGAAAAGCAACCTGGTGACAACAGCATGGACTGACAGCTGACACTTGGAGGTCCCAGTGTCACAATCTTGAGCCTTATACTCTCAGGGCAAACGCAACCCAACTCATTCCCAAAACCCTCAAAGACCTCACTGCTTCACAACCCCGCACAGTTCAGGAAGCGCTAGTATTGCTCCTTATAACTCCATCAAAAGGGGCTAAATTACAGGCAGAACAAGGTCCCCAAAGAAGTTCCAGGTCTGTGGTGTCCCCCAGTGTCCATAGCACCTAGCACAGTATTTGGAGCCTAGAAAGCTCTTAATAATTGTTTATGGAAAGAATGAACCAATTTTTTGAAGCCAACCCCTCGCCAGTTTCACCACAATTTCTCCCTTACTGCCCCTACTCCAAACACCAATGTTGTTCCTCTTCTCTCTCTTCTGGGCCTGCTCCCTTCACTTCTGGTCTCTCATCCCCGTCTCCTCTGACTGCCTCTCTTCCTCTGTCCTCCTCGTACCCTCAGCCCCCAGTGGTCACCCACTTGCCCCTTCCCAGCCACCCAAACACCCACCCTGCAAAGTCCCGCCTGGAGCCCTGAGGGCTGGGTCCCCCCAGACCCAAAGCATCTTCAGTAGAAAAGTCCCTTTGTCCACAGTCTTTACAAAAAGAAATCCACGCGTCTAGAGCCAAATACTTCCTTTTCCTCATTTCTCGATTTATACTGGCGCATGGGTGTGTGTCCCCCGAATGTCTCTGCAGTGTCCAAAGCACCTTGTATGACTTTATGTCTGCACAATCTAATTTGCCACATCTAGAGTTTATAGCATTGCTGGAGATGAGCTTGAGTGTGTTTCCTGATTTTAATTAAGCCTTTTTGGGTTACAGTGACCCAGATGCAGCCAACCAGCCAGCTTAGGCAGACTGCAAAAGGAGCCTACGCTGGAATTGCTGGGTGAATCAAAGGCTTTTGTCAGAAAAGACCCAAATCAGCAGGTCATGTGGCCCCAGCTGGATGGATGGTTGCTGCTATGGCGCTCTTTCATTCTCCGGTGCTGGTAAGGTCAGGGTTCTTCACGGGCATTTGGCGTCCTTCTAAAGGATTTAGAGGCTTGTGGCCAGCCCTAGTGAGGCCTGTTATTTCTGTTCTCTGGTTCTGTAGGTGGCGGCCCCAGGTGAGTGGCGAGGCTGGGTCCTGGTCAGGCTGACTCTTTAGCAGGGCAATACAGACAGCCTCATTCTGCAAACAAACCTCTCACCACAGGAGTGGAATCCATCAGGAGAGACAATTCCGAAGTAAGTTTGAGTTAAGAAAACTAATCTGATAGATTCTAGCCAGGTAAGTGACTTCTAGAAGCTCTGCCAGTGAATAGGTGAGCCGTGCTGGCCAAATTACTGGACCTCTCTGTGCCTCCGTTTCCACATCTGTAAAATGAGGGCAATGAGAGCACCCACCTCACAGGGGTGTGGTGAGGATTAAATATGTCTAATATGCTTAGTCCAGCTCTTGGCACAGAGTATGTGCCTTAAAAAGTGTGTGTTGGGAGAATTAAAAGTAAAAAAGAAATAATGAAATGGTGGGCTTCTTAAGAGGCAGAGCAGAGGTGGAGCACATTGTATTGCAAGGTCCTTGAGGCCTGACGCCCTCAGCCATGAGGCCCGTGGCTGCCCCCACCACCGCAGTCTGTCTGTCTGTGCCACTGAACCACGGGGCACGAGGAAGCATCTCGGGTAAGCAGGCTCCCGGAAGATGTGGGAAGCATACACACTCGGCACCATCATGGTAACCACAGGGTTAGGGAACTGGGGACTGTGTGATGGTTTCCCAGCGTCACAGTCATTAGGGCCAGTGTGTGCCTGTGTGGCCACGTATGAGAGTCTTGGCCCAGGTTCCTCATTCACTTCCTGACTTCGCCTCACCCCGGGCTCCACACCTCACCTCCCTCATTCCCAAAGTTTCTACCAGTAATTCCAGGGCCAGGTGGGCAGGCTCTGGGCCCTCTAGGCGTCCTTTCTTCGCCCTACCGCCTGTGCACTGATCAGGCTCACACTCCAGACCAAACGCAGCTCTACCCTCCCTTCCCCATTTGGTTTTTCACTTTAAGTGAAAAGCTGATCTTCTTAAAAGGTTGAGGATCCTGTCTACCTCCAAGACACTTGGATTTAGAGAAGACAGGGTGACTTCAGTGCTTCATACTGAAATGTGAACCTTTCAGGCAGTGTGACCAGCCAATGGCCCCTCTTGGCGTTTTGGGTCCCTCACATGACGTCTGCTCCACCTCGTTGCACTTGAGAGGGTGATTTAGATGCAGAGCTGGGGTTTCCAGGACTCCTGAAGGGACCTATTTGGGGTCAGTGCCTGGCTTTACGGGTCTGTGAGCACTCAAGGCCCCACAGAGCTCAGGCTCTTGTCTCAGGATTGCTCTTGAAATGCTGTGACTGAGTCTCCTCAGACTGCTTTTAGTAGGGGTTCAATTCCATAGATCTTTTTTAAAAAAAGCCATTTCTTAGAAATTCAAGTCCATATCAGGAATGATAATGGGATGGCTGCCTCCCAAGGTTTGCAAGCTGTTCAGGATTTAGCTGCAAAAAAAAAAAAAGGAATGCAGTCCCTTTTTGTTAATTGTGCCAGTGCTTTCATTTTTCAGGCAATTTCAGTTCAATCCCAGATCTGGTTTCTAGAGTCACATTTTTCCAATCAAATCCTTCCCACTTGCAGGGAGGAGCCTGACGTCGGAGTGTAGGATTTGAATTTGCCCAGGTGCTGGCAGTTAGGGAGGGTTTTCATATGCAAAGCTGCACATTTGGAAATGTGACCCCCAGGATTGTAACAGGAGGCAATCATCTTTGGTGAGTAAGGACAGAGGGCGGAAGCTCATATGAGAGTTTGTGGGCTCTGTCCTTGGACTTCTGCATTTCTCTGGCATCTTGCCTTCTCTGTCTATTCTCCTGCCTTTAACTAGCACCATTAGTGGAACTTCCATCCTTCAGAGCAGTCCTGTCACTGGAGCCCCAGCCCTATTTCTCCAATGCTTATGGCAGCATTGCCCAAGCTTGGGAGCTTGTTTGAAAAATACACAAGTATTCTTCAGATCTGGTAAGTTTAGGAAGCCCAGGCAATTTCCACCCAGATGCTCCCCCACTCTACATCACCCCAAATACAATATGATTAAAACCATACTCATCCTAAAAGCAACTCATCCTCAAAGCTGGCCTGAAAGAATGAGGCAGCTCTATATATTATCATATGGAACAATCTCCAAGAAGGCTGGGGAAGTTATAAAAAAGCAAGCTGCCAACATTGCAGTGGAAGCTCGCTTACTGGCCTCTGTGGTGCCAACTCTCAGGATAAATGATGCTCTCCATTTTCTCTGTAAAACGCACTGACACTGGATGAGCTGGTGCACCTCTCCCTAGTAGATCCAGGCACTTCTGCTTTAACTGATTTTTTTAATTAACTGACCAACTACTCCCCCAGTTGCATAGATAAAAGAGAGTCTATTGCAGCTAACAAAAAGATTTATAGCATGAATTCATCTATTTAAAAAATGGATCTACAGACACATATATTGGCTTGTAAATGCAGATAAAATTTTAAGAAATGTGAACAGTGGTTGCTTCTGGGAAGGAAATACTGAGTGTCTGGGGTAGAAAGTAGAAATATTCACTACATACTCCTTTGTATGAGTCAACTTTTTAACTTTTTACTATATTCATGAAATATGTATATATATATATGTATATAAATTTGGCCACACCACGCAGCATGTAGGATCTTAGTTCCCTGACCAGGGATCAAACCTGTGACCCCTGCAGTGGAAGGGTGGAGTCTTAACCACTGGACCACCAGGGAAGTCCCTATTTTTTCCCAGATTCTTATTTTGAAAAGTTTTAAACATACAAAGAGATCGAAAAAGAAGTACAATGAACACACATATATCTGTTGAGATTCCACAATATATTGCTGTTTCTATCAATCAATCTATTTTTTTTCTTTGTTGAGCCAATTGATTGTAAGTTACAGGCATCGTGACACACTACCCACCATTTCAGAATGACTCTCTTAAGAATAAGGAAATTCTCCTTCCTTACCACAAACCATTATCACACCTAAGAAAGTAAATAATCTGGGACTTCCCGCGTGGTCCAGTGGTAAAGAATCCATCCTGCAATGCAGGGGACGCGGGTTTGATCCCTGGCTGGGCAACTAAGATCTCACATGCCTTGGGGCAACTGAGCCTGCATGCTTCAACTAGAGAAGAGAAAAACGTGCACACCACAAGAGAAGAGAAACCCGCACACCACAACTAGAGAGAAGCCCACGCCCCACAGGGAAGAGCCCGCCCACTGCAACCAAAATCCCACATGCCGCAACTAGGACCTGATGCAGCCAAAAATAAATAAATAAATAAATAAATAAATAAATAAATAATATATAAAAGAAAGTAAATAATCTAATATCTAATTTCCAATCCATATTCAAATTGTCCCAATATCCCACAAATGTCCTATAGAGTCCTTTTAAATACAAAAAAAATTCAAAATCAAGGTTTGTGCATTGCATTTACTCATGTCTTTTTAGTGTTATTGATTCTACAATGGTGCTCGGCCCTAAGTTTTGTGTGTGTGTGACATTGGCTTTTTGAAGAGTTCAGGTTAGTTGTGTTGTAGAATATCTCATATTCTGAATTTGTCGGTTTCCTCATAATGTTCATTCCTTTTTTCAATGAAAAGATTTAATAGCAATAGTAATAAAGGAAATCAGGCTCTGTTTTATATAAACAGCCATCCTCAAATTAGCTCATCTTCCCAATATCTGCAGCAGGAGCATTATGAATCTTCTGGTTCTCAGATCTGGTACTTTAATCCACTTCCCTTGCATTCTCCATATTCAGTCAGTTCCCAAGACTGTCAGCTTGCCCTTTGACATGCCTCATGCTTTTATGCCTTCTCAAGTCCCACTGTGCCCCTGCCTCCAGGTCAGGCCTTTAAACCTCACCCCTAAACTACTGCCACTGCTTCCTAACTGACCCCTCTGGTGCTAGAATCTTCCCCTAAACATCTGTGCCCCAAGCATATAAAAGAAACACTGTCTTCCTCATGTCACTCCTCTCTGAAAAACTGTCAGTGGCTCCCTAGTTCCTACTTCCCAGCAAAAGCTCATCTTTTTTCTGTCAGAGTCAGCTTTGAACACCACCTCCAGCATCAGAGACAGATCTCCACTTAAATTCCAGCACTGCCAATTACTGGCTGAGCGGCCTTGGACAAGTCACTAGGCTTCTCTGGCTTTCCACTTTCTTATTTGTAAAATGGAAATAATAACTGTGTCTGCCTCTCAAGTTTGTCCAGCATGTGCCTGCAGAGCTCCCCCTTCTTCTAAGGGTCTCTCCAAATCTCACCCTTTCTTTGAGTCCCAGATGAAGCCCTGCCTCTTCCAGGAAGACTTCCTATCCACAGCAGCATCCCACCCCCACCCCACCCTGTGAATTTCCATAGTACTTGTGGTCTACAGGGAATAATTGAGCAGATGCTAGTTGCTATGGACTGAATGTTTGTGTCCCTTCAAAATTCATATGTTGAAACCTAATCCCCAATGTTTACATTTTCCTCTTATCTGCTCGTTTGGACGGCTGGGGCCCCTTGAGGGCAAGAGATCTGTCTCTTGTTTGTCCTAGAGTTTAGAGAGCTAGTGCTGTGCTGAGCGTCAGCAGCTCCAAGCTTATCACACAACTGGATGTGAGAAGATGTTTGTGGATCTTTACAGTTCTCCATGTAACCCTGAGAAAATGTGACTCTGAGAATCTCTGCCTCAGGTGAGACGAAAAGGACCAAGGGCTGTCACCATCATACAAATAATCATAGTAACTGCTCCTATTTATAGAGTGATTATTGTGTCCAACACTTTGAATATATACTCTATTTGATTCCAACTTTATAGATTAAGAAACAGACTCAGAGGGGAAGTAACTTGTCCAAGGTCACCCAGCTATTAACATCTGAAGTTGGATTTTGAAGCCAAGTCTGTCTAAGTACAGAGTCCATATTCTTTCCCTGCTGACTCTGGAGTAACAGTAAACAAACAGTGTGTTGATGGAAGGAAGGATAACTTATTAGAGATGCTATGATTAGGACCAAATTTATTCCAGGACTCTCCTTTATAAATGAGAATGCCCACCCCAAGTGTGGTGTCATATTACCGGTGATGGGGTATCTTCCATGAGGAGGCTGTCTCCCTTCAGAATTGAGACTAGAGACAGGCTTCTCTGTGGCCATGGGAGAGAATGAAGCAAAGCAGCTCACGCTGGAGAAGGATTTAGTATCCCCATGTATCTGTCTTAAAGGTCCCCAAACTGATTATCTGGGTTCATGGGAACTCCAAGAGGGTTAAAAGCAACGATAAGGAAATAAGTAGGAGAGCAAAGGAAGAGAGAATGATGAGATGACAAGTAAACAGGGAGCAGCATAGGAGATGAGCTTAGGAAATATGTATTCAGGGGAGTCCAACAGGAAATCCAAAAGAACACCCCCTGTAATTGAGGAGTGGTGCATTTGTGTGTGTGTGTGTGTGTGTGTGTGTGTGTGTGTATTGGTTCAATCTTTGGATTTAAATAAAGAACAGGCCAAATTCAGAGTCAACGGCCTCCTTCTCAGCAGCCACTTCATCACCCTGGCATCACATTTCCCAGCTGGAGGGCAGTAATTGCATAGCCAGATCTGGACCCATCTGGGAAACACCAGGGTCTTCCTGAGTCGTCATCTACCATGCTGGCCGCCAGAGGCATAAGGTGACCTAAGTGAAGCCTTCATATACGCCATATGCACAGAGTCATAAAACCCCAAGGGAATGTGGCAACAGAGGCAGAGCTGGCGTGCCTGCCAAATTTCCAAGGGGAAGAAGGAACTTGCTGCGTCCATATTTGCCCCCAGGATTGGAAAAATGTATCTCAGTCACTGGAACTGAAGGGGGTGGCCTTTACCTTCATAGGAGAGTCACTGTTTGCACAAATACTGCTGATGGCCTGATATATGTGTGTGTCTTTATATAAATAGAGCTATATACTCACTTTGCCAGATTGCATCAGCTACCTGTTTAACGTTTTACTCGGGTGCTTTACAAAACCAGCCTGAAAATCAGAATAATCTGTGGCCTCTGCAGTGTTTCCACTTTACTACTATTTTACTTTGAGAGTAAAAGAAACCCAGATCTGGTGCTTACCCTTGAACTAGTCACTGATTGAATGCATTATATCTCCTTTCATTTGTTAGAAACCATATTGCTTTGACAGAGCTTATTCACAGGAACAAGGAGGGCAGAGGCGTGTAGGGGGGAGGCAGATTGTGGTGGTGGTGGTGGTAAATCTTAGAGAAACCAAGCAGTGAGCTGGCAGCTTGTAGTGCTTGGTGTTGCCATGTGATGCTTCATTTCTAATTTCAGTAAGCATATGTCAAATGTACCAGCCCCTGTGCTAGGGTCTGGGGATACAAAATCAAATAAAACATGTCCTTTCATGTCCTGGATTCTCTCAAGGATCCCATGGCCAAATGAGAGGTAAGCCTCTTTAGAAAGAACATGCAGGGATTTCCGGTCATTTTGGTTGCCTGAGCTGTGGCAGGAAGCTCCTCCTCCACTCTAAGTGCATTGTTTTTAGAAAATTTAAATATTCAGCAGAGACCAAAAGCAAAAACAAACAACCAAATTCTAGTGCCAGAAATGAAGAGGTAGCTCAGAGCCAGAGCAGTGAGCAGGAATTGCAACTCCACAGTCTACAGAGGAATCCAAAGTGGACACGCATTCAGGTGTGGGATTTTAATGGCAGTGTGGGGGTGGGAGCGGCATCTGAACTCCTCTAGAAAGCCAGCTGGGAGGGCTGGCCCATAAATGGGGGCAGGGGTAAAAAAAAAACAGGGGACTTCCCTGGTGGTGCAGTGGTTAAGAATCCGCCTGCCAACACTATTTACAATAGCCAGGACATGGAAGCGACCTAAATGCCCATCAACAGATAAGTGGATAAAGAAGATGTGGCACGTATATACAATGGAATATTACTCAGCCAGAAAAAGGAATGAAATTGAGTTATTTGTAGTGAGATGGATGAACCTAGAGTCTGTCATACAGAGCGAAGTAAGCCAGAAAGAGAAAAACAAATACTATATGCTAACTCATATATATGGAATCTAAAAAAATGGTACTGATGAACCCAGTGTCAGGGCAAGAATAAAGATGCAGATGTAGAGAACAGACTTGAGGACACGGGGTGGGAGAGGGTGAAGGGGAAGCTGGGATGAAGTGAGAGAGTAGCATTGACATATATATGCTACCAAATGTAAAACAGATAGCCAGTGGGAAGCTGCTGCATAGCACAGGGAGATCAGCTCGATGATGGGTGTGACTTAGAGGGCTGGGATAAGGAAGGTGGGAAGGAGTCGCGGGAGGGAGGGGATATGGGGATATATGTATAAATACAGCTGATTCACTTTGCTGTACAGCAAAAACTGGCAAACCATGTAAAGCAATTCTATTCCAATAAAGAGATTAAAGAAAAAAAAAGCAAGCAGGAAAACTATCCAGGGATCATTGGTCCAGAATGGGTTAGACTTGCAGCTCTGTTTGTATCTTGGTCCTGAGCTATGCATCTGACCTCATATGCTAGAAGTAAAATGTCACAGGGACTTACATTTCTAAGACGTTCTGGAAGAGGGACAGAGAAGGCAAGTATATATGGCATTCAGATACTGCAAGATGAATGCAATGAAGATGTGAGAAACTCAAGGTAAAAGATCCCCAAAAGGAAATCCATCTACAATTAAATAGGCATAAACACTAAAAAAAAAAAAAAAAAAAAAAAAAAGAATCCGCCTGCCAATGCAGGGGACACAGGTTTGATCCCTGTTCCAGGAAGATCCCACATGCCACTGAGCAACTAAGCCCATGAGCCACAATGACTGAGCCCATGTGCCACAACTACTGAAGTCCGTGTGCCTAGAGCCAGTGCTTCACAACAAGAGAAGCCACTGCAATGAGAAGCCTGCGCAACACAACAAGGGTCAGCCACCGCTCACCGCAACTAAAGAAAGCCCATGCAGCAACAAAGACCCGATGCAGCCAAAAATAAATAAATAAATAAATTAATTAATTAATTAATTTAAAAAAATGAAAAAAATCAATTCAGAAATGTCCTGGTCACCTTGAGCTGAGAGTGGGGAGACAGTCACGTTAATCCGAGTTATGCAAGCAGGCCTCCCAGGTAAAACAATTCCTGCTAAGTAACAGTAATAATGCTGACCAAGTGCTTAATTATGTACTGGACACTATACTAAGTGCTTTACTTACATTAACACATTCTTAGAACAGCCCTATTTTAAAGATACCAAACTGAAAGAACAGAGAGATTAAGTAACTTGCCTAAGGTCACACAGCTACTATGTGGCAGAGCCAGAATTCAAATCCAGGTAGTATAGCACATGAGTCTGTGTCTGTCACTATGATTCTGAAGATGAATTCGTAGCCAAAAGTTGTTAAGTCCCTGAGGAAATAAACCACTGTGAAACTGGCATGACAAATGGGAGAATTCACACCTTAAGAATTATAGCAAATAGAGAAATATGAAAGGGGCTTTAAAATAAGTATGTTTTGAATGTTCAAAAATATTTTTAAAAATGGAATAGGAATCATAAGGGAAGAATAGAATAGTTTTAAAAATATAGGTGGACTTGAAACAGGAAAAAGAACACAATAGATTAAAGAGCAAATCAGATGGAGTTGAAAGGAGGATTAGTGAACTAGAAGCTGGATCTGGGGAAATCATCCAAGATGCAGAACAGAGGAACAAAGAGATAGAAAGTATGAAAGAGATGTTATACTACATGGAGGATAGAATGAGAATTTCTAACAAGTGTCCAGTAAGAAAGAATAGAGAGAATGGGGAAGAGGCAGTATTTGAAAGATACTAGAGGAAAATTTCCAGAGTTGTTGAAGACCAGAAGTCCTCTAACTTCCTGCCTTAATATCAGGCTCAGGAACCTGCAGGTAGGTCATCAGCCCTTATGGGAAGAGGCCAGCGTCTTAGCTCTACCACTGCTACTACAATAGCTCAAAAGTGCCACATTCTTTATATAGACCAATATTTCTCCACTTTTTTTTTTATTATCACCTCCCTCCTCCCAGGACCCTTTTTAGAATCTTCTCCCTAATCATCCCCCCCACCCCCATGAAATTTTAATGCCAAAGATATACTATATATCTCTTTGTGTACTCTATGTACATCTGTGCTTTATACAAGCATGATATAGGCTGTTCTCATCACCTGAGTTGAAGGTTATTCTACTTTGCTCTCCCTCTTCCTTTGCCTGGCTTTCTACTCCTTCGTCAGGTATCAGGTTAAATGTCACATCCTCAACCCCCCAGAATAGGTCAGGCCCCTATATTATATGATCCTCTTTAAGGCACTTATGAAAAGTATAAGTCAATAATGATCTGTGTAATTATTGATTCAGCAGGGTTCATGTCTCTCGTGTTCTGCTGTGTCTCTAGGGCTCAGCACAGTGGCTGCCACGTGGTAGATGCTCAAACAGCTGAATAAATGAATGAGTACCGTAAGTGGCATTACCTGAGCAGATGAAAGGAAAATCACAGCCTTGGGAGGGACCTTGGAAAGCTATTTTAACTCTTCCCCAGTTTATGAGCAGAACTGTTGTTTAACTACTTCTGAAAGAGCAAAGTATGTGCTTTGCTTAAAACCACACTACAGTAGTTCCTTTTTCCTTTAAACAGTTTTCATTATTTGGAAGCAAAAGGTAGTCAGGAAGCTGTTGAGAATAGAGATAGATCTCTTTTTAAAAATACATAAAAATAACATCTAAAATCATTTCTTATTTTAGAAGAGCCAAGGAAACTGCCAGTTTCAAAGGAACTCTGTAGTAAATCCTTTTGTTACAGGGAATAACGGACCAAATTGAGTGAGGATTCTTTCTTTATCCAACAGAACCAAAACAAACAGGTTGAAATTTGGTGTGGTCACAGTGGTTGTTCATACCGGCTTGCGAGAGCCAATTTTTAAATTTTCAGAAATGTTGAGCTGGTTGTTAAATACAGAGCCATTATTAAAAATTAAATTATAGAAACTTACAATTAAATAAATTACATTAAAAACAAAGGTAATAAATACTCAAAACTCATCACCTCCTAATTATTTTCCTATACTTCACTATTATCTGTGCTCTTGAGGTGATTTATGTCTTTTATATCTGTGTAGTAGAAATACAATATAATGTTTCACATCTGCTCGTCTCTGCAACTCAGCATTCAGTGAAGTCAAGTTGGTAGTTTGAAATCAGCCATGGTAGGAGTATTTACATCATGGAAATTAGCAACTGTTACAGATCAGTGCTTAATCTATTGCCCTGTTGATTGTCTTGACCAGGGGTCAGCGAACTTCCACCCACAGACTGTTTTTGTACAGCTCACAAGTTAAGAATGGTTTTTATGTTTTTAAAGGTTGTGAAAAAATGAAAAAGAATATGCAACAAAGAGACCCTATCTAGCCACAAAAGCTAAAATATTTATTATCTGGCTCTTCACTGAAAATTTTTGACGACCCCTGGTCTAGACTTAAGAAAGTGATGGAGAAATGTTAATCGTGCAGATTAAATTTAAAACTGCATCATCTCTGTAACTGTTACATTTCAAATAGCATGAAAAATTGAGGAAATATTTTTCCAGTATTCAAATAGTATTATCTGATTTAGTAAAGAAGTTGCTTATGTCACTGATGTAAACCAGTGAAATTCTGACATAACATTCTGTTGTTTCAGTTTTGTCTTATTAATGTAAATCAATATATCAACCAATAATCCTGTCAGAACTACACAATTATTAATTGCATCTTAGGTTGGCAATGGACACAAGAGTTAGGAAAACATTGACTAAAGCATTCTATGAGAGTTATTTGGCTATATGAAATTTATAGTAAAGAATGTATATATTTTATTATTATTTATAAGTTGTGTGCTACACATTTATAATCAAGTAATGTAGGGTTTTTTTTCTTCTCAGTGAGTAGGTTATTAAACATTTAACAGCATACCACTGGTCATACCTTCGGGGATTTTTTTCAGATCTCTAGTTTATTTTATAGTTAACATATTTAGTAAATAATTTTTTATTGAAATAAGAGCATTTAACACAAGATCTATCCTCCTAACAAAGTTTTCAGTGTATAATACAGTATTGTTAACCATAGGCATGATGCTGTACAGCAGAACTCTAGAATTAATTCATCTTGCACAGCTGAAACTTTATGCATACTGATTAGCAGCTCCTCATTTCCCCCTCCCCCTAGCCCCTACCAACCACCGTTCTAGTCTCTGCTTCTTTGAGTTTGACTATTTTTGATAGCTCACACAACTGGAAGCAATGATATTTGTCCTTCTCTGTCTGGATTATTTTACTTAGCATAAGGTCCTCCAGGTTCATCCGTATTGGAAATGGCAGGATTTCCTTCTTTTTTAAGACTGAAAAATATTACATTGTACGTACACACCACATTTTTGTTACCTATTCATCTGTCCATAGATATTTAGGGTGTTTCCACATCTTGGCTATTGTGAATGATGCTGCAATGAACATGGGAGTGCAAATATCTCTTTGAGATCCTGATTTCAATTCTTTTGGATAAATATACAGAAGTGGGATTGGTGGATCATATAGTAGTTCTAGTTTTAATTTTTTGAGGGTCTTCCATACTGTTTTCCATAGTGGCTAAACCATTTTACATTCAAACAATGTACAAGCGTTCTAATTTTTCCACATTCTTGCCAACATTTATTATCTTTTGATTTTCTGATAATTGACATTCTGACAGGTGTGAGGTGATATCTCATTGCGGTTTTGATTTGCATTTCCCTGGTGGTTAGTACTGTTGAACATCATGTCATGTGCCTGTTGGCAATCTGTATATTTTCCTTGGAAAAATGTCTACTCAGGTCCTTTGCCCATTTTTACACTGGGTGATCTGTTTTGTTTTGTTTTGTTTGCTATTGAGCTGTGGGAGTTCCTTATACATTTTAAATATTATTCCCTATCAGATAAATGATTTGCAAGTATTTTCTCCCATTCTATAGATTGCCTTTTCCATTCTGTTGATCGTTTCCTTTGCTGTACAGAAGCTTTTTAGTTTGATGTAGTCCCACTTGTCTATTTTTGCTTTTGTTGCCTGTGCCTTTGGTATTCCTATCCAAGAGACCATTGCACAGGTCATATCTTAAGAAGGCAAAGGTCTGTGGGGATTATTTGAGGCTTTGAATAGTTTCATGATCTCCTTTCTTCAGTTGTGTCTGAGCAAAGCTACTAACCTGAAAACAAACTTACATCTGAGCTCTCTTAAAGCATTTGAGTTATGGCTGTAAGCTCTTAACCCTCTGCATCTGATCACGGGGAGGGAGGAGGCTGTCTAGTCCTTGAGGCCTTGAGATGCCTGGGAAAATCCTCAGGAAAAGATAACATTTCACTTTGGTGACAAATTTGTTGATTTTACAGATAACATCCACATTTTACCTTCGAGAAGGAGCACTCAACAAGGACGTTGGTTTTTATGTTTTTCTCTAAACAGTCATTAGTACAAATGAATAAATCTTTTTGTTGGGGGAACACTGGGCTATATTTCATCTTTGTTCAACTAACAGAGAAAAAAGGAATGCGTTTCCTTGGGTTCAGGATATAAAGCACAAGAAGCTTTGAAGTTCTACGGACCTGGCACGTGCCCCTAAGTCACGCTAAGGACACAGTGCACCGGTTATGAACGTGAACAGAGAATGCGTGAGTACATTGTGGCTTTCTCTGCAATTTAGAAACTGCTAGAACAGAGGTTCTTAAACTTGAGAGTGCCTCAGAATCACCTGGAGGGCTTGTTGCAATGCAGATGACCTTCAAAGTTTCTGAATTGCCGGGTCTATGGTGGGGCCCCCCAAATTTGCATTTATAATGAGTTCCCAGGTAAGGGTGATACTGACACCACTGGCGTGCCTGGTTTTGGTTATAATCTACCTGGAGATGTTCCCTAGAGGGTCACCTTGACAGTTTGTGTTCATCTACGCAAACTGGAAAATGCCTTTTGCCCACAATTCACACAAAAAACAGGCAAAAAGCTTGGCTTCTCTGAAGCGGAACCATTCCAGCCTTGGACAAAGTCAGGTTCATTCCCATCAAAAAGCCCCATGGGGCCTGAGCTAGTGTTTCAACTCCTGTGAAGGCAAAAGACCCAGTGAACCTGGACCCCTGATCTGTGCTGTTCCAGAAAGAGATCCAGAGGCCCAGAGGCTCCCAGCTTCAGTGAGGGCTGATGTGCAGGTGAGGATATTGAATTTGATCACTATTTAGCTTCAGGTTCTGTCTGAGGGAAGAAGTGAAAGAGGGGCTAGAAAGCGAGTGTGGAAACAATCCTCCCAGCACTACTTTCAAGAAAGTGGAAGTGATGGTGAAAATTCCTTTCTCCAAGAGCCAAAGTGGCAGCATAGAGAGGCAGGGTAGTAAGAGAGGTGGAGAGTGTAATGAAATACCTCAAATGTCTCCAGTGGTTATCTGCTTTGGAGGGTGGGGCCAGAGGTGATTTTTTTCTTTCTACTTCTCTGCATTTTATAAATTAAAAAAAACTCAACATGTACATATGATAGTTAATAATAAAAAAAACTCCTCATTGGTTTTCCCTTTAAAAATAATTGAGGCATGGGCTTCCTAGGTGGTGCAATGATTAAGAATCCACCTGCCAATGCAAGGTACACGGGTTCGATCCCTACTCCAGGAAGATCCCACATGCCACGGAGCAACTAAGCCCGTAAGCCACAACTATTGAGCCCATGTGCTGCAACTACTGAAGTCCACGTGCCTAGAGCCTGTGCTCTGCAACAAGAGAAGCCACGGCAATGAGGAGCCCATGCACCACAACGAAGAGTAGCCCCCACTCACCGCAACTAAAGAAAGCCCACACATAGCAAAAAAGACCCAACACAGCCAATAAATAAATAAATAAATAAATGTATAAAATAAAAAAAATAATTGAGGCATAACATATAATTAAGTACATAAGTTTCACTAACTTTAAGTGTAAGCTTCATGATTGTGGGTGTGTGTGTACCCATGTTACCAGAGTCTAGATTGAGGTAGAGAACACTTCCACCTTCCCAGAAGGCTCCTTCATGCCTTTGGTCTTGAACTTCAAAGAAATGGAGGCAGGATTGGGCAAGGGGTCGTCAGGCCACAGTGCCCACCTGTCAAAGTCTACCAGCCCAAAGGGGAGCTTTGGAGCAAAGACTGCCTTCTAAAGGGGTCTTCCATGTGGTGAAAATGGGCCTTGGATCACATCCTTGACTAGTCACTGGCTGGGGACCACCCCAAGAACAGCATGACCTTGGCTCCAATGCTGAGGCAGATCCTGAAGGAGCTAACAGCTGGAGGCTGTCAACTAACCACACTCCCCACAGCTGGGCAGTGGGTTCTCTCTCCACAGGGGTTCTGAGCAGTGTGCTGCCACGACAAGTACATGCAGAATCCGGGATTCACACCCAGGTTATCCGGAGCCAAAGTCTGTCCCCTTTTCCACCCTGACATACTGCTTCCCCACGGTCAAGGAACTCTTGTTGGTCAAGAGGTAAAGATTCTCTTCAAGATATAAGCCAAGGTCATCAGGTGCTAGGCAGGGCCAAAGCTAGGAGGATGTCAGTTTCCCTTTCTGTCCTCGGCAGTCAGCTTCAACTATCAGGTTAACTGGAGTCCCATCAGCGAAAATGGGAAGTTCATGTCCAGAATAAACCCATTGCCACTTGCAGTGGTGCTGCCCAGACTGTGAGGCTGCGTGTAAGGCAAACAAGGCATGGGCAAGAGTCATTTTCCTTTGAGGAAAAAAATTAAGCCAACCTCCTCTGCTTTCTGAAAGTCTGGGCTCTAACCACAGCTTAAGCTCAGAGCGGGCAGTCTTCAAAGGGTTAGTACTGGACAAAGTGCCCAGCTAAGGGGGAAAGAGCCTCAGTCAGAAGGAAAGACTTTTCTTAAGCTCAGGGTAGCATGCTTAGAAAGAGAAATGGGGTCTACATTGAAGCATAACTCTCCAGAGAAAGGAAGGTTGGCTGTGGAAACACGTGTAACATTCCAACACGATTTGCTTCCAGGTTGAGTCATTAGACCTGATTTCAGTGAGTGTTTCCTTGGGCTGTGCCCTTTCTCTGCAGGCTGGAGGGATAAGAGGCCTCTGGGTGTGCTAGGCTAAAACATTGGGACTATTGTGGGTCCTCCATATCGGACCATTCTTTTCTGTCACTTAAAAATGCTGTGGACCAGAAACAAACCCTCACATTTATGGTCAATTTACTTTCAACAAGGGTGCCAAGACAATTTAATGGGGAAAGAATAGTCTTTTAAACAAATGGTGCTGTGACAAGTGGATATCCACATGCAAAAGAATGGAGTTGGACTCTTACCTTACACCATATACAAAAATTAAATCAAAATAGATCAAAGGTCTAAATAAAAGAGCTAAAACTATAAAATTCTTAGAAACAAACATAGGTGTAAATCTTTCTGACCCTGGATTAGGCAATTGTTTCTTAGCTATGACACCAAAAGCACAAGCAACCAAAAGAAAAAAAATAGATAAATGGGACTACATCAAAATTAAGAGCTTTTGTGCTTCAAAGCACACAATCAAGAAAGTGAAGAGACCACCCACAGAATGGGAGAAAAATTTTGTGAATTATATATCTGATAAAAGGCTTATCTCTAGAATATATACAGAACACTTACAACTCGATCATAAAAACACAAATAACTCAAAAATGATCAAAGGATCTGAATAGACAGGCCTCCAAAGAAGATATACAAATGGCCAATAAGCACATGAAAAGATGCTCAACATCACTAGTTATTAGGGACACGCAAATCAAAACCACAATGAGATACCACTTCATACCCAGCAGGATGGCTATAATAAAAGATAAAACGGGAAATAACAAGTGTTAGTGAGGATATGGAGAAATCAGAATCCTCAGACCTTACTGGTGGGATTATAACATCGTGCAGCCCCTTTGAAAAAATAGTTTGGCAGTTCCTCACAAAGTTAAACATAGAGTTAGTTGCCCTGTGACCCAGCAGTTCCACGCCTAGGTATATACCCAAGAGAACTGAAAACATATGTGCACATGAAAATTTGTACATTGATGTTCATAGCAGCATCATTCACAATAGCCCAAAGTGGAAACTCAAATGTCCACCTCAAATGTGATATAGCCATACAATGGGATATTATTCTGCTTATAGAAAGGAATGGAGTACTGATACATCCTACGACATGATGAACCTTAAAAACATTATGGTAGCCACTATGGAAAACAATTTGGAGGTTCCTTAAAAAACTACAAATAGAACTACCATATGATCCAGTAATCCCACTCCTGGGCATATACCCAAAGAAAACCATAATCCCAAAAGAAACTTGTACCATCATGTTTATTGCAGCACTCTTTACAATAGCCAGGACATGGAAGCAACCTAAATGCCCATCAACAAATGAATGGATACAGAAGATGTGGCATATATATACAATGGAATATTACTCAGCTATAAAAAGGGAAGAGATGGAGCTATATGTAATGAGGTGGATAGAACTACAATCTGTCATACATAGTGAAGTAAGTCAGAAAGAGAAGGACAAATATTGTATGCTAACTCACATATACGGAATCTAAAAATGGTACTGATGAACTCAGTGACAAGAACAAGGACGCAGATACAGAGAATGGACTGGAGAACTCGAGGTATGGGAGGGGGCGGGGGATGAAGGGGAAACTGAGAAGAAGCGAGAGAGTAGCACAGACATATATATACTACCAACTGTAAAAGCGTCAGTGGGAAGTTGTTGTATAACAAAGGGAGTTCAACTCGAGGATGGAAGATGCCTTAGAGGACTGGGGCAGGGAGGGTGGGGGGGACTCGAGGGGGGGGCGTCAAGGAAGGGAGGGAATACGGGGATATGTGTATAAAAACAGTTGATTGAACCTGGTGTACCCCCAAAAAAATAAAATAAAATAAAAAAAAAAAAACAAAAAAACATTATGGTAAGTGAATGAAGCCAGTTACAAAGGACCACATACTGTATGATTCCATTTACATGAGATGTCCAGAATGTGTAAATCCATAGACACATTTTACAATAGATTAGGCGTTGCCAGACGCTGAAAGGGAGGAAAGAACCAGAGTGACTGCTAAGGGCTACAGGGTTTCTTTTTGGAGTGATGACAATATTCTAGAACAGTGATGATGGTTGCACAGCTCTGTGAATATACAATGGTAGGTGAATTATAGCTCCATAAAGCTGCTGTAAAAAATGCTGTGGATCCCTAATCACCCAGCACTCATACCCTTGGATTCCTCTGAGCTGTCCTGGATGGGTGGTCAGTTTTATTCAGTTCTAAATTCCTGGGCCTGCACCAACAGCCAAAAGTTAGGAATTAAGGTTGGAGCTGCTTTTGTCTTCTGCTCCCAAGTAACATTTTTCTAAATGATGTTAGCACAGTGCAGCCTTTCTTCTGAAGCAGCCACTGTCAGAAGGCCAAAACGTCCCTTGGATATTTTTTACCCTGAATGTAATGCCTACTTCTATGCTAGGGATGGCTTCCTTCTTGAAGATGCACATCTGGCTAGTCTAAGCCAAGCTGTAATGATACTCATGTGTTACCACATATCAGCAACACAGATAAAGCTGTAGTCAGGAACACACATACCAAGATGGGGAAGATAAAATGACTGACAATACTTAGTGTTGGCAAGGATTTATAGCAAATGGAACTCTCATACATTGCCAATGGAATTGTACATTAGTAAAACCACATTTGTAAGGGTTTAGCAATACCTACTAAAGCTAAATGGGTGTAAGCCCTATGACCCATCAATTCCCCTCTTGTGTATACACCCAACAGAAATGCATAAGTATATTCAGCAAAAGACAAGTGCAGGAATGAATACACTATCCCTATTCATAATAACCTCAAACTAGAAACAACTCAAACATCCATCAACTGGATGAAGGATAAATTGCAATATAGCCATACAATGGAACACTGCTCAACAGTTGAAAAAAAAAAACCCTATTGGTACACATAATAATGCAGATGCATCTCAGAAATACTGAGTAAAAGAAACCACACACAAACATGGTTCTGTGGTTTCATTTATATAAAGTACAAGAAAAGGCAGAACTAATCTATGGTGATGAAGGTCAGAATACTGGTTACCTTTGGGGGAGGGTGTTGACTGGAAGGGACACGAGGAAGTCTGTGATTTGCTGGAATCCTTTGAGATCTTGATCTGAGTGGTGTACACAGAGGCGTACAGAGGCACACACGTATGTAACAATTCATGGAAGCCGTACCACAAGGTTTGGACATTTAACTGAGTATAAATTGCATGTTAATTAAACAAAAAGAAAATATAAACTAAGGTAGGAAAAATATGTTGTTATAGAGAGTGAGAGCTGGAAGGGGCCCTAGGGATTAGGTTCAACTCCTTCTTTGACAGATGAGGAAACTGAAAAAACTAAAGATTTGTACAGGCCATGAGCGAATTGGTGTGAGAACCAAGACCGATAACAGTTTGCTATCTTTGAACACTTGCTACGTGCCAGGAGCTGTTTTCAGTTAGGTGATTTCATGCTGGCATTAACCCTCTGAGGTGGGTGGGTGTTGTCACTACATGCATTTTACGGATGAGGCACCTAGGGCCACATAGCTATCAGGGAGGGGGGCGGGTCAAGATGCCAGTCTAGGCAGTCCTACTCCAGCACCCACAGCCATAGCCGCTCTGCCCAGACTCATAAACCAGTGCTCTGGATCCTGGGTATCCTGCTCTATTAAAAATTTTTTAAAGGGATATCTGTTTATTTCCTTAAAAGGGCCTCTGAGAGTCCTGGAAAGGACTGGTTTAGACTCTTTCAGGGCAGATGAGTCATGATGGCCAGCTTGCACCTGTCTATGGGAATTCCACATAGGTGAAGCTGTTACACAAAGGCTTTGAGGCTAACGAGAGAAATTTCTAGAACTCTGAAAGATTTCCTCCTGGCTGCTCCAAACCTCCCTGGGATTGGGTAGGATGGGCTAAGTGTGAATGCTCCAAACAAAGCCCTCTCCCACTCCACCCACTCTCCCAGTGAGCAAGTATATTGTTCTCTTTAACCAAAACCAAATGAGAAGTCATGGTTACGCTGGTGGCAACGAGGCAGGCAGGCCCAGTGGAAATGGCTCCGGAATTAGGAAATGGCCTCCTAGAGACTACCTCCCAAGGTGGGGCCTAGGACCTGGTGTTGGCCTTTGTGTTCTGGGCTGGGAGGAGGGGTCTGCTAGCCTTGGACATTTGTGCACAGGGGCAGGTGGGAGACGTGCCACGAGGGCCTGTCTCTTCTTCTGGTCCTTCCCACCTTTCCAGGATCTTCTCCATAGGCATGATGGTCAGATGTGGTTCAATTAAGTTCATCCAAAATCTCTGGAGGATCTACCCTGAGAATTCAGATATGATTTGACTCATCTGCCCTGAAAGAGTTCACTTTCCATGGGACAGATTCCAGAGCCAGACAGCTTGGGTTCAAATCGTGGCCTCACCACTCCCTACCTGTGTGACACTGGGCAACTTCCTTGACCTCTCGGTTTCCTCATCAATAAAGTGAGGACACCAATAGCACTGTAGAGTTGTGAGGATTAAAGGTTAACACACATGAAGGATGTAGAACAGTGACTTGCTCAGTCCAGGTCTGAGGTAAGTGTGAGCTACCGTCATTATCCAGTGTGAGAAATCTTGTGATTAGAGGAGATCAGGCGTGTTCAGGGTGGTAAGCCGTAGCCAAGTGCTGTGATTAGAGAAAGCACAGTGTCCTAGAGAAGCACAGAGAGAATCAGGGAAGGCTTTCCAAAGGAGGTGACACCGGAAGTGAGTCTGGAAAGTTGAGTAGGAGTTAGGATGGAGAAGCAGTGGGGAGAGAACTTTGTGGACAGAGGGAAGAGAGTGAACGGCAGCAGAGAGGCTGGGAGATGCTTGGCACGGGCAGGGTGCTAGGGCAGAGCAGTGGTAGTCGAGGCTGAAGAGGTTGATGGGGTGGGCTCCAATGGCAGAGAGCCTTCGAAGCCTGACTACTCGCCTTGAAGTCTCCTTTTCCTCTCTCTGAGCCAGGCCAGCCTGCTCTTGGCCATGGGACTTGCCCTGGATCTCGAAAGAACCTTGGCTGTGGTTCACAGGAGGCTGCAACCATCTCCAGGAAATGCCGAGGTGATGAGGATGGCCCCGCATACGGCTAATGTAACTGTCACTCCAGTCTCCCCCCTCCTCGGCCCCTCCCGCCCCGAAACACATTTTTGTCTCTGTCTCTGGAAAACATGTGTGCGAGCAGAGTTTGGCTGGGTGGCAGATGAAACTGTTTTTGACAACAGAAAGGCATCAACAGTCCAGCTACGTAAGCACTCCCAGCCCAGCCTCATATGTTCACCTGAAAAACAAGTCTGAAAAGCCCCACGCCCCTGGGTGGTCCCATCCCACCTTGGGGACTGTCCTCAATGCATCTGTTTCCCGCTGACCTTACAGCAAAGATCCAGCAGGCAGAGGGACCCTACTGCCTCATGCTTGAGGAATGCCTCCTGGGCTCCCTCCCACCTCCAGCCTCCTGGCTTCCAGAACTCAACAGCTCGCCTCTTGTGGGCCAATGTTTGCAGAAAATGTTTGCAGACTTCATAGCATGCCACTTCCAGGAATAATTACCAGTCAGGCAGCCAGTCTTTCACTCAGGTCTGGGGAACGAAAACCTCAAGAATGTGGAGCTGGGGGCGGGAGAGGGTGGCGGAGGTTAGGGGTGTTTGCCTAAGTGGGGCCTGCCAGCTCGCCTAGCTGGCTGAGTTTGTGAGACCCTGGATGCCAATCTCTGAGCGGACACCTATCCACGCAAGCACACCACCCCAAGAACCTGCTCTGTCTGGCCACCACAGAACACGGGGTCATTGGCTAGTCTTTCTGTTGACCTACGGAACACCAGGTCAGTGTAGCCTCCAGCCCTTCCATGCGAGCAAGACAAGGAGATAGCCTCGCTCATACAGCTGATACCAAGAGCTAGTGTTCACAGGCACTTTCCTCAAGAATGTCCCATTGCCTTGAAGATTTGGCATCTGAAAATCTCCCTTCCCCATCATCACCAAACAAAGACACTGCTGGATTTGGGGTTTACAAACCCAATTGGGTATCTACCACATTGTCAGCATTTGGGGAGCTTTCTGAGGAGACTGTCATCTAAGCTATGCTTTGGGGTTTCCTGCACTATTTTACAGAACCAAAGCAGAGTATGATTGCTTTGCTGCTAGGTTTAAGAAAAAAATTTTAATGGGTGAAACTCCTGAGACACATTGGTACTGGTTTTTGTCAAGCCTCCAACTTTTGGTTAAGACCCAGTTTCTCCCTGTGATAATCCCGTGTTATGTGTCATATACAGGCCCCTGAGTAAATTTTGCAAAGGACTTCCTATCCTGCTGAATTTCAAACTAGCTCAACAGGCAGGAATGACAGGGTATTTTAGGAAAAGAAAATGTAATAGAAATCAATGAAAAGTCCAGAAATTGGTCCCCCCAAATCAATTTCACAAATATAGGATGGGAAAAAACTGGCTTAATGGTATAATGTATATTTTTTTAAAAGGAAGGAAGCTTATGGGTTTCTGGTGACAGCTCACTGTAAGTCAATGTGTGATGTGGCCAGTAAATAAAAAGAAAATGTGGCTTTATGTTGTATTCAAAAAGTCTAGTCTTCAGAATAAAGGAGCTCTGGTCTGGCCCCACTGATTAAGCAAAATCTTCCTGAGTCCTTGGGTTACATTTTGGGCACCACAAACCTGGGGGTTTAGGGGATAGAGAGTGACAACCTGGGTGGGGGGAGTTCTCTTCTTTTATTATCTGTCTCCCTGCTAGACTGTAAACTCCATGAGGGCAGGGATCACGTTTGTTTCAGCCACTGCTCTATCCCCAGTACGTCAAGCAGGGCCTGTCACACAGAACTTTTTGTGCTCAGTAAATAGAACATGAGAGACTGAGTAAATGAAAGGAAAATCTTTTTCAGTCAGAACTGTTCAAGAGTACCACCCCCTCCCTGACCCAGGTGAGATCCCTGCCATTGGAGCAGTGCAGGGAGAAGCTGGAGAGCCATGAGGTGTGGGAACTGTAGAGGGGGGTTCAAGGATCATTGGCTGACCTGGAAGCATCCCTCCCCACAAGTTCCCAGGGCTTAGAATAACATCCACGGTGGGAAATGCAGAGGCTGACATGGTATCTCTGGGTGGCCCCAATGCCCTAGCCTGGCTGCGTGCTCAGAGGCACTTGAAACATGAGTTCCCTCATCTACTTCCTTACATTTTCTTGCTCTCTCTTCCCTTCTGTATTTTTTTTATTGAGGTATAATTGACATATAAAATTATATTAGCTTCAGGTGTACAACATAATGATTCGATATTTGTATGTATTGTGAAATGATCACCATAATAAGTCTAGTTAACACCCACCACCACACATAGTTACGAATTTTTTTTCTTACGATGAGAACTTCTAAGATTTACTCTCTTAGCAACTTTCAAACATGCAATACAGTACTGTTAACTATAGTCGCCATGCTGTACATTATACCCCCAGGACTTAATTGCTTTAAAACTGAAAGTTTGTAACTTTCGACCCCCTTTACCCATTTAGAGCCCAACCCCAACTCCCGCCCTGCCTCTGCCAACCATCAATATCTTCTCTGTATCTATGAGCCTGTTTTTTTTTTTCTTTAGATTCCATATATAAGAGAGAGATCATCGGTATGTGACTTTCTCTGTCTGACTTATTTCACTTAACATAATGCCTTCGAGGTCCATCCATGTTGTCAAAAATGACAAGATTTCACTCTTTTATGACTGAATAATACTCCATGGTATATATGTACCACATCTTCTTATTCATTCATCCATCAACGAACACTTAGGTTGTCTCCATATCCTGGCGATTGTAAATAATGCTGTAATGAACATGGGGGTGCATATATGTTTTTGAATTAGTGAGGTTTTTGTTTTTTCAGATAAATACCCAGAAGTGGAATTGCTGGGTCACATGGTAGTTCTATTTATAATTTTTTGAGGAGCCTTCATACTGTTTTCCATAGTGGCTACACCAATTTACCCTCCCACCAACTCTTCCCTTATATTTTGATGTTAAATGGTGTCTTGGGAGTATCTTGCAGTAACTGTACCAAAATCAGGCAATACTCGGTTATCTTCCTCAGTGACTGAGAATGTTGGTGCTGCTAATCTAACCAGCTCCTTGGAGGCACACCCCCACTCTCTGAAGAAAATGTCTTTAATAAATATTAAGCCTAATAAATAATCATGATTCCGATGAAACAGAGTAAGAAACTCTTTCAGTAGTCACAAGTGCTACCCCAAAGGGGAGCTTTAGTAGAAGAAACCCCAATTCACAATATACAAGTGAACAATGAGGGAGTGATTACTTACTGTGCAGAAGTTGTTGCACTAACAATGCCCTTTAATAGGTGACTGGCTGGTGGGTGAGGAGAGAGGTCAGGCTCGGGATTTCAGAGACTGGATCTGGTGAGTTTTTCCTCTTTATTGAAAGCGCTGCAAGGCATGCCCATAAATCTTGTCATTTCAGAGGCTCCTTTGGCCATACTATTAAAGGCAAACTCATGACTTACTGGGGGCCGTGGGGAGGCTCAAACTCCCCATGTAAGTCATGAGAAGATGGATTTTTCCCCTCTGTATATGTTTAAGCTGAAATGAGAATCCAGTCAGTGCTGACAGGGGGAAAGGTGAGAGAGAGAGAAACATCCCAGGCTTGTGAACTTGCTGAAATTACACTGGGTGAGCATCTGCAGGCTTTTTTTTTTTTTTAAGAAAGGAGAAAGGAGAGAAAGAGAAAGAGGGAAAGAGGAAGGAAGGCAGGAAGGAAGGAAGGGAGGGAGCGGAAGGAAACATAGGTTGAGTGGACCTGTGACAGGATGTGACAAAGGGAACAGCCCATCATTCCATGGCCATTTCCTTTCAGCCTAGAAACTCTATCATGTGAAAACCTCATCCGAGTCCTAAAAATTAAATTCTATAAACAGAGAGATTGAGTGTACCAAATGATCCCAAATGAGAAATGGTATAGGATGCAGAGCCCACCCGGGTCCCCAAGGCTTCTGGCTGAAGGACGCTGTTCCAGATTGCCACCTTGTTAGCAGAGAGACGGTGCTTGTTGATAACGCGTGTCAAACGCTGGAGAGATTTGTGGATGGTTAGGCTGACACTGCCTTTTGATCTCCATCTGTAGAGGGAGGAACGGGGCTTGCCTTGTTCTCTTACATAACTTAATTCCAGAGTGAGGGCCCAAAGAGCTTCGAACAATGTGACCTAGGTACTGCTGGCCGATCCCCAACTGTTCCTCATTTGTCTTTACTCTTCTGTTAATGAGAAAAAATGTGCCTGTAATCTAGTGCAGGGCCGGGCAGCTCTGTTCACACAGTCTCTATCTATTCTGGAGATGAAAGGGAAAATGTTCAACAGATGGATATTTCTAAAGGCTACCATCCTTTGCTTTTTTCTGAAGCTACACATCTGTTAGATATGATTACAACAATCCCTATGCGGGTGAAACACAAGACGCTTGCCTTGCACACCAAAATCTTGGCTCAACAGCCCACTTGGGAGCCATTTAGGATACGGCCTTTTGTGATATTTCACAAGTTTAATGGATATGGGAAGACACCGAACTTGTTCAAAAGAACCTGATATCATGAATCTTCCCCAGAAATTCTAGCTTCAGGATGACATGTGGAAAAATATTCTAAGCACTAAATCCTAAAACTCATGTTCTCAGCCTCACGCCTTGAAGTCTCTTGGGAAGCCATGGAGA
This sequence comes from Hippopotamus amphibius kiboko, assembly GCF_030028045.1. Classification (NCBI taxonomy): domain Eukaryota; kingdom Metazoa; phylum Chordata; class Mammalia; order Artiodactyla; family Hippopotamidae; genus Hippopotamus; species Hippopotamus amphibius. The sequence goes on along the minus strand of NC_080203.1, from coordinate 18,629,334 downwards.
TACCTTTAATCTTTGCAAAACCAAGACAGCCTTCATCCCAAAGGCCATTCAGGAAAGAAATGGGAGGGCTGGGGTAGAAGGCAGGGAATTTTCTGTGTCTTCAGGAGATCCAAACAAGGGAAGCTCAAGCATCCAATAAAAGAAGGCCAAAGTGAGAAAGGACCCAAGACAAAATAAACTTGGTTCCTACAGCATTCTTCCCATAACCTCAATTGCACACACCATGACCCCCAAGTTTTTGTGGTTCACTGAAATGGGTAATTTAGAGTTGTAAAAAACAAACATCAACAGCCTCTCAAACAGGGGATGACTACCAGCTATGTTGGTTTCACATACACGTGGCTTAAGATAAAACCCGCTAAATGCTGTGTGACTTCTAGGTTGTGGAAGAAAGTATTTTGGTGCATTCAAGGAAAACTTGAAAGTGGCTTTCCTCATTGGTTTCTCATTCTTTCCTTTTCCTGTCTCTACAGTTGGCAATACAGACTATCTTTCAGCAGATGGGAAAAAGAGAACTTGGGAAATGCTCTGCTCCTGGAAAAAGAGCCACAGGATAGGAGTTGGGGGGTGGGGGTGGGGGAGGTGGTGTTTGGTAGGAGAAAAGAAACGATCAAGGAAACACCTATTCTTTACTCTCGTCAATTCTTAGCAGAGGGTCTTTGGACAAATCATGTAACCACTTGGATTTCAGTTGCCTGTAGAGAACAATAATAGCGATTTGTCTGAGGTAGGAGATTTGAACTGATCACTTGAGATCACATCCAACTCTGCGATGTAGGATCAGCAGGCTTTGTTCTGGGCCCATCGATGGCCATTGTCTCTGAACTCTGTTAATGACTGAATTGGTTTATTATCCAGAAGAGAAGGTAAGCTATCACAACTTGGCAGAGCCCACAGCTGCCGTCTGGCCCCTTCCTCTTTTACTATGCTGGAATTCAAGAAAAGGCAAGTTCAAGATAAAAGTTGGTGAGGTCTGCTTGTCTCCCCATAAGCCTCCCCAAATCTTTCCTCTAACTGTGACCTGGTTAGAAAGAAAAGTGGCCTTTTTTCCTCCTGCTGCCTCTGTCCCCAGAGGATAAGGCACAGTCGGAACTCAGTGTGGACAACCAGTACAGAAAATCTGTGCTCACAAGATTCCTTTCAGGGCAAAGATGGAGAGCCTGAATTCCCAGATGGACAAGGTCAGCGCATCATTGCTCAATCCTCTGTTGCTCTGAGCGAGGCAGCCTAGCCTCTTTCCATCTCCCCCAAAGGTAGAATGTGCACCAGCAGAGGCAGGAGCAAAAGGGGACTTGGGAACAAAGGAAGCTTTCTTCAGCAGAGTGACCTTCCATAAGTCACTTAACCCTTCCATGCCCCTTGCTGCCATGTGACTCAAGTCATAATTTATTGGTTACAAACGTTTCAGTTGCTCAATGAAAAGTAATGGAAAAAGGGTGAACTTGTATAGTTATCCTACTAAGGAAACTTTGTCCATTCAAAGTCAGGTTACAGAGTGGCCTTTATTTTAATTAAAAAGCATCTGGAAATTGAAAAGCCTGTTTGGCCCAGGGCCTCCTTGGAGAGTAACTGATGCATGTCATCTGGCTGGGCCATCCCATGGTTCCCTCCGTGGGGCCGCGGGGGCGGGGGAGTGGCGGCTGCCTAGGCCTGGTGCACTTTCTGTGACTGGAGCAGATAAGCTCTAGCGCACATGCTGCTCCCTCTGCAGACTTGATGGGGGCTGTTCCTGCATACCATCCTCAACCAGTGCACGCCCACCGACCCAGGCTGCCATGCCTCCAGCTTCGTTAACGTCATTTGGAGGGAAAAGGATCTCTAACTTTAAGCTTGTATTTCCGGAGAGATGGTTAGAGCACCCAATGCCAGGGAGTGTTCCTGCATTCCCTGACAACCAGCCCTGATAGCACAAACATTTCTAGATAACCTCTTGTGACTGGGTTTTTATGTGGGCAACGTGATCCTGGGCCCTGCTCCTCACAGAACACAGAATGACTGGACAGAATGGAACGCTCACCAGATGGGAAGAGAGAAAATCTGTCTCACTGGCCTTTAAGGGGTACCTTTTCTTGTCTGGGCTTTGCTGTCCTCCTCGGATAAAATTGATCTGTGGGTCCCAAACAGAATAGATTCATCACAGAATCTACCGTGCAGCATAGAATAGTGGTTAAGAGTGTGAACTGCCTGTAATGTACAACATGATAAATATAATTAACACAACTGTACATTATATACGAAAGTTGTGAAGAGAGTAAATCCTGAGTTCTCATCACAAAGAAAAAAATTGTTTTTCTATTTCTTTCATGTTGTATCTATTTGAGATGACGGATGTTCACGAAACTTACTGGGGTCATCATTTTGTGATGTATGTAAGTCACATAATTATGCTGTGCTGTATGCTTAAACTTACACAGTGCTGGATGCCAATTATACTTAACAAAACTGGAAGGAAAAAAAGAGAATATGGGCTGCCTGGGTTTGAATTCTGACTTTACTGCCTCCTACTTTGGTGACTTTGGGCAAATTATTAAACCTCCCTGTGCCTCAGCTTCCTCACCAGTAAAATGGGAATATTAAAATGATTACTATGAGGATTAAATGAGCCAATATTTATAAAGTACTTAGAACAGTAGGAGTAAGGGCAATATAGTAAGTGCTTGTCACATAAGTAAACTTGTTCAAAATGCAGACTTCTGGACCTTGCCCTGGGAGATTTTGACTTAGTGGGTCTGGAATGGGCCTTGGCAATATGGATTTTTAAAAAGCCCTGGGTGATTCTGATGCCCAGGCACTAAATGGTCCTTAAGCTCCCATCTAGCTGTGCACCATGAGAGAGGTGCATTCACTCAACAAATACTCACTGAGGGACTCCTGTGTGCCAGGCCCTGTGCTCGGTGCTGGGGATACAGCAGTGAACAAGTCAGGCATGAACTCTGCCTCAAGAAGCTTACCTTCAGGCTTCCCTGGTGACGCAGTTGTTAAGAATCGGCCTGCCAGTGCAGGGAACATGGGTTCGATCCCTGGGCCGGGAAGATCCCACATGCTGTGGAACAACTAAGCCCGTGTGCGACAACTACCGAGCCTACGTTCTAGAGCCTGCGAGCCACAACTATTGAGCCCATATGCCACAACTACTGAAGCCTGCACACCTAGAGCCCGTGCTCTGCAACAAGAGAAGCCATCACACTGAGAAAACCTCTCACCACGACGAAGAGTAGCCTCTGCTTGCCACAACCAGAGAAAGCCCGTGCGCAGCAACAAAGACCCAACACAGCCAAAAATAAATAAATTTTTTAAAAAAGAAGCTTACCTTCTAGTGGAGAGAGACAAACATTAAACAAGGAACCAGATAAAGATATAATAAACTAAACAAATACCTGATGTAAAATAATTTCAGACAGTACTAAATGTTCTGAAGGAAACAAAAGAAAATAGGGTGACTGTCAGGGTCCTACTCTCATGAGGGTCATCAAGGAGGCCTCTTAGAGGAAGTGATAGCAGTTGAGAACACCTATATTACTATCTAGGGGAACAGCTAGTGCCAAGGCCCTGAGGTAGGAAGAAGCTGAAAGGATTCAAGGAACGAAAACAAGACCAGAGTAACTGGACTGTGGAAAGCAACAGTGAGAATGGCAGGAAGTGGGATTGGCGAGGTAGCTGGGAGCCAGATAACGGGGACCATGGTAGAGTGTTTGGATTCTAAGTGCACTCGAAAACCATTAAGGGTTTTAAGCCAGGGGGGTGATATGTTCTGATTTATGCTTTTCAGAGATTGATTTGCCTGCTGTGTGAGGCAAGGACTGAAGCAGGGGACCAGTTGGGAGGCCGTTATCATGCGCCAGACAAGAGATGACGGTGGCTTGGACAAGGATAGCAGTGGTGAAGGTGGTGAGACGTGGTCAGACTCTGGATATATTTTAAATATGAAGCCAACAGGACTTTTCAATGGGTTAGATGTGGGCGATAGGGAAAGACAGAAATCCGGAATCAGTCCCAGGTTTTTGGCCTGAGCAGCTGGATGGATGGGGATACCAGCTCTCCCTTTCCACTGGCTGGAATCACTGCCTGTACCCTATTCGCTTGCCCTGCTGCTGGCCCTTCATTCTCCACAGAACAGCCAGGCTGATCTTCTCAAAATGCACATCAGGCATGTCACTCTCCTGAGCTCCAGCCTCAGCCTAATGGTTTCCCATCCCACTTAGCATATAAACCAAAGTCCTTTCCATGGTCCACAATTCCCTATGTGCTCTGGTTTCTGCTAATGCCCCCAAATCATTTCCTGCCACTCTTCTGATCAGTCTCTATGCAACAGTCAGCCTGACTCCTTGTGTTTTCTTGAACGTGCCAAGGAGCCTTTCTAAAGGCCTTTGCATATGCTGTTCCCTCTGCCCGTTGCACCTTCCCCCAGACCTTCTCAGGCCTTGATCCCATGCTTCCCTTCTATACTTGCACGTCACCTCTTCTAAGAGGCTTTCCTAAGCACTCTATCAAAACTAGCAGCCCTGTCATTTTCTATCTTCTTGTCTTCTTACCCTGCTGTAGTTTTCTTCCTAGCACTATTGTAATTTATTATATCCTGGCATTATGTACTATATACTGACATTATACGTTATATAGTTATCCATTTATTATCCATCTCCCTACAATCTAGTATAATTTCCATGAGGTCAGGGACTTTGCTTTGTTTTCCCCTGTATCTCCAATGCCTATAATATCCCTGGTGCATTGTAGGTGCAGTTGGTTGAATGATGGCCCCTAAAAAGATATGTCTGTGTCCTAAGCTCAAGAACCTGGGAGTATGACCTTATTTGGAAAAAGGGTGTTTGTTGATGTTAGTAAGTTAAGGGCCTTGAGATGAGATCACATGGCTTATTCAGACGGGCCTTAAATCCACTGACAGGTGTCCTTATACAACACACAGAGAGGAGAGGTACAGAGAGAGGAGGAGGCCACGTGAAGCTGGAGGCAGAGGCTAGAGCCATGCACCCACAAGCCAAGGAATGCCTACGGCTACCAGAAGCTGGAAGAGGCCAGGAAGGATTCTCTCCTCGAGCCTTTGGAGAGAGCACGGTTCTGCTGACACCTTGATTTGGGACTTCTGGCCTCCAGAACTGTAAGAGAATATGTTTCTGTTGTTGGAAGCCTTACCAAGTGTGTGGTAATTTGTTACAGCAGCCATATGACACTAATACAGTAGGTGTGCCCCATTGTATAAGGTAAGAATGAATATATATGAACAAGTTGGAGAATCAGGAGTTTGCTGTTGGGCACGTTGTCTGAGATGCCTGTTACCCATGGGGAAGAGATGGAAGTGGATATATGAGACGGGAGTGGGCAGAAGAAGGCAAAGCTAGAGACCCTCACTCAGGAGCCATCAACCCTGGGGCTAGATAACCACACTGGTGGTGGTGTGGTTGAGAGTTGAGAAGCGGGCTGAGGAGGCAGCTGCGTTTACGGTGCTGTTCCTATTCAGCGGTGCTTCTTAACCTGAGGTGATTTTGCACCGCCCCCTGCCCCCAGTAGAGGACACTGGCAATGTCCGGAGGTATTTTTGGTTGCCACAGCCTGGCGGAGGGGATGCTATTGGCACCTAGCAGGTGGTGGCCAAGGACACTGCTAAACCTCCTACAGTGCATAGGACAACCCCCACAAGGAAGAGTTTTCTGGCCCCATATTGTCAATAGTGCACAAGTTGAGAAACCTGGATACAAAGGGAGGGATTAGCTGAAGTCTCCTGGATTTGCGCTTTTTAACCTGTTTTGTGCCACACACATTTTTCTCTCTAAACTGATTTATAAAAAAATTCAGGAAAAAGATCAAGAGGTGGCAACCAACTCTCCACAACCAGTTTATTGTGTGAGCCTCAGCAAATCACTTCCTTTTTTCCTGAGCTTCTAGGTCCTCTGGGCTGCTATGGGTGAAGGTGGGGAGAAGGCCGGTTGCATTAGCTGCCTACCAGGCCCTATAGTCTGCGTGTTCTTTCCCCCTAAAGATGGTAAATTCCCACTTGGTCAAACTACTGGGCAGAGTTTTCAGGACTAGCTGGCAAAGAGCACAATGCAAGTCACCTCCTGGGCACAGAGACGACATTTTCTAGGACAGCCCCAATTTCAAACATTCTTTCACCCTGAATCCCCAAAAGGACATGGATACTTTTGTGTCCCAATATTATTTAGAAAGTGTTCTCCAACACTGCTAAGTGCCAGGCACTGTTCTAAGTGCTCTACGCGCATCACTTCATGTAATCCTCGCAATGACCCTGCGAGGTAGTACCATTATTATTCCCCTTTACAGATGAGGAAACTAGAGATCAGAGGTTAAGTAAACTTGATTAGGGTCTCACAGCCAGCAAATGACAGAGCTGAGATGAAGACCCAGGTCTGCCTGCTGCTAATTGCACCATCTTAGCGACTCCCTTGCCTGACTTTTCACACGCGTCCCAATGTGCCCTGGAGCTGTAAGGGGAGAGAAGAAGAGAAACAGGTCCTGCCTCACATGTTCGTTATTTCTTAGTCTTTACAAGGGCTTCTGTATGCGAAAGTGTTCTGAAAAAGGAAAACACCTTCCCCTATCCCTATGGCTCTTGTATGTTGCCTCTCAGGAAAATCACTCAGTTCAGGACTTGGAAAATCTGTTCTATATGCAGGACATTGTGTGTAATTCTATATTTTTCATTTGGCTGTCTTAATTAACGCCAATATCCAAATGTCTGTACACTGCACTTTGAATTAGAACAGGGAAGACGTGGTAGTGCAGAGGGCCATTTGGGAAGATGCTATATTTTTAGCCCTGGTTCTTTCCTCCCTTCCTGAAGTCAGGAGGAATCAAGTCTAATAGAAAACTGTAAAAGATTCCAGTGTCCAGAGGTAACCTCTTCACTGTATAGGTGAGCATGTGCAAGTTCAAGGGCCTAAGACTTGCCCAGAATCATACAAGCAGGTTGGGGGGAAAATTTGATCAGACTTATGTGACCAGGCCAGGAAAATTCTGCATTTTAAGCAGTTCTCATCAGAGAAGGGGCAGAAGATTTCTCCTTCTTCTCAGGACCTAAAATTGTATTCGCGGCTCTTTTGTTAGGGTACCACTGTCGTTTCCACAGGCTCCCTGGGAAACTAGGGAGGAATCTACTTAAATTCATCAGTGGCCATTAACAGAGTTAAATAACCAAACTACGGTCACAATACTGTGTGGTATGAGAATCAAATGAGTGGTAAACACTTTGGTTGTTAAGAGGAGGAGATCCTCTTGGGAAGATGTCATTGAGCAAATGAGGCTGCCTTAAAGGATAATAAGAGAGAAGTGGAGACTCTGTTACCAGCAGAGTGGATACACTGAGCCTAAATGCAGACATGGAGTGGTAATATACACATGTCTCAACACATGCACACACACGCACACACACATTCGTTAATTCCACAGCTACACATTATGTTTTTTTGGCCATGCCACTTGTGGGATCTTAGTTCCCCAACCAGGGATTGAACCTATGCCCCCTGCAGTGGAAGCACCAAGTCCTAACCACTGGACTGCCAGGGGAAGTCCCAACAACTACTTATTAAGCACCTACTCTGTACCAGGTCCTGGAGATATTATCCATTTAGGAGTTTCTCTGCAAAGGACCACAAATTTAAAAGAAGGTGAATATGATAAAATGGTAATGATAGGGATGGGGATAAAGCAGGCAAAGATGAAAAAATATGAAGATGGCTGTAAAGCCCCATGAAGGCAGAGAGCTTTTGTTTTTATTCACTGATGACTCCAGAGTGCCAAGCACAGTCCCTGGGACACAGCTGAAACTCAAAAAGTATTTGTTGGAAAAAAAAAAGGGGGGCTTCCCTGGTAGCACAGTGGTTAAGAATCTGCCTGCCCAGAAACAGAGACACAGATGTAGAGAACAAACATATGGACACCAAGTGGGGAAAGCGGGGGATGGGGGTGGGGATTGGGGTGGGATGAATTGGGAAATTGGGATTGCCATATATACATTACTAGGAAGAAAAAAAATATCAAATTGTACACTTTAAATATATGCGGTTTACTGTATGTCAATTATATCTCAATAAAAGTTCTTAATAAAAAAGAATCTACCTGCCAATGCAGGGGACACAGGTTTGATCCCTGGTCCGGGAAGATTCCACATGCTGCAGAGCAACTAAGCCCGTGCACCACAACTACTGAGCCTGTGCTCTAGAGCCCACGAGCCACAACTATTGATCCCACAAGCCACAACTACTGAGGCCTGCGTGCCTAGAGCCTGTGCTCCACAACAAGAGAAGCCGCCGCAATGAGAAGCCTGAGCACCGCATCGAAGAGTAGCCCCCGCTTGCCACAACTAGAGAAAGCCCAGGCGCAGCATTGAAGACCCAACACAGCCAATAAATAAACAAAAATAAATAAATAAATAAATTTATTTAAAAAAAGAATGTATCATCTTGAGCAGTAATAACATCATCATGGTTGGAACTAGATGGTGTACCAAGAGGCTATGGTGAAAGGATTCTAATCCCAGTTTTTGGCTCAGGTTTTTCTCCTCTTTGGGTATCAGTTTCCCAATTTGTGCAACAAGGTGATTTTTTCTCAGCTTTTTATTTTAAAAATACTCCATCAACGATGTTGTGTCCTTATCTTTGCATAACATCCAGAGGCCCATTATGTAAGTTTGCTTCATTGTTGGTGATGTTAGGTTTGTAAATTCAAAGGTGAAAAATAATTTTACAATGGAGCAATTGAGCAGACACCACCATAAACAAGAAACTAACCTAACAGCCTTTTGGCCTAGAGTTTCAGCATATATTATCATTTCTTGAATCCACTATTAAGATGATGGCTGCAAAATGGTGATCTGCTAATTCTATGATTTCTTCCATATTTATTCGCTGGCATTCTTCTGGGGCAGGTGATTTTTAAAGCCCTTTCTGACACCGATATTCTGTGCTTCTATAGTTAAAGTTGATTTAGATTATTTGGGAGAAGGCACTGTGGAGAATAGAGCCAATGACAAATGAAGCTCCTCACAGGGCAGTTAGATGGGACATGGAATCCAGGCTGTTAGGCCAGTCAGGGAGGCAAACAAGCTCACATGGGTTCTGAGAAGCTCAAGGGGGAAGGAAAAATCCTTTGGCCAAATGGCTCCTTCTGTCTTGATCAGGATTACTGATCAAGGTTACTGAAGCCTGACCTTGCCCTAGGTGCCTCCCTATCTGCTCTTAACAAATATGTAAGAAGATCAAATGGCCTAGGAGGAGTGTCATATAAATTCCTTTAAAGCCAAACTCAGACAGTAAGTGGAGATAAAGTAAAAGAACATATGAACTCTTCAACTGTGAAACCAAGACGTCATCTTCTTCCTAGTCCAGTTCACAAGTGGTAGGGATAAGCCTGGGAAATATGTGCAATATTATTTTGTGTGTGATTTATTTGTTCAGTTTCAATGTTTTCTTCTCTTCCTCCATCTCCAGAATTTTCCATGAGGTCCCAGTACACTAAGAAAATCAAGGGGTACATAAGTACAAAATTTTCCTTTTTTCTGTGATTGAAGCTACAAAGTTAATTTTGGGGGCATAGGTTCAACAGTGAAATGCGATATGGCTTAGTCCAGTGGGCCCTGGGACTATCCCAGAACTTCTATGGCTATTTCTCCCATCATCTGCAGGGATCTGAGAGACGTCACCTAGAGCATCCTTTCTCCTTCGTTGTGGGCATACCTACTCTCCATTATAAACAGCAGAAAGGAGGGGTAAATTTCATAAGCTAGTTCAGATGGGCCTACTCAGGAGTCTAAGAATCTGGGTTCCTTTGCTAGAAGAGACTCTAGTCAGCTTTCGCCACATGATGGCACAAAGTGTTACAAATCTTTTCCACCATGGATTGCTGGAGGTTTGCAAACAGTGGCCTTGTATCATTTATCTTTCTCTGCTTCCCATCACAGACTAATTCAGCCCAGATTGAAAACAGATGAGAGGGCTGGCTCTGGGTAAAGTGGGGGATAAGATTCTTCCAGAGTCCTGGCCATAACACTGAGCCCAAACATGGAGTGTCTGTGTGACTTGAAAAATATTGCAAAACCATCCACACTAGCTATTGTGGCAAGAGGCTTGGAAGGATACTTATTCTCCCATGAAAGGCCTTCTTCTGGAGCTGTTACAAGTCAACACTGGCTTTGTGCCCAACCCCTGTTGGTGGCAACATCAGTCTGTGTGGGTACCATGTGTAAGGCCTGAATATTGAGCGAGGCATCTGCAATCATACTGGCCCTGATCTGAAGGAAAGAGCTAAGTGGGCATGCCCACTATAGGCAAGCTGGCAGAAGCCTCTTGTACACTGCCTGGTTGGACTGACCTGGGTTGGAATGCCCAGCCAGAAAGGGGGGGTGGGCTGATCTCCTCGTCACCTTGATGGGAAGCTGGCCACATTAAGTGATGGTCAATCTTAGATGAGAATTAGGCAGAGGGGTGGAGTGGCAGAAAAAGGACTGAGGATGGGACTTCTACACAATGTGTAAGAGGTTGGTAGGATAACCAATAATCTAAATTGAATTCCAAGGGAATGGAGCACACGTGGTGCTAAGAATTTCCCCCATCAGCCTCAACAGAAGGATCCCTTTTTGCATAGCTCAGCCTGACCCTCAACTGCATGAAGGCAAATGAATGTGCCTCTAAAACTCCTGATGGAAACTGAGGATTTGGCATCATTCAGGAAGTAAGGGAGTTTTAGGGATTGAATCTTATTATCTCCTCAATAGCTACAATCTTATAAAATGCTCTGCCATTAAAAAGAAAACACTGTAAAGAATAAAAAATTAAAACGACCCCCCCCCCCGCACTACAGTTCATCTCTGCTTTGATCTAGTGTCTTCTTGTTTACACTTCTGCTACCAACAAACTGAAAAGCTCATAAGTTCCCCACTTACACTCTAGGGAGACAAGTTGTGTGTCTTAGCTGCTTCCCATTGCCCTGCTGAGTACATTTTTTCTTGCTAGGTCACGTCATACAAAGGTCATCCACGAGCTAATAGATTGACTATTCTTGGGTCAGGTGCCCATTCATGACCTAAGAAGTCACCACTCCATTTTCCAGGAATAGTCTAGGCCCATTTTCTTCAGCAAGGGACTGTGGGCCGTGTAGTTTCCCTTAGAAGGAAGTGGTGGAGATGGCAGACGCCATAACTGACATGTCTGGTCTAAGATTTATGACAGCATAATGGCTGCGGAGGAGAGATAATTAGAGGCCTACCAGACAGCCCTGACATCAGAATGTGTAGCTGGTCATCTAGTTCAGCTTTGCCTAAAGCTGGCCTTAGGCATAGCCCTCAGATTCCATAGCGTATACACAGGGCAATCCCTGGCTTGGGATGTAGGCCCACCTCACCCGAACTTCTCTGTTGATGGCAGAAGGGGATGGTGGAGAATAAATGATTTTTCCCATCTTGGAAGGCTCCCTGGCCCCTCCAGAGGGCCTCTGCAGAGCAGCTGTCAGCCTCTACAGGGGAGTAGCTTTGGACCTGTTGAGTGGGTGGCCACGTGTCGCATGTCCTTCCTGAGGAACATGCATGGACTTGTGTCCTCTGCTATATTTGAACTGTTGAAAGTGGTCCCAGCAGGAACCAAGCATCTGCAGCCTTAAGTGGCAACACCAGATCATTACTCTGACTGGTCTAAGGCTTAGAGTGAAACAGGAGCTGAGCCCAGCACCAGAAACATAGGCATCCCTTCTCAAATTCCTCACTCCAGTGCTACCGTCTTTTTGCTTAGGTGAGCTCCAAAAATAGTGCCCATGCTGGGCCACTGGCTGGTGGGCACGGGGAGGTGAAGCACACAGATAAATATATGGAATACAGTGGCCTGGATGAAATGGCATCTATTCTTTTGGGGGGTCATGACTGGGGATATATTGGTTATTTCATGTGAATGGAAAAAACTGTCTGGAGTCTAGTGCCTGGTGGGAGAACAGGTAAGGTCTTCTGAGAGGAGCTAAGCTTCGGCTTAAAAGCCAATTTTCTGGGCTTCCCTGGTGGTGCAGTGGTTAAGAATCCACCTGCCTATGCAGGGGACACAGATTCGATCCCTGGGCCAGGAAGATCCCACATGCCGCAGAGCAACTAAGCCCGTGTGCCACAAATACTGAGCCTGTGCTCTAGAACCCACGAGCCACAGCTACTGAGCCTCTGTGCCACAACTAGTGAAGCCTGCGTGCCCAGAGCCTGTGCTCCGCAACAAGAGAAGCCACCGCAATGAGAAACCCGCGCACCACAACGAAGAGTAGCCCCCACTCACCACAACTAGAGAAAGCCCGCGTGCAGCAATGAAGACCCAACACAGCCATAAATAAATAAATAAATAAATAAATAAATTTTTCTTTAAAAAGCTCCAATTTTCCAAAAACACAAGGCTCACCAGGATGTTTCAGGTCAGGAGACTCTGTATACTTGTCATTTGACAGGAGAAATTCAACATTCTGTCTATTTGGTCCTGTGGAGGAGAGAGAGGCAGGCAATAGCAGCTCTCTTGCACTCTAAAAGCTTGTGTTCCCTTATCAGGGCGTGTAACCAATATTCTCCCCTGCCCAGTATCTAAGGAGTCATTTTGAGACAGACATCTGTTCAGCAATGTGAAAGCCCCAGACAGAAGACGGAGACATTCATTTTCCTTTACTCATGGTGCAGAGGCCAGGGAGGACTGACTTTGTGGCAATGCTCCATCCTGGCCTGGATTGCAGTTGATCTGGGAAGAACAATCCAGGATGACACTTAGGCACTATCCAAACTGCCTTGGATTACCAAACAAGTCCCAAAAGCCAGCTAGGAGAATACTTTGGAACCTGAAACGGATGTAAGCCAAGGGGCCCTTAATCGGAGGTCTGCTGTTGATGAGGTTACAATGTGGTGAAGTGGAAGAAGTCTCATCTGAGAATCGGGACTTCTGGGTTCCAGCCCGCAATGAATTCACTGCATGACCTTGAGCAAATCTGTATCCTTCTCTGAGCCTCTCTGTCTCCAGTCTGCACAACTAAGGGTGGAACTAGATGAGTTAGGAGTTCCTGTCCAGCTGTGTCATTCTATGATTTGAAGATGGGAGTATCTCTTGCAGGGTAAAGTGCCAAACCTAGGGTATAACAAGGCGGTCAGAATTGCTGGTTTAACTTTTGTGTGGGCTGGTTAGTTTTCTTGAAAAGTAAATAAACAAAGAAAAATGACTTTCTCTGGCTAGACTTCTCCCTTCATCTCAGCCAGCCATCCTGTTTGGTACAGGGAGGACTAGGTGAGAGAGGGTGAAGCACTTGGTATGAGTCCTGAATACTGCTGGACAAATGTTTTGAAATCCAGCCCTACTCAGGGTGGGTCAGCAGTGGTCAACCTCCTCAAGGTAGGAAGGCACTTACATTATTATAATAATTGTGTTAAGATCCTCTTTCAACCTCCTATGAACCATAGGCAGAAGACAATGGGTCTCATTTTCGGCTCCGTGTTGGTCAGCTATACGGACAGCAGTGTGCTCAGGGCCAGTGCTGACCCTTGATGAATTCGGGAGAGAGCTTAGGCTTCTCTTGGGTGCCCACTTCCAGAGCCCCAATTGCAGCTGGGCCCTTGTCCCTTTTCTTCTTCCACCATGACGAAGAATCGTGGTTCTTAGTCTTCATCTTGGAAAACAACGGGATGAACTAATCCCAATAAGAAATTAGGTGATAATTCAAGAAGGGATGATAGTCTACCCTTTTGAAGGACTTATAATTTAACAGGGAGTAAGTGCAAATCATAAAGCTTTCCCAGTGCCCCTCAAATTGTGTGCCACTCTTAAGACTGATGTATTAGTAGAAAGAGACTAAGAAAGGGATGTTGGCAACACATGAAAAGATGCTCAACATCACTCATCATTAGAGACATGCAAACCAAAACTACAGTGAGGTATCACCTCACACCAGTCAGAATGCCCATCATCAGAAAATCTACAAACAATAAATGCTGGAGAGGGTGTGGAGAAAAGGGCACCCTCCTGCACTGTTGGTGTGAATGTAAGTTGGTACAACTACTATGGAGACTGGTACGGAGTTTCCTTAAAAAACTAAAAATAGAAATACCATGTGACCCAGGAATCCTACTATATACTCAGAGAAAACCATAATTCAAAAAGACACATGCACTCCAACGTTCATGGCAGCACTATATACAATAGCCAGGATATGGAAACAACCTAAATGTCCATCAACAGAGGAATGGATAAAGATGTGGTACATACATACAATGGAATATTACTCAGCCATAAAAAGGAACAAAACTGGGTCATTTATAGAGACATGGATGGACCTCGAGACTGTCATACAGAATGAAGTAATCAGAAAGAGAAAAACAAATATCGTATATTAATGCATATATGTGGAATCTGAAAAAAATGGTATAGACGATCTGATTTACAAAGCAGAAATAGAGACACAGATGTAGAGCACAAATGTATGGATACCAAGGCGGGGGGGTGGGATGAAATGGGAGATTGGGATTGACATATATACAATACTATGTATAAAATAGATAACTAATGAAAACCTGCTGTATAGCACAGGGAACTCTACTCAATGCTCTGTGGTGACCTAAATGGGAAGGAAATCTAAAAAAGAGTGTTTGTATGTATATGTATAACTGATTCACTTTGTTGTGCAGCAGAAACTAACACAACACTGTAAAGCAACTATACTCCAATGAAAATTAAAAAAAAAAGAAAGGGATGTTGGCATTAAGGCTGTGTCACAGATCCGTCATGGAAGGGACTAGATAGAAAATGCAAATTCAAAATCCTTTGAAAAACCCAAAGAAAATATGTGTTATAGTTTTCTCATCTGAAGGCATGTAAAGAGTGACTGTAAACTTTTTGCCAGACCCAAGCTCTCCCATTACCCATGTCAAGTGTATAAAAAGTCTTTCTAGTTTCCTTTAGATCATCAGTGGAGTCTGTATTAGGGGTTAGATTTAAGGACTTTTGAGAAGTTCATTGCTCAAAATTATGATGTGAGTGTCTCCTAGTTGTTGGAATTGAACTAGCTGCTTTGGCTGGCTAAGTTCTGCTCTCTTTCTTTCCTATCACTCTGTGACAAAGAGTGATGGAGTGGAAAGAGTGTTGGACTTGGGTTTGTGCCTTAGTGGAATCTACTTGACCTCTTTAAGCTTCATTTTCCTTAATCTGTATGATGAAGGGAATAACAGTACTTACCTCATAAGTTTGTTTGAGGATGAAATGAGATAGTGCATATATAAAGTACCTAACACAATGTCTAGCATACTGCCAGTTCTCAATACACAGTAGTTATTATTAGTTGTAGTGAGACCTCATATTTGGGGGCCTGGGGCTGTGTGATAGTGCTGGGAACTGGGAGGTAAGACTACTGAAACTAGCTGTGTGGAGACAAATGGAAGACAGGCAGAGAGGTGAAAGCGCTAAAGTGAAACTTCATGCTTTCTCGATGACCAGCCCTGAGCCCAGGAAACAGATTGAGAAGAAAAGGCTCCCACAGTCCTCTCTGCAAATGTGTCCAGAGCAAACCATCTTCCCTCTCGCTGTCAGAGCATACCTGAACATCTGCTAAACCTGCTATTTTCTCCAACTCAGCCATTTTCCATTAGTTTGACTCATAGAAATCAGAGCTGACTTTTTTTTGGGGGGGGGGGGTGGTGTAGCAAGTCCAAGAGCTTTGTCAATCATGCTTTAGAGGGTATAGCCTTTCATACACCCAGCAAGTATATAACAGACAACACTGCAAATATTGTCAGTCCCTCCATTCTCATTTTGTCACATTACATGGTGTTATGTGATACCCTGATACGAATCATTCAGGCAGCTGCCATACTGCATTAATTGCAGAGGAGCTGGATTCCATACAAGGTGTTCCCAAAGGTTCATTGCTAAATACTCATCCAGCAGTTCTTTGAAAGGTTGCATTGGGTGACAAGGACACTAAATCCTTCTATGCGTTAGAGCTCCAAGAAAGGACAACTGGAAATTACACCATGGTTTTTCTCTCTTTTCTTTCCGGAAGAGAAAATTTATAATTACTCACATGGGCCATTCCCACCCTTTCCTTGATGTTTTCTGGCTTTGAAGGCACTTAAATGCTTGCTCCCTTGTGTTCAAAATCTTACACCACAATTTCTTTATGAAAACAATATGTCTTTTAAATTAATGCTAAATAAAAATGAGTATGTCACTGGAAGACCATCCTTGTGTAAAGTATCCAGAATCAAAATGAGTTCAATAACCTCTAACCTCTAATTCCAATCTCATATTTCCAATCTCATATTTCCAGCTGCTTGGAGACCATCTCCACTTGGATGTTCCACCATCACTTCAAACTCCCTACGGCCCAAACCAAATGTTTCACCTTTGCTCCAAACCATCTTCTCTTCCAGCTTTTTTTCATTTCATTTGAGGGCAACACCATGGCCCCATCATCCAGGCCTAGAAACCTTGCAGTCATCCTAGATTCCTTTCTTTCCTTCATCTGCCCTTTCATAGATGACTAAGTTCTCACTGTTCTGACTTTGACTTGCCTTTGAGTTAGTCTTTGATTTGCTCTGCCTCTGTATTCCCAATGCCACCGTCTCAGCTCTGGTTTTTGTCACATCATGGCTGGATTCCTAGAAGAGCCAGTGGTCTGATTTCATTCTATCCATCCTGTTGACTACTACCAGATGAATCCTCCTATCAGCCTGCTTTCATCACGTCACACCTCTGCTCAAAATTCTACAAGAGTTGCCTTTTGCTTATTGTATCAAGCCTAAATTAACCTGTCAGAGTATAAACCCACTGCTCCAGCCAGAGTTCAGGCTTCCCTGTGTCAGTATAAACCACAAACTACCCACATTCTTGCTTCCGGGTCTTTGTTTGTGTCTATGCCCCTGTCCATCTCCTCTGATTTACAAATCCTTCCATTTTTAGGGCCTATATCAAGTTCCACTTCCTCTATCAAGCTCTCCCTGACTTCTCTGGCAGACATGGTGTACCTTCCGTGTCTGTTGCCTACACCATGGTATTTTAGCAACTAATCAGACGATATGAATGAAAAAATACTGACAGAGTCGGGAGACCCGGGTGCTAGTCCTGGCCTTGCCTCTGACTCAGTATGTGACATTGGGCAAGTCCCTCTCCTTCTCTGGGCCTTGGTGTCCTCCCAAGTCAGATGAGAAAGTGAAATGACAACAATGTTTCTTAAACACCAGTCATTTGCCCAGCACCTTCATGTTTGCTGTATCTGCAAACTCTCTCTACTTCTACTTACTTAAACATTTTCTATCTTGCTTTTTAACCTAAATACTTTATTTTTTTACTGTGGCAAAACACACGTAACATATATTTGCCATTTTAAACATTTTAAAGTGTGCAGTTCAATGACATTAAGTACATTCACAATGTTGAGCAATCATCGCCATCCCTCACCTCCAGAACATTTCTTGCATCAGAACATTTATTTTCTATATGGCATTCATTCCATCAGGCTTAGGAAGTACTCACCATAAGCTACCTCCAGGTACAGGGCAGCCTAAGCCCACATCTACCAAACACGAGCTTCCCAGCCCCTCCTCCACCCAGCCCCCGGCAACCACCCACTCTTCTACTTTCTCTCTCTCTGAATTTAACTATTCTAGGTACCTCATTTAAATGGAATCAGATAGTATTTGTTCTTTTGTGTCTGGCTTATTTCACTTAGCATAATGTCTTCAAGGTTCATCCATGCCGCAGCACATGCCAGAATTAAATACATTTTTTAAGTGTTCTTTCTTTTTCTAATTAAAAAAACCTTTTTTTTTTTTTTTTTAATTCTTTGGTTGTGTTGGGTCTTTGTTTCTCCACATGGGCTTTTCTCTAGTTGTGGCGAGTGGGGGTACTCTTCGTTGTGGTGCTTGGGCTTAGTGCAGTGGCTTCTCTTGTTGCTGAGCACAGGCTCTAGGCATGTGGGCTCAGTAGTTGTGGCTCGTAGGCTCAGTAGTTGTGGCACACGGGCTTAGTTGCTCCGAGGCATGTGGGATCTTCCCCGCCCAGGGATCGAACCCACGTCCCCTGTATTGGCAGGCGGATTCTTAACCACTGTGCCACCAGGGAATTCCCCTAAATATATTTTTAATAAAAGGAAATGATCAGATCTGTGAAGTCATAGTTTTATGGAGTAGCTATACTTTTTCTAATATATATTGAGATAAATATATGTGTTAAAAATAACTGTGTGCCTCAGTCCCATTTGTGGTGTGTCCCTTACTCTTCAGGAAACAATTCGATCATCTCCATAGACCCATTGAGTCCTAAAAATATATGGATTGCTGGAGCAGTGGTTTTCAATCATGGCTGATTGTCAGAATTCCTCAAGTGGCTTTGAGAAAAGACCTGGGTCCTATCCCAGACCTACTGAATTAGAATCTCTGGAGATGGCTAGGAGTCTGTGTGTTAAGTTCCTGAAGTGCTCATAGTGATCAACCAGGTTTGGAGCCACTGCTCCATGACTAACCTGAGGGCAGGGCTGCAGGTCTAGGCCCCCTTTACATTTCCAATAGCACAGTCTGGTAATGGAGGTCAAAGCCAAAAGTAAAGTATTGACTGAATGATTAACAATTCCAGAAATAGAAGGGAGAAGAGACTTTAAATGGACTTATTCCATTTCAGCAATGTTCCCCCCACCCCAAGTTCCTTGGTGAAATAGGAGGAATGACACCCTACCTTACAGAGTTGCTGTGACTCAAATCGAATAACATGTGGGAAAACAAGGACTGCTACTATGAACATTTCTTATACACTTCCTGTGAGCCCAGCATCATGCTAGGAGCTGTGGAAGATAGACAAGAAGTTTAAAACATTATTCCTTCTCTCACAGGGCTCAAGATCTGCTCGAGGAAACCAGATGGAACAAGTGAGGAGCAATGACTTCCGAAAAATTCAAGCCAGGAGCACTCTGGGCAGGCTTCATGGGTAAGACTCGAGCTGAGCCTTGACCTTAGAGAGAGAGAGAGAGACAGGAGAGGCCAGAACATTTCAAGTGAAGGGAACAGCATCACACGTGACTGAGGCGGTTACCCATGTGGTATATTTGAGTTGGCCCAATAAGGCTTGTCTCATCACACAACACCCCAAAATAACTCTGGAAATTTGACTGTTTAGAATTCTGTTCCTTGGGATGGCCCTTCTGGAAATGCAAACACACCTGGGTTAGTTTGTGTATGATCTCACTTACACCTTAGTGTACATTAGTGAAATTGGAATGCTTTCTCCCTGACATCTGGACAAGATGGGTAGGCTGATGGATGGGATTCTGATTGGTGGAGGCCCAAGAAAGGGTCATTTTGGGGTCCCAGAAACAGTTTCAGCTGGGAATCCAGAAAGCAGTGTGGGACCTGGGGACGGCAGCAGGTATCAGGGCTCTGAATTGTCAGCGATGACATCATCTTGAACATGAGGAAGGGGACAAGTTCTAAACAGAATCTGTTTCAAATGGCTTCTTCTGTTGATGTGCTTGGAGGCTTTTGCAAACTGGGATAACATGCAGACTTATAGTAGAAAAGCACTGAATTTCCACATTGGACAAATGAAGATTTGTCACAGATGGGTTATTTCATTTGATGGATATTTGGGAAGATGGACAGTGACAGGCATGGGGATGTGGTTCTTTGGAACCAGGGGTGTAACGGGCTCTCTTCTTTCATTTCATACCAAGGCTCTCCCTTCCAGTCCCTTTACAGTTTGACTCCTGGTCTTGACCTCAGGTTAGACAAAAGTTTCCTTTGCAAGGACTATTTTTTCTCCCAGAGTCTGCTGCTCTCAGCAGAGCTTGTTTTTTGAAGAGCCATGATTAAAGATAGAGTCTGTTTCTCTTCCTCCTCTGGGCTCTAAGGAAGCTGGTCTCCCCCACAGGGCCGCACTTGGGGCATCTCTTCCTGGCCAGCCCCCCATTCCCCGCAGCCATTACACCAGTTAGCCAAGCCGGCCAGCTAGCCTTTGTTTGGCTTGGCAGGTCCCCGGCTAACTTAGGCAAAGATATTTAGGAAAATGCTCAAAAAACTTGACTCTAGACCTTCAGGAGTGAGCCTATGACAGGGAAGCCTGTCCACCTTTCTTTTATTTTACTGCTTTCCTCGCAGAGCCAGCACTCACCCTGTCTATGGGACACTTTGTTTTTCCTGCTCTAATTAGTCATGTCCATAATCAATCACTGAGTTAATTCACAGATTATTCCTTCAGAACCCACATTGTGCTAAGCTCTGTATGGTGGAAAGGAAGTAGAATGTGGGACTGTATTTTCGGACAAAAGATCTCTCTCCACCCCCACCCCTCACAATCCCACACACAGAGAGAAAACATTAAGTTTCCAAGATGAGGTGGTAGAAGGTTAAGGTCAAAATTATTGTGAGGGAGGAGCAATCAGTATCAACACAATTTCGAAAAGGAAGAGTGAGATCCAGGAGGGGGAAATGGTCCAGCAAGGCTTCCAGTAGAAAGTGGCTGTGAGCTGGACTTTGACAGAAGAGCTGCATTTGGAAATTATATTTAGATAAGTTTTATCATCCTATTACCCTTGAGTGAAAAATCTCAAACAATTTTTTCAGATTCATAGCCTGGCATTAAAGCTCTTCAATCATACAGCTCACCTTTCCCCTCCAATAGCAATGCTTAATTTTCTGCTACATAGGCTTCCTTACCGACTCCCATTTACTTCTGGTCTCTTGGGCACCCCCACTCATCCATGCCTTGGCTTTCTTTATACTCCTTCTTTACTCCTTTCCATCCCTCCAATTCTCCAGTGTTATCCATTCCTCACCAAGTTCAAAATCACTCCACCCTTGACCCCTCCCTTCCTACACACATCCAGTTATGTCTCCCTCCTCTGAACTTCTTCAACAGATAAGGCATGTCTCTCTCATTTGATACACCACATATAAATCACTTGCTATAACAGTTAGCAATGGGATGCTATAGAATGCAACAAAAGCAGTCCTAAGAGGGAAGGTCATGGCAATAAATGCCTAAAAAAAAAAAAAGAAAAAGCTCAAATAAACAACTAACTTTACACCTCAAGGAACTAGGAAAAGAACAAACTAAGTGCAAAGTTAGTAGGTGGAAGGAAATAACAAAGACTGGAGCCAAAATCAATGAAACAGAGACTAAAAAGACAATAGGAAAGATCTATGAAACTAAGAGTTGGTTTTTTGAAAAGGTAAACAAAACAACAAACCTTTAGTTAGGTTTACTAAGACTGAATCATAAAGAAATAGAAAATCCAAACAGACCAATTACTAGTAAGGATATTGAATCAATAATCAAAACCTCCCAATAAAGTCTGGGACCAGATGGTGTCATGGGTGAATTCTACCAAACATTTAAAGAAGAATTAATACCAATTCTTCTCAAACTCTTCCAAAAAACAGAAGAGAAGGGAACACTTCTAAACTCATTTTATGAGGCCAGCATTACTTTGATACCAAAATCAGACAAAGACACTACAGAGAAGAAGAGTATAAGCCAACATCCCTAATGAACATAGATGCAAAAATTCTCAACAAAATATTAGCAAACTGAATTCAACAACACATTAAAAGGATCATACACTATGATTGAGTGAGGTTTATCCCAGGAATGCATGGCTAGTTCAACGTCTGCAAGTCAATCAATGTGATACACCACATTAACAAAATGAAGGATAAAAATCATATGATCATTTCAATAGAAAAAGCAGAAAAAGTATTTGGCAAAATTCAACATTCTTTTATGATAAAACCTTTCAAATCACTGGGTGTAGAGGGACTGTACCACAACATAATAAAGGCCATATATGGCCAGCTCACAGCTAACATCATACTCAATGGTGAAAAGCTGAAAGCTTTTCCTTTAAGATCAGGAACAAGATAAGGATGCCCACTCTTGCCACTTTTTTTTTTTTTTTTGGCTGTGCCATGTTGCTTGCAGGATCTTAGTTCCCTGAGTGAAAGTGCAGAGTCCACTTTTATTCAACATAATACTGAAAGTCCTAGCCAGAGCAATTAGGCAAGAAAAAGAAATAAAAGTACCCAAATCAGAAAAAGAGGAAGTAAAACTGTCTATCTGCAGATGACATGATATTATAAATAGACAACCTCAAAGACTCCATCAAGATATTGTTAGAATAAACAAATTCAGTAAATTTGTAGGATGTAAAATCAATGTACAAAAATTAGTTGCATTTCTATACACTAATAATGAACTATAAGAAAGAGAAATTGAGAAAACAATCCCATTTACAATTGCATTAAAAAGAATAAAATACATAGGAATAAATTTAATCAGAGGTGAAAAATCTGTACCCTGAAAATTATGACATTAAAGATGAAAAGAAATGGAAGAAGACACAAATAAATGGAAAGATATCTCATGCTCATAGATTGGAAGAATTAATATTGCTAGAATGTCCACACTACCCAAAGCAATTCACAGATTTAATGCAATCCCTATCAAAATTCTAATGGCATAGTTCACAAAAATAGAAAAAACAATCCTAAAATTTGTATGGAATCACAAAAGACCCTAAAGAGCCAAAGCAAGCTTGAGAAAGAAGAATAAAGCTGAAGGCATCATACTTCCTGATTTCAAACTATTATAAAGTTACAGTAATAAAAACAGTATGGTATTGGCCTAAAAACAGACACATAGATCAATGAAACAGAATAGAGAGCCCAGCAATAAACCCATGCGTATGTGATCAATTAATTCATGACAGAGGGGCCAACAATACACAATAAGGAAAGTCTCTTCAATAAATGGTTGTTCAAACTAGACTATCACATGTGAAAGAAAGAAGGTGGACCCCTATATTACACCATATACAAAAATCAACTCAAAATGGATTAAAGACTTGAATGTAAGACCTGAAACCCTAAAAATCCTAGAAGAAAACATAGAAAAAGATCCTTGACATTGGTCTTGGTGATAACATTTTGGATGTGACACCAAAAAGCACAGGCAACAAAAGAAAAATAAAGTGGGACTACATCAAACTAAAAACTTTCTGAACAGCAAAGGAAACTATCAACAAAATACCTGTGGAATGGTAAAAATGCTTGCAAATCATATATCTGATAAAGGGTTAATAGCCAAAATATTTAAACTTCTACAACTCTATAGCAAAAAACAAACAAACAAACAAACTGAATTAAAAAATGGGCAGAGGAACTGAATAGACATTTTCCCAAAGAAGACATACAGATGGCCAACAGGTATAAGAAAAAGTGCTCAACATCATGGAAATGCAAATCAAAACCAATGTGAGGTATCACCTTACACTTCTCAGAAAAGTTATCATCAAAAAGACAACAGACAACAAGTATTGGAGAGGATGTGGAGAAAAGGGAACCCTTGTGCACTGTTGCTGGAAGTGTAAATTGGTGCAGCCACTATGAAAAATAGTATGGAGGTTCCTCAAAATTATAAATAGGACTACCATATGATCCAGAAATCCCACTTCTGGGCATATATCCAAAGGAAATGAAAACTGGATATCAAAGAGACATATGCACACCCATGTTGACTGCAGTATTATTCACAATAGCCAAGACATGGAAACAATCTAATTGTCCACTGATGGAAGAGTAGATAAAGAAAATGTGGCATATATACACAATGGAATATTATTCAGTCATGAGAAAGAAGGAAATCCTGCCATTGTGACAACATGGATGGACCTTGAGGGCATTATGCCAAGTGAAATAAGCCAGTAGAGAAAGACAAATACTGCATGGTATCACTTACATGTGGAATCCAAAAATAGGTCAGACTCTTAGACACAGAGAGTAGAAAAGTGGTTGCCTGAGGATGAGAGGTGGAGGATATAGAGAGCAGTTGGTAAAATGGTACCAACATTCAAGTATAAGATAAAGTCTGAGGATCTAATGTAAAACACAGTGACTTTGGTTGATAACACTGCGTTATAGAATTGAAATTTGCTAAGAGAGTGGAACTTAAGTGTTTTACCCCCAGAAAAAAGGATAAGTATCTGAGGTGATGAATATGTTAATTAACTAGATGCTGGGAATCCTGTCACAATGTATATGTATATCAAATCCTCATGATGTATACTTTAAATCTCTTACAATTTTATTTGTCAATTATACCTCAACAAAGCTAGAAAAAAACAAATAAAAAAAGAAAAAAGCATTTTTTTCCCTCTGGCCAAAAAAAAAAGCAGCAATTGTGTACATATGCATACATATAAAAGCCTCAATAATGGTGAACTATTATATATCTACATAAATATATACAATATATATTTTAGAATAGTTCACCATTATTGAAGCTTTTATGTTGCTAAGCACTAGGCTAAGCACTTTTTGTAAGCATCATTGCATTTGATTGGCATAACAATCCTGTCAGGAAGATGCAATTATACCCTCGTTTTACAGATGAGGGAATGGATGCTAGGTGGGGTTCACTTGGCCAAGATTGTACAGTCAGTGAGTAAAGAAGCTTGCCTTCTTGTGGCCTCTCCTATCTTGGTACATGGGTATGGAGAGGTACATCATAAGCAAACATTCTTATACAAGTTTGTCAATGTCCAGAAAGAGAACTAGAGAGAGAGAGAGAGAGAGAATAATTTAAATCAAATGGGCAATTCTATTCACCATCCCACTCAATAAGCTTTGCCCTGGAGTTAATGTGAACTGGAAGATGTGATTCCATCAGATGGTGTTGGCTCTGGCGGGCCTCTCATGGTGTGATTCTCATGCTTAAATATATGTGCTTTATAAATTTAACATGGCTCCTAAATGCAAGCTAATTAGCTTAGTTCTTGACTAAAGAAAGAGTGATCTGGTATAAAGTTAGAGGGAAAAATTAAAACAAACCTGTGTTGGACTTACTGAAAGATAGTACGTCTGTCTCCAACGTAGCACCTTTCAGAGGAATTTCTAAGGGATATTTTGTCTATAAATTATTATTATTTTTGCCCACCAGAATCCTAACCCCTCATAAGATAGGACTTCTCCGTACTTCTGTTGTTTCCTCAACTGGTGTGAAGACTCTGTGAGTAGAGCCTGTAACATAAACTTCTTTTTGGTATTCCCCCAAAGGGCTTAGCAAAGTGACTTGAAAATAATAGGATCTGAACTAGTCAATGTCGAAGGTTATTCATTAGACACATTTTCACATTTTAAAGTTTAAGTTTCCTGAAACACATCCAAGCTCCCCAGAAATTGGAAAGGAAGATTTGTGTTATCACATATATCCCATGAGTTGTTGGCATCCTCTGTGCTATTTCTAGAAATGGAATCTGTCTGTTCCCATCCTTAGCTGGATCAACTGAGCACCTGGCAGTTTCCTACTGATGCCTGTTCAGCTGTCACCTTCGAACTCCTGGTTCTGTTTGCTCAATGTGTCTCCTAGAGCAGGCCTGACTATTTTGGGTCTAAGCTACAGCTGTCGGCGTTTCAGGCGTACCTCACGTATTTCTAGAATTAGTTGGAAATATTTGAAGCCTGAAAAAGTAACTATAATGTTCTGAGTATGAAGGAAATATTTAGGCAAGTATCAACTGGCAGCACATAAGGCTAACTAAGAAGAATCGAGTCCCTGGTGATAAAATGAGATGAGAACAACACAGCCAAACCATCTTGGGTTACTTGCATTTTAGTAACATGGGGTAAGTTACCAAACTATTTATGTTATTTTTATTAGTGTGTGATTAAGGAATTGACCAAATGTGAGACTGTTTGCTATAAATGTGAAATGACAGATTGACTGAACACATTTGCTTTGCTCTAATAGAGAGCAATCATAATTCCTCACTTTAAAAACTCATTCTGGTTATACACATGTCCTAGGGATGCTCTGAAAGTCAAGTTGTACCTCTTGACCTCACTCTTTTTAATTTTTGATAATAATTTCTGCTCTCCAATCTAAGGTACAGTATTGACCTGAAGCAATTACACTGTGGCTCTGAACCAAATTATTAACATATGATTAGTTCTCTTGGAGGAAGAGTAGAGAGTGAAAGGAAAAGTAGAGAGCAAATTTTATGGAATGGCTAGGCACCAAGGCAAGATGAGGGTGATGGAGACTTCTTCAGCTTCCAAGATCAAATTAAATTTAGTGATTTAATATAGGCCAGATCAATCACCTATTCTCTTACATTTAACAGTTATTTTGGACTCCTATATTTGGGTGTATTGGGGGAAGTGTTAAATTCCTGTTCAGTTTTGCCTTTTAACAATGTTATCAATACCTTTTAATAATTTTGCTTTTGTAATGTGTAATGGAAAAAACAAAACCTAAAAATAACCAACAAACCCTCTGTCATCAAGATCCTCTGAATAAAAGCTATTAATGGAACTAAAAGCTCTGGAGAAGAAGGAGGAAGTGACTGCGGTGCCGGTGAGACAAAGACCATGGGCTCAAACCTTGAAAGAATCTATTACCTTCACTGTCTGTGTTTACAGACTGCTTTCCAGATGATTCCGACGCAGGTAGTCCAGGGTTCCCACTTTGAGAAATACTATCTTAGACACTAAACAGTCATGTTCATAGTCTAAAGAAAATTAAGACCTTAAGAGTCATTGCCTTTAGATTCTTTTTAAATTTTACTTTTCATGGTGATATGTGCCGTTGTGATAATTCTAATCCTACTTCCTTCTAGCCAATAAATTATTGATAAAGAAACCACTGAATTAGATCATGTGTTGGAGAACTTAAAAACTTACATTTCTATCCTTAGCACTGATTTGGAGTCCAATCTTGACTTAATCAGTTAGTTATGTTCCCCTTTTGTAAATTGAAAGTCCATCTAAGAAACATCTGGTAAGTTTTGGATGAGAAGCACTGAGAAAATGCTTGCATCACAAGATGGCTTTTTTTCTCTACCTATGGTTGCCAGATTTAGAGGGAAAAAAAAAGATTCCTAGTTAAATTTGAATTTCAGATAAACAATGACTTCTTTTGGCATAAGTATGTCCCATGCAATACTTGGGATATACTTATACTAAAAAAAGTCATTGGTTATCTGAAATTCAGATTTAACTGGGCAACCTGTATTTCATCTGGAAAACCCATCTCTACCACCACCCTTTTCCTGGAGCCTGTGCTTTCCAAGACTTGGGCAACAGAAGAGAGCATTTTGTAAGTCAAGGCAAGGAAGGAAATGAGCACTCATTTAGCATAATACAGTACAGGAGAAACGCGAGCAGGAGATTAACCTTCCACTTTGGAGAAACCTAGGTATCTTCTGGTGAGGGAGAGTAGGAGGCTAATGTGGGGGAACGGAGGGGAGGCCAGAGAGTGATTGGCAAACACATATATGAAATCCCAAAGACTGTCCAATCAGTTATTCAAAGAACATAATTCGACTTGCTTTTTTTTATAGCCACAGGAAAAAAATAGAGAACCAAGGACTTCTTCAAACAGAGGTTTCCGTCATTCTCCATTGCCGCCACCAAAGGGAATGAGGCATTTCTGTACCAAAGAGCACAATCTTTGGAACCACAGCCTGACTCTTTTATTAACTTCTCTATCCATCCACATTCGTGAGTCAAGAATTTAGATTGCAGAAATCACTGTGCTCTCTGGATTCCACAGGTTCCTCTCCCCCCCAGGTCAGGTTTTGCAAGGGGCTCTCAGCTTATGCTATGCTGCCCTGTTTTGAAAAACCCAGTTCAACTCCTTTCTTTCCCCAAAGGCACAGGTCTTTCTTCCTTGCACCTCCTATTGGTCTTCACCTCCTAGTTCACTTTTTCTGCATCTAGCTGTCCAAGAGCCAACATATCTCTTTGCTATCATTCTGATCTTCCTGCCCAAATATGGGTTCACGGTGGCAAAGCAACTGCTTTGCTCTGAATTCAGCCAAATAGGGGTACTTGGAGGCCATAGGTAACTGATGACGGTGATGGTAGTTTCAGAAATTAAAAGCATTTTCTTCCTGATAAAAAGAAGTTATGCTCATTCTTTACAAATTCAAAACATATAGAAAAGAAAGGAAAATAAATACTCTTAATCACAAGACCCAGAGGTAATCACTCTAAACATTTTGGTGAGTGTTTTTCAATATTCATTCACTTGTTCATTAATTCCTTCAAAAAATATTTATTAGTGTCTACTAGGTGCTAACCACTGTTTGAGATTCAAGGATACATCAATAAACAAAGCAGAAAAACAAAAATCCTACCCTCATGACCGCATTTGCATACATACACGTAAACATATAATTTTATGTATAATTTTACAGCATACTATATATGCAATTTTGTAACCTGTTCTTCATGTAATAATGTGTTTCGGCCCTCTTTATATATCAATAAATATTGATATATGCCAACTTTTTAATGTCTGCCTGGCATAATCTATAGCATATATGCACCATGACTTATTTAATTAAATCCCTAAAGATATTTATTTCTAATTTCTGTTATTATAAAAATTCTTAAAAATTCTTGATGAGCATACTTGTACATGTATATCTCTGAATGCTTGTCCAATCATCTTATTAGGATAAATTCCTGGTTTTACTCCTACTTACTTGCTGTTTCTGCTCAGTCTTTTTTTTTTTTTCCTGTCTTTCCTTTCTCTGTTTCACCTCTAAATGTTAAAGTATCCCAAGGCTAAAGCCTTAGCCCTCTTTTCTAGCTTCACCATATCCTAGATTATCTCACACATTCCCATGACTTTAAACAGTATGTATATGCTGATGACTTCCAAATTTATCTCTACAATCTTGACATCTCCTCTTGAGCTCTAGACCCATATATCCAACTGCCTTCTTGGAATATCCGCTAGTATATCTGTCACAGAATCTTAAATGTAATGTGACCAAAAGAGAACTTTTAATTTTACCCCAAAATATACTCCTACCTTGGTCTTACATACTTTAGAAAATGACCTTACCATCCACAGAGTTACTCCAGCTCCAAACAAGGCGTCATCCTAATTTCTCCTCTTCTCTTTACCCTCAGCCCCCATATAATGAATCTTTCAAGTCTTTTCAAGTCTCTCTCCAAAATAGAGTTCAAATCTGCCCCCTTCTCTATATTTACTGCTACATTCACTTGCTATCATCTTAATCCAAGCCACTATAGCCTGTCACCCAGACTATTAGCCTCCTAACTGGTCTTTCTGTTTCCCATGCCGCCCCTCTATCATCTTTCTTTACACAGTAGCCAAAGTTATCTTTTAAAGATATAAATGAGATCGTGTTGCTTCCATGCTTAAAACCCCCTAGTGGTTTCAAATCATACACAAGATCAAATAAAACCTCATTTCCAAAAGGATAAACCCAAAGAAATCCAGGCAGAGATACATAGTCAAACTTCTGAAAACTAAATAAAAAGAAAAAGTCTTGAAAGCAGCCGGAGAGAAATGATACCTTAACTATAAGGGGGAAAAGATTCCGATGTTAGTGGATTTCTCTTCAGAACCTATGGAGGTCACAACGAAGTGACACAATGTTTTTCAAGTGCTGAAAGAAAAGAATGGCTAACAGAGAATTCTACATCCAGCAAAAGTATCCTTCAGGAATGAAGGGGAAATCAAAACATACTCAGATGAAGGAAAATTAAAAGAATTTGTCACTAGTAAGCCAACCCTTAAAAAATGGCTAAAGGAAGTTCTTCAAACAGAAAGAAATAATAAAAGAAGGAAGCATAGAACATCAGGAAGGAAGGAGGAACAAAGAAAGAACAAAAAAAAAGAAGGATAAATACAATGGCTTTCCTTATTCTCTTGAGTTTTCTAAATTATGTTTGATGACTGAAGCAAAAAGTAAAACATTATCTGATATGTTTCTCAATGTATGTACAGGAAATATTTAAGACAGTTACATTATAAACTGTGTGTGGTGGGGAGGTAGAGGGACATAAAAAGAAGCAAAAATTTTATACTTTAATAGGTAAATGGTGATACCAGGAGACTGTGATAAGTTATGTATATAGCTATACAAAGAGATACACTAAAAAATCTGTAGATAAATAAAAGTGAAATTCTGAAAAATGTTCAAGTAATCCACAGGAATGCAAGAAAATGAAAATGGAGAAACAAAAGAGAGAACAAAGAGAAAATACCCAAAACAGAGACAACTAAAATGTCCCTCAGTAGGTGAATGGTTCAACAAAGTGTAGTACATCCATACCATGGACTATCACTCAGCAATAAAAAGGAGAAAACCATTGATACACACAATAACTTGGATGAATATCTAAGGAATTATGCTGAATAAAAAAGACAATCTCAAAAGGTCACATACTGCATGATTCCATTTATGTAATATTCTTGAAATGACAAAAGTGTACAGATGAACAGATTACTGATTCCTGGGAGTCAGAGACGGGATGGATGTAACTAGAAAAGGGTAGCATGAGGGCAATCTTTGTGGTGATGGGCTAATTCTGTATCTTGATTACAGTAGTGGTTATACAAATCTACACAGGATAAAACGGCTTAAAAGTATAAACGAGGGACTCCCCTGGTGGCACAGTGGTTAAGAATCCGCCTGCCAGAAGAATCCGCCTGCCTGGAGAAAAAGATGGCAGCGAAGTAGAGGGACGTGTAATGCATCCCTCTCTACAGATGCATTGGGAATGCACCGAAGGACACAATAATTCCCACAGAGAACAAGCTGAACACCAGCAGATGGCCTCGGACACCAGAAAGGACCGCAAGGATCCCGACATAACCGGTAGGGAGGCATCTACGAGGGCTCAAAGAGGGTGAAGCGGTGGAGCTGTGGCACACGGGAGGGAGTGAGAAACATACGGAGGGTCCGCAGCGCAGCTCAGCGTTCCTGGACCGAGACGTCGATCCACAGCTGAACAGAGGGTCCGGGAGCGGGAGCGTGGGAACCGGAGAGATGGTTCAGGGTGAGGAAAATTGTTGCCAGTAAGGTGACGGACCGAGAGGGCAGGAGGGACGAGGTCCGAGGCGAGGAGTGCCTGCCCCTGAGAGCTGCCAGGCCATGATGGCGGCTGGAGAATGCAGGCTCCCGGGCGGGGGGAGGAGCAGCGGGCGTAGCCTCTCTCTCTTTTGGCGCCTCTTCAACAGGCAGTGGAGAGACACCCTGTGAGCCACCTAAGGCGCTCAGGGATAACAAGGACCCTCAGGCACTCGGGCGGGGCTAGATTAAAACCCCTTGGAACTCCAGCAGCAGGGAGGCTGCCGAGAAGAAAAAAAAAAAAAACCAAGAGAGGCCCAACTCTGAGACTTTCTGTTTACACCTGAGCCACCGGCGTCCCTCTGCAACAGGCACCTCCAAGCCCGACTGAAACAACAGTGTGCCACTGCTCACTCACTCCCAGGGAAAGGAGCCACTATTGTACCCTCTCCCTCCCCACACACCGACGCTTACAGATGAACAATAAAGGAAGCTCTGCTGGCCACAGAATAATGCAAAAAAAACCCAAGGCGAGTAGAAGGACACTTACAGCTGAGACTAAGGAAACAGAAAAATTAGTATCAATCCTATTGAACTGGTCCATTCTGGGATCAGTTCTGGATTTTTTTTCTTTATTAATTACCATCTTAGTCCTAAGGGATCTACAAGTTTTATAACCTAATTTTTTAATGCTATTTTTTATTCTATTTTTATTTTTTTGCCTTTTTATATACTTCTATTTCTAGCTAAGTTTTTGGTAGTATGGACAATATATCTCTCACACTTTCCTTTCATCCCTATCTTTTATACATTTCTATTCCTTTCTTTTTATTTCCATATTTCCAACCACACTACGCTCTTCTTTTCCCCTGTCTTCCATCCATTTTTAGTTTCTTTTATCTTAACATACTTATAAGCAACACTATCGATCTGCTCAGATTCCTTGCTCTATTCTCCAGATGACGCACCGCCTTGGTATTTAATATTAGGTTTTTGTCTTTATCTTAGCTCTTAGTACAACTGTCTAATTTCATTCTGAGAATCTCCATTCTGTCTGGTGGTACTCAGGCTCTTTTCTATATTTGATTCTAGCTTACAAAGTCTCCCTGGATTAGTGTTTGTATGTGTAAGGTGTTATTTGTTTGTTAGTTTGCTTTTGCTTTTGTCTCTGATTTGTTCTGCTTCAGTTGTCAATTTCTGTTGGGTTTCTCTTTGAATATCTGATAGCATACTGGGGTTCTGTCAGGTCTTTCCAGAGCCTTATGTCCTAATGGATTCAGTAATTGTGTGTCTTATACATGTATGTGTTTCCTAGACTTAATATTTGTTTAACCCAACACTTTGACATTACTCTGAGGCTTGGACAGTCTTCTATAAACACCTCTATAGCCAGGACAAGCAACCCCAAAAGTTTGGACAACCATGAGGAAACAAAGAAACACCATGCAGGCAAAGGAGCAGGAAAAAAACCCACAAGACCAAATAAATGAGGAGGAGATAGGAAAAATGCCTGAAAAAGAATTCAGAGTAATGATAGTAAAAATGATACAAAATCTCAACAACAAAATAGAGAAAGTACAAGAAACAGTTCATAAGAACTCAGAAAAACAAACAGCAATGGATAACAAAATAACCGAAATTAAAAATACTCTAGATGCTATAACCAGCAGAATGACTGAGGCAGAAGAACGAATAAGTGAGTTGGAAGATAGAATGGGGGAAATAAATGCCACAGAGCAGGAAAAAGAAAAAAGAATAAAAAGAATAGAAGACAGTCTCAGAGACCTCAGTGATAACATTAAGCGTACCAACATTTGAATTATAGGCATCCCAGAAGAAGAAGAAAACAAGAAAGGGTCTGAGAAAATATTTGAAGAGGTTATAGTGGAAAACTTCCCCAACATGGGAAAGGAAATAATTAACCAAGTCCAAGAAGCACAGAGAGTTCCATATAGAATAAACCCAAAGAGAAATACACCAAGGCACATATTAATCAAACTAATGACAATTAAACACAAAGAGAAAATATTAAAAGCAGCAAGAGAAAAGCAACAAATAACATATAAGGGAAAACCCATCAGGATAACAGCTGACCTTTCTACAGAAACTCTGCAGGCCAGAAGGGAATGGCAGGATATACTGAAAGTCCTGAAGGAGAGAAACCTACAGCCAAGAATACTCTACCCAGCAAGAATCTCATTCAGATTTGAGGGAGAAATCAAAAGGTGTACAGACTAGCAAAAGTTAAGAGAATTCAGCACCACCAAACCAGCCTTACAACAAGTGCTAAAGGAACTTCTCTAAGTAGGAAACACAAGAAAAGGAAAACACCTACAAATACAAACCCAAAACAATTAAGAAAATGGTCATTGGAACACACATGTCAATAATCACCTTAAATGTAAATGGATTAAATGCTCCAACCAAAAGACACAGACTGGCTGAATGGATACAAAAACAAGACCCTTCTATATGTTGCCTACAAGAAACCCACTTCAGACCAAGGGATACATATAGACTGAAAGTAAAAGGATGGAAAAAGATATTCCATGCAAATGGAAGTCAAAAGAAAGCTGGAGTAGCAATACTCATATCAGACAAATTAGACCGTAAAGTAAAGACTATTAAAAGAGACAAGGAAGGATGCTACATAATGATCAAGGGATCCATTCAAGAAGAACATATCACAATGGTAAATATCTATGCTCCCAACATAGGAGCACCTCAATACATAAGGCAAATGCTAACAGCTATAAAAGGGGACATCGACAGTAACACAATAATAGTGGGAGACTTGAACACCCCACTTACATCAATGGACAGATCATCCAAGCAGAAAATAAATAAAGACACACAAGCTTTAAATGACACATTAGACCATCTCGACTTACTTGATATTTATAGGACATTCCATCCAAAAACGACAGAATACACTTTCTTCTCAAGTGCACACGGAACATTCTCCAGGATAGATCACATCTTGGGTCACACATCAAACCTCAGCAAATTCAAGAAAACTGAAATCATATCAAGCATCTTCTCAGACCACAATGCCATGAGACTAGATACCAATTACAGGAAAAAAAATTGCAAAAAATACAAACACATGGAGGCTAAACAATTCACTCTTAAACAACCAAGAAATCACTAAAGAAATCAAAGAGGAAATCAAAAAATATCTAGAAACAAACGACAATGAAAACACAACAACCCAAAACCTATGGGACGCAGCAAAAGCAGTTCTAAGAGGGAAGTTTATAGCAACACAGTCCTACCTTAAGAAACAAGAAAATTATGGAATAAACAACCTAACCTTACACCTAAATCGATTAGAAAAAGAAGAACAAAGAAACCCCGAAGTGAGCAGAAGGAAAGAAATCATAAAGATCAGAGCAGAAATAAATGAAAAAGAAAGGAAGGAAGCAATAGCAAAAATAAATAAAACTAAAAGCTGGTTCTTTGAGAAGATTAAAAATATTGATAAACCATTAGCCAGACTCATCAAGAAAAAAAGGGAGAAGATCCAAATCAACAGAATTAGAATTGAAAAAGGAGAAGTAACAACTGACACCTCAGAAATACAAAACATCATGAGAGACTACTACAAGCAACTATATGCCAATAAGTTGGATAACCTGGAAGAAATGGATAAATTCTTAGAAAAATACAATCTTCCAAGGCTGAACCAGGAAGAGATAGAAACTATGAACAGAACTGTCACAAGTACGGAAATTGAGGCAGTGATTAAAAATCTCCCAACACACAAAAGCCCAGGACCAGATGGATTCACAGGCGAATTCTATCAAACATTTCGAGAAGAGCTAACACCTATCCTTCTCAAACTCTTCCAAAATATTGCAGAAGGCGGAACACTCCCAAACTCATTCTATGAGGCCACCATCACCCTGATACTAAAACCAGGCAAAGATGTCACAAAAAAAGAAAATTACAGACCAATATCACTGATGAATATAGATGCAAAAATCCTCAACAAAATACTAGCTAACAGACTCCAACAGCACATTAAAAAAATCATCCACCATGATCAAGTGGGGTTTATCCCTGGGATGCAAGGATTCTTCAATAGACGCAAATCAATCAACGTGATACATCATATCAACAAATTGAAGGATAAAAACCATATGATCATCTCAATAGATGCAGAAAAAGCTTTTGACAAAGTTCAACAACCATTTATGATATAAGCTCTCCAGAAAATGGGCACAGAAGGAAATTACCTCAACATAATAAAAGCCATATATGAAAAACCAAAAGCCAACATTGTTCTCAATGGGGAAAACCTGAAAGAATTCCCTCTAAGAACAGGAAGAAGACAAGGGTGTCCACTCTCACCATTATTATTCAACATAGTTTTGGAAGTTTTAGCCACAGCAATCAGAGAAGAAAATGAAATAAAAGGAATCCAAATTGGAAAAGAAGAAGTAAAGTTGTCACTCTTTGCAGATGACATGATATTATATATAGAAAACCCTAAAGTCTCTACCAGAAAACTACTAGCACTAATTGATGAGTTTAGTAAAGTAGCAGGAATCAAAATTAATGCACAG
This sequence comes from Hippopotamus amphibius kiboko, assembly GCF_030028045.1. Lineage (NCBI taxonomy): Eukaryota > Metazoa > Chordata > Mammalia > Artiodactyla > Hippopotamidae > Hippopotamus > Hippopotamus amphibius. The sequence goes on along the minus strand of NC_080203.1, from coordinate 18,593,932 downwards.
AAATCTCTTGCATTCCTATACACTAACAACGGAAGAGCAGAAAGAGAAATTAAGGAAACTCTCCCATTCACCACTGCAACAAAAAGAATAAAATACCTAGGAATAAACCTGCCTAAGGAGGCAAAAGATCTGTATGCAGAAAACTTTAAGACATTGATGAACGAAATCAAAGACGACACAAACAGATGGAGGGACATACCATGTTCCTGGATTGGAAGAATCAACATCGTGAAAATGACTGTACTACCCAAAGCGATTTACAGATTCAATGCAATCCCTATCAAATTACCAATGGCATTTTTCACAGAACTAGAGCAAGAAATCTTACGTTTTGTATGGAAACGCATAAGACCCCGAATAGCCAAAGCAATCTTGAGAAGGAAAAATGGAGTTGGTGGAATCAGGCTTCCGGACTTCAAACTATACTACAAGGCTATAGTGATCAAGACAGTATGGTACTGGCACAAAAATAGAAAGGAAGATCAATGGAATAGAATAGAGAACTCAGAAGTAAGCCCAAACACATATGGGCACCTTATCTTTGACAAAGGAGGCACGAGTATACAATGGAGAAAAGACAGCCTCTTCAGTAAGTGGTGCTGGGAAAATTGGACAGCAACATGTAAAAGAATGAAATTAGAACACTTCCTAACATCATACACAAAAATAAACTGCAAATGGATTAAAGACCTACATGTAAGGCCAGACACTATAAAACTCCTCGAGGAAAACATAGGCAGAACACTCTATGACATCCATCAAAGCAAGATCCTTTTGGACCCACCTCCTAGAATAATGGAAATAAAATCAAGAAGAAACAAATGGGACCTAATGAAACTTAAAAGCTTTTGCACAGCGAAAGAAACCACAAACAAGACTAGAAGGCAACCCTTAGAATGGGAAAAAATAGTTGCCTATGAAACAACGGACAAAGGATTAACCTCCAAAATATACAAGCAGCTCATGAAGCTTAATACCAAAAAAGCAAGTAACCCAATCCACAAATGGGCGGAAGACCTAAACAGACATTTCTCCAAAGAAGACATACAGATGGCCAACACACACATGAAAAGATGCTCAACATCACTAATCATCAGAGAAATGCAAGTCAAAGCCACAGTGAGGTATCACCTCACACTGATCAGAATGGCCATCATCACAAAATCTGGAAACAACAAATGTTGGAGAGGATGTGGAGAAAAGGGAACTCTCCTGCACTGTTGGTGGGAATGTAAGGTGGTACAGCCACTATGGAAAACAATTTGGAGGTGCCTTAAAAAACTACAAATAGAACTACCATATGACCCAGTAATCCCACTACTGGGCATATACCCAAAGAAAACCATAATCCCAAAAGAAACATGTACCATAATGTTTATTGCAGCACTATTTACAATAGCCAGGACATGGAAGCAACCTAAATGCCCATCAACAAATGAATGGGTAAAGAAGATGTGGCATATATATATACAATGGAATATTACTCAGCTATAAAAAGGGATGAGATGGAGCTATATGTCATGAGGTGGATAGACCTAGAGTCTGTCATACAGAGTGAAGTAAGTCAGAAAGAGAAAGACAAATATTGTATGCTAACTCACATATATGGAATCTAAAAATGGTACTGATGAACTCAGTGACAAGAATAAGGACGCAGATGCAGAGAATGGATTGGAGAACTAGAGGTTTGGGAGGGGGCGGGGGGTGAAGAGGAAGATGAGAGAAAGCGAGAGAGTAGCACAGACATATATATACTACCAAGTGTAAAACAGATAGCCAGTGGGAAGTTGTTGTATAACAAAGGGAGTTCAACTCGAGGATGGAAGATGCCTTAGAGGACTGGGATGGGGAGGATGGGGGGGACTCGAGGGTGGGTGGGGGGGAGTCGAGGGATGGAGGGAATACGGGGATATGTGTATAAAAACAGATGATTGGACTTGGTATACCCCCCAAAAAATAATAAATAAATAAATAAAATTAAAAAAAAAAAAAAAGAATCCGCCTGCCAATGCAGGGGACATGGGTTTCATCCCTGGTCCGGGAAGATCCCACATGCCACAGAGCAACTAAGCCTGTGCTCCACAACTACTGAGCCTGTGCTCTAGAGCCCATGAGACTAGAGCCCGTGCTCCGCAGCAAGAGAAGCCACTGCAATGAGAATCCTGGGCACTGCAACGAAGAGTAGCCCCTGCTTGCCACAACTAGAGAAAGCCTGCGCGCAGCAACAGAGACGCAATGCAGCCAATAAATAAATAAATAAATAAATATTTTTAAAAAAAGTATACACGAACATTGAACCAATGTTGAATTCCTGGGTTTGATGCTGTACTCTAGTTATATAAAATGTAATCACTGACATAAAGTTTCAGTTATGCAACATGAGTAAGTTCTAAAGATCTGCTGTACCACACTGTGCTTATAGTCAACAATTCAGCACTGTACACTTAAAAGCTTGTTAAGACGGTAGATCTCATGTTAAGTTTCTAATGACAAAAGAACAACAACAACCAAGAAAAGGGGCAGGAGGAAACTTTTAGAGGTGTTGTATAGCTTATTATCTGATTGTGGTGATGGTTTCATGGGTATATGCATATTTTCAAACTCATCAAATTATCCAATTAAATTATACACATTAAATATGTCCAGGGTTTGCTATATCAGTTGTACCTCAATAAAGTTGTTTGAAAAACCAAGATGTAACCACTGTGAGAAAATGGGTGAACAGTACAGGAGATGTCTCTATATTACATTTCCATCATCCTATAAATCTATAATTATATCAAAATTAAAAGTTTAGAAAAGGGTACCTCAAAAAGGAGAGATATACCATGATGATGTATGAGAAGGCTCAACATCAAGATGGCAATTCTCTTCAAATTGATCTATAAATTTAATTCAAGTTCAATCAAAATTGCAACAGGGTTTTTAATGGAGCCTGACAAACTGATCCCAAAATTTATACAGAAGAGTCAGGCACCAAGAATAGACAAAACAATTTTGAAGAAGATCAATGGAGGGGGGCAGATTCTCAACACTTATTATAATGTTATAGCAATTAAAATAGTGTAGTGTGGTACTGGCAGATGGATGAACAAATAAACCAGTGGAATATAAAAGAGCATAAAAACAACTCATATGAGGACTTCCTAGGTAGTGCAGTGGGTAAGAATCTGCCTGCCAATGCAGGGGACATGGGTTCAAGCCCTGCCCCAGGAAGATACCATATGCCGCAGAGCAACTAAGCCCATGCGCCACAACTACTGAGCCTGCGCTCCAGAGCCCGCGCTCTAGAGCCCGTGCTCTAGAGCCCGTGAGCCACAACTATTGAGTCCATGTACCGCAACTACTGAAGCCCACGCGCCTAGAGCCCATGCTCTGCAACAAGAAAGGCCACCGCAATGAGAAGCCCACGCACTACAAACGAAGAGTAGCCCCCGCTCACCGCAACTGGAGAAAGCCCATGTGCAGCAACAAAGACCCAACACAGTCAATAAAATAAAATTAATTAATTAATTAATTAATTAATTTTAAAAAAACCAACTCATATGAATCTATGAGAACTGGATACATGACAGAGGGTGATTATAAATCATGGAGGATATGATATAGACTATTCAATAAATGGTATTAAAATGATCCATGTGAGAAAAGATAAAAATTAGATACCCTCTTCAAATCCTACCTGAGAATCAGTTCAAAATGAATTAAAGATCTAAATGTTAAAAGCAGAATTTCATAACATTTTGATGCAAATATAGAATACCTTTATGGTCTCAGAGTAGGGAAGAATTCATTAATCACACCCAAAAACCTCAAAAAGTTTAAAAGAAAAGATGGATAAATGTGACTGTATTAAATATTAAAATGTCTATAGAAAAAAAACACTATAAAGTTAAAAGAAGCCATATAGTGGGAGGAGATATTTGCTATGCAAAAACTGAAAAAGAAACATCATCTAAAAGACATACAACAAATCAATTTTTAAAAGGACTTCCCTGGTGGCACAGTGGTTAAGAATCCGCCTGCCAATAGGGGGCACGGGTTCAATCCCTGGTCCGGGAAGATTCCACATGCCGCAGAGCAACTAAGCCTGTGTGCCACAACTACTGAACCTGCACTCTAGGGTCCGCATGCCACAACTACTGAGCACACATGCTGCAACTACTGAAGCCTGCATGCCTAGAGCCTGTGCTCTGCAACAAGAGAAGCCACCATGATGAGAAGCCCACTCGCCACAACTAGAGAAAGCCTATGTGCAGCAACGAAGACCCCATGCAGACAAAAATAAATAAAAACAAATAAATAAATAATAAATCTTAAAAAAAAGTGAATATCAAACCATTAAAAAAAAAAAAAAGGCAACCAACCCAAAAGAAAAACGGGCAAAGATTACTAACAGGCAATAGACCAAAGAAACTAGAACAATCTATAAATATATGAAAAGATGCCCAACCTCACTAGCATTCAGGGAAATTAAGAAAAAGGAGATATTATTTTTACCTGTCAGATTGGCAAAAATTAAAACTCAAAATTATCAATGGTATGGTATCATGGGACCACAGAGACTGGTGTCTGTTATTTGGTACAGGCACTTTGGAAAGCAGTCTGCCAAGACCCAGAAAAACTAAAAGTGTGTGTACTCTTTAACTCAGCAATCCCACTGTACTATCTGAAAGGTACATACTCTGGAGAATTTGCCACCCAGTGTACAAAGACACATGGACACCAGTGTTCACTGAAAGTTGTTTTTAAAAGTAAAAAAAGCACACAAAGAAACCAACCTACATATCCATCAGTTGGGGAATGAATAAATGAAATGTGTCATGGTTGTACTATAGGTTACAGTTCAGCAGTGAAAACAAACTACATTATTATGCACCCACATGGATTGATCTCGAGAATATAATGCTGAATTTTAAAAGTACATACAAAACCATATAATGTATTATTTACGGCCTGGAAGAAAATGTATCAAATTAAGGAAAATGGATGGACTAGAAGTGGGAGATTAAGGCAACTTCAACTTTTCCTGTAGTTTATTTAAAAAAATAAACGATTTAAAAAATCTGTTGTATTAAACTATTCTATTTATTTTTTAAATGGAGGACAAAGTAAATATAGTAGTGTATTTCCACTCTGCGTGGCAAGAACAGAAGTGTTTCCTATATTCTCCTCTATACTTTCCTGCATTTTTAAAGTTCTCAATATAAATGAAAGATGTGGTGTCAGATGGTTCTGATAAATACTCAGTTTGGGGAACCATCATATTAAGGACCTAACAACTTTATATGCTAATCTTTCCAAGGACATTTTCACTTTTAAAGAAGGCTGCAGTGTTTAATCCAAAGGTAAAGGCACTGTGGTGTTTGCTGTCACTTCTGAATTGTGGGTTACGAAGTTTTGAAGACAAAACTTCAAAGGCTGTGTTTTCCTCCTATGTGCTAGTCCTGCAATTTGGGTGAGTTGCCACCACTTTGACAGAATGATAGGTTTCCCTTAAGTTGGACAGCTCAGAGAGAGGGAACAGAGCACATTTCCCCCACTTAATTATGCTTTCACTCTTTATAAATAAACCTGCCTTTAGAACAACTCCACAGAAAATAAAACTTAGAGCAAGATTTATTGAAACACGGACACCTAGGTGCAAATAAATCCCGTCAAATTTTATCAAGCATTTGTTCTATCTTGCTCATCAACCTAGAGTAGATTTAACACAATTTAAAGATTTCTTGGCTTGTCTTCAGAGTATCAAGGCTTGTCCTGTGGCTTTGAGACGCCTACTCCCTTCACCCCAATCAACTCAACCAGTTGTTTAAACTGCTCGAATCTTTCTTCAGTCACAGTTTTTAAGTGAGAGTCTTTTTATTGCTTTGGGCATGTTCCTTCTCCTAGCCAGTGCTCAGAATTTTAACTATGTAACCATTCAATTTCTCTCTGTCTCCTTACATGGGGGAGAAACGGGATTTCTGTTCCACATAGCTTGGCAAAGGCTAGCAGGGAGTGAGAGATTACAGCCAGATGTACATCTGCATGTCAGCAGCAAGAAGGTCTGGGATGGTGCTTTTTCAATCAGAAGGGAGTCATTTTCCCCCCTCAAAGGAGAGGGCCTCCTCCCTCTCATCAGATATTTGGCTGCTAGCTGCTCACTGATTAATTACTGAGGTTGCATCTCCACACAATTGGTCTTCTTAACAACCATTCTAGCAAGCTTCCAGTTCATTCCTGAATGTGATTCTTATTTTTTTTAAAGTATCCTCCTTTCCCAAAGCATACATTTGAAAAAGAAAAACAGTTAAAAGAACAAAGCATAGTTTTTAAACAAAGTAGTTCTATCACAATTTCTAATATTAGAAAATCAAACACCAGTGGGAGAGTAGTTTCAGGGGCAGGGAAACATTTCGAGTACCCTTCAAATCAGAACACCAAGCCAATCACTTATTCTATTTGTATGTGAGGTATCATTCCATCTATCTTCTGGGTAATTCCAGAAATCCAGTTTATATTGGAAAGGTAAGGCAACACAGGCATCCCTTCTCTGTACTCCCGGCAGCCTGCCACACGCCCAGTAGATATAGCATATCAAGTTCATTATTAGTAAGTTCCTTTTCTAGTTTGACTCTACTGAGAATTTCCATCTGTTTTCCAAGACAGATATATGAGGTGCACAATACAATCACTCCATGAAACCTAGCCTGGAAACTGCCTCTTGGGTCACATTCTCATTTCTAAAGAGCTCAACACGCAATGGAGTCAGTATTAGGAGCAGTTGATTGTGAGAAGTATAATTATGGCTTCTCCAAGACAGGCTAAAGTCACAAGTATGGGCTGACAGTCACTACTTTAACCAAAATCCCATCTCTGTATCTGGGGAAAGACTGGAACTTGATAAATGAGCAGTAGCTCTATGATATCAATGACAATTAGCTCTGCAAAATTTGGGAGCAATCCAGTCGAAAATGTGTTTATTCAAGCTCTGAAAAGCTGCACATACCCATGGGACCTCCCCAGGTTCATGTCTCTCTACTCCCCCACATGACACACACCTTGTGGGCCGCTCCAACAATTCTAAACTGTGATACAACTGACAGATGATGTTCACAAGCATGACACACTCCCATGAGTGTACTCGGGGAATACACGATTCTTGGCATGCTGGCTGGTAATTAGACCCTTTTCTCTAACTCTCATTAAAACATACTGAAATGCAAGTGAGAGTGATGCTGTTATTATAAGGATAACCTTGAATCCATTCCAACTTTAAAGTAAATCATTCAGCAATTTTGGTATGTTTACTATTATCAGTAACAAATTATTGATGTCAGCCAATCATGACACATCAACTGCAGTTGACAATGGCTATCCTTATCGTATCAGTGACCTGCCACGCTCTCTCATGCCTCTGCGGATGATTTTCCCTCTGCTCTAAAAGGTCCTAAACCCCACACGGTAAATCCACAAAACAAGTTTGTTGATTGACTGAAGGAATGAATGAGTGAAGGGCTTTCAACCTCAGATAAGCCTCCCACTGCGTTTATAATGTTCACACGTTGGGCCGCAGCCATGCATCAATGAAAAATAATATTCTGTTACAAATAGGAAAGTCAACTGTGATTATGGGCAATTTTCTTAACCAGAAACCATTGAGTAGTAAGATGCTTTGCAGCTGTACATTTTTATTAAGGGCTGCTTAAATAAACATAAAACATGTTTGCCAGGAGAGGGTAAAAAGACGGATGCAAATTTCAGTCAGAAAATAGGTACATTCATTATTTTTTGCATTTGCCTTAAAATGTGCCCCTAAAACAGCAATTATCCTTGGATGTCATTTTTGACCAGCGACAGGGACCAGAAATAGTGACTTAATTTGGGCAGGAGTTTGCTGGGACATAATATGGCTACTGTGCCTGGAGTCTTTCTTGGTCATAAAAGCAGTAAGGAAGTATGACATAACGCTGTAATGGTAAATCACAGCCCGAGCCATTTTGGTTGGCAGAATTTGAAAGACAAATAAACATTACTTCAGGAGCAGAGAAGACACGCCTAATTACCTCCGTGCCTGGGCTGGGATCCCTGCAGCTTGTGCCGGTCCTGGACTCAGGTGTGTCCACACGGACAGGCGCCACGTGTGCAGGGGCCGGTATGGTCCAGCCAGGAAGTAGGTCTGATAGGGATATGAGGAGTGGAAGCCCTGCCTCCACATCCTCCTATCCAGGGAAACCAGGCAGCCCAACTGAAGGAGAAGGGCATCCTTGAGTTGCCCTGTGGAGCTGGAGGGAGTGGGATTGGGGGAAGAGGAGAGGCTGGTCCCAGCCACTCTGCCTTGGAAGTGATGGGATGTTGAGCTGATTGCATTCGTGAATCTCTGCCATTTTACCTCTGGTCAGCCCAAGGCACCTCCTCCTTCCCTTCTAAGGTCTCCCCTCCTGGCTGCAGCTGTGATCCAAATGGGCTTTGGTGCTCACCGTAGGTGACTATAGCCTTGGGATGGAGCCTTCTTTCCTAGCCTGCTGCATTTTTAGAGCTCAGAAATCTCCATTCTCTTGTATCTTTCGTTTTACACTGACAGCCCCAGGCCATCATTCTCTCCTGCTTGTTTTCTCTGTCTCTGCCCCTTTAAGGAAATCAGCTGCCCTCTCATAGTAAGGTAGAACATAGTAGAATCCCACCAAGGCTTTCACTGGAGCACTCATCTATCTACCAGGGCTTTCCCCACCCCCCCTTTTATTCCTCATGCATATACCCCTAACCCTATGAATTCTCAAACTTTAATTTCAAAAACATTGCGGTAACATACACATAACATAAAGTTTACCATTTTAACCATCTTAAGTGTACTGTTCAGTGGCATTATGTACAACCATCCATCTCCAGAACTCTATTCATCTTCCCAAACTGAAACTCTGTACACACTAAACAACTTCCCTTCTCCCCCTACCTTGAGCCCCTGGCAACTACCATTCTATTTTTTTTGTCTCTATGAATTTGACTACTGCACGTCCCTCATGTAAGTGGAATCATACGGTATTTGTCTTTTTGTGATTGGCTCATTTCACTTAGCACAATGTTTTCAAGGTCCATCCATGTTGTAGCGTGTGTCAGAATTTCCTTCCTTTTTAAGGCCAAATAGTAAGTATTCCATTGTATGTGTATACTACATTTTGTTTATCCACTCATCCATCAATGGACACTTGGGTTGTTTCCACCTTCCAAACCTTCCTCTGAACTGTGGAAACACTAGGAATGAAAATCCAAAGTGCTGAAGCTTTCAGGTGCCCCATCCTCTGTTCTCCAGAATCCTCATCTTGATCATCACAGCTCTCGAGTACTGATCATGCAGATGGGTTGCTAAGTGCCTGACAGGCTTTATTATGTTGCATAGGCACAACAATGAAGGGAGGCAAGTGTTACTCCCATTGTATACAGGGTGATACTGAGACTAAGAGAAGCTAAACTAAGCTGACAACGTGCCTCAAGTCAAAGAGTTAATAAGTAGCAGTGCTAGGATTTGAACCCCCCACTCAGAACCATCCCCTCTGGTGCTCATTCAAGGCCCAGGGGCCCTCTGCCACTTGCTGCTACTTCTTTCTGTTTGGTTTGGGGTTGGGTTGGTTTTTAAGAAAATTAGAGCTGGACTTCTCTGGTGGCTCAGTGGTTAAGAATCTGCGTGCCCCCCCCCCACCAAAAAAAAAGAATCTGCCCACCAATTCAGGGGACACAGGTTCGAGCCCTGGGCCAGGAAGATCCTATATGCCACGGAGCAACTAAGCCTGTGTGCCACAACTATTGAGCTCACATGCCGCAACTACTGAAGCCCACATGCCTAGAGCCCATGCTCTGCAACAACAGAAGCAGCCGCAATGAGAAGCCCACACACCACAGCAAAGAGTAGCCCCTGCTTGCCACAACTAGAGAAAGCCTGCACAGAGCAACTAAGACCCAACACAGCCAGGAAAGAAAGAAAGAAGAAAGAAAGAAAGAAAGAAAGAAAGAAGAAGGGAAGGAAGGAAGGAAGGAAGGAAGGAAGGAAGGAAGGAAGGAAGGAAGGAGAAAGAAAGAAAGAAAGAAAGAAAGAAAGAGAGAAAGAAAGAAAGAAAGAAAGAGAAAAAGAAGGAAAGAAAAGAGAAAGAAAGAAAGGGAAAGAAAGAAAGAAAGAGAAAGAAAGGAAGAAAGGAAGGAAAAGAGAAGAAAAGAAAAGAAAAGTAGGGCTGATTCTACACATTGACAGACCATTGACCACATGTGCCTGGACGGACCTTTTGAATCCTCAAATCCTGACCACCACCACCATCTCTCTGTCTCTCTGTCTCTGTCTCTCTCTGTCTCATGCATGTGCACACACAGAGTTCTGAAATCATTCTAATTTGGGGCCGCTGAGACTTCTCTATTGCTGTTTAAATCAGTCAGTGAGCTTTATTGAGATACCAGGATTTAGAAGACTGGCCTAGAAGACTAGGGACTTAATTCATGTTCTTGGATCTGCAACTCTTCCATAAGCTATTTGTTTCATTTCTTCTCCTGAGGTGCTCTGTTCTTATCTGCCTTGAATGGATTAATTAAAGAGGTGCCCAGCATTTTTAAATGCTAGAAGAATTAGGCTTGAGGCTGTTGGCAGTTACTTACCTGTTAGTGTAGGTATGTCTTAGATGCCTGAGTGACACCAGGCTCCACTAAGGAGAAAAAGGCCCCAGAGATCTTGTGCTGAGACTGGGATATGTGTGTTGGGGGGAGGGGGTGCCCCATGGGGGTGAGAAAAGGCCCAGTGGGGTAGGGATGTTGCAATTATCAAATGCAAACTCCACTGCCTCAGTTTTGCCAGGAGCTGGCGCAGTCCACACTCTCTCTGACACTACCACAAAGACTGGCCAGAGTGGCTGTGCACATGCCGGGACCCTGGGCAGCAGTGGGCCCAGCTGGGTAAACAGAAGTGCAGGAACAAAACAAGTCAATAAATCACGGCACGGCTCTAGTCTTCCCCGGTTCCCTCCTCCCCCTTCCTTTTCAGCTCACCGGGGTCTCCATATGAAGCACATGGGCCCGGGTATCCTTTGATCTATCTCCTTTCTCTTTACAAGGGAGAAATGTATCTACAGGAGGGGTAAGCTCAGACCAACCTGTGACCCACTCCCAGCATTCCTTGCAAGGAGCCATGAGCATCATACATTCAGCTGCTAATAGCAAAAAAGGTGAGCAGACATGAAAACTTAAGGCTGGCCTGTGGTTAGGGGGCCTTGGGTGGTTGACCTTCACAGAGTTATGGAGATGAATGGGGCACGTTCTCCACTTCAAGCATTGGCACATGGGCCACAGCCTACATAAGCACAAAGAATGCTGTTAGGACCAGGGTTGAGCTCAAACTCTACGTTCCTTTGCCTCATAGCTTGAGGTTTTTATACACTGCTCGTGCTCAAGTTTGGAGCTCTCACATTTTTGATATCCCTCATCTGCTAGCAAATGGGTGTATGTCATTATTCCCTAGAAGACTTCTTCCTTCAGGAGGCCCACATAGTGTCATGATCCACTGGATGCTCTTCTGACTGCTGTACCTATAGTGCCTAACATAGTGCTAACACATAATTGGTGCTGATTAAATACTTGTTGAGTGAATGAATGAACTGGCATAGTCTAATGGTTAACAGGTAGTCTCTGGAGTCAGAGCAGAATTCCAGCCCAGGCTCTGCCAGTTTGACCTTGGGAAAGATAACTTACTCTCCCTTGGCCTTGGTTTCCTTGTCTGCAAGATAATAATAATAGTATCATAACAAGACTATTAGCTACTATTATTATTTTGTATACCAACTGAAGGCAACTGGTCTAGACTATCAGGGGTGCTGAATTGAAGATTCTGTGGTCTCATCCTGATTCGATGGAAGAGAGTGCTCTAAGGCTTGCTATGAGGGAAGATGGGGGGAGTGAGAGCTTACTTGCAGGGAATTTGCCTTCTCTGGTTTGCCTGGCCAAGCCCAAGCTATCTGGAGTAGTCTTCAGGGAGAAGTACATTACATACATACGACAGGTAGCTTTTATCAACAATGCAGGAAAAAAACATATGCCTTCAGTGGGGACTCTCCCCCAGTGTGAGGGCAAGGGATGAGGGTAGGTCTGCCTACTAAAATTCTGAAACCATTCAAAGAGCTCATTACTTGCCCAAGAGTTGGAAATAGCATTCAGACCCTTCATCAAACAGCTCCCTAGTCCTGAGTCCACCATCAACAGAGAAGCAGTCCCTCAGTGGGAAGTCATTTCCCTATTCCTGAGTGGAATCTTTGGCTTCAGAAGCAGAATGGCTCCTTTACCACGTGCTTGAGTTTGTCAAGTGTCACACACTATATTTCAAACAGGTGAGCTGACATCATGTGAGCAATACTGCAATCATTTCCAACCCTATTTGAACTTCAAAGGAAATGTCAGCCTCGTTGGCCCCATTTAAATGTGTGGTACTTTTGATCAACTGGTACCTGATGGCCAAGAAGACTTAGAGGCCCATGTGTAATTAGAAATGGTGCCAAGAAAGGGAATTTTTGACTAAAGGTAAATGAACCCAAGTCTTGGAAAGTTTTAGTTCAGCTGGAAACACAAAGCACACGAGATCAGGGTAAGTCTTAAATTCTCTATCTGAAAACACTCCAATGACATCACCTTGAGTCTGGGAGTGTCCTTGGGTTCTGGAGAAGTGTGAGCCAGGAAGCCTCCCTGGAGGAAAAAAAAATCTTCCCCACCACCAAATCTCTCCAGGGACTTTTAGCTCTCAACAAAGCTGTAGGGTGGACTGGGCTATAAGGGGCACTGTGAGGGTGGGAGAAAACTTTTACTCCCACTCCCTGAGCCTGCTTCACCAAACGACAAACTTGCCTGTGTACATTACTTGAAAATTACATAAAAAGCACCGTGATCTCCAGAAATACCTCCTTCTTGGCCTCCAGCACGTCAACTTTTTTTACAGCTTTGGGGCTTGACATTCCTCGTGGTCAGGGAATTTGGACAGACTTCAGGGAGACCTTAGCAAACAAGAACATGTGGCTCAAGCAAATGGATGCCATCTGGCCAGTTACTAAGGATTGTAGACAAGGGACACTCAAAAGGGAACCAATTTTGAGAGTCGTCTCAGGGCGAAGGCCCCAGCTGAGGAGCAGAGACCGCAGAGATATTGTCCTTGGATCTGGCTACTTGAGGCCCCTGGGGACTGACCACAGCAACAGAAAGGGGAGATTGGAGGGCAAGGAAGATAAATGTTCACATTTTGCCTGAAGCTATGCAAGGAAGCCTTCCTCCCAAAGTCCTCCTTCTCCATCAGACAGAAGAGTGGTAAAGCTGAAAAACTGCTCTCCTCCTCTCCTCTGCCCACCTCCCTCTCTTGCCAAATGAAGGGGGTACAGAGGGGCCTGTGAATAATTGTGTTTTACAGAAAGGCTAGGCCCCCTTTTTGCTGATAAAGAATTTGAAATAGTCATTCTCTAAATATTAATAGAAAGGATTTCACCCAAGTTATTTTCATTTCACACCTGGGCAAAAACTGCAGACAATATCCCTTACGAATATAGATATAAAAACCCTCAGCGAAATTCAGAACAAGTAAATCCATAGAGACAGAAATTACATTAGTGGTTGCCAAGGGCTAGGGAGAAGGGAGAATGAGCAGTGACTGCTTAATATGTATGGAGTTTCCTTTTGGGGTGATGAAAATGTTCTGGAACTAGCAATGATGACTGCACAATACTGTGAATGAACTAAATGCCACTGAGTTGGACACTTTGAAATGGCTGAAATAGTGAATTTTATGTTATGTGTGTTTTACCACAATAATAAAAAATCCTCAACAAAATACCAGTAAGCTGAATTCAACAATATATATAAAGGATTACATAAAATGACCAAGTGGAATTTTTTTCTCAGGAATTCAAGCTCGGTTCAAAATATGAAAATCAATCAATGTAATATGTCATATTAATGGAACAAAGGACAAAACCCACATGTTCATCTCAGTAGATGTGGGACAAGCATTTGACACAATCCAATATCCTTTCATGATAAAAAACATTCAACAAACTAGAAATAGAAAGTAATTTCCTCAATCTGACAAAGGACATCTATGAAAAACCCACAGCTAACATCAGATTAATGGTGTAAAACTGAAAGCCTTCTCCCTAAGATCAGGAAAAAGACAAGGATTTCTACTCTTACCACTTCTATTCAACATTGAACTAGATATTCTAGTCAGGCCAATGAGACAAGAGAAAGAAATAAAAGGCATCCACACTAGAAAGGAAGAAGTAAAAATATCCCTATTCACAGATAATATAATTTTGTATGCAAAAAATCCTAAAGAATCTACCAAAAAACCATATTAGAGCTAGTAATCATGTTCAACAAGGTTGCAGGATACAAGATTAATATACAAAAATCAATTGTACTACTATACACTAACAATAGACAAATTGAAAATCAAATTAACAATTCCATTTGCAATAAAATTGAAAAGTAATTAGGAATAAATTTAACAAAAGAAGTGTAAGACTTGTGCACTGAAAACTATAAAACATCACTGAATGCAATAAAAGAAGACCTAAATAAATGGAAAGACATTCCTTGTTCATGGATCAGAAGACATAATATTGTTACAATGGCAATACTCCCCAAAACAATCTACAGATTCAGTGCAATCCCTAAAAAATCCCAGCTGACTTTTCTTGAAGAAATTGGCATGATGATCCTAAAATTCATATGGAAATGGCAAGAGACCCAGAGCTAAAACTATAAAAACTAAAACGAAAACTCTTAGAAGAAAATATGCTAATAAATCTTCATGATCTTGGATTAGGTAATGGACCCCTAAATAGGACACCAAAAGCACAAGTGACAAAAGAAAAAGAAAAAGAGATACACAAAATTTTTGTGAACTACACGAAAATTTAAAACTTTTGTAATGCAAATTATACCATCCAGTAAATGAAAAGACAACATGCAGAAAGAGAGAAAATATTTACAAATCATATATTTGATAAGGGACTTGTATCTAGAATATATATAGAACTCTTACAACTTAATAATAAAAAGACATATAAAGCAGTTAAAAGTGGACAAAGAAAAAAAAAGTGGACAAAGATCTGAATAGACATATTTCTCTAAAGAGGATATACAAATGGCCAGTAAGTACATGAAAAATATTCAACATCATTAGCCATCAAGGAAATGAAAATCAAAACCATGAAGAGATACCACTTCACACCCACTAGGATGGCTATAATCAAAAAGACAGATTTTGACAACAAGTGTTGACAAGGACGTGAAGAAATTGGAACACTCATATGCTAGTGGTGGGAATAGAAAATGGTGCAGCCACTTTGGAAAACAGTCTGGCACTTCCTTAAAAGGTTAAACATAGAGTTATCATAAGACCCCAAAATTCCACTCCTAGGTATCCATACCCAAGAGAAATGAAAACATATGTCCATGCAAAAATTTGCATACAAATGTTCATAACAGCACTATTCACAATGACCAAAAGTGGAAACAACTCAAATGTTCATCAAGTGATGAATGCATAAAGAAAATGAGGTATATCCGTACAATGGAATATTATTCAGCCATAAAAACAATGAACCTTGAAAACACTGAGAAAAAGCAAGAAAAAAAAAAAGACCCCCCAAAAGGCCACATATTATACTATTGCTTTTATATGAAATGCCCAGAATAGGAAAATCCATAGAAACAGAAAGATTAGTGGTTGCCAAGGGCTGGGGTGAAGGGAAAACGGGAAGTGACTGCTAATGTGTAAGGAATTTCTTTTTGGTGTGATGAAACTATTCTGGAATTGGATAGTGGTAACAGTTGTACCATTTTTAAAATATACTAAAACCACTGAATTTTATACTTTAAAAGGGTGCATTTTATGGTACATGAATTATATCACAATAAAAATTGGAAAAAAGTTGTTTTTGTCGGGAGATCACTCTGATTTTTGGTATGGAACTCATAGAATTATATGACTGTGTTATAATAAAACTTTTCAATTCCCTTCTTATTTATATGAACAAGATTTCTCAGTCCTTATGTATATAAAGAAAGAAAATTAGAGATAGAATTGATGCTGAATACTGTCTCTTTCTAGCAGTATAGTAATATTTGTCCATGGACACCTGAAAAAAAAAGTCCCAACCATTTCATTGATACATTTAGATAAAAATATGCTTTTTTGTAACTATTATTTTAAAAACCTTTTAATATATTTATTTTAGTTTTGATCACTTATGTGCAGTAGTTATAATAATTTTTAATAGTGTCTTATGGACACAGGAAGTAAAAATTAATTTCACTTTATAAGTATATTTTTGTTCAGAGAAGTCTGATGGGGAAGCATTATAGGACTTTCACATATAAAAATGTATTACCTTAAGATAAAATTCTCTGAGGGAAATGAACTAAAAATACAGATTCAAGGAATAAAATGTTAACTGTTTAAAATATTTATATGTTTTAAAATAAAAATGATGGTGGGTACAAAATCACTTCAGTATTTGGTATTTAGAATACATTTAAAAGAGTGAAGTAACAGCATTATTTAAAATGCTGATATTTATAATAGATTGGAAATACCATTTTTTGCAATTATTTACACTTATGATTTTAAAATTGTGTGATAAAAATGTGCAAGGGGATACCATTATTAAAGGTCAGGAAACACTGAGAATGACACAAATCATTTATATGATATTCTCATCAAAAATATATAACCTCAATCTACACATGAGAAAAAAACTCAGACACCCTAAATTGACGGGCATTCTACAAAGTAGCCGGCCAGTATCTTAAAAAGCATCAAGGTCATGAAAGATAGAACTGTTACAGATTGGAGGAGACTAAGGAGACACGACAACTGAATGCTACGTGGAATTCTGAAATAGAAAAAAAAAAATCAGTGGAAAGACTGAGGAAACCAGAACAAACTCTGATGTTTAGTGTAAAAGACTGAATGTCTGTGTCCCCCTCCCCCAAATTCATGTGTTGAAATCCTAATCCTCAATGTGAGGGTATTTGGAGGTGGGGCGTTTGGGTGGTGATTAGGTCATGGAGGTGAAGCCCTCATGAATGGAATTAGTGCCCTTATAAAGGAAATCACAGAGAGCTTCATTGCCCCTTCCACCATGTGAGGACATAGAGAGAAGATGGCAGTTTGCAACCCAGAAGAGGATTCTCACCAGAACCCAACCATGCTGGCAACCATTTATCAGGCCTCCAGCATCGAGAATTGTGAGAAATAAATTTCTGTTGTTTATAAGCCACCCAGTCTATACCTTCATTATAGCAACCTGAGTGGACTAAGACATTTAGTGAGTATTATTGTACCAAAGTTAATTTCCTGGTTTTGATCACTGTATTATGCTTAAGTCAGTTAACATTAAGGAAGACTGGATTAAGTGTATATGGGAACTCTCTGTACTATTTTCTTTTTCAAATTTCATGTAAATCTAAAATTACTTCGAAGTAAAAGTTTAAAAGTCTCAGCAGATTCTCAGGCAAAAGCATTAGAAGATTATTGAGCTACATGAGTCACAGTGTCCATAAGATAAAAGCAAACCAGTGCAGCTTTTCCTGATTCTGAGACCTGAGAGAAACTTCTCCCCCGGTGCCCTCACCACGTACTGATGTGATAAGGTCCTCAGCATCCTCTTGCAGGAAACTGTGACAAGTCAGGCTCATTTTTCTTTCTGTAGGTCTGCATTGTGTACCAAAAGGATGCGTACATCCTTCTCAAGTGCATGTGCTCAATTTATTTTCTTTTCAAAAAGAGTGTTTTTCCTGATTACAAAAGCAATATAAAGTTCTAATAGAAATTTTAGAAAACAAAGAAAACTACAAAGAAGAAAATTAAAATGCCTACAATTGCACACCATGATGAGTATATGGGGTCATTTCCTCCTTGTTTTTTTCCATGCATATATACACAATTTGTAGTTTAAAAAAAAATACTGATCATCCCGTTGTTATGGTTAACTACTTTTGTTTATAATTACAATATAACACCATCTCCCCACATCATGACATGCTTTTCTCCATTATTTATTTATATGTGTATGTATGTATGTATTCATTTATTGATTAAAGATTATATGCCACTTATAGTTATTATGAAATATTTGCTATATTTCCCATGTTGTATAATATATGCTTGTAGCTTATTTTATGTATAATATTTTATACCCCTCACACCCCTACCCCTATATTGCCCTGTCCCCCTTCCCTCTCCCCACTGGTAACCACTAGCTTGTTCTCTATATCTATGAGTCTGTTTCTGTTTTGTTATATACATTCCTTTGTTTTATATTTTTAGATTCCACATATAAGTTATATCATACAGTATTTGTCTATCTCTGTCTGCCATTTCACTTAGCATAATGCCCTCCAAGGTCATCCATGTTTCTGCAAATGGCATTACTTCATTCTTTTTTATGGCTGAGTAGAATTCCATTGTATACATGTACCATGTCTTCTTTATCCAGTCATCTGTTGATGGACACTTAGGTTGCTTCCATATCTTGGCTACTGTAAATAATGTTGCTATGAACATTGGGGTGCACGAATCTTTTCCAAGTAGTATTTTGGTTTTTTCAGATAGATACCCAGGAGTGGAATTGCTGGGTCAATTGGTAGTTCTATTTTTAGTTTTTTGAGAAACCTCCATACTGTTTTCCACAGTGGCTGCACCAATTTATATTCCCACCAACAGCGTACAAGGGTTCCCTTTTATCCACATCATTTGTTATTTGTGGTATTTTTGATGATAGCCATTCTGACAGGTGTAGTGATATCTCATTGTGTTTTTAATTTGCATTTCCTGATGATTAGTGATATTGAGCATCTTTTTATGTACCTGTTGGCCATCTGCATTTCCTCTTTGGAAAAATGTCTATTTAGTTCTTCTGCCCATTTTTTAATTGGGTTGTTTATTTTTTTGATGTTGAGTTGTATGAACTGTTTACATATATTGTCTCGAACATCATTTAAAATCAGGAGATAAAATTCTGTCATGTGGGTGGTTCAAAATTGATGTTACTGGCCCCCCGTTACTGGACCATGTGTCTGTCAACCATACAAAGGCAGGGACTCTGTCCCTGACAGAGTCTCTGCACTCAGGGTAGACACAGACCAGGACAGGTGGACCAACACACAATTTACAGCTATTAAATGCCAAAGAAGATGGGGTTTCTGCTCTACCAAAACATAAGCAGGCCTCAGCATATTGTTATTTCTAGTGGATGGTGGTGGGCTGTGTATTATCTCCTCACACTTCTATTGAGAAAAAAGTTTTCAAGTATATCTCCAAATATCACATATGTACAATTTTAATATATTTATATATTTATCAATGCATTTTTAATTATATAAATATATTTCTAGTTTACAAATTATATTAATGTACTACAAACTAATATAATAATTAAGGACATTCTATAACCTATACAAAAAAAGAAAATTATTTATAAATTATGGGTATATTAATAATTTGTAAATTATAAACTAAGCTTAATGTATATGTTCTACATCATAAAGCATACATAGAAAATAGAAATTTAGGGACTTCTCTGGTAGTCCAGTGGTTAAGACTCACGCTTCCAAAGCAGGGGGCGTGAGTTCCAACCCTGGTCAGTGAACTAAGATCCCACATACCAGGACTCTACAGGCCGGCGCGGCCGGAAAAAAAAAAAAAGAAAATAGAAATTTAAAAGTCATTAAACAAACAGGCAGTGGAATTAGAAGTTCTAATATTTTCTTCCCACACCTGAATGTGCACACCCCACTTTGGAGATTGGTGAACGGAAAGATCTTCAACCTAATCCATCCTTTGTTTGGAAAGAGAGGCAAGCAAGTCACTTTTTTTTTTTTTTTTTGCAAGTCACTTTTTATAACACCTTCAAATAGCTTCTGACAGAGTCTGCAGTCATGAAGTCCATCTTGAATCTTCTTGGACCCCTTCAGGCATTTCAAATTGACTCCTGCAGAGGTCTGCTGATCTTGGTGCCACATGGCTCTTGGTTATATCACTGGTGTGTTGTCTATTGACTTTAGATTGTTGGAGCTTGTAGGCAAGAGGCAGGCCATTAATCTGTCCAGCACTTAGCATGCTGTTAGCTTTCATTGTTAGAGGCCACTATGATTTGTAGACCAAACAGTGGCCTGGCAGTCAGAAAACATGGGTTTTAGTCCTTCCTCTGCTCCTTGCTTAGTTGTGTGACCTTGGCCAAGGTCAAGGAAGGAATTTATCTCTCTGAAGGAAGTCACAGTGTGCCACAGGAGGCAGCATCACTGGGCAGAAGACAGGCCTTAGAATCAGGCAGACATGGCTCAAATCTCTGCCCTGCATCTTGGGTGCTATGCAATTTGGGGCCAGCTGAACTTCTCTTGGCTTCCCTGTTCTCACTTTTAATTGGGGGATAATAATAATACGTATCTCACAGGCTTGTGAAATTTTGTGAAAGTTACTAAAATAGTATTCAATAAACGTTTGCTCAATCTTACTCATTTAAAGGTAAGCAAAATTATCTTTTTGTCTTAGTCCTCCAAAATCATCTGTTCCAACCCCCTCGCCCCACAAATGAGCATACTGAGGGCAAGACCTGGAGAAGGGGGACTTCCCTGGTGGTTCAGTAGATAAGACTCTGCACTCCCAATGCAGGGGGCCTGGGTTCGACCCCTGGTTGGGGAACTAGGTCCCACATGCTGCAACTAAAGATCCCACATGCCACAACAAAGATCCTGCAAGCTGCAACTAAGACCTGATGCAGCCAAATAAATAAACAAATATTAAAAAAAAAAAAAAGACCTGGAGAAGGGGGCATGTCTGAGGCCACCCCTGAGTTCCATGTCTTCTATATGGTCAGCAGACCTGGAGGTAGTTACCACTACCTCCAAGTGAATTCCCCTTAAGCACCACTTTGCTTGTGATAGACATTTAATAGATATTTTTCTGCGTATGAGGAAAGGGAAGGGCAGGGCAGAGCAGGGCAGGGAAGGGAAGGGAAGGGAAGGGAAGGGAAGGGAAGGGAAAAGCCATGACACTAACTAAGGCCCACAGGTCAGATAAAAATGTTCAGCCATCTAGAAGGAATTTGGGTGACAATAACATTCATGATAATGGCTCATATACTATATGGACAGGGTATTACTCTAAGCACTTTTTATATATTAACATATTTCATCTTCACAACAACTTTATAATCCACATTTCACAGCCGAGGAAACCAGGGCTCAGAAAGATTTCAAACTTGCCCAAGGTTATACAGGGAGAGAGCTGGGATTTCAACCTAGGTAGTCTGTCTAAGGCAGTGATTCTCCAACTTGAGCATGCGTCAGAATCACCTGAGAGGACTTCCTAGGTGGCACAGTGGTTAAGAATCCGCCTGCCAATGCAGGGGACATGGGTGAGAGCCCATGAGCCACAACTATTGAGTCTGTGTGCCACAGCTACTGAAGCTCACGTGCCTAGAGCCCGTGCTCTGCAACGAGAAGCCATCGCAATGAGAAGCCTGTGCACCACAATGAAGAGTAGCCCTGCTCGCCACAATTAGAGAAAGCCTGTGTGCAGCATCGAAGACTCAATGCAGCCTATATATATTATACATATAATCACCTGAGAGCTTGTGAAAATACACATGACTGGGCCCCACCTCCAGAGTTTCTGATTCAGTGGGTCTGGGATGGAGCCTAAGAATTTGCATTTGTAACAAGTTCCCAGGTGATGCTGATGCTGCCGGTAGAGGGACCACAATTTGAACATCAATAGTGTATAGATTTTACACTCTGAACCATATTATTACACCACCCAGGTCATTCTCCTGTAAAAGCCTTCATTGACTCCCCCAAAACCTTCAAGATAAAGCACAAATGCCTCCTTGAAACATGCAGGGCATTTCGTGGTCTAGCCTTATTTAGCTTTCTAATCTCACCTCCTTCTGGTACCCTCCATACACCTCATGTCCATCCTCCAAAGCTATTTTTTTTTCATTCCAAATGTGCCATGAGCTCTCTCTGGCTTCCGCCTGCATTTGCGGTTCCTTCTCTCTAGGATGCCTGCATCCTCACACACTCCTCCTGCCAACACTTGACAAACTTCTTGTGCTTCAAGATTAGAGATTCAGCTCAAGTACAACTTCCTTATAGAGGCCTTACAGATTCCTACGTCCTACCCCTCACTCCAAGCTGGAGGGAGAGGCCTCCTAGCAGGGTCCAGTTCTCTGGCCTTCCCTCAGTTATAGCCCTTCTCTCATTATGCCATTATTTTCCATACATTGCTTTCTCCTATAACCATGAAAGACCTGTTTTATTCACATCCTTATGCCCAGTGCCTGACACCTGGTAAATGTTTGTTGAATGAAGGTATCAGGTGGATGGCTGAAGAGCATCTCAGGAACCCAAATAAGTATTAAAAACTGCTTGGTGAAAATATAGAATCAGAAAAAGCAAACTGTACCACATCTTCTTTATCTATTCCTCTGTTGATAGACTTTTAGGTTGCTTCCATGTCCTGGCTATTGTAAATAGCGCTGCAATGAACCTTGGGGTGCATGTGTCTTTTTGAGTTATGGTTTATGGAATATTACTCAGCCATAAAAAGGAATGAAATAGTGTCATTTGCAGAGATGTGGATGGACCTAGAGACTGTCATACAAAGCAAGTCAAAAAGCAAAAAGCAAATATCGGTATATTAACGCATATATATGGAATCTAGAAAAATGGTATAGATGAGCTTCTGGTAAGGCAGAAATAGAGACACAGACCTAGAGAACAAACATATGGACACCAAGGGGGAAAGGTGGGGGTGAGATGAATTGAGAGATTGGGATTGACATATATACACTTGATACCATGTATAAAATAGACAACTAATGAGAACCTACTGTACAGCACAGGGAACTCTACTCAATGCTCTGTGGTGACCTACATGGGAAGGAAATCCAAGGAAGAGGGGATATATGTATGCGTGTGGCTGATTCATTTTGCTGTACAGCAGAAACTAACACAACATTGTAAAGCAACTGTACTCCAATAAAAATTAATTAAAAAAAGAAAAAAAATTGCCTCTTGCTCTAAGCCAGCCGCAATGGCACAAAATTTATCAGTCATTCTTTGTGCCATTGTCTGTCTCCCTTTCCCCTTTCCTTCCCTCCCCCACTCCCAATCCAGTGCTGGAGACCCTCTGCCCATGCTGTTCAGGTTTTGTTTCCAGTCTTTCTACTCCAGTCTCTGATTGCCTCCAGGTCACCATTAAAGCTGCCCCTTTTGCTATAGCGAGAACCTCATATAGGCACCCCTGTATCTGGCAACACTGCAGGATTCAGCCAACTCCAGTTTGCAAGGGTGTACTTCCCTCCCCTCAAAAGCAGGGAAGATCAGCAATGGAAGAAAAGGGCTAGTGGCATCTATCCTGGATGACATGGATTTCAACTATCTTTCCGGAGTGTGGCTTATTCTTTTTATGGGAGTCTTTTCAGGCCTCTTAGAAGAGTGGAACGGGCTCTTCTCTCATGCCATATAAATCTCTCACTATTTTTTTTCTCTTTCTCACATGAAGGCAGATAATGAATGCTGGTTGGCCTTGTGATTTACGAGTTCCTTGAATAGAGGTTGCTCAGCAGAGATCTAAGAAGCATAAGACAAGTTTAATATTTATAACTAGCTTCTCCCAATGACTGGCCTCAAATTTCATCAAAAGAGCTATGGAGCAGCCAAAGCAAACAGTAGAGGGAGTTATACCTTGTAAACTGTAACTATGAGATAGGACCAACCAGCTCTGGTGGAAGCTCAGGTAGAAAAAGTCACTTAACAAACAACAGCAACAACTACAACAAGCAGCAACAAAAAACCCTGGGGAGGAGGAAGGATCCGATTTCCAGATTTAACACAGTATAATATTCAAAATGTCCAATTTTCAACAAAATATTATGAGATCTGCAAAGAAATAGCCCATATCCATGAAAAAACAAAACAACCAATCAAAACTGTCCCCGAAGAAACTCAGATATTGGACTTTTTAGATAAAGATATAAATCAGCTATTTTAAATATGTTCAAAGAGTTAAAGAAACCATGTCTAAAGAACTAAAGTATGAGAATGATGTCTCAATAAATAGAGGATATTAATAAAGAAATAGAAACTTTTTTTTAAAAAGAACCAAATAGAAATTCTGGAGTTGAAAAGTATACTAACTGATATGAAAAATTCACTAGTGAGGGACTTCCTAGGTGGTGCAGTGGTTGGGAATCCACCTGCCAATGCAGGGGACATGGGTTCGATGCCTGCCCCGGGAAGATACCATATGCCACGGAGCAACTAAGCCCGTGCACCACAACTACTGAGCCTGCACTCCAGAGCCCGTGAGCCACAACTATTGAGCCCACATGCCACAACACTGAAGCCCACAAGCCTAGAGCCTGTGCTCCGCAACAAGAGAGGCCACCACAATGAGAAGCCTGTGCACCACAATGAAGAGTAGCCCCCGCTCGCTGCAATTAGAGAAAGCCCATGTGCAGCAACAAAGACCCAACACAGCCAATAAAATAAATAAACAAATTTCTAAAAGAAAATTCACTAGTGAGGTTCAATAGCAGAGTCGAACAGGCAGAAGAAAAGATCAGCAAAGTTGAAAATATTGATATTCAATATGAGGAACAGAAAAAAGAGTGAAGAAAAATGACCTGAGCCTCAGAGACCTGTGGGACACCTTCAGGTGTACCAACATGCATATAATGGGACTCTCAGAAGGACAGGAGACAGAGAAAGAAGCAGAAAGAATATTTGAAGAAATAATAGCTGAAAACTTTCCAAATTTGCTGAAAAACATTAATCTACACATCCAAAAAGCTCAACTAACTCCAAGTAGGTTAAATTCAAAAAGATCCACACCTAGACACATCATAAGCAAACTGTCCAAAGGCAAGGAAAAAGTCTTGAAAGCAGCAAGAGAGAAGTGACTCACCACATACAAAAGGTCCTCAGTAAGATTAACAGTTGATTTCTCATCAGAAACCAAGGAGATAAGAAGGCAGTGAGATGACATATTCAAAGTGCTGAATGGCAAAAGCTGTCAACCAGGAATTCTATATCTAGCAAAACTACCCTTTAAAATGAAGAAGAATATTATTCAGTCATAAAAAAGAATAAAATCTTGCCATTTGAGACAACATGGATGGACCTTGAGGGCATTATGTCAAGAAATAAGTAAAACAGAGAAAGACAAATACCATATGATCTGGCTTACATGTGGAATCTTAAAAAACAAACAAACAAACAAACAAAAACAAGCTCATAGATACAGAGAACAAATTGATGGTTGTCAGAGGAGGGGGGGTGGGAGTTGGGCAAAACAGGTGAAGTGGGTCAAAAGGTACAAACTTCTAGTTATAAAATAAATGTCATGGGGAGGTGATGTACAACATGGTGACTATCGTTAATAATACTGTATTGTATATTTAAAAGTTGCTAAGACAGTAGATCTTAAACATTCTCAGCACAGAAAAAAGAATTTTTTGCAGCTATGTCTTTTTTTTGTGTGTGTGGGCAAATCTCACTTTAACTGCAAATACCTTCATTTATTACAGCACATTCAATAATGAACAAACAGGAGAACTGTGACTTTTGGACATACGAATATATAAAAGTCCCTTGAAATTGAAATAGTCAAGGTAAGGACATTTCACAAGGAAAGCACCCCCGCCACACACCTCCCATTTTTCTGAAGACTGTTTTACACTCATTTAAAAAGATGACATAGCATACTCAGAAGTTCAAAGTACTAGGATGTGCCTTGCAGGGAGAGAAGAAAACCTTTTTTTCATATTGTTGGGTAAATACATGTCTGCAATTCCAGTTGATACAGGCTGATGGGTGTCCTCCCTGAGTCAGCCTAGGGCAGAACACTTAGTGAAAGGGGGCTCTGAGCAGGGATGGGAAACCGGGAGAAAGGGAGAAACCAATACCACGCAGCACCAAGCCAATCGGTTCCCCTCTAACATGCCACGCCGTGATCCCAGACACTGGTGTAAAAGAGCAACCACCGGGGTGGCAACTGACTGTCCTTACTGCCAGTGATTGATAAAGGGTCTCAATTTAGCCCGTGGACAAAATCCTTGACCAGCAAACTCAAATTGTCACTGAATTTAAATCGTAAAGGATCTAAGGACATTGTTTTTATTTATGTATATATATGGACTCCTCACGCAATTAACATTCATCTTCTCCTAAGGGTTTGTTCTATAAACTGGAATGGCCTAAGAAAAGCATTGTGTAATTGTGATTTTATTTTACACTTTCAAAAGAGAAAGGAGGGAACGGAGAGAAAAGTGTCACAAATTCTTCAACTCTGGGGCTCAGCACGTACAACAGACTCCTTGGACAAAAGATTCATCTGGATGGTTGGGTGCAACTATGTCTTTTGATGGATGTTAACTACTGTGGTGATAATTTCGTAATATATACAAATATTGAATCATTACGTTGTACACCTGAAACTAATACAATGTTATATGTCAATTATACCTCAATTTTTAAAAAGATGGTAAAAAAGAGAATTGACAAAGGGAGTCCTTCAGGCTGAAATGGAAGGACACTAGACATTAACTCAAATCCACACAAAGAAATAAAGAACACCAGTAAATGTAATATTGATCTAGAAGCATTAAAGATACTGGGACTTGCCTGGTGGCACAGTGGTTAAGAATCTGCCTGCCAATGCAGGGGACGTGGGTTTGACCCCTGGGCCGGGAAGATCCCACATCCTGTGCGCCACAACTACTGAGCCAGAGCTCTAGAACCCGCAAGCCACCACTACTGAGCCCACGTGCTGCAACTACTGAAGCCCACATGCCTAGAACCTGTGCTCCACAATAAGAGAAGCCACCGCAATGAGAAGCCTGCGCACCGCAACGAAGAGGAGCCCCCACCTGCCACAACTAGAGAAAGCCCGCACACAGCAACGAATACCCAACGCAGCCAAAAAATAAATAAATAAAATAATAAATCTTTTTAAAAAAACCATTAAAGATATAAATGTATTTTTGTAACTCCATCTTTTCCTCCATCTGATTGAAAAGACAACTGCATAAAGCAATAATTACAAATCTGTGTTGATGGGTACAACATGGGTAAGGATGTAATTATGACACACATTTTACAGATGAAGTGCTGAGGCATGGGGAGGTAGTGTGCCTTGCCAAGGTCACACCACAGTCGAGAGGCGGAGGCAAGAAGTGAACGCATGCTTGCCTGATTGCAGAGCCCATGAATTTAAACCCCTTACTATGCTGTGTTAGGAAGATCTCCGGGCCTCTCCATCTAGGTGTCAGATGGGGCTCTTTGGAAGAAGCTCAAAGCATTCCACCAATGAAGATCCCTGAGATTAGCTCTTCCTTTGTAGATTTCAATTGTCTTCCTCACAGTGTCCCAAGCACGGGGCTAGGCACACAGCAGATAGTCAATAATTCCAGTTGAGTTCCCCTAAAGTGACCTACATAGTTCAAGGACCTAAGGAAAAAGCCAGATTTAGTGAGGAAATGCTAAGACTAGATACCATTCATTAACTGCTCCCCACTGTGCCAGGCACCATGCTAAGTGTTTATTGATATTCAAGTTCTCTAGTTTCACCCATATAAGAACCCTGTGAATTAGGTTCTATAACTATCCTGTTTTATAGAATAAGGAAACTGATGCAGCAAGTGTTTAAGTAACTTATGCAAGGTCCCCCAACTGAGAAGTGGTAGAGCTGGAATGTGACCTTACACAGTCTGGCCCCAGAGCCCATGCCCTTTCCACTCAACCGTGTCAGAAGTGTCTGAGATTTTTCCAGCTATAGATATTAGTTCCCATATAAGGAGCTGACATTCAGAGCCACTAGTATGATTCCAGAAGTATGAGAAAGGTGCCTTTTCTCAATATCCCTTTATTACCCTTCCACTTGCTGGCCGATATCTGAAATTTCACATTTAGAGATTTATTCCTTTGGCTTAAGTTCCTGTCCCCTGAAACAAAGATCTAGGAAAAAGCATTAGGGAGATGCCTTTATTGTGTACATGCAGACGAGTCAAGGTCAGATGCAATCATATTTGGAGAAGGGAGAAAACACAAGAAAGAGCATGAGGGCCTGAGGGCTTCATGGAAGAGAAAGCAACAAGGCGAAGATCGTCAAGAAACAAATGCTACCATTTTGGAGAGGACCAGCATTTGTCAAATGGCAGTCATTGCTCTGGAAACATCCTCACAGACAGACAGCACTGAGTTCCTGAGAAGGACAGTCTTTCACGTGGGAGCCTTGGAGGATGGGTCTTTAGGGGAAGTGGTGCTGAAAACCCCAGGGTCGTCTGTTTATCCCGGGATTCCCTCCATTAGCTCTGAAATATTACTCAGCACAAATCCCTCTGATTGTCAGTACTGTTACTGCCATCTGGGAAACAACTCCTGTCTGTTAAAGCAAGAGGAAATCGGCTGAGGAACAGGATGCGGGGAGGGTGCAGAAGCCTCCCAGTGTGGAGGTTGCAGCCAGAGAGCTGCGCTTTCCACTCAGCTGGCACAAGCAGCGAGCTATGGGGAAGGTGCTCTCGCCGGGGCTGGTCTCTGCTCTTGATGGCTGTATGACCTTGAGCAAGTCATTCCAGCTGGTGCTCTACCCAACACCGGACTTCACTTGCCTTCTATATGCTGATGGCTCCCACACCTATATTCTTGTACTGAACCTCCCAGCTCAGCTAGACCTGTTGTCCTGGAAGGGCCGAGGTCCAGAGGATAGCCACAAGAAGAAACATCACTTAATGTTACACATCTGTCTATAAGACAAAGAATGTGCCTCATAGCCTGGTTTCAGAAACTTGCTCTACACTATACCATGTTTTAATTCCAGTGCCACCACTTCAGAGCTGTGTGACCTCGATTAACGTGCCTGAGCCTCAGTTTCCTGGTCTATAAAATGGGGATATAATCGTACTTGCCTGTCACTTATAAAGCGCTGTGCCTGGAACGTATTAAGTGTTCAATATGTGCTTTTATTGTTTTAAATAGTATTTTATTTGTTTTATGGAATAGTGGTTTCTCAATATACAGGGCAGGTATCTTTTCCTTTGTAGGATAATGCAAATTACTCTTAGAGGCAAGATGCACCTGTATGTTACTTATCTCACCCAATGAAAGCAAATATTTGAAAATATGCTTTTAAAAGTGAAGAAATGAGCAATGGTTGGATTTGATCCCCAAATTCATGTTTTGTATGTCAACAGAAGATTGAGTCCTTTCTCTGTTTTGAGACATTTAAATCAAATGAGAGCCAATTTAAGTCTGAGAGACACTGGGCAAAGCCTGCAGCCTTCTTGTCTAGACTATAAGCTACCCTAGGGGTCTGGCCCTAAACCTGCAAAGGCACGTGTGCCACCTGGTACTTCATAAATGCTCTCAACCACTCTGACAGGGTGGAGCAGAGAGACTGGTACTGTGTGATAGGACATAGTGTGATCTATTTGGTGGGATTTCTGGGGCACTGGGAAGCAACTTCCTCCACCTCACATTCCCAATCATTCTCTCCTGATGCCTGAAATGCCCATAGCATCTTCTAAGGAGACTCAAGCAAGAAATATTTACCCTATTAGCTCTCCTCCCAGCACTGTGGCCTCCTTCCATGGAGACTTTTAGCCTCCTTGAGACTTCTGTTAATACGCAAGTATGCCTGTTATGCCCCGGGCTCTTACCAACTAACTCC
This sequence comes from Hippopotamus amphibius kiboko, assembly GCF_030028045.1. Lineage (NCBI taxonomy): Eukaryota > Metazoa > Chordata > Mammalia > Artiodactyla > Hippopotamidae > Hippopotamus > Hippopotamus amphibius. Next base: position 18,564,204 of record NC_080203.1, on the reverse strand, counting down.
CAACTCGCAGTTAATTCCTTAGCAGGGCTTGACGGAGTGGGACACAGAACGAGGAAGAGGACTTGAACTAGAGGGCTGCCTCACAGCAGGAAGCCAACCGGTGCTGAAGGAGGTGGGGGGCTGGGGGCCAGAGCCTCTGACCTGACCTCACTGCACAGGGCCCTTGTGTCCCTCCCTCCAGTCTGCCTAAAACTCCAGGCAGAAATTACATTCAGCATCTGAGCAGCCCAAGATTGGGCCATCAGCTCATACCAATTTGGGCTAATGGGTGCAGAGGAGGCTGGTCTACACTACGGACCCTTTTTCAAACAGACACAGTTTTATGACTGCCCAGCCGGTACAGTAGCATGGAACTAACAGCTCACCGAGGGCTGCCAAGTCCCAGGCCTGCCAGATCTGCTTTAATGACAAGATAAGAACCATTTATAATTAGCACATTTGGTCTATAAATGGGCCCCACTACACTCCTAGCCAACAGTTTGTTCCCAGGGTTGTGTGAGCATGTACCCACGATGCTTACTCCATTTTTACCAGAATCTCAAAGAAAACCCAAGTTTTATGAAGCCCAGCCCCCAGCAGATGCTCTCAGATGCTGAGGTAGGGCCATCCAAAGCAGTGACTCAAGTTAGACTGTTGCCAGATCATCAGAAAGCACTACTGTAGGGGTGGAGAAACCCTGACGTCTGTTAGAAGGCAACGACAGTACCCTGAGACAGGAGTGGCCCCAGCCTCCCTTATCTGCTACGAATATTACGTTCTCATTCAACATTCACTGAAAACGCTTTTTCGGTGGGCAACGAGTGGGGAGCGGGACATAGTCAGAAGCCAGAGATGCAACTTTTTGGTTCCATCCAACCAAACTGTGAGTGAAAGAAATCCCTAGCAAGCTGGAAGGGGAGATGGTGGGGGCCCCCACCGCTGCTCCCTAATACCGCTGGGAATAGACACCCACTTCTGTTTCCTCCCAAGAAAAGTGAATGGACAACAAGGATACTGTGTGCATTCTCCTGCCATGGTACACACTCACACACACCCGATACACAAGTCCTTTGTTGAGCTCCAAGGCAGGAAATGGGAAATTCAAATAGAAGAGCCTGAGAAGCCATTTCATTTCATTTTCAGGGGGCTTCTCACCATTCTGCAAAGGAGCCAGCCCCGACTGACACAGACCAGAGCCCTCCTCATGGAGTCTTATTTCTCATCCTCGATAGAAAGCAGAGAACTCCCAGGGCTCAGGGCAGAAGAGGCTTCGCTTGATGGGGGAAATCCCCGTAGGCGCTGAAATTTCGTAACCCAGGGTTGGCCTCATGGGCGTGGTGGACTTGTGTTTCGATGACATGAACGTATAAAAGAGGTGACTATATGCAAAAAAAAAAAAAAAAAAAAATCACAGGAAAAGCTCCCGAAGCTCACTTAAGCTGGGTCTGAAGGGGCAGCCACAGAGAGGTTCACTTTTCTCCTTTAGATTTCTTTGTCCTCTGGATTGGTGGGCAAATAGGGAGTTCATGAGCTCGTACACACAGGCAGTATGTGCCCCAAAGCCCTGGGCCAGGCAATAATGGGGGGACTAGGGGTGCCTGGGGCTGTTTCCGCAGAGAACTGGTGATGTGGAAGGATAAGGAGGCTTTGAATCATCAAAGGGCAAGATGAAGCAAAAGTTTAAAGGCAAAAATGAGCGTGGTAGGGTGGCAGGCGTGCTGGAGACCTGGAACGAGGCCTGGCTTGCAGAGAGAGCCCCAGGCTGGGAGCACTGAGAGGTAAGGAAATAAAAAATTAAAAAAAAAAAAAACAGATTGTACTTGTCAGATACTACAGGTTATTGACATAAGAGTGTTCACTGCCCTTCCCTCGGGGAAAAAATGTTTGCAGACCGATGTGAGTTTACGTGCTGCGCACTCCGGCCCTATCGGTGTCTGCCTAGTGGCCTCACTTTTGGGGAATAAATCTGCTTTCTTCAAAGATCTGGATGGGTCCTAGGAAACCTGGTTGAGGTTCTTTCTCGGATGAAATACAGTAAGCCAGGACAGCTGTGCCTGACATTTCACGAGTAAAGCAAGGGCTTTGTGTGAAAGGGGAAACATTCCAGAGGGAGCCCCGACCCCCCAGCCCTGTTCCCACACTGCTGCCTCAGTCCCAGAGTTGGGAGCCCTCTCACATGTATTGGGTTGAAGGTGGAGAATAAATCCTGGATATTGTTTCTTTCCAAACTCCATCCAGGGTGGCCTTCCCACACTCAGCCTATTGTCCGTGGCCCATTGGCCATAACCTAGGCCTGACCCCAAAGGCAACAGCTGGGTGGTTTCTGGAGAAGTATTAACACCGGGCAAGCATGGGAATCGGGAGCCCCCCCAGAGCCCAGCAGGTCCAGTGCTCTGCTCATGGGGCCTGCAGGAGTTAAAATGCAGGCTTAGTCCCCTACTGCACACCTGCAGAGGGACGGCAGGCCCGCTCTGCCCCAATGGCTGGCATACAGCAGCCTCATTCACAATTCACTGCGTTCCAAGGGGCATTGCCTATCGCAGGCTGCTCTTCACCGGCCTCCGAGTTGCTGTTGCTCACAGTCAGGCCACTCTAATCTTGTAGATACGCCTGAACCTCCCTCCCTCAGCACATTTTTTAGGAATGGTGTTTTTTTTTTCCTCTCTCTCTCTCTCTCTCTCTCCGCCCCCCTCTCTTTTTTATCATCATCAAAATATATTCACAAAACACCCACATCTCTGTCCACACTATAAATCAGCATGGGGAGCCTCTGGCCCACAGCCCAGATCTGGCCCTCGGCTTGATTCATCTGGCATGTGGGGGATACTGTACTGGCTGCCACAGCTGCAACCCAGAGAATAATGCCTGCTCCCTCCCCGCCTCCCACCCCCTGGACTGCTGGGGCCGGCCCATTCCAAAGGGAGCCTCGAAAATAGCCAGACTCAGATGGGGGATGGCTCCTGTGACTCCTGCAGTTGCTATTAAACAGGAAACAGGACTCCAGAGCCAAGGAGGTGATTTTCATAATGAGAAAAGTCACTATTTAGCGGCCACTTTGCTCATTTCCTGGACTGACCTAACAAAGCACATCACCTGCATTTTCTCATTTCACCTTCCCAACCCTTTTGTGCTAAGAACTCTCACTATCATCTGGAGGGTAGGAAGCAGGGGCTCAGGAACTTGCTTCGCCCCACGGCTTAGGAAGGAGCCCAGCTGGGAATCAGAGCCAGCCCACTGCTCTCAGTGTCTCCATGAGCGTCCTGCTCTGCGCTGCACTGCGTCACTGCGCCGCGCCTGCACTCACGATTCTTTTCCTTGTCTTTGCAGCAGATGCAGAAGCCACGTGGTAGTCTGGGGTGACTGTACATTCAACTGCAGCTACTTAAGTGTGACAACCTCTGCTCTAAAGAGTTATACAGCAAACAAACAAACAAAACTGAAGGGCAGAGATTGTGTTTAACAGGCTACTGAGAATTTTAAAAGGCAGTGAAACGCTTCTCAACTCCAGAGCCCGAAGAAATAGGAGAATGCTAGGGGAGTTTCTCATAAAGATTCCCCTTTCCTATTTGCCTAGATAGGTCTCCATGGCTGGAGAAGGGGGGCGGGGACGGGGAGGGGATGGGTCTGAGCAAGGTCTTACTCTCCAAGAGACTTCTTCAAACCCTCCCATGGCATTTCAGTGCCCCCAAGGAATCACTGGCACAAGTGTTCATCTCTTAAAAGACTGCATTGGGATGGCATCTCTGGGCAGGTGAGCTAGAGCCCAGACTTTAGGCCCCAATAAAATACAGCATGTCTCTGAGCACCAAGAAAGATGTTGTGCATCCAGAAATACTGAGCAGTTGAACAGTAAAAGCAAAAAGGGAGCAGAGGGGTAAGTTCAGAGCCTGCAGTGTCAGACCATCTGTCTACCTTAAAAAAAAAAAAAAAGAAAGAAACATAAGCTTTTGCCTGATGTGAAATCTGTAAATACCAACGGACCCACAAATACCCTCTGCCAACGCTGCAAGGCAGTAGACAACTGCTTGGGTTTAGGAAAAATCAGGGGAACTCTAGACTGATCCAGGAAAGAGGAGGCAGCTGCATGGTGACAGAACATCCCCCTCCCCGACTCCTGCTTCTTACAGCCCAAGTGACCAGAGGTATAGAATAAAAGACGGGGTTGGCTGGGCCTCTAACCCTGCCAACAGGGTGGTCCCACAATCCAACAGCTGGTACTAACGGCTCTGGCAGTGCGATACTCCAAATGAGTACATCTTGTTCCTCCCAAGATCCTTGGAAATGGAAGCTTTGCTATGCTCATTACTGAGAAGGCTCTGGCGCCCTCCAACCCATTTGTATCTCTTCCTCCTCTCTCTAAACATTTGTTGTCTGGCAGGCACAGCTGCAGGCTCCTAAAAGCCATGGCCTCAGACTTCCGGGAGACCCCACCGAAAGGGGTCAAGGTGAGGAGTATCAACCTGAAGGGCATTGGGCCTGATTCTTAGAAGCACATGGACCCTGCAGGCCTGACCGTGGAAAACCCCTGCTTCTTTTCAGAGGCTGCTCGCATCTTTCCCTGTGTGGCACTCCAGAAGCCAAATAACTAGGAGGAGTTTGATTCCACCCAGAGAGAAGTGTATAAAAACTGCAAGAGTCTAAGGAAGTAAATCAAAATAACAGTGCATCTAGCAGCCTGGTGACCTATTTCCTGAATTGGATGTTGGAATCGCCTTCCCACAGAACAGCCAATTGTGATGTGTTAGTATTTTCATGCAGTGCAGCCCTCTGGCATGGAGGCGCTGCCCCATTCCTTCCCAAGGAAATTCCACTGCAGGCAATGTTATGATTAGTGGACTAATAACACTTGTCGTTGGAACACTCCAGACAAAGCTGCAGTGTGGACTGGCCTCCAAGTCCTTTAATCACCTATTTCATCATCTCGACACTGGAGCCCCGGCAGTAGGGATGGGCTTGTGGATCCCAATAATTAACCAAAGGGACAGCTGCTTGCTTGCAAGGGGATCTCCCTTCCCTCCATTCATATTCCCAAGCCGTTCTCGGGTGTTAACTAGTGTGGTTACCATGTCCAATACTGGATGGCAGCTAGAAAAAGAGGTGCTGCCAGTGAATTCTAAAGCAGGCCACCTGCCTGTTCACTTCTGATGTTCATGCACAGACATTTTCCTTGTGATTAGCTTGCTGGGGTTCTGGGCAGGCACCAGGGGAGAGTTCGGGAAGTGCGTGTGAGCTGACGTGCGACTCGGGGCTCTGCCGAGTCCCTTCCCCTGACATTGCATGGGGCCCTGGGGAGAGGAGACACAGAATCTCTAATTGCACCAACGCCTCTGAAGGAGCCAATCGGGTCTATGGGAAACTAGGTGGGGACCCTCTACTTTACTCCTTCATTGTGGTCCCTTTTGATTGGGCTTCGAACCAAATCAGAGTTAATTAGCTGAAGGCAGATGTTTACAGTCTTTGAATGAACTGATTTAGAAGTGAGCATTTATAAAAAGAGACTATGACAACATAGGCCGGTAGGGGAGAGAGAGGCTGATACGATTGTAGAGGTAGGAAAAGAATCTCCTGGGGCTTACTGATCACTCAGAACCACTGACTAGCCACAAACCAGTGGATTTGACCTCCTTTCTAATCCTGAGAGCCATCGAGGCTTCTTGGCCACGTCTTTCAGGAAAGAAATAAACATATAAAGAGAAAACTAAGTTGGGGGTAGAGGCGAGTAGCGAGAACAAGACAGAGAGGGTGAGAAAAAAATCAAAAAGGAGAAAGGTCAATTATTGTTGGAAGGTAGAGTGCTAAGAGCAATGTCTGCAGGCCTGGAGCAGAAGCATTGACGCTCTGGGGTGCCTGGAACAGGCTTCAGGAAGAAGCGCTTCCCCAGTGCACAGTATTTAATTATTTGAAACACATCAGTGGTTCTCTAGATAACAAGACATAAGGCAGACAATCCTTGGCAATTTTCTTCCCACAGATGCTATGCTCATTCTCCAAGGTTCCTGACATAACTACCCGGTTCCTGGGGTTCTCAGGGCGAGATGGCTGCCTCTGAGCAAACTGGGCAAATCCCCTGTGCCCAGCCCCCCTGGCCCCAGGTACCAAGAGAGGATGGCTTCTGTCCTCTCCTCCACCCCCTTGAGAAGTACAAACTGTCCGGGTGACCAGACAGCTCGCAGAGCAAAGCCTCAAACATTCTCTGGGAAAGTCCCACCCCAATCCATTTCCCACTGACCTTTCCAAAATTCATTTGGCTTTGTTTGGGGCTCCACAAGTTATGAAAGTTAGCTTCCAGAAGAGCTAGAAATGAGGCATTCCCAATGTGGGATTTAGAACTCTGTTAATTTCCACCAAAGTGCCAGTGTTTGGGGGCCGTTTCTCCCTCATATTTAGACAATGACGTAAAACCTGTTGATTTGTTTAGACACAATTGTCCCTCACCAGGACAGATGGTATTCAACAGAATAGAATAATTAGGAGATTTAAAAGAAATAATTATGTGGGAAAATAGAGTTGGAGTCAAACATGCCTAATCTATATGAAGCATTCATGTTTTAAATGTGCATAAAAATTGTCATTGTAAATTGCGTTGCCTTGTTCTCCTGAGGTAAAACAACTCTTTATCGACAAGAGATGTTTCATATCATGCTGTTAAAGACAAACATGATTTTTTAAGAATCGTGGGAACAGTGACATGAAACATTCAGTTTATTTTCATCTCTTCCTGGGGAAACTGAAGTTCCTGGTGAAACAACTTTATGAGGCAATGGCTTAATTACACTAAATGGTTTTTAAAAAATAACACAGCAGGGTGGGAGTGGGGGTGGGGGTAGTAGCTATCTTGTTAAATTGTTTGTTTGACTTTGACCTGCCTTTGGCTTTCCACAGCTCAGGGTCCAAAAGATGGGACTCTTTTCTGAAACATACAGTTCTTTCAATGAAAGCTTCATGAATAATGCTCTTTACTAGGCACACATCACTCCTTTACCTACACAAGTCAGGATGAAAGAGCCTGCCTGAGACCCTTAATCCTGAGCCAGCTGAGTCCTGGAACAAATAAGAGGCTTAAATGCAGGGAGGAAGCCAATGAACTTCAACTAACACTCTTGGGTCACATGGTTTGCTCCTTGCCTCCCCCATGGCCAGTGCCACCAAGTTCACTTTCACTTGTGTGATCTGACAGAGGCAATGCGGTGTGATTTTGGCCCAGTCCCTCGATGGGGTACTAAGCCAGAATGAAAACGTACAATAAAATCTGCCCAATTCAAAAGGTCTTGGGGCAGGAGAAAGAGCAGACTTTGAATTAAGTGGATTTGGGATTACTTGAGTTTTATTTAAGGGAGGCATCTGGTCTTGATCTCAAAAATTCATTCTAACTTTCATACTCTTATCACTGTTCAACATCTACCAAAGCTGAACATACAAATAACCTGGGACTCTGTAATTCTGTTCCTAGGGGTACTCAATAGAAATGCATGCACACGTGCTCTAAGACACATGTGCAGAAATACTCATAACAGAATTATTTATAATAGTCAACACTGATAGTAATTTCAAGTAATTCCATGAAGAGTAGAATGCGTACACTGTGATAAAGTCCTTCAATGAAATACTATCCAACAATGAGAATAACTGGTCTACAGCTTAAGCAAACATGTACATAAATCTCACAAGTGTGATGTTGAGCAAAAGAAGCCAGACACAAAAAAGTGCATCCTGTATGATTCCATTTATATAAAGTTCAAATGCAGGCAAAGCTAATCTGTGCTGTTAGAGGTCAGGACAGTGGTTAGCTATGACAGGGGAGTGTCTGGAAGAGGAAATGAGGCGTGTGGTAGGTTGAATGGTGGCCCCACAAAAGATATATCCACGCTCCAGAACTGTGAACGTGACCTTAGTTGGAAAAAAGGGTCTTTGCAGATGTAATTCACTCAAGTATCTCAAAATGAGATCATCTGGATTAATTGGCCCTAAATCCAATGATGAGTGTCCTTATAAGAGACAGAAGAGGAGAAGACACAGAAGAGGGAGAAGGAGAAGGACCTTGTGAAGAAGGGGGCAGAGATTTAGAGCAATGCCAGGGAACACCTGGAGCCACCAGAGCAGGAAGAAGTGAGGAAGGATTCTCCCCTTGAGTCCCTGGACGGAGCATGGCCCTCATCTTGATTTCAGACTTCTGGCCTCCAGAACTGTGAAAGAAGACATTTCTGTTGTTGTAAGCCACTAAATTTGTGGTAAGTTACAGCAACCCTAGGAAACTAACGCAGGGAAGGTGCTCTGTTTCTTGATCTGGGTACTGCTTACATGGGTATGTTCATTTTGTAAACATTCATCAAGTTGTACACTAATAGTTTGCATATTTTTTACATGTATATTATACTTCAACAAAAATTTATTTTAAAAATCTGATTCTGGACTTCCCTGGTGGCGCAGTGGTTAAGAATCTGCCTGCCAATGCAGAGGACATAGGTTCGATCCCTGGTCCAGGAAGATCCCACATGCCGCCGAGCAAATGAGCCTGTGAACTACAACTACTGAGACTGAGTGCCACAACTACTGAAGCCCATGCACCTAGAGCCTGTGCTCCACAACAAGAGAAGCCACTGCAATGAGAAGCCCACACACCGCAATGAAGAGTAGCCCCACTCACTGCAGAGAGAAAGCCGGTGCGCAGCAACGAAGACCCAATGCAGCCAATAAAAATAAATAAATAGATAAATAAATAAATAACTTTATTTTTAAAAATCTATGATTCGATATTCTAGTTTCCAATTACCCACCATTTTGAATAAACAGAGGCTGGCTTTATGAGATTTCACTGTTTATGTTGAAGCTGTGCTTTACGACAACAAGAAAAGCCTTTCACCAAGTCAAAAAAGCATGCCCCTAACAAATGTATACTCATAGTCTTTCCTCTACTGCAGTACGGTGAGGGGAAGTTTGGAAGACAAAATATCAGAAGCGAGTAGCCAACACCCAATTTTCACATATTTCTTTGTGTTGAAGTAGGCAGCAGGGTGCGTAAGGGGTAACAAATCTCCAAGACAGGAACTGTGTGGAAGTTTGAGGTAATGATAGATTGACCAACACCTCGCTTTCGCTCAAAGTGGATCAGTTGAGAACTCTCTGTGATCAACAACAACAAGAAGAAGCCAAACTCTGACCCCACCTCATCTGGCAATTTTGCAGTGGGTGGGAGAAGCATTACATATTGTTTGTGTGTTATTCAGAATGAGATTCAAAGATGGTTTCCCCTGTCTTGGAAAAAAAAAGATACATTTGGCAGCCTACAAACAATAAACCAGTAGAGGTTTCAGATTTTCTCCAAAAGAATGAGATGACTCCAAAAGGAGCATGTTTTTCATTTTCCACTCCCTCCAACCCCAGGCAGATGATTTTGAACGTGCACTCTCCTCTCACTGGCTTTGAAGAAGTCAGGACTTGCCAGAACTGTGGACACAAGACAAAAGCCAAGCACAGATGGAAGTGACTGCGGAGAGCAGGCCCGAATTCCCTCATCAGGGATTACTGAGAAACAAAGCTGGCCGGGTGGGGATTGCAAACAGTCACAGGTGCAGAGAGGCGTAGGGCAAGGGATGGGGTGCTGGGGAAGGGCCTTTTTCCACCTTCATATACATCAATTCTCATGCATATTTGCTTAAAGGGGGCCACTGCTGCCTAAATCCAGCTACTTGTCAGTTCAAGGAGACCCCATCACTGAAGGTGGCAGACAGGCCTGCTGTTTCCTCCATGATGGAGCAGACCACGCCCTGTTAGCCCTGCCCAGGCCCCAAGAATACAGGACTGTGACCACACTGTCTGCAGCATGAAGGAGAAAGTAAAGAAGACCACAGTAGTCTCGCAACTTTGAGAGGAGTTTTGAAGGCTTCAGTAGGAATAAGCAAAGTTTTGGCAATGATTTGGGTGCTGACTTCCTTAAGGGGCCAAATTAGGTTACAATTGATGACTCCTCTAAGTTTCCTCCTGCATTGGGATCCTCAGATGTGTGTGCTTTGTTTTGTGTGAATGCTCTGTCTTGCCCCTTTTAAAGTGCAAGCTACAAGAACAGCAAGGGCTGGGCCCTCCATTTCCATTGTCACCTTCAAGCTGTTGTCATCTACACATAGCTGTAAATGTAAAAAAAAAAAAAAGAAAGAAAGAAAGAAAAAAAGAAACAGAAAAAAAAGAGAGAAAAGAAAAGTGAAGACAGACATGAAATGACACATGTTCCAAATTAGGCCACTCAGGGATGGTCCCAACAGTGACTTCTTCAGCAAGAAGAAAAACATCACTCAAGGATTTGTTTTTGAGAGGCAAAAATGTGAAATTAGGGGGCAAAGACAAGAAAATTCCCACCTAGGAGATATGAAAAGAAAGGCTGTGTTTGTGAGACCAGATAATAACTAACTGATTTGAAAAGAAGTCAAAACATTAGGTAATGTGAAATTCTGAGCCTTGACTGTAACATATATTGCATGTGTTTTTCCTAATTCAGTTTGGTCTGTATGGCATTCCGGCCAAATGTTCTAACCAAAAGCCCTTGAGGAAAGACTGAACATGAGACAATAGTTCACAATACAATCCCATCAGCAATCACTGAATGCTTACTACGTGCTCGACATTCTGTTTGGTGCTGTGGGGAATGTGTAGGAAGCAGAAAACACAGTCAATGCCTGCAAAACGTTTACCATTTAGTTGGGAGAGAGAAAATTTCTAAACATAGGACAATTAAAACGATTAAGTTAGAAAATAAAGACATAGTAAAGAACCCAAAGAGACTGTAGTGCAAAGAGGTATGGTTCAGGCAAGAATGTGCAATTCAACAGCCCCCAAAAATTGAGGATAGTAAGGAGAGGGCTATAGGATACAAATAAGGTAGACTTCTGGGCTGTAGGAAGAAGGCCAGCCCACGTCCCGTTCTGAAACTGACATTAACAAGAAAAACTCTAACCGTTGGTGCTATTAAGACAAGGGTACTGTCTCAAAAATCAGCAAGGGACTGTGAGAACAGCTTCTAAAATCTCAACTGTAAGGCATCAATTTATAAGGCTAACCGACACAAAATCAGTTATCTAATGTGTTTGTGACCAAAGCTTTTGGAGTGTGAGTATAGGCATACCTCAGAGACATTGCTGGTTTGCTTCGAGACCACTGCAGTAATGCAAATATCACATGCAATAAAGGAAGTCACACACAAAAAATTTTTTTGGTTTCTCAGTGCACATAAAAGTTGTGTTTATACTATACTGTAGTCTATTAAGTGTACAATAGCACATTAATGTCTAAAAAAGCAATGGGCATACTTGATTAAAAATACTTTATTGCTAAAAAATGCTAACCATCATCTGAGCCTTCAGTGATTCATAATTTTTTTGCAATGATAACATCAAAGATCACTGATCACATAACAAATATAATAATAATGAAAAAGTTTGAAATATTGTGAGAATTACCAAAATGAGACACAGAGACACAAAGTGAGCAAATGCTGGTGGAAAATGGTGCCAATACACTCACTCGAAACTTCAGTTTGTAAAAAAAAATGAAAAATCTGCAAAGCACAACAGAACGAGGTCTGCCTGTACTGAATGAATAAGGAGACCTGGATCGTAAGAAGCTGTCAGTTAGTGTGCAGCCTTGTTTACGGAAGTGAAGCTAAATTCTTCGGGCCAGAAGAAAGGTTTATTTTGGATCAGAACAGAGGAGACAACCTAGGTGCTACCCTTCTCTCCCTCCCTTGGTTATGAATCCCTATAAATGGTGGTTCCTTTACAGTCATGCTGGGTGACCCCACTACTTATTACCTATGTGGACTTGGGGACTTACTTCATCTCTCCAAGCCTCAGTTTCCTCAGATGGGAATAATAATAATAATACCTACCCTCACTGAATTATGACGAGGATTTGATTAGGTAATACATGTGGTGTGTTTAGCATAGGGCCTGCCGTAAGGCAGGAGCTCAGTAAAAGTTTGCTATTGTTTTCGTTAGCCATAAAAACATCCTGATTGCCGCTAAAAGCTAGATAAATTGGTAGTTAAAAGTTCGGGCTTTGGGCTCAGATAGAATAGAGTCAATCTATTTACTAGCTATGTAACTTAGGCAAATTAGGCTGTTTGTTATTATTATTATTATTATTATTTGCTGTTGTGGCTCCTGTTACTACCAATTTGGTCTCCCAGGTGCCTTGATACTGGGAAAGGAAGTTAGAGGACATAAGTCTTCCAAGCATTGGAAAGGCATACATTCCATCGTTAATGAATAAACTGACCTTCTAAACTATAATCTCCTCTGAGTCTAGTTAGTGTGTGTCACTCCCCCAGAGTCCCCACTGGATGACCTGGGAGTTCTGGTCTCAGTGACCAACCAGCCTCTCGTCACCATCTACCCCCCGCCCCCCCCCCACCCCTCACCAAACAAGAAAGTTTTTGACTCATAAAACTGGAAGTCCAGAAGCAGGTGGCTTCAGGGCTGACATAATACTGTAACCCCAGTTCCCTTTCCCTGCTCTTCTCTGTGTCCTGATCTCCCCGAGTTGAAATGATCCTTAAGCTCGAGTGAGATAACTGTAGCAGTTTCAGACCTCACATTCATATATGACAACATATCATAGGGAAAGAGACCTGTTTCTTAACAACAAGGAAACCTTCCTCACAGCAAGCTTTCCTTCATCTCTCATTACTGTGAACTGGGTCACGTGTCCATTTCCAAATGCATCCTTGTAGCCAGGTATATCTGAAATATCCAGGGCCAACAGCATTACCAAGATTGCTTTAGACTAATTAGTCTCCACCCACTGAAGCTGGAAGCAATCCTCAAAACCGTACTTGTGCTAAACAACATGATGGTAGGCTATCAAACCGCAACGGCCACCACCTCAAGTGTAGGATATCCGTGCTTCTTAGTGTTAGAGATAATGAAAAATAACCCTACCCCGAGCAGTTGGCCACTCCCTAAAAGCCAGCTGAAGTTAAGGTCTACCCCAGTGACCTCTTTGGAACTATAGTCATATCCGGAGTAACAGGAATGTCACTGCCTGGAAAAACAGGGTCCTTTTCTAAAATGGGCTTTCCCTTCTGGCCAGACTCCTTGGTCCATAACTGCAGTTGATAGGATCTTTGGGAGAGGTTTCCTTGGCCTTTTGTTTCAGTGTTGTGCCCCCTTTATGATTCTATATGTGAAGAGGAAACCAGCCCTTTCCAGCTATGTCAGGACCCTGATTAATGCCTCAGTAGCAAACAAGACCCAAACCCCAGCAAGCCCGGTTCCTTCCTTTCCCAGAAGGAAGCTAACATGGCTCTCCCTTTGTTTGAAGGCGCTGGGTGAAAAAAAAGCTAGCTGCAGCTTTGGAGGGAGGCCCGAAAATCTGTCCCCCTCCTCAGCCCTCTACAGTTTGTATTGAATTTCAAATGAATCAATCTGAGAAACCAAGATTCATTCAAGCTGAGGTTGAGGACTCCATGCATTGACACAGGAGAGGCGGAACGTGCAGAGCTCAGGGTGACATCCAGTTCTGGACGGTGGACAACCACAGGTTTGTGTCTGAGGGTCCAGTTCCCACCCCTGGCTTCCTCCTTGAACAGTTTTTAATTTTTCTAAACTCACACCCCTCTTGCAGAGTGGTTTCACTTCTTTGCCTGACCTCTGCCTGGTTCTCCCTCAGCTGGCCAGGCTGGCTGGCTGCCCAATTGTCCCGAGAGACAGGAAGGCACCCTTTACATCTCTTCGGTTTCGTTGGGCCCGTTTTACTGCCTCTCTGGACTTAACATCAAGGACTTTAAAAACATCTCGGTAAATGCAGATGTAGAGGCTAGATAGGATTGTGGTCACCTTGGCCCTCATTTTTCTTGCTGCTCACAGAGTAGGAAAATTCAGTGCTGTTTTTGGACTTGACCCAACACCTTTTCTGTCCAGAAAGCCAATAACTCACTCTTGGAGTGACTTGTTTGGCTCTGCTGGCTATATCACGTATCATATATTATAGATGATATATCACAGTCATTGGCAAAGCTAACTAATGCCCAAACTCCACTCCCAGATCCCAGCACCAACTGCCAGAGGTAACCAGACATTCACAGTAATGAGACGTGGTGGGCTGTTAAACCAATCTGCATTATTTGAGGTGAAAGGGTGGAAGCGAACAGACTTCCAAGTTTCTTGGATTAGTATCAGTATAATTTCTTTTGGACTGTAAATACTTCGGAAGATCGTATTTTCTACATTACTCAGAATTTGTTTTTCAAATCAAGTGAATATTGTGAAAAAAACATTGTGCTCAATGTTCAAGAGGCTACAAGGGTTTTAGTAAGGGATACATGCCACATGCTTTGGAAAAATTATAAACAATCCAAGGTAGTATATGCTAGATCAAAAGGAATGGTATAGAACAAGGCTGTAAGGACAGAAGCACAGGGGACTTTGTCCTTAGTTGATGTATAACGGCTTAAATTCATTTCTAAGCATTGCCCTTGGGCCTTTTCATTCATGACAATGACATACTCTGGGAGAGGTGGGGTGGAACGCTGCTGATCACCTGGAGTTAAATGAAACCTCTCATTAACCCATTGCCAACCTGCACCAAGAGCGCTCTGTTCAGTTGCTTGCTTCCTGTGGCTACATTTGGCCTGAAAAGCATCTGCCCAGAGGCCTATATGGCAGCTTGCATTCTGATGGGGAAAGGAAGATAAATGCTTAAGGATGGGGGGGGATGGTGGTGACCTGACTTCCCTGGGAAATGCCCTCCTATATTTTGAGTTGCCTGGTCACGCAGCTTAATGATTTTAAAAGAAGACATTTTTTTGTTCAGTGGTCTGTAGTGAAGTTTGCACTCTGCCAGGGAAGAGAAAATAAAGGTCTGTGGGAGTGGAGAAATAGTAGGGACCTCCTTGGGAAATTCTCTGCCGGTCAGTCAGCTTATTAATTTTTAAAAGATGTAAAGGGGTCAGAAAGAGAACCCTGGCCTGGAAGTCAGGAAGTGCGCTGTGAGGTGGGCCCATCAGCAGAGGGAGGGAGAACATTGGTCCACAAGGAGCATTTATAATGATGAGAAGGACACAAATGTCACATTGTATACCTCTTTACAGTTTTTAAAGCATTTTCACATCTACTACCACAAAATCCTAGAATCTTAAGAGTGGGAAAGGACTTTAAGAATTACCCAGCAACCCAGGCCCCCCAACCCAGGCAAGACTCTCACCTCCACTATTCCTCTCATTTGATGTTCCAAGAAGCTCTTTGCAGAAGCCAGCTTAGCAAGTATCATCATCTTCATTTTATTAGGAAAACCAACTAAGGACTTAGTTTCAGGCCAAGATAATGCAGTCAATTCATGACAAAACTGGCCTCAGACACGCTAGTCCAGTGTTCTTTCCATGCTATCACATATCTTTTTTATATTTAAGAGGATAGGTTCTAGTCACCCTTCTGGGCCTTACTAAGTAATTTAGCACCTAATTGTTCTCAAATTGCTTTAGAAGCTTCAGATCTATTACCTCGATTAGAGCACAAGATTTTTGCGGGCCAGATCTTATACTGCCTTTAAATCTCCATCCTCTCCCCACCTCACCACCAACATTAGGGGTTCTTGGAAGATATTTAACAAATGCCTGAATTAACGAATTGAAATTCTAAAATTTCTGAGTTACTCTTTATCCTTTAGAGGCATGCCAGGTTCTACTTTCCATGATTTTGCTCTCATCTTTGGAAATTTCATTTGGTTGGAGCTACTGGGGTTACTTGGGCAGGCTGAAATACTCTGGTATCAGGGCTTATATGGGGGAATGTCTTGATATCTTATAGCACATCCCCTTTCTCGAAGGATAAACAATTGTCAAGTCAATGACCTAGGTCTGATATTGGCAAGTTGAGGATTCAATATGTATTTTATTTCTCTTTAAAGTCTTGGCTGGAATTCTATAGAATGGAGAAGTCATGTAGCCCCTGTCTGGCCACTGGAATGTATTAAATGAGACACACTGTGCTCATTTTAAATCTTAGGGTTAGAGGAAGAATTCTGATCAGAGTTATTCGTCATGGGCTTTTGACATAAACAAACCTTTCCCAAAAGTGTTAAGCTGCAATGAAAATAAGAATCAAAGACTCGGACTTCCTAGATGGTGCAGTGGTTTAGAATCTGAATGCCAATGCAGGGGACACGGGTTCGATCTCTGCCCCAGGAAGATCCCACATGCTACAGAGGAACTAAGCCCATGCGCCAGAGCTATTGAGCCTGCGCTCTAGAGCCTGTGAGCCACAACTATTGAGTCCATGTGCCACAACTACTGAAGCCCATGCACCTAGAGGCCATGCTCTGCAACAACTGAAGCCACAAAAATGAGGAGCCTGCGTACCACATTGAAGAGTAGTCCCTACTCGCTGCAACTATAGAAAGCCCATGTGCAGCAATGAAGACCCAATGCAGCCAATAAATAAATAAATAAATAAATAAATAAATAAATTAAAAAAATCAAAGACTCACATGGAAATATCCACAGGCTTGACCAGTTAGCCAAAGTGCGCACTTTTTCCTGAAGTTAAAAATTTATGCTTGGTGATCTCCATTTAAAAAGTAAGGTTTTTAAACTGCTGTCTATATCGGTTTACATCCAGACTTAAAGAAAAAAACTCTTTGGTTCATAATTCTTTTGATGTTGTTGACATACAGAAAAACTCTAGTTGATCAGTTTCCAAAATAGGATCTATATTGCAATAAGCATCTCCTGCTCCTGCCCCACCCCCAAGGACATCTGGAAAGGGTGTTAGTTAAATAGCCATGGATTTGCACAGTGCTATAATTTTTATAGCTATAAGGAAGCCTCCCGCCACCTTCACCGCTACACCAGCGATGGATGAGCTACCCCCAAACTCTTTCACGAGACAACAAGCAATGGAATCTGGCAGATCACCCTAAGCAAACACCACCCAGGCAGAAGGAGCCCAACCTGTCTAGTGGAAGTCTTTCAAATATATTTTTACCATCAAGACTTAAACTCACAAGATAAAAACAACAACAACAACAACGACAATGAAATTTACCAGGAAATGGTTAAGGTAGAGTAATAGAGCTGCTGAGATATACCTAAACATAACTTCCTAAGCTTAAACTGCATAATAATCTTTTCCAGATCCTTTTAGCTCATTTCTTATTCCAAAAAGAACCTTATATGGAATTGCACACACTTTGCCCAGTACAAATTTCACCATATCAAGCCCCTTAGACTTGGCCCACCACTAATTCACATTGTCAACTACAGCTTGGCTCTCATCACTGCCCAGTTGTTCCTTATCTACCTTATATTGTGAATATTTCAGTCTTTCTCTTCCGGTCCCCGAGTCCTCTTTATCCCAACACCCCCATTCTTAGTAGATGAGCTTGACAAAGTTTGCTGAAAAAATTGAAGCTATGGGTGTAACTCCCTTAGCTACTAGAGATGTGAGAATATCTCTCATGTCAGATGTTTTTTTCTGAGTACTCTCTAAGTTATCCCCTCCCACTCTGCTGTAGAAGTCACCTCTTCCTACTTTTCTACTCCCACATTTTTCCTCTCCCTCCAGACTTGTACTGTCCCGTATGGTAGGCACCAGATACATGTGGCTATTTAAATGTAAATAAATTAAAATTAAATAAAATTAAAACTTAAGTTCCACAATCACACTAGCCACATTTCAAGTGCTCAGTAGCCACATGGGATTACCTGATGGGACAGTGCAGACACAGAACATTTCCATCATCGTGGAAAGTTCTACTGGATAGCAGTGCTGAATAGGGTCCTTTGATTTCTTACCTATTCCATGAGCTCTTCAATCTCATCATCAACAACAGTAACAACTACCCTACAAGTGACCCTCTTACCCTGTCGCTACCAGTATCTAAATGCTGCCAAACTTTTAGAATAAATCTTGCTTTCATGCCTGCCTTCCTTTCTTGGTCCTCTGCAGTCTGACTTCTGTACCTGCTAAGAAACCACCAAAGATGTTTGGGGCATCCTCCACCATTTTTACGTAGTCATCACCCTCTAAATTTTCTCCTCTCTAACCTGTTTCTCACACCTCTTGCCCCTGGCACATCCCATTGCTGAAGAAGCGTTGCTTAGATGAGACAATGAGCTTCCCTCCTTGGCCATTCGTTCCAGGACCCTTCCTATGTGTCCCCCCTGTCCTGAAAGCCCAGTCCTTTGCTTTTCTTCTGACAGCCCTTCTCTGATGAACTCACCTTCCCTTATTTGCCTTTCACTATCTGCTCTATGAAAACAGGTCTCAATCTCATGGCTCGAGATATTAATTCCTCACCTACTGCCTGGCATTACTGGGAAAGCACCAAGAATAAGCATGTGTATTATTAATGAAGGCAGAGAAAACGATCTCCTCATCCCAGTTAATTTCCATGTCCCTCACAACACTGTGGGCAAGTGAAGAGTCAGGGATGGAAGGGGGCAGAAACAAAGACTGCAAAAGGAAGACATGGGAACACTCTGGCCAAAAGAACTTTGTCTCTATAATAATTCTGCCATAGTCTTTTCTTATAACTAGTGTCAAAACCTCAGGATGACATAGAAGTTCTTTTTCCTTTTGACTCCTTCCTCTTTCTTTCTTTTTTTCTTTTAGAGGGAGGAGTGGGTTAGTAACCCCCACCTTGCCTCTTCATAGCAAACTCCACAACAGTTGTAGATCAAAACGGAAAACCAGTCACTTGCACCAAGGCACTAGCCTGCAGTAAGCCCACAGCAAATTACAGCCTGGTGTTTTGTGAAGCAAGTTGACAGGACAACACCTCCTCTCCTTCTCAAAATGAATGTATAAAATACACTCTAGCCTTTAACAGCATCTGACGTCTATAACTAACATGAAGAGAACATCAGAACGTTTTTCCTCCCTTTGGCTTTTTTTTTTTCAAGCAGACCATAGCTCTGCTGGTTAGAAAGCTAAGAAAGTGACTAGGTAGAAACAGATAGCTTATTCAGCCAGAGGAGAACTAAAGTAAGGCAGACAACATGTTGCATAGTGCTTGATTTGCTTACACTTAATTTGAAGACCACCAGGTCCTGACCAATGCTCTTTACCACCCCCAAGCTTTACTGAGATATAGATGACAAATAAAATTGCAATATATTTGAAGTGTACAACATGACGATTTGATGTATGTGTACACAGTGAAACGACGACCACAATCAAGTTAAGGAACAATAAACACAGCCATCACCTCACCTAATTCCTTTTTTTGTGTGAGCGTGCTTACCATCTACTCTCTTGGCAAATTTTAAGTCCACACACAGTATTATTAACTATAGTCACCATGCTGTACATTAGATCCTCAGAATTTATTCATTTTTTAACTGGAAGTATGTCACCTTTGACCAACATCCCCCCATTTCTCCCACCCCAGCCATTCACAACCACTATTCTACTCTTTGTTTCTATGAGTGTGACTTTTTTTTAGATTCCACATATAAGTGATGACATAAAGTAATTCTCTTTCTCTGTCTCCTGGCCAGTGCTCTTGAAATGTAAATTCAACATCCAAAACCCACAAGTGGAGCTAAAACACTGGGAAACAGGAGAAATTTACACTGGACAGATGTGGGTAGTCCCAAAACTCAGTGATCTTTGACAGCTACAAGGTCAAGGCAGTTTCTCTTTTTTTTCTTCTTTTTTAAAAAAATTATTTATTTTGGTTGTGCTAGGTCTTAGCTGTGGCATGCAGGCTTCTTAGTTGCATGTGGGATCTAGTTCCTGGACCAGGGATTGAACCCAGGCCCTCTGCATTGGGAGCATGGAGTCTTACCCACTGGGTCACCAGGGAATTCCCAAGGCAGGTTTTCAAAGTGACTTGTACAAAATTTGCTTATAAAAGAAAAAAAAAATTAAGAGGGCATTCAGTTATATTCGAGGTAATCAAAGTAGCAAAAATAATCCCCAAAGTGAGCATTTACTAGGCAATTTGGGTTAAAATGATATAAAAGGCAGACTGTTTGAGTCAGTACATCTGCCTCTCTTGCACTTGAAGAAAATTTGTAGATGAAGAAACTGCCTGAAAAAAAAAATGAAAAAGACAAGCCTCCTTTCCCACAGCCTTCTGCCAAACAGATTCTGTTGCTAGGTAAACAGAAGCTATCAACAATTTATGTACCAATATATATATAGTGAATTATAGCTGAGAGGAATCTTGCAAGCTTATGAAACAGATGGTAATTTGTTGTGGCTCGGGAAAGAAAAGGGTTTTGCCATGATGAGCCCCTGCTAGTCTCTCTGACAATTTCCTAGCCTAATAAGCACTATGACTTCGTATGTTATGAAGCTGGATGAGAGTAGGATCATGCAGAAAAGAAAGGAAGAGTCAGAAGGAATGGCAAAGATGATGCTCTTTGGGAGTAGGAATTACGGGTTTTAAACTTTGTGTTTAAATATGCGCTAACAGTAGAAAGTAAACCAACACAGCTTGTAATATATCCCCCAGACTTGCCATCTGGGTTGAAGTCAAGTTGAATAAGCCCAAGAACATCAACTCCACTTCTCTAGCACTATGACAAATTTCAGAAAGTCTGGTCAAGCAATCAGAAGCAGGAACAACAGGGTGTAATCTTCTGTGAACCTCTGTAACTAGAGAATATACCCATGCTTAATAAAATTGTGTCAAAAGAAATTTTGGTGAATTAAGGACCTTGCAGCTCATATTTCTCATCCAAACTAAACTAGTGTTTGTTTAATAAGCAATTGGTTCACAACTGGACTTCAACTGTCTCCCCACATCCTGGAACAAACTGTTGAACCACACTCAGATCGACACTGACATCTGCAGGTAATCAAAACAGGACTTCTATGAATTGATTTCTAGACATAGATTCTCAAACCATTCACCACAGTAGTATGCAAATCCATAAAACCTAAATACCCTGGATGACTATTTCTTTAAAAAATACTCTCAATGTTTAAGTGCTTTCATAGATAAATATTTTATATAGAGTGTGAACTCACTTATCTAGAAAAGACCCACAAACATATAGTTATTTCCACCTGGTGTAATTATGGTGATTTTTATTTTCATTTTAAACTTTGTCTTCAATTTTCCATTACTTTTCAGATATTCTCCAATGAGTGTATAGTCCTTTTACAACAAGTTATTGAAAGAATGCTACCTCGGTTTCAACCTCAAACCCCTAGTTGTCCCAGTTCATTTGTATTCATGTTCATTAAAGCTTTAAAAAAAAATCCTGCAAAATGTTTTTCTGTGGTAAACAGCTACTAAGCAGCATGCTTATTTATATAGCCTATCAAAACTCCTAAATATGCACAAAGATAAGGAGAAAGCAGATTTGTAGAGTCTGAAGTACGTGATTTTTCTATAGTGCCTTTCAACTGAGTGAAATTTCAAAGTAACATTTATTGGATCAATCTGTAATTACTGTATTAGAGAAAAAAGGATCTATTACCAAGAGGCTCCTTTACAATGACTGTCTGGGGGAAAGCCTGTTTTTCTGGGCTTGTAAAATCAAGTGACTCATTAAAATTCTGAGGTAAAATATCAGCATTTGAAGAAAGCCTTATTCTGTATGTGAAAATTAAGTCTAACAGAAAAATATATCCAGAGTTTCTAGTGGTAGGGAGAAAAAAGACAACTGCTTTAAGGGCTTATTAACAAATTCAATCAATAGGCACTCATAAACCTGCAGGCACTCAGCTTACAAGTGTGTTACATTTCAAACGTTTATTGATACTTTTTTTTTTTTTGGGTGCTTGGAATGTATTTTCTTGAGGAAACAAAGTTATGGTGGTTAGAGTCCCAAGTTAATTCACAAAAGTAAAGCTAAATACTGTAGGTCTGCAACGAAATTGTAAGAAGTAGTTTTAATAATAAGATCAAACAAATGTTGGAATGATTTCAACAACAAATTATTTTTCAGTTTTCTTGTTTTGGTACATGAGGGAATAATTATAGAAAGATATGAAAGCCGGACCTTTTCAAGCACTTTAAATGTTAACATTTAAGTTCCCTTTGATATTTGCAACTTTAAAAAAATTTTTTATTTTATGCTTATTGGCCATACTTAGAGTTTTACTTTAACAAATGGAGGCACTTCCCGGGTGGCGCAGTGATTAAGAATCCGTCTGCCAATGCAGGGGACATGGGTTTAATCCCTGGTCTGGGAAGATCCCACATGCCGCAGAACAACTAAGCCCATGTGCCACAACTACTGAGCCTGTGCTCTAGAGCCTGTGAGCCACAACTACTGAGCCCATGTGCCACAACTTCTAAAGCCCACGTGCCTAGAGCCTGTGCTCCACAACAAGAGAAGCCACCACAGTGAGGAGCTTGTGCACCGCAAAGAAGAGTAGCCCCCACTCGCCGCAACTAGAGAAAGCCCGTGCACAGCAACGCAGACCAAACGCAGACCATAAATAAATAAATAAATAATAAATTTAACCAAAAAATCCCACAAAAACATAACCACAATGCAATTATAAAACAAAAATAAATGGACACAAGATGGAAATTAGGGAGAAAAATTAGGAGAGGGATTTTGATATGGAAACTGGGCAAGAATTGAAGCAGAAGTGGAGAGAGGGAACTAAAGAAAACATAGGGTTGCCTCCACTTCATTCATTCATTCATTCGACTATTAAGTGGCAGGCTCTATTGGTAAGTATAAGGACCCAGTAGTTCATTCATTCATTCAACCATTCACTCTCCTCCCCAAGTGATCCAGATAGTCAAGTTGACTGCATATTTAAAAAAAATATTTGCATCTCTCATACTATGTGTGAAGTTGAGTATCTTTTCGTATATTTAAGGGATATTTGTATATTTTCTTTTGTGAACCATGTTTTCATATTTTTGCCCATTTTCCTCGTGTGAGTTTTAGCCTTTCCCTCCTCTGGAATTTAAGAGTTCTTTATATATATATTTGGGATATTAGCCCTTTAGATAAGTATTTCTCCCAGTTTTGTTATGTTTCTTTTGACTGTGCTTATGTGGTGTTTTTTTTGTTTTGTTTTGTTTTTGCCATGCAACAGGTTTCTATTTTTATGTAGTTTTTACTTTTGTATAGTTGAAATTATTCATCTTTTTCATTGTATCTGGATTTGGAGTCATACTTAGAAAGGCTTTCCCCACACGCAGGTTACAAAGGATTTCATCCATGTTTTCTTATATTACTCACGTGGTTTCATTTTTTAACATTTAGATCCACTTGGAGTTTATTCCAGTGTACAGTGTGAGGTATGGAACCAAATTATCTGTTTTTACAGCTATCCAGTTATCCCAACAGCAATTATTAAAAAGTCGATCTTTGATGGAACTAGAGACTGTCTTACAGAGTGAAGTGAGTCAGAAAGAGAAAAACGAATATCATATTAACGCATATATGCAGAATCTAGAAAAATGCTACAGATCAACCGGTTTGCAAGGCAGAAACAGAGACTCAGATGTAGAGAACAAACATATGGACGTCAAGGGGGGAAAGCAGGGCTGGGTGGGGTGGTTTGAATTGGGAGATTGGGATTGCCATATATATATTACTAATAAGAAAAAAATCAAATTGTACACTTTAAATACATGCAGTTTACTGTATGTCAATTATATCTCATTAAAAGTCCTTAAAAAATTCATCTTTGCCCCAGTGATTTGGGTATACCACGTATACTATATGCTAAATTTTCACATACACTTGGGTATATTTCTGGACTTTCTGCTTTGTCTCAATGATCTGTCTGTTCACGAATCAGCATAATATAATAAAGATAACAGGTTATAACATATTGGTATGCAAAAAGCGGGGCAGCTTTTTTTTTTTAGAGAAGAATGCTAGCTAATAAATGTGGAAGGAATGACAGAATTAGTAAAGTATTTTGCAGCCACCACCATAAAAAGTTACTCAGGTAGGTATCACTAATGGATGCTAAAACTATTGGGTGAAAGCTGTTGAGGAACAGGAAATTTACATGGTCACATCTAATACTTTTAAAATACTAATTTAATATTAATTACAAAGGGGGGAAAATATGCTTATAGTGGAGAAATCTGGAGAACACTACTTTGACTGAGTGATCCAACTTGGCATTACCAATGGGACAACTGACATCATGTACTTACTGATGTGATGCAATGGGAATCACCTATGTGGTATTCTTGCCAAAAAGGTTTAACTAATCTAATGTTTAACTGAATCTAATCATGAGGAAACAATCTGACAAATCCAAATTACAGGACCTTATACAAGACAACTGGCCCAGACTCTTCAAAGTGAGTATTTCATGAAAGATGAAAAAAAAGTAGGGGGACTGTTCTATATTAAGGAAAACTAAAGAAACATGACAACTAAATGAATTTGCATGAACTTGGATCCTGAATTGAAAAAATTGATAAAATATTATTATTTAATTCACAGTCCATATTCAAATTTCCCAAACTGTCCCAATAATCTCTTTTAGATCAGCTGAGCCTGGCCCTGAACAGCAGAACCACCCAACTTACCCACAGACTCATGAGAAAAAAATGAACTATTATGTTTTAAGTCACTAAGATTTCAGGGGGAAGAAGGGGGGTATTACACAATAATAGCTCATTCAAATATGCTATCATTTGTGTAAAATTTTGGGAAAAAGAATATATTGATGAATTTGTTTGCATATATGCAAACTTTCTCTGTAGGGATACACAGGAAAATAAAAACACAATTGCTGTGGGAAAGAGGAGCTATGGTGGCTAGGGGATGAAGACAGGAGGGAGACATTTCATCGTCTGCCCTTTTATACCTATAGAATTTTTTAAACACATGAATGTATTCCCAATGAATGAATGAAATCTGTTTCTTTTACTCAAATCTTTCCAGAACCCTTGAATCATCTCTAGTGGGTAATGGGAACTCTCATACTCTACTGATGAGACTATAAATTGGTACAATCTTGGTGGGGTGGAGATGTTGCTTTAAGAAATGCCTATAAAATATGCAAATACATATGCGATACATAGACTATCTCTAGAAGAACCCACCAGAAGCTGATAACACTGGTTGCTTCTAAGGAAGGACCTTATAGGACTGGGAATCAAGGGTAGAAGGAAGACTGACTTTTCCCTATATGCCCTTTTTATTGTCTGAATTTTTATGCTGAACTTGTATTACATTTTCAAAAGGAGCATAATAAAATAAAATGCACATATCCTTTGACTCAACAATGTATCACTTCTAAGACTCTCTCCTGCAGAAATACTTACAGAAGAAAAGATAATATTACTTGTGCATATGAACACATTTTAAAGAACCTAAATGACCATCAATTAAGGATTAGTTAAATAAATTATGGAATATTCATATATGGAAATACTATACAACTGCTAAAAAATGAACCCATAAATCATCACCCAGGTTGACACAGAATATTTCAGAAATCCTGAAGCACTCCCTAATGCCTGCATCTAGCCATCCAGGTCACACAGAACATTCCAGAACACTTGAGGCACCCCCTAATGCCCACTTCCAGCCATTCGCCCCCTGTGAATGATCACAAACTGCACGAACCCATGTACCCATCATCCAGGTCACACAGAACATTCCAGAGACTACCCAGTTTGTAATAATTCATCAAGCTGTACACTTTTTTGTATGTATGTTATACTTCAATAACAAGTTTTAAAATATGCATGTGTGTCTGTTATAAATATGCTCACATATATATAGAAAAAGGTAATTAGGTTTACAAATCAAACTATGGATGAAAAGGCTATGGGGGGAGGTGGTTATTTACTTTGCATAGTTCTATAAGGTTTACACTTTTTATAATGAACTTTTTCCCTTAATTTATAATTTTAAAATGAATAAATAAAAATGATGAAGAAAAACACTTAAAAAATAATTTTAAACACTTCTATGAAATGTTAGCTTTGTCTTAAAGAAGGAAATAGACAACATCAGGATTTTAAATCCTAAAATTCTTGACCCACTACCTACAACAGCCACAGTCCCCCCTCCTCCCAATCCAACCCTACAGGTCCTGGAGGGAGATAAATGCCTGAAGAATAGATTCAAAGAAACACTTAACTAGCTTGATCTTTCACCTCAGACTTCAGTGTAGTCACCAAAAGGGTTAGATCAAAACTTCCTTTCACCCAAAGCAGGCAGGCCTCAGTGACCCAGACTAGAGGTTCTTTCTCTGAGAGCTACATTCTGACCTTAGCTTTGGAGCTCTCACTACTACTTTAGTCAGAAGAGATTGGTAAGGAGACAAACTGAGGGAAAACCACACCTAGGGAAGGCAAGAAACCACTTAGGATGACCGACTGATCCCAGTTTGCCCAGGATTTTCCTTGTGTTAGCACTGAAAGTCCCCAGAAAACCCCTCAGTTCCAAGCAAACCAGGACCTAGGAGATCAGGCCTCAAGTGCTTTTTAGGCCTCTTCTCCCTGAGCCTCAATCAAGTTGCCCTTTGATCTGCAAGGTGAGAGGAGGGTGTCTTCTCCTCAGAAGCTAACCGAGAGGTGCCAGACTTCTCTTACCATACTTCATAGGAGAAGAGTGAGCACAACCAGAATCCCAGAAAGAGGCTCCAAAGAGGCACCCCAAAGAGCATTTCACACAGATTCAACAGCTTTTAACCTCTTCATACCAGCAATCCCACACATCACTGAGACGCAGTCCAATCCCTGGATCAAAGTGCTGGTTTATATTTTACTTTGTAGATTTTGGCTATATGTAGCTAGCTATCGCTCAGACACTTGTTTACTATAGATGTTTCTTTAAGTGAGCTCACTTTTTCTTTGTTATATTTATCCTTAAATATACGTCTTTAAAAATATTATTTGCTAGGTTTATTTTAACAGAACGCTTCCCATCGCTTTCATAAATGGAAAATTGGTATCGCATGCCACAAACAGAAGGTACATATTAGGTATATATGAATAACTATTACCTAAATGGAGTACTCCTTGATGAAGAGCCCTCGTGCAAGTTTTCCTCAGGAATGCCTGGAGCACAAGAAGCTTGGTGCTCCTCCTAGAGGTCAGAGTGTGTGGTTAACAGTGCCCTGGGAGTTTCCTCCGGCTCCTGCTATTGGTTAAGCCTGCCCCATGACTTTCTTTCAGCTCCCTCTACTGGCTGGAGTGATTTTTCTTTCAGCTCCCCCTGTGGGTAAGAGTGGGGGCAGAGGGCATTGTTCAAGAAAACTTTATCGATTGACTATTATGTTTTAGAAACAGAGCTGAGGATACAGGAGAGAACATAAGAACAATTTTGTATTGTAATTGAGCACGAATGGGGAAAGAAGGGAAAGAGGAAGTTAGAAGATTTGAGCACAGATGGTACTGTTTATCTCCATTTCCTAAACCCCCATTTATTCAAGTCATGGCTATCCAACTTTTATCCCTTCCACCTCACCAAAAGTACGCTCATGAAAGTCTCTAGGGGACTTCCAAATTATCAGATCCAATGGGAAATTTTGCATCCTCATCTTAAGTGACCCTGGAGACGACTCCCTCCTTAGTTTTGCTGATAGCATTAGCTGGTTTCTCTAAGGTTCTCTCCTAACCCTCTTGCCACCCCAGCTCTGCTTCAACCTGCCTCCTAAATGTTGATGCCTGTCAGGATTTTGTCCTTAACCCTCTTCTCCATAAATCTTCCTTCTTACGTTTACACCCTAGCTCCCACCTAAATCAGCTAAAGACTCCCAAATCCTAAAAGACCAGAGGTACCTCTGTTTCTCTCTCCAACCCCATTTCTCATGTTAGCAAATTCCTTATATGACTGTGAGGGTGCCTTGCTCTTTTCTTTCCTGTATCCTATTCCCTCTCACTTCTCTCCCCACCCTAATTTTGTTATTCGATTCAGCTTCAGTGTTACCTCTTCTGGGAATCACTTCAGAAGCACAGCCCAGGCTATGTTGCTCTCCCTTTGTGCTCCCCAACACACTTGAATCGGTGCTTATAGTGGTCAGTGTACTTGTTTATTCCACTAGGCTGGTCATCTTGAAGGCACTGACTTCATCTATGTTTACAGTTCCCAGCACAGGGCTTAATAAATACTTGTTAAATTGATGAATATAAGGAATCCATGAGCTGTGAACAGGTAAACTTGGAGGAAGAGGAGCTTGAGGATGGTTGGGGTGGGTGAGAGAAAGGGATATTTACAACCTGAGTATTTAGAATCCTATTCCCTTTCCCTTCCTCCCATGGAGGCAGCCAGGGCTGGGGGTGCCGAGGGGGCATTGTGGTGTCAGGGTCAGAAATTGGTTATATATAAGAGAAATGAGCAATTATGTTGAGGATAAAGGGAAACAGGCTTGTCACTATCCGAGAATAGTTACAAATATGGATAGGACGGATGCTGGAATGAACCCGGTAGTGTTGAACTGGATTCGGAGATACCAGTTTGAACACATGATCTTTAATAGATGATCAGATATACATATGTGTGTATATCTAAATATACATTTACATGTATTTTCTGTGTTGAGAGGGCCTTTATTTTTATTCATTTATTTATTTGTTTTTGGCCGTGCCATGAAGCTTGTGGGATCTCAGTTTCCCAGTCAGAGATTGAACCCAGGCCATGGCAGTGAAAGCCCAGAATCCTAACCACTAGGCCACCAGGGAAGTTCCGAGAGGGCCTTTAAACCATAATGTCCAAGTAACAGTGATTATACCTAGTGCCTATACTTTGGTAATTGTACCAAATACCATTCTCTATTAAAAGGAATCAAGGCTCTCTAGAGAAACAGCTGATCCCAGGGCTGGGGCAAGGAAAGTATGCATCTGGGACATCTTATGCCAGAAAGTAAAACAGTGCTCAAAAAATGATAGAGATTTGCCAAAAGGACACAGCAGCCAGCTTGGAGGGACTCTCACTGTCCAAATCTGAGATATGAATATCAAAAAGTCATGGTTATGAATAAAAACCCACTGACTAAAATGAGTCCGTGATGATCAAATACATGGTGGAGAAGGGAAAGTCCTTCTTTACACTAAAATGCCAACTAATAAGTGTAGAAGGAATAATGGAACTAGAGTCACCACTGCATAGTCATCATAACACCAGCAGGCAAGAAAAGATCAATGGATACTAAAACTACCGGCGGAAAGTTTGATGAAAAAACAGGATATTTATATAGTCTCAAAGTACCCCCACACAAAATATTTTATGAATTTCAAAGGACGCTAACCATACAGTGGAGAAACACAGCAGACACCTCCTTAACCAAAGGATCAAGGGTCACCAGTAATAGGACGAAGTGGCACCATGTGCCTCCTGCAATATGTTGAGAACGCAACACCACTTCTGGGATATTTCTGCCCAAATTGCATAACCTGAATTTAATAAAAAGGAAATATCAGTCAAACCTAAATTGAAGGACATTTTTCAAAAATAACTAGCCGGTACTTCTCAAAACTGTGAGGATCACAAAAGACAAAGACAGACTGGGGGACTTCCAGATTGAGGGAGACTAAAGACACATGACTTAGTGTACCACATAATCCTGGACTGAATTCTGGGCCAGAAGAAAAAAATTTTTCCTCTTGCTACAAGAGCCTTATTGGCACCACAGGCAAAATATGAACAGGGTCTGTACACTAGGTGGGATAGTTTTTGTCTCAAGGTTAATTTCCTATTTTTGATAGCTGCAGTGTGGCTATGTGGAATGTCCTTGTCTTTAGGAAATTTACACCAAAGCACTTAAGAGTAATGGGGTATCATGTCTATAACTTATTCTCAGATGGTTCAAAAAAAATGTGTGTGACACATACATATATATATACACACACACACACATACATACATACATACAAGAGAGTGGGAGGGATGATGAAACTAATGTGGTTAAATAACAACAACTGAGAAACCTGGGTGAAAAATGTACAGCAGTTCTTTGGGCTATTCTCGCAACTTTTAAGTGTGAAATAAAACAGTTCATATATTTGTTAAATACTGACAAGAAAAGTGAGTGTTTAAAACCCGAGTCATGCATGAAAGGCTTTTATTTTTTGCCTGTCTACCCCCCCCATCTTGTTCCAAAAACAATTCAGTCTTATGAATATGTTAAAAAAAAAAACATAAGATAAAATAAATCCAAAACAAGTAAGAAATATGTGTGGCCTTGGCAAGAATGTTCTAAATTGTCAAAATCTACAAAACGCTCTTGAAAATTTGACAGATTATGTAGAGAGGTTTCTCTTTGTTTTGGGAAACAGCCCAAACTTCAAAATAGCTATTAGTTCTTTTGTGTTCCTGATATCCTTTTATTCAAAACTGGACTGCAATTAGACACAGAGAATATTGGGATATGGAGGCAGA
Source organism: Hippopotamus amphibius kiboko (assembly GCF_030028045.1). Taxonomy (NCBI): domain Eukaryota; kingdom Metazoa; phylum Chordata; class Mammalia; order Artiodactyla; family Hippopotamidae; genus Hippopotamus; species Hippopotamus amphibius. Next base: position 18,533,960 of record NC_080203.1, on the reverse strand, counting down.
AAATAATAAGAATAAAAGAGAAGGGCTTCAAAATTTTACAGAATTTTATGCATGTGTACACACTTTATTAAATTTGCCTTCTAAGATATACACAAGGTCAGCATTTCACAAAACTTATTATTATTCCAAAAGCAGTTATCATGAAATACAGTGATTATATAAGTCAGTCAAGCAAAAAGAACATCTATTAAATTTTCTTATCATATCATCTCTTGTACTTGTTTTCAAATAGAAGCCTGAAATATAATATTAGAATAGGAAGAGAGAATTTTACTTTATAACAATGATCACTTTTCAAATATTAGACTTTATATAAAAATAAAGGAGTACTGTCAACAAAGCTCATCTGAAGGTTAGCATCTCTATCTTTTATTTAATCCAAAACAACCCCTGCACAAACTAAACTTTCTAGTCACTTTAAACAATAAAAACAAACCTTGGCTTAAACAGTAAAGTGAGTCATCCTGCTTCCTAGTTCTTAGACCAGTGGAACAATTTAATTTTCCTGTCCCAATTCTACCCCACCGCTGAATTTCAAAAATAAATTTAAATATCATTACATTCTAAAGGTTATGTCTTAAGAGTCCTAAATTAGAGCCAAAAAATGACGGCCAAAAGTGTCCCTTTAAGGCAAAGAAGACAGTAGAGAGCTGGTGGATAAATACCCTATAGGAGAAAACCATCTCTCAGTATTATATAAGCAGAAACTCTTAACATGGTTCTTTCACAAACAGAGTAAATACACTGCATACCATCGAAGTAATTTTTCTTTAAAATGGCATACTAGAGAACAATCTTCATAATATATATACATTCATGTTAGGTTTGAAGGATTATGGACTTTGCACAAGTGAAAGCCAATATGAGAAATAAAGCCATTAATGGCCATTATGGAGGTTATCACAATTTAAAATAAACACACCTGATGCTGTAACAGAACTACTTATTGCAAGCTAAGTGATGCTCCCTTATAATTCAGAGAGAATAGGTTTCCCTTCAAGCCCTACAGTACTACTAGTCTGTGAGTACCCTCAAAGTGCATCACCTTCCTTTAAAATTCGAGGATCTTTGCCTTCAAAAGACACAAATGCAGTAGTTTTCATTTCTTACATTCATTTAAAAATGGAATATTATGGTCCTAGCAGGCAAATTTGCATGTTAAATACAGACAATCCAACCACGATGTCTGAACATTAAAAGAAATCTATCACAACAGACATTTTGCACACAGTTTTAAAAAATAAATAACAATAAGAGATTACACTCAGGTCTTTAAAACAGCTCTATCGGGATTTTCCTCTTTTAAACGTTAAATAACTTATGGTACCACAGACTGACTATCATGTACACTGTTGACAGCTTAAACAGCTTCTTAAAAGCAGAATGCACAATGACATTGACTTTCGCAGCTCCTAAAAGCTTCCTTGTAGATATTAAACTGCCCTTCCTATAAGGCAGCAGGTACAAGAACTGGACTCTGATTCTGGTGGCAACACGATAACCAAAACACAGTCGACAGCACAACTCACCACACGACAAAACAAACAACTCCAATGACAAAAAAGTAATCAGAAAGAAGCAGCAATTGAAACAGTATGTGGCAGTCAGACACAGAAAGCCCCTTTTCTACCCTACCTTATGATATACGTCTTTACAGCATGACACTGAACCCCAAGGCCCCTCAGGCCTCATTACACCACCCGAGATAAGCTGTCAAGCTCCGTGTACGCTTTTCTACACAGTGGTTTGTGTGTAAATAACATTATTCATTCATTTGTAGATGCTCCACACATCTGGTCAAGGCAGGAATTTCTTCTCCTTGATAACACCACCTAGAAACATTAACAATATTTTATATATTCCTTAGGGCAACAGGTTTGAGGAGAACAATATCAACTGGGGTAGCTAAGTCATAAGAGGCTGCGGTGACTAATCCCAGCATCCTGCAAGTCCGTTTACATTCTCAGCACTAAAATCAATCCTCGCATCCTACACTCTGACAGCAAAGAAGCGATAATGGACAGTAATGAAAGCAACCACATGTTTTTTCCCCTCTGTGAGAAATGGCAAGGAAGCGGCTCAAACAGGAAAGGGAAACAAAATAATGTATTTTAAGCTGATGCAGAAAAATAAAAATTTATATCAAAAGCGATTCATCTAATACTGTGAGAGAAAGAGATTTGAGACTTATGTAGTCAACAGAGAAAACAAATCTCTCAAGCAAGAGAATTTCTGATCAACTCTAGCTGTCATGTCACTGCTGGAAAAAAGAACTATTATTGAAAATACATATTAATGCTTTCCTTAAACGTATAGACTCTAAAATAGGTGCTTTTTGAGGCACTGAGAAAAAAATATATATACATATATACTCTAAGCAATCAAAAATGAGTATTTGAGATTTCATTACTAGCTCAAAATGAGATCAGCAAAAAGAGACATAACTAAGGTTACTACACTCGTAAAATCAAACTTTAGAGAAGAGAGGTGCCAAAAAAGAACGGCATTGAAATGGTTTAGATCGGTAACACTTTAATCCTCATTATGGATCAAAGTTCCCTGCGTTCCTCCCTGAATGTTTTATGCAGGAAACAGCAGTTAGAACACTGAATCAGAAATGGGTAAGTCACTTGGGTGAGAGATCATCCATCAAGATGAACGGAGAGCATGAATTGGAGCATGCTACTGGAACCTCTGCAGTTGTGCTGCCTTTAGCCAGTGAGTCTGAGGACAAGCCACTGCTGCTACTACTGCCATCCAAAATATCTGAACTGAGGACAAAGCAAAAAGAATTATAAGCAGATGCATCTATCAGGGTAAAGGCAAACATAACATGCGACGACATGGTTTCAAGAACTCACGGATCAGTACAGCATTGGTAAATCATAAAAAGCATAAAAGCAACAGCAAAACTACAGAATGTACTATATTCAGATACCTGCAAGAGGACAACGTCACACAAATCCCAAGTAAGACACTCAAGGTTCTGTATCATTTGGGGGCTCTCTTGGAGGACCCAGAAGGTCCAACATACCAGTAAATGTTCCTCTAGATGTGTCATGGCTTTTGTGAGGGAGTTCCCCTACATTCAGCTCAAGTGATTTCTACCTTTATATTTCTCTTCTTTTTTAAGTTTTTAAATTTTTATATTTCTCTTCTTACCTTCCCATCAGCCTTGGAGTAAGATGAATGGTTACTCATTGAGGTACCCTAGACTGTCGGAAGTACTCTAGCAAGTATACTGCTTCATGGTCCCTCCATTCCAGAACAGTCTTTCAGCTGCTCTAGATTTTATCACTTCCCCACTCCCAAGAGGCCTTCAATTCAAATACACATTTTTTTTCTAATTTCCTCCATTATTTGCCTTTTATGTTCTTCTCATTTCATGAATTTCTTAGACTATTTCCTTTCCTCTCGCTTTCAAAATTCAAAGGTCTCCCTCCTATTTCTAAAAGACTCGTTTCTTTGATCCCTTCGGTTACCATCCAGTCAAGCTTCTAAAAGGAGTGCTCTATTATCCACAGACCCAATACCCTCACAGCCCACTTGCCTCTTTAATCCTGACAACTGGCTTCTGTGCCTATCCTTCCACTAAGACTCCTGATCTGGGCATCAAGAGCCTCTAGATCCCAGCCTAGGGATACCTGACCCATCTAACCCAGGCTCCCAGGGCTCCCAACAATCAAGCCGGCCTGCCTCATGAATCTGGCTACAGACTTTAGCATTCACAATTGACAGCCTTCACAATCTGACAGCAGGCTGCCTTCCTGGCTATGATTCCCATCAATCCAACACGTAAGCTCTATGCTCTATATCTGGCCCCAATTCACTCACTCACGCATTTCATTTCTTCAGTATTTACAGAGTACCTGCCAAGCGTAGAATGTATGCTAGATACCAGAAATACAATGTTTTATAGGACAGACACGATCCCTGCCCTCATCTCATTTCCAGTATAGTACAGGAGACAGACATTTAAATAATCATGCTAACAAATATATAGTTATAATTTGTGATCAAGGCAGTAAAGATACAAGGGGCTCTGAGAGTATATAACATGGGTGACCTGATCTAATTTGGAGGAATACAGAAGAACAAGGCTCCCCCAAAGTGATATTTGACTTGTCTGAAAGATGAGTAGGCATTAATTGGGTAAAGTTGGGGAAGAAGCAAGGGTATTTCTAGGAGCCAAAAGCAGGCTAGTACAGCTATAGCACAGAGAGCAAGGAGAACATGATGAGAAAAAGCTGGTGAGGGAGTCAGGCAGTTTTAGGATCTACACAGACATACTTTTTTTTACTTTTGAAAAGAAAACAAAGCATAGAATTGGAGTAGGAATTGTGAATCAGAAAATATAGGTTCTAGTTTAAGTTTGATCACTAGCTCCTTTCCAAAAGCCCATCCTCACCTAAACTGCTCTGAGACTAAATATTATATCTTTAATATTATTCTTTTTAGGAATTTCCAAGTTAATATATTTCCACTGTTAAGCAACCTATGGTACATTTGCAAGTTTCTGGGCTCTGTACCACGCTTAATAAAATGTAACGTTCCCCAACCCAGCTTCTCTTAATTTTCTTCAAAATGTCATTTCTTTCTTTTGCCTGTGGATTGTTTTCAGGTGGAAACAGAATACAAACAGGCTTTGGAAAAGTAAACATATTGTGTTGGCCAAAAGGTTCGTTTTTTTCCTGTAAGATGGCTCCAGTAGAGCTTAGTTGTCTTTAACTTCATTCAAAACAATTTTGTTAGATGGCATTGTGACAGTTGTCATATCAGCATGCATTTTAAAAAATATCAAGATTGGTGAATTTTTGTATAGCCATTTTAATATTTAAGATGGAAGAAAAAAAGCAACATTTTTGGCACATTATATTTTATTATTTCAAGAAAGGTAAAAATGCAACTGAAATGCAAAAAAAAAAAAAAGACTTGTGCAGTGTGTGGAGAAGGTGCTGTGACTGACTGAACATGTCAAAAGTGGTTTGTGAAGTTTCGTGCTGGAGATTTCTCGCTGGATGATGCTCCACAGGTCGGGTAGACCAGTTGAAGTTGATAGTGATCAAATGAAGACATTAATTGAGAACAATCAATGTCATACCACGCAGGAGATAGCCAACATACTCAAAATACCCAAATCAAGCGCTGAAAATCATTTGCACCAGCTTGGTTATGTGAATTGCTTTGATGTTTGGGTTCCATGTAAGTTAAGCGGAAAAAAATCTTCTTGCCTGTATTTCCACGTGATTCTCTACTTAAACGTAATGAAAACGTTCTGTTTTTAAAACAAATTGTGATGGGCCATGAAAAGTGGAAACTGCAATAATCTGGAATGGAAGAGATCCTGGGGTAAGCGAAATGAACCACCACCACCCACACTAAAGGCCAGTCTTCCTCCAAAGAATGTGATGTTGTGTATATGGTGGGATTGGAAGGGAGTCCTCTATTATGAGCTCCTTCTGGAAAACCAAACGATTAATTCCAACAAGTACTGCTCCTAATTAGACCAACTGAAAGCAGCACTCGACAAAAAGTGTCCAGAATTAGTCAAAAGAAAATGCATAATCTTCCATCAAGATAAGGCAAGACCACATGTTTCTTTGATGACCAGGCAAAAACTGTTACAGCTTGGCTGGGAAGTTTTGATTCATCGGCCGTATTCACCAGACATCGCACCTTCGGATTTCCATTTATTTAGGTCTTTACCGAATTCTCTTAATGGAAAAAATTTCAATTCCTTGGGAGACTGTAAAAGGTACTTAGAACAGTTCTTTGCTCAAAAAGATAAAAAGTTTTGGGAAAATGGAATTACGAAGTTGCCCGAAAAATGCAGAAGGTACTGGCACAAAACAATGAACACACTGTTCAATTAAGTTCTTGGTAAAAATGAAGAATGTGTCTTTTAGTTTTACTTTAAAACCAAAGGAACTTTTTGGCCAACCCAGTAAAAATGGAAACCATATATTCCACAGTCCTCCTACTCTATGCTTACTGCTGTCAAATGCATCATTAATAATACTACTTTTAAGTAAGAAGTTTGGAAAATTTAGCTGGCTCTGGTATTTTTTAAACCAAATGGCAAAATGGGTCTAAAATATGAATTATTCAAAGTATTGAAAGAAAGTTGCACAGATAATCTATGACATTGGAAAATCGAAAGACCTTTATATTTGCCTTTGGAACATATGTGATTTTTCCTTCTGCAGCATTCTGCCTAGACTAATATTAAAATGAATTTACTTTCCTAAAGCACATATTGGCTGGGAAGCCGAAGGACACGCTCTCTGCTACTTGGCAGGAAGAAACAGTCTTAGATTAAAATTTGGCCACCAAGCAGATAATCTGAATATAAATACTTTCTTATTCCAACCAGACTTACGGTGATCCCTGGGTTAAAAGATTCCATTTGCCATAAAACGTTCTTGCTTAGGTGAATCCTGTATTCATTCAAAAACATAGAACATGACTCATGCCATGCAATCTGTCTTCTAACATTGTTGATTACCTTAAAGAAATAGGCTAATGGGGAAGTTACCAAGAAAAAAATGAGTCTAAACATTTCATTTCATATATTTTTTCAAGAATATATTTTTTTCAAGAATTTCTTCTCTATTATTACGTGTAAACATATATAATTGTGTTTCTTTGACAGAAAAATAGCATACTTGCATTTGGTCTCCAATGCAATTTAGATTCAGAGCCTGGTAAGCCTTTAACCAGGTATTTTCACTAAACTAAAATCTAGTTTCTGTTCTAATTAATCTGGCACTACTATACATGGTCCTGGGCGCAGTGACTACAGGTCACAAATTACCCACTGTTAATATATCCACAAGCAAGACTTACGTGATTTTGTAATCCACAGAGAGATCCCTGTACAAAAGTGATTTTCACTGTGTCTATTAAATCTCCTATCAGGGCTTCTAAAAGCAACAAAGCATGGTCCAATTTAAGTTTCTCTCTTTTTTTCTTTTCTAGTTGAAGCTCTGATAGAGGTGCTAATGAGCCTTAGACTAATGGCCCAAAGCCAAACAACGGCAGGAAAGCAAAGGACACAGACAATTCAGATTGGACATAGGAGTACATGAAACAAAAGTAAACTAATTCATTTCAGCCACTGACTATACCAATTGAAGTAGTATTTGAACCACTACCAAAAATAGTTATGACAGTTAAAGTAGTGCCCTCTGTCTAAAAAAACTAAGGGAGAAAGTATAAGGGAATCATTAAAACATTCAGTGATAAAGTAACAAAATTAGGTTGTCCTGTGTGACTCATGCTATCACCCATCTGGTTGAGCCACTTTGTGTCTTGTCCAGTCTGTAAACTGGGTTCTATCAGATAAATGGCAGGCAGGTAAATGCGCTAGAAATCAGCCCCAGCACAGATTTTAGTATAAGGTAAGACTACAAGAGCATCCCCCTACCCCTCAGTGTGGGTTAAACTGGTCCATAGGGTATGTTCTCTAGTCTCTACTATCTTACCTTACGAAGACCCAGCATTATCTTGCTGTATAACCTCTAAGTTTTTAAGATTACATATTTAAATATGATCCTTTCCAAATATGTCATTTTGGGGATAGGAGTTTAAAAGTATCAGCACATAGGGATGTAATGTACAACATTATCAAGATAATGAACACTGCTGTACAATATAAATGAAAGTTAAGTCAAATCCTAAGAGTTCTCATCATAAGGAAAAAATTCTTTTTCTATTTCTTTAAATGTGTTTGTATATGAAATGATGGATGTTCACTAAACTTACTGTGGCCATCATTTCTTTACGTACATAAGCCAAATCATTATGCTGTACACCTTAAACTTATGCAGTGCTGTATGTCAATTACACTCAATAAAATTGGAAGAAAAAAATTTTAATTAAAAATACTACTTTTTAATCACCAGAAAAAAAAACAACTATCAGCACAAAAGTCTAAGCTGCTCACATAAACATCTTCAAGTATATGTAAACATTTCTATCATTAAATAAATCATGATTAAACCTTATTTGTACATGTCACATATTCATGGTAAAATTTTCTTGCCGTGACACATGTAACATTGAAAATAATTTTAAATATCACTAAGATAAATCTAATGGAAAATGTTAAAATAAAACCATAAAGGTTAAGTCAGCAGTCCTGTTAGCACTAAGGCACTGGGCAAGAAATTTCATGGGAGACATTTTCCTTTCCTGTAGGAAAAATAGACTATCACTTAATCTTCACTACATGGCTAGCAGCCCTGAAAACTCCCTTATTTTATATGCCACAGATAGTCTTCTTCTCAAAAGAATGATGAGCAGAACAAGAGTTCCCAGCATGCAAAAAGAATCAAACCACCATGCAAAGGTGTACTTCCGAGGTCAAACTCTTGACGTTCATAAGGACTAAATGCAGAATGATGTAATTCCTGTCTTGTGGTTAACAAAGCTCCCCAAATTTGGTCAGCAAAGACTGCAGAATTTTTAGTAAAAAATAGGTTTATAAAAAGGAGGGCTACTATTCTTTGCACAGCAGTTGGAGCACTGGACACAAATTCCACATGGGTCCATACTGAAACTTCATATTTAGCGATAATTTACACTTCAAAGATGTAAGAGTTTAAAGATCGTTATCTAGTGTATAAACTTTAAAGTTTTAAAACCCATCTTTTCTTTATGGAGTGGGGCAGGGAACACACTATAATGATTGAAATGATGAGATAACACCTACCAATGATCTGATACCTTTTCTCTCCCTAAGACGTACACAAATGGTTTCCTTAGTTATCGAGTAGATTGTTATCCCTGGCAACAGCTAGTTCCTGTCTCTGTCCCTATTTCTAAGAATATGCATGTCTGATCAATGAAGCTGCTTTCAAGAGATAGGAAAACAGTTTCTGCCAAAGCAGAATCCAATTTTTACATATCATGAATAACTCATATTTAAATTCTCTTAATTGTAAGACATAAATGTTAGCAATCTTAGTACACAAGGTATTCCAAAAGCCTTAGTGCAATTGTCAGCTTTAACATCCTCAAAAGTCCAGATGCTCCAAAGTAACTGAAAACATCACTTCAAAGTTTAATCACCTAAATATCTTTGACACTTTTATGAATTTTGAGTAATAAGTTTCTTTTTAATGTACTACTTGAGCCATATGTTGGCTTGTTAGCACTCTATGAGTGGCCATGAATAAAGCAAATCTCTCCAGTGTGAGGTGACACTTTTTGTGTTTACAGATCAAAAGTGCCCTTCGGGACATCCTAGGTGGCACAGTGGTTAAGAATCCGCCTGCCCACTATTTACAATAGCCAGGACATGGAAGCAACCTAAATGCCCATCAACAAATGAATGGATACAGAAGATGTGGCATATATATACAATGGAATATTACTCAGCTATAAAAAGGGATGAGATGGAGCTATATGTAATGAGGTGGATAGAACTACAATCTGTCATAGAGTGAAGTAAGTCAGAAAGAGAAGGACAAATATTGTATGCTAACTCACATATACGGAATCTAAAAATGGTACTGATGAACTCAGTGACAAGAACAAGGACACAGATACAGAGAATGGACTGGAGAACTCAAGGTATGGGAGGGGGCGGGGGGTGAAGGGGAAACTGAGACGAAGCGAGAGAGTAGCACAGACATATATATACTACTAACTGTAAAATAGTCAGTGGGAAGTTGTTGTATAACAAAGGGAGTCCAACTCGAGGATCGAAGATGCCTTAGAGGACTGGGGCGGGGAGGGTGGGGGGGACTCGAGATGGGGGGAGTCAAGGAAGGGAGGAAATACGGGGATATGTGTATAAAAACAGATGATTGAACCTGGTGTACCCCCAAAAAAATAAAAAAAAATAAAAAATTATCATAAAAAAAAAAAAAAAAGAATCCGCCTGCCAATGCAGGGAACATGGGTTCGAGCCCTGCCCTGGGAAGATTCCACATGCCATGGAGCAACTAAGCCTGCGCGCCACAACTATTGAGCCTGTGCTCTAGAGCCTGTGAGCCACAACTATTGAGCCCATGTGCTGCAACTATTGAAGCCCACGCGCCTAGGGCCCGTGCTCCACAACCAGAGAAGTCACGGCAATGAGGAGCCCGCGCACCACAATGAAGAGTAGCCCCCGCTCGCAGCAACTAGAGAAAGCCTGTGTGCAGCAACAAAGACCCAATGCAGCCAATAAAAAAAAAAAATGCCCTTCATCTGCAATGTTGATGTTCCCAGGGCTCCCACAGCCAGCCACACGTCTATGGAGAATGGAGGTGGTGGCAATAGAAGTGGAAGCCTCGTGGGAGTTCCCTGGTTGCCTAGTGGTTAGAATTCTGGGCTTTCATTGCCGTGGCCCAGGTTCAATCCCTGGTCAGGAAACTGAGATCCCGAAAGCTGCGTGGTGCAGCAAGAAAAAAAAAAAAAAGAAGAAGAAGCCTCACAACAGCCACCATCATAGACAGCTTAGGTTGTGCTGCTCAGAGGAATAAATGTCTGAATAAGGGAAGAGGACCCTGGGTAAATACCATAAATTCTCTTTCCCTCCTTACTCATTAGGGTGAACCTGTTTCATGGCATCAAGCACAGTCAGCCTACGACAATATTAAAAAAAAAAAATCACCTCACCCTGTATGTTTCTAGCTTGGCAAATGCTTTTGTATCTTTTAACATGAACTTGGTTACTTGGTTAGTAACTGGGTAAGCAAATCTATTTATTATGTCATGTGCCTATATTAAAACACACTTTACCATAAAAGTGATATGCAGTTTCCACTCAGTATAGAGTTTCACCCACTAGTCCTCTCGACAAGCTTTAGAAGTTTTCTCTTTGCAATCATCTACATACCTGGAAAGGCACTCTGTACCAAAATTAGCACACTGAGCTACCAAGGACAGACAGGGATGAGAGGGAAGAGACAGTGTGGGACTGAAAATAGCTAGAACGATCTAAAAGGCATCTGTTCCAAGGTTAGAGTGGTACTGATCAACAAGTCTAATAAGCTACAATAATCTGTGACCTCTTGGGTCAACTAGAAGTAGAGGTTATCTTGGACAAAACAATGAATAACTGATTTGGAAAGAAGGAATCATCAGTCTATATAACTTATAAGTGGCTTACATGATTCTTCCATTTAGAGAGTACCATTTCTTTTTTATTTTAAAGTGCATGCCCTCTGGGACTCAAAAAAAAAAAAAAAAACCTTAGCCATAAAACTCAGGGAACAAATAGTTATGAAAGGCACTACACAACTGCATCCAGAACATGGGTGCTCACTAAGTTGACTGAAACGTACTGAAAGATTTCAAAATATCACCTGGCCACTGCTATTATCCCTTCCTCTTTCTTCCAATACGTATGTCAGCACCCAAGTACTCAACTTCGGGTTCAGGAAAAGAAGTTAACTTTTGCACAAAAACACGAAAGGGCCTTAAGTTAGACGTCTAAACTTGGGTGAGTAAGACTTAAAAAAAAAAAGTTATGTGAACAGGCCACAGGAATCTGGAAGTATTACTATTTAAATGAAACCCAAAATTTAAAAAAAGATTTTATAACAACAGACAATGCTATTTACAAAATGCCATGCTTTAGAGAACACTGGTGTTCTCTGCTAAGTTAAAAGGATATGACACAAAATGCAGGCAGAGCAGCTACAATCAAGGTGTATTACCCAGGGCAACCCAGAAACTCTTTCTCATGCCACCCAGCTGTTGACACTCTCCCACACCATTAGCGCCTATTGAGAGGCTGACCTAACAGCAGCTAGGCATGAAGGTGAAGGTGCCAGAAAGATACACACACTTCCAAAGGAAGTCCTGGTGACTTTCAAACAATCTGGTTTCTCACATTGTCTCTACACCTCTATGGAGATTTCACCTCTAGGGAGCATGGATAAAAAGCTGGATATATTTTAGATGATCCCAATATACTCTTGCTGTGGTTCTTTTCAAATACATCATTCCCTAGTATCCTTTGGATTTTACTTCATTTTTTACCATGAACTGAGATCGGACAATTGTGCAGCCTCCGATGACAGCATACTGGTAGTGCCCTGGAAGAGCCTCTTGGGCTGGCTTTCGGTCTCCATTTCGCCTAAAACAGAAAGACATGATGCTACCACAAAGCAATTTTACAGATACAGGCTTGCTGCTAAAATGGGGTGATCTTTGTTTAACCAAAGATCAGAATACTTCCAGTTGGTACTTAAAAGCTGTTTTTCCATGTGCTTTAATGTAGAAGAAATATACTGCCACATAACCTCGACTAAAGAGCCAGCAGCCCTAAAAATACCTTCTCATTTATTGTACATAGCCTGCTGCCCACATAGTCAGGTTCTTTAATGGAAGAGCAGAACACTGATTGCATTAGGCAAAATGAATCAAGACTAACCACAGCAGAAATAAAGTATCCCCTAATAGCTGAAGCTCACGGTGAATAACAATTTATGCTAGATGATTAGTAAAGGCTCTTGATTTTATATATTTTAATATCAGAACATTTCCTGAGTTGAAGTCAAATGGATTCAAAAGTATGCAGTCTGATAAAGAGCATATAAATCAAAGGTTGCTTTAGGCTACTTAGTGAAAATGAAGATTAGAAAATACAAGTTTGAAAGCACATCTATAATTGAAAGCAATTATTAATTAATTTACAAAATTGATGTTGTACTGGCTACTTCAATCCCATAGATTTTCTCAGAACTGGGAACAGAAAAACTTTGCATCAGAAGAAATAACGCTTAACATTTTGCCACTGGGAGTATAAAGACTAACAACCCTAAATTAGACAGAAAAAGCCTCTTTCCAAATAAGCTATGATTTAAAACACACACACATCTTGGTTTCAAAGCTCTTTATCTGAGCTTTAAAATTGAACGTTAAAGACAATTTAATTTATGGGTCTATCTACACTCCATTAGGAAATTAGCAACCATGAACTTAAACCTCTACAAGATTCTTATGATGGAAAAAGATCAAGGAAGAACAAATGCAACATTCATTTTTTCCCCATGTTATTAATTAATTCATATTATCTTTCCTCTGGAGCTATTCTGAAAATTACTGAAATTCAAGAAAGGTTATGTTTTCATTTGCTTTTTTCCATGCTTTAATATGCAGCTTTTCAAAGCTGCTGCTGGGCTTTCAACACCTCATTAGCAAAAGACTTTAGCCCTTTTTAGCAAAGAATCCCTCCATCTGCTGGTATATTTTGGAATAGCTTTGAAACTGAACAACCATATTAAATTCCACTAACTTCCTAAAACATATTTAAAATTAATACTAATAACAATATTAGCTTTAATTACCAAGTTTTATTTTCACATAATAGCTCCTGAGAAGGTTCTTAGGATTATAAATAATTCCTTGCAGCATTAAGGAAAAAGACTATTGGTTTATAAAATAAAATTTATTCAGTAAATACAAATATTGTCACCGTATCAGCATCTATCCCCCAGAGCACACCACCTTTAATTTTAAGTTGTCTGAAATATAGCCCTTTGAATCTGTGTATCACTGGAAAGTTTTCACCAAAGCTTCAAGGATCCGTTTACTTAACATTAGAAAAGCTGATTTGTTTACTAGCCCTGGAGATGATCTGCACACACAAAAAAACACTTACTGAATTGTTTTTTAAAATTATCATTAAAACTCTCATTTAAAATGACATCCAACACTTGCAATCATGTGCTCATATCCCTAGGAATAATGACTAAACTTGTGTTAAATTTCTTTGCCTTTTTTTAAATAGAATCCATTGGGTGCCCTCTATAAGCATCTAAAACTAGCATTGAGCGAGATCATTTTCATTTGCTGCTTTGTGGTTTAAAATAAGATAATTAAGAGAGTACCCCTTCGGAGTTTGGGGTTAATAGATGCAAACTATTACATATAGAATGGATAAACAAGGTACTACTGTAGAGCACAGGGAACTATATTCAATATCCTGGGATAAATCATAATGGAAAAGAATATGAAAAAGAATGTATTTATGTGTATAACAGTCATTTTGCTGTACAGCAAAAATTAACACAACATTGTAAATCAAGTATACTTCAATAAAACATACATTTAAAAAAAGAAAAAAAGTGTGTTTCTTGTAAACCACACACACACACAAAAAGAGAGCACTCTATTATATCAAAAACCCTATAGAGACTCGAATGGGAGGCAATTCTCTTTGCCAAGGCATCATTTGGTGGTGGCTTCTATCTGAGCATACAGCATGTGTTTGGACTTATTTGCTATGACATTAACACAAAATTTCTGCAACATATCAACTTACATCTCTTTTATATTCAGATCACTGAGGGGCAGAATTTCTGGAATATATATTGATAATATGAATATATGAATAAGATTGTTATGAAGTGTAAAAAATATAGACAGTATGAAACAACTAATTCCTAGAATTTAGAATCAGTAAAGCATACACTGGAAAGAATATTTCACTATTTCTTTAGAAAAAAGAAGTCATGCCTTGAACTAATTTCAGACAGAAATTCTAATCTGTAATTCAAGCTCAATTACGTTCAATAGCAGAAGGCGGATGACGCATACCTTTTCTTTTAAGAGGACCAAGAACACTGGGCCTAATGCACTTGACTGGACTCTGGCTTCTCCTGCTTTAAAGAATAAACAAACAGGATGACATTAAGTATTTTTGGTAAATCAATAAAATTGACAGCTATATAGGGACAAATGGACGTCTGTGTTATAGGTTGAGTAACTGAAATGCCAATACATGATCTGACCTGGCATATGACAATCTGGAATAACATGGGGTTTTAAACTATTTTAAAGACTCGTTTTATAATCCACAACAGTTTTTTAAAAAAGATAAACCTTATTAGTAAGTTATTTGGGATTTTGACTGGTCTACAATCTTAAAAAAATTTTGTCCTTATCCTTATAAAGAATATATTTTCAAGTGTGTGTGTGTCCCCTCTGAACATAAACTGGCACTAAGTCCCAAAAAAAATAAATAGGGTAAAATGTTAATGGTAGACTATATAGGTGCTAAGTATATGGGTGTTCACTGTGAAATGCTTTCAGTTTTGCTGTTTGAAAATTTCCATAATAAAAAGCTGGGGGGAAAGTTCACCAAAGAGACACATTTAATGAACAGCCTTTCAACCACAATTAAAAAGCAGGTTTACTTACCTGGAAAAGCGTCTTGGACTAGAAACGGGACTTGGTGGTAGCCCACTGCTGCTCACAAACATTTGTAAGGATGGGGAAAAACATTGCTAGGAAAAAACATATATTAAAATAGTTTTAGTGCTCCAGTTTTCAAAGGGTTCTTACCAAAATGACGACAGCATCCTTAGAATTGTTTACCTGTCTGTCTCTCATACGTGTTTATGAGAGAATACACAGATAGATAGATTTTTTTCAAATTACTACTATAGAGTTTCATTAATTTTCCTTCCAGTCATTGAATTCATCAAAATTGAGGTGATTTGTGTGTCTGTGCATATTGTGTATTTTAGAGAGTAAACAGCTCAAGTGTGTGAAAGAGAGTTAATATTCTGTCAATGAACTTACCTTTCCAAATCCTCTGGTGGGTGATGGTGCCGGAGAAACCGGAGTGAAGTCAATCCTTTTAGGAGAATATAATTTCTCCGGCTTGTCAAAATCACTATCACTCTATAAATAGAAAGTGTTATTTCCTCATAATTCACAACTCAACACATCACAGTTCTTTACTACACAAACATGCCTATGTTTTTAGAGTAGAAATGTATAGACTCTAAAAAGTTGCAACCTCACATTCTAGTGGGAAAAGCAGAAATCAAACACTGAATTCAAATTTGGAAACAGGAGGGCCAGAGGTATATGAAAAAAAATGAATGAAGCCAATGAACAATATGGCGGGTTCTAGAAAATAAAAAACAAGCAGACACGTGGAAACTTTACCAGGCTCAAGCTCTCATCCCATGATTGACTTATCTGCATTGCAGTTTGCACTTCTCTAAAACAGACAAAAATGAATGGCCATCAGTGCTCAGAAACAAGACATACCTTAGGCCACACCCTGTTCTTGTGCAGCACTAACCTTTCATGCGCAGTTTCTCTGTTCATAACGTCCATGCCTTCCTCCTGCAAAAGCAAACATGTGCTGAAAACATAAAATGTATCCACAAAGGTCTCTATTTCAAAGACAACCAAAAGGACTTTTCTGCCTCACTTGATATCATCACCGTACAGCGGGACTGACATTCTAAGATTGTCACCCATGCCACGTCTGTATTTTATCTGCCCACTCATAAGAATTTGAACCTGTCCACAACTAAGCAGAGTGGTAGCCGGATTCATTTTTAATATCTAAATCTGTAAAATGAAAATAAAATCAAAATGTAGAATGCAGAAAATTACAGATCTGAGCCAGTAAGCAAAATTTACCCTTTTGATTTGATGCAGTCTGCTGCTAGGAATCCGATTAGGTGAGGATGACAGCAACTGGAAAGAAAAAGTAAACATTTACTATTTTCTGAATCACAAAGCAGCGGTCGGCTGTCAGTGCCAGTGTACAACCTCTTCCTAGATAATTTTTCATATTCTTCTTAGAAATCGAGATCTTGAAATCACTGAACATTAATGCACTAGAGAGGCAATACATTCAGTCTTCAGAAAGTATACCAGGTGTCCAACCTCAAAGCACCATCTGTTGCTAGACAGGCACTGACTTTAACGTTTTTCCCAAAATGAATGCAGGGCTGTGTATGTTTATGTAAAAAAAGACTCCAGGTCTTAGAAATAGCCATTACCCCACTTATCTAAAATAAGGAACTCTATATGAAGGGAAGGCAAAAAACCCTGATTCTATTCATTTTTGTTACCAATGCACCGATGGAGGAAGAGGAGCAAATAAGCCCAATATAATATTTTGTCTATGATTAATGTTTATCAAAAACACTTTAAAACTGCAATAAGGAGAGTTTACTTACATGACCTAAGTCAATTCTAAAATTTGATCACTAACACTATCACCACAAAGCTTACTAGTTCAGAAAAAAAAAAATCAATGTAGAGGCAAGGTGCATTTTTAAGATAACTGTTGCTTTCCCTTAGATCATTTTTTTAATAACACAAAGATGAAATGATTTGGAGGCCAAATTACGTTCCTTCAAAATCATCATGATCAGACATCCCTGGTGGCGCAGTGGTTAAGAATCCGCTGGCCAATGCAGGGGACACGGGTTTGAGCCCCCGTCTGGGAAGATCCCACCTGCCACAGGGCAACTAAGCCCGTGCACTGCAACTACTGAGCCTGTGCTCTAGAGTCTGCGAGCCACAACTACTGAGCCCGTGTATCACAACTACTGAAGCCCATGAGCCTAGAGCCTGTGCTCCTCAACAAGAGAAGCCACCACAATGAAGAGCAGCCCCTGCTCGCCGCAACTAGAGAAAGCCCGTGCGCAACAACAAAGATCCAACATGGCCAAAAATAAATAAATAAATAAGTAAGTAAGTAAATAAATAAATATTTTTAAAGTCATCATAATCTGATCATGAAATGTAAGGTATAATTCATATCAACATCTTACGGTGGAGGGGGGGGCGGCAGGGGGCGGGGAGGTTATAGCCATAATGTAAACAACTACTATTTATTCCATGATGAAATGCACATGAACTTGTAATACTATAAAACCAAATAGGACAATTATCCTGCTACAAGAGGCCCTATCCTATTCAAACTTTAAAAAATACTCATGTAGCGAGCAGTATAAAATGTTGGTAAAATGCTCTAAGTTTTTAGGCAAAAGCTAATTCAGGTAAAATTTTTTTTTTAATTATCCACTGAAATAAGATTTTCCCTCAAAAGAGATCCCTTCCTTTCCCACCCCTTTCTTTCACTTCTTCCTCTCCTAGGCTTTGAAAAGAGGAAAACTTTACCAGTAAAACCCGCTGCAAAAGTTTTTGTTTTTTTTTTTTGTTTGTTTTGTTTTGTTTGCATTCTGGAAGTAATATATGTTTGCTGGCGAACTCTTGATAAGGTCATCTGAAAAACGCTAAGCTACTAGGCAAGTGAATAAGGCAGGAAAGACTCCATCAGGATAGCGTGGCAGAGAGCATGAACGTGTCTGTCAGGAAACAAAAGAGACCCCAAAGGCAACGAAATAATCAGGAAAGCCAAAGTAAGGATTGCCAGAAGCTGACTGCGCTGAATGAGGAGAAAGTCACAAGTTTAGAGGGTACCTCTATATTACACATAACTCGCCAATTTGACCCAGAAGGGGGACAGAGAACAGCAGAGCTGTGTCTAGTACCAGCAACGAGAACAATGGATGGGCTGAGCAATAAGCCAAGCACCTCAAGGAGGCACCAGTTAATGGCATGAAGTAGAGCAAAGGACTCAAGTAGGACCAGAAAAGAGGCCCCTGACGTTGGTGGTCAAGTGGGCGCTGGGGACTTTTGCAGGATGGTTTTTAAATGGAGTTGTGGTACATGTAGTGAGATTATAAACTGGCTGAATTGTTGGCAAGGAATTAAAGGCAGTTGAATGTGGATTAAGCTTTGGAAAAGCTCGGAGAGGGGAAGAGGAAAAGGGAAAGACAGATCTCTGAAAAAAAGAGAAGCTTATTTTCCAGATATGAGATGTGTGAGTCGCGAGAAGGAGGAAGAGACTGAAGACACAAGAGAGAACAGAGACGACAGACTGAGCAAAGGCACAGGGGAGTCCGACAACTTGCCAACTATTAGCAGAAAGCACCCCATGTGAAGGGAAAGACACTTTCAGGAGAAGAAAGCTGCCAGTTATGGAAGAGAGGTGTCTGCCTGCTCTGAGAAGTGAGAAGGGTCATCTGCTGAAAGTGAAAGGGGGTGAGAAGATGTTTGAATATTGCTTTGGAGAACAGCATGGGGCCACTGGCACCTTGAACCCAGCACCCCCCGGAAAGAATGTAACTGCTTTCCCTCCAAATGACCAATTCCTCATAAAGGCAACACTTTTTCCCTGGTCACCAAGAAATGAAATTTCACTCTCTCTGAGTCCTCCTTCTCCCTGCCTTTCTAGCTAATCAGTTGTCAAATCATGAAGATCCTCCTGCATGTCTCTTTCATCAGCCTCACCCCCATCCCTTTCCATTTCAGCCTGCAACACCTGACTTTGTGCAGGTTAAGACGGGACACAGGTAAGTACATTAAGATTTGTAGAGCACACGCTGATATAATGCATATGGCATAATCAATATTATGATAAAAGTAGCCAAAGGGTGCTGGGGAAGGTGCCCCAAACCAGAAAGCCAGAGAGGAGACGGGGACGGCGTGAAGACCGCATGGGGTCAATAGAGAACCGTGGGGCCACGCTGCCCCTTCAGCGAACTCGTGCATTTGAGTGCAGCCAGGGGGAAGACTATTAGTGAGAGATGCGCCCCCTCCCCACCCGCCGCCCCCGCAGAGTTGATAAGGATCTTCACATCTTAGAAAAGAGCCAAGTGAAGTGCAGAGGGGCAAAAGCATTTTCCCTTCTTTGCTATGCTACCGAGATCAGGAACACAGCTGCAGAACATGTCGAAACATTTTTCACATATACAGCAAAAATGAGTAGTTCTATTTTCTAGTATCCTCAGGGAAGGAGGTGCAGTAAACCAAACCTCCAGAGAGCTACCATTTCTCCCTTGAAGTATCCGTAGCCACTTCAGCTGGAAATCTTTCTTAAAAGTGTTCTATTCCCCCACCCCCATTTCTTAAACAGATTTTACCAAACGGAATGGCACTGCAAGATCTCTATTGTAGTCCTAGCTCTGCCACTGACTGATAGTGTGATACGGAGCAAGTGACTTAGGTTGGCTGCTGCCTCTTTTAATTGGGAAAGATCTTTTGCCCTGCCTACTTCAGTGGGGTTGGTATGAGAATTAAACATGTGGAAGTGCACTGTAAGATGTAAAAGACCATACGAGTGTAGGTATTACTACAATTTAAGGAAAGGTCAATGACCCAGGTATCTGTAGGAACATCAATTATTTTACAGTTCCATGCCAGTGATACCCTCAGGGTCTATTAACAGGCTCTCAGCCGTAATACGAAGCCACGGACTAATTGTGTAAAAACCTCTGTCCGCTTTTCAGTTTTCCCCTCTCCTCCCTTGTTAGCAGCTGCTAATACACCTTTAACCCAAATGTACCTCTTCTGATTTGCTGCTTCTCACATACTACTGGGTTGAAAGCTTATTATAATTGTGCATAAATTTTAGATGATTCAGAGGTCAGAGAGCCTCTCCTATAAATAAACGGATGAACCTTTGTGCACAGACTATGGAAATCTGGTTCAGGCATTTAAAGGTCTATTTGCTTACATCTCATATCTTCCAGGGCACTGCACTTACCAGATAAGTGGACTTCACATGTGAAGGGCTACTATATAAAAACTGCATCATAATTTCTCCCAACATGACTAACTAAAAAGGTGTTCCCTGATGGTTGTGGGCTATACAGACCAGTCACCATCAGCACCTCTCCTGGGACTACAAATACAAGCATTTTCAAGTAGACTTTACTTTGAATAGATAGCACTGTCCAACATAAATAAACACTCTGCTACCATATATGTGATTTTTACATCCTAGGACAAATAAAGACTACTGTTCTCAGCCAAAATCAGAAGTTAATCCTGACTTACCTCACACCCATGATGCAAGTCGTGACAAAAAAACAATGAATGATGTTTAAAAATACCAAATCCCACAGCCAACAAAAAATTCGAACCAGACTTCCTTTTTTGCACCCAAAGCTGAAAATGGCCACAGCATAAGCAGTAAACAAGACAGGTAAAATCATTTGTTTCTTTTGTAAACAATGGTGCATAGCACATCATCTCAAGAAAGAACTACACTTGAAAGTGTTCCCCCCCCCCGCCCCGATCCCAACCACTAAGGATACTTACTCCTATATTTACCAAGCTGTGACGGCGCATGATGGTTGTACTATTCCTCCGAGCTCTAAATGTGTAAGGTTGAAAAACCTGTGAAAGGTCACTGAAAAATAAAAAAAACAAAATGATTATGTCTTCTCATATAAGATATCCTTCGACTGTATTAATAATGCCAGTTCTCTGGTTAACGCTGAAATCGTCGATGGCTCCTCGTTTGGTACAATGCATCACCTCCTCACTGTCCTCTTCAGAGCTTCCTGAGTGGTGTGCTGTGGGTTACAGGTTGGCCGAGATACTGATCTCCTCGGGGTTGGGGGACAGCTAGGAGAAGTACGGGGTGGAGCTCCAGGCTGGTTGCCTCCAGCTCCTTCTGGCCAGAACTCACACCCCCAGACCAGTTACCACCAGACACTGACAGGCTCATCTATTTACTCCAGAGGACCTACCCACAAATGTTACTGCCGTCTACGTGTGCCAGGATGTGAGAAGGGCTGAGGAGCCCTGATCTCTAGTAGGAGCCCTATCAGCACATCTCCCACTGTTGCCCTAAACATGTGCTCTACTTTGCAACCCTCCTGCTCAACTACACCTGGAGTTTTACCACACCTGGAGTGGCCCCTTCTGCCTCAAATGCCCTCTCTCCCACCACGATCTGTCAAAACCCTTCCTCTCCTTCAACACCCATCTCAAATGCCAGACCCTCCACAAAGCCTCTCTTCACTCCACAAAACCTAATGCAATCATTCCCTCCTTTGCACCCAAAGAGCACAATGGGAAATCAGATGCTTCTTGAGACACCAACTTTACCTTTTAGTAAAGGAAAGTGTGCATGTGTTTTAAACCCCTTGGTAGAGGTGTCTGGGTCATCCCTGCAGTCCCTAGCAGAGTGCCATGCCCAGGACAAGAGGTCAAGAAGGATTTTCAGGGCTGAAATGGATTGGGCTTCAAGGGACCATGGAGATCACCTAATTCAGCTCTCTGAAATTTCAAATGAGAAAACAGAGACTCGGAAAGGCTAAGTGACTCATTCCTGATTACAGCCAGTTAGGGAGAAAATTGGGACTAGGCCTGGTCACCTCACTCCTCCTTCTGTCGCATCATGCTACCTTTCAAATAATTATTTAAATCTTGATTCAAAAAAACCCCAGCATGTTATTTCTAAAACAGCCTAAATGCAGGTCAACAGGATCACCCCAGTCCCCAGCAATTGCTGGCTTACAAGATTCAAAAAGACAACCAGAAAAGACCAGTTTATTCCTCTAAGTATCAAAAATAAATGTAGAGCTGAGGACAGCATTAGGAAAGCAAAGAGTCACTCCACCATTTCCTCAATTTCAAAATATAAAAAAAAAGAAAAAAGGTAAATCTGTTTTTTCCCCAAAATAAGGATATTATAATCAGTTTGACAGACACGGATTACCTCTTTCTTTGCCTTCACTGTGCCTGATTAGTGTTTTTGGCTAATTCTACTCCCATCCCCTGTTTTTGGAGTCATTCCATTTCTACGGGGTCTCATAAATTGGCTCTAAGATGAATTGTCTACTTACAAAAGTGAAATGTAATAGGCTCAAGAGGTCTGCCAACCTAACCTTCACTATCACAAGAGTCTACCTTAAAATAGACCCTCTGGTGACTTATTTGCATGAAAACACAAGACCCTACACTAAAATTCAAGGGTCAATCCTTTTGATTGTTTTCAAAAACCTGTGCTTTCACTGACCACCCTTCTTTTACTGACTGGAATGCGTTTCAGGCAGTTTTAGGGTCTTTAAACATTATGACAAATCCCAGTCACTTAATAGGACATGAATATGCCATTTAATTCCAAGTTACCAGATAAACTGCGATTTATTGAAGTAAACCTGTGTTAATGCCAGGGTTCCTAAACTAAGCTTAGAAATAGCAGCTCTTAGAGGCAGGTGTCAAGTTGCAATCCTAGTTCCAGGGGCTTCAGTCTGACATTCAGTGGTGTAAATTAGGCAGGGCAAGCAACCTGTTAGAAGAGCCAGAAGCTTCTTGTAGTTCCTTTTAGAGTGGGCCAACAGAGCCCCAGGTAGAAAGGGCCCCATTTTCCCCACACTGCCCAGAGTTTAAGGTCAAACTTTCACTCCACCTTGGGACCCAAGTCACTGTCAAACAAACAAGTTCCCACCCCCTCAGCTTGGAGAGCCCAAATGAGCTCCAACTTTCACTTGAGGGAAGGAAGACTGCTTACAGGGGGTCGAGGAGCCCCTGAACCCAGCACTCCATCCTCCCCAACCCTGCTCACCTGAGTCCATGGATAAGGGGAGCGCTGTTGGATCTCCTCAGGGTGCCCCCATCAGAGGTGTCAGGCTCAAAGTCCAGCTCCATTTTCTCCTGAGCCATGTCGGAGACTTGCAGGCAGGCACGGCAGACAGTGCTCAGCTCCTGGTGCTTAGCTATGGACTCCCAAGACTCTCACTGCAGGACTGAGCTGCTGGGGACTGGCAGCTGGGGGCGGGGGCTAAGGGGCGGAGGCTTGGGGGCGGGGGCGGGGGCGGAGAAAAGCAGGAGAGGAGGAGGAGGGAAGGAGGATGAGGATGAGGAAGGGAGGATTAGAGTGAGGGAGGGAAGGAGGATGAAGAGGTGGTGGAGGGTGGCAGGATAAAGGAAGAGGCACGAGGAAAGAGAGGGATGTAAGGAGGAGGTAAAGGAGCAAGAGGGAGGGAAAAAGGATAGATGGAAAAGCAGGAAGACAAAGAGGGTAAAAGGAGGACAGAAGGGTGAAAGGAAGAAGATGGGGGAAAGGAGGAGGGCAGGGTGGAGGGAAAAGAGGAGCGAGGGGGAGTGAAAGAAGGACGAGGTATGGGAAAGAGGAGAGAGGAAGGAGGGAGAAGAGAAGGAGGGGGAGGAAACTAGGCAGCGACGGAACTCATACTGCTCTCTTTCGGCCAACGACCTCAAGCGGGGCCGGGCTACAGACACCCCAGCTGCCCGGGCAGCACTAGCACCGAGGGGCTGAGAGTCGGGCAGGGCCCGGCCGGGCGGCCTCGGCGGCTCCAGCTCCCCATGCTCGGGGACCCGGTCCAGCCCCCCATGCTCCAGGACCCGGTCCCAGAGGCTCCTCAGCCCTGCGATCCGTGCTTCTTCCCTTCTCGTCCCCCCCTCCCTGCCTGGAGGACAGGTGGGGGGTTCGGCCAGCCGCCGCCGCGGTGCCTCCTTTTCCTTCCTTGGGTTCTAATGGCCCGGGGAAGCCCTCGGGGCCAAGACCGAAATCTACAACCTGCTGCTTCTCACGCCTCCCACGCTTCAGAAGCTGGAACCTCTGTAGGGCTAGGTCTTCCGCGTCCGGACACCCTTCGGGTTCTGCGCACGCGCCCGGCGGCCGCGCCAATGGGCCCGCGGGCACGGAGCATGCGTGGGAGCCCCGCCCAGCAAACTTCCTCCAAAGGGGAGGAGCGTTTCCAGGGAGCCTCGAGCCTTTCTTGACTGCATTGGCCCGGGGACCCGTGGCGCCCGATTTTGAAAAGAACCAATCGTTTGGAGGTACTGGAGCATCGTCTTTCTGGAGGAGTTTGGGCCAGTGTTCAAGGGAAAAAGAAACACGTGGTTTCCGCGTTTTTTCATTCCCAGTTAGTATGCTCTGACTTCTGTGATCTCTGCTCATTTCTTAAATCCCTCGACTTTGTTGGTCTATGTCTGGAGGGGCAGATTTCTTTTTCAGATCATCCATTTGGATGCACTAGACCAAAGCGAAGTGAATAAACAAAAGCAGTGGGGTAAAAATAGAGAATCTAATGAGAGTTCGTATATAGTGAGAAGCACTCGTCTCCATCATACAAGCACCTTTAGCTTTAATGATATTAGGGAAAGTCCTGAAGAACAAGTAGCAGAACCAGAATTTTTTTTTCTTTCTAGGCTTTACGGAGACTCTAACAATCACCATTTAGTTTGTGTGAGACCTAGAATTAATTATTTTATTGAACACCTACATAGCAGTTACTGTGTGCTAGGTAGTATTCTAAGAGCTTTAGAAATATTAACTCCTTTAATTCTCACCACTTGAATGGCCCTGGGAGAGAGATGGCCTCTGTACTGTGTTAATTGTACATACCCAGAAAGTACAGGAAACGTAAAAATCAGGAAATTTTTAAAAAAGAAAAATTCATCTTTTGCAAAAATAGTTTTACCTGCTTCTTCAACTCAGTTGTGCCATATTAAACTTGCCAAGCCCAATTGTCGTTTTATTCCTTAACGTTTGTGTTCTGCTTGTAATATGAGAATTTTTAAATCACTTTCTTTCCTTTAAATTCCCTATATTTTCCTAAAAAGAAGATAAAAATAAATAAATAAATAAATTCCCTATATTTTCCTGCCAGCTGGATTAGAAACTCAAGCTCTGTTTTTGATCAATTTATGTATCTCTTTTTATTTCAAGGTTTCAGCCACACCCTCATTCCCCACCAATCTGCTCAAAAAAATTACAGTACATTTGGTTGTTCCCAATAGCTGCCAATCATTTGTTGACCACAGGAACAGTCCCTAACTCTGAAGGGTCAAACAATTTAGTAGAATCCCTAACTTTCAGGGGCTGAACAATTAGGAGAAACTCAAGGGTATATGAGGAGACAGATGCTACCTTGACCATCATTTTCAGTTTTTATTCCTACCTAGTTTCTTTTACTCTTCATGTAAATCTTTTGGGAGGTTTGGGGTGTTGGTGGTTTCTGGGCTTGGGATCAACTTGTATTTGTCTTGCTCTTGTGATAACTAAAGGCTAACATGTTGCTTAACAGTTGCCATGAAAGCTGATAAAATAAAGAGCCTATTATGACAAGTTTGAGGGACACCTTTTATAGGTAAGAGGCCGGGGGCAGATGGCAGCAGACTGGGACATGCAAAGGCAGGAGTACTATAAGGGTCAAGTGATACATCTAAGCAAAACAACGACCCAAGATCATGGCACATAACTATGGAACAACAAGAGCTGATCATGAAACGCAGCCAGGTTGGTATAATAATGTGTGGGTAGAAATGGGAAGTAAAAGTAATTTCTTTAAATGTTGTGTTTGCCACTTTAGAATTCTTTGTTTTTGTAGTACTTGTTCCTTTTGACTTTCCAACTTGTGTATGTATCATCAGGCCTGTCTCTATTTTTACAGGTTTTAGGTTCTGACATGTAGCTGCACTTAAAAGAGAATTCCTCCTTTTTGGTAATAGCTGGAAACTCATTGCCATCTCATGTATTTAGTCATTTCATATTATTACCCCTTTTCTAGAAACGATCTCTTAGTTGCTCTTTCCTTGTCGTTTTATTATGCCTATTTTCTTAGTGTTATGTACTTATGTTTTTAAAAATTAGATATCAGTAATGTTTAGACAATGGAGATTTGTCTGTTCATTCAGAATATATCCATTAAAACTTATTACCTGCCAAGAATAGTAACAAACTCTTTGAAAAGTAAAATAAGCAGTAAAGTGGAGGTAAAAGCTACTTGTTCTTTGATGTACTCTATATTTTCCTCTTATTCAAACAGTTTGGTTTTGACCCTTGGTTCTGTATTTAACCACTGCCTTCTGCAGTCACTCTGACTTGACTCAGCTTTAGCTGCGATCTTTCATAAACTTTCCAGCTTACCCCGGGTACTTCAGTAGTGGCTTTCAGAAATCTTGGTACCAGCCCAGATACTATTGCTACTTAGTTATGTGCCATTAGTCTCTCTGGAATTTTATCAACTGTAAAATAGAAATGATTTACCTACTTTACAAGATAGCTGTGAAGGACAGGTTATTTAAACCTGTATTTATTCATAAAATAATTTAATAAGTATTTATCAAGTGCTTATGGGTACAAAAATAGCGTCCAGAGAAATATCCAGAGGTGCCTGGTCTGTCTTTTCACTTAAATAGAAGGGCAAAGGAATCTTGGCTTTGCCACTTGGTAGTTGTAATTTGAGTAACCCCTCCGGGATTCGATTTCCTCCTTTGAAAAATGGGCATTGTGATGGTGCCTACCTCACAGAGTTATTGTAAGCATTAAATGCGATCACATATTTCAAGTGCTTAGTACAGTACCTAGCACATAATAAGTGCCCCCCAAATGGTAGCTATTGTTAACCTGTCATATCAGGAATGGATACTCCAAATCGTCCTCATGTCTAGGATTTAGGTAACCTAATTCTGACTAATATAATTACACTTATTCTATTCTCAGAATGAATGAAGAATGATTATGATCTTGCATGTGATGACATGAACTTGTCATGAACTGTTTCAAGATAGTCCCATTATTTTAAATTCACCACTGATTAGCTGAGCAGGGTTAATGATTGAACCACTTGAGATAAGTATGTGAAAACATATTTTGTAAACTGTAAAGTGCTATACCATGTTATGACTGTTTTAATTAATAACTCCCATTTTACTCGTTTCACTTGCCTTCTCTGCCAGTTCTCTATATGGTTCCTAAAATGTGTTCAAAATTATTAGCGTGGAGTTAAGATTTCAGTACTGGATGTGGCTCATTAACTGGTGGTGAAAAATTCTAAAAGAGCAGTTCTTAGAATGTTTCGAGCCATGACAGCATTGTTAAATGGAAACACTGATTTGAATGTGTACTAAATCCTGAGATTTTGTTTTAAGAAAATAAGCCTCCCTGCTTTAACCCCAATTTTTTTCTTAAATGAATAGCTTTGAGGAGTTAAGTTTTATTCAGTGTAAAAATATACACTGTATGATTATCGTAAAACACACACACACACACACACACACACACACACACACACACGGAAAACAATGATTTGTTTGTGCAATTGGTTCAATTGTGTTAGCGCCTTACCAGAACCCTTTGGGAGCAGGTGGTCCCTAAACACTTAGAAGTGTCCCCGCCCCCACCCCCAGGCTTTAGTGTTTTTTTAAATTGCAAAGTTATAGGATGTCTCTTGTAACAGGATGGAAAAAATCGTCATGGGAGGTAACAAGCTTGCTGGCCTCAGTCATAAGGGTACAATGGGCTAACCAAAACTGAGAAAACTTGAGTATTATACTTAGGACAGAAAGGATGGCGCTCCCATAAACCTTAAGTCAATCCTTTCTTTCCTAAATAATGGTTAACGAAACCATACCAGGGTTAACACAGGAGCAGAAGAACAACGAAGGTGAGTCTGCACTAGGGAGAGAGAAGGGAGAACCGGGCTTGGGGAGAAAGACGGCTCCCTCACTGCCGCGCCCCTAGCCAGGCTGACACAGGCGCTCATTGTTTGCGTAGTAAACCTGCGTCAGCTGGCGGGACACAGCACGCATGCGCAGAGGGGCGGTGCCCAAATGATGTTCCAAGGCAGCAGCTTGTAGTTTTTGTTTGGGCGGGAAAGGCTTACCCAGGCTTTCCTTGGTCGAGAGAAATAAAGGAGAAGGATTCACAGATTAAGATAAATTCGTCATTTTCATTACAGGCTTGGAGGTGGAGGATCTCAGTGTTAGGTGCCCCGAGCTTGGGAGTTAGAAGGGTCGGAGCCCCTTTGTGCCCACTGGTGTTAGGGATGGTAGGACTGCAAAAGTGAGCATGTACTCGTCTAAGAGCTTCCTCCTCTCTTCTCTTTTCCCCCTATTTCCTCTCTCCCTGCATCATCTCCTCACTTTGACTTGTTCCCATGTGAACGGGAGCCAGAAAACCTTGAGAGCTCCAAACTAAGCTTCAGCACGGACGTGGTACAGGAGAAAATGGAACTAGACTTGGAGCTGCTGCCGAGTTCAACCACCACAGGAGACAACACACTGAGAAGATCCAACAGCGTCCCTTTGATCAATGGGCTTGGGTGAGCAGGATTGAGATACTGGAGGAGGCAAGCGGGGGCGGGGGAGGTTGGCAAGAATTGCAAAAAAAGTGACTTCCAAATAGCATTCTCACCGCTTTATTCAGCGAGGTTCTGCAGGTATCTCGGTTGTTCCTGGTGTCCGGAAGATCCCACCCTCAGCCTGGGGGCGGGGTGGGGGAGAGATGGGTTGGCCGGAGGGCGAGAGCACACAGGAACCTGAACGTCCTCTTCTGACAGTTCATCAGGACAGGTGTGGAGCACGACTTTTTCTAACTTCACTCTATCTCTTGCCCACTCCTTTGAAGAAACTGTGCACTCCCTACCCTCGCCTCCAGATCTTCTGTAATGACTGTAATTTTTGTCATTCTCTCGGCTGCTTTGTCACCTCTGACCTTCACCTTCAGCACACTTGGAATGGAAATTGTTGTCAAGCAAATAAGCTTGGGCCCGTTTTACACTTAGTTTTTATTTGAACAAAAAGTTTACGTGTCACAGAAACTTGATCTAAATTTTGCATTCTCAATGGCCAATATTACCCCTACTTAGTTCTTGGGGTTTTTTCTCATATGTATAAAGCACAGATATAAATACAATACATAGATATGTAGTATATTTGTGTACATGCAGTATATTATATGCGGATATGCAGTATATTAAAACTGTGTGGGGATTTTCGAGGAGGAGCTAATATGAGCGGAGGAAATGTCTAAAAAGGCTCTTTAGAGATTTGATGGTGAAAAAGATTTAAAAGATTTAGCTGACTGATGGTTAACTGTATTTCCTGCACATATCCAAAGATCTGGTGTGACTCAAGTCTTTTATTTCTTAAGATAGAATTTTAAAGTGAGATCTTGGATCGCACATCATCAGGTTTTCTTAGTATTGTAAAAATGTCTGAAAAATGCATTCACTACATATGTTATTAAGTTTGCTCCTCATCTTTTGCTGGCATCATCCTAAGTGATAGCTGTAATTCACAACTGTTAGAAAGGAACTTAAGAGACCAGATCTATCTTCCTTGTTTAATATATGGGGAAACAGGCGCATAAATCTCCAAAATGTCAAAGTCAGTAGTAGAGCCAGTACTAGGAAGCTGTGTCTCCAGACCCCTAGGCTAGTGCTTTATCCACTACTAATCAATAACTAAGCTGATTAACTAAACAAATGCAGCTTTCTGGTCATTTGAGCTAAGGGAGAATATGTTGTAACAAAATTAAAAGCAAACTGAGTGACCAGAAAATAATACATTACCTTTTTAAATAGGTAGATAGAAAAATTAAGGGTAGGGGCATCTCTGCATGTTGTACTGAGAACAAAACATGATGTTAATTCAGGATTCTACTCTAAATTCTGTTGTGTGAATAAGTGAATTGTTATGGGTGCACTCTGCAAGTAGAAGAAAACACTTGCGGAGAATGTTCATTTTATTGAAAGGCTTTATGAAATGAAGAAACAAGTTGCAAATACATAGATGATGGAGGATATATATTTGAAGGAACATGGGGATCCTGTTTAATATATTAAGTGCTGCGGCGGGGGTGGGGGAACCAGGCCCCTTTTTCTCAATCCTCAAAGTTCTGGAAGCAAAGAGAGTGATCACAGTTATCCCTTCATACTTCGCTTTGTTCTGCAGAGGATTTGAAATTTTTATTTTTATCATGTTAGAGCATGGTTACAGTGTTGAATTCCATAGCTTAAGATCCTGATGCAGGACGTGAATTTTGTACAGAAAGGTGAGGAGCAGTTGCATATTTATCTAGTAGGAGTTAACCCACAAAGTGGACCAAGTCCAGGACTCTTGTCTATCAAAAAGAATTAGCATAGGAATGGTATACGACATGCCCGAGGTCAGGGAATGTGTCCAAGTGATCTCCTGAGGGCGTATTTTGTGCTATTGTGGCAAGTACAAGTAGGGTGTAAACAAGAAGAAAAATTTAGAGTAGAACTACACTGAGTCTTAGTTGAATTCATCCCCTCCAACCCCCCCCCCCGCCCCGTTCTTTTCAGTTGCATATGTCCACTGCTCACTTTTCCCACTTTCCCTAAATTGGGCCTCTAACACTCATTGCCTTGCCTCTTTCACAGATCACTAAATACTGTTGCACTTCTTTCAAGCCGTTTTCCAATGTTGCTTGATGTTTCCTGTATGTAAAAACTCTGTCTCTCTTGCAGCAGCATTTGCAGAATTTGTTCTTTAAAATGTCAACTCTTTAAGTATCACGATATTTTTATTTTTTAAGCTCTTTATTGGAATATAATTGCTTTACATTCTTGTACCAGTTTTTGAAGTACACCAAAGTCAGTCAGCTGTATTTATACACATATCCCCATATTCCCTCCCTCCCGCGACTCGCCCCCACCCTCCCCGTCCCAGCCCTCTAAGGCATCACCCATCATCGAGTTGATCTCCCTTTGTTATACAGCAACTTCCCACTGGCTATCTGTTTTGCAGTTGGCAGTATATATATGTCTATGCTACTCTCTCACTTCGTCCCAGCTTCCCCTTCGCCCCCTGCCCCCCCAACCTCGTGTCCTCCAGTCCATTCTCTGCATCTGCATCCTTATTCTTGCCTTGTCACTGGGTTCATCAGTACTATTTTTTTTTTTTTTAGATTCCGTGTATATGAGTTAGCATACAATATTTGTTTTTCTCTTTCTGGCTTCCCTCACTCTGTATGACAGACTATAGGTCTATCCACCTCATGACATATAGCTCCATCTCATCCCTTTTTATAGCTGAGTAATATTCCATTGTATATATATGCCACATCTTCTGTATCCATTCATTTGTTGATGGGCATTTAGGTTGCTTCCATGTCCTGGCTATTGTAAATAGTGCTGCAATAAACATTATGGTACAAGTTTCTTTTGGGATTATGGTTTTCTTTGGGTATATGCCCAGTAGTGGGATTACTGGGTCATATGGTAGTTCTATTTGTAGTTTTTTAAGGAACCTCCAAATTGTTTTCCATAGTGGCTGTACCAACTTACATTCCCACCAACAGTGCAGGAGAGTTCCCTTTTCTCCACACCCTCTCCAACATTTGTTGTTTCCAGATTTTGTGATGATTGCCATTCTGATCGGTGTGAGGTGATACCTCATTGTGGCTTTGACTTGCATTTCTCTGATGATGAGTGATGCTGAGCATCTTTTCATGTGTTTGTTGGCCATCTGTATGTCTTCTTTGGAGAAATGTCTATTTAGGTCTTCCGCCCATTTGTGGATTGGGTTATTTGCTTTTTTGGTATTAAGCTGCATGAGCTGCTTGTATATTTTGGAGGTTAATCCTTTGTCTGTTGTTTCATAGGCAATTATTTTTTCCCATTCTGAGGGTTGCCTTTTAGTCTTGTTTATGGTTTCTTTCGCTGTGCAGAAGCTTTGAAGTTTCATTAGGTCCCATTTGTTTCTTCTTGATTTTATTTCCATGATTCTAGGAGGTGGGTCCAAAAGGATCTTGCTTTGATGTATGTCACAGAGTGTTCTGCCTATGTTTTCCTCTAGGAGTTTGATAGTGTCTGGCCTTACATGTAGGTCTTTAATCCATTTGGAGTTTATTTTTGTGTATGGTATTAGGAAGTGTTCTAATTTCATTCTTTTACATGTCGCTGTCCAATTTTCCCAGCACCACTTATTGAAGAGGCTGTCTTTTTTTCCATTGTATGTTCTTGCCTCCTTTGTCAAAGATAAGGTGCCCATATGTGTTTGGGATTACCTCTGAGTTCTCTATTCTGTTCCATTCATATTCCTTTCTATTTTTGTGCCAGTACCATACTGTCTTGATGACTGTGGCCTTGTAGTATAGCTTGAAGTCAGGAAGCCTAATTCCACCAACTCCATCTTTCCTTCTCAAGATTGCTTTGGCTATTCAGAGTCTTCTTTGTTTCCATACAAATCGTAAAATTTCTTGTTCTAGTTCTGTGAAAAATGCCATTGGTAATTTGACAGGTATTGCGTTGAATCTGTAAATTGCTTTGGGTAGTACAGTTATTTTCACAATGTTGATTCTTCCAATCCAAGAACAGGGTATGTCCCTCCATCTG
This sequence comes from Hippopotamus amphibius kiboko, assembly GCF_030028045.1. Classification (NCBI taxonomy): domain Eukaryota; kingdom Metazoa; phylum Chordata; class Mammalia; order Artiodactyla; family Hippopotamidae; genus Hippopotamus; species Hippopotamus amphibius. The sequence goes on along the minus strand of NC_080203.1, from coordinate 18,501,291 downwards.
TTTGTGTCATCTTTGATTTCTTTCATCAGTGTCTTATAGTTTTCTGCATACAGGTCTTTTGCCTCCTTAGGCAGGTTTATTCCTAGGTATTTTATTCTTTTGGTTGCAATGGTAAATGGGAGAGTTTCCTTAATTTCTCTTTCTGCTCTTTCGTTGTTAGTGTATAGGATTGCAAGAGATTTCTGCGCATTAATTTTGTATCCTGCTACCTTACTAAATTCATCAATTAGTGCCAGCAGTTTTCTGGTAGCGTCTTTATGGTTTTCTATGTATAATATCATGTCATCTGCAAAGAGTGACAATTTTCCTTCTTCTTTTCCAATTTGGATTCCTTTTATTTCTTTTTCTTCTCTGATTGCTGTGGCTAAAACTTCCAAAACTATGTTGAATAATAATGGCGAGAGAGTATCACGATTTTTTAAGAAGCTCCTGCCTAGTTTTGTGTTCCTCTTGTATTACTAAAAATACCAATATCAAAAGTTTTAAATCTCTTGGTTCTTTATATTCTTTAGCCCCTCTAGTTGGCTGACTTCACTACTGGTGTCAGTGACTTTATTTAGAGGTAGTATTTTTTTTCTTCTACTTCTCTGGCTCTTGTTAGAGATTAAGTTCTTGGGTTTCTGCCAGTGCCTTCCCCCTTTAAATACTGCTAGCCTGACTCTGCATTTAAACTGTTACTGCCTCAATTTTGTTTGAAAGGCAAACTGCTTCCCTGGGGGCCAAATTGAGCCTGCTGATTGGTTTTGTAAATAAAGTTTTCTTAGAGCACAGCCACACCTATTTGTTTGCTTACTGTCCTTGGGCCACTTTCCCACTACAATGGCAGAGTTGAGTAGTTGCAGCAAAGATTGTATTGCCCACCAAGCCCAAAATATTTACTCTTTGGCCCTGTACAGAAAAAGTTTGCCAACCATCAGGTTTTTTTGTTTGTTTTTTGTTTTGTTTTGTTTTTACAGAGGATATTTTAAGGCTTTTTTTTAGCTCTTTATTGGAGTATAATTGCTTTATGTTGTTGTGCCAGTTTCTGCTGTACAGCAAAGTGAATCTGCTGTATTTATACATATATCCCCATATCCCCCATCAGGTTTATTAGACTTGTACAAACCTGGAAGAAGAATAGTGACTATGAAGAGTGATTGCTTTTGGAATATAACTGGCGTAAGTATATTGCAGTTTAGACAGAGCTGCTTACTGGTCATTTAACCATTATCTAGTTATATTACCTTCACTTTTTCCAAATTGTTCTAGATATCACCTAGGATTTCATGAATTCATGTTGAGTGACGCATATCAATTGAAATATATGCTGCCTTAATGATTTTTTTCAGTTATAGTCTTATTAAATAAAATTTCAGACAAAAATATAGGGGAGAATATAACTGTGAGCTGTAAGAATTACCCTGGCATGGGGGAGGGATAAATTGGAAGGTTGGAGTTGACATATATACCCTACTATATATAAAACAGATAACTTATAAGGACCTACTGTATAGCACAGGGAACTCTACTCAGTGCTCTGTGTTGGCCTGTATGGGAAGAGAATCTAAAAAAGGAGTGGATATATGTATATTTATAACAGATTGACTTTGCTGTACACCTGAAACTAACACAACAACTGTAAATCAACTATACCCCAATAAAAATTTAAAAGAAAAAAGAATTACTCCCGACACACAAAAGACAGTGGAAATATGTAACCCATTGGTGTCCCTCCAACTTCCTAGTAGTGACTGCTAAAATATATTCCTATTATCATAGGGGAACAGGAAAGGAAGTAAAAATTAGACCTGTACGTATATCCTCTCATAAAATATTGAGTTACTGCCTGATTTTGCAAATTACCATGCTGCAAAGATGTATCTCAAGGCTCAGTAAGCTTTTAATAGGGAAAATAAACACTCAAAAGACTTCAGGGTATACTAGAATAATATGTGCTTAGGGAAAGAAAGTGCTAGGTTAATTAAAAGAAGAGTGTGAGAAATGACAGCAGAATTGGTGAGGGATACGGGAAAGGTTCTTGGACAGGTGGCATTTAAGATGGGCCCTAACAAACAGATTGATAGGATGCAGACTGGAAGAAAGGGGGCCAGGTAGCTGGACAGCATTCCAAGAACATGGAACAGGCTTGGAAGTAGGAAAGCATAGGTGTTTTCCAAAATGCTGGTCAACTATGTCTGGATCACTGGCTCCCAAATATTCATCTGCTGACCAGTGCTGATCCCAGGTGACAGTTTACTAATCCATGGTTTAAAAAGTCAAGTACAGCATACTTTCCTGGGCAGGGACTGTATTTTACTCAGATTGTTAGTCCTGCCTTTTTTTTTTTTTAATATTCCTGCTTTTTAAAAAATTAACAAAATATCCTTTAATAAATGAAATGATGGTATTGGTAGTTGGTGAGATTTTTTTAAAAATGACCTTACTTGGCAAGAGAAAACGGTAGCAACTGTATGTTTGTGTCAAGAATTTGTTTTGAAATTTTCCTAGTCTATGAAATCGCAAAGTCTGCAGAGCTGAATTGTGGAGGGCTTTGAAAGTTTTAGTAAAGAATGTAACTGAATTCAGCAGGCAATGAAGAGAGTCATTGAAAGTTGTGAGCAGGAGAGCAAGCTGATTGCAATAGGGAAAGCACAGAGGTGAGCCGACCAATTAGACTATTGCAGAGTCAGTGGAAAAGTAAAAATGCTTTGAATTCTTTTTTGGCAAGGAGACTGGGAAGAATAAGATGAACATGAGAGATCATAGAGGTAAAACCTAAAAGACCCGGCAACTGATTGGATATAGATGGCAGAAAAGAATATGTTAAAGATGCTTTCTTATTATCATTGGGGAATCCTGGATGAAAGGTATATGAGGACTCTCTATATTCATTTTGCAATTTCTTATGAGTCTTAAAAGGTTTAAAAATGAAAAGTTATAACAACACACTACTATATTTAAAATAGATAACCAACAAGGACCTACTGTATAGCACAGGAAACTCTGCTCAATATTCTGTAATAACCTAAATGGGAAAAGAATTTGAAAAAGAATATATATATGTGTATATATATATACACACACACACATACGTATAACTGAATCACTTTGCAGTACACCTGAAACTAATACAACATTGCAAATCAACTATAGTCTAATATAAAATAAAAATTTTTAAAAAGTTATAACAAAACAAAACATAAAAGGAAAAGATGATCTCTTCAGGGTCCCAAGCTCAAATCAGGCTGAGGCCGGCTAGGTGGGCACCTTCAAAGCTGAGGGAACAAGAGCTGTCTTCAGCAGACAGCAGCTGCTCAGCTTCAGTACATTGTTGCCATGGGGGAAGGTGGCCCAGTGTGGCAAAATCTTGCCAGTTTTCCATAGAATCCAGAAATCTGGAATCTGGGTTCTTTATGTGAAATCTCCATAGTTATTCCAAGTGTGCACAGCTAACTCAAAAACATTTTTAACATTGAGTAGGCCAAATGAAACGTATCTGAAAATCTCAGTTTTATCGACCTCTGCTACTGGCTATCCCTCTCGTTTGGGAGTTGAGAGGGAGTTGGTACTAGAACATAATAGCTTCAATCATAAGCTTAAATTTGTTACAGATTTACCCAGAAAATGATGTATCTCCAAGGCCACAGTAAATTATACTTATTCTTGGTAGAATGATTAGAGGTAAAGTGGCATGCTTGAGAATTCCTTACCTTACATGGACAGTTGTTTAGGCTCAGCCAACCAAGGCTTCGTGTGTGTGTGTGTGTGTGTGTGTGTGTGTGTGTGTGTGTGTGTGTGTGTTCTATTTTGTACATCTGCACAGCTGTCTCCACAAAGAAGCCATTTACATCAATGGCATTGTTGTTTAAGGATTTGAAATCTTATTTCTTTAAAAAGTGTTTGTAATGGATTCGATTTTATTTTATTTTATGTTTTTACTTTTTTTTGGGGGGGGGGTACACCAAGTTCAATCATCTGTTTTTATACACATATCCCCGTATTCCCTCCCTTCCTTGACTCCCCCCCCCTCGAGTCCCCCCCACCCTCCCCGCCCCAGTCCTCTAAGGCATCTTCCATCCTCGAGTTGGACTCCCTTTGTTATACAACAACTTCCCACTGACTATCTATTTTACAGTTGGTAGTATATATATGTCTGTGCTACTCTCTCGCTTCGATTTTATTTTTTTAATAAATTTGTTTTGTTTATTTATTGGCTGTGTTGGGTCTTCGTTCTTCTGCACGGGCTTTCTCTAGCTGTGGCAAGCGGGGGCTACTCTTCATTGTGGTACATGGGCTTCTCATTGCAGTGGCTTCTCTTGTTGCAGAGCACGGACTCTAGGTGGGTGGGCTTCAGTAGTTGTAGCATATGGGCTCACTAGTTGTGGTGCATGGGCTTAGTTGCTCCACAGCATGTGGGATCTTCCCAGACCAGGGCTCGAACTCATGTATCCTGCATTGGCAGGCAGTCTTAACCACTGCGCCACCAGGGAAGTCCCTGTAATGGATTTTAAATGACAAATGTTTTCCTTTTCTTCTTAGTGATAATTCACAGGTGTTCCAATCTGACACATTAAGAACTCGAAGAAACAGTACAACGTCTTTGGCACAACACTGTCTGGTAAGAAAATGCTTATAGACTTGCACTATGGGTCTTAATCAGTGGTTCTCAAACCTGAGTGTGTACCTGGAAGGCTTGCTCAAACAGACTAGTGGCCCTCAACCCCAGAGTTTCTGATTCAGGAGGTCTGGGGCTGGGGCTGAGAATTTGCATTTCTAACAAGTTCCCACTTTGAGAAACATTGCTGTAAACATTACTGAAGGAAAAATAAACACATTGACTGCAGTTATGATTGGTGCAGCTGCTGCAGCTGCAGCAGAATTAACTTTTAAATCCCACATGGATTTAATGTTGAGGATTTGTTTTTATATATAAAACCATCTGGCTTCCAATTTTTAAAAGAACATTCTAATTTTGAGAGGAAGATTTGCAGGCTCTCCTAAGGGTGGTTTTCAGGCTTACAGTTTGACTTTATCTCGCATTTATGTTGAATTGAAAATATAGTTTGTCTTCCATGGTGTTATAATGCAATCTCTAAATTATAACTCATCTACTAATTATCCTGTAAACATAGGAAATATGCTTGTATATCAGTAAGCCAAAATGAATAAATGATTTACTCTAGGAATCGTTTTTGAGGTGAAATTCATAAAATGCATAGTTAACTATTTTACAGTATACAATTCAGGGGCATTTGGTGTTTTCTCAGTGTTGTTCAACCAACACCTCTCTCCTGTTTCAAAAAGCACACATCCTTGTCTTGTTCCTGATCGTTAAGTGGAAAGCTTTCAGTCTTTCATCATTGAGTATGATATTAGCTGTAGGTTTGGGTAAATGGCCTTTATCATGTTAGGGAAATTCCTTTCTACTCCTGCTTGCTGACTATTTTTATCACGAAAGTGCGCTGAATTGTTTCAAATGCTTTTTCTGCATCTATTGAGATGATCATGTTGTTTTTTTTCTCTCCATTCTGTTAATATGATTTATTACTTTGATTTTCTTATGTGGAACCATGTTTGAATTCCTAAGATAGATCCCGCTTAGTCTTGGTGTATAGTCCTTTTAATGTACTATTGGATTTGGTTTGCTATTATTTTGTTGAGGATTTTTCCACCTGTTTTCACAAGGGATTTTGGTCTGTAGTTTTCTTTTCTCATAGTATCTTTGCTGGCTTTGGTACCAGGGTAATGCTGATCTCCTAGAATGTGTTAGGAAATGTTCCTCCTCTTATATTTTTGGCAGAGTTTTATTAGGATTGGTGTCAATTCTTTAAATGTTTGGTAGAATTCACCAGTGAAGCCATCTGGCTCTAGACTTTTCTTTGTTGGGAGGTTTTGGAAACAGATTCTATCTCTCATTTACAGGTCTGTTGAGATCTTATATTTCCTCTTGAGTTAGTTTCGTAATTTGTGTGTTTTTAGAAATTTGTCCATTTCATCTAGATTATCTGATGAAATTGTTGATATACAATTATTCATAGATTTCTCTCATATGATTTAATATGATGGAAGCTATAGGACATATTTTAATGAAATGTTTTAGCTTGGAACCTATTTTAAAATATTGCCTCCTAATCTTAAAACTGGGCATTTTCCCCTTTATAAAATGATATTCAGTATTATTCCCACAAATGTACTAATAGTGTATTAGAATTGTTCATTTAAAAAATCTTTCTTCCTCTATCCATTCACTCACTTACTCATTCATTCAGCAATATTTACTGGCACTTGCTTGTCTATCAAAGCCCTCTCTACCTATCCAGTCTTCTTTTCTACTCAACCAAGTCAACAAATATTTTTAGCAACCTACTATGTATTAAGCCCCGATCTACTTGCCAGGGAGATCTAACCTAGTTTGAGGGATTTAGAGAGGAATTGACGTATTAGTTGAGATCTTACTGATGTGAAGGAGTTAGCTAGTTTGGGATATTGGTTACAGGAGTAGACACTATTCCAGGTTTAAAAACAATGACATGTTTGAAGGCCTAGAGTGCGGTGTGTAGAGGACAGAGGGTGTCGAGAATTTGAAGGAAGTACATTCTAGCTAGAGTGGAGGTAAAGATGAAGTGATGAGAAGTGAGGTTGGAGATGTAAACTAGTGTAAAATCTTCTAGGGCCTTCCAAGTCATTTTAAAGATTTGTACACTTTAGGGAATTTTCTGGCAGTCCAGCGGTTAGGACTCGATGCTTTCACTGCCTGGGCCTGGGTTCAATCCCTGGTCAGGGAACTAAGATCCCACGAGCCATGTGGCACAGCCAAAACACTTTATCCTAAGGTCAATGGAAAGCCATTGAAAAATTCTAAGTCTGTGAGTGACCTGATCAAATTTGCATTTTTAAAAGATTACCCTAGCTGCAGAGGGGAAAGAATTGTGTTGGCCAAAAAGTTTGAACATTCTGGCCAGCCCCATAAATTGGGAGAGGACAAAAATAGATGCAAGGAGATCAGATAGGCAACTGCAGTAACCCTAGCAAACAACTGATAGTAACTTGGCCTAATATGATGGCAGTGAGCATGGAAAAATGTGGCAGATGCCCGAGATATTTGAAAGGTAGAATCAATTGGTGATAGATTCAATGGAGAGTGGGAAACAGTGGAGGCAAAGATGACTATTAGCTCTCTGGCTTGGGCAACTGGTGGGATAGTGGTACCATAGAAGAAGGGAACATTGGAAAAAGAATAGATTTAGAAGGGAAGATGAGTTTAGTTTTGGACATGTTAAGTTTGAGGTTCTCTGCGATCTTTAAGTGGAGATGTTATATACACTAGTTTGACGCTTGGGGTAGAGATACATTTAGGAATCATCAATAGATCATTATTTAAAGCTATGGGAATGAATGAAATGACCTATGGAGGGAGTATAAAAGAAGAGAAGAGGCTACAGGAAAAAGCTTTTAAAATCGCCAGATTTAAAAATCAATCTCAGAAGAGACTTCACCAAAGAAGACTATGATGGAATGGTCAGAGAGGTGGGAAGAGACTCAGAAGACAGTAATATCATGAAAAACCACGGAAAATTATTGTCATATGCTGTCAAGTGATCACACATGATAAAGACTGAAAGGTGTCCTTTTGAATTACCAAAATGGAGCTTACTCATGAACTTGAAAGTTCAGTGGAGAAAAGAGTAGGATGAGAAGAAGGCAGATTGGATTGGGTTAAAGAATGACTGAGAGGAGAGGACCTGTAAATGGCACCATACATATGAGCTTGATTATCTGGGGACAGATTACCCTTTCTATGCCTTAGTTTCCTCATCCGTAAATGGGAATGTAGTAGTATCTGCCTCATAAGTTTGTTGTGATTGTATTAATCAGCGTAAAGCACTGGTTCATACTAAATGCTCAATAAATGTGTTTTTATTAGTGATAATACATATGTAGAGAAACTATGTACCTGGCATTTTTTTAAATGCATAATTTTCCTTAGGATTTCTAGGCTCTTAATTCCCATAAGGAATTAAGCTTAATATCATGCATATTTAAAATAAACCATTTGTACAATGGATTGGGTTTGGTAGAACTGAAGTCATTTTCGCTTATTCGATGATGGGAATTTCAAGGCTTTTTGGTTTAGCTTGCTGTAACAGCGTTATGCATATGCTTTTATTTTGTTCCAAGTATCACCTCACTATAATTATAAGACTTACGGAGGTATATATTTGCCTTAAGTATAGATAGGCTGAGTTATCTAGGAGAATGACATGATGATTTGAATGTTTGGGGCAGAAGTAACAAAATTCGATTAGAAATGACTTAAACAATAAGGGACATTTTTTATCTCAAATAACAAGAAATCTCATGAAAGAAGTTTCCAGGATTTGTTAATTCAGTGGCTCAGTGATGTCATCAGAGACTCAGGTTCCTTCAATCTTTCCACTCTACCATCCTGAGCAGCCTCACTAACCTTTTTTTTTTCTTTAAGAACTTTTATTGAAATGCAATTGACATACAATAAACTGCATATATTTAAGCCTCACTAACCTTTGTATCTAGTAATTAGACCCAGGGTTCAGAATCACATGTATAACATGATCTTCTATATATTTATAGATGTCGAGAAGGATATGTATCAATCTATTATTAGTAGTTATCTCTGGAGCATGGAATTATAGGAAGAATGTTACTTCTATCGTTTGCATTTCTATACTATTTGAATGTTCTTCACAAAGCATCAACAATAGAAGTGTTTTCATTTCTAACTGATATATCAGATTAGAAACATCATTCTTGGGAAAATATTGTTTTGAAAATATAGTTGTCCCTTGGTATCCGCAGGGGATTTGTTCCAGTCCTGTAGCCCATCCTCCATATCCAAGGGTTTGTTTGAATCCTCAAATTCAGCCAGCCACAGATTGTGTATTAAGTTTGCAATCCGTGGTTGTTTGAACCCATGGATGGGAACCCTCAGAGACAGAGGGCCAACTGTATATTTATTGAAAAAAATCCACGTATAAGTGGACTTGTGCAGTTCAAACCCATGTTGTTCAAGAGTCAACTGTACTTGAGAAGTATTATTAAATGGTATCGTGAACCATAGCTTATGATTCTTAAGACTGTCCTTAAATTGGTGCTGCGGGAATCTAGAGTATTCAAATTCCCAGAGACAGAAAGTGGAATGGTGGTTGCCAGGGGCTGAGGGCGGTGTTGTTTAATGGGTATAGAGTTTCAGCTTTGCAAGATGGAAAGGATTCTAGAGATCAGTTACATAATAGTATGAATGTACTTACTTAACACTACTGAACTGTACACTTAAAATGGTTAAGATGGTAAATTTTGTGTTATGTATATTTTACTACAATTAAAAATTTTTAACTGGCGCTGCTTTTAATGTATTAAAAGGTAGGTTGAACTGTGTTTTAGAAAAAGTTGCGGTGATAAAGGTTATTCTAGAGTCATGGGTGCCATTTAACACACAAATAGAGATGTATATTTACAAACCTTGTAAAAATCTCCTATCTCACAATTATTTTCTTGATTAAGCTCAAATATTTTCTTCACCACTATCAGGAAATCACTCCATCCCACTTCTGATGAACAGAAACCCAAGACCCTCTTCTGGCTACGGAGACTATGCCTTCCCCCTGAATTACCCCTTTGCTGTATCCCCTAAGACCTCCGAGGTTGGGTGCCTGTTCCCCACTCTTGTGCTAGGAATTCTCTTCCTGGAACCTCTGTTAAATTTGGTGCAGCCTTGTCTTTTCTCCATCTTCACCTCCTCTCACTCCAGCAGAAGCAGGAAATACATCTCATCTTCCTGTCGGAAACAGTTGTACTTTACTTGAGCAATTTCTCCGTTTTAATTTTATGGTTTTACCAATATTTACCTGAATAGGTTTTGCTTTACACGTTGGCAACTACGAACTCTAAATCCGATTTATGGCCCACCCAGTAATGAGTGTGTAATACATTCCTTGCCCTGCTTTATACTCTGTCCTTCTAGCCTGCATTCAATTCATGTTCAGTATCTTCGTAAGCCAACTTAAATCATTTTGGGAACTAGGCAGAGACATTCATAAACATAGCATACAACCCTTGTTCGGAATTTTCTAAGTGCTTTATCTCTAGTAACTACAGTAAGAAATGGGTTAAAAATAACAAACCTAGGAAAGTTAAACATTATTTTTTAAAATTTTAATGTCTTTGCAACATTAGTTTTCTCTGGTCTCTCATTTTTTTTTTTTTTTTTTGGTGGGATCTTCCTAGAGCAGGGATCGAACCCGTGTTCTCTGCATTGGCAGGCGGATTCTTAACCACTGCACCACCTAGGAACCCCGTGGTCTCTCTTAAATGGAACTAGCCATGACCTTTCCTCCTATCTTAATTCCTTCACTAGAGATAACACTTGGGAATCAGCTTCACCCAGCACCCTCCCAACCCCACATTCCCACTCCTATCCTCCCTACCCTGCGATATCATTCATTGCTGCTGGTACTCTTGCTTCCTCCCAAGGACTTTTTTTCCCTAAAGTGTGAGAGAATGGCAAAATGGGAAATTTACACCAAAGATACCAGTGAGGTTTATTGACATCTCAGGAAACTATTTCTATTTTAATACCTTGTTTCATGTAGAAAAATTATCTGAGGTAATTCTCTTGCATATACCACCTACAGTACTTAATCTTTGGGAGAATTCTCTTCCAGATGCCCTTTCTACAATTCATTTTCCACGTTATTACTAAAAGAACCCACCAAGTCCAATATTTGATCCATATTTTATCCAATTTAAAAGCTTTACTGTGGCTTATACTTTTATAGCTCAGTTTCAAATCCTACCTTCCCCAGACATATCACACTATATCCTTGTTGATGTCATCAGTTTCAGCCAGGCAATCTTCTCAGGATTTCCTGGATAAAGTTTTCCAATAGGAAATTCTGAGCCTTTGTCTGAAACTAAACTGATTTCTTCCCATCCCTTAGATATCAATTAAAAATAATCTCTTCCAGGAAGTCTTTCATAATTAGTTTAGAACTGTTTGCCACACCATGCAATTCTCTTCTTTTGTTTTTTTTTAAACAACAGTCATTTATAATACAACTAAAGTACCATAATTTCCGTATATAGGGTGTATGTATATATTTAAGTTCAGATTAGCATGTCTTTTCAGTTAGATTATAAATCTTATAAACATTAATGTTGCACATTCTATATTGTGAACTTTCTGGACGTTTGAATGAGGATGATATGAGCATCAGTAGCATGAATTAAACTTGTTAAAATTCTGCTTGTTCAAAGATATGTGTGTGTGGACATATATATTTGAACTTTTAAAGGTAAACCTAAAGGTTTCAGATTTGGTGCATGTTGCCGCACAACTTCTCAATGATCAATGCATTGGGGGAGAATATCCAAAACTGTGGATAGATCACAATATTTTTTACTTGCTTTGGAAAATAGATTATTTTTAAAGTATGCCTTAAGAGTGGGCATACACTTTTTAAAAATTAGTAATAACATCTAATGTTGGAGAAGTACAAAGAAATCAATATTTTCATACACTGCTGGAAAGCGAATTTGTATAAGCTTTCTGCAGGGCAGTTCGACAATGCGTATCAACAGCTTTGTGACCCAGAAATTCCAACTCTATGAATTTATCCTAAAGAACTCATTAAGGATGTGTGCAAAGATTAGCTTAAAGGTTATCATAGCATTATTTTTTTACTTAAAGTGTACAATTTGATAGTTTTTTTCTTATTAGTAATGTATATATGGCAATCCCAATCTCCCAATTCATTCCCCCCCCAACCCCACCCCCTCCACTTTCCCCACTTGGTGTCCATGTTTGTTCTCTACATCTGTGTCTCTATTTCTGCCTTGCTTTTTAAAACTTTATTTATTTATTTTTTATAGAACTTTTATTGAGATACAGTTAACAGACAATAAACTGCATATATTTAGAGTGTACAATTTGGTATCCCGGTCTCCCAGTTCATTTCCCCACAACCCTCCCCGCTTTCCCCACTTGGTGTCCATATGTTTGTTCTCTACATCTGTGTCTCTATTTCTGCCTTACAAACAGGTTGATTTGTACCATTTTTCTATAGTCCACATATATGTGTTAATATACAATATTTGTTTTTCTCTTTCTGACTCACTTCACTCTGCATGACAGTCTCTAGGTCCATCCATGTCTCTACAAATGTCCCAGTTTCATTGCTTTTTACAGCTGAGTAATATTCCATTGTATATATGTACCACAATTTTGTATCCATTCATCTGTTGATGGACATTTAGGTTGCTTCCATGTCCTGGCTATTGTAAATAGTGCTGCAATGAACATTGGAGTGCATGTGTCTTTTTGAATGATGGTGTTCTCTGGGTATATGCCCAGGAGTGGGATTGCTGGGTCATATGGTAGTTCCATTTTTAGTTTTTCAAGGAACCTCCATACTGTGCTCCATAGTGGCTGTATCAATTTACATTCCCACCAACAGTGCAAGAGCATTCCCTTTTCTCCACACCCTCTCCAGCATTTATTGTTTGTAGATTTTCTGATGTTGCCCATTCTTACCGGTGTGAGGTGATACCTCATTGTAGTTTTGATTTGCATTTCTCTAATAATTAGTGATGTGGAGCAGCTTTTCATGTGCCTCTTGGCCATCCGTATGTCTTCTTTGGAGAAATGCCTATTTAGGTCTTCTGCCCATTTTTTGATTGGGTTGTTTGTTTTTTTGATATTGAGCTGGATGAACTGTTTATATATTTTCAAAATTAATCCTTTGTCTGTTGATTCTTTTGCAAATATTTTCTCCCATTCTGAGGGTTGTCTTTTCATCTTGCTTATAGTTTCCTTTGATCATAGCATTATTTATAAAAGCAAGCAAAAAATGTGGCAACCGTATGAATGTCCAGCAACAGGGAACAGATTAAACGAATGAGCTTTCCTTTTTTGTTTTTTAAATTTATTTATTTATCTGTTTTTGGCTGCATTGGATCTTTGTTGTTGCACACAGGCTTTCTCTAGTTGCTCAAGCGGAGTGTACTCTTTTTTGCAGTGCTTGGGCTTCTGATTGTGATGGCTTCTCTTGTTGCAGAGCACAGGCTCTAGGCACGTGGGCTTCAGTAGCTGTGGTACGTGGGCTCAATATTTGTGGCTCACGGGCTCTAGAGCGCAGGCTCAGTAGTTGTGGCACATGGGCTTAGTTGCTCCGCGGCATGTGGGATCTTCCCAGCCCAGGGTTCGAACCCATGTCCCCTGCATTGGCAGGCAGATTCTCAACCACTGTGCCACCAAAGGAGCCCGAATGAGCCTTCCTTATCTGTGTTTGAGTCCCAATTCTAGCAATTATTAGCTGTATGATCAAGCAAGTTGCTTAATATCTCTGGCCCTCAGTTTTCTAATCTTTAAAATGGGGACAATAATAATGTCAATGTCATGGGGTTGTTGTGAGAATTGAGTGAGAGAAGACATGTCTGGCACATAAAGAGGTGCTTCTTATTATTATGGTACTTCTATATGGTATAATATTCAGACTTTAACAGTGGTGTTGCAGGTGAATTTTAACATCGAAAGTTACTTGGAATGTATTTTGGGTTTGCGTTTTTTCTAAAGTAAAAATTCAGTCTATTCATCTGTTTAGCATACAGTACAAGGGAGGCAAAGTGTTTCACATCATAGATTTTACTTCCAACTCCTTGGAATGTTCATTTCTTTGGCTAAAAGGAGAGACTTGCTGGGAAAGTCAGGCAATGCTTATGCAAGCTAATGGCATCTTCACAGGGATGGGTACAAGGGGGCTGTTAATCGCAAACTGATTTTCTAGAACTGTCACCTGGAAGCATAGGAGCCCCACTTCTGGACCCTCGTGCATCTCAGGCTTCACCCCCCACCACCCAGGCACAGCGACACTTACAGATAGTACCCTTGCTGTCATCCTGCATGTGGCAGTACAGGGCCCCGCCGTACTTCCTCTTGAATTCAGACCTAATTTTCAGTGTGTCCTCTTCCTTCACTGCCGGAGATCATGATTCTAATCAGGACCTTATCATGAGTCCCTTTGCCCTTCATGGAGTTGTACAGTCAGTCAGCAAACTACAGGGGCTTCTTGTTCTGAATACACTGGACCAGGTTCAGAAAAGCATTTTCCAGGTCTCCTTTCAGCTCCTTCTTGATCATAAGGGCTATAGCTCTTGTACATTTCAAATACTTTCTGGAGGTGACACTGCTCGGTCACGATGCTGATCCACTTGGGAACATCAGTTCCTTTCCTCTTCATTACAGCATTATAGAGATCTCAGGTATCTTGGGCCAGTCACTTCATAGTCAATGACAGAGCCATCCTGTGCTCTTCTACCCTTTGCAAGGGCAACTATCAGGTTGCAGAAGTCATCAGATGTGTCAGAAACAGTGTCCTTCTCCAGATCAGTCTTGTACATTTCCTTGTAGACTTTTAATTTCCTGCAGCTCCTGGGTGGTCCTTGAGCAGGTGATTTCAATGAGAGATTCTTCATCAGTCACCAGCCTCTTCACTGGAGGAGGCTTTCAGCTTGGAATCCTTGTACTGAGCAGGTGTTTTCAGAAGGCCCCAAATCACCTTCTCCAGGTGGCTGGACAAGTCTGACTTCAGTGCTGATGCAAGTTCCTTTTTGGTCCTTCTCTGATAGGCAAAAGTAATATTCTGTCTCTGTTCGTTGCTGCAGTTGGTTGAAATGTTGACAGTGGCGCCTCATCCACACCTTTAGTCTTGATGGCCATTTCAATGTTCAAAGCATCCCGCTCCGCATCAAAGTTGGTGTATGCTTTGACTGACCTGTATGCATTTGAGCATGTATAGTGGTCACCTTCTAAACTGCACTTGCACGGAATTTTGTGAACAGTAGGCATTTTGATAGAAGCTGTACCAAGAGCTGAGAGCTGCAAGTAGCCTCAGATGTGCAGCCAGAATGTGTTATTAAAAACAACAACAACAAAAAACTCAAACTGCAAAATAATATCTGGAAAAACAAACACTGAAATATTTACTATGGTCATCTCTGGAGAGTGGATGATGCTTTTTTCCCCATTAATTATGTTTTATACTGAGCATGTATTGATTGCTTTATAAGGAGAAAAAAATTGAGTCAAATTCTGTTGAGAAAATTAAAGATCAGGATGAATAGGTGGGGCACAGAGGATTTTTTTTTAATTATTTTTTTTGGGGGTACACCAGGTTCAATCATCTGTTTTTATACACATATCCCTGTATTCCCTCCCTTCCTTGACTCCCCCCACCTCGAGTCACCCCACTCTCCCCGCCCCAGTCCTCTAAGGCATCTTCCATCCTCGAGTTGGACTCCCTTTGTTATACAACAACTTCCCACTGACTATCTAAGGCAGGGAAACTGCTCAGTATGATACTGTAACAATGGACTTGTGTTATTATACATTTGTCTGAACCCATAGGATGTATAACACCAAGAGTGAACTCTAATATAAGCTATGAACTTTGGTTGATGATGTGTCAATGTGTTTGAACCTTGGCTGTTTCCTTCACCTTCTAGCAAATGGTTAGAAAAAAGCTGATTTCAACACTTTCTTAAGCAAAATATAATTGATGAGGTAATATCTCCTTTAAAAGTTATATGATAAATTTTAAAATCTAATAAAAATTCAGACTATCTGCTTCATAAGAACATTTATTTGTCCAACATGCATTTTCTGAGCACTCATCTTCTCCCCACCATCACCTTGCTCCTCTTACTGCCTTTCTTGGCCACCATCCATTTGTAGTTTCGGCTAGAACCCTCAGGCCAACTTTTAGCTTTTTACTTTTTTTTTTTTATCATTTCTCCAATCTGCCTTGTCTTCATCCCTCCCTTTTAATGTCAAACCCTTGTCATCTTTTACCTGACTTGTGACCCTGCTTCTAGTCCCTCTTCGCTCCACCCTCAATTTGTCCTGCATATGTTGCTAGGGTTGCCTTTCAAAAATAGATATAATCTTCTTGTTGAAAATACTTTGAGGTTTAAGAACTCAGAGGGACCTATGCTTTAGGTTTCCTATTGGGCTCAAAGGCTTAAGTCCAAAAACGACAACCTGGTTTCAGCCAAATTTCCCCCAAGTTTGCTTCTTGCCATGCCCTATTATGTGCCAAGTTTCAGCCATGCTGAACCTCCGTGTTCCCCAAACATGCCTCTCTGTCTGAGCATCTCTTCCCACTCCCTGAAGTAGCTTCCCTCCTCTTCTCTGTGTAATGAATTCCTGCCCTCTTCTATGAAGCCATCTCGAAGACCCCAGGCAGAATTATATTCTCTGTCCTTTGAACTCCTACAAATCCTGACTTGTTCTGGCACTTACCTGTGGCCTAGTTTTCCCTACCTGGACTTTGCATTTCTCAAGGACAGAAAAATGTCTTTTTATCTTTGGCTCCTCGGGGCCTAGCACAGTGCTTTAGCATATGGTAGGTGCTCATTAAATATGTTTGAACACACAATTCAGTGTGATCTTAAGATATAATGTGAACGTAAGGTATGGTAAATTCATTATCTAGCATTTCAAAAACCAACCAGACTACAGATAGAATTGATAAATGAAATTTAAAGGTAATTCTCAAGCCTCATTTTAAATCTCTCCGTTCTTTCCTTTCCCTCTTGTATGGATCTTCATAAGCTTTGAGAAAAGACCAAAAAGGAGAAAGTAGTCCTGCGAAAGAGAAAGGGCCTAGACAGCAAGTATCTGCCTTTAGTCATTCCTTAGTAGGAAAGTTTAGTTTTCCCAGCTAGATTCCAAGATATTTGCGGTTATTTTGTTAGTTTCTTTTGTATGCTTATTAAGTTAGCTTCTGATTTAATGACTTTCAGTTTTTTTCTGGATAATGCCCGTCACTAAGCTTTAATAATGAGCGAGGAAAAATGAGGTGATTTTCAAGATCTTAATGCCTTGGGAAGGGAAAGCTAGAGATAAACAAAATGTTCTATTGATGTTCTGCCCCGTATTTATCTTAACAGTTATTTTGTTCTGTTATGATATATATAGACTTTCAATTAATATAATTTTCAGACAAGATTCAATTGGATTTTTGATTTTTAAAAAACTTTAAATTTAATTAATGCTGTTGCTAGCATGCATTAGGCACCCAAGAAATATTTTAGGCCATTCAACATTGACTTAATTAATGTTTAGAAATAATCAGAAACATTAAAGGAAACTTGACTTTTATATTTTAAATTTCAGTTTGTACCACCTTCTCCCATGCACGCTTCCGACAGTCGCCTTCATCAAATCAAACAGGTAAGAAGTTTTGAAAAACTGACAGCTGTTCAGTAAAAAAAAGTAAATTTTATTTTTCTTTTTAAAAATACCTGTGGTTCAGTAAGTTTAAGTGAGGTCACATGTGATTAAGTTTTTAATTCCCTAAAAAAACAAAGAACCAAAATCCAAAACAACTAAGGAGCCCTCTATTTATTTGGGTTATTAACTATTTTAATGAACTGATAGTTTCCTGAAATACTGCATACTCTTTTTTTAAAAAAGTTTTTAAGCTCTTTATTGGAATATAATTGTTTTACACTGTTGTGCCAGTTTCTGCTGTACACCAAAGTGAATCAGCTATATTTATACATATATCCCAGTATCCCCTCCCTCCCGTGACTCCCTCCCACCCGAGACTCCCTCCCACCCTCTCTATCCCACCCCTCTAAGTCCTCACCCATCCTCCAGTTGATCTCCCTGTGTTATGCAGCAGCTTCCCACTAGCTATTTTACATTTGGTAGTGTATCTATGTCAACTGCATACTCTTTTACATTCTTTCAGGGATCTCAGAGAAGATAATGAATGCTATATATGAAAATTAATTTTCAGGTTCACAATAGCCATAGTTATCATGGTTTTCTTAAATCCCCAGATGAATTTTTTTTGACATATAAAACGGTCTTAATGCTATTGTTTTGTGTTCACTTCTCAGTGATCTAAGTTCAGGGACACATTGCACCTCACTGCCTTATGTTTTGTGTGTGTGTGTGTTTAATAGCAAAAGCCTAATGCAGAATTAAATCTTTGATTTATCCAAGGATTACCCACAGAGCTCAAAAGATCAAATCACCATTCCACCACGGGTGGTGGGATTTTTTTCACCCACTACAAGCAGACTTTTGTTTGGCTGGGGGGGTGGTGCTGGTGTGGTTAACTGTTATGAAGCACTTATTATTCACTTAGCACTGTAATAGGTCTCACCTGTGGTCTCATTTCATCCCACAGCAAATTTAGAAGGTCAGAAACCAAAGATGGCAGAAATTTAGTAATTTGTCCAATGTCCAGACTTAGCAAGTGTCAAGCCAAGACTTAACCCCAAATTACTGGATTCTTTTACAGCTACCCTCACCATGTTTCAGTGGCACAAAACCCAAAGTATCTTGTAACCCTAGTTTTTAGTACTTCCAACTCCTGCTTCCTTTCCCTCTCTCCCTCTCTCCCTCTCTCTCCACACCATGGCTTCCCTAAGGCCCACCTTATCGTCAACTAGCAAGATTTAAAAGATTCTTTTACTTTTTAGTAAATAAAACATTCCTTTACTGTTTGTCATTGTGAGTATGCAGCTGTTTAAGAAATTCTTAATGAAAGAACCTAAAACTAGTAAAGTGACCTCTGATTTATCCGTGCAATTTTTTTTTGCTTCCCCTAAATTAGACCAAATATTTAAAAATTGATTATATGTTTCTATTTGATTATGAAGCTTGAAATCAGGACTAATTTAACTGGTTAGTAATATAAACTGTAAAGCAATTT
Source organism: Hippopotamus amphibius kiboko (assembly GCF_030028045.1). Taxonomy (NCBI): domain Eukaryota; kingdom Metazoa; phylum Chordata; class Mammalia; order Artiodactyla; family Hippopotamidae; genus Hippopotamus; species Hippopotamus amphibius. The sequence continues at coordinate 18,482,551 of NC_080203.1, read as the reverse complement.
ACTTCCATAGTGACAGAATATATATTATAAACATTTAAAATGAAACACCAGTGGTGATCATTTTTTGTAATATATAGAAATACTGGATCACTATGTTGTGCACCTGGAACTAACTATGTAGGTCAATTATACTTCAGTAAAAAATAAAGTAAAATTTAAAAACTTTAAGTAAAATTATAAAACAAAAATAAAAACTAAAACTAAAATAAAATGAAACACAAGTAGAAAATGAATGAAATAGGAAAACAAATAACATTAGCTTTCAATCTGGGTGCTGACTGAATGGAAAATTAAGACATTTTCAGCAGTTTAATCATCTGATAGATATCTTAAGTTGCATATTTCTTTACATACATTCTTTAACTATGACTTCTTTTTAGCTATTGAACTTATTAACCTTTTAAGTACAAAACACAAATGTCTGCTTCTTGCCTCATTACATTCTGAACTTTAATGACATTAACAAAGGCATTTATTTAATTTAATTTAATTTTTTAGTAAAATAGGGGAAATAATAGTAGCTACTTCATAGGATTATTGTGAGGATGAAAGGATTTAATATATGTGTAGTGCCTGGCATACTACATTAAAAATTGTTTAATAGAAATTTTAAAACACACAAAAAAGAACCTCCATGTATTCAATTTCAGCTTTAAATATTTTTTTTAATATTTATTTATTGGCTGCGTTGGGTCTTTGTTGCTGCATGCAGGCTAGTTGCAGAGAGCGGGGGCTACTCTGCTTCGCAGCCCGTCCGCCGGCTTCTCATTGTGGTGGCTTCTCCTGTTGTGGAGCACGGGCTCTAGGCGCGAGGGCTTCAATAGTTGTGGCTCGCAGGTAATTGTGGCTTGCAGGCTCTAGAGCGCTGAGCTCTGTAGTTGCGTCGCACGGGCTTAGTTGCTCCGCCGCATGTGGGATCTTCCTGGACCAGGGATTGAACCCGTGTCCCCTGCATTGGCAGGCGGATTCTTAACCACTACGCCATCAAGGAAGTCCCTCAGCTTTAACTGTTGATTACATTTTGTACCTCATTTTTCAACTATCCCCTTCTGTTTTGGGGGAAGAGGGTGCTTTAAAGTAAATCCCTGCTATCTTTTTACCGATAAGTACTCAGTATGAATCTCTGAGGACTTTTTACATAATCTCAATGCCATCATCACATCTAACAGAGTTATTCCCTAATTTTATTAAATAACCCATCCATGTTAAATTTTCCTGATTTTCAAAGAAAAAAAATGCCTTTGTCACTGATTCAAACATGTTCCAACCATGATCTTTTAGGTCTCTTTTATTTAAAACAGCCTTCGCTTCCTGTTTTTCTTCTATGCCACTTACTTATTGAAGAAACCAGCCCATTTGTCTTGTGGAAAGCCCCACATTCTGATTCTGCTTCCATGTGGTGTTGTTTAATATGCTCTTTTATTCCCTGTATTTCCTACAAACTGATTTGATTATATTTGCTTTTATTCTAAAATAAGCACACAGCCCCAAGTCAGTATTAGGTTCTGGGTCAACATCTAAGTAAGGGTATGGTTTTAGTTGCCCTTTTCCTATTAGGCGGTTAATGGACAATTTCTTCTTGACTATGGTTGTTAGTTGTTTTCTAGGTATTAGAGAGCTTGAGAACATCAAGCTAGAAGTTAATTTTTCTTTTTCAGCTTTGAGGTATAATTGACATGTAACATTGTCTATGTGCAAGGTGTACGATGTAATAATTTGATATGTGTTTATATTGCAAAATATATACACATATCAAATGATTACCATGAAAGTTGATTTTCTAAACATAGTAATTCTTCCTAAATATTCAGGAACTTTTATGCCATTTTCCTTTCCTAATGATAATTGAGCTTATATTTCAAGAGGTTTGAAAGCATTCAGCCTTTAGTTCCCTCTCTCCCAGGCCCCTAAACAAATAACCGCCCTGCAGAAATAGTTTGTGTATTAGTTTGCTAGGATTACCCTAACAAAGTATTGCAAACTGGGGGGCTTAAACAGATGTTCATTTTCTCACAGCTCTGGAGGCCCAAAGTCTGAAATCAAGGTGTTATCAGGATTAATTTCTTCTGAGGGCTGTGAGAAAAGGATGTGTTCCAGGCCTCTCTCCTTGGCTTGTAGATGGCCGTCTTTATGTTCATGTAGTGTTCTCCTTATACAAGTGTCTCTCCAAATTTCTCCTTTTTATAAGGACATTAGTCATAATGGTTGGGGCCCACATTAATGACCTTATCCTAACCTGATTACCTCTGCTAAGACCCTCTCTCCAAATAAAGTCACATTCTGAGGCACAGAGGGTTAGAACTTCAACATATGGATTTCAGAGGGGAACAATTCAACCCATAACAGTTTGCTCACGATATATTATTCTATAACTTTACATTTATTTCCTGACTTGTTAAATAGAAAATAAAATCACTGGTACCCAATAAGAACTTGACTTTCTCTGTAGTGCCTTCAGTAAAATCAATTTAAAAATTATCTACTTACATACTACCTCTGCATTTCTAGCATCCCTTGTATTTATATCTTCACAAATGTAAACTCTAGACACACATATTACAGCCTTCTTTTTATATTACCTAGTTTGGATAAATTAAACTGGGTTTAGACACAAAGGTAAGGGAAGTTTATGAGATGAAGCCATTTAAAACAGATTATACCAGCTGGAGTACAGGGCATGATTGTGATAGGGACAATTTAGATATTGTCTGTTACATAAAGTGTGCCTGTGAGCTTTTTCTTCTACTGGCCAGGTTTCACAGTTAGTCTGTCTTATGGACTTTGCTACCATTTTTTAGTCTAGTAAAGCAATGACGTTAGGTTTATGTGATTTGTTTTTTTTTTTTGGCACACGGGCTTGGTTGCTCCGCGGCATGTGGGATCTTCCTGGAGCTGGGATCGAACCCGTGACCTCTGCATTGGCAGGCGGATTCTTAACCACTGCGCCACCTAGGAAGCCCATGTGATTCGTTTTTGAGTTTTCCTTGGAACCTACAAAATACTTAGTCTGTCTTATGAAGAGACCTCCTCTAAGGGAATAGCCTAGCTTGTTTTAAAAGAAATTTAATTTGATCTTAGTTTACAAATCATTTCATTCTTTCAACAAGCATTTATTGAGCAATGTGTCACTGGGCAACTAAAATCTTTCAAGAAAACTCTCCTTCAGAGAACAAAAGTGGGTGATTGACTTTTTTAAAACAATAATTAATTAATTAATTAATTGGCTGCATTGGTTCTTCGTTGCTGTGCGCGGGCTTTCTCTAGTTGCAGTGAGTTGGGACTACTCGTCATTGTGGTGTGCGGGCTTCTCATTGCGGTGGCTTCTCTTGTTGCGGAGTACGGGCTCTAGGCGCTCAGGCTTCAGTAGTTGTGGCTCGTGGGCTCTAGAGCGCAGGCTCAGTAGTTGGGGTGCAAGGGCTTAGTTGCTCCACAGCATGTGGGATCTTCCCGGACCAGGGATTGAACCCATGTGCCCTGCAGTGGCAGACAGATTCTTAACCACTGCACCACCAAGGAAGTCCCTGGGTGACTTACTATTTTCATTTTTACCTTAGATACTAAAAAGTTGAAAGCCAAGTTCAGTGCTCAAGTGCAACAACTCTCCTTAACCTAGGTTTCTAGCATATAGTACTCTTTGCCCTTGACAGTTACATGGCTCTCAACTTTATCCTTATTTTAACAGTCTTATTTTATTATAAGCCATCTCATATCCGTTTTAGAGATAGGCAAGATATAAATAATAAAAGTGTCAACCCAATTTTACTAACGATCCTAAAATAGCTGATGTTGGGGAATGCTCCAACTTTCAGTGAGAGAAGCAATAAGCAAAATTCTGTCCTAGTTCTGAGAAAACTTGCTCTTTACTTGTGGATTGAGTGAATTACAAAATACTTTGAGCTTCTCACTAGAGGAAAACATCTACATAAATATTAAATGGAAGAACTATACTAACAGTTACATTTTGCTGAAAAGATTTACTTTATTCCATTGTTTTAAAAGACTGATTAACTTCTTGAACTTCTTTTCCCAATTTCTCTCATTTTCCATAATGGCATCAAAATGTCAGTCTTAGTTTTAAGACTCAAAGCTCTAGGTTCATCTTCAATTCTTCATTATTTTTCTGCTGTATCCAATTAGGCATCTAATCCTATTAATTCTTCCTTAACAACATCTTCTCTGTTCCCATTACTACTTCCTTCTGTCCCTTGCGTCCAGATTACTATAATAATATTCTAAAAGATTTCTTATCCATGCTAGTTCAATCTGACTTCCACAACCAACACCAAAATAGCTTTTTTTTAAAATCGTATTTACTTTTCTTTTTTTTAAAAAGACACACTTTTTTTTTTTTCCTGGCTGTGTTAGGTCTTTGTTGCTGGGCGTTGCTGGGTGTGGGTTTTCTCTAGTTCTGGTGAGCGGGAGCTACCCCTCGTTTTGGTGCACGGGCTTCTCAGGGCGGTGGGTTCTCTAGTTGCGGAGCACAGGCTCTAGGTGCATGGGCTTCAGTAGTTGTGGCATGCAGCTCAGTAGTTGTGGCACACAGGCTCAGTAGTTGTGGCCTGCAGAGTTAGTTACTCTGTGGTATGTGGGATCTTCCCGGCTCAGGGCTTGAACCCATGTCCCCTGCATTGGCAGGTGGATTCTTAACCACTGTGCTACCAGGAAAGTCCCAAAAAAGCTTTTTTAAAACATTATTTTCATCTTTTTCTCTCCTGTGCAAAAAATTACAATGGCTTCCCATTACCTTTTTTTTAAATGTTTTTATTGTTTATTGTTTACAATAAACTGCATGTATTTAGAGTGTACAATTTGGTATCCCAATCTCCCAATTCATTCCCCCCAACCCTCCTCGCCCCATTACCTTTTGAATAAGAAGAAGAAGAGGAATAGCTAGGGTGTATCAAACACTTACTATGTGCCAGACCTTTTAATGGGAACTGTACAACCACCTCATTATTCTTATCATCATCATCATCTTTATAGGGTGAAGAAACTGAGGCTCAGGTTAAGCTGCTTGCCTAAGGTCACACCGGTAGTAAGTTATAGAACTGGAATTTGACTCAGTTCTGTTTGGCTCCAAAACCCGTGGACCTAACAACTATGCTATTCTGCCCAAACTCTTTAAATTCAATCTCTTCAATTATTTAAGATCCTATAAATCTGGTGCTCTTACCACTCCAGTTTTTCTTTCTCATTGCTCTGTAGTACAAATTCCCTTTCAGCCAGGCTAGTCTTACTGCCGTCTACCCTGCCATATTCTTTCTCTCCTCTAAACTTCTGTTCATATGGTTCCTTCTGCTGTTACACCCTCCTCTGCAACCTCTGCTTGTCCAGATTTTAAACATCTTTCAAGGCCTAGGTCAAATTTGCACTCACACAATTCACTCCACTCTTCTATTACGGGCTATTTATGACATTTATTGTTTATACTACAGACAATAATATTTAAACTCTTAATCATGCACTGCATCAATAAAAACTGTTTGAGCACATGCTTCCAATTTATGTATATTGTATTTACATTATGGCCATATACTGTGAATATAGTGTATATTGAGTGCCAGCATACAGTGTGAATCATAGAATATATGCAAAATAGAGATATAAAAAGGATGAGATGAAGATGAAATGATGTTTCTAGAAAATTTTAAATTTTGTTTTATTAATTATAGATGATTATTGAGAGTCAGTATGAATTCATATTTCCAATAGTTTTGAGGATTAGAATTATTTTAGCCAGCTCCTTGACAAAGCAGATTAGCTCAGCATTGTGTTTTCAGTCATGTGGCAGATGAGAAGCTGTGGTAGGAGAGGCACAGGTTCTGCCTTCGCCATTGCCCTGTTATCTGCATAGATTTGCATTGCTAATCTCTGTCCAAGGTTTCTCATGGGAATCTTGTTAAGGCACTTGTCCATTGTGGAGCTTGGTTTAGTTAAAACTAGATAGTATATCTATGTGCCCACCTAACTTGGCACAGGTGAACTGCAATTAGGTGTATTTAGTTAAAGGCCAGAAAAATGCTCTTCTCTCACAAGATCTTTGGACCCTATGGGCTGAGTGAGGGCACCAGTGTCAATCTAATATTGGCATGCTTTCATTTCTTACTGTCTTAGATTTTAAAATATATAAATTAAGTTTCTGTTTTTTTTCTTTTTTCTTCTTGGTGGATCACCTTGTATACCTCCTGAGTTATGACTGTGCTTACTTTGGAGAGCATTGGCTTAATGTATATAATAAAGCTTGTCTTTCCAATATGGTTCTAGGCCTCTTTAAGGGAAGGCTCACCTGCTTATTTCATGTTCTCCATAATATTTAGCACCATATTTCCCCAGCACCATCCTAAGTTCTTCATTATTTGTGAAGTATGTTTTTAGGAATGCCAGGATGAATTTGGAGTATGGGGTGGGTTTTTTTTTAACCATTTAACCATTTTTAAGACTACAATTCAGTGGTATTAAGTACATTCACAGTGTTGGGCAGCCATCACTATTCTACACTTCCAGGACTTTTTCATCATCTCAAACAGGAACTCTGTACCCATTTCAAGATTCATCCATATTGTAGCATGTGTCAGAACTTCATTCTTTTTATGGCTGAATAATAATCCATTATATGTGTATACCATTTAAAAAAAATACTGCTACTATGAACATTGGTATACAAGTATCTGTTTGAGTCCCTGCTTTCAATTCTTTTCGGTATATACCTAGGACTGGGATTGCTGGATCATATGATAATTTGATATTTAACTTTTTGAGAAACCAGTTTTTCCCCAGAGTTTGCACCATTTTACATTCCCACTAGCAATGTATGTTCCAGTTTCTCCAAATTCTCACCAACACTTGTTTTTTCCCCCCATATTTTAAAGTAATACCTATCCTTAATGCATGCAAAGCAGTATCTCATTATGGGTTTGATTTGCATTTACCTAATGACAAATGACGTTGAGCATCTTTTCATGTTTATTGGCCATTTGTATATCTTCTTTGAAAGAACATCTATTCAAGTCCTCTGCCCATACAGATCTTCCTCAACTTACTATGGGCGTATGTCCCAATAAACCTATCTTGAGTTAAAAATATCCTAAGACGAAAATGCATTTAATACACCTAACCTTCTGAACATCATAGCTTAGCCTAGCCTACCTTAAACGTGCTGAGAACACTTACATTAGCCTACAGCTGGGCAAAGTCATCTAACACAAGGCTTATTTTTATAATACAGTGTGGAATATCTCATGTAATTTATTGAATACTGTCCTGAAAGTGAAAACAGAATGGTCGTCTGGGTGCAGAATGGTTGTAAGGGTATCGGGTGTTCACCCTCGTGATTGTGTGGCTGTCGGGGAGCTGCTGCGGCTGCCACTGCCCAGCATCACGAGACAGTATCTGACCGCGTATCACTAGCCCAGGAAAAGATCAAAATTCATATTCGAAGTAGGGTTTCTACTGAATGCACATTGCTTTCACACCATCGTAAAGTCGAAAAGTTATAAGTAGAAACATTGTAAATTGGGGACCATCCATATTTCAATTGAATTGTTTTGTTGTCATTGAGTTATAGGAATATTTTATAAATTCTGGACATTAATCCTTTATCACATATATCATTTGCAAACATCTCCAATTCTGTGATTGTCTTTTCACTCTCTTTTGATGCAGAAAAGTTTAAAATTTTTATGAAGTTCAGTTTATCTATTTTTTCTTTTGTTACCTATGCTTTTGGTATCAAATGCAAAAAATCATTGCCAAATCCAATGACATGAAGCTTTTGCCCTATGTTTTCTTCTAAGAATTTTATAGTTTTAAGTCTTATGTTTAGGTCTTTGATCCATTTTGAGTTAATAATTTTCATATATGGTGTAAGGCAAGAGTTCAAGTTCATTCTTTTGCATGTGGATGTTGTTTTCCAACACCATTTGTTGAGAAGATCATCCTCTCCACATTGAATGGTCTTGGCATCCTTGTTGAAAATCAATTGACCATGTATGCAAGGGATTATTTCTAGGCCCTCTCTAGTCTATTCCATTGGTCTATATGTCTGTCCTTATACCAGAACCACAAAACTGTTTTGATTACTCTAGCTTTGTGTAGTGAGTTTTGAAATTAGGTAATGTGAGTCTTTCCAAGTTTATTCTTCTTTCTCAAGATCATTTTTCTATTTCTGCAAAAAATGCCATTGAGATTTTGATAGAGGTTGCCTTGCATCAGTATATCACTTTGGGTAGTATTGCCTTTTTAACAATATTAAGTCTTCCAGTTCACATACACAGGATGTTTTTCCATATGTGGGTTATTTTTTTAAGTAACTATTTATGTGAAAAATACTTTCATACTATAAAAAGGTCAAACAATATGGTAAAGTACAGAGAAAGAAAAAACACATTGCCACAAATCCCACTACTCATTGATAAGTACTGTTAACTTTTTGGGGAACATTCCTCTGAGCACCTCTCATTTACAATTTTACATAAAAAGCATTTGTGGTTTTTTCCTACTTAATATGTAATACATGTTTTTCAACATCAATGACTAGATTTAAATCATGCTTGTATCATCATTTGCTTAAGCAAACCCATGCTGAAAGACTTTTAGTTTGTTGGACTGTGAGTAATTATTTGTTAATAATTCATGGTTGGAAAAAATAGTTTAATGTTGAATGTTTGATGTTTTCTCTTTTGAATGAAGAAAGGTACAAATTTTTCATCTAATCAATTCCTGCATATCCAGTATACTGTAATGGTAATAGATCTCTGATGTGGTAAGTGCAACAATGAAAAGTAGAGAACCAGACACTTGTTTAGAGATTTGTTTATACTCTAGCTCTACTATAGCCCAGTGAATGATAATAAACGTATAGCGAAATGAAATAAAACTCTGTAAAATCATAGGAACTGGGTATTCAGTTTATTCTGATGTTCTTACCTTTCAGGAAGAAGGCATGGATTTATCGAATAGAGAAACAATACATGAATGGTGAGTAGTGTACATTGAATTACTATTCTGATCATATTCAGTTATATCTTTTTTTTTTAGGTAGGCAAACTTCAGTACTGATGTCTTTTCTTTTGTAGGAAGATGCAAACTACAATACAGATAAGCCAATCTTGGAAAGAAACTTTGAGCCTGGTATGGTATTAGCACTTCAATTTTGTAGAAAATTTGAAATTTTTTCTGATTTTTAATGTTGGCACTACCTAGTTTTGCTGTAATTTCTAGAAATTTAAACTCTCATTTGAAAGTAAAATTACATATGCTGCATAATTTTTTATTGCTCTTAAGAAACAGTTTATGATTTACCCATAAAAATAACTAATTGTTTGAGAGTGGGGTTCAAAGTAAATAGTTGTCTGATACAAAACCATTGTTCCTGTGGACCAACTTCCTCTCTGTCCTAGTGAGTCTAAAAAAAGTTCAGTTTTACTGGTTGAATTGCTTAGATGATAAAACAATAAATGATTTCACTCCCTTCTGTGTCATTTATTAACTGTATATTAGAGTTTTAAACCACAGACAATGGATTTACTGGGAAAATACTGCATTTTTATGCCTGTAACATGTATACTCCTACCAACATTTTAACGTATAGCCTTCCATTTAAATATATTTTGAATGTAGTTCTATTCCTTGTTAACATTTTTATGTCCCTGTATGTATTATAATTACTAAGTTGTGGTAGTTGAATGATATTTAGGGTTCTTTTCCATGGACATCTCAGATAATGACAGAATAAGAATTGAGCTGAAATTTGAGTAAAAGAGAATCTGGTTAGATGTCAGTTTCTAGATTTGGGGATTATTAGGTAGGGAAGTAGGTCATTAGAAGAAGCAGTAACATGTTATTTTCTTTTGAGCCCTGAGTGCCTTAGATGAGCATCTATCCCTGATTTAGGAATAAGTCCTAAAGAATGAGTAGATAACCTTGGAGCCTGTCACTTTTCATGTTTTGGTGCTAATACAGTTTATAGAGGCTGTTGGATTCCCTTAACTGACCCAATTCTAAGTACTTTAGGTGTTGGTGTGAGTGAGTGAGTAAATCTGCAAGTGTGTTAGAAGGAGGAAAGAAACATGTAATATAACTTTACTTGTGTCTTGGAGAAGAAAAGAGTACATTTTAAAATCCTGAATTGTGGGGTCCTGATTTTGTCCACATAAAATCTATGTACATTTTTATAGCTGTTGATTTTTGCTGTCCCATTTTTATCTTAGTTCTAACCAAATCTTTTTTATCCTTTCCTGGACATAGTATTGTAGTTTTCAATAATAAAGCACAGGTCAAACCCAAAGAGAAAGACTGAAATTTAGGATTTGTGTATATAGTAAGTATTACTCAATATTGAGTACTCACATTCTAGGTCTTTTGAGGGTGCTAGGGAAGCCCCTCATCTGGCATGTCACTCTCTTTCCCAAAAGGCAAAAGGTGCCTTTGCTTATTGAAGTGAGTCTTGGGTTCCCTGCTTGCTTTAGGATGGTGAGAGTTCCATGGTACAACCACTGATGCAGTAAGGATTCTCTTCCCCATGCCATAGCTATCACCCTCAGCATTTGATAAGTAAGCGACAGGCGCTACAATTGTACACTGCTTTCTGCTTACACAAAGCAACAACGATTTAGAGAAACCATCTTCTCCAAAGTGCACTGATTTAATTCCAGCATCCTCAGCAGCTTCTCTCACTGGGGTGATTGGGACAGTAAGAAAGGAGTGTCTAAAAGTCTGTGTCCCTTGCAATATTTATAAAACATTAATGTTGCACCACCCAAATCTTTTGGGGAATTTATTTTGCTATAGTATATCTGATTCTAAACGGCAGTTTTCCCTTTCATTTCTTAAGCTATTATTTACATATTACAAAAGTCACCAACTTTTAAGTATACAATTTGATTAATTTTGGTAATTGTGTATAATCCTGTAACTGTAACCATAATCAAGATACAGAACAATTGCGACACTCTAAACAGTTTCCTCGTGATCTTTTGCACTTGATCTCCTCCCCCCTCCCCGCCCGCCCTAGGAAACCACTGATATGCTTTCTGAGAAAAGTGGCAGTTTTAAAACCTCTGTTCTAATTTGGTTTTAGCAATGTTTTTCTCCATCATTACGAAGTATGTGTTGCACCGGCTTGCTTCCAAGTCCCATTCCCAGTCCTATGCAACAATTTACAATGTAAGTTTATGTTACATGAAAATACCAAGTTGCTTGCAGAATAAGAATTTTAGAAACTTAAAAGAAATTATGCCGGGTTTAATCCCTGGTTGATCCTGCAAGCTGCGCGGTGCAGCCAGAAAAAAAAAAAAAAAGAGAGAGAGAAAGAAAAAAAAAGAAATTATAGTTCCAAGATCTGTTACAACCAAACAAGTAATGTCTTTTTAGTGAAATTAAAAAATTAAAATGTCATTGTTTTGGTTTATCACTTTGTATTATTGAAAGGAATCAACCAAGAACATGTGAGAACATGTGGACATATGAAGAATCAGTAATTCATTAACCCTGTCTGAACCTAGTCTTCCTCTGACCCATCTTGTTCATAAGGATCAGAGCAAACTCTCAAATGAACGTTTAACAACCATACCCTCTCATTCATTCATGATTTTCACCTTGACTCAAGGCAGGTCACAGCCAGGACTGTAGGTCCTTCTAGCTTTATTTCCCTGAAACTTGGGAAAATCCTGAATCCTTATAAGTTACGAGACAGTTTGCTGTCCTGAGGCTTTCCTATTTTTACCTAGATTTAGAGAAAAGCGATGAAATCATATGATGTGGGATACTACATAGAGTTCTCTTTTAGTGTATATCCTTAGATCTGTTATAATGAAATAGTCACAGCTGATCTTTTTCAAATGTTTTCTTGTAATGATTATGATAGTTTTAGAAGAAGTCAAAGCCCCACCAACACTATTAGACCAAGTATCCTTGGACCATTAAAAAGAAAAGGTACTTTTATCTACCAACAGAAATAAATATAACTTTATTTTTATAAGATATCATATAAAATCAAGTTTTATACAAAAATTCATTTTAAAGGATTTATTTATTTAAAATATATTTGATAAATTACTAGAGGCTTTTGTTTTACTTAAATGAAACTATCTGTAAAGACATTGCCATATAAGTGTGAATTGAAAAATTTAATTCCAGTTTAAGTCAACTATTATGATTTTCATTGTATAATTCACCAAGGTAGCTGCCTTAAATACTTTCTGAAATGAGGTGGGGAATGAATAAATAAATAGAGTGAGTCAGCCATCAAGTATTCTGCTGAATCTCAACCCCTGCCCTGCCCCGCCACCACACATACATGTTGATACCATGTGAATAAGTTGACACAAATTAGATCCACTTAGTACACTAAAAATATATGCTGCAGTGTATGTTCTTTGATGTTTCACTTGTTTATGGGAGTTATTTTTGGTTAAATATATGGAAAATGACCCGCTTACTCAGTAATGACAGGGAAAGAGCAGAATTTTTTTGTTTTTAAACTCCCATGGTCCTGGATCCCATTTCTCATCCCTGCCTCACTAAGCTATATAGTACTTCCTTTTTTTTTTTTTTGATATAACTACTGAATTACAGGCTTAATACAGAGTTTAACTATAATAGGGAGGGGAAATGGATAAATGGGGAAGGAGATTAAACTTAAAAATGTATAATTGTGAAAAATTCATTAAGATGGGAAAGAAGGAGAAAGAAGAAGAAATGGAAGGGGGAGGGGGAGCGGGAGGGGTAGGGGAAGGGGAAGGAGAAGCAGGAGAACAAAACTAGAGGGAAGGAAATTGAAGTGTGCTGCAGTGTTCCATGCCTTTGGTGTGAATTAATGGCAGTCCTCCCAACAACATACCTAACTCAGCGTGTGCTCATTATATTCTAAGACTAAGAGGAGATCAACTCTGAAAAACGCTCTTTTGCAAACTAAGCACATTGTTTTATGAGTTGATTCAATGACCTAGCTTAGGGGTCTTTTACCTGTGCTGTGACCTTTGGGCTAATGTTTAAAAAAAGTTGAAGAGCTGTCAGGAAGTTGGGGGGCATTTGAGTATTTAAAATCAAATATGCTTAAATTAAAGACAGTGTTTTACTAAGTTAAAATAATTCTTCTTTTAAGACAACACATAAAATGTTTCATGATATTGGAAATGCCTGGAATTTTCTTAGAATTTACGATTTTAAAAATCGTTTTTTGTATTTCAATTTTGACATAATAGACTTGGTTTCTGTCCAGTATTTTGGTAGATGTGGCATGTCCCACTCGAACTTCTTGTACCTGGTTCTCAGTTGCTCTGGAAGTTGACTGACTGATTTCTTTGAGGTGTCCCTAAGAACTCCAAAGCCAATTCTATAAGTACCACACGGTTTATATGTATTGTCAGACCCTACCAAACCTAGCCTAAACAAATTTGGTCAAAGTTTATCTGACTTTTCAGATATAATAACATATTAAACAGAAATTTAATTTTATTTATATATTTTGGAATATGAATATTTATTTGGGAAACAACAAACTATGTCCTGTTATCACATTAATACAAGTGAAGTGTGGGGAAAGATGGTATAAAAAATCAAAAAGAGGTCCTGGGGGAAAAAAACAAAAAAGAATGAGGACTCTCTGTAAAGTGGAGGAGAGTATGAAATAAAGGTTAGCGTCTCCAAGCGTATGAAGGCATATGTTATGGTGATTAGCAGCAGTTACTTGCATTGGGAACAAACAAGAAAAAATAAGGCTTCAAGTGGGAACTCTGAGAAATCTACAGAAATTAGGCAGCTGTAGAAATTGTTTTACAAATAATACTGATTTTAGCAAAGAAAATTTTAATTTTCTTCTATGATGAATTTGTTTTGATTTGTCTTGTTTTCAATTTAAACCAAAAAGGAGAGATGAGTAGTTTTTTCCATAATGGTATAAGTGTATCTGGCATGAAACAGAATACCTAGACCTCTTTTGAGCTTTGTGAGCCATGATTATACTCCTGAGGAAGGTCTGTGAAATCTCTATTCCAAAGGATATTTTTTAATGAGTAGGTGGCCTTAGCGTTTTATCATTCAAACATATTCCACCCTAGAAGTTATGGACTTGGTCATCAGTTTTACTCACATCCAGACGTGGTTATCACATGAACGTGTAACATTTACTTCAAAGTGAAGATTATAGCAATGAGGTTTTTTGAGATTGTTTTCCCCTAATCTTTAAAAATGTATTTATTTTGTTCATTGTATGCTATAAAAATCGATCTATTTAGTTCACTGTGTATGTTTAGCAAATTAAGGATAGCAGTAACAAAGTTTTAAAATAAAGAATGAGATTAAATTATGGTACATCCTTAGTACGTAGCTATATAAACTTATGTTGTAGCATTTAGTTAATAATATGAGAAAAATTATAATCATTAAAAACAAAAAATAGATTACATATGAGTATTATATACAGTACAAATCCAATTTCATTAAAAAAACAATCATGTATACACACATATTCAGGATAATGATGATGTGAAAATTTTTTCCTTTTGCTTTTCTGTATTTTATAAATTAATTGCAATGAATAAGTTTTACTTTTGCAATTAAAAGCATAATAAACACATTAGATAAAATCTATCTACCTTGATCTGCATTTTTGTCATAGGTGAAATGACATCTGAACATCAGCCAAAGAGATTTTTCCCAAGACACGACCAACATGCTTTCTTCTAATACTATCCAACTGTCTGATACGAATGTGTGGTGAGTATTTTTTTTTAATCTATTCTTTTTTTTATTAATTTATTTATTTATTTTATTGGCTGTGTTGGGTCCTTTTTGCTGTGCGCGGGCTTTCTTCTTTTTTTAGTTGCGGTGAGTGGGGGCTACTCTTTGTTGTGGTGCGCGGGCTCCTCATTCCCGTGGCTTCTCTTGTTGCAGAGCTCGAGCTCTAGGTGCAGTGGGCTTCAGTAGTTGCAGCACATGGGCTCAGTAGTTGTGGCGCACAGGCTTAGCTTCTCCGTGGCATGTGGGATCTTCCTGGAGCAGGGATCGAACCCGTGTCCCCTGCATTGGCAGGTGGATTCTCAACCACTGCACCACCTAGGAAGCCCCCTATGGTGAGTATTAGCATGAGATTTTAAGCGTTCATTGGCCACTTTTAACTTCGTATTTAAGTTTACTTTAGCTATTGTATATATTCAGAAGTATGGTATATTATGAAATATTTTTGGAAGTTTTATAAAATGAATATCCCAAATGGATACTGTAATATTAACTTTAGTTCTTCTCCCCAACACTTATGTGTGACATTAATACATGGTAGACACATTTTTAGAAGTGGGATTTTGGCATTAGATTAAGAGGTATTAGAAAAATACATAAAAATGCAAACTTGGAAAAGAGTCATGTTCTGCCTGTCTCTTCTACCTTGGATTTTTGTGTGCTTTGTTAGGCTGAGCATGTTATTTACAAGTGTGCCAAGAAAGCACGTTTTTAATAATCAAAATGGGAAATACGGTGAATGGATTTTTATTACTGTTACTGTTGGTTTTGTTTTACTGCTCTTATGAAACTGCTCTTGTAACTCATGCCAGTTCTTTGCTTCACGTATTTTGCATTCGTTTTTAGACAAAGCACAGAGATCTCTTGAATTCTGTTATCAATGAGTGGCATTTTCTTTTCCTAGTCTATCTTCAGATGCTCTTGACAGAAACAGCGGCAATGCAGGATCTTCTCATAATTCACCAGCTAAAATCTGTACTGTTACAAACTCTCCTGTGTTGCCTTCTGATTCTAGTTCTCCATTTATTCTAATAGATGAACTTTCAACTAAGTGATTTACCCATCCCAAGACTATCCCCAATGGAGCAATGGCGTAACACTCATCCACTCACTTGATACCTCCCTGTCTCTATCTGTCTCTCTCTCTGTCTCTCTCTCTGTCTCTCTCACACACGTACAGGCACGTTGGAGCAATAACAGAATTGTATGTGGTATAATTTAGACTATTTCCTCTTTATCTTTTTTTCTCAATTTCCTAAAATTCTGTTTGTCTACAGAACTTGCATGCCTGATTCCTGTGTATGCCCTTAAAAGCAATGTAGTAATACTTTCAAAGATGTTTTCCAAATAAGAAGTATGTTAAAGATACAATCATACATCTTCAAGTTGCTGATGTATAGAAACATGCTGTACCTTGACTTTTTAAAAAGAAAATTGAGAGCTCTATTTATGTGAATAAAAAGTAAAATTATACATTCTAATGAAATATAATTGTTCCATTAATCAATAGGTAAAATGATTTTTAAAATTAATAGTGAATATTTATGCTAGTTTTTAATATTTTCAGTAATTACTAGTTTCCATTTGGTAAGGAAAAATCATCTATCAAAAGCAGTTTTAAAAGCTAAGCTGGTTATACTATACTGATCCGAGGATTGCCCATTTTACACATGAATCCTTGGATGTTTAATTTGTTGAGAAGGAATAGGTAGGGGAAGCAAGATGAATGGAAGCTAATTGAACAGCAAGAAAATAGTATGTAATTGGGGCTTCACTCAATTTGTACTTAACCTGATTATCGCTGATCAATTTTACATTCTAATTAAGTATAGAAAAAAGACAATGTAGATAAATTGTGGTCTTTTACATTTCTGTGAATTACCTTTTATTCATCATCATGACTACTGATTTGATTAAATACAGGCTTAAAATGTTAGGATTTTTCTGCAAGAATCATGCACTTCCAGTTCTTCTGTAAGGGCTATAAAGGGTTGTTTAAAACCCAATTTTCTATTCAAAAGCCTTAAGGATTTTTTAAATAAGAAAAATAATGTGTTAAAAATTTTAAATCTAAAATAAGTGCTTTAAATAATTGGGGGCAGTATTAGCGTTTTGAAAAATTGAAATGTATCTTCATGAAATGAAGTTGAGAATTGGTTTAAATTTCCTCAGCTAATGAAAGTAGAAATGGCTATCTAAAATGTTTATTAAATGTTTTTCCCTGTCATTAAAATAATCAGAATGATAGAAATCTGATGTAGGTATAGACCACATGAGAAAAAGACTGGCATCAAGAATTTTTTTGATAATGGCCCTGATGGAATTGATTAGAATGGATATATATGGCAGAGGGAGATTCTATTCACCTATGAATAAATGAAACTGAATATTTCTTTTTTTTTTTTTTTTAATTTATTTATTTATTTATTGGCTGTGTTGGGTCTTCATTGCTGCACATGGGCTTTCTCTAGTTGCAGCGAGCTGGGGCTACTCTTCATTGCAGTGCACGGGCTTCTCATTGCAGTGGCTTCTCTTGTTGCGGAGCACGGGCTCTAGGCGCTCGGGCTTCAGTAGTCGTGGCTCGAGGGCTCAATAGTTGCAGCTCGCGGGCTCTAGAGCGCAGGCTCAGCAGTTGTGGCGCACGGGCTTAGTTGCTCCATGGCATGTGGGATCTTCCCGGACCAGGGATCGAACCCGTGTCCTTTGCATTGGCAGGCGGATTCTTAACCACTCTGCCACCAGGGAAGCCCGAAACTGAATATTTCTGAGATGACGAGGATCATATGGTCTCCTGAAACTGGCATAGGATTCTACAAATTGGCTAAGGACAAGTGAACTATCAATATTGCCTCTGTTACTTAGCTTCTTGCCAGACTTTAGTGAACAAGTTGTGAGCATATAAGGGGGCCTTCATGGAATTAGGTGTAATTACAGTGATGTTCCTTGCTTAAATTATAAACCATTGACAGAAAAAAAGGTCCCCATGCACTATTGACACTCCAGCAAAAAAGTTTTTCAGAATGATTAAGTACAAAGACTAAGGATGGAGAAAGTGAACAATGGGGGTGAGACTACTACTCAGATGTGTGAGGAACTTTCATCGATAAATCTTGATAATCTTGACTCTCTCACCTCAATATACTCTTTTTTTTCAACTCAAACAATTTCTTTCACTTTATTTGGTTAGCTTTTATTGTTTTAGTTGAATCTTAGGATGCCACAACTCACTATAATATGCTCAGAACTGAGAACTTCGTAGTTAGTTTTCCATTCTATTACCTTTTGAGTTTGTGTATTGGGAGGCTCCATTTCTTTCTTTCTTTTCTTTTTTTTTGGAGCATTCAGCAGAACAAAGTTAATTTTTTTATTAAGCAATCATACTGGGACATTTTGTGACTGTTTTTAAATTGCGTGTCTTCTCCAGCATCTATTGCCTTGGCTATGTTTTGACAAAGTTTCTGGGCTTAGTCTTTGTTACAGTTTTCTAAAGGAAAGGTATTTTTCCTTTAAAAAAAAAAAAGAAAGGAAAAAAAAGTGTTCACGAAGACAGACTGCAGCAGCTTTCGGATTCTCTGATTTGAAATTTTAGAGCTGGAATTTGTGCGTTTATGTGTTGTTAAATTAGGGGAAAATATTCCTATATGCATGGCTGCAGGTTGTTGAAGATCATCCTTTTCGTAGCTGCTGTGTTTTAAGTCATTTACAAAATTGTCTTGATTTTCTTGCTTACTGAGTACTGCTAGACCTCCCAAATTAGAGGGATAGAAAATGATTCACTTTCTATCTTAAGGGAGGCTCTGTCTTAAATGATTTTCCATTTATTAATTTTCAGACCAAAGCAATTCTAACTTTTACATGAGGTATTTTGTGGTTGATTTTTAAAAAATTATGGAAAGACTATGTTTTGTTTTGTTTTTAAATTAATTTTATTTTTTAATTTATTTTTTGGCTGCATTGGGTCTTTGTTGAAGCACGGGCTTTCCTCTAGTTGTGGCAAGTAGGGGCTACTCTTAGTTGTGGTACACGGGCTTCTCAGTGTGGTGGCTTCTCTTGCTGTGGAACACGGGCTCTAGGCACACTGGCCTCAGTAGTTGCAGCATGAAGGCTCAGTAGTTGTGGCACACAGGCTTAGTTACTCCACGGCATGTGGGATCTTCCCAGACCAGGGCTCAAACCCGTGTCCCCTGCATTGTCAGGCAGATTCTTAACCATTGCACCACCAGGGAAGTCCAAAGACTGTGTTTTGTTATCCTAAATATGCCATGGAGTTGTCATGCCACTTTTCCTCAGTGAAGGACATATATTAGTTTTGTAGGGCTGCCACAACAGAGTACCACAAACTGGGTAGCCCAAAACCATAGAAATGGATTATCTCATAGATCTGGAGGCCAAAAGTCCAAGATCAAGGTGTCAGCAGAAATGGTTCCTTCTGGAGGCTTTAAGGAAGAATCTGTTAATGCCTTTCTCCTAGCTTCAGGTCTGAGAATATGGTTCTTAAAATTTATAATGAATAGCAAATATGGTTCTTAAAATTTATAATGAATAAATCAACTAATCAAGCTTGTAATTTCAAGTATATTCAATAAGTATCTAATGAATACTTTCTTTGTACATAAACTATACTTAAAACTGTAGGTTTATATGAAGATAAGTGAGATACTGTTGCTATCTTTAAGCAGGATAAGTGCAAAAATAGTAATGATACAAGGCAGTCTAAGATAATATGACTATAAATACACATATGAAATGGCTATAAAAGTAGGAGAGAAAGACAATATTGAAATCACAGAATCTTAGAACATAAAGGATTTTAGAAGTCTTTTAATCTACCTCTCAATGCAGGAATCCTTTTAAGAACTCCAGACAGATTATCTTTTAGCCTTAGTTTGAAATCTTATGATTTCAAAGTGACTGACTGAACTCCCTCACAGGCCAGTCCATTCTATTGTTGGACAACTCTCACAATTAGAAAGCTCTTACATTAAAAATGGGTATGGGGTTAGAATTTGTATCTAGGTGGCCTGTTTCACTGGCTCTTTAGAATTGAGGCAAATCAAATGAGCTATTAAAAGCACATGAGTCAAGATTCTAATTCTGCATTAATCTTTGTCCCTGCTCCTTGAATTATTAGTACTCCTACTACAGGATATTTAATCTCATCTGCTAAATGAATTTTTAAAATTCACCTAGAAGCAACTATATATAAATATCCATGATGAAAATGCATGTATGGTACTTTGGATATCTATGGAGAAAACTAATTACAATTTGCCTGAAGTGTTTTTAAATATTTTAAATCTTAAAAGTTGAGCTTGAAAAATCTATCATATAGGTAGACTTCACTCTCAGTTGAAATTGTGCATTTAAAAAAGGCCAGAGAACAGTAAGTTACTCTGGTGAAAAGGTAGCTTTCTTTCCCTTAAATTCCACGATATCTCACAGATATCGTGAACTCTTAAAACATGCTTCTTAATCCAAGAGTAAATAAGATTGATTTTTACAAATATCCACAAGGTATAGGTGGAAAGAGTCATACATCATAAAGGAATGTGAGAAACTTGCTCAACTTTCTTAATAGTGGGAGAGTTAATGACCCTAGTCTCTCAGAAGAAATGTGTTAAATTGCTGCAGTTATTAACTGAATCCTATAAATTGACCAATAAGCTACTGTATGAAACTGGAGATGTCTGTGGCATTACTAATAGCAAAGTACGTTGGTAACATTGGTTCACATCAACCTTTTAGGTGAGTGACCAGTCTACACTGTTAGTGAGTACAGGAGTCAGGAAGCCTGACTTATAGCTCCAGCTCTGTCACTAGCTCTTTATGACTTGAGGCAGGTCACGTCACCTCTCTGCATTTCATATTTCCAATCTGTAAAAGAGAGTTGGGCTAGATATTTATAAGCTCTCTTCTGTCTCTTAAAATTTTATCGATTCTGTAAAAACATCTGCCTTCATCTCTGCTAGCATGACAGCGAAAGTCATGATGACATTAAACTTCAGAAGGCTTTAAGAAAATATTTAGGAAATTAGAGAGCTTTGTACCTAATATTTTTATTCTTTCTGGCAACAAGAAACTCATTTTGTTCAGCCTCATCAATAGTTTCCTCTCTTCTATGAATTATGCATGCTTTATGATGAAATGTGGGAAGCTAATTTCCCCCTGGTTTCTTGTTTTGTGTGGATAAATGATCCTCTCAGGACTTCCATATTAATAACAAGTTCTCACTGACAAAACACTCACCATAAAATTTTTTTTCTACTATAACTACAGCTTGAGACAAAACAAAAATAAAGATATACTTGGTGTATTTGTTTCAGAGAAGCAACGGAGACAGGGCCAAAAGCAACATCAGCTATAAAAATTCTGTCCCAATACACATTTGGAAGTGCTCAACTAGTACTAAAAAAACAGATAACCAGCAAAATAGCTTTTTCTTTTTCCTTAATGATTATTATATGGCTATCAGAAAACTTTCTTCCTCTAATTTCAGTTTAGTTGATTTCTTAGCATGGCTCTTGTTTGGTAACTCTCCATTGAACACAAATGGAAAAGGACACACTTGAAAGTCACAAATAGCTGGTCTGTGACTGTGCTGAGGAAAGAAATATTTTGAAATGATATGATCCAGCAGAGGAACCTAACTATACTTTTCATTTCTAGTCCCACTTTCCTGAGAGAAAGGGTTTAGTTTGCTTCCTTAACTAGACATATTAAACTCTGCAGTGGTTTACATCATCTTATTCTTAGATAATCTGTTCATAAGTGTGAGGTCTTCGGAGAGGCAGGTGCTAAAGCTAGCATGTTAGGGTTGTCAAGGGAAGTTCTGCTAAAACTCCCTTAAACTTGATTCGGAATACATTCCCACACCACATTGATTAGCAGAGCTTTAAAATTTTTTTTACAATAGACAAAGCTGTTGAGAGTGTGGGGAAAGTGTTATTTGATTCACTGTCGTGATTTCCTAATGGCCTTTCTGGAGGAAGTTTGGTAGTATGTATCAAAAGCCTTCAAAATGTGTACGTCTTTTGATATAGCAACTCTTCTAGGAATTTTTCTCAGGGAAAAATATAGGACAGGTTGAAATGGATGTTTACTGTAATGTTATTTGTCACTGTGAAAAACCTGATGTTTTTCAGTTGCTAAGGCAACTGAATATCTATGTGCAAAACAACGAAGTTGGACTCCTACCTTATACCATACACAAAATTAACTCAAAATGGATCACTGAGCTAAATATTAAGACCGAAAACCATTCAACTCTTAGGGAAGAAAGAGGGTAGATCTTTATGACCTTTGGATTTGCCAATGGAATCTTAGATATAGCGCCAAAAGCATGAGCAACAAAAGAAAAAAATAGACATATTGAACTTTATAAAAATTAAGAACGTTTGTGCATCAAAGAACATTAGCAAAACAGTGAAAAGACAACCTATAGAATAAGAAAAAATATTTGTAAATCATATCTGATAAGGGTTTAATCCAGAAAATTTAAAGAATTCCTATAACTCAGCGACAAAAAGATAACCCAATTAAAATATGGGTAAAGTACTTCATGAATAGACATTTCTCTAAAGAAGATATACAAATGGTCGGTTAAGCACATGAAAAGATGCTCAACATCATTAGTTACTAGGGAAATGCAAATCAAAACCACAAAGGGGTACCACTTCATACATGAGGATGGCTATAATCAAAAAGACAGATAATAGCAAGTGTTGGTGGGGATGTGGAGAAATATGACCCTCACATATTGCTGGTTGGAATGTAAAATGACACAGCAACTGTAGAAAACAGTTTAGCAGTTCCTCGCAATGTTAAACATATAATTATCATAGGATCCAATAATTCTACTCCTTGAAAACAAAGACTCAAACAGGTACCTGTATGCCAGTGTTCCTTGCAGTGTTATTCATGCACAATAGCCAAAAGGTGGAAGCAACTTGTGTCCATCACCACATGAATGGATAAAAATGTGGTGTATCCATACAGTGAAATATTATTCAGCCACAAAAAGGAATGAAGTTCTGATATATGTTACAACATGGATGAACCTTGGAAACATTATGCTAAGTGAAATAATCCAGACACAAAAGGATAAATATTGCGTGTTGCCACTTACTTAGAATAGACAAATTCATAGAAACAGAAAATAGATTACAGGTTTCCAGGGGCTGGTGGGAGGGGGAATGGGGAGTTATTCTTAATGGGTACAGAATATCTGTTTGGGATGATGAAAAATTTTTGGAAATAAATAGTGGGAATGATTGTACAACCTTGTGAATATAATTAATGCCACTGAATTGTATATTTAAAATGGTTAAAATGACAAGTTTTAAATAAAAAACAAAAAACCTAATATTTAACATTGAAGGATCAGTTAACTCAGCACTTATCAAGGTGTTTTATAAAATGTGAATACGTAAGTGTCCTGAAGAATTAAAGACAGGAGAGGCCATAGAGAATCTATGGTCAAATAATTTTGGGAAACTCATTTCTTTCACATTGTGAAAGTCCAAGAAAGGGGATATGGTATGGAGCATTTTTAAACTATTTAACCTAAGTTTTCTTTTTTGAGGGTCATCTTGCAGAACTGATGTTATGTAGAATGCCCTTTGGGAAACATTGGGTTAAATTACAGTACATTCATTCCATGGAAATCTCTGCACCCATTAAGAACGATGATATGGTTGTATATTACTTGATAAGGAAAGATGTTTACACTGTATTGTAAAGTAAAAATGCAGTGTGATTAATGGGATCTCATTTTTTTTTCAAAAAGTATATGTATATATTTTATAGGGCTCTATAACAGAAAAAAGTCTGTAAGGCTATCTGCCAAAATGTTTACATCTCTGGAAGGTGGGAAGATGAACCATTTTGTTTTCATTTGCATTTTGCTTTGCTTGCCTGTATTTTCAGTTTTGTGCACATGGCATATCTGTTACTTGTATAATCAAGAAATAATAGAAGTTAAATATGTTTTAGAAACTCATATGCAGTTATTAATTATGTGATAGAGAGGATAAGAGAATCAGGACTCCCTTACTGCTATTGGATTCTTCACTTACTTCTATTTGAATTTTCATTGAAGGAGAGTCAAAGAGCCTTTCAACTATTGAAAAGTTCTACTCATTCAAAAATTCCCCCAGATATTGAACTAAAGTCTATCTTCCGTCCTTTGGTCTTTGTGTGTATGTGTGTCCACTTACTTTAATAACACTACATTTTACCATGTTATCACCATGGAATGTAAATTCAGGTTAGACAAGAGAATTTCACAAGTACAACAAAGCATTCTGGAGTATACCAAAGTCTGTGTAATGTCTCACCAAACCAGCTTGCTCATAAATCACTTCCATTATAGGCAATTTATTTCATTTGACATTTATGATTCTTATAGAGAAAATAAACATACTGCACACATTTAAAAAGTGTTCTTCATTTACCTTTGCATTAGCACTTAAAATACACATTTCTATTTCAAAATGACATTTAAAAATTATTCTGCTATAACAGCAGCAAAATATAATTCTGAAATTACAAAAGAGCTAAATGGGTATCTACAATTAAGTTATTCTCATGTTTACAACTTTGATTCTGAAATAATTACTATTTCAAAGCAGTTCTGTTACCAGCTTTTTAGGTTTGGTTTAAAATCACATACATATTGCCAGGAGGTTTATAATGTATACCATGCACTGTTCTGAAAGGGTTCCTCAAGAGCCAACCAGCCCTTAAAACAGTACTCAGTCCACAAGTCAGTCAGAAAGAGTTAAATTAACTGGGGTAAATAGGATTCCTACATTACATCAAAAGCATAGAATATTCTGCAGCAACTGGGAGCATTTTCAGGATTGGCATGTCCTATTTAGAACTAATTTCATCAGAAGAGTAAGAAGGTGGACATTGTACCACTATCGAGTGCATTTAAAAGTGACATGTTTCTTTTGTGCTAATCCAACTCCCCTGAATGACCTAGCTAGTGAACTAGTCACCAGTAACTTGGTCACCAGGCAAATCAAGCCTGCAAGAAGGGAAGCCTATATTCAAATTACCATGTTATTGTCTGTCTCATACAATTTATTTTCAACATAAACATATAACCTCAATTTGAGATGTCTAACTAAAGCAAGCACCACCAATAAGACCAAAACAGCATCTCCTCTTCTAAGGTTTAGGTTTTGCCCAGAATTCTCGATACATGGAATAGCCCATACCAAGAGTCATTGTTCCCACAACAAAGCCTTGGGCTGCCATGCACGTGTGGATCAGGAGAACAGACATTTTAGTATTTCCCCTGCTCTTCACTTTATATAATCCATATGCAACGATTGCTGAAAAATCTGCTTTTGCTTAGAATGTCTGTGAAATCCATTCCTATATTGGTACTTAATTACTTTTTATTGCTGAGTTGTGTTTCATTGTATGTATATGATACAATTCGTTTATCCATTCACCTTTTGATGGACATTTAGGGTGTTTCCAGTTGGGGGTTATTACAAATAAAGCTGCTATGAACATTTTTGTTTAAGCTTTTGTGTAGACATGTATTTTAATTTCTCTTGAGTAAATACCGATGATTGTTATATGGCGAGTGCATGTATAACTTTATAAGAAATTGCCGATCTGTTTTCCAAAGTAATTTTACCATTTTGTATTTCCACCAGCAATGCATGTTCATTTATGTGGTTCATGTGTGTAGTTTGTGTAAATAATATTTTGATTTTGAAATCAAAAGGATTTGTTGTGTTAAATGTTGCTTGAGATAAGGCCATCAATGAGAGTGAGGAGATATGTTTAAATATGTTTATTTTATCAAAAATGCTCATCAGATTATATTTGTTTTCAAAGAATTTACCTTGTATATCTTGGGTTATGGTATTTGGCCAAATATGATTATTCATTACTGTTTAAAATGATCAGCTAAAGGGAATTCTTCCTTCAAAAGATAATCCTATTTGATTTCGAAAGTAAACTGACGACTTTCTCCAGAGGCTTCTAAGGTTCTTAGGAATAGCATCATGTGACTTCCCACTTCTTTTAGTTAACTTCAAGATAAATTCATAGATAAATCATAGTCGATTAAAGAGAAGCTATGGCTTGCTAAAGTCCCAGTGACATACTAAATGTGTATGTAGCCTCCGAAACGCCCTCATTTACTGACTGAAGAGTCTGACTTTCATAGAGATTTGCCAGTAACCTGTTGGTTAGGGGGCTGTGGTTACATGGAAAGCTATGAAGCATGGTATTAGCCTTTGGATATTGGTGACAAGAAAGAAAGAAAGAAAAGCAAAACAAAACAGTAGATATACTTGGTCTATTTCATCATACCCAGGATCCAAGTGTTTAATAGAGCACCTGTTGCCAAGCAACGAGCTTTGCTAATTTCACTTTACCAAATAGGAACTCCAGCAGAAGTGCCAGGGTTGTCTGAGTCTTGTCTGGGACTCCTCAAATGTTGGGCAGGAGAAGGAAGCTATTTGTGTACTAGAAAATGTGGTACCACATTCACCAGGCTATCAACTAAAGGATTTTGTTGTCTCCTTTCCTACATTGTGAAAGCGGGGATAGTGTATTTGCCTTTACGGATGTCTATCCCATCCTAGACGGTCTGCAATGAACAGATCCAATACTGTTTTCCTTTGTGACATAAGAGCAACATAATATCACATTTGAAGGCTACTGGAGGTCATTAGGCAATGCTTGCTCTACATCAGAGATGTAACCCTTCTGCTCCTAGTTTTTTTGTTTCCATGGGAAGCTTTTCTTCAATATCCAATTTTCTCAAAGCTATTTAAAATACTATTATTTACTCCGTTCAAAGATTCATCTTCCCTTTAGAAATCAAATATCAAAGGACCGCATTACAATATTATATTGAACTTTCCTTGGTTGTAAGCCTTTCAGGGAACCTGGGTTCATCTGTGTGACTTTATGGGAATCTCATTATTCAATGATGACTGAAACCAGGAAAAGACATATCTCGGGTTCAGACTCTTAGGTTGAGTGGTTCAAAGTCCCATATTATTTCTTATGAATGAAAGTGGCTTTGTTTTTTTAAGAAACAAAGCTCACTTCTCAGGAAGTTGAATAGCAGTACTATGCTTTTAGAGACTACGCATGTTAACAGAAATTAGGCACTGTCTCTCTGCTGATGTATTATTTATTGTATTTATATTCTGTTTCTTCCCCAAAGGACTTGAATTAGAGACAACTGAAGTTGATAGCTTGTCTTTAGTATTCTCCCATTTTGCTTTCTATTGCCTCTTTCCCTCCAGCTGCGCAAGTACCAGCCTTCCCTCTGTCTGCTGATATCTTCCAGGTCTGCCCTCTTCCAAAAGGGGCCAGGGCTGATGCTCCCGATGTTCATCTTCTTCCCCTCTTCTAATCAAAACTTCCATCCTAGCAAGTCTGTAATCAATTTGGACATTCTGATTAAAGTTCTTCACAGGAAAATTAAAGTGACGAGTAAATTTAACTCTGGGGGGAGGTGTTTGTATTTTAAAGCAGTAATTTAGCTCTAACCTCAATCACTGCATTTTGGGAGGTTAGTGGTCAAGGGGATGATTTAGCTGGGAGCTTCTGTTCCCTTCCTGTCCTCTCTCCAAGTCTCCCCCCAAGCACTACATGGAGTAAGCAGAAGCCATGGGCCCTTCTCTCTATATATCGCCTTTTTTTATTTTTAAAAAAGTTTATTTTTTATAATTAATACTCATAGAGAAATCGTAAAAGCCAAAGAACTACAAGATTAAAAATTTACTAATAGTCTTAACTCGCAAAGATAATCAATAATATTTTGATGTACTTCCTTCCAGTCTTTTCTTCTATGCATATTTTTGAAATATTTTTGTGATCATGCTATATATATAATTTTGTATTTTTTGTTTTACTTGTTTAAAAATTTAACAGTTTTTTTATGTTTTTATAACCTCTGACCAGAGACTATAAGCATATGTATAGGTTTGCTTATGATTTTCCCCTGACCATAATTTCTTCAATTAGATCCTCATTTGGGACCATTTAGGTTATTTTCCTTTTTAAAAAAATGAAGTATAATTGGCCTACAGTGCTATGTTAGTTCCCTGTGACTCATTTATTTTGTAACTGGAAGTTGGTACCTCTTACTCTCCCTCACCTATTTTACTCATCCTCCCAACCCGCCTTCCCCTCTGGCAACCACCTGTTTGTTCACTGTATCTATGACTCTGTTTCTGTTTTGTTATGACTGATTGTTCATTTGTTTTTTAGATTCCACATCTAAGTGAAGTCATATGGTAGTCTTTCTCTATCTGACTTATTTCACTTAGCACAATACCCTCGAGGTCCATCCATGTTGTCGTGAATGGCAAGACTTCATTCTTTTTTTATGTATAGCTGAGTAATATTCCATTGTGTATACATACCACATCTTCTTTATCCTTTCACCTATCGATGGATACTTGGGTTGCTTCCATATCTTGGCCATGTAAATAATGTTGCACTGAACATAGAGGTGCATTTTTTTTTTAATTAATGTTTTTGTTTTCTTTGGGAAAATACCCAAAAGTAGAATTGCTGAGTTGTATGGTAGCTCTATTAATTTTCTGAGGAACCTCCATACTGTTTTCCATAGTGGCTGTACCAGTTTACATTCCTACCAACAGTGCATGAGGGTTCCATTTTCTCCACACCCTCTCCAACACTTGTCATTTTTTATCTTTTTTGATAATAGCCATTCTGACACGTGAGGTGGTATTTCATTGTGGTTTTGATTTGCATTTCCCTGATGATTAGTGCTGTTGAGCATCTTTTCATGTACCTGTTGGCCTTCTGTGTGTCTTCTTCGGAAAAATGTTTGTTCAGGTCCTCTGCCCATTTTTAAATGAGATTTTTTGGGTTTTGTTTTTTTTTTTTTGATGTAAATCGTATGATTTCTTTGTATATTTTGGGTATTAACCCCTTATCAGATATATCATATACAAATATGTTCTCCTATTCATGAGGCAGCTTTTCGTTTTGTTGATAATTTCCTTCGCTGTACAAACCTTTTTAGTTTGATGTAGTCCCATTTGTTTATTTTTGTATTTGTTTCCCTCACCTAAGGAGACATATCTGAAAAAATATTGCTAAGACCGACGTCAAGAGCATACGCCTATATTTTCTTCTCAGAGTTTTATGGTTTCAGGTCTTACATTTAAGTCTTTAATCCATTTTGAGTTTATTTTTGTATATGGTGTGAGAATGTAGTCAGTCTGGTTTGATTCTTTTGCATGTAGATATTCCGTTCTCCCCACACTATTTATTGAAGAGGCTATCTTTTCCCCATGGTATATTCTTATATACTTTGTTATAGATTAATTGACCACATATGTGTAGCTTAATTTCTGGGCTCTCTATTCTATTCCATTGATCTATATGTATGTTTTTGTGCCAGTACCATAGTTTCGATTATTGAAGCTTTGTACTGTAGTGTGAAAGCAAGGAGTATGGTACCTTCAACTTTGTTTTTCTTTCTCAAAATTGTTTTGGGTATTGGGGTCTTTTGTGTTTCCATACAAATTTTAGAATTATTTGTTCTAGTTCTGTGAAAAATGTCATTAGTATTTTGATAGAGATTGCATTGAATATGTAGATTGCCTTGGAGAGAGTGGTCATTTTAACAATATTAATTCTTCCAACCCATGAACACGGTATATCTTTCCATATGCTTGTATCATCTTCAATTTCTTTCATCAGTGTCTTATAGTTTTCTGAGTACAGGTCTTTCACGTCCTTGGTTAGATTTGTTCCTAGGTATTTTATTCTTTTTGATGCAATTATAAATGGGATGGTTTTCTTAATTTTCCTTTCTGATAATTCATTGTTAGTGCATAGCCATGCAACAGATTTATGTATATTAACTTTATATCCTACAACTGTACTGAATTCATTTATTAGTTCTAATAGATTTTTGGTGGTATCTTTAGGATTTTCTGTAGTATCATGTCATCTGCAAACAGTGGCAGTTTTACTTCTTCCTCTCCAAATTGGATTCCTTTTATTTCTTTTTCTTATCTGATGGCTGCGGCTAGGACTTCCAATACTATGTTGAGTGAAAGTGGTGAGAGTGGGCATCCTTGTCTTATTCCTGATCTTAAAGGAAATGCTTCTAGCTTCTCACCATTGAGTATGATGTTAGCTGTGGTTTGTCACATACAGCTTTTACTATGTTGAGGTATGTTCCCTCTATACTCACTTTGTTGAGAATTTTTATCATGAATGATGTTGAATTGTGTCAAAAGCTTTTTCTGCATCTACTGAGATAATCATGTGATTTTTATTCTTCAGTTTGTTGATGTGGTCTATCACATTGATTGATTTGTGGATATCTAATCATCCTTGCATCCCTGGGATTAACCCCACTTGATCATGGTGTATGATCATTTTAATGTGTTGTTGGATTCGATTTGCTAATATTTTGTTGAGGATTTTTGCATTGATGTTCATCAGTGGCCTGTAATTGGCCTGTAAGTCCCTTTTTGGGGTAGTGTCTTTGTCTGATGTTGGTATCAGGGTGATGTTGACCTAGTAGAATGAGTTCGGAAGTATTTCTTCTTCTTCAACTTTGGAATAGTTTGAGAAAGGTATTAAATCTATATCCTCATTATTGTCCCCATTATTTAGGAGGAAACTGAGGCTTAGGAGAGTTCATCACTTGCCCAAATTTCCTCCTAAACAAATGGGAACAATAATGGTACCTACAGCATAGAATTATGGTGAAGATAAAATTAACTATCTGCATGTAAAATTCTAAGCTACCAAAAAAAATGCTAAGCTACCTGGCAAATAAGGAGCACACAATTTTTAAAGTGCTGGTTGTTATTGTTCTTATTTACTAGCTGGTCTCTGTAATTAAGGGAAGAGGGCAGTCCTAGGTATCATCCAGTACCCCCTTCTAGACCTTCATGGCATGTAATACTGGGTTTCCATTTATGCTGGTGTTATAAAGCTTCATTTAGAATAAATTTAAGTAGGGAAAGGTAAGTTTATTTAAAGAAATAATTAGGTATCAGGTGGTATGTGGACATGGCACAGATGATGATGATTCCTCATTACTAGAATAAGTTCAAACTGCAACGGGGCAGCCACTCTATTTAATATTGCACTGTGCAGTATTAGTATTAATTATTAAAATTTAATAACAATATATTATTTTATTACAATAAGATAATAATTCCACTCCCAGCAACTCCTGATCCCCTTTAGCCTGCTCTTCCCTTTTTTCTTATCACATTCTAACATTCTCTATAGTTTACTTATCACTTATATTGTTTGTATCTCTTCGCTAGAATGTAAGCTCCCTCAGGGCAGGAATCTTTTTCTGGTTTTGTTCACTAAGTGGATAAAGTGCCTAAAACAGTGCATGGCCTGTAATAGATAGTCACTAAATATTTGGTGACTGACTAAATGAATAAATGTTTTCACAGTCCTTTACAAGCTGGTCCCAGTCTATTTACAGCCTCACCTCTTGTCCTTCTCCCCTCTGTGTGTCACTGATACTAGCAGTTTCCCATGCACACCATTTGCTCCCCCATCTCTGTGCATTTACTCATACTCTTTCCTTTGTCCTGAATAAATAGTCATGGATCCATGCAAATATTTAGTTATAAGAATGTTCTTCACAGTCTGGGTTTGTATCAGTGAAAAATTTGAAAACAGCCTCAGTATTCGTCAATAAGGGATAAGTTATAGAAAACATGGTAACTTCCACTTGAGGAAGGGCAATTTGGCAATATCTATCAGTTGTGCTTTAAGGAGTTTATCCCACAGATACACTTGCTCGTGTGCCAAATGAATATGTGTCGGTGAGTCACTGCAGTGCTTTAGTCACTCCTATTAGACACAACACTGACAGAACTCATTACATTATTATGTAGAGCTATATTTATTGACGTGGGAAGATCATAATAGATAACATTAATTCAACTTGCTGTGTGTCAGGCACTGTGAAAAGTGTTTTTGTATATTTTTATCTCATTTAGTCCTCATAACAGCCCTGCAAGGTGGTTACTATAACAGTCCTCATTTTATACAGGAGGAAATGGACTCAGGGATGTTAATTTCCTTAACCAGGATCAGACAAACAGCAAAGCTAAGATGTCTGAAATATAGTGTGACAACACATTGTTAACTATGATCCACTTTTGTAAGAAAAAAATACATATAGATAATGTAAACACATATATGTGCATATAAAATGAGTGGAAAGAAATACACCAAAATATTAACAGTTACATGGTGGGATTGTGAGTGGTTTTTAATCTCTTCTTTTTGCTTATCATTATTTTCTGAGTTTTCTGTTAAATTTTGGGGCTTACTTAGAAGGAATAAGTAGCCAGGAGGCATGAATCACTTGTGTAATTTTAAAGATGACTAAATTTTTAAAGTTTGTTGGTAGCGTGGAACAGTGACACCGATATGAGGGAAGTGTTTTTAGGCTGAGAGGGAAACACTAGCATGGAGGGAGAGCTTACCCAAAGGGAAAAAGGATGGCCCCTGTGGCCAAGTGCAGGAGAAGACAAGAGAACCTAGTGTCAAGGGCACAGGTAGAAGAGGCAGCCTTGAGGAGAAAGCCTCTCATTCTCTTGAGGCTGAGGGGTGGGGGGTGAGCAGGCATAGGCGAAAATGTGGAGATCCAAAGAAGGGAGGGGTAGAGCCCCGAGACTCGAGGGAGTTCCTGCTTGATGACCTGTGTCCTGTCATTGAAACCCAAAGCTAGGACCTCATCTGAGGGGTCGGGGTGAGGGTGGGGTAAGGGATCTGAGGAGTGGGAGAGGATTTGGAACCATCAGTGAGAGAAATTTGATACAGATGTGTAAAAGGATTGCCTTGCAGCCCTTGGGGCCCCGCTGAGGCTGACTGGCCTGGCTTTGTCGCAGAGCCAATCTCATGACCTTCTCCAGCAATAGTTAGCAGACTGGGAGTGGCGGATGGAGAGAATGGATGGTGGGATTTTCACAGGGCTGAGGATTGGCAGAGCAGGTACTACAGAAGGTCATGGAGAGAGTGAGTGCAGGGATCAACACTAGGGGGCTAAGATGGCTAATCATGGGGCCAGCTTGGAAGGAGGAAAGGAAGCCAGCAGGCTACTGATGACCTTTGGGCAAGGAGAGGGGAGGAAGGACAGGCTGGTGGCTGTGGGGGCAGAGTGGTAGAGGGAGACCCATAGGAGACTGAGGTCAGAGGGGTGTTTCTGAGTTTGATATGTTGAAATGGTCCCCTATAGAGCCCTTGGAGTAAGTGAAAAGGAGCAGCTAGAAAACTGCACATAGTAAAAGGGTGAAGACAGCATTAAAATAACTCCTACCTGATGGAGGGCAACTTGGCAATATCTATCAAAATTACATGTGCACGTTCCTTTTCATCCAGCAATTCAGCCCTCAGGCATTTCTCTTACAGATAAATACACTTACTTGCTTTGGTGCAAGATGAATGCATAAGGTTAGTCATTGCAACACTGTCTGTAATAGCAACAGATTGGGAACAGCTTAAAAGTCTACCAACAGTGATTTGATTAGTTAAACGTTAATAAATTAGAGTTCTTAAATGGAATTCTAGGTAGCTGGAAAAACGAGGAAGCTCTTTATGTGCTGATATGGATTGATCTCTAAAATATTTTGTTAGTTGGAAGAAGCAAGGTACAAATCAGTAGAAATAGTTTGCAGTCTCTTTGCTAACATATGCATAACATGTCTCTGGAAGGATACATAAAAAACTGTTAATGTTGGTTGTCTCTGAGGAGGGAGAGATGTTGTCCTTTTGTTTTGTACCTTTTTTTTTTTTGCTTTTGCTTTATGGAAGTGTAATTACAAAGTAAAAATTGTGTATATTAAAGGTATACAACAGGATGTATCTTTTGAATTTTGAGCCACATAAATATATTACTTACTGAGGAAATTAAGTAAAAACGTTGTATATGTATATATAATTTGAATCTCTTTTATAGATATTAAATCATTTTTTAAAAGCACAACATAAACTCCCACCAGAGATTTGCTTCAAATTAGTTGGTTTGCCAGGGTAATGGGTGGGGATTTGGATGAAATGAAATTGATTGTGTGTTGATAATCACTGAAGCTGGGGGATGGGTATATGGAGGTTCATTTTCTTTTGAAACATGAAATTGCCATTGTTCTGAGTCAAAAATTGTCACATTTTGGCAGTTGTATGTGGCTTAAGCCAATGCTGTTCTCATTATTTTTATAAATTTTCCATAATATAAAAGTTTTCAAAGAAAGGGAAAAAATGAGCTCCCACCAGGCCCTTGGTAGGAACATTCATGTACTTTCTCATCCTGGCTCTTATATCTAATAATTGAGTGGAAATTCCCATTCCCCCCGTGACTTCTGAAGCAGCAGTACTGCCTTGCTGATTTCCCTTTATTATGGGACCCGGTACTGTTCTCAGGATTTTTCCTGTTAACAACAATCTCTCCCCATCCTGTTGTGTGTTAATTGGGTACTACCTTATCCTTATTGCTGGTAAAGCTCATCCTGTTCTCGAAAAATCACTTCTTTAGTTTCTTATGATCAGTAACGTCCTCTTCCTGCCTCACAGTCTGTTGTTAGCAGTCCTAACTAATTTGGGGCCATGCCCTTATCCAGGCCACTATTGTTGATATTTATCAATCTAGGGGCTGATGTCTCTAGCACATTCAGTATACAGCACCACAAAGCTCATCCTAAGCCATCAGTAAGCACACTTGTGTTCAACCTTTCGGCTTCAAGTGTTTTTGCTTATGCCTGCGCTTCTTACGTTACCTCAGAGGCTATGGTGATTTGGGCCTGGCCCCCGACACCTGCTAATTCAGGCCTTGTTGTCTGTCCTCAGGAGGCAGGTGGCTTTCTCTTGCTGCCTACAGGTCCAGGCACCTCTGCGCTATAACCCACAGGCTGTTGGTCAGCTCTGCTTGCAATGTCCCATTGGCACCCCAAACTTAATTAGCTCCCCCAACGTTAAGCTTCTCCTTTACTTCCTCTGTAAAAAGCCTCCTCCAACCCCCTCACCCCAGGAAGTCTGGGTTTAACATACCTCCTCTGTGCCATCCTTTATCACACTGAATTGTGCTGGCCTCTTTTTTTGTCCTGCCAGCCCCAGACTATGAGCTTCTGGGTTAAAGATAGAGACCATGTCTTGTTCTCCCTTGAATATCAAACCTAGCACAGCATCAGGAACCATGGTAAAATGCTCAAAATAATATATTTTTTAAATTTAATTTTATTTTTTTTAATTTAAAAAATATTCATTTATCTATTTATTTGGCTGTGTCGAGTCTTAGTTGCAGCACACGGAATCTTTGTTGTGGCACGTGGGACCCTTTGTTGTGGCACGCAGGCTCTTCATTGCAGTGTGTGGACTTCTCTAGTTGTGGTGTGCAGTCTTCTCCCCCTAGTTGTGGTGCACAGGCTCCAGAGCGCACGGGCTCAGTAGTTGCAGTATAAGGGCTCTCTAGTTGTGGTGCGTGGGCTGTAGAGGGCGCTGGCTCAGTAGTTGTGTCGCACAGGCTTAGTTGCCCCGCGGCATGTGGGATCTTAGTTCCCCAACTAGGGATTGAACCCACATCCCCTGCATTGGAAGGCAGATTCTTAACCACTGGACCACCAGGGAAGTGCCATATATTTTTAAAATTTTAATTCAAAATATTTTCATTTTACAGAAAATTGTATACAAAGATAGTGAAAAGAAATGTCACATACCCTTGATAAAGATTAATATATTATTGTTAGCATGTTTTTACATTTACCATCGTCTCTCTGTCTCTACACACACACACACACACTCACACACACACATGCACACATTTTTTTTCTGAAACACTTGAGAGTAAGTTGCAGTCCCATTGCTCCCTAA
This sequence comes from Hippopotamus amphibius kiboko, assembly GCF_030028045.1. Classification (NCBI taxonomy): domain Eukaryota; kingdom Metazoa; phylum Chordata; class Mammalia; order Artiodactyla; family Hippopotamidae; genus Hippopotamus; species Hippopotamus amphibius. The sequence goes on along the minus strand of NC_080203.1, from coordinate 18,446,941 downwards.
TACTTCAATGTGTTTCCTAAGAACATTCTGTTATATAAACACAGTAAAGTTAGCAAATTCAAGAAATATAACATTGATACATTATATACTATTATAGAGTCTACATGTCATACTCAAATTTTGTTAATTGTCCCAAGAATATCCTTCATAGCTGGTTTTTTCCTAGTCCATGCTCCAGTCTAGGATCACCAATCACCTGTTGTACTTGGTTGTCATATCTCTTAATTCTCCTTAAACCCGGGATAGCCCTCAACCTTTCTATGTCTTTCATGACATCAACATTTTGGAAGAGTACAGGCCAGTGATTTTGTAGAATGTCCCTCAAATTGGGTTTGCCTGATGTGTCCTCATGATGAGAGGTGATGCATTTTTGACAGGAATAAAACAGTCACATGATGAATTTTGGGGATGTTAACTTTAAAGCACAGTGATACTTTGCAGTGCTTGGAAACCTTAGGTGAGGTTGGCTCTCCTGCAAGCCCTGCTGGCCTTTATCAGGGTCCAAAATGGCCTCCATGGCGTTCCCAAGATGGTCTCCATGCTGAGGCCCTGTGCCTTGTGGGTCCCACAGCTGCCCGATCTTACTATTTTCCGTCAAAATTGAGAGCAGAGGAGGTAATGGGGGGTACTTTTGCCTTTCATTTGGACTTGTTTGAAAAACACAAAATGGAATTCAGTATTCTGCACAAGCTCTTCTAGAGACCCACATTCTTAGGCACTGGAATCAAGGCATCATTTTCATATGGATTCACATAAAGGAGAGGAAAGGACACCATGACTATATGGAGGGCAGAGGGAAATACGTGTTAGGGCTGTTTCTGTTTGGGTAATGTATTAATTTGCTAGGGCTGCTGGAACAATTTACCACAAACTGGGTGGCTTAAAACAGCAGAAATTTATTCTCTCACAATCCCAGAAGCTAGGACTTTGAAATCAAAGTGTGGCACAGCCATGCTCCCTCCGAAGCCTCTGGAGAAGGATCCTTTCTTGTCTCTTCCAGCTTCTGGTAGCCCCAGGCATTCCTTGACCTGTGGCCGCATAACTCCAATCTCTGCTTCCATCTTCACATGGTCTTCTTCCCTCTGTGTCTGTGTGTGTGGGTATTCACATGACATTCTCTCTGTGTATGTGTCTATGTCCAAATTTCCCTCTTATAAGGAGGGAAATATTAACCAGTCATATTGAATTAGGGCCCACCCTAATGACATTATTTAAACTTGATTATATCTGCAAAGACCCTATTTCCAAATAAGGTCACATTCACAGGTACCCAGGGCTACGACCTCCACATATCTTTTTGAGAAATACAAATCTAACCCATAACAGGAACCATGTCTGAAATTCAATCCATTTGAGAACACAAAGTGGAGTGCTATTCCTTATAATGCTTCAGCCCAGCATAACAACTCTCTTTCTCTTCAGCTCACTCTGGTCTTGGTTGGTTTGTCAACAAGTAAGGAAGGAAAATGAGAGAACATGCTCAGCCCCATTGAAATAGGCTTCGGACATAATTTTCAAGTAATCACAAGCTATTCATGTAAGACGATAATAGAGAGCAGTCACAGTTGCAAGTCTCTGGCCCCTGCATTCCCTCACAGAATTCTCATAATTAGGATATAAATATAGTTGTCACCATTTGACAAATGGCGAGCATGAGACCCAGAGAGGTAAAGTAACTTCCCACAGGTCACACAGCTACTGCTAGTAAATTCCAAGCAGGCCAAGATCGTGTCTGTGAAGCACAGAGCCTAGCCCCATGGTAAGTACTCAGTAAATATTTATGGGCTGCATGAGTGAACGAATGACTAAATCTGGGCCATTGCTCTGTTCACTGTACCTCACAAAAGAGTGTAGGCTAAGCTGCGGTCCCAAGACAATGACTGGAAAATAGATATGACTGGGTCAATTTCAGATTCTTCTGAATTCTGTGTTATAAGCATGTCAGGCTGGTATTGATTTTTTTCATGTTTCACACCTTATAAACTGATCAAAAAGCCATTTTCTCAAGATACTTAGTCACTGACTTTAATTTTACTTGAGCTACATAATAGTCATCTAAAATTATATTTTCACTAAAGGTGGACCTTATCACATGGACAGTTTTACTATAACAATGCATCAGGGAAGTAAAGAATTCAGCATGTTACTTTCATATCTTTGAGATGTTGATACACCTGAAAAATATAATATTGTAAATCAACTATACCTGACTTAAAATTAAAACAGGGTAAAGCAATTATACTCCAATAAAGAGCTTAAAAAAAATAAAAACCACTGACTGATACACAAAAAGAATAAATAAAATAAAATTTTAAAAAAAGAAAGTGAAAAAAAATCAAAACCAAACAAAATAGAAATGGAATGTTGATGTTCCCATTTCCGAGTCTCCATCAGTAGTATTACTGAGACAACTGGGAAGGGACCATTTAGCCTAGCTAATAGGAACTCATTAACAGTGTCTCAACCCTGTGCTAGATACGGGGGGAGAAAGAACAGAAAGAAGCTCTCTCAAGGAGCTTCCAGTCTAGTAGGTAATGTGGCATCCACACGGGAAACAAGGAGCAGAGCAAAGAGAAGACTAACATTTGCTAGGCACCGACTAAGTGCCAGACACTTTACAAACCCTGTAAGGCAGGTATTATCCTCATTTGCCCAATGAGCAAACTCAGAGGCACAGAGGTTAAGACAACTTGCCCAAAATCACACAACTAATAAGAAGTAGAACTAGAATTTGAACCCAGGCCCCTATGACTCAAAATAAGAGAATAATATGAGACAGCTTATAGTCATGTGCTCTGGGTCAGATGAGATGGATTGAAGAAGTTTCAGTGAGATGCATGGAATCTATGAAGGCCAAGCTGGGGCCTCTGGGAGATAGAGCATGTCAGGAAGCTGACAGCCAGCGGCAGGTGCTCCCATCCCAAACCCCTTTATAACCTGCCCGTTACAACCACCTGTTCCCACTGAAGGGCTCAGGCTCTGTCCACCTCTGCTTCTGGTTGACTTGGGGAGGTAGGGAGTCAAGCTCGTTCACATTTCTACATTTGACTCCAAGGGCCCCCTCTCTGAGGCTAGTCGAACTGTTTCTCTTCCAAGTGCCTGACCTCCTGGGGCAATTTCTCTATGCTTCTCAACACCAGAAGCGTATCTCCCTCTGAGCTGAGAGGAGCCTCTCTGCTTTACCACAGGACCCCACACCCTCCTGACCTGTCCTCGCCCTCCTGCCCACCCTTATGCTTCTGTTCACATGGAAGCCATGACAGCAATTTAACATGTTTCTGCTTTTTTCCATGACAGGGAGAAGAGCTGGCTTAGTTAGGTATAGAAGCTCCCAGTCTGCTCAAAGCATTACCAACTGAATACCTCCATCTGAAACATCAGACCTGTAGATTAAAATTTTAAAAAGCATACATGCATTCTCTGACATTTTTTCCACAGTGAAGAAATTAAGATGGAAAAGGAAAAGTTTGTTCCTAATCCTTAAGAGTCAAGCAAGGAGTTATGGTGTGTGGGGTGGGGTTCTCTTAAAAGTAAAATTGGATAAATGAAGGGTTTTGTAGGGCACTTAAAAGAAATGCAGGATTGTGCTTGATGTTTTTTAACTTTTTATTTTAAAATAATTATAGACTCATAGGAAGTTGCCCTTCACCCCATCTCCTCCAGTGATTACATCGCATATAATTATAGTACCATATAAAGGCCAGAAAATTGACATAGGTACAGTGTATGTGTGTAGTTCTATGCCATTTTATTACATGTATAGATTCATGGAACCACCACTGCAATCAAGACACAAAACTATTCTGTCACCACAAAGATCTCCGTGGTGTACCCCTTTATAGTCACACCTACCCTGTCCCCCTCCACCATCCCCAATCTGGCAACTATTAATTTGTTCTCCATCTCTGTAATTTTGTCCTTTAAAAAGTACAGTTTCCTTAAGAAAATGAATTGGCACCTCTAATTTTCACAGAATCTCAGGCCGGAAGGAATAACTTCTCCAGCCCGGTCTCCCATCTCATGCCCAAATTCTGCCCACAACTTCTTTTCCAAGTGTCCAGCCAGCCCCTATGACATGCAAACCAGAACCTTCTTCAGGATTTTAGGAATGTCGAGGTATTTGATATAAATATATAAATATTTAGAGCAAGGACATTTTCTTTCCATAGATTTATTCAGTAGTTAGCAAAACTCATCTTTAGATTACATATTACAGAATGCCATCTCAGCTGCTGATTTTCCCATCATACACTGTCCTGTCCCAAACAAACATCTCCTTTTTCCATTCCTTTTACGTAATGAGAGGGATGAGATGCGGGAAGCCTGGAAGGCTCACAGAAAATTCCAGCAATCCTTTCCTTAACTACAGATTGGTCTGGCTCCCAACAACTGGGGCCTTTCAAATGTATGTGGTTCATGTGTGGAATTTATTTTTTGGGCTGATTTTGTGTCATCTACGTGGTGTCTACAAGGATCATTCTGTGAGATAATCCAAAGTGGAGCCCAACTCCCCAGGACTCTCTTGTGAGGAAGAGAGCTTTATGGGGCACCTTATAACCCGTTTTCTAAGAACATCAGAAAATAATGACTCCAAGCAATGGTAAAGCCAGAAGGGGCTAGCAGAAGTGAAGCTATGGGTGGGGGCGGGGGGGTTCCATAGCTAGGCTTAGTTTGGATCCCCACCTCCTCTCCCCTGGCCTGTTTGAAATCTTTTCACAAACTTAACTTGCTCTTCATGTCACAAAGAGCACTGTGCTCTCCTCAGCTGGACAGCAGCACATATACAGACCCAGACTCAGACCCATCAGGACGTGCCCTTTAGAATAAATTCAAATTAATGGTTCCCTCCATAGCCAGCTCCAGAGGTAGAGGTGGGGAGGGCATCTGACTCTGGCCCAGGATACACTTCAGTCTAGTGAATGTCCTCTTCTTGAACTTGGAACAACGTAGGGGCCCCTGCCTTCTAGAACATTTCTGACTCCCCCTTAGGTGAGGAGAGTATGAGCAGTGAGGAAAGGAAGGAGAGAATGCAGCTAGCTATGTGCCCCACCCCAAGTGCCATTCCTCTGGGTCCACATCACAGCTTATAACCCAAAGGCCTTTAACACTTGTGTCTCAGTGTTTTCCCCCTCACCAAATAACCCATAGGTATAACTTGTAATTTCCAAAGTGAAAAGGTATTTCCAACTAATTTAATAATTCTGACATGTTCCCAGCTGCCTTAGTTTTTTTAGGGGGTAATTTTGTGGCTACTCTTGTCCTTTTTCTTCAACCTGTGGTAAGTGGAAAGAAGACAGGGCTGGCTCATGGTCAGGATGCTGATCTTGGCTGTGCCCCTTCCTCGCTGGGAGGCCTTCTTGTGGAGGGCGATTAACTTCAATTGTCAGAGCCTCGGTTTCCTCATCTGCAAAAGAGAGATAAATAATAACTGCCCTCCTAACCTTACAAAGGTGGTCATTTAGAAAAACAGATCTTAGAAACATCTTTGTGAAATTTTCTCTTCTTTTTTTTAATAAATTTATTTACTTATTTATTATTGCCTGCATTGGGTCTTCATTGCTTCGTGGACTTTCTCTAGTAGTGGCAAGCAGGGGCTCCTCTTCATGGTGGTGTGCAGACTTCTTATTGTGGTGGCTTCTCTTGTTGCAGAGCACGGGCTCTAAGCACTTGGGCTTCAGTAGTTGTGGCACATGGGTTCAGTAATTGTGGCTTGTGGGCTCTAGAGCGCAGGCTCAGTGGTTGTGGCGCACGGGCTCAGTTGCTCCGCGGCATGTGGGATCTTCCCGGACAAGGGATGGAACCCGTGTCCCCTGCATTGGCAGGCAGATTCTTAACCACTGTGCCACCAGCGAAGTCCTTGTCTTTATGTAATTTTCAGAGGGAAAATATAGTCATCGAAATATTCAAATACAGTATTAAAAACACTATTTAAAATCTTCAATGTTTAGAAAAACATTCTTAAAATAACTTTTATAAGTCATCTATTTTACCTTAGGTGGCTTTATTTGGGCCTATTTTGACTCAATTCTTGATATTGTTCATTATAGTTTTTAGCATGAGGGCAAGCTTGGCCATAAAATGTTATGAAATCTATTAGAATGTGGGATTAACAAAAAATGTGGGATAAAGTGATCCAAGTAGGTATTTACAAGGCAGAGAAGATACACTAGGAATTTGATTTCATGCACGTAGACAATTAGCTTTGTTGAGCCAGTGGATTTACTTTTTATCAGTAGGAATACTGTTTCACAGCAGCAGGTTGTGTCCAGGTCATTTGGTTGTAAAGTAGAAAGTCAATCATAACCCCTGTGGCCTCCTCTCACCAGGCCAGTTTGTGTGCCTCTTCACCTAGTCTTTTTTTGCGAGGACAGCTTGCCCTGAACTAGATCCCTGGGGCTTTGAACTGAGAACTTCATCAGGTTTCTGTTAGAGGCTAATTAGTCATCAGATCAGCTCATTGCAAAAGCAAGCAGCCGTGCTGATCCCCTGAGTCATTAGGGCAGCAGAAGGAGAAGGAAACAATCTAATCTCCTCCCAGGATTAGAGGGGAGAAGTTCCTGAGATCTAATGAGTTGCTGCTAAACTTGGGGTGTGCTTCTGGAATTATGCTTTTTCTCCACATTTCCCTGTAATATTCCTTTCAGAAGGCTACCCAGAAAACAAAGGGTCCTATCACATTGCCCAGCAGTGCTCAGCCATTTAAGGCTCCCTTCTTGGTGTAAGCAGAGCTATAGGCTACAATTGCCCAGCTGGTTGGAAAGTGAAACCTGCCTTTCCTGCCTATATGATGTCAAACTGGCCTGACGGATTTTAAAAAATGCATTTACCTGTTATTTGAGTCTATAGCACATCTCTCTGTTCTGGGAGAGCTTGTGGTTTGCAGTTTGGTTCATACTTGGGTCAACAGGTATGTCAAGGGGGACTAACTTTGTTCATTTCTCCAGTTGTATTTTTTTTTCCTGACCTCTGACCACTCTGAAATATTTAGCTGTCTATATAATTCCATGATAACTGGTTGAAAAGTTAAAAAAGTCTTTCAGTGGAGCAACTGATTGCTTGCACAATAGCAAGCTGTTTGGTTTTCTGTTGTTGTTGTCATCTGCCAAGATGACTGATTGTTCCTGTGTTGTGTAAACACACACTATCATCTCCTTTTCCTTTTTCACTGAGTTGACCCAAAAGTGAGCCCCCTAGTTGGGAGGCAGCATGCTCTAAGCAGTAAAATCAAACTCTGAAGCCACACAGATCCAAGTTTAGCTGTGGAGACCTTGAAAAGGCCAAATAATATCTCTGAGCTTTAGTTATCTCATCTGTCAATTGGGCGTGACAGTATCTGCCTTGAGGAGGTGCTGCAGGATTGTTAGGATGCTATTTTAAGTGTCTACCCTGGACCAGGGAGTCAGCACTTCTTAACTTTTAAGTCACATGCAGATCACCTGGGGGATCTTGCTAAACTGCTGACCCTGATTCCGTAGGTCTGAGGTGGGGCTGGAGAGTCTTCAGTGCCAATAAGCTCCGGGCAATGGCCATGCTGCTGGCCCATGGACCACTCTTGGAGGAGCTAGGGTCTAGATAACACTTAGCAAAGTACCTAGCACAGTTAGTGCTTAATACATGGTCCCTCCAAAATAATTCAGTCACTCACTTAAAAAATTACTGACAAGAAACCCTTTTTCCACAAAAGTAATACCAGTCTGCCTATAGCTCCATTCTCATAGCCTTTGCAAAATGCCTCATTCAGATTGGCCACGGTTGGTACTTTCTGAACGCAGGTGATGGGTAAATGGGAGGGGTTCATTATACTATTCTTTCTGCTTCTGAACATGTTTAACATTTTCCATAACAAGATTTTTAAGTTAAAAAGAATTTTTAGGGCAGTGATACTATTCTATATGATGCTATCTATATGATACTATAATGGTGGATACCTGGCATTATGCATTTGTCCAAACCCATAGAACATACAACAAGCGTGAATCCTATTGTAAACTATGGACCTTGGTTAATAACAATGTGACAGTGTAGGTTCATCCACTATAACAAGTGTGCTTCTGTGGGATGTGGATGGTGGGGGAGGCTATGCATGTGTTACGGGTTAGGACAGGGGTATATGAGAAATCTGTACTTTTTGCTCAGTTTTGCTGTGAACCCAAAACTGTTCTAAATAATAAAGTCCATTAAGAAGATCCCACAAACAAACAGAAAACACCGGTTTCCTAACAGCCTGCAAAGAGTAGAAGATACAGGTAACCTAGAACAGTGATTAGCTCCCAAAACATGTTCATTAGGGGAGAGAGGGAGCTTTCGTTTCAATTCCCCCAAATAAATCCATTCCTAAAATCGCCTGCCGTGACTTACGATTGTGCAAAAGTAATTTACCCATCCATCCCAGGGTTTACACATTTTTTCCCCTTAACATTATTACAGTTCACACTTCATTTTGTCGACAGGTTTTGCATTGTTTTCCTCTACCTTGGTGGGCTAAAATCTGTCTATATCCTCATGAAATCATTTCATTTATTCTTTTCATTTTATTGAATCGGCTTTCCCCCACCTACCTGGATCACATCCTGAACTGCCCAGCTTGTGTGTTCATTAAGTCAGTGATTCACAAAGCAATCTCCCAGCTCACTGGAAAATGCATTCAGTGAGTTGGACATTCCCCATCATCATCTTCCTTGAACTGGGCCCAGTTTTTATTAGGTACTGAGCTGACATAGCCCAGGGTAGGCGTCACTTTAATTTTGGGGACATATTTAGATTAACCAAGTGACAGTGGCAAACTAGAAACTAAAATAGACAGCTTGAGTTCAATCTATTTGCATTTCTTTGTCCTCTTGGTCATATAAAGCCTCTCCGAACCAGTGTCCTAATTGATTCTTCTTTTTTTCTGCCTGTGGCTTACTTAAAGGGTCTTTGGTGTGGTAACTGGACAAGGTCTCATCCCAATGGCCCGTAGCTGGGTCAACTCTTAGTTATTTTGTTTGGTATTTAATCCTGGAGAGTAATGTTCTGCTCTGGTATGTTGTGTATCACTTCAAGATTATAGGTGTAGCAAATATTTTCCTAATGAAATAATCACTAACTTGACATTCTGCTGCTGGGATAATACAGTGAGGCTCTCTCTATTTGAATCTCCTAGTGTAGCTACATGGTCCCAAGCCCACCCCCACCTCCAATTTCCTTTAGGTATATTTTAAATTGTTCCTTTTAGGTCTGTTCTCTCCAAATGTCAGGGCTTTAGGTGCTACTTGAAATCTTCAATCTCTTTTATAATAGCAAAGTTTTGAAACCTCAGACTTCTGTTTCCATGTTCATATTGAAACCCTGTAGGTGTCTCCTCAGCAGCTGCTATATAGGCTTTCTACTTAATTGTTCAGTGAATGAAAATATCGAGGAGACACTTGTTTTCAGAATCCCTACTAGAAACTGGAAGCTTTACATGCTGACTTTGTATAACTCCTTCTGAAGTGAATTCGGGTGGCAGAATTGTGCAGGCCTAATGATTTCGAGGTGGCAGAAACACCTACAGTGACAGATAATTACAACTATTGCCATGCCTCTTGCTGTGCATTTCCTGTTTGCTAGCTGCCTTCACGATGAATCATATTCATTTTCACGATGACAACTTCTTTACCTTGTCCCTGATTAAATTCTGTAATACCGGTGGCCCCTTGGCAAGCTTGGTTCTTTCTTCACTAGCCTGTATTCAGCCCCTTTAATCATGGCAGGAAAAAAGTTTTCTTCACGGTAGACAGGAAATAATGGCACACACACCACAGTCTCAGATATCTCCCTGGCAATTGTTTCGAAACAACTCACCTCACCTCAGGCACACTTATCCCTACCTTTTCTTGTGAAGCCAACTCCTCTTTGTGTATGAGTCAAGCCCACCATTTAAGACCAGTTCAGGCCTCTCCAGCTCCTGCAGCATTTGTGGGGTATGACATGCACTTGAGCACCGAATTGGATCAAAGGCTATTTGAGATGCTTTTCCTTTTCCGCCCTTCCCCCTCGCCACCACATACTCAAATGTGGGCTGCAAATCCAGACAGTGCAGACACACAGTGTGCGATCACTTGCCAGTCACCCAGTTCTTGTTGATTACAGCCTGTCGAAATGCAGCAGGTTTGAATTAAAGGGGAGGACTTGAGTTGAATCAAGTAATCTCTAATAGGGGAAAATCCAACAGTTTTAAGACTCTGGGGATTTACTTTGAAAATTCATTTGAGGGGGTCCTTTTACAAAACTGGGAAATGACACGCTGAGGAGGGGAGGCTAACTACTGCCAAGGGGAGACACTGGTTATGAATTTAGTCTAATGTGAAATACTGTAACTGAGTCACTAAGAATTAACCCCTTCCAAGATTATAAAGGAATTAATTCTCCCATATTGTTGTCTAGCACCTTGATGGTTTCATCCTTTTTTTTTTTAATTGAGGTATAGTTGTTTTACAATGTTGTGTTAGTTTCTACTGTACAGCAAAGTGGAGTTCTCTGTGCTATACAGCAGGTTCTCATTAGTTATCTATTTTATACATATTAGTGTATATATGTCAATCCCAATCTCCCAATTCATCCTACCCCCTCTTTCCCCACTTGGTGTCCATACATTTGTTCTCTATGTCTGTGTCTCTATTTCTGCTTTTGCAAACCGGTGCATTTGTACCCTTTTTCTAGATTCCACATATGTGTGTTAATATACTGTATTTCTTTTTCTCTTTCTGACTTACTTCACTCTGTACGACACTCTCTAGGTCCATCAACATCTCTGCAATCATCTTTTTACATTTAAATTTTTGATCCATTTGGAGTTTATCCCAGTGGAATGCATCAATCCAACTGCATTTTTTTCTTCTAGATGTCTATCCAGTTTTCATGCCATTTATTGCCCAGTATATTTTTTCTCCACTGTTTGGAGATGACACCTTTATCTAAATTCCTGGGTATATTTGGGTCTATTTCTGTACTTCCAATTCTTTTCCATTGGTCTGCACAGGCCAGTAGCACATTATTAGAATTATTGGAGTTATTTAAAAGTTTTAATTTTGGGTAAAATTTCTCCCTTTACTCTTCTTTTCAAGTTTTCCTAGTTATACTGTTTCTTAATATGAACTCTAGAGTCAACCTGTCTAGGTGAAAAAAAAGTACCATAACCTTTTCTTTTTGGGATCATGTTAAATTTACATAACTTAGAAAGATAGGAAATCTGTATGATGTTAAGACTACACATCCAAGAATATCCCAGATGTCTTCCCATTTGTTCAGGTCTAGTTTTGTGTTTCCCAGGAGTGTTTTAGTTTCCCTTATAAAGGTTTTGGGACTTTAAGTTTAAACCTAGGTTTTTTTTTTTAATTTATTTTTTTGCTATTGTAAATAAAACATTCTCTTCATTATATCTTCTAACTGGTGTTTGTATGCATATGGGTATCTATGATTTGTTACCTTGGAGTGGGGTAGAGTTTTCTAACTATGATTCAAAATCCAGAAGTCATAAAAGATTCATAAATTCAACTACTCCAGAATAAGTTTTGCATGGTAAAGTCACCAAAAACAGTCAAAGAAAAATGATAAACTGAAAGGAAATATTTACAACTCATAAAACCATAATTCAAAAAGATACGTGTACCACAATGTTCATTGCAGCACTATTTACAACAGCCAGGACATGAAAGCAACCTAAATGCCCATCAGCAGATGAATGGATAAAGAAGATGTGGTACATATATACAATGGAATATTACTCAGACATAGAAAGGAATGAAATTGAGCTACTTGTTGTGAGGTGGATGGACCTAGAGTCTGTCACACAGAGTGACGTAAGTCAGAAAGAGAAAAACAAATACTGTATGCTAATACATATATATGGAATCTAGAAGAATGGTAGTGATGAACCCAGTGGCAGGGCAGGAATAAAGACGCAGACGTAGAGAACAGACTTGAGGACACGGGGGGAAGGGGAGGCTGGGACATAGTGAGAGTAGCATTGACATATATACACTACCAAATGTAAAATGGATGGCTAGTGGGAAGCTCCTGCATAGCACAGAGAGATCAGCTTGGTGCTTTGTGATGACCTAGAGGGGTGGGGTAGGGAGGGTGGGAGGGAGGCTCAAGAGGGAGGGGATACGGGGATATATGTATACATATAGCTGAGTCACTTTATTGTACAGCAGAAACTAACACAACATTGTAAAGCAATTATTCTCCAATAAAGATGGGGAAAAAAATTGCAACTCATATCACCCAGAGCTTCTACAAGTTGATAAGGAAAAAAACACCCACCCACCAGAAAGCAGGGGGTGGGGGAGAAAAGATGTGAATAAGCTCTATGAAAAGATGGTTAACCTCACTTTTAAGTTAATAAAAATTAAAACTACACTGATATATCATTTCTCAGCTATCAGATTGGCAAAACACATGGCTAATGAAACTGTGGAATGTACTCTCATGTGTTACTGGCAGAACTAGTCAGGAAGGAACTGGTAAAATGATTTATGCTATAAGCCATGCAAAATACTTTGCAGCTGTAAGAAGAATGAGGATACTCTTTACTGATATAGAAAGTTCTTCCTGGATATAACATTAAGTAGAAAAAAAGCTAGGTGCAGTATAGTATATAAAACGTTACCATTTATATATAAAAGCATTAAAGTAAGAATATATATTTGGAGAAACAAACAGGACACATAAACTAATAAAAGTGGTCACCTGTAAGGAGTTGTGTGGACAGGGAATGGGGTGGACAGGGATGGTGAGAAGAGATTTTTCACTGAATACCTTTTTATACTTTTTGATTTTTGAAGCATGTAACTGTTACCTGTTCAAAAATTCTAAAAACAAATTAACTCCCTTGGTAAATTAAAAAAACTTCAGACATTTTAGATCACATATTTCACTTATTTATGCTTATTTAACTCACAGGAATAGGAGACAGCTTTAGGAAACAAGAGACAAAAACTCTGAATTCCTCAGAGATATACCCAAACAAAAACGTGTCAATCAATGTGAAACTTAGGTCTCCATTTTCTTTTATTTTTTTAAAGTAATTTCTGTTCTTTACAATGTGTCATCACACACACACACACACACACACACGCACGTGTGCACCTGCACAAGCACGCGCACACACACATACGACTTGAGACCGACAGAGAAAGAAGGATAACCTTCAAATGCAAGGGTTCTGTGTTTTTTTTTTACAAAGTTCAAAATAGATTACATTTATGTGCTTTTTAGTCATTACACAACATACAGACGTGACCCATTTAATGATTTATTCTCCCCAAATGGTTAAACAATGAGGATTTTCTATGAAAGAGTATACGTAAAAGCTTTTACTTTAGAAGCAAAGTATCGGTTCCTGCAAAAACCAACCTCAGGCATACATCTTGTGTTTATGTATATTCCTTGAGAATACTACAGTAGCAGTGCATAAGTTCATTCTGTAAAAAGATCTGGAAGATGATTTTCAAGAGACTATGCATTGTGCTCTCAGATAAAAATCCTAAGTCAAAAGATCAGTTACTATAACAATAACAGTTAAAACTGCATATATATGTTAGAGATCAGAAGAGGCTATAAAGAAATGTAAATAGTTGTGCTTCGGGGACTTTTTTTGGTAAAGTTGTTTTAATAATAAATACAAACTTAAAAAATGTCTCAGTGACGGATATAAAATAGATGCAGATATCAAGGATTTCTTATACTTGGCTTAGAGTTTAAAGGTGAAAAATCATCTGCACATGAACCACCTGGCATTGGTAGTCCCAATCTGGGCTAGTAGCTTACCGTCAGGCAAAGGACTGGGGAGAAAAGATAAAGTGATTTTTCCTCCTATTAACATAAAGCATTATCCAGAGGTAAAGCCAGGGTGTACCGACTAACTAAACAAACACCTACCTTCCTTCAAAAGTCTTAGACCAAACAGAATGGTCACCCTACTTCTTGGTGGCTGGACCACAACCTATACTGTAGTTCACCAGATGAATTAAATATGTCCTGTCTTCTCTGAGACCCTAAGATAAGCATGATCCCTCAGTACTTTATGCTTTTTTTTTTTTACCTTCCACACATTAATTGTAAACCTCTTATTTTAGAAACACCATGGCAACTGTTTATAATGATGGAGGACAAGGCATAATTTACATAGTAACATTGATGTTCATAGCTAGGAAATAAACATGATTTTATTTTCAGGCTGGTCAGTTTGCTCTTTTAGGCCTTTAACTTCGAAGGACACGTGACCTCAACAATCAAAGTGAATTAGAAAAAAGATGAGAAAATAACAAATGTCTTAATTAAAGTCTTTTGTGCGGTAGGCTTAGATACAAAAAGAATTTCTTCAAATAATTTCCTAAGTGTCACTCAGAAGCCACCTTGCTGTCTGTAACATAATGTGCTGGAGTCCTTGGAATAAAATTATAGAGTAATTTAAAATATATATTATACATTTGCAATGATTGTAAGTCATTCAATAGTTTGTAGCATGTTAATGGGGTGAAACACAGATAAAAGGCAGTCCACATTCATATGTTCAAGATAAATTTACTTCAGAAGTCAACTGAATTCCATGCTCATGTTCTAAGTATAGCCATTGTGATAAGACCTGCAAGAAAAAAATGCAGAACAGTTAAAGATATACATTTTACAAAGTCTTCCTTTCAATAAGTAATTGTTTACACCTCAATGAGCAAATAGAATACAGCACATAGGCAGGCACTCTACCAAGAATTCAAAGTCAATTGGAATTTAGCTGATAGTGTACAGAACAAATCCAATTTACAGCAATAGGCAGTCATTGGATAGATTTAATTAAATCACTAATGTCTGACCATAGCTAATTTTTTAACCATCAAATATACCTCTCACTTTATCCAGTCTCATCAACTATAATAATAGCAGACATGGCATTTTAAAGTGTCAGTAAAACCTGCCAACTTCATCAACAAAAACAATGCAAGCCTATTTGTATCCCAGGGCCCTAGGGCCACAAAGAGACAGAAGCATAGTATTTCTGCTTAGCTTGTTTCTTTTGAAAAGACTTCATACATAAAACCATAAAAATTTTAACAATGTAAGAATATACTCAGTCCTAAATGAGTGGTTTTTAAAAAGTGAGTGATAGGGCTTCCTAGGTGGCACAGTGGTTAAGAATCCACCTGCCAATGCAGGGGACACAGGTTCGATCCCTGCTCCAGGAAGATCCCACATGCCACGGAGCAACTAAGCCCGTGTGCCAACAAAACAAAACAATAAATAAATAAAAAGTGAGTGATAAAGTAGAGAGAAGGAAAATAATCACATAGGACTGAGGCAGCCAGAGAAGATGCCCCAAAAGATCAAGCTGAAGTAAGCCTAAAAGATGGACAGGAAAAATACAGAACAGTAAGATGGGCAGGCATTTCAGGCGAGCGAATGGCAAAAACAAGGGCATGGAGGTAGGACCCGGGCTCCAGATGAACTTTTTGGGAATCAATAAATAATCTAATGGGTTCTAATCAAGGATTTATATAGGGAAGCAGCTAGAAAAGATGAACTCAGAGAGGACTTAGAGTGTGGAGAGTCTTCAATGCCGAACTATGGAGTTATACTTCATTCTATGGCTTATGCGGAATCATTGAAAGTTGTTGAGTAGGGAATGCTGGTGGTGAAACCAACCCAGAATGGAAATCAACCTGACAGTAATGTGATGCATGATTTTTTTGGGGGGGGGTGGATAATGGGGTTAAGGGGGAGGGCTAGAAAGAGAAGGGGCACAGGCAGAAGTCAAGGAGACAACTTAGAAGATAATTTTGAAATTTAAAACAAGGGAGCACACCAAGGAATTCTGAGAGGGAATACTGAAAAGAGTTGACATCTCAGAAGAGGTGAGAGGAGACAATGAGGAAAGAGTCATTTATCACCAGAACCCTAATCCTTGACAAATGGCATGGTAGGTACTGAATGAATGTCTGTTCATTTGAACTAATTAACTCTAAGACTTCAAGCCAGGATGACTAAAAGAATGATTCAACAGGAAACGAGAACTGGTTTAAAGAGAAAGGGTCACGATATTAAACAAGGCTGCCCTGTTCATCTTTATCACTGCATGCGCTTTGTATAAGTGTTTCCCTAGGATCAATTCCTAGAAGTAGAAATGCTGTAAAATGGAATGTATGCATTTTACATTTTATACACATTTTAGACCACTGTAAATCAGCAAAAGGAAAATAATTGAAAAATACAGTATTAGGTACTAGATAAACAAGCTGAAAAGAACTAAATGTGAGCCAACAATTAAATCTTAAAATGCACTTTACCTCAACATGCTTTTGAAGCAGTCTTTTATCTGTTTTTCTTTTTAAAAAAAAAAATCAAGCCACCACCATCACCCCATACACACATGACACCACCACTACCACCTCCAAGCCATAAAAACTGCCTATACAGGGAGGGGCAGTGTACGGATGCTGGAGTGGGAATTAAAACTATTGGGTGTAAGATAGGCTCAAGGATGTATTGTACAACACAGGAAATACAGCCAATATTTTTGTAATAACTGTAAATAGAAAGTAACCTTTAAAATTGTATTAAAATTTTAAAAAAATTTTAAAAGAGAATCAGTTGTAATCAATAGACCTTGGGCAAGCCATTTAAAGCTTCTGGGCCTTGATTCATGTTAGGAATCCTTGGCTTACTGAGGTTTAATGTTAGTGTTTCCATAACTTTCATGTTTTTACAAATGTGTACTGCAAGTATTTAGGACACAATTTAGTCCAGAATAGATTTTTTTTGAAGAAATAATGGAATAAATAAAAGAACAATGTATTATTATTCTTTTTAAGAAAAAAATTGCCTACACATATGCCCCGATGCATCTTTAAAACACTTACCTAAGATATAAGCAGCCACTAATTTTTGATTCACACTTAAGTGGAGGTAGAGAGGCACCAGCGATTCCACATCCCCCAGTGTGGGAAGCATCAGAGCTGCAATACACACCACTCCCAGGAAGACAGTTAGTAAACTAGGTCCTGAGGAGACAGTTCTGTTTTCTGTAAAAAGGCAAAAATCCCTGAGCTTGATTCTAAAAACAACCTAAGACAAAAGTTCATTCACATAGACTGACCACCACTTACGAGGATTCTGGTTTTGTCTAACCTCTCTTTCCCCACCATTCCCATTCCATGGGGCCTTATCTGTTGGACTTATCTGGAAGCCCATTACAGGATGGAATGTGAGGTAGTGAGTTTCTACTGAAGAGAACAGTGGTCATCATTGTTTCCCCACTACCCCGCCGGAATTCATAAAAAGTGTTCGAGCACGTATTATCTGTGTAGAGAATGGGCTAAACATAGATAGAAATTGAAGGTGTGGCATTTTCTTCCCATACCCCCAATGCACCACTCCATTTTGCGGCCCATTGCAGTAGAGCTCCACTGCCTTCTGGGAGTATCTTTGGTAGGTCTTGAGACAGATTTGGTCCAAATAACTGCAGCATCCTGCTACCATTTTTGAAAATGTTAAGGCAGCAAAAAGGTCCTACTTTAATGTTATTAAAGCTCCCTATGAAAATTCTTGCCCTCCACTCTACCCCCATTTATAGCATAGAAGTAAGAAAGCAGCAGAAACAATATCTGGCAAATATTATGCTAAATGAATTAAATCAGTCACAGAAGGACAAATACTATTGATTCCATTTATATGAGGAATCTGAAATAGTCAAAGTCATAGAATCAGAGAGCAGAATGGTGGCTGCCAGGGTGGCTGGTAATCAATGGGCATAAAAACTCAATTATACAAGACGAATAAGTTCTAGAGATCAGCTGCACAGCATTGTTCCTATAGTTAACGATACTATCTTGCACACAAAAATTTGTTCAAAGAGTAGATATCATGTTGTGTTCTTACCACAATAAAATAAAATTTAAAATCATTTATCACCAGGCCTGCTATTCTACAGTTCTGGCTGTGCATGTACAATATTCATACCCATATTTTTAAGAAACCCACCAGCATTTTCTGTCATATAGCTTTTCCCACTACCCTTCCTTTCATTAAAAGGAATAGCCAACAGCAACACAATCTTTGTGTCTTATTAATAACACCGTTCATTGTATTATTAGATGCAGCTTTTCTAAATTATTAATACCTTAGCTGTTGTGTGAAGTTTAATTGAGCCTCACCAAAGCCAGATAGGTGAAAACAAATTCAAATTTTATAGTGAGTATTGCTTGAGATGAAACAATAGCATAAATGCCTAAAAACAAGTCTGTCTTTTGCTAATGAATGTAGTACTTTTATATTTGTTGCAAAGGTAAGTTTTCAAGGAAAATATTTGTGACAACTACACTGCTCAATGCAAACCCACAGCAAACATTATTTCAAGGAATTTTTACTATTTAGAAAAATTCCAAAAACATTCACATAAATGCTTGACATTTTTCAAAGTGGAAAGTTTTTCTGATACTGCAGGGTTGTAAAAGTTTTAGAGATATAGAAAGCATAAAGTTTCCTCTGTAATCCCATCCTCCTAGAGATAACACTGTTAACAGCTTAGTATAGAGCTTTTCAGATTTCATAAATGCCCATATAAACATGTAAGGTGATTTTTTACTTAAATGAGACTATATTATACATACTGTTCTATAACTTCTTTTCTCTCACTTGGAAATATATTTGAACCTCTTGCTATGTCAGTATATAAGTATCTACCATTCTATCAAATCTTCGTAAATGTCTGCCTGACATTCCATCTTATGAACATTCGTAATTTAATCAACCCCCAATTGATAGACTTTTAGGTCATTTTCAATTCTTCATTATTATAAACAATAATAAAGAACATAGTTTTCTTAAGCCAGAGAGCACTGGCTAAAACCTGGCACAGATATAGCAGTTCATTAATAATGTAATTAAGACAAACCCACCAAGATTCAGCTGAATCTTTTTTAAATACCTTTTTAATGACCTGGGTTTGGTATTTTGTGAAAGTATACTTTGTGAGTTTCTCTTCAATTTCTGTTAAATGAAAATAAATATATATAATTGTATTTATGCACATAGATGAGATCTAGAAAGTAACATGGAACACATATAAGCAGGTTTGCTAAGTGTGTGGGATTATACGTGCTGTTTTCTTTTTTTAATTTGTTACTACTACATGTCTTTTATATAATACATAAACTTGAGAAGAAATTTCTCATTTTTACTGCCTTTCACTACATTTTAAAATCCGAATCTTTCACAATACAGCCTCCAACCATTTTTCCAGCTAAACTCACCGAGAGAACCTCACGACATTGTTGTACCTGTAACATGTCCAATAAACACTTTCTAAAGCTAAAGACATGCAAAAATAATGACTCCCAGAAAACAATTTCAATTCGTTTCAACATTTTAGTTCAGAGAAACTTAATGAAAAACTCTAGAATTCTATACACTGGAAACCACACATAATTTACTATAATTTAATAAACAGGAGAAGTTAAAAATATCAATCTATCAGCATAGACTAAATCAGTTACTGTTATACTCTGTTACTTTACTCAATTTCCTGACATATTATTAGAAGCATTGGGGTAACCACCCACAAATGGGACTTGCTGGCCGAGACTGTGGGAAATAGGGAGCTCTACTCTGGTATCACCCTTGCCCTAGACAGTAGTGGGAGCATGGAAACCTTGTAAGACAAAGAAAACCGATCCAACAGACCCTACCAGCTGAGAAGCCCAGTCTTCCTAGTGAGGCCCGTGCACATATTTCCTGTGTAACTACTCTGTGCCGGGCACTGTGCTAGGTGCCGAGGACATAAGGATGAACAAGACAAGTAAGGTGTCTACCTTCCTTGAGCTTCCGGACAAGGATGGCTTAGAGAGGTGTTTGGTTTTTTTTTCCCCCAAAATCAAGACCACCATGTGCTATGCCAATATCACATATTCTATTCATCTACCTACTCCAATTTTACAATTAGAAGAATTCTCTAATGTACTTCAGATACAAAGGTTCATTATAAAAATAAAATAAGAATAAAATAATACACATTTGTATATTAGGATGATTTTCGCTTGAATTCTAACAAATTTAAAAATAAAAGAAAAATATATACATAAAATACTAAACTTTTAACCCTTATTATTTTGGGGCATGAAACCAATCTGTTAAACACCAAAATAATCTCCAATGACCTCTTTACTTTAAATTACAAAATTAACATCCAAAACCAAATACTCAAATAGCCTTTCTTCTTCTACAGAAGGCATTTTAAAAGAGGAATCTTGCATTTCATATCTATTTATAAGTCAAGTTCACAGTATTGATTGGACATCGAAGTGACATTGACAGAGATTCTCTTTTGGCTTCAAAACATGAAAAACTGGTCCTGTTGGTTAATAATAGTTGCTGAGAAGAAAACAATCTACTAGCTACTACTGAGCTCCTAGTCTTGGTATCACCAGGAAATCTGGGTACTCCCTGCATGGAATGAGAAGACACTTGGCTCCAGTAAATCAAAGAGGCATTACTCCCTGTCTTGTTGAAATAAACATTCTAAGATGAACAAACTGATAGGGATCTATGAATTAATGTAATGACAAGTAGATGGTTTTTAATCCCTCATACATAATATTGCGATTTCAAGGACAGCTGCTATCACATTCATATATCATGATCCAAAAGTTTCCATGCTTTTCTATGGAAAATTTTATCTTCCTCCCCTTATAATAGGGTTGGAGGGAGATAATGAGAAGTTCAGAGGGAGGGGGAATGACGTCCAAAGAGTTGAATATGAGGATAGTGTCGATGTTGAAAGAATATATCATAACACTCCTGAATATCTAAGCTGGAAGGAAATGAGGAATGGAGAGGGATTCAATTAATAGCCCACAGGGGATATTATAATCTACTTAGTTTAATTAACTTCAACTTTAATGAGATTTTTTTTTCAAAATAATATGAACAGTGCACCAAGCTTGGCCTGTTGCCAAACACAATCTCTCTCCTTTTTCGAATTAATTAAATGAGAAAGGATATAGGAAAGTCACAGAAACAAAAGTATAGAATTGCCAAATTGTGCTGGCATTCTAAAGTACAGCGCCTGCAGTCTCAGGTTTTATAGATTGAAAAGGCTCTGGCAACGACTGCCCTCTCCTTAGGGCCTCATCTAGTGGGAGCTATTCTCTCCCCTGAAAGGCCAGTTCTAGGCCTCTTGTTCGATTTTAGGTACCTGATCTCCATGTTCACTTTTGAAGTAGTCGACTAGGTTTAGAGTGGCAGGTTATTGTTCTAGTAATTATTCTTTGCTCCCTGATTCTCTTAAAGTAAGAAATATGTAAGACCTCAAAAGGGCTTTAAAAAGAACCCAGACTACCTGGTTGAAACGACTGCTCAAAAAATAAACTTTCAGTTAAATGTTCCTTTATTCTTTTTTCCTCTTCTTCCTTTTGTTGTTCTTTTGCCGATGGGAGAAGAGTAGCCACGACCTCTTTCCTTCCTAAAGCCTTCCTCTGGCTTTGCTCGGAAACTTGGAGACGGAATTTGTCTGTTACACCATAGTGACAGGATCGAACATCTCTATGACGAATCACACTGGAAACATTAAAAGAGAACAAATGCTGTTTAGGTGTCTGGGGGCCTGTCAAACAGAATTCAGCAAGAGATTTCATACATATTAACTGACTATGACCAAACACTCAAATACAGAAATTTGCTAATGATGGTTTTAAAAAAAATCACTGTATAACCCAAAAAGAAATGGGTAATTCTGAAATATTTGACGA
The DNA here is from genome assembly GCF_030028045.1 of Hippopotamus amphibius kiboko. Classification (NCBI taxonomy): domain Eukaryota; kingdom Metazoa; phylum Chordata; class Mammalia; order Artiodactyla; family Hippopotamidae; genus Hippopotamus; species Hippopotamus amphibius. Next base: position 18,425,183 of record NC_080203.1, on the reverse strand, counting down.
ATAAGAGTCTAAAGTAAAAGAATGATAGGTAAAGAAAATTCCTCTTAGCAATGACCTTTTCTCCTGGATATCTGTGTGGAGCAATATTCACTGAAGAGGATATATGAAATTGTTTCTCATATATTCCTACTGCCACTTATTTATTGTTCAAGTAACAAAATAACAAACTTCACCCTAGACTTAAAATTGAAGTCCATGCACGAAGGCAAAAATAAGCCATTGAATAAGTAGGTAACCCAGTAAGACCAATGCAAGAGAAGGCTAACAATACATTTCTCTCTTTCTCTGAGGAGAAAAAACTATAAAGCACTGTAATTTTTATGAAAGTCATCTGCAGTGCCACTTCTTTTACTTCATTCTTAATAGAGAACATAAAACAATTAGGTCAAAGGTAACACATTTATTGGGCAAGAGACTCTTTCTTTGGAACAGTCCTTGCTTTTTATGTACTGAATGAAAATCAAAAGAAGTGTGCAAAACCACATGTCCTCAAAGATACATCATTTCATGACTTTGAGATGATGCAAATGTATGCAAGAGAAAAGACTTCTGCTTCTCATTCTCAATAGAAGGTTTAAACAAGTACAGTTTACTTGGTAGCTTAAATTAACGGCTGGTCATTGGATCCATCTGGTCACCACTAGTTCTAAAGTGAAAATTAAATATGAACAGCTTGAACAATCATTTATCTGACACTCAAAGATGAAATTATCTGGAAGAGCTCAGATAACCTTTTACAAATGAGTAGTTATACACTTGCTTCCTGCTTGTATAGACTTTCAGTTTTATTAGCTGAAGCATTTCAGATGAATTTATAGTCCCATTGTTCTCAGATCGTAGTATTATTAGTTCCACAAATGTCACTATAACAGCAAGATGTTCCAAAGAGAGCTAAATTCCCTATTATAGCTAGAGAAATTTAAAGGAATAAGTGAGAACTTTACCTCCATGAATCTCCCTGCTATGACTAAAAGCACACCAATGAGGAAATGTTCGTGGAAACATTAAAACACACATCAGCTCCAACATCATGAATTACTATCTGGCCAACCTGTTTAGAATTTCTTAAAAACTTCTTTAAAAGAATGTTGATAGACAAACTCTCAGCAAAAATTCAAAATACAATGAATGCCTAGGCGGGAGCAGCTTCAAGAAAAGATCTTTTTCAAGTTAAACACATAAATATTACCACACTGAAAACATGTTACCAGGAAGTGATCTTGACTTACATATCCACACAACACTGAGGCTTTACTGCACCTGCAGCGTCAACGACAACATACTTATTTGGAGTAGTACACAAAACTGAAAGAAAAAGTCACAATGGCCATTAGTGTTTTTTTAAAAAAATTAGTTTCTACAAGTCAAAAATTAGTAGGGAGTAGTTAAAATCCATAAAATAGACCTAGGAGACTCACCTTTGAACTTTAAGGCAAACTCATAGGGATTATACAGGGTCAACACTTGCTTATGTGTTGACTGGTCATCTGCATAAAAGATTAGCTCTGTGGGAAACACAAAGACAGGAAGATTTCCTTCCACTAACTCTGGCTGTCTTTTTTGTTGATTCATTGGCACTGAATCCCCCTTGCTGCGGCTTCAGTTTTTACAGTCTCAAATCTATTTGGGGCTTTTCTTAAAATCAGTTAAAAACTCCAAAGCATTTTGGCAATCTGGAAAGAGAAGAGAGAAAGCAAGCTGAGTGAGACCTGTTTTCATGAATTACCTATGACTAGCATGGTTAGCTTGCATGAAAACTGTCCCTAAATCATGTGAACATGCCTTTTGCCTTTTCCTCTTGGCTTTCTTATACAGTTTCTACCAAACTAAGCAAAGAAACTTATACACACTCCTTTCACATTCAGGATATCAACCTATGATAAATTATATAATTACTTGAATACAGGAATAAAGAAGGCTTCCTACTTAAAATTAATCACCCTCAAAGAGGTGAGATCAAAGGGATATCACAATTTTAAAACCTCAGATTAAAAAAGTTAAGTTTTGTCACAGCTGATTTTCTGTGAGCCAATCAGAATTCTTAAAGATGAAAAAAAAAATGTAAAACAAAGGAAGCTTCCATGATTCACAGGGAAAAACACGAGACACTTTTTTTTACACTCGTTTCAACAGTGCTTTAGTTAGTGCCTCTGGCAGCATGGGTGGGAGAGTTCTCTTATTAATTTTTTTTTCCAAAGCCCAAGACAAGCAAAAATGTCTTGAAAAGAAGGCGAATACGAATATCGAGACTTGCTAAGCAGTCCTTGGAGTTTTCTATGAAAATTCAAAGTCAGTAAGCAGGCCTTGGCATGCAAATGGCACTGTGCCTCTCCTCCTACACTGAGTACACAAGCTTCATGAGAGCTATTTTCTTCCAACTTCAGAGACCTTTTTGGATTCCTTCTGGGGTTCTTGAATATGTTCCAAAAAGTTGTAGCTGGCAGAAGTCTGCCTGTCTGATAAGTAATGTTTCTGTATTTATTTCCTAATCTAATTTTGATCAACAACATTCTTATGTAGCCAGCACCCCAAGTGTGACTTTTTAAAATAATATGCGAAAGCTAAAACATACAATCACAGAAAACCTCTGATTTTCACCCTATAGATTACACCTCTAAAATAGGCCACAAACTATTTAATACTTTGTGCTCAGGTTCTCATACACTCAAAGAGAAATATAACAAATGATTACATTGTTTGGTTTTTACCAGGCTCGGATTCTGATTGAGGCCTTGCCCACTTTTATAAAATAGGATACTGTATAATCGTGTATGCAAATTTTTTTTCTTTTCCCTCAGCTGAACATTATAGGCCAGGAACTATGTCAAGAACTGCAGAGAGATACAAAAATGAATAACACACAGGCCCTGCCCTCCAGAAACTCAAGTCTAATTGAGAAGACAAAGTAAATATTTAAGCTATGTTTTTTTACAATGCATACTGTTGTATATAAAAAGTTAGGGAATTAGAAGACTGCATGAATAATTCTACCTGGAAGAGAGGCCAGGAGATAACATTTGGGGTGGCCCTTGAAGGAAAGAAGGGTACGAGCTTCTGTGTTGGCGAGAGTAGTTAGGGAGGGCATTCAGACCTGGGGATCAGCATAAGTGAAGACACAGGAATGTGAAGGTGAGGGATAACCCTGGTAAGGTCATCATCCACAGGCTGCCCAAGATTCCACTTACTATTTGTATACTTTATAGCATGCATGTAGCTCATAACAGTGTTAGGCTGGGTTTGTTTTTTGTTGCTTTTTTTTTCTTTTGACTAAGCTGAAAGTGCCTATAGACATTTTTATTAGTAATAATATTTTACATTTCTTTAATTCACAACAGATTACCAACTTTTTATTAATTACATGCACTGAATGAATTGATCTATGTAAAGCCTTTAGCACTTGTAGGCAAGGCACTGTTCTAAGTATTCGTTGTTATTACTAAATTAGGAAAAGACCAGGCAGATAAAAAATGCCAGCAGGCCTCTTCTAGTCCAGTATTCTTTCCACTATACCAAACTAACTGTCCATTTCAATAAAATAAAACTAAGGTTATTGTGAAAAGCATCTGATTAAATAATTTTAATTCTGAGTTTTTATTTGCCATGAATTTCTTTCCTTTGCTAAGAGCCATACACACTTCTGTTTGGATAATGTACTCTCAGAAGTTTGGGATGTTATTTTTTTCAATAAAAAATGATAAGCCCTATTATTACTTTCTTAGTAAGCTTGGCTGTCAGGAATAGAACATCCAAATTTGGCATCAGTAAATAATATTCAACATCTTATTCTAAAACTCTGTTAGGGTGAACATCTTATTCTAAAACTCTGTTAGGGTGAGAATTTAGTTTATGATAAAAAGGTGGCATCTCTAATTCGTGGAAGATAGTACAGTCAATGAATGTTGACGAAACTCAGGTAACCATCTAGAAAAAAAATTGTTTATCCCTCACCCCTTATAAAATTCTAAAATTTTATTACAGTAAATTCCAAATGGAACAAAGCTTTAAATATATATTTAAAAAATCATAAAAGCACTAGAAACCATGGGAAATCTTTTTTTTTATAATCTTAGGCTAACAACCAGAAACCAAAAAATATTAATAAATTCAACTATATAAAAACTTTTAAAGTTCTGCGTGGCAAAAATATTTTATAATTAAAGCCAAAAGAACATTTCAGTTCATATCATAGGCAATATCTAATTGCCCTACTACACATAGAGGACCTACAAATCATTAAAAAAAGACAAAATATAAAAATGAGCAAACATATTTTATAGAAAAGGACCTACAAACTGTTTTTAAACTTACAAAAGGCTGTGTAACCTCACTCACACAAGAAATCAAACTAAAGCTATACTGAAATATATGTTTTTACCTGTCAAATTGGCAAAAATCAAAAAGTTTGATAGTACATGGTGGAAGCAGTCAAGCATGTTCTTAAATTGCTGGTGGGGATATAAATATAAATTGGCACAACCACTATACCTGCCAAAATTAAATGCACATAACCCCGAGATCTAGAGATTCTACTTCTAGGAATTTATCAGGCATAAATATTCCCCTTGTGTGAAATCATGTATGTGAAAGGGTTTTTTGTTTTTGTTTTTGTGTTTTTTTTTTTTTTTTGCAGCACTGAGGATTAATAAAATGATTTTATGAGGCACACAGAACGAAGCTTGGCATTGCAGTAAGAGCTAGCTGTTGTTGTCAGTAGCAAAAGACTGGAAACAGCCCAACTAGCCATTAACAGGAGATTCATTAAATAAAGTATGATATAGCCATTCACTGGGATATGAGCTATCCGTCAAGAAGAAAGAGGAAGCTCTTTGTATGGTATGGATATGCACCGATCTTCAAATGCAGTATTAAGTGAGAAAAGCAAGGTGCAATGCAGAGTGTAGGGTATGCTACCATTTGTGTAGAAAAGGGAGATAAAAGACTACGTAAATCGATTTTCTTAGGTATGGGTAAAATATCTTAGGAAGGATCGCCCTGGAAAGATAAACTGAATGGCCGGCGACAGGGGTGAGAGGGGAGTTTTCTCTGCATACCCTCTTATATCTTCCAAATTCTGAAACCCATGAAGACCCAATTCAATAGTAAAAAAAAAAGGTTGAATCAAACAACTCTACTAGGGGCTAATTTGAAAAAGGTACCAGTTTTGAAGCAGAAGGAATTTAGAAACAGTGTGAAAAATCTGTTAACTGTATTTTCCATTTATGAACTTTTAATAACATTGAAAACCTTAAACTATGTGTTAAGTAGAATGATTTTCATTATTTAAAATAATTTTATATGCAACAGAAACTCATTACAATGAGAAAAACCAAGATTTATTTAAGATGACTTGCAAATTTAGGAAAATGTAAAATTTTGTTATAAAGGTGTATGAGATGGTTTATAAGCCTAGCTGGGGAGTCAAAATTAAACACACAGAACAAGCACTAAACTCTTGCTTCTAACCTGAAGAAGTTACTTGGCACAGGTCAGAGTAGAAATTTTACTAGCTTTAAGTGATGGCTTAGTAGAAATTCTTATTTTTGAATTTTGAAGCTTTCTCTTTACGAGTTGAATATTTTCCCGTGAATTGTGAATAGGCTGTCTGTCCCCTGGTCACCATTTTAAAAGTAATCACTTTTGAACAGTTTATTATTTCTCTTCGAATCTGTGCTCCCACTTCTCACTTATCTTGGCTAAGATATAAATTGCCTCCCAAATTCCAACCAGTGGAGATTAGGGAGGAATTAGCACCAGGTCACCAGTGCAATATTGCAGACTGCCAACAAACATGATGAAGCGTGACACCTGCCTTTAATTGATGGTTTTCCTGAGACTAACACTTTCTCTTTTGCTCTAGTCAATACTGAAAAATGATAAAGTGCAAAAATTCTGGGGAGAGATTATACACTAAGCCGGTAAAACCTCACTGCAAGTCAGTTAATAAGGTTGCTTTCCGAAAGTCAAGCGCACACAGAGTCAAAGGATGTCAGGTTCTAACCCTTCTCATTTTACCAACAAAGAAAGCAGGCCCAGGATGGTTAAGGGTCTTACCCAAGGTTGCACAGGATATTGGTGGCAAAACTCTGGTCTCCAGACTCACACTTCCCTATACAATAATCATCTCCTCTTCGTCTGAGTTTAAAAATCCTGCTTCCCTGATGCTGATCGCCACGCATGCCCTCATCTCTAGAAAATTCCCCTGCTTTTCTAGAAGAGAAGAGTTCTCAAAGGATGATCCAAAATTCAAGTCTTGATGTATGTGTTTCCTTTTCGGTTTTATCGAGAAAAAAATCTTGAGAGACAATTTCACTTACTAAGTTGCACACACTTTCTTTTCCTGATTGTGAAAGCAGAGCTATGGTTGTCAGTAACTATTCTCTAGAGCAATAATAATCAAGGTTTATTTTATCCTGCCTCTCTGGACACCAAAATTTTACACATTCTTCAAAGCCTAATTCAAATGTCCCCTCTTTGTGGCCTTCTTCTACTGCTCTGATCTACAAGGATCTCACTAATTTTATTACATTATTTTTTAATGTATTTACTGGATAGAGTGAATATTTTGACATTTGTTTTGTGTGGACTAACTGTGACTCTCCAGATTTCAGGCATAATGCTGTATTGTTTTCCTCTGGGGTTTTGTTTTGGTTTCTTTGCATTCGAAGACTCAAGCTCAGTGTTAGGCACTTAAAAGGAACTGAACTTAGCAGTTAACCTACAAGTATCCACTAGTAATCTTCTCCTCCATCAAGGAACATTCCCCTTCCCCATAGCTGAACACCCTCCATCCACAAAAGACAGGCAACCCATCCCAATTAGAGGAACAGTAAATCTATGGTGGCTGCTTGCCATGGACTGGGGTAAGAGGAGAATGGAGAGCATCAGCACATCCCGGCTGCCTCGCCCCTCCTCCCTCCCTCCCACTTCCCTCTCCTCATCTTCCCTGCCTCCTCCGTGCCCAACTGGGCCAGCAGGGTTTAGAAATCTGAGGCTCTGACAGACCTGACCTTACAGGGAGACAGTACCCCTGGGAGCTGGTGATACAGGAAACTGCCTCATCCTTTTCCTCTGTACCCAACGCACAAAAATGCAAACATGAATGAAATTTGAAAGAAAACCTTATGTGTGCACACCACCTTGTGACCAATCTGCAAACTACTCTCCCACAAAAAATAAAATAAAATAAAAGCCTCACACACTGAAATCCTCACCCACACTTTCCACTATCAGTCCAGGGAGACCAGTACCCCAAGTGTGATCATTTTCTCTGTCTTCCTCACTTTGGATGGACCAAAGGAAGGGAAAGATAAGGCTCTGGGATAAACAGGGGAGTTTCAAGATCTTTTATTCCCATGGATTCAAAACTTGGAGTCTTAAAGAACACAGAAACCCCTTTCAAACCATAGTCATTTGCCCTCCCACCCCTTTTCTGGGGGAGAGGAGGCTGCAAGAAAAGATCCTTGGGGATTCTTGTACCAAAGTTTGAAACAGTTAAGGATGATTCGAAGTACAGCCTCCCCCAGAACCTAGTGACCCACCTGCCTGGCGATAGTGCATCCGCTACTTACTATCTGTCCCTGGGTCTTGTGTTTACTGATTAGGGTTCCCAGCTCCACCTTCAGGCCAGCTCCCTTTTATCTGAGCACAGGGGCTATCTCTCTCCTCCATACTTGGTGCAGTCCTTGCCAATGACCAACTGAATAGTAAATAGTGAAGAGCAATATGTTCTTTTGCTTTACTCTCACTGGTATTAAAACCTCTCTTTCCTTCCCATTTTATAAAGTCAGCTCTCCTCATCTCTGAGTTTCCAGTACTGTCTATTAGGTTTTTTAATGGTTGGTCTGTTCCTAAAATCAGCTCTTTCACAAGCGATGTTCTAATGTCCACTCTGTATTTTTAAATCATTCACCGCTCAATACTAGGCAATTTTGTTTTTATACAATTTCTAGGTTTTTTGTATAATTTGATATCTTACTAATGGGATTGACTGCTATAAATGATATGTAGTGCTAGGCTATTGCATATTTACGATGTAAAAGTTGAGTAGTGTACGTTTTAAGGTTTAAAAGAAATAAGGGTGCCCTCCAATAATGTAATTTTTTAAAGACATTTCTTTCAAACTAGTTATTTCCAACCCTTGTTTTACAATATCCCAGTATATCTTCAGTTATTTCAAGATGTATGTGCAATTCTCAAAGTCCATATTAATTCAGTATATGAAATACATGTTGCTTCGTAGAGCTCTCAGAACTTTCAGAATCACAAATGATTTCAACAAACGTTTACTGAACACATTATATACCAGGCCCTGTGCTAAGGAATATGGAGAAAAGATGAAATCATGGTCTCAGCCCTCCAAATACTCAGTCTAGCATGAAAAATGGATATACTTAGTAATTAGGATAAGATGTGACAAGTGTTAAAAGGCTGATAGATACAAAATGCTCTGGGAAGCATAAAGAAAGTGACAGTCTGCCTTAAATAGGGGTTTGCAGTGGGAGTGGAGGGAGAAGGGGTGAATTCCAAGAGAGTATTGTGGAGGCATGAAAGGGACTCTTAAAATGAGCTTTGGCATTGCCTATGGTAAAAAATAGCATTATGGGGGAGTGGCAAGAGAGAAGGCTGGAAAGGTAAGCTGGAGGCAGATGGTGAAAATCTTATAAGCCAAGTTTGAGAGATTTAGACTTGATTCTGGATGCGAGTGTTTCTCAAAATGTGGAACCAGACCGGCAGCAGCAGCTTCACCTGGGAACTTGCTAGAAATGCAAATTCTTGGGTCCCATCCTAGACCTACTGAATCAGAAATTCTGGGGTTGGGGCCCAGTCATCTGTGTTTTAATAAGCCCTCCAAATGATTCTGATGCACACTGTGCTTTGAGAAGCACTGCTGCAGGCCAAGGGAAATCTCGGAAGGATTTTAAGCAGGGAACTGACTGGATATGATCTGAAGTAGGAAACTGGTTGCCATTGACCAGTCAAGCACAGCGCCTGACTCCAAAGTAATTATAGTAAAAAATAAATAAGTATTGAATGAATGTAGCATGGAGAGATGAGGGCCTACCCTAAGGCAGGAGGAATGGAGAGGAAACAGATTTTAAAGATCTTTTGCAGGTGGCTCAAGTTCAATCAGGTGACTAGGATATATCCATACAAAGGTATGACTGAAGTGGTTTTTATGTAAAAGCAAGCTGTAATTTTGTTGGCTATATCAACCGCTAAGTGTTTTAAGAAGTGGTCCACACGGACCCTAGAAAAAAGAGGAGGTCAAGAGCAATTTCTATGTGTTCCCACAGTGTCAAGAGCAAAGGATGCCCTGGCTTATACATGAGTCTTCTGGTCCGCTTGGCAGTTTTATACCTCCCTTTAAGTTAATTCACTGGCATTCATATTAACATAGAAATCTTCTGTGAGTTGGGTTGGTATGAATCAATCCCTGAGACTGACTGATAGTTTCTGGATGTGCTGGCAAAATGTAACTTTGAACCCTGAAAAGCTGAAAACCAGATACTGGTTCTGGTGATCTAATCAAGGTACTGCCAAGGTGAGACCCTGCTAGAGCCTTCTTTTTATTCTAATTTCATCACTGATCACATAGCCCATTTAATTCAGGAAGAAGCTGGAATGAGTGAAAGAATCAGACTTCGTACTATGCCCTGAAGGTCAAGAAAGTCAGATGGAACTGTTATTTCTAATTTTGGAGGCAGGAGTTAGCTAAGGCAATCTTCAATTTCCTGATAGAGAAGAGGGAGGGAGAGGTACAGGTCAACCTATAAGGTTAATTTACCTAATGAGAATTTTGCAGGATGCAATTCCTATTTCTATTAGGACTCTGGGTACTTATTACTTGCTGCATGTTCCTTTTAGTTGATACCAATATCTTGGCTTATTTGACCAGCTTATTTTGTCCAAGAATGGTGTCCAACCAAAAACTGCACTATTGTATGGAATTTGAGAGCTACAAGGGGCTCTGGAGAGCCCCCTTGTAATTGTAATATGCTGTAATATGAAAACAAAACAAAACTTTCATATTACAGATAAGGAAATAGAGGGCCTCAAAGAGTAAATCACTTGATCCATTTATTGTAGGACAAGAGTCTCCAGAATGCAAAATAAGATTCAGAACAGCAATAATCTTTCAGACAAGATTTGAAATTTCTCCATTTTCCATATTAATTTTTTTTAAAATCAGAAAAAGAAGAACAACAAATTACTTTATTGGGCTATTAGAGACATGGGAAGCTTTTCTTGCAGTTTCTTAATTGTCTTCTGCTTTTCAGAAATTGGAGTTAAATGTAAAAGGTCCATGAGAAAAAAAATTGAAAGCAAAAAATTTAATAAGAAAATGTGCATGAACAACTTAAGGGGAGAAACATGTATTTTGTTATAAGCTATTTGTTCTATTTTCTATCTTTGCCTGTGACATGGTAACTCTGTACTGAATACTGTTCATTACATTTAATTATATTTTATAAATAAAGGGAATTCCATATTTTCAAATATCCTGGTATTTGAGTAAACCTCTTATTTTGAGAGTTCTAGAAATGCTTCAGGATTCAAGATTAATCCTGTTTGGATATGTAGACGTGAACAACTTGAAAGGCACATTTGGCCCCGTTTCCTGTTTTCCAAACTTCCCACTGCTTTATAACCAAATATATGTGTAATCTAAAAAAGTTGGTGTCCACTCCCCGTTTGATATCCTGTATATAGTATTTTCTCGACAGAGGTTTCCCAGCACTTAGAGGAAACAAGTGGACAAGATTTTCATCATCAAGAATATATTAAATCCCATGTGTGCCCTGCCTGAAGAAGTAGATTTTTCCCCTTCTGTCTGGAATTCATATTAAGAACACAATGCATTCCCAAAGTACAGGACTGCTTTATAGGCAATATCCAAAGGACCCCATTTTTCAGGCTTCCGTCCTTATCTTTGTTCCCTCAAAGGTTAAAAAAAAAAAATCCGGGACCTTTTCCACTTAACATCTGCCATCTCGCTCCCCCAAGGTGAGGTCTCTTCGATCCTAATGGGGCAGAAATGCTACTTCAGTCCGGAGAGAACAGATGTCAGTTACTTTACCCAGAGGGGACACCACAGAACACTGAAGAAGAGCTGGAAGGAGGGAGTATCAAACGGTCCATCCTAGGACTTCAGCTCCACCAGGTTGGGGCCCAGCCTTTCCAGCCCTCGTCCCCACACCGGCCGGCTCCCTGTGAAACCGGTCATGTGAGCCTGTTTACAGCCGACCAGCTGGTGCAACCATCAGGATCCGTGCGGAGGTCCAGGAAGGGGGAAGATACAGGTCACGTACCCCTTACACTCCCCCCGCCCCGCCACCAATTATTTCAAGAAGACGTTTGCTCTCACTCCCAGCCTCTCCACCCCACTTTCATCGCCCTCCAGCCATCCCGGGACGCCTGGCTCCGGCCCCGCCGATTTCCTTCCAATTGCTCGCCGCGGCGACCCGCTGGGCTGGAGGAAGGACGAGCACGGTGTCACCCCGAACAGGGAGTCGACCTCCCTCCCCCAGCCCTCCTCGAAACATCCACCAAAGAGTTGTCCCTGGAGTCGCATCCCCGGGGCAACCGAACTCTGCCGGGCAGGCACGGGGAGGATCCCGAGCCAGCCGCCTCCGCCCGGGCAAAAGCGAAACACACACGCGCCGGCCCGACCCTGGGGCAGAGATCCGCGGACGGCGAGGCAACTGACAGTCAGAGATGGGGCAGAAAGGACTCCATCTGCCTTCCCCCCACCTCCCACCCGCGTCCCGGCGCCACGGAGCCCGGCTGTCAGTCACAGAGCCAAGCTCCGTGTTTGGGTACGGCTCATTCTTTCCGCGGGGTCTCTCCGCAACGTAACTTCCACGTCTTCCCGAAGTCGGAGGAAGTGGGTGACGGGACGGTGGGGGACTCTCACCTCGGCAACACTGGCTCCTCGGAAAGCTGCTGCGACTGCTCCCTCCGGTCCTTTGTCAGCATCTCTAGGCTGCACTGCCTGCTGGGATACCGGAGGACTCAAATGCCACCTCTCTCCGCCCTCGAGGATGAGCTGTGGTTGCGGGGTGGGTGGGAACAGGGAGAAGAGGTGGAGTCGGGGGCGGGACAGGATCCGGGGGCGGAGCCTTACTGCCACCTGGCCTCTTGGTTTCTCCCTGCTCTATGACCTGTCCCTCCTCTCCCTTCCTGCCGCCCCTTGAGGAGAATGGGGACTCTTACAGAGGACCATCTCTCATTGCACTTGTTAGGCAGTGACCCTTGACTCCTCCCTCGTCTTATTCCCCTACACACACACACACACACACACACACACACACACACACACACACAGAGTGAAGACAGAGGCTAGTTGATTCTACCTCTGAGATGTCTTATTAACCACCTCTTTCTCCACCCCATCCTCAGTGCTACAGGCTCTGTTTAGGGCCCACGATTTTTTGCTTGGACCTTTGCAGTAGCCTCCTGGTTGGGCTCTCTCCTTCCTTTGCAGTAGCCTCCTGGTTGGACTCTCTCCTTCCACTCTTGTCTTTGTCTAAACCATCTCCCAGACAGTAACCAGAGAGATTTAAGGTGTATATGTGACAAGTTACTCCTCTGCTTAAAACCTTTCAATGTCTCAGCAGTATCTACAATGCCTTAGCATTTTATATGAGGTCCTCTGCAATCCTTTTCTGATAACTCAATATTTGAGCCTATCAACTGGCCACCCATGGAAGACAGTGGGGCCTGGGACAACTCAACCAGTGCTGGCTGCCCAAAATACTCCCCCTTGAGAGGAGGCCACACTGTCAGTAATGCTTATAGGCCCCTTGGAGGGAGTATCATTAAAAGGAGAATTTTCAAAATTAAGTTTTAATGATGTCCATTAAGGAGCGTAAGGTACAGCCACTCCAGGTCTCCTCCCCACAAGTATAAGGCCCAAAGAATTTCCCCCAGTTGTCCCACCCAAGCAATGAACTTCCAGTAGATCTCCCTTGGGCTCAGGCTTTGAATGTCTTCACTCACAGATTCCCACAGTTTATAATGCCCTTCTGTCTTTGGAGTACCTACCTATCTTTCAAGGCCCACTGGAAATGTCACTTCCTCCAGTAAACCCTCCAGGATCGTCCATGAGAACTATTAACTCCTGATCCACCACCACAGAATGTTACGTATTCTACTTTGCAATTCTTCCTGACTTAGGTAATCACTAGTCATGTATACGCCTTCCTTTCTTTCCTGCCTAGACTAAGAATTTCTCAGAACCCACCCATAGCTGGCAGCAGAATGCCTGATCCAGAAGAGACATACAATTGGATGAAATGAATGAAATCCTTCAACTTCACTGCATCTGAAGCCCTAAGTAGGCCCAGGAAGGATCCTAAGCAAAGCCTCATATAACCACCCCCCGCTTCACTAGGACATCTCCATCTTGACCTGGGCATGTGTCATGTTGCTGACACAAACTGGTTAGGCAGCAGAGCATTGCAAAAGGACCAAAGCTTGTACTTCCCTTGCAGGTCAGACTGGTTTGCGGTACAATATGTGGTTGTGGAAAATGTAACTGGTATAGTCCACATGACAATCCAGTGTAGAAAGATTTCATGGTGCCATAGAAAATAACTGAGTTTCCAAATGCAGATGTATCTCTTACTTCTGGGAAGCTTTGGACTCCTATATGCTTCAGGCTACCCTTGGGCTCCATCCACATCCCTTCAGACGTTGCAAACCATATTATAAGGTATCCTTTTACAAAAGTAGGCATCTTGTTTTGTGTTGTTCTTGCATCATTTGATACGTATTTGTTTTCTCTCCAATTATATTACAAGTTACCCTGTGACACGGTTTCCTCATCCCTCAAATGGGGACCAGAATCCTTGGCCTACCCTGTTTACCAGGCTGTTAGGAGGTTCTAATGTGGTAATATTTGTAGTATATGTAATAATGTAACTATAGGATGCTCTTCCAGTGTAAGGTCTGTTTTCTTATTACATTTTAAAACCTTTACACTCTACCACTTAGGTATGTGTGTTTGAGATTGCATATTAGGAATCAGAGCCTTAATTGTGAATTCCTGGGGATAATGCTTTAAATCATGGTTTCCCAGATTTGCCTGAAACTGTTGACTTAACGAAAGACACACAACATAAGAGTTGTGAGTTTGTTTTATTTGGGGTCTTACTGAGGACTGTAGCCCAGGAGGCAGCCATTCAGTTAGCTCTGAGGAAACTGCTCCAAAGAGGTAGGGGAGAAGCCAGTTTATCCACAACTTTCGGCTAGGAAATATATGCAGTCAAGCATGCATTCTTGGTAAAAGATTATTGCTATTCACAAAGAACAGATATCTCAAGTTAATGATTTTACCTGTGCTTTCCTATGTATGGAAGCTTCAAGAATCTGGGGTCATTTGGAATTCTTCCTGAGATATACATCTAGCTATTTGGGCCCGCTTGTCCGAAGCACAGAGTGTCTCATCCTGTTTTTCATCCTGAATTCCTCTCAGAGTACACTGTCCATCAGCAAATGCAGTGGGTTACGACTTAACCCTTGTAGAACTGGGTGGTGAGCAACGCTTTTTGTTCTTCTCTGTTCACAGAGCCCTTGTCAAAAACAGATTTCTATGATGTCCACAAGAGAAAGCTACAAATTCAGAACTATTCTCACATTCAGAGCTTGGACAGTTTTCTGATCCTCTTTGCTATGTGCTTCAGGAAATAGCTTTTCTTCTGGTTCAGATGTTGGTGGGGCTTCAGCACATGTATGTCTGATATGTGAGTCCAGCTGCATTAGTCTGTTCATTTCACAAGGCCTGCAACTTCACAAATATGTAGAAAACAAGCAGAGAATTTTAGTGAGTTGCCCATTTCCAGAGAATAAATAGTTCCTGCCTTCATATATTATTTGTACCTGAGGGAAAAAAACAGATTTCCAGAACCTACCCAGACTTATTGAATAAAAATTTCCAGGTAAGATTCTGCTCCAACATGTAAAGCAATTATACTCCAATAAAGAGCTAAAAAAGGGGGTGGGGATAAATAAGGGGAATATGAAAAAAAAAGATTCTGTTCCAACAATTCTAAAATGTGGGCTTTCCCACACCACTGACCAATTGTCTGACACCAGCTGGGTGTCCTATAATTCAACTCCACTCTGACACTATCTACCCGGAGATACTGTCAGATCCCACAAGTTAAGGGCTCAGTCCCACAAGACTGCTCTCCACTTCAGATGTCAATCCAGCTTACCACCTACACTTCTGATCAATTGGCTATGAAGTCAGAGGTTCCCACGACCCCCTTCTTTGGGTTCGATCAATCTGCTAGAGCAGCTCACAGAACTCAGGAAACCAGTTTACTCACTAGATTACTGATTTCTTACAAAGGGTATTAAAGGATATGAACCAATGGCCAGCTGAAGAGATACACAGGGCGAGGTCCCAAACGAAAGAGCTTCTGTCCCTGTAGAGTTTGGGGCCCAGCACGGTGGCACATGAAAGCATTCTGGTTCACCAACCTGAAAGCCCTCCGAACCCTGTCCTTTTGGGTCTTTCTAGAGGCTTCATTACATAGGCATGATTGACTAAATTATTGGCCACTGGTGACTGATTCAGCCTCCAGCCCCTCTCCCCTCTGGAAGTCCCCATCCTTAGGGGTTTTCCAAAAGTCACCGCATTAACATAAACTCAAATGTGGTCGAAAGGGGTTTGTTATGAATATCCAGACACCTTTATTGCTCTCATCACTTAGGGTATTTAAGAATTTTAGGAGCTCTGTGCCTAAATGGGGAGGAAGACCAAATATATATTTCTTATTATAAATCACAATATCCCACCAGGAGGAAAAACAAGATCAACAGTACAATTAGGAATGACACCAGGTGATTCTAATCTTCAGACAAACCTGGGAGACACTGCTCTTACCACTTATGCACATATCAGAATGAATTCATTTAGGATTCTTTCTGAGAAAGGCCTCTCAGATAAGGAGAAATCAAAACTGGAACAGATCCTGGGAGGAGACTCCAGAAGGGCAGACAAACTTCAGCTTGTGTCACAATTGTGCCCACAACTAGTAAAGCAAAACCTTCCCCTGGGTTTCCTTGTCCTTGATCCAAGTGCCCAGAAACTGGCTTGAGGCTCTGTGGCTAGCAGCTAATCTGATTTCCCAGTGGAAGCCCCAAACAGGCGCCATTACTGTCACCATGCAATTGGTGATTTTCCAGGACTTCCTCAGTGCTCTGTGACAAACACTCCCTTTAGACCCCTCTCTTCAGAGTTCCCCCAGCTTCCCAAGCAGACCTCTTTCCTGGCAATTAGACACAGTATTGTCACTGTTCTCCTGTTTGTCTCTGAGGTGATGAGGGCTGGACTTGGTCTTATCCACCTTTGCACCCCCGGGGATGTGGCCCTGTGCCTGATGTATTGCTGGTGCTTCTGTTGCAGTGACCTATGAAATTGTTTAGTGTTTGCTTCACCTACTTGACTGGGAGCTCACTGAGGGCAGCCACAGTTCAACTCTGTATCCTTATGTCCTAGCCCCATGATATGCACAGAGTCATGGGTCAGCAAATGTTTATTGAAGAACAAATGGTCTCCCTTTTTGTAGAGCCTACGTTAACTACTTCAGGAGAGATGCAGTCTGCTAGGCAGTGGCACTGGTAGTCTTGGGATTAGGATTCAGTGAGAGCCTATTGCTCATAGCCTCGATGTACACGTGCTCCTTCTGACCTGAGCTGAGTTTGAGAAGAACCTTTTGAAAGGAGTGAGGGATGTGGCCTAGCGCTCCCCATACCTTGAGGCAAGCGCTGGGACTGGAAGATGTGGCTAAAACAGGACTGAATATCAACAAGTTTTCGGCTGGATTCTCATCTGCTGACAATCCAGGCACCTGGGAAATCCAGGCACACAAAGGTATGAAAGGCCGTACGATTCAGCCTAGATTGTTCAGCCATGTTCAGCTATATCACACTGCTCTTCTATTTCAGAAGCCTTTGCCCAGAGCTCCTCTCCTGTTCTTACCATAGCTCATTTTGGAAAAAATTAAGCAATAGGAATCATAATTGCAGGCATTTGGCGGCAGAGCAGGGAGTTTTAATTGCCTAGAGTACTTTTGGCAAAAGTAGGAACTGACTGGGACTTCCCTGGTGGCACAGTGGTTAAGAATCCACCTGTCAATGCAAGGGACACGGGTTTGATCCCTGCTCCAAGAAGATTCCACATGCCACAGAGCAACTAAGCCCACGTGCCACAACTACTGAAACCTGTGTGCCTAGAGCCCGTGTTCCGCAACAAGAGAAGCCACAGCAATGAGGAGCCCACCCACCACAATGAAGAGTAGCCCCCACTCTCCACAACTAGAAAAAGCCTGTGTGCAGCAATGAAGACCCAATGCAGCCAATAAATAAATAAAATAGTTAATTAATTTTTAAAAAGACCATTTATTGAATTACCTGCTAGATGTCAATACTATGTATGAATGATTTTGTTTTATTCTTTAAGTAATAGGAACATTTTGCATGCTCCAGGAGCTTGAGATGGCCTCAGTGACACCAAGAGAAACCTATGACTTAGCCTGTGGGCAGAGCTGAGGATGGTCAGTATCTTCTGTTGTGGCACCAGGATACCTGTACTCTTTGCACCTGTCGGGTTACAACAGTTGCACAAGGCTCTCTATTCACTATGCTAGGAAGAAACTGACCAAGAGAAGGATATGGTCTTAGGCATAGTATTTTTCTGGGGTGAGCTGCTTTGGGTCTTCATTGCTGCGCACGGGCTTTCTCTAATTGCGGCAAGTGGGGGCTACTCTGTTGTAGTGTGTGGGCTTCTCATTGAGGTGGCTTCTCTTGTTGTGAAGCATGGTCTCTAGGCACATGGGCTTCAGTAGTTGCAGCATGCATGCTCAGTAGTTGTGGCACACAGGCTTAGTTGCTCTGCGGCACTTGGGATCTTCTCGGACTAGGGACGGAACCCGTGTCCCCTGCATTGGCAGGCGGATTCTTAACCACTGCACCACCAGGGAAGTCCGGCATAGTATTAATATTAAGGGAAAAGAAGCAAAAGTCAGGAATTCCTTTTGAAAATAGAGGACAGCTGTGGAATGAGACACATGGGGCTGTGTGCTTTACTAGAAGAAGGATGAAATCATGAGCTATGGAAACTGGGGTAAGTTGTTTAACTCCTCCAAGCTCAGATCCTTCAGCTATAAAGCCTTCTTTCAGATGATAGCCCAAATAGAGGAAATAATGCATGTTTGTAAAGAGCCTAGAACATAAAAGAAAGGCACTCAGTACATGTTAATTATTATTATGAAGAATCTGAGACCTGATAAAGAAAAGCCATGAGCCACTGAGACTAGTCAACTTTGTTACACAAATTCAAGGGGAGTCCATACTATCTAATGATGGTGTAGCCCAGATACTGGCTTGGGGCACCCCCAATTCCAGCCCATGTCTCTGCGCTCTCCAGAGGATTTCCGTGCTTTTACACCTTCATACTTCAATGCCTCCATGCTCTTGGCACTTGTGCCTGCCATTTTGGTCATCCTGTGTCCAACCCAGAGAACTTTTGCCATTTCCCACAAGAAATCCAGTTACTCAGCATTTTCTAAATTTAGTAACTTGACTGAAAATGTTCAAGGTTGTTGGGGAGGTCCTACATCATGTCCTGGGTAGCTGACTGCTTTCTTGTCTCCACCCTTTCACTCTGTTCCATTCCAAAGAACCCTTCATGCTTAGCTCCTCGGCTTGTCTCATAAATGGTAGAGTGATCTGGGATTTTCTATCTAGTAATCTGGTAGGCGCTCAATAAAAATGTATTTATATTTAAAGCTTAAAGCTGCACTAAAACTTTTGGGACACCCTGTTGAGGGAACATGCCAAAGGGTGGCACTAAAATTTCATTAAGCCTCCAAGATGTATAACTTGTCACACTCACCTACTTGTCTACTCACTTCATGGGCAAACTTGGAAGGCAGACTGAACTAATATACCTGAAAACACTGCTAAGTTAAGCAGGCACGCCACAGCGCATCTGAGAACATGTCATCATAGAAGCACAAATGATTTCAATGACTGGGATGAGTAAGCCATGGCAGGGAAATCCTACAATAACACATACTTAAGATGTAGCTCGTATATAATTATACTTCACATCAGCCCATGTGATCTTGTACTTCAAAAGTGACCAACCCTATAATCCAGTTTTAAGTAGTTTCCAAATGTCTACAGCAGAAGACAGGTTTACTGTACGGCAGTGCAGTGGTTTAAGAAGCATTCAGATCCGGGTTAAAACCTCATCTGTGACACTTACAAACTGTGTGTGACCTTGGGCAACTTTGTCTCTTGTAGTTTCAGTTTTCTTATCTGTAAAATGGAGTGGTCATATAAATGCTGAGGTTCTCAATATAACTATACAAAATGCATTTTTAATGTTGACATTTGGAGTAAAATGAGTCTAGATATGTATTTAGGATCCGTAATTTTACTAAATAAGTGAAATCTAACATTTAAAACACCCAAACTCCATGTTTAAGAAGCCAATTCTAGTTTAGTCTGGTTATATACACCCAAACAAGCTCCTAGTGTTCGAAGCAAACCCCCCAAATAAAACCATATTTAACCAATAAAAACTGTTACAAATGATTGTGTCCTCAAAATACACTTTGACTGGCCAGTGGTATTTTTAAGCTGGGATACTGGAGCTTGTGTAACTGTATATTCTCAGCAGTGATGGAGAGCCCATGATTGCAAAGAAGCAAGGAGTTTGGGGTCCAGTGGTACTCTTCTGTGGCCACATTAGCAAGCCTCTGAAAATAGGCAAGAAAAAATTGCTATGGCAATTTTCCCATCAGCAACTTCCTTGCCTTTAGTCATCTACCAGTGCTGCAGCCTTTTCGGTAATATTGACCCCAATGGAAGTGACTAGCTATAGTCATAGTGCCTTAATACATCATAACAAATCAAGACACCAGATTAAAACTGTAGTGATTATTTAGGCATAGGTAACAAACACCTTTATTTTGTTTGGAGCAGTATCTTTAAATATTTAAACCAAGAACAATCCTGGCTCTTTTTGGTCCCATTGATAATAGTAATCCCATAGTCATTTTTTTAAACTAAATTTGTGTTCTGTTTATAGCACTGGATAATGCTTCTTTGTAACTGAATAGATGCTCTGGTAGAAGCCCCTAAAATTTTAAATAACTTGAATGGGATGGTTAGAAACTAAAAAAGTTTACTTCAAAGCTACAAGCATTATCTATCTCTTAAGAGGTATGGATTTGCAGACTTCTTGGAGGAAGACATTCCTTTGTTCCGAAAAAAACTACCTGAAGTGTCCTTCAGTCTAACAAAATACAAGACCATCAGGTCCTACCCACCCCATCCCATCCCATCCCATCCCCAGTATCCTCAGGACTTGATAACCTCATGGCCTTTTTTTTTTCAAACCTTAGCGGAGTCTAAGTCTGGTCCTCCTAGAGGCCAGCAAGACTAAATCTACGGTTGCTTACAGGCTTATGTTCAGAGGTGTTTTCCCAACTCTAAGCCCCTCTAGTCATATATTCCCCCATCTCCCATCTCCCAAATATACTTCTCACCATAATACTGTTTCCTCTCCTTTTACCCAAAGTTCCGCTCTTCTCTCAGCAACCAAACACTTCCATTATACCTTATCTGGAATGGCTGCTACATGACTATCACACTTCTTTATACCCTCAACGCCTTTTCTGAGCATTTTTTTCCCACCTCCTTACCTCCTTACCTTAATGGAAATCTGATTTTCCTCTGAGGACACCATTTCCTTTGCAGCCCTCTTGAATGGTGCCTACTTCATCTCTCAACACCCCACATTCTGTAGTCTGAGAGGTGGGGTTGGTGTCCTCCACATTGGGGGATGCCACATTCAAGTCATGATTCCCTCCTTTGAGGTTCATACTGTTTGGGTGTGCTACCGCTTCCCCATCTTGGTCCCTGTTATTAATTGAACTTCTGACCACCCTTCTGTATCCACTGGAGACTTCAGCAACTAGCTCTTCCTTTCTACCCCAAGCCCTGCTGCCATCATCCTGGGGGATTTCAGTGTCCACATGGCCAACGTAACCATTACCCTGGCCATTTTGTTCCTTGATTTCCTTGTTTCCAACGACCCTCTCCTGCACTCAGCCATCCATTCCAACAGTTACACTTCAGATTAGCCTTGTAATCAGCAGAAATTTAACCTACCTCAAAATTCTACTTTCTGATCACACCTTCTATTATGCCATTTTCCAATTAATGCTTTTACTACATTTGTTTGTTGTTGTTGTTCAGTGAAGAGACATTTGGATGGCTGTCAACAGAATCAGTATTCTGCTCCTCTTTCACGCTACCAGAACCCCACTTTTTTCCACTATCCACCCCTCAGGGAATGTGACTCTATTCACCAGTTTGGGGTAAATCCTGATTAACCCAAAAGGATGGTTTTCAAATTGTAGTCCCTGGAGGTCTCTTTCCAAAGTCCTGCAAGGTCAAAACTGTTTGCATCATCATCATCATCATTTGTCTTTTTTTTTTTAACTTGTGTGGACACTTTCATTGATGGTGCAAAAGCAATGGTGGGTAAAACTGCTGGTGTACTGGCACAAATCAAGCCAGTGGTATCAGAGTGTACTAATAGCCATCGTACTTTTCATCACCACACCCTTGAAGAAAGCAAAGTAAAATCCAATTTTACCTGAGGAATCAGTAAGAGGTATTAATTTTATTCAATCTCAACCCTTGAGTACAGGTCTTTTTTTTTTTTGAGTACAGTTCTTTTTAATATACTGTGTGACAAAATAGGAAGTATGCATAAAGCACTTCCGCAGAAAAAAGTATGATGGTTATCTCAAAAAAATTACCTTGCCCAGTTGAATTACAAACTGAACTAGCTGTTTTTTTCTTTCCCATGGGACTCCATTTTTATTTGAAAGAATGATAGGCGAACTATGGTTATTTAAATTTAGTATTTGGCAGATATTTTTCTCCATAAATGAAAGAAGTGAGCCTGGTAACTTAAAGAGAACAACCTTTGTTTTCAACTGCGGTCAACTGTAACAAATGCTCCTGAGATATCAGGGAAGATGAGAATCAAAAAGTGCCCATTAGGTTTAGGAACATGAATGTTCTGCCAATTCTGCCAACCTTCTCAAAAGATTTCAGTGGATGGTGAGGGTGGAATACAGATTGAGGTAAATTGAGAAGTGAGTGGGAAGTAAAAAAAAAATGAAGGCAGTGAAAACAGACAACTCTTGGGAAAAGTTTAACAATGAGGTGGGAAAAGATAGAAGGATAGCTGGAAGGGGGAGGGGGGTCAAAGAAAATTGTTCTAAAGATGCGAAAGGCTTGAGCATGTGTAAGAGATGATGGGATAGAGAAAATAAAGAAAGAGTGACAGAAGAAACAGAAGGGGGAATAGTGGGTGGGGTTCAGGAGAAAAGATTGGAATCTAGGTCTCTGTTGATGATGATGGCGGT
The DNA here is from genome assembly GCF_030028045.1 of Hippopotamus amphibius kiboko. Lineage (NCBI taxonomy): Eukaryota > Metazoa > Chordata > Mammalia > Artiodactyla > Hippopotamidae > Hippopotamus > Hippopotamus amphibius. Next base: position 18,402,720 of record NC_080203.1, on the reverse strand, counting down.
GGTGGTGGTAGTGGTGGTGGTGGTGGTGTATGTTTGTGTGTTGGTTGAGTAGGAGTGATAGAAGTTTTGAGGAGGGTGGAGAAAGTGTGAAATTGTCATTGCAGAGAACGGGAGACCAAGCAGACCAGAGAAACAACATAGTCTTGTAGGCACTGTTGATTTCATCTACACCCCCTTGCTTCTACCATTTATATGCTGCTCGTTCCCAGATCTGTACCTCCAATCAATGCATTTCCTCTAACCTCCAGGCCCACATATCTAATTGACCATTGGATAACTCCACTTGGGTAACACATAGGGCACATCACACACTGTATCCAAAGTCAAACTCATGATCTCTCCGAAACCAGGTCCTCTTTTAGTGTTCCTTATCATGCATCTCGCCATGCAAGACAGAATCCTAGGAGTCAACCTTGTTTTGTCCATTTTCCTCACCTTCTATATTCAATAAATCACCAAATACTATTGACTCAATTTCCTTAGCATACCTTCAGTCTATCCACATGATCCCAGCCCCCTACTTACCACTTTAGTTTAGGCCAGTATGACCTTGTATCTGGACTATTGCCAAATCCTCGTACCTGCCTCCCCCACCCTTTATTCTATTTTCCATAAGCAAAGTCATCTTTTTCAAAAGCAAATATAATGTCACACTTCTGTTTAAAACGCTTCAAGAGCTTTTCCCTGCCCCCAGGCTAAAGAACAAAACTTATAACTCTCCCTCTTTCCTTCCATCCTGACCCCCACCTTCTATCACACAGTTCATATTCCCAATCCCCTCATCCTGCCCCACTTTTTTTTCAATAGCACTTATCACCTTCTTACAGTTGGTATACTTTATTATGACTATTGTTTATTCTCTGTCTCCCCCATCCAGAATGAGACCCCCTCCATGAGAATGTACAACTTTACTTTGTCCATAGCTATATCTGTTATGGGCTGAACTGTGTCCTTCCTAAAATCCATATGTTGAAATCCTACCCCCCAGTACCACAGATCGTGGCTGTATTTGGAGGGAGGACTTTTAAAGAGGTAATTAAGGTAAAATGAAGTTAAATGGGTGGAGCCTAATCCAGTATGACTGGTGCCCTGAAAGAAGAGGAAAGTAGGACACAGACACACACAGAGGGAAGATGATGTAAAGACACAGGGAGAAGACAGCCATCTACAAGCCAAGGAGCAGGGCCTCAGAAGAATTCAACCCTGCTGATGCCTTGACTTGCAACTTCTAGCCCCCGGAACTGTGAGAAATTAAATTTCTGTTGTTTAAGCCCACCCCCTGCCCCCAGTCTGTGGTACTTTGCGATCGCGGCCCTAGTGAACTGAAATAATCCCAGTCACCTAGAACAGCTCCTGGCATGTAGGAAGCATTCAGCAGTTATTTGCTGAAAGAATAGATGAATGTGAGGCCCCGCGTGATCTGGCCTCTGCTGCCCTCTCTGACTTCGTCTCCTGCCCCTTTCTCCTTGGATCTCTCCACTGCTTCCAAACAGGACTTTTCTGAACTCTTCCAACATGCCTTACCCTTCCCCCTCAGAAACTTTGCACCGTTGTCTCTACCCGGAGTTCGCTTTTCCCCAGCCCACCACCCCTCCCCCCATGTCAACACTACAATTTCACACTATTTATTCTTCAGGTCTCAAATTCAATTTTAAAAAATATTTTTCAAATAGATTAATTGAAGTAGAATGGATATACAACAAACTACACATATTTAAAATGCACAATTTGATAGGCTTTGACATATGTATAGACCCATGAAATCACCACAGTCAAGATATACATAGATATATAGATACATCACGCCCCCAAGAGTTTTCTTATGACCCTATTTAATCCCTGCCTCCCTGCCTTACCTCGCCCTTCAGTCAACCGCTGATCTGCTTTTAGTCACTACAGATTCATCTGCATTTTTTGCACTTTATTGAGGTATGATTGACATACAATAAGCTGTACACATTTGATGTCTAGAGTTTGCACGTTTAGAGTTTTATATAAATGGAATCACATAGTATGTCCTTTTTATTTTGGCCTGGCTTTTTTGACTCAGAATAATTATCTTGATATTCATCTGCATTGTTATGTGTGTCCATAGTTCATTCCCCATTATTACTGCCTGGCATCCCATTGTATGTATACACCACAAGTTGCTTATCCATTCAGCAGCTGATGCACATTTGCGCTGTTTATAGTTTGCAGCTATTACAAATATAGCTGCTAAAAGTGTTTGTATACAGTCAACTTTATTCCTATTATTTTCTTAGGGAAATGTTTTCCATCTCTCGGATTAAGTTAGGTCCTCCTGTTCTGCTCTCTTGCCTATTCATCTCCTCTCTCTCTGTGAGTGTGTATCTGCTTAGGAGGGATGTTGCATTAGTTTGGAAGAATGATTTTGATAAATCACTCAGAAAAGTGAGACCCATAGAGAGACAAGAAAAACTAATTTTTCTCTTGAATGGGATGTGGATAAGGAGGGGGGAGAGAACAAATTCTTGGGATTCGTCTGTTATAATTTGATGCATACACGCTTTTGCGACAATTACAAGTGTGTTAGGCTTTTTGTTTGAGAGATTGGTAAGAGACAATAAGATCAATTTTAAATTGATCTATGTTGTTTAATAAAGAAAGGGTCTAGTGCTGTGATTTCTGCTTATTATGGGATCCTAGCATTTACACAATTTTCCTCTATCCTCTCTCCAAATATCCACTAGCTGACCTTCTACTCACCCCACTATCCCTGTACTCTTCCCCCTTTTGCTATTGCAATCTGCTCTTCTCAGAATTCTCTCTCCTCTTCCATGAGTGGCTGCTGGAACTGATCCAGCAACTCAGGACCTAGCAACCCAATGGAGGTGAGAGACCCACCCAGCAGCCTGGCTCAAGTTCCAGGCATACAGAGCCCTGTTTCCAATCCTGCTGGTCCTAAAAATATACCAACCATTGGCAGGTGGCTGGGCTATTTTCAACCTTGGGGGCCTCAGGAATCAAAGGATTCATGCCAGGCCAGGAAGCAAAAAAGCAAGTCCTTATTGGTGGGCTTCAGATAAAAACAGCTGTCTTGTGGCACGGGTTCAACTCATTCTCGAATATCTAACTGGCATGGCCAGTTGTTTCCCTTTTTTAGGCTCAATCATACTTTCCATTTCCATTCTAAAACATGAACCTGGGACAACACATGCAGATATTGGGAGGATAGGGTGGGAGGCCAGAGACATGTTTTTTTTTTTTTTTTCAACTTGCCCAACTCCGTGTTGTTCTCGAGTTACAGAGGAGCTCTGAAATAAGTTACAGAAGAGCTCTGACGTTTCTCTACAGTTTCAGACTTAAACATCACACATGTCTAGAAAGTGGGTCATGGTGCCTGCTTCTGCTGGCAAAATGTAAGTACTATTATTATCATCCCCATTTTATAGAGGAGGAAACCTGAGGTTAAATAACTTGCCCAACTAGAAACTGGCAAAGCCAGAGCCAGGATACAAACTCAGATCTGTTGGACTCCAAAGCTTATGCTCTTAATCTCTCCTGTTTCCAAAAGTACAGTCCTAAGATGTCTCCCAGAATGGTATTAAGTGGCTGACCACCTTATAACCAAGTCCCATCATGCAATTTCAGCATCAGAATTTGCATTTCTATTCACAATCATAATAGTACAAAGAGTACTCTTTTAATTGTTTTTGATCCAAGAGAAAAGAACAGAGGTGGACCTAATGCATAAATGATGTATTTGTTCCAAAAGAAGGCAGATAATATCGTAGTTACTTCAAAGGAAGTGTTTTAATAATGCATATCCCTGTATTCACATTGGGGAAAGTGATTTAGTTTCAGCAAAACAACATCATCTACCATATTGAGTTAATGTTCGTGATTTGAATTTTATTGATTTTATAGTTTTGTTTGCATTTAATATGCAAAATCAATCTGGTTTTATTGTTGTCTAACTACAAGCATAAGGAACTTATGTCTCATTTTATGTTACCATCTATTTAAGTAATATTATAATAAAAGATCAACACTAAGGGTCTGAAGGAATTTTTTTTCCAACAGAAAGTGTTCACGCATTACTCATATTTGAGAAGCTGCTATACAGGGAGTTGAGGACTGTAAAGAGCTGCATGATTGTCCAGGGATTCCTGTTATTGGAATTTTGTTTTTGTTGCTGTCATTACCTTGGAGATATCTCAAAGGTTCAAGGTTACCCTGGCCTCCCTTTAACCACTTCTTCATGTATGCAGTAAAGCTGTGGCTTTGGCATCCCTTGACTATTTGGTCTAGCTACTATATCATAGTCATTTGTGTTTTATGCCATTGCTAGTAGATAGTTTATACTATTTTCTCAGTTGCTTCTCCAAACACAAATGATGCAGTGGCAGGACTTGAGGCAAGAAAAGAGAAAAAGAAAGGAAGAGCTCCTGTTTTCTTTCACTTCCTCTAAGTTGCATGTTACTTCCTTTCTCTCCTACATCTATCTTCTTGCACACCTGTAAGTGGTTATGAAATTGAGCAACAGGTGGTGCAGAATGATTTTCCACTCCCTACCTTCCTCAAAAAGAAAAACAACAGAAGCAAATCAAAGTTCCTTAAGGAAGAACTGGAAGGCCCCTTTCCATCCCAAAAGTAAAGGGAAATGTTCAGGGTGATGCAAACTGGGACTCCAATTCTGGCTTTGCAATTTATAAGCTATGTGATCTGGAGCCAGTAAGAACCTCGCTGAGCCTCAGTTCCCTCCTACATAAAATGGGAATAAAATAATAATATTTCCGAGCCCGTAGAGTTGTCGTAAAGATGAAAGTAAATGACATAATGTACGAGTATCATCTAGAGAGTGCTTTCAAATCTCCTCAAATCATCTTCAAATCTCTTCCTCAGCAGCACTGCACAAATCTTTCATGAACTGAAATTCGCTCTGACCTACACAGCCGATTTTATTCTCTCTGTCCTTATTCTTTCAGTGCAGTCACAAAATGCTTAATATATAATATTAAGCCAAAAAAAAAAAAAGGTGAGGGGGAATAAAAGTGCAAAGTGCATGTACACAAGGCTTGCAATCAGGGCTGGGACTTTGTCTTTGCTGCAAACTCAGTCCCTAGAACAGTGAGTGCCTGCTACATGGTATGGCCTAATAAATACCTGTGGAATGAATGGATGAACTGTGGAAAAATCTGGAAGCAGGTGAACAAGGACTGAAGGAAGCATCTGGGAATGAAAAATATTGGGATTGGGTTAAAGCACAGGTTTTTTCTCTCTCTATCTATCTCTCCCCCTCCCTCCCGTCCGTCCGTCCTTCCTTCCTTCCTTTCTCTCTCTCTATATATATCTCTGTCTCTATTTCCAAAGAAAACATGGGAAAATAAATGCATTCTGTTGGCCTTACAGAAAAATGCACATTTCAATAAGGCACACCAAAGGAGCCTCAAATGTATTATTAAATTATAATCCGGCACTAAGCAGGCTTTACTGGGAATGTTCCTTGGTCCTTTAATTGTACTCTAAGGAGGAAAATTCAGAACATTTCGAAGCATTCATGCTTGTCAAATAAACATAAAAGAAAGGGGCGATTTGGCAGTGGGTGAAATGTCATGCAGGCTTCAACATGTGAACTGAATGGAGCTGCTATAGAGAGCATGACAAGTGAATTTAATAGAATTTGCTCTTGAAATAATTTACTTTACTTTTAGTGTGCAGACAATGGACCTTGCTCCAAGCTTTTGTATTTAGACTCAAAGTTTTGGATGTACCTTGAAAGAGTTCGACCTTCTCATTTTACAGATGTGGGATGTGACTTGCCAAGGTCACACTGGTACTTCTATCCTTCGACATCCTCATCCCCATCATCCTGTATAGTTGCAGAGCACTTCAAGGTTTTCAAAGTGTTTTGACACACCTCCTGGTGTCTCAGGCTCTCCACGAGTTAAGAGGGGATAATCTTGGGCCCTACCTCATTCAAGGGTGTTGTAAGAGTTCAGTGAGATAACTTAGCCTTCAGTAAGTGCTAGCTATTGTTAATATCTTTATTGGGATAAATACTATCTCGTGGAGTCTTGTCCACAGCCTTGGGAGGCAGGCAGCACAGGCCATCATTTCACTTGTGAGCTTATGAAAAGGCAGAGGGGTTAAGTGGCTCATCTGGCTTATAAGTAGCACAGTCACATCTGGTGGCACATTCTGCCACCCAGTGCATTGGCCAACACCTTCAAGATCCTTTCCAACTCTGAAGTTCTGTAGTTTCTATAGCAAGGAGTCTCGTGGTCAGCCTTTTAAAAATTTTAATGACTTTTGGCTCAGAGAACAAGAAAGTAGCAAAGGGTAGGGCTCACAGGAAATAACACTGAAAAGAGTCAGCTTCCTAGGACTAATAAACCAGTGATGTCCCATCTACTGCATTTAATTCATGCCAATTCAACTGTGTGCGCATGTTGTCCCCCCCTCCCCTCCCAATACAGGAAAATAAAAGAAAGACAAAGAGCAAGCCACTTGCCATTCCATTCAGTGAGTAGATGCCACAGGATGTATGTGAGACAGAAGGAACTCAGCTGGGCAGGATATAGGCCAAGGCATGGATAGTGTACTTCAGGATATTCATAGGACCTTTCAAGAATAATTTTAGTGGGATTTTGACTTGACATGACTTTATAACATCACTTTCATATTAGGTGTCACACTGCTACTGCTACTAATAGCTACCATTTGCTGAGCAATTACTATATGCCAAAGTGCTAAGTGCATTATTTCATTTAATTACCGTAACAATCCTATGAAGTAGGTACTTAATTATCCCCATTTTAAATGGGAACTTATAATAATAATAATAATAGCTACAACTTCTTGAATATCTAACAGTTCAAAGAGGTCACTTGTCCAAAGTCTTAATCGCTCTCAAGCATCAGATCCGGAGGCTGAGCCCACTTCGGTGAGGCTACAGACATCACTCATCAAATGTGAAAGGCACTGAGAAGTGATTTCTTATTGGTCATCATAGCTCTATGGAAACTTGTATCTAAAAGCCCTAGAATGGCATTTGGAATGGGCACATTTATTTGAGAACAGGCATCTACAGTCTGTCATACAGAGTGAAGTAAGTCAGAAAGAGAAAGACAAATATTGTATGCTAACTCACATATACGGGATCTAAAAATGGTACTGATGAACTCAGTGACAAGAACAAGGACGCAGATACAGAGAATGGACTGGAGAACTCGAGGTTTGGGAGGGGGCGGGGGGTGAAGGGGAAGCTGAGACGAAGCGAGAGAGTAGCACAGACATATATATACTACCAACTGTAAAATAGATAGTCAGTGGGAAGTTGTATAACAAAGGGAGTCCAACTCGAGGATGGAAGATGCCTTAGAGGACTGGGGCGGGGAGGGTGGGGGGGACTCGAGGGTGGGGGGAGTCAAGGAAGGGAGGGAATATGGGGATATGTGTATAAAAACAGATGATTGAACTTGATGTACCCCCCCAAAAAATAATAAATAGATAAATAAAATTAAAAAAAAAAAATCCTGGTCAAGACCAAAATGACTTCCCTGTCACCCTGACAGCAACGGAACTAAATTGTTTATGTTTCTCTGAAACTCTTTGGATGGGTTCTTTTTTAAAAGTTATTTTGTAAGGTAGCTATTGTTTTTACTATTAGTGAAAGACTGCTCAATTGAAGCAACGCCTAAAGATTTGAAAATCATATAACTTGATTTGTTCACGAACTTTAAACTGATTTCCATTCTGCACTGGGTTAGAAATTTGGTGGCCAGTTTCCATGCTAAGGCTCTAGATGACCTTGAAAAACCTACCTACTCAGCTTTCTTTTTCTAAAATTGAGATGATATCTTAAGATTCTGTCCAGTTTTAACTGTATGAATTGAAATATTCCTGGATTCTCTTAAATATCTGAATAAGTCCAGTCCTTATAAATGGCTAATCTTTATTTTATCAGTTACTAAGTCTAACTATTGGCTATGATATGAAGAGCAAAACTTTCAAAGAGATCTTCCAAATTTGAGAGATGCTGTTTTTCACAGTAATGTTTGTGCCACCAAATCTGGAAACAAGTTATAGACCTGAAGACTACCTGCAAGAGCCCATCAACACTGAGTGCAAAAGCAGGGATTTTCTGAACAATTGTGGAAACCACGCTGAAAATATTTTTCTCTTTTACAAGCCTGATGTTAAAGATGAAATCTAGTGTATACTTCCTCTGTCTTCCTAAGAATCTAATTTAGCTCTTGGGCTGTCTACTTCACATTCATTATACTTTCTAATCATATCTTTATCTACCCAAGAACTTTCTGAATGTGTTCACCAACCTGGAAGCTCCCTGAACCTCCTACTATTGGGACGTTATGAAGGTGTTGTCACGTAGGCTTAATCAATTATTAACTCTACTTCTCGCCCCTCTCCCCTCTCTGGAGAATGGAGGGTGGAACTGAAAATTCCAAGCATCTATTCATGGCTTGATCTTTCTGGTGAGCAGCCCCCTCCATCCAGGAGCCAGCCAGGAGCCCACCCAGCGTCCCCCATTAGAACAAAAGATGCTCCTAGTAATCCTATCACTTAGAGATTTACAAGCATTTTAGGAGACCTGTGTCAGAGACTGGGGAGGAAGACCAAATAGATATTTTGTATTATAAATCACAATGAGAGACAAAGAGAGAAGTCTTTACTGTCATACACAACACTCATAATACTCTGATCACGCTGATACCAGATGTGTGAGAGTTTTCCCCTACAAAGCAATTCTCTGACACTGGCTGGGTGTCCTACACTTTAACTCAATTCTGACACTATCTACCTGGAGAGAGCGTCAGATCCCACAGGTTAAGGGCTCAGTCCCATAAGACTGCTGCCCTCCCCCCCCATCTCCCCCCCCCCCCCCCGCCCCCGTCACAACTTCAGATGCCCATGATGAGTCCAGGTTGTCACTTGTGCTTCTGACCAGTTGGCTAAAAATCTATAAATCTGAGTTTCCCACTTTCCTGGTTGCTTTTTCTGGGAAGGTGACACATCCCAACTCCATGGGCATAGAAGCTCCTGAGCTCAGGACCCTCCCAGACCTTGCTCTGTGTTTCTCTTCATCAGGCTGTTCATCTGTATCCTTTACCACATCCTTTTATAAACTGGTAAATGTAAGTGTTTCTCTGAGTTCAGTGAGCTGCTCAAGTAAAGTAATCGAACCTGAGGAGGGGGTCATGGGAAACTCAGATTTATAGTTGATTGGCATCTGAAGTGGGATGGGCAGTCTCGTGGGACTGAGCCCTTAACCTGTGGGATCTGACGCTCTCTCCAGGTAGATAGTGTCAGAATTGAGTTAAAGTGTAGGACACTCAGCCGGAGTCACAGAGGATTGCTTGGCAGGGAAACCCCCCCCCCCCACATCTGGTATCAGAGTGATCAGAGTGTTATGAGTGTTCTGTGTGATAGTCAAAAAAGATGCAAAAGGAAAAGTAGAGTTTTTCAAATTGATTTCTCTCTCCCCCTGTCCCTCTCCTTCTCTCTTTCCCTGGAGAATCCTGACTAATACAGCCAGCAAAGCCCAATATAAATAACAGATACAAATGAAAAAGCTTCAGCTCTAACAGGATTGAGTGGGCCTAGAGCCCCATCCCCCCTTCAGAGCCTCTCTCTCCCTCTGGGCTCCAGAGTTTAGATGAAAACCATTTATCTAGGGTCACCACTTAGCTCTTAAACTCGATGAATTTGTTCCTTTTTCTCTTAAAGAAGGGTGTCAATTGAAAAGTAAAAATATTCCAGCGTACACTCTTACCTTCATAGCCATTTATATTAGTCTCTTATTGCTGCTATCACAAATTACCACAAACTTAGTGGGTTCAAACAACACAGATTTATTACCTTATAGTTTTGTAGGTCAGAAGTCCAAAATGGATCTCACTGGGCTAAAATCAAGGAGGGTAGGGCTACATTCCTTCTGGAGGCTCCAGGGGAGAATCTGTTCACTTGCCTTTTCTGCCTCTCCAGGCCACTTGCATTCCTTGGTTCATGCCTCTTTCTCCATCTTCAAAGCTAGCAGTATAGCATCTTCAAGTCTTCTTCTGACCTTGACTCCTTACTCTCCTGCCTCCCTCTTTCACTTATAAGGACTCCTGTGATTACATTGGGCATGCCTGAATAATTCAGGATAATCTCCCCATCTTAAAGTCAGCTAGTTAGCAACTGTAATTCCATCTACAGCCTTAATTCCCCTTTGCCATGTGCCAAAGCATATCCATAGGTTCTGGGGATTAGGACACAGACACATTATTTTCTTTACCACACCATTCCTTAATGGTGGCCACTGAGAACAGTTTTTTCCAGAAACATTTTATGTATATGCAAGTGTTCATTCCTGTGCAATTCTCAGAATTCATGCACACATGTGGATGTTTTTAAACACATTTTTCTGTAACTTTTTCTTCAATTAAAAGTATATTTTGATATTTTAAAATATCATCCCTTACAAAGCCACCTAATTTTTTTGTCCACTTAAACAAGAGGAGAATTAATACACTTAACTATAAAGGGTATTGGTTACAGTAAAAATATCCATCAGAGATGGGTCCCAGCTTGTGTTATTATCCACTGCAGGCCATCAGAGGCTCATCCAACAATGCAAAGATCAGAGTCATTTCGCAGAGTGAAGCAAAGGAAAATGAAGCAGATGCCAGTACTCTGATGATAACGTGGCATATCTGATTCCAGTGACTACAACAATTAATTTGCTTCAACTAATTTTCCTTTAAAATTAAAAAGAAAATATGCACATTATTAAAATAATTTAGAATATAAAAGGAAGTACAGTGAAAAGTAGGTCTCCTTATTAACCACAGGCCCACAAAACTACTACTATTAACTGTATCCTGTGTGGCCTTTTAGAAATTTTTTATGCATATAAAAGCATATATATGTATGTATCCTCTTGAAGGCATGAATACAAAGAGAATCATACTACACTCAATGCTCAGTGAAACTTGCTTTTTTAAAAAAACGTTTCACTTTGAGTTAATTGTAGATTCATATATTATAAGAAATAAAACAGAGGATCCCATACACCCTTCACCAGTTCCTCCAATGGTCACATCTTAACTATAGAATACTGTCACAACCAGGAAACTAACATTGATACAATCCACCGACCTTATTAAGATTTCACCAGTTTTACAAGCACTCGTGTGTGTATACAAGTTATATGCAATGTTGTCACATGTGTAGGTTCATGTGACCACCACCACAGTCAAGATATAGAAGAGTTCCATCACAAAGATCCCTTGTGCTATCCTTTTATAGCCACAGCCATTTCCCTCCATCCTCCAACCTCCCTAAGTCTTGGCAACCACAGTTCTATTCTCCATCTCTATAATTTTGTCATTTCAGAAATAGTATATAAATGGAATTATACAGTATGTTACCTTTTGAGACTGGCTTTTCTCACTCAATATCATTCTCTGGAGATTCATTAAGGTTGTTGTGTATGAATTTTTCATTCCTTCTAACTGCTGAGTAGCATTCCATGGTATGGATGTACCATAGTTTGTTTAACCATTTAAAAGTTGAAGGACATTTTGGTTGCTTCCAGTTTGGGGCTATGATGAATACATCTGCTACTTTATTTCCTTACCAAAAAACAAACAAACAAACCTGTGACTTATCATGGCCTACATCAGGGATCTTTATTCTGGGGTCCATGTACTTCTAGAGAGTCAATAAACTTCCTGAAGTTATAAATTTGCCATTTTTTGGTGGCCTGATTTCCATTGGTTCCAGTTCTGGTCAGAGGTTAATGTGTTCAAGGTACTGCAAATAAATGACCTGACCTCTTGCTCCATTTTCTGTACAAGTGGCAAATATTCTTTCTGCTTCCTGCTTCTGCAATCAGGTCAGGGCTTCTCCTGCTTGTTACTAGATGGCTACATTTGTCTAATTTTAGAGGAAGGAGTAAGAAGTTCATTTTTGCCTTAAGGCCATGCTATGTTCTCCAACATAGCTTTATTATTAACAGAGCTCCTACTTTGATTCTGATTCACATGTATCTTTCTATTGGTTCGGATCCCATAAGGGAGGGATGTGATTCATTACCATCCTTGACCCCACGCCCACCATATACATAGCTTTTCACTCAAGGCTCAGAGGATTCCATCACACCACACACACACACACACACACACACACACACACACACCCCTTAAGAACCTACAGGATCAAGTCCACAGCCCTTCACCTGGGATTCAAGTTCTTCCCAAACCTGCTGCTCCACATTTATCCCCCAGCGCTTTCCATCATGAACCCTCTGCTTCACTCAGACCAGTCCACCCATCTTTATTCCAGCCACTAACTCTCTAGTCAGCCATTTCCTCTTCCTGAGACGTTCTCCCTGATCCTACCCATATTTCAAAGCCACATCCTTCTCAGTGAAAACTCTCCTGTCATTCCAGCACAGAGTTTGAATTTATTCATTGTCTAATGTAAGTTAATGTTAACTTCCTCCTTCTTTGTCTACACATCTATTCTCCCCACAACTAGATTTGCGAGTCCCTGGAAAGCATAGATCACACCATCACTTTGTCCCCTTGAAGCTTAGCATGAGTTAGAATCACAATAAATATCTGTGGCTAGAATTTATCTTCTCTCAGTCCTCCATTCAGCATACCGGTTTCCCAAGCTAGCGGTTTTAAGGGCGTTAAATTGCTCTTATCCACCATTAATAATAGCAATAGACTGTCTTATAAAAAATACATTAACAGCTTCCATTTATTAGGTGATTAGTCTCTGTGAGGCACCAGGCTTTATCAGGATTAACTCATGGACTCTTCGCACAAACCCTTTTAGAGATGAAGAAATTGATATACAGAAGGCTTAGGTAATTTATTCAAGGTCCATGAGCCCATAAGTGGCAGGGCCAGGACTAAACCCAGGTTTACCTGAACTTGGAAAGCACTGTTTCTCAACTTTGGCTGCACAACACAGGCTTTAAAAATACTGACGCCTGGGTTCCACCCCCTAGAGATTCTGATGTAATCAGCATGGGTTGCGGCCTTGGCATTGGGAGTTTTAAAAGCTCCCCAGGTGATGCAAATTACAGCTAGGGCTGGGCTATTCATTTAGACATTTCCCCGTCTCCGGTCTCTCAGGTCTCTGGTCTCTGGTGTGGGGAACAGGGTTAGTGAGGGTGAGATAGTGAGAACCTCTGTTTACTGAGCTGATTCAGCCCAAGCAAGAACTCGGAGCCAGAAGTGTGTGATTAGGAAAACAGCAGGTTGTCCTCAGATCACGTAGACACGTGCGGCGGCTCCTATGGATGCCAGACAGGTTTTTAAGCTAATTCTATGGGAACCGCAAATGACAGGGTGACCCCAGTTGACATCTGATTTCACAGACCCCCCTGCCCACGCCAGATGGTCACTCATTTACTCTATGACTGCTATTCGAAAGCCTGGGGCAAGGCCTCCTTTTCCAAAGTGTCAAGCCTCAAGAGCTTGAAATATTTAAATAAATATTTTAAAGTTGCTGATGGAAAAAGGGAGGCATCTTCCATACGTAAGGCCTTATCAGCCGCTCTGCTGAGTCGGGAGCCAGCAAAACACAAGGCTTTTTCTCTTGCTTTATCTCATTGTCTCCTCTGTGCCCAGAGCAGGGCTGCTGGAAAGGAGAATAAGTGAGTCTGGCTCAGGGCGAGGTCCCTCTCTGCGCAGGGCCATCAGGAAAGGCCGTGCTGAGAGCAGTCTGAAGGACCAGCCCAGCCAGTCCCCTGGGAGGTCCTGGGCAGGTTTTCTCTGTGGTCAGGAACTCCGTCCTGTCTGGAGGGATTCTCCACCTCCACCCCGGCTCTACCCCTTTAGGGAACCAGCGCAGGAATGCTGAAGCAGGCCCTCCTTTTGCCCGAGACCCATAGAACTAAGAATCTCACCAGTGTGGACCTCCCTGGTGGCACAGTGGTTAAGAATCCGACTGCCAGTGCAGGGGACACGGGCTCGATCCCTGGTCTGGGAGGATCCCACATGCCGTGAAGCAACTAAGCCCAAGCACCACAACTACTGAGCCTGCGCTCTAGAGCCCGAGCTGCAACTACTGAAGCCCACGCACCCTAGAACCTGTGCTCCTCAACAAAGAGTAGCCCTCGCTCGCCGCAACTAGAGAAAGCCCGCGTGCAGCAATGAAGACCCAACACAGCCAATCAATCAATCAATCAATCAATCAATAAAAAGAATCTCACCAGTGTGGTGCCACAGTAACAGCCACAGGTGACAGGACAGCCCAGGAGAGGTAGCAGTGGGGTGACTAGACTCATAGTGGTGACTCCAGCAGTGCTGGCGGGGCTCCCGCAGAGCTCTGGCCCTTGCCAGGAACAGTGGCAATGGGGTATTGAACTCTGTGTGCCGGGCACTAGGTCCTTTACCTTGTGATATAACACGCTTAGTTGCCCAAAGGGATTTTTTTTCCTGTTCCCTGTTTTTTTCCCCCTTTTATTAAGATAATAATTTAAATTCAGTAAAGTTCGCCCTTTTGAGGTGCACAGTTCAGTGGGTTTTATCACACGATCACCACCAGAATAAGATGTGGAACCTTTCCATCACCCCCCAAAGTTTCTGCAACTCCCTTCACAGTCAATCCCCCAACCCCTACCCCGAGCCCCTGGCAACCACTAATCTGATTTCCGTCTCTGTAGTTTGCCTGGTCTCTTAGAATCATAGCTGAGGGCTTAAACTTAAAGCAAAAGACACTCAATACCCCCCATTCTAAGTTCAGAGGACCAGCAAATATTAGGGCCAGCCACCAGTCCACAGACCTCGCTGTGGGAAAACCAGCTTTATGCCCCAGGGCCCAGTTGATAGAAGACATCTAGTTGGGGGCTGTGCAATGTTTCCCTTCCCCAAGCCAAGAGAGGGGAGGATCTAAGAGATCCACTCATAAAAACAAGGGTCATTGGAAGTCAGCCACCATCTTACTAAAATGGAGACTGGAGTCCATCCTTCCCTGAAAGCTGCAAAGCTCCCATGCTGGCACTGTGCCTGATGCTGCCGGGGCATATAGGAAGGGACTTCGAGAGAGATGGAGACCTGGGGCACTGCCAGGTGGAAAAGGGGCTGAAGCCTCAATTTCCTGATTCTTGGAGAGTAAGATATATACAGCATTTGTCTGCAAGCACAGGAATTGTCCCAAAATGATAGATAAGATCAGGGCCCATGGTCTTGTCCAAAACTACCATCTTATTGGGGAAAGGAGTTTCACACCTCAGCAGAATGTGTTTTAAGCCTCCATCGGGAGCACAGTGCAGTTGAGGGATATTTACTGGGAAATCTGAAAGAAATAAAATGAAACCATTTTAGGTATATACCCCTAATGAGTGGAGACACCTCATTGTCCCCATTAATCCTAAAAACACCCCATATGGTAACTACTCTTATTATTCCTACTTTGTAAATGAGGGAATTGAAGATCCGAGAGGGCAAGTAATGTGTCCGAGGTCACACAGCTGGTAAATAAATGACAGAACCATGATTTGAACCCAGGTCTGCTTGACTCTAAAACCTATGTTCCTTTCTCTACATCTGGCTTCCTTCTATGTGTGTGTCAGGAGAGACATAACCATGTAGTAGTAGTGAGAGTCCAGTGGAGACTCCAGGGTGTCCAATATAAGTGTTAGGTCCCTGTATTCTTCCCACTTGGTGACCTTCCCTCCATCCCCCACACTTTAGCTACCAGCGCCTTGGTTCCTCAGAATGACCCTTCAGAGGTTCTGGTTCACTTCTTGCTCTAAGATTCTATCAATATTCTTCTTGTCCCTTCACGTTGGAACACTTCAACCTACTCTGACCACACACCCAAACACAAAGCTGCCTCCTCGTCTAGGGCTCTGCAGCTATCTGCATCTCTCTGTGCCTGGCCCTGCTCCTCTTGGGAAGACTCCAGCTCCACTACTTGGCCCCTCAGTTGGTGTGGTCCCACTGCGGGAAACTGGACCTTGCCCTGAGATCTGACATAAATGCTCCCCAGTAAGCTTTTGCCTCAGTATGAGGGCATAACTAAGTATGGGCTGGTCAGTTAAAAAAAATCATGTGCTGCTCAGTTTATGTACAGAACAAAACCTCTTCTTCAATGATAGAAAGCAATTATCTCAAACAGATGGTACTGTAGCCCTAGCAGGGAAAGAAATCTCCACCCTAAGCTTCTTGCTAAGTACTTGCTGCATGGGTGGTGACTTACTAAGGTACATACAGGAATTCCCTTAATGTCAGTACTAAAATTCCTTTCTTAAGAGCATTCACATAGTGAATAGCAGCAAACATTCAGCATTCATTTATGAAGATTTTAAACAGGGAGCAACACCATCCTCTAATCCAGCCCAGTTTCACAGGTGCTGCTCAAGTAATGCTAAGATTGCCTCATCAGGATTCACTAGGCCTGAGGATTTTCTGTGTTGAAAGGTGGGTGTTAGAAAATGCAGTGAACCTTGTTAGGTTGATATGAGTTTGCAAAAATGGTATAGCTGCTATTTATAATCTCTTTGATGAAAATATTGGCCAATCCAAATCCTCTTAAGAGCTAGAGGTCTGTTTTCTCCACCTCCTTGTATTTTAAATTAACAAGGTGGTTTTATTAAATGATGCTACTAGTCTAGATGCTACTCTCACCTTGGAACTCAGCCTCATTCCAAAACATGTAAAAATAGAAGGAACGCAAATGGGGTCAACACTCAAGTACGTACAGCCCAAGACTCTGCTAATGATGGGAACCAAGAGATGGGTGATAGAAAAGGATGTGTCCCTCTTTGGTATCAGCCTCCAAAAGATGGGGATTCCCCAGACTTCTTGAGATTCTATTAGTATTCTACCTAGCACCCAGGAATTCGTGCCAATTTTTTTTAAGATTTATTTATTTATTTACTTATTTATTTATTTATTTTTGGCTACATTGGGTCTTTGTTGCTGTGTGCTCAGGCTTTCTCTAGTTGTGGCGAGCGGGGGCTACTCTTTGTTGCAGTGCATGGACTTCTTAGTGTGGTGGCTTCTCTTGCTGTGGAGCACGGGCTCTAGGCATGTGGGCTTCAGTAGTTGTGGTGCACAGGCTCAGGAGTTGTGGCACACAGGCTTAGTTGCTCCGAGGCGTGTGGGATCTTCCTGGACCAGGGCTTGAACACATGTCCCCTGCATTGGCAGGCCGATACTTAACCACTGCGCCACCAGGGAAGTCCCCATGCCAATATTTTTTAAAAGTTGAGCTTCAACTGTTGGGTAACAAAATTGACCAGAATGATGTCTGCTTCTACTCTCCTGGGGATTAAGTGGCTTTGACACACTGCCTCACCTGGACGTGTGGCTTCTGGATACTCACTGTTGATGACCTTTCTGTCTTTGACCTATGTCTTAGTCAGTTTGGGATGCTGTAACAAACACCAAAGACTGGGTGACTTAAGCAACAAACATTTATTTCTCATGGTTCTGGAGGCCCAAGATCAGAGTGCTGGCATAACCAAGTTCTTGATGAGGGCTTTCCCCCTCGTTATGTCCTCACGTGGTCTTTTCTTGGTCCAGGTTGAGGGACCACAGGAATCTCCTGTCTCTTCCTCTTTTTTTTTTATTATTTTTTTTTATTTTATTTTTTTGGGGGTACACCAGGTTCAATCATCTGTTTTTATACACATATCCCCGTATTCCCTCCCGTCCTTCTTCCTCTTTTTATAAGGGCATTAAGCCCATCACAGAGGCTCCACCCTCATGACCTAATTGAACCCTAATTACCTCCCAAAGGCCCCACCTCCAAATACTATCACATTGAGGGTTAGGGCTTCAAGATACAATTTTGGGGATGGGGGGAGAACACAATTCAGCTGATAACACAGCCTTTTATGGTAATGACTTCAATCTCGCCTAGGTCAGTTAAATATCATCATTGACTTCTGCCGTCCCAGAATCCTAGCATTTCCACTGATACCAGGGGGCCCAGCTCCACCGCATCATCTCCTATGGTCAACCCTGGTCTACGGAAGACAACACTATTGATCTTGTCAGAGAAGCTTGTACCCCTGCTCACCAGTGAAGGCAGTCCTGGTGAAGGACTGTCTTGCGAGCTTTCCCAGCAAACATGACTATGTTTATCCGGGCAGTTTATAACTCCATCCTGAGATTGCCACATCACTGACACTTTGAACTTTCTGACTCCTACCCAATATCTAATCAGTTCTGGCACATCCCCTTTGTTTATTGTGGCCATTGTTTGTCCTCCCACTCCCCGCGCCCCCCCGCCCCGGCCTCAAGTATCCATCCCAGCAGCAGCTTAGTACTGGCTCCATGAGTCCTTGCCAGGACATTAAACTCTGAGTCATGGCAAAGTGCTCCTGCGTCAGTGGGTTCTCCCCTTCCGCCCTCATATTTATCCCCCATCACAGCTGACTATCCAAGCATCCTAACTAAGGTAAGGGCAGTCCCAGTCTCAACCCCAGGCCCAGCCCAAGCCCAATGCTGCCTATTCCCTGTTATGCTCAGTGAATAAGGAGAGGTCAGCTAGGAACCACTATTTATGGAAAATTCTAGGGCCACTCAGGGATCCTCAAAGAGGAAACCATGGTCCCCTAAGAACTTGGAGTGGGGGTGGGTGGCCTTTGACAATATGATGAGGTAAGACGTATCTAGGAGAAGGCTTCGGCTGCCTGGCTGGACTCAGCAGCTGCTGGCCTGGACCAGAGCTCCTAACCTTCCCAGTACTCTGCTCCTTTTGGTCCCCTTGGGGGTTTCACTGCTGTCCCCCAACTCACCGCAAATGCTCTTCATGCCCACCCTCTTATTGATCCCCTGCAGACAGTCAGCACATCCATTCTGCCCTGGACTCCCACTTCAGCGGGCCCCTCTCCTCCAACCCCAAATGGGCCATCGCCCCAATTCCAATCACCTGCCCTCTTTAGCCCTCTGGTGGCAGAGGCCCTGCCTCAAGTGCCCCGCTGATCCCAGAATCTATTTTCCTCTCCCTGCTGTTGCAGTTTCTCTGTCTTCCGGCAGCTGAGAGCATATTGTCACATGATCAGAGGAGGGACATTTAGAATTTCAGAACCCTTGTTGAACTCAGAGAGATGGTGAGCCATAGTTTGGGCCCTGGGATTAAGCCTGCAGTAGTACCTGCCTGCAGCCTGAGTAGAGAGCTGCGGATTTACTGGCCCCCAAACAGACAACAGCTGCCTGAATAAGCCACCAGGGGGCAACAGCTGCTCTGTTCTAATAAATCTTAAACCTCTTTGTTTTCTTCGCCCTTATGCAGAGATTTCACACAGGCAATTGTTTGTAGAAAATTTAAAAAGCCTTGTGACTTTGATGCGGTGGGTCTTTGATTGATCGTTCCTCAGGGACCCTTCCCCCTCTTTCCTCCCTCTATGTTAGTGGTGGCAACAGCCTCAAACTGATGATCGGGGCCCTCTCCCTCCACCCTGCCTGGACCGTCTCACATTTGGCGTCCACCACCCCTGTGCTCCCTGATGTATTTCATAGAAAATTTGGGATCTACGTGTTATGGGCTGAACTGTGTCCTCCCCTAAATTCACATGTTGAAATCCTAAGCCCTAGTACCGCAGGATTTGGAGACAGGGCCTTTAAAGAGGTGGTTAAGGGTAAATGGGATGATGAAGGTGGGCCCCAATCCAATCAGACTGATGTCCTTATAAGAAGAATAAATCTGGACATGCAGAGACATCAGGGATGCGCTCGCACAGAGGGAAGATTATGTGAGGACACAGTCAGAAGATAGCCGTGTCCAATCCAAGGAAAGAGGCCTCAGGAGAAACCCACCCTGCTGATCCTTTGGTCTCTGAGTTCTAACCTCCAGAGCTGTGAGGAAATACATTTCTGTTGCTTAAGTCAGCCAGTCTGTGATATTTCGTTATGGCAACCAGACAGACTAATAAACTATGTAACTATTAACATTTTTTGTTTTCTCTCTCTCTCTTTCAGTCGCTCTGTCTCTCTCTCATTATATATATGTGTGTGTGTGTATATAATATATATGTTTGGGTATATATATGTATGTGTATACCCAGACATAATACACATAATTACAATTTGATATTGTTGTATGTCCTGCCCTTTTCAATAATTCTGTAGCATATTTATCCCATATTATTAAAAATCTCTGACAAAATACGATTTTTATGTTTACATGTCTGTCTGTGAGTATACCATAATATATCAAACATTCCCAAGTTGGACAATATTAATTTATTTCTAATTCTTTTGCTATTTTAAGGAATGCTATTATAAACATTTCCCTATATATGTTTATCTGCTTTTGTGCTTATTCTTTAGGTGAGATTTCTAGAAATGGAATTGTATCAAAGGCATGAACATTCTTCAGACACTTGATGGATTTTCTCAGATTGCTTTCCGGAATGGTTATGTAAGTTTCCACTTCTGTTAATAGAGTACAAGACAGCCCATATCATTACACACCCACCAAAAGTAAATTACCACTTGATAACCATTGTATCTGATAAGCAAGAAGGGTACCTAAAAATTCATTTCACTTCTATTTCTTTGTCAGTAAGGTGAAGCCTTTTTCATGTTTAGTATTTTTCTTTCATCTCTCCATGTAATCTGTTCATTACCTTTGCATAGTTTTTCCTATTAAAGAAAATATAGCTATATAAGGTCTTTATTTTTTTAAGCTCTTTATTGGAATATAATTGCTTTACACTGTTGTGCCAGTTTTTGACGTACACCAAAGTGAATCAGCTCTATTTATACATATACCCCCATATCCCCTCCCTCCCGCAACTCCCTCCCTATAAGGTCTTTATTAATTGAACACAGTAACATCTCTAATGTTCTGAGATTAAAAGATTTTCTCAATTTCTTTCATTCAATTTCTTTCAACATATACAAATTTCAAAATGTTAACTTATCACTATTGGTGTTTTGTTTTTTAGTTTTGTTGTCGTCAATACATAAAATATTTTTTCAGAGACAAGATAAAAAATCACCTTATTCTCTTACAGTTTCTTTTAGTTTAAAAATTTTAATTGCTTCACAGCAGACACACTGAAATGAGCAAAAATCTTAGAGTACAGTTTCATGAATTTTCTTTTTTTTTTTTTCATGAATTTTCAAAAGTTGAGTCCATCTGTATAAGCAGGTCCCGGATCAAAAAACTGCATATTACCAGCATCTCAGAAATCCCACTCGGGCCTCCTTCCAGTCACTACCCACTGGGAATAACCACTATTCTGACTTCAAAAATAACAGTTTTGCATGTTTTCAACCTTTATATAAATGGAATAAGACCATACGTATTCTCTTACATTTGTCATCTTTTGTTCAATATTATGTTTGTGAGAGTAATTCATATCATGTCCATTTACCCTCCTGCTGTTTACTGTTCCATTATTTTATTATATACAATGTATCTATTTATTCTATTTTTCTATGGGGCATTTGGGTCATTTTCCCATTTGGGGTTATTACAAAGGATGCTGCTATCAATATTCTTGGCCATGTCTATCTGTAAACATATGCATGCATGCACTGTTAGCTATAGACCTTGGAGTAGAATTGCTGGGTTACAGGGAATGCGTTTGTCCAGATTTTGCAAGTGGTTTTCAAAAGTGTTTGCATAGGGATTTCCCTGGTGGCGCAGTGGTTAAGAATTGGCCTACCAATGCAGGGGACATGGGTTCGAGCCCTGCTCCGGGAAGAGCCCTGCCGAGGAGCAACTAAGCCCGTGCGCCACACCTACTGAAGGCTGTGCGCCTAGAGCCCGTGTTCCGCAGCAAGAGAAGCCACCACAATGAGAAGCCTGCGCGCTGGAAGGAAGAGTAGCCGCCACTCTCCGCAACTACAGAAAGCCCGCGCACAGCAATGAAGACCCAACGCAGCCAACAAATTACAAAAAAAAAAGTGCTTACACAAATGTATACTTCCAACATCAGAGCATAAGAATTCTGGCTGCTCCACATTCTCACAAACACCTAGTGTATTTGGTTGTGTCCAATCTAGCCATTCTGGTGGATATGCAGTGGTATCTCATTGTGGTTTTAATTGCATTTTCTTGATAAGTAATGAAGTTAAGTGTTTTTTCATATGTTTACTGGCCATTTGGAAATATCTGTTTACATCTTTTGTCTGTTTTTCTGCTCTTTTTTCAGCCTTGTTTGTTTATAATTATTTTTAAAGAATTCTTTATATACACTGGATACAACTCTTTTGTTGGATATATGTACTACAGATATCTTCTCTTATTATGTGGGTTACCTTTAACTCTATTAATGATGCCTTTTGATAACCAGGCGTTTATGATCTTAATATAGTACATTTTATGCCTTTTTTCCCTTTAAAGGTTAGGCATTAAGAAATCTTTCCTACTTCATGGCCATTATTATGAAGATGTTCTCCTGAAAGCTCTCCTGTTTTACTTTTTACATTTAGATCAGCAGTTCATCTTGGATAAATTTTTGTGTATCAGGTAATACGGGTCGAGATTCACTTTTCTTCCATTTGGATATCTAATTGACCCAGCACCATTGACTGGAAAAAGATAGTCTTTTCTTAGTGTCCTGTAATGTCATAAATCAGATTACTTTATTTATGTGGGTTTGTTTCTGGACTCTCTGTTCAGTTCTGTTAGTCAATTTGTGTATCCTCATGCAAATACAATACTTAATTATTGTAGCTTTAAAATAGGTCTTGATATCTCCTGGTATAAGTCATCTAGGACATCATTGCTCTGGCTATTCCTGGCCTTTTGCATTTCCATATAAATTTTAGAAATTACATATTAATTTTCATACACATGCACACACACAAACTGCTGAGGTTTTCATTGGGATTGTGTTGCCTTTATATATTTATTTTGGGAGAATAGATAGCTTCACAATATCGAGTCTTCCAATTCGTGCTTCTGGCATATGTATCCATTTAATTAGGTCTTTTTTAACACAGGTTTATTATTATTCAGATATGGTAAGGCCAACAGATCAGGAGATGACTGCCATTGAAAAGAGGAGGGAGCAGGCCACAAGATGGGGGAACATGAGGAAGGTCCTGGGTTGGTCAGGAGGCAGAGGGAGCAGGTAAATGGGGAGCAGGAGCGTTTATTGTGGTTTCTGCTGGTGAGGCAGGTAGGAAGGTTGAGCGTTGGTTAGTTTGAATAATTTCAGCAGGCTCTGGGGCATAGAGGCTGTCCCTAGTTGTCTAGTACCTGGCCCTGGGGTGATTAGAGCAGGTGGATAGTGGCTCCAAGTATGAGAGCCCAATAAAAGAGGTGATTAGTGATTGAGGGTATGGGCTCTGGATTGCTTGGCTTGTTTTTGAAAGGCATGCTCACACGTGAGGTCTTTACTATCTCTAGGAACTGGCCAACACTGGGAGGGGCAGTCCCTCCAGTGTCAACAAGGCCCCATATGTCAAAGCATCAAAACTATATAATAAAAAAAGACATCATGAATACACTGCTTTCATTTCAGTAATGTTTTGTAGTTCTCAGTGTGAGCTTTTAACACCTTTTTAAAAGAGTTTAACTGTTGCCTTTGCCACCCTCAGCATGGATGCTGACCCCACTTGGGCTCTGACACCCCAGGCTGGTCTGCCGTTCCCTGTGGATACCCACCTCACCTCACCTAAGCTCAGGCACTCTGGGCCAAGCTGCTCCCACTCAGACCATCGTCACCTCTTTTAAGCACTAACATCCTCTGCCAGGATCCAACCTCCCACACTTCACTCATGACAGCCCTCCTCACTATGCTTGGTTTCTCTCTTTTTTTTTTTCTGAACATGTTCCAGGGTTAGTGACAGGTGTATCTGCAGAGCATTTGAAGGCCCACGTGTCCTTTTACCCCAGGAAAATGAGGCAAGAACCAGGATATGTTTTGCCAATCCCAGCTACAGATAGGTTTCCCTTTCATGTAGTTCTATAGCATATTGCACCATCCTAATTCATATTATATTTAAGCAGCTTTTTTTGAGATATCATTGCCAAATAAAAATTGTATATTTAAGTTGTGCAACGTGATGTTTTGAAATATATATACATACATTATGAAATAATTACTACATTGCTTGGTTCCTTATCAGCCCAGCCTGGGCTGGTCTGGCTCCTGTGTGGAGACCCTTCATTCCCAGTTTAGGCTCTGACACCCACACCAGGCCATCTTTACCACTACCCTGCTCACCACCACCCCAACTGTGTTGACTCCATTCTTACAGAGCTTAGGCTCCAAAATCCTGTGCTGGGTTACTGTACTTGTTGACTGTGGCTGCCGTAACCGAGTACCACAAACTGGGTGGTTTCAATAACAGAAATTTATTGTCTCACAGTTCTGAAGACTCAAAGCCTCCAATCAAGCTATTGACAGGGTTGTGAGGGAGAATGTGTTCCATGGCTCTCTCTTTGGCTTGTAGAGGGCCATCTTCTCCCTCTGTATGTGTCTCTATGTCCAAAATTTCCCTTTTCATTAAGGCACCAGTCATATTGGATTAGGGCCCCCTCCATCCTAGCTTGATTACCTCTGTGAATACCTTATCTCCAAATAAGTCCACGTTCTGAGGTAGACTGGGTAGCTTATAAACAACAGAAACTGATTTCTCACAGTTTTGGAAGCTGAGAAGTCCCAAATCAAGGCAGGGGCAGATTCAGTGTCTTGTGAGGACCCACTTCCTAGTTCATAGATGACCATCTACCTCACATGGCAGTAGGGGGAAGGGAGCTCGCCAGGATATCATTTATAATTAAGGGCACTAATCCCATTCATGAGGGCGCCACCCTCATGAACTCATCACCTCCCAAAGACCCCACCTCCACATACCATCACACTGAGGGGATTAGGATTTCACACATGAACTTCGGGGAGTCATAAACATTTTCTATAGCAGACTTCAACATATGAATTTTGTAAGGACACAATTCAACCTACAGCAGGTACATCCCACCCCATGTAACTGTCCTCCTTACTGCCATCAGATCCTGAAACATCATGCCAGGCCTCCCTTAATGGATACTCTCAACATCCGCTCAGGTTCTAAATACCTGGGCCAGGGACTTTCCTGGTGGTTCAGTGGTTGGGAATCCACCTGCCAATGCAGGGGACACAAGTTCGAGCCCTGGTCCAGGAAGATCCTACATGCCACAGAGCAACTAAGTCTGTGTGCCACAACTATTGAGCCTGCGCTCTAGAGCCTGCGAGCCACAACTACTGAAGCCCAAGCACCTAGAGCCCATGCTCTGCAACAAGAGAAGCCACCACACTGTGAAGCCCGTGCACTGCAAAGAAGAGTAGCCCCTGCTCGCCACACCTAGAGAAAGCCCACATGCAGCAATGAAGACCCAATGCAGCCAATAAATAAATAAATAAATAAATAAATAAATAAATAAAAAACATGGGTCATCTGCTATTCCCCCCACCCCCACTGGAATTGATCTCCTCACCTTAACTGGGCTCTGACACCCCACATCAGGCCACTGCCACCATCCCCCAAGTGGATGCTCCCCTCACCCTACCCCAGCTGGCACCACATAATACAGGGTCACCAAACCTCCTCCAACACAAACATCTACATTGCTTGGCCTCTCCTAATTGCTTCTGGACTGAATCGGTCAGTGAGAGAAGAGAAAGGAGAAACCTGATCATTTCGGGTAGCGCTTTATTCCTTGTTCGTGTTTCCAGTTCCCTCTTGTTTCTTTAAAGATACTGAAGAGATCTGGGGCTTCCCCACTTTGGCGCAGTGGTTAAGAATCCGCCTGCCAATGCAGGGGACACAGGTTTGATCCCTGGTCTGGGAAGAGCCCACATGCCATAGAGCAACTAAGCCCGCGAGCCACAACTACTGAGCCTGTGCTCTAGAGCCCACAAGCCACAACTACTGAGCCTACGTGCCACAGCTACTGAAGCCTGCACTCCTAGAGCCTTAACATAGAGAAGCCTATAACAAGAGAAGCCATAACAAGAGAAGCCACTGCATAACAAGAGAAGCCACTGCAATGAGAAGCTCCATAACAAGAGAAGCCACTGCAATGAGAAGCCCGCACACTGCAACGAAGAGTATGCCTTGTTCTCCACAACTAGAGAAAGCCTACGCACAGTAACCCCACACAGCCAATAAATAAAAATAAAATAAATAATTTCTATATATATATATAAAAAAGGATACTGAA
The DNA here is from genome assembly GCF_030028045.1 of Hippopotamus amphibius kiboko. NCBI lineage: Eukaryota > Metazoa > Chordata > Mammalia > Artiodactyla > Hippopotamidae > Hippopotamus > Hippopotamus amphibius. Next base: position 18,376,614 of record NC_080203.1, on the reverse strand, counting down.
GAGATCAATTTTACATTCCAGGCCTGCAAAATGAGCAGAAGAATACATTCCTTCCTTAGACTAAAGCAGACATTTTCAATATCTGTGGCCTTTGGAGATTTGATTTTGCTGTTTTGTCTCTGCTCTCTCTCACTCAAAGTGTTTTGTCTCTTCTTAATTGTCATGTCATGTTTATCAATGATTTATGTGTATAGGCTGGAAAGTCCCAGGAGCCCTGTGATCAGAGTGGCTTCCTGCAGGTGCCAAAGTAGTTGGGCTCCCTGCTTCTATGATAAAAGTCTTAGAGTACAGATACTGCTTTACCTTCCATCAGGTGGGCTGCAGTGACCACAAAGGTTCTCCAACAGCAGATAGGAGAAGCAATGAGCCTAAAAACAAAAATAAACACATATCCATGGGGCCCAGAAGCAGGAGAGAAAGGAGTCTGTCAGAATCCACATTCGGCGAAACAAAATAAAAACTCCTGTTTCCAGTCATGGCAACACAGCAAGTAACACAGGCAGTTTACAAAACAGTAGATAGATGCTATGGGGTGCTCCAGGCCCTTCCATTCTACCACACGGGAGCTAATCAGAGACCCTCACATGAGGCTGTGTATTAGGAGTTGGGGTGGAAGGGATCCAGGAAATCATGGTCAGGTGGGACACAACTCAGAGAAAGCTTGAAAACCATTGTTTTTGGAAAGTTTCCTCTCCCTTTGGGAATCCTAGTAAAAGCTGAACCACTAAGAAATGGGGGGAGGGTGCCCTGACATCATGATAAGGGAGGTCGTGGCCCAGAGAAGGCTGCCTGGCTGGACTCAGCAGCTGCTGGCCTGGACCAGAGCTCCTAACCTTCCCAGTACTCTGCTCCTTTTGGTCCCCTTGGGGGTTGCACCTCTGTCCCCCACTCATCCCGGGTGCTCTTCATGCCCACCCTCTTATTGATCCCCTGCAGACAGTCACCAAATCCATTCTGCCCTGGACTCCCACTTCAGCTGGGCCCCTCTCCTCCAACCCCAACTGGACCATCGCCCCAACTCCAATCGCCTGCCCTCTTTAGCCCTCTGGTGGCAGAGGCCCTCCTGCCTCAAGTGCCCCGCAGATCCCAGAACCTATTTTCCTCTCCCTGCTGTTGCTGTTTCTCTGTCTTCTGGCAGCTGAGAGGATATTGTCCTCATATGGTCAAAGGTAACAGAGTTCTGCAAGACTGCTGCTCTAGGACACAACCACTTGTCCTAGCGAAGACTTGGGAATTTTGAAAGTTCTGTCTTTGGATTAAAGCCTGTAGTGGTATCTGCTCTTCTATCTGAGTGGGTGACAACACTTCTCCCTCAGACTAAGGGCCATTACTGAATAAACCACCAGGGGGCAAAGATGCTCTAGTAAATTCTAATTGCCTCATTACAAAAGTAGGGAACACTTGGAAAATACAGGTAAACCAATAGTAGAAAATAAAAATCATCTGATATCCCGTCCGTCAGATAACCACGCAGAACATCATGGCATTTTGTTTACATTATTTTTCCCCTCTACCTAAATGTAAATACATTTTAAATGTAGTATTTCTATACATACTATCTTGTTTCTACTTTGTAACAAAATCTTGTAAAGATCTTTCCAAGGTGTTATTTTTTCTTTTATGGCATTATTTTCTAATGTTTAATTATTGCAAAACACATGGACAGTTCCATTAAACCACATTAAACTTGTGGTTTAATTTCTGGGCATACAGTAGGGGAGCAACAATAATTTTCCCTCTACCCTTCTAAATTCTTGGGTGAGACCTGCCCTCCTTCACCCCATAATAAAAGACAAATACACAGGAGAAAAACAAACATGTTCAATAACATGGATACCTCCTGTATACAGGTGAGAGACCCAGGAAAACTGAGTAATTCCCCCATATGGCCCAAGCTACCATGTTAAATACCATCCCCAGCTAAAGATAAAAGATGTTAAGGGGTGGGGGGTAGTTATGTGAGGTGAACAGGAAAAGCACAGTAAACAAGGGTAAGGTTGTGATGCAGATTTGTCTGCTTTCTCCATTGATAAGAGTTTCTGGAGATAAAGTTGTCCCCGCCCCCTCGCCTCCCCACTTCCTGGTACAGAGCGGGGGGGGGGGGGGGGGGGGGGGGAGACACCCTTACAAATTGAGATTTCCCTTAGAAGTGTAAATTTATCTTATACAAGAGTAACTTCTACTTGGTTTTCAGAGCTTCTCCTCTGTGCAGCATCTCAGAAATAATCAGCCCCAAATGATCAATATGCCAAAGAGGCATATTTTGGGGTGGCAAGCTCTGTTCCCCTTCAATACCATTGATAAGCCCTTTAGGAGCTCAATGACCAGAAGAGGAATTGCTGGCTCAAAGGCAATGTAATCTTTTTAGGTTTCGGACACATATTGCCAAGCTGCTTTCTAGAAAGACAAGTGTGCTGTCTCTGGAAGAGTGAAAGAATGCTACTTTGGCCTTGTCATTTGCAGCACTCTTCCTATCTTTTGAAGCCTTGCCAATTTGACGGGCAACATATTACTTCAGAGGTGTTTTAAATTGTACCTCTTCAACAATCAAATGGAAAAGAAATATTTATTGAGCATTGATTCCTGGTCACGTTCCATACACTTAGAACCCAGCAGGGAGTAAGACAGATACCATTCCACTCTCCCCAGTCTCATGTTCTGGGGAGATAGGGCATGCCAAAAACAAAGTAAACTGATAAACTAGTAGTTCTGGGTTGGATGAGGTGTTAGAGAGGAAAGAAACAGGGCAGTATGTAATAGCTAGTAAGGGGCATGTTCTTTGGCTACTGATGAAGTTAAACATTTTCCCCCCTAAATGCTGATCAGCTGTTTCTTCTTCTGTGAACTGTGGTGAGGTGGGGAATGGTGGGTAAAGGGTAGCTGATGATAAAAAGAAAACCACAGGCCCCAAACAGCATCACTCGTGCTAAAAGGTCATGATAACAAACCTAGATTTAATGCCTGATCGAATCGTAGTTTTAACCTCTCCCAGAAATATAATCTTAATCAACCTGTGTGGAATTTTCTGATCAAGTATCAATAAGGTAATCTGTCCCATAGGCTCACTCTATCCCCCAGAGGAAGGTGAAGCCATCTACATGATAAAACCCTTGCCTTTCCTCGCTGCCATAATGACGATGTCCTACATCTTGTAAAGGGCAAACGCTATTCCTCCGCCATTCTCTCTGGCCTGGCAACTGTGAAATGCTGAGGCAGCCTTGCACTAGGAGGAGGCCTGTCTCCTCCCTATCTCACCACAAAGGCAGATACCAATACAGCAGGCCCAGTACAGGCACATGCTCTCCTCCACATGCTCTCGCTCTCTCTCTCTCTCTTTCACACACACACACACACACACACACACACGCGCACGCACACACACACGTACACCAAGGTAAGCCATTGCTTATGATAAGGGATGATCAGGCAAAAACAATCATCCCAAGTCCCAAAGCAGAAGCCCTGGACCTTCCCATCATCCTTATACAGAATCACAGGGAGGAGGCTTCAAATCTGTAATGATAATGACAACACACAGTCTCATTTTGGAAAACATGAAATGAGGAAGCCTTTGGCCTCCAAAATCCCTCGCTCACAACCTCTCCTGTCACTGTTCTTTCCCTGAATTCCTGAGCAGCCAAGAGACAAGGTGAGCCCCGTAGGGTTAACTTCACCTTCTAGATAGCCCCTTCAGCATTCATCATGTTTAGGATGTGCTCTGTCATCTTAGACGGGCACTGGGCCTGGAAGTACTGGTGGAGAAGGACACACTTTTTCACACCTATATTTTTTTAATTTGCTGCAAAACAACTTCAAAGCGGCATTAAGGGAAATAGTTGTATGAGGTGAGGAGTGAAAACAAGGCCACAATCCCACCCCAGTCATTCAGCAAGTGAAGTCATTTTTCCTCACTCCTTTTCCTTTGGGACATGCCATCTGCATAACACAGTAGCATCTAGAAGATTTGTGTACATGTAGCTGTTGGTGGTAGTGTCAAAGATAAACAAAGCCAGACACTAAAATGGTTAGCACAGATTTTAATCAGTAACATACTATTGCAACAGAGAAGACAGTCCAGCATGAACTTTGATTTGTATGGCGGTGACTGGGTGTTTTAAAGGGCAAATGAAGGAGTAGGGAAGGCAATAAGTGAAGGCTCAGTAGAGTCAAGGAAGTGAAAAAAATTACAAAAAGTGGGAAGTTGGGGGAGGGTAGTCAGTCTGTATGAAACCCATCTGGGTTTATTAACTGGTGCCTGTCAAGGTTAGGTCCTACCTTTCCACAGAGCCTGGGAGACAGGGACCCTATGTTCAGCTGTTGCCTGGAAGAAACAGTAAATTCTTTCGGCAGCCTTGACTTTTCTCAGACAGACACTTTAGAGGGGATTGAAGTCATCCTTGGGAGGGAACCTGGAGCTGTTAGAAACTATGTTAGTATTTGTTCACGTCTTTATAGACCGAGGTTGGGGCCTAAAAGAGGAGACTGGTAGAGTCTGGTCAAGGAGAGAATCTTTGTCAATAGACCATGAGGCTTCGGTGGGATGTGACACCAATCACAAGCCCACAGGATAGAGCAGAAGGGATCTTGTGGGCCAAGATGTGTGGGGCTGCCTCTTGTGGGATGGGAGGGCAGGGCCTGGGTCGTCCACTGTGTGTACTCTTTCCTTCCTCTCGGCTCTGTCTACCCATGCATACAGAACAGAGTTCTGGTGAGAATGAACCTGCAAGACAGCTTTCACAGGGAGTAAACAATTCAGAAGATGGCAGTGGGCAGCCTGTAAGATGTGTGTTGGAGAGAGCCCAGACCCATCTCTGCGCCCTGCTGTCCTGAGGACAGTTTGTGGACTGCTTATACATGCCGATATAACACTCAGGGACTTCGCTCTGCTCTGCGGGGCAGACTATAAGTCACTGCCCCGCTGCCAGCAATGTGGGGCCCTGGAGAACACAGGGCCAAGAGCCACTGGTCCTTTGTGTCACATCCAGATAGTAAGTCAGTATTTTCCAGGTTAGTTTTTGGGGTGGGGGAGGGGTTGGGGTGGGTGTGGACATGCCTGTCCTCACTTCGTGCTCGGTAACTCTGGTTGCAGTGTGGCTCAGGAGTCTATATATTTCAGGGTTCCCCAGGAGATTTAGGCTTCCAGATATGGAGGCCTTGGGGTTCCAAGAGCCTCCTTGACTAGGTTCAGGAAATCCCACAATATCCCCTCCACCACATTCTGTGGGTCAAAGCAAGTCACAGGGCAACCCGGACTCAAGAGGGTGGAGAAACAGACTCCACCTCATGATGGAAAGACTGGCAAAGTCCCAGTGCAAAGGACTGCACATCCAGTGATGGGAGGAATTGCTGGGACCTTTTTTGCAATCAATGGACCAATCTCCTTAGAATCAACATTTTACCACTTCAAGTGCCAAGGAAGTGTTATGGAATACTTGGCCAAGTAAGGACTCACAGCTCCTCCTTTGGCCATTTCAAAAGGACATCCAAGTGTTCCTGTCTGAAAATGGTTGCTTGCCATGGTTAATAACTGATTATCATGGTTACACAGTATGTTCTAGAAGCAGGCCTTGGTCTGGAATTGCACAGCACCATCAGTCATACATAGATATGTTAATTAGCATTCTTGCTTTTACACAACAGAATCCACTCCCCTAGTTTAAATTAGCAAAAATGTATTATAGGTGTATTAGATATGTTAGAAAATCTGTGGGAAAGATAATGGAACAGACTCTAGGCTGGGCTTCTTGGACCAACTCTTGTGGAGAGGCAAAGGAGAACTTAGCAATCGAAGCTTAGCGCAGTGGCATCGGATTGGCAGAACCTAAGTTATATGTCTACATGTTAGCAGCAAGGGAAGCTAGGAAAGGTAGGGGCTTCAGAGGGCAAGGAGGGCATACAGTTCTATGGATTTTAATAGAATAGTTCCATCACTCTCCAAAAAACTCCCTTCTGCAATCCCTTTATAGTGGCCCCACCACCACCAGTATATGCTGGCAACCACTGATTTCTCCATAACTCTAGTTCTGTCTTTTCAATAAGGTCATATAAATGGAATCATATAGAATGCAAGCTTTGGGACTAGCTGCTTTCACTCAGCACACCTTTGAGGTTCATCCAACTTGTTAAGTATATCAATAGTTCATTCCTTTTATTGCTGACTAGTATTTCAGTGTATGAATACCAGTGTCTGCTTATCCCTTCACTGGTTGAATGATTTTCTAGTTTCTGGCAATTATGAATTGAGCTGCTATATATGTTTGTGTACAAGTTTTTGTGGGAACGTAAGTTTTCACTTCACTTGGGTAAATACCTAGAAGTGGAATTGCTGGGTCATGTGGTAAGTATATGGTTAACTCTACAAGAAACGGTCAAACGGTTTTCCAGAGTGACTGTACCATTTTGCATTCCCATCAGCAATATATGAGAGTTCTGGTTGTTCTACACCCTTGCCAGCATTTGGTAGTGTCAGTATTTTTAATTTTAGCCACTCTAATAGGTGCTGCTATGGACTTTTCTCTGTGTGTCCCCCCCAAAATGTATATGTTGAAACCCTAATCCCCCATGTATGGTATTAAGAGGTTGGGCCTTTGGGGGGTAATTAAGTCATGAGAGTGGAGCCCTCTTGATGGGATGATAAGAAGAGATAGGAGAGAACTGGCTTTCCCTCTCTGCTCTCTGCTATGTGAGGCTACAATGAGTAGATGGCCGTCTTCTCCAAAGTGATGTCTAATAGTGATCTGAATTTGCATGGAAATTGTTGAACATCTAATGGAAAGATGTTGAATATCTTTTCATGTGCTTATTTCCCATCTATATATTCCCTTTTGTCAAGCATCTGTTCGAATCTTTTGCTCCCATTTAAATTGCGTTTTTGCACCGTTGTTTTGAGAGTTCTTTATAAATATTCTGGATGAGTCCTTTGCCAGATATGTGATTCGCAATATTTTCTCCTGGTCTGTGTCTGTTGTGAGAGGCAATTCACCATGGGCCATGTGTGTCCCAGCACATTCTTTGCTGGGTAAGGCCCTAACCACGCTTTACCCTGGTCATCTCTCACCCTGAGGGGTGAGCTGTCTCACCCCAACAAAGACCAGGCTCGCTTCTGCTTGTTATGAAAGCAGTGAGTCCTCCAAACTCAGCACCTCCTCCTGTAACACAGTCCACTGTGTGTGCAGGCACCCATGATGGGCCCTTTACATTGCCCCACGGGTGCATGGGGCTGGCACAAGCATCACAAAAACACTGCAGCTACTACTTTTACAGTGAATAATAAAGTGCCTTGTCTCTGATTCTGTAGCTTTGTGTCTTCTGCCAGCATCCATGAAACAATAACAGGCTAACTTGTTGGTTTGTAAGTAGGATAAAACCTCAGATCCTGCACAGTGCTTGACAGCTTTGGCGATAAGGGTGGGAGGCTGACAGAAATAGGGATTTCTGAAGAGGAAGGATAAGGGCCCACACAAGCCAGGTTAGAGACTACTAGAAGACTTCTTGGCATCCAGTAGGGAATGCTCTTGCCCGAATGGTGGGCAAGTGAGAAGGAGTTAAGGATCCCTAGCCGTCCTACCAGTTAATGAATGATGTTAGAGACTAAGTGGTGAGAGGCAGGATTGAAACAAGCCACCTGATTGGTACCTTAGTTCTCCGCACCCCACCCGCCCGGCCCTCCCCTCGACCGGGGCTCCATAGCTGTTGCAATACAAATAGAAGTGAGTTTCTCCATTGATATGGAGGGAATAAACTAGCAGTGGGGGAAATTGTTGCAATGCAAATAGAAGTGATTGTTCATTTTCCTCTTGAGAGCAAGGAAAACAAAGAGAACTTCAAACAGGCTAGAGGAGAAAGATAACCTGGCCTGAAAGAGTTAAACAATCTTGGTTATTCTTTAGCTGTTACTACTAACAAACACTTGTAGCTAGACTTGTCTTTCACGAAGCTGATTACTCTCTGACTCCATACGAATTACACCTTGCACCTGGCATTTCTTCCCCCTCCATACTCTCCTTTGCAGCACTCTTCATTTCAGAAAGAAGGTCATGGGCCAATAACTTCAGAGACAACAGACCCGGTTGCTGCATTTCTGATGCCAGCTTTGGCCATGAATTTGCAGAAGAAAAGAATGCAAGATCCTCACCACCTGGATTCTCATCATTTATCCAGACTGCGAGCCCCACATATAAAATCTTCCCCGACTCCCGAGGAGCAGGGGGCACAGTTCTTGAGGCACTAGCCTGCTATGTCTTCCCTTCTGCCTGGCAGAAAAATAAAGCCATCTCTCTTTTCCTCCAAACTCTCTGTCTCCGTATTTCTATTTGGCCTTGGTGCACAGAGTAGCCATTATTATGGCAACATAGCTACCATCTCAAGGGAAAGGTATCCATACACACAGGTTATTAGCTTCTAGGCAATAGTTCCCCTTGACCACCTACTTTTCTTGTGACTTAGTATCCATTTCAGAAGTCACCATTCTCTAGGACATTTTCAATTATGACACAAAAATTCCTCTGCTAGGTACCTTAGTTCTTTTTTCCCCCCAGTTTTATTGAGATAGAATTGACATACAGCACTGTATAAGATGAAGTTTAAGGTGTACAGCATAATGATTTGAATTACATAGGTCATGAAAAGATGACCACAATACGTTTAGTGAACATCCATCATCTTATATAGATATGAAATTAAAGAAGTAGAAAAACAGTTTTCCTTGTGATGAGAATGCCTTAGGATTTACTCTCTTAACAACTGTCATAAAGAGAGCACAGCAGTGTCAATTATATTGATCACGTGTACATTACATCCCTAGTACTTATAACTGCAAGTTTGTACGTTTTGACCGCCTTACCCACCCCCCCCACCCTCCCACCCCACCCCCCCGCCCCACACCACAAGTCTAATCTGTTTCGACAAGTTTTGTACCTTAGTTCTTGATCCCTCTCTCTGGGAGGGCAGAGGAAGGGTTGTTATCATGACAATGACATTATCATGACAATGGGACAGCCCTGAATCCTTAGTTAAAAGGGAATATGGTTGCTGAGTCAAGGGGTCTCCTAAGCTGAAATAGTGTCAGAAATGAGGAGGTACAGGGACTTCCCTGGTGGTGCAGTGGATAAGACTCCGCGATCCCAATGCAGGGGACCCAGGATCAATACCTGGTCAGGGAACTAGACCCCACATGCATGCCGCAAGTAAGAGTCCACATGCCACAACTAAAAGATCCCGGATGCTGCAACTAAGACCCTGCGCAACCAAATAAACATTAAAAAAAAAAAGAAATGAGGATGTACAGATTTAGGTAATGAAAAACATTAGAGGGGCAGTCACTCAAAATTGAAAGTAAATGGAAAGCCTTGCTCACTGGTGCAGAGCTGCTCTCTCCCTCCACACCCTCTCACACTCTGATGTCTCTCTCCTCCTCTACCTGGATTTCAGCTGCTTTAAAGAACAAAAAAAAGAGAGGAGGACTCAAACTTTTATGACCATTGGCAACAAGCTTCCAAGTCACCATCCTATCCAGTCCTTAGACTGGAGAGGGCGTTCCACACACACATGGCCAATGACCTTGAGATCTCCATGGTAGAGCTGTGGCACATGGGTAGGCAGAAAGGAAGACTCCCGGAGCGGGGCACTCTGGAAGGTACCAGGGGTGGGGGTAGGTTGCTCCTGGGGCTAGGAAACAAAGTAGAAAAAACCTCTAGCTATTCCCTTCAGGTTGGCCTCCTCCAGTCCCCTCCCCTCCTTGTCTTCCCTCCTCCCACGCCTGGAGCTGCCTGGAACTACTGTTGTAACGTGGGAAGTGCAGGTGCTAAACAACTTGGTTTGTGTTCCCAAAGGGAACAAAAAGAACCTGAGCTCAACTGATAGAGCTTGAGTAAAACTTTCCGTGAAGGAAAACAGTTCAAGTGATCTTGTGGTTAGAGCCTTCTGTGCCAATTCAATCTACTGATGCGAAAACGTATAAGGAAATTGATGTGTTCAGTGCTTGTACTGCACAATACATGCTCATAAAAACTCAGAGGAGGGACTTCCCTGGTGGTCCAGTGGTTAAGACTCTGCGCTTCCACTGCTGGGGGCACGGTTTCAATCCCTGGTGGGGGAATTAAGATCCCACATGCCACAGGGCAGCCAAAAAAAAAAAAAAAGAGTCAGAGGAGATCCTTCTATTCAGGGCACTGATACAAGTAGAAAGGTGCTACTGGGACAAACTCCCGATATTTGCCACCTGTGTGGGGGGCGGGGGGTGGAGGGGGCATGAGGTGTCAGTGTTTACTGTGAGTGCCTTTGTCCTCTGATGTCCAAAGCTTCCACGGCATAGATGACATCAGAATTCCTTCAAATCAACAGCCCTGACTACAGTGTTATCACACGTATGCTCAGTGGGCAGAATTCAAGGCTGTTCTCATAAATCTGGTCAACCCTCTCCTTGATGAAACTTGTTATACTTTTACTGACTCTGGGGCTGTTACCAATGGCCTGGCCATTCCATCTGTCAATTGAGAGACTACAGACTGGCAGATTAAGACACCTCTTTTAGGGGTGGTAAACTGTGCAAACAAACTGGATGTTGATGGGACTGCCTGGGTCACTCACAGGGATGCCCACACCAAAGGTCTGCTCTTTGATAAGACCAACTAAAATCAAGCTGCTGATCAAGCCTGCACTGCCAGAATGCCATCAGACATAGCAACACATCTGGCATCGGGGACCGGGCACAAACTAAATGACTCTGTTTCTGAAGCAGAAGCCACTACTATGTGCCAGACTTGTGACTCATGCCAAAAGTTGGCCTGTTTGTCTTGCAACAATGGCAGCCACAATGCATGGGGCATTGGCCTGCTCGCTCCTGACAGATTGATTACATCAGACCTTTTACTGTCCCCCTCAATGCTACCAATGGTCTCATCACTTTCGATACTTTTTAAGGTTATGTGTTGCTATTTCAGTCTGATCAGCTGACTCCAACCACAGCATATGGCTTCTGTGAGTCTTATCTGTGTCATGTTTTCAGTTCTCCAGCCCATTTGCAGCACGACAATTGGTACATCTTTTTTTTCCCTCAAATGTCACCCAGTAATGGGCCAATAGTCAAAGTATTTGATGAACAATCCACACGCTCTACCATCCATTAATATGTGATATTGTTAAGCATTCAAACAACTTCTGACTCTACTTCCGCTTTGTCCACACACCTTAGTGGGGCAATTTGGTCACTGAATGCACACGTCCCCAGAAAGAAATCTCTTGGCTGCCGCCTGTGCAATAAACAGGATGAAAGGTCTGGATACAAGCAAGGGGTGACTGGAGAAAAGGTGAAGTTATAGGTATTGGGATGGGGCACTCCGATCGTGTGGCAGAGGAGGGAAATTACCAATCCCCAGCACTTTGGGAGAGATTAATGCTGTCTTTGTCCCCTGGATCTAGCATTGTCACCTCAGTCAGGCAGCAGCTGTACTGGCACTCTGATCTGCTGTGCAATTTTGTAATCCCCCTCCATGTGCTATGAAATCAGAAAAACTCATGCAGTTATGACAGATCTAGAACTATTTTGTTATTCCTAATGCCATCAATGGCAGCCCCTAAAAGTGAACATGTATAAACACACAATCCAGTACAACATTGTTTCAATCTCACCAATGCATATGCTTCTCTTGACACCCAAGTGGCCTTGGGTTACGCCCCGTATGAAGATTAAGGCTGCAAATATTGGTGACACTGCCCATGTGGCTTGAGCAAACCAATGTAATGGTGACAACAAATCCTGAACTGTGCCCCTTTGGGTTATATGTTTGTATGTGGGGGAAAATGAGCCATGGACTCTCTCCATTGGGAACAGAGATTGCTTTTTGGCCCATTTATTCCCCTTATAATTACTGGCAATGATATCAAAGATCATCAGGACAGTCTAAACTCCCTTTTGTGGGCTGTTATATATAAGAGTCTGGCCTGAGACTATATCCTTACTGTCTAAAAAACGACAGTATTTCCCGCTGTGACTTATTCAGAGTTGGATGAGATCAGGACTCTGGGAGGGGTGGATGAAGTCACTACTGTGAGGTGGTGTCATCATGCAGCTTGGAGTTCTGCTGAAAATAGTTCATGAGACAAATTCAGCAGATTTGACCCCAGATTCTCTTGGTCAGGTTAGAGTGGTATACTCATGCAAAAAATTCAAATTTGGCCAAGAATGTGTTGGGCTGAAGGGTAGAATGTTGGGAGAGATGCTCCCCATGGGCCACTAGTGCCCTTGCACATTTTTCTGATGGGCATGCCAAGACTGGAAGACCCTGACCACTCTTTACCTGGCAATTTCTCAGGATTGTGTTTTCATCACTGCAAACAGCCTTGAGGAACGAGGTGATGTCTTCCCCTAGACAGAGAGGACTTGTTTCCACTTGTTATAAAAGCAACGAACACCCCAAGCTCGCTGTTCTTCTCCTGTAATGTAGCCCCCTGTGTGGGCCAACATCCATGACAGAGACTTTGCATCACCTCCGTGGAACTTGGGGAGCATGGGGGACCAGCAGGAGCACTGTGCTGATCCTCTAACTATGACTTTTGCCAGGAGTAATAAGGCCATTTGTCTCAGACCCAGGGGTCTGTTACCAGTATCCACAAAACAGTAACAGGGTAACTTTTTAGCTTCTAAATATGGTAAAATCTCATATCCTATCAAATTCTTGACAGCACTCTGTCTTTTAATTTCCTTAACAGTGACTTTTAAAGAGGAGCCCAAGTTTTTAATTTGAATAAAGTCCAATTCATCAGCTGTTTATTTTTACGGATTGTGCTTTTGTGTCATGCTTAATCACTCTCTGCCTAATCCCAGGTCACACAAATTTTTTTCTTGTGCTTTCTTCTAATATTTTTTATACATTTATGATTTACATTAGATTTATCATCTAGTTTGGATTGATTTTTTAATAAAGTATTAATTTTAGGTAGAGTTTCAATTTTTCTATTTCTCTTTTGTTTTGCCTATTGATGTTCAATTATTTCAATATATTTGTTGAAATGTTATCCCTTCCCCACTGAATTACTTTTTCACCTTTGTGAAAATCAGTTAGCCATATGCGTGTAGGTCTATTTCTGAACTCTCTTCTGTTCCATTGATAGGTGTGTTTCTCTCTTTTTCAATACCACACTGTTCGATTACTCTAACATTATAGTACAATCATTTTAAAAATAAAATAGATAAAATACAAATGTAAGGCTTTGTCCTATTTACATTACAAAATATGTTTCCTGCAATGTGGAATGGAGTATAATTTATATCCTACACTTTATGGTATCATCACATACTGCACACAAACATAAACTAGTGAGTTCCTTAAATATTAAATAACTAGATAGTTGGGTTAAAAATGTTTTATATTATGTAGAAACCTTTGGTGGATTATATAGACTTTTAAAGTCTTTTAGGGACTTCCCCGGTGGTCCAGTGGTTAAGACTCTGCACTTCCACTGCAGGGGGCTCGGGTTTGATACCTAGTCTGGGAACTAAGATCCCACATGCTGCATGGCTGGAAAAAAAAAAAGGAGGGCAGAAGACCTAAAATAGACATTTTTCCAAAGAAAACATACAGATGGCCAAGAGGCATGTGAAAAGGTGTTCACCATTGCTAATAATTAGAGAAATGCAAATCGAAACTACAATGAGATATCACCTCATACCCATCAGAATGACCATCATCAAAAAATCTACAAACAATAAATGCTAGAGAGGGTGTGGAGTAAAGGGAACCCTCCTACACTGTTGGGATATAAACTGGTACAACAATTATGGAGAGCAGTATAGAGGTTCCTTAAAAAACTAAAAATAGAGTTACCATATGATCCAGCAATCCCACTCCTGGGCATATATCCGGAGAAAAACATGGTACAAAAAGATATATGGGGACTTCCTAGGTGGCGTAGTGGTTAAGAATCCGCCTGCCAATGCAGGGGACACAGGTTCGAGTCGAGCCCTGGTCTGGGAAGATCCCACATGCCTCGCAGCAACTAAGCCCATGGGCCGCAACTATTGAGCCCGTGTGCTGCAACTACTGAAGCATGTGCACCTAGAGCCAGTGCTCTGCAACAAGAGAAGCTACCGCAATGAGAAGCCCGAACACCACAACGAAGAGTAGCCCCCATTCATCACAACTAGAGAAAGGCTGTGCACAGCAACAAAGACCCAACGCAGCCAATAAATAAATTTAAAAAAAAAAGATAACCATCAAGGACCTACTGTAAAAAAAATAAAATAAAATAAAAAAAGAAAAGAAGGGGTAATTATTATGGATTTTTAAAACTTAGGGGAAAAATTAAAATATCTTTAGCAGACTAAAAATAAATAAATAGGTAAATAAATAAATGAGTCAGTAACATTTGGGAAAATTGGTTTGGGTGAGCTAAGATACATTATTTTTCCCACTTATATTAATGAAAGATATGCTTCTACTATCCAAAAATGTGGTATCGAACATATTTTCTGTAACATTTTAGATTTAAATAATGAGTGTCTATTCATTATTTTTCCACACTTAAAACTCTAAACAACAACGATAGCAACAATGACATGTTGCCACTTAGCACAATAAAACTACGCCTTCTACAAAACAAATCACACACAATGCCTTCCCAAAAGGGGATGCCCAAAGTCTCACAAGGTATCACATCTAGCTCTAAATTCAGGATTGTTGACCCATGTTCATTCGTCTTTAAGTTCACCATAATCACATACTGATACTCTGTAATTTGTGGACTCAATTGTGAAGGTCAACCACGATCAATATACCCTACATAAAGTGACCAGGTGAAGAGGATACATTAACATACACACACAGCAAAATAAGGAAAAAAGAAAATATGAACAGCTACTTCCATTTTTTCCTGAAACTAGTCACAAAGCCATAGTTGGTGTTTATAACTTCTTTCTTTCATTATTCATTCCATTTTCTCTTGTCCTCAGCCAGTTTCTCAGCTATCAAGTTCTCTTTGCCTGGTGGGCTGAGGTAAAGCTTCGTTACTGAGAGGTTTGAGCCCTCAGTGGTCCTGCCTATGTGATGCTTCTGTAATCTTTCATTAACTTTGATCACTAAATATGGCAGTATTAAAAGGAACCCCTACCTGCATTGTTTAAGAGCAGCCAAACATCCCCTTGATGATCAGGGTCAATCACATCAATCAAACCCATATTTTGCCTGTTGGCCCAGTGACGCATGTAGCTCAAATGGCTAGGTTGCAGTCTCAACAATCTATTCAATGGAATCATTGCTGTTCCTTCTGGTAGACTGATAATCAGACATTTAAATCAGCAGAGGCCAAAATCAAGGGGACATGAAGAAAATACTTGGCAAACGGACATTGAATAGGCAATTCACCATTCTAGATGATGTTGAATAAGGTATGACCAGTGTGAACTCTCTTTAGCTCTTTCTTGCCTTTTACTGTAAAATGAGTTCCTTAGTCAGAAGCAGTCTTGTGTGGGATGTCATAATTGTGAGTACTCCCACGAAAGTGGTGCTGGTTGAAGTGTTGCAGTCAGAGAAGACAAGTCCATATTTCCATTCCTTCCATGATGGAAAGGGTCCAAGGAAATGGTGCGTATTGGGAGTTTAGTATTGACCTCTGCTATTGGCAGGTGGGGTTAGACACTCAACTGATCTGATAGCTACATCAGCCTTGGTGACGGGACGTCCATGTAACTGAGCCTATTCAGAGCCTCTGTCCCTGCAACCGTGGCCACTTTGTACATGGGCCCCTGACCAAGCTTCAGAGTGGGGCTGGCTGACATTCTTAGATAAGTCATCTTGTTCACATGATTATTGAGAGCCTTCATCACAGTTGATGCCCTCTGCTGGGCATTTATATGGAACACAAATGTATTCACACTCTGTGGCCATTCCTCCAACTACATATTACTTCTCCCAAACCTTCTTGTCACCAGGACTACAATTTTTTTTCTTTCCAAGTTCCTGAACATCAGTCGGTGTAGAGCGATACCTTAGGCCATTTCTCCTTCCAAGCAAAGTGAACAGCCAGATATACCACTTGAAATTATGTTCTCAGAGAAGATTTTACTTTTTCACTGTCTTTCTGGGCTACTCCTGTTTGGGGCTGGGATGCTGCAGCAATATGCTTCCGGTTGGTGCCCTTATGTCATGCAAAGCTGTACTTCAATAGATTCCTGACTTGGGAAAGGCATCCACCCTCACCAATATGGGTGGGCATCAGCCAATCCCTTGAGGGCCTGAAAGGAACAAAAAGGCAATGGGAGAATTCTCTCTCTTCTTGAGCTGGGACATCCATCTTTTCCTGTGCTTGAACATTCGATGGAGCTGCTGGTTCCTGGGTCTTCGGACTCCAGGAGTTACACCAGCACCCGTGGTTCTCAGGCCTTTGGGTTTGAACTGTAAGTGTGGGTTGCCAAAGGGAAGGCAATGTGGCAGGTGTAGGCACACTGGGAGTGTGAGCCACTACTCATATACCTTACTTGTGCCTTCAGAACCTGCTCAAGGCCAATCTGTATATGCCGTTTCTATTTCAAGAGCCCTATGTATTTTTCACTAGCCAAACAGGTACATCAAACAGGGATGTGATAGGGATCACTATCCTGGGATTTTAAAGTCTTGATGGTGACCCTAATTTCTGTGAGTCTCCCATGCCTGCAGTATTAGTTTCAGTTTACTATTTTGACAATACAATATAATGGTTAAGAACATGGACTCTGGAGCCAGCGTCTGGTTTAAGTTCTAGTTTACCAATTATTAACTGGTGACCTTGGGCAAGTTACTTAAGCTTTCAATCCCTTAATTTCCTTTTCTGTAAAATGTATACAATAATAGTACCTACTTCGAAACTAACACGATATTATAAATCAACTATACTTCAATAAAAAAAACCCAAATTCTAAAAAAAATAATAATACATAAAAACACCCCAAAAGATAGTACCTACTTTGTAGTGCTATTTTGAGGAATAATGTGTTAATGTATGTAAAGTGCTTGGAAGAATGCCTGGCATGTAACAAGTGCTATATTCATGTTTACTATTACTGCTACAAAACTGCAAAGGGGGGTAAGTTTCAGGTTTCCACGTGGCCCTTCCTAACAGAAAAATTCATTCTCCACAGGTCAGGGAGCCAATTGGCATGTTTTGCCAGTTACTGGCTTTACCTATTACAACTTTAAACCCAGGAACTGGGGATATTACCAGAGAGAGGGTTTGTACACCCTCCTGGCCCCACCATGAGTTGGATTTAGGCCAAAACTCCATTTATTGCTTGATATTTATTAGCCCTCACTCTGACTGCAGGCAGTAGTGGTGCTCTGAATTCCCAGGATGAGTGTCAGCTCAGAGCTATTGTCTAATAATCCCCACAGAGGATTTTTATTTCTTCTCTGCACAGTTACCTTGGGAAACTGCTCTGGGGCCTTTGGGGGTAACTAGGAAGATTTATAGTACATAATTACAATGTTACCATAGCATCTTTCCTCAAGGCTCCCTGTCCCCCCTTCATTCTAGGGACCCTGGATATACAATCGAAGGGCTGTGACATTCTATCATGGTGACCCAACTTTCTGTTTGCCAGAATTCTTTTGGTTAAATGAGTGGTGCTTCTATTTCAGTCCTAGGGGGCCCCATGATTCAAGTAATTACCACTGAAGATCAAAACACTCAAAACTTAGAGCCTTAAAACAACCACCATTTATTTAATGTGCAGTTGTTGAGGGTTGGCAATTTGGGCTGGGCTCAGCTGAGCTATTCTTCTGCTGTGTCAGCTGGACTCTCATGTGTCTATGGTCAGCTGCTGCTAGTAATCTTGGTGACACTACTTCTAGGGGTTGGTTGGCTACCATTTGGGGATACAGAGATAACAGGCATGAGTCTCATCATCCAGTCTGGTGGCAGCAGCTTTATAAGACTAGCAAGAATGCGGGCCCCAATGCAGAGGCACTTTTCTAGCTTTTGTCTGCACTATTTTTGCCAAGGTCCCACTGACCAAAGCAAGTTAGAAGGTAGCTTCAAGAAAAAAGAAACAGATCACCTTTTGATGAATCTGCAATGTCAATGCAAAGTTATGGATTCAGGGAGGGGAAACATTTGTGGCAATTTTTATCTGCCACAGGCACCAATCCCCCTCCCCCTATTCTGGAGCCCTAGCCCTTTGCAGGCATGTCGCTCCATTTCTTTAGAGAAATACTGTCCATTTTCATCCAGGAGATAAACTCCTCCACTGGTGATGGGGGAGGGGAAGATGGTGGAAGTAGAGTCCAACTTATTCCGCCATTTTTCAAATAACTTTAAAAATAATCTTCTCCTTTTACCTCATCCTCCCATGTCCACTCTCCACACCTGGTCCTTCTTCCCCCAAAGTGGTTCTGCTTCTGCTGCAACATTTGCCTGAGATTTGTTGGACTGTGGTGCCCTCCTCTATGATTTATTTTTCACTTTGAGTCAATCTGTATTCATTCCAGGAATTTATCAAACACTTTGGGCCACAACCCTCACCCCTTGCACTAATTTTATGAATGAATTTACTTTGCACTTCTTTATATTTTTTTCTATTTGTTTTGGAGAGGTAAACACCTTTGTTCCATTCAGTGTCTTCTACTCAAAAGCCTCTCATGAACTTTAAATCTATTATCTGTAGACCAATATAGCAGTTAAAAAATTATATTCCTCCCAGACATACTAAGAGTGGGTGATTCAGACAGAAGAATCAAGGTATATGTGCTCTATTGTGAGAAAGACGAGCTAAAAGATTTTACAGTTTCCCAAAGACAGTAACTGTGGCCTATTAGGACTATTTTATATTCTCAGTGTCTGGTGTGAGGGAGAAGGAGGCATTATTTCCTTTGTTTAATGTATTACGTGAGGCTGTTTTGTGTGCTCTATGTTTCTCCTAAAGCTATGGTTGAGATTTTATCATTTTCAGGCTGCTTGTGTTATTCTGCCTGCCTTAGGCAAAAATTTTAATATAAAAATGAGCAAAGGGACCAGAGCCTGGGCAGCCTGAGGGTCAAGGAGACATAGGGGAGGAGAGGGGAAAGTTGCTTAACTCTCCTCTTCCCCACTGTTGCCACTTTCCCTGGGGTCTCTAGGACCCTTTAGTCTGCATGTTAGTTGTAAGCCCTCCCTCTGCCTTCCAGTCATCCAGTCCACAGGGCCCTCCTTCCTTTTGATGCCACTCTAAATGACCAATGATCATAATATTCAGCCTCAACTGTAATCAAATATAAGCAAATTAAAATAATTAGAATAATGCTTTGCTTTTAGATTAGCAATAATAAAATAATACATACTAATAATATGGGTGAGGGTGTGGAGAAATGGACAGCCTCATACCTTGCCTGAGGCAGTGGAAATTGGTACAACCCTTTTTACACGGAAATTGGAAATACTGATTAAAATTAAGACTGCACATCTTTTTTTTAGCTTGTCCAAATGATTACACACACACACACACATATATACTTTTAATTGAAGTATAGTTGATTTACAGTACTGTGTTAGTTTCAGGTGTACAGCAAAGTGATTCATATATATATATATACACACACACATATATATATACACACACATATTCTTTTTCAGATTCTTTTCCATTGTAGGTTATTAGAAGATATTGAATATAGTTCCCTGTGCTATACAGGTCTTTGTTATTTATCTCTTTTATATATAGTAATGTGTATCTGTTAACCCCAAACTCCTAATTTATCCCTCTGCCTCTTTTCCCCTTTGGTAACCATAAATTTGTTTTTTATAAGACTGCAAATCTTTTGAAAGAGTAGTTCCTTACATACGAATGTGCAATGATATCTGCACATATAAATGATGTCTAACCTTGCTAGTAAACAAAATATGCAAATTAAAACAATGAGATACAATTTTCACCTATTAGAATGTCCAACATTTAAAAGAATGTTGATGTCCATTATTTAGAAAGTTGAGGATGTTCATGGATACCTTAGCACAAGCTGTGTGGAAGACAGTTTGACAATATGTATCAAAATCATTAAATATACAGGGATATATGTATAAAAACAGATGATTGAACTTGGTGTACCCCCCAAAAAAAAATCATTAAACAGATGAAAACCTTTTGATCCAAGAACTCCATCTCTAGGAATATATCTCAGGGAAATATCAACATTGTTTATGATCATGAGAAATTTGAAACCATCCAGATATCCTTCAGTTAATTATTGGCCATCCATAAGGAATAATACACAGTATTATTGATCATGAGGAATCAATATGGAGGGACTTGCCTGGTGGCACAGTGGTTAAGAATCCACCTGCCAATTCAGGGGACATGGGTTCGATCCCCGGGTGGGAAAGATCCCACACGCCTCGGAGCAACTAAGCCCGTGGGCCACAACTACTGAGCCCATGTGCTGCAACTACTGAAGCCCATGTGCCTAGAGCCTGTGCTCTGCAACAAGAGAAGCCACATCACTGAGATGCCCATGCACCACAATGAAGAGTAGCCCCTGCTCTCCGAAACTACAGAAAGCTGGCACACGGCAATGAAGACCCAACGCAGGCAAAAATAAATAAATAAATAAAATTTATTAAAAAAAAGGAATCAATATGGAAAGATAAGCAAGATATATCATTATGTTTGAAAACAACTGTCTGGGCAGTACGTTAGTATGATTTCACTTTTGTTTTATGATTTGTATGTGAAATATGTATATATGCCTTGCTTATTAAATATGTAAATAATTGATGAAAACATATACCAAGCTGTTAATAGCCTTTCTTTCAGGGTGTTGTGATCCTAGGAACTTTACTTTTCTCATAATATATACTTAAGATTTAATGTTTTACAAGCAATCAGTAAAACAATATTACAAATTAAGAAATTAAGGAAAGTTGCTCGGCTTCTCTGATAATTAAATGCAAATTAGAAGAATAATGAGATATAATTATTGTCTATCATGTTGAGGAAAAACAAATCCCAAGATTAATACTCGATGTTGTATAGAGCCCCTGTCTCTAAATAACTTCCTTCATCAACATATGCATTAGTAAACCTTTTTGACCTCAAACACTAAATATCTATGCTTCTGTGATTGCTTTTTATAAATGAAAAAGGGATCATATTATTCATCCTCTTCTGCCACTTGCAAATTCACGTGTACAATGATGCTCAGTGCAACAATTTTTGGCATAAGAAAAAGTGGAAACATTCAGAACGTCGATCAACAGGGAACTCGTTAAATGAATTATTGAACATTTTTAGTCAACATATGTATTGGTGTAATAATCCGTCGTCAAAGGGCGTGAGGTAGTTGTACATTATTGATATGGTAAGAGCACTGCATCAACACATCACATCTGGAAGTATATACAGGAAACGTAATCTCAGTTCACGGCGGGGGCGGGGTGGGGAATGGGAAGCTAAGCAGGGAACTTTCTTTCCATTGTTTTCACTGTGCTGTTGACAATTTCTAAAAACTTTTCCCATTAGCAGAATACTACAGATGTAAAGCAAAAACAAACAAAGGACGCTTGAATGAGTAAAACCAGAATGCTCACGTCTTAAAGTTAAATTAGTGGCTATGGTGTATTTGTACTAGCTCACAATTGAGGATTGAAAAAATTCCTAAAGGGATTTGAGGCAACAAGAAAAGCGTTCACGCTTCGAAGCTGCTCAAGATCGTGCTTTTGAAGGAACATTTCTAACGTTTTGAGCAAGTTTCGCTTTGCTTCCATTAAAATTTAAAAGTTAAAAAAAAAAAGACCACCGGGGTCAGGAAGCCTAGTCTCCGGGTAAAGTGCACGCCCCTCCCCCTCCTCCCCGCCTCCCCCTCCTCTCCGCCTCCCCCCTACCTCCTCGCCCCTACCTTCCCCCCTCCACGTCCCGGGGCTCCTGATCCCTGGCGCCCAGCCCGACCCCGCCCCACGCGGCCCGGCGGCAGCTTAGCCCGGCGGCCGGGCGGGGCACCGCGGTCGGTGGCCCGAGCGCAGCCAGAGGAGGAGGAGGACGCCCACCGTGCAGCGCAGCTCGCATCTGCGGCCGCGCGATCCACCTCCCGCGCCGATTGCCCCCGCGGGCGTCCCTCTGTCCGCAGAGCCGGAGGGAGGCGCCGGGCTCTGGGCGCTGTGTGGGAGGCCACACCAGACCGATGGCGGCGGCGGCGGCGGCCCTGTCGGGCCTGGCGGTGCGGCTGTCGCGCTCGGCCGCCACCCGCGGCTCGTACGGCGCCTTCTGCAAGGGGCTCACGCGCACGCTGATCACCTTCTTCGACCTGGCTTGGCGGCTGCGCATGAACTTCCCCTACTTCTACGTCGTGGCTTCGGTGATTCTCAACGTCCGCCTGCAGGTACATATTTAGAGAGACTAACTTTGTGGCATTGGGGGGGCCCAGCAGGATGGCTGACCTCCACCCACCAGCTCACCCGCCTTAGAGCAAAGTGACCAGCTCGCCTCGCGCACAGACTTGCCGGCCTGTCCTGACATTAAATGGGCGGCTAGAAATCATTATTTGCGGAAAGCCTGCAATATAACCAAAAAAGCCTAAGATATAACGAAAAGTTGAATTTCAAGGAAATAGCTAATCCAAAGAACAGAACTTAAAAATCTGAAAATCCTCAGAAATATTTGCGACGTTCTTGCATCCATCAAACAAAAGACAGCACGAACGTATGGGAAATGACAATAAGCACAGGATGCCTTAAGGGCGAAAAAAGGGAAAGTTACTAACAACTTAAAAAAAGATAAACTGTTCAAGAATGGTCCAGACTGGAGGCAAATCTTCCAAATTAGAAAAAGAAGTGAATAGACTTCCAACTGAATGGCATCAATTCTAGGCAATAGACGATGGAGTTAGAAGCGGGAGGAAATTTATCACGTGATCTGTAAGACATACATTTCTTCATCCCCAAAGAAAAACACAACGGCAAACAAAACCTACAGGGAAAAACAAACATTTCAAACTGTACAAGGAGAGCATGCTTCACACATGAAGCAACCTCAGATGTGGCCTGTTTTTCAGCCGTTGCCTGGAGCGTGAGAAAGGGAATCTGAACACTGGCACGTGGATCAAGACTCTGCAGTCACAGAAAATCCAGTCATAGCGTTCAACTTTGCTATGCAGTGAACAGTGTTTAAATAATCATTACAATGGAAATATTAGTTATGGTTTTTCGTTTTTAGACTAAATCTCTAGGCAAAGCTGGGGAGATTTCATTATGTTTATAGAACAGAGTGGGAATGTTAACCAACTTCGAAAAGTACAGGCAACAAGCTGGCAGGCAGAGAGGAGGAAATAGAATAGTGGTGTTATTCTCCTAAACTAGGAAGTCCAGATACTGTCTCTAGTTGAAAAAATAAGACAGATTTAGGGGTTAGATTAAAGCCAACAAGGTAACCAACAGAAGAGTTAAAAATAGTGATACAACCATATGGAGGGGGGAGGAAAACCCCAGAGGACAGCAGGAAGTCAGCAGAAAATGCCTCATGTCATCAAGTTAAGAAATAGCAAGAAAAGCATATTGTTAGGAAAAATGGAGTTAACCTCTAAACAGACATGTATAAAAGTTTTTGCCTCTGGGTTGGGAAAGCAAAAGTTGAGAAGGGTGGGTGGGGATTCACAGCTTTTCATTATATGTCCTTTTGTACTGGTTGATTTTTCTAAATCCTTTCTATGCATGTATTACTTTGATTGAAAATTAAAACTTATTAAAAATGAATTTACTGCAATTAGAAGGAAATTTGGGGGAAGGAGGGTGGGGAGTGGCACATGAGTCCAGGTAGATTCTACCTTCCTATCTTTCTGCAATACTGGATGCATATCCTAAAATGTTCTTGAATGATCACTTGAAGTATGATTTCCTTGCCTTACAAGCGAACGGTAAGACCATAAGGAAATGCCTCATGAAATGGCCAGTAATCTTCAGGTAGCCCAGGGCTTCCTTACTCTAACGTAACTTTTCATGAGCTAATCTCTGCAATCCCATAGTTAAAGTAAAAACAAAACAAAAAGTGTGATTTAATTTTTCAAAACTGAAAAATTTAAAAACTGAAAAATTGGACAAGTATCCCATGATGTTTAGACAAGGTTCTTACATTTTAGTATTGATCATAAGAGCAAGCCAGGGGAAATAAGCTAAATGTACAACACGAGCTTGGCTAAATAGAAATAGTCCATCTATGTAATGGGGTACTATGTAGCCATTAAAAATAAGGAATTATGTTTTGTGCATGTGGAATGAATTTAGTAGATGTAAAGTCACCTCACCAATGGCTCAAGTGATTGAGCCAGGGAGAAACAAATATATATTGTATAATATACATTTATACACTCCACTTATAGAGAAGTAATAATACTTGCAAACAGTATTGCACACTTACCATAAGCTATGCAACGTCCTAAGCACTCTATATACATCACTTCATTTAATTCTCACAACTCAGAGATAGGTGACAATCATTACCCCCAATATTCACGAGAGGAGACAAACACGGAGAAGGACAGTGGCAGAGTGATGAAATATTGCCAACAATATTATTCTTCCTACTAATGTGAGACATTCATTGCTATGGTTCATTTTTTTCTTTGCATTTTTAAATTGAAGTATAATTGACACAGTTTTATTAGTTTCAGGTGTAAAACAGTGATTCAATATTTTTATATGTTACAGAAGGATCACCACTGTTATAGTTAGTTAATTGTATTTTTATTATTTGAATTGTGAGGCCTCTTTTTAAAAACTTTAGTGTAGAAGTCACTATCCAAGTGGGTGGCATGGATGCTGGAACTTTAGGAACACAGGGCTAGGCACTCCATTCCTGCACCCTTGGCTTAGCACTCCCAAATACAAGTGCAGTGTATCACTGCACACGAATGGAGGGTCAGATGAAACTCATAGTCACTCAGGATTTGAATCCTAACCAAAGAAATTAGTTTTTTTGGTCCCCACTCCGCACTGGGAGGCATGCGGGATCTTAGCTCCCTGACCAGGGATCGAACCTGCGCCCTCTGCAGTGGAAGCACAGAGTCTTAACCACTGGACCTCCAGGGAAGTCCCTCCTTTTTTAAAACTGAAGGAGAGTTGATTTACAATGTTTCAGGCATACAGCAAAGTGATACAGTTATACATATACATATATAGGGAATTCCCTGGTGGTCCAGTGGTTAAGACCCAGCCCTTTCGCTGCTGTGTGGACACAGGTTGGATCCCCAGTCCAGAAACTAAGATTCCACAAACCACATGGCATGCCCCTCCTGCTCCTATATATATATATTCTTTTCAAATTCTTTTCCATTATAGTTTATTATAAGATATTGAATATAGTTCCCTGTGCTATACAGTACAAACTTGTTTATTTTATATATAATAGTTTGTATCTGTTAATCCCAAACTCTTAATTACTCTCTCCCCCACCCCCACTATCCCCTTTGGTAACCATAAGTTTGTTTTCTATGTCTGTGAGCCTGTTTCAGTTTTGTAAGTAAGTTTTTTTTGTATTATTTTTTTTTAGATTCCACATATAAGTGATATTATATGATATTTGTCTTTCTCTGTCTCGCTTACTTCACTTAGTATGATCATCTCCGGGTCCATCCATGTTGCTGCAAATGGCATTGTTTCATTCTTTTCTATGGCTGAGTAGTATTCCATTGTGTGTGTGTGTGTGTGTGTGTGTGTGTGTGTGTATACACCACATCTTCTTTATCCATTCATGTGTCAGTAGACACTTGGGTTGCTTCCATATCTTGGCTGTTGTAAATAGTACTGCTATGAACATTGGGTGCATGTATCTTTTCAAATTATGGTTTTCTCTGTGTATATGCCCAGTAATGGGACTGCTGGATCATATGGTAGCTCTATTTTTAGTTTTTTAAGGAAACTCCATACTGTTCTCCATAGTGGCTGCACCAACTTACATTCCCACCAACAGTGTAGGAGGGTTCTCTTTTCTCCACACTCTCTCCAGCATGTGTTATTTGTAGACTTTTTAATGATAGCCATTTTGACTGGTGAAAAAAATTCCTTTTCTACCTAGACTCTATCATTTCTCTCTTCCTTTCCCCCAAGTCCTCTCCAGATAGGACCAAACTTTCAACTTTACAGGCACAGATGCAGGCTCCAGGTCCTGCACTTTCCTCAGGCTGGACTATAGCCTGCGCTTTCTGTTGTGACCCTTGATCCCCTTCCTTGGACACAGTTCCATGACTGCCTTCAGACTGGGTCTGGTCACCTAAATGACTACTGGTGATGAGTCCCTTCTCCAGCAACTCAGAGAGACTATCTCTAGAATCCTGGGGCCCAGTATAGGGATGGGAGTGGTCAGAGAGTGGGAAACATTCTGTCTTTCAAGACATGATTTACCATAAGTCCTCACCTTGGGTAGTTTTACTGCAAATCTAAGAGCTTTGCTTCACATCCTTTCTGAAAAATGCTTGGGAAGCTAGCGGTCAAGTTCATAAGCTAAATTTTGTTGAACCAAAGAATCTGAGTGATCCTGGGCAAAGTAACCAAAGTCTTAAAAGGTGAAGCCTCCATAACAAGCAAGGATACCAAATTTGAGGGGCCTTTGCTGGGTAGTGCTGTCCTTCCCTCATTTCCATTTCTATAGCAAGCACTCCTGTGGTCTGGAGAAGTGAATCTCTGATTTTCAGCGGTTCCCCAAAGGAGGAGATGTTAGGTAGACAGAAAAGTAATATAGACCGCATGTAGAAACACCCTTCTTCCATTCATATGATTCCAAACATGCTTCCTCCTGGCATGATTTAATTACTCCACATACCACCAAGAACTACCCACAGAGAAACAACACATACAAACACTTCCAGCTGTCACAGTCAGAGATGAGGTCATGGGGCCTCTGATTATAGTTCAAGTTCTCCCTGTGATGTCTTTTCTTTCTCTAGCGCCGCCATTATCCCAACTTAATATTGCTATTGTACAATTCTATGACCTAAATGGTGAATTCACCACCACCACCACTCATCCTATTTATAATACTAAAGAAGAGGTGAGAGAGATATTAAAAAAGA
This sequence comes from Hippopotamus amphibius kiboko, assembly GCF_030028045.1. NCBI lineage: Eukaryota > Metazoa > Chordata > Mammalia > Artiodactyla > Hippopotamidae > Hippopotamus > Hippopotamus amphibius. The sequence continues at coordinate 18,349,621 of NC_080203.1, read as the reverse complement.
CAATCAGCCAGGCAATACAGGTGGACGGTAAGTCCTTGTGTTCACACATGGCCATGAGGTGGTCCTGTTATTTATGACTTCCCTGTCAATTCCACGATCCTTTTTGCTTTAACTACTGGGGGGTACAGTTTCCCTCCTGAGGAGTCTGCACCTTAGTGGGCTTTGTAGAGTTGCAGTGCTCTGGTTTGCACGCTCTCAGGATTGTCATATAACAAGGTACCTTAGGGGATCCGAGTCTCATTCGTATTCCTCCCTGTCATTCTACAGCATGAACACCACAACCACCTGTTTTGAGTGGCTCCAGGAGCTAAGAGTGACTTCACATTTTGTGGAACCATTGTTTTGTTCCAGACTAGGAGTGTTTTTTCTACGGAACAAAAACCTCTAAACCAGCAGAGATCAGAGTTGCAGGGACACAAAGTAAAACTGTTGCAGATGGGTCAGGTGTAATTACGAGAGGCACCACCTTTATTTTTGCCTCCCAGTTCCCAAACTTGCAAATCTTGCAATGGGAGAAACAGCACTATAAGTTGGTTGCGGTTCATAGTGAATATTACATCCCAGCAGCCTGCACTGTGATTCTCCTGTCAGGGCTTACCACAAGCTCCGTATAGCAAGCATACTGATTCACTCTAAGCATTTTGGGCACCACTGGATATTCGAGGTGATAAGAGCCAAGCAGCAGACCTACTAGCATGGTTGCCTACACCAGCTAGCTGGAGAGCCTGTTTTAGCTGTGGATCCCCATTAGTCTGGGTGTGGTAGGAATAACACCTACTTTTTCAAATCTTGGATGGTGGCCAAAATCTCTGCACTTCCTGTAAGGATAAACTATCGCATTTTACTTCCTCTGTTGATAAGGAGGGCGATTTGTCCCTCCTTATCCTCATATTCCTTTCTCCAGGGGCCAGGTTGCCACTGTGGCAGTGTACAGGAGACAGGCGCCTGTCTCTGCCTGGAAATTTCCGGAAGTCAGGAGGCTTGCTGGAGCAGCCTGTTCCAGCAGGATAAGCAGAGGCCATGATATGGTGGATTTGGAAGAAAAGGATGGGGGCGATCTCCCACTCGCTGCCTTCTCTCTGTATCCCTCAGAAGCTGCAGAAGATGACTTCAGTGTTTTCTGTGATACTACGTGTTGGAGCACAGAGGTTAGAGGAAGCAATAGAATGTCAGGGTAGCCCTGACAGCTTACCAGCCCAAAACACTCCACCTGGAGAGGAGGTTAGGGACTTGGTTTGGTGGACTCTAAAAGGAGGCCCAGATGTCCCTGGCTGAGAAGGTCCTCAGCTATATCAGGGGAGATGGGATGCGTTGAGGCTGGACATCAACCACAATAACAAAAATTACACACTCTAAGCAACATGCAGTTACTGCCTGCCACTAAGTGTACCTGGGAACTCGTAGAATAATCCCATAGGAGGGGGTCAGGGTCTCTCTGAGCCTTCAGAGTGGCAGCCTCAGGGAAGAACACCATTTTCCCCTAACCTCCACAAGCACTCCTTGCACTGTGCAGTAGGTACTATGTGGGGGTACCTGGGTCCCTTGGCACTAGCATTGCCTTAAAGGCAGTTTCAAATTCATCTCTGAAAGATTTGGGGCTGTCCTGCTTCCTTTTGCAAGTTGCCAAGGTCAACAGGGACGGGTGTTTTTGTAACCAAAAGTGGGGGTCCTGCTGCTTGCCGCTCAGAAGCCAATAAAGAGACAAGGTCGGTGGGAAGGAAAGTTTGCTTTATTTTGGATGCCAGCAACCAGTGGGGTGGGTGGACTCCTGTCCAAAGGATGACTCCCCACCACTGACAACTAGTGGGCAAGAGCTTTTATAGATGGAGGGAGGGGGCTACATGCAGAAACAGCACAGTCAGTTCTGACAGTCATCTTGACATTGGTCATACAGTGATCTGACCAGCATCGCCTAGATTGTTTTAAGCACAGTTAGTCTTCAGTTCCAGGGTTGGTCTGTTCCCATTTCCTTGAGGCCAATTCTCGGAATTGTGGCAGCTTATGTCATGGCTACAGTCTGGCCACCACGTAGGTAACTTCTTCCACCTGGTGGGGGTTTCAGTGTCTATAAGGCATCTCACAGGATATGGCTCAGAATATTATCTGTAGCCCTTGAGAAGGAACTAAAAGTCCCTGACTATGTTTAACGACTATTATTATTTAGTCTTCTTGGACTGTTTTTGTTTGTTTCTGCATTTTCTCACTTCTCTGATTAAAATTATTCTTTGGCTAAAGTTTTTCCACAGACAAAAGGCAGGTGGAGGACGTGGTGGGGAAGGACCATAGGGTCCTGCTCTGTTTCACTTTGGGGGGAAGGCCAAGGGGAAGGTTCACAAGCGTTACAACACATTCACCCGACCATCCTCTATTCTAAGGACTCTGGGTGTGTGTAATTAATAATTCCTGCCTGGGAATTGCACGTGAGCTATTCCTCTATCTGGAAGGCTAGTGTGGTGACTCAAATGCCAGGCACCTCTCTTGGCCAGACCTAAGAATCTTTTTGGTTATACAGATCAACTAAGGCCTTGGTGGACTGTCTGTAGATCTCATTCCTGGGAACTCCAAGGTGAATTATCCACAGTCAGCGTGTGTATTAGTGCACTCAGGCTGCCATAACAAAATACCACAGACTGGGTGGCTTAAACAACAGACATTTATTTTCTCATAGTGCTGGAGACTGGAAGTCCAAGATCAAGGTGCCAGCAGGGTTGGTTTCTGGTGAGACATGTCTTCCTGGATTGCAGATGGCCACCTCTTTGTGCTGTCACATGGCCTTTCTCTTATGTGTTTGGAGGGAGAGAGAGAGATCTAGTGTCTCCTCCTCTTCTTATAAGGACACCCATCCTATCAGAATAAGGACCCACCCTTATGACCTCATTTAACCTTAATTACCTGCTTAAAGGCCTTGTCTCCAAATACAGTCACATTGGGAGTTAGGGCTTCAACATATGAATTTTGGGGGGGAGGGCACAATTCAGTCCATAACAACGTCAGATGATCCCCAGATGTCTGTTATGTTAATATCCACTTTGCTACTGATGTTAACTGCCACCACCTAGACTCATCTATACCTGGCTCCCTCCAACATGCTACAAATCAGAGAGCCCATTTCATTGGCACCTACTTCTCAATGGCATCCTCCACCTGGAGAGAACAGCCAGCAGAAGCGCTTTTGAAAGCTTCAACGCTTCCCTCACCCACTAATTTCTTGAGGTAAGGGTTACAGGACAGACACTTTAATTTCTTTGGAGGGCAAAGTTAGGGAGTGAATAGGTAGAGGCTCTTAAGATCCAACAGGGTACTTGCGTGTTCAGAATTTTTGAATTTCTCCCCCTACGTTGTGCCAGTGGGCTTCTAGCCACTCAATGCCATATGTCACAGGCTAGCGTCTGGTCCAGGTTTGCATTAGATAACCCAGAAAACAGAATCACAGCTTGCTGCCTGAGCTCACCAATGTGAATAAAATTCCTGAGTGCCTACCACTCATTCTATTTAACTCCATTCCTTGACTGACACTGTATCTCACTTGCCATCCCTGGATAATATACCTTAAGTCAATCTAGAAGGATGACAACATCTTTGGATGGTAAATATCCTCCCCATGAGGTAGCCCCTCCCCCTCTACACACAAACACACAGGGCCCATGGAATAGAATAGATAGCAATTATTGAATCATATCATGAAAATGACCATTTAGGGGCTTCCTTGGTGGCGCAGTGGTTAAAAATCCGCCTGGCAATGCAGGGGACACGAGTTCGATCCCTGGTCCAGGAAGATCCCACATGCTGCGGAGCAACTAAGCCCACGAGCCACAGCTACTGAGCCCACATGCCGCAACTACTGAAGCCCTTGCACCCAGAGACCATGTTCTGCAACAAGGGAAACCTGCACACTGCAACAAGAGTAGTCCCTGCTCACCACAACTAGAGAAAGCCCATGTGCAGCAACAAAGACCCAATGCAGCCAAAAAAAAACAAATAAATGATAAAATAAATTTAAAAAAAAAGAAAATGACCCTTTAATCCTTCTCAGCAGATTAGAAATGACCCCATCTTTGCACTATAAGCATTTTATCTTTTCCACTTGGGGAGGAAGGAGGGTTAACAAGCAGTTCACGTCAGTACTCCTTTCCCCCCACAGAGATTAGTGCAAGCTAATCAGGATTCTATCATTCCCTTCGTCAGTGAATGAAAAAAAATGGGAATATGATCCAATCAGGACCAGTGAAAGGTGAAAAGTGCACTAAGTGCTTCTAAGAAAGGTTTCCTCTCTTCTAAGAAGTACATGCACAGGGGGGTGATCCTTTGTTTTCCCTGTAGAAATTGTTCGATATGGATGTGACCCTTGGGAACTGCTGTAGCCATCTTGCCAAGAGCCTGACAACGAAGCCAAATCATGGAGAATGACAGATCCAAGGGAATCACAAAGGAGTGGAACTCGAGCTCTGTGTCTGGAGCCTGCTATACCTCTGGACTCCTCCCTTAATGACACTAAAAAAGGGAAGCTCTTACTAAATGTGTAACAGGTATTTGAAACGTACATGTGAGGTTTCCTCTGTGTATGTGTATTTGTGATGCTACATTTGCCCAGTATAAATTAGTAGAGTGACTGAAGTCAAATATTAGCCATCATCCAAACTGTCACTGATTTATTGAAGGAATTTAATGCAAATAAATTAGATGGTGAAACTGAGGCTGAGGAAGGAAAGGTGATTTGCCTAAGGTCACTTTGGAATTTAGTAGCAGATACAAGACTACAACCCTAGTATTGACCTGGGAGAGTCTGAAACTCTCCAAATATTCTAGGATGCTAATGAAGAACAGTAGGGATAAGAGAAAAGGTTCTAGAAATGACAGAATTTCAAGAGGCATCTCTCTAAAGGACCTGTGATCAGATATATTTTTTAAAGTATTTCTTCTCAAAGAATATATCAACAGAGGGGTGGCTTGGGAAAACCAGTTGTCTCAGCTTGACATATATCTCTGCCCATCTCAGGATTCAGGAGATGGTACTGTGGGCAGAGTCATTGGCCTCTTGGCCACCGTAGGCTCTATGGGAAAGGTACTGCCGCCCCCTCAACCCTCCCTTCTCAATCTAGACTTCACCTTTCCTCAGTTCTCCTCTTCCGAGGTTGGAGACCTGGCCTGTGAGCAATACACAAAAACAGCCCAGGAGCTGCTTGGTCCAAGGCACTGGTTCATCACACTCACTTGACTAACTTGTATTTCAACATTCAAATTCAACTTCTCCACCTGTGCAGGCACAGACTAAAACCAAGACATAGACTGCCACCTAGGGGTAATTTATAGTGGAGGAAAAATGGTTCAAATATTTGCTCTGTGCTCACACCTGGGCAAGTCATTTTCCCTACAGGGACGTTAATTTCCTTGCATATAAAATGAGGGTGTTGTACTAGATTAGTAGTTCCCAAACTCAGCTCCACAGAATTTGTATGCCTTTAGTCATTCATAATTAGAGGCACTCACCAGAATTATCTATATGACCTTTGAACATATACATAATGCCCATGCTTTGCCCCTAGATATTCTGGTTCAGTAGGTGTGGAACAAGCAGAGTCAAGGCCTGGACATATGTATAAAACAAAAACAAAAACAATCCACCGGTGCTTCCAAAGACCCCCATGTAAGGAATCTGTGATGCAGATGTAAAACAGTGCTCCTCCAACAATGGTAACCAGGTTTCCTCACTCTAGGGCTCTGGAAGCCTTTAATAGTCTAATGTACATTGTGGATTTCCAAAAGATGTTGATATTATGCAAATTCTCAAAGGTGTTTCACCACAGAACCAGCACCTACCAACAATCCAAGCACACCAGCATTTCCCAGATCAGTTAGGAAAACCCTAGAGGATGTGTCTTCGGCAGCTCAGGTTGTCAAAACAAAATACCATGGAGTGGATAGCTTAAGCTACAGAAATCTATTTCTCACAGATCTGGAGGGTGGTAAGTCCAAGATCAAGGTGCCAGCAGATGCCGGCCTTCTCCCTATGTCCTCACATGGCCTTTCCTCGATGTGTGTGTGCAGGAAGAGATCTCTTTCTCTTTTCCCCCCTTCTTATAAGGCCACCAATCCTACTGGATTAGGACTCCACTCTCATGACCTCTTTTAAATTTAATTATCTCCCCAAATCCCTGTCTTCAAATACAATCACTTTGGAGGTAGGGCTTCAACAGATTAATTTGGGGTGTGGGGGGGGGTAGTTACACAAGTCAGGCTATAGCACTAGAAGATAGCCAAGGTCACTTTGAGTTTATATCCTAAGATTCTTAGTGAACCATTTTGTTTTGATGAATCATTGTTCACAATATTAAGGAATTTGCCCTGGGAAAATAGCATAGATGACCTCACAGGGGTATAATTTCAGTGTTCTTAGTGCCTCCAGTGTGAAAGATATTGCCAAAGAACAAAGTATTACTGTGATGACCAACTCTTTGGGGGCTTGTTCTTTTTATTAACACTGGAACCAAAACAAGAACCAATATTCTGAACCTGCTCAGATCACTAGTTCATATCGCAATGTCACTTCTAACCCAGATGTGCCAAACCATGCCTTATTTATCATCATGTCAACACAAATAATCAATAAACAATCTATAACAGGAACAGAAACAGAAAAGAGTTTTATTTGAGCAAAACCGAGGACTATAGCCTAGGGAATAGCGTATCACTAACTCTGAGAAGCTGCTCTGGAGAAGCATGGTTTTCATCACAGTTTTGTATCTTTTCAGAACAAAGAACAACCATCAAACACAAACATGACATGGGTACATTCCTTCAAGATTTCAAAAGGGACAGATTAGCACGAACACAGTGAGTCAGCGTGACCTTGGTATCTGGGAACAGAACCTTATCTGTAAAAGAGAATTAGCATGAGGGTCATAGGAGGGGGTGGCATTTATCCCTACTTCAAAGTGGACATAATTTACTTCTGCATAATGAATTCTTTTCTTAATGGTTAAAGCAGATGTACAATGTATGATAAACAGGTCATAAGACAGGCTGTTCTAGTTAGCATAAATTTCAAGCTAAATCACATATAAGCCAGAATGACTACCCCATACCCTAATTGTGAAAATTTCTTCCATCGATCACAAAGTTTTATTGATCCCAGACAGCGGTCTAAAACTGCAACCCTGCATCTGAATTTTGCACAATATTCAGGTTGTGGGCTAGATGTTTATTTTCTCTTCCACTCTCCTAGAGGTAGAAAGGAGATTCCCTTTATTTACTATTCGTCTTAGGCTATGAAGAGAGAAGGCTGAGCTGAACTGCCAACCCCCTGCAAATCCACAGATGTTTCCTTTACACCCATTTTTGATTTGATGTTCACCCCAGTGGGTTAGAAGGGATTCATACACCTTGAGTAAGCTCATACCTTACATACAGACTTTGTTTCTATATATTAGCTCATGTCTTTTTATGAGTCCATATTCTGTTTATGAGACCCTACTCTAGGTATTGGCTCATACTTCCATATACAGACTGTGGTAGATTGACTGAAAAGAAGGCTGCTGATGGAGTTAATGTGGGACATGAAAGAAACAGAGGAGTCAAGGAGGACACCAGGGTGTTTGGCCTAAGCAATAGGAAGAAGAGAACTGCCATTTACCAAGGGGAGGAAGACAGAGGGAGAGCAGATTTGGGAGAGAAAAAGAAAGTCTTAATGAATAAAACCTTCATGAATAGGAAATCGATGTATTTAAAAAAGTAAACATATAAAATCAGTGAAAGTAAGATTCCCTTAAATGTTCCAATATATAAACAACATATAAAAGTAAGAGTTCAACTAAAATCCCAACTCCAAACCCATTAATTACATATTTTAATATGGAACGACAGGAGCCACATCCTCTTTGGGTCGAGCTGTTGTGGGCATCCAGAGCATTATCTCATAAAAACACATGATTTATGAAACAACTTGGAGTGTCATTGCCCTAAGTAAAAAGAGAATTATGTGCATATATGTGATTATGATGTTAGAGAAAGTGACAGTGATCAAAGTGGTAATTCGACTTTCTCGTGTTGGTAATAGACTACAAGCAAAATGCCTCTGGTAAAATCAGATAACCCCTCATTTTTATCTTTTCAGCAATGACGCAGATGACCACATGATTATCTTCTTTTGGTCTTTCAACATAGCAAATGAAGAGACTTCTTAACATCCAACCTGCCTTACATTCCCTAGTCATGGTGCGTTCTTTGAACATGCTGCTCTGGATTATGTTGGCTAATACTGGGGCTTTCTCATTAATGTTGCAGGCAACACCTGCAGCCTAGGTGCCACTAACCTCTGGCTGACAGATGCACGAATAAGCAGGAAAATGTGTTCACGCAGCCTCACGCAAGACAGGTCCAGAGACTGAGGGTCAGCCAAGGAATTCGTAAGGGTGAGTGGCGGGTGCCGCCTCAGCTCCAGAGCACTTGGCCCCCCGCTCCCCAAGCACATCGGGCCCCGCCCCCATCCTCTAAGACACGGTCCTGGGCTCCTCCCCCATTTCCTGCGCCTCATTCACCACGCCTTGGGAAACCTAGGCCCTGCCCTGCGCTTCTGACCCCGCCTTCTCGAGTGGCTGTTAGCCCCGCCCCTTCCCACACACCTCTTCCCCCGCCCCCTCCAGCCCTAGCTCGGCCCCATGTTGCGCCTGGGCACTGGCAATCTTCTGGCCTTGCGGGCGGAACCTGAGCAGGCGCCGGCACGGCCCCTTGGCCACGCCCACCCCTGCCCTGGGCCCGCCTCCGCGGAATGCGCTTCCGGTGAGGCCTGGGAATGTAAAGATCGGAGTGGTAGTGGGGTTTCATGGTGTTTGGTAAAGTCCAAGTGCAAAGGCCTCAGGTAAGATCATACCCAGTGACCTGAAATAGGGCCAGTGGGAGATGGCTCACAGCTTTATGTGAGACTCATTCTGTAACACGAGAGGATAATAAAAGGGATACAAAGTTCCGGCTGCAAATGGGAAAAAAGAGAAGTGGTTTGAACTCTGCATACTGATGAACATCTCAGGCAGGAAACGAGACATTGCAGCTTGGGGCCCTCTAGACTGGATGGCAAGAACTGAGTTGCTGAAACCTTCAGCCCGAGATATTTATGAAATCCCAGGAAAAGAAACGTACACAACCACCCAGCACATCTACAGGCAGAACAGTCTGCCAGTCTTGTTCTCCTTTCCCTTGGGAGGAGGGCAGGGATTTTAATGACCACAATGATAAGGCTATTTGCCGAAATGATTAAACCATGGCAAGCTATAGAGAAGACATGCGATTTTAGTTAATTGAATGTCTAACTCTAGCGTTAGAACTGGAAACTGTATTGATATGTTTAAAGAACAAACAATGCCCCCCCCCCCATTCTTCTACCCACTTAACTAATATAATTCTGCTGTTACAAAGCCTTTATAAGACCTAGCGGTGTGATGTAATGAAAGATGCCTCAGACACAAGGGACCAAGATTCTAATGCAGGCTTCATCAGGAATTAATTGTGTGCTTGCTGCTTCTAGTTTTGGTCCTACTGACTTCTTAACTGATCTTCTGTACAACCATGCTGGTCCCTCTACCTCTGCCTTACCCTTGGGAGTATCAGAAGATTCCTCCACCATCCCCAAATATGCATTTATGGCCTTCATGAAGTGGCTAGAAGGATCAAGTCTCACAGGGAGGCATTAGATTATCTATTACCTTTAGGGACATACTTCCCCTAAACAGAGGGGAGAGCTTAACAAAGGGGGGGAATTTCTACCATGACCTGGAAACCCCATTCCCCTGCCACCAGCTCCCATTCTTAATGCATCAGATGCTATAGCTTAGAGCTCTGCCCTGGTTCAGGCAACAATGCACATGACAGAGCCACAGCTTCTTTGATCATGCTGGTGTTCATTGTGAACAATAAAAATCTACAAGTGAGATCTTCTGAAACAAATGAATTTTATTGGAAGAACACAAGTATTTTATAAAACGCAAAAAACAAGCAACAAATACATTTTAGAGACACAGAAATGAGGCTAGCTCAGGGAAACTCAACAGTATATCTTTTTACATTCTCTGCAGTGAAAGGTTCTTAATGAGCCTTTGCAGGCTATCACTCATTCTTGGGGTCTAGTCCCAAACTCTAAATATAACAAAAGTATGACTGGCTCAACTAGGATAAGATGAAAAGTATCAAACCAAGTAGCTATGGCCAGGGAACGCAGTCACACTGAAAAGAGAAGGTTGTGAGAAGGTCTCAGAGAAAAGGGGCCTGCTAGACAGACCAATCAGCCTGAGACACTGCCTTTCATCCTATGAAATACAGATACAGTACATACACACTTTGACATGTCCCCATATGTAAAATATTTTTAAAGATTTCTTGAGTAAGCACAAAAGCACATATTATAAAAAATGAAAACAACCCGAAGTCCAAGCCATTCCCAAAGGCACAGTACCCCAAAGTCAACTTCTGGTCAAATGACAAGTAGCTGATGTCACAGGGCCACTCCTTGAGCCGAAGTCCTCCAGGTGAAGTTCATGGCTTCTGTACAATTGCTGTAATTCTATGAAATTCAAAATGCTATGGACTAAAGGTTAACCTTATACACCGCCAATGCAAATGCTACATATGTGTAGAAAAACCAAGGCAAAACAATGATACAGAAGCAGTACGTGGCATTACCCATTTCCCCGTGTAGAAGCATTCGTCCCCTTCATTTCTAAAATCTAGAGGACTTGCCTGGAGGTCCAGTGGTTAAGACTCGGTGCTTCCACTACAGGGAGCATGAGTTCAACCCCTGGTCAGCGAACTAAGATCCCGCATGCCACGTGGTGTGGCCAAAAAATAATAATAATAAATTAAATAAAATCTAAAATCACTTGAGGGAGAGCACTCATCTGTAACCCTGGAAGGGCCTTTTTATTATTATTATTTTAAAACCACTGTATTGAGGTATGAAGGTATGATTGACATACAAAAAGCTATACATATTTAACATATACAACTTAATGAGTTTGGAGATAAGTATACATCCATAAACCATCTCCACAATCTATACCATTAACATCCCCATCCCCTCCGAAATTTCATTCCACCCTCATTAATTATTATTATTTGTTTATAATAAGACTATGACAGAAGACAGACTAAGATCTACTCTCTTAGCACATTTTTCAGTATATAATACCTCAATTCTGAGCTCTGAAGGAGATGCACAGGTGCTTGGATCCTGGCTTTAACTATATCCTACATCCTGCAGCTCAGTACCCTGACTGCACAGGCTACGGTCACTAGAGTAGAGTCTACAACAGGCCTTTCAGCATTCTGGAAGGCTGCTGTGTCGGACTGATGGGGGAGATTGAGCAAAGCAGTGCATCTCCTTAGGATTCACTAAACCAGACCCACTGCTGTTCTTTTCCAAAGCTGATATGAAGCAGTACAGCAGGCCTGCACGTGAATAAGAAGAGGCAAGGGAAGCTCAGAAGGCTAACCCAAATCTAAACTATGAGGTGGCCTGGCTGTGACACTCAATAATCCATTTGCTGTGCTTCTGGAGTCAGCACAATGGGCTGAGAGGGCAACTTCAAATCCAGAGGGATGAAGGGATCATTCAAATTGTACAGGAGTGCACATATTTGGCACATTCTTTCCACTCTTTCGGACAGGGCCGCACACTAAATATCCATAACGCAGGATCTGAGCCCACAACTTCTACCAAGAATTCTAGCAGGTTCTGTGTACCAGAAGCCACAAAGATCAAACCTCTGACAACTGGAGATCAAATTTCTGCTCTTCCAGAGCACTCAAGAAAGGGAGCATGCTAAAGGAAGTCCAGCTCACTTGCCAACAGACCGCTGACATCGGCATAGCAATTTAAAACACCTCTAAACAAGGTCTGTAGTTTTAATCCTCATGCCAATTGGTCCTATTGATCAGAGAACGCCCCCTGAGGAAATAGGAATGGGTAAACACAGGCTAGAGGATAAGCAATCACTCATACATTTTACTTTGTCCTTCAGGTGCTATCTGCACAAGTTCCTCTTGAGGAAGTTCTATGCACAGGCCTGACTTTGGCCAGGACTCTGGAATCACCATCTGGGGGGAGGGCGCAGACACCCAGGGGACCTGGTATCTCATGGGAGCATGTTGTAAGGGGAACTAAAAAAAGAAAAGTTAAATTGTCGGTGTTGAACAAAGGGAAAAGACCTCTCTCTTCCCTTTTCTCAGAACATTTACTTTGGAAAACTTGTCAGTTCTTTCTCTGCCTCTTTGCAATGTATGCTAATCTCTTTTTTTTTTAAGTTAAATAAGCCTCTTGGTAATTTGACAACCCAAGAATGTTCCTTCAAGGACCTGGCAGCAAAAATCCGTGCAATGGGTGAAAACTAGGTAAAGAGAGAACAACTTGGGCAGCTGAAACCAGAAACTCAGCTATACGCTCATAGAACATGAAATGAACACATTAGCAGTGCCCAAGAGCCCATAACTACAGGAAAGAGGAAGACACCTGGGGAGAAAAAAACATCAACATAAGCACCTGCAGTGCCCAGGAATCGGCAGAGACACCAATACTTTCTCCGGGCAGAGAGGCCCACAGTTCGCTGGCAAAATGAAATCTGAGGACCTGCTCCCAATATTAAGGTCGCAGCTTCACACGCTGAGACATTTCTCACTTCACACCGTCCTGTGCTTTGCTATCTCCTATGACACAGCCATGGCCACCCTAAGGTAGTGTGAGGGAATGGGGCAAGGGGACGGGAGCCATCCCCTGAACCCACCACGTCCACCACAATTCTCACACCAAAGCCCCTGGTCCTCCCCACTCAATGTTTCCTTATATTCTCAGAGCCTCCTCGTATGCCCTCTGGGAAGAGACTTCGCTACTGAAGAGAAAGCAAAAGCCTGAGATGGGGAAACCACAGCACCCCCCTTCTCCCAAACTCAACACCCCTATCCTCTCCCCCTCCAGTAGGCCAGCACCACGCACGATGCATAATCCCCCCTATGCACTGCCGTGTGGAAAACACCCTCTTCCTTGAGAGGGCTCGTAGACAAGGTGCCCTTGAGACAATGTCACCACCCCCCCACAAAGAGGAAGACAAACATGGTGAGAGGCCAGACCCCCAAGCAGCAACGCTTTCCAGCAGATAGACAGGGGAAGGGACAGCTACTGCCTGGGGCTGTAGGCCCTCTTCACCAAGGGGAATAGGAGGGCTTCATCCTCCAGCCTGGACACCTCACCCGGCAGGTTCCTGGACACGCAGGCTCATGTGCACCTGCCCCGGAGGATCCGAACGGCCCCGGCTTCATATAGGGATCATTGACAGGACCCACGTGACCTCTTTCTTCCAACCAACGTGCAGAGTGTGCTCAGCAGAAGCGTGCTGGAAGCCACCGTGGAAAGCCAGGCATAAAACCCCAACCACATTCCCTCACACAGAGTCGGGATTCCCCAGGGTTCCCAACACGCCCTTGCTCTGCAGAGGGGCACAGAAGCCTGACCACAGGCCACGGCCAACTTCTGCCCAGGACCCAACATTTCCCACGCCCCGGATGCCGCCATTGCCAGTACGCACTTTCTTTAGGAGTTGGCGAGGCATCTGAGCCGGGGGAGAGCAGAAGGAAGAAGTGTCTGGCCGGGACATCAGAAACACCTACCAGCAACAGAAGCTCATGTTCACTAGCCTCTCTGTGGAACACAGCTCACTCTCAGCAGGAAAAGCAGAGTGGCAAACTCAAGTAGTGCGATTATTCACCAGAAGAATTCAACATCAGCAGGTGCCTCCCGGGAGACTCCCTCAGATTACTGTTCTGGCCACAGCAGAGGAGGGGGAAAGGGCACCTTTCCAGAGCCACTTTTCACAGCCTGAGGCAGCTCACAGAATGAAGCAGGAATACAAGCACTTCCCTAAAGTGAAGTGGAACGTTCTCATGAATGCTGGAAACTCGGGAACAACCCCATCAAAAAAGTCTCACCTTTGCCAGAAGGTAATCTACTCTCATGTCACACTCACTGATGTGCACTGTTATCTTCGGTCCCCATGCTATGCCGATCCCAGGCAGCACCAGGGATTGAGAAGTGGGTCGGAGACACTCCTGAACACACAAAGTGCAATGCACCTTTCACACCGAGGGCCCATGTCCTCCTGCCTGCACTTTCCTCCTGCTCTGAGAGCAGCTCTGCAGAGGGTCACTCTTCCCAGCCCCCTGCCCACAGGCTTCTGGCACCCCAAGGAAGGACCATATCTAGTCAGTCATTCCATTTTTCCTGATCAGGGAAGTCCTTCCCGCTTTGAGCCCCCAATCTCTATAGCTCTTCTCCTCAAAAGAACAGACAATCAGAAGTGACCGGAGAACCAGTCATGAAATCCATTCAGTTCAAGATGAGTTCTCTCATGTAAATTGGTATGGCCACTATGGAAAACAGTATGGAAGTCCCTCAAAAAATTAAAAATAGAATTGCCATCTAATCCAGCAATCCCACTTGAGATATATATCCAGAGGAACACGTTACACCAAGAATTTATAGAACATTAACATTCCTACCAGTGAGTAGACATGCACTGAGTACCTGTCTCATGAGGCTAAGAGACAGGGCTGGCCTGGAAATGAACTCCTGGGAAAGAATCAGCAAGCCAGATTCCCTCTCAAACTCAGAGGAGGATGACCTTCTCTTTCCTTGAGAGTCCTGATTTTGAGAATGTCACCAGTCAGAGAGTCACTCTTTTGGAATCCTCAACCTTGTGACATTTTTAAGTGCCAATACTCAGCTGATTTACCTATTAAACCATCCATTTGGGTCTTCCTGACCCCTCCCTCCAATGAAGTCACCCAAGATGACTCTGATGGGCAGTGGGCACAAGTGTGTGTGGAAAGGGAAGAAGGCATCACAGTTATTGTTAAGTTTCACAACTGTTTTCGACTAGCACATAAGCCAGTTTTGGTCACGGTCCTGTCACTTGGTGGAGGAAAATGGGTTTGGGTACAGGTTTTTCTAAGTATCTCACGCTTCAGGTTTTCACCGGGCAGGAAACCCTCATGACCCCTATCTTTCACAGCTTTAAAGTAATTTAACCAATTACAGGGATAAATAAAAAGTCTCTGAAATGTCAACGTCAGCAGGTGCCTCTCAGAAGACTCCCTCAGATTACTGTCCTAGGCCACAGGAGAAGCCTAGAACAGTAATCTGAGGCCTTTCGTTTAACCTCTGGTGAGTGAAATTCCGGTTCTGTGATGCCACCTTCTGGATAAAACCTGTGCTAATAAAGCTATAGAGGAACCAGATGTGTCTATGAAGCTAGAGTTGAGAAGTGTCTTTGAGAGCACCTCAGAAGAGTTCATACTTATATTTAGCACTTTCCCCCGACCCCAACTGTCAAAACTCTTCCCCTGATGTTCAACAAATTAACCACTGCCCAGGAAAGAAGTGACTTTACACAGACAAGGAAAGACAGGAGACCTTTCTGGCACTGCCAGTTAACAAGCACCCTCTTGGTGCCCAAACTTGGTGCTGAACCATATCAGCTTTGACGTAAGGCATCACAGTTGGCCTGAAAAGGAAGTGGCTCAGAGCAAGGCAAGGTCTGAGTTGCCAGGCTACCTCTTGGCATCACAGCAGGATTAAAGAGGCTGGTTTTCAAAGAGAAGCTCAGCAGTATCTGAGGAAATTAGCTGGCCCTGTGAAAGGAAACAAACATTTGGTTGAAATTATGACAAAAATCTAAAGAAATGAAGTGGAAGTGGGGTCTGGACAGGTAAGGAGAAGAGCTAAACCAAGCCACAATATTCTGCTCCAATATATGGATTCTGGAAATGGTGTACTAATTCTACCTCCTGTGTGCTGAGCACTTTACAAAGATCACCACACTTGATTCTTACAATATCCCTGAGAGCAAGGTGTGATTCCCATTTTGCAAATGTGGAAATTGAGGCTCAAAGGTGAGAGTAAGAAAGAGTCAGACTCAGACACTAGAAATTTATTGTGAATGAAACACAATGTATTGTCTCAGCAACATCTGCAAGGGAAAAAAAAGCCCTACAAAGCATGGGAAGGTAAATATTTAACAAAGTATTGACCTGCATATTACTTGAATTCTTAGCCTATGCCTCTAGGGCCACTGCAAAAGAAATGCCCACCCACCCGTAGTGGGGGTAGACTGGCAGACTATCATTCTCTGGCACCCACCTGGTGTACAGGTCTCATCTTTCTCCCCTTTCCTAAACAGAGCTGGCTTTAAATTACATTCAAATCCATGTTCTCCTACCTGAAGAAAAGCAGCACTCCCACAATCCCTGGATTCCTGAAGTTTGTTTTTCATAATCCCATCCAGTCCATCCTGCTTCTGCCTGGTATTACAAGGGTTTTCCGAAAGGAGAAAAAGACAGATCAAAACTTTGATGTGAAAATGTCAAGATCAGGCTCTTCGGAAATCTGACATTCTAATACATTCAACGTGTCTGTAACAGTGGCACCCACAGTGAACAGAGGAACACGGATAATGACTGGAAAAAGATGCCACCGACTAGTTAAAGACACTAATTACAGACACAGTGTCTGAACCACGGAGTTAATAAGCCGTGCCCAGGGAGTGACCCTGACATTGTTGGAAGTTCCTATCTTAAAGACTCAGGGAAGGCATTTCAACACCATCTTAAATAACATTACAGCTGACAGAGGATGGGTGCTACCCTCCGCCCAGCATCTGTGGCCCCATATAACATAAGGTTGCTCTTACTTGTCTGGCAGGTCCGGACAGTTGGTTCCAGGTCCACTCTCTTCTCTTTACAGGCCCAGAGGCTGACCAGTACGAGACTTTTCCATCACAGGTCCTGAAGGAAATGGTGATTGTACAAATCTACAAGGAGACTTGCTAATGCGTAGAGAGCCTAACACAACTGCAGGAAACTTAGGTAACTTGGAAACTCATAAGATGAGTGGCTGGGGCAAACGTCCCCTTTCCCTCCTCCAGAAGAATTTCTGAAAATGGCTGGTTGGGGCAGAGTACCCAGTCATGCAGCCTGCATGAGGCAGGCCAAAAGAGTGTTCAGACAGAAACTACAGGAATCAAATCACAAGATAAGACTGCTGCTTCACAGAAACCTGATTGCCCCTTCAAAATATAGGGGAATTATTAAATATTACGTTGAAAAGTATTGCCAGTTATTTGCTAGAAGGGGAGACTCAGAACTCCACTTTTTCTTTTCAGTAATAAAGCAACTGACTCATACAAAATTATGGGTAAAAAACCTTTGGAATGGGTTGTGTTCTCACTTTGTTACCAATTACTGACATTTTATATACTATGCAAGAATATGGGTAATAAATCATTCAAATGGGGTTTGTGTTCCACTTCATAGACCATGAAGTGCACATTACACAACTGTGGTATTGTTATAGTAGTTTCAGTAATTGGTAACATATTAAGTTCAAAAGTTGATAAAACTAGAAATAAGCGAATTTAATTCAGAACAAATTCATGAAGAATTTTTAAAAATT
Organism: Hippopotamus amphibius kiboko; assembly: GCF_030028045.1. Lineage (NCBI taxonomy): Eukaryota > Metazoa > Chordata > Mammalia > Artiodactyla > Hippopotamidae > Hippopotamus > Hippopotamus amphibius. The sequence continues at coordinate 18,332,139 of NC_080203.1, read as the reverse complement.
ACACAATGTTACTAACACTTGACACTGAATACAGGTCTTTGAGGAGAAAACAACTGAAAAAATAACATTTGGTAATGGATATAATGGGGAATTTGCTCTTAATTTGCAAATATGCCCGTAGGATACTATGGGCAATGGGCATCTAGTAAAAGCACATTCATTCCATACTTAGATACTCTTCAAGTTCTAGGCCTCTGACTGAAAAGTCAGGATCAGTGAGGCTAGTTAGTGTGCAAGTTCCTGAAATCTGCATTCCTGCCAGTACCAATGACACAGGAAGCCCCAAATACCAGCAACGAATCCTCCACGTTTCTAAACGTAATCAAAGTATGGATTTAGAGACCATCAATGTTCCACCAATATAAGAATCATTAAATCATTTCTACATGCAATAATCTACATAACTGAAATCAAAATCAAGAGTCAACCAGCAAAAAGGCTAATAAGCAAATTTAACCATTACCATTCTCAAAAAGAAGTAACTGTTTTACTTAACACCAAATATCAGAGTTACTCTCAGTGACTGGAGTCCTCAGGGTTTTGAGCAAAGCAACAGTTATCCTTTAACTCTCCCCTTGAATACACAATAGGTATCACACGACCGAGGCAAGAGTATAAACAGGCAGACACTGCCTATTTCTTAAACCAACATGCTAGCAGTTGCGGCATTAAGGCACAGGCAGCACTTACGGACAAAGAGGCAAAGACAGCACCCTCTGCGACGGTGGGGGAGTAGGGGCGTTGTAGCATGTCCTGTTTGGCCCAAGACCTCAAACAAGGAGGACAGGAACTGTCCTGGGTCAGACTGGTCAGGCCGTAAACTGTCATAAGTACCTTGTTTCTAAGAAACCACACAAATAATTTCTTCTGTGGGAGAACACCTGGGAAGGAGAACCAAGCCAACATTTAAAGAAATAATATATTAAATGCACAATTACAGTTCTAAAATAACATTCAAAAGTATGCACGATGACCTGCAAGGGCCATTCACTCCTAGAAAACTCAGTCTGGCAGTGAATTTTCTTACATGTAAACCGAAAATGCTCCACGGTTTTCAAAAGAAATGCATGAAAAGACTAGTGGAAGAACTGAACTGACTAACATGATATCCAACATGCAATTATTTCGAGAAATGAAACCCAGCACAACCCAAATGACTTCAAGCGGCGGCCCATGACCGGCACTTCCGGGAATTCACTGTCGTAAAACAACAGACGCTCAAAGCCAGACGGTCAATGTGTATATTGTTTACATTGAAAACGAAACTTTCTCCATTTTTAGTAGCTCTTATGCAATAAGATGCACAAAAACTAGTTGTTAGACAGATGTGATGATATTAAACCATTTTAATGGTAAAAAAATGAAATGTTAGGCTACCGGCCGCTTGAAGTCATTAACTGTCGTAAAGCAAGGACCGCAGAGACAGAACATCTTCCTCATTTGTAAATTGAATATAACGTGAAAATTTTTAACACAAAACTTATTAGAAGGGCAGGGCCCATATTTAATACCATAAAATGATACCAAATACAATTCTTCTGTAAAACAAAGTCCCGAACTGCGTTAACGGTGGACATTGACATACGGTTAAGAGCATTCACTGTCGTAAAACGTCAAGGCCTCAGCCGACTGACTGTTCCGCATTGTAAATCGAGACTGCCTAAAACGTTTACTTTTAGGAAACTTGATGGAGAACACGACCAGAATTTAACAAAATATATTATGTCAAACACGCAATTATATTATAAACTTACAGGCACTCAATCAGACGTTAAATTCTCCTCTGCACATTGAAATTTACACCAAACCATTTAAAGAAAATTTATTAGGAGCGCCAGGACCAAACTTTAGTTGAATGCATGAGGAGGAATGTGTCAAATTAAATGCAAAACGTAGTCCAGTCTTGGCTGACAATAACAGCCAAGAGGCATTCACAGAATTCGTAAAACTTTCAAGTTCCCAGCCGGACAATTCATTTCCAAAAGTGCACACTGAAAATACTTTCATTTGAAGAATATTCATGAAACACTGCCAAAATAAAAATTGAATTCAAATAACAGCAATGTCATAAAAAAATAAACAGCCGCCAGCGAGCTGATTTTGCCTTTTACTGTACGGTGTTTTGGTGTTTATATTAAGACGAAAACAGGTTAAAAATAAAGACTGAAACAGGAAATCGGATCCCTGTGGGCGTGAGTCCCTTCAGGAACTGAAAGCAGCAAGGTCTTGCCAATCACACTGCTATTTTTCCCCTTCGAAAATTGCAAATAACACATTCTTTTATGGAAAAGGCAACGAAAAGCACCTGGGTCGCTCTTGGTTGAATACAATGATATTAAACACACATAAAATGCAAAAGAGCCTTCCACGGTGACTGAAGACAATTCCCAGGGTCAGTGAACAAGAAGCCCCAGCCGACCGAGCCATCTGCTTACACATGTTCACATCGACATTCTCAGGATTTTTGTTCCTTTTTAAGGCAACATGTGAAGAAAACCATTCCGAAATTTAACCAAAAAATGATATTAAACTTAAAGCTGCGTTGTTAAATGAAACACAAAACACAAAGGCAGCCAAGGGCCGTCAGCTGTCATAACAGCACACGTGCTCCCTCAGACCCTTACTTTCTCGTTTCACGTCAAAAATAACTGAAGTCCCGTCACTGCTAAGAAATCTCAAGAAAACTGCCAAGATCAACATTTGAACAAATACCCGGCGACGATATATCCACCCCAAAACACCGTACAATAAAAGGCAAAATCAGCTTGCTGTCGGCTAATGGCCCCTGTGCTGTCCCGGGCCCTCACCTACTCAGCCAACCGCACCAGCCCTTTCCTCACTATAAGCCGCAAACACCACGAAACATTAAGAGCACAAATGCGGGGGCGGGGGCGGGGCTGAGACCCACATTTAAACAAAGAAAATGTTCTGACACTTTCATCCTGTTTTTACATAACGCATAACGCACAGCACCGCACCCGGACGCGCCTCAGAGACCCCCTCGGCCGTCCCTCCAGAAACCCGTGGGACACGTCTGTCCACGTATATTAGGACACACCACCTCCCCCACTCTCCAAAGCCCACTGCAGACAGCCAAATACGAGGTAAAGAAATGAAACTTACACTTCTGACATCTCCGGACAGGGAGCCGCCATGTTCTCTCGTCACTGAGGGGAACGGTCCACGGAAGCCGCGCTGTACCATCCAGGTGGGCACGAGCTTGGTCCTGCGCGAGGGCTACTTCGCCGTCCTTTCCATGGCCCCGCCTCCGCGCATCGTCATTGGTGGGCCTGCGGTGATTGACGAGGAGATTGTCCATTGCTTTCAGGTCGGCTCGAGGGCGCTGTCCATTGCCCAAGGCCCAGCTGAATTCCTGAAATCTCTGCTCATATCCTTATCTCTTTCTACATCTATGTCCATCCCTCAGTGCCTAGCTCTACTTCTTGGGCCTTTGCACATGTCTTTTCCTCTGTTTCCTGTCATCTCAGACTTTGGAAAGCTTGCTCATCCAGTTTCCCCAGACCTATAAAAATTACATCCCCCTCCAGGAAGCCTTCCAAGCTTTACTCCTTCCAGGCAAAATGTGAGTTCTTTACTAGTAGAAATGGACATGGGACACATCAGTGCAGAGATGCAGGGGAATGGTTTCTGAGCTCTGGGATCTGGACTGTGTGCTGTGGGAAGGACCCAAGCTTTTCACTTGTAATTGTGGGAAGTCAGTTCAGGTTGCAGACATTTGGGGAAGGCCAGGGAAAACTGACAACAAGCTAACTCATAGCAGCCTCCCAGGATTGGTACCACCCTTTTCAGGATTTTCATATCCTTTCCTACTTTTCTATCTGTGAAAATCTTGCCCTCCTTTCAAGGCCCAGGCATAAGTCACTTCTCTACCCCTTTCCCTCAATTCATGTTCCCACCCCAACCACAAGAAGACTTATTTCTCTTGTTGCTATAGAAAGAAAGATTTGGGGACTTCATACCTCTGCTGCAAAGGTCACTAAGCTTCACGATTATTCAAAGTGAGACTGGAAGCCCAGTTCTTTCGAGGAGGCCATCTGCTGAGAGACTTCTGCAGCTGCTCTCAGTTTGTGAGTTGTACAGTCAGGAAGGTGCAGCTCCGCTAGGGTTGACTACCTTGAGTGTTTAACTCATCTTCACTCTACCATGGTGCGTGGGCCACATAGCCACTGGGTCATGTGAGCTGGACTGCACAGTCACAGTGCACCGAGCTCCTAGGAAGGACAACCTAATGCTGGCACTGTCCTGCCTGCCCACGGGAAAAATTATTTGGGGGAGAGGATTATGAGGCTTCATGGTGTGCACAGTGTAATGCACTAGTCCATGATGTTGCCCCACCCACTGTGATGGTTAAGTTTATGTGCCAACTTGACCGGTCATGAGATGCCCCAATTAAACATTATTTCTGGTTGTATCTGTGAGGGATGAGATTAGCATTTGAATGGGTGACTCCCTAAAATAGAGGGCCTTCCCCATTGTGGGTGGGCATCGGCCAATCCATTGAGGGCCTGCATAGAACAAAAGGCAGAGGAAAGAAGAATTGTTCCCTTTTTTTCCTATCTCACTGCTTGAGATGGAACATTTCTCCTCATCTTCTCCTTGTCTTCAACTAGGATTCACACCACCAGCTCCCCTGGTTCTCAGGCCTCTGCACTGGGACTGAATTACGCCACTGGCTTTCCTGGCTTTATAGCTTGCAGACAGGAGATCGTGCAACTTTTCAGCCTCCATAATTACAGAACCAAATTCCTCAAGATAAACCTCCTTGACTTCTCTGGTGGCTCAGTGGCTAAGAATGCACCTGGCAGTGCAGGGGACATGGGTTCAAGCCCTGTTCCTGGAAGATCCCACATGCCTCAGAGCAACTAAGCCCATGCGCCACAACTACTGAAGCCCATGTGCCTAGAGCCCATGCTCCACAACAAGAGAAGCCACTGCAAAGAGAAGCCCGAACACCGCAACATAGAGCAGCCCCCACTCGCAGCAACTAGAGAAATCCCGTGTGCAGCAACGAAGACCGAACACGGCCAGAAATAAATAAATAAATAAAAAAGATAAACCTCCTACATATATATATACACACACACATATGTAGATATAAAACATCTCTTATTGGTTCTGTTTCTTTGAATCACTGTGACAACTAACCTGGAACACTTCAGCCAGATGCAGCTGTTATAGTCCTCAAGTAGAACGCAGACGAAACAGCAAAATCCAATACGTTAAAAGTAGTTCCAAACTGTGGGTGAGGAAACTAAGATACCACAAACAGACAGGCAGATATTGGGCAGTGCTAAGGACACAGTCATTGGCCCAGATGGGTGTCTTTTCCACTAGAATCTGGCTGCTCGTTTGCAAGCTCAGAGAAAGCTTATGTAGGTGAGCTCTTCCGGAACTGGGGTTGTGGCTTAAGACTCTGACAAAGATCCAGAGGGCAGGAGAGTTGTTGCAGGCCTTGTCCAGCAACTGGTGAAGTGATGGATCTGGGAACCTAATGCACATGGGGAGGGAAGAGAAGGGAAACAGGCTGTTGATGTGAATCCTGTCCCAGAATCTGCCAAGTCTTTGCCCATGTGCCACTAAGCTTGTCTCTCTGACTGGCCGCCGCAGATGGATACATGCTGGTCCCTCTCGATCCCTCGCGTATGATGACCAGTACCACACAGGTCCTATCCCTCAGATCACTGATGTCTCCTCCATCTGTGGTCACCATTCCTTTTTTTGTTTGTTTCACTGCAGCTTGTGGGATTTTGTTCCCTGACCAGGGATCCGACCCTGGCCCATAGCAGTGAAAGCACCGAGTCCTAATCACAGAACCTCCAGGGAATTCCCACCATTCATTCTTTTTGTTTTCAAATATGTAATGCTTTTTATTTATCTATTTTTTAAATACATCTTTATTGGAGTATAACTGCTGTACAATGTTGTTAGTTTCTGATGTACAGCCAAGTGAATCAGTTATGTGTATACATATATCCCCATATCCCCTCCCTCTTGAGCCTCCCTCCCACCCTCCCTACCCCACCCCTCTAGGATGTTACAAAGCACAGAGCTGATCTCCCTGTACTATGCAGCAGCTTCCCACCAGCTATCTATTTTACATTTGGTAGTGTATATATGTCAGTGCTACTCTCTCACTACGTCCCACCTCCCCTTTCCCTCCTGTGTCCTTAAGTCTTTTCTCTACACCTGCATCTTTATTCTTGCCCTGTCACTGGGTTCATCTGTACCATTTTTTTAGATTCCGTATATATGTGTTAGCATATGGTGTTTGCTTTCCTCTTTCTGGCTTACTTCACTCTGTATGACAGACACCTCACTACAAATAACTCCATTTCATTCCTTTTTATGGCTGAGTAATATTTCGTTGAATATATGTGCCACATCTCCTTTATCCATTCATCTGTTGATGGGCATTTAGGTTGCTTCCACGTCCTGGCTATTGTAAATAGTGCTGCAATGAACATTGTGGTACATGTTTTTTTTTTTGGATTATGGTTTACGCAGGGTGTATGCCCAGGAGTGGGATTGCTGGGTCATAGGGTAGTTCTATTTTTAGTTTTTTAAGGAACCTCCATACTCTTTTCCATAGTTGCTGTACCAATTTACATTCCCACCAACAGTGCAAGAGGGTTCCCATTTCTATGCACCCTCTCCAGCACTTGTTGCTTCCAGATTTTTTGATGATTGTCATTCTGACTGGTGTGAGGTGATACCTCATTGTGGCTTTGACTTGCTTTTCTCTAATGATTAGGGATGTTGAGCATCTTTTCATGTGTTTGTTAGTCATCTACATGTCTTCTTTGGAGAAATGTCTATATAGGTCTTCTGCCCATTTGTGGATTGGGTTATTTGCTTTTATGGTATGAAGCTGCATGAACTTCTTGTATATTTTGGAGATTAATCCTTTGTCCGTTGCTTCATTGGCAAATATTTTCTCCCATTCTGAGGGTTGTCTTCGTGTCTTGTTTATGGTTTCTTTCACTGTGCAAAAGCATTTAAATTTCATTGGGTCCCATTTGTTTATTTTTGACTTTATTTCCATTATGCTAGGTGGAGGGTCCAAAAGGATTTTGCTTTGGTTTCTATCGTGGAGTGTTCTGCCTATGTTTTCCTCTAAGAGTTTTATAGTGTCTGACCTTACATTTCGGTCTTTAATCCATGTTGAGTTTATTTTTGTGTATGGTGTTAGGAAGTGTTTTGATTTCATTCTTTTGCACGTAGCTATTCACTTTTCCCAGTACCACTTACTAAAGAGGCTGTATTTGTTTCCATTGTATATTCTTGCCTCCTTTGTCAAAGATAAGGTGCCCATATGTGCTTGGGTTTACCTCCGGTCTATCTATTCGGTTCCATTGATCTACATTTCTGTTTTTGTGCCAGTACCATACTGTCTTGATCACTGTAGCCTTGTAGTATACTTTGAAGTCAGGAAGCCTAATTCCACAAACTCCATCTTTCCTTCTCAAGATTGCTTTGGCTGTTCAGGGTGTTTTGCGTTTCCGCGTAAATCGTGAGATTTCTTGTTCTAGTTCTGTGGAAAATGCCGTTGGTAATTTGATCGGGATCGTGTTGAATCTGCAAATTGCTTTGGGTGGTATAGTCATTTTCACAATGTTGATTCTTCCAATCCAAGAACATGGTATGTCCCTCCATCTGTTTGTATCGTCTCTGATTTCTTTCATCAGTGTCTTATAGTTTTCTGCATACAGGCCTTTTGCCTCCTTAGGCAGGTTTAGTCCTAGGTATTTTATTCTTTTTGTTGCAATGGTAAACGGGAGAGTTTGCTTCATTTCTCTTTCTGCTCTTTCATTGTTAGTGTATAGGAATGCAAGAGATTTCTGTGCATTCATTTTGTATCCTGCTACTTTACTAAATTCGTTGATTAGTGCTAGCAGTTTTCTGGTATAATCTTTAGGGTTTTCTGTGTATAATATCATGTCATCTGCAAAGAGTGACAATTTTACTCCCTCTTTTCCAATCTGGATTCCTTTCATTTCATTTTATTCTCTGATTGCTGTGGCTAACACTTCCAAAACTGTGTTGAATAATAGTGGCGAGTGTGGGCACCCTTGTCTTTTCCTGTCCTTATAGGGAATGCTTTCAGTTTTTCACCACTTAGAATGATGTTGGCAATTGGTTTGTCATATATGACTTTTTTTTTTAATTTTATTTTTATATTTATTATTTTTGGGGGGTACACCAAGTTCAATCATCTGTTTTTATACACATATCCCCGTATTCCCTCCCTCCCTCGACTCCCCCCCCACCCTCCCTCGAGTCCCCCCCATCCTCCCCATCCCAGTCCTCTAAGGCATCTTCCATCCTCGAGTTGAACTCCCTTTGTTGTACAACAACTGCCCACTGACTATTTTACAGTTGGTAGTATATATATGTCTGTGCTACTCTCTCGCTTCGTCTCAGCTTCCCCTTCACCCCCGCCCCCTCCCAACCCTCGAGTTCTCCAGTCCATTCTCTGCATCTGCGTCCTTATTCTTGTCACTGAGTTCATCAGTACCATTTTTAGATTCCGTATATGTGAGTTAGCATACAATATTTGTCTTTCTCTTTCTGACTTACTTCACTCTGTATGACAGACTCTAGGTCTATCCACCTCATGACATATAGCTCCATCTCATCCCTTTTTATAGCTGAGTAATATTCCATTGTACATGTCATATATGACTTTTATAATGTTGAGGTAACTTCCTTCTATGCCCACTTTCTGGAGTGTTTTTATCATAAATGGATGTTGAAGTTTGTCAAAGCTTTTCCTGCATCTATTGAGATTATCATATGGTTTTTATCTTTCAATTTGTTAATGTGATGTATCACATTGATTGATTTGTGTATATTGAAGAATCCTTGCATTCCCAGCATAAGCCCCACTTGATCATGGTGTATGACCTTTGTAATGTGCTGTTGGATTCTGTTGGCTAGTATTTTGTTGAGGATTTTTGCATGTATATTCATCAGTGATATTGGCCTGTAATTTTCTTTTTTTGTGACATCTTTGCCTGGTTTTGGTATCAGGGTGATGGTGGCCTTGTAGAATGAGTTTGGGAGTGTTCCTCCTACTGCTATAATTTGGAAGAGTTTGAGAAGGATAGGTGTCAGCCCTTCTCTAAATGTTTGATAGAATTCGCCTGTGCAGCCATCTGGCCCTGGGCTTTTGTTTGATGGCAGATTTTTAATCACAGTCTCAATTTCAGTGCTTGTGATTGGTCTGTCTATATTTTCTATTTCTTCCTGGTTCTGTTTTGGAAGATTGTACTATTTAAGAATTTATCCATTTCTTCCAGGTTATCCATTTAATTGGCATATAGTTGCTTGTAGTAGTCTCTCATGATCTTTTGTATTTCTGCGGTGTCCATTGTTACTTCTCCTTTTTCATTTCTAATTCTGTTGATTTGCTTCTTCTCCCTTTTCTTTTCCTGATGAGTCTGGCTAATAGTTTATCAATTTTGTTTATCTTCTCAAAGAACCAGCTGTTAGTTTCATTGATCTTTGCTATTGTTTCCTTCATTTCTTTTTCATTTATTTCTTATATGATCTGTATGATTTCTTTCTTCCTGCTCACTTTGGGTTTTTTTAATTCTTTCTCTAATTGTTTTAGGTGTAAGGTTTGGCTATTTTTTCATTTTTTTTCTTGTTTCTTGAGATAGGAGTGTATTGCTATAAACTTCCCTCTTAGAACTGCTTTTGCTGCATCCCATAGGTTTTGGGTTATTGTGTTTTCATTGTCATTTGTTTCCAGTTATTTTTTGATTTCTTCTTTGATTTCTTTAGTGATTTCTTGGTTGTTTTAATAGCGTATTTTTTAGCCTCCATGTGTTTGTATTTTTTTGCAGTTTTTTTCCTGTAATTGATATCCAGTCTCATGGCGTTGTGGTCTGAGAAGATGCTTGATATGATTTCTATTTTCTTGAATTTACCAAGGCTTGATTTGTGACCCAAGATGTGACCTATCCTGGAAAATGTTCCATGTGCACTTGAGAAGGAAGTGTATTCTGTAGCTTTTGGATGGAAGGTCCTATAAATATCAATTAAGTCGAGATGGTCTAATGTGTCATTTAAAGCTTGTGTGTCTTTATTTATTTTCTGTTTGGATGATCTGTCCATTGATGTAAGTGGAGTGTTCAAGTCTCCTACTATTATTGTGTTACTGTCGATTTCTCCTTTTATGGTTGTTAGCATTTGCCTTATGTATTGAGGTGCTCCTATGTTGGGTGCATAGATATTTACAAATTGTTATATGTTCTTCTTGGATTGATCCCTTGATCATTATGTAGTGTCCTTCCTCGTCTCTTGTAATAGTCTTTACTTTAAAGTCTAATTTGTCTGATATGAGTATTGCTACTTCCGCTTTCTTTTGGCTTCCATTTGCATGGAATATCTTTTTCCATCCCTTTACTTTCAGTCTATATGTACTCCTTGGTCTGAAATGGGTTTCTTGTAGGCAGCATATGGAAGGGTTTTGTTCTTGTATCCATTCAGCCAGTCTGTGTCTTTTGGTTGGAGCATTTAATCCACTTACATTTAAGGTGATTATTGACATGTGTGTTCCGATTACCATTTTCTTAATTGTCTTGGGTTTGTTTTTGTAGGTGTTTCCCTTCTCTTGTGTTTCTTGTGTTAGAAAAGTTCCTTTAACAATTGTTGTAAGGCTGTTTTGGTGGTGCTGAATTCTCTTAACTTTTGCTTGTCTGTAAAGCTTTTGATTTCTCTGTCGTATCTGAATGAGATTCTTGCTGGGTATAGTACTCTTGGCTGTAGGTTTTTTTCTTTCAGGACTTTCAGTATATCCTGCTGTTCCCTTCTGGCCTGCAGGGTTTCTGCAGAAAGATCAGCTGTTATCCTTAATGATTTTCCCTTATATTTTATTTGTTGCTTTTCTCTTGCTGCTTTAATATTTTTTCTTTGTGTTTAATTTTCATTAGTTTGATTAATATGTGCCTCAGTGTATTTCTCCTTGGGTTTATTCTGTATGAGACTCTCTGTGTTTCTTGGACTTGATTAATTATTTCCTTCCCCATGTTGGGGAAGTTTCCCACTATAACCTCTTCAAATATTTTCTGAGATCCTTTCTTTTTTTCTTCTTCTTCTGGGATGCCTGTGATTCAAATATTGGTGCGCTTAATGCTGTCACCAAGGTCTCTGAGACTGTCTTCCATTCTTTTTGTTTTCTTTTCTCTTTTCAGCTCTGTGGCAGTAATTTCCCCCATTCTTTCTTCCAACTCACTTATTCGTTCTTCTGCCTCCATTATTTTGCTGGTTATAGCATCTAGAGTATTTTTAATTTCCGTTATTTTGTTGTCCATTACTGTTTGTTTGCCCTTTAGTTCTTCTGAGTCCTTATTAACTGTTTCTTGTATTTTTCTATTTTGTTATTGTGATTTTGGATCATCTTTACTATCATTACTCTGAATTCTTTTTTAGGCAATTTGCCTATTTCCTCTTCCTTGATTTGGTCTTGTGGGGTTTTTTCCCGCTCCTTTGCCTGCATGGTGTTTCTTTGTTTTCTCATTTTGCCTAAGTATAGGATTTGCTGTCTCCTTTCCCTATACTGCCTAGTAGTAATTCCTCTTGTTTCTGCCCTCTGCCCATTGTGGTGGGGTTTGTCCAGTGTCTTGAGTAGGCTTCCTGGTGGGGAGGTCTGGTGTCTACTTTCTGGTGTGTGGCTCTGAGTCTTTTCTCTCTGATGAGCAGGGCCATGTCAAGTGGTGTGTTTTAGGGTGTCTGTGAAGTTAATATGGCTTTAGGTAGTCTGTGTGCTGATGGGTGGGTTTGTGTTCCTGTCTTGTTTGTAGTCTGGTGTGAGGTGTCCAGCACTGGCAGTTGCAGACAGTCGGACGAAGCTGAGTCTTCGTCTCTGATACAGGGCTCTGTGAGAGTTCTCTGCAGTTACTCTTCCCTGTGTCTTAGGACTCCCTAGTAGTCTAGTATCCTGGATTCAGTGCTCCCTCCCCAGATCCTCCTACTCAACTTCTGATGGAGTAGTCCAGACTTCAGAGGTTGCTTGTCCTGGCAATAAAGGGGTTTAAAGAAGACTGTCCAAGCCCCACACTAATGGCAGAGTGTTGAGTCAAACAAATACTAAATCAAGGAAACATATACATGTATAAGACACACAAATACTGAGTCCAATAGAACATAAGGCACTAGAAAGACCTGACAGAAGAACCCCAGTATGCCATCAGACAATCAAAGAGAACACCAATAAAAATTCAAAACAAACAAAAAACAAAAAACAGAAAAACAACCACACACACACAAAAACAAATCCAGGGAGGTTTTGAAAGCTAGGATCAAATATAAAAAAGAGCAAGAGTACTCCCAGACAGACTGAAGATTCTCAGAACGAAATCAGAGAATTATACTTAGAACTAAGATAAAGACAAAACCTAATAATAAAAACCAAAGCAGTATGTCATCTGGAGAATAAAGCAAGGAAACAGAGCAGACCTATAATATTGCTTATAAGTATATTAAGATAAAATGAACTAAAAAATGATAGAAGACAGGGCAACAGAAGAGCATAGTGTGACTGGAAATATGAAAAGAGAAAGAAGAGAGAAAAAAATTGAAATGTAAAAAAGAGAAGGAAAGAAGGTAGAAGAGATAAAGTTAGCATTACAAAAAACTTAGCTAGAAATAGAAATATGTAAAAACTCTAAATTTAAAAATAGAAGAACAAATAGAATAAAAGAATAAAAAATATGTTATAATATGTGTAGATCCCTTAGGACTAAGATCGTAATTAATTAACAACAACAACAAAAAAAACCAAACACACACATACACATATCCAGAGACATTTTGAAAGCTAGGGTCAAATATAATAAAGAGCAGGAGTACAACCAGACAAACTGAAGATTCCCAAAACAAAATTAGACAATTATAATCAGAACTAAGATAAAGAGCAAACCTAAGAATAAAAACGAAAGCAGTGTGTCTTCTGGAGAATAAAGCAAGGAAACAGAGCCGAGTGATAATGTTGGTTATAAGTATATAAAGATAAAAGAAACTAAAAAAGGATAGAAGACAGGGCAACAGAAGAGCGTAGTGTGACTGGAAATATGAAAAGAAAAAGAAAAAATTAGAAATGTGTAAAACATAGAGATGAAAAGAAGGTAAGAGGGATAAAGTCAGCACTACAAAAAACTTAGCTACAAATAGAAATATAAAAAAAGGCTAAAATTAAAAATAGAATTAAAAATAGAATAAAAAATATGTTATAAAACATGTAGATCCCTTAGGACTAAGATCATAATTAATTTAAAAAAAAAAGCTAGAACTGACCCCAGAATGGACTAGATCAATAGAATTAATAATAATATTTCTGTTTCCTTGGGGTCTCAGCTGTGTGTCCTTCTATGTACCTTGGGCTTTTTGTGTTATTCTGTGACCAGCAGAGCTTCCTTTATTGTTCGTCTGTAAGCGCCAGCGTGTGGGGAGAGAGGGGGTACAATAGTGGCTCCTTCCCCTGGGAGTGAGTGAACAGTGGCACCCTGTCTGTATCATAGCAGCTTGGGCGGCTCAGGCCAAGAAAGCGACTCCAACCGTGGCTCCTCCCCCTTGCTAAAACTCCACCGGGGTGCCCTGCTTGGGTCATGGTGGCTCAGTCAGCCGTGGTGGTGCCTGTTGCAGAGGGACACCAGTGGCTCTGATGTAAACAGAATGTCTCCAGATCTGGGCCACTCTGCAGACTTTTGGCTCTCGGCTGCAGGCACTCTAGGCCCGCCCTGCCTGGGGGCCTTTGTTATCCCTGAGTGCGTTAGCCAGGCCCAGAGGGGTCCTTCCTTTGTCCATTGCAGGTACCAAGAAAGAGGCTACACCCGCAGCTCCTCCCCCCTGCTTCTGAATCAACAGTAGCGAGCCACTGTCATGGCCGCCCAGCTTTCCATGGTAGGCTTTCTCCACTGCAGATTTCTTCCCTCCTGTCCTCTCAGTCTGTCTCCCCACTGACAACAATGTTTCTCACCCTGAACCAGTTCTCTGGTTCCCACGTTCAAGCTCCCAGACCCCCTGTTCAGCTGTGAACCCACGTCTCAGTCCGGACACGCTGAGCCGTGGTGCGGACCCTCTGTGTATTTCTCACTCTTTCCCATCTGCCACAGATAAGCCGCTTCACCCTCTTTGAACAGTCCCAAATGTCTCCCTTCTGACCCAGGGAAATTCCCCATTGGAGAAGGGGTTTCCCCATCAGATAAGGGATGTTTCCCCCAATTCGTCAATCTCCCCTCTGGTTCAGATCCCCCCACCCCAGGGTGTGGGACCTGTCCCTTTCTTTTCTTCTCCTCTTCTTTCTCTTTTTTTTTCCCCTCTGTCCTACCCAGTTATGTCAGGATCTTTGCAGTCCTTTCTGGTGTCCGAGGTCATCTGCTGGCGTTCAGCTGATCTTCTGTGGGAATTATTGTGTCTTTTGATGTATTCCTGATGCATCTGTGAAGAGGGATGCATTCCACATCCTTCTACTTTGCCACCACCTTTCCTCCCTCCTTTTCTTTTATTTTCTTTTCTTCTCTTTTCTTCATATCTTTTTTTTTTTTTTGGTGTTGGAGACCTGTTTAATGTGGACACTCAAGGCCTGGGTAGAGTGGGGGTGTTCACAAGTTTGGCAGGCAGGCACTCAAGGTGAGTGTGTCACTGGCCCACACCTGGCCCCAGAATGGGGATGCGCAGAGGTGCAGGCTGGCCCAGGCATGCCAAGGGAAGAAGCAGAAGGGTAGCCAAGGCAGGCAAAAGGCCCCAGAAGATCTGTAGGGCAGCCCTTGAAAAGGTATCTAAGCCAGGTATTGAGGGCTCCGGCCAGAACCTGGCTGGAGGCTCCCAAAGCCTAGGGATTGGCATTGCTGTGGGCCATTCTGAGCTGTTGCTTGAGCTCAGGGTGCAACAGTCGGTTGGATTCAAGCAGCTCCTGGAGGCAGGCAAGGTGGTGGTCATTCTTCTCTTCTAGGTGGTCCAGGCAGGAGTTGATCTGGTCCAACATGGAGTTGATGGCAGCATATTCTGCTTCCTGGAAGCTGTGGTCCTCACCTTCTGCCCCCACCAGCAATCCCAGGTCCCTGCTGGGGCACGACATTGCAGGCTTGGGTGCAATGGCCACGCAACAGTGGAACACTGGGACTGTCACATGGAAAGTGGGTGCGAGGGTGCCCGTGGTGGGGTATGAGGCTCAGGGTTTGAGGTGCAAGGGGCGGGGAAGTGTGGGGCAGGGAGAGGTGGATGACACTTGGGCTGGGGCTGGGGCGGAGGTGGGGTTAGGCTGCGGTTGAAACTTGGGCGGAAGGATGAATGACCTTTCTTGAAGTAATACTTTCACAGTGGTGAGCAAAAGCTTTAGGACCAAATATAAACAATAATTACACTCCTTTCTCTATTTTTGAAAAAAAAGTAAAATACATTCATAATATATTGGTTTTTGTCCAGTAGATTTTTAAATGTAAACAAAGTACTGAGTATCCCATTTTGATAAGGTCATGAAGAAATGGAAATTCTCTCAGATTTTGTTTAGACAAATAAGAAAAGTGGATTTGAATTTCAGGCTGAGATTTCAGTCTACAGTCTGAGTGGGGAGACAATACATTGCTCCCCAGCTAAGAGCTGGGGGTGTGAAGCCAGTTTCCTGGCATGTGACTGTGTCTTTGGTACCACCGAGGCACGTGGCTCCAGAAAAACTACATGATGTCTCTGAATCTCTATGTCCTCATGTGTAAAATAGAAGGGTATCAGTATCCACCTTAAAAGGTTCTTGTGAAGATTCAATGAGTAACTACATGTAACACACTTAAACTGGGAACTGAAATGTGCTTAATTATTGGTTAATCTTTATTAACATGAATATGACCTTAGGTGAATCATTGTATCAAACTCAATGAATACTTCCTTGAGCAGAGGGTCTTGGCACTGCATCTTTGTGCATAAAATTGCTATCACTTATTGAACTCCTTCGAAGTGCTAGGAGTCTGGCTGTACCTTTTCCACTTTTTTCTCTGTTCCTACAACAGGCCTGCTACATGCTTACAATGGTCATGTTTCACAGGTGGGTTCAGTCACTTGCCTAAGGGCATAAGGCTCAGAAGTGAAAAAACAGAGATTTTAACTTCAGAGGACATGTTCTTTGTAAGTGATCCTTCAAAGTAGAGGAATGTGGAAAGAAAGACAATAAAAGGTTATGTAAGACCTGCATAATGGTTTTGCACGGCTGAAATAGAGATTTAGTTGAAAGAAGGCCTGCTAGAGCGCCTTTTTTTCCCACATCTTTATTGGAGTACAATTTCTTTACAATGTTGTGTTAGTTTTTGCTGTAAAACAGAGTGAATCAGCTTTATGTATACATATACCCCCATATCCCCACCCTTTTGAGCCTCCCTCCCACCCTCCCCACACCACCCCCCGAGGTCATCACAGAGCACCGAGCTCCTCTCCCTGTGCTCTACAGCAGCTTCCCGCTAGCCATCTATTTTACACCTGATAGTGTATATATGTTAGTGCAACTCTCTCACTTCACCCCAGCTACCCCTTCCCCCACTGTGTCCTCAACCCTGTTTTCTATGTTTCCATCTCTCTTCCTGCCCTACCACTAGGTTCATCAGTACCATTTTTCTAGATTCCATATATATACGTTAGCATACGGTCTTTGTTTTTTCTCTTTCTGACATACTTCACTATATGACAGATTCTAGGTCCATCCAGAGCTTCTTAATAGGTGTGTCTTGTGGGTAGTGGTTCCTGGATACCCCAGAGTTAATGTGTGCTACATTTGGAATGTAGCCTAATCTCACTGACACTGGTCTGAATTCCTGCTTGGTAGTCCTCAGGATGTTGAGATCGGTTACTAAATGAGAAGCATATAAGAGACCAAACTTTTCTTCTTCCCACTTCCTCTTGCCACGATGGTATCATTTAACTGAATGTTGTTGCAATAAATTATATCTATTCTTGTCATCACTCTCAGATTTTTAAAGGGTAAAAAAAGTTACCAGTTTCGGGAAGCCATTTCCACAATGATATCAAAATAGTATAAATGTCTAAGACCTTTTGTCCCAGAGGATCCACTTCCAGAAGTTTGTACTGTAGGTGGAAAACATGGCCCAATATGCCGTTCATCCCAGGAACACATTCCTTGGGAGAGGAAGTACAGCAATTGGTCCGTGCTCCCTGAAAGTCGCCAGTCTTCCCATGGGCTCCAGCACCCAAAACAGCTGGCATGATGCTCTAGAAGGGTGCAGGAGGAGAGAGAGCAAGAGTGGGTTCTGAATTGGGAGACTGGGTTGTCATATATACATTACCAATAAGAAAAAATATCAAATTGTACACTTTAAATATATGCTGTTGATTGTATGTCAATTATACCTCAACAAAAGCTCTTAACATTAAAGAGTGGGTTCTGAGGGACTCTGGGAGGCGAGGATTTCAGGCTAGAGTCTGAGTGGGGTGGCAATGTATAGCGCACCAGCTAAGAGTTGGGGGTGTGAAGGTGCTAAGGAGACCAGGAATACATGGAGGAGGGGAAGCAGCTAGGGGTCTGTTACTGGGTCCAGAGTCTACAGCCATTTGTGAATTGTCTACTCAGCTCTATTGACTGTGGACACATTGACAAATTCTTTTCTTCTGGCCAGCATGTCAGGACGTGCGTCTCTGAACAAACAGGTAAATGAGCCACAGAGATACCTTTAGGTGTAGGAGGGGCAGGTGATGAGAGCACCAGCACCAGGATGCTGTAATACTCCTGGCATTGCAGAGACAGAGGATCAAGCCAAGACCTGCTGCATCTCAGCTTCTGCACTCCTGACTCGGTCCCTATGTCTCTCCTCTTGCCATCAAGTGGTGAGCACTCCCTCAAAATCTAAGCCTTCCTTGCAGTTCTGCTGACCCTCTTCTCAGCCCATTCCCTGTCCTCTGGAGAGCTCATCTGCACCATGACTCTCACGCCAAACCTCCTGAAAGAAATCTCCACTCCGGATCTTTCTTCTTCCCTCAACTCTAGACAGTATTTCCACTCAACTGCTATTCACGTTTTTTTCCGAATCTCATCGACACCTCAAACTTCTGGCAACATGAAATCTTTGCCTTTCCTTCTTTTCTCTGCCACACTGTTCTGCCCTTGTGTCTCTTTTCCCTTGGTGGGACCACCACGCATCCAGGCAATGGCACCATCAATCTGGCAGTAGCCCCTGACTCCTTGAGCTGCCTTTCTTCACATAGCGGCCACTGCCCATACGCTCCATGCCATGTTCACCCATGTTTTCATTGAATCTTTGCAGCTCCAGCATTCGTTACCACCCAGCTGGACTCTAACAACCTTCTTGGAGCCGAATGGCCTCCCTTTTTCTGGCGATCCTCTGTTTTGATCTGTTCTGCACACTGACACCCTAAATGACAGATTGGAAAAGCAAACTGGATCTCAGTGGAGTTTAGCACATCTAACTCATGGTTCCTTCCTATGGGCCACTTATCTTTTCCTCCTTATCTTCTGCCACTTATATCATGTACTCTCTTCTCCAATCTGGCCAGAATATGTGTTCTTCCCTAGAAGGCCATGTTCTTTCACACTCCTGCTCCGGTGCACTTGCTCCTCCTTAAGCCTTTAAACTGCCTCCTCTGTCTCCAATGTGCCACATCAACTCTCGTGCAACACACATTTCAGCCTGGTGCATCCTTACCTGAGAGACAGGCCTGAGGTAGTCAGCCACATCTTTGGAACATTGTTTGCCAATTCCTCTATCAGAGCATCACGCACATTGTGCATTCCAGCGAAACCAACGCATGGAGAAGGGAGTTGATGAAATTCTCAAGGGGGAATATTCCTGGCTATCTCCTAATAAAAGGTACCACTTCAGAATCTCCTTATGTGCTATTGAATCTTCATATGTATGGTGCTGTATATTGAGTTATATTATATAAGGAAAACATAAGCTACTAAGCTGACGCATTGGAAACGGGTGTACAATTTGGGAAATTGACATATACATGAAGACATGTACAACACTTAATACATCAATAAACAGAGACTTTAGCATAGATGAAAGTAACAAATTGTGGAACAAACAATTGGAAAACTGGCCAACGTGTTGTAAGATGTGGATTATCTTATATGAATGGGTAACCACTGGACCACCAGGGACATCCCATGAATCGTAAGTAAAAAGGAATTAGAAAAAGTAGATTAGTGTTGTCAGGGATAGCATGGGAAAGCCTGCAGAAAGGAGGTGATATTTGACCAGAGACATGCATGGTGATAAGATGACAGTCATGGTTAACTTTACATGAGAGCTTAGTGTGTGTTGGGCACTGGTCTCAATGCCTTCCTTTAACTCACTAAGTGCCACGGCAGTCTGATGACGTGGTTCTGATTAGTATCCTCACTCTACCAGTTTGGAAACTGAGACACAAACAACAATGAAGGATATTCAATTTATAGGAGGAATCATTGTGTTATGAATCCAAACAGGATACCTCAAGCTCAGGTCCACAGGAATCGGCAGATAGGAAGTAAGTGATTATTGTCTGTAGACAGACCATGAATGTGGAATGAAGTATGAATGAAACAAGAATGATTGCTGGGGTCATAATGGCCATCATCAAACAATCTAGGAACAATAACTACTGGAGAAGCTGTGGAGAAAAGGGAACCCTCCTGCACTGTTGGTGGGAAGGTACCTTGATACAGCCACTATGGAAAACAGTATGGAGTTTCCTTAAAAACCTAAAAATGGAACTATTATATGACCCAGCAATTCCACTAATGGGCATATACCCTGAGAACACCATAATCCAAAAAGAAACATGTACCACAATGTTTACTGCAACACTATTTACAATAGCCAGGACATGGAAGCAACCTAAATGTCCATCAACAGATGAATGGCTACAGAAGATGTGGCCCTTATATTCAATGGAATATTACTCAGCCATAAAATGAAATGAAAGTGAGTTATTTGTAGTGAGGTGGATGGACCTAGAATCTGTCATATAGAGTGAAGTAAGTCAGAAAGAGAAAAACAAAAAGTGTATGCTAACACATATATGGAATCTAGAAAAATGGTACAATGAACCTAGTGGCAGAGCAGGAATAAAGCTGCAGATGTAGAGAACAGACTTGAGGACACAGGGGAGAAAGGGTAGGTGGGACGTAGTGAGAGAGTAGCATTGACATATATATACTCCCAAGTGTAAAATAGATAGCTAGTGGGAAGCTGCTGCATAGCACAGGGAGATCAGCTCTGTGCTTTGTGATGACATAAAGGATTGCGATAGGGATGGTGGGAGGGAGGCTCAAGAGGGAGGGGATATCGGGATATATGTATACCTATAGATGATTCACTTTGTTGTACATCAGAAACGAACACCATATTGTAAAGCAGTTATAATCCAATAAAGATGTATTTTTAAAAAATGAAAAAAAAAAGAACTACGTATTTTTCAAAAAATGAATTAGATGATGCCCACCCACATGGGGGAGGCCCTCGATTTTAGGGAGTCACCAATTCAAATGCTAATCTCATCCAGAAACACCCTCACAGATACAACCAGAAATAATGTTTAATTTGGGTATCCCACAGCCAGTCAAGTTGGCACATAAACTTAACCATCACGGTGGGTGGGGCAACATGATGGCCAAATGCATAGCACTGTGCACACCATGAAGCCTCATAACCCTCTCTGCCACATGATCTTTCCCGTGGGCAGGCAGGACAGTGGCAGCATTAAATTGTCCTTCCTAGGAGCTCTGTGCACTGTGACTATGCAGTCCAGCTCATATGACCCGGTGGTCCACGCACCATGGTAGAATGTAGATGAGTTAAACACTCAAGGTAGTCAACCTTAGGAGAGTTGCACCCTCCTGTTTGTACAATTCACAGATTGGGAGCACCTGCAGAAATCTCTCAGCAGAAGGCCTCCTGGAAAGAAGTGGGCTTCCAGTCTCACTTTGAATAGTCATGAAGCCTAGTGACCTTTGCAGCAGAGGTGTGAAGTCCCCAAATCTTTCTTCCTATACCAAGAGGAGAAATAAGTCTTCTTTCAATTGGGGTGAGAACATGGATTGAGGGAAAGAGAGGAGTTACTTATGCCTGGGCATTGAAAGGGGGGCAATATTTTCACAGATTGAAAAGTAGTAAAGCATATGAAAATTCTGAAAAGGGTGGTACCAATCCTGGGAGGCTGCTATGAGTTAGCTTATTGTCAGTTTTCCCTGGCCTTCCCCAAATGTCTGCAACCTGAAGTGACTTCTCACAATTACATTTGCAAACTTTGGGTCCTTCCCACAGTGCCCAGTCCAGTCCTATCTGATCCCAGAGCTTAAAAATGATTCCCCTGCATCTCTGCTCTGATGTGTCCCCATGTCCACATCTAATAGTAAACAACTCACATTTTGCCTGGAAGGAGTAAAGCTTGGAAGACTTTCTGGAGGGGGATGTAGTTTTTATAGGCCTGGGGAAAACTAGAGGAGCAAGATTTCCAAAGTCTGAGATGACAGGAAACAAAGGAAAAGATAGGTGCAAGGCCTAAGAAGTAGAGCGAGGCACTGAGGGATGGACATACATATAGAAAGAGATAAGAATAGGAGCAGGGATTTCGGGAATTTGGCTGGGCCTGGGGCAATGGACAGTGTCTTCTAGCAGGCCGGAAAGCAATGGACAATCACCCCGTCAATCACCGCAGGCCCACCAATGACGATGTGTGGAGGCGGGGCCATAGAAAGGATGGCGAAGTAGCCCTTGCGCATGAGCAAGCCGGTGCCCACCTGCATGGTACAGCGCGGCTTCCGTGGACCGTTCCCCTCAGTGACGAGAGAACATGGCGGCCCCCCGTCCGGACATCTCAGAAGTGTAAGTTTCATTTCTTTACCTCGTATTTGGCTGTCTGCAGTGGGCTTTGGAGAGTGGGGGAGGTGGTGTGTCCTAATATACGTGGACAGACGTGTCCCACGGGTTTCTGGAGGGACGGCCGAGGGGGTCTCTGAGGCGCGTCCCGGTGCGGTGTTGTGCCTTATGTAACAACAGGATGAAATTGTAAGCACACTTTCTTTGCTGAAATGTGAGTCTCAGACCCCCCATTAGTGCTCTTAATGTTTTGTCGTGGTTCCGTGTTGTTCTAGTCTGTCTGCCCACAGGCAAGTCTTCTTGCAGATTTGTACACTCGCCATGTCCTGCAGGACCTGTGGTGGAAAAGTCCAGTACTGGTCAGCCTCTGGGCCTGTGAAGAGAAGAGAGTGGACCTGGGACCAGCTGTCCTGAGCACCTAGACAAGTAAGGGCAGCCTTCTGTTGTGTGGGGCCACAGATGCTGGGCAGAGGGTGGCACTCGTCCCCTGTCAGCTGTCACATGATGTAAGATGGTGGTGAAGTGCCTTTCCTGGGGCTCTAGGAGAACACCGTCAGGGTCACTCCCTGGATGCTGCTTACTAACTCTGTGATGGAAACCCTGTTTCTGCAATTGATTTCTTTCACAAGGCAGTGACATCTTTTCCCAGTCCTTACTCGTGTCCTTCTGCTCACTGTGGGTGCTGCTGTTACAGCCCTATTGTCTTCTTAGAATGTCAGATTTCAAATAACCTGATCTTGAGCATGTACCATCAAAGTGTTGATCTGCCTTTTTATTCTGGTTGGAACCTCTCAGAGTAGCAGACAGCAGCAAGATGGGCTGGATTGTCGTGTTGAACGTGAACGTCGCGAAGGCAGAGGTGGTCCTGCTTGGGGGCCTGTTTTCCTATTGTGACCCAATGGATGTGGAGGTAATTTAAAGCATTTCTATCTCTGGAAAGGGGTAAAGACGGGACCCGTGGACCACGTGGGTGAGAGCACCCTCGCAGCTGTAGCGTGGGCATTTCTGTGATAGGGTTCCTGGAAACCTAGGATACAGTAGAAGTACAGCATAGGTCAATAGCCCTTCAAATCTTCCCCCTTGCATGCATTGTTGGCCACGTCATTGTTTGCAGGTATTACTGGAAGTGCACATCGGGTTTCGTCCGCAAACAGCTTGCAGTGTGTGAGTCTCAAAGTCTCATGGCTCTTTCTCACTGTCATCTTTGAGCTTCAGTCTCTCCTCTTTGGCAGAATGGGATTCATATCATGGTGTCATGGATGCTGTGAGAATCAAGTGTGATAACCTGTGTGAAGGGCATAGGTGGTGCTCAAGGAATTAGTACCCCATTTCCTGAGTCCACCTATGGGAGCAGAACATTCTGGTATTTGGTTTAACGCGTCTTCTTACCACCGCTTCCTTCTCCTGTGCAAGCTCTTTAGACTTTGGCATCATTTCATTTAAATGGTTGTTTCCTTTCTCAGGGCCAGCGCATTACCTCTGGAGTTACTCCAGCATCTCCGTGGAAACCACAGAACTAAAGACAGCCCAGGACCCCAGGCTTTTCCTTGCTCTGAGCAACGTTCTGCGCTGGTCAACTTGGACCCCTTCCGTGGAGGCTGACGTGGCTGCGCACCCGCACCTGTGAGGACTTTGTAGGGTGTGAACCTGTGCAGGCCAGAGGGTGCCTGTTCCCTGGCAGTGCCAGAAAGGTCTCTACTCTTTCCTTTTCTGTATAAATGACTTTTTTCTGTGTGGTGATTCATTTAGCAACATTCAGGTGAAGGATCTTCCTGGAGCAGGGATCGAAGGCGTTGTCCCCTGCACTGGCAGGCGGATTCTCAACCACTGTGCCACCTAGGAAGCCTCCAAAAGGAGGTTTTTCTAATTGGTGGCAGCCTCAAGATTTTGGACTCTTGAGCAGTGAGAAGGGGACACTGCTCAGTATGTCGGATGGGACCTGGCTCTCTGTGCTTCCCCAGGTGTGCATTCCTAGGCCTGCCTTGTCACTTAGCCTCCTGAGGCATGTATCTGATGCATGTGTTCTCTCTGGTGGGAATGATAATGTGCTGTAAGTTCTTGGTATGACGTTTTCCGTATCGACCTCGTGTTTGCCCCTTGTGTACGTGGGTGACAGGAAGAGAATGGATCATATTGAGCACTCTAGGGCAAGGCCTTTGAAACAGAGTGTCTTCCTTTTTATCCTGGTTCCCTGTAATATGCAGGCGGTAGCCTCACGGGGCAGCAGCAGTCATTTGAGAGGCATGTTAGCCTCCTGGAAATGTTGATGGTGGTGGGGGCCATGGTGGTGGTTGAGGTAGTGGTGATGCTAAGAAGAAAATAGCCACAGCTACCACGGATCCAAAACTGAATGGAACTAAGAACTGTCCTCCGTTCTTTTCACTGGTGTATTACCGCATGGTCTCAAACCGTGTGATTTGAGTACAACATATAATGTAAATAGATAACTCTCTATTTGGCAGAGGACCTTCATGATGTACAGAATGGCTCATTACTTTGCTATGGTAACAGAGGCGAGTCAAACTGTATAGGGGGCATTAGAGCTGGCTTAGCTGGCCCCATATCTTGTGATGTTCATCACTAAGCTGCAAGAAGCGTTCTTAAGTAACATTTTCTTGCTTGAGAAATCAGTGGTTTTCCACCCCTCCATCTCCGTTGCATTTCTAGTCCATATGGTTACCCAGAGGCCGCACAGTGTGCCTTTGCATTAGTAGAAATAAGTGGTAATGAAAATGGTCTCCCAATGTGGGAGAACACATATTGAATGCAACGGATTTCCTGGCTGACTGGCCAGCCAGTTTGATTGTCTGTTCTTTTGGAGAGAGACTTGCAGAGGTTACAGGGTCAGGTGAGGGGAGGAGCTCTTCTGATCAGGAAAGATGGAATGGCATATAGGATATGGTCCCTCCTTCAGAGGCCTGCCGTCTGCAGGTAGGGAGAGGACAGGGAAGAGCAGCACAGGATGTAGCTGCTCATAGAGATGGAGGACAAGGGACTGCAGTGTGAACGGTATGAGAAGCTTCGCGTTTTCAAGGAAGTGTTTCCTTCCCTTCTACATTCCTGGTGCTGCTTGGGCTCTGCCTAGCATGGGCACCGAAGATAGTACACACTGTTGTGTGTGATGTAAGAATAAATTTCCTTTTGGCAAAGGTGAGACTTTTTTTGATGGGGGCTGTTTCCTAGTTTCCAGCCTTCATGGGAATGTTCCACTTCACTTTAGGAAATGCTTGTATTCCTGCTTTATTCTCTGTGCTGCCTCTAGCTGTGAAAAGTAGCCCCGGAAATGTGCCCTTTCCCCCTCCTCTGCTGTGGCCTGGTTCAGTAATCTGAGGGAGTCTCCCGGGAGGCACCTGCTGATGTTGAATTCTTCTGGTGAATAATCGCACTACTTGAGTTTGCCACTCTGCTTTTCCTGCTGAGAGTGAGCTGTGTTCCACAGAGAGGCTAGTGAACGTGAGCTTCTGTTGCTGGTAGGTGTTTCTGATGTCCCAGCCAGACTCTTCTTCCTTCCACACTCCCCCGGCTCAGATGCCTCGCCAACTCCTAAAGAAAGTGTGTACTGGCAATGGCGGCATCCGGGGCGTGGGAAATGTTGGGTCCTGGGTGGATGTTGGCCGTGGCCTGTTGTCAGGCTTCTGTGCCCCTCTGCAGAGCAAGGGCGTGTTGGGAACCCAGGCGAATCCTGACTCTCTGTGAGGGAACGTGATTGGGTTTTATGCCAGCCTGGCCACATTGACTTCCAGCAAACTTCTTCTGAGCACACTCTGCACGATGCTTGGAAGAAAGAGGTCACGTGGGTCCTGTCAATGATCCCTATGTGAAGCCGGGGCCATTTGGATCCTCCGGGGCAGGTGCAGATGAGCCTGCGTGTCCAGGAACCTGCTGGGTGAGGTGTCCAGGCTGGAGGATGAAGCCCTCCTCTTCCCCTTGGTGAAGAGGGCCTACAGCCCCAGGCGGTAGCTGTCCCTTCCCCTGTCTGTCTGCTGGAAAGCGTTGCTGCTTGGTGGTCTGGCCTCTCACCATTTTTGTCTTCCTCTATTGGGAGGCGGGTGACATTGTCTCAAGGGCACCTTGTCTACGAGCCCTCTCAAGGAAGAGGGTGTTTTCCACACGGCAGTGTGTGGGGGGATTATGCATCGTGTGTGGTGATGGCCTACTGGAGGGGGAGAGGATAGGGGTGTTGAGTTTGGGAGAAGGGGGGTGCTGTGGTTTCCCCATTTCAGGCTTTTCTTTCTCTTCAGTAGCGAAGTCTCTTCCCAGAGGGGATACGAGGAGGCTCTGAGAGTATAAGGAAACATTGAGTGGGGAGGACCAGGGGCTTTGGTGTGAGAATTGTGGTGGACGTGGTGGGTTCAGGGGATGGCTCCCGTCCCCTTGCCCCATTCCCTCACACTACCTTTGGGTGGCCATGGCTGTGTCATAGGAGATAGCAAAGCACAGGATGCATGTGAAGTGAGAAATGTCTCACCTTGTGAAGCTGCGACCTTAATATTGGGAGCAGGTCCTCAGCTTTCATTTTCCAGTGAACTGTGGGCCTCTCTGCCCGGAGGAAGTATTGGTGTCTCTGCCGATTCCTGTGCACTGCAGGTGCTTATGTTGATGTTTTTTTCCCCCGAGGTGTCTTCCTCTTTCCTGTAGTGTTGTGGGCTCTTGGGCACTGCTTATGGGGTTCATTTTATGATCTAGCAGAGTATAGCTGAGTTTCTGTTCTCTGCTACCTAAATTGTTCCCTCTTTAACTAGTTCTCACCCATGACAAGGATATTTGCTGCCAGGTCCTTGAGGGAACATTCCTGGGTTTTCACATTGGCAAGAAGCATTTTTAGTTTCTAAAAAAGATGTTCCTCTTTCCTGTAGCTTTATGGGCTCTTGGGCACTGCTTATGGTGTTCATTTCGTGTTCTTCAGGAGGGTCTAGCTGAGTTTCTGGTCTCAGCTGCCTAAGTTGTTCCCTCTTTAGCTAGTTCTCACCCATGACAAGGATGATTGCTACCAAGTCCTTGAAGGAACATTCCTGGGTTTTCACATTGACAAGAGGCTTACTGAGCTTTTAAAAAGATTTGCATACATTGCAAAGAGGCAGAGAAAGAACTGACACATTTTCCAGAGTAAATCCTCTAAGAAAAGGGAGGGATGGAAGCCTGCTGTCTGTTTTGAACAGCGACAATTAAAGCATTCTCTTTTTTTTAAGATGCTTTTTATGGGAAGCATTTTTAAAGTTCTTATTGAATTTGCAATCATGTTGCTTCTGTTTAAGTTTTGGTTTTTTGGCCAGGAAGCATGTGGGATCTTAGCTCCCCGACCAGGGATGGGACACGAGCCTTCTTCATTGGAAGACAACGTCTTAACCCCTGGATCGCCAGGGAAGTCCCAAATCTTTGTTTCTGAGTTGTCGTACTTTGTATTTGTCCTCCAAATGCTACCATGAGATACCAGGTCCCCCCAGGTGTCTGCCCCCCACAAATGGTGGTTCCTGAGTCCTGGCCAAAGGCAGGCCTGTGCAGGGAACTTCCTTAAGTGGAACTTGTGCCAATGGTACCTCAAGGAAAAGGAATAAGTAGGGGTCATTGTTCACCCTTCGTCTTCCATATGCTTTTACCAATACCTGTACTCTTATGGCAAGTTCTCTGTGGTCAATTGGAGTAAGCAATGCAACCTCAGGCCTTGTGTACATATGATTTCATTTGCTAACGTCTTGGCAAGTGGAGATGTACTGTACTCTCATGTCTTCCCTTTCCTGAGTGTCTTGGAGGAACAAACCCAGTTGGCAAAGGAATCTGTAAAATACTTGTGTCTTTCAATAAAATGTGTATGTTGGAAAAGCTCCCACTGGTGGATATTATTATTCACAGTGACTACAAGCATGATCGTGAAAGATGTGGGTGTGTGTGTGCATCACACGCTGTACCAGGTGGGCTCTGAGCTCGGTCATCTGGGGCTTTCATGTCAGGGGGATGGTGGCAGGCTGAGGGGTCTCCAGGCCGGGATTAAAGTTCTCCCCTTGTTAAGGTATGAAAGCTCATAGGTAATCTGTGACCTTCCTATGTGAAGTGATCCTCTTGGCCACTGCATGAGGACCACAAATACATGGCTGGATATTATGTTCTGCAGAGCATCCAGACATCATGGGGCACAGAACTGGAAGCAGTGAGCACACAGGTAACTCCTGGTTCAGCCTGTATGAGAATCCAGGTCCCTTTAATGTTAGGACTTTTTGCTATGTCAAACTCACTACCAGTCTTCAGATGGAGAGAAGCTAAAGACGTAACTCATTGGCAGATTCTTTCTTCTTTTGTCTAGTGCTTCAAAATATGAAAACTCTACCCACTCTTTGTGTAAAATTTCCAATACTACATTTACATTTCCTCTGTATAGCTGAACATGGTCTAAACATATTATCAATTAGCCTTTTTTAAAAAAATATTTATTGTTTTGTGGTTGCACTGGGTGTTAGTTGTGACAGTCAGTCTCCTTATATGTGGCATGTGAACTCTTAGTTGAGGCAGACATGTGGGATGTATTTCCCTGACCAAGAATCAAACACAGGCCCCCTGCATTAGAAGCACAGAGTCTTCTCCACTGTGCCATTAGGGAAGTCCATATCAATGAGCCTTTTAATTGGCAATTTTGTACTGGGATTCTAATCCCAGAGAATTTTAAGAGATGTTTTCATCTGCCTAATGAACCTTTGGCCTTGTGGTCTTTCAAATCTTCCCCCTGGGGAAAAGCAACACTGTGCTGCTCTCTCCTGACTGAAGGTGTGCCCTCTGGGTAGGTGGGTACCGGCGTCTCCCCAAGATTTCATAAAGATCTGAGGCTGCCGGTGTCAGCAACTCCGTTCTTGCCATCTGGTCCAAAGGGCCCCAAGCTGCAAGGTGTCACGTTCTGCCTGAGAGTTCCTCAGCATGTGGGGGTCAAATGTCTTCTGCTCTCTCATCACAGTTGGAATTTATTTATTTATATCGTTATTACTGTTGTGGTCCAAGCGCGGGTGGGAAAAGAATTTCCAGACACAAGGCAGAATACATGAAAGACAGAGTATATTAGAGAGAAGGGTCACAGCAAGAAGAGCGGGCCGCCTTCTTGGTCTGCAGGGAAAGTCAACAATGAGCATGAGTTGCTTGCCTGTGTTTACAGCCAGGGAACCTGTGGTTATCTGCTGCCCTGGGTAGAGTATGTGTACTCTTAGGGTGCTGAGTGGGAGAACAATGGGGCAAATATCTCTCCTTCTATGGGATGGGCAAGGGACAGGGCATGCTGCTCGGGAGGGCTCTGGGACCTTGCAATGGCTGCCTTGTACAGAGAGATAACAGTGTAACTCTCTGTTCAGGCAGTATTGGCCCTTTGAGTCTATCTTGTTCTTTGTCCTTGGAGCACAGCACATTTCCCCTCTTTTTATTTAGAGGGCCAATTCTTTGTCCCCATTGGATACCCTGCTCATGTCTGTCTATCTGCCTAGCTCCCTCTCAGGTGTTGGGGAACCCTGTTTGTAAGGGAAAGGGGTGATGATGTCTCTGGCTGCCTCCTGCTGGACCGGGGTGTGCCAGGGCCCTGGGTCTGGTTACCTGCTCCCTGTAGGGTATGCCTAGGGAGCGGTGGGGGCTCCATGGAACGTGATGTCAGCTTCTTCACGTGTTGTCCAGCCGATATTCTCATCGCATTAGCACTTAGAGGTTTATTTGTTATATCCTAGAAGGGTCAAACTTCACAAAGAGGTTAAAAATACATGGCCCGAAGATCAGTGGAAGTATGACCTAGAAAAGGGCCGAGGCATGACCAGATATTAATCTTGCAATCCCACCAGTCGAATCCCCCAGAGGCTCCTTTGGTATAAAGCCTGGTAGCTCTTTCAATAATATCCCAAAAGTTAGCTTGAATTTTGCCCAAATGGTTGACAAAAAATGCAGCATTCCTCCTTAAACATAGCACAGGTCCTCCCTTGGTTGGCTGTTAGTAAGTCTGAAGCTCTCCTATTCTGCAAAACCACTCCTGCTAGAGAATTTATTCGTCCTTGTAGCCTGTTAATGTGAGCTGCTAGGTTAGTAATCTGTTGAATGAGTTTGAGAGAGAGCTGTCGGGCAGTGAAAATAGAGTTAGGAGTCCTGTTGAGCCTGTTCCCATCCCAATGACATGCCTAGGATTGACATTACAGTGAGGGCTGCCCGCTTCCGTTTATGTGATTGAGAGTTTAAGGGAAGCAGGATACGGTCATTTATAAGGGGAAGCTTAGGAATAACGTATGTAAGGGTCCAGGTCCCCGTCCAGTTGGCTGGAAGACGTAAATAGGCATTGGATCCGCAGAGGAAACAGGTGCAATTTGTGGGGTGTAAGCAGACGTCTACAGTGATGTTGAAGTAGCCTGTCCCTAAATGGGTACGGGAAGGTTCTGTGCCCTCATAGGTGGTAGCTACAGTCATGGCAGCTAAGGGGGAGAGGCAAGCAATCCTTGAGGGGTGGGAGGAAAAGTCATAAGCCCAGTAGGAAGAAGGAATAGTAGGGGTGCACGCAATGTCATCGTCCTCGGGTGTCTTGAGTTTCCTGCAGTCTTCTTGTTAAATATTACAGAGTTGGAACCAAATACTGTGGTTCTGATAGAGACAGTTTGGGGATGGGGTGGGGCACATGAAGGTCCCAAAGTAGCTAGTTTTGTCCAATCGGTGGTGACATTAGGAGCTTTGGGGAAGAAAATGTAGAAAGGGGAATCAGAATAGTAAGTAAGGGGATGGTTTGTTCTATCATCTGTTAGAGGGAAAACCATGATCGGTGTGTCTCTATTGCTTAGTTGGTCCAATATTTCTTGAGGGCTTGCTGGGCTCTTTCCACCTTGCCTGACAGCTGAGGACACCATGCTGAGTGAATACAATGACTGCTTTGAAGGGCCTCACTGACCCCTTGAGTTAGACTTGAAATAATGGCAGGGTCATTGTCTGATTGTAAAGAGTGTGGTAGCCCGAACCAGAGTATGATATGTTTCATGAGAGTCGTAGGAACCTCAGATTTTCTCTCGGTTTTAGTGGCGAAGACCTTTATCCAACCCCTGAAGTTGTCCACTATGACTAGCAGATATTTGAAGGCTTTACAAGGGGGCATGTAGGTGAAATCTATCTGCCAATCTTCTCCTGATTGGTTGCCTGCCTTTGGATCGGATGAAATAGCAGGGAGCGGGGAGGGAGGGGTGTTATACCCCTGTGGGTTGGCCTGGTGACAGACGGGACAGGCCTGGCATATAGATTGGAGGGTAGAGAGGATTCCTTTTCCTGGAAATATTGTGCCTATCAGTGTGTAGATGGAATTGGGTCCTAAATGTGTAGCCCGATGAAGGTGGTTTGGAATCTTCCATTGGGAGGCTTCTGGTAAAAGAAGTTTGTTGTCTGGGCTTTGTAGCCACCCTTCAGGGGTTAGAGTGAACCCACAGTTTTCTCCCTCTTTAGGTTCTGATGTGAGTACTGTGGGGTGATGAGTCCAAACTTGGGATCAAGGGAGCCTGTAGGACACGTTGGGGGGCCCTTTTGGCCTCTCTGCCTGCCATATGATTTCCTTTAGTTATGAGGGATGGTTCCTCTTGGTGTGCCCTGCAGTGGATGGTAGCTATTTCCTTAGGGGAGATAATGGCCTCTCTAATAGGTCCAGGATTCCTGGTCCATGCTTGACTGGGGTGGTATGTGGGGTTAGTAGGCACCTTTCCTTCCAAAAGGCTGCATCAGCTTGGAGAACATGGAAGGTGTATGCTGAGTCTGTGTAAATGTTCATTCGAAGTCCTTTCCCAATTGGAGTGCTCTAGTTAGTGCCATAAGCTGTGCTTTCTGGGCAGAGGTGGCTGCCCCATGGAGTGGGCCTGTCTCTACTACCCCTATTGAACTGACTATTTCAAATCTGAAATGCTTCGACCTTCTTTAATAAAATTCTTACCCTCTGTTCACCATTCTGTGTCTGGATCGAGTAAAGGGGTGTCTTGTAAACCTTGTCTTGCACTGTAGGCCTGATCAATAATTTCTAGATAGGAATGTAGTAGGGGGGTGTCAGCATTTTGATTGGGCAAGAGTGTGGATGGGTTTAGAGGGGTGGTGTCCCATACCTCCGGGGTACTTGGTGGAGGATATGGGGTGGGATATTAGTTAGAGTAGGCTTCGTGGTGGTTGTTAAGGCCATATTTCCTGGAGGAAATGATAAAGCAGCTTTAAGTTTTGGTAAAAGGTCTTGGCCTAAGAGAGGTGTAGGATACCATTGCAACAAAAAGAATAAAATACCTAAGAATAATCCTAACCAAGGAGGTAAAAGACCTGTACTCAGAAAACTATAAGACACTAATGAAAGAAATCAAAGACGACACAAACAGATGGAGGGACATACCATGTTCTTGGATTGGAAGAATCAACATTGTGAAAATGACTGTACTACCCAAAGCAATTTACAGATTCAATGCAATCCCTATCAAATTACCAACGGCATTTTTCACAGAACTAGGACAAAAAATTTTACAATTTATATGGAAACACAAAAGACCCCGAATAGCCAAAGCAATCTTGAGAAGGAAAGACAAAGTTGGTGGAATAAGGCTTCCTGACTTCAGGCTATACTACAAGGCTACAGTGATCAAGACAGTATGCTACTGGCACAAAAACAGAAATATAGGTCAATGGAACAGGATAGAAAGTCCAGAGATA
This sequence comes from Hippopotamus amphibius kiboko, assembly GCF_030028045.1. Taxonomy (NCBI): domain Eukaryota; kingdom Metazoa; phylum Chordata; class Mammalia; order Artiodactyla; family Hippopotamidae; genus Hippopotamus; species Hippopotamus amphibius. Next base: position 18,299,629 of record NC_080203.1, on the reverse strand, counting down.
AACTATAGTCAACTAATCTATGACAAAGGAGCCAAGGATATGCAATGGAGAAAAGGCAGCCCCTTCAATAAGTGGTGCTGGGAAAGCTGCACAGCTACATGTAAAAGAATGAAATTAGAACACTCCTTAACACCATACACCAAAATAAACTCAAAATGGATTCAAGACCTCAGTGTAAGACCAGACACTATAAAACTCCTAGAGGAAAACATAGGAAGAACACTCTTTGACATAAATAACAGCAAGACCTTTTTTGATCCACCCCCTAGAGTAATGGAAATAAAAACAAAAATAAATAAGTGGGACCTAATGAAACTTCAACGCTTCTGCACAGCAAAGAAAACTATAAGCAAGACGGAAAGACAACCCTAAGAATGGGAGAAAATATTTGCAAATGAATGAACAGACAAAGGATTAATCTCCAAGATATATAAAGAGTTCGTGCAGTGCAATATCAAAAAAACAAACAACCCAATCAAAAAATGGGCAGAAGACCTAAATAGGCATTTCTCCAAAGAAGACATATGGATGGCCAAGAGGCACATGAAAAGCTGCTCCACATCACTAATTATTAGGGAAATGCAAATCAAAACTATAATGAGGTATCACCTCACACCGGTCAGAATGGGCATCATCAGAAAGTGTACAAACAGTAAATGCTGGAGAGCGTGTGGAGAAAAGGGAACGCTCTTGCACTGTTGGTGGGAAGGTAAATTGATATACCCACTATGGAGAACAGTATGGAGGTTCCTTGCACAACTAAAAATAGAGTTACCATATGACCCAGCAACCCCACTCCTGGGCATATACCCAGAGAACACCACAATTCAAAAAGACACATGCACTCCAATGTTCATTGCAGTACTATTTACAATAGCCAGGACGTAGAAGCAACCTAAATGCCCCTCAACAGATGAATGGATAAAAAAGCTGTGGTACATATATACAATGGAATATTACTCAGCTGTAAAAAGCAATGAAACTGGGACATTTTTAGAGACATGGATGGACCTAGAGACTGTCATACAGAGTGAAGTGAGTCAGAAAGGGAAAAACAAATATTGTATATTAACACATATATGTGGAATATAGAAAAATGGTACAAATCAACCCGTTTGCAAGGCAGAAACAGAGACACAGATGTAGAGAGCAAACATATGGACACCAAGTGGGGAAAGCGGGGAGGATTGGGGGGAATGAACTGGGAGACTGGGATACCAAATTGTGCACTCTAAATACATGCAGTTTGTGGATGAATAATATTATTCATCCACAAATAACAAATGAAGTATTGATATATGCAACAGCATGGATGATCCTTGAAAACATTATGCTATGTAAAAGAAGCCAGACGAAAGGCTGCATATTGTATTATTTCATTTATATGAAATATCCACAAAAGGCAAATATCTAGAGACAAAAAACATATTACTTCTTGCCAGCGTTTGGGAGGAGAGGAGAATGGCTATAACAAATTTATTGGTATGGATTTCCATTTGGGGTAAAGAAAAATTTTGGAACTAGATAACAGTGATGGTTTTGAATGTATTAAATGCTCCTGAATTGTACACTTATTAAAATGTTTTAAATGGTGAATTTAATGTCATGTACTTTTTAACATGATAAAAATAATAAACCATTGTTGTGAATATAGGACTATGTAACATTTAATCATCTTTATTTTATGAATTAAAATGTGTTTTTCAAATAAAATGCAGAACTGAACAAAAAAAGTAAATATATGCAGTTTTTTGTCTGTTAACTGTATCTCAATAAAAGTTCTTAAAAAAAGGAAAAAAAGAGAGAGGTGTAGGACAGGCCAGAAAAACTAGTAAAGAGTGTGTGAATAGAGTATTTTCAAGAGAACAAGTTAAGGGAGGTGTAAAGCAGCCATTAGAGGATTGTCCGCTTATCCATTTTAGGAGGATTGAGGAAAGGTGAGTGGGACCAGAGAAGGACGTCAGGGCTAAATAAGTAACCCCAGTGGCCGTGAGAAAGGTTATAGTAGCCCCTGCCACATCCAGGGTTACCCGGGGCTCCTCTCTTCTTACAGGGAATAGATAGAGCCCCAGGCACCTTCGGTCATCCACACCCAGGAGCCCCAGCTCTTAAACGCAATCTGGTTCCTGCTCCTGAGAGTCAGATGCCACCGTCAGGGGAAATTGGCCTTGATTTTGGCCCAGAGTGCCAGATTCCGAAGTACCCCACGTGTTTGGTGGTTCTGACGTTGGCCCACCCGCTTGAGGGCAGAGGGACAGCTCCTTTCCAATGGCCCTTTTGGCGACAGTAAGGGCATGGGGTGTAGAGTGGTGGGGTGTGGCAATTCCTGACAGCCTGCCCCTGCTGACTGCACTGGTAGCAGGTCAATGGTAGTTTCTGAGAAGAGGGAGAGAGTCCCATGGGCCCCTGTCATGGGAGAGACTGAGTAATGGCAGGGACCATATATTGAGCATGTCACTGTAGTCTTTCTTCCTCTCTGAGTTCTCCCCTATTTCTTGAAACCTCTTCCCAGTTGTTAAAGACCTTAAAGGCCGTGCCAAGTGGACAGAGAATGGGGTTTGTGGGCCCTGTTCTAGTTTCTGTAATTTGTCTTATGTCAGGGAATGCCTGGCTTATACAGTGAACTGCAAGAGTAGCGTGACCTTCCGGGCTCTCGGGGTCTAGCTTGGTGTGTTTCCTCATAGCCTCTGCTAATCGGGCCTGAAAAGGGGCTGGATTCTCACAGGGTTCTTGTGTAACTTCTCTGAGATTATTATAATTTACAGATTTGTTAATGGCCTTTTTCATACCTTCTAAGAGACAGGTAATCATGCAATTTCTCCTAGTGAGCCCTCCTAGTCGCCCATTTTCACTTGCTTCCTATTTCCATCCTGGGTCTGCCTGTGGGAGTGCTTCTGCCCCTGCTGGATTCTCATTAGGATTTCATGTTTGTGCCTCCTCTGCCCACGCCTGAGCCAAGGCCCTGTCCTGGTCCTTTCCTCATGGGTACAGCAGGTAGTTAGGACTGCATGAATATCTTGCCAGGTTAGGTCAAAGGCGATGGTAAGGGCCTGTAGTTCCTTGATACAAGTGGAGAGGTCGTGGCTAAAGGAGCCTCGTTTACCCTGGATATGAGAGAGATCAGACATGGGGAGGGGGACGTGAACTCTGCTAGTTCCTAGGTCTGCGTTAGCGACCTCTTGTAGGGGATGGATATTGGAGCTTGGTTCAGAGCATTGGGTTGCCTGTGACCGAGTGTGGGGAGGGAAAGGAAGATTTGCATCCAGGTATGGAGGTAGAGGTTGGGGCTAGAAGGTTGCAGACGGGGTGCATGTGACGTGGGGCAAGAAGGGTCATCTGAACTATCTGGTGGAGGGGGAGGTGGGGAGGGGCCAGGTAGTGAAGCTGATAGAGGGGGAGAAGGGGGAGGACGAGGCAATACAGCAGCAATGGGGAGACATTTGTGACAGGAGTCCCTCAGGCTCGGATTCGGATTGAGGGCCATGAAGGCCTGGATATACGGAACCTCAGAATGTTTTCCGAGTTTGCGATAATGGAGACCAAGGTGGAGGATTGTGTTATAATTTAGTGTCCCACTAAGAAGCCATTGCTCTTCGTCCCCCAGTTGGTAATGGGGCCAACTCATGTCACAGAAGAAGCCGAGCCTCTTCTTTTTGAGATTGTCTCAGTCCAATTTCTTCCACTTCCTGAGAATATAACAAAGAGGTGAGTCTAAGGGGATAGACATACTTGAAAGCATTCTTAGCCCTGATGCCGTAGAAGGGGGAGGGTGTACTGAGAATGCCTGACGGGTAAGAAGGCGTCCCCCGGTCTCTCAGTGATGTCTCGTGTGACTAAGGCACCAGTGAGAACTGTGCACAAAATGACAACCGGCTTGGCAGTGATGTCCAACTGAGAGAGGTGGTCTGTGAGAAACAACGTGACTGAGGCCCCTGTGAGAAACCGTGCATCTAAGGTACCAATGAGGATGGGGAAGGGAGTCCCAGTGGTTAGCCGGGAATTGACTCACTGTTAGAAGATCCTCAGGGAAGGCAGAAGTTCTCAGGATCTAGAAGTGACCAGGTCCTTTGGAGTCACTCCAGGGCAGAGGAAAGGAAGTGGAAGTAACAAGACAAGAAGATTGAGGGTCCCGCCTTCTAATCCTACCAAGGAGGCGGTGGCCAAGGGACTGTGGGCTTTGTGTTTTATTTCAACCACTGTGTGCCTCACATTGCACTGAAGTTGTCTTGATGGGGGCAGATGCTCTAGTAGCCTGGTCTGTTCTGTGACCCCTTATCCTTTCATGGGAGTCTCCAAGCTGCAGGAGCCCTAATGGCTTTAAAATGCCTGACCCATGCCTTCACAAATCAATTGGCCTAGTCCTCAGTCAGAAGGAAGACCAAAGTACCTTCACAGGTTCTGGGTGGAGGTTGCTGGGGCAAAGGGAGCTGTGGAGGCTTTGGAACACACCAGGGTGTGGCCCTGCCCAGAGTTCCTCTGTTGCTGCCACAGCCACTTGCCTGTTCACAGAGGGTCCCAAGGAATGAGGAGGGGAGGTGAGGGAGGAGATCCCCTGCAGGAGAATTCCCCATACGGACCACCAAATGTTGTGGTCTGAATGCAGTATGGAAAAGAATATCCAGACACAAGTCAGAATGCAAGGAAGACAGAGTTTATTAGAGAGAGGGGGTCACTGCAAGAACAGTGGGCTGACTTCCTAGGAGGCTGGGAAAGTCAACAATGAGGATGAGTTCCTTGCCTGTGTTTATCGTCAGGGAACCTGCGGTTATCTGCTGACTGGGCAGCATAAGTATAGTTTCAGTGTGCTGAGCGGGAGAAAAATGGGGCAAATATCTTTCCTTATATGGGATGGGCAAGGGACAGGGCATGCTGCTTGAGAGGGCTCTGGGACATTGCAATGGTTGCCTTGTACAGCATGATAGAGTCCTGTAACTCTTTGTTCTGGCAATATTGGCCCTTTGAGTCTATCTTGTTCATTGTCCTTAGAGCACACCACAGTTACTACTTACTCCTGTGTTAAAGAATGTCTGTCTACTAAGATGGGACCTACACTACTTAGCTATGCAAGTCCAAGCCAACAGCCAAGAAAGGAACTTGGTGTTATTTGGGGGGTTACTTCTCATGTGCATCTTAACACAGGATCAGCAGGTATTAATGATTTAATTAATTAATTCACAGTTTGAGTGTTTTCCATAAGAACAGAGAATTTTGGACCTGGGGAAGGCTAGAGAGGTGTGTGATTTCTTGCATTTATTGAGGGCTTTTTATGGCCAGGCTGTATGTGTCTCCCTCATGACCATTGTTGGGAGAAATGTGATGATGAAAGGGAATCTATTCTGGGCACTGGATATCCTGACACTCAGAAATAGGGCTCTCGGTGCCCAGGCACATGTATGTAGCTGTATACACAACTCTGGCCCATGTGTGCACATGTAGAAGTCCATTATTCTGGTGGAGGTCAAGGGTCTCTGATCATCCCCAAGGCTCAGGCCCCTCCGCATACTCAAGTGATCGCTTCCCTTTTCTACTCTCCCATTTCCCTGAAAGTGGCATCAACTTGGAGATGAGTGATTATCTGTCAGGCAGCATGTAGGAAGTAGGGATGGCTAGGGGGCCCGCCCAGTCTGGGTTCCTTTTCTGCTTTTTGTTCTCATTGCTTTCCCCACACCAGGAAGGCCAAGACCAGAAAGGCATGGAGCACCTTTCTGCCAATATTTTGGGCAGTGACTAGTGATTATCCCATGACCTTCAGGGATGGTCTTCCAGGCACTGTTGGGATTTTGGTGAGGCCCTGAGCAAGGATGGACTCAGGCCTGGAAGTGAGTGTCCTGGAAGCCCCCAGGGCAGAAGTCTTCTGCAGACACAGGCAGATGACGGGCTGGTCTGTGCTGCTGGTCCAGTGCTGGTATCACCTTCAGCCTTCCCCCCCCCCATTCTTTTTTCTGTCCCTGTACCCCTCTATCTGTGTCTGTATCCATCTATCTGTTTCCCATGGACACAGGGTACAATTCTGCCCTGGTGTCCAGCCAGAGAGGCAGAAACATGAAGGTCTGATCCCTACTGTGTGGGGTCTGAGTTTCTCTAGTGATCCAGGCAGGTGATCTGGGTCACCTTTGGGCAGCCATTACTCTTTCAGATGTAGGTCTACTCTCGGAGCCTGTCCCAAGTCTCAAAACATGACCCAAGGCTATTCATACGCCCTGGCCCAGCACTATGGTGGGGCAGCATGGAGTCCTCCTCGTGAGGGGAAGGAGGAGGGCGGCCATTCTGACAGGAACCATCCACAGTTAGGCTGAACTTCAAGGTTAAGGGCACAGTCCTCAGCCAGACTGCCCTCACTTCAGACACCAGGCACAAGCCAGGGGTTACCAGGGACACCCTCACAGTGACCCACTGACAGGTGGGCCAAGTTCTTCATCAGGCAATCCACAGAGGAAAGGTACAGATGCGCAGGGACCATTCCATATCATTTTCATTCAAATTTTATTCAAACACATTCAGACAAAGAAATTAAGCATGATTTTGCCTGATAAGTTTTGCAATGACTGTTGAAAAATCTAACCTTCAGGATGTAGGAAAACAGGTACCATGATTCTATTCATGAGTGGGTGAAAAACGGTAGAAATCTGCTTAAGGAGGTTTGTAAGTATTGTATAAAAATTGAGAAAGAGAAAGACTTCTTTTTCCTTTTTTCTCTTTTCCTTTTTTTTTTTTTTTTTTGGTGTTGGAGATGCGTTTAATGGGGACACTCAAGGCCTGGGCAGAGGGAGGGTTGTCCAGGATTTGGGAAGACAGGCAAAGTGGGTGGGTCACTGGCCCACATTTGGCCCCAAGGGGGGATGCCTGGAGTTGCAGGTTGGCCCAGACATGCCAAGGGAAGTAGCAGAAGGATAGCTTAGGCAGGCAGACATTCCCCCCCTCCCCGCCCCCCCCCCCCCCCCCCCCGCAAGAGATCTGTAGGGCAGCCCTTGAAAATGTATCTAAGCCAGGTGGTGAGTGCTCAGGATAGAGCCTAGCTCAGGGAGGCAGGGCTGAGACCCAGCTAGGGGTTTCCAAAGCTTAGGGGCTGGCATTGCTGGTGCCTCCATGAGCTGCTGCTGGAACTCAGGGCGTAACAGCCGGTTGGATTCAAGCAGCTCCTGGAGGGAGGGGTGGAGGTGGTCATTCTTCTCCTCTACATGGTCTGTACAGGAGTTGATCTGATCCAACATAGAGTGGATGGCAGCATATTCTGCTTCCCGGAAGCTGTCGTTCTCCCCTTCCGTCCCCACCGGCATGCCCAGGTGCCTGCTGGCGCCCGACATTGCGGGCTCGGGTGCAAGGGCCGCGCCACGGTGGAAGGCAAGGACGGTTGCGTGGACAGGTGGTGCGAGGGGACGCGTGGCTGGGCAAGAGGCTCGGGGTTCGAGACAGGAGGGCGAGGGCAGGGCAGGGCAGGGAGAGATGGATGACACTTGGGCTGGGGCTGGGGCAGAGGCGGGGTTAGGCTGTGGATGAAACGCGCCGGGGGTGGGGGGGTGGGGGGAGGGCAGACAGGGAAGGCAGCTGATGAAACTAGAGGGGAAGGCTGAATGAGTTTTCTTGAAGTAATACTTTACAGTGGTGAACAAAAGCTTTAGGACCAAATATAAACAACAATTAAAACCATTTCTCGATTTTAGAAAAAAATGTAAAATGCATTCATAATATATTAGTTTTTGTCCAGTAGAACTTTAACTGTAAAGAAAGTTCCAAGTATCCTATTTTGATAAGGTCATGAAGAAATGGGCATTCTCTCAGATTTTGTTTAGACAACTAAGAAAAGTGGATTTGCATTTCAGGTTGAGATTTCAGTCTACAGTCTGAGTGGGGAGACAATATATTGCTCCCCAGCTAAGAGCTGGGCGTGTGAAGCCAGTTTCCTGGCATGTGACTGTGTCTTTGGTACCACCGAGGCACGCAGCTTCAGAAAAACTACACGATGGCTCTGAATCTCTATAGCCTCATGTGTAAAATAGAGGGGTATCAGTATCCACCTTAAAAGATTCTTGTGAAGATACAATGAGTTAGTATATGTAAAACACTTAAACTGGGATCTGAAATGTGCTTAATTGTTGCTTAATCTTTATTAATATGAATATGACCTTGGGTGAATCATTTTATCACACTCAAGGAATACTTCCTTGAGCAGGGGGTCTTGGCACTGCATTTATGTGCATAACATTGCTATCACTTATTGAACTCCTTCTAAGTGCTAGGAGTCTGGCTGTACCTTTTCCACTTTTTACTCCTACAATAGGCCTGCTAGGTGCTTCCAGTAGTCATGTTTCACAGATGGGTTCAATCACATGCCTAAGGGCATAAGGCTGAGAAGAGAGGGAATATAGATTTTAATGCCAGAGGACATGTTCTTTGTAGGTGATTCCTCAAAGTACAAGAATGGGAAAGAAACACAATAAAAGCTTATGTAAAACCTGCATAATGGTTTTTTCATGCTGAAATAGAAATTTAGTTGAAAGGAGGCCTGCTGGAGCTTCTTTTTTTTTTTTTCCATCTTTATTGGATATAATTGCTTTACAATGTTGTGTTAGTTTCTGCTGTACAACAAAGTAAATCTGCTATATGTATACATATATCCCTATATATATATCCCCATATCCTCTCCTTGTTGGGCCTCCCTCCCAACCTCCCTATCCCACCCCTCTAGGTCATCACAAAGCACCTGATCTCCCTGAGAGCTGATCTCCCTATGTTCTGCAGCAGCTTTCCACTAGCCATCTTTTTTCACACATGGTAGTGTATATGTATCAATGCTACCCTCTCACTTCATCCCAGCTTCCCCTTCCCCACTGTGTCATCAAGTCTGTTCTCTATGCCTGCGTCTCTATTCCTGCCCTTCCACTAGATTCATCAGTACCATTTTTCTAGATTCTATATATATATGTTAGCATACAGTATTTGTTTTTCCCTTTCGGACTTACTTCACTCTATACGACAGATTCTAGGTCCATCCAGAGCTTCTTAACAGGTGTGCCTTCTGGGTAGTGGTTCCTGGAGACTCCAGATTAAATGTGTGCTGAAGTTGGAACATAGCCTATTCTCACTGATGCTGGTCTAAATTCTGGCTTGGCACGCCTCAGGATGTTGAGATCAGTTAATAAACGAGATGCCTATGAGAGATCAAACTTGTCTTCATCCCACTTCCTTTTTTTTTCTTTTTAAAAATTATTTATTTATTTATTTATTTATTTATTTTATTGGCTGTGTTGGGTCTTCGTTGCTGCACACGGGCTTTCTCTAGTTGCAGCATGCAAGGGCTACTCTTCATTGTGGTGTGGGGGCTCCTCATTGTGGTGGCCTCCCTTTTTACGAAGCTCAGGCTCTAGGCATGTAGGCTTCAGTAGCTGTGGTACATGGGCTCAGTAGTCTAGAGCACAGGCTTAGTTGCTCCATGGCATGTGGAATCTTCCTGGGGCAGGGAGCGAATGCATGTCCCCTGCATTGGCAGGCAGACTCTTAATGACTGTGCCAGCTAGGAAGTCCCCCCACTTCTTTTTGCCACGACAGTATCATTTAACTGAATGTTGTTGCAATAAATTATATCTATTCTTGTCACAACTCTCAGAAATTTAAAGGGTAAAAAAAATAGTTAAAAGTTTCTGGAACACATTTCAACGATGATATCAAAATGGTATAAATGTCTAAGATGTTTTGTCCCAGACGATCCACTTCCAGAAGTTTGTACTGTAGGTGGAAAACATGGCCCAATATGCCGTTCATCCCAGGAACACAGTTCACGGGGAGGGAAGTACAGCAACGGGTCCATGCCCCTGAAATTCACCAGCCTTCCCATGGGCCCCAGCACCCAAAGCAGCTGGCATGATGCTCTAGAAGGGTGCAGGAGGAGAGGGAGCAAGAGTGGGTTCTGAATTGGGAGACTGGGTTGTCATATGCACATTACTAGTAAGAAAATTATCAAATTGTACATTTTAAATATATGCAGTTGATTGTATGTGAATTGTATCTCAATAAAAATTCTGAGAATAAAAGAGTGGGTTCTGAGGGACTCTGGGAGGCGAGGATTTCAGGCTAGAGTCTGAGTGGGGTGGCAATGTATAGCTCCCCAGCTAAGAGTTGGGGGTGTGAAGGTGCTAAGGAGACCAGGAATACATGGAGGAGGGGAAGGAGCCAGAGGTGTTACTGTGTCCAGAGTCTACAGCCATTGGTGAATTGTCTACTCAGCTCTTTTGACTGTGGACACATTGGTAACTTTTCTCCTTCTGCCCAGGATGTCAGGACGTGCATCTCTGAGCAAACAGGTAAATGAGCCACAGAGGTGCCTTTAGGTGTAGGAGGGGCCGGTGATGAGAGCACCAGCACCAGGATGCTATAATACTCCTGGCATTGCAGAGACAGAGGATCAAGCCAAGACCTGCTGCATCTCAGCTTCTGCAATCTTGACTCCATCCTTATGTCTCTCTTCTTGTCATCAAGTGGTGAGCACTCCCTCAGAATCTAAGCCTTCCTTGCTTTTCTGCTGGCCCTCATTTCAGCCCATTCTCTGTCCTCAGGAGATCTCCTGTGCAGCACAACTCCCACGTCAAACCTCCTGCAAGAACTCCCCACCCTGGATCTTTCTTCATCCCTCAATTATAGACAGTATTTCCACTCAACAACTATTCATCATTATTTTGAATCTCATCGACAACTCAAAGTTCTGGCAACATGAAATCTTTGCCTTTCCTTCTTTTCTCCCCCAAACTGTTCTGCCCTTGTGTCTCTTTTCCCTTGGTGGGACCACCATGCATCCAGGCAATGGCACCATCGATCTGGCAGTAGCCTCTGACTCTTTGAGCTGCCTTTCTGCACATAGCGGCCACTGCCCATACGCTCCATGCCATGTTCACCCATGTTTTCATTGAATCTTTGCAGCTCCAGCATTCATTACCACCCACCTGGACGCTAACAACCTTCTTGGAGCTGAATGGCCTCCCTTTTTCTGGTGACCCTCTGTTTTGATCTGCTCTGCACACTGACACCCAAAGGACGGATTGGAAAAGCAAACTGGATCTCAATGGAGTTTAGCACATCCAACCCATTTTCCTTACTATGGGCCACTTATCTTTTTTCCCCTTATCTTTTGGCACTTATATCATTAACTTTCTTCTCCAATCTGGCCAGAATATGTGTTCTTCCCTAGAAGGCCATGCTCTTTCACACTCCTGCTCCAGTGCACTTGCTCCTCCTCAATCCTTTAAACTTCCTCCTCTCTGTCCCATGTGCCACATCAAGTATCATGTAACACACATTTCAGCCTGGTGCATCCTCTCCTGAGAGATCGGCCTGCGGTAGCCACATCTTCACTACATTTTTGCCAATTCCACTATCAGAGCACCACCCACATTGTGCCTCTGGCAAAACCAACGAGAGGACAATTGAGTTGACAAAATTCTCAATGGGAAATATTACTGGGCATCTCCTAATTAAAGGTACTATTTCAGGGTCTCCTTATGTCTTATTAAATCTTCATGGGTATTGTGCTGTATTTTGAGCTATATTATATCAGGAAAAAGTAAGCTACCAAGCTGACACATTGGAAACTGGTGGTAAACTTCTGAGAATGAGACATATACATGAAGACATGTACAAGACTTAAAACATCAATAAACAGAGACATTAGCATTGATGAAAGTAACAAATTGTGGAACAAACAATTGGAAAACTGGCAAAAGTGTTGTAAGATGTGGATTATGTTATATGAATGGATAACCACCGGACCACCAGGGAAGGCCCATGAATGGTAAGTAGAGAAGGAATTAGAAAAAGTAGATTAGTGTGGGCAGGGATAGCATGGGAAAGCCTCCAGAAAGGAGGTGATATTTGACCAGAGACATGCATAGTGATAAGATAAGTCATAGTTAACTTTACATGAGAGCTTAGTGTGTGTTAGGCACTGGTCTCAATGCTTTGCATTAACTCACGAAGTGGCATGGCAGTCTGATGGCATGGTTCTTATTAGTACCCTCACTGTACTGATTAGGAAACTGAGACACAAAAAACAATGAAGGATATTCAATTGATAGGAGGAATCATTGTGATATGAATCCAAACAGGATACCTCAACCCAGGTCCACAGGACACGGTAGATAAGAAGCAAGTGATTATTTTCTGTAGACAGACCATGAATGTGCAATGAAGTATGAATGAGACAAGAATGAATTCTGGGGTCAAGATGGCCATCATCAAAAAATTTAGGAACAATAAATGCTGGAGAGGCTGTGGAGAAAAAGAACCCTCCTGCATTGTTGGTGGGAATGTAACTTGATACAGTCACTATGGAGAACAGTACGGAGATTCCTTAAAAAATGAAAAATAGAGCTACCATGGGTGAAAAAGATGGCAGCAAAATAGAAGAAGATATAACTATAGCACATATCTATGCACCCAACATAGGAGCACCTCAATACATAAGACAAATGCTAACGGCCATAAAAGGAGAAATCGACAGTAACACAATAGTAGGAGATTTTAACACCCCACTTACACCAATGCACAGATCATCCAAACAGAAAATAAATAAGGACACACAAGCTTTATATGACACATTAGACTATCTCAACTTAATTGATATTTATAGGACCTTCCATCCAAAAGCTACAGAATACACTTCCTTCTCAAGTGCACATGGAATATTCTCCAGGAATGATCACATCTTGGGTCATACATCAAGCCTTGGTAAATTCAAGAAAATTGAAATCGTATCAAGCATCTTCTCTGACGACAATGCCATGAGACTAGGTATCAATTACAGGAAAAAGACTGTAAAAAATACAAACACATGAAGGCTAAAAAATACATTTTTAAATAACCAAGAAAACACTGAAGAAATCAAAGGGGAAATCAAAAAATAACTAGAAACAAATATTAATGAAAACACAATAACCCAAAACCTATGGGATGCAGCAAAAGCAGTTCTAAGAGGGAAGTTTATAGCAACACAGTCCTATCTCAAGAAACAAGAAAAATAACGAAGAAATAGCCTAACCTTACACCTAAAACAATTAGAAAAAGAAGAAGAACAACAACACCAAAAAAACCCCAGAGTCAGCAGACAGAAAGAAATCATACAGATCATATAAGAAATAAATGAAAAAGAAATGAAGGAAACAATAGCAAAGATCAATGAAACTAACAGCTGGTTCTTTGAGAAGATAAACAAAATTGATAAACTATTAGCCAGACTCATCAGGAAAAAAAAAGGGAGAAGAAGCAAATCAACAGAATTAGAAATGAAAAAGGAGAAGTAACAACGGACACCGCAGAAATACAAAAGATCATGAGAGACTACTACAAGCAACTATATGCCAATTAATTGGATAACCTGGAAGAAATGGATAAATTCTTAAATAGTACAATCTTCCAAAACAGAACCAGGAAGAAATAGAAAATATAGACAGACCAATCACAAGCACTGAAATTGAGACTGTGATTAAAAATCTGCCATCAAACAAAAGCCCAGGGCCAGATGGCTGCACAGGCGAATTCTATCAAACATTTAGAGAAGGGCTGACACCTATCCTTCTCAAACTCTTCCAAATTATAGCAGTAGGAGGAACACTCCCAAACTCATTCTACAAGGCCACCATCACCCTGATACCAAAACCAGGCAAAGATGTCACAAAAAAAGAAAATTACAGGCCAATATCACTGATGAATATACATGCAAAAATCCTCAACAAAATACTAGCCAACAGAATCCAACAGCACATTACAAAGGTCATACACCATGATCAAGTGGCGTTTATGCTGGGAATGCAAGGATTCTTCAATATACACAAATCAATCAATGTGATACATCACATTAACAAATTGAAAGATAAAAACCATATGATAATCTCAATAGATGCAGGAAAAGCTTTGACAAACTTCAACATCCATTTATGATAAAAACACTCCAGAAAGTGGGCATAGAAGGAAGTTACCTCAACATTATAAAAGTCATATATGACATGTACAATGGAATATTACTCAGCTATAAAAAGGGATGAGATGGAGCTATATGTCATGAGGTGGATAGACCTAGAGTCTGTCATACAGAGTGAAGTAAGTCAGAAAGAGAAAGACAAATATTGTATGCTAACTCACATATACGGAATCTAAAAATGGTACTGATGAACTCAGTGACAAGAATAAGGACGCAGATGCAGAGAATGGACTGGAGAACTCGAGGGTTGGGAGGGGGCGGGGGTGAAGGGGAAGCTGAGACGAAGCGAGAGAGTAGCACAGACATATATATACTACCAACTGTAAAATAGTCAGTGGGCAGTTGTTGTACAACAAAGGGAGTTCAACTCGAGGATGGAAGATGCCTTAGAGGACTGGGATGGGGAGGATGGGGGGGACTCGAGGGAGGGTGGGGGGGGAGTCGAGGGAGGGAGGGAATACGGGGATATGTGTATAAAAACAGATGATTGAACTTGGTGTACCCCCCAAAAATAATAAATATAAAAATAAAATTAAAAAAAAAAGTCATATATGACAAACCAATTGCCAACATCATTCTAAGTGGTGAAAAACTGAAAGCATTCCCTATAAGGACAGGAAAAGACAAGGGTGCCCACACTCGCCACTATTATTCAACACAGTTTTGGAAGTGTTAGCCACAGCAATCAGAGAATAAAATGAAATGAAAGGAATCCAGATTGGAAAAGAGGGAGTAAAATTGTCACTCTTTGCAGATGACATGATATTATACACAGAAAACCCTAAAGATTATACCAGAAAACTGCTAGCACTAATCAACGAATTTAGTAAAGTAGCAGGATACAAAATGAATGCACAGAAATCTCTTGCATTCCTATACACTAACAATGAAAGAGCAGAAAGAGAAATGAAGCAAACTCTCCCGTTTACCATTGCAACAAAAAGAATAAAATACCTAGGACTAAACCTGCCTAAGGAGGCAAAAGGCCTGTATGCAGAAAACTATAAGACACTGATGAAAGAAATCAGAGACGATACAAACAGATGGAGGGACATACCATGTTCTTGGATTGGAAGAATCAACATTGTGAAAATGACTATACCACCCAAAGCAATTTGCAGATTCAACACGATCCCGATCAAATTACCAACGGCATTTTCCACAGAACTAGAACAAGAAATCTCACGATTTACGCGGAAACGCAAAACACCCTGAACAGCCAAAGCAATCTTGAGAAGGAAAGATGGAGTTTGTGGAATTAGGCTTCCTGACTTCAAAGTATACTACAAGGCTACAGTGATCAAGACAGTATGGTACTGGCACAAAAACAGAAATGTAGATCAATGGAACCGAATAGATAGACCGGAGGTAAACCCAAGCACATATGGGCACCTTATCTTTGACAAAGGAGGCAAGAATATACAATGGAAACAAATACAGCCTCTTTAGTAAGTGGTACTGGGAAAAGTGAATAGCTACGTGCAAAAGAATGAAATCAAAACACTTCCTAACACCATACACAAAAATAAACTCAACATGGATTAAAGACCGAAATGTAAGGTCAGACACTATAAAACTCTTAGAGGAAAACATAGGCAGAACACTCCACGATAGAAACCAAAGCAAAATCCTTTTGGACCCTCCACCTAGCATAATGGAAATAAAGTCAAAAATAAACAAATGGGACCCAATGAAATTTAAATGCTTTTGCACAGTGAAAGAAACCATAAACAAGACACGAAGACAACCCTCAGAATGGGAGAAAATATTTGCCAATGAAGCAACGGACAAAGGATTAATCTCCAAAATATACAAGAAGTTCATGCAGCTTCATACCATAAAAGCAAATAACCCAATCCACAAATGGGCAGAAGACCTATATAGACATTTCTCCAAAGAAGACATGTAGATGACTAACAAACACATGAAAAGATGCTCAACATCCCTAATCATTAGAGAAAAGCAAGTCAAAGCCACAATGAGGTATCACCTCACACCAGTCAGAATGACAATCATCAAAAAATCTGGAAGCAACAAGTGCTGGAGAGGGTGCATAGAAATGGGAACCCTCTTGCACTGTTGGTGGGAATGTAAATTGGTACAGCAACTATGGAAAAGAGTATGGAGGTTCCTTAAAAAACTAAAAATAGAACTACCCTATGACCCAGCAATCCCACTCCTGGGCATACACCCTGCGTAAACCATAATCCAAAAAAAAAAACATGTACCACAATGTTCATTGCAGCACTATTTACAATAGCCAGGACGTGGAAGCAACCTAAATGCCCATCAACAGATGAATGGATAAAGGAGATGTGGCACATATATTCAACGAAATATTACTCAGCCATAAAAAGGAATGAAATGGAGTTATTTGTAGTGAGGTGTCTGTCATACAGAGTGAAGTAAGCCAGAAAGAGGAAAGCAAACACCATATGCTAACACATATATACGGAATCTAAAAAAATGGTACAGATGAACCCAGTGACAGGGCAAGAATAAAGATGCAGGTGTAGAGAAAAGACTTAAGGACACAGGAGGGAAAGGGGAGGTGGGACGTAGTGAGAGAGTAGCACTGACATATATACACTACCAAATGTAAAATAGATAGCTGGTGGGAAGCTGCTGCATAGTACAGGGAGATCAGCTCTGTGCTTTGTAACATCCTAGAGGGGTGGGGTAGGGAGGGTGGGAGGGAGGCTCAAGAGGGAGGGGATATGGGGATATATGTATACACATAACTGATTCACTTGGCTGTACATCAGAAACTAACAACATTGTACAGCAGTTATACTCCAATAAAGATGTATTTAAAAAATAGATAAATAAAAAGCATTACATATTTGAAAACAAAAAGAATGAATGGTGGGAATTCCCTGGAGGTTCTGTGATTAGGACTCGGTGCTTTCACTGCTATGGGCCAGGGTCGGATCCCTGGTCAGGGAACAAAATCCCACAAGCTGCAGTGAAACAAACAAAAAAAGGAATGGTGACCACAGATGGAGGAGACATCAGTGATCTGAGGGATAGGACCTGTGTGGTACTGGTCATCATACGCGAGGGATCGAGAGGGACCAGCATGTATCCATCTGCGGCGGCCAGTCAGAGAGACAAGCTTAGTGGCACATGGGCAAAGACTTGGCAGATTCTGGGACAGGATTCACATCAACAGCCTGTTTCCCTTCTCTTCCCTCCCCATGTGCATTAGGTTCCCAGATCCATCACTTCACCAGTTGCTGGACAAGGCCTGCAACAACTCTCCTGCCCTCTGGATCTTTGTCAGAGTCTTAAGCCACAACCCCAGTTCCGGAAGAGCTCACCTACATAAGCTTTCTCTGAGCTTGCAAACGAGCAGCCAGATTCTAGTGGAAAAGACACCCATCTGGGCCAATGACTGTGTCCTTAGCACTGCCCAATATCTGCCTGTCTGTTTGTGGTATCTTAGTTTCCTCACCCACAGTTTGGAACTACTTTTAACGTATTGGATTTTGCTGTTTCGTCTGCGTTCTACTTGAGGACTATAACAGCTGCATCTGGCTGAAGTGTTCCAGGTTAGTTGTCACAGTGATTCAAAGAAACAGAACCAATAAGAGATGTTTTATATCTACATATGTGTGTGTGTATATATATATGTAGGAGGTTTATCTTTTTTATTTATTTATTTATTTCTGGCCGTGTTCGGTCTTCGTTGCTGCACACGGGATTTCTCTAGTTGCTGCGAGTGGGGGCTGCTCTATGTTGCAGTGTTCGGGCTTCTCTTTGCAGTGGCTTCTCTTGTTGTGGAGCATGGGCTCTAGGCACATGGGCTTCAGTAGTTGTGGCGCATGGGCTTAGTTGCTCTGAGGCATGTGGGATCTTCCAGGAACAGGGCTTGAACCCATGTCCCCTGCACTGCCAGGTGCATTCTTAGCCACTGAGCCACCAGAGAAGTCAAGGAGGTTTATCTTGAGGAATTTGGTTCTGTAATTATGGAGGCTGAAAAGTTGCACGATCTCCTGTCTGCAAGCTATAAAGCCAGGAAAGCCAGTGGCGTAATTCAGTCCCAGTGCAGAGGCCTGAGAACCAGGGGAGCTGGTGGTGTGAATCCTAGTTGAAGACAAGGAGAAGATGAGGAGAAATGTTCCATCTCAAGCAGTGAGATAGGAAAAAAAGGGAACAATTCTTCTTTCCTCTGCCTTTTGTTCTATGCAGGCCCTCAATGGATTGGCCGATGCCCACCCACAATGGGGAAGGCCCTCTATTTTAGGGAGTCACCCATTCAAATGCTAATCTCATCCCTCACAGATACAACCAGAAATAATGTTTAATTGGGGCATCTCATGACCGGTCAAGTTGGCACATAAACTTAACCATCACAGTGGGTGGGGCAACATCATGGACTAGTGCATTACACTGTGCACACCATGAAGCCTCATAATCCTCTCCCCCAAATAATTTTTCCCGTGGGCAGGCAGGACAGTGCCAGCATTAGGTTGTCCTTCCTAGGAGCTCGGTGCACTGTGACTGTGCAGTCCAGCTCACATGACCCAGTGGCTATGTGGCCCACGCACCATGGTAGAGTGAAGATGAGTTAAACACTCAAGGTAGTCAACCCTAGCGGAGCTGCACCTTCCTGACTGTACAACTCACAAACTGAGAGCAGCTGCAGAAGTCTCTCAGCAGATGGCCTCCTCGAAAGAACTGGGCTTCCAGTCTCACTTTGAATAATCGTGAAGCTTAGTGACCTTTGCAGCAGAGGTATGAAGTCCCCAAATCTTTCTTTCTATAGCAACAAGAGAAATAAGTCTTCTTGTGGTTGGGGTGGGAACATGAATTGAGGGAAAGGGGTAGAGAAGTGACTTATGCCTGGGCCTTGAAAGGAGGGCAAGATTTTCACAGATAGAAAAGTAGGAAAGGATATGAAAATCCTGAAAAGGGTGGTACCAATCCTGGGAGGCTGCTATGAGTTAGCTTGTTGTCAGTTTTCCCTGGCCTTCCCCAAATGTCTGCAACCTGAACTGACTTCCCACAATTACAAGTGAAAAGCTTGGGTCCTTCCCACAGCACACAGTCCAGATCCCAGAGCTCAGAAACCATTCCCCTGCATCTCTGCACTGATGTGTCCCATGTCCATTTCTACTAGTAAAGAACTCACATTTTGCCTGGAAGGAGTAAAGCTTGGAAGGCTTCCTGGAGGGGGATGTAATTTTTATAGGTCTGGGGAAACTGGATGAGCAAGCTTTCCAAAGTCTGAGATGACAGGAAACAGAGGAAAAGACATGTGCAAAGGCCCAAGAAGTAGAGCTAGGCACTGAGGGATGGACATAGATGTAGAAAGAGATAAGGATATGAGCAGAGATTTCAGGAATTCAGCTGGGCCTTGGGCAATGGACAGCGCCCTCGAGCCGACCTGAAAGCAATGGACAATCTCCTCGTCAATCACCGCAGGCCCACCAATGACGATGCGCGGAGGCGGGGCCATGGAAAGGACGGCGAAGTAGCCCTCGCGCAGGACCAAGCTCGTGCCCACCTGGATGGTACAGCGCGGCTTCCGTGGACCGTTCCCCTCAGTGACGAGAGAACATGGCGGCTCCCTGTCCGGAGATGTCAGAAGTGTAAGTTTCATTTCTTTACCTCGTATTTGGCTGTCTGCAGTGGGCTTTGGAGAGTGGGGGAGGTGGTGTGTCCTAATATACGTGGACAGACGTGTCC
This sequence comes from Hippopotamus amphibius kiboko, assembly GCF_030028045.1. Classification (NCBI taxonomy): domain Eukaryota; kingdom Metazoa; phylum Chordata; class Mammalia; order Artiodactyla; family Hippopotamidae; genus Hippopotamus; species Hippopotamus amphibius. The sequence goes on along the minus strand of NC_080203.1, from coordinate 18,279,975 downwards.
CACGGGTTTCTGGAGGGACGGCCGAGGGGGTCTCTGAGGCGCGTCCGGGTGCGGTGCTGTGCGTTATGCGTTATGTAAAAACAGGATGAAAGTGTCAGAACATTTTCTTTGTTTAAATGTGGGTCTCAGCCCCGCCCCCGCATTTGTGCTCTTAATGTTTCGTGGTGTTTGCGGCTTATAGTGAGGAAAGGGCTGGTGCGGTTGGCTGAGTAGGTGAGGGCCCGGGACAGCACAGGGGCCATTAGCCGACAGCAAGCTGATTTTGCCTTTTATTGTACGGTGTTTTGGGGTGGATATATCGTCGCCGGGTATTTGTTCAAATGTTGATCTTGGCAGTTTTCTTGAGATTTCTTAGCAGTGACGGGACTTCAGTTATTTTTGACGTGAAACGAGAAAGTAAGGGTCTGAGGGAGCACGTGTGCTGTTATGACAGCTGACGGCCCTTGGCTGCCTTTGTGTTTTGTGTTTCATTTAACAACGCAGCTTTAAGTTTAATATCATTTTTTGGTTAAATTTCGGAATGGTTTTCTTCACATGTTGCCTTAAAAAGGAACAAAAATCCTGAGAATGTCGATGTGAACATGTGTAAGCAGATGGCTCGGTCGGCTGGGGCTTCTTGTTCACTGACCCTGGGAATTGTCTTCAGTCACCGTGGAAGGCTCTTTTGCATTTTATGTGTGTTTAATATCATTGTATTCAACCAAGAGCGACCCAGGTGCTTTTCGTTGCCTTTTCCATAAAAGAATGTGTTATTTGCAATTTTCGAAGGGGAAAAATAGCAGTGTGATTGGCAAGACCTTGCTGCTTTCAGTTCCTGAAGGGACTCACGCCCACAGGGATCCGATTTCCTGTTTCAGTCTTTATTTTTAACCTGTTTTCGTCTTAATATAAACACCAAAACACCGTACAGTAAAAGGCAAAATCAGCTCGCTGGCGGCTGTTTATTTTTTTATGACATTGCTGTTATTTGAATTCAATTTTTATTTTGGCAGTGTTTCATGAATATTCTTCAAATGAAAGTATTTTCAGTGTGCACTTTTGGAAATGAATTGTCCGGCTGGGAACTTGAAAGTTTTACGAATTCTGTGAATGCCTCTTGGCTGTTATTGTCAGCCAAGACTGGACTACGTTTTGCATTTAATTTGACACATTCCTCCTCATGCATTCAACTAAAGTTTGGTCCTGGCGCTCCTAATAAATTTTCTTTAAATGGTTTGGTGTAAATTTCAATGTGCAGAGGAGAATTTAACGTCTGATTGAGTGCCTGTAAGTTTATAATATAATTGCGTGTTTGACATAATATATTTTGTTAAATTCTGGTCGTGTTCTCCATCAAGTTTCCTAAAAGTAAACGTTTTAGGCAGTCTCGATTTACAATGCGGAACAGTCAGTCGGCTGAGGCCTTGACGTTTTACGACAGTGAATGCTCTTAACCGTATGTCAATGTCCACCGTTAACGCAGTTCGGGACTTTGTTTTACAGAAGAATTGTATTTGGTATCATTTTATGGTATTAAATATGGGCCCTGCCCTTCTAATAAGTTTTGTGTTAAAAATTTTCACGTTATATTCAATTTACAAATGAGGAAGATGTTCTGTCTCTGCGGTCCTTGCTTTACGACAGTTAATGACTTCAAGCGGCCGGTAGCCTAACATTTCATTTTTTTACCATTAAAATGGTTTAATATCATCACATCTGTCTAACAACTAGTTTTTGTGCATCTTATTGCATAAGAGCTACTAAAAATGGAGAAAGTTTCGTTTTCAATGTAAACAATATACACATTGACCGTCTGGCTTTGAGCGTCTGTTGTTTTACGACAGTGAATTCCCGGAAGTGCCGGTCATGGGCCGCCGCTTGAAGTCATTTGGGTTGTGCTGGGTTTCATTTCTCGAAATAATTGCATGTTGGATATCATGTTAGTCAGTTCAGTTCTTCCACTAGTCTTTTCATGCATTTCTTTTGAAAACCGTGGAGCATTTTCGGTTTACATGTAAGAAAATTCACTGCCAGACTGAGTTTTCTAGGAGTGAATGGCCCTTGCAGGTCATCGTGCATACTTTTGAATGTTATTTTAGAACTGTAATTGTGCATTTAATATATTATTTCTTTAAATGTTGGCTTGGTTCTCCTTCCCAGGTGTTCTCCCACAGAAGAAATTATTTGTGTGGTTTCTTAGAAACAAGGTACTTATGACAGTTTACGGCCTGACCAGTCTGACCCAGGACAGTTCCTGTCCTCCTTGTTTGAGGTCTTGGGCCAAACAGGACATGCTACAACGCCCCTACTCCCCCACCGTCGCAGAGGGTGCTGTCTTTGCCTCTTTGTCCGTAAGTGCTGCCTGTGCCTTAATGCCGCAACTGCTAGCATGTTGGTTTAAGAAATAGGCAGTGTCTGCCTGTTTATACTCTTGCCTCGGTCGTGTGATACCTATTGTGTATTCAAGGGGAGAGTTAAAGGATAACTGTTGCTTTGCTCAAAACCCTGAGGACTCCAGTCACTGAGAGTAACTCTGATATTTGGTGTTAAGTAAAACAGTTACTTCTTTTTGAGAATGGTAATGGTTAAATTTGCTTATTAGCCTTTTTGCTGGTTGACTCTTGATTTTGATTTCAGTTATGTAGATTATTGCATGTAGAAATGATTTAATGATTCTTATATTGGTGGAACATTGATGGTCTCTAAATCCATACTTTGATTACGTTTAGAAACGTGGAGGATTCGTTGCTGGTATTTGGGGCTTCCTGTGTCATTGGTACTGGCAGGAATGCAGATTTCAGGAACTTGCACACTAACTAGCCTCACTGATCCTGACTTTTCAGTCAGAGGCCTAGAACTTGAAGAGTATCTAAGTATGGAATGAATGTGCTTTTACTAGATGCCCATTGCCCATAGTATCCTACGGGCATATTTGCAAATTAAGAGCAAATTCCCCATTATATCCATTACCAAATGTTATTTTTTCAGTTGTTTTCTCCTCAAAGACCTGTATTCAGTGTCAAGTGTTAGTAACATTGTGTAATTTTTAAAAATTCTTCATGAATTTGTTCTGAATTAAATTCGCTTATTTCTAGTTTTATCAACTTTTGAACTTAATATGTTACCAATTACTGAAACTACTATAACAATACCACAGTTGTGTAATGTGCACTTCATGGTCTATGAAGTGGAACACAAACCCCATTTGAATGATTTATTACCCATATTCTTGCATAGTATATAAAATGTCAGTAATTGGTAACAAAGTGAGAACACAACCCATTCCAAAGGTTTTTTACCCATAATTTTGTATGAGTCAGTTGCTTTATTACTGAAAAGAAAAAGTGGAGTTCTGAGTCTCCCCTTCTAGCAAATAACTGGCAATACTTTTCAACGTAATATTTAATAATTCCCCTATATTTTGAAGGGGCAATCAGGTTTCCGTGAAGCAGCAGTCTTATCTTGTGATTTGATTCCTGTAGTTTCTGTCTGACCACTCTTTTGGCCTGCCTCATGCAGGCTGCATGACTGGGTACTCTGCCCCAACCAGCCATTTTCAGAAATTCTTCTGGAGGAGGGAAAGGGGACGTTTGCCCCAGCCACTCATCTTATGAGTTTCCAAGTTACCTAAGTTTCCTGCAGTTGTGTTAGGCTCTCTACGCATTAGCAAGTCTCCTTGTAGATTTGTACAATCACCATTTCCTTCAGGACCTGTGATGGAAAAGTCTCGTACTGGTCAGCCTCTGGGCCTGTAAAGAGAAGAGAGTGGACCTGGAACCAACTGTCCGGACCTGCCAGACAAGTAAGAGCAACCTTATGTTATATGGGGCCACAGATGCTGGGCGGAGGGTAGCACCCATCCTCTGTCAGCTGTAATGTTATTTAAGATGGTGTTGAAATGCCTTCCCTGAGTCTTTAAGATAGGAACTTCCAACAATGTCAGGGTCACTCCCTGGGCACGGCTTATTAACTCCGTGGTTCAGACACTGTGTCTGTAATTAGTGTCTTTAACTAGTCGGTGGCATCTTTTTCCAGTCATTATCCGTGTTCCTCTGTTCACTGTGGGTGCCACTGTTACAGACACGTTGAATGTATTAGAATGTCAGATTTCCGAAGAGCCTGATCTTGACATTTTCACATCAAAGTTTTGATCTGTCTTTTTCTCCTTTCGGAAAACCCTTGTAATACCAGGCAGAAGCAGGATGGACTGGATGGGATTATGAAAAACAAACTTCAGGAATCCAGGGATTGTGGGAGTGCTGCTTTTCTTCAGGTAGGAGAACATGGATTTGAATGTAATTTAAAGCCAGCTCTGTTTAGGAAAGGGGAGAAAGATGAGACCTGTACACCAGGTGGGTGCCAGAGAATGATAGTCTGCCAGTCTACCCCCACTACGGGTGGGTGGGCATTTCTTTTGCAGTGGCCCTAGAGGCATAGGCTAAGAATTCAAGTAATATGCAGGTCAATACTTTGTTAAATATTTACCTTCCCATGCTTTGTAGGGCTTTTTTTTCCCTTGCAGATGTTGCTGAGACAATACATTGTGTTTCATTCACAATAAATTTCTAGTGTCTGAGTCTGACTCTTTCTTACTCTCACCTTTGAGCCTCAATTTCCACATTTGCAAAATGGGAATCACACCTCGCTCTCAGGGATATTGTAAGAATCAAGTGTGGTGATCTTTGTAAAGTGCTCAGCACACAGGAGGTAGAATTAGTACACCATTTCCAGAATCCATATATTGGAGCAGAATATTGTGGCTTGGTTTAGCTCTTCTCCTTACCTGTCCAGACCCCACTTCCACTTCATTTCTTTAGATTTTTGTCATAATTTCAACCAAATGTTTGTTTCCTTTCACAGGGCCAGCTAATTTCCTCAGATACTGCTGAGCTTCTCTTTGAAAACCAGCCTCTTTAATCCTGCTGTGATGCCAAGAGGTAGCCTGGCAACTCAGACCTTGCCTTGCTCTGAGCCACTTCCTTTTCAGGCCAACTGTGATGCCTTACGTCAAAGCTGATATGGTTCAGCACCAAGTTTGGGCACCAAGAGGGTGCTTGTTAACTGGCAGTGCCAGAAAGGTCTCCTGTCTTTCCTTGTCTGTGTAAAGTCACTTCTTTCCTGGGCAGTGGTTAATTTGTTGAACATCAGGGGAAGAGTTTTGACAGTTGGGGTCGGGGGAAAGTGCTAAATATAAGTATGAACTCTTCTGAGGTGCTCTCAAAGACACTTCTCAACTCTAGCTTCATAGACACATCTGGTTCCTCTATAGCTCTATTAGCACAGGTTTTATCCAGAAGGTGGCATCACAGAACCGGAATTTCACTCACCAGAGGTTAAACGAAAGGCCTCAGATTACTGTTCTAGGCTTCTCCTGTGGCCTAGGACAGTAATCTGAGGGAGTCTTCTGAGAGGCACCTGCTGACGTTGACATTTCAGAGACTTTTTATTTATCCCTGTAATTGGTTAAATTACTTTAAAGCTGTGAAAGATAGGGGTCATGAGGGTTTCCTGCCCGGTGAAAACCTGAAGCGTGAGATACTTAGAAAAACCTGTACCCAAACCCATTTTCCTCCACCAAGTGACAGGACTGTGACCAAAACTGGCTTATGTGCTAGTCGAAAACAGTTGTGAAACTTAACAATAACTGTGATGCCTTCTTCCCTTTCCACACACACTTGTGCCCACTGCCCATCAGAGTCATCTTGGGTGACTTCATTGGAGGGAGGGGTCAGGAAGACCCAAATGGATGGTTTAATAGGTAAATCAGCTGAGTATTGGCACTTAAAAATGTCACAAGGTTGAGGATTCCAAAAGAGTGACTCTCTGACTGGTGACATTCTCAAAATCAGGACTCTCAAGGAAAGAGAAGGTCATCCTCCTCTGAGTTTGAGAGGGAATCTGGCTTGCTGATTCTTTCCCAGGAGTTCATTTCCAGGCCAGCCCTGTCTCTTAGCCTCATGAGACAGGTACTCAGTGCATGTCTACTCACTGGTAGGAATGTTAATGTTCTATAAATTCTTGTTGTAACGTGTTCCTCTGGATATATATCTCAAGTGGGATTGCTGGATTAGATGACAGTTCTATTTTTAATTTTTTGAGGGACTTCCGTACTGTTTTCCATAGTGGCCATACCAATTTACATGAGAGAACTCATCTTGAACTGAATGGATTTCATGACTGGTTCTCCGGTCACTTCTGATTGTCTGTTCTTTTGAGGAGAAGAGCTATAGAGATTGGGGGCTCAAAGCGGGAAGGACTTCCCTGATCAGGAAAAATGGAATGACTGACTAGATATGGTCCTTCCTTGGGGTGCCAGAAGCCTGTGGGCAGGGGGCTGGGAAGAGTGACCCTCTGCAGAGCTGCTCTCAGAGCAGGAGGAAAGTGCAGGCAGGAGGACATGGGCCCTCGGTGTGAAAGGTGCATTGCACTTTGTGTGTTCAGGAGTGTCTCCGACCCACTTCTCAATCCCTGGTGCTGCCTGGGATCGGCATAGCATGGGGACCGAAGATAACAGTGCACATCAGTGAGTGTGACATGAGAGTAGATTACCTTCTGGCAAAGGTGAGACTTTTTTGATGGGGTTGTTCCCGAGTTTCCAGCATTCATGAGAACGTTCCACTTCACTTTAGGGAAGTGCTTGTATTCCTGCTTCATTCTGTGAGCTGCCTCAGGCTGTGAAAAGTGGCTCTGGAAAGGTGCCCTTTCCCCCTCCTCTGCTGTGGCCTGAACAGTAATCTGAGGGAGTCTCCCGGGAGGCACCTGCTGATGTTGAATTCTTCTGGTGAATAATCGCACTACTTGAGTTTGCCACTCTGCTTTTCCTGCTGAGAGTGAGCTGTGTTCCACAGAGAGGCTAGTGAACGTGAGCTTCTGTTGCTGGTAGGTGTTTCTGATGTCCCGGCCAGACACTTCTTCCTTCTGCTCTCCCCCGGCTCAGATGCCTCGCCAACTCCTAAAGAAAGTGCGTACTGGCAATGGCGGCATCCGGGGCGTGGGAAATGTTGGGTCCTGGGCAGAAGTTGGCCGTGGCCTGTGGTCAGGCTTCTGTGCCCCTCTGCAGAGCAAGGGCGTGTTGGGAACCCTGGGGAATCCCGACTCTGTGTGAGGGAACGTGGTTGGGGTTTTATGCCTGGCTTTCCACGGTGGCTTCCAGCACGCTTCTGCTGAGCACACTCTGCACGTTGGTTGGAAGAAAGAGGTCACGTGGGTCCTGTCAATGATCCCTATATGAAGCCGGGGCCGTTCGGATCCTCCGGGGCAGGTGCACATGAGCCTGCGTGTCCAGGAACCTGCCGGGTGAGGTGTCCAGGCTGGAGGATGAAGCCCTCCTATTCCCCTTGGTGAAGAGGGCCTACAGCCCCAGGCAGTAGCTGTCCCTTCCCCTGTCTATCTGCTGGAAAGCGTTGCTGCTTGGTGGTCTGGCCTCTCACCATGTTTGTCTTCCTCTTTGTGGGGGGGGTGGTGACATTGTCTCAAGGGCACCTTGTCTACGAGCCCTCTCACGGAAGAGGGTGTTTTCCACATGGCAGTGCGTAGGGGGGATTATGCATCGTGCGTGGTGCTGGCCTACTGGAGGGGGAGAGGATAGGGGTGTTGAGTTTGGGAGAAGGGGGGTGCTGTGGTTTCCCCATCTCAGGCTTTTGCTTTCTCTTCAGTAGCGAAGTCTCTTCCCAGAGGGCATACGAGGAGGCTCTGAGAATATAAGGAAACATTGAGTGGGGAGGACCAGGGGCTTTGGTGTGAGAATTGTGGTGGACGTGGTGGGTTCAGGGGATGGCTCCCGTCCCCTTGCCCCATTCCCTCACACTACCTTTGGGTGGCCATGGCTGTGTCATAGGAGATAGCAAAGCACAGGACGGTGTGAAGTGAGAAATGTCTCAGTGTGTGAAGCTGCGACCTTAATATTGGGAGCAGGTCCTCAGATTTCATTTTGCCAACGAACTGTGGGCCTCTCTGCCCGGAGAAAGTATTGGTGTCTCTGCCGATTCCTGTGCACTGCAGGTGCTTATGTTGATGTTTTTTTCTCCCCAGGTGTCTTCCTCTCTCCTGTAGTTATGGGCTCTTGGGCACTGCTAATGTGTTCATTTCATGTTCTATGAGCGTATAGCTGAGTTTCTGGTTTCAGCTGCCCAAGTTGTTCTCTCTTTACCTAGTTCTCACCCATTGCACAGATTTTTGCTGCCAGGTCCTTGAAGGAACATTCTTGGGTTGTCAAATTACCAAGAGGCTTATTTAACTTAAAAAAAAAAGAGATTAGCATACATTGCAAAGAGGCAGAGAAAGAACTGACAAGTTTTCCAAAGTAAATGTTCTGAGAAAAGGGAAGAGAGAGGTCTTTTCCCTTTGTTCAACACCGACAATTTAACTTTTCTTTTTTTAGTTCCCCTTACAACATGCTCCCATGAGATACCAGGTCCCCTGGGTGTCTGCGCCCTCCCCCCAGATGGTGATTCCAGAGTCCTGGCCAAAGTCAGGCCTGTGCAGAGAACTTCCTCAAGAGGAACTTGTGCAGATAGCACCTGAAGGAGAAAGTAAAAAGTATGAGTGATTGCTTATCCTCTAGCCTGTGTTTACCCATTCCTATTTCCTCAGGGGGCGTTCTCTGATCAATAGGACCAATTGGCATGAGGATTAAAACTACAGACCTTGTTTAGAGGTGTTGTAAATTGCTATGCCGATGTCAGCGGTCTGTTGGCAAGTGAGCTGGACTTCCTTTAGCATGCTCCCTTTCTTGAGTGCTCTGGAAGAGCAGAAATTTGATCTCCAGTTGTCAGAGGTTTGATCTTTGTGGCTTCTGGTGCACAGAACCTGCTAGAATTCTTGGTAGAAGTTGTGGGCTCAGATCCTGCGTTATGGATATTTAGTGTGCGGCCCTGTCCGAAAGAGTGGAAAGAATGTGCCAAATATGTGCACTCCTGTACAATTTGAATGATCCCTTCATCCCTCTGGATTTGAAGTTGCCCTCTCAGCCCATTGTGCTGACTCCAGAAGCACAGCAAATGGATTATTGAGTGTCACAGCCAGGCCACCTCATAGTTTAGATTTGGGTTAGCCTTCTGAGCTTCCCTTGCCTCTTCTTATTCACGTGCAGGCCTGCTGTACTGCTTCATATCAGCTTTGGAAAAGAACAGCAGTGGGTCTGGTTTAGTGAATCCTAAGGAGATGCACTGCTTTGCTCAATCTCCCCCATCAGTCCGACACAGCAGCCTTCCAGAATGCTGAAAGGCCTGTTGTAGACTCTACTCTAGTGACCGTAGCCTGTGCAGTCAGGGTACTGAGCTGCAGCATGTAGGATATAGTTAAAGCCAGGATCCAAGCACCTGTGCATCTCCTTCAGAGCTCAGAATTGAGGTATTATATACTGAAAAATGTGCTAAGAGAGTAGATCTTAGTCTGTCTTCTGTCATAGTCTTATTATAAACAAATAATAATAATTAATGAGGGTGGAATGAAATTTCGGAGGGGATGGGGATGTTAATGGTATAGATTGTGGAGATGGTTTATGGATGTATACTTATCTCCAAACTCATTAAGTTGTATATGTTAAATATGTATAGCTTTTTGTATGTCAATCATACCTTCATACCTCAATACAGTGGTTTTAAAATAATAATAATAAAAAGGCCCTTCCAGGGTTACAGATGAGTGCTCTCCCTCAAGTGATTTTAGATTTTATTTAATTTATTATTATTATTTTTTGGCCACACCATGTGGCATGCGGGATCTTAGTTCGCTGACCAGGGATTGAACTCATGCTCCCTGTAGTGGAAGCACCGAGTCTTAACCACTGGACCTCCAGGCAAGTCCTCTAGATTTTAGAAATGAAGGGGACGAATGCTTCTACGCGAGGAAATGGGTAATGCCACGTACTGCTTCTGTATCATTGTTTTGCCTTGGTTTTTCTGCACATATGTAGCATTTGCATTGGCGGTGTATAAGGTTAACCTTTAGTCCATAGCATTTTGAATTTCATAGAATTACAGCAATTGTACAGAAGCCATGAACTTCACCTGGAGGACTTCGGCTCAAGGAGTGGCCCTGTGACATCAGCTACTTGTCATTTGACCAGAAGTTGACTTTGGGGTACTGTGCCTTTGGGAATGGCTTGGACTTCGGGTTGTTTTCATTTTTTATAATATGTGCTTTTGTGCTTACTCAAGAAATCTTTAAAAATATTTTACATATGGGGACATGTCAAAGTGTGTATGTACTGTATCTGTATTTCATAGGATGAAAGGCAGTGTCTCAGGCTGATTGGTCTGTCTAGCAGGCCCCTTTTCTCTGAGACCTTCTCACAACCTTCTCTTTTCAGTGTGACTGCGTTCCCTGGCCATAGCTACTTGGTTTGATACTTTTCATCTTATCCTAGTTGAGCCAGTCATACTTTTGTTATATTTAGAGTTTGGGACTAGACCCCAAGAATGAGTGATAGCCTGCAAAGGCTCATTAAGAACCTTTCACTGCAGAGAATGTAAAAAGATATACTGTTGAGTTTCCCTGAGCTAGCCTCATTTCTGTGTCTCTAAAATGTATTTGTTGCTTGTTTTTTGCGTTTTATAAAATACTTGTGTTCTTCCAATAAAATTCATTTGTTTCAGAAGATCTCACTTGTAGATTTTTATTGTTCACAATGAACACCAGCATGATCAAAGAAGCTGTGGCTCTGTCATGTGCATTGTTGCCTGAACCAGGGGAGAGCTCTAAGCTATAGCATCTGATGCATTAAGAATGGGAGCTGGTGGCAGGGGAATGGGGTTTCCAGGTCATGGTAGAAATTCCCCCCCCTTTGTTAAGCTCTCCCCTCTGTTTAGGGGAAGTATGTCCCTAAAGGTAATAGATAATCTGATGCCTCCCTGTGAGACTTGATCCTTCTAGCCACTTCATGAAGGCCATAAATGCATATTTGGGGATGGTGGAGGAATCTTTTGATACTCCCAAGGGTAAGGCAGAGGTAGAGGGACCAGCATGGTTGTACAGAAGATCAGTTAAGAAGTCAGTAGGACCAAAACTAGAAGCAGCAAGCACACAATTAATTCCTGATGAAGCCTGCATTAGAATCTTGGTCCCTTGTGTCTGAGGCATCTTTCATTACATCACACCGCTAGGTCTTATAAAGGCTTTGTAACAGCAGAATTATATTAGTTAAGTGGGTAGAAGAATGGGGGGGGGGCATTGTTTGTTCTTTAAACATATCAATACAGTTTCCAGTTCTAACGCTAGAATTAGACATTCAATTAACTAAAATCGCATGTCTTCTCTATAGCTTGCCATGGTTTAATCATTTCGGCAAATAGCCTTATCATTGTGGTCATTAAAATCCCTGCCCTCCTCCCAAGGGAAAGGAGAACAAGACTGGCAGACTGTTCTGCCTGTAGATGTGCTGGGTGGTTGTGTACGTTTCTTTTCCTGGGATTTCATAAATATCTCGGGCTGAAGGTTTCAGCAACTCAGTTCTTGCCATCCAGTCTAGAGGGCCCCAAGCTGCAATGTCTCGTTTCCTGCCTGAGATGTTCATCAGTATGCAGAGTTCAAACCACTTCTCTTTTTTCCCATTTGCAGCCGGAACTTTGTATCCCTTTTATTATCCTCTCATGTTACAGAATGAGTCTCACATAAAGCTGTGAGCCATCTCCCACTGGCCCTATTTCAGGTCACTGGGTATGATCTTACCTGAGGCCTTTGCACTTGGACTTTACCAAACACCATGAAACCCCACTACCACTCCGATCTTTACATTCCCAGGCCTCACCGGAAGCGCATTCCGCGGAGGCGGGCCCAGGGCAGGGGTGGGCGTGGCCAAGGGGCCGTGCCGGCGCCTGCTCAGGTTCCGCCCGCAAGGCCAGAAGATTGCCAGTGCCCAGGCGCAACATGGGGCCGAGCTAAGGCTGGAGGGGGCGGGGGAAGAGGTGTGTGGGAAGGGGCGGGGCTAACAGCCACTCGAGAAGGCGGGGTCAGAAGCGCAGGGCAGGGCCTAGGTTTCCCAAGGCGTGGTGAGCGAGGCGCAGGAAATGGGGGAGGAGCCCAGGACCCTGTCTTAGAGGATGGGAGCGGGGGGCCAAGTGCTCTGGAGCTGAGGTGGCACCCGCCACTCACCCTTACGAATTCCTTGGCTGACCCTCAGTCTCTGGACCTGTCTTGCGTGAGGCTGCGTGAACACATTTTCCTGCTTATTCGTGCATCTCTCGGCCAGAGGTTAGTGGCACCTAGGCTGCAGGTGTTGCCTGCAACATTAATGAGAAAGCCCCAGTATTAGCCAACATAATCCAGAGCAGCATGTTCAAAGAACGCACCATGACTAGGGAATGTAAGGCAGGTTGGATGTTAAGAAGTCTCTTCATTTGCTATGTTGAAAGACCAAAAGAAGATAATCATGTGGTCATCTGCGTCATTGCTGAAAAGATAAAAATGAGGGGTTATCTGATTTTACCAGAGGCATTTTGCTTGTAGTCTATTACCAACACGAGAAAGTCGAATTACCACTTTGATCACTGTCACTTTCTCTAACATCATAATCACATATATGCACATAATTCTCTTTTTACTTAGGGCAATGACACTCCAAGTTGTTTCATAAATCATGTGTTTTTATGAGATAATGCTCTGGATGCCCACAACAGCTCGACCCAAAGAGGATGTGGCTCCTGTCGTTCCATATTAAAATATGTAATTAATGGGTTTGGAGTTGGGATTTTAGTTGAACTCTTACTTTTATATGTTGTTTATATATTGGAACATTTAAGGGAATCTTACTTTCACTGATTTTATATGTTTACTTTTTTAAATACATCGATTTCCTATTCATGAAGGTTTTATTCATTAAGACTTTCTTTTTCTCTCCCAAATCTGCTCTCCCTCTGTCTTCCTCCCCTTGGTAAATGGCAGTTCTCTTCTTCCTATTGCTTAGGCCAAACACCCTGGTGTCTTCCTTGACTCCTCTGTTTCTTTCATGTCCCACATTAACTCCATCAGCAGCCTTCTTTTCAGTCAATCTACCACAGTCTGTATATGGAAGTATGAGCCAATACCTAGAGTAGGGTCTCATAAACAGAATATGGACTCATAAAAAGACATGAGCTAATATATAGAAACAAAGTCTGTATGTAAGGTATGAGCTTACTCAAGGTGTATGAATCCCTTCTAACCCACTGGGGTGAACATCAAATCAAAAATGGGTGTAAAGGAAACATCTGTGGATTTGCAAGGGGTTGGCAGTTCAGCTCAGCCTTCTCTCTTCATAGCCTAAGACGAATAGTAAATAAAGGGAATCTCCTTTGACGTACATGAAAGCAATATCCTTTTTGACCCACCTCCTAGAATCATGGAAATAAAATCAAGAATAAACAAATGGGACCTAATGAAACTTACAAGCTTTTGCACAGTGAAAGAAACCATAAAGAAGACAAGAAAACAACACTCAGAATGGGAGAAAATATTTGCCAATAAAGCAATGCACAAAGGATTAATCTCCAAAATATACAAGCAGCTCATGCAGCTTAATACCAAAAAAGCAAATAACCCAATCCAAACATAGGCGGAAGACCTAAATAGACATTTCTCCAAGGAAGACATACAGATGGCCAACAAACACATGAAAAGATGCTCAACATCCCTAATCATTAGACAAATGCAAGTCAAAGCCACAATGAGATATCACCTCACGCTGGTCAGAATGGCCATCATCAAAAAATCTAGAAACAATAAATGCTGGAGAGGCTGTGGAGAAAAGGGAACTCTCCTGCATTGTTTGTGGGAATGTAAGTTTGTAGAGTGACTATGGAAAACAGTTTGGAAGTTCCTTAAAAAACTAAAAATAGAACTACCGTATGATCCAGTAATCCCAGTACTGGGCATATACGCAGAGAAAACCATAATCCCAAAAGAAACATGTACCATAATGTTTATTGCAGCACTATTTATAATAGTCAGGACATGGAAGCAACCTAAATGCCCGTTAACAGATGAATGGGTAAAGAAGATGTGGCACATATATACAATGGAATATTACTCAGCCATAAAAAGGAATGAAATTGTGTTATTTGTAATGAGATGGCTAGACCTAGAGTCTGTCATACAGAGGAAAGTAAGCCAGAAAGAGAAAAACATATATCGTATGCAAACTCATATATATGGAAACTAAAAAAATGGTAGTAATGAACCCATTGACAGGGCAAGAATAAAGATGCAGATGTAGAGAACGGATTTGGGGACACAGGGTGGGAGGGGTGAAGGGGAAGCTGCCATGTAGTGAGAGAGTAGCGTTGACATATATACAGTACCAAATGTAACATAGCTAGTGGGACGTTGCTGCATAACATAGGGAGATAAATTCAATAATGGGTGATGACTTAGAGGGCCAGAATAGGGATGGAGGGAGGGAGTGGCAAGAAGGAGGGGCTATGGGGATACAGGTATAAATATAGCTGACTCACTTTGGTGTACAGCAAAAACTGGCACAACAGTGTAAAGCAATTATATTTCAATGAGGAGCTTAGAAAAAAAGGACTTGGTCCATCTGTCAGTGGGTCACTGTGAGGGTGTCCCTGGTAACCCCTGGCTTGTGCCTGGTGTCTGAAGTGAGGGGATACTGGCTGAGGACTGTGCCCTTAACCTTGAACGTCGGCATAACTGTGGATGGTTACTATGGGAATTGCCGCCCTCCTCCTTCCCCTCACGAGGAGGACTCCATGCTGCCCCACCATAGGGCTGGGCCAGGGCAAATGAATAGTCTTGGGTCCTGTTCTGAAAACTGGGACAGTCACCGAGAGTACACCTACATCTGGAAGAGTAATGGCTGCCCAAAATTGACCCAGATCACCTGCCTGGATCACTAGAGAAACTCAGACCCCACACAGTAGGGATCAGACCTTCATGTCTCTTCCTCTCTGGCTGGACAGCAGGCCGGAATTGTACCCTGTGTCCATGGGAAACAGATAGATGGATACAGACACAGATAGGGGGGTACAGGGACAGAAAAAATCAATGTGCGGTAGGAGGCAGGAAGACTGAAGAGGACACCAGTGCTGGACCTGGGGCACAGATCAGCCCGTCATCTGCCTGTGTCTGCAGGAGTCTTCTGCCCTGAGGGCTTCCAGGACACTCAGCCTTTCCAGCCAGAGTTCATCCTTGCTCAGGGCCTCACCAAAATCCCAACAGTGCCTGGAAGACCATCCCCAAATGTCATAGGATAATCACTAGTCACTTCCCAAAGTCTTGGCAGAAAGGTAATCCATGCCTTT
Source organism: Hippopotamus amphibius kiboko (assembly GCF_030028045.1). Lineage (NCBI taxonomy): Eukaryota > Metazoa > Chordata > Mammalia > Artiodactyla > Hippopotamidae > Hippopotamus > Hippopotamus amphibius. The sequence goes on along the minus strand of NC_080203.1, from coordinate 18,264,760 downwards.
CTGGTCTTGGCCTTCCCGGAGTGGGGAAAATAATCAGAACAAAAAGCAGAAAACGATCCCAGATTTGGCGAGCCCCCATCCTTCTTTCCTATAGGCTGCCTGACTGCCACTCACTCATCTCCAAGTTGATGCCACTTTGAAGGAAAAGGGAGAACAGAAGGGGAAGGGATCACTTGAGGTGTGCGGAGGGGCCTGAGCCTTGGGGATGATCAGAGAACCTTGACCTCCACCAGAATAATGGACTTCTACATGTATGCACATGGGCCAGGAGTTGTGTATATAGATATATACATGTGCCTTTGCAGCAAGAGCCCTATTACTGAGTGCCAGGCTGTCCAGTGCCTGGAATAGATTCCCTTTCATCATCACATTTATCTCCACAACAATGATTATGAGGGAGACACATACGGCTTGGCCCATAAAAAGCCCTCAATAAATGGAAGAAATTACACACCTCTCAAGACTTCCCCAGGTCCACAATTTTTTGTTCTTATGGAAAACACACATCCTGCCAATTAATTAATTAATTAATTAATACCTGCTGATCCTGTGATAAGATACATATGAGAAGTAACCCTTCAAATCTCACCAAGTTTCTCTCTTGCCTGTTGGCTTGGACTTACATAGCTAAGTCATGTAGCTCCCATCTTAGACAACATATTCTTTAACACAAGAGGAGGCAGTAATTGTGCGCTGCTCCAAGGACAAAGAACAAGGTAGACTCAAGGGCCAATCTTGCCAGAACAAAGAGTTACAGGACTCCTATCACTCTGAACAAGGCAACCATTGCAATGTCCCAGAGCCCTCTCAAGCAGCATGCCCTGTCCCTTGCCCATCCCATATAAGGAAAGATATTTGCCCCATTTTTCTCCCGCTCAGCACACTGAAATCTATACATACTCTGCCCAGTCAGCAGATAACCGCAGGTTCCCTGGCTATAAAAATAGGCAAGTAAGCCATGCTCATTGTTGACTTTCCCTGGCTGTGAGGAACTCGGCCCGCTGTTCTTGCAGTGAACCCCTCTCTCTAATAAACTCTATCTTCCTTGCATTCTGCCTTGTGTCTGGAAATTCTTTTCCATCACACACTTGGAACACAATATTTCCCAGCCCATACGGAGACTTCTCCTGGAGGGGATCTCCTCCCCCACCTCCTCTCCTCATTCCTTGGGACCCTCTGTGAACAGGCAAGTGGCTGTGGCAGCAACAGAGGAACTCTGGGCAGGGCCACACCCTGGTGTGTTCCAAAGGCTCCACAGCTCACTTTGCCCCAGAAACTGCCACCCAGAACGGGTGAGGGTCCTTCTGTCTTCCTTCTGACTGAGGACAAGGCCAATTGATATTGTGTGGCTATGGGTCAGGCATTTAGAAGCCATTAGGGTGCCTACCTCTTGAAGACACCCGTGAAAGGATGAGGGGGTGACGGAACAGACCAGGCCACTAGAGCGTCTACCCCTATGAAGACAACTTCCGTGCAACGTGAGGCACATAGTGGTTGACACAAAACACAAAGCCCACAGTCCCTCGGCCACCGCCTCCTTGGTAGGATTAGAAGGTGGGAATTGCAGTCTTCTTTTCCAATTACTTCTACTTCCTTTCCTCCGGCCTGGACTGACTGCAAAGGACCTCACCACTTCTAGATCATCCTGAGAACATCTTCCTGTCCCTGAGGATGTTCTAACGGTGAGTTAATTCCTCACTGACCACTGGAACTCCCTTCCCTGTCCTCACAGGGGCCTCAGTCACATGGTTTCTCACAGACCACCTCTCTCAGTCGGACGCGACTGCCAAGACGGTTGGCATATTTTACCTCACTGCAGAGTTTTCACTGCTGCCTTAGTCATATGGAGACGTCACGAAGACAAAGAGGGACAGCTGTTTGCCCTTCAGTGATTCTCAGCACGCCCTCCCCCATTCTACAGCGTCAGGGCTAAGAGTGGGTTTAAGTATGTCTAATCCCTTAGACTCACCTCTCTTTGTATTCTCAGCAACTGGAAGAAATTTGACCCAGACAATATCAAAATGATGAGTTTCATTGTTTTTTGTAACATGGCTTGGCCCCAATACAAACTGGGAGACCAAGAACAATGGCCTTTTAATGGGACACTAAATTATAAAAGAATCCTCCAACTTGATCTCTATTGTCAGAAACTAGGAAAGAATTTCCAGGTTCCATACATCCAGGCCTTCATGGGCCTCAGTTGAATTCTGGGCCCGAGGGACTCCTGTCTCATGTGTCTCCCGGTTGCTGCTCTGTTACCTCGTCCTCCCCCTTTTCCCCCTCCATCAGCTTCACTACATCACCCCTTGCCATGTCCCCTTCCACTAGACATTTTAGATGACGCTTCTTGCCCCAGGTTTGCACGTACCTCCTCCTCAACCTTCTACTCCCAACCTCTACATCTTTACGCAGATGCAAATCTTCCTTCCCCTCATCACACTTGGTCATGGGCAACCCAAAGCTCTGAACCAAGCTCCAATATGCATCCCCTACAAGAGGTCACTAACGCAGACCTAGGTACTATCAGAGTTCATGTCCCCCTCCCCATGTCTGATCTCTCTCATATCCAGGGTAAGCGAGGCTCCTTTAGCCAGGACCCTGCCACTTTTATCAGGGAATTTCAGGCCCTTACCATAGCCTTTGAGCTAACCTGGCAAGATATTCATGTAGTCCTAACTACCTGCTGTACACATGAGGAAAGGAGCAGGACAGGGCCTTGGCTCAGGTCTGGGCAGAGGAGGCACAAGCATGAAATCCTAATGAGAATCAAGCAGGGGCAGAAGCACTCCCACAGGCAGACCCAGGATGGAAATAGGAAGCAAGTGAAAATGGGCCAACAGGATGGCTCACTAGGAGAAATTACATGATTACCTGTCTATTAGAATGGTATGAAAAAGGCAATCATCAAAGCTGTCGATTATAATAAACTCATAGAAATTACACAAGAACGCTGTGAGAATCTGGCCCTTTTTCAGGCCCGATTAGCAGAGGCTATGAGGAAATACATCAACTTAGACCCTGAGAGCCCTGAAGGTGAGACTATACTTGCAGTTCACTTTATAAACCAGGCATCCCCTGACATAAGACAAATTACAGAAACTAGAACAGGGCCCACAGAACCCATTCTCTGTCCTACTTGACACGGCCTTTAAGGTATTTAACAATTGGGAAGAGATTTCCAGAAACAGGCAAGAACTAAGAGAGAAGATAAACTGAAGTGACACACTCAATATATGGCCCTTGCCGTTACTCAGTCCCTCCCAAGACAGGGAGTGATGGGAATCCCTCCCTCTTCTTAGGAACCACAGTGGACCTGCTACCAGTGCAGTCATTGGGTCACACTGTCAGGAACGGCCACACCCCGCCACTCAATACCTCATGCCCTTAGTGTCGACAAAAGGACCATTGGAAAGGGAGTTGTCCCTCCCACCCTTGCAGGGGTAGGCCAATGCCAGGACCACCCGACACCTGGGGTACTTCGGGACCCAGCCCCCTTGACCAAAATCAAGGCCAACTGTCCCTGGTGGTGGTAACTGACTATCAGGAGCAGGAGGTAGATTTTGTTTTAGAGCCGGGGCTCCTGGTTGTGGATGACCAAAGGTGCCCGTGGCTCTATATACAAGCCCCTCTGTTCCCCACAAGAACGAAGGAGCCCCAGGTAACCCTGGATGCGGCAGGGGCTACTATACTATAACCTCTCTGACTGACACTGGGGCTATTTATGTAGCCTTGACATCCTTCTTTGGTCCCACTCACCATTCCTTGATCCTCCTAACAGGGATAGATGGACAACCCTCTTATGGTCGTTTTACACCTCCTTTAATCTTGTTCTCTTTTTTTAAAAATTAATTAATTAATTAATTTTATTTATTTATTGGCTGCATTGGGTCTTCGTTGCTGCACACGGGCGTTCTCCAGCTGCTGAGAGCGGGGGCTACTCTTCACTGTGGTGCGCAGGCTCCTCACTGTAGTGGCTTCCCTTGTTGTGGAGCATGGGCCCTAGGCGTGAGGGCTTCAATAGTTGCGGCACACGGGCTCAGTAGTTGTGGCTCACAGGCTCTAGAGCACAGGTTCAATAGTTGTGGCGCAAGGGATTATTTGCTCCGTGGCATGTGGAATCTTCCCAGGGCAGGGCTTGAACCCATGTCCCCTGCATTGGCAGGTGGATTCTTTACCACTGCACCACCTAGGAAGTCCAATCTTGTTCTCTTGAAAATACTCTATTCACACATTCTTTCCTAGTGCTTCCAGCTTGTCCTACACCACTGTTAGTCTGAGACATTTTAACAAATTTTAAAGCTACTTTATCATTTACTCCAGTAAATCTGGCCTTAACAACCATCCAATAGCCTACTCCAACTCAGTCTCACCCCATATCCTCCACCAATTCCCCCGGAAGTCTGGGACACCACTCTAAACCCCTCCACTCACTTGCCCAACCCAAATCCTGACACACCCGTACTGCATTCCTATCTTGAAATTATTGATCACGCCTAAAGTGTGACACCAGATCTACAAGACACCGCTTTACCCAATGCAGACACTGATTGGTTTACAGAAGGCAACAATTTTATTCAAGAAGGTCGAAGAGGGCTTCTCTGTTGGTGCTGGGGTTCGGAATCCGCCTGCCAATGCAAGGGACACGGGTTCGATCCCTGGTTTGGGAAGATCCCACATGCTGCGGAGCAAGTAAGCCCTCGAGCCACAACTACTAAGCCCACGTGCCACAATGACTGAAGCCCATGCACCTAGAGCCTGTGCTCCGCAACAAGAGAAGCCACTGCAATAAGAACCCTGCGGACCGCAGCAAATAGCTCCCGCTCTCTGCATCTGCAGAGAGACTGTACATCAATGAAGACTCAAGGTAGCCAATAAAATAAATAACTAAATAAATGTATTAAAAAACAAAAAAAGAAGGTCGAAGGGTTTCAGATTTGCAATAGTCAGTTCAATAGGGGTAATAGCGACAGGCCCACTCCATGGGGCAGCCACCTCTGCCCAGAAAGCACAGCTTATGGCACTAACTAGAGCACTCCAATTGGGAAAGGACTACGAATGAACATTTACACAGACTCAGCATACACCTTCCATGTTCTCCAAGCTGATGCAGCCTTTTGGAAGGAAAGGCGCCAACTAACTCCACATACCACCCCAATCAATCATGGACAAGAAATCCTGGACCTGTTAGAGGTCATAAATCCCCTAAGGAAATAGCTACCATCCACTGCAGGGCACACCAAGAGGACCACTCCCTCATAACTAAAGGAAATAATATGGCAGGCAGAGAGGCCAAAAGGGCCCCCCAACGTGTCCTACACGCTCCCTTGATACCAAGTTTAGACTCATGACCCCACAATACTCACATCAGAACCTAAAGAGGGAGAAAATCATGGGTTCACTCTAACCCCTGAAGGGTGGCTACAACGCCCAGACAACAAGCTTCTTTTACCAGAAGCCTCCCAATGGAAGATTCCAAACCACCTTCATCAGGCTACCCATTTAGGACCCAATTCCCGCTACACACTGATAGGGACAATATTGCTAGGAAAAGGAATCCTCTCTACCCTCCAATCTATATGCCAGGCCTGTCCCGTCTGTCACCAGGCCAACCCCAGGGGTATAACACCCCTCCCTCCCCGCTCCCTGCTATTTCATCTGATCCAAAGGCAGGCAACCAATCAGGAGAAGATTGGCAGATAGATTTCACCTACATGCCCCCTTGTAAAGCCTTCGAATATCTGCTAGTCATGGTGGACACCTTCATGGGTTGGATGGAGGCCTTCCCCACTAAAACCGAGAGAAAATCTGAGGGTCCCACGACTCTCGTGAAATATATCATACCCTGGTTCAGGCTACCACGCTCTTTACAATTCGACAATGAACCCGCCATTATTTCAAGTCTAACTCAAGGGGTCAGCGAGGCCCTTCAAATCAGTCATTGTATTCACTCAGCATGGTGTTCTCAGCTGTCAGGCAAGGTGGAAAGAGTCCAACAAGCCCTCAAGAAATAGCTGACCAAGTTCGCAACAGAGACACACCGAACATGGGTTTCCCTCTAACAGATGATAGAACAAAGCATCCCCTTACTTACTATTCTGATTCCCCTTTCTACATTTTCTTCCCCAAAGCTCCTAATGTCACCACCGATTGGACAAAACTAGCTACTTTGGGACCTTCATGTGCCCCACCCCATCCCCAAACTGTCTCTATCAGAACCACAGTATTTGGTTCCAACTCTGTAATATTTAACAAGAAGACTGCAGGAAACTCAAGACACCCGAGGACGATGACATTGCGTGCACCCCTACTATTCCTTCTTCCTACTGGGCTTATGACTTTTCCTCCCACCCCTCAAGGATTGCTTGCCTCTCCCCCTTAGCTGCCATGACTGTAGCTACCACCTATGAGGGCACAGAACCTTCCCGTACCCATTTAGGGACAGGCTACTTCAACATCACTGTAGACGTCTGCTTACACCCCACAAATTGCACCTGTTTCCTCTGCGGATCCAATGCCTATTTACGTCTTCCAGCCACCTGGATGGGGACCTGGACCCTTACATACGTTATTCCTAAGCTTCCCCTTATAAATGACCGTATCCCGCTTCCCTTAAACTCTCAATCACATAAACGGAAGCGGGCAGCCCTCACTGTAATGTCAATCCTAGGCATGTCATTGGGATGGGAACAGGCTCAACAGGACTCCTAACTCTATTTTCACTGCCCGACAGCTCTCTCTCAAACTCATTCAACAGATTACTAACCTAGCAGCTCACATTAACACGCTACAAGAACGAATAAATTCTCTAGCAGGAGTGGTTTTGCAGAATAGGAGAGCTTTAGACTTACTAACAGGCTAGCAAGGTGGGACCTGTGCTAGGTTTACAGAGAAATGCTGTTTTGTCTTTTTTTTTGTCAACCATTTGGGCAAAATTCAAGCTAACTTTTGGGATATTATTGAAAGAGCTACCAGGCTTTATACCAAAGGAGCCTCTGGGGGATTCGACTGGTGGGATTGCAAGATTAATATCTGGTCATGCCTCGGCCCTTTTCTAGGTCATACTTCCACTGATCTTCGGGCCATGTATTTTTAACCTCTTTGTGAAGTTTGACTCTTCTAGGATATAACAAATAAACCTCTAAGTGCTAATGCAATGAGAATATTGGCTGGACAACACGTGAAGAAGCTGACATCACGTTCCATGGAGCCCCCACCGCTCCCTAGGCATACCCTACAGGGAGCAGGTAACCAGACCCAGGGCCCTGGCACACCCCGGTCCAGCAGGAGGCAGCCAGAGAGAGCATCACCCTTTTCCCTTACAAACAGGGTTCCCCAACACCTGAGAGGGAGCTAGGCAGATAGACAGACATGAGCAGGGTATCCAATAGGGACAAAGAATTGGCCCTCTAAATAAAAAGAGGGGAAATGTGCTGTGCTCCAAGGACAAAGAACAAGATAGACTCAAAGGGCCAATACTGCCCGAACAGAGAGTTACACTGTTATCTCTCTGTACAAGGCAGCCATTGCAAGGTCCCAGAGCCCTCCGGAGCAGCATGCCCTGTCCCTTGCCCATCCCATAGAAGGAGAGATATTTGCCCCATTGTTCTCCCACTCAGCACCCTAAGAGTACACATACTCTACCCAGGGCAGCAGATAACCACAGGTTCCCTGGCTGTAAACACAGGCAAGCAACTCATGCTCATTGTTGACTTTCCCTGCAGACCAAGAAGGCGGCCCGCTCTTCTTGCTGTGACCCTTCTCTCTAATATACTCTGTCTTTCATGTATTCTGCCTTGTGTCTGGAAATTCTTTTCCCACCCGCGCTTGGACCACAACAGTAATAACGATATAAATAAATAAATTCCAACTGTGATGAGAGAACAGAAGACATTTGACCCCCACATGCTGAGGAACTCTCAGGCAGAACGTGACACCTTGCAGCTTGGGGCCCTTTAGACCAGATGGCAAGAACGGAGTTGCTGACACCGGCAGCCTCAGATCTTTATGAAATCTTGGGGAGACGCCGGTACCCACCTACCCAGAGGGCACACCTTCAGTCAGGAGAGAGCAGCACAGTGTTGCTTTTCCCCAGGGGGAAGATTTGAAAGGCCACAAGGCCAAAGGTTCATTAGGCAGATGAAAACATCTCTTAAAATTCTCTGGGATTAGAATTCCAGTACAAAATTGCCAATTAAAAGGCTCATTGATATGGACTTCCCTAATGGCACAGTGGAGAAGACTCTGTGCTTCCAATGCAGGGGGCCTGTGTTTGATTCTTGGTCAGGGAAATACATCCCACATGTCTGCCTCAACTAAGAGTTCACATGCCACATATAAGGAGACTGACTGTCACAACTAACACCCAGTGCAACCACAAAACAATAAATATTTTTTTAAAAAAGGCTAATTGATAATATGTTTAGACCATGTTCAGCTATACAGAGGAAATGTAAATGTAGTATTGGAAATTTTACACAAAGAGTGGGTAGAGTTTTCATATTTTGAAGCACTAGACAAAAGAAGAAAGAATCTGCCAATGAGTTACGTCTTTAGCTTCTCTCCATCTGAAGACGGGTAGTGAGTTTGACATAGCAAAAAGTCCTAACATTAAAGGGACCTGGATTCTCATACAGGCTGAACCAGGAGTTACCTGTGTGCTCACTGCTTCCAGTTCTGTGCCCCATGATGTCTGGACTGATGTTCTGCAGAACATAAATTCCAGCCATGTATTTGTGGTCCTCATGCAGTGGCCAAGAGGATCACTTCACATAGGAAGGTGACAGATTCCCTGTGACCTTTCGTACCTTAACAACCGGAGAACTTCAATCCCGGCCTGGAGACCCCTCAGCCTGCCACCATCCCCATGACATGAAAGCCCCAGATGACTGAGCTCAGAGCCCGCCTGGTACAGCGTGTGATGCACACACACAGCCACATCTTCCTCGATCGTGTTTGTAGTCATTGTGAATAATAACAGCCTCCAGTGGGAGCTTTTCCAACATACACATTTTATTGAAAGACACAAGTATTTTGCAGATTCCTTTGCCAACTGGGTTTGTTCCTCCAAGACACTCAGGAAAGGGAAGACATGAGAGTACAGTACATCTCCACTTGCCAAGACGTTAGCAAATGAAATCATATGTACACAAGGCCTGAGGTTGCATTGCTTACTCCAATTGACCACAGAGAACTTGCCATAAGAGTACAGGTATTGGTAAAAGCATATGGAAGACGAAGGGTGAACAATGACCCCTACTTATTCCTTTTCCTTGAGGTACCATTGGCACAAGTTCCACTTAAGGAAGTTCCCTGCACAGGCCTGCCTTTGGCCAGGACTCAGGAACCACCATTTGTGGGGGGCAGACACCTGGGGGGACCTGGTATCTCATGTAGCATTTGGAGGACAAATACAAAGTACGACAACTCAGAAACGAAGATTTGGGACTTCCCTGGCGATCCAGGGGTTAAGACGTTGTCTTCCAATGAAGAAGGCACGTGTCCCATCCCTGGTTGGGGAGCGAAGATCCCACATGCTTCCTGGCCAAAAAACCAAAACTTAAACAGAAGCAACATGATTGCAAATTCAATAAGAACTTTAAAAATGCTCCCCATAAAAAGCATCTTAAAAAAAAGAGAATGCTTTAATTGTCGCTGTTCAAAACAGACAGCAGGCTTCCATCCCTCCCTTTTCTTAGAGGATTTACTCTGGAAAATGTGTCAGTTCTTTCTCTGCCTCTTTGCAATGTATGCAAATCTTTTTAAAAGCTCAGTAAGCCTCTTGTCAATGTGAAAACCCAGGAATGTTCCTTCAAGGACTTGGCAGCAATCATCCTTGTCATGGGTGAGAACTAGCTAAAGAGGGAACAACTTAGGCAGCTGAGACCAGAAACTCAGCTAGACCCTCCTGAAGAACATGAAATGAACTCCATAAGCAGTGCCCAAGAGCCCATAAAGCTACAGGAAAGAGGAGCATCTTTTTTAGTAACTAAAAATGCCTCTTGCCAATGTGAAAACCCAGGAATGTTCCCTCAAGGACCTGGCAGCAAATATCCTTGTCATGGGTGAGAACTAGTTAAAGAGGGAACAATTTAGGTAGCAGAGAACAGAAACTCAGCTATACTCTGCTAGATCATAAAATGAACCCCATAAGCAGTGCCCAAGAGCCCACAACACTACAGGAAAGAGGAAGACACCTCGGGGGAAAAAAACATCAACATAAGCACCTGCAGTGCACAGGAATCGGCAGAGACACCAATACTTTCTCCGGGCAGAGAGGCCCACAGTACACTGGAAAATGAAATCTGAGGACCTGCTCCCAATTTTAAGGTCGCAGCTTCACAAGGTGAGACATTGCTCACTTCACATGCATCCTGTGCTTTGCTATCTCCTATGACACAGCCATGGCCACCCTAAGGTAGTGTGAGGGAATGGGGCAAGGGGACGGGAGCCATCCCCTGAACCCACCACGTCCACCACAATTCTCACACCAAAGCCCCTGGTCCTCCCCACTCAATGTTTCCTTATACTCTCAGAGCCTCCTCGTATCCCCGCTGGGACGAGATTTCGCTACTGAAGAGAAAGAAAAGCCTGAAATGGGGAAACCACAGCACCCCCTTGCTCCCCAAACTCAACCCCCATCCTCTCCCCCTCCAGTAGGCCATCACCACACACGATGCATAATCCCCCCCACACACTGCCGTGTGGAAAACACCCTCTTCCTTGAAAGGGCTTGGAGACAAGGTGCCCTTGAGGCAATGTCACCCGCCTCCCAATAGAGGAAGACAAAAATGGTGAGAGGCCAGACCACCAAGCAGCAACGCTTTCCAGCAGATTCACAGGGGAAGGGACAGCTACCGCCTGGGGCTGTAGGCCCTCTTCACCAAGGGGAAGAGGAGGGCTTCATCCTCCAGCCTGGACACCTGACCTGGCAGGTTCCTGGATATCCAAGCTCATGTGCACCTGCCCCGGAGGATCCAAACAGCCCCGGCTTCACATAGGGATCATTGACAGGACCCACGTGACCTCTTTCTTCCAAGCATCGTGCAGAGTGTGCTCAGAAGAAGTTTGCTGGAAGTCAATGTGGCCAGGCTGGCATAAAACCCAACCACGTTCCCTCACAGACAGTCAGGATTCGCCAGGGTTCCCAACACGCCCTTGCTCTGCAGAGGGGCACAGAAACCTGACAATAGGCCACAGCCAACATCCACCCAGGACCCAACATTTCCCACGCCCCGGATGCCGCCATTGCCAGTACGCACTTTCTTTAGGAGTTGGCGAGGCATCTGAGCCGGGGGAGTGTGGAAGGAAGAAGAGTCTGGCTGGGACATCAGAAACACCTACCAGCAACAGAAGCTGACTTTCACTAGCCTCTCTGTGGAACACAGCTCACTCTCAGCAGGAAAAGCAGAGTGGCAAACTCAAGTAGTGTGATTATTCACCAGAAGTATTCACCATCAGCAGGTGCCTCCCGGGAGACTCCCTCAAATTACTGTTCTGGCCACAGCAGAGGAGGGGGAAAGGGCACCTTTCCAGAGCCACTTTTCACAGGCTAAGGCAGCTCACAGAATGAAGCAGGAATACAAGCACTTCCCTAAAGTGAAGTGGAACGTTCTCATGAATGCTGGAAACTAGGGAACAACCCCATCAAAAAAGCCTCATCTGGGCCAAAAGACAATTCATTCTTGTGTCACACACAACGAGGTTTACTATCTTCGGTGCCCATGCTAGGCAGAGCCCAAGCAGCACCAGGAATGCAGAAGGGAAGGAAACACTTCCTTGAAAACGCGAAGCTTCTCATACCGTTCACACTGCAGTCCCTTGTCCTCCATCTCTATGAGCAGCTACATCCTGTGCTGCTCTTCCCTGTCCTCTCCCTACCTGCAGACGGCAGGCCTCTGAAGGAGGGACCATATCCTATATGCCATTCCATCTTTCCTGATCAGAAGAGCTCCTCCCCTCACCTGACCCTGTAACCTCTGCAAGTCTCTCTCCAAAAGAACAGACAATCAAACTGGCTGGCCAGTCAGCCAGGAAATCCGTTGCATTCAATATGTGTTCTCCCACATTGGGAGACCATTTTCATTACCACTTATTTCTACTAATGCAAAGGCACACTGTGCGTCTTCTGGGTAACCATATGGACTAGAAATGCAACGGAGATGGAGGGGTGGAAAACCACTGATTTCTCAAGCAAGAAAATGTTACTTAAGAACGCTTCTTGCAGCTTAGTGATGAACATCACAAGATATGGGGCCAGCTAAGCCAGCTCTAATGCCCCCTATACAGTTTGACTCGCCTCTGTTACCATAGCAAGGTAATGAGCCATTCTGTACATCATGAAGGTCCTCTGCCAAACAGAGAGTTATCTATTTACATTATATGTTGTACTCAAATCACACGGTTTGAGACCATGCGGTAATACACCAGTGAAAAGAACGGAGGACAGTTCTTGGTTCCATTCAGTTTTGGATCCGTGGTAGCTGTGGCTATTTTCTTCTTAGCATCACCACTACCTCAACCACCATCATGGCCCCCACCACCATCAACATTTCCAGGAGGCTAACATGCCTCTCAAATGACTGCTGCTGCCCCGTGAGACCACCGCCTGCATATTACAGGGAACCAGGATAAAAAGGAAGACACTCTGCTTCAAAGGCCTTGCCCTAGAGTGCTCAATATGATCCATTCTCTTCCTGTCACCCACGTACACAAGGGGCAAACACGAGGTCGATACGGAAAACGTCATACCAAGAACTTACAGCACATTACCATTCCCATCAGAGAGAACACATGCATCAGATACATGCCTCAGGAGGCTAAGTGACAAGGCAGGCCTAGGAATGCACACCTGGGGAAGCACAGAGAGCCAGGTCCCATCTCACATACTGAGTAGTGTCCCCTTCTCACTGCTCAAGAGTCCAAAATCTTGAGGCTGCCACCAATTAGAAAAACCTCCTTTTGGGGCTTCCCAGGTGGCACAGTGGTTGAGAATCCGCCTGCCAGTGCAGGGAACAACACCTTCGATCCCTGCTCCAGGAAGATCCCACATGCCGTGGAGCAACTAAGCCCGTGCACCACAACTACTGAGCCTGCACTTTAGAGCCCAAGAGCCACAACTATTGAGCCCATGTGCTGCAACTACTGAAGCCCATGCACCTAGAGCCCATGCTCTGCAATGAGAAGCCTCGGCGATGAGGAGCCTGTGCACCACAACGAAGAGTAGCCCCCATTCACCGCAACTAAAAGCCCGCACACAGCAAAAAAGACCCAACACAGCCAATAAAATAAATAAATAAACTTAAAAAAAGAAAAGAAAAACCTCCTTTTGGAATGCTCTGCCTAGGGACTGCTTCCTAAAATGCCAATACTCGGCAGAATTACCCATTAAACATGTCACTGGGGAATTACCCACAGGCCCCTCCAATGAAGAGACTCAGATAGATTGCGATGGACAGCCCTCACAAGTGTGTGTGGAAAGGGGAGGAGGCGCCACAGTTATCGGTAAGTTTCACAACTGTTTGGACAAGTAAATGAGCCAGGCTCGCTCACTATCATGTCTCTTGGTCAAGGAACATAGGTTAGGAGAAAGCTTTTCCTAAATGTTATAGGTTTCACTTTTTCATGGAAGGAGAAATTTACAATGACCCCCATCTTCCAAGGGTTTAATGTAATTTTACCCTTTATACAGATAAACCAAAAATGTATGAATCTCAATATGCTGGGAAAAAGCTAGACACTCCAGTTTCTAATCAAAAAAGAAACATGGAATTCAAACATGGGTGGGTGAACTTCAGGTTCTGTGATGCCAGCTTCTGACTGAAACTTGTACCACTAAAAAAGTAGAGGAACCAGAGTGATATAGTGAGACTAAATGTTAGAAGTCTCTTTGAGAAGATCCTACAATAGCGCACATTTCTGGTGAACACTTGTCTCCTCCCCTTTCAAATTAGCAAATGTCTTCACCTGAATGTTGCTAAATGAATCACCACACAGAAAAAAGTCATTTATACAGAAAAGGAAAGAGTAGAGACCTTTCTGGCACTGCCAGGGAACAGGCACCCTCTGGCCTGCACAGGTTCACACCCTACAAAGTCCTCACAGGTGCGGGTGCGCAGCCACATCAGCCTCCACGGAAGGGGTCCGAGTTGACCAGCGCAGAACGTCGCTCAGAGCAAGGAAAAGCCTGGAGTCCTGGGCTGTCTTTAGTTCTGTGGTTTCCACGGAGATGCTGGAGTAACTCCAGAGGTAATGCGCTGGCCCTGAGAAAGGAAACAACCATTTAAATGAAATGATGCCAAAGTCTAAAGAGCTTGCACAGGAGAAGGAAGCGGTGGTAAGAAGACGCGTTAAACCAAATACCAGAATGTTCTGCTCCCATAGGTGGACTCAGGAAATGGGGTACTAATTCCTTGAGCACCACCTGTGCCCTTCACACAGGTTATCACACTTGATTCTCACTGCATCCATGACAGCATGATATGAATCCCATTCTGCCAAAGCGGAGAGACGGAAGCTCAAAGATGACAGTGAGAAAGAGCCATGAGACTTTGAGACTCACACACTGCAAGCTGTTTGTGGATGAAACCCATGTGTGCTTCCAGCAATATCTGCAAACAATGACGTGGCCAACAATGCATGCAAGGGGGAAGATTTGAAGGGCTATTGACCTATGCTGTACTTCTACTGTGTGCTAGGTTTCCAGGATCCCTATCACAGAAATGCACACCCGACAGCTGCGGGGGTGCTCTCACCCACGTGGTCCACGGGTCCCGTCTCTACCCTTTTTCAGAGATAGAAATGCTTTAAATTACCTCCACATCCATTGGGTCACAATAGGAAAACAGGCCCCCAAGCAGGACCACCTCTGCCTTCGCGACGTTCACGTTCAACACGACAATCCAGCCCATCTTGCTGCTGTCTGCTACTCTGAGAGGTTCCAACCAGAATAAAAAGGCAGATCAACACTTTGATGGTACATGCTCAAGATCAGGTTATTTGAAATCTGACATTCTAAGAAGACAATAGGGCTGTAACAGCAGCACCCACAGTGAGCAGAAGGACACGAGTAAGGACTGGGAAAAGATGTCACTGCCTTGTGAAAGAAATCAATTGCAGAAACAGGGTTTCCATCACAGAGTTAGTAAGCAGCATCCAGGGAGTGACCCTGACGGTGTTCTCCTAGAGCCCCAGGAAAGGCACTTCACCACCATCTTACATCATGTGACAGCTGACAGGGGACGAGTGCCACCCTCTGCCCAGCATCTGTGGCCCCACACAACAGAAGGCTGCCCTTACTTGTCTAGGTGCTCAGGACAGCTGGTCCCAGGTCCACTCTCTTCTCTTCACAGGCCCAGAGGCTGACCAGTACTGGACTTTTCCACCACAGGTCCTGCAGGACATGGCGAGTGTACAAATCTGCAAGAAGACTTGCCTGTGGGCAGACAGACTAGAACAACACGGAACCACGACAAAACATTAAGAGCACTAATGGGGGGTCTGAGACTCACATTTCAGCAAAGAATGTGTGCTTACAATTTCATCCTGTTGTTACATAAGGCACAGCACCGCACCGGGACGCGCCTCAGAGACCCCCTCGGCCGTCCCTCCAGAAACCCGTGGGACACGTCTGTCCACGTATATTAGGACACACCACCTCCCCCACTCTCCAAAGCCCACTGCAGACAGCCAAATACGAGGTAAAGAAATGAAACTTACACTTCTGAGATGTCCGGACGGGGGGCCGCCATGTTCTCTCGTCACTGAGGGGAACGGTCCACGGAAGCCGCGCTGTACCATGCAGGTGGGAATCGGCTTGCTCATGCGCGAGGGCTGCTTCGTCATGCCTTCTATGGCTCCGCCTCCACACATCGTCATTGGTGGACATGCGGTGATTGACGGGGAGATTGTCCATTGCTTTCAGGCCTGATAGAGGATGCTGTTCAATGCCCAAGGCCCAGCTGAATTCTTGAAATCCCTGCTCCTATTCTTATCTCTTTCTATATGTATGTCCATCCCTCAGTGCCTAGCTCTACTTTTTACGCCTTGCACCTATCTTTTCCTTTGTTTCCTGTCATCTCAGACTTTGGAAAGGTCCCTCCTCCAGTTTCCCCAGGCCTATAAAAATTACATCCATCTCCAGGAAGCCTTCCCAGCTTTACTCCTTCCTGGCAAAATGTGAGTTCTTTCCTGCTACATATGGACGGTGGACACATCAGTGCAGAGGTGCAGGGGAATCGTTTCTGAGCTCTGGGATCTGGACTGGGCACTGTGTGAAGGGCTCATGGTTTACACGTGTAATTGTGGGAAGTTCTTTCAGGTTGCAGACATTTGGGGAAGGCCAGGGAAAATGAACAACAAGCTAATTCACAGCCACCCCCCAGGATAGGTGCCACCCTTTTCAGGATTTTCATATCGTTTCCTACTTTTCTGTGAAAAACCTTGCCCTCCATTCAAGGCGCAGGCATAAGTCAGTTCTCTAACGCTGACCCTCAGTTCTTGCTCCCACCCCAAACACAAGCAGTGTTATTTCTCCTCTTGCTATAGGAAGAACGATATGGGGACTTCATACTTCTGCTGCAGAGGTCGCTAAGCTTCATGAATATTCAACATGAGACTGGAAGCCCACTTCTTTCCAGGAGCCCGTCTGCTGAGAGGTTTCTGCAGCAGGTTTCAAGTAGTGAGTTGTACACACAGGAAGGTGCAGCTCCCATAGGTTTGACTGCCTTGAGTGTTTAACTCATCTACACTCTACCATGGTGCATGGACCACTGGGTCATGTGAGCTGGACTGCATAGTCACAGTGCACAGAGCTCCTAGGAAGGACAATCTAATGCTGGCCCTGTCCTGCCTGCCCACGGGAAAGGTCATGTGGGAGAGAGGGTTATGAAGCTTCATGGTGTGCACAGTGTTATGAAATAGTCCATGATGTTGCCCCACCCACCGTGATGGTTAAGTTTATGTGCCAACTTGACTGGTCATGGGATGCCCCAATTAAACATTATTTCTGGTTGTATCTGTGAGGGTGTTTCTGGATGAGATTAGCATTTGAATGGGTGACTCCCTTAAATCGAGGGCCGCCACCAATGTGGGTGGGCATCGTCCAATCCATTGAGGGCCTGCATAGAACAAAAGGCAGAGGAAGGAAGCATTGTTCCCTTTTTTCCTGTCTCACTGCTTGAAATGGAACATTTCTCCGCATCTTCTCCTTGTCTTCAACTAGGATTCACACCACCAGCTCCCCTGGTTCTCAGGCCTTTGGACTGGGACTGAATTACACCACTGACTTTCCTGGCTTTATAGCTTGCAGACAGGAGATCGCGCAACTTTTCAGCCTCCATCAATACAGAACCAAATTCCTCAAGATAAAGACCATGAATTCCCTGGTGGCTCAGTGGTTAAGAATGCACCTGGCAAGGCAGGGGACACAGGTTCAAGCCCCAGTCCGGGAAGATTCCGCATGCTGAGGAGCAACTAAGCCCATGTGCCACAACTATTGAAGCCCATGCTTCTGAACCCGTGCTCTGCAACAAGAGAATCCACTGCAATGAGAAGCCCGAACACAGCAATGAAGAGTAACTCCCACTCGCTTCACCCAGAGAAAGCCCACCCGCACCAATGAAGACCGAATGCAGCCAAAAATAAATAAATGAATTTATTAATTAATTTAAAACAATAAACCTCCCATATATATATATATGTAGATAGAAAATATCTCTTTTTGGTACTGTTTCTTTGAATCTCTCTGACTAATAATCTGGAACACTGAAGCCAGATGCAGCTGTTATAGTCCTCACATAGAACTCAGAAGAAACAGCAAAATCCAATACATTAAAAGTACTTCCAAACTGTGGGTGAGGAAACTAAGATACCACAAACAGACAGGCAGATATTGGGCAGTGCTAAGGACACAGACATTGGCCCAGATGGGTGTCTTTTCCACTAGAGTCTGGCTACTCGTTTGCAAGCTCAGAGAAAGCTTATGTAGGTGAGCTCTTCCGGAACTGGGGTTGTGGCTTAAGACTTTGACAAAGATCCAGAGGGCAGGAGAGTTGTTGCAGGCCTTGTCCAGCAACCGGTGAAGTGATGGATCTGGGAACCTAATGCACATGGGGAGGGAACAGAAGGGAGATGGGCTGTTGCTGTGAATCCTGTCCCAGGAGCTGCCAAATCTTTGCCCATGTGCCACTAAGCTTGTCTCTCTGACTGGCCGCCGCAGATGGATACATGCTGGTGCCTCTCTATCGCTGGCATATAACTACCAGTACCACACAGGTCCTATCTCTCAGATCACTGACGTCTTCTCCATCTGTGGTTACAATTCTGGTTTTTGTTTTTTTGTCTTTTTTGTTCTTTTTTTGCTACACCGCCTCTTGTAGGATCTTAGTTCCCCAACCAGGGATTGGACCTGGGCCCACAGCAGTTAAAGCACCAAGTCCTAATCACTGGACCACCAGGGAATTCCTATCACTCATTTTTTTTTCTTTTTGTTTAAATATGTAATGCTTTTTATTTTTATTTATTTTTTTCATTTTATTTATTTATTTATTTTTTTTTGAGGTACACCAAGTTCAATCATCTGTATTTACACACATATCACAGTATTCCCTTCCTCCCTCAACTCCCCCCCACCCTCCCCATCCCAGTCCTCTAAGGTGTCATCCATCCTCGAGTTGAACTCCCTTTGTTATACAGCAACTTCCCAGTGGCTATCTATTTTACAGTTGGTAGTATATATATGTCTGTGCTACTCTCTCACTTCGTCTCAGCTTCCCCTTCACCCCCCGGCCCCCAAACCTCGAGTTCTCCAGTCCATTCTCTGCATCTGCATCCTTGTTCTTGTCTTGTCACTGAGTTCATCAGTACCATTTTTAGATTCCGTGTATATAAGTTAGCATACAATATTTGTCTTTCTCTCTCTGACTTACTTCACTCTGTATGACAGACTCTAGGTCTATCCACCTCATAACATATAGCTCCACTCATTCCTTTTTATAGCTGAGGAATATTCCATTGTATATATATGCCACATCTTCTTTATCCATTCATTTGTTGATGGGCATTTAGGTTGCTTCCATGTCCTGGCTATTATAAATAGGGCTGCAATAAACATTATGGTACATGTTTCTTTGGGGATTATGGTTTTCTCTGGGTGTATGCCCAGTAGTGGGATTACTGGATCATATGGTAGTTCTACTTTTAGTTTTATAAGGAACCTCCAGACTGTTTTCCATAGTGGCTGTGCCAACTTACATTCCCACCAACAGTGCAGGAGAGTTCCCTTTTCTCCACACCATCTCCAACATTTGTTGTTTCCAGATTTTGTGATGATGGCAATTCTAACTGGTTTGAGTTGATACCTTATTGTGGCTTTGACTTGCATTTCTCTGATGATGAGTGATGTTGAGCATCTTTTCATGTGTTTGTTGGCCATCTGTATGTCTTCTTTGGAGAAATGTCTATTTAGGTCTTCCGCCCATTTGTGGATTGGGTTATTTGCTTTTTTGGTATTAAGCTGCATGAGCTGCTTGTATATTTTGGAGGTTAATCCTTTGTCCGTTGTTTCGTAGGCAACTATTTTTTCCCATTCTGAGGGTTGCCTTCTAGTCTTGTTTATGGTTTCTTTCGTTGTGCAAAAACTTTTAAGTTTCATTAGGTCCCATTTGTTTATTCTTGATTTTATTTCCATGATTCTAGGAGGTGGGTCCAAAAGGATCTTGCTTTGATGGATGTCACAGAGTGTTCTGTCTATGTTTTCCTCTAGGAGTTTTCTAGTGTCTGGCCTTACATTGAGGTCTTTAATCCATTTTGAGTTCATTTTTGTGTATTGTGTTAGGAAGTGTTCTAATTTCATTCTTTTACATGTAGCTGTCCAATTTTCGCAGCACCACTTATTGAAGAGGCTGTCTTTTTTCCATTGTATATTTGTGCCTCCTTTGTCAAAGATTAGGTGCTCATATGTGTTTGGGCTTACCTCTGAGTTCTCTATTCTATTCCATTGATCTTCCTTTCTATTTTTGTGCGAGTACCATACTGTCTTGATCACTATGGCCCTGTACTATAGTTTGAAGTCAGGAAGCCTGATTCCACCAAATCCGTCTTTCCTTCTCAAGATTGCTTTGGCTATTCGGGGTCTTTTGCGTTTCCATACAAATCGTAAGATTTCTTGTTCTAGTTCTGTGAAAAATGCCATTGGTAATTTGATGGGGATTGCATTGAATCTGTAAATTGCTTTGGGTAGTACAGTCATTTTCACTATGTTGATTCTTCCAATCCAGGAACATGGTATATCCCTCCATCTGTTTGTGTCGTCTTTGATTTCTTTCATCAATGTCTTAAAGTTTTCTGCATACAGATCTTTTGCCTCCTTAGGCAGGTTTATTCCTAGGTATTTTATTCTTTTTGTTGCAATGGTGAATGGGAGAGTTTCCTTAATTTCTCTTTCTTCTCTTCCATTGTTAGTGTATAGGAATGCAAGAGATTTCTGTGCATTAATTTTAAAATGCATCTTTATTGGAGTATAACTACTTTACAATGTTGTCATATGTTTCTAGTGAACAACAAAGTGAATCAGGTATATGTATACATATATCCCTATATCCCCTTCCTCTTTTTTTCTTTAAGAACTTTTATTGTGAGACAATCGACACGCAATAAATTGCATATATAAAAATGTACAATTTGATATATTTTTTTCTTATTGGTAATGTTTATATGCCAATCCCAATCTCCCAATTCTTCCCACCCCAACCACCCCACCTTGCTTTCTCTACTTGGTGTCCATATGTTTGTTCTCTACATCTGTGTCTCTGTCTATGCCTTGCAAACCAGTTGATTTGTACCATTTTTCTATAATCTGCATATGTGTTAATATACGATATTTGTTTTTATCTTTCTGACTCACTTCAGTCTGCATGACAGTCTCTAGGTCCATCCACCACACTACAAATAACTCACTTTTGTTCCTTTTCATGGCTGAGTAATATTCCATTGTATATAAGTGCCACTTCTTCTTTATCCTTTCATCTGATGCTGGACATTTAGGCTGCTTCCATGTCCTGGCTATTGTAAATACTGCTGCAATGAACATTGTGGTACATGTATCTTTTTGAATTATGGTTTTCTCAGGGTATATGCCAATAGTGGGATTGCTAGGTCATATTTTTAGTTTTTTAAGGAATCTCCATACTGTTCTCCAAGTGGCTGTATCAAGGTGCCTTCCCACCAACGGTGCAGGAGGGTTCCCTTTTCTCCACAGCCTCTCCAGCATTTATTGTTCCTAGATTTTTTGATGATGCCAATTTTGACCACAGCATTCCTTCTTGTCTCATTCATACTTCATTGCACATTCATGGTCTGTCTACAGACAATAATCACTTACCTCTCACCTACCGTTTCCTGTGGACCTGGGCTTGAGGTATCCTGTTTGGATTCATATCACAATGATTCCTCCTATCAGCTGACTATTCATCATTATTTTTTGTGTCTCAGTTTCCTAATCGGTAGAGTGAGTATACTAACAAGAACCATGTCATCAGACTGCCATGGCACTTCGTGAGTTAATGCAAGGCATTGAGACCAGTGCCTAACACACACTAAGCACTCATGTAAAGTTAACCATGACTGTTATCTTATCACCATGCATGTCTCTGGTCAAATATCACCTCCTTTCTGCAGGCTTTCCCATGCTATCCCTGACAACACTAATCTACTTTTTCTAATTCCTTTTCTACTTACCATTCATGGGATGTCCCTGGTGATCCAGTGGTTACCCATTCATATAAGATAATCCACATCTTACAACACGTTGGCCAGTTTTCCAATTGTTTGTTCCACAATTTGTTACTTTCATCTATGCTAATGTCTCTGTTTATAGATGTAATGTCTTACACATTTCTTCATGTATATATCTCATTCTCAGAAGTTTACCAACAGTTTCCAATACATCAGCTTAGTAGCTTATGTTTTCCTGGTATAATATAGCTCAATATACAGCACCATACATATGAAGATTCAGTAGCACATAAGGAGATTCTGAAGTGGTACCTTTTATTAGGAGATGGCCAGGTATATTCCCCCTTGAGAATTTCATCAACTCCCTTCTCCATGCATTGGTTTTGCCAGAGTGCACAATGTGGGTGAGGCTCTGATAGAGGGATTGGCAAAAATGTCCTGAAGATGGGTCCACTACCTCAGGCCCGACTCTCAGGAAAGTATGCACCAGGCTGAAATGTGTGTTGCACGAGTGTAGATGTGGCACATTGGAGACAGCAGAGGCAGTTGAAAGGATTGAGGAGGAGCAAGTGCACCAGAGCAGGAGTGAAAAGACATGGCCTTCTAGGGAAGAACACATATTCTGGCCAGATTGGAGAAGAGAGTACATGATATAAGTGGCAGAAGATAAGGAGGAAAAGATAAGTGGCCCATAGGAAGGAACCATGGGTTGCATGTGCTAAACTCCAGTGAGATCCAGTTTGCTTTTCCAATCTGTCATTTGGGTGTCAGTGTGCAGAACAGTTCAAAACAGGCTCGCCAGAAAAAGGGAGGCCATTTAGCTCCAAGAAGGTTGTTAGCGTCCAGCTGGGTGGTAATGAATGCTGGAGCTGCAAAGATTCAATGAAAACATGGGTGAACATGGCATGGAGCATATGGGCAGTAGCTGTTATGTGAAGAAAGGCAGCTCAAGGAGTCAGGGGCTACTGCCAGATCGATGGTGCCATTGCCTGGATGCATGGTGGTCCCACCAAGGGAAAAGAGACACAAGGGCAGAACAGCTTGGTGGAGAATGGAAGGAAAGACAAAGATTTCATGTTGCCAGAGGTTTGAGGCATCAATGAGATTTTAAATAAAGATGAATAGTAGTTGAGTAGAAATACTGTCTAGAAGTGAGGTAAGAAGAAAGATCCAGGGTGGGGAGTTCTTACAGGAGGTTTGACGTGGGAGTCGTGCTGCAGAGGAGATCTCCTGAGATAGAGAGTGGGCTGAGAAGAGGGTCAGCAGAACTGCAAGGAAGGCTTAATTCTGAGGGAGTTCTTCTGACTTGATGGCAAGAACAGAGGCATAAGGACAGCATGCAGAAGCTGAGATGCAGCAGGTCTTGGCTTGATCCTCTGTGTCTCTGCAATGCCAGGAGTATTACAGCATCCTGGTGCTGGTGCTCTCATCACCTGCCCCTCCTACACCTAAAGGCATCTCTGTGGCTCATTTACCTGTTTGCTTAGAGATTCACGTCCTGACATCCTTGGCAGAAGCGGAAAAGTTCCCAATGTGACCACAGTCAAAAGAGCTGAGTAGAGAATTCACCTATGGCTGTAGAGTCTGGACCCAGTTACAGACCCCTGTCTCCTTCCCCTCCTCCATGTATTCCTGGTCTCTTTAGCCCCTTCACACCCCCAACTCTTAGCCTGTGAGCTGTACATTGCCACCCCACTCAGACTCTAGCCTGAAATCCTCACCTCCCAGAGTCCCTGAGAACCCACTCTTTTAGTTTAAGAACTTTTATTGAGATGCAATTTACATACAATCAACTGCATATATTTAAAGTGTACAATTTGATTTTATTTCTTATTCGTAATATATTTATAGCAATCCCAATCTCCCAATTCAGAACCCACTCTTGCTCCCTCTCCTCCTGCACCCTTCTAGAGCATTATGCCAGCTGCTTTGGGTGCAGTGGCCCATGGTAATACTGGTGACTTTCAGGGGCACAGACCCATTGCTGTACATCCTTCCCCGTGAATTGTGCTCCTGCGATGGTCAGCATATTGGGGCATGTTTTCCATCTACAATACAAACTTCTGCAAGTGGATCCCCTGGGAAAAAAACCTATGACACTTTTATACTATTTTGATATTCATCGTTGAAATCTCTTCCAGAAACTTGTAACTATTTTTATTACCTTTAAAAATCTGAGAGTTGTGACAAGAATAGATATAATTTATTGCAACAAAATTCAGTTAAATGATACCATCATGGCAAGAGGAAGTGGGAAGAAGAAAAGTTTGGTGTCTCATAGGCTTCTCCTTTATTAACCGATCTCAGCATCCTGAGGAGAGCAGCCAAGGCAGAATTTAAACCAGTATCAGTGACATTAGGCTACGTTCCACCCAAAGCACACATTAACTCTGGGGTCTCCAGGAACCACTACCCACAAGACAACCTGTTAAGAAGCTCTGGATGGACCTAGAATCTGTCACATAGAGTGAAGTAAGTCAGAAAGAGAAAAACAAAGACCGTATGCTAACGCATATATATGGAATCTAGGAAAATGGTACTGATGAACCTAGTGGTAGGGCAGGAAGAGAGATGCAAACATAGAGAACAGGGTTGAGGACACAGTGGGGGAAGGGGAAGCTGGGAGGAAGTGAGAGAGTAGCACTGACATATATACACTACCAGGTGTAAAATAGATGGCTGGTGGGAAGCTGCTGTAGAGCACAGGGAGAGCAGCTCGGTGCTCTGTGATGACCTAGAGGGGTGGTGTGGGGAGGGTGGGAGGGAGGCTCAAAAGGGTGGGTATACGGGGATATATGTATACATATAGCTGATTCACTCTGTTGTACAGCAGAAACTAACACAACATTGTAAAGCAATTGTATATTCCAATACAGGTGCAGAAAAAAAGGAGCTCTAGCAGGCCTTCTTTCAACTAAATCTCTATTTCAGCCGTACAACACCATTATGCAGGTCTTACATAACCTTTTATTGCCTTTCTTTTCCCATTCCTCTACTTTGAAAAATCAACCACAAGAACATGTCCTCTGGAGTTAAAATCTCTATTCCTTCACTTCTGAGCCTTATGCCCTTAGGCAAGTGAGTAAACCCACCTGAGAAACATGACTACTGGAAGCACCTAGCAGGCCTGTGGTCGGAACAGAGTAAAAAGCGGAGAAGGTACAGACAGACACCTAGCACTTCGAAGGAGTTCAATAAGTGATGGCATATTTATGCACAAAAAAGGCAGTGCCAAGACCGCCCGCCAAGGAAGTATTCCCTGAGTGTGATACAATGATTCACCCAAGGTCATGTTCATACTAATAAAGATTAACCAACAATTAAGCACATTTCAGATCCCAGTTTAAATGTTTTACATATACTAACTTATTGAATCTTCACAAGAACCTTTTAAAGTGGATACTGATACGCCTCTATTTTACTCATGAGGACATAGAGATTCAGAGACATCATGCACTTTTTCTGAAGCCGCGTGCCTTGGTGGTACCCAAGACACAGTCACATGCCAGCAAATTGGCTTCACACCCCCAGCTCTTAGCTGGGGAGCAATATATTGTCTCCCCACTCAGACTGTAGACTGAAATCTCAGCCTGAAATGCAAATCCATTTTTCTTAGTTGTCTCAACAAAATCTGAGAGAATGCCCATTTCTTCATGACCTTGTCAAAATGGGGTACTCAGAAGTTTCTTTACATTTAAAAATCTATTGGACAAAAATTAATATCACATGAATGCATTTTACATCTTTTTTCAAAAATAGAGAAATGGATGTAATTATTGTTTATATTTGATCCTAAAGCTTTTGCTGAACACTGTATAAGTATTACTTCAAGAAAGGTCATTCAGCCTTCCGCCCCGAATTTCATCTACCACCTCCCCCCTCACCCCCACCTAAGTTTCATCCACAGTCTAACTCTGCCTCTGCCCCAACCCTAGCCCAAGTGTCATCCACCTCTCCCTGCCCTGCCCCGCCCTCGCAGCTCACACCCCGAGCCTCCCGCCCAGCCACACGCTCCCTCTCACCATGTGTCCACGTGACAGTCCACATTGTCCACTGTCACGCGGCCCTTGCACCCGAGCGTGCAATATGGGGCCCCAATAGGGACCTGGGCATGCTTGTGGGGCGAAAGGTGAGGACCACAGCTTCTGGGATGCAGAATGTGCATCCACCAACTCCATGTTGGACCAGATCAACTCCTGCCGGGACCACGTAGAGGAGAAGAAAGACCACCTCCTTGCCTGCCTCCAGGAGCTGCTTGAATCCAACCAACTGTCATGCCCTAAATTCTAGCAGTATCTCTAGGAGGCCCCCAGCAAGGCCAGCCCCCAGGATTTGGGAACCCACAGCGAGGCCCCAGTCTTGTCTCCGTGAGCCAGGCTCTGGCCTGAGCACTCACCACCTGGCTTAGATACCTTTTCAAGGCCTTCCCTACAGATCTCTTGGTGGGAGGGGAGCGGGTCTGCCTGCCTCAGCTACCCTTCTGCTATTTCCCTTGGCGTGCCTGGGGAAGCCCGCACCTCCGGGCATCCCCCCTGGGGCCACGTGTGGGCCACTGACCCATGTACCTTGCCCTCCTTCCCAACTCCTGGACACCCCACACTTCATCAGGGCTTGAGAGTCTACATTAAATGGGGCTCCAACACCAAAAAAAAAAAAGAAAAAGAAAAAGAAAGAGAGAAAAGAAAAGAAAAGAAAGGTCATTCACTTTCTCAATTTTTATATTTATAAACAATATTTATAAACATCCTACTAAAGATTTCTACCACTGTTCACCCACTCATGAGTAGAATGAAAGTACCTGTGTTCCTGCATCCTGAAAGTTAGATTTGTTAACCATCCTTGTAAATCTTACCAGGAAAAATCTTGTTTGAATTTCTTTTGGCTGAATGTGTTTGAATAAAATTTGAATGAAAATCGTATGGAATGGTCACTGGGCATCTGTACCTTTCCTCTGTGAGTTACCTGATGAAAGACTTGGCTCACCTGTCAGGTGGTCACTGTGAGGGTGTCCCTGGTAACTTCTGCCCAAGATTCATGCAACGCCTCTCCCCTACCCCCAACCCCCGCCCAAGTTTCATCCACCGCCTCGGCCACCCTGCCCTCCCCTCTGCTGGCGCCTCGCACCTCCCCATGCGCCCCCTTGCACCAGCTGTCCACGCGACCGTCTCTGCCTTCCACTGTCATGCGGCCCTTGCACCCGAGCCCACAACATCGGGCCCCAACAGGGACCTGGGCATGCTGGTGGGGGCAGAAGGTGAGGACCACAGCTTCCAGGAAGCAGAATATGCTGCCATCAACTCCATGTTGGACCAGATCAACTCCTGCCTGGACCACCTAGAGGAGAAGAAAGACCACCTCCTCGCCTGCCTCCAGGAGCTGCTTGAATCCAACTGACTGTCTCGCCCTGAGTTCCAGCAGCAGCTCATGTAGGCACCAACAATGCCAGCCCCTAGGCTTTGGAAACCCCTAGCCAGGCCCCAACTCTGCCTCCTTGAGCCAGGCTCTGGCCTGAGCACTCACCACCTGGCTTAGATACCTTTACAAGGGCTGGCCTACAGATCTCCTGTGAGGGGAGGGTCAGCCTTCCTAGGTTACCCTTGTGCTTCTTCCCTTGGCCTGCCTGGGCTGGCCCGCACCTCTGGGCATCCCCCGTCTGGGGCCAGGTGTGGGCCAGTGACCCACCCACCTTGCCTGCCTGCCCACCCAACTCCTGGAACACCTCACTCTGCCCAGGCCTTGAGTGTCCACATTAAATGAGTCTCCAACACCAAAGAAAAAAAAAAAAGAAAAGAAAAGAGAAAGAAAAGGAAAGAAAAAAAAGGAAAAAAGGAAAGAAAGGTCATTCACTTTCTCAGTGTTCATTCAATATTTACAAATGTCCTGCAAAAGTTTTCCACCATTATTCACCTACTCATGAATAGAATGAAACTGCTTGTATTCCTGCATCTTAAAGGTTAGCATTTTCAACCTTCACTGTAAATCTTATCAGAAAAAATCGTGTTTGAATTTCTTTTGTCTGAATGAGTTTGAATAAAATTTGAATAAAAATGATATGGAGGTCTTCATGAGGCATGGCCGGGCTTGGAGGCCCAGCAGGCGCGTGGCCGCAGCCGGGAAGCCTGCAGCCGGAGTGTCGCGCTCAGGCGCTACCCTGCCGGGCCATGAGCTGACTGCGGCCTCGGCAGCGAGGCCTCCCCGATGCCGGTTGGGGGCTCTGCTCCGCAGAGCAGAGGCTGCGCCAGGGCCGCGGGCCGGGTAGAAGGCCGGCGGGCCCGCTCCCCGCCGCGCGGTGGATGCAGCGGCGGCGGCGGCGGCGATGGATGCCCTAGAGGAAGAGAGCTTCACGCTGTCCAACTCTTCCACCTCTGATGCAGAATTTGATGCTGTGGTTGGATATTTAGAGGACATTATCATGGATGATGAGTTCCAGCTATTACAGAGGAATTTCATGGACAAGTACTACCAGGAGTTTGAAGATACAGAAGAGAATAAGCTCACCTACACACCTATTTTTAACAAATATATTTCTCTGGTAGAAAAGTGTATAGAAGAACAGCTGTTGGAGCGGATTCCTGGATTTAACATGGCGGCTTTCACTACAACTTTACAGCACCATAAAGATGAAGTGGCTGGGGACATTTTCGACATGCTGCTCACCTTTACGGATTTTCTGGCTTTTAAAGAAATGTTTCTGGACTATCGAGCAGAAAAAGAAGGCCGGGGACTGGACTTAAGCAGCGGTTTAGTGGTGACTTCATTGTGCAAATCATCTTCTATGCCAGCTTCCCAGAACAATCTGTGGCCCTAGGTCCCACCTCCAGGTAATGGGATCTTCCTAGACATCACCAGCCCAATAGACTGGGAGAGGCTTTGGCTAATGATGTCAGAGGAATACATCTTGGAAAGACTGACTTGATTCTGCAACTCTTCATTAATGTTAAGTATTGATGGGTCAGAAGAAAATCACCTGACCTTCCTGGGACACATTCTTGTCTTCAGTAACCTTAGTACTCCTCCCCAATTAGACACCTCTCAGGAGCTTCTGAGTCTGGCTCCTGCAGCAAGCCCAAGTCCAGCATTCCACCTGGGGGCACTTCCCCAGCATACGTGTTGGTGTGCCCTTGTTGGAAGAACACACCATTGCCAACTCTCCTGGCCCAGCAGGCCTTGCATGTCCCACCAGGCTTTTTATGCACTCACAGCTTTTTATATGGCTCAGTTTTAGTCCTGCAGCCTCAGTGGGGTTTTTGACTGGGAGTATTTATCTAGGGTTTAACTCATGCTAGCTGCCCATCTCAAGATTTCTGAAAATCCTCTAATCACAGCTAGTCTTGGCTATAGGAATCAACTTAGATTTCCTTTACCTAAAACGTACTTGTGAAAATCAGTTCCTAGTCTTATATGTGCAGTCCTTGTTAGCACTGTCTTCTGATGTAGTCCCATTGTTTCTATAACTCTCATTTACATGTTTTTGAAAAAATATTTTTATAGACAAACACTCAGGCTAACTTAGTGGATATAATCTTGAAACTTCCATGATTACCCACTTCAAGATCAAAGTATTATACACTCTGTGCTTTTTAGCTGTTAGTGCTAAGAAAGCAAAAATGCTTTCTATGCTGGTGTTCCTATTTTACTGGGCACCAATGAATGTATGCTGGAAGTAGTCTAAAAGGTTTCCTTTTCTTAGAGCATGTTAATATTTATGCAGGTTTGCTTAAAACCCTTTCTGTGTAAATTAGCTCCTTAGGTTTTCTGTTGGGGTAGGGGCTCTGCCCTTCCTTCCTGCTGTCAAAATAATCCTACCATCGTCATCATCATCATCATCATCGCCATCATCATCATTGTCATCATCACCATCATCACTATCATTATCATCATCATCATCTCCATCATCACCATCACCATCATCACAATCACCATCATTAGCATCATCGGCATCATCTATAGCACGATCATCACCATCTTCACCATCCTAACCTTTCTCATCAGCATCAGCATCA
Organism: Hippopotamus amphibius kiboko; assembly: GCF_030028045.1. Taxonomy (NCBI): domain Eukaryota; kingdom Metazoa; phylum Chordata; class Mammalia; order Artiodactyla; family Hippopotamidae; genus Hippopotamus; species Hippopotamus amphibius. Next base: position 18,235,028 of record NC_080203.1, on the reverse strand, counting down.
CCGCCATCATCATCATACCATCCTCATCATCACCATCATCATCCCCATCATCATCATTACCATCAGCACCATCATCATTATCACCATCATCTACAGCAGCATCATCAACATCATCTGCACCATCATCACCACCACCACCATCACCATCATCATCACCATCATTGTCATCCCCATCATCATTACCATCAGCACCATCATCATTATCATCATCACCACCATCATTATCATCTCAATCATCATCATGATCATCATCCCCATCATCATAGTCCCCATCATAAACATCATCATCACCACCACCATCATCATCATTCCACTCAACATCATTATTATCATCATCATCATCAATAGCATCATCATCATCATCATGATCATCTTCATCATCACCAGCATCATTATCATCATCATAAACTCCATCAACACCATCATCATCATCACCAATATCAGCAGCAGCATCATAAACCCCATCATCATCAACACCATCATCATCACCATCATCACTTTCATCATCATCACCATCATCACCATAATCAGCATCCCCATCATCATCATCACCTCATCATCACCATCATCATCACCACCATCATCATCCCCAGTCTCATCATCACCATCATCATCTTCACCATCATCCCCATCAACACCATCCCCATCACCCCCATCATCACCTCATCATCATCATCATCATCACCACCTTCAGCTCCATCGTCAGCTCGTCATCACCATCATCATCATCATGATCATCAGCATCATCATCACCACCATCATCATAACCATCATCACCACCTTCAGCTCCATCATCAGCTCATCATCATCACCACCATCATCATCCCCTCTCATCATCACCATCATCATCATCAACACCATCATCATCATCACCATCATCATCAACATCATCATCACCATCATCACCATCATCACCATCCCCATCATCCCCATCATCACCATCATCATCATCACCAGCCCCATCATCACTATCATCACCAGCCCCATCATCACTATCATCACCTCATCGTCATCATCATCACCACCTTCAGCTCCATCGTCAGCTCATCATCATCATCATCATAACCATCATCACCATCATCATCATTCTCACCACCACCATCATCATCATCATCATATTCATCACCATCTTCATCATCATCATAAACACCATCAACAACATCAGCAGCAGCAGCATCACCATTATCATCAGCAGCATCACCACCATCAACAGCATCATCTTTACCATCACAATCTTCACCATCACCACCATTGCCACTATCATCACCATCATCACCATCACCATCATCATCATCACCACCATCATCATCATCCCCATCACCATCACCCTCATCATTTTCATCACCATCACCATCATCAGCATCACCACCATCATCTCCCTTTCTGCGGACCTACACATGTATTGTGTCACCAAATCCTGACATTGTCTGATTCTGGCATATCTTGAATCTGTGGCCTCTTGTTCACCCTCAGTGTCACTGCCTTATTTGGGTCTTTACCATTTTCATCTGGACTATCCCAGTAGACCTAAAACTCCCTTGCCTTAATCTATGTTTTGATCTCACTCACTGCAACCCAAATCAACTTTGTCTTTAATGATTTGGTTTTATCTTTTTAAAACCAAATCATTCTTATTTCACCCCCTTGCTCAAAAACCTGCAATGGCTTCCTAGTACTGAGAGAATAAATTCATACCTTAGCTAGCTATACAAAGTTCTGGCTTCAGCCTACCTTTTCTGTCTCCTCAGCTCTACTGCCTGGTATTGCTGGCTTGAACTTTCATGCTTTCACTTAATTTCTACTAAGCAGCTTAGGGAAAGGAAACAGCAAATATGTTAAATTAGACAAAATTAGGAAACAAAGAAACCCCCTGTAGGCAAAGAAGCAAGACAAAAATCTACAAGACTAAATAAATGAAGAATAAATTGGAAAATTTACTGAAAAAGAATTCAGAGTAATGATAGTAAAGATGATCCAAAATCTCAAAAATAAAATAGATAAAATACAGGAAACATTTGATAAGGACCAGAAAAACTAAAGAGCAAACAAACAGTAATGACCAACACAATAACTGAAATTAAAAATACTCTAGATGGTATAAACAGCAGAATAACTGAGGCAGAAGAACAAGTAAGTGTGTTGGAAGATAGAATGGGGAAAAAAACTGCCGCAGAGCCAGAAATGGTGAAAAGAATAGAAAGAATGGAATAGTCTCACAGACCTCTGGGATAACATTAAGCATACTTATATTCAAATCATAGGCATAATGGAAGAAGAAGAAAAAAAGAAGGGGTCTGAGAAAATATTTGAGGAGATTATGGTGCAAAACTTCCCCCACATGGGGAAGGAAATAGTAAACCAAGTCCAAGAAGTGCGCAGAGTCCCATACAGAATAAACCCAAAGAGAAACACACTGAGGCACATATTAATCAAACTAATGAAAATTAAACACAAGGAAAAAATATTAAAAGCAGCAAGAGAAAAGCAACAAATAACATATAAGGGAAAACCCATAAGGATAACAGCTGATGTCTCTGCAGAAACTCTACAGGCCAGAAGGGAGAGGCAGGAGACAATTAAAGTCTTGAAAGAGAAAAACCTACAGCCAAGAATACTCTACCCAGCAAGAATCTCATTCAGATTCAATGGAGAAATGAAAAGCGTTACAGACAAGCAAAAGTTAAGCGAATTCAGCACCACCAAATCAGCCTTATAACAACTGCTAAAGGAACCCCTCTAGGCAGTAACACAAGACAAGAAGAAGACCTACAACAACACAGCCAAAACAATTAAGAAAATGCTCATAGGAACATACATGTCAATAATTACATTAAATGAAAATGGATTAAATGTTCCAACCAAAAGACAGACTGGCTGAATAGATACTAAAACAAGACCCTTACATATGCTGTCTACAAGGAAAACACTTCAGACCTAGGGACACATTCAGACTGAAAGGAAGGGGATGGAAAAAGATATTTCATGCAAATGGAAGCCTATAGAAAGCTGGAGTAGCAATACTCATATCAGACAAAGTAGACCTTAAAGTAAAATCTATTACAAGAGACAAGGAAGGACACTACAGGATGATCAAGGGACCAATCCAAAAAGAAGATATAACAATTGTAAATATCTATGCACCCAACATAGGCGCACCTCAATACATAAGGCAAAGGCTGACAGCCATAAGAGGGGAAATTGACAGTAACACACTAACAGTAGGAGACTTTAACACCCCCACTTTCACCAATGGACAGATGATCCAAACAGAAAATAAAAAAGTAAACGCAAGCTCTAAATGAGACATTAGACCATCTTGATTTAATTTATATTTATAGGACATTCCATCCAAAAACTACAGAATACACTTTCTTCTCAAGTACACACGAAACATTTTCCAGGATAGAGCACATCTTGGGGCATAAATCAAGCCTCAGTAAATTAAAAAAAAATGAAATCATATCAAGCATCTTCTCTGACCACAATGCATTGAGACTACGTATCAATTACAGGAAAAAAAAACTGTAAAGAATACAAACACATGGAGGATAAACAATACGCTTTTAAACAACCAAGAATTCACTGCAGAAATCAAAGAGTAAATCAGAAAATACCTAGAAACAATTGACAATGAAAACACGACAACCCCAAACCTATGGGACGCAGCAAAAGCAGTTCTAAGAGGGAAGTTTATAGCAGTACAATCCTACCTCAAGAAACAAGAAAAATTTCGAATAAACCACCTAACCTTACACTTAAAGCAATTAGAGAAAGAACAAAAAACAAAACAAAACTGAACAGACAGAAAGAAATCATAAAGATCAGATCAAAAATAAATGGAAAAGAAATGAAAGAAACTATAACAAAGATCAATAAAATTAAAAGCTGGTACTTTGAGAAGATAAATAATATTGATAAACCATTAGCAAGACTCACCAGGAAAAAAAGGGAGAAGATGGAAATCAACAGAATTAGAAATGAAAAAGAAGTAACAAGTGACACTGCAGAAATACAAAAGATCATGAGAGACTACTACAAGCAACTATATGCCAATAAATTGGATAACCTGGAAGAAATGGATACATTCTTAGAAAAGGGCAATCTTCCAAGACTGAACCAAGAAGAAATAGAAAATATGAACAGACCAATCACAAGCACTGAAATTGAGACTGTGATTAAAAATCTCCCAACAAACAAAAGCCCAGGGCCAGATGGGTTCACAGGCGAATTCTATCAAACATTTAGAGAAGAGCTAACACCTATCCTTCTCAAACTCTTCCAAAATATAGCAGAAGGAGGAACACTCTCAAACTCATTCTACGAGGCCACCATCACCCTGATACCAAAACCAGGCAAAGATGTCACAAAAAAAGAAAATTACAGGCCAATATCAATCATGAATACAGATGCAAAAATCCTCAACCAAATACTAGCCAACAGAATCCAACAGCACATTGAAAAGATCATACACAGTGATAAAGTAGGGTTTAACCCTGAAATGCAAGGATTCTTCATTATACACAAATCAATCAATGTGATACAACATATTAACAAATTGAAGGATAAAAACCATATGATCATCTCAATAGATGCAGGAAAAGCTTTTGACAAAGTTCAACATCCATTTATGATAAAAACTCTCCAGAAAGTGGGCATAAAAGGAAGTTAACTCAACATGATAAAAGCCATATATGACAAACCAACAGCCAACATCATTCTAAATGGTGAAAAGCTGAAAGCATTCCCTCTAAGGACAGGAAAAGACAAGGGTGCCCACTCTCACCACTATTATTCAACATAGTTTTGGAAGTTTTAGCTACAGCAACCAGAGAAGAAAATGAAATAAAAGGAATCCAAATTGGAAAAGAAGTAAAATTGTCACTCTTTGCAGATGACATGATAATATACATAGAAAACACTAAAGATTCTAGCAGAAAACTGCTCGCACTAATCAATGAATTTAGTAAAGTAGCAGGATAAAAAATTAATGCACAGAAATCTCTTGCATTCCTGTACATTAACAATGAAAGAGCAGAAAGAGAAATTAAGGAAACTCTCCCATTCACCATTGCAACAAAAAGAATAAAATACCTAGGAATAAACCTGCCTAAGGAGGCAAAAGATTTGTATGCAGAAAACAATGACACTGATGAAAGAAATCAAAGACAATACAAACAGATGGAGAGACATACCATGTTCTTGGATTGGAAGAATCAACATTGTGAAAATGACTGTACCACCCAAAGCAATTTACAGATTCAACACAATCCCTATCAAATTACCAATGGCATTTTTCACAGAACTAGAACAAGAAATCTTACAATTTGTATGGAAACACAAATGACCCTGAATAGCCAAAGCAATCTTGAGAAGGAAAGATGGAGTTTGTGGAATCAGGCTTCCTGACTTGAAACTATACTACAAGGCTACAGTGATCAAGACAGTATGGTACTGGCACAAAAACAGAAATGTAGATCAATGGAACAGAATAGAGAGCCCACAGACAAACCCACACACATATGGGCACCTTATCTTTGACAAAAGAGGCAAGAATATACAATGGAAAAAAGACAGCCTCTTCAATAAATGGTGCTTGAAAAATTGGACAACTACATATAAAAGGATGAAATTAGAACACTTCCCAACACCTTACACAAAAACAAACTCAAAATGGATTAAAGAGCTAAATGTAAGGCCAGACACTAAAAAACTCTTAGAGGAAAACATAGGCAGAACACTCTATGACATACATCAAAGCAAGATCATTTGTGACCCATGTCCTCAAATAATGGAAATAAAGTCAAGAATAAACAAATGGGACCTAATGAAAGTTAAAAGCTTTTGCACAGCCAAAGAAAGCATAAACAAGAGAAGGAGACAATCCTCAGAATGGGAGAAAATACTTGCCAATGAAGCAACTGACAAAGGGTTAATCTCCAAAATATACAAGCAAATCATGCAGCTGAATACCAAAAAAGCAAATAACCCAATCCACAAATGGGCGGAAGACCTAAATAGACATTTTTCCAAAGAAGACATGCAGATGACTAACAAACATATGAAAAGATGCTCAACATCACTAATCATCAGAGAAATGCAAGTCAAAGCCACAATGAGGTATCACCTCACACCGGTCAGAATGACCATCATCAAAAAAAACTAGAAGCAATAAATGCTGGAGAGGGTGCAGAGAAAAGGGAACCCTCCTGCACTGTTGGAGGGAATGTAAATTGGTACATCCGCTATAGAAAACAATATGGAGGTTCCTTAAAAAGCTAAAAATAGAGCTACCATATGACCCAGTAATCCCGCTCCTGGCCATATACCCAGAGAAAACCATAATTCCAAAAGAAACATGTACCACAATGTTCATTACAGAACTATTTACAATAGCCAGGACATGGAAGCAACCTAATTGCCCATCAACAGATGAATGGATAAAGAAGATGTGGCATATATATACAATGGAATATTCCTCAGCCATAAAAAGAAATGAAATTGAGTTATTTGTAGTGAGGTGGTTGGAGTTAGAGTCTGTCATGCAGAGTGAAGTCAGTCAGAAAGGGAAAAACAAATACTGTATGCTAACTCATATATATAGAATCTTAAAAAAATGCTACTGATGAGCCCAGTGATAGGGCAAGAATAAAGGTGAAGATGTAGAGAACGGATTTGAGGACATGGGTTGAGGGGTGAAGGGGAAGCTGGGACGAAGTGAGAGAGTAGCATTGACATATATACACTACCAACTGTAAAATAGATAGCTAGTGGGAAGCAACTAACACAGGGAGGTCAACTAAATGATGGGTGATGGCTTAGAGGGCTGGGATATGGAGCGAGGGAATTGTGGGAGCGAGGAGATATGGGGATATATGTATAAATACAGCTGATTCACTCTGTCTTACAGCAAAAACTGGCACAACAGTGTAAAGCAATTATATTCCAATAAAGAGCTTAAAAAAAACAACAAAAGAACTTGGCCCACCTGTCAGTGGGTCACTGTGAGGGTGTCCCTGGTAACCCCTGACTTGTGCCTGGTGTCTGAAGTGAGGGCAGCCTGGCTGAGGACTGTGCCCATAACCTTGAAGTCTGGCATAACTGTGGATGGTTCCTGTTGGAATTGCCGCCCTCCTCCTTCCCCTCATGAGGAGGACTCCATGCTGCCCCACCATAGCACTGTGCCAGGGTGTATGAATAGTCTTGGGTCTTGTTCTGAGACCTGGGACAGTCACCGAGAGTACACCTACATCTGGAAGAGTAATGGCTGCCCAAAGGTGACCCAGATCACCTGCCTGGATCACTAGAGAAACTCAGACCCCACACAGTAGGAATCAGACTTTCATGTTTCTGCCTCTCTGGCTGGACACCAGGGCAGAATTGTACCCTGTGTCCATGGGAAACAGATAGATGGATACAGACACAGATAGAGGGGTACAGGGACAGAAAAAAGAATGGGGGGAGGAGGAGGGAGGAAGGCTGTAGGGGACACCACCACTGGACCAGCAGCACAGACCAGCCCGTCATCTGCCTGCGTCTGCAGAAGACTTCTGCCCTGGGGGCTTCCAAGACACTCATAACCTTCCCAGCCTGAGTCCGCCCTTGCTCAGGGCCTCAGCAAAATCCCAACAGTGCCTGGCAGACCATCCCTGAATATCATGGGATAATCACTAGTCACTTCCCAAAGTCTTGGCAGAAAGGTGATCCATGCCTTTCTGGTCTTGGTCTTCCTGGAGTGGGGAAAGCAATCAGAACAAAAAGCAGAAAAGGAACCCAGACTGGGCGGGCCCCCAGCCATCCCTCCTTCCTGTAGGCTGCCGGACTCCCACTCACTCATCTCCAAGTTGATGCCACTTTGAAGCAAAAGGGAGAGTAGAAGGGGGAAGGGATCACTTGAGGTGTGCGGAAGAGCCTGAGCCTTGGGGATGATCAGATACCCTTGACCTCCAGCAGAATAACGGAGTTCTACATGTGCACACATGGCCAGGAGTTGTGTATACAGCTACATACATGTGCCTGTGCACCAAGACTCCTGTTTCTGAGTGCCAGGGTGTCCAGTGCCTGAAATAGATTCCCTTTTATCATCACATTTATCCCCACAGCGATGGTTATGAGGGAGACACATACAGTCTGGCCCATAAAAAGCCCTCAAAAAGTGGAAGAAGTTACACACCTCTCAAGACTTCTCCACTTCCAGAATTCTTTGTTCATATGCAAAACACACAACCTGCCAATTAATTAATTAATTAATTAATACCTGCTAAGCCTATGTTAAGATACACCTGAGAAGTAAACCCCCAAATCTCACCAGGTTCCTTTCTTGGCTATTGGCTTGGACTTGCATAGCTAAGTAGTGGATCTCCCATCTTAATGGACAACTCATTCTTTACACAAGAGGAGGTAGTAATTGTGGTATGCTCCAAGGACAAAGAACAAGATAGACTCAAAGAGCCAATCTTGCCAGAACAAAGAATTACAGGACTCCTATCTCTCTGTACAAGGCAACCATTGCAATGTCCCAGAGCCCTCCGGAGCAGCATGCCCTGACCCTTGCCCATCCCATAAAAGGAAAGATTTTTGCTGCATTTTTCTCCTGCTCAGTACACTAAAAGTATACATATTCTGCCCAGTCAGCAGATAATCGCAGGTTCCCTGGCTACAAACACAGGCAAGCAACCCATGCTCATTGTCAACTTTCCCTGACTACCAGGAAGTCGGCCTGCATTTCCTACAGAGAACCCTCTCTCTAATAAACTCTACCTTCCTTGCATTCTGCCTTGTGTCAGGAAATTCTTTTTCAACGAGCGCTTGGAGCACAATAGTAATAAAGGTATAAATAAATAAATTCCAACTGTGATGAGAGAACAGAAGACCTTTGACCTCCGCATGCTGAGGAACTCTCAGGCAGGACGTGACACCTTGCATCTTGGGGCCCTCCAGACCGGATGTCAAGAATGGAGTTGCTGACACCGGCAGCCTCAGATCTTTATGAAATCCTGGGGAGATACCTGTACCCACCCACCCAGCGGGCACACCTTCAGTCAGAATAGAACAGCACAGTGTTGCTTTTCCCCAGGGGGAAGATTTTCATGACCACAAGGCCAAAGGTTCATTAGGCAGATGAAAACTTCTCTTAAACTTCTCTGGGATTAGAATTCCAGCACCAAATTGCCAATTAAAAGGGTAATTGTTAGGGACTTCCCTAGTGGCACAGTGGAGAACACTCTGTGCTTCCAATGCAGGGGTCCTGGGTCTGATCTCTGGTCAGGGAACTAGATCCCACATGTCTGCCTCAACTAAGAGTTCACATGCCACACCTAAGGAACCTGCCTGCAACAACTAACACCCGGTGCAACCAAATAAAAAATAAATATTAAAAAAAAAAAAACGCTAATTGATAAAATGTCTAGACCATGTTCAGCTATGCAGAGGAAATGTAAATGTAGTATTGGAAATTTTACACAAAGAGTGGGTAGAGTTTTGATATTTTTAAGCACTAGAGAAAGGAAAAAAGAATCTGCCACTGAATTACCTCTTTTGCTTCTGTCCGTTTGAAGACTGGTAGTGTGACATAGCAAAAAAGCCCAAACACTCAAGGGACCTGGATTCCAATAAAGGCCGAACCAGGAGTTACCTGAGTGCTCACGACTTCCAGTTCTGTGCCCCATGATGTCTGGACTGATGTTCTGCAGAACATGATACCCAGCCATGAATTTGTGGTCCTCATGGAGTGGCCAAGAGGATCACTTCACATAGGAAGGTGACAGATTCCCTGCGACCTTTCGTACCTTAACAAGGGGAGAACTTCAATCCCGGCCTGGAGACCCCTCAGCCTGCCACCATCCCCCTGACATGAAAGCCCCAGATGACCGAGCTCAGAGCCCGCCTGGTACAGTGTGTGATGCACACACACAGCCACATCTTCATCGATCGTACTTGTAGTTATTGTGAATAATAACATCCACCAGTGGGAGCTTTTCCAACATACACATTTTATTGAAAGGCACAAGTATTTTACAGATTCCTCTGCCAACTGGGTTTGTTTCCTCCAAGACACTCAGGAAAAAGCTACATGTATCTTTTCAGGTTTTTATATTTTTTCTTTCTTTCTTTCTTCCTTTCTTTCTTTCTTTCCTTCTTTCCTTCTTTTTCTTTCTTTCTTCCTTCCTTCCTTCCTTCCTTCCTTCCTTCCTTCCTTCCTTCCTTCCTTCCTTCCTTCCTTCCTTTCTTTCTTTCTTTCTCTTTCTTTCTTTCTTTCTTTCTTTCTTTCTTTCTTTCTTTCTTTCTTTCTTTCTTTCTTTCTTTCTTTCCTTCTTTCCTTCTTTCCTTCCTTCCTTCCTTCCTTCCTTCCTTTCTTTCTTTCTTTCTTTCTTTCTCTTTCTTTCTTTCTTTCTTTCTTTCTTTCTTTCTTTCTTTCTTTCTTTCTTTCTTTCTTTCTTTCTTTCTTTCTTTCTTTCTTTCTTTCTTCCTTTCTTTCTTTCATGTACCCAGGATTGGAATTGCTGGATTATATGGTAGTTCTATTTTCAGTATTTTTTTTTTGAGGAGACTCCATACTGTTTTCCTTAGTGGCTGTACCAATTTACATTCCCACCAACAGTGTAGAAATGTCTCCTTTTCTCCACATCCTCCCAATACTTGTTATTTCTAGTCTTTTTGATAATGACCATTCTAACAGGTGTGAGGTGATATCTCATTGTGGTTTTTTGTTTGTTTTGCTTTTGTTTTGTTTTTTGGCATGCAGGATCTTAGCTCCCTAACCAGAGATTGAACCCGACCCTTAGCAGTGAGAGTGTGGAGTCCTAACCACTGGATAGCCAGGGAGGTCCCCTCATTGTGGTTTTGATTTGCATTTCCCTGATGATTAATAATGAAGAGCATCTTTTCATGTACCTGTTAGCCATCTTTATATCTTCTTTGGAAAAATGTCTATTCAGATCTTCTGCCCATTTTTAATGGCATTATTCACATTTCTGCTCTTAAGTTGTATGAGATTTTTAAATGTTTTGAATATTAGCCTCTTATCAGATATATGCAAGTATTTTTCCCATTCAGTAGGTTGCCTTTTCATTTTGTTGATGGTTTTCTTTGTTGTGCAGAAGACTTTTAGTTTAATATAGACCCACTTGTTTATTTTTTCTTTTGTCCCTTTTGCTTTTTGTGCCAGAATCTCCTGACTTCTTATATGATCATGTGTAAGACCATACCAGTCACTCTACCTCTGCCTTACCTTAGCAGGGTCAGGAGATTTCCCTCAACACTCCTATAGTCCTTAAATATGTATGTGGGGACTTCATGTCTTGGCCCAAAAGATCATTTCTCATAGGGATCTGTTAATTTATCTATTCTCTTTCTTTCCTTAATGAAGTGTTAAACCTCAGGAATCACAAGTTATGCAGGGCAACTTGGGGGCCCTGGTATCTTGTGGTGGAGAATTTAGTCTCCTAGTATCAAGGCCTAGTATCGATCCAAAGGAGGCAATGAAGAGGTGAAGAAAGCACGTGCTTCCTCTATAACCCTAGTATATGCCAGGAAGACTCTCATCTGGTAGCTTGCCATAGGCTTCTGCAGCCTGATATGCAGTACAGCACCCTCATGCACTGCACCACATGGCCTAATACACTTGCTTGGATCAGCTGGAATCACCTGCAAAGGTTTCTTCTGCTATAGGGCTGGATATTGTTCATGGAACTAGAAACTCAAAAAATTATTCCTGCATGGGTGATATCTGAAGTAAGCCAATAAAATGGATGAATACAACAGATCTGAAAGTTGCATATTTAGTGTTATTCATAAGGCTTTCCAGTTCGCTTTTTGAAAGCAATTTCCTATACATACTCATATAGGATGTATGGGATTGATTTTAAAATAATTGCATCGTGGTAAGAAAGCGGAGGGGGCAGATATCAAGTCCGATTGACTATGGGTTGATATCTATTGTACATAGATGATGAGGACATGTGGTTTCTCTGTATTATTTTTCAACTTCCCTGTGTTTGATCATTTTCATGATGTTTGTGAAATGCAATCTGCCTTGGCGAGCAACTGCAAGTTCAGGCCCTTCTGAACATGAAGTGTTCTGTTAAGCTTGTTTTTTTTTTTATTATTTTTTGGGGGGTACACCAAGTTCAATCATCTGTTTTTATACACATATCCCCATATTCCCTCCCTCCCTCATGTTAAGCTTGTTATTGTGCATTGAGCATTCAAAATTGAACTCAGAGAAAAGTTAGAGGTGCTATGAAGATATGACTCAATCCTAAACTTTGAGATTTGTTGAAAAATGTTGAGAGGAGAATGGAATGGCCATATTTATGGTTTCCTTGAACCACATTATCTGGGATAAGGAGGGTGAAATTGGCATTGGTTGGGGGTGGGGGCTGAAAACTTGCAAAATGATAGACAGACCGTGACAGGAAACTTGTCACAGCGAAATAATTTGTATCTAAACCAAAGTAAAGCTGATAGGGGCGGTGGATTCCAGAAACCACAGGAAAGGGAGTCTTAATAAGTGGATACATGGGAGAGAAGGACACAGTCCACTCAGAGATGACTCCTGATTTTGGAGTGGATGGTGGTGACACCACCCAAAATAGGGAACCAAGAAAGAAAAGGGTATTTTTGGTTTTTAGAAAAGACAAATTCAAATTGTAACAGTTCGACTTTGAACACTTAAATGTGCCACAGACAGCTAGATCTATGATCAGAACCTGTCTGGTAACCACAAAGTGTTGGTTCTTGACGTTGCAAGGTTATGAACTCATTTTTGCGAGAGTCAAAAATAGAGGCATACTCACCAGAGACTGATCTACAAACTAGGATGCCAATCAGCTTTCATGATTGAGAACTACAGTGAGAACTATAATAGTCAAGATAAAATACCAGCATGAATTAGAAAGCAGAAGGCATTCGTGAGGGAAAGGGATGCCAGGACAGGTGTATTTTAACTGTGTAGTGGGGACAAAGACTCCCTGTGTCCCAGGTGAGGCATAGTAGACTACAGTTCCATAAGGTTTCCAGAGGGGGGAAATGTGGCTGACTTTGCAGTTTTAAGACCCCTTTGGCATAAGAGGCTCAGCAAATCAGTATGGTCCTTGGAAGACACAGGTGATGGAAAACTCCTAGATGGGGATTGGTGGATGCAGAGTAACGGCCGGAATCTAGGGGAGCTCTCAGCCTTAAATTGTCCTCCCAGAGGCACACCCCCACCCCCACGGCGAGGAGAGGCAGTTACCAACAGGCTTGCTCCTGTGGCTGCGGGAGGCAAAAGTTTTGGGAACACCAAAGAACCAGCAAAGGAAGGACGTGAGCTTCAGGGAGGCTAACTGCGGATTTCAGCTGTAGTACAGCCATCAAAGTCATAGGGTGGCTTTGTCTTTTCCAAATCCGGGGAAATGTTGATGGATAGGATCCCCTTCGTTTCCTGTTTTCTTTTTCCCCTTTGGAGCTCGGCTACCCCCTCTGAGGGCCAGAAGATGAGAACGCGGTGAACAAGGCGCGGACCAGGCAAAAGGAGTGCATTGGTTCTGGGCGCCCCGGCGGCCGGGTTCCCACGGCAGCCGCCATCCACCCAGCCAGTCCCAAGAGCCAGGCCCTTCCCCACGCTCACGGCCGCATTGGACCCTGCGACAGCTGACAGATGGGTGCTGCCCACGCCAATTTGACCAGTCATGAAGCTGCGGCTCAGAGAGGCCAGTGTCATCCCGCTGCCCTGATTAAGTGTTAGAGCTGCTGTGTCTAACGACAGAGTTTGTGCCCTTGACCCCGACGCAGTGCTGCCTTTTGACGTTCTGAGTCTGAGTGGCTCGTCTGACCAGCTCTGATTCAGGCTGATCACTAACACAGCCGAGTCGTCGTGTACAGACCGCTTCCACGTGTCAGCCACCGTGCTCAGTGTTCACTGATGGATGTGCGTTAGTTCACTGATTCCTCAGAGAACCTCGGAATTACTCATCATCTCACAGGTGAAGGAAGCGAAGTGCAGCCTGAAGGACCTGGCCATCCGGCTGGTAACCTGAAGGGCATGGGTTCAAACCCAGCTGGTTTCGCCTCCCAAGCCTGCTCCAACCGCCGTGCGCCTGGTTTAAAGATGGGCCTGCGCATCTCCAGTACTGATGGTGTTCTGAAAAGTCCTTGGTGACTTACTGGGATGCCCTGCTACCCGGCTGCATCTGCAAATCTTGCAGCTTGCATAGAAATAGGAAGCACATAATCAGCTCATAGGTTCTTATTTGCTCAAGATCTTGCACCTCGTATAACTCGAAAACCTGCATGTCTCATCCTCATGGTTTGTTCATTTACAGAAAGCGAATTCTGCCCAAGCTGGGTGAATACTCCACGCTCCAGAGCGAGGCTGGCCGGCGCTAATGGAGCATCGCCATCTCCTGGTGGATTCCTTGAACTACATCAGAAACCGCTGGAGGGTGTTGTGTTGCCAAGGCCTTCAGAGACAGTCACCCATGCACAGCGTTTTTCTTTTTTTATGGACCTATAATTGATTTACAATATTGTGTTAGTTTCAGGTGTACAGCAAAGTGATTCGGATATATATATATATATATATATATATATATATATATATGTATTCTTTTTCAGATTCTTTTGCATTATAGGTTACTACAAGATTTTGAATATTGTTCCCTGTACTATACAGTAAATCCTTGTTGTTTATTTTATATAGAGTGGTGTGTATCTGTTAATCCCATATTCCTAATTTGTCAAGGGCTTAATCTCCAAAATATACAAACAGCTCATGCAACTCAATGTAAAAAAAAAAGAAAAAAGAAAAAAAGAAAAGAAAAAATGGGCACAAGACCTAAGTACCTAAGTAGACGTTTCTCCAAAGAAGTCAGACAGATGGCCAACAGGCACATGCTAAGGGGAAGAGAAGAGAGGTCCTGGGGCACAGGAAGGGAGTGGCGGGAGTGGTTGTCAATGTGAGGTTGTAGAGCCTCTGCTTTAGCCATTTTGCTGTAATTCCCAGGGTGATAGAGTCTGGCTTTCTATTAAATTTGACATGGGGAAAAGGCACCCATCAGTGCAAGGTCAAACTGCAGTGATTCACAGGTGGCATGTACATAGAGAGTTGCCATCATCATAAAGCCATAGAAAGTGAGAAACTAGAAACATAAGAGAAATGAGTCTGATGGTCTCAAAACATCAGTAAGAATTGGGATGTTGCTTCCCCAGGGCCTGCATCACTGAGCCCGTGGGGCAGACCAGGAAACAGGTGCAGAGAGGTACAGTGACATGCCCACGTCCCCATAGCTGGTGAGTTGTGGAACCCCAACCTGGCTTTTGAGCTCCCAGGCTGGTGCTCTGCCCTCTGCACTTCTGGGGGCAAAAATCTGTTGTAGAGAGAGGTAGGAAAAGCAGAATGGAAGACACCACACAGGGTCTGGGTTTGCAAAACATCTGAATAAAAGATGCTTTTAAAAGTGCTCAGGTCTGCCATGGTATTCACCTGGAAACAGCTTTAGACAAGACCTTGCAGAAAAAAATTGCATTGAATGCACTTTCAGAGCATCGATGGAATTACCTTCCAGCTGTGCCTGGTGCATTCATTGAAATTCTTGTCACATGTGCCCTGACATTTCTTTTTAACCTACACTGTGTAAAAAAGCAACCTTCGGCTGCCCGTCTCTGGGAACTGGGAAGGCCACCTATGACTCTACTGGTCTGGGAGGTCAGATTGTTCTGAGTTAACCTTGAACCTGGAGGTAGCCATAGCACCCACACCCTAGATTACTTCCTGGGTGCATGGGGGGGTCGCATTCCTCCTGGCTGAGCTCCCCCATGAACCTTGCACCTATTCTGATCTCACATGTTCTATATGGGCTCCTCTGACTGGTCCATGGGGGTCTCTGCCCAGGGCCCACCTCAGGGTTGGGCATGGAGAGGAACCCAGGAAACATGTCTTACCGAACGAATGGCTGAGGGTCTCTGAGGAATCGCCTTCCCTGAGGCCCTCTGGGTGTCACTGTGACCCCATTATCAGGGTGAACATTAATGAGCTGCTGGGGGCCGGCGGCATGAAATGGGATGTGGGGGAAGGTGGGGTTCCTGGAGAGACCTATGATTTCTGGGGAATGGGTGCCGTGGGTGAATGAGCAGCGGCGGTTGCTGCAGATGGACACTGTGGTGACCCCAAGAGGGAGGGCTGTCATGGCAGCCACTGAGGGGAGCTTTGAGAAAGGGTTGGTGGCAGGGCAAGGGAGAAGCTGGACCGGGGTAGCCTTGGGGACTGCTCTGCAGAAGGGATAGAGGGCCCCAGGGCCAGCCTAGTTCCCTGTGGCCAAGGTGGAACACAGCCTCGAGATATTAACAGTGACTGGTGTGCAGTCAGGGGCTTCTGCCACTATCAGTGGGGCAGTGGGGAAGGCAGCCAGTCTGGTGCAGTGCGGAGCAAGACTGTCTCTGAGTCCTGGGGGTGGGGGGCAAGTTTTGGATGTTCTGGTTGGTCATCCCACTGCCTTGTTGGGGGGTGCACCATGGACCAGGAAGCCCTGCTGTTTGTGGAGTTCGGGCAGCTTAGTCATGGGCCCCGGGGGGCTCTCCAGCCAGAGGGGGGGCCTGTAGCGCTGGCCTTCATGGGCAGGCACTGTCAGGGCATCCTCCTCTTGGTTGGGTGGATGGGGAGGACAGCATAAGGGCTGGAATGGGCCTCCCTGGAGGGGCTGGGGAAGTGGTTTCAGGGAGTGGGGAGCAGAATGGGGTACAGTATGCAGACTCAGAGGTAGCTTTAGGCCTGGGACAAACGTAGGAGTCAGGAAGGAGACCTGGAGGCACCGAGAACACTGGACCGGAAGACACAGGCTGTGCTGTGTGAGCCCTGAGTTCGGGGTGGTGGAAACGCAGGAGCAGGGCTGGAGGTGGCAGGAGACATGCAGTGGGAGAAGCCTGGCTGAGACCAGAGGTTGAAGCTGAGGGAGAGAGAGCAGACAGAATCGGCTCTTGGGGGACTGGGGGGTGCCCGTACGAGGACCAGGGAGGCTGTATGATCTTCCCCCCTGCCTGGGTAGGTGGGTGCACATGCTGGGGTGGGGTCTGACCTGGATCCTACTCCAAGGGTGGGTAGAGTCAGGAGACAGACAGGGAGGGCTGCACCTGGGCATCGCTTGGAGGTGCAGGCTGCGAGGCCGGGCTCCTGATGCTGTGCCAAACACCCGGAGGCCAGGAAAAGCCCAGTGCAACATAGTGAGCCAAGAGTAAGGGCCTGCTTGCCCACTCTGATCCCCTTCCTGGGGAGGAGCTGGGGGCAGCCTTCTGAGAGTGCTGGGAATGGCAGATGATAAAGGGTTGACCCAGAGGGAGCAGGTATTTATGTGGGGGCATCAATGTGCCCAGAAGCCCAGGATAACCTGAGTCCAAGGAAGAGACCCAGGGTCCAAGCAGAGAGCCACTCCCAAGGGCAGTATGGACAACTCTGCCACGGTGGGGCTGGGGGGAGAAGCTCGTTCTCGCTCTTTTCCTAAGGAACATTGTTCCTACTGCTCCCCGCTAAGCAGGCACTGAGGGAAGTGGTGGACCAGTCCTAGATGACCCCATCACTCACTAGAGATCCCCACTCTCTGTCTGAGCCAGCCTGATGTGGAAAGAACTGAGGCCTAGGATCGTCCGGGAACTGATGGGAAGGGATGGGGCTACATTTGTGAGTTTCTAAGATCACAGGGGTGGGTCAAGGGTTGTAAGGCCAGGAGAGAAGTTCATCTGTGGAAGAGGTCCACTGGTGAAACAAATGTACATCAGAAAATACTTTTTAAATCAAAAAGTCCTGATCCAAAACCAAAACTCACCAATAAGGTAGATTCAGAAGAGTTTTCTGTCTATTTAAACTCGCTGGATAAAAGGGGTATGTCTGGCAGTGGTGTGGAGAAAAATCCAGATGTAGAGATGAACACTTGCCCCTGGTTGCCAACTTAATATTGGATCAAAGACAAATAATAATTCTCTGCTTTACAATGTCCTATTAATCTCTGTTATGGCGGTACCTTTAAAGGATAGAAACATGGCTCGGGTCTTCTACTTTGTGCCACTGCTCTTATCGCTGAGCTGGAGAGGACTGCTGTTGACTCCACACTTGGTTTGACAGTACGAAGTACTGCCTTCTAGTCTTCTCTAGAGTTGATATTAGAAACCTGCCATCTACTTTGTTCTTGAATATTCACTTGGTTGTCCTGCTGTCATCATGGTATTTGGGTCACATGTTGTATGACGGATGCTCTCTCCTCTTCAAACAAAGGAAAGTGCAAGTGAGGGCCCTGCCACCAACAATTAGGTTGGCTGAGGAAGGCAAGAGGAACCCCCCCACCCCCAGCTCTGGCTTCATAGTTGGGACTGAGTTTGTGAGTGAGAGTATTTGAACCCTGCCCTGGAGGCTGCTGCACACCATGCACCACAGTGGGAGAGAGTAGGATGTCTATATACTGCCAATGTCCCCCTCCCCAGTCTTCTGACCATTGAGCCTACAAAACACAGCTTTCTGCTAGCAGCACTCATCTGACATTTGGTTTTGAACAAAGCTGGGATGTTGGAGCCCCTTCACAACTGGGGCTTACCTGGTCTCATGACTATGGGTAGACCACCCTCACAGGCTTAAGATTAAGAAGAACACTTCCAAACTGGGGGAGAAAGGGCTGTCCTCAAATAGGCTGCCTGGGGGGACTTCCCTCGTGGCGCGGTGGTTAAGACTTCGCATTCCCAATGCAGGGGGCCTAGGTTCGATCCCTGGGCAGGGAACTGGATCCTGCACGGCGCAACTAAAAGATCCCGCATGCAGCAATGAAGATGGTACCTGCCACCGCTAAGACCTAGCACAGCCAAATAGATAAATAATTTAAAAAAAATAATAAAGCAGGCTGCCTGGGAAAAGTGGAATGTGGGTCATGTGCAAGGTCTACTTCCTCCTCAACAGATACCAGATGTTCTGAAGAAAACAGGTGTCCCTTCTTCTCCAGCCCTCTCTGCTGTCTGCAGGTGTTGGGATTCTGTCAGTGAGCATTATCCCCTCACAGCAGTGCTGGTTCATTCCATGCCCTGAAGGGTCCCTTCAATTCCTCTGTCCCAGCCTCACTGTGGGTGATCTCTCTTTCATTGCACCAGTTACCACCAAGGCCCCCACTTTCCACTGCAATATTTTCTCTTCATTCACTAATCTGAATAGGGTTACAAAAGAATTACTCATTCTAGCCACTTTTTAAGGAACTGCTATGACTCTACTTCTTTGTCACCCTCGTGGGAAGTTCTTTCTGGCAACTTACCCAGCCAGGGACACATGGTTTCTGCAGAGTCCCAGGGTACGCCTACAATTGAGACTGGCTGGCTTTTCCACGGGGGATTTTAGGGGATATGGGGACACAGGGGTTCCCCCTACTGCAGTTTTGCCTTGGAAATGTGATCCGGGGTGGGTATCCTTTAAAAATGCCCAATGTGGGGGTTTGGGGGGAATTAATTGGGAGATTGGGATTGCCATATATACATTACTAACAAGAAAAAAATATCAAACTGTACACTTTAAATGTATGCAGTTTATTGTATGTCAATTATATCTCACTAAAAGTTCTTAAAGAAAAAAAAATAAAACCCAGTTGTGTGTAAAGCCAGAGACCGTAAGGCAACCCAGCCAGTCTCTACCCAGGGTGGGGTACTGCTGACAAGGACGTAACACTCAGCTTGTCACTCACCAACATGAAAAAGGCCAGGCCAGAGGGATTCATGACCAAGAGCACAGAGGTGTCACCATTTTATCTTTTACATGAAGTTTAAGCTATGACATTAAGTAGAAAAGTCAGATACGAAACCATATACATAATACAATCTCAGCCATGTAAAAAATATGTATATGCATTGAAACAAGACCAAAAATAATCAAACTATTTCCACTGACTATCTGTGGACTATAGATTATGACGATTTTTTTCTCTTTTTTTAAATAAATTTATTTATTTATTAAAAAAAAATAGTTCTCTGAAGACATTGTGGAGGTGGAGTTGGGGATTACCTCCTTCCTGGACAAAGTGACTCTTTGCCTGCAGTGGTGAAAACCCTGCAGCAGCCAGAGAGGGAGATCACCTTGCCTGTCGACATGGCATCTTCCTTCCCTAGCAACGTGTCTTAGCAACAGGGCATTTTCGCTTTGCACAGCAGCCGGATGTCAGCTCATGGTTGGCTAAGCCCACTCTTTTGGGAACCTACTGTAGAAAGGTGCAGCTCAACTAAATTTGGACTTTATTCCTTTCATTTCCCCCTCGCCAAGAACCATAATGCGATTAATCTATAATTGGTTTGGAGTATGTTATTTCTTTATTGGCTTATTAAGAGACATTGTCCTGTATGCTATTGGCTTGTGAAATTACTATAATTCCCACAGTGAACCTGTTTTAAATAAATTATTGGCAAAGACGATCTCAATCTCAGCATAATTTGCCAGAAACCAAACAAAATGATTATCCTTGTTGAAAATAATGAGAATTGTTTTTCCTTCAGTACTTCTTTCTCCATCCTTTTCAAATATACGTAAGTTTTATAATGCCTGAATAAACCTCTTGCCAGTCTCACAACTCAGGAATGTCTTCTCAAGAACCTGGAAGCCATCTCTTGAAATGTCATTGTCCTGAAAGATAAAGCTTTATCTCCACCTTTCCTGGGAGAATTGTAGACCTAATCCCACCCGACTCCAAATTGCAAAACCTACGTAATGGAATGGGTTGTAAACGCCATTTAGCTTTATAAAAGAGTAGCTCTCTTTCTGTCTCTGCAATCCCTATAGTGGATTGCCTGTGATGTGCATCACATTCTTGTTTAATGTTTATTAAATATAAAATTATTTTCTTTCTCTACTACCTTTGAGGGTGGGTTTTCTGCGTTGAGAGGAGATTTTCTTGTTTAATTATACAGGCTTACCTCAGAGATATTGCCGGTTTGATTCCAGACGACCGCAATAAAGC
This sequence comes from Hippopotamus amphibius kiboko, assembly GCF_030028045.1. Taxonomy (NCBI): domain Eukaryota; kingdom Metazoa; phylum Chordata; class Mammalia; order Artiodactyla; family Hippopotamidae; genus Hippopotamus; species Hippopotamus amphibius. The sequence goes on along the minus strand of NC_080203.1, from coordinate 18,214,086 downwards.
CAATATCACAACAAAGCAAGTCACATGAATTTTTCTGGTTTACCAGTGTATATAAAAGTTATGTTTACACCATACTGTGGTCTCACCATAACAAATAAAATAGTAATGAAAAAAATTGAAATACTGTGAGAATTACCAAAATGTGACCCAGAGACAAAGTGAGCAAATGTTGTTGGGAAAATGGCGCTGATAGAATTGCTCGATGCAGGGTTGCCACAAACCTTCATTTTGTAAAAAATGTGATATCTGCAACGCACCATAAAATGAAGTCTGCCTGTATTTCCCCAGCAGCCATACCTGGAGGGACCAGAAGCACAGGGAGTCTGAGGTCATGTATGGATCTCTGTCCAAGCAGGAGGCCAAGGGTTGAACCAGAAAGTCAGCCCAAATGCCTTAGGGTCCCTGAGCTTGGAAATTGATGGAGGGTGACCCCGTCAAGAGCCAGGTCTGCCGTACAAGGGTCAGGTTTATGAATGGCTGGCGTGGGAGCAGGAAGCAGAGTCCAAACATGGACAAGAAATCTTGAGCCCAAGAGGCCTCAGGCCCTGGAGCTGGTTGAATTTGGCAACCTGCAGTGTACCTTGGGAGAGTAATAAAAGCCTAGGGGCCACTTTCTTTGCCCCCACAGTGGATTAATTGTGTCCCAGAGATTTGTACGATGTTTTGCCAAATTTTGCTTTGCCCTTCACCGGAGGAGTGCTTGCTCCTCTCTGTATGTCAGGGATGTGTGTTGTCCTTGCTCCCTTTTGCTCTTTCAGTAACTCTGGTGTCCAGGGATCCTCATGATCTCTGCTCTTACAGGAGCTGTGTGGGTCCTGCCTGGTCCTCTGAAGGGCTCATCACAGGCGAGTGAGAGAGTCTGCTCTCTCCTGTGTGTGATGCTGAGGGGAACAGGGCGGTAGGGGTGATGCTGGGGGTGTCACTGGGTATCCCCGCATCAGTTACCCCTCCTCTTTAGTCCTGAGGAGAGACCCCCTTGCTTTCCACCATCATGGCGTGAGCTCAGATGGCTTTGGGGGATACCTCTCTCTGCTGAGCATATTTATGCTCTTCTGAAGGGGTGGCCCAGCTCTCTCAGTTTATGGTTTGTCTGCTTCGTTGGGCTTCTGCGAAGAGGACACGTAAGAAATTATGTTCTGCTTTTCAGCCCTCCGGTTGCTGGACTGGCCTCCTGTTGCCTTTCACTGATGCCTCTAGCATCTTTTGTTCTCTAATGCCTAATTAGCTAAACTAAACAGATGGGGTTTTGGTCAATTACAGTTCTCCCCTGCACGCCCCCCTCCCCTACCATCGCCACCTGCTCCTGGGAAGCTCTCCCCAGCACAGGACTCTCGGCTCTCTGCACAGACACACAGCACTTACGCTGCTGAGACTGGCCTGATTTTCCAACGCAGGACTGTGTGGGGAAACTGGGGACACAGGGCGCCCTCTCCTGCCTGGGGTGTTGGCCTGGTAGAGGGCCCTAAGGCAAGTCTCCAGTAACCAATGTTTCTGATGTTGGGGTGGACGAAGGCTGCTTTCCAAGGGGATATCATTGAGTAAGAGCAGACTCCGAGGGCCGACTTCCCTCATACATCACAAAAGAAGTTTGTCATTTCCTTCCCTCTGCCCTGTGAGTCTTGTCTCTGAAATCCCTGGTTCCCTGCTCCAGTTTCCTGCTCTTCACAGATCAGCTAACTCCCTTTTGCTGATCTGACCACTACCGTCCTCTTTGTATTCACCCCATCCACGTGGAGCATCTCTTTTAGGAGCTGGGTTGCTCTGCCCCCCTGAGCTACATATTCACAGATTTTAAGTACGGCTCGCATTTCCCCAGGGCACTTGCCCCTGCCCTCTGAGAGGGTTCAGATGTGATTGGAGAGCATAGCTGTCCTCGGCCCCCACTGGTGGCTTCTCCCTGCACACAGAGGGTTCTGCCTCTTGTCTGAGAGAGGATGTTCCCATACCTTTAGTCTGTCCTTGATGCTTTCTATTGTTCTCATGTGGGGCTTGGAATGTTGGTTCATGTTAAAGCCACATCGTGCCTAGCCTCCCCTCTGTCCTCTAGTTTCTGGGATGGCCTGACCTTTCCTGATTTGTGGATATGCCCCTGCATTGCTGCAGCGCTCCCCACTCCCCTCCACTGTGTTTCACTGGCTCCAACGGGGGCTGCTCCCTGGTCTCCAAGGGGGTCTAAGTTCTGCGACTGACCACTGCCTTGCACTTGGATATTGGCACATTCCTTGGTAAAACGTGCCAATGAACGCCTCCAGTCACAGCCTCGTTGCAGTAGCTTCCCCTTTTGTACCCTAGTTGTTGGGTTAACCTCGTTTTTACCTTTCAGTTGTTTTTTACATTCACTACAGTAGAAAATCACTTAAGATTGGCTGCCAGTGTATTGCCTTCTGCAGTCTCCTCCGTTTCACATGATCTGCCCTGAGCCACAGCTCCCTGCTCACCAAGGGTGGCAGACAGTGTCAGGATGATCCCCAGGATCCCCAACTCTTGGTATCTAGGCTTTTGTGTAATCTCCTCCCTTTGAGTGTGAGTGGGACTTTCTAACCAGCAGAGTGTGGCAAAGGTGATAGGATGAACATGATGACAATGTATAAGATTGTAACATTCATCTTGTGTGAAGACTCTCACTCCCTTTGTGGCTTTGAAGAAGCAAACTTCCATGTTGTGAGGTGCACTATGGAGAAGGTCATATGACAAGTAGCTGAAGGTGGGCTCTGGCTGACTGCCAGCAAGAAACTGAGGTCCTCAGTCCAAAGACCACAAGGGACCAAATGCTGCCAACAACAAAGTGAGTGAGGAAACAGATCTTTTTCCAGTAGATCCTCAGAAGAGACTACAGCCTCAGCTGACACATGGGCTGACGACTTTACTGCAGAGGACTCAGCTAAGCCAGGCTCAACCACAGAATCTGTGAGATGTTCAATGTGTGTTGTTTTAATCTGCTAATTTTGCTTTAACATTATTCCCCACCAATAGATAGCTAATATGCTGAGGATGTAAAAATTCTGCTAATAATGCTTGTCCTTGGACCTGAATGCCTATTTTTCTTTCCCAAATGGACTGATATCTGCTCTGTAGTGGCCTTAGCTGTTGTTATGGTCTAAATGTTTGTGTCCCTCCAAAATTCATATGTTGAAATTCTAGCCTCCAAATGATAGTATTGGAAGGTGAGGTCTTTGCGAGGTGCTGAAGTCATGAGGCTGTAGCCCTCATGAATAGTATTAGTGTCTTATTTAAAAGAGAGAGAGAGAGAGAGGGAGAGAGAGAGCCAAGGAATTCCCTGGCTATCCAGTGGTTAGGACTATGCGCTTTCACTGCCATGGCCTGGGTTCAATCCCTGGTCGGGGAACTAAGATCGCGTAAGCCACTCAGAGCTGCAAAAGAGAGAGAGAGCCATCTGTTACCCCTTCCACCATGTGATGGCACAGAGAGAAGGTACCAGCTATGAGTGAGGGAAAGGACCCCCACCCAACCTAGCTGGCACCCTGATCTCAGACTTTCAGCCTCCAGAACCATGAGAAATAAATTTCTGTTGTTTATAAGATTCCCAGTCTGTGGTATTTTGTTACAGCAGCCTGACCGCAGTAAGACAGTTAACTTTGCATATAATACTCTGCTTCTAGTTTCAGCTAGGAGTAGGCAGATTGCTGTTCTCTGCAGGTATTTAAACTGTTACTGACAATTTTTGCTCCACCTCCATGTCTGACTTCTCACTGCACAAGGTATCTGCTTTATCCATCATGGTCTTGGTGTGACCCTGGGATAATGTGCTACTGCCTTTGGGCACCGCTGTGCTCAGTGCTCTGAGAGGATGTCCCAGGTCATTTTCCTCATGCTACACAGACAGCTCTATCCACTCTGGTCCTGACCACTGCTCTATTAAGACCTAATCTTTTCTCAGACATTGACCTTTTAAAAATAGCTTTATTGAGGTATAAGTTAAGTACAATAAACAGCGCCTATTTAAAGTCAACTTTGACATATGTATACACAATGAATCAAGATAGACATTCCTGTCACCACCAAAAGTTTCCTCTTGCTCCTTTGTAATTCATCCCTCCTTCAATTTCCATCCCCAGACAAGCACTTATTTACGTTCTGTCACCACAAAATGGTTTGAGATTTTTCTGTATTTTTAAATAAATGTACTTCTTTTTACCAGTGTTCTTCCATTCTACCTAATGATTTTGAGGTTCATATAGTTTGTTGCATTTATCAACAGTTCTTCCTTTTGTATTGCTGAATAGTATTCCATTGTATGGATATATGACAATGTATTAATCCATTCACCTGGTCATGGACATTTATGTGTTTTCCAATTTTCGCCTATTACAAAGAAAGCTGCTTTGAACATCCATGTGCAAGTCTTTGTGTGTACATGTGTTATCTTCTCTCTTCGGTAAATATCTAAGAGTAGAATTACTGGGTAACATGGAACATGCTATGTTTAGCTTTTTAAGCAACTGACAAACTGGTTTCCATGGTGGCTGTATCATTTCACATTCCCCAAGGCAGGAAATGAGAGTTCCAATTGCTCCACATCTCCCCAACACTCGGTATGGTGAGTTTTAAAAATTTTTGGCTTTTTTATTGGTGTTTAGTGACTGGTATCTCATTGTGGTTTGATTTTTCATTTCTCTAATGAGTAATAATGGTTGAGCATATTTTCATATGTCATCTATATAATTTCTTTGGTCATGTGTCTATTCAAACTGGTTGCCCTTTTTATTAGATTGTCTTATTATTGCATTGTAATAGGTTTTTTTTTCTGGCTGCACCATACTGCTTGCAGGATCTTACTTCCCCCACCAGGGATCAAACCCCCATGCCCAGCAGTGAAAGTGTGGAGCCTTAACCACCGGACTGCCAGGGAAGTCCCTATAACAGATTTTAAAGATATATTCTAGATACAAGTCTTTCATCCAATATGTGTTTTGCAAATATTTTTACCCAATCAGTGGTTTGTCTTTTTATTTTCTTAAGGGTTCTTTAAAGAGCAAAATATTTTAATTTTGATGAGGTCTACTTTATCCCTTTTTCTTTTATATTTTGTGGGGTTTGGGGGGTCCTATTTAAGAAATCTTTTCCTAAAACCTAGGTCATTAAGATTTTCTCCAGTGTTTACTTCCTAAGGTTATGGTTTTGTCTTTTACATGTATGCCTATGATTTTGAGTTAATTTTTTATTTGATGTGAGGTAAGGGTTGAGTTTTGTTTTTAAAAATATGCTTATCCAATGTTTCCAGTACTATTTGCTGAAAATATTATTCTTTTTCCTTTGGATTGCCTTGACACCTTAGTCAAAAGCCAATTGTCCGTATTGTTGTGAGTATATTCTGAACTCTCTGTTCCATGGATCTCTAAATCTATCTTTATGCCAAGATCACACTGCCTGGATTAGTGTTGTTCTGTGCGAAATCTTGAAACAAGGTAGTGTAAGTCCTGCAACTTTGTTCTTTTTCAAAATTGTTTGGGCTGTCCTAAGCCTTTTGCAATTGCAAACAAAAGAAGAGCAAAGACCATTGCACTCACCATTCAAGTCTACAAAGATTAACCCACTGCAGCCGCTGACAGTGCACTCTGTGCTTTGGACAATGAGATCGAGGTGATAACTGGATGAAGCACTCTGTGCTTCAGACAGAGGAAATTAAAGATGATAACGGTGTGCTCTGTTCTTTGGACAAACAGGCCTTTAAATAGTTAAGATGCATTTCAAGAAGAATTTTAAGGAACAAGCTTCTTGTACCTTCCCTTACATAGAAAAGCACTATATTCATTAAGCTGCGATATCTGTTTCTTTGTGACAGACAAAACAGACATCTGAAACTTGGCAGTTTCCCTCCGGGTGGGGTGGACTGGGACGCTGTACGCCGTTTGCATCTCTCCTGTTCTGACTGTAGAGGCTCTAGTCCTCCTGGAACTGGTTGCTTTTTTGCCCTCCCTGGACTCAGTTGCTTGGATCCCAGTCAGCCTCCAGAGGTGGGAGGTTCGGGAGAAGACAGGTGCCCACCTCAGCGTGGCCCCAGCTGCCCCCATTGGGGAGCTCCATGTTGATAACGCTCCCAGCTCTGCCCCAGGCCCTGGATTTCTAACCTGTCCGCTGGTGCCTACCCAGAAAGACCAGGGTCGTCTTCAGCCTGTGCCCTTCCACCACCTCTCCAGCCTAATTCCCTGCCCCTCCAGGGGGCACTGGGGCCTCGGGAAAGGAGCTTCTGCTCGGGGTTCTAGTTCAGACTGGGCTCCAAGCCTCAGCGTCCCCCCAAAATGGGGATAACGGTGGTGCTGGTATGCAAACTGGTCCTGTACACAGAAAGCAAAGAGAGACCTAGAAAGAGGCAGAACGCTCCAGATTGGGAAGGGGGCAGGGTTCAAAGACAAGTAGATCTCCGCAGCCGCCTGCCAGAATCTTAAAATGTTATAGGGAGGCCTTAACGGGATTCAGTCACATATTCAGGCCAGATGGTCTTACTCTCTCAAGGCTGCACCCTTGAAAGGGCTCTGGCTTTGGAAACAGTGGGCAGGACCTGCATTCCAAGGACTCGGGAAGGGTGAGGAACCTCCGACTGCCCTGGGCCAGCTCTCAGGTCAACCTGCAGTGACATCCTCTCGGTGACCTCCTCCAACAGGTGGCCCGGGGATTACGCCGTGAGGGAAACAAGGCACCCAGCACTGTGCCTGCAGCTCAGCAGGCTCTCATCAGCTGTCGGTTCGTTTCCGTTCCTCATGGTGACAGGGCTGCTCCAGCTGAGACCTGAGGACACTTGTTAAAGAGACATCATCACACTGAAGGCCCACAGCACCCTGAAGGCTCCCTCCTGAAAACGCACGAGTGCTCGTGGCTGGCCTGGGGCCCTGCCGCTGTCAGTGGAGGAGCTGGGCTCAGGGTTCAGGTCTCTGGTCTCCTAGGTGCCCCTCTTAACCAGAGCACAACGTACCAGCCTGCCTTCCTCCCTGCAGGGAAACGTGGTCCTCCCTCATCATGGTGCCTCGGCCCCCGGGCATTGCATCGTCCTCTCCCATCTGCTTGTGCCAGGCTACCTGGTCCCTGAAGCGGGTGTGGGACCATCAGGGACTGAACAGAACCATCCGGACAAAGGGGCAGGAAGCTCGGGGCTCTGACAGGGACGGGGTCCACCCCTCCCTCCTGTGGTGGCAGATGGTGGAAGGGGCCCTCTTGTCAAGATGCTTTCACCCCTGGGGAACTCTTGGCAACAGGTGTCTTACCCCAGGCTGTGTTTCTCGTGTGGCCACACCAGGAGTCCTCAGGACACCTCTCTCCTGGGTCCTGCGGGCCTTCCTTCCTCTGAGGTGGGTGCTGTGTTCCTCGGCAGGCCACCCTCCCCCTGCGGCAGCCTCAGAGCCCCCACCCCGGCTTCTCTGACAGGACAGCCTGGGTGTAAGGTGGGGGGACGGGACGCAGATTTCCAGTCCCGGAGGCGGATCTTCTCCAAAACTGGGTACTCCCTGGTGGCTGCCAGGGAGGCAAGGGGGACCTTGCCACCTGCTGCTGCAGAGGGGCCTCCGGGTGACACAAAAGGATCTGCAGACAGGCCATTTCACCTCACCTACCCCAGCCCACCCTCGGGGTTCAACTGAATTAAGCGCTTTCTAACATCAGGCTCTAAAATAAAGACTTAGTTGATTGGTTATTCAAATAAAGTTTTGTGAATGGGACAAACTGGGACATATTGCCACCTCTTAGGCCAGGCCTATGCAGCTGCCTTCTCCTCACGGGGGCAGTGGTCCAGGTCAGGTCGGCTCTCGGCTCTCGGAGCACCTTCTGAACAGGCCACTGTCCCCTGCTGCGGCCCCGCCCCCTTAGAGCCCTCAGGGTGCTCCCCTCCCCCAGCTCCTCACCACCGGCCCCTCTCTCCTCCAAGGCGGCACCACACCAGAAACGGGAGGCCTCCAGTTTCCATTTTATTGAACTCAAAGGACGTTTTTCTTAACTTAGACGGACAACAAGTTTTGACAACACCGGAAACGAGAACATGTCTCTGCCCAGACTGTGCTGACTGCTGCAGAGTTCATCACACACAGAAACGTGAACGTCGTCCTATTCACGTCGGTGTCCAAGCGCCGCTGTCTGAGAAACAGACTGCAGATAAATAAAGTGCACTGAGAGCCCGTCAAGCAGCAAGGGCCCAGTGGGGGGACGAGGAAGAGGCGGGAAAGCAGAAGCAGCGGACTACTCAAGGCCAAAACGGTAAGAACGGCAGCGGCAGGAACACATGCTGAGGACATGTCCCCGGCCCCTCCCACGGCCAATCCCTCTGCGCGCAGACAGCCCCGGCCAGAGCCACCGCCGTGCCCCTCTCATGGGGAGGGGATGAGATTCTCTGCAGGAGAGAGGGGGTCTCTGAGCCCGGGGACCCTGAGGCTCCAACACACTTTCTCCCTGTTGGGAAACGGCCCCAGGCAGCTCCGGGTGAGCCCCGAGCCCAGGGAGGACAGGACACCCTGAGCAGCTCACCCTGCTCAACAGCTGCACGCCCACTACAATGCACAGCCACTCGTGTGCGTGTGGGAACATTCACACACACACGCACACACACGCACAGTCACACACGCGCACACACGGTCAGTGAAGAGCCTCCCTCGTGCCATTCCCGGGCCCTCCTCCTCCCTGCCTGGCCCAGGAAGAGGCTGGAGCTGGGGATTGAGTCGCCCAGAAGGGGAGACCTGGGCTTGAAAGGGGCACATCTGCCCATCAGCTCCAAGGAGGCCCCTCGTCCTCTCTCCTCTCCTCCCATGCAGCCCCATGTCAGTCTCTCAGAGGCTGTCCCCAGAGCTCCACGGAGGCAGTCCGCAGGCTGGCAGCCTCCCAGAAGTGGTCCTGGGTAGACACAGTCGGGGTGGAGGAGGGGCCACCAGGACCAGGGGCTCCTGCGCGACTTGACACAAGGAAGGAAGCCTTCAGGCCCCGTCTGTGGCATCTGCGAGGGGCACGTGGTGGCCTGGGTGCAGCCTCAGGCCCTGGGATCTTCATCGGCTCTCAGGCTGGGGTGGACAGCAGCCTGTGCGGCCACAGGACCCGGGCTCCAGCTGGGCGGCTGAGGGGGGCACGTGGTGAGGCTCGGCCGCTCGGTCCCGGGGCGGGGGAGGGGCAACCAGGCTGCTGTGGTTCTCCGTCCCAGGAACTCTGAGTACGTCGTGGACCACGAGCAACCAGTGGCCGAGCAGATGTGGGACCGGGTGGGGGGTGAGGGCCAGGGTCTCTCCCGGCTCCCCTCTGCACCGCTCCGGGTGCGCCAGTCAGCAGCGCAGCCAGGCCCTCCAGGACCAATGCCGGCCCATCCAGAGGAGCCTCTCCCATGCGATCCTGGGCAGGGGGCCAGCCTGGGGACAGAGACATGGGGTCATGCGTGGGTGTCAGCCACCATTATCCCTTCCCCTCCTGCTTACACCAGGTCCCCAGGACCCACCCAGCACCCCCACCCTCCTGACCCCACCACCCAAACTGAGAAGCCTGTGCCACTCAACCCTGAGGAGCCCTTGGTCAGGCCTTGGGTGGGATTGGGGGAGGGATGGGGAGGTCCAGCTCAGTGGGGGAGGGCCTTGCTCCCCACGGGGTTCTGGGACTCATCGCTCCTCTTCCCATCTCAGCTCAGACTGTCCCCCTGGTCTTCCCTGTGACCTCCCATACACCCTACCTTCCCTACCATGGGTCCCTCTGTCTCTAGGTCCCCAGGGAGCCTGTGCACCCCTCCCATCCCAATGTCCTAAGTCTTCCAGAAGAATGGAGGGCAGCTGGGGGAGTGCAGGCCGAGAGGCAGATTCAGCTCCACCACTTCTTTTCTCTGTGACAAGGGCAAAACCCTCCCCTCCCAGAGCCCCAGTAGGTGGGGAGGACAGACCTCCCCAGAGTGTCACTAGGTCCGTCCTTCCTTCCCCATGCCAGAGCCAGACCACTGGGCAACCCCACCCCTCAGGGTCTCTGCCTGGAAGGCCCTTTCTCTACACATGGATCAGGCCCTTCTCTCAGCTGCTCCCCAGGCAGCTCTAGGGTCAGGGGCGCCCCGGGCAGGGATCTGACTCTCTTCGCAAGACCAGAGAAGGTGCGGGCCACCTCCTATAAACACCAGTTCGTGAGAGAAAGAAAGAGATCGGGACTTGAGAGTTGCTCCCCACCCAGAGAGGTCCCTGTCTCCCCAAGTGTTGCCTCCTCTACAAGCCCCTTCTCCATCTGCTCTCCACCGCAGCCTGAGAGCTGCCCTCCACTCAAGGAGATTCCCACTTCCCCAAATCCTTTGGGACACGGGGGCTGCTGGAGGTCGTCCAGAGCTAGAGGACCGCATTCTGTGGCACTGGGAGGGCACTGGGAGGAGCTGGAGGGAGCGTGGCTGAGATGGGGGGAGGGCCGGGGCGGAACCCATCTTTCCCACTCTTCCCGGTCCCCAGATGCAGAGCTTTGGAGGATGCCCTGGGAGAGTGGGGATGGGAGCAACAGGGACAGCAGGAGCAGGCAGAGAGCAGTCCCCTGGCCCCAGAGACCGGGCAGGAGGCAGTTTTGTGAAGGGCTGAGAAAGAGACAGACCTGGCCTTTGGCCAAGAACACCATCCTTCCAGGCTGCCTCCCAGGGGGATGGAGGACAAGGGTGGCAGCATCTTTTCTCCTTCAGGGCCCTCCCCGGGCCTCCCCAAGCCCATTTCCTCCACTCCCCCGTGTTCAGGTGACACCGCCGGGGCCGTGGGCGGGAGGTGATGGGCTGACCCTCCAAGATGCCCAGGCCGTCGCCCCTCACCCCCATCTTGGAACTGTGACAAGGGAGTCTGGAGGGCCTTCGTCCGCCCTGTCTTGCCTGCTCTCGGCTCGGCAGCTTTCCGGGCTGGCTTCCTCGGGCCCCTTCCACGTCTCCCTCAAACCGCCGAGGGGCCTGGTCATCTAGACGTCATGGCAACCACCTCCCTCCCTCCGAAAGTCCAACCTCTGGCCTCCTACCGCTTTGGTCAGGGCCAGTCCTTCAGGTACCTGCTGCAGAATTTCTTCCTTCTGCTCCCCGCTTCGGCCAAGGTGAGGCAACAGGTCGGCCGCAGGCAAATAATTTTCTCGAGTTCGATGGAAAGGGCCCGTTTCACGAGCTTCTGTGCAGTTCAGCACTGGCCGCGTCAAGGGTGGCAGGAGCGGGGGCACGGGGCTCGGTCCTCCGCGCAGATCTAGGGCCCGGGGGCGCGGGCCGCCCCTCCTCCTTCCCCCGCGGAGTGCCGGCGGCCCCGGGCCCCGCGGTCCTTCATGCTGGTGCCCCTGCCGTCGCGGCCGGGCTGAGGTTGCCGCGGATGCTCACTCGATCCGCACCTGCAGGCGGACGTTGAGCATCACCGAGGCCACGATGTAGAAGTAGGGGAAGTTCATGCGCAGCCGCCAGGCCAGGTCGAAGAAGGTGATCAGCGTGCGCGTGAGCCCCTTGCAGAAGGCGCCGTACGAGCCGCGGGCCGCGGCCGAGCGCGACAGCCGCACCGCCAGGCCCGACAGGGCCGCCGCCGCCGCCGCTGCGGACAGGGCCGCTGACGCCGCCATGGGCCAGGGCCGGCGCAGACCCGGGACAGACTGCAGCGGGAGCGGGCGGGCAGGTGGACGCGAGGCCTTGAGCCGCCTGCCAGCAGCCCTCTGGTCCTCGCCCGCCCCGCCTTGCCGCGCCCCGCCCTCGGTCTCCCCTCCCAGGCTGGGCTCCAGCTGCAGCAGCAGCCCCGGCCCCAGCCAAGGCCCCGCCTCAGCCGCCCAGGGACAGCTCCGCCCCCTCGCCTGCTCTCGGAGTGGCGGCCGCCAGCCTAGCTGCGCCCCCAGCGTGGCCACGCCCCTTGCCGGGCTCCACAGAGCTGCTGCTGCCTACTCGGCCCCGCCCCCGGGACCTGCCCCGCCCCCGGGACCCGCCCCGCCGGCAAGCCCCGCCTCCTCTCGGACTCCCAAGAAGCGAGCCCCAGGACTTGAGAGCTTTGGAAGGCGCTGCTCTCCAGGGATCCTTTTGCAGAATGCGCTAGAGCAGGGGAGTGGAGTCCCAGAGGGTCTGGACTGCTGTGCTGATTCTGCACAGAAGGTCCACCCTGAACGCTCTGCCCAGTTACACCATCCCCTTTCCTCCACTGTCTCCTCAGAAAACCGGGACAGCCAATCCACTATACTTTAATTTACATTTTTCTGGTAACTATGCACTATGGAGTTTCACCAAACCCACACGCGCATTTTTTTCCCTTTCTGGTATATTTGCTGGTCATGTGTATTTTTTTATTCGTGAATTGCCCCATTGTACTTCCCTTTTACCTGTAGGGGAGGAAAGACTTTCCTTCTACCATCCTAGATTCAATATATATACACTTCCTAGGTCAATGGAAAAAACCAACAACAGGCAGATTAACAGGAGAAAAGGTATACATATTTATTAACTTTTAATATTATTTGGGTGGGGGCGTCATAAGAGAAAAACAAGAATACCCAGAAAGGGGGTGAGATTTTAGATCTTATAGGCCACCTTAACAGGGGAAAGGGAGGGGAGATGTAGGCAATCCAGGGGAGAGTAAATGATTTGTAGAAAGATTAATGACCCCTTAGAAACATAGATGGGAGATTTCATCGTTTGAGATGGTGTTTGTCTGGGTGTGGTGTTGACTTTTATTTCTTCTCCTGCAGTTTAGAATCAATCTTCCCTGGTTGATGAAACTTCCAAGGAGGGGATTTATGACAGTTGAGTTCCTTTTAGAAGATCTGTCTTTAGGCAGCTAAGGGGGTTTCAGAGAAAGCTGTTTTCTTAGATGCCTTCAGCTAGAAATAATCAGTATAACTGAAGTGGCATATTTTGGGATGGCATGTACTGAACTCCTTCATACCCTTCTCTGAATCCATTGTTTGCCCTGGATACTGCACAGAATCTCTCAGGTTTTCATTTGCCCTCGTTCATGGCATTTCATGCTGGTGTGTTTAAAAACCCTTTTGTGGTTTCATCTTCATTCTAAATAAAGTCCAACCCAAACTTGATCATGTTTTCAAGACTAATGAAGTGAAAAAATGCCCATGTTTCCTTATAGTCATAACTTTGTTTTAACGGCTTAACTTTTTAAAAAATTAATTAATTAATTAATTAATTAATTGGCTGCGTTGGGTCTTCGTTGCTGCCTGTGGGCTTTCTCTAGTTGCGGCTAGTGGGAGCTACTCTTTGTTGTGGTATGAGGGCTTCTCATTGCAGTGGCTTCTCTTGCTGTGGAGCACAGGCTTCTAGGCACACGGGCTTCAGCAGTTGTGTCTCGAGGGCTTTAGAGCTCAGGCTCAGTAGTTATGGCTCACGGGCTTTGTTGCTCTGCGGCATGTGGGATACTCCTGGACCAGCGCTAGAACTGGTGTCCCATACATTGGCAGGCGGATTCCCAACCACTACGCCACCAGGGAAGTCCCCTTATAGTCATAACTTTTAAAAAGCTGTCTGCAAAAGGTAGTCACCGGTTTTACAAGGAGGGCTGGGCTGAGTATTAAGGTTTTCTCAAAATACCTGTTCACTATCACCCTTGAATGTCTCTATGGCATCCGTGTGACTGTTTATGAAACCCAGCAGATTCATATACACTGATTGGGCAGTTGTCCTACCTACATGGTCAAGGGAAAAAGGGAGGCAAACCTGAAGCATCAAGGACACTGAAAGTGGTCGTACAGAGCAGAACTAATTGCTGGTTCAGTTTACCACCCATACACACATATGTAAATTCTATATTTGTGAGTAACTCCTTCAGAAGTGATGGGGAAATAAGGATATTCTCAGATGAAAGAAAATTAAGAGAATGTTTCATCAGCAGACCTACCCTTAAAGAATGGGTAAAGAAAGTTCCCTAGACAAGAAAGAAAATGACATCTGAGGAGGATGGCACTTTAGGAAGGAAAAAGAACAATTGGAATGGGTAAAAATAGGGGTAAATAGATTGTCTTGCTTATGAGTTTCAAAAATTATTTTGGTGTTTGAAGCAAAAGTTTTAATGTTATCTTCTGCCGTCTACAACAGAGCACTTTATTACATATGGTGAATACTGGGTTTGTTTGTTTGTTTGTTTCCCATCCAGATATTTGGCTTCAGGAAAAAATCAGATTAGGAAATGCTTATAAACAAACGTGTTTCTTTTTTTAAATAACAGTTTTATTGAGATATAATTCACATAGCATACAATTCATCCTTTTAAAATGTGCAATCAATAGTCTTTAGTATATTTCGTGCAATCAGCACCATGATCTAATTTTAGAATATTTTCCTCACCCCAAAAAGAAACCCTGTACCCTTTAGCAGTCAGACTCCATCCCCCCTTCTCCCAGACCCTGGCAACCACTAATGTACTTTCTTTTTTGAAAAATTTACTTATTTATTTTTATTTTATTTATTGTCTGCATTAGGTTTTCGTTGCTTCACACGATCTTTCTATAGTTGTGGCAAGCGGGGGCTACTCTTAGTTGCAAAGCACAGGCTTCTCATTGCAGTGGCTTCTCTTGTTGTAGAGCACAGGCTCTAGGTGCATGGGCTTCAGTAGTTGTGGCACTCAGGCTCAGTAGCTGTGGCTCACGGACTTAGTTGCTCCGTGGCATGCAGGATCTTCCTGCACCAGGGATTGAACCTGTGTCCCCTGCATTGGCAGGCAGATTGTTAACCACTGTGCCACCAGGGAAGTCCCACTAATGTACTTTCTATCTCTGTGGATTTGTTTATGCTGGACATTTCATATAAATGAAATCATACAATACGCAGTTGCTCATAACTGGCTTTTTTCACTTAGCATAAAGTTTTTAAGGTTTGCCTTGTTGTAACCATACCAATATTCCATTTTTTATGGTTAAATAATATTCCATTCTATGGCTAGGATAAATTTTGTTTATCCATTTATCAGTTGATGGACATTTGGGTTGTTTCCACTTTAGGGCTATTATGAATAAAACTGTTTGGAACATTCATGCACAAATTTTTGTGCGGACATACATTTTCATTTCTTTTGGGTATAAACCTAGCAGTTGGAATTGTTAGACCATATAGTAACTCTATGTTTAACTTTCTAAGGAACAGTCAGGGTTTGCCAAAGTGGATGCACCATTTAACAATCCCACCAACAATATATGAGGGTTATAGTTTCCCCCATGTCCTGCCAACACTTGTTTTGCCTGTATTTTTTTATTATAAACATCCTAGTGGATGTGAGGTGGCATCTCATTATGGTATTGATTTTTATTTCCCTAATGACTAATATGTTAAACATGTTGTCATGTGCTTGTTGGCCATCTTTAGAAAAATGCCTATTCAGACCATTTGCTGATTTTTTTAATTGTAGTAAAATAGACATATAATATGTGACATAATAAGAAAGATATACTTGGTCTTTGACCCTGGTTCCTGACACTGAGTTCCTAAAACTCTTATAATGTCCTGGATGTTAGGGGTGCTAGAAACAGTTTATACAGAGTGCCTAAATCCCTTTCTGAGGTAATAGGAGTGTCTTTCATTCTAATGGGGTGAACCTTGATGGGATCCTGGATAGTTTCAGGATGGGGGCTTGTCACCAGAAGGACTGAGTAATGATTAAAAACTTAGTATTTCAGCCCCAAGGAAAGAAGAACTTGTCCATGTGCTGGAAGGATGGCACACCCCAAACTCCACAAGGACACAAACTCCTGCACTCAAGACCCTTGCAGACCTCTCCCTAAATACTTCATCTGGCTGTTCACTTGTATCCTTTATAATATCCTTTATAATAAGCTGGTAAATGTAAGTAGTGTTTCGCTGACTCCTATGACCTGTTATAGCAATTATCAAATCTGAGGAGGAGGTCATGGGAACCTCTGATTACAGCCAAGCTGTAAAGAAATATAGAGAACCTGGGAACTCCTTGCTTGTGATTGGCATCTGAAGCCTGGGCAGTCTTATGCAACTGAGCCTTTAATCTGTAGGAACTGTGCTAACTCTGGGTAGTTAGTGTCAAGATTGAACTAAATTGTAGGACACTCAGTTGGTGTCCACAGAGAAATGGGGAATTGCTTGGTGTAGAAAACCCACACATTTGGTGCCAGAAGTGCTGTGAGCAGAGAAAGTTTCCCTTTACATACAATTTACCATTGTAATGTGTACAATTCAATGGCATTAAGTACATTCACAAAGTTGTATAACCATCACCGCCATCTAGTTTCAGAACTTTTTCTTACCCTAAATGGGAAACCCCATACCCACTAAGCAGTCACAACTCATCCCCACCTCCCCCATCATCCCCTGACAACCACTAATCTGCTTCCTGTCTCTATGGATTTGCCTATTCTGTATATTTCATATGAATGGACTCATCTAGTATGTGGCCTTTGTGACTGGTTTTTTTCATTCAGCATAATGTTTTCAAAAATCGTCCATGTTATAGCATATATCAGTACCTCATTTCTTGTTATGGCTAAATAATATTCCATTGTATGGATAAATCACATTTTATTTATGCATTCATCCATTAAAGGACATTTGCCTTGTTTCAAATTTTTGATTATTGCGAATAATGCTGCTATGAACATTGGGTATTTGGACATCTGTTTTCAGTTCTTTCAGGTATATACCCTGGAGAGGGATTGCTGGATCATATAGTACTTTTATGTTTACTTTTTGAGGAACTACCAAACTGTTTTCCACAATAGCTGCACCTCATCCCCCCTCCCCCCACTCACCCCATAGCCTCTGGAAGGTCTCCTGCAACAGGGGACTTCCCCTCACATGCAAATCTGTCATAGCATTACCCAAATGAAACTCTTGTACTACTTCCTCATCATATTTGCCCCTTGATTAACCCTGTAATCCTTCAAATTCACCACAGTTGCCCCCCACCCCACGCCCCATACTTGCTAGTTCTGCATCTGCGCAAAAGGAGGGCTGATGGTATTCATTGTACTAGCCATTTTACCATTTTACATAACAGACTAGTGCATCCGTGGATTTTGATATGGGGGAGGGGGTGAGGCTCCTGGAACCAACTCCACACAGATACAGAAGGACAACTGTATATTGGCCCAGTCCAGATTTATTTGGGAGGGACTTCAGTGAAATGGGAGCGCTGGCTGGAAAAACTGCACCCCACCATAACCCAGCCCTCCACTCTTGCCTCCTTGATGGCATTCCATGGCCTCCAGCAAAGGTGCATTGCAACTGGAGGAAGGAAAATAGCCTTGCTTCAGAAGCAACTGGATATAGGCTCCTCATTAATCAGCATTTTCCAAATCAGCCTGCATTCCCAGACACTGTGCTGGAGGGCACCCAGCGCTCAGGTTCTGTCTGCTTTGATTCCCCTCCCACCCCCCTGTATAGGGGGTACTCTGTGCCTCAGAAGTGGTACGTTTTGTTGATGTCTCTCAGAATGCAACAGCCAGTGCAGTTTCTTCTGTCCAACTGCAGAATCTGTTGAACAGTCATTTCCTTTCCAGAACTAATGACTTTTGTTTTTTCATCCCAAGAGAATTTGAACCCAGGAACTACAATCCATGGAAGGGATTGTGTAAGTCATTATATATGTCTGTTGCTAATATTTTGTTTCAGGTGAGAGAAGAACCTTCTTCTTTTTTGAGTTTTTAAGACATTTTTGTAAATGTATTTAAAAATTGTTGCCCACCAGCTGTTAAAACTGCAAACTCTGCAGGGTTGTCACAGACTCATTTCCCCGTTTGTAGCCAGCACTAGTGGGCAACTTGTCTATGAGAGTAATTCAGAATTGGGCCCAAAGAATTCATACTAGTCTCGTTTTTCTTCTTCAGGTACCATACTGGCCACCACACAAGGGGAGGCATGGTGGTAGTGGTGTCAGATTTCTACCAAGTCATCAAATATTTCCATTTGAAGAATTTGATCATCATATTCACATTACATTCTTGTCTTTTAGTGTGTTTAAAGTTTTCAGCAGCCATCCTGAAGGGTAATCATCATCTAAAATCCAGTAGTTTGGAGGGGGGAGGACTAAGAGTTGTGACTGGTCCCTGTTGCCTGGACTTTCAGTGAAGAGGGCTTAAAAGGAGGTTGAAACTTGGGCTCTGGGACAGGTTAGGTAGGGGTCTGTGGACTCAATTACTCTGAACTCACAATCATCGTTATTATTTAACTGGGAACTACAATTCACATGTGGGACCCTTAGCCAAAGAAAAGGATTTTTGAATAAAGGAATATATTGACCATTATGATTACATTAAAATGAGAAATATTCTTCTGTCAAAAAAATATCCAAAATCAAAGGGCATATATCACACTGGTGAAAATATACACAAATACAGCAGACAAGAGGCTGACATCTTTCCTGTGAAAGAAACTCCTATGAATTGATTAGATAAACAAATGACATGAACAGGTAATTGGCAACATGGGAACCACAATTAGTTTACTGACATGGAAAAATGTTCAGGCTTTCTGGTACAAAGGAAATGCAAATTCAAGCAGTAATGAGATTCTCTTTTTACCTATCTAATTAACACAATTAAAAAATATATACCACCATAACCAACCAAAAAAGCATAGCTAGTACTCAGTGGTGATAAGAGTGTGGTAAATAGCATAATTCTCATATATTGTTGGTGGGAATGTAGATTCGAATGATCCTTTTGGAAATAAACTAGGTAATATAAGAAATCCAGGGACTTCCTTCCTTGGTGGCACAGTGGTTAAGAATCCACCTGCTAATGCAAGGGACACAGCTTCGATCCCTGGCCTGGGAAGATCCTACATGCTGCTGAGCAACTAAGCCCGTGCACCACAACTACTGAGTCCACATGCTACAGCTACTGAAGCCTGAGCACCTAGAGCCCATACTCCACAACAAGAGAAACCACCACAACAAGAGAAACCACCGCAACAAGGAGCCTGCACACCGTGTTGAAGAGTAGCCCCTGCTCTTTGCAACTAGGGAAAGCCCACACACAGCAATGAAGACCCAATGCAGCCAAAAATAAGTAAATAAATAAATAAATAAAAAATAAATCTAAAAAACCTCCCCCCAAAACCCCAAAACAAAACAAAAATTAAGATTCCCTTAAAAAAAAAGAGAGAGATGCATAAAATTTTTATATCTTTGACCCATAATTTCCTTTTCTGGGAGCTTACTGGAAAACATAATCCTATATATATGCTATGGACTGTTCTTCCCCAAAAGTGTGTTTCCAGCAAATTCATATGTTGAATTTCTAACCCCCATGTGATAGTATTTGGAGATGCAACCTTTGGAAGATAATTAAGTTTATATGAGGTCATGAGGATGGGACCTTCATGATGGGATTAGTACCCTTGTAAGAAGAGACACAGAGAACTTGTTCTCTTTCTCTTTCCCCACCATGTAAAGACACAGCCTGAATGCACCTGTCAACAAGCCAGGAAGACAATTCTCACCAGAAATCAACTATATTGGCATCTTGATCTTAAACTTTTAGCCTCCAGAACTGAGAGAATATTAATTTCTGTTGTTTAAGCCACCTGGTCTATGATATTTTGTTATGGCAGCCCAAGCTGACTGACTCAATGTGACTTTCATTCATTCATTCTCTTATTTGTTTATTCAACAAATATTTATTGAGAGTCTGCTATACCCTAGGCACTATGTTCTGTGCTAAGGACACCATGAGGAACCAGGCAGGCATGGTCCTTGCCCTCATGGAGCTTACCAGGCAGTGGAAAGATACACATGAAACGGCAAATTATGGAAAGTGCCATGCAGGAAAATTAAAAAGCACTATGAGAACATATACTATGGGATTGACTGGGGTTATTTACACAAGCAATGAATTGAAAACAACCTGAAGATCCATGTAAAAGTGACTGATTGAAGAAATATCAATGCATCCACTTGGAGGATTATTACAAAGTCATTTAAATGTCCTTTTATAGTGATGGAAAATTGATAAAAGAAAAAAAAGGATAAAAATTAAGGACCTAGGAGGGTTAGATCAAGATGGCAAAGTAGGAGGACATGAAGATCATTTCCCCCCACAAACACATCTAAACTTCTACCTTAAGACACTCAAAAAAAGAAGAGTGATCTAAACCCAAAGCAAGCAGAAGGAAATAAATTATATAGATCAGAACAGAAATAAATGAAATCAAGAATAAAAAAGCAAAGGAGAATATCAATGAGACTAAAAGTTGGTTTTTTGCAATGATTAAGGAAATTGATAAACCTTTAGCTAGACTGACCAAGGAAAAAAAGAGAGAAGACTCAAATTGCTAAAATCAGGAATGAAATAGAGGACATCCCTGTCTATAAAAAGGACAAAAGAGAATGATATAAACAATTGCATGCTAAAAAATTAGATGAACTGGATGACCTAGAAAGACAAAAATGATCGAAACTAACTGAAGAGATAGACAATGAACTATATACTGTAAATAGGTCACTACTATGATGTGTGAATTATATCTCAAAAAACTATTATAAAAAATTAAAGATAAACCACAAAACCCTTATAAAAAAGAAATAGAAAATCTGAATAGACCTATAACAAGCAAAGAGATTGAATTAGTAAGTAAAACACTTCACACACACACACAACCCCCACACACAAGCCCAGGTCTAGATTGATTCACTTTTGAATTCTACCAATCATTTAAAGAGAGAATGAATACCAATTCTTCTCAAACTCTTCCAAAAAAGCAGAAGAGGAGAGAATACTTCCAAACTCATCCTATGAGAGTAGTATTATCCTGATACAAAAACTAGACAGAAATATCACAAGAAAAAATAAATAACTACAGACCAATGTCCCTTATGAATATAGAGGCAAAAATCCTCAAATCAATCCAGCAACATATAAAATGACTGTATACAATAAATATATCTGTTGGCTAGGACTGCCATAACAAAGTATCACAGACTGGGTGGCTTAAACAACAGAAATTAATTTTCTCACAATTCTAGAGGCTAAGAAGTCCAAGAGCAAGGTTGATTTTTTCTAAGGCCTCTCTCCTTGGCTTGTAGATGGTTTTCTCCCTGTGTATTAACCTAGCCTTCCCTCTATCTATATCTGTGTCAAAATTTCCTCTTATGAGGACACTACTGATATTGAATTGGGGCCATCCTAATGACCTCCTTTTAACTAATTACCCCTTTACAAACCCTGTCTCCAAATTCAGTCACATTCTGAGGTCTGGAGACTTCAGCATATAAATTTTAGGAGGACACAATTCAGCCCATAAGAATGACCAACTGGGATTTACCCCAGGAACACAAGGTTGATTAAACATGAAAATCAATCAATGTCACACCATATTAATAGGATAAAGGCCAAAATCAGATGATCATCTCAATAGAAAAACCATTTGACTAATCCAACATCCTTTCATGATAAAGTCACTCAAAAAACTGAGAGTAGAAAGGAAAGTCCTCAACTTGATAAATGGGGAGGGAATAGCTGGACAGCCACTAGATGCTGTGGATATTAAGCTGCCCAGTGTCCAGGGCAGGTTGCATATGGAGATAGTGTGCACTGCTCCACACTCGGGAGTCTGGGGCTATTTCTGGGGCTCGTCAGAACTAGGTGGTGACAGGTCTAGCCTGCAGCAGATTTTGACAAAAATAGTAGATGTGATTGAATCAGAGTTGGAAAGAGAGGGCTTTTAATGGATTTGGTGGCTGATAAGGCACAGAATGTCCCCAGAGAGCAGGCCAGTGAGGTTTCTGAGTGATGTATATGAGGGGGCCAAGGGTCTGTGGGCAGTGAGCATGGTCCAGAAGAGGGCACTGGAGATGAGGAACTCTGGCAACCAGCAGCCCAGGAGAACTTAGAAGTTGGGATCTCCTGAGATTGGGAAGACATCCATGACAAGGGAGGGATGGCAGGGTGGGGAGTGAGGCTACAGTGCCTGGGCTTCAGAAAGGGCCATTATGGAGGATGGGTAAATGCTTCTACTCTCCTTCACTAGAGGATACCTCCTAGGATGTAGAGCACTTGGCCAGAGCTTCCTGGAAGAAGGGCCTAGGTAGTTCCAGACAGTGGGTATGTGTGAGCGATGCAGGACACTAGGGGTGTGGGCTCAAGGTGCAGAAGGAAAGCCCTAGTCCTAGGCAGCAGCCTGGGAGGAAGGATGAACACTGGTAACAAAAAGGGTCAGGGAGGCTGATTCAGGTCTCTGTCTTAGATCTCAAGACCGTGGGGAGCCCTTGACTGGCCAACATCATGTTGAGAGAATAATACCCACTAAATTATCTATTGGTGGGCTTTGGGAAGTGGATACCCTGCCTCTAATAGATTTTCACAGTCTTAGGGGCAACTTGGAGACATTTGGATCCTGTTCCAGACATTCTCATGTACATGGCTTCTAGCTGTGACCTGGACATGAGGATTCTTAAAGCTACATGATGTTTTATTTTATTTTTTTTTCTTTCATAACTGAGATTTTATTGGTTGTTTTGAGGATCAGTACACAGATATTTCAATTTGTACACAATTCTTAACATACGTACCAAAAATTAAAAAATCATGTAGTTGTGATTCTTTTCTGAAGTTATTCCAGTGACTTTCCAGCTTAAAATTTGGAGGCAAATTTTCCTTAACAGGATATCAAATACCAATATCTTCAAATATTGATATGCTGTTACATCTGAAGTCCCACTAATTCACAATTTAATATCATATACACTACACACTCCAATTGTCAATCATTCACAGCACATTAACAAAGTTACTAGAAGAACTGGACTACCACAACGAAAGATGTTACAGGGTGCACAAAATTCTGACCAGGAGAGCCAAGATCGAGTGAGTAATTTGCTTTAGGAAACAATTCTACCAAAAACAGAGGAGCAATTTAAAGTGTTCAAGACATTAAATGCACAACTGACTCCAAACTGCCATTTAGTATGCTTCGTATTATAGGATATAAAAGCTAACCCCCCATCTATGGAATGTTAAGCTGACACCCAAGACAATCAAAGCCCCCCATATTCAATATCCCACTATCTTTTGGTTGTACCAAAAAATAAACAACCAGCAAATGATTTCACCTCTTAAAAAAAAGCATTTACACTTAAAAAATGGGATGAGGTGTGATTCCCTCCTTATTTTTAAAAATGTTTCTAGAGCTACTAAAAAACTTGCATTTACAAAATAGTTGATAAAAATATTCCTCTGGATTGTACAAGAAGGGAGACAGGGACCACTGAGGACCAGGTGTGTGATATTAATCCAACTTGGCTTCTTTCTCTCCTGCTTCATCAGAGGCTGGGCTCTCCTCGTTTTTAGTTTCTCCGTTTTCTGCAGGTAAGTCTTCTTTAGTCTCTTGGTTAGCCACTTCGGCCTGTTTTCCCTTTGCTCCCCTTTTCCCTTTTGTTTGCACTTTTTTGTCTGAAGATTTATCCTTTCCCGCCGCCTTTTTTGGCTTCGTCTCCACTTTTGCGGGAGCCGGTTTAGCTGACAACCTCGCCGATCTCCTCTTGGGCTCCTCCTTTGCCGCCCCCTCGGCGGAGCTGACCTTCCTCTTGGGCATCGTGGCGGCGGGGTGGCCGCGTGCCGGGTGCCTGCGGGCCGCGGCGCGCCGAGAGCCTTCGCGGAGCTGGGCTGTCTGGCCGCTGCCGCTCCTCCCTACATGATGTTTTAGAAACAGATTTTTTTGGTGAGTGGTTCATTGCAGACAATCCAGATCCTCATTTAATATTATTAACATGACCATGTTTGCATGGTTCCTCCCGCCCTCCAAATACTAGTAGCAATGCAATCCAAACTCCTTGCATGGTGCTACAGCATCTGATCCTCCTCACCTAGCCATCCTCATCTCCAGATCACACTTAAAAAAGAGTCTCTCAGGACCGTGAGTGCTTTGCTATAAAGCCACAGTTGGCCCCAGCTTTCAAGCAGAGAGGAGCACAACTTGTATTCTGAGGCCCAAGTAGATGTGAAAATTTGGCTTTTCCACAATATTGATGGTATTGTTTAACATTGAACAGGATGCTTTTGCTTAGAGCAGACCACTGAACCCTCTGTGGAGCGGGTGTAGGGGTGAGGAGGTGGGGCTGTTGGGGTGTGGCTGGGTGGAGGGCTCCCAGAGGCAAAGGAAAAGAACTCAGGCCGTGAGGGGCAGGGCTCAACACCTGGGAGCCTGCCTTCATCCTCTGGGCAAGTTGCTGCGCCATCTTCCAAGACAGGCACCAGGCTCTCCCTGCAGAAGCCCACAGATGAGACCCTCTACCCTAAGAGGTGCAAAAAGGGATTAGACTGGAAGCAACTTCTGGGCTGGCCACCACGCTTCCACTCTCGCCTGTGGTGGGAGGAGCCACGAAGTCCAGCCCACCAGCCCACGGCATCTCAGTGGCCTCCACACAGCCCACTGCGGCCCCATTGGCTGAGGGTGGGCAACCTGAACAGGGAAGGTCTTCGGTAGCCGCCTTGGCCAAGTCTCCTATGAGGGCCTCTGACTAGAAGTTGGGCGGTGCAGAGGGGCAGGCACGGCCCCTGGGCAGGTGCTGTGATCACAGTGCTGCTGGGAGGCTTAGACAGAAGCAACCCTCATGCCCAGTTGCACGCAGAACCCAGGCCGTCCTGACGGCAGGACCATGCTCCGGTTTATTTCCAGGGCTCTTGCCTTCTGGAGGAGGGTGGACTCGTCGGAGGCTGAGAGGGCGCAGCATCTGAGGCTCCTGGAAGGTACTCAACTCATCCCTTCCCTCCCCGACGCGCCTGTACTTAGCAGTGCGTCTCACTCCTGGTTCTAGGCCGCAAGAGCCCAAAAGGGCACTGCGTATCCCAGGCGGCACCACCCTGTGGGAAGGGGCGTCCCCAGTCCCTGAACATGTCCCCCTAGTCTAAAGTGGAGAAGGTGTGGACAGAGAAGGCCCCTGGGGAACTGTGCTTCACCCTTGCATTTCCCGATGCCTTTGGAATTTATATTGTGCATGTGTTATGAGAATGTGCTGAAGATTCCTTTCCAGATACAGTGTATCACCCCAGTTTAAGGGTGAATCTTATTTTATTTCGCTAACGCCCGTGTATTTGATGCCGAGTGGATGGATGATGTATCTGTCCCCGTCAGAGGGCAGGAGCCGCCTTTAACTTGCTTGCCTTTGTGCCCTAAAAACCTGCCCCCAGGGTCTGGCACTGAGGGGATGACTCGGGGGACACTGAGAAGGCGTCGTTTTGTTGGTGGGAATCTGTTAAATGGAGAGGGTTTGCTGGGGAGGGTGGTGTCCCTGCTCTGGTTGCACTGATTCTCATGTGGGCCGAGTGCTTGTCTGTGCCAAGCGCTGGGCTCAGGGCCTGGGGGCATCCACGTCCTTTCATCCTCAAAAAACTCCCAGAGAGAAGTGGCGGTGTTGTCCATTTGACAGCGGGGTGTCAGGGAGGGAGACACAGGCTGGGACGAGCGGGCACAGGCCAGTCTCAGCAGGACCCGAGGCCCCACAGCGGTTCCCTGACCTCTGCGCTCCCGCCCGGGCGCTTCCACACAGGAGTCTGTGCCCTGTGCGCCGGCTCGGGGTGGCAGTTTGCCAGAGGCGGCTCTTGAGCAGCATTGTTCCTTCAGCAGGGCCCCCGGCTTCCAGGTGCCAGAATCTCCCTGCAGCTTCTCTGGCAGCGGAGTTCGAGGAATTTGAGCCCCGCAGAGGTGGCTGAATCTTAGCGAAGTTTGTGATGCGAGGCTGCTGCATAGCTGTTAGCTGACATCTCTCTCTGCAGCGTCCACTAATTACCCTCCCTTTTACCAGTGGAACGACACAGGAGAGTCTTTGACAAGTTTTCATGTGCTTGAGTGGAAGTTGCCTCTCTTGTATTCCTCTTTCTTCGGTGCTATGTTTTTGTCTTTTTATAATTTTATTTGTTTATCTATTGGCTGCGTTGTGTCTTCGTTGCTGCGCGGATGCTTTCTCTTGTTTCGGAGCTCGAGCTCTAGGTGCATGGGGTTCAGTAGTTGTGGCACAAGGGCTCAGTACTTGTGGCTCATGGGCTCAATAGTTGTGGCTCGTGGGCTCTAGAGCACAGGCTCAGTAGTTGTGGCATACAGGCTTAGCTGCTCTGCGGCACGTGGGATCTTCCCAGCCCAGTGATCAAACCCATGTCTCCTGCATGGGCAGGCGGATTCTTAAACACTGTGCCACCAGGGAAGTCCAGTGCTGTGTTTTAAAGTAATAAATTTGACCCATTTTTTTTTCAAATTTTCAGGATTTTCTTGGCTTCTGATTCCGTAATCTATTATAATCAAGTTTTTCCCCAGCCACCCCTTGTCAATTCAGCCAAGTCTTTGAACAAGCACCTAAGGCACAGTGGTTCATAGCGTGGGCTCTGCAGGCTGGCTCTCTAGGTTTAGATCCCAAATTATGGTTTTCTTGCTGTGTTTGTTCACAAAAAAATAAACCCAAGTGATTCAGATGCACATTTGGGCTAGATTTAAATCCCCAGATCTCTTTATGTGCTTTGTCTGGTGAGTTAAGAATTTCCAGATCTGCTGTTGATGCAGTTGTTGATTACAATGAAATTATATAACAATGGATGCTAAGACTGTCTAGATGCAGATACCATGACAGCAACAAACATACAAGCTCAAACCTGTGGGAGGCATTCACAATTCTAAGCAGTTGACATGTATGTGTCAGTTACTATTTATAACAACCTTTTTTCCACAGCTTTTTTTAAAATACATTTATTTATTTATTTATTTATTGGCTGCTTTGGGTCTTCATTGCTGCACATGGGCTTTCTCTAGTTGTGGCGAGCGGGGGCTACTCTTCATTGTGGTGCACGGGCTCCTCATTGCGATGTCTTCTCTTGTTGTGGAGCATGGGCTCTAGGTGAGGGCTTCAGTAGTTGCAGCACACAGGCTCAATAGTTGTGGCGCATGGGCTTAGGTGCTCCATGGCATGTGGAACCTCCCTGGAGCAGGGATCGAACCCATGTTCCCTGCATTGGCAGGCAGATTCTTAACCACTGCCCCACCTAGGAAGTCCTTTCCCCAGCTTTATTGAGATATAATTGGCATATAACATTGTGTGAGTTTAAGGTGTACAGTTTGATGATTTGATATATGTATATATTGTGAAATGTTTACACAATAAGGTTAGTTAATACTTCCATCACCTCACATAATTATCTTCTTTTTTATGGTAAGAACATTTAAGATCCACTCTTTTGGGCATTGTCATTGCCCTGGTTTTACAGATGAAAACAAATTCAGAGAGGTTAAGAAATGAACCCAGAGTTACAGAGATTTAGGTAAGGGGAAAAGCTGTGTGATTCAAAACCAGGCGGTCGAGCCCTAGACTCAGAGTTCTTCCCCTTAGAGCTCCACTGCCTTGGGCATGGAGCCGCTGTGCCAAACAAAGAAATAGAGGAACCAGCGTTTCAACTTAAGCCTTCTGCCTCCCGAATCCTTCACACTTCACCACTATGTTCTACTATCATTGCCATATGTACCTCAAATCTAGCCCAATTTATTTCTAGATTTAGTTCATTGTCTATTATATCTTCCTCTGGTAGGGCTTCTTTATAATGTGTGTTTGCTTCTAGATTAATTAATGAAACCTTTACTTTACTCATCTCTTAGGTGACACCAAGTTAAAAACTGTGCAGGGAGTCATGACAAAGCTCTGTAGTGACTGTGGCTTGATCGATGAGCTGATCTACTTCAGCAGTGATGTTGTGACTGGCAACGTGCTTCTGAAAGTTGGGCAAAAGGTTACTGAAGTTGTGGAGGAAGATGAAACATCTCATGAATTGAAAGCAATCAAAGTAAGATAAGTTTGGGGACCGTCATTATTCCTGGGGGGACTTCCAACCTTGCTCCTATTTTTTTAATCTCTCTGAGGTGACGTGGTATGTGGATGTAGGGTGGAATTTGAAGGCCAATTCACTGGATGATGTAGAACATTTGTTCTTTTCTTCGTAGTAGTGCTTTCTGTTTATAAAAATATAAATTTTGTATCTATTCTTCAGCATTTGAAACTGTTGTTTACAATGATAATTATTAGAGTCTATATTATCCCGAAACTTCCTTTTTTCACCTGTGTAAAATATTTTTGTTGAAATGTAATTGCTAGGTGAACAGACATGCATTTTAATCACTTTTTAAAAACAGCCTTATTAAGTCAAAAACAAATACCATATGATATCGCTTACGTGTGGAATCTAAAAAAAATGGTACAAATGAACTTACAAAATAGAAATAGAGTCACAGATGTAGAAAACAAACATGGTTACAAAGGGGGAAAGGGGGCGATAAATTGGGAGATTGGGATTGATATATACACACTGCTATATATAAAGTAGATAACTAATAGGGACCTACTGTATACTACAGAGAACTCTACTCAGTACTCTGTGATGACCTATATGGGAAAAGAATCTAAAAAAGAGTGGATATATGTATACGTATAACTGATTCACTTTGCTGTACACCTGAAACTAATGCAGCATTGTGAATCAACTATACTCCAATGAAAATTTTTTAAAGAAAGTAAAAGGTTTTATCAGAATGCAAAAACATACAAACAGCGTTATTGAGGTACAATTTACGTACCAAAAGATTCTCTGATTTTGAGGGTATAGTTCAATGACATTTTTAGTAAATTTACAGAGTTGTGCAACCATTTCCTCAGTACAGATATTCACCATGTTAATAGGTGTGATCGAATTATGCTTCAGCTTTATTGGACTAATTGACACTGTAGTCTCTGAATCTTAAATTCTCTCCTTACTGGGAATTCCCAGAAGCCAATTTTTGCACATATTTTTACCAATTGTCAGAACTTGCTTTGAATTTATTATTCTTGTATTTTACTCCCCTTTGATTGTGAATTCCTGGGGGCAGGAACAGTATGTCTTTTATCTTTGAATCTAATATGATCAGTGAGTTTAACTTGGTGCACAAATAATGTTTTCAGACATGTTTAAAAAATATATGACAGTACAACGCAAAGCATGAACACTCATTTGGACTTTAATTAAATATAATTTATTAATATCAGTTCATCAATTGAACAAATGTACCAATTGAACAAATGCAAGATGCTAGTAATAGGGGAAGCTAAGGGTAGAGGAGAGGAATATATGGGAACTTTCTGCTCAGTTTTCCTAAACTGCTCTAAAAAATAAAATAAAAAAGATATGAAGTTCAGGTATTATTTTCTCATCTCATGTCTATGGTATGTTTGTCAGGTGAAATATATTCACCGCTGTTTATTTTAGTTGTTTAAACCATTTCTCAAACAACAATGATTTAAGCATATGTTTCTGATTTTTAAACTTTTGTTATGTGTGGAGTAGCTGTTTCTTTCTGTCACAGGTGGATGCTTTCTGTGATAATTGCCATGATGATGGCCTTCCAGACCGCTGTACTAGAGTTTCACTTGGCTGTATTAACTCTTTGATGGAAGGTGTTAACTACATTCCTCACACAACTTACTTCTCTCTAGACGTTGTTTGTAAAGGTACAATTTACATTTTTAAAAATTTAAAATTAGGTTCTACCTAGTTTTTAATTTTATAGACTACATTTGAAAATGATTACAGGCATTATTTCTGGGGACGAATTTGGGGCATGCTTAATTGGTGAAAGGATTTTATACTATCATTACTTCTCCATTGTCCTTGGCTTCATTTGCAGGCTAATACTTGAGGTGGACTTTTGGAGTTGAAAATGATGTACAGCAAGGGACAGATGCATAATGTTTTTAAAAGCTCATGGTATCATTTGTTGCATTTTCATTTACTGGATGCAGTTACTAGTATTTGTGTAATTTTTCCATTCATATAGGCATTGCCTTTCTTCTAATCTAACTGAAAAAATAAGTATATAGAGATACTGTTTTTTTTAATTCAAAAGCTTTAAAATAAGGTTTGAATGTAGCCTTGTATTTTTCTGTTGACTTGCAAACTGGCCCTGTACATGGAGGACAAGGAGAGACCTAGAAAGAGGCAGGCCACTCCAGATGGGTAGTGAGCAGGTTTAATAAGCAAGGGAACTTAATATACAATGCTTTTCTTCAGTGTATAAAATAAGTAGATCTTTGTACCCACCTGCCAGAATTTTAACAGTTTATACAGAGGCCTTAACAGGGTTCAGTCACGTATACCACCCAGATGGTCTCAGCAATACCTTACTCTCTCAAGGGAAAGGTGGGTGGATCATGTGTTCCAAGCACAATGGAAGAGATAAGGAGCCTCCAATTGCCCAGGTCTAGTTTGTGGGTCAGCCAGTGGTCATGTCTTCTCAGTAACCTCCTCCAACACTTTCAGTGTATGTGTGTGTGTGTGTGTCCATTAATTATAAGGTATAACATTTTGTTATTTTATGCCTAAAGCAATAATTTATTAATGCTATTTGAGTTTAACTCAGCTCAAGATAGAGTGCTAGATATTGGCAAGACCAAGACAACTAAGACTTTATTAAACCCTGCTCGCAAAGAGCTCATAGTTTAATTGGGAGAGACAGACATTAAAAGAATGTGATTAAAAGAATGTAAAAAAAAGAAAGAAAGAAAATACATTACTGAGCAGAGGAGAGAGAATGATTGAGTGCTATGGAGAGAACTGGGGAAGGCTGCCTGGGTGAGGTGCTTTCCCAGCTGGACACTATACCCCTGCAATTCCCTGCCAGGCTGGATTTTGAAAGATGAATAGAAGTAAAAATATTGTACCTGTTTAAGCCCAATGAGAAGTCCCCAAAGATGAGTGTCTGGTGGCAGCTAGGATTTTAAGACCCATTTAGTCAGAAATGCCTAATTCTAGGAGAAAAGGCCTCTGTGATTGCTAAGCTCCAAAGGCAATATTTTGGTCCCTATAACCATGCCAGCAGGAAGTCACCACCAATGGTAGCCCTTGCCAGGAGAAATCTTCTCAGGATGGGAAACACTTGAAGATGTTTTTAATGCCAAAGAGATTAGTCAAAGCTGAAGAAGAGAGCAGGAAAGACTGATGGAACAAGGTCCCTGCTTGTAAAGAGAAGATGGGACCCAAAGCACAGGTGGAGGGCTTTACTGCTGCAAAATAAATTGAGTGAATTGAAGTAATAGACTGTCTAGGGTGAAAGAGAGAGTAGATGAAAAAGAAGACCCGAGCACTTAACCAGCCATACTCAGAATTGTCAGAATAGCTGCTGGTTTTTTTTTGGGGGGGGGGGATGGGCAGGGGGAGGTAGTATTTATTTATTTATTTATTTGGCTGTGCCCAGCCTTAGTTGCTGCATGCAGGATCTTCCTGTGTGCGGGATCTTCCTTGCTTCATGCAGGATCTTCGTTATATCATGTGGGATCTTTTAGTTGCAGCATGCGGGATCTTAGTGGCATGTGGGGTCTAGTTTCCCACATTGGGAGCACGGAGTCTTAACCACTTTAATCTGATTATAAAACCCAATGAAAATGGCAAAAACAATTATAATTTAAAACCTAATAGGAATCTAAAAGAAGGAAAAATTGTGTTAATTTTTCTTTGTTCCACATAACAGGGAATCCGTTTATATTCTTTCCTTGTTTATGTTCATTCAACAGATACTTGAGTGCCTCACTCTCTTCTAGGTACTACTTTCATAATACTTACATTCTAATGAGGTAGAACTCAGACAATACGCAAGTAAGCCTCCCCCACCCTCCCAAAAAGAGATACAGATTGTTTTCTGCTCTCTGGGACTTGAAGAAGCCATTGTGATAGTAAAACTGGGAGTAGAGTGAGGTGAGGTTTACTATAGATAGCAGATTAGGGAAAGCCTCTCTGAGGGGTGACACTTGAGCTGAGACCTGAAGGAGAAGAAGGAGCCAGCTGGGGAAAATATTTCAAAGGGAAGAAACGTTGGAAAAGCCCTGATGGAAAAATCTTGTCGTGTCCTCAGAACTGAAGGGAGGGCAGGATGGCTGGAGTGTAGTGAGTAGGTGTCCTATGACTTGAATGAGGAATGGATATGCAATGAGATTGTAAATGCCAGTAGGATTCAGATGTTATAGAATCTGGTACTGTGTTAAGTACAAGGTTTACCCTACCAGATTTAATCCTCTCAGGAACCTTCTGAGGTAACCTTGGTGTGTTCAGTTCTAACAGGATGGTATAGATGAAAAAAAACTGTAAGCGGGTTGAGGAGTGAGTGGGCAGTAAATATATGCACACGTGTGTGAGAGGAGTGTGTGAGAGTGAGAAACTGAGTGTGTGTATGTTCTTTTTTTGCCCAACATGAATGTGTTTATATGTCAGTGGGAGATGGTCTCATTGGTGCTTCTAGGTTTTAAAACCAATCCCATTTGGTTTTATCGGCCTCACAAGATGGTGGTGATCAGCCTTGTTTTGCAGACAAGATTTGAGGGTTTGGGTCCATGAATGTTGCTCATGGGAAATGGTTAACATCAGTGATGGGTCTCAGATTTTTTTTTTTTTTTTTTGGCCACACCTCGCAGCACATGGGATCTTAGTTCCCTGACCAGGGATTGAACCCACACCCCCTACAGTGGAAGGGCAGAGAGAGTCTTAAGAACTGGACCACGGGGGAATTCCCTCAGAAACAATAAATCTTAACGATTTTTGTGAAGGATGCTAAAATGGAATTGGGCATTCAGCTTAAGCGTTGGGGTGGGGACATCTACCAAGGGCACAATGTTGCTATTTCTTTTGTATTTTTCAGGTCATGCCTGAATACAGTCCTAGAACATCTTGTATATCCTTGTGTAACCAGTGTGACCTGAAGTAGAAGCCTGGGGTCACAAATAAGGTTATTTCTTCATTTTTCAGAATATACTGGCTTGAGTATCCACTTGAAAGATTAAAAAGAAGTTCCACATAGCCTTCTTATCCCTTTCTGGACTTTCCTTTACACCTTGAATTGCCCAATAGTCAGTCATCTTAGTCCAGAGGCAGCTTCCCTGTTTCAGCATGCCTCTGTAGTGACTAAAGGACCCTGTTCTTCAACTGCTGACATCCTTATGATGGGATTTGGCCAGTGGAAAGCAGAAGCAGGAGACGGGAGTGGGCAGGGAAATGTTGGAATATTTATTCCCCTAACTACTAATGAATAGTATTCCCCTAATGAATAATATTTATTCATTGTCAGGCTGCAGGGCCACACTCTACTACAGCTTTAGCTGTAGCGGGTGACCGTATCCTCTATTGTCCAAACTGAGTCATTTTTGAGACTAGAAGGGGGTGTTACAAGCGATCAAAGTTAAATCTGCTTTTGTAGTATTTATATATGACTAACTATGGTTTTATGTTTGGATCTTTAAAATAGAATTAGTCATAAATTTTTCAAAAGTAGAATTATTTCTAAAAAAAATCTTCTGTATACATTAATAGAAACTTTTGAATGTTTCATCAAATTGCAGTCCAGCAGCAAATTTGTAGGTTTTCTTAATTTCCTTCCATTCTGTTGGACAATAGAAATGTTTCCAATCCAAAATAAGAGCTACATTCAAAGATTCTTGCCACCTGCTGAAATGTTCCCAACTACAATTATCTGATTTCAAGCTTGTACACCATGTGAGCTCTGATGGTTCAATTTGTTCCCTTCCTCCATTTTTCTAGGGAAAAATTTCAACACTTCTCTCTTTGCAAACATTATATCAACAATTGTAATTCTCCAAAAGCTTTAAAACCTGAATTTTGGCACTGTGTTGAATTTTTTTAAATAAATTTATTTATTTATTGGCTGCGTTGGGTCTTCATTGCTGCACATGGGCTTTCTGCAGTTGCGGCGAGCGGGAACTACTCTTCATTGTGGTTCACGGGCTCCTCATGGTAGTGGCTTCTCTTGTTGCGGAGCATGGGCTCTAGGCACACAGGCTTCAGTAGTTGTGGCTCATGGGCTCTAGAGCACAGGCTCAGTATTTGTGGCACATGGGCTTAGTTGCTCCAAGGTATGTGAGATCTTCCTGGAGCAGGGATCGAACCCGTGTCCCCTGCATTGGCAGGTGGATTCTTAACCACTGTGCCACCTAGGAAGTCCCTGAATTTTTTGATTAAAGATTTTCAGCTGATTTTAAACAGACTGTAATTAAAATTGAAAATACTCATTTAAAAAAATCACTACCATGTTAAAACAGGCTGATTTACACAGCAGTCCTTCAGAGGCTCAAGTACACCTGAAATCTGATCAGTACAACAAAAAGAGAAAACTAGTGTGGAAAAAAAGAGAAAACTTACTGTGCTGAGTCATTTTCCTTTTGTATTCAGTATTAACTTTGCCCCAGAAGTTTTGTAGTTCAGTTATTTTGAAAATATAAATACACACACACATACCTTCTAAATTTTGATTAACTATGGTTTTGGTTTCAATTGGTTGAACATTATAAATGTTTGGATGTGGTTATGAATTATGCTTGCACCACAACTAATTCCAAGTACATTTCTGCTCCATCAGTTTTTTTTCAGTTTCTAACAACCTTAGGTTTACTATGATACTGTTTTCCAAATTTGTATTTGTATTAGCACTGCAAAAACAAATAATTTTATCCCCAGTGTAAACTGCATCTATAATGGCATTTATATTAGCATTAGATAGTTCACTTTTGCCAGAAAAAAAGTTTTCACAACTTTTGTCAATGCTCTTCAGCCAAAGACCAAGTTGGCTTGATGACTTGTTTCAGAGAGGGAGAACATACACCATGGGGACCCATGGCATGTCTCAGTAAGAGGGTATTAGAAAGAACCTATTATAGGATTTGAGGTTTAGTTAGCTGATTTGGGGGAGAGTCTAAGGAAGCAGGGGTTTAGCGCTAGGTTGGATGCTGTCAGAAAGCAGGGGCAGTTCTGTGACTGGGTATTTTGTGGGTGGTATAGTAGTCTTGTTTTTTTCTGTGCTTTGACAAAATTATTAAATGGCCTTGCTTTGTTTCATTCTGTCATGGACTCAGGGTAGTACCTGAAGCTGTATCCTGTGAGATTGTTTATGTACAACAGGAAAATAGAAGACTTGGCTGTGTGAGTCAAATCAGCTAGTTAAAATATTGAAGTGTAGCTATGAACAGTTTTGGACATCAGAAGCTGTTTTTTTTTCTTTATCACTTTGATTCCATGATTTAGAAGGAAGGACTCAAACCATTATTGGAATTTCCGTAACTCTTTTCCTCTTTAAAGCATCTGGCATCATTTAACTGTTTGTGAAGTTCTCCTAATGGAGCTAACATATTAGCTCCATAACATATTGTTTCAGTTTTCCAATGTGCCTAAGAGAAATTGGAATAAAACACTGTTGAAATTATGTTAGAGCAGTTAGTTGATAAAAGAAAAAAGTCATGTGTCATAGAATTATATGCAAACGAGCCTTTTTCAGTTTCCCATGTTAACTTCTTGTCCTTGGTCACTGTTTCTGTAAAAATTTACTACATCATAAATAAATGCTTAAGTAGATTTGGATCTCTGGCTTTCTTGTGGTTAGTGATATCACTGTGGCCCCCATGGTAGAGAGTAAATGTTGGCAGACTAAATGTTGTTTTAGTCTACTCAGGCTGCCATAATCAAATACCATACACTGGGCGGCTTAAACAACATATATTTATTTTCTCATAGTTCTAGATGTCCAAGATCGAGGTTTCAGCCAATTTGCTTTCTGGGTGAGAGCTCTCTTCCCCACCAAGTCCTCACATGACCTTTCCTTGGTGTGTGTACAGGTCAAGAGAGGGACAGAGACAGAGAGACAGAGAAAGAGAGAGGGAGAGGGAGAGAGAGAGAGAGAGAACAAACTCTTGTGTCTCTTCTACAAAGAACATTAATCCAGTCAGATTAGGGCCCCATCCTTATGACCTCATTTAACCTTAATTGCTTCCTTAGAGTCCCCATCTCCAAATATAGCCACACTGGAGATCAGGGCTTTAACATATGAATTTTGAGGGGACACAAACGTTCAGTCCATAACACAGATGAATTGACGAGATGTGTGTTCATTGACCTTCTTTGAAAATCAATTCATTTTTCATTTTTCCTAAACATGCATTCATTTTTTATCTCATTGCTGCCAAAAGGGTTTATTGAAAACTGAAAAAAGGGTTACAAAATTATTAAATAAGTAGTTATAGATTTATACTATAGCAAGAGCATTAGGACTAATCTCTGCACTTGATAAAGGACACCTGGGCTGATTTTTCCCACAAATGTTTCATGTAAACCTGACCTAGAGTTTTTTACATTTCTCAGTGATCCTGCCAACTTAATGGCCTTGCAGAATCTTGCCATTTTTAGGCCATGGAATGTGCCACAGCATGACTGGTTGGAGTTAACTATCCCCAGTCACTCACCATTAAGGACACTTTGTTTTATTATCAAGTGCCCTCCATGTGGTATATAATGAAATCAGACATACATACTCTTTTGTTTAATACTTTTTTTTACTCAGAAGGATATTTTTAGATTCATCTACATTGTTGCACGTGTCTGTAGTTCATTTTGTATATCACAGTTTCTCCATTTTCCTGTTGAATGTCATGTTGGCTCTTATCAGCTTTTGGCTATTATGAATAAAGCTGTTAAAAAATTCTTATACAAGCCTTTTTGTGAACCTATGATTTTGTTTGTCAAGGCTAAATTCTTAGGACTAGGCCTGAAGCTGCTGAATCACAGTTTAAGGAAAAACATAAATCTAGGGAGCTATGGGTTGAAAAATTAGGTAAAGTGTTCAGGGCAGGTTTTACTGAGGAAGTAAAGTTTCAGTAAAGACCTGAAAGAGGAGAATAAGGAAGTGAGCCACATAGGGATTTATAGGTCATTGTAAGGATTTGGCCTTTTGGGGGGCTTTGAACAATGATATTGAGGTGAGTTGTGTTTTAAGATGTTCACTC
This sequence comes from Hippopotamus amphibius kiboko, assembly GCF_030028045.1. NCBI lineage: Eukaryota > Metazoa > Chordata > Mammalia > Artiodactyla > Hippopotamidae > Hippopotamus > Hippopotamus amphibius. The sequence goes on along the minus strand of NC_080203.1, from coordinate 18,177,409 downwards.
TGGCTGTCATGCTGAGAACAGGGTATACGGGACAAAGGTGAAATTGAGAAGAAAAGTTAGGAATATGTTGCAATAGTCCTGATGAGAGATGATGGAGACTTGGCTAAGATGAGTAGAAGGGGAGGCTGTAAGGATTGATTTGATTCTAGAAATGTTTTGAAGGTAGAAGTGAAAGTATCGGCTGATGGATTGCAATTTAGTGTGAACGGAAGTGGAGTCAAGAGTTACTCCTAAGTGTTTTGTTGGAACAATAGTAAGGGTAGAGTTTCCATTTTTGAGATGTGGAAAGCAAAATTGGGTACACAAGAAGACTAGCAAGATCTCAGCTTTAAACGTGATAGTTTGAGTAAACACTTGAATATATGAATCTGTAGTTGGTTAGAGCTCCAGTTATACACATTTTGGAATTATCAGCCTATGGATATTATATAAGGCCACACAAAGGAAATGTGGAGAGAGAGGGAGAGAGGAAGGGAGGAAAGGAGAGAGAGAGAGAGTGAGAGAGGTCTCTCATGTGGTCTTGGGTCATTCTAGTTGTAATGGAACCAAGGAGAACAAGGAAAGGGCTATGAAGGAACTAGGGAATGCTGGATCATAGGGTACAGAAATGTCTAACTTCAGTAGATATTGCCAACTTTCTGAAGTGGTTGTACCAAGCTTCACTTTCAGTAGCAGCATTTGAGAATTCCATTTGCTTCAAATCCTACATGATACCTTTGTATCCTGTGGCTTGCTTTTAACTTGTTGTAGAAATTTGTAAATATTTGTTTATAACTGAAAAATATAAAATATATAGAGTTCATCATAGGTCCAAAACACCTGAGAAAGTTGGTAATGTCTGTAGCAATATGTCCTACTGCTACTGCTCCCACTAATAGCAGTCAACATTTATTTGGTGCCGGTTCTGTGCCAACTATTGTTATATGAGTTTTATATGTATTGATTAATTGTTTCTTCAATTCTATGCAGTAAGTACTACTATTATGCTTCTCATTTTATAGATGAAGAAATCAAGGCACAGAGAGTTAAGTAAATTGAGTAAGGGGCAGTATTAAGGTGTTTTTTTTAACTTTTTATTTTTTTTATTTTTAACAATAAACTGCATGTATTTAGAGTGTACAATTAGGTATCCCAATCTCCTAATTCATTCCCCCCCACCAACACTCCCCGCTTTCCCCACTTGGTGTCCATATGTTTGTTCTCTACATCTGTGTCTCTATTTCTGCCTTGCAAACCGGTTGATCTGTACCATTTTTCTGTAGTCCACATATATGTGTTAATATACAATATTTGTTTTTCTCTTTCTGACTCACTTCACTCTGTATGACAGTCTCTAGGTCCATCCATGTCTAAAAATGTCCCAGTTTCATTGCTTTTAACAGCTGAGTAATATTCCATTGTATATATGTACCACATCTTCTTTATCCATTCATCTGTTGATGGACATTTAGGTTGCTTCCATGTCCTGGCTATTGTAAATAGTGCCGCAATGAACATTGGAGTGCATGTGTCTTTTTGAATGATGGTGTTCTCTGGGTATATGCCCAGTAGTGGGATTGCTGGGTCATATGGTAGTTCCATTTTTAGTTGTGCAAGGAACCTCCATACTGTTTTCCATAGTGGCTGTATCAATTTACATTCCCACAAGCAATGCAAGAGCGTTCCTTTTTCTCCACACCCTCTCCAGCATTTACTGTTTGTAGATTTTCTGATGATGCCCATTCTAACCAGTGTGAGGTGCTACCTCATTGTAGTTTTGATTTGCATTTCTCTAATAATTAGTGATGTTGAGCAGCTTTTCATGTGCCTCTTGGCCATCCACATGTCTTCTTTGGAGAAATGCCTATTTAGGTCTTCTGCCCATTTTTGGATTGGGTTGTTTTTTTTGATATTGAGCTGGATACACTGTTTATATGTTTTGGAGATTAGTCCTTTGTCTATTGCTTCATTTGCAAATATTTTTCCCATTCTGAGGGTTGTCTTTTCGTCTTCCTCATAGTTTCCTTTGCTGTGCAGAAGCTCTGAAGTTTCATTAGGTCCCACTTATTTATTTTTGTTTTTATTTCCATTATTCTAGGGGGTGGATCAGAAAAGATCTTGCTGTTATTTACGTCGAAGAGTGTTCTTCCTATGTTTTCCTCTAGGAGTTATATAGTGTCTGGCCTTACATTTAGGTCTTTGATCCATGTTCAGTTTATTTTTGTGTATGGTGTTAGGAAGTGTTCTAATTTCATTCTTTTCCATGTAGCTGTCCAGTTTTCCCAGCACCACTTATTGAAGAGGCTGCCTTTTCTCCATTGTATATCCTTGCCTCCTTTGTCATAGATTAGTTGACCATAGTTTATCTCTGGGCTTTCTATCCTGTTCCATTGATCTATATTTCTGTTTTTGTGCCAGTACCATACTGTCTTGATCACTGTAGCCTTGTAGTATAGCCTGAAGTCAGGAAGGCTGATTCCACCAGCTCCGTCTTTCCTTCTCAAGATTGCTTTGGCTGTTTGGGGACTTTTGCGTTTCCATACAAATCGTAAAATTTCTTGTTCTAGTTCTGTGAAAAATGCCATTGGTAACTTGATCGGGATTGCATTGAATCTGTAAATTGCTTTCGGTAATATAGTCATTTTCACAATGTTGATTCTTCCAATCCAAGAACATGGTCTGTCCCGCCATCTGTTTGTGTCTTCTTTGATTTCTTTCATGAGTGTCTTATAGTTTTCTGAGTACAGGTCTTTTACCTCCTTGGTTAGGTTTATTCCTAGGTATTTTATTCTTTTTGTTGCAATGGTGAATGGGATTGTTTCCTTAATTTCTCTTTCTGATCTTTCATTGTTGGTGTATAGAAATGCAAGAGATTTCTGTGTATTAATTTAGTATCTTGCAACTTTACCAAATTCATTGATTAGCTCGAGTAGTTTTCTGGTGGCATCTTTAGGATTTTCTATGTATACTATCATGTCATCTGCAAACAGTGACAGTTTTACTTCTTCTTTTCCAATTTGGATTCCTTTTCTTTCTTTTTCTTCTCTGATGGCTGTGGCAAGGACTTCCAAAACTATGTTGAATAGTAATGGCGAGAGTGGACATCCTCATCTTGTTCCTGATCTTAGAGGGAATGCTTCCAGTTTTTCACCATTGAGAATGATGTTTGCTGTGGGTTTGTCATATATGGCCTTTATTATGTTGAGGTAGGTTCCCTCTATGCCCACCTTCTGGAGAGTTTTTATCATAAATGGGTGTTGAATTTTGTCAAAAGCTTTTTCTGCATCTATTGAGATGATCATGTGGTTTTTATCCTTCAGTTTGTTAATATGGTGTATCATATTGATTGATATCCATATATTGAAGAATCCTTGCATTCCAGGGATAAACGCCACTTGATCATGGTGTATGATCCTTTTAATGTGTTGTTGGATTCTGTTGGCTAGTATTTTGCTGAGGATTTTTTGCATCTAAATTCATCAGCGACATTGGTCTGTAGTTTTCTTTTTCTGTAGTATCTTTGTCTGGTTTTGGTATCAGGGTGATGGTGGCTTCATAAAATGAGTTTGGGAGTGTTCCTTCCTCTGCAATGTTTTGGAAGAGTTTGAGAAGGATGGGTGTTAGCTCTTCTCTAAATGTTTGATAAAATTCACCTGTGAATCCATCTGGTCCTGGACTTTTGTTTGTTGGGAGATTTTTAATTACAGTTTCAATTTCATTACTTGTGATTGGTCTGTTCATGTTTTCTATGTCTTCCTGATTCAGTGTTGGAAGGTTATACCTTTCTAAGAATATGTCCATTTCATCCAGGTAGTCCATTTTATTGGCATATAGTTGCTTGTAGTAATCTCTTATGGTGCTTTTTATTTCTGTGGTGTCCGTTTTAACTTCTTCTGTTTCATTTCTAATTTTATTGATTTGAGTCCTCTCCCTCTTTTTCTTGATGAGTCTTGCTAGAGGTTTATCAATTTTATTTACCTTCTCAAAGAACCAGCTTCTAGTTTTATTGATTTTTGCTATTGTTTTCTTTGTTTCTATTTCATTTATTTCTGCCCTGATCTTTATGATTTCTCTCCGTCTACTCACTTTGGGTTTTGTTTGCTCTTCTTTCTCTAGTTTCTTTAGGTGTAAGGTTAAATTGTTTATTTGGGATGTTTCTTGTTTCTTGAGGTAGGATTGTATCGCTATAAACTTCCCTCTTAGAACTGCCTTTGTGGCATCCCATAGGTTTTGGATCATTGTGTTTTCATTGTCATTTGTCTCTAGGTATTTTTTTATTTCCTCTTTGATTTCTTCAGTGATCTGTTGGTTATTTAGTAACATATTGTTTAGCTTCCATATGTTTGTGTTTTTTACAGTTGTTTTTCCTGTAATTGATTTCTAATCTCATAGCATTGTGGTCAGAAAAGATGCTTGATACGATTTCAATTTTCTTGAATTTACCAAGGCTTGATTTATGACCCAAAATGTGATCTATCCTGGAGAATGTTCCATGTGCACTTGAGAAGAAGGTGTAATCTACTGTTTTTGGATGTAATGTCCTATAGATATCTATTAAATCAAGCTCATTTATTGTGTCATTTAAAGCTTGTGTTTCCTTATTGATTTTCTGTCTGGATGATCTGAGCATTGGTGTAAGTGGGGTGTTAAAGTCCCCCACTATGATTGTGTTCCTTTCGATTTCTGCTTTCATAGTTGTTAGTATTTGCCTTATGCATTGAGGTGCTCCTATACTGGGTACATATATATTTATAATTGTTAACTCTTCTTCTTGGATTGATCCCTCAATCTTTATGTAGTGTCCTTTCTTGTCTCTTGTAACATTTTTTATTTTAAAGTCTATTTTATCTGATATGAGTATCGCTACTCCAGCTTTCTTTTGATTTCCATTTGCATGGAATATCTTTTTCCATCCCCTCACTTTCAGTCTGTATGTGTCCCTATGTCTGAAGTGGGTCTCTTGTAGGCAGCATATATATGGGTCTTGGTTTTGTATCCATTCAGCCAGTCTGTGTCTTTTGGTTGGGGCATTTAGTCCATTTACATTCAAGGTAATTATCGATATGTATGTTCTGTGTTCTGATTACCATTTTCTTAGTTGTTTTGTTTTTGTTTCTGTAGGTCCTTTTCTTCTCTTATGTTTCCTGCTTAGAGAAGTTCCTTTAGCATTTGTTGTAAGGCTGGTTTGGTGGTGCTGAATTCTCTTAGCTGTTGCTTGTCTGTAAAGCTTTTGATTTCTCCATCGAATCTGAATGAGATCCTTGCTGGGTAGAGTATTCTAGGTTGTAGGTTCTTCCCTGTCATCACTTTAAATATTTTGTGCCACTGCCTTCTGGATTGCAGAGTTTCTGCTGAGAAAACAGCTGTTGCCCTTATGGGAGTTCCCTTGTATGTTATTTGTCATTTTTCCCTTGTTGCTTTTAATAACTTTTCTCTGTCTTCAATTTTTGTCAGTTTGACTACTATATATCTTGGCATGTTTCTCGTTGGGTTTATCCTGCCTGGGACTCTCTGTGCTTCCTGCACTTGAGTAGCTATTTCCTTTCCCATGTTAGGAAAGTTTTCAACTATAATCTCTTCCAATATTTTCTCAGGTCCTTTCTCTCTCTCTTCTCCTTCTGGGACCCCTATAATGCGAATGTTGGTGCATTTACCATTGTCCCAGAGCTCTCTTAGGCTGTCTTCAGTTCTTTTCATTCTTTTTTCTTTATTCTTTTCCGCATCAGTGATTATCAGCATTCTGTCTTCCAGCTCACTTATTCGTCCTTCTGCCTCAGTTAATCTGCTATTGGTTCCTTCTAGTGTATTTTTCATTTCAGTTATTGTGTTGCATATCTCTGTTTGTTTCTTCTTTAATTCTTCTAGGTCTTTGGTAAACTTTTCTTGCAACTTTTCGATCTTTGCATCCAATCTTTTTGCAAAGTCCTGGATCATCTTCACCATCATTATTCTGAATTCTTTTTCTGGAAGAGTGCCTCTCTCCTCTTCATTTAGTTGTTTTTCTGATGTTTTATCTTGTCCCTTCATCTGGTACAAAGTCTTTTGCCTTTTCATTTTCTCTGTCTTTCTGTGGCTGTGATTTTCAGTTCCACAAGATGGGATACTGCTGATACTGCTTGATACTGCTGTCTGCCCTCTTGTGGAGGAAGCTGTCTAGGAGGCTCGTGGGTGCTTCCTGATGGGAGGGACTGATGGTGGGTTGGGCTGGGTGGGCGGAGCTCAGTAAAACTTTAATCCGATTTGGTGGGTGGAGCTCAGTGACACTTTAACCTGCTTGTCTGCCAATGGGTGGGGCTGTGTTCCCACTCTGGTGGTCGTTTGGCCTGAGGGGAAGCAGCACTGGAGCTTACAGGCTCTTTGGTGGAGCTAATGGTGGCCTCTGGGAGGGCTCACGCCAATGAGCACTTCTCAGAACCCCTGCAGCCAGTGCCCCTGTCTCCTCCGTGAGCCACAGCTGCCCCCCGCCTCTGCAGGCAACCCTCCAACACCAGCAGGTAGGTCTGGTTCAGTCTCCTATGGGGTCCCTGCTCCTTCCCCCTGGGTCCTGGTGAGCACACTTTTTTGTGTGCCCTCCAAGAGTGGAGTCTCCATTTCCCCCAGTCCTGTGGAGGTCCTGCAATCAAATCCCACTGGCTTTCAAAGTCTGATTCTCTGGGGATTCTTCCTCCTGTTGCTGGACCCCCAGGTTAGGAAGCCTGACGTGGGGCTCAGAACCCTCAGGACTTCTGCGGTATAACTGTTCTCCAGCTTGTGAGTCACCCACCCAGCATTTATGGGATTTGATTTTAACACGATTGCGCCCCTCCTACCATCTCATTGCAGCTTCTCCTTTGTCTCTGGATGTGGGGTGGGTTTTTTTGGTGAGTTCCAGTGTCTTTCTGTCGAGGATTGTTCAGCAGTTAGTTGTAATTCCAGTGCTCTTGCAAGAGGGAGTGAGCGCACGTCCTCCTAATCCGCCATCTTGATTCTTCTCCAGAACTTTCTCTGTCAAGTCAAAGCACTGAGACACAGAGGTTTGCAGCGAATAGAGGGTTTACTCCCAGGGCAGCGAAGAGACAGGTCAGTATTAAGGTTTGAACTCAGGCAGTGAGATTCATACCTGTGCTGTTACGTCCTTTCCTTCCTCTCCAGAAGGAGCTGTGAGTGTGACCCACGGTTTGATAAATCCTGTGCTGTTCTCACAAAGATTGCTCTGAGATGCACAGTTAATGCTTTATCTCAATTGACTTTAAGTCATTAGAGAGAATCAGTGCCTAAGGGATTATAAACTTCGTTTCTGACAGGAAGACTTACAGGTTACCTGTTTTTAAATGTTCAAAATGTACCTTCCACGTTACAGAAGCTATTTTAGGGTATTCCAACGTCAAAGTAACTTATGAAATTTCACATGACAACATTAAGAGATAATTCCAACTTGATTTCTCTCCCTGGCTGTTTTAGGTTTTGAGCCTTATCAGGGTGACCAAGAAGAAGCTGAGTTTTCCATCGAGCCAGACACGCAGAGCAGAAGGGCCCTCTCAGTGAAGCCTCTGAGACACACGCACCTGCATGAGGTAGTTCATTTGATGTTGCCCTTGTTATTTGTTTCTGCCAAGCCTGCCTGTGGTGATAAGTTTTGCTGCCTGGGACTCTCTTGGGTGTGTTGGGAAAGCTAAGAGAAAATATATCCTTTGCCAAAGAGGAGTTTATTTTCTTATTGAAAACGTGGTGCTTCTGAAAGGAAATAATTAGAGAATAATATAGGAGACATATAATTAAGATCTAAATTATACAGTTTATTTAGGAGGTATTAAAATGTTCTGAGAGCAATAACAACAGATAGCAAATCATGTTCAGGGAACTGTTTGGGAAGAATGAATGACGTGGGTGGTGGGACTGAGCTTACAGTAAACGCTGGGTGTAGTTAGGGTAGTGGAGACTAAAAATGAGTGAGAAATTCGGTTTGCATGAAGGTGCAGATAGAGCTTGAAATGTGACAGAGGAAGTGAGAGAAACGATTTTCTTTTTTCATATATATATAAATTTATTTATTTATTTATTTATGGCTGCGTTGGGTCTTTGTTGCTGTGCATGGGCTTTCTCTAGTTGCAGTGAGCAGGGGCTACTCTTTGTTGCAGTGCTCGGGCTTCTCAGTGCGGTAACTTCTCTTGTTGCAGAGCATGGGCTTCTAGGCTCACAGGCTTCAGTAGTTGTAGTACGTGGGCTCTGTAGTTGTGGTGCACAGGCTTAGTTGCTCCACAGCATGTGGGATCTTCCCAGACCAGGGCTTGAAACTGTGTCCCCTGCATTGGCAGGCGGATTCTTAACCACTGCACCACCAGAGAAGTCCAGAAATGGTGTTCTATTTACTACCACATTCCTTTCTTTTTCAATCCCTTTCACTCTCTCCATTGTAACTACAGAGGTTAATGGACATAGTATATTATTTATTTAGAGCAGAGTTTCTAATCCTAGACTCGAATCCACAGAGACTCTAACTTAATTGGTATGGGTAGTTTTACAAAGCCCTCAACTCTGGTGTCTCAAATGTGCCAACCAGGTTGGGAATCTCTGATTTGGAGTGCCCTACAGATTAAAGCCAGGGTGAGGAGGTGCAGACCCTGTGACAGTACATGACCCTTTTACATAAACATTTCCATTATTTGTAATTACATGTCTGCATTACTAGCCTGCAGGGAAGAAGCGGGGTGATAGATGATAATATCTTCTTCACCCTGGATTCTTTGAAACTTCCTGATGGCTATGTACCTCAAGTATCTGACGTCGTCAATGCAGTTGCAGTGGAGAGCGTTCAATCCTGCTATGTTTGGAGGGCAATTTCTATGACTAGTGAAAAGAGGGTAATAAGAAAGCAGTGTTTTTATTCCCTGTGCAGCTTTTCTTCTCTTGGCAGTAAAGGGCCTGGTTTAAATGTGTTTTGGAAAAGAAAACAGCTTAGTAAACCTCAGCAGTTAATTCAGAGACAACTTTTCACATCCTGTGTGTGCTGGCTAAATGGAATGCATCTTCTGGAGGGTGTTCAGCATTTTTCATTATTGATTAAATACATTTTCATGTTCATCCCATGTAATAATCTTATGTCCATGATCTTCTGTTTTTAATGGATCTATTATTTTTAAAAATTAATCTACATTCTCTGTTTTTTTTTTTTCACCTTTAGGACAGTTTCTAATCTGAGGAATGTTTCTTTAGAACACATTGTGCATCATAGTTCATTTTTTTTTTGATATTCTGAGTTTGTGTTACAGGTCCAGTGGGACCACTCAACCATCTAGTGGTTAGTTCCTCACTTTATGGGTGGGCAGTTGGAGTCAATATTCTGTAAACTTTAGATAGTCACCCATCGGTTCACTTCAGAAATAGTGATTACCTCCTATGTGCTAGGTGCTAGGGTTATAGCCTTCAACACAAAGGCCAAAATTCTGTGCCCTAATGGAACTTGTGTTCTGTGAATGCTCACCTGCTTCCTGACCCATGGAGTCTTCGGATAGAAAGGGGCAAGTGGGAGCTGTTTTGTTGCGGCTCCAGGTCCCCAAGAAAATGGTTATTCCAAAGCAGCACAACAGGCTGTGGGAATTCCAGAGAAGTCCACCATTGGACTTGAGAGACACATGGGCCATGGATTCTGCCAGCTCCCCACTGAATTCGCCTGTTTGGTTGAGTGGAAGACTGTTCTTGGAGAGTGACAGTGGATTATCATACACCTAATCGGTGGTGATTCAGTCCCAGCTGCCATTTCATAAACTTCCTCACTGCAGTGAGTGAAACACGTCAGCACCTGGGGTGCAGTGATTGGGTGGGAGGTGTATACTTTTCCTTCATCCTTTTAGCAAACTCCAGGATCTGTCTGCTTTCACAGGGCTGTGCCAACAGTGCTTTACTTTGAACATTGCCTCAGGACTATGTTGACTCTGAGGCCTTTGCCACCATTTTGAATGCAGGGTTCTTGATCATCTCACCCTCATCAGCACAGCACCTGGTCTCCCTAACTGGAAGACATCATGGTGCTGGGACCGGGGAGCAGAAACTATGAGTCTGGCTTGTGTTAGAAATGGGGTTTTACATGTAAACACAGGGACCTGCCACCACACACTTCTGTGGCTCCAGTATTCTGTGGTAGAGCTTCCCAACTCGTGTGCTGGGAATGGGTAGCAGAAGTGCTGATGTACAGGTTCCCATCAGCTCATAGGGATAAATACAATGAAGGAAAAGAAGGAAGACAATCATTTTGAGCAGCATCAGCCAACTACAGCCCTTGGGCCAAATCCGTCCTGTGCCTTTTTTATTTTAAGCAGCTTTATTGAGATGTAATTCACATAAGATGCAATTCACCCATTTAAAGTGTACAATTCAGTGGTTTTTAGTATCTTTGCAGTCGTATGTAACCATCACCACAATTAATTTTAGGACATTTTTCACCCCCACTTGAAAACACCCCGTATCAGGAATAAAAATTAGATTCTACATTTTACCTTTATGATACAGTCATAGACACATTAACTCCCTTTACTGCATTTTAAAGTCAGCTCTTCAAGTGGTTCTGAAGCCTTATAAACACTGAGACCCAAGTGCACTCAATTTGTCGGACATATGGCCCCAGATGCCAGTTATAATCTGAATTTCAAATCTCCCCTCCCACCCAGGTGTGCTCCCTAAGTTCCTTAAACGTATAACCAATCACCTACTGCAGTCTGTCTTGAGCTCAAACTCAAATGTCATAAAATAATTTTTCACCTGCCATCTCTGGAACTATGCCTTGGACTCATGTCCTAGTGAGTAAGACCAGCAAATTCTTCATCCAAAGGGACACGAACTGCTCTTGCAATGTGCTTCATGCTTTCCTTTTGCTTTATTCTTGTTAATGCTGTTCACTCTTTTCTAGAATTTCATCTCTATAATCTTTACAGTTCCATTGTTGCCTGTAAAAATCCTATTTCAGGCTAAAGGCAAACACAAATGTGAAATAGCGACTTAAAGTATCAGTTAGGAAAGTGTTCATTAATTTCAAGTTCCACACACCATATTACTTTCTTATAGTATCTAAGAGCACTATTTACACTACCTTAACCAGAAAGTATGACAAAGGCTCTAAAATGCTGGCTATTTGGTGTGAGAATGAGACTGGGGCTCTGTTGTTGGGGAATGGGGTAAAGAGAGAAAATTGTCATGAATTTTGACCGACAACATCCTCACATCCTTGGGCTAGGAATTTACATCCTCAATCTCATTTAATCCTCAAAAACACGGTCAGAGTTAGGGAGAACAGAATTAGTAAACACAGGCGCAGAGAAGTCAAGTGATTTTGTAAAGGACAGAGGGCTTTTAACAAATAGAGCTGGGAATCAGTCGTGTTTGTCTGTTTGTCTCCAAAGTTATAAACTCAGTACATCTGAAAAGTGGAAATTCTCCCTACACGGTTCTTATGGTTTTCACTCATTCATTCAACAGACATTTTTTTTAGTACCAGGCTGGATATAATGCTCCTAATGCAAAGGTGAAAAAAAAAAGAGGCTGTGGCTTAGCCTTTTGGTTAATAACAATTTTGGTCTAGTGGGAAAGGTGGATGTGATCACTTAAGTAACCATGAAAATACAGATTATGGTGGACTGGGGAGGAAGAAATAGAAAGTGAGATAATAGTGGTTGTGGGGACCAAGTTAGATTAGGTGTCAGGGAAGACCACTTGAGAAAGTCATATTTAAGTTAAGAAAGGAAGGATAAGTAGGCATTTATTGAGCATAGGATATTGAGTAGAGTAGAGGGGATAGTACGCGCAAAGGGCCTGAAGCAGAGAAGAGCTGGTGCATATTAAAGACAAGAAAAGCCTTGGGGTTGGCCAAATGGCTCGATACAGCCAATGGGATGTGTGAGTATGTGATGTAAGTTCCCCTGATGTTCTAGTGATCCACCATGAGAAGCACATGCCCCTCCATCCTAGGCCCAGAATGACAGCACATGCAGCTGATCTGAATCCAGCCTACAGCATGGAGCCAAACTCAGACAACTCACATCTGAAACAGGGCTACCCAGCCAAGAACTGACAAACCCTAGCTCGTGAGCAATGTGCAGAACTGTGAATGTACAAGTAAATGCTTGTTATTATAGGCCACTGAGTTTTGGACATTATTGCTGCAATAGCTAATACAGACTTTTAACAGAAATAAATGACCCTCACTAATACACACAGACACATGCATACAACTCTCTGCTCTGCACTGGTTCATCATCAGGCTTGACTAAAGCAAGAACAGGAAAATGATGACTCGGAGTCTATGCAGGGTGTAAAGCATTATTATTAACTATAACAACACTAGATGAGCAGTTGGGTCATAGTTTTGTCATTGAATTTAAACCAGGCTGCTACTCTTGATTATGCTGCTCCAGGCTTTGTAATAAACTCATTATACAACATATTTCTGTTATCCTACAAAATTATTTTACTTAAAAAAAAAAAGGTAGGATAATAGCACAATGCAATGGCAAAAAGAACTGCATTGACAAGCTACCACATTCATGATCTCTGTTTCTGGCTTAGAGAAGCCTCAGTCTTTTCTAGCATTTTTTTTGTTGTTGTTCACAGTCAATAAGATTCTGGCACTTAAACGTATTACATTTCTCTCTCGTATTTAGCCAGGGGAGTTTTATGTTGCTGTAGTGCTTCCTGCTTCTTAAGGGCTTTGGGGAAACAAATCTTTTAAAAGTGAGATTTTGCTGCATAGATTCTAGGATGACATTGATGAGCATCTAAAAAAGAGAAAATTACATTGATATATTTTGTCACTTGTTAGTGATTGAACTGGTCTAGTATCTGTGATTTTATTAAAATATATCTGATGGCACTTAAGCATTATCATAAGATAAAAATATAAATGCATTCTAAATGAGTTGTTCATGAACTCTGCAATCTTTTCCACTGTGCAGGGAGTCCTTGCTATAGGACAATTACATTTCTTATTCTTAGATATACGGGTTTGTAGAGGAGAAGAAAACTTTTCCTCTACTCTTTTATGTTATGTAACTGGGAACTGGAAATTAAACTGATGAAAGCAAGATTAACAGGAGAAAATGCATACAAATTTAATTTTAATTTTATGTGCACAAAGGTTTGACAAAAAGGAAGTGAAAACTCAAAGAAGCTATTAGACTTGGGAGTTTATATACCATTTAAACAAAGGGTGATAAATTGTGAGGAAGTGACTAGACAAAGAAAAGTGGGGGAGGAGGTTTTGGGCTTCTATGGGCAGTAAATTGGGGGAAGGTAAATATATGGGAAATTATCAAGATAAGGGCAACTTAGTAAGGTTTTTTTGGTGCAGACTCATCTCAATGCCATCTTTAATGTCCAATGATAAGGGTTGAGAATGAGAGGACAAGGGACAACTTCAAAAGGGAAATTTATGTCCTATTTTAGGCAGATAGGAGAAAGGCAGAGAGCTCTTTCTGTATTTGATTTTTCTCAATTGCCTTCAGCTCAAAATAATCTTTATGCCAAGGTGGCATCTGTGGGGTGGCATATTCTAATCCCCTGCAGGTTTGTAGAATTTTAGAGCTGGAAGAGGCTTTAGAATTCCTCTAATGTAGTGTATCTTAAACTTTTGTGAGTCATTAATGACTTTGAGAAAGTAAGGAAGCCTATAAACCACCTTCCCAGAAACAATTTCAAACCAAAAAATTGGTATATACTTACACGGAGGTCAAACTTTCCTAAAACATGTCTATGGACACCTTACGAGTCTCAAAAAGATTCTCAAAAAAAAAAAGAAGAATCAGGTGAATTCCCCGGCAGTCCAGTGATTAGGACTCTGTGCTTCCACTGCAGGGGTCATGGTTTCGATCCCTGCTCAGGGGACTAAGATCCCTCATGCTGGGTGACGTGACCAAAAAAAAAAAAAATGAGAATCAGTTTTCCCTGTCCTTGTCTAGGTAATTGTCCAGTGCCCGATGGGCTTAGTGGCAGCTAAAAATAAAATGAGAGGCTGGATGATTGCATAATTACTGCTTAATTTATTAACTTGCTTTTGATTAATTTCTTAAGTTTCGTTATAAAAAATGCAAATATTCACAGTTTTTAAAAGATAAGTTAAACAAGTTTCATGGATGTGTCCTCCAGATTCAATAATTGTCAACATTTGGCCACCTTGTTTCATTTATCCCTCCCCTGGCAATTTTTTCTTTTCCTTTTTCTTTTTTAAAAATCAATTAAAGCGGCGCGGAGAGCGGGCGGGCGGGCAGGCGCGGGCGCCGCCTTCGGGGCTCCTCTCCGCGCGCCGGGGCCGCTGCACGCGCGGGCGCTGTACCGCTTCAGGTCGGAGAACCCGGGCGAGATCTCGCTGCGCGAGCACGAGGTGCTGAGCCTGTGCAGCGAGCGGGACATCGAGGGCTGGCTGGAGGGCGTCAACAGCCGCGGCGACCGCGGCCTCTTCCCGGCCTCCTACGTGCAGGTGATCCGCGCGCCCGAGCCCGGCCCGGCGGTCGACGGCCCGGCCCGCTACGCCAACGTGCCGCCCGCCGCCTTCCAGCCGCCGCCGCTGAGCTCCTTCCAGCCGCTGGGCGCGGGCCTCTCGTTCGGCGCGGGCGCCCTGCCGCCGTCGCCGCCGCTGCAGCAGCTGTACGGCGGCGGCTCCCAGGCCAGCCAGGGCAGCGACGACGACTGGGACGACGAGTGGGACGACAGCTCCACGGTGGCAGACGAGCCGGGCGTGCTGGGCGGCGGCGCGCACCCGGACCTCGACAGACTACCGCCTGTCCACGCGCTCCGACCTGTCGCTGGGCTCCCGCGGCGGCGCGGCGCCCCCGCAGCACCACCCGTCGGGGGCCAAGAGCTCGGCCACCGGGAGCCGCAACCTCAAACGCTTCTCCACCTTCGTCAAGTCGGGCGGGGAGGCCTTCGTGCTGGGCGAGGCGTCAGGCTTCGTGAAGGACGGGGACAAGCTGTGCGTGGTGCTGGGGCCGTACGGCCCCGAGTGGCAGGAGAACCCCTACCCCTTCCAGTGCACCATCGACGACCCCACCAAGCGGACCAAGTTCAAGGGCATGAAGAGCTACATCTCCTACAAGCTGGTGCCCACGCACACGCAGGTGCGGGTGCACCAGCGCTGCAAGCACTTCGACTGGCTATACGCGCGCCTGGCCGAGAAGTTCCCCGTCATCTCGGTGCCCCACCTGCCCGAGAAGCAGGCCACCGGCCGCTTAGAGGAGAACTTCATCTCCAAGCGCAGGAAGGGCCTGATCTGATGGATGAACCACGTGGCCAGCCACCCAGTGCTGGTGCAGTGCGACGTCTTCCAGCACTTCCTGACCTGCCCCAGCAGCACCGACGAGAAGGCCTGGAAACAGGGCAAGAGGAAGACCGAGAAGGATGAGACGGTGGGCGCCAACTTCTTCCTGACCCTGAGCATGCCCCCCGCCGCCGCCCTCGACCTGCAGGAGGTGGAGAGCAAGATCGACGGCTTCAAGTGCTTCACCAAGAAGATGGACGACAGCGCGCTGCAGCTCAACCACACGGCCAATGAGTTCGCGCACAAGCAGGTGACGGGCTTCAAGAAGGAGTATCAGAAGGTGGGCCAGTCCTTCCGTGGCCTCAGCCAGGCCTTTGAGCTGGACCAGCAGGCCTTCTCGGGCGGCCTGAACCAAGCCATCACCTCCACCGGAGATGCCTACGATGCCATCGGCGAGCTCTTCGCTGAGCAGCCCACGCAGGACCTGGATGCCGTCATGGACCTGTTAGCGCTGTACCAGGGGAACCTGGCCAACTTCCCTGACATCATCCACGTTCAGAAAGGAGCTCTTACCAAAGTAAAGGAGAGTAGGCGACACGTGGAGGAAGGGAAGATGGAGGTCCAAAAGGCTGATGGCATTCAGGATCGCTGTAACACTATTTCTTTTGCCACTTTGGCTGAAATTCACCACTTCCATCAAATTCGCGTAAGAGACTTTAAATCACAGATGTAGCATTTCTTACAACAACAAATAATATTTTTCCAAAAAGTGATGCAGAAGTTGGAAGAGGCTCTTCACAAATATGATAGTGTTTAATGACTGGACGTTGGATTGTGGAGTTTTTTTCAGTTCAGGGATAATTTCTACAGCAGAATAAAAACTGCTATCAAAGAGCTATTGCCAGCTATCAGCAGTGGTGCAAGGATGGTTTTGTGTTCAACTGAAACTGGGCTGAATATATGATTATGTAGTAAAGCAACAGTTAATATGGTTATATACTAGAAACAGTACCGCACATTGTAACTAAATTATGCTATGTATGCCTACATTACCATTGTAACTTTTGGAATAATGATTATACTATTTGCCTTATTGCTTTTTGAAGTATGGGTATTTTAGTGCATAGTTTGTAGACCTCAAAACCTATGAAGGGTCTCAAAGAAGCTGGCTGGGTAAAATCCTGCTGTGGATGCCTTTTTACTCTCATGGATTGGGATTACCTAAATTCAACCTATTCTCTGTTTACAAACTCCAACTAGAGCAGCTCTGCGACTTTGTGCCTTTAGACTCTTGGTTTTTCATTTCTCCACCCGCCCCCCACTCCCTTTTTAAAGTAACCACAACTTTTCTGATTGAAAGAGTGAAAGGCCAGTGCACATAAAGACAAACTGCTGGGAACCTCCTGTTGGTGCTGGGGGCCGGGTGGGAGGCTCAGCCGTCATCATCTTGCCCCGCAGAGTGTTGTCTCCTGGTGCGTGCTGGCGAGCACAGCGGAGGGAGACGCACGCTCAGCTGTGGATGTGGTGTCTGTTAGGGAAGAAAATGGTGCCACTCTGTTCCCTTAGATGCTACAGTGGCATAGCCTCTTCACTCAAGTGTCCTGGAAACTTGGTGTGGAGATTTAATCGAGCATGTCTTACAACCTGGAGAAGGAGGCTAATCAATTGGGGACAAGAGCACAGAATCAGTGACAACACACACTCGGTTTTAATTCTTAGGAGGGTTTTCTTTTCTTTTTTTTTAAGCGTGAAGATTTTCTTTTAATATTCAATGTGTTTTTTTTTTCTTTTCTTTCTTTTTTTTTTTTTGTTAATGGCTCTACACTGTTAACTGATTGAGACTTCACTGTGATTCACTCGTTTACTTAATCAAAAACTTTTCAGGGATGTCTGTAAAATTCAGTGTTATACGTGATGAAAAGTAGTGTTGGTTGAACTAAGGAGGGACCAGAAATAATTTCTAATACTCCAAATGCTGATGGAAAAAAGTAATTGTTTTTGTTGTTGTTGTTTTTAAGTATTGATAAGCCCCCAGGACATTTAACCTTAAAAATTACTTTAGGTATATTCTTTTATTATTATAAGGGAAATACAAATGGCTGGTAAATACCAAAAAGATTCAAAAGCAGCTTAATTTAAAAAGCACAAAGAGATTCTGGTTAGAAATGCCAAAATCTCAATGTTTTTATAGTTGCTGAGCTCAATAGTGTGATTCTTGAGTTTACAGATTTAGAAACTGTCACTGAAAGGTTAAAGTATCTACTGTTTTTAATGAAGTCAAACATGCTGCCTCAGAAATCCCTGGGTATTAAAATGGTAACATAGAAGTAAAGAGGTCAGTTTGATATGTTGGAGAGTCACATTCATTAAAGAAAAGGGTCAATTTGCAGATAGTCATACAAAGAGAAGCTTATTGAAATGATTACTCAACAGCACATTTACTCTAAAAAGTAATCTCACATGGGTTGAATTTTTAAGATCAGAGTATGATAATTTTGATCAAAATTTTATACCTTAGGTAACTTAGAGCCAGATTTAACATCATGCGGCTTTGTCTCTACTACCGACATGTGGAACTATCAGCAGATATATTGTTCTCTAAAACATAACTTTCTCTTGTTGATTGCAAAATACAGTTCTATAAACAAAACCCATATATATATATATATAAATGTTAATTTTATTGCAGAAGTTTGGAGATTATAATGATAGCATTTAATTTTAAGTTTGAGTCTGTATTGGAGAAATAAACACTTTCAAATGATTGGAAAATCAGTTTTATTTGCCTCCTTTTTTGACAGTGGTTTGATTTTTTTGTTTGTTTAAGTAAAAATCACTAAACTTGTGCAATGGTAGCATGGAAATTATCTGAGGTGTCTTGTATGATTCGTGCTTTGGCCAGGGTGGACATAGCTTAAATTATAAAAACTAAAGAACAAGGAAGTATAAGTTCATGCTGCCTATTTAGAAGAGAACTTGCATTCTTCATAACTATGCAACATTATAATGTCACTGATTCATAAAGGGTTTAAGTTAATTCTGTGGGTTAGGGCACCCGAATTATTAGTGTTCGTTTTCATCTAAGAGCTTTATATCTCTAACGTTCTTGGTCCTATTGAAACATTTCAGTATACAAAAATACTGCAGTGTTGATACCCAAGAGAAAAGCCATCATAACGTGTATGCTGGTCACTATGGTCAGTGTGGTACAGTTTTTTAAAATAAACTATCATGCCCTTCAAAAAAAATCAATTAAAAATTTCTAATTGAATAAATTTGACATGTATCATTGTGCAAGTTTAAGATGTTAGATATGTTTATATGTTGTAATATGATTGCTGATGTAGCTATATTTATCACATTATATAATTATAGTACAGTATTGTTGTCTGTATTCATTATACTGTGCATTGGATCTATATAGCTTATTTACTACTTGTTACAAGTTTGTAGCCTTAAACACCATCACTCTTATCCCTCCTCCATCCCCTGGTAACTACCATTTTACTCTGTTTTTCAGAAGCTTAATTTTTTTTAGATTCTACATATAAGTGATATCATACAGTACTTGTCTTTTTCTCTCTAGCTTTTCTGACTTAACATAATGTGCTCAAAGCCATCCTTGCTGTCACAAATGGAAAGATAACCTCCTTTCTCATGGCTGAATAATATCCCATTGTGTATATGTACCATATCTTTTTTATCCATTCATCTGTTGATGAGCATTTGGCTTCCCCTGACATTTTTGACTGAAATATTTTAAAACAAATCTAAGATATGTTATTTCACTCGTGATTACTGCATTATGCATCACCAAATCATAAGGATGATTATGATATCCCATATCCCAATTATAATAATTCCCTGGCCAATTAACAGAACCACCTAATATCATTTAATTCCAAGTTTATATTCAAATTTCTCTTAATTTGTTTTGTTCAAATGAAGATCCAAATAACATACACATAATTAATTTGCTTTTTATATCTCTTAAGTATCTTTCATTCATTCAATAGTTTGCTCCTGACACTCCTTTTTATTGATTTGTTTTAAATATGAGCTTTTTTTCTTGAAGAATCTCCCACATTCTGGACTTGGCCAATTACTTATTTGTGCCATCATTTTGTTTGTTCCTCTATTCCATGTAATCATAAAACCTGGGAATTAAAGATAGGTAATGTTTATGTTTTGCTTTATTCTGTTTAGTATAAAAGAGGAGCAAGAGTCTATGAGAATCCTCTCTCCTCTTAGAGAGTGGGAAAGACATATCTTCTCATCCCAACTTTCCTTATCTCTTCTATAATATGGATTGTTTCATTATTTTGCTGGTTTATTTCTGTGCTAATGAAAAGAGGCCTTTCCAGATATAGGGACCCTCCATTTCCTGCATATGTTCCTATTATGAAGAGCACGTATGCTGTAATAAAATATATTCCAAATCCAGCACTGAGACAATGTGCATGGAAGTATCTGGCATAATACCTAAGACATCTCAAGGTGGTAAATGTTAGTTAACGCTGAAACAAAATAAATTCAATCCTCACTCAAAATAATTGTATGTCTACTTATTAAAATAATCATTTTTTGGATAGCAGAAAACAAAATCCTCTAGAACCCACCACAATATAAACTCAGGTATTCTCTGTATTGGGTACAGAATGAGAATACCCCTTCCAATTCATTGGCACAAACAATGTCAACTTCTAGAGAATTTTGTGATTGTCTGGTACCCCAAAATTAATCATAAAAAAACAACAAACAAATAAATAACAAAGCTAGTCAAAAGGCTGAAGGCCCAGCACATGACTTAGGAGCGTGAAGTCAATTCTTAGTTCACATATAATGGTTGTAGGAAAAATGAATACTCTGTGTGATTATCAAAAGTTTATCAACTTATTTACTTCAGTAACTATACGGTCAACCCTCAGTATCTGAGAAGGATTGGTTCCAGGAGCCCTGCAGGCACCAAAATCCATCGAAACTCAAGTCCCTTATATAAAATGGTCTAGTACATTAGGCCCTCTGTAACTGCAAATGGGGAACCTTCAGATACGAAGGGACGATTGTCTATTTTCCCTCCTCTTGAGTGCTACCTATTCATGTCCCCAACCTTTAGCCTCTTCTCTTCCTATTGTTCCCAGTCATTGATTCAGTTCATTATTTTAATTCCCACTTCTAGTGTCATACGAATGGTGTTCATGTGCTTGCAACTCAGAGCACTGTGCTTGGACATTGGCCAGAGTTTAATACAGGCTTGTGGCATAAACTGCCAAATCTACTTTGTTCACTCTGATTCTCTCCCAAGCTCCAAATCTATATGTGAGGGAGCTAATATAGGGCAATGGCCAATAGGATGGGCTGTAAGATAAGATTTTTTAGGTATAAACCTTGGCTCAGTTGTGTGGCAAGTTGTGTGGCTCAGAGGAAGTTACTTAAATTTTCTAAGGCTCTTTTTCTTGATCTATAGCAGAGGAAGATAATAAAACAAGCCTTATAAAGCTATTTTAAGTATTAAGCAATATAATGCATGTCAAGGGCTTAGCAAAGTGCCCAACACCTAATAAGCCTTCTATAAACAATACCTTTGTTTAACTGCTTAGTAAATATTGCCTCACTGATGTCTCCCAAACACCTTAAATCTGTCCAAAACTTAATCCATTACCTTAAATTCAGGGTTTCTTCTCTGTGCCCAACTTCTACTAAATAAATACCCACTATTTCAGCCACTGAGGCCAGTAATTGATTTCTGAGTCATTTTCTGCTTCCTTCTCAATCCTCACATCTAACGAGTTGCTAAGCTTTGTCCAAAAAATGTTTTCATTAAATCTTAAAATTGAGCTGTGTCTTGCTTCTTTTCACACAGTCATCAGCCTAGTTTGGTCCCTCATCATCCTTCATCTGGACCACACTGATCACCCCTAACTGGGTTATTGTACTTGGTTGCCTTGTAGAATGCTAGCCCATAATAGTTTTCCTTTGCCTCTAATATATTCGTCAAGCTGTTGCCAATAAGTTCCTACCTAATAACAGTTTCAAATGATTCAGAAACTTTCGATAGTTCCCTGCTGCCTAAAGAATCAAGTCCAGGTTTCTAAACACTCAATGATCTGACTCAACCCACATTTTCATTTTCTTCTCTCACCGGGCAGGCTTCTCAGGTGCAGGCAGACGACTGATTTCCCTGTACACGGCACTCTTTCTCACAGTTCCAGTCTTCTAGTCATCCTATTCCCTTAGTGTAGAATACACTTTGCTTCGACTTCTGAATTTTGTACCCTTACTTCAACCCCCTTCACTTTCCTGGTTTCCTTAATAAACTTTTTTGGAATTAAGAGCTTCCTTCTCCAGTGTTGTGTATTGGTTAATGTGATTTCAAACCCACCTGTTTTAAGAATGAAGCCGTTTACATTGAGGAAGTGTGTCATTATTGATATCTGTGGTTGACAATAAGCACTCAGTAGTTCAACTTTAGCACTGCTGAGGGCTTATCGATAAGAACACGTGGAGGAGCGACTGTGACTGGGGGACATTTAAGCTTTAAATATCAAGAGGTGTGAACTCTAACCCCAGAGTTAGTTAGCAACTCTAACCCCAGAAAGTTCAGTCTGGGCAAGGCGACTCTTTGCTGATCTAAATAGCTCTCTGAAGTCCTTGCGGGGAGCGGGGAGGTGAGGGACTCTTTACTTTCTGTGGTGAAAACCACGCATCGGCCCCTTGATGGAGACCATCTTGCCTGTCAACATGGCTACTTCCCTCCCTAGCAACATGCCCTAGCAACGGGAGGCCTTTTGCTTTGCTGGGGCAGCTGAAGGTCAGCTCTTGGTTGCCTAAGCCCACTTGTAGAAAACCAACTTGTAGAAAGATGTAGCTCAACTAAATTTGCACTTTATTCCTTTCATCTCCCACTTGCCTGGAACCATAGTGTGATTAATTTAGTATTGGTTTGAAGTGTGTTATTTCTTCATTGGCTTATTAAGAGACATTATCCTTTATGCTATTGGCTTGTGAAATTATTATAATTTCCGCAGTGAACCTGTGTTAAATAAATTATTGGCAAAGACAGTCTCAGTCTCTGTAATTCGTCTGCAAACAAAACATTCAGCTTTCCATGATATTCTCTAAAACTGACTTAAAACACTTATTTGTCTATAAGTATGATTTGTGTATATATCTGTCTCTTTTAACAGACAAAGTTAATTGAAGACTTTACTTATTTTGATATCAATCATAGGGCTTAACACAGAGGCGGATGGGTTAAAAAATGAATGAATAAATGCATGAATGTATTCTAGTGTATAAATTAAATTATGAATAATGGTATTTTGAAATGTACTGTAAAATATGTGGCAGAAAATACATTTTTCAAAATCATGTAAAATGAAACCCAAAAGTTGTTAGTTAACACTGACCTATTTATAATCTAAGTAAATTTATTGGTCAAAAAAATCAAGACCAGAGTTCAAATGAGTTTGAATTAAACTCATTTTGTGTGGGATTATTCACATATTCCTGTTACAGTGGTATAAATCATGTAAAATGTCCTAGTGCCTACAAGAGAATTATTTCAAGTTCTGCCATCTTTTCACTTTGAGCATTCAGTCTTCTGACCCCTCCTATTTCAGTCCTATCCCATTTCTGGCAATTTCTTCCTCTCTGTATAAGCTCTACAGGTCCACAGCTCAAGGGATGGCCCACTTGACACTTTGATTTGTTTTTTTCCTTTAGATATATCCCCTTGCCTCCACACACGCAGCCACAGAATAACCAAATTGTGCCCAACCCAAATTTCCAGAAACCAAATTCTCTCCATGAACTTGGTACCTTGTCTTCCTGAAGACAGACAGATTAGGAAAAGATCTAGAACACTACAAATCATAACATTTCAATCACTTGTTTTTTTTAATTGTGGTTAAACAAACTCATAATATAAATTTTGCCCTCAACCATTTTTAAGTGTACAATTTGGCAGTATTAAGTATATTCACATTGTTGTGCAATATATATCTGGAATTTTTACCTTGCAAAAATGAAACTCTGTACCCATTAAACAATTCTGCATTTGTCCCTCCCCTCAGCCCACGGTAACCACCATTCTACTTTCTGTTTCTATGAATTTAGCTACTTTAAATACCCCATGTAAGTGGAATCATACAGTATTTGTCTTTTTGTGACTGGCTTATTTCACTTAGCATAATGTCCTCAAGGTTCATCCATGTTGCAACATGTGACAGGATTTCCTTCCTTTTTAAAGGTTGAATAATATTCCATTGTGTGAATATATCACGTTTTGTTTTACCCATTCATCCACTGATGGGCATTTGGGTTGCTTCCTCTTCTTGGCTATTGTGAATAATGCTGCTGTGAACATGGGTGTGCAAATATCTTGTTGAGACACCTTTCAATTCTTTGGATATGTACCCAGAAGTGGGATTGCTGGATCATTTGGTAATTCTAATTTTAATTTTTTGAAGATTCAATTACTTAAGTTTTTAAAAAGAAAGATGATGTTTTCAATAACTTTATAACCAATTAGTTTTGTTTTTAGAAGCAATTGTTAAAGGAAAAAAAAATAGCCTCAATTTAAAGAGCAGAGTATACTTAGAAATAACTAGTATTTTGAAAAAATATTTTTTCCCATTTCATCTGCAGGCATCCTTCTGTGCAGGCTGAACAATGGCTAAGTGAACAAAAGAAAACTCTTTCTGTTTCTTGTCTCATAAATCAGCAATAGGTCAGAATTGCTGTCATAAAGCCAGATTATCTCTTAACAATAATAATATACACACCTATATACAGCTGATGTACCCTGTACCCGGATTCTCTTGCAGAAGTCGGTATATTTGTGAGTGTCTTAATTTTACTCTGGGAAGTGAGAGAGTGGGTCTTGCAGTGTGCTGAAGCTGGTTAACACTTGTTCCTAAGAGTATACTCTTCACAACTGCCAGGAACTGATTGTATGTTTAGTGACATGACGTTGGTGGGTTGAAATTGACCATAATGAAAGTATTTTACATGATGGAAATTGGCAAATGTTACAAATCAGAGTTTATATATATATATATATAGAGAGAGAGAGAGAGAGAGAGAGAGAGAGCTCAAGCCAGTTGGCAAAAATTTACCAGCATATCACTGAGTAAGTACTAAAGAACTTTCAGTTTGCTGTCTCACAGATTAGTAAAAAGCTTAGTAAAAAGATTTTAAAAAGTCTTATGCAAAATAGATGTGAATAAAAAAGGACCCTTGATGAAAATTGAATTAAATGAAACAAATGACCTGAAAGAGGGTGAACTGACTTCATTATTATAAATAGAAGTTCCCATTTGGTTGCTTTTTTTAAAACAAATATAGTAGAAAATATTTAAAGTACTTAAGAAATATATCACAAAATTTTATTTTATTTATTTTTTAATTAAATTTTTTAATTAATTAATTAATTTATTGGCACTGTCTGCAGTAAAATCATACTTTCCATCAATCCTTTCCTTAACAGATGCCTGGGGACTTCCCTGGTGGCACAGTGGTTAAGAATCCACCTGCCAATGCAGGGGACACGGGTCCAATCCCTGGTCCGGGAAGATTCCACATACCATGGAACAACTAAGCCGCAACCACTGAGCCTGCGCTCTAAAGCCCACGAGCCACAACTGTTCAGCCCACGTGCCACAACTACTGAAGCCCTTGTGCCTATAGCCCATGCTCCGCAACAAGAGAAGCCACCGCAATGAGAAGCCCACACACTGTAGTGAAGAGTAGCCCCCGCTCGCCACAACTAGAGAGAAAGCCCACTCACAGCAGCAAAGACCCAACACAGCCAAAAATAAAATTAAAAAACAAAGAATAAAACAAAAATCAGATGCCTGAATTCTTTTAACTTGATACAAATCTCTGGCAGGAGAGTCAACAACCTGGTGTTTGAAAGAGATCTTCCTTTCACGTACAACAGTGGACAATCTGATTAAAAGCCACTTTCTGGGAAAGTAAAAGCACTATTCAGATTATTTGCTTAATCAAAGCCATGTACAAAAGAGTTGTAAAAAATCATCATTGAAAAGATTTTTGCACAAATTGTGATTTGTGTCCCTAATTCAGTAAGCATTCAGTGGATATATTTAATTGTAATTTATCCATATCCATCCATTCTCTTTAGGCTACACCAAATGTACCATGAAGTTAGTATGATGCTAACTGGAGAACGTTTATCTTTTAACACTCACTTCAGACAGCACTTTTTTTTTTTTCCTTTGGCTGCGCTGAGAGGCTTGCAGGATCTTAGTTCTTAGTTCCCTGACCAGGGATTGAACTCGTGTTCCCTGCAGTGGAAATGCAGTCTTAACCACTGGACTGCCAGGGCAGTCCCCAGACAGCAGTCTTCAGATGACCATGTCTGACCCACCCTCTAACAGTACTTTACTTCATAACTTCATTTTAATATTTATCACCCAATTGTGTACTACTCACCTGACTTTCTCCTTCGCTAGATTTTTGGTCCTGGGGGATAGAAAGAAATTTTATTTTTAATATGTGTATCTCCTAATTCTATTAAAGTTCCGAGAACAAAGTGACTGGCACTTAAATGTTTGTGGAATGACTGCTTCAAATTGGAAAATAACTGTTTCTTCTTTATCTCTATATTTTTTCCTAGATCTCCCAAATGGCTAATTCATTTTGGGGGAACAAGTTAGATACCTTTGGAGCATGCAGTCTTTCTTCTGGTATGACTGACATATATTCCGAGATAATTATAACTTTATCGTTCTATAATGAATGTAGGGCCTGTTGGGTATGGGATCTTGGAATTTTTTAAACTGGAATGCTGCTTTTATAAAAACTGCATGTCCTACATTTTACACTGACAAATGGAATTTGATTTTACAGAAGTCTTCCTAAAAATAAGGTGGGATCACTTTGGTGAGCCTGGTCCGTCATTCAGATAGTAGACAGGTGTGAGTCCCCAGGGCCCTGCGTGGTATCAGTTCTGGGGTGGGGTGATGAGGCATGCCAGGGCTCCCCACCTCGAGGCTGCTGAGTTGCTTGGAATGGGCTGGTGATCAGTGAGCAGCCATGTCTGGGAGTGGGTATAAGCCATTTTCTACATGGGGTCTTCCCTAAGCCTCCAGCGAGGTCTTTACAACATTCAGCTCCATGTGATCTGTGCTATGAGAAGCTCGATGGAGCAGGGTTTTGTCCCACAACCTGGAAGTGGAGAATGAATGACCATCCACAGCAGAGGAACAACAGCTATTTCCAAATACCATGCACCCCTTGGTGTTACCTGCAGCACTAGAGGCCTGGGGGCAATAGAAGTCAAGGGCAAGTCACGGAGCAGCGTGTTCCAGAGCACAGGTGAGCAGGTCCTACGTTCAATGCTCAGGAATACTTATTGATAACTCTGAGTGGGCTGAACTCCAGCAAATAAGGGTAGGTAAGTAATTATGCTGTGATGATTTGGGCATGCAAAGAAGAGTAATTTTATTTTGTACGCATTGGCTATTGCGGAAGGTGACATGTTTACATTATCGAGTATATAACTTTGTCTTAAGGTCCTTGATTTTATCCTATGGCTATTGGGATTTAGAATTAATTTGAATATATAAAATTCTATTTTCTACAGGGAGTTATTGTCAGGGAATAATTCAGCTACCAAAAAAAATCTGGCTTTGTACTCTGAGCAACAGAAATTTGCTTACAAACATTTCCTTTTTTATGGACAAAAGCAAGAATCTGCTTTGGTGCATTAAAGCCTCTCTCTTTCACATCTGTATTTGAGTACAAGTGGTTAGGCCGCTGTGGGACCTGACTTTCTTGCATTTAAGTTGATGGTCTGATAAGCAAACAATTGCATGCCACGTCCCTGAGGCTGAAGCAATAGATGAAGAGCTAGACAGGAAAGGTGATTTTTTTGCTTCTGACATGATAATGCAGAAGAGAAAATTGATTTTCTTTACTGTAGCCCCAAACACCATATAACAAAGCATTATCAAATTAAATACTGACACAAGTTGGATGACTTCTTCCTGAGTTATAAATTGCTATTTAACCATGGATAATCATAACTTTCATAAAATCTAAAGTATATATTTATCACATACCATCTTTTATTTAAAACACTTATTAAATGTTTACAATGGTTCTTTGATAAGCCTGGCACATGAGAAATGGCACATCCATCCTTAAAACTGCATTTTGTTTTATTTGGTTATTTGGCTTTTACTTTATCAATATTTCAGTTACCAACTAAAGTGAACTGACAGCTATGGGGCCAGAAATAAATGATTACTGTTTTCTACTCATAACTTTCATCTTGAATTATTAAAATAAAGCTAAAATCATAACAACAACATTAATAATGAAAGCATTTCAAAATCAAATACATTTAATTTTCACTTTTATTTTTTCCCTTGCTGTATTGTCTGCAAAGAAATGGTCTTTAAATACTTGAAAACCATAGTCTAGGCAAACAAAGAGGAAAGGTCACTTTCCCCACGTTCTCCAGGCAACAGTGCAGGCAGTTCCAGGCATCCTACTCATCTGCTTCTTCCTCAAATCACCATGGCTAAAATGAATCATAGATGAGCTTTAACAAAAATCACAAATATAGTGGAGGAACAGCTCCCAAAGTAAGGACACTGCATTAACATAGTTTAATGTCTACTTTCATTCACAAACAGTTTAAGAGAAAGCAAAGCAAGATGCATCAGAAATCCCACAAGCCAAGTGATTGGCACCTTAATCAAGAAAATAATAGATTTCAGCCAGGCACAAAGGTCTCCATGACAACAATGAATTTAGATCTCCATCAGCATCATTTGTGCAGCACAAAAGATCCATCCCACTAGGCTGTCTAGCAAATCCTACTTTTCTCATCTTCATTTCTTTGCCCTGAATTTGTATCTTAATCCTCAGCTGTCTGTATCTTATTATTTAAACCTCCTGGAAAATTGCAAAATAATTTAAAAACTGAACTTAGGGCTCTGGTTTCTTGGTATTCACAGGGAGAAATAGATTCAAGATTGCGTAGAGTTCATATTTAAGGCAAGTTTAGTTTTATTTCGCAAATGGACATTTGTTTAACAAACATGAGTTTGTTCAAATTGTTTCATTTTTTGAAATGAGATTGCAATTCAACAGAAGTAAAAAATGTGGTAAAATCGAACAAAGAAAAGAATCACAGAAAAGAGAATGTTTGGATGCTGACCTAAAACTAACTTTTACATACTGATGCCTACCCGCACCCACATCTAGCACCTCAAGGTACTCCTTTGAGTATTCTTTTTAGCCAAAACTTTCTCTCTATTTTAGGCAAGACTTTCACAGTCATAAATTCAGCAAAATATTTTAAACATGTTTTAATGACTTATGTACTAAATGGATTCTGGGTTCATGTTTTACAGCTAGATGATCTGAGGCAAAATGTTTTATTATTTTTTAATAGTATTATTATTTTTTGACATACAATAAGCTGCATATATTTAAAGCGTACAATTTGATATTTTTTTCACATTAGTAATGTATGTATGGCAATCCCAATCTCCCAATTCTTCCCACCACAACCCACCCTGCTTTCCCCACTTGATGTCCATATGTTTGTTCTCTACATCTGTGTCTCTATTTCTGCCTTGCAAACAGGTTGATTTGTACCGTTTTTCTATAGTCCACGTATATGTGTTAATATACAATATTTGTTTTTCTCTTTCTGACTCACTTCACTCTGTATGACAGTCTCTAGTTCCATCCACGACTCTACAAATGTCCCAATTTCATTCCTTTTTACAGCTGAGTAGTATTCCATTGTGTATATGTACCACATCTTCTTTATGCATTCATCTGTTGATGGACATTTAGGTTGCTTCCACGTCCTGGCTATTGTAAATAGTGCTGCAATGAACATTGGAGTGCAAGTGTCTTTTTGAATTATGGTGTTCTCTGGGTATATGCCCAGTAGTGGGATTGCTGGGTCATATGGTAGTTCCATTTTTAGTTTTGCAAGGAACCTCCATGCTGTTCTCCATAGTGGCTGTATCAATTTACATTCCCACCAACAGTGCAAAAGAGTTCCCTTTTCTCCACACCCTCTCCAGCATTTATTGTTTGTAGATTTTCTGATGATGCCCAATCTAACTGGTGTGAGGTGCTACCTCATTGTAGTTTTGATTTGCATTTCTCTAATAATTAGTGATGTTGAGCAGCTTTTCATGTGCCTCTTGGCCATCCATATGTCTTCTTTGGAGAAATGCCTATTTAGGTCTTCTGTCCATTTTTGGATTGGGTTGTTTGTTTGTTTTTGATATTGACCTGGATAAACTGTTTATATATTTTGGAGATTAATCCTTTGTTGATTCATTTGCAAATATTTTCTCCTGTTCTGAGGGTTGTCCTTTTGTCTTACTTATAGTTTCCTTTGCTGTGCAAAAGCTTATAAGTTTCATTAGGTCCCACTTGTTTATTTTTGTTTTTATTTGCATTACTCTAAGAGGTGGTCAACAAAGATCTTGCCATGATTTATGTCAAAGAGTGTTCTTCCTATGTTTTCCTCTCACAGTTTTATAGTGTCTGGGCTTACATTTGGGTCTTTAATCCATTTTGAGTTTATTTTTGTGTATGGTATTAGGGAGTGTTCTAATTTCGTTCTTTTACATGTAGCTGTCCAGTTTTCCCAGCACCACTTATTGAAGAGGCTGCCTTTTCTCCATTGTATATCTTTGTGAGGCAAGATGTTTTAAACAGAAATAACATACATGCACCAAGGTAATTAGGTTGTTGTGAGAATTAATAGGATGGTGCCGTAAAATTATTTTTTAATTCTACAGCAATATACAAATATAAATTGTTAGGGTGATATTTGATGTCATTCAGAGGAAACAGTAATACTGCTCATTTATAAAGACTTGTATTTAGTGTTATTAGCTCAAATAAAAACTAAACAGTGACTTAAAAATTAGGTTTTGATTATAAAATATCAAAGCTTAGTATAAAAATATTTGAATAGTATATACGAGCGCAAGCCAAAATTGTCTGCATTCCAGTCATATTAAAACTTCTATAAATTCTATATATGCGCATAATTTTTGACTCATCCTCATACTTTTATAAAATAAAGGGTAGTTCTTATTCCACACACTTCCAACCACCATCCCACTGTCCTTTTTTTAAAATTTTATTCATTTATTTATTTTATTTATTTGGCTGCGTTGGGTCTTTGTTGCTGCTCAGCCTTTCTCTAGTTGCGGAGAGTGGAGGCTACTCTTTGTTGAGGTGCACAGGCTTCTCAGTGCCGTGGCTTCTCTTGTTGCGGAGCATGGGCTCTAGGCACGCCCGCTTCGTAATTGTGGCTCTCGGGTCTAGAGCACAGGCTCAATAGTTGTGGTGCTCTAGAGCACCAACTCAGTAGTTGTGGTGCTTGGGCTTAGTTGCTCCGCAGCACGTGGGATCTTCTGGGACCAGGGATTGGACCCGTGTCTCCTGCACTGGCAGGCAGATTCTTTAGCACTGCGCCACCAGGAAAGTCCCCATTCCACTATCCTTTCAATGTAATTGTTCATCCAGTCCTAAACCGTTTTCCTTTAGGTCATAGTTAATTCTGTTTTGTCTTCTAGGCAATTTTGCAGGATAGGTCCACGGGTGCCTGTGTTTCCTGTGTCACTGCATATTTGGGGTTTCCTGATGCCTGCAGAATAGGCGAATGCCCCTTGTGGGGGACCTCAGGGGCATTCTTAGCCTAGAATGGGGTGTGCATGGTGCCTCCAGAAGCACAACTCACCTTGCAGTCTCTGAGGCTGTGCCCTCTGGAGCTGTGCAACTCAAGACCCTGCTTAGAAAGTTTTACAATTTCTGTGCCACATATTTCCTCCCTCCTTATTCTGAAAAAATCATTGATATTATATTGAAATCCAAATCTTCCGTACCCCAGAGTATGACCTTATTTGGAAATGGGTTTGTTTCAAGTGTAATTAGTTAAGATGAGGTCATTCTGGACCTAGGTGGACCCCTAATTTGATATGACTTGGTGTCCTTGTAAAAGAGGGAAATTTGGATACAGATATGTACACATGGAGAACAGCATGTGAAGATGAAGGCAGAGATCAGAGTGATGCAACAGAGGCTGAGTGTGATGGTTAATTTTATGTGTCAACTTGACTGGACTACAGGGTATCCAGATATTTGGTCAAAGGTTAATCTGGGTGTGTCTGTGAGGGTGTTTTTGGATGATATTAACATTTGAATTAGTGGAGTGAGTAAAGCAAGCTGCCCTCCCTAATGTGGGTGATCATAATCTAATCAGTTGAAGGCCTGAATAGACCAAAGTGGCTGACCCTCCTATGAATAAGAGGGAACTCTTCCTGCCTGACTGTTTGAACTGAGACATTGATCTTTTCTGACCTTCAGACTTGGACTGAACCATCAATTCTTGGATCTCCAGTTTGAGCCTACTGACTTTCAGCCTGGAACTTAGACCATCAGCTCTCCTGCTTTCTTAGGCCTTTGGACTCAGGATCTCCAGCCTGCTGACTGCAGGTCTTGGGACTGTTCAGTCTCCATAATCTCATGAACTAATTCTTTATAATAAATATGCCTATCTATCTATAATCTATCTATCTTCTATCCATCCATCCATCCTATTGGTTCCATTTCTCTGGAGAACCCTGACTAATACACTAAGGAACACCAAAGATTGCCAGCAAACCAACAGAAGCTAGAAGAAAGGCCTGGAATAGATTCTCCCTCACAGCCCTCAGAAGGAACCAACCTTGCCAACCCCTTTATCTCAGACTTCAAGTCTCCAGACTGTGAGACAATACATTTCTGTTGTTTAAGCCACTAAGTTTGCAGTAAATTAGTATATATTTTGACACTAAAAATTACAGAAGAGAATTTTAAAACCAGCCTGAGAGTTCCCTCTTGTAAAAAATGACATTTCCAGTTTGAGAGTTGTGGTAGGAATAACAGGAACCCATAGGTTAGAGCTTTGTTCTCTTCCTTCCACATCTATTTCCTTCTTTTAGTGGATTTGTTTCTTTGTGTTTTTTGTTTTCTATTCTATTTCCTGGTATCAGTCCTTTTTCCCCCTGCACTATCCATTCTGATTCCTGATGCCTCTAGTATGGTTTCATTTCAGCAATAGCTTTATTTTTGCCCTATTTTTACAAGAATTTTGTGAGCTCATTGTTATCTATTTCTTCCCTTCTTTAATTTCTTTTTCCATTATTTGAAATTTCTTAATAGTATTAAACAAGAATATGACTAAATTCCTCTTATACTACCTGGGAGTAATTATTTTTTTATAGAATTATACTTTTCCCACCTTTTGTGTATTATTGTTGTGTTACTTTGTTCTCTTTCTAATTTCTTTGTTTCTTACTTTCTTTTCAATAGTGTCAACCCATCATCTCATATTTAAACTTTTCTGCTTACTACTTGACTTGAATTACAGCAACCTTATCTCAGCCTGTGGAGTCCAAACAACGGGAAGGCCACTGATAGTTAAAAAGGTAGTTCTTGTGTGATTCTCACCTCTGAATTTACTCCCTTTTGTTGGAGCAGAATCTATAGGGCTCACCAGTTCTCTCATGTCCTCTCATCCCTTTCGAACTCAGTGTTCAAGAACTCTGGGTCACATAACGTCTTCGTTCTTTTCCTTCTACCCTTCCTTCCTTCCTTCCCCTTTTGTTTAATGAAATCTGTACATTATGTATAATCTGAAAAAAGAAGTCTGACCTCTGCATTCCTCCTTTCTTTTTTTTTGAATTAAAGAATTTATTTTGTGTCTCCAGATAAAAAGGCTACAAAGTTTAAAATAATACTTGACTCTTCATAACAGCCACAGGCTTTTCAGCTCTGGACACTCAGGTTACATATCAACCTTGTGGGACTAGTTCAACCAGAACCTTCATGCTTTCTCAGTAAATAGGGTCACCTTTTTCAAGGGACCTTGCATTCCAACTCCACAGCCGAGAAACTCTTCACTCTGTATGACAGTCTCTAGGTCGATCCATGTCTCTACAAATGTCCCAATTCCATTCCTTTGTACGGCTGAGTAATATTCCATTGTACATAAGTACCACATCTTCTTTATCCATTCATCTGCTGATGGACATTTAGGTTGCTTCCATGACCTGGCTATTGTAAACAGTGCAATTCTCTCCCAATCCTGGATCCATCATGGCCCATTCAAAGTGTGCTTTTCTGCCAACAGTGAACTCCAGAGGTCAGGAGACTGAACGTTGTGCAGGTCTACACGTGGTTCCCTTCAAGGCCCAGCAGGGACCCCCCTCCTCCGAGATCCATTCTGTACCCTCTGATGGTGCAAACCACATACAGGAGTAAGCGCTGGTTCCCGGGGTGGGACAGCATCGGATGAAGCACGGGGCCGCACCCCTAAAGCGCTGCAGACGCAAAAGCTGCATTCCTCCTTTCTATGTGGGTTGTGGCTGATTCTCTTCCTACTGTTCTTGTAAATGGAATTTTATTCTCAATATTTTTATTTGTGGTTCACAGTTATAACAATGAGTTTCTAATCTCTATTCTATAAAAAGCCATTTCAAATCAAGTTGGTTAAGCTAAAAATATCTGTGGAAACCCAATGGAGAAACAAAGTACACAGCTCTAGGCAGCATGATTGTTTCCGTCACAAAGATTGAGCAACAGACCAGGTAAAGCTCCAACTTACTATGTCTTGCCTATGTCTCCGTATGCTCACATATAACATGAAGAGTTTGGAGGAAATACATTCTAAGCTTTCAGCAGTTTGAAAATGTTATGACAGTAATTGGGATTTTGTGCTTTCATGAATCATGATTGAATTATTTCAAGGAAGAGAGAAAAACTTTTAAAATGTTTGTGTAGCTGTGCTATAATGTAGGAAAAAGAACAGGCAAAGGCATATTGCCTCTGCTTACTGTTGGTTGGTTGGTTTTACTGAGTGATTGCCTCACATTGACCTGTGTTCCACTCACTAGAGAAGTGTGTGTCCATAGGAACAAAGTACTTTTTATGGAAAATTTGCTTTCAGAGTGAAGTTGCAGTCTTTGAGTCTGTACTTAATGCCAGTAGAACTTTAGTTCCTGGATAGATAGAAGTATGCTTTCTTCAGAAAATTTTCTTCTAATTATAAATGTCAAGACAGCTTTCAAAGCCAAAGTCATATTGGCCAGACTAATCAGGGAAATCAGAATGGGAGACCAGTAACCTGTTGTATGTTCACAGTTTTGATTTTGCTAAGTGGAACATCTGAACAAGATAGAATACAGAATGGAGGAGAACCCCAGTAAAGAACACAAACTGCATAAAGACAAAAAAAAAAAAAAGAGAGAAAGAGAAAGAAAGAAGAAAGAAAGAAAGAGAATGTTTTAGACTTTTTATAAATATCAGGCTAAAACACTATCAAAGTAATGCTGTTAAAAGGCTGAATGCTGTACAGTACAATAAAAACTAGTTGTACTATGTGATCCATCTTTTGTTTCTATAATTACTCTGTGCTCAATCTCTTTCGAAAGTCGTCTCACCTGCATTGCTCCATGTTTTTATGCAATTCGTCTACTTCTTTCAAAGCTTTACAGACAGGAAGATTTTCTCCATTTCTGAAACTCCTTGAACTTCCTTCCTTAGAATTATTCCCACTATCTATAATCAAATAAGCAAGAACGAAGAGAAAAATCCACCCCATCTTCCCTGTTACTACGATGACTTACTCATCATCTTCATGAAATCACCTTTAAGCTAGTATTTTGCAGCTTACTACTATAAAAAAAATTAATACACAGAAACCTCAAAGAGTTGGGAGATCAAAGTGGGGAGCTCTCACACCCTGCAACAATAGCAGAGCTCAATGGGAAGAAGAAAGTCTCCTCTTCTTTCTGGGAAAGGATTCGGTCAATGAAAAGCCATGGCCTCTTTGTTTACTACAACCCGCCCAACTTCCCTTTCCCCACTATAAAAGCATTCTCCTTCCCTTGCCGCCCAAGGACTTGCAAGTGACTTGCTGTGGTTTCAGACCCCAATTGCAATTCTCTGCTGATCCTAAGTAAACCCCTCTCCCCTCCTTTTTTTTTTTTTTTTTGCTGGAGAAATAAGTGACAGTCTTTTTGTTTTAGGTCAATACTACCTTCACATTATTATCAGAACCTAGAGAAATTGCTATTTTTGTAGCTCTAAAACTGTCTAATATCAGCAATTCTTTATGGTTCAATGTAAGTATATCATTATATTAAAAATTAGATTATTTTAAAAACCAAATGACAATGCACAGGAATATCAATATTGTGTTGACCCCTAAGGCATTTTATTCACCTATACCTAGAGTCACAAATTCAAATTAGATGCACACAGCAGATGATGTAGATGTGTGACATGGCTGGACATAAGAACAAAGGATGTTGGGCTTCCCTGGTGGCGTAGTGGTTAAGAATCTGCCTGCCAATGCAGGGGACACAGGTTCGATCCCTAGTCTGGGAAGATCCCACATGCTGCGGAGCTATTAAGCCCATGCGATGCAACTACTGAGCCTGTGCTCTAGAGCCCACAAGCCACAACTATTGAGTCCATGCTGCAACTACTGAAGCCCGTGCACCTAGAGCCCATGCTCCACAACAAGAGAAGCCACTGCAATGAGAAGCCCATGCACCTCAACAAAGAGTAGCCTCCACTGTCTGCAACTAGAGAAAGCCCGTACACAGCAATGAAGACCCAATATAGCCAATAAATAAATTTATTTTTTTTAAAAAGGAAAGAACTAGGGGTGTCATGGAGACAAAGGTGAACTGAAGAATCCATGTTTAGGGAATTCCCTGGTGGTCCAGTGGTTAGGATTTGGCACTTTCCAAAAACAAAAAAGGAATCCATGTTTATACAAAATATATTCAAATCTTTAAAAAATTAAATCAAAAGGGCAGTCATCATGATGAACTATCATCATAATGACAATTAAAAATCTCACCTGCTATGTCTTTCTCACAACAAATACACAATTACTTGAGGCTTCTGTCTGAATGTCAGGCAATATTTGATTGCATGTAAACTAGGATCATACTGGCCTACTACTTGCTTCAACAAAGACTTAGGGTTTTAGATGCAAGAATTTAAAATTAAATAAAGCTCTTTCTTCTCGCTATGGTTACTTTTCCAAACATAAAGATTAGGTTCTTAAACATTTTTGTATTAATATAGAGAGTTTACAGACAGCAAGCTTTGCAAAGTATACACTGAAAGTTTTTCTAGATTAAAATAACATCAATAAATAATGCAATAATCATTCAAATGATTATACTAATAATACTTCTAATTGCCACTTGATTAACATCTACAGAATTATTGATCTTTGTTCAAAAACCTCTACAAATATTATCTTATGTAATTTCCACACATTGACCCTATGTCATATTTTTCCCAGTTTAGAGGCAAGGAAATGAGCATCAGAGGCTCTCCTTAAATCTTCATGTTCCCTAAAAGCAAGGAAACAAACAAACAAAAAACAGCAACAAACCTCAACATGCAAACCCATTATGTAAACAAATCATTAAAAAAACTCACATAAAGCATTACTTGTGTAAAACAAATGATGACTTGTTATCAGCAGTAGCCTACTTTAATTTTTGGTAATCTATTTTTCAGGTAGGGTTTGGAAAGCAATCTTTTAGAGGAGTAAGTTGCTGATAATGAGAATGATGATAATACTGTTACTAATAAAAGTATATATATATTTCATTTTTGCCATATTCAAAGGGATTTCCCAGAGTATTTGTGAGCAACAGATAGAGGTCCCCACAGCCAGTATCTCTGCTGTGAGTGTAGACATCAAACATAGAACCCACCTCCCCAAGGCATGACTCTCTAAAGAATCATGTGATGGGGAGAAATGCAATACATTCCTAAGTGTTAGCATACTAAATCATTTAACTGCATGGCTTATTGGAAATAATATTTTTTAAAATATAGAGAGAAGTAGGAAACTTAGTCAAGAAGGTAAGAAAATGGAAACTTTCATGTCCCATCCTTCCCATAAATCTGTCGTCCTGGACTCTTCCTCTCAAATGCCCTTCATATCTACTTTTACTACAATTCAGTCCATTTTGCCTTCAAAATGTCTTCCTAACCTATCCCTTCTCCTGATTTTCACTGCCATTCACTTGGTAAAGTTCTTTGTCATGTTTTGCCTGGGCTACTCCAATAATCTCCAAACCCATTTTCATAATACAACACTGAATCCTCTCCAATTCATTCTAAAATACAAATCTGATCATGTCGCTCTCTTGCTTAACATCCTTCAATAAGTGTCACATACTCAATATAAAAACCAAACTGCATCACTGCTATGGTCTGAATGTTTATGTCCCCCCCCCCCCAAACTCACATGTTGAAATCCTAATGCCAGCGTGATGGTATTAGTAGGTGGGGCCCTTGAGAGGTGCTTAGGTCATGAAGGTGGAGCCCTGATGAATGGGATTATTACTCTTAAAAAAGTGTTCTCACTGAGATCCCTCCCCCCTTCCGCCATGTGAGGACATGGTGAGAAGGTGCTGACTATAAACCAGGAAGAAGAGCCTCTCCAGACCATGCTGGCATCATGATCTTGTACTTTCAGCCTCAAAGTGTTAGAAATAAATTTCAGTTGTTTATAAGCTATCCAGTGTGTGATATTTTGTTATAGCAGCCTGAATGGACTAAGACAATAGCCAAGCAGACGAAGGAACTTTATCATTGGCCTCCTGCCCATTAACCATCACACATCATTTTGAGCCATTCCCAGTTCCCCAGATACCTCATGGTCTCTATTCTGTCTTAAACTTAATCACTTTGCGTGAACTGTCCTTCACAGGACCATTACCTAGACTCTAGGCTAATGATTAATTTAAACATGTGGACTCTAGCAGCAGTATACCAAGATTCAAAACCAACTTCTACTACTAACAAGCTGTGACCTGGGGCAAGATACTATACCATTTAAACAGTTTCTTTTTTCTGCTGTAATATGGAGTAGGCAACTAGATCTAACTCATAGCTTATCTATAAGGATCAAATGAGGTAATTCGTGTAAAGATTTTCATACAGCACTTGGTTCAAGTAATGAAATTTATTTCCTCCAATTTAATACAAGGATCCTGATTCTGTCTCTGTTTTCAATAGTGTATAACCTAATGCAATAGGAGTTGTTTTGCTACAGCAGTGGAGCCTTTACTCTAGGACAGTAAATGAACACATGATTGAATCATCATTCTTCTTCTTTCCTACACAACATCGTGAAGAATATTTAGCATTAGTCAAATATCAAGAGAAACCTATCTTGTTCTTTTAAAATAATAGCCTGGATATAAATTGTAAAGGATCATCATTCTAAATTTGGCAATTTTCAAATTGCCACAATTGAAGAACAACTTAAGCTAAAAGTGATAAAAACAAAGATAAAAGTGACAGAGACAAAGACAGAGAGACTAAGATGCATTTCATTGGGAAGATAAAATCAGTGTCAGAAATGGGCTGAGAGAGAATGAAGTCCATTATATCAGCCCACTGGCACACTAATAAAAATAATGAAACTGTTGACTAATATTAAGCAGCAACACAGCAACCCAAATGCATAACTAAGAGGAAAAACCAAAAAGTCTGGAGAGTAGATTTAAACTATATTTGTCAAACAATGTTACAAACAAATAAGAAAGCATGTTTATTGAAAATGGCATGAATCTCTGATGCTACTTCATTTCTATGGTAACAAGAGAGGTGAAACACAGTAAAGAAGCACTTGTGACTCCACAGCCTCTTCTGCTCATCCAAGCAAACATTAAAAAAAAAAGCTTTTCTACCACAAAAAGCTTGATCATTAATAATTATGATATAAAGCATTACTGTATACACTATGGGTTTAATATTAAATAAGTAATTCCATTCAGAAGAATTGTATCATTCTGACATGAAAATATTTAGAAAGAAAAACTAAAAATTTTTATTAACAAAAATAATGATTTTGACCACTATACCAGCTGCATTGTTTTAATGTTTCTATCCATCAGGCAGTGAATCTCCATTAGACAAAAGCAGAAGAAAGTGAATAAATATCTAGAAAGAAATTGTGTTTGGCTACTTTATCATAAGATGTGGTATTTTTTCTGAGTTTTGAGAATTATTGTTGTGTATTCGTTTGATATGATTTCAAATCCACTTGCTTTGATTTAAGAATGAAGCTGTTTTTCTCTAAGTGAAGA
This sequence comes from Hippopotamus amphibius kiboko, assembly GCF_030028045.1. NCBI lineage: Eukaryota > Metazoa > Chordata > Mammalia > Artiodactyla > Hippopotamidae > Hippopotamus > Hippopotamus amphibius. The sequence goes on along the minus strand of NC_080203.1, from coordinate 18,138,022 downwards.
TGTTCACATTGAGGAAGCTGTGTCAGGATGTCATCATTGACATTTGTTGTTGTCAATAAGCACACGTTAGTTCAACTATGGACAGGCACTGCTGGGGGCTTATCCATAAGAACCCGAGGAGAAGCGACTATGGCTGAGGAACATTTTTAAGCTTTAAATACCAAGAGGTGTGAACAGCATCTCCAGACTGTTCAGTCTGGGCAAGGCCACTCTTTGCTGATCTAAATACTTCTCTGAAGACCTTGCGGAGGTGGGGCTGGGGATTAGCTCCTGCCTGGACAAAGCGACTCTTTGCCTGCAGTGGTGAAAACCCTGCAGTGGCCTAAGGAGATAGCCTTGGCTGCCAACATGGCGTCTTCCTTCTCTAGCAACATGTCCTAGCAACTTTTTGCCCTGGTAGCTGGACTTCAGCTCATGGTTGACTAAGCCCACTTTTCAAAAACCCACTGTACAACTCGAGGATGGATGATGCCTTAGAGGACTGGGACGGGGAGGGTGGGGGGGAGTCGAGGGAGGGAGGGAATACGGGGATATGTGTATAAAAACAGATGATTGAACTTGGTGTACACCCAAAAAATAAATAAATAAATAAATAAATAAAATTTAAAAAAAAAACCCACTGTAGAAATTTGGACTCACCTAAATTTGGATTTTATTCCTTTCATCTCCCCCTTGCCAGGAACCATAGTGTGATTAATCTAGTATTGGTTTGGAGTATGTCATTTCTTCATTGGCTTATTAGGGGACATTATCCTGTTTGCTATTGGAATGTGAAATTACTCTAACTCCCGCAGTGAACCTGTGTTAAATAAATTATTGTCAAAGACAATTTCAGTCTCTAAGCATAATTTGCTGCCTGGAAACAAACAAAGAAAAAACAATTATGTTTTCCCCAAGCATACATGTACTCAACAAAAATGTCAATGTTTTTCAAAGTTGTCTTTCATTTCAAAGGTACACATTTCAGAGATTAATTGTATCGTTTTTAAGGAAAATTTAAATATATAATAAAGAAAAATAAATATTTTGGTTCCTAATTATGTAACCATGTTTTTAAAAATGTATTCATTGCTTTTTCCATACCCTATGTTAACATTTTCATTTGATTAGTTCTATAAACTCTAAAGCTTATATACTAAATTACATCACAAACTATAAAGGTATATGGCTGAAATTCTGTTCAAAAATTATTATTTACTCTATATAATATGTCAAAAACACCATACATGTTAGAGCATATAAGTACAGGTCCAAAAATATTTTTTAATGAATGAATGAATACATGATGATGCAGTCAGTAAAAGACTATGTCATCTGACAAGTATTTAATCATGTGGAAACATAGTCGCAATATATTTCTGAATTTTAATTCTGGTTAATTCTTGAGCATGTAATTACAGAAGATTCGTATGTTCTTTTACATTTTCACTGTTTTAAAGTTTCCACTAAAATAAATGATTTTTAAAATATGAGATATGATTTTTAAGCTATTACAAAACTACAAAATATAGAATTCAAACTGTAAAAATATTTGTAAAATGTAATGTGTTAAAATGAAACTAGCCAGAGGCACAAAGAGAGTGGCTGCAGAGCGTATCTGCTTTGCTGAAATCTCATTGCTAACATTAGTCCTATTAGGTAGGCTGATAAACCAAATTTTGGTGAGAGGCTGTAAAGGACCGGGAGAAATCACGAGGACATAGAGTGGCTTGGGAGAGGGTTGAAGGCATCCATAAGAGAGAAGGCACTGATGCTAGGGAGACAAAGCTAACAGTAGTTAGGTGAAATTTGGGAAACTAGAGAGATTTGTTTAGAAAGTTTAACTGTGTGACATGATATAATCTCTTCTTATCTCCCCAAAACGTTAGTAAATATCTCTGTTCCTCTTCCAAATTTAATTGAAAAATTGTCTATGTTGTCACACATTGTCAGACATTGCCACCTGTGAATTCACAAATTACAGAAAGAATCTACCAAAGGCAATGCAAAATGAGTTCTACAATTTAATATTCATGTGAATGACTGACTCTGAGCAATTGCTATTTATTAAATAATTTAATTAAATACTTTTATTCATTAAATAAAACTTAATAGCATTTGTTAGCATTTATTAAATAAAACTTAAATACTCAGTAGTCATGTGCATATTCTATGACCATATATTCAGTTATACTTTTAGATAATTTAAAAATAAATGGTAACATAGTAGCATAGTATTTAAGAGCACAGATTTTAGATGAAGCTCCACTTGGATTTGAAACCCATTTTTACAAGGTACTGTGTTTTATCATAGGCAAGTTATTGAAGTCATTTGAATCATAGCTTCTTTATCTGAAAGACAATGTTAAAAGTACCTACTCCATAGCATTATTGAAAGGAGTATACAATAACCATGAAATGTTTGGCACGGGCCCTGAGAGATCAATAAATCTTAATTATAACATAAGCTCAGTGAGGGGGGGAATATTTATATATTTTGATCACTGTTGTATGGCAGGCATACAGAAATGTCAATAAATATTTGTTGAATGAATTGATGAGTAACTATTGTTATTATCAGTAATTATTTCAATAATTAAAGTGCCAACTTAAATATAGTATATCTGGAAATATGTGTATACAGGGAATATATAATATTGAGGGAGTTTAACACCACTTGTTCCCCAGTGCTGTCTCTTTCTCCAGGTCCTGCCCCTCTCCATCCAGGTTGAGAGCTCCTCATTGTCATTTAAAGTGTCCCTGGGGGAGTCAGGGTAGCAGAGTGAACCAGCCCTAAGTACTCCCTGGTCTGTGGATCCTAACAACTCTTTGCTTTGTCACAGCAATTAATATGGATACAAAGTTGCAAATTGTTTCAATAATTTTTCATAGATCTCTGTCATCTAATTTTGCAAGCTCAGTGCTGAAATCTACAGTCTTAGAATTCTATTTTTACTACAAGTTGTCCTACTGTTTCTCAGAATTAATATCTTTAGACTCTATATAGAAACACTCCTTAACCCAGTGTTGTAAAGGCTTAGTAAAAGAAAGGAAGACATATCTGGAGCTGGAAGAGGGAAGTTGGTGAATACGGTGAGTGGTAGATTTTGTGTGCCCAGGTGAGTTCTGAAGACTCTATTCTGAAATACCTACATCCTGTGGGATCCCAGAGGCATCATCTTCAATCCATATGGTATGGCATCCACCTGAGAGCAAAAAGGCAAATGGCCTACAGATTTTGGAGAAGTTGTGAGAGCTAGAGAGATGATAGAACCAGTACCAGGATGCCCTAAAATTTCTTGCATTATAGGTACACCAAAACATCAGTCCATGTCCCACTGTATCGTAGATTCTACATCCAGTGCTCGTTCTTCCTGACTGCCTAGTTGCTAGCAATAAATTGCTGAGTGCACACTTAAAGTCTCAGCCTTCTTCAGAGTTCTTTGTGGACTCACTCCTCTCCTCGGTTTTTTCATCCGTGGTTTCATCCACTGCTACGCACCACAAGGCCTGAAATTCTGTGTGCTTCCTTGACATCTCTAAGCCTCACAGGGTCCCAAAAGCCTAGCCACCGTTCCCCCTGCTCTTGCCAGACATGCTCCCTCCCCGGTGGGAAAGGCTCCACACCCAGGTAATGGTTTCCATATCAGCTGGACTGGCTGTGGTCTACCTGGTCCTCAACCAGAATTATTCAAACCAATCACACCCTGCCATATGAATGCAGGGCTAATCTGCATCCTCGTCACTACAAAACCAATCTCCCCCAGTTCCTGCTGGTTCCCTCAGCTCCTGAGTGCAACCCCTGTGTGGTCCTGCATGATGTGTCATGTCCTCCTTTCCTGGGCTGTGAGAATATGTGACTAGTAACTGCTGCCAATCTCTTCTGTCCAGAATTGGATATCGTGTGTTCAGGTATCTCATACTATTTAGGCCAGGGAATCCCTCCTTAACCAGTGAGTAAATAGGAGGTGATCAAAACATGCTGTGACTATCACTTTGTCCCTTGCGCAAGGGTGCTGAGATCAATGTATTATTCAAATGTCCAGAGAGCCACTGGCTTCATGAGAGGTTAGGAGAAGTCAGTTCTCGTTCAGAAAACTACAAAGGGAGGGCACTGGCTCACTTCCACTCATTTCCCTAGAGAAGAGCACTTCCAAAGTTCTCCGAAAATGAGAGGAACTATTTAGTACCTCCTTAAGTTCTTGGCAAACACCCATTATGTGTCTAGTATTAATTCACCAGGGAGAGCTGCTTAAATTTTCCACAAAAGGTACATATATACCCAGGATTTAGATTTGCCTTCCTCATCCTCTCATCTTATTCTATGAGAGCCATGATTCTTGGACTCATGAACAACTTTTCCAACACATTACTTTTGTCCAGTAGCACTTTTAATAGCAGCTGAATTTGTATATGAGCCCAGGCCCTTGTAATCCACCAGTCTTGCCATCCCACAGAAGCATCTGGCCTCTTACGGTGCTGGAATGGTGTGCTGAAAACTTCTATATAGGAGACAGAAGGCTGCAAGGTTGGAGGGGCATCCTAGAGGAGGCAGATCAAGCTCTGGACCCACAAGCGACCTAGATTCCCACAGGCCAGGATAGGGTAGAAAGTGACTCCTCCCATTCTTACACCTAAAAAGACAATCACAGATTTTTTTTCCTGTCCTTCCCCTCAAAGTTGGGCTTGGAGGGTTTGAAGGTTAAAGTACTCAAGGCAAGAATGCCTCTCCCATGGAACATATTCTTAGTTCTGTTAAATTGGAAACTGACATTGATCATTGTCTCCCGACCATTGTTAGGCCTTTGGGCAGCAAAACTGATAGCTGACCACTAAGGTTATAATTTAGGTTCTAGACGGGGACTATGGCCAGACTGAGCTCACCTTTCAGTGATAAGGTGGCTGATAGCACTGTGTTACCCTGTGTTGGGCGAAGCATTTCTTCATCTGAGCAAATCAGCAGTGGCTGTTGGCTGTGGAAAAAGTGATGGATTATTTTAATCAGTCTGTTTGTCCAAGCAGATAAATCCTACTCCCTTCTCTCCACAGCTCTACGCCCCAGGAGGCTGAAAGCCATAGACTGCGTTACTGTGGTTTTCTTGCTCTCTGGCTAGCAGATAGGTTTGGTCAATGGGAGGCAGCAGGCAGAAATTAAAGAGCGGAAGGAAACAGTATAGTCCGTACTTCTGAGACACAGTGTCAGGCACTTTCCAATCAGCCTCTGATTCCTGAGCCTCACCTGCATCCGGATTCTCTGTTAAGGTTACATACAGTCTCTGCAAGCGTCTCTTGAGAAAATTCCTTTAGGAGGATCCCAGCCAAATCTCTCTCTGTCTCTCTCTATCTATCTGTCTCTCTCTGTCCCCCTCTGCCAGCCACTCCCCTTTTGAATTTCCTATTTATGATTCTGACTTCTGGAGAGACAAATCAAGCCCTCCAAGTGGACACCTTGAGACCTCGTGCTCCCAGTACGTGAGGGATATTTTCCTCCTGTACACTCAGCACATCACTGAACCTCTGTGAGGAGGGCCTCTCTGGGCTTGAACCCACCCAGACTCCCACGTGAGTCCACACCCTCACCACCTCCCCCCCCCCGCCCCCGTGGGTGAGGGGTCAGAGGTCACACGAGTGCGAGTGATGCCTCCGTCACCAGTCCGTGCCGCCCCTGGGATATGTGCAGTATGGGTACCAATTGCTCTGGGGAGTCAGCCAGGTCTGAGACCAGAGAGACTTCCAGCCGAAAATCTCACTGGTCAGCAGGCTTTCCCGCACCCCCACTGCTCCTGCTGCTCAGCTCTCCCTGTCCTCCCCTCAGCTTAGTTCCCACTCTGAGTGCCCAATTTCCCACGTACTTCCCTTTTCCAATATCTCCCAGTGAGCATCTGACTTTCCCAGCACATCCCTTTGGGGAGCTCTCTTGGTGGGCGCCCTCACACAGTCTTTTTGACCTACAGGCTGGTCTCACTTCAGTCGGGTGGATTTTCTTCACCCAGCTGTGGCCTCAACAGGTGTGCTTCACATGGCACAAATAAAGGGACCTGGGGATTCCACTCCTTTGGGGATAATAACAAGAGCAAGTACCTTTAGAAGGTCTTGAAGATATGATGTTCCCATTTTTAAATGCCTTGTGTTCTGATATTTTTATATTAAATAGAACCAACAGAGACTATTTGGTGCTGCAGAATATCTAAATGATATTCTCGCGAGCATCAAAATTTAAAAAAGAGTATCCTAAATGCTTCCCCCCCCCTCCACTCATGGCCTGTTCTTAATGTCTTCTCACCAGGATAAGCAACCAGGTTTTAGAGGGGAACACAGTGGATATCTTTCCAAAATGCCTAGGGGACAGGAGACTTGGGTCCTTCAGTAACCTAGAACTCACATAACTATTCCCTTGCTTTTTTTCGGATTAAAAATGAAAGAAATCTAACATGAAGTGTGATCTCCCCATCTCTGCTGTGTCTGAGAGCCCCTGCATAGACTGTTAGGATGAATAGAATCCCCTCTCCAGGGTAACCCAGGAAAACTGTATCAACATAAAAACATATCCAACTAAAAATAGTGACAGGCACCTTTTATTTTGACAGGTGAAACAAGGGAGGAGTCTGTTATCCTACATTTTTTTCTAAAATTACAGACAGGCATAAGCAGGTAGCTTTTATGACTTTTTGGCAACAGCCAACTCCACCCTTGGTGTGGCTTATGTCAGCATCCACAGCCACTTGGACAAATCCACATCACTTCTGTGTCTCCCCAGTTGCCTATTAATTAAAAAGATCAGCACATTTTTGGGGGGTTTCTTGGATTTCACACATTTTTCTTTTTCATCCTTGGTGGCCAATGTAGGCGTGTTGGGACTGACTTCAGAGGTTCCTTCATCCATGACTGGTTGACAACACAGGTGGCTTCAGGAAGACGGCACAACTAGGATGTTCTGAAAAAGATGATGAAAACCACTTAATCCAGTGGACCCAGGGGCCTCTTACCCTCACAACCTCCCTGCCACACAATCACATCACTTCTCTATAAGCAAATGACAGTCCCATACCTTTCCCCTTTTCTCTAGTAGGGTTGGGTTTCATCAGGTGGATTAGTATGGTGATGGTACAAAACAATATTACATTATCCTGGTAAGTCTAGATACCTTGCATCCCAGACATCTCAGGTTTCTCTGGAAGAAGTGTCCTCAAGAGCCAGCAAGAAGGGAGAATTCTATCTCTCCCTGTCTTATTCTGAGTGCCAGGGCCTGATCAGTCAGACCCAAGACGAGTCATGATGATTCACAATGACTCTCAGAACTCTATGACCGCATGCCGTGGATACCATCACCTAGGTTATCTCTGGTGCAAGGCCAAACAGTGAGTGACTGAGAGGTGCTGGAAAAGGAGCAGATACTACCCATATTTGGGTACAATCTTCATATATGTTCCCTGGAGAGGGTACTCAGTTCTCTTGACTTCAGAGATCTTCCCTAGCTCATTCAAAATCTCTCCATTAAAGTGTCTCCTGTGTGAGGAGTTGGCAACACCCATTGCACATCAATAGGTCCACTGGGCAATATTTAGCAATTTGGCCTCAAGTTCCAAACAGGAACTTAGCCCCAGGTAGAATTTTTTGCTTCCTTCTCAACCTCTGGATACAGCCTTGGCCATAACTCTGAAATTATTGTTATAATGCACAATTCATATCAGAAGTGGGGTGTTTAATTGTAGAAATGTTGGCTGTGAGTAGCCATACTTCTCAAGCCATATTACCTTGCAAGTCTCTGACATAGAACAGTATAGTTAACATTAAATGAGTGATCCTAGTGGGTATTGTCTAGTGGTAGAACCATGGATTCTCACAGGCTATAAGAGGGGTAATGGTGAGGACAGAGCTTTATTGTTGGTGGTGATGGTGTTTTTTTTCTTTTATTAGTGCTGTCCTGAGTCTAACATGACTATTATCATGAAATTTGGTATATTCCTACACTGGTGACCCTAATGTAGTCAATCACATGACAACTGAAGAAACTGAGGCATGGAGGTCTATGAGATGGACTCAGGTCACACACTCCCTTCCTTGAGTGGCAGAGATGGCTCAGTAATCCAGATTTCCTCCCATCCCATACAGAACCATGGAAAAATACTAAGATACTGTGTTCAGTGTCTAAAAGAAATTGGAGAGGGATGAGAACTGTTATTAGTGTACAGAATTTTATTAACAAAGGGAAGTGGGAAAACTGTCTTTTTCTTAAGGGATTGCCTTCCTGGAAAAACCAGGGCAAGTAGATCAGGAAAGGTTGGTTGATATAAGTTAAACACATAAAAAATAAATAAATTTTGCATACTCTTCTAATAATTAGGAAATATAATAGAAATAAATATAATAGAAATAAAATGTCATATTCAAATTGCTTTATAAAACACCTACAAATATAATTAACTTTTTTTAAAAACAGGTAAAATATATATGAAAATTTTTATGAGCTTCCTCTTTGGACACTAAAATAATATTTTTAAATAACTTTCTTTTGGAAAGGAAGATTAATTTTTGTAATAGTATCAATTCTTCTCTAAATTAATCTATGACTTCAGTGGAATCCCAGTCATAAATCACAACAGGATTTTGATTGCGTATGTGGAGCTGGAGGACTAGATTATAAAATTACCTTGAAGAGGAAATGTAAGGGATTAATCGAAGGGGGAGGTGTCATACTGTATATTAAAAGTTACTCTATAGAATTAGCAATTGAAACAGGAATTGATAAATATGTCTATGGAACAAAACAGAGATTCTAAAAATGTTTTCATATATATGTGGAAATCAAAGAAATGATAAAGCTGGCTTTTCAAATTAGATGTTACCTCAAGGCAGTATCTTGTGACAAAATATGTGCATGTGTATATGTGTGTGTGTGTATGCATGGGCCCATGTGTGTTAGGGAAATGGAAATGCAGGGAGGCGTCTGGGGCCACTTGGTATTTTTCCTACAGGTAATTCTGGATTCCATCATCTTTTTCAGGCCGTCTCAGTTGTGCTCTCTTCCTGAAGCCATCGGTGGCGTCAACCAGTCATGGATAAAGGAACCTCTGAAGTCAGTCCCAGGACGCCCACACCCATCATCAGAAGGAAGGCAGATGAATACCTAAAACCCTCCCTGGCCTCCAAAAACATAATGGGTTTTTTACTCGGTAGGCAACTGGGGAGGCACAGAAATGATGAGGCGCTGATGAAGTGGCTGTGGACACTGACACAAAAAACACCAGGGTGGAGCTGGCCTTTACCTAAAAGTCATGTGACTTACGCACCTATAGTCCTTGAGGATTATGAAAAATGCCAGAAAATGGTGTGGATCAATAAATCTTTCCCCTGATAGAACCATTAAAATCCAAGCTACATTTTCACTTCTTTTTGGTTTGATGTGTGTTTTGTTCATGTGCCTTCGGTACTTCTGACCCTTCTCCATGCTACGGAAAGGCCACAAACATGTGAATTTTGGCTACTCACCTTCGGAGAATGTTTACTTACATAGAGTCTGGGGGATTTTGGAGTTAAGAGGGGCCCTCTTGAGAGAAGCTGAAAAGCTGCTGCGTTTACAAGTGGAAAATGCCCTAATTTACTAGGGGGATTAGGGCTTCAAGAAGGCCACTTGGGGATCTTGATTTGTGTCCCTTGAGGTTTGAGGGAGACTGTGGGGAGAAGTCAGAATCACAAATAAATTTAAAATGGGAGTGACTGGGAGGATAGAGGGAGTTCTCCTCTGTGTGGAGGCTATCTGTCGGGGAACTACAGGGACTCAAGGCCCAGAGATGTGGTCTCCAAAGTAGCATGAAAGACCTCACCAAGGGAAAAAGTTTAAACGGTCAGATTTAAACAGCTGCTAAACTCCATCCAGGTAGGGAGACTGGTTGTGACCTCTTGTTCCTCCCTGTGTTCAACAGACCCTGGGGAACAAGTGGTTGCAAAAGGGGAGGGAAGCAGATGCTGGCTGAGTCCCAGGGGAAGCATCATGCCACACCTTGCTCCCCTTTCCTACTGCAGGCTGCAGCCAGGGTCAAGCCTGAGCTGGGGGAAGGGAGAGGCTTTGACACTGAGAGAAGGTTAGAGTTGTGATTATCACCTTGAACAGGACATACAAACTATTGAACGCTGATCATGTGGAATACTAAGGTCACCAAAGACATTCTATTACCTGATAGTGATCAGAAAAGTCATAAGGCTGACCCTGGGATTGATGATGGGGAGCAGAGAAGGAAGAACCCTGTAGAATGGACTTGGCTGGGGCATTGGGAGGGGTTAGAGAACAAGATTATTCCTTTTTTTATGGGAAAATGATTGTTTTATTTTTATCACAGAGACTAAAGGAAACATTTTTACATAAGAACAAACAACATGAATATAATAAATTGTTTTACCAATAGGACACTATAGTAAAGATGGGCTTCAGCTAATTAAAGTGATACAGAATTAACAGAGCCAAGTTAACATGAAGCATGGCATGAATCAGTGCTTATGGCAGTGGTAACCTTGAACCGTGTCATAACAAAAAAAAAAAGAACAGAAGACACAAAAGTATAAGCTAGCTTAAGTAACAAACCAAATCCCTTTCCTTTGAGGCCTTTTTAAAAAACACTTGCCAAGTTAAAAAAAAAAAAAGGTAAGGGGTTGTGAATTTTCATCTGTGTATAATTTATAGCTAAGCAAAATGCCAGTGACCCTAGCACATCCCAGTCACGAGATACTCCAAGAACACCCCACAAAGCAAAGCCAAGGCTCACAGAATTATACTGAAAATGTCCATAGTTGATTAGAATAAGGCCTGGATACAGCAATATGCATAATAGATTAGCAATCTTTTTCTTACTTGAAATTTCTTTTAAACAACAGTGCAAAACCACTGCCGGTATGTAAATCAGCCAATCAGCAATTAACACAGTTGTATGCATGGAGAGTTTATCTCCTATTCACGTGATATACAGAGAGCAATATAGTCTGGGTTTATAAACTCTGCCATATATGCATCTAAAAGACTATAATAAGCTTTAAGAGGTGAATAATCAAATCCCCAAAACTGTACATTTTTATCACTGCTGTTAAAATACCATTGTTTGGTAAATTATAAGCAATTTCCTTCCATTGTCTCTCTGCTTCATAACAACCAAACATAGGAGGTTTTCCAGTGCTAGATGACCGGTTTATTATAAAAGGATATAATGCAGGAACAGCCAGACAGAAAAGATGCATAGGACCAGGTTTGAGGAAAGGACATAGAGCTTCCATGCCCTCGCCAGGCACGCCACTCCCCCTGCATCTCCATGTGTTCACCAACCTGGAAGCTTGAAAATTATTGGCCTTGACCTTTGCTTGTTCGACATAAGAGTCCCACAGACATAAGAATGGAAAAACCCAAATTCAGGATAGTGTTTACATGAGGGACAAATGTAGTCACTGTGTTTGAAGTTTTATTTCCTTAGCTGGGAGGTGAATATACAGACATTCCTTATACTGTTTCCCACACATTCTATACGTTTCCATATTCCTGATATACTTCATCAATAGAGAAAAAGGGAGATAATGAGGCAAGCAGTGATGCCCAATAGAAAAATAATGGTATAGGGAATATCTTTCAAATATCGGTGGAAAATAACCTGGAGCCTAGAATTCTACTTCCAGCCAAACATTGAAGTGCGGGGGTGAGGTAAATGCATTTCCAGGAAGCAGACCCTGAGACAGACATGTGACTACAAATAGCTTACTTGAGAGGGAACCACAGGGAGCAGTGGGGAAATGAGACTTGGAAGGCAGCCAATTAAGGGGGATGATCTAGCAGGTGGGCACTGTGGGCAACTGGAGCTTAATCAGGGAGTGGGGAACTATGGTGACTGTGTAGAATGCACCTCAGATCCATCTCAAGCATGGAACAAGGAGGCTGGAGTATGTAGCTGCCAAAACCCCGGCCATTATTTAATAAACCTACTTCCGGGTAATAAATTTCTCACTTTGGGTCATGTTCAGCATGCGCCAAGGGTGAGGGGGAAAAAACCCTCAGGTGGAGGGTCATGGGTGATTGTAGAAAGCAGCCTAGTGGGTGTAGGGGTGAGACCTGGCTTTGAAGAGCCAGAATCAAAATACATAAGTCAAGGTCAGAATCTTTTTGACATTGTCTGCTGTACCCTACCCACTGATTGGGTGAAATTTTCAGTAAACTGGAATTACATTTCCTCTCTCAAGCTGAGCATGTATTAAACGTCTTACCAGTTAGCATTTTAGTTGAAAATTGGTTTCAGGAACCGCAGTCCCAGAGAATTTTGAGATGAGTTTTCAGCTGCCTGAGGAATGTTTCATTGTAGACCTTAAAATCTTCTTTCAGAGAAAAAGAGAGAAAGACTTCTGTGGTCTGTCCTGACTGAAGATGCACTCACTGGGTGGGTGGGCATGGGTCTCTCCCTGGGATTTTATGAAGACTTTGGGCTGCAGGAGTCAGCAACTCAGTCCTTGGCATCCAGTCTAGAGGGCCCCAAGCTGCAACGTGTCACATCCTCCCTGAGGGGTTCCTCAGGGTGCGGAGGTCAAAGAAGCTCCCCTGGTCTTCCACAGCACCTGGAACTTTTTTATATCCCTATTATTAAGCTCCGTGTTAAGGAATGAGTCGCCCATTAGGGTGTGAGCTACTCCCACCCAGCCACGCTCACCCTCATCCCAACCACTATACTGTCTCCATAGTGTAGTTATCAAAAGTGGGATCTGGCTGCTCGCTGCACTGAAGCCAATAAAGAGGCAAGGTTGGTGGAAAGGAAAGTTTGCTTTACTTTGGAGGTTGGCAACCGGGGCAGGGGGGTGGGGAGAACTCCTGTCCAAAGGCCAACTCGACTCCACGCCACTGACAATCAGTGGGCAAGTGTTTCAGGAGTGTATAGGCAGAGGGAGGGGGCTACATGCAGAAATAGCACAGTCAGCTCTGACAGTCATCTTGAAATTGCTCATATAGTGATCTAATCAGCATCATCTTGATTGTTTTAGGTACAGTTAACCTTCAGTTCCAGGATCAGTTTGTTCCCACTTCCTTGAGGCCATTTCTTGGAATTGTGCAAGATGGAGCAGCTCATGTCATGGCTACAGTTTGGTCATCATGTAGTTAACTTCTTCCACTTGGTGGGGGTTTCAGTATCTCTAAGACAGCTCACAGGATCTCTAAGACAGCTCAGAATATTATCTATAACCCTTGCGGAGGAACTAAAGCTCCTTGAGCTTGCTTAATGACTAAATTATTATTATTTTGTCCTGTTTGACTATTTCCCTTTGCTTCTACATTTTCTCACTTCTCTGATTAAACGTATTCTTTGACTGAAGTTTTTCTACAGACAAAAGGCAGGTGGAAGACATGGGAGCAGGGGGAGGGAAGGACCATAAGATCCTGCTCTGTTTCAGTGTGTATTCCTCTCTTCAGACAATCTCAGAAATGCTGTTCTGGGTGGTGAGCAGCTTGGAAGGGACTGAGGAGTTACATGAGCAGAAGGTCAGTGACATTTGGGGTATTATTACCAACTAGACTCCATTTCAGCCTAGCAGAGCCACAGGTGGCAACAGATGGCCTTCCCAAGCATGTGATGCAAATCCAGTAATCAATCTCTGTCACAGTTCAGATGTGGCTTGGATGCCTAGCTCCACTGGCTGCCCAGTCAAGTGTGCGGTGTCTTCACTCAGCTGTTGGAGATTCTCTGAGCTAATACCATCCACAGACCAGGGAGAACTTGGGGATGGTTCAACCTCCCACCTTAACACCCCCAGAGGGACTCAGTGGCAATACAAGGTGCCCTCTCTGGATGGAGGGGGCCTAGGTTTGGGGAAAGAGACATAATGGGAGGGAGGTGTTAAACACCCTCAATAGAAAGGTATGACCTACAGGGCAAAAACCAAGAGAAAACTTTGAGAGTCTTGGAGGACTTTTCACATCTGCTTTCCATTTGGGATCAGCAAGCGTAAACAAACAAACCAATACACACTCATAAACAAACAGGCAAGTTGGATGTTTGCTCCTGACTGAAAGCTGAGGCAACACTACAGTTCACTTTAAGTGTTTCTTCACTCTTAAGGAATATTAACCCTGTTGCTTGATGTGCTATGTCACAAAACTAGTGTCTCATATACTTTGAATTTTTTTACTTGTGAATAATTCTGGATTAGCGGTCCACAAGAGACTTTTTACACTTGAAGTTCACAGGATCACCAAGCACTGTTGCACCTCAAGTAGGTGGAGACAAATTTGTTGTCACCTTGTTGGCATGGGGCAGCACCTAAGTCCACACCTCCTCTATCTCCTTACACAGGGAAAATGAACATCTTTAAGATGTTGGGCCATCCTATTTCAGACCTGGGTATGCATTTGTGTTTGGTTAAGTATTCTTTTAGATCCCCTCTTTAGCATTTCAAAATGTTATTGCAGTGACTTTTACCATTTTTCAAGTATATTCCTAACACTATTTCCTTTTAATTGCTTTTCCGAATTGAGTCATTAACAGTACCATCTATTTTAACTGATTATTTTCCAAATTATGTGAAAGACTAAAGAATATATATTAATTTGTACTCAGCCACACAAATGAATTCAGATATAACCTGTAATGGTTAGTTTTCCCTCCTTCAATTGGTTAATGTCTTAATTATTTCTTTCCCTTATTCTCATGTATGGAAATGTTTGTCATATTTGGAAAGCATCCAACACCTCTTTTGTCTTTCGTTTTCTATACTGATAATCTTCTCTTGGTCTCTTAAAATAACAAATTAAGAGATTTCTTATCATTTAACCCTCTTTACATTAAGTGGTCATGGTGCAATATTCTTTAAATATTCTGCTGTGAATTATAGTGACTAATATTTGGGCCTTTCTTATTATGATGCAAGGCAACTGCACCTACTACCAGCATGAGATACTTCTCCAGCTGAGAGATGCATAGATAAGTAAGAAAATGTTTTCACAGAACTGCACCCAAGTTGTGTCCAGGTCCGAGGGTCGGCAAAGGGTACATTAGGGCTGAGGAATGGAAGGGGTGAAAAGGGAGGTTTCCTCAATTTCAAGAAGAGGAACTCTCTTCTTCACGTGCTGCAGGCTCAGCCCTAACCCTTTAAAGCACAAAGTACTGGGCCCCTCCCCTGGGCCCCGCCCCTGCCCGACGGCACGCCTTGGGAAAATTCGGCCCCGCCCCCTCGACTACAGGCCGCCCCTCAAGAGCCCATTAGCCACGCCTCTTTCCCCTTCGTAGGGCAGGGTCCTGGTTCTTTCCCAAACTAGCTCCTGTGCACTGCAGACCACAGCCTCGTGGGCGGAGCCCGTACCACTCCAGCCTCCCGCTACCTGAAACCTCCGCTCCATCCTTCAGATTCTGACCCAGCCGCCTCGAGGGGGAGTTAGCCCCGCCTCTTTCCCCTACTCCCGCCCCGCCCAACTGGCCGCAACGTCAGACCTGCGCAATAGCGACCGCCAGGCTATGTGGGCGGAGCCTCTCTGTGCCAGGTACCGCCCGTGTCCCCGCCCACCCATGGCTCGGGCCCGCCTCCGCACGCACGCACTTCCCGCCACGCCTCCTCGCCGACCTCTACGCAGCCTTGCTGAATCCCGCAAAGCGAGCAAAGCACGATGGACGGCCGGGTGCAGCTGATCAAGGCCCTCCTGGCCCTGCCCATTCGGCCCCAGACGCGTCGGTGGAGAAACCCGATCCCCTTCCCCGAGACGTTTGACGGCGACACCGACCGGCTCCCGGAGTTCATCGTGCAGACGGGCGCCTACATGCTCGTGGACGAGACCCTGTTCACCAACGATGCCCTGAAGGTGACGTTCCTCATCACCCGCATGACCGGGCCGGCCCTGCAGTGGGTGATCCCCTACATCAGGAAGCAGAGCCCCCTCCTCAACGACTACCGGGGCTTCCTGGCCGAGATGAAGCGGGTCTTTGGATGGGTGGAGGACGAGGACTTCTAGGCCGGGAGCCCCTCGGGCCTGGGGGCGGGTGCTCGGGGGAGGGTCCGCCGCGCCAGTCGCCGCCGCCGCCGCCCAGCTCGCCACAGGCGGCGTCCTCCCGCCGCGCCTGCCCCGTCCCTCACCTTCGGGTCGCCGCGATCTCCCCCGCGCTCGTGTCCCCTCCCGCGTAGTGCTTGCCTTTGTTCCAGGAATAGCGCTCCAGGTTCCCGCCGCCGCCGCCGGGCCTGGCTCTGGAGCGGCCGCCGCCCTCTCGGGCCAGCCCGGCCCCTCCCCTGCACACTTGGACTCGGTCGTGCGCTCCAGCTGCAAGCCGGGCTCCTGTTACACACTGGACAGACCACTCACAGCCCGGCCGCTGCCAACCGCCCGCCCCCTGCCAGACCCCCAGGCCCGCATCCAGGTGCCCAGAGGCCTGCCCTGCCGCCGCCGCCGCCACCACCATCCGCCGCATCCCGCCGACAGCCTGCAGCCTTTGGCGACCCGGACTCACCCGGGAGGTGTCTGAGCTGGCCACAGCCTCTGGACAATGATTCCAACAGCTCGCCACCGCCCTGGAGGGGCCGGCCAGCCTTGCACCTTCGGTGGGACCCAGTCACTCCCTCCTCCCAGAGACATCTTCTGCTCCTGCCAGGTGGCCGCCAGGTCCCAGGGGTGCCTGGAAGCCAAATCCAGTCACCCATTGTCTCCTGTGGACCTGTTAGTTTCGCCCAGAATCCAGTTCTCTTCTGAATGTGCAGCTGTCTCTCTGATGTGTGCCTTTTGTTCAATACAGTAACCCCTGCACTCTGCCCAGCTCTTCTACACTACCTGGACACACGTCTTTTCCTTATTTTCAATAAATGTCAGACGCTGTTCAAAAAGAAATTGAGTCTCAGTGAATAAGGCAGGTCTCCCTCCCTGGTCCAGTAAGTGGGGTCCATGACTTGCTCAGGAGGTACGTCGCCTGTCATTCTGTGGCTGATGTGGAGTCTTGCATTATCCGACGGAAAATATAGCCCTGTGGGGGTCCTGGTGATGGAGACCCCACTGGTGATCATTCAGTCCCCGATGCTGACTCTTCCAAACCCCTCAGTTCCGTGCCCCTTGGGAAATGGATCTTGATGTGGTTTTGGCCAAGGCGATGTAAGGGGAAATCAGCTAGGAGGCTTTGGGAAAAGAGTTGCTCGTTTCCAAAAAGCTGCTTGCAAGCACAATACCTAATTTTTACAAACCATGAATCCCGCACACTTGTTGGTGAACACCTGTCAAAGTTTTAGTTAATCCATTATTCGGAGAACCAGCAGAATGACAGGTGGTTCAGAAAAAGCATTTACATTTATAGCGCCTTGATTGTTAAGTGGAGGAGAAGGGAGTGCAGAACCGCCCTCTTAATCTGGGTAGAAACCAGGCTGAGAGCCTGCAGGAGAATGAAATCATAACTTTCTCCACTGGGCAGAAAAGCAAAAAATGTGACTCCTTACCGTTTCTCTTCATGCTACTCTATTAAATCTTGAGCGCAGAAAAAAAGCCTCTGCTACTTCATCTATGGCTGGGACAGATGATAGATGATCCTCAGATGGGTTTATAGGGCAGCTCCCTGGTGTGATGTTAAAAGGCCGTTTAATCAACTCTGCCTGACTTTTAATTTGGGTTATTTTTCCAGAATACATGAAGGAGTTGGGAAAAGGCTGAGCTTAGTTCATGCATGGGTTGGCTTAATATGTGGTAGAAAGCAAAAATGGACCATGACTGCAGGACAAAGAGGACTGAAGCTCACAGGCCAGTCCTTCGACTTCTCTGCCTCCTGCTTCTAGATCCTTTGGCTTTTGACCTTACGTTAAATTGGTGTTTAATCACCCTTAGCCTTTCATTGTCTTTCTGCAGTTCATCAATAGCCTTGTGTGACAATCATCTATTTTCACAGTCTTTATAATTACTACTTACTCTGGACCACTCAAACTCCGGAGATATTGCACCTTCCAGGAAATTTCCTTCCATTGGTGTCCAATCTCAGTTTACCACTAGCAAAAGTTTTGACAATTGCACTATGACCACATCACAGGGGTTATCAGTACATTGCTCATCCCATTTCTAGCCAGCTGGCTGGCAATTGTGCTCCAAAGTCCTATTTCATAATCTGCTTCTTAGGACCACTTCTAGAACCAAATATTACACTTGTAAGTTGCCCCAGAAACAGATCTCATAAACTCTTGTAGGAAAGTGAGGGAAGCAGGTTTGAGTAAAGGGAGAAGTTGAAGAGCTATGCAGCTGCAAAAGAGGCCTTAGCTGATCCTACAGGAATATCTAAAGCTAGGATGGCCATTCAGAAAAATTATGAATGGAGGAAAGGAGACCGGGCCTTTGTACCTCCATATTGACTAGTCATTGGATATGGTCTTACCTGGAGGAAGTAGTATACCCATGGGCAGGGCGGCTCCCTCCAACCCATTATAATTCCTAGGGAGTGATTCAGCTGTGACTCTCAGCAGCCTATACTCCTAAAGGCTGGGGGAATGAGTGCCTCAATCATAGAGGTGGGATCTGGGCAGTGCATTACATCATCCACTTCACTGATCAAGAGGGGAATAGAATTAACACGATGGAACATAATTCAGCATTTAAAAGGAATAAGATAAATTTATGCCAGCCGATTTGGAGAGATTTTTGCAAGGTTTTGAAATACAATATGCAGAAAATTGCATAATGTGCCACCTTTTTTGTTAAATAGACATTAACCCCCAAAGGCTTACACATCAATAAACACACCCCCCACACACACACATTATTAGCTATGTATGAAGAAAAATATAGAAATATACAAACTAGGTTGTTAGTATGGGTCACAAGAGGTGGGAAAGGGTTGATCCCAGAGATGGAGTAGGGACTTCTGTGGGGACCCCCACAAAAAAGGAAAGAAAAAAAGTTGCACTAAAATGGGAGGGGGTTAAACTGTGTCCTTGAAAACTGGAAAATCTGCAGAAATTTGTGAGTGATAGTCTTTTTTTTTTTTAAGAACTTTTATTGAGATACAGTTAACAGACAATAAACAGCATATATTTAGAGTGTACAATTTGGTGTCCCAATCTCCCAATTCATTCCCCCCCAACCCTCCCCACTTTCCCCACTTGGTGTCCATGTGTTTGTTCTCTACACCTGTGTCTCTATTTCTGCCTTGCATTTCCTCTTTCATAGTTGTTAGCATTTGCCTTATGTATTGAGGTGCTCCTATATTGGGGAGATGTGTATAAAAACAGATGCTTGAACTTGGTGTACCCCCAAAAAATAATAAATAAATAAATAAATAAAATTAAAAAAATAAATAAATAAAAGAATGAGGATAAAATATCTTTTCAGAAAATGAAAGACAGAATTTTCCCCAATATATCATTATTAAAAGAGTACATCTAAATGATATACTTTAGAAGAAGAAAAATGATACCAGTAAAAATGTCTGGGATGAAAGAAGGGATGATAGGCAAAAATCTAAACAAACAATAGTACAAATATTTAATTTTAAGGTTTAAAAAAAAGAATGAAGCTAAAGTAATGACAAGAAGAGTAATTACCCTGGAGGTGATTATTTGTAACTAAAAGGTTCTAAGCTCCTTGCATTCTTTCATTACTTTCTTCTCCTAGTTAAGAAGTTATATTCTCTATTTCTATTCTTTTAGTGGTTCCTCTGAAATGTGAACATTCATATTTAACCATATAGAAAGTTAACCAATACAAGAAAATTAGAACAATATAACAGACTCTTAGACTCTGACTATACCAAGTACTAGTGAGAAAATGGGAACACATATATTGAAGGTAAGAGCGTAAATTAAGAAATATTTTGGAAAACAACTTGGCAGTGCCTTTAGATTAGGTTCCCTATAAGCTGACTTTGACCAAGGACTCATATAAAAGTAATACATATCGGGAGGGGGCGGGGGGTGAAGGGGAAACTGAGAAGAAGCGAGAGAGTAGCACAGACATATATATACTACCAACTGTAAAATAGTCAGTGGGAAGTTGTTGTATAACAAAGGGAGTCCAACTCGAGGATGGAAGATGCCTTAGAGGACTGGGGCAGGGAGGGTGGGGGGGACTCGAGGGGGGGGCGTCAAGGAAGGGAGGGAATATGGGGATATGTGTATAAAAACAGTTGATTGAACCTGGTGTACCCCCCCCAAAAAAAAAAAAAAAAGTAATACATATCAAGAAGTAGTCCAAAAAAATACACAGACAGGAAAGTGGGGAAGTGGACTGGGGGGAAGGGAAGAGAGTCAAGCAATATTTTGTTATCAACCAAAGTCTCATAGAGGATCACTTTGGCACAATCCAACAGGGGAGCTGTGTAGGCAATGTAGGTCACACCTCAAGAGTTGTCTTAATCAGGAGCAAGAGAACTGAGGTATTTATACCTACATAACCATCAATCATTAGCTATGGCTTAAATTACAAGATACTGGCTCTTCATGCTTACAAAGGGGATTCTGGTCTCCTGTGGGCAGTCCCGTGAGAAAGAGCCACAAATTCTGGCTATTGGGGACAAAAGCACAGGGGAGCTGAGGTGCATGAAAATGGTCGAATGTTCCAAAAGGGTAAAAACAGAGCATTAACAGCATCTGCTTCAATGGGCATTAGTTTTAATACTCAATACCATGAAAAATAATATGCCTGCCCCTCTGGCCCTTCTTACAGTTATTTGAACTGTGTTTAAATACACCTGCTTAAAATACCTGGAGTATATTCTTTTGTTTGTAGATATCTGTTTCTCTATCTGTGCCATTATGAAGGAGTAGTCGGAAATATGGACCTCATCTAAGACGATGATGAAATAAGCTCATGTGAGTGAGGCGCATCTGACATTTCTTGGTACATATAAGGAAATCAATACACATAAGTCTTCATCACTTTTAGTACTAAATATTAACATGTTTTATTTTAGGCAGAGTGGACAGGGCTGGCCCGGCTGCCTTACACAGCAAGTTCTTTCCTCCTCATCTTTATGGCCTTGATTACATAAATTGTGTGGATATCGATTCATCAAATAATGGGCTCAAATGACCCCTGGTGGTCTGAGGTTCCAGGATTTCCCAGGAGTGCCCTACTCAATGCACTCAGCTATCTAGTGACCTGTTAAAACCGGACATTCAGGCAGAATATCCATTTAACTCATTTAGGAGATAACTGGCTGGTTGAAGAGAGAAGGACTCTGGATGCAGCCAAGGTGATAGTTCCATTCAAGTAATGATAGTACACAAAAGAGCTGAGAATGGTGGTTATAGTCAAGGTGTTATCCAACTTTGGCTTCCAAGATAGGCTGTCTCTGCGTGAGTCCATGAAGGTAGAACAAACTGGAGTAGTGGAGCCATGGGGAAGATTAAAGAATCTTCCAAGTTGAAAGTCAGTTTGAATGTTCATATCCTTTAACCCTATATTCTCTAAACAACCAGTCCAGAACCACTTTAGACTAAATCCTCTGCTTAAGATCTTTTGGTGGATGTGACCGTGGGTTCCAAATTTGTGGGTAGTTACATCTGAAGTTTTGTTTGATGTTCGATCCTTTTATTCTCTCTCAACATCTCATGGCAGGTATTCTTTCTTTTTTATTCAATATGCTACTTGGCAACTTTGCTAACTCATTACTTGAACATACTTGTATTTCTTCTTTTGGGAAGGTGGGAACCCCTCATTGCTATAGACGTCCCTGGATTTTGAAAAGTTCTCAATTCAACTTCACCATTGTCTTCATCCATAGAATATCATTTGGCATCCAATATCTGAAAGCTAATTGATAGGCTTTCATATTACAAGTTAAATACTGCTCCTTATAGAGACTTAATGACAAAAATTCTAGCTGTATTATTTTCATACTTTCAGATGTCAACTATCTATGCCAACCTCATTGCTTCAGGATGAGAGTGGGGTGTGAAAGTCGAAGTAGAAGGATTCCAAATGTCTTGATTATGGTAGGGTAGAAGAGCAGAGAGGCAGAAAGTATACATATTCCAAAAGCGTCATCTTTTTGGTGACAGAGGTGAAGCAGGACAAAAGAGCACATTTTATTGTGGGAAAGAGTATCATTGGAATACTGTATCTTGTTTGAAAATCTTAAATTTCATAATGACAGGGGCAAAGAGACATTCCCTCACACTACTAGTGAGAATGCAACTTGAAAATCTTTCTGGGGTGAGATTTTGATGGGTCAAAATAGAGTTATATAGACTTTGATCTATACATTCATTTTAGGATTCAAGCCTAGTGACCTTACAAAGAATGTGTTTGCTTCTAGTGAGTGCAAATATGCAGCCCACCACACAGTGCACAACAGGTATGGCTGCAGTCTTTAGCTCAAGACCTAAATTCAGGCTTACTATCCGTAGGTCCAACAAGGCTCTAAAATTCTAAATGTTTCCCCTCTGATCATGTGACAATATGCTCTTAGCTGCCATAAGACATGAAGAAACAGAAACAGCAGGGAGAGGAAAATAGGTTCTGGGATCAGCGGGGCACTTGAGGCAGGGCCTCTGCCACCAGAGGGCTAAAGAGGGCAGGTGATTGGAGTTAGGGCAGTGGCCTCTGGGTTGGAGGAGAGGGGCCCCACTGAAGTGGGAGTCCAGGGCAGAATGGATGTGCTGACTGTCTGCAGGGGATCAATAAGAGGGTGGGCATGAAGAGCACCTGGGATGAGTTGGGGGACAGCAGTGAATCGCACAAGGAGACCAAAAGGAGCAGAGTACTGGGAAGGTTAGGAGCTCTAGTCCAGGCCAGCGGCTGCTGAGTCCAGCCAGGCAGCCTTCTCTGGGCCACGACCTCCCTTATCATGATGTCAGGGATTTCCTCCACACACAAACATAAACACAAAGTGCAGGTACTTTCAGTCCGGGATCTGTGACTAGCTGCTGTGCTGGGAAGGTAGAGGGGGGTCTTGATTGCCCTCACTGTGTGTTAACTGATAGGCTTCTTTTCTTCCTTCCTGTTCAGGAATGCCATTTCCCCATGCCACTAAATAGTCTAACATCATGATGGGCTTTCATTTTACTTTAT
This sequence comes from Hippopotamus amphibius kiboko, assembly GCF_030028045.1. Lineage (NCBI taxonomy): Eukaryota > Metazoa > Chordata > Mammalia > Artiodactyla > Hippopotamidae > Hippopotamus > Hippopotamus amphibius. The sequence goes on along the minus strand of NC_080203.1, from coordinate 18,115,071 downwards.
TTTCATTTTATTTTATTTCACTGAGTATGTGCTTTGACTGATCTTTGTCCTTTCCATACCCAGTCTCATTAGATGTGCTATGTCTCATTGTAGACTCCTTACTGCTCAGAACTGCTTGATATAAACTGAAGTAGTCACAGTACTCCCATGATGGAAGCCAAAGTGGTATGTCAACCCTGTAGATGCAAGCAGGGCATCAGATCCCTGCAAAGGCTACTGGAGGAAGTTTGGGTGCACCCAGGATTCCTGGTACTCACTCTCTCACCCTGCTCCTTTGACTCCCTCCAAGTTTCTGGTAGACAGATCACGGACACTCACAAAAGGTACGTTTGGAATCCCCTTCCTTACTCCATCTCCACCCTAAGGCTGCTTTGTGTATAGGGGTACACCTAGGCCACTGGGATTAAGGGAAGAATGAGGTATTTTATCAGTATATTCCACAAGGATTTCCCTGAAACCTGAGCATCCCCTGGGACACTGAACCACCCAAAGGCCACTTTTTCCCATGTTAAATTTCTGTGGATTTCAGTGTTACAAAATTTATCTTAATTATGTTTCAAGTCATTATTGGCCCCAAGCACAAACAAAAAAGGTTAATTTCATTTTTCTCTTGTCCCTCACAGTCATCTTCCCTTATGTCAGCCTTCATATTTCTCTCTCCTTCTGAGGTAAGGCTTCTTGGTTAGGTATTGAGGCAATTGCTAGAACGAGATGAGGGAAACAAACTGAGAATGACAACTGCAAAGGGGGAGACTGTAAAGTTATGAGAAAAACCCTCCCTTCTGCCTTAAAAATGCCATTCCCTTGGATCAGTATGGAAACTTGCTAAGATGTTCATGACTTTTTTTCCTTTTAAAAAGAACTTTATTCAGATATAATTAACATACAATAAACTGCATATATTTAAAGTGTACAACTTGATATTTTTTATTGGTAGGCTATTTTATACATATTAATGTATATATGGCATGATTAATTCTTGCAAAATATTGCCTCTCCCTAAGACATTTGTATCATGAGAAAGGAATTGGGATGATACAACTAGTGTAGACCGAGGAACAATCCCTCACAGAGCCATTCTAATAGGAGGAAGAAAACTGCAGGGGCATTTTTGTCGAGAGAGGTAGGGGGTTGCCAACACTATTCAAAGGATAACCAGTCATCCCAGCCCATTCTGCCTACCTCAAGAGCCAGGTGGACACAGACTGTAAGGAATATACTGGAATCTACTCCATAAAGTAAACTGCTTCCAAGCACTTTTCAAACAACTTCAGCAGAATCTATGTTTAGAACCAAACAATGAATGTGCTTAACACAATAGTCTTTCATACCTATCCAGCAAGGTTGACTGCCAGGACCTTGAGTTGGAACCTCATAATTAGATGCTTTCAATTATTTTAAGAACCTGTGACTCATAAAACTCCATCTTGTTAAGCGATTCAAATTTTGCCTCTCACTTTAAGACTTTAACCTACTACATGCCAAATGCAAGATAATGATGTTTCCACTATTTCTGGTGATAAAAAACATTCTGATACAAAATGAGGATAATGAACTTTCAGTTCCACATACAGCGCTAGGAATCAGTGCACAAGTTTACCTGCTCAAATGAAGAGTCAATAAAATGAAAAAGCACTGTAGTGATTGATTCTTCTCTGCCCTGTTCTGAAGAAAATCACCCAAATTAGAAATGAGGCAGAGTCAACTGAGTGTCGTCCTATAAGTCCATCTTTTTATCTGACTCTACTGGGAAATTTAACTTCTCCCAGACATAGACAAAGTACCAGCACTGGTGATTTAATGGGGTAGCATGAAGAGAAACGGTAAGGAGTCACATTTTTTGCTTTTCTGCCCAGTGGAGAAAGTTATGATTTCATTCTCCTGCAGGCTCTCAGCCTGGTTTCTACCCAGATTAAGAGGGCGGTTCTGCACTCCCTTCTCCTCCACTTAACAATCAAGGCGCTATAAATGTAAATACTTTTTCTGAACCACCTGTCATTCTGCTGGTTCTCCGAATAATGGATTAACTAAAACTTTGACAGGTGTTCACCAACAAGTGTGCGGGATTCATGGTTTGTAAAAATTAGGTATTGTGCTTGCAAGCAGCTTTTTGGAAACGAGCAACTCTTTTCCCAAAGCCTCCTAGCTGATTTCCCCTTACATCGCCTTGGCCAAAACCACATCAAGATCCATTTCCCAAGGGGCACGGAACTGAGGGGTTTGGAAGAGTCAGCATCGGGGACTGAATGATCACCAGTGGGGTCTCCATCACCAGGACCCCCACAGGGCTATATTTTCCGTCGGATAATGCAAGACTCCACATCAGCCACAGAATGACAGGCGACGTACCTCCTGAGCAAGTCATGGACCCCACTTACTGGACCAGGGAGGGAGACGTGCCTTATTCACTGAGACTCAATTTCTTTTTGAACAGCGTCTGACATTTATTGAAAATAAGGAAAAGACGTGTGTCCAGGTAGTGTAGAAGAGCTGGGCAGAGTGCAGGGGTTACTGTGTTGAACAAAAGGCACACATCAGAGAGACAGCTGCACATTCAGAAGAGAACTGGATTCTGGGCAAAACTAACAGGTCCACAGGAGACAATGGGTGACTGGATTTGGCTTCCAGGCACCCCTGGGACCTGGCGGCCACCTGGCAGGAGCAGAAGATGTCTCTGGGAGGAGGGAGTGACTGGGTCCCACCGAAGGTGCAAGGCTGGCCGGCCCCTCCAGGGCGGTGGCGAGCTGTTGGAATCATTGTCCAGAGGCTGTGGCCAGCTCAGACACCTCCCGGGTGAGTCCGGGTCGCCAAAGGCTGCAGGCTGTCGGCGGGATGCGGTGGATGGTGGCGGCGGCGGGGCAGGCCTCTGGGCACCTGGATGCGGGCCTGGGGGTCTGGCAGGGGGCGGGCGGTTGGCAGCGGCCGGGCTGTGAGTGGTCTGTCCAGTGTGTAACAGGAGCCCGGCTTGCAGCTGGAGCGCACGACCGAGTCCAAGTGTGCAGGGGAGGGGCCGGGTTGGCCCGAGAGGGCGGCGGCCGCTCCAGAGCCAGGCCCGGCGGCGGCGGCGGGAACCTGGAGCGCTATTCCTGGAACAAAGGCAAGCACTACGCGGGAGGGGACACGAGCGCGGGGGAGATCGCGGCGACCCGAAGGTGAGGGACGGGGCAGGCGCGGCGGGAGGACGCCGCCTGTGGCGAGCTGGGCGGTGGCGGCGGCGGCGACTGGCGCGGCGGACCCTCCCCCGAGCACCCGCCCCCAGGCCCGAGGGGCTCCCGGCCTAGAAGTCCTCGTCCTCCACCCATCCAAAGACCCGCTTCATCTCGGCCAGGAAGCCCCGGTAGTCGTTGAGGAGGGGGCTCTGCTTCCTGATGTAGGGGATCACCCACTGCAGGGCCGGCCCGGTCATACGGGTGATGAGGAACGTCACCTTCAGGGCATCGTTGGTGAACAGGGTCTCGTCCACGAGCATGTAGGCGCCCGTCTGCACGATGAACTCCGGGAGCCGGTCGGTGTCGCCGTCAAACGTCTCGGGGAAGGGGATCGGGTTTCTCCACCGACGCGTCTGGGGCCGAATGGGCAGGGCCAGGAGGGCCTTGATCAGCTGCACCCGGCCGTCCATCGTGCTTTGCTCGCTTTGCTGGATTCAGCAAGGCTGCGTAGAGGTCGGCGAGGAGGCGTGGCGGGAAGTGCGTGCGTGCGGAGGCGGGCCCGAGCCATGGGTGGGCGGGGCCCTAAAGCTCCGCCCAGATAACTTGGCGGTATCTAATGCCCACGCATGACCATGGGGCCATCCTAGGGCCAGAAAGGAGGGGGAAGGTGCGCCGTGTTGGAGGAGCGGCGGAACTTAACGCCCTCTCGAGGAGAGAGAGTGGTACCAAAGAAGCCGGGCCAAGGGTTCTTTAGGCGGGCGGTGGGCATGGTCCGGGATCAGCGGAGGAGCCTGGAACATGGCTCTGTACAGTGAGCGAGGAGAGGAGAGGGTCCCTGCACAGGGAGTTGAGTTGTCCTCCCACTTCCTCCCTTCTACCCCTCTGTCTCAGCCCTAGCGTATCGTCAGCCTCTTGAATGCGGTTCTGTGAACACATTTTCCTGTTTATTCATGGATCTCTCAATCAGAGAAGTGTCGCGCCGCTGACTGTAGATTTCGTTGCCTTGCAGCATAATGGAATCCCCAAATATTAGCCAACATAATCCAGAGCAGTATATTCAAAGAATAGTGCACCATGACCAGGGAATGTAAAAGAGACTTAAATTTTAATATGTTACAATGCTCGCTGGAAATTATCTGCCAGTTGCCCACTCTATAGGCATTTCACAACACTGCAGCTTGCTTTTATGGTCAGCAGAAGATGGAAAGTGACTCAGCTTGCAAGATGGAGTTGTGTATAATGTAACATAATCATAGGGGTGACATTTCATCGTCTTTGCCATATTCTATGGTTTAGAAGTAAGATACAGTCCGCACCCATACTCAAAGGCATCATCAGGAGGTTGGGATCTTGAGGGCGAGTCTAAAGTCTCTCTGCGCCAGTATGGATGTATGTTCCACAGTTCGGTGATTCATTAATCAGTTGAAGGGCATTTGGCATGTTCAGAGTTTTTAGCAATCAAAAATAAATCAGCTATAAACAGTCAGATTTTTATGTGAGCATATATATTCATATCTCTAAGGAAAATGTCTAGAAGGAAGATTTCTATGTCATATGATTTAAAAAAAACTCATCAAACTAGGAATAGAAGAAAAATCCTCTATCTCATAAAACCTACAGCTAACACACTTAAATGTGAAAGCCTGAATGCTTTTCACCCTTAGATCAAGAAGAGAAGCTGCCTACTCTCACCACTTCAATTCAATATTGTACTGGAGGTTCCAACCAGTGCAATAACAGAAGGAAAGGAAGGAAGGAAGGAAGGAAGGAGGGAGGGAGGGAGGGAGGGAGGGAGGGAGGGAGGGAAGGAAGGAAGGAAAGAAAGAAAAGAATGAAAGAAGACAAAGCCTCAGAAGGCGTCTAGATTGGCAGGAAAAGAGAAGGCAAACTCGTTATTCAAAGACCACTTGATCGTGTATATAGAAAATGGATTCTCTAGGATCTAGGATCATCAAAAACTACAAAGTAGAACTAACAAGTGAATTTAGCATGTTTGCAGAACACAAGGTGAATATACAGAAATCAATTGTTTCTAGTAACAAAGAAGAGAACTTTAAAAAAGTATTTTGTTGTTGTTGGTTTTTTGGCGACTAGGCTTAAAGAGTGTGATTTTAGTTCCCTGACCAGGGATCGAACCCGTGTCCCCTGCAGCGGGAGCAGGGAGTCTTAACCACTGGACCACCAGGGAAGTCCCAGAAACTAAGAAAGATTTTAAACACCATAAAAATGTGAAAATTTTAGAGTTGTTTGATAAAAAATGTAAAAATACAGAACTTGTACACTGAAAAGTACAGAACATTCCTGAGATAAATGACAGAAGATCTCAGTAATGGAGAGATATATGTTTATGGGTTGGAAAACAATATTTTTAAGGTATCAATTCTCCCTAAATTAATCTATAGATTCAAAGTCTCAGGACAATTTTTAATATGTAAAAAGTAACTGATTCTTCATGGAAATAAAATCAAGAATAAACAAATAGGACCTAATGAAACTTCAAAGCTTTTGCGCAGCAAAAGAAACCATAAACAAGACTAAAAGGCAACCCTCAGAATGGGAAAAAATAATTGCCTATGAAACAACGGACAAAGGATTAACCTCCAAAATATACAAGCAGCTCATGCAGCTTAATACCAAAAAAGCAAGTAACCCAATCCACAAATGGGCGGAAGACCTAAATAGACATTTCTCCAAAGAAGACATACAGATGGCCAACAAACACATGAAAAGATGCTCAACATCACTCATCATCAGAGAAATGTAAGTCAAAGCCACAATGAGGTATCACCTCACACCAATCAGAATGGCCATCATCACAAAATCTGGAAACAACACATGTTGGAGAGGGTGTGGAGAAAAGGGAACTCTCCTGCACTGTTGGTGGGAATGTAAGTTGGTACAGCCACTATGGAAAACAATTTGGAGGTTCCTTAAAAAACTACAAATAGAACTACCATATGATCCAGTAATCCCACTCCTGGGCATATACCCAAAGAAAACCATAATCCCAAAAGAAACTTGTACCATAATGTTTATTGCAGCACTATTTACAATAGCCAGGACATGGAAGCAACCTGAATGCCCATCAACAAATGAATGGATACAGAAGATGTGGCATATATATACAATGGAATATTACTCAGCTATAAAAAGGGATGAGATGGAGCTATATGTAACGAGGTGGATAGACCTACAGTCTGTCATACAGAGTGAAGTAAGTCAGAAAGAGAAAGACAAATATTGTATGCTAACTCACATATATGGAATCTAAAAATGGTACTGATGAACTCAGTGACAAGAACAAGGACGCAGATACAGAGAATGGACTGGAGAACTCGAGGTTTGGGAGGGGCTGGGGGGTGAAGGGGAAGCTGAGACGAAGCGAGAGAGTAGCATAGACATATATATACTACCAACTGTAAAATAGATAGCCAGTGGGAAGTTGATGTATAACAAAGGGAGTCCAACTCAAGGATGGAAGATGCCTTAGAGGACTGGGGTGGGGAGGGTGGGGGGGACTCGAGGGGGGGGGAGTCAAGGAAGGGAGGGAATACGGGGATATGTGTATAAAAACAGATGATTGAACTTGGTGTACCCCCCAAAAAATAAAAAAAATTAAAAAACAAACAAAAAAAAAGTGATTCTAAAACTCATATGGAAACACAAAGGACACACAATGACTAAAACTAGTTTGAAATAGAACTAACTTGGACGACTAATACTATTTAATTTCAAGATTTATGATAAAGCTACAGAAATTAAGACAGTGTAATATTGTCATCAAGATAGACAAATATGTTAATGGAACAGAATATAGACTCCAGAAATAGACCCACACATACATGGAGGTGTAATGCAAATCAGTGGAGAAAGGATAGTCCTTTCAACAATGATACAGGAACAATTAGACATCCATCTACAAAAAAATAAATTTCTATCAATACTTTATACCATACACAAAAATTAACTCAAAATGTTTCATAGATATAGTGGTCAAACCTAAAATTATAAAACTCCTGTAGAACACAGGAAAAAACATGCACAATCTTAGATTAGGCAAAGATTTCTTACCTATGACATGAGAAAGGTCATCCAGAAAAGGAAAATTAGGTAAACAGGACTCCAGATTAAAGTTTGTGTTCTTCAAACAACACTGTTAAGAGAAGGCACAGGCTGGGGTGGGGGGGGGAATATGTGTAAATCGCATATCTTTATAAGACTTGAATACAACTCAACAATAAAAAAGTAAACAATCCAACAAAAAAGGAACAAAATATTTGAACAGACACGTCACAAAAGATATATATATATATTACTTGCCATATATATAAATGGCAAGTAAGCACACAAAAAAGATGTTCAACATCATCAATAATTAGGAATTGCAAACTAAAACCACGAGTTACCATTTCACATCTACTAGAAGGGCTACGATAAAAACAGACCACAACCGAAACCAAAACAAAACAAAACCTGACAATACTAAGTGTCATTGAGTTTGAAGAACAAATTAATTACTCATCTATTGCTGATGGGAATACAGAATAGTAGAGCCACTTTGGAGCCAACATTTTTGGTATCTCATTAGGTTCCTTCATGCAACTTTGCAGAATATAATTCCTCCTCTCTTGAGATAACCACTATTCTGAATTCTACAAACATTTAGTTTTGCCTATTCTTTTATTGTATTTTATTTATTTTAATTTATTTTTGGCTGCATTGGGTCTTTGTTACTGTGCATGGGCTTTCTGTAGTTGCGGCAAGTGGGGGCTACTCTTTATTGTGGTGCTCGGGCTCCGCAGTGCAGTGGCTTCTTTTGTTGTAGAGCACGGGGACTCAGTAGTTTGGGCTTGCGGGCTCTAGAGTGCAGGCTCAGTAGTTGTGGACCACAGGCTTAGTTGCTCTGCGGCATGTGGGATCTTCCTGGACCAGGTCTCAAACCCATGTCTCCTGCATTGGTAGGCAGCTTCTTAACCACTGAGCAACCAGGGAAGTCCCTAGTTTAGCCTATTCTTGACATTGATATAAAAAATAATCATATAAGCATATACTATTTTGTCGCTAATCATCAGGCAAATGCAAATCAAAACCACAATGAGCTATCACCTCAGGCTCATCAGAATGGCTGTCATCAAAAAGAACACAAGGACTTCCCTGGTGGTGGAGTGGTTAAGAATCTGCCTGCCAATGCAGGGGACACAGGTTTGATCCCTGGTCTGGTAAGATCCCACATGCTTCAGAGCAACTAGGCCCAAGCGCCACAAAAACTGAGCCTGAGTGCCACAATTACCAAAGCCCTAGAGTCTAGAGCCCATGTTCCGCAACAAGAGAAGGCACTGCAACGAAAAGCATGTGCACCACAACAAAGAGTAGCCCCCTCTTGCTAGAACTAGAGAAAAGCGGGTGCACAACAGAGACCAAATGCAGCGAAAAATAAAAATAAAAAATTAATTAAAAAAAAGAATATAACATACAACACAGGGAATATGGCCAATATTTTAAAACAACAAAAAATGGAGTACAACCATTGAAAATTGTGAATCACTATATTATACACCTGTAACATATATAACACTATACATCGATGACAAAATAAAATATGATAATAAAAATAATTTGATATTTTTCAGGAAAAAATATTCACTGTCTTGGGCTCTGCCCCTGGCCCCTGCCAATCCTCAAGCTCCACCCAGAGATCCCTTAACCCCCCACCTCCTCGAGAGGCCGTTAGCTCCGGCCCCTCCTCCTGCACAGAACCTTTGCCCCACTCACTGTCACACGCTGTGCTCCGTTGTTGCGCATGCGCACTAGAGACCCCCAGGCCATTAAAATTTCCTTATATTCCCTGGTCATGGTACATCATTCTTTGAATATGCTGCTCTAAATTATGTTAGCTAATGTTTGGGACTTTTGCATTAATGTAGCAGGGAACCACATCTGAATCGTGGGTGCCAATAATCTCTGGCTGAGAGATGCATGAGTAAGCAGTAAAATGTGTTGACAACAGAACCTTACACAAGGGGCGTCCAGAGGCCGAGGGTCCTACAAGGAACTCGGAAGGCCGAGTGGCCCACAGGGAGGCTGTGCACCAGGCCTACTTCTCTACTGCGGAGCACTTACACCCCCCTCCCCCCCTTCCGCCCCCGGTGCAGCGGGCTCGGTCCTCACCACTTATCAGTACCTGTTTTCAGCTCCTCCCTTGGCCCCAGCCCCTCGCTCGCAGACTCCTTTAGGAAATCTCTGACCCGCCCCTCGGATTCTGACCCCGCCTCTTTCCCCTACTCCCGCCCCGCCCAACTGGCCGCAACGACAGACCTGCGCAATAGCGACCGCCAGGCTATGTGGGCGGAGCCTCTCTGTGCCAGGTACCGCCCGTGTCCCCGCCCACCCATGGCTCGGGCCCGCCTCCGCACGCACGCACTTCCCGCCACGCCTCCTCGCCGACCTCTGCAGAGCCCAGTGGAGCCCAGCGAAGCCAGCAAGGCGCGATGGACGGCCGGGTGCAGCTGATCAAGGCCCTCCTGGCCCTGCCCATTCGGCCCCAGACGCGTCGGTGGAGAAACCCGATCCCCTTCCCCGAGACGTTTGACGGCGACACCGACCGGCTCCCGGAGTTCATCGTGCAGACGGGCGCCTACATGCTCGTGGACGAGACCCTGTTCACCAACGATGCCCTGAAGGTGACGTTCCTCATCACCCGCATGACCGGGCCGGCCCTGCAGTGGGTGATCCCCTACATCAGGAAGCAGAGCCCCCTCCTCAACGACTACCGGGGCTTCCTGGCCGAGATGAAGCGGGTCTTTGGATGGGTGGAGGACGAGGACTTCTAGGCCGGGAGCCCCTCGGGCCTGGGGGCGGGTGCTCGGGGGAGGGTCCGCCGCGCCAGTCGCCGCCGCCGCCGCCCAGCTCGCCACAGGCGGCGTCCTCCCGCCGCGCCTGCCCCGTCCCTCACCTTCGGGTCGCCGCGATCTCCCCCGCGCTCGTGTCCCCTCCCGCGTAGTGCTTGCCTTTGTTCCAGGAATAGCGCTCCAGGTTCCCGCCGCCGCCGCCGGGCCTGGCTCTGGAGCGGCCGCCGCCCTCTCGGGCCAGCCCGGCCCCTCCCCTGCACACTTGGACTCGGTCGTGCGCTCCAGCTGCAAGCCGGGCTCCTGTTACACACTGGACAGACCACTCACAGCCCGGCCGCTGCCAACCGCCCGCCCCCTGCCAGACCCCCAGGCCCGCATCCAGGTGCCCAGAGGCCTGCCCCGCCGCCGCCGCCGCCGCCACCATCCGCCGCATCCCGCCGACAGCCTGCAGCCTTTGGCGACCCGGACTCACCCGGGAGATGTCTGAGCTGGCCACAGCCTCTGGACAATGATTCCAACAGCTCGCCACCGCCCTGGAGGGGCCGGCCAGCCTTGCACCTTCGGTGGGACCCAGTCACTCCCTCCTCCCAGAGACATCTTCTGCTCCTGCCAGGTGGCCGCCAGGTCCCAGGGGTGCCTGGAAGCCAAATCCAGTCACCCATTGTCTCCTGTGGACCTGTTAGTTTTGCCCAGAATCCAGTTCTCTTCTGAATGTGCAGTATTTTCTTAATTATGTGTTTGTTGGTGAACAATGTGACTCATATCTACCCAACTCAACACTTCTTGGACTAAAGTCTTTTCTTATTTTCAATAAATGTCCTACACTATTTAAAAAGAAATTGAGTCTCAATGAATATGGCGCTTCTCCTTCCCTATTCATGTAAAAGTGGTCCAGAAGATATATCCCTGTTCTTCCATGGGTGATGTTAGAGACACTCTCCTCTCTGCTCTTATATGTCTTGCATATAAAATATCAAAGTCCGAATCCTCAGGTGTCCCTGAGGAATTCCCACTGGTGACTGTTCAATCCCAGATGATGAATCCTCTCAACCGGTTAGGATTGTTCCAAGCTTCTCAAGAAATGGATCTTTACTTTGGCTAACGTGATGTGAGACGTCATCCAGGAGGCTTCTCTGAAAAGTTTTCCTCATTTCTAAAAAGCCATTTGAAAGCACCCAAATTGTCACACACTGTTAATCCCACACAGATGGAGAACAATGTCACAGTTTTACATATCCCATTATTCAGCGAGCCAGCAGAATGATACAGGTGCTTTTTAAAAACATAGAACCTTCATTATGTAGATCGTGAAGGTGAGGAAAGGCATGCAGAAATGATATTGTTGACACACAAACCTGCTTGATGACCGTAGGACAATAAAAGTATAAACTTATCTAATGAGCAGAAAAAAGTCATCCCTCCTTTCCTATCTTCAGTTTAACCTCTTATATTTATAGTGTTTTTAAAAGCCTGTGCTCCCTTACCAATTTTTGGTTAACAAAGTTAACTATCCTGCGTCAGACGATCCGCAGGTGGGCTAATAGACAATTCTCTGATGTGATGTTCAAAGGTTGTACAATCTAACGTATTGTCTCATTTCTAAATTTTGGTGATTTTTCAGAAGACAGGATAGAGGAATAAATCACACCAGTGTTTCTTCACTTTTTTCCTCTATCCATCTCTTTCTTCATTTGAACAGGTAAGCTTTTGCTATTCATGTATTGTAGTTCACAAGTCTACATTGACATGGACATACATTACTTGTGTTATGTGTTCTTGATTATGTTTTTGTTCCTCCAAAAACGGAACCCACCATTAACTTGCAATTTGCCATGTATTAGGTCAAAGTCTTAAAGTCAGAGGAAAAATTTGAGTTGCTTAATGAAATGGAGTTTTATGAGTCACAGGTTCTTAAAATAATTGAAAGCAGGCTAATTATGAGGTTCCAATGCAAGCTTCTGGCAGCCAGCCTTCCTGGATGGGTATGAAAGATGACTGTGTTAAGCATATTCACTGTTTGGTTTTAAACATAGATTCTGCTGAAGTGGTTTGAAAAATGCTTGGAAGCAGTTTACTTTATGAAGTAGATCCAGTATATTCCCTACAGTCTGTGTCCACCTGGCTCTCAAGGTAGGTAGAATGGGCTGGACAACTGGGTATCCTTTGAACAGTATTGTAACCCCCTACCTCTCTCAACAAAAATGCCCCTGCAGTTTTATTCCTCCTGCCAGGATGGCTCTGTGAGGGATTGTACCTTTGTCTACACCAGTCGTATTATCCCAAGTCCTTTTTTGTGATACAGATGTCTAGGAGAGGGTTAAAAGGTTTGCAAGAATTAATCATGAACATTTTTGAAAGATTCCATAAAGGGAGAGAAGAAGAAATGGCATTTGTAAGTAGAGAAGGGAGGTTATTTTTCATTAGCATCTCAGTTCAGGCTGCTGTAATAAAATAGCATAGACTTAGTGGCTTAAACAATGAAACATTCATTTCTCACAGTTCTAGAGGCTGGGAAGTCCAAACTCAAGGTGCAGGTACATCAGATGTCTTGTGAGGGCTCATTTCCTGGTTTGCAAACAGCTGCATTTTTGCTGTATCCTTACATGGTGCAGAGAGAGAAAGAGAAAGAGAAGGAAAGAGAAAGGGAGGGAGAGGGAGAGAGATCTTATCTCTTCCTGTTCTTATAAGGACACTAATTCCATTTGGGCACTCCAACCTGATGAGCTCATCTAAGCCTAATAACCTCCCTAAATGCCCTCTTTCAAACACTGTCACATTGGGGATTAGAGCTTCAGCATATGGATTTGGAAGGAGGAACACAAATATTCGGTTCATAGCAATTACTTTGCCATCTCACCCATTACAGTTATCATTCATGGTTTGTTTCCCTAACTTCCTTCTCAGCAATTTATTCTGTCCCCACCATTAAGCCCCACCTCAGAAGTGAATATCAAAGGAGGGAGAAACATAAAGACTGATAAAAAGAAGAGGAATATAAATATAAGAGGAATGAAAGACAAAATGCAATTAATTTTTTTATGGGGGGGTGGTTAGGGCCAATATTGAACTCTAAAAGTTAAGATAATATTACACAAATTTTGTGACACACATGTACAAAAAATTTCATTTAGTTAATATAGACACAGAGAGGACAACGTGGCCTTTGAGTGATTTAGTGTCCTGAGATCTTAGATTCTCGAGCAACCCTGGTAGAGAGAACTCGTGTAATAAGTGGTTTGCAAGTACAGCTCTCAGATTGTTACAACCATAATTCTTACATGGCTTGTTGATAAACCCCTGTCAAAATTTTATGTAATGCATTATTCAGGAAACCAGAAGAATGACAGAGCTAGTTCAAAAAATTATTTACAGATCGTGGAGAAAAGAATGCAGTGATAAGCTTGTTAATTTATGTACAAACCTGGTCGACATCCAGAAAAATATCACTTCTTACTATATTTCTACAAACTAATTCCTTGAATCTACATCAACTTTTTTTACAATTTTTATAAGGCTCACTTTATTTCATTTAAAGAATGTCTTTGAATTAGAGATGAAGGCTTATATCATAATAAAATGGCTGGAGATTTTTCAGCACTCTCTATGTCCCAGAACCTTACATAGATGTTCTTGTTTGATCTTCAACACTCTTGTGAAGTAAGCACCACTTATAGTTGAGGAAACTGAGGCTTAGCAAAGGCCATCTAATTTGCCCAAGGTCTTACAGCTAAAAAGTGGCAGAACTGGGACTTATATCCAAGATACTAGAAGCCTTGCACTCTTAACTGATATGCTGTCTGTCCTGGGACCATTTTTATTTTTAACAACTTTATTGAGATATATTTGTCATACCATAAAATTCACCCATTTAAAGGGTACAAGTCAACGGCTTTTAGTTTATTTACAGAGTTATGCAGAGTGCTCAACGTCACTAACCACCATCAGGGAAATGCAAAAAAAAACACAATGAAATGTCACCTCACACCTGTTAGGATGGTTATTATCAAAAAGACAACAAATAAAAGTGTCGGCGAGGATGTAGAGAAAAGAGACCCCTGGTATGCTATTGGTGGGAAAGTAACATGGGGCAGCCAGTATGAAAAATAGTATGGAGGTACCCCCCAAAATTAAAAACAGAACTACATATGATTCAGCAATTCCACTTCTGGGTATTTATCCAAAGGAATTGAAATCAAGATCTCAAAGAGAGTCCTGCACCCCCATGTTCACTGCGGTATTATTCACAATAGCCAAGGTATGGAAACAACCTAAACGTCCATCAATAAGTGAATGGATAAAGAAAATGTAGTATATACATACAATGGAATATTCTTCAGCCTTGAAAAAAAAGGAAACAAACTCAAGTAGCTTGAAAAGTAATTCACTTGGCACTTCCTGGTACTCCCTTGCTCAATTTTAACTGCGAACTGCTGCACATTTGCAGCAACCCCAGCCTGTAAGGATATGGTTGCCGAGGACTCAAGCCCTTATGGCCAGGTAAGCCACGAAGACCTGCAAGATGAAATCTGCAAATGATGGCATTTTAGGCTGGATAGTGGAGGAGGAAGAGGGTGTGTCACAGTTGTGGCCTGGGGACCAATTACAGCAACAGGGGCTGCATTACGCTAACCTATAGCTTCTAAGTTCCTTTTTGGGAAGAGAGGCCATGGGAACCATGAAGGAGATGCTTCCCTAACCTGCACGGAGAAGTAGATTCGTGTTACACAAGGGGCGCACCGAGGTACCCATGGAAGGGTACCACTCAGATATTTCAAGACAACCTTCTATGACATGAGTGAGCAGCCACCTTCCAGATGTAGCACTTTTAGACCAATGTAGCCTTCACGCTGAAGTCACGCTCTCTTTAGGCTGCTACCAGCCAATGACTGAGGAGAGCAGGGGTACTAGAGCTGGGCTATTCCTGTCTTACACAGGACTCCAATAACAGACAGTCTTTGCTCTGAGTTCCCCATTTGCCCGAATGAGACTTTTTTCAGACTAGGGCTCTTTCTTCTCTTCTTGTACAGGTGTCAGCCTGGCATCATGGACTGAAGCCTCTTCCCACCTGTCCCTTCCCCCAATAAACTACTTGAATATCTAATTCTATCTCAGCATCTGCTTTTCAGAGGACTTCAAATCACAAAAGGCAAAAATTATAAATTGGACTTTATATAAACTATGTAAAACATCATACTTCAAAAGACAACTTTCAGAAGATTGAAAAGCAAGGTACACACCTGGAAAAAAAATTGGGTATACATATATCTGACAAAGGACTGTTATCTAGAATATGTAAAGAGCCATTATAACTCAGTAATAAGAAGAAAAATTACAATAAAAAAATGGCCCAGGGATGTGAACAGACCCTTCATAAAAGAAGATACATAAATGGGCAATGGAGCCCATGAGTAATATGCTTAATATTACTATTCATCAGGGAAATGAAAATAAAAAATACAATGAGATAAGACTCACATACACTAGAATATCTAAAGTTATTGATAAAAATAATAAATTAAAATACATTAATATAATGTCAATATCAAGTGCTGGTGAAGATGTGGAGGAACTGGAACTTTCATACATTGCTGGTGGGAGTGTGGAAAAACCATTTTGGAAAACAGTTTGGCAGTTTCTTATAAAGTTAAATACACACCAACCATGTATCTTAGAAATTCCACTCGTGGGTATTTGCCCTAGAAATAAGAACAAATGCCCAAATAAAGACTTGCACAATTATTTTCATAAACGCTTTATTCACAATAGCCTAAAAGTAGAAACTACCCACATTTTCATCAAACAGATAAATAAAACAAATATGGTATATTCATACATTGGACTACTATGTAGCAATAATAAGGAATGAACTACTGGTACATACTCTAACATGGATGAATATTAAAGCATTATGCTGAGGTGAAGGAAGCCAGACATAAAATGGTACATACTGTATCATTCCATTTATGTGGAGTCCTGGAACAGGAAAAACTAATCTATAGTGCTTGATTGCTTGGACTAGGGGGTGACTGGTTGCAAAGTAGCACAAGCAAACATTTTGAGGTGACAAAAACGTTCTATATCTGCATTACGGTGGTGTTCACACACATATACATATGTACATACATATTTACATACTGTGGTGTAAGGCCTAATATCGTGTGCTCCCCTGACATCTGGGGAAACCAGGAGGACCTCAAATGCCCTAAACACAATTTCCCCTCCCTTCTCTGCTTCCACGGAGGGGGTCCCCCAGATGAACAACTCCTCTGATCACAGAGACCAGGCGCAGTTCTTGCTTATCCCTGAGTAGAGGGTTTCAGTTTCCCACCAGCCGGAGGAATTATTCAAGCAAGCTAATCACATCCTCCCTGGGGAAACAGGGGCACCGCAGCCTCTTGAGACTACAAAGTCTGCCTCCCATAGTCCCTGCTTGCTCACTTAGTTCCCAAGTGCAACCCCCAAAGTGGCGTGCAGTGTCCTCTTCCTCTGAGATGTGAGTATTCGTGACCAATAAACTGTTACTGATCCTGTCTGCCCACTGTCAGGTGTCATGTATTCAACCATCCCCATAACCCTAGGGTGGGAATACCTCACTCACCATCGGGGTGCATAAGAGGCAACTAAAACACACTCGTACACTCACACACATATACACGTATCCATGGGGGATATGTTCCAAGACCCCCAGTGGATGCCTGAAGCCACAGATAGTAACAAACCCTATATACCATGTTTTATCCTATACACACATGCCTATGATAAAGTTTAATTTATAAATTAGGCATGGTAAGAGATTAACAATAACTAAAACAGAACAATTATAACAATATATAGAAATAAAAGTTATGTAAATGTCATTTCCCTCTCTCTCTTAAAATATCTCCTTTCAAAGTAAGGGTGTACTTACTCATCCTTTTTGTGATGATGTGAGATGATAAAATGCTTACAGATGAGATGAAATGAGGTGAATGACACAGTGTTAGGCTACCATTGACCTTCTGATGCTGTCAGGAGGATCATCTGCTTCAGGTGATCCTGGATCATCAAGCCATGATGATGTGGAGGGTTGGATGTCAGGGGCAGATGATGTCATGGTTGGGGATTCCAAGTGATCAGGGTGGAGTGGGGCAGGGCGTGATGGTGATAGATTTCATCACTCTCCTCAGAATGGCACACAATTTAAAATTACTGAATTGTATATTTGGGGGATTTTCCATTTAATACATTCAAACCATGATTGACTGTGGGTAACTGAAACCACAGAAAGAGAAATGGAGTATAAGGGGGGAATCCTGTATATATGTATGTATTATTTCAAAATGCACTGAATGTATATGTAAAATGGGTGCTTTTATTGCATGTAAATTGTAACTCAATATACAGTTGATTTTTAAATCTGTAAAAAAATGAGTTGAATACCCACAATTTAATGAGAGTCATCCTATTTCAATATGGTGCTATACAAAAGTTTGAGGACCTATGAGATGCCCATTAGAGGAACTACTAAAATAGATTTGGTGGCTCAGGAAGAACTTCAGAATGAAGTCAACAGATCCAGTGAGTAGGAATTGGTCTAGTGAAAGTTATGAGAAAGCAAAGAGGAAATACAAAATATTCCAGGCAAAAGAATCGAAAAGCTAAAGAGAGACTGGCCCACGTCAGAGTCAAGAATGGTCCAGTTCCTAAGCCAGAAACTTGGTCCGATCCCAAATCCCTACCTCTTCCCAACCTCCATGTTCCAACTAATCACCAAGTTCTAATGAATCCGAATGTCACTTTTATCTGCCCATCCTCTTTGTCTTTAAGCCCTGGATTACTATCACCTGCAAAATACTCGTTACTGGACACGACCCACATTCCATCTTCCCACAACCTACCTTCAACATCGGCCCCAGAGTGAACATTAAAACACAAATCTAATCACATCAGTCCCCCATTCAATATCTTTGCATTGTTCCCCAGTGAATACAGAATAACTGATATATGCCTTAGCATGACATGAGATTTTTCATGATGTAGCTTTCTACCTTTGCTATCTCAACTCCTATCAGGTCCTCTTCCTGTCTTTTATATACTAACCACATTCTCACATTCCTTTGAACTTCAGATAGAGGTGGCCCTCTTTGATTGAAATCAAGTCTCAACTCATTTACTACGTCCTCTATTGAGATGGTCCATGCTTCATCTAGGACAGATTTTTGTTTTTTTTTTTTGGCTATGCTGCGGGGCTTTTGAGATCTTAGTTCCCTGACCAGGGACTGAACCCAGGGCCTTCGACAGTGAAAGCACAGAGTCCTAACCACTGGGCCACCAGAGACTTCCCAAGGGCAGATTTAAATGTTCTTTTCTTATGCTCCCACTGAGTTATATACAAGCCCCAAATTATCATCATGCCCTAAAAAATAATTTAAATTATTGTTATTTTTATAGTTATAGCAAGCCCAATTTATTGAGTGCTCAGATTTTCTATTTGTTATGTAATTGAATTCTCACAAGGAACCCAATAGATATGTATTATTTTACCCACTTTACATATGAGGAAATAATGGCTTAGGAAAGTTAAGAAATTTGCATAATGTCATACAGCTGGTTTGACCAAGCACGGATTCAAGAACTTCTTCATTCAATACAAATCTGAGATTTCATATACATGCTGTTTTCCCACTACAGACATATGGACTCTAAATTCCTTGAAAACCTGGACCATAATTTTGCAATAATGTATTCATAGTTCATAATACTGTGCCTAGGACACAGGAAGTACCTGACAAAAAAATAAGTGATAAGTGCCTGACTGCCAAATGGCCCAACCAGTTGTCTTTAATACCTATCCAACAAGGCTGACTGCCAGGACCTTGAGTTGGAACCTCATAATTAGATGCTTTCAATTATTTTAAGAACCTGTGACTCATAAAACTCCATCTTGTTAAGCGATTCAAATTTTGCCTCTCACTTTAAGACTTTGACCTACTACATGCCAAATGCAAGATAATGATGTTTCCACTATTTCTGGTGATAAAAAACATTCTGATACAAAATGAGGATAATGAACTTTCAGTTCCACATACAGCGCTAGGAATCAGTGCACAAGTTTACCTGCTCAAATGAAGAGTCAATAAAATGAAAAAGCACTGTAGTGATTGATTCTTCTCTGCCCTGTTCTGAAGAAAATCACCCAAATTAGAAATGAGGCAGAGTCAACTGAGTGTCGTCCTATAAGTCCATCTTTTTATCTGACTCTACTGGGAAATTTAACTTCTCCCAGACATAGACAAAGTACCAGCACTGGTGATTTAATGGGGTAGCATGAAGAGAAACGGTAAGGAGTCACATTTTTTGCTTTTCTGCCCAGTGGAGAAAGTTATGATTTCATTCTCCTGCAGGCTCTCAGCCTGGTTTCTACCCAGATTAAGAGGGCGGTTCTGCACTCCCTTCTCCTCCACTTAACAATCAAGGCGCTATAAATGTAAATGCTTTTTCTGAACCACCTGTCATTCTGCTGGTTCTCCGAATAATGGATTAACTAAAACTTTGACAGGTGTTCACCAACAAGTGTGCGGGATTCATGGTTTGTAAAAATTAGGTATTGTGCTTGCAAGCAGCTTTTTGGAAACGAGCAACTCTTTTCCCAAAGCCTCCTAGCTGATTTCCCCTTACATCGCCTTGGCCAAAACCACATCAAGATCCATTTCCCAAGGGGCACGGAACTGAGGGGTTTGGAAGAGTCAGCATCGGGGACTGAATGATCACCAGTGGGGTCTCCATCACCAGGACCCCCACAGGGCTATATTTTCCGTCGGATAATGCAAGACTCCACATCAGCCACAGAATGACAGGCGACGTACCTCCTGAGCAAGTCATGGACCCCACTTACTGGACCAGGGAGGGAGACCTGCCTTATTCACTGAGACTCAATTTCTTTTTGAACAGCGTCTGACATTTATTGAAAATAAGGAAAAGACGTGTGTCCAGGTAGTGTAGAAGAGCTGGGCAGAGTGCAGGGGTTACTGTGTTGAACAAAAGGCACACATCAGAGAGACAGCTGCACATTCAGAAGAGAACTGGATTCTGGGCAAAACTAACAGGTCCACAGGAGACAATGGGTGACTGGATTTGGCTTCCAGGCACCCCTGGGACCTGGCGGCCACCTGGCAGGAGCAGAAGATGTCTCTGGGAGGAGGGAGTGACTGGGTCCCACCGAAGGTGCAAGGCTGGCCGGCCCCTCCAGGGCGGTGGCGAGCTGTTGGAATCATTGTCCAGAGGCTGTGGCCAGCTCAGACACCTCCCGGGTGAGTCCGGGTCGCCAAAGGCTGCAGGCTGTCGGCGGGATGCGGCGGATGGTGGCGGCGGCGGCGGCGGCGGGGCAGGCCTCTGGGCACCTGGATGCGGGCCTGGGGGTCTGGCAGGGGGCGGGCGGTTGGCAGCGGCCGGGCTGTGAGTGGTCTGTCCAGTGTGTAACAGGAGCCCGGCTTGCAGCTGGAGCGCACAACCGAGTCCAAGTGTGCAGGGGAGGGGCCGGGCTGGCCCGAGAGGGCGGCGGCCGCTCCAGAGCCAGGCCCGGCGGCGGCGGCGGGAACCTGGAGCGCTATTCCTGGAACAAAGGCAAGCACTACGCGGGAGGGGACACGAGCGCGGGGGAGATCGCGGCGACCCGAAGGTGAGGGACGGGGCAGGCGCGGCGGGAGGACGCCGCCTGTGGCGAGCTGGGCGGCGGCGGCGGCGGCGACTGGCGCGGCGGACCCTCCCCCGAGCACCCGCCCCCAGGCCCGAGGGGCTCCCGGCCTAGAAGTCCTCGTCCTCCACCCATCCAAAGACCCGCTTCATCTCGGCCAGGAAGCCCCGGTAGTCGTTGAGGAGGGGGCTCTGCTTCCTGATGTAGGGGATCACCCACTGCAGGGCCGGCCCGGTCATGCGGGTGATGAGGAACGTCACCTTCAGGGCATCGTTGGTGAACAGGGTCTCGTCCACGAGCATGTAGGCGCCCGTCTGCACGATGAACTCCGGGAGCCGGTCGGTGTCGCCGTCAAACGTCTCGGGGAAGGGGATCGGGTTTCTCCACCGACGCGTCTGGGGCCGAATGGGCAGGGCCAGGAGGGCCTTGATCAGCTGCACCCGGCCGTCCATCGCGCCTTGCTGGCTTCGCTGGGCTCCACTGGGCTCTGCAGAGGTCGGCGAGGAGGCGTGGCGGGAAGTGCGTGCGTGCGGAGGCGGGCCCGAGCCATGGGTGGGCGGGGACACGGGCGGTACCTGGCACAGAGAGGCTCCGCCCACATAGCCTGGCGGTCGCTATTGCGCAGGTCTGACGTTGCGGCCAGTTGGGCGGGGCGGGAGTAGGGGAAAGAGGCGGGGTCAGAATCCGAGGGGCGGGTCAGAGATTTCCTAAAGGAGTCTGCGAGCGAGGGGCTGGGGCCAAGGGAGGAGCTGAAAACAGGTGCTGATAAGTGGTGAGGACCGAGCCCGCTGCACCGGGGGCGGAAGGGGGGGAGGGGGGTGTAAGTGCTCCGCAGTAGAGAAGTAGGCCTGGTGCACAGCCTCCCTGTGGGCCACTCGGCCTTCCGAGTTCCTTGTAGGACCCTCGGCCTCTGGACGCCCCTTGTGTAAGGTTCTGTTGTCAACACATTTTACTGCTTACTCATGCATCTCTCAGCCAGAGATTATTGGCACCCACGATTCAGATGTGGTTCCCTGCTACATTAATGCAAAAGTCCCAAACATTAGCTAACATAATTTAGAGCAGCATATTCAAAGAATGATGTACCATGACCAGGGAATATAAGGAAATTTTAATGTTAAGAAATCTCTTAATTTGCTATATTAAAAGACCAAAAGAGAATGATCAATAGAGAAACTGAAAGGCAAGGGTGAGGGTGGATGGATGCTTTACAAAAGCGATTTCATACATGTTCAGTGTAAGAATAAAGGAAAGGAATAACTAAGTGTCTTTTGTTTTTTTCGTTTTCTTGGCACATGGGCTTAGTTGCTCCACGGCATATGGGGTCTTCCTGGAACAGGGATCGAACCCATGTCCCCTGCATTGGCAGGTGGATTCTTAACCACTGTGCCACCTAGGAAGCCCTAAGTGTTTTATCACATTGGAAAGGAGGAGAGGAAATTAGCCATTATCTGTTATATCTGAATTCCATTTTGTGATAATGGTAAGAAGACCCCATTCAGAAAAACAATTCAAAGGAAATAGTGCTTAGAAATGTATTTTTTAAATTGTAAAAACCACATGAACAAATGTTGTAAATGCTAAATAGGGATACAAAAGAATACTCAAACAAATAGAATGATATCCCCAGATCTGGAATAGGTTGACTCAATATCATAAAGTGGTTAAATATCCCTAAGTTAAATCATACTTCCAACACATGACCAGTGATGCGATCTTGTCATGAGGCAATATTGTGTTTAATCAAATTATATGCACTATTTTCCCCTCCAACATAATCCTACCAAAAAACCAAGAAGATTGTGTTTTGATTAGAGAAGCTGCTTTTAAGATTCATTTGGAAGAATAAACAATGAAAATAGTATGGAAATTTTTGAAACATAAGGGTAATGAGGGATGACTTGCGTCAACAGATAATTACAAATATATATTATTACTTGTTGGTATATTTTTATTGTCTTTTTCCCCTGACAAAAATACAAGATGCTGGCAACTTCAGGTAGCCATGATGTTAAACAATTCCCTCTGATTTTATTTCAGTGAGGGTCCTGGATATAGGGTTTTCCCACAGCTAGCTCCCAGTCAGGTGAAATAAACAGTCCTGAGAATGGGACTTTTTTCATGGAACTACAGCATCACTGTTCGAGGAAAGTCCCAACTGTGCCAGATGTAACAAGGTCCTATGGGAACCTTATCCAGCCTCATCCTCCCAACTCACCTCCTCCCAAATTCCAACCACTCTCCTCACTGCTTCAGCCATTCCGCCCTCCCGTTCCTTAAACACAATAAGCTCATTTACTCAGACACATTCTTTTCTCAGGCTGGAAAATAAAAAAGCCAAGGGCCCTTGTGGCAGTTGAGGTTGAGGGGGTTTGTTCAGGGTTTCTGGGGGTTGAGAAAGAGGGTAAGTATGAAGAGGATTTAGGCTGGTTGGGGGAAGGTTTTGCCAACACCAAGAGAACCAAGAGTATCAGAGTATAGGGAAGATCTGGATAAAGAAATCCCTTTTTTGAAGTTTAGCCAAATTCCTTTCCAGAGGGACTGTGCAGATTCCAAGTTCTTTTAAGCAGTGTGTGTTCTGCCCATCACTCACCAACTCCACCAGCAGTGACTTTCTTTTAATAGCAATTGAACACAATGGATCAGAAAGTGGGTCTATAAATGCATTAATTTGCAATATTTCATTACCACTAAAGTGGAAATATTTTTGTATCTTTATATTTCGATTGACTTTTATCTTCTCAGATGAGTCTGTTTATATGACAGCACATTTTTTCGAGGTCTGTTTTGCTTATCTATTTGTATAAAGTATTAGTGCTCATATTATGCATTTGTAATAAATATAAAACATATTTTCTCATTGCCTTGAATTATCATTTTTGGATAAATGTTGACATTTTAATCAAATGGATTTCTGTGGTTATTGTACTTGATTCTACCCTGGGCAAAGACAAAGGAAGCATCATAATCTTCTCTTATAGATTTTCTTTAAATTTTTTTGGGGGGGTACACCAAGTTCAATCATCTGTTTTTATACACATATCCCCATATTCCCTCCCTCCCTCAACTCCCCCCCCCCCACCCTCCCCATCCCAGTCCTCTAAGGCATCTTCCATCCTCGAGTTGGACTCCCTTTGTTATACAACAACTTCCCACTGGCTATCTATTTAACAGTTGGTACTATATATATATGTCTGTGCTACTCTCTCGCTTCGTCTCAGCTTCCCCTTCAGCCCCCGCCCCCCTCTTTAAATTTTTAATCCTATAACTTTCCCACTCATCCAGAACACATTTTTAAGATTGTGCAACATGAGAATCTTATTTGTTCTACCCTATTTTTTATAAAAGTAAGCTGTATTACATTCGTTAATAAATTCACATGAGGATAAAAATGGTTTTAATGTTTTTTTTCTTTTTTTGATTTTGGAACATCTGCTTGTAAGTTTCAGAATTAAAATGATTCTGAGATGATACTAAAAATTGATGATGCAAGCAGAGATGATACTAAAAATTTCTGAGTTCCATCCACATTTTTTGTACCACTCAGTTTTCTTTTAAGCCTGAGATCCAGATTGTCAAGTGCTGCCCGTTCACTGGAGGCAGACTCCTCAATAGACAAATGAAAAAAGGACCCGATCAGGCAATCCATAAAAAAAATTACAAATTACCAGTTAACATTCAATAAAATATTCATCCAAATTTTATTCAACCACACGCTGACAAAATAAAACACTATTTTTCCTGATAAGATTTCTGATTGAAGGTTGAAAACTCATACTCAGAATGCAGAAAAACAGTCACTTGCACACCATTCTTTTTTTTTTTTTAATTTTTTTGGGGGTACACCAGGTTCAATCAACTGTTTTTATACACATATCCCCATATTCCCTCCCTTCCTTGACTCCCCCCCCTCGATTCCCCCCCACCCTCCCTGCCCCAGTCCTCTAAGGCATCTTCCATCCTCGAGTTGGACTCCCTTTGTTATACAACAACTTCCCACTGACTATTTTACAGTTGGTAGTATATATATGTCTGTGCTACTCTCTCGCTTCTTCTCAGTTTCCCCTTCACCCCCCGCCCCCTCCCATACCTCGAGTTCTCCAGTCCATTCTCTGTATCTGCTTCCCTGTTCTTGTCACTGAGTTCATCAGTACCATTTTTAGATTCCGTATATGTGAGTTAGCATACAATATTTGTCTTTCTCTTTCTGACTTACTTCACTCTGTATGACAGATTGTAGTTCTATCCACCTCATTACATATAGCTCCATCTCATCCCTTTTTATAGCTGAGTAATATTCCATTGTATATATATGCCACATCTTCTGTATCCATTCATTTGTTGCTGGGCATTTAGGTTGCTTCCATGTCCTGGCTATTGTAAAGAGTGCTGCAATAAACATGATGGTACAAGTTTCTTTTGGGATTATGGTTTTCTTTGGGTATATGCCCAGGAGTGGGATTACTGGATCATATGGTAGTTCTATTTGTAGTTTTTTAAGGAACCTCCAAATTGTTTTCCATAGTGGCTGTACCAACTTACAGTCCCACCAACAGTGCAGGAGAGTTCCCTTTTCTCCACACCCTCTCCAACATTTGTTGTTTCCAGACTTTGTGATGATGGCCATTCTGATTGGTGTTGCACACCATTCTTGAGGGGATGAGGAATGATAAAAATATCTTGAGGAAAGATTTGTACAAATCTTATAAATGAAGACTAAGAATGAACTTTAATTAAATAATTATATACGCACACGATATTCAGCTAAAGATTTAGGACCAAAATAAAAGGCACTTGTCTATTTTAAAAGAAATATGAAACACAACATTTGTATTAGTCAGGGTCCTCCAGAGAAACAGAACCGATAGGATGTACTGTATGTGTGTGTGTGCGTGCACGTGTGTGTGCGTGTGTGCGCGCGTGTTGAGAAAGAGAGAGCGAGAGAGATTATTAATTGATTATAAGGAATTCACACATGATTACCAGGACTGGCAAATCCCAAGATGTGCAGTTTGCAAGGTGGAGACTGAGGAAAGCCCATGTTTTGGTTCAAATCCAAAGGCAGGGAAAAAAAAAAAACCTGTCCCAGCAACAGGCAGGCAAGCAGGAGGCTTCCCTACTACCCTACTACTCAAGAGAATGTCAGCCTTTTCAGGCCTTCAACTACTTGGGTGGGGCTCATCCACATTAGGGAGGGCAACCTGCTTTACTCCATCTATCAGTTCATGTGTCCATCTCAGCCAGAAATATCCTCAGGGACACACCCAGAATGATGTTTGACCAAATGTATGAGCACCCTGTGGCTTAGGCAAGTTACAAAAAAAGTAACCACTGCAACATTCATGACGTACTATGTTTCCTCTGGTAGCTTTTACAATTTAAAGAAAGCATTTAAAACCTTTGGACAAGGTCACCCGGAAATGAACATTCTCTCAGATTTTGAAACAGTATTTCAAACTCAATTTTCTGTAGGACATTGTGATTATGCAGGTCAAAACCCTATAAATGTCTAACGCATTTATTTCCCCAGAAGATCCAACTCCAGAAGTTTGTACTGTAGATGGAAAACATGGCCCAATATTCTGACCACCCCAGGAGCACAATTAACGGGGAAGGATGTACAGCAATGGGTCTGTGCCCCTGCAAGTCGCCAGTCTTTGCATGGGCCCCAGCACCCAAAGCAGCTGGCATAATGCTCTAGAAGGGTGCAGGAGGAGAGGGAGCAAGAGTGGGTTCTGAATTGGGAGACTGGGATTGCCATATATACATTACTAATAAGAAATAAAATCAAATTGTACACTTTAAATATATGCTGTTGATTGTATGTAAATTGCATCCCAATAAAAGTTCTTAAACTGAAAGAATGGGTTCTGAGGGACTCTGGGAGGCGAGGATTTCAGACTTGAGTCTAAGTGGGGTGGCAATGTATAGCTCACCAGCTAAGAGTTGGGGGTGTGAAGGGGCTAAGGAGACCAGGAATACATGGAGGAGGGGAAGGAGCCAGGGGTCTGTTACTGGGTCCAGAGTCTACAGCCATTGGTGAATTGTCTACTCAGCTCTTTTGACTGTGGACACATTGACAATTTTTTTTTCTTCTGACCAGCATGGCAGGACGTGCATCTCTGAGCAAACAGGTAAATGAGCCACAGGGATACCTTTAGGTGTAGGAGGGGCAGGTGATGAGAGCACCAGCACCAGGATGCTGTAATACTCCTGGCATTGCAGAGACACAGAGAATCAAGGCAAGACCTGCTGCATCTCAGCTTCTGCACTCCTGACTCCATCCTTATGTCTCTCTTCTCGCCATCAAGTGGTGAGCACTCCCTCAAAATCAAACCTTCCTTGCAGTCCTGCTGGCCCTCTTCTCCACCCACTCTCTGTCCTCAGGAGATCTCCTCTGCAGCACAACTCCCACATCAAACCTCCTGCAAGAACTCCCCACTCTAGATCTTTCTTCTTCCCTCAACTCTAGACAGTATTCCCACTCAACTACTATTCCTCTTTATTTCAAATCTCATCGACACCTCAAACTTCTGGCAACATGAAATCTTCGGCTTTCCTTCCTTTCTCCACCAAACTGGTCTGCCCTTGTGTCTCTTTTCCCTTGGTGGGACCACCATGCATCCAGGCAATGGCACCATCAAACTGGCAGTAGCCCCTGACTCTTTGAGCTCCTTTTCTTCACATAGTGGCCACTGCACATACGCTCCATATCATGTTCACTCATGTTTTCACTGAATCTTTGCAGCTCCAGCATTCATTACCACCCGCCTGGACTCTAACAACCTTCTTGGAGCTAAATGGCCTCCCTTTACCTGGCGACCCTCTGTTTTTTGATCAGTTCTGCACACTGGCACCCAAAAGACAGATTTGAAATGCAAACTGGATCTCAATGGAGTTTAGAACATCCAACCCATGGTTCCTTATTATGGGCCACTTATCTTTTCACCCCTTATCTTTTGGTACTTATATCATTAACTCTCTTCTCCAGTCTGGCCAGAATATGCGTTCTACCCTAGAAGGCCATGTTCTTTCACACTCCTTCTCCTTAATCTTTTAAACTGCCTCCTCTCTCTCCCATGTGCCACATCAAGTCTCGTGCAACACACATTTCAGCCTGGTGCATCCTTACCTGAGAAACGGACCTGAGGTAGTCAGCCACATCTTCAGGACATTCTTTGCCAATTCCTCTATCAGAGCATCACCCACATTGTGCATTCCGGCGAAAGAAATGCGCGGAGAAGGGAGTTGATGAAATTCTCAAGGGGAAATATGCCTGGCCATCTCCTAATAAAAGGTACCACTTCAGAATCTCCTTATGTACTATTGAATCTTCATATGTATTGTGCTGTATATTGAGCTATATTATATCAGCAAAACATAAGATACTAAGCTGACGCATTGGAAACGGGTTGTAAAATTTGGGAAATTGACATATACATGAAGACATGTACAAGACTTAATACATCAATAAACAGAGACATTAGCATAGATGAAAGTAACAAATTGTGGAACAAACAATTGGAAAACTGGCCAACGTGTTGTAAGATGTGGATTATCTTATATAAATGGGTAACCACTGGACCACCAGGGACGTCCAATGAATGGTAAGTAAAAAGGAATGAGAAAAAGTAGATTAGTGTTGGCAGGGATAGCATGGGAAAGCCTCCAGAAAGGAGGTGATATTTGACCAGACACGTGCATGGTGATAAGATAACAGTCATGGTTAACTTTACATGAGAGCTTAGTGTGTGTTGGGCACTGGTCTCAATGCCTTCCTTTAACTCACTAAGTGCCACGGCAGTCTGATGACATGGTTCTGATTAGTATCCTCACTCTACCAATTAGGAAACTGAGACACAAAAAACAATGAAGGATATTCAGTTGATAGGAGGAATCATTGTGTTATGAATCCAAACAGGATACCTCAAGCCCAGGTCCAGAGGAAACGGTATGTGAGAGGTAAGTGATTATTGTCTGTAGACAGACCATGAATGTGGAATGAAGTATGAATGAGACAAGAAGGAATGCTGGGGTCAGAATGGCCACCATCAAACAATCTAGGAACAATAACTCCTGGAGAGCCTGTGGAGAAAAGGGAACCCTCCTGCACTGTTGGTGGCAATGTAACTTGATACAGCCACTATGGAGAACAGTATGGAGATTCCTTAAAAACTAAAAATAGAACTACCATATGACCCAGCAATCCCAGTATTGGGTATACCCTGAGAAAACCATAATCCAAAAAGATACATGTACCACAATGTTCATTGCAGCACTATTTACAATAGCCAAGACATGGAAGCAACCTAAATGTCCATCAACAGATGAATGGCTACAGAAGATGTGGCCCTTATATTCAATGGAATATTACTCAGCCATAAAATGGAACGAAAGTGACTTATTTGTAGTGAGGTGGATGGACCTAGAATCTGTCACATAGAGTGAAGTAAGTCAGAAAGAGAAAAACAAAAACTGTATTCTAAAGCATATATATGGAATCTAGAAAAATGGTACAATGAACCAAGTGGCAGAGGAGGAATAAAGCTGCAGATGTAGGGAACAGACGGGGACACAGGGGAGAAAGGGGAGGTGGGATGTAGTGAGAGAGTAGCATTGACGTATATATACTCCCAAATGTAAAGGAGATAGCTAGTGGGAAGCTGCTGCATAGCACAGGGAGATCAGCTCTGTACTTTGTGACAACATAAAGGAATGGGATAGGGAAGGTGGGAGGGAGGCTCAAGAGGGAGGGGATGTGCGGACATATGTGTACATATAGCTGATTCACTTTGTTGTACATCAGAAACGAACACAACAATGTACAGCAATTATACTCCAATAAAGATGTATTTTTAAAAAATGAATAAAAATAAAAACATTACATATTTTTAAAAAATGGATTGGACGATGCCCACCCACATTGGGTAAGGCCCTCTATTGTATGGAGTCACCAATTGAAATGCTAATCTCATCCAGAAACACCCTCACAGATACAACCAGAAATAATGTTTCATTTGGGTATCCCATGACCAGTCAAGCTGGCACATAAACTTAACCATCTCAGTGGGTGGGGCAACATCATGGACTATTGCATAACACTGTGCACACCATGAAGCCTCATAACCCTCTCCCCCACACGACTATTCCTGTGGGCAGGCAAGAGAGTGACAGCATTAGATTGTCCTTCCTAGGAGCTCTGTGCACTGTGACTGTGCATTCCAGCTCACATGACCCAGTGGTCCATGCACCATGGTAGAGTACAGATAAGTTAAACACACAAGGTAGTCAGACCTAGGGGAGCTGCACCTTCCTGTGTTTACAACTCACAAATAGAGAGCAGCTGTGGAAGTCTCTCAGCAGATGGTCTCCTGGAAGAAGTGGGCTTCCAGTCTCAATGTGAATAATCATGAAGCCTAGTGACCTTTGCAACAGAGGTATGAAGTCCCCAAATCTTTCCCACTATATCAAGAGAAGAAATAAGTCTTCTTGTGGTTGGGGTGGGAACATGAATTCAGGGTCAGCGTTAGAGAACTGACTTATGCCTGGGCCTTGAAAGGAGAGCAAGATTTTCACAGATAGAAAAGTAGGAAAGGATATGAAAATCCTGAAAAGGGTGGTACCAATCCTGGGAGGCTGCTATGAGTTAGCTTATTGTCAGTTTTCCCTGGCCTTCCCCAAATGTCTGCAACCTGAACTGACTTCCCACAATTACAGCTGCAAACCTGGGTTCCTTCCTACATTGCCCAGTCCAGGTCCCAGAGCTCAAAAACAATTCGCATGCATCCCTGGTCTGATGTGTCTTCATGTCCATATCTACTAGTAAAGAACTCACATTTTGCCTGGGAGGAGTAAAGCTTGGAAGTCTTTCTGGAGGGGGATGTAATTGATATAAGCCAGGGGAAACTGGAGGAACAAGATTTCAAAAGTGTGAGATGACACGAAACAGAGGAAAAGATTTGTGCCTGAGAAGTAGAGCTAGGCACTGAGGGATGGAAATAGATACAGAAAGAGATAAGAATATGAGAAGAGGTTTCAGGAATTCAGCTGGGCCTTGGGCAATGGACAGCGTCCTCTAGCAGACCTGAAAGCAATGGACAATCTCCCCGTCAATCACTGCAGCCCCACCAATGACGATGTGTGGAGGCGGGACCATAGAAAGGATGGCGAAGTAGCCCTCGGGCATGAGCAAGCCAGTGCCCATCTGGATGGTACAGCGCGGCTTCCGTGGACTGTTGCCCTCAGTGACGAGAGAACATGGCGCCCCCCCGTCCGGAGATGTCAAAAGTGTAAGTTTCATTTGTTTCCTTCGTATTTGGCTGTCGGTAGTGTGACTTGGAGAATGGGGGAGGTGGTGTGTCCTAATATATGTGGACAGACGTGTCCCACGGGTTTCTGGAGGGATGGCCGAGGGGGTCTCTGAGGCGCGTCCGGGTGCGGTGCTGTGTTTTATGTAACAACAGGATGACACTGCCAGCACATTTGCCTTGTTTAAATGTGGGTCTCGGACCCCCCATTAGTGCTCTTAATGTTTTGTCGTGGTTCCGTGTTGTGCTAGTCTGTCTGCCCACAGGCACGTCTTCGTACAGATTTGCACACTCACCATGTCCTGCAGGACCTGTGGTGGAAAAGTCCAGTACTGGTCAGCCTCTGGGCCTGTGAAGAGAAGAGAGTGGACCTGGAACCAACTGTCCTGAGCACCTAGACAAGTAAGGGCAGCCTTCTGTTGTGTGGGGCCACAGATGCTGGGCAGAGGGTGGCACTCGTCCCCTGTCAGCTGTCACATGATGTAAGATGGTGGTGAAGTGCCTTTCCTGGGGCTCTAGGAGAACACCGTCAGGGTCACTCCCTGGATGCTGCTTACTAACTCTGTGATGGAAACCCTGTTTCTGCAATTGATTTCTTTCACAAGGCAGTGACATCTTTTTCCAGTCCTTACTCGTGTCCTTCTGCTCATTGTGGGTGCTGCTGTTACAGACCTTTTGACTTCTTAGAATGTCAGATTTCAAATAACCTGATCTTGAGCATGTACCATCAAAGTGTTGATCTGCCTTTTTATTCTGGTTGGAACCTCTCAGAGTAGCAGACAGCAGCAAGATGGGCTGGATTGTCTTGTTGAACGTGAACGTCGCGAAGGCAGAGGTGGTCCTGCTCGGGGGCCTGTTTTCCTGTTGTGACCCAATGGATGTGAAGGTAACTTAAAGCATTTCTATCTCTGAAAAAGGGTAAAGACGGGACCCGTGGACCACGTGGGAGAGAGCACGCCCGCAGCTCTATGGTGGGCATTTCTGTGATAGGGTTCCTGGAAACCTAGGACACAGTAGAAGTACAGCATAGGTCAATAGCCCTTCAAATCTTCCCCCTTGCATGCATTGTTGGCCATGTCATTGTTTGCAGATATTGCTGGAAGCACACATCGGGTTTCGTCCACAAACAGCTTCCAGTGTGTGAGTCTCAAAGTCTCATGGCTCTTTCTCACTGTCATCTTTGAGCTTCAGTCTCTCCACTTTGGCAGAATGGGATTCATATCATGCTGTCATGGATGCTGTGAGAATCCAGTGTGATAACCTGTGTGAAGGGCACAGGTGGTGCTCAAGGAATTAGTACCCCATTTCCTGAGTCCACCTATGGGAGCAGAACATTCTGGTATTTGGTTTAATGCGTCTTCTTACCACTGCTTCCTTCTCCTGTCCAAGCTCTTTGGACTTTGGCATCATTTCATTTAAATGGTTGTTTCCTTTCTCAGGGCCAGCGCATTACCTCCGGAGTTACTCCAGCATCTCTCCGGAAACCACAGGACTAAAGACAGCCCAGGACCCCAGGCTTCTCCTTGCTCTGAGCGACGTTCTGCGCTGGTCAACTTGGACCCCTTCCGTGGAGGCTGACGTGGCTCCGCAGGCGCAATTGTGAGGACTTTGTAGGGTGTGAACCTTTGCAAGCCAGAGGGTGCCTGTTCCCTGGCAGTGCCAGGAAGGTCTCTACTCTTTCCTTTTCTGTATAAATCACTTTTTTCTGTGTGGTGATTCATTTATCAACATTCAGGTGAAGACATTTGCTAATTTGAAAGGGGAGGAGACAAGTGTTCCCCAGAAGTGTGCACTCTTGTAGAGTGTTCTCAAGGAAACCTCTAACATTTAGTCTCAGTATATCACTCTGGTTCCTCCACTTTTTTAGTGGTACAAGTTTCAGTCAGAAGCTGGCATCACAGAACCTGAAGTGCACCCACCCAAGTTTGAATTCCATGTTTCTTCTTTGATTAGAAACTTGAGTGTCTAGCTTTTTCCCAGCATATTGAGATTCATACTTTTTTGGTTTATCCCTATAAAGGGTAAAATTACTTTAAATCCTTGGAAGATGGGCATCATTGTACATTTCTCCTTGCATGAAAAAGTGAAACCTATGACATTTAGGAAAAGCTTTCTCCTAACCTATGTTCCTTCACCAAGAGACATGATGGTGAGCGAGCCTGGCTCATTTACTTGTCCAAACAATTGTGAAACTTACCGATCACTGTGGCGCCTCCTCCCCTTTCCACACACACGGGTGCTGACTGTGCATCTCAGTCATCCTGAGTCTCTTCATTGGAGGGGGCTGTGGGGA
Source organism: Hippopotamus amphibius kiboko (assembly GCF_030028045.1). Classification (NCBI taxonomy): domain Eukaryota; kingdom Metazoa; phylum Chordata; class Mammalia; order Artiodactyla; family Hippopotamidae; genus Hippopotamus; species Hippopotamus amphibius. The sequence continues at coordinate 18,081,802 of NC_080203.1, read as the reverse complement.
AGGCCTCAGTCATGTGTTCAGTGGGTAATTCTGCCGAGTATTGGCATTTTAGGAAGCAGTCCCTAGGCAGAGCATTCCAAAAGGAGGTTTTTGGTGATTGGTGGCCATCTCAAGAATTTGAATCTTGAACAGAGAGCAGGGGACACTGCTCAGTATGTCGGATGGGACCTGGCTCTCTGTGCTTCCCCAGGTGTTCATTCCTAGGCCTGCCTTGTCACTTAGCCTCCTGAGGCATGTATCTGATGCATGTGTTCTCTCTGGTGGGAATGGTAATGTGCTGTAAGTTCTTGGTATGACGTTTTCCGTATCGACCTCGTGTTTGCCCCTTGTGTACGTGGGTGACAGGAAGAGAATGGATCATATTGAGCACTCTAGGGCAAGGCCTTTGAAACAGAGTGTCTTCCTTTTTATCCTGGTTCCCTATAATATGCAGGCGGTAGTCTCACGGGGCAGCAGCAGTCATTTGAGAGGCATGTTAGCCTCCTGGAAATGATGGTGGTGGGGGCCATAGTGGTGGTTGAGGTAGTGGTGATGCTAAGAGGAAAATAGCCACAGCTACCACGGATCCAAAACTGAATGGAACCAAGAACTGTCCTCTGTTCTTTTCACTGGTGTATTACCACATGGTCTCTAACCCTGTGATTTGAGCACAACATATAATCTAAATAGATAACTCTCTATTTGGCAGAGGACCTTCATGATGTACAGAATGGCTCATTACCTTGCTGTGGTAACAGAGGCGAGTTAAACTGTATACGGGGCATTAGAGCTGGCTTAGCTGGCCCCATATCTTGTGATGTTCATCAGTAAGCTGCAAGAAGCATTCTTAAGTAACATTTTCTTGCTTGAGAAATCAGTGGTTTTCCACCCCTCCATCTCCGTTGCATTTCTAGTCCATATGGTTACCCAGAGGCCGCACAGTGTGCCTTTGCATTAGTAGAAATAAGTGGTAATGAAAATGGTCTCCCAATGTGGGAGAACACATATTGAATGCAATGGATTTCCTGGCTGACTGGCCAGCCAGTTTGATCGTCTGTTCTTTTGGAGAGAGACTTGCAGAGGTTACAGGGTCAGGTGAGGGGAGGAGCTCTTCTGATCAGGAAAGATGGAATGGCATATAGGATATGGTCCCTCCTTCAGAGGCCTGCCGTCTGCAGGTAGGGAGAGGACAGGGAAGAGCAGCACAGGATGTAGCGGCTCATAGAGATGGAGGACAAGGGACTGCAGTGTGAACGGTATGAGAAGCGTCGCGTTTTCAAGGAAGTGTTTCCTTCCCTTCTGCATTCCTGGTGCTGCTTGGGCTCTGCCTAGCATGGGCACCGAAGATAGTAAACCTCGTTGTGTGTGACGCAAGAATGAATTGTCTTTTGGCCCAGATGAGGCTTTTTTGATGGGGTTGTTCCCTAGTTTCCAGCATTCATGAGAATGTTCCACTTCACTTTAGGGAAGTGCTTGTATTCCTGCTTCATTCTGTGAGCTGCCTTAGCCTGTGAAAAGTGGCTCTGGAAAGGTGCCCTTTCCCCCTCCTCTGCTGTGGCCAGAACAGTAATCTGAGGGAGTCTCCCGGGAGAAACCTGCTGATGTTGAATACTTCTGGTGAATAATCGCACTACTTGAGTTTGCCACTCTGCTTTTCCTGCTGAGAGTGAGCTGTGTTCCACAGAGAGGCTAGTGAACGTGAGCTTCTGTTGCTGGTTGGTGTTTCTGATGTCCCAGCCAGACTCTTCTTCCTTCCACACTCCCCCGGCTCAGATGCCTCGCCAACTCCTAAAGAAAGTGTGTACTGGCAATGGCGGCATCCGGGGCATGGGAAATGTTGGGTCCTGGGTGAATGTTGGCCGTGGCCTGTTGTCAGGTTTCTGTGCCCCTCTGCAGAGCAAGGGCGTGTTGGGAACCCTGGCGAATCCTGACTCTCTGTGAGGGAACGTGGTTGGGGTTTTATGCCAGCCTGTCCACATTGACTTCCAGCAGGCTTCTGCTGAGCACACTCTGCACGTTGGTTGGAAGAAAGAGGTCACGTGGGTCTTGTCAATGATCCCTATATGAAGCCGGGGCCGTTCGGATCCTCCAGGGCAGGTGCAGATGAGCCTGCGTGTCCAGGAACCTGCCGGGTGAGGTGTCCAGGCTGGAGGATGAAGCCCTCCTCTTCCCCTTGGTGAAGAGGGCCTACAGCCCCAGGCGGTAGCTGTCCCTTCCCCTGTGAATCTGCGGGAAAGCATTGCTGCTTGGGGGTCTGGCCTCTCACCATGTTTGTCTTCCTCTTTGTGGGGGGGTGGTGACATTGTCTCAAGGGCACCTTGTCTACGAGCCCTCTCAAGGAAGAGGGTGTTTTCCACACGGCAGTGCGTAGGGGGGATTATGCATCGTGCGTGGTGCTGGCCTACTGGAGGGGGAGAGGATAGGGGTGTTGAGTTTGGGAGAAGGGGGGTGCTGTGGTTTCCCCACCTCAGGCTTTTGCTTTCTCTTCAGTAGCGAAGTCTCTTCCCAGAGGGCATACGAGGAGGCTCTGAGAGTATAAGGAAACATTGAGTGGGGAGGACCAGGGGCTTTGGTGTGAGAATTGTGGTGGACATGGTGGGTTCAGGGGATGGCTCCCGTCCCCTTGCCCCATTCCCTCACACTACCTTAGGGTGGCCATGGCTGTGTCATAGGAGATAGCAAAGCACAGGACGGTGTGAAGTGAGAAATGTCTCAGCGTGTGAAGCTGCGACCTTAATATTGGGAGCAGGTCCTCAGGTTTCATTTTCCAGTGCACTGTGGGCCTCTCTGCCCGGAGGAAGTATTGGTGTCTCTGCCGATTCCTGTGCACTGCAGGTGCTTTTGTTGATCTTTTTTTCCCCAAGTTGTCTTCCTCTTTCCTGTAGCGTTGTGGGCTCTTGGGCACTTCTTATGGGGTTCATTTCATGATCTAGCAGAGTTTAGCTGAATTTCTGGTCTCAGCTGCCTTAGTTCTTCCCTCTTTATCTAGTTCTTACCCATTGGAAGGATATTTGCTGCCAGGTCCTTGAGGGAACATTCCTGGGTTTTCACATTGGCAAGAAGCTTTCTTAGTTTCTAATAAAGATGTTCCTCTTTCCTGTAGCTTTATGGGCTCTTGGGCACTGCTTATGGTGTTCATTTCATGTTCTTCAGGAGGGTCTAGCTGAGTTTCTGGTCTCAGCTGCCTAAGTTGTTCCCTCTTTAGCTAGTTCTCACCCATGACAAGGATGATTGCTACCAAGTCCTTGAAGGAACATTCCTGGGTTTTCACATTGACAAGAGGCTTACTGAGCTTTTAAAAAAGATTTGCATACATTGCAAAGAGGCAGAGAAAGGCCTGACACGTTTTCCAGAGTAAATCCTCTAAGAAAAGGGTGGAATGGAAGCCTGCTGTCTGTTTTGAACAGCGACAATTAAAGCATTGTTTCTTTCCTTTCTCTAAGATTCTTTTTATGGGGAGCATTTTTAAAGTCCTTATTGAATTTGTTACAGTATTGCTTCTGTTTTAAATTTTGTTTTCTTTGGCCAGGAGGCATGTGGCATCTTAGCTCCCTGACCAGGGATGGGACACGCACCCCCTTCATTGGAAGACAACGTCTTAACCCCTGGATCGCCAGGGAAGTCCCAAATCTTTGTTTCTGAGTTGCCGTACTTTGTATTTGTCCTCCAAATGCTACCATGAGATACCAGGTCCCCCCAGGTGTCCCCCCCCACAAATGGTGGTTCTTGAGTCCTGGCCAAAGGCAGGCCTGTGCAGGGAACTTCCTTAAGTGGAACTTGTGCCAATGGTACCTCAAGAAAAAGGAATAAGTAGGGGTCGTTGTTCACCCTTCATCTTCCATATGCTTTTACCAATACCTGTGCCCTTATGGCAAATTCTCTATGGTCAATTGGAGTAAGCAATGCAACCTCAGGCCTTGTGTACATATGGTTTCATTTGCTAAAGTCTTGGCAAGTGGAGATGTACTGTACTCTCATGTCTTCCCTTTCCTGAGAGTCTTGGAGGAACAATCCCAGTTGGCAAAGGAATCTGTAAAATACTTGTGTCTTTCAATAAAATGTGTATGTTGGAAAAGCTCCCACTGGTGGATATTATTATTCACAGTGACTACAAGCACGATCGTGAAAGATGTGGGTGTGTGTGTGCATCACACGCTGTACCAGGTGGGCTCTGAGCTCGGTCATCTGGGGCTTTCATGTCATGGGGATGGTGGCAGGCTGAGGGGTCTCCAGGCCGGGATTGAAGTTCTCCCGTTGTTAAGGTACGAAAGCTCATAGGTAATCTGTCACCTTCCTATGTGAAGTGATCCTCTTGGCCACTGCATGAGGACCACAAATACATGGCTGGATATTATGTTCTGCAGAACATCAGTCCAGACATCATGGGGCACAGAACTGGAAGCAGTGAGCACACAGGTAACTCCTGGTTCAGCCTGTATGAGAATCCAGGTCCCTTTAATGTTAGGACTTTTTGCTATGTCAAACTCACCAGCAGTCTTCAGATGGAGAGAAGCTAAAGACGTAACTCATTGGCAGATTCTTTCTTCTTTTGTCTAGTGCTTCAAAATATGAAAACTCTACCCACTCTTTGTGTAAAATTTCCAATACTACATTTACATTTCCTCTGTATAGCTGAACATGGTCTAAACATATTATCAATTAGCCTTTTTTAAAAAAATATTTATTGTTTTGTGGTTGCACTGGGTGTTAGTTGTGACAGTCAGTCTCCTTATATGTGGCATGTGAACTCTTAGTTGAGGCAGACATGTGGGATGTATTTCCCTGACCAAGAATCAAACACAGGCCCCCTGCATTAGAAGCACAGAGTCTTCTCCACTGTGCCACTAGGGAAGTCCATATCAATGAGCCTTTTAATTGGCAATTTTGTACTGGAATTCTAATCCCAGAGAATTTTAAGAGATGTTTTCATCTGCCTAATGAACCTTTGGCCTTGTGGTCTTTCAAATCCTCCCCCTGGGGAAAAGCAACACTGTGCTGCTCTCTCCTGACTGAAGGTGTGCCCTCTGGGTAGGTGGGTACTGGCGTCTCCCCAAGATTTCATAAAGATCTGAGGCTGCCGGTGTCAGCAACTCCGTTCTTGCCATCTGGTCCAAAGGGCCCCAAGCTACAAGATGTCACGTCCTGCCTGAGAGTTCCTCAGCATGTGGGGGTCAAATGTCTTCTGTTCTCTCATCACAGTAGGTCCGAGCACGGGTGGGAAAAGAATTTCTAGACACAAGGCAGAATACATGAAAGACAGAATATATTAGAGAGAAGGGTCACAGCAAGAAGAGCGGGCTGCCTTCTTGGTCTGCAGGGAAAGTCAACAATGAGCATGGGTTGCTTGCCTGTGTTTACAGCCAGGGAACCTGTGGTTATCTGCTGCCCTGGGTAGAGTATGTGTACTCTTAGGGTGCTGAGTGGGAGAACAATGGGGCAAATATCTCTCCTTCTATGGGATGGGCAAGGGACAGGGCATGCTGCTCGGGAGGGCTCTGGGACCTTGCAATGGCTGCCTTGTACAGAGTGATAACAGTGTGACTCTCTGGTCCGGCAAGATTGGCCCTTTGAGTCTATCTTGTTCTTTGTCCTTGGAGCACAGCACATTTCCCCTCTTTTTATTTAGAGGGCCAATTCTTTGTCCCCGTTGGATACCCTGCTCATGTCTGTCTATCTGCCTAGCTCCCTCTCAGGTGTTGGGGAACCCTGTTTGTAAGGGAAAGGGGTGATGATGTCTCTGGCTGCCTCCTGCTGGACCGGGGTGTGCCAGGGCCCTGGGTCTGGTTACCTGCTCCCTGTAGGGTATGCCTAGGGAGCGGTGGGGGCTCCGTGGAACGTGATGTCAGCTTCTTCACGTGTTGTCCAGCCGATATTCTCATCGCATTAGCACTTAGAGGTTTATTTGTTATATCCTAGAAGAGTCAAACTTCACAAAGAGGTTAAAAATACATGGCCCGAAGATCAGTGGAAGTATGACCTAGAAAAGGGCCGAGGCATGACCAGATATTAATCTTGCAATCCCACCAGTCGAATCCCCCAGAGGCTCCTTTGGTATAAAGCCCGGTAGCTCTTTCAATAATATCCCAAAAGTTAGCTTGAATTTTGCCCAAATGATTGACAAAAAAAAAAAGACAAAACAGCATTTCTCCGTAAACCTAGCACAGGTCCCACCTTGCTAGCCTGTTAGTAAGTCTAAAGCTCTCCTATTCTGCAAAACCACTCCTGCTAGAGAATTTATTCATCCTTGTAGCCTGTTAATGTGAGCTGCTAGGTTAGTAATCTGTTGAATGAGTTTGAGAGAGAGCTGTCGGGCAGTGAAAATAGAGTTAGGAGTCCTGTTGAGCCTGTTCCCATCCCAATGACATGCCTAGGATTGACATTACAGTGAGGGCTGCCCGCTTCCGTTTATGTGATTGAGAGTTTAAGGGAGGCGGGATACGGTCATTTATAAGGGGAAGCTTAGGAATAACGTATGTAAGGGTCCAGGTCCCCGTCCAGTTGGCTGGAAGACGTAAATAGGCATTGGATCCGCAGAGGAAACAGGTGCAATTTGTAGGGTGTAAGCAGACGTCTACAGTGATGTTGAAGTAGCCTGTCCCTAAATGGGTATGGGAAGGTTCTGTGCCCTCATAGGTGGTAGCTACAGTCATGGCAGCTAAGGGGGAGAGGCAAGCAATCCTTGAGGGATGGGAGGAAAAGTCATAAGCCCAGTAGGAAGAAGGAATAGTAGGGGTGCACGCGATGTCATCGTCCTCGGGTGTCTTGAGTTTCCTGCAGTCTTCTTGTTAAATATTACAGAGTTGGAACCAAATACTGTGGTTCTGATAGAGACAGTTTGGGGATGGGGTGGGGCACATGAAGGTCCCAAAGTAGCTAGTTTTGTCCAATCGGTGGTGACATTAGGAGCTTTGGGGAAGAAAATGTAGAAAGGGGAATCAGAATAGTAAGTAAGGGGATGGTTTGTTCTATCATCTGTTAGAGGGAAAACCATGATCGGTGTGTCTCTATTGCTTAGTTGGTCCAATATTTCTTGAGGGCTTGCTGGGCTCTTTCCACCTTGCCTGACAGCTGAGGACACCATGCTGAGTGAATACAATGACTGATTTGAAGGGCCTCGCTGACCCCTTGGGTTAGACTTGAAATAATGGGGGGGCCATTGTCTGATTGTAAAGAGTGTGGTAGCCCGAACCAGAGTATGATATGTTTCATGAGAGTCGTAGGAACCTCAGATTTTCTTTCGGTTTTAGTGGGGATGTCCTCTATCCAACCCATGAAGGTGTCCACCATGACTAGCAGATATTTGAAGGGTTTACCAGGGGGCATGTGGGTGAAATCTACCTGCCAATCTTCTCCTGATGGTTTCCCTGCCTTTGGATAGGATGAAATAGCAGGGAGCGGGGAGGGAGGGGTGTTATACCCCTGGGGTTGGCCTGGTGACAGACAAGACAAGCCTGGCATATAGATGGGAGGGTAGAGAGGATTCCTTTTCCTAGCAATATTGTCCCTATCAGTGTGTAGCGGGAATTGGTCCTAAATGTGTAGCCTGATGAAGGTGGTTTAGAATCTTCCATCGGGAGGCTTCTGGTAAAAGAAGTTTGGTGTCTGGGCTTTGTAGCCACCCTTCAGGGGTTAGAGTGAACCCATGATTTTCTCCCTCTTTAGGTTCTGATGTGAGTACTGTGGGGTGATGAGTCCAAACTTGGGATCAAGGGAGCCTGTAGGACACGTTGGGGGGCCCTTTTGGCCTCTCTGCCTGCCATATTATTTCCTTTAGTTATGAGGGAGTGGTCCTCTTGGTGTGCCCTGCAGTGGATGGTAGCTATTTCGTTAGGGGATTTATGACCTCTAACAGGTCCAGGATTTCTGGTCCATGCTTGATTGGGGTGGTATGTGGGGTTAGTAGGCGTCTTTCCTTCCAAAAGGCTGCATGAGCATGGACGACGTGGAAGGTGTGTGCTGAGTCTGTGTAAATGTTCATTTGTAGTCCTTTCCCAATTGGAGTGCTCTAGTTAGTGCCATAAGCTGTGCTTTCTGGGCAGAGGTGGCTGCCCCATGGAGTGGGCCTGTCGCTATTACCCCTATTGAACTGACCATTGCAAATCTGAAACCCTTCGACCTTCTTTTTTTGTTTTTTAATACATTTATTTATGTATTTATTTATTTTATTTATTGGCTACATTGAGTCTTCATTGATGCGCAGTCTCTCTGCAGATGCAGAGAGCGGGAGCTACTCTTTGCTGCGGTCTGCAGGCTTCTTATTGCAGTGGCTTCTCTTGTTGTGGAGCACAGGCTCTAGGTGCATGGGCTTCTGTTGTCGTGGCACGTGGGCTTACTTGCTCCACAGCATGTGGGATCTTCCCGGGACAGGGATCGAACCCGTGTCCCTTGCATTGGCAGGCGGATTCTGAACCCCAGCACCAGCAGAGAAGCCCTCTTCGACCTTCTTGAATAAAATTGTTGCCTTCTGTAAACCATTCGGCATCTGCATTGGGTAAAGCGGTGTCTTGTAGATCTGGTGTCACACTTTAGGTGTGATCAATAATTTCAAGATAGGAATGCAGTACGGGTGTGTCAGGATTTGGGTTGGGCAAGTGAGTGGAGGGGTTTAGAGTGGTGTCCCAGACTTCCGGGGGAACTTGGTGGAGGATATGGGGTGAGACTTGAGTTGGAGTAGGCTATAGGATGGTTGTTAAGGCCAGATGTACTGGAGTAAATGATAAGGTAGCTTTAACATTTCTTAAAACGTCTCAGACTGACAGAGGTGTAGGACAAGCTGGAAGCACTAGGAAAGAATGTGTGAAGAGAGTATGTTCAAGAGAACGAGATTAAGGGAGGTGTCATACGGCCATGAGAGGGTTGTCCATCTACCCCTGTTAGGAGGATCGAGGAATGGTGAGTGGGACAAAAGAAGGACGTCAGGGCTGCATAAATAGCCCCAGTGTCAGTCAGAGAGGTTATAGTATAGTAGCCCCTGCCACATCCAGGGTTACCTGGGGCTCCTTCTTTCTTATAGGGAACAGAGGGGCTTGTATGCAGAGCCCCGGGCACCTTCGGTCATCCACAACCAGGAGCCCCGGCTCTGAAACCAAATCTGCCTCCTGCTCCTGAGAGTTACCACCACTGGGGACAATTGGCCTTGGTTTTGGCCAAGGGGGCTGGCTCCCGACGTACCCCAGGTGTTGGGTGGTCCTGGCATTGGCCGACCCCGTCGAGGGTGGGAGGGACAACTCCCTTTCCAATGGTCCTTTTGTGGGCTGTAAGGGCATGAGGTATTGAGTGGCGGGGTGTGGCCGTTCCTGACAGTGTGACCCGATGACTGCACTGGTAGCAGGTCCACTGTGGTTCCTAAGAAGAGGGAGGGATTCCCATCACTCCCTGTCTTGGGAGGGACTGAGTAACGGCAAGGGCCATATATTGAGCGTGTCACTTCAGTTTATCTTCTCTCTTAGTTCTTGCCAGTTTCTGGAAACCTCCTCCCTGTTGCTAAAGAGCTTAAAGGCCGTGTCAAGTAGGACAGAGAATGGGGTTTGTGGGCCCTGTTCCCCAACCATGGATCGGACCTGGGCCCGCAGCAGTGAAAGAACCAAGTCCTAATCACTGGACCACCAGGGAATTCTCACCACTCATTTTTTTCTTTTTTTATTTAAATGTGTAATGCTTTTTATTTTTATCTATTCATTGTTAAAATACATCTTTATTGGAGTATAACTGCTTTCCAATGTTGTGTTATATGTTTCTAGTGAACAATAAAGTGAATCAGCTATATGTATACATATATCCCCATATCCCCTTCCTCTTCATTTTTCTTTTTGAACTTTTATTGTGAGGCAACTGACATACAATAAACTGCATATATTTAAAGTGTGCAAATTGATTTTTTTTCTTATTGGTAATGTATATATGGCAATCCCAATCTCCCAATTCTTCCCACCCCAACCACCCGGCCTTGCTTCCCCTGCTTGGGGTCCATATGTTTGTTCTCTACATCTGTGTCTCTATGCCTTACAAGCCAGTTGATTTGTACCATTTTTCTATAATCCGCATACATGTGTTAATGTACGATATTTGTTTTTCTCTTTCTGACTCACTTCACTATGAAAGACAGTCTCTAGGTCCATCCACCACACTACAAATAACTCACTTTCGTTCCTTTTCATGGCTGAGTAATATTCCATTGTATATAAGTGCCACTTCTTCTTTAACCCTTTATCTGTTGATGGACATTTAGGTTGTTTCCATGTCCTGGCTATTGGAAATACTGCTGCAATGAACATTATGGTACATGTACCTTTTTGAATTATGGCTTTCTCGGGGTATATGCTAATAGTGGGATTGCTAGGTCATATGGTAGTTCTATTTTTAGTTTTTTAAGGAATCTCCATACTGTTCTCCATAGTGGTTGTATCAAGGTACCTTCCCACCAATGGTGCAGGAGGGTTCCCTTTTCTCCACAGCTTCTCCAGCATTTATTGTTCCTAGATTGTTTGATGATTTCCATTTTGACCCCAGCATTCCTTCTTGTCTCATTCATACTTCATTCCACATTCATGGTCTGTCTACAGACAATAATCACTTACCTCTCATCTACCGTTTCCTGTGGACCTGGGCTTGAGGTATCCTGTTTGGATTCATAACACAATGATTCCTCCTATCAGCTGACTGTCCATCATTATTTTTTGTCTCAGTTTCCTAATCGGTAGAGTGCGGATGCTAATCAGAACCATGTCATCAGACTGCCATGGCACTTCGTGAGTTAATGCAAGGCATTGAGACCAGTGCCTAACACACACTAAGCTCTCATGTAAAGTTAACCATGACTGTTATCTTATCACCATGCACGTGTCTGGTCAAATATCACCTCATTTCTGGAGGCTTTCCCAGGCTATTCCTGACAACACTAATCTACTTTTTCTAATTCCTTTTCTAAATACCATTCATGGGACTTCCCTGGTGGTCCAGTGGTTACCCATTCATATAAGATAATCCACATCTTACTACACATTGGCCAGTTTGCCAATTGATTGTTCCACAATTTGTTACTTTCATCTATGCTAATGTCTTTGTTTATTGATGTATTAAGTCTTATACATGTCTTCATGTACATATTTCATTCTTAGATGTTTACCACCATTTTCCAGTGCATCAGCTTAGTAGCTTATGTTTTCCTGGTATAATATAGCTCAATATACAGCACAATTCATATGAAGTTTCAATAGCACATAAGGAGACCCTGAAGTGGTACCTTTTATTAGGAGATGGCCTGTCATATTCCCCCTTGAGAAGTTCATCAACTCCCTTCTCCACACATTGGTTTTGCCAGGATGCAAAATGTGGGTGGTGCTCTGATAGAGGGATTGGCAAAAATGTCCTGAAGATGTGGCTGACTACCTCAGGTCCGTTTCTTTGGAAAGAATGCACCAGGCTGAAATGTGTGTTGCACGAGTGTAGATGTGGCACATTGGAGACAGCGGAGGCAGTTGAAAGGAATCAGGAGGAGCAAGTGTACCGGGACAGGAGTGGAAGAACATGACCTTTTAGGGAAGAACACATATTCTGGCCTGATTGGAGAAGAGAATACATGATATAAGTGGCAGAAGATAAGGGGGAAATGATAAGTGGCCCATAGGATGGAACCATGGGTTGCATGTGCTAAACTCCAGTGAGATCCAGTTTGCTTTTCCAATCTGTCATTTGGGTGTCAGTGTGCAGAACAGATCAAAACAGAGGATCGCCAGAAAAAGGGAGGCCATTTAGCTCCAAGAAGGTTGTTAGCGTCCAGCTGGGTGGTAATGAATGCTGGAGCTGCAAAGATTCAATGAAAACATGGGTGAACATGGCATGGAGCGTATGGGCAGTGGCCGCTATGTGAAGAAAGGCAGCTCAAGGAGTCAGGGGCTACTGCCAGATCGATGGTGCCATTGCCTGGATGCATGGTGGTCCCACCAAGGGAAAAGAGACACAAGGGCAGAACAGTGTGGCAGAGAAAAGAAGGAAAGGCGAAGAGTTCATGTTGCCAGAAGTTTCAGGTGTCGATGAGATTCAAAAAAATAAGGTGAATAGCAGTTGAGTAGAAATACTGTCTAGAACTGAAGGAAGAAGAAAGATCCAGAGTGGAGATTTCTTTCAGGAGGTTTGACGTGAGATTCATGGTGCAGATGAGATCTCCAGAGGACAGAGAATGGGCTGAGAAGTGTGCCAGCAGAACTGCAAGGAAGGTTTGACTCTGAGGGAGTGCTCACCACTTGATGGGAAGAAGAGAGACACAGGGATGGAGTCAGGAGTGCAGAAGCTGAGATGCAGCAGGTCTTGGCTTGATCCTCTGTGTCTCTGCAATGCCAGGAGTATTACGGCATCCCGGTGCTGGTGCTCTCATCACCTGCCCCTCCTACACCTAAAGGCATCTCTGTGGCTCATTTACCTGTTTGCTCAGAGACGCACGTCCTGACATCCTGGGCAGAAGAAGAAAAGTTCCCAATGTGTCCACAGTCAATAGATCTGACTAGAAAATTCACCTATGGCTGTAGAGTCTGGTCCCAGTAACAGACCCCTGGCTGCTTCCCCTCTTCCACGTATTCCTGGTCTCCTTAGCACCTTCACACCCCCAACTCTTAGCTGGGGAGCTATACATTGCCAGCCCACTCAGACTCTGAAATCCTCGTATCCAGTGGCCCTCCGAAACGACTCTTTTATTTTAAGAGCTTCTGCTGAGATGTATTGACGTGCAATCAATGGCATATATTAAAAGTCTACAATTTGATATATTTTCTTATTAGTAATGTATATATGACAACCCAGTCTCCCAATTCCGAACCCACTCTTGCTCCCTCTCTTCTCGCACCCTTCTAGAGCATCATACCCTTTGCTTTGGGTGTTGGGGCCCATGGGAAGACTGGTGACTTTCAGGGGGCATGGACCCATTGCTATACTTCCTTCCCCGTGACATGTGTTCCTGGGATGATCGGCATATTTGGCCATGTTTTCCATCAACAGTACAAACTTCTGCAAGTGGATCCTCTGGGTCAAAACGTCTTAGACATTTATACTCTTTTGATATAATTGTGGAAACGGCATCCAGAAACTGGTAACTTTTTTTACCCTTTAAAAACCTGAGAGTGGTGACAAGAATAGATATAACTTATTGCAACAACATTCAGTTAAATGATACCGCCGTGGCAAGAGGAAATGGGAAGAAGAAAAGTTTGGTCTCTCACATGCTTCTTCTTTATCAGTGTCAGTGAGATTAGGCTGCATTCCAACTAGAGCACACATTAACTCTGGGGTATCCAGGAACCACTACCCACAAGACACACCTGTTAAGAAGCTCTGGATGGACCTAGAATCTGTCACATAGAGTGAAGTAAGTCAGAAAGAGAAAAACAAAGACCGTATGCTAACGCATATATATGGAATCTAGGAAAATGGTACTGATGAACCTAGTGGTAGGGCAGGAAGAGAGATGCAAACGTATAGAATAGGGTTGAGGACACAGTGGGGGAAGGGGAAGCTGGGATGAAGTGAGAGAGTAGCACTGACATATATACATCACCAGGTGTAAAACAGATGGCTGGTGGGAAGCTGCTGTAGAGCACAGAGAGAGCAGCTCGGTGCTCGGTGATGACATAGAAGGGTGGTGTAGGGAGGGTGGGAGGAAGGCTCAAAAGGGTGGGGATATGGGGGTATATGTATACATATAGGTGGTTCACTGTGTTGTGCTGTACAAACTGACACAACAGTGTAAGGGAATTGTACTCCAATAAAGATGGGGGAAAAAAAGAAGCTCTAGCAGGTCTTCTTTCAACTACATTTCTATTTCAGTCATACAAAACCATTATGCAGGTCTTACAAAACCTTTTACTGCCTTTCTTTTCCCATTCGTCTACTTTGAAGAATCAGCTACACAGAACATGTCCTCTGGAGTTAAAATCTATATTCCTTCACCTCTGAGCCTTATGCCCTTAGGCAAGTGAGTGAACCCACCTGTGACACATCACAAGTGGAAGCACCTAGCAGGCCTGTGGTTGGAACAGAGTAAAAAGCGGAAAAGGTACAGCCAGACACCTAGCACTTCGAAGGAGTTCAATAAGTGACGGCATATTTATGCACAAAAAAGGCAGTGCCAACACCCCCCGCCAAGGAAGTATTCCCTGAGTGTGATACAATGATTCACCCAAGGTCATATTCATATTAATAAAGATTAACCAACAATTAAGCACATTTCAGATCCCAGTTCAAGTGTGTTACATATACTAACATTGAATCTTCAAAGGAACCTTTTAAGGTGGATACTGATACCCCTCTATTTTACACATGAGGACATAGAGATTGGGAGACATCGTGCAGTTTTCCTGAAGCCGCGTGCCTCGGTGGTACGAAAGACACAGTCACATGCCAGCAAGTTGGTTTCACACCCCAGCTCTTAGCTGGGGAGCTATATATTGTCTCCCCACTCAGACTGCAGACTGAAATCTCAGCCTGAAATGCAAATCCAGTTTTCTTAGTTAAGTGAAATCTGAGAGAATGCCCATTTCTTCATGACCTTGTCAAAATGGGGTACTCAGAACTTTCTTTTCATTTAAAAATCTACGGGATGAAAACTAATATATTATGAATGTATTTTACATTTTTTTTTTCAAGAATTGAGAAATGGATTTACTTGTTGTTTCTATTTGGTCTTAAAACTTTCGCTCTCCAGTGTGAAAGTGTTACTTCAAGAAAGGTCATTCAGCCTTCCCCCCGAGTTTCATGCACAGTGTCTCCCATCACCCCCGCCCAAGTTTCATCCACAGCCTAACCCCGCCTCCGCCCCAGCCCCAGCCCAAGTGTCATCCACCTCTCCCTGCCCCGCCCTGCCCCCGCCCTCGCAGCTCACACCCTGAGCCTCCCACCCAGCCATGCGCCCCCTTGCACCAGCTGGCCATGTGACTGTCCCCGGGTTCCACTGTCACGCGGCCCACGCGGACCTTGCACCGGAGCCCACAATATCGGGCCCCAAGAGGGACCTGGGCATGGTGGTGGGGACGGAAGGCGAGGACCACAACTTCCGTGAAGCAGAATATGCTGCCATCCACTCCATGTTGGATCAGATCAACTCCTGTCTGGACCACCCAGAGGAGAAGAATGACCGCCTCCATGCCTGCCTCCAGGAGCTGCTTGAATCCAACCAGCTGATTCGCCCTGAGTTTCAGCAGCATCTGCGGAAGGCCCCCAGCTAAGGCAGCCCCTAGGCTTTGAGGGCCAACAGCCAGGCCCCAGCCTGGCCTCCCTGAGACAGACTCTGGCCTGAGCACTCATCACCTGCCTTAGATTCCTTTTCAAGGGCTGCCCCACAGATCCCCTGGTGGGAGGGGGGCGATTCTGCCTAGGTAACCCTTCTGCTACTTCCCTCGGCATGCTTGGACCAGCCCACACCTCCGGGCATCCCCCCTCTGGGGCCAGGTGTGGGCCAGTGACCCACCCACCATGCCTGCCCACCCAACTCCTGGACACCCTGCACTCTGCTCAGGCCTTGAGTGTCCACATTAAAAAAAAGAAAGAAAAGAAACAAAAAGGAAAAGTAAGGAAAAGAAAGGTCATTCACTTTCTCAATTTTTATATGATATTTTCAAATGTCCTACAAAAGATTTCTACCATTTTTCACCTACTCGTGAATAGAATGGAAGTACCTGTGTTCCTGAATCCTGAAGGTTAGATTTTGCAACCATCATTGTAAATCTTATCAGGAAAAATCGTGTTTGAATTTCTCTTGTCTGAATGTGTTTGAATAAAATTTGAATGAAAATGATATGGAATGTTCACTGTGCATCTGTACCTTTCCTCTGTGGGTTTCCAGATGAAGAACTTGGTTCACCTGTCAGTCGGTCACTGTGAGGGTGTCCCTGGTAACCCCTGCCCGTGTTTCATCCACTGCCTTGGCCACCCCGACCTCCAGCTCCCCTCCCCTCACGGCCCCCCAGGCTTCCCTCGCACCGCTGTCCAAGCGACCATCTCCACGATGCGATTCTCTGCCGTGAGGCCCCTGCAACGGAGCCCCCAATGGCGGGCCCCAAAAGGGACCTGGGCATGCCGTTGGAGAGGGGAGGGTGAGGACGACAGCTTCCAGGAAGCAGAATATGCTGCCATCAACTCCATGCTGGACCAGATCAACTCCTGCCTGGACCACCTAGAGGAGAAGAATGACCACCTCCACGCCTACCTTAAGGAGCTGCTTGCATCCAACTGACTGTCGTGCCCTAAGTTCAAGCAACAGCTGCAGCTGGCCCACAGCAATGCCAGCCCCTAGGCCTTGGGAGCCCCCAGCCAGGTTCTGGCTGGAGCCCTCAACGCCTGGCGTAGACACCTTTCCAAGGGCTGCCCTACAGATCTCCTGGGGGCTTCTGCCTACCTCGGCTACCCTTCTGCTACTTCCCTCGGCAGGCCTGGGCCAGCCCGCCCCTCCGGGCATCCCCACTCTGGGGCCAGGTGTGGGCCAGTGACCCACCCAACTTGCCTGCCTGCCCACCCAACTCCTGGACACCCCGCACTCTGCCCAGGCCTTGAGTGTCCACAATACCGGGTTTTCAACACACACACACACATGCACACACACACAAAACAAAAAAGAAAGAAAGAGAAAAAGAAACGAGAAGAAAGAAAAGGAAAGGAGAAAAGAGAAGAAAGGTCATTCACTGTCTCAGATTTTATTCAATATTTACAAACGTCCTACAAAAGATTTCTACCATTTTTCACCCACTTATGAATAGAATGAAACTACCTGTTTTCCTGCATCCTAAAGGTTACCTTTTTCAACCTTCATTGTAAATCTTATCAGGAAAAATTCTCTTTTTACTTCTTTTGTCTGAATGCATTTGAATAAAATTTGACAGAAAATGATATGGAATGGTCACTGCACATAATATACAAAGCATACAAGCAGCTCATGCAGCTTAATACCAAAAGAGCAAGTAACCCAATCCACACATGGGCAGAAGACCTAAAAAGACATTTCTCCAAAGAAGACAGGCAGATGGCTAACAAACACATGAGAAGATGCTCAACATCACTAATCATTAGAGAAATGCAAGGCAAAGCCACAATGAGGTACCACCTCACACCGGTCAGAATGGCCATCATCAAAATATCTAGAAACAATAAATGATGGAGAGGGTGTGGAGAAAAGGGAACCCTCTTGCACTGTTGCTGGCAATGTACGTTGGTACAGCCACTATGGAAAACAGTTTGGAGGTTCATTAAAAAACTAATAATGGAACCACCATGTGACCCAGCAATCCCACCACTGGGCATATACCCAGAGAAAACCGTAATCCAAAAAGAAACATGTACCATAATGTTCACTGCAGCACTATTTACAATAGCCAGGACATGGAAGCCACCTAAATGCCCATCAACAGATGAATGGATAAAGAAGATGTGGCACATATATACAATGGAATATTACTCAGCTCTAAAAAGGGATGAGATGGAGCTATATGTAATGAGGTGGATAGACCTAGAGTCTGTCATACAGAGTGAAGTAAGCCAGAAAGAGAAAAACAAATACCGTATCCTCACTCATATGTATGGAATGTAAAAAAATGGTACTGATGAACCCAGTGACAGGGCAAGAATAAAGAATCAGATGGGTAGGCAGGGGGCAAAGGGGAAGTTGGGACGAAGTGAGAGAGTGGCATAGACATATATACACTACCAAGTGTAAAATAGATAGCCTGTGGGAAGTTGCTGTATACCACAGGGAGATCAGCTCGATGATGGGTGATGCCTTAGAGGGCCAGGATAGGGAGGATGGGAGGGAGTCACAGAAGGGAGGGGATAAGGGGATACATGTTCAAATACAGCTGATTCACTTTGGTGTACCTCAAAATCTGGTGCAAAGCTGTAAAGCAATTATATTCCAATAAAGAGCTTAAAAAAAATCAGATGTAGAGAACGGACTTGTGGACATGGGGTTGGGAGGAGGCGAAGGGGAAGCTCAAACCAAGTGAGAGAGTAGCATTGACATATTTACTACCAAATGTAAAATAGATAGTGGGGAGCTGCTGCATAACATAGGGAGATAAAATCGACGACGGGTGATGACTTCGAGGGCCAGGATAGGGAGGGAGTCAGGGTGTTGCGGGAGGGAAGAGATGTGGGAATATATGTATAAATACAGCTGACTCACTTTGGTGTACAGCAAAAACTGGCACAACTGTGTAAAGCAAATATATTCCAATAAAGAGCTTAAAAAAAAAGAAAAAAGAACTCGGTCCATCTGTCAGTGGGTCACTGTGAGGGTGTCCCTGGTAACCCCTGGCTTGTGCCTGGTGTCTGAAGTGAGGGGATACTGGCTGAGGACTGTGCCCTTAACCTTGAACGTTGGCATAACTGTGGATGGTTGCTATGGGAATTGCTGCCCTCCTCCTTCCGCTCATGAGGAGGACTCCATGCTGCCCCACCATAGGGCTGGGCCAGCGCATATGAAGAGTCTTGGGTCTTGTCCTGAGACCTGGGACAGTCACCGAGAGTACACCTACATGTGGAAGAGTAATGGCTGCCCAAAGGTGACCCAGATCACCTGCCTGGATCACTAGAGAAACTCAGACCCCACACAGTAGGGATCAGACCTTCATGTCTCTGCCTCTCTGGCTGGACACCAGGCCGGAATTGTACCCTGCGTCCAGGGGAAACAGATAGATGGATACAGACACAGATAGAGGGGTACAGGGACAGAAAAAACATGGGCAGGAGAAGGGAGGAAGGCTGAAGAGGACACCAGTGCTGGACATGCGGCACAGAGCAGCCCGTCATCTGCCTGTGTCTGCAGAAGACTTCTGCCCTGGGGGCTTCCAGGACACTCACAGCCTTCCCAGCCTGAGTCAGCCCTTACTCAGGGCCTCACCTAAATCCCAACAGTGCCTGGAAGACCATCCCCGAATGTCATGGGATAATCAGTAGTCACTGCCCAAAGTCTTGCCACAAAGGTGCTCCGTGCCTTTCTGGTCTTAGCCTTCCTGGACTGGGGAAAGCAATCAGATCAAAAAGCAGAAAAGGAACCCAGATTTGGCAGGGACCCTAGCCATCCCTCCTTCCTATAGGCTGCCTGATTCCCACTCACTCATCTCCAAGTTGATGCCATTTCCGAGGAAAAGGGAGCATAGATGGGGGAAGGAATCACTTGAGATATGCAGAGGGGCCTGAGCCTGCCTTGGACTTGCAGAGCTAAGCATCGTAGCTCACATCTTACTGGACAACTCATTCTTTACACAGGAGGAGGCAGTAATTGTGGTGTGCTCCAAGGACAAAGAACAAGATAGACTCAAGGGGCCAATCTTGCCGGAATAACCTTACAGGACTCCTATCACTCTGACAAGGCGATCACTGCAATGTCCCAGAGCCCTCCCAAGCAGCATGCCCGGACCCTTGCCCATGCATATAAGGAAAGATATTTGCCCCAGTTTCCTCCTGCTCAGCACACTACAAACTGTACCTACACTGCCCAGTCAGCAGATAACTGCTGGTTCCCTGACTATAAAAACAGGCAAGCAATCCATCCTCATTGTCGACTTTCCCTGCCTGCTAGGAAGTCAGCCCGCTGTTCTTGCAGTGACCCCCTCTCTCTAATAAACTCTATCTTCCCTGCATTCTGCCTTGTGTCTGGAAATTCTTTTCCAAACTGCACTCAGACCACAACATTTGGTGGTCCATACGGGAACTTCTCCTACAGGGGATCTCCTCCCCCACCTCCTCTCCTCATTCCTTGGGACCCTCTGTGAACAGGCAAGTGGCTGTGGCAGCAACAGAGGAACTCTGGGCAGGGCCACACCCTGGTGTGTTCCGAAGCCTCCACAGCTCCCTTTGCCCCAGAAACTGCCATCCAGAACAGGTGCGGGTCCTCCTGTCTTCCTTCTGGCTGAGGACAAGGCCAGTTGATATTGTGCGGCTATGGGTCAGGCATTTAGAAGCCATTAGGGTGCCTGCCACTTGAAGAGTCCCATGAATGGATAAGGGAGTCACTGGACACAGCAGGCTATTAGAGTGTCTGCCCCCATCAAGACAACTTGCACGAAATGTGAGGCACACAGTGGTTGAAACAAAACACAAAGCCCACAGTTCCTTGGCCACCACCTCCTTGGTAGGACTAGAAGGCAGGACCCTCAGTCTTCTTTTCTTATTACTTCCACTTCCTTTCCTCTGGCCTGGACTGACTGCAAAGGACCTCGCCACTTCTGTTCACCTTCTGAGAACTTCTTCCTTCCCCGTGGATCTTCTAACCGTGAGTCACTTCCCAGCTGAACACCGGGAACTCCATTCCCTGTCCTTATTGGTGCCTTAAAAACATGCACGGTTTCTCACAGGGGCCTCAGTCACGTGGTTCCTCACAGACCACCTCTCTCAGTTGGATGTGACTGCGAAGATGGTTGTCATTTTGTGCCCAAGTTACACGGTTCTCAGTGGTGCCTTAGTCACACGAGATGTCACTGAGAGAAAGGGGGACGCCTTTATATCCGTCAGGGATTCTCAGTACGCCCTCTCCCATTCTAGGGCATCAGGGCTAAGAATGGTTTCAAGTATGTCTATCCCTTTAGACTCACCTCCTTGTTGTATTCTCGGGAAGTGGAAGAAATTGGACTGAGACAATCTCAAAAAGAAGAGGCTCGGCTTCTTCTGTGACATAAGTTGGCCCCATTACCAACTGGGGGATGAAGAGCATAGGCTTCTTAGTGGGACACTAAATTATAACACAATTCTCCACCTTGATCTCTATTATCGCAAACTAGGAAAGGATTCTGAAGTTCCATATACCCAGACTTCATGGCCCTCAATCCGAATCCGAGCCTGAAGGACTCCTGTCACAAATGTCTCCCCATTGCGGCTGTATTGCCTCGTCCTCCCCCTTCTCCCCCTCTATCAGCTTCACTACCTGGACCCTCCCCACCTCCCCCTCCACCAGATAGTTCAGATGACCCTTCTTGCCCCACGTCACATGCACCCCGTCTGCAACCTTCTAGCCCCAACTCTATCTCCATACCTGGATGCAAATCTTCCTTTCCCTCCCCACACTCAGTCACAGGCAACCCAATGCTCTGAACCAAGCTCCAATACGCATCCCCTACAAGAGGTCGCTAACGCAGACCTAGGAACTAGCAGAGTTCACGTCCCCCTCCCCATGTCTGATCTCTCTCATATCCAGGGTAAACGAGGCTCCTTTAGCCACGACCTCTCCACTTGTATCAAGGAACTACAGGCCCTTACCATCGCCTTTGACCTAACCTGGCAAGATATTCATGCAGTCCTAACTACCTGCTGTACCCATGAGGAAAGGACCAGGACAGGGCCTTGGCTCAGGCGTGGGCAGAGGAGGCACAAACATGAAATCCTAATGAGAATCCAGCAGGGGCAGAAGCACTCCCACAGGCAGACCCAGGATGGAAATAGGAAGCAAGTGAAAATGGGCGACTAGGAGGGCTCACTAGGAGAAATTGCATGATTACCTGTCTCTTAGAAGGTATGAAAAAGGCCATTATCAAATCTGTAAATTATAATAATCTCAGAGAAGTTACACAAGAACCCTGTGAGAATCCAGCCCCTTTTCAGGCCCGATTAGCAGAGGCTATGAGGAAACACACCAAGCTAGACCCCGAGAGCCCGGAAGGTCACGCTACCCTTGCAGTTCACTGTATAAGCCAGGCATTCCCTGACATAAGACAAATTACAGAAACTAGAACAGGGCCCACAAACCCCATTCTCTGTCCACTTGGCACGGCCTTTAAGGTCTTTAACAACTGGGAAGAGGTTTCAAGAAATAGGGGAGAACTCAGAGAGGAAGAAAGACTACAGTGACATGCTCAATATATGGTCCCTGCCATTACTCAGTCTCTCCCATGACAGGGGCCCATGGGAATCCCTCCCTCTTCTCAGAAACTACTGTTGACCTGCTACCAGTGCAGTCAGCAGGGGCACACTGTCAGGAATTGCCACACCCCGCCACCCTACACCCCATGCCCTTACTGTCGCCAAAAGGGCCATTGGAAAGGAGCTGTCCCTCTGCCCTCAAGCGGGTGGGCCAACGTCAGAACCACCAAACACGTGGGGTACTTCGGAATCTGGCACTCTGGGCCAAAATCAAGGCCAATTTCCCCTGACGGTGGCATCTGACTCTCAGGAGCAGGAACCAGATTGCGTTTAAGAGCTGGGGCTCCTGGGTGTGGATGACCGAAGGTGCCTGGGGCTCTATCTATTCCCTGTAAGAAGAGAGGAGCCCCGGGTAACCCTGGATGTGGCAGGGGCTACTATAACCTTTCTCATGGCCACTGGGGTTACTTATTTACTCCTGACATCCTTCTCTGGTCCCACTCACCTTTCCTCAATGCTCCTAAAAGGGATAAGCGGACAATCCTCTTATGGCTGCTTCACCCCTCCCTTAACTTGTTCTCTTGAAAATGCTCTATTCACACATACTTTCCTAGTTCTCCTGGCCTCTCCTGTTAGGCCGAGACCTTTTATCAAAACTTAAAGCTGCTTTATCATCTCCTCCAGTAAATAGGGCCTTAACAACCACCACAAAACCTACTCTAAAGTCCCACCTCATATCCTCCACCAGGTACCCCAGAAGTATGGGACACCACCCCTCTAAACCCCTCCACTCTCTTGCCCAAGCCAAATGCTGACACCCCCCCTACTACATTCCTATCTAGAAATTATTGATCATGGCTACACTGCGAGACCAGGTCTACAAAACACCCCTTTACCCAATCCAGACACAGAATGGTGAACAGAGGACAACAGTTTTATTAAAGAAGGTCGAAGGGTTTCAGATTTCAAGAGTCAGTACAATAAGGTTAATAGAGACAGGCGCTGGCCATGGGAAAACTACTGCTGCCCAGAAGGCTGAGCTTATGGCACTAACTGCAGCACTCCAATTGGGCAAAGGACTACGAACGAACATTTACACAGACTCAGCATACGCCTTCCAGTTCGACCATGGTCATGCGGCCTTTTTGGAAGGAAAGGGGCCAACTAAGCCCACATACCACCCCAATCAAGCATGGACCAGAAATCCTGGACCTGTTAGAGGTCATAAATCCCCTAAGGAAATAGCTACCATCCACTGCAGGGCACACCAAGAGGACCACTCCCTCATAACTAAAGGAAATAATATGGCAGGCAGAGAGGCCAAAAGGGCCCCCCAACGTGTCCTACAGGCTCCCTTGATCCCAAGTTTGGACTCATCACCCCACAGTACTCACATCAGAACCTAAAGAGGGAGAAAATCATGGGTTCACTCTAACCCCTGAAGGGTGGCTACAAAGCCCAGACACCAAACTTCTTTTACCAGAAGCCTCCCGATGGAAGATTCTAAACCACCTTCATCAGGCTACCCATTTAGGACTCAATTCCCTCTACACACTGATAGGGACAATATTTCCAGGAAAAGGAATCCTCTCTACCCTCCCATCTATATGCCAGGCTTGTCTTGTCTGTCACCAGGCCAACCCCAGGGGTATAACACCCCTCCCTCCCCGCTCCCTGCTATGTCATCCGATCCAAAGGCAGGCAACCAATCAGGAGAAGACTGGCAGATAGATTTCACCTACATGCCCTCTTGTAAAGCCTTCAAATATCTGCTAGTCATGGTAGACACCTCCATGGGTTCGATAGAGGCCATCCCCACTAAAACCGAGAGAAAATCCGAGGTTCCCATGACTCTCGTGGAACATATTGGGCTGCTGAGCTCTGCACAATCAGACAATGGCCCTGCCTTTATTTCAAGTCTAACCCAAGGGGTCAGCGAGGCCCTCCAAGTCAGTCATTATATTCACTCAGCATGGTGTCCTCAGCTATCAGGCAAGGTGGAAAGAGTCCATCGAACCCTCAATGCATATCTGACCAACTTAGCAATAGAGAGACACACAACATGGGTTTCTCCCGTAACAGACGACAAAACAAACTATCCCCAACAGCTCTCTCTCAAACATACAACAGATGACTAACCTAGCAGCACACATTAACACTACAAGAACAAATAAATTCTCTAGCAGGAGCGATTTTACAGAATAGGAGAGCTTTAGGCTTACTAACAGTCAACCAAGGTGGGACCTGGGCTATGTTTAAGGAGGAATGCTGTTTTTTTGCCAACCAGTTGGGCAAAATTCAAGCTAACCCTTGGGATATTATTAAAAGAGCTAACGGGTTTTATATGAAAGGAGCCTCAGGGGGATTCGACTGCTGGGATTTCATGCCTAATATCTGGTCCTGGCTAGCCCCTTTCCTAGGGCCTGTAGCAGCCTTCATACTTCTACTGATCTTCGGGCCATGTAGTTTTAACCTCCTTGTGAAGTTTGTCTCTTGTAGGATACAACAAACAAACCTGCAAGAGGTAATGCAATGAGAATATCAGCTGGACGACACTAGATGATGTTGCCATCACGTTCCATGGAGCCCCCACCCCTCCCTACACATACTGTGACAGGGAGCAGGTAACCAGGACCCAGGGCCCTATGACGCCCCAGTCCAGCAGGAAGCAGCCAGCGTTATCATTGCCCTTCCCTTACAAACAGGGTTCCCAAACACCTGAGAGGGAGCTAGGCAGATAGACAGACATGAGCAGGGTACCCAATAGGGACAAAGAAATGGCCCTGTAAATAAAAAGAGGGGAAATGTGCTGTGCTCCAAGGACAAAGAACAAGATAGACTCAAAGGGCCCATCTTGCCAGACCAGAGAGTTACAGGACTCCTATCTCTCTGTACAAGGCAACCATTGCCCTGTCCCTGAGCCCTCCCAGGCAGCATGCCCTGTCCCCT
Organism: Hippopotamus amphibius kiboko; assembly: GCF_030028045.1. Taxonomy (NCBI): domain Eukaryota; kingdom Metazoa; phylum Chordata; class Mammalia; order Artiodactyla; family Hippopotamidae; genus Hippopotamus; species Hippopotamus amphibius. The sequence goes on along the minus strand of NC_080203.1, from coordinate 18,057,046 downwards.
CCCCATCCCATATAAGGAAAGATATTTGCCTCATTTTTCTCCCGCTCAGAACACTAAAAGTGTAGTCTGCCCAGTCAGCAGGTAACCGCAGGTTACCTGGCTATAAACACGGGCAAGCGACCCATGCTCTTTGCTGACTTTCCCTGGCTACCAAGAAGGCGGCCCGCTGTTCTTGCAAGGACCCTTCTCTCTAATAAACTCTATCTTCCTTGCATTCGGCCTTGTGTCTCGAAATTCTCTTGCAAACTGCGCCTGGACCACAACAGTAATAACGGTATAAATAAATAAACTCCAACTGTGATGAGAGAACACCTTTGACCTCCGCATGCTAAGGAACTCTCAGGCAGGACGTGACACCTTGCAGCTTGAAGCCCTCTAGACTGGATGGCAAGAATGGAGTTCCTGATACCGTCAGCCTAAGATCTTTAAGAATCCTTGAGGAGACACCCATGCCACCCACCCAGCGGGCACAGCTTCAGGCAGGACAGACCGGCACAGACTTGCATTTCCCCAAGGGAACAATTTTAATGACCGCAAGGCCAAAGGATCATTAGGCAGATGAAAACGTCTCTTAAAATTCTCTGGGATCAGAATTGAAGCACCAAATTGCCAACTAAAAGGCTCATTGATAGGGACTTCCCTAGTGGCACAGTGCAGAAGACTCGGTGCTTCCAATTCACGGGGCCCGTGTTTGATTCATGGACAGGGAACAAGATCCCACAAGTGTGCCTCAACTAAGAGTTCACATGCCACATCTAAGGATCCCGCCTGCCACAACTAATACCCACTAGAGGCAAATAAATATTTACTTTTAAAAAAATGCTAACAGATTCAATGTTTAAACTATGCTCAGCTATACAGAGGAAATGTAAATTTAGTATTGGAAATTTTACACAAAGAGTAGGTAGACTTTGGATAGTTTTAAGCACTAGAGAAAGGAAAAAAGAATCTGCCACTGAGTTACCTCTTTTGCTTCTGTCCGTTTGAAGACTGGTAGTGAGTGTGACATAGCAAAAAAGCCCTAACACTCAAGGGACCTGGATTCTAATAAAGGCTGAACCAGGAGTTACCTGAGTGCTCATGGCTACCAGTTCTGTGCCCCATGACGTCTGGAGTGATGTCGTGCAGAACATAATATCCAGCCATGTATTTGTGGTCCTCATGGAGCGGCCAAGAGGATCACTTCACATAGGAAGGTGACAGATTCCCTGCGACCTTTCATACCTTAACAAGGGGAGAACTTCAATCCCGGCCTGGAGACCCCTCAGCCTGCCACAATCCCCATGACATGAAAGCCCCAGATGACCGAGCTCAGAGCCCACCTGGTACAGCGTGTGCTGCACACACACATCCACATATTCCTCCATCGTGCTTGTAGTCATTGTGAATAATAACATCCTCCAGTGGGAGCTTTTCCAACATACATATTTTATTGAAAAAACACAAGTATTTTACAGATTCCTCTGCCAACTGGGTTTGATCCTCCAAGACACTCAGGAAAGGGAAGACATGAGAGGAACAGCACATCGTCACTTGCCAAGACAGGTGACTTCAGCATAGCAAATGGAACCATTGGTACAGAAGGCCTGTGGTTGCATTCCTTGCTCCAGCTGACCATAGAGAACTCGCCATAAGGGCACAGGTATTGGTAAAAGCATATGGAAGGTGAAGGGTGAACAATGACTCCTGCTTATTCTTTTTCCTTGAGGTACCATTGGCACAAGTTCCACTTAAGGAAGTTCCCTTCACAGGCCTGCCTTTGGCCAGGACTCAAGAACCACCATTTGTGGGGGGGGGGACACCTGGGGGGACCTGGTATCTCATGGTAGCATTTGGAGGACAAATACAAAGTACGGCAACTCAGAAACAAAGATTTGGGACTTCCCTGGCGATCCAGGGGTTAAGAGGTTGTCTTCCAATGAAGAAGGCACGTGTCCCATCCCTGGTCTGGGAGCTAAGATCCCACATGCCTCCTGGCGAAAAAGCCAAAACTTAAAACAGAAGCAACATGATTGCAAAATCAGTAGGAACTTTAAAAATGCTCCCCATAAAAAGCATCTTAAAAAAAAGAGAATGCTTTAATTGTCGCTGTTCAAAACAGACAGCAGGCTTCCATCCCTCCCTTTTCTTAGAGGATTTACTCTGGAAAATGTGTCAGTTCTTTCTCTGCCTCTTTGCCATGTATGCAAATCTTTTTAAAAGCTCAGTAAGCCTCTTGTCAATGTGAAAACCCAGGAATGTTCCTTCAAGGACTTGGTAGCAATCATCCTTGTCATGGGTGAGAACTAGCTAAAGAGGGAACAACTTAGGCAGCTGAGACCAGAAACTCAGCTAGACCCTCCTGAAGAACACGAAATGAACTCCATAAGCAGTGCCCAAGAGCCCATAAAGCTACAGGAAAGAGGAACATCTTTTTTAGAAACTAAAAATGCCTCTTGCCAATGTGAAAACCCAGGAATGTTCCCTCAAGGACCTGGCAGCAAATATCCTTGTCATGGGTGAGAACTAGTTAAAGAGGGAACAATTTAGGCAGCAGAGAACAGAAACTCAGCTAAATTCTGCTAGATCATAAAATGAACCCCATAAGCAGTGCCCAAGAGCCCACAACGCTACAGGAAAGAGGAAGACACCTCGGGGGAAAAAAACATCAACATAAGCACCTGCAGTGCCCAGGAATCGGCAGAGACACCAATACTTCCTCCGGGCAGAGAGGCCCACAGTTCACTGGCAAATGAAATCTGAGGACCTGCTCCCAATATTAAGGTCGCAGCTTCACACGCTGAGACATTTCTCACTTCACACCGTCCTGTGCTTTGCTATCTCCTATGACACAGCCATGGCCACCCTAAGGTAGTGTGAGGGAATGGGGCAAGGGGACGGGAGCCATCCCCTGAACCCACCACGTCCACCACAATTCTCACACCAAAGCCCCTGGTCCTCCCCACTCAATGTTTCCTTATACTCTCAGAGCCTCCTCGTATGCCCTCTGGGAAGAGACTTCGCTACTGAAGAGAAAGCAAAAGCCTGAGATGGGGAAACCACAGCACCCCCCTTCTCCCAAACTCAACACCCCTATCCTCTCCCCCTCCAGTAGGCCAGCACCACGCACGATGCATAATCCCCCCTACGCACTGCCGTGTGGAAAACACCCTCTTCCTTGAGAGGGCTCGTAGACAAGGTGCCCTTGAGGCAATGTCACCACCCCCCCACAAAGAGGAAGACAAACATGGTGAGAGGCCAGACCCCCAAGCAGCAACGCTTTCCAGCAGACAGACAGGGGAAGGGACAGCTACCGCCTGGGGCTGTAGGCCCTCTTCACCAAGGGGAAGAGGAGGGCTTCATCCTCCAGCCTGGACACCTCACCCGGCAGGTTCCTGGATATCCAGGCTCATCTGCACCTGCCCTGGAGGATCCAAACGCACCGGCTTCACATAGGGATCATTGACAGGACCCACGTGACCTCTTTCTTCCAACCAGCGTGCAGAGTGTGCTCAGAAGAAGTTTGCTGGAAGCCAACGTGGACAGGCTGGCATAAAACCCCAACCACGTTCCCTCACAGAGAGTCAGGATTCGCCACGGTTCCCAACACGCCTTTGCTCTGCAGAGGGGCACAGAAGCCTGACCACAGGCCACGGCCAACTTCTGCCCAGGACCCAACATTTCCCACGCCCCGGATGCCGCCATTGCCAGCACGCACTTTCTTTAGGAGTTGGCGAGGCATCTGAGCCAGGGGAGTGTGGAAGGAAGAAGTGTCTGGCTGGGACATCAGAAAAACCAACCAGCAACAGAAGCTCACGTTCACTAGCCTCTCTGTGGAACACAGCTCACTCTCAGCAGGAAAGCTGAGGGTCAACTCAGCCAAGGCAGCTCACAGAATGAAGCAAGAAGATAAGCACTTCCCTAAATTGAAGTGGAAAATTCTCATGAATGCTGGAAACTAGGAAACAGCCCCCATCAAAAAAAGTCTCACCTTTGCCAAAAGGAAATTTATTCTTACATCACACACAACAGTGTGTACTATCTTCGGTGCCCATGCTAGGCAGAGCCCAAGCAGCACCAGGAATGCAGAAGGGAAGGAAACACTTCCTTGAAAACGCGAAGCTTCTCATACCGTTCACACTGCAGTCCCTTGTCCTCCATCTCTATGAGCCGCTACATCCTGTGCTGCTCTTCCCTGTCCTCTCCCTACCTGCAGACGGCAGGCCTCTGAAGGAGGGACCATATCCTATATGCCATTCCATCTTTCCTGATCAGAAGAGCTCCTCCCCTCACCGGACCCTGTAACCTCTGCAAGTCTCTCTCCAAAAGAACAGACGATCAAACTGGCTGGCCAGTCAGCCAGGAAATCCATTGCATTCAATATGTGTTCTCCCACATTGGGAGACCATTTTCATTACCACTTATTTCTACTAATGCAAAGGCACACTGTGCGGCCTCTGGGTAACCATATGGACTAGAAATGCAACGGAGATGGAGGGGTGGAAAACCACTGATTTCTCAAGCAAGAAAATGTTACTTAAGAGCGCTTCTTGCAGCTTACTGATGAACATCACAAGATATGGGGCCAGCTAAGCCAGCTCTAATGCCCCCTATACAGTTTGACTCGCCTCTGTTACCACAGCAAGGTAATGAGCCATTCTGTACATCATGAAGGTCCTCTGCCAAATAGAGAGTTATCTATTTACATTATATGTTGTACTCAAATCACAGGGTTAGAGACCATGTGGTAATACACCAGTGAAAAGAACGGAGGACAGCCCTTGGTTCCATTCAGTTTTGGATCCGTGGTAGCTGTGGCTATTTTCCTCTTAGCATCACCACTACCTCAACCACCACTATGGCCCCCACCACCATCATTTCCAGGAGGCTAACATGCCTCTCAAATGACTGCTGCTGCCCCGTGAGGCTACCGCCTGCATATTATAGGGAACCAGGATAAAAAGGAAGACACTCTGCTTCAAAGGCCTTGCCCTAGAGTGCTCAATATGATCCATTCTCTTCCTGTCACCCACGTACACAAGGGGCAAACACGAGGTCGATACGGAAAACTTCATACCAAGAACTTACAGCACATTACCATTCCCACCAGAGAGAACACACCCATCAGATACATACCTCAGGAGGCTAAGTGACAAGGCAGGCCTAGGAATGAACACCTGGGGAAGCACAGAGAGCCAGGTCCCATCCGACATACTGAGCAGTGTCCCCTGCTCTCTGTTCAAGATTCAAATTCTTGAGATGGCCACCAATTACCAAAAACCTCCTTTTGGAATGCTCTGCCTAGGGACTGCTTCCTAAAATGCCAATACTCGGCAGAATTACCCACTGAACACGTCACTGAGGCCCTCCCCACAGCCCGCTCCAATGAAGAGACTCAGGATGACTGAGATGCACAGTCAGCACCCGTGTGTGTGGAAAGGGGAGGAGGCGCCACAGTTATCGGTAAGTTTCACAACTGTTTGGACAAGTAAATGAGCCAGGCTCGCTCACCATCATGTCTCTTGGTGAAGGAACATAGGTTAGGAGAAAGCTTTTCCTAAATGTCATAGGTTTCACTTTTTCGTGCAAGGAGAAATGTACAATGACCCCCATCTTCCAAGGATTTAAAGTAATTTTACCCTTTATAGGGATAAACCAAAAAAGTATGACTCTCAATATGCTGGGAAAAAGCTAGACACTCAAGTTTCTAATCAAAAAAAGAAACACGAAATTCAAACTTGGGTGGGTGCACTTCAGGTTCTGTGATGCCAGCTTCTGACTGAAACTTGTACCACTAAAATAGTAGAGGATCCAGAGTGATATACTGAGACTAAATGTTAGAGGTTTCCTTGAGAACATTCTACACGAGTGCACACTTCTGGAGAACACTTGTCTCCTCCCCTTTCAAATTAGCAAATGTCTTCACCTGAATGTTGATAAATGAATCACCACACAGAAAAAAGTGATTTATACAGAAAAGGAAAGAGTAGAGACCTTTCTGGCACTGCCAGAGAACAGGCACCCTCTGGCCTGCAAAGGTTCACACCCTACAAAGTCCTCACAATTGCGCCTGCGGAGCCACGTCAGCCTCCATGCAAGGGGTCCAAGTTGACCAGCGCAGAACGTCGCTCAGAGCAAGGAGAAGCCTGGGGTCCTGGGCTGTCTTTAGTCCTGTGGTTTCCGGAGAGATGCTGGAGTAACTCCGGAGGTAATGCGCTGGCCCTGAGAAAGGAAACAACCATTTAAATGAAATGATGCCAAAGTCTAAAGAGCTTGGACAGGAGAAGGAAGCGGTGGTAAGAAGACGCGTTAAACCAAATATCAGAATGTTCTGCTCCCATAGGTGGACTCAGGAAATGGGGTACTAATTCCTTGAGCACCACCTGTGCCCTTCACACAGGTTATCACACTGGATTCTCACAGCATCCATGACAGCATGATATGAATCCCATTCTGCCAAAGCGGAGAGACGGAAGCTCAAAGATGACAGTGAGAAAGAGCCATGAGACTTTGAGACTCACACACTGCAAGCTGTTTGTGGACGAAACCCGATGTGTGCTTCCAGCAATATCTGCAAACAATGACGTGGCCAACAATGCATGCAAGGGGGAAGATTTGAAGGGCTACTGACCTATGCTGTACTTCTACTGTGTCCTAGGTTTCCAGGAACCCTATCACAGAAATGCACACCCAACAGCTGCGGGGGTGCTCTCACTCACGTGGTCCACGGGTCCCGTCTTTACCCTTTTTCAGAGATAGAAATGCTTTAAGTTACCTTCACATCCATTGGGTCACAACAGGAAAGCAGGCCCCCGAGCAGGACCACCTCTGCCTTCGCGACATTCACGTTCAACAAGACAATCCAGCCCATCTTGCTGCTGTCTGCTACTCTGAGAGGTTCCAACCAGAATAAAAAGGCAGATCAACACTTTGATGGTACATGCTCAAGATCAGGTTATTTGAAATCTGACATTCTAAGAAGACAATAGGGCTGTAACAGCAGCACCCACAATGAGCAGAAGGACACGAGTAAGGACTGGAAAAAGATGTCACTGCCTTGTGAAAGAAATCAATTGCAGAAACAGGGTTTCCATCACAGAGTTAGTAAGCAGCATCCAGGGAGTGACCCTGACGGTGTTCTCCTAGAGCCCCAGGAAAGGCACTTCACCACCATCTTACATCACGTGACAGCTGACAGGGGACGAGTGCCACCCTCTGCCCAGCATCTGTGGCCCCACACAACAGAAGGCTGCCCTTACTTGTCTAGGTGCTCAGGACAGCTGGTCCCAGGTCCACTCTCTTCTCTTCACAGGCCCAGAGGCTGACCAGTACTGGACTTTTCCACCACAGGTCCTGCAGGACATGGTGAGTGTGCAAATCTGCAAGAAGACTTGCCTGTGGGCAGACAGACTAGCACAACACGGAACCACGACAAAACATTAAGAGCACTAATGGGGGGTCTGAGACCCACATTTCAGCAAAGAATGTGTGCTTACAATTTCATCCTGTTGTTACATAAGGCACAGCACCGCACCGGGATGCACCTCTGAGACCCCCTCGGCCGTCCCTCCAGAAACCCGTGGGACACGTCTGTCCACGTATATTAGGACACACCACCTCCCCCACTCTCCAAAGCCCACTGCAGACAGCCAAATACGAGGTAAAGAAATGAAACTTACACTTCTGAGATGTCCGGACGGGGGGCCGCCATGTTCTCTCGTCACTGAGGGCAACAGTCCACGGAAGCCGCGCTGTACCATGCAGGTGGGCATCGGCTTGCTCATGCGCGAGGGCTGCTTCGCCATGCCTTCTATGGCTCCGCCTCCACACATCGTCATTGGTGGACATGCGGTGATTGACGGGGAGATTGTCCATTGCTTTCAGGCCTGATAGAGGATGCTGTTCAATGCCCAAGGCCCAGCTGAATTCCTGAAATCCCTGCTCCTATTCTTATCTCTTTCTATATGTATGTCCATCCCTCAGTGCCTAGCTCTACTTTTTACGCCTTGCACCTATCTTTTCCTTTGTCTTCTCAGACTTTGGAAGGGTCCCTCCTCCAGATTCCCCAGGCTTATAAACATTACATCCATCTCCAGGAAGCCTTCCCAGCTTTACTCCTTCCAGGCAAAATGTGAGTTGTTTACTGTTACATGTGGACGGTGGACACATCAGTACAGAGATGCAGGGGAATCGTTTTTAAGCTCTGGGATCAGATAGGACTGGACTGGGCACTGTGGGAAGGACCCAAAGTTTGCAAATGTAATTATGAGAATTCAGTTTAGGTTGCAGACATTTGGGGAAGGCCATGGAAAACTGACAACAAGCTAACTCATAGCAGCCTCCCAGGATAGGTGCCACCCTTTTCAGGATTTTCATATCCTTTCCTACTTTTCTATCTGTGAAAATATTGCCCCCCTTTCAATGCCCAGGTGTAAGTAACTCCTCTAACTCTTTCCCTCAATTCATGTTCTCACCCCAACCACAAGAGGACTTATTTCTCCTCTTGTATAGGAAGAAAGATTTGGGGACTTCACACCTCTGCTGCAAAGGTCACTAGGCTTCATGACTATTCAAAGTGAGAGTGGAAGCCCACTTCTTTCCAGGAGGCCTTCTGCTGAGAGATTCCTACAGGTGCTCTCAATTTGTTATTTGTACAAACAGGAAGGTGCAGCTCTCCTGCGGTTGACTACGTTGAGTGTTTAACACATTCACACTCTACCATGGTGTGTGGACCACCAGGTCAGGTGAGCTGGACTGCATAGGCACAGTGCACAGAGCTCCTAGGAAGGACAATCTAATGCTGGCCCTGTCCTGCCTGCCCACGGGAAAGGTCATGTGGGGGAGAGGGTTATGAGGCTTCATGGTGTGCACAGTGTTATACACTAGTCCATGATGTTGCCCCACCCACCGTGATGGTTACATTTACATGCCAACCTGACTGGTCATGGGATGCCCCAATTAAACATTATTTCTGGTTGTATCTGTGAGGGTGTTTCTGGATGAGATTAGCATTTGAATGGGTGACTTCCTAAAATCGAGGGCCTCCCCCAGTGTGGGTGGGCATCGTCCAATCCATTGAGGGCCTACATAGAACAAAAGGCAGAGGAAGGAAGCATTGTTCCCTTTTTCCGTCTCACTGTTTGAAATGGAACATTTCTCCTCATCTTCTCCTTGTCTTCAACGAGGATTCACACCACCAAGGGAAGTAGCAGAAGGGTAGCTGAGGCAGGCAGACCCGCCCCCCTCCCACCAGGAGATCTGTGGGACAGCCCTTGAAAAGGTATCTAAGCCAGGTGGTGAGTGCTCAGGACAGAGCCTCGCTCAGGGAGGCAAGACTGGGGCCTCGCTGTGGGTTCCCAAATCCTAAGGGCTGGCCATGCTGGGAGCCTCACTGAATGCTGCTAGAACTCAGAGCACCACAGTTAATTGGATTCAAGCAGCTCCTTGAGGCAGGCGAAGAGGTGGTCTTTCTTCTCCTCTACATGGTCCAGGCAGGAGTTGATCTGGTCCAACATGGAGTTGGTGGACGCACATTCTGCATCCCAGAAGCTGTGGTTCTCGTCTTCCACCCCCACCAGCATGCCCAGGTCCCTGATGGGGCCCCACATTGCAGGCTCAGGTGCAAGGGCCACGCGACGGTGGAACACAGGGACAGTCCCATGGACAGCTGGTGCGAGGGGGTCTGTGGCTGGGTGGGAGGCTGGGGGTGCGAGCTGTGAGGGCAGAGCAGGGAAGGGCAGGGCAGGGAGAGATGGATGACACTTGGGCTGGGGCTGGGGCGGAGGCGGGGTTAGGCTGTGGATGAAACTTGGGCGGGGGTGATGGGGGAGGCTGTGCATGAAACTCGGGGAGGAAGGCTGAATGACTTTCCTTGAAGTAGCACTTTCACAGTGGTAAGCAAAAGCTTTAGGACCAAATAGAAACAACAAGTAAATCCACTTCTCTATTCTTGAAAAAAATGTAAAATACATTCATAATATATTAGTTTTCATCCCGTAGATTTTTAAATGAAAAGAAAGTTCTGATATCCCATTTTGACAAGGTCATGAAGAAATGGGCATTCTCTCAGATTTCGTTTAAACAACTAAGAGAACTGGATTTGCATTTCAGGCTGAGATTTCAGTCTGCAATCTGAGTGGGGAGACAATATATAGCTCCCCAGCTAAGAGCTGGGGGTGTGAAGCCAACTTGCTGGCATGTGACTGTGTCTTTGGTACAACCGAGGCACGCGGCTTCAGAAAAACTACACGATGTCTCCCAATCTCTATGTCCTCATGTGTAAAATAAAAGAGGTATCAGCATCCACCTTAAAAGGTGCCTTTGAAGATTCAATAAGTTAGTATATGTAAAACATTTAAACTGGGATGTGAAATGTGCTTAATTTTTGGTTAATATTATTAATATGAATATGACCTTGGGTGAATCATTGTATCACACTCAGGGAATACTTCCTTGAGCAGGGGTATTGGCGCTGCCATTTTTGTGCATAAATATGCTGTCACTTATTGAACTCCTTCGAAGTGCTAGGTGTCTGGCTGTACCTTTGGCGCTTTTACTCCTTTCCTAAAGATGCTGCTAGGGGCTTCCACTAGTCATGTTTCATGGGTGGGTTCAGTCACGTGCCTAAGGCCATAAGGCTCAGAAGTGAAGGAATAGAGATTTTAACTCCAGAGGACATGTTCTGTGTAGCTGATTCTTCAAAGTAGACGAATGGGAAAAGAAAGACAATAAAAGGTTTTGTAAGACCTGCATAATGGTTTTGTACGGCTGAAATAGAGATGTAGTTGAAAGAAGGCCTACTAGAGCTTCTTTTTTTCCCCATCTTTATTGGAATACAGTTGCTTTACAATGTTGCGTTAGTTTCTTCGGTACAACAGGCAGCTATGTGTATACATATACCCCCATATCCCCACCCTTTTGAGCCTCCCTCCCACCCTCCCTACACCACCCCTCTAGGTCATCACAAAGCACCGAGCTGCTCTCTCTGTGCTCTACAGCAGCTTCCCACTAGCCATCTATTTTACACCTGGTAGTGTATATATGTTAGTGCTACTCTCTCACTTCATCCCAGCTTCCCCTTCCCCGACTGTGTCCTCAACCCTGTATTCTATGTTTGCATCTCTCTTCCTGCCCTACCACTAGGTTCATCAGTACCATTTTTCTAGATTCCATATATATGCGTTAGCATAGGGTATTTGTTTTTCTCTTTCTGATTACTTCACTCTAAGTGACAGATTCTAGGTCCACCCAGAGCTTCTTAACAGGTTGTCTTGTGGGTAGTGGTTCCTGGAGACCCCAGAGTTAATGTGTGCTGTGGTTGGAATGTAGCCTAATCTCACTGACACTGATCTAAATTCTGGCTTGGCTCTCCTCAGGATGTTGAGATCGGTTAATAAAGGAGAAGCATATGAGAGACCAAACTTCTCTTCTTCCCATTTCCTCTTGCCACGAAGGTATCATTTAACTGAATTTTATTCCAAGAAATTATATCTGTTCTTGTCACAACTCTTAGATTCTTAAAGGGTATTAAAATAGTTACAGGATTCTGGAAAGGATTTGAACGATGAATATCAAAATAGTATAAAAGTGTCATAGGTTTTTTCCCAGAGGATCCACTTGCAGAAGTTTGTATTATAGATGGAAAACATGGCCCAATATGCTGACCATCCCAGGAACACATTTCACGGGGAAGGAAGCAGAGCAATGGGTCCGTGCCCCTGAAAATCACCAGTCTTCCCATGGGCCGTTGCACCCAAAGCAGCTGGCATAATGCTCTAGAAGGGTGCGGGAGGAGAGGGAGCAAGAGTGAGATCTTAATTGGGAGACTGGGATTGCCACATGTACATTACTAATAAGAAATAAAATCCAACTGTACACTTCAAATGTGTGCAGTTGATTGTGTGTGAATTATATCTCAATAAACGTTCTTAAACTAAAAGAGTGGGTCCTGAGGGCCACTGGGAGGTGAGGATTTCAGGCTAGAGTCTGAGTGGGCTGGCAATGTATAGCTCCCCAGCTAAGAGTTGGGGGTGTGAAGGTGCTAAGGAGACCAGGAATACATGGAGGAGGGGAAGCAGCCAGGAGTCTGTGACTGGGTCCAGAGTCTACAGCCATTGGTGAATTGTCTACTCAGCTCTATTGACTGTGGACACATTGGGAACTTTTCCGCTTCTGCCCAGTATGTCAGGACGTGCGTCTCTGAGCAAACAGGTAAATGAGCCACAGAGATGCCTTTAGGAGTAGGAGGGGCAGGTGATGAGAGCACCAGCACCGGGATGCCGTAATACTCCTGGTATTGCAGAGACACAGAGGATCAAGCCAAGACCTGCTGCATCTCAGCTTCTGCACTCCTGACTCCATCCTTATGTCTCTCTTCTCGCCATCAAGTGGTGAGCACTCCCTCAGAATCTAAGCCTTCCTTGCAGTCCTGCTGGCCCTCTTCTCAGCCCATTCTCTGTCTCAGGAGATCTCATCTGCAGCACAACTTCCACGTCAAGCCACCTGCAAGAACTCCCCACTCTGGATCTTTCTTCTTCCCTCAACTCTAGACAGTATTTCTACTCAACTGCTATTCATCTTTTTTTTCGAATCTCATCGACACTACAAACTTCTGGCAACATGAACTCTTCTCCTTTCTTTCTTTTCTCCACCACACTGTTCTGCCCTTGTGTCTCTTTTCCCTTGGTGGGACCACCATGCATCCAGGCAATGGCACCATCAAACTGGCAGTAGCCCCTGACTCCTTGAGCTGCCTTTCTTCACATAGCGGCCACTGCCCATACGCTCCATGCCATGTTCACCCATGTTTTCATTGAATCTTTGCAGCTCCAGCATTCATTACCACCCAGCTGGACGCTAACAACCTTCTTGGAGCTAAATGGGCTCCCTTTTTCTGGCGATCCTCTGTTTTGATCTGTTCTGCACACTGACACCCAAATGACAGATTGGAAAAGCAAACTGGATCTCACTGGAGTTTAGCACATGCAACCCATGGTTCCTTCCTATGGGCCACTTATCTTTTACTCCTTATCTTCTGCCACTTATATCATGTACTCTCTTCTCCAATCAGGCCAGAATATGTGTACTTCCCTGGAAGGTCATGTTCTTCCACTCCTGCACAGGTGCACTTGCTCCTCCTCAATGCTTTAAACTGCCTCTGCTGTCTCCAGTGTGCCACATCTGCTCTCATGCCACACACATTTCAGCCTGGTGCATCCTTTCCTGAGAGTCAGTCCCGAGGTAGTGGACCACATCTTCAGGACATTTTTATCAATTCCTCTATCAGAGCCTCACCCACATTGTGCATTCCGGCAAAACCAATGTGTGGAGAACAGAGTTGATGAACTTCTCAAGGGGGAATATACCTGGTCATCTCCTAATAAAAGGTACCACTTCAGGGTCTCCTTATGTGCTCTTGAATCTTCATATGTATTGTTCTGTATATTGAGCTATATTATACCAGGAAAACATAAGCTACGAAGCTGACGCATTGGAAACTGCTGGTAAACTTCGGAGAATGAGAAGAAGACATGTATAAGACTTAATACATCAATAAACAGAGACATGAGCATAGATGAAAGTAACAAATTGTGGAACAAACAATTGGAAAACTGGCCAACGTGTTGTAAGATGTGGATTATCTTATATGAATGGGTAACCACTGGACCATCAGGGAGGTCTCATGAATGTTAGTAGGAAATGAATGAGAAAAAGTAGATTAGTGTTGGCAGGGATAGCCTGGGAAAGCCTGCAGAAAGGAGGTGATATTTGACCAGAGACATGCATGGTGATAAGATAACAGTCATGGTTAACTTTACATGAGAGCTTAGTGTGTGTTAGGCACTGGTCTCAATGCCTTGCATTAACTCACGAAGTGCCATGGCAGTCTGATGACATGGTTCTGATTAGCATCCGCACTCTACCGATTAGGATACTGAGAGACAAAAAACAATGATGGACAGTCAGCGAATAGGAGGAATCATTGTGATATGAATCCAAACAGGATACCTCAAGCCCAGGTCCACAAGAAACGGTAGGTGAGAGGTAAGTGATTATTGTCTGTAGACAGACCATGAATGTGGAATGAAGTATGAATGAGACAAGAAGGAATGCTGGGGTCAAGATGGCCATCATCAAACAATCTAGGAACAATAACTACTGGAGAGGCTGTGGAGAAAAGCAAACCCTCCTGCACTGTTGGTGGGAAGATACCTTGATACAGCCACTATGGAGAACAGTATGGAGATTCCTTAAAAAGCAAAAAATATGATCTAGCAATCCCACTATTGGCATATACCCTGAGAAAACCATAATTCAAAAAGGTACATGTACCATAATGTTCATTGCAGCACTATTTACAATAGCCAGGACATGGAAACAACCTAAATGTCCATCAACAGATGAAGGGATAAAGAAGTGGCACTTATATACAATGGAATATTACTCAGCCATGAAAAGGAACGAAAGTGAGTTATTTGTAGTGTGGTGGATGGACTTAGAGACGGTCATGCAGAGTGAAGTAAGTCAGAAAGAGAAAAAGAAATATCGTACATTAACACATGTATGCGGATTATAGAAAAATAGTACAAATCAACTGGCTTGCATGGCATAAAGAGAGACACAGATGTAGAGAACAAACATATGGACACCAAGTAGGGAAAGCGAGGTGGGGTGGTTGGGGTGGGAAGAATTGGGAGATTGGGATTGCCATATATACATTACCAATAAGAAAAAAAAATCAAACTGCACACTTTAAATATATGCAGTTTATTGTATGTCAGTTGTCTCACAATAAAAGTTCAAAAAGAAAAATAGAGGAAGGGGATATGGGGATATATGTATACATATAGCTGATTCACTTTATTGTTCACTAGAAAGATATAACACAACCTTGTAAACCAGTTATACTCCAATAAAAATGTATTTTAACAATAAATAAATAAAAACAAAAAGCATTACATATTTAAACAAAAAAAGAAAACAAAATGAGTGGTGGGAATTCCCTGGTGGTCCAGTGATTAGGACTTGGTGCTTTCACTGCTGCGGGCTCAAGTCTGATCCCTGGTTGGAGAACTAAGATCCTACAAGAGGCAGTGTAGCAAAAAACAAACAAAAACAAAAACAACAAAAAAACAAAAACCAGAATAGTAACCACAGATGGAGGAGACATCAGTGATCTGAGGGATCAGACCTGTGTGGTACTGGTCATTATATGCCAGCGATAGAGAGGCACCAGCATGTATCCATCTGCGGGAGCCAGTGAGAGAGACAAGCTTAGTGGCACATGGACAAAGACTTGGCAGCTCCTGGGACAGGATCCACAGCAACAGCCCGTCTCCCTTCTGTTCCCTCCCCATGTGCATTAGGTTCCCAGATCCATCACTTCACCGGTTGCTGGACAAGGCCTGCAACAACTCTCCTGCCCTCTGGATCTTTGTCAGAGTCTTAACCCACAACCCCAGTTCTGGAACAGCTCACCTACATAAGCTTTCTCTGAGCTTGCAAACGAGTAGCCAGACTCTAGTGGAAAAGACACCCATCTGGGCCAATGGCTGTGTCCATAGCACTGCCCAATATCTGCCTGTCTGTTTGTGGTATCTTAGTTTCCTCAGCCACAGTTTGGAACTACTTTTAATGTATTGGATTTTGCTTTCTTCTGAGTTCTATGTGAGGACTATAACAGCTGCATCTGGCTTCAGTGTTCCAGATTAGTAGTCAGAGAGATTCAAACAAACAGAACCAACAAGAGATATTTTATATCTACATATGTGTATAGATATATATATAAAGGAGGTTTATTGTTTTAAATTAATTAATACATTCATTTATTTATTTTTGGCTGCGTTCAGTCTTCGTTGGTGAGGCGGGCTTTCTCCAGTTGAAGCGAGTGGGGGCTGCTCTTCGTTGCCCTGTTCGGCCTTCTCAATGCAGTGGCTTCTCTGGTTGCGGAGCACATGTTTAGGTGCATGGGCTTCAATAGTTGCGGCGCACAGGCTTAGTTGCTCCTCAGCATGTGGAATCTTCCCAGACCAGGGCTTGAACCTGTGTCCCCTGCCTTGCCAGGTGGATTCTTAACCACTGAGCCACCAGGGAAGTCAAGGAGGTTTACCTTGAGGAATTTGGTTCTGTATTGATGGAGGCTGAAAAGTTGCACGATCTCCTGTCTGCAGGCTATAAAGCCAGCAAAGCCAGTGGTGTGATTCAGTCCCAGTCCGAATGCCTGAGAACCAGGGGAGCTGGTGGTGTGAATCCTAGTTGAAGACAAGGAGAAGATGAGGAGAAATGTTCCATCTCAAGCAGTGAGACAGGAAAAAAGGGAACAATGCTTCCTTCCTCTGCCTTTTGTTCTATGTAGGCCCTCAATGGATTGGACGATGCCCACCCACACTGGGGGAGGCCCTCGATTTTAGGGAGTCACCCATTCAAATGCTAATCTCATCCAGAAACACCCTCACAGATACAACCAGAAATAATGTTTAATTGGGGCATCCCATGACCAGCCAAGTTGGCACGTAAATGTAACCATCACGGTGGGTGGGGCAACATCATGGACTAGTGTATAACACTGTGCACACCATGAAGCCTCATAACCCTCTCTCCCACATGACCTTTCCCGTGGGCAGGCAGGACAGGGCCAGCATTAGATTGTCCTTCCTAGGAGCTCTGTGCACTGTGCCTATGCAGTCCAGCTCACCTGACCCAGTGGTCCACGCACCATGGTAGAGTGTAGATGACTTAAACACTCAAGGTAGTCAACCTAGGGGAGCTGCACCTTCCTGCTTGTGCATCTCACCAATTGAGACCAGCTGCAGAAATCTCTCAGCAGATGGGCTCCTGGAAAAAGTGGTCCTCCAGTCTCATGTTGAATAATCATGAAGCTTAGTGACCTCTGCAGCAGAAGTATTGCTGAGACCAGCTCGGCAACTCGACGTGAGTGACGGGTGCCGCAAGCTTGAAGAAGACACAGACACAGACTGAAGAGCAAAGTGGGACCGGGGGGCTCAAGACCTCTCGGATCAAGAGCCCTGCTGACTCATCCCAGGTTGCTTTTATTGAGTTCTTCGGCTAACATTCTCAGGTTACACCCATAAACAATCAAGGGCCTCACATGACTGAGGCAATTATCTTTGTTTGCTTCCTGGGTCCGAGTTGAGCAGGTGTGGATTTGAGCTGGGCCTGGAGAGCAAAACAGCCCTGGGGGCAGGAGACCTCTCTCAGATATTGGGGGTCTGTGCCCCACCCCTGTTGGCCCCTCTGCGACGGTGCCTGTCTTAGGTTGTTCCTCCCTTGAGGAATCTTACCCGTCTTTGGCTAACCAGTCATCCTCCAGGGCCAAACAGGGTGATATAAGGAAGGCTCTATGCACCACCCGTGTTGGCCCCTCTACGGCTGTGCCTGTCTTAGGTTGTTCCTCCTCTGAGGAATCTTACCCGTCTTTGGCTAACCAGCCATCCTTCAGGGCCAAACAGGGTGATATTAGTCTCCACGCCCCGCACCCTCAGCTCCTCCACTGCTCAAGCAGGACATTCTGAATCCCATCGCTCGCCCCACATACTTTAACATTTTCAAGGTTTCAGAAAGGTTCCCGAATGTCTTCCCACAAAGTATGAAGTCCCCATATCTTTCTTCCTATAGCAAGAGGAGAAATAACGCTGCTTGTGCTTGGGGTGGGAGCAAGAACTGAGGGTCAGCGTTAGAGAACTGACTTATGCCTGCGCCTTGAATGGAGGGCAAGGTTTTTCACAGAAAAGTAGGAAACGATATGAAAATCCTGAAAAGGGTGGCACCTATCCTGGGGGGTGGCTGTGAATTAGCTTGTTGTTCATTTTCCCTGGCCTTCCCCAAATGTCTGCAACCTGAACAAACTTCCCACAATTACACGTGTAAACCATGAGCCCTTCACACAGTGCCCAGTCCAGATCCCAGAGCTCAGAAAACATTCCCCTGCACCTCTGCACTGATGTGTCCACCGTCCATATGTAGCAGGAAAGAACTCACATTTTGCCAGGAAGGAGTAAAGCTGGGAAGGCTTCCTGGAGATGGATGTAATTTTTATAGGCCTGGGGAAACTGGAGGAGGGACCTTTCCAAAGTCTGAGATGACAGGAAACAAAGGAAAAGATAGGTGCAAGGCGTAAAAAGTAGAGCTAGGCACTGAGGGATGGACATACATATAGAAAGAGATAAGAATAGGAGCAGGGATTTCAGGAATTCAGCTGGGCCTTGGGCATTGAACAGCATCCTCTATCAGGCCTGAAAGCAATGGACAATCTCCCCGTCAATCACCGCATGTCCACCAATGACGATGTGTGGAGGCGGAGCCATAGAAGGCATGGCGAAGCAGCCCTCGCGCATGAGCAAGCCGATGCCCACCTGCATGGTACAGCGCGGCTTCCGTGGACCGTTCCCCTCAGTGACGAGAGAACATGGCGGCCCCCCGTCCGGACATCTCAAAAGTGTAAGTTTCATTTCTTTACCTCGTATTTGGCTGTCTGCAGTGGGCTTTGGAGAGTGGGGGAGGTGGTGTGTCCTAATATACGTGGACAGACGTGTCCCACGGGTTTCTGGAGGGACGGCCGAGGGGGTCTCAGAGGTGCATCCCGGTGCGGTGTTGTGCCTTATGTAACAACAGGATGAAACTGTAAGCACACATTCTTTGCTGAAATGTGGGGCTCAGACCCCCCATTAGTGCTCTTAATGTTTTGTCGTGGTTCCGTGTTGTGCTAGTCTGTCTGCCCACAGGCAAGTCTTCTTGCAGATTTGTACACTCGCCATGTCCTGTAGGACCTGTGGTGGAAAAGTCCAGTACTGGTCAGCCTCTGGGCCTGTAAAGAGAAGAGAGTGGACCTGCAACCAGCTGTCCTGAGCACCTAGACAAGTAAGGGCAGCCTTCTGTTGTGTGGGGCCACAGATGCTGGGCAGAGGGTGGCACTCGTCCCCTGTCAGCTGTCACGTGATGTAAGATGGTGGTGAAGTGCCTTTCCTGGGGCTCTAGGAGAACACCGTCAGGGTCACTCCCTGGATGCTGCTTACTAACTCTGTGATGGAAACCCTGTTTCTGCAATTGATTTCTTTCACAAGGCAGTGACATCTTTTTCCAGTCCTTACTCGTGTCCTTCTGCTCATTGTGGGTGCTGCTGTTACAGCCCTATTGTCTTCTTAGAATGTCAGATTTCAAATAACCTGATCTTGAGCATGTACCATCAAAGTGTTGATCTGCCTTTTTATTCTGGTTGGAACCTCTCAGAGTAGCAGACAGCAGCAAGATGGGCTGGATTGTCTTGTTGAACGTGAACGTCGCGAAGGCAGAGGTGGTCTTGCTCGGGGGCCTGCTTTCCTATTGTGACCCAATGGATGTGAAGGTAACTTAAAGCATTTCTATCTCTGAAAAAGGGTAAAGACGGGACCCGTGGACCACGTGAGTGAGAGCACCCCCGCAGCTGTTGGGTGTGCATTTCTGTGATAGGGTTCCTGGAAACCTAGGACACAGTAGAAGTACAGCATAGGTCAATAGCCCTTCAAATCTTCTCCCTTGCATGCATTGTTGGCCACGTCATTGTTTGCAGATATTGCTGGAAGCACACATCGGGTTTCGTCCACAAACAGCTTGCAGTGTGTGAGTCTCAAAGTCTCATGGCTCTTTCTCACTGTCATCTTTGAGCTTCCGTCTCTCCGCTTTGGCAGAATGGGATTCATATCATGATGTCATGGATGCAGTGAGAATCCAGTGTGATAACCTGTGTGAAGGGCACAGGTGGTGCTCAAGGAATTAGTACCCCATTTCCTGAGTCCACCTATGGGAGCAGAACATTCTGGTATTTGGTTTAACGCGTCTTCTTACCACCGCTTCCTTCTCCTGTCCAAGCTCTTTAGACTTTGGCATCATTTCATTTAAATGGTTGTTTCCTTTCTCAGGGCCAGCGCATTACCTCCGGAGTTACTCCAGCATCTCTCCGGAAACCACAGGACTAAAGACAGCCCAGGACCCCAGGCTTCTCCTTGCTCTGAGCGACGTTCTGCGCTGGTCAACTTGGACCCCTTGCATGGAGGCTGACGTGGCTCCGCAGGCGCAATTGTGAGGACTTTGTAGGGTGTGAACCTTTGCAGGCCAGAGGGTGCCTGTTCCCTGGCAGTGCCAGAAAGGTCTCTACTCTTTCCTTTTCTGTATAAATCACTTTTTTCTGTGTGGTGATTCATTTATCAACATTCAGGTGAAGACATTTGCTAATTTGAAAGGGGAGGAGACAAGTGTTCTCCAGAAGTGTGCACTCGTGTAGAATGTTCTCAAGGAAACCTCTAACATTTAGTCTCAGTATATCACTCTGGATCCTCTACTATTTTAGTGGTACAAGTTTCAGTCAGAAGCTGGCATCACAGAACCTGAAGTGCACCCACCCAAGTTTGAATTTCGTGTTTCTTTTTTTGATTAGAAACTTGAGTGTCTAGCTTTTTCCCAGCATATTGAGAGTCATACTTTTTTGGTTTATCCCTATAAAGGGTAAAATTACTTTAAATCCTTGGAAAATGGGGGTCATTGTACATTTCTCCTTGCACGAAAAAGTGAAACCTATGACATTTAGGAAAAGCTTTCTCCTAACCTATGTTCCTTCACCAAGAGACATGATGGTGAGCGAGCCTGGCTCATTTACTTGTCCAAACAGTTGTGAAACTTACCGATAACTGTGGCGCCTCCTCCCCTTTCCACACACACGGGTGCTGACTGTGCATCTCAGTCATCCTGAGTCTCTTCATTGGAGCGGGCTGTGGGGAGGGCCTCAGTGACGTGTTCAGTGGGTAATTCTGCCGAGTGTTGGCATTTTAGGAAGCAGTCCCTAGGCAGAGCATTCCAAAAGGAGGTTTTTGGTAATTGGTGGCCATCTCAAGAATTTGAATCTTGAACAGAGAGCAGGGGACACTGCTCAGTATGTCGGATGGGACCTGGCTCTCCGTGCTTCCCCAGGTGTTCATTCCTAGGCCTGCCTTGTCACTTAGCCTCCTGAGGCATGTATCTGATGCATGTGTTCTCTCTGGTGGGAATGGTAATGTGCTGTAAGTTCTTGGTATGACGTTTTCCGTATCGACCTCGTGTTTGCCCCTTGTGTACGTGGGTGACAGGAAGAGAATGGATCATATTGAGCACTCTAGGGCAAGGCCTTTGAAACAGAGTGTCTTCCTTTTTATCCTGGTTCCCTATAATATGCAGGCGGTAGTCTCACGGGGCAGCAGCAGTCATTTGAGAGGCATGTTAGCCTCCTGGAAATGATGGTGGTGGGGGCCATAGTGGTGGTTGAGGTAGTGGTGGTGCTAAGAGGAAAATAGCCACAGCTACCACGGATCCAAAACTGAATGGAACCAAGAACTGTCCTCCGTTCTTTTCACTGGTGTATTACCACATGGTCTCTAACCCTGTGATTTGAGTACAACATATAATCTAAATAGATAACTCTCTGTTTGGCAGAGGACCTTCATGATGTACAGAATGGCTCATTACCTTGCTGTGGTAACAGAGGCGAGTTAAACTGTATACGGGGCATTAGAGCTGGCTTAGCTGGCCCCATATCTTGTGATGTTCATCAGTAAGCTGCAAGAAGCGCTCTTAAGTAACATTTTCTTGCTTGAGAAATCAGTGGTTTTCCACCCCTCCATCTCCGTTGCATTTCTAGTCCATATGGTTACCCAGAGGCCGCACAGTGTGCCTTTGCATTAGTAGAAATAAGTGGTAATGAAAATGGTCTCCCAATGTGGGAGAATACATATTGAATGCAATGGATTTCCTGGCTGACTGGCCAGCCAGTTTGATCGTCTGTTCTTTTGGAGAGAGACTTGCAGAGGTTACAGGGTCAGGTGAGGGGAGGAGCTCTTCTGATCAGGAAAGATGGAATGGCATATAGGATATGGTCCCTCCTTCAGAGGCCTGCCGTCTGCAGGTAGGGAGAGGACAGGGAAGAGCAGCACAGGATGTAGCGGCTCATAGAGATGGAGGACAAGGGACTGCAGTGTGAACGGTATGAGAAGCTTCGCGTTTTCAAGGAAGTGTTTCCTTCCCTTCTGCATTCCTGGTGCTGCTTGGGCTCTGCCTAGCATGGGCTCCGAAGATAGTACACACTGTTCTGTGTGATGTAAGAATAAATTTCCTTTTGGCAAAGGTGAGACTTTTTTTGATGGGGGCTGTTTCCTAGTTTCCAGCATTCATGAGAATTTTCCACTTCAATTTAGGGAAGTGCTTATCTTCTTGCTTCATTCTGTGAGCTGCCTTGGCTGAGTTGACCCTCAGCTTTCCTGCTGAGAGTGAGCTGTGTTCCACAGAGAGGCTAGTGAACGTGAGCTTCTGTTGCTGGTTGGTTTTTCTGATGTCCCGGCCAGACACTTCTTCCTTCCACACTCCCCCGGCTCAGATGCCTCGCCAACTCCTAAAGAAAGTGCGTGCTGGCAATGGCGGCATCCGGGGCGTGGGAAATGTTGGGTCCTGGGCAGAAGTTGGCCGTGGCCTGTGGTCAGGCTTCTGTGCCCCTCTGCAGAGCAAAGGCGTGTTGGGAACCCTGGCGAATCCTGACTCTCTGTGAGGGAACGTGGTTGGGTTTTATGCCAGCCTGTCCACGTTGGCTTCCAGCAAACTTCTTCTGAGCACACTCTGCACGCTGGTTGGAAGAAAGAGGTCACGTGGGTCCTGTCAATGATCCCTATGTGAAGCCGGTGCGTTTGGATCCTCCAGGGCAGGTGCAGATGAGCCTGGATATCCAGGAACCTGCCGGGTGAGGTGTCCAGGCTGGAGGATGAAGCCCTCCTCTTCCCCTTGGTGAAGAGGGCCTACAGCCCCAGGCGGTAGCTGTCCCTTCCCCTGTCTGTCTGCTGGAAAGCGTTGCTGCTTGGGGGTCTGGCCTCTCACCATGTTTGTCTTCCTCTTTGTGGGGGGGTGGTGACATTGCCTCAAGGGCACCTTGTCTACGAGCCCTCTCAAGGAAGAGGGTGTTTTCCACACGGCAGTGCGTAGGGGGGATTATGCATCGTGCGTGGTGCTGGCCTACTGGAGGGGGAGAGGATAGGGGTGTTGAGTTTGGGAGAAGGGGGGTGCTGTGGTTTCCCCATCTCAGGCTTTTCTTTCTCTTCATTATTGAAATCTCGTCCCAGCGGGGATATGAGGAGGCTCTGAGAGTATAAGGAAACACTTGAGTGGGGAGGACCAGGGGCTTTGGTGTGAGAATTGTGGTGGACGTGGTGGGTTCAGGGGATGGCTCCCGTCCCCTTGCCCCATTCCCTCACACTACCTTAGGGTGGCCATGGCTGTGTCATAGGAGATAGCAAAGCACAGGACGGTGTGAAGTGAGAAATGTCTCAGCGTGTGAAGCTGCGACCTTAATATTGGGAGCAGGTCCTCAGATTTCATTTGCCAGTGAACTGTGGGCCTCTCTGCCCGGAGGAAGTATTGGTGTCTCTGCCGATTCCTGTGCACTGCAGGTGCTTATGTTGATGTTTTTTTCCCCCGAGGTGTCTTCCTCTTTCCTGTAGCGTTGTGGGCTCTTGGGCACTGCTTATGGGGTTCATTCTATGATCTAGCAGAATTTAGCTGAGTTTCTGTTCTCTGCTGCCTAAATTGTTCCCTCTTTAACTAGTTCTCACCCATGACAAGGATATTTGCTGCCAGGTCCTTGAGGGAACATTCCTGGGTTTTCACATTGGCA
This sequence comes from Hippopotamus amphibius kiboko, assembly GCF_030028045.1. Taxonomy (NCBI): domain Eukaryota; kingdom Metazoa; phylum Chordata; class Mammalia; order Artiodactyla; family Hippopotamidae; genus Hippopotamus; species Hippopotamus amphibius. The sequence continues at coordinate 18,033,390 of NC_080203.1, read as the reverse complement.
AGAGGCATTTTTAGTTTCTAAAAAAGATGTTCCTCTTTCCTGTAGCTTTATGGGCTCTTGGGCACTGCTTATGGAGTTCATTTTGTGTTCTTCAGGAGGGTCTAGCTGAGTTTCTGGTCTCAGCTGCCTAAGTTGTTCCCTCTTTAGCTAGTTCTCACCCATGACAAGGATGATTGCTACCAAGTCCTTGAAGGAACATTCCTGGGTTTTCACATTGACAAGAGGCTTACTGAGCTTTTAAAAAGATTTGCATACATGGCAAAGAGGCAGAGAAAGAACTGACACATTTTCCAGAGTAAATCCTCTAAGAAAAGGGAGGGATGGAAGCCTGCTGTCTGTTTTGAACAGCGACAATTAAAGCATTCTCTTTTTTTAAAGATTCTTTTTATGGGGAGCATTTTTAAAGTTCCTATTGAATTTGCAATCATGTTGCTTCTGTTTTAAGTTTTGGCTTTTTCGCCAGGAGGCATGTGGGATCTTAGCTCCCCGACCAGGGATGGGACACGTGCCTTCTTCATTGGAAGACAACCTCTTAACCCCTGGATCGCCAGGGAAGTCCCAAATCTTTGTTTCTGAGTTGCCGTACTTTGTATTTGTCCTCCAAATGCTACCATGAGATACCAGGTCCCCCCAGGTGTCCCCCCCCCCACAAATGGTGGTTCTTGAGTCCTGGCCAAAGGCAGGCCTGTGCAGGGAACTTCCTTAAGTGGAACTTGTGCCAATGGTACCTCAAGGAAAAAGAATAAGCAGGAGTCATTGTTCACCCTTCACCTTCCTTATGCTTTTACCAATACCTGTGCCCTTATGGCGAGTTCTCTATGGTCAGCTGGAGCAAGGAATGCAACCACAGGCCTTCTGTACATATGGTTCCATTTGCTCCAGTCTTGGCAAGCGGAGATGTACTGTTCCTCTCATGTCTTCCCTTTCCTGAGTGTCTTGGAGGAGCAAACCCTGTTGGCAGAGGAATCTGTAAAATGCTTGTGTTTTTTCAATAAAATGTGTATGTTGGAAAAGCTCCCACTGGAGGATGTTATTATTCACAATGACTACAAGCACAATGGAGGAATATGTGGATGTGTGTGTGCAGCACACGCTGTACCAGGCGGGCTCTGAGCTCGGTCATCTGGGGCTTTCATGTCATGGGGATGGTGGCAGGCTGAGGGGTCTCCAGGCCGGGATTGAAGTTCTCCCCTTGTTAAGGTACGAAAGGTCATAGGTAATCTGTCACCTTCCTATGTGAAGTGATCCTCTTGGCCACTCCATGAGGACCACAAATACATGTTCAGATACTGTGAGAAGGATGGGCAGTTCCTGCTAGAGTGAGGTGCAGTTAGGGTGAGCAGCAGTGTTCTGCAGAATATCAGTTCAGAAGTCATGAGAATCAAAACTGGAGCCAGCGAGCATGCAGTTAATTCCTGGTCCAGCCTGCATTAGAATCTTGGTCCCTTAAGTCTGAAGCATTCCTCACCGGACCACACTACCTGATTTTGTAAAGTCTTAGTAAAGGTAGAATCCAGCGAGGCAGGTTAGTGAAAGATTATTTGTAGCATTATCCCTTAAAAATATCAATACATTTTCCAATACTTGCATAAGATTTCCAATTAACTAAAATTGCATGTTTTCTGTACATGTTTTCTGATTTAAACATTCATCAAATCGTTTTATCATCGTGGTCATGAAAACCTCCCCCATGGGAAAGGAGAGCAAGTCTGTGATGATCTGTCCTGACTGAAGACGTGCCCGCTGGGTGGGTGGGTTACGGTTAGGATCACTCTCTGGGATTTTATGAAGATTTTGGGCTGCAGGTGTTAGCAACGCTATTGTTTTCAGCCAGTCTAGAGGGCCTCAAGCTGCAACGTGTCACATCCTGCCTGAGGGATTCCTCAGGATGCAGAGATCAAAGAAACTCTTCTGTTCTCCCATGGCAGCTGGCATTTATTTATATCACTATTATTACTGTCTCCATATTAAGGAACAGGTAGCCCATCAGGCTGCTCCCACCCACTGACGCTCATCCACAACCACACCCAGCATAATGTGCTCATAACGTGTGCCCCTTTCCACAGGGATCCTCAGAAATGCTATTCTGGGTGGTTACTCCATTTCAACACCAACGCAGCCACTGGTGGCCACAGATGGCATTCTCAAGCGTTGATGGGAAGCCAGCAATGAATCTTTGTCACAGTTCAGGTGAGGCTGACAACGCCCAGCTCCGCTGTTTGTCATTTTTTCCTCTCTCCAGTCCCACCGGTCATCAATTATTATCAAAATGCCTGAAAGCTATGGTGACTTGAGGCTGCAGTTCTTGAGCATCAGGTAAATGACTGGGGACACCTAGTGGCTTGGGGGAACACGGCTGCTTGCCCTGTGTGTTAACTTTAAAAGGGATGGATTATGGTAAACAGCATAATTCCCGTTTACCATAAGACAGGGTTAGAGAGCTTGGGAAGAGCTATGTTTAAGTGGGGGCACCACCCTCAGAGAGAAAACCAAGAAAGAGATTTAGAACACGAATCCAGCCGAGGGGCAATCACAGCAGTTTTGAGAAGAAGGGAAAGTATCTTTAGAGTCTCACTGCCTATCCTGTAGGGCTACCCATCACTTCCCATCTGTGTCCTGGGCCCAGGTATACTGCTCACCACTTTAAGTGATAGAACCACAGCTCCCAAACTCTTTTAGGGAATACTAGGCCTATGAGATATTAGTCACTGTTATGTAAAAAATAAGTACTCCCTCGAGCAGTATGTTTGCAAAACTCTTTACATTGCGTTATATCCTTCTTTGGGTGATAGACAATGTCCAAGAGCACTGAAGACCCCAAGAAGCCTTCTTGTACTCCACCTGTCCTCCTACTCTTCACCTTCCCCTCTCTTCCTCTTTTTTCCCTCCTTCCCCTCCTTTCATCCTCTCCCTCCTATTCGTCTTCCTCTTCCTTCCCAAGAAGGTATCTGGATACAGAGGGAGCTTATATAGTTGCAGAAAAAGTATGGATCTGTCTCTTCTACTCTCTCATCACCCTTGGTCTTTGGATGTTGGCCATGGTATCACTGACTCTGGCTGGCTGTAAGCACACAGTAATGATGCTGGTGTCTGGTTGCTCTTATGGCTTCCAATAAGGAGAGTTGCACACTTGGGCCATCCTCTTCCCTCTCCCAGGCTTCTACTTGTCAACCAAGACTTCTTAGCATTTCTATGGAATCTCTTTCTGAAGCCTGTAGCTAGAATTAATTCATGCTACAAATAAGCCACAGCGAACCCAAGGGCACCATCTCAGGATTTGTCCTAAATGTCAGGCTGTCATTTCTGACCTCTCGTTGCCTCATCGTGTTGGTAGGCGGCACTGAACGGATGTCTCCGTCTCAGAGTTGCAGGCAGGATGTGGGGCCAGGTGCCATTCTGCCCCAGGATTCCCACCTTGTCCTGAATCTCTTTTCCTGTTTCCTGTCCTGGTATTCTCCCCTTCCTTTTCAAGTCTCTCAACACCTTGCCTTTTTTCTCCAGTGTCACTGTATAGTTACACAGGTGTGTGTACCTGGGGAGAAGTTCCTGGGAGAGCCTGGTGGTTGAGGTGCGATGTGATGGGAGCCACAGAGCCCCCAGGGGTGGATTCAGGCACATCAGGGCAGACCAGGGGCTCAGATGAAGGAGTGAGGTAATGGGGCAGGGGTGGGGCCAAGCAGACCCAAACCCTGCAAAGCATCTCCTGGGAGCTCTGTCAGGAGAAGGGGACAGAAATCCAGTGGGAAGGAGTGGAGTGGGGAGAGAGGAAGCATCCACAGCACTAAGCATGCTGGGAATAAAGGAAGCAAATTCTCTGTACAATTAAAATATTGCAAAATTTAACTGATACCATGTATAAAATAGGCAACTAATGAGAACCTACTGTATAGCACAGGGAACTCTACTTAATGGTCTGTGGTGACCTAAATGGGAAGGAAATCCAAAAAAGAGGGGATATATGTATACGTGTAGCTGATTCACTTTGCTGTACAGTAGAAACTAACACAACGTTGTAAAGCAAATATACTCCAATAAAAAAATATATACTTGGTTATTGTGAAAATTTTTTTTCAAATTTTAAAAGTTTGGGGATGAATAAAAAATTAAAAAGTTAGGGGATAGGCTAAAGACAAAACACTGAACCCAGATTGCTAAATTCTCGTGAGGGCATAGGTTAACATCTGTGAAGCTGCTTTGCATGTATATTGGTTGCACAAATTAGTGGATGGTGGATGGTGGATGGTGGGAGCCAAGTTTCTCACTGTTGGTGAGGAAAGTTTCAGTTAAACAAGAAGGGACAGCTACAGTGATTCATATGGTAGTGGATTAGAGTTGGAGACACCAGTATGAAGTCAATATAGACACAGATAGGTAGATGTAGAAATATTTATAGATAAGTGTGTATACAAGTTATATTAGTTTCCTATTGCTGCTGTAACAAACTACCACCAAACTTAATGGCTTAAAACAAACACATCATTTTTCCCTTAGCCTTCTGGAGGTCAGAAGTCTAAATTCAAGTTGCTATTAGAACTGCATTGCTTCTGGAAGCTTCAGGCAAGAATCTACTTCCTTGCCTTTTTCTTCTTCCAGAGGCTGCCTGCATTCCTTGGTTCATGACCCCTTCCTGGCATCACCCCAACTTCTTACTTCCATGTAATATCGCCTACTACTCACCCTGCTCCTCCTGTCTCTCTCTTATAAGGACTTGCGGTGAGTTCGGGGATTTGGGGGGTGATCAAAGAAGAGACAGGACCACAACAGGCAGTAGCACACAAGCTTTCTTTGGGTGGCACATGGACAGGGTTGTATGAGAGGGGAATCCCTCCAAGCAAAAAACATTTCAGAGACAGAAGCATGGGCCACCACCCAGATGGGGACTAGGGCAAGAGAATTTCCAAGGAAGCTGGGGAAGTCAGAGAGGGGACTTAGATGTCTCGGCGATGTCACTCAGCAGCTTAGTGAGGAGTCTCCGGGTCAGACTGTAGCAGTCTGGGGGTCTCTCATAGCCCAGGATTTGACTTGGCAGATGTTGGGCGAATTTTCTGGAGTATGTAAAGTAGGTAGGCTCTAAATAGCTTTAAAATATGTTTTTTTGTACTATATTTAAAGCAGTTGGATGTATGAGATTTTGAGTTTGGCACCAATGGGCCTTAGACTAATGGTTGCAGCTTGCTGTGAAGAAGTTAATAACATAGACACTTGCCTGGAGGAGCCACCTGCAGCTGAGGATGGGACAAAACGAGAAAGGAGAAACAGCAGTGGTTACCAGAGGGCAGACTTACCTCCCTTAACTTGCTTACTTTTCTCCAAAGCCACAAAGCAACAGGTCGTAATCTTTTTGGTGCTTTTGAGAATCTGATGAAAGCCATGGATTCACTTCCAGAAAAATACAATACAGATCCAATTCTGCATCCAATTTCTGAAAGGAATGTCCAAGCCCACCCATGGACTGTCTAGAACTGTCCTGTCCAATACGGTAGCCACTAGAACCATGTGGACACAAGTCAAAATTTATTCAAATAAAAAATTCAAATGCTAGCCACATTTCAAGTACTTGACGGCTGTCGGAGCAGGGAGTTCAACTGGACAGCTCTGCTCTAGAATTCCCCTGACCAAGGTTAAACCCCGTATCTTAGATAAACCCCTACAGATTTAGTGGCCTTTAAACCCACTCCCAGCCTAATTCCAATTGTCTTGTGTTTCTAAATATAGCTAGGCCACAGAAGAAATGGAAAAGCAATGCTTACAGTGGTGAAGAACCCTAAAAGTCCATCTACCTTTGAGTAACCCTTAGTCACCTTCAACCATGGGCATCTTGGCTAGAGCTATGTCTTACCAAGATAGCAAACCACCAATCAATCCCTCATTCCACTCCACTGGAGGTTACATGTAGTTCAGCCAACAGCACTGTGACCCTCATCCTGAAACAGCATTCTAAGCGACTTTCTCATGAGAAAAAAAACACACGGCAACAGGGCACGCCAGCAGGAATTGGGTCTGCCTTCATCACCAAGGACATTCATCACATTCATCACGCCTTGTGCCAGGCACTGTTCTAAGCCTCCCACCTATAGCAGTTCATTTAGCCCTCACCCAACGCTAGGAGGTGGGCTCTAGTACTGTGCCCGGCACACACATGAGGGGACCCAGGGGAGGCTGAGGAGGACAGAAGAACTTGTCCCAAGTCACACAGTAAATGCCAGAGGGAAGTGGTGAGGAGGGTGCAATCAACAGGCTCCTGCAATGTTCATTCTAAAAGCATCCAAGTGTCCTCTGAGGGCGATCTCTGAGGTCAGAGAGGCCATCACACACATGTCCCCACAGGTCTCAACACTGGCGCCCCCGCCCCTGACCCCCTCACCCCGCTGTGCCTCCTCTCCGCCTGCATTTGCCAGGATGCCTCGTGTACATGTCCTCTTCCTTGGAGGGGGTCAAGGAAAACACTACTCAGGATCCCACCCAGTCATCCCAAATGCACCCTGCCCCCATATCACCTTTATCTTCACGGCAGCCGGGGCGTTAGCGGCCGACCCATCTAGTGATAACCTGCTAGCTGTGTGACCCTGACACCCAGGGCTTCTGTCGCTAACAGGAGACAATCCCAGCATCTCCTTCACAGAAGTTCCTGCGGCGGATCCCACTGCAGGGAAACGAACAGCAGTGTGCCTGCCACAGAGGAAGCGCTCAGGAAAGGTCACTTCCTAGGAAGCTTCTATTTCCCCCCAAGCCCGCCAAGGCACCTAACCGTCGCTGGAGGGCATCCAGGGACCCTACAGCCTTGGGCTGTGGACCCGCCTAGAACGCGCTGCAGCCTCACAGCTGGGCAGCCCTCCCCGGACGGTCCCGAACCTTCCACCCCCGTCGACCAGGCAATGACCCTCCGGGTTTCCCCCCGTCGGCCCTTCCGGATGAAAACGGCACTCCACCCCGGGGCTGATGGCTTCTCCCCAAACCCTCCTGAATGAACCCGGGCCCACAGGGCCCGTGGCCGAAGAGGAGTGTAAAGAGAGGACACTCGGGAAAAGGCTGGGGGGACAAGCCTAAAAGCCGCTTGAAAATCGGGTGCCCGCGGCGCGGCGCGGCGCGGCCCCAGTGCGCTCCCCGGGGAGGACATCCCGCCGCCCGGAGGGGCGCTCCCCGCCCTGGAGAAGCCCGGGAAGGCCCGGCCGGCTCGCAGGGAGCGGCGGCGGGGACCCGGGCGGGACAGGGGCCCGCTGTCCGTCGCTCCTCCCCGCGCCCGCACCCGGATCCGGGCTGGAAGCGGCCGGTTCGCGCGGCCGGAGCGGGAAGGGAGCCCCGCGCCCGCGCCCCAGGGACGGCCACGCCCTCTGGCCGCTCCGGGACTCACCGCCTCAGCGCCCACGGCTCTCCCAGGCTCACCGGGTGCAGCTGCCCAGGGCGCAGGCGCGCGGCCGCGCAGGGGACCACAGCTCTGAGACCCCCTCTGGGGCCAAAGTTGGGCTCCTTGGTCTGGACTTGGCTCTCCGGGTCACCGGCTCCTAGCAACGCCGCGCGTCCCTGCAAGAGGCTGGGGAGCCTTTGTAGTTGAGCACGGTTGGTTTTCAGTAGAAGGGCTCCCAGGAGGAAAGTGCTTCTGATAGTGAAAATGCAGGAGATTCTACCCTTTGGAGGGTTCTGCTTCCAGGAGGTCGCCGGTTCCCGGCACCTCTTCAGGCGGCTTCTGGAGCTTTGCCACGGCTGGGTGGCTTTGGCTTGAGATGCGCACCATGGAGCGGGTCCTGGAGCTGCTGGTGGTGAAGCAGTTCCTGACCATCCTGTCCCAGGCTGCAGAAGCTGCATCCGCACAGCTTGCCAGGAAGCTGTGAGTCCCTAAAAATGCAGAGAGAGCTTGTGAGACTGGGGGAGTAGGTGAGTGAGAGAGAAAGATGTTTTACCTGTGGTTTGGTGGCCCAGACTAGGACATCACGGTGTCTTACTTCCCCACTAGGAGTCTCTTGGTTGCCCTGAGTAGACCTACAAGGGGAAGTGACTTTGTAGTTTAGTCTGGAACGTTCATCCTCCAGATTTTCCCCCAAGCGCACAGAGGGAACAGTGAAGACTGCCTGTTTCCACAGGGAGGCAGGTCACTGCTGCAATAGGCAGTGTCAGCTTGGATCAAAGGGGTTCGAATACTGGCTCTGCCCTCTGCCCACCGGCTCCGTGACTTGGGGCAAGTTACTTTCCTCTTTTTGCCTCAATTTCCCCTTTGGTAAAATGGCTTCTGGGATTGTTTTGAGGATTAAAGGTGGGGGAGGGGGTCGCACGTGCACTTTGATCACACTGCTGGCACATAGAGCTTAAAACTGTGAGCTGGCTGGGTGCGGTGGCCGACGCTGGCATTCCCAGCTATTACCGTGGCTCAGGCGGGAGGACCGCTTGAGCCCTGGACTTCTGGGCTGTAGGGCGCTCTGTGATCGCGCATCTGCATGAAGTTCAGCATCAATGCAGGAATCTCCCAGAAGCGGGGGACCACCAGGTTTCCTGTGGAGGGGTGAACCCACCCAGGTCTGAAGTGGAGCAGGTCAAAACTGCCCTGCTGCTCAGTAGCCACGTCCTGCCTGTGAGTAGCCACTGCCCTCCAGCCTGGGCAACATAGCAAGACCCCTCCCTGACAAACAAACAAAACTCTGAGCTGTTATATTAGGGTCAGCAATCTGGTCCCCTCTGCAGAGCCAGGTCTCTGGTAATGGCGAACTTAGAAAAACTGCTTGGCACTGAGGCCTTGCAGTCACTGCCCCCAGGGCCCCCCAGGTTAACTTGGCTAGCAGGGAGGAAAGAGGGCATCTGGGAAAGGAGGAGGAGGGGAAGGGGGAGTGAAGTACATCAGGAGATCTGCTGGGGAGAAGTGTGCACTGGAAAAGACCTTCTCCCCACACCCTCCGCACACAGTCACATACACACACTTTCACTCACCGACAGGGCACCAACCTCCCCCCCGCCTCAAAAAAAAGGTGGAACCATCCTTTTCTCTTGCTGAGTCCAGAGGGACTGGCTGTGGTCTTCTATTGAAGGTTTGCCCTCACACTCCTGTAATAACTTCCCTTTCTGCCTGGTTGTGTTGAGATGATAAGTAACAGCAGGTTGGCTCCTAGGCCACAAACCATGGACTGGGGACAGAAGAGCTTTAGGAGGAGCCTTTGCCTCAGGGAACAGCATGAAAGTCACTGAGCTTTAAGCTGGAGCCAAGGGACACTCAGGGAAGCCCTGGCCCCAGGCTGCATGAGCCACTAGCCTTCAGCTCCAAAGGAGACCCCCAGCTCTGAAGGAGACAGGGGAGGAAGTTATCTGGGCAGCTGGAAGGAAGAAGGGCTTTGGAATGGCCTCGCTGACACTGGCAGGATGGAGCATGGCTGCTAACTCAAATTTTCTGAATGTGGAGTGAAAGACCTCAGAAGTGATGGTTTGCGGTTTTTCTGGAAGAGCGGGAAGCATTTCTTAATAGAGTCCTTCTTTTAGATTACCCTTTTAATTTTAACATTATTGCAGGCTGACAGGAAGCTGAAAGAAACAGAGAGGTCTCCTTTCCCCTTTCCCCCGTTTCCCCAGTGGTAACACCTGGCGAAACTATAGCACAAGGTACAAGCAGAATATTGACATGGATACAATCTGGATACAGAACAGTTAGTTCATCACTGCAAGGGGCCCTCCTGCTGCTCCTGCTGCTCCTTCGTGCACTCACTCACATCTTGTCCTTCCTGTCCACCCCTCTCCTACCCATTCCCAGACCCCTCACCCCTGGCAACCACAAATCTGTTCTCCTTTTCTAGAATGTTGTCATTTCAAGAATGGTTTATACTGTAAATGGAATCCAATCGTCTGTAACGTTTTGAGATTGGCTTTTGTTCCCCACTCAGCATAATTCTCTGGAGATTTATCCAAGGCCTTCTGTGTAACAATATTTGTTCCTTTTTATTTCTGGGTAGCCTCCCACGGTGTGGATGGACTACAGCTTGTTGAACCAGTCACCCGTTGAAGGACCTGGGGGTGGTTTCCAGCTTTTGGCTCTTACAAATAAGCTGGTATGAACATTTAATTGTTTGTCGAATTATTTTTATGATGGATTGTAAAAATCACAGTCAGATAATTCTGACACCTAATTCATTTTGGAGTTCGTGTCACTTGATTGTCTTTTCTCATTCAAGTTGTGAATTTCCTGCTTCTTCGTATGAAGGATGATTTTCCATTGTGTCCTGGACATTTTGGTGTCGTGTTAGGAGACACTGGGTTCTTTTGAAGCTTGGTACTCTAGCAGGCAGCCCCCTGTTGAGGTTTGGCGAGCAGGCCCTGGCCTCCTGCTCTGGGCTGTGCTTGTGAGGACAGCATGATTTTCCAAGCCTCTGCAGGGCTATTTCGGTTTGCTTGGTTTGTGGCAGGTTGCTGGGGCTTCCACGAGGATGCTGCCTGGGGAAATGGATGGAGCTTCCCCAGGCCAGGCCACCTTGGGATTCTAGGTGGGGGAAGGGATTCCACTTGCTGCCTCCAGGGAAAGGGATGCTTGCTGTGTGGGGAGCTTCTGGAGGCAGGAGGCCCCCTGCCAGTGAGCAGTGGGGAATGTTTCCTGGGCCTGGGCTCTTTGTGGCCTGATCCCCTTTGCTGGTGCCTCCCAGCATCAGAGTGTCTTTTGGGGGAGGGGGAGGGCAGTTTCAGGCCCAGTGGAGAAGCAGTGTGCTTGCTTGACAGGCACTTTATTGTGATTGAATCCCCCTTTTGGGTTTCTTTGTATGGGGGAGGGGAGTCTCAGCCATGGCTGGGAAGGGAAGCATTTCCCAGGTTGGGTGTTTTGGTGACATGTCCCTTGCCAGTGCCCCCAGTCACAACATGTCTCCATGTTGGGGAGGGAAAGCTCAGACCAGGTGGGGAGGGGAGTCCTGTTCTATGTAGAGGGAAGGCCTCTGGATGATAGGAGGCTTGGAGCCCTACAGCCAGCAGGGTAAAATGGCCAGTATTCCTGTACTGTGACCTCACCATTTTGGATATTACTAAGCCCTGGTTGCCTTCTCTTTTTAGTGTTTAGTCCTAAGGAGCAGGGACTGGGTTTGGGGGATGCTGTTGTCATTGTCATTTATGTCACCTTCAGCATTTTCTGCCCCTTTACTTTCTCTTCTTCCTCCTGAGGGGACCATGGAAGACAAGGTGATGATGGCCCCGGGTGGCGTGAAAGATGCTACTTCTCCCCGCAGTGCCCTTCCTCCTCCCGAGTGTTCCTCTTGAGGGGCTCTTCCTGCCACTTACAGAGGGTCCTTTTTCTCTTACCCACACGTCACCCCACCCTCTTCATTTGTCTCCCCCAATCTCAAATGCAGCCCTCTCCCCTTCTCTCCCATGAAACCTGTTCTCAGCCCACTCATTTTGCCCCTTTACCCCCTGACTCTTTTCTAGAACTGTTCTTGATGCATCTGGGGCTGAAGGGGATGCTTCCAGTGCCTGGGTGCTTAGGGGATGTGGCTGTGCACTTCTCCCAGGAGGCGTGGGGTGTCAGGATCCTAGCGAGAGGGTCCTCTCCAGGGACATGGGACACGGTGCAGGACATAATGGGAATGTGGACTCAGTGGGTGAGAACTTCTTTTCCAGGGATGAAGACTGGGCTGTTTCTGACCAGGATCCTGTCCCTTAGACACCCACCTCCTGACATCAGCTCTGAGTTGGGCCAAGAAACTTCCACAGGAGGCATCCCTTGATGTGATGTCCCCTTGACTAGGATCCATTCAGCATCCGCCAAGTGGCACAGTAGCCTCAGACTCAAGCCCCAGCCACCAGAGCTTCCAGAAGGGAGGCTGCACCACAGTGGATGTCTTAGGGCAGAACCAGGAGACTCCAGTGACACCCCCCACCCCCCACACACTCATGTTTTCTCAGGATACTGTGCCTGCCTGAAATTTTTGACTCCTTACAATTTCAGGGAACTTGTTCTTCTGAATCTCTCATACTTTCTGTTATCCATTAGTATCTTTAGGCTCCTTCCCAAACACAAATATATCAGGGGCACTCGCTCAGTGTTTCAGTTTATCGGCTGTCAAGGGCCTTGAAAACCCAGGAAGGAGGGTCTGTGTGCTCAGGGATTTTCATCAAGCAGTACTTTTATAACTGTGGAAATTTGGAACCAAGGAATATGTCCAAAGTCTGAGGTTGTCTACTTTGCGTGAATGCAGAAGTATAAAATAATGCCCATAAAATATGACAAAAAGCTTATCATTGGATTTTGCTTGAGGGTATAGAGGTGTTCACAGTCCAATTTTTCCAACTCTTCTATATATAGGAAAATCCTCATGGGAAAAAGTTTGGGAAAGCCTTAAAAAACAACATTGTGGTTCATGCCCACCCAGGGACCCAAAAAAAAGAAAAAAAAAACATAAAACAAGATCCATATACATTATGATGACAACCACGATGAGACACACCAGGAAGTATTCTAGGAGTAGGGAATTGTGATGCCAGGAAAGTATCTCAGGATATGGCTCTGAAGGAAGACACCTAACAACTGTTACTTGGGAGAAATAGCAGGTGAGAAAATTCTACTGGCCACAGGCCATCCAAAATAGCATTTCAAGTAATGGAAACACCCTCTGCTTCCCTTTCCTTAACAGCCTTGTCCTAGCCCTGCCCCAGAATAGCCTTGTCTTAGCCCTGCCCCAGTTTAGTATGAGTTTTTCCTTGGTTTTCTTAGCCAATTAAAAAAAAATCTAATGTTCTCTTATTTTCTCCCTTTCTCTGATCCATATTGTTCACAGGAAGAAATCAGTGTGGGGGACGGGGAGGCAGGGATTAGGAGGATTAGGAAGGGCAAGGGAGAGGGGAGAGGACTAGAGAGAGGTTAATATAGGAAATCACCAATGGTGGGACCAGGGCCAAAGTCAAATACAGCAGACCAGGGCTAGTATATGTGTTGATGACATGAAATGTGTTGGAGGGAGTAAAGCTGACATTATTACTAAGAGTTCTCTCTGGTTAAGGTGGCACTTTATGTGGATGGTAAATCTCATAAGGATGTAGCCTCTCCCCACCACCACAGCCACTGTAATAGCTCCCATGCGAATCTTATGATGTCACCAAACTGACGTTGCTCCTACTGGGAGCGTTGTGCCTGAAGCTGGAGCAACGAGGAGGCCAAGATAATTGCCTTAGGCACTAAAAAATGCATTCCAATAGGGGTCTTCTCCCAGTCCCTAATTTAGCTCCCCTTCTTGCAAACTTTACAGGCACTGCTATTCTCTGCTTTGTTTTAATGAGATGATGTTATACAAAATGTTGCATGTAAAACACTTAGCACAGTGCCTGGTGCACACACATATTTGTGTCAGCTATGGGCAGGTAAAACTGGCAGATTTCCTTTCTTCTAAGTTCCTGGCACTGGGGTCAATGGAAGACAACGTTGGAAGGAATTTCGGAGAGTAATCTGCCATTGATCAGCAGGACTGATGACCTTCCATCCTCCTGTAGTCATATTTCAAACATTAATATGAGTATCTTACTGGAGGCTCCTATGAGGTCACTGCAAAGGATGGCTAAGTTCATACTTTTTACATTCATATTTTTAGATCACATGCCTACTTTTACGTTTATACTTTACCTCTCATGTCCTCTCATAAAAGAAACCAGAACAGCGACTTCCCTGGTGGTCCAGTGGTAAATAATCCGCCTTCCAATGTAGGGGTCATGGGTTGATCCCTGATCAGGGAACTAAGATCCCACATGCCTTGGGGCAACTAAAAGCACACGCCACAACTACTGAGCTCTCGTGCCTCAACTAGAGAGACTGTGGGCAGCAAACTACAGAGCCCACTTGCCCTGGAGCCTGCGCACCACAGCTAGAGAAGAGAAAACCCCTACGCCGCAACTAGAGAGAAGCCCGAGTGCCAAAACGAAGAGACTGCACTGCAAGGAAAGATCCTACATGCCTCAACTATCCCGCATGCTGCAACTAAGACCCAACGCAGCCAAAAAAATAATTTTTTTTAAAAAAAGAAAGAAACCAGAATAGATTTCACTGTCTTTTATATCAAAGGGAGACTAAAAGTGGGGTCATAAGGCTCCCTGGCCCCCAAATCCAAATGGGTACGAAAGGAGACCTGGGAGGTATGGACTTACCTTGAACAAGAACCACACCACCCTGTAGCAAAGGTAGCATGTGAGAATGGCAGAAGTCTGGTGGGTGGAGCATCAGAACCACACTGGAGCAAAGTGAAAGGTTCAGCAGAGCCAGGTTCAAATGTAAAATGAGATGCCCAGCCTAACAGTGAAAACAAAGCCTGTGGTACCAGGGAGGGAAAGGGAGTGTGGAAGAAGTTTTATAACAATGACCACAACAGAATCACTGTATTGTTTTCACTTTTTTTTCAGGAAAATCCCTTAGAAATCACTTTAAAGTTTTTTTTACTGAAGTAATAAAGGAACTTATGGGTCTAAACATCATAATCAGAAATTTGAGGTTTTAAACTCAGCACCTTTTTAAGAAGAATTTAGAAGCTTACTGTTGAATCACTCCATCAGCTTCTATAATTTTGCAATGTGCAAAATCACCACCACTGCTTAACAGCTACAATTTATCTAAATGTTTTACAAGTGGCTGAAATAGCTGAGTCTTAATATGTGTTCTAAGAAAACCAACTAGCAAATGTATTAGCACTAAGAGAATTTCTAATTTTTCTTTCTTCCCAAGAGCTCAGGAATATTAAGATCAGGGAAAGGAAAAATGTGTTTGTTTTGAAGCATTTTCTTTTACCCTTAAATCTATCTTACAAGCATTTTTGAATAAAAATTGACTTCCATTCTTGAAAACTCATTTCCTTATGATCATATAATTGCTTACGAAGAAGGGATTATATGTGTTTCCTCTGCAGGAGGAAAGGTTTTAGAGTGCCTCTTGCCTGACATAGGTACATAGAAAGGAGGCAGTAAGAATGGTCCCGAAAATTCTAAAATATTAGATGATGCTTGTTGATGAAAATTTGCTCATATACACCCTTAAAATGTTTGATAAATCTTGCAGTTGATATTAATATCCTTATACAAATGGCCAATAAGAACATGAAAATATGCTCAATATCATTAGCTATCAGGGAAATGCAAATCAAAACCACAGTGAGATTTGTCACTTGTTATCGTCTGTCTTTTTTGTTATCTCCATTATAGTACATGTGACATGGAGATAACCAAAAAGAGACCATAACAGACTTAACAAGGATATCGAGAAACTAGGACCCTCATACACTGCTGGTGGGAATATAAAATGGTGTAGCTTATTTGGAAAATAGTCTGGCAGTTCCTCAAACAGTTAAACATAGAGTTACCATATGTCCAGCAATTACACCTCTAGGTATTTATGCAAAAGAAATGAAAATATATGCCCACACAAAAATATGTACATGAATGTTCATAGCAGCATTATTCATAATAGCCAAACAACCCTAATATCCATTAACTGATCCATCTTGTTTATCCATACAATGGTAATATATGTTTATCCATACATTTTGAAACACTAAAAATAGAAACTGCAAAATCTAAAAGGCATATTCTTTCCCCTAAACACTTCAATGTGTATATCCATACAGAACAAAATGTGGTCTATCCATACAATGGAAAATTATTGAGCAGTAAAACAGAAATGAAGTACTAACATAGATGAAGCTTGAAAACATCAGGCTTAATAAAAGAAGCCAGACACAAAAGATCACATATTGTATGATTCCATTTATATGATATGTCCTGAATAGGCAAACGTATAGAGAAAAAAGTAGATCAGTGGTTGCTTAGGGTTGGTTGGGGGGGAATTACAGGAAATGAGGAGTTACAGATGAAGGGTCTGGTGTTTGTTTTGGGGGCAATGTAAAAATTCTATAATCGATTGCCACAATGGTAGTACAACTCTACCTATATACTGAAAACTACTGACTTCTGGCATTCTATATATGGGTGAATTGTATGATTTGTGAGTTATATCACAATAAAGCTGTTTTAAAAATGTAATTACTAGAACCAGAAGTCGAAGTCATGTTTAATAACTCCTTAATATGATGAGGCCTCAGTTTCAAAACCTACCACTTTGGGGATGGAATCTACTCTGGAACCGTTCTTTGATTTACTACTTGTTCCATCTCCTTCAGCACGAAATGCAACCCTTGAAATTCCTTGGTAGCATCAACAGAACCATGGAGGGAGTCCAAACTCTGTCTTACAGCAGATAATTTCAATTCAGCAGCCTGCCGTTATTCTCCACTTGTCTCTCCTCTTTTCCAAAGAGCTCCCTTTGTAATCACAACTTTGGTTTTTGGAGGCAATCCTTTTCTTTTTCATTCTCATTTAACCACATGCTTTCTCTTCCAAGTCAGTTTCTAATTCTCTGTATTTCTCAAGAATTTATCTCCAGCTGCCCTCTGTTAAGGCTTCCAGAACATCTTTAGGTTCCTATCTGTAAAGATTTCCTGTGCGGTTGCTATGGTGGTTTTCCTCCATCTCAACTCTTGGCCCAGTTAGAAATTACAACGTTTTTGTCTTGTAGGTTTTAATTTTAGAAATTCCTTCTCCTTCTTTGTCTTGCTCATCATGACCTTATTCAAAATTACGAGATTTTCTTCAAGTTGCTTCCACCTTAAAGTTGTTTGCTGCTCAGGATCACATCTTGATTCCTTGGGTGAATCAAGGTGGAAGTGTTTAGGGGAAATAAAATGCCTTTTAGATTGTACATAGTTTCTCTTTTTTAACTTAGTGTTTCAAACATATTACCCAAAACATAACTATGGATGGGATCTGGGTGGTATGGGTTTAAATTCTAAACCTTTGATTTTGTAGAGTTTGGTAAAAGAAAACACGGCTCAATGTATGCTTTTATCACTAACCATATTAACAATACATGATGAAATTTGTTTTAAGTGAATTACAACTTGTCTTCCTGGAATCTATAGTCCTTTTCAAGAATTTTCTCTTTTCTTTGAAGCATATAAGCCATAGTAGGTTATAAGGAAAATTGAAGAGATCATTATACTTATTTCCATAGTCGTTCTAAATGGCTAACTATATAATCTATAAATAATTTCTATTGAAGACAGTTATGAGGAATAACTGTGGCAGATTAATACTAAACTACCACATAACCCAGCAATCCCACTACTGGGCATATAGCCTGAGAAAATCATAATCCAAAAAGATACATGTACCACAATGTTCATTGCAGTACTATTGACAATAGCCAGGACATGGAAGCAACCTAAATGCCCATCAACAGATGAATGGATAAAGAAGATGTGGCACATATATACAATGGAATATTCCTCAGCCATAAAAAGGAATGAAATTGAGTTATTTGTAGTGAGGTGGATGGACCTGGAGTCTGTCATACAGAGTGAAGTAAGCCAGAAAGAGAAAAACAAATACCGTATGCTAAGACATGGATATGGAATCTAAAAAAAAAATGGTACTGATGAACCCAGTGGCAGAGCAAGAATAAAGATGCAGATGTAGAGAACGGACTTGAGGACATGGTGGGGGTGGTGGGGGGGGGTTGAAGGGGAAGCTGGGATGAAGTGAGAGAGTAACATCGACATATAGCCACTATCAAATGTAAAATAGATAGCTAGTGGGAAGCTGCTGCATAACAGAGAGATCAACTCCATGATTGGTGATGACCTAGAGGGGTGGGATAGGGAGGGAGGGGATAT
Source organism: Hippopotamus amphibius kiboko (assembly GCF_030028045.1). Classification (NCBI taxonomy): domain Eukaryota; kingdom Metazoa; phylum Chordata; class Mammalia; order Artiodactyla; family Hippopotamidae; genus Hippopotamus; species Hippopotamus amphibius. The sequence continues at coordinate 18,015,733 of NC_080203.1, read as the reverse complement.
GGGGATATATGTATAAATACAGCTGAAACTGGCACAACAGTGTAAAGCAATTATACTCCAATAAAGAAAAAAAAACTCCACAAGTTCCAAAACCTTGCTATTTCAAAAAAAAAAAAAAAAAAAAGGAAAAAAGAAAAGAAAAAGAAAATGCCTTTATCCCGCCATCCTCATTGGTTAGTGACTCAGCTGAAAGGTAAGCCTGGGAACTGTCCAGAAGCAACAGTGCTCTCTGACTTCCCCTCCACTGTCATAAAGTATTTGGTTGACAATGCCCAACCTCAGGAACTGAGCTTTGAAAGAATCATTCTGAAAATGATTCTCTAGTGAAGCAAACAACTTTACTAGGTTTACAATCACAGATAACTCACTGTGTCCTCTCGCACACTTCTGGGCAGCTTTGCTTCGCAAATAAGGATTGACCTTATCTCCTGAGAGTAATTTTCATTTGCACGTAAAAAGGTGGACAGTGAGCCGTGTTTATTTTCCTCCCCGGGCACGCAGATCTCTGATCCCCTGGCCTGAGTGGTTTCTCACACTGATTTCCAAAAGACGTCAGTTTCATCCTCACTGTACAACTGAGCTACGCACACTTTCTTCTCTTAGATTCATGTGGATAACTTTTGTCCAAATGACTCAACACTAGGTAAACAGTAATTTGGAGACACTGACAACCCGAGATATTCGAGTTCTTAGAAAGACGCCTGCTCCAGAGGACTAGGCTAAGCATTACAAGAGATATAAGATGAAACAAGGTTCCTCTCCTTCAGGGCAGCATAATGTAGGAGCAAAAGCATTTAAACAAAAGATTTAAATTGGTCTAAAATCTGCCACCGGTAATCTAAGTGACAACGCACATGTCGCGTCCTACATCTCAATTTCTTTATATGTTAGAGAGAAATACAAATGGAATCCACACCATGAGGTTAAAACCTACCTAACAAGAATAAAATAATAATCGTTAGGAAAGACGTGCCAGCGAACCAGAAAAGGGTTTTTAAAATATAAGGCACTGTTGTTCCTGATCTAGTGACGGGTCTGACCGGGAGAAGCAAAGGCCTCTTAACTCAAGGAGTCCCGGGACAAGCCTACTGATGACTTTCAGGGTTGGTGGCCCGAACCAGGCGAACTCCCCGGTAGAACGGGCCACCAACTGCCAGAACGCGACGCAGGAGTAATCTGGACGCAGGACGCTCGGCAAATCGGGGGTCGGAGATCGCAGCGCCGGGGATCAGCGCGCTCCCACGACACGCTTTCGGGGAGCCGCTAGGCCTCCCACGCGCCCTACACTCGGTGTCCTGAACTTTTTTTTTTTTTTTGCATCCGGGGCTGAACCCGTGATGGGAAGGACTCGCGGGAACGTTCTGGACTCGCCCAGCTGCGATTCCACAGGTGGAGGGAGGGCGATGCTGGGCGTGGCTGTCACGGAGCCACCGGAAACGCGTTCTTCCTTTTCCGGCGGGAGCTCGTGCCTCAGCCTGCGACCCCAAAATGGCGGGTCGGGGTACGGTCTTGGGGCGCTAGAGGCGTCGGGCCTGGGACTGAGCTTCCAAGGCCCCCGCGCTCCCGGATCCCGGCGTCTCGGCGCGCCGCTCGCGGGGCCTCGGGCTTGCCCGCCACCGGCCCCGGGGGCCCGGGAACCCGGACCTTCCTTCCTCGCCGCGGCGGCGGGAGGCGTGGTGACTTCAGAGCCGGGCCCAGAAAGAGGGAAGTGGCGTCCACGGAAGCCGGAGCCGGGTGGAGGTAACCAAGAAGCTGATTTTCCCTCTGGGTTTGGTCAGGGGAGCCCCCGAGAGATACCGGCCGCACGCGGCAGCCGCGTGGCGGTGAGCGGTGTGGGGGTTGGGGGGGCGCAGCCTTTTCTTTTTCGCGGTGGCATCATTGCCGAGTGGCGGGTGGGTCTGAGAACCGGCGGGTGGGTCTGAGAACCGGCGGGACCTGTTCTCAGCGAGGCAGGTACTCAGGCTCGCACAGCCACATCTAATCTCTCGAAGCAGCCTCTTTGTACCCTGTGTTGCAAATAAAACCCAGGGACGCTGCTGAAGCGCGCTTGGAGGCTTGCCGGCGTGCTGAGTGCATATGGGCGCCCTTGCTGTCTATCCAAAAGGTGTAGGTGGGGGGATGGGGCAGTAAGGCCTACCGGGGCGCCCAGCGAAACTTGCCCGTTTCCGCTGGCTTATGAGCATATCAGTAGAGAAAGAGTCGTTTCAGCTTCCAAGACATTAGTTTCTTCTGCAGAGAAATACAGGAAGTGTCCCTGTACCTCCTGAGCCTGCCTAGGCAGCAAGGAACCAACCATTGCTTTGAATACCCGTGGCATCCTTGAAAGAACTTTGTTGTTGTTTCTGCTGGATCGCCTCCAAGAAAATCAGACTCTCAAGGCCATCCTCAGCCTTGCTTAAAGATCTCTATGACCCTGAGGAAGTGTTAAGTCAAGAGAAGGGTTACCTTTACCAGGACCCTTCCTGTCTGAAGAATCGTCACCGTTTCTCCTTTCCTTTTTTAGGATTTGACGTTTGGGTATCTTATAAACAAAGTCAATTGTCAGTTTTTCCAGTAAAGTAAGCAAAAATTTTCATACACAGGTACAAAGCTGCACAGTGCGCTTTATAAGTCTCCCCAAAAGGTGCCAGAAAAACCAATGTTGACACCATCTGATTGCTTAATGGGGGGATACTTGCTGAGAGGAATAAGGTTACTTTTTCTTTAATTACTTTACTTCTTTTCTGACCAGGCTGTCCCAGTTTTCTTTCCAATATTAATATGATGGAAAAGAGACTATCAAATGTTCCATGAAGCAAAGGCATCAGTCTCCATAAGAGGATGAAGGGGCAGAGCTGTTTTCTCCCCGACTAAAGACAGAAAACTGGGATGATCTCTTAAAATGCAGAGAAAGTCCAATATGGCCCATTTGTAAAGGTGGGACAAGAAGCACACAGATTAAGTATTGGATAATATCACAGCTCCTTTTAGTGAATGGGTGCCAGTTTTTTCACCCATCAACCTTAAAAAAAAAAGTGATCCAAGTCAGATCACTTTCTGTCTTCCGTGAGCTGTGCTTTGTTTCAAAGTTGGGTGACAAAGGAAGGGGGCAAAACATGTCCTGAAGTAGTCTTGAGTCATCATGAGTGGCAGTTGATTTTAAAGGGGAGGCAGAACAGGAACTTGTCTGTTGGTTCTTCTCTGCTAACTATAAATAGCAAGTAAATATGTGTCATGTGGCTTTCTTCTTGAGGTGTACTTTTTTTCTCCCCTCCCTCAGCGCCCTCGGGTCAAAGTTCCACTCATTGGTTTTGTACCAAGCCTGACAAGGCCACAGTTGTCAAAGGTGGCACCAGGAGGATGTCACACGTAGGAGTAAAACTGTTGCTGGAGCAAATGATGATGAGACATCTGAAGGTGGATGCCTGCTTGTACCCACACGCAGAGGCTTTGTGGGAAACTAAGGGGTCTGTGAAAGAGAGCTCCAGTCAGAGTAATAAATCCAGCCCATACATGGACAGTCTTGGTCCTGAGAGCGCTCGCCAGTACTTCCGGAGCTTCTATTATCATGAGGCACCTGGACCGCTTGAGGCTGTCAGCCAACTGCAGGAGTTATGCCATCAGTGGCTGAGGCCAGAGATCCACTCCAAAGAACAGATCTTGGAACTGCTGGTGCTAGAGCAGTTCCTGACCATTCTGCCCAGGGATATCCAGAACTGGGTGCAGAAGTACCATCCACAGAGCATCAGAGAGGCTGTGGCCCTGGTAGACCGCTTTCACAGAGAACCTGGTGGAATGAGTGATGAGGTGAGCAGAGAGATTCCTTACCTGTACGTTGAAATAGGGTAAAGGAGGGGCGGGTGCTGTGTGGAGAATGAGATGGATTAGGTCACCCTTCTTAGACTCACTAAGTGCGATCTGAAATCACAGACTTGCGGCAACAGTCAGCCTCCACGTTTCAGAGTTCCTGGGAGTCTTTCCTGGCCTTAGAAAAAAGAAATGTATCTTGCCCACTTTAGGGCTAGGGTGAGTTGAGGGTGATGGGCCTGGTCTAGCATGGCCAAGGAGACAGGACTTAGCAACAGAGAAATAAAAAGGCAAGAAAGAGTTTGGAAAGGAGAAAAGAAACCTGAAAGCATGGACAGCACTTAGAGATTAAAGGCAAGAGGGGTTGGCAGCCAAAGTATAAATCAAACATCTGTGGGGAGACTGCAAAGGAAGAGAAGAAATGGAGAGAAAAAAGGGAAACAAGGATTCTCTCCACAGTGGAGAGAATCAAAGTACTGAGGGGTGGTGCCTTGTGTGGCGGGAGCACACATCTCAGGGCCAGGAGAAAAGAGCCTCTGTGGCCTCCCTTAGTGCTCAGCCTTGGCTTTGCTGGTGAGTAGGAACCAAGGTCTGTCCTTGGGAGATGGTGGCACACTTCCTTTCCTCAAGAGCCCACCTTGAGGAATGCAGGCGTCTCATTACAACTGAAGCATATAGAGGAAGGTTAGAGTCCAACTCTTCCCCCAGTTTTCCCTCGGCCGCATCCCCTTTGTCCATGAAATTGTTCCCTGGATACGGGAGGGTCAGAAAATCTGACTAACAGGAAAACCTGTTTTATTTACTTCCTTATTTTTTAGAGAAAACTAGAAGATAAAAATCCACTAAGTCAAGGATCCAAGTCTAGAAAGCCAGAGAGTAGAGGCAGCGAGAAGAACAGGCAGCCTGCCCCCACCCTGCTCGTGGCCTGAGCTGTGGCTGTCCATGGAGGGGTGGAGGCCGGCTGCAGTCATAGCTTTTCTCGTTTTAACCTGATTTGCCCACATCACGTGTATAGTTCCTTGTGAGAACGCCATGGTGCAGTGTCTCTTTGTTTTAAAAAATTACTTCCTTTAACATAACACACTCCCCAAATCTGGGCTTGACTCTTGTTTGTCCCTCCACCACCCCAAAACCAAAAGTTCTTTGCTAATGCGGATGGGGGTTATTTCTAGGTCACAGCCCATGAGCTGGGAAAGGAGGCAGTGCTCTTGGGAGGAACAGCAGTGGCCCCAGGCTTTAAGTGGAAGCCGGCAGAGCCCCAACCAGTGGCTGTGTTCCAGAGAGAATGTTGGAATACATGCCGGGTACTGCAAGAACAGCTGGGCTGGAATACTCACAAAGAAACCCAGCCTGCATATGAAAGAGGTGAGGAGTTTCATAATAATTCTCTTCTCCTGGGAGCTGTAATAGTAATTGGTTCAGCTAGAATGTCCTGGGAGTTCTTCAGGTGGCCAGCCATGCTGGCAGTTAGGATGTCTCTCTGGTGGGACTACAGTAGGCCAGTGGTGGGTGAAGGCAAGGGTCATTCTGGGATACAGAAACATCCAAACCACAGAACCCTGGTATTCACAATGTGGACCTTGCTCCTTAGAAATTGGAGAGGAGAGAGGAAGAGAGAGCAGAGACAGGCAGGGTCTTCTCACGCTTATAATTTAGAGGAGAAGTTGGGATCAGAAATGGGCCATCAGTGGCAGAATGGGAAGAGAATTGTACACCAGGAAAAAAGTAATAAAAGACAAATCTCCCACGTTTCCTACCATACACTGGAGGACCTGAGGCTTTCATTTTCAAACACCTCCTCATTCTTGCCCAGCTCAGTGAACTATTTGTTTTGAGAGGAAAAACATTTATTTCATGAAATCTGAGGAAACAGTCAACTGGCAACCAGTTCTGTGGAGTGGTGGATATTTGGTTCTTATTTACAAAGAGAAGGCCACTTCTGGCACACCACACAGACACGCACAACACGCACGTGCGCACACACACACACGGGAACGTGAGCCATCTTTACCAAAGGAGTCCTGTATTTTAGAAATTGGCTCAGGGTGTTCATAAACAGGAAAGAGAGAAATTTTTTTTCTGGCTCTTTTCCCCCCACAGCTATGCCTGCTCAACAGATTCTAGCCTTTTCTGAGCAGCAAAGCACCCCAAGCTGGAGGATGGCATCTGAGCTCATCTTGCCTGAGTCCCAGGTGAGCTGTACTTTCCAGATATTTCAAGTAGCCTGAACGTGGCCTTGTGTGCTTTTCTCTGCTACCCATGACCCACTGTACCCAGCAGGTGTTGTGAGGTGCTTAGCCCCAGGTGTCCTCTAGGCAACTAGGCTTGGCCCTGTGGGAATTGGGCACCGCCCAAGTTGTGTACTGATCTCTTTGGTGCCCTGCTTTTCTGCCGTATCACTTCTTTTCCCTTAAGTCTTATACTCTTAACTTCTTCGGTGACTGACCTGCCGTATAATTCAGGGATGAGTGATAGGATGGCTTCTGTCATGGCAAGTACTGAACTACAACTTATTCTCTTCTTTAGAGTCAGTTGACATTTGAAGATGTGGCCGTGTCTTTTACGGAGGAAGAATGGCAATTACTGAACCCTGCTGAGAAGATCTTCTACAATGATGTGATGCAGGAAAACTATGAGAATGTCGTCTCTCTAGGTAAAGATTCTTCCTTTCCTTTGTGTAGAAGTTGAGTAATCTGTTCGTCCTCAGTTCATGGGAAATGCATTGCTGTGAGAGAGCCCCAGCGTTCCAGTGGCAGGTTGGTTCTCAGCTTGATGGTGAGGGAAAGGAAAGGCATATCCAGACCACCTGGAGAGCTTGTTACAGATAATCTCACTTCTTTGTTCTAAGTAGAATTCTTTATCTATCATACTCCAGCCCCACCCTGCAAACCCACTCTTCCTGTGTCTTTTCCATGTCAGTGAAGGGCACCACGATTTACCTAGTTGCTCAGGCCCAAAACCTCTCTGTTATACTTTATTCTGGTCTTTTTGTTATACCCCACCGCTAGTCCATCAGCAAGTGCCCTGAGCTCTGTCTTCAAAATAGGTCCTACAACATTGTTAATCAACTGTACTCGAATATAAGATAAAAACATTTTTTTAAAAAAAGGTCCTAAATACAACCATGTCTCAACCTCTTCTGCTCTCACCATCCTGGTCTAAGCCACCTCATCTCTAACCAAGTCTGCTGGAATACCACTGCACTCGCCACCATCCCCCACCCCCCCTACTCCCCCACCAGCTTCGTTTCCATCCGTCCTGCTTATAGGGTTAGTTCTTAGCTTCCTCATTGCACATCCACCCACAGCCACAGTAGAGTATAAAGAAGACATGGAATCTAAGATTCTGCCAATTTAAACATTGGGAGTAAATAAAAATATAAAAGAGTCATTCACTCTTCCTGAAAATAGTCTGGAATTAAGGTGGCAGTCCATGACCTCTAAGTTTTATTCTCAGAGCATCATCGTGGCACCCTAAACATAAAGTAATCTGTTTAGCACAAGGGCAAGAACTATAGACTCAAGGTCCCCAACAGTTCAAGGACAGTCTTGTAGAGTCTCCTTGAGGTAAGTGTATACATAGGAAGAGGAGAAATTCCCTGATAAGAACCTTTGCAGGGCTTTAACATTTTAAAGATTTTGTTCCTGTATTTTTTAAATTAAAATTTTTATTGAATTAATTGTAGATTCACATGCATATTTAAAATGTAATACAAAGAGAACCAATGTACACTTTACCCTTTTTCCTTCAATGATAACTTTTGCGAAAGTATTTGATATCACAACCAGGATATTAATACTGAGACAGTCCACTGACCTTATTCGTTTTTCCATTTTTCCTTGTATTTATTTGTGGGTTTGGGTGTGTGTGTATTTAATTCTATAAAGTTTTATCACATGTGGAGGTTTGTGTGTTCACCACCACAATCAAGATACTGGACAGTTACATTACCACAAGGAGCCCCCCTGTTGCCCTTTTATAACCACACACGCTTCCTTCCCATACCCCACCCCCTAATCAACCTATGTCAACCACTGATCTGTTCTACAGTTTTTAAATTTTGCCATTTCAAAAATGTTATATGATTAGAGTCATAAAGTATGTAGCTTTGGGGGATTAACTTTTCTCATTCATAATAATCCCCTGGAAATTCATCTAAGTTATTGTGTGTACCAGTAGTTCAAATGAACTGCTGAGAAGCATTCCATGATATTGATAAACCACAATTTGTTTAACCATTCACTCATTGAAAGATATTTTTGCTGTGTTCAATTTTTGGCTATTGCAGATAAAGCTGCCTTGAACATTCATGTACAGGATTTTGTGTACAGATAAGTTTTCATTTTTCTGGGATAAATGCCTTAAGAATGCAGTTGCTGGTTTATATGGTAATTACATATTTAATGCCAAACTGTTTTGCAAAGTGGCTGTACCATTTTACATTCCCAACCAGCAATGGATGTGATCCAGTTTCTCCACATTCTTGCCATTGTTCAGTAGCACCACCATTTAAGAAAATATTTTTTTGCCTTTCTGTTAAGTATGTAGAGTTATCTTATTGTGGTTTGGATTTGTGTTTCCCTGACAGCTAATGATGTTTTATAGCTTTTCATGTCCTTAATTGCCATCTCTTTATTTCTTCAATGAAGTGGCTTTTGCCCATATTTTAATTAGGTAGTTTTTTAACTTTTGAGTTTTGAGAGTTCTTTATAGATTCTAGATTCTAGTGCTTTCTTGGGTATGTGGTTTGTGAGTAGTTTCCCCAAGTCTGTGTCTTTTTCTTTTTATCCTCTTCCCATGGGCTTCTACAGAGTAAAAGTTTTAAATTTTGATAACCAATTTTTCATTTTTTTCCTTTTACAGATTGTATTTTTGGTATCAAGGCTAGCAGTCTGACTAGCCATAGATCCCTAAAATTTTCTATTCTTTTCCGAGAAGTTTTATAATTTTACATTAAGTCCATGATTCATATTGAGTTGACTATTATATAAGGTATGAAGTTTAGGTTGAAGTTTTTTTTTCCTTTTTGCCTATGGAGGTCCAATTGCTTCAGCCTTGTGTGTCAGAAAGGCTGGCCTTCCTGCCTTGAATTGCTTTTGCACTTTTGTCAGAGATCAGTTGGGCATATTTATGTACATCCATTTTGTTCAGTCGAGCTATGTGTCTATCTGTCTGCCAGTATTGCACTGTCTTGATTACTGTAGCTCTACAATATAGGAAGCCTTAATATCTATCAGGTAGAGTGATTCTTTCCACTTTATTCTTTTGTTAAGATAGAATTTTATTTTAGCTATTCTAGGGCCTGTTCTTTCCATGTAAATTTTAGAATAAGCTTATTTATGTCTACAAGAAACTTTGTTGGAATTTTGCTAGAAATTACATTAAAGCTATATATTAATTTGAGGAGGATTGATATCTTTACTATGTTGATTTTTCCAATCAGTGAACACAGTATGTCTATTTATTCAGGTCTTCTTTGATTTCTTTCATAAATTTTTTGTAATTTTCAATGTACAGATCTTCTGCATGTTTGCTATGTGTATATAGAAGCATTTAATTTTCATTGCAGCAGCTGTAAATGGTATTTTAAATTTTGGTTTGGTTTCTGCATGTTCATTGTTTTTATATAGGTGTGCTACTAATTTTATGTTTTGTTCTTTTATCCTGCGACCCTACTGAACTTGCTTATTAGTTCTTTTTGGTAGATTTCTTGGGATTTTTATACATAGACAGTCACATGATCTGCGATGTCTTTTTTTTTTTTTTTTTTCTTTTTCTTTTTCTTACCTTGTTGCAATAGCACCAACTTCTGGTCCTTTGTTGAGTAAGAGTGATGAGAGCAGACTTCTTGCCTTGTTCCCAATTTTATCATAAAAGGATTGACTTTCACTGTTACTTATGATATTAGTACAGGTTTTTTGTTAATACTCTATCAAGTTGGTATAGTTCATAGTTTTCTGAGTGTTTTTTATTGTGAGTGGATGTGGGGTTTGTCAAATACTTTTCTGTGTCAGTTAATGGGATTACGATCTTTCAAAGCTTGTTGATATGGTGGGTTATGTTGATTGATTTCAAATGCTGAACCAGCTTTGTATACCTGCAGTAAATCCTACTTGATCATGGTATATAATTCTTACTTATTGTTACATTCAGTTTGCCAGTATTTTGTTGAGGATTTTTGCGTTTAAGTTCATGGGAGATGTTAGTCTGTAGTTTTCTTTTTTAGTACTGTCTTTGTATGATTTTGCTATCAGGGTAATTACTGGCCTTATAAAATGATTTGGGTAGTATTTCCTCCTGTTCTCTTTTCTGGAAGAGATAATATAAAAGTGGTGATAATTCTATAAATATTTGATAGAATTCTCCAGTAACACTGTATGAACCTGGAGATGTCTTTTTTGGCAGCTTTTAAATTATGAATTCAATTTCTTTAATGGTCAAAGTGCTATTCAGATTATCTATTTCATATTAGTTGAATTCTGGTAGTTTGTAGATTTTTAGAAATTGGCCCATTTTTACTAACTTTTAAAATTTATGAACATAAGTTGTGTATAGTATTTGCTTATCTCTTTAATTGCTGCAGAATGTGTGGTGATATGCCCAGTTTGCTTCCTGATATTGATGGTTTGTGTCTTCTCTCTGTTTATTTTTGTCAGTGTTGATATAGGTTTATCAGATTTTTTGTGTTGTGATTTCTTCTGTGATCTTTATCATTCCTTTCTTCAACTTGTTTTAATTTTATTTTGCTTTTTTCCTAGTTTCTTGTGTTAGGAACTTAGATTATTTACTTGAGACTTTTCCTCTTTTTAGTGTAAGCATTTGGGGCTATACATTTTCCTCTGAGCATTCCTTTAGCTGCATTCCAAATATTTTGATATATTTTAATTTCACTTTCATTTAACTGTGTATTTTTAAATTTCCCTTGAGACTTTCTCTTTGAATCATGGATTATTTAGAAGGATATTGTTTCATTTCCATATATTTTTAGATTTTTCTCTTGTCTTTCTGGTTTCGGTTACTAGTCCAATTCCATTTTTGTCAGATTGCCTTTTCTCACTCAAGTTGTGTTTTGGGGGTGTGTGTGTGTGTGTGTGTGTGTGTGTGTTTTGGTTCTAGGTGTGACGTGTAATTTTTTTTATTGTATCCTGATCATTTTGTCTATTATGTTAGGAGAGTCTGAGTCCTATTAAATATTTTATTTTAATGGGCAGTCACTCTGCTTTAGTTTAGCACGTAGGTTCTTTCCTACTTTTGTGGAGTATGTGTCTAGTGACAGTTTAATTTTCAGAGTCTTTATGGTGTTATTTTGGTCTCCTTGGTTTATATGGTACTGCTAGGATTCCCTTGTGTCCTTGCTGGTGCTGCCTGAGGGTGAGGAAGATCTTTACCTAGGCCAGAGTGTCTCTCAGTGGGAATCTCTGACCTGTAGGGATGAAGAGGCTTCCTGGGGCAGGCTACTTGTGGCTAGATTCCTCTTGCAAGTTCTGCATGCCTAATTTGGTGTCTCCTGCCTGGGGCTCTGATGTTGTCAGAAGGTTTCCCATTCAGATTTGGGAAGGAGTAAGCCTGTCCAGGTAGTCTTCTGTTGCTAGGTTAAGGTTTGGAAAACACTAGATCTGGGTCTCCTTCCTTTTTGGGTGTGGAGATGTAAGACATCTGCTGTGTTACTCTTCTAGCCCTACATCCCAAACCATTTTGCCTTCTTCTTACCACTTTTTAGAATTCTCTGCTCATTGTGTCTTGCATTCTTGAATGGGTTTGTTGCTGTGCCCAGCAAGGAGGATCAGAGAGAAATGGGTCTGTGCCATTTTGGCACAGATTGGACCAGAAGTCACTTGTTCCTATATTTTTTAAAAGCTATCATCATTGATTTTTCTTTTCATTCCTATAGTTTTCTTGTTCTGGGACACTGATGTCTGATTCTTCTGCTTATTCCAACAGGGTTAAAGCTCAAAAATGACACTGGAAATGACCAACCTATATCTCTTTCTACATTAGAAATACAAGCATCAGGATGCAGAGTATTAAGAAAGGCCAGAATGAAAGTTGCCCAGAAAACAACGGGCAAAGAGAATCATGGTGGTACACACAGGGTACGGAAACGGCATCGAGCTTTCCCAGGGAAGAAAAGAAAGAAACTTAGAACTTGTATACAAGAGCTTCCAAAATGTATGGATCTTCATGGGAAAGGCCAGGCAGGAGAGAAACCTTTTAAGTGTCAGGAATGTGGGAAAAGCTTTAGAGTTAGCTCTGACCTTATTAAGCACCAGAGAATTCACACTGAGGAGAAACCCTATAAATGTCAACAATGTGATAAGAGGTTTAGATGGAGTTCAGATCTTAATAAGCACTTACTGGCACACCAAGGAATAAAACCATATAGATGCTCATGGTGTGGGAAAAGCTTTAGTCATAACACAAATCTACACACACACCTAAGAATTCACACAGGAGAGAAACCCTTTAAATGTTATGAATGTGGGAAAAGATTCATTCAGAACTCCCACCTTATTAAACACCAGAGAACCCACACAGGTGAGCAGCCTTATACTTGTAGCGTATGCAGGAGAAATTTTAGCAGGCGGTCAAGCCTTCTCAGACACCAGAAACTCCACAGGAGAAGGGAATCGTGTCCAGTGTCTCCAGTCTGAAGAAAGTCACCATCTAGAGGTGATGAAAGAGTGCAAAATGGTGAGGCACCCAATGATAGGAATCTATCATCAACAAAATTGGGGAGGGGCACATGTTATGTTTCATAAAAAAGAATCTAAACTTGTTTATTCAGCATTGTATTTTCAATACCTAGCACAAGACTGTTCCATAAGTTCTTTATAAATAAAAGTTAAATAGTTCTCGTATATCTAAAGTTACCTATCTCCAGCTATCTGTATCTGTCTGGTTACTCAGCTTACCCACCCTCTGTGATCTAAATTCTTTAGGTATCAGCTTCTCAGCAAATACATGATGGCCATGAGTCTACTCGTGTTCTTTCTCAGGAGAGATGGAAAATAAGAGTATTCAGGTCCTCTGAAGGGAGCTCAGAGAGAATTACTAAGTCCAAGGCAGTTTCTGTGGCTACCATTCCGTCTACATGAACAACCAAGCGCAGGGTTCAGGGAACTTTATTCTGGAACAGGAAGAGAGGGCTCAGTGTTTACCCTGGGAGAAGTACCCCCATTCTAGTTGCCTCTCTCCTGAGCATTCACTACTGCAGTGTTTTCTGTCAAGGAATTCTAAGCAGCATGCAAAGTCCTGAATGCCAACACAGACCTATGGACCTTGGAAGCACTAGATATCTTCCTGCTGGTCCTGTCAACACTGAGGTATTTAGAATGAAATAATGAGGGAGGCAGCTGGGGCCCTCATCTGGGTATCTGTGTCTGTAGAAGGCAGAGGGCAATGGTGAATGGCCTTCTTTTGACTTTCATTTAGTGGACTGGAAGGCTTTCAAAGTGATGGCACCTAACAGGAGGTGGGCCTAACAGGAGGCCCGTTTTTATGGCTGTTAAGTGACAGTCCCTTACACGTGGATGCTTTGCAGGAAGGTCTGGAGATTTTGCAAACTGATTTGCTGGAGTGGTAAGGAGAGCCCTGTGTGTGACCTTATGGCCTCACAGCCTCGGTGAACATTGGATGCGAGGAGGGAATGTCCAGTCAGAGCAGGGTAAGGCCTGTGACTTAGAGTGACGGCTCACTGAGAGCCAGGTCAGACAGAAACTGGTTTGTTCATGGTGGTGGTTCCTCTTCCTTCCCCATCGGCCACAGTGAGTACAGTCAGCCCTCTGTATGCAGAGGTTCCACATCCACGCATTGAAGCAACCGTGGATCAAAAATATTTTTAAAAATTCCATAAACTTACAAAAAGTAAAACATGAATTTGCTGCGTGCTGGCAACTATTTACATAGCATTTACATTGTGATGGGTATTAAAAGTAATCTAGAGATGATTTGAAGTATATGGGAAGATGCATGTAGGTTATATGTAAATACTACACCATTTTACATTAGGAACTTGAGCGAGCTCAGGTTTTGGTAGCTGCATGGGGTCCTAGAACCAACCACCTGCAGGAGAGACACTATCTCCTGAGAACACCGTGTGATGTCAAGGAAAGGGCAGGAAAGTTGGAAGACATGGGCTTCTGTATGTGTCAGATCCTAGTTTAGAATGTCGGCCAAGCCTTCTATATACTCATTTCAGAAGATTTTACTTTTTAAATGAAAATGGCGTGTTGTTTCATAAAATTTAAACATGAAACAAAACTCCATTGTTAACAAATTACCCAGAGATGACCAATGCTCCCTTTTTTAGAATAGGTGTCTTCAGATAATTTTTCTTTTTTTGGCTGCACTGTGCGGCATGTGGGATCTTAATTCCCTGACCAGGAATGGAACCCGTTCCCCGGCAGTAAAAGCACACAGTCTTAACCACTGGACCACCAGGGAATTCCCCAGATAATTTTTCCATGAAGAATCATTTCTAAGCTTGTTTACATGTTTATAAAATGGAGATGGTGATTCCTTCCTGTCAGGGCTGCTGTGAGGATTAGAAGACACTGGTGAGCATGCCTGACACTGGTTTCAGAAGATGGTCCACAAACATTTGGAGCATCCTTCCTTCATCTTGCAGCTAGTTGTTTTAAACAATCAACTCTGTCTACTTGTCCAGCTTTTAAGCATTCTTACTGAGTTTTCCATTATTTCCAACTATTTAAAGCTTGCTCATCGTGGTTGGAAGGGTAGCCTTCTGGTATGACATTCCTTTCTAGAGATGCTCCTGTCTAGTCAGTGGTAAACAATAAGCTAATGTCCCCATTCAGCTAGATACACTGCTAATGAGTACAGCCACAATGTACTAGATTCCTTCAACTTGAGATGCTTGAAAAAGAAGGGCAAATGATGGCTAGAGGTGGAATTTTTGTGGACAGTATTTACACTATTAGGTGTACCCTCAAACTCATGAGAGGTGACTGGAGAATGGCCACTAAAAAGAATGAAAGAGCTTAATCTCACAGGAGGAAGTGACCTGGAAGGAAAGGAGCCCATTATATTCCCAAAGGCTTGGAGAAGGACTGCTCCTGCCCCACCATCCCTTCCAGAACTCTCTGGGATTGTGCCCTTGGAACTAAGGGGAAATTCACCTTCTTGCAGAGGGCACTCTCTTTGTGTGAATCCAAAGAGATAGTAGCACCCTGGATAGCTGCTATGCTACCATTCAAAGGACATTTATTTGTGTAGCATTTTATTTTTTGGCCAAGCCGTGCAGCCTGCAGGATCTTAGTTCCTGGACCAGGGATAGAACCCGCACTCCCCGCAGTGGAAGTTCAGAGCCCTAACCAGACTGCCAGGAAATTCCCTGTGTAACATTTAGAAAAAAGAGATGGACCCAAAAATTGAAGGAAGTACTGCGTGGATGGAGCCAGCAGTTACTGCCCGTTCATGAGATTCAGCAAAGTTCCTGAAAACGGGTCAGCAAAAGGGCACTCCGTTTTCCCAAAGCTGCCATCCCCAGTTCCAACACCTGTTAGCTTCAGAGCTCACCTTGCAGGTCCTCGTCTATACTGGCATTCCCAGCAGAGGTCAGAGCAGGGAACGGGGGTCCTATTTCAGAGTTCAGGCTTTTAAAGGCAAGTGGCAGGAAGACATTTAGATGCGAATGGGCAGAAACAGGAAGAGAATTGAGGATTCCTGGTTCCAAGTTCAGATACTCCACTGCCCTTTGAATACAGGGGCTCCAGGAAGAAAGGACATTCTTGTCCCAACTGTTGTGGAACAGGATGTAGAAGTTGGGTCTCCTGGCTGACTCATTAGTACCTATTCTTCCCTTTCAACCCTCTCCCACAGCCTCGCGGGGCCCACATCCCCGTGCATCCTGACCACTCACATCAGCCCTCATCATCTCAGAAAAAGGAGAGACTTGGGCACTAAGGGAGGAAACGGCAGGAGGGAATGAAGGGCAGATGTCATTCTGCTTCATACTCGCCCGTCACCTCCCCAGCATGTGGCTTAGGAGAACTCCGATGCTTTTCTGAGGACACAACAGGAAGACATCACACAAAAGCCTGAGGGCTGGAGACGCAGGCCGGATATTCATTCAGGGGACCAAGTGGAGAGACTTCAGATCCCACAGGCGGAGATGGCACCGAGGAGACGACAGCTGACCTGAGCCAGGTGTGAGGAGTGTGGCCTCCTATCCCCACCCCTGTGCTCCTGCCCTCAGTACGCGAGGGACATCAGGGAGAGGATGGGCTGAGCAAAGGATGAGAAAGGAGCCAGGAGAGCAGAGGGCAGCAGTCTTGCGTACTCCAATCAGTCTGCATGTGTGATGCCTGAGGTTGGGAGTCCAGGGCTCGGGGAGCAGAGGGCCGGTGCCCGCTGTGGCCAAGGCAGGAGGGCCTGTCCGCGTGTCCAGGCCAGTTCGTGCAGGACCCAGCCCTTCAGCTTCTCCCTCCCAGAAAACAGCAAGGTGGCTGCTACTCAGGAGCCTGTGGGGGTCCCTTCCAGCCCTTCTCCCACCCCCAGCAGCCTCTTCCTCCTTCACTGCCTCGCTCCTTCGGCCATGGCCCCGCTGCCCCACCACAGGGACTGGAACAGGCAGACAGCCCCGGGGAGAGAAGGAAAAAGGAATCATGGTCTCCTCTCCTCTTTGTCAGGAGATTTAAAGGCTCTCCTCGCTCCCTCCTCTCTCTGTTCTTCAAAAAACATTAAATGTTAGGTTGCTGGCCACGGTAATGACCATGTGGGGCAGGGTTGGGGAAGCTGTTCCCAATGTAAAGGAGAGGATCCCTGCCAAAGTCTGTCCTGGGCTCAGCAGTCGGACACAGTCGCTGCTAAGTCCTTCCATTCCCAGGACCATCTTTGCCTTTCTTCCCTCCCTCTGTGCCGCCTGCTCCTCACTACCATCGTGAGTCCAGGCAAGGGTCGCAGCTGTGGACGAAGGGATAGGGAGTCAGGGAAACCCTCCCGAGGATCAACAGTCATGAGCGTGTGAGGGGGAGAGGGCGGGAGGCGAGGTGAGAGGAGCGGCGGTGAGCACCTGTCACCCTCAGATCTTCTGGACAACCCAGGGAAAGGAGGGAGGGAGGAGGCCAGGCCAGCTTCTGGCAGCAGTTCTGTTCCAGAGTTGGGATGAAGTAGAGAGGAAGAGCCAGGAAACGCCAAGAAAGGTTTCCCTCGTCCCTCCTTAGGCTCTGGTATCTCCATGTGCGACTTGGAGGGACAAGAAGGAACTGACTCCAACCCAAGGGCTGCAGACACCTCAGAGGAACTCGAGTTTGGTAGCAGAAGATTGCATGGCTGAGAGCCTTCTCTCTTCGGGTAGTACCACATATCTGCCGCCCCCAGGCCTCCCTTGGGGAGGCCCCCAGCTTCCCTAAAGGGTGTTATTGTGGGTTTTCTTCTTCACCTCGTGCCCCATTCCCTGGAATGTCAGCACCTTATCTGGGGGGCATTCCCCCTTTGGAGCTGGTGCAGGATCTCACGTAGAGTAGAGGTAGTATGGGTGTAAGCTATCTGCAGATTATGTGTACGTGAGAAGTAAATCTAAAGGGATAAATGTAACCTCCTTACCAAGACTGAAAAATAACCATCTCAACTCTATATATTGTTTGCTTTTAAAATCCTTGTAATAGCAGGTAAGCGGGAATGTGAGCTGAGAAAACCACAACAGCGTAGGGCAGTCTATGTGGATAACACTATGCTTTGTCCAGCCCTCACTCCCACAGATCCTGACACAGTGGGTGAAACCTTCCTGAAAATTATCCTCAAGTCTGGCTCAGTGGACACAGACCTACCCAGGACCAGGCTCCTAATGTAATTGTGCAAAGACTCTCCCCCTCCCCGCCAAAGGGATCCAAAGCCTTTCCACCTGTTGTGCTGGCAAGGGCCCCTCTGGGAGCTGAGCGTACCCATGGGATAGATCAGCACACAAAACATATATCTTTCCTTCAGTGGTCTTTGACAAACCCAGGAAGCAAGGCTTCCTTATCTAGGTTCCATGGATGATTTCAAAGGGCCTTCAAAATTTTGAGTATGTGGGCCTTTGTCCAAGAAGCTAGCCTGTACCTTTTTGGAGTTTATCAAAAGTCTTCGTGGCCCCCAAGCATTTAGGCACAATTATTGCTGCAATTACTCAATGCTGTGTCCCCGACTCCCTTAGGTGTTGTAGTGCATCAGGGCTGAAAGGGACCTTGGAAAAGCTGTGGAGACTATGCCCCTGGTTTTACAGAAGAGGCAACTGGAGCTTAGGGGGTTTCCTTTCCAGGGCCTTGAGGCAGAGAGGGGATTGGAATAGAGTCTCCCAAGCCCCAGGCCTTGAGACGAAGGTCCCTCTCTCCACACAAAACAATACCTTCACCTCTTGGCAGTAGCATCTCAGGAAGTGTCATCACTTCAAATTGTGATCTCTTGGCTGTCCCCCAGGGGCTAGGAATTCCTTTTTAGTGATGGTCTGTTCCGTTCTTGGGGGGCTCCAAACTGTATTCTTCTTTCAAGATAACCCTTCAGGCAGGGATTCCACTCCTGCGCTCTTTAAGAAAGGGCTTCCCTGTTAACGGGCTGCTGTGTCCTCCAAAAGTACTTCTAGTCCTTGTACACACACTGTGACCAGAAAATCATCCCCATTCTTAGGCCTGAAGGGATCTGGGACTTGTAGGAGAGTCGTGGGAAAAGCTGGAAGAGGGGCATGTCCCTGGAGAGGCAGACTCTCCTCCAAATCCCCTTCTCATTTCTTTCTTTCTTTTTTTTTTTTCTGGTTGGCTTGCAGGATCTTAGTTCCCTGACCAAAGATCAAACCCATGCCTTCTACAGTGGAGTCTTAACCACTGGACCACCAGAGAAGTCCCTCACCTCCTTCTTTCTGTGCTACATATTCATTACTTGTCCTCCAGCACTGTGGTCACCAAGTCACTCTTCCATTCAATTTTCAGCAGCTCCCATATCATTGAAGTCCCACTTACTGCTTTGGCTCAAGGCCCTTCTAGATCACCCTGGCTCCACGTGATCACCAACACTCTCTCCTCTCTCCCGCCTCACAAACCGTTGCTGCTGAACCAAGCCGTTAATCTGTCTTCAATTATTCTTTGCTTTTATCCCCAGTATTGCCTCCTGGCCTGTTCAAACTCTACCTTCAACACCACGTCCCCGCTTCCTCCTTCTAGCTCCTCCCCATCCCCCAACTCACTCCATATTGACTGTCCTTTCCTCTTAGAACAGTATTTAAAAACCCAGATTTCGCTAAAACACTGATTGCTGGGCCTCACCCCTAGAGTTTTTACTCCAGTTAGCCAGGGGTAGGGCCAGAAAACTGGCATTTCCAGCAAGCTCCCCGCTGTGATGTTGACATGCCAGCAAACCCACTTTGAAAACTACTGCCTTAGAACAGGGCTCATGCACTTTCTCCTGAGGGCAGAGGTTGTCTTGGAAGCTTAGTAACTCTATCAGAGGCTGGCCCAGGGCTGGCTAGCAATTGAAACTCCCTGAACATATGGGCCTGAGCACTTCAGGGTTAAATGTGTTCTTTTATAATTAATTAATTAATTAATTAATCGGCTGTGTTGGGTCTTCCTTGCTGCGCGTGAGCTTTCTCTAGTTGCAGTGAGCAGGGGCTACTATTCATTGTGGTGCACGGGCTTCTCAAGGCAGTGGCATCTCTTGTTGCAGAGCATGGGCTCTAGGCACATGGGCTTCAGTGGTTGCAGCACGTGGGCTCAGTAGTTGTGGCGTACGGGCTTAGTTGCTCCAAGGCATGTGGAATCCTCCCAGACCAGAGATCAAACCCGTGTCCCCTGTATTGGCAGGCGGATTCTTAACCACTGTGCCACCAGGGAACTCCCTAAATGTGATCTTAATCTGCACTTTATTCTCATTCAATTGGCGAATCACTACCAAAAATCAAGTGTGGGTATGCTTTTCCATGTGGTCTCTGAATTTTGAGGCTTCCATGCCTGTCTCCCTAATCTCACCCTCTGTTTCAGTCTCGTGGACTGCCAGCATGGCCTCCCTGGGTAGGAAACCTGGGAAATGTTCCTGAACCTTTCTCTGCCATCTGCTTCCCTGGGCCCTCAAGAATTGGTTACCTGTCTCCTCTACTAGCTGTCTGTCTGCTGGCCCTTTGCAACGCAGCCTGCCCATCACGCTGTCCCCTCTGGAAGCTGACCTTGGCAGAGGTCACAGAGCAGCCTGAAATGATGTAGTGGGGAAGTGGAGGGGCCTGCTTCTCTCCAGGGAGATTCACCTTTCTCTGAGCACCCCTAACTCCTTCCTCATTTTGGAGATGAGCAGGGGCTGGAACCACCCAGGGCCCCAGAGGTGGACTTGATGATTGGGTCAATAAAGTAGACCCTACACCTTTGCACAGGCTGGTCCAAAGTCCTCTGAGAAAGGGGGACACCCTCCAGAAGTTTGGGGGCGCCCTCATCTCTGAGGCCTGCAGCTCCCCAGCCCCTGCCAGTCAGCAGAAGCCTGGGTCCTAGAGGCACAGGGAGTCCTCTTGGAGATGCAGTCTGAGGAGCTACCTCTGAGGAATTCTTTAGTCCAACAGGCTTCAAACCAAGGTTCACTTGCACCAGGGGGCACACAGAGACTGTCCAAGGGAGACTGGGCACAGATAGTTTTAAAGGAATCTATTTCCAAATCCTTAGTTCTATATATTTTTCTTCCTAAAACTGATCTGGGGAAACCCAAAGGGTGGTATTCCATTCCCACCTCCCCTTCAATGCAAGCCTCCCACCACTCTCCCCGACACTGACCTCAGCATGGCACCTTGCCCCAGAGTAAAACATGTCTGAGGAGCCAAAGGGGCTTCATTATTAGTGCTGTTGGAGTCTTGGTGAAGAAATCATTGCCTATCCCAAGGTCATGAAGATATTTTCCTATGCTTTCATTTACAAGTTGTATTATTTTACTTTATACATTTAGATCTATAATTCATCTGGAATTGATTTCTTAAACAAAATGTGGCATATCCATTCAATGGATAATTATTCGGCCAAAAAAAAAAAAGAATGAAATATTGACACATGCTATAATATGAATGAACCTCAAAAAACAATATGCTGGACTTCCTAGGTGGCGCAGTGGTTAAGAATTCACCTGCCAATGCAGGGGATACGGGTTCGAGCCCTGCTCCAGGAAGATCCCACATGCCGTGGAGCAACTAAGTCCGCGTACCACAACTACTGAGCCTGTGCTCTAAAGCCCGAGAGCCACAACCATTGACCCTGTGTGCCACAGCTACTGAAGCCCACGCGCCTAGAGCCCATGCTCCACAACAAAAGAAGCCACAACAATACCCGCGCACCACAATGAAGAGTAGCCCCTGCTCTCCTCAACTAGAGAAAGCCCGCGTGCAGCAACAAAGACCCAATGCAGCCAATAAGTAAATAAATAAGTAAATAAATAAATAAAATTTATATTAAAAAAACAATATGCACAAAATCAGGCACAAAAGGTCACATATTATATGGTTCCATTTATATGAAATACCCAGTAGAGGTAAATCCATAGAGACAGAAAGCAGATTAGTGGTTTCCAGAGGCGGGGAAGGCTGGGAAGACTGAAGTTTGGGCTGATGAGAATGTTTTCAAAGTTGATAGATATGATGGATGCACAATATCGTGAATGTACTAAATGCTACTTAACTGTACATTTGTTTTGAGGTCCATCTGTGTTGTAGCATGTATCAGGTTTTCATTCCTTTTTATAGCTGAATTAGCTTCCATTGAATAGATAAACACATTTTGTATCCATTCTTCCACTGAAGGACATTTGGGTTATTTTCATCTTTTGGCTATTGTGAATAGCACTACATGAACATTCATGTACAAGTATTTGTTTGGATGCCTGTTTTCAAAGTAATTGAAAATGCCAATTCTTTTAGGTATGTAGATAAGAATAGAATTCCTGGGCCACATGGTAATTGTATGTGTAACTTCTTGAGGAACCTTCAAATGGTTTTCCACAGCATATACACCGTTTTACATTCTCACCATCCAAGTACAAGGGTTCCAATTTCTCCACCTCCTCACCAAGACTTGTTAATGTCCATTTATTTTTCATTATACTCACCCTAACGGATGTGAAGTTGTATATATCATTGTGGTTTTGATTTAGGTTTCCTCAGTGACTAATAATTGAGCATCTTTTGATGTGTTTGTTGGCCATATGCATGTATTCTTTGAAGAAATGTCTATTTGAGCCCTTTACCCATTTTTTAAATTGGGTTATTTGTCTTTTCATAGTTTAATGTAATAGTAGTTCTTTATACATTCTGGATACTTGAACCTTATCATATATATGATTTGCAAATATTTTCTCCCATTCTGGAGAAATGCATCAGTTTCTTGATGCACAAAAGTTTTTACTTTTACTGAAGTCCTATTCATTTTTTTTTTCTTTAGTTGCTTATACTTTTGGTGCTATATCTAAAAACCATTGCCAAATCCAAGGTCATGAAGATTTGACCTATGTTTTCCTCAGAATTTTTATGTTTTAGCTCTAACATTTAGGTTTTTAATCCATTTTGTGTTCATTTTTGTATGTATCGTAAGGTAGGGGTCCAACTTCAGACTTTTCATGTGGATATATTAATACAATTGTCCCAACACCATTTTTGGAAGAGCCTATTTTTCCTCATTGAATGATTCTGACACCCTTGTCAAGCATTAGTTGACTGTAGATGTATGGGCTTATTTCTGGACTCTCAATCCTATTTCATTTGTCTATATGTCTATCTTTATGCCAGTCCCACAGTGTTTTGATTACTATAGCTCTATAATAAATTTTGAAAAAATCAGAAAGTGGGAGTCCTTCAATATTGTCCCTCTTTTTCTAGGTTGTTTTGGCTATTGGACATGTCTTGCAATTCCATACGAATTTTAGGGTTGGCTTTTCTGTTTCTTCGAAAAGGGTGGTTGGAATTTTGATAGGGATTGCATTGGATTTGTAGATTTCTTTTTGTAGTATTGCCATTTTATCAATGTCTTTCAATCCATGAACACAAGATGTCTTTCCATTTTCTAGGCGTTTAAAAAATTTTTTCAGCAATGTTTTGTAGTGTTTATGATCCAAGTCTTATACCTTCTGCTTAAATTTATTCCAATGTATTTCATTCTTTTTGATATTACTGTAAGTGGAATTATTTTCTTAATTTCTTTTCAGATGGTTCATTGCTGGTATATAGGAATACAACTGATTTTCGTGTGTTGAACTTTTATCCTGCAACTTCACTGAATTTGTTTATTAGTTCTATAGTTCTTGTGTGTGTGAGTTCTTGAGGATTTTCTATATATAAGATCATAAAATCTGTGAATATAGTTTTACTTCTTCCATTCTAATTTGAATGGTGATTTATTTTATTTATTTATTCATTTATTTATTTTCTTTGCCTGATTGCTCTGGCTAGATCTTCCAGTACAATATTGAATAGAAGTGGTGAAAGCATGCATCCTTATCCATTTCATCTTGGCTGTCTAATTTGTTGGCAATTATTCATAGTATTTTCTTATAATCCTGTATGTTTTTGCAAGGTCCTCACTTTCACTTTTTATTTTAGTGATTTGAGTCTATTCTCTCTTTTTCTTAGTCATTCTTGCTAAGTGTTTGTCAATTTTTGTTGGTCTTTTGAAAGCCTGGCTTTAAGAGAAACAGAAGAGAGAGTTTGAGTGAGTCTGGAATCTTTCAACACATGCCTTTTGCTTTCTCCTACTGAATTTTTAATTTTCATGAAGTGTCAGTGGGAAAATGGACACTGCCCTTCTTTCTTTGTGTCTGCTGCTTTGTGATGATTGGAATACCAGGCTTTGGGATAATGAAGTAGGTTATCATTTCCTCCCCCAAATAATACATTATAAAGTGGAAATGCAAATTTCCTGCGGAAGCTGTAAGTAGCAAGTGATATTTCCTTAGTAGATTGTTTTTAAACTTTGGGGAAATTGGTATTATGAGCTGACTTTGGAAAATTAAAATAGCATCAAGGCCCTACATTTTAAATAAATCAATACCTTACTTAATTTGAACAAATTAGAGTGGAATATGACAACAGGAAAAGATGTAACATATTTCCCTTTTATGTATTATTTTAAGGTTTTTTAAAAAATAAATTTATTTATTTATTTATTGGCTGCATTGGGTCTTCGTTGCTGCACACAGGCTTTCTCTAGTTACGGTGAGTGGGGGCTACTCTTCATTGTGGTGCACTGGCTTCTCATTATGGTGGCTTCTCTTGCTGCAAAGCATGGGCTCTAGGCACGAGGGCTTCAGTAATTGTGGCACATGGGCTCAATAGTTGTGGCTGACGGGCTCTAGAGCACAGGCTCAGTAGTTGTGCTACATGGGCTTAGTTATGTTACTCCACGGCATGTGGGATCTTCCCAGCCCAGGGATAGAACCCATGTCCCCTGCATTGGCAGGAGGATTCTTAACCACTGTGCCACCAGGGAAGCCCATATTTTAAGGTTCTAATTCGTTGAGGACAAGAAAAGGGATATGGCAGAGCTGAATTTACTAATTAAGAGATTTTTTAAAAATAAGGAAAAATACATACTTTTAAGTTTTACCTTAAACCTTTGCTGTTAACTAATGCTTCAATACATTTAGGCAGTTGTACTAAGAGTTAGGTGTAAGACTGTTCAAACGGCAAATCTGAGTTGAGCTGAAGGTAAATACTCCTGTATTTTTCATTCATTTGCTCAGCAGCACTAAATTTCAAGCTTGTATTTTGTTCAGCATCAAAAAAAAGTTATTTTATGGTTATTGAATTTTTTAAACTCACATAACCATCTTTTTGTTTTGTTGATTGTCTCTGATGTTTTTCTGTTCTCTATCTTCACTGTAATCTTTTTTTATATATTTATTTATTAACTTATTTCTTTGGCTGTGCTGGATCTTAGTTGTGGCATGCAGGATCTAGTTCCCTGACCAGGGATTGAACCCAGGCCCCCTGCATTGGGAGGGCAGAGTCTTAACCACTGGACCACCAGGGGAGTCCCTTCACTGTAATCTTTCTTTTATTCTGCCAGCTTTGGATTTAGATTGCTCTTTTTCTAGTTCCTTAAAGTATAAAGTGAGCAACTCCCCATTTCCCTCTGCCCCCAGCCCCAGGCAGCCACCATTCCACTGTTTGATTCTAAGAGTTTGACTATTTTAGATACCTCGTATAAGTGGATATTCACATGCAAAATAATTAAATTGGCCCCTTATCTTACATCTTACACAGCAATCAACTCAAAATGAACTCAAGACATAAATGTAAGATCTGAAAATATAAAACTCCTAGAAGAAAACGTAGGGAAAAGTTTCATTACCTTGGTCTTGACAAAATAGACAAGTGGGACTACATTAAACTAAGAAATTTTCTGTACAGCAAAGGAAGCAGTCAGCAGAGTTAAAAGGCAACCTATGGAGTAGGAGAAAATATTTGCAAACCATGTATTCAGTAAGGAGTTAACCAAAATATATAAGGAACTCCTACAACTAAACTCAACAGCAAAAAAACTAATAACAATTTAAAAATGGACTAGAAAAGAAAAAAGAAAAAAGAAAAAGAAATGGGCTAGAGACTTGTTTTGTGACCTAACATATAGTCCACCCTGAAAACATTCCACGTGCACATGAGAATAATGTATTTTCTACTGTTTTGGGCTGGAGTATAAGTCTTCTGTTAGGTCTCATTGATTTATAATATTGTTCAAGTCCTCTATTTCCTTACTGATCTTCTGTCTGGGTGTTCTATCCATTACTGAAAGTGAGAAGTGATGTTTTTTACTTATTGTAGAAGTGTGTTTCTCCCTTTGATTTTATCAAATTTTGCTTCATATATTTTAGGACTCTTGTAAGGTGTGTATATATTTATAATTGTTATACTATTTCTTGATAAATTGACTCATCAACATGTAATGTCATTTTTTGCCTCTTGTAACAAGTTTTGATTAAAGTCTATTTTGCCTAATATTAGTATACCCACCTCAAGTCTCTTGATTACAACTTGCATGCAATATCTCTTTCACCCTTTCACTTTAATCCTGTTTGTGTTTTGGGGTCTAAAATTAGCCTCTGGTAGACAGACTATAGAAGGATCACGATTTGTATTTTTTAGTCCATTCTACCAATCTCTGCCTTTTAATTGGAGAGTTTAATCCTTTTACATTTAAAGTAGTTGCTGATAAAGGACTTTTGCCATTTTGTCACTCTTCTCTATATATCATATCTTTTTTCCTCAATTCCTCCAATACTGCCTTCTTTTGTATATGATTGATTTTTTTGCAGGGTAACATTTTTGATTGCTTTCTCATTTCCTTTTCTGTATTTTTTAAAGTTATTGTCTAAGTGTTTACCCTGGGGACTACACTTGACATAGTAAACTTTTAATAATCCAGTTTGAATTAATACCAACCTAGTCTCAATAGTATACAAAAGCTTTGCTCCTGTACAGCTCTGTCCACACTCTTGTAGTTATTATTACAAGTAAAATTTCTATATATTGTTTCCATTAACATAGATTTGTAAGTATTGTTTTATGTGTTTGCATCTTAAATAATGTAGGAGAAACAGAGACATTACAAAGCATAAATATGATAAAAGTGGCTTTTATATTTACCTGTATTGTTACCTTTACCACTATTCTTTATTTCTTCATATGACTTCCATTTACTGCCTAATATCCTTTCATTTCAGCTGGAAGAATTAACTTTAGCATTTCTTATAGGGCAACTCTACTAGTGATGACTTTCCTCAGCTTTTTTTAAATATGGGGGAGTCTTAATTTCTCTTTCCATTTTGAAGCATAGTTTTTCCGGATATAGAATTCTAGATTGACAGATTTTTTTTCTGTCAGCACTTTAAATATGTTATCCCATTACCTTCTGGCCTCCATGTTTCCTTATGAGAAATTGACTGCTAATATTATTGAAGATTTCTTTTACTTGATGAGTAACTTCTTTCTTGCTGCTTTCAAAATTCTCTCTTTATCTTTGTCTTTTTAAAGCCACTCTCTCACCATGAGAGAGTTCTGAGTTGGGTGAAAAAAAGCTTGCACCTCGTATCTGTCCTCAGGGAAACCCTAGACAGGTCAAAAAAGACAAATACAATTCCTTGGGAATAAGGTCTACTCTATTCCTCCAAAACAAGATACCTACATCAGGAATGAGAGCTACAGTCTTCAAGACTATCACCATGGAGTGGAGGGGAATGGGGCAAGACTCCTTTAAAACACCACAAAGCCTTCTTGTCGAAGGCTTCTTTTTGTTGATTCAGCATTCATTTGGTTGCTTCAAACCTTTATTTCCTAGAGTCTGACCAAGTTAGTTCCAACAGGTTTTGCTCATTTTGGTGTTTCTGTGAAAGGACAGGCCTTTCAAGTTCCCTACTCTGCTACCTTTGCTGATGTCTCTCCTCTGTATTCTACCTATCTGTTCCTGCCTGTTGTCTGTTTTTTTCCATTATAGCCCTTAATATATTAGTCACAGCCATTTTAAATTCCGTTTGATCATTCTAAACTCTGTACCATATCTGAATGTTGTTCTGATGTTTGCTTTGTCTCTTAAGACTCTGAATATTATTTCCTTCTAACATGGATTCTAATTCTTTGTTGAAAGCTGTAATGATATATTGGATAATAGAAACTAAGGTAAATAGGCTTTTAGTGTGAGGTTTTATGGTAATCTGCCTAGGAGCTGGGCTTTGTTTAGTGCTTGCTCTAGCTGTAAGTGTCAGATGCATCAATTTTTATCTCCCTTGTTGGCTTTGGTTGTCCCTAAAAACTCCTTCTTAGAGCCTGGGCTTTGCAGCCTTTTCCATCGCAGTATAACAGTAAAATAATCCCGTGTTATTATACTAGACCCTGTTACTGTGGTGTTATTAAGTGGGGGGGGGGAGCAAAATGTTATCACCAGATCCTATAGATTCTTTTTCCTTATTATTTCCTTATATCTATTTTCCCTCCTCATCTGCTGTAGCACTATTTTCATTCAGTCTTTCACTCTATTTTCTGTCCAGATTAATGTAGTGGACCTTATCTTAATCAGAACTCTGTGCTTTCAGTCTAAAAAATCAGACTGTGCATATTAGCACACAGAAATCAACCACCTTGTTTTCAATGACTGTAGTGTAGTCCATGGAATGGACAATTCATTCAGACAGGCCCCTATCAAAAGACACTATATTAATCCCAATTTATAGCTTGCTGACAAGAGGGATGGGCAGGTGACTGTTCCAGGAGGATGGCAGGGATGAAAAAAGAGAAAGTGAACACAGTCTAGTTTTTTCATTGAAGAAAGTAAACAAGGAAAAAACATCTCGAAGGGTAGAATTTTTACTAATGTTTTGCTTAAAGAGATAACACAGACAGATCCTCTAACTTAGTGTTTCTAAACTATTTTCTGGGAGAATGGGGCCCACAGCACACTTGGATCAAATAAAATCTTTCTTGAAGGTCCAGTATGTAAAAGCAGTTGACAATAGGAGCTGCTCTGGCAGAAGGATGGACTAAGTGTAGAGCCACCCCTACCATCTTCCTCCAGATAGACTTCAGGTAATCCATGAAACCTAAGAGAGAGATAGGAAGTTATTGGTGCATGTGCTTTTTCACTAAGGAAATCCGTTATCCCCATGGCCCATAATTTTCATTTGATTTTAATAAGGAGCACTGATACACTAAAGTTTAAGAATCCATTCTCTAGGGGTTCAAGGGGCGTATGTTGAAAACCAATACTCTAGTCCAAATCTCCAACCCATTTATAAATTAGAAGGCTAATAATGCTTGCTTTTGGGTTGAATGGTTTATTTCATTCATAGCTCCTGCTGTAATTGGAAATTACTGTTTCTCTATGAATGGTGTGTGACCCCCTACCCCCACCCTGTGTGTTAGGCTCTGTGGAGCAGAGATCTTGCTTAACATGTTCACTGTTAAATTCATGGAATGTACAACTGGCAGTGTGAGGGGTACACAACAGGCTTTTAATAAGTATTTGAGGTAAACGTGAATGAATAAAGGGCATTATCAAGAAAGTAAAAGAGCAACCCACAGAATGAGAGAATATATTTGCAAATCATATATCTATTAATAAAGACAAGGGTCTAGGGCTTCCCTGGTGGTGCAGTGGTTACGTATCCACCTGCCATTGTAGGGGACATGGATTTGAACCCTGGTCTGGCAAGATCCCATATGCCGTGGAGCAACAGCCCATGCGCCACAACTACTGAGCTTGCATACTGCAACTACTGAAGCCCTCATGCCTAGAGCCTGTGCTCCACAACAAGAGAAGCCACTGCGATGAGAAGCCCTCACATGGCGACAGAGTAGCCTCTGCTCACCACAACTAGAGAAAGCCAAAGAAGACCCAATGTAGCCAAAAATAAAATAAATAAATGTATTGTAAAAAAAAAAGACAAGGGTCTAGTATTCATAGCATTATGATTTGACGAGACTGGGATGTTCCCTGGAAGATTTCATTTGCCAATCTGACTTTATTCGTCCTGACTTGGAGTTTATACAAGGTGAAAAGCCCTTCCTGAGGGCATTTGTCTAGAAGAAAATTACTGGCAGTTGAATAACTTTATGGCTGCCTGAAGCTATGGTACACCTGAGAAGGCTGATGCTTTTGCTTCTGGCTGATCTTGAGGCTCTGTGTAAGCAGGAATTGAAGGATAAACTAAACTTATAAACTGTCTGCATGTGCAGGTATGACCTAACATGAACACAAAGCCCCTTAACAAAGATATTTCAAGATATTTAATGAAATCTATTTCCAGTCATTGGTTCACCACAAAGGTAACTGAGTAGAAACTTCAGTGACTGCAAGTGACAAAGAATTTAAACAGTAAATAATTCATTCAGGAAAGTCACTAAACAAACAGCAACAACAGCAAAAAACTAAAAAACAAACAAATAAACCCCCAACAACAACAAACCTGGAAGAAGGAGAAAATGTGACTTCCAGAGTTGCCACATTACAGAATTGGAAATGTATAATTTAAACAAAATGATTGAGGCATACAAAGAAGCAGAAATGTGTAACCAATACAGAGAACAAAGCAGTTCATGGAAAACTGTCCCTGACAAGGCCCAGATGTTGCCTTACTAGATAAAGACTTTCAAGCAGCTATATTGAATGTGTCCAAAGGTATAAAGGAAAACATGTTAAAGAATGAAAGGAAAGTATGAGAACAATGTCTCACCAAACAGAGAATATTAATAAAGACTGGGAAATTATAAAAAAAAAGAACCAAGTGAAAATTCTGGAGTTGAACAATACCATAATGGAAATGAAAAATCTCTAGAGAATCTCAAAAGCAGACTTTTGCAGGCTAAAGAGAGAATCAGCAAATGTGAAGACAGCCTAATGGAGACTATCCAGTTTGAGGAATGGAAAGAAGAAAAGATGAAGAAAAATGAACAGACCTTCAGAGAACAGCAGAAGTGATGCTTTATGAATTCCAAGAAAGACCATGGATTGTCCATTTTATTTTTCACTAGGTATACACTGGAGAGATTTTGTGCCTCAGTTAAAGAGTCTGTGGCTACATTAATTTAATACCTGTTCTGAATCTGTGTGTTTATATTGACTTTGGAGGTAGAACCACACTGTTTTGATTACTGCAGCTTTGTAGTAAGTTTGAAATCAGAAAGTGTGAGCTCTCCAACTTTTCTTCTTTTTCAAGATTGTTTTGGCTATTCAGGGTCCCTTGAGATTCCTTAGGAATCTTAGGATGAGTTTTTCTATTTCTGCAAAAAAAATGTCTTTAGGGTTTTGATAGAGAGTGCCTTGAATGTGTAGATCACTTTGGGGAATACTGACATCTGAACAATATTAAGTATTAAGTCATCCAGCCCATTTACATGGAATGTGTTTCCATTTATGTCTTCTTTAATTTCTTTCGGCAATGTTTTATAGTTTTCTGTGTACAAGCCTTTTGCCCCCTCAGTTCAGTTTATTCCTAAGTATTTTATTCTTTTTGATGATGTTGTAAATGGAATTGTTTTCCTGATTTCCTTTCTGGATTGTCCATTGTTAGTGTATAGAAACAGAATAGATTTTTTTTGTGCTTAGGTTTTGTATCCCACAACTTGGTGAATTCAGTTATTAGTTATAACTGTTTTGTGGGGGAATCATCAGAGGCCTCTGCTTTTTAAGAGTCTTCATATACTATACCTTCAAGAGAGATTTCTTTGACCTGAGTGAACTGCAGCCTTTACCCATCCAAAAACTGGTTTAGAAATACCAATCTAGATGGTGTGTCTTGACTTATAGTTCTAGCATTCCATGTGTGAAACTCCTACCCAGCAAGATGTTTTCTGTATTTACTTTCTTCCATTAAAAAAAAAAAAAAGATTGTGTTCACCTGCACTTTTTCAATGGCTTAATGGCAGTCTTGGTGGCACTTTTTCTCTCCAGTCACTGTCATCCTGCTGGAACATGAAGCTGCCCACCACACTGGCCAATGTGTTACAAATCAAAAACACTTAAATGCATATCAACAGAAGCCTGCCTGAATAAAGCATGGTGAATCCATTCCACAGACTACACTGCAGACATTGAAAACAATGTGATGGATTTCTATGCATTCATGTGCAAAGGTGGCCATATATATTAATGAATGAGAAAGCAACTTTGGAAGATAACATACATAAAATAATACCATTTTTGTTATACTGGAAAAATATTTTTATGTTGAAATATCTGGAGGGATACCCAAGATATAACAAGGGCCCCTGCAGAGAGCAGACTTGGAGGGGGTGGGGTTTAGCTTGTACTTTTCACCCTATGTTCACTACACATTTGATATTTTTCGGAGCTATTAAAAGTTTTATGTCATGCTAAACCTAGGCCGTGAATATACATATATTCAGTGTAAACCAAAAAATATAGCCAGCTAAATGTCAGAGGGGACCTTTGATGTTTTTCTCTGTAGCTCATATAGCCTTAACTTGTTAAAATCTCAATAACTGAGATATTTGCTGCACTGGGGTGGAGAGGATTCAGAAGGTGATTGTGAAAAGCACACAGTGCCCATAGAGAAACAAATCTCTGAAGTTTTCAAACTAGGATGCATTTGCGTCTCAAGTCAAATAAGGAACTTTGAGCCATGTGGAAGTAAACAGAGCACAGACATACCGCCAAATTATCAAAGACTCTCCTGTGTCATTCCACTGGTAAAAGGGAGGGTAATTAGTGGACGCTGCAGTGAGAGATGTCAGCTAACAGCTATGTAGCAGCCTCGCATCACAAACTTCGCTAAGATTCAGCCACCTCTGCGGGGCTCAAATTCCTTGAACTCCGCTGCCAGAGAAGCTGCAGGGAGATTCTGGCACCTGGAAGCCGGCGGCCCTGCTGAAGGAACAATGCTGCTCAAGAGCCGCCTCTGGCAAACTGCCACCCCGAGCCGGCGCACAGGGCACAGACTCCTGTGTGGAAGCGCCCGGGCGGGAGCGCAGAGGTCAGGGAACCGCTGCGGGGCCTCGGGTCCGGCTGAGACTGGCCTGTGCCCGCTCGTCCCAGCCTGTGTCTCCCTCCCTGACACCCCGCTGTCAAATGGACAACACCGCCACTTCTCTCCGGGAGTTTTTTGAGGATGAAAGGACGTGGATGCCCCCAGGCCCTGAGCCCAGCGCTTGGCACAGACAAGCACTCGGCCCACATGAGAATCAGTGCAACCAGAGCAGGGACACCACCCTTCCCAGCAAACCCTCTCCATTTAACAGATTCCCACCAACAAAACGACGCCTTCTCAGTGTCCCCCGAGTCATCCCCTCAGTGCCAGACCCTGGGGCATGTTTTTAGGGCACAAAGGCGAGCAAGTTAAAGGCGGCCCCTGCCCTCTGACCGGGGACAAATACATGATCCGTCCACTCAGCTTCAAATACACGGGCGTTTATGAAACATAATCAGATTCACCCTCAACTCAGGGCAATGCGCTGCATGGGAAATCTGGAAAGGCATCTGCTGTGGGAGCAGCTGGGGAAATGCAGGGGCCAGGAAGCGCCACCACGGGTCTTCTCTACCTCCACCTTCCCCACTTGAGACCGATGGAGAGTTTGGGGCTTGGGTGATGCAGGCCCAGCTCTTGGGGACTAGGGAACCCCCCACCCCCTGCACACAAGACGGAGCCGGCTCTGCCACCCAGACCATGGGTGGGGGAGCTCCTCTGGGGAGGGTCCTGGGTGGGGGAAAAGGGGACTTAGAAGGTAGCTGGCGGGAACCCCGCTGCCTGGGGCACTCCCCCTCCGTGGGGTCCCCCCTCCTCTGGAAGATGGTCACTGCCCTGGTCAGAGGCCTGAGCATGGTCACCAGGGTCTGGGCACACACCACACGAGATGAAGTGCCAGGTTGAAGGTGTTGCCTCGCGGATGCCCTCTGGTCACAGAGGCCCCTCAGCGTCTGGGCCTCCTGCTCTCGGTCCCCAACCTCTGTGCCCCCAAGGGACCTTGCTGCCACCCTAGGAGGTGACACAGGCCCCATGCTCGAGTCCATGGGTGCATCACACTGCAGGGCCCACCCTTGCAGCCATCCAGCCAATGAGGGTGCAGCAGGTGGGCTCTTGGGGCCACTGTCTGGAGCTATCCAGATGGGGAACAGCCTATGCAAAGATTCTGAGGCCAGAGTGTGCCTGATGTGTTCAAGGAAAAGCCAAGTGGTTGGAGCAGAGTAAGTGAGTGCCAGAATAGTAGGAAATCTGATCAGAAAGAGAATAAGGATTCAGGCTGTGTAGGGCCATGTAAGCCTCTATAAGTTCTTTGGCTTTTACTGTACTTGAAATCTGAACTCCCTGGAGGGTTTGGATCCTTAGAGAATGTTCTGTCTGTGGCTGCTTCACTGTGAACAGGCTATAATGGGCTGAAGAGTGAAGCAGGAAGGCCAGTTAGAAAGGTACGGCTTCATGCGCGGTCCCTGTGGCTGAAACAGTGTGCCCCTCATGCCCTGCAGAGAGAAACAGCAGAAGAGCTGCAAAGAGGATCATCTGATGGAGGAGATGGAAAGGGAGGGGCCCAAGAACCAGGAGAGAGCAGTGTTGGGACAACAAGGGGAGGTCTATAGGGAGGGGAGGACATGGGTGTTGAGTGCAGTGGGCTAGAAATGTCCACTGGGCATGGGTGATCACCAGTGGTCGTGGGATGGATTCTTTGGGCAGCATGGGCCATGAGGGGAGCATAGAGAGTGTGGTCTGTCCTTTCAGCAAGTGTCAGTATGAAAAAAATGAGAGAGATGGGGGAGAATGAAGACAAGGTTTTTCCTTAAAGTATGAGCCATAGTTGAGCCTTTCGAGTGTGTGCTCTGTGCTGGTACTGTCCTGAGCACTTGACATGCAGCAGCTGATTTCACCCTCACAGCTTTTCATGGTAGGTGTTATTATTATTATCCCCACTTTGTAGATGAGGGTCCTGAGGCTAAAGGAACAACTTGCCCGGGGGCACCAAGCCGGTGGGGAAATGGGATGTGGGCCTGAGCAGTCTGGCTCCACCATCGGTGCCCATGAGCACAGGGTCATTCTCAGCGGCCAGAGCCTGGGGACCTGCTGAATGGAGACTCTCATCCTTCTACTTCTTCCCCCTTCAATCCACTAACACTCCCCAAGAGAGTGGTAAAGACCCCAGGGAGAGGGGTTGATTGACACATCAGAAGGAGGTCTGAGGTGTGTGTATGGCCTTAGAGCTAGTTTCTTTCCCTGGCCTTCTGCTCCTTGTAAGCCGTGATTCTAGGTATTTCCTTCTCTCTCCACCTTTGGGGACGGTGATTTTCCTTTAACACCAACATCAAAAAATTTACAAAATAATAATAAAAAAGGAAGAAACTGACTTTCCCCCAACCACCTAAAGAATCCTTTAACGTCAACTCTCTGATGTATCTGAAAAGAGTCATTGATTTTCAATTTCTTCATCTTTTTTTCTTGTTATGCGGATGAGAGTAATGACTTCCAAGCGCCTTACTTGCTGGGCAGGAAGCCTGGTTTTATTTTTATGTCAGAGAATGTTCAGGTTTTTGGGAAATACATGCTAAAAAATTTAGGAATAAGACGTCATGAGGTTAGAAAATGTCTTTGAAAATGTTCAGCATGTTGGGGAGAAAGAAATTTTCCTCTACCCTTCTAGTTTTTTCTTGCTGGCCCGAGAATTAATTTTTTTTAATTTTAATTTTATTGGAGTATGGTTGACTTACAATATATTAGTTTCAGGTGTAATAAGAATTAAATTGACATGAGACTGATTAACAGGAGAAAAGCATACAAAAGTTTTATAACATGTATACATGGGAGAGACCCAGGAGAACTGACTAACTCCCCCAAATGGACAAAACCTTCACCTGCAATACCAGCTTCAGCTAAAGATAAAAGAGGATGCTGGGGGGTAGGGGTTTGGAACGTAAAAGGGAAGGAAGGCAATTCACATAAATATGGAAAAGCAAATGTTTGGTAAATGAGTGTTTGCTGGGCCAGGCAGAGACAATGGGACACAGAGTGGACTCCGATTTTTAGGTCCAGCCTAGAGTCCCCCACCAGCACCACCACACCCAGCCCATATTCCTGCAGTAGACTCTGGTGATAGTTCTATTCTGAGAACAATTCCTGTGTCTAAATTCTTTAGGTGGTTAGGGGGAAAGGCAAAGTTTCTTCTTTTTTTTATTATTTAAAAAATATTTTTTAAAATTTTTAATTGTTTTTTTATTTTTTAATTATTTTTGGCTGCATTGAGTCTTCATCACTGTGCTCAGGCTTCCTCTAGTTGTGGCGAGGGGAGCTATGCTTGGTTGTGGTGTGAGGGCTTCTCATTGCGGTGGCTTCTCTTGTTGCAGAGCACGGGCTCTAGGTGCTCAGGCTTCAGTAGTTCCAGCACGCAGGCTCAGTAGTTGTGGCTCGTGAGCTCTAGAGCAGAGGCTTAGTAGTTGTGGCACACAGGCTTAGTCGCTCCGCGGCATGTGGGATCTTCCCGGACCAGGGATCAAACCTGTGTCCCCTGCATTGGCAGGCGGATTCTTAACGACTGCACCACCTGGGAAGTCCCAAAGTTTCTTCTTGAGCCTTTTGGGCCTTGATTGTTTTCAGTTTAAAATAATCTGCATGCCAAAGAGACATTTTGGCGTGGCAAATTTTGCTCTCCTACGTGCAGTGTTCATGGCAAGAATGTTAATGACTGTTGAGTTTAGATGGTGACTATTTGGGTGTTCATGGTGCTATTCTTTCAATTTCTCTGTACATTTAAAATTTTACAGATCATTTTGAATTTAAAAATCAAAAGGAAAATAGGAAGCTAATCATGTGAAGGAGCATGGAAATGACTATTTCCCTGAGGGAAATTGTCAGCCTGGTGAGGTTTGACATCCTTATCTGACAAGGTGAAAGAAAGCAGAGGCACACAGCATGGGAATTTGAACACTGCCAGAAATGATCTGGGCCCCCAAGTTGTTACAATCCAATGGCTGGTAAGAACAGGAAGTGGACTTAATATTGGGTGGAATTATAGATTAATTTCAAATACCCTGGATTGTGTAGATGGCCTCAAGTTTTGCACTTGGTTTTCCCCATCTAGAATGATCCAAGGCATCTGGCAGAAGCAAATGAAAATACTCTCTGGAGCAAGCTGCTTGCATTCTAGGTCTCAAATTATTCTTACAAATATATTTTAAACACGGTGAACAG
The DNA here is from genome assembly GCF_030028045.1 of Hippopotamus amphibius kiboko. Lineage (NCBI taxonomy): Eukaryota > Metazoa > Chordata > Mammalia > Artiodactyla > Hippopotamidae > Hippopotamus > Hippopotamus amphibius. The sequence continues at coordinate 17,979,325 of NC_080203.1, read as the reverse complement.
CAGGAGGGCAAAAATAGGTAGGCACAGATAGAAAAATGTCTCTGTGCATGCAAACCAGCAGAAACGGAGTCACTTTGCCCAATCTGACCGGCACTTGCCAGTAGGTTTTGTTTTAGTCTGTTCAGGCTGCTCTAACAGAATATCGTAAACTGGGTGTCCTATAAAAAACAGAAATTTATTTCTCATAGTTCTGGAGGTTGGGAAGTCCAAGATCAAGATGCTGACAGATTCAGTGTCTGGTGAGTGATTGCTTCCTGATTCATACACAGAGGTCTTCTTGCTGTGTCCTCACATGGCAGAAGAGGAGAACTCTGGTCTCTTCAGCTCCTTGTATGGGCACTAATCCCATTCATGAGGCCTCTGCCCTCATGACTCAATGACGTCCCAAAGGTCACACCTTTAAATACCATCACACTGGGGGTTAGGATTTCAACATCTGAATTTGGAGGAGGGGGAACGCAAACATTCAGTCCATAATAAGTTTGTTTTGCTTACTCTGTGAGGATCTTTTTGACACTAATATTTTCTTTTCTCAGTATCATATTCTGCTTCACAGCAAATGGTTTGCATAGTCAAAGAAGGAATTACTTTGATGATTAAAGTCTGTTTAAAACTGCAGATTTTAAGTAGGTAAACATCAAGTAGATCTGGGTGGGCCATATTCCAGGCCTGGTGAAATCCACTATTAGACAAATTGTAAAGAAGGCAGAGAAGAAAAAGACATTAGGTAATAAACTTCTAATTGCATATTAATTATAATGTTGATCATATGTAATATTTACTATACCTGGAAAGCATCTCCAAAAGATTTATTCTATAATGACTGAATAATCCTGATTTGGTTAGTTCTTTCATTTGCAAGAAGTATCTCCCATACTAAATAAAATAAGCCTTTTCTAAAATTTTAAGTTATAAGTAATATTTTAAAAATATTATACTTGATTATACTTACCAAATGAACATTAATTATTTTTCCTTTGTGTTAGATATGGGTTTAGATTGGGATTGCCATATGTACATTACTAATAAGAAAAATATATCAAATTGTACACTTTAAATATATGCAGTTTATTGTATGTCGATTATATCTCAATAAAAGTTCTTAAAAAATAAAATAAAAATACTCTTAAGAAAAAAATAAATGAATAAATAAATTTAACACCAAAAGAAAAATAAATATGGATTTAGTCTTTTACCTAAAAAGGAATTAATTTGATCAAAATGATTAATTCCACGGACTTCCCTGAAGTCCAGTGGTTAAGACTCTGTGCTTCACTGTAGGGGGCAAGGGTTTGATCCCTGGTAGGGGAACTAAGATCCTGCATGCCTCACCAAAAAAAAAAAAAGAAAAAGAGTAATTCCAGTCATGACTGTTGATTTACACCTAGTATCCATAATCAGCCTCTGAAACTTTTGCTTCTGTCCTCCTTTTCATTGCATGGTTGCCACAGTCAATATATTCAGTTGAATTGAGGGGAGACCAGTAGGAGGCTTCACAAGAGCTATAGGAGGTTCTTTCCTCAGGCTGCCCTGGCATTCTAGGACCTCTGGGTCTACATAATGGCTCATGTCTGGTAATTGTGTGTGAGGATGATTCCAGGGCAAGGTACACTTATGTCCTTGTACAGTTAACTTATAATTTATACCTGACAATATTCAGCTGGCAGAAAAACATGGACACAGTGGGTTAGCACTTCCACATATTTGGGTGGGGGAATTCAACCCATAGCACCCTGTTTCAATTTATGTTGGGCTGTATTAACTATTTTATGTGGGATTGAAGATCCAAGGGCTTCCATTTTGTAAAGCCAATTGTGCCAAAGACTTTTTATCTTTCATTGAATCAGAGCATATTTTTGGGTAATGGGCATTTGACTATGGAGGAATTTATGAAAGGCAACAGTTCTGATGGTTAGGGTGAGGCATTTTTTTGTCCTTTATTTTGTGTTTGGTAACTCTCTCCTAAGAGTATAATAGGTACCTTTTAAAGATTTAGTGAAGATCCCCAGGTATAATTGCATTCGTTTCCTAAGCCTGGTGCTGATTAAGACTATGAAGCTTTGCCAATTGGTACATATCAACAGATGCTAAAGTTAATTCAAAACCTATGTTGTAGAAGTACAAAAAGCAATTAGAATAATTTAATCTTTTGTTGCATAAATTCTTTTAGTAAATTTTGGATTTCCAATTGGGTAAAATTATGAACCTCTATTTTAGTTTTTGTCCTCCTCATCATCAAATGTTTTGCTTTTTGAATAGTCACTGGATACTTCCAGGGTCCTCCCTATTTTGCTTAACTTCAAATTTTGTTTAGATATCAAGACAGGTTATGCCACACATGCATTAAAGCACTAGTAACAGGATTACTACTCACATACTGAGGCTTTCTTGGGAGACCAGGGCAGCCTCTCCAGGTAGGTCTGAAAATGGCTTGAGTGAACAGGGAAAGGAAATTAACTTTGGGGCTTTATTGTGCTTAGGAGATGGAGCTAGGTTGAGGGATTTTGCTTCCACTGGGTGGGGCTGGCATGGTTTGAACTTCCCGCTTGCATCAAAGGAGGGAAGGTATGTAGCACATCTTTAAGATGATGTGGTCCATATATACAATGGAATATTACTCAGCCATTAAAAAGAATGAAATAATGCCATTTGCAGCAATGTGGATGGGCCTAAAGATTGTCATATTGAGTGAAGAAAGACAGAGAAAGACAAATGTCATATGATATCACTTATATGTGGAATCTAAAAAAACATACGAATGTATTTACAAAACAGACTCACAAACCTAGAGAATGAACTTATGGTTACCATGGGGAAAGTGTGGGGGGAGGGATAGACTGGGAGTTCGGGATTGACGTGTACACACTGCTATGTTTAGAATAGATAACCAACAAGGACCTACTGTATAGCACAGGAAACTCTGCTCAATATTATGTAACAACCTAAATGGGAAAAGAATTTGAGAAAGAATAGATACATGTAAAAAAATCCTAATAAGAGGGAGAAATTACCAAATGTATTCCACAATGAACGCATAATCCATGTATACAAAATGCTAAATAAAAACTAAGAAAAAATAGACACATAAAAAAGGAAGGAGTACTCAGGCTCTCTTATCAGCTTGCCCACATGTAGGGGAGAAGGGGAAGGGGTAGTAGTAGGGCTTGAAATCTCTCAACAAACATTAAAACTGAAGTAAAACACTTTACTACAGACGTTTCCTTGACAAACTCTGGGTAGGAGCAATTATGACCTTCACTTTACAGATGAAGAAATGTGGCTTAGGTAAATCATATTCTCATAGTGATGGGATTTGAACACCCATTTATTTTATGTCAGTCAATGCTTGTGTCTTTAATTCATGTGAGGTAAAGTGGGGAACCTTTGCACTAACAACAAGTTGAGTTCCAAAGCAAGTGAGCCGAGTGTTCTTATTATGTCTGGATTCCTGCAAAGTAATGAAAAATGTTGCACCAATTGTGTACGGTATACAATTACCCTTTAAATGTCAGGATGTCACTGCTGGTATATGAATGCTTATTCCAGGTGGACATGAAGCTCACCTTTACATCAGTGCCTTGTACTGCATCAATGAAAATGTTCTGGCCTGAGGACACACATGTCCCTTTCTGCCACCAGCAATACCTTAGACAGAGGCCATAGGTTGGTGTGTCTGTGGGCTATGGAACGTCATGGTCTTGTGCCTGACTTGGGGCAACGACTCCCTGAGCGCCATAAGCATCACCAGCCTCAGTGCTTCCGGCCTAGATGCCCGGACTGGCACCCATCTGGGTCACAGGCAGACCGCGGGATCCCCAGCCCCAGTGAGAACTGGAATTGAGCTCATGCATGTGCGAGAGTAATTGTCCTAGCTCTCTGGGAATACGGCACATGCCAAGTTATTCCAGCAATGCTTCTCAACAGCAGATGCTAACAGAACTCTCGGGGATACAAATGGAAAGTCCTCTCTTGAGAGAATACAAGTAATTGCATAGCCAAGGACCTGACCATCAGCATGATGTGGAGACCAACTCGAGATTCAGGAGCCCTGCCCCTTCTGATATTGCGAGGCACATGAGTTTTGCCTGACTCCAAGACCTCTTCTTTAGAAATGGGATGGAGAGGAGGGGAACAGTGTCATGGTGCAGGTGAACTTTGGAGGGATTGTATATACAGTATATCCAACCAAGACTAAGCCAAATCAAAGAGGTTGGCTGAGGTGACCACAGTGATGAATGCTAAGGTCATCTGAGCACTCCCTGCATGCTAGACACTGTTCTGCATGCTTTAGTAGTATCATCTCATTCAATCCTCACAGACTCTTAAGGAAGTGTTGTCCTCTCCCCTTTGCAGAGGGGGAAGCTGTGGATCAGCAAGTTTAAGGCACTTGTCCAAGGTCCCACAGAACTGGGATTGGAAATTAAACAGCCTGTCTCCTGAGCTTGTACTCCTAACACTTCTGTGTGCAGCATCGTTTTCCCAATGTGGGCAAATGGTAGTCACATAACTATTACCCAGCAGGGCTGGAGTTCATCAAGACAATTCATTTTGTGATGGCAGATAAAGATGCTACATTAGCTAAATGTATCTGAGTGTTTTACCACAAGTGTTATTCTGAGAAGCCACATTTCTCACAGGAGTAACAACTAAACTGGAAGAGAGAGTGAAAAAGGGGAGAAAAATTCGTTTTCACCTTCTCCCACTACCTTTCTCTGAGTCCCAGGACCTCATTGGTTAGGTACCAAGAGGGGTCATGGTGACTCACAATGGCTCAGAACCCTGTGGCAACAGGCAATGGCAAGATCTGACAATGACTACCACCACCTGAGTTACTCCCTGTTCAGGGCTGAATACACTGAATTAGAGGTGTTAGAAGACAAGGCAGACATTACCTATGTTTGGGTACCGTCCGTGTTTCTGTTTCCTGGACACTCTTGTGTCAGGCTCTCTTGTCTCAGGCTCTTCCTTGACTTGAGCAAAATCTCTCCATTAAAACTTCTCCAATGGAAGGAGTCACAAAAAGTGTCATAACAGTGTTCATTGCATTTCAACAGGTCCACTGGGTAATACCAGCGATTGTGGTCTCAAGATCCAGTTACCCAGTGAAAGCTGCAAGACAATTCAGTCCCAGGTAGGATTCTCCATGCTTCCTTGATCTCTGGATCCGGTCTTGGCAATGACTCTCAAATTACTGCTTTTTTAAAAATACCAATTCACATAAATGGGGTGTTTAATTGTAGGAAATACGATTGTGAGTGGTCAGACTTCTCATGCCATATTACCTTGCGAGTCTCTGATACAGAACAACTATATAGTTAACATTAAAGTGTGTGACCCATGTGGATATTGTCTAGAAGTAGGACATGTATTTTTACAGGATGTTTTTACTAACAGTGAGGACAGGGCTTCATGGTTTTTACAGTACTGCTGTTTAAGGAACTAAAGTGACTATTATGAGGAAATGTGACTTGCCCCTTCATTGGCTGCCCTACTCAGTCTCACATAACAACTGAGGAAATTGAGACACACATACTGGGAAGAGGGACCCAGGTCACACACCCCCTTCCTTGAGTACAGGGAAGGCTCAGTCATCCAAGTTTCCTCTCACCCATGTAGAACCGTGTAAAGACACTAAGATACTATTTTCAATGTTCAAAACAACTAGAAGGATGGGAATTGTTTCCTTGTCTTCCACAAGGATCAAGAGGGGCAAACTGAAGGGGTGGAAGGCTGGGGCTCTGAAGCCAAACAAATAGGGTTCACATCCTTGTTCTGCTACATACTAGCTGTACCACCTTGGGACAATTACCTGCCTTTCCTGTACCTCAGTGTCCTGCTCTGGGTAAATGGGCATGACAGTGGTACTCACCAAAGCTGTCATGACAGTAAATGAGCCAGTGTATGGTTTTTTAAAATCATAATGGTTATGTATTTTTATTTTTTATTTATTTTTTAAAATATTTATTTATTTATTTATTAGCTGCGTTGGGTCTTTGTTGCTGTGTGCGGGCTTTCTCTAGTTGCGGCGAGCAGGGGCTACTCTTGATTGTGATGCACAGGCATTGCAGTGGCTTCTCTTGTTGCGGAGCATGGGCTCTAGGCGCGCTGGCTTCAGTTGTTGCAGCATGCGGGCTCAGTAGTTGTGGCGTTCAGGCTTAGTTGCTCCGTGGCATGTGGGATTTTTCCAGCCCAGGGATTGAACTCATGTCCCCTGTCTTGGCAGGCGGGTTCTTGACCACTGCGCCACCAGGGAAGTCCTGGCAATGCTGCATGTGGGATCTTAGTTCCCTGACCAGGGATTGAACCCGTGTCCCCTGCATTGAAAGGTGGATTCTTAACCACTGGACCACCAGGGAAGTCCCTGCACCAGTGTATGTTAAGCCCTTTGGAGAAGTGCCTGGCAGGCCAACTACTTGATCACATGTCTGCTGCTGCTGGTGTTACTATTCTTATCATAAATGTGTTCCTGGTAAAATGGGGAGGCCTTGGAAGCCTAAGAGACTGGAGAATGGGTGTCATCACCTCCTCTTTCCTTCCTGAATGAGAACCTCTTAAAGCCACAGACAGGTAGAGAGTCTTCCCTGGCTAAGTCTATGCTCTTGCCTAGAACTCCAGTTACAAGTCAGTTCACTGTCTGTTTGGGGGTTTTGATGTCTTCCTTCTGAGCCCCAGTGCCCTTCCCTTGGAGAAAACAGGCTGAATCTGGGTCAGCATGCCTTGGTGTTTGCACCTCTTTGTGTCTCAAATCTATGCTTCTGAGGAATCTTGTTTTATTTAAACAATTTTACAGAGTTGACACATATTTTTCATTCTTATAGAAAATACAAGAATTACATTTATAGAGATCAGCTAATAATCCATCTCCTCACTCCTTTCCTATATTCCCCCATCTTACACCCCTACACCAGAAGAACTGCCATTAGCAGTTTGCTATAAATTTTTCATATCTCCTTCTTGCATTTCCTTTTATCGATATAGATGACTCTGAAGAAAGACAAATGGGATGATAAGACACATTGTTTTTCAAGTTTCTTCCTTCAACTACCATTTCTTGGAGATCATTTCCAGGTCAGTATATAGAGGACCCCTTCATTTTCTTTTCTTTTTTTTTTTTTTGCGTCATTTCCAATAGCTGCATTTTATATCATATTATATCATATTATTGATATACTATAATTTATTTACATAAGGAAATTGGAAAAATTGCCTTTGTCTTCTAAATGGGTGTCTCTTTGGAATAACAAGTCATTCACCCAGACATTTTACAAAAAAAGTAAGACTGGTTACAAACTAAACACATAAAAAGAAAATATTATATACTCTAAGAATAAAATATGAAATAACAGAAATGATATGTCCATTTCACACTGGCCACAGAACACACGTGAATATCATTTTTAAAACTAGAGGGAAATATGCTTGACACTTTTTTATGTTTCCTGTTTTGAGACTAAAAATACCATTTCTTGCAGGATAGGAAAATTAATTATTATCGTCCTATCCATTCTTCCCAAAATACATCTATGAATTCAGTGCAAGCAACAGCCATGCACCTCAACAGGATTTTGCCATGAAATGAGCTGATTATTCAATTAAATGAAGAGAATCTATGTGGGAACAGCCACGATAGTGAGCTGTTTCAAGATATGAAAATCTACACTACAGATTTAGCAATTAAAACAGGAATCAAAACTATGTCAGTGGAACAGAACAGAGATTCTTGACACAGACCCATGTATGTGACAGAATGAAGGAAATGATAAGGTTGACATTTCAAATCAGACTATACCTCAAAGTAATGTCTTAAGACCACTGCTGGAAACAAGTGTGTGTGGTGGGGAGGTGGCAGGGGGGCGGGGCAAGAGGCCCCTGGGTCCACTGGATTAAGTGGGTTTCGTATCTTTTTCAGGCCGTCTCGGTTGTGCTCTCTTCCTGAAGCCATCTATGGCATCAAACAGTCATGGATAAAGGAACCTCTGAAGTCAGTCCCAGGATGCCCACACCCATCATCAGAAGGAAGGCAGATGAATACCTAAAACCTTCCCTGGCCTCCAAAAACATAATGGGTTTTTTACTCGGTAGGCAACTGGGGAGGCACAGAAGTGATCTGCATTTGTCCAAATGGCTGTGGATGCTGACACGAGCTGCACCAGGGTGGAGCTGGCCATTGCCCAAAAGTCATATAACCTACCTGCTTATGACTGTCTGGAATTTTGGAAAATGCAAAAAAAATGTAGAATAACAAACTGCTCCCTTGTTTCACCTGTTAAAATAAAAGGTGCCTGTCACTACTTTTAGTTTGATATGTTTTTATGTTGATACAGTTATCCTGGGTTACACTGGAGAGGGGATTCTATTCATCCTAATGGTCTACGCAGGGGCTCTCAGACACAGTGGAGATGGGGAGATCACGCTGCATGTCAGATTTCTTCCATCTTTAATCTGGAAAAAAAAGAAATAGTTATGTAATTCTAGGCCACTCAAGGACCCAAGAGTCCTGTCCCGTAGCGTTTTGGAAAGTCATCCACTGTCAAGCAAGCACACTGCTTCTCCACTGGGCCTGAAACTGCCCTCCCCCTCCCCCAAAAGACACTCTGATGCTGGACGGCATCAGCAAAGGGGATCAGGCCACAAAGAGCCCAGGCCCAGGAAACATTCCCCACTGCTCACTGGCAGGGGGCCTCCTGCCTCCAGAAGCTCCCCACACAGCAAGCATCCCTTTCCCTGGAGGCAGCAAGTGGAATCCCTTCCCCCACCTAGAATCCCAAGGTGGCCTGGCCTGGGGAAACTCCATCCATTTCCCCAGGCAGCATCCTCGTGGAAGCCCCAGCAACCTGCCATAAACCAAGCAAACCGAAATAGCCCTGCAGAGGCTTGGAAAATCATGCTGTCCTCACAAGCACAGCCCAGAGCAGGAGGCCAGGGCCTGCTCGCCAAACCTCAACAGGGGGCTGCCTGCTAGAGTACCAAGCTTCAAAAGAACCCAGTGTCTCCTAACACGACACCAAAATGTCCAGGACACAATGGAAAATCATCCTTCATACGAAGAAGCAGGAAATTCACAACTTGAATGAGAAAAGACAATCAAGTGACACGAACTCCAAAATGAATTAGGTGTCAGAATTATCTGACTGTGATTTTTACAATCGATCATAAAAATAATTCGACAAACAATTAAATGTTCATACCAGCTTATTTGTAAGAGCCAAAAGCTGGAAACCACCCCCAGGTCCTTCAACGGGTGACTGGTTCAACAAGCTGTAGTCCATCCACACCGTGGGAGGCTACCCAGAAATAAAAAGGAACAAATATTGTTACACAGAAGGCCTTGGATAAATCTCCAGAGAATTATGCTGAGTGGGGAACAAAAGCCAATCTCAAAACGTTACAGACGATTGGATTCCATTTACAGTATAAACCATTCTTGAAATGACAACATTCTAGAAAAGGAGAACAGATTTGTGGTTGCCAGGGGTGAGGGGTCTGGGAATGGGTAGGAGAGGGGTGGACAGGAAGGACAAGATGTGAGTGAGTGCACGAAGGAGCAGCAGGAGCAGCAGGAGGGCCCCTTGCAGTGATGAACTAACTGTTCTGTATCCAGATTGTATCCATGTCAATATTCTGCTTGTACCTTGTGCTATAGTTTCGCCAGGTGTTACCACTGGGGAAACGGGGGAAAGGGGAAAGGAGACCTCTCTGTTTCTTTCAGCTTCCTGTCAGCCTGCAATAATGTTAAAATTAAAAGGGTAATCTAAAAGAAGGACTCTATTAAGAAATGCTTCCCGCTCTTCCAGAAAAACCGCAAACCATCACTTCTGAGGTCTTTCACTCCACATTCAGAAAATTTGAGTTAGCAGCCATGCTCCATCCTGCCAGTGTCAGCGAGGCCATTCCAAAGCCCTTCTTCCTTCCGGCTGCCCAGATAACTTCCTCCCCTGTCTCCTTCAGAGCTGGGGGTCTCCTTTGGAGCTGAAGGCTAGTGGCTCATGCAGCCTGGGGCCAGGGCTTCCCTGAGTGTCCCTTGGCTCCAGCTTAAAGCTCAGTGACTTTCATGCTGTTCCCTGAGGCAAAGGCTCCTCCTAAAGCTCTTCTGTCCCCAGTCCATGGTTTGTGGCCTAGGAGCCAACCTGCTGTTACTTATCATCTCAACACAACCAGGCAGAAAGGGAAGTTATTACAGGAGTGTGAGGGCAAACCTTCAATAGAAGACCACAGCCAGTCCCTCTGGACTCAGCAAGAGAAAAGGATGGTTCCACCTTTTTTTTGAGGCGGGGGGGAGGTTGGTGCCCTGTCGGTGAGTGAAAGTGTGTGTATGTGACTGTGTGCGGAGGGTGTGGGGAGAAGGTCTTTTCCAGTGCACACTTCTCCCCAGCAGATCTCCTGGTGTACTTCACTCCCCCTTTCCCTCCCCCTCCTTTCCCAGATGCCCTCTTTCCTCCCTGCTAGCCAAGTTAACCTGGGGGGCCCTGGGGGCAGTGACTGCAAGGCCTCAGTGCCAAGCAGTTTTTCTAAGTTCGCCATTACCTGAGACCTGGCTCTGCAGAGGGGACCAGATTGCTGACCCTAATATAACAGCTCAGAGTTTTGTTTGTTTGTCAGGGAGGGGTCTTGCTATGTTGCCCAGGCTGGAGGGCAGTGGCTACTCACAGGCAGGACGTGGCTACTGAGCAGCAGGGCAGTTTTGACCTGCTCCACTTCAGACCTGGGTGGGTTCACCCCTCCACAGGAAACCTGGTGGTCCCCCGCTTCTGGGAGATTCCTGCATTGATGCTGAACTTCATGCAGATGCGCGATCACAGAGCGCCCTACAGCCCAGAAGTCCAGGGCTCAAGCGGTCCTCCCGCCTGAGCCACGGGAATAGCTGGGAATGCCAGCGTCGGCCACCGCACCCAGCCAGCTCACAGTTTTAAGCTCTATGTGCCAGCAGTGTGATCAAAGTGCACGTGTGACCCCCTCCCCCACCTTTAATCCTCAAAACAATCCCAGAAGCCATTTTACCAAAGGGGAAATTGAGGCAAAAAGAGGAAAGTAACTTGCCCCAAGTCACGGAGCCGGTGGGCAGAGGGCAGAGCCAGCATTCGAACCCCTTTGATCCAAGCTGACACTGCCTATTGCAGCAGTGACCTGCCTCCCTGTGGAAACAGGCAGTCTTCACTGTTCCCTCTGTGCGCTTGGGGGAAAATCTGGAGGATGAACGTTCCAGACTAAACTACAAAGTCACTTCCCCTTGTAGGTCTACTCAGGGCAACCAAGAGACTCCTAGTGGGGAAGTAAGACACCGTGATGTCCTAGTCTGGGCCACCAAACCACAGGTAAAACATCTTTCTCTCTCACTCACCTACTCCCCCAGTCTCACAAGCTCTCTCTGCATTTTTAGGGACTCACAGCTTCCTGGCAAGCTGTGCGGATGCAGCTTCTGCAGCCTGGGACAGGATGGTCAGGAACTGCTTCACCACCAGCAGCTCCAGGACCTGCTCCATGGTGCGCATCTCAAGCCAAAGCCACCCAGCCGTGGCAAAGCTTCAGAGGCCGCCTGAGGGTTTCCGGGGGGCCAGTGGCAGAACCCACAGCAGTGCAGATGAGAGGCTTCCAAGCTGGGCCTTGCTTGGCTGCAGGCGCAAAAACTACTCTGGTTTCACAATGAGGACTACTTTTTGCTCCTGGGAATTGGAGTCAGATGCAGACCACCTGAGCCCAGAAACCAGCCAGGACAGCGGGCGAAGGCTCCAGGCGCCCCATGCAAAAATAAACAGAATCCGCAGGAGTTGGCATTCCCCTGGGGCCAAATCCCAGTCCTTGAGCTCAACTCCAGCCTAGGCGGAGCTGTTTCAAGTGCCTTGGCCTCTGTGAGCTCGGGACAGTGGGGCCCCTGCCCTGGGTCTCCCTTCCACCAGAGCCTCTGGGAGGCACAATCTCAGGCAGGCAGCTCATTCTTCTCTGTCTTGGACCAATACTAAAGTTTGGCATCCAAAGACACAGACACACACGCGCGCACACACACACGCACGCGCGCACACACACACACACACACACACACACACACACACTAGTTCGGGACAAATGTGAGGATTACATCTCCCGAATGACATCATCGCTTCTGGCCTGGCCACAACTCACCGCTGACCACCCAGAAGAGAAAATTTGACTCCGGGACGGGACCAGCGAACGACCAATTGGAAGACAAGAGGCGGGGCCATTTGGGCGAGCCTAAAGACCCAAGAGCCCTCTGGTGGCGGCAGAAAGCGGAGAGGAATGCACCGGGTAGTTTCGTCGAAGCTAGGTTCTTTAAGAAAACACAAATGTAGCTCAAGGCCACTGTGACCCGGGAGCGCAAGATCAGAGTCATTATCCCCAGAAAAGTTTATTAAAATGCGAATTCTCGAGCCCATAAGAGATCCAATGCGTACGGATGTCGGGTTAGAGCCCAGAAATCTGAATTTTTAGCAGGTTCTCGCAAAAAATTCTTCCTAAAAGGAGAGGTTTGAGAATCTGATCCAGTGATAACAGATTTAAGGATTCCCCAGCCGCTCCGGTTTACTCTAGGGCTGATGGGAGAGATCCTGGGGAATCTAAGGTGCTTTTAAGACCGGATATGGGATCTTCTCCAAAGCGGCCTCAGGCGGAGGGGAGGGCAAGGAAAGTCGCAGCCTCTCCCGCGCCAGCATCCTTAGGGGCCCGAGAAGGCTGAGCGAGTACCGTGGAGCCTGCCGGGAGTTGTAGTTCCCTGCGCGGCCGCGCGCCTGCGCCCTGGGCAGCTGCACCCGGTGAGCCTGGGAGAGCCGTGGGCGCTGAGGCGGTGAGTCCCGGAGCGGCCAGAGGGCGTGGCCGTCCCTGGGGCGCGGGCGCGGGCGCGGGCGCGGGGCTCCCTTCCCGCTCCGGCCGCGCGAACCGGCCGCTTCCAGCCCGGATCCGGGTGCGGGCGCGGGGAGGAGCGACGGACAGCGGGCCCCTGTCCCGCCCGGGTCCCCGCCGCCGCTCCCTGCGAGCCGGCCGGGCCTTCCCAGGCTTCTCCAGGGCGGGGAGCGCCCCTCCGGGCGGCGGGATGTCCTCCCCCGGGAGCGCACTGGGGCCGCGCCACGCCGCGCCGCGGGCACCCGATTTTCAAGCGGCTTTTAGGCTTGTCCCCCCAGCCTTTTCCCGAGTGTCCTCTCTTTACACTCCTCTTCGGCCACGGGCCCTATGGGCCCGGGTTCATTCAGGAGGGTTTGGGGAGAAGCCATCAGCCCCGGGGTGGAGTGCCGTTTTCATCCGGAAGGGCCGACGGGGGGAAACCCGGAGGGTCATTGCCTGGTCGACGGGGGTGGAAGGTTCGGGACCGTCCGGGGAGGGCTGCCCAGCTGTGAAGCTGCAGCGCGTTCTAGGCGGGTCCACAGCCCAAGGCTGTAGGGTCCCTGGATGCCCTCCAGCGACGGTTAGGTGCCTTGGCGGGCTTGGGGGGAAATAGAAGCTTCCTAGGAAGTGACCTTTCCTGAGCGCTTCCTCTGTGGCAGGCACACTGCTGTTCGTTTCCCTGCAGTGGGATCCGCCGCAGGAACTTCTGTGAAGGAGATGCTGGGATTGTCTCCTGTTAGCGACAGAAGCCCTGGGTGTCAGGGTCACACAGCTAGCAGGTTATCACTAGATGGGTCGGCCGCTAACGCCCCGGCTGCCGTGAAGATAAAGGTGATATGGGGGCAGGGTGCATTTGGGATGACTGGGTGGGATCCTGAGTAGTGTTTTCCTTGACCCCCTCCAAGGAAGAGGACATGTACACGAGGCATCCTGGCAAATGCAGGCGGAGAGGAGGCACAGCGGGGGGAGGGGGTCAGGGGCGGGGGCGCCAGTGTTGAGACCTGTGGGGACATGTGTGTGATGGCCTCTCTGACCTCAGAGATCGCCCTCAGAGGACACTTGGATGCTTTTAGAATGAACATTGCAGGAGCCTGTTGACTGCACCCTCCTCACCACTTCCCTCTGGCATTTACTGTGTGACTTGGGACAAGTTCTTCTGTCCTCCTCAGCCTCCCCTGGGTCCCCTCATGTGTGTGCAGGGCACAGTACTAGAGCCCACCTCCTAGCGTTGGGTGAGGGCTAAATGAACTGCTATAGGTGGGAGGCTTAGAACAGTGCCTGGCACAAGGCGTGATGAATGTGATGAATGTCCTTGGTGATGAAGGCAGACCCGATTCCTGCTGGCGTGCCCTGTTGCCGTGTGTTTTTTTCTCATGAGAAAGTCGCTTAGAATGCTGTTTCAGGATGAGGGTCACAGTGCTGTTGGCTGAACTGCATGTAACCTCCAGTGGAGTGGAATGAGGGATTGATTGGTGGTTTGCTATCTTGGTAAGACATAGCTCTAGCTAAGATGCCCATGGTTGAAGGTGACTAAGGGTTACTCAAAGGTAGATGGACTTTTAGGGTTCTTCGCCACTGTAAGTATTGCTCTTCCATTTCTTCTGTGGCCTAGCTATATTCAGAAACACAAGACAATTGGTATTAGGCTGGGAGTGGGTTTAAAAGCCACTAAATCTGTAGGGTTCATTGCGTCCATGGAATTCTAGAGCAGAGCTGTCCAATAGAATTTTCTGCAAAGGTGCCTCTTTTTAAAAAAATTTTATTGGTTTATAGTTGATTTACTATGTTGTGTTAGTTTCAGGTGTACAGCAAAGTGATTCGGATATATATGTATTGGGTCAGCCCAAAAGTTCGTTCGGTTTTAAGTAAAAATAAGACACATTTTTCATTTTCATGAAAAACTTTATTGAACAATGTATTCACTTACCAAACGAACTTTTTGGCCAATCCAATATATACATATACATATATACATATACACATACATGTATATTTATGTTCTTTTTCAGATTCTTTTCCATTATAGGTTATTACAAGATATTGAGTATAGTTCCCTGTGCTATACAATAGGTCCTTGTTGGTTACCTATTTTATATATAGTAGTGTGTATAATCCCAAACTCCTAATTTCTCTCTCCCCCCACCCACATGGGACTATTGAATACCATATTGGATAGCACAGTTCTAGAGAATCCGTGCATGGTCTTGAAGATTTTGTAAACTGAATTTTTAAAATTAAATGTAGCATTTAATGTGATGTGTATTCTTCTAGAAATTGTCCATGACTTTCATCAGATTCTCAAAACCCCCAAAAGATTATGATCTGCCTTTTTGGGGCTTTGGAGAAAAGTAAGCAAGTTAAGGGAGGTAAGTCTTCCCTCTGATAACCACTGCTGTTTCTCCTTTCTCATTTTGTTCTGTCCTCAGCTTGTACTGGCTCCGCCCAGAGGGTAACACAAAGAAAGAAATTGGAATCTGCCACTTCCAGACCCAGATAAATTGTGCACGGAAGGGGGCGATGGCTGTGGCCCTGGGTTGTGCAATCCAGGCCTCCTTGAATCAGGGCTCCGTGTTTCAAGAGTATGATACCGACTGTGAGGTCTTCCGCCAGCGCTTCCGGCAGTTCCAGTACAAAGAAGCTGCTGGACCTCATGAAGCTTTCAACAAACTCTGGGAGCTCTGCTGTCAATGGCTGAAGCCAAAGATGCGTTCTAAGGAGCAAATCTTGGAGCTGCTGGTGTTGGAGCAATTCCTAACAATTCTGCCCACGGAGATAGAGACCTGGGTGAGGGAACATTGCCCAGAGAACAGAGAAAGAGTTGTGTCACTGATAGAAGACTTACAGAGAGAACTTGAGATACCAGAGCAGCAGGTGAGAAAAGAGGTTGGGATCTTGGGAATTAGACCAAAAGAAGTAGCAGAGGCAGCTGGGACTGGCTCAGACATTCTGTCTGGTGCCCCAGGATTTGCCTGCAGGGCCTTCCATTTTTTCCTTCTGCTGGAATCAGCATATGTTTCAGTGATTCTCAACTATTAAACCCAACTCCACTTCTATAACAGCAATTTGGTAATGTCCCCTTTACTATCCTAAAATGAAATTTATAGATAATATTACTTCCTTACACACACCAAATTAGAAAAAAAATCAACATAATAAGTGCTCTGTGAGCCAAATATTGCACAAAGCCTGTTTTTATACAATCCATGAACCAGTAATGGTTCTTACCTTTTTCAAGGGTGGTTAAAAAAAAAAGAAGAGACAACAGACCGATACCACCCACAAAGCCTAAAATATTTACTGTCTGTATCTTTACAAGAAAATTTTGCCAACCCTGAGTTGAGTAGAGTCTAGAAGGAATATAAAGGAAAAGGAATGTGATTTCTTATGAACTCAATAAGCACATCAGCGTGCACATTTTTGGGCTTGACTGCACCAAAAACTTCAGGAAATTGTCATTTGCTTAAATCTCTGCATAGATTCACTGGGAAGGTGACAGCCAGCACTTCTGACTGATGTGATACAGCTCAAACACTACAAGCAGTGTTGCTGCTGGTCATGTGATTTCTCAAAGCGTGAAACAGCTCTTGGTCAATCCGAACAATAAGTAGTATAGTCTTCCTTTTATTTCCAAAGTAATGCTTTCCTAGAACATTCAAGTCATGCTAAAATATGCAAATATATTTTGTGTTTATATGACCAACAGGGTGAGGTCCTTGACAGGTTCTCTTTTACCTACATGACTGTTTAAGAGGACATTCCTAAATTGTTTGGGAGGTGGAAAAATTCTGCCCTATGAATTTTTGCGTTATCCAAAAAGTTTGTTCGGGTTTTTCCATAAGACATTACAGAAAAACCCGAACAAACTTTTTGGCCAACCAAATATATAGACTCCCATCTCTGGCACATTACTTTCTGATAGCCACCACCTGCCATCATAGGCAAAATGCCCCATGGGGATGGTGGCACTGGCCTCTGTTCAGAACCATTGAATGAAACCCATAGCTGAGCACAGGCAGAATCTTTGGGAGAAGGAAGTGCTTGTGGGGGAGCATTAGGGGCACTTCTGCCTGCTGTGTTGATGGGGCTCTGTAGTTAGCCTGTCTGAACAGGAGTTATCCAAGGTTTCCTGCCCCTCTAGGATAGAATGAATTTATGGTTTCCCTTCCTTTTTTTGTCTTCTTGGTTTAGCTTACCATATAAGATTTTATCTTTGTATGGTCTAGTCATGTACCGCCCAGTACAGTAGCCACTAGCCAAGTGTGGCTCTTGAGCACTTGCAATGTGTCTAGTCCAAACTGAGATATGCTGTAAGTATAACATGCACAGCACATTCCAAAAACTTAGTATGAGATAAAAATCCGTGTAATATCTCACTAACAATTGTTTATATTGATTACATTCTGAAATTATGATATTTTAGATATATTTGGTTACATACTGCATGTTATTAAGATCAACTTTACCTATTTCATTTTTTGTTTCATATGGCCATCAGTAAATTTAAAAGGACATGGGTGGCTTGCATTATATTGCTACTGGGCAGGGCTGGTCTGGACTTTAGTGACGGTTCTGGCATTTCCCCCAGCTCAATAGGCAGGAAATGCTCTTGGAAGAACTGGCACCAGTGGGAATGGCACACATACCACCAAACATCCACCTGGAGTCACCCCCACTCCAAGTAATGGGACCTGTCCCGGAGGTCCCAGTGGCAGAGGCGTGGATCCCACAGGCAGGGCCGCAGGAGCTAAGCTTCGGTGCTGCTGGGGAAGGCCAGCCCTTTCTGGACCCTGGTAAGGCAAGGGTTTTATTTCCTTTCTTTGGTTTCTGTTTTGAGAGCTCAAGAGCCCTCCAGGGTTGGTGTTCACATCAAAAAAAAAAAGAAAGAGTAGAAGAGAAAACATCTCTTTGGGAATAGCTGGGCACAAAGCACCTTCGATCGAATGGGATTGAAAACCCCTTAAGCTAATGAAGCCTATTTTTCTCTTTTAGGTTTTTTTTTATTGTGGTAAAATACCCACAACCTAAGATTTACCACCTTAACTATTTTTATGTGTACAGTTCAGTGGTATTAATACATTTATAATTTTGTGGCGCCATTACCAACTTCCATCTCCATAACTATTTTCATCTTGTAAAACTGAAACCCTGTACCCATTTAAACAATAACTCCCCATTTCTCCATTCCACCCCAACCCCCACCCGGCCAGCTCCTGGCAACCACCATTCATCTCTGTTTCAATGAATTTGACTACTCTGTGTACCTCATATAAATGAAATCATCCAGTATTTATCTTTTTGTGACTGGCTTATTTCACTTAGCATAATCTCCTCAGGGTTCATTCATGTTGTAGCATATGTCAGAATTTATGTCCTTTTAAAGGCTAAATAATAATCCTTTGTATGTATAATATCACATTTAACTTATCCATTTTCCATAAACATATACTTGGGTTGCTTCTACATCTTAGCTATTGTGAATAATGCTTCTATGAACATGGGTGTACAAATATCTGTTTGAGACCCTGCTTTTACTTCTTTGGGGTATATAAGCAGAAGTGAAATTGCTGGATCATATGATATTTCTAGTTTTAATTTTTTGAGGAATATCCATTCTGTCTTCTACAGACACTGTACCATTTTACATTCCCACCAACTGTGCACAAGGTTTCCAGTTTCTCCACATCTTCACCAACACCTGTTATTTTTTTTTTTGATAGTAGCACTTCTAATGGGTTTGAGGTGGTATCTCATTGTAATTTTGATTTGCATTTCCCAAATGATTAGTGATGTTGAACATCTTTTCATGTGCTTATTGACCATTTGTAAATCTTCCTTGGAGAATGTCTAGTCAGGTCCTTTGCACATTTTTGAACTGGTTTTTTTTTGGGGGGGGAATTGTTGTTGAATTAGAGTTATCTATATATTCTGGATATCAATCTTTTATCAGGTATATGATTTACAAATATTTTCCCCATTCAGTTGGTTGCCATCCTGGGATCACTAGTACACAAGACAGAAAATCAGTCCCAGGCACCTTGGACCTTCAACTCCTCTGGATGATTCCGGTCTGTAAATAGGACTGTAAAATGATGCATTGGAGGGAGTAGGATGCTATGGGAGCTCCTAGGAGGGCCGCCTAACCAGCTTTTGGCAGAGAGGGAAGGCATTCTTGAGGAAGGGGGATCTGGATAGAAACCTACAAGTAGTAAAACTTAGCTAGTAATATTTAATTATAAATGTTTCTGCATATTCAGCTCTCATTCCTCATGTTAATTTGCTTCTCTTAGCAACAGTCCCAGGTACAAAGATCACAGCAGCAATGTTGCTCTTGATTAGAATACTTCACTCTTTAAAGCATAGGAATATCCAGTGTATTTAACAAGGAAGGGATATAATGAATTAAACAAGTAAAATATACCAGTTGGAGGAGAGGAAACTACCCCTTTCTCATCACTGTTAAAGTGATATATTATGCTTTGCAAAATGATGCAAGACTTGTTCCATAATTTAAAAGTTGCTTATATTTTACTGTTTTTTTTAATGAGAACATCTTTGGTATATTACATGAAGCACACACATCATATTGTAGGCTAAGTGGAAAGCACAAAATCCTGGCAGAGTAGAAGAAATTTTAAAGTAATGGAAGAGGTCAATTGATTTTATATTAAAATTTGGAATGTATTCCCTGTCAGCAAAACATTAAGTTGTTGGGTATATATGAAATGGAAAAGCATATGTGTATACACACACATATAGCCACCTAATGATATTCATTTAATGTGAATACAGAGGGGGTGGGAAGAGAGGAAAGAACTTAAGTAGAAAATATAAAGAGATCTAAGAAACACATGAGCTTTAAAAAATCCCTTATTTGAATTCAAGCCAGACACACCAGATGCTAGAGGTAGGCAAAGATACTAGAATGTCTGCAATCAGAAAGAAAAGATGTGCTGGTCCTAAAAATATAAAGTATACCATGCTTATCTTTGAAAATCTGGAGTTCAAAATTAGTATACCAGAAACAATTTTCATTTGCCAAAGGCCCAGTTTTTTTATTTAAATTCATGAGCTTACACTAGGAAATTGTATGCAAAATGTCAAAGATCACATCTTTTTGGTGATGCAGGATATGAGAGATGAAAATTTAAAGTAAAATGTCAGGCAAAAAAAATGCTGTCTGCAAAGCAACAAAAGAGTTTTATGACTTAAATTTCTTCGGGTTATTCTATTATACTGTATAATGTATCATTAGCTAATATCCAACCCTAACCATAGTAATGATATTTCTTGGTACAGTGGAGACTTTGTGACACAGTCTTTGATAATGGGGCTTAATGAAGTCATTCCCTGAGCCTGGGATGTGGGGAAAGTTTCATCAATCAAGTACCTTCTTTATTAACCTTAAATTGCTTTTTCCCTCTTTGTATTAGATAGCTACTGCTGAATAACAAATCACCCCCTAAAACTTAGCATTTTAAAAGAAAAAGCATTTATCACTTCACAGTTTCTGAGAGTCAGGAATTTGGGAGTAGCTGACAGGGTGTTTCTGGCCCAGAGCCACTCATGTAGTTGCTGTCAAGATGAAGGCAGGGGCTGGCAGGAGACCTCAATTCCCTGCTAAGCAATCTTCTCCATAGGCTGCCTGAGTGTCCTCACAACAGGGCAGCAGATTTCTCCCAGAGCAAATGAATCGAGAAAGCAAGGAGGATGCCACAATGTTTTTGATGAACTAGTCACACACCATCACTTCTACAATATTCTATTCATTAGAAGAGAGTCAC
Source organism: Hippopotamus amphibius kiboko (assembly GCF_030028045.1). Classification (NCBI taxonomy): domain Eukaryota; kingdom Metazoa; phylum Chordata; class Mammalia; order Artiodactyla; family Hippopotamidae; genus Hippopotamus; species Hippopotamus amphibius. Next base: position 17,958,713 of record NC_080203.1, on the reverse strand, counting down.
TAAATCCAACCCACACTTAAGGGGAAGAAAATTAAACTCCACCACTTGAAGGGAAAAATATCAAAGAATTTGGAGGCATATTTTAAAACAACTATGTACCTATGCTTCCCTGTCCCTACCAGCCTTTTACTTTATACTGCAGTTTTTTTAGGTCAGAAACTATTTTTTTAAGTTGAAGTATAGTTGATTTACAATATTATATTAGTTTCAGGTGTAAAACATGGTGATTCAGTATTTTTATAGACTGTACTGCGTTTAAAGTTATTGTAAAATATTGGTTATATTCCCTGTGCTATACATTATATCCTTGTATCTTTTTTTTTCTTGAGTAAATTTCTCCAGTTAATTAGGTCAAAGAGAATATACCCATGATGAGTCTCTTGGCTACAGCCATGAGATGAGTTTTAACACCCTGGACAATACATTATCATCACTTGGAAACTAATGCTCTAGACTATAGTCTAAAAGACAGAAGCAATGGTTGAATTTAACTTAATAGGACCCTCTAATTTTATACCAACTGACTAGCAATTTATGTTTCTTCTATTGCTATAAAACCATTCATCCAATGGTAATAGTAGCTACACAGACTAGTCTGTACTGAGGGTGAAGAGAAGAGCCCCCCGACAGAAGTAGACATTAGAGGCTGCTTTCTGACTGGCATTCAACATTGACTCAGAGCCCTAGAGCCAAGCTATAAAACATACAATGAGCATCCTTATGTATATGCAGGTGTCGACAGGATAGATTTCTAGAAGAGGGATTGATTGGTTAATGGGTATTTAAAACTTTAATAGATATTGTCAAATTGTCCTCCAAAATTATTGTACAAATTTATTCTTCCACCACAGCGTATGAAAGTGCCAAATTCTCCTTGCCTTCACTTATTCTGTATCATCAAACTGTTTGATCTTTGCTGTATAAAAGTCATAACTGTTCTCACCATGTTGGCAGATAGAAGGAGGGCTGATATCTGTGAAAACCTTTTCAATAAGTGTCCAGTTCATTCAGCATTCATGATGGTATTCTATGGAGTGTATAAGAGTAGAGGATGGGAACTAAGGTCAGAAGGATGGGAGATGGGTCAAGGGGAATGGTTACTGGCCTCCACTGACATGGGTCACGAACATAGGTTGGGGAATGCAAACTGGTGATAGTTTCAGGAGCAGGGCTCTGAGAGTCCAGGAAATGGAGGCTGAGTGCACCAGAGGCACAAGGATGGATCTACATGTTATATAGGACGACACGATGAGTGAGGGTTGGGGTCGATAATTAAGAAGTTCATCCAAGAAGAAGCTCAAGTTTGAGCACATGTTCTCTGTATCCAGAGGTGGTGTAAGGTACAAAGCTAGGTTATTGAGATTTTTCTTCATAGCTATAAATTTCCCTCTAAACACTGTTTTTACATCCCTAAGTTTTCATTTTCATTTACCTCAAAATACTTCTCCCTTTTGATTTCTTCTTTGATTGATTACTTAGGAGTGTGTTGTTCAATTTCTATGTATTTGTGAAGTTCCCAGTTTTCTTTTCTGTTATTTATTTATAGCTTCATTCCATTCGATGGGAGAATATACTTTGTAATTGTGATCCTTTAACATTTTTAAACATTCGTTTTATGGTATAGCATCTCAACTGTCCTGTAGAATTTTCTCTGTGCACTTGAGAAGCGTGTACGTTGTGCTATTGTTGGTTGGAGTGTTATCTATAAATGTCTATGATGTTTACTTGGTTTATGTTATTTTTTAAGTCTTCTATCGTTGATCTTCTGCCTAAATTTTCTATCCAGTAGTGCAAGGAGCCATTGAAGTCTACAACTATTACTATTCAATTGTCTATTTCTTTTACTATTTCTGTCAATTTTTTCTTCAGGTATTTTGACTCTCTTATTAAGTGCATGTGTGGTTATAATTGTTACACCTTCCTGATGGATTGATCATTTTATCATTATAAAATGATTCTCTTGTTTTAATGATTATTCTGTCTGATATTAATGTAGTCATTCTGGCTGTCTTGTGGTTGCTACTTGCATGATATGTCTTTTTCCGTTCCTTTACATTCAATCTGCTTGTACCTTTGAATCTGAAGTGTGTCTCCTTAGACAGCACAGTTGGATTTTTAAAATTCCAGTCTGACAGTCTCTGCGTTTTGATTGAGTTGTTTAATTCATATCATTTAATCTTATTTTTGATATGGTTGGATTTATATCTGCCATTTTACTCTTTGTATATGTTTCATATCTTTTTTGTTCCTCTCTCATTTACTACTTTCTTTGACACCAAGTAAATATTTTGAATGTAACATTTTACTTACTTTAATGAATTTTCACTATTTTTAAAGTTATTTCCTTAGTAGTTACTCTAGGGCTTAGCATGTACATCTTAACTTATCATAATCAGCTTCAGATTTATACTAACTTAATGTCAGTGAGATATAGAAATATTTCTCCTATGTAACTCTGTTCCCTTTTCCCCCTTTTGGGGTATTACTATCATACATATTACATCAAAAATGTTACAAACTCAACAATATCTTGTTATAGCTATTACTTTATATAATTTTAAGACTTTTAAAGAAGCTGAGAGAAGAAAGGAAAACAAGTATATGGTATAGTTTTTGTTATATTAGCATTATTTATCATTTCTGATTTTCTTCATTTTTCCTGTGGATTCAAGTTAGTAACTGGTCATTTCTTTAGCCCAATACAGCTTTCTCCTACCCACTTCATTTGTGCTGTTACTGGCAAATATGTTACATTTCTATATGTTATACGCCCAACAATGTACTACATACATGTTGTTTTATGTAATTGCTTTGAAAATCTTTTAAGAGAAGAAACAGAAATTTGTATTTATACTATCTTTTATAATCAAATAATTACCCTTACTTGTGCCCTTTGTTTTTCCATGTGGACTTAAAGTACTGTTTGGGATCACTTGCTTTCAGACTGAGAAACTTCCTTTAGTATTTCTTGTTAGGCAGGTCTGCTACCAATGAATTCTCATCAGTTTTTGTTTATCAGAAATGTTGTTATTTCATATTCATTTTTTAAAGGTAGCATTTCTGGATATAAGATTCTTGGTTGACAGTTTTTATTTTTCTTTGAACACTTTGAATATGTTATCCCACTGTCTTCTAGTCTCTGTTATTTCTCATGAGAACTCAGCTTTTAATCTTGCTAGGGTTCCCTTGTAAGTGGCAAATCGTTTTTCACTTGCTGTATTTCAAGGTTTTTTCTTTTTATTTGGCTTTTAGGATTTTCACTTTGATATGTCTATTTGTAGAAATCTTTGTACTTATCGTACATGGAATTTATTGAGCCTCCTAGATGTGTATATTGATATTTTTAAATACATTTGGGGAGTTTGGGGTCATTATTTCCTTGATATTTTTTCTGCTCCTTTCTCTCACTCCTCTCCTTCTGGTTTCCTCATTCTATATCTATTGGTGCACTTAATGGTGCCCCACTTTTCTCTGAGACTCCATTCCTGTTTCTTCATTCTTTTCTCTCTGTTCTTTTGATAACATAACCTCTTTTGATCTATCTTCAAGTTGACTAATTCTTCTGACAGTTCAAACCTACTCTTGAGCCACTGTAGTGAATTTTTCATTCCAGTCATTGTACTTTTCAACTCCAGATTTTCCACTTGATTCTGTTGTCAAACCCAAGTTTTTGTGCCTGACACACAGTGAGGCCAAACAAACTGAAACATCGGAGTTTGGAGCAGAGAAAGGTTTATTCCAAGGGCCAAGCAAGAAGAACAGGAGGCTCATACTCAAAAGACCTGAACTCCCTGATGGGTTTCAGGAGAGAGTTTTAAAGACAACATTTGGAGTGAAGGCTCCAGGGTACATGACTTTCTTCTGATTGGTTGGTAGTGAGGTAACAGGGTGGTGTTTCGGGAATCTCAGTCATCACCTTCCTGGTTCTGACCAGTCAGGGGTCTCAGCATGTAGTTACCATCCTCTGCCTGGGTGGGGACCTTAGCTCCTACAGAACAACTCAAATATATGCATCCAATTATTATATATGTACATCCCTTGAGGAGGAACTAGGACTCTATTTTACTGAACTATTGTTTCTTGACTGCTTTTCCTTTGTTTCTGCATTTCCTCACCTCCCTAGTTAGTAACTGCTTGAATTTGCTCTTTGGGATCAGGGAAGGCCTAGAAGACTAAAGCCTTTTTCTACAAACAGGAAACAGAGGACGCAGAGGGTCCTGCTTGGTTTCAATCCCCCCTTTTCATTGATACTCCTCAGTCCTGAGGAGAACACGTGCCAGACAAGAAAGGGAATAAAATTTTGGATGGAGAGGTTAATCATAAACTCAGCAGATGAACTCGGTTTTAGGGGGACTTGGTTTCAATTATTTTTTATAATTTCTGTCTATTTATTGATATTCTCTATTTTGATGTGATGTGATGTCATCATAATTTACTTCTTTAATCATAGTTTCTTTTAGTCCTTGAAACATTCATAATGGCTACTTTGAAGTCTTTGTTAAATTAGGTATCTAGTCACTTTCATAGGCAGATTCTGTTGCCTGCTTTTTTTTTTCAGTGTAGAGGTCATACTTTCCTGTCCACATACATGTCTTATTTTTTGTTGGAAACTGGACATTTTAGATAATATACTATAGCAACTCTGTGTCCTTTTTCCCCCTCCCCAGAGCTTATTTAGTTTTGTTTGGTGAGTGGCTGGATTATTCTAGTTCACCCTGCAATGTTTAGTATTTGCTGTTGCCCTCATGGAGCACAGCCTTGGGTATGCACATAGTCACCCTGGAACAGAAGTAGTTTTTGCGGGGCTTTCTTTGGCTGTCTCTTACCCTGACCAGACCCAGCTATTAATTGCCCCTCCCGGGAAGATATCCCTCTCAATGGGAGCTGGGGGAAAGAGTGCCCCAGGCTCTTGGCTATGCCAGTCTAGAGTGGAGCTGGGAGGGTGACTAACGAGAACAGTTTTGGTTTAAATACTTACGACTCTTGCTATTCTCTGTGAATTGTAGCAGATTTTAAAAAATAGATGTTTCCTAATTTTCTGTATGCCCTTAGGACCATTTTGAGAGACTTTAAATGTTTCTTTTATTACTTTTAATAATTTTCACCCGTGTCACTGGGAAATAGGTCTGCAGAGCTCCTCATGGTACCATGCTGGAAATTTGTCACCCTCCCTGCATTTAGATTATAATTCAGTATTTCACACTGAGGCCTTTGCTATTCTCTCTGCTTATTTCATGTTTCAGTTTGCTCCCACTTTTACTCAATGGCAGCTTTCCTTTGATCTATGACTTCCAGTTTTACTCGACCTTGGTCTCATTACCTTCTCATCTTATTCTTAGCTTTGAAACCCAAACAAAAACAATATAATGAATTTAAACAGAATTTTATTTGCAGCGCATTTTTGTTTCGTAATCTTAAAAGGTCTTTTTTTTTCATGAAAATATTGGAGGAAGGGGGACCCCTTCCAGGGCCCAAGAGAGGGCTCTTGTCTGACACTCGGAAATGAATTGTCTGAGGACACACACATGCTGACCAAGCAAGAGACTTTATTGGGAAGGGGCGCCCAGATGGAGAGCAGCAGGGTAAGGGAACCCAGGAGGACTGCTCTGCCTCGTGGCTCACAGTCTCAGGTTTTATGGTGATGGGGTTAGTTTCCAGGTTGTCTCTGGCCAGTCATTATGACTCAGAGTTCTTCCTAGTGGTCCATATATAGCTTAGCCAAGCTGGATTCCAGAGAGGAGGATTCTGGGAGGTTGGTAGGGCACATGGACTGGCGTCTCCTCTGTCCTTTTGACCTTTCCTGAATTCTTCCCGTTGATAGTGGCTTGTTAGTTACATGTTCCATACCAGGACTTCCTGTTGTAAAGTAACTCATGCAGATGTTTTTTGTGGTGCCTGGCCAGGGCGGTTTCAGTCAGTGTTTCCCCTAACAAAAATATAAAATAAGGTATTTTAGTCCACTTCCTATGTTTTGATATGTTTTAAATTTTAAATTTTCATCAAAGTAACTTGCTAATATTATTTTAATGATGCTAATATTTAAATATCATTTTGCATTTTGATCTCAAATGAGCCAATTCCAACTCACACTTGATGGCAGATCAGTTAACTTAGCCAGAGCAGAGGAAGGGGAGGAAGGGGCATGGAGAGAGGATGGCAGCCAGAGTGGCTCTCAGTGAGGACAGGGTGGTAGAACACAGAGGGACACTGAGTGTAGAAACTTCTCTGGTTGTCCTTAGCTTCACAATGAGAAACACTCTTTGATGGTTACTTGGGTTAATTTCAAGAGAATCCACTTCTATATTTCAGCTGAAACAAACATAAAGACTGCTTCTCTGGTTGCTAACCCAGTCAGTTTCCATTATAATTTGAAAATCTCAACTGAAGTTATTCCAGGAAGCAGTTTATAACTTCTGGCTTTACCTCTCTCTCTTCACGTAGTACTCAATATCAGCTTTTCTCAGTTTTAATATACCAAAACTTTATGAAGATTTACTTCATATTTTGGCTCTAACTTAAACAAATCTATTATCAAAAAGGATACAGTAGCAATTTAGTGTATTGATTTCTGCATAGAATTGATTCACACCCCTTCCACAGATTAGAAGAAAATAGGCTTAAATTGAGCACCAAAGGTATTCTCTCATTTTTTGTTTTGTTCTTACCTTAAAAAAAAAAAGACTCTTGTAAGAGATTCCAGGTGACGTAATAGTAATCGAGGAGGAAGTAGATATTAAGCGGCCATATGTGCAAGATATCAGCCTGAACTCTGGGGAAAACCTTTGATGACCCAAACTATTATGCTTCTCATCTTTCTCTGGCCAGGATATCCAATACCAAAACTTGACGTGAGCTTTCCATTGGAGCATAGAGAAGAGGCATGGGTGAAGGAACTACAAGATTCCAAAGAAATTAAGCAATTACTTGATTCCAAGTTAGGTAAGTAATTGTTCATTGATGCCACAGAAGAAAGAAAAGAAAAAAATCAACCTTGATCAGGGTTGGATTCTGTTGTACTTTGAAATGTCTCTATCTCTACCGGTGGTTTAATATAACTCCTCATTTTCCCTGCTGTTCTTTTCAATGTGGGACACAGTGATATCTGCATTCTGTTTCTTCTCTCAGGTTTTGAGATCGGGATAGAAAATGAAGAAGATACTTCAGAAAAACAGAAAAAAATGGAGAATATGTATCCGTTTATTGTTACTTTAGAGGGGAATGCTCTTCATGGCCCCGTCTTGCAAAAAGACTATGTACAGTTAGAAAATCAATGGGAAACCCCCCCAGAGGATTTACAGACAGATTTAACAAAACTTGTAGAGCATCAGAACCCCTCAACAGGAGAGAAACCTGAGAGCTCCAACTTGGAAGAACCTCTCAACTCTAGACCCCATAAAAAAAAGAGTCCAGGAGACAAACCTCACCGATGTTCTCAGTGTGGGAAATGTTTTGCTCGAAAGTCACAACTTACAGGGCACCAGAGAATTCATTCAGGAGAGGAACCTCATAAGTGCCCTGAATGTGGAAAAAGATTCCTTCGTAGTTCAGACCTTTACAGACACCAACGACTTCATACAGGGGAGAGACCCTATGAATGCACTGTGTGTAAAAAGCGATTCACTCGGCGATCACACCTCATAGGGCACCAGAGAACCCATTCTGAAGAAGAAACATATAAATGCCTTGAGTGTGGGAAAAGCTTTTGTCATGGATCAAGTCTTAAAAGACATCTGAAAACTCATTCGGGTGAGAAACCTCATAGATGTCATAATTGTGGGAAAAGTTTTAGTAGGCTGACAGCTCTTACTTTGCACCAGAGAACTCACACTGAAGAGAGACCTTTTAAATGTAATTATTGTGGGAAAAGCTTTAGACAGAGACCAAGCCTTGTTATTCATTTAAGAATTCATACAGGGGAGAAGCCATACAAGTGTAGTCATTGTTCTAAAAGCTTCAGACAGAGAGCAGGCCTTATTATGCACCAAGTCACTCACTTTAGAGGTCTTCTTTAAGGATCATTAAAGGAAACAAGTCCTGCAGACATTGACGCTAACTCAAAAAACAAAATCTTAAACCTGCAGCAGCCTGTTTGTCTTGGAAGTATTTTTTTGTTTGAGCTTATAAGAACAGCTTTTTTTTTCTACTTTAAAAAGTAGAAAAGTCATATGAATTCTAGAGTATCCATCTACTCTTCCAGTTTTCCTAGATTTGATTTATTCTGTCTCTACAGCTCTTATTTTTGTATTACGTGGAAAATTTTTATGTACCAAGCGAACCATATCATGGATATAAGCATAAAAATAATGGCAATCCTTTTCAGGGTAGGATCAACATAATGGATAATCATATTTATCTGACGTATCTATTATAGCAGCACCATAATTATTCTGCTGTCATTATTAAAGGTGATTATATTAGTTGAAAGCTTTATGTGTGTCCCAGGTGGCAAGAAAGGAGACAGTGTATTTTACGAAATAATAAAAATGTGTTAGGAACACATGGATGAAGAGGATTTCATTTGCCTGGTATGAACTGGGTTTTTTCCACTGAAAATTTTATTTTTGAGGAAATTAGAATTTTAACCTTTCCATTTGAATTTTGCAAAGTTGGCTAGTCTGCTTAGTTGCGGTCTGGGGTGATGCTGCTTAGAGCTAAGTATTGATTCGATGATCTGTTTTGTTCCCAGAATAAGTCAGCTCTTTGTGGAAGAACCCATTTGACAGTTGAAGTCATACAAGTAGAATCTAATTTAATTTAGATGGACTGAGGAATCAGTGTCCATTGCTTTTCACTCTCCTTTGCTTTTCATCTGTGTATCTCTCAGTGCTTTTAAATTTTACCCATCCTTTAATTCGGTGTCTCCCTAAGTGTGTGGCATGGAACACCCAGTTCTACAAGATAGTCTGCAAATAAGTTTGGGAATCCCTTCCTGCTGTTTCTGATTTGTAGATTCACAGTGCACATCGGCATATAAGAATTCTGAGAGGTCCTCTGGTAAAGACGGAAAAAGCACCTCTTTTGGCTCAGTGTTTTACAGTCCTGTTTGAGTCCAGAACCCTTTTTCATGTATACCCAGTAATAACTCACAGAGCTAGTATTCTGCAAATATTCTTTCAAACACACTGCCTTTAACAGATATTTCTATAGCTATCCGTATAGTCTGATTGTTCCCAAGCCTAGTTATCTCCAGTTGTTTCAAGGGTATTATGAAAAACTCTTTACACTTATATGTTTTTATGTAACACACACATTATTTAAGGAGGTGAGGGTCACTAATTCAGATATTTATACGTTGCTCAGTGATTCACAGCCTCTTTGAATTTTACTTATAATCTCTCACATACACACACATCGCTACTTATATAAATGTTCTTATATAATAGTGGTATGACTCAAGTTCCTGTAGCAAGGGAAGAACTCTCTTTGCCAGTTAAAGCTGTTAATACGTGAAAATATTCATTCAGCCTAGTTCTTTGTTGTAAAATACAAGAAATAGGACATTCAAGTATTTCCCCTTTATGAAGATACCAGCCATCCTTTCCTTAAACTAGAATTAGGGAAAGTATATTTTTTTTCTATTCCATTGAAGTTCTTGGAAATGATATTTAACCTAAGCATTTTGGGGGTATCTACTATGTGCCTGACTAGTCCTGTTCTAGGCTTAATGGAAACTAGTAAAGAAATTAATTCATAAAGAGTTTATAATATCTTTAGTTAAACAAGAGTTGGGAAACACATGGAGAGCAATGCAAGAGAGTTCGTAGTTAAGTGCCAAAGCATATCAAGTGCTAGAGCCAGGATGTGTCTTTCATTTTGTCATCTAGGTCCCAGTATGATGCTGCTATAAGTTTGGGATTAAAACTGAGATCCCAGGAGCAATAAACATGGAACATGGGAGGAGTCTGAATGTAGAGGTGAATAATACCGAATGTAATGGCTTCTCTTTTCTCTCTTGTGGAATTGCATTCAAACCAGGACAGTGCCTTAGAATGGATGTGCCCAACTGCTCTGTACCTATGCAATATTTTAATAAAGTGGAAACGTATGTGCTCTTCCTGCTTCAATCACATTAACGAATTGTTTGAACAGCTTAGAGATGCTTCCCTGAGCAGTGGCAACAAGCACCACAATGGACTCCTGCCCCCACCCTCAGTTGGAATCACTTTACTCCCTGCAACCTTGGTGCTGGGTTTATGTATCAGTTTTAGCATTTAATACAATCAGTTTAGCTAGTAGCATTAGTTCCAATCATAATATAAGCTGTATCCATCTATATCATAAACACACATGACTGGATTTTACAGGGTAGAGAACATCTATTATTCATTTCTTTGTCATAGTGTCCCATATATAATAAGCACTAATGAATATTTGTGGCATTGAATCAAGAATTATGTGAAATAGTTCTTGGAAACATATCATAGTTCAAATATTGTGTGGATGTGCCTAATTATATTTCTGACCATTTCAAAAAGATAAGGGCAAATTACAGTAACTACCTCCTAAGTATTATGAACGGCAAAACACAGTACCCACCTCATAAGCACTGGGAGGATTAAATGAAATTTTTTTTTCAGGCCCTACACAGTGTAAGCTTTCAATAAATATCCAGCATATTGTATCTATTTGTTGTTTGATGATAAAAGCATTTAAGGCTATGGATTTTCCTCTAAATATGCCTTTAGGCACATTCCATACTTTTTATATGGAATGCTTATATTAGCCAGGATTCTCCAGAGAAACGGGATGGATAGATGGAGATATATGTATATATATGATCGAAATTCACTCATACAGTTATGAAGATTGACATGTCCCATAACCTGCCATAAGCTGGAGAACCAGGAAACCTGGTGGCAGAATTCAGTCCAGGTCTGAAGATGTAAAAACCAGGGGAGCCAATGGCTTAACTCCCAGTCCAAGGCCAAAAGCCTGAGAATGAAGGGGGTTTGCAGGGGGAGCTGCAGGTATAGGTCCCTGAGTCTAAAAGCCAGAGAACCAGGAGCTCCAATATTCAAGGGCAAGAAAAGATGGACATCCCAGCTGAAGAAGAGAACAAAGGAATTCACCCTTCCTCTGCCTTTTTGTTCTATTCAGACCGTCAGTAGATTAGAAGATGCCCACCCACATCGGTGAGGGCAGAACTCTACTCGGTCACTGAATGAACGCAAACCTCTTCTGAAAACACTCTCACAGACACCCAGAAATAATGTTTTACCAGCTATCTAGGCATCCTTTAGCCCAGTCAAGTTGGCACATAAAATTAAGTATCACAGCGTTATTATTGATGATTTCAAAATTATTTACTATCACAATTTGCAATTATAATTCCTCTTTGACCCAAGAACTGTACGATATTGCCATTTTCCTCTTAAGTTTTGGTTTTCCTGCACTGTGATTAGAAAATGAGGTTCACTCTATTTCTACTTTTAAAGTTCATTTAGGTTTTTTAAAAAGACACATATTTGACAAAATTTGCTAAATATCCTAAAAATTGTAGAGAATCAGGATTCTATTTGTAAGGCACAAATTTAGAATACAGTCTTGGACCTCTAAATTACTTTAATGTCTGGCAGTGCTCTTGATATTTGTGAAAAGGTAGTAACTTAGAAGAGATTGCCTTGCTCCCCATTCGGCCTCCCTGCAATTTTGTACTCCAATTCCCTTGGTAAAAGTTTTATTGGATCCTTTTTATGGATGTTATATAGCGATTGTTAGCAGCTGTCCAGCTATCAAGGCTGGCCCTAAAAGCAGCAGGCTAAAGGACTTCAGAGAGACCTACCCTTTCCCAACCAAGTTGAGAAAGCTCTCCCTCAGGATTCCACAGTGGTCTGTCCTGAAAGCAGCGAGAACTTGCAATGGGATTTTGAGGTTTTTGCAACAGTGGCCCTCCTGAGTCAGCAGGGATTGTTTGCCAGTGTGCCGGCAAGGTTGTCTAGGGAACATACAGGTGAATCAGCACCCAAGTGGCTCACCATCAGGTTGGGTGAGCAGAGACATGAAGCTTTTGACCTCTTGCACCTGCATCACCGTAACATTCTGAAAAGAAACAGTCTTAGGCACTTCCAGGAAACTGCATGCTCTTTCTTTCCGCAACCCGCTCTCATTTCTAGCCCAGTGTATGAGCTGAACATTCTTAAAAAGAACCAAAGCTTACACTTAAGCCTTGGGCAGCTCCTGTGTCTTTTCTAGTCCTCTGTAACAAATAAGGAACAGACGAGAAGAGAGCTCATCTCTTAGTCTTTTTTCAGCATTAATAATCAGCTTACTCAGTCCCCCAATTCTGAAATTTTAACTGCTGGGTTTGGAGGGGTGTAGATTCTTTCCTCACCAGAGTGATGTATAAGTTAGTCTCTGTCTAGCCTTTTCCAGCTTGCATCACACAGGACTTCTCAGAGGTCTAGCATGGCCCAAGTTCACATTTTTTAAGGATCAGAAGGTATTAAAATGTTCTATCTTTCCTCTCAGTGAGTGAAACCCATCGCAATCCCCAACATGATACACTGATTTTCAGAAACAAAATTTTATCTCCAAGGATTACCTGGAAACCTCATTCATATATTGGAGAATCAGTTTACACTCAAAATATGTATATAAGTCCCGAGTCACTGAAGAATTCCTCTCAATGTTATTAGGAATAAACAATGCTAGTACTCCATGTTGATTGTATGCAACCACTTACTGCTGCACTCAGAGTTTCCTTTCAACACAACAATAATGGGTCTGTCCGTGGTCTTCCCTCTCCTGGATACTCCTCCTGCCGTCTTCACCTTTCATTGTGGCCTGCATTTTGAAGTGCTTAGTGCTAAAGGGAGTGTTACAAACTCAGGTTCGGCTGCTCACCACTCGGAAAGTCAATATTCAAGAGACAAGAGTTGTTTGGAAAGGAAAATTTGCTTTAATCAGGAAACCGGCTACCCAGGGAGAAGGTGGAGTCATGTCCCAAAACCAACTCCAAAGATTCTACTCGGCCATGAGAGTTTTTAAAGGGAAAAAGGGGAAATAATCTCAGTTAATCATTAAGGTAGGGGGTCAGATTCTTTGTCATTTTTCTGTTACATGCAGATGTGCTGACTTGTGATCTTCCTTTGGATACTATCTTGCCCATGTGGTCCGCCTGCAAATTTGCTAAGGGGGAAACTAGGGATAGAGAGTCAGTCATTCTTCAGCTATTTAATTCTTCATTCTTACTCCTTATAATCCAGGAAAGGATTCAGCAGGTTAGGGAAGGCATTGTGTACATTGAGCAGAGCATAAGTCAGGAGTTAGGTTAAACGTTACCTTGTGATCTCATTTTTAAAACTAAGGTCTGAGGGGGAACAGAAATGGACAAACAGAAAAGGGGCAGAAGAGCTGCTTACAGGAAGACTGTGCAAGATTAACAATATTCTGTGCTTCATACCACACTTTATATCCCTTAAGCCACTTGCTTCTTCATACTCCTTTTCAAAATGCCTTTCTGCTCAGTCTTACCAAAGCCCCTGCTCTGACTCCTACATAAACTGACCCAGATTGGATGCTTCTAGAGAAGTCAAAGCATGAAATAGAGAAACCAGACTACCCTTCTTCGTGCAACTTTGAGCTTATCCTTCAACTACTTCAGCTGCTGAACTGCTAAAGAAGTTAAATAAATCTCCCTGTTGTGTCTGTAGCACCTTCCCTGAAAGTGATGAAGTCAAGCCAGGCTGCTCCCTCTGTCCATCTCAGCAACTTTGGGTTCCATTCAGACCTCCTTCTTTACACATGAGCTCTGAACAATAGAATCACCAAGCTTCCGGAATTCCCTGGCAGTCCAAGGGTTAGGATTTCGAGCTTCCATCTCAAGGGGCACAGGTTCGATCCCAGGTAGGGGAAATAAGTTCCCTCAAGCCTTGTGGCGAGGCCAGGAATAAGGAGAAGGAGAAGAAGAGGAAGAAAAAGAGGAAGAAGAAGGAAGAGGAGGAGAAGGAGGAGAAAGGAGGGGGAACAGGAGGAGGAGGAGGAGGAGGAGGAGGAGGAAGAAGAGAAGGAGAAGAACCTCCAAGTTTGGAAGTCTGGTTTTCCCCTTAAAGAGCATTATCTTAACTTTCCCATACTACTACATTCCGATTCACCTCTCTAAAGGCTCCCAAGATTAAAAGAATCAACTAGCTCTTGGATTAATATATATAGTGGTACCAAGATCCATATACAAGGGAAAGCGTCACCCATATTGGTAAAGGTGGGATGGAAATTTCGATTCTTCTATGTGATGCCAGGAAGCCTCTTAGTGCAAGTCATTTGTTCATAGTAAAGGTGCACATTGCTACTAGATGTAGCTGCCTACCAGCTTTAGTATGGAGAAGTTGATTTGCCCTCAAGAGAAGGGCTCACTCTCCTTTTTTCTCTGCTAAAAGCCGTTGGCTGTTGGTCGTCTGAACACAGTAGTCAGTTTGACCTTCTTGGAGGGGCACCCGCGTTGCCTCAAAGGGACATTGTTTACCAGAGCTTAATCTGTGAAGCCTTAGACAATCCTCTGCGTTCTGCTCTACAAAATGAATTCAAGGTTTCCCCTTCTTCTCCACACCTTATAGTGTGATGATGTTGCTCCCCCAAGGAGTAAACAATATGTGCTTTAAAGTAGGATCTGAGTCTCTTTCTTTTGATTTGAAGCCACATCAAATAAACTCATACAGAAGTGGTCTGCTTCTGAGTCACAGCTTATGGTTCCTGGAATAATTATATTTGATGGGCACTCCTTGTGATTCAGGGATTTAGTACTTGTCCTGATCTCAAGACTGCCATCTTTTTTTTTTTCTTTAATTGGGGTATAGTTGCCTGTGCCATCTTTGTAATCTAACGTTTCCCTGCCTTTGAGGCAGCCCGCAGCTGTGTGCCCTCTTAGGCACTGAGGAATAGCAGGGGTTAAGCAGCCAGTCTGGAGACCTGATCTGGGAGAGAGCCAGACATCCAGTTTCATCTACAAATGCCCATTAGGATTCAGAGTCGACCATCCTGAAAAAAGGTAAGGTTCACCATAAGGCAGCATGAAGCTGGCTTTGGGATAAGTTCAAGTTAAACATGAGATATGTATAAGGATGTTCGGTGGAGTAAATTTGAGGTTTATTGTGAGACAAGAATGATGATGACACCTGGAACTGGTCAGGAGACAAAAAAACATTAAGACAAAGATTCAAATAATGTTAATGTCAGTGTGTGACAACAGCATAAAAATGACTGCTCCAGGTCCTGGCTCAGCAGGGAAACGCAGCTGTGCATCAGAGCTGAGTGCAGCCAACAAAGAGCCGCCTTCACCGGGTTGCTGGGCAGCAGCGTGCCTCCCAAGGGGCAGTGGGCTCCTCATCTCCACCCCTCCCATCCGTAATCAGTGACCAGGTCCCCTGCAGAAATCACATCGCGGCAGGATAAATGCAAAAGGAAATGGGGAAGGGGCAAAGCATCAATTGCAAATGGCAAACGGTTACTAATAAGCAAATGTGGCAGGAAAAATAGAAGACAAATGACCATGGAAACAGTTGAATCCCAGCAGGATGGTACAGTTTCTGTGTGACAGATTCTGTAACAGGTGTAACAGAGTCTGTGTCAGGGAGTGAATCTGCTCATATACAGACTCAGACTGTCAAAATTCAATCCCTGGTTTAGCTCAGGTTTCTATAGCTGAATCAGGCACCGGAAGAGTCTCCCCAGCTGTCACTCTAAAGCAGTCACCTTCTGGCCAAAGCGTACATGCCCAGGCAATAAAAATTGAGACACCACAGTCATCAGTTAGTCAGTCGCCACAAATACAAACTGTTCAGACAGCAGCAATTGCAAAGACAGATGAGTCTGCAGAATCAGAAGAGGTAATCGAATTTCATAGAGGAATCTTTTCACGAAGACCCTTTATAGAAAAATACTGAGTGAACTTTTCTCTGATGTGCCTGGTGTTCCCAAGATTGAGAAATAAAATGCAGAGGACCAAGGAGTGCCCGCTAAGCTGACTACCATGGCAGTACTAACTAGCATATATCAGACTAGCCCAGAGTAATACAGTGTGTATGATACAGCACTAGGTTAGGCATCATTAATACCTAACCAGTGTATGATAAAATTAAAAGTGAATGTTAAAGTGAGACATTTGTACTGATAGCTGTCAAATACTTTTGAAAACTAAAAAAAAATTTTTATTACTGAATATAGAAGAAAATTTAGGGTACAAATACACAAGGGACAGTTTTTCCTATTTATATGTTTATGTCTATCTCATAAAAGTTTAAAACATGTTTTATGTTGTCTTTATGATGCACGCAAATATGATAAGATACAAATGTCTGTATTTCATTCTTGTTGGTTTTGCTACCAACAATTACATCCCATACATACTAACCTGAAATAAGCACATCTGATTTCAAAATTATGTTTTAAATGTAATTCTGTTTTCACTACTTTCTACTGAGTTAATTTGTGCTGCAGTTTTTTCCTGAAAGAGAATGGAAAAATGATCTACTTTATAAAACTTTAGCAATTGGATCATTTTTTAAGCTCTTTATTAGAATATAATTGCTTTACATTCTTGTACCAGCTTTTGAGGTATACCAAAGTGAATCAGCTGTATTTATACATATATCCCCATATCCCCTCCCTCCCGCAGAGGGCCAGGACAGGGAGAGTGGGAGGGAGATCATTTTATTTTAAATGGTAAGCACCAAACAGATAAAGTGACATTTACTTTTCAAATGACTTCCATAAATTATATTAAGGTTCAGAGCAAGACAACAAGCATAAGTGACAGTTGGAATAAAGTGAGTGTTCAGTGTTTGATAACAGGAATATAGATCTTTTATGGTTCAGTGTGAAACATCACACATAAAGGTGGCCGCTGGAATAAAGTTTAAGATTCAGGCTGAAACAACAAGCACAAAGACAACCGTTTGTTTGATGTGAGACAAAAGCAGGAAATGTTCACTGGGAAAAGGTTATGGTTCAGTGTGAGAAACAGTCCTGAAGATTGGACTGGAATCTTCCATCCTCATTCTGCTGGAAGGAGGTCAAGATTCACTGGGCAGCACAAGCAATTTGACGGCGGCTCAAATAAGATCACGTTTTGAATTTAATGCAGCAAGCAGAACAATGAATGCCAGAATTTATTCTTCAGTGTGAGCCCGAAAGCATCCAGCTGACTGCTGAATGAGGTAGGTTTGGCGTGCGATAAGAAAGAAGATCACCAGGGAAATAAGTATAAAGCTCAGGCTGCCACAGCATTCCTGAACATGACACTGGAATCAGGTAAAGGCTTAGAGTATGACAAGCCAGAAGGTCATTGCAACAATAGGATAATGTTCAGTGTTGACACCACCACCATGAAAATGATGGATTATGGTTAAGGATCAGAGTGAGACAAGAGCGTGAAGATGACCGCTGGGAGAAGGTTAAGGTCCAGTGTGAGGTGCAATCAGAAAGATAACCACTGGATGAAAGTTATTTTTCAGGGTGGGACAAAAAGCTAGAAGATGAGTTCTGGAATAAACTTAGAGTCAATGGGAGAAAACAGGCCTGTTGCTGACTGCTGGAATAAATATAGTTAGTTTACAATGTTTGGTGTTCATTTCTACTGTATAGCAAAGTGATTCAGTTATACATATATAGATTCTTTTTCCTATTCTTTTCCATTATGGTTTATCACAAGGTATGCAATATAGTTCCCTGTGCTAGATAGGAGGACCTATATTTATTCCACCAGTCAGCAACAGGCCTGTTTTCTCCCATTGACTCAGTGTGACCCGACAAGCATGTTGGCGATTGCTACAATAAAGGCTGAGGATGAGGCCACCAACCTGAAAATGACTGTGGAAATATGGTTAAGGTTCAAAGGGTGACAATTTGTATGAAGATGGCTGCTGGAATAAGGTTAAGGTTCTGTGTGCAACAATAAGGAAGTGGATGGATTACAAAAATAATTAGGCTTCAGTGAGGCAAAAAGCAAGAAGATGGCCTCTGGAATAAGGGACAGCTCAGTGTGAGACTATAATCATGAGCAAGACCGCTGGAATACAGATAAGGTTTATTCAGAAACATCAAGCATGAAGCTGACCACTACTATTCCATTATTGTTCGGTGTGAGTCAACCAACCTGAAGATGACCACTGACATAAGGTTAAGGTTAAGTATCACAGGGTTAAGTGTCAATGTCAGAAACGTGACTGCTTGAATGAGGTTAAGGTTGCGTGTGGGATGGTAAGCAGGATATGACTGCTGGAACCAGGTTAAGGTTCGGTATGAAACAAAATGCATGAAGATGGCTGGTAGACTCATGTCTTGCTACAATGTGTGATCAAACATTCAGTTGACTGCTGGAAGAAAGCTAAGGTTCAGCAAGCCAACACAAACAAGATAAGTGGTAGAAATGTTAAAGTTCAGTGTGACACAAACAACCATTAGCATAGCCACTGGAATAAGGTTAAAAGAGTGTCAACAATCTAGAACATTACTGATGGAACAAGTTAAGATTCAGTGTGACACAACTACCAAGAGGAAAGGATGCCTGTAGGAATAAGGACAACATTCAGGTGAGATAAGAAGCATGAAAACAGCAAGGTCCTACTGTAGAGCACAGGAAACTATAGTCCATATCTTGTGATAAACCATCATGGAAAAGAATAGGAAAAAGAATGTGTATGTGTATAACTGAGTCATTTTGCTGTACAGCAGAAATTAACACAAACATTGTAAATTAACTATATTTCTGGACTTCCCTGGTGGCACAGTGGTTAAGAATCCACCTGCCAATGCAGGGGGACATGGGTTCGATTTCTGGCCCGGGAAGATCCCACATGCCGAGGAGCAACTAAGCTCGTGCACCATAACTACTGAGCCCCCGCTCTAGAGCCTGCCAGCCACAACTACTGAGCCCACGTCCCACAACTACTGAAGCCCATGTACCTAGAGCCCATGCTCCACACAAAAGCCCATGCACCAAAACGAAGAGTAGCCCCCACTCGCCACAACTAGAGAAAGCCGTGGGCAGCAACAAAGACCCAATACAGCCAAAATTTAATTAATTAATTAATTAATTAAACTATTAAAAAAATAAAAAACTATATATATGTATTGGCTGCGTTGGGTCATCGTTGCTGCTCACGGGCTTTCTCCAGTTGCGGCAAGCGGGGGTTACTCTTGATTGCAGTGCATGGGCTTCTCATTGCGGTGGCTTCTCTGGTTGCGAAGCACGGACTCTAGGCACATGGGTTTCAATAGTGGTGGTGCATGGGCTTAGCTGCTCTGCAGCATGTGGGATCTTCCCGGGCCAGTTATCGAACCCATGTTCCCTGCATTGGCAGGACGATTCTTAACCACCGTGCCACCAGGGAAGTCCCTAATTATATTTCAATTAAAAAAAAAAGCATGAATATGACTACTGGAATAATTTTAATTTTCAGCATATGTCTGACCACAAGCATGATGGTGAATGCTGATAGAAGGCAATTATTCAGTGAAATTGGGTCATTTGTAGATACGTGGATGGACCTAGAGAGTGTCACATAGAGTGAAGTAAGAAAGAGAAAAGCAAATACCGTATAATAATACATATATGTGAAATCTAGAAAAATGGTATAGATGATCTCATCTGCAAAGCAGAAATGGAGACACAGACATAGAGAACAAATGTATGGATGCCAAGGGGGAAAGGGATGAGGGGAATTGGGAGACTGGGATTGACACATGTACCTTATTGATACTATGTATAAATTAGACAACTGATGGAAACATACCCTATAGCACAGGGAACTCTATCTACCTAATGCACTGTGGTCACCTAAATGGGAGGGAAGTCCGAAAGGGAGGGGATATCTGTATGTGTATGGCTGATTCATTGTGTTGTGCAGTAGAAGCTAACACAACATTGTAAAGCAACCCTACTCCAATACAAATTCATAAAAAAAGAGAAGGCAATTATTCAGCGTGAGACAACGGGCATGAATATGACAACTTCAAAGGAGTTCACTGCAGTGTGAGATCAGAGTGAAGATTCCCACTGCAATAAGGTCAAGTTTCAGTGTGAGATAATCAACATGATGATGCCACCTGGAAAAGGTGTAGGTTCAGTGTCTAAACAACAAGATAACAAGAAGAACGATGGTTCCTGGAATATGGTCCCTAGTCAGTGTGAGACAGCAAGCATGATGTTGTCTGCTTGACTAAGGATAATGATCAGGGTGAGGCAGCAAGCATGCCGATGCCTACTGAAACACAGTTAAGATTCAATGCAAAAGCATCAGCATGACGATGATGAAGGCTGGGATAAGGTGAAGGTTCACAACAAGCATGAAGATGGCTACTGGAGTGACTTCTGGGTCAGTGTGAGACTATAAGCAAGAAGCTGACTGCTGGAGAAGTGTGAGGTTTGGAGTGCAACAGCAAGCAGGAAAATGATGACAGCAATAAGGTGTGACATCAAATAGGATCATGAATGCTGGAATAATCAACCCGTCTATAGAAATGGAGATAAAAGTAGTACTTATAGGATGTTCGAGGAGATTAAGTGAGATAGATGAAAAGAGCTGATCTTGGTCCTAGTAAGCTTTAAATTATCGGTAGCTGTGGCTGTTTTCTTATGATCATCTCCTCCAACACCAATAGCACCATCATCACCATCACAATGGTCAGTGCCAGCAAACTAGTGCCTCTTTCAAAATGACTGTTGCTGCCTGGGCTCCTCTATTGGCTGGGTTTAACAGGAACCCTTCTTTTAGGAAAGTATACCCACAGCTACATTGTTTTCAGTGGCTATTGTCTCCCATCTATGGTGGGAACCTAGGCTCCAGAGAAACAGCACAGTCACTGGGAGGACTGAAGATGGCATTCAAGGTGGGAAGGAGAAGCCTGAAGTTTCCAACAGGGAAGGAAGGGAGGGTACCTTTCGCCTATCTATAATTTTTTAAAAATTAGTGCTTCTCAGGCTTCTCTGGTGGCACAGTGGTTAAGAATCCACCTGCTAATGCAGGGGACATGGGTTTGATCCCTTGTACGGGAAGATCCCACATGCCGCGGAGCTACTAAGCCAGTGCACCACAATTACTGAGCCTGTCCTCTAGAGTCCATGAGCCACAACTATTGAGCCCACGTGCCACAACTACTAAAGCCCGCATGCCTAGAGCCCATGCTCCACAACAAGAGAAGACACTGCAATGAGAAGCCCGTGCACCACAACAAAGAGTAGCTCCCATTCACCACAATTAGAGAAATCCCGTGCACAGCAACGAAGACCCAAGACCCAATGCAGCCAATAAATAATTAACTAACTAATTAATTATTAATCAATTAAAAATTAGCTATTCTCTTCTGTGCACACACCGTCACTTTACAAGGATCCTGAGAGAGGCAGGCACTGAGCAGCCAACAAGGAAACAGTGAAAACCATAAATTGGGTCTGTTGTGTACATAGTACATTTAGAGAAGGAACAAAGCCACCCTCTGAGTGGGAGGCCACACAGGGTCCTTTGTGCACTATGAATGGTCCTGCTTCTCTCCCTACTCCTTTCCCACCATGCTTCCAGCTGGCATCACTTACCTGTCTCCTCTAGTGAAGTTGTTGCCCAGACATTAATCACTGTGTCATCAGATGGAGAAGAATCCAAGCCAGGTCTGACTCTGGGAGGAGAGCTCTAGCAGAAGTTCACAGCTCTGCTCTTTGGAAATCTAGCAGTTCCTAGGCTACTATGTGCCACTTTATACAACAGTACATCAAAGGCACGTAGACCTTCTGCCTTGCCTAGTCAGAGAGTTAGGAAAACCTAAGAAGAAATACCCTACAAGGCTAACAGTGGGTGTAATTCTGGGTGGATGGATTTTTGGTGATTTGAAATGTCGTTATACACTTTTGAAGTCTGTAGGACTTCTACATAAGCACATATTACATCTATAGTTAAGACAAGTGATTTCAAAAAGAATAAAAATTGAGTACAGCCAGGCTTTTTTGTATGTTCTGATTTTTCATCAAGTACTAGCAAAATAGCTTCCTGCATAGATGATCCATAGTTGAAGTCACTGGCCTTGTTCCAAATTGTCAAATGTCTTCACCTGAATGTTGATAAATGAATCACCACACAGAAAAAAGTGATTTATACAGAAAAGGAAAGAGTAGAGACCTTTCTGGCACTGCCAGGGAACAGGCACCCCCTGGCCTGCACAGGCTCATACCCTAGAAAGTCCTCACAATTGCGGGTGTGGAGCCACGACAGCCTCCACGGAAGGGGTCTGAGTTGACCAGCGCAGAATGTCGCTCAGAGCAAGGAGAAGCCTGGGGTCCTGGGCTGCCTCTTGCTTCACAGCAAGATTACTGGAGTATGGTTTCCAAAGAGAAGCCCATGTACTCTCTGAGGAAACTTACTGCCCTGGGGAAGAAAGCAAGCAATGAAAGGAAATGGAGACAAAGTCTAAAAAGCTTGGAAGGAGGAGGGGAGGGGGATGAGGGATGGGAAGACAGTTGGGTAGGAAGAAATGGTAAGCCAAGCGCCATAACGTCCTGCTCCAAAATATGGATTAAGGACACGGCATACTAATTCCTTGAGTATCTCCTGTGCGCTGAGCATTTTAGAAAGATAATCACACTTGATCCTCACAACATCACTGATAGCAAAGTACGATTCCCATTTTATGGCTGAGGAAACTTAGGCTTGAAGATGAGATTTAGTGAGAATGAGCTAAAGGTCTTTCTGTTACCGAAAGTTGGGGTGCAGCTGCTCGTCGTTCAAAAGCCAATAAAGAGGCAAGGTTGGTGGGAAGGAAAGTTTGCTTAATTTTAGTTGCCGGCAACCAGGGGTGGGGGAGTGGGCAGAAGCCTGTCCAAAGGCCAACTCCTCCCACCTCAGACAATCAGGGGGAAGAGCTTTTATAGACAGAGGGAGGGGGCTACATGCAGAAACAGCACAGTCAGCTCTGACAGTCATCTTGACATTGGTCATGCAGTGGTCTGACCAGTATCATCTTGATTGTTTTAAATATAGTTTGTCTTCAGTTCCAGGATGGGTTTGTTCCCATTTCTTTGACGCCAATTCTAGGAATCATGGCAGCTTATGTTGTGGCTATAGCCTGGTCACCATGTAGTTAACTTCTTCCACCTGGTGGGGGTTTCAGCATCTGTAAGACAGCTCACAGGATATGGCTCAGAATGTTATCTATAACCCTTGAGAAGGAACTAAAGGTCCTTGACTTTGTTTACTGACTAAACTATTATTGTTTGTTTTGTCCTGTTTGACTGTTTTCCTTTGCTTCTGTATTTTCTCACTTCTCTGATTAAACTTATTCTTTGGCTAAATTTTTTCCACAAACAAAAGGCAGCCAGAGGACATGGGGGGAAGGATCATAGGGTCCAGTTTTGTTTCATTTCCGACTCAGATAATGGAGACTCGTGAATGGACATGGTTTGTAGTCTCAGCAATGTCTGCAAAGCAAGAATGGACAACAACATATCAAAGGTAAAGATGTGGAGTAATATTGATGTATATATTACTTTGTTGGTCTATGCCTTCAAAACCCTTTCCAGATGCCTACTACACCACTGCAGGGGGAGACTGGCAGAGTACCAGTGCCCACTCCCCACTAGGTCCACGGGTCCCATCTTTCCCCTTTTTCATGGATAAAGCTGCCTTTAAATAACATTTAGATCCACGTTCCCATCCCTGAGACAAAGGCACCTGAGCAGCACTCCTGCAATCCTATCCGGTCCATCTTCCTGCTGCTTCCTGCTATGGTAAGGCTTTCTTTTTTAAGAAAGCATAAAAATAAAGACCAAAACTTTGGTGCTTAAAAGAACGAAGTTAGGTTTATTTTAAATGAGAACCATCTAGTAAAGTCAATGTGTCTGTTACAGCAGCACCCACAGTGGACAGAGGAACACAAATTAGGGCTGGAAAAAGATGGCGCTGACTAGTGAAAGGAGTAGGTTATAGAAATGGGGTCTCTGTCATGGAGCAAATCAGCAGTGCCCCACAGTGACCCTGACACTGCTGGTAGTTCCTGTCTCTAGACATCCAGGGAAGGGATTTCAGTACCATCTTTAATGTTGGTACAGGAGACAGGAGAGACGAGCTGCCTCTGCCCAGTACCCCTCACCTCCCACTACATGGAGACACACTACTTTTTTAGCTGGTCTTGACAATTAGTTCTGGTTCTACTTTTCTTCACAGGTCCCTAGGCTGACCAGTATTAAACTTTCTCCATCAGCAGGTCCTGAAACAATGACTATTGTACATGCTATGTACATATGACTATCTCTATGTGCTATGTGTCCTAGAAGGCTGTATTACCTGGGCTCCCTTGCCCTCTGGCTGATAGTTGGGGTAGCAACTTCATGAAATCCAAGGATGGCAGAGAGAGGCCCAGGTGTTTACTCTCTACCACAACCCTGACTTGTCATTGTTGTTACCAAACCAACCTTGGGTCCACTTGCCTGTGTGCTGTAAAGCCAATCTACTGACACCGGGTTGTGGTGAAGGAAAAGGCAGCATTTATTGTAAAGGTGCCAATACAAGGAGGAGGGGTGGCTTGTGCTCTAAAACCCTGAACTCCCCAGAGGGTTTCAGCAAAGCATTTTTAAAGGCCAGGTGAGGGAGGGGCAAGATCAGCTCATGCACAGTTCTTTGATGGGTATATGGTGATCAATCCTTAGGTGCCAGAAGGTCTAGGGGCTACATGGTGCTCATGATCATCAAGAAGTTAATTTCTTCCATTGGATTTTGGTTGTTTTAGCATCTGGAAAACTCAGGAAATATGCACCAGATACCATTATCTAGGTACTTCAGGGAGGAGCTACAGCAGAGGTTATGTGGGAGGGGTCTGTCCCGGGAAGTCCCCATAGGGTCTTACTCGGTTACATTGTGTCTCTGGCTGTGGCTGTGTCCCTCCACAATTGTGGTTCCTGGTGAGTGGCCCTTCCACTATGAACCTATAATGACAGAAAGTAGATCAGTGGTAGCTTAGGCGTGGGAGGCAGGAAAGGACAAGAGGAAGAAATTACAAAGGGGAATGAGGAGAACTGCGGGTGATGGATATATTCACTTGATTGTACTGATGGTTTCAAGTGGACACACATATGTCAAAACTTATTAAATGATGTACTTTAAATATGTTCCATATATTGTAAGTCAATTATACTTCAATAAAATGGGGACTTCCTAGGTGGCGCAGTGGTTAAGAATCTGCCTGCTGATGCAGGGGACATGGGTTCGAGCCCTGCCCCAGGAAGATACCACATGCCGCAGAGCAACTAAGCCCATGAGCCACAACTATTGAGCCCATATGCCACAACTACTGAAGCCCACCCACCTAGAGTCCACAACAAGAGAAGCCACTACAATGAGGAGCCCACCCACCACAATGAAGAGTAGCCCTTGCTCGCCACAGCCAGAGAAAGATCATGTGTAGCAACGAAGATCCAACACAGCCAATAAAAAAATAAAATAAATCCAATTAATTAATTAATTAAAAACAAATAAAATGAACATTGTCTCTCATGCCACACATACACACATTTTTTTGCCCATAGTCGACAAAATCTCTCCTGTGTGCAGACAATTCCAGCAAGTCCACCCTCCTACTCTCTTGACAGTTCTTTGCACTGTGAGCCAGAAGTGCCCAGCCACCATTCTGGCCAGGTAGGGGAAAACCAAAATTATTTTGAAATGGATGACAGATCAAAATGCAAAACTAAAACTATAAGACCTTGAAAATAAAGCTTAGGAGGTCTTGGCAACTTTGTAACAGGCACAGATTTCTTACACAGGATCAAAAACCATGAACCATAAAGAAAACACTGATAAATTAAACTTCATCAAAATTTGAAAATTCTGGTCTTTGAAATACTTTGTGAAAATTAAGCAGTAAGCCACAGACTGGGAGAAAATACTTTCAAAACATACATTCCCAAAAGGCTTGGTATATAGACTATATAAAGACCTCTTACAACTCAATAGTAAATAAACAACCTAACTTTTTTAAAGGAGTAAAAGATTTGAATGGATACTCTACAAGAAAATAAATATTGAATGGCAAACAAGCACATGAAAAAATACTCAACATCATTAGTCGTAAGGGAAATGCAAAAGAAAACTGCAATGAAATATCAGTATGCATCCATTAGGATGGCTAGTATTAAAAACACTCAAACTACCAAGGGTTGCTATTAAATGTAAGTCAGTAAGTCCAGCCCACATTAAAAACTGTGATTGCCCAAGGGAGTGAATACCAGGCAGTGGGGATCATTGGATGCAATTTTTGTTTTTTTGAGTCATTCAGCCAGTGTATTTTTAAGATCATAGAAGTTGTTAAGATTTTCATTCTGCTTGGTAAGCAGTATAAGTTATTGAGACCACAACTGGGTACAACCTTAAACGCTGATTGCTGTAAGTGAATTGCTCAATGATTTATGATATATCCATACAATAGAAAACTACTTAGCAATAAAAAGGAATTAAATATTAACATGCAACAAGGATGAATCTTAAAAATAATGTTTATATACACTCTACTATATTTAAAATAGATAACCAACAAGGACCTACTGTATAGCACAGGGCGTTCTGCTCAATATTATGTAACAACCTTAAGGGGAAAGAATTTGAAAAAAAAATAGGTACATGTACATGTATAACTGAATCACTTTGCTGTACACCTGAAACTATCACAACATTGTTAATCAACTATACTCCAATATAAAATAAAAGTTAAAAAATTTAAAAATTAAAGAAAAACAAAACAAAACAACAAAGAAAATAATATGCTTAGTGCAAGAGGCTAGATTTCATAGTGTATGATTCCATGTATGTGAAACAGCTAGAAAAACAAATCTATAATAACAAAAACAAACGTATAGTGACAGAAAACATATCAGGGGTGGCCTGGACATGGGCATAGAAGGAAGGCATTTGACTGGGAGGGGCACAAAGGAACTTTTCGTTGTGATGGAAATGTTCTATATCTTGATTGTGGCGATGGCTACAGAGATGAATACATTTAACAGAACTCAACCAAATGTGTACTTAATAGGGTTGCATGTTAATTATGCCTCAAACTTAGGAAACTCTGAAAGGTGGAAGTAAGGACTCCCTAGGGACCTTGGGACTTGAGGAAAGACATGGCAGTGAGCTCCCTGGGTGTTCTTTTAGCCTTCCACAATATAGGAGTCTGCAACCCAGAACCACCAACAAAGAAAAACTGCAAGAAAAGCTGTCCTCCCTAAGCCAAAGTACTGGGTAAAGGGTGGCCTAACAGAACAGAGCACCTTTTTGGCAATAGCCATCTTCCTCCAGTCTAAGTAACTCACGTTTCTCTAATGTTTCAGCAGGGCTGCGTTGGTTGCCGATCTTCAATTCCCCTCATGGAAATAGGCGGGCAGGTCTAATCAGCCCTCTACTTTTCCACCTGCTGTCAAGAGCCAATTCTTTTTTTTTTCAGCTTTCATTTTTAATTTTTATTTATTTTTTAAAATTAATTTTTATTGGAGTAGAGTTGCTTTACAATGTTGTGTTGGTTTCTACTGTACGGCAAAGTGAATCAGCTATATGTATACATATGTCCCCTCTTTTTTGGATTTCCTTCCCGTTTAGGTCACCACAGAGCACTGAGTAGAGTTCCCTGTGCTATACAGCAGGTTCTCATTAGTTATCTATTTTATACATAATAGTGTATACATGTCAATCCCAATCTCCCAATTCATCCCATCTCCCCTTCCCTCCCTGGTATCCATACATCCATTCTCTACATCTGTGTCTCTATTTCTGCTTTGTAAAAGAGTTCATCTGTATTATTTTTCTAGATTCCAAATATAAACAATATTATACGATATTTGTTTTTCTCTTTCTGACTTACTTCACTCTGTATGACAGTCTCTAGGTCCATCCACGTCTCTGTAAATGACACAATTTCATTTCTTTTAATGTCAACAGCCAATTCTGTATCCAGCAAATACAACCTTCAGGAATGAAGGTGAAATAAAGATATTCTCAGATGAAGGAAATCTAAGAGAATTGGTTGCCAACAGACCTACGTTTAAAGAATGGCTAAAGGAAATTCTCTAGCCAGAAAGGAAATTACAACACAAGGAGGATGGGTCTTCAGGAAGGAAGAGCAATGGAGTGAGTAAAAGTTGGGGTAAATATAATAGAATACTGTCTCCTCATGAGCTTTTAAGATCATGCCTTATGGTTAAAGTAAAATTTATAACATCGTCTGATGTGGGTTCAATGTACATAGAGGAAATACTTAAGCTATTTCTATTTAAAAGCAGGAGGATAAAGGAACCAAAATGAAAGTATAGTTTTTCTACTTGACCCGAAGTGGTTGACATGCTAATACTAGTAAACTGTGATATGTACACATGCATATTGCATTAGAAACTATAAAATAAATAATAAAACTATAAAATAAAATAATAAAACTATATAAATAGGTATATTCAAAACCACTATAAATAAATAAAAATGGAATTTCTAAAAAATGCTCAAGTGTCCCACAGGAAAGCAAGAAAAGGAAAACAGAGGAATGAGAAACAAAATGAATAAACAGAAAACAAATAATAAACTGGCAGACTTATGCTCTAAAATATCAATAACATTGTGGACCGAGTGCGGGTTGGAAAAGAATTTCCAGGCATAACGTAGTGTAGGAAAAAGCAAGTTTATTGAGAACAAAGAACAGAGATGGTGGGAAGGGCGCTGGGGAAACAGCGGGCCAACTTCTTGGCAGACCAGGGAGAGCTGACCCCTTTTGTGGGCTCGCAGCCAACTTTTATAACCCCAAGACAAAGAAAATTCCTGCTAAGAAAACAGTGTTAATCAATTGGTCAGTGCGCCATAAGGCGAAGGGTGTCGTTTGGTGATAGGCTAGGATCCTATATGGTGAATACCTTCCCTAATATGGGGTCTGGTCATCGGCTAGCCCAAGTCATGAGTCATGGGATGTATGTGACAAAGGTTGCTATGCGGGTCAAGTTAACTATGGAATTAGGTTGCTATGGGGGTCGGGTTAACTCTGGAATTTTGTCTTGTGATTTTGGTATAGGGCTCCACAAATAATTACTTTAAATGTAAGTGGTGTAAGAATAACAATTAAAAGACAGGAATTAGCAGAGGTTTTTAAACACCACCACCCAACTAAGCTGTCTACAAGCACCTCACTTCAAATTTTTATGTTATTTTAAAGATTTATTCATTTTAAGCGTCATACTTCTTACACTAAAAACATGTTTTCCAAATAAATCACAAAATAAAATTACTTAATTTTATAATGGACATAAACAATAGTGAACTTGGAAGCAAACAAGCCTGGAATTGTGAAGGATCTTTCAGGCCACCTAGTTTAATGGCCTCATCAGGCCACCTAGTTTAATGGCCTCATCATGGAAAACTTAATTTAACAATATCCTAGGCCAAGAATTAATTTCCAGATGGTGTTACGACACTTAAAATGGCAAGAGCCTCATTCCTCCTCAAGGCTGTCCATTCCCTATGTTGACCAAGGACAGTTTCAGCCCATTGGCTTAAATTCTAATCCAAGCAATACTACAGTTGTAGTTTAATCCCTCTTAAGTATGGTAGACCTTCAAGTATCTGAATGTGCTCTCAAATCTCCTTTTCAAGTCTTTGTTCTCTAAACTACAAATGTTTCTTTCAACCATTCATCACAAGATATGGATCTGGCTCAATTACCACATCACCTTCTTCTGGAAACATTCCAAAGGAATGTATTTCTTAAAGTCATAAAAAAAATCTTAAAATATTTAAAAGAATTGAAAGTATACAGAGTTCAATTTCTGACCACAGTGGGATCAAATTAGAAATTAATAACAAAGACGGCAAGAAAATCTCTAAACGTGGAAAATAAACAACACACTTCTAATTAATTCTCCATAAATTCTACATAGTAACAACGAGCATGTGGAAACTAAAATTAAAAAACAATGTGATTTATAATGGCTTCAAAGAAAATGAATACTTAAGAACATATTTATTAAACATGTACAGGATCTGAATGCAGAAAATAATAGAAATTTTGATGAAAGAAATCAAAGATCTAAATAAATAAAAAGAGATATACTGTGTTTGTGGATTGGAAGACAAAACATATAAATGATGTCAATTTTCCCCCAAATTGGTCTGTAAGTTTTTTTTTTTGTTTTTAAATTTTATTTATTTATTTATTATTTTTGGGGGGGTACACCAAGTTCAATCATCTGTTTTTATACACAGATCTCCGTATTCCCTCCCTCCCTTGACTCCCCCCCACCCTCCCTTGACTACCCCCCCACCCTCCCTCGAGTCCCCCCCATCCTCCCCGTCCCAGTCCTCTAAGGCATCTTACATCCTCGAGTTGAACTCCCTTTGTTATACAACAACTTCCCACTGGCTATCTATTTTACAGTTGGTAGTATATTTATGTCTATGCTACTCTCTCGCTTCATCTCAGCTTCCCCTTCACCCCCCGCCCCCCAAACCTCGAGTTCTCCAGTCCATTCTCTGCATCTGCGTCCTTGTTCTTGTCTTGTCACTGAGTTCATCAGTACCATTTTTAGATTCCGTATATGTGAGTTAGCATACAATATTTGTCTTTCTCTCTCTGACTTACTTCACTCTGTATGACAGACTGTAGGTCTATCCACCTCATTGCATATAGCTCCATCTCATCCCTTTTTATAGCTGAGTAATATTCCATTGTATATATATGCCACATCTTCTGTATCCATTCATTTGTTGATGGGCATTTAGGTTGCTTCCATGTTCTGGCTATTGTAAATAGTGCTGCAATTAACATTATGGTACATGTTTCTTTTGGGATTATGGTTTTCTTTGGGTATATGCCCAGTAGTGGGATTACTGGATCATATGGTAGTTCTATTTGTAGTTTTTTAAGGAACCTCCAAATTGTTTTCCATAGTGGCTGTACCACCTTACAGTCCCACCAACAGTGCAGGAGAGTTCCCTTTTCTCCACACCCTCTCCAACATTTGTTGTTTCCAGATTTTGTGATGATGGTCAATCTGATTGGTGTGAGGTGATACCTCATTGTGGCTTTGACTTGCATTTCTCTAATGATTAGTGATGTTGAGCATCTTTTCATGTGTTTGTTGGCCATCTGTATGTCTTCTTTGGAGAAATGCCTATTTAGGTCTTCTGCCAATTTGTGGACTGGGTTATTTGCTTTTTTGGTATGAAGCTGCATGAGCTGCTTGTATATTTTGGAGGTTAATCCTTTGTCCGTTGTTCCACAGGCAACTATTTTTTTCCATTCTGAGGGTTGCCTTTTAGTCTTGTTTATGGTTTCTTTCGCTGTGCAAAAGCTTTTAAGTTTCATGAGGTCCCATTTGTTTATTCTTGATTTTATTTCCATGATTCTAGGAGGTGGGTCCAAAAGGATCTTGCTTTGATGGATGTCATAGAGTGTTCTGCCTATGTTTTCCTCTAGGAGTTTTATAGTGTCTGGCCTTACATTGAGGTCTTTAATCCATTTTGAGTTCATTTTTGTGTATGGTGTTAGGAAGTGTTCTAATTTCATTCTTTGACATGTTGCTGTCCAATTTTCCCAGCACCACTTATTGAAGAGGCTGTCTTTTTTCCATTGTATATTCATGCCTCCTTTGTCAAAGATAAGGTGCCCATATGTGTTTGGGCTTACTTCTGAGTTCTCTATTCTATTCCATTGATATTTCTTTCTATTTTTGTGCCAGTACCGTACTGTCTTGATCACTATGGCCTTGTAGTATAGTTTGAAGTCAGGAAGCCTGATTCCACCAACTCCATTTTTCCTTCTCAAGATTGCTTTGGCTATTCAGGGTCGTTTGCGTTTCCATACAAATCGTAAGATTTCTTGCTCTAGTTCTGTGAAAAATGCCATTGGTAATTTGATAGGGATTGCATTGAATCTGTTCATTGCTTTGGGTAGTACAGTCATTTTCACGATGTTGATTCTTCCAATCCAGGAACATGGTATGTCCCTCCATCTGTTTGTGTCGTCTTTGATTTCTTTCATCAATGTCTTAAAGTTTTCTGCATACAGATCTTTTGCCTCCTTAGGCAGGTTTATTCCTAGGTATTTTATTCTTTTTGTTGCAATGGTGAATGGGAGAGTTTCCTTAATTTCTCTTTCTGCTCTTCCGTTGTTAGTGTATAGGAATGCAAGAGATTTCTGTGCATTAATTTTGTATCCTGCTACTTTACTAAACTCATCAATTAGTGCTAGCAGTTTTCTGGTAGAGTCTTTAGGGTTTTCTATGTATAATATCATGTCATCTGCAAAGAGTGACAATTTTCCTTCTTTTCCAATTTGGATTCCTTTTATTTCATTTTCTCCTCTGATTGCTGTGGCTAATACTTCCAAAACTATGTTGAATAATAATGGTGAGAGTGAACACCCTTGTCTTGTTCTTCTTCTTAGAGGGAATTCTTTCAGTTTTTCCCCATTGAGAACAATGTTGGCTTTTGGTTTGTCATATATGGCTTTTATTATGTTGAGGTAATTTCCTTCTATGCCCATTTTCTGGAGAGCTTTTATCGTAAATGGATGTTGAACTTTGTCAAAAGCTTTTTCTGCATCTATTGAGATGATCATATGGTTTTTATCCTTCAATTTGTTGATATGATGTATCACGTTGATTGATTTGCGTCTATTGAAGAATCCTTGCATCCCAGGGATAAACCCCACTTGATCGTGGTGTATGATTTTTTTAATGTGCTGTTGGAGTCTGTTAGCTAGTATTTTGTTGAGGATTTTTGCATCTATATTCATCAGTGATATTGGTCTGTAGTTTTCTTTTTTTGTGACATCTTTGCCTGGTTTTGGTATCAGGGTGATGGTAGCCTCGTAGAATGAGTTTGGGAGTGTTCCGCCTTCTGCAATATTTTGGAAGAGTTTGAGAAGGATAGGTGTTAGCTCTTCTCGAAATGTTTGATAGAATTCGCCCGTGAACCCATCTGGTCCTGGGCTTTTGTGTGTTGGGAGATTTTTAATCACTGCCTCAATTTCCGTACTTGTGATTGGTCTGTTCATGGTTTCTATTTCCTCCTGGTTCAGTCTTGGAAGATTGTATTTTTCTAAGAATGTATCCATTTCTTCCAGGTTATCCAATTTATTGGCATATAGTTGCTTGTAGTAGTCTCTCATGATCTTTTGTATTTCTGTGGTGTCCGTTGTGACTTCTCCTTTTTCATTTCTAATTCTGTTGATTTGCATCTTCTCCCTTTTTTTCTTGATGAGTCTGGCTAATGGTTTATCAATTTCGTTAATCTTCTCAAAGAACCAGCTTTTAGTTTTATTTATTTTTCTTATGGTTTCTTTCCTTTCTTTTTCATTTATTTCTGCTCTGATCTTTATGATTTCTTTCCTTCTGCTCACTTTGGGGTTTCTTTATTCTTCTTTTTCTAATTGTTTTAGGTGTAAGGTTAGGTTGTTTATTCGATAATTTTCTTGTTTCTTAAGGTAGGACTGTATTGCTATAAACTTCCCTCTTAGAACTGCTTTTGCTGTGTCCCATAGGTTTTGGGTTGTTGTGTTTTCATTGTCATTTGTTTCTAGATATTTTTTGATTTCCTCTTTGATTTCTTTAGTGATTTCTTGGTTGTTTAAGAGTGAATTGTTTAGCCTTGTATTGTATTTTTTACAGTTTTTTTCCTGTAATTGATATCTAGTCTCATGGCGTTGTGGTCTGAGAAGATGCTTGATATGATTTCAATTTTCTTGAATTTGCCAAGGTTTGATCTGTGACCCAAGATGTGATCTATCCTGGAAAATGTTCCGTGTGCACTTGAGAAGAAAGTGTAGTCCGTCATTTTTGGATGGAAT
This sequence comes from Hippopotamus amphibius kiboko, assembly GCF_030028045.1. Classification (NCBI taxonomy): domain Eukaryota; kingdom Metazoa; phylum Chordata; class Mammalia; order Artiodactyla; family Hippopotamidae; genus Hippopotamus; species Hippopotamus amphibius. Next base: position 17,924,927 of record NC_080203.1, on the reverse strand, counting down.
GTCCTATAAATATCAATTCAGTCGAGATGGTCTAATGTGTCATTTAAAGCTTGTGTGTCTTTATTTATTTTCTGTTTGGACGATCTGTCCATTGATGTAAGTGGGGTGTACAAGTCTCCCACTATTATTGTGTTACTGTCGATGTCCCCTTTTATAGCTGTTAGCATTTGCCTTATGTATTGGGGTGCTCCTATGTTGGGGGCATAGATATTTACCATTGTGATATGTTCTTCTTGAATGGATCCCTTGATCATTAGGTAGTATCCTTCCTTGTCTCTTTTAATAGTCTTTACTTTCAAGTCTAATGTGCCTGATATGAGTATTGCTACTCCAGCTTTCTTTTGACTTCCATTTGCATGGAATAACTTTTTCCATCCCTTTACTTTCCGTCTATATGTATCCCTTGGTCTGAAGTGGGTTTCTTGTAGGCAACATATAGAAGGGTCTTGTTTTTGTATCCATTCAGCCAGTCTGTGTCTTTTGGTTGGAGCATTTAATCCATTTACATTTAAGGTGATTATTGACATGTGTGTTCCAATTACCATTTTCTGAATTGTTTTGGGTTTGTATTTGTAGGTGTTTTCCTTTTCTTGTGTTTCCTACTTAGAGAAGTTCCTTTAGCACTTGTTGTAAGGCTGGTTTGGTGGTGCTGAATTCTCTTACCTTTTGCTTGTCTGGAAAGCTTTTGGTTTCTCTGTCGAATCACAGTGAGATTCTTGCTGGGTAGAGTATTCTTGGCTGTAGGTTTCTCTCTTTCAGGACTTTCAGTATATCCTGCCATTCCCTTCTGGCCTGCAGAGTTTCTGTAGAAAGGTCAGCTGTTATCCTTATGGGTTTTCCCTTATATGTTGTTTGTTGCTTTTCTCTTGCTGCTTTTAATATTTTTTCTTTGTGTTTAATTGTCATTAGTTTGATTTATATGTGCCTTGGTGTATTTCTCCTTGGGTTTATTCTGTATGGGACTCTCTGTTCTTCTTGGACTTGGTTAATTATTTCCTTTCCCATGTTGGGGAAGTTTTCCACTATAACCTCTTTCAATATTTTCTCAGACCCTTTCTTGTTTTCTTCTTCTTCTGGGATGCCTATAATTCGAATGCTGGTACGCTTAATGTTATCACTGAGGTCTCTGAGACTGTCTTCTATTCTTTTTATTCTTTTTTCTTTTTCCTGCTCTGTGGCATTTATTTCCCCCGTTCTATCTTCCAACTCACTTATTCATTCTTCTGCCTCAGTCATTCTGCTGGTTATAGCGTCTAGAGTATTTTTAATTTCAGTTATTTTGTTATCCATTGCTGTTTGTTTTTCTGAGTTCTTATGAACTGTTTCTTGTACTTTCTCTATTTTGTTATTGAGATTTTGTATCATTTTTACTATCATTACTCTGAATTCTTTTTCAGGCATTTTTCCTATTTCCTCCTCATTTATTTGGTCTTGTGGGTTTTTTTCCTGCTCCTTTGCCTGCATGGTGTTTCTTTGTTTCCTCATGGTTGTCCAAACTTTTGGGGTTGCTTGTCCTGGTGATAGAGATGTTTATAGAAGACTGTCCAAGCCTCAGTCTAATGTCCAAGTATTGGATTAAACAAATACTAAGTCTAGGAAACACATACATGTATAAGACACACAATTACTGAATACATTAGGACATAAGGCTCTGAAAAGACCTGACAGAACCCCAGTATGCTATCAGATATATATTCAAAGAGAAACCCAACAGAAATTGACAACTGAAACAGAACAAATCAGAGACAAAAGCAAAAGCAAACAAACAAATAACACCTTACACATACAAACACTAATCCAGGGAGATTTTGTAAGCTAGGATCAAATATAGAAAAGAGCTAGAATACCACCAGACAGAATGGAGATTCTCAGAATGAAATTAGAGAACTGTACTAAGAACTAAGATAAAGACAAAAACCTAATATTAAATACCATATTAAATACCAAGGTGGTGGTTCATCTGGAGAATAGAGCAAGGAGTCTGAGCAGATCGACAGTGTTGCTTATAAGTATGTTAAGATAAAATAAACTTAAAATGGCTGGAAGAAAGGGGAACAGAAGAGCGTAGTGTGATTGGAAATATGCAAATAAAAAGAAAGGATTAGAAATGTATAAAAGATAGGGATGAAAGGAAAGTATGAGAGATATATTGTCTGTACTACCAAAAACTTAGCTAGATATAGAAGTATATAAAAAAGGCAAAAAAATAAAAAATAAAAAAATAAAAATAGAATAAAAAATAGCATTAAAAGTTATGTTATAAAACTTGTAGATCTCTTAGGACTAAGATCGTAATTAATAAAGAAAAAAAAAAAGAGAGAGAAAAAAAATCCAGAACTGATCCCAGAATGGGCCAGTTCAATAGGATTGATACTAATATTTCTGTTTCCTTAGAGTCTCAGCTGTAAGTGTCCTTCTACTCACCTTGGGTTTTTTTGCATTATTCTGTGACCAGCAGAAGTTCCTTTATTGTTTGTCTGTAAGCATCAGTGTTTGGGGAGGGAGAGGGTACAATAATGGCTCCTTCCCCTGGGAATGAGTGAGCAGTGGCGCACTGTTGTTTCAGTCGGGCTTGGAGGTGCCTGTTGCAGAGGGATGCCGGTGGCTCAGGTGTAAACAGAAAGTCTTAGAGTTGGGCCTCTCTCGGGTTTTTTTTGTTTGTTTGTTTGTTTTTCTCAGCAGCCTCCCTGCTGCCGGCATTCCAAGAGGTTTTAATCTAGCCCCACCCGAGTGTCTGAGGGTACTTGTTATCCCTGAGCGCCTTAGGTGGCCCACAGGGCATCTCTCCACTGCCTGTTGCAGAGGCGCCGAAAGAGAGAGAGAGGCTATGCCCGCTGCTCCTCCCCCCCCCCGCCCCTGGCCCATGAGCCTGCACCTTCCAGCCGCCATCATGGCCTGGCAGCTCTCAGGGACGGGAACTCCTCGCCGCGGACCTCTTCTCTCCTGTCCTCTCAGTCCGTCACCTTACTGGCAACAATGTTTCTCACCCTGAACCAGCTCTCCGGTTCCCATGCTCCTGCTCCTGGACCCTCTGTTCAGCTGTGGATCGTCGTCTCGGTCCCAGAATGCTGAGCTGTGGTGCGGACCCTGCGTGTGTTTCTCACTCCCTCCCGTCTGCCACAGCTCCACCGCTTCACCCTCTCTGAGCTGTCGTAGATGCCTCCCTACCGGTTATGTCTGGCTCCTTGCGGTCCTTTCTGGTGTCCGAGGCCGTCTGCTGGTGTTCAGCTGGTTCTCTGTGGGAATTATTGTGTCCTTCGGTGCATTCCCAATGCATCTGTGGAGAGGGATGCATTCCACATCCCTCTACTTCGCCACCATCTTTTTTGAGCGGTTTGTAAGTTTAACTATTTCTAGCAAGGTTTTTTGTATCCATAGACAAGATTATTCTAAAATTTATATGGACAAACACCAGCCCTAGAATAGCTTAAGAAATGTTGAAAAAGAAATATAAAGTTCGAGGAATCACCCTACCTGATATTAACACACACTCTACAGCTACAGTAATCAAAACAGTGTGGTATTGGAGAAAGGACAGATAGACACATAGGTCAATGGAATGGAAGAGAAAACACCAAAATAGACCCACAGAAAAATACTCCACTGGTTTTTGACAAAGGTGAAAAAGAAATTCAATGGAGGAAGGAGAGCCTTTTTAGACAAACTGTGCTCTAGCAATTAGATATTCATAGTCAAAAATTGAACCTGGATTTAAACCTCCAAACCCTACATAAAAATTAACTCAAAATGGACCACAGACTTAAATGTGAAATAAAACCTTTAAAAAATTTAAAAGAAAACATAGGAGAATATCTTTAGGACCTAAGGCTTGGTAAAAAGTCCTGATGTATGATACCAAAACCATGATCCATAAAAAAATTGGACCTCATCAAAATTAAAAACTTTTGCTGTGAGAAAGCCCTTGTTAACAGAATGAAAAGACAAGCTACAGACTGGGTGGAAAATATTTGCAAACCATATATCTAACAAAAGAGGTATATCTGAAATATATAAAGAACTCACAAAACTTAACAACAAAAACAAATGGTTCAATTAGAACATGACAAAAGGCAATTCACTAAAGAGGATATACAGATAGAAAATAAGCCCATAAAAAGATTTTCACCATTATTAGCCATTATGGAAATATAAATTAAAACCACAATGAGATATCACTACATACCTATCAGAATGGCAAGAATAAAAAATAGTGATAACACCAAATGCTGATGAGGATGAAGAGAAATTAGATATATTCATAAACTGCTGATGGGAATGTAAAATGTTACAGCCACACTGGAAAAGTTTGGCTGAGTGTTATGAAACTAAACATGCACTTACCATACAACCCAGCAATTGCACTCTTGGGCATTTATCACAGATAAATAGAAATTTTTGTTCACACAACAACCAGTGAACAAATATTCACAGCAGCTTTATTCCTGATAGCCAAAAACTGGAAACCCTGGTGTCCTTCCTGGGTAACTGGTATACAAACTATGGTACAACCATACCAAGGAATACTAACTCAGCAATAGAAGCAGTAAACTATTGACACTTGACATTCCCAGCAACTTGGATGACTCTCCAAAGAATGACACTGAGTGAAAAAGCCAATCCCAAAAGGTTACATACTGTATGATTCCATTTATATAACATTCTCAAAAAGACAAAATTTTAGAAGCAGACAATAGATTAGTGGTTGCCAAGCATTAAGGAGGGAGATCAGGAGGCAAGTGGGTGTGGTCAAAAAAGGTCAACACAAGGGATCCTTATAGTTATGGACCTGTTCTGTATCTTGTTGGTGATGGTGGATGCATGAATCCACACAAGTGATAAAACTGCATTGAACTAAACACACACACACACAAAGTAAATTGGGGAAATCTGAACAAGATAGATTGTGCCAATATCCTGTTGTAGGATTTTACAGAGTGAAGCAAGAGAGCGAGGCTATATGCAGGAAGCAGCATTTATTTATGCCGGCATAGGCCCCGCGGATTCATATCCAGAGGCTGAGCCCTGAACAAAGCGGGACCCTTTCTTTTATACTTTCTGTTAACTTTCTATACATTAGGCTTTCTTTGTCCCCCAAATAAGGTAACACGGAAGGTAGCATGTGACTTGATTGGATACTCTTCTCTCAAGGCCTCTGGGGCAGCTTCAGAGTTACAAGGGAAGATATGCAGAAAACATGCAAGAGGAGTTGTGGAGTAAGCAGGCACATATAGATAACAACTGTACCCAGCTTTGTTTTTCTCCGGTTGAATTATGGCCTCTAGGTCCTAAAGTTCCTAGAGTTCCCACTACAATCCTGATTTTGATATTGTACAGTACTGCAGTTTTGAGGTTGCTACCAACTTCAAAAGGTGGAAAACTGGGTAAAAGGCACTTTTTTCTTGCAGCTGTATGTAAATCTACAATTATCTTAAAAGAAAAATTTTAATTAAAAAATCAATTGCAGTTCTATATACTAACAATGAACATGTGTAAATGAAAATTAAACACACAGTACCACTTACAGCCACTCTAAAGGAAATGAGATAGATGTAACTCTAACAAAATAGTACAGGGTTGCTGATGAAGTACAAAGAAGTAGACCAAAGCAGTTCTTTTGTGGTGATGAAATATTTTTGTATCTTGATTGTAGTGTTGGTTACATGAATCCTCACATGGAATAAAATTGCTAGAGCTATACACACACACACACACACACACACACACACATTATTGCAGGTGAGAAAAATGGTGAAAGCTGAATTAGGCCTGTAGTCTAGTCAAGAGTAATATACCAGTGTCAGTTTCCTGGTTTTAATATTATACTGCATCTATAGAAAATGTCACCATTGGGAAGCTGGGTGAAAGGCACAAGGTCTTTTTTGTGCTATTTGTGCAACTTCCTGTGAGTCTATAATTATATCAAAATAAAATCTTAAAAATAAATGAGATAAGGGCAAGGAGAGGTTTCAGAAATGATTGGAGGGAACAGGCTCTGCAAATGAATGAGGCTGGATCCAGTCTGGAACAAAGGGTTTCAATAAAGCTCAAGTCTATATTCCTGTGGCTGTTTCTTTTTCCAAATAATTTTTTATTATATTATACAAGTAATACTTATACATATGGATATACATACCTATACACGGAGAATAAAAAGTATGTCTTCCTTCTTACTGCCTTAACCAGAGTAAACAATATTCAGTAATTTGATACATATATGCCCTGGTTGTTTTTATGCATTCATATCCATGTGTTACCAAGTCCAAGCTCACTCTGCTCGCCGCACAACAGGCCAATAAATTGAAGACAAGGTGTTGAGGCAAGGAATATGACTTTATTCAGAAAGCCGGCAAACCAAGAAGATGGCAGACAAATGTCTCTAAATAACCATCTTATCTGGGTTTGGATGCCAGTTTCTCTTATAGTACAGAAAGGGCGGAGGAGATGAGGAAGTAAAGTAAAAAGGCTGTAAGATTTGCAAATGTCCCCTGGAATGGCCAGCCTCGGGTAGGGGATGTGTTAATTTCTTCTTTCTTGCAGCCATCCACAGGTGCACAGGGTCTGGATGTTTCCCTGAACAAAGGCACTTTGGTTTAACATTCAGGCAGAGGGGCAGGGTTCCCTGAGGCAGACCGTGAGGTATAGACAGTATACTTTTAGTGAACAAAAGCAACAGGAAGCAAATGCTAAAGTAAAAGAAACAGATCCAACATATAGTCAGATTTGGCTTTTCTCTATTACAACTGTACATGAATCTGCTGGGTTCCTTACATGCTTATACAGATGCCACAGAGATATTCAGTGTGATGGTGAACAGGCATTTTGAGAGGGACTATTAAGGTATTAACTTAGGCCAGCCCTCCTTGTGCAAATTGGGATGAGGTCTTCGTGAATCAACTTCTTGCAGACAGCTTTTTGCAAGTCCTGACTATAATGAAGCATGCTTATTTCAATAGTCTTGAAAACGTGATGGAGTTTGGATTGGATTTGGTTTAGAAAAAGATAAGATGAAACCACGAAAGGGCTTTTTAAAAAAATTATTTATTTATTTATTGCTGTGTTGACTCTTCATTGCTGTGCTCAGGCTTTCTCTAGTTGTGGCAAGCAGGGGCTACTCTTCGCCGTGGTGCGCAGGCTTTTCATTGCCGTGGCTTCTCTTGTTGCAGAGCACGGGCTCTAGGCACGAGGGCTTCAGTAGTTGTGGTTTGTGGGCTCTAGAGCACAGGCTCAGTAGTTGTGGCGCATGGACGTAGTTGCTCTGCCGCAACACCAGGGATTGAACCCGTGTCCCCTGCGTTGGCAGGTGGATTCTTAACTGAGCCACCAGGGAAGTCGCTATGAAAGGGCTTTAAAGTCCAACAGGAAGAAAAAGTCAATGAATGAGAGCAAGTGAATACCCGAGAGGACCTTGTGCAGTATCCAGGGCAAAGATAGACTAAGGGAAGTGCTAAGAAATCACTATGGGGTCAAAGGTAAGGAAAATGAGGCAACGGAGCAATTCACGAATAAAGAAATACACATGACCAGCAAATATACCAGAAAGAAAAACATGTGCGTGTGGGTTCGGTGAAACTCCATAGCGCAGAGGTACCAGAAAAATGTGAATTAAAGTACAATGGATTGGCTGGCCCGGTTTTCTGCGGAGAAACTGAGGGAAAGGGGATGATGTAAACAGGCACAGGGTAAACGGGCTGATTCTGACCGCAGAATCAGCACAGCGGTCCAGACCCTCTGGGACTCCACTCCCCTGCTCTAGCGCATTCTGCAAAAGGATCCCTGGAGAGCAGCGCCTTCCAAAGCGCTCAGGTCCTGGGGCTCACTTCTTGGGAGTCCTAGAGGAGGCGGGGCTTGCCGGCGGGGCGGGTCCCGGGGGCGGGGCCGAGTAGGCAGCAGCAGCTCTGTGGAGCCCGGCAAGGGGCGTGGCCACGCTGGGGGCGCAGCTAGGCTGGCGGTCGCCACTCCGAGAGCAGGCGAGGGGGCGGAGCTGTCCCTGGGCGGCTGAGGCGGGGCCTTGGCTGGGGCCGGGGCTGCCGCTGCAGCTGGAGCCCAGCCTGGGAGGGGAGACCGAGGGCGGGGCGCGGGGAGGCGGGGCGGGCGAGGACCAGAGGGCTGCTGGCAGGCGGCTCAAGGCCTCGCGTCCACCTGCCCGCCCGCTCCCGCTGCAGTCTGTCCCGGGTCTGCGCCGGCCCTGGCCCATGGCGGCGTCAGCGGCCCTGTCCGCAGCGGCGGCGGCGGCGGCCCTGTCGGGCCTGGCGGTGCGGCTGTCGCGCTCGGCAGCGGCCCGCGGCTCGTACGGCGCCTTCTGCAAGGGGCTCACGCGCACGCTGATCACCTTCTTCGACCTGGCCTGGCGGCTGCGCATGAACTTCCCCTACTTCTACATCGTGGCCTCGGTGATGCTCAACGTCCGCCTGCAGGTGCGGATCGAGTGAGCATCCGCGGCAACCTCAGCCCGGCCGCGACGGCAGGGGCACCAGCATGAAGGACCGCGGGGCCCGCGGCCGCCGGCACTCCGCGGGGGAAGGAGGAGGGGCGGCCCGCGCCCCAGGGCCCTAGATCTGCGCGGAGGACCGAGCCCCGTGCCCCCGCTCCTGCCACCCTTGACGCGGCCAGTGCTGAACTGCACAGAAGCTCGTGAAACGGGCCCTTTCCATCGAACTCGAGAAAATTATTTGCCTGCGGCCGACCTGTTGCCTCACCTTGGCCGAAGCGGGGAGCAGAAGGAAGAAATTCTGCAGCAGGTACCTGAAGGACTGGCCCTGACCAAAGCGGTAGGAGGCCAGAGGTTGGACTTTCGGAGGGAGGGAGGTGGTTGCCATGACGTCTAGATGACCAGGCCCCTCGGCGGTTTGAGGGAGACGTGGAAGGGGCCCGAGGAAGCCAGCCCGGAAAGCTGCCGAGCCGAGAGCAGGCGAGACAGGGCGGACGAAGGCCGTCCAGACTCCCTTGTCACAGTTCCAAGATGGGGGTGAGGGGCGACGGCCTGGGCATCTTGGAGGGTCAGCCCATCACCTCCCGCCCACGGCCCCGGCGGTGTCACCTGAACACGGGGGAGTGGAGGAAATGGGCTTGGGGAGGCCCGGGGAGGGCCCTGAAGGAGAAAAGATGCTGCCACCCTTGTCCTCCATCCGCCTGGGAGGCAGCCTGGAAGGATGGTGTTCTTGGCCAAATGCCAGGTCTGTCTCTTTCTCAGCCCTTCACAAAACTGCCTCCTGCCCGGTCTCTGGGGCCAGGGGACTGCTCTCTGCCTGCTCCTGCTGTCTCTGTTGCTCCCGTCCCCACTCTCCCAGGGCATCCTCCAAAGCTCTGCATCTGGGGACCGGGAAGAGTGGGAAAGATGGGTTCCGCCCCGGCCCTCCCCCCATCTCAGCCACGCTCCCTCCAGCTCCTCCCAGTGCCCTCCCAGTGCCACAGAATGCGGTCCTCTAGCTCTGGACGACCTCCAGCAGCCCCCGTGTCCCAAAGGATTTGGGGAAGTGGGAATCTCCTTGAGTGGAGGGCAGCTCTCAGGCTGCGGTGGAGAGCAGATGGAGAAGGGGCTTGTAGAGGAGGCAACACTTGGGGAGACAGGGACCTCTCTGGGTGGGGAGCAACTCTCAAGTCCCGATCTCTTTCTTTCTCTCACGAACTGGTGTTTATAGGAGGTGGCCCGCGCCTTCTCTGGTCTTGCGAAGAGAGTCAGATCCCTGCCCAGGGCGCCCCTGACCCTAGAGCTGCCTGGGGAGCAGCTGAGAGAAGGGCCTGATCCATGTGTAGAGAAAGGGCCTTCCAGGCAGAGACCCTGAGGGGTGGGGTTGCCCAGTGGTCTGGCTCTGGCATGGGGAAGGAAGGACGGACCTAGTGACACTCTGGGGAGGTCTGTCCTCCCCACCTACTGGGGCTCTGGGAGGGGAGGGTTTTGCCCTTGTCACAGAGAAAAGAAGTGGTGGAGCTGAATCTGCCTCTCAGCCTGCACTCCCCCAGTTGCCCTCCATTCTTCTGGAAGACTTAGGACATTGGGATGGGAGGGGTGCACAGGCTCCCAGGGGACCTAGAGACAGAGGGACCCATGGTAGGGAAGGTAGGGTGTATGGGAGGTCACAGGGAAGACCAGGGGGACAGTCTGAGCTGAGATGGGAAGAGGAGCGATGAGTCCCAGAACCCCGTGGGGAGCAAGGCCCTCCCCCACTGAGCTGGACCTCCCCATCCCTCCCCTAATCCCACCCAAGGCCTGACCAAGGGCTCCTCAGGGTTGAGTGGCACAGGCTTCTCAGTTTGGGTGATGGGGTCAGGAGGGTGGTGGTGCTGGGTGGGTCCTGGGGACCTGGTGTAAGCAGGAGGGGAAGGGATAATGGTGGCTGACACCCACGCATGACCCCATGTCTCTGTCCCCAGGCTGGCCCCCTGCCCAGGATCGCATGGGAGAGGCTCCTCTGGATGGGCCGGCATTGGTCCTGGAGGGCCTGGCTGCGCTGCTGACTGGCGCACCCGGAGCAGTGCAGAGGGGAGCCGGGAGAGACCCTGGCCCTCACCCCCCACCCGGTCCCACATCTGCTCGGGCACTGGTTGCTCGTGGTCCACGACGTACTCAGAGTTCCTGGGACGGAGAACCACAGCAGCCTGGTTGCCCCTCCCCCGCCCCGGGACCGAGTGGCCGAGCCTCACCACGTGCCCCCCTCAGCCGCCCAGCTGGAGCCCGGGTCCTGTGGCCGCACAGGCTGCTGTCCACCCCAGCCTGAGAGCCGATGAAGATCCCAGGGCCTGAGGCTGCACCCAGGCCACCACGTGCCCCTCGCAGATGCCACAGACGGGGCCTGAAGGCTTCCTTCTTTGTGCCAAGTCACCCAGGAGTCCCTGATCCTGGTGGCCCCTCCTCCACCCCGACTGTGTCTACCCAGGACCACTTCTGGGAGGCTGCCAGCCTGCGGACTGCCTCCGTGGAGCTCTGGGGACAGCCTCTGAGAGACTGACGTGGGGCTGATGGGAAGAGAGCAGAGAGGACGAGGGGCCTCCTTGGAGGTGATGGGCAGATGTGCCCCTTTCAAGCCCAGGTCTCCCCCTCTGGGTGACTCGATCCCCAGCTCCAGCCTCTTCCTGGGCCAGGCAGGGAGGAGGAGGGCCCGGGAATGGCACGAGGGAGGCTCTTCACTGACCGTGTGTGCGCGTGTGTGACTGTGCGTGTGTGTGTGTGAATGTTCCCACACGCACACGAGTGGCTGTGCATTGTAGCGGGCGTGCAGCTGTTGAGCAGGGTGAGCTGCTCGGGGTGCCCTGTCCTCCCTGGGCTCGGGGCTCACCCGGAGCTGCCTGGGGCCGCTTCCCAGCAGGGAGAAAGTGTGTTGGAGCCTCAGGGTCCCCGGGCTCAGAGACCCCCTCTCTCCTGCAGAGAATCTCATCCCCTCCCCATGAGAGGGGCACGGCGGTGGCTCTGGCCGGGGCTGTCTGCGCGCAGAGGGATTGGCCGTGGGAGGGGCCGGGGACACGTCCTCAGCGTGTGTTCCTGCCGCTGCCTTTCTTACCGTTTTGGCCTTGAGTAGTCCGCTGCTTCCGCTTTCCCACCTCTTCCTCGTCCCCCCACTGGGCCCTTGCTGCCTGACAGGCTCTCGCTGCACTTTATTTATCTGCAGTCTGTTTCTCAGACAGCGGCGCTTGGACACCGACGTGAATAGGACGACGTTCACGTTTCTGTGTGTGATGAACTCTGCAGCAGTCAGCACAGTCTGGGCAGAGACATGTTCTCGTTTCCGGTGTTGTCAAAACTTGTTGTCCGTCTAAGTTAAGAAAAACGTCCTTTGAGTTCAATAAAATGGAAACTGGAGGCCTCCCGTTTCTGGTGTGGTGCCGCCTTGGAGGAGAGAGGGGCCGGTGGTGAGGAGCTGGGGGAGGGGAGCACCCTGAGGGCTCTAAGGGGGCGGGGCCGCAGCAGGGGACAGTGGCCTGTTCAGAAGGTGCTCCGAGAGCCGAGAGCCGACCTGACCTGGACCACTGCCCCCGTGAGGAGAAGGCAGCTGCATAGGCCTGGCCTAAGAGGTGGCAATGTGTCCCAGTTTGTCCCATTCACAAAACTTTATTTGAATAACCAATCAACTAAGTCTTTATTTTAGAGCCTGATGTTAGAAAGCGCTTAATTCAGTTGAGCCCCGAGGGTGGGCTGGGGTAGGTGAGGTGAAATGGCCTGTCTGCAGATCCTTTTGTGTCACCCGGAGGCCCCTCTGCAGCAGCAGGTGGCAAGGTCCCCCTTGCCTCCCTGGCAGCCACCAGGGAGTACCCAGTTTTGGAGAAGATCCGCCTCCGGGACTGGAAATCTGCGTCCCGTCCCCCCACCTTACACCCAGGCTGTCCTGTCAGAGAAGCCGGGGTGGGGGCTCTGAGGCTGCCGCAGGGGGAGGGTGGCCTGCCGAGGAACACAGCACCCGCCTCAGAGGAAGGAAGGCCCGCAGGACCCAGGAGAGAGGTGTCCTGAGGACTCCTGGTGTGGCCACACGAGAAACACAGCCTGGGGTAAGACACCTGTTGCCAAGAGTTCCCCAGGGGTGAAAGCATCTTGACAAGAGGGCCCCTTCCACCATCTGCCACCACAGGAGGGAGGGGTGGACCCTGTCCCTGTCAGAGCCCCGAGCTTCCTGCCCCTTTGTCCGGATGGTTCTGTTCAGTCCCTGATGGTCCCACACCCGCTTCAGGGACCAGGTAGCCTGGCACAAGCAGATGGGAGAGGACGATGCAATGCCCGGGGGCCGAGGCACCATGATGAGGGAGGACCACGTTTCCCTGCAGGGAGGAAGGCAGGCTGGTACGTTGTGCTCTGGTTAAGAGGGGCACCTAGGAGACCAGAGACCTGAACCCTGAGCCCAGCTCCTCCACTGACAGCGGCAGGGCCCCAGGCCAGCCACGAGCACTCGTGCGTTTTCAGGAGGGAGCCTTCAGGGTGCTGTGGGCCTTCAGTGTGATGATGTCTCTTTAACAAGTGTCCTCAGGTCTCAGCTGGAGCAGCCCTGTCACCATGAGGAACGGAAACGAACCGACAGCTGATGAGAGCCTGCTGAGCTGCAGGCACAGTGCTGGGTGCCTTGTTTCCCTCACGGCGTAATCCCCGGGCCACCTGTTGGAGGAGGTCACCGAGAGGATGTCACTGCAGGTTGACCTGAGAGCTGGCCCAGGGCAGTCAGAGGTTCCTCACCCTTCCCGTGTCCTTGGAATGCAGGTCCTGCCCACTGTTTCCAAAGCCAGAGCCCTTTCAAGGGTGCAGCCTTGAGAGAGTAAGACCATCTGGCCTGAATATGTGACAGAATCCCGTTAAGGCCTCCCTATAACATTTTAAGATTCTGGCAGGCGGCTGCGGAGATCTACTTGTCTTTGAACCCTGCCCCCTTCCCAATCTGGAGCGTTCTGCCTCTTTCTAGGTCTCTCTTTGCTTTCTGTGTACAGGACCAGTTTGCATACCAGCACCACCGTTATCCCCATTTTGGGGGGACGCTGAGGCTTGGAGCCCAGTCTGAACTAGAACCCCAAGCAGAAGCTCCTTTCCCGAGGCCCCAGTGCCCCCTGGAGGGGCAGGGAATTAGGCTGGAGAGGTGGTGGAAGGGCACAGGCTGAAGGCGACCCTGGTCTTTCTGGGTAGGCACCAGCGGACAGGTTAGAAATCCAGGGCCTGGGGCAGAGCTGGGAGTGTTATCAACATGGAGCTCCCCAGTGGGGGCAGCTGGGGCCACGCTGAGGTGGGCACCTGTCTTCTCCCGAACCTCCCACCTCTGGAGGCTGACTGGGATCCAAGCAACTGAGTCCAGGGAGGGCAAAAGAGCAACCAGTTCCAGGAGGACTAGAGCCTCTACAGTCAGAACAGGAGAGATGCAAACGGCGTACAGCGTCCCAGCCCACCCCACCCCGAGGGAAACTGCCAAGTTTCAGATGTCTGTTTTGTCTGTCACAAAGAAACAGATATCGCAGCTTAATGAATATAGAGTTTTGATTTCGGATGAATTTTCACTTTGCATTCATGTCCTTATGTATATAAAATTAGGAACATATGACTTTTTTCACTTTAGGATATAAACTCTTCCTGCTTGTCTTGCCGTGTGATTAAGTATGCTCTGCCTCTAAAACCACACAGCATCTCTGGTATGAAGCTTTCATCATGTATTTCCCACTGCCTCTCAGTTGTTTTCCTTTGTTGTTTTTTGTTTGGGGGGTTGGATTTGGGGTTGTTACTGGGTTTCATTTGCTCTTGTTGTTTTTATCAATGATGCGGTGACAGATGTCATTGTGGATAAATGCCGTGGCACAGCCACGGTCACTGTCTCAGCAGACACTCCTGCAAGTGGGCCAAAGGGTATGCATGTCTTAGGGGTTTGACACCCTCCGGAGCAGTGGTGCCGAGCTACTCTGCTCATTCCACTCAGGAGGGAGACTGTTTTGAGATAAGGGTGGCAGTTCTGGATCACAACAGGTTTTAAAATTTGTTACTGCCTTTCCTGCCTCAAGCTGGATGCATTTCTCTCTTCTCAAGATGCGTATAATCTTTCAGTTAACTCATCATTTCCCTAAAACTCTTCCTTTCCCATCATCCCCAACTCATGGCTAGAATTAAATACAGTCTCCAATTGTCTTGGGGTAAAGGCGAGGATCCCTTCTTTCTTCTCTTCCCCTTTACCTGTACGGAAGTCTCATGACAGGTTTTAAATCTCTCAATTAGATAAGCCAAATAATTTATTGTGGTAATTTTATTTTGCATGCCTTTGAATACATATCAAGATAATTGTTTTTGTATGTCCATTAGCCATTGTAGTTTTTAACTGTAGGGAGTAATTTTTTATTGAGATATAATTGACCTGTAAATCGTCTACCTTTAAAGTGTACAACCTGTTGCTTTGATACATTTATATGTTATAATTAGATTACCACTGTAGTGGTAGCTGACACCTCCATCACATCACATAATTATCGTTTCTATTTTGTAGTAAGAATAATTAAGATCTAGTCTCTTAGCAACTTTGAAGTTTATGATACAGTGTTGTTGACTATAATCACTATGCTGTGCATTAGATCTCCAGAACTTTTTCACCTACTGGTTGCAAGTTTGTATCCTGAAACAACATCTCCCCAATTCCCCAACCTCCCAACCCCTGCTAACCATGGTTCTACTCTGTTTTTATGGGTTTGGTTTTTTTAGATTCCACATAATGTAATATCATATAGTATTTGTCTTTCTCTATTATTCTTGTCTAACTTAGCATAATGCCCTTAAAGTCCATCCATGTTGTCACAAATGGAAGGATTTCCTTCTTTTTCACAGCTGAATAGTATTCCTGTGTGTGTGTGTGTGTATGCACACACACGTGCATCTCACATCTTCTTTGTCCATTCATCCATTGATGGATACTTAGATTGTTTCCATATCTTGGCAATTGTGAATAATGCTGCAATAAGCATGGGAGTTCAGATATATTTTCAATATCCTGTTTTCATTTTCTTTAAACATATGCCCAGAAGTGGAATTGCTGGATCATATGGTAGTTCTGTTTTTAAAGTCTAGAACCTAGAGGTACGGGAGCTGTGGTGGTGCTGAGGCCAGCCTGCCTGTGTTTGAGGTGAAGTCGGGTGCTCACTTCCTTCTCCTGCCTGGGCACAGACAAATACTCAACAAACAATAGGATTAATGCAATCAGAGCACCGATGTCATTTTCCCTAATAAACCTTCTCAGTTTAATAGATTCCCACCAACAAAATGACACCTTCTCAGTGTCCCCCGAGTCATCCCCTCAGTGCCAGACGCTGGGGCAGGTTTTTAGGGCACAAAGGAGAGCAAGTTAAATGCGATCTCTGCCCTCCGACTGGGAACAGATACATGATTCATCCACTTGGCATCTAATACATGGGCATTTGTGAAACAAAATCAAATTCACCCTCAACTCAGGGCGATGCACTGCACGGGAAATCTGGGAAGGCATCTGCTACAGGAGCAGCTGGGGAAATGCAGGGTCTGGGAAGTGCCCCCACGGGCCTTCTCTGCCCCCACCTTCTCCCCTTGGGACCAACGCACACAAGATGGAGCCAGTTCTGCTGTCAGAACAGGGGTGGTGGAGCCCCTCTGGGTAGGGTCTTTGCATGGGGGACAGGGAAACGAGAGGATACCTGGCGGGAGCACTGCTGCCTGAGTACCCTCTCTCTCTGAGGGTTCCCCCCTTCTATGGAAGATGGGCACCGCCCTGGTCAGAGGCCTAAGTGTGGTCACCGAGGCCTGGGCACATGCCACACAGGAGGAAGCATGAGGTCTGCTTCTGTCAAAGCTGCTGCCTCGCGGATACCCTCTGGTCACAGTCACCTCTCAGGGCCTCTGGCCACAGTAACCTCTCAGGGCCTGAGGCTCCTGCTGTCAGTCCTCAGCCTCTGTGCCCCTAGTGGACCCTGCTGCCACCCTAGGAGGCGACACGGGCCGCATGCTCGAATCCCATTGGGTGTGCAATGCACAGGGCCCACCTCTGCTGCCCTCCAGCCAATGATGGTGCGGTGGACAGGCTCCTATGATCACTAAGAGGAGGTGAGCGGGGACATTCTAGCTCCTCCCATCATTGGTGAGGGCACCAATATAGTGGCTGTAAGGAAATAGACTGGGGTCCATGCCCTGTGTGTGCTTCAGGGGATGAGGGGCTGGTCTGTGGAGTCCTTGGGAGGATGGGAGCCGGGAATGGAAGATGTGGCTTTTTGATCAGAGATGCAGCCCTAGAAGAACCTGGGCGATCCACACCCCCATTACTATGATTCTCTTTTTCCTGCCTCATGGATCACATCCTCTGTAAATGGGAAATAGGGAGGCCTGGTCCAAACACCCGAGGCATATATACCATGACCAAGTGGCATTTATCCCAGGATTGCAAAGTTGGTTTAACATCAGAAAACCAATTAACGTTATACTCCATATTAATAGAACAGAGGGGTAATATAGCAGGAAAGAGCTAAATCTGACTACATGTTGGATCTGTCTCTTTTACTTTAATCTTTGCCTCCCATTGCTTTTGTTCACTAAAATGATGCTGTCTATACACAATGGCCTACTTCAGGGAACCCTGCCCTTCTGCCTGAATGTTAAACCAAAGTGCCTTTGTTCAAGGAAACATCCTGACCCTGTGCACATGTGGATGGCTGCAAGAAAGAAGAAATTAACACATCCCCTCCCCAACCTGAGGCTGGCCATTCCAGGGGACATTTGCAAATCTTACAGCCTTTTTACTTTACTTCCTCATCCCCACCCCCCCATTATATAAAAGAAACTGACCTCCAAAGCCAGATAAGATGGTTAGTTTAGAGACATTACTCTGCTATCTTCTCAGTCTGCCAGCTTTCTGAATAAAGTTGTATTCCTTGCCTCAACACCTGTCTCCAATTTATTGGCCTGTCATGCACTAAGTGACAGTAACACATGATCATTGCAATAGATTAAAAAGATGGACTTGATGAAATCCAACACCCATTCATGATTTTAAAAACTTTTAACAAATTTGGGATAGGAAATTCATCCTGGCAAATAGTGTCTACAGAAACCTCAGTGTGCTTAAGACTTAATAGTGAAAGAATGAGTATTTTCCCTCCTATTGGGAACAATGCAGGGTGTCCACTTTTGCCATTTCTCTTCCACATTGTACTGGAGGTTCTAGCTAGTGGAATAAGCCCCAACCCCACCAAAATAAAGCCATCTTGATTGGAAGGGAAGAAATAAAACTGTACTTATTCACAGATGATCCTATATGGAGAAAATCCCAAGAGATGCACACACACATAAAAGCTACTAAACTGAAAGACAAATTTAGCAAGGCCACAAGACACAATATCAACATAAAAATATCAATTGTATTTGTATATATTAGCAACAAAAATTCCAAAAACGAAATTAAGAAAACAATTTGATTCACAATAGCCTTAAAAAAGAATAAAACAATTAGGGTTAAATCTGATAAAATACGTACAAGACCTGCATACTAAAAATTACTAAGAATTACAAAACATTGCTGAAAAAATTTAAAGAACTCGATAAATAGAGGCAGTTCATGGATTGGGAGACTCAATATTGTCAATATGGCAAGCTTCTCCAAATTTTTCTGTAGATTGAACACAATATCTATCAAAACTCAGCTGACTTTCCTGTAGAAATTGACAAGCTGGTCTTAAAATGTATGTGGACCATACATTTATGTTACCTTTAACAGCCAAAACATTTTGAAAAAGGAAAACAATTAAAGGATTTACCATACCTATTTCAAAACTTATAAATCCACAGTAATTGAGACAGTGTGGTACTCGTGCAAAGATAGGTGTGTAGATCAGTGGAACAGATCGAGAGACTATGAAACATCCTTAAATTTATGATCAATTGGGCCTTTTATTGTGGCAAAATACATATAAAAATTTTGCCATTTTAAAGTATAGAATTCAGTGGCATGAAGTACATTCACAGTGTTGTGCAACCATCACCATTCTTTAGTTCTAGAACATTTTCATCACCCCAAATGAGAACACCATGCCCATTAAATGGTCAGTCTCCATTCCTTCCCTACCCTAGGCAAACACAAATATGCTTTCTATCTCTATGTATATGCTTTTTATGGATATTTTATAAAAATGGAATCATACAATATGTGACATTTTATGTCTGGCTTCTTTAACTTAGCATAAGATTTTGGGAGTTCAATCACAGTATTGCATGTATCGGTACTTTGTTCCTTTTTATGGCTGAATAGCATTCCATTGTATGGATGTATATTTTATTTATCCATTCATATGTTGATGGACATTTGTATTGTTTACACTTTTTGGCCATGTGAATAGTGCTACTATGGACATTCAAGTACAAGTTTTGTTTGAACACCTGATTTCAATTTTGGGGGTCCACATCTAGGAGTGGACTTGCTGGATCACATGGTAGTTCTATGTTTAACTTATTGAGGAACCACCAAACTGTTTTACACAGAGGTGGCACCATGTACAGTCCCACTTAGTAATGTACGATGGTTCCACATCCTCTCCAAGAGTTGTTATTTTTCTTTTTTAAATTTATGGCATTCCTAGTATGTGTGAAGTACTATCTCCTAATTTTCATTTGCATTTCACTAGAGCTAATGATGTGGAGCATCTGTTCATTTGCTTGGTGGCCATTTATACGTCTTCTTTGCAGGAATATTAAGTACTTAGAGATAAATTTGACAAAAGTTCTGCAAGACCTGTACACTGAAAACTACAGAAGAAATTAAATAATACATAAATAAATGGAGTGATATACCTTACAGATTTGAAGACAGTGTTGCTGGATGTCAACTCTACCAAACTGATCTATAGATTCAGTGCATTCCCAATAAAACCACAGTAGTACTTTTAAAAGAAATTGACAAAGTGATTCCAAAATTTCTATAGAAATGCAAAGGGTTAAGGACAGCCAAACATTTTTGAAAAAGAACAAAAATGCAGGATTTGCACTACCTCATTTCAAGACTTAGTACAGAATAATCCAGGCAGTGTGATCTTGGCATAAAGATAGATTTAGAGATCAATGGAACAGAACAGAGAGTTTAGAATATACTCACAACTGTAATTGCCTTTTGACTGAGGTGTCAAGGCAATACAACGGAGAAAATATCATATTTTCAACAAAGTACTGGAAACATTGGAAAAACACATCTTTAAAAACAAAACTTGACTTTAAACAAAAATATCTATCTATTTATTTATTTATTTATTTGGCTGCTCTGGGTCTTACTTGCAGCATGTGGGATATTTGTTGCAGCACGCAAAACTTAACTCACATCATATACAAACATTAACTCGATATCATGACATACATATGAGCCAAAACCACAATACATGCCACCTGGGAATTCCTGCGGCTCAATGTTGCACTGTTGGGTTCCCTTTCTCTGATGTCAATTTTAATAAAAAGTCAGATTCTATCACCCTGGGGATCACAGCGAAATGGCTAAAGCAGAGGCTCTACAACCTCACATTGACAACCACTCTCCCCACTCCCTTCCCTATACCCTAAGACCTCTCTTCTCTTCCTTCTCTTCCCCTTATCAAAACTGGCGTGCACAGGTGACTGTTCCTGTCGCTGAAGGCCTTGGCAACACAACACCCTCCAGCGGTTTCTGATGTAGTTCAAGGAATCCACCAGGAGATGGCGATGCTCCATTAACGCCGGCCAGCCTCGCGCTGGGGCGTGGAGTATTCACCCAGCTTGGGCAGAATTCGCTTTCTGTAAATGAACAAACCATGAGGATGAGACATGCAGGTTTTCGAGTTATACGAGGTGCAAGATCTTGAGCAAATAAGAACCTATGAGCTGATTATGTGCTTCCTATTTCTATGCAAGCTGCAAGATTTGCAGATGCAGCCGGGTAGCAGGGCATCCCAGTAAGTCACCAAGGACTTTTCAGAACACCATCAGTACTGGACATGTGTAGGCCCATCTTTAAACCAGGCGCACGGCGGTTGGATCAGGCTTGGGAGGCGAAACCAGCTGGGTTCGAAGCCCTTCAGGTTACCAGCCGGATGGCCAGGTCCTTCAGGCTCTCTGCGCCTCGCTTCCTTCACCTGCGAGATGATGAGTAATTCCGAGGTTCTCTGAGGAAACGGTGAACTAACGCACATCCATCAGTGAACACTGAGCACGGTGGCTGACACGTGGAAGCGGTCTGTACACAAGGACTCGTCTGTGTTAGTGATCAGCCTGAATCAGACCAGCCGCTCAGAATCAGAACGTCAAAAGGCAGCACTGCGTCGGGGTCGAGAGCACAAACTCTGTCGTTAGACACAGCAGCTCTACCACTTAATCAGGGCAGCGGGATGACACTGGCCTCTCTGAGCCGCAGCTTCGTGACTGGTCAAATTGGCGTGGGCAGCACCCATCTGGCGGCTGTCGCGGGGTCCAATGCGGCCGCGAGCATGGGGAAGGGCTTGGCTCTTGGGACTGGCTGGGTGAATGGCGGCTGCCTTGGGAACCCGGCCGCGGGGGCGCCCGCACCGCGCACCTCCCTGAACCAATGCACTCTTTCCGCCTGGTCAGCCCCGCGTTCACCCCGTTCTCGTCTGCTGGCCCTCAGCTGCACAGAGGGGGTAGCCGAGCTCCAAAGGGGAAAAAGAAAACAGGAAACGGAGGGGATTCTATCTATCAATATTTCCCCGGATTTGGAAAAGACAAAGCCACCCTATGACTTTGATGGCTGGACTACAGCTGAAATCCGCAGTGAGCCTCCCTGAAGCTCACGACCTTCCTCTGCTGGTTCACAGCTTTGCTGGAAATGTCCAGAGGCTGAGTTCACCTGAACCTTTGGCCTCCCGCAGCCTCTTAGCCCTGTCTCTCCTTGCCAGTGCCTCTGGGAGAACAAGTGAAGGACAAGAGCCCGGCCACATTCCTGTCCCCACTCCGTCCTTCCTGTGACTTCGCCTTGGCAGGGAGAAGCAGGCCTTGCAATGCTTCGTGCAGTTTCCTGTCCCTTCTTCCTGTGGATGCTCCAAACTGGGCCCACTTATTCCCCGCTTGTCCGTTCAGTCCAGCCAGTGAGGTTCTGGAGCTTGTTGAACCAAAGATAGTCTTCATGTTCCTTTGTTGTTGCTTTAAACAAAAGGCAACAAACAAATCAACCAAACAGAAAAACAAACAAAAAGGTTTGATTGCATCATTATCGCTAATAATATTTATTGGCCCTTGAAGAGGAACAAGGTTCTGACCTAGGTGCCTTATAGTATTGGATTCTACAATGTTCTTTGTAGACAATATAGATGAAACAGAGCAGCTTGTGTCAGATGAACATAAGGCATTCAAGAAACAACCAAGTTTGTTTTGTTTTGTTTTTAATCTTGAAAGATTACCCCCGCACTGCCCCCCCCCCCCGCCCAATCTTTTGAATCTGGCTCCAAGCAGAGCAATAGAATAAATGAAGTTAAAATTATGCCAGAAAGATGGTAGTTGGAGGGGAGGAAATAGGTCAGACAAGGAGAGGCTTTTTATAGCCACCTCCTCAACCAATTCCCGAGTCCAAGCTGTCCCCATGTCTTGCCTGGATGATGGTGACAGCCTTCTACCTGGAAGCATCTTGCCCCTCTACAGAGCAGCAAGGTTGAGTTTTTTTAAACATGAATCATGTCTCTTCCCTGCCTAAAGCCTTAGGATTCCACACTTAAACTACGCAGCAAACACCATCCTCGTGTTCTCTCGTGCTCCCCCAATGCTCCTGCCACAAGTGCCTTGGGAGGATCTGTCCCTTTCAAACCTCGATCATCTCATGAGACCTCTTTCTTGTCATTGAGACCTCAGCTTAACATGACATCTCAAAGAGGCCCTTCCTGACCACCCTCTGCTGCACATGCCCAGTCCTTTGTCCCACAGGTCTTATTTGAGATGACATTGATCATCTGGCTCTCACTAGAGAGTGTGAATCCCAAGAGGGCAGCGTCCTTGTCTGTCCTGCCCCCAGCTGTCCCCAACACTCAAACAATGCCTGAGAAATACTTGTTTAATGGTGATCAAGATAATCCTACCATCTTATCCCCTTTCCTTAAACATAGAGGGATTCTCCACCTGGTTTTGTGACACGTCACTGTGACTTTAAGCTTGTAAGTAGAAAAGGGAGCCGCATGTGGACTCTTGTACTTGAGAAACCTTAGATAAGTGCTTTGACTTTCCAAAACTTCAACTCAACTTATGCTCTACTTACTTTGTGGGCTGTGAGGATTAGGTAATGAATGAGAAAGTGCTTATGAACTTCAAAGCACTGTACTAGACCACCATGGTCGAACTGCTCCCTCATTTTTTTTTTTATTGAAGTAGAGTTGATTTTCAATATTGTGTTAGTTTCAACTGTGTTAGTTTCAGGGTTTTGTGTTTTGTTTTGTTTTTTTGCAGATTCTTTTCCATTATAGGTTATTACCAGATATTGAATATTGTTCCCTGTGTTATACAGTAAGTCCCTGCGGCTTATCTATTTTGTGTATAGTACTTTGTTAATCCCATACTCCTAATTTACTCCTGCTCCCTTCCCTCTCCCATTTGGTAGCGATAAGTTTGTTTTCTATTTCTGTGGGGAAAAGAAGCCAAGAAAAAAAATTTAAGTGATAACAGGTCAACAAAGATCTGCCTACTGCACCAAGCTATAAAGCACTAATATTAAACAGTATGTAAATGCATTGATTTTAAGGAGATAAAGTACACTTTTAGGAGAGGGAATAGGTGTTGAACAATGTTGAGAAACGTTTTTTCAATGGATTTCTTTCCTTTTTAAAATTGTTCTCTCCTCTTTCTCAAATTGCTGGGCCTTGAGAATTTAAAATGAGCTCCTAGCAGCCTTGTCTCCATGTTTTTCAGTGCTTCCCCTTCCCTAGAGTCTACACTACACGAGCTGCCTTCAAACAGACAGTGGTATTGCTTATCGTTTTTTGTCTTCTGTATTTTTTTAAACCTGGGATAGAATTTTCTGAAATTCGATTCAAATAATCAGTTACCCCAATTATTTTAAATTTCAATAGTGACTACAGAATTATGTTGTAATGGAAATGTCTTGTTTTTTTAGGAATTTGGGAGTTTTCGTAGAGAGAGTATAGTGGTTCCAGCACTGTAAGCTCTGTGGTGAGGTACCCTAGGTTGGAATTCCAACTCTCATGTATGAAGAGTGACTCTGATCAAGTACTCAGCTACTCAGAGCTCGGTTCCTGGACTTGAAATACAGGGAGAATAAATATCTATCTCACAAGGTTGTTGGGAAGATTCAGTGAAAATCGTATATGTGCAATGCCTCAGACACAGTAAATGCTCAGTCATAACTATTCTGCGGAACTTTGCCTCATCTTCTCAGAATCTTAGACCAATAAAATGTTTAATGTTCTCTCAGATACATTCTACACGTGTCATTCAATAGTTTAAACGTCTTGACTTAGAAGCATAAAAAAAGGCAACTAGTTTTTAGTGCATACTAATGTTAAAGTGTACTTAAGAGTTTTGAAGGACATTGTCCCATATATGAGAAAAATCAAATTTACCATGAAATCTGAATTACGTGACATTGCAAACCTGAAAAAAGAACTATCTCCAAACCACCACTCATTTGTTTAACCTGCCATTATATTCCATTTCAGTCAGAATAATCTTTATTTCAAAATATTTTTATTATACCAAAAATATAAAAAGCTAGCAAAACCAGAGTTATGGATATATTTTTCTGGAGGTTCACATGTAGATTTTTATTCACAACCTCTTTTTCAATACAATTGACAACCTGATCACCATTTTCAGTCTGATTATACAAATGTTAAGTGGCAGAAAGTTCCGGAATAAATATATTCCAAAAACAGTGGGATGGGGGGAAGCCGTGAAACTAAGTCGCATTCAACAGGTTCTATGAGGGTGGGGTTAAGTATCTGGGAAATACTAACAAGTAAGACACATAAAATAAGCTACAAGGATATATGGTACAATACAAGGAATATAGAAACTATTTTATAACTGTAAATGGAGTGTAACCTTTAAAAATCCTGAAACATATAATATTGTAAATCAACTATACTTCAATTAAAAAAAAGAGTAAGACAAACTACTACATATAAAATAGATAAACAAGGCCCTACTCTATAACACAGGGAACTATATCAATATCTTGTAACAAACTGTAATGGAAAAGAATGTGAAAAAGAATATATATATTTATATGTATAATATATATAACTGAATCACTTGCTGTACACCTGAAACTAATACAACATTGTAAATTAACTATACTCTAATAAAAAAAATTTTTAAAGAGTAAGACATAGTAATTGGAAGTTTTTTTTTCTTTCGATCTTTATGTAATTGGGAGTTTTTAGCTAAAGTTCTTTCCACGTCTACTTTGTCTTTTGCGCCATGGTTAAGAATGCACGTGAACTCAATTAAATTAAAATTTCCCTTTTTGTCAATTGCCTCTGTACAGTTCATCTACTTCCATGTCTATGAACTGATCTCCCATTGTCATCTGAGCAGTTTTGGATAATCCACCTGAATGGTGCCTATTGGTTCTTCATCAAAGCAAGCAAGAGCATTTCTGATGACACCTTCTGGATCTGCACTATTTAAGCTCTCACCAAACACCAGGAGGAGCAAGATGAAATTTACGGGCCCTGGGGCCTCATTCATCATGGCATCGTGGTGAGTATCAGCTGGGTTCGTCCCTGGTGAAGCAAGCATATCACGCAAATTTTCCTCGTTGATGAAACCATCTCTGTTCTGATCAATCATGTTGGAGGCCTCTTTGAACTCTTGACTCTGTCTTTGGTCAAATATGGCAAACACATTGGATGTGGCGAATTGAAGACATTTCTTGGTGGTCTTATCCTTTGCCATTTTGCTCTACACGGTGGCTGTTTAATTCTGGGAAGCTGTCCTTCAGATGTTGCAGTTAATCTTGTCCAAACTCAGTCCCATTAAAGCATGAATGAATATCCAGTCAGCCACTGTAGAAGTCTCATTTAACAGAGCCCAAGGCCAGACATGAGAGCTGCCTGTGCCCTGGTTTTTTAAGTTCCTATCAGTTGGATATGAAACGAGACTGACAAATTGTGGTACTTGTTGAATCTGGGTAATGGGTACTTGCGAGTTTGTTAGACTTTTCTTTTGAATTTGTTGTATGTTTGAAATTTTCCATAATAAAAATAGGTTAAATTATCCCATTCCCCCAAAAGGGCTGCAATTCAGTGGCTGTCAAGCTCTTAAAAAAGTAAACAAAATGACTCCTTTTGTTTCTCAAATAAAATCTTAGGTGGAACCCTAATATGTAAGACAAATCAAAGGCGAGCTGCTCCGGCTGAAGCTGGGGAGGAGGTGATCACTAAAATCTTGCCTCTGGCCTTCCATCCACACCAGCAGTGAGAGCCCTTGAGCCACTCCTGTAGTCTATGCTTGCTTGCTGCTCAAAGTGTGGGCCAGGGACCAGCAGCATCAGCATCACGTGGGAGCTTGTGACTCTGAGGCTTCCACCCCAGACCAACTGAATCAGGATGTGCACTTTCATAATATGCTCAGTGATTCCAGCGCACATTAGAGTTTGAGAAGCACTACTCTGTGGTAGCTTGAGGCTCAAGAGGCTGACATAAGTGAACTGTATTTTACAAATGAACTAAGGAAGGCTCACAGTGATGTGCGCAAAGCCACACAACTAGCAAGTAGGAGAGCCAAGGTTAGCAGCAAGGTTGCCTGACTTTCAGCTCAAGCATTTCTGCACTACTCTTGTCAATAGCACCCTATGGCAGTTTCCCCTCTGGTCCCAGAGGACAAGTTCATGCTTTGTTTCTGAGACCAAGCCCCTGTCTCATGTCCTTGCATCTAAAGCCATGACTTGCTTCCTTACTTAACATCAGGGTCCTCCAGAACTGGGGTCAAACCTGGTCCCCACTATTCCCCTCTCTCGACACATTCCTCATCCCGGTCCTTGCTAGAAACTGTCTTTGGTGAGTCTGGCAGCCTAATGGGAAAAGTTCTAGGAGGGTAGGCATTTGGCATTTGTGATGTCCCTAAGCTGATGGGAATTCAAGGCTGGGATTCCAGTTTCTGGCAAGGACTGGGATGAGCAACAGTGGGACTTCTGTCCAATTTTTTGGACATGTGATCACCAATTGCATCTGCTTCTGCTGTCAGGCAGAGCAGCTGCCACATACAATAAGCATTTCAGCCTTGTCCCTTCTAAAGACCATTTTAAAATAGAATGGATACACCGAAATACTCTTTTTTAAATTACACTTAATAAAATAATTTTATTTTTAATTTTTTAAATTTAACTATTGTTGATTTATAATATTAGTTTCAGATATACAAGTGATTCAATATTTTTATAGATTATATCCATCTATCATTATTATAAATTATTGGGTATATTCCTTGTGCTGTATAATATAGACTTGTTGCTTATTTATTTTATGCATAGCAGTTTGTATCTCTTAATCCCCTACCCCTATCTTGCCTCTTCCCTGCCCTTCCCCACTGGTAACTACGAGTTTGTTCTCTATATCTAGATACACCAGAACATTCTTAAGTAGAAAGCCTTAGTTTCTTTTTTCTTTTTCTTTTTTTCTTTTTGGCCACGCCTCATGGCTTACGGGATCTTAGTTCCCCTACTAGGGATTGAACCCCAGGCCACAGCAGTGAAAGCACGGAGTCCTAACCATTGGACCATCAGGGAAGTCCCAAGCCTTTGTTTCTTTTTTTCTTTCTTTTCTTTTCTTTTTTTTATTTTAAAGCTCTTTATTGGAATATAATTGCTTTACATTCTTGTGCCAGTTTTTGAGGACACCGAAGTGAATCAGCTGTATTTATACATCTATCCCCATATCCCTTCCCTCCTGCCACTCCCTCACACCCTCCCTATCCTGGCCCTCTAAGGCATCACCCATCATCCAGTTGATCTCCCTATGTTATGCAGCAACTTCCCATTAGCTGTCTATTTTAGATTTGGTAGTGCATATATGTCACTGCTACTCTCTCACTTCTCCCCAGCTTCCCCTTCGTCCCCCTCCAACCCCGTGTCCTCAAGTCCGTTCTCTACATCTGCATCTTTATTCTTGCCCTGTCACTGGGTTCATGAGTACCATTTTTTTAGATTCCATATATATGAGTTAGCATACTGTATTTGTTTATCTCTTTCGGGCTTACTTCCCTCTGTATGACAGTCTCTAGGTCTATCCACCTCACTACAAATAACTCAATTTCATTCCTTTTTATGGCTGAGTAACATTCCATTGTATATATATGCCACATCTTCTTTATCCATTCATCTGTTGATGGGCATTTAGGTTAAGCCTTCATTTCTTGATTCCTGATCCCAAAGCCACTCCCACTGAGGCTAGGAATGCTTGATGTAGCCCTTGTCCTGGGCTACACTGGCCTGGGTAAAACAAAGACTAGGGTTTCATGGTGGTTGTGGTGTGTCCTAGCCCAGGACTGCAGGAATGGATTCCTCTGCAAAGACTTGGCACCCTGTGGCCAGCAGTAAGTAGGCTGGCACTATTTATTTAATTGGACTCTCCATACACACTTGAAATGCAGCAGTCTACCAGCAGATGGCGATGAGGAGGGAAGAAAACAAATCCCAGGACTTCTTCCCTCCTAGGCTTTATTCAATGAAATCTAAACATCTGAGTAATGATGGCTTTGCCCACCGAGTAGAAAGAAAGGCTGAGAGGGTAGGGGAGCCTTCTGCCTAGTACTAAGGCTTATTTTTCTCAGCATGAATAGGCTGTGGGTATGAATCAGGGGAGAAGCACCTTACATTTTGAAATGATTTAAAACTTTTCTGGACAAAACTTGCCGAAGATGAAAGATTTATTGATATGTTAAAGAGCTGCTGTGAACATTTCCAAAGCTCAATTCCATGCACATGTCCAGTTGTGGGAGTAAGAAAGAAGGCTGGGAAATTGGAATGTTCATGGGTTTTTTTCTATACATTTCCTGGCCAACATGAGGCTGTCTCATGTATAGTATCCATGAATGTAAAGTGCTTTACTCTGCTGGGAAGGAAGGCAGTGGTCCTTATGCTTGTGAGATTAGCTGAGGTGGGTTGTGACTAGCCACCTACGGCTGCTGATCAGCAGAAGAAGCCCTCATCTGTCCAGTGAGGTTTAAAGAATTTGAAGAATTTGAGATAAATTCTACGATATGTCAGGTGCTCCTGTTGGATTGCAGCACTCAAAGCAGCATGTGACTGGGGACACGAAGTGCTCAGAGTTCTTTGTGTCCCTTGATGTCTGTGTCAGGTTGTTAGAATAAGAGGGACGTGCTTGCTGAAATCTATACAGCCACTGATGAAGTTGAGGAATGGTGATCCCTTAACGAGAGTAATTTCTCCAGGCCTCTGCAAATTATGTGGGGCCACTATTTGGGGATGGGTGGGAATAAGTGCTACTCTGAAGAATAAAATCTTTCCTCACCACCTGGCCACATTCCAACAACTACAAAGGATGAAAGGCTTCTGGTTTCTGTGGATTCTAGACTGCATTTGTGAAAACTAACTCTATTAGTGCAAAGCCCCTTAATTGTCCTAGATGAAGGGTGTCTATTCTGAACTGGGGCCTTGGCAGGAAAAGGGGCAAGCCAAGGAGAAGCAGGGTAAGAGTCAGGAGTCTGGGAACAGGTTAGCTGGCTCCTCTGCTCTGGGTCTAAACCAGGCTGCAATTTTGATCTGAGATTCAGGGTCTTCTTCCAAGATCCCTGGTTGTCAATACAATTTCTTTCCCTGTGGTTTTACAACTTTCTTGCTGGGGGTCACTCTCAGGTTCTAGAGGCTGCCCACAGTTTCTTGCCAAGTGGCCTGCATATTTTTTTAAAAGAGAGAAATTAAAAAGGCTTGGAAGGACTTCCCTGGTGGCGCAGTGATTAAGAATCCACCTGCCAGTGCAGGGGACACGGGTTCAATCCCTGGTCCGGGAAGATCCCACATGCCACGGAGCAACTAAAAAAATGAGCCACAACTACTGAGCCTGTGTGCCACAGCTACTGAAGCCCGTGCATCTAGAGCCCATGCCCTGCAACAACAGAAGCCAATGCAATGAGAAGCCCAAGCACCACAATGAAGGGTAGCCCCTGCTCACCACAACTAGAGAAAGCCCATGCGCAGCAACAAAGACCCAACACAGCCAATAAATAAATAAATGTGTTTTTTCCTTTTTCTTAAGAACTTTTATTGAGATACAGTTAACAGACAATAAACAGCATATATTTAGAGTGTACAATTTGGCATCCCAATCTCCCAATTCATTCCCCCTCAACCCTCCCTGTTTTCCCCACTTGGTGTCCATATGTTTGTTCTCTACATCTGTGTCTCTATTTCTGCCTTGCATTTCCTCTTTCATAGCTGTTAGCATTTGCCTTATGTATTGAGGTGCTCCTATCTTAGGTGCATATATATTTATAATTGTTATCTCCTCTTCTTGGATTGATCCCTTGATCTTTATGTAGTCTCCTTTCTTGTCTCTTGTAACGTTTTTTATTTTAAAGTCTATTTTATCTGATATGAGTATTGCTACTCCAGCTTTCTTTTGATTTCCATTTGCATGGAATATCTTTTTCCATCTCCTCACTTTCAGTCTGTATGTGTGCCTAAGTCTGAAGTGGGTCTCTTGTAGACAGCATATATATGGGTCTTGTTTTTGTATCCATTCATCCAGTCTGTGTCTTTTGGTTGGGGCATTTAGTCCATTTACATTCAAGGTAATTATCGATGCATATGTTCCTATTACCATTTTCTTAATTGTTTTGTTTTTGTTTCTGTAGTTCCTTTTCTTCTCTTATGTTTCCTGCTTAGAGAAGTTCCTTTAGCATTTGTTGTAGGGCTGGTATGGTGGTGCTGAATTCTCTTAGCTGTTGCTTGTCTGTAAAGCTTTTGATTTCTCCATCAAATCTGAATGAGATCCTTGCTGGGTAGAATATTCTTGGTTGTAGGTTCTTCCCTGTCATCACTTCAAATATATCTTGCCAGAGAAAGAATAAAGATGGCGGAGTAGGAGGACATGCGCTCACTCCCTCTTGCAAGAGCACCGGAATTACAACTAACTGCTGAACAACCATCGACAGAAAGACACTGGAACTCACCAAAGAAAACCACCCCACATCCAGAGACAAAGGAGAAGCCACAATGAGATGGTAGGAGGGGTGCAATCACATTAAAATCAAATCCCATAAATGCTGGGTGGGTGACTCACAAACTGGAGAACAGCTATACTGCAGAAGTCCTGAGGGTTCTGAGCCCCATGTCAGGCTTCCTAACCTGGGGGTCCAGCAACAGGAGGAGGAATCCCCAGAGAATCAGACTTTGAAAGCCAGTGGGATGTGATTGCAGGACCTCCACAGGACTGGGGGGAAAAGAGACTCCACTCTTGGAGGGCACACAAAATAGTGTGCTCACCAGGACCCAGGAGGAAGGAGCAGTGACCCCATAGGAGACTGAACAAGACCTACCTGCTGGTGTTGGAGGGTTGCCTGTAGAGGTGGGGGGCAGCTGTGGCTCACCTAGGAGACAGGGGCACTGGCAGCAGGGGTTCTGAGAAGTGCTCATTGGTGTGAGCCTTTCCAGAGTCCACCATTAGCTCCACCAAAGAGCCTGTAAGCTCCAGTGCTGGGTTGCCTTAGGTCAAGTGACCACCAGGGTGGGAACACAGCCCCACCCATTGGCAGACAAGCAGATTAAAGTGTCACTGAGCTCCACCCACCAAATCGGATTAAAGTTTTACTGAGCTCTGCCCACCCAGCCCAACCCACCATCAGTCCCTCCCATCAGGAAGTACCCAGGAGCCTCCTAGACAGCTTCCTCCACAAGAGGGCAGACAGCAGTATCAAGCAGTATCAGCAGTATTTCATCTTGTGGAACTGAAAACCACAGCCACAGAAAGACAGAGAAAATGAAAAGGCAAAAGACTTTGTACCAGATGAAGGGACAAGATAAAACCCCAGGAAAACAACTAAATGAAGAGGAGAGAGGCACCCTTCCAGAAAAATAATTCAGAATAATGATGGTGACGATGATCCAGGACTTTGAAAAAAGACTGGATGCAAAGATCAAAAAGTTGCAAGAAAAGTTTACTAAAGACCTAGAAGAATTAAAGAACAAACAAACAGAGATATGCAACACAATAACTGAAATGAAAAATACACTAGAAGGAACCAATAGCAGATTAACTGAGGCAGAAGGGCGAATAAGTGAGCTGGAAGACAGAATGGTGATAATCACTGATGCAGAAAAGAATAAAGAAAAAAGAATGAAAAGAACTGAAGACAGCCTAAGAGACCTCAGGGACAACATTAAACACACCAACATTCACATTATAGGGGTCCCAGAAGGAGAAGAGAGAGAGAAAGGACCTGAGAAAATACTGGAAGTGATTATAGTTGGAAACTTCCCTAACATGGGAAAGGAAATAGCTCCCCAAGTCCAGGAAGCGCAGAGAGTCCCAGGCAGGATAAACCCAAGGAGAAACACACCAAGACTTATAATAGTCAGACTGACAAAAATTAAAGACAGAGAAAAGTTATTCAAAGCAACAAGGGAAAACCCACAAATAACATACAAGGGAACTCCCATAAGGTTAACAGCTGATTTCTCAGCAGAAACTTTGAAAGCCAGAAGGGAGTGGCATGATATATTTAAAGTCATGACAAGGAAGACCCTACAACCAAAAATACTCTACCCAGCAAGGATCTCCTTCAGATTCGACAGAGAAATCAAAAGCTTTACAGAAAAGCAACAGCTAAAAGAATTCAGCACCACCAAACCAGCCCTACACCAAATGCTAAAGGAACTTCTCTAAGCAGGAAACATAAGAGAAGAAAAGGAACTACGACAGCAAACCCAAAACAATTCAGAAAATGGTAATAGGAACATACATATCAGTAATTACCTTGAATGTAAATGGACTAAGTGCCCCAACCAAAAGACACAGACTGGATGAATGGATACAAAAACAAGACCCATATATATGCTGTCTACAAGAGACCCACTTCAGACTTAGGCACACATACAGACTGAAAGTGAGGAGATGGAAAAAGATATTCCATGCAAATGGAAATCAAAAGAAAGCTGGAGTAGCAATACTCATATCAGATAAAATAGACTTTAAAATAAAAAACGTTACAAGAGACAAGAAAGGAGACTACATAAAGACCAAGGGATCCATCCAAGAATATGAGATAACAATTATAAATATATATGCACCCAATATAGGAGCACCTCAATACATAAGGCAAATGCTAACAACTATGAAAGCGGAAATCGAAAGGAACACAATCATAGTGGGGGACGTTAACACCCCACTTACACCAATGGACAGATCATCCACACAGAAAATTAATAAGGAAACACAAGCTTTAAATGACACAATAAATCAGCTGGATTTAATAGATATCTATAGGACATTACATCCAAAAACAGCAGGCTACACATTCTTCTCAAGTGCACATGGAACATTCTCCAGCATAGATCACATTTTGGGTCATAAATTAAGCCTTGGTAAATTCAAGAAAGTTGAAACCTTATGAAGCTTCTTTTCTGACCACAACGCTATGAGATTAGGAATCAATTACAGGAAGAAAACTGTAAAAAACACGAACACATAGAGGCTAAACAATATGCTACTAACCAACAGATCACTGAAGAAATCAAAGAGGAAATCAAAAAATACCTAGAGAAAATTGCAATGAAAACACAATGATCCAAAACCTGTGGCATGCAGCAAAGGCAGTTCTAAGAGGGAAGTTTATAGTGATACAATCCTACCTCAAGAAACAAGAAACATCCCAAATAAACAATTTAACCTTACACCTAAAGAAATTAGAGAAAGAAGAGCAATCAAAACCCAAGGTTAGTAGATGGAGAGAAATCATAAAGATCAGAGCAGAAATAAATGAAATAGAGACAAAGAAAACCATAGCAAAAATCAATAAAACTAAAAGCTGGTTCTTTGAAGAGATAAATAATATTGATAAACCTCTAGCAAGACTCATCAAGAAAAAGAGGGAGAGGACTCAAATCCATAAAATCAGAAATGAAGCAGGAGAAGTTACAATGGACACCGCAGAAATAAAAAGCACCATAAGAGATTACTACAAGCAACTATATGCCAATAAAATGGACAACCTGGAGGAAATGGACAGATTCTTAGAAAGGTATAACCTTCCAAGACTGAATCAGGAAGACATAGAAAACATGAACAGACCAATCACGAGTAATGAAATTGAAACTGTGATTAAAAATCTCCCAACAAACAGAAGTCCAGGACCAGGTGGATTCACAGGTGAAGTTTATCAAACATTTAGAGAAGAGCTAACACCCATCCTTCTCAAAATCTTCCAAAACTTCGCAGAGGAAGGAACACTCCCAAACGCATTTTATGAAGCTACCATCACCCTGATACCAAAACCAGACAAAGACACTACAGAAAAACAAAACTACAGACCAATATCACTGATGAATTTAGATGCAAAAATCCTCAGCAAAATACTAGCCAACAGAATCCAACAACACATTAAAAGGATCATACACCATGATCAAGTGGCGTTTATCCCTGGAATGCAAGGATTCTTCAATATATGCAAATCAATCAATGTGATACACCATATTAACAAACTGAAGGATAAAAACCACATGATCATCTCAATAGATGCAGAAAAAGCTTTTGACAAAATTCAACACCCATTTATGATAAAAACTCTCCAGAAGGTGGGCATAGAGGGAACCTACCTCAACATAATAAAGGCCATATATGACAAACCCACAGCAAACATTCTCAATGGTGAAAAACTGCAAGCATTCCCTCTAAGATCAGGAATAAGACAAGGGTGCCCACTCTCACCATTATTATTCAACATAGTTTTGGATGTCCTTGCCACAGCAATCAGAGAAGAAAAAGAAAGAAAAGGAATCCAAATTGGAAAAGAAGAAGTAAAACTGTCACTGTTCACAGATGACATGATACTATACATAGAAAATCCTAAAGATGCCACCAGAAAACTACTTGAACTCATCAATGAATTTGGTAAAGTTGCAGGATACAAAATTAACACACAGAAATCTCTTGCATTTCTATACATCAACAATGAAAGATCAGAAAGTGAAATTAAGGAAACAATCCCATTCACCTTTGCAACAAAAAGAATAAAACACCTAGGAATAAACCTAAACAAGGAGGCAAAAGACCTGTACTCAGAAAACTATAAGACACTAATGAAAGAAATCAAAGAAGACACAAACAGATGGAGGGACATACCCTGTTCTTGGATTGGAAGAATCAACATTGTGAAAATGACTGTACTATCCAAAGCAATTTACAGATTCAATGCAATCCCTGTCAAATTACCAATGGCATTTTTCACAGAATTAGAACAAGAAATTTTACGATTTGTATGGAAATGCAAAAGACCTCAAATAGCCAAAGAAATCTTGAGAAGGAAAGAAAGAGTTGGTGGAATCAGGCTTCCTGTCTTCAAACTACACTACAAGTATACAGTGATCAAGGCAGTATGGTCCTGGCACAAAAACATAAATATATATCAATGCAACAGGATAGAAAGCCCAGAGATAAACTATAGTCAACTAATCTATGACATAGGAGGCAAGGATATACAATGGAGAAAAGGCAGCCTCTTCAATAAGTGGTGCTGGGAAAACTGGACAGCTACATGGAAAAGAATGAATTTAGAACACTCCTTAACACGATACATAAAAATAAATTCAAAATGGATTAAAGACCTAAATGTAAGGCCAGACGCTATAAAACTCCTAGAGGAAAACATAGGAAGAACACTCTTCGACGTAAATAACAGCAAGATCTTTTTTGATCCATCCCCAGAATAATGGAAATAAAAACAAAAATAAATAAGTGGGACCTAATGAAACTTCAAAGCTTCTGCACAGCAAAGGAAACTATGAGGAAGACGAAAAGACAACCCTCAGAATGGGAGAAATATTTGCAAACGAATCAACAGACAAAGGATTAATCTCCCAAATATATAAACAGTTCATGCAGCTCAATATCAAAACAACAAACAATCCAATCAAATGGGCAGAAGACCTAAATAGGCATTTCTCCAAAGAAGACATACAGAGGGCCAAGAGGCACATGAAAAGCTGCTCAACATCATTAATTATTAGAGAAATGCACCTCAAAACTGCAATGAGGTAGCACCTCACAACAGTCAGAATGGGCATCATCAGAAAATCTACAAACAGTAAATGCTGGAGAGGGTGTGGAGAAAAGGGAATGCTCTTGCATTGCTGGTGGAAATGTAAATTGATACAGCCACTATGGAAAACAGTATGGAGGTTCCTTGCCAAACTAAGAATAGAACTACCATATGACCCAGAAATCCCACTGCTGGGCATATTCCCAGAGAACACCATAATTCAAAAAGACACATGCACTCCAATGTTCATTGCAGCCCTATTTACAATAGCCAGGACATGGAAGCAACCTAAATGTCCATCAACAGATGAATGGATAAAGAAGATGTGGTACATATATACAATGGAATATAACTCTGCTGTAAAAAGCAATGAAACTGGGACATTTTTAGAGACATGGATGGACCTAAAGACTGTCATACAGAGTGAAGTGAGTCAGAAAGAGAAAAACAAATATTGTATATTAACACATATATGTGGACTATAGAAAAATGGTACAAATCAACCTGTTTGCAAGGCAGAAATAGAGACACAGATGTAGAGAACAAACATATGGACACCAAGTGGGGAAAGTGGGGAGGGTTGAGGGGGGAATGAATTGGGAGATTGGGATACCAAATTGTACACTCTAAATATATGCAGTTTATTGTAAAAAAATAAATAAATGAAAAGTTTTAAAATAAATAAATAAATAAATAAATATATCTTGCCACTCCCTTCTGGCTTGCAGTTTCTGCTGAGAAATCAGCTGTTAACCTTATGGGAGTTCCTTTGTATATTATTTGTTGTTTTTCTCTTGTTGCTTTGAATAACTTTTCTCTGTCTTTAATTTTTGTCAGTTTGACTATTATAAGTCTTGGTGTGTTTCTCCTTGGGTTTAACCTGCCTGGGACTCTCTGCGCTTCCTGGACCTGGGGAGCTATTTCCTTTCCCATGTTAGGGAAGTTTCCAACTATAATCTCTTCCAATATTTTCTTGGGTCCTTTCTCTCTCTTTTCTCCTTCTGGGACCCCTATAATGCGAATGTTGATGCGTTTAACATTGTCCCAGAGGTCTCTTAGGCTGTCTTCAGTTCTTTTCATTCTTTTTTTCTTTATTCTTTTCTGCATCAGTGATTATCACCATTCTGTCTTCCAGCTCACTTATTCGCCCTTCTGCCTCAGTTAATCTGCTATTGGTTCCTTCTAGTGTATTTTTCATTTCAGTTATTGTGTTGCATATCTCTGTTTGTTTGTTCTTTAATTCTTCTAGGTCTTTGGTAAACTTTTCAATCTTTGCATCCAGTCTTTTTTCAAAGTCCTGGGTCATCTTCACCATCATTATTCTGAATTATTTTTCTGGAAGGGTGCCTCTCTCCTCTTCATTTAGTTGTTTTCCTGGGGTTTTATCCTGTCCCTTCATCTGGTACAAAGTCCTCTGCTTTTTCATTTTCTCTGCTTTTTGTGGCTGTGGTTTTCAGTTCCACAAGATGAAATACTGCTGATACTGCTTGATACTGCTGTCTGCTCTCTTGTGAAGGAAGCTATCTAGGACTCTCATGCATGCTTCCTGATGGGAGGGACTGATGGTGGGTTGGGCTGGGTGGGCAGAGCTCAGTAAGACCTTAATCCGATTTGGTGGGCAGAGCTCAGTAAGACTTTAATCTGCTTGTCTGCCAATGGGTGGGGCTGTGTTACCACCCTGTTTGTTGTTTGGCCTGAGGCTACCTAGCACTGGAGCCTACCGGCTCTTTGGTGGGGCTAATGGCAGACTCTGGGAGGGCTCACACCAATGAGCATTTCCCACAGCCCCTGCCCCCAGTGTCCCTGTCTCCTAGGTGAGCCACAGCTGCCCCCCACCTCTACAGGCAACCCTCCAACACCAGCAGGTAGGTCTGGTTCAGTCTCCTATGGGGTCACTGCTCCTTTCCCATGGGTCCTGGTGAGCACACTTTTTTTGTGTGCCCTCCAAGAGTGGAGTCTCTTTTCCCCCCAGTCCTGTGGAGGTCCTGCAATCACATCCCACTGGCTTTCAAAGTCTGATTCTCTGGGGATTCCTCCTCCCATTGATGGACTCCCAGGTTGGGAAGCCTGACGTGGAGCTCAGTACCCTCACTTTAGTGGGTGGACTTCTGCAGTATAACTGTTCTCCAGTTTGTGAGTCCCCCACCCAGCATTTATGGGATTTGATTTTAATGTGATTGCACCCCTCCTACCATCTCGTTGTGGCTTCTCCTTTGTCTCTAGATGTGGGGTGTCTTTTTTGGTGAGTTCCAGTGTCTTTCTGTCAATGATTGTTCAGCAGTTAGTTGTAATTCTGGTGCTCTTGCAAGAGGGAGTGAGCACACGTCCTCCTACTCCGCCACCTTGATCATATCTCTAATTTTTATATTCTGATACAAATGATTCATGAACCGCTTGTGGAGAAACCTGAATCCTTACATGAAAGTCCCAACCCTATGGGAGGATTGGCATCTTAGCTTCCACACGTTTTGCAAAATACAGCAATATTTCTTAAAGTCAAATCTGCATATACCTCAGGATCACATTAAAATGCAGACTCTGATTCAGTAGGTCCAGTGTGGAGTCTGAGATTCTGCATTTTACCAATAAATGGTTTTTTAAAAAATAAATAAATAAAAAGGCTTGGATAGTGATGCGAAGTTTGAAACAGCAGGGTGGCGACCTCCCTAAACCTGGTCCTCCATAAAAGCAAAGAAACACTGGCAGAAATTGTCAAAGTCCACTTGTTCCATACTCTGGAAATTAGCCAAAGGGTTGCAACACTCTGAGATGCTTTTATTCAAACAAAACTGTGGAATCTCATAAGAACAGCAAGAACAGCAGGGTTTATGGCTTTTTAGCTTGGTCTAGTCCCATACCCTTCTCCCTAGCTTCGTGGGACCCTTAAAACCCAGCAGCCTGAAAATCACAGTAGCTATGAAAACCATCAACCTGAAAAATGAACCAAAAAAAGCCCAAGTGGAAACAGCCCAAATGTCCTTCCTTTAATAGTGATTATCTATGACTGGAGAGTGAGATTTGAGAGACTTTTGCTTTTTTACTTTATACCTCTTCTATACAATTAAATTGTTACGAGTTCTACTTTAAAAATAAATAACAGTAATAAAGATAAAACAGAGGAAGAGAGGGTTCCTAAAAATGCTCTAATGGTTAAGGAGTGGTAGATGGAAGTTGTGTACAGAACTATTCATGGCTATTTCTAATTTAAAATCTATATAAAACATTGATGTTCTTTTTATGTGATGCGCCATCTTTAACACTGCATTTTAGTGAAAGCCAAAAAATGTTTCTAAGAGCTTTAACAGACTCACATTTGACCTTTAGTTCCTGATTCTACTTTCGCTGCCAGGTTCTAAGTTCATCAACTGTAAATTTTCTTACCATGATGGTTTTTAGGGACATAACCATAGCAAGTGGGAAGAGAGTATGGTATAGGACTTTATCTGGCAAGCTTACTTTACTACTCTACAAAAATTTCTATTAGTTAACTCAGCTATAATCTTAAAAGCTAAACAAAAGCAATTATAAGCAGCTTTTAAAGCCCCTCCTGGAGCCCAAAACTATTTTTGACAGTCAGTGCAGAATAACGTTTCCTGCGCCCAAAAGGTACATTAGCAGGAAGACTTTAGGTTGCCGCCTAACTGTGATAACATTCCCACAATTCTCTAGTATGCCATCCGTGTGAATGAACCTAGGAAAAAAATCTGCCAGGAAAAAATCCCCCACCTTCCATTCCATACACAACAATTACTCATGTTTTGAGACAAGGAAGTAACCTGCACGGTTCAAATTCTCCCCATGATTATTAGAAAGAATCTCTGCTTAAGACTAGGATGTAACCACTGTGATAGAATCTCCTACAATTACCCATTGACCATGGATGGGATTCAGATGGTCTTTGATGGCCCTGAAATTGTGGGAATAATTTTGTGCTAATGTGAATTTGAGAGAGTGTCTGTTGCTTTCATTAGTTTCCTAAGATGGCCTGTGGCCAAAAGAAATATAAGATACACTGATCTAAGGGTTTCCTGGCTTGAGACTAGGAAGTAACAGACTGATGAAAGACATTCCTTTACCCCCACTTCCCCCTGATTCTTCAAAGAAAGTTCTGAGTCTGGAGTTATCCCTATACCTGCAGTTTCTTTGACACTATATCCAGGCAGAGGATGGAAGCACTGAGGGGAGGACTGGAGGTGGGAAAACATGGCAATGACAGATGGGTACTTGTAAGGTCCTGAACTGAAAGAGTCTTCAGGGAGAAAGATCTGTCCCAGCTTTGAGAGTAACCCTAGTCTTAGCCAGGCTGTGAAGCCTAGAGGAGAGGGAAGCTGGATGTTTCAGGATGTGAGGACCAGGCAATGACTAATGATTGCCATGTTAGGAATCATCATAGATCTAATGACATCACAATTCCAGAAATCTCAGTCCTTGACTAACTGTGTGC
Source organism: Hippopotamus amphibius kiboko (assembly GCF_030028045.1). Classification (NCBI taxonomy): domain Eukaryota; kingdom Metazoa; phylum Chordata; class Mammalia; order Artiodactyla; family Hippopotamidae; genus Hippopotamus; species Hippopotamus amphibius. The sequence goes on along the minus strand of NC_080203.1, from coordinate 17,884,842 downwards.
ACTTGGGCAAGACCCTGAACCTTTGGAGATCGTACTTCCTTCTCTGCAGACTGTGAATTTTGGACTAATGACACTCACAAGCATGTATCATTTTGAGTTTTGGGTTTTAAATTTTATTTTTCCAAAACTTGGAAGAACCTGACTTCAAAGCTAATTTGAACTAAGTAAGATGTGACTAAGGTGATCACCTATATAGAGTACCTACCTGGGACCCTGAGATGCCTCACACCACACTAGAGTAGGTTTTGATGTCTCAATTGCTATCTTTGAGTATTTGGATTGAATGAGATGCCAAGAGGAAAAGGCAGGAAGTGGAATGATGCTCTGAGCTGCAGCCAGAAAATTGCTGTTTGAAGAGGAGAACTAGATGCATTAATCCTTCTGGTGGAGGCAGCAGAACTGATCAGAGGGAGACTAGGAGACGATTCTGTTTGGGGGTGCAACTTTATCACATGGACCAAAAAAAATCTTGGAGGGATGATTCTTAGTCAATCTATGTAGAGGATAACCATAGAGACTCGCCTATTCTCTCAAAGCTGAAGGCTATATTTGTGGAGCATTAAACTTCAGAAGTAGTTGATGAAATGTATATTACTGGCAGGAATGTCAATTGCTCTAACTCTTTCTGGAAGCAGCTTTCAAATATTTAGTAAGAGCCATGAAACTATTTGTACCTCCTGAAATTCCCATTTTGGACACTATCCTAAGGAAATGATCCAAATGATTGAAAATTCATTGTGCACAGATTGTCATCAGGGTGCCATTGATTTTACCAGAATATGGGAAAATGATGCATAAAGTATGTAAAACAACTGATGTTCACTGTCTTCTAACCTCTCCCCAATTCCCCAGCCCCCACCAGCTGCCTAGAATCCACACACACGCTCTTCTTTCCATTCATTTACTTGCAAAAATGCTCCTTATTGTAATGTCACCATGTCACATGCGTTATGCCAAAGGCACTCACCCCCTTCCCAAAGGAGGCAACCCAAAGTCTCATCATTGTTTTACATCAAGCTTCAAGTGCTGTACCTCTGGGTGATGATCCTTCTTCTTGTTCCTTTCTGCATGTGGCACTTCATAATTCAAAGACCCACAGTTAAAGGATAACATTAACAATACAACTGATACAAGATGAGAACAAGATAACAGAATACCTGCAATACAATAGCTATTAGAAAGGGGGAGGGGAGAAATCACCCTTGGTGGTCCCCAAATTCTCACGTATCTCACGTTCTGCAGGAGAGGAGAAGCAGGGGCTCCTCATTCTGACAAGGTATGAGTTTCTTAGGCAACCTTTCTTCTGCTTTCTGGGAAGATCAACATTGTCCATTTTTGTTGTGGCCACATCTGAGGAAGGCATGGGGAAGGAGACACCTTCTGGGACGTAGCAGCCCACTTCCTGGTGGCAGGCTGTGTGAATGGTGGGCAAGAACTAACAGGTCCTTGATGGTGAGGCTGCAGCTTTCTCCAGCAAGATGACCCCTTTAGCAACTGAGGAGGTTAGACATGTCTTTGCTTCTGGTCAATTTTATAGACTGATGACTAAAGCAGACAGTTACCAAACGCTAGATTCCAGACTGGGTAGTTTTGTCTCTTAACATCAATTCGTGTTGGCTAAGCCCGTTCCCCTGTCTCTGAGTTTAATGACCTCCTTGGTTTTTGCTTTAGGATAATTCACAGCAATACCCTGGGATGGAGAAGCTCCTAAAGGATAATTGGTATCTTTCCCAGGTAGGGTATGTCCAGCCTAAGGTGTTTGGGAAAGGCTGAGAGGATCAGCCTCTGGCTCCTTCAAGGTCTTTGTCTTCACTGGTCCCACGTTCAACTTGGAGCAGATAATTGGGCTTTGTCCACCCTGCACAATTGTCTGACTCAGCCATCCTGGAGTGCAGGCTGCAGGACTTCTATTAGGAGTGTTGTGTTTTCTTCCCTCTCTGCCTTCAGATGGATCAGCTTCATCACCCAAAATTTGTCTCTTGCTTGTAGAACCTTTCTGAATGCCACAAGGAGCAACTAAAACAACACTGGTTTCTCGATTCTCTACTAAATCACATAAGGCTCTAGCCTTATTAGGCATAGAGTTTACAAAAAATGACCACTTTGAGGCCACACACCTGATTGGCCCATTTCCCAAGTCAAGATAGAGGGCTTTTCACTGCCACTCACCCAACCTTAGCTCAGACAATTCTACATTATTTGGCTTGCTCCTTTGCCAGACCCTACTTCTAGGGACCAATTTCTGCATAGGAACCCTTTAGTTGCCTATGTCAGCAAAATATAATTGCTGTGTTCTTGTGATAAATTTAACTGAATGGGTGTCAAGTAATGCTGGGTCATGAGATGGGGGTGGAGGAGTGAAAATTTTCCATACTTCGTTTTTAGTCTTTCTGTTGCCTATCAGTGCTTCTTAGGCCCCAATATTTGGGTAGTTTGAAGGTGTCAGTGCCCTTCAGCAATGATCACCACGAACACATCTGCCGTCAAACAAGTTGGGTTTACTACTCATTTTGCAGTGAGTAAGAATGAACATCGTGGAGAAATAATGAGGTCTTTCAGTAAAAAAAGGTGTGATGGAGTTCTTCTGAGTATGTAGGACTGAAGGGTAAAGGGGGGCCAGAAAGTGATATTAGCAAGAAAGTAATTGAAGGATTGGATCTGGCAGTTCAGGCTGAATAAGAAGTCATGTCTGAAAGATAATTTGGAGGACAGGGGAGAGGACACAATCAACAATACCCAATACTAGAGAGATGACCAGAAAGAAAAAGACAACTTTGTCAAGACCACATCAATTGAATGATGGGGGTAGAAGCCAGATTGCAATAGCTGAGGAGTACATAAGAGAGTAAGGTGTGAAGGCAACAAATATAGACAATTCTTTTGAGAAGCATGACCTTGAGGGAAGAAGAAAGGTCAATAGCTAAAGATAGAGTCAAGGGTACTGATTATGTTGGTGTAATTTTTTTTTTTAATTTTTTAAATTGAGGCATAGTTGATTTATGCTCCCCTCCTTTTAAAAAAGCTTTAGTTATCTATTTATTTATTTATTTATTGGCTGTGTTGGGTCTTAGTTGCAGTATTTGGGATCTTTCACTGTGGCATGGGCTATTTGTTGAGGTGCACCAGCTTCTCTCTAGTTGTGGAGCCCGGGCTCCAGAGCATGCGGGCTTGTGTGCTGTGGTGTGTGGGCTTACAGGATCTTAGTTCCCCTATCATGGATCGAACAGGCATCCCCTGCATTGCAAGATGGATTCTCAACCACTAGACCACCAGGGAAGTACCTATGTTGGTGTTATTTTTAATGGGAAAGACTTGAATTTGTTTAAATGTTGATGAGAAATATTAAAGAGTGGAGAAGAGGTTGAAAATAGAAGGTGCAAGGGAGGAATGGAGGAAAGGGGTCAGGAAGGGATGCATTCAAATGGTTGAAGGGCTACCATTTCCTTCACTATATAAGTCTTGAAAATGCAGTGGTAATCAAAACCGAAAGCATGGGTGGAAAGATTGGGCTCAAAAGGAGAGACCCCTCTTCCTCTGTGGCAAGAAGGGAGGCGGCAAGGATAGCTGCTAAAGTCAGTGGGTTTTTAGTGGCTTGAAAGTAGAAAGTTGAGGGGCTTCCTGCTTAAAATGTCCATTTTCCCTGAAGATTAGGAAGCAAAGTCCTTTTACTATGACTCAGGATTAAAAGTAGGACATGGAAAAATGTGACGGTTAATTTGATGTGTTAACTTGGCTGGGACACACTGCCCAGATATTTGGCCAAACACTGGGCTAGATGTTGCCATGAAGGTATTCTACAGATGAGATTAACATTTGTCAGTACACTGTGAGTAAAGTGGATTACCCTCTATAATATGGGTGGGCCTCATCAGATGAAGACCTTGAGAGCAAAAGACTGAGATCATCTGAGGAAGAAGGAATTATGTCAACTCAAAGGAATTGAGCCTTTGGATTCAGGCTGCAACATCAACTCCTCCTGAGTCCCCAGCTTGCTGGCCTGCCTTGCAGATTTCAGACCTGCCAGCCCCCACAATCACATGAACTAATTCCTCAAAATCCTGATAGATAGGAGAAGAAAGATGGCGGCAAAGTGGAAGGACGTGGAACACATCCCTCTCCACAGATGCATTAGGAATACACCAAAAGATGCAATAATTCCCACAGAGAACCAGCTGAACACCAGCAAATGACCTCGGACACCAGAAAGGACTGCAAAGATCCTGACATAACTGGGTAGAACAGAGGGGAAAAAAATAAAATAAAAAGGAGAAAGAGAAGGAGAAGAAAGGAAAGGGATGGGTCCCACATCCTGGGGTGGGGGGATCTGAAACAGAGGGGAGATTGCCAAATTCAGAGAAAAGTTCCTTATCTGTTGGGTAAACCCCTTCTCCAGCAGGGAGTTTCCCTGGGTCAGAAGGGAGGCATTTGGGACTGTTCAAAGAAGGTGAAGCAGCTGACCTGTGGCAGACAGGAAAGAGTGAGAAATACAAGGGGAGTCTGCACCATGGCTCAGCTTGTCTGGACTAAGATATTGGTTCACAGCTGAACAAGAGGACTGGGAGCTGGAAAGTGGGAACTGGAGAACTATTTCAGGGTAAGAAACATTTTTGGCAGTGGGGAGACAGACTGAGAGGACAGAGGGAAGAAATCTGCAGCAGAGAGCACCTACCACGGAAAACTGGGCATCCATGGCAGTGGCTCGATACTGCTGACTCACAAGCAGCGGGAAGGAGCTGCGGGTGTAACTTCTGTCTCAGTGCCTGCAAGGGACAAAGGAAGGAGCCCTGTGGGCCTGGCTAATGCACTCAAGGATAGCAAAGGCCCCCAGGCGGGGCTGGCCTAGAGCCTACAGCTGAGAGCCAAAAGTCTGCAGAGTGACCCAGCTCTGGAGACATTCTGTTTACACCTGAGCCGCCAGTGTCCCTCTGCAACAGGCAACGCCACAGCCTACTGAGCCACCGTGGGGCAGGGCACCACTGCTCACTCACTCCCAGGGGAAGGAGCCACTGTTGTACTCTCTCTCTCCCCACACATTGGTGCTTACAGACAAAAAATAAAGGAAGCTCTGCTGGTCACAGAGTAATACAAAAAAATCCAAGGCAGGTAGAAGGACACTTACAGCTGAGACCCCAAGGAAACAGAAATATTAATTCTATTGATCTGGTCCTTTCTGGAGTCAGTTTTAGTTTTCTTTTCCTTTCTTTATTTTATTAATTATGAACTTAGTCCTAAAGGATCTACAGGTTTTAAAACATATTTTTTATTCTATTTTTATTCGTTTTTTATTTTTAGCCTTTTTATATATTTCTATTTCTAGCTAAGTTTTTTGTAGTGCTGACTGTATCTCTCCTACCTTCTTTTCATCTCTATCTTTTATACATTTCTATTTCTTTCTTTTTCTTTTCATATTTCCAGTTACACTATGCTCTTCTGTTGCCCTGTCCTCTCTCCTTTTTCAGTTCATTTTATCTTAATATACTTATAAGCAATATTATTGGTCTGCTCTGTTTCCTTGCTTTATTCTTCAGATGACACACTGCTTTGGTTTTTATTATTAGCTTTTGTCTTTATCTTAGTTCTAAGTATAATTGTCTGATTTCATTCTGAGAATCTTCAGTCTGCCTGGTGGTACTCTTGCTCTTTATTATATTTGATCCTAGCTTTCAAAATCTCCTTGGATTTGTGTTTGTGTGGTTTTTTTTTTTTTTGTCTGTTTGTTTTGTTTTGTTTTGTTTTGTTTTGAATTTCTGTTGGTTTTCTCTTTGATTGTCTGATGGCATACTGGGGTTCTTCTGTCAGGTCTTTCTAGTGCCTTATGTTCTATTGGATTCAGTATTTGTGTGTCTTATACATGTATGTGTTTCCTTGACTTAGTATTTGTTTGACTCAACACTCTGCCATTAGTCTGGGGCTTGGATAGTCTTCTTTAAACCCCTTTATTGCTGGGACAAGCAACCTCTGAAGTCTGGAATACTCCATCAGAAGTCACGTAGAAGGCTCTGGGGAGGGAGCACTGAATCCAGGACGCTAGACTACTAGGAACTCCTCAGACACAGGGAAGATTAACTGCGGAGAACTCTCACAGACCCCTGTATTGGAGTCTAGGACTCAGCTTTGTCCGACTGTCTGCAACTGCCAGTGCTGGACACCTCACACCAAACTACAAACAAGACAGGAACACAAACCCACCCATCAGCACACAGACTACCTAAAGCCATATGAACCTCACAGATACCCTAAAACACACCACCTGACATGGCCCTGCTCATCAGAGAGAAAAGACACAGAGCCACACACCAAAAAGCTGACACCAGACACCCCCACCAGGGAGCCTACTCAAGACACTGGACAAACCTCACCACAGGGGGCAGAGGGCAGAAACAAGAGGGATTACTACTAGGCAGCATAAGGAAAGGAGAGAGCAAATCCTATAAATTAGACAAAATGAGAAAACAAAGAAACACCATGCAGGCAAAGGAGTAGGAAAAAAACCCACAAGACCAAATCAATGAAGAGGAAATAGGCAAACTGCCTGAAAAAGAATTCAGAGTAATGAGAGTAAAGATGATCCAAAATCTCCATAACAAAATACAGAAAATACAAGAAACAGTTAATAAGGACTCAAAAGAACTAAAGAGCAAACAAACAGTAATGGACAACAAAATAACCGAAATTAAAAATGCTCTAGATGGTATAAACAGCAGAATAACTGAGGCAGAAGAATGAATAGAGAGTTGGAAGATAGAATGGGGGAAATAACTGCCACAGAGCAGGAAAGAGAAAAGAGAGTATAAAGAAAGGAAGACAGTCTCAGAGACCTCAGGGATAACATTAAGCACACCAACATTTGAATCATAGGCATCCCAGAAGAAGAAGAAAAAAAGAAAGGATCTAAAAAAATATTTGAACAGGTTATAGTGGAAAACTTCCCCAACATGGGAAAGGAAATAATTAATCAAGTCCAATAAGTGCAGAGAGTCCCATACAGAATAAACCCAAGGAGAAATACACCAAGGCATATATTAATCAAACTAATGAAAATTAAACACAAAGAAAAAATATTAAAAGCAGCAAGAGAAAAGCAACAAATAATATATAAAGGAAAACCCATAAGGATAACAGCTGATCTTTCTGCAGAAACTCTGTAGGCCAGAAGGGAATGGCAGGATATACTGAAAGTCCTGAAAGAGAAAAACCTACAGCCAAGAATACTCTACCCAGGAAGAATCTCATTCAGATTTGAGGGAGAAATCAAAAGCTTTACAGACAAGCAAAAGTTATGAGAATTCAGCACCACCAAAGCAGCCTTACAACAATTGCTAAAGGAACTTTTCTAAGTAGGAAACACAAGAGAAGGAAAAGACCTACGAAAACAAACCCAAAACAATTAAGAAAATGGTGATAGGAACACACGTCAATAATCATCTTAAATGTAAACGGATTAAATGCTCCAACCAAAAGACACAGGGTGGCTGAATGGATACAAAAACATGACCCTTCTATATGCTGCCTGCAAGAAACTCACTTCAGACCAAGGGACACATATAGACTGAAAGTAAAGGGATGGAAAAAGATATTCCATGCAAATGGAAGTCAAAAGAAAGCTGGAGTAGCAATACTCATATCAGACAAATTATACTTTAAAGTAAAGCCTATTACAAGAGACAATGAAGGACACTACACATTGATCATCTTGGGTCACAAATCAAGCCTTGGTAAATTCAAGAAAATTGAAATCATATCAAGTATCTTCTCTCACCACAATGTCATGAGACTAGATATCAATTACAGGAAAAAAAACTCTAAAAAATACAAACACATGGAGGCTAAACAATATGCTATTAAATGACCAAGAAATCACTAAAGAAATCAAAGAGGAAATCAAAAAATATCTAGAAAGAAATGACAATGAAAACACAACAACCCAAAACCTATGGGACACAGCAAAAGCAGTTCTAAGAGGGAAGTTTATAGCAATACAGTCCTACCCCAAGAAACAAGAAAAATATCAAATAAACAACCTAACCTTACACCTAAAACAATTAGAGAAAGAAGAACAAAGAAACCCCAAAGTGAGCAGAAGGAAAGAAATCATAAAGATCAGATCAGAAATAAACGAAAAAGAAATGAAGGAAACAATAGCAAAGGTCAATGACACTAAAAGCTGGTTCTTTGAGAAGATAAACAAAATCGATAAACCATTAGAAAGACTCATCAGGGAAAAAAGGGAGAAGATGCAAATCAACAGAATTAGAAATGAAAAAGGAGAAGTAACAACCAACACCACAGAAATACAAAAGATCATGAGAGACTACTACAAGCAACTATATGCCAATAAATTGGATAACCTGGAAGAAATGGATACATTCTTAGAAAAATACAATCTTCCAAGACTGAACCAGGAAGAAATAGAAAATATGAACAGACCAATCACAAGTACAGAAATTGAGACTGTGATTAAAAATCTCCCAACAAACAAAACCCCAGGACCAGGTGGCTTCAAAGGTGAATTCTATCAAACATTTAGAGAAGAGCTAACACCTATCCTTCCCAAACTCTTCCAAAATAGAGCAGAAGGAAGAACACTCCCAAACTCATTCTATGAGGCCACCATCACCCTGATACCAAAACCAGGCAAAGATGTCACAAAAAAAAGAAAATTACAGGCCAATATCACTGATGAATACAGATGCAAAAGTCCTCAACAAAATACTAGCTAACAGAATCCAACAGCACATTAAAAAGGTCATACAACATGATCAAGTGGGGTTTATCCCTGGGATGCAAGGATTCTTCAGTATATGCAAATCAATCAATGTGATACATCATATCAACAAATTGAAGGATAAAAACCATATGATACTCTCAATAGATGTGGAAAAAGCTTTTGACAAAATTCAACAACCACTTATGGTAAGAACTCTCCAGAAAGTGGGCATAGAAGGAAACTACCTCAACAGAATAAAAGCCATATATGAGAAACCAAAAGCCAACATTGTTCTCAATGGGGAAAAACTGAAAGCATTCCCTCTAAGAACAGGAACAAGACAAGGGTGTCCACTCTCACCATTATTATTCAACATAGTTTTGGAAGTATTAGCCACAGCAATCAGAGAAGAAAAAGAAATAAAAGGAATCCAAATTGGAAAAGAAGAAGGAAAATTGTCACTCTTTGCAGATGACATGATCTTATATATAGAAAACTCTAAACACTCTACCAGAAAACTGCTAGCACTAATCGATGTATTTAGTAAAGTAGCAGGATACAAAATTAATGCACAGAAATCTCTTGCATTCCTATACACTAACAAAGAAAAAGCAGGAAGAGAAATTAAGGAAACTCTCTCATTTACCATTGCAACAAAAGGAATAAAATACCTAGGAATAAACCTGCCTAAGGAGGCAAAAACCTGTACACAGGAAATTTTAAGGCACTGATGAAAGAAATCAAAGACAATACAAACAGATGGAGAGACATACCATGTTCTTGGATTGGAAGAATCAACATTGTGAAAATGACTGTACTACCCAAAGCAATTTACAGATTCAACACAATCCCTGTCAAATTGCCAATGGCATTTTTCACAGAACTAGAACAGGAAATCTTACGATTTGTATGGAAACGCAAAAGACCCCAAATAGCCAAAGCAATCTTGAGAAGGAAAGATGGAGTTGGTGGAATTAGGTTTCCTGACTTCAAACGATACTACAAGGCCACAGTGATGGAGACAGTATGGTACTGGCACAAAAATAGAAAGGAAGATCAATGGAACAGAATAGAGAACTCAGAAGTAAACCCAAGCACATATGGGCACCTTATCTTTGACAAAGGAGGTAAGAATATACAATGGAAAAAAGACAGCCTCTTCAGTAAGTGGTGCTGGGAAAATTGGCCAGCAACGTGTAAAAGAATGAAATTAGAACACTTCCTAACACCATACACAAAAATAAATTCAACATGGATTAAAGACCTCAATGTAAGGCCAGACAGTATAAAATTCCTAGAGGAAAACATAGGCAGAACACTCTATGACATACATCAAAGTAAGATCCTTTTTGACCCACCTCCTAGAATCATGGAAATAAAATCAAGAATAAACAAATGGGGCCTAATGAAACTAAAAAGCTTTTGCACAGCGAAAGAAACCATAAACAAGACAAGAAACAACCCTCAGAATGGGAGAAAATACTTGCCAATGAAGTAACGGACAAAGGATTAATCTCCAAAATAAATATACAAGCAGCTCATGCAGCTTAATACCAAAAAAGGAAATAACCCAATCCACAAATGGCTGGAAGACCTAAATAGACATTTCTGCAAAGAAGACATACAGATGGCCAACAAACACATGAAAAGATGCTCAACATCACTAATCATTAGAGAAATGCAAGTCAAAGCCACAATGAGGTATCACCTCACACCGGTCAGAATGGCCATCATCAAAAAATCTCCAAACAGTAAATGCTGGAGAGGGTGTAGAGAAAAGGGAACCCTCCTGCACTGTTGGTGGGAATGTAGGTTGGTACAGCCACTATGGAGAACAGTATGGAGGTTCCTTACAAAACTAAAAATAGAGCCACCATATGACCCAGCAATCCCACTACTGGGCGTATATCCTGAGAAAACCATAATTCAAAAAGAAACATGTACCACAATGTTCACTGCAGCATTATTCACAATGGCCAGGACATGGAAGCAATCTAAATGCCCATCAACAGATGAATGGATAAAGATGTGGCACATATATACAATGGAATATTACTCAGCAACAGTAACAAATCAAAATGAAATTTAGTTATTTGTAGTGAGGTGGTTGGACCTAGAGTCTGTCATACAGAGTGAAGTAAATCAGAAAGAAAAAAACAAATACCGTATGCTAACGTATATATATGGAATCTAGAAAAATCGTACTGATGAACCTAGTGGCAGGGCAGGAATGGAGACGCAGACCTAGAGTACGGACTTGAGGACACCAGGGGAAGGAGAAGCTGGGACAAAGTGAGAGAGTAGCATTGACATATACACACTACCAAATGTAAAATATATAGCTAGTGAGAAACTGCTGCAGAGCACAGGGAGATCAGCTCAATGCTTTGTGATGACCTAGAGGGGTGGGATAGGGATGGTGGGAGGGAGGCTCAAGAGGGAGGGAATAAGGGGATATATGTATACATATAGCTGATTCACTTTGTTGTATAGCAGAAACTAACACAACATTGTAAAGCAATTCTACTTCAATAAAGATGAAAAAAGAAAAAAAAAAAAGACTCCGCACTCCCAATGCAGAGGGCCTGGGTTTGATCCTTGGTCAGGGAACTAGATCCCACAGGAATGCCACAACTAATAAGCCCACATGCCACAACTAAGAGTCCACATGCTGCAACTAAACATGTGGCAACGAAGATCCCAAGTACTGCAACTAAGACCCAGTGAAGCCAAAATAAATATTTAAAAAATAAATAAAAATAAAAAAGAATAATGCATAAAAAAAAAACCCAAACAGTATCATACCAGTGTTAATTTGTTGGTCTTCACAAATGTACTGTGGTCATCTGTATCGATGTCAAATGTACCAAATGACATTTGAGGAAACTGGCTGAAGGGTATACAAACTCTGTAGTATTTTTGCAACTTTTCTATAAATCTAAAATTATTCCAAAATAAAATATCTATTAAAAATATCAACAATTTAAAGAGTGGATATACGTGTACATATAGCTCATTCACTTTGTTGTACAGCAGAAACTAACACAACATTGTAAATCAACTATATTCCAATAAAAATTTTTAAAAATTAAAAAAAAAATCTAGAAACAATAAATATTGGAGAGGGTGTGGAGAAAAGGGAACTCTACTGTACTGTTGGTGGGAATGTAAGTTGGTACAGCCACTATGGAAAACAGTTTGGAGGTTCCTTAAAAAACTACAAATAGAACTACCATATGATCCAGTAATCCCACTACTGGGTATATACCCTGAGAAAACCATAATCCAAAAACAAACATCTACCATAATGTTCATTGCAGCACTATTTACAATAGCCAGGACATGGAAGCAACCTAAATGCCCATCAACAGATGAATGGATAAAGAAGATGTGGCATATATATACAATGGAATATTACTCAGCCATAAAAAGGAATGAAATGGAGCTATATGTAATGAGGTGGATAGACCTAGAGTCTGTCATACAGAGTGAAGTAAGCCAGAAAGAGAAAAACAAATATTGTATGCTAACTCATATATATGGACTCTAAAAAAAAATGGTACTGATGAACCCAGTGACAGGGCAAGAATAAGGATGCAGATGCAGAGAATGGACTGGAGGATACAGGGTTGGAGGGGCGAGGGGGCGAAGGGGAAGCTGTGACGAAGTGAGAGAGTAGCATAGACATATATACACTACCAAGTGTAAAATAGATAGGTAGTGGCAAGTTGCTGTGTAACAAAGGGAGATGAACTCGATGATGGGTGATGCCTTAGAGGGCCAGGACACGGAGGGTGGGAGGGAGTTGCAGGTGGGAGGGAATGTGGGGATATATGTATAAATACAGCTGATTCACTTTGGTGTACCTCAAAAGCTGGTACAAGAGTGTAAAGCAACTACATTCCAATAAAGAGCTTTAAAAAATCCTGATAGATAGGTAGATGTACATTTACATATAGATATATCCTACTGGTTTTGTTCTCTGGAGAAGCCTGACTAATACAGAGAGACTGAGACTGCTGGCTTGGGGTACAGAGAAGACTGCTGGTTGGCATCCAGGACTGGGTTGGGGGTGGCGACAAGGAGGCACCCATCCACATGGTGGTGGAGTTTCCTCTTGCAGCACTCAGCAGCCCTCTAGTAAGAAGGCAGAAAGAAGGCAGCTTCAGTTGGATTGATCCAGGATTGGAGTTCTTCTGGGGAAGCAGAATGGAAATATAAGAGGATACAGAGTCATTGAATCATGTACCATAGATCTTTTCTGGATCGGGAAAGAATTGAAGGCAGAAAGAGGTTAATTGACTTGGAGAACATGGAATCATCATAGGACTGAAATCTGGTGAGATTAAAAACCAAACCTAGGGGCTTCCCTGATGGTGCAGTGGATAAGAATCTGCCTGCCAATGCAGGGGACAAGGGTTGGATCCCTGTTCTGGGAAGATCCCACATGCCTTGAAGCAACTAAGCCTGTATGACACAACTATTGAGTCTGCGCTGTAGAGCCCTCAAGACACAACTACTGAGCCCACGTGCCACAACTGCTGAAGCCCAAGCGCTGAGAGCCCATGCTCCTCAATAAGATAAGCCACTGCAATGAGAAGCACGTGCACCACAAGGAAGAGTAGCCCCCACTCGCTGCAACTAGAGAAAGCCCAGAAACAGCAACAAAGACCCAACACAGCCAAAAAAATAAATAAATAAAATAAAATAAAACCAAACCCAAACAACAACAACAACAAACAGGTATGTTATGGGTTGAACTGTATCCACTCCAAAAAATATATGCTGAAGTCCTAATCTCCAGTACCTCAGAGTATGATCTTATTTGGAACTAGGATCTTTATAAAGGTAATCAAGTTAAAATGAGGTCATTTAATGGGCTCTAATCCAATATGACTTTATATGTCCTTATACAATGGGGAAATTTGGACACAGGCATGTATAGAAAGAAGACAAAATGTACACACAGGAAGAACATCATGTGAAGAAAGAGGATTGGAGCGATGCATCTACAACCCAAGGAATCTCCAAAGATTGCTGTCAAGCCACCAGAAGCTAATAAGAGGCAAGGAATGAATCCCTTAGAGGTTTCCGAGGGAGCATGACCCTGCCATCGCTTAAATTTCAGACTCCTAGCTTCCAAAACTGTGAGACAATAAATTTCTGTTATTCTAAGGCACCCACTTTGTGGTACTTGTTATAGTAGCCCTAGCAAACTAACACTAGCTATATGGAGAGTAAGGGAATCAAAGACCTGAAGGATCATAGTTGAGTAGAGAGTAGACGCTACTTAAGTTCAGACCCCTGAAGCAGTTACGGCGTTTGGAGGGGGTTCCCCAAGAGTTTCCAAAGAACCCAGATTTAGAGAGGGTGATGCCAGGTAACTAGGGGGCTCCACTGGAGCCACTGGACTCTTTCTTATCTCAACCCAAATCTTGCTGGTGGTCCTAGGGCACCCCAGAGAAAGCCAGGGGTTCAGCATGTAGGGCCTCCCCATGGTAACCATTTTGGGATCAAATGATCACTCTCTTGCTTTCACCAAGCATTGCTACAAGGGCAATTTGTGTGAAACTGTAATGGCAAACAGACTTTCAGTTCACCACAGGGTGACTTCCTTTGGCTGTCACTAGGCAACAAATCAAGATGGATCCATCTGTAGCCAATTACATGCTCTCCAAAAAAACCCACTTTCTTTAGGAAGCAAACACACAAGTCTTGTACAACACTATACCCACAGCAGAAATCTTTTACTTTGCTAAAAAACACTTTCACCTTTTGGAGTTTCTTCAAAACAAAGATCAAAACTTCACACCACGCACTGGGTTATACGTGAGTTAAGACACTCATTATTGTATGGGGAGTGTCTGGTTTTGTTTTATAAAGCGAGAGTGGCAGGTGACCCATTTCATTGACCTACTTTCAGTCTAAATTGAAAGCATCAACTAAAACACATCTCATGTCAGTTGCAGAGATCTGCCTTTCAAAATTGATGTATTAAAAAAATTGTTACTTTCGGTTTCCTCATAATCAACAACAAATGTCTATGGGATATCGATTCCAAAGATGAATAGGACACAATTCCTGCCCTCAGTGATATGTGCTACAACCTAGTTGCAGGAGACAGTACATGTAAATAGAAAGATAATAATACAAAGTAGCATAAGATGATCTCTTGTAATCCTCAGAAGAATCCTGCGAGGGAGGTACAATTATTGCGGCCATTTTACAGATGAGGAAATCTAGGCAAAGAGAGGGTAAATAAATTGCCTAAGAGAGGGAGGGAATATGGGGATATGTGTATAAATACAGCTGATTGACTTTGGTGTACCTCAAAAAATAAAAATAAAAAATAATTTTAAAAAATTAAAAAAAATTTTTTTAAAGATTAAAAAAAATTTTTTTTAATTGCCTACGAAAACTTAACTATCACGTACTACCTCCAATATTTGAGTCCAGGTAGTCTGGTTTCAGAGTTCACATTCTTAAAACTACACTACAGTAAAAATGAAGGACTCTTTTACTGGCAGCCTCTGAGGTATTCTAAGTCTTAGACTCGGACGAGAAGATGGATTTTTAAGAGAGAAAAGCCTTTTGAACAAAATTTCATATTCAGATTCATAGGAGCTTTACAATATGCATAGCTTCTTCAAAGTACACTAGGTTGTTATAAATAGAAGGTTAGGCAGTAGTAATCATTTATAAAAATCATAGGTGAGTGTGATGAAGGCTCTAGGTGTTCCATACCTCAGTGGAGACTCTTCTCTCTGGCTTCTTGCCTTAATCATTTCCATCATCGTCCTCTGACTCCACTGTGATGGTTGGCCATCTGGCCAGTTGAGAAAATACTACCACCAATAAGGAACATGCAAACTTCCATTTTCATTTAAAGAACAATAGCTATTATGACTATGTACAATATCCAAGACATGGAAGTAAGCCAAATGTCCATGAACAGATGAATGGATAAAGAAGGTGTGGAATACACACACACACACACACACACACACACACACACACATATATACACAATGGATTATTACTCGGCCATAAAAAAGAATGAAATAATGTCATTTGCAGCAACATGGATGGACTTAGATTATCATACTAAATGAAGTAAGCCAGACAGAAAAAGACAGATATCATATGATATCGCTCATGTGGAATCTAAAAAGATGACACAAACGAACTTATTTACGAAACAGAAACAGACTCACAGACATAGAAAACAAACTTATAGTTACCAAAGGGGAAGGGGGGAACAGATAAATTGAGAATTTGGGATTAGCAGATACAAACTACTGTATGTATAAAACAGATAGGGACTTCCCTGGTGTTGCAGTGGGTGGGAGTCCGCCTGTCAATGCAGGGGACACGGGTTTGAGCCCTGGTCCGGGAGGGTCCCACATGCCACGGAGCAACTAAGCCCATGGACCACAATACCAAGTCTGTGCTCTAGAACCCGAGAGCCACAACTATTGAGTCTGCGTGCCGCAACTGCTGAAGCCCACACACCTACAGCCCGTGCTCCACAAGAGCAGCCACTGCAATGAGAGGCCCGCGAACCGCAATGAAGAGTAGCCCCCACTCACCACAACTAGAGAAAGCCCATGCGCAGCAACAAAGACCCAACTCAGCCAATTAATTAATTAACTAATTAATTTAAAAATAGTTAAATAACAAGGACCTGCTGTATACCACAAGGAATGCTACTCAATATTTTGTAATGACCTATAATGGAAAAGAATCTGAAAAAGAATATATATATATTCAGATATATATATCTGAATCACTTTCCTGCACACCTGAAACTAACACAACATTGTAAGTTAACTATGCTTCAGAAACAAAACAATGTCTCATGCATTGAGCACTATCATGTATCAGCCTGTTTGTATATATTATTTCAATCTTCATCAAAAACCTATGGAATTAGTATTATCATTACCCTATTTCACATCTGAGGAAACTGAGGCACACAGAGGTTAAAGTACACACAGCTAGTGAGTGGTGGCTGGGACTTGAACTAGGTCTGACTGACTATAGTCTGTTCTCTTAAACACTACACCCTAATCAATTCCATATAATATCAAATGAGAAAATTATGTCTACATATCAATTGACTATGCTGTTTTATATTCCAATCAATGTTTATATGTCCATTCTGGATGCCTCTTTTTAGCTTATTTTGAATATCATTGCTCTAGGAGTCACTGTCATTAATTTTTGTAGAGAAACCAGAACTCCCCTATTTCTATAATGTATAGCAAACCTCTCTAATTTGGGCTAACTCATTCAATTCATCCACTCTTCCTTTTTAGGGATGTGCAGGCATATGTGCACCTGTGTGTGTGTGTGTGTGTGTGTGTGTGTGTGTGTGTGTGTGTGTGTGTAGCAAGAAGTCAGCTCAGGGTATCTATGAAATGAAGGACCATACCTATAACAGCCTTGCATTTCTAGATGCTATTGCTGTGAGAGAGCTACTACTAGTACTGCTACACACACATACACACACACACACACACACACACACACAACGTGCATCAAGTTAGCACAATCGTCCCTACCTTAAGGTCAATTGGGGAGGTGGCCTTGGGAGCCCCCCATGCTGGAACTCATGTACAGGGAGTGCTGGGAGAAGAAATAAGTGTCTGAAATAGAAAAATCAAACTTACCTAAGGCTCCCTAAGTGCTGAGAGACCAGCTTCCCTGGCAGCCAGTCTTCCACAGCCTCTGTCAATCATCTGCTCTGTGACTCCTTTTCCCTTTAAAACTATTTTGATGTGCATTTTAACTTGATTTTATATGGATTTGAGAAAGAGACTGCAATGATCAGAAACAGCATTGTGAGGTGATTATTCCAAGCTCCTGGTGATGAGGACTTAAAATGTTCTGTCACCATTTATTCTTCTTCAATCCCACCACCTCCAACCTAGCCCTGGCTCCCATTTTCTCCTGCCTGCGTTATCACTGGCAGACCTGGATAACTCCCACCTTCAATCCATCCCAGGTATGGGATACCCGAGTAATAATCCTTAAACATCCACATGTGATACTTACTCCTCTGAGCTAAACTTGTCAATGGCTCCCTGGATTTCCGATAGCAGAGTCTAAACTTACCTGTTAGCCTATTGAGACCCTCCCATATCGGTCCTCACCTCGGCCTCCACCCACTCTCACTTCCCAGACCCCTAAAACGCCTCTTCTACTCTGATCAGGTCTGTCCCATCGGTGTCGCATGAACCCGACAAGCACATTGGTTCACCAGTTGTCATATTACAATGAGATGCTGTATTTGTTTTGTTCAAAAATGTATTGGAGGCCTGCTCTGTGCCAGAATCTCGATGAGGTGCTAGATCACAGAGGTGAACAAGACGGTCCCTAGCCACCTGGTGGAGGTGGCAGACAGCTTAAGCAGGCAAACGGATTGCAGCGTGATAGGTGGTGTGATGAGGGAGGCCCAGGGAGTTATGGGGCCCGGAGGAGACGCCCCTAACCCAGACTTGGGAGAGCAGGGGAGGACTTGGGAGGAAGTGGTGTCAACTTCCTGAGACATGAATGGTGAGTAAGAGCTCGCCAAGCAAGGAACTGGAAAGGGAAAGAGGGATCCCCAGAAGAAAGAGCAGCATTTACAAAGGCCTGGAGAGAGATCCTGACCTGTTCCCAGAACTGCCAGTAGTTCAGCGTGGCTGAAGGGTTGAGAGTGAGGGGGAGGAGAAAGGGTTATGAGAGCACAAAGGTGGAAGCATTCCGTTCTGTCCACTGGGTGGCCAGAGGGACAGGGTGGCAGAGGGGCAGGCAATCAAAGAAGACGACAGAGGCAGTGAGAGTTTGAATATGTTTCGGACATCTTTGCATTGTGCGTGCACCTAGCCCTCTCCTGGGCACACAGGAATCACTTAGGAATTAATTTTCAGTTGGCCATCTGCCTCTTCATCTAATAGGCCATACAGCAGATTCATTTTGGCGAAGGGATGCTGTATTCATTATGCCAGGGTAACTAACAACGCTAAAATCTCAGCGGCTGGGACTTCCTAGGTGGCGCACTGGTTAAGAATCTGCTTGCCAATGCAGGGGACACAGGTTCAATCCCTGTCCCAGAAAAATACCACATGTTGCAGAGCAACTAAGCCCGTGAGCCACAACTACTGAGCCCTCGAGCCACAACTACTGAAGCCCGTGCACCTAGAGCCCATGCTCCACAACAAGAGAAGCCACCGAAATGAGGAACCCATGCACCACAATGAAGAGTGGCCCCTGCTCACCACAATTAAAGAGAGCCCGTGTGCAGCAATGAAGACCCAACACAGCCAATAAATAAATAAATTTATTAAAAAATCTCAGCGGCTGATGTCAATAAAATTTAATTTCTTGCCCTCACAAAGTCCATTGCCAGTCCAGGTCATGCTCTGGGGCAACTTTCCCCCAGGTGATGACTCAGTGATACCTGCTGCTCTGATTTTGTGGCCCCTGGGTCTCTACCTACACTTCCACAATCACTGTGGGAGGGGGAGGAGAAAGTGGAGGGACTCACAACGAAAAGTGAAATATGTCATGAAATATGCCACTTCATCTCCCAGGTCATTGGCCAGAGTGAGTGACAGGGTCCCTCCCAACAGCAAAGGGGCACGGAATAGTGGAATCTTCCAGAGCGCTCAGAAGAACAGAACCAGCTCAACTAACACCAGCTAGGTGAGTGCGAGACTTCTCTTAAACACATTACTTAGGATTATTGTGTGCTAAGTGGGTCCATTGGCTTATTGCTTTCAGAGAGGCAAGTACCCCAATGTTTGGACTTAGGTGGTTTTGTTACAGTTGTTACTTTTCCTAGCTGGAATCTATGCCATTTTCTGTTCTTGGATTTGAGCCAACAATGCCAAGCCATTTGGCAAAGTGATACATTACTTAAGTCAGAGTACTGGGGAAGTTGTCACCATTTGGAAAATGCAATTTGTCCATGGTGTGAGTGAAACCAGACAAAGAGCTAAACGGCAGACCCAGGACAGATCCACTACACTTGCTAGGTCTTTATTGCCTGATGAAGATCTTCTTCATCTATGACTTTCGATAGGCAATTCGGCTGTTTCCTTGGATCAGGCTAGTGTGTAATTTAAGTTACACCTATTATCCATTTCTATCTATATTTCCTATATACAAACTCTATGAAGTAATATATACACGACATATGTCTGGTGTGTGCTCCCAGAGTGGGTACCTAACATGCCAGGTCCTGGAAAATGGCCCTCAGAACTTTCTGAAGACATTTGCAACTTATATGGAAGAATGATAGAGGCCAGGTAATACTAGCTTCCTAATTTACTCTAAATACGGATGCTTACCATAAGATATCTTTTTTTTGTCCATCACAGTAGGAAAGGTTTAAAAGTTTGATAATATTAAAGAGGATGTGGATAAGCCAGCACACTCTTGCTGAAAGTGAAAATTGGTACAACATTTTCAAAGGGCAAGTTGATAGTATCTATTAAAAGCTAAATTTTCAGACCCTGTGATCCAACATTTCCAATGTTAGAAATTTATCCTATAGAGACGTTGCCACAAATGCACAAAGATTTATGTACAAGGATGTTTATTACAGTATTGTTCATAATAGAAAAAAAGGGAAACAACCCAAATGTCTATTAATAAAGGAACTAAGAAAATATACGATAGTGCATTATTAAAAAAAAAACTTGATAGATCTAATGTACTAATATGGAAAATATCCATATTGTACAGATCAGTGAGGAAAGAGTTCAAAAATAGTATGAATAGGTTGTTTAAAAATTGTTTTGTCTTCATAAATGCTATTATAATACAAGGAAAACATTTGGAAGAATAGATACCAACTCAACAGTAGTAATCTTTGTAGGGCTGGGACTAAGGGATACTTTGGCTTTCTAGAATATTTGTATAGTTCTGTAATGCTAAAAAAGTTTGGAATCAGGAAATGACATTAATTTTTTTTCTAATTTAAAAAACGATGTTAAACCTTCCACTGAGAAAACATATAGCAGCATTCTTTGAATAAAAGCTAATTTCTGAGAAAATCCTGGTTTACTCTATAGCACAGGGAATAGATTTGACAGCTCTTAACTTGACCAGTCAAGTGTAACAGAGTCGAGTTTAGCAAAAGGCTCTGAGCAATTAAAATTGCAGAATAATTACCAGGCATCAGAGCTTCGGATGGAACCCAGGCCTTTGCAGTGTCATCTTTGATCTGCTCTCAGGGCCTAATGTTCTAAGCACTTAGCGCTTTAGGGGATGAGAGCACAGTTCACATGAGACTACCTTCTTTAAAACTTTCCATGGCTACCAGTTGCCTACAGACTATCTCCAAATCATTTAACATGGCATTCAAAGCCCTATGCCATTTCCCATCCCTAAATTCCCAACCCAGTCAAAGGGCTTATACAGCATAACGTTTAAGAGTTCAGGCTTTAGATCCCTAGCCAGATCTAGGATTGAATTTTATGCCTCATCTCCATTTCAACAAAACCTAAACTATTTGTAGTTCAAAGCCAAGTTCCCCTGTCCTTTCTCCACACCCTGCCCTTCCCAGATTCCCATCAGAAAGCATTAAACGGTTTTCCCCCAAACTCCTGCATAGCTGTATCTACACTGCTTTCATTCACTTACACTATCTTACAGAGTAGCTTTTTGGTAATGACTTCCTTTAAAAAAGTCAGCCCCATGAAGGTAAACCCCATGGTGTACAGCATATTGCTTTCACATGCCAGGCTGATAGCAAATGTTTATGGAATTGAATGGATAAATGAATGAATAAATTTTCCTTTTAATAACCCCTCGGCCAATTCACACCTGCTGCCAGCAGGTGGCAGAATTCTCCTTTGGCTCTTGTACCATTCCGCACACTGCTGGTCATCAGAGCCTAAAACCGTTGTGTAAGTGGAGCAAATCCCAGTTTAAGATAGTTTGGCAGAGATGAAAGTTCTCAACTCAGAGTCAGGTAACTGGCCTTTTAGCCCCAGATCTGCCGCTGACTACATGTGTGACGTTCAAATCTGTTCCTTCACTTCCTGGATCTGTTTCCATGTCTTCAAAATGAGGTAGTAGGATGGGATGGTTTCCATAGTTTGACATTCTATGATTTTCATACTCTGCAAACTCAAGATAACTAGAGGTATGAGATCCTTGGATGGTTGCCACCATTATTTCTCATGTATTCTAGAATGTTCTTGTGATAACAATATGGTCAGAGGCATTTCCTTAGAAGTCCTCTCCAAATACTCTTGCCTTGTTTGGATATAATGGGCTACACCAGGGCCCGATCATCCTGAGTCTCTGACCAGTGTTGACTCTCAGGAAGAAACTGGGTAGGGATCCTTAGAAGTGGGGGAAAGAGGTAGATGAGGGGAGGAAACAGTTCAAAAACTGTGGAGTCAGCCAAAGCCTCTAACAGTGGGAAGGAACTCTGTTCTATTTATTTTGAAACTGTTTTTCTTCTGTATAAACGTGTTTCAAAAGTCAGGTTTTGGGGGAAAGGAGTAGTTACTTCTTATCATTACTATTATAATTCAGCTATTTAAATTTTTTAAAAACCGCAGTTCTGTATCAATAAAGCACTGTCCCTGCCTTCCCAGTTGGAGAGAAGACAGGAGGTCGAGGGAAGTGCAAGTAGGCATGAGGAGGAGAGAAATTCTTAATGTCCTGATCAGATTTTAAAGGCAAGAAAGGACAAAGGGCTGTGAAGTTACTTAGAAGAAGATGTACATAAATAGGGTTTTATGTTTGGTTAATGGATTTAATGGGCATTGCATTTAAAGTTTGGGTACTTATAAACTTGTCATAAAGGGATATATTCTTTTGATAAAAAATTGAACTTAGTGTAGAAGTCCAAGGGAGGATCTTCACCCTTGATGAAATTTGGAATAAGGATCTCCTCTGAGAGGGAAACAGATGGGGAAAGAACACTTCCTAATTACAAAGAAAAACTGCTTAAACTTCAGCTGAATAAATGATCTTAATGCATCTAAAGAAATAATATCTTTATAGATGCCAGCAGGAGAGAGAGAGAGAGAGAGATATTTTTTTGGTACATGTGCAGCATTGACGGACAGAGAGACTGTCTCATAATATTACGTGAAAAAAACTAGATTTCAACCTCTATGCATAGTATGATCCATTGTCTTTCATTGTAATGTATACACCCAGAAAAATGAATGACAGAAAATACTAAAAATATGTTCACAGCGGTTATGATGGAATGACAGGTTGTAAGCAATTTTTGTTTCCTTCTGTATAATTTTCTGTATCTTCTCAATTGTCTACGGAACTTGTAGAACTTTTACAATGTAAAAACTAAAAATGCATGTCAAGGCCTGTTATGTTAACAGTGGAAAGGGCAGCTATGGTTAAAGTTCTGTGGATCCTGGAAGCCCATCTTGCTGCCCAACCCCCACAGATTCCCACGGGTAAGATATAATCACAAAGAGGGTCCAGGAAAGAGCCTACTTAGCGCTGAATCACTAAGTAGTTACATATCCTGCCAAACTGACCTGCGTTATGTGTGAGGTGAAAAGAGCCTTTTTGCCCCTTACGCTTAAGGGAACTCAGGCCAGAAGCAGGCCTCAGCAGTACTAAGGTAGGCCCAATGTTTTCTCCTTGGCCCACCCTGCTTTCGTCTTTGGGCAGGGTCAGCGGTGCCTGCTCATGACGGGAGGTGATGGGGGTCTGTCATGTCATAACAGCCCAGGGGATGCAGGGGTTAAGGGATAACGTGGAGAGAACTTGCTCCACACTGAAGAGCTGGCCCCAGTCCTGTTCTAACCAAAATCACTTTACTTCTCCCAGAAAAACTGCAACCCCTAGTAGAGGAGCGGAAGGGGAGAAGCAGGGGCTCCCAGACTTTGAGGACAATCCCAGTGCACACATAGCGCACGCACACTCACACGCCTGAAATAAAATGTCCAAAGACGATACACTTCTTTTTTGACTTTATTTTTGGAGTATAGTTAATGTACAATGTAGTGTCAGTTTCACATTTACAGAAAAGTGAGTCATTTATACATGTATATATATCCATTTTTTTTCAGATTCTTTTCCCATGTAGGTCATCACAGAGTATTGAGTAGAGTTCCCTGTGCTGTACAGTAGGTCCTTGTTGGTTATCTATTTTATATATAGTAGTGTGTATATGTTAATCCCAAACTCCCAGTTTATCCCTCCGCCCTCCCCTTTTGGTCACCATAAGTTTGTTTTCTATGCACAGACAATACCTTATATTCAGGGCCAGCTGCCTAGGCGTGTGACCTCTAAGGCAACACAGGGCTCCATGCTCGGGCCCACATTTGCTTTAACCTTCTGCTGTCGCTGTCTTGAAATTCTGAATAATTTGATTTTTGAACTTGTGCTTTGCAAGTGAAGTCAGGTGGAAGAGTGAAGCACGGCCGCGAGCAGATGCTGCCCCAGTGGCATGTAGCATCCGTGATGCCCCGTGAGCAGGGAACTGCCCTGGGCCCACTGCATGGGAGTTCAGCAACACTGAAAGCAAGGACAAGGTCAGTGTACTGAGGAAGGCGGGGCGGGAGTGGGGGAGTGGTGGTGGTGACAAACCAAAGAGGCCCTCCTTTCCTCTCGTTGGAGAGGAAACTTGTTTTTCAGGGCAGAAAGCATGCAATCGAGTTCAGAGAAACATGAAGGCCGAGGAACCGTATCACATCCTATTGTGTTACTTTCCTGTATTAGCTAAGCTCTTATGCTGGAAATGATGACAGAGAAGGAAAGGGGCTGATAAGCCCAGCCTTTCCCTCTCATCCTCCCTCACTCAGTTGGATGAAGGGAGGGCGTGGGTAGAAGTCTTGTGTGTGAAGAAGTAAAATAAAAACAGTTGAATTAGTTTCGTGCCTTGTGCCCACTGTTCTAGTGAGAACGACATAGATAATATATATGTGTGTATGAGCTGCAGAATTATGTAATTTCGGTGATTTTGCATGTACGTTATATGCTTTTACATTTGCATTTATTTTCTTTTATTTTTTACATTTTTAGTGGAGTATACTTGATTTACAATGTTTTGTTAGTTTCAGGTGTACATTAAAGTGAATCAGTTATACATATACATATATCCACACTTTTAAGAATTCTTTTTCCCATATAAGTCATTACCGAGTATTGACATTTGCTTTTTAAGCTGGCATTGCAAGACATAAAGATGTAAGGTAAAATTCATGTTAATAATGAAAAACAAATTATATTCCAATGAAGAGCTTTAAAAAAAATTAAAAACTGCAATGAACTGACATAGAACTACCATAGGATCCAGCAGCCCCACTTCAGGGTGTACGCCAAAGAAATGAAATCAGAGCCTTGAAGAGATATCTGCATTCCTGGGTCATTGCGATATTATTTGAAGTAGTGAAAATATGGATACATGTATGCTGACAGATTAATAGGTAAAGAAAATGTGGTGTGTATATAAATAATGGGATACTATTCAGCCATAAAATGAAGGAAATCCTGCCATTTGTAACAACATAGGTGGACCTGAAGAATATTATACTTATTGAAATATATACACCAGACATAGAAAGTCAAATACTATATGATCTCACTTATGTGTGAAAGGTAAGAATATCAAACTCTTAGGACCAGGATTAGAACTGTAATTGTGAGGAGTAGATGGTGGAGAAAGTGGGGAGATGTTGGTCAAAGGGTACAAACTTTCAGTTATAAAATGAATACGTTCTGGGGATCTAATATACAGCCTGGTGACTATAGCTAATATTTCTGTATTGTGTTTTTGAAATCTGCTAAGAGACATCTGCTTAACTGTTACTACACACACACACACACACACACACACACACACACACGCACATAGACAAAAATAGAAACCATGTGAAGTGACAGATATGTTAATTAGCTTGACTGTGGTAATCATTCACAATGTGTATGTGTATTAAACCATCATTTTGTACATCTTGTAAAAAACCTTCATGTGACACAACCCAAATATATGCAATTTTGTTAATCACTTCAATAAACTGAAAAAAAAAACAAACAAAATAATGAAAAACATTTTTTAAACTTAGGATGACCATCAATAGGAAAGGAAAAAATACTATGACAAGTGAAAAGAGAGATTGTGGAAGAAAGGAAAAAACGTTTATATGTGAATACCTTTAACAACACTTTTTTCTGCTTTTTGGTCAAGGAGTCCCACATTTCCATTTTGCTCTGCAGATTCTGTTGCCAGTCCTGCTTATAATGTGTGAGGCCTTGTCATACTTGCTACTCTGGTCTCCTCATTTGTTTTCAAATGTTGCTCATGATCCACTACATTGATTTCCTGACCCCTAAAGGGTTGTGACGGGCACTGGGGAGAACACCGAGTTAGAGGTTAAAGTGCATGGTCTACCTTCCCCCAAACGTTTTCCTCCTCAACTAAAGCAAAGGGCTTAACAGCCAGGCCTGGGGTCAGTCAGAGGTGGTGTTGTTCCCCCTTGAGGGAGATAATCAAAGGTATCAGAAAGAGTCCTGCCAGCACCTTCACAAGACTGCCTGACTCATTATCGCCATGGCTTCTAGAACCAATGAGATGGGTAATTTGGTGCCTCAAGGCCTTATACGTGTCTCTTTGATCTTAACTTAGAAGTCTCTGTAATCCATCAAAATAATGCTTCAATTACATTTATCCCAAAGCTATTCCAGGTACCAGGTCAAGAAGTCACCCCCTATCCTATTTCCCATTTAAAATCATACATAATTCTGTTATCCCAACAAGGTCATCAGACAGGATTACACAGTGGGCACCAGATAGTAATATACTGCAGACGACACCACGTTTCTAACAAATCTAATACTGTGGTGCCTAGAGCACTGCTTAGGAGTCAATTAGATGAGGATATGAATCCCAGTTCTGCTCCTCTCTTAGGCATGTGAAAAATTTTATGAGTTTTTATTTCCTTATCTGTAAAATGGGAATATTAATACCTACCTCCTAGTGTTGCTGTGAGGATGAAATACTTCATTTTACAAAGTGCCTGATAGGCATGAACTTTAGTAAACGATAGCTGTTGCTGTTGTTGTCCTTTGTATTTTCAACCGAGAAATTTAAGTAAAGTTATCTACAAACGCATATTCCTTACAATACAACTTTCATCCTGAATTGTTCAGTCCAGCCGAAAGGTTCTTTCTGGAGTGTCTGTTCAGTGCCTCTCGATCAGGGGTGACTTTGCCCCACCAGGTAATATTTGGCAATGTCCGGAGACATCTTTGGTTGTCATATGTGTGGGGAGATGCTATCTAGTGGTTAAAGGCCAGGAATGCTGCTAAACATTGCACCCCTCCTGCCCACACACAACAAAGAATGATCTAGCGTAAAATATTAAGAGAGGCGCGGTCGAGAAACCCTGCTCTGGTTGAAGCCTGGACTAGCATCTGTAGGAAGGTACAGAGCTCCTCCAATGTCTCCACAACTGGATTACGCCAGCCCCACCAGCCCAATCTTCCAAAGTTCCCAGAGCTCTCAGAAGACATGGCACGTGCTGTAGTATCAAAGAATATCCATCATTATCTGAGAAAGTTATTAAAATCCTCCTCTTTTTTCCGGCTTTGTGTCTATATCAGTCCTGGTTCTTTTCACACACTGTAACCAAAACAACATATGGCAACTGACTCAGCACAGAAGCAGGTATGAGAACCTAGCTGTCTTGTATTATACCAGACATTAAAGAGATTTTCAGACATGCAAAACGATATCACTTTTTTCCCTCGTTTTTTTTAGTTTTGGCAAATGTAAGGTTTTAAAACAACTGGTTTTAGCAGTTTTGAGAAATACCTATACTCCATATGAAATTAAAATTACAAATGAGACACAGTCCTCACCACCTACCTGGATTAGTATGACATTTAGGAATCATCATTCGGCAAGGAAATATATTCTAAATAAGAACCTAGCTGACTTTTATCGTCTGTTTTCCAGGGATAGACACAACTGGAGTGAGAATATGAGTATTCCTGGAAAATGTGTAACTGGAACTGTTTGGGATAAAAACAGAAGAGTATTCCCATAGAAAAGGTTAAAAGATTTTATGAAAAGGAATTGATAAATAGAAGGGTAATAGGAAGTGGAATTTGAAGTAGAAAATGATGAGATAAAGCTAAAAAGTGAAAAATGAATTGAAGCTGGATCTTGGTCTACTAATGAAACTGGAGACAGACTGAAAGTTAACTGATGAAAAACCATTCAAATTTTCATTAACAGGATGATGAGTGAACAAATTGTAGTGTATTCAGCAACAGAAAGGATGACTCTCCACAACATTGTGATGAGAGAAAAAAGCCAGACACGAAAGAATATATCAGTATTATTCCATTTATATAAAGTTAGAGAACAGGCAGAAAAAACTGATGGGGATATGATTCAGGACACTGGATACCTACGAGGGGGTAGGGATTGCCTGGAAGGAGGCACAAGGAGACTTTCCGGGGTTACGTGAATAATACTAACATGGATGTTTACATTTTTTCAAAGATTATAAAACTGTACACTCAAGGTCTGTGCCTTTAATGGAATTAAATTATACCTCAATGAAAAAATAAAAATAAGGTAACAAACTAATGGATCAATCATGTTTCAAAAGAAACTGTCGCTGATTTCACCTAAGATGCTAATTTCTTTCCAACTGAAATGGTTGAAGCAAGGCTGTCACCTCCTCTGGTCTGTTCTCATGTGCCTGAAACAATCCCCAGAGTATGTCTAGCCTTATGTGTACGTGGCCCTGTGTCCTAACATGGAGCTTTACACGATTTCTCATTCTCAGAGTACAGAGAGGGCAAGAGTGGGGGAAAGACTCGTTTTTCCGGCAAAACACCCCAAATCATCTATTTCTCCCCACGTCCACTATTCCACCAGGGTACACTAGGAGCCTCCCATGGGACCCCGCTGCTGCCCATCCTGCCCTGCTACAATTTTGGTCTACCCAACAGCTGTGTCAATCAGATCACACCATTCCCTGACTCAAACCTATCACTGCAATAAAGAGCTTAAAAAAATACAAAAAAAAACCAAAAAACAAAAAAAACCTACCACTGGCTTCCCACTACATTCAGGGAGAAACCAAGCTTCTTCTTCTCAGCCTTCTTTCAGTTCAAAAGCACCAAGTTCTTCCCTGACACTGGACACTCACATGGGCTATTTCTTCTGCCTAGAAAGCTCTCCTGTGCCCCTCTTCAACGGACTGACTCTCAGACATTTTAAGAATCTGTTGGAATGCTGCTTCCTCAGAGAGGCCTTCGGTGATTCTTCAATCTGTTAGTGTCTCCTGTTATTCATCCTTATAGCACATCCCATTCTTTTCTTTCATGGGTCTAGTGCTTATTTATCAATAAATATTTGGTGGCTGAATGAATGAATGAATGAATGCTCTCATCCTGCTAACTACCTCGAAAGGGTTATTATGATAATGGAGTACTTTGGAGGATACTATGAAAACTGGATTAATGAAAAAGACAAGGAAACATTAATAGAACTATTCTGGACAGAATAGAAAGGAGAGCAATAGTGTAATAGGGAAGGACATCCATTGTTTCAATGAGTGATTCTGGGGTGATTCTCAGGTGATTCTGGGGTAGGTGATCCTATAATGGGACTCATTCTTTAGCTGATGGTACAAACACATAATTAGCACTGGGTGCTGGGGTTACAGCAGCGAAAAAGATAGTCCCTGCCCTCACAGAGTTCACATTCTAGCGAGCAAATGACGATCTAATACGATGTGCTCGAGCTGTAACAGTGGCTCTTCCTACTCCAACTCCACCCCTGCAATTAGAAGCCAAGCAAGGACCAAAAAGTACCACCCTGGCCCGATCACATTGCTTCTCTCTGCCTTCTCACTATTTTAGATTAAATCCTGACCAGGTCACTGCCCTTTCTATTTTCACTGTGTTTCCCAACCATGACTGCACAACAGGACTGTTTAGGAAGCTCTTAAAAATACTGACATCTGTGCTCTCCTCCCTCAGACATCGTTTTAATTGTTCTAGGGTATGGTCTGGACATGTGGACATTTTTAAATTCCCAAGGTGATACTACTGTGTAACCAAGGCTGAGATACTTCATTAGAAAGAATACTGCAAGACACAATAAGGCTTGGGTAACTTTGATTTTTAACAAGCCCTCCCCCTTGCCTACACACATCAATCCTAACCAGAAGTTCTCCATGTGCAGTACTCTGAGTGCCTGAATCTGCTGGGGAGCTTGTTAAATGCAGACTTCTAGATTCTACACTTAGAGTTTGAGATGAAGCCCATGAGCCTGCGTTGAAACAAGCATTCTCCATGGCTCTTAGGCACACTACAGTCCGAGAACCTTGGGTGCTAGAGATTGACCACTCCCACCAACTGTGAGTGCAAAGCCCTGTTCTTAGTGATGTGGTGGATTACAGAAAGAAAGAGTACATTAAGGACCTTACAACCTAGTAGAGGAGAGGAAAGTTGGGTGTGTGGATAGCTGAAAGTCAAGGTACAGTAACAGGGATGACATAGCAGAGATATCTAGGTAGAAAAATATGAAATTGCTGATATTCAGACATTTTAAAGATGGGCATAACTTTAATAGGTCAAAATAGGTCTGGAAGGGGCAGGCCCAGACACCCTACCACCCCCCTTTTCTGATCTGGTGCATTAGGTCTCAATAGTGCCAGGTTTTAAGTGTGAAGTTTTCATTTTTCTGGGATAAATACCTAACAGTATCATTTATCATGGGTAATATGATGTCCATGTTGAGTTTTTAAGAAATTTCCAAACTATTTTCCAGAGTGGCAATGCCACTTTACATTCTCATTCACAATATGTAAGTGATTCAGTTTCTCTGCATCCTGGTACTCATTTGGTATTGTCACTTTTTTTGTTTCAATTTTAGCACTTCTGATAGGTGATATTTCATTGTTGTTATAATTTATATTTCCCTAATGGCTGATGATATTGAATATTTTTATTTGCTTATTTTCCATCTGTTTATCCTCTTCAGTGAAATGTCTGTTCATGTGTTTTGCCCATTTTCTAATTGAATTTTTTTACTGTTGAGTTTTTTTTTATGTTTTTAGTTTTTATACATTTATTACAAGAATAAAAGTTGTTGAAATAGAACAATAGTAAAATCAAGCTTTTTATGAACATGTATTGACAAAGAATGAAATTGCAACTCATCTTTGCATTCTGGTATACCAGCTCTTTTTTACTTTAATTTGATCAGCAAACTATAGATATTCCTCAGAGACAGAATAATGACCTGGAAAAATACGACCCTTGAAATCTTTTTTTTCTTTGGCTTATCTTTTTTTTTTATTGGAGTATAGTTGCTTTACAATGTTGTGTTAGTTTCTGCTGTACAGCAAAGTGAATCAGTTATACATATATATATATATTCACTCCCTTTTAGGTTTCCTTCTCATTTAGGTCACCACAGAGCATTGAGTATAGTTCCCTGTGCTATACAGTAGGTTCTCATTAGTTATCTATTTTATACATAGTAGTGTATACACGTCAATCCCAATCTCCCAATTCATCCCACCTCCCCTTCCCTCCCTGGTATCCATACATCCATTCTCTACATCTGTGTCTCTATTTCTGCTTTGCAAATAAGTTCATCTGTACCATTTTTCTAGATTCCACGTATAAGTGATATTATACAAGATTTGTTTTTCTCTTTCTGACTTACTTCACTCTATATGACAATCTCTAGGTCCATCCATGTCTCTGCAAATGGCACTACTTAGTTCCTTTTTATGGCTGAGTAATATTCCATTGTATATATGTACCACATCTTCTTTATACTGTTATTTTGAACGTTCTTTACACA
Organism: Hippopotamus amphibius kiboko; assembly: GCF_030028045.1. NCBI lineage: Eukaryota > Metazoa > Chordata > Mammalia > Artiodactyla > Hippopotamidae > Hippopotamus > Hippopotamus amphibius. The sequence goes on along the minus strand of NC_080203.1, from coordinate 17,853,316 downwards.
TGCTAGACACCACTCGTTTCTCAGATGCATGACTTGCAAAAATTTTCTTTCAGTCCGTAGCTAGTCTTTTCATCTTCTTCACGGGGTCTTTCACAGAGCATAAGTTTTTCTCTTTGATGAAGTCCAATTTACTGACTTTTATGAATCATGAATCATGTTTTTGGGGTCATGAGTTGAGTTTTGTATAAGGTATGAGGTTTGGATCAAAGTTAATGGTTTTGCCTGTGGGTATCTGATTGAACTACAGTAAGTCCCCTACATATGTGTTCCATTCTGAGAGTGCGTTCGTAAGTCCAATTTGTTTGTTAAGTCCAACAAAGTTAGCCTAGGTACCCAATTAACACAATTGGCTATATAGGACTGTACTGTAATAGGTTTATAATACTTTTCACACAAATAATACATAAATAAACAAACACAAAAAATAAAGAAAGCATTTTTAATTTTACAGTGTAGTACCTTGAAAGATACAGTAGCACAGTACAACAGCTGGCATAGAGGGGCTGGCGTCGAGTGAGCAGGTAAGAAGAGTTACTGACTGGAGGAGGGAGAGGAGGTGGGAGATGGTAGAGCTGAGGGATTATTAGCAATGGGAAACAGAGGGCAAGCTGCAATTTCACTCATGCCTGATGTTGATGGAACACATGTTTGCATCTTTGAAAATTTGCAACTTGAAGGTTTGTATTAGGGGACTTACTGTATTACCTTTTGTTAAAAAGGCCATTCTTCCTCCATTGAATTGCTTTTGTAACTTTGTGAAAAAAAGTCACCGGGCTGTATTTACATGGGGTCATTTCTGGGTTCCCTATATTGTTTTGTTGATCTGTCTCCCAGTCAATCACCCAGGCTTGATTAGTGTAGCTTAACAAAATATTAGCAAATAGAATTCAGCAATGTGACAATTCTACATCATGAACTTGGGTAGACTGATTCCTCCCATTTCATTTTTCTTTTTCAAAATTGTTTTGGCTATTCTGATTCATTTCCCTTTCCATACAAATTTTAGAATAATCTTGTTTATATTTGCAAAAATAAATCTTGCTAGGACTTTGAATTGTGTTAAAGCTGTATCTCAATTTGAAGAGAACTGAAATATTTACAATGTTGAGTCTTCCAATACACAATATCGCTCTATATTTATTTTGATAGTCTTTGATTTCTTGATCAGTCTTATGTAGTTTTCAACATACAAGTCCTAGTTCTGTACATCCCTTGCTAGATTTACACTTAATTATTTCATTTTTGAACAATTATAAATGGTATTGTATTTTTAATTCTGGTGCCTACATATTCATTGCTAGTATGTAGAAATGCAATTTATTTATATGTCTATCTTGTATCCTGGGTACTTGATGGACTTGTTCTAAGAGTTTTTGGTAGATTCCTTGGGATTTTCTACATTAGAAATTATATCATCTGCAAATGGAGATAATTTTACTTCTTCCTTTCTGATCTATAAGCCTTGTCTCCTTTTCTTGCCTTATTGCATTGTAGAGAACTTCCAGTACTGTGTTGAATAGCCATGATAAGAGCAGACAACCTTGCCTTGTTCCCCAGCTTAGGGAGAAAGTATTTTTTCTTTCCCCATGAAGCATGATGTTAGCTGAAGACTTTTGTAGATGTTCTTTGTCAAGTTAAGGAAGTTACCCTTTATTTCTATTTTTTGATAGTTTTTAAAAAATCATAAATAGTTGGATTTTGTCAAATTTTTTCTGCATCGATTGGTATGATCATGTGATTTTTCTTCTTTAGCCAGTTATTATAGTGGATTATATTGATTCATTTTTTAAAACTACTGACCCATCTCTGGAAAAAAGTCATTTTGTTAAAGTATAAAATTGTTATATTTCTGGATTCTATTTGCTAATATTTTCTTGAGTATTTTTGCATCTAAGTTCATAAAGGCTATTCGTCTAAATGTTTGTTTTTGTTTTTGCAACATTTTGTCTAGTTTTGATATCAGAGTAAAACTGGCCTCATAAAATAAGTTGAAAAAGTGTTCCCCTCTTCTATTTTCTGGAAGACGTGGTGGATTATTAGTGTTAATTGCTTGTTAAATGTTTGATGAAATTCTTGAGTGAGCCCATCTGGGCCAGGAAATATCTTTTAAGGGAGATTTAAAATTACAGAATCAATTTCCTTCATTGTTATAGTGCTATTCAAATTATCTATTTTATACTGGGTGAGTTTCGGCAGTTTGTTCTTTTCAAGCAATTGCTCCATTTTATCTAAGTTCTCAAATTTAGATATGTAGAGTTGTCTGTAGTATTCTCTTATTATCCTTTTAATGGCTACAGAGTCTAGTGATATTCCCTGTTTCATTCCTGATATTAGTCATTTGTGCCATCTCTCTTCTTTTTCATTCTTGCTAGAGGTTTTTAACTTTTGTATACTTTTTAAAAGAACCTGCTTCTCTTTTATGTAATGTTTTTTTCTATTTTCAATGTCACTGATTTCTACTCTTTATTATTTCCATCCTTCTTGCTTTGGGTTTATTTTGCTCTTCTTTTTCTGGGTTCTTAAAGTGGGAGCTTAGATTATTAATTTGATACTTTTTTTATTAACATGAGTGTAGAAACTTCATCTCCCTTTATGTCCCTTTCATTTCCCCCATCTATAATTGTCTTAAATAATTGACAATTAGGTCAAGGTAGTGTTGTAGCTTTTGTTTCAACCATCAAACATAATTTAGAAAACTCCAAAGGAGACAAAAGTCTATTGTATTCGCCCATAATTTTTTGTTCATTCTGTTATTCTTCCTTCCTGGTCATCTGAGACTTCTTTTATTATTTCCTGTCTGTTTATAAAAGTTCCTGTAAACATTCTTTTCCACTGGCATCACATTCTTTTAGTTTATCTTCATCTGAGACTGTCTTGATTTCACCTTCTTTCCTGGAAGATATTTTTGCTGACTATAGAATTTTGGACTGCCAGTTCTCTTCTTTCAGTACTTAAAATATTGTCACTTTCTTCTGCCCTCCATGGTTTCTCATGAGCAATCTGCTGTTATTTGGATTGGTTTTCCCCTATTGGTAAGATGTCATTTCTCTCTTTTTGATTTCAAAATTTTCCTTTTGCATTTAGTTTTTATTGTAATTTATCTTGGCCTGAGTTTCTTTGGATTTATCCTGTTTGGGGGTTGTGCAGCTTCTTGGAGTTCTAGGTTTGTTTCTTTTGCCAAAATTTTTGGCATTATTTTTTAAAATATTTTTTCAGCTCCTCCCTCTTCTCTTTTGGGACTCTATTGACATAAATGTTAGATCTTTTGTTATAGTACCATACGTCTCTAAGAGTTTTTATAAAAAGGGGATCTTTATTGATCTTCAATGCTTCTTTCCTCTATCCTGTCCATTCTGCTGACTGGCCATCAATTGCATTTTTTATTTTTGTACTTTTCAATTCTAAAATTTCAATTTGCTTTTTTTATTTCTTTCGTTTCTTTTCTGGGGTTTTCTTATTATTGTTTCAAATGTGTCCATAATTGATGATGACTCCTTTAAAAGCTTTGTTGGCTAATTCTAACATTTCTGTCATCGTGGTGTTGGCATCTACTGATTGTCTTTTTCCATTATTGGAGAGCTTCCTGATTCATTGTATGACGAGTGATTTTTTTTGTTATGGGCATTTTTGTATTATGTTGTGAGACTCTGGCTCTTATTTAAGGCTTCTGTTTTAGCTGGTTTCTTCTGACACTGCTCCGGCAGGGGAAGAGCAGACACTGCCTCCTTACAGACAGGTGGAGGTACAAGTCCAGGTTCTTCACTTGGCCTGTGTTGACACCTAGGGTGGCTGCTCGTTACTGTTATGCAGGGGTGCTAGTTCTGCCTTCTCATATGGTCTCCACTGATAACTGCTTGGTTGGGAGAGGTTGGAATGCCTTGTTACTGCTCTTCACGTGGTCTTTACTGACATCAGGAAGGTGTGGGTGTTGTGGAGTGACCTATTTTCCACTGGTAAAGTCCTGTCTCTTCACTAGGCTTCCTCTGACTTCACTCTAAAGGGGGGATCCGTGTGCCATGTTACAGCCTGTGGAGGACAGAAGTCTAGCTTCCACACTAGGCCTTCACTAGCATGGGTGGGTTGGGGTCACAGTCTTTTCGTTGGGGTTTGGCTGGAGTAGAGCATTTATTGTCTAAAATGTTTCTATCTTGCTAGGCTGCCCCTCTCCGTGTCTTTGGCTGGAGAGAGCAGGCTTTCCTTGGGGCTTTCCTGTCTTTGCCTTTTCTGCCTATGCACCCAGTCTGGGATCTAAGAGGCAAAGAGAAAACCAAGTCAATTCACCATTGTTTAGAGCCTTGCATCCTCCAGGTTCCTACTCCTTTTGCCTTTTCTCTCCACCTTTCAATGTCTTCTTGGGTTTGTTTTTATAAAAAATGCTCAGAGTTTTCAGCTGTACTTCATGGGAAGAATAGGGGAAAACATATCTACTCCATCTTTCTGGAAATGTGTTTTGAAATTCAGAATTTGGGGGATATTAAGATGGTAATTGGATGCACAGTAGTTCTCACACTTGAGTGTGCATCAGAATTACCTGGAGAGCTTATTAAAGCACAGTTGTCTGAGTGCATCTCTCAGATAGGCAAGGTGTGGGGTGGGGCTTGGAAATTTCCATTTCTAACAAATACTGCTGGTTCAGGGGCCACATTTTAAGACCACTCCTTTAGGGATATCTAGCCTGATTCTTTTCAATTCTAGATGCCCATTAGAATCACCTGGTAAGGGACTTCCCTGGTGGTCCAGTAGTTAAGAATCTGCCTTGCAATGCATGGGACACTGGTTCGAACCCTGGTAGGGGAACTAAGATCCCACATGCCATGCCATGGGGCAACTAAGCCCACATGCTGCAACTACTGAGCCCATGTGCTCTAGAACCCGAGTGCTACAACAAAAGATCCTGCGTGCCACAACTAAGACCCAAAGCAGCCAAAAAATAAAATTAATTAATTTTTTTAAAAAAGGAATCACCAGGTAAACTTAATTTTCAAAAAAAAGAATGCCCAGTCATCACCTACCCCCCCCCCACCACTCAGATACTTTTATTCCATTGGTCTGAGGTGAGAACTTGAATTTGGTAGTTTTAAAACCTTCCCAGACATGAATGTTCACAGCAGCATTATTCATAATAGCCCCAAAGTGGAAATAACCCACATATGCATCCACTGGTAATTAAAATGTGTTACGTCCATACAATGGAATAATATTCAGCCATGAAAAGGAATGAAGTACTGATAGATGCTGCAACATGGATGAACCCTGAAAATAATATGTAAAGTGAAAGAAGTCAGATACAAAGGGTCACATATTATATGATTTCCTTTATATGAAATATCCAGAATGGGCAAATCCAGAGAGCCAGAACTTAGACTAGTGGTTTCAGGGCTGGTAGGATTGGGGGAAAATGGAGAGTGACTGCTAATGGCCATGGGGTTTCCTTTTGGGGATGATGAAATGTTTTGGAATTAGAGAGTTGTGATGGCTGCACAATCTTGTGAATATACTAACTGCCACTGAATGGTACTTTTTAAAAAGGATTAATTTTATGGTATGTGAATTATATCTCAATTAAAAAGCATTCCTCCTGGGTAACACCTAACACATTCCAACAACTGGCAGCATTATACTTCACATGAAGTTGCAAATGCTGACAGGAGTCACAGAGATTAAGTGTCCAGGTAAAGGGTTTGTATTTATTTCTGTAGATCACAAATTTAGTTTTCTGGTTTTGTCTGATTAGAATAATCATCTGAAAGATTGTTAAAACTATAGAATCCCAGACCCCTCATTGAAGATTTAAATTCTGGGTCATAATTAGAGCCAGGTCTGGGTGGTGACTGAAAATCCGTTAACAATACTTGGAATGATATTGATGTTCAGATAAGTTTGGGGAACACAGTCTTAAGTGATGGGGAGCCACTAAAGGTTTTTGCTCTTTTAATTGAAAATTATGTTATTTTATGAAATGTCTCCTTGTTTCAGCACCTTATTCGAATAATGTTAATTTAATCCGAATTTTCATTTACCACAGATGCTTGCCAAAGAGCAAGGAAGTGTTCTTATATTTGAGCTACGTTAAACAATGGGAAATGGTCTGTGTATTTGTAAAGTCCATTTGATGTTTAGTCTAATTATGTCTCTGTAGTCAGTTCCCACAGTTAACAGATGTGAATTGATGTCAACTAACTGCTTTCTCGTTATTTCCTCCATCGTGTTTCTTTTTTCTTTTATCCATGTGTAGCACATTTTTAACACATCATTCATGCAGTGTTTTTCTAAATGAAAAATATTTCTCTTTTCTGACAACATTAGAACAAATTTTTTTAACTATAAAGAAAAGAAATTGAAGTTCTCCATAGATTTGCCTACTTCACAGAAAGAACCTCTATTAAAGCTGTGGTATATATACTTCCAGACACATTATGCATATATATAAAGGTGGAATCATACCATGCCTTCTCTCTTTTTCTCTTAATTGGGTAAACAACTTTTTAAAGATCTATCTACTTTATAAATCTTTTTTAAAATATCTATTTATTTATTTCTTTCTTTATTTATTTTTCGGCTGCCTCAGGTCTTAGTTGTGGCACGCAGGATCCTTTGTTGCAGCGGGCAGGCTTCTCTCCAGTTATGGCTTGCGGGCTCAGCAGTTGTGGTGCACAGGCTCAGCTGCCCCTTGGCATGTGGGATCCTAGTTCTCTGACCAGGGATCAAACCCATGTACCCTGCATTAGAAGGCAGATTCTTAAACACTGGATCACCAGGGAAGTCCCTACCTTATCAATCTTAATGGCTGTCCAGTATGTATGTATACACCATAATTTACTTAATTAAGTAACCTTTTTGAGAGACTTAAGTTGTAATTCATTTTGTTGCTAATGTGATTTTTTTTTTTTTGGTCTCTGGAATAAAGATTTAAACATTCGAAAAATAAAACCATGAAAGTACTAGGAGAAAATATAGAACATTTTTTATAATCATGGATTAGGGAGAGCTTCTTAAACCACAACAATAAACCCAGAAGCCATAAAGAATATGTCAATCAAACTTGACAGCAGAAAAGTTAAAACTTTTATCAGACACTGCGAACAAAGTTAAAACACATATCAACAGGTTGGATTAAATAGTTACAACACACAACAGAATTGAGTCACACTGTATAAAAAGCACATAGAAAGTATTAAGAAATATTGAAAATTCAATATGAAAATGGATAAAGGATATGGGTTAATTCATATGAAGGGAAATACAAGTGACATAAAATTCTGAAAAAACTATTCAACTGCACCAATTAAATAAATACAAATTAAAACAACAATGCAGAAGTATGTTTGCTTATTAGCTTTGCAAAAATTAAAAATGATTAATAGTAGCCTGTTTTGGCTAGAGCGTGGGAAAACAGGCACTGACACACTGTTATGAGGGTGAAAATTGGTACAACCACATGAGAAGGACAATTTAACGTTCCCTGTCAGTCTGTAATTGTCTACACCTTGTGATCCAGTAGCTGCATTTTCTAGGACTCTAATCTACAGAAATGGCACAAGTCCATAAAGATATTTACACAGCAACACTTATTGCAGCACTATTTGATAGCAAAATGTAGAAACAACCAAATGTTTTTCAATAGGGAAATGGTTAAATAAATTATGGTGCAATACTGTGCAACTTTTAAAATGAAGTAGATCTGCATTGTGCTGTCATGAAAAGATAACCAGGAAGTAATGTTAGGTAAAAACTAAATTGCAGAACAAGATGTGTGCTGTGATCCTATTTTTATAACCAATGTTTTTTAAATGTATCCAACATGTATGTGCATATAACTGCATAGCTCTGTCTGTCTCTGCCTTTGTCCCTCTCTCTCTCTCTCTGCCTCTCCCACACACACACACACACACACACCCCTAGAATACACACAAACACTCACATTTACCTAGAAAAAATGTCTGGAATGTAACATAGCTAATGTTAACATTAATTACCTCTGGTCAGTGAAACATTCACTTTTTTTGCACACGTCTGTATGGTAACAAACCTGAATTTGTTACAATGAACAAGCAAAGCATTATTTCTCTAAACATATATACATAGAGAGAGAATATATATATTTAGCATATATATTCATACATATATTCCAGACGGAATTATAGAATTCACCTAGAAGGTGTGTTTTTGTGAAAGCTGGCAGTTTTAGAGCAGGGATATGAAACTGATTAGAGCTGGGCTTTAGTTTAATCTGGAGAGAGACAAGTACTGAGGAAAAGGATGAATGGCAGAGACACTGTAGAAAGGAAAATCTATAGGACCTGACAACTAATTATATGTAAGTGGACAGACAAGGGTGAGTTAAAAATAGCTCTGTCACTGAAAGAACTTGGAGATACCATTAACCTGGGTAGGGAAGCTAGAGGGGCTGATTTTGAAGGGAAAATCATAACTTCGGAGTCTAGACAGATGTATTAGTAATCTACTGCTCCAAAACTTAGTGGCTTAAAATAACAATAATCATGTATTATCGCTATGGTTTCTGCGGGTTGGGATTTCAGGCTAGACACAGTAGGGAAAACTTGTTTCTGCCCCATGATGTCTGCTGGGAGCTGGAATTATCTGATGCTCTTTCACTCATATGTCTGATGATTGATGCTGGTGTCGGCTGGGGGCATAGCTGGGACTGTCTGCCAGAACACCAACATGTGGCCTCTTCATGTGGCCTGGCTTCCTCACAACATGGTGGCTGGGTTCCAAGAATAATCATCCTGACAGAGAGAGAGAGAGGGAGAGAATCGATCCAGGTGAAAGCTATTGCCTTTTTTTTTTTGCTATTTATTAATTAATTGATTTATTTATTAGCTCCTTATTGGAATATAATTGCTTTGCCCTGTTGTGCCAGTTTTTTCTGTACACCAAAGTGAATCAGCTGTATTTATACGTATATTCGCATATCCCCTCCCTCCGTCGACTCCCTCCCACCCTTCCTATCCCAGCCCTCTAAGTCATCATCCATCATCAAGTTGATCTCCTTATGTTATGCAAAACTATTGCCTTTTATGATCTTGCCTTGGGCATCTCCCAGCATTTTATTTTACATATTTATTTTTTTATTTGGCTGCGCCAGGTCTTCGTTGCAGTACATGGGTTCTTCACTGCCACGTGCGGGATCTTTGTTGCAGTGTGCAGGATCTTTAGTTGTGGCATGCAAACTCTTAGTTGCGGCATGTGGGATCCAGTTCCCTGACAAAGGATCAAACCCAGGCCCCCTGCATTGGGAGCATGGAGACTTAGCCACTGGACCACCAGGGAAGTCCCTGGACATCGCCCAGCATTGCTTCCACTGAATGCCATTGGCCAGTGCAGTCACAAGCCCCCATCTGCAGATTCAAGGGCAGGAAGCATAGACCCCATCTCACAGTGGGAAGAATATTAGTAACATTGTAAGAGCATGCAGGTGAGATAAATGCATAGGTGTAGCCATCTTTGGAAAATACAATCTCTCACACTGCATCATATCTTCAGATGAGACTATTAATGTCTCTAAGTAACAGATTTTTATCACTTTCAGAATGATTTGTATTTAACTAAGGACCCCAGTAGTTCCCCCATGGCTCAACCTAAATGAATAAGTCATTAAAGGTGGGAAGCATGATTCAGGGAAGAGTATTTTAGCCTTTAATATAAAAGACTCAATATAGAAAGACAATATAAAAATGAAAAAGACTCAAAGTCTCTAATACGGCACACAAGGTTGTCTATGATTTGGTTCTTGCCTAAATCTTAGATTTAATCTTCCAATTATTCCTTAACTCACACCTTAAATACAAAGTATGTCAAAATACCAGGTATGGCAAATTTCAAGAAGTTCATCAAACATACTACTCTAGGTCAGGTTTCCCGGAAGGAGAGCCCGGGACAAGGATCCAGGTCCGTGTAATTTATGGAAGGAGAGCTCTCAGGAAGGATGAGAGAAAAGCGGGGTAGGGCAGGGAATTGAGCTATGCAAGAATGTGGCGTCATTTGGAGTCTAGCTTTGGCCAGATCCCTAAAGCTGTGAAGCACGAATGACACTACAAGGTGATCCCATTCTGAGGCAAGGGGGCTGTGTCATTGGCTGCAGGTTGGGGGAGGGGAGGCAGGCAGGCTGCCCACATGGCATGGAGCCTAACCTCTGGGCCCAGGCGGCTCTCCCTCCTGAGGGGAATTTTCCAGAGCAGGGGGAGCAGCTGTGAGGCTTTAGCAGCCCATGTTCACCAAAGGGGACCTGGGCCGGGCACCAGCAGGGGCCACGAGGCACAGTCACCCGTTTCAAGGCCTCAGAGCCTGGCCCATACGAGTCCCTTATCCTGGGATACAACTGCCTCTCCTTTTCTTTGCTGATATCACCTCCTCCAGGAGGCTTTCCTTGATAACTAACCAGCTACAGCCTACCCTTCTGGGCTCGAATAAAATCCCGTTGCAACTCTCTCTCTAGCTCAGTGTTTACCACATTGTATTGAAAGTATCTGCTTATATAACCAGCCTCCCCCAGTGGAGGAGAAGCTCAGATGAACAGGAACCATGTCCTGTTCATCTTTTTGCCCCAGGCATTTAGCAGAGTGCCAAGCAGAGTGGACTGAAGTAGATATCCGGGTGGGTAACTGAACACCAGGTAAGTGACTTCCTAGGTGGCAGTGCAAGGCCCGTCAGCTCTGCTATTAAGAGCTCTTCCATCCCCGTGTAGAAGAGCAGAGGGATGGGGGAGGAACACCTGGCAAGATATTTGGGACAAATTAAGTGATTAATGACAAATAAACTAGCTGGAGAGGTTCTTGCTACACCTAAGTACAAAAACAGTTCTACCATTGTTACATTTTAAAGGGTATGTTCTAACATGGTTTAAATGCTGTCAATTAAAAAAAAAATAGCCTTAAGAAGGAGAGGGAAGAATTATGAAATCTATGCCTTAGCAGGAACAGAAAATTTTCGCTTCTTTATGAGTGGAAATAGCTTGGTGTAAGGGCTGTTGAAGAATTTTCCACAGCACTAATCCTCCCCAGAAGTTAAAAAAGAAACTAGAGGTATGTCAGTACCATGCGCTAACTGAGATGCAAAGGGCCTAAACCAAGGGAAAAGGAGATGAATTTGAGTAATACCTACAAGGTGAAAACTACCCAGTACCTGGTGGCCTGGTGGATGTGGGGGTGGGGGAGGGGCAGCAGGCTCCAGGCGGCTGGAGGCAGGAGAGGCCGAGGCTGGCTGGGACTGGCACTGCCTTCCCCATGGCTGTGCTTGCAATCACTCCCTGTGTGTGACAGGCCCCCTGGAGCTCCACAGACAGTGAGGATGCTCTTACCTTGTGAGTTCCTGACTGAAGTCCCATACCACAGGGGACACGGGGCGGCGGCCTCAGCGCGGTGACACAGAAGGAGGGGAGTGTCACAGAAGATGTGAAAGGAAAAGAGGCAGATTCAAAGACCTCCACCCAGAGGCTCCTGTGCCCTGACTGGTGACAAGAGGTTACCCAAGTGGTAAAACCCGCTGGGGAGCTTGTCTGGGGGCTGCCCTGGGCCAAGTTTCATCACCAGCTCTTTTTATTTTTAGCCTACGCCACCTCTCAGAGTAACCAGGTCTATAAATGTGCATACCACTTGCTGTGCCTGGGCCCAGGGCAGAAGGGAGCAGCTAAAAAGGCTTGTGCTGGAAACTTTGCTGCCCTCGATTGGCAGATGCCTGGATCTCTGGTGCCCCAGGTTACCTCCTGGGCCCCTGCCCTCCATTCTCTGGGCATCCCACCATGGCCATCACCCCTCACCAGCTCTCTTCCAATCGGGCTTCAGAAAAAGGGTTCCCTGAGCGCAGGCAAAATCAATAGGTGTCAGGAGGCAGATGACAGCAAACCCAGGTCCCACACAATCCCACAGGATGGGTTATCCCAAGCCAATCTTTCGGGGAGTAAGAGGGCAGTCTCCAGGCCTGTGGTGCTGCCTGCAGCTGGTGGACTCCCTCCCGCCCTCCCCTCTCTCTTCTGGCCCCTCTGCACCCTGCTGGCGAGCTGCTTCCACGCTGGGTTGCTTCCAATGAGTGCTGAGGCTCTTAGGCATGGCGCCTACCCCTCTCATTCTGCTATTGTTCCTGCAGAGCGGGGGAGGGGAGCTGGGGCTCTGGCATTGGGCAGCTGACCAGCTGAGGAACCTCAGTTTCCTCCCCTGGCAAAATGGGAAGAAAAATAACAGGCCTTACCTCACAGGACAGCTGCCCTTGTGCACAATGCTTAAGAAATGAAGCACTCACAACTCTAGTGTGTCCCCCCCGAAATCTGCCAGAGGGGGGCAGCTTCTCCCCACTCAGAGACTTCATTTTACTTTTCTACTTTACTCAGCCATCTTTTGCCCTTGCACACAGGGCATTGGGCTCCTTTTTTTTTTTTTTTTTTTTTTTTGTCCCCACCGCACCGTGTGTGGGATCCTGGTTTCCCAGCTTGGGATTGAACCTGCATCCCCTGCACTGCAAGGGCTGAGTCTTAACCACTGGACTGCCAGGGAAGTCTCATTGGGTCTGTCTTGTTCACTGATGTATATCTGGCTCTTGGAACAACGCCTGGCACATAGTAGATGTTGAATAAACATTTGTTGAATGAACTCCCCCAAATATGCATCCGTTCCTTTGTTGCCTATCTCAGTGAGTGGCATCACAATCTCCCTGTTGCCAGGAGCCAGAATACTGGTCCTCTCTGACTCCTCCCTTTTCCTCACACCCCATATTCAACCACCAGTGAAGACCTGACCATCCTACCACCTCATGGTCTCTGGCAGCCATGCGCTTCTCTCCAGTCTCTTGTCCCCACTTCAATTTGACCCACTTAGATGAAAGAAATAGAACCCTGAGTTGTCTTCTGGAGTCTACTTTTGTCCTCATCTCCCCCGTTCTCCATGCTGAAGATAGAACGATAGTACCAGAACACGATCGTCTGGGAATCATCCAATGGTTCCTCATTGCTCCCAGGGTAAAATTCCAACTCCTCAGCAGGGCCTAGTAGGTCTTGCGTGACCTGACTCCTCTCACCTCTGCGAGCTCATCTCTAGCCACCTCTCTCCCCATCCTCCTCCCCTGCCCCCCGCTCACCTACACTCTAGCAATACAGAATGTTCTTTTTTCCATTAGGTTTCTTTCAATGTCTCTCACCATCTGACCACCTCACCATTGCCTGCCTAGAACATTCTCCCTCTTCCCCTGCCCCATTCCTCACCTCCACCAGCCCTCCTTCACCAGGCCACTTCTTACATTTCCCGCAAGTCATATCCTTCAGGAAACTGTCTTTGTATGTCCTCCTGACCTCTCCAGCCCTTCTAGAATATACGTTCTTTCCAGTGCTCCCAGAGCACTATGCATTTCCTCTCTCATAACACTTAATATAACATCGCATCTACACTTTTGATTATTTTCCCCACTAGAATGTAATCTATAAGGTCATGGACTATATCTATTCTTTTATTTAATGCTTACATAGAGCTTAGTCTGTGCTAAGCACTCCTGTAAACTCTTTGTAAATATTAATTCATTTAATTCTCATAACACTCTCATAACAATAAGGTACTATTGTTATCGCCATTACACAGATGATGAAGCTGGGGCAGACTTAAGTAACTTGCCCAAGGTCACATAGCTAGTAAACAGCAGATTTGGGATCTGAACCCCCAATCCAAGTTCTTAACTGCTATAACATGCTGTGTCCCTTGTACACCAACGTATTCTCATCACCTGTCATACAGAAGGTCCACCCAAGGAATATTTGAATAAAAGAAAGAATGGCTAAATGAATAAAGATCGTGGAAATAACGAAGTCCTTTGTGGGACCAGGGGGAGAAAAAGCTGTAGCAACAGACTGAGACAAAGATTAAGTTTAGGAATCAGAGAAGTTGAAAGCAAATAGTCCAAGGGGTAAGGAAGACTCCAGGAGAAGTGGCAGGTGATGAAAGGCAAGGTGGCGGGGGCAGGGGAAGCTCAGAAAGGCAAGTGACAAATGGCTCTATGGTCGACAAAAGAAAATATAGAACAGACCATTGGATTTGGCCAGGAGCTGGCTCCTGGGACCTCAGAGTACTTTCCAAAGAATGCTGGGGAGAGAACCCAGATTGTATGGCCTTGAGGAAGGAGCAGATGGTGGAGAAACCAGACAGTGAGATTTTACTCCCCCCTGAGCCATGAAAGGTAGGATTTGGGAGGGGGTAGTAATCAGGTTAAGTAAGGTCTTTTTGTCAAGACATGGTGATTAGGGCCTGCTTAAAGGCAAGAGGCAACAAATCTTTGGCGAGTGAGACATCAAACCAGCCCTCACCAAAACAAAGTGTCTGCTTGATGGTGGTGGACTGCACCACAGCCAGCCACATGAAGTGCAAACCTGGACAAAGTATGCTAACATTTTTTGTGAAGAGAATGAAGGCCAGGAGAGCTGTGCTTGGTAGGAATCCCTTCCTGAGAATTGTCTGGTAACCTCAGATGTGAGGTATGGTAGAAAGGTCTGGAATGAGGACTATGGTGAAGTATTAAAGTGAATTGATTTAGAGGCTATGAGTGGAAGAAAAGCAAATAGAGAGTAGAGACAGGAAGAGAAAAGAGGAAACTATTTTCAAACGCTCAGGAGTTCAAAAGAACAGGAAAAAAACAGAAGGAAGACAGGGGCATTGGTATAGGTCACAGAGCTGCCATGAAGAAAGGATTCGGTTAACTGGCCAGAGGGGGCAACGGAAGTGGGCCTGAAAGTTGGAAACGGCAGGGGTTTGGGGGGGGGGGGGGCAGCTCAAGGGCTTGGTCCGAAGGGGCTTACTGGGCCCCAAATCCCAAAAACCCTGCACCCACAGGGACAGGGAGCTAGGTCTGCTGCATCTGGGAAGACAGTGAAAGAAGGGCAGCCACAGCGCATGCAACCATCTCTTTCAACAACCATTGATTGAGGGACTTCCCTGGTGGCCCAGTGGTAAAGAATCTGTCCTGCAGTGCAGGGGACGCAGGTTTGATCCCTGGTTGGGGAAATAAGATCCCATATGCCGTGGGGCAACTGAGCCCGTACACCTCAACCAGAGAGCCCGTGTGCCACAAACCACAGAGCCCACGCTCTCTGGAGCCCATGCGCCACAACTAGAGAAGAGAAAACCTTCACGCCACAACTACAGAGATGCCCATGAGCTGCAACGAAGATCCTACATGCTGCAATTAAGACCCTATGCGGCCAAAAATAAAAATAAATAAATTAAATAAATATTATAAAAGAAACAAACAAGCATCACTGAAGTAATTGTAAAGTCGTTTACTTAATCTATATCTTTAAAAAGAAAAAAACGATCCATTGATTGAGCAGGTACTTGACACAAGGCATTGGTTATAGGCTCAGCCTGCTCTCCAGGGGTTTACATTCCAACAGCAGCAAAGCCAAGGCACAAGTCAAACTATAACATGGGAGGACTGACATTCTGTAGCACAGAAAGATGTAGAAAGAGCTCTGGGGGGCTTAGTGTTGATGTGTGCCAAAGAGACGCAATAAAAAGCCTATACCCACCCCAGCATAAGGTAGGGTTTACTCTAGGAAGCGAAGAAGAGAGGCTTCAGGCTAATGGCTTGGGATTTGGTTTAATCTGAATAAACTCGTAAATCCACCAGATGGTTATTTTTTTTAATTGGAGTATAGTTGATTTACAATGTTGTGTTAGTTTCAGGTGTACAGCAAAGTGACTCAGTTATACATATACATATATCCATTCTTTTTTAGATTCTTTTCCCATATAGGCCATTACAGAGTATTGAGTAGAGTTCCCTGTGGTATACAGTAAGTTCTTATTAGTTATATGTTTTATATATAATAGTGTGTATATGTCAATCCCAATCTCCCAATTTATCCCTCCCCTCCCCCGGTTATTTTTTGTATATTGTCACTTTTGTAGATTATAATGAAGACACAGATGTTGTCAGATTCTATATTTACATAATTTCTGTTTCATTTGCACTTAGGGCAGAATGGATCAATAATAAGATGCCCTGTTAGAAACAAATACATTAAAAAACATTCACCTGTGAGGGAGGGACATCTAAAAGCAGCCCTGTGGGCCTTGCGTGCCATCAACCACCAGAGCACTGGGTGACTGAGACCATTTGTGCTTCCCTAGCATTTTTTGGAAAACTGTTTTAATAGTATTCGCCTTGAAGGGTTGTTTTGGGGTTTTTTTTTCCGGTAAATTTGTAGTTTGTATTTGGGATACTTTGTAATTTTTAACATAACCTCTTTTCTGATTATAAAAGTAAGGCAAACTCATGTAAAAATGTAGGGGAAAAGTATAAAAAAGATTTTAAAATTTCATCTTAAAATACCATCTGTGAAGACATAGAGAACAGACTTGTGGTTGCCAAGAAGGAAGGGAGGAAGGGAGAGGGATGGACTGGGAGTTTGGGGTTAGTAGATGCAAAAAACTATTACATATAGGATGGATAAACAACAAGGTCCTACTGTAGAGCACAGGGAACTATATTCAATATCCTGGGATAAACCATAATGGAAAAGAATATGAAAATGAACATTTATATGTATAATTGTCACTTTGCTGTACAGTAGAAATTAACACAACATTGTAAATCAACTATACTTTAATAAAAATAAACAAACAGAGGCTTCCCTGGTGGCACAGTTGTTAAGACCCCATGCTTCCAATGCAGGGGACCTGGGTTCGATCCCTGGTCAGGGAACTGATCCCACATGCATGCCATAACTAAGAGTTTGCATGCCACAACTAAGGAGTCCATGAGCCACAACTAAGAAGCCCGCCTGCCACAACTAAGACCCAGTGCAACTAACTAAATAAATAAATATTAAAAAAAAAACAAAAAAGCACAAACACCATCTGTGAATGGGGCATATCACAGTCCATATATATTTATAATATAGCATATACATAATACATAAATATTTCTTTATTATAAACATAATTAAATATCTTGATTATATTTATTATATAAATAAGTATATATGATTGTTTATATCTATTTAGGTATACAAATAAGGACTGTGATATGCCCCAGTTCACATATATATGTATGTGTATATATATATATATATATATATATATATATATATATATAGCTCCTAATAGGAAATCTTGTATTTCTTCACCAAAGTCTAAGCAAGCAATCAACCCCATGCGTGTGATCCAGTGGGCTGAAAGTGCTATATTATGACTTGGAGTTGAGTTCAACAAAAACCCTGAATGAGGCAAAGTTTGTTTCCAGGTAATAATCCTATCCCCACCTAATGCAAGGCCGAGTTCTTAGATGGCCCCCATGATCTCCCCTGCGTGATGTTACCTGCTGTGTAATCTTCTCTCCTTGAGTGAGTGTGGGTAAGACATGTGACTTGCTTCTGGTCAATAGAATATGGTGAACGTGACGGATGGCATTCTCATGATTAAGTTACATTATATAAGGCTCCGCCTTAGCAGACTGGAGTGAATGATTTCCCTGCTGACCCTGAAGAAGCAAACAGCCATACTGTGAATGGCCTATGGGAGAGAGGTAAGTGCAGGTGGACCCGAGGGTGGCCTCCACCCAGCAGACAGCCACAAGGAAATGAATTCTGCCCACATCCATTCAGGATTCAGCTTCATCTTGGAAGCTGATTCTTTCCCAGTCACGCCTCCAGATGAAACACAGCCTCGTTGATACCTTGATTGCAGTCTGGTGAGACTGAGCAGAAAATCCAGCTACACTATGCCCAGACCCCTGACTCATGGCAACTATGAGTTAACAAATGTGTCTTTTTCATCCTTATTTCCCTATTAATCCCCACCAGCTGTATCGCAGAGGGGTCTGAATTGCACCATACACATTACTATCTCTGGCTGAACTTTTGTTCACACCATTCCTTTCAACCCAGAATCCCTCCCTTCCCGCTAAGTGCCTCATCTAGGAAAACTTCTGATCTTTGAGTCCATTGTACCATTGCTTCCACTGCATTTTTTTTTTTTGCCACATTGCACGGCTTGTGGGATTTTAGTCCCCCAACCAGGGATTGAACCTGGGCCCTCCACAGTGAGAGTGTGGAGTCCTAACCATTGGACCACCAGGGAATTCCCCCACTGCACTTTTTATTTGCATCACTTGTCCCTGATTCATATATTGCTATATGGCCTCTTCTGAAATCTTATTTTTATGAAAATGTTATTGAATATGTATTTAATATATATATTACAAGGATCATATCGAGTGAAGCTGGAAACTCCCTGAAGTTCAGGTTTCCACGCTGGGCACAGCATGGTACTGGGAATACACACCTCCATATTTAAAATTTGAGTTACATGAAGCAGTCAGCCGAGCGTGGTTGGCCAACTCATCGAGCCTCTGCCTAGAGCCAGACCTGAGAACATCCCTCAGTGTTGTCCTCATCTCCCTGAGCTGCACTTCACTGAAAATTGAATATAATGCCACCTACCACAATTATCTCAAAGACAAAAATGAGACGCACGTGGGTGGCTGACACTTCATAGGTGTTCAATAAGCATGAGTTGAATCAGAATGCAGGTTGGCAAACCTTCCCTGTGTAAAGGCTGTGCAGACAGAACAGTGGGTGGAATTATCACAGGCCGGCCAATTCTTCAAAGTGCTCAGTGACACTGAAGAAGCTTGTGCACACAAAAGGCCAGTTTAGGTAACTGTTTTTAAGTTTTAGTTTCCTTTCTAAGTAGATATACGTGGAATGCAAGGCCAGCAACCGACTTACAAATACTGACCAAGCGTGGGGCGGGAACTGAAGGAATGCTAGTAGGTCTTGCCAGGAAAGAAGTTTGCTGCTTCTGAAATGTTTTGGTCTTAGCCACTGGCAGGATTGATCGATTGCAGTTAGCAAAGCGTTTTCTGTGCAGCCTGTCCAAACATCTGTTTCTGTACCTCTGCACAACTGTTGCTCAAATTCACTCTTCCTTTTGAATTATCTTCGAAGAGCAAGAGAAAAATCCATCCAAATCACGTAAGTATCCTAACAGCTTCCAAGTCCTTTAAAGGAGGGTCCTTAACATTTCCCCTTACCCCCTGCCTGGGTTCAAACTTCAACTCCCAGGGTTCGCCCAAGTCCCTCCCCTTGCCCTGTCATCTAATGAATATGCAAATACCACATAATTGGCAGCCAATGGCGTGGGTTCTGGTCACATGGTGCCCATGGTAGGTGAGCGGACAGAAGTTGTGTGTCGGTGAACAGAGACAGCTCTCAGTCTGGGGCGAGCGCTTCAGTGGGCTTGGACGGATGCTCGGGCAATAGTCCCTGCGGCGGCGGCGGCGGCGGCGGCAGTAGTGGTGGCAAAAGAGAGGAAGGGGGAGGGCCCCGAGGGCTACCCACGCTCACACTTTCAAGTTCCCTCAGAGGGAGAAGAGGTGGGGCTGCAGAAAGAGGAGGCCAGGAGCCGTTCCATCCGTCCCGTCCCGTCTCCCCCTCTTCCTCTTGCTCCCTGCACCCTGGCTCTGCGAGAGTTGAGGGTTCGGGTGGCAGTACGCGGCAGTGAGGGCAAGAGGGCCAGGAGAGTGGGGAGCCGAGCCAGGGGTGCGGGGGAAGATGCCCATCCTGCTGTTCCTCATAGACACGTCCGCCTCTATGAACCAGCGCACTGACCTGGGCACCTCCTATTTGGACATTGCCAAAGGCGCTGTGGAGTTATTCTTGAAGGTAAAGGGAGGGGAGGGGAGAGATGGGGAGATTTCCCGAGGGATGGGGGTGGTGGTGGATTTAGGTGCTTCTGTAACGTTGCTATCGCCCCCTCCTCCCCCGTTCCCCTCGCGGCCCCCTCCGTCATCCCTCGTCCCGCAGCTGCGCGCCCGGGACCCGGCCAGCCGCGGAGACAGGTACATGCTGGTCACCTACGACGAACCCCCATACTGCATCAAGGTAAAGGGGCCACCCAGGGGGCGGGCAGGGCGGGAAGCGGGAGCCGGTCGGCCTGGGCAGCCGAGCCCCCCTGCCCCCGCCCGAGGCGGTCCTGCGTCGCCCGGCGGGGCGGGCGGGGCGGGGTGGGGGCGAGGGCGGGGGAAGTGGTGCCTCCGCGGCTTCCGAGGAGCCGCGGCGCCGGGGGTCGGAGGGGGGCCGGGGGCAGGGCGGCCCCGGGGAGAAAGCGCAGGAGAGCCGGGCCGGTGGCGGCGACGAGCGCAGCCGCCTCGGAAGATGGCGGACATTTTGCTTTTGTATGAGCCGGAGAGGGAGACCGAGGGCGCTGCTGAGATGGAAAGGAGGGAGGGGAGGGAGGAGATGGGGAAGGAGGGCCCGAGACCCGGAGGGAGGCTGCAGGCGGGCCCGCCCCCTCGGGGCGCACCGCGCGCGGCGGAGGCCGAGGGGCCGGACGGAGCCGGCGACTCCGCCCCGAGGTGCTGCGGGCTCGCGCGCGGGTTTTCCTGGAGGCCCGGCTCCGCCCCCGGCCCCTCCTCCCACCCCTCCTCCCGCCCTTCGCCGCTTCTCCTCCCCCTCTTCCTCCCGCTCCCCTCCCCTTCCTGCTGAGAGCGTGGCAGAGCCGGCCGCCGGCCTTCAAAAATTAGACTACTGCTTTAGCGCCTCTGTGGTCTCTAACCCACCCCCACCCAATGGAAAATCAATCCGCGGAGCCAGCCTCCCAGCCCCCAGGCCCCGAGAAACTCTTTTCACTTCTTCCCCGGCATCCGTCCGGTTAAGCCGGGCTCTGTTACCTTAGCTACTGTTAGTGTTTCATTGGCGATTCCACCCAAGCCGCGACGGGGTGGGGCGGGGAGATGCCGAGTCGGAACTCACGGGGACCGAGCTTTTTAGGGACCTGGCCTACCTATTGACATCATAAATTAGGTTTGTGTTAGTCACGTAGGGATTTGTCCAGGGAAAAGAAAGGAAGGAAGGGGAGGACTCGCTGTACCCAGTTACAATAGTCAAATTCGATGACTCGATTCACAGGGTTCTGACCTACAGGAGAGAAGTAGGGAGCACTTCACCTCCCTACCCTCATCCTAATGGTGAGGAGATAACTACTTTGCCTGCAGTGGCTCGATAAGATAGAAGTCAGACTATTAAAGCAACCTGCATAAGAGTTCTTGCATATTGAAAATTTAAAAATATATCCCCATAATCCTTGACGTCTTTCGCTAGATACCCTCTTTTTCTCACAATTCTCTTAACAGGGCCAGGGAGGCACTGGATGTGTTGTAATCCGTTTTAGCCGAGTGAGGTGTTTGAAAGAATGGAAGCTACCAAACTGAATAGCTGGCTAAAGAGAGCGTTCCTTCAGAAATAAAGCCAAAGAGAGGCTTTACTTTTGTAACTCGTAGCTTCGGTTAACAGTTAGATTAGTAGGTTCCCCTGAAAACCGTTCTGGTTTTGATGCTTTGCTTTCCGTTTTTGAGTTATCTATTTAGAAAAATGGAGCAAGTAGACATCTTTAAGAATGCCATAAGGTTTTTAAACATGTCAGTTTCCTACAAGGGTGTGACCATTTTTTTCCACATAGAAAAGCAGATGTTTGTCCATCCTAAGTATGAAAGTCTACACCCTTTGAGTACTAATACAGATAAGAACCCACCGTTTGTCGTATGGCCATTTGAAATCCGACTTAATTTGAAGTAGTAAAAAGGATAAACTACAAAGCAGTGTGCTTTTTTTTTCTTTAAAGGAACAACTTATTTAACATTTTCTTGAATGCCAAGACTCGTAGTTTAAAAATGATTTTTGATCTAGCAAACGTGTATGGCAATATTACAGAATCTTTGGAAAGGAAAAAGAAAGTCTGGCCCCCTTTTTAACAACCATCATTACAGCTTTTCACCTAGCATTGTAATCATAGTGTACATATTACTTTGAATTCTGCCTTTTCCACCTATTTTGTCCTATGAATTATTCCCGGTTGCCACATAGTCTTCATACTTGAAATTTTTAGTGGCTGTGTAACTTATCCATGGTATTTTAGAGGCTCCAGATAGTTCTGTGAACAGAGGGGAAAAGTTGAATTTTGTCTTTAGTGGAAATTTCATCTGTCAGCCCTTTTTATCTTGCCATCTTGTACACTACATTTTTTCCTAAAGTAAAAAACCTTCTTCCAAGTTGACTTTGATCCTTTTTTTTTTTCATACGCAGGACAGGTATGGGAAGATACTTTGTATAATACTTTCAATTACTGATCATGAGTTATCTTCTTTAGTCTTTAGGCTTTTCCAAAGTCATTTGGCTTTTTCATTTTAATCTTGCATAACTACATGTGCTAGGGAATGGTTAATGATCTTAGTGATGTTCTTGTCATTTTGCTGTCTCTACCTGAATTGCTAATGATATGCCATCTTTTGGTAGCATTTTCTTTCTCTGAGTCCCTTTCAGTCGCTCCCTCCTGCCCACCCACATCCCTCCCCTCAGCATGTGGTAACTATTTGTTCTTTTACTTTTAGGATCTAGTCATTTTGGAAGGTCTGAAATTTTAGAACATCTGGTGAATTTTTCTTAAAATTTAGTCTAATCTTTCACTTGCTACTAGCTGGGAGCCATAAATGTCTGTTTTCTGTCACACTGATTATCAAATAGGTCTTTATTTGACTGTCAGCAGGCGTCTTAGTTCCTACTTAAAACTGCACTCTTTGCTAGAAGCCTGAGGTCCTTTCAGCAAAGTGATGTTAGATAGGGTTTTATTTGTAACTTGTTTTTCTGCAGAATAACATGAAGTGTATTTTTGGATTTCTCTATGGTTGGAGGGCCATTGTTTATCTCTTGTCAAAGTAACTGATTACTTATTTCTCAGGTCTTGGTTATATCCAACTCTAAACATTGCAAAACCGATTTTTTTCCCCAGTAGAAGATTTAGTTCTATTGGTGGTGTAACAGGCGTGAGTTGTGCATTTGGTTGGAAGGTTTTTTTTTTTTTTCCTAATAGGCGTGGAACTATTCCCAGTATATCCACTTACAAGCTCTGACAATAAATCTTGTTATGAAAAGTTACTGTGACTGGAATTCTTCACTAAAGTATACTGTTGAGCATGTGAATATAGTATTTCACCCAGGACTTAGCCTCTTACTGCATACCCCTTGAGACATGGCTATGTGCTCCTTTAAAATTAATCATACCTGTTACTTGCAGGCAGCTTGGCATGGATGGAATTACGTTTGAATAGATGAACCATATAAAAAGCATATGAAATGCAAGTATTTTGTGCTACATCTGTTTCAAGTGTTTCTTTGTAGACAGATTTTATACATAGTGTTACAAGTGTTAACACTACATTTATACAATGGTATCTTTAGTGTACACAGCTAGGATGAAGCTGTTTAACATTTTAAAAATTCCAGTGTATCCTTATAAGACTAATACATGGTTTTAAGAAGCAGGGTTTTTTTTGGGGGGGGGGTGGCAATAGTTCTTAATAGTTTTGGCTGAGGTTCTGCTGTCTTGAATGTTTTGTTTTGCTATGAGTCATAATTTCCTTTTATTCAGTGAATAGCAGAGGTAAGCTTGTCACTACTACTAACTCTGAGCAAATTGAGGGCACCAAGAAGAAAATGAGCCATGAGACTGGAGTAGATAAGTATTCAAAATAGTTTGATGTCTGAAGCTGCTTTCTTAAAGCGATTTCTTTTTATTGAAGGAAATGCTTTTTTTTCTAAACATAAAACTGAGTCATCTTCTAGAAATAGCTGAAACACATGTATAAATCGTGTACAGAAGTTTTTTTAATAAATAGGGAGAGATGTTTCAAAGAAATATCCCAAGTCTATAATTGAAACAGAGAGCATTTGAAAAAGTGAAAATTTCCCTTGAGTGTAGCTTTTTCACATCCTGTAGGCAGCCATGCTTACTGGTATCTGTGTGCCTTTGTCAACATTTATGAGCAAAAGGCAGTATTTTGGCTTACAGATTTAGGAAGTAAACCTATGCTTTTTAAATGATCTCTGTTCCAAGCATTTATTGGTATTTTTAACTAAGGCTTAACTTTTTCATATGACATGAGTATATTTTGTGGGTCTTATTTGGAAAAGGAGTGACTTTTAGGGGAGCCTTTCATTGTGGTTGGAAGCTAAGGAAGTGCTTTTGGGTGAAACAGTAGCAACATGACCTGTGAGAAAAACCGGAGGCAGTAGAAGGTGAATTGAAAACTCAAAATGCCACAAAGGTGGTGCATTGACTTTATTTATGTATTTATTTATTTATTTTAATTTATTGGCTGCATTGGGTCTTCATTGCTGTGCCCAGGCTTGGGCTTTCCATAGTTGTGAAGAGCAGGGGCTACTCTTCATTGCAGTGCACAGGCTTCTTATTGCGGAGGCTTCTCTTGTGGAGCATGGGCTCTAGGCACGTGGGCTGCAGTAGTTGCGGCACGTGGGCTCAGTAGTTGCAGCTCGCGGGCTCTAGAGTGCAGGCTAAGTAGTTGTGGAGCATGGGCTTAGTTGCTCTGTGGCATGTGGGATCTTCCCTCACTAGGGATCGAACCCTTGTCCCCTGCATTGGCAGGTGGATTCTTTTTTTTTTTAAGCTCTTTATTGGAATATAATTGCTTTACACTGTTGTGCCAGTTTTTGCTGTACACCAAAGTGAATCAGCTGTATTTATACATATATCCCCATATCCCCTCCCTCCCGCGACTCCCTCCCGCTCTCCCTGTTCTGGCCCTCTCAGTCATCACCCATCATCGAGTTGATCTCCCTGTGTTATGCAGCAGCTGCCCAGTATTTTACATTTGGTAGTGTATGTATGTTAATGCTATTCTCTCAGTTTGTCCTGGCTTCTCCTTCGCCGCCCCCCTCCCTGCCCCTTCTCCTCAAGTCGGTTCTCTACATCAACATTTTTATTCCTGCCCTGTCACTGGGTTCATTTGTACCATTTTTTAGATTCCATATATATGAGTTAGCATACATAATTTGTTTTTCTCTTTCTAACTTACTTCGCTCTGTATGACAGACTCTAGGTCCATCCACCTCACTACAAATAACTCAATTTCATTCCTTCTTATGGCTGAGTAATATTCCATTGTATATATGTGGCAGGCGGATTCTTAACCACTGCGCCGCCAGGGAAGCCCAGTGCATTGACTTTAAAATATATATATATATATATATATATATATATATATATATATTTATCTATTTATTTTGGCTACACTGGGTGTTAGTTGTGGCATGCGGGATTTTTAGTTGTGGCCTGAAGACCCTTAGTTGCAGCGTGTATGTGGGATCTAGTTCCCCAACCAGGGAGCAAACCTGGGCTCCCTGAATTAGGAGTGTGGTGTCTTACCCACTGGACCACCAGGGAAGTCCTGGTGCGTTGACTTTTATGATTAGTTATTTCTCCCTGATCTTGCTTCCTTTTCACCTTTCTCATTGGCCATTTGAAGCATGTGATGATATTTATTTTGAAATTTTAAAAGGGGGAAAGAAATCATCAACAAAAATGAAAAGGCAACCTGCTGAATGGGAGAAAATCTTTGCAAATAATATATCTGTAAGGTGTTAG
Organism: Hippopotamus amphibius kiboko; assembly: GCF_030028045.1. Taxonomy (NCBI): domain Eukaryota; kingdom Metazoa; phylum Chordata; class Mammalia; order Artiodactyla; family Hippopotamidae; genus Hippopotamus; species Hippopotamus amphibius. Next base: position 17,827,883 of record NC_080203.1, on the reverse strand, counting down.
TATCCAAAATATATAAAGATCTCATATAACTCAATAGCAAAAAACTAAACAATCTGATTAAAAACTAGGCAGAGGATCTGAATAGACATTTTTTCACAGAAGATATACAGATGGACAACAGGTACATGAAAAGATGCTCAACATCACTAATCATCAGGGAAATGCAAATAAAACCACAATAAGATATCACCACAGGCCCGTTAGCATAGCTGTTATCAAAAAGACAACAAATAACGAGTACTGGAAAGGATGTGGAGAAAAGGGAACCTTCCTCCACTGTTGGTGGGAATGTAAATTGGTGCAGCCACTGTGGAAAACAGTATGGAGGTTCCTCAAAAAATTAAAAGTAGAACTAAGATATGATCCAGAAACTCCCCTTCTGGGTATTTATCTGAAGAAAATGAAAACACTAACTCAAAAAGATATATGCACCCCCATGTTCACTGCAGCTTATTTACAGTCACCAAGATATGGAAACAACCTAAGTGTCCATTGATGTATGAACAGATAACGAAAATGTGGTATATACACACAATGGAATATTATTCAGCCATAAAAAGGAAGGAAATCTTACTATTTGCGACAACACGGATGGACCTTGAGGGCATTATGCCAAGTGAAATAAGTCAGACAGAGAAAAACAAATACCATATGATCTCACTTAAATGTAAAATCTAAAACAAAACAAAACAAAAATAAAAACAAAACAAGCTCTTAAATACAGAGAATAGATTGGTGGTTGCAAGAGGCTGGGGTTGGAGGGTGGGCAAAGTGGATGAAGGGTGTCAAAAGGTACAGACTTCCAGGTATAAAATAAATAAGTCAAAAATAAATAAATAAGTCATGGGATGTAATGTACAGCATGGTGACCATAGTTAATAATATTGTATTGTATATTTGAAAGTTGCTAAGAGAGTAAACCTTAAAAGTTCTCATAAGAAAAAAGCAAAAATGTTGTAACTTTGTCTGGCAATGGATATTAATTAGATTTATTGTGGTGATCATTTTGCACCATATACAAATATCAAATCATTTTGTTGAACACCTGAAATGAATACAATGTTATATATCAATTATACATACATACGTTAAAAAGTAAATGCTTCCAGACTTTTATCTAACCTGTGAATTAAATATAGTTTACTGGAAAGAATTTTAAGAATGAGGTACTCTAACTGATAGCTCTTTTTCTTTATATAAGAAGTAGAAGATGGAACTTCTTCTAAAGTAGAAGTAGAACTTTAGTGAAAGCTTATGCAGAGAACCCTCCATCGGTCATGTGTATACTACTATATTTATCTGCACTTTTGTTTGTTTGTTGTTTTGTTTTGCAGTGAGTAAAATATTCCTTGTTTTAAAAAGAAAGAAAGAAAAAGGGAGAGTTTTTGGTAGAAGACTAGATCTCTGGGCAAGGGAGTAAGTGCTATTTTCAGATTAGGTACCAGCTAGAGGATGACTAGGGAGTGCAGAGAAAGTTATGGAGTCCTGTCTGTTCTGTAACCTAAATCCCTCTTGTACCCATTCATTCTTATTTGCTCCTCCCTTGTTTCAGCTTTCATCATTGCTCACGTGGACCATTGTCATAGCAGCCACTCACTTGGTCTCCCTAATTTTGGTCTTGCTCGCCGCTGATTCTTCACCCTCATTGCCACTAGGCTGCTCATTCTTAAAGTAAAATAAAAAGTCATTCCCCTACTAAAAGTTATTTTGGGAGTCCCCATTATATTTCAGAAAAAAATCAAAACTCCTTAGCCTGGCTTTGCCAACAGTGTCTCTCCACACTCTTCTCCTGGGCCTCAGGCTACAGCCACAGTAAGAACTTCAGACTCACTTCTCCAGACTCACTATGCCTCTTGCTTCTGTGCCATCGCATATGTTGCTCCCTCTGCCTGGGACATAGTAGTTGGCCTTGACATGCCTCAACGCTTCTTTCTACATTCTCAAAGTCATCCTGCCCCTCTGCCCACCCCTACTCCAAACAGTGTAACAACTTCCACTATGATCCCTTAATCCTCTGTCCAGAACTTAACCTAGAAAATGCCTCTTGCTTCTTTCTGCAATCCCTTCCTCCCCTGAAGGTGGCCGTTGGTCTGACTTTTACCACCATTGTGGTGGTATGACCAAAATAGTGTTTCTGGAAGAGAAGTCTGACATTGCTACTACAGCAATCTAGGCTTTCATATTCCATATGTTCATTGCACACCCTCTGTGGACTATACTATACTATACTTGGGGCCTAAGGTGACACCAAGAAAGACTTGGCCCAAGGGGAGATTGGAGTAGTAAAAGATATGGTCCTAGTCCTCAAGGGTCTTGAGAATAGTCATTGGAAAAAGGTGACTGGAGAATGTGGATTCAGATATGGGAGATGTCAAGAACAGTGGACTCTTAACCAACAGATTGGAGGTGAGGGAGGGAGAATTGACAGGACACAGTGATAATTCAGTTTATCCAGTCAAGATTGCAACTAGTTGAGTCTAGATCACAAAAGGGCTTTGAAACCTACAAGCTAGAGTTTGTACATTTCTCCTGGAATGAAGAGCTATGAGGTGGATTTGAAGACAAATAGGGTAAGGCTTGTTGTCTGTGCGCTTGTTTGCTTATTATGCAGAAGCGTAGGTTGAGGTGGGCTGGGGAGAGAGGAGAATGAAAGGTGGGGGAGATCTAAAATATGTGGTTGAAATTGCCTAGTTTTGCATTAGTGCTGGCCACTTGAGAGCTTTTGACTTTGACGTCGGGCTGGGGGTAGGAGGGATGGCAGAAGGGCAGGGCACACATAAGGAAAGGGCAAATATTGTCCTTTTCAGTTTGCCTTTGCTTCAGGAAGATAACTAGAACTTCTCAGAAGACAAGGTTCTCAGTTTTACAGAGTGTTCCAAAATGGCAGCTGTTCTACATCTCAGGGAGAAATGTGCTTTCCAGAGAAGGGCAGGATTGAACGCCTCTCTGAATGTGAGGAGGAGGGGACAGGGATGAAGAAGGGAACCAACTGGTTTAATTTAATTTAAGTACTTAAATGAAACACTCTTTGTAAATATGGCTTTCCCTTCCCTTTCACTGAGAGTGTGGATGAGAGACCCAGGCAGTCCCTTTGTGTGCCTATTGGAAGCTTGGAACACACTATCTCCTGGATACAATGTTCTAAATGGTGATTAGGTTCCCAGACCTTCCTCCCCGGGAAAGCCTATTTAACCCTTAATGCCACTTAGCAGTAGAACTATTGTGTTTGCTATTGTTTCTACTGGGAAATGGAGTTGGGTTTCTGAGGTGCTTTGTTAAAAACACAAGCTTTCCCCCCTTCTTCCTCACAACTCCAGGTGGACTCATGGTCCCAGAGAGGGGTGGGAACACTATAAGAGCTCCAGCAAAGAGGGTGAAGGGCTGAGGTGGCAGTGAGTGTAGGCATGGCTCTTCAAATATACCAGTCATTCATGTTAGATTAGCTGTCTTTGCACTGTTCAGTATACAGCATCCACTAGCCACGGGTGGTTACTGAGCACTTGAATAGGCAGCTAGTTTGAACTGAGATGCGCTGTCAGTGTAAACTAAACACAGGATTTTGAAGATTTAGTACCAAAAGTATATAAAATATCTCATTAACAATTTTTATATTGACTACAAGTTTAAACAATATTTTTGATATATTAGGTTAAATTAAATGTATGATTAATCTCATTTGTTTCTTTTTTTTTAATGTGGCTACTTGAATGTATAAAATTACATATGTGGTTTTCACTAGGTTTCTATTAGACAGCGGTGTTGGTCTATATTTTTTCTTAAGATAATTATGATGTTCAAGTCCTAGAAATTGTTTCTGAAGGAGGATCCTCCCTCTCAAAGTTCTGTTTTAAATGAGCACCTCCATAATGGAGTCATTTGTGGATGAAAGGTTATACAGTTCAGAGTTGATGGATTGATAACCCTTGGCCCTGGGGCAAAAATATGAAAGCATCCCATTCTTATTTGTATTGAAAGCCAGTTTGGTTGCTTAGACTTTTGGATGCAGTTGGTGATCCAACTGGTTGGGTTAGAAGTTTTTTTCCTGGGCTAAGTACAAAAGAATATATATGTGAACTCTTAATGTAACTACAGTAATTCCGAATTCTGTTTGTGATATGTGCTCACCAGTGGCACGAAATGTTCCATGCTTTCAGTGTTATTAGAAATATGACATGTCCCTTATAGATTTACAGAGCTACTTGGCCCAAGAATTCCGAGGAACAGTATTCATCAAGAAAAGGAGGATAAAGGATAAATTCTTTAGCTTGGCATAGTGTAAAACCTAAGAAACAAAGAGTGGTTTGTATCACTGCTCTTGTTGAAGGCTTTTTTGAGGTTCCCTAGCAAAGCCCTTGTCTTATATCGTGGGAAGTCATCAGTAGCATTAAAAGGAGGAGGGAGGTCCAAGTGGAGCCATGGGAGGGCTCCCATGATTATTACTTTCTCAATCCTCCTAAGGGGGATTACAGGAGTGACAATGTTATTTTTTGTTACTCTAATGGCTCCCATTTAAGGAATAAATACCAGTGTTTAATCCTGAGCCTGAGTGAGAGTACAGATATGCTGATGAAAAGCATGCATATGATCTGGAACCATTTTATAGCCCTAGTTTTAGATCCTCCTGAAACCTATCTTATAGTCAAAGGTGTTATCTGGCTTTTACAGATACGATTCAACTTATATCTACTTCCTTGTAATAATGAACAATAACATAATAGCTTTCTAATAATAGCAGCTGATGTTTATTGAGTAATGCTTATGTACAGGGCAATGTGCCAATGAATGTACGGTGCTTATTTCATTTATCTTCCCAACCAGCCTAAATCACAGGTACTATTATTATCCCCACTTAACAGATAGGGAAACTGGGGGCCAGAGAGTTTAAGTAGCACAGCTGAATAGTAACCCAGGTCTGTCTCTATCCCAAAGTCTCAAGTAATGAGCCACTTCACTTTTCCTATCAATTATGATAGAATATCCCTTTTATAAACTTCCCAGTGGTCTTTTGTCATTATGGTATATATCCTGGAATCATGTTTTTCAGGCAGAATTATCGTGCTATTATTTATAGTTGCTTTTGATACAACAGTGTTTATTAGAGCAAGCACTTGATGAATGAAAATGATTACTGCTAGTGTTACCATTTTTATTATTTCTCTGATCCTTTGTAGGTGAATATCATGGTGCATTTGTTTGTGAAACACTTTGGTCTTTGATATCACAGTTTTGCCCCTACTCAGGGAAAGATATGGAGTGGTTGGGACTGTCAGTTGATGGAACTTGAGGTAGGTGGGGAGTGGAGGTTGAGGACTGGGACCTAGGCAGAGTAGGCCCTGTAGGAAGAACGGTAGGTTTGAAAAAGCAACAGGGTGGTCTTTGGCTATCTGTTGGCCTCCAGACACTGATATGTCATCTCCACCTTGTCAGTCTCCTGATAAATGTTCTTCTCTTCTGGTAAAGAAAAGAAAGACAGTCAATGTAACACGCTATAGCCAGTCAGTTTCCTTTAATCCACGACCTGTGGGAGAGGCAGAAGTGGTTTTGTAAAGGGCCTGAATGCACCATACCACCTTCGCAGAGTTTTGTCCATCAGCCTGTGCCTCATCTACTGGTCCTCATTTCAGCCAGATCTCCCATTCTCCTCCAGCCACACCCCTGCCATAGCCAGAGAGCTTTTCCCTGCTTCCTGCTTAGTTAGGTTGCTAAGGGGTGGATTTTCAGAGGATTGGAGGTGCTGCCAATTTAGCCACTGGGGGCTTAACCAGAGAAAAGTTACACGAAGACTTTTGTACTGATGTGCCAAGTGTTCGTAGAAAAAGTCAAATTCTGTATCTCAAACCATATGTGCCTGATTAACGGCACTTGCTCTTCTGCAAGTTATATCCAGCCCTGTTAAGTCGAATCGTTCAGTAAACTTAGTACTAAGAGCCAAACTCTGGACTTGAATATTATTGAACAAAAGACTTGAAACGTTTGTTTGTGCAAGCAGGGAGTAGTACTAGTGAGGCAAGTAAATATAGTTTATTAAGGTCTTAGGATTTGCTATATAGCTACTTGGGCTAATTTACTAGTATTTATTCTTTTTGTCCTTGCCTCTATTTGAAACTGTTAATGTTCCTTCCTTCCAGAAACTTATCACCTCCTCCATTCTGTTTCTCCACCCCTGTCTCTGATAATTCTTTTCCCTATCTGCCAAATTCTTTCCCTTGGTGAATGCATCCTACCTTATTCATGGTTTCAAATATTCCTTCTACTCCCCATCTTCAGCTAGCTGATGACGGGATATCTCCACTTGCCTGTCTATCTTGCCATCAGCTCATAGTTAGCATCTCAAACAGACCTCCTTATGGCTCTAAAACCATCCCCTCTTCTATTTTCCCCATCTTTTAGTCACTCAGGATTGCAAGCTTGACATTATTCAGCTTTGATCCTGTCCTTCCATCTTCTTCTAAGGCCCATCCCTTTGAAAAGTCCCTCACAAATGTTCCTTCAACTCAATTTCTGCTGCCATCACTTCAGTCTGGGTCCTGACTTCTATGCTTTGGCCACTATAACAACCTTCTTACGTAGTCTCCCAAGTGATTCCCAAATTCCTACTCTCTACCCACACCAACTGCTAACTTTGTCAAAAAGCTGCTTTCATCATATCACTGCCCTGCTCATAAGCCTTCAAAGACTCCCCAGTGCCTATGGAATCAAGTCAAAATTGCTCAGTCTGCCATTCTGAGCTCTCTAGGACCTGCTCCCTGTGTCTGCATAAACGTATTTCCCCACAGGAGCCCTGCCCTTCAGCCAGATCTCTCTCTTCCACCCCCTGAGCTGGTCTCCCCATTCCTGATACCAACTCTTAGACCATCAGTTAACCAGAGGGAGAAGAGAGAGCCAGAAGAGCCGGAGGCCTGGGGGAGGAGAGAAAATGAACTGAAAGCATGCCAGGAAGGGTGTGACTTGAGGGAGAGGATGTGACAGAAGGTGCTTTAAATGCTGTTATAATGATGAGAAGTTGCAGGAGGAAGGGGGAGAGAGCTGGAGTCTGACCTTTAGTGGTTGATTAGCATGAACCAGACCAAGATGTTTTGATTTAAATTGGCCTCAAGATGCCGGGAAGCCCTGCCGTTTATTTAATCAGAAGCCCCAGTCCCTCTCTGCCTTTGTCTCTGTGGAAGGGAGCCCACGCAACTGGATAGTGGATAATGGGATTCCAGGGAGAATATCTAGCCTTTAATGCAGCCATGACATTGGAAAGGTGGGGGTCCCTCCTGTTGTATGTCTTGTACGGGGACGTGAAAGATGTTTGGAGCAACGCGTTCCATTTTTCTTAAAAACTTACATGTGTATAGACATTGTAAATTCCATTTCATAGTGAAGTTTTTGAGCTACATGTTAGAAATCTATTTAAACTCTTCCTACGTACTTTCATAAAAATTTGATTTGTTAAAGTGGTCACAGGGTAGCCTGTCCGGTAGATCACACCATCCACGGTCAATGTAAGTCTGGCAAGTTGTGTCACTTTGGACTGGGAGGCAGAGACCAGGGTTCTTTAGCCACAGTCTGCTACTGATTAGAGAGACACATGACCCCAGGCAAGTCACTTAACCTTTTAAGGTGTCAGTTTTCTTATCTGTAAAATGAAGGGATTAGACTAGATTATTTCCCCTATTCCTTCTAAAAAAAGTCCAAGAGAGAATTGTATAACTGAAAGGCAGGAAGTGCAATAATTCAGGCTGGGAAATCAGGGTGATTTCAAAATAGATTTAATTTTGTTTTTTTTGACCACGCCGCACACCATGCAGGATCTTAGTTCCCTGACCAGGGATCCAACCAGAGCCCCCTGAAGTGGAAGCAGGGAGTCTTAACCACTGGACCTCCAGGGAAGTCCCCAAATTGCTTTAAATTTTAGAAAACAGTTTCTGTAAGTGGTTAAAGTGCTGTATTGCATACCTACTGGTTAAATCAGTCACTCCATCTTATTGGTAAATGTCCCTTCATCTTATTGGAGTCATTTCTGTTTGCTGCCAACAGGTTAATGTTCAGGACAGATTCCTTGCAATGGTTACCTCTTGAAGAGTGGAACTGACAAGTTTGGTGAAGAGATAGACTAACTTTGTATTTCTGTTGCAGTTTTTAACAATGAATGTGCGTTACTTTTATAATGTAAAAAACAGCTCATAAAAATTTTTGAGAGAATTTTTAAAAAAGGAATTAGTCTGGAGGAAAGAGATGCCATAAAATCTTTAGAAAGTAAGGATTGGCCGGCCATTCTGCCTTCTCCTCTCTTCAACTCTTTCTGTAATGTTTGGGTGGTTTAGTCTCATTCCTGTCCTTCTGTATTTTCCAAGGCCACTTTGTTGATTTTTATCTTGTGTGTGTGTTCATAAAAATGTCTCCTATCAGAACCCCAAATCTGAACAGTTGAACATGTGCTCTGCACCATAGCGTTGTTTTTGTTTGGTTTGTTTGTTTGTTTTCTGTTAATGGGTATTAGTCAATAGCTACAGTTGAAATGGATGGGGAGTGAAAGAGGAAACTTAACATTTATATCTGACCGAGTTTGGTAAATTCTTTGCAACTGTATGGTGTTTTTCTTTCAATAACAGTTCAATTGCCTCTTGGACAGAGGAGGAAATTTGGTTTCTACATGTTAGCATCCCCTGGTGAAGATCAAATTTCTTTTGATCTTATGCTTTCACATGAATTCTGAGAGGTGTACTACTTCATAATTTTATCTTAATTCCCCTGGGTAAGAATTGAAAAGTCATAAATGACTGTTGCAGATATTTTAGACTAATCCTTATGATTATTAATCCACTAAAAAAAACCCCTCATACTACATGTCTTAAAGACACACACAAAATGGTGAACTTTGTGAGAGTGGAATCAAACTGAATCATATCTTTGCCCAGTTTACCTAAAAGTCTGTGGTTATGAGAGTCTTTAACCATCTGCTGAAAAAAAATTCAACAGGCCACAGACTGTCAAATGTTTCTGCAATATATTAAGGGGTCGATTTCTAAGAATTTTTTTTAAAAAGTAGAAGACTCAAGTAACCTAGATTTCTTTTGTGTGGTCTTGGCTGGTAGTATTTCCTGAAGCTTGTGGATGAAAATTGGTGGACTGAACAACAGAATGATAGCATTCAGAGTTCTCTGGGACAGAACCGATGTAATCAAATAAAATGGACTTCAAGCATCTTAAGTTCAGGACACTAAGAAGCGCCCCCTTTGACAAAAAGGAATCCAAGAGGACTGTATATTCTTAAAACAAATAATTTTACAAGAGAAAGCCGTATTAGTACACATAAAACACGGAATAATAGAATGCCTCCTTTGAACCTAGAACCGTATCAGTACCTTGAGTCAAGTGAAAAAACCACAAAAAAGTGAAGTCAGACCAAATTGCTAGAGTATTAAGGGAAGAAAATGTATCAGATAGGGTCAGAAAATATAGTGCAAGAAGAGAGTATTCAAAGTTGATACAAGAAGCAAGACAATCCTATTCTTTCAATGACATAGCGTCTTCCTAATGCGTATTTCACAATTTTAACAACCTCCTTATAGGTGTAGTAGCTGTAAACACAATTTTAAAAGACATTTGAACACATTAAAGTGATTTTAGCTGTTACAGTGTTCTGTTAACCTAACAGGGCAAGTAAACCTCATCTTATATGCATCAGAATTGGAGTCCATTTTAGTTGTGAGAAGAAAATTCTCCAAGTTGAAGACTTTTAACTCACACAAATATTCCATATAAGGCTAAGGGCAAAGACCAAGGGAAAAGTCATTTGTCTTCTCAGGAGACAGAGTTGATTCAAAAAGCAGGGCTTCTTATTTTTCATGTCATCCTGTCCCACTGGTCAGTTTACCAACACAAGAGCAGTTTGTGATGACAAAGATGATAGAATGTTAAATTGGAGAAGAAAGTGAAGTTGGTTGAAAAATGCCATTGAAGTTGATTTATACAGATTGTCTGGGTTGTTGCAGAGCAAGTTTCTCCCCAACTTGTGGAGAGCAGATGGAAAAAGGAAAATAGTTTATCTTTCCACAAGAGAAATGATGGCCCTGCTAAATTTAGACTCTTTGGCTTTAACTTGCAACATCTGGGAAAATACTCCAATCCCTTAATCATCTCATTTGTAACCACCTAGAAGAAGAACCCAAGGTTCAGGAGAGCCCTCTATAAAAGTTTATGAAGGGCAGATATTACCAGGCTGATTTCATTTCCTTTAATAGAAGTTAAAAAATCTTGTCAAGGAGAGGGAAACAACATGTATTTTCTCTCTGTAATCCAGCAGAGGCCTTTTATTCATTGTGAAGGGCTTGCTAGCAAGCTAGGAAGCCTTGGACTGACTTGAACTGCTCTTCAGGAGAGGGTCCAAATAGGCTTTTTGGTGCATGTGCCGAAAATGGGTTAGTGCAGTGGCTCAGCACCCAGGCAGAGGGACAGAGCAAGTGATGCCCTTCCAGTGAGAGGTTCTCTCGCTGCGTGTGAGAAAGCCTGGCTTGTGAAAATCTGTAATATAGAAGGATTATTTTTGCTGTTTGAAAAGATTCACTGCCATTCTCTTTCAGGAGCTGTCACCCTAGAGAATTTTAACTATTCAGCTGTTTTCTTATTTATAAATATTCCATTTATATGGTCTTTTAAGGGGTGCTTCTCCTGTGGAAGATTAGATGCAGCTGCCCTAGAAAATGTTTTTCGGTTACCTTGGATGGAGAAGTTAATACCATGTTCATTAAATCTGCACTATATACTAAGTCTAACGCGGTCATTTATATGTTAGAAAAGGATTACAAGTGACATTTAGAGATAGAGCAGGGGGTTTACAGAAAGGCTTCTAACACCACTCCCATGTCCCCTTCAAGGACAGTTGATCTGTTTTTATCTCTTTTACTTGTTTATACTTCCTGGCAAGATTTCCTTGGAGGAGAGGGCTCTTCATTTTAAACAATAAAAATAAAATAAAAATCAATGAATCAGAGAAATGGTCCTGCTGAAATGGGATGAAGTTCAGGAAGGACAAGTGTTCGGATGCTGAGGTTTGGGGGAGCCATTAAATAACACCCCTACCTTTCCCTCCTCCATTGAAACCAATGGAGAAATAAGACACAAGAGCCCACCAGAGTTCTAAATAACAGCCTTCTTCCTGATAAAAGCTAGACTGGAGGGTATAGCTTAAGTGTGTGTTTATAAAAAGCTTCCAAATAGTTCACATACTGAGGTCTGTTGTAGGGGCAGAACCTACCTTTAAGCACCATATGTCAGAAAACATAGCAGATAAGGAGATGGAAATAAGGGTGTAGAGGGTAGTAGAAAATATTTCTTTTAGGCATTGCCCTTCAGAGGAAAGGAGTATAAACTCCCTCCTTTCTGTGGTGATATGAGTGGGTAATAAAAGGCTAGCGGGCTAGTCCGTAGAGCTATGGGGGGAACCCAAGTCATTCATAGACTAACAGGCCCATACTCTTTCTGCTGATATTCAGAGATGTCTTTAGTTGGCTATACAAATTTAAACTAGGCCTGAATTAGCATACTTATTAAGATATGAGGCATTTTCTTTGTGTAAGTAAGATTTATATAAAGGATGGATACAAGGTATGGAATGATAGGATATGAAAGCTGGAAGGGAACTTAGAGTTGGTTTTCAGTTCTTTCATTGCTTATACAAGGAAACAGCTCCAGTAAGGGATAAACAACTGACTTTGGACCACTTGTTTTGCTAGTTAGTTACAGCCAGGATTAGACCAGTGTCTTCCAAGTCCTAATTCACTGTTCCCCACACCCAGCTGGTCTGCATTCTGACATCAGGGAAAGTAGGCTTAAATTAAATGAAATTTGGAAATTCCATTAAACTTACGAACCTTTAAGCTAGTATAATGACATGTCTATGAGGTTAAATATGTGGAATAGGTAGAAGAATCTCTAGTACAGTGGTTTACATTGGTGGGTTCTAAAGTTAGGCTACCTGAGTTCAAATCCTGGCTGTGTCTTTTACTAGTTGCTTTGACCTAGACAATTTGCTTATCCTCTCTGAGGCTCAGTGTGCTAATCTATAAAATGGACATCATAATAGCACCTACTTCATGGGGTGGTTGTGAGGCTCAGATGAGCAGGATACACATGAAATGCTCTGCTTAGTGTAAGTGAGCTCCTGACACGCGGGCACTGATTCCTAGTGCCTGTGATTATTATTTATCATTACCATTGTCCTCGACCTGTAAAGACTGTAAGCTCTTAGTTTAGGGTTTCATCCACCCAAGCTTATTCCTTTGTCCTAAACCTCTATTCTTTAGTTCTCTCAGGTTAGAAGTTTTGTAATCATCTGTTACTCTGCCTCCTGTAGGCCTATGGTCGGTCTGTTACCAAGTCCCATCTTGGTGGTTCAAAATGTTTCTCAATTAACCCCTTCCTCTTCATTTCTATCCTAATTCAGGCTCTGATTCCCTCAGGCCTAGATGCCTATTCAAACCTCTTAGCTTCTTTTTCCTGATACAGCTTCTCCTTATCCAATCTATGCTGTAATTCACTGCCAGACTGACCTTCCTGAGACACTGTTTGATCCTGTTTCCCCCTGCCTTGAAATCTGTAATGAGTCTATTTTCTGCCAAAGCAAGGCCAAGTTCTCCTTCCTGACCTTCAGCTCTCTCTAGATCATCTCTGTCCAATAGATATATGCCAGCCACACACAGCATTTCAAATTTTCTAGTGGCCACATTAAAAAGTAAAAGGAACCAGGTGAAACTTTAGTAATATACTGTATTTAACTGAAAGCATTCAAAACATTATCATTTCAACATGTAATCAATAGAAAAATAAATAATGAGATATCTTCATTCTTCTTGGTTGTTGTTCTAAGTCCTCAACATCCCATATATAATTTACCCTTATATCGCATCTCAAGTCAGATAGCAATGTTTCAAGTTCTCGGTGGCCCCACATGGCTGAGGGCTATTGGATTAGATAGTGCAACTCTAGACTGTGCCTCTCCGAGTATCCATTATTGCCCCCACAAACAAGACATACCAAAGTCTTACTTCTTCCTGATTTATTAAAACAAAATAGGAAATGGTACAAATCAACCGGTTTGCAAGGCAAAAGTAGACACACAGATGTAGAGAACAAACATATGGATACCAAGTGGGGAAAGTGGGAGGAGGGGCAGGGGTGAATTGGGAGATTGGGATTGCCATACATACGTTACTATTAAGAAAAGAAAGTATCAAAATGTACACTTTAAATATATGCAGTTTATTGTATGTCAATTGTATCTCAATAAAAGTTCTTAACCAAAAAACAAAACAAAATAGGGATGGTAATACCATGCCTATTTTATAGGATTGTCTTAAGCAAATGTGAAGTGTGGAAGTGCCTTGTACAAGCTGTAAAGCTCCATAAAAATGTATGGAAGTTATTGTCAGAAGTGAAGGTTTTACTGACATGAGAGTCTTTGGATATATTTGGAGTAATTTGAAAAGATATCTTTGGAGTAATTTGAAAGAAAAGACTGCATTAAGAAGGTCAATGGGCTGTCCTGAATTCATTTATGAAAAAATCAACTGCAAGCAATGACTGAAGAATATAAACATGAACTTTCTCCCACTAGCTCTAAATAATATCTTTTGGGAAGAATTTTTCACATTACTAAGGTTCTCTAGATATTTAAATTACTCTGTAGGCCTTTTTTCCCCTTCAGCATTCTGAGGACTGGATTTAGGGACATTAATTCTTCTCTTGAAGGAGCTAAACTGCTACCAAGAAGTTGATTGCTTTGGGTAGTAAATGTAGCCCATACACTTTGTAGTACTGAGATAGACATAGCATTCAAATTTCATGTTTTGTCTAATTCATCACACAGGATTGGAATTGACCTAAAAACTGAATGCCAGTGATTCAGGTACAGAAACGATTTATAAAGTGTTTTCAATTCATATTAGAAAGGAAATTTTAAAGAGCAATTATTCTGACAGATTGATTGGTGGCAATTAGGACACATTATTTTAAACATTGATGAGTTACAGGGTGCTTGCTTAGGTGGTGCTGAAACCTTATCCCAATCCTTTACCAGATCAAGTAGTTCACTAATTTTTCTTTGGTAATGCCTTGAAGTATCTTGTGGCTCTCAGGAGTTCAACACTCTCTGCAGATATAACTCTAAGTTTACAGTGTAAAGTTAGATTGCTCAATGAAGTCATTATTTAAAAAAAAGTCAACTTTGTAAAGTGGCTTCTGGGTGAAAGACCCCACCATTCACAGATTTGCCCAAGCCAGAAAACTCAGCCTAATGTATGACCCTTTTTCTCCCTCACCCGTCCCCCTAATTAGCTAGTAAATCCTTCTGACTCCACTTCTGAAATACTTTAATCTGCAGCCTCTTCTCCATCCCCACTGCCCTCACTCAGGCTTTCATCACTTTTCTCATAAGCTATTGCAACATTCCCCAAACTAGTTTCCCTGCCTCAAGCCTCAGCTTCCCCTCCACCCCACAATTTATTCTCCAACTCCCAGCAGAACGATCTTGCTAAAATACAGATCTGATCATGCCACTCCCCTAATTAGAAACCTCAAGTCATTCCCATGGCCAACAGATAAAATCCAAACTCCTGAGCACAATGTACAAAGCACGTTACAGTCAGAGCCCAACTTATCAGCTTTGCCTCCTGCTGCGTACCCAGAGCAGTGATAATCAAATTACTTGCGGTTCCCCAGGAAGCCCTATCCTTTTATAAATTCTCTGTTCTGTTCCTTTGCCCTGCCCCCTTCACTCCTCACATCACTGTGCGGATCCCATGATCTTCTCCTCCTGCCATTAGACTTCTTCAAATGCCCTATCTTCTGTGACAAGCCTTCCCTAACTCCCCGGTCATTTGTTCTTTCCGCCTCCATAACTGCATTCCTTATTCCTTTGCGGCGGGAACTCCTCAAGGGCTAATTCCTCTCGATATCTCCAGCATGTAGCATTCTGCCCAGCATAGCATAGTTGGTCGATAAAAATTGGTTCGATAAATAGAGGGGAAAATTCATGCTATCCCTCTCCCCCACCCGCAGCTGTAGACCTTCTCTTCTACCCCAAAGAAGAAAGCTACGTTGTGAATTCAGTGGGATTCCTAATCACCTCCCGATATTTCTAGGTATTTGAGGAGGACAATTCAAATCATAATCCTTCCTTTTAACTAAAGTTTAGTTTGTCTAGTTCAGTAAGATTTTCCTTGGGCCACAAGGAATTATTCTCATGCTCTACTTTTACCAGGTAGTATAAGTCATATATACAATCGGGGCAAAAGGTTTTTCCTTTAGATCCTTTGACTTATAGGAAGCACACACACACACAACACACATTTTTTGATTTCACAGAATCCACACTATTGGACTGGAAAGGATCTTAACCAGGATCACTTTCACCTTGTACGGTTATGGAGGTTGTGTACGGTTCAAGCCCAGGGGGCGCCATTCTTGTGGGTAACATGCACAGCCTTACACAGTATCCCTGTTTATCTAATCCTCTTCATTTTCAGATAATGAAATTTAGGTCCTAAGAGCCAACAGGTTTGCTCAAGGTCCCGCAGATACTTCATAGTAGGGTCCAGGCAATCGGCCCCTTTTCTGCCTCTCAGTCGTTCTGACCTAGATTGCTTTAGGAGGCTATGAAACTAGAAAAGATGGTGTTTGCTATAGTTGTATGGATAATGAATGGTCTTTAGGTAAACGTGAAATTTAAATCATTTCGTTTAGCTCTGCATTATTTGTGTTGGCTTTCCACCTCCAGCTCTACTGGTCTGGTTGCCATGACTTCAGCCTTCAGCATATTGCACTACTGCCCTCAGGGCTACCAAGACTCAAGTGGCTATTTGTCTCACCAAGTTGCCAGCCTGTGCTGTCTACTCTCTGCCTTGCTGGCTTACTCTTCTGCGACCTACTGTTAGCTGCCTTCTTCTTTTGGCTTCTCTTCTTGGCATTTTGCACTGCCTTTTTTTTTTTTTTAATAGCCACATTCCTGACCAGTCAACGTGGTCCTTTCCTTCTGTTCTACAAACCATTCAGTCACAGCATGTTGGCTGTTGACCTTGGGTCTTGGGGTCTTTGCTGCTGTTCATAGCTGCTGGGGGTGCCTAGGCGATGCTGCTTCTTTGCCAGAATTTTTTGTTTCTTTTCTTTCTCCCGTATTCCGGATTTGGGGCTTTCTGAATGCTGAACGATGCCAGAAAGATTGTCTCCAGATAGTCGTGGCTCCATTCCTGTAATTCTCCCTATGCCCTTGTTTAAAGTGAAAATATTGTTTAGGAGGACAAATCTTGGTTAGAAAAGTTCATGTAGATTACACACTCAATAGCCAATTGTCTCTATCAAGGACAGTATATTTTAAAAATTACTGCTTCCTCTTCCCCTTACATCATGCTCATCCTCAGTGTCAAACTAAGGTAAATACTGAGGTGTTTTGATATGTTTGTTTGAGCCTGAATAGAAAACTAGACTTCTTGAGCCAAAGCCCTGCAGCCAGAATGGATGGAATGCATTGTTTGCATCTTTGCTCTTGAGCATTAAGGCTGGCAGATCTTTCTGAAACTAATGTCTTGCTTTAGTTCCACTTGATCAGTCAAGATATACAGTAGAATTAGATGAAGGAATTATTGATTTGTTAGAGGTTTGATACTTGCTAATAGTGGTTGTTTGCACTTTATGTATTGTTCATTGTATAATCGGGAATTTCTTTGTGAATGTTTGGTTTTCAGGCTGGTTGGAAGGAAAATCATGCAACATTCATGAGTGAACTAAAAAATCTTCAGGCTTCTGGACTGACTACTCTTGGTCAGGCTCTAAGATCCTCATTTGATTTGTTAAATCTCAATAGATTAATATCTGGAATAGACAATTATGGACAGGTAAAAAAATTTTTGAGTGAGTACAGCTAATTTATTTTGGTGACTTTGGGGTAAGAATTTAAAATTGGGTGTGGCTACCAAGTTTTCTGCTCCTTTTCATAACATGTAAAAGGAGGTCCATGTATCTTTTAAATACATACTTTAACAAAAATCCTTTTGGGGGAGTCTTTTATGTGGGTTGACCATAAAATAGTTAAAATTGCCTACCCATCAGATTATCAGCTATAATGGGATGAATAAATTGCTGAGAAATATTGAAACAAGACAATTGAGAAATTTTCGGTCCTTAAGTCCCTCAGCCCTCCCAATTCAACGAGAAAGCTCTAGTATAAGAGGAAGGCAGAATAGCATTTGCCACTGCTACCATTGCACTTTTCTACTGTAAAAACTCTGCTCACGATAACCAGAGTCATCGTCCAGGTTGCAGAGCATAAGTCACTAATGTCCCCTTCTCTGTGCCAGGATTCTGAATGGATACATGGGTGTGGATGATACTACCATTATAATCTCTTTTATATCTTTCTTTTGTGATTACTTGGAAAGCAGAGGGAGAGGGTGATTTGGATGTTATAGTTTGGGGGTGTTCCTGAATTATAAGAATTCCTCAGTTTATTGTGCATGTTACCTCTGCAGGGACTGTTATTTTGATTCCCACCCACTTCCGTCCCTAATCTTTTCCTTCTTATTCATCCAGGCAAATTTTATCACATACTTGAGAGATCACAGGCAAGGCAAATGTAAAAGTTGAGATACAACGTTATTACTTTACACAGCTCTAATACTTCTTAAATGTATTTTAGGGGAGAAATCCATTTTTTTTAGAACCATCTATTTTAATTACCATCACAGATGGAAACAAGTTAACAAGCACTGCTGGTGTTCAAGAAGAGGTGAGATTTCATTTTTTAAAATTTCGTTTAAATGGCAGAGAACATGCAGCTATTTCTGTGGGAGGCATACATTTCCAGTTAAGAATAAGTTTGATTAAACGTTCCATCTTGGTAATCCTTGAAAGATTGCCTCATTTTATTGAGGACATGAAAGAAAAGTGAACCCTTTAACTCTTGAATTGTCTTCATTTTTGTATGCGTTGCTGTGATGAAACTTTTCCAATTTTGCTTTATCAGCTTCATCTGCCTTTGAATTCTCCTCTACCTGGAAGTGAATTAACCAAAGAACCTTTTCGTTGGGATCAAAGGTTATTTGCCCTGGTGTTGCGTTTGCCTGGATTGGCTTCTACTGAACCAGAGCAGCTAGGGAGTGTACCAACTGATGAATCTGCCATCACACAGATGTGTGAAGTCACAGGAGGTATTGGCGATATTTACTATTTCTACAGGAAGAATTTGGGGCAGCAGAGTCCCATTTTTCTTAAATGCCATATCCAGTCTTGTTTTCCTTCTGAATCTTCTAACTCTGCTGCTTAAGCTCATCATTAGTGTGATGTTTGCTGCCAGTGTAGTTTTGATTATTTCGAGTTGTGTTTTAGAATTTCAAATGCTTGTATTGTTAAGTAGTATTTTATTTAATCAAACTTGTACTTTTTGTTTTTCCTCCTGGTATAGGTCGCTCCTACTGTGTTAAAACACAAAGAATGTTGAATCAATGTTTAGAATCTTTAGTTCAAAAAGTTCAGAGTGGTGTAGTTATTAACTTTGAAAAAACGGGACCAGATCCACTTCCTATTGGAGAAGGTACAGTAGATAACTTTTTTTTTTAACCTTAAAGTGTTACACAGGAGAGGGATCTGAGATTGAGAAAGCATTGAACACAATAGACACCGTCTTCACTAGCCACACGCAATCAAGTGGTTACAAACATCCATCCAAACAACTACCATTCATTCTTTGCCTGTGGATACGTTTCAGGTGGCCAAATTCTAGCCAAATTCAATGACAAATCTTCCTCAGAAAATTCTTCCTTTTCCCTACCCATTTCATATTCCTGGTCCCAGCCTTGGGATGACACTGAATTCTTCACTTCTCTAGTCATGAAATATCTGGAGATTCACTATGGAGTGCCACTTAACCAGCCATCTGATTTTGGTCTTGTGAGCGCCAAATGTGCCAGCCTAGCTCTATGAAATCTGTGTTTGTTACCACACATCTGCAAGAGATTGTGAATGTTTAGCCAGGAACTGCTAGTATTCTATAAGATCCTACACCAGTATTTTCCTGGCCACCTTTTAAGTGCAGAAGCTTTTCTCTTCAAATGAGATTTTACAGAAACTTCAGTATCTCAAAATACGAAAGCAAAGCTACTTTTGTATGGGGAAAGGGAATCATACTCCATTGCACAGCTTCCTCAGAGCTCTGTTCTAGGCCATCGCGTCTCCTCATTCCTGTCAGTTCACGCACACACATGCATACATGTATGTACCTAGATTGCATCATCACCACAGTGCTTGTCTGGTCCGATCCATTCATTTTAATCGCGGTGGCCACAATTAGCGGTAGCTGCCTGGAAAAGCAAAGAGGGTAAGTGCAAAGGGGCAGAAAGACACACATTTCTTGCTGAAGCAGTGGATCCTGTGGTTCCTAACCTTTTTGCTATTTAGTCCCCAGAACACTTTGAGAAGCTATTGGAAAAAAATAGAGACCCCTCTCCCCAGAAAAATGGACATAGGCAACAGATACACACATAATTTTATATTTCGTTTCAGGGGTTCTTGGGCTCCAATTTAAAAACAGCTGCTGCTATAGAAGACTGAGGCCCCACAGCCTATTTTTTAAATTATCTATTTATTTATTTATTTATTTTTGGCTACTTTGGCTCTTTGTTGCTGCGCGTGGGCTTTCTCTAGTTGCAGAGAGCAGGGGCTACTCTTCGTTGCAGTGCGGTGGCTTCTCATGTTGTGGAGCACGGGCTCTAGGCACATGGGCTTCAGTAGTTGCAGCGTGCAGGCTCAGTAGTTGTAGCTTGTGGACTCTAGAGCACAGGCTCAGTAGTTGTGGTGCACGGGCTTAGTTGCTCCGAGGCATGTGGGATCTTCCTGGAGCAGAGCTCGAACCCTTGTCCCCTGCATAGGCAGGCGGATTCTTAACCACTGCACCACCAGGGAAGTCCCATCACAGCATATTTTAAAGTAATTAAATTAATTATAAAGGAAGGACATGTTATATTAGTAACGACTGACCGCTTAAGTCCATAATTCTGTGTTCATTACCTTCATATGAACCGGGAACTTTCCTACTGAAAACCAATCAGATGGTGTCACATAAATAGCTCAGACATTCTTCCCAGCTCCATTTCCCCTTTGTCCAGAGTTCTTAACCTTTGAGATCCTGATGAAAGCTAAGAACTTTCTCCTCAGAAAAATGCACATCCCCAGAATTGTGAGCTCAACTTCAGAGGGTGTCTCTTGGTCCCCTGAAGCCACTACATGTATTCTCTAGAGCTCCGTGGACCTCAGTATATCCCCAGCTCTAAAGTAATTACTTGTTGAAAGTAATGCTTAAGTAAGTAAATCGAATGATATACAATTTAAGAAAAAAAATGAGACAAATCATTTACACATATCTTTTACAAATATAATTTAGACTAATGATTCATCGCATTAAAGGTTATGTAACTCTGCCTTGCCCTGTTTTCTGGGGGGCAAATGAAATATGCTAGTTCAGGTAATTAAAATGCGTTCAGGATATATTATTCAGCATTATGCAATGCCCAGTTTCCATGGGATTTCAATGGTGGGATGGGGAAACTACGATGAATTAGTCCACATAAACGTGATGTATCTACTCTGTCTTGCCTCCCCAACTATCTATATAGATTGTGTTGTCAGCATTCCTTCTACCTTTTGGTGAATTTGCCTTTGTGGTCAATGGGTCTAACTGTTTAGTAAAGAATACTTTTTTTTTTCATCTAGTTGGAAATAGAAAATCTAAACAGAATTTATGACCTATTTTGTCAGATTCCAAAAATGTAAAAACTATACCAGGGAATGAACAATTTCATTTGCCTAATTTGGAAAAATAGCTGTTGTGGTTTAGTGTGTTTAATTTACGTGTTCAAATCTCAGAAAATTTAAAACTACCTTTGTAACGTTTCCATATAACTACATGTTTTGGTTGTAGTTAAAGATGCGGGGGGTGGGGGTGGGGATGGGATGTTGGATTAGAGGCAATGCATTAGATGATGAAAAGAGTTGCTAGAGAGAACATTCAGAAATCCTAGTAGCATCACTTTTCTTCTTCCATCTTGCATGAATAACTGTTTTAGTTTTGTTTTGTACTTTGCTTTTAACTGAAAAATCTGTACAGGAAGGTCAGAGGCTGTAAAAAGAAACTCATTCCTTAGTCTGTCTTTTGTTTAATTTTTAGATGGACTTATGGATTCACCCAGGCCAAGCAATTCATTTGCTGTTCAACCATGGCATAGTTGTCATAAGCTCATTTATGTGCGTCCTAACCCTAAGACTGGTGTTCCTGTTGGACATTGGCCAATTCCAGAATCTTTTTGGCCAGATCAGAATTTACCTTCACTAGTAAGTGTCATAAAACAAAAAGGTAAACATCATTCTGGATTTCCAATTAGTTGATTACAGAGAACCTTTTAAAATAGCTTGGAAGCTTTTAAGCTGTGCCTTCTATATCTTACTGGGAAGCCTAGCTTGTACCTAAAAGCAAAAGAGGACTTCCTTTCTGTTCTGGCATTCTTTCTTTCGGTTGCCTTTGCCACCTGACCTGCCCTCTTCAGATGTTAAAATATTGTTATTTTTGATGCTGTTGCAACCTGTGACTTGGTTTTTATTTCAGAGCCGCTGACTTGATTTACATGGTAAACACAATGTCTAAAAAGGGCAGGCATTGATTTTCATATACATCCTCCGGAAATTAGAACTTAGTTTGCACCTTGTGTAGGTTCTAGAAACATAATCAAAGCAGGGGTCATTCTGCTTCCTGCGAGGGAGCCATTAGACACGTAGTGGGACTTTGCAGGCCTACTTTTCAGCTTTTTGTAATCAGTGGACTTGCGTTCCTTGGCAATGCACCTTTCAACAATGGGTAATTAAGCAGTATTTTTTAAATGACCTCTAATGGAGGATTTGTCTTTTTGTTCACTGTATTTGGTGGAAGAGGGTTTGATATTGTAGTTGCTCCCAGCACCAGATGAATTGGCTTGGGGGGGGGGGCGTGGTGTCTAGTAATAAGGGAAACCATATGAAACCCACTCTCCCTTTCATTTCCCTCCCTCCCCACAGCCAATATAAAAAGGCCAGAGTAATCCTTGCAGGAGGGAGGGGGCACAAAAAGGTCATGGCTCTTCCAGTGCCTTCCTGGTTCAGCTAATCTATAGTCTATCTAGGTTTTAGACATTTCTGACATGAACTGCATTTTCTCCTGGATTGCTATTTTGAGGCTCCTGCATTTTTTTTCAGAAGTGGCCATGAAAGACCTGAATGTACGACTGAAGAGCCATCTTCAGCCCCTGCTGTGCGTGAGGCTCGGGCTCCTAATCCCCTCCCTCGGGGCACCAAGGTCGCAAGCTTGTCAAACCTCAGGGTCCAGTTATTCTCAGCCCCTTCAAACCCCAGATTGAATGTTTTAGTTACAAATTTGCTTCATTATTGCTGGTGACGTGGTTTCACTCATGGCTTCTTTTTTTTTTTTGCCCACCCCCCGCCCCCTCATTTTTTTGACCCTGCCGCACTGCTTGCGGGATCTTAGTTCCCTGACCAGGGATCTAATCCGAGTCCCCTGCATTGGAAGCATGGAGCCTTAACCACTGGACCGCCAGGGAAGTGCTCACTCATGTATTTTTATAGATTTCAATCTAATAAGCCAGAAATGTTTTTGCAAGTTTGATTAAAATTAAGATTAAAAAAAACTGGAATAGAAGAAATTTCAGGTAACTCCCACATAGCTCGTGTTACCATTCTTCCAGCTTTAAAAGCACATTGGAGGGCTATTTTTCTCAGCTCCCAAAACATCTTGTAGGTTGGTAAATCATAAAGCCAAATAAGCATGTCTTTCCTTTTTATAAAGGAAACAGAGATGTTTTGTCATATTCACATCAGCCTTACAGATCTCTCAACCAGCGTAGGTAGAGCCATGTCTCACTCTTGACCCTGGGGCTTGTCCTAGCTCTTTCTCTCTCCATTTGCCCTTGCTGCCACCATTTCTCTCTCTAGTGCTCTCCATCCTTACACGCTAAAGCCATTAATAAAATGGCTGCTCCATCAATCTGCTCTGGTACCCCAGGTACACGGACCTGTCAGCCCAGCCAAAAGCATCCCCAGCACTAGCTGTTCAAGGAAGTGTGTGGGTGTGAGAAATGCTATAAAAATTCAGCTGCAAGGAAAATTTCAACCAGGCTCGGGAGCCGTGACGGGCTCATTTTCAGTCTCTACCTTGCCTTTTCCATGTCTTTACAGTTGTTCATCTTGCTCGTGAGTGGCTCCAGCTCTGTCATTACCTCATTAGAAAGCTTCGTGGATTTCTTCTTCCCTAGCAGTGTCTGGCCTGTCTGAAGCCTCATGGTACAAAGGAGTGAAGGGCAGGTGGTCCCTGGAGGTCACAAAGTGGAGCTGAATTTCAGGGTTCTGAATATTCAAGCAGTTTTATTTTTTACTTCCCTGAAACTGTAGTTATGAGTGTTATCATTGACCTGTCTTCTTCCCAATGCCAAGTAGATGGTAGAGAGAAAGAATCTGAGTCCCCTCCCTAAATGGATGCCATTGGTAACACGTAGAGATCAGGAGCCATCTGTCTCAAACCAGTAGTCTGTATCTCAGCAATGGTTTAACAAAACATAAAAGGGTTGCAGAATTGTCAGAAATGTAAACTCTCTTGATAACGGATTATATTTTCCCCTCTTGTTTTTTAGCCTCCACGAACATCTCATCCTGTTGTGAGGTTCTCCTGTATAGATTGTGAGCCAATGGTAATAGACAAACTTCCCTTTGACAAATATGAACTTGAACCTTCACCCTTAACTCAGTACATCCTGGAACGAAAGTCTCCCCATACCTGCTGGCAGGTACTTCTCCTTTGTTGTCAACCAAATGTCTGGATCCACTCTGAGATCTGGGAATTGTTTTAAGAAGTTTCAAAGGTTAATCTGGGAATAGTTGGGCTAAGTCTGTTGATAATGTTTCTCACAAATGCTATCAAATAAGGAACAAGGCCAAGCAAATAATTTCAGACTGATATGAATCACTGGCCTACCGTACATTGCCATTTAAGGAAGTATAATCTGATGAAACCTATGTATCTGAGGATTTGGAGCACTCCCCTAAAGCCTATCCAGGCACCCCAGGTTAAGAATCCCTAACCTAAAGGATGTAATTCTATTCAGCTGTGGATTCTTCTGCTGAAGCAATGTTCTCAGTCCTTATTGTGAACTTGACAGATTGGAAGTATAAGATTTTTTTTTAATTAAAATTTTTTTTTAATTTAATTTTTAAAATTGGGATGTGGGATCTTATAGTTCCCCAACCAGGGATGGAACCCGTGCCCCCTGCAGTGGAAGCACAGAGCCCTAACCACTGGACAGCCAGGGAATTCCCAGTACAAGATATTTTTGACAAAAAAAAAGCCTGAAACTACTTATGTAATAATGTAATGTAATCAAACTCTTCTTCCTGTAGTACAAACCACATTGGCGTGTGTAGTGTGGATTTTCCTTGGATGAGGCAAATGCACATACATTGGCTCTTCCAAGAGTTATACTTCAGCCAGAAGGGCTTGCTGATTTGTTAATAGGCTCATCTTTGGATTTTAATTTGTAAAAATCCAGACATAGCAGTCACAGCCTTTTTATTTGAATATAATAAGGAAGTTCTACACTGTAAGGATGTTTGTTCTGTTTCTAAACTACAGCACCATATAGCAATCAGTAATTGTTAGGTTCTACTTACACAAGGAACACTTTCAGACTGCCATCTGTTTCATCCTAAAATGTAAAGTCATTGCTACTAGTTGTCTTTAAGCTACTTGAATTCTCCAAAGATGCTAAAACCGGCTAGAAAAAAAGAACAGGCGTAAAGCAAGGATGTAGAAGTGCAAGAAACAGAATGATCTCATACATATAATATTGAGCAAAAGAAGCCAGACATAAAAGATCACATATCATATGATTCGACTTTATATAGTTCAAAAAGAGGTAAGAATGCCTTACTCTGTTAAAAGTCAGGACAGTGATTTCTCTTGGGGTTACAGAGTAGTGACCAGAAAAAGACACGAGGGGGTTTCTGTTCAGGTTCTATTTCTTGATCTGGGTGCCGATGACACACGTGCATTCATTTTTTGGACATTCATTGAACTGTATACTTATAATTCCTGCACTTTTTTGAATGTATGTTTGTATTTCAATACAGTACACCAAAAATGTGCTAGAAATGTGGAGATAGGGATGATAGAATGCTAAGTTAAAATCAGGACAGAGGCTTGAATTTATGAATTGAAAAACATTTTGGAATAAAAGCAAATAAAATTACAAATTATGCTTTTTCCCTAAATTAAACCCTCTTTTCTATGTAGCACCTTCCCTGTAAATCTTCTCCAAAGGAACTTAAGAAATCCTGTCCTCAATCCCTGCAGCACCCGTCAAACATGCCATGTGTCTTTCTCTTGCATCTTATGTTACTTTGGTTTAGAGTAGTTTAATGTGTTGAATTAGTGGGAGTGAAAACGAGTGAAGTGAACCAGGAGCCAGGAAATTTGGCACAATCATAATGGAGACCGGATCCTTACCGTAGCTCTGCCACCAACTCTGTGGTCTTGGACCAGACACTTTCTCTAGACTAGATGGTCTCTAATGATCCCTTTGAACCCCAAAATTCTATGAATCTGCAGGTGATAAGGAATTTGGAAAAACTCAATGGACTTAAGGGAAGGAGGGAAGGTATGAAGGTGGGAAGGGAGGGAATAAAGACAGAAAGGAAGTGAGAAAGGAACAAAAAACAGTGCTTTTCCTTTCAGGGGAATTACACGTCTGATCCTTGCTGGCTGTAACTTTTTTATCCTTTATGATGATTTTCCCCCTTTTCTATTATACACACTTAGGAAACAGGGGGAAATCCAACATGTTTTATTACAATTATATCTATTAAGGTTCAAATTAAAACATGAAATCTAGTAGATGAGTCATGCTTTAGCACAACTGATTGCTTTGTGGAGGCATCATCCATTACATAGGAAAGATTTATTCCTAGCTACAGCTAAGTATAGAAGAATGTAATGAACTAGTAGGTGATATTACTGGTACCAAGAATTAGCAAAGTAAGTGGGTTCTGTTCACCATCACGGTTTGACTTTTGTCTTAAATAATCCTGCGGAAGGACGTTAGAAAAGGTAAAGGTGTAGGTCCCTAAAAGTATATACAGATGGCCTGATTTGGGCCAAAGAGTGAACATGGAACACGGAGAAAACATGGTAGCTAGAGGACTCCAGAATAGCGTATCAGGTGTATGGGACCTGACAATATAATATATATAAAATCAGGAATATCAATAAGGAATAAGATGCTAGTCATATGGAATAAAGGTTAATGTTTTCATTTTTATTGAATGTTTGCTCCACCAGGATCATTAACAAGAGAAAATGCCTTCCAGATTGAACCAAAGCATCTCCTTGCTCAATATAATTGCCTCAAAATAATTATCACCAGTGCCTGGCTTGTAATAGACTCCTCAGTAAATATTTATTGGATGAAAAATGAATAAATGGGTAGGGAAATGGGGCATCAGAGGGAAGTAGAGCAAAACTTAATAGTAGTACACATGAGGAGTGTTAGCATAATCCTTTAAATGGGCTTTGTGTTTGTAATTGCATGCTTTAGGCATGGGGCCATGTTCCATTTCCCTAACAGTCTCCACTCTGGTCACCACTTGTTCTTTTGAGAAGTCAGTTTGTTTTAATGGCTGGTATCACTTAGTGGTATTTCAACCTTATTTTCCATTGCGCTAACCAAGTAAATATTTGGGTATTGTTGATGCAGCTTCTGGTCTCTGAATGGTGATTGCATAGTACAGTTTCATCTCTTAACGCAATTTAGAAAAGAATTGCAATCTGATCATTCTTCTTTAGTATGATATGTTTTGACATAAATATAGTGAAAGCACTATTCCCATTTTTAAATTACAATTAAATTGTGCCAGGGATGTCAGTATGGAATGTTGCTGTGAGTTTGGTTTTACATAAAATCCTTACTGTTGTAACTGTACATTACTTCATGATCTTCTCAGGTATTTGTTACTAGCAGTGGAAAATACAATGAACTTGGATATCCATTTGGTTATTTAAAAGCCAGTACAACTTTAACTTGTGTAAACCTCTTTGTGATGCCGTACAACTACCCAGTTTTACTCCCTCTTTTAGGTAAGTCAAGTACGTGCCATTTAGTCATCTTTGAAATACAACGAAAAAGAAAAATCGATGGTGAACTAAGCATTTTAAATGTAGTCAAAGAGTAATGGGTGATATATAAAAGTCTAAAAACTGATTTGGAAGGATAGAATTTGCATCCTGTTTTCTGTTTTGTTTGTTTTCCTTTTGTTGTTCTTACATCAAACAGAAGAGACTCCTCACCTCGGGGGCATGATTCTTTTGCTGCTCTTTGGGTTGCAAGCTCCAATAATGTCATCCCTCTTCTCCCCAGTTTTAAGTGCACTTGGCTTTTGGTAAACTAGTTTGGGCCCCCCAAAATTGATTGGGGTTAACACTTCAAGAATCTGATGGTTTTCTTCAGAAAATAGGGCTTCTGTAGGGCTATTGGCTTGCACTAAGTTCCCCTACAAAAAATATTAAATGCTCTTGAGGCATGTTTTAGGCAGGGTAGCAAGCTAAGGAAAAAATACGAGAGTAAATTCTGCACTAACTGCTGTTGTAGAAGCTGTGGTTTCCATGGCAAAATTCTAAAAGGAGCAACCCCAGAAGCTGTTACTCAGACATCACTGAAAATGTGTGTGGAGGTTTTTTCCCTCATTTAAAGAGCCACATCTGTTTAGAGTAATATAGTACCACATGGTATCCTTCTCCTTGTACAGTTGTGAACATTTTTAGCTGCTGAGGTTTCTTAATTTTTGCAAAAAGGATCAAACCTTTACTAAGTTTTAATATAGTCATTAAAAGGATACGATTTTTAGTGCTATAAATATTCTATGTATTAAATGTCCTGAAAAAGCAATTCTTTTAAATGTTGCAAGTTAAGAAGGTTAAGAGTGGGTCATCATAAATGATTGTTTTGGATAGCATATCTACTTTATTTCTTTGTCCTATCTAAAAATATCTTCTAAGAGGTGGTTGTTACTTATATAGATATAGGTTATGTCTTTCAGATTAATAAGGCTACCAATAAAAAAAAGTACCTGTATTTTGTGGATTTATTTACCCCGTTTTCTTAAATATACATTTATGACCTCAAGTTTTCACAACTAAAAAGGGAAGGATCAAACTAGCTAATCTTCACTTAGACTGTTAATAGTATTATTTTTCTATTTTTAAAGCACACTTTTTATTTTGAGATAATTGTAGATTCACATGCAGTTGTAAGAAATAATAGAGAGATGAGACCAAAAGCACAGACAAGAGAACCAAAACTAAATACATGGGACTACATCAAACAAAGATTTTTGTGCATCAAAGGATATAATAGAGAACAAAGGCAACCTATGAAATGGGAAACATTTGCAAGTCATATATCTGGTCCTTTGGGTGGGGGCTCTCTCCAGCCCTGACTAGAGCATCATTATCCCTTTGCAAACATCCCAAACCAGAAACCCCAGGGGCATTTTTGATTCTTCCCCTTTCCCTGACGCCACACATCCACTTGAGGACCACCCCATCCTTGACTCAGTGCTCATTCTTCCCTTTGGCTTCAAATATCCATTTCTAGGCTTTTCTATAACCTGTATCTTCCAAGGAACATAGGGTTTTCACACCCTTTGAGGGTGAGGTCCTTGTGCCCCTGAATCCCAAACTTGGGTTTCATGTCGAAGTTCTGAAATAGCTTCCACTAATACTTCCACCATTACTTCACTTTCTGGATTGTATAGCCTCCATAGTGATTAGCAGTCAGAACTGTAGGGCATAGCTCCCCTGATCATGAATCCTGGCTCTGCTGTTTGCTAGCTTTGCAACCCTGGATAAGATACTTAACCTCTCTGTGTGTCAGCTATTTCATCTGTAAAGTGGGGATAATAATAGTACCCACCTCAAGAGGATTTAGTTGGGATTAAATGAATTAATACAGTTAAATTGCGTTGAACTCACCTGGCAAATAGTAAGTGCTCAATAATGCTATCAGTCATTATTGTCTGATGAATAATACTATTGTCATTATTAATATCTATGTTATCTTAGTAGCTCTTGAAGTCACTGCTGTTCCATACTAAGGATATAATATAAAGATACAGGACAGTTTTGCAGTTGTAGTAGGCAGGGTATTTAGTAAAAAGTTGTCAAGTTAAGCCACATATACTTGACGATGTCTGGAACATCACTGTAGTACTGTAGAGTACAATAACTGTCCATAAAAGTGACCTCTGTTTCCTCTTTATTAATTCAAGATTTCTATCAAAAGTAGTTAAGAAAAGTTTAATTATTTAAGCACTAAAATTTATTTGGGATAGGTAAGTGAGGCTTAATTTGATCAATGAGCTACCATAAGAATCATGTCAGTAGGGTGGTAACCAGATTATCTCTCAATCAGGAAATAAGCAAAATTTTTTTCTATTGCGGGTCAGTAACTACAGAAATTAAGGCATTTGTAGCAACTTGTCTTTTTTATCTTTAAAAATATACCACATTCAATCACCTTTTTTAAAAAAAAAAGTCAAGAACTGGAGACTTGTGTAAAAAATAAAGTTCATCTCCTTATTAAGACCAGTTAATATCAGGAGGAGGAAAAGAGAATAATCGAAAGAGGGTAATTTGATGTTTATTTATCACTATATATCCGGGGCTTCACAGTTTACGCTATTTATAAATTTTATATAGTGTTTTCACGCACCTAGTCTAGTTCCTCACAACAATCATTAAACTCATTTTATAGATGAAATGACGGCACAAAAAAGTGAAGTGATTTCTCAAAGCTAGCTGAGCTAAGTACAGAGTATGTCTGTGAGCTTGGACTCAAACCCCCGCCTTTTTGAAGCAGGAAATGGGGAGAGAGGAACCAGGAGAGAAAATATCTGTAGTTTTTGGGGTGTTGGCAGTGTCATTTTACTCTTGTTCCACACTCCCATCTCCTCATCTTTCAAGTGTGGATGAGCTAATTGTTTATGATATTTTTACTGTACCACCCTGGAGGCTCCATGTGAATGGAAATCTAATACCATGGAAATCATTTTCTGAACTACAGAGATAGTAGCTAAAGCAGTGTCACCCTAACTGCTCTCTACCCTTGATCTAGTCTGTGGAAGATTTTCTTTCTTCTTCTCTCCCTGTTAAAAAATAAATCCGACAGAAACAATTAGACTAAATTGGCTCCTGGGTGAAATCATTGCAACTGGCATTGTTAGAAATATTAAGACTATTATTGACTCTCATTATCTAATCTATTTATAGCTAAATGTCTCTTCAGTCTTGTGGTATTTAAATTTGTCAGTTAGTTTCCAAAATCTGCCTAATTCCCTACAGACTTCACACAAAGACAAGGTATAACAGGATATTTCTCGTTCCTTTCTGTCAAGCTATGAATGGTCTTTAAAGGACCTGCATGCTACAATGAGCCAGAAATCTCTTCAGATCTTTTCCCCTTTGTTCTTTCTACCCTATACCAAGAGAACAAAAGACCTACATTTTATGACTTCGTAAGTTCATTTAAATTAGTTTCAGCAGGAGTGAATAATTTATTATAGTAGTAAAAGGAAGAAAATATGTAGCTGCCTTTCTTAACCAAAGTAATTCAGAATTTCAAAGAATAGCCCTATTTGTAGAGAAATTGTGCATACGGCATAGGGATGGTTTTGTTCCTGAAAGTAAAGCATTTGTGTTTTGGATAAAAGCCAATAAAACCTGAAGAAACAATGTAGAGAATGAATTTATAATTTCTTTGCTATTTATAGCAAGTGTGGCAGGTTCATGTTGGTTGATGTCTGGGGATATCAATTTTGAGTTATTATATTAAAAAAAATTCTTACCCTTGGAAGGAAATAATGAGACATTTTGGGAATTTTTCATGTAGCGTATATAATGCATTTGGATTATTTAAATAATTAAATTTGAATGTGAAAATATAGGGGATGTCTGCCTATTTAAGGAAAATATCTTTAGTTATATTAATAATGTAGTAATACTTCAAGAACCATATTTAGTTGTACAGAATTTTAAACTTCAACCTACATCTCTACTTGCTTTTACTAGTGCCATCACTCAGTTGTTAACTAATGTTTAGAGACCCAAAGTCTGGCTCAAAATGCCTGACCACTGAAATCAAGGAAATGAAGAGGGGGGAAATATGGATAAACAAAATATACGCTGATTAAGGAGAATTCAAAACGTAATTTAGAGCTTGCCATCACTGCCTAGAAATTATTGAGGTATAATTGACATATTCTGTTAGTGTCAGGTGTGCAACATAATGATTCGATATTTCTATATATTGCAGAATGATCATCACAATAAATCTAGTTAACATCCAACACCGCACATAGTTCCAATTTTTTTTCTTCTGATGAGAAGTATTAAGATTTACTCTCTTAACCACTTTCAAATATGCAGTACTGTGTAGTTAACTATAATCATCACACTGTACAGTACATCCCCATGACTTATTTATCTTATAACTGGAAGTCTGTACCATTTGACCCCTTTCACCTGTTTCAACCCCCACCCCCCACCTCTGGCAACCACCAGCCTGTTCTCTATATCTATGAGTCCGTTTTGTTGTCGTTGATGTTGTTGTTGTCTTAACATTCTCTATTTAAATAAAAGAAATATTCCATCAACCAGTGACCATGGATTCCTCCTCAGGTGAAAATTGCTACACTAGAGTTACCAATACGTAAGATAATATTTTACATAGATCAGAGCCAGTGTTTTAATATTATATTTTATGTAGCTTCACAGATGGAAGATGAATATGTAATCTGAGAATTCATTTCATTTTCTAGAAAACTACTATATATAATTTTGGTACATAGTAACAAAAAAAGATCAAATAAACTCCAGTGAAATGTTCATCTAATGTAACTGAAACTGGAGATTTCTAGGAAATGATATAATAGATGCAGGTTGCTTGATTTAGATCTTGGAATTTAAGACTGGAATAATGTAATATTTTCTTGGATTTTCTCTTGCAGATGACTTGTTTAAAGTTCACAAGCTTAAGCCAAATCTGAAGTGGCGACAGGCTTTTGACAGCTACTTAAAAACTCTGCCTCCATACTACTTATTAGTATGTATTTATGTGTATATATGTATTAACTCTTTCCATGATGATTCTTGTCTCAAGAAATGTCAATGAATCAAAACCTTCACCCCTGAAATAAGATAGTTTTTTTTTAATTTATAAATTTGGGTTGCCATTGTCTTCTCAAAGTATATGTAAGAGCCTGGAGATGCCATGGCAGCACAAAAAAGAACTGCTTATTTTATTTCCTTTAACTGCCATGGTTATTGTTATAAAACACATCTATGTTTCTCTTATAAAAACTAACCTTATGAAATTATAATTTTGGAATTTAAGAAAAACAGGACTGGATTCATGTATTATATCAACTTCCCTTTTTAACTCTAGAAATTTGCAATATTGGGTTTTCCTCTGAAAAAAAGACACACATGAAGACGTATTTACTTACTGCTTGTTAAATGTGTCCTAGACACAGCATGAAGTAGGGGCACTGGTTGGGAGGAATCCAAAAAGAATAAAATATCACTTGGTGTCATTGGAATAATTGCAATTTGAGAAAAATATTCATGATTATTTTGAACTGCTCATATAATCTAAAGATTACCAAAATTATTTCAGAGGTGGATGTGGTCAACTTTAAGCCAAGTTTCTAGAGGTGAAAAGGCAGAATCTTAGGTGATACCATTGGTGTCGCTGGGAGGAGAAATTGGGGTGTGTTAGTATTTACCATGGCAGGAATGAGGTGCCCAATAAAATGCAATGTGAGATGATTTTATGACTTGGGAATTAAGACTGAAAGCAATTTACCTGTTTGAATTTGCTGTTACTTGCTCTTCTTATCCCACTCTCTTCTGATTTTTTTACTTTCTGCTCCTTACTTCTCTGCTATTTTCATTGCCACTTTTTAATGTTCCATGTTTGGTTTTATGTGCAGCACCTTGACTTCTAAGAAATGAATCATGTCCCTTTGCCCCTTATAACTGAACTTTGAGTATTTTAAGATTTATTCTATTCTTACTGTTGTGTATTTTGTTTCCTTATAGCCATTAAAGAAAGCACTAAGGATGATGGGAGCTCCAAATCTGATATCAGATAATTTAGATTGTGGACTTAGTTACAGTGTTATCTCTTACCTTAAAAAACTCAGCCAACAGGTAGTATTGGTAAAAACAAACAAACAAAAATCCTTTGCCCTCAGAAGTGCATTTCCTTATTCTTTAGTGTAATTGTAATTTTCAAATTAAATGTGTATATATTTCTACACTTTATGAGTTAGTAATAATGTGATTCTCTATGGCTTCTAGCTTCACCATTAAACTGCAGTTAAAGGTCTGTCAGTATCATTGGATGCTGTGCCATTCCTCCTTTCGCTTGCCAGTTTGTTCTACCCGCAAGCTGGTTGATATTTCGTGGCCTTAGAGGGGCAGAGGCTTAATAGAATTATCTCATGGGTCACATTTTGTCTATCCTCAACCTAGTTTCTCCTCAAATCACGTTGGGCTAGAGCATCCCCCTTTTTTAGGTCAGCACACTGAGGCATGGCGTGGTTAAGTGACTTGCCTAAGATTTGTTTTTAGGCAATAAGTATCAGTATGCTTTTTCTTGGAGAGGGGGAGATGAGACCAGCGTTCCTCACACTGGAGGGTGACAGGCCCTCCATCTGTTCCTTTATACCCCCACCTCATTTACCATTATTCACCTTGTCCCTTGCCTGCCCCTCTCTATTAGTACCTCATCCTCCACTCACCCCTACTTATCATACTTCTCACCTCTACCTAGCCCATTCTTGCAGGGTGGAATTGTTTGAGAACTACTGAGTTAGAGCTTTACTGCCATACAAATGTGTTATGTTATATGACAAATGAATGCAGCAGCTTTACTTTCTTCTTATGCATAAATGTATTCCCAGGTAGGGAAGAGTAGTAGCATTTGCAGTGACAATAATTCTTCAAGTTGGATATGTTTCAAAGTTGGGCCTTTAGAAAACAGAGAGTAGTAGGCAAATAAGTGTCAAATTTCTGACACCAAAGAACCAAAATGACTCCACAATTGGGCATGCTGACACACCTTGCTAGGAACTGGAAAAAACTTAAGTACAGTCTGGAGTTTACCAGCTCCTACCAGTCCAGTGTGCTCATAAATGAAAAAGAAAGTAAAGGCAAACCCAGATTTCTGATCTACCAAGTGTCCCCTTAACCCCTTTTCCTCTCTGCTAATAGATTTTTGTTGTTGTTAATGTTTTCTTTTGGTTATTTATTTATTGATTGATCTATTGATTTATATTTTTTTATTTGATGTTTACCTTAGGCCTTTAAGGCTGTGTCAGCAGGGTATGGCCGGAAGGAAGAATAGTGAACAGAGTTGAAACTCATGCAAGTTCTGGGACCTTCTGGGGCACATTGCTTGTCTAATTTTAAAAATGAGCTTTCAGGACTATTTGTGGCAACAGACCCTTCATTTGCTCTTATCCTTAATTCGTGACTAAATTTTTAAAACGATAATAAGCATACTTAATTCCAATAATTAGGGAAAATTAATGAATATCTCTGACAAAACCACAAGAAATTCAAAATTAACTTGGGCTTACTGGACTTTGGTGGAATTCCAGCTTTTAGAGAAAAAGAAAAGATCATTACTAATTTATACTAGCTCTAATTACTAATTTAATTACTAATTTAATAACTCTATGTCACCAGTGTTCTTTGAACCATCTCAGATGTATGTAAATCATGAAATATGCCCAATATATTGCTACAATACACTCTCAAGCAATATTTATCAATCTGGTATAATAGTGTCTGTTAAGAGGATTTTTTTGTTGTGAGTTAGAAAGTCATTGAGTACATATTACAAATTATTTTCTTGGTAATATTTGTTAAGTTAAGTATTACTTTTGGGGGGTGGTCCAATATTAGACATGAACAACTGTAAGTTTTTCAGATATAATGCCAATCTATGTCATCTGAATTTTAGCACTAGTGTACTTTCATAAATACAGAATTTTACCCTTTGTGTCTGGGTCCGAAGTGAATATGTTCACTTAGACTAGATTTTAGAGTAACAAAGTGTGATTTTAAATGTCTATCAATGTAATTCTTACCCATGGTTTTCATTCCCTCCGTGATTCAATCATAATTTTGACACTAGACAAGAGAAAAAAATGTACTATTTGTCTTTCTAGCCCCCTCTCTGTTTGCTGTGGTAGTACAGAGAAGCACAGGAAAATGTTTAATTATCCGTTTTTCTGTGATTTGCATTTGAAGTTTGTTCAGTGGGGTTCTTAAAGTATTATCTTTCTTAAGTAGTAAAAGCAACAGTGATCATATAGATCTTTTCATAACATACTATGTACTTTCATTTTAGACCAAACTAGAGTCAGAACGAATACTAGCATCAGTGGGGAAGAAACCTCCCCAAGAAATTGGGATCAAAGTGAAAAATCATTCTGGAGGTGGTGTGTCCTTGACCCACAATAAAAATTTTAGAAAACTATTGAAAGAAATCATAGGGGAAACTGCACCGAGACTGACAGAATTGAACGCCAAAGAATTTGCCGGCTTCCAAGTAGGACTCTTAAACAAGGTAAATTGTGACATAAATAGCTTGTTTGGGGCCAGCGGGGTAAGGTCTGTGAAAGATAAAGGAGGGGAGGGAAAAGGAGTAAGCAGGGAGAGCTTTCAGATCCCTTCCAGAATATTCAGTCCTACCCAAAATGTCCATAAGACTTTGGTCCACACCCAAATGTCCTTGAAATCTGGTTCAATCCAAAACATACCCATGAGCATATTTGGTTTCTGTCAGACGGTTTTGGGCAGAACCAAATATCAAGACATGTGGGCCACATGTCTCCACGGACATTTTGGACAGGCCCAAATGTCTGCTAACCTTCAGATCACACTGCTGAACTAACACGTGTGAGAGGGTGGAGGAAGGAAGGAGGAATGGGTATGAAGAGCCTCAGACATCAGTACAGCTTGTAGAAAGTCTTGGCCAGCCCAACAGGGAAGCCTGGCACTGCAATTTCCCATAGAGGAGGTCCATGTTGGGCAGAACTGGCCAGGCCCTAACATCCCCCGTCATTCTCAGTCACTGGCTGGGAGCAGCCTGGGAAGAGCACGGCGTGGGCTCCAGTGCTGCCCCAGATCCCAAAGGTACTGCGGTTGGAGGTGCTCAGATCACTGCACCCCTTGTAGCATAAGCCATTGCTTCCTGGATGGACGCCCCAGCAGCTCACCTCTGTGGCTGCCAGGGGAGTACATCTAGATTACAAACACTGGGCCTGCGAGGCTGCCACAGCCACAAATCTCAGGATTTGATGTTTTAAATGACATACTTGAAAAAGGCTTTAATGCTCTGTGGGTGTTTTAGAATTCAGAACAGAGCCAGTGAAGGTAAATTTTCCACTGGCAAAATTCTCCTGTAGTTAGTTGTAATGAATATCCCTCTCTTCGCTAAGATTTTAAGAGGATTAGGAATTACATTTCTATATTAAAAGCCTCAGGAGTAACTGAAATTGTTTCATTTCAAATAGGATTTGAAACCTCAGACATATAGAAATGCCTATGATATTCCACGTAGAGGTCTTTTAGACCAGTTAACCAGAATGCGATCCAATCTGCTGAAAACACACAAGTTTATTGTTGGACAAGATGAAGGTAAGTGAACAAAGTACTTTTTGTTGATTAGGAAAATGTCAAATCTGACTCACACAAAGATGTTTATTGCATAACAAGTAAGTTATTTTGTAAAACTTTAATATTTATAATGCCTCTTTTCCCTGAATCCCTTCACCTACCCAGACACAAGTTTATGGTTCTTGGGTTTAGGGGGAAGTGTGCATTAATCAGCGCGTATATTACAGTACATGTTTTAGCTCTTGTAAGTCTCAAAACAACCCCATGAGATAGTTACTGTTTTTATCCCCATTTTAATGGACATTGGAACTAAGAGTGAGCATTTTAGTAGTTTGCCCAGGTTTAGTGAGTTGGAAAGTGGCAGAACCGAGGCCTATCAGATTCCGGAAATTGCACACCCCGATGCTATACCACCCAGCCTACTGTGATGAATTCCATCCAAATTCCTTATTTACAGGAAAAGAATGGACCTGATATTGTCCAGGGTAATTCGTGACGGTGTGCAATTCCCCTTTACTGCATCTTGGTAATTTTAAACAGAGTCATTTGTCCATTAAAATGTGCACATCTTAGTCTGGCCAACCTCCTGAAATTATATGCCAAGATTTTTTGGTTTTGTTTTTGTTTTTTGGGTGGGGGAGGGGGACTTTTCTAGGCAGAGAGCCTGTAGATCTAATCAAATTTTCCAAGAGGGTAAGGCCCACCGTCCAAGATTCTCTGGATGATAAGAGAAAACCATGGAGCCTAGGCTCTTCAAAACTTGAAATGTGGGCTGTTGAGTTGGGATGGCGGTATAGGGAATGTCAGCCCATTCTCAAACCTGGTATGAAGAGTGAGGGAGTTGTTCTTGGCCTAGGGATTTGAGCTTGTAGGCCGTACTGATGGTAGACTGAGTGATGAGTGGGATGAAGAGAGATGAGTTTAGGTGCTAGGTTGCTAGATTCAAGATTTTAGACTCTCTGTTGCCGAGGTACACAATGCTAAATCACACTGTGATCGTGTCCTCTCAAAAGGACCACACACTTCAGCCATATAGCACCTGTTTGTTTGTTTTTTTTCTGGTGACTTTGCAGATTCCCTTCACAGTGTTCCGGTCGCACAGATGGGTAACTATCAGGAATATCTAAAGACATTGGCTACACCACTTCGCGAGATTGATCCAGACCAACCAAAAAGAATACATACTTTTGGCAATCCATTTAAACAAGATAAGAAGGTGGGGTACCTTTCTGTCTCTGCCTAAATCGTGACATTCTTGTAATAATTCTTTTCTTCTAGGCAAGATTTATGTAAATCAGAGGTTCTCCTTCTGTGTGTTTGAAAGATAAAATATGTCTCCAGGGCTCTTTGTGAATGGAAAGTGGGAGCCTACGGATACAAGAGTGTGTTAGTTAAAGAAAAGATGGCTGACATTTATCATGTACTTAGTAGGAGCTGATGTGTTGTTGTTGTTGTTGTTTTAAGCTCTTTATTGGAATATAATTGCTTTACACTCTTGTACCAGCTTTTGAGGTACACCAAAGTGAATCAGCTGTATTTATACACATATCCCCATATCCCCTCCCTCCCGCGACTCCCCCCCACCCTCCCCTTCCCGGCCCTCTAAGGCATCACCCATCATCGAGTTGATCTCCCTTTGTTATACAGCAACTTCCCACTAGCTATCTATTTTACAGTTGGTAGTGTATATATGTCTATGCTACTCTCTCACTTTGTCCCAGCTTCCCTGTCGCCCCCTGCCCCCCAACCCCGTGTCGTCCAGTCCACTCTCTGCATCTGCATCCTTATTCTTGTCCTGTCACTGGGTTCATCAGTACCATTTATTTATTTATTTATTTTAAATTCCGTACATATGAGTTAGCATACAGTATTTGTTTTTCTCTTTCTGGCTTACTTCACTCTGTATGACAGGCTCTAGGTCTATCTACCTCATTACAGATAGCTCCATTTCATTCCTTTTTATGGCTGAGTAATATTCCATTGTATATATGTGCCACATCTTCTTTATCCATTCATCTGTTGATGGGCATTTAGGTTGCTTCCATTTCCTGGCTATTGTAAATAGTGCTGCAGTGAACATTATGGTACGTGTTTCTCTTTGGATTATGGTTTTCTCAGGGTATATGCCCAGTAGTGGGATCACTGGATCATATGGTAGTTCTATTTTTAGTTTTTTAAGGAACCTCCAAAATGTTTTCCATAGTGGCTGTACCAACTTACATTGCCACCAACAGTGTATGAGAGTTCCCTTTTCTCCACACCCTCTCCAGCATTGACTGTTTCTAGATTTTTTGATGATGGCCATTCTGACTGGTGTGAGGTGATACCTCATTGTGGCTTTGACTTGCATTTCTCTAATGATTAGTGATGTTGAGCATCTTTTCATGTGTTTGTTGGCCATCTGCATGTCTTCTTTGTAGAAATGTCTATTTAGGTCTTTCTCCCATTTGTGGATTGGGTTATTTCCTTTTTTGGTATTAAGCTGCATGAGCTGCTTGTATATTTTGGAGATTAATCCTTTGTCCGTTACTTCGTTGGCAAGTATTTTCTCCCATTCTGAAGGTTGTCTTCTTATCTTGCTTATGGTTTCTTTCACTGTGCAAAAGCTTTTGTTTTTTTTTTAACTTTATTTATTTATTTATTTTTTTGGGGGGGTACACCAAGTTCAATCATCTGTTTTTATACACATATCCCCATATTCCCTCCCTTCCTTGACTCCCTCTCCTTCGAGTCCCCCCCCACCCTCCCCGCCCTAGTCCTCTAAGGCATCTTCCATCCTCGAGTTGGACGCCCTTTGTTATACAACAACTTCCCACTGGCTATCTGTTTTACAGTTGGTAGTATATATATGTCTGTGCTACTCTCTGGCTTCGTCTCAGCTTCCCCTTCACCCCCTGCCCCCTCCCAAACCTCGAGTTCTCCAGTCCATTCTCTGTATCTGCGTCCTTGTTCTTGTCACTGAGTTCATCAGTACCATTTTTAGATTCCGTATATGTGAGTTAGCATACAATATTTGTCTTTCTCTTTCTGACTTACTTCACTCTGTATGACAGACTGTAGGTCTATCCACCTCATTACATATAGCTCCATCTCATCCCTTTTTATAGCTGAGTAATATTCCATTGTATATATATATGCCACATCTTCTTTATCCATTCATTTGTTGATGGGCATTCAGGTTGCTTCCATGTCCTGGCTATTGTAAATAGTGCTGCAATAAACATTATGGTACAAGATTCTTTTGGGATTATGGTTTTCTTTGGGTATATGCCCAGTAGTGGGATTACTGGATCATATGGTAGTTCTATTTGTAGTTTTTTAAGGAACCTCCAAATTGTTTTCCATAGTGGCTGTACCAACTTACATTCCCACCAACAGTGCAGGAGAGTTCCCTTTTCTCCACACCCTCTCCAACATTTGTTGTTTCCAGATTTTGTGATGATTGCCATTCTGATCGGTGTGAGGTGATACCTCATTGTGGCTTTGACTTGCATTTCTCTGATGATTAGTGATGTTGAGCATCTTTTCATGTGTTTGTTGGCCATCTGTATGTCTTCTTTGTAGAAATGTCTACTTAGGTCTTCTGCCAATTTGTGGACTGGGTTATTTGCTTTTTTGGTATGAAGCTGCATGAGCTGCTTGTATATTTTGGAGATTAATCCTTTGTCCGTTGTTTCATAGGCAGTTATTTTTTCCCATTCTGAGGGTTGCCTTTTAGTCTTGTTTATGGTTTCTTTCGCTGTGCAAAAGCTTTTAAATCTCATCAGGTCCCATTTGTTTCTTCTTGATTTTATTTCCATGATTCTAGGAGGTGGGTCAAAAAGGATCTTGCTTTGATGGATGTCATAGAGTGTTCTGCCTATATCTTCCTTGAGGAGTTTTAATAGTGTCTGGCCTTACATTGAGGTCTTTAATCCATTTGGAGTTTATTTTTGTGTATGGTGTTAGGAAGTGTTCTAATTTCATTCTTTGACATGTTGCTGTCCAGTTTTCCCAGCACCACTTACTGAAGAGGCTGTCTTTTCTCCATTGTATATTCTTGCCTCCTTTGTCAAAGATAAGGTGCCCATATGTGCTTGGGTTTACCTCTGAGTTCTCTATTCTGTTCCACTGATCTATATTTATGTTTTTGTGCCAGTACCATACTGTCTTGATGACTGTGGCCTTGTAGTATCGTTTGAAGTCAGGAAGCCTAATTCCACCAACTCCATCTTTCCTTCTCAAGATTGTTTTGGCTATTTGGGGTCTTTTGCATTTCCATACAAATCGTAAGATTTCCTGTTCTAGTTCTGTGAAAAATGCTGTTGGTAATTTGATAGGGATTGCATTGAATCTGTAAATGCTTTGGGTAGTACAGTCATTTTCACGATGTTGATTCTCCCAATCCAAGAACATGGTATGTCTCTCCATCTGTTTGTATCATCTTTGATTTCTTTCATCAGTGTCATATAGTTTTCTGCATACAGATCTTTTGCCTCCTTAGGCAGGTTTATTCCTAGGTATTTTATTCTTTTTGTTGCAGTGGTAAATGGGAGTGTGTCCTTCATTTCTCTTTCTGCTTTTCTTTGTTAGTGTATAGGAATGCAAGAGATTTCTGCTCATTAATTTTGTATCCTGCTACTTTACTAAATCCATCGATTAGTGCTAGCAGTTTTCTGGTAGAGTCTTTAGGATTTTCTATGTATACTATCATGTCATCTGCAAAGAGTGACAATTTTACTTCTTTTCCAATTTGGATTCCTTTTATTTCATTTTCTTCTCTGGTTGCTGTGGCTAAAATTTCCAAAACTATGTTGAATAATAATGGTGAGAGTGGACACCCTTTTCTTGTTCCTGTTCTTAGAGGGAATGCTTTCATTTTTTCACCATTTAGAACAGTGTTGGCTTTTGGTTTCTCATATATGGCTTTTATTATGTTGAGGTACTTTCCTTCTATGCCCACTTTCTGGAGAGTTTTTATCATAAATGGATGTTGAATTTTGTCAAAAGCTTTTTCCACATCTATTGAGATGATCATATGTTTTTTATCCTTCAATTTGTTGATTTGATGTATCACGTTGATTGATTTGCATATATTGAAGAATCCTTGCATCCCAGGGATAAACCCCACTTGATCGTGGTGTATGACCTTTTTAATGTGCTGTTGGAGTCTGTTAGCTAGTATTTTGTTGAGGATTTTTGCATCTATGTTCATCAGTGATATTGGCCTGTAATTTTCATTTATTGTGACATCTTTGCCAGGTTTTGATATCAGGGTGATGGTGGCCTCGTAGAATGAGTTTGGGAATGTTCCTCCTTCTGCTCTATTTTGGAAGAGTTTGAGAAGGATAGGTGTTAGCTCTTCTCGAAATGTTTGATAGAATTCACCTGTGAAGCCATCTGGCCCTGGGCTTTTGTTTGTTGGGAAATTTTTAATCACAGTCTCAATTTCAGTGCTTGTGATTGGTCTGTTCATATTTTCTATTTCTTCCTGGTTCAGTCTTGGAAGATTGTATTTTTCTAAGAATGTATCCATTTCTTCCAGGTTATCCAATTTATTGGCATATAGTTGCTTGTAGCAGTCTCTCATGATCTTTTGTATTTCTGCAGTGTCCATTGTTACATCCCCTTTTTCATTTCTAATTCTGTTGATTTGCATCCTCTCCCTTTTTTTCCTGATGAGTCTGGCTAATGGTTTATCACTTTTGTTTATCTTCTCAAAGAACCAGCTTTTAGTGTCATTGACCTTTGCTATTGTTTCCTTCATTTCTTTTTCATTTATTTCTGATCTGATCTTTATGATTTCCTTCCTTCTGCTCACTGGGGTTTCTTTGTTCTTCTTTCTCTAGTTGTTTTAGGTGTAAGGTTAGGTTGTTTATTTGATATTTTTCTTGTTTCTTGGGGTAGGACTGTATTGCTATAAACTTCCCTCTTAGAACTGCTTTTGCTGTGTCCCATAGGGTTTGGGTTGTTGTGTTTCCATTGTCATTTGTTTCTAGATTTTTTTTATTTCCTCTTTGATTTCTTTAGTGATTTCTTGATTGTTTTAATAGCATATTGTTTAGCCTCCATATGTTTGTATTTCTTAAAG
The DNA here is from genome assembly GCF_030028045.1 of Hippopotamus amphibius kiboko. Lineage (NCBI taxonomy): Eukaryota > Metazoa > Chordata > Mammalia > Artiodactyla > Hippopotamidae > Hippopotamus > Hippopotamus amphibius. Next base: position 17,785,008 of record NC_080203.1, on the reverse strand, counting down.
TTTTTTTCCTGTAATTGATATCTAGTCTCATGACATTGTGGTCAGAGAAGATGCTTGATATGGTTTCAATTTTCTTGAATTTACCAAGGCTTGATTTGTGACCCAAGATGTGATCTATCCTGGAGAATGTTCTGTGTGCACTTGAGAAGAAAGTGTATTCTATAATTTTTGGATGGAATGTCCTATAAATATCAATTAAGTCGAGATGGTCTAATGTGTCATTTAAAGCTTGTGTGTCCTTATTTATTTTCTGTTTGGATGATCGGTCCATTGATGTAAGTGGGTTGTTAAAATCTCCTACTATTATTGTGTTACTGTCGATGTCCCCTTTTATGGCTGTTAGCATTTGCCTTATGTATTGAGGTGCTCCTGTGTTGGCTGCATAGATATTTACAGTTGTTATATGTTCCTCTTGGATGGATCCCTTGATCATTATGGAGTGTCCTTCCTTGTCTCTTGTAATAGGCTTTACTTTAATTTGTCTGATATGAGCATTGCTACTCCAGCTTTCTTTTGACTTCCATTTGCATGGAATAACTTTTTCCATCCCTTTACTTTCAGTCTATATGTATCCCTTGGTCTGAAGTGGGTTTCTTGTAGGCAGCATATAGAAGGGTCTTGTTTTTGTATCCATTCAGCCAGCCTGTATCTTTTGGTTGGAGCATTTAATCCATTTACATTTAAGGTGATTATTGACATGTGTGTTCCGATTACCATTTTCTTAATTGTTTTGGGTTTGTTTTTGTAGGTGTTTTCCTTCTCTTGTGTTTCCTACTTAGAGAAGTTCCTTTAGCACTTGTTGTAAGGCTGTTTTGGTGGTGCTGAATTCTCATAACTTTTGCTTGTCTGTAAAGCTTTTGATTTCTCTGTCGAAGCTGAATGAGATTCTTGCTGGGTAGAGTATTCTTGGCTGTAGGTTTTTCTCTTTCAGGACTTTCAGTATATCCTGCCATTCCCTTCTGGCCTGCAGAGTTTCTGTAGAAAGGTCAGCTGTTATCCTTATGGGTTTTCCCTTATATGTTATTTGTTGCTTTTCTCTTGCTGCTTTTAATATTTTTTCTTTGTGTTTAATTTTCATTAGTTTGATTAATATATGCCTTGGTGTATTTCTCCTTGGGTTTATTCTGTATGGGACTCTCCGCGCTTCTTGGACTTAATTATTTCCTTTTCCATGTTGGGGAAGTTTTCCACTATAACCTCTTTCAATATTTTCTCAGACCCTTTCTTTTTTTCTTCTTCTCCTGGGATGCCTATGATTCAAATGTTGGTGCGCTTACTGTTGTCACCAAGGTCTCTGAGACTGTCTTCCATTCTTTTTATTCTTTTTTCTTTTTCCTGCTCTGTGGCAGTTATTTCCCCCATTCTATCTTCCTACTCACTTATTCGTTCTTCTGCCTCAGTCATTCTGCTGTTTATACCATCTAGAGTATTTTTAATTTCAGTTATTTTGTTGTCCATTACTGTTTGTTTGCTCTTTAGTTCTTCTGAGTCCTTATTAACTGTTTCTTGTATTTTCTGTATTTTGTTATTGAGATTTTGGATCATCTTTACTCTCATTACTCTGAATTCTTTTTCAGGCAATTTTCCTATTTCCTCTTCATTGATTTGGTCTTGTGGGTTTTTTCCTGCTCCTTTGCCTGCATGGTGTTTCTTTGTTTTCTCATTTTGTCTAATTTATAGGATTTGCTCTCTCCTTTTGCTATGCTGCCTAGTAGTAGTTCCTCTTGTTTCTGCCCTCTGCCCCCTGTGGTGGGGTTTGTCCAGTGTCTTGAGTAGGCTTCCTGTTGGGTGGGTCTGGTGTTGGCTTTCTGGTGTGTGGCTCTGTGTCTTTTCTCACTGATGAGCAGGGCCTTGTCAGGTGGTGTGTTTTAGGGTATCTGTGAGGTTAATGTGGCTTTAGGTAGTCTGTGTGCTGATGGGTGGGTTTGTGTTCCTGTCTTGTTTGTAGTTTGGTGTGAGGTGTCCAGCACTGGCAGTTGCAGACAGTCGGATGAAGCCGAGTCTTAGACTCTGATACAGGGCTCTGTGAGAGTTCTCTGCAGTTAATCTGCCCTGTGTCTGAGGACTCCCTAGTTGTCTAGCATCCTGGATTCAGTGCTCCCTCCCCAGAGCCTTCTACTTGACTTCTGATGGAGTATTCCAGACTTCAGAGGTTGCTTGTCCCAGTTATGTCGGGATCTTTGCTGTCCTTTCTGGTGTCTGAGGTCTTCTGCTGGTGTTCAGCTGGTTCTCTGTGGGAATTATTGCGTCTTTTGGTGTATTCCTATTGTATCTGTGGAGAGCGATGCATTCCACGTCCTTCTACTTCACTGCCATCTTTCTTCTCCAAGGCAGGGTATCTTTAAAGTCTCCAAAGTCACACAGGTTAGCAGCCAAAAGCCAGAACCAGAACCCAGGTCTCCTGATTTCCAGTCCAATATTCAGTGGTATAGAAATACTATTTGGAATATAGTATCTTTAGAAAATGTTTCCACATAAATATTTTATAGACAACTTTCTCCTGTCATTGGCAAGGGCTGCTTCCAAGGGCATTAACTTCAGGCTTGCTCTGGATGAACTGAGCATGCTCACATCCCGACAATGCTCCTGGCAGAGAGTTGCAGGAGCTGATTTAGTAGTTCTTTCAGCTTCTGGTTTGAAACTAAGCATCCAAGGTAAAGAAATCATAACACTGCTTTGGCTGTGATTTGAAAAGACCTGTGTATACCTTTTGATGGGTCAAAAACACTCCACATTTTGTTAGGGCGCTGTTGCCTGAAACCGGAGCTGATGTTTTAAATGATAACATTGAATACTCACAACTGTTCTGGAGTTGAGTCCTACTGTCTGCCCTCTAATGTGAAGAAATCACAGCTCACAGTGGTCAAATGGTTCACCCCGAGTGACACAGCTGATAAGAGCCAGGATATGAACCCCCATCTTTCCAGCTCCAGAGTCTGTATTTGTTCCCATCTCCACACTCTAATTCCTTTAATATTGAGATCGCCATTTATTTCCTCTGTTTACATTATTCAGATCTCTAGTGCTGTATCTAGACAGTTATGAAGTATGCCTCTTGAAATATGAAGTACTAGGCAGTGTTGCTTTATTGGCTTGTCCTACCAGGATATAAATGTGAGATGTGCACGTGCATGTGTTTGTGCATGTGTGCATGTCTGTGTGTGTGTGTTTGTGTCTGTCTCTGTGTGTATAAGTAAGAGACATAGTGACTTGGTATGAAGTATGAGGACAAAAAGAGATTATATCTGCATTCATGGAGGAGACCATTGTTATAAAGATGCAGACCATGCAATAGTGTCTTCTGTAACAAAACTAGATTGAAATGTATTTTACTTCACCTGAATCTTCAATTAACTGGAGTTTTTCTTAATCTTTCTGTGTCTTGGTTTCCTCATTTGTAGCATTGGAGATAACTATGACACCTAACTAACAGAGCTCTGTGGAGTATTGAGTTAGTACTTGTACACCATTTAGAGCATTACCTGACAGGTGGTACATACTCAGTGACTGTGCTTTCCCCCTTCTGTACTGTTTTGCTTTGGAAAACGCATTGGAAATGCATTTACTATGATTTTTTTCAAATAATGGGAGCACATATTCTTGGGTTATCCTTGGATGAGAACAGCTTTTGGTTAACCTTCCATACTGCTGGCTCTCATCTTTTATCTATTCCCAAGGGTGAAAAGCCCCCTCCCTCATTTCTGTCCAGCACCAAGGTGGACATATTTGAATCTCTGTGAAGATGCTGTGGGGAGAATGGCATTTTCCGTGTACCTGACCATCACCATTTACATGCAGCATTCTGTATAGCGATTATCAATATTTCTTAAGGATGCATTTAAAGCACAAACGCACACAAAAGGGAATGATTTCCCTTACCAAGGGTTGACGCAGAATGGTTTATAACTTCTTCAGAAAGGTGGCTGTGGATTTAATCCCATTTTGGTTGTTGAGAGTCGCTCATCCCACAAGCTTTATGGTGAATCATAAAGCTGTTCTGTTTCATCTTGGGCAACACTTTACAAGTTTCCTCCTTGTTCCACTTAGACTGGATTAAAATTGAGTGGCATTTTCTGAGAACAGTGTGTGGGGCATGGCAAATCTTTGGCCCATGGTTAAGATCTATGTTGCTGGTGTGATGCATAATCATATATGCATGTGAAGAGTGCTTGCAGTGTTGTCTTCAATGGAATATGTTCATTGATGTTTTTTAGGGAATGATGATTGATGAAGCAGATGAGTTTGTATCAGGGCCACAAAACAAAGTGAAACGTCCTGGAGAACCCAGCAGTCCTCTGTCATCTAAGAGAAGGCGGAGTATGTCCCTGCTGTTGAGGAAACCACAAACACCACCTACTGTAACTAACCATGTGGGCGGAAAGGGACCACCCTCAGCCTCGTGGTTCCCATCTTATCCAAACCTCATAAAACCCACCCTTGTACATACAGGTATAGAGTAGTGGTTGTGAGTTCCTTATGGCCCCTAGAGGACTAAGACACTAAACAATTTTCTTTCCCTTTGTATTCATTTCTTTTGTATTCAGTTTTTGTTCATTAAGTAAACCAGTATTAAACAATCAATGTGGTAGGTACAAAGGGCCCCGTTGGGAGCAGAGACTGTGTTTCAAGGATCTCAATCTATATGAGGGGAGGAAGATCCCTACTTACACAGTAATGAACAAGAGATGGAGAAATGGCCAGAGATACGCCTCTTTGCTTTGCCTGAGCCAGGCGGAAGGTGCTGCAGCCATTTGGAGTTGCTGCACCAGTCAGTAGGAGCACAAGGGCTCACTAAGGGATGGGTCTGTATGTGCTTTCTGTGTCCTCATCTCCTCTTCATGCTCCAACCCAGCGTAGTCTGGCTCAGCCTCCTCCACTCCACTGGATGAAGCCCAATATAAATCCCACATCGCACCGTTTCTCTCCATTCCTCTGATCTATGCTGCTGTCATGTCACCAAGCTACTCCAATAGCTTATCTGATCTCCCTACTTCCCATCTCCTCACATAACTCACTTTCTGCCCTGCAGCCAGAGTGATCGCGTCAACACAGAAATCAGATCATCCATGTCCATCCTGAAAACCCATCATCACCTGTCCTAGGCACTAGAACACAATCTGAACTCCTGACTCTGGTCTACCAGCTCTGCACGACCTGCCCCGCCATCCTCTCCTCACACACCATCCTCTCCTCACACATGTCTTGTTATCTCCTCCCTCTGTCCTTTGCTCTGTGGTCCCTCCCAGGGGCCCCGTGCCTGCCCTTACCGCAACCTGGAAGTCTTGCTCCGCGTGCGCACAGGCCGGCTGTCTCTCCTCCTCCAGGCTCTGCCCAAAGGACAGCTCCCCAGGAGGGCCTGCCCGACCGCGTGGTCCACTGGGGCCCCCCCTCCTGCCCTCTGTCCCATCCCTGCTACTTCTTCCCTAACACCAACTCAAACTCTGATGCTTTTGTGGGATGATTGTGCACCTCCTGCCTGGCCTCCCCGGGAGCATGGACGTTCCGCGAGGGCGGGGATGGTTCCCGTCTGTCCTGTCGGCTGCTGCTCCCCAGCTCCTGGCGCGGTGCCCGGCACAGAGGAGGACGGGTCACGGGAGGAGAGGGGTCAGACCTGGCGTAAAAAGAAATTCACTTTTCTGAGACAGGAAAGATGGATGAGGAGGGTCACATACTGACAGGGCTTTGGGGTGATGGAGGACATATAGAGCCTTCAGATCTAATGGCCACCACCTCTGTTCCCTCCAAACTTTTGAGGAAGAGAGGAGGGAGTTTGGGGAGGTACATAGTCTTATTTCAAGCTCAGTAGAGCATGGCATTTCATAGGTAAATGACAGAAATCATGACATCAAGTGAGACTTGCTCCTCTTCAGCTTGTAAAGCACTAGCTGCAGCTAAACCCTCAGCACCAGGGATCTGAGACTGTTTATTAGTTGTACTGTGTTACTTAGTTTCCATATGTATTCATGGGGCCATGAAGAGAAGAAAGTGCTTTTGTCGTATTACCCTCCTGAGCTCAATGTGAAGGGTCTTAGGCTCCGTCTGGTACATCCTCTTGCTTTATGAAACAATTTCCTCCAAACTGAGGAGCGCCGGGATGTCCCTGAGGGGTTGCCATAACGCAGCCATCTACCTCCCAGCTCAACTTCTTAATTTGGTTTCCAGATGTTACTGTCACTCATGATGTCCATGAGGAGAAAATGGAAAATGGTCAAAGCTCACCCGATGGCTTCTTGTCAAAATCTGCTGCCCCAGAGCTTATGAATACGGCAGGAGATAGTATCCCATCCGACCAAGTGGATTCTCTCTCTGACGATTTCACTAGTCTCAGGAAAGATGGCCTGATTCACAAACCTGGGAGTAATGCACTCACAGAAGGAACCAAGAACTGCAGTGTCTCTGTAGATGATCGAAAAGTCTCTGTAACATCTGCTTTGGAAACTGTGCCAAATACATTGCAGATAACTCCTGCTATGGCACAAGGAATCAATGCTGATATAAAACACCAGTTAATGAAGGAAGTTCGAAAATTTGGACGAAGTAAGTAGTGAAAGTACATCTATCGATAATATAGTGGGAAATCCCTTTCATTTTAGGATTGAGAATAGATTCAAGGTATCTCTTGAGGTTCATTTTTGGGAAGTATTGTGTTTTCACATAATTTAAAGTGATTCCTCTTGCTTTACCTTAAAAAGATCCAATGCACCTTTCTCTCTTTTTCCCCTTAATTACTGTAATAGTTTCCTTTTGCTGGTGTAACAACTTATCACAAACTTTGTGGCTCAAAACTGTATTATCTTAGAGCTGTGGAAGTCAGACCTGAAATTTTCACTGGGCTAACATGAAGGTGTCGGCAGACCAGCGTTCCCTCTGGGGGCTCTAGGGAGAATCTGTTTCCTTGCCTCTTCCGGCTTTTACAGGCTGCCTGTGTTCCTTAGCTCGTGGACCCTTTCTCTATCTTCAAGCCAGCAATTTAGCCCCTTCTCTCCTCTCTAACCTCTGCTCCCACCCTTACATCTTTTCTCTCTGACCAGCTCTACTGCCTCCCTTTCATAAAGATATTTGTGATTACATTGGGCCACATGTATAAACCTGGACAATCTCCCCATCTCAAGATTCATAACTTAATCACATCTGCAAAGTAAAGTCTCTTTTGCCATATAAGGTAATATGTTCACAAGTTCTCAGAATTAGGATATGGACAACTTGAGGGGGCCATTATGCAGCTGACCACATTTGATTAGTGTTTATACAAGAGCTTCCCTAGCAGGTATACGCAGATGTCTTGATCTGAGTGTTTCAAATACAAACTATACCTAACTTTCCACACACGAGGAATGATTACTGAGGATGTGTAAAGATTGAATTTTATTTTTCATCCATATTTTCAAAAATACTAATTCTTTTAATATCTTCAGAGTATGAAAGAATTTTCATTTTGCTTGAAGGAGTGCAAGGACCTCTTGCAGTCAAGAAACAATTTGTTGAATTTACCATCAAGGAAGCTGCAAGGTGGGTGTTTTTTTTTTAACAAGAGGGCCTAATGCAAGACAGGTGGAAGGACTGGCACTGCCTTGCTTTTCTAAGCCCTGGCCCTCACTCATAGTAACAGCTGTCTCCAAAGGCTTTTTTTTCTTACGTTTATTTGGCTGCATTAGGTCTTAGTTTTGGTGCGCGGGCTCTTCATTGTGGTGCGTGGGCTTCTCTCTCGTTGTGGCCTGCAGGTTTTCTGTTCTCTAGTTGTGGCGTGTGGGCTCCAGGGCATGTGGACTCTGTAGTCTGTGGCACACAGGCTCTCTAGTTGTGGCACACGAGCTCAGTAGTTGTGGTGCACAGGCTTAGTTGCCCCACGGCATGTGGGATCTTAGTTCCACAACCAGGGATCAAACGCATGTCCCCTGCATTGGAAGGTGGGTTCTTTACCACTGGACCACCAGGGAAGTATCAGAGGCATTTAGATTGATATTATCTGAGTCTAACTCATTAATCCAAGTCCATGGAGCCTTCTGGACTCTTCACAGTGTGAGGTGGGCTGGGGTCTCAGTTGGCGCTCTTGGTATTAGCTAAGCCCTATCTTTACATGAAGATACATTTTCTATTTCCCATGTAGATTGTCAGTTCCGCTTTGTACCCCACACAGTGCCCTGTGCACCATAGTGCTTTAAGGACCTTTTGGTTAATAAAATTTCTCTTTCTTTTGTAGGTTCAAAAGACGAGTCTTAATTCAGTACCTTGAGAAGGTACTAGAAAAAATAGAATCCTATCACCTTCTCAACCACGTTAATCACATCAACAGCAGATCATGATGTTAACGCAAAGACCAAGGAGGAAAAAAGAACAAGTTTTCCATGCTGTAGGGTGGAACGGGATATTGTTGAATATCCTAGGATGTTTTAGTCAAGGGACCTGCCTTCCAGAGGCTAAGAAAAAGCAGTGGAGCTTTTTGTTTTCTGATTCTCTGGCAGTAAAAGCTGGCTTTTGCCCTATGAATTTTCTTTGAAAGTACTAATTGGTTGTTTTGTTGTTACTTTTCCCAATTGAGGAAGGGGATGTTATTAATCCAGCAGGTTAAATTCAGTAAACACTGTCGCCGTTACCGCAAGTAATAAGGGTTCACTCTTGAACCTGGCCGTCCTGGGCATTTCCAGAGTGACTAGGGGTCACCAGCAGGTGGAGCACTACCTGGTGCTCTTACTTTGTCCTTTAGAAAGAATAGGTGTTCCGAGTTCAACTGGTAATCTTGTGTGTGCTGAACAAAGTTTTCAACAATTCCTAGTTGTGCCTTTAAAACCATGCAATATTCAGGACAGTTTGGATCAAAGAGTAAGAAAGCTGCTATTCGGGTAACTTATTTCTCCGTGGGAGGGAGCAGGGAGAGTCACCAAACAATCTACCTCCAACTCTCTTCTATTTTGTCTAGAGACATTACAAAGTGCACCTGAGGCTGCCTCAACCCCTGACATTTGTTCTCACATGTGATGACAGAATGTCTTCAGGTGGACTTGTGCATTCTGTGCTTCAGAAGCACTAAAAGAAAAAATAATGTATATATTTCCTTTAATGTTTATACAAAGGTTTATATGGAGCAGTATTGTTATGTTTGTATTAATTTGCAAAAATTTAAGTGTACAAAGAGATTTTGACTTTGCATATATAAAATAAATCATTTTATTGATTTTTCGCAAGGTTGTTGATGCTAGAGAAATTTTGAGTTTTGTCTGTCTTGTGGTGTGTTATTCCTTTCAGAAAAAAAAAGTGCACACTGTTAAATTAAGATGTTAGCAGAAGGATTTAAACTTCAAAACATCACTCACAAAACTGAGTGACATTGATGAAAATGGTGGAGTAGGGTACTCTGGGTAGGGTACTCCAGAAACACTGAAAACACTGGGAAAAATGATCGGAATCAAGTTGATTGGAACTCTGGAAGATAGAGGTTTACAACAACCAAGCTGTAAACGTTGTCAGGAGAAGAGACATTGAAATGTGATACGGGAATTTGGTGGCATTTTAACTTATTCTTGCCCCACCCCCCTCCCTAGTAGAGCAGTGGTCTTGAAGATGTCAGTCTGCATTCCAAGTGAGGGTTCCTGGTTCAGGAGGGAGGAGAGTAGACATTATTCCCAAGGAATTGTTTGTTTAAAGCTGTTAAGAGTCCCTGAAGGACTGACACAAGGGGGTTGATTGCTTTTCTTCTGTCTAACTCTAAACTCAGAGTGAAGAAGCAGCTATGTGAAGGATGTTCCTCAAAAACATTGAAAGGCAAGTCAATAAGCTGCTGATGCTTATGGCAAACAACAGATATGCCAAAATCCTGGAAAGAAAAACTGAGGAGTGAGATACTTTGGAGAAAAAGGGCCTTGAAATGCTCCCATGTATAGCTGGGAAACTATGTGCATGCCCAGGGGAGGACTCAGAAAAGACTGGAAAAGGCCATAAGATTTCACCTCTGGCTAATCTTTAGGGTCAGCACAATAAATGACTAGAACAACTACTCAGAAGCTCAGTAAGGAAATAGAGAACTTGCATAACACTATAAACCAATTAAGTCTTATAGACATCTATACAACAGCCCACACCACAACAGCAAATCCATATTCTTCTCAAGTACTCATGGAACATTCTCCAGGATTGACCATATATTAAGCCAGAAAACAAGTCTCAATAGATTTTATAACATTGAAATCATACAAAGAATCTTCTTTGCCATAATGGAGTCAAACTAGAAATCAGTAACAGAAGTTGGACCCTCACATCATACCATATACCAAAATTAATGAAAATGAATCAATCCCTGCCTATAAGAGTTAAAACCACAAAATTCTAAGAAGGAAGCTTTGGAGTAATAGTTTATGACCTTGGATTTGGCAATGGTTTTTTAAATAAGACACCAAACACACAAACAACAAAAGAAAACTATAGATGACTTCATTAAAGTTAAAGGCTCTTGTGTATCAAAGGACTTAATCAAGAGAGTGACAGGGCAGCCCATAGCATAGGGGAAAATATTCGCAAAGCACATATCTGATAAGGGTCTAATATCCATTATATAAACAGAATTCTTTCAAATCAACAACAAAAAGACAATCTAAGGAGGTGAAGCACTTGAAAAGACATTTCTCCAAAGAACACATACAAGTGGCCAACAAGCACATGAAAAGATGCTCAACATCATTAGTCGTTAGGGAAATACAAATCAAAACCACAATGAGGTATCACCTCACACCGGTTAGAATGGGCATCATCAGAAAATCTACAAACAGTAAATGCTGGAGAGGGTGTGGAGAAAAAGGAACGCTCTTGCATTGCTGGTGGGAATGTAAATTGATACAGCCACTATGGAAAACAGTATGGAGGTTCCTTGCAAAACTAAAAATAGAACTACCATATGACCCAGCAATCCCACTGCTGGGCATATACCCAGAGAACACCATAATTCAAAAAGACACATGCACTCCAATGTTCATTGCAGCACTATTTAGAATAGGCAGGACATGGAAGCAACCTAAATGTCCATCAACAGATGAATGGGTAAAGAAGATGTGGTACATCCATACAATGGAATATTACTCAGCTGTAAAAAGCAATGAAACTGGGACATTTCTAGAGACATGGATGGACCTAGAGACTGTCATACAGAGTGAAGTGAGTCAGAAAGAGAAAAACAAATATTGTATATTAACACATATATGTGGACTATAGAAAAATGGTACAAATCAACCCGTTTGCAAGGCAGAAATAGAGACACAGATGTAGAGAACAAACATATGGACACCAAGTGGGGAAAGCGGGGAGGGTTGTGGGGGGAGACTGGGATACCAAATGGTACACTCTAAATATATGCAGTTTATTGTAAAAAATTAAAAAAATAAAAACAAAAATAATGATAAAAAACCCACAATGAGATAACACTTCACACCTACTAGGATGGTCATAATCAAAAAGAGAAAGAACAAGTGTTGAGGATGCAGAGAAATTGGGTGAACATTGGAAGCATTATGTTAAGTGAAAGAAGCCAGACAAAACAGGGCACATAATGTAGGATTACATTTGTATGACGTATCAAGAACTGGCAAGTCCCTAGAGACAGAAAGTAGATAACTGGTTGTGAAGGGCCAGGGAAGGGGGAAATGGGGAATGACTGCTGATGGAGTTTCCTTTTAGGATAGTAAAACAGTTTTAGAATAAGATAGTTCTGTGACACTATAAAACTCTTAGAGGAAAACATAGGCAGAACACTCTATGACATACATCAAAGAAACATCCTTTTTGACCCACCTCCTAGAATAATAGAAATAAAATCAAAAATAAAAAAATGGGACCTAATGAAATTTAAAAGCTTTTGCACAGCCAAAGAAACCATAAACAAGGCAAGAAGACAACCCTCAGAATGGGAGAAAATATTTGCCAAAGAAACAACTGACAAAGGATTAATCTCTAAAATATACAAGCAGCTCGTGCAGCTTAATACCAAAAAAGCAAATAACCCAATCCACAAATGGGAGAAAGACCTAGACATTTCTCCAAAGAAGACATGCAGATGGCCAACAAACACATGAAAAGATGCTCAACATCACTAATCATTAGAGAAATGCAAGTCAAAGCCACAATGAGGTATCACCTCACAATGGTCAGAATAGCCATTATCAAAAAACCTATAAATAACAAATGCTGGAGAGGGTGTGGAGAAAAGGGAACCCTCCTGCACTGTTGGTGGGACTTTAAAGCGGTACAGCCACTATGGAAAACAGTTTGGAGATTCCTTAAAAAACTAAAAATAGAACTACCATATGACCCAGCTATCCCACTACTGGGCATATACCCTGAGAAAACCATAATCCAAAGAGAAACATGTACCACAATGTTCACTGCAGCACTGTTTACAATAGCCAGGACATGGAAGCAACCTAAATGCCCATCAACAGTTGAATGGATAAAGAAGATGTGGCACATGTATACAATGGCATATTACTCAGCCATAAAAAGGAATGACATTAAGTTATTTGTAGTGAGGTGGATGGACCTAGAGGCTGTCATGCAGAGCAACATAAGCCAGAAAGAGAAAAACAAATGCTGTATCTAACACATATATATGGAACCAAAAAAAAAAAAATGGTACTGATGAACCCAGTGACAGGGCAAGAATAAAGATGCAGGTGTAGAGAACGGACTTGAGGACATGCATTGGGGGGCGAAGGGGGAGCTGGGACGAAATGAGAGAGTAGCATTGACATATATACACTACCAAATGTAAAATAGATAGCTACTGGGAAGCTGCTACATAACACAGGGAGATCAACTCGATGATGGGTGATGAGTTAGAGGGCTGGGATAGGTAGGGTGGGAGGGAGTCGCGGGTGGGAGGGGATATGGAGATAGATGTATAAATAGAGCTGATTCACTTTGTTGTGCAGCAAAAACTGGCACAAGACTGTAAAGCAATTATATTCCAATAAAGAGCTAAAAGAAAAAAAAGATAGTTCTGTGATGGTTGCACAACATTGTGAAGGAACTTTATGCCATTGAGTTGTACATTTTAAAACGGTAAATTTTAGGGAATTCCCTGGCTGTCCACTGGTTAGGATTCCATGCTTCCACTGCTGGGGGCCTGGGTTCCATCCCTGGTTAGGGAACTAAGATCCTGCAAGCCACGCAGCATGGCCAATAAAATAAAACGGTGAATTTTATGTACAATTTACAACAACAGCAAAATGCTCCAGAGCAGCCCAGCTGCCATCCCTCACCACATGATACCCTATGGAGAAGAATGATTGCCAATCACAGCCACGCTCAAATTCCTGACCTACAAAATTATGAGATGTAATAATGGTGTTTTTTTAAATCACTGACTTCTGGTTTCTGGTTCCTCATGTAAAGAGTTTGGAAGTCACCACTCTGTCTCCACAAGTAAAAGACTGAACAGACTGAAAAATCAACAATTCCTGGATCTGTAAAAGTGGGAGTACCTAGGGCAAACCCCCACTATTGGTAAGACAGACAGGCAAATAACAGAGAGTCACGGAGCAGAGATTCATGATTGAAAACCACCGTGAGAACAAGCCCCAGAGTAGGAAAACCTGAACTATAGTTGATAAATTGCTAGGTGCTCAGTGTGGACAAGTCTGAGAAATAAAAACTCCAGCTTTTGGTTGTCAAGATGTCCGTTCTTCCCAACTTGATCTATAGTTTCAATGCAATCCCAATCCAAATCCCAGAAAGCTTTCTTGTGGATATAGATAAACTGATTCTCAAGTTTATGGGAGAAACAAAAGAACAGCCAACACAGTATTAAAGGAAAAGAACAAAGTTGGAGGACTGACGCTACCTGACTTTGAGACACTATAAAGCTACAGTGCAACCTAAATGTCCATCAATGGAGGAATGGATAAAGAAGATGTGGTATATATACACAATAGAATATTACTCAGCCATGAAAAGGAATGAAATAATGCCATTTGCAGCAATATGGATGGACCTAGAAATTGTCATACTGAGTGAAGTAAGTCAGACAAAGATAAATACCATATGATATCGTTTTTATGTAGAACCTAAAAAAATGGTACAAATGAATCTATTTACAAAACAGAAATAGAGTCACAGATGTAGATAACAAACTTATGGTTACAAGGCGGGGGGAAAGGTGGGAGAGATAAATTGGGAAACTGGGATTGACATATACACATTACTATATGTAAAATAGGTAACTAATAAGAACCTACTGTATAGCACAGGGAACTCTACTCAATACTCTGTAACGACCTATATGGGAATAGAATCTAAAAAAGAGTGGATATATGTATATGTATAACTGATTCACTTTGCTGTACAGCAGAAACTAACACAACATTGTAAAACAACTATAATCCAATAAAAGTTAATTAAACATAAATAAAGCTACAGTAATCAAGACAGTGTGGCATTGAGAAATAAATAGACAAATCAAAGGAACAAAACAGAGAACTCAGAAATAGACCTAAATAAGTAGTCAACTGAGCTTTGACAATGGAGCAAAGGCAATACGATGGAACAAAGATAGTCCTTTCAACAAGTGGTACTGGAACAACAGGACATCCACATGCAAGCAAAACAAAATGAATTTAGGGACTTCCCTGGTGGTCCAGTGGTAAAGAATCCATCGTGCAATGCAGGGGACTTGGGTTCCATCCCTGTTTGGGGAACTAAGATCCCACATGCTGTGGGGCAACTAAGCCAGCGAGCCACAACTACTAAGCCTGCATACCTCAACTAGAGAGAGAAAACCCACACACCACAACTAGAGAAAAGACTGCACACCGCAACAGCAGATCCTGCATGCCACAATGAAGATCTCATGTGCCACTACTAAGACCCGACACAGACAAAAACAAAAAATAAATAACAAAATGAATTTAGACACAGAGCTTACACCCTTCGCAAAAATTAACAAGAAATGGATCATAGACCCAAATGTATAATGCAAAACTATAAAGCTCTTAGAAGATAACATAGGAGGAAACCTAGAGGACCTTGGGTGTGACGATGAATTTTTAGATACAACAGCAAAGGCACAATCCATGAAAGAAAAATTGACAAGCTGGACCTCACTAAAATTAAAAACTTCTGCTCTGCAAAAGACACTGTCAAGAGAATTTGAAGTCGAGCCACAGACTAGGAGAAAATATTTGCAAAAGACATATGTGATAAAGGGCTATTCTCCAAAATATACAAAGAAACTCTTAAAACTTAACAATAAGAAAACAAACAACCCAACTAAAAAAATGGGCCAAAGATAACAGACATCTCGCCAAAGATGATATACTGATAGCAAATAAGCATATGACAAGATGTTCCACATCATATCACCAAGGAAATGAAAATAGAACAACAATGGAATACTACTATACTCCTACGAGAATGCCCAAAGTCCAGAACACTGACGTCACCAAATATTGGCGAGGGTGTGGAGCAACAGGAACACTCACTCATTGCTTGTGGGAGCACAAAATGACACAGCCACTTTGGAAGACACTTTGGCAGTTTCTTACAAGACTAAACATACTATTGCCATATGATCCAGCAATCGCTTTCCTTGGTATTTATCCAAAGGAGTTGAAAACTTATGTTCACACAAAACCCTGCACATGGATGTTTATGGTAGCTTATTCATAACTGCCTGAACTCAGAAGCAACTACAACGTCCTTCAGTAGGTGACAGATAAATAAACTGGTACATCCAGACACTGGCCTATCACTCATTGCTAAAGAGAAATGAACAGGCAAGACATAAAAGGACATGGAGGAATCTTAAATACCTATTACTAAGTGAAAGAAGCCAGTATGAAAAGGCTATATACTGCATGATTCCAACTACATGCCATTTTGGAAAAGGTAAAACTATGGAGACAATAAAAAGAGTAATAGATGCCAGAGGTTTGAGAGATTGAGTAGAGATGACTAGAGGAAGCACAGAGGGTTTGGGGGGCAGTGAAAATACTCTGCATGATATTATAATGATGGATACATGTCATTGTACATTTTTCCAAACCCATAGAATGTATCACACCAAGAGTGAATCCTAATGTAAACTACAGACTTTGGGTGATTGACTATGATGTTAACACAGGTTCACCAATTGTAACAAATGTACCACTCTGGTGGGGGATGTTGATACTGGTGGAAGCCATGCATTTGTGGAGCAGGGGATATATGGGAAATCTCTGTACCTTCTTAATTTTGCTGTGAACCTAAAAGTGCTCTAAAAATATAAAGTCTAAAAAAATTCACTTCCTGCAACAGATTGAATGTTTGTGTGTCCCCAAAATTCAAGTTGAAATCCTAAATTCCAATGAGATGGTATTAGTAGGTGGGGCCTTTTGGAAGTGATTAGGTCGTGAAGGTGGAGTCCTCATGAATGGGATTAGTGCCCTTACAGAAAAGACCCCAGAGTGCTATTTCATGCTCTTTCTGTTGGAGGGAGGGGATATGGGGATATATGTATAAATACAGCTGATTCACTTCATTGTACAGCAAAAACTGGGAAAAAAAATGAAGATACAATAAGAAATTAGCAGTCTGCAATCTGGAAGAGGGCCCTCACCAGAACCCAAGCATGCTGGCACCCTCATCTGGGACTTCCACCTTCCAGAACTGTGAGAAATAAATGTCTGTTGTTTTTAAGCCTTTGAGTCTATGGTATTCTGTTCTAGCAGCCTGAACTGACTGAGGCCCTTACAATCGATAATCATATTTGCTTATGCTTGATTTGGGAATGTTGAATGCAACAAGGAAATCGCAAGAGATAAAAGTTAAGAATTCCTATCTACACTATATCAGCACAGGGGAAAGTACCAAATTCTAGAAGTAAGTGGTATGGTGGGCTTTAATAAGGTTTAGTCATCCTCCTGCCTATACCTATCAACTAGAGATGCAGAAAATGTAGGTGATATCTGTATCTATATCTATATGTATATCTGTAGCATCTATATCAATATCTATATATACAGTTGTTGTTGTTGCTGCTGCTGCTGCTGTTACAGAAAACTGGCCTTACTTATGTGCCCTGGAATGTGGTTAAGAAGTCTCTATAAGGGTGCTGTTACCTCAGCTGAGGTAGGGAGGAAAGATGAAAACCTACAAACATGATCTAGACAAATGCATCTCCATTCTTGTTGCTTCTGATCCTGGTGACAAGGGTATCTGCAGAAACCAGGGCCCTATTTCACGGAGCTAAATACAAACACTCGGTCCAAAAGATAGAGAAACTGAGGGAGAATCCTGGGGAAGACAGAGAAATTGCAGGCCCAACTGCTGCTTCACGCCAAAAGGTGAATTTGCATATAGCAACCATGTGTGGCAGCTGCAAAAGGGTGGCTGCTCCTCTTCTACCACGGTCTCCCTCTGGGACCCTCCGACCAGAAACATGCAGGAAGTAGAAGTGTCTGTAATGCAGTCACCTAACCAAGGAGACACATTACAGCGGGCACCTCTTGTCATCTTGCTACCTATGAACATCTCTTCAAACCATATTTAATCTCTAAATAGAGACAATAACATGGTCATGATTCTGCCTAACCTGATACATCTCTCCCACCTACAACCAAGAAAACACTAACCATTCTCCGAAAGAGGGCACAAAGTCCTATTTAAGTCTTCATTCTTCTACCTGATTCACACCTCAGCATAATATCCTGTATCTTAAATACCGAAAAATGAAATTAACTAACACACCTTGTGTTCGAAGATAAGGAGAAGAGAGGGTGTCAAAATCAAAATTATTTGCTTAATATATATGTGAATCAGTTCCTGCAAAAACAAAGAAATAATACTTTGTTACGGTCCTTGTTTATGCATGTGGTTATGTGGTTACTTCTACTACCCATTCCACATTTTCTTACCATCACAAGCCCGTTCCCTGGTGATTGTCCTTTTCCTGATGGAGTGACCCAACCTTTCACTCCTGAGGTTCACGGCCATTAGCAGTCCTGAATGAGAGGTCTCCTACAGGAGTTCCTACAGTGTTGAATAGAAGGGGTGATGGCGGGCTTGCTTGTCTTATTTTTAATCTTACAGCTAATACTTCCACTTCTTCACATAGGAAGAATGCACACTATAGATTTCTGGTGTGTAAACTTCTTAACAAATGCTTGCAAGTTTTTCTTTATGAATAGTTGTTGCATTTCATCCCATGTGTTGTCTGCATTCATTGGGATAATTGTATGACTTTCCTCTTTTAATCTGTCAATAAAATGCAATCACTTTATTGCCTGTAAGCTCCAAATTCACCTTTTTCTCCTGCTCCATGAAAATGTTCTGCGTCCTTTCCATTTTTTTTCTTGTGGCAGTTGTTACTGAAGTTTACCACAAGAGGGCGCCAGAGACCGTGAAAAGCGAGAGTTTTGCTTCCTGGTCCCGGGTTGCGGGCACAGCCGGCTTCAGCTGGGCACCAGGCTTCAACAGCGCCAGCCTCTGCACCTCACATGGCTTCTCCAGGGCCCGGCTGGTGCAGGGCAGTGCGGCTAGCATCACTCCGTGGCCAGCAGCTTCCTTTAGACCTCCTTCGGGCAGTAATATAACAGAGTGTTTCTGTTGAGATACCTCTCCGTGTACAACGTTGCCAGTCACCTAAGAGGAAGATTTCCAGCAACTTCCAGAGGGTAAATTGCCAGAAAGGTCCACCGGTGTGGCTCCACTACAACTTCATGGACATTCTGTGAGTTTCTGCCAGGCTCCTCAAGCCAGGTGAGAATTTCAACACTGGGAGTGGGGATGCTTTACCTTGGGTGAAAAAGTATCTCCTGGGTGGGTTACCTGAGTACTTTATTTCAGCCTTGCCATGAGGTGCTGTCTCCAGGACGCTCTTATTTCAGCCATGTTTCGGGAGGGACTTTTCCTTGGGTGACCTATCTCAGCCCTGGGCCAAGGGATTTTGCCTTGGGTGCTTCATCTCTAATTTCAGAGGGTGGCACCACAAAAATTCTCTGCCACACATTGTCACAGCTGGGCCTCTCCTGTAAGATCTAGACTTCAGCCCTCGAGGAGGTGGTTCCTTGTATGCTCACTCTAAGCCTGATGAGGGCTTTCACTGGTCCTCCATCTCAGCCTGAGGATGGTGACTCTTCCTGGGAGAGGGCTCTTACATGAGTATGCTATTCCAACTCGGGGGTGGATGGTTGCTTCTTCATGGGCTCTATCTCATAATGTCTGTGGGGTGGGGCTATTTCTGAGGTGCTCTATGTCAGCCCTAGAAGGGAACTTTCCATAAGTGCGCGCTCTCTCTCTCTCAGTCCTGAGGGATGACACTTCCTTGGGGGCTCAGTCTCGGCCTTCGGGAGGGATCCTTTTCCTTGGATGCTTTATATTGGCACTGTAGAGGACTCAGTTATGTTGGGGATGCTCTCCTTGGTTGCTCCCCGGCAGCCATGAAGTGGGGCAGCTTCCGCGGATGCTCTGTCTCCATCCTGGGGTGGGGGGTAACTCTTCTTTCTTTGAGCGCTGTATCTCAGCCCTATGGGGGACCCTTCCTTGGGTGCGCATCACAGTGAAGTTGGGGGAGGTTGCTTTCCTTGGATGCTGGACCTCAGCCTGGGTGGGGAACTCTTCCTGGGGTGCTCTATCACATGTTTAGGAGGGCGGATTTCTAGCAGGTTCTGCCACTGCGGTGCCACAATGCCTTCTCTGCCATTCAGTGATCCATGCCCGGACTTTTCCAACAAGATCTTGGTTTCAGCTTGCGGAGAATGCAGTGGAATTTGCTGAACTCTATGCTCTGGAACATGATCTAGAGCCACCAAGAAGAGTAATCCTCCCGGGCTGAGGTCCAACGCCCATGAGAATCCTACCACACCTTCTGTGCCATTCTTTGAGCCACAGCTGGGCTTCTACAACATGGTCTGGATTTCTGCCCATGGAGTGGAGGGGAATGACTCTTTCTCTAGTGGGGCGTGCTCTTCCCTGGGTGCTCTGTCATCCATTTGGGGTGGGAGGACATTTCTTTGCATGCTGTTTATTAGGACTGCAGGGAGTGGCTTCTTCCCTAAGTGCTTTCTCTTAGCTCAGGTGGCAAGAATTTTCTTTGGATGTTCTACCTCAACCTAAAGGGGGTGGCTCTCCTTTGGGAGCTCTCTCTCAGTTGTTGGAAGGGTCACATCGGTGGCTGGTTTCTTTTAGTCTTGGAGCAGGGTGCTTCCTCCTTTGTTGCCCTGTATCAGCTCTTCGGTGTGGTGGTGGGAAATGTATCCTTGGGAGATCTGCCTCCACCCTGGCGGGGCAACCGTTCCTTGGACGTACCATTTCAGCTGTGGAGGGATATCTAACTCAGATGTTCTATGGCAGCCTGGGATAATGGTTCATCATGAGCGTGCTCTGTATTGGTTTTGGGGTGGGAGCTCTCTCCGTGCTTCTCTTTCTCAGTCCTGGCAGACAACTTTTCCTTGGGGACTCTATCTCAGCCCTGTTAGGTACAGGCTTTTCCTTGGATTCTCTTATCTCAGACCCCAGGTGGCTTGTCCTTGGTATTCTACTTCAGCATTGCTGGGATTTTTCTCAACTCTGAGGAATAAGACTTTTCCTTGAGTGCTCTGTCCCCTGGGGAGGATTCTTCTTTGTGTCCTCTAACTCTACCTGGGAGGATCTTACTTGGTGCTCTGTGTCAACTTGGAGGGAGTACTGTGGTGGAGAATTGTACTTAGGGTGCGCTCTCTCTCTCTCTCTCTGGAGGGATTTGAAGTCTTCTTCAGGTGCTATAACTCATCCATGGAGAGGGCTCTTTTTTGGGTCTCTATCTTAGCTCCGTGGGAAAGAGTCTTCCTTAGGAGCTCTATCACAGCTCTCCCTGGTGCCAGGGCAGTGGGGAGGGACTTTGCCTTGGGGGTTCCTTCTCAGCTCTGAGTGGCAGAGTCTTCCTTGTGGGATCTAAACTCAATCCTTGGGGCATTCTGCCTTGAGTGCCTTAAATCAGCCAAGGCAGAGGGTTGGTGGCTTTCCCTTGAACGTTCTAACTCAGCATTGGCTGGGGAATGGGGGTTGTGGCATGGATTTTCTTGGGTGCTATAACAAATTATCATAGACTGGGTGGTTTGTTAACAACAGAAATTTATTTTGTGCAGTTCTGAAGGCCAGAAGTTTGAGATCAGGGTGCCAGCGTGGACAGGTTCTGATGAGAGCTCTCCCCCAAGTGTGACTTCTCTTTTTATCTTCATATGGTGGAAAGAGAGCTAGTTAGCTCTTTGGCCTCTTCTTATGATTGCACTAATCCCATTGCCATGAAGGTGGAGCCCTCATGACCTAATTACCTCCCAAAGACCCCTGCCTCCAAATACCATCACGCTGATATTAGGTTTTCAGTAGATGAATTTTGGGGGTGGGCACATTCAGTCCATTGCAGGTGCTCTATTTCAGCTTTGGAGATAGTGACCATTCCTTATATCTGCTCTTTCTATATTTAGAGTTCTCGTGACTTCTTACTAACCAATCTCTTGTTACTCTATTCCCCTATTAGAGTCAATAATTCTTTTTTTAAATAAATTTCTTTTTCTTTCTTTCTTTCTTTCTTTCTTTCTTTCTTTCTTTCTTTCTTTCTTTCTTTCTTTCTTTTTAGGTTGCATTGGGTCTTTGTTGCTGTGCACGGATTTTCTCTAGTTGTGGCGAGCAGGGGCTACTCTTTGTTGCGGTGCACGGGCTTCTCATTGCAGTGGCTTCTCTTGTTGTGGAGCACGGGCTCTAGGTGCCCAGGCTTCAGTAGCTGTGGCACATGGGCTTAGTTGCTCCATGGCATGTGGGATCTTCCTGGATCAGGGATCGAGCCCATGTCCCCTGCATTGGCAGGCAGATTCTTTTTTTTTTTAAGCTCTTTATTGCAATATAATTGCTTTACACTGTTGTGCCAGTTTTTGAGGTACACCAAAGTGAATCAGCTGTATTTATTTATACTATATATCCCCGTATCCCCTCCCTCCCACGACTCCCTCCCACCCTCCCTGTCCTGGCCAACTCATCACCCATCATCGAGTTTATCTCCCTGTGTTATGCAGGAACTTCCCATGAGCTATCTATTTTACATTTGGTAGTGTATATATGTCAATGCTACTGTCTCACTTCATCCCAGCTTCCCCTTTACCCTCTCCTAACCCCATGTCCTCAAATCCGCTCTCTACATCTGCATCTTTATTCTTGCCCTGACACTGGGTTCATCAGTACCATTTTTTTAGATTCCATATATATGAGTTAGCATACGGTATTTTTCTCTTTCTTGCTTACTTTACTCTGTAAGACAGTCTCTAGGTCCATCCACCTCACTACATATAGTTCAATTTCATTCATTTTTATAGCTGAGTAGCATTCCATTGTATATATGTGCCACATCTTCTTTATCCATTCATCTGTTGATGGGCATTTAGGTTGCTTCCATGTCCTGGCTATTGTAAAGAGTGCTGCAGTGAACATTGTGGTACGTTTCTCTTTGGATTATGGTTTTCTCAGGGTATATACCCAGTAGTGGGATAGCTGGGTCATATGGTAGTTCTATTTTTAGTTTTTTAAGGAGCCTCCAAACTGTTTTCCATAGTGGCTGTACTGCTTTAAAGTCCCACCAACAGTGCAGGAGGGTTCCCTTTTCTCCACACCCTCTCCAGCATTTGTTATTTATAGGTTTTTTGATAATGGCTATTCTGACCATTGTGAGGTGATACCTCATTGTGGCTTTGACTTGCATTTCTCTAATGATTAGTGATGTTGAGTATCTTTTCAACATCTTTCAAAAAAGATGTTTGTTAGTCATCTGCATGTCTTCTTTGTAGAAATGTCTATTCAGGTCTTCCTCCCGTTTGTGGATTGGGTTATTTGCTTTTTTGGTATTAAGCTGCACGAGCTGCTTGTATATTTTAGAGATTAATCCTTTGTCGGTTGCTTCATTGGCAAATATTTTCTCCCATTCTGAGGGTTGTCTTCTTGTCTTGTTTATGGTTTCTTTGGCTGTGCAAAAGCTTTTAAGTTTCATTAGGTCCCTTTTTTTATTTTTGATTTTATTTCCATTATTCTAGGTGGAGGGTCAAAAAGGATTTTGCTTTGATTTATGTCATAGAGTGTTCTGGCAGGCGGATTCCTAACCACTGCGCCACCAGGGAAGTTCCCTTGTCAATAATTCTTTATGTTAAATGTTCACTGTTCAAATTACTGTGTGGTTCCACTCTCTTTATTCAACACAGTCTGAAACAGAATTGGTGCTGTGCATGGTCCCTGAGGTAGACCCTTAAAATGAGATTTGGGGACTTATTTGATTGTACCTTTGGGCTTGAGTACATTGCCCTACTTGTTGCTAATGGGAAATGCGATGAAAGTAGTCCATGGCGTGCAGTGACATCACAATTTGTAAAACTGTCATGATGGATGATTGCCATAAAGTGCCAACTGATGTACTGGGGAGCCAGTGTATCAAAATGGTTCCAGCAATGCACAAGAGTTCCACTTGCATCATATCCTCACAAACATATGATGTAGGTATAGTCCATCTTTAATTTTAGCCATTCTGATGGGTGTTTAATGGTATCTCATTATGGCTTTAATTTGTTTTTCCTTGATGACTAATAAGTTGGAGCACCTATTTATATGTTTAGTAGCCATTTGGATATGTCCTTATGAAGTACTTTTTAAGGAATTTTGCCCATATTTGGGTTGTCTTTTTCTTATCAATTTGTAGCAATTCTGAATTCAACTCCTTTGCTGGATGTATATACTATGAATATCTTCTGTGAGTCTGGTTTACTTTTTCACTCTCTTAATAGCGTCTTCTGGTGGAAAGAAGTTCTTAATTTAATTAAATCCAATTAATCAACCTTGGGGGGTTTTTTGTATCCTGTTTAAAAATCTATGCCTACCCCAAAGTCATGAAGATGATGTCCCAAATTTTCTTCTAGATCTCTGATCCATCTCAAATAAATTATTGTGTATGCAAATGAAGTAAAGGTCAAAGTTCATGTTTCCCGTGTGCTTATCTAGTGGACTTATTAAAAAGATTATTTTCACATAGATATACACTTAAATTTTTCTGTAATTTTGTCTATTTCACCTGATTTCAATTTTCATATAAAGTTGTTCACGGTACTTACCACCCCCTTTTAAAATCTTTGCTGGATTCATATATATGTCTCCTTTTTCATTGTTAATGTTACTTATTCGTGGATTATCTTTCTCTTGATCAGTTTCACTAAAGATTTGTCTATGTTTTTGTTGCTCAAAGGACAAACTTTTGGTTTTGTTGATTTTCTCTTTTGCAGTATCTTTTCCTATTTAATTTCTGCTTAATTTTTACTAGCTCTTTCTGTTTCTTTTGGATTTATTCTACTGTTCTAACTTCTAACACTGGACAGATCATTAATTTTCAGGCTTTTTTCCTACTTTTCTAACATACAAATGAAAAGCTATACAGTGCTCTCTAAGAACCACTTTAACTGCATCCAAAACATTTTGATATGTAATATTCTTCTTATCATTCATTTCCAAGTATTTATTTGAAAGAGTGTTTTAAAATCTTTGAATGCATTTTGTTGTTGTTGCTCCTGACTTGTAATTTGATTTAATTTTGGTTGGAGAGTGTGGTCTTCATAAATTAAGTATTTTAATATTGCTGAGGGACTTCCTAGGTGTTGCAGTGGCTAAGAATCTACCTGCCAATGCAGGGGACATGGGTTTGATCCCTGCTCCAGGAAAATCCCACATGCTGCGGAACAACTAAACCTGTGCACCACAACTACTGAGCCTGAGCTCTAGAGCCCATGAGCCACAACTACTGAGCCCGCCTGCCACAATGACTGAAGCCCACATGCCTAGAGCCTGTGCTCCACAACAATAGAAGCCACCTTGATGAGGAGCCCATGCACCACAATGAAGAGTAGCCCCCGCTCACCACAACTAGAGAAAGCCCATGTGCAGCAATGAAGACCCACTGCAGCCAATAAATAAAACAAATAAATTAAAAAACAAAATAAAAAAATTAAAAATTTAAATTTAATATTGTTGAGACTGAAGATCATTTTTATGTGTATGCTTGAGGAGAATTTATATTCTGATTGTTGGATACAGGTTTCTGTAAATGGCCATATTTTTATGCATTTACTAATTATTTTATGCATTTACTAATGCATAAACTAACAATAACTTAGAGAATTGTGTTAAAAGTCTTCCACAATAAAGGTGGCTTTTTCAATTTCCCTTAGTACTTCTATTTATTCTCTTCCTTTATATATTTTTGAGGCTATTTTATTATTAGGTTCATTCAAGTGTACAATTGTTAAACATTTCTGGTGAAATAAAATTTGGTTATTTTATAGTGAGCTTTTATACTCCAATTATGTATTTTTAAAGCGTCTTTTATCTGATATTAATATGACTACCTCAGCTTTCTTTTGGTTAAGTTTTGCTTTTTATAAAACATTAATTTCTTTACATTCAATCATTCTGTGTCTTCAAATTTTAAGTGTTTCCCTTTTAAAGAGCATAAAACTAGAATTTAAAAAAAATCCATTCTGGCAAACTTAACTGGCAAATGTGGTCTATTTACACTCATTATCATTACACATAGTATTTGTACTTGTATTTAGTAAGTTACTTTGTGCTTTTTCTTTGTACTTCATGCTTATGTTCCCCTTTATTTTTAATTTTTAATTTAAATTTTGACAATGAATGAAAACATGATTTTTTTTTTCTGTTGTGGATTTTTTTTCTTTTCTGATCACAAAACCTATTTATAATTTGCATTTGTTATTTGCTTACATTGGGTCCACTTTGGCTTGATTTTTGTATTTGGTGTGAGAAAGGTGTTCGACTTTATTCTTTTCCATGTAGACATGCAGTTCTCCCAGCAACATTTGTTGAAAAGACCATTCTTTCCACATTGAATAGGCTTAGCACCCTTGTCAAAATGTAACTGACCATAAATTAAGGTTCTGGACTCTTAGGTTTGTTCCTTTGACCTACATGTCAGTCCTTATGGCAGTGTCACACAGCCTTGATTATTGCAGCTTTGTAGTAAGTTTTGAAATCTGGAAATATTTGTTCCCCTACCTTGTTCTCTTTCAGCGTTTTGTTGTTGTTGTTTGTTTGTTTTGTTTTGGTTTGGTTTGGTTTTGGTTTTGGTTATTTGGGTTCCATTCATTTTCTTTTTTTTAATGTTATTTATTTATTTATTTATTTATTTATGGCTGTGTCAGGTCTTAGCTGAAGCACACAAGATCTTCATGAGGCATGCAGGATCTTTTGTTGCGGGCTCTCTAATTGTGGCATGTGGGCTTCTCTCTAGTTGTGGCACGCAGGCTCCAGGGTGCATGGGCTCTGTAGTTGAGACTCGAGAGCTCAGTAGTTGTGGCACACGGGCTTAGTTGCCCTGCGGCATGTGGGATCTTAGTTTCCTGACCAGGGATTGAGCCCGGTCCCCTGCATTGGAAGGCAGATTATTTACCACTGGACCACCAGGGAAATCCCTATTCATTTTCTTATGAATTTCAGAGTTACTTTGTCAATTTCTGCAAAAAAAAAAAACAGCTGGGATTTTGATAAGGATTGTATTACATCTGTAGATCAATTAGGAGAGTATTGCCAACTTAACAATAGCAAGTTTTCCAATCCATGAACATAGGAAGTCTTTCTATTTATTTATACCTTCTTTAAATTCTTCTACTATGTAGTTTTCAGAGTACATGTTTTGTACTTCTTTTAATAAATTTGTTCGCAACTATTTTATGTTTTTAAATGCCATTATAAGTGAGATTGCTTTAACTAAATTTTCTGATTGGTTATTGCTAGAGTAGAAAAATAGTTGATTTTTGTATATTGCTCTTGTAGCCTGCAACTTTGCTGAACTTATTTATAAATTAGTCCGGATATATTTTTAGTGGATTCCTTAGGATTTGCTATGAACAATACCATGTTATATGCAAATCGTGATAGTAACAATTCTTCCTTTTCAAGCTGGATGCATTTTATTATGATTTCTTGGCTAATATTCCCTGCTAGAACTTCTAGTACAATATTGAAAAGAAGTGTTGAGAACAGACATCCTTGCCTTGTTTCCAGTGAGGGAAGAAGCATACAGTCTTTCATATCATAGTTTACATATTTCATGGTAATGTTAGGTCTGGGGTTTTTGTAGATGCCTATTATCAGGTTAAGTACCCCTCTATTCCAAGTTTATCATGAAAACATTTTGGATATTTTTATCATGAAAAGATTTTGATTTTGTCAAATGTCAAATAGATCGTATCTATTGACACGATCATATGTTTATTTCTTGTCCTTTCTTTTGTGAATATGATGTATTATATCAATTAATTTTCAGATATTAATCCAAACTTTCATCCCTGGCATAATTCCTGCTTGATCTTGGTGTATAACCCTTTTTATATGTAGTTGGATTTGGTTTGCCGATATTGTGTTGAAGATTTTTTTCATCTATATTCATGATGTTATTTTTCTTGTGATATCTTTTTCTAGCTTTGGTGTCAGGATAATACTGGCCTCGTAGAATGAAATAGTGTTCCTTCCTCCTTTCTTTTTTTGAAGACATTGCTAAGGATTCATATTATTTCTTTCTTAAATGTTTGATAGAATTTACGTGTATGAAGTATCACCTCATACCGCTTAGAATGGGCATCATCAGAAAATCTAGGAACAGTAAATGCTGGAGAGGGTGTGGAGAAAATGGAACTCTCTTGCACTGTTGATGGGAATGTAAACTGATACAGCCACTATGGAGAATAGTATGGAGGTTCCTTAAAACACTAAAAATGGAATTACTGTATGACCCAGCTATCCCACTACTGGGCATAGACCCTGAGAAAACCATAATTCAAAAAGACACGTGCACCACAATGTTCATTGTAGTACTATTGACAATAGCCAGGTCATGGAAGCAACCTAAATGTCCATCAATAGATGAATGGATAAAGAAGATGTGGTACATATGTGCAACAGAATATTAGCCATTAAAAGGAACCAAATTGGGACATTTGTAGAGACATGGATGGACCTAGAGACTGTCATACAGAGAGAAGTTAGAAAGAGAAAAAAAATATCATATAGTAACGCATATATGTGGAATCTAGAAAAATGGTACAGATCAAGCAGGGCAGAAATAGAGACACAGATGTCGAGAACAATTATATGGACCCCAAGGGGAAAAACTGGGCTGGGGCGGTTGGGGTGGGATGAATTCGGAGATTGGGATTGCCATATATACATTATGAATAAGAAAAAAATATTAAATTTTACAATTTAAATATATGCAGTTTATTGTATGTCAATTATATCTCAATAAAAGTCCTTAAAAAAAGAATTTATGTGTAAAACCACCTCATCTGGGCTTGTATTTGTGAGAAGATTTTTAGCTTCTAATTTAATCCCTTTTCTTAGTATAGTTCTGCTTATATTTTTATTTCTTCTTGAACCAGTTCAGTAATTTGTGTCTTCCAGGAATTTTAAAATTTCATCAATTTCAGTACAATCAGTATTGATGCTCCCACTTTCCTTCCTGATTTTGATAATTTGAGCATTCCTTTCTTTTTTCCTTGGCCAGTCAAGCTGAAGGTCTGTTGATTTTTTTTTATCTTCTCAGTGAACCAACTTTTGATTTCATGGATTTTCCTCATGATTTTTCCGTTTTATAATTCACTGATTTTCCACTCTAATCTGCATCATTTCCTTCCTTTTGCTTGCTTGCTTTTATTAAATATTTAAATTTAAAACTTCAAGGGTAACTAATATTATTTGTTTCATTTAAAGCGGGATTTGAGACCTCAGACATATAGAAAAGTTTGTGACATTGCACATAGTAGTCATTTAGAGCATTTAACTAGAAGGAGAGCCAGTCTGCTACAAAGAGACAAGATTTTGTTGAGGACATTTGTTGATTTTGAAAATATCAAGTCTGGCTTGCATGAAGGTGTTTATTGCATGAGTAGGTTATTTTGTAGTACTTTAACATTTAGAATATCCATTTGCACTGAATCCCTACATCCACCCAGGTCCAAGTTTATTTTTCTCAAGCTTAAGGAGAGGTGTGTTTTAATCAACATACACACTACACTCTTCACGCTTTATCTCTTGTAATCCTTAAAACAGCCCATGAGGTAGGGCTTTTAGTAGTTTCCCCGTGTTTAGCCAGTTGAAAGATGGCAGAATCTAGATCCATAAGATTCCAGATACTGCACAAATACTGTATCACAGTGCCTACAGCTGTGAGTTCAGCAGAGAATTCCTTGTTTACACAGAAATAATGAAACTGATAGTATCCACAATAATTGGTGTCAGTTTATAAAGCCTCTTTACTCCATTTTGTTGATGGTAAGTGGGATCGT
This sequence comes from Hippopotamus amphibius kiboko, assembly GCF_030028045.1. Taxonomy (NCBI): domain Eukaryota; kingdom Metazoa; phylum Chordata; class Mammalia; order Artiodactyla; family Hippopotamidae; genus Hippopotamus; species Hippopotamus amphibius. The sequence goes on along the minus strand of NC_080203.1, from coordinate 17,755,690 downwards.
GTGTCCATTAAATTGAGCAGCTTTCAGAGCTGGACATGGCCCTGAAATTATATTCCAAGTTTTGTATGTAAGGTGATATTTCTGGGAATAAAGTCTGTAGATTTAATCAAATTATCCAAAGAGGTCAATGCCCACCACCCAAGGTTCTCTGAGGAGAGAATGGCATGGAGCCTCAGCTCTTCCAAATAAGAAAGAAGTATGGCCTTTTATTTGGGATGGTGGTATAAGGGAGGTCAGCTCATTCTCAAACTTGGCTTGAGGCATAAGTGAGTTGTTCTAGACCTAGTGGTTTGAGCTGATAGGCAGTAGTGATGGTGGACTGAGAAATGACTTAGATGAAGGGAGGTGATTCTAGATCTTAGAACATGATATAGATCCTAGATATGAGATTCTAAACTCTGTTTGGTGCCATGGTATATGTTGCTAACACAGTCTATGATCATGTCCTCCCTACAGGATCGTACATTTGAGCTGTATAGCGTTAATTTCTTTCCCAGTGGCTTCTCTTGTTTCGGAGCTTGGGCTCTAGGCACACGGGCTTCAATAGTTGAGGCACTCGAGCTCAGTAGTTGTGGCTTGTGGGCTCTAGAGCACAGGCTTAGAAGTTGTGGCACATGGGCTTAGTTGCTACATGGCATGTGGGATCTTCCCAGATCAGGGATCGAACCTGTGTCCCCTGCGTTGGCAGGTGGATTCCCAACCACTGTGCCACCAGGGAAGTCCCAAAGTGACATATTTGACTCTCTATAGGTTGGGGGTGGGGAGATTTACATTTTCAATATTCTACCTTTCACCATCAACATGTACCATTTAATAAAGTGTTAATCAGTATGTTAATAGATTTAAAGCACGAAATGACTAATAGATTTAAAGCACGAAATGACCAAAAAAAGAGATATTTTTTCCTCCCCTAACAAGCACTGAAGCAAAATGGTGTGTATTTCTCCAAAGAGATAGCCATGCGCTTATCACTTTGCTTAATGAGAACCAGTCATTCCCCGGCATGCTTAGTAATCAGGGCTGTACCATATTTGGCTTTGGATAACACCTTGTATTTTACCTTCTCCTTATTTCACTTAGACTATATTAAAATTGGATTGCATTTTCTGATAGCAGAATGTGTGTGTTGAGTGACAGTAAATACTTGGCCCATGATTAAAACTTATTTTAATGATATAAACACATGGCTGTATATGCATATGAAGACTGTGATTTTCCAATGATTGCATTTTGTCTTTAATGGATATGTCCTCTGATGTTTTTCAGCAAACAAAGCATGATGAAGCACCTCAATTCACAGCAGGGCATCAAAAACAAATGAAACATCCTGGAGAGCCCAAGAGCTGCTCGTTATCTAAGAGAAGGTGGAGTACGTCACCATGGTTCAGCAAACAGGAAGGGGGGGGATCCCCATCTCTAGGGTTCAGACATGTCAAAGGAAGCTTATAGTTATGTCCTTGAAGAATGGACAGATATGAGCATGTTTGCCAGTAGAGGGGCAAGGCCCTAGTTAGGTCCAACCATTTGAAGTTCCTGCAAGAGTTAGAATAAAGTAGGTTCCTGAGGCAGAAGGAGATGTTGGGCTAAACAAGAGGACAGGTCTGCTCACATTTTGCCTGTCTTCACACTCTGTTCATGCTCTAACCCAATGCACTCTGGCTCCTTCTTTCTGTACTCCAGTGAAACAGGGTCAAGGTCAGCAGTGTCTGCTATACTTTGGCATTAATTTCTCAGCAGCATGTAATACAGTTATTCATTCCCTCTTCCATGGGAAACTTGTGGGTTCCCCAGACACCACATTCGCCTGGATTCCTTGCCCCTTACTAGTGACTCATTTTCTTTCTTCCTTTTCTGTTTTTTTCTCTTCTTTCCCACCTCTAAATATTGCAGGGACCCAAAGCTGAATATTGGTCTCCTTTTTCTTCAATCTAATATCTCCCTAGGTGATCCCATGCAGTCTTGCACTACAAGAACTCTCATCTTTATACCTCTAGACCACAACTTGCTCCTGAACTTCAGACTCAGATACAACTGTTTACATGGTATCTCCAATGACTATCTACTACATATCTAAAATTCATCTGGTTCTACGTGTTTGAACTTCTGATCTTTCCCCTCTCCAAAAATGTTCTACTTTCAGCCTTCTCTATCTCAGCTAATAATACCATCCATCAGGTATAACATACATAAAGGTGTAACAACCTGCTGTCCACAGGTATGAAGGGCATGGGAAGGTTTAGAAGCTCCAGTATTTAAAGTTTGCAGATATCCACAGTACAAGTAGTTCTGCCATGGCCTAGGTCAAGCTACCAATATGAGGTCACTGAACCAGCATCCGTAGTTTCCTTTCCTTTTCTGCAGGAAAGGTTGCCCATACTCCATTCCTGTGAGCAGTTGCCTAAGTCCTGCACATGCTTGGTGCCGTGATCCACCCAGCATATCAGGCTAAAACACCCAGATTCACCCGAGATCCCTCTTATTATTCTTTGATTATTCTCTCAACTCCATCCCTTAGCAAGTTCAGCAATTTGATGCCCAATATAAATCCTGCATCCCACCGTTTCTCTCCATTCCTCTGATCTATGCTGCTGTCATGTCACCAAGCTACTCCAATAGCTTATCTGATCTCCCTACTTCCCATCTCCTCACATAACTCACTTTCTGCCCTGCAGCCAGAGTGATCGCGTCAACACAGAAATCAGATCATGCCATGTCCACCCTGAAAACCCATCATCCCCTGTCCTAGGCACTAGAACACAATCTGAACTCCTGACTCTGGTCTACCAGCTCTGCACGACCTGCCCCGCCATCCTCTCCTCACACGTGTCCTGTTGTTTCCTGCTTGCTCTCTCTCCCTCTGTCCTTTGCTCTGTGGCCCCTGCCTAGTCCCCTCCCAGGGGCCCCGTGCCTGCCCTTACCGCAGCCTGGCAGTCTTCCTCCGCGTGCGCACAGGCCGGCTCTCTCTCCTCCTCCAGGCTCTGCCCAGAGGACAGCTCCCCAGGAGGGCCTGCCCGACCGCGTGGTCCACTGGGGCCCCCCCTCCTGCCCTCTGTCCCATCCCTGCTACTTCTTCCCTACCACCAACTCAAACTCTGATGCTTTTGTGGGATGATTGTGCACCTCCTGCCTGGCCTCCCCGGGAGCATGGACGTTCCGCGAGGGCGGGGATGGTTTCCGTCTGTCCTGTCGGCTGCTGCTCCCCAGCTCCTGGCGCGGTGCCCGGCACAGAGGAGGACGGGTCACGGGAGGAGAGGGGTCAGACCTGGCGTAAAAAGAAATTCACTTTTCTGAGACAGGAAAGATGGATGAGGAGGGTCACATACTGACAGGGATTTGGGTGATAGAGTGTGAGAATCAGACATCTTGACATTAAGTGAGACTTTCAGCTTTTCAACTTGTAAAGGGCATTGAGGAGACATTAAATCATGAGTGCTGGGGCTCTATGAATGTTTGCTTAGTAGCTGAACCGTCCGGCTACATTTCTGTATGTCTTGCGAGTGCCAGGAAAGAAAAAGTGGTCTGTTGTACGCTCTTTGCTCAGTCCTGTTTGTGGAATCGGATATTTCCACTTGGTACATCCTCCTCCTTTATGAAATAATTTCTTCAAAACTGCAGGGCACAGGGATGTCCCTCTGGGGGTGATAAAATGCATCTAACTTACAGTTCAATCTCTTAATTTGGTTTCCAGATGCTACTGTTACTCACGATGTCCATGACAAGAAGATGGAAAATAATCAGACCCCACCTGATGGCTTCTTGTCAAAATCTGCTGCCCCAGAGCTTATGAATACGGCAGGAGATGGTATCCCACCCAACCAAGTGGATTCTCTACCTGGTGATTTCAGTAGTGTCAGGAAAGATGGCCTAATTCACGAACCTGAGAGTAATACATTTTTAGGAGGAACCAAAAGTTGCAGTGTCTCTGTAGGTGACACAAAAGCCGCAGCAATGTCTTCAATGGGAACTGTGCCAAATGCATCACAAATCAGTCCTGCTATGGCACAGAAAATTAACGATGATATAAAATATCAATTAATGAAAGAATTTCGGAAGTTTGGACGAAGTAGTGAAAGAATGTATATTAATAAAACCATGGGAAGTTGCTCTTATTTTATGGTTTAGAGTAAATTGAGCCTACCTCTTGAACTCATCCTTTGGCTGAATTGGGTTTTTACATAATTTACGGTAGTTTTTCTTTAATTTGTCTAAAAATTTCTAATACACCTCTAAAAATTTTTTTTGTTTTGCTTGGTTAACGTTTACAGCAGTTTCCTTAGTAGAGATGTGCATGTGTTTTGATTAAAGCATTCAAAACTCAAATATGTAATATTCTAGCCCATGAAGAATGGTTCCTGAGGTAGTAGATGCACTAAGATTGAGTTCTATACCATCCTCATCTCTTTAGAAATACTGATTTTATTTTTAACATCTTCAGAGTATGAAAGAATTTTCACTTTGCTTGAAGAAGTGCAAGGACCTCTTGCAGTCAAGAAACAATTCATTGAATTTACCATCAAGGAAGCAGCAAGGTGGGTGTAAAAAAGAACTCCTCAATTTTTTTAATGCAGTTGTGCCCAGTGCTGAACAAGAGCAGGAACATGCCTTGCCTTGTTTTCTCCAAACCCTGGCCCTCAATCATAGCTTATGCTATTTGCATAGGCATTTACATTAATATTATTTTACTCTAACTCATTCTTCCAAGCTCATGAAGCCTTCTAAGCTCACCATAGTCTGGGGTGGACCTGGGCCCTCAGTTGAGACTCTTGGTATTTTCCTAGATTGTATATTTCCATTAGGATACACTTTCTATTCCCAAGTAGATTGTAAGCTCTATTTTGTATCCACTACTGTACCTTACACATCATAGATGGTTTCGATATCTTCTGGTTAATTAAATGCCTCTTTATTTTCAGGTTTAAAAGAATAGCCTTAATTCAGCAACTTGAGAAGATCCTAGAAAAAATAGAATCTGACCACCTTTGCAAGAAAGTTAATCACAAGAAAAAGAGATAATTGTGCTCTTGCAGAGACGGATGAGAAGCAGATACACATTTTCTGTGCTGCATGATGGAATGAGATGCTGCTGAAACTTCTTAAAATGTGGTTGTCAAGAAAATTGTCCTCTAGAGGCAAAGGAAAAAAGCAGTGGAGCCTTTCAATCTTATGGTTCCCTGTCAGTAAAGCTGGGCTATTGCCCTAAGAATTCCCAGTGAAAGTATAGCTTGTTGTTTGTTTTTGTTTGTTCTCCTACCTGAGGAGGGGGATGTTATTAACTCATCAAGCTAAATAATAGTATGGTCCTCGCAGCAGGTCCCAGGCTTGTGGCTAGTATTTGTAACTGCCTTCTTTACCCATTTCTTATTCCTTTTGCCCTGAAACAGCCCTACAGCTGGTCACGGTTCTTCGTCTTGTAGGATGATCAAATCTTAATTGCTAAAGGGTCTGGGCCATTAGATGTCCTGCCTTTGATGGGTTGTTGTAATTTTCCACAAGCTTTACTCAGAAGACTTAAGAGTAGTAAGCTCTCTAGCCATGGTGGACATACTCCTCCTGTATGGGATCCCCACCTTCACCTCTCGATTGAGAGGGATGAAGAGACCAAAATGGCTTGCTGGCAGTTTCAAATCCGTCTCAATGGCATCATTGTTGTGTTCCTTGGTGAAAGCATTTTTCCCTTTGGAACTAAGATCTCTAGTTCAATAAAACTTAAAGTAACAGGGATGGGACGCATTTTAGGGATAAGTAGTGAGAGGAGAGACTTCCATTTCCACCCCTTGATTTTAAGACCTGTGAATCCTGACTATGGGAGAAAAAACAAACTATGTTGGATGCTGATATATAGCAAATACTGCTTTCTAGAAGTAATTACTTCTAGCATAATCTCCATCCCTGCCACCATGGCTGCTTTGTTCTTGAGCCAACTGGGTATGATACAAATGCTGGGGAAAGAGGCTGATTGATGGCTAGATGATGAATACCCTATCCATCAGATTATTAAAATTCTGCTCTGCTAAGCTTATTTGCTGAGAACTCTCATAAGACACAAGTATCTTCACATCATATATCCATCTGGGACAGGTGTAGCCACATACTTTCCCCCCAGATCTTCTTGTTCCAAATGTTCAATCATGCATCCTCAAAGTCCCTGACCCTCCAGCCCATGAATCGAACATGACCTATGCATGGATATGCTCTCATACTTATGGTCATCTCTCCTCCAGGCAGAATGAACAGCCAGGTGCACTGCTCAAAGTTCTTCCCTCTGGGAGGATTACCCTTCACCACGTCCTTCTGGGCTGTCCCAGAGTGGACTGGAGCACAGGCGCTGTCCACTTTTGGCCTGTGTGGTAGGCAGGATTCTAAACGTGCCCCTTCAAGACCCCAGTCTTCTGGTTATTCAATTAAACACTAATATGAGTTCTGCTGTGGTGGGAATTTTTAAATGAAAAATGAGTTTTATTTTGGTAGCATTGAAAGAAAAACAAAACAACGATATTTCTACATCGAGGTGAAAGCAATGTTTAACCTTTCTTAGCAATGAAATATATTCCAAAAGAAAGCATATTTTATGAAGATTCCAAAGCACAGGTGAATCTTACCACAATAGTACAGGAATCTGTAATACTGAAAATGACTCTCTTCTGACAGGGTGTTTAACAAACATTTTTAAAGTTATAAAGGCAGTGAAGCAATCCCTTCCAAACAACTGTGTCAAAAGTGAAATGGCTTCTCACATTAATACTCTAACAATTTCATTTTAATACTTTTTACTGCTATGACCATTTTACATCAATTCTGCTGTACTTAAAATAAGCTTTGCAATTAAACTTAAGAGCTTTTGCACAGCAAAAGAAACCATAAACAAAACAAAAAGACAACCTACAGAATGGTAGAGAATATTTGCAAATGATGCAACCAGCAGGAATCAATTTCCAAAATATGCAAACAGTTCATACAGCTCATAGCAAACCACCCCCCACCAAACCCAACCTAATCAAAAAATGGGCAGAAGACCTAAATAGACATTTCTCCAAGAAGACATACTGATGGCCAACAGGCACATGAAAAGATGCTCAACATCTCTAGGTATTAGAGAAATGCAAACCAAAACGACAGTGAGGTAACACCTCACACCAGTCAGAATGGCCATCATCAAAAAGTCTACAAAAAACAAATGCTGGAGAGGGTGTGGAGAAAAAGGAACTCTCTTACGCTGTTGGTGGGAATGTAAATTGGTGCAGCCACTGTGGAAAACGTTATGGAGGTTCCTTAAAAAACTAAAAATATAGCTATCATATGATCCTGCAATCTCACTCTTGGGTATACATCCAGATAAAACCGTATTTTGGAAAGATACATGCAGCCCAATGTTCATTGCAGCAGTATTTACAATAACCAAGATATGGAAGCAACTCAAATGTCCATCAACAGATGAATGGATATATATAATGGAATATTAGCCATAAAAAAGAATGAAATAATGCCATTTGCAGCAACATGGATGGACCTAGAGATCATCATACTAAGTGAAGTAAGCCAGGCAGAGAAAGACAAATATCATGTGATATCACTCATATGTAAAATCTAAAAAGATGATACAAACGAACTTATTTACAAAACAAATAGACTCACAGACATTAAAAACAAACTGCTCAGGAGCCTCCACCCGCTCCCAGCACCCGCCAGAGCAGGAAGGAGGGGAGTGTGAGTGAGCGGAGTGAGTTGAATGTGGTCCTGGCTTTCTGAGTCTGGGTGGGAGCCACGTGGCCCCACAGACTCAGTTCTCAGATCCTGAGGCCACCTGTTTCCTTTCCCCACCAGGCTGCAGGGGCTCCGCTTTGCGTCATCTAGACTCCCTGGAGAGCCGCTCGCATGTCTGTAGAGGGAGCACGTCAGGCGGATGGGCACTCGGAGGGACCCCCGGCTCTGGGAAGGTGGCTCTGGGAGCCCAGGTCTGCGGCCCTAGGGCAGGGAGCCTTGAACTTGGCCTGTTGGTCAGTATGCACATCCACCCAGGAGACCCTCCCGTGTTCTCCAGGCCCGTGGGCGCCGGTCAGGCAGGGATCCAGTGCCCACACACGTGTGGCCTGGGAGCTGCGTGCAGAGCCGGCGCCCCTGTGCGTGTGTCTGTGCTTCTGCAGCCAAGAGTGTGGAGAACTGCCTGGTTTCAGAATCCAGCCACGCACTTCCGGTCCCTGCCAGCAGGGGGCAGCGAGGGCAGAGTCCCTGTCCCCACCCCAGTAGGTGACACAGCAGCCGCCCTTCTAGGGGACGTTTCTTTGGGGCATCAGTCTTTCCTGACCGGTGATTGGACCAAGGCTTTGTCGTCTGGGCCGCGCTGCACGGGGAGGGGCCCCTGCATGTGTCCCACGCCACGCGGCCTGGGGTCCCAATTCCTAAAACCGTGAGCTCTGTGTCTTCCTGTGGACTCTCGTAGTTCATTCTCGGTGCAAAGTGTTTTCTGCTCTTAACGTGCAAAGACACTGATTAAGAAACGGTGTCTTATAAAACTACATTCCTGCCTTTCATTAGAGGTCTGTGCTCACGACACGGTGTGTTCATTTGGTCATTTAATGAGTAATTTTAGGTCTGATTTAGAAAATATTTTACAACTTTATATGAATGGAAATTTCTTCCTAGAATTTTCTCTTTAACTTCTGGCAGAGCAAAGAGTGTGTTTAAAGGTTTCCACCATCTGAGCCAAGCAGAGCTCTGTGCTCAGAGCGGGAGACCTTGTGTCCACCTCTGACCCTCGGGGAGGGGCCCCAAGCTCCAGGGTCACAGTGAAGGAATCTCCCGGCCCCACAGCAGCACAGGGCAAGTCCCCCATCTTCTGCATCAGGAAACTGTTCTGGGAGGACATGGTTTCATGAGGCCACAGGCCACTCACCCTGGCCGGGGGCATCGCTGTCCTGCAAGGGCCACCCTGTGCCCGGCAGGATGGGGCCGATGGGGAGGAGGAGAGTGTGCCACCCTAGGCCCCTGTGCTCGGGAAGCCCCCATATGGGGGCCTCGGTCCACATGCATCCAAGGATGCAGAGCTGGGTGCCCTCCCTCATGCTCTTCTGAGCCAGAGCTGGGCCAACAGGTTCTGGGCCAGTAGCTGCTTTCTCATCCAGGACCCAGCTTCTGGCACGAGGAGGGTGAGTGTGGGACAAGGCAGGGTGGGGGGACAAAAGGAAGCCGTGAGCCTGGCAGCAGTCCCTCATTGTGCCCCAAAGAGTGAAGAGGGGACGGAGGCAAACCTGCCCCCAAACTCCAGCCTTAGAGCATCCATGGCAAAATATCTGGGACTGTCGTCTTAACGATGGGTGGTATAGATGTCGATGTTTGGGGAACTGGAAGTGAATTCTTCATTTACTCCACAAGGCCCCCGAAGGATAAGTATGTGGATGGCATTTTGAATGTTTGTGGCTTTAAAGCTGCATACATTTTTTTTCAATTTTTTATTTTTTACAATGAACTGCATGTATTTAGAGTGTACAGTTTGGTGTCCCAATCTCCCAGTTCACCCCCCCCAACCCTCCCCACTTTCCCCACTTGGTGTCTGTATGTTTGTTCTCTACATCTGTGTCTCTGTTTCAGCCTTGCAGGCTGGTTGATTTGTACCGTTTTTCTGTGGTCCACATATATGTGTTAATATATGGTGTTTGTTTTTCACTTTCTGACTCACTTCGCTCTGTGTGGCGGTCTCTAGGTCCATCCATGTCTCTAGAGGTGTCCCAGTTTGGTTGCTTTTTGTGGCTGAGTGGTCTTCCATTGTGTATGTGTGCCACACCTTCTTTATCCATTCATCTGTTGTTGGACGTTTGGGTTGCTTCCATGTCCTGGCTATTGTAGGTGGTGCTGCAGTGAACTTTGGAGTGCATGTATCTTTTTTTTTTTTTTTTTTTTTTTTGGCACACGGGCTTAGTTGCTCCGTGGCATGTGGGATCTTCCTGGAGCTGGGATCGAACCCGTGACCTCTGCATTGGCAGGCGGATTCTTAACCACTGCGCCACCTAGGAAGCCCCGCATGTGTCTTTTTGAATTGTGGTGTTCCGGGTGAGTGCCCAGCGGTGGGGTTGCTGGGTCATATGGTAGTTCTATTTTTAGTTTTGCAGGGAGCCGCCATGCTGTTCTCCATAGTAAACAAACAAACAAAAAAACAAACAAACAAACTTATGGTTACCAAAGGGGGGCTGGGGGGGACGGAGATAAAATACAAGTTTAGGATTAACATATACACACTATGATATATAAAACAGATAAACAACAAGGACCTACTGTGCAGCACAGGGAACTCAATATCTTATAATAACCTGTAATGGAAAAGAATAATCTGAAAAAGAATATACAGAGAGCGAAGAATAATCTGAAAAAGAATATACAGAGAGTGAAGACACCCGACTTTAGACTCTGGCTTTAGGTGCCAACCAGTAGCCTGAACTCTGGAGGCCTGAAGTGAATATCATGGCCCCGACTCAAGAGGTAGCTGCAGGGTTGAGGTGAGCACGAAGGTGAGAAGCCACAGCCAATCCTGGCACGTTTTACATACTCAGTCAATGTTCTCCCGGGGCTTGGTGCTACACACATGAAATAGTCATGCCCCAGTACCTAGAAGAGGCTACAAGGCCTGGGGCAGAGAGAAGTTCAAGGTGGATCATTCCCTGATTGTCAGTGATCTAACTTGGGGAACACAGAAAACAGACTCCCTCTATGAGCCAGAGATTAACTGAAGGAGAGAAGTTTAGCCCAGCCTGACAGGATAGCACTTCCTGGGAGTCATCAGAGCAGATGGGCTAAGGCAGATAAGAGCTGGGCCCTCCCGCCCCTGGGAGCTCCTGTCAGGGAAAGAGGGTGAACAGAGCACAAGCTGGATCCAGGGTCACATGACAAATAGGGACCAACGGGAGACTGTCGGCCAGGAGGAGCCTAAGGCTGTAGAGTCTGAGGGCAGCACCAGAGGACAGGAAGAAACGTGGGCTTCAGAACAGACCCGGTGGTTAGTCATTGCTCCAGGCAGGCCCTGACATGCTCGTGCCGTGGGCTACTTGCCTAACCTCTTAGTGTTTCCACATCCTCTTCTGTTATCTGAGAGTCATGACAGCATGGACCTCTTAGGTTTATTGTGAGGACTTAAAAATAGCTCATTCAATATTTATTAGAGACTTTCAAAGGGCCAGGCTTTTATCTAGGTGTGAAATCACAGTGAACCAAACACTCTTCTCATGGATCTTACCTTCCAGTTGGGAGATAAAGACATCAAACAACCAGAGTTCCTGTCAGGTGCTCTGTATGTGCTCTGAAAACTAGTTGAAGTCAAGTGAAGAGGAGGAAAACAAGTGGATGGTAGTGTGAATTTGGTAGTCAGGGGAGGCCTCTCTGAGGAGGAGACATCTAAGCTGAGAAAGGAGGAAAGGGCCTCAGTTCTGGAAGGCTCAGGTTTCTGCAAAATATCCTCTTCCACAAGGTCAAAGCAAAGGAAAAGACATGCATTTTAATTAAATCTTAGTGAGGTTTCCAGCTCATATATGTGGGTTTCAGCCTGGCTGTGATCCTTTCTTCCTGAATGTCTGAGCTGCTTTAGCATCAGATGAGGAGACAACGGTCTTACAGAGACGGCTGAATGAGCTCCTACCATGGCATAAGCCAGTTCTCTGTGACAAATCCATACAACACACATATATGTGTGTATGCATCCGTGTGTGTGGGTGTGTACACAGACACACATATCTTTTACTGGTTCTCCTTTTCTAGTTGAAGCCTGACTGGTAGAGATTTTGGTATTGAAAGGTTCTAGAGAATAAATATTAAAGATGAGTTCTCTGAGATTTTTCTGTGTTTCTGGAATTCCTTCTTTAATCATTTAAAGATTTAAAGCCTTCTTTAAGATCTAAAGCCATTAGTGACCTTTTAAAGGGGACTGGTAGTGCACTGCAAGAAGTAACAAAGGCACTTCTCAAATTATCACGTTTGGATACTTATAATCAAGTCCCTATAAAAGGCAGAGGTACGAGTGAGCAAGTAGATGCTACCTGTGACCATTTTAGTCAAAATAAGGAGTGTAATGGAGATGATTAGCTGCTTCTAAAACTGCTGGAGAATTTTGGGGAAAAATAATGAGTTCAGATCCTTGAAGTCCCATTTCAAGATCTACATAAAGGACCTGAAAACTTCTATGAACTGACTACTATTATCTCCTGCAGCCCCAGGGCCAAGATGTGGGAAAAACAAATCTGAAGTCTAATGCTGTGATTGGCTGAACTACAACACAAACTGTATTCTCAAATTCTCAATCAAGGTCTCTTCAGTTAACCTTAGGACACTAATTAGGAACGATGGGATCCTGAAAAGTGGAACAGGACACAGGCACAGACTCTAATGAAGCTGGGTACTTTGAACCCCTAAATGAGGTGATTTGCCAGCAGAAGCAAAACTTCCTCCTGTCTGAGGAGGTTAGTTCTTCTTTGCCTGAAGAATCTGTGATAGTCTGGCTTGAAGGAGCAGCCTTCCAGGGCACTGCTGAAGGTGTTCAGAAGCTGCATCCACCACCCCTCTTTCCTTCAAAATCCCGTAACAAGACTCAAGCTCCCACAGACCACAAAATATGAAGAAGTAAAGTGCGACCCCTGCAGAGGTACAGAATTGGCCAAAAGAACTACAAAATTTTAAAAATGCATATAGACAAAATTCTGGGGAATTCATGTGGAAATAGTTCTTTACAGTGAGATATGGAGGAAGAAGGAAAATATAGTTGAATCAGACTAATTTTTTTATATGGGCTCATTAAACTGAGACTCTGGATTAAATGTTTTTGCTTCAGGGGTTAAGGAAGCCTCTCAGCGTTTGCTGGGTTGGTGCCTTAGTCCATTGAAGATGCTCTAACAAAGCACTAGAGGCTGGATGGCTTACACAACAAACATTTATTTATCACAGTTCTGGAGTTCCCAAAGTCCAAGATCAAGGCAGCAGCAGCTTTGGTGTCTGGTGAGAGCTCACTTCCTGGTTCATAGAAGGCCTACTCCTCACTATGTTCTCATGTGTTGGAAGGGGGAAGGGAGCTCTCTGGAGTCTCTTTTATAAGGCCACTAATTCCATTCATAAGGGCTCCACCCTCATGACCCAATCAACTCCCAAAAGTCCCACCTCAAAATAGCATCACATAGGGGGTTAGGATTTTGACATTTATTTGGGGGATACATGAACATTTGCTGTATTGCAGTTAATTTACTGAAAAAGCCCCAGAGGACTTAATTAAGGGGAAATGCAAGAACTTCGCTGACATACTGCAGAGTAAGACATCCACAGGCTTAAGGAGATTGGAATGTTGGAGTGAATTTATCACATACGTGTACACTCACCTCAGGAGGTCCAGAGAACACAACTTTCACCAAGACTGTGGTACATTGCTTTCCAAGGGGAGCCCAGACACCTGTGAAGAGCATTGTGGTGGCTCTTCTCTTCTCTGTTGATCAGAAATGACTGTGGCTTGCCCTCGACAAAAGGCCATGTCATACTGCCAAATATCATTGTCCCAACCTTCCCCAAAACGGACCTGTGGTCAGTTACAAGGGAGATGTACAAAGGTCGAACTTCAAATTATCAGAATTCTAAGAGCTTATTCGATACTGGCTCTGAACTGACATTGATGTTTGGATTTACAGAAGTTGTGGGATTAATGTGATTTTACCTCATGTCCATCTCAGTGATTGGTCCCTGAATCCACTCTCTGGTTATTTCCTTAGATTCAGAATGTATAATTGTTTAGACATATTCGGAAAATGATGAAATTCCCACATTGGTTCTCTGACCTGTAAAATGAGGGCTATCACAAAATAGGCCTTAGGAAAGGCCAAATAGAAGCCACTAGAACTACCTAGCTATAAATATGGTAAACCAAAAACAACATTTTATTCAGGAGGGACTGGAGGAATTGTGGCACAATCAAGAATTTCAAAGATGCAGGATGGTGATTTGATGACATCTCTTTCAACTTATCTATTTGTCCAAACAAAATCAGACAGATCAGGGAGAATCACAGCTGATTATAATAATCCTAATCACAAGATTATTCGAATTGTAGCTGCTGTTCTACATGTGGCTTTGCTGTTTTACCAATTAAAGCATCCCCATTCCACCTGGTATGCAGTATGGACTGAGCAAATGCTTTTTCCCTTATCAGTAAATATCACCAGAAAGAGTCTGGCTTCAATTGGAAAGGCCAGCAATGAACCACCACTTACTACTTCAGCTGCTGATCATAACATGGTCATGTGGTACCCATCAACAAGTAGCCTGAAAATCTGCTCGCTTAGAGTGGGGCCCAGAACAAAAGAAAGTTCTCTGATCCTGCACCAATGGCCTCATGGGAATCTCCCTGAGACTAGTTTTAACTAGAAAAGAAAGACTATTGTGTTTGATTTTCAGTTATTCCTTCATAATATATAGGCACCACCTGTATAGAGTTCTATCACTGCATACCAATCAACATAAATTTAGCAGCTTCAAAAAGTACAAATATATTATCGAACAGTTCTAAAGGTCAGAAGTCCAGGCAGGTTTGATTGGTTTCTTCCCAAAGGGTCTCATAAATTCAAGGTCAAGGTGTTGACCATGCTGGGTCAGTAACGGGAGACACAGAGACAGAAACTGTTTCTAATCTCTTTCAGGTTATTAGCATGTCTACGTTCTTATGGCTGTCGGACTGAGGTCCCATTTGCTGACTTTCTCAGCTGAGGCCACTCTGAGCACCCAGGACCACCCCTATGCCTCCTTACATTCCCATTCCCAAGCAGTAATTGGTACATCATGGTCATGGAGGTAGGGATGCAGATAACATATTGGTCATAAACATGAACTTCTACTCAGCAAGACTGATCTTGCTACACACACAGCTGACTGTTCAATGTGCCAGCAGCACAGACCAACACTGAGCACCTGATATGGCACCATAACCCCCGGCGGTCAGTCAGTTAGCTACCAGTTGGCAGGTTATTTTGGTCTGCTTCAAAATAATCAGGAAGAAGGCAGCTCTTGGTTTGCACTCAGACATTTATTCTAGATATGGATTTTCCTTCTCACCCACAGCACATTTTTTTTTATTTAAGCTCTTTATTGGAATATAATTGCTTTACACTGCTGTGGCAATTTTTGAGGCACACCAAAATGAATCAGCTGTATTTATACAAATATCCCCACCCTCCTGTGACTCCCTCCCCCCCTCCCTATCCTGTCCCTCTAAGTCATCACCCATCATCGAGTTTGTCTCATGTTATGCAGAAACTTCCCACGAGCTATCTATTTTACATTTGGTAGTGTATATATGTCAAAGCTACTCTCACACTTCGTCCCAGCTTCCCCATTGTCCCCCCCAACCCTGTGTCCTCAAGTCCATTCTCTACATCTGCGTCTTTATTCTTGCCCTGTCACTGGGTTCATCAGTACCATTTTTTTTTTTAGATTCCATATATATGTGTTAGCATACGGTATTTTTCTCTTTCTGACTTACTTCACTCTGTATGACAGACTTTAGGTCTATCCACCTCATTACAATTAACTCAATTTCATTCTTTTTTATGGCTGAATAATATTCCATTGTATATATGTGCCACATCTTCTTTATCCATTCATCTGTCGGTGGGCATTTAGGGTGCTTCCATGTCCTGGCTATTGTAAACAGTGCTGCAGTGAACATTATGGTACATGTTTCTTTTTGGATTATGGTTTGCTTCGGGTATATGCTCAGTAGTGGGATTCATAGCACGTTTTAGAAAACCAACATTTGTGGGCTTAGAAAATGCCTTACCAACATCATGGTCCATACAGCATCACTTATAAATAAGGAACTTTCTTCTCAGGGCTCATGCTTATGGATTTCACCAATCTTTTTATGTCCTCCATCACCCTGAAGTGGCTGGTTCAACTGAACTGTGCAATGATCTTCTGAAACCTCAGTTATGCATCTACCTTGGTGGCAGTGCCTTGTGGAGTGGGGGAAACATAATCTAGGAGGTAGCAATGCTCTTTCTGAGGGTCTGATATATGGAGCTATTTCTACAATAGTCACAATGTATGTCTTCAACAATAAAATGGTGACAACGTAAAGAACCTCCTCTCAATATTGCTTCTAGGTATCAAGTAGCAAAGTTGTACTTCCCATCTCCACAACGTTAGGATGGGCTAGACTACAGGTCTTCACTGCAAATGGAGAAATGTTTTCAACATGGGACTAATTCAACAACTCCATTGAAATGCAAGTTGAAACTGCCAGATGAATACATTGGATGTTCATCCCTCTCAATCAAAATGGAGTTCCTCTGTGGTATGGAGTGATGGAACCTATCAAAAGAAATTGGCTTGCAACTACACATGGCCTAAGGAAGAATACATGTGGAATGTCTAGAGATCTTCTTAGTATCAATACTTTCATGTTTTGTGATTAGAGTTAATGAGAAATTACAACAACTCAACTCTGGGAGGACATCTAATGGTTCAGACCCTTCTGTAATTAAGGTTTGAGTCATCCCTCAGGCCAAGCACCAAAACCAGCTGAAATGCTGCCTCAGGAGAGGAAATAAGAAATGGATAGTGAAAGGACACAGTAATAAATACCAGCTAAACATGGTGAAATGCTGAAGAAACCAGAATTGTAATAGTATTTACCAGATGACTTACTAACATCCCCCACCTCAGGTAGGAAGACAAACAACAAATTATCCATTCAAACAAAATAGGGCAAATGCCTAGCTTTTACTAACAGAATTATTTATTTATTTATTTATTTATTTATTTATGAATTTATTTATTTATTGGCTGCATTGGGTTTTCGTTGCTGCAAACGGGCTTTCTGTAGCTGTGGTGAGCCAGGGCTACTCTTCATTGTGGTGCACTGGCTCCTCATTGTGGTGGCTTCTCTTGTTGCGGAGCATGGGCTCTAGGCAAGCAGGCTTCAGTAGTCGCAGCACATGGGCTCAATAGTTGTGGCTCACAGGGCTTAGTTGCTCCGCAGCATGTGGGATCTTCATGGAGCAGGGATTGAACCTGTGTCCCCTGCATTAGCAGGTGGAATCTTAACCACTGCACCACCTAGGAAGTCCCACTAACAGAATTTTTTTTTAAAGCAGAAATTTTTAATATTAAAGTTCCAATGGTTTTTCCTAGCCTCTAGAGACAATTTCACTAACTAAACACATGCTATGAGGATTTAGCAATATTCCATTCCATTCTAGAAGACAGCAACCTGGTCATTATTTCTTATTGATCATCATGATAACAGGATTATATGTTTGTGATACAATTATTATCTTTGTTGAGAAAATGGTCAGAATATTTTTTCTAGTACCTTCTCAAGGTGCTTAATTGTCTCCTCTTTTTTTTTTTTTTTTTTTTGGCACACGGGCTTAGTTGCTCCGCGGCATGTGGGATCTTCCTGGAGCTGGGATCGAACCCATGACCTCTGCATTGGCAGGCGGATTCTTAACCACTGCGCCACCTAGGAAGCCCTCCTCTTTTAAATCTGAAAATAAAGTGATGTCATTAACTAAAAGACATGCAAAGAAACTATCATGCAGGAGCACCGTAGGGAATAGAAAGAGGAGCTTCATTTTACACAAGAATATTGAATGGACCCTGATGGTAGGAGACAACCCAGCAAATACAAAAAGTGTCAACTGAGGTTCAAGGCCCAATCAAACTCTGGTGTGAAGAGGAGCTTGGAAGAATGAGACGGACTCAGATAATATCAACCTAAATAACTGTGGAGACAACATTAACTCTCACAAAGGACCTGGGTTTGAGAAACACAAGGCAGGGCCTGTACCTACCCCTCACCCCAGCATTGGGTTGGGCCCAACTCCCTAAAAATTTGGGGGAGTTCCTCTTCACACTCACCTTGCTCCTTCCTTGATGGCAAATTCAACAAATTGTTTCCTTACTTCTAGAGGTCCTTGCACTCCATCAAGCAATTTGAAGATTCTTTCATATTCTGAAGATATTTAAAAAATAAACCTTCAGTATTTCTCAAATATGAAGAGGAGCTAGAACTCAATCTTGGTGTATCCACTAACTCAGTAATCATTCTTCAAAGGCTGGAATGTTACATGTGTTTTTAATGTTTAAATCAAGACACCTGAGTATACCTAATAATTAAACTCTTTTAAACAATAACCAAATAAGGGTAAAAAAGGAGAGTAAAGAGAAAAAAAGGAAAAGAAAAAGGAAAGAAAAAAAGCAAAAAAAACATATTATGTTGTGACATTTTAGTCAAATTAAAAAAGAGCCATAATAGGGCTTCCTAGGTGGCGCAGTGGTTTCCTAGGTGGTGCAGTGGTTAAGAATCCGCCTGCCAATGCATGGGACATGGGTTCAATCCCTGCTCCAGGAAGACCCCATATGCCGCAAAGCAACTAAGCCCGTGCACCACAACTATTGAGCGTGCGCTTTAGAGCCCGTGAGCCACAACTATTGAGCCCATGTGCTGCAACTACTGAAGCCCACGTGCCTAGAGCCCATGCTCCACAATAAGAGAAGCCACGGCAATGAGGAGCCCACTCACCACAACGAAGAGTAGCCCCCACTCACCGCAACAAAAGAAAGCACAGCAGAAAAAGACCCAACACAGCCAATAAAAATAAATAAATTAATTAATTAATTTTTTTAAAAAGTGCAAAAAAAAAAAAAAAGAGCCATACTAAATTATGTGAAAGCCCATTTCTGGCAACTAATGAGCCTTAAGAGGTAGGTTGAAGCAATTTGAAATCATAGAATGAGAGAGTCTTCCAATGGTTTAATTGATAGAAACTGATATACAACTTACTCTGTCCAAATTGTTGAATTTCCTTCATTAATTGATGTTTTATATCAGAATTGATTTCCTCTGGACTTAATGGCAATTTTTCGGCATCATTCCCAGTGCAGACATGGCTATGACTTTGGGGTCATCTGCAGAGAGAGAGCTGGTAATGATTCCTCCTACAAGGGTAGTACTACAAGGTTTATGAATCAGCCCACCTTTGCTGAGGCTGGTTAAGTCATTGGGCAGAGAATCCAATTGGTTGGGTGGGATACCACCTCCTGCCATATTCATCAGCTCAGGTGGAACAGATTTTGACAAGAAGCCATCAAATGGGGTGTGACCACTTTCCCTCCCTCCCCCCTCATGGATACTGTGAATGACAGGGGCTTCTGGAAACCTCATATAGAGATTGAGCTACAAGTAGGTGTCTTAAATCAACTCTACATGGACATCCGTGTGCTCCTCAGTTTCTAAAATTGTTTATTTCATAGTAGGAGGATAGGCCAGAGAGATATCTCAGAACTAAAAAAATCTCAGGAGGAGTCAGACAGTAAGTACAAAATGGGCAAATGAAATAATTACAGTTTGAATTCATGTTAGGGAAGAAGTAAGCTGGGATGGGACAGAGAGCAGGAGGGGGAGCCCCAGTGGACCACATGGTCAGACAGGCCCTTCTGAGGAGGTGACCTTTGGGCAGAACCTGGAGAAGGAGAGAGAGCCGGTCTGTGTGCACGCGGAGGAAGACTTCCAGGCTGCGGTAAGGGCATGCACAGGGCCCCTGGGAGGGGACTAGGCAGGGACCACAGAGCAAAGGACAGAGGGAGAGAGAGCAAGAAGGAGATGACAAGACACGGGACCGGGTCATGCAGAGCTGGTAGACCAGAGTCAGGAGTTCAGATTGTGTTCTGAGTGCCTAGGACAGGGGATGATGGGTTTTCAGGATGGACATGGCTGATATGATTTCTGTGTTGAGGTGATCACTCTGGCTGCAGGGCAGAAAATGGGCTAGACAGAGACAAGTCGGAAAGTAGGGATATCAGCTAAGGAGCTATCATAGCAGCTTGGTGGGTAATTCAGCAGTGCGGACTAAGGGAAAGAGATTCAAGAATAATTACAATATTTGGAGGATAGAAAGGAAAAAAAGCAGAAAAAAGAATGACAATGTATATCCAATAAAGAGAAGAAAACCAGTAGATTGTGGTGTATGAGAATCAAAGAATGTTTCCGTAAAGGAGGGGGTGAACACCTGTGTCAAATGTGGCTGAGAAATCAATGGCAGCGTCAGCCAAAACTGGTGACCTGATGAGATCAGCTCCAGTGGAGTAGAGGAGGCAGAGGCAGACTCTACTGGGTGAGACCATGAAGAGGAGTTGAAGACAAGCATCCTTACCATCTTCCATGGACATGAATGAGGCCCCAAGATGGGAGTCTCCTTCTTCCTGTTTCATTGGCAACAGTGCCACACTTGGCCTTCTGTTAGATGAGGAAGGACTCTTAGGTTCTCCACAATGTTTCATTTGGTTTTCAGGCCCTACAGCAAACTCCTCTGCTTCATCAGTCATCATTTCCTGAAAACCTCAATAAACATACTCCATTAATGATAAAAATATACCATTACAAAATTGCATTCTACACACACATATATATATAACATACATTTGCATCATTAATATGAATTTTACTATGGGTCAAGTTTACAGCACCCCAACACTCTATTCTCAAGAAAAGCAATCCTTTTTTAATCCAGTGAAAGCGAAAAAAAGGAGGAAGGTAACCTGAGTATAGTCCAGGGGCAAACATAGTACATGATTAATCAGGATGCTTGCAGAATGAGTGAATCTCATTAGCCAGAATTGAGTAAACTCATGGTTACCTCTTTGGGGAAGTACAAACCGTTCTATGTCAACCATCATTAGAAGAAATAATTCCATTTCTTCTCCCTATTTGATTTAAACTCATCACTAACAAATATTGGCTGAAACTTTACAGATTGTGACTTGTAGATGGTGAAGGCAAGGATAGCTGGAAATCTTCAATCCACCTGCTTCCAATCACATAGAGTTTCAAAAATGTCAATCTCTGAGCCATGTGATGGGCACTACTCAATGTTGGTGGTAGATAAAGATGAGATGCCCTGGTATGAAACACTAACTTAAAGTTCTTATCCAAGGATAAACCCAAGAATTTGCGTCACTGTTATTTTAATAAAATCATGATAAACACTTTTCTGAATCATTTTCATTTTCCATTAAAGAGGACTGCGAAAGGGGGAAATTATTTTCATGGACTATTTAATATATACCAGCTAGGTTCTCTTCTAAATGCTTTATATTTACTAACTTATTTTAATCTTCCATGATGCTATAATTTTGGCAAAAACTCGGGAACAAATTAACAAAGAAATGATTTAGGGGTAAGGAGGAAAGATTCCTGTAATCGGTGGGATGTCTTGGCAGTAGAGGAGCCTTCCCCCAGGTCAAAAGCAGTTAGCCTTAAATACAATCTTTTAATCAAAATCTCTTTACTTGGAAGAGTACCATCTTATGAAAGAGCTGAGATGGGTAAAGGAAGTGGTCAGCATTCAGAGTGGCCGGAAAGAACTTGAATGTAACTGAAATCTGTACAATGAGGCCCCATGTGGTGTGTTCAACAATATTTTAAAAGGAACCTAGGAAAACAGGAATGAATAGTGAAAACAAATTTCAGTCTGCTTAGTACTGCTCAGTACTACTTATTACTACTAAGCACTACTAAGTACTATTTCTCACTCCAAAACTGATATGCTTGTTTATCGATTAATCTCTTGTGAGGTTTCTGAGTGTAAATACATCCTTCTGAGAATTATCATTCTCTAGTAAACTACCAAAACTGCATTTTGAACCCAAAGTGTTGAAGGTCAGAGCCTGGACTAACGTGACCATCTGAAGGTTGAGCAGCCCAGGAGGCTTAACCATCCTCAAACATGACTCCAGCCCGACAGAGGAGCCCATCACGCCCTTGGTTTCTTTATGCTCCTGCTGGGGACCTCACATTGGATCTGCTTACGTAAAAGCAATTTCAGCGCTGGAGGGGAACTTCGGTAAACAGAATTTCTTGAAGCTTAGATAAGGGTATAAAAAGAACGTTGTCTTTTTATGATGAGACCCCAGCCATTCATAATACTTAACGTTAAAAATGGTTGTTGCTGGGTAGTAGAATGACTGGTGATTTTTCAAATGTTCTTTTTTTCTTTTTCCTTTCCACAGTGAACACTGGTTTTGCATAGGGTGCTTTCAATTGCAGGAGCAGAGAACTCCACCCATTTTGGCTAAAATGATACAAAAACTCAACACACACCTGAAGAGTAGCTTTGAGTGAGGCTTAACCCAGTGGACCAATAATATCACCAAGAGCCTAGTCTCTTTCCTTCATTCCCATCTGCTTTCTTTGATGCCACCTTCATCCCATTTGGCCTCCTCCTCATGATTCCAAGGTGGCTGTCAGAGGCTTCTGAATTACATGCTACTTCAGTCATATTTAGAAGGAAAAATGGTCATATCCTAGTCTTAGCATTCCCAGCAGAAGTCCTAAGATCTACTGCAACTGGACTCTTCAGGTCACATTCTCATACTTCAACCAATTACTTTGGTAAATGGGCCATTAGAATGTGCTGATTTCCTAAGCTTAGTTCAAAAATGGTAAAAACAAAAACAGAAGTATGTCATTTGAAAAACATTAATAACAACATGGAGAAACCTCGGGTACAATTCATCTAGTTTAAGTTTATCCATAAGTAAACAATATTAAGAATGAAAAGGAGACATACCGTATATCCAGAAGAGGTTTTGTTTTTTATTTTAATGGAGGACATACTACGAATGACTTCATTTCAGATTTAAAAACTGAGATGAAACAGACATACCTATGGAAAAATAAAGCTTCCCAAAATTTACCAAAGAAGAAACAGAAAATCTGAGTACTCTTGTATCTGGTAAAACTATTAACAAAAAAAAAAATGAAAAACCTTCTTATCCAGAAGACATCCCTGATGAGTCCTCCAAACATTTAGGAGGACATAACACCAGTTCTAACAAACTTTTTTGAAAAACAGAAATTAGGAGACTAGTTCCTAGTTTCATTTTATGAGGCTGACATACAAACATCTAACAAGTACACTAGAAGAAAGGAAAATTACAAGTCAAGATCTCTTTCCTGAAAATAGACACAAAAATTGTAAAGCAAAGATTAGCAAAAAAAATTGGATGAAAAAGTTATACATCAACATAGTGTAGTATACACCTTCAGGAAGGCAAGTTTTGTTTAAAATTTGAAAATCAGTCAGTATTAACCACATTTTAAAAAAACAAGGAAAAATCACATGATCATTTTTAAAGACAAGTCTGAAGAGTCCAGGTTCAACATCTACTCATGATTAAAAATTATCAGCAACTCAGAATAGAAGGCAATTTCCATAACCTAATAGAATCTATCAAAAAAAGTCCTATAGCAAACATCATACTTAATGGTGATATATCAAACACTTTCTGAGTTTATAAACAAGACCAGGATGCCCACTATGTATTCAAGAATGTATGGAGGGGAGAAGATGGCAGAGGAGGAGGACATGCACTCACTCCCTCTTGCAAGAGCACTGGAATTACAACTAAATGCTGAACAATCATTGACAGAAAGATACTGGAATTCACCAAAAAAGACACCCCACATCCAGAGACAAAGGAGAAGCCGCAATGAGATGGTAGGAGGGGTGCAATCGCGTTAAAATCAAATCCCATAAATGCTGGGTGGGTGTCTCACAAACTGGAGAACAGTTATACTGCAGAAGTCCACCCACTAAAGGGAGGGTCCTGAGCCCCACGTCAGGCTTCCCAACCTGGGAGTCCAGCAATGGGAGGAGGAATCCCCAGAGAATCAGGCTTTGAAAGCCAACGGGATTTGATTGCAGGACCTCCACAGGACTGGGGGAAAAAGAGACTCCACTCTTGGAGGGCACACAAAAAAGTGTGCTCACCAGGACCCACGGGAAAGGAGCAGTGACCCCACAGGAGGCTGAACCAGACCTACCTGCTGGTGTTGGAGGGTTGCCTGCAGGGGTGGGGGGCAGCTGTGGCTCACCAAGGAGACAGGGGCATTGGAAGCAGGGGTTCTGGGAAGTGCTCATTGGCGTGAACCCTCCCAGAGTCCACCATTAGCCCCACCAAAGAGCCTGTAAGCTCCACTGCTAAGTAGCCTCAGGCCAAACAAGCAACAAGGTGGGAACACAGCCCCACCCATTACCAGACAAGCAGATTAAAGTTTTACTGAGTTCTGCCCACCCAGCCCTACCCACCATCAGTCCCTTCCATCAGGAAGCATGCACGAGCCTGCTAGATACTTTCCTCCACAAGAGGGCAGACAGCAGTATCAAGCAGTATCAGCAGTATTTTGTCTTGTGGAACTGAAAACCACAGCCACAGAAAGACAGAGAAAATGAAAAGGCAGAGGGCTTTGTACCAGATGAAGGGACAGCATAAAACTCCAGGAAAACAACTAAATGAAGAGGAGCTAGGCACCCTTCCAGAAAAAGAATTCAGAATAATGATGATGAAGATGATCCAGGACTTTGAAAAAAGACTGGATGCAAAGATCGAAAAGTTTACCAAAGACCTAGAAGAAGTAAAGAGCAAACAAACAGAGATATGCAACACAATAACTGAAATGAAAAATACACTGGAAGGAACCAATAGCAGATTTACTGAGGCAGAAGGGCAAATAAGTGACCTGGGAGACAGAATGGTGAAAATCACAGATGCGGAAAAGAATAAGGAAAAAAGAATGAAAAGAACTGAAGACAGCCTAAGAGACCTCTGGGACAATGTTAAATGCACCAACATTCGCCTTATAGGGGTCCCAGAAGGAGAAGAGAGAGAGAAAGGACCTGAAAAAATACTGGAAGAGATTATAGTTGAAAACTTCCCTAACATGGGAAAGGAAATAGCTACCCAAGTCCAGGAAGTGCCTAGAGTCCCAGGCAGGATAAACCCAAGGAGAAACACGCCAAGACATATAACAGTCAAGTTGACAAAAATTAAAGACAGAGAAAAGTTATTAAAAGCAACAAGGGAAAAATGACAAATAATATACAAGGGAACTCCCATAAGGTTAACAGCTGATTTCTCAGCAGAAACTCTGCAAGACAGAAGGGAGTGGCACGATATATTAAAAGTGATGACCGAGAAGAACCTACAACCAAGAATACTCTACCCAGCAAGGATGTCATTCAGATTCGAGGGAGAAATCAAAAGCTTTACAGACAAGCAACAGCTAAGAGAATTCAGCACCACCAAACCAGCCCTACACCAAATGCTAAAGGAACTTCTCTAAGTGGGAAAAATAAGAGAAGAAAAGGACCTACAAAAACAAAAACAATAAAGAAAATGGTAATAGGAACATACATATCAATAATTACCTTGAACGTAAATGGACTAAATGCCCCAACCAAAAGACACAGACTGGCTGAATGGATACAAAAACAAGACCCATATATATTCTGTCTACAAGAGACCCACTTCAGACCTAGGGACACATACAGACTGAAAGTGAGGGGATGGAAAAAGACATTCCATGCAAATGAAAATGAAAAGAAAGCTGGAGTAGCAATAGTCACATCAGATAAAATAGAGTTTAAAATAAAAAATGTTGCAAGAGACAAGAAAGGACATTGCATACAGATCGAGGGATCAATCCAAGAAGAAGAGATAACAATTATAAATATATATGCATTCAATATAGGAGCACCTCAATACATAAGGCAAATGCTAACAACTATGAAAGAGGAAATGCAAGGCAGAAATAGAGACACAGATGTAGAGAACAAACACATGGACACCAAGTGGGGAAAGTGGGGAGGGTTGGGGGTGATGACTTCGGAGATTGGGATACCAAACTGTACACTCTAAATATATGCTGTTTATTGTCTGTTAACCGTATCTCAAAAAAAGTTCTTAAAAAAAAAAAGGAACGTATGGAGGTACTAAAAGGTGCAGTAGCACCACAAACATAATAGCTATAAAGTTTGCAAAGGAAGAAGCAAAACTGTCATTATTCACAGATGACATTTTTCTACACATAGAATAGCCAAAAGGATGTAAATTAATTAGAGTTAATAAGTGAATGTAGCCAAGTGACTTGATATAAAGGCAATAAAAAAACACTAGTATTTCACTAAATTACCAAAAATAATTAGAAAGAAAATTTAAATTACCATTGAAAATAGTATCAAGAACATCAAATACCAAGGAATAAATCTAGTGAAAGAGGTGCTATAGCACTACATGTAAAAATATAAAACATCACTGAGAGAAACTAAAGACCTCAGTAAATGAAGTGAAATCAGTTTTGCATGTATGGGAAGACTGGTTATTAAGTCATTGGCATTTCTCCTCAGAATGATTATTACAATCATAATTAAAATTCCACCATGTTAATTGTGGGGAAAATTTGCAAGCTGAAAATAAAATGTATAAGGATATCTAAAGGCTGAAAATAGCCAGGACAAGCATTAAGAAAAACAACAAAGTTGGAAGACCCATAGTATAAGATATGAGACTTACTATAAAGGTACAGTATTAAAAATATGTGGTATTAGAACAAGGATAGGCAAATACACCAATAGAAGAGGACAGAGAGTATAGAAATAAATCTGGAAATATACAATTGCTAGATTCCTGACACTGGGGCCTGCAACTCATTGTGTACATGATACATACATGTATATCCACTTTTACATAGAGGATCTATGGTCCTCTAGTTAGAGTATTGGCTTCTGCAAGTCAGGTGATCTTGTGGTTTTGTCCCAGGTTTGTCTCCAGTAAACTCAGTCCACGAATCCATGCTCTGGTTATTTCCCAACTACAGAGTGCATAAGTAGAATAAACACATTTAGGAAATGGGAAAATTCTTACACTGACCTGTGAAATGAGGGCTATTATGGTAGGACAGTCTCAATAGAAGCCACTAGAACTGCTCTATCAAGAGAGTAAACCCAAAGGAATACTCCACTCTGAAAGCAATCGGAGTGATTTTGTCACCATCAAGAATTTGAAGGGTTGTGATTTTTTTTTTCATGATGCTTCCTTGATTTACAAGTAACAGAAGGATGACATTTCTCTCCATGCACTGGGACAATGAAATTCAGGGACAAGTCGCGATCCAAGACAGGAGCCCGGGTGTTCGGAGCCACTGCTCGGCCTCAGGGTCCTGTGGTCCCACCAATGGCTCAGCAATTGCAGACAGGGGTGGGGGCGGGGCATGGCCTGGCTTCCTGAAGTGGGAGCAGGGGCCAGGTGGCAGAGAAAGCAGGGTCCTGGGCTCTGCCCGTGTCGGCGGGAGAAGAGGATGGGGAAGAGAAGCTGAAACAGCGTCCAGTGTGCCCTGTGGACCACGGCCGGGTGGTAGCATCTGCCCTCCCAGCAGAACCACCGCCCTGAGGGCTGGAGCGAGGCCACGCTGGGCCCAAGGAGTCGGGCGAGGAGGAAGCTGGCCGTGCCTGTCTCCTGCACACTCAGATCCTGACAACCCAGTTCCCAAGATCTGGAGCCGGGAGGGTGGCAGCATGGGGGCAGGGAGACAGGCTCGCTCCAGTCCTGAGGCCCCAGCGCGTCCCGTCCCGTCCCGTCCCCCCTGAAGACCACCCGGGCGAGCAGACCAGGGACCCGGTGCTCTTCCTGGATGACCCTGCCAAGCACGTTTCAAAAGAGAGGGAGAAGGAAAAACGCCCCGGGCTTTAGAGGGGACTGGAGGGTGGCACTGAGCAGGGAGAGTGGCCGGCTCCGTCCAGCTCTGGAAGCCAGCAGCCTCGGCTTCTGGTCCCGCCTGGACCACGACCTGGCGGCGCCGGCTGCCTAGCTGAGCATCTTGTGCCGATCGAAGACCATCTTCCGCTGTTCCTGCACCTGCAGCTTGCACCGCTGTTGCGCACCCTCCACGCGCTCCAGGACCGTGTTCGCCCGGGGCCCAAAGGCGGCAGCAGCGGCCACAGAGCGGGCGTCCTCGTTCTCCTCCTCGTTGTGCAGCCGCTCGGTGTAGGCGTCCGGCTTCCGAATCAGAGGGTCCACCAGCATGAGGAAGGCCATGTAGAGCAGAAGGGCGCCCACCACCGACAGGTAGATGACGATGATGACCTTGATGGTGGTGGTGCTGCGCTCCTCGTACTTGCACTTGCACAGCAGGCCTCCACGTCGTGGCCGGGCACGGGCATGGGCTCCACCACGTGCAGGCAATTGCAGTCCTTCTGTGACACATTCTGGTTGTAAATGTGTCCACTGATGTTTCTATATGGGGGACAGATGCATTTGCACCGGATATCTTCAGAACTCTTGTTGGCTTGGGCCGGGGGCACCAGCAGACTGCCGACCACCACCGCCAGGCACAGGAGCTTCATGCTTCTCGGACCTGGGGGGCCGGCGAGACCGCCCACCTGGAAAAGGAACACGGAGGCGGGAAGGGGCGGGCGGCCCCGGAGGCGCAGGAGGGCGGCGGGGGCTGGGCCCGGGGTCCGGGCCTTCCCGGCCCGGGCCGTGAGGGCGCCCGCCTCTCCCCCGCCCGCCTGGCGCGCCCGGACGCGGGGCCTCCCGGGCGGGGCCCTGGGCCTCGGCCCCCGGACGCGGCCGGGCGGCGACCACCGTCTCGCGCTCCCCAGCCCTCCCCCGTCGCCGCCCGCAGCTCCAGCCGCTCGGGCCTCGGGGAACCGGGGCGCGGAGTTGGGGAAGCCGCGCACCCGGACCCCGGACCCCGGACCCCGGACCCCGGGGCCCCCGCGACCCCTTCCCCAACGCACAGCGGCTCCGAAGGGTTGTGATATTTTTCTAAAATAAACTTATTTGTTTATATATTTACTGGCTGCATTGGGTCTTTGATGCTGCACACGGGCTTTCTCTAGTTGCGGCGAGCGGGGGCCACTCTTCATTGTGGTGTCCGGCCTCGTCATTGCAGTGACTTCTCATTGTGGAGCACAGGCTCTAGGCACGTGGGCTTCAGTAGTTGCAGCACACGGGCTCAAGAGTTGTGGCTCACGGGCTCTAAAGCACAGGCTCAATAGTTGTGGCACATGGGCTTAGTTGCTCCGTGGCATGTGGGATCTTCCCGGCCCAGGGCTCGAACCCGTGTCCCCGGCACTGGCAGGCGGATTCTCAACCACTGCGCCACCTAGGAAGTCCCAGGGTTGTGATTCGTATTGTCATCCCGTTCAGCTTACTTGCCCTGCGCAGAAAAGATGGATCTTAGAAATAGACGATTATCATAAACCTAACGGTGGTGATTACAGCTGCTCTTCTACATATCGTTTTGTAGCTTTCACCATCAACACATCCCCAGACACCTGGTATACAGTATTAATTGGGCAAATGCTCTTTTTCCACCTCTTCAATGAACATCACTAAAAAGAGTTTGCCTTGAACTGGAAAGGGCAGCAATGCACCTTCACTGCCTACCTCGGTCTTATATCAATTCTCTGGGTCTATGAAACAAACTCTTCCTTAGGGACTCTGATCACCTTTCCCTCACACCAGACCAGACAGAACACTATTCCTTTGCGTTAATGACATCGTTCTGCGCATCAAGGAAGTGGAAACTAATATCGCCACATTAGCAACACACTTGAAATAACTAACGAGGGAAACAATTCCCACACAAAATCAGGGGCCTTCCAACTTAGTGAAATTTTTAGCACTCCAGTATTCTGTCAAGAGAGTGCTTATAAGTGACAGCCAGTCCTGACATCTTGCCTTTCTTAACATTGAAAAAGGAACACAGCGGACTTCCTAGGTGGCGCAGTGGGTAAGAATCCGCCTGCCAATGCAGGGGACACGGGTTCGATCCCTGCCCCAGGAAGATACCACATGCCATGGAGCAACTAAGCCCGTGCACCACAGCTATTGAGCCTGCACTCTAGAGCCCGTGAGACACAACGATTGAGCCCATGTGCCGCAACTACTGAAGCCCATGCGCCTGGAGCCTGTGCTTTGCAACAAGAGAGGCCACCTCAATGAGAAGCCCGTGCACCACAAGGAAGAGTAGCCTCCACTCGCCGCAACTAGAGAAAGCCCGTGTGCAGCAACAAAGACCCAACACAGCCAATAAAATAAATAAATAAATAAAATAAATTTATTAAAAAAAAAGAAAAAGGAACACAGCAATGAATTGGCCTACTAGGTACTGGTTGTAACATAAAACTCATTGTGAGGAATTCCCTGGCGGTCCAGTGGTTAGGACTCTGAGCTCTCACTGCCAAGGGCCCAGGTTCAATCCCTAGTCGGGGAACTAAGGTGCCACAAGCCATGGAGCGTGGCCAAACAAAACAAAAACAAAACTCACTATGGTGTGGTCCTGACAAGTGACCTGAAAACTTGCCAGCTTGGAATGGGGCCCAGAACATGAGAAAGTTCTCTGATCCTACACCTATGGCCTCATGAAGAGTTTCCTGCAACCAGATGACTGGAAAAGAAAAACATATCATGCCTGATCTTCAGTTATTACTTCATAATAGCCTTACACCACCTGTCTTAGTCTTTTATTGATATAAAACAAATTCCCCAAATGTAACAGCTTCAAACAGCACAGATGTATTCACAAGCAGTTCTTTAGGTCAGAAGCCCTGGCAGGCTCCACTGGTTTCTCTGCTTAGGGTCCCACAAAATTTAAGTCAAGGTGTTGATCATACTGGGTCATTAAGTAGAGACTCAGGGAGAAACTGCTTCCAAGCTCATTTAGGTTATTGGCAGGTCTCGTTTCTTCAGGATGTGGGACTGAGGTCCACATTTCCTTGCTGTCTCTCAGATGGAGCCTCTCTCAGTTCCTAGGACCACCTCTACACGTCCTTCAGAGTGGTAATGGAACATCATGGGCATGGTGGAGAGATGGAAGGTATTTATGGGCTGGGCTCAGCAACATTAACTTCCACTCCCCATGGCCATCTCACTACAGCCGCTGCCCACTGTGGAATCGCCCAGCACCACACCATCACTGAGCCAATACGGCACTGTATCCCAGAGTGGTCAGGCAGCTTCCAAGTGGCCAGGTGATTACTTGGGTCTGATTCCATAATTGAAGGGGCAATGCTCTGTTCTTACTCAAATAGACAATTATTCTAGACATGGGTTTTCTTCCCACCCAGAGTTGTTTTGAAAACCAGGATTCGCAGTCTTAAAAATGCCATATCCACCACCAGGGTATTCCACACTGTGACTCATCTAAGCTTGAAACTCACCTTATAGGAAAGGAAGTACAGCAATGGGCTCACACTAATGGATTTCACTGGTCTTATTACCTTCCCTATCATCCCAGCTCAGTAATTAGTGGAATGACTCTTGGAAGTCTGGGTTACAGTTCCAGCTTGGTGTCAGTTCCTTTTGGAGCTGGGGCAACATAACCTAGGAACGGCTACATATCCACTAGCAAACTTTTGCTTCCTGTCCTCACAAGTCTAAGCTCCGCTAGACTAGATGTCTTCGTTCCAAATGGAGAACTTTTATCAACATGGGACCCAGCAATGACTCACTGAAATGGAAGTCGAGACTGCCAGTTAGCCCCTTGGGATTGCTCACCCCTCTTAATCAACAAGCACGAAGGAGGTTTCTGTGCTGGCTGGGTGATGGAATCCGACTACAAAAAGATATCGGGTTGTTAATATTCAGTGGCTAGGAGAAATATGTGCAGAATGTCTAGAGCCTCTCCTAATACTCCCGTGTTTCGTGATGAAGGTATATGGGAAATTACAACAATCCAAATCAGGCAGGACATCTAATGGCCCAGATCCTTCAGGAACAGAGGACTGAGTGACCCTGCTCCCTAGGCCGAGCACCCAGACCAGGTAAGGTGCAGTCTCAGGGCAAAGGGAGCAAGAAATGACTAGTAAAGGATGCAGTTATAAACACCAGTTACAGCCACGTGACCTGCTGCAGAGACTCCGGCTATAAGTGACCTGATGCATTCATAACAGCCATCATGCCAGGTGGGAAAACAAGCAAACAAACACATACAAAGTATCCATTCAAAGGAATTCTCAGGGCAAAACCCCAGCTTTTACTAAGAGACATTCATAACATTATAAAGCTCCACTGCTTTCTCGCAGCCTCTGGAAAGCAATTCTCTTAATTAACATATGCTAGGAGGCCTCAACAATATTCCATTCCATTCTAGAAAACAGCAATTGCATTCTTCTTTTTCATCCATCATTACGATAACTGGATTACATGCTTGAGGTGTGATAATCTTTGTTCACAAAGTAGTTATGTTCCATTTTTCATACTACCTTCTCAAGGTGATTAATTAAGTCTTTTCTTTTAAATCTGAAAATGAAGAGACATGACATTAACGAAGATACCCAGTGAAATGATGACACGGGAAGCACTGTGGAGGATAGCAAGAGGAATTTATAATCCACTTGGGACTAGTAAGTGGATCCTGATGGGAAGGGAATCCATTCCTTGACAATACAAAGAGTGTCAACTGAGGTTCAAGGCCCAACCAAACTCTGGTGTGAACAGAAGTTGCTTGAGCTTGGAGGAATGAGAGAGACTCAGATAATATTAACCTAAATAACTGTGGAGACAACACTAACTCTCATGAAGGACCTTGTGAGAAACACAAGGCAGGGCCTGTACCCACCCCTCACTCCAGCACTGCATTGGCCCAGCTGTTAAAAACAATTGGAGGCATTTCCTAGGTGGTGCAGTGGTTAAGAATCTGCCTGTCATAAAGAAGATGTGGCATATATATACAATGGAGTATTACTCAGCTCTAAAAAGGGATGAGATGGAGCTATATGTAATGAGGTGGATAGACCTAGAGTCTGTCATACAGAGTGAAGTAAGTCAGAAAGAGAAAGACAAATATTGTATGCTAACTCACATATACGGAATCTAAAAATGGTACTGATGTACTCAGTGACAAGACAAGAACAAGGACGCAGATGCAGAGAATGGACTGGACAACTCGAGGTTTGGGGGGGGCGGGGGGTGAAGGGGAAGCTGAGACGAAGTGAGAGAGTAGCATAGACATATATATATATATATATATATATATATATATATATATATATATACTACCAACTGTAAAATAGATAGCCAGTGGGAAGTTGCTGTATAACAAAGGGAGTTCAACTCGAGGATGGATGATGCCTTAGAGGACTGGGATGGGGAGGGTGGGGGGGAGTCGAGGGAGGGAGGGAATACTGGGATATGTGTATAAAAACAGATGATTGAACTTGGTGTACCCCCCCAAAAAATAATAAATAAATAAATAAAATTAAAAAAAAAAAAGAATCTGCCTGCCAGTGCAGGGGACATGGTTTCGATCCCTGCTCCAGGAAGATCCCACATGCCGCGGAGTAACTAAGCCCATGCGCCACAACTACTGAACCTGTGCTCTAGAGCTCGTGAGCCACAAGTATTGAGCCTCAACTATTGAGCCCATGGGACGCAACTACTGAAGCCCAGGCACCTAGAGCCTGTGCTCTGCAACAAGAGAAGCCACCACAATGAGAAGCCTGTGCACCACCATGAAGAGTAGCCCCCGCTCACCACAACTAGAGAAAGCCCACGCACAGCAACGAAGACCCAACGCAGCCAATAAATAAAGATAATTTTTTTTTTAAATTGGAGAGTTCCTGCTTAGACCCACCTTTCTGCTTCCTTGATGGCAAATTCAACAAATCGTCTCCTCACTTGTGGCGGTCCTTGCACTCCTTTAAGCAACCTGAAGATTTTTTCATATTCTAGAGACATTTTTTAAAAAGCCTTCAGTATTTTTTTAAGAACTTTTATTGAGATACAGGGAACAGACAATAAACTGCATGTATTTAGAGTGTACAATTTGGTATCGCAATCTCCCAGTTCACTCCCCCCCAACCCTCCCCACTTTCCCCACTTGGTGTCCATATGTTTGTTGTCTACATCTGGGTCTCTTTTTCTGCCTCGTAAACGGGTTGATGTGTACCATTTTTCTATAGTCCGCATATATATGTTAATATACAATATTTGTTTTTCTCTTTCTGACTCACTTCACTCTGTATGTCAGTCTCTAGGTGATCCATGTCTCTACAAATGTCCCAGTTTCATTGCTTTTTACAGCTGAGTAATATTCCATTGTATATATGTACCACATCTTTTTTATCCATTCATCTCTTGATGGACATTTAGGTTGCTTCCATATCCTGGCTATTGTAAATAGTGCTGCAATGAACATTGGAGTGCATGTGTCTTTTTGAATTATGGTTTTCTCTGGATATATGCCTAGCAGTGGGATTGCTGGGTCATATGGTAACTCTATGTTTAGTTTTGCAAGGAACCTCCATACTGATCTCCACGGTGGCCATATCAATTTACATTTCCACCAACAGTGCAAGAGCGTTCCCTTTTCTCCACACCCTCTCCAGCATTTACTGTGTGTAGATTTCTGATGATGCCCATTCTGACCGGGGTGAGGTGATACCTCATTGTAGTTTTGATTTGCATTTCTCTAATAATTAGTGATGTGGAGCAGCTTTTCATGTGCCTCTTGGCCATCCGTATGTCTTCTCTGGAGAAACTAAAAAGCCTTCAGTATTTCTTAAATATGAACAGAAAGCAGAACTCAATCTTGGTGTGTCTACTACCTCAAATACTCAATTGAGAGAATGTTACGTACAGTACGTGTTTTAGAGGTTTCTGTCATGACACCTGAACATATCTACCAATGGAATTCTTGCATACAATAACCATGTCAAAATTAAAATAACCAAAAAAAGCTGTACTTGGACATTTCAGTCAAAGTGCAAAGGAGCTATCTTAAATCATGTGAGAGCCCAATTCTGGCAACGAAAGAACCTCAAGACTTAGGTTGAATCTATTCTAAATCATAGAATGAGGGAGACTCTGCATGGTTTTTTGTGTGTTGGTTTTGTTTTCTAATAGAAATTTTTATATCACTTACTTCGTCCAAACTGTCGAATTTCCTTCATTAATTGACATTTTACATCAGCATTGATTTCCTCTGGACTTAATGACAATTTAGTTGGCATCAATCCTAACGCAGCCGTTGGATCATCTGCAAAGAGATAGCTGATGATGATTCCTCCTACAAGGGCATTACTAGAAGATCTGTGAATCAGCCCACCTTTGCTGAAGCTGCTTAAGTCATCAGACAAAGAATCCAACTGTTTGGATAGGATACCACCTCCTGCCATATGCATCAGCTCTGCTGGAACAGCTTTTGACAAGAAGGCATCAGGTGGGGTGTGACCACTTCCCCTCCCCACTCGTGGATATTGTGAATGACAGGAGCTCCTGGAACCTAAGATACAGATTGAGCCCAAAGATCTTTGCGCTTCATCATTCCCACAGGGACATCTATATGCCCCTCAGTTTCTAGGAAATTATTTCATAAAGCAGGAGGATATACCAAGTGGAAATATCCGATTCCACAAACAGGACTGAGCAAAGAGCGTACAACAGACCACTTTTTCTTTCCTGGCACTCGCAAGACATACAGAAATGTAGCCGGACGGTTCAGCTACTAAGCAAACATTCATAGAGCCCCAGCACTCATGATTTAATGTCTCCTCAATGCCCTTTACAAGTTGAAAAGCTGAAAGTCTCACTTAATGTCAAGATGTCTGATTCTCACACTCTATCACCCAAATCCCTGTCAGTATGTGACCCTCCTCATCCATCTTTCCTGTCTCAGAAAAGTGAATTTCTTTTTACGCCAGGTCTGACCCCTCTCCTCCCGTGGCCCGTCCTCCTCTGTGCCGGGCACCGCGCCAGGAGCTGGGGAGCAGCAGCCAACAGGACAGACGGGAACCATCCCCGCCCTCGCGGAACGTCCATGCTCCCGGGGAGGCCAGGCAGGAGGTGCACAATCATCCCACAAAAGCATCAGAGTTTGAGTTGGTGGTAGGGAAGAAGTAGCAGGGATGGGACAGAGGGCAGGAGGGGGGGCCCCAGTGGACCACGCAGTCGGGCAGGCCCTCCTGGGGAGCTGTCCTTTGGGCAGAACCTGGAGGAGGAGAGACAGCCGGCCTGTGCGCACGCGGAGCAAGACTTCCAGGCTGCGGTAAGGGCAGGCACGGGGCCCCTGGGAGGGGACTAGGCAGGGACCACAGAGCAAAGGACAGAGGGAGAGAGAGCAAGCAGGAAACAACAGGACACGTGTGAGGAGAGGATGGTGTGTGAGGAGAGGATGGCGGGGCAGGTCGTGCAGAGCTGGTAGACCAGAGTCAGGAGTTCAGATTGTGTTCTAGTGCCTAGGACAGGGGATGATGGGTTTTCAGGGTGGACATGGCATGATCTGATTTCTGTGTTGGCGCGATCACTCTGGCTGCAGGGCAGAAAATGAGTTCGATGAGAAGATGGGAAGGAGGCAGATCAGATAAGAAGCTATTGTAGGATCTTATGGAAAGTTCCTGTCACAGTGGACTAGAGAGAGAGAAAATGGTGGGATTCAGGAATCTTTACAAGAATGTTTACACGGAAAATAACAAAGGAAAGCACAAAAAGAATGAAAGGGGGATACAAATATGAGAAGAAAACCAGTAGATTGCGGAGTATGGGAATCCAAGAAAGTTTCCATGAAGGAAGGAGTGAACAACTGTGTCAAATATGGCTGAGAAATTAAAGGTAATGTCAGCCAAAACTAGTGAGATTGATGACCACAGCTCCAGGAGAGCGGAGGAGGCAGAATCCAGACTCTACTGGGTAAGACCACGAAGAGGAGATGAGAACAGGCATTGTTACCATCTTTCATGGACATGGATGAGGCCCCAGGAAAGGATTCTCCGTCTTCTTCCTGGTTCCCTGACAGCAGGTCCATACTCAGCTTTTCCTTAGATGAAGAAGGACTCTTGGGTCCTCCACAAAGTTCCATTTGGTTTTCAAGCACTACAGCAAACTCTGCTTCATCAGTCATCATTTCCTGAGAAACATCAATGCACATGTTCTATTTGCAACAAAAACCCAACAATCACAAAACTGCAAACAGTCTGCATGTGTATATACAACCAAGAACTTGAAACATTACTTTGAGTTTTAACTGTGGTCCAGTATTTACCATACATCAACAAATACTCTTTTCAGAAAACACAGCTTCATTTTAATCCAGTCTATATTTTTAAAAAGGAGGAAGCTAACACACAAAGTGTTGTTCAAAGCCAAACATGGCGTAACCATGAGTAATCAGCATGCTTTGGGGAATGGGCAACTCTTGTCAACCAAAAAATGGATTACTTCTTTGAAGGAGTAGAAACCAATCTGTGCCAACTCTTGTTAGGGAAATGATTCCTTTGCTTTGTCCTCAGTATAGAAGGCCAATACAAACTGACAACAACATCTCACATGGACATTTGAAGAAAGAAAAACTACAGGCCTTTATACTAATATCTCACCAGAACTTAAACCCAATAATCCGAAACCAAACATGAATAAAATACAGTAATTATAAAAAGGACATACATCCCAGCTTGATGAGGTATATTGCAGGAAGGCAAGATTGGTTTAAAATTCCAAAAGCAGTACTTCCTAGGTGGCACAGTGGTTAAGAATCCGCCTGCCAAGGCAGGGGACACAGGTTTGATCCCTGCCCTGGGAAGATACCACATGCCGCAGAGCAACTAAGCACGTGCGCCACAACTATTGAGTTGTGCTCGAGAGCCCATGAGCCACACTTATTGGGCCCATGTGCTGCAACTACTGAAGCCCACACGCCTAGAGCCCGGGCTCTGCAACGAGAAGCCACCACAATGAGGAGCCTGGGCACCACAATGAAGAGTAGCCCTGCTCTCGGGCAACTAGACGAAGCCTGTGTGCAGCAATGAAGACCCAACACAGCCTATTAATTAATTAATTAATTAATTAAAAAAGCCCCAACAGAGTCCCTGGCCTGGGCAGGGGCCAACTTTCCAAGGAACAGTCTCAGTTGCCCCTGATCGCAGAGGGAGCCCCAAGAAAGAGCCCACACCCCCAGTGCTGAGAAAGCACCCAGGATAAAGGTCTCTTCCTCGACAGCTGAGCCACAGCCCCCAAGGGAGAGGCCCACCCTAGTCTCAGAGCATCCTCGGAACAGCACCTCCTTGGCTGTGATAGCACCAATGCTAAGTCCTCTGAAATGGAGCCAGCGCTCCCACTAACAGTCCCCACGGGCCAGGAGCAGATCACAAGGAAAAGCCACGTGATCAGGGCAGACACAGACGGTCCAAGGCCAAGGGCCCCCCATGCTGAGCTGGCCACCCGAGGAGAGGCTCTCACAGCTGAGGGAGAGCCCCCAGGGGAGGCGGACCTGCAGCCCTGGGGTAATGCACCCAGGAAACATCCCCTCTCAGGGATGGGACACAGGCCAAGAAGCACTCCTGTCCCCGCGCCAGCGATGGGCCCCCGCCGAAGCGCCCTCTCCCCCGTGGGAATCACACTGGATGAAACCCTCCCAAACCTGAGCTGGAGCGCCAGGGGCAGCCTGTCCGCGACACGCCTGAGCTAAGGCACCCGAGGAAGGCCTCCCCCGGGCTGAGGCCAGCCCCCAAGCCAGCATCTCCCCAGAGCTGAGGGGGTCCCACCCCGGACAGAGAACACCCGGGGACAACCGCCCTCCCGGGCAGAGAGAAAGCCTCCGGGAAAAAGAACCCACATTCACACTATCAATCCTGACCTTGACGGAGGACCTGGAAGCAACTCACAAAATGGCAGTAGAGGCGTGGAGCCTCACACATGGATGTGCCCTGTGCAGTTGCTAGAAATACGCCCCCTCGGGTCCCTGGGAGGGAAGTACACGAGGAAGTGTCGCACCAGAAGCTGATGTCTCACCGCCTGGGAGGGCTGAAGGGAAGCCGCTGACCACAGATGCTGCTGCCACGAGCCCCGCACCGATGGGCACTGAAGATGCTGTCGCCTGGAGTAGTCTCCACTCCTGGAGCCGCTGGGCCGCCGCCCGGAACCCGAGCCGGCTTCCCCAGAACTGCCTCTGGCGCCCTCTACTGGCCGACTTCTGTCTTCACTTCCGCAAGAAGAAAAAAATTAAAGGAACCAGAACCACTTTCACAGATCAGGCCAAAAGGGTGACTTTGGAGCTGAAGGACTAAATCAATACTGGCACACTATAGTAACAGAAAAAGAGGAAGGTTCTATGATCA
Source organism: Hippopotamus amphibius kiboko (assembly GCF_030028045.1). NCBI lineage: Eukaryota > Metazoa > Chordata > Mammalia > Artiodactyla > Hippopotamidae > Hippopotamus > Hippopotamus amphibius. Next base: position 17,716,784 of record NC_080203.1, on the reverse strand, counting down.
CCCTAACTGATGCAGAAAACGTGTGATAAAATGCAGACAATATCCATGAGGAACAATGAAAAGCATGCATTAAGATGGGTGTCTACCAGAAATCTGCAATGCACATTATTCCTAAGGGGGAAACATTTGAAGTAGCCCATGTAAAATCAAAGTAAGACAAGATTGCCACTGTCACCCCTTCTATACAACACTGCACTACAGGATTCCTGCCTCATACCTGTAGTGAATAAGGCTGTTCCCACAGAGTGAGATCTCAGGCTGTTGAATTATGGACAAACCCGGAGAATAGTGCTGAAGGGAGTCACCAGGCATGTTCAATAGTGACAACTGTCTGGGAATAGAGATTTCTGGGGAGCTCCAACCAGTTTTGCCGCCTCCACTGGCTGGTAGGTTGGTGGCATTCTGAGCTCCTCTAGGTGGGATGTTGTTGGTTTCAAGGCTACCACGGAGCTGAGGATCGGGCTGGGAATAGTGCAAGTTACAGCATCCCAAAACTCACTGGTGCTGTTGTGATCTCGCTTAATAGAATAAATGCTGTTCTTCAATAAATGCTCTTCAAGTCGTTGCAAGGCTTTTGTTAATTTTCAAAGTTTGGGAAATATTTGACAATATTTCCTCATATCTTTATTGTCTTGATGCAGGACAGGATTTTCACTCTACCAATCCAGAAGTGACTCTTATATAGGCAAGTCATATATATGGTACATATTAAACTAAGTATAAATCCAATGAATTAGAGTGTAAATTATGTATACTGTTTCTGTTTTTCTTCTGGAAAAAAAAACTAATATGGGCATTTCCTATGTACTGTAAATAAGCCGACTCACAGATACAGAGAACAAACTAGTGGTTACCAGTGGGGGGGGGGAGGGGCAATATAGGGGTAGGGGAGTAAGAGGTACAAACTATTATGTATAAAATAAACTACAAGCATATATTGTACAACATAGGGAATATAGCCAATATTCTATAACTATAAATGGAATACAACCTTTAAAAATTGTGAATCAGTATATTGTACACCTGTAATTTATGTAATATTGTATATCAACTATACTTCAATAAAAAAATTATAATCTGCCAAAAAAAAGATTTTTGCCAAGTTGCATTCTCATGTGGAAGATCTGGGGTGGAATGCACTTCCAAACTCATTCGGATTGTTGGCAGAATCCAAGTGCTTGCTGTTTAGGACTGAAGTCCCAGATTTCCTGCTGGTTTGTTAGCTGGGGCTCACCTGCAACTCTAGAGGCAACAACCAAGCCCTTTTCATGAGGTGCTCTCCATCTCCAAGCCAGCAATGACACATCAACTTCTCCTCATGCTTCCTCAATACCTCACCCACTTGTGCCACCTCCTGGAGAAAATTGTCTGCTGAAAAGGCTCATGACAGGAGGTTTGGTGCTTGCATTAATCCTACTATGTGAAGGTCCATTGATTAGTAATCTTAGTTACATTTGCAAAATCACTTTTTTTTAAACTCTTTATTGGAATATATTTGCTTTACACTCTTGTACCCATCTCTGAGGTACACCAAAGTGAATCAGCTGCATCTACACACATATCCCCATATCCCCTCCCTTCCGGGACGCCCCCCCCACCTACCCGTCCTGGCCCTCCAAGGCATCTCCCATGAAGTTGATCTCCTTTTGTTATACAGCAACTTCCCACTAGCCATCAATTTTACAGCTGGTAGTGTAAATATGTCTATGCTACTCTCTCACCTTGTCCCAACTTCCCCTTCGCCCCTCACCCCAGCCCCATGTCCTCAAGTCCATTCGCTACTTCTGTATCTCCACTCATGCCTGTCACTGGTTTCATCAGTACCATTTCTTCAGATTCCATATATATGTGTTAGCATACGGTATTTGTTTTTCTCTTTCTGGCTTACTTCACGCTGTATGACAGGCTCTGGGTCTATCCACCTCATTACATATAGTTCAATTTCATTTATTTTTATGGCTGAGTAATATTCCATTGTATATATGTGCCACATCTTCTTTATCCATTCATCTGTTGATGGGCATCTAGGTTGTTTCCATGTCCTGGCTGTTGTAAATAGTGCTGCAATGAACATTATGCTACTTGTTTTTTTTGGATCATGGTTTTCTCTGGATATATGCCCACGAGTGGGATTACTGGGTCATATGGTAGTTCTATTTTTAGTTTTTTAAGGAATCTCCAAACTGTTTTCCATAGTGGCTGTACCAGCTTACAATCCCACCAACAGTGCAGGAGAGTTCCCTTTTTTCCACACCCTCCCCAACATTTATTGTCTCTAGATTTTTTGATGATGGCCATTCTGATCGGTGTGAGGTGATACCTCATTGGGGCTTTGACCTGCATTTCTCTAATAATTAGTGATGTTGAGCATCTTTTCATGTGTGTGTTGGCCTTCTGTATGTCTTCTTTGGAGAAATGTCTATTTAGGTCTTCCGTCCATTTGTGGATTGGGTTATTTGCTTTTTTGGTATTAAGCTGCATGAGCTGCTTGTATATTTTGGAGATTAATCCTTTGTTCATTGCTTCGTTGGCAAGTATTTTCTCCCATTCTGAGGGTTGTCTTCTTGTCTTGTTTATGGTTTCTTTGGCTGTGCAAAAGCTTTTAAGTTTCATGAGGTCCCATTTGTTTATTCTTGATTTTATTTCCATTATTCTAGGAGGTGGGTCAAAAAGGATCTTGCTTTGATGTATGTCATTGGGTGTTCTGCCTATGTTTTCCTCATGGAGTTTTATAGTGTCTGGCCTTACATGTAGGTCTTTAATCCATTTTGAGTTCATTTTTGTGTATGGTGTTAGGAAGTGTTCTAATTTCATTCTTCTACACGTTGCTGTCCAATTTTCCCAGCACCACTTATTGAAGAGGCTGTCTTTTTTTCCATTGTATATTCTTGCCTCCTTTGTCAAAGATAAGCTGCCCATATGTGCTTGGGTTTATCTCTGAGTTCTCTATTCTGATCCATTGATCTTCCTCTCTATTTTTGTGCCAGTACCATACTGTCTTGATCACTGTGGCCTTATAGTATAGTTTGAAGTCAGGAAGCCTAATTCCTCCAACTCCATCGTCCCTTCTCAAGATTGCTTTGTCTATTCAGGGTCTTTTGCATTTCCATACAAATTGTAAGATTTCTTGTTCTAGTTCTGTGAAAAATGCCATTGGTAATTTGATAGGGATTGCATTGATTTTGTTCTATAATACGATGGGAGTAACACCAGAGGGCAAAGGTCATGGGGACCTTTAATCTTAAAATTCTCCCAAGCAAGAGAGAAGTGTTAATGTAGCAGGAGGCAGAACCATGAGTTTGGGGCCACTTCCTCATGCAAAGTGCTTGTGGCTTCAGGACCTCCTTGAATCCGCTCTTGCACATACCTCCTCCATTTGATAGTGGGCTGTTTCTGTGCATACCCTCTGCTGTGACTTGATAAGAAAACACCTGGGTTAGGATGGGCAGGTCAGGTGGCATGGGAACTTGGTGTCCCATGGTCAAGCATTCAGTCTCTACTAAGGCCCAGGAGTAAGGCATATGTTTCTCAAATGTACTACAATGACTTTTGTCTCCAGGAAATTAGTGCCAGTTCAGAGCTGGGATCCTATAATCGTAGAGAAATTGGAGTATTTCTCTTCCCCAATGTATAGTCACCCTAATAAGCTAAGACTTCAGTGAAAATCACAATTACAAAAGCAAAAGAGACAGTCTTCCATTTTTCATATTTGTCCAATCAGGATATACAATTGAATAAAAGGGTTTAGAAACTGGTTTCCACTTTAATACAAACAAAAAACTCTTGTAAAAGGTTTTTTTTTTTGGGGGGGGGGTTGGTTTTTGTTTGTGTGTGTGTGTGTTCAGCTGTATGTGCTGTTTGTATATTTTGGAAATTAAGCCCTGTTTGTTGCATCATTTGCAAATATTCTCTACCATTCTGTAGGTTGTCTTTTCGTTTTAATTATAGTTTCCTTTGCTATGCAAAAGCTTTTCAGTTTAATTGCAAAGCTTATTTTAAGTACAGCAGAATTGATGTAAAATGGTCATAGCAGTGAAAAGTATTAAAATGAAATTGTTAGAGTATTAATGTAAGAAGCCATTTCACTTTTGACACAGTTGTTTGGAAGGGATTGCTTCACTGCCTTTACAACTTTAAAAATGTTTGTTAAACACCCTGTCAGAAGAGAGTCATTTTCAGTATTACAGATTCCTGTACTATTGTGGTAAGATTCACCTGTGCTTTGGAATCTTCATAAAATATGCTTTCTTTTGGAATATATTTCATTGCTAAGAAAGGTTAAACATTGCTTTCACCTCGATGTAGAAATATCGTTGTTTTGTTTTTCTTTCAATGCTACCAAAATAAAACTCATTTTCATTAAAAAATCCCACCACAGCAGAACTCATATTAGTGTTTAATTGAATAACCAGAAGACTGGGGTCTTGAAGGGGCACGTTTAGAATCCTGCCTACCACACAGGCCAAAAGTGGACAGCGCCTGTGCTCCAGTCCACTCTGGGACAGCCCAGAAGGACGTGGTGAAGGGTAATCCTCCCAGAGGGAAGAACTTTGAGCAGTGCACCTGGCTGTTCATTCTGCCTGGAGGAGAGATGACCATAAGTATGAGAGCATATCCATGCATAGGTCATGTTCGATTCATGGGCTGGAGGGTCAGGGACTTTGAGGATGCATGATTGAACATTTGGAACAAAAAGGTCTGGGGGAAAGTATGTGGCTACACCTGTCCCAGATGGATATATGATGTGAAGATACTTGTGTCTTATGGGAGTTCTCAGCAAATAAGCTTAGCAGAGCAGAATTTTAATAATCTGATGGATAGGGTATTCATCATCTAGCCATCAATCAGCCTCTTTTCCCAGCATTCAGGTCACAATCCAATGGGCTCAAGAACCAAGTGGCCAAGTGGCAAGAATGGAGGTTCTGCTCAGCAACATGTGCTTCCACTCGCCAAGGCTGATTTCACTATAATCACTGCTGAGGGCCCAGTCTGCAAGAAACAGAGACCAACACTGAGCCCTCGATATGGCATCAGTCTCCAGAGTAAGGGGCCAGCTACCAGGTGGCAAGTGATTACATTGGACGGCTTCCATTAAGGAAGGGGCAGTGCTTTGTCTGCACTCAAATAGATGCTCTAGATATGGATTTTCCTTCCTAGCTGAAGTGCTTTTGAGAAACCAATATTTATAGACTTGAAAAATGCCTCATTCACCATCATGGTATTCAAATCAGCATCACTTCTAAGTAAGGAGCCCATTTCACAGGTAATGAGTGCAGCAATGGAGCAGTGTTCATGGAATTCGCTGGGTTTATTGTGTTTCCCCTCATCCTGAAGTGAAACGACCTTTGGAAGACTCACATATGTTTTTAGCCAGGTGGTAAGAACTTGAGGGGCTGGGGCAACAAGCTCTAGGAGATGGTAATGCTCTACCTAAGCATTTATATGCACAGAATTATGGTGCTATTTCTTCTATCAAATGGATTCATGGGTCCTGCAATCAAGGTATGTAAGTGGGAGTGCCTTGCCTCACTATTACCCCTGGTGATACAACAGAAAAACTTTGTGTCTTGTCCCCACAACAAGAGCCCTAACTCTTCTGTGCTAGAGGTCTGAGTTCCAAAGAAAGAAGCGCTTTCACCATGGGATGCAACAATGACTTCATTGAATGGGAAGTTGGAACTTCCAGCTGACCTCTTTGGATTCCCTATCCCTCTCAATCAACAGGGGAAGAAGGGCTGTACTGTCCTGGCTGGGATGATTTATCAAAGGCACGTTGATTTCCTACTACTAAAGGGGCTATGGAGGACTATATCTGATATATCTAGAAAGTTACTTGATACTCCCATGTTTTGTGATTAAAGTCAGTGGATAGTGTATGTATATCAAATCAGCACAATGTACACTTTAAATATCTTACATCTTTATTTGTCAATAAAGTTGGGGAGAAAAGTCAGTGGATAATTATAATAACCTAATTGAGGCAAAACATCTAATGGCCAAAGCATTCAGGAATGAACATTGAGTCACCTCCCCAGGCACAGAACCATGAAGAGCTGAGTGCTGGTTGAGGACAAAGGTATTGAAAGAAGGTGGTTATAAATACCAGCAATGTGACCTGCTGCACAAACCAGGATTGTAATAGTATTTAACCTGATGAATTAATAACATACCCCTCCTCAAGGGGAAAACAAATAAATAAGAAAGCAAACTACATTTTCAATGAAAATCCTTAGGGCCAAAGCCAGATTTTACTGACATAGAATCATAGCATTAAAAAGCTCCACTGCTTTTTCTTAACCTCTGGAAGGCAATTCCCTTGAGTGCCATATTCTAGGAAAATTCAGCAATACCCAGCATCATCCTACAGCACAGCAAACTTTTCCTTGTTTCTCACTGATAGTTGTCATAGGATTATCTTTTGATGTAATTAACTTTGTTGTGAAGATGGTGGGAATTTATTTTTCTAGTACCTTCTCAAGGTCCTGAATCTTCTTTTTTTTCAATTTATTATTTATTTATTTATTTATTTATTTATTTATTTATTTATTTAATTGGCTGTGTTGGGTCTTTTTTGCTGTGCACAGGCTTTCTTTTTAGCTGCAGTGAGCAGGGGCTACTCTTTGTTGTGGTGCGCGGGCTCCTCATTGCCATGGCCTCTCTTGTTGTGGAGTACAGGCTCTAGGCACGTGGACTTCAGTAGTTGCAGCACATGGACTCAGTAGTTGTGGCTCATGGGCTCTAAAGCGCAGGCTCAGTAGTTGTGGCACACAGGCTTAGTTGCTCCACGGCATGTGGGATCTTCCTGGAGCAGGGATCGAACCCATGTCCCCTGCATTGGCAGGTGGATTCTCAACCACTGCACCACCTAGGAAGCCCCTGAATCTTCTTTTAAATCTGAAAATAAACAGATATTTCATTAACCAAAAGATTCCTAAAACAACTATGTTATGCAAGACATTGTGAGGGATACAAAAAGGAGCTTACAGTGTACATGGAATTATACCTCATGGAACATTTCAGCATACAAAATCAACACACATAAGTCAGTTACATTTCTATACACTAACCGTGAACAATCTGAAATGGAAATTAAGAAAACAATTCCATCTACAAGAGCATCAAAAAGAATAAAATACTCAGACATAAACCTAACAAAGAAGGTGAAATATTTGTACACTGAAAACTACAAAACACCACTGAAAGAAATTAGAGAAGACACAAATAAATGGAAAGGCACCCCATGTTCATGGATTGGAAGATTTAATATTGTTAAGATGCCCATACTAACCAAAGCAATCTACAATGTAATCCCTATCAAAATCCCAATGTCATTTTTTATAGAAATAGAAAACTTGATCTTAAAATTCCTGTAGAATCTCAAGGGACATCAAACAGACAAAAAAATTTTGAAAAAGAATAAAAGTGGAAGACTTACATTCCTGATTTCAAAACATATTAGAAAGCTATAGTAATTAAAACAGCATGTTACTGGCAAAAAGACACACAAGTAGACCAATGGAATAGAATAGAAATAAATCCTCACATATATGGTCAAATGCTCTTCTATATGGGTGTCAAGACTTCTCAATGGAGGGACTTCCCTGGTGGTCCAGTGGTTAAGACTTCACCTTCCAATGCAGGGGGCATGGGTTTGATCCCTGGTTGGGGAGATAAGACCCCACATGCCTCATGGCCAAAAAACCAAAATATAAAACAGAAGCAATATTGTAACAAATTCAATAAAGACTTAAAAATATGGTCCAAATAAAAAAATCTTAAAAAAAAAACTACTCAATGGAGAAATGTCTTCAAAAAAATGGGACTTCCCTGGTGGTCCAGGGTTTAAGACTCCACACTTCCACTGAAGGGGGCATGGGTTCGATCCCTGATTGGGGAACTAAGATCCCACATACCACACAGTGCAGCCAAAAAGTTTAAAAAAAAATGGTGTTGGGAAAACTGGATATTCACATAAAAAGAATGAAGAGAAGACTTTCCTGGTGGTCCAGGGGCTAAGATTCTGCACTCCCAATGCAGGGAACCTGGGTTCAATCCCTGGTCAGGGAACTAGATGGCATATGCTGCAACTAAGAGTTCACATGTTGCAACTAAAGATCCCGCATACCACAACAAAGATCCCATGTGCCAAAACGAAGACCTGGCCCAGCCAAATAAATAAATAAACATTTTTTAAAAAAAGAATGAAGTTGGGGGCTTCCCTGGTGGTGCAGTGGTTAAGAATCCGCCTGCCAATGCAGGGGGCATGGGTTCAAGCCCTGGCTGGGGAAGATCCCACATGCCACAGGGCAACTAAGCACGTGCACCACAACTACTGAGCCTGTGCTCTACAGCCTGTGAGTCACAACTATTGAGCCCACATGCCACAACTACTGAAGCCCACACACCTAGAGCCCGTGCTTTGCAACAAAAGAATCCATGGCAATGAGAAGCCTGTGCACCACAACAAAGAGTAGCCCCTGCTCGCCGCAGCTAGAGAAAGCCTGCGTGTAGCAACGAAGATCCAACGTGGCCAATAAATAAATAAATAAATTTATTAAAAAAAAAAGAATAAAGTTGGACCCTTACCTTACACTATAAACAAAAATTAACTCAGAGTGGATTAAAAACCTAAATGTAAGACCTAAACTATAAAACTCCTGGAAGAAAACAAAGGGGAGAAGCTTCGTGACACTGGACTTGGCAATAATTGCTTGGATATGACACTAAAAGCACAGACAACAAAAGCAAAAATAAACAAATGCTGTAATGCAGAGGAGGCTTGTGCAGGGGAAGGAGTTCAGGAGTTCAGTTTAAACACATGGGATAGATTGAGTTTAAATGTGTCTTAGACATGCCAGTGGAGATAACATGTATGTATTTGAATTTAAGTCTGGAGTTCAGGAGTAAGTTGTAGTCTAGAGGTATAAATTTAGGAATTGTTGAAATACACATCATATTTAAAACTCTAAGACTATGTGGGATCATATAGGGAGACAGTATATTCAAGGGAAGAAGGCCCAGGATCCAGATTTGGGGCTCTACAATATTTAGTGGTGGGAATGAAAAGAAACAACTAGAAGAGGAGAATGAAAAGAGTATCAGGAAACAGGGAAGAAATCAGGGAAATGTGGTTTCTGGAAACCCAAGAAGGTTTCCAGGGAGAAGTGAGTGAACAACTGTGTCAAATACTGCTGAGAAGTTAAAAGAAACATGCAGCAGACACTGAGGGCTTGACATGACAGTTTCAGTGGAATGGAAGATGTAGAAGCCAGAGTCCACTGGATTAGAGTATGAACAGGATGATGACGTGCAGACCCATCCTCTTGTTGAGCCCATCCTCTCCTACTGCCTCAGGAACCTGCGCCATCCTTCTAACTCTTGCAGCAACTCCAAATTGTTGCACCTTATTAGATTCTTTCCCTTCCACTTGCAAACATGCACATATCTCTCTGTTCCTCAAAGACATAATTACCATTTTCCTTCCTATTTTAGTAACAGCAAGGCCATACTCTACCTTCTCTTAGATGAGGAAAGACTATTGGGTTCTGTAGGACTTTTCATTTTGTTTTCAAGCCCTGCAGCAAACTCATCAGCTTCATCAGTCATCATTCACTGAAAAAAAAATCAATCAACATATTCCATTAATGACAAAAATACGACCATCACAAAATTCAAAGTCTTCAAATGTGTATACAACCATGCATTTGCACCATAATATGGTTTTAATCATGGGACAAAAACAGAGAAACACTCTGTTCTCAGAAATGCAACTAAATTTTAATCCAGTTTAAGTGAAATAAGGAAGTTAAAATGCAAGGTGTTGTCCAAAGTCAAACATGGTACAACCATGATTAATCAGAATGTTTGGGGAATGAGTGTCTCTCAGCAACCAAAAGGGGACTAACGCATAATTACCCATTGAAGAAGCACAACTCATTCTGTATCAACCCTTTTTAGGGAAAGTCATTCTTTTGTGTGTGTGTCCTTTTATGCTTTAAACTCATCATTAACAAATATTGATTACCACTTTACCCAGTGCTACACATAGATGGTGAAGCATAGGGTAGTTTGAAAATGTAAGTCCCCTCACCCCCAAACACCGGGAGATTCAAATATGTCCACCTAGGTGCTGGGTTGGGGTGCGGGGTACTTTTCAGTGTTGGGGGATAAGGATCAGAAGTATAGAAGGTTATCTTTAAGCAGTTATCATCCAAGGATAACAAAGACTATGCCCCCCATTATTTGAATGGAATGACGATAAAGAATTTTTCCATACCATTTGCATTTCCCATAATAGAAGAGTACAAAGAGGGCAAAGACATTTTATTGAGCATTTACTACCTACCAGGTACTATTCTAAACGCTTTACATATGTTAACTCACTTAATCCCCTGCAGAACCCTATGAGTTAGGTGTGATTACCATCCTCATTGTTACAAATGAGGAAACCAAGTCTCAGAAAGTTTAAGGAAAACTCTAATTAATTCAGGACTGGGGTAGGTGGAATACAATTATGTCTAGTTTCTGTTAGACAAGGATTGTTGCATGTTCCGTGCCTTGATACCAATGGTCTCTTCCATGAGTACAGATATAACATGACTCTCCCATCCCTGCCAGAAATGAGATAGAGCTCCAAAGAAGAGCCACTCTTCGGGGCTTAGAAAGAACACTCAAGGGAAAGTACCACTCCCAGGACAGTTAGAGCACCCGAAGAAATACCCCCACCAGGACTGAGATACAGCTCTCAAGGAAAGCTCTCCTACTGCATAGCTGAGACAGGGTTCCCAAGAAAACTTCCTCTCCCTGTACTGACATAAACACCCAAGAAAGAGTGTCATACCTTGGCTGAAATAGAGTACCCAATAAAGTCCTCTCCAGGGCTTAGAGAGAACTTAAGTGGAAAATTCCCCACCACCTCCAAAAGGGTTGAAGTCAAGATCTTGTTGAAGACACCCAGCTGTGACTTAGTGTGCAATAGCGAATTTTTGTGGAGCCACAAATCCACCTTCTGGAATTAGAGATGTAGCACACAAGGAAGAATCCCTTTGGCTAGGGCAGAGATCAAATGCCCAAGGACAAGCCCCTCCTTTAACACTACTGAGATAGAAGGCCATAGGAAGAGCTCCTCCCTGCCTCCATGGGGCTGAGACAGGGCACTCAAGCATCTGCCACCCATGGCAAAGACAGAGCATCCAAGGAAGAGCCCCTGCCCCAGGGCAAATATAAAACACCCAGAGTAGAGTTCTTCCTCACAGGACTGAGAAACAGAATCTGAGAAACAAACCCAGGGCTGAGATGGAGAGCACCCACAGGAAAGTCCTCCCCCGGCACTGAGATAATCACCCAAGGAAGAGATCCTCCTCAATGGACTGAAACAGAGCACTCAGGGAAAGCCCCTCATCAACAGAGCTGAGAGAAAATGCCCAAGGGAACATTCTCCCGCAGTGCTGAGATAGTCACCCAAGGAAAAGTTCCCCCCATCCCATGGCTGATCTATAGTGCCCAAGGAAGAGTTCCCCCTCCCCGGGTTGAGATAGATCACCCAAGGAATAGTACCACCCCCTGGACTCAGAACAACCAAGAAAGAGTCCCCTTGCAGGGTAAAGCACCCAAGACAAAGTATTCCCCCTGCCCAAGGGCTGAAATCCTGACCTTATTGGAGGAGACTAGAAGCAACTCAGAGAATGGCAGTAAGGTTGTTGTGGCACCACACCGGTGGAAATTTCTAGAAATCTGCCTCTGGGGTATCTGAGAATGTTGCATACAGAGATGTCTCACCAGAAGCAGTCTGATGTATACTACTGCCTGAGAGGCTTCCAAGGGAAGCTGCTAGCCATCGAGTGCTGCTGGCCTCTATGCCCTGCACCAGCCTGGCACTGGAGCAGCTGTGTGCAGTGCAGAGCTTGGCCCTGGAGAAGCCTGGTGCCCAACAGGAACCCTCTGTGCCAGCAAGCCAGGACCCAGAAGCAAAACTTTCCGCTTACAATGTCTCTGGCGCCCTCTACAGACAAACGTCTGGGACAACTGTTATACGAAAGAAAAAGAGAGAGAAAGGAATGGACCGTTTTCACAGATCAGGCCACACAGATTAATTTGGAGCTGAGAGGTAAGAAATGGATAACCAGCACACTATATTAACAAATAAAAGAGGAAACTCATACAGTCATCCTAATCAATGCACAAAACACAAGCGATAAAAATGCAACAACTATTCATGAGGACAAAATTAAAAGCATTTGTTAAGAAGTGAATCTGCCAGAAATCTATAGTGTACATTATTCCCAGTCGTGAAAAATTAGAAGTATTCCTTTGTAAGATCAAGATAGGGATGTCCACCACTTCTATTCAACACTGTACTCCAAGAATCCCTAGCTTGTACCCTAAGACAATAAAAAATAAGTTATTCGGCTAAACTAAAACTTCAAAGTAGTCCATAGACAAATAAAGAATCTGACAAAGAGAATATAAAATATTCTATTATATCTATAAAATATTCTATTATATCTATAAATATCTATAAAATATTTACAATAGATATAAAATCAACACATAAAAATTCATTATATTTCTATATAACAGCAACAAGAAATTCAGGAAATGTAAGTTTTTAGGCTATTACTAAAATTAGCAAAATTATATAATAGTAAAGATACATATGGGAATATACAGTATATATGAAATATACATATACAGAGAGACAGAGAATGTTGGGGGGGGGTGTATGGGATGAATATAACTAAACGTGTAATAATAGTATGCAGACAATTACAAAATTTTATTGAAAGATATCAGAGAAGACTTAAAATGAGGGCTACACCATAGATAGGAAGACTCAGTGTGCAAGTCCTCCGCCATTCAATTTGATGTATAAATCTAACACAATTACAATCAAAATTCCAATAGTTTTTCATGGAACTTGACAAGCTGATTCTAAAATCTAAATGGAAAAGTAAATCCCCAAGAATAGCCAAAACAAACACAAATAAGAACAAATTAGGGGGATCTGCCTTACTATCTCAAGGCATTATTAACCTTTAGTAATAAAGACAGTATGATATGGATGCAGAGGTACAGGAAGTGAACCATGATATAGAATAGCAGAGCCCAGAAACAGTTTCATGTATGCTGGGAATCTGATACATTTCAGAGGTGTCATTGAAGATCACTGGGGAAATAATAGACTTTCTTTTCACAGCATATGCTGCTGAGACAATTGGCAATCTATGTGAAAAATAATGCAATTGGATCTCTTCCTCACACCATATACAAAAAAATTTCAGATTGATTAAGTACTTAAATGTGAAAGAAAAAATTAAGACTTTAGAAGTTAGGAGTTAGAGTATCTTTAAGATTTCAAAAATAGGAAAATATTTCTTAAAGAGGACACACAAAGAAGCCCACTAAATGTAACAGAAAAGGTTGATGCAATAGTATTGGTAATACTCTCATTCTTAAGTTTGATGTGAGTTTACACAAGTCCCTTTTGTTAAGTTTCAGCTTATATATATGCTCCATACATTTTTGTATGGACCAAATACTACATTACAAAATGTTTGACTGCAAAGAGAAAGGCATATAAATTACGGCGGAGAAAGAAGTCAGTACCCTTAAAAACAAAGGAAGAAATAACCCAACTTTTAGCAGAAACCTAGTGTCACTAGTGAACCTGTGGTTTAAAGGAACTATTATAAAAAGCAGGGTTAACATTAAAGAAAAGCATAAAAAAACAAAAATCCTAGCAAGCTGTTATCTTTAATGGATATTTGCTTCATCCCATGAATGCAAAAATGGTCAACATTTGAAAGTCTATTCTTATAATTCACCATTTTAATAGGTAAAAGAAGAAAAAAAAACATGATTATCTCAGTAAATCCCAAAATTGCATTTGACAAAATTCAAGATCCATTCCTGAGTTTTAAAAATAATGATAACAAGGAATAAGATACAGGGTTAACATACAAAAGTCAACTGCTTTCCTAAATACCAACAATGACTACTAGAATTTGAAATTTAAAAAAGAATACCACTTACAATAGCACCAAAGTAATGAAATACATATAAATCAAACAAAATATGTACAGGATCTCTATGTGGAAAACTACAAGATTTATATAAATGTAGACATATTCTATGTTCACAAAATGAAAGATTCAATATTATTATGATGTCAGTTCTTTCCAATGTGATCTATAGATTGAAAGCAATCCCAATCAAAGTCGCAGCAAATTATTTTATAGATATCGACAAACCGATTCTAAAGATTATAGGGAAAGATAAAAGATCCTGAATAGCCAATGTAATACTGAAAAATAAGGACAAAGATGGAAGGACTCACACTACCCAATTTCAAGACAGTGTAAAGCTACAGTAATCAAGACAGTGTGGTATTGTTAAAAGAGTAGACAGGTAGATTAACGGAATAGGGTAGACAGCCCAGAAGCAGACCCACACATATATAGTTGACCTATTTTTGACAAAGGAGCAAAGGCAATTCAATGAAGAAAGCATAGTCTTTTCAACAAATGGCGTAACAATTGGGTGTGCATATGAAAAAAATGAACCTAAACACAGATCTTCTATCTTTCACAAAAATTAGCTAGAAAGGAATCACAGACCTAAATGTAAAATGAAAAACAATCAAACTTCTATAAGAAAACATAAGAGAAAATCTAGATGGCTTTGGATTTGGAAATGAGCTTTTAAATTTAATACCAAAAGCAGGATACATGAAAGAAAAAATTGATAAGTTGGACGCTAATAAAATAAAAACTGTTCTGTGATAGACACTATTGTGAGAATGAAAAGACAAACCATGGGCTGGGAGAAAATATTTGCAAAACACATATCTGTAAAAGACTTGTATTCAAAATATACAAAGAACTCTTAAAATGCAACAGTAAGTAAACAACCCGATTTCAAAATTACGCAAAAGATCTAAATAGATATTTCACCAAAAGAGAAATACAGATGGCATATAAACATATGAAAGATGCTCAACATCCTTTGTCATTAGGGAACTGCAAATTAAAATGAGATATCACCACACATCTATTACAACAGTTAAAATTTAAAACCTGACAATACGAACTGCTGGCAAGGATGCAGAGTAACAGGAAGTCATCCATGGCTGATGCGAATGCAAAACGGTAAGGTCACTTGGGAAGACAGCTTGGCAATTTCTTATAAAGCCATATGTAATCTTACCATATGATCCAGCAATGATGCACCTTGGTATTTACCCAACTAATTTGAAAAATTAAGTCCACACAAAAACATGCATGCGAGTGTTTATTTATAATCATCAAAAACTGGAGATGTCTTTCAACAGGTGATGGATAAACAAACTGTGGGACATCCATACAACGAACTATTATTCAGAGATGTAAAAAATGAATTATCAAGCCACGGAGAGACATGGAGGAAACTTGAATGTGTATTGCTAAGTGAGAGAAGCCAGTTTGAAAAGGCTACATACTGTACAATTCCAACTATACTACACTCTGGAAAAGGCAAAACCATAGAGACAGTAACAAGGTCAGTGGTGTACAGGGGCTCAGGGGAAGGAGAGGGTTGAATATATGAAGCACAAGGGATTTTTAGGGCTGTGAATTTATTCTATATGATAATGCAATTGTGGATACATAACGTTATGGATTTGTTAAAACCCACTGAAGTTTAGAGCACAAAAAGTGAACCTTGGTGTATATTTTAGAAAAACATTTAGGTGAGGGGAATCCCAGGAAAGAATGCAGAATGTGACAAAACTAACTATATCACAAAATTTTGAAACAAACGTATTGAAGAGAGTGGGCAGGAAATGTGCTGACCTAAGTAACTTCGGAAACAAGCGGAGTATGAAAACAAATGGCAAAAAAAAAACCCTACACAATCACTGTGCTTTGGTTGAAAAAGTTGTTTCCCAATATATGTGTTAACAATTCTGAAAACACTGCACATGTATACTGGAATTAAACAATTCAAGTAAGTGGGTAGCAGATGGTGAGAACCAGGTCTCTCAGTGTTGGAGTGGTTTACAGATAAGCAAGGGGAGGAGGTTAGAATGATGCATGTGGTGATGGAATGAACATCAGTATGAATTTGTGTTTCACTTAATAAAAATACAGATGTTACATATAGAAATATTTATACATATGTGTATAGGCACAGGTTAGTACACACACATATATTTCCTTGCTCTGTCAGCTGGAAGGGCCTGGAAGCGACAAAAGCCCAGCAGCAACTGAGCACGACTAGGGCCCAGATCTTGGTTTCCAGTACCATTCTCCAATAAAAAGAACCAGGTTCCTTGGAGAAAAGGCTGACTCTAGGACTGGGGAAGGAAATACACAAGATGAGCCTGGAACATCCTGTAGTGCCAGAAAGTGAGAAATGCTGGGGAAAAATCCACAGTAATGGGAGTGATGTCAAAGGGACATAGGAGTCAGGTGAAAGAGCTACCAATGTCCAAAACTGGAACAATTTCAACGATAAAATTAAGTTTACTGTATGATAACCCAGAGTACGAAATAAATTAATATCCATGAACCAAACTCATATAAATAAAATATTGAATAAATTAACAAGTGTGGGAGAAGAGACATATCTCCCATGCAGAAGAATTCCAGATAATTGACGTAGATACTCCATCCTCAAGGAGGTGGAGCATAACTCCCCACTCCCTAAGTGTGGGCTGTGCATGGCAACTGCCTTCCAAAGAGGACAGTATGGAAAGGGTAACTCTACCATGGAGAAACCTGAAAAACACTGCTTTAGGTGATCAGGAATAACATCAACAGGGACTTCCCTGGTGGCACAGTGGTTAAGAATCCGCCTGCCAATGCAGGGGACACAGGTTCGAGCCCCAGTCCGGGAAGATCCCACATGCCGCGGAGCAACTAAGCCCATGTGCCACGACTACTGAGCCTGCGCTCTAGAGCCCGTGAGCCACAACTACTGAGCCCATGCTCCACAACTACTGAAGCCCGTGTGCCTAGAGCCCATACTCCACAAGAGAAGCCACCGCACTGAGAAGCCCACACACCGCAACAAAGAGTAGCCCTCACCCGCCGCAACTAGAGGAAGCCCACAGGCAGCAATGAAGACCCAATGCAGCCAAAATTAAAAATAATAAATTAATTAATTTGAAAAAAGAATAACATCAACAGGGAATTCCCTGGTGGTCCGGTGGTTAGAACTCCATGCCATGACCCGGGTTCAAACCCTGGTCGGGGAACTAAGATCCTGCAAGCCGCGTGATGCAGCCAAAAAAAAAAAAAAAATCAACAGTGATAATTCATGTTAATAAATGCGTGCCCTTGTTATGATAACAATGGCACACATAATCCAAGTCTAATAACGGTAAAAAACATTGGCCAAATCCCAGTAGAGGAACATCTTCCAAAATACCTGACCAGTATTCCTCAAAACTGTCAAGGTCACCAGCAATAAGGAAAGTCTAAAAACTTGTCACGGCCAAGAAAAGCCTTAGAAGACATCACGGCTAAATGACTCGCATGGCCAAGTAAGTACCTTGTAAATAAATAAATATTTTAAAATAAAATAAATGTAATGTGGTGTCCTGGATGCAATCCTGGAACACAAAAAGGACATTAGGTAAAAACTAAGGAAATCTGAATATTAACTCTGGTTAAAAGTAATGTATCAATATTGGTTCAAGGATTGTTATCAAATGTACCATGCTAACGTAAGATGTTAACCAGTGGTGAAACTGAGGTGGGTTATGTGGGAATTTTCTGTACCGTCTTCCCAACTTTTCTGTAAATCTAAAACAGTTCTAAAAAATAAAGTTTACTTAGAAAATACCATTTAAAAAAGGAGGTAGAAGGACTATCTAAAAGAGACTAGAGAGATAAACTAACCAGTGTAATTTGTGAACCTTGATGGGGGCAGCTATAAAAGTCATTCTGGGGACACGGGTAAATTTGAATATATTAGATAGTTCATCCTTTTCTTAAGTGTGAGAATGGTATTGTGGTTAAATGGGAGAATGTCCTCACTCTTACAGGAGAGGCATTCTGACATATTTAGGGATGTCATAATGTCATGACATCATGAGTTACAGCCTTCATATTTAGGAATGTCATGATGTCATGACATCATGAGTTACAGCCTTCATATTTAGGAATGTCATGACATCATGAGTTCTGTAACTCACCACAGACAATTCAGGAGGGTTCGGGGAAAAAAGCACATTTGGAGAGAACAAAAGCAAAAGTAACAAAACATTAAGAATGGTGAATCTAAATGAAAAGTATTTTGGCACTCATCAAACTAATTCTTTCACACTTCTGTAAGTTTGAAATTTTTCAAAATAAAATTTTAGGAAAACTATCAATAAGATTTTAGAACTGGATAAAATGATACAAAAGTTCGTCTAAAATATAAACATGCAAGAATAACTATGAAAAATATCCTGAAATTAATAATAATGTGGTACAGACTAGCAATGCCAAATATGAAAATGTATAACAACTTAAAATGATTAAAAGACTGGTAATTTTTGCAAAAGACTGCAGAGTTCAGAAACAAATATGTCCGGAAACAATGTATGAGGGATGGTTTTTCAAATCAATGTGGGAAAAAGTCAATAAATAGGGTTGGGATAACCAGATAGCTATTTGGAAGAGAAAAATGTTGAATTCTTACCTCACTCCTTCCACCTAAATAAATTCCAAATGAACCAAAGATTTAAAGGTTAAAAAAAAAAACTTAAAAGTACTGGAAAAATACATTAAATTTATTCTTAAATGTAAAGAAGGCCTTTCTAAAGCAAGGCACAAAACCCAGAAGCCATAAAGACTGATAAGTTTTAACTACATAAATAAATAAAACTCAGGAAAATATTATTAAACATATGACAACGGACCAATTTTCTTAGCTTACAAAGAGCTCATACAAACTAATAAAAAACAAATCATCTAATAGAAAACAGAACATGACCACACAGTTCACAGAAAATGAAATATAAGTAACCAATAAACATGAAAATGTGCTCCATCTCTTTCATTAAAATGCATTATAACTTCATTAAGATGCAAAATACCATTTATTCACTTTCAGATGATCAAATTTTAAAAAGTTGAGGGCCCAGTATTGGCAAGGGCCTCATAAATAATTATTCTTATACAGTATACGTGGAAGCATAATTGGGCAAAGATTTCTGGAGATCAGTTTGGGAAAAACTACTGACCTGAAAATGAAAACTACCCTTCGACCCAGCAATTCTATTGCTAGGAATTAACCCTGTTAGTTTAATCTCGTTATATGTACAAGTAAGTTCACTGCAACATGGTTTAGCAATAGTAAAACACTGCGGAACAACCCGAAAGCCCATCAATGTTTGAACATTTATAACACATCATACATTAGAATACCATACAGTCATTAAAAAGAATGAGGTATTTCTGTACATACTGATACAGAAAGATCTTATAAGACACAGGTAGCAAAAAAAGCAAGGTACAGAAGAGTGTATACAGTCTGATTCCATTAATGTAAAAACTTTTTAAGTATATATTTGCTGGCAAATCATTTTTTTCCTGAAAGAATATACAAGACACTTAAAGCTGGTTACCTTTGGAGAGAGGTATTAGGAGCAGGAGGGAAGGGAGCAAGTTTTAATCTCATACCTTTCTGTACCGTCTGGTTTTTTTTGCCATGTGCATATATTATCTTTCTTCTTTCCTTTTAAAAGAATACTCGATTAGTCGGTTATTTTGAGATATTCCTATGTAGATTTGAATACTATCTTTCAAAATACTGCAGATAAGCGCCAAGCTTTGCAAACCAGAATTTCCTCTCAGATTTTCATTACATTTTAGGTTTGCCCCCTGACGCTTTAATCGTGATTTCCTGTTAAGTATAAATTGCCATTCTGTAATGGCAGTTTGGCTATGTAACACATTGGTGCTGGAATGATTAGACATTGCTACTCAAAAACCAATATTCTTATACTCCAGAGGGCAGTTGATAATTCATACACATGAGATTACACATTCTATTTCAACTCTAAAAACAAAATTGCGATAAGACTTTACATGTACAATGAAAAGTAAAGTATCCATTGAATTTAGCAAAACAGCATCACATTGGAAAAAATACAGTCATCAAAATTAGATCTTACATTTTTCTGGGGACAGAGAAGCAGAAGAAAATGAGATTAAAAGTAAAACAACAAACAAACAAACAAAACAAAAAAAAAAAAAACCACTACCAAAAACAGGGTGAGACAATCATTTATTTATTGGACAGGGCAAGGTCATTTAAAGAGAGGAAACATATCCAAAAGAACGTGTTTAGCTTGGTGTTACAGGCATCGATGCTCACAACAAACAACACTACTCAATACATCATGGAAACAGGCCACATACAACCAGGGGGATGCTGTCATGCCACTCAAAAATAAGCCACAATGCTTAGGAAACAATCATTAGGGAGTTACAGAGGATCATAGTCTCCAATTCACCAATCTGCATCTTCTGCAGCTGGCCCACTAGGCCACAGCACTTGGCTGGTTCCCTGATTATTAAGTGTCTTCCTATATATTCTAGAGAGCCTTCAATAGTACACACTTCTGAATGTCACTGAAATCATAGTCAACTGCAGGCTTAACTAGCTCACATCACTACATTTCTGGCTACCTTAGTACTGCCTCACAGTATTATAAATAAAATCCTGAACTTAACCCATTTAGCACTGTTATGATACACCCAAATCACCCAAATCCTATGGTACATACTTTAAAAGGAGAGCATAAATTCCCTGGAGGAAATTAAAGAAAAAATTTAGGAAGCTCACCTGACTGGAGGTATACAAGTTCCTAGCAAAATTAGACACAACTGAAGACTGCTATGTCAATTATTTGCCATGTGATTTGGCATCATATTTAGCAGGACTTTCCTGACTGGGCAGGCAAAGATTTCAATATCCATTCTAGAAACTAGACAAAATATTAGAAGTAGTAACATATGAATGCTTGGTTCTGAGAAAAAACTATTCAGCCTAAGATTGACTGAGAAACCTGTTAGGTATCTGACCCTCCCTCCCTATATCTACTGACTTTTACCAACCACTTCCTTTCACAGCAATCACAGTGCTCAAGATAAGTTCTCACTCCACATAGAACAAAACCATATTTGGAAAGCCAGTCATGAAAGACCAGATACTGGAGGAATCCATTCATAATAAATGACCAGAATAGACAAATCTACAGAGACAGAAAGTAGATTAGTGGTTGCTCGGGGCTGGGAGGCATTGGGGGGAAATGACAGGTGACCGCTAAAGGGTACAGGGTTTCTTTCTGGGGTGACAGCAAAGTTCTCAAATTGACTGTGATCATGGTTGCACAATTTCATGAATATATTACAAAACCACTGAATTGTACCCTTTAAACGGGTGAATGGTAAGGTATGGGAATTCCATCTCAATAAAGTTACGATTAAAACATATTAGGAAAGGAAGACAGGCCCCCAAAGAGAAGAAAATAAGAGGCTCTTGCCAATCAAGTCATACCTGAGGAAACAGTAGACAGACCTGATAGAAGGAGCTGGTTTCTCATGCATGATTTTGATTTAATTATGACCATTTTCACCCCTGACTTCACATTTTAAACTCACTTCTAAATTATTTTAGGTTTTCAACAGATTTCTAACTTTGTTCTCCTTAGAGAGCAGAGTCAGTGTTCCACAGACAGACTGGGTTGACAAAACAAAAGTAAACAATGATTAAAAACCCAGTAACAAAATAATCTTGTACTTCAGGCTGTGTGTTACCAGGCAGAAGAGAAGAGCTCAAGCTCATTACTAATGGAAAAAAGGCCTTCAAGGATAAGGACATATTATTACTCTCGCCTAAAGCACATTTCCTTTGCAAATATCATACATTTATTCCCTTTACACCTATACAATTCAACAAAAGCAATGTTTTCAGACCTTTACAATTCAAACAAAAGCAACATTTTCTACAAAGAAATGTTAAGCTTCCTGCAGATCAAGGAGCTAGCCAAATTCCCCTAAAACTAAAATGACTGTTTCTAAAAAAACTCTACTCTTCACCCTCACCCTCGCCTTCAGCAACATACAAAGAAGATGGAAAACTCTAAGCCTGCTACAAATCAGAAGCTAGGAAACAACTTCTTACATGACCTTAATTTTTTTAAATTAAAGGTATCAGTTCCAAATATTTAGAACATATTTGGCCCAATTCCGTTGAAGTCTACCTTTAACGAGAAAGTTTCTTTTTTTTTTTTACTAATTCGCTAGTTTCGTGTGCAATAAAATAACAGAGGCTTTGAATAAGCTGAACTGGCTAATGACAAGTAATCAGTTTTCCTCAGTGATTACTGTTCTTCTACATAGGCAGGATAATTACTTCATGAATGGCCTTTTTGGTCTATCTTCACTATGCTTACACTACCTAATCAATTTGGGACATTTTTTACAGATAATGAAGAGAACACAAGTAGCTTTACGGCAAGTTGAGTTCGTTAAATATATTCGTTATGACAAAGGGTTTCTGACACAAAAATTGCTCACTGCACACAGAACCCCAGAGAAGTGATGAAACAAGACAGCTGATGTTAGAAGGTATATGGGAGCGGGGTAGGTGAGAAGTCACGGATAAATTAAAAACTGGCAGGTATCTGCTGAAGCAGAGCCACTTTTTAGGGGGGCATAAGAAAAACTGATAAGTCACCATTTTGGTCTCTTTAGAGAAGTCTATTTGCTGTTAAGAACTTAAGACCATTTTACTATCTTTCATGCTGCGAAATGCAGTAGTCCCACTATCTCCAAAAGGATCCTAAAAACTGTAGTGCAAACGAAAAGAAATTTAAGAAAATAAATAATTACAAAACCATCAACATTTTTCAAAGAAATGTGTTCAAAACAGTGACTTTTACAAAAAATGTAACTTTGTTGTAAATGAAAAAAGAATTCTCTCCATGAAAGATCAAAGACTTGTTTCACAGCTAACTTAATATTGCATTAATGATTTGATTAACAGTGTACAAACAAGGGTCATAGACTTTTTAAATTAGGTCTGAGAGAGCAATATAAATACTGATGGGGGGGAGTGTTTTGTACCCCAAACTCCAATATTCCAGCTCTGTGTCCTGTCCTGTTGTTATAATTTGTAAAAATCTTAGCGACGCAGTGATTCAAGTTTTCGTAACTTCAATGACGTGTTAGAGGACAATGCATCTTGGTTTGAAGAATTTGTTGCATCCGAAGGCCGGAACAGTACTCGACCGCGATGATTAAATACATAAAATGATGGGTGATTCCTTAATGTGTCAAATGTCCTTAAAAGAAAAAAAGCATCAATTTTAGACAAATCTTTATAAAAGCCCATTTGAAAATAAGCAGCCTTCTAATAAATTATGAATGTGCTATGTGTTATATTTTTAACTAAGTTTAAATCCATAAAATCAGACTGTAATTGGTAATCATACTGTATCTCACTTTCTTCCTGTACAAGGAAAATAAGAAACCTGGAAATGTAACATAAAACCCTGGAAATTTTTTAATTCAGGCATTCCTTCCAGGATGCCTACGAAAATACAAATAATCACTTAACTTTAATCACCTCTATAAATCTCACACTTGCCCATGCCAAACAGTCCTTTAAAAAAAACAGTACATAGATTGTACCTTTGATTATTCTCACTTGGCCTTCACTATTCAAGCCAAATGATCACTGCACAGATCTGTCTTCCAAGAACGAAGTACAACGAAAAATTCGTTTTGGCCCTTCTGTACCCGCTGTTGTCCAAACTCATATATTTTGCTACCACCTACTAAATTCGTGTATTTTGCTACCACCTACTTAATGCCATTCTGCTTTACTTCTTTCTTTCTTGGCCCCTTGCCTGTGATTCTTGGTAGACTCTTTGTAAGAACAGTAGTGGGTGGTGATAGTGGAGTATCCTTTCTTCTTTCCAGTGAGATATATGTAGTCTAAAAAAAGTTCACAAACACCTAAGTGTATGGCTTTTCGTAATTGGTTTGTTTTTATTTTTTTATTTTTTTATTTTTTTTTTTTTCCGGCACACGGGCTTAGTTGCTCCGCGGCATGTGGGATCTTCCTGGAGCTGGGATTGAACCCGTGACCTCTGCATTGGCAGGCGGACTCTCAACCACTGCGCCACCTAGGAAGCCCCTGGTTTGTTTTTAAATATTAATTTCCTGGAAGGAAACAGAACTCTTCTTTTGATAAAAACTCAAATCTCAAAGTCAGCCCACCTGAAAATCCAAGCATACCCCCACATAAAACAGGAAGCCTGAGGTGTGACTATTTCAAATGTAAATTAAAAAATAAAAGTAAAAAGGGGGTGAATTTCCTCTGACATATAAATGTTTATTGTGATCCTTCTAAGGAAATACTGTATTAAAATTTTTAGGATCAAGAAGCTAGGTAAAGTCCAGGGATGGAACTGAATAGAGGTAAAGGATGATTTTATGAAAGTAAGAAATACAGAAGAGAAAAGTAAGCAAAGCTCATGAAAATAGCTTAGAAGTAGTACAGGAGAAAAAAAAGAAAACAGAATAACAAATATACTTTAGTCCAAGGATAGAAAAGGGCCTGAGAGCAGAGCTTTTGTCACAGACTAGGTTTAAGTGATAGAGGAAACAGTAAACCTCTTAATCTTCCAAAGTCTAAGCTGGGACAAGAGGATAAGGAGAGGAAAAATGAAGGGAGGGAGGGAGGAAGGAAAGGGGGAAGTAAAGAGGAAGGAGGGAGGGTAGAGAGGAGGGAAGAAGAAAAAATTCCTCAGGGAATATCTTCTTATATATCTATTTCCATCCATTTGTCTATCCAACCAACCAACCAACAAGTAATTTTAAGCAACCATAACATAACATCTTATTCAAAGTCAATAATCTTTCATTCAACTTCCATTTCTCCTGTCACATCAAACATTGCCTCAATTATTTTACCTCATTACTCATACAAACTGCATAATCAAAATGTAAAAACAAAACCAACTTGTACGTACCAGAAAGCATAGATTTTAAATTATGTAAATGAAGCAAAATCCCCATGAAATTAAATGCCTATGAAAAGGAAAAGACTTACTTATTTTTTAGTTCTGAAGTGGCATCCATGTCTTTAAATTCCCCTGCAATATGAACTATACCATAACAGGTAACTGCAAAGGCCAGAAGTGTCTGAAGAACTATCTGTGAGTATAAAGATTGAAATTACTAAACAACATACAAATATTATTACAAAACTTTGCAATTTTTCTCTCCATCTCTTTCTAGCCTCTAACTGGTATTACTCCCAGATCCTATCACGGAGTCAATTCTCACTTTAAATGATTTAGATTCAGACAAAATAGCATCTGCTGTAAGTTCTGTGGATCGGCTGCAAACACTTCTAGGTTTTGCGCAAAGAGCAAAAACAGGTACACCAAGCCATTTAGAACTCAGGTATCAACTATCACCAGCTTCTAAGAGCAACTAGGAATGTTTTAATGTATTACTGTTAAATATTACAGAGTATAAAAAGAACACCCCTTACCCACTACCCAGCTTAAGAAATAGAACATTACCAGTACCTTTCAAGGTCCAGGTATCCCTCTCCAATTATATCTTTCACCCTCTCTCCCAGTTAACTATTGTCCCCAATTTGTATTAATCAGGTCCTTACTTTCATCTATAATTTTACCAGCTCTGTATATACCTCTAAAACATACACTGCTTACTTTTTCCCATTTGAGCTTTTTTTTTGGTGAGATTCCTCTCTGTTGTAGTATATAGCTGTAGCCCATTCATTTTCATTGTAATTATCACATGAAAATCCCACAATTTATCCATCCCACTGTTGATGGCTATGTGGGCTAGTCCCTGTCTGTGACTTTTACAACATCAGGATGGATATCTTTGTGCACGTCTCTTGGCACACGGGAGTGCAATCACTGGTGCAGGGTATACACAAATTCAACTTTATTAGGTAATATCAACTGCTTCCCAAAGAGGTTGTGCAAGCAAAAACCTGAAATGTTTGCTATTAACCAACATAGGATCACAGGCATATTTTATTTTCTTGATTGTGATTTTCGGTATTTTTCAAATTTGCCCATTTGTAAGCAGAAGAAAGTTATTTTAAATAGATATTTATGAGTGTGTATATGTGTGTATGCGTGCATCTACCACAAAACAAAGGTGATGGGAGAATGAGTTAATAGCCACATCTACCATATCTTTAATTATAGACAAATAAAGTCAAAATTAGCCACAAGCTATTACTCTTTCTAAATTAAAAGCTAACATCATCTGTTATACTGGTTTACATCCCCATTACCAGTGTACCAAGACCCATTTCATACAATGAGATCACAGGCGTCATTCTCAAGGATGTGGTAAATCTATTAGTTGTCATGAAAATATGGCAAGATAAATTAAGTAATAAAAAATTAGTTATAAAAGTACACATATATACATATAATAACTTTTTTAAAAGAAAAACTCTGTGTTTTGATTATGTAAAACTATACACACACAAAGATAATGTTGTTTATGCATAGAAGAAAACTAAACTACTGATACACTCCAAAGTACTGGGAACAGAAGTAGAATTGTGAGCAATGGGGTCAGTGTTTTTTTTAATTGTATGGGGTCAGTTTTACTTTCTACACTTACTGTTTGATTCTGTTACAAAGAACTTACTACTTTTGTACTTTAAAATTCAATAAAGATAAAAAAGGGGGGGGGGGAATTCCCTGGTGGTCCAGTGGTTAGGACTCCTCTCTTCCACTGCAGCGGGCAGGGACACGATCCCTGGTTGAGGAACTAAGATCCCGATCCCTGGTTGAGGAACTAAGATCCCGATCCCTGTTTGAGGAACTAAGATCCCGCAAGCCACATGGCACAGGCCAGAGGAAAAAAAAAAATCCAATAAAGATAAAAAACTGAGTGAAGTTCACATATTATTTCAGCTTTAAAAAAAAAAAAGCACTTCCTTATTTTTCTTTAGTTTTACCACCTATGTATATGTCCCTAAACAATGTTTTATTACTTTTGTTTTTAAACTTTATGTATAAAAGGAACTTTTCTTTAAAAAAAAGTCAAATAATCAACTTGTTAAGTCCATCTCAGACTATGGACAGGGCAACTTTTACAAAGACCATTTAAACTAAGTTCTAGGGAATTCCCTGGTGGTCCAGTGGTTAGGACTCCATGCTTCCATTGCAGGGGGCCTGGGTTCCCTCCCTGGAAAGGGAACTAAACTCCTGCAAGCTAAGATCCTGCAAGCTGCGAAGCTCGGCCAAAAAATAAACAAACTAAGTTCTAGAAACCAAACAGAAATCTTTTGTTTCCAAATCTTTGGGTTTTATAATGAGTGACAAAAAGTAGACAACAGATGCTATTTCATGTGTGGAAAATTGAGAGAATAAAAAACCAAAAAAATTTAAAAATATATTTGAAGCTATGTGGCTAATTTTTAAAATATACATACATATATATTTTTTATTGAAGTATAGTTGGTTTACAATACTGTGTTAGTTTCAGGTATACAGCAAAGTGATTCGGTTATATATATTTTAATGGGATATAAATGACCAACTTACATCTACTGGCAGTGATTCATCTTCCTTTTCTGTTAATCGCATATAAGAACGATCTATAAACCAGAAGCATACCATTAAAGAAATTGTAGCCCATTTTTCTTAAAATGCAAGCAAATCAATATACCAAACAAGCGACTGACATGTTCTACAAAAAGTCATGCTAATCCCGGATTCCTCAAAAACCTCTATCTTCTAAGGCAGTCAGTCTGATCTTGAACTATTTTATTCCCATCATGGCCTGCTTGGTCACCTTATAAAATAGAAGAATGAGAAGTAAGCCAATATGAGGAAGAAATACCTAAAAATAATTTTTCTTTCATTACTACAGGAAAACTAGAATTCTCTGAAATTCTTTCACTAACTGGTCAAAGAAATCACAATTATTTAAAAATTAAGTCAACTCTGAAACAGCACCACCATCACATAATATGGACAGAGTAATACTGTTATGGAAATGTTTTTCCTGAGGGAATATGCTGGGCCAGTGTTGGAATAGGAGAAATTCCTGCTTCTATGATTTCTGCTTCTATGATTTAATTATAATTCTGCTATTGCCTTAGCCTCAGAAGGCAGCAAGGGATAAAGGAAAAGGATCAGGATTTGGAAGCTGAAAAACCTAGATCATAATACCAGCTCTTCAGTTTACCGTAATCTCATTCAATGGAAGACACCCTCATGGATTGTAACATGGTATCTCAATTTCCCAGTGTTAATATGTAGGAGTGGGAGGTGGAGTGTGCCTGAGATTCAAAGAAATACAGTATCTATTTCTTCACTAAGTTTCTGCAACAGTAAAATGGGAATAATATGAGAATCAAATGAGATACAGGATAGGCACTCTGCCAAAACAGTTCGTCCCGGCAAAGACGAGTATGCCATAGCACCCCACGGTGCTACCTGCTGCCACAATCTGACAGGACACAATTAGCCTCAAAGGTAAATATTGGTCTCTTTTCAACATGAGCATTATAAAGAGGTCCTACTGTGGTGACAAATGCTACAAGGCATTCTCATCTCACATAAAAACCCCAAATCCTAATTCTAGAGGAATCTTGCACAATCCCTACATAATAACATGCTTAAAAACTCAAATTGTTGTGAGCATGCATTGACTCTTAAAAGAGAATGTGCTCAGAGACATTTCTTAAGTTTTATCTCGCAGGTTTCATAAGGACAGGTGTAACAGAAAAATCAAACCAATACCTAAACAGGTTTTGGCTAACTTCCTACTGTCTGCTCATTTCCCAGCGACCTTTCTTCTTTGCACGAAGCCTAATCTGACTCTAACCCTACCTTTAGCAGGGCATTTCCTCATCTGTAAAACAAAGAGGTTGGACTTCAGTCATCTATCTCCTTGCTCCAGGACTGTAAGATTTTACAGCTGAAGTCTATTGTAGAAAATGACGCAGTACCACTGTATCCTAATCTCCTCTAGGGCAGCTATTCTCAAATGAACGTGCATACAAATCACCTGGGGATCTTATTAAAATACAGATTTGGATTTCACAGATCTGGGGGAAGGGGTCTGAATTTCTGCATTTCTGACAAGCTCCCAGATGATTTCCAAGATGCTGGTCTATTGACCACACTTGATCAGCAAGGCTCTAGGTACCTTTCTTAACCCCTTCCCCCCCCACCCCGCCACCCCCCCAAAAAAACTACTGCTCCCGTCTCCATGTATCTTTACATACTTTTAGCATAGCATCTATATCACTTTATGGTGACTGTTGCTTGATCCACTTGTTTCTCCACTTGACTGTGAATTCCCTCAGGACATCACTGCACCTTCTAGCACCTAAGCACAGCGCAATTTCAACCAATTACTCAAGAATGAATTTACCTAAGCAGTGTAGCACACAGGCTCTAGAATCAAACTGCTTGTCTTTGAAGCCCAGCCCCACCATCTGGAACCTCTGTAATTTTGCCCAAGTTTCCTAGCAGTGTATCTCAACTTCTTCATCTTCCAAAGGCGATAATACCAATAATATCTACCTCACAGGGTTTTGGGTAGGATTGAATTACATAATACACATAAAATGCTTAGTTCAGTGCCTAGCACATGGTAAGCACTTAATTAATGTTAGCTATTATTATTGTTATCATTAAAGATTGGAGTTTTGGAGAAACTGCTGCAGAAAGAGGAGCCTGGGGGAAACATGACAACTAAATGTAATATGATACCCTGGATTGATTCCTGGAACAGAAAGAAGACATTAATTGGAAAACGGGTGAAATCATAAATAAAAGCGAGACTTTACTTAATAGTATACTGATGTCAGTTTCCTAGTTGTGACATTATACCATAGTAATGTTAAGATGGTACCAATGGGGGAGACTGAGGGGTATACAGTAACTCTCTGCACTATCTTTGCAACCTCTCTGTAAATCTAAAATTCCAAAATAAAATGAAAAAAAAATAAAGCTGAATTTCTGTCAGACAAATGCTGTCTTACTACCTGTATGTAAAAAGTAATTTTAATAATTGGATCATTTTAATTATATATAATAAATAGAACAAAACCTTTTATCTTGAAAACAATTGGAGCTTTGAAGGAATTCACATCTCATTTTCTACTTTATTCCTGAAGATGGAAAGTAATCTAGCAAATAAAGGAATAAAGTTCAACTCTGAATTTCTTTCCTTCATTCCACAAATTTATTGAGTACCTAGTGGGGAACATTGTGCTGGGTATGGCAATGAGCAAAACATACACTGTCCCTGCCCTCACGGGCTCTACAGGTTAAGAAAGGGGTCAGCAAACTTTTCCTGTAAATGGCCAGAAAATGAATATTTTAGCCTTTGCAGGCCTTACTATCTCTGTTGCAACTACTCAACTTTGCCCTTAGAAAGCAGCCAGACAATACCTAAATGAATGGGCGTGGCTGAATGCCAATAAAACTTCACTGATGGACATTGAAACTTGGATTTTATATAATTGTCATGGATCATAAAATTATATTCTTTCGTCTTTTTCCCCCCAACAAATTAAAAATCTAAAAACATTCTTAGCTCACTGCAAAAACAGGAGGGAAGCTGCATTTGGCCCACATGCCAGAGTTTGCTAACTCCTGGTCTAGGAGAGAAGGAAGACCTCAAAATAGATCAGCTGTCTCACTGCACTGCATCCTCTGCTGGACTCCCAAGTTTCTTCTTGACAATGCAATTGTATATGTATGATAAAGTAGTTTTACTTTGTGTTTTTCATTTAAACTTCCCAATCACTCTTTGACATAGAAAGGGCAAGAATTAAAATCCACCTCAATGAAGCCTCAGAGAAGGGACATGATGTGCCCAAGGTCACAGATTTAGCGGTAAAGCAAGTTTTTAAGAACCAGCCCTCCAGTCTCCCAGCCCCGTGCTCTTTGCCCCGTATCACAGTGCCTCCCCGAGGCAAATGGTCACTTAACTTGTCAGTCCGCCTGGACAGCCCAGGAGTGCCCAAGATGTTGTCCACCTAGTTGTCATGGGACCATGAGCATCCGAAGTCCTCGATCTGACACTCTGCCAGGCCCACGCTGGATCTGACACCACTTGTCCCGGATTCCCGGACAGATTTCCTCTCTGCCCACCCTGCAGCCCACCGGTCCCGTACTGAGCCCTCTCCCCAACACCCCGTTCCAACCCTGCAGCAATCGCAGGTGCCGCACTCTCAAACTGAGACTCCAAGTCTTCCATGGGGGAGCCCCGCACCGCTTCTCACTGTCACCCCAAACTCTAAGATTTCAAATGACCGTTCCCAGGACACCAGGTCCGACACTCCCTTACGGGTGCGCCCACACGCCGCCCCCGGAGTCCCGCACGGGAGCGGTCCCGGTTCCCCAGACACTTACGCTGCGCAGCGGAAAAGGCCGCGTGGGCTAGGGCAAACAGGCCGATGCCCACCAGCCCCTTCCACAACGACGGCGCCATGACTCCGGAGGAGCAGCAGCCCAACAAAAGAAGCGAAGGGCGCCGATGCCGTTCCTTCCTCCACCGGCGGGTGTCCGCGCAGCGCAGAGAGATGACGTCACTGAACCCCTGGGCGCGAAGCGCCTGAGAGGTGGAAAAAAGCAAAGAATCGTGAGAAAGCGGAAACAGGAATGCCGGGAAGAAGGCGAAAGCGACAAGGAAAAAGGTCCGCGAGTGCCAAGAAGCCGGGCCTGCGCCGCGCTGCTGCTTTGCGAGGGGCGGAGCTGAGCGGACGGCGTAAAAGAAGAGGCGCAAGCCGATCAATGGAAGCGAAGAGGCAGAGCGCCTGCAAATGAGCGCGGGCCGCGGGGCAGGGGGCGGGGCCTGAGGTGGGGTGGGGGCGGGGCCTGAGGCGGGGTGGGGGCGGGGCCTGGGGAGAGTTCCGGGCCGGGCAGAGGGACGAGGGCCACTGCAGGCGGTGGTTAAAGGCGCTCGGTGCTGGATCGCTACCCCACGGCTGGGGATTTTTGTTTGTCTTGCCTGTCCCTCAAACTGTGCCCTTTGTTTTCTGTCCACCTTTCCTGTACTTCTGCCTACTGGGAACCGCGGAAGGAGGCAAGGGTGTGAAAGCGAGGGCGTGGGTGGGGTGTAGAGGAAAACCACCCGGCATTTGGAGCCCCGAACACGTGGCACGCGGGGGACACTCAGTAAAAGTTGGTTCCCTTCTTCTTCCCTTCAAAGGGTCTATGAGACAGATTCGCGCCCAAACGGGTGTAGCGCGGCGGGAGTGTTTTGTCACGAAGAGAAGCAGTTTACATCAGGGAGAAATGAAAGGAGAGGAATAAAGGGACGCTAACAACACAGGCCCATCTCTCTCTCTCCGATCAGAATAAAATATACTCTCCTTTCGATTTTTTTCTTGGTCTTCATCCCCTAAAATGTAGGCGTGTTACATTGACCTCTTTCCACTCTATTCTCCTTTGGCTATCGTTGTGGGCCATATCATTTCCACTGCTTTCGGCCATCGTTGATATTAGTAATTCCAAATCGACATCTCTATCTCAAATGTCTCTCCTGAGCTCCAGACCTGCATTTCTAACTCCCTGCTGATCATTTATTTCTATCCTGTGGCACTTAAAACGTAATATGGCCAAAACGGAATTCATCCCTTTTTCCAAACTCTACCAGCTCCTCCAGTGCCCCCTGACTGGTTGGCACAACGTTGTAAACTGCGTATCACGAGGTAAATGCAAAGTATGATCACCATTCTTTGCCCTTAACCCTGTCAGGATTGCGCGTTTTAGCTGCATCAATTTGCTCACTCTCTCTTGCTACTAGACGCCTTTTCTGGTCACCCTTTGAAATTTGCATTCTTC
Organism: Hippopotamus amphibius kiboko; assembly: GCF_030028045.1. Classification (NCBI taxonomy): domain Eukaryota; kingdom Metazoa; phylum Chordata; class Mammalia; order Artiodactyla; family Hippopotamidae; genus Hippopotamus; species Hippopotamus amphibius. The sequence goes on along the minus strand of NC_080203.1, from coordinate 17,683,927 downwards.
CCATTCCTGATCCCCCTCGCCTGCTCTATTTTTATATCACCTTTTAACATACTCTATAGTTTACCTATTTATTATTGTTTACTATCTCTCTTCCCTAAGGAATGTAAGTTCCAAGAGGACAGAGGTTTCTGTCTATACCTAGAATGTTGCCTGTCACATGGTAGGCATTCAATGTTTGCTTAATGAATAAAAGAATTATGGGAAAGAAGTGGAGAGGGTTGTATCCTCCGCCTTTGAAAGGATCTCTATAAAGAGTCCTTCCATTATTTTGAATTGGGTTGAAAAATCCCTGTGCACTTGTACACACCCTTAAGTTTTGAAAACACTTTGATTGATGATAAGCATTTTCTGATATATTTCAGTTTCCTCAAAGCTGAAAAAATTTAGAAAATAAAGAAGGCATCCAAGAATCATCAGATTTCCATAACTTTACCTATATAGTTTTTGTCCTGGATCCCATTTTCCAAACCTTTAATTATAGTCATTATTTTTCTCTGGGCTCTCTCCAGTTTCTTCCCCTCTAAGCCAGGAGCTGACACAGTACTTGATCAATGTCAAGTACAGTATATTGTAATCCTTACAAATGTAGCCCTATTTATAAACCTCACCATCAGGAAGAACCAGGAAATAATCGCTCTGCACTTGACAGGAAAGTGCTTCCTTCTCCACCCCTGGGAGGTGGCAAGATTGAAAAGATAGTTGATCCAAAAAAAAAATCTTAAACCTTTGTTTTCTCTTTGATAATGGTCAAATTGAAATTAGTCTTTTCAGGTACCCTATTAAATTACCTCTGTTAATATTAATTTCTCTGAAGCAGAAAATTATTAGGAGGTTTCTTGAAGGAGTGGAGATCTGGTGACTTTCTTTTAAAAAGATGAGGTTATAGAAAAAAGAGAGAGCCAGTAAGGAATCTGGTATTTGTATAAACCACCAATACATTATCCTAGTCTTCAGGGAAGTGACCTCTGTCCAGGCATTGAATTTTGTTTTCTCCATTACACTCTTAAAATGCATTCCCCACTCTCTTAAATCTGTTACCCACCAATTGAGTACAAGAAAAACTAGGCTAGTTTTACATTTTCTAGAAATAAATGGTTAACTCATATTCATGGGGTAGGTTTTTAATTGTCTTATCTATAGATTCCACCCTGAACGGAAGCCAAGATATTCATAGTCACAGTTACTAAGGACTTTACTAAATTACAGTTACTAAGTACCTTGGGTCCACTCATACCGTGTTCTCTGTGTTAGAGTTAATCTCAAAGGTGCAAGGTACAGCTAATGGCAGCAGTGTTTTCACGAGCTCTTAGAACAAGAGTCAAACCTCATGAGTAAGAGCATTTAAATTCCCCGGGTGACCCAAGAAGTGCCTTTAGTTTTCCCAAAGAAACAGCCATTGTCCATATGCACAGTGGATAAATGATGTGAATGTTATTTAAGGTGGGGATAACCATCTCTAAAGCGTTTGCTATGGAGATGGAGATGGAGATGCTGTTTATGAAGGTTCATCACTGTTTCCCCAGGATAGTTGGTTGAATTGAGAAAGCAGAATTGTTTTCAAGTTAATTAACTTTGTTACATGCCACCCAGCTGGAGGAGTAACTTCATTCACCACATCCATGTATCCATTTCCCACACAGATTCTGTCTATACCTAGCAGGTTATCCTTTCCTACTTAGTTCAAACCCCCACCTTCCGGATATGGGGAGAGATATATATATATACACAACTGATTCACTTTTTTGTACAACAGAAACTGGCACAACAGTGTAAAGCAATTATATTCCAATAAAGAGCTTTAAAAAAGTGACTTTAAGCAATGACAAAAATGTTTTAAATTTAAAAAAAAATTTTTTTAAACCCACCTTCCCTAGAAATACATTCCTGACTACTATAGGTATCTATAGGAACCATATATCTATTGTAGATGCTAAACCTTTCTTCAAGCTATTTATTACAACCTCCCTGGATCATAAATTCTAGAGGTTTACTACCTGCTGGGTAAACTAGTGAGATATATACATTGCATCCTCTGGTGTTTTATTCTTTACAAAAATGATGTCTGCTCAGTCTAAGAAATTCAAACAAAGCAACATATTCCTCTTAAAGCATTAGGTGGTGCCTTGGTATTTTGAGTTTTGAATCTTAGTAAAAAGACTGATTACTTGATTCATATCTTTAAGATTATTTTGCTGGAAGCTTTATACTACTGTGGTTAAGAGCATATGCTCAAGAATCAGATTGGGTTTTTTAAATTTTATTATTTATCTTTTATTCCAGTCTTGTTGAGATATAATTGACATAAAGCACTGTATGTTTAAAGTGTACAGCATAATGATTTGACTTCCATACATCATGAAATGATGACCACAATAAGTTTAGTGAACATCTATCATTGCATATAGATGCAAAATTAAAAAAATAGGAAAAAAATTTTTTTCTTATGATGAGAACTCAGAATACTCAACAACTTTCATATATAACATGCAGCAGTGTTAATTATCTTTATCATGTTGTACATTACATCCCTAGTACATATGTATCTTTTATAACTGAAAGTTTGTATCTTTTGACTGCCTTCATCCAATTCCCCCTCCCCCAGCCCCTATCTACTTAACCACAAATCTGATCTCTTTTTCTATGAGCTTGTTTGTTTGTTTTTGAAGTAGAATCGACCTACAACACTATGCTATTTCCTGTTATACAACATAGTAATTTGGTATTTCTATAAATTTCAAAATGATCATGATGATCAGTCTAGTTATGATGTCACCATTCAAAGATATTACATAGTTATTAACTATATTCCCCACACTGTACATTTCATATACATGACATTTATTTTTGCAACTGGAAGTTTGTATCTCAATCTATGTGTGTGACTATTTTAGGCTTCTGATCTCTTAAATTCAAACATTTTAACAACCCTGTATTTTTACTCCCCTCCCCCCATAGTTATTGTTTTGATATCATATTTTACATCTTTTTGTTTTGTGTATCCCTTAACTAATTACTGTGAATATAGATGACTTTATTACTTTTGTCTTTCGACCTTCCTACTAGCTTTAAACATGGTTGATTTACTACCTTTACTGTATTTTTGCCTTTACCAATGAGATTTTTCCTTTCATAATTTTCATGTTTCTAGTTGTGGCCTTTTCTTTTCCACCTCAAGAAGTTCCCTTAGCATTTGTTGTAAAGCTGGTTTAGTGGAGCTGAACTCTTTTAGCTTTTGCTTGTGTGTAAAACTTTTGCTCTCTCCATCAAATCTGAATGATAGCCTTGCCAAGTAGAGTATTCTTGATTGTAGGTTATTCCCTTTCATCACTTTAAATATATCATGCGACTCTCTTCTGACCTGTAGAGTTTCTGCTGAAAAGTGAGATGATAACCTGATGGAAGTTCCTTAGTATGTAACTTGTTGCTTTTCCCTTGTTGCTTCTAATATTCTCTCTTTATCTATAATTTTTGCCATTTTAATTACAGTATATCTTGGTGTGGTCCTCTTTGGGTTCCTGTTTGGGATTCTCCATGCTTTCTGGACCTGGGTGTCTGTTTCCTTTCCCAGGTCAGGGAAGTTTTCAGTTATTATATCTTCAAATATGTTCTCAGTCCCTTTCTCTCTCTCTCTTCAACTTCTGGAACCCCTTTAATGTGAATGTAAGTATGCTTGATATTGTTCCAGAGGTCTCTTAAACTGCCCTCATTGCTTTTTATTCTTTTTTATTTTTTTATGCTGAGCTTCAGTGATTTCCACTACTGTTTTCCAGCTCACTGATCCATTCCTCAGCATCATCTAATCTACTGTTGATTCCTTCTAGTGTAGTTTTCATTTCAATTATTGTATTCTTCATATCTGTTTAATTGTTTATATTTTCTAGCTCTGTTAAAAACTTCTAACTTCTCATTCTGTTCATCCAGTCTTCTCCCAAATTCTTTGAATATTTTTACAATTACTACCTTGAACTCTTTATTGGGTAGATGGCTTGTCTCCACTTCACTTAGTTCTTCTGGGGTTTTATTTTGTTTCTTTGTTTGGAACATGTTTCTTTGTCACCTCATTTTACCTAACTTGCTGTTTTTATTTTTATGTATCTGGTAGGTTGGTTACAACCATATGTAGGAGATATCCTGTGCATCCCAGCAGCACACGCCTCTCTGGTCACCAGAGCTATATGCTCTAGGGGTGCCCCCTATGTGGGCTGCATGGGTCCTTCTGATGTGGTGGGTGGTCTGGTAGGCATTGGCTGGCCCCCAGTCCGATTGGTTGCCAGGTCCTGCCTTGGGCAGATGCTGCAGGCTACTGGGGGTGGGGTCAGGTCACAAGGCTGCTGGCAATAGAGCCCCAGTGGGCCCCAGAGCTAGTGCTGGCCCACTGGTGGGCAGAACCAGGTTCTGGAGTGGGTGGTTGGAGGGCCTAGGTTCCCAGATCTACTGCTGGCCTCCTGGTGGGTGGGGCTGGTTCCTGACAAGGCTGGCTGTGGTGTCCGAGGTGTCCCAAAGCTGGCATTGGCCCACTGATGAGCTGGGCCAAATCCCAGAATGGCTGGCTGAGCAGTCCAAGGAGCCTCAAAGCTTGTGCTGGCCTGCTGGTAGGAAGGGCTGGGGCCCAGGGGATCCCAGCTCTAGTGCCAGCTTACTGGTGGGCACAGCCAATTCCTAGGTTATCTGGCTACAGGGCCTTGGAGGTCCCAAAGCTGGTGTCAACCCACTGGTGGGTGGGGCCAGATCCCAGGGCCGCTGGCTAAGGGGCCCAGAGTGTCCCAGAACTGGAGTTGGACTGCTGGTGTACAGGGTGAGATCCCAGGCGTCCTGAGGCCGTGTCAGCCCACTGGTGGGTGGGGCCAGGGCCTTGGGTAATCCCAGGATTGGTGTCCACCCACAGGTGGGTGGAGCCAGGTCCCAGGGTCTCTGGCTGCAGGGCCCTGGGGGTCTCAGGGATGGTGCCAGTGCCCTGGTGTGCAAGGCTGGGTCCTGGGCTCTCTGGTGAACAGGGCTAGGTCCCAGGGTAGCTGTGGGCTCAGGGCGACTTAAGGCAGTAGGCCTGCTGGTGAGTGGGGCTATATCTCCTCTCAGCTAGTTGCTTGGCCTGAGGTGTCCCAGTACGACTGCCAACAAGCTGATGAGCAGGGGCAGGGCCAGGTCCCTGCACTAATAAGCTAGAGGGAGGATGCCAAAATGGCACTTGATAGCGCTAGTGTCCACGTGGTAGAACAAGCTCCCAAAAATGGCTGCCGCCAGTGTCTGTGTCCCCAGAGTGAGCTGCAGTTGCCTCCTGCCTCTCTGGGAGACTCTCCAAAATCAGCAGGTGGGTCTGACCCAGGCTCATTTCACATTACTGCTTCTGCCCTGGATGCTGGAGTGTGTGAGATTTTGTGTGCACCCTTTAAGAGTGGATCTCTATTTCCCACAGCCCTCTGGCTCTCCCAAAAATAAGCCTGCTGGCCTTCAAAGACAAGCATTCTGAGAGCTTGTCTACCTGGTGCAGGACCCCCAGGCAGGGGAGCCTGATGTGGGGCTCAGACCCATTGCTCCTTGGGGAGAAGGTCTGCAATTGTAATTATCCTTCTGTTTGTGGGTTGCCCACCAGGAGTAAGGGTCTTGAGTATACTGTGTCTCTGTTCCTCCTACCTGTCTCATCGGGGTTCCTTCTTTATAGCTTTAGTTGTAGAAAATCTTTTCTGCTAGCCTTCTGGTCTTTCTCATCAATAGTTGATCTGCAACTAGCTGTAATTTTGGTGTACCCATGGGAGGAGGTGAGCTCATGGTCTTCCTACTCCGCCATCTTGGCCACGCCCCCTAGAATCAGATCGGGTTTAAATCCTGGCTTCTCCTTTACTACCTTCGGGAGATTGGACAAGTTACTTAACTTCACTGTACCTCAGTTTCCTCATTTGTAAAGTGGGAATAATAATAGTACTTACCTGATAAGATTGTTGTCAGAACTGAGTGAGATGATGCCTACAAGTTGTTTGAAATAATCTCACATGCAGGGAGCGCTCAATAAATGGTAGCCATTATTATTATTGTTGTTGATGCTGCTGCTGTTGACTCTTCTAGCTATTTTTCCAGACTGAAGAGGTTCTTTATTCCTTTAGTCTTTCCTAAAACATCAGTTGCTCCACCCGTTTGATTATTTTAATTGCCATTCTCTGGACTGTTTCCAGATCCACTAATATTTCTCATGGGGTTTCATTACTACATCTGCACAAAGTATCCTAGGTTACTTGTCTGAGGTTAATACGAGTATTCATTTCAAGTAGCCTTGACACTGAAAATGACACCAAAAATCTTATTTGCATTTTTAGCACATTGGGCTGCTACGTTCAGGGAATAAACTGAAAGCTCCAGCATAATTTTATTGAGTTCTAACTGGTGTGTGTGACCTATTCTTTCTTCTACTCTTTGAGTACAGGCATTCCCTATACTACTGCCCTAGGACTGGCTTTCTTTCTACCCTCTCTTCTTTGGAGAACACATGACTCCCACAGCGTCAATATTGTGCATATACTCCCAAGTCTATCACTGGTCCTAGCTTCACCCCTGAACTCCAGACCCCAGCTTCTAACGGCCCATTTTGATACCTGCATTTGGACACCCCACCAGTCCCTTAAATCCAACCTGTCGAAAGCTGAGCTCTACCTTCTGACTCCCATTTTAATGCTATTGGTCGTCCTATGCTTTCCAGTTATCCAGGTTCAAAACCTTGGAGTCATCTTACAGTCCTTCTTCCTCAAGCGCTCCCCATCCACCCACCAAATCGGTTGCTAAAACAGGTTAGTCCTACCTCCCTCCACATTGGCTTTCTCATCCAGCCTCCCGGTTCCATTCCTACTGCATCTGATAAATTAAGGCCTCACTACTTTTCAGCAAGACTTGCTTTCCAACCTCTTAACTGGCCTCCCCTATGGCCCATCCCTCTGCATTTCATTTATCTCCCTTTCTTCTGCCAAATTAATATTGGAGAGGTTTTGAGTAGGGAAATGAATAGTTAAAATTTTCTGTAGCGTTAAGACCTTCCACAATACAGCCTCAACTTAGCTTTTCAGCCTTTCCCCCAACATGTGGATTAATTAATTCAATGTTTATCATGCACCGCTAAAGAACCAAGGACTGCAGCAAACATTGGCCTAAACTTATGTACACTTTTCAATTATTAAGTCCTTGCTGAGCACTTACTATGTACCCAGTAGGTAAAGTCCTCTTTCCGTTTATCCTTGAACTGAATCTAGGTACCTAGGGGAATTTAATGTCATCTGCAAACATGGAGATTTTCTTGGTACTCAATGAAATTGAAAAGACATTCACTGATGCTCAGATATGTTGTGTTGAGTACCTATTTTGGTCAGGCCTTGGGCTAGAGGCTGTCAGTAAAGAAATAAGTAACACCTGGTTCCTGCCCTCAAGATACTCATGACCTGGGACTTCCCTGGTGGCTCAGTGGTTAAGAATCCACCTGCCAGTGCAGGGGACATGAGTTCGAGCCCTGGTCTGAGAGGATTCCACATGCTACAGAGCAACTAAGTCCGTGGGCCACAACTACTGAGCCTGTGCTCTACAGCCTGCAAGCCACAACTACTGAGCCCATGTGCCACAACTACTGAAGCCCATGTGCCTAGAGCCCATGCGCCACAAGAGAAGCCCCCACACTGAGAAGCCCGCACACCACAACGAAGAGTAGCCTCCACTTGCCGCAACTAGACAAAGCCCGTGTGCAGCAACAAAGACCCAATGCAGCCAATAAATAAATAAATTTTTTTAAAAGAAGCCATGGTTATAAAAAAAAAGATACTCATGACCTGTCACATCAGAATGTAAATCAGGAACTTCCCTGGTGGTCCAGTGGTTAAGAATCTGCCTTCCAATGCAGGGGACGCAGGTTCAATCCCTGGTCAGGGAACTAAGATCCCACATGCTGTGGGGCAACTAAGCCCATGTGCTGCAACTACTGAGCCCGCACACTGCAACTAAGACCCTACACAGCCAAATAAATAAATAAACATTTTAAAAAAAGAATGTAAATCAAACATAATATTTCAGGCGGGCTAGGGCAGAGATTTGCCCCCCACCCCCATCCCACCACACGGGTCTCTGGAAGCCCATACAAGGAGCCCCTAAGTCAGCCTGAGGGCATCCTGAAAAGCTTGGTGACCTTTAAACTGAGTTTTGTCAGATAAGAAGCTAGTTAGATGGGGAATGGGTTGAAGAAGAGGGAGAACATGGCAAGACACACAGATGTATGAGAGCACATGAAGCTTTCAGAAAACTACAAGGAGTTCATAAAGGCTGAAGCACAATACATTTGGGGGAGAAAGACAGGATGTGTGGTGAAGAAACAGTCTGGAGTCAGGATGTGTGGAACTTCATGTGCCAAGCTAAGGAGCCAGAACTGAAGGTCATGGGGTCAGTGAAGGGTTTGGAGCAGGGCTGTGATATATATAATCACACTTGTGCTTCAGAAAGATCCCTCTGGTGAAACTGTAGAGTCATGATTGGTGAAGGCCAAGGCAAAGGTCAGCAAATCTTTCTTGTAAAGGACCAGGCAATAAATACTGGAGGCTTTGCAGGCTATGCAGTCTTTTTTTGCAACCACTCAACTCTGCCTTGTAGTCCCAAAGCTGCCACAGACAATCAGTAAACAAATGGGCATGGCCGTGTCCAATAACCTTTTATTGATGGACACCTGCAATATGAATTGCACGGAATTTTTACGTGCCAGAAAACAGTCTTCTTTTGATCTTACTTTTCAACCACTAAAAAGTGTCAAAAGCGTGCTTCTTGGCAGGCCATACTAAAACAGGCGGTGGTGTAGACGCCTCTTTTGAGAAGCTCGGTCTGAAGGGAGGAGAGAAATCGTGCGTTAGTAGAGGAGGGGTGTGGGCTAGGGGGCGGGGTGAGGGCTATTCCTTAGGAGAGACCTGAAAACGGTTTTAGAGAACAGAAGGGGAGGTGGAGAAGGAGCCTCTGCAGATGGTGGAGGGAGGTGATTGTTGGAGTAGATCCTGGAAGAGGCAGGAAGGAGGTGGCGGGAGTGTAGACTGAGGCGTACGTTTTATAAGGGAGGACGGAACAGTTCTTGCACGGAGGCTGGAGGGGAGGAGGAAGGCGTGGACACTGATGGGATATTGAAGGAGAATGCAGGGTGAGGGCGGTGAGGACTATTTTCTTGAGGATCTTGATTTTTCCCAATAAAAGGGAGGCAAGTCTCGAATTCCATGTGACTTACCTGTAGGAGCATCGATGGCGGGGCTGAGGTGGGCAGGCGCGGGGCGCTGAGGGGAGGGGAGAGGAAGCTGTGAATCAGATACCCAGTTCCTCGGGGAATGTGCGAGAGTGACCAAGAAGTCGTTAGAGGGCCGGGAGAGGAGAAGGCGTTGGCGCTTAAAGGCAGGGTGGAGCAGTGAGGAGCTTGGAACCGCAATTAGTGGGGAGTAAGCGAAGTGCCAGCTCCTCCTTCAGGCCACCTGATACGGGGCGTGAGTGTGTGTGTGTGTGTGGGGGGGGAACAGTGGCGTGGTGAGGAAATAAGTAGCCTCCACTTGAAACCGCGGCAGAGCTTGTGACGTCCTGGGCAAGATTCAGGTACCAGGAAGAGGAGGAGATGGAGAGGGCATCAGTGTAGCAACTGAGAGGGTTGGGTAGTTTGTTCCTGACAGATGGCACTCCAGAAAGCACATGACAAGGATGGGGAGGGGGAGCAGTAGTGAGAGGAGAAACTGGAGGGCGAGAGTCACACAGGGCACTGCTGGGTTGAGAGAGAACTATATTCTGAGCGGAGCCAAGGGCTCGTGGGGGGTGGCCTGCTTGATAGAGTTGTTGGCCTCTCAAGATTCCTCCTGGAACTCTGCTGTAGAAAAGTTGCTGGGAAGAGGGAGGGGTGGGGGTACTAGGTTGCTGGGGGCAGTAAACAGAGGTAGAGTCTGGCGCTTGGAGACATTTGCTAACTGCAGTCAGGCAAGCAATCTGTGACTTCTTTTGTTTTGTTTCCTTTTTTTCTTGAGTTCCAAACACTAGGAGAAGGAAAAATGGTTTTGTGCTGGGGCAAAACAGCCTTGGATCGGGTGGTTAGGCTTGACGAAGCAGGGATACCCATTCGCTAGGTCTTGTGGGGTGACAGAGGTAGGTATGGAGAGGGGGGCAGTGGGGAGACTGGGAAGGATCCTCACTTGGGTTTCTTGTCTCTACACAGCCCAGCCCTGTGTGAACAGGGCAGTGTGGTGAGCATGGAGGCAGGGAATGGGGACAGGCAGCCCCAGGTACTAAGAGGAGAGAATGGGCTCACAGTCACTAGCACAGCTCCTGACCCGAAAGGGACAGAGCTCGGAGTTAAGCACCATTCCAGCACTTTCTTTCTTTCTCTCTCTCTTTCTTTCTTTTTTAGCTCACTATCCTCACAGAACTTAACTGGTTAATGGGAGTGAATCCACAGTGGGGCAGCTGGGAGTTGCCTGGATGTTGTTTGTCTTAGCAAAGAGGTTCTGTGGCCATGAGATGGAAACGTTTGTGAATCATGACTTCCAGGCAGAATGATAGGAACTGGATTGATAGCTAGTATCATCCATGGCATGAAAAATTGAGAAGGAATATGTGTTGGTACTGTTGCCGAGAAAAACCTGGCCTCTGTTCACCGATGCCAAATAGAATTACGGAGATAGAGCTTTGGAGGAGTAGAAACGAATAGCTTTATTACTTTGCCATGCAAAGGGGGAACACAGTAGGCTAGCACCTCAAGAACTGTGCCCCCCTCCCTGGGGAATAGGGAGAGGTCTTATAGTGGTCAGGGGTAGGCGATAAGGACCAACGCAGTAACAGTCCTGCATTCTTCTGATGGGTTGGTGGTGAGGTAAGGAGCAGTGAGCATCATCAACCTTCAGGTCCAACTGGTCTGGGGTCTACATGCTTGTGGGCAGCATACCATCATTAATCGTTAACTTCTCCCACCTGGAGGGGGTGTCAACTTCTGCAAAATAGCTCAAAGATACTGTTGTGTGAATTGTTGATGGGGAAACAGGACCTGCCCCAAGGATGCTCTTGACTGTTTCTCCCAGGTCTCGCGCATCCCCTCCCTTCCCTAATTAACAACTGCTTGAATCTGCCCACTGGAATTCAGGGAAGGTCATGGAGGCTGAATGAAGGCTGTTTTCCTATAATCAAAGAAATAGGGGACACAGAAAGGCTTTGTGCCCAGGAGCCCCACAGGGTCCTCTTGGTATCAGTAGGGGTGAAATGAGCTCATTTAAAAAACATTTTTAGTTTGGGAGATTGGTAGGAGCCTCACCAGGATATGCTCAGTATCCAACAGGTAGAGGACTGAAGGGAGTGTGGCAGGTCAGGGCTTGGGATTTGGAGTTCATTCCTGCAGAGGTATAAATGAAACATTCTAGAGAGAAAGTCTAGAGAGAACAAAAAGCCCACGAAGACTAATGAGTGATCTGAGAAGAATGGAGAAAATAGAAATTCACTGTTCTCCAAGAGGTGAGAACTGTGAAAATTCTGGTGTGCAAGGTTGAGAGGCTAAGAACAGGGAAGATACTCTCTGAGGAAGAGAGATGCCACATGGTGTCAAAGGTGGCTTCTGAGCTGGGAAAATCTGCTTTAAGGTAGCAGGGAAAAGGAGCAAGAGGAGAAGGAGAAACCTGATCACACCACAAAAGATTTCTTCCTGGGGAGGGAGGGGAGTGTTTGGATCATGGTTAAATTTGAGCACAAACCGATTGAATCTTTGTGACATTGAGGAGTTTATCTGAAAGAGATGACTTACATCAGGTTGTTTATGTGTAGAGAAAACCGAGCATACAGACGCATAATCCTTGCCTTTGAGTCAATTATTTATGAACTACTAAAGTGCTGTTGTTTCTTTCCTATGAGGACAGGACGAGGAGAATCCGATTTAAATTAGATCTGGAGATTTAGGCCCTTCCCAAGAGAACAACTTCTTATCCTGTTAAGAGACACTAGGGGACAATATCCAGATGGGTTATGAAAGACCGATTTCCCCTGAGAGCTCAAAGAACAGGATCAAACTAGACAGAGAGCAATCTGCCACTGCTTTGATTACGCTGAGCCCAGGTTTCTTTTCCAGAGGGCAGTGGGCTAGATTCGACGACCTTTCACTCCCTGGCAGCGGAGCCTGGGGGGGTGCTCGTGCGATGGGAGACAGAAGGCCAAAGTCATGCGGCCCAGCGAGCTGGGGGTGTCGCGTCCCCTTTAAGAGCGGCGGCGGCGGCGGCGGCGGCGGCGGCGGCGCGCTCCGACGGCTTCCCTGCGGCCCCGCCCCTTTCCCGTGAGCCCTCGGGGAGTGGTCCGACCGCTGGCGGCTGCGGGTGAGGAGCGGGGCGGGGGGCGGGGGGAGTCATGGCTCGGCGCGGCTGGCTGCGGGCGCCCCTCCGCCGCGGCGTCGGCGGCGGCCCCCGGGCCCGCCGGCTCACGCGGCCGCTCTGGTTGCTCCTCGCAGTGGGCGTCTTTGGCTGGGTCGGGGCTTCGGACGACGCTGGCGGAGAGGCGAGAGCCATGGACGAGGAGATCGTGTCAGAGAAGCAAGCGGAGGAGAGCCACCGGCAGGACAGCGCCAACCTGCTCATCTTCATCCTGCTGCTCACGCTCACCATTCTGACGATCTGGCTCTTCAAGCACCGCCGGGCCCGCTTCCTGCACGAAACCGGCCTGGCTATGATTTATGGCAAGTGCTTCAACCCCGTGTCCGCCCCTGGCGCTCTCCCTTTCTCTGCTAGCCGGCTACCTCGCCTCCTCTCCTGGCCCTGCTCGGCCTGCGTTCGGCTCCCCTTCCAGTTCCTTCCATTTTTCATCTCGCCTTTCTCCCCCATCCCCGTTTCTCTCCTTCGCCCTCCTTTTTTTCCTGCTACGCCCCTTGTTTCTCTGCCTTAGCCCATTTCCTTCTCAGCCTCGCCCCCCGTTTTCTCTGCCGATCCACACCTTTTTTCCACCGACCCCACCCCCTTTTTCTTCCTTACCCACCCTCCCCCCCGCTTCTGCCTACGGAGCTCGGGACCCGGGACTGAGGATGGGAAGGCAGTGGGTGCGGTGTCTCGGGTTGGGCTGAGGACTGGGGGAGGGGAAGCCAGCATAGCGATCCATTTCTCTGGGGTGTCAGTTCGTTTAAGGTCCATTGAAGCTGCAGTAGTATCTCTGCTGCTCAGCATCTGGCGTTCTTTTGGAGCCAGAGTCCACCTTTCCCCATCACCCAGCTCTTGCTACGCCCTGTCCTTTGGAGGTTGAGAATGAAAAGCTGACTCCCACGTAGCCCAAGTGGAAATCTGAACAGGAAAGAAGCCGAAGAAGGCTTAGGGCATTTTTGATAACGTCCTGATGTACTGTACTATGCCTGTAATATCTGAAATGGATACGTATGGTTGACTCTTCTAATTCAGGCCATGCCGAGGCGAGGACAAGAGGTAAAGATCTTCCAGCAGCATGTTGTGCTATAGGACGATCAGGACAGTTCGGCCATGCAGTAATTAGGAACACCACGCACATGCAGGATTATGGGTGACTTGCTGGTGGCATAAGATTATTGACAGATCATTGAGTAAATGGCTTCAGTTCTTGTGTTTTACCGTGCTTTCTTTCTGAGGTTTCTAATTTATCTTTTTGGTCATGAGGAGAGAAGGGCAAATCAGTTCATGGACTCAGAGGCATTTTGGCCTGTACTGGGGCCTCATGAGAGGAAAAGATGCATAGTGCTGACTGTCTTAATCTAAGATGACTGCGGGGGCATGTATGGCTGGAGAGATGAGGGCAGAGAGTCCTTTTTGTGCGGTACATGAGTGAAGATAATCTTCATTTGGAACAGGCTTAAATTGATGAGCTTGTTGAACTCTGTGTCTCAGACTTGCAGAGAGGTGGGAGAAGCCTTGGCACAAAAAGACATTTCTCCACGCACCCCCACCCCCACCCCTTTCCAGTAAATACAGACTTCTAGAATGTGCAGCTCAAGGGTAGCATAGCAAGGAAAGGTAGTTGTGTGCATCAGGAAAATGCAGGAACTCAGGCTTATTTTTCATTTGTAAGGTAATAAAATTCTAAACCCATGTGCAAAATATCTTTGCTCCCTAGGATTCTTAGCTTTAAGGCGTATCGGGTAGTTTGCATATTTCATGTTTTTTTGCATTCTGTTTGCAGCACTCCTTAAGCTAAAGTAGCCAGATAAGCTATATATCTCCATATAATTTCTCTGTATAACAGTGTGTAATTTATTTACTATCCTCAACAAACATTTGCTACTCAGCCTACTATGTTATGCACAGAAAATACAAAGAAATATACGACCCCCACTTTCAAGGCACTTATCCTTCTTGGGTAGACACGTCACATAAAGAAAGTAAAGGCATCTTAAATTCCATTAAATGCCAAATGAGTATTACGATGTTAAAAGAAGGAACCGATCACGGAAACCTCTTTCCTGTAGAGAGAGGTAGTATGATGAAATGGTTAAAGATGTAAGGCTTTAGACCAGAGGTCTGCAAATTTTTTCTGTAAAGGGCCAGAGAGTAAATATTGTCAGCTTTGTAGATCACGTCGATCTCTGTGTTGTGAAAATGTGTTGCGTTTTCTTCTTTGTTTTGTTTTGTTTCTTTCTGTAAACCTTTAAAAATTGAAGAGCCATTCTTAGCTCTTGGACCATACAAAAACAGACTGTCACTGTGATTTCCAACACCTGCTTTAGAGTCAGACCTGGGTTCCTATCTCACCATGCCAGTAGCTTTGTGTGATCTTAGGCAAGTCCCTTACCCACTTATACTGTCATCTGTATTAGGAATAATGATAGTAGCATTATTGTGAGGAAGAAATGTTTTTAGCTTAGTACCTGATCCCTAAGTAAATGCTCATTAAATGAGAGCTGCAATACTATTATTATTATTGCTATTATAACTGCATTTTCTCAGGTTAGGCTCAGAATAGTTCTTTGAATTGCTCAGTCTTGTAAGTTAAGAGGCAGACATAGTATTTTTTATAAAAATCAAATAGGGACTTAGAATTGCCCTGAAAATATTTACTCTTTGGTAGTTGATGATCATTAACCTCCTCTAGCTCTTGGACTAAAGGAGAAAAGTGGGATTACTGATTGTTTCCCCTGATGTTTCTAAGTTAATGAAAAGTGATGGAGTACCTTCGTGTTGGTATTTTGTGAAGGAAAAACAAGGGTATCCCTTGTGGAATATAAAGTGCAAGAGTGTTATTTGTGAGTCAGGTTGGGTTGATTTGCCACAACTTGGCATTCTTTAGCCTGTCCCATTTTCTCAATATGAGTGATGGCACTGTGGATGAACAGCCTCCTGACCAACTCCCAAGTCCAGTTTGAGAATAGATGGGGCTGGGTCAAAGCATTTTCAGTGCAATAGAAATGGACATTTTCTAATCCTAATTACCATCTGCCACTTACCTTTTCTTATGACTCTTGTACCGTTATAACTATTATGTTAATATATTATAAGACCTTTATTTTTCAGTTTGCCTTCCAGATGAAAAGGCTTCTTACTCTGGGAATGTCCAGACCTCCAAGATTCAGCCCTTTGATGAATTAGCTGCCTAAATCCTGGAAAAATCCTACTTCAAATAAGCTTCTCCTTTATCTTTTTGAGAAGCAAGGGTAAAAAAAAACGAGATTAAATTGCCAATGTGGTCAGTTTCTAGATTGTAATATAGCCTAATTGCTCCAGTTACAAATACAATTGTCGAAGCACCCAAGTGTTCTGTTCATTGGGCTAGCTTGCTTAAGAAGCTTAAAAGTGAGTCACCGTTGGTAAGTCTGAAAAGTGATCACTCACTGCAGTGTGCTTACAGATGGTATGAAAAGCAAAAGACAGGGAAGCAATATTTATTATGCCTTAAACTATAGCATCCAGAGTCCTAGGTTTAACTAATGCTATTCATCAATAAATATTTATTAAATGTCTTTGATGTATGAGATATGATGGGAAATACAGACATGAGTCATCATCCCTGCCCACAAAGCACTTACAATCTAGTGACTGAATAGGTAGTGTTTATTCAGCGTTATAATGTGTCAGACATTGCTTAGATGCTCGACAAATATCATCTCATTTAAACCTCATAACAACCTTGTGAGATGGGTACTATTATCTTTCCCTTTTTATAGATGAGGAAAATTGGGGCACAGGGAGGTTAAATGACCTGCCTGAAGTCACATAACTTGTAAGTATTAAGACAGGATGCAAATACAGTCAACTGGTCTCAGGAGCCCCACTCTCTTAGCCCCTTACATATTGCCTCATGTTGAAGAGATAAAACTTATCTATAAAGACAAAACAGGTTAGTATCATCATCACTACATATGAGGAAACTGAGGTTCAATGAGAAGTTATCTACCCTAGGATCACAGACTAGAACTTGATGGAGCCAGAGTCTATACTTCTGTCTGCCTTTCAAACTTGTGCTGCTTCTCCTACACTCTACTGTACTAAATTTCATAAGATCAGATATGAAGGGAGTTAACACTTAAAGTTACAGGGGTTTGAGAGGTGAGTTGTGAGGGAAGCCTATAAGAGATTGGAGACATAACCACCAGAGAACAAGTTAGTAGTGACGTGAGGGCAAGGAGGTGGTTAGAAAATTATAGAGACATTGGAAATAGAGAGCCCAGATTTCAATCCTGGTTTTGTCACTTACTGCTAAATATTGTTGGGCAAGTCATTTGTCCTCATTTTATAGATGAGAAAATAATGACTGAGATTTGTAGTAGTTGAATTAGCTTTTAAGACAGAATCTAACAGCATTCTTCAAGACATAGATAAATGTTATATATATACACCCCAGTGATGTTCCTTCCATATTTGTGACTGTCAGAGGCTTCTAGTGTGATAAGCTGCAAGAATGTGCTGAAATCCATTAGAAAACCAATTTCCACTGTGAGACTCATACAGTGGTGAAGCCTCGGATGATACTGAGTTCTGTATCCCTGGGAGGAGAGTCTCTAGCACAAGAGGGTCAGGAATGTGTGTAGTGGGGTGGGACTTCTCTGTTTTAACAGTGAAAGATATCTCGTTGTGGTTGTACTCTTTGTTGCCTGTTAGTGGTAGTTTTAAATCTCATGATATCAGTATGTTTTGTGCCTCTGTCTGTGTAGGCGGCTAGAATTTTCTGCCATATCCGGTTAACAAAGCACTCCTTTTGTGTACTTTCTCTTTACTGAAAATTGCTTTAACTCTGTGATTGGGATTTGACCTTGCACAGAACCCAAGTTAACTTGATCTGTCAACTTTATTCAGAGAAATTCCAATTTTTCAGCTGTCTGATGCTGTAATAAAAGGATCTTGATTTTTCCAACCTAAGTAATTATTCTCCTTGCTGGTGTTTTAACTGCCAACGTGTGTGTTTCAGATTTGTCCAAGTGCTGAGCCCTCCTCAGGGCACCCAGTGACGTTTCAGCATTGGGTCGGGGTGCGGTAGAACCAATGGGTACTCTTCCTTACACAGTCAGGCTTGGGGATATGGAAAGAATTTATGCTGATATTATTACTGTTTGTAGTAGCTTAACTGTGATTTTTACGTGTAAATATAAGGGGACAACTTAGTACTATTGAGCCTCTTAATTAGGTCTTCTGAGATAGTAAAGAAAAGAGCTGTTTCTATATCATATAGGCAGGATGACTATGGAGTGACAGCCTTTTCTCTCCCAGGTTACGTTTATCAAACATAATTGGTATCCCACCATCACTTTTTTTCTTTTATTGAGATACAATTGACATACAATAAACTGCATATATTTAAAGTGTACAATTTGATATTTTTTTTTAGTAATGTATATATCAGCCATCACTTTTTAATTTTGTTTTTTTTTTTGGAGGTGAGATATTTTCAAAGTGTATCTTTCATTTATTATTTTTTAAATTTTAAATAAATTTGTACCCCCTTCATCCATTTCTCCCACCTCCCATCCCCATCTGCCTGCCTCTGGCAACCACCAATGTATTCTCTGTATCTATTGAGCTTGGTTTTTGATTTTTTTTTAGATTCCACATATAAGAGAGAGAATACAGTATTTGTCTTTCTCTGTCTGACTTATTTCACTTAGCATAATGCCCTCAGGATCCGTCCGTGTTGTTTCAAATGGCAAGATTCCATTCTTTTTTATGGCAAAATAATATTCCATGGTGTATATGTACCGCATCTTCTTATCCATTCATCCGTCAGTGGACACTTAGATTATTTCCATACCTTGGCTATTATAAATAATGCTGCAGTGAACATGGGGGTGCATATATCTTTCTAAATTAATGTTTTCATTTTCCTTGGGTAAATACCCAAAAGTGGAATTGCTGGATCATATAGTAGTTCTATTTTTAATTTTTTGAGGGACCTCCGTACTGTTTCCCATAGTGGCTGCACCAATTTACATTCCCACCAATAGCACTTAGGGGTTCTCTTTTCTCTACGTCCTTGCCAGCATTTGTTATTTGTGTTCTTTTTGATGATGGCCATTCTGGTAGGTGTGAGGTGATATCTCGTTGTGGTTTTGATTTGCATTTCCCTGATGATTAGTGATGTTGAGCGTGTTTTTATGTACCATTTGCCATCTGTATGTCTTTTTTGGAAAAATGTCTATTCAGATCTTCTGCCCATTTTTAAATCAGATTGTTATTTTGCTCTTGAGTTGTATGAGTTCTTTATATATTTTGGATGTTAGCTCCTTATCAGGTATATGATTTGCAAATATTTTATCTTTCATTTATTTTGGGTTTTTTTGGGGGTATAGTTGTTTCACAATGTTGTGTTAGTTTCTACTGTACAGTGAAGTGAATCAGCCATATGTGTACATATATCCCCTCTTTTTTGGATTTCCTTCCCATTTAGGTCACCACAGAGCACTAAGTAGAGTTCTCTGTGCTATACAGTAGGTTCTCATTAATTATCTATTTTATACATATTAGTGTATATGTGTCAATCCCAATCTCCCAGTTCATCCCACTCCCCCTTTCCCCCCTTGGTGTCCTTACGTTTATTCTCTACTTCTGTGTCTCTTTTTCTGCCTTGCAACAGGATCGTCTGTACCATTTTTCTAGTTTGTGTGTATATACGTTAATATATGATATTTGTTTCTTTCTTTCTGACTTACTTCACTCTGTATGACAGTCTCTAGGTCCATCCATGTCTCAACAAATGACCCAATTTCGTCCCTGTTTATGGCTGAATAATATTCCATTGTATATATGTACTACATCTTCTTTATCTATTCGTCTGTTGATGGGCATTTAGGTTGCTTCCATGACCTGGCTATTGTAAATAGTGCTGCAATGAACATTGCATGTGTCTTTTTGAATTATGGTTTTCTCTGGGTATATGCCCAGTGGTGGAATTCCTGGGTCATATGGTAAATCTATTTTTAGTTTCTTAAGGAATCTCCTTACTGTTCTCCATAGTGGCTGTATCAGTTTACATTCCCACCAACAGTGCAAGACGATTTCCTTTTCTCCACACGCCCTCCAGCATTTATTGTTTATAGATTTTTTGATGATGGCCATTCTGACCAGTGTGAGGTGATACCTCATTGTAGTTTTAATTTGCATTTCTCTAATAATTAGTGATGTTGAGCATCTTTTCATGTGCCTCTTGGCCATCTGTATGTCTTCTTTAGAGAAATGTCTATTTAGGTCTTCAACCCATTTTTTCTTTTTTTAATTTTTGGCTGCATTGGGTCTTTGTTGCTGTGCTCAGGCTTTCTCTAGTTGAGGTGAGCCGGGGCCACTCTTTGTTGTGATCCGGGGGCGTCTCTTGTTGTGGAGCACAGGCTCTAGGCACGCGGGCTTCAGTAGTTGTGGCACATGGGCTCAACAGTTGTGGCTCGTGGGCCCTAGAGCCCAGGCTCAGTAGTTGTGGCACACGGGCTTAGTTGCTTCGCGGCATGTGTGATCTTCCCAGACTAGGGATCGAACCTGTGTCCCCTATACTGACAGATGAATTCTTAACCACTGTGCCACCAGGGAAGCCCTCACCCACTTTTTGATTGGGTTGTTTGGTTTTTTTGATACTGAGCTGCATGAGCTGTTTGTATATTTTGGAGATTAATCCTTTGTCCATTGATTCTCTTTCATTTATTTTGAATCTGAACCTTTGTTAAAACGTATTTTACAGTCGATGTCATTGTACTGTTTACCAGTTACTCATTGCTGCTTACTTAAAAAAAATATGTGTGACTATAAGTTGACCAGAAGGATCCGTCATCTCCGCTTCCTCCTCCCTTCCCAGCCAACTACTTCTCTCACACACCCCATTTCTGCTTTATCACTTCCCACTCTGGTCTGGCTGCTGCCTCCACTGCTAGCTACACTGAAACTGCTCTTATCAAGGTCACCTATGACCTCCTTGTTGCCAAACCCAATGGACACTTTTTTTTTATATTATAGCTCAATGCTTTCTTTTTATAAATTTATTTATTTATTTTATTGGCTGTGTTGGGTCTTCGTTGTTGCACACGGGCTTTCTCTAGTTGCGGCGAGTGGGGGCTGCTCTTCCTTGTGGTGCATGGGCTTCTCATTGCGGTGGCCTCTCTTGTTGCAGAGCACGGGCTCCAGGCACGTGGGCTTCAGTAGTTGCGGCACATGGGCTCAATAGTTGTGGCTCATGGGCTGTAGAGCACAGGCTCAATAGTTGTGGCGCAAGGGCTTAGTTGCTCCGCGGCATGTGGTATCTTCCTGGGGCAGGGATCGAACCCGTGTCCCCTGCATTGGCAGGTGGATTCTTACCCACTGCATAACCTAGGAAGTCCTCAATGGACACTTCTTAATGCCTGTCTTCCTTGACTTTGCTGCAGCATTTGCTAGTTTTCACCACTTCCTCCTCTCTTCTTCCTACTCCTGTGGCTTTTCTTTCTTAGACTCCTTCATCATCTCCTCCTCCTCTACCAGCTCCTTAATTTTTTGGCATAAAACTCTGAGCATGTATCCATAGTCCTTTTCCCTCATCTGCACTTGACTTCTCCAGTCCAGACTCCCCCCCACCCCACCACTTCCTTGAGGTCCAGATCCCACATGCTCAAGTGTGCATGTGTCAAAGGTACATCAAACTCAGCATGTCCAAAACGGAGCTGCACATTTCCCCCTATAAATCTGTTCCCTGTCTCACTGACTGGCCCTGCTACCCACCTGATTGCCAAGTCAGTTTAGGTTCCTCTTAGTTTTTCGTCTCCCTTCCTCCCAGTCTACTTAGTCACCAAATCCTTGCACAAGGTAATACTTTCTAAACAAATCCCCCCTCTCTCCCTATCTCTGCTCTCTTAGATTAGGCCTTGCACTCTTAGTGCCTGAATGACCTCAGTGGCCTTCTATCTGGCTTTTCTGAACCTCTTTAGTCTAGACCAGTCTGGCTAAAATGGAAATCTGATGTCAAGCCCCTGCTCATAATCTTTCTATGGCTTACTTTTGCTTTGAGGATAAAGTCTACACTCGCTTCCCCAACGTGCAAGGTCTTTTGTGGTTCAGCTCCTGCCGGTCTTTCACACCTCAAGTCTTGCTGCTTTCTATCCAGCCATACTGAACTATTTATGATTCCCTGAACGGGCTGTGTTTTCTCACTCTTCTTTGACTGGATATGTACTTTACTCCTCCTACCTGGAAAACCATTTTCTCTTATTTTGTTACTTGCTTAGGTGATACCTCGGGAAAGACTTTTCTCATGCCCCACTCCCTCAGGCTTGCATCTTTTCTGTTTTTATAATACCTTGTATACATATATATCGTGTTGTAATTGTTTATTCCGCCTGTTTTCACCAACTGCACTGAGAGATACTTGAAGGCGGGACCTTGTTTTCATCTGTGAACCCCGGGGGCCTGCTTAAGCACAGTCGTCCATTCACATATGTTAAAAGTCCATTCACACATGTTAAAAGACTGGCTAGAGGGAGAGAGAAAGGAGAAAGAGAAAGGAGACAGGAATGTTAAAATGCCACTAATAGTGGAGTTAAGGGAGGTTCTAGACATTTGAGTTCAGTTTGCAGTTGAGGTATGTCTACACACTGGAACATTATTTGACCATAAAAAGGAATGAAGCACTGATACGTGCTGCAACATGGATAAGCCCTGAAAGCATTATGCTAAGTAAAAGAAGCCAGACGTAAAAGGTCACATATTGTAGGATTCTATTTATATGAAATGTCCAGAATAGGCAAATCTATATAGAGGAAAAGTAGATTAGTGGTTGCCTGGGGATGGGAGTTGGGGTGGGGGAAATGGAGAGTGACTGCTAATAGGTTTAGGATTTCTTTGTGGAGCAGTGAAAATGTTTCATAATTGAATAGAAGCGATCACTGTACAACTTTGTGAATATACTAAAAGCCACTAAATTGTACAGTTTAAAAGGGTAAACTTTGTGGTATAGAATTCTATCTCAATAAAATCATTATTAAACATTTTGATCAGTGTAAGTTTATAGTATTTAGGACATTGTGCATATTTGAATGTCATTATGATGATCCAGGTAAAATTTTAGAAATGCATTGATATCATAGTGTCAAAGTCAGGACTTCTGTTCCATGTTTTGATTTTGAAACATATTTTAGAATTAAAATCTTGACCTTTTAGTATTAGAAGAACTCAGTCAATCTATAAACATTATTGACTTTCCCATTTGTAAAATTTGTATTATTTGGCCAGCCATGTGCTTTAGGAATAACATGAGAAACGCACGTGTTTAAGTCTTATGAATTGATACATGGAGGTGGTAAACACATTTCTAACATGATTACACTGTTAGGTTGGGACACCTTGGAGCATATTCTGTGTACATATGACTTAAAGATATTTCCTCATTTTGTTACCTTCCTAATCACCTATTTATATCTTGATCTAGGAGTGCATTGATATGAGTTGTTACTCTAGGGAGTGTTTTCCCCTGCTGTCCACTGGATTATATGAATATTGAACTCTTAGATTTGTGAATTTAGTAATAATTTAAAGTATAACTGCATTTGGCCTAAAAATGAGTTTAGAGTCACAGGGAACTATCATAAGAGATTTTCTTTTATCATTCCAAAGGTATGTGTGAGGTACAAAAGAAGTGGTCTCTGTCTGAAAGAAGAGCTTATATTGTCCTTTTATTATTTCCAGGTCTTTTGGTGGGCCTTGTACTTCGATATGGCATTCATGTTCCAAGCGATGTGAATAATGTGACCCTGAGCTGTGAAGTGCAGTCAAGCCCAACTACCTTATTGGTAAATGTTAGTGGAAAATTTTATGAGTATATGCTGAAAGGAGAGATTAGTTCACATGAGCTCAGTAACGTTCAAGATAATGAAATGCTTAGAAAGGTAAGTTCTTCGTTAAAGGGAATCTTGGGTTTTTTTTTTTTTAAGTATATAACAGCAGCAAAGTGATTCAGGAGAAAAATAATGAATTTTTAATGATATTTAGAATAATCAGTCTTTTCAAATGAAGTAAAACCTCAATTAACAAATGTAATGCAATGCTAAGGAAATTGACATGTCTATAGTTTGATTTTCTGATTGAGGCTAAGTACTATAACCCTTTTGTCTCACTTTCTAACGTTTACAGTTGTAATAAATGGTGACCAGTACTGAGTTAAGCAGACTTTGTGTTTCTTTCAATTTGCTTCTGGCCCTTGGAGTTTTATAGTACTTTAGCACATTGAGTTTATTTAATAATACCTAAGATAGTCCATTAGTATTTTTTTTAATTCTTTCTTGCCTTGATTGTGTTCTATGCTGAGCACAATTTAATCTTTCTTTGATTCATCATCTGTCACAACTTCAGGGGCTTCAGCCTGAGTATCCGGTGCTGTACCACGGTGTG
This sequence comes from Hippopotamus amphibius kiboko, assembly GCF_030028045.1. Lineage (NCBI taxonomy): Eukaryota > Metazoa > Chordata > Mammalia > Artiodactyla > Hippopotamidae > Hippopotamus > Hippopotamus amphibius. The sequence continues at coordinate 17,660,147 of NC_080203.1, read as the reverse complement.
CGTGAAACTTGATGTAGGTTGGATTGCAGTCTTACTGGCTTCCAGACTTTCCTGGAGCTGCTTTCTCCTGTTCCCCTCATAGTTTCCATCCTGCAGCTTCTCAGGGCCTCTTTGCTCATGCCTCTGTTTTCGCCCACCCTTGGCCATTTGCCTCCACTTCTGCCTTCTGTATTGGCAGGACTTGGCTTTTATAGCTGCTTGGTTGTGTTCCTGACTATCTTTAATGCTTTTAAAAATTTCATACGAACTTAAAGTTTACTTTGCAGCAAGAGTTTTTTCCACGGGTATGTGTGTAGCTGCTCTGAGTTCATGTCAAATCCCACTACTGCCTTGTGAACAGAAGGGGGCGCCTGTATTATTATGGGGAGTAGGTATTAAAAGGAAAGGGCTGTCAGGACTAGAAATCTGACTTGTACAGAAACTTTTTGCCATAATATTATGTTATGTGCCTTTAGAGATGTTACCTATGCAAGTAGTCTGTTTCCTCTTGCCAGCAGTAATGCTGTACCACCAAATTTTATGTTACCAGTTTTGGGTCTCTTTTACTTAAAGCAAAGACATGTTCATACGTTCTCTTATTTTAAAGATTTTTACTGTCATAGCATTTTAACATACTTTGCACAGATAGGACTTAACTGATTGTTCCAACGCTATCTCCTTGTCATTCAGTTGAGAAGTGGAACAACAGCTATCCTATATGAAATATTTTTCACTGTATGAAATATTACCTATATGAAATATTACCACAGTGGTAATATTCTTGCCTTTGGCCAGATTAACATTTAATCTTTTTTCTTTTGGCTTATTTGATAATGTAATAAGAAATCTTCTGAGGAAATTCATCTAAAAGAACTCTTTATTTTAACAGGTTACTTTTGATCCAGAAGTATTTTTCAACATATTACTTCCTCCTATCATATTTTATGCGGGATATAGTCTGAAAAGAGTAAGTGCTTTTGTATTTCATATACTTTGAACAACCTTAAACTCCAAGGGCTTTATTATCTTTGACACTTTAGAAACAGGCAGTTCTTTCCAGGTTCCCCTCTCTCCTCCCGCTCCTTATGCTTTTGAGATGGTGAAATTTATGCCTATACAAAAATTCTTTCTCTTATTTCCTTTAATGAATAATCCATTTAATATTAGCTTAGCATACTAAACTAGAAAACCTCTTCTTTTTTAAGTAATTGGTGAGTATTCTAACATGGTGTAACTTTTTTTTTTCTGTCAGAGACATTTCTTTCGAAACCTTGGGTCTATCCTAGCTTACGCTTTTCTTGGAACCGCAATTTCTTGTTTTGTAATTGGGTAAGTACTTGAAGCTTAAAACACTTTTAGCCTTCAAATTATCATTTTAAAGTAAGGCATATTTGACTTCTGCATGATTGTATTCTCGAATGTGTCCAAGAACTTTTGCAGTAAATACTTTTGCAGTATTCACACAGATAACAAATTGTTTGAATTTTCCTTAGGGCTAAGGCATTACCATATTTAAATGACATGCAGTAAATTTGGGGTTAGTCACAAAGTACTACAGTAGATGCATCTTCTTATTCTTACTGTGTTCTCACTTCTTTAACAGCTGATTTTGTTTCTAAAGTAGACATATGTTTATTGCACAGATCAATAATGTATGGCTGTGTAACACTGATGAAAGTAACTGGACAACTTGCGGGAGATTTTTACTTTACAGATTGCCTGCTGTTTGGTGCCATCGTATCAGCAACTGATCCAGGTATGTTTTACATGAGTGTGGAGCTTAAGTACTTAAGGTTGTACAGTGTTTTTCCATCAACACACATGCAGGTATTTCTTCCTTTGAGGTGTAGAATTCAGGATTAGGTACTCCCTATCTTACTTTCCAGTTGTGGAGGAAAAAAACAAAATTCATGGTTCCTTTTGGCCTAAGCACACATTTTTTTCTCTTTATTATACTTCCTATTACTGGTCCACAATTTGAGGCTGTTTAGGCTAGGGCTGTAAGGGATTTTCTTCAGAATTTCAGGTTGGTCTCTATCCCTAGTGACTAGGTATAGAAGATGAACTATATTCGTTAAGATGGGTAATAATTATACATTTCCTTTCAAGCTTCTGGAAAACAGATCCCTAAAAATCTGTTTACTTTCAGCTGTCTGCATTTAAGAGTAAGAAAAAAAGTTTTAAAATGATTGTTAGAAGGCGTTGTGCTAGAACAAGTGTGATTTTGGGTCATTGGTGGGCTGTAATATACATTAAAGAATTGTTTCTTATAAAATTTGCTTTCTGATTATAAAATGGTTTTGATATTAGCATGACTAGAGAGTGAACTTAATTGTACTGAGTTAGGTAAGTTAGATTGTAGTTTTCCTAATATAGTATCCATGAGCTTCACAGCTGCATTCAAATTAAGAATTTAGAGAATATATAGGCTGAAGAGCAGAGACTGCAATTTTTGAACTAAGAATGCAAGTTTTCTTTTATTGATACTAGATTTTAGATCCTTGGTAGAAGTTTGTTCTGTTTTACCCTTTGACCTTGTAAGTTAATAATCTTCTTTAATTATCATCCAGCATAGTCAAAGGTTATCTCTGAATTCCTATGTTAATTCTGATAACAGGGTGTTATAGAAAGTAGGAAAATGTGCTCTATACTCTATAAGAGATGATTTTAAAAGCTCAGAGGACATTTTGGAGAGGCATTTGTATAGTTTTTTTTTTTTTTTGGCACACGGGCTTAGTTGCTCCGCGGCATGTGGGATCTTCCTGGAGCTAGGATCAAACCCGTGACCTCTGCATTGGCAGGCGGATTCTTAACCACTGCGCCACCTAGGAAGCCCAGTTTGGCATTTTTAAAACTGAAAAGCACATTGCCTCCTTAAAGGTAGTCAAGGCTGCCCCCTTATTGTTTGTAGCCATTCCCATTATCAGTGTGAAGATTGGATGGTTTTTGCAAGAAGCCAGTGGTCTCTGTTTTCCATATTCTCTTACTTTTCAAAGTCTATGAGAAATCTGAGTCAGTTGGACTTGGCTACATTGCTTAAAACTGGTTTTGTTTTGGTAGGAGTATTGCCTGGACGGCTCAAGCAAAACTGTTCTGCTTATATAAAGCTGGATAGTTACATTTCTTCTGAATTATATAGATATTTGCCCCTGTAATAATTCTATTATTTTGCAGTTGTTCACTTGATAGAAGAGTGAGCCATTCTCTTTTTAAAATTCTACAGCATTGCTCCTGCCCTCTTTTTCCCCTTCTCTTAGTAGGCTTTGGTATCAGGATATTCCAGATGAAATGCTTTGCAGTAGAAACTATATCTTTTAAATACAAGCTTCCTGTTTTTTGGTTGGCATTTGAAGAGGCTCTCCCAGCTCTGGTTATAATAATCTTTCATGTCTGCTGGGGTTTATTTAGCAAGTGAGCTGTACGTGACTCAGCAATTAAAGTTATAATGCAACTTCTCTTCTGATTTTCTAAGAATTCTCATGTAATTGTGTCCTAAGAGAAGGTTTTTTTTTCTCCTCAAGCTGTCATAGCCTGATAGTTGGCTTCTTATTAAGTTAAATATAGCAGCTGTAATTCTGGTCATAAATTTCATCCCAACCGAAAACCAAACTTGTATTTTCATTTCCTACCGTCTTTGCTAACTAAGCTGGTGTGCTTGAAATTTGCAAGTCAAATAGAAGTGAGTTGTAAGGCTCCAAGGAAAAAATGAAGTTTGCAGCAGGAAATGCTCTTCATAATAGTCTCCTTCATCAAAGATTAATGATCACCTGGTCTGTAAGAAATTCTGAATGTATTTTTTATGGAAAAGAAATGTACAAGACAAGATTATTAGCATTTGCATGAAGAATGTAGGCCAACTCAGTCCTCCAAGGTTATTTTCAGCTCTTTGTAAGAGAGAAAGATATTACAGGTGCACAGTTACAGAAAAGAAAAATATTGACATAAAATTACTGAATCTTTAATATGGTAAGAGTGTTTATTAGGATTGAATTCTGAGATGAAGAAATGAATTTCTAAATAGCTATTATGATCATCTTTGGAGGGAAGAATGTTATATTTGTAATGTCTTAATAATTCCCTGACTCTTTCTACTTGCTAGTGACTGTTCTTGCCATATTCCACGAGCTTCAAGTTGATGTTGAACTCTATGCACTTCTCTTTGGTGAAAGTGTCCTCAATGATGCTGTTGCCATAGTGCTATCTTCGTAAGTGTTTGTTTTCGTATTATATTCTGTATATTGATCGTGTTTGTTTTTGTATTATATTCTGTATATTGAATGTTAGGGTTCTAAGAACCAAAAGTCATTTATTGAGTAAAGCGCATTATGAATGGAAATATTTGAAAAACTGAAACATTTTTTTCCTCTTGAAGAAATATATACTTATAGATATACTGTAAGCATTCTAGGACATTTTTTAAAATTCTTTTTTTCTATGCATAGTGTTTTTACATAGTTGTAATTGTAGTGTATGTACAATTTTGTATCTGTTTCAACATTATAACATGGACATTTTATTTTTTCATCAAATTAAATTTTTGGCATAGATATATATTCACATGTTCAAAAATCAAAACTATATAGAAAGGTATACGTTGAAAAGTCACATTCTTACTCCTGTCCTCATCTACCTGTCCCCGTAGCCCCTTATAGGTAACCATTTTATTAGTTTCTTGTGTATCCTAGTATTTCTTTATTCAAAGGTAAGCATACATGTGAATAAATATTCTTATTTGCCTCTTATTTCTTATTTGAAAGTATCATGCTGTATGTGTTCTATATCTGACTTTCTCTCACATAGCTATATTCTGGAGATCGCGCTGTATCAAAACAAGGAGTTTTCTCATTCTTTGTTTGCAGGCATGTAGTATTCTGTGTCCAATACTGTGAACTGTACTATAGTTTATTTAATCAGTCTCCTATTGCTGGAAACATAAAGGGTTTTCAATTCTTTGCTATCCCAAAGCTGCAGTGATTAACCTTGAACTTACCTGTTTTATATATGCATTGGTATATTGGTAGGATAAATTCCCAGAAGTGAGATTAGTGGGTTAAAGGGTAAATACATTTGTAATTTTGTTACATTGCTCAATTGCCTGTCAAAGGTATTATGTTGTTTTGCATTTTAACCATCAAATTATGGGAGTGCTTGTTTCCTCATAGCTTCACCAACAGAGTATTTGTTAGACTTTGGTATTTTTGCCAATTTGATGATTGAGAAATACCTCATTGTTTAATTCCTATTTCTCTTATTTAACATAATCATTGCAGAAACTTTTTAATTTTTAGAAGTGTTAAATAATACACTTTTTAAAGACAATGAATGAAGATGAGCAGTATTTTAATCTAATTATAGAAATTACTATGCATGCTACTAGAAGTTGTTTGCCAGTGAAAGAATGGGTCTGAACCTCTGAGGAACGCAGTCCTGCCAACTCACTCCTGCTAAGCAAATATCTCACCCAATAGACAGTTGCCTTTACTCCACATCAGAACTTTCTACAAGAGAGAAGTAAAACCCCTTCACCTTTCCGCCTTACTTTTATTTCTCTCCTTAATTTCCACTTCATTCACTATAAAGAGTGATCAGTCACTGCCTCAGGTTTACATAGCTTGATTGCCCCCAGTGTCTAACTGCAAAGTGGAAAATGATCCTTTCTGAGACGTAACACTAATCCCTTAAATGTTGTGTATGAAGATGTGCAAAAGATCAAACCTTCTTTTGCGAATGTCATGTATGTAAATTCCACCCCCTCCACCATATTTATTGCCAGAATTTTTTGCAGCTGTCTACAACTGATATAAATTTAAGAAACAAAGCCTAGGGCTTCCCTGGTAGCACAGTGGTTAAGAATCTGCCTGCCAATGCAGGGGACACAGGTTCGATCCCTGGTCCGGGAAGATCCCACATGTCGCAGAGCAACAAAGCCCATGCACCACAACTACTGAGCCTGCGCTCTAGAGCCCACGAGCCACAACTAATGAGCCAACGTGCTGCAACTACTGAAGCCCGTGCACCTAGAACCCATGCTCCACAACAAGAGAAGCCACCGCAATGAGAAGCCTGTGCACCACAGTGAAGAGTAGCCCTCGCTCGCCACAACTAGAGAAAGCCCGTGCACAGTAACTAAGACCCGACACAGCCAATAAATAAAAATAAAGTAAATAAATAAATTTATTTTTTTAAAAAAGAAATAAAGCCTGAAGGCTGGAACTAATATTGATACTAAATGTATGTACCTTCAAGGATGATAGGTGCAAAGTAAAAGTTTTCTATTGTTTGAAGGGAGGGAGAAATGTATAGTGTGGTTATAACTTATGTGTTACATAAAAAAAGAAGCTACAAAGATTGTTGAAGTTTTCAGTACATAGGAACATGTAAGATCACCAGTGCTGCCAAAGAGAATAGGATACAGGCAGTTACTTTTAGCATCAATTCGCCATCCTAGGTAATTATTCTGCTGCTTAATCATCTTTACTAATAAGTGTTCCTTCCTCATTGCCCTAACGGATTAAGAGTCAGGAAATCTCTTTTCTGGTCCTGTCTTAAGTTGATACGCCCTGTGCCTTAGTTTTTCCATTAATAAAGTAACATTTCCTGCAACTTTAAGAACAGTTGAATAGTGTTAAAAGAAAAAAACTCATTGGGAAATTTTGAGCTTGGGGGTGTACGTATCAGTGTTGGTGAAGAGTAAATGTGTTAGAAAGAGAATGCTCTTTCTGTAACACTTCTCACAAAGGGAGAAGGACTTCTCATCTTTCTGTTGCAGCCTTTCCCAAACAGGATCCCGTGAGAGAATTTAAGCCTTGCAGAGAATGATTCAAGTAATTCTTTCCTCGATTTTCCTTAGGATGGTACATAGCTAGTACTATTCTAGATTCATAGCTGATGAGTTAACTCATTCCATAGTCTGGTGGAACTCTGGTGGAGAAAGACTGTGTCTAAAGAGTATCATACCAAGGAAATCGTTAGCTGTGTAAGTGTCTTAATAGAAGTGAGCAAATGAGTTCCTGCCCAAAAGATGAAGGGAAACCAATTATGTTGCTGGCTGTGGAAGGTTACTGGCTGGTGTGCTCAGTGTTGTGTTTTTCATCATCTTTCATTTGCCTTTAAAAGTATGTTAGATAGAAATAGTCTACTTTGTGTTGACTTCTGTTTGATGATTTTCTAATGTGTATATTCTATACAAACAGCCTTTTACAAAGAGGGGGACCCCTTTCTCAAGGACTTCTTATTGGCAATTGACAGGTTAAGACACCCTTTCTTTTTTTTTTTATTATTTTTTTTGGGAAGACACCCTTTCTTAAAATTTATGTTGGAAGTTGTTTTTGTTTGCTGACCTGTTAAGTTAGCAGTAACTTTTTTTTTGTTAATGTTAATACTTTTAATCTTGTGAGGGTGGGATGAAACCAGTTCCCTCATACATTGCTGTATGAAGTAGAGCTGTATGTACTTTTATAGTATCAAATATATCTAGTTAGAGATGAAGTCTAAGTTGCATAGTATACCTCTGAATGGATATACCATGATTACCCTGGAGACCTAAATTCATATTACTTTAAAATATGTTTTTAGGGTCATTTACATTTTATAAAATGTAAGTGTGAGTAAACAAACATGACAGACAGACTAACTTTACTGGTTACCAGAGATATACATGTTAAATTAGTAGCCATTTTTACCTATTCAGTTAATAAGAAAAAAATTGATAATGAAAATAGTTACTGCAGGTAATGGTCTAGTACAGTTGTTCTTAACCGGGGACAATTTTGCACCATGGCCCGCCACCCCCCCCCCCCACCTTGCCCCCTCCATCAACCAGGGGATATTTGACGATGTCTGGGGACATTTTGGTTATCATGAATGAGAGGAGGTTGCTATTGGCATCTAGTGGTTAGAAGCCAGGGATGCTGATAAATATCGTTCAGTACATAGGACAGCACCCACCACCCAACAAATAATTATCTGGCCCCAAATATCAATAACGCCAGGATTGAGAAACCCTGGTGCTGTAAAACTGTATCACTTGTACGTTGTTGTTGACATTGAAATTGGTATTACCTACTCTTTTATATTTTATCTTTTGTCATTATTTATGATAATAAAATTAATGCATTTTTTAATAATTTTTAAATGATTATTTATTTTTGGCTGTGTTGGGTCTTCATTGCTGCGTGCGAGCTTTCTCTAGTTGCGGCGAGCGGGGGCTACTCTTCGTTGTGGTGCGTGGGCTTCTCATTGCAGTGGCTTCTCTTGTTGCAGAGCACGGGCTCTAGGCACGTGGGCTCAGTAGTTGTGGCACACGGGCTTAGTTGCTCCGCAGCATGTGGGATCTTCCTGGACCAGGGATCAAACCTGAGTCCGCTACATTGGCAGGTGGATTCTTAACCACTGTGCCACCAGGGAAGTCCCATTAATGCATGTTTTTTTTTTAATTGAGATACAGTTAACATACAATAAACTGCGTATATTTAGAGCGTACAATTTGGTATCCCAATCTCCCACTTCATTCCCCCCCCAACCCTCCCCACTTTCCCCACTTGGTGTCCATACGTTTGTTCTCTTCATCTGTTTTTAACAAAAATTCAAAATAGTTTACTTAGAAAGTAGAAAATTCCTGAAATTTCAGCTCTCAGAAATAACCGCTCTTAAGGTTTTAATCCAGATTTTTTCCTTTAGGATATTAGTGTACATATAAATATATTAATTTTTAAACAAAAAGCAACATAGCACTATACATATTCTTCTGTAATTTGCTTTTTTCACATGGACATTTTACTATATTGATACCTCCATTATCTTGTTGTATGAATGCACTACAAATTTACCTCTCCAACCCTCTGTTGATTAATATTTGGTATTTTCTAATATTGTATTATTGTGAATAGCACTGCAGTGAACATATTTATGTGTAAATCTCCGTGAATCCTTGAGAGTATTACTGTAGGATATTTTTTAGAAGTAGAATTTCTAGGCCAATGGATATGATCACTAAAAAATTGAGATATAGTCATATTTCTCTCCTAAAATGTAACACAGATCAATTTGAAAGCCAGTGTTCAACATGTAAAAGGAGCCATAGGTATAGTAATACCCTATTTCTAGAAATGTAGCACAGGGAAATTGTCCAAAATTTGTAAAAAGCACAAATATATTCTTTCACACTGTTATTTATAGTAGCAAAAATATTAGAAGCAACTTTTAAACGTCCAACAGTGAGGAAATGGTTAAATAAAGTATTTTATATCCATTTTGACCATTTTTGAAGTTTTAAACCACGGTTAGAGAGACTGTAATAATTCTTATGTCATTGTCAGTTGAAGAAGCAGAATTCAAAACCATATGTTCACTGTGATTACAGCTAAACATGAAATAGCATGCATGTAACCAAAAGAGGGGAAAGAAATACAGAAGGAAAATAAGCGATCTGTCAGGATAGTGGAATTATGGGGTGATTTTCCCCCCTAAATTGTACATTGTATTACTCTCAGGATTTTTTTTTTAAGTATTCATAAAAATGTTGCTGCCTCAAGATAAAATGTTGACTGATGTGGAAAAGATGAGTTAAGATTTCAATCCAGGGACTTCCCTGGTGGTCCAGTGGTTAAGACTCCATGCTCCCAATGCAGGGGGCCCAGGTTCAATCCCTGGTCAGGGATCTAGATCCCACATGCATGCCACAACTAAGAGTTCACATGCCACAACTAAGGAGCAAGCCTGGCGCAACCAAATAAATAAATGTTAAAATTAAAAAAAAAAAAAGATTTCAATCCAGAGGCAAACATTTGACTGAAAAGGAAGAAACAAATCTCTCAATCTGTTCTCAGCGCACCATGCTTTTCCTGTGTTTTTGTACATTTTAATGATTAAAGAATAAAATAATGATTAGTTTGAATCTTGAATTTCCATGAACTAATTCAGGGAAAGCAGTCTCAGGAGGCATGGCATTGATATTTTGTTCCTGCCAGTATTTTGAAAACTGTTGCCAGGCAGAAAGGTTATTGTGGCAATATCCTTTCTTTTCTCCAGCCAGCTGCTGTATTTTCATTCTATAATGTAGTCAAATCTCATTTACAGTTGTGGGGCCCTTTATGTGTAGGTAAGATAGCATGACATTAAAGGCCATTTCCTCTTCACTAAAACAGTATCAGATCTATCAGTCCCAAAATGATCTGGTCACTTTGGAGATTTAAATGCAAATGTTTAAATTTTTCAATTCAGATTGAGTCTCAGAAATTTCTAGATGCCATTACCAGAAATTCATGTTAGAGTCATACTTCAATAAGATAGGTAAAATTAGAAAGTTTTAGCTTGGTCTTAGATTTTGTTTTGTTTTGTTTTGTTTTTTTAGCTTAACCAGGGAGGTATAAAGAGAACTTGGTGTACATGGTATAGCAAGGCCATTTTTTAGCCTTGAACCAGAGAAAACATTGCAGTAACCACAGGGAGAATTCATTATATTCTTAGGAATGTGTTTTTTTCTGCTTCTTTTCTTTGATGTGACTTGTGTGTAATGTCTTTGAGTCTGGATTTATTATAAATACACTGGCACCTCAGTTAACTGAGATGAGAACTGATTTAGTAATGGTTGGCGCTCTTGCCAGAGACCCACTAGCAACAGTGATTTTCTCAGCTGTATTTATTTCCTGGGGCAGCTGTTTTAAAAGAAGTATTTTCAGACCAGGTTCGCACTGTGAGTTCAAGATGGAGAGTGTCCCTGCTAATTGCCTGTCTTGGCCTCTTACAGAGTGACTTTCTTTCAGCAGTTTGAGGTGGAGGACCCAGCTGGGTATGCTAAAAGTACTGTTGAGTGGATTCTAATTCCTTGGAAGACCTTTCAAGCCCTTTTATCTACAAAAGTCCATTTCAGTGAGTGAACAGATAGGAGGCATTGAGCCCATTCTGGTATTCTAAAAGTTGAAAGGGTACTTTAGTCATCTTTTTTTTCCCATAGGAAAAACAAAATGTGACCAGATCGAGTATTGAACAATGTTCTTTATACTCTTACGCCTCTGTTGGAAATACAGGGAATTTGTCATTAGTTTGTTCACATTAGTACATTAGGGCTTTCAGGGACTCTGTACCAGTAAGTCATAAATAGTCACAAAGGAGAGTACTACACAGTATCTTGAGGCTGGAGGAAAAGGCTTGGCCCAACCTTCATAGAGAGGATCTTAAAATGTTCTACCTTCTGAAATTGTCATTTAAGAAAAGCTGAGTTTTCTTGCTAGCTGATCCATTGCAGTGTGTTTTGGTAACCCTTGGTCCTTATTTTGGCGATTCAAATCCTAAGTTTTTGGTTTCTGCCCCTGCTGACTTCATCTTCAAGCTCTACACTAGGTAATTTTTTAAAATTTATTTTATTTTTTTGGATAATGTTTTAAAAGTAAAAGTTTCTTCTAGCAGTAAGAACCATCTCTCTTTTGTAGCTCAATAGTAGCATACCAGCCAGCTGGAGACAACAGCCACACCTTTGATGTTACAGCCATGTTCAAGTCTATTGGGATTTTCCTTGGAATCTTCAGTGGCTCTTTCGCGATGGGTGCTGCTACTGGAGTGGTGACAGCTTTAATATCCTTTTATTATATTTATCTTATTAACTTCACAGAGTAATTGAAAACTGTATTCCGTGGTCTCCACTAGTTCCATAATTGACGTTGTATTATAATTATTAACCTTATAAACAAGTACTTGGTTTGAAAACATTAGACAATCATCTTTACTAATAAATAAATGAAAGAGTTTCATTGTTTTGTGTAGAGCTTCATGCACTCAAACACTCACTACATAATTCAAATTAGACACAGTGACCCTTTGGAGGTGAATTTTAAGGTTGTAGACTAAATTGATATAAAGGTAGATATATTCCAAAGCGCCTCTGTGTGTTCTGTGCGGCTGTTCAGCCTGGCAGTCTTTTGCTCTTCGTTTAATAGGACAAATAAGAATGTATGACCTTGATGCCAGTTGAACAAAATAAGGTTTCCGGGTTAGGATAGCTGGGAGTTCATCTCAGCTCTCACTGATTTTAACCTTCTGCTCTTGAGTCCTACACGCTGACACTAGTTTGCTATTAGAAATATTGAGCAAGTCATTCTTGTATTCATTCTAAAAAAAGCTTTTCTTATAGTTTTACTTTCATAAGATAAAATATAATAGAGAACAATAGTTTAATAAATGGATCTAAATTTTCTGTTATTGGGTTCTTTAAGTGCAAATATCCCTAAAATTCTGGAACTTCAGTTTTCCTTTTTATATGAATCTTTTCATTCTTCAAAAAAAATTCTTGATTGCCTGCTACATGCCACAAAGGTAAACAAGACAGGTGTGGCCTCTGCCTTTTGGAGCTTCTGATGTAGAAGCATTGACACTTCACCTCGTGGGACCTCAGTGTAGGAAGGTAGAGGGCGGGGACAGCAGGGAAGATGAGTGGGGCTTGATCTCTAAACAGCTTCCAGCTCTAAAACTTCTAAGGTACTTTCATATAAAACAAGTACTTTTTGTAAGAATATATTCATTTTCTATACTGCAGCTTTGTGGTGGAAAAAACTTGGCTTAGGGCTTTTTACAGATGAACTGAGGCATAAAAGGACAGTGGAAAGAGTTCTGAAGAGGGACCAGGACAGATAGTATCTCTTCCTGAGCATAATTTCCTTGAGGCACTTAATTTAATCTTTGTGTTGTAGTACACATTTGTGGATGTGAATGTAGACTCCGGCCTGAGATTTTACGCAGCTTGACACAGGCCCTTCCACTGGCAACTAACAAGTACTTATTAGACTAGTATGAGTGATTGACATGCCTCAGTTTCTTCCTCATAGGATACTCTATGTCACAGAAGTGTTAGAGGGTTAAATAAACATGAAATCTCATGGAAGTGACATATTTTTTAATAGCTGTAAATTGCTATCATTATGAAAGCTGTCTTGCTTTGGGTCACAAATTAATAGTTGCCATGTTGTGTATCTGATTTGTCTCTCCTATCCTTTACTGTCATGTCTGTTCTTTACTGCATGGTTTCTAGCAAGGCATGTGATACCCATAAAACAAGTGGATGGACTAAGCTGTAGGACTTCCTCACGGAAGGGAAGGCTACTGACTCCTTAGTACAGTGCTTGTATTCAGAGTTTCTTCACTTTGGTACCTCTTCATTCTGTGACCTTTGTGTTAGAGACTGGAGAACGCTTCTTTTGCTTTTATGCTTGCCTTGCTTCGACTATTATTTTTTCTAGTCATGCTTGTGTATTATGAGATTTTGTTATCAACCTTGACAGTCTTACGTGACAAAGTTCACCAAATTACGAGAGTTCCAGTTGTTGGAGACAGGCCTGTTCTTCTTGATGTCGTGGAGTACCTTCCTCTTGGCTGAAGCATGGGGTTTCACAGGTAGATTACTTTCTCCTTTTAATTGTAAACCCTTGCAAGGAGTGACTTAGCCAGTGATGTTTTTTTAGTATGGGTGGACCAACTCCTCTAGTGTTTGAACACTCTTATTCGGGTTGGGGTTTATGCTGTCACTTTGGAATGTAAAAGATTTTCAGTGGAAGCGGTTCCTCTCAACAAAGTAAGTCACAACTGAACATTTTAACACTAAGCATCTAATTTACTCCTATAAAATAAGAGCCTCAGTATAAAAGTTGGGAACTCTCCTTTTATATGAACTTGGAACTTGTTGTTTTTATAGGTGTGGTTGCAGTGTTGTTTTGTGGCATCACACAGGCCCATTATACATACAATAATTTGTCCACGGAGTCTCAGCATAGAACTAAACAGGTAAGAGAAACTTTATAGTTTGTGAATAAACTTTTCCTCCTTGCGGTAGAACAAATTTTTTTTCACTGAAAAATTATCTTTGTTCTGTTCAAAGTGATGTCTGCTCATTTCAGCTTCTCTTCTGTTGACTCCAGAAATAGATGGGGTTGGCAGATTGAAGGGTGACAGCTTTTGAAGGGTGACAGCTTTTAGGGTAGAGATAGGTCAGCAGAATAGCCAGAGGCTGTTATTATTGTGGCTCCAGTGGTCAGTCTGTTTCCTTTCCTTGTTTTCCTCATTTAATGGCTTTTTTTCTTCCAGTTTTATTGAGATATAATTGGCATACAGCACTGTCTACGTTTAAGGTATACAGAGTAATGATTTGACTTACATACATCATGAAATGGTGACCACGTCATCTCATATAGATGCAAAATTAAAGAAATAGAAAAAAAATTTTTTCTTGCGATGAGAGCTCACAGGATTTACTCTCTTAGAAACATTCATGTATAACATACAGCAGTGTTAATTATATTTATCATGTTGTACATTACATCCCTAGGACTTATTTATCTTGTAACTGGAAGTTTGTACCTTTTGACCACCTTCATCCAATTCTCCCTCTCCCCACCACCTGCCACTGGTAACCACAAATCAGATCTCTTTCTGTATGAGTTTGTTTGTTTGTTTTTGAAGTAAATTGACCTACAACACTGTGTTAGTTCCTGTTATACAACATTGTGATTTGGTTTTTCTATGCATTTCAAACTGATCACCATGATAAATCTAGTTACCATCTGTCACCGTACAAAGATATTATATAGTTTTTGAGTATATTCCCCACACTGTACATTTCATCCCTATGACTCATTTATTTTGCAACTTGAAATTTGTACCCCTTAATCTCCATCATCTATTTTTTCCTCCCCCCAACCCAGTCCCCTCTGGCCACCACCTGTTTGTTCTCTGTATTTGTAACTCTGTTTCTGTTTTGTTATATTTCTTTTTTTTTTTGGTTTTTAGATTCTACATATAAGTGAAATCACATAGTATTTGTCTTTCTCTGACTTATTTCACTTAGCATAATGCCGTCTAGGTCCATCCATGTTGTTGCAAATGGCAAGATTTCATTCCTTTTCATGGTCGAGTGATATTCCATTGTGTGTGTGTGTGTGTGTGTGTGTGTGTGTGTGTGTGTGTGTGTGTGCGCGCACCACATCTTCTTTATCCATCTATTGATAGGCAGTCAGGTTGCTTCCATATCTTGGCTATTGTAGATAATGCTGCATTGAACATTGGGATGCATGTATTTGCTGACCTCTGAAGTTCAAATGCATTTTATGCGCCCCCCCACCACATTTACTGTTTTTGACATCATATTTTACATCCTTTTGTTTTGTATATCTCTTAGCTACTTATTGCAGATACAGATTATTTTGCTACTTTTGTCTTTTAACCTTCCTAGTAGCTTTATATGTGGTTGATTTATTACCTTTACTGTATATTTGCCTTTACCAATTAAAATTTCTCCTTTTGTAATTTTCATGCTTCTAGTTGTGGCCTTTTCATCACAGTGCTGTGAATAGGTGGAGGTGGGCAGGCAGCAAGGCAGGGTAGAGAGCACAAGACTATAATGTGTAAGCCTTGACTCCCTCAATGAGGGCTAGGACCTGTGTGAAGAGTGAACTCACATGGCAGGGTGGCGTTGCGAGAGTTGTCATGAAGCACCCTGTGCCAGGATGAAAGGATGTGAACTGGATCTCACAGCCTGTCATGAGGGAGGTGGCTTGGAACTGCCATATTCAGAGATTCATTGGGTGGGGGTGTAGAAGATGGGAGTGGCAGGGTTGCCACTTAGGGTCCTTTCACAGCTTTATGGATGGGAAGTGATGAAAGTTAGACTAAGGCTGAGGTAGCGACAGCCAAGAACATTCCAAAATAAGAATTGGCAGGGTTTGGAGGATGAGGATAAGAATGACTGAATATGGAGACTGAAGAAAGGAAGCTGATTGGGGAAGTGAAGGGGTAACATTTCTAGCTTTTTCTGTAGGACCAGAAATGTCATCTCTACACTTGCTCTCCTCTGAATCACGTGTTTTGGGGGACAAACGTGAACATTATGTATTTGAAGCATCTGTGTCAATATCTTAGCCATACTCATGTTTTCAAATTATGTAACTTTATTTATTTACTGGACTAACCTTTTAAATTTTCGTTTCAGTTGTTTGAGCTTCTCAATTTCTTGGCAGAGAATTTCATCTTCTCCTACATGGGACTGACACTGTTCACCTTCCAGAACCATGTCTTTAACCCGACATTTGTAGTAGGAGCATTTGTATCCTTTCTTATGTGTTCTGTTTTGGAAACTTCTTTTTATGTTGAGATTTGCACGTATTTTCTGGAGGGGTGATTGATAAGAATACACTTAAATATATAAAATTTTCCTCTGAGTAAAGCAAATAAGGATTTCAACTCTTTTATCTTTTCTAGTTGATTTCCATTTTCGTTTATGGCACAAATAATACTGACAGATTGAAATGACAGAAAAAAAGTCTCCTACCATTCTGCCAACCTCAAAAGATAAAACTATTTGTCCTCTATTACTGAAGGGAAGAAAAAGATATTGGATGGTGGGGAGCAGTTTGCAGTCTGTGCCACAGGGCAGTACTTGAAAAATGGAAGAAAGCTCGCCCACCTCTCTCTCCTTCTCCCTCCCCCTCCCTCCTTCCCTCTCTCTCTCACATTGGGTTTTTAAAACCCAGCTGAAACGGAGAGGCTGATTACATGAAAGAGAGCAATCAGTAGTGCCAGCCTCGTGACAAGACAGGAGGAGATGGAATCCAGAGCACGTGGGGAGGGATGGGCCTTCAGTGGGAGGAAGCACAGCTCTGCCATTGTTCCAGAAGAGGGCAGGAGAGGGTAGGGTATGTAGAGATAAAGGTACATTTGCAAGATGGCGTTCCTGTCTGATTACTTCTATTTTTATCTGTAAAGTAGGAGATGAGATCATCTGCTAAAAGTGAGATAGGAGCAGGTGGCCTATCAGGTATATACTATATAACAAATGACACTACAATTTGGCAGCTTAAAACAACAAATATGTGTTATTTCACACAGTTTCTGAGAGTCAGGAATCCAGGAACAGCTTAACTGGCTGCTTTCTGGTTCAAGGATCCCTCATGAGGTTGTAGTCTTGCTCTGGGCTGGGACTGCACTCTCTCGAGACTTGACTGGAGATGGAGGAGCCACCCCGAGCTCACTGCCACGGCCTTAGCTGGAGGCTTCAGTTCTTTTCCACATGGACCTCTGCAGGGGGCAGCTCACAACACCGCTTCCCCCAGAGGAGGTGAGCTGAGAGAGCACCAAGATGAAGGCCAAAGTGCCTCTTATGAGCTAATCTTGGAGGTGATGTACCATCATCCCTTCTGCCATTTTCTATTGGTCACACAGACAAACCCTGGTACAGTGTGAGTGGAGACTACACAAGGGTGTGATTACTAGGGACCCTCTAGGAGGCTGGCTCCCATAGGTGATAGGAGTTTTGAGGAAAAGGTTTGGAAATAGTTGTTGCAGAGAATGGGAAAGCGAGTTGACCAAAGGAATGCAGTAGAATCACTGAGCAGTGTTAGGGACCCATTTGAGTTTGAGGAATAAGTATTAACAGTAGAATCAGTCTGCCCTGTTGTTTGACTTTGTCCAGGAGTATTTAGCTTATAAGCATGGAGAAAATAGATAGCTGAATCCATCTGAGTTTGGAGTTTTGTCAAGTCAGTGCAATGAAAACAGAGTGAATGCAGGGTATTGGAATGAGTTTTATTAAGATGTGGCTAAAAAAGGAAATGAAGAAGGGAGAGGACTAATTGATGGAAAAGTACAGAGATCTTTGGACTGGCGGTCCCAGTGAGGTGGAATAATTATCCAGGATAGAGGAACATGAAACATGAAAAGAGAGATTGTGGTTAAAGAGAGGGATGTTTGAATTAGTGATTTTCAAAAGAAGTACTGTTTTTAAAAAAACCACCTCAGAATGAAGATTCTGCCAAAAGAGATTGGCAGAAATGTTTCTTTAATTAAAACTCTAAGTAGGATCTGTGTTAGAAAGTGAGGTATTACTGAAATGCCATTCTGCAGTCTTAGTGTTCTGAGAATGAACTTCAGGCAAAAAAAAGATAAAGCCTTATTCATGAGAGAAGAACGTTAGCTGGAAAACTCCCATTAGATCAGTAACTTCATATCCTGCTAGTCTGAGAAATTTTTTGAGCAGTCGAGTGGCTTGATCCACTATACTTATCCAGAAACAAGGCTAAATATTCTCTATAGGTTTCTGAGTCTGTTAGGAATTGAAGTTCCTCATTACGGAATCCTACCTTGGAAACTGACTCTTACCAGGAGAGAGTTGTTCTCTTGCTGGCTGTATTCGTTAAGATATAGGTTTTGTTTCATGTGGCAATGACCCAAGTTAACAGAGGTTTAAAGAAAATAGAAGTGTATTTCTTTCTTGTGTGAAACTCTGGGCTGGTGTGGCAAGCTCTGCTCCACAAAGTCATCAGGGACTCAAGCAGCCTTGCGACCCTCTTTAGGGAGTTGTTCTTAGGGCCCCAGGTGGCTCACCCCCATGTCTGCCGATTCCCTTTGAGTACTCTAGCCAGAATATGCACACATCACTTCCGCCTAACATCTATGGGCTACACCTCCCAGCAGGAGGCTGGGTGCCTACATACTCAGATGAAAATTGGAGGTGACAGGGAGGAGTATCTACTACTATCAAGGGAAGGAAAAATAGATATTGGGGATATAACTAGCAGTTGCTGCCATAGTGGCCCACATGTTTTGTTGTTACTATTTTATTTTCTTGTTTATTGTTTTTTTTTTTTCAGGGAATCACTGTTTTTAATAACCTTTGGAGTCTAGAATAGTTTTAGATTACAGAAAAATTATGAAAACAAATAGTTCTCATGTGCCCCACACTCAGTGTCCCCTATTATTAGCATCTTACATTAGCATGGCATGGTTGTCACAATGAATCAACCAGTATTGATACATTATTATTAACTGAAGGTCATACTTTATTCAGATCCCCAGAGTTTTTCCCTAATGTCCTTGTTCCAGTCCAAAGTCCCATGCAGGCTGCCACATTTCATTGAGGCGTCATGCCTGTGGAGGTTCCAGTTGACTGTGACAGTTTCTCAGATATTCCTTGTTTTTGATGACCTTTGACAATTTTGAGGGGGTGATGGTCTGGTATTTTGCAGAATGCCCCACAATTGGAATTTGCCTCATGTTTTTCCCGTGGCAAGACTGGGCTTGTGCCTTCTTTGGGAGGAAGACCACGGAAGTAAGGTGCCATTCTCATCACATCCCATCAAGGGCACATACTTATTAGCATGTTAATAATGTTGGTGTCAGTCTTAATCACTTGACCTGGGTATTGTTTTTCAGGTTGCTCCATTGTAAAGTTACTCATCCCCCCCCCACACTTTCTATGTTGTGCTGCTTAGAAAGAGAGTCACTACAGGGAGCCACACTTAGGGGCTGGGGAGTTCAGCTCCACCTCCTCAAAGACAGAGTATCTAGAAAATTATTTGAAATTCTTTCCACAGGAGATTTCTCTGGTCTCCCCCATTTATTGTTTTAAGCTATCATTTATTTATATCAGCACAAACTCATTGATATTTATTTTATACTTTAGATTATAATACCGTACTTTTAAAATTGTGTTGCTTGAACTGTTCCAGCTTTGGCCACTAGAAGCTCTTTCAGTGGGCTCCTGTGTCCCTTGTAGTTTTTTTGTTTTGTTTTGTTTTTTGATTTTTGTGAGTGCTTCCTCACTTTCTAGAACTACAAGATGCTTCAGGCTCATCTTATATGTTTTCTGCCCCAGCCCTAGAATCAGCCATTTCTCTAAGGAGCCCTGGTTCCTTTTATTGGGGAATGGTATTAGAAACCAAGATCTGGGCTCTAGGTATGCTCAGTGCTATTGAGTGTCCTGGCTTCTAAGCCCTTCCAGCTGACAGAGAAGGAATATGTATGTATGTATATTCTGTATATATGTGTATCTATAAACAGTTACATAGGTAGCCATCTGTATTTCTGTTAAGCCAGATACCAATGTCTCCAACTCTAATCTGCTACCACATGGGTCATTCTAGCCTCCTCCTCTGCTGATTAGTGAATCCCCATTCCAACAGTGGGAAACCTGTCTCCCACCTTCTACCATCCATTACTTAACTGTTCCATTCCAGCATGCATAACAGTATAAGGATTGTTACCCAGTGCTCCCATGGGAAACAGCTTTATCAATGAGCATGTAATGCTTTTGTGCACTTCCTTTTGCCTGCAGTCTTACAAACTCCACCCATTTCCAAAGTTACTTAGATCAGCACTGTTTTCCCCCACCTTCTCTTGTTTTTAATCTTAGATTTTCCTTTATATTCCTTCAGAAAATGAGGTGGAGACTGTATTGTAACCCCTGAAACCAAAATTGTATTTGTAAAGCAAGAGTCTCTATAGACAGCAAACTGGAGAAGAAGACACTAAAATTCTAGTTAAAACCATTCTTAATTCCCATTAAGCCTTCCCTTTGAAGCAGGCTGAAAGTATAAACTCAGAGGAATACATCAAGGCTAGCAGGAATTTCAGTGGCCTGAGGTGTTTGAGCTGCCCTTTGTTCTAAGGAAGCAAGGGCAAGTTTAGCCAGTATTAGTTTCCCCTACCAACGTTGACAATTAAGATGAACTAGCCTATTATATTAGTAATCTTAAGATTATGCCAAAGAAACTCTGTTTTTAAACATGTTCCTATTCCTCTAATGGATTTCCTATATCTTAGACCTGCGCTGTCCAATTTGGTAGCAACTAACCACATGTAATTTTTTAAATTTAAGTTAGTTAAAATGCAATTAAATGAAAATTCCAGTCACACTAGCCACACTTCAGGCACTCACCATGTTGGACAGTGCAAATATAGAAGTGTCATGGCAGAAAGTTCCTTTGGAATTGTGCTGTGTCAGACAGCAGAATCTAAAGACTGTGTGTTAGAAACTGAGCTCCCTGAGCTAGTGGTTCACCATCTTGAATGTATAGTCTAAGTAATGTTAACAATAAAATAATTATCCTTAACCTATTAATAATTTTAGATTGCTATTTTCTTGGGAAGAGCTGCCAATATTTACCCCTTGTCCCTCTTACTTAATTTGGGTAGAAGAAGTAAGATTGGCTCAAATTTTCAACACATGATGATGTTTGCTGGTAAGTTATATCTCCCTTTCTTGCTTACTCTAAGAAACAACTCACAGTGCATACACCAGCTTGATCTTAGACGGAAATGATATGCTGGTAATATGAGACTCCCTTAAACATTGAAGTTGCAACCTCCAATAGAAAATTCTTTTTAAATGTGCCCCATTCCCTTCTGTGGGAATTTGTCATGTTCTGGTTCCAAATTCCTGGTTCAGAACTATGTCACGCATAGTGGAAGAGGTAGGGAGGAACACATATTCACCCAAAAGCCTGTATGTGAATGTTTATGGCAATTCTGTTCATAATTGCCAAAACCTAGAAACAGCCCAATTGTCTGTCTTCCAGTGAGTGAGGGAATACGTGAACTGTGCTACATCCATGCCAGGGAATACGCTTCAGCACCGAAACGAACCAGCTAGTGATACACACAGCAACACACATGCACCTCAGAGGCATTGTGCTGTGTGCAAGAAGCCAGGCTCAAATGGTTACATCCCGTGTTCTGTTCATACACCATTCTCAAAAAGACAAAAACCCAGCAATACAGAGCAGATCAGTGGTTGCCAGGGGTTTGGTAGGGTGAGGAGAGGTTAGACTAAGAAGACAGTAGCATAAGGAATTTGGGAGAGGGGCAGTGAAACCGTTCTGTGTCTCACTGGTTGTAGAGGTCACACACCTGTATGCATTTGTCAAAACTCTTGGAACCGTACACCCAAAAGAATGAACTTCAGTGTAAGTAAATTTTAAAGTAGATTTCAAAAAAAACTGTTAAATGACCAGTGCCTATAAGTATCATCTACTAATTCGTTTTGTATTTGTATGTATGTACTTATGTATGTTAAAATAGATTATGTATTCATTCATGCTCTTCTAAGGTCTCAGAATGTGGCCTGTTTCTCTGAATTTGTGAAGCTCACATTGTCCGTCTTCCGTTCCCTTGTAGGCCTTCGTGGTGCAATGGCATTCGCCTTGGCCATTCGAGATACTGCCACTTATGCCCGGCAAATGATGTTCAGCACCACACTTCTGATTGTGTTTTTTACTGTGTGGGTATTTGGTGGTGGCACCACTGCCATGCTGTCGTGCTTGCATATAAGGTAAATAGTGACTGGGGGGACCACCTCATTTTAATATTAAAATATAATTTGGGTTATTTTTCTTTTAATCATGAGAGAGTTTTAAGCTTTGACACATCCCTAATATTTCATTTGTTCTTTTTAAAAAGTATATAACACGTGGTGCAGGAAAAAATGGAAATATGCAAAAGAAGAATAAAAACTGTTGTTAGTACTTTGAGAGATGTCTTGCCAGACCTCTTGCTGTGCTTTATGTATTTTTTGTTAACCAAAAGGGGCAACACTACAGGTACTCTTGTAAACTAATTTTTAAACGTAATATAGCATGAACATTTATGTTAGTAAATATCATTATTTTAATGGCTACATATGTTATAATTTATTAACCAAATCCCTACCATTGGACTTTTGTATTGTTTCTAGGATTTTTCTGTTACAGCTAACAATTGAGGATTTTGCTCTTACTGTTACCGTTAACAGTGTGAACGTTTGTAAATGCATACACCATTGTGCACTTGTCTAGTTTCTTAGGATGCATTCCTGGAAGTGGAATTGCTTGGTCAAGGGATATGCATATATTTAAGGCTCCGTATCACCAGACTGGATCAAAAATTTTCTTTCTATCTGCAGCATATGAGACAGTCCAGTTTATTCCAACCCCAGTCAACAACTAGATGTTGTCATTCTTTCTCATCTTCATGATCAGCATTGTTTCTGACCTGACAATCTACAGCCAGGGTTGTGAGGTCTTAGTCTTGAATGCACACTAGGTAACATATTCAGTTGGAAAGTTCCCTTGTATCTCAAGAGTTCTGCATTTGTTTCCATGGGTACAGCAGTCTATGTTGCGAAAGCCTTTGTAGATTTTACTTCTGTGTTTGACTGTAACTTCATAGACCTTAAGAGCTACTGAGCTCCCAGAATGTGTAAGGTTCATTAGAGACAACAGTATTTCACATCTTATAGAATATGTCCTCCATGTTTTTTTCATTCTATTATGCCTTTCTTTTAACGCTCTAAATAGCAACCAGCCGTAAATGACTTTGAATGTTATTGTCTCTCTCCCTTTACTGTTCAGATCCCTTTCTTACAATTCCTGTACTGTGTAGATAATTGAAAATATACCAAAATAATGTTCTTGTAACCCTGATTATTACTTCAGGGAGGACCTGGCATTTGTTGAGCACCTACCATGTGCTGGGCATTGTGCTAAGTGAATTTTACATATTTATCTAATCACAGCCACTCCATTTTATAAGTGAGGAAATAGAGGCTTAGAAAGTTTCTAAGTTATTCAAGGTCATACGTGCCATTAAATGGTGGACAGAGGAGCCTCCAGCCGCACTTAATTTCTCCTAGACTGCTGCAGCAAGAAATGAAGGTGGTCCATTTTGGAAGGATTGAACTCCTTTTTTTTTCCTCAAGAGCTTGTAAATCAAGGCTCTTCCTTATTCTAAGAACAAAACTAAATGTAAGATAATTTAGGAAAAATAACACTCTTAAGTGGAGTCTCAGTGTTTAAGTAGTATCAGTTCTCTTCCCTGCCTTCCACACAAACCAAACCAAATACCCCCACTTACCCCCCTGCCCCCCCAAAAGAAAACCCTACAAAAACCTACCTATTCACATAAAATCGAATCCACTTCACCAGCTTTGCAAGCTCTTTGGCCCCATCTTGCCCATACTGTAGCATGGTCTGGCATTCAGTTGTACCTGTTACCTTGCAGTCTTAGGTTACTCTTGTTACTGTTGTTGTTGTTATTGTTTGGGGGTTTTTTGGCCTCTTTGCAAACAGAGACTGGAATTTGTTTCTCTTACCTCCCCCCAAATTTGTCTAGTACAATTGTGAGGATACCAAAAAGTCCTTCAGATTTAAGATTCATGCAGGATTAGACTTGACTTTGAGTTCTTGCCCCTTCATTTAGTAATTCTGTGATCTTGAGCAAGTTCTTTAACCTTTCTAAGCCTCAGTTTTCATTTGTAATGTGTGTGGCAGTACCTCCCTCCCAGGGTTGTTGTAAGGATTCAGTGAGCTAATGTCTGTAAAGCTCTTAGCACAGCACTTGAAATGTCCCTTTTATTCATTCGATAAATACTGATTGCACACCAAGCGTGTGCCATGGCGCTCTAACTTAGTGGTTCTTAGCTGGGAGTGATTGTTCCCGACGCCCAGAGACAGCTGGCAATGCCTGGAGACATTTTTGATTGTCACAATCTAAGAGAGGAGGCTGCTACTGGTGTCTCATTGGTAGAGGCCAAGGATACTGCTGGACATGCTACAGTGCACAGAGCAGCCCTCACAACACAGAATAATCTGGACCAAGATGTTAGTAATGCAAAGGTGAAGAGAGCCTGGTCTGGAGAAGTGCAGTGATAGTAATAAGAAAGCAAAGGTCCCCGGTCTCATAAAGTCTATACTGTAGTGGGAGAAGACAGATAGTAAACTAGCAAGAAATAAAGATGACAGTTTTAGATGATGCTAAATGCTATGATGACAAACAAGGTACTATGATAGTAGCTGGTGATAGAGTGTATTTTATAGGTGGAGATCAAGCAAGGTCTCTCTGAGGTTACATTTGAGCTCAGTCTACCTGAGTGACAAGATAATGCCAGTTAAACAGTGAGCAGGAAGAAGAGCAGTCCAGGCAGAGGGGAAAGCTAGTGCAAAGGCCCTGAGGCAGGAACAGACTTAGCCTGTTGAATGAAACGAAAAAAAGCCCACCTAGCTGGAATATAGTGACCAAAGGGTAGGTAGGAAACGAGGTGGGCAAGATCCTTTGGGCAGGGGTTGGCAAACGTGTCCCGTAAAGGGCCAGAGAGTAATATTGTAGGCTTTGGAGGCCATACGGTCTCTGTCTCAACTACTCAACTCCAGTGTGAAAGCCCCCACAGACGATACGAGAATCAGTTGCCGTGGCTGTGTTCCCACAAGACTGTATTCACAAAAGCAGGTGGTGCACTGAATTGGCCTGTGGGCTGTAGTTTGTAGACTTCTGCTATCAGGTCTTGCAGGACACGGTAAGGAGTTTGGATTTTAAAATCCAATTGGCAGTCTTGTAGGATTTTTTTTTTTTTATTATTTTTTTTTTTTTATTTTTTTTTATTTTTTGGCACACGGGCTTCGTTGCTCCGTGGCATGTGGGATCTTCCTGGAGCTGGGATCGAACCCATGACCTCTGCATTGGCAGGCGGATTCCTAACCACTGCGCCACCTAGGAAGCCCAGTCTTGTAGGATTTGAAAGCAAGAAAGTGACATGATCTGTCCTGTTGTGTGGACAGCCAGCTAGCTCTTCCTATATCCTTTGTCATAGTTCGTGACAGTCACCTGTGGCTCCTTGTCATTTATCACACATACTTTGCATTTCTCCATCTCTGAGCCTTTGCTCAACTGTTGCCTCTGCCTGGAATTCTCTTTCACTCCCAAGAAATGACACAGCTCAAATGCCTCCTCCTTTTGCCCTCTTCTTTTCTATCAGAACCACTCTTCTGTCTGCTTAACATGGGGTACTTCTATTACAGCACTTATCTCAATCAGCCTTGTAATAATGCTGTTGTTATAAGAGCTCCCATTTAGAGAACGTTAATGATGTATCAGACTCTGTTTTAAAGTCTTTAGACACATTTTCTTGTTTAATCCTTGCAGCAACTCTGTGTGGGGGCTATCACCCCCATTTTCCAGGTGATAGAACTGCGGTTCACAGGGCCGCATAACTTGACTGAGTTCAAACAGCTAGAAAGGAGCTGAAGTCAGGTTGGGACCCAGCTCTCCCGGATCGCAAAGCCCTTGGGGATTACACTCTAGTTATGTCTGTCTCCCCCACTAGTCTGTGAGTTCCTTGAGGGACGGGCCATGTCTAACTCACGTCTATGCCCTGTGCTTAGCACAGTGCCTGGCAGATAATAATTGCTCTGATACATGTTTATGACACTGACTTGGCCTCCAATACCGTTCCATCTGAAAATTACAAATGTGCTGTCTTCAAGACCACTAGATGTCACTTGAGATGCACAAATGTGATTAGAACTTAATATGGCTAAGAAGATATGAAACAGCTTCTGGCCATCTTAACAAGGAAGAAATGAACATTTCTTTGAATTCTGAATCTGGTCATGGCCATCTGTTTTCAAGTCTTTGGCCCTGATCCACTTGCCTTCCAGATAAGGTCATGCATCTTTGTCCTCCCTTCGGTGTTACTGGGCTGCTCCTGCTACAGCTTCTCACGCTGCTGTTTTTTCTGTGTTGTCTGTAGCAGTGACCTTAGTCCATAAACATTTGAGCACCTATTGTGTATCAGGTACTGTGCTAGACTCTGGGGATACAGAGATGAATTGGCACATGGCCTTTACCCTCAAGGAGCTCACAGTCTATTGGGGGAGACTGACAGGTAAATAACTATACTCTACTGTGCTAAGTATTATAATAAAGGAATCTAGAAAGTGCTGTAACACCTCAGAGGAAAAATGATCCCGCCTGAAGGGGCCATAAAATGGTTCCTTTGGAACTTGAAAAAGGAGGAGAAAAAAAATAAGGGGCAGTACATTTCCGATAGGGGGAACAGCACGAGCAGAGGCGTGGAGGCTCAGGAGAGGACAGGATCTGGGGAGAGGAGCAGTTGGGTCTGGCTAGCAGCGGGTATGTGGGTGAGGATGAGGGGAAAGCTAGGCTGGAGTGGTGGGGGTTGCTAGTTTGTAGAGTCTTGCATGCCACACAAAGGACTTTAGATTTGACCCTCTGGGTTGCAAGCTGCTCTCAGAGTCTTTTGTCAGGGGAATAAGCCAATGAGTTCTCGGTTTGAGACAGCTAACTCTAGGGGAGAGCCTGGCAGCTGGGCAACCTTACAGCCAGTTGCTCCCCATGAGTCAGAGTGAGGCCCGAGCTTGAGCAGTTGGAAAGGAGAGAAGATCTGGGAAACAGTTTAGAGGAAGAATGAACAGAGTTGGTGAGGGCTCATATTGAGGAGGTAGAGGAGTCAAAGAGAGCTTCTTCATAATGAAGCTGTTCCCTGGGATACGGAAAACGGATAAAAAAGAATTAAGTAGAACCACGGCTAATGTCTATCCATTAGCCTGTGAGGGAAAAAATCCTGTAATTGGACCCTCTCTTCAGTCATCATAACAGAATGTTGCCATGAGAGCTGAGAGGTCTGAAAACATTCAGCTCCCTCCTGGAACTGCACTAGGCCAGCCTTGTGTTTAGAACTACCTTGGAGTTCTTATGTAGCCACTGGGGCGATGCTGCTTTCCCTGACTCCTGCTTATAGTGGCCTTACGGTCAGAGAAGAAAAAGTTATGTTTCTGAAACTGTTAAGTGGGATTGGATTGCAGGAAGAGAATATTAGTAGACCCCGCTTGCCTTAGGGTCCAAGCTGTTGCTAAGGAAAGTGGCAGGAACCAAAAGTCTACATCAACAGCCATCAAGAAGCACGAAAATATTAACCATTCCTTAGCTTCTGTGTTAAGAAAAGTAGTTGCCTGACAATGCACGTATGTGAATACACCATTTCTTTTTTGACTTCAAGATCTCATTTACCTTTTGTGTTTCTCCTTTAGGGTTGGGGTTGATTCAGACCAAGAACATTTGGTAAATATGCATTTGTGTCATCTCTGGCATTTCTGTCAAATGTGCAGTCGCTTGGAAAGAAAACATATCTCCTGTAGACTTCATGCCACTGTTATTTAGATCCTGTCCTATTTGCATCAGCTTTTAACTGACATCATTCCTGGCTTTTCTCACTGCTCGATAGAGACAAAACCAAATTTTAGGCAGCACGTGGTTATCAAGGGTGACAGCTCTCCTATCTGTGGGCCAACCTGGGCTTTGGCCACAGACGAGAGCAGTCCCTTAAGCACTCCTGGGTTTTCAAGTGACTGCTCTGGCACGAGGAGCCTTTTTCCACTTTGATTTGCGCATGAAGGCTTGTCTCTGATGTAAGCCCCACTCCAGCTGCTCTTCCTGTGTAACTTTCAAATTGGATGACCAGCAGCTGCCCTTGAGAGCTGCCCGGAAGCTTTGGACTCTTCAGCCAATCTTCCCTGCTCTTCAAGAGAATGTGCTTTCTTACCCTGTGCCTTAGCCTTGCCCGCAGTTCCTTACTTACTTCCACGTGTCACATTCTCAGTTGTTCCTCTGAACCTGAACCTGGTAGACTTGAGTGCATTGTAACTCAGTGCCTTCCCTAGACTGACCACCCTTTTCTGATATTTTCCCTCCACTTTTTAATGCTTGCTGAGTGAATATGTGCCTCTGCCCTAGACGTGAGATGGGAAATCACAGAAATGAGGTTTTTGAAGATGGAAAGCATCTCTTTAAAAACACAGTTCTTTTTCTTGTCTGAAACAAGCCCCGGTCTATTTGTCCTCAGAGTGTAGTAAAAAAAAAATTATCAGATTCATTTCCTGAATGCTAATTTTGCTAGCTATTGAGTGATGAGTGTGTATGTAACATAGTAAGTACTTGCCTCTTTTGTGGTCAGAACCTTAAAGTGTAATTTCATAGGCTTGAAATACTTATACAGCCAGACTGGAGAAATTCCCATGATGCCAAGCTGCTGAGGTAGTTTCCAAGGGGTAATAGCACGTCGGTGCCTCCACCCCCATTTCCAAACAAGAATAGTTACCAAACAGCTCCCCAGACAAGTGCTTGATCACCATCTGCATGTCTCCACCTGCTGTGTCCCCTCTGTCACCACAGAGGACAAATGGAAATGGAGTGACAGGGAGAGAGCCAGATAGGGGAGTACCAGCTGTGACATCCAGAAAAAAATATAATTTTTACCTTGCCCTCAAAACTGTATGGATGCCTTGACTTAGTATATTGTTTACTCAGTATTTCGAGTGTCCACTGCGAAGCACAGAGGAAGATTTTAGTAACTATGGAGTGTTGGGGGGGTTGGGTGTACAGGTGTTTGTGTTGAGAGGATCAAGAGAGTTATAGATTCGTTGCTCTTCAAAAAGTGGAGACATGAAAACCAATGCCTCTGGATATGAAAGGAAATATGGGTGATTCTCGGCTCTTGTAAGCCAGCACAGTGTTCTCAAACATTTTTATATTGTGTATGTTTTGATACATGTTGAGAGGAAGGTTCATTTATTTCGAGGCTCAGGAAGAACAGGAACCAAAACCCAGAATCTAAATTCTGTACTCTTTGAAAATCATGGAAACAGAACATTCATGCTGGAAAGAGCCTTCAAGGAACTGTCACATAACTCAGGCCGAGAGAGGGAAAGGGACTTGTCCAACTAGCTCTTGTCAGAGCCTAGACGAACCAGATGGCCTCACAGCGCCACTGCTGACCAGCCGCACCACATTACACATAAGGACCCAGTTTATGTTTTGGGGGAGCTGTCTTTGAGGAGGCCCTGTTGGCTGTGTTACTTTTCCCTCCTACCCAGTCAGGCTTACCATGGAATTTTCCTACTTACCTACATTTTGCTAGTGTTCTAAGAACATAGTAGCAACTTTGAAAATGCCAGTTAGTTTTGGGAGCCATGACAATTCCCAAAGATCAGGATGCCGATGTGATGTTTTCTACTTAAGGTGCAGTTCACGTTGTGAGTGTAAGCCTTTCAGATTTAGGGGCTAGATTATCCCACATTGATTTTTTTAAATGGCAGTAGACTCATAAATCAAATAAGCAGCCTGAGTAATAGAAGTGTTCAGAAAAGCACTTCGATTTCTTATTCCCAAGGTGCAATATACAAGTTATTAAATTTCTAATGTTACCCATGTTAGAGAGTATCTCATACGTGGTAGGCTATATTTCTGATTCTGCAAAGAAATGACTTAAATAAATGTATTTTTATCTTTGTGTCTGTATTGATTTCTTCATTATCTGTTTGCAGGGTATTCCTGAAAGTGAAAGAAGAACTACCAAAGCGGAGAGTGCCTGGCTCTTCCGGATATGGTATAACTTTGATCATAAGTATCCTTAATTGAGAAAAAAATGGTAGTATAGACATGGACAATTACAATGTAATGGAGCAACTGTTTTGACCACTCTCTTCCTGAACTGGAATATAAAACCTACCTTCGGTCTTCCCTTTCCCCTTCAGTGTAGTGGAGAAGGTTACCAGAGGAAACCCACACAGATAAATTCCTCTGAAAACCCATGAAACCAGTAGGAACTGGTTATTGCAGAAGCTGGCTGTGTGCAGGGACTCAGGAGCCCTTATGATGGACTTGCTTTGATATATAGGTTTATTTATGGAGCAGACTTTAATATTTATTGTCCTTTAGCTAATTGAATGCCGCAAAAGGGATTTGTTGCTGCTTGTCTGTGTGCTTGCTAGGGTAAAAGAGGAAAGAATGCCTTAGGAAAAAACACAAGAATGAGAAACTCAGCGATGGTAGGTACCCCAGTAGTCAGTGATGTGTCTTTTTTCTCTGACCTTTCCAAGGACTGGGAGAGTCTCCTCTCCGTTCAGAATGCCAGTGCTTCATGGTTAACCAGATTTCTTGTCCTATGGTAAGTCTTCGTCATAGCTGTACTTTGGGTCAGGTTATATACAATAACCTGTTTAAATCGTGCCTTTTAAAAAACATTTTATCACTCACTATTTATAAAAATTAATTTCTTATTTGAAAATTGAACTAGAAAAAGGGACTGTGGAGTTCTTTCTGGCTGAGACTTATCAACAAGTGAATCAAAACGTGGTTTATGTTCCAGTGAAGCAAATTTGGGACAACCATGTAAAATGTTTTTCCCTCTCTTCTGACTTTATGATCAAAACCTTTTATGTTTAAGAAAAATACACTTGACACATCATTGGAAGCTACTACTTACTATATTCTGTTTGCTAGATTTTTACATTCATTTTTTGGAAGGACTCAAAATTAAATTAATATATGGAAACATGAATGCACGCATATCTATGGTATTAGGACTCCCATTAGAGACAGAGAGATCCTGGCTCTTTAAAACTGTTTAATGATTATGTCATTACTTTTGGCTCCATTATCAGCATTTTGGGTATAAGCCACTCCCATATCTTTTGGGGCTTTTTCATCCCTTTGATTTAACAAAAAATGTTTAGTTTTTCCTGCAAAAAATGTTTTGTACATTTTCTGTAGAATAATTTTTCTGTGTATTCTTATAGAAGTAAACACCAAGAATTGTTTGACTAAGTACTGCTAGCCTAAGACTTGGTAATTTTAATACCTAGTGCCCTAGCAGAATTAATCATTCATCATTCTAGATTTCCGTTCCTTTGTGTAGCCAGTTTGTTTGTTATAATTGAGATATAACTTAAATACATTAATGTATACAAATCTTATGTGTATAGCTTAATGAATTTTGACTTATGTATACACCTCAGTGCCAGCCACTCATATAACCATATAAAGATATATAGAATATTTCAAGTACCCCAGAAAAGCTCCCTGTGTTCCCTGCAGTCAGTAATGCCTTCCCTGAAGGCCTGCCCTGTCCCAGCCAAAGGGGTGGCCACTGTTCTGATTTCTAGCAACATGGATTAGTTTTACCTGTTTTTGATCTTCATATAAATGGAATCGTATATTATGTATTACTTTATGTTTTGCTTCTTTCACTCAACACTGTGCAATTTATCTATATTGTTGCCTCTACCAGTAATTCATTATCATTGCTGTGTAGTGTTCCACAGTATGAATATACTATAGGGTTTTGCGCTTTTTTGTTTTTTTGGGGGGGGGGTTTGTTTTTTGGGGTTTTTTGGTCAACCATTCTACTGTTGATAAACATTTAAAGAGTTTATTTCCAGCTTTTGATGATTACAAAGAAAGCTATACATTTGTATGTACATCTTTTGATGAACACCAGGCACTCATTTCTCTTGGGTATATACCTAGGAGTGGAATTTGGAGCAAGTGTATGTTTAGCTTTAATAGATATTGCCAACCAGTTTTCCAGAGTGGTTGTAACCAGTTTACACCCGCACCAGCAAGTTAAGTTGTTCCACATCTCCTCCGAAACTTGGTATTTGTCAGCCCTTGAGATTTTAGCCATTTCAGTGGGTGTGTGGTGATATCTCATGTAGTTTAATTTGCATTTCTCTGATGACCAGTGAGGTTGAGCATCCTTTTACATGTTTATTGACCATTTGGATATTCTCTTTTATGAAGTGTGTCTGTTCAGTTCTTTTGCTCACTATTTAGTTGAACTGTCTTATCTTTGTTCTTCTGGACTTGTAGTTCTTCCTACATTCCTGAATTCTTTGTTGGTTATATGTATTGTGGATATCTTCCTATCGCTCACCTTTTCATTTTCGTAATCCTAGCTTTTGAGGAAGAGAAAGTCTTCATTTTAATGAAGTTTATTTTATTAATCTTCTCTTTTATGGTTAGTGCCTTTTGTGTCTTAAGAGATCTTTTATATCCCAAGGTCGTGAAGATATTTTCCTTTGTTTTCTTCTAAAAGTATGATTGTCTTAGCTATCACATTTAAATCTTCAATCCATTACAAATTAATTTTTGTGTATAGTGTGAGGTGTGGGTCAAGATCTATTTTTTTCCATATGAGTATTCAGTTGACTCAGCACCATTTAC
Organism: Hippopotamus amphibius kiboko; assembly: GCF_030028045.1. NCBI lineage: Eukaryota > Metazoa > Chordata > Mammalia > Artiodactyla > Hippopotamidae > Hippopotamus > Hippopotamus amphibius. The sequence continues at coordinate 17,627,582 of NC_080203.1, read as the reverse complement.
TAGAAATGCCGTCCTTAACCCACTGTATTGCAGTGGAAATTTAGTTGTAAATCACTTGGCCATATAAGTCGAGGGGCTCTGTTTCTGGACTGTCTTTTCTGTTTGTCTATTTTTACATCAATACCACACTCTCTTAAATATTGTACTTTGTAATAAGTCTTGCTATCCAATAGGAGAAATTCTACAGGTTTGTTATTCTTTAGTATTGCCTTAGCTATTTTTAGGTCCATGGCATTTTCATCTAAATTTTAGAAACAACTTGTCATTTTCCATACACATATACACACGTGCACACTCACGCTCACACACATACAGGAAAAAACCCACTGGATTTGTATTAAATCTGTGGATGAATTTGGAGAGAACTGACATTTTAACAATACTGAATCTTTCAGTCCATGAACACAGTATATCCCTTCATTTACTTAGATCTTCTTTAACTTCTCTCATTAACATTTCATAGTTTTCAGTGACAGGTCTTGCATATCTTTCATTATATTTATCCCTATATATTTTATATTTTTGGTGCTATTGTAAATGGTATGTATTTCATTTTATTTTATTTTCTATATTTCCCTTAATATATAGATATACAATTGGATTTTTATATATTAACCTTGTATCCAGCAATCTTGTTAAGTTCACTTACTATTTCTAATAGTTTTTAGATTTTTTAAAAATTTTCTGTGCATATAACGAAGTGACTAATGATGTTTTATTTTTCTTTTCCAATACCTTGTATTTTTTTTTCTGTCTTATTATATTGGCTGGATGTTCCCAGTACAATTTTATTTTTTTATTATTTTTTTTCTGTAAGAACTTCCCCCCCAGAACCCAGTCTTCATTTTTATTTTTTTTCTTTAAGAACTTTTATTGAGATACAATTGACATACAATAAACTGCATATGTTTAAAATGTACAATTTGATATTTTTTTCTTATTAGTAATGTATATATGGCAATCCCAATCTCCCAATTCATTCCCCCCAGCCCCCCCTTCCCCACTTGGTGTCCATATGTTTGTTCTCTACATCTGTGTCTCTATTTCTGCCTTGCAAACTGGTTGATTTGTACCATTTTTCTATATTCCGCATATGTGTTAATATACGATATTTGTTTTTCTCTTTCTGACTCACTTCACTCTGTATGACAGTCTCTAGGGCCATCTGTGTCTCTACAAATGTCCCAATTTCATTCCTTTTTACAGCTGAGTAATATTCCATTGTATACATGTACCACATCTTCTTTATCCATTCATCTGTTGATGGACATTTAGGTTGCTTCCATGTCCTGGCTATTGTAAATAGTGGTGCAGTGAACACTGGAGTGCATGTGTCTTTTTGAATTATGGTGTTCTCCCAGTACAATTTTAAATATAAGTAATGATAGTGGGCATTTTTGTCTTATTCCTGACCTTGGGGGGAAATTTTTCAATATTTCACCATTAAGTATGATGTTAGCAGTAGGTTTTTGAGATATCCTTGATCAGTTTAAGAAAATTCTCCTCTGTTTCTAGTCTGCTGAGAGTTCTTATCATAAATAGGTATTAAATATTTTCAGACACTTTTTCTGCATCAGTTGAGATGTTCGTGCGTTTATTTTTTTCTCCTTTAGTGTGTTATCTTGCTGATTTTCATCAATTGTTTGAATGTTAAGCCAGTCTTACAATGCTAGAACAAATCCCACTTGATCATGATATGTTATTCATTGTGTATGTCACTAGTTTTAATTTGCTAATATTTTGTCTGATTTTTGTGTGTCTTTTCATGAGAGGTATTGGCTTGTGATTCTTTTTTCTTGTAATATTCTTGTCACATTTCTGTAACAAGATTGTGCTAGTTTTATAAAATGAGTAGGGAAGAATTTTTCTCTTTTTCTATTTTCTAGAGGAGTTTGTATAAGATTAGTGTTATTTGTTAAGTGCCAGGAAGATTTTAACCAGTGAAGCTTTCTAGGCCTGGAGCTTATTGTATGAGGTTTGTAGTTTCTGTAATAGACATAGAACTATTCAACTTTTCTTTTGTCAATATTAGGTAAGATTTAGTTTTTAAGCAATTTGTTCTTGTAGAGTTAAGTACCAAGACTTATTAGCCTCAGTACTACCCTGTTAAGTGCCACTAGACTAAGATCTGGTACTTGTTGTACTTGATGCGCTAGTGGAATTCATCATTCCAGATTTTCAGTGGTTTTGCGTGGCAAGATGTTTTTTGAACTATGTAAATGTGTTTATACGAAATACTTTAATCTTAAGAGTTTATAAATATGGGAATTTATGTAAATTTCTTTGGCCTCATTTTTAATTGAAAACAACCTTAGGTTGTAATTTTTTTTTAATATTCTCATTTCTTTTATTCTATTTTCAAAATTAGAAACATCAGCAATCACCTTGTTAGTTTCCTTTCTATAAATGAAACAGTCATCATTGTACTTATTCTCTCTGTTTCCTCAATTTTTTTTGCCATTTTATTTATTTATTTATTATTTTGGGGGCGGTACACCAAGTTCAATCATCTGTTTTTATACATATATTCCCGTATTCCCTCCCTCCCTCGACTCCCCCCCACCCTCCCCGTCCCAGTCCTCTAAGGCCTCCTCATTTTTAATTGAGAACAACCTTAGGTTGTAATTTTAGAAAGTAGCGAATATGTGTATGTGTCTTTCTCCCTTTCTCTGCTTTTTCTCGTGATTCCCTCTTTTTTTTTCATATGAGTATCAAATATATTATTGCATCTGTTTTTATTTTTATTTTTGGAGACTAGATGAATACTGAAATGAGAGTCTATGACAGAGGAGCTCATGATGTATAATTTTTGAAAATGTTTTTAGAATTGAATTTCCTTTGATACTAAAGTTTCAACTTATTGAAGAGGCTAGCTGAATCCACAATAAATAATTAAAACCATTTTTATTATTATATTCTACTCCTAGAATATTTAATCTCTTTTTAGGCTCTTACCATTCTTTACTTTCTTCCGTATCTCCTTCAGCACTAAATTGAGAGTGATTTTGTCTTCCTTTTGGCTTTAGTAAAATCAGAAAGGCAATATGGTGTAGTGGAAAGGGCATAGGATTTGGAATCAAACCAATCTGGGTTCGAGTATTGATCCTCCATTTACTTAATTGTGTGACTTTAGGCACATCACTGACTTCTGTGAGCCTGAGTTCCCATATTTGTAAAACAGAGATGATAATAAAATCTCCGTCCCATTGCTATCTCACTGACATAATGGGGTCATGAAACGGGACAACATTTTCTATATGAAGTGGTAGGTACACTGTGACGGTGATTGTTATCAAACCAGTTGTTGTTTTAAATTAAAGAAAGGAATGCAGCTCTTCCTTAACCAGCACAGCTATCTGAAGCCTCTGCTGACGCACAGTGGGCCTCCTCTTACGACAACCCTCCCTGCCTGCTGTGGACCCATTGCTAGATGCCTAACCAGCCCCCAGGCTTATGAGGTAAGTTGGTTTTATCCAGAGCCTAAGTTCTTCATTAAGTTAAATTTATATTTATCTGCTCTATGGACGGGTTACTAGGTTTTTGTTTTGTTTAGTTTCGCTTGCTTTTAAGGTATACAATCCACAAGCAGGAATATAAACATATTTTGCTCAGCCAGAAAATGCACTGAAATCTATAAATATAATTCACAGCCTTTGAAACATCATTTGAAAAAGGATATAGAATAACATCACATCTTACTGTCAGTAATTTTAGTAAATAATTCTATTTCCATGCTGGTTTTCATTTATTTGCAGCATGTGGCCTGAGCTCAGTACTAACTGCATATATTTTAATCTATAAATTAGGGTCGTCATGTTGAGAGGATTACTAAAACATTTTTTGATGCCCCTAGAGTGCAACAGATGGTTTTTTTATTTCGGGCGTTAGGGAAAGTTTATCTACCTGTGTTCCGTATCGCTGGGAGGCATGAACATATCTAGATATAATCTAGATTCCATATTTTTTCCTTAGCTACCAACGTAAGAATGGTGATTCAGCAGGTATTACAACAAAGAGAGAAATGACAAATGCTAGCCAGTTTTTATTTTAAAATATGAACATTTAATTTTTCAAGTTCTTTTTTAAAAACCTTTACTTCCAACCCAACCCCTCAAAAATAATCTGGTGCATCAAATAAAGTGCCCACGTTAACAAAACCCACCAATTTTGACGACTCTGATGTAACACCTTGAGTTGAGAGATGAGGCTCTGGTAAAGCCGTGTAGATGTGCACTGTCCAGTTCCCTACGACTGCTTCCGTGGTGTTTTAGAGCAGACCCCACAGAGAATGGATGGGGAAGAGGAAACTGAACGGGGGTGGCACCTGGGTCAGGGAGGAGTACCCTGCAGCATTGTGTTATGTTGAGTCAGTGCACAGTTCTGACAGACCGCTGGTGGGGTGGGGGGAACACCCCCTGTTGTCTTGTCCCTCCCTCACACTTTGCCCAGGCTGCCACATCGAGCATGGTCCCCATGGCCTCTTTACCCCGTTAGCCCACGTGGCTCTGTGCTGAGAGGTCGGCCAGCCTTGTCAGTGAAGTCAGTGAGGCCTGGCTCTTGGATTCCAAAGACCCAGTCACCATCATCAAAAGCCAGAACAGTTCCACAATGCCTGTGTGTCCTGTGGAATATAGCAAAATATGACATTGTTCTATTCATTTCCTTGGGCTGCCATAACAGAGTATCCCAAACTGAATGACTTAACAACAGAAATGTATTTTGTCACAGTCCTGGAGGCTAGAAGTCTGAGGTTAAGGTGCCAGCAGGGTTAGGTCCTTCCGAGGGCTCTGAGGGAGAATCTGTTCCAGACCCCTCTCAGCTTCTGGTGGTTTGCTGGCCATCTTTGGCATTCCTTGGCTTGAAGATGCATCACCCTGATCTCTGTCTTCTTCACCTGGCATTCTCCCTGTGTGTGCATGTGTGTGTCTGTGTATCCAAAATTCCCCTTTTTATAAGGACACTCACCAGTCATACTTGATCAGGGCCCACACCAAGGATCTCATCTTAACGAGATCACTTGCAAAGACTCTTATGTCCAGATAAGGTCACATTCACAGGTACTGGGAGTTAGGATTTCACATTTCTTGGTGGGGGATTCAATGTAACCCGTAACAACCATAAAACTTAATTTTTTAATTTTATTTTTTGTTATGTTAACTACTCATTAAATTATAAAAGCGTGCTTGCAGCTAGATATTCAAACAGTATGGAATGTACAAAGCAAAAAATAAAAGTCGCTCTCTTTCTCCCACCTCCATCCCCCAGAGGCAGTCTTTATTAAGGGTTTATTGTGGTTACTCCCTGATACATTTTATCTATACAAACTTATATGTGTATATATAGCTTTCTTTGTTATTGTTTCACACAAATGGAATGCGGACTAAAAAATTATTCACAACCTAAAAGCTGAGAGTTATGTTTTATTCAGTGGGAATTTTTAGGACTTCAAGTCCAGGAGGCAGCGTCTCAGGTAACCCTGAGAGAACTGCTCCAAGGAGGTGGGTAGGGGTAGCCAGGTTGTATATGTGCAACAAAGAACAGGTAGTCAGGAACATCAAGAGATTATTGTTAATTAAAGAAAAGCAGATATCCCAAGTTAAGGAATTTAGCACTTTTCTGTTTGGGAAGATACAAGAGTTGGGCTCACTGAAATCCTTCCTTTGATATGCACCTCAGCTATCTGCCAGTATCCTGTGTTTTCATTTCCTGAGTTTCCTCAGGGCTCACTGCAGAGAGTGGCTGCAGTCTGATGGCTGCTAGATAGCAGATATTCTTTCCTTCCTGAGTTCCCCCAGGGCTCACCAGCTCACCATAGGTGGTGGCTGCAAGCTCTGACAACTGTGACATCCTTTGTTTACTGATATGGCAGGAAAGATTCCATTTCTGAGGGATGATAGTAAGAGTATTGTCCTGCTACTTGCTTTTTTCACTTAATGATACAACATGGATACATTCCTAAGAGTCCCGTGAGATCCCTTACCTTCTCTATTGGTGGCTGCATAGTGTGGCTTTGCCAAGATTGATTTAATCAGTCTCTTATGGCTACACCTTTACGTTGTTTCCTTTTGTGTTTTTGTTATTACAAACAGTGTTTACAGTGAATATCCTTGTATATACAAATTTACCCAAGAATATAAAGTTATAAAGAATAGATTTTAAAGGTTAAATTGCTGGGTCAAAAGGCATATGCATTTTAAAATTTGGTAGATATTGCCCCAAACCTCAAACTTAATAAAGGCATTAGAAGGTGCTGAAGAGCCCCTGCTGACCTGTGAAGGCGCCACAGAGCTTTGTTGTGAGTATTGCTGAATTAAGCGATAGACACACTTGTTAGACTTACTGTTATAACGGGATTGGGCAGGAAGGGATTATGGCTGGTTGGTGGAATTGGTTTGTTTGGTTTTTAATTCACACGTCTTTGAGTATTTAGGCAAATTTCTAGCAACAGCAAATTTTTAACAATTAAAAAGAATGTTGTCCAATAGTGCCCTCAGCCTATTTGACTATATCAGACAAATTTAAAAATTTCAAATATGCGCAGGATAGGAGAGCTGGGTGTCAGATGGTTCTGTCAGCTGTACTTCCCTCAAGGAGTATTAGTTACAGACTTTTTTTTGCTCGGTCAGTATGAGTATTTAGAATGATCCTTACTCTACATTTTAAAAAACGACTTTATACCCCCCCAAAAATACTAAATAAATAAATAAAAAGAAAAAAAAACCAACTTTCTGCTTTTTAAAAGTAATATGTACTCATTATAATAAAATTTTAGCTGGTACAGAAACATAAATAAAAACCACTAGCAATCCTATTGTACAGAGCTAACTATCATTTTGTTGAATACCCCTCTAGACCCTTCCTATGCACACGTACACTTTTTAATTTACCAAAATGGCACTGTATATGCTGGACCTTTTTTTCCCTTTTCTGGGACTTTAATGTTATTCTTTTTGGCCCCAAAGTTTCCATTAGAACCAAAGCTTATTGAGCTGGGTGACAAGTACATAGTGAGGGTTCAATATTTCTAGGCATTGTTGATACAGAAGTAAAAGCCGCCTTTATATAACTCTGTTCTACAATCAACTGAACTTACATTTAGTGAATACTTTCGGTGTGCCCCAAACTGTTAGGTGATTGAGCTACAGCATACAAAGGCCTTAGGGTCTAGTGGGGGGAGGTGTGGCACAGACCACAGCATGTGCAGTTACGAAAAGGAGTAAGTGCCTCTCTAGGGAGAGGGCTCAGTACAGGACGCTAGGGGAGAACACAGGAGGACGCCTAAGCTAGCCTTGGACGATCAAGGAAGACTTCTGGGAGAAAGTGACTTTTCAGCCAAGCCCTCAGTGATAAGTGGGCACTAGTTATATGAAGGAGGGGAGAGGGGACAGGAGGTGAGAGAAAGCACGAGAGATTTGGGGCAGCTGTCAGCACTTCAGTCTGTGGGCACACAGTGGGGTGGGTGGGGTCAGAGAAGCAGATGGTGGTGGGAGATGAAGCTGAAATGCCCAAGTCACACAGTGTCTTTTAAGCCAAGGTAAGGACTTTAGACTTTATCCTGAGGGCAGGGGGCGGCCCCTAAAGCATTTTAAATAGGGCATCCTTGAGAATTCTGCTATTGGAAATGTATCTTGAATTTCATAACAATTCTCAAAACTTATTCTATTTGCATTTAGAACCAGGAACAGTTGAAAGATGACGACTCCGATCTTATTCTCAATGATGGTGATATTAGTTTGACGTATGGAGATTCTACTGTGAACACTGAATCAGCATCGTCCGGTGCCCCTAGGAGATTTATGGGAAACAGTTCTGAAGATGCCTTGGATCGGGAACTTGCATTCGGGGACCACGAGCTGGTCATTCGGGGAACACGCCTGGTTCTTCCTATGGATGATTCTGAACCCCCGTTAAATTTGTTAGATAATACGAGACACGGTCCAGCCTAAGCTTCCTCACTCACTCACTTAGTGATCTATAAAATTTGCACATGTGATTGTGGAGAAATTCGTACTACCTAAAAAGTCCCAGTGCATGTCTCTGAATGTTTAAGCTGTATAAATGCTATTTATATGGCATCAAAAGACTGTAAATACCCTATACAAGGCAGATTGTGAACAAACTCTTCTTTTACATTTTATTGGCCGCACTCTGTAGACCGGATCTGTTTTAGAAAGTTAATTTCACAGTGATGTTGTGTGTTCTGTTAGCTTTATGTCTCAGTTCAAGTATGCAAAGTGACAGATTTACTCTTTCTTATATTGACCTGACGCTTAACCAGAGTACCAAGTTCTGGTGATATGAATTAATTTTGTTTTGTGGGAGGGAAGGGAGAGGAAGGAGGGAGTGCTAGCAGGAGAAGTTCCTTTATCGGGAAACTTGCATTGATCGCTGCTGCCTTTGTCGTGACCTTTTTGTTTCCTTTTTGTCCGGTGGCCTGTTGCCATGCGAGAGGCCAGTGGCTTTGGATCTTGCCCCATTCAGGTTGGGGAATGAAGTGCGAGGGCCCTTTTTCCTCCCTTGCTGTGAAAGAACAGATTTGTTGGCTACAGTACACTGCTACTCAGAAAAGAAGGCTGCACATGACTTCCAAGACTTTGTTTCTTTTCTTCCAGAGCAAGACCTTGGAAGGAGTCCCGCCATCTAGCCCACTTAGCCAAAGTACAGTTGTATATAGTTCAGAGCACTTGATTTCGATTTGGAGGGGCTGGGGTGGGCAGAGAGGGGGCAGAGGCCAGGAAGGGGAGTAAGGAGCCTGGTGGTTTCGGAGAGCTCTCCCCCCAAATGTGTAAATACTCTATGCCAGATAAGGTTAAATAAGAAATTCAATTGCTGCTTACTTTTTGATCATGTACTTTATCTGTATAGCAAGCTTTGTGGTCAGAAGTTTTTATATCAATTTAAATCGCTGCTCTTTAGCAGCCAAACAGGAGCAAAATGTAAAATTTTTGAACTTACTGTGTCTAATTGTCATTCGTTAGTCTGTAGTTGATGTTAAAAGTTAATTTATGAATCCACGACCGTCCCACACTACACCACAGCCAGTTGTGAGGGAGAGAGCGCTGCGGAGAGCTTGTTGTGAGGGCGGTTGCTCCTTTGTGTGCACCGGGTGTAGTTGTCTTCATGTTCATGTGACTTTTTAATATGAAATACCTAAGCTGCCATGTTTGTGGGGTTTGTTTTTTTTTTTGACAGTTTTCAAGGAAGAATACATAACAATTGCCCATCTCATATTCAGAGTATGAAAGTGGATTCTATTCTGTAATGCTGCAAATACCTAACAGTGCATTGAATGCTTAGCAGGGGGATCCTTTCCGAAGCTGATTCTGACCTGTCAGTTTCAGATGAAAACTAGAAACTTTTGTGGGATTTTCCCCCTCAGGTCTGAGTAGCATTGCCTTAAATCTTACCCAGTTCAAAAACGGATTTGTTGATGTGATGTTCAGATTGGCCAAACGCAAAATATCTTTCCAAACAAAATATGTGCTTATCTTCCCAAAGGTTTCCTTGCTGTGATGCAAACACTCCTTGCGATTTTAAGGGAATTCTACTGTTGGACCCGTGAGTGGCAGCTCTAACTGTTGGCATAGCCATTTGTTATGTAGTGGTAGCGACTTTCCTGCTATGCAGGAACCCCGTGAAGTGTGCATTTTCTATGATGTGTGCCTCTTCATGCAGTCAGTAATTTCTTGTTAATGTGTGCTTGAGGGGCTTTGACTTCAGCGTCATTTACCCACGAAGTCATTCACATTGTAAAAGGTTATACAAGAAATTCACAACTACCTTTTTTATCCTGTCAGGTTACTGAGCTCACTTTATGAAAATGGCTGTAAATACTTAGCATGACAAGTTCAGTAACTCGTCTGTTTCAGCATGCATAAGACTTTTTTTTTTTAGGGAAACTGATAAAGCTTGAGTCAACTAAATCTGCCTTCATACTTTATCAAAGGGGAACCAAGCCTGCTGTGCTTACATCAGTATCGGGAAGATTCTCCTTTCCTCTAACCTCTGTGCGTCTCCAAGCAAAGAAGAAAAAAACAAACATACATCTATTGGTTTGAGACAACTGAATGAACTTGGATGAGGTACAATCTGAGTTCCCATCATGCACAAGTAGAAACGTTCTCAGATTTGTTTTCTGTTCTTTGTGGACCCTACATGTTTGAATGACTTGAACGTTGCATCTTTTCAAGTTACTTTTAAGGTTCCTTGGCATTTTATCCTAGTTGTCCATGTTTGGCAATGTGCTGTTAAAGTAATAGACTTTTAACCTTTATGTATTTTTTGTTTTCCCTTGGAGTACTTGGACAGATGTTATAGTGGTTTCTTTTAGGAAAATCTGTCATTAAAAAAATTATAGCCTTGCAAATAACCACTCATGGTGTTTGAGTCACAGTTTATTCTAGTGAGAAGTAAAGAGTGCTGACTTCATTTATTTTTCTACCTGTATACCTACTGGGAAATGGGGAAAACTGATGTTTTAAAAAGCAACAAACAGAAACCTAACAGAATGTAACTTATGGGGTGGCAAATTTTTGGTGCTTATGTGTAAGGCTGGATGTATTTGCTTATGGTCACAATTGGACCATTTAAGAAATAGGACTCAAAGCAGTCAAATTCTGTTACATTGATTTGTAGCCTGTTAGCTCAGAGGTGGATAATGTCATGAAAATGTTAGTTCCATTATATGGGGAGAGTAAATTCTGTATCCATTTAGGTAGAAAGGTAGTTCCAAGTTGGATTGAGAGCACGATCACACAAATAGTCCTTTTTCCAAGTTAAAAACAGGTCTTTCTTTTTGTACATAAGAGGTTTTGTAGGTTGGGGTTTGTTGACAGCGACTTCACCTCATCTGGTATTGGCACCAACCCACTCCATGATTCTTTATTTTTTTTTAGAAGGTTTTTTTTTTTAATTTTTTTCCCTTATTTTTATTTATTTATGTATTTGGTTGCACCTGGTCTTAGTTGCAGTAGGCGGGCTTCTTAGTTGGGGCTCGCAGGCTCCTCACTTGTGGCATTCAAACTCTTAGTTGCAGCATGCATGTGAGATCTAGTTCCCTGACTAGAGATTGAACCCGGGCCCCCTACATTGGGAGTGCGGAGTGTTTTTTTTTTTTTTAATTTATTTTATTTTATTTTATTATTATTATTTTTTAAATTATTTATTGGCTGAGTTGGGTCTTTGTTGCTGTGCGCAGGCTTTCAGTAGTTGTGGAGAGCAGGGGCTACTCTTCATTGCAGTGCACAGGCTTCTTATTGCGGTGGCTTCTTTTGTTGAGGAGCGCAGGCCCTAGGCGCGCGGGCTTCAGTAGTTGCAATGCATGAGCTCAGTAGTTGTGATGCACAGGCTTAGTTGTTCCTCATCATGTGGGCTCTTCCCGGACCAGGGCTCGAACCCGTGTCCCCTGCATTGGCAGGCAGATTCTTAACCACTGGGGAGCTCAGAGTCTTAATCACTGTGCCACCAGTGAAGTCCCACCATGATTATCCTTTGGTGCCACCCACTCCAGCTTCCTTGCTGACAGTCCAGTGAGAGACCCAGGTGGTGGCCTCCATACCACAGGCTCATTTCTTGAACAAACTCATGTTTTCTAATTCACAAATAAAACCCTACATTAGATTTGAGCAAGTCTATTTGTTTACCTTACTCAATGCACAAGTATAAGGAGATGAAAGTCTTGACTTCATCAGAAAGTCCTTGCTAAGAAGTACTCCACGCAGATGATGCAGTATTGAGATATGAGGCCTGAAATAAACTGGGAATGATAAAAATAGTAGTTCCCATTTTTCTGAGCCCCCTAGATCCAGGCAGTGTGTATGGGAGGTATTGTTTCATCTGTGTTTTAATCTAATCTTAATCATGCTTTCTATTATTCTCCTTTCACAGGTGAAGGAACTGAGGTGGAGGGAAGTTGTCACACTGATAGTAAGTGACAGATCCAGGACTCAAATGCCAAGTCTAGATGTGTTACCTGCTACTCTGCTAGTTCCAGTGGTGGGTGACTGGCGAGTCCACCTTGAGTATAACTAGAAGGATGGTGAAGGGAGTTGCAGATGTCTTTCCTGCTGCCCACCTACCACCTGCTGGTCCTCAGGCCAGGGTAGGGCACGAAGTCTCAGCTCTGTCCCTCCGTTTGCTGCACTGTTGGCTGCCAGACACAAGTTTCCCTGGTTGGGAAGTTTCTCGAATTCTTAGTGGAGGGCCCTCCTGTATCTCTGAGCCCGTGGGTGAGGCAACCTGGCTAGTGCCATGCCTTCACAAACTCTGCCTTCCAACATTTTCACCAAGGGGCCCACCTTTTATGCTGGAGTGTGAGGTCCTGAACCATGGCTCCGCACCCACAGAGTGTGGTAGAGTAGAAAAAACCTGGAGTTTGGAGTTACACAGACCTGGGTTCAGACCTACACTCTGCTGCTTGCTTATTGTGTAGTGTCGACTGCTTCCATGTTGCCGAGCCTTCGCAGTTTCTTAGCCGTGAAGTGAATTCATTCAAGAAATATTTGCATACTTACTTTGTGTCCCACACGGTGGCTATAGCAGCACACAACAGTGGTCCCTGCTCTCACAGAGCGTGTTCTGCAGGGGATGCCAACAGCCATCTCACGGCGTTGTCAGGAATCACTCAGGCAAGAACGATTGCATGCCTTCTGGTAGGGGAATATCTCCCTCAAATAATCAGCAAGTAACATCACATACAATCATCACAAGATGGAAAAGTACAGGAGGCTCTGAGAGGGGACTGTAATTTGGTGGCAGGGGGATAGGGAAGCTTTTTCTGACAATGGGTTATTTAAGGTTAGACCACAGAGTAAGCAGAGGGTCAAGCAGATGACAGGCGGGGAGGAGGAAGGATGAGGAACATTCCAGGCAGAGTGAACAGTGACAGCCTCCACCTGTCTTCCAACTGATCTTCCACACAACATTCATTCAATCAAATAGTTATGGAATGAGAAACATACTAGGTACTGCGCTCTTTACATATAATGAGGAATAAAATAAATGCAGGCTGCCCTCTTAGCACTCACAGGTTAGTGTGCAAGACAGGAAGTACCCAACAATCCTAACGAGGAGCACCTTGAACCCAAACCTGCCCCTGCAACATCCTCCCCTCCAGCCCTCTTCCACTGCCCCCCGAGGCAAGTCCATGCCCCTCTTCTGGGTCACAGCCTTCAGACATTGGAGAAGAGCTGGTGTGTCTTCCCTGAGTCTCTCTCTGCCCCTAGGCTGACAACCCCATCGCCTTCCTGTCTTTCAGAACACGCACCAGAAGTCCATTGTTCTGGACATCTTTATGAATACACCTGAGCCCACGTTGGCTGTTTGTTTCAGTGGCGTCATCTCCTTCATCTTACAGTGTCACCAGAAAGTCTGAGCCAGCCACCTGCCATCACAGAGCTTCCAGTCGGGGAAGGCCAACCATAAATAAATACCCACATCAAATAATTAGAGCTTGGGATAAGTACCAAGTAGGAATCAGGATAGAGGGTACTGGGTGTGAGGAGGCAGGGACAGGTGGCTGTGGGAAGGTTCATCCTTGCTCGGGAAGTGACACTGAAACCAAGGCTTGAAGGAACCAGCCAGGCAGAGGACAGGGGAAGAGTGGTGGGAAGGTCTGGTTTACGGTGGATGCTCAATGAATGTTTTCTGAAAAGGAGCAAAACGTCCTCCTGCCCTTTACTGAGTTGGATTTGGAAGGCCAGCATGGTGGACTGGGAGGACAGGCCAGAGGCCAGCCCTGCCTGCCGCTGGGCACACTGAGGAAGCTGCTTAAACCTGTCTGAGCCTGTTTCTTCCTTTATAAAATGATGACAGGTCACAGATCCAGTTAACATTTCTTGAGCTGCTGTCATGTGCCAGCACTGTGGTAGGTACTAGATTATGATTCCAGCCTCAAGTAGCTGCCAGGCCTGTTTGGGGGATCGGATGAAGTGATGTACATTGAAACATTTTGACCAGGATTTAGAAGGCTCTTGACACCGATCATGAGTAGCCCATCAGGTTTTGCTGATGAGGTGCTACATGAATAAAATACGGAAAACTCTCTGCAGACCATGCTTCTACTGTGGGCGACTTTCCTTCAGAATCTCCAGTTCAGCAAGTTGGAGGTTTCCCAAGCGGTTGCCACGGTGAAGGCTGAACTTTGAGAACCGCCTTAGCTGGGGCTGTCATGGCTGGAGCCTGAACTCCATGAGACCTGACAGTTTCTGGACAATTCTGTCTGCCAAGTGAAAGGGCCCCTCTCCTTTACTGGGCACCCTGTACTGCCATTGCAGCGTGGGAGCCCTGCCCCGGTGTCCTGCTCATTTTAAACTTGCTGCTGTCCGATGGGCGTGGGATCCCACCTGAGAGACGCAGCTTAGCTGTGCAAGTTCTTTCTTTCACAGTGATGGAAAAATGCATCGAAAGCTTTGTGAGTGCTTCTTGGAAACAAGGTTTAATTTCTCCAGATTTGTTGGAACTGAAGTGGTTCACTGTGTGTTTAAATACTAATCCCACCCAAATTGCTTAAGAAGTATTCAATTTTTGGTTGCTTGGGGAGTCACAAGGCTTTATTGCATGATTTTTTTTTCTTTTGTTCATTTGAATTTCCTATACAGCTGTGTTCCCATGTGGACTAGGCAGAAAGCATGTGAGCTGTTTTTTCATCTGAAAAATCTGGAAGACTTCTGTCATGTAATGGAAGCTGCATGTTTTTCCAATCTGAGAGCTGGTTTAGTGTGAGAAAGCAATATAATGGTAATCGGACCCCCTGATTGTGCTACAAAATTGGTTTTTTAACACTTTCTTGAGACTAACAATCAAAGCTCCCTTTTCTAAGGGAAACCAAGAAGTTGATATTTGAACATTCCAGCCAACCAGTACTTTACCTCCTAACTTCCAATCAGCAAACACTGAGCACTTCACAGGGTCTGAGACCTGCATCAGGCACTAGAAACACGGAGGTACTTAAATCATGGCTTTGATCTCAAGGCAGCTGCAGCCAATTAGGTAAAAGTATTGCAATTGTGTGAAAAGCATCAGAAAGGGGCCACTGTATGGGATTCAGGGCCCTCACCCATTACTGCTTAAAGATGGCCACACCCTACTGCCTGGAACCTGTGAATAGTGACATGGCAAAGAGAATTACAGTTGTAGATGGAATTACGGTTGCTAATCAGCTGACCTGGAGATGGGGAGAGTATCCTGAATTATCCAGGTGGGCTCAGTCCAATCACACGGGCTGCACAATTGGAGAACATTTCCTGGCTGTGTTCAAAAAAAGAGATGTGGCAACAGAAGCAGGGGCAAAGAGATGCTACATTGCTGGCTTTGAAGAGAGAGGAAGGTGGTCTCTAGAAGCTGGAAAAGGCAACGAAACAGAGTCTCCCCCAGAGCCCCTGGAAGGAAGGCAGCCCTGCCGACACCTTGATTTTAGCCCAGAGAAATTGTGTCAGACTTCTGACCTACAGAACCACAAGATGACAGGTGCAGGTTGTTTTAAGGCACTATGTTTGTGGTAATTTGTTATAGCAGCAATAGGTAACTAACGCATTGCCTTTGAGGGAGAGGGTATCGTCTCTGTTATTATTTAGTTTTGAATGTCTGCTCTGTGTCAGGCACTGTGTGTGATGCTGCGGGTACAGAACTGAACCAGATCCAGAGTCCACAGTGCAGTGAGGGAGACCAGCAAGTATACAGACCACATGGCACCAGGATGGAGGAAAGTCCAGATGATAAATGCCCAGCCTGCAGAGGGCTCAGGAGGCTGGGGAAGGCCCTGCCATTTCTGTGACTTTAACGAACACTTCCACATTACTCACTGGCGTGAGGAATTTTCCCAGGCTACCATGCCCACGAGCTGACCAGGGAGTGGCAGTGTGTGGAAGACATGACCATATTTGGGTTCTAGAAAGATCACTCTCATTGTGGCTGCAGTGGGAAGGATGGCTTATCCAGATGCAGCAGGAGCGAACACAGAGATGATCATTAGGAGACTTGGCCAGGTGAAAGAGGGCGTGGCCCGGACTATAGAAACATCAGGAGGAATGGACTGGAGGGAACAAATGCAGGAGACATGTAAATCGATAGACTCAACAGGCCTTGGAGACTAAATGTGGTGAATGAGTGTTGGGGACGGGGCGGGGGGAGGTGGTAACAATGATTCCCAGCGATCCGGGTTGGGCAAATGGGTGTGTGGAATGGTAGTACTACAATTTTAGAAAATACCTTTTCCATCAGTTGTCTATTTTATACATAGTACCAATAATGTTTATGTGTCTCCTAATTCCTCCCACCCCAGTCTCCCAATTCCTCCCACCCCACCCCTTTCGCCCTTGGTATCAATACATTTGTTCTCACATAGCCTATAGCACAGGGAACTCTACCTAATGCTC
This sequence comes from Hippopotamus amphibius kiboko, assembly GCF_030028045.1. NCBI lineage: Eukaryota > Metazoa > Chordata > Mammalia > Artiodactyla > Hippopotamidae > Hippopotamus > Hippopotamus amphibius. The sequence goes on along the minus strand of NC_080203.1, from coordinate 17,611,209 downwards.
TGTGGTCACCTAAATGGGAGGGAAGTCCAAAAGGGAGGGGATGTCTGTGTGTGTGTGGCTGATTCATTGTGTTGTGCAGTGGAGGCTAACACAACATTGGAAAGCAACCCTACTCCAATAAAAATTAATAATAATAAAAAAAATACCTTTATGACAAAGACATTCAGAGATGTAGGCTGTAAAGGCGTGAATCTAAATTTGCCTTTGGAAGGTGAGGGGAGATGAAGCCCAATCTGGAAAAGAAGGGTAAGAGAAAGGAACTCAGGGCCCCAAATGAGAAACCTGGGAGAGGATGAGAGGAGGCAAGCTTGGAAAACGCTAGGACTTGCAATCCATTCTCCCATTATGACCTAAGAACATCTGGAGCTTTCTGCTCAGGGTGAGTCTGGGGAAAATAATTGCTTTAACCAAAGTACAATAGATGGAGGAAAAAATAAATTATTTTCCCTCCTTACAAAAAAACAGAATGCTTCCGAAGTTCTCAGGGAATGATGGGTGGTGTTATTAGGAAACTTTAAAAAGTGCGTCACTCTGGATTTCGGTGTATCCTCCACTGGTCTAGCCAGGAGAATGAAAATATATGTTGCGGGCGCTCTAAAATGCAATTCTTAGCATTTTCCGGGAAGGTCAAGGGCCAAGGAATGAATCCTGGATCTGGAAAGGAAGCCACAGCTAGTTGGCCAGACCATTTCTGGTTCTGGGGAGGTTTACGTGCAAGCAAGGAGACTGCTTCACTCTGTGCTTTTCCCCAAAGGCTGTTGCAAGAGTTCTCTAGCAAATCCAGGGTAGCGTCCAAAGCCCTCTGGTATGCTGTCCTCAAACACTGCTGTTCGCTTGCTGAAACTGTTGGTGCCAGAGCTGCAGTCTTTGTGGACATCTGAGCCAAATAGCAGCTGCGGAGAGGGAGTTCATCAAAAAATGCAGAGAGATTCAAACTTTTTAAAAATGGATTTTTGCCTCAAGAGAAGGAAATCAGCAATTGACAGTATAACTGACAAAAGAAAGCCTAGAGGCCTATATTAAGATGAAGGAAACATCTGGTTTTTGTTTTCTTAACTTTTATTAATTCATCTGAGGTGTGAGTCATCAGCTCACCCAGCCAATGTTTCCAAAATGAAGTCTTCGTTGCCTCCGGAGTCGTTGGGAAAAGTCACTTCAGAACTACCTTGAGAGAAAGATGATTCACAGAGAGCTGTCATTTTTTTTAAGTAATGTTGATCTTGATAGGTAGTTCCTAAAATTGCTTTTTTATTAACTCATGATTACATTCCTTCCTCAGCAGGATTTTATTCCCCTATCCAGAAATTGTAGGACTGATGTGCTGATCTAAAAATGTATATGAAACTCAGAACCTCACAAAGTATGCCCTTCACCTATACAGAAAACTTCACTGGCTCACCTTAGTGTTTCCCTGTAGAGGGTGGGGTTAGATGTGTAGCCCCTGGGGACACCAGGAAGGAGAAAATTCTCCTCTCCCTCTCCGCAAGGTTTTCTTCAGCCGACACCAATCCCAGTCCAAAACGGGGCTCAGATGGAGACACCAATGAAAGAAGAAGCTTACTTGCTGGGATGAGACCCTACCACTCTCCAGGCTAGTGAATGTTGCGTTCTCACCCACTCCTCTTGATGACTAATATTTCAAGACGGCTAGTCAGAGTTCACAATTGGCCTAGAGTTACCATCCAGGACAAATCTGGCTGGTCTGGGTGATAACGTAGCCAGCAACTTTACTCTCATTACACGATACTCTAGCCAGCTGAGCTCTACTCTTTTTGACCCATTGGTAGGGATGTCAGTAGGGGGATTCAAACCTCCACCTTTCATAGGAGACCAATTACTTGATTCTACTAATCATTCATTCATTCGGCAAACTATATCTGAGCATCTACCCAGGGTACCGGGAATTCAGAGGTAAATAAGGCATGGTTCCTGCCCTAGGTTCACAGTCTAGTAGTAGAGACAGACTTGTAATTAGATGAATTACTAGTCTATGATTCCTGAGGAAGGCCATGTTGAATTGAGCCTTAAAGGATAAATTAGATATATAAGCCTGGAGCACAGGAGGAAAATCTGGACTTTGGGAGTGGATGAGACCCCAAGAGAAAGTGTATAATAGAAAGAGTCGTATAACAAAGGGAGTCCAACTCGAGGATGGAAGATGCCTTAGAGGACTGGGGCAGGGAGGGTGGGGGGGAATCGAGGGGGGGGGCATCAAGGAAGGGAGGGAATATGGGAATATGTGTATAAAAACAGTTGATTGAACCTGGTGTACCCCCAAAAAAAAATTAAATTAAAAAAAAAAAAAAAAGAAAGAGTCCTAGAAAAAAATACAAAACAAACAACAACAAATAAGCAAAATCAGTCGTGCTTAAAGGGACTGGAGAGGTTGATAGAAAACAAGAAGAGAGTGGTGTTACAGATATCAAAGGAGAAAACGAGTTTTCATTAGGAAAGGATGGCCAATAACGTCAACCTCAGTGAAGAGATCAAGTCATACAAAGGAGAGCATCCCTTGGATCCAGGAATATGGAGACCAAAGGTAAGAGTAAGGCAATGGCAAAGCGGGTTTAGGGGAGACACTTTGACTGCTCACATGTGGGAGGTGAGGAAGAGTGGGATGCTAGGGATGACTGTCAGGTTTCTGGACTGAGTGACTGGTGAGTGGTGGCTCCATTCACCAAGATGTGGAACCCAGGAAGAGCAGAGCAGGGGGAGAGGGAAAGGGAAGGAGTTCAGATTTGGACACACTGAGCATGACGTACCTATGGGATACCCAAGTGGAGACGTCCAGTGGGCCACTGGCCTTATGGGTCTAGAGTTCGAATTTCCTAGTTTGTAAATAAAATAGAATAACATGGCCATCTTTTTTTCTGTAGAAAACTCCATGCCATCTTTTCATTATGCCCTTAACCAGGATCCATCACTTAGATATATTCTAATTTTCGGTTTTCCTCTTTGATTTCTCAACTGATTTTATTTGAATCAGGAGCATCTGTACATGCAGTTTCTGTACCATGCATTTGAAGCCACTTCTAAGGAGAAACAAGAATTTACAGGTTCATAAAAAGTAACTGGAGCAGCTCTTCTCTCTGTATTGAGCTAGTTGCCCATCTCCTTTCCATAACACTGAGTTATTCTAGAAACTTCTCTTGTTATTGTTTACCTAAGGAAGAAACAAAAGAGTAGTTTCGATTCTACCTCAATTATAATAGCATCTAATGTCAGTTTTTACAGTGATCTGATTTGATATTAAATAAAGGGCAAAGCAGTCTCAAATATTTAAATAATATGGCTGAATTTTTTTTTCAAATTTTTTAACTATTTATGGCTGCATTGGGTCTTTGTTGCTGCACATGCAGGCTTTCTCTAGTTATAGAAAGTGGGGGCTACCCTTTATTGCAGTGTGCGGGCTTCTCATTGCCATGGTTTCTCTTGTTGTGGAGCACGGGCTCTAGGTGCGTGGGCTTCAGTAGTTGTGGCTCACGGGCTCTAGAGTGCAGGTTCAGTAGTTGTGGCGCATAGGCTTAATTGCTCTGCAGCATGTGGGATCTTCCCGGACCAGGGCTCGAACCCGTGTCCCCTGCATTGGCAAGTGGATTCTTAACCACTGCGCCACCAGGGAAGTCCGATATGACTGAATTTGAACATGAGTGTCTGCCCTGGTTTTTCAGGACAGGAATTGTAGCACCCATCCCTATGCCATAGACGCAGGGGGCCCTCAAGGCCCTTTGTGTGAAGGAGGGTCTATGTTTAGACATCTCTCTTTCCGTCTACAGATAATCTTAAATTCTTGCCAGCTTCTGGCTCATGTAGTTTCCTACTCTGAGTCTTTATGTTGTGTCCCTTGCAGTAAATGAAAATCCCAATCTTTGTAAAGAAAATTATGTCACTGGTTTGCCCTTTCCTTGATTCTCCATCAGATTGAATTTATTTATTTTTAAGATTTTTTTTGATGTGGACCATTTTTAAAGTCTTTATTGAATTTGTTACAATATTGTTTGTTTTATGTTTTTGGTTTTTTCGGCGATGAGGCCTGTAGGATTGTAGCTCCCTGACCAGGGATCAAACTCTCACCCTCTGCATTGGAAGGCAAAGTCTTAACCACTGGACCACCAGAAAGTCCCCTGAAGTTAGATATGATACTGGCAAGAACAACAGGGTAAATGATCAATTTGTGATGTGTCTGGTCCAAGGGGGATTATTTTGACAGTGTGTTGTAACCATACAAACAATGTTTCTAATAATAATAAAAAGTTTTATTAGGTGTTGTCACAGATGTAAATGTTTCATAAAGATATCACTCCAGTTGTAAATCATATATGTGAATTCATACTCAAGTCACCTCATTAAATACCAAGAAAAACTATGTCTTTCATATATATCCGGTCTCAAGTGACTTTTAAAAAGGAGCAAAGAACTCATATATGTGGAATCTAAAAAAATGGTACTGATGAACCCAGTGACAGGGCAAGAATAAAGATGCAGATGTAGAGAATGGACTTGAGGACATGGGGTGGGGAGCGAATGGGAAGCTGGGATGAAGTGAGAGAGTAGAATTGACATATATACACTGCCAAATGTAAAATAGATGGCTAGTGGGAAGTTGCTGCATAACACAGGGAGATCAGCTCCATGATGGATGATGACTTAGAGGGGTGGGATAGGGAAGGTGGGAAGGAGTTGCGGGTGGGAGGGGATATGGGGATATATGTATAAATACAGCTGATTCACTTTGTTGTACTGCAGAAACTAGCACAACAGTGTAAAGCAGTTAGACGCCAATAAAGAGTTTTAAAAAATTTTAAAAATTAAAAAATAAATAAAGACTTTAAAAATAAAACAGCAAATGTCCTCAGGGAGTACTTGGTACATTGAAGGTGCTATACAAATACTATGGATAACTTTTGAGTAGATACATAAGAAAATAAATCATTATTTTAAGCCCACTGCTTAGGTTATGGAATCCTACCTCTGTTTGTGTAAAGCTTGTATTTATCACCATACTGTATCAAAAGGATGACAAGTCTGACTGGATTTTATATCAATACGAATACTATTTAAGGCCAAATCTTCAAGACAGTAAACAGAAACATTACAGCGAAATTCTAAGATTTAGTAGGTTTCATTGTAAATCTTACTGACAAGTTTTCTAACGTAGCATATTAAGAACAAATGGAAATTACAAATATGTTAAAAAGAATAAAATCCAAAACATAAGGAACTTATATAAAAAATATTTCATTCCAATAGCAAACCTTTATCATGTAAGAACTGTACATATTCACAACTAGCACACTGATAGGAGTTTGTTGAATTAGAAAAGGAAAATGTTGGGAAATAAAAGTTATTATTTGAAGATGAAAAAAAATATTGTGAGCATTTTCTTAAGGATTAATTCTTTCTTGAGGGTTGGAGGCAAGAGCCCCATCAGCAGGCTCAGAAATGAAGAAGAAATAGCAGCAGAATCACCAGGACCCAGAGGAACAAGATCCAGAGCTGCCCGTGCAGGCCCTGCACCCTCTGCATTTGGTTTCCTGGGCTACTGAGCTCCATTTGTTTTCATCAAAGCCTATTTTTTGTTGTTGCTGGCTTGTTCTCAGACCAAAACAAACATACTCCCAGGATGAGTTCAGTGCCCGTTCCTCTGGGGCCCAGCAGTACCCCTGGGTTCCTCTCCCACAGAGAATTTTTCACACCACATTACAATTACTCACTTATTTTGTCCATCTTCCCCAGTAGATGGTGCGCCCCTTGGGCCCAGGCACCCTTGTCTTATTCGTGTCATTTTCCCCATGCCTGTGACATATTACTCAGCGAAGAGGAGATACTAACAATGCCATGGGGACTTCCCTGGTGGCTCAGTGGTTAAGAATCTGCCTGCCAGTGCCGCGGACATGAGTTTGATCACTGGTCCAGGAAGATCGCACATGCCGCAGGGCAACAAAGCCCTTGTACCACAACTGCTGAGCCCACATGCCGCAACTACTGAAGACTGTGCACCTAGAGCCCATGCTCTGCAACAAGAGAAGCCACTGCAATGAGAAGCCCATGCACTCACCACAACTAGAGAAAGCTCGCGCATAGCAATGAAGACCTAACGCAGCCAAAAAAAAAAACCAAAAAAACAAAAGAATGCCATGAATGAACAAATGCACCAACCAAGGTGAAACATTCTCTCCACAGGACTGGTCGCTGCCACTCATTTTTTTTTTTTTTCTCTTCTGCTTTACACTCAGAAGAAGAAGGGGAAAAATACATTTGGTGGCATTATTTTTGGTGGCTATGCCTTGGTATTTCTGACTCAGCTACACAGCCTGGTAAGATAGCCAACGGACAGCTTTTCACATGGTCGGGGCATGCCTCATGCGTGGCCTTGTGGAGCCAGGCCAAAGTGGCATTGTCAAGGAGATGCAAACTGTAGAAAATGGCCCTGGCCAGGAGGAAGAAAGAGGCAGTCTGCTCAGAGTGGCCATTGATGGGCACCCAGACCTGTAAGTGATGTTAGCTCATGCTTTTCAACGGCCAGGTCAGCTCTCGTCCGGCTGCCCTCCTGCAGCCTGAGAGAAAATGGAAAGGGCATGTGTTAAAGAGCCGGTGTAAGGCGAGAAGAGTGAGGGTAGGCAGAAGGCAGAGTTAAGACCCTTCTCCTTTTCCCCTTTGATCCTAATCATTTGATACTTTTCACATGGAGTAGTAATAATACCAGTTACCGCTTATTGAGTACCTCGTATGGGCCAGGGGCAGGGTTAAGCCCTTCATACGCATCGCTTTGTTGAATCTTCACAAGCATCCTCTGAAGCAAGCGCTATTATTGTGTCTCTTTTACAGGTTAGCGAGAAGTTGAGGCTCAGAGAGGCTGAGTGAATGTCCAAGGTCAAACAGCTGCTTAGTTCCAGTGCCTGGGCGCCGGTGATCGCACTATCCATGGTGGCTGTTACAGATACTAGCACTATTCTTAATAGGAAGAGATGGCTAGTACCATGGACTCAGGCACAAAGCAGGCTCTGATATGCCAACTTCTGTGAGCCTCCCAGAGCTCACAGGGGCCAACTCAACGGGCATGAGGCCCCCGACTCCCCTTTCTGCCTGTTCGAGGCTCGGGAAGGTGGCTCCTTGAGTGGTGGGGAAAGTGATGCTGTGCTTGTGTTTGGCTCCTTCTTGGTTCCCACAAATGCCCTTCACATTTTCCATTTTCTGAGCGCTTTTGTGAAATAGCTATGATGTGGTTGACAGCATTTGCAGCCGGAGCCAAGTCAAGCCTTCCTCTGGAGGAAAGCTGGAAGCCTTTAAGGGTCTTGTCAGTGCTCACGTAGCCCACAGGCCCCTTCTCGGTGGTGCCCGAGGCCGAGCACAGTGCTCTCATTGATGCGTGAGCCGCTTCTCCGGCTGGGAAACCAGCGATGTATCAGCTTGGCTGGGCCTCGCCGGGGCCTTCCTGCCTCCAGGGAGGCCTGTGCTGGAGCCTTCCATTCGCCTGTGATGCTCTCCGTGGTTTAGGGACTGCTGGGGACTGCTTAAGCTAATTTCCCTTTCTGTCTTTTCTGCAATTTTTTTTTCCAGGACCCAGGAGAATCTTTGAAACTTAAAATCACCCATGTGCCAGGAACCCCCACAGCCTCCTTGGGAGGGGTGGATGAGCACCAGATGCGTTTATAGAAAAATAAATGGCTTCCCCTGCTTGAAGCACATGGGCCTGACTCACTGGCTAACCCCTCTTTTACCTTAGCAGCTGGAGCAAGGGCCCTCTGGATGAGGATACAGATACAGAGAGCAATTTGGCTTGAAAAAGCCCCAAACAGTTTGTGTGAGAGCCACGTCTCCTAGGGAGGCAGGTGGTGGGCAGGCCAGTAGCCCCCGGGCAGGGTTGGGGGGACAGCTGAGGGAGGCAAGAGAAGAAGGCAAACAGATCGTGCCCCACAATGACCTTCTGCCTCCCCTAGCAGACTGTCAGAGGGGTCCCCCTCATTCATGACCCCTCCCAACATCAGGAGCCTCAAGGATGGTGGGGGAGGGGAGAAGGGACTCGGACTTCAAACACCATAGCGCTTGGCTTAGGCAAATTCATTCATTCATTCATTCATTTGTCAAGCGATTATTGAGCAGCTACCACATGTACATCTTGGCATCACACAAAGTACAACCCCAACCGTTTGTCCCCAGTGAGGACCCAGTAAGGACATTGGGCCAAAACTGAACGTCTGGAAGCGAGACAGGCTGAAATTCGACAGCCTGGGCAGCTGGTGAGTGAAGGCATCAGTTGCTACATTTCAGTGGGGTTCCATTCATTCATTCATTCATTCATTCATTCTTTCATTCATTCAACAAACAATTCCTGAGTGTCTACTGTGCTCCAGACACTGTGCTAGGCACTCGGGTTATCTGAAGGGAGAACCCGCTCTAAGCAAAGGGCATTTCCGATAACAGTAGGTAATATTTATCGAGGGCTTACTATGCTTACCAAGAACTATGGTGAGTGCTCCCCATGCCTTGTCTCTTCAAATCCTCATTCCACAGCTGAAAGGGACATCTACACAGATGGGGAAAACTGAGGCTCAGATTCCACTGACTTGCTCTAGGTCACCTAGCCAGAAAGTGGCAGAAATAAGCTTGAAAAATCCAAGTGAGGCTAAATGCCTGAGGCTGTGTCCTTGTGCAGGGCCGCCTGCTACCGGGGCGGGGCGGGGGGGGGGGGGGGGGGGGTGGAGTCCCTGCAGCCCTCAGTCCAAATCGGGCCCACTGTCTGCCTGCTTTTATATTGCCTGCGAGCTAAGAATGGCTTTTACGTTTTTAAATGGTTGGAAAAAATCAAAAGAAGACTGCTTTATGACATGCGAACATGATATGAGATTCAAATTTCAGTGTCCACCTGTAAAGTTTTATTGAGATACAGCCACACCCGTTCGTTTACCTATGGTCTAAGGCTTTTCCACTCCAATGGCAGAGTTGAGGAGTTGCGACAGAGGCCTTACAGCCCAGAAAGCCAAAAACTCTAGCTCTTTACAGGAAGAGTCTGCCAACCCCCTGGCCTTACAGGTCACTGGCAGAAAAGGAAGCAGGTCTCAGCCCTTGTCTGAACTCAGGTAGCTTCCAGAACCCTGGCCTCCCATCCCAGCCTCTTAGCAGCTCGGGGAAATCTCCAGGGAACCTCACGCAAGCATGCCCACGATGGCCGCCTTTGAGTTCTTTTCAGCACTCCGTTCAAGAGTCTCTGAGGCCTGAAATGTTTAGGGTGGTATTAGGGTTTTCCTCATATGTTTAGATGAAAATGTAGGCAGCAGATCTGGGGTTATTGGTGAACAAAGCCCTGAGAGCAGTACTGCTGGTCTTTGCTGAGAGGTGCCAAGTTATCTCAGGCTCCACTGGGAGCGGCCTGCAGGGCCTTATATGGGCATAATCTCCGAACCCGGGCTTGTCTCCCTCTGCAGCATGGTCAGATCCACTTTTAAGGTTATGTGTGAACATTTCTGGTTTTCCCGGTTGCTCAAGCTGTGGGGAATTTAACTTCTGCTGCCCTTGAAGGAAACGTGAATGCTGTCAACTTCTGCACACGTCTTATTTGTCCATGAACGATAACAACTGCCTTCTTTCTGGCTTTCATGTCCCTTCTCATTTATCTGTAGATGGAGGGAAGCATTTTTGCAAGCGCTGTAATGGGGGAAATAAGGCTTCTTTATCCTAGCTGTTTCCTGGGATTAGTGTGTTTGAAGAGATGTCGGTAAGAAAACATTTACAGTGTGTCTATAGGCAATGGTTACTGTGGGAGGCTTTCCAGGTGTATCATGTTACTCAGACCTCACAGCACTCATTCATTCAACAGATATTTGTTAAATGCCAACTAAATGCCATGTCCTGTTCTAGGCTAGGGCTGCAACAGCGAATAACACAGTCCCTCGTGGAGCTAACCCTCTAGTGGGAGAGGCAGACGATAAACAAGTAAAGAAATATCACAAATTGTTACAGATTGTGATGAGTAACGAAGCAAAAGAACGATGTGCCAAGACAGAGAAATGGGGAGACCTACCTGAGACTGGGGGGCCAGGGAAAGCCTCTCAGAAGAGGAGACATTGAAGATGAGACCTGAAGGATAAGAAGGAGCCAGCTTGGAGACTCTCAGTTATTGGACTGAAAGGCGTGGTGTATAAGAGTTGGGTTAAAGCTCATGAAAGAGCTACGCCACTGACTCAGTTGACTGGAGCCTCACACTGAGGAACCCAGGACGACAGAAGATTGTGTTCTAGAGACCTTAACCTGGAGCCCTAACTTAAGCAAGCCCTGGAAAATATAGCTCTGGTTCAAAGGAGAAGACCTGGGCAACATGGTGCCCGCACTATTGGACATCCAATTCCACAAATGCTTATGGAGCTCTTCCAACGAACCCAGCACTGTCTGGGCTCTGGAGATCCAGAGATGTATCAGCCAGCAAGGAGCTCATGATCTGGTGGAAAAAATCAGTCATATAATCAAACCAATGACCCAACAGTGTGGTAAAGACCATGGGAGAAATACGTACAAAAGAGCCTGAGGTAGCACAGAAGAGGGGCTGCTGAACGCATTTGGGAGGGTCAGGGAACAGACAAAGGAGGCTGAATTTTGACTTTTTTCACTGAAGTATTGTTGATTTAGAATATCATATTAGTTTCAGATGTACAACATAGTGATTCAATATTTTTATAGATTATACTCCATTTAAAGTTACTATAAAACACTGGCTATATTCCCTGTGCCATACAATATATCCTTGTCGCTTATTTATTTTCTACGTATAAGGAGGCTGAATTTGAAGGGCAAGAAGGGCCTTTTAGATCAAGGAACCCCATGAGCAAAGGCCCAGAGGCATGAAACTACATGGCCCTGGGCCTTTGGGGAATTAGAAATAGTTGTGTCATGTATTTTTGAGCCTGGAGTGCGAGATAGAGAGTGGTGGGCCTTGCGGGTGGAGATTCCAGCGCGAGCAGGTCACGGGAGGGCTTTGCGAATAAGTGTTGGGGATTTGAGCTGCACTAAAGGTATGTAAACACAAGAAACAGATCTCCCTGTTGATTTGCCTTGATAATGCCCCTCTTGTTACCTAATCCACTGCTTTCGACTTGATTTTCTAGGAAGAGATGGTATTTCAAAGAAACTGCCTGATCCTTTTCTAGACAAATTTCATGCTTTTGGAAGTAGCTTTTTCCCCCTAAGTAATTTCTACTTTTCTTACAACTTTTCAAAGCATCTACCATATGGTATTTCTCCCAAGTGAGAGATTATTGCCCCCTTTATTTGGGGGGCAGGAGCTGAAATGAAGTCATCTGGCCACTGGAATGACAGCTGCAAGGGGTGATGTGCTCTGGGGTAGGGGGGTGGCAGCAGGCCTACCTTGTGAGTCTGTGCCTCCTTCGTGAGGGGCTGACCCCACTCGGCCGCCTGTGGCTCCCTTCTCTTTTCCCTTGCTTCCCATTATATAAGAGCATTTTTGCAGCGATGAGCTCTGGACTCGTTCTGAATATTTTAGGTGTTGAACATCCTGTTTTTCTCTGAGTAATGTGACCCTGTCAATGACCCACTGCATTTCAGAATGACATCATGGGATTAAACTGAGAATGGTTGCGGAGAAGTGATTATGGGCGTCTAGGGACCTCAGCTCGTCCCTTCACCTTTCAGCAAGTTTAGAGATGCTGAACAAGAAGAAGTCTGCAAATGAGCGTTCCCTTAGCAGAGGGCAGGGGTCACCAGCTATGGACTGCGGGCCAAATCCAGTCCATAGAGCCAATCAGGCCCAGACAGCTTTTGCAAATAAAGTCTTATTGGCACTTAGCCATGCTCATTGGTTTGCATATGGTCTATGGCTGCTTTTGCGCCATAAAGGTGGGATTGAGCCTGTGTGATGGAGCCCACAAGGCCCATGAAGCCGAAAATATCCATTATCTGGCCCTCATGGAGAAAGTGTGCCCAGCCCAGCACTGAAGCCCTTGGTGCTCCCCTCCCCGTCAGGACAGGAGCATGTGACTTTAGTGGCCTCTCCCATCCGCTGCCTCTCCTCTGCAAACACCTGGCACCACAAAAAATTAGAGACTGATTTTTAACAAGCATATCAGAGCTGTCATATTTCTTCAATGACATCAGGAGTTTTACGTTCATTAACTGAGTGTTGCCTTTCCAAGAAGTTCCCTCGGGAGATTGCACACGTCTTCCAATGCTGCTGCCAGCGTGCGCGACATCGCAGGGGCTGCTCTTCAGAGCCAAGTTATGTGACACCTGAGAAAACCCCTTTCGCCTTCTTTTTTGGGACCTAAAGCTAGCACAGCCTTGTTGGAACATCTGCCTCGTGGCCATGGATCAAATGTTGACCACTTGTTTAAAAAATTCCATCTAGCACTCAGACTATCCCAAGAAATTGGCTGCGGGGTCTAAAGGTCGTTTCCTAAAAGGTGTTGCACAAATGAATTCTTCACAGGCAAGTTTGCCTCACCCAAGGAATTGAGAGTCAAGGTTATATTTTGCAAACACTTTGGGGGATTTTGCTGCATGTCTTCTGCACTTGGGCCATTTGATTTTTCAGAAAATGACCCCGCAACGTGTGGCTTTCTCCTCACTATTTAGGGACTGCTTCTCTACTTCAAGGCCCTTTCCCATCTGTCCCTCATTTCCCCATCTCTTTACGGCTGCTGGCAGTGGATTTTGCTGTGGCTTCGTGCACTGGACCCGTTTGGCTAAAAACAGCCTGGGCTAAGGGCTAAGGGAGCCCATGTCTCACAGCCAAGTTTGGATAGGAAGGAGTCCCCTGGGGGCCGGGATGTGGGATGCTGTGGGGGGGGCCCGGGATGGTTGGGAGAGAGTGGAGGCAGTGGGCATGTCAGCCTTTGGTGGTCCCTCTTGTCTCCCAGAGTGCTGTGTGCTCTGGATTGCTGTGCCGGAACAGGGCTAGAGTTTGGTGGTTTCTGCAAACCATGAAATGCTTTCTCATTTTCCTTTAAACTCTTTCTGGGACAGGGATATTGTGCGGCCAGCCCTGAGGCAAAAAGATAACCAGTTCAGCAAGTTGCTTTTTCTGTGGTTGGCCTTTCTTTTTTACTTTTTCCAAGAGCCACTGCTTCCCACACAAAACGTCTACATTTCCTGGGCTCACAGTGGCTTCGCTGATTTCTGCGCAGCCAGAGTCTTAGGCGCAGGCCTCCGAGGGGAGCTCCTCAGCTCTGTGTTTTTACTTCTACCGCCCATTAAAGTAAATGTGCTTGCATGAGGGAGTGTGATCAACTGGATTACTAAGAAGCGAGGAAGTGCAGTGTTGGTGGGAATGTAAGCTGGCGCAGCCACTATGGAAAACAGTATGGAGGTTCCTCAACAAACTAAAAATAGGGACTTCCCTGGTGGCGCAGTGGTTAAGAATCCACCTGCCAATGCAGGGGACACGGGTTCGAGCCCTGGTCCGGGAAGATCCTACCTGCCACGGAGCAACTAAGCCCGTGCGCCACAACTACTGAGCCTGCATGCCACAACTACTGAAGCCTGTGCACCTAGAGCCCATGCTCCGCAACAAGAGAAGCCACGGCAATGAGAAGCCCACGCACTGCAACAAAGGGTAGCTCCTGCTCGCCACAACTAGGGAAAGCTTGCATGCAGCAACGAAGACCCAATGCAGCCAAAAATAAATAAATAATAAATAAACCTTAAAAAAAAACCCTAAAAATAGAGTTGCCATATGATCTAGCAATCCTACTCCTGGTCGTATATCCTGACAAAACTCTAACTCAAAAAGATACATGCACCCCTGTGTTCATAGCAGCACTATTCACAGTAGCCAAGACATGGAGCAACCTAAGTGTCCATCAACAGATGAATGGATAAAGAACATGTGGTACATATATATATGTACAGACTCAGCCGTAAAAAAAAATGGAATAATGCCATTTGCAGCAACATGGATGGACCTGGAGATTATCATACTAAGTGAAGTCAGTCAGAAAGAGAAAGACAATACCGTATGATATCACCTATATGTGGAATCTAAAACATGCCACAAATGAACTTATCTACGAAACAGAAACAGACTCAGAGTCATAGAGAACAGACTGTGGTTGCCAACGGCGAGAGGGAGGGGAGGGTAGGGATGGACTGGGAGTTTGGGATTAGCAGATGCAAACTATTATATATAGGGTGGATCAATAACAAGGTCCTACTATATAGCATAGGGAACTATAGTCAATATCCTATGATAAACCATAATGGAAAAGAATAGGAAAAAGTATATATATATATATATACACACACACACACATATATATATATGTATAACTGAATCACTTTGCTGTACAGCAGAAATTAACACAACATTGTAAATCAACTTTACTTCAATAAAAAATTTAAAAAAAAAAGAAGCAAGGAGGATGAGGCTGGAGCCACAAGTGCAAACTCCTCCCTGGTGCTTCTATTTTTTTGTTTTTGTTTTTTCTTTATTTTCCCTGGTGCTTCTAGATTTGCATCCCACCCCAGCCTCGGGGATAGGGCTGGTCATTTCCAGTGACTCAGTTAACAACCACTCCATTAGGGGGGCAGTTTGGGTTGGGAGGCTGTTTGGATCTTCTGAGATTTTCTTGTTCCAGGGACCAGAATTTAAACTTGAGCTCTTATCACTAGCCCTGGCTGGATGAGGGGTGCGGCCGGATCCTGATGTTCTGGAGTCAGGTCTTTTGTGTCATGGGGCCCAAAGGACAGCTGAGAGCTCAGCCCACCAGAGATGGTGCAGAGAGAGAATACTGGTCACGCCATGTGTGTCTGTACTACAAGTGTCTTCATGAACACGTATGTCCTGGGCACGTAAGACGACCTGGCCCCACTGGAGCCTTTTAAGGGTAGGAATTACGTCTTCTATTGTTTGGGCAGCACCATAGAGGGTCCCTTGGACCAGAAGGCACATAAGGTGTGGAATTACCTACAACAATATGTGAAACACCAAGCAAACGGGACTTCAGGGAATTTGGTCTTATATTGGGGGGCTTAGTGTCTATCCTGGAGGTACTTAATAATCAAGCAGCCTTCGGGTGTGAATCCTCTAAGGGTCGAATCCCACAGGACTTCCATCAATCAGGCAGCATTTGAGAGAATTTGTGCTTTGTTCATAAAAAAAAAAAAAAAAGACCTGGCATAAAGAGTCTGGTCCTTGGGAGGTGTCCAAACTGGCATGGCTCGCCACCAAGGGGTGGAGGGAGGAGGAGGACTCTTTGCGAGAGAGCTCTGTAGTTTGCAGTTTTTTAAAAAGAAAGGGGGTGGCTTCAGAAATGTTTGTTAGAAAGCTCAGAACCTCGATTTTGATGCTGAGCAAGGGAGAAGTTCTGTTGGCAAGGACTGCATTTAGGTTCACTTCTTAGTATTCACAGAAGTGAAGAACTCGATTTAGTAAGCTGGACATGTTCCTATGGCCAGGGCTTGTGGAGGTGGAGTGATGACTTTCTGTTCTTGCTGCTAGCGATCTGAGGGCGGAGGACATGAGGGTGGGGGGTGGGGAGAGGCACGGCGGCAGTGGAATGCGGGGACTGTTGGCCAGTATGTCTCTTCACTGCCATCCAGCAAATCTGAGACTGTTCAAAATCTCAGTCCTGCCCTGGGTCTAGCCAATGGGAAACCGGTTTTCATGAGTGTTCATGTGATATCTGTGTCCCAGGCCTTACTTGTTACCAATTAATCAGCCTCCATCACCCATCAGAAGTTCTGAGAAGCCACCCTCTGCCAGCCCCTTCCTTTAGCAAGCCATGGTTGGGAGGCGGGGCGGGGATGGAGGGCTATTTTTTCTTCTTTCCATACCAAAGGTCTGCCCCATTTGGAAATTTACAAAAAGAACCTTCCCAAGAATCCTTCTCTCATGAGTGCTAGAGGCAATTCATGCTGGGCGAATGTTGGCCACGGTCCTGAAGGATCTGCCAATGACCCATCTCAGGACCCAGCACAAGCTCCTCACTTAGTTTACAGCTTCCACTTGATAACGCTCAGCTCTCCGCTGAGAGTTACATTTGATTGATGGAGTCATTCGTTCATTTATTCATTCATTGGTTCACTCATTCAATTAATCCAGCATGTATTCATCCAACGTTCATCCTACCACATGGCACGATTGAACCTAGGTGCCATGTTATAATGTGGGGTGAAACTGGACAAGGTCTCTGTTCCCATGAAGCATACGTTCCTGCTGGGGAAGATAGGCCATAAACATATAAAAAAGAAACACACAGGCAAGGAAAATACCCAAGAGTGCCAATTGCAATGTAGAGAATGGAAGTAAGGTGATGTGATAGTGAGTGGGTGGCTGGCTCTGATCGGTGGTCAGGGCCAGCATCCATGAGGAGATGACCTTTCACCTGAGATCTGAAGATGAGCGGCCAGACTTTTAAAGATGCTGGTGAGGAATATTCCAGTATAAGGATAAGCTGGTGCAAAGAGCCTACTATGAGCTGGACACATGGCATCTGGAGAGGAACAAAAGACAAGAGGTCCCTGCCCTCCAGAGCTTCTAGTCTAGATGGAGAGATGGAACGTTGGCAGTTACAAGGCAGTGAGATTGCTGCTATGACCGGAAGAGTATGTAGAAAGCTCCGGAAACATAGAGTAAGGACCCCGAGGGCTGAGCACGAGGATCAAAGTGGGCTTCCTGGAGGAAGTGGCATTTGAGCTGTGACATGAAGGATGAGGAGAAGCTAGCCAGGTCAATAGGGTAAAGGTGAATAGCGCAGGAGAGGGGCAACACATGTGAAGGGCCCATGCTCACTGTGTACATCTGAGGGGCCAAGGAAAGTGCACAGAGTCTGAGGAAGGGGAAGGCGTCACGCAGGAGAGACCAGCGACGTAAACACGGCCATGTCATGGATGTGGAATCTGTATTCTGATAACAATGGAAGAACCAATAAACAGTATTGAGTGGGGGAGAGACATAATCCAATTTATGTTTTGAAAAGACCGGACATGAGTCCTGCCATCCAGGTGAGAGAGGATGTTGGCTTGGCTGGGGTGATGGATGGAGATGAAGACAAGTGGATGGAGTCATGAGCTATTTAGAAGGTAAGACTGACAAGCCTTGGTGAGGGATTTGTAAATGGAGGTGAGGGAAGGAGAAAGGAATAACTGATGATGCTGCCTAGGTTTTTGGCTGGAGCCACTCGATCTATGCTGGTGTCATTTAAAGAGATGAGGGACGCAGAGGAGGAGAGTTCATGAGGGCTGGAGCCAAGATAAACAGCTCTGTTCTGGACCTTTGCGTTTGAGGTGATGCCTAGTACTCAGACAAAAATACTGAAGTTAGGAGCCCAGGGAAGAGTCCTGGCATAGGAAGAGCTGTCAGAAGATGAATGGGAGTCATGACAGTAGAGGCCATGGGAGCAGAGAGGCAAAGCCAAGGGAAATAGCCAGAAGCAGTATGAAGGCAGAGAAAAGAAGAGGACCAGACACCGGGTCCTGAGACCCTCATGGCCACGTTTAGAGGTCAAGCATCAGAGAAGGTGTAGCTAGTGAGATGCGGGGAAACCCCAGGTATCTTCACAGCAGCTGAGAGAAGAAAATGTTTCAGGGAGGGGAGAGCTGTTGTTGTGTCTCTCGCTGCCACCGAGCATTGAGGCAGAGACGATGGAATGACTGGTCACTGGGTCACTCTGTTCTTGACCGGACCTATTTCATTAGAGATGAGGAGCGGTGGAGCCTGATGGGAGCTAGTGGAGATAAAAAAGAATGGAATGTGAAAAGGTATAGATAGAGCCCCAGAGGAAAGGCAACATTTTGCAGTTGGAGGGTAGCCCAAGATGGCGTTTCTCCTCCGCTGGCTGGGAACTCAGCTTGAACCCTCAGTGAGCTGTGCACGGGGAGTCCCTCATGTGAATTCTGTATTCATTCAACATGTAACAGCCAACACTCTCCTGAAGGAAAAAAATAGTGGCCACACTTTACAGAAATTGAGGACTCATCACTGGTGCTCCATGCTTCACAAAAACCCCCTTCACAGAAACCCTCATCACCAGCTGACACAGGCTCATCCTCCCCTACGTGCATCCTGTTCACCGCACTTTCCAAAGGCTTCATAAAGGGCCCTCCTGTACGCTGAGATGGCAGCACACCCATGATCAAGCTCATTCATTCTTTTTTTCATTATTTTCTAACTGCCAGTTCTTAAGTGCACTGTATGGGCCCTGAGGATAAAGCATTGGAGAAGACAAGTTCATGGAGTTTGGATTCTAGTGGAAAAGGCAGACAATAAAGGGGATGAAAATAACCAAAGACGCATGATCTTTTCATACAGCGATGAGCGCATTAAAGAAAAAAAAATTAGAGTAATGGGATGCATGGTGACGGGAAGGGGAGGAGACAGGTGTGAGAGAGGCTCATTTAACCGCGAGAATCAAAGAAGAGTTCTCAGAAGGGGAGACATTTGACCTCCCTACAGAGCTGCACTTGTCTCCTTCCTCCCGATAACGACGACGTCTGCTGGGGCTGCCACCACAGTCACGACCTCTCCTACTAATACCAACACAGCCACTTCGGTATCCACCTCAGCCTCTAAGTTCCTTGACCTCCTTTCCTCCAGTGATCTTGTCCACCCTTAGCCCCACCTTAGACACTCAATTCCATGATCATACCCTGGACCTGGCCATTACCAATTTTCCTACCAAAACTTGCAATGTCTCATTGCAAGGCTAGATGGGAGACTAGCATCTCCTATCTGTCCAGCTCACTTCCAACTATCTTTTGACCCCATGAGACTTCCCATCCATTGATCCTACTACCTTTTCACCATAGCTCACCCCCTTGATGTCTTCTGTCCCCTCCTTACTGAGCCTACACTCCATTCTCAATCACTGCAATCACTCCCTTGTGTATGCTCCAACTTAATGCCTTTCTCATATCTGCATACTTACTTGGCAAAACCCCAAATCTGGTTAAGTTCCCCTCTCTACCTGTTCTGCACCTGCAGCTGAACTATGGCTAAAGGAAAATACAAAACCACACTATCTGGTCTCACTTTAAATTCACTGACCAATAGCCACAAGTGGATCCTTGGAGTTGCCTGGCAACCAAAATATATTCCTCGACATTCACTGTTCAGCTTGTGTGGAAGACCACGTCACATCTTCCCCTCTCTCTTAAAGCCTCTGACACCTCTTCCCCCATTTTCACTCTCAGTAGGTGATCTAGTTTCCTATTTTATTGAGAAAATAGAAGTGAGCAGAAGATAAAAAGACTTCCCGAAGCTCCCACAACCAAATCTGTCACATTGAAAAAAGGTATGTTTTCTATCTAAGGGCAACTCTTCCAATTCCTCACTAGATCCCCACCCGCATCACCTATTCAAGGACGTAGCTATAACAATTTCCCCTCTCTCTTCTAAGTCAGTGACTTTTCTGCTCTACCACATCATTCCCTTCAGTGAACATGTTTCTTGACTCACTTCCTTCTCTAGCAACTGCCCCATTTTTCATTTTTCTCTTTCCTTTCATGCTAAAGCTCCTTAAAAGGATTGTCTATACTCATTGCCTCCAAATTCCCTCCTTCCATTCTTATAGTATCTCTCTCTGTCTCTCTGTGTGTGTCTCTCTCTTTCTCATTAATTTATCACATACGTATGGAAAAGATGCAGAAAGATGGTTAGCAAGGAAGGCACAGAGTTCTAGAGGGCAGTGGAAATGGAAACTATACAAAGTTAAGACCAAAGGAGTCCTCCCTTGAACAGTGGATCAGTTCTAGTGTCCAAAGAGGAATATAAAAACATTGAAATAAAAATCTAATCTTGATACACCAGAAAGAGAAAAACAAATACCGTATGCTAACTCATACATATGGAATCTAAAAAAATGGTACTGATGAACCCAGTGGCAGGGCAAGAATAAAGATGCAGATGTAGAGAATGAACTTGAGGACATGGGGTGGGGGGTGCGAAGGGGAAGCTGGGATGAAGTGAGAGAGTAGCACTGACATATATACACTACCAAATGTAAAATGGATGGCTACTAGGAAGTTGCTGCATAACATAGGGAGATAAACTCGATGATGGGTGATTACTTGCAGGGCCAGGATAGGGAGGGTGGGAGGGAGTCGTGGGAGGGAGAGATATGGGGATATATGCATAAATACAGCTGATTGACTTTGGTGTACCTCAAAAACTGGCACAAGAGTGTAAAGCAATTACATTCCAATAAAGAGCTTTTAAAAAAAAAAGGAAAAAGAAAAAGTCATCCTGAAGATAAAAAAAAAATCTAATCTTGAGAATTTCTTGGAAATGCAATTCCATGAAAGCTATGAGACTTCCTGAGATATATAAGAATTCCAGTTGTACCAGCAAAAATTTCTAGACATCGTAGATCCAGAAAAGTATAAAGCAATATATTGAGATTCTTCTATTAGGTTTTTTTTTCTCTAGAGGATTTTAATGTGACTCAGAGACTCAGAAGATAATATATCAAATATCTGGGACATAACACAGAGTTAATCAGCATACAAAGAGACATGAACATCTTAACAACATTCAAGGAAAATGGGAATCAATTGATGTGAAACACACAGACTGATATCTTGGAACCACCAGACGAAGAGTTTAAAGCAATTACTACAACCAACCTTCATAAATTTGGGGTACGAAGTCTTGAAACCAATGTAAAGCTTGAAAATTTCATTAGAGTAATATGTTGTTTAAAAAGTGGAAATTCTGAAAGTGAAAACCACAACAATCATATTAAAAAAAAATACTGGATGGACTCAATAGCAGATTGAAAATTATAGAGGAAAGAGTCAGTGAACTTGAATGTAAACTAATTCTATTAGATTTTTAAAGACTATTTTTTTACAACAGCTTTGGGTTTTCACAGCCAAATTAAGAGGAAGATTCAGAGATTTCCCATATACCCCCTGCCCCCACACATACATAGCCTCCAGTATTAACATCCCCCACCAGAGTGGGATATTTGTTACAATTAACGAATGTGTTTTGACACATCATTATCAACCACAGTCTATAGTTTACGTTAAGGGTTCATTCTTGGTGTAGCGCATTCTATGGATTTGGGCAAATGTATGACATGTATCCATCATTATAGTATCACACAGAGTATTTTCACTGCCCTAAAAATTTTCTGTGTTCTGCCTATTCATCACTCCCTGCCCCAACCCCTGGCAACCATTGATCTTTTCACTCTCTCCATAGTTTTGCTTTTTCCAGAATGTCATATAGTTGGAATCAGACAGTATGCAGCTTTTTAAAAAAATTTTTTTAGAAATTTATTTTATTATTTGTTTCTTTATTTTTGGCTGCGTTGTGTCTTCCTTGCTGTGCGCGGGTTTTCTCTAGTTGTGGTGAGTGGGGGCTACTCTTCGTTGTGGTGCGCAGGCTTCTTATTGCGGTGACTTCTCTGGTTGGGGAACATGGGCTCTAGGTGCGTGGGCTTCAGTAATTGTGGCATGCAAGCTCAGTAATTGTGGCACACGGGTTTAGTTGCTCCACGGCATGTGGGATCTTCCCGGACCAAGGCTCGAACCCGTGTCTCCTGCATTGGCAGGCGGATTCTTAACCACTGTGCCACCAGAGAAGTCTCCCTCACATAGTTTTATAGTGGTACCATTTTCCTAGAAAGGCAGGAAGGATGCTTGATTCTTTCTATTTTCCAGTTTTCAAAATAATGAGTTGGATTCCCGGCATCCTCCAACAGTGACCAATGGGTTTTTTCCCCCATCTCACTCCAGTCAAGACTTCACCCCCACCATTCCACCTAAACGGCTCTTCTCAAGATCATCAGGGACCTTTATGATGCTAAATCCAGTGATGTAGCCGCAACCTAGGTTAAGTCTCAGCAGCATTTGATAAGCTTCTATTGAAACATTTTTCCTCTTTCTTTGCAGGACAATCCATTCCCCTGGTTTTCTTTCCACCTCACTGACCACCCCTCGGTCTCCTTTGTTGCGTCCTCCTCTTCATCTAACTTCTTTTTTAAAAAGTGAGATATAATTCACATACCATAAAATTTACCCTTTCATATTGTACAAACAAGTGGTTTATAGGATAGTCACAGAGTTGGCAATCACTGCAACTATCTAAGTCCAGAACATTTTCATCACCCTAAAAAGTAACCCTCTTATCCATTAAGAGTCACTCTCCATCCCTACCTCCAGCCCCTGACAACCATAAATCCACCTTCCATCTCTATGGACCAGCCTATTCTTCTCTCTGACTTCTTGATGATGGAGCACTCCAGGGCTCGGTTCCTCTTCCTCTTTATCCTTACTCCTTGGTGATCTCCAGTTCCATGGCTTCTTTTTTTTTGATGGAGGAGAAAGAAAGAGTGGCTTTATTTCTTTGC
Organism: Hippopotamus amphibius kiboko; assembly: GCF_030028045.1. Taxonomy (NCBI): domain Eukaryota; kingdom Metazoa; phylum Chordata; class Mammalia; order Artiodactyla; family Hippopotamidae; genus Hippopotamus; species Hippopotamus amphibius. Next base: position 17,588,908 of record NC_080203.1, on the reverse strand, counting down.
CAAGCAAAGGGGGAACACGAGTAGGCTAGTGCCTCAAGAACTGTGCCCCCTTCACTAGGGAATAGGGAGAGGTTATATAGTCAGGGGCAGTGGTCAGAGGTATATGAGAAGGATCAAGGCAGTAACAGTCTTGCGTTCTTCTTTCTTCTGCAAAGTTTCAAAAGGGTTGCATTGCTGACAGGATTAGGGTGTGTGAGGGTCTCAGGTGCTCAGGTCTCCTAATCTTTTTTTTTTTCCTGTGAATTTGTTTTTATTTTTATTGGGCTATAGGCGGTGGGTTGGGAAATATCTCTGCAAGTTATGCCCCAGGTGGGAAATGTCCATTCTAATGGACATTAGATGGCCTCCTAATCTTGATGAGCTTCTCTGGTCCCTTTAATCTTGCCTCAGGTGGTTTCATGGCTGTTCCTCCCTCCTCTAGTTCCATGGCTTTTAACACAATTCTTACACTGCTAACACCAGCATGGACCTCCCTGCTGAATTCTAGACTTGGATATCCAGCTTTCTACTGATCCTGTCCGCATGGGTGTCTGATAGACATCTCAACCTTAACATGGTCAAGACAAGCTGCCAATCTCCTGGAATCTGCTCCACCTGTATAGTCTTCAGCTCAAGTTACGATAAGCCCCTCCTTCCAGTTGCTCGAGCACCAAAATCTTGCAGTCATCTTTGCCTCCTCTCTGTCACTCACACCCCACATTTACTAAATCAGGAAATCCTGCTGGCTCTAACTTTAAAACATAGCCAGAATCTGACCGTGTCTCACAACATCCACTGCGGTTTCTCTTGTCCCAGCCGCCATCATCTCTTACCTGGTTATTTCAAAAATCTCTCTGCTACCACCCTTGTGCCTTCTATAGCTTTTAAGCCAGAAAAGGGTGATGCTTTAAATATTTGAGTCTGGTGACAATGATGACATTATATAAGAATACCTATTACGTATGTAGCACCTGCTGCATGTCAGACAGTACATGGCTTTACGCGATCTCGTCAGCATTACTTCTCTGACCTCATTTCCTACTTCTCTCCCCGTTGTTCATGCTACTCTGCACTGGCCTCCCTGCTGTTCTGAATACCCCACGCACGCTTCTGTTTCTGGGCTTTTGAGTTGCTATTCTGTCTGCGTGAAACGTACTTCTCCCAGATAGCCTCCTGGCTCCTAGCTCACTCCTTCACTTCCTTCAGGTCTTTGCTTACCTGTCAGCATCTTAGGTGACCACCCATCAAAAACTGCAAACCCAAACTCAATCCCAGCTCTCCCTATTCTCTTCCCCTGCTATGTTTTTCTCCGCAGTAATTATCACCTTCTGACAGGCTACACATTTTACTTATTTATTTTGTTTAGTATTTGTTTCCCTTCAGTCGATTTAAGATCTATCAATGAGGGGACTTCGGTTTCTTTATTCACTGCTGTTTCCCAGCACCTGCAACAGTGCTGGGCAAATAGGTGTTCAATAAATCTTTGTTAAACGACTGAATCCTAATAGCAAGTACCACTTAATAGACACAAACTGTTTGGCTAGACACCTTACCTGCATGGCACCACCCAGTTTCCATAAAAACCCTAGAAAGTTGTGTTATATCCATATTTTGCAGATGAGGAAGAGTTAAGCAAATTGCTCAAACTCACACATCTGGTAAGTGCAAGAACTCCAAACCAAGCTTCCGTAGGTCACAGTGTGGCTGCTCTTGCCTTCTCTCAAGCTGCCTTGTCTCAAAAGAGTATTATTCTATGGGTATCTCTAGACTCTCAACGAAAACATGTAAAAGGGACCCAAATAATGACATTTACATTTTAGAAGATGTCCAAAAGTAGGCTGTGCTTTGCGGGTTTATTTTTCTTTCATGGTTTCGCATCTTTGGAGCTCTAGCCACAAAGGATAAACATGGTCCTGCTCAGACTCCAGAGATGATGGAACTGACATACGCATCAACGAGAAAGAACAATGTGATGGGAGTGGGAGATGAATTATTTTCTGGAGTGAAAATTTTGTACAGCAGAGGCAATTTATCATGTCATATCATCACTGAAATTATCTCCCTGTTGCCTGCCAGCCCATCAGACGCTTTGCTTCAGTGGCTTCCTTAGTGCTATTTAAGCAAATGAAATATGCTTGCTTCTAGCTTGATTTGTTTATGTAATATTTTCTACTGCTTTAGTAAGAGAATGTGTTTTAATAACTTTATTTACTTTATAGATAGTCACAGATACTTGTGACAATATTTTTGCAGCCATATAATAAAATAAGCATTGCATTCTCAACAGGGTCAGATTGACCAACACTTGCTGGCATAATCCTTTGTATTCGACGCCAACTCTACTAAATAAATACAATGAAAGCAAAATCGCTTTATCGTGAGCATAAAGATCTGGTGGATTTTCTATGTCAGTGGACTTTAGTTTGGGAGGAGCAAGAGGAGTGTAGTTGAAGAGAATGTTCTCAAAAAGGGTCATAATAAAGTGTTTTCTATGCTGCTTCACAGAGGCAAGATTTTTTAAATGTGTGGCCCCATAAATGGACTGGAGGGTCTAGACAGCATTTGAAACTGGTCTCTCTCTTTTGAAAACATAATGCTGGGGGTTGATATTAGCTCCATTTTACAGAGGCACCTCGGGGGAGTTGCAACAAACTTACTTTCCATTTCCAGTCCATGTCGAGTTAAAATGTGTGATGCTTTACCTTTATAGGCATCCCCACTGACTATTTTTAAGGGATTGCAAATGGATAGTAATGACTGAACATAGATGTCAATATTTTCCTTTCTTTGAGATTTCACTCTCCTGCCCCTTGGTGCTGTTCTTTACTTCTGCACATCTGGAAAGAGGCACAATGCCACAGGACTCCTCTGAACACCGTCCACCCCGAGATCATTCAGCAACTGCTTAAACTCTTCCATGAGGGCCAGCTCTCCTCCTTTTGCAGAGCCCCTGGCATTAGAAGGTTCCATCTTAATATAGTAGAACCCAGGGACTTCCCTGGTGGTACAGTGGTTAAGAATCCGCCTGCCAGTGCAGGGGACACAGGTTCGAGCCCTGGTCTGTGAAGATCCCACATGCTGTGGAGCAACAAAGCCCGTGAGCCACAACCACTGGGCCCAAGTGCCACAACTACTGAAGCCTGCATGCCTAGAGCCTGTGCTCTGCAATAAGAGAAGCCACTGCAATGAGAAGCCCGCGTGCAGCAACGAAGAGCCATCACAGCCAATTAATTAATTAATTAATTAAATATATATATATATAGTAGAACCCAAGTCAGTTTCACCATCACACCTACCGCAGGCTTAGTTCTGCCCTTGGGGGTGAACAGATATGCCCTCTTCCAAATGCCAGCCCTTCCAATATTCAAAATAAAAACTCTTCCACATCCCTCCTTAGTTGTTTGTCTCAAGCTCTTCCATGTATGGCAGGGTTACTTCTCATTACCATCCTAACTCTTGGCCTCTGGTTCCTCTTAAATTTGTCAACAACTTCTGAAAAGTGTTGCATCTGGTCTCTAAATCTAAGTCCAGTTACAAACAAAACAACTCATTGGACTTTTGCTCAACTTTAGATTGTTATCTTAGTTAGAAAGATCATTCCAAGGCTTTATTTTCCTAGCTAAGAGTTCTTTCTACAACCCCATTTTGTCCTACATGACAGAATTAAGATTCAAAGAGATTTGAAAATGATGGGCTGGAACCAACAAGATGAAATATACCGAAACTTTGCATCTGCTAAAGCGGCTTAAATACTTGCACTTTGAGAATTGCCACATCATGTGGCTGACTCATACATAACCTGTGGTCAGCTAAAGCCCCCAGGTCTTTCTCCATGCTGCCAAATCAGGCCTTCCTCATGCTCTACTTCAAAATTGTTAGACATTAAAGATCATTTCGTCGGTTTCAACTCATTCTCCTAGCCTGTCTGGATTTTTTATTATTTTAAGTTTTTATTAAGGTATCATTTAAGCACATAGGTCTTAATTGTACAGCTCGCTTGCTCTTCACGCACGTGCACACTTGCGTGTGCACACACACACATCCCTGTAACCACCATTCAGATCAAGAAACAGAATGTTACCAGCACCCAACAGGCTCCCTTGTGCCTCTTTCCAGTCAATAACTCCCATCCCAAGGTATGTACTATCCTGATTTCTAACTCCGTAGATTAGTTTTGCCTGGTTACAGAATGTACTCAATTCTGAATAGCTCTTTTCTGCTCATCCATTATGTCTGTGAGATTTATCTGTACAGTTGCATATAGTAGTAGGCTGTTCTTTTTCATTGCTAAGTAGTAGTTCGTTGAATGTATGTGACACAATTTGTTAATGCATTCTCCTGTTGATGGAAAATTGGGTTGTTTCCAATTTCAAGCTAATACAAATAAATGCTGTTATGAACATTCTGGTACATGACTTTTGGTGGATACATGGATTTATATTAGGTCTAAACCTGCAAGGATACTTGCTGGGTAATAAAGGAAATATATGTTTAGCTTTAGCATGTGCTGTCAAACAGTTTTAAAAGGCGAATGTGGCAATTTACAGTCTGTGATGGCCAGTTTTATCTGTCCTTGGCTAGGCTACAGTCCCCAGTAATTCAATCAAACACTAACCTAGATGTTGCTATGAAAGTATTTTGTAGATGTGATTAAAGTGCATACTCAGTTGACTTTGAGTAAGGGACATTATCCTAGATAATCTGGGTGGGCCTGATTCAATCAGGTAAAAAATTTTGAAAGCAGAGCTAAGGCTTCCCTGAAGAAGAAAGTCTGCCTCTAGACAGCAGCTTCGTCTCATGACTGAGACTCCCAGACTGCCATTCCTATTGGTCTACTCTGTGGATTTCAGACTTGTCTAGCCAGCCCCCACAACTGAATAAGTCAATTTCTTGCAATAAACCTCAATATATATTTTGTACTGGTTCTGTTTCTCTGAAACCTTACTGATACAGATTTTGTATCAGGAGAGTGCTGCTGTAACAAATACCTAAATATGTGGAAGTGACTTTGGAAGTGGGTAATGAGTGGAGGCTGGAAAACTTTTGAAAAGCATGATAGAAAAATCCTACACTGGCCTGGACAGACTGTCGATAAAAATATGGATGTTGAGGATTCAGCCAGAGAGGGCTCAGGAGGAAGTCAGGAGCATTGGCAAGAAAGCCTGTATCATCTTAGAGAATTCATATATCATCATAATGAGAATGTTGGTAGGATAATTGATCCTCTTCATTTTTCAAATATAGATAACTCAAAATGTAATTCTAGAAAATGTTCAGGTGATCCACAAAAAGGTAAGACAAAAGAAACAGAACAAAGAGGAAACAATAAAATGTCAGACTTAAATCCTACCATATCAAAAATTGTATTAAATTTAGTTGGTCTAAATATATCAATTAAAAGGAGAATAGTAGAATAAATTAAAAAGCATAATCCAACTATATGCTCTCTACAAGAAACCCACTTCAAACATAACAACATAAGTAGGCTGAAAGTAAAAGGATAGGAAAGGATATATTGCACACTCATTAATTTTTTTAAAAGTAGTACTAGCTATCTAATAAGAAAAAATATCAAATGGTACACTTTAAATATATGCAGTTTATAGTATGTCAATTGTATCTCAATAAAAGTTCTTAAAGAAAAAAAATAAAAGTAGTAATGGCTATATTAATACCATATAGAGTAGACTTCAGACAAAAACCAAAAACTTACCATATAAAAGAGGAAATGTACATAATGATAAAAGGATCAATCTGTGAAGAAGACACAGTGATGCTAACTGTGTATTCATCAAACAACAGAGCTTCAAAAGACATGAAGCAAAAACTGACAGAGCTAAAAGGAGGGATAGAAAATCCACAATTATAGTTGGAGACTTCAGTGCCCTACTCTCAGCAACTGATAGAAAAATTAGATAGAAAATCAGCAAGAGTATAGGAGAACTCAACAACATCATTAACCAACAGTATCTAATGGACATTTATAGAACACTCTGCCCAGTAACAGCAGAATACACATACTTTTCAAGTGCCCATGGAACATTCATCAAGATAGACTCAATCTTTGGCCATAAAACAAACCCCAACACATTTAAAAGAGTTCCAATCATACAGAGTGCATTCTCCAGCCCCAGTGGAATCAAAGTATAAACCAACTAGCAACTAGAAACTAACACAAAGATAACAGAAAAATCTCCAAACACTTGGGAACTAAGCAACATAGTTCTAAATAATCCGTGGGTCAAAGAAGGAGGCTCAAGGGAAATTAAATAAAACATTGCACGAATGACAATGAAAGAACAACACATTAAAATTTGTGGGACACAACTGTAGTAGTGCTGAAGGGAAATTTACAGCACTGAATTCATACATTAGAAAAGACAAAGTGGCACAAGTCAATAATATAAGTACCCAGTGAAATTGAAATGGAAAGGTAAGAACTTAGGGGAGCTTAAACCAATTTTGGAAAAGAAAAATGAAGTGGGAGAGATCATCCTACCACCCAATGGAAGCCTCACTTTATAGCTCGGGTAATCAGTTCAGTGTGGTATTGGTGGAGGCACAGACACACGGACTGGTGTTTAGCTGGAGTGGAGCAGGGGTCAAAAAAGGTTTTTTGTTGTGTTAGGCCACCCTTTTTCTCGCCCTTTAGGTAGGCAGAGCAGGCCCCTCAAGGAGCTTTCCTTGTCTGTGCCTGTTGGTGGTTCCAGGTTGCAGACTTTCTCGGCTCCCTGTTCTGGATATATGGGAGGCAAAGGGAAACCCAAAGAACTCACTGCCTTGTCCTTCCTGAAGTCCCGAGGTCCCCAGCCAAGTCCAATTTCTTCTTTCCACCTTTTAGAGTCTTCATATGTTCATTTATGTCCAGGGTTTTTTAGTTGTCATGGGGGCTTTTCCATCTTGATTAGACCAGAAAGCCAAATTTCTTTCTGGGTCTTTTCGAAACCTAATTCTGTCATGCAAGCTATTTAACCATCCCTTCCAAGCTGTTCGCCCCTCCCAAATTCAATGAATTTGTCCTCTAGTCTTTATTCCAGTTATTGACAAGAAATGCTGAGCAGAACAAGGGGATACGGAGTCTGTCCCTGTTTTCTTTCACTTGTGCTTTATTCCCAGTCTATCCCTGACCTCTTAGAGTTTTCTGGCTGACACCCTCAATTCTGCATATTGGCTCCAATTTGTCTATTCCATGATTACTCTCTTCCTATGAATTTATTCTTGGTCCACCACAAAATAGCCCTGCCAAGGAACTCCCATTTAAGGGTAAAAAATATGAAAAAGCTCTTGCTTACATAAGATAATCTGATGATGGTGGCTATCTATATACATTAACATGTGGGAATACCATTTGACTCAGAGGATTTTTTCCCCCTCCTCATCCTTCTCTTTTCTGAACCCCAGTCAGACCTGGGGCACAGAAGCAGTCTAGACTGCCAAGGAATGCTCACATGGGATGCATCTTTTTTTATTGTCTAAGATTTTATTTTCAAAATCTGTCATTTCTGATGAATTACCAAATGCAAGACACTGTTAAGAGCTTTGCATATACTGTCTCTAATCCTCACAGTAGTGCTAGGAAGAAGAGACTAGCATTATAACCATTTTTTCAGAGAATGAAACTAAGGTGCAGAGAGGATAAGTAACTTTCCCAAAGTCACACAGTCAGGATTTGAACCCAGGTCTCTATAACTAGAGATCCCAAACTCTTCCTCATGATGTTAGATTGCCTTCCGCAACGACTTTGCAATAAAGAGATTTAATCCTTGACTTGGCATAGCAACTGACTCAGAGCTGGCTCCACTAATTCACCCTAAGCCATTGCCTCTCATTGCTGTCTTAGCATGAATTCCTTTTTCAGCTTAGAACAGTGGTCCCCAACCTTTTTGGCACCAGGGACCGGTTTCATGGAAGACAGTATTTCCACAGATGGGGGTGGGGGATGGTTCAGGCAGTAATGCAAGCAATGGTTCTGGTGGTAATGGGAGCGAATGGGAGCGATGGGCAGCGGCAGATGAAGCTTCGCTCACTCGCCGCTGGCCTCCTGCTGTGTGGCCAGGTTCCTAACAGGCTGCGGACTGGTACCAGTCGCAGCCCGGGGGTTGGGGACACCTGGCTTAGACCAAACGTGGAGCAGGGCTACAGGGAACAGGGAGAAGGTTTGGGGAATTCTGACTCAGAGGAGCAAGGGAGTGTGGTGCCACAGGGATAGTAAAAGCCTGGATTATGAGCCACAGGGTGGTAGAACTATCAGGGCACCGTAGAGGCAAGTGCAGACTGTGGATAAGGATGGGAAGAGGACTGGGCAGAGAGAGAGAAGAGCTCATTTTTTTTTTAGCATGGTAACATTTTTTTAATTTATTTTTTATTGAGGTATAGTTGACATACAATATTATATTAGTTTTAGGTGTACAATATAGTGATTCAATATTTTTATAGCTCTGCCAAATGGTTTATACTCCATTTAAAGTTATTATAAAATGTTGGCTCTATTCCATGTGCTGTACAATATATCTGTGTAGCTTATTTATTTTATACATAGTAGTTTGTACCTCTTAATCCCCTGCCCCTATCTTGCCCCTCCAACCCTTCCCTCTCCCCACTGGTAACCACTAGTTTGTTCTCTGATCTCGGCTGTGAGTAACAAGGTATTTGACTTTGGCTGAATTACTTGGCCTCTCTGAACATTAATTTTGTCATCTGTCATTGAGATGGTTGCCATATCAAATGGTACACACAGGAGTCCTGTGGGCTGAATAAGGCCAACAGATCTGTTTTGTTTGGTTACCTTAGAGTTATAAAAAAAATCTGATTTAAAACACCTTTAGGGGGGACGTGTTCTTTCCAGAGTCATGCAGCCTCCACCACACTCTGTCCACCCCACCCCCAACCCCGGTTGGCTGCACTCCAAGTTTATCTGCCAGCTCCTGAAGGCATTTTGGGTTTTGGCCACTGATCTGGCTCCTCTGTTCAGCTTCCTAAAGAGATATCCAGCCCTCAGCTTCTATGGATGCTATGCTCATTGCAAAGTAAACTAAGTCTTTCCTAGCAGGCCCCACATGGTGAAGGGAAGCCAGTCTTGGACTAGGAATCAAAAGGGGTCTAGGCCGGCATCTGCCTCACACAATTGAGTGATCCCAGGCGAGTCAGCCAACTCCTCTGATTTTGTTCGCTTATCTGTGAGATAACGTGGCCCACTATACTCACAGGGCCATTATGGCAACCAAATAGTATCAATTGTATGAAAAAACACCGAAAGCCAAGCAACTGCCTAAATGTGAGGGATTTGTATTTAGTTACTACTGCTCTGCTACCAATAGACACCAGCATAGACGTGCCTGTTGATTATGGTGGATGCCATCCTGATGGGCTGCGGTGTCCATTCTGATGTGTTGGTACCTGCACTAGATCAGTTGTGCAATGTTCTGAGTACCACTCCAGTGGCTATCTGGAAGGAGAGATAAGAACACTGTTGTCTAAATACAAACCTGTTGGCTATACTTTATAATATTTCAGAGCAAGAATTTATACACACCTAATTTGACTTTCTCTTTCTCCTATGTAAGGTCTGAGGCATTTGAGAAGGGCCAGGATTCAGGAGAAGTGTGCAGACTCAAATGTGGATGGGACGGTCATGGGAGGACCATGAATCTGTTAATGTTATGTCACCAACTGTTGTAGTGGACCCCCAAAGATATGTCTACTATCTAAGCTTTAGAACTTATGAGTGGTGACCTTATTTGGAAAAAGGATCTTTGCAGATATAATTAAGTTAAGGGTTCAGAGATCATCTGGATTATCTGGGTGGGACCTAAATCTAATGACGTGTCCTAACATAAGACAGAAGAGAAGACACAGATACAGGGAGAAGAGGAGAAAGCTGTTTGAAGATGGAGGAAGAGACTGGAGTGGTGCAGCCACAAGCCAAGGAATGTCTGAAGCCAACAAAAGCTGAAGGAGGCAAGGAAGGATTCTCCCTTTGAGCCTTTGGCGGTGACTGACACCTTGATTTAGAACTTCTGGCCTCCAGAACAGAATACATTTCTGGACTTCCCAGGTGGCGCAGTGGTTAAGAATCCACCTGCCAATGCAGGGGACATGGGTTCAAGCCCTGGGCCGGGAAGATCCCACATGCCGTGGAGCAACTAAGCCCATGCACCACTACTAGTAAGCCTGTGCTCTACAGCCTGCGAGCCACAACTACTGAGCCCATGCTCTGCTACTGCTGAAACCCAAGTGCCTAGAGCCAGTGCTCCACAACAGGAGAAGCCACCACAATGAGAAGCCCATGCATCGCAATAAAGAGTAGCCCCGCTCTCTGCAACTAGAGAAAGCCCACGTGCAGCAACGAAGATCCAACGGAGCCAAAAATAAAAATAAATAAATAAATAAATTTTTTTAAAAAAAGAATAAATTTCTGTTGTTGTAAGCCACCAAGTTTGTGGTTGTTTGTTACAGCAGCCACAGGAAATATACAGTACCCATCCCTTTGCATTCAGAATGTAAGTTCACTCGAGTCCAGGCCCTGCTTAGAACACTGTATGGCATTACGTTCTTGGTAATTCTTGTCCTTCTAACTTTTAAACTGTATGCTATGACCCATTCTCTTTAACCATTCAATTTGTGATAATGTTTCATTTCACCCTTCAAAAAAGGCTCTAGCATTATTTGATAACTTTTTTTAACTATAAGGATGCATCATGAAATATACCAGAAATGGCTTGGGCTTTGCAGTCAGACAGATGCAGGTCCCAGTCCCTCCTGATCTACCTACTAGCTGAGTGGTCTTTGGCAAATCACTCAGCCTCAGTTGCTTTATGTGTGCAGTTGGGTTAACATTACCTCCCTGGCAGAGTCGTCATAAGTGCAAAAGGCAATGAGCCTTGCGGCAGGGGTGCAATCAGCAACAGCTCTTGATGCTCAGGAAATGTTATTCTGTGTTGGCTGTTGAACATCAGTGAAGCTCCCTGTCTTCCCGAGTCCCTGATCTTCTTTATTTTCGAAGGTGGTCCTGCTTCAAGGCTCAGCAATGCTGCTCACCACTCTCCTTACTCACAACTGTTGCAGCCATTCTGTCTTCCATGCTGTTCCTCAAAAATGCCCAGCAGGATGCATGCTCATGGCCTTCACATTTGCCCTTCCCTCTGTCTAGAACAGTCCCAGATATCTACATGCCGTGCTCCCTTACTTCATTCAGGTCTCTACCCAAATGTACCATCTTATCTAAGAGGCCTTTCCTCACTACCCTAAACAGACACTTCCCCATCCCTCTCTATTGCCCTAATCTGCTTTATTCTCATTTAAAGGCTTTGTCACCACCTGACATATGTATTGATATTTGTATATTACATGTCTCCTTCTATTAGAATGTAAGCTCCAAGGAAGCAGAGCAGAGATTTTTGTCTCCTTTGTGAATTGCTGTATCCCTGGTGCCTAGAACAGTAGGTGCTCAATACCTATTTGTTGAATGAATGAATGAGTACATAGTCTAGCTGAGCAGAGAAGCAAACATTCAGTTACAATGTAGTGTATTCACAAAAATAAACTCAAAATGGATTAAAGACCTAAATGTAAGGCCAGACTCTATAAAACTCCTAGAGGAAAACATAGGAAGAACACTCTTCGACATAAATAACAGCAAGATCTTTTTTGATCCACCCCCTAGAGTAATGGAAATAAAAACAAAAATAAATAAGTGGGACCTAATGAAACTTCAAAGCTTCTGCACAGTAAAGGAAACTATAAGCAAGACAAAAAGACAACCCTCAGAATGGGAGAAAATATTTGCAAACGAATCAACAGACAAAGGGTTAATCTCCAAAATATATAAACAGTTCATGAAGCTCCATATCAAAAAAACAAACAACCCAATCAAAAAAGGGCAGAAGACCTACATAGGCATTTCTCCAAAGAAGACATACAAATGGCCAAGAGGCACATAAAAAGGTGCTCAACATCACTAATTATTAGAGAAATGCAAATCAAAACGACAATGAGGTATCACCTCACACTGGTTAGAATGGGCATCACCCGAAAATCTACAAACAGTAAATGCTGGAGAGGGTGTGGAGAAAAGGGAACACTCTTGCACAGTTGGTGGGAATGTAAATTGATACAGCCACTATGGAGAACAGGATGGAGGGTCCCTGCAAAACTAAAAATAGAACTACCATATGACCCAGCAATCCCACTGCTGGGCATATACCCAGAGAACACCATCATTCAAAAAGACACATGCACTCCAATGTGCATTGCAGCACTATTTACAATAGCCAGGACGTGGAAGCAACCTAAATGTCCATCAACAGATGAATGGATAAAGAAGATGTGGTACATATATACAATGGAATATTACTCAGCTGTAAAGAGCAATGAAACTGGGACATTTGCAGAGACATGGATCACCTAGAGACTGACATACAGAGTGAAGTGAGTCAGAAAGAGAAAAACAAATATCGTATATTAACACATATATGCGGACTATAGAAAAATGGTACAAATCAACCCGTTTGCAAGGCAGAAATAGAGACACAGATGTAGAGAACAAACATATGGACACCAAGTGGGGAAAGCAGGGAGGGTTGGGGGGGTGAACTGGGAGATTGGGATACCAAATTGTACACTCTAAATATATGCAGTTTATTGCATGTTAACTGTATCTCAATAAAAGTTCTTTTAAAAAAAACAATGCAGTGTATTCAGAGCTATGATCTGTTTGTACAGGGTATTGTGGGGGCCCCTAGTCTGGCTGGGGGTAAGAATTATTAATAAAAGCTTCTAGGAGCAAATAACATCTCAACTGAACTTGCAGAATGAATAGGAATTTCCCGGTCTAAAAGGTGGGAAATCAAACAGCGTTGCAAAGTCCTATAGACCAGAGATCTCAGAAATTTCAACAGTTCAGTGTGCCAGAAAGGAAGGATGGAGGGAGAGAAGGAAGGCAGGATGGAGGAGAGAGGGAGAGGAGAAGGGAGGGAAGAAGAGAGGGAGGAGGAAGGAAGAGAGAGAGGAGGAAGGAAGAGGAGGGAGAGAGGAAGGAGGGAGGGAGTTGAAGGAAGGAAAGGAGGAAGGGAGTCTGTGCTTTCAAGAAGCTCATAGTGTAGTACTAGGGATAACCATATTAGCAATTAAAATGCAGTTTGATAAAACTGGTGGTAGAGATATTTTCAGGGTACTGTGGGAACCCATATAGGGAGAAAACCTTAGCAGAGAATCATTCACTAGGCTGACACAGGGAAGCAGCCTCAACTGAAGAAGTACCAACAAGACTTGCAAAGATGGACTTCCCTGACTGTCCAGTGGTTGACTCCGAGCTTGCACTGCAGGGGGCATGGGTTCGATCCCTGGTCAGGGAAATGAGATCCCACATGCCTTGCAGCCAAAAAAAAGACTCTCGAAGACAAGGAGCTGTGAGTGAACACCAGCAACACGAGAGGACCAGAGTACCTGGTGCTACAGAGCAGAGTGGAGCTTGAAGTCTCGTGGACATAGAGACCTTTGGTGCCACAGGAGAGAGTCTGGATGGTATTCTAAGAACACTGGAAGCCACTGAGGAAATTTAAGTGGAGGTGAGAATATTACAGATCCAGGATTAGCTTCTAAACCAATCATTTCATCCGCCTGCCAATGCAGGGGGCACAGGTTTGAGCGCTGGACGGGGAAGATCCCACATGCCGCGGAGCAACTAAACCCACACGCCACAACTACTGAGCCTGTGCTCTAGAGCCTGAGAGCCACGATTACTGAGCCCATGTGCCACAACTACTGAAGCCTGCGTGCCTAGAGCCCGTGCTCCACAACAAGAGAAGCCACAGCAATAAGAAGCCCGGGAACCACAACGAAGAGTAGTTCCTGCTCACCGAAACTAGGGAAAGCCTGCGCACAGCAACAAAGACCCAAAACAGCCAGTAAATAAAAACAATTAATTAATTAAAAAGAAATAAATTTAAACCAATCATTTCTATCTTCTCTAGGAAGAATCAGTTGAAAATAAGATCAAGCCTAGAGCCAGGAGACCAGGTAGAAAGCTGCTGTAAATATCCAGGTAAGACGTGTTATGGTGGCCTAGACCCTGGCTACTCAAAGTGTGGTCCAAGCCCAGCAGTGTGTGTGTCACCTGGGAGCTTGTCACATGTGCAGAATCTCAGGCTCCACTATACACCTGTGGAATCAGAATTTGCATTATAATAAGACCACCAGGTGATTGATGTCCATATCAACATTGGAGAAGCATTGGCCAAGACTGAATAGGGATGGAGAGGAGGATATAGACATGACAGAGCTAGTAAGGTGGAATTGACAGGATCGAGCATTAAATGTCGTGATCCTTTGAAGATTAACTTATTTCTCCAGCTGCTGACATTTCCATTTTTTCATCAGTGGGATCTCCAACGGACGGCACACTCTCCTGTAATGGGTTCACACCGCAGCTGAGGAGCTGACCGCTCTTTGGGTTCAGAGCTAGCTGTAGACAGAAAGTTGGTTTCTTTACAGGAGCCCCAGCAGATGGCCCCTTACGCAGCTCAAAATCAATAAAATGTAAAATAGAACAGTGTAGGATAATTCCACATTTATTTTTTGTTTTTGCCAAAGCAGATTTAGACTCCAGCTGTTTCAATACTTTCTTTAAGTCTCTTCAAAGACAACAGTTGACTTTCATTTAAAAGCACTGGAGGGGAGGGAGGAATTGAATTACCTTGAGAAGTTTGGAAAAGTAAAATGTGATCTCTTTATTTTAGTTGCAGAGGACAAAAGGTATCATTGCTTTCATTGCAGCTACGTATCTTAAAATCAGGAGTTTACAGGTTTCTATAACTGCTGTTTAAAATATGGGGAATGGTAGGTGGACTGGTCTGGAGCATCCTTAAATACCAGAGGATCCAGAGAAGAATTCCTCCCCTTGAATAATAATTCCCATATGCCATTTTTAGAAGCAAACTGACTTCACCCATGAGTCAACATGTTTATTCCTATTAGATTAGGATGACAGTTACTTCAGCTGCTGACCTCTTGTTTCTCTGTCCTCCGAAAACTCCAAGGAAAGCCATCAATTAACGAAAAAGAATACTCTCCGTTAGACCATGACAGCCATGGCGGAAAAGCATGGGACTCCTTACTTATTGCAAGTTAGGAGGAAACATTCAGACACTTATTCAGCACACATTTGTTGAATGCGTACCAGGTTCAAGACATTGTACTAAAAGCGTTCTTAGTTGCCATCAGCAGAAACTGACTCTGGTTAACCTCAGGAGAAAAGGAATTCACTGGCAGGAAATCAGGTAGCAAACAAGAGTTGACAGGAAGGCCGGTGAACCAGGCTTGGAAACGTTCTGAGACTGACGGAAACTCAGGCTCAGTGTCCCAGCCAAGCTCGCACCCCAGGAACAGACTGGACACCACATGCTGACACTGTCACCACCAACCACTGCCAATGACCACTTGGATGCTGCAGCTGCTGCAATCTGAAGGAATTCAAAGCTGTCCGTTGCTTCTTTGCAACACTGGCTCCAGATTCAAAGTCCTGGACAGGAGTCCTAGGTTGATTGAGCCTAGGTCACTGCACGTGTCCAGACTGCCAGGGTCAGGGACAGTGAGTGTCCGGCATTTTGAATTTCCTCCGTGGAAGGAGGGCCCTGCCATCCACCACAACTCATACCATGGGGATACCCTAATACACTCTCTTCCTAAGGGACCTCATCCTGCCCCTTGGATTTCAGTACTGCAACATACTCATGGCCCCCAAATTTCTTTCTCTAGCTAACATGTCTACTGAGCTTCAGACTCATAGGTCTACATGCCTTCATGACATTTCCATTTGGAACTGGCAACTCAAATTTATCATGGCGGACAAGAAATTCTTGATTCTCTCATCTCCACTCCTACAAACCTGCATCTCCCTCAGACCTTCCTGCCTCAATGAATAGCACCACCAATCACTCCAGCCCCAATCCTAGGAATTTCCCTCCATTTCCCTCTTTCTCTCATCCTCCACATCCAATCCATAAGGATGTCCTCAGGTTTCTACCTCCAAAATATATCTCAAATCGGCCCTCTTCTCACCATCTTCAGCACTACTACTGTAGTTCCAGCCATCAGCATCTTTTTTTGCCTGTAACAGCCACCTGTGCCACTCAGGGCACCAGTGGGAACAGATGGCAGACTCAAAAGAGATTACCCAAAAAGAATCTAATGACTGTTAACTACAAACCTTTATATATTATCACTATACATAATTATTACTATATATGTTATATATTTTTACTATAAACCATTATGTGTAAACCATTAACTATTGACTCTTAACCAAGGTGGGGGCAGGCTTAAGAAAACAACTCAAAGATGGTGAAGCCCCAGTGAAAGCACCAGGAGCTGCAGGAACAGAGCCGTAGCCAGGACCTGGTTGAGGAAGGAAGGAAATGTGGTGGGGGACAGTGGTAATGAGTACCAACATCTCTCAGCTCTCACTTCTGATCTCCTGCCAGTGCCTCCCACGGACTAAACTCAACCAGAAACTAGCCAAGAGGCCCTAGAGATGCTCTCTACAAGGGTCAGCCTTCAGGGTCAGAGAAGGGCAGGTGATGAAATGGTGTAAGAGGTAAAGAGGTGAAGGGGAATAACCAACACACCTTCTGACTGGTCACTTTGCTTCTCATCTTCCCCATCCCTCAAATCGATTCTCCACAGAGCAGCTGGAGAGATCCTTTATAATGTGAGTCATACCACGGGCCTGTTTAAACTCCTCCAGTGGTTTCTCATCACACAGAAAATAAAATCCAAGCTCCTCACCATAGCCTATATGGCCTTATGGGATCTGGCCCTTCCTCTTTGATTCATTCCGCCACCACTTTTCCCTTGCTCACGAAGTTCCAGGCATGTGCCAAGTTCACTCCTATGTCAGAGTCTTTGCCTTCACTATCCCTCCCTTCACTCTTCCCTCTGCTCACTGTGCGGCTTCCTAATTACCCAATTTAAAACAGTCCTTTGTCCAGTCATTTTCTATCACAAGACTGTCTTTTATTTTCCTCACGGTGTCAAAGGACTTTGAGACCACCATTCAGCATCTGAGTTCCATTCGAGATGCCTATGTCATCATCCAAGTAATGATGTCAATTAAGTAGTTGGATATATGAAGGCTTTTTGTTGTTTCAGGCTTTGGGGCTTTGTGTTTTTATTTTGATTGTATTTTAATTTAATTTGAATTTATAAAAATTCCTTAATCTTAAGTTTAATTAGTTACATACCTCTGCATAACAAACACCTCAATCAAGCCATAAAACATTTCCTTCACTCCAGAAGGTAAATTATGTTTTGGTCCTCCACCCCTAGTTTTTGACTATGTGAATAAGGCAGTGTAAGCATTCTTACATGAGTCTTTTTGTGGGCCTGTGCTTATACTTATTTTGGATAAATACCCAGGAGTGAAATTGTTAGGTCATAGGGAAGATGTATGTTTAACTTCATAAGGATCTGGTAAACAGTTACCATTGTATATTCCTGACAGCAGTGTGTGAGCTTTCCCATTGCTCCATATCTTTGCTAACATTTTATACTGTCAGTCTTTTTTATATTAGCCCTTCTGGAGGGTGTGAAATGGTGTTTCACTGCAGTTGTAGTTTGCATTTCCCTGATGACTAATAATGTTAAGAACATTTTCATGTGTTTATTGGCCCTTCATCTACCTTCTTTTGTAAAGTGTCAAGTCTTTTGCCCATTTTTCTATTGGATTTTTTGGTCTTCTGTCAGTTATATGTGCTGTGAGTATTTTCCCCAATCTGTGGCTTGACTGTTCATTTTCTTAATGATGTTTTTTGATGAGAAATTTTTTAAAGCTCTTTATTGGAATATAGTTGCTTTACTCTGTTGTGCCGGTTTTTGCTGTACAACAAAGTGAATCAGCTGTATGTATACATATATCCCCATATCCCCTCCCTCCCACGACTCCTTCCCAACCTTCCCTATCCCAGCCGTCTAAGTCATCACCCATCATCAAGTTGATCTCCCTCTGCTATGCAGCAGCTTCCCACTAGCTATTTTACATTTGGTAGTGTATATATGTCAATGCTACTCTCTCACTTTGTCCCAGCTTCCCCTTCGCCCCCACCCCCGTGTTCTCAAGTCCATTCTCTACCTCTGCATCTTTATTCTTGCCCTGTCACTAGGTTCATCAATACAAGTTCTTTAGATTCCATATATATGAATTAGCATACAGTATTTGTTTTTCTCTTTCTGGCTTACTTTGCTCTGTATGACAGCCTCTAGGTCCATCCACCTCACTACAAATAACTCAATTTCATTCCTTTTTATGGCTGAGGAATATTTCATTGTATATATGTGTCACATCTTCTTTATCCATTCATCTGTTGACGGGCAATTAGGTTGCTTCCATGTCTTGGCTATTGTAAATAGTGCTGCAATGAACATTATGGTACATGTTTCTTTTTGGATTATGGTTTTCTCTGGGTATAGGCCCAGTAGTGGGATTGCTGGGTCATGTGGTAGTTCTGTTTTTAGTTTTTTAAGGAACCTCCATACTGTTTTCCATAGTGGCTGTACCAACTTACATTCCCACCAACATTGCAGGAGGGGTCCCTTTATCCACACCCTCTCCAACATTTATTGTTTCTAGATTTTTTGATGATGGCCATTCTGACTGGTGTGAGGTGATACCTCATTGTGGCTTTGACTTGCATTTCTCTGATGATTAGTGATGTTGAGCATCTTTTCATGTGTTTGTTAGCCATCTGCATGTCTTCTTTGGAGAAATGTCTTTTTAGGTCTTCCGCCCATGTGTGGATTGGGTTACTTGCTTTTTTGGTATGAAGCTGCATGAGCTGCTTGTATATTTTGGAGATTAATCCTTTGTCCGTTGCTTCGTTGGCAAGTATTTTCTCCCACTCTGAGGGCTGACTTCTTGTCTTGTTTATGGTTTCTTTTGGTGGTGTGCAAAAGCTTTTAAGTTTCATTAGGTCCCATATGTTTATTTTTTATTTTATTTCCTTTACGCTAGGAGGTGAGTCAAAAAGAATCTTGCTTTGATTTATGTCATAGAGTGTTCTGCCTATGTTTTCCTCGAGGAGTTTTCTAGTGTCTGGTCTTACATTGAGGTCTTTAATCCATTTTGAGTTTATTTTTGTGTATGGTGTTAGCAAGTGTTCTAATTTCATTCTTTTACATGTTGCTGTCCAATTTTCCCAGCACCACTTATTGAAGAGGCTATCTTTTCTCCATTGTATATTATTGCCTCTTTTGTCAAAGATAAGGTGCCCATATGTGCTTGGGTTGATCTCTGGGTTCTCTATTCTGTTCCACTGATCTATATTTATGTTTTTGTGCCAGTACCATACTGTCTTGATCACTATAGCCTTATAGTACAGTTTGAAGTCAGGGAGCCTGATTCCACCAGTTCCATCTTTCCTTCTCAAGATTGCTTTGGCTATTCAGGGTATTTTGCATTGCCATACAAATTGTAAGATTTCTTGTTCTAGTTCTGTGAAAAATGCCATTGTAATTTGATAGGGATTGCATTGAATCTGTAGATTGCTTTGGGTAGGATAGTCATTTTCACAATGTTGATTCTTCCAATCCAGGAACATGGTATGTCCCTCCATCTGTTTGTATCATCTTTGATTTCTTTCATCAGTGTCTTATAGTTTTCTGCGTACAGGTCTTTTGCCTCCTTAGGCAGGTTTATTCCTAGGTATTTTATTCTTTTTGTTGCAGTGGTAAATGGGAGTGTTTCCTTCATTTCTCTTTCTTCTCTTTCATTGTTAGTGCATAGGAATGCGCATTAATTTTGTATCCTGCTACTTTACTAAATTCATTGATTAGTGCTAGCAGTTTTCTGGTAGAGTCTTTAGGGTTTTCTATGTATAATATCACGTCATCTGCAAAGAGTGACAATTTTACTTCTTCTTTTCCAATTTGGATTCCTTTTGTTTTGTTTTCTTCTCTGATTGCTGTGGCTAAATCTTCCAAAACTATGTTGAATAATAGTGGTGAGAGTGATGAGAAATTTTTAATTTATTTAGAACTTTTAATTTTTATATTGGAGTATAGTTGAGTAACAGTTGTGTTAGTTTCAGGTGTACAGCAAAGTGATTCAGTTATACATATACATGTATCTACTCTTTTTCAAGTTCTTTTCCCATTTAGGTTATTACAGAATATTGAACAGCGTTCCCTATGCTGTACAGTAGGTCCTTGTTGGTTATCCATTTTAAATATAGCAGCATGTACATGTCAATCCCAAACTCCCTAACTATCGCTCCCCCTCCCCCTCCCCCTTCCTTCCTGGTAACCATAAGTTCGTTCTCTAGGTTTGTGAGTCTATTTCTGATTTATAAATAAGTTCATCTGTATCATTTTTTTAAGATTCCACATATAAGCAATGTCATATGATATAGAAATTTTTAATTTTGATGAAGTTTCATTTATCTTCATTTTTTCTTTTGTGTCAGTGCTTTGTATGTCTTGTCTAAAAACCTGTTGCCTATCCCCGGGTCATGAAAATGTTCTCCTATGTATTCTTCTACAAGCACTATAGTTTTAACTATATTTAACTGCATTTAGGTATATGATACATCTCAAATTAATTTCTTAATTTATTTATTTATTTATTTATTTTTTGGCTGTGTTGGGTTTTCATTGCTGCTCGAGTTTCTCTAGTTGCAGCGAGCAGGGGTTATTCTTCATTGCAGTGTGCGGGTTTCTCATTGCAGTGTGCGGGTTTCTCATAGCAGTGGCTTCTCTTGTTGTGGAGCACAGGCTCTAGGCACACGGGCTTCAGTAGTTGTGGCACATGGGCTCAGTAGTTGTGTCTCACAGGCTCTAGAGTGCAGGATCAGTAGTTGTGGCGCATGGGGTTAGTAGCTCCGTGGCATGTGGGATCTTCCCGGGAAAGGGCTCAAACCCATGTCCCCTACATTGGCAGGCAGATTCTTAACCACTATGCCACCAGGGAAGTCCCTCAAATTAATTTTTAAGTAAGCAGTGAGGTAGGGGATCAAAGTTCATTTTTTTCCTTAATATCTTTGCTGTTCCCAAAAAATCTTTCAGCCATTTGTTGAAAATACTGTTCTTTCCCTATTTAATTGCCTTTGCACCTTTGTTGAAAATCAACTGTATATATATACATGTATATATGTATGTATGTATATATAGGCTCTCTATTCAGTTCCATTCATCTATTTGTCTATCTTTATGCCAGTACCACGCAATACATTTAGAGTATGTATGTATTAATTCAGATAGTTAGCATCAGCATCATCCAAAGTTTTTCTTTTTCAAGGTTGTTTTGGCTAGGTCCTTTGCACTTTCATATAAATTTTAGAATCCACTTGACAATTTCTACAAGATAAATGTCTTGGGATTATAAATGGGACTTCCTTAAATCCATAGATCAGTCTGGGGAGAACTGACATCCTAAAAATATTGATTCTACTCATTCATCAACATGCTATATCTCTCCATTTATTTAGATCTTCTTTAGTTTCTTTCAGCAATGCATTTTTTTTTCAGTCTAGAGAGCTCAAATGTCTTTTATTAGATTTTTTTCCGGATATTTGAAGTTTTTTTGATTCTATCATAAATAATAATATGTTTTAATTTTTCATTTCCCAATTTTTCATTGCTAGTATATAGAAATACAATTAATTTTGTATATTGACCTTGTATCTTATGACCTTACTTAATTTGCTTATTAGCTCTAATGATTTTTATTAGATTCCTTAGATTTTTTTCTATACGCAATTATGTTATCTGAATAAAAATTTTATTTCTTTCTTCTAATTTGTATGTTTCTTATTTCTTTTTCTTGAATTATTGCACTGGCTAGGACCTCCAGTATGAAGTTGAATAAAAGTGAAAAGAGTGGACATACTTGCCTTGTTACCAATCTTGCGGAAAAATACTCAATATTTCACCAGTAAATATGATGATATATAAGTCTCAAAAAGAATACTCTGGCTGTTGTGTGAAAAAAAAAAGGCTCAGTGGATAAGAAAAGTTAGAGATAGAAATTTGTGAGTTACAATTATGGATGGTGTATGAAGCATGAGTCCTGAGGAATAATGAAATTTAGAGGTTGGGTAATAACTTTAGAATAAATCAATAGGAGGACTGGAAAAATGGAAAAGATGCCATCAGAAGACCAGAAATAATAATAGATACTATTTATTAAGTGCTTACTGTTTACCATGAACTATTCTAAGCAATTTTCATGTTTTCTTATTTACTCTTTGTATGAATAGAGAAAGACAAGGATCCAGCAAAAAGACACTGAAGGAAAAACTTGAAGAAATTCAAGATGTGGGATGTCAGAGGAACCAAGAAAAGAGATTGTCCTAAGAAACAATAACTGACTTCTGGATATTGCTAAGAGGCAAGATAGAAAGACAGAAAAATCCTCCTTTGACTTGCCAACGTGGAAGTTGGCTGCCTCAGCAAGAGTGGTTTCAATAAAGTACAGTCTGGAAGATAGATTGAAATGGGTTGAGGAGCAAATGGGAGCTGAGGAGGAAGAGGCATTGTTAGGGAGATGATTCTTTGGAGAAGTTGGGCTCTAAAGGGGGCAGGAAAAATGAGTGTCAGATGGAGAGGGCTGTGGGGTCAACAGAGGAATGTTCATGCCCCCAAGGCTCCTGCAACACTAGCCTTCTCAGATTTCTTCCAAAGTTGCCTTTGTCCACGCTCTTCTTTCTCCGTGTGAAGTTCTGTCTCCACTCTTCTCCACCTGACAAACTCTTCTCTTTTAAGACCCATATCAAATGTCCCCTCCTCTGTGAGGACTTCATTAAGTCATGATAAAGTGAGTCACTTTCTCCACCACATCCCTAGGTACCATGTACAAAATTCTATTAAAACATTCAGCACTTGGGGCTTCCTAGGTGGCGCAGTGGTTAAGAATCCGCCTGCCAATGTAGGGGACACGGGTTTGAGCCCTGCTCCAGGAAGATCCCACATGCCACAGAGCAGCTAAGCCCGTGTGCCACAACTGTTGAGCCGGTGCCTTAGAGCCCATGAGCCACAACTACTGAGCCCATGTGCTGCAACTACTGCAGCCCACGCGCCTAGGGCCCATGCTACACAACAAGAGAGGCCACAGCAATGAGGAGCCCGCGCACCACAACGAAGAGTAGCCCCCACTCACCGCAACTAAAGAAAGCTCGCGCACAGCAAAAAAACACCCAACACAGCCAATTAAATAAATAAATTAATTAATTAAAAAATTTCAGCACTTGGATTATAATGTAATCATTTTGTTTGTCATCTGTTTCCCCTTTTGAACTATGCCATCCTCCAGTGCAGAGGGCAGGTCTTACTCATTTTTGCTTATTCCTTTGTTAAAAATCCTCCACTGGATGGAATATTACTCAGCCATAAAAAAGAATGAAATTAATGCCATTTGCAGCAACATGGATGGACCCAGACATTATCATTCTAAGTGAAGTAAGTCAAAGACAAATATCATATGATATCATTTATATGTAGAATCTTTAAAAATGATACAAACAAACATGTACAAAACAGAAACAGACTCACAGACATAGAAAACAAACTTATAGTTACCAAAGGGGAATGGTGGAGGGAAGGATAAATTAGGAATTTGGGTTTACAGATACACACAACTATATGTAAAACAGATAAACAACAAGGATTTTCTGTAAAGCTCAGGGAACTATATTCAATATCTTGTAATAGCCTATAATGGAAAAGAATCTGAAAAAGAACATATATATATATCATAGATATATATATATCTGAATCACTTTGCTGTACACTTTGCTGAAACATAAATCAACTATACTTCAATTAAAAAATTTAAAAATAAAAGCATAAAATTTTAAAAATTAAAAAGGAAGACGTGGTATTATTAAAAAAAAAAATCTTCCATTGAAAATGAGTGACTGGTTATACAGCTGTCATCAGCTTATGAGAATTCACCAAGCTCTACACTTACACTCACCAAAAAGGGTTTTCTCAAATGCACAAACAATAAGAAAATAAAATACTGTTTCCCCTCCCCATTGTCTTCAGGTTAAAATCCAATTATTGAGCACCTACTTTGCTCTCGGCACGGTGCTAGGTTCTCAGATGATCCCAGCAAGCACATTTCGGCCCCCCTGTCCTTCCCCAGCTCTTAGTCTATGCTGGCTGGAGTCTGGGGAGATCATACTTATGTCCTGGTCTGGGACTGTGGGTTCCAAAATGGTCAAATTCTTGCTGGGCTCTGTAGGATACTTTACAAGGAGTTCAAAAATGTTGGATAAACAAAGGATGAATTTACAAATGTTTTGGAGCAACTGCATGTTATACTTCTGTTAGTATATTCTGGAAAATAGTAAGGTCTTTTGCAATAATATCTTCATATTTCACATTCTGCTTGTGAGCAATTATCTATATATTCCTGTTGGGCCACATGCCATTAACCAAAGTTCTGAGAAACTCATTTCTGGACCAGTGTGATGGAAGGTTCTACCTACTTTATAAAGGTTCAACATTAACTTTCATGTTTCTCCAAAAAAAAAGAAGCAAACATCTTATTTCTTCATTTATAGCATTGGAGTGTATTACTCATACTTAATCTGTGTTTAGCAATCTGAAATGGGGCCTTAAGGGTGTTTGAATTCCTGGAGCCCTTTCACATTTCCGGATTTCAATTGAGTGAGATGAACACACTACAAGAGTAGCCATCTGTAAACAGGGAAAATCAACCCATATTAAGCAATTAGAATCAGAATATGGCTTGTGTAATAGTCCGGTTTTGAAGTCTAGCCCTGGCTAAATGTCTGGCTTCAGCTAAGTTATTTAATTTCCCTGCTCCTTAGGCTCTCCATTTTATGAAATGGAACAAATACTGTAATCTTTAAGATGAGTCATTTGAAGGAATATGCTAAGGATTATAGAGCTGTTTGCTCGGAGAGAGTGTGATTACCCATATGAATCCCTTTATTTGAAGGAAAGATAATTATTCTGTCCTCTGCTTACAAATCTTAGGTGTTCTTATGTAGACGTCTTTAGGAAAACATAGGGACACAGGGAATTGTACACTTAAAATGGGTGAATTTTATGGTATGTAACTGACATCCTAATAAAGCTGCTTTTGAGAAAAGACATGTTCATTTCAGCACCAGGTCCCCAATCTAATAGGACCAACGAGAGAAATCGCTCTCAGGCTTCTATGCCAGGAAAAGCTGAACTTAACCTGAGCAAAACTGGTTTATTTTATAGACAATATGAATTTGGTCTTGCTTCCTTCTTCCTTTGTTCACCAGGCAGCCCATATCTATGTCTGAGATCCACTTGTAGCATTTCAGCATACTGTTTTAACTTGACTTTCGGTTTTATTTTTTTCCTACCTGTATTTTCCCTCAGTAGTGAACTTTATCTATTGATTATGGTTTTATCCTGTTATAATACATGTATTTACATGACCCACTTCACATCCTCTTTGGAAGCAGGCAATATATAATTGACCAAACTACTACCTTAGTTACTTATTAGCAGAGGAAGGCAGTACAAACAAAACAAATATTACTCCATGTTGAAAACGCTATTCCTAACCATTTTGGAAAAAGTGAAGGAGGAATGAACCCAAGCTCCACTTGGCTTACCAGGTTAATTGGTCATAGCGATCTATAAGAGTAGGTCTGTGGAATTCCCTGGCAGTCCAGTGGTTAGGACCACACATTTTCACTGCAGGGGGCATGGGGCATGGGTTCGATCCCTGTTTGGGGAACTAAGATACTGCAAGCTACGAGGCACGACAAAAAAAAAAAAGTAGGTCTGCGTATTACCCCTGTATTCATATATTCAGTTGGACATGTGTGAAATTTTTAAAGCCAGTGCTGGTTTATTCTGCTTTCAGACAAATCACATTTCTTTTTTCTTAAATTTTTATTAGAGTATAGTTGCTTTACAATGTTGTGTTAGTTTCTACTCTACAGCAAAGTGAATTTGCTATACATATACATATATCCCTTCTATTTTGGATTTCCTTCCCATTCAGGTCACCACAGACTATTAAGTAGAGCTCCCTGTGATATACAGTAGGTTCTCTAAACATTTCACATTTCTCACTGAAATGAAAGTTTACACAGAAAGACCAGTCTGGACCAAAAGGCCAAGCAATTTTTTCTTTCCTCAGTGCATTTAGAATAAGAATCCCAGGGACTTCCCTGGTGGCACAGTGGTTAAGAATTTGCCTGCCAGGGGACACAGGTTCGAGCCCTGGTCCAGGAAGATCCCATATGCTGTGGAGCAGCTAAGCCCGTGTGCCACAACTACTGAGGCTGCACTCTAGAGCCCTCAAGCCACAACTACTGAGCCTGCGTGCCACAATTACCTAAGCCTGCGAACCTAGAGCCGTTGCTCCGCAACAAGAGAGGCCACTGCAATGAGAAGCCCGGGCACCGCAATGAAGAGTAGCCCCCACTCACCACAACTAGAGAAAAGCCCACGCGTAGCAATGAAGACCCAATGCAGCCAAAAATAAATAAATAAATGTATTTAAAAAAAGAAGAGGAATCCTGCTCCTCTCCCTGGGCTGGAGCTGGTCCTTGTGGGTCTCACAAAACTCATTTCCTTCCAATCTGCCTTTTTCGTCCACCAGGCCACACTGGCCTCCTTTCTGGAAATGACCAGCTTTTCCCCATCTTGGAGACTTTAGACTTTCTGTTCCCACTGCTTGGAATGTTCTTCCCCTAGCTCTGGGCTTAGCTAGTTCCTTCTCACCCATTGGACTTTAGCTGAAATAGCATCTCTTGGAAGAGGCCTTCTCTGACCATCTTTTGTTTCTTTGCTTCTTTTATCATAATCCACAATTAGGTTAATTCTTTTCTCTGCTTATTTGTTGTCTGTCTCCCTCACTAGAAGGAAAACTTCTCAGAGCAAAGCTGTTTTATTCCTATGAAAAATGTTGACCCTCCATAGTAGTACTCCCTGCCCCCCCAACTCTTACTATGCCTCCCTGATTATTCCATCATAGCTCTCCTTACAACCTAAAATGCTCTTTGTTTTCTTGTTTATGGTCTGGCTCTGTCTACTAGACTGTGAGCTCCGCAAGGGCAGGGAATGGGCCTGTCTTCTTTTTCCGTAATCCCGGTAGCCAGCACAGCCCCAGGCACTAGATGAACGTCAGAGCCTTAGCATTTGTGTTTAGGACAAAACACATGGTCACCTCTTCCTGAGTAAACACTGCCCACTTTTAGTCTAGAATTGCAGTGGTGTTGGCTACTGAGTCCAAAGGCACCTCAGTCTAGGCTGCTGTAACAAATTACCACAGACTGGGTAGCTTATGAACAACAGAAATTTACTTCTCACAGTTCTGGGGGCTGGAAGTCCAAGATCAAGGTGCTGAGAGATTTGGTGTCTGGTGAGAGCTCTCTTTCTGGTTCTCAGATGGCCATCTTCTCTCTGTGTCCTCACATGATGGAAAGAGGGAGAGAGGTCTCTGGGGTCTCCTTTATAAGGCTGCTAATCCCATTTATAAGGGCTCCACCCCCATGACCTAATCATCTCCCAAAGGCCCCGCCTCCTAATACCATCACGTTGGGAGTTGGGATTTCAACATATAAATTTGGGGCGTGGGGCATACAAACACTCAGTCTAACGAAAGAAATGGGAATAAATGAGAAATGATCTTTCCTATGTCTGTTGTGCACCTAAGTCATGGAGGACTTAAGCACAACTTCTGAACGGTATCACAGGAATGCAGAAGTGCATAAGCAAATGTTTAGGAGACTGGAAAACTATTTGTGTTACTTAGCAGCTGCAATGTTAAGAAATATATTTTACGCCTGTGTGCACCGTTAAAATAAAAACAGTCTCTCATTTTTGAGCGTTCTCCCAGCTCTTAATTTTTAAAATCTTTTTCATATTACAGAAGTAGCCATGAAACCAAACCAGATAATACAAGCTACATTGACTTGCCTAGAAATTCCAGAGATGAACAAAGTTAACTGCTACAAGTTGGTGCACACTGGGAGGGTCCCAAGTTTTGAAGGAGATTTTTTTTTTTAGCTCTTTATTGGAGTATAATTGCTTTACACTGTTGTGCCCGTTTCTGCTGTACACCAAAGTGAATCAGCTGTATGTATACATATATCCCCATATCCCTGCCCTCCCGCGACTCCCTCCCACCCTCCCTATCCCACCCTCTAAGTCATCACCAATCATCAAGTTGATGAAGGAGATCTTCTTTGAGGTGGAGCACCTGCTGAGAATTGTGGTGGGTGGACCCAGCTCCCCACCTTCACTGCCACTAACATGATTCTTTTATCTTCCACCCCTGTATCTGGCTTCTTGCGTTGGTAACTTGCCTTCATGCGCAGGATCTTTTTTTTGACTTCATGGACACAGATCTTTTTTTTTTTTTAATTTCATGGACACAATACCATGTCATACTCAAATAATAAGACTCTAAATGTAAATGCCTAGGGATTTACAAACACTACACATGGATGAATTGATTTAGTCTACGAGCTGCCTGGCAATTGCTGAGATGGTGGGATTTATACAGAACCTTGCCTTGCTTGTGTCCTTTACCACCTCTACTTTTCCTTAAAGTTAAATCTTCAGAGTTCCAAGAGGATTCAGCAAGTGGGCTTGTAGACTAAATGTACTCTCAGTTGTTTTCAGCTAGGAACCAACATGCCTTTCTTATTTTCTAATATATTGATGCAAAACTACTTTGGCACTGCCTATAGACTGGTGTATAGCTTGATAGAATACTTCTCAGGCACTGAGCCTCTTGAGCTATTGCTTTCTCAAATTCCAATGAAGTCTATGGGGATTCTGTAAAAATTTCTGTTCAAATACCTTGTTTAAGAGTATCCGGATCATGGTTTTTCAACTGTGTATTTGATCCTGGTCTATTTGCTAGAGATAAAGAGAATGGAAGCTTGGAAACCCTAAGCTTTTAGGTCCAGCTAGAACAATCCCTACCCACCATCCTCCCTAACCGTTTACCTGGGGCTACACACGTCAGCATCACAGAGCTTGCCTGTGCTCCTGTAGCGAGCTGTCACCCTGCTTTCCATAATTAAGTGGGTCTCACTCTATTCTGTCTTTTCTTGGGATAGAAGAGACAAGAGCGATGTAGCTATTTTTTTATTGCCATCAAAGGAAGCATTTATTTTGTAAATAAACTTCACCTTAGGAATCAGAAAGAATGCAATTTGGCCTTGCAAAAATGTGTCAAGATTTATTCATTGATTCACTCAACAAATATTTATCAGGATTCTACAGGTGCCAGTCACTGTGCTATGTGATGGGGATACTGCAGTGAACAAAATAGCCAGAGTCCTTTCTTGGAAGGAGATTACATTCTAACGAGTCTCCTAACAGGAAAAGGTCTTCGTGAATATAAATTGAATAAATCTGGTTGAACATTTGTTTGCCTGACTGGCCTAGTTCAGACTCTTCTTATCTCTTGTCAGAACCACTGCACTATCCTAATTTAGTTTCAACCTTCTCCAGGTCAAACTTCACAACACATCTGGGGTTAGATTTTTTAATAATTGCATACTTTAAATATGTATTATATAATATATGAAAATTATAAAAAACAAATAATTCAGAATCAAATATCACATAATGAAAACTACAGTCCTCCTACCCACATTTTACCACACCCTAGTTCTGTTACACAGAAGCGACCACTTAAATACTTTTTGCTCTTTCTTCTAGTAATTATGACCACATTTCTTTAAAGTACGATTGTATTGGTGTTTCTAGATTCATCAGTTTCAGACATATCTATTGACTTCTTGTTATACTAGAAGAGCACTAAATGGATGAAATGCTAACAATCTTACACTATATAGTTCTGTTGTATTATATTTTAAAATAAACCAAGTGTTGGGACTTCCCTGGTGGCGCAGTGCTTAAGAATCTGCCTGTCAATGCAGGGGACACGGGTTCGAGCCCTGGTCCGGGAAGATCCCACATGCTGCGAAGCAACTAAGCCCGTGCACCACAATTACCGAGCCTGTGCTCTAGATCCCGCGAACCATAACTATTGAGCCTACATGCCACAACTACTGAAGCCCACGCACCTAGAGCCTGTGCTCTGCAACAAGAGAAGCCACCACAATGAGAAGCCTGCACACAGCAAGAAAGAGCAGCCCCCACCTGCCACAACTAGAGAAAGCCCACGTGCAGTGAGGACCCAATGCAGCCAAAAATAAACAAATAAATAAAATAAGAATAAAAAATAAAAATAATAAAAAAAGTGTTTACACCATTACAACTATGTTAATATCATTTATTGTGGAGTCAAGTAATATAATCTCATTTTCTTCCTGGCACGTCTAATTACCAATTGTTTTGTTTTTTTTTACTTTATTATCTACATATCCTAAATGCTCTCCATGATATTATCTATTCCATCAAGTACTCTTTTCTCCCCTAGAAATCACCTTCCTGGGATCTCCTATCTTCCCGCAGTGGTATAGACTTCAGGCCTGTTGCACAGCTGTTATCCCGAAACTTCCTCACACCACTCACACCACACTCCCAGCTGGGATCCAGTTTCCTGAATCCCATTTCTTCTCCAGTCTTGTTTAATTCCCTCATTTTGCTAGAGCATATCTTCCAGTAGTTTCTAAGAAAGATGCATGATCCTTTGCTTTTCTTGCATTGAACTCATGATTGAATATTATTTTTCTTCACATTTTTTATGGCGTCGCTCTGTTACTTTTTAGCCTCCACTGATACAGCCTGAGCTGTATCTTGAGCAGCCTGATACTGTTCTGATTCTCCTTAGTATCACATGGGATTGGTTTTCCAGAAGATTTAAGATCTTTTCATAAGTCCCTATTGTTCTGACATTTCAGCTTCTCCTGTGCTGTGCCTGGTACCTTCAGGTCATGAGCCTCTCTAGTCCATTTGCTCAGTCTCTTGCTTGAGGATGACAGGTATAGTTGTCGCTGTGTGATTCAGGGTGAGGACGAGGGTGGGGGTGGATGTAGGGTGTGGGGCAAAGATATCTGTCCAAAGAGCAGTTCTGATCAGGTAATGCCCCTGCTCAAGAGCCTTCATGTTTCTTTCTTGCCCAGTGAAGCCAACTCCAAACTCTTTAGCATGGCATTCAATGCCCTCCAGGATATGGCCAAACTTACCTGTCCTGATTTAGGGGGTCACTAAACCCCAATGTCCACCTCCAGGCCAACTAGGGTATTGACATTTCCTAAACACAGTGGGGGCCTCTCATTTCCATTGTTTATACTGTATTGGTACCCCATCCTGCCCTCACCCTCACACACAGCTAGAATGCCTTCCTCACTGAACTATACCTGTTAAAACTCCACTACCTTCAATGCCTCAAATGGTGCCTCCTCCATTCAGAATTGATCTTATCCTCATCAGAACTTTTGGTACCTCTTTGGGTTCAGTCTTCACTTTGTCTTCCGTGTATTATAGTCATTGGTGCATGTGGACTGTACTGAAAACTCTTTGTGACTATTCTGATGTAAAATTTAGGGGTTTTGGCTCCGAAGTCACCTAGCACACCGAATGGCATATAGTAGGTACTCTGTCAATGTTTGTGAAATAAATAAATCTGCAATTTTTGTAAATGTGGAAGAATTCCATCACATTTTAATGGCTTTATGGGGATATAATTCGCATACCAGACAATTTACCCTTTTAAAATGTATATAGTTCAATGAATGGTTTTTAGTGTATTCATAGACCTGTGCAACCATCACCACAATCAGTTTTAGAACATTCTCATCACCCCACCCCCCAAACCCCCAGCCCTAGGCAAATACTTACCTACTTTCTGTCTCTAATTCTGGATATTTCATATAACTGGAACCATAAGCATGTGGGGTTTTGAGACTGGATTATTTTACTTAGCATGTTTTCAAGGTTCATACTGTAGTATGTATCAGTACTTCATTCCTTTTTATTTTATTTTTTTCTTTTTAATTTTTTTTCTTTTGATCTTTATTGGAATATAATAACTTTATACTGTTGTGCCAGTTTCCACTATACAACAAAGCCAATCAGCTGTGTTTACACATATATCCCCATATCCCCTCCCTCTTGAGCCTCCCTCCCACCCTCCCTATCCCACCTCTCTAGGTCATCACCACTTAACGAGTTGATCTCCCTGTGTCATGAAATTGCTTCCCACTAGCTACCTATTTTACATTTGGTAGTGTATAAATGTCACTACTACTCTCTCACTTTGTCCCAGCTTCTCCTTCCCCCTCTTCCCGTGTCCTCAACTCTGTTCTTTATGTCTGTGTCTTTATTCTTCCTCTGCCACTGGGTTCATCAGTACCATTTTTTAGATTCCATATATATGTGTTAGCACACGGTATTTGTTTTTCTCTTTCTGACTTACTTCACTCTGTATGACTAGGTCCATCCACCTCACTACAAATAACTCAATTTTGTTCCTTTTTATGGGTATATATATTATGTATACATGTGCCACATCTTCTGTATCCATTCATCTGTCGATAGACATTTAGGTGGCTTCCATGTCTTGGCTATTGTAAATAGTGCTGCATGAACATTGTGGCACATGTATGTTTTTGAATTATGGTTTTCTTAGGGTGTATGTCCAATACTGGGATTGCTGTGTCATATGGTAGTTCTATTTTTAGTTTTTTAAGGAAACTTCATACTGTTCTCCATAGTGGCTGTATCAAGTTACATTTTTTTAGATTCCATGTATATGCATTAGCATAGTTTTTGTTTTTCTCTTTCTGACTTACGTCACTCTATATGACAGATTCTAGGTCCATCCACCTCACTACAAATAACTCACTTTTGTTCCTTTTTATGGCTGAGTAATATTCCATTGAATATAAGTGCCACATCTTCTGTATCCATTCATCTCTCGATGGACATTTAGGTGGCTTCCATGTCTTGGCTATTGTAAATAGTGCTGCAATGAACATTGGGGTGCATGTATCTTTTCAAATTATGGTTTTCTCCAGGTATATGCCCAGTAGTGGGATTGCTGGGTCATATGGTAATTCTATTTTTAGATTTTTGAGAAACCTCCATACTGTTTTCCATACTGGCTGAATCACTTTACAGTCCCACCAACAGTGCAGGAGGGTTCCCTTTTCTCCACAGCCTCTCCAGCATTTATTGTTCCCAGATTTTTTTATGATGGCCAATCTAACATTGTGGTTTTGATTTGCATTTCTCTAATGATTAGTTCATTCCTTTTTATTGACAAACAGTATTCCATTGTATAAATATACCACACTTTATCCATTCATCAGTCGAACCACATTTAGTTTGTTTCCACTTTTTAGCCATTACAAATAATGTTGCTATGAACGCAATATATACCATGTGCGTACACACACATACATGTGTACACGTTTTCATTTTTCTTGGATATATACCTAGGGGTAAAATAGCTGGAATATATGTTAACTTCATGTTTAGCTTTTGGAGGAACTGTCAAACTGTTTTTCAAAGCGGCTGCACAGTTTTCCCACCAGTAATATATGAAGGGTCCAGTTTCTTCACATCCTGGAGAATACTAGTTATTGTCTGTCTTTTTAATTATAGCCATCCTAGTAGGTGTGAAGTGGTACCCGTTATGGTTTTGATCTTCATTTGGTTACTGATGTTGAGCATTTTTTCAGTTGCTTATTGGCCATTTGTATATTTTCCCTGGAGAAGTATCTATTCAAATCCTTTGCCAATGTTAAAAATTTATTTCTAATTGTATAAAATACGCATAACATAAAATTGACCATCTCCACTATTTTTAAGTGTGCAGTTCAATGACATTAAGTACATTCACACTGCTGTGCAACGATCACCATCCATCTCCAGACGCTTTCCTCTTGCAAAACTGAAACTCTGTACACATTAAACAACACTTCCC
Source organism: Hippopotamus amphibius kiboko (assembly GCF_030028045.1). Taxonomy (NCBI): domain Eukaryota; kingdom Metazoa; phylum Chordata; class Mammalia; order Artiodactyla; family Hippopotamidae; genus Hippopotamus; species Hippopotamus amphibius. Next base: position 17,555,070 of record NC_080203.1, on the reverse strand, counting down.
CCTTCCCTCCTCCCCTTAACCCCAGGCAACCATCGTTCTACTTCTGTTTCTATAAATTTGACTACTCTAGGTACTTCACATAAGTGGAATCATACAGTATTTGTCTTTTTGTGACTGGCTTCTTTCACTTAGCGTAATGTCCTCAAGGTTCATCCACGTAGGAACGTGTGTCAGAATTTCCTTCCTTTTTAAGGCTGAATAATGTTCCATTATATGTGTATACTACATTTTATTTATCCTTTCATCCATTGATGGACACGAGTGTTTCCACCTCTTGGCTGTTGTCAGTAATACTGCTATGAACATGTGCATACAAATATCTCTTCAAGAGCCTGCTTTCAATTATTTTGAGTATGTACCCAGAAGTGGAATTGTTGGATCATATAGTAGTTCAATGTTTAATTTTTTGAGTAACTGCCATACTGATTTCCATAGTGGCTACATCATTTTACATTCTCACCAACAGTGTACAGAGTTCCAATTTCTCCACATCCTTCTCCAACATTTATTTTCTTTTTAAAAAATAATTTTTTCACTTAGTTTCTTTCCAGTTTTATTGAGATATAATTGACATATAACATTGTATTAGTTTAAGGTGTACAACATAAAGATTTGATATATGTCACATTGCAAAATGGTAGCATAATAAGTTTAGGTGACATCCATTAACTCACAGTTACAATTTTTTTTCCTTGTGATGAGGACTTTTAAGATGTACTCTGTCACTGTGATTTTGATTTGCATTTCCCTTATAGTGATTTTGAGAATCTTTTCATGTGCTTGGCCATTCGTATGTCTTCATTGGAGAAATGTCTATTCAAGTCTTTCCTCCATTTCTTAATTGGGTTGTCTTTTTCTTATGGAGTTGTATTTTTAAATATTCTGTATACAGGCACCTTCCAAGGTATATGATTTGCAAGTGTTTTCTCACATGCGTGTTGTTTTTGCACTTCCTTGATGGTGCCCCCCTTTTCCACTGAAGTATAGTTGATTTACAATGGTGTGCTAATTCCTGCTGTACAGCAAAGTGACAGTTACACACACACATATATACATTCGTTTTTTTATATGCTTTTCCATTATGATTTATCCCAGGAGATTGGATATAGTTCCCTGTGCTATACATTAGGACCTTGTTGTTTATCCATCAAGAGTTTTATAGTTTAGCTCTTACACTAAGGTCTTTGATCCAGTCACAGTTAATATTTGTATATGGTGTGAGGTATGGATCCAAGTTCATCCATTCACATGTGGATTTCCAGTTCTCCAGGCAACACTTGTTGAAGAGACTATTCTTTCCCCACTGAATGGCCTTGGCACCCATGTGAAAAATTAATTGATCTTACATGTTAATGGGTTAATTTTTTGACTCTCAATTCCATTCCATTGTTCTATATGTCTGTCCTTATGCCACTACCACACTGTTTTGATTGCTGTAGCTTTGTAGTAAGTTTTGATATTGGGATGTGTGAATCTTCCAAATGTATTTTTCTTTTTCAGTATAGTCTTGGCTATTTGGGATCACTTGTAATTCCATATGAATCTGAGGATAGGCTTTGCCATTTTTCCAAAACAAAATGCTCTTGGAATTTTGATAGGGATTGCATTGAATTAGTGGATCAGTTGGGGAGTATTGCCATCTTAACAATGTTAAATCTTCTGCTCCATTAATGTGGAATGTCCTAATTTATTTAGGTTCTTCTTTCATTTCTTTGCACAATGTTTTGTACCTTTCAGAGTACAAGTTTTACTCCTCTTTTTAAAAATTTATTCCTAAGTATTTTATTCATTTTGATGCTATTGTAAGTGGAATTTTTCTTAATTTTATTTTCAGATTGTTACTGTGACATTTTGAATAAGAGGTAAAAAATCACAATGAGCAATCTCTAAGTTTAAAATCAAAGGTTGTTCATATTTTTAGGTTGTTGTTTTCAGGGGTGCCAATGCTTTACAATAGTTTGCACAGTAATAAAGCTTTAAAAAATTATCTCATTAGTATGTTTTGGTAATGTGGAAACAATTGAGTTCACTAATGGATTTAATATTATCATAAGAATTCCAAGCCAACCCCATCCTATCTGAGAAAAGTTAATGTGAAACTGCTTACTTTGGTTCTTCCAGAAATTTGCCTACTAATAAAGTATTTAATATGCTTCTTGGATGAGTGAGTATTTCTATACAGTTTGTTTTCTAGAGGACATGGAAAATTCCTGAGTGCCAGTATTAATCTCCCCCTTTCTTTAATGAACTGAGAATCTGGTCCAATTAGATTAAACTTTCCTTGCAAACCAAGATCAGGACTTTGCTGTTAAAGTTCTGGATTAATTTTGATTTTTGCACTAGACATAAGTTCACAGCAACTCCTCATCTACAGAGGTTAACCTCTCTATTTCTTCTCCACCCTGACCTTAAGACATCACAGCTAGCACGCTCTCCTCTCCTTAGATCACTGGCTTCCCTTGCTCTATGCTTAATTAAATAGTGAACAACTTCATCAAAACATCTTGTACATTGGTCAGAACTCAAGTACACAGTGAATATTAATATATTTCACTTGAAACAATGTCTTCTTTTGATCTTAAAGAGGTTTCTATGCAAATTGGGGGTTTTAAATGTTTATCCAGATTTTGTGTCAACTTTGAAAAAGAAATTTCTTAGACTGGAGGCATTTGAGAAGTTGGAAGGAAACTTAGAAAGCCAGGGCAGGGGTCTGTGAGCCAAGTTCAGCCCGTACACATGTTTTATTTGGCCCCTGTGAATATTTTTAAACTATTTAGATTAGTTGCCAACATTGAAAAATCAGTTTCACATAAATATCTGGATTTCTGGCTTTTCTTGAAAAAGTGGGTAAAGGTGGCCATGTCAGGCCCACACTGCAGCATGGCACATATGGGGGCAAGCATACTCCCCGGTGTCAAGGTCCTCCCTGCCTGACGTGTCTGACCCCAAGAGGCCTTTGAGTCTGTGATCCCTGAGCTAATTCAATCCCTTCCTGAGGTTTGGAGACAGGCTTGGAGAAATCATTACTGCTCAAAACTAGTCATCAGCTGATTACTTATCAATTCTTCAATTTGTTTTGACTCAAATGCCAAGAGTATTATTCATAAACAGATAAAATTAGGGAGGAGCTAATTCTTCTAAATGTTCAAAGGATTTTCTTGCTTGAATGGCATCTCCGTTGATGTGTTTAGGCTTTTGAGATATAACTGACAGAGGAGCTAAAAGGAGCCACAGCTAAACAAAGACCGGTCACAGCTTAAAACAATAAAATGTGCTCGGAATCATTATTTTTTAAACCTGTGTCCCAGTTTAAGCTGACCTCCTCTTCACAGTTTTCTTTGATTTCTTCTGAACTCATTAGCTTTACTTATAGACCCCGGTAACAAGTAAATTAGTACTTAAGCATTCATTCATTTAATAAATATTTATTTAAGCACTTGCGAGATGCCAGGGGCTATTCTAGGCACTTGGGATAGCACAGAGAACAAGAGACAAAAGTCCCTTGTGCAGCTTACAATATATTGGTCATGCCTTATATTTCTTGGGAGTCTTCCACAGCAGACTGCATAGAGCTAGGCACTTAGTAGTATGTGAATAAATACTAATCAATTCATTAACCAATCGATGATGGAGTCAGGGACACTGGACAATCTTCTAGGAGCAGGCTGTCAGTAGGAGAGTCTGGTATGGCAGGGCTTAGGGAAGCCCTATTTGCAAGAGATAATGTCCCTGGGATAAAACAAGGGAAATAAAGCAAGCATGAGGAGTTATCTCTCACATGGGTCATGAGAACTGTCTAATACCTCTATGGAGAAGTGAACAAACATTTGACTCAGCCCCTCAAATGTGAAAGGAGATGCTGTAATTGAATGTCATCAGTGTCCATCCTCTTGGGTATAAAAGATAGAGACGGGTCTCTTCTGAGAAGAGAAGCAGTGCCCAGGTAGGGCTCCAGTGTTTGGCTGAGGACAAGCCTCTTATTGTCTAGCCCTCGGAAGACTGTGGGTGGCAGTTGGTGTGTGTATTGGTGAGGGGGAGGTTGGCCCCTGGAATCTGCTCAGACCTTTGAAATAGTTCAGAAATTAAGACAGAAAACTCCCAACAGAGATCAGAGAAACCAGAGCTGGTCATATCTGATGATTACTAAATCGTATCTTGAGTAAAAACTAAAGGGTTCCACTGAGAAATCCTTCTGGCTGCAATTTCAGAGTTCTGAACCTCCCATTCACTGATTTATTAAAAGTGAAAGGGAAAAGGGAATCTTGCTGATCTATGATCAAAAATTCCCCCCAAATAATTATGTAAGTCAATGGTAAATCGTGATCTCTTTTAAAAATTATGTGTAATGGTGAGGAACATATACTTGAAAAGAAGTCAATCTATGCAAGTGTAGTGGAGTCAGAGTGCCTGGGGTTTAATACTGGACAACCCTCTTGACTGTGCAACCCTTGGTAAGTTGCTTAACCTCTCTGAACCTTCAGTTTCTTCATCTATTAAATAGAACAATATAGTACCTCCTTTGTAGGGTTACAAGGTTGGCATATAAGCCTCAACTGGCCGACTTGCTATTGGGTCTCATACTTTTATGGGGCTCCTGGACATAAGTAATTAAATTTGCTTTTCTCCTCTTAAAAAAAAAGATTCAGTAAGATTGTACATGTAAAGCTCTTTTTAAAATGTCAGGCACAGAGTGGTCAACAAGCATGAACTGTTTTTCTCTATTCCTGCCTTGTTTTAAAAATATCACATAGAACTAAGGCAGTTTACATTTGTATTGATTTCGCAGCAACTAACAATATGGTATCCGAGCTAAGAAATTGGGGGGGGGGGGGGGGGCAGGTAAGAAAAAGTGACACCTTAAAGTGATGGTAATTTCAGTCACACTCTCCTACTTCATGGCTGCCTTCATGGTGAGTTTTGTAGAGAAGCACCTCTTACCCAATTCCCAAATATAGACCTAACTCTACCGAGAAAGACTCTCACTCCTAAATCATTCCCGTCTAGAAAACAAGTCAAGAATTCATTTGCCTCCATTTTTGTTCAATTTTGCCAAACCCATTAATCAATAAACAACATAAATCATCTAGCTCTTCAGAATTCAACTGCTGTTAACAGTCAGCCAACCCTAAGCTCGATTTAAACCCAGTCTGAAAGAGCGACGTGGATTCGTACCATAAGCATATATGGTAGAAGTCTGCTTGTGGCGATCTGGACTAAGAAAATAATTACATTGACATGATTTAATCCCAAACAGAACAAATCACCCAAGCCTAAAAGCCTAAGCTGGCTCTTCCTCACTGGGTCTCTCTGACCTCCCTCAGCTCCTGTAATTCTAAAAAGGGAATGCTAGGTTATGATGCGTGTGACCACATTTTCGAAAAAAAAAGTTTTACAGTTATCAGTGGCTTTCAGTTCTCAAGCAACAGAAAAATAGTTGACTGTTGCACCTCATATATATATGTGCTTTTGTTTTGAATTGCTTTTTCTCCAACAATATTGTTTGCTCTTAAACAGTGAACTGAAAAATTAATGGGTGAAAAGTAATGTTTAATTAACTTGTTTTATCAGACGCCATGCCCACTGCTATATTTAGCAACTGAACTAACAGAGAAAGCTGCTGCAGAATTAGTCAGCACATCAGCCTGTTAAATATCAAAGAGCAGAGGAGGCCTTTTGTCTCAGCGTTGAACCAGAGACTGAAAATGCATCTAATTTTAGCATTTCCAGAGGAGGATAGAAAGATGTGAAACATAATAATCAGGAAAAATGTCACGCACAGCCTCAGTACACGTTCGTCAGAGGAGAAACGCTGAGAGAGCGGCAGCATAAAGTAAGAGGTCTGCTCGGGAGCCAGAATTCATCATCGCAAGTAAACTCTTTAAAATAATTTACCATGAAGCCAAGACTCCCATCTACACAAGCGGTCCTAGCGACTAATACAGAGTATTGAGTAGGTGGCGGGGTTTTTTCTAGAAGCAGTTTCGCGTGGTATACTTTAGCATTTAAGGGCTCCAGGGAATCATCAGTACAATTGAAGGGAAGGATTAAAGGAATAAAGGAAAAGCTTTCTTTACAGGGCGAGTTTTTATTTTCCATAGGAAAGCTTCTTTTATTTTGAGAGTGCATATCCAGGAACAGGTGGGAGGAGGAGTGAGTGAGTGAGATGGCCATCCCAAGAGATCCCAGCAAGCCTAATATATTTTAATGGTTTTATTATATGATGAAGGCAAAGTTCAAATTCTTAGTGAACAAACTGGAAAGAGAAAGAAATATAAGCTTTGATTACTTATGATAATTTTTTAAAATGTATTTTGGTATCCCAAGACTCTGGACCAGTGCTTGGCACATAGTCGGTCTCAATAAATATTTGTCTAATAAATGAATGAATGGATTCACTATTTCAAACACATAGGAATGATCTATAAGGTCTTTAAAGATATATTTAAAAGTATATAAATATCAAACGTGAGAGGAAAATCAGCATGGATCTAAACTACAGTGGTAAGCCATGAGCATTCGGGGCCAGGACTTCAAGTCTGTGGGGGAATGGGGCCAAACTTGCCCAGTATGTGGTGCAGGACTGGAACCTGGATCCCAGTGTGAAGCCAGGGTCTAGGACCATGCTTTCTCCCTGCAAGCAGTGGCTGAAAGAGGTCTGCCTACCTACGGGGATTGGGCCAGGATCTCCTGCTTGCCTTAGGCGGTGGCTAAGGCAGAGAACTCTAATTAACAAGAGACATACCTGGGCTTGTGTCATGTGGGTATGGGCATTAAGACTGCTGAATCTTGCAGGGAAGAAGCCTAGAGCTGAGCTCCTAGTAACCTGAGGAGCCAGACCTGAGGCAACTGAGAAACCACCCCCACAGGGATAGGCATGCTGAAGAAAATCCCCAAAGAAGATTAGCTCCCAAAAAAACTGTTTAATTTATAGGAAGTTGGACACCATGAAAAGTAGTCAGACCGAATATCTGAGGAAATGGAGATAACAGAATGGTCTAAAAAGGACTTTTAAGCAAGCTTGTGTAAAATCTTCAAAGATTATATTGTTTGCATGATGTGAAATACTACAATATATATGGTATGCTAGCTTTTGTGTAAGAAAGAAAGAGAAATATATGTGTATCTGCTAATATCTGCAAAATATATTTTGCAGGAAGGATAAACCAGAAATTAAGGAAATTGATTGCCTAAAGTGAGTGGATGTGAATGGGATGCAAGGGAAGGCAATGGGACTTCTTTGAGTGTATTTTTGTGTATTTTGTCTGCTAATTACATTAATATTTTAGTTTAAAAAAATAAAATTGAATCAGTATGAGAAAAAAACTAACATTCTATATAAACAAACTAACCTAACTGTATATCACATTGAAAATATAACTATACAGCAGAATAAAAAGGAATTAGTCCAATAACTTTTAACACAGTACTTTCACTGTACACCCTCAGTGGGCTATGTCATACAGATAAAAAATAGCTGCAAAGCAATCTTGAACATTTTTACTAGGTTTTTTATTGGTAAAATATTGCTATAGTAATTCTGAAGCTATTTTGTGTATATCATTGGACTGACCAAATAAGTAAATATATTGTAAATTAGCAAATACATTGGGAGTCAGGATTCTCACTGTGGGTAAAGGGAAGTACAAACTAGGTTTTGGGGAAAAGAGGGGAAGAACCATGTGGTGTTAGATTGCCATATAGCTATTAGGATGAACTCATGATTTTAAAATAAATATCTGTCTACTAAAAGGGCTTAGAAGCAATGGCATCCCAGTTGCAATAAGCACACAGCACCTTGATTTTGTACACTAAATGCCACATGCCTCTGGTTGAGTTCTCTGCAAACAGACACTGGAATGGAGTTCACAGTATAAGATACTTACTAGGGATCAATAAATGTATAAAGATGGGGGAGGGGAGGAAGCAGGATTGAGGAGAGAAAGAAGATCGAAAGCCTGATGAAGCTTCAGTAAACCCAACAGGAAGCTCTGGAGCTGGTATTTTGCCCCCAAGAGTGTCCCACATCAAGGTGAAAGGCTGGGTCTTTATACCCCTATCTCACTCAGTCATTGGATATGGGCTCCCCCAGGAAGGGCATGCATATAGGTGAAGTGGTTTTGCAGCTGAGGCAGACCCTGAAGGAGCTGACAGCTGGAGGCTGCCCACTGACCACACTCCCCACAGCTGGGCAGTAAGTCCTTTGCTACAGGGTGATCTGGATGGCACATCTCCATGTCTACCATGCTGTTCCTCACTAAAAGGAAAAGGGGATCATTCCATGTCCAGGGCAAGGAAAGAACAAAGTGAGCCTGGAACATCTCGTTATATGAGAAAGTGAGGAAATGCCCCAAATTTGATAGACTTTTGTAAAAAAAAAAAAGACATAGGAGCCAGCTAGAAGGGGCCCCTACTAGCCACATTTGGGATAATGTGAGCATCAAAATGAATAAGGGCAGGAATGAATTATAACACATTAAATAATAATAAATAAAGAGCCCATGAGTTCATATTGCTACTGAAAAAAGTTCCAAAGAAAGTGGGAGGAGAAGGGAAACCTCTTATTTATAGGAGAATTCCAACTAATAAATGTAGAAGAAATGATAGAAATAGAAAGTCATTTTATAACCACCACACTAACAACTGATTCAGGCAAAAATCATCACTGGATGCTAAAACTATCAGGGGAAAGCATGTTGAGGACTAGGACACTGTCTCAAAATATCACTTCATAGATTTCTTACTAATTACAAGGGGTGGGCTTCCTAGGTGGCGCAGTGGTTGAGAATCCGCCTGCCAATGCAGGGGACACGGGATCGATCCCTGCTCCAGGAAGATCCCAAAAGGAAAGAAAAAAAAATTACTGTGAATAATTACAAGGGGTAAAAGGAACCCTTACAAGGGAGAAGCCTGGTGGAAACCACCTAAACCAAGTGATCAAACCTCCCATTACAATAATGGGACAAGCTGACATCATGTGCCTTCGGATGTGATGCACTAAGAACACATCACTTATGTTGTATTCCTGCCACAATGTAAAAAGTCAGACAAATCTAAATTGAGGTACATTCTTGAAGAAAAACTGACCTGGACTCTTCAAATTGTCGATATCATGAAAGTCAAAAAATAAAGCTGGGAAATCACTCTAGATCAAAGTAGACTAAAGAGACATGACATGCAGTGCTGGATTCTTTATTGGATTCTGGATTTAAAAGAATTATAAAGGATATTATTGGAACAACTGGGGAAATGTAATTATGGGTGCAAATTCAATGATATTATTATATCAATGTTAAATTTCCTAAGTGTAATAATTGTACTGTGGTTATGTAGGCATATGCCCTAATTTTTAGAAAATGCATGTTGAATGCAGTTTATTGTATGTTAAAAAAAAAAAAGGAAAAGAAAATGCATGTTGAAGTATTTAGCGGTGAAATGTCATGTCATGTGTAACCACAGCTACCAAACAGTACAGATAGAGGGATAAATACCTACATACATAGACACATAGATGGATATAGACACTCACACACAGATAAAGCAAATGTGGAAAGCTATTAACAGTTGGTGAATCTAGGTGAAGTATATATGGATTTTTATTACACTATTCTTGCAACTTTTCTAAAGGTTTGAAATATTTCAAAATAAAAGGTGAGAAAAACAAAAAATACAAACAGAAAACCCACAGAATTTCCAATGATAAGAAAGGGAAATTAGCATACATAAAATTATTTAATAGATTTTGAAATCAGGACTTGCAATATTAAATCAATTGAAAAAAGAAGAAACCAATTGAATAAAGAATAGAAAAACAATAGGACAAAACAAAAACATGTTTCTTTGAAAATATCAACAAAATCAAAAGCCTTTAGTTAGAATGTCCAAGGGAAAAAACAGAGAAGACTCAAATTATTAAAATCAGAAATGAAAGAAGTCACATTACTATTGACCTTATAGAAATTAAAAAGGTAATTAGTGAATACTATGAACAAATATATGCCAAGTTAACCTAGATGAAAAAGAAAAATTCCTAGAAAGACACAAACTACTGAAATTGACTTAAAAAATTAGAAATCTGAAGAGAGCTATAATAAGTAAAGAGACTGAATAAGTAATTTCAAAATTTCAGGCTTCCTAGGTGGCACAGTGGTTGAGAATCTGCCTGCCAATGCAGGGGACACGGGTTCGATCCCTGCTCCAGGAAGATCCCACATGCCGCAGAGCAACTAAGCCCATGTGCCACAACTATTGAACCTGTGCTTTAGAGCCCGTGACCCACAACTATTGAGCCCATGTGCTGCAACTACTGAAGCCCACGCGCCGTGCTCCGCAACAAGAGAAGCCACTGCAATGAGGAATCCGCTCACCACAACGAAGAGTAGCCCTCACTCACCGCAACTAAAAAGAAAGCCCACGCACAGCAAAAAAGACCCAATACAGCCAATTAAATAAATAAATAAATTTATTAAAAAAATTTCACACAAGGAAATGCCCAGGACCAGATGCCTTCGCTTGTGAATTTTATCCAATTTTCAAAAAAGAATTAATATCAACTCTTCACACACTCTTCTAGAAAGAAGATTCATTGAGGTGTTACCCTGATACTAAAGCCACATGAAGACATCACAAGAAAGAAAACTATACGCCAGTATCTCTGATGAATATAGATGCAAAAATCCCCAACAAAAATCCCCCTACTAGCAAACTAAAGTCAGCAGCATGTAAATATATAAGACGTATTATACATCTGACCAAGCAGGACTTATCCCAGGAATGCAAGGTTAATTTAACATCATAAAGACAATTAATGTAATGCAACATATCAGTAGAATCAATAGAATTGATATAGAATATCTATATCAATAGAATAAAGGACACGTGATCATGTCAATACACTCAGAAAAAGCATTTGACAAAATCCAACATCCCTTCATGATAAAAACACTCAACAAACTAGCAAGATAAAGGACCTTCCTCTACAAAAAATCCACCACTAACATAATATTTAATGGTGAAAACCTGAAAGCGTTTCCTCTAAGATCAGGTATAGGACAAGAATGTCCATTCTTATCACTTCTACTCTACATTGTACTGGAGGTTCTAGCCAGTGTAATCAGACTAGAAAAAGAAATAAAAGACATCCAGATTGGAAAGAAAGAAGTAAATCTATCACTACTTACAGATAACGTGATCTTGTATATGAAAGAGCCTACAGAGCCCACAAACAAACCTACTAGAATAAACGAGTTCAAGAAAGTTGCAAGGTGGACAATGAATGCATAAAAATCAATTGTAATTCGATACACTAGCAATGAACAGTCCAATAGTGAAATTAAGAAAACAATTCCATTTACAACAGCATCAAAAGGATAAAATACTCAGGGATAAATTTAACCAAAAAAGTACAAAACCTATACTCTGACAACTATAAAATACTATTTAAAGTAGGCCTCAATAAATGTAAAGACATCCCATGTGAATTAGAAGACTTAATTTGTGATGATGACAATACTTCCTAAATTGATCTACAGATTCAATGCAATCTCTATCAAAATCTCACCTGGCGGACTCCCTAGGTGGTGCAGTGGTTAAGAATCTGCCTGCCAATGCAGGGGACATGGGTTCGAGCCCTGCTCTGGGAAGATTCCACATGCCGCGGAGCAACTAAGCCCATGCGCCACAACTATTGAACCTGTGCTCTAGAGCCCGAGAGCCACAACTATTGAGCCTGTGTGCTGCAACTATTGAAGCCCATGTGCCTAGAGCCAGTGCTCCACAACAAGAGAAGCCACTACAATGAGAAGCCCGTGCATCACAATGAAGAGTAGCCCCTGCTTGCAGCAACTAGAGAAAGCTCGTGTGCAGCAACGAAGACCCAACACAGCCAATAAATAAATAAAATAAATAAATAAATTTATAAAAAAAAAATCTCACCTGGCTTTTTTGCAGAGATTGACAAACATTGTTAGTCATCAGGGAAATGCAAATGAAAACCACAATGAGATACCACTTCACACACACACTGGCATGGCTGTACTGAAGAGGAAAATTAGAAACTTGCACTCAGCTAAAAATAACTCCATGCTGGGTCTGCTTTTGCAAAATATGCTTGCTGCAGCCAAAAAAGAAAAACAAAAACAGGATGACCTAGCAATCAAATGTAACCATGTTTTGCTAAATATGGAATGTTCAGTACCTGCTCTTGTAAGTTTCTGTTTGGAACCATCCCTGCTCTGTAAACCAAGTAACCAATCTACCAATGCTAACTGTAACCATGTACACTGACCCCTATAAAAGTAAAGCTCACCCTGAGCTCAGGGCCCAGAACTTTGGAGCCTTAGCTCCTCTGGGGCTGTCAGCTAAATAAACCTCAGTTCTCCAACCCCAGTGTGGTGCTTGGTTTCTCAACGGACCAACTTTTGCAACATTTCTAAAAAAGACAGGCAATAACAAGTGTTGGTGAGAATGTGGAGACATTGGAACCTTCATGTATTACTGGTGGAACTGTAAAATGGTGCAGCCATTTTGGAAAACAGTTTGGCGGCTCCCCAAAAGTTTAAACATAGAGTTACCATTTGACCCAGTATTTCCACTCCTAGGTCTATAACCAAGAGAATTGAAAACATATGTCCAGACAAAAACTTGTACACAAATATTTGTAGCAGTTTTATTCATAATAGCTAAAAAGTGGAAACAACTCAAATGTTCTTCAACTGACGAATGGATAAACAAAATGGAATGGACAAACAAAATATCCATGCAGTGGCCTGTTATTCAGCCCTAAAAAGGCTGAACCTTGAAAATATTGTGCTAAGTGAAAGAAGCCAGACACAAAAGGCCATATGTTGTATAATTTCATTTATATGAAACATCCAGAATAAGCAAATGCATGGAGAAAGAAAGTAGATGTGTGGTTGCCAGGAGCTGGGAGGCGGGATGGGAAATGACTAGGGGAGTGACTGCTCCTGGGGTGTGTTTTGGGTTATGAAAATGTGCTGGCATAAGATGGTGGTGATGGTTGCAACTCTGTGAATATGCTAAAAACCAATGAATTATACACTTTAAAAGGGTGAATTTGATGGTAGGTGAATTCTATCAATTAAAAAACAAACAGGTGGAAACCCCCCCCCCCAAAACAGGTGTTAGTTAAGGTTATAATGGCAGTCATTCCTAATATATAAATGTATCAAACCAACATGTTACAATATATAAATGTATCAAGTCAAGATGTTCTACAAAAATAGAACAAAACAACACTTGGAACTAAAATCCTAAACAACAAAAATGCAAGAGTTGAGGGTGGGGGCGGAAGAAGTTGTTTGGGAGAAGGATAGAGATACTCATTCCATTAGGCTAAATGATCTAAATAGAATGTATAACTTCCAAGATGATGGTGGCAGCGAGAGAAGGGGAGGAATAAAGTCAGGATGTTGAGTCTAACATGAACAAAAATAAGTTGCAGAATGATATATACTAATGGTACCCGTATTGTACATCAAACATAAAATCATAAAACAAAACCAACTCATAAGAGTGGTTGACTCGGGAGAGACAAAGGGATAGAACTGAAGGCAGTGGCCAGTATTAAATATTAATCTGTACTATTTAATTATCTTATTTCCCAAAAGAGAGACTTAAAGTAAATATAAAGTATTAACAGCTGTTAATTCAGAGTGGTGGAAGTGTGAGTGTTTAGTCTATTATTCTTTGTACATTTCTTATTTAAAATGTCTGAAAGTTTAAAAAAATATATAGGGAAATGTCCTGAATTAGATTTTCAGCCCACTTTCATTGATTTCATGTGTAATCTTGAGCAAATCACATATAACCTTTTTCTAACATGATTTTTAGACTGTAAAAAAGATTTATCAATTGTACTTGTAAAATGGGCATGTCAAGGTGGAAAGGTGGGGAAGGAATCTGATATTTGCTGAATATTTGCTGACTATGTCTGACATTATGCTCTGCTTTACATGTGGTATGTAATTTCATTCCATCTTCATATTAAGCCTGTGATTTAGATAATGCCAGTCCCAAACTGCAGATGTGGAAACTGGGATGAGGAAATTAAGTCAAACTAAGGTTATGAATATCACTGGGGATACGTGAAGGATTGCCAGGAGAGCATGGGCACATTCAGCTGTAAAGAAATCAATTTCTAGACTTTCAACTTCCCAACATGGATCTGCGGAGAACACTGAATCTCTCCCAGGTGGGTTCTCCTTTCCCACCTCCTCCTTGTCAAAAGCCCTTCTCTTATTTTACAAAAGAAAAACAATCCTCTTCCCCCTGCCCACCCCCATCACTAATCTGACTTTGTTAGGACCACTGGTTACCCAACAAAAGGACCAGCCAAAATAAGGGTGTTGGTGTGGAAAAATGAATGACCCTAATTACTGCTTAATGAGATCTTTTGCAGGACAGGTGCTTTCTAATGTTTTGCTTTCAACAAAATTGCTGAAGGATCTAATGGAGTTGTCAGTTAATAAAGCAGAAAATTAATTTTTGATGACAGATTACGATGGGATTTGGGGTATGAAGCTCAGAAGAAATACAAAGAATTGTGTGACAATGCTGTGAGAAAAAAATTTCATTTCCTTCTAACTATTTCTGTGACCAAAGCTTCTTGGTGTTTATGTTTTCAAAAAGTAAAAAAATAATCAAAATAAAATCGATACTGAACCCTATCTCATTCTAGCAATAAGTAATATTTATCCACAAATGCATGAACTAATTGAGAAACACCTCATCCATCTCTAAGACACATTTCCAAAACATTTTTACATTGCATATTTAGATTATTTTTCCAAATTTTATAAAATAGTTAACTTTTTGATCAATTGTGAATTAGGGATAGCTCTATTCAGACAACTTTTTTTTAAATACATAGAGACCTATGGTGACAGGAAATTTAAAAAATTCAATTTAATTGCTCTGGTTATTGGTGGGAATGCAAATTGGTGCAGCCACTATGGAAGACAGCACATACAGTCCTCAAAAAATTAAAAATAGAACTACCATACGATCTAGCAATTCCACTTCTGGGTATTTATCCAAAAAAATCAAAAACACTAACTCGAAAAGATAAATGCACCCCCATGTTCACTGCAGCATTTTTTTTAAAGCTCTTTATTGGAATATATTTGCTTTACACTCTTGTACCAGCTTTTGAGGTACACCAAAGTGAATCCGCTGTATTTATACATATATCCCCATATCCCCTCCCTCCCACAACTACCTCCCCCGCTCCCTGTCCTGGCCCTCTAAGGCCTCTCCCATCATCAAGTTGATCTCCTTTTGTTATACAGCAACTTCCCACTAGCTATCTATTTTACAGTTGGTAGTGTAAATATGTCTATGCTACTCTCTCACTTCATCCCAGCTTCCCCTTTGCCCCCCACCCCCGTGTCCTCAAGTCCATTCTCTACATCTGCATCTTTATTCTTGCCCTGTCACTAGGTTCATCAATACCAGTTCTTTAGATTCCATATATGAGTTAGCATACAGTATTTGTTTTTCTCTTTCTAGCTTACTTTGCTCTGTATGACAGCCTCTAGGTCCATCCACCTCACTACAAATAACTCAGTTTCATTCCTTTTTATGGCTGAAGAATATTCCGTTGTATATATGTGCCACATCTTCTTTATCCATTCATCTGTTGACAGACATTTAGGTTGCTTCCATGTCCTGGCTATTGTAAATAGTGCTGCAATGAACATTATGGTACATGTTTCTTTTTGGATTATGGTTTTCTCTGGGTATAGGCCCAGTAGTGGGATTACTGGATCATGTGGTAATTCCTTTTTTAGTTTTTTAAGGAATCTCCAAACTGTTTTCCATAGTGGCACTGCAGCATTATTTACAATAGCCAAAATATGGAAACAACCTAACTGTCCATCAATGGATGAATGGATAAAGAAAATGTGGTTTATATATACAATGGAATATTATTCAGCCATAAAATAGAATGGAATCTTGCCATTTGCAAAAAAAGGATGGACCTTGAGGGCATTACGCTAAGTGAAATAAGTCAGACAGAGAAAGACAAATACTGTATGATCTCTCTTACAATATGGAATCTAAGAAAAACCCACAACAAAACAAGCTCATACATAGAGAGAACTGATTAGTGGTTACCAGGGGCAGGGGGATCAAAAGGTAAAAATAAAAAAATTAATTTTAATGTATGTTTTATTTTTGTTTCAGAGAATTATATAGAGAGAGTGATCAGAAACCAACTTATAAGCATAAAACATGTTACATTAGAACAAAATTCTGTGGGAGAAGTGAAATGGAGATATGAGTTTAAGGAGAAAAAAATTTCCAACTGTTAAAGATATTAATCATGTATTTTTAAAATAGCTGATTGTGGGTATGAAACAGTTATTGTATTCAGATTCTATTGGACAGACTCAAAAAGTGATGTAACCATTTTATTTTAGAACGTCGATATTTACTATTTACCCCCAAATAACTTCCCTTGTAACTATGAAAACATGGGATGAAAAACGTTTTGATATCAACTTCCAATAGTGAGCGGGTAAATAGGTTTTCAAAATTATTTTAGGGAGCATGTGAGCAAAAACGTTTTCCTTTAATTTTTTTTCCTTTGTTTTTAATCTTTTTTTCTTTTTACTATAGTCACCAGAAGAAAGTCTGAAGACACCTGAGTTTATAACGTGCCCTGGGTCATACAAGCAATGGGTGGTCAAACTCACCTGCTACACAGCAGGGATTATGGCACTTTACTTACTTCAAGGGGCTGGAAACTTTATAGGGGAGATAAGCTGTCTTGACAAAATCTTTAGTATATTAAATGCAATACAAGCAAGAGACATTTATGAAAAATGCAATGAGAAGAGGGAGAGGTTATTTTCAGCTGGGGTATCAGAGAGGAGCCTGAACAGGTTCTGGCATCAGAGAGATGGGTCTTTGTAAAATGGGTACAATTTGGACCAGGCTAGATGTGGGTGAGAGAAGGTATGAAGGATTAATTCATCCAGTCATTCATCCAAGAACCGTTAACTAGAAACATATCAACCAAATATAATAAATGAACCTTGAAACTATCCTGATTGGAAGAAACAAACTGTAAAAAATATTTGGGAGACATCTGGGGAATTCTGAATCCTGACTGGGTATTTGTTGATATTAAGGGATTTTAGTTAATTGTTTTGAAGTGTGACAGTGATATTGCACTTCTGTTAAAAAAAAAATCTATATCTTTTAGCAACATATACTGAAGCATTTCTGGATGGAATATGATGTGCTGCATTTGCTTTAAAATAGCCCAGTGTGTGTGTGTGCATTAGAGGAAATGGATAGGGAAATGTAAATGAAATAAATAATATTGCTGTTGATAACTGTTGAAGCTGGATGTTGAGTATGTATAAGTTTATTATACTATTTTCCCTCTTTTGTATATGTTTATATTTTATAATGAAATATTTTTAAAAGAAATATTAATTGAATGCCTACCATGTTCCAAGTAACTAGAGGTATAACCAGAAAACACACATTGCCTGCCCTCAAGAAGCCTATGATCTGGCCGGGGAAACAGATCCCCAAATCAACAGGTTTGTAAATGATTACCTGCTGTACTCACAGTATAAACCAGTTGCCATGGGAGCAACTAATAATGACTGACTTGGTCAGGGCTTACTCTGAAGACGAAGTAAGGTTTGACTGTTTCACAAGTAGGATTTACAAGATTTGGTGACCTATTACAAGTGGAAGAAGGAGCAGAAGTTTACCTTGGGCACCTGGGTGGGGGCAGCACATCATTAACAAAGACAGGGAATACAGGAAGAGAAATAGGTCAAGGTGGGGGTAGGCATCAGGGGTAGACCTATGAAATGTAAAGACGTCTAGGAAGTCATTGAAATTGTGTTCTAGGCAAAAGTAACAACAGTTTCCAAAGGGGATATACAAGGTGTGTTTCAAGACCCTCCTAGACCCCTGGCTGATGGCCTATACGGTCTGAGAGGGAAGAGGTGGGAGGTAAGCTGGCCACAGAGGTAATGCGCTCACTGGAAGTTAAGCTGGGGTCCACCACTGCCACATGTATGATGACCATGAAATGGTCAGTAGGCTTGAGGCCCCTTGTGGAAGAAGACACTTGAACTCGGTGGGTTCCATGGATAGAAAAGTCATGAAGATGAAAGATTCAGCTTCGCTTCGTAAAAAGAAGCCACTTTGGATGACCATAGTAAAAGGGATTAACTCTCTCCTTTCGTTGTTTTGGAAGCATAGTATACTCGTTTGGATTGTGGGCTCAGGAGCCATGCTGCTTGGTTTGAAATCCTGGCTCCAAAGTTGCTTAACTTCTTTGAGCCTCAGTTTTCCCACCTGTATAGTGGGGATAATAGTGCCTAACGTTGAGTCAATAAAATGAGAAATAAAATGATGCATATAAACTGTCTAGTATGTAATACACTTTCAATAACTTGTAATTACTGGTCAGAATGTACTTTTTGAAGAGAATGCAAAGGACTTGATTACTTCATATGCTGATAAATGCTTCGTATTTCCTTCCCAGGGTGCTTTAAATTCTGTCGAAATCTAAGACCCTTCTCCTCAGGCCTATTTTGTTACTCAAACAGAAATGAAAAAGATCAGATCTGAGATCATACCATCTGATTTTCGTCTGTTTAATTTCTTTTTGTTTCTTGATGCTGAAAACATTACCAGAATGTAGCACACAAGTTCACAATTTGGGCAGCCTCTTTCCTTTTATCTGTTTTGCTTATTCTGCAACACAGTCCCCCACATATTTTAAAGTGGAACACTGTGTTTCCATGACCCGCAAAAGTTGAGTTCAAATCTAAGGAGATGAAGTGTTAAGAGGCAGATGGGACTGGCCTAGGGTGTAGAGCAAGCGTGGGCAACATGGGAGATGGGTGCCTTGCACCTAGTAGGAGCACGTCTTGAATATCTGCAGAAGGAAGGAAGGGAGGAGAGAAGGTGGGGGGCAGAAAGGAGGAGGAAGGAAAGAAGGAAAGATGGAGAAAGGAAGCGGGGAGGAAGAAAAGGATCTCGTGAGGAATGAACCGCAACTAACACTGATAAGTGCCAAAGGATAGCCAGAAGGTTCGCTGGGAGTGGGCCCTTCATAGAGCCCTCCTGGCTGGATACCTCTTGGCTGTTTGGGGGCTGGGTCCTGGGCTGGTACTCCACTTCGGGAGTTGCCTGCAGCGGAGCTAATTGTTCAGAACCTTCTTGGGATCAGGGTGGGGCAGACTGACTTCTTTTCCTAGCAAGTGTGAAGCCACAGCCTCTCCTGCCATCCAGAAAGACCAAACATCAGTGCTTCTGAGGGCTTGGAATGAGAAAAGGGAAGGACCACATGCCTGGTGCCACGGGGAGAGAAAGGAACCTTGCAAGGGCTTATACTGTCTTGTAAGGGAGACCAGCACCCAGTTTGTGCACCACGGGTGGGGGAAAGAGGAGTCGTCAGACTGGATTTGCTTGATCTGTACATGCGGCTGGCCGCCCCCCACCGCACCCCCTGATCAGCATATACCTCTGAGGTCTTTGCAGTGGAGAACTCCTTTCAGCAGGTGGAGGGCCCGTCCTGTCCTCCTCATCGACCGCAGCTCTCGTTTCCTCTGGGCTAGGCAGGGACTGAGTCCTTTAGTAAGCCTTCTCTCTCATCAGCAATCCCTCCCTGCTGATGATCCCTCAACATGCTCTCATCTCTCCAACGAAAACAAGAGAAAGGAATCTTCTCTTTTCCCTACTTGTCCCTTCCGTTCCACTCCACTTCTGTTCCCCTTTACAGTGAAACATCTCAAAACAATTGTCTATACGATGCTGTCCCTACTTCAACTCCAATTTCCTCTCCAAACCTGCTCCATCAAATCCTTCCACTTCCCTCCACAGGCACCACCCTAATCGAAACCACCATCTGCTCTGATAGGGACTATTGGGAAATCATCGTAACCAGTTTTCCTGTTTTGACCCTCAGTCTCCTCTGAACCTTTCTCCACATGGTAGTCAAGGTGGTCTTTTAAAAATACAAATAGGACCTGGAATACCAGTTAATAGTAAAAGAGAGCAAACTTGGATGACTCTCAAGGGAATGAAGCTGAGTGAAAAAACCAAACCCCAAAGGTCACAAACTGTATGACTCATTTACGTAACATTCTTGACATGACAACATTGTGGAAATGGAGGATAGATGAATGGTTGCCAATGGCAAGAGACTGGGGGGACCAGGGAGGTGGTTGAGGCTAAAGGAGCAACAGGATGGATTCTTGTAATGATGGAACTATTTCGTATCCTGACTGCGGTGGTGGATACATGAGTCTACACGTGATAAAATCGTGATAAAATTGGATAGAATTAAATAAACACAAGTACAAGTAAAACCAGGGAAATAAGATTGGTAGATTGTACTAATGTCAATATTCTGGTTATGATCTTGTACTATAGTTTTGCATTGGGCTAAACTGGGTAAAGGGTACATAGGATTTCTCTGTATTATTTCTTACAAAAGTATGTGAACCTACAATTATCCCCAAAGAAAAAAGAAATAGAAAAGAAATATAAATCAGGTCATGTCATGCCCCAGGGGTAAAGCCATTCATTCACTGGCCTCCCACTGATTTTGGAAGAAAACGGTCTGCCCATTGACTAGGATGCAGTCCATGATCTGGTTGCTGCCAGACTGCCCAGGCTTATGCTACTCTTCCCAGCTCTCCTGGTGCCAGTCACAACCACCACCTCTTAGTCCTAAGGCAGCAAGATTTGCCCCTCCCGGCTTTCATATGTCTGCTCCCTCTTTCTGCAAGGTTTGTCCCTGGGTCTTCCTATGGTTGCTTCTTTCATAACTTTCAAGGCTCAGCTTAAATGCCACCTCCTCCTTTCCTAACCACACAATTTGCACCCTCTCCTTTTCCTGCACAGGCCTAATCCCAAATTCGATTATTTTCTCACTTCTTGATCGTCTGTCTCCCCCACTAGCTTGCAAGCTCCCCGGGCAGGGTGGATGGTGTTCTACTTGACTCTGCCCTGTATCCTCAGCGACTGGCACAGTGCCTGGCACTCGGTGAGGGCTCAGTAAACCGAATGCTGAGTGAATGAATGAGTAGCCACGTGCCGCTTTGCCATCAGTGCTTTTCCGAATGATGTAAAGCCCTCTGTACGATGGCTTTGGGCTCATGCATGGGGCTCCTTTCGCTCCCTCCGGCCGATGACTAAGGGGAAGGGCCGCCGGTGGGTCCTTCGGCGTCGCTCAGAACCACGAGGCTCCTGCAGTCTGGGGCCGAATTGGGGTGCGCTCCGGGCCGGAGTGGCTTTGCAGGGGTGCGCAGGTTAGCATAGGCCCCCGGTGAGGCCACCTTTGCCGGACTCTCTTTGTTGCTCCCACCTCCCCGGCGCCGGCCGCGGCTGCCTGCAGTAACTCGTGACGCCCCGCCGGCCTCGAAGGCTGTGGCGCGAGGGAGGGGGGGGCCCCCGGGCGCCCCCAGTCCGCCCTTCCTTCGGGCTCCCGGGGCCCCGGCCGGCCCTCGGGGAAAGCGCCCGGCCCCGCCTCCTCACAGCCACCTTCCCCGCGCGCCCGCGCCTCGCAGTCAGCGGGCCGCTCCCGAGGCGGGGGCACGTGGCGGCGTGGGGTGCGTGGCGCCCCCGCCCCGCCCCCGGCCGGGCCGGCTCCCGCGCGCGCGCCCCGCCCCGCAGCCCCTGCGGGCCGAGCCCCGGCTGGCGCGCGCCCCGCCCCGCCCCGCCCCAGGCCAGCCGCGCCCGCCCCCGCGCGCGCGCGCCCTCCCTCCCCGCCTCCCCCGCGCGCCCCTCCCCTCGCGCCCCTCCCGCGCCCTACATCCACCGCCCGGCCGAGGGGGCTCAGTCCGCAGCCGCCGACGCCGACGCCGACGCCGACTCCGCGCCTCGGCCTCGGTGCTGGCAGCGGCCGCCGCCGAGACAGCCGCGCAGGCGAGCATCCCCAGGCAGTAAGCCCGCTTTTTCTCCGCGTGTGCGTGCATGCGTGTGTGCCTCCCGCCCGGCGGGTCCGCGTCCCGGGGGAGCGGCTGCCCTCCTGCCCCGCCGCCGCCGCCGCCCGCGGGCTGGCCCCCGGGGCGGGTATCTGGGGCCTTGGGCCTCGGTCGCCCGGCCGGGGGTGGGGGCTGCGGGATGGCCGGCCGCGGGGTCCCCTCCCCTGCCCGCCCGGCGGTGCGTGCCTCAGCGTCCCTCGGGCTCTCGCCGCTGGGGTGGCGGGCGGAGGGGACCGGGAGCGCCTGGAGGTGGGGGAAGCTGAAGGGAGGAGGGGGCTCTCCCTGTTTTCCTCTGCGGAATTGTGGGGAGTGGGGCGCGAGGGAAGGGGGGGCCCAGGGCTTTCGGCCCGAGGATGGCGGGCAGTGGGGGGTGGGGCGAGGTGGGGGGCACCTCTCGGTTTTCTCAACGAGGATAGCTAGCCGGGGTTGCGGGGAGCCGGGGAGGATGAAGTGGGGGGCTCCCCTCGGTTTTCTCCCCGAGGATGGGAAGGGAATGAGAGGAACCTGCCTGGGTTCGCACAACGAGGGGGGCGGGGGTGGGCGTGGGAGGGAGTGAAGGTGAGGGGGCTCCCAAGGTTTTCTCGTCGAGGGTGGTGAGGGGGAGGTTAGAGGCGTGGCGGTGGGGTGCAGAGGGAGGAGGGCGAGCGCCGGCTCTGGTTCTTCTCTAAGGAGATGGCGGGGGGTTGGCGAATGGGGGTGGGGAGAGTGGGGGATTTCAGCTCCAGCGCGAGACCTAGAGAAGCAGGAGGAAGGTTCTATAACATGGGTTGAGCTTTAGAAGGTGGATTTTCGAAACTGCAGGGTGTGACCTTTCCGTCTTAAAAAGCGTGAAATCCCTACAAGGTGCCGTCTGTTCTAGGCTCTGGGAGAGAGGTTTCTGCTTTCGAAGTTTCTCTTTTTCTTCCATTTCTCGCGGCCTCTTCTCAGGCGTCCAGGACTAGGTAGAGGTTTGGAAACCAGCAAGGGAAGACTGTGTATGGTTGGTGTTCAGTGCTATATTATTTTCTGCGTTTGAGACTGTGCGGGTTTCTCAGGTTTGTTTTGATTCATTGCCTTTTACAATAAAAGCCCTGTAGCAGCCAGACCCCTTGGGAAAAGAAGAGAACAGGGTTTATTAAGGGGGCTCCAGGTTTGGTTTTTGAATTTCCTGAAGTGCAAGACATACGTCGTTGTAGCATTTGGCTTGGCTTTCAGAAGACGTAGAAATAGAATAAACGTATGTCTTTGCTGAAAGTCCCCTATAGTCATTTAAATTATTCCATTGGGATTATCTGAGCCCCCTTTGATTTGAATTTGGAATAGGTCCAGTTTTCCTAATTGGAGCCATCATTTTGTCATTGCCTGTAATTCTTCCCTGGGTTATCAAATCTATGGCAGGCTTATGCAGGAATAATGTTTTCTTCGTTATCTTGATTAAGACAGTTTTAATGTAAATTTTATGTTGTTCCTTGGAAATGTGAACATTTGCAGAATGGCATACATTTAAATTATGAGCCCCTTAGAATTTTGCAAAGCCTTTCCCTCCCCAGCTCATCTCCAGGAACAGAACCCTCCCCATTCTTTGCACTGAGGGAGCAAGGGCTTCTGGGATGGTAGCTTTGCCTCTGGAAACTCATGTTTGCTTAGGAAGAATACATATTGAGAAGGCTTAGGCCTTTAATGTGGTGAGGCTATACGTGCTTTCCCATTTTGGTTACATAAGGTTCTAATCTAGTTTTTACCTTCAGTCTTTAAAAATACTTATTTAACATTTTTAAGAGCAAATATAATCTTTATGCAACAGGAAGTTGGTTAGATACGCCATGATTTGTGTGAACCACCTACCAATAAGTATATAGTCTAAGACTACCATATGGATTCTGTAACCATATATGGTTTTAGAAATTCTAAGCTGCCATTCCCATATTGAATTTTTGAAGAAGGAAAGCGTTTTTTTTTCTTAAACCAAGTCTAGCTTTTTGAGTGAAACTTTTAAAAAATGATGTAAGATTTAAATTGGTAAATTCCTCTTATATGATACTGGGAAATTGAAGCTAATTTAATATGTATCAAACTAATGGACCACTTAAACAAGATAATTTATTTGTGTACTGGAAATGATAAACTGGAAATGTTTTAAGTGGAAATAGAAGTTTGGTCTCAAAGATGGATGAGAATGCACTTAAACACTATTATTTGCACCATTTCTAATGTTAATGTGATGCCCATTCTATACGCCGGGAAATCTAAAAATAATGCATTAAAAATACAGCTTAAATTTGACGGTTTTTTTCTCTTATGAATAGAATGCTGGGAGTGGTGAAATGTTTTATAGAGAGAAGCATGCGATGGTGGTGGGCCTTAAGTTTCTCCAGACAAGAGGAGTAAATGGAGTGTCTTTTACCCAACTTTTTGAGAACCTGTTGTTTGCCCTGAGGTACTGGAGGAGGGGAAAAAAAAAGATAAGGAAACTTGAAAAATTAACAAAAATATGATCAGATATCTTTCTAAATATTCTTTAAGATTTTGCTCATACCCATTTGAAAAGTAGTTTGTAAATCAAGACTTTGCGTAAGACATTGATCCTCTCTAAAGTTTTGACATTAAAAAAAAAAGCTGTTCACTGAAGGATGGCAGCTAACCTGAGGGTGATCCATCCCTGTTTTCCTGCTTCCCACCTCCGGGTTCCCTTCTTCCCCACTTGTGCCAGCCACTCTGGCTTTTATAACCTTGTGGGAGTTGAACAAATGTTCGTGCCTGCTTGAACTTTAGGCCTTATCTATTTGGCTGCTTTCCCTAACTTTTGCCTACAAAATTCTTTTTGGTTAATTGAACTTTCCAGTTGTTTGGGTTTGGAGTAAAAGGGAGTAGACTGTAATTATTTTCTATTAAAAGATCTTTTCTTTCAACTCCTGTTGGACGAAAGCAAAGAAATTTTTTTTTTTTATTTTTTGGTCAACGGAGTACTTAAGCAGACTATATGACCATTTATTTATTCAGCCAACATTTACTGAGTGACCACCTCTGTTGGAGGCTCTGTGCTAGGTGCCTGGATGCACAGTGGATAAGAAATGACTCCTGCTTTCTGGAGCAGTTATTAAAATGAAGAATAGACAGTGAATTCATTGTGAATAATCAAGAGTTGTCCCGAGTCTTTTGGACTTTAACATAGCACTTTATGTACAGTAAACATGCTTCAGCCGGGCGCACAGGGGAGCCGTTTCTTTCCAGGGTATTAGTCACTGCATAAATTCCATCTTACCTTCCCAACGAAGACATACTTTGTCAGTTTGGGTAATAACATGGCTTCTAAGTCATCTTAAGGTGAATGGCCTTTTAAAATTTCACGTAAAGTAATTAGGACATAGCAGATTTCTTGATATTAAAGTTCAGCATTTTGTATGACTGTATAGAGTAGTGAAAAGACAACCAGGCCAGCATTCCTTCCTGTGAACTAAAGCAGCTTCTGACAGCAAATTGGGCCAGAAAATTTATTTTTCTGTGGTCAACTTTGAATTATGGGTACTAATGAATGATGGAGCCCAGAGGAGTAGATAAGACTAAATGGGAGGGCGAGTAAACCTTTGTCCTCCTGTGGGACTGCCTCCCAAGATCTTTGAGAAGTCCCATCTCTGGATAGTGCTAGACCAGTGGTTATTAACTGGGGCAGTTTTGCCCCCTAGGGGACATTGAACAATGTCTGGAGACAGTTTGGCGTTCACAGCTTGGGGTGTGTCTCGTGGGTAGAGGTCAGGCAAGGGGCTTAAACATCATGCGATGTACAGGGCAGCCCCCCACGACGGAGAACCATCTGACCCAAATTGTCAGTAGTGCTGAGGTTGATGTAATTTCATCTATGAAATGCAGTAAAATTTAACTTCAGGAGAGTAGAGAACACTAACAGTGTCTTGATGTGACCAAGTAGTTGGCTGAGCTTACTTTACTAGTCTTAAAAGTGACTAGTTCCTGAACATCAACCCAAATAATTAAGACCAATAAAAGCTATCATTTATGGTGCTTAACTCTGTGCCTGACACTTGTATATGTTGTATAGTTTCTTCATGTTGTAAATTAAGAACCAGGCTCAGAGAGGTGAAGTAATTTGCCCTGGGTCTCACAGCAGGTGGTCATGGTTAGAAGGCGACATCAACATTAAGATTGTCTTACTCAGAAGTTCATGGTTTTGAGCACAACGTCGTACTGTCTCCCTTGTGGTATGCTCCATTCAAAACCTTACTTAAAATTAAAATTACTACATGTCCTATATACCATTGAGTTTGCTGGAGAGTAATTAAAAAACCATGAACGTTAAATCTGATCATACTTGAAGTGGCCAGGAGTAGGGGGAGAAAGGGACCTGACCTTACTTGAAGGCCTTCTATACTTCTAGAAAATATATGAGTTGAATTTACACGCATTATGTAATTTGATCCTCACAGCAACTCTACAAAGTGGTTATGATGCGCATTTCACAGATGAGGTTAGTTAAGTTACTTGTCTAAGGTTATACAACTAATAAGCGGCAAAGTTGGGATTTGAACTTCAGCCCCATGACTAAGCCACTGTCCCTTGCTACTTGCTCTGAAGCTTGGGGTTGCTGAGCGGGGCTGAGGTGAAGAGCCTGCTGCAGAGAGGTGAGTGACTGGTCCTGGGTAAGAAGTCGTTGCAGAGGTAACGTGTTGTAGACACAGATTACACCCAGGTGGAGAATGGGGAGGTGAACGATTACCTATACCTACCTCTACCTACCTCAACTGAGGAGAATTCAGTGCAACATGAAGTTTGTTCTAGAGATCTACCCAGACTGAGCCTGCAGTTGTCATTTTGGAGAACTTTGTCTATCTTCCTTGAAATTTTTGAACACTTTTTATAATGGTGAAGCTGGAAGTTACCTAATTATGTTTATATCCTTTCCGCGGCTTACCTTCAATTCAGCCTTTTTGGGACTGCCGTATAGAATTTAACAGTGACAGCATTAATTTTGTATCTTTGTGCACAACTTAAACATTTGTTTTTGCTGTGGACGTTGTTTTTATAATAAACGTCATCAAATTCATACTTGTGTTTTCCATATGGGGGGTGTGTTTTGTTTTGACAGCTAAATATTTATTTTAACTTTTGATGCGCTGTGTTTTAGAGCATAAAAAGGAAAAATAGAAACCAGCCCAATAGCAACCATATTTTGTCTGGCAAGCTTTTTTTTGTTTTCTGTTTTGTTTTGTTTTGTTTTTGTGGGTAGAAGAAGTACCTCATGTTTCATTTCATTTACTTTAAACTGGAAAGGAATTTTAACCATGATTCTCAAGGGCCAGGATGCTGGAAAAAAAAGTTATTTAGATAAAATGTGCGTTTTGATTTCCACATAGGACTGTGAGCCACAGATTCTGATTGTAATAATAATGTTCTGATTCTGACTACAGCAGTCAGCCACTTGGGTAATCAACCACTTGTGTGGACACGCATTGTGATACTGCCTGATTTTGTGATTCCCCTCCTCATGATTTTAGAGTAGACTTGAGAGATCTGGTAAAACCTGGAAGAATGCACTAATCCTTTTGAAAAATCTTTTTTAAATGATAAGAGTGGTAATTTTTCATTGTAGGGGCAGATTCAGAAAATACAAGTGTAAAGAAAAGAAAAATCAGTTATAATCCACCACCCAGAAATTAGTGACAATGTTTTGTATTTTTTTTAAATGCAATGGTTTTTTTTTAAGGGTGAACTCAAGTCCATTGCAGAATCTCCAGCTTATAAGTGTAGTCTAAGGTTTTTTTTTAAAAAAATTTACTGAAAGATCTTATGAATTACTGTTGCATCTCTAGATAGAAGTCATAGTCATGAAGAATGAAATGGGAATGCCACCCGAGAGTTAGAGAACGATCACGTGGCCTCCTCTTGTAAGCTCCTTAAAATTCCTCCTCCTCCGACTTGAGTAGTAGAATTTCAGGGCCAGAAGGGGCTGTCAGGACTCATCCCCCCTTTGTTTTACTGATGAGAAAACTGAGGCTCAAAGAGGCCAAGCACCTGATCCAAGGTCATATGATGTGTTAATGTCAGAGTTTGAAGTTTTAGGTCCTCCATACATACATGAGTTTTAGTTTCCTAATTAAAAACTCTTCACAGCCAGAACTTTTTGTTGGCCTGCCCCTCAAAAGAACAAGTTATTATGGTGAAAGTATATTAAGTATATACTGAAGGACACCAAAAAGCCAGGTTTTTCCTAATTTCAGAAAACGATCATAGCAGTTTTTTGCAGAAATTTATCATGTTATTTGCTTTACTGAAATTGAACATTAGTGGTGGGGAACCTCTTTTGAGCATCTAGCCTTTAATTTCCTCTGGCCTAGGGCGCAAGTACAAGTACCAAGGCCTGTCGAATATGCCTAGAGTCACAGAAATGCAGCAACGACTTTGTAAGAGTTTACACACATGAGCCTGGAAGACCCCAATTGGAGCCATCGCTGCACTAGAGTTTTCTTTTCCTTTGTAAAATGAGATGTCTGTTCGAATTGTGGGAAAGTTAAAATTGTTGGAAAGAAATTTTAAATTGGATTGCATTTGCTTCCAAACTTAGGTAGGAAGTTAAATTGTAGCAAATGCTGGCACATACACCTGTGCCCCCACGGTTGTTGTTTTAAACCTGGCACTGTTAAGAAATAAGTTCTTCAGCTTTCCTCCCTTTCTTACTTGGCCCTCTTTGTTCTTTCCAAAGCTGTGTGGGTCACTCCCTCTTCCTGTCTCCTTCGCCTGGGTATCTATTTACTCTCAGGGTGACTTTTTTTGGGTCCAGTGGACTCTGTCCACTTGCCTTTTTCTGGGCTCCGGAGTCATCACCATGTTCACCTGCCAATGCGTCTTCCCCTTCCCGCGTTTGCCAATATTACAGTTACCCCCTACCTGGGCCAGGTCCGTTTTTCAGCCTAGAATGGGCAGGGAAGCTGCTCTCCGGAGCAGGTGTAGGGTGAGATCTGGTGTTACCTGACATAGAAATGTCACTGTTAGAATAGAATTAAACAAAATACATCCGGAGATTACATAGGCTGCATATACTTGTAAACCTGTGAATGCAAAACCATCCCTTCTCTATGGCCAGGGCCTCAGCAAATGTGAAAGCTACGTGAAATAATGAATATGGATACTCAGTGCCAAGGGCTCACTATTCGAACAAATGAGAAAATTGTACCCTTGCCTAGGGGTGTGTTCGCAAGTAGTTTTTGCTCCTGTTCCTCATTATTGCCTGCTAATGAATATGTGCATTGTCAGTGAGCCGCTAGCTCTTCCCACCTTCCTGCAGTACGCTGTATTTCCCTTCTGAAAATGGGGTTTTCTCTGTATTTAAACCAATGAAATTTGCTTGCACCTCATTTTGGAACTACTGTAGGTGTAAAATACACCGGTCAGAGATACACGTGTACTGGCTTTGTAAGTGCAGTGAAACCTAGAAAAAGAAAAGAGCAATCAAAATAAGTCTTGGTTGCCAGCACTCTAGTTTTTGTAGCATTTATATTTTATTTACCCAGCTAAAAACTCTGGTTCTTACATATATTCAAGACATAAAATGTCCCATAGACCTTCTAATCACAATAATTTGCAATATCCACAAGGGTCTAAATGTGCTTTTCAGTACTAAGGACATGGTAGCTGGGAAAGGAGAGTTTTTGTCAAGGTTGTTTTGACAAGCATGGTACAAAAGTAAATTTCTGTACTTTATTAACAAGTTTTATTATTCGCTTTCAGTTTTAGAGTGTGGATAAGGCTGCTTGGCTCCTGTCAGATTAAAACTGTGTGATTTATTAGAAGGACGTTAAGGATTGGTTTTTCAGTGAATCTGCCAGGTCTAGTATTAGACTTTATTCTGGTTTGGGAAGCTGATTGCCAGCATCTGTCTCAAGACCTGGTCAATCATCTGCACTTTCGTGTGGCCAGGTGAACTGAAGTTAACAGGTGTCCCTCCAGGTTTCTTAGAGACTAAAGAGTACACACAGACACACACATAAATTCCAAACCATTTTGTATCACTAAGCCATAGCAGTGGATTTAGACATTTGAATTAACATTTTACGTTTTTCAACAGTTTGTAAAAAACACCCTGTAAATAGTGGTAGTTTCAAACATTAAATGATTAAAATATTAAAATGATTTTTTTAAAAAGTCCTCAACCAGATGGCTTCTAGAAGCTAAGGAGACACTTTATGTTCCTTGTCAAAGATTCTACATCTCCAGATGCCTGGGGCAGTTAAAATTTTCAAATTCTAGGCCCGTCCCTTCTAGGCCACAAGATGCAGAATTTTCCAATGTAGTAAGCACACCTAACCACACTGAGGAAAGAAACGAAGCAGGCAGACTAATAGGAGGTGAAAGTTTATATTTGCATTTACAGATAAAGCAGTCGACCTTTGTTAGAGCCACTTTTTAAATATCAACTCTCCCCCCAATTTATTAAAGAATAGCTAACAGAAATATACAATTATTTCTGTTATATTGAAAGTGTACAGTGTGGTACAATAAGTAAATTAGGTACAATAAATCTATTGTAAATAGCTTACAATAGATAAATTAGTTTGGGATGAACATATACACACTACTGTATACAAAATAAACAAGGACCTACTGTATAGCACAGGGAACTATATATCTTGTAGTGAAAAGGAACCTGAAAAAGAATGGATATGTTCGTATGTGTACAACTGAATCACTTTGCTGTACACCCGAAGCTAACACAGCATTGTAAATTAACTATACTTCAATTTTTATTTATTTATTTATTTATTTATTGGCTGCATTGGGTCTTTGATGCTGCAACACGGGCTTTCTCTAGTTGTGGCGAGTGGGGGCTCCTCTTCATTGTGGTGCATGGGGTCCTCATTGTGGTGGCTTCTTTTGTTGTGGAGCATGGGCTCTAGGCACGTGGGCTTCAGTAGTGTGGCACACAGGCTCAGTAGTTTTGGTGCACGGGCTTAGTTGCTCCGTGACATGTGGGATCTTCCTGGAGCAGGGGTCGAACCTGTGTCCCCTGTATTGGCAGATGGATTCTTAACTAACACTGCGCCACCTAGGAAGTCCCTATCCTTCAATTTTAAAAATGGTTTTAAAAAATAACAGGAAAAAAAATGAAGTGTACAATGTGATGACTTGATATACATGTACATTGTGGAATGATTATCAAGATAATTTAATATCTACTCTGTTGAGTATCATTTATGTACTATAAACTGCATCCAGTTAAGGCATACAATTTGACGAGTTGCAGCAGGGGTATATAGACCCATGAGGCCACCGCCACTCTGGGGATGTAGAATAATTTTGGCACTCACTCCCCCCACAAGCTTCCTCATGCTCCTTGTGCAGCACATTCTTCCCCAGGCAACCACTGATATGCTTGTGAGTGAGAGCTGCTTTCTAAAGTTAGATTTGAAAGTTTGTGGACCTTTCTTGATCCAAAGACCACACATAAATCCAAAACGCTGTTTTCTTCTCTGTATTTAAGATCAAATAATGTCACAGGGAGGTTCCAGGTTTGACTTCCTAGAACCTTTTCCTGATCACCTAAAGACGAGTACTTAAGAATTTTGCCTGCAAGTAAACCACAGCCTCCTTATGAAATAGTCTCATACATACTTGGATTGAAGGGAAATCAGAACCAAGAGAGAAACAGTTCTGATAAAACGGAAATGCGGTATATATTCTTCTGAAGTAGATAGAGTGAGATGTCAAATCCCCCAAGAACAGGACAAATAAAGTAATTTGAATTTTGCTTCACACTTATTCATAAATTAAAAATGGAAGCATGAGAATAAATGTTTTATACCTGTAGATCTATACCTCCCGCTAGTGTGTGTATAATCATTATTCAGGAATAACCCTATCCCTTGAGCCTTCCAAAAGACTTGAAACAGGCTTAAGAGGGAATTTTCAGTGGATGGAAGGTGTACCATCTTTGCACACTTATGTGCAAAGCCGGCTTTTAACATGCTGAACGTTGCTTTCCCACTGATATATTCAGTTGAATGGATGATTAGGCAATTTAAAGGGCTATAGTATTGAGATGCAGTTTGTCCCTCCCTCACTGACTCCCTCCAAATAATTCATGTCACCAGTCTTTTATGTCTCGCTGGCTCTCCTTTCCATTGCTGTCGCTCAGTCCTGCACCTAGTGTCCATCTGCCACTCCTGATTTCTACTTTCTGCCCTTCTCTACTTTCCTTTCCTGGTTTTCTTCCTCCTCCTCTTTTCTGTCTCCTGATGCTACTTCTCTTACACTGCTCTGCTTTCTCATGACAAAGCTGTTTTTATAAACATCTCCAGACCAAGTCATCAGCGGACTAATTCCAACATGTCAGATGTCATCTTGGTGACTGTTTTTCTTACTTTTTGTTTTGTGGTCCAATAATTTCTTCAGACTCCTTTTAAGTTTGGGGTCATGCTGGAGGTTTGAGAGTTGTGAAATGGTTGGTTTTCAGATACAGTGGAATATGTTTGCAGGGCTGTGTTATAGACAGTCTTTGAAACCATGATTCATTGAAATGAAGTGAATGATGTACATGACAATGTTCCTATGAAACTGCCTTTTACAAAGCTAAAGCAATTAAAATGGTCTTGAGGTAAGGAGATTTATTGTTCCTCAGAATGTACTGGAAAGTTTTTTTTGTCTTGGTTTGCTTTTTTGTTGTTGTTGTTTTTGGCTGCACCATGAGTCTTGTGGGATCGTAGTTCCCTGACCAGGGATCAAACTTGGGCTCTCGACAGTGAAAGTGCGGGAGTCTTAACCACTGGACTGCCAGGGAATTCCCCAAAAAGGTCTTTTTTTAAAAAAAACAAAAAAACTTTCAACATTTGTCAAAATCTATAGAATGCACAACGCAAAGAGTGACCCCTAATGTAAACTATTGACATTAGTCAATAATACTATATCAATGGTGGCTCATCAACTATAAAAAAAAAATACAGTAATGCAGGGTATTAAAAATAGAGGAAATTGGGAAGGAGGTATGTGGAAACCACTTTCTGCTCAGTTGTTCTGTAAATGTAAAACTGCTTTTTAAAAATATATTATTTTTTACTTGGGATTCAGCAATACAATGAATACATCAGGCACTTTTTATTATTAACTGATAGATAAAAGTGCAGTTTTTGTTTTTAAGCACTAGTAGCGTAAGAGAAGCGCTTCTTGGTGAGGGCTGTAACTTGCACCCTGGGCTCCCTGCATAGTGAAAGTGCGAAGCTCCCGGGAGAGCTGCTCGGAGCTGCTCACCATTGTCTGGTTGCACAAGAGTTGCTGAGCAGGTCAGTAACTCTGGGTTGGGACTTTCTCTGTCCACCACCACTGGGGCATTGTGCCATCTTTTTGGTGGAGTGGAGCCCCAGGCTTGACAAGTTCCCCATCCTACAACCCAGTGAGCCCTTTTTTGTCCCTTGCATTTGTGGTATCACTAGCAACAGTGACAATCGGTGAGCTCATGCCAACTCCTGGAGCCAATAGCCAGGGCAGAGTTTAATTGCTTTGGGCCAAAGGCTATTGCTTGGCTTGTAGTAGCATAGACCTGACACCAGAACCTCCGGGTAATTACTCAGTGTGGCCAGTGTGACAGTAAAGCTGTGTGAAAAGATGAGGTCTTTTAAGGTCTTGTTGTAAATGGTTTCTATATACTGGAACTGGGTGATTCTTATGAGCAACTACAAGTATGTGTTGCTTTCTTGAGTTGGCTGTGTAATCAGAACATTCTGTGTAGGCATTAGTAGGTGGGGGCAGGGACGGGGTGGGGCAGTCAGGCCTGAGAGACGTTGAGGCTAAGGGAGACAAGCAAACATAGGGATGGTGTTAAAGTCACTGGAAGAGAAGAAATTGACCAAGCAGCAAGAATTAAACCATAAATGAGGGCAGCCACTCAAGGAATCAAGGAGTGGATATCTTGGGGATATGGTTGTTTAAGGAATGTGTTCTTCAGGCTTGTGATTAGACCCAGGGTCAAAAACTTCATACAGTTAGCTGCAAAAATACTCATGAAGGTGGGAGTTGGTTGTAGAGTTCACCTATTTAACGTACTAAACTTTATTGTGTATTGGAGGAAAAATTTTAATGTTTGGATCTATATATGCTTATTGTTATAGCTGTTATTAGAGAAGCTTTTACATATTTTTTTTTCTTGATTTCACTGCTTGACTGGTCGATGGTACATGTGGTGCTACCTCTGTTGGAAGCAGCAGATTTTAACAGAGGGAGGGGAAAAGAGGGGGCAGAGAGAACCTCTCCCTTGAATCATAATCCATGATGGAGGCTGGGGATTCCAAGATCGCGGGTTACCCTGGGCCGGTGGTGATCTGAACGGTGGCACAGCCACTGCATTCCTTGTGGTCGCCTTCACCATCAACACCAAGCTCTGTGAGCTGACTTGATTGTATTGTAGAGGTGGCAGAAGTAACGGTCTGACCGAAGCATCCTGTGTTTGCCCCACAGTTGTAGACAGGCCTGGTCAGTCGGGAGGCCTGGCCCAGTCATGCTCCTCCCAGCCAGGCTGCTGGAAATAGCTAGAAGGCCTGTGGGGGTGCAGCGGCGATGACAGGCAGGGCGGGTGTGTGACAGTGTCCTCTTGCCCCTTGCTGCTCACCCAGCCGCTGCTCGCCACCCTTTGGCTCCTCTTTGTCTCCCTTCCCCTCTATATCCTGTTTACCCTTGAGTCAGTCACTTGTGGATTTTCTGTTAAGGAGCAAGGAAGGGGGGGAGGACCTCAGCACAAAAAAGTTGGGGCCCCTTGGCTGAAGCAGTCAAGCCCCCAGAGCAGTGCGCTTTACACTTTCCCCTCTGTCAAGCCTGGCTGTGCAGGCTTGTTAGGTATCAGATGGAACTTGGGGTACTTGTAAAAGTTTCTGACATACAACTTGGAAGTTGATTTGTGTCACCTTATAAACTTATCGTTCCTTCCACTTTTAAAACCCTTATAATACGGGGATATGTGTATAAAAACAGATGATTGAACTTGGTGTACCCCCCCAAAAAAAATCATCAAAAAAAAAAAAAACCCCTTATAATTTTCCGTTATGTGTGTATTATTGTCCCTGTAGCAGACACTGGCTAATTGATTGGAGCAGGGCTGCCCAGTTGCCAGCACGTAAGGAAACAGTTCATGGAGTATCAAAGCCATCTTCTAGAGTATGCGTCCGAACACTTCCTCAGATGAAATCAGCAAATGTTTATTGACTGCTTACTCTATGTGCAAGGCACTTTGCTAGATGCGCTGGGGCATATTAAAAACAAAAGGGATCTCTTCAAGCAAGGAACATCCATTCTAATTGGAAAAGCTGTTAGAGACACATGAAGGATGCGGTGGAAAGAGCACTGAACAGAGTGGGGAGGAGGGAGTCAGGAGTGTTGAATCCTAGCCCAAGGTATAACCATCTGATTACTTGGACAAAGTACTTCCCCTCTCGGGGTCTTAGTTCATAAAAAGGGAATCGGACCGGGTAATCTTTAAGACTTTCTGTAGATTGGTTCACAAACAAATGGGTTAAAAAGTTAACAGTACAAGGCGGTAATAGAAGGATTTCAGAAGATGGTACCTTCTCTTTTGCCCAATGAAGTATGCTTATAATGGTTACTATTGTGTGTATATGATACATATACTGTATAATTATACTAATTATGACTACAGACTGGTATTTCTCCAAGTGGGGGCCTTGGACCAGCAGCATCAGCATTGCCTGGGAGCTCATTAGAAATGCAGATTCATGGGCCCCATCCCAGACCTACTCAATCAGAAGCACTGGCAGTGTAGCTCAACACTTTGTGTTTTAATAATCTGCTCCCCCCCACCCCCAGGAGATTGTCACGCTCTCTACACTTTGACTACGGGCTCTAGGAATTTGGAGTGCTGGTTCTCAAACTTGGCTGCACATTACATTCATCTGGGGGAACATGGGGGGCACCCGGACATTACTAGTTGCAGCCAATTTGAGAATCACTGGTTTAGGGAGGAGGTGCACCAAAGCACCTGTTACTCAATAGTGGTGGCAAAGCTCAGAGGCACGGAGTCAGCCACAGCCAGAGCTGAGTGTGGGGGAAGGGGAAAGAAAGGTGGGCGTGAGTACGACTGGAAGGCCTTGAATTTCGAGCTAGAAATTTGGCCTTTAGGTTACAGTGGAGGAAAGTTTGGGGTGAATGGAGTGATCTGTTCAAGGTGGAACATGTGAAAGGTTATTGTGGCAGCTCTATGAAAACGGGTGTACATCTGTAGTCAGGAAGTCTGGTGAGGTAGTCTAGGTGTGAAGTAATCATGAACCAGATTAGGATTGCAGAAATGCGACTATACGGAAGAAAAAGTATGAAGGCTCTTTTGCAGGACAAATGGCTAGGATTTGGTGATGGCTGTGGGGTGAAGACAGGGTTAGAATGTCTTTGGCTCAGGAGTTCCTCTCCTCCTGGGACAGCCAGTGCTCTCCAGATGCAGCTCTTAGAATTGTCACGTCTGATGCATCTGTACTTATCCTTTGTGATTTGTTGCTTTGATTTTGGAGTTCTAATTTGGGGGGCGGGTATTCCCCAGTGAGTTATAGAAAAACGAATTATAGTCACCCAGAAAGCTACCCATGGTCATTGTGGCGGGGGGA
Organism: Hippopotamus amphibius kiboko; assembly: GCF_030028045.1. Classification (NCBI taxonomy): domain Eukaryota; kingdom Metazoa; phylum Chordata; class Mammalia; order Artiodactyla; family Hippopotamidae; genus Hippopotamus; species Hippopotamus amphibius. The sequence goes on along the minus strand of NC_080203.1, from coordinate 17,518,505 downwards.
AGAATCCTGTTTTTCTTGATGAAAGAATGCTTGGAGTTGTGGGAAAGTTGTAAACTTGGCAATGACAAATTCAAGCCTATCACTCAATTAAGAGAATTTTTATTTTATCATTTGTTTTATTTGGGAACTGCTGTAATAGTCATTGAAGGAACATCAATCTCCGTATTTTTAAAACAAAACAAAAATACCATTGAACATTAGGGCAAAGGACAAGAATTTCAAGGTTTTACCTTTTGACTTTAGCAAATATTTGCTGCTTGCATTTTTCTTGCTGAATTTTGCCATTTGATTTGTGGGGTTTTTTTTTTTGCATCATTCCTACTTGTTTTTCGTGCTTGATAATTTTAGTTTCCTTTATTCTGTTATTGGTGGCTTTTTAATTTCTAAGTATTCTTAATGTTCTGTTATTATTTTTTTGTTTTACTACTTTTCTTTAGTCTTATAAAGCTCATTAGCCAGCAGTTATGTAAAGACATACACAGAAAATACCTGTAGTCTTTTTGTTGTTGTTGTTTTCACCTTTCCACCCCCTTCACCTATTTCCCCCAACCCCTGCCTCTCCCAACCACCAGTCTGTTCTCTGTATCTGAGCTTTTTTTTTTTAATTTTTAGATTCTGTGTGTAAGAGAGATCATACAGTATTTGTCTTTGTCTGACTAATTTCACTTAACATAATGCCCAGAGGTCCATCCAGTTGTTACAAATGGCAAGATTTCCTTTTTATGTGTGAGTAGCATTCCATCATGTATACATGTACTACATCTTCTTTATTCATTCATCCATTGATGGAAACGTGGGTCATTTCCATGTTTTGGCTTTTTTGTAAATAATGCTGCAATGAACATGGGGGTGCAGATATCTTTTTGAGTTAGTTTCTTTGGATAAATACCCAGGAATAGAATTGCTGAATTATGTAGTAGTTCTATTTTTAATTTTGAAAGAAACCTCCATACTGTTTTCTGTAGTGGCTGCACCAATTTACATTCCCACAAATGGTGTAAGGTTCCTTTTTCTCTACATCCTCGCCAACACTTGTTATTTGTGGTGTTTTGATAATTGCCATTCTGATTAGTGTGAGGTGATATTTCATTGTGCTTTTGATTTGCATGATGTCTAGCATCTTTTCATGTACCTGTTGGCCATGTGTTTATGTTCTTTGGGAAAATGTCTATTCAATTCCACTGCCCTTTTTTTAAAAAATAAATTTATTTATTTATTGTATTTATTGGCTGTGTTGGGTCTTCGTTGCTGTGCGCCGGCTTTCTTTAGTTGCGTGAGCAGGGGCTACTCTTTGTTGCCTTGTAGTGGCTTCTCGTTGCGGAGTACAGGCTCTAGGTGCACGTGCTTCAGTAGTTGTGGCATGCGGGCTCAGTAGTTGTGGCTCTCGGGCTGCAGAGCACAGGCTCAGTAGTTGTAGCACATGGGCTTAGTTGCTCCGCAGCATGTGGAATCTTCCCGGATCAGGGCTCAAACCTGTGCCCCCTGCATTGGCAGGCAGATTCTTAACCACTGTGCCACCAGCGAAGTTCCTCTCCACTGCCTATTTTTTAATTGGATTGTTTATTTTGCCACTGAGTTGTATGAGTTCTTTGTATATTTTGGATACTAGTTCCTTATCAGATACATGATTTGCAAATATTTTTCTCCCATTCTGTAGGTTGCCTTTTCATTTTGTTGATCATTTTGTTTGCTGCACAGAAGCTTTTTTATTTTATGTAGTCCCTATTTTTGCTTTTGTTGCAAAAGTATTCTCAATGTTTTAGTACTCCAGTTAAAAAGGAACGAATATATTTTTATTTCTTATCCTCCCTTTGTGACCAAAATTCTTTAAATTTGCATCAAGAAATGGCCTGTCGAAAGAGCTCCTTAGTGCTTATCTGGGGTCTGGTGGGCGTGCTGCTTACCTTTCCTCCTTTTACTAGTTTAGAGCTTATGCCATACCTGGAAGGAAAGACCTTTTATTACTAGTTGCAAACCTGTAAAAGCAAATTTGGTATTTTAAAGGGGTTCCATATATTCCAATGCAACGTTTTAAAATGGCTCACCACTGTAACTTTGGAAAAGTTGTGCACTTTTTAGTTTTCTGAAGGGACTATAAAAATCTAAGGATGAATCTAGAAGGATCACAACTTGAAATGTGTCATATATCTAATACATATCTTTTAATAGTCTCTCTTTTCCTAGACTGAGTAAAGATAAAACCTTTTTCTTTCCAAATTGTGAAGAATATTGTATCATATAAAATAAATGTAGAAGCTTCTGTGGAATAAATGATCTTCCAGACATAGTATAGAGTATGTTAGACTCAATCTAAGGACACAAAATTAGATTTTATTATATTTCTATAACAATATCCTTTTGGTTTTTGTTTGTTAAGTTAATGTGTTGGTAAAGATTCAGTGATGTTTCAGATCTTGATTATGTTGAAATTATTAAAATGAGGCATCTTTTTATCTGAACCATTTATTTATAACAATAAATTATTTTGCTGGATAAAAGCCACTTTATCAGTTCTTCTGCTGAAGGAAAGAAGCCAGTGGCCATCTTGTTTGTATTTCTTATTGTGTGCTATGGTAACGTTTCAAATGTGTTTTGGACAGTGCATATGCTGATATCTCTGACGGCCATAGCAGCATAAGCATCTGAATCAAAGCAGGATAAATGGGAAGTCTTAAGCTGCTGCCTGGTACCATCACAAGTGTACCTAATTAAGAAGGTATTTGGGGTTCACTACTCTTTGGTTTCTTAGGTAGGAGAGAATGTTCTGAAGGACATGATTAAGGAATGGTTACCATGACAATCGCATTCAAAGAATTTAGCGGAGACAATGAATCTGGGGTTCATCCATTTTGATTGATTCAGCTGGTCTTTTAGGTTCATTCAAATAGCTGCTGTCTCTGGATTTTATTTTTCCATGTAATTCACCCAATTGATTGGTGATTTGGGGATCACTTAAGCTTGGCTGTCCTCAGTGATAGGATCGGCAGTGTCTGTGACCAAAATACCATTGTTAAACCTGAAGGAAAATGATTGTGTTTGTTAAATGTCACTAGAATTTAGCTTCTGGCTTCTGGAATAACATAAATGGTTTGTCTAATTTCACTTATTAATTCTGTCAGGGTGGGATGAGATTAACGTGATTTATTTTAAAGCATGACTGACCCTAAAGTGTTCGGGTTTTATTTTGGATTACTTTGCTGTCATCACATTTTACCCAGGGTGTTTGGCTGCTGTTCCGTTTTTACTCTTTGACTTGCACAATATCATCAACACAATTTGTGCTATGTCTGGTCAGAGCCACAGTTACACACTGCGGATTGAAAAGTATACACAACTCTACTGCCATGAGTGCTTTATCCTCCCAACCCCAACTGAATGTTAAGTGGGACACACTAGCCCCGACAGTAAAGTGAAATGGACATACAAATGCTGTTAAAATCTTGCTGTACATTTTTAATCCTTCTTTGTGGGCTAGTTCTTGACGGTGAAATCATGAACTGTGCAACCCAAGACTCCTCTGGCAGGGGCCCAAGTTGGACCCCAATGAGAGAGCTCTGCCTGCTTGCTCAGCCTTTGGGCCTTTCTCTCTTTTGCCCTCTGGAGGGCATCAGGGAACATGACATTCAAGGACTTCCTTTGCAAGGGAGAGGCGGTGGCTTGGTGTGGCTACTAGAAGACAAGTTCTCTGGCATCCCCTGGCCCCACCAGGCTCCTTGAAGCCTGAACTTGGGGGAGGTAGGGAGCAGAAAGAGAGAAGGCAGGGAAGGTAGTGGCAGGGCTGGGGTCCTAGGGAGGAAACTATTCTGGTTCTTTAGAGAATGGATTCCTTCAAGTAGAGCCTAGTATGTATTAAATCCATCTCCAGGAAAAATTGGTTCTGGCAGGGTGAGTAAAATGGACTAGTATAATAAGGCTAGAGTGTGATGGATTCAGGTTCAAAGTTGAAGTTGGGTTCGATCTAAGTAGGGGTCTATTTGGGGCCAGGTATCTGTGGTAGCATATGAAATGGTTATCCAAGTTTGATAACATTTTCACTCTGCACCTGCTGTAATAGTAGTGATGATTATATATCTGATATTCAGTGAGTACCTTGTATGTGTGAGGCCCTGTTAAGTGCTTTACACGTGCTGCCACCTTAAATCCCCTCCATGAGGTCAGCTACCATTATGAGGTTCACAGAGGTTGTACAGCTAATATGAGGCAGGGCCACCCAGGCAGTCTGCCTCTGGCGCCCTGGCTGTGAACAGCTGTGCCATGCTGCATTCCCCCCACAGCTGCATGAAAGGGTGTGGCACCTTCTAGAAACAGTGAGTTCCACATGAGTGGGGTGTGGGTGGTGGGAGATGAGACTGAGCCAAGCCTTTTGTATGTACATGCTACGTCCGAGGAGATAGAAATCAGGGATTTCTGTTCCTGACACCAAGAAACTTAAAGTCCTGTAAGGCAAACGAGGTATAACATAAAACCAATGATACATTATTCATATGATAGAATAAAAAAATATTATCTCTACTTAAGTGTAGGTGGGAAGGGGACTAGAAGGTATTCCATTGGAGTCAGTCACTTTTAAGCATTTTGCTTTTGAAAGTTAGCTCTTTGTTGCTGGCACAGATTTGCCTTCCTCTGGGCTTTTGAGCTGGCAGACAAGACCCCTGTCCCTGTAGTCATCAGACTTGTCTATTTTGAGTTCAGAAGAGTTGATTTCAACTATGACAGTTGTCATTAAGGTCTCTAAACAGGTGAACCCATTAGCCTATTGAACTAACTGGACCAGTTACTTATTTTCCCATTCAGTAACATTGAAAAAAATCTCTAACCACTGCCTGATTGATGATGGGCCTGGAACTGGTTGGTTGGGGTGGGGGGTGGGATGGGGGGCATTTATGAGTCTGGTTATAATCCTTGGTTTATGTTTGCCTGATTTCACTCGATGGATGCTTCTTGAGCGCCTCCAGTGTGCCAGGTACTGTTCTGTGGGAATAGAGCAGGGAACAGGACAGACAGGGCGGGGGGGGGGCCCTCCTCTCAGGGAGCTGTCTTTTCCTCAGATTTCATTTGCTCATGTACATTTTACAGTTGATATAAAAGTGGCTTTGGTGTGAGTTTCAGGATTTCCCACGGTGGCGATGATACAACGATCACACTTTCTCCTTGGCCCTAACCAATCCTTTCTGAATAATGGGGGGCGGATCGGGTGGTGATGTCAGCGTGCCTGTGGGGAGGCCTCACGGGTGCGGAGGGGGCAGTGTGTCGGGGTGTACTGTCTTTGTGTCGTGATGGGAAAAGCACAGGGCACACCTGTTTCCTAGTCATGCAGAACCATCCACACGGGGGTGAGCCTGCCCACCAGCTTGCGTCCTAATCCTGTTGTTGATTGGAGATAACTTCAGCCCTCACAAGGCACCTCATCTCCATGGCAACACCTCTAAATATTCCTCTGGTGACTTGTGCTCTACATTCTGTCTGGATCTGAGCCCTCCTGTGGCAAAATATTCTAGAGATGTTAAAAGAGGGGGGAAAAAAAGGCTCAACTAATAAATCTATTCTAAACCACTGAGTCATTTGTTTTGATTACCCGGGTGATTGCCAAATGTTAATTTAAAACTGAAATAGGCCATGAGCTCACTCCGCTAACAATGCTGAGTGTTTGAGCTAATACAGCTTGATAATGAGGGGGCCAGATCCGCTGCCGGTGCAAATGTTATGTGATAAACAGACATTTGGGGAAACAAGCAGAACATCTTGGCAGTTTTCCTTTAGCTTTTTAAGGGTTGTAAATACAAAGTAGAATGTGTTACCGTGAGCCATTTCAAAGGAAGTTGGTTTTGGTTTTTTGTTTGTTTGTTTGTTTGTTTGTTTTAGGAATTTCTAACTTTTCTTCTGAAAACGTAACTTGACGTCTTGATTCTCATTTTTTCCTAACTTAGGCACATCAGAGGCTGTCATCTGTGTCCCGCCCTCACTGAATACATCCTGTTCTGCACACATCAAGTGTGAGGTAAGTTTTCCTAATTGTCACACATTCTTCACACTGATCTCCACCTTCTGATGTGTGGTGTTAGGGTCAACATTGTACAAAGATCTCTATCTGTACAGTAGATTTGAAGCAGGTTTGTTTTAATTGACCTGACCAATATCACTGCTTACCCTAGATACTAGGTCTCTGAGGAATGCCTTTTCAAGGGCAAAAACATCTCATTTGCTTTTAATTTGGGGGCATGAACAGTGAATGTGCCAAGCACAGCAGAATGGTTAGAAGGTCTGCTTGAGGGTACAGATCTGCTCATGTCGCCACGTGAACAGCAGGGAGCAGGAAAGCTGCATGGAGCAGATCCTGGGCCGGAGCCTGAGGAGGCTGGGCCTCCCGGTCAGCTGTCAGGACTCTTTATGCCTCGGGTGAGCGAGCCGAGGTGTAGGGCTGCCGCTGCAGAATCTGGTGATCTGGAGCGTTTCCGTGGAGTCACATTAACGTGGGCTGGCAGGTCGTTTTCTGATTAGGACTAAAGTTCCAAGCACAGCCACACGGGTGTGAGCAGTGGGGTGGGCCAGGCCTCCCGTTTAACACCCTGGATAGGTATCCTCCGTCCTCTTCCTTAGCCTCGGTGGCTTCTGGACACTGTGATGATACCGGGTTGCTAGTTTCTCTCTCTTGAGCGGTGGGGGACGTTCACCTTAGGAAGGGGAAGGAGGGAACCCGCAGTACAGCTCCTCCAGGCACAGTGTGAGCTGCCACAGTCGTTCTGCTTCCTGGGCCCCTGTCTCCTTGCGTTTGTGAGAGAGGTGGTAACATTTGCTGGCACTGGACCGCTCAGAATTTCCACTTTCATCCATTCCATGCTCAGTCCCACATTCAACGTAGGGCCTTTTATTTCAGTTAGGGGTGATGCTCCCTAGGTGGAGAGAGTTGCCTTTGTTACATCTATTTGCTGCAGGATTCTCCAGAGATTTAAAAATATATATTCAAATATATTATAGTAAACCCTAAATATAAATATAAAATTTAAACCCTAAAGATATTAAACCCTAAAGAGTGAGAAAGTAGGAAAGCTTTTTAGAAGTGTTTAATCTGAATTTGATCTATTTCATCAATTATGGTGGTAGTTGGTGGTTGTTCCCAGGGCCTGGGCCTTTAAACTGGCCCTGTGACGAAAGCTGCAGCAGCTTCTCTCAGCTGCCAGCCTCCATCGACTCTTCCATCTTCAGGTCTAAGCCCTGGCATTACTGTCATCCACAGCCTTTACCTAAAAGGGTTGTTTTCAAACTTTTTTTTTAATGATAAAAGTGTGTCTTCAAATAAAACGTGAGGTCTAACCCCAGTAGAGAACACTAAACCAGAACTGCCTTGGCTCAAGTAGGAGGCTGAGACTCTTCTCTTCCAAGGAGCCCTAGGGCAGTTGAGAAGCAGTGCTCTGTTTAAGGAGCAGAGGTTTTCACTCTGTGCCCTTTCACAGCACTTACTTTTATTTTTCCACAGAAACAGAGACTAGATTGTTTAAGGATGTACCCAGAAGAGTTAAAAACATCCCCCTATCAACTGAGTTGGAAATGCTCACCAGGTGAAACTTGGCCATTCACATGCATTGTTTGCCCTTAGTAATTCCACAGCAATCTGCAGCCTTGACAGACTTTGTAAGAACACTTCAATAGGAACTGTGTGTACAAGACTGTATTCTTAAAATGGAACATTTTAATTTGAAGTCCTTTTGCGCACATATTTGAAGTGGTTTCATGATATTAAAAATACCCCAATGACATCTTTAATTTGACCAAAACTTAGCATCTTTGGGTTTTCTTTTAGAGCAGTGAGTTTCTCAAGCAGGTTAATAAAATAGAATCCATCAAGTTGTGTTTCACTGTGACAGAAACGTATGGGATTGATGTGAAACAGTTCAACAATCATGATGCAGTGGCATCTTACGATCTTTCTTCCTTTCTTTTATTCATTCATTCACTCATTCATTCAGCCCTGCTATGGACTAGGCCAGGCATGTAGGAGTGAGCAAAACAAAAAGAATGATACATTTTGGTCTGATATCCTTCATGTGTAGGACATCCCTAGATTATTTTTCCTTTTGCAGATGAGGAAACTGAACGTTGATTTTCCTTTTTGAATTACATTGCCCAGTATTGAGTAGACCAATATGGGTTCAGGGGTGCAAACACATATCCCTGTCTGCAGTCTGCTCCTTGAGTCTGTGAATGATGCCACCTCCAGATAAGCATGTGCAGATTATAAAGGATGCCTTAATTCCTGGGGATGCAGCGGTACCTGGGGCCCAAATGCACCCAAAATGAAAACAAATGTAAACTGTATATTTCACACTCTAGTTTTTTTTTAAAGTTTATTTGGAAAAATTGGACAGTTTAGGAAAATGGACTCTGTAGTTTCCACATGAGGATATTTTTTTTTCATGATAATGTGTCCTGTTTTATGTTTAGTACAGCATTTATCACAGGTAAACTTTATAATTCAAAAACTTGAAATTGTTCCATTTGGCTGCCCTTTAGGTATGGAATTACTTGGAACAAAAACTTGAACACAACACAGTTCCTAATGCCCACTTGAGCTGGGTGCTCTATGTATTTGTTTTTGTAGTAGAGACAATAGTGTTAATTAAGGAAACATTTATTTCACATCTAGGAAATATTTGTATCATTGACATATGGTCACTTTCATTATTGACTTGGCAGTTTTTAATACTCACAAAACTAAATTTTTAAAAGCAGTAGTCATAGTGATTTGGTTTGTACCATTTATCTTGACACGACCTCTCTTGGTGCACGGATGGGTCACACAGGCTTAAAGAGTTTGGAAGTCATCCATCTAGAGTCAAGGTCTCTGCTGGTGGGCTGGATCTGGCACACAGAGGTGTTTTTTTTAAATTCGAAGTGCATTGCCAAGCGTTTAGAAATTGAGAGATTTCACATTTTTTAAAAGTCCAGATTTTCATCTTCTCTTGAAATATCAGAAGATCTGGCAGCATCGAGCCTGAATTCCTATTGGGCAACGCTAGGCTGGAGCCAAATAGCTGCTATATCTTTAGATAGAACATGAACTCTGAAACTTGCCACCATCTCCACCACTCTGTTATCTCCTTAACACTAAGGACAAGGGTCGAGTGCCGTTTTCTGAATGTCTTACTCATTTGTGAGACCTGCTGGGTTCTTACGTGCATGTGTGACTTTTCAGCTCCAGGTCTAGGTGAAATTGCAACTGCAGAGTTAGAGCCATCCTTCCTCCCAAAACCTCAGCATGTGAGTTTTCAGGTGCACGCTGCTGGGTGATGTTCATTTGAAGGGGGTACCTTAAAAGGGTTGAGGGTAAACATCGGAGGGGAGGGATACCTTTTGATGGTGCCTCATTCAGGGCAGGAGCATCAGCCGAGCTGAGAGGAGTCCTGTGATCTCTGTCAGTGCTTTTCAGCCTTTAATATGGAGATTCTGATGCAGCAGGTCTGGGGGCAGGCCTGAGGTTCTGCGGTTCCCAGCAGCTGCTCATACACGGCTATGCTGAGGACTCACCTCTTTGAGTGGCGAGGGAACTCTACCCTAAAGCAGTCCTAAGAAAAAGCAGTCATGCAGTGGTGGTTCTAAATATTCTCTTCCTTTGGCCTGAGAAAGAGAAGGAGATCTTAACCAGGGTCTGTGGGGTTAAATCTTCACTTCTGGTTGCAGCAGGGAAGATTTTTAAAAATTAATTACTTTTAATAGAACACAGCCTGTGTAAAAGACAAATTCAACTTTTATTTTAAATCTTGTTTTAAATTAAGTGCTTCTGATAAAAGAGCTAGATATGTTAAAGATCAAGAATCATGAAGTAGGAATTAGAGCTTTAAATTTTATAATTATAGGAGAATATATTTATGAGACTCTTAGAAACTTATAAATAAGACCACAGAAAATAGGATAATAATCAAATCCCTGGAACTATGATAACCTTGTGAACTATAAAATGATATAAGTCAAGGGAATTCCCTGGCGGTCCAGTGGTTAGGACTCTGAGCTTTCACTGCTGTGGCCCCGGGCTCAATCCCTGGTCGGGGAACTAAGATCCTGGCCAAAAAAAAAAAAGATAGAAATCAGAAAGGAAGAGATCAACAGATTCAAATATATAAAAGTGTGCTGAGACAGTAGATCTTAAGTATTCTCATCCCACACACACAAAATGGTAACTGTGAGGTGATGGCCGTGTTAACTTGATTACGGTAATCATTTCACAGTGTATGCAAATGTCAAGCCATCACATTGTATACCTTAAATATATACAGTTTTTGTAATTATACTACAGTAGAGCTGGGGACAAAATACTGAAAAGGAAAACATGCAGGAAAAGTTTGCAGTGAATTTGACATGCTGATTAGTTTCTGTACTACGCACAGAGTTCATATAGATTATAAGGCCCAGCCCAGGCCCGGCCTGCGGGAGGTGCTCTGTAACTGTTGGCTGAATGAATTCTCCAGTAGGTAGATGGGTAGAAGACGTTCATGTTCTGTCACAGAGTAAATGAATGTGGAATGCATGGGAAAGTGTCCCACCTCACTGGTATGCAGAGACGAGCATTTTCAAACAGCAGCAAGGTTCATTTTTTTGTCTGTTAAATCAACAAAAACAGAAAGAAAACCCGATGCTAATACGGTTGCCTTGGAACCAGTAAACACTTACTCATTGCTGGTAACCTTGTAAGTTGGTAAAAAAAAAAAAAAAAAAAAGCTTTTTGGAACATTATTTGGCAATATATGGCAAAATTCACAAAGATTGGTACCCCTTGATCCAGTAATCCTATCTGGGGAAATGTGTCGTGAGAAACAAGCTGTTCTAAGAAAAGAAGAAAGCTGTACATTATGGGGATTCATCACAGTGTTATTTGTAAGGACAAAAAATGAGAATTTAAACATCCAACATTAGTGCAGTGGTTCATTTATTCGACAGATAGTTTTGTTTAAGTGATTATGATACCTCTGTGTAGTGGAATTCCATGAATCTGTTCAAAATTTAAATTTTGATGGTTGCAGAGCAGTATGAAAGAGTTCGTATAATGCCTCCTTACTAAAAAATGCAGGATACAAAATGGTATATGCACTGTGATTATAACCTTGTCAAGTGATGCGTACATACGGACAAGAACCAGAAGGCGCCTGGACAGATGTAAGTAGCACTCTGTTTGAGGTTTTATTTGTGTTGTCCTATTGTTTGCACATTTTAGAGGAGAGGTTGAGCGTCTTCAGCTTTTACCTCCTGACATCAACACCACTTCGCAAGTAACGATGTTCCCGTTGATCACAAAGTGGGTGTTTAGTAAATAAGTGTGAAACACGCTGAGGACTCCTGCCCAGGGCCTAAATGCCGAGCTCCAATGGTATAGTTCCTTCTTGCTTGTTTTGTTCCACCATCCCGAGCCCCCCTTTTTCTTCCTGGGGTCGGCAGAGAGGCATCTTGATGTCCCACATGACAAAGTGTAAGTGTCTGTCTCGGAGCTTCTCACTGACGTGCAGCAGGGCTGGGGCGTGGACCTTCACGTGTGCTAGAACCTCGGTGGAGCTGCGAGGAAGGGCAGCATCCATGTCGGCTTCTGGTTTCCTTCAGAGAAGCAGCAAAACGCCACCTCAGAAGTCCTGAGCCTTCTCTCGGTGCCCCCTCCCCTCCGGCTCTGTTCCCTGTCTCCCTGCTCTCAGTATACTTTTCTCCTTTAATTAGGTCAGTTACTTCATGTCTGTTTTTCTTTTTTGACATGGTTTCCTCTGGCTGTAGCGCCACATATTTTCCCCATATGTCATTGCCTCTGCAGCTTCGTGTTGCAATCGTTTTTCAAGGGGAACAGAGAGCACGGTGCCGAGGGGGCAGCTCTTGACTCTTTGCCTGCCCTTTGCCTGCATGAGCGGTTCCTGTTTCTTTTGGGCCTAGTTCTGTTTGGTTTTGTAGTCTTCATCATCAGTTATGTTTGGACTGAAAGATACTTAAGTAAAAATAACGGTAAGTCAGAGAGATGTCTGGCAAAGGTGCAGCACATTTGTTAAGGTTGCTGGTTTATTTATCTCCCCTGTCTCTATGGTGACTAAATCCAGGGCTGGGATTTAATGGACTTAATTTTGACCTCTTGTACATCTCCTGACTTTCCCAGCCTCTGATATAGAAGGAATTCATTTTCACTGTAGAAGAGAAACTGCCTCGCTTAGAGAAAGGGTCCTAACTGGACTCTGGAAAAGTGGTATCTCCAGAGTCTCTGATTCTTCTGCTGTCTTTGATCAGAGTTCACGTAGCACTTGTAAGAGAAAGCAGAGAAGTCTTTTAGATAATCATGCGCACGCGTGCACACAACATTACCAGATTACCAGTGGCCCCAGGAAATACTTTTCTTTTCAGTGAAAATAAGGTATTGTTTGGCTATGTGAGTGAACTTTCAGTGAGAACTTTTTGTAAGAGAATCTTTTTTCTAAGAATATTAAATCAATGGGAACATTGATTGGATATTACAGTTTTTTATTTGTAAAAAGTATCTCCTTTATCCATCACAGGATTCTAAGTCTCCATGCATAGAAATGTTCGAACCATATTTCAGAGTTCAAGTGTATTAAACTGTGCCCGTGGAAGTCCACAATAAAGGTTAGGTCTGACTAGGATTCCCACGGAAGAAGTCAGATTTGGACATTAGAATTCAAATCTAGTGTTCTGTCCATACCTAATTGATGTGAAATGAAGACGTGGATCTGTGACCGCTAAGGTAGCTAGAGTCAAATCATCTTCAACTTCGCTTGATTCGAATGATCCTTTAAAACTTTTTATTCTCTTCCATATGATGCTTTGAGACTTACAGGGATACTCCAGCTTTAGGAAGTTTACTAATATACCGAAAATCGAGTCAGAGTGCTTTATTTAATGCTAGGGTGTACTATGTTAGTTTACTCATGGATAATTTATCTATCTGCAAGTCCTTTCATCTTCCTTAGGAAAAAACTCACATATGTAAATTTTCTTTAAAACCAAAACAAAGGAGTTAATAAATGATCAATAAGGATTGTACAAAGACTGAGACAGGAGACATTACTTAAGTGCCCTTACATCCTTATTCTTTAATAAAATATTAGAGTTCAGGTCTGTCATCAAGTTCAGTTCAAGTGCAACAGGAACTTGTGAATATTTAATGTTTTTATTAAGATTTTGTAACATCATAGGACTCAGTAGATATGGAAGTTGTTTTAAGATTTTCTCCATCATCAACTCTTCTATTAATAGTACAAAGACTTGAGAAGCCAATAACAGATGCTCACTTGTGAAAGAGATGCTCACTTGTGAAAGAGATCCATACTTGGAAGACAAATGTTGGGTACTGTTAGGTTCTGGGGTTGAAACCTTGCTCATGTGTCTTATAGCTGTGAACTTAGAAAATTTATGAGATTAAGGTCATAGCTAAATCATACACATTTTATTATGGTTAGTACAGCAAGCCTGGGTGAGGTCAAAGCTTTACAGAAATCAAAACATTAAGGCCCAAAGCTATTAACAGCGCTAGAGGAAGAGCACTTGTATCCTCACTGCTATCCTCGTCACCATCATCATAGCAGCCTTGTGTGTTGAAAGGCCAGTGTGGAGAACTGTGCTGATAATAGTTATAATTTATTTCCTCATCTCTTTAATTCTCAATATTTCAGTTTTGTTTAAACAGCTCTAGGGATCAAATCTATTTAAATTTAAAAAGGATGACATATGTAAAAATGTATTTAGAATAGTAGCCTCATTTTCCTATCCTGTCAACCAGATAAGCTTCCCCCTTTGTATGGCATCTCTCACTGAAGGATCTCCATTTATTGGATGCACAATTCGTTTCTGTAAGAGTTCTTCACCTAGGTAGGAAAGCAGTAGTCCTTAGGTAGTTTGGTGAGAATTTGTGGTCTTTGTAGGTCTCTGGACATCTCTTAAAGCATGTGATATGTGTGTGTGATATGACCGTTTTTATACCTTCTTCAGGGGCTATGAATTAATAGTTTACTTAAGATATTCCAAGTGTTTCTTTCCCAGAACAAGTGGAGTTTTTTCTGTGGATTCTGGTGAGGGATTTGTGTACATAGTTGTCAGTGTATGTGGCTGGGGGTTCGTAATCCATGGTGTCTTTTGCTCACAAAAGTGGTTCAGGTGCTCACTAATTGGAGAGGCTGAGTTCTACCCTTGGCATTGGGCTCACATGATGGCTTTGAACCTGGAAGCAGTACAACACGTTCTGTTATTTGCAGCCCGTCCTTTATGCTCCCAGCTGTGTCCTCTGTACCGTCCGTCCTCGTAGACTTTACATAGGCTCTTGATCCAACTCCTTTGGTCCTTTCCTGTGTGTTCTTCATTTTTATTACTAGAACAGTCTAAGGTACAAATTGAGTCAAGGATTTGGTTGGGGGTCACTGCCCTAAATTGTACTCTGCTTCCCCAGGAAGCTCCTTGGGAGCAAGAATTACTGATGTTTTCTCTGGTGTCCTTCATGTCATTTATGACTTATGCCAGAGGCTTAGTAGGCATTTACTAGAGAGACAGTTAATTGAATGAAAGGCATTATGTAAATTACAAACCATAGCATTACCGCGGCATTACATAGAACAATCTCAGGATCTTTGTTTGACTCCCTGTTCCTCTAATATCAGTATTCCTGATGGTTGGAGCATATTCTCAAATAGAACAGTCCCTCCTACCTGATCCCTTATAGCATGGCATCACATTTTTCTAGCATTTTATTACGAAGTTTTTCAGACAGAAAAGTTTGTTACACAGTGAACACTCCTTGCCCACCACCCAGATCTTATAAGTAAACATTTTGCTAAATTCGCTTTACTACATACCCCTCTGTCCATTAGTCCCTCTTCATTTCTTGGCTACATTTCTGAGCAGCCTGAAGGTGTCCATACACTTTTACCCCTAAACACTGCAGCACGTGTATCATTATGTGGTTGCAATTTTGACATTCTTAGACCTGCTGTCAGATTTGCTAAGATTTCCGACGTTTATTTTGCTGGTGGCTAGAAAAAGATGGTAAGTTGAATGTGAAATAAGCTCCATTTTCAGACCTGGGAGAGTTTTTGTTTCTAACTACCAGCAAGGGAAAAAACACTTTGTATCACTGCCCTTTTTCTCCCACATTACACAGTCACATTATTTGTATTGTTGAAACTTAGGAGGCCAGTCTAAGAAATAAAGTTGAGAGTCTTGTTTATATGGGTAAAACCGGAGAATTGGGGTTGGGGATAGTGGGGCAGAAGATTCGAGTTAGATACTATAAACGATGGGGAAAGGGATTCAGAATCAGGAAGTTACCAGCATGATACCACTTACTTACACAGCTCTCAAGAGGGTTTCATGGCTGTTTATATTACGGAAGGCTGGTAGATTTAATAAACACGAACAGTACAAATAAGAGGGTCCTTCTAACCTATTGGCTTTCACATTATATTCCGTGGAACCCTAGAACTCATAGAAATGTTTCAGAGGTTTCACCAACATTTAAAAATCTAACGTGAATTAGATTTTTAGAAGTGTATCGAACTCTGTAAAGAACACTAATAAAAAACAACAGACATACTCAGCTATGTTTTGTAGTAAATTTTAACATGGTAGAGAACACTTACTGAATGACTTTAAAATAAGTAAAGGTTATTAATGTCAGCTTAAAATAAAATTTTGGATAACACTTATCTGTCATCCATCAAAGTCAGGATAATATTTCTCTTGTGGGAATAAAGACAAAAGGTCTTCAGTGAGACCATTGCACTAAAGCCATGGTGTTAGGGCATCGGCCTGCAAAAGCTGAAGTTACATTTTGGTTTCCAGTTACCGTGAGCACTTATCCATCTGTTATATTTAGAGTTTTTTTTCTAGTACCTTTAGGAATCTGGAAACAGATGAGTATATGCTTTCAACTTGAAACCACCATAAAAGGGGAGAGGTGGTCAAGAGGCTGGAGGCTGGCTCCAGTGTCATCCCTCAGATGGGCTGTGTGAATGGATTTAGGGAACCTATCGAAAGGTCTCTCTCTTGGCTCAAACCGCTTAACACAAGTCTGAAATGTATGGGTGCAGTAGTACAGTTCCTTAGGAGATTTTCAGGGCTTCTTTGATTATGCCCAAAAAGGCTTACAGTGGCTCTGGCAGATTTCTTTCACTTGGAGGCCACCGTACTCACTTTGGTCCCTTCATTCTGGGTGGTATCACATTCTGTGCCTGTGGTCTAAGCCAGTACATGATTGTTTACAGCTACAGTTGATTTTTAAAATGAAATGATGTTGCAGTGAACACCTGTATCCCAAGCATCTGGAGTCTTCCATTAACATTTTACTCTTCTTGTTTGATGATATAGCTAGCCACCCTTCTATCTAGCCATCAATCCGTGTGATTTTGGGATGCATTTCAAAGTAAATATGTGGTAGATTTCACCAGTCAAATAAGTTCATATATTTCACACACTTTGAGTCTGCCTTTTCGAACACTATACAAATATGCCTAAATTGGTGTCGAGTTTAGGCGTTGAGTCCTATGAAAGAAGGTGTCAAATAAATGCCCTCTTTTTACTGGGAAAAATTTAGGAGCCTTATTTTAAAATTCACAGATTTTCTGGGGGACTTCCCTGGCAGTCCAGTGGTTAAGACTCTACGCTTCCACTCCAGGGGGCACGGGTTCGATCTCTGGTCAGGGAACTAAGATCCCCACATGCCGGAGCCTGGCCAAAAAAAAAAAAAAGCCACAGAGTTTCTGGAATTCTGGCATGGAGTTGGAAAAGAATACTGGCTTATTTTTAAATCTGAACTTTTTCGTGACTCAGATGTTGCTGACCTCTGATAGAGAAGGGGGGTATACTTGTAAATTTTGTTTTCATCATTGAGACAGGAGCCAAATAACTTCCAGTTCTTATATAGGGTCAGGGTCATCTTTAAAAGTGTTACAAAATACATCAGGTGTTGGTCACTCCACCAAAATCTGTTGCATTTGGAAAGCAGGGGAGCAGTTAACTAAGGACTAAATTTGGTCTATGCTGGATCCTGTCCCAAACCCTGGTGTCAAGGTGTTAAGTGCCAATTATTAAAAAAAAAAAAAACCACTCTTGTTACAATTGGAACCGTGACACCGGGATGGAGATGAGAGATTTTAGCATGCGGCTTTTGCCCTCTTTATGCTGAAAGCACTCCCTCTGACCTTACAAAGCCGCGTTGTTGTTCTCTTTATTCTCAATCCCCAGAACCCTGTCCAAACATTCTCCCTTGGCTCTGGGGGTTGGCTGGTTATATTTCCTTCTGGAAGTCTTCCCTCACACTCCTGAGTTAGCTGGCGGGAGATCTCTTAAAAGCACTTCCAAGCAGTTTTGCCCCCTCCCTATAGGGGCTAATCCTGCAGTTTCCACTTCAGCTCCAGCTGCCATGGCCTGGGTAGAAGCAGATCTCTGCGATGCTTCCAATCTCTGGACCTTCCAAGAAAATAGGATGTTTAAGAACAAAAAGTTAGTATAGAAAATCTTTGGGGCAGGGATTAGGTGGGGGATGTGAGTGAAGAGCTGGGTGGTTAGATATATCTTAAACATATCAGTAGAACGTGAATTTTAAAAATTACCTATAGGGAGTTGTAAAAATTTAAGCAACGCCCTCAGACACGCTTTAAAACCCGTAAAAAGTCCTTGGCACCACGGAAAGATAATGCCCTTTGGTGTTGGAAGCGACTATTAGGTTGCAAAGGTTTCAGTTCCTCTACTACTGACTTGCTCTTTGATCTCAGAATATGACTGACTTATTCTGTGATGGTTTCATAAGCACCGATAATAAAACTGATTTACTGTATATAGTATAATAGAGACATTTTAAAACTATATCTAGTTTCTGTTATAGCTCAAGTTTTTTGAATGATTAACATTGAGGTATTAACATTAATTTTGTTTGAAAACTGTAGTTTTGTATGTGAATACTTTCTATTGTCATTCGTATGTACAGAACCACCCTTAAGTAAATGATATGTCCACAAATCAGTTAAGAAGGTTCATTTCCTGACTGCAGAACAGATGTTTAAAACACAGAAATTGATTTGACTGTGTACCTGTTGCTAGCAGGAAGGTGGAAAGTTTTCTAGATTTATGATTACGACAGGTGACAGTATGAGCTTCTATTCTTAGTTTGACCTTGCTCCCCTCTCTTAAGGCAAGACACTTAATCTTTTTAACGTCTCAGTTTATCCATCTGTAACACCTGTACTCTTCTTTCATGAAAACAGTACCTGGTTTATATTTGATAGCATTTGAGGACTTGATATAGAAGGTGGCATCAAGGTTCAAATTACTCTGTAGAAATTATTTGTATGTTGAATGATAATCTTGACAAATTACTAATTACTACATTTAGAAAGTTGCAACTCTGGAGGGAATTGATATTTGATATTGTTGTCCTGTGTGTTCTAAGTTACCATCATAACAGTAGGAAAATAAACCCTGTCTTGGCTGTGTTACAAAGGGATTAACTCACTTCTTCAAGTGGTTACTAAATCTCCAGCCCTTTAGACAACAAATAAAAAGTGCACCTTGTTTTATTTAATTTTTCTGGAAAAAAGGTCTTCTGACTAACCTTGGCTTAATTCTTTTTCTTTTGTTGAGAGCTTTCCAAGTTGTAAAGAATGAAGGATAAACCATGTTGGTTACTTAAAGCAACGGAAATTACCGCAGAGGAGCATGCTTTTGATTTTTAGATCAAAGCAAAGAACCAAGATTATGTGGAGCTTGCTTAACATACATTTGTTCCCAGCTACTTGTGCCTTTGCAAAGAATCAAATATTAACTAAATATCAAGAGGATTAAATAGCTAGACCCTAAATAAAACTAAAATACCCGTATGACTATTTTCTATATTCTATATCCTTGGAAATTTGGGCTAACGTGAGAGAGAGAGAATCCCTATCATGGAGATCGCCAGTCTTTTCACAATGATCTGCTACTAGATTTTATGGTGTATGGTGTATAACTGTGTATGTGTTTACTGTGAAAATTTTATAAGTCGTGAAAAGTGAAATCCACTTGAAAAATTAGAAGACACTGTCTGCTTAGGTACAAAGCCTGATTTTTAGATATTTTTTTTTTACAGATATTTTATTTTGATATAACTTTTCAGTTCATATAGTACTTGGACACAAATGATTTGATTTGGTTCCTAAAACAATCCTATAGGGAAAGCAGGATAGGTATTCATGTCCCCATTTTATCAATGAGGAAGAAAAATTAACTTGGCTTGTGAGCAGGTCAGCAGAGTCTGGGGATTCTATCTGGGGTTTTTTATTCCACATCTGTTGCTCATTCCTTAAGTTACAAAACAGTGAAGGCAACCAAACGTCCACTGTTCTTTTCATTAAATGCAAGCATAAAAGGAATTTAACTTTTATAATGTTGTCTCTGTTTATTTTGACAAAGTTAACTTGTAATTGATTTTGCACTTGCTAAAACTTTCAAACTTAAATGTCTTATTTCATAGCTCCTGAATTCATCTCTTCTCTGTACACTTCCTTGTCCAACATGATCATTTATATAGCATTTATTTAGCATTTGTTTCTGACATTAAATGAGTAGACAGTTCGAAGTGAATTAAAATTAGTTTTGTGATTTTTATTATACCCCTGGTCCTCCACACTGACCTGCCACAACACCATGACTGAGGATCCCTGTTTTAACAGCTAACAAAAATTGCTGGTAGACATACTTTTTGATGATTTACATATATTATGCTAATTTATGAACATTAATACCTTTTCCTGAAACCCAAAGAGTTAGTTTTTTTTAATGTTCACTGTGAGATTGGAGTGGGGATACGAGTGACATTTCTTTTTGTTGTTTGTCAGAGAAGGAGGGAGGTACAATCTGAGTTGCTAAATCAGTGACACACAGGGCACGAGTCAACTGGCTTCTGTCAGTTATGCGACCTTTAAAAAACCAAAGTGCCCGTTTCAGAAAAGACTGACTTTTGAGACGACAGACATCAAGCTACTCTTCTTGCAGGGTTCATTTAAAGCTCTGATGCAGACAGAGCTGGAAAATCCCTGACAGGTTTCCATCAGGAAGGCGTGTGGTGTTACCTTCCCGGCGGGCAAGGTGAAGGTCAGCTGTGTGACTCGGCCGCACCGGCTCAGTGCTGCGCATGGGCACCCGTGCCCAGCTCGGCTGGCTCCATTCCCCAGCTGAGAAGCCACCTTTCATTTTGTTCAATAGATAAAGAAGAGAACGTGAACATTTGGAAGTCAAATACCATATGTACTTTATAGCTTTTTCGCCTAAAGACTTGATGAACACTAAGCACCTCCTTAATCTTGAGGGGTAGCGCCTCTGTTGCCACCAGTGCCTCACGGTGCGGCACCGCACCACGGTGGGCACATGGGTACGTTGTCAGCATAAGCGTTCGACTCAGTTTATTGTCTTGTAATTCATTGGCCAGGCATTGTGGTTTGGTGCAGAGAGCACTCAACTTGGAATCCAAAGCCACTTCCTGTCTGGGTGGCTTATTAGCTGAGGGTAACCTTAGCATAGCCAGCGTGGGATTTCCAGGTGGCATCTCCTCTGCCTGAACAAAAATAATCTGCCATTTCAGTAAGCCTTGCTGGGTGCTGCCTGATCCACTTGAGATCCCTTCATCCTTTTCCTTTCTCTGTCTCTCTTTCCTCATAAATAAATCACAACTCTGGTTCTTTTGGTGCAGCTGACCCTATTAGAGGAAGACAATCTGATCAGCTACTTTTTTTAGTTGATTCATTCCATCATTTTAAACTTTATGTATTTCTTACATCATTGTTTGTAATAACAGACTGGAAACAACATATGTCTATCAGTGATGAACTGTAAATTTTGGTACATCTACACAGTTGAGTACTGTGTACATATTACCAAAGTGGAGGCTCTTGATGTACTAACACGGAAACTCTCTAAAATATATTGAAAAAAAAGGCAAGGTGTAGATTGTTTTTTAAAAAGGAAAAAGAAAATGTACGACTGCCTATTTTTCATATGCCCAGTACCTCTGGAAACATAAGACACCAGGATCATTGGTTCCTGCTTGAGAGGGGAAATAGGTGTCTGGGACTGGCAGGGGAGGAAGACTTTTCACTATATACTCTCTTACACCTTTTCGTCAATAGATATTTAAAAATAAAGTAAGCCGACATGCAAAAAAGGAAGTTCACAGCAGCATTATTCATGGTAGATGAAAAGTAGAAACAATTCATGTCCTTCAACTGATGAATGACTAAATGAGGTGTGGTCTATCCACACAATGGAATATCACTCAGCGATAAAAAGGAATGAAGTACTTACACGCCTACAACATGCATGAGCCTTGAAAACATGCTAAGTGAAAGAAACCAGTCACAAAAGGTCACACATTGTACGATTCCATTTATATGAAAATGTCCAGAATAGGCAAATACCCAGAGAGACAGAAAGTAGATTAGTGGTTGCCAGGGGCTGGGGAGAGAGGGAATAGGGAGTGACTGCTGATGACTATAGGGTTTGTTTCTTGATGATGAAAATATTCTGGAATTAGATAAGGGTGATGGTTGCACAACTTCATGAATATACTAAAAACCACTGAAGTGTGCACTTCAAAAGGATGAATTTTATGTTGTGTAAATTGTATCTCAGTAAATAAAATAAAAAACAACTTGGTGAAGTCATGAACATGGAAACTTTAAGAATAACTGTGAACATATAAAACAAAGGACAACTTTCTTAAGGTTCCACCTAAGAAATCTTTCTGTTGTAAAATATTTTACTTAGCATTGCTGTTAACACGGGAAGATTTTGTATCCTTTGGCTACTTTCACTAACACCCACCAGTGATCTTTTTCTTTTCTAGGGGAATATTGTTAACCCACATGAAGCCCTGGTTGATAGAATTTTAAGCAAAATAACAACAACAAAAAAAGAATTTTCAGTTAGATTGAGGCTGCAGGCCTTCCCCACTCTCTGCCACTAGGAGAGAAGGTTATGGGAGTTTTCAAAGGAGCCTCAGAACCTTTGGAGCAGTCTGCCCTTCCTCTCCTTGCAGCTGATCAAAGAGTAAGCCCTGCCCCTAGCCTGCCTCCCCAGTGAACCCGTGAGCCACCCCATGCCCTTCCTTGGGTTCTCCTGGGTCGAGCTGAGTCACAGGATTTGAGGAGCCCTTCCTAATAGAAGGGGGTTAGCTTTGGGGCTCTGGGCTGAGATCAGTGGACCTGACAATGTGACCTCTCTTCCCCTAGTCATGAAGTGTTCACAGGCGCTGGGCCATTGCTGTCATAGCATCGGCCTGTCCGTGGGTGGGTCAGATGACAGTCTCCTGTCAGTCTTTCCAATTCCAGGCGCTTAACCTCAGTTCATCTTGGGGTTAGGCATGGGGGGTTGAGCACAATGTATCTTTGCTCAGGGGTGGGGTGGACAATGCACATCTCAGTTCTGCCTCCTGGAGGCTTTTGGCCTGCCTGTGCTCACTCAAGCAAAGTCTCCCCACAAGCAGTCTTACCTCACCAGAGCTACTGAGTCCTCCTTGACAGTGGCCTTAGAAGAGAGCATCTTCAGATGCGTGTCCTTGGCATTCATTCTGAATGAACCCATACGATCCAAAACTAACCTGTGTTCTGGCCAGAGCTGTGGTTCCCAGTGGTACAGGCAGCCTCTTCTCATTGTTGGATCTTTATAGGCCAACTGAAGATCAGAGATGTGAGCCACAGGGGGCCTACCTCATTAGTTAGTCTCATCAAAGCAAGGCCTTATTCATCGTGTAGGAAGGTCTGATCGTGCACTGGGCTCGCTGGGCCCTTACTTGTAGGAGGGACGCAGGGAAGATCCTTCCCCAGCCCAAGACTGAGCAGGGGACCTAGACCTAGTGGGTCTTTTATTTTCACTAGAGGATTGAAAAGGCAGAGTTTCATTCTCCATAGGTCTCTGTCATCTGTTCGTAAGCCCTCCTTGTCTGTATGGGAGGTACTGCTCTCCCCTCTGGGCTGTCCCGACTCCTCTGAGTTCCTAGGACTTTCAGAATTGTTCTCGGGTGCCCCAGTCATTCTCAGGCCCATAATCCTTGCCGCTGGGCTCTTGGCCAATATCCTGAGCTCTTATGTTTTTCCACATGCCACCTGTGGATTGGTAAACTTGAAGATAAATTCCTCTTTTGCAGGAATCTGCTTCTTAGGACATCCATGGTTTGTTTTGTTTTTTTTTTTAATAATACATTGTGCTTACTGTGTGCCAGTCCCCATTCTAAATGTTGCCAATATTTACTATTTTATTTCTCATGACAGCCCTGTTAAGGTGGGTACTCTTGTTGTCCCCATTTTAAAGATGGGCAGATTGAGTCACAGAGAAGTTAAATAATACTTGTTTGCATACAACCACTAAGTGGTAGGGGCAGGAGTCGATTCTAGACATTGTGGCTCCAGAGTCCATGCCCATAGCCACTATGCTGTGTTCCTTTGAAACTTTATAAAACAGATAACCCCATATTAAACTCAGGGCAAATTCTATGTTATTTGTCTTAGAACAATGTTAGTTGTTCAGACAATCTCATGTAAAGTTAAGACTTGAATTTCTTTCATGGAAGCCTTCAAAAATAGTTATAGTGCAGTTTAAACCATTTTATCTGAGTTCCATTGATGGCAGTGGTCACCATCACTGTTCATTTGGGTTTCAGTACCTCCAACAGTCTGGTCTTGTTTACACTCGTTTTGTATTCACATGCTTGTTCTCTTCGATTACGACACTGCTGGGAAACCACCGAGAAGGGTTGGGGTTTGAGGTGAATGTGGTGTCATCTCTCCCAGCACATGACCTGTGGTGGCTTCTACTCCAGCTGCAGACTCTTTCTCAGGCTGTGTTTGCTGGACCTAGTGGCCCTGTCGTTCTGTTCATGTGCTGGCCACCTGGCACGGTGAACGTACTGCTTGACTTCCTCTGCTCCTCCATGGACTGGGCCCTGTTCTCTCGCCTCCATATCAGCTGCTGCTTCCCACTTAGCTTGGCTGAAGTGTACGGTCACTGTGACTAGACCCTTGCTGTAGCATGAGAGAGCCTGCAGGGTGTTCCATCCACAGATCACAGAGCTGTCCCTTAGTCTCAGTGTTGGTGACTCAGGCACCCAGCCTCTGCTGATGATTATTAGGAGTCACGGGACTGGGGGGCAGGTGGGGTGGGGGGATGCATTGGGAGATCGGGAATGCCATATATGCATTACTAATAAGAAAAAAATATCAAGCTGTACACTTTACACATGCAGTTTACTGTATGTCAGTTGTATCTCAATGAAAGTTCTTAAGAAAAAAAGAAATCAAGGGACTGCGACCCCCATTTAGCATCAACCTGCGCGCCGGTTTTCTGGTGTCGTGAATAGAGCGCTTGCTGGGAGCAGCATGATGTGGTGC
Organism: Hippopotamus amphibius kiboko; assembly: GCF_030028045.1. Classification (NCBI taxonomy): domain Eukaryota; kingdom Metazoa; phylum Chordata; class Mammalia; order Artiodactyla; family Hippopotamidae; genus Hippopotamus; species Hippopotamus amphibius. The sequence continues at coordinate 17,494,131 of NC_080203.1, read as the reverse complement.
GTGGAGCAGTGCCCTGGGGGGCCCAACACCCAGGTTCCAGACCTGGAGCTGCTGCTAATGCAGTGAGGAAGTGTCTGTGTCCCGTACCCCCCCCCCCCCAGTCTCTGGGCCTTAGTTTTCCCATCTGTAAGATGAGGTGGTTGGGCTAGACAGTCTCTGAGGTCATTTCCGACCCTGTCATCATGCGGTCTTGACGAAGGTGGAGCCCCTGCTGCTGTGCCGTGTCCTCACCATGCACAGGCTGACAGGGCTGCACACAGCAGGGCACACTGGCCTTTACTCCATCTTGCCACTGAGTTTTCCCATAGTAGTGCCTGTCCTCGCCAACAGAATAGCTCTTTCCGCAGAAAGTTCTTCATGTTTGCTCTCTCAGACATGAGTCACCGTGGACCAGCGCCCTCCTGGATCAGGCAGACAAATAATGGCCCTCAGGGAAACTTGGCACATGGGGACCCAGTGAGGCGAGGCTTTCAATCCTCCAGAAACCCGATTGGCCCTGCTGTCAACCCTATTGTCTGACAAAATCTAGACTTCCTGAGTGACACCCAGATCATGGCTTCATAACTTTCCTCCCCCTGTGCTCCCACACCCACTTCTGTGCACTGTGACCAATAGCACAGAACTACTCTTGAGTGTTTCCAACCTCTCCCTTGAGTTCTGGGGCTTTCCCCTGTTTGGGAGTTGAAAGCACCAGTGCGTAATGAGGGGATGTAGTGATTCCAGTGCTTTGGTGCATGAAGACAGGTTGTATGTTACTCGTTGAGATCTCACGAAGCAGGGCTTGTGAGGTATTATAATCACACCCCTGGTCAAGGCAGTCGGTCCCAGGTAGCAGAATTAAGAGTAAGGAGATGGAAGCTGATTTGATTTGGTGTTCTTTCCTGTTATGGATATTAATCAGCTGGCTGAACTATAGACTAGGGTCATGGAATGTTTAGCTCTCAGGCATCTATCAGAGGCTTGAAATGTCCATAGCAGGTGGGCTTGGTGAATGCCAGGACTTAGCATGATTGAAAGGGTGTTTTGAGTCATGGCACATGGCAACATGGAAATAAAACAGATATATCACAAGTGGGTGGTAGAAATAGACTGGAAGAGAATTTTTTAACACCTAAAATATGACAAAGATTTATCCCTACGAGCTTCTCGGTTTCATGAAATACTCGTTTTCCTCTGATCTGAAATTATTTGTATGACATATTTCCTTCTAAAACTCTGGTTTCTGTTTCTTTTATCACTTTTTCTTTATTTCTTCTTTTAAGTGCCACTTCAAATATATATTTTAAAATCTGAGATCATCATAGTGGCTACCTTTGAAAGTCATCTGTTCATTGTCCTGATGGTGATTTCTGGTCAGAAGCCCACAAACATAGCTCTGGGATGTGGTTGGGATAGTTCCTACATCTTGGCGAGAGTCTAGGAACAGTATAGGAAGGGGCAGACTTTGGGGACAGGAGATATTTAGAACTGTTACTAATCATGGAATGACATTTTCAACAATCAAATGGCAGAGGCCATGGCATGTGTTTAAATGCTTAATCTCTGAGTTTTCCACAGAAACTTTCTAAGCCCTGGTGAATTGTGAAATGAACAGCCCTTCACTGGAGTGAATTAGCATTTCCAAGGTGCTTGGCTGTTTCCAGGGTCTTTTCTTTGATGCATTCTATCTCATTTGTAACAGGTCTTCCCCCTTCATAGCCACCCTGTCCTTCCCTCTGAGATTCGGGGGCCCTTTGGGGAGGAAGAATTCCGAGTTTGCTTTCATTTGGGTCTTACCTGATATAATCACTCCTCATGTGGCTCGGGAGGTCCCCTCGCTTTATTCTTTAACTGGTTGTGACCCCGAGTTGTGACACTTGAGCAGTGACTTTGCAAAATCTGGCTACTCAGTAAGAAAAAGTGCTCTTCCCACCCTGAAGATTGACAGGAACATGAGAGGGCAGAAGTTGTCCTAGGCTTGTTTCTGGCAAGAACACACAGGACAAGAAATACTCTGGAGAGCTCGACATTGAATCACACCGTGTCTCGGTGCGTGACTAGGTGCCTTAATCTCACAGTTGGAGTCACTCGGGAACATTGTTGGTGGAGGGACCGGGGAGCCTGACAAGTTATATTGAGAAAAAACTTGCTGTGCGTTAACGTGTTAGTAGTAGGCATGGGGAGAAGGAGAAGAATGGAAGAGAAAAACGGAGATGAAACCACTGATACAGCCACAAAGACTCCATTCCAGGTTGTTATCAGCCTCTTGCTTCTGGCCATGACTCACGGCCAGCAAGTAAACCTGAGTAAGTTTTCAGAATTCTTTGGTAAAAGAAAACTACAGTAAAGGGAGAAGGGTGACCACGAGCCAAGCCACGAGTGAAGTCCCAAGGTGTGGGCCAACTGGGTCACTGAATTTGTCGTGTTTGACTCTTAGGTTGCGCCCCTTTGAACTTTGGAAGTTTGATCCTCCCCGTGGTGTTTGTGAGGTAGGGATTCTGAGGTTCGATTGCAGGGCAAGAATCCCCACAAACATGATTCTACTGGAACCTCACCCTCATCTCTATTTCTCTCTCAGCTTGACAACTTGGATACTATTAAAGGGGCTTAGTTGTTGACATCTCAGAAGAACCTCATTATAAAGCCCAAAATACAGTGCCACTCTTCCCCACGCCAGCTCTGCCTCCCAAGTGCCCCATCGCTTCCCTGATCACCCAGAATCACCACCTCAGAGGGGTCGCGGCTCTTCCTCTTCTGAGATACCTAAGCCATCCTTTCCGTGACATCTCGGCGGGACAGCTGCCATTCCCTGCCAGACTCCCTCCCCGCCTCACACTCCCTTTGCACAGGGCAGAGAGGCCCTCCGAGCTGTGCTTTCCCCTCTTGTGTGGCTGTATGTGCCACTGCTTCTTGGTCCTGCACTCCCGCCGCCACTGGGCTGTGTCCCACCTCTGGAGCAGGCCCTGCTCTTCTCATACCTTTGCTTACACTGTACCTTTTCTTGGAATGCCCCCTGCCCTTCTCTGTGTGCTACAGTCTCCCCCATTCTTCAGGGACCAGGGCATGTATCATCACAGCCATCTAGTCTTGTCCGATTTCCCAAACCCGATGTGATCTCTGCCTGTAATAAATCTCGACACCACTTTTCCATCTGTCTTGACGTACTCACTGTGCTGGGCCACTTGCATGCTGGTCATCTGTATATTGATCTTGGTACACTACAAAGGAAGGACTGTCTCTTATTCTTTGTGACCAGCAAAATATCTTGCACTGCACAGTAGGACGTGTTCAGTAAGTGCTCTTATAAAATCAACGAATGGATGGGGTGGTAGTATCTACAGGTGGAGCCAAACGTAGGTTAAATGTGAATGCAGAGTGGTTGGAAGGCAAGCGTGTGAAGTAAATGTTTCTCAGGGGTTCTCATGTGAGAAGGGGTTTGGGAGTTGTGATGCTCAACACTCACTGAAAAGTCATCCCAGTGTTTGCTAGAGCAGGACAGGCTGCAAGGCCTGAAATGTGGCCTTCAGACACTACAGAGATTTGTTCATCAAACACCAGCCAGCTCCGCCAACAGCACGTGAAGGGGCTTTGTAAACAGTGCAGTGATTATTAAGGATGTTGGTACACATTGTGCTGTTAATGTGTAACGAAGGTGGCTCAGATGCTGATGAAACCAGTGACCGTTTGGGTGTCTGCTGAGTAACTGTCAAGGTTTCTGAACCACTAAACCCCACCCACTCTTCTTACTGAGAAATTGATTCTCCCCTGGCAAAGAGCCTTCTCTGTTGAGCTTTGTGACTTGAGGACATGGGCAGTGGGGACAGATGTCAGAGCAGGTGGTGGTCATACCTCATGAAGTTCTTAGGAAGGCAGAGTTCACCTGGTTGGTGTAAACTGTGGAATAAATGCTGTTGCTGTCGCCCAAGCCCCCAGCTCACACTGGCTTGTCTGAGTTGACTAATTAATGAGTGGCCAGAAAGCAGTTCTCTTGTTTTTGTGTTTTTTCTTGTGTTTCAGGCAAAAGAGATTTAGGTTAATTTGCTCATTTTTTATGGCTCTTGGTCTGTCCACATTCTGTTTCCATCTTTCACTTCCTAGAGGAGGGCCTTCAGTGCACTAAGCTTATTATTCATAGCACGGTGAGAGGGGCGTTTAAAAATACCTTAGCTCTACCTAAAAATACACCTCATTAAAATTGAAAATTTAGGGTTCGTTAAAATTTATCATCTAATGAAATAAGAGCATTTCCTCTGGGTGAAAAGTCTGAATTTGTTTTAGGGGCGCGGCGTTGTTCGGAGTGGCCAGTCTCCCTGCCAGAACGCAATCAGCCGAGATAAGAAAGGGGCTGTGGAGGCGTGGCGGGAGCGCAGTGTCACTTCCCTTCTTTTCCCAGGCCTTTGTGGGTGTTTTTTTTTTTTTTTTGACATCAACGTAATAAATCTGCCTGTAACATCCAGGATTTTATTGTTATATCATTTTCCAGCTAACTACAAGTTACTGATGGTTTAAAGCTGTCTTCTAGAGTAACTTTCATTAACCGTTTGAAGAGCATAAGAACTGTGAAGCTCATTGAGTCATTCATCGTGAAGCGTGTATCGCTTACCTGCTAGTTCTGGGAACAGGAAGCCAAGTAAAGCATGACCCCGGCCCTAAGCCTGCGGGGGAGATGTGTGAATAGGGTGAAACCAGTGACAAGTGCTGGACGAGACATGGCCTGACCCAGAGCGAAGGTTGTCTCCTTTCCTTGAAGTTCAATGGCTGAAGCCACTTTTAGGGTTCCAGGTGGTACTGTGTTTCAGTTTTATATGTGACTTGATTACCCCTTTCCACATCTTTTGATTCATTTTTTTCAACATACAGTTTCATAGGAAACAAATTGGGGAAGGTGGTAGGGAGAGTGGGGGTGGGGAGCATGGTTGCGATTTCAAACAGGGTGGCCAAAGATGATGGCACTGAAACAGTGACTCAGAGCAAGGCCTTGAAGGAAGCAGAGGAGCAGCCGTGAGAGGCTCTGTGCTGGGAGAATGGCTGCCGGGACCCTGAGGTGGGGCGTGTTTGGAGGGTGCGGGGGCCAGCAAGGTGTGAGGGTGAGAGGGGCAGGGATGAGGCTGGAGAAGGGACAGGAGTTGGGGAGGGACTCAGAGGCCATCCTCATGCACTCGGCTCCTCCTAGAGCTCCATCTCCATCAGCAGCCTCCGGCCAGCGGATGGCCTGTTGAGCTGTTACATGTTAGGGCGCCATGTTTTCGTCCATATTTTTACATTTGTTGTTCCTGACAGTGAAAAGCAAGAGATTTTGTTTGTAGGACAGTGTCTCTTCCTTGGTGCACATAGCGGGTATAGGCGGGTATGTCTCTCCCTCCTGCCCTGCTTTGACACTAAGGAGATACGTGGCTAGAATTGCTGTGTCCAGTATTCTTGCTGATCCCTGGTGTAGACCAAGTAGGACAGAGATAACGCTCTTGATCTGTACATTCATAGTGTCTAATCTCTTTTAATTACACTGGTAACATAAGTCTGTCTCTTATAGTGACTTTTATCATTAACAGCACAAAAATGAATTCTTCAGAGGACCAAATGTAGCTCTTTAGGCATATAAAGTGGATTAATGAGGGTGGCTCAGCGTTAAGGTATGCCAGGGCCGAGTCCAAATTTTATTCCGGTACAGGGATCACTTTCTATGTGGCCTCTCTGGCTCTGGAGCTAATTTGGATGCTGAGTAGCCCCGCAGGTATTTATATGTAGTGTTTGGTATTTTTACTGGGTCCTATTCTTCTCCCTTGGATCACCTAAAATGGTTAAGAATTTTCTAGTGGGATTAAGGTTGTGATCTCTGGGGAGGGGTGGGCCATCTGCTCTTGGTTATTTTTGTGTTAGCCTCTTCCCCTTAAATGTATGTTCACAACTGAGCCACAGCCTTATCAGCTGGGCTCGAGAGAAGACTGGTCTAGGTGCTGCTCCTGAACTTGGTCTCTGAGCCATGGCTTCCCATAGACACTCAGGTAAAAGCTTCATATTCTTTATCTTCTAGCAAGCACAGTTTTATTTGGGCACCGAATCTTATCATTTGTCTATAATATACTTTTCGATGAAATGATTTTAGTCTTGTCTAAATAGTACCGAAGTCATAGCTTGTCTCTCTTCTGTGCTTGCCTTTTTCCAGTGCTGTTTCCAAGACAAAAGATCATTCTTATTCAAGTAACATCAGCAGTTTGGCTTATTTTTTTAATGTGTAAACATACTACTATATTGTACATTTTCCAGGACATCTTTATGAAGATGAAAGAGATTGTGTGAGGAAGGAGGTTTTCTTTGTTGTTTTTAGCAATTTTTTTGTTATTTATTTTGTTATTTATAAGATACAAATTTTCATCTTGACAGTGCTATACATCGAATTTGAAGTGTTTAGAAAAAAGGTCAATGGAATATGGAGATTTATAACTAAGGAAGTCCATACTGACTTAACCATATCTTCTCCTTTTCTGAGCTATGTTTTTAGTCTTCCTGAAGAAATAGCTGTGATACTTTTGATACCACACGTAGGTTATTAATTGTTCTGATCGGAAACAGGGGCAAAGCTTCGGAATCTCTAGACTATCATTACTGTGAGAGTGTTCCTGACATTGAGGAAGCCCTTTGGCCATGAACAAGACTCCCGTGGGATAGGGGCTGAAGGACTAAAGGACGGCCAGTTTCCCCAGAAAGCTCAGTTCTCTGGAGACAGTCTGCTGCCTCTCTCTCCTGTGAAGCCAGGAATGTCGCCATGGCTCTGTTGCGCTTTGCCTAATTAACAGTCCCCTTTCTTAGCAACCAGGCACTTTGTCCCATCTCCCAGCTTTCAGATTAACGGGAGATTAATTTTGAGAACTTATAACTGCCTGTCAGTATTTTTTTTTTTTTTGCCTGTCAGTATTTAAACAATGGAAATACTTTCAAAAACTTTTCTTTTGGTGTTTTAAAACAAATATGCCGTAATGGAATGCACTGCTTTAATGAATCAGTGGGCAATGTCTTCCTTGTTCCCAAGTGTTCAAGAGCTGTCTGTTTTTCTCCCCACCCCCCAGGAGCCATTTTACAAACATGGCAGCACACGCCTGAGATTGTGGTTATCGGCCAACATACACATTCTCTGGGTGTAGACAAACTAGTCAGCTGTAGCAGTTGTTCCAGTGGACCTTGAATGCATGTTAACTGGTAGAATAACTCCCCATTTTATTTGCTAAGTAAATGACAGAATAGGGGAATGTATATCAAAGGTGACATATTTATAACACACCCAACCTTGGGTTTTTAAACCGCACCAAATCCTGACATTATTCTTATAATAAATCTGGAGGCTATAACTGTGAGAAGACAAATTACTGACACCTTCTAGATGATTTTCAAAATCAGGAACTATCATCTTGCGTCGCATTAGGTTCATAGGTCCATGAAAGCAGTTGAGAAAGAAGTGGTGACAGAAAGAAGCCCCACAGTGCCCTGAAATGGATTTTCTGTGGACAAAATAGAGGCTCCCATAATTGGATTGGTCAGAATCCAGTTTTAGGCAACATCCACATACTGAGAGGAGGTTTCAAGGACAAGAATTGATCCTTTTGTTATTGAACACTTGCCATCTGCAAAATTCTGCAGATTTCATTCCTTTACCCTTTGGCCTTTCAGGTTGAGGACGAGGTGGGTGGGAGGACAGTGAAATCACCCAGCGTCACCCAGCATCCTCTCCGGGCAGGGATGTGACGGGAACAGTGGGCAAGGGGAGCAAACCCAGTGGAATAGCTTCCTGAAATAACAGAAAAGTGGTAGTCAGAAGCCTTGGTCGAGGGTGAAACTGAACATTTTGTACTTTTAATGACCACCAAACGACTGCCTGCCACTTTGCCACAACTAGAAAAACTGAAAACACATGTTGTTTTGGCTGCCAGGTCAGAAGCCCTTCCTCTCCGGTGCGAGAGGCAGAATGTGCTGCACGTATCGTGTGCGACGTTCAGAAAAGCCCTGTGTGAGGACAGAGTGGCTCTGGGATAGGATCCACCCAGGGGAAGTTCAGGGGCACGTAATGTTTCGTCTGATCATTTCTATGCAGCCCTCCCGATCCCGGGTGTCATCTAAACCGGGTTTTCTGTGACCAGCCAGCTAAAGGAGAGTTTTGGCAGGCATTTTCCTAAGCGCAGCGTACCTGCAAAGTTGCTAATAACATGGAAGCCTTCTGTACATGGTCTATCTGTCAGGGAAAAACCACTTTCTAAGTTTCTGTGAAATTCTCTAAAAGCCCACTTTTCAGGGGTGCCTCGTGAGCCCCACCGCGTCGAGGCTGTGTCGGTGTTTATTCCCCATGTGGGGCGGCGCCTCCAGGTGTGCAGGTGTGGCTGCTGCACAGGCCTCCCTGCCATCAGCAAAGCCTTCGCTGCATCTGTTAAATGTTCTCAGGAAAGCAATATACCCCTTTTTTTTTAGGAGCCAGTATTTATATGTGGAGTGACTAACGTCCTGGTATGTTGGACTTAGCAATTAACAGACCAGAAATAACCTGCATTTTTTCCCATTTGAGTTGCTGTTCATTGTTTATACGGTACATTATACCACTCAGAGAAAGCACATAGAAAAATGCTAGCTAGTCATGATATTCACTTTTTCCCTAACTATTCTTATTTTGAGCTACTTTGGTAGGAGGGGAAAAATGAAGATTAGCAAGAAATCCATGAGAGAATACATAAAAAACAGAAGCAAGATTATTAAATACGAATTGGATCTTCTGTAATGAGGGGTTTATAGTAAAAAAAGAAAACAACAAACCAAAAAAAACGCGACGTTATATTTCTTGTATGTGTACATGATTAAGTCAAAAGCCAAAACTTTTTATTGAGATACTGAGGTTGATATAGGCCCCTTTCAGCATGTTGGATGTAGTTCAGGAATTTTCTGAAAGAGGAAGCTTGTTTATTAAGTGAAGAATGATGTGTCTTTTGAAGCAGGCATAACGAGAAAGTCAGGCTACCATTTTGGAATAAATACCTAAAACTTGACACATTTCCAACTGTATTCCAACTGGCTAAGTCTATAAAGGACTGTCAGACCTCAGCACCTTAGGGTCACAGGAGCTGCCCACTGATTTTCTAAAACAAATCTTTGTTACAAAATGCTTCTAATAAAAGAGGTTTTAGAAGCTTGATGGTGATCACTTAACCTCCACCTGTCAGTCCGCAGGCATGAACTGTGGGACCCACATATCCAAAGCCCTGAATCAGGTCCCCGGGGCTCCCAGTGTGTACTTGCAAACTTTCCTGTGATAGAGGAGCCTCACTAGGACACAGGGGCGAGGGCCACACTGTGAGGTAACGTTAATCAGAGAGCTCCCCTGGGGCAAGCATGTCCTGGACGAAGACACACAGGAAGGGAAGTAGTGTCCTACTGATAAGCATCCAGTGTTTGATCTCACGATTGATGACGCCCTTTCCCAGATAACAGCAGTAGGTCAAGGCAGACAGATCTGGAAGTTTTGGAAGGTGAAAAGGTTGCGTATCTCACGTACTTACAAAACTGCTAAGGGGTAAAATAGTCCCTAAGAGATAAACTCCTAAGTATATGTCATTCAGTGAGATTAAAGAGAGCCCCAAAGAGGAGGTAAAAATGCCATCTTCATTTTTTTCTCTATTCTTTTATTTCTAACAATAGGGAAAGAAAGGAAAGCATAAAGCTTTTCTCTCCTCATGAAGTCAGAGCTTAACTGTGGCTCATTTGGTGGAGCCCCTAAATCAGAGTATTAGCTATCTTTTAGGAACCTCTGTCTGTCTCAGAGCTGTCATTTATAAGCCGTTTTCTTAGAGTTGTTAATCTCTTTGAAGATAAGTAGTAACAAAATATTTTGCTCTGGTGCACACAGTTCATGTTTTATGCAGAGTTCTGATGTGGTTAACTATCTCATCAGCAGGAATGTATTACTCCAACTTCCTCCTAGGTACACCGCGGGAAGGTTTGAAATAGTTTTGGACCAAATAATCATAAGGTTAGAAAAACACGAGGTAAGCTCATTCAGGTTGCCCAGAGTTCCACTTAATTGGATTTATTGCAAAAAGTACCAAAAGTTCATGTATTTGACATCGACATTGTTAACATGCTTTAAGTATTTCCAGCCTGTTTACTTATTAGGCAATAAAGCCTGCATTCCTCGAAGTGCCTGTTTTATCTTGACAAATAAGTGTTTCCACACACATGAAAAAGGCTCGAGTCAGCTCCGGAAATCTGTTCTAAAAGGGTATGGCCTTTGAAATCTGTCACTCCATCTGGATACAGACTCTCTGGGTTTAAGTATACAGTGGTGGGGAATATGAGATGACCCGGGGCTTTTCATATTACAGAAAGAAAAAATAATAATGCCTACAGCTAGGACTCAAAAACGCCAAGTGGTGGGACTTTCCTTAGCGGTACCATTAACCCGGGGGTTGATTCACTTAATTTTCCTTCTGCTTGGTTTACAACCCTGTACTGTAGGTGATAAAGTGGTGAACAGATTCATTGACTCCATTTTCAACACACTCTGGTTCTGCCATGTTCATTGCTGAGCCATGGATTAGTTCATCGTCTGGATGCCTAGAAACTCTGAGCCAGTCGTGTTCTAGAACTGTGAAAATAACCATTGAAGAACTTGGCATTGGTAAAATCATGGTTTGAAAGTATGTGGTTTTAAGGTGGGAAAGGCTTGGCAGGTAAGATCTCTCTGGTACTATGAACCATAATGGTTTTCCTTCTCTCTAAAACCTCTAAATAGAATTCCCTGTGTTTTCTGGTAGTTTGTTGTTTTGTATGATATGGTTACTTGTATTTTTACCATAAAGCTAGGATTCAGAAATCCCACGAGATTGACCCAGCCCTTAGGTGGGTCTCTGTATGGTACTCTAGTATAGAAATATTTAGAATCCACTTCTTCTTTGAATGACACCAAAAGAGAGTGATATTAGAATGAGTAGGGTTCAGACTTTGGTAAGAGAGAAGGAGGGATTTTCAAATGTGGTCCTAGAAGATGGTCTCTGAAGGACTAAACCTGCCATGGTTACTAGCCACGCAGGAAGCCAGCGCTGTCTAATCTTACAAATTCTGATTTCCTGCCAAAAGGCATTTAGGAGCCACTGATAATTTAATTTCCTGGCACTTACTGTTACCAGAGATTTATTTGGTTTCTCCACACAGCTCTTAACAGGAAAGTAAATCTTTGTTGAGTGCACAATTTCAATATGGAAAAGCTAATAAGACAAGGATTTTATGTGATATGTGGAAGGCCAACAAGAATGAATTAAGGAGAGTGATTTTCAATATTCTATCCCTGTGACAGGTGCTCTTTCCTGTGTACACGGGGGCTAAAGACAGTTTAAAAACTGCCTTCAGTAAACAGTGCGTAGTTCGAGGAGATAGACCCTGGTTTCATCATGGCTTTACTTTTCCTTTCTATTTTTAATTTTTTTTTTTTTGGCTGCACTGTGCAGCATGTGGGATCATAGTTCCCTGATCAGGGATTGAACCCATGCCCCGTGCATTGGAAGCGTGGAGTCCTAACCACTGGACCACCAGGGAAATCCCTACTTTTCCTTTCTAACCCAGTTATGTAAGGGAACACCCCGATTTTCTTTTGGGGGAAAAGTGCTGGTAAGAACCATTCTCTGGTCTCAGTAAATCTCTGAACTGTGATACAACTATCCCAAGCACCTGTCTTCACACAGGAATGTCACTCCTTGGCTTAGTCATCAGGTGTCTGGAGAGGAGGGTCTGTCTGGGGGAGCAGGAGCTGATGGGCCTGCAGGGGCTGGGAGGTTGCTGCTTGCCCGCCCTTGTCTGGAGGCTGGTTCTGAGTGAGAGTTCACCGCTGTCGCCCAGCACAGCGGTGCTCAGACACAGGGTGTGGTTTCCTTAGCTCACTCTGCTATTTGGTTGCCTGCGGCAACAGGATCCAAACAACTTGGACATGTGTTTGTATAAAAAAAAAAACAACTGGGAATGGGACCCAAAGTGGGAGTCTGGGGCTGTGCACTTGGTGGAAGAGCTGCGGTGAGTACCGGGCAACTGCTGTTTCTTTCCCCACCTTCTTTCTCTGTAAATTACTCCTGGGATGTTCGCTCACATAATAACCATGTTTGTGAGTAGTGGGAGAAAATAGTCTCTGTTTTCGTGTTTCCTAGGCAAATTAAATAATTGCTGTCTATTTACCCAAGTAAGTTTCTTTCTCAGGGAGAGAGGAAGAAATTAGCATATGCTTTCAGAAGTTGGGAGCTAATAGAAGCTCACATTTGGTACCACTTTGGTGGCAGGATTAACAGAGTGCTTTTTAAAAGGCGCCTGTGATTATGGGGGGCTGGGGGGGGGGTGGGCGGGGGAGTTGTTCACATGAAGGCAATGGAAGGGGTTCTTGGAATAATCAGCTTAACACCTTTTAAAAGTCATTTTCCCCCAGATTATACTTTAAAATTGTGATTTTAAAAACAGCAAATGTCCTAAATTGTGTAGTTCGTTGACTATGTTGATCCTCAGTTGCTTGAACAAAGGGGGATTTGGTTTTGGTGTGTCACAAAACTGAGCGTCACTGTGACAAATAGTTCACAGCTAAAAAATTGGCCGGTTCGCGTGGAGAGTGCCATTTAAATAAGTCCTCTCTTGTCTGACTGCTTGGGCCTCAAAAGTCAGTAAACTGTCTTGGAAATAATTTTTTAGAATCTTTTCAGGGATTAAAAAGTGCTCTGGCAGATTGAAAATAAATGCAGATATTTAAAATAAATGAATAAGCATTGCTTACGTGCCTAGCGTGGTCCAGAGTCAGCAGTAAGTTTCTGTTCAGATGAACTGAATTTTGTAGCTAGGAGAAGAGGGAGGCCTCCAGACGATGCTTTCCCTGCTGAGAGAGTTGTGGGTGGGGGTTCCTGGTTTGGTCTCTAGTGAGGGTCTGGGCACCTCCCTCCCTGCCAGCCGGGCCACCCCCCTTGTGAACGGGGAGCCCACGAGCTGCCACCTGCAGACTCAGGCCAGAGCAGTGTGTTCTTTGGTGTAGACCGGCCTCGCGTCTCCTGCCTGCCCTCGCTCACCCCACCGCTCAGGGGCCCCGTGCTCACCAGAACCCCTGTCCCCCTCTCCCAGTGTCCTCTGTGAGGCAGCACTGCGGTGGGATGGCCCAGGAGGGCTTTCTCCTGGGGCCCCAGGTACTCACTGCAGGGCGCTTTCGTCGCAGGAGTCACGGTGAAGTGCCTGTCGCCTGGGTCCCATGGCGGCCTCCCCGGAGCCCCTTGGGCCGCACTCCAGCCTTCCTGAGGGTCATTTGTCCCGCCTGTTCATCCCCCGCAGGTCCCTCCAGCTATAAGGTGGGCACGATGGCTGAGAAGTTCGATTGCCACTACTGCAGGGACTCCCTGCAGGGAAAGAAGTATGTGCAGAAGGATGGCCACCACTGCTGCCTCAAGTGCTTCGACAAGTTCTGTGCCAACACGTGTGTGGAGTGCCGCAAGCCCATCGGCGCCGACTCCAAGGTAGCAGCGGGGGGCGGGGGGACGCGGACAGGGTGCTGGCCCTTCTGCTCGGGCTCTGGGTCGGTGTGAGGGACCAGGAGGCCCTGCTCACAGCGCCCGGCCCCCTGCTCGGTCCCCAGGAGGTGCACTACAAGAACCGCTACTGGCACGACACCTGCTTCCGCTGCGCCAAGTGCCTCCACCCCTTGGCCAATGAGACCTTCGTGGCCAAGGACAACAAGATCCTGTGCAACAAGTGCACCACTCGGGAGGACTCCCCCAAGTGCAAGGGCTGCTTCAAGCCGATCGTGGCAGGTACCGGCCACACTCAGCCCCGGGGCAGCCAGGGAGGAGGCCCTGAGGGCGGACATGGTGTGGGGTTGCTTGTGGTGATGGGGCTGGTGCTGCTGGGAGCTGCTGCTGGAGTTCAGCGTATATATGCACGCATATATATACCCGTATATATGTGTACACATATATGCTCGCACACACGCACACACTCGGCAACTAAAGAACACTGGAGAGAACTGTCTGTGGCAAGAGAAGGAAGTGGAAAGTATGTAGCATTTTCTCACTTGGGATAGTAAGTGATCGAAGCATGCTTCTTCCTTAGGGTGTAATTCTGGGTCATGTAGTCCCCCATTGAATCTCTGAGTCCACGAAGGCCATGGGGGTGGGGGAGCGGGGATTCAGGCATCTGACCCTAAATCACTATGGTGGGAGCCCCCTCCCTGACAGTCTGGGTTGGCACGACCACACGGAGGTTGCGGTAGAGAACCCCTCACGGTAGGTGAATGGAAGCGTGAGGCCAAAAACTGCAGGGCCTGCATTCCCTCCCCTCTGGAGGGCCCAGGGCGGCGCCAAGCGGATGCAGCCCCCTGCAGAGCACTGTCAGTGCGGCTACCCCCTCGCTTCCCCCCGCAGGAGATCAGAACGTGGAGTACAAGGGCACTGTCTGGCACAAAGACTGCTTCACCTGCAGCAACTGCAAGCAAGTCATCGGGACAGGAAGCTTCTTCCCTAAAGGGGAGGACTTCTACTGCATGACTTGCCACGAGACCAAGTTTGCCAAGCACTGCGTGAAGTGCAACAAGGTACGTGTCAAGGGAGTTGAGCAGTGACCATTGTTTCTAGAAGCGTTTGACAGTTTGCAGAGCACAGTTTGCACACACACTATCCCATTCCATCCTCATGACAGCCCTGCGATGTAGGAATTATTATTCTCGTTTTACAGATGAGGAGACTGTGGTAGTAGAAAGCAGTGCCCAGGCCAAAGCAGGCTGTCCGTGGGCACACTGGCTCTGGAGGTCGGCCTCCTCCACCCAGTTGCTGTGTAGTAACCTCGCACAGGGGCTCGCCTTCTCCGAGCCTCAGTGTCTTCATCTGTAACTGGGGGATAATAATAGCACCTGCCTCCCATGGCCGTTGTGGCGATTCAATGAGATATTGTAGACCAGAGCGCCCAGCACAGTGCCTGGCACGTAGTAGGCATTCAACAAAATGGTTGTTGAATCTGAATCCGGTGCTACACTCCCTGGTCTAGGCCATCACATCTGGAGGAATCACTTACCAGGATCAGCCCTGGCATGCCGAGTGCTTTGTGTGTGTTACCTGCTCTAAGAAGCTGGCTGGGCAGCGTTTCACCGCTGTGGAGGACCAGTATTACTGCGTGGATTGCTACAAGAACTTTGTGGCCAAGAAGTGTGCTGGATGCAAGAACCCCATCACTGGTAGGCTAAAGAGTCCTTGCTAAGTCTGCCAGGCTAGGTTTTGCGCATGGTAACCATCTCTCATTTTCCTACGTCGTCGGTTTCATCCACAAAGGCCCCAGAGAATGCCCTCTCCCCCTGCCATTGTGGTCCCGAAGGCCCCCAAATAGTTTGGATTCTCCCCCAGGGCCAGGTTAGCCTTTGCAACACAGAACACTTCTGACTACTGCCGACTAACTAACGCTGCTGCCGGAGATCACACGAGCCTGAGACCCACGGCCACGGGCAGGCACTGCGCGGGGGATGCTGGAGGGAGGGGTGGGGGGAGAGGAGCAGGGTGGGCTGGGGTGGGGGAGAGGGAGGGGGGGAGGCTGGAGAGCGAGAAGCTGGCATGCGAACACCCCGTAGCGGAAGGCTAGCTCAGAGGTGCCGGCGGGCAGTTCTCTTGCGATCAGGAGCCGAGCCAATCACTTCATTCCTCATCTCGCGGCCGCGGTCCACGTGCCCTGGGCCCTCTCCCCCGCCTCCAATTTTCCCATCTCCCGGGGAGCCTTGAAATGTACATTTGAGAAGACTTTTGCCATCCTCAGGGAAAAGGACTGTGTCAAGAGTGAGCCACCCAGTCTCTAAAGCTAGGAAGCCCCCAGTGTGCCACGGGAAACGCTTGCCTCTCACCCTGTTTCCCAGCGCCAACCTCCGGGGCAGGCATCCGGGTGGAGAGAGGACTTGTCCCTCGTGGGTGGTGGTTCTTTATAGAAAAAATCGAAGCTTAGCAGCTCCTCGAGGCCCGGTAAGTGCACACCCTACAAACAGCCCAAGTTTGCCTCCTGGTGGCCACTTTGATGCCATGGCCCTGACCTAAATCAAAGAAACTGGTTGTGCTGGGAGGTCGGTGCGCGTCAGTCACAGGGCGATGGTGGTGGCAGGGGATGTGGGTTCTGGAGAGCAGGGGGCCCTCGGCGGAGCTCTGGCATCGTCGCAGGTCCCGGCGGTGCGGGGGCCAGTGCGTGGTGGAGCGGGGGGGCCGGGCGCCGCACGGATGCTGCCCGCGTGCTTGTTGGCTCCGTGAACGGGCAAGGCGGCGGCCTGGCTGCCACCTGTGTCCACTCAGCTGTCGCTTTTGTTTGCTTCTGTTTCCTCCACAGGGTTTGGTAAAGGCTCCAGTGTGGTGGCCTATGAAGGACAATCCTGGCACGACTACTGCTTCCACTGCAAAAAATGCTCCGTGAATCTGGCCAACAAGCGCTTTGTTTTCCACCAGGAGCAAGTGTATTGCCCCGACTGTGCCAAAAAGCTGTAAAGTGACAGGGGCTCCTGTCCTGTAGAATGCAATTTGAGTCTTGTTCCTTGTGTCCTCGCCCTCTGCCCGGCACCACCCGTAGGGCAGGAGAGGCCTTTCACCTCTTCAGAGTTGCTCCTTCTGTCTTTTCTCCCATTTTACAGTTATTACTCAAGTAAGGGCACACAGTGATCATATTAGGATTTAGCAAAAAGCAACCCTGCAGCGAAGTTAATTTCTCCATAGCTGCAATTAGCAAATGAACACTTAGCTAGATTGACTCTTCTGCATGTTTATCATAGAGCAGAAAAGTGCTGACCATGTAGCTGCTTAGTGATGTAAGCAAGACGCCTAAGAGAGAAAGCCCCCACTGAGATGCCCCTTGTGGCTCAGCTGGGACCCACCGTGTCGTCACATGACACACGAGAGTTGCAGCGGCTGCTCCAACTCAGCTGCTCACCCTGTTCTGTGAGCAGAAAGAACTTACCGCGATGCATGGTGTAACTTCCTCATCAAAATCTTCCTTCTGTTCTTCTGTGCTTTCAAATGACTAATACGAATTTCCAGAAATTTAACATTTGAATTTAGCTGTAATTCTCAACTGACCTTTTCCCTGTACTAACGTTTGATTCCCCGTGTGGCGTGTTTTCTGAGCGTTCCTACTTGCAAGCATGGAACGTGCAGGTGATTTGGAAAGTGTAGGCAGCTCTGAGAAAACGAGCCTGTTTCAGAAGAACGTCATCACAGCAAATACTTCTGGAAGCTTAACAAAACTAACCCAGCTGTCCTTTATCCTTTTTTTAATTAATAATATTTTTGTTTTAATTGATAGCAACATAGTTTATGGGTTTGGAGACTTGCATGAAAATATTTTAGCCCCTCAGACGTTCCTGCAGCTTTGAAATTCATCCTACAGAAGTAACCATAAGACTCGAGAGGGGTAGGTGAGCAGGCACCAGGACTGTCATCATACAGATGTGACATTTCCCAACAGTGCCGAGTGGAATCCCTTGTAACATAGCACTTGTCTGCTGTGTCCGTGTGTTAAACAGGCCCAAGTCCCTTCTCTTGTGATTGAGGCCTGTTCCTCAAGAGCTTAGCTGGCTCTCTGGGGGAGTGCGGAGGGCACTGTCCCCGCAGGCAGAAGTGGATTTCCACGTAGTGCTTACCTGAGATGCAGGATCACGTACCGACAGTATTCTAGCTACGCTCTTATATCACATAGTATAATGAGACGACATCAAGAGTACACGTGTAATGACAACACATATTAACAGTCTCGTAGGAGCGCTTAGAGAAGCCGACGCCCCATTTCTGCATTTTGTCCTTAGTTCTGAGCATCTAACGGTTCAGTGTATCCTTACAGAAATAAAGCAGCATATAAATAACTTGCCTCCTGACTTCTAATTTTGTCCGCTGGAATTGTTCTAAGCTGATACTGCTGATCCAGAACCTAAATCACTTTTCCTTCCTTCAAGGACACGCTCACTTCAGTGCAATTGCATGAATTATAAACAAGATAAAACAGACCTATAACGGCACTTGGATCCAGTTTAAAACGATAACAGAAAACCCCACTCTGACCCAAAATAACATTTCCCAGATGTGCGTATCCCTTAAAAAGAGCACATTGATTTCCATTGGCCAGGGGGTTGGGGGTGGTAAGGGCACAGCAGCTGACGTGTGCCATCGTGAAGTCATCCCGTCCCTGTTGTGTTGGCTGCCCTCTCCCTGTGCCCTCGGGAGCCCCGAGCCGCGGCGAACACTGCCTGTGCCCTCAACTGCCGCTCCTCCACCGTTGGCCCTTCAGGAGGCTCTCCCCCTTGAGGCTGCTCATCGGGGCCCCTGTATCTCAGGGGTGGGGGCAGTGTAGGCAGAGGTGGAGGTAGCTTCTAGATCACGGCCACACACCCCCGAGGCCCAGGTTCTTGGGGCGTCCAACCTGCCCATGCCATGTGGTCATTTCAGGATGGTGCAAGAGGCCCGGTGACAGGTGTCTGCTGCAGGCTCCTCAGGTGGAACGGTCCCCAGGCCATAGGGGCACCCAGTGAAAGGACGTTTCAGCTACAGGCAGAGGCGGGAGGAGAGGGCCTCGTCTTTGAGGAGCCTCGTAGGAGCCTCGTGCCCAGTTTGGGGTTAACATTCGCGTGTTTGGAATCAAAACCTATCTGTTAGGGAACCATGAGCATTTCTGTGAGTGAGTGAGTGAGTGGAGTGTGTGTGTGTGTGTGTGTGTGTGTGTGTGTGTCTGTGTGTGTGTGTGTGTGTGTGTGTCTCCCTCCCTAGAACCTAGCAGTTAAAACTCTTCCAGCAGTGAGGAGTCTGGTCATCTCCTGAGGCCCCAAGGAAGCAGGGCTGGGGTGGGGAGTTGGGATGGCGCCCCTCTGAAGGGATCTGGGTGGCAGCGGCAAGGGACAGAGCCCGGGGTGGGGGGGACCCTGACACATCAGCAGTGCCTGCACCTCTGCTGCCTCCTCGCAGGCAAACCCTGGACCTTTGCAGCACCCAGACCTGCCTCTCTGACCTTGCTCCTTCCCTTCTTGGTCACCCTTGTCTCACTGAACTAGTTCTTTGCCCTCCAGTCCACTGATGGCTCCAATTACCTCTCTCAGACGCGTCCCTGCAATCTTGTACGCTCTATCCCTTCCACTGTTCTTGCCCCCCTCAATGCTGCCACCCTTTGATTCCCATCCCATTTGGCCTGCAAAACCCTGGCCCACGCCACAGCTGAAAAGCTCGACGGAGCAAAAGCTGCAGGACTGGACTCCAGGCCTCAGCCCTGCCTAAGGTCTCCTGTATCCCCCTCCACCACTTATCCCCCTGTTCCCAGCCACCACCTTCCTCCCCCAGCAACAGGCCCACCGGCAGTGGGCCTCTAGTTACTGCTTGCCAGGAGATGCCTGCCCTCAACGCTTAAGTAATTGAGTGCCTTATACAGTTATACCTGGTTCTCACAGCTAACACTGCCACTGTCCCCATTTTCCAAATGAGAAACCGGAAGATCACACAGCAAATAAGTGACAAAACACCCCCCCCCGAGCCGGGCACACCTCTAGCCCAGGCTAGAAGGCCTATGATACTGCACTGTCATAGGGCAGGGACGCCGTCTGTCCACAGCATCACAATGAGGAGAGCGTCACGCGCAGCGCTCAGTTGTCAATTTTAAGAATGACAGCCTAAGACTCAGGAGGAAGGAGGGAAAGTTTCCAGTTAGCAGATTTTCAGCAGAGAACCCTTTTCTCCCTCATAATGAAGGGGATCAGAATGTCAAGCACATAATCTACTTCTGGGTAACAGGTGAGTTCTGGGGCCATACTGCCCGGCTCCAAATCCTGGCTGCACGGCCACTTGCTAGTTATGAGACCCTGGGCAGGTCTCTCTGAGCTGGCTTCCTCTCTTCCAAACCTCTGAACTGGCTTCCTCGCCTGTAAAACGAGACAGTTCCTACCTTGCAGAAGCACATGCACATTACATGATAAGTGCTTATTTTATTAAACATGGTAATTGACCGACATCCAAGAAAAGCGACACCCAAGAAAAGCATTCAATAAACGTTAGCAATTATTGTTATCTCTAGCATCAAAGACAGTGTGTTACCCACCATGCTAGCCACAAAGATACTTTGGAATCAGACTTGAACACCAGATCTGCCTCTTGCTAGTTGTGTAACCTTAAACAAATGCCAATCTCCACTAACCTGTGTCCTAGGTAAAAATGAATATTCACACCTCACAGAGTTGTTGTGAGGGTTTAAAATGATGCTCATAAAGTACCTGGCATATAGAATGTGTAAACACAACTACAGTTATTACAACACAGTCGGGGAAATTGTGAGATGAGCCCATCCAGAACCCCTGGAACTGGATTGGTGGGGAGGGAGGCCGAGGGCAAGGCGGCCTTTCCGGGACCTGCTTCAGCTGAGGAGGCCTGTGCGGCGTGCAGGGATCAGACTGACCCCTGATAAGACACGCCAGACAGTCTGCCTCCAGGCTTGTGTTTCTTGGCACCAGCTGCTGCTGCAGTTCTACTCTCACCTCCCAACCCTCTAGCTCTTTGCCACAGTGAGTTAGTGACTCCTGAGAACTGAGGGCCCTCAGAGATTGTAGCGCAGCCCAAGTCATCAGACAAGAGGGCTTAGAGGGGCCATGACGTGCACAAAGCTGCTTGGTAGGCTTGCAGCCACCTTGACCAGAATTCGGGTCTTCAGACCCCCTGTCCAACATCCTTTCTAGTGTTCTTACTGTGTTTTTCTGGTGTCAGGGATTGGAGCTGTTGAAAGGCTTCATTGCACACGCTGGGGGGGTGGGGGGGGAGGGAGTAGGATGACGGGGCTGTGGGAAATGCACTGATCTGAAGATTCCACTGGGAGAGGCCCGGGCCTCTTCCTGAGGGGAGCAGGTTCGAAGAGGCTCTCCAGAGAGGAAGGGAAACTTGAGGTGACCAATGTGTCACCATGAGGACGCCAGCCTATGGCAAGCATGGAGGCCCAGTCAGCGCCCATCAGCTCAGAGCTCTCAGCAGGCTCCTTTGACTGTGCTTCAGGTTGTATGCAACCAGGGAATGTCCCGGTTCAACAGCCCCAGTGGATGGCCCGGTACCGAATGCCAAGCAGGGAATGGCCGCTACTGTTCTCAAAGCACCAGATGCCAAAGATCAGGGATAAATAAGGACCTCACCTTATCAAACACAAAACCTAGTGGAATGGAACATGTTTCCAGATTAGAAACCAAACATTTATGGGCAGATCAAAACATTGGTTTGGCCACACACAGTAACAGTGATGTCATGAAGGGATGTACTTCTAACAGAGCACAATTACTGGCTCAGTGCAGGCTCAGACTTTCAAAAGCAAATGTGTGTTCCTCATGCGCGGCTAGCACCAAATGTGAGGTTCTAAAGGGCTGCGGGGGGACTTCCCCGGTGGTCCAGTGGTAAAGAATCTGCCTTCCGATGCAGGGAATGGGGGTTTGATCCCTGGTTAGGCCCACATGTTGTGGGGCAACTAAGCCAGCGCGTGACAACTACTGAGCTCGCATACCACAACTAGAGAGCCTACGTGCCGCAAACTACAGAGCCCATGCGTTCTGGAGCCTACATGCCACAACTAGACAGAAAAAAAAAACCCTGCACGCTACAACTAGAGAGAAGCCCGTGCACCACAATGAAGAGCCAGCATGCCACAACGAAAGATCCCGTGTGCCACAACTAAGACCTGATGCAGACAAAAAATAAATATTTTTTAAAAATGGCTGCAGGAGAGGGAATGGGAAAGTAACTGCTTAAAGGGTACTGGGTTTCTTTTTAGAATAATGAAAACATCCTGGAACAAGATAGTGGTGACGGTTGCACATTGTAAATGTACTAAATGCCACTTATATGAATTTTACCACCATCACAAGAAAGATACTTTAATCACAGGCCTCAAGTATAAGTCAGAGTCATCACAGGGAAGAGTAACAAGCATTGAAACAGATGCAGAAAGAAGACCAGAGTTCAAAATTCCCATCTTCACGTCCCACGGCGGAACACTGCCCACACCACGTGGCCGCAGAGGGGCATCAGAGGATCTGATTACTATTTATCGAACATTCCGGTTGCCTGTTTCATAGCTTGGCTAACAATTGGTGTCACCTTTATACCATCACCAGTACATTTTCTGTTATTAAAATAAGAAGAAAACTTGCTTTACCTGCAAAGTTTATTGCATAGAGCACACATTTATATGACAGTGTAACAGGGTTTCAACATGTGAAATATGTGCAGAAATATCAGAAACACGTTAGAATGATTGTCTCTGCCTTTTATATAAAAAAGGTTAAGTATAAAAAGTTTATAAATCTAAGGCACCAAGCTCTAATCTAGAACTAAGACACAGTACTGTGAATAGCAAAGAACTAGGGAATCAGAAAGAATCACTACTTCCTTTGACTAATCCAAGACTGGTGGTTACGAAGGAACACAGGCCTGCTTCAACCTATTCGTGATTCACCAGAAAACTCATTACCATTAGCACAACTAATTTGAATTTAAGTTTCAGTCGATAGTTTAAGTGGGATTCAATAGATTTCAGGAAATATATATCCTGTGTACACGTGTGAGCATGTGGACACATGTGCATGTACACTGTGTACGTCTGTCTTTGTGCCCATCTCTCACAGGGACTGAAAAATAACACTGCTCCTGTACTCACTTGCAGCCAGCGGCTAGAGAAAGGCAAGCAAAGTTTTGACTCCACATCTCAAGCCTGAATGTATACTTAAGGGCAGTCCTAGAGGGCACAAGCTGAAAAAAATTACACACGGTAAACATTTAGAGGAATTAAACATACCCCATCAGACCACAGCCAAACACTGCCTTATGTACACAATAAAAATAATATGTTTTTATAGATAAACTGCACTATATACTTCAAAATGAAACACTGACAAAAGCAGGGAAGATGCTAAAGATCACACCTTCTAGGACTCCCAGCATTTGGGGGCATCAGTGGCTGTGTGCAGGACTGGCAGACTCAGAAATATACGTACATAGTGGTAAAATGTAATATAGTATTTTGCAACCTTCTGTATTTGTATATTAAGACCAATCCAACAAAGGTCTTATGAGGAATCTTGAGGCCCTCAAATAAGTCATTATGCTCTCTACAGGATCAAATTAGTTTTTATTGCCAAATTAATGCAATTGTTAAGTAAACAGGATTTTAAAATTTTAAATATATACTGAGAAAAAACTATTCCTTTGGTAAAGATTCTCTTAGAAACTCAAGAATTAGCATTTTATTAAGACACCCTTGATACACACTCAAATGTGTTGGCAGGAAAACACAAGAATGAGAGACAATGAAGATTTTCACAGGAAAACAAACAACTCTTTACTCAGAACCATTGCTTGTGGGCAAGAGTCAAGGTGACATGAGCATCTTCTGAGATATGTTAAGAGGACATTTTGATGTCCCCCCCCCCACTTTTTTTTTTAAAGTCATTTTCTTTGCTAGGTTCAAGTAGGAGGTGAAGAAATTTTGAGAGATGGGCCTGGAGGTCAAAATCCAGAGTAGAGAATGGATTCTCTTCCAGGCTGGACGAAGTTTACATATCTGATCAGAGGGAAAAAGAAAAGAAAGGTTAGTAGAGAAGATGCTGGTTCCACACCAAATGGGCCCTGACCCCCTCTGGGACAGGCCTGGGACCCTCAGCAGACCCCCTGGAGTTGCTGACACACTGATGTTCTTATAAATGTTCCCCAACCTCCAAACGGGCCCAAGCTGCCTCTCAATTTCAAACAGCACTTCTCAAGGAAAGGAAAACAAAGGCCTTTTGGTTTTGGAAACACAGGTCGAGAGACTAATTCCAAAAAACTCACTAAACTCTCTGCCCTAAATGATTATCCGTGTGCTGTAGAGCGTCCAGTAGATCAGGAGTGCAGAGGAATCTGAGGGCCCTGGGGTTGGAAATGAACTCTACTTTGTGTATCTGGCAGGAAATGCAGGATATAAAAATTAGAATCAAGTCATCTGCCCTCTCAAAACTAACGTAATGGAGGGCTCTTTTGACATCAGTCTAGTTTTAGACCGACCACTGTCTTCTCCCTCACCAAGGGGCAGCCCTGGAACAGCTGGAAACCCAGGAGGGTTCAAGGTCAACTACCTTTCAAACGAAGTGAGGATGGGATGAGTCTTACCTGGTTGAGCAGAAACAGATTCGCTTGTTTTCTCGTTGTCTATAGGCGGCTGGTGACTTAGGCAGGATGTCGTGGAACCTTTGAGATGGTGTTTTTGGCTATCAGGAGGGATGCTGGACTTAGGTGGTTCTGTGTCACTTGTGACATCAATAACCTTGTCACAGACCCACTCCTGTGCCTCTGAATGTAAACTCTTGGAGGGTTCCACGGTGTTGCTGGTTTCTGCCTTTGCAGTTTTTGCTGCTCGGTTGGTTGCTCTTTTGGTGGAGGATCTGGAAAGAGATATTTTGGTTATAATCCTGATTGTCCCCAAACCAAGGCTTAGCCTGAAAGAAGCTTTATTATTTAATTCTGAGGAATGCCTTGGACATAAATGAACTTTCAGAATTACAGAATGGGAAGGCTGGATGGAAGGGATCTTGGAGATGACAGAACACACTGGTTTCCGAATTGTGTCCTCCCAGGTCCTAGGGTTCCATAGGAACGCTGAGTGGGGCTGGGAGCAGCTAAGCACACGGGGCTCCGGGAACTGTGTGCCTCCTTTGAGCAGATCCAGGACACGGCCAGTAAGGCAGAGTGAGGACTACTCGTGGGTTTACTAGCTCCAGGGCACTTTCCACGTCATCCCTGAATCTCTTAGCAGATTGTTTCCAGGGGCCCTGCAGGTTAATATCTTTTCAGGCAATCGCCCAAGGAGCCTTCCTTTCCAAGAATCTGGTCCTGTTCTTCTGACCTAACCTCAGCCACTCAGTTTCCCATTTGCACAGTGAGGACTTTAATATCAAACTCAGAGTTGCAATGAGAATTAAAATAGCTAAGGTGCCTGGTAGACTGCACTGCAGTCACTCAATCAATATCCCCTTCCCTGATTGTGTGAGACAACACTAACCAGCATGAATGAAAGCACAGTTTGGAGTCAGGTGTATCTGGGTTTGAATTTGGGCTCTGCCCTTGAACAGTGGGATGTTGGGCAAATAAGGTCTGTTATCTGTCCATGCCTCAGTTTCCTCATCTGTAAAAATGGGGATGGTCATCCTTTTCCTAAGCAAGGTTGTTGTGGGGATTAGTTTGTTTCTCTAAGTCGAGTGCTTGATACAGTGTTTGGTATAAGCTAAGAGCTCAGTCTACAACCTCCTACACCGCTCTGAGGATGCCCATCACACCCCCTCCATGAGTACTCTGATAAAGTCACCTAGTGACTCACCTGGCACTCTTTGTCTGATTCAAAGGGTCTTTCACTCTTTTTTGTCTGAAGGTTTTCGTGTCACAATTTAAAAATGTTTTTGTCTCTTTACGGATGTGGCTAGAAGCCGCATCTAAAAACACCAGCTTGCGAGTGTTCTTCACATTTTTAAAATGTGTTTTTGGTTTTGGGGATGAATCTGTGCCATTTATAAAAGCTAGAGGGGAAAAAAAAGAGCAACAAGATTAAAACTAGAGTTTCAACAACAAAGACAAGTGAAGCGAAGGCTGTGAGCCTGCTGGGTGACGGGAGGGACGTCTGCCTGAAGGCGGGAGTTGTCTGGCGGCAGGACTCTGGGGAGGCAGGCCCAGCTCTGCCCAGAGCTGTGGCCCGGGCCGGCCGCTGCTCAGGGCACAAGCCCACCCTGCCCTCAAAGCACAAAGGGCCACCTTTAAGGCACTGTGCCAGCAAAGAATGACGGCCAGAGGGCAGGATGGACCCATGTTTCTTGCCCCTCCTCCTGATAACCCTCTTATCTTAGTCTCACCTCTGACCTTAACCTTTCTCAGTGCCCTAAGGGGGAGCCTACACGGCTGCAGCTCCTCCTGCTCAGCTCCTCCTGCTCCGCTGTGGCATTCTGGCCAAACTTCTTTCAGGGCGACCAGCTTGTGGCAGCACCACCGTCTGCTCACATCTGGCTCCCCACTGGCTGCGGTTCCTGGAGGCCCCAGTAGCTAGCAGAGCGCCCGACTTGTGTGTTCAGTACCCACTACGGCATAAAGGGTGGACGAATCGTGTTTTCTCGAATGCCATTACTGTGCCCATCAAGCGGTTCCTACTCACCAGGGAACGGACAAGACTCAACAATACCCCTTAGGGGCACTCGTATCACAACGTGATTCTCATTTTCTCTCAATGAGGCGGGGAGTGACATTCTACCTATGGTCATTCATGAATGCCGCACGAGGTTCTGAACTGTGAGATGCTAGTGAGCCTCACGCTGAAACACAGTAACAGCTGTAGCAGCAGCTAATGTTTATTGAGAGTTTCCTATGTGTCTGGCACTATTCTTAGCGCTGCATGATCTTACTGCAATCTCATGCCCATCCTAGGAGGAGGATAACATTAGCTTCCCCTTTCTCAGACAGGAAAACTGAACACAGAGAGGTTAAGTAACTTGCTCAAAGCCACACAGCTCAGAAGCAGAGAAACCCCTGGATGAGCCTAGACAGTCTAGCTTCTAAACGGTGACTAACAGAACTCCAAAGGCAAGCAAACCTGATGGATGTGTGTCATCAAAGGACTTGCTGTCACTTTCTGACTCGTCCTCATCGTCAGCCTCGTCCTCCTCCTCCTCGTATGCATCACTGCTGAATGTTTCTGCAGCCTACAATGCAAGAATAAAGTCATGATTACATCTAACATTCAAGCATCCTGACTTAGTTATTTCAAAGAAGATAGATTTCACGTCTGGATAGATGGCTAATTTTTGTCATTTCAATTAAAAAGTTAAAAAAAAATCTAACCTCTTTGACCCCAAGAATCTACAGAGGACAGGACAGGTGGCGTGGCCCTAGTTGTGCCTTTCAGCTAGGGAAAGACACTCAAGAATGAAAGACTTCCCTGAGTGGGAGCCAAGGGAAAACAGCTTTGGGTTGGCATGCGGGCTCTGCCCACTCAGAGCCCTAACTAAGCCAAGGTGGGGCCTTGGCTAAAGAAATTCTTGGCTGCTGCTTAAGGCAGGGCTTCTTCTCAGGCCAAGGGGCTAAATGATCTTTGAGATGGTGACTCCCAGTCCTTTTCAGAAATGACATTTCTATTCTAAATTTCCATAATGATACGAGTTACCACAACTGGGCAACTGTAAACAGGCAAAATATCAGTTTTGTAGCTCAGAGGGTAAAGAACACAGAATCTGGGGGGGTGGGGAGAAGACCAGAGATGCATGCAAAACATCAAAAGACAAGACATGGTGCAGGGGGAGGAGGGGGAGCGGTAAACAAATACTTATAAGACAGACCCTGAAAGCACTAACCATAAAAGAAAGAAAAAACTGCTAAATTTGAGTTCATTAAAATAAGCTTCTGTTTATCAAAAGACATTATGAGATTGTGAGGCAAACTACAGCACGGAGGCCAATACCTGCAACACAGATGTCCAAAGGGCTCAGAAGCAGAGCAGGTAAGATCTCCTACAGATCAACAGGAAAAAGGCAGGTGACCGAATAGAAATAGGGGCAAAGGATTTGAAAAGGCACTTCACCAAAATGAATCTCCAGATGGCCAATAAGGCACCCGACTCCATTAGTCATCCGAAAATATTGATAAATTCAACGGTGTGAAAATCAAGAACTTCTATGTAGCAGCAGACAGCAGTGAGAAAAGACACGCCACAAATTGGGAGAAGATATCTGCAACACATACAAGCAAGAAAGGAGAAGTATCTAGAACATTTAAAGAACTGCCAGTGAGTAAGGAAAAGACAAGTCAGTCAGAGAGTTTTGGGCAAAAGACCTAAACAAGCATTTCACACAAGAAAAAGCATGAAGGCTAACTAAAGATATGAAAACATGCTCAACCTTTTTAATAATCAGGGAAATGCCAATGTGATGTGTTATTTCATTACCACCAGAGACTGGCAAAAATTAAAAAGTTGGCAAGAACGTGAAGCAAGAGGAATTCTTATACACTGCTGGTAGGAGCACACAGACTACCTTTGAGGTATTCGAATCTGGCTTTCTTGTCCGCTTCATAATTTCCTCAATTCTCTATTTAAAGGAAAATAAAAATTCAAACATGAAAACAGATTAAAAACAAAACACTGGTCCTAAAGAAGCTGATTATTTCCATGTTCCAGAAGCAAACTATCACTGACTGCTCTAACACTACACATCTAACCGACGCAAGACCCTGTGCCGGCAGCTGGGTGCCTTCTTCCAAGCCCAGTTTCACGGTCATCTAGAAAACGCCCTGAGCGGTGACAGGTGTACTTGCTATCTTAACACAGAAATCCAAATGACTTCTCACTCCTGATTTTGTCAACGTGGCAATTTATTACTTAGACTAAGCACAGATTATTGCAAACAAATTAGAACTTGCGAACATGATTTCAGTCTGAATAGACCATGAGTGAGGCCAATGTTAATGAAAAGAAAGCACCCCAACAATGCGACCCTGTCAGAGGTTTTGTTACTAGAAGGAGCACACGCAGAAAGGATGAGAGTTCCCTTCTTCCCTGAAGGTGAGGAGAGCTGCAGGCCTCCTCAGGGTGACTGATCTCCTGACAGAGAGGCCGTGAAGCACCTCGGCCTGGTCCAGGGCTTTCCTTGCTCCCAGATGAGCCACCTGGGTTGCACAAAGTGAGGTCCTACCTTACAAACAGCCTGCACCTTGGCCTCTCAGAGAAGCCTCCACCTTCTTCTTCCTACTCAGTTGCTTCCAGCCCAGTTCAGAAAAAAACTCTAACTTCCACCAATCCCTACCATGACCTGAGTGATTGTGTTCAAAGGAGCTTTGTTCCCAGAGGTTTGCTCTCCAGAGATATCCCTGTAATGGGCATCAGTGGCCCATGAGGGAGAGGTATGACCGATAAGAGAGGACCACTCTAGGGAGAAGGGATCAGATCCTTGGAAAAGAGAGTACAGAGGGAAAACAACCAGGGCTAGCATATCACTTATTTGTCATTTTCAAAAACATGTTTCCATAGCATGCGCCCAACATTGTTTTAAACAGAGACTCAAACCCCCCAAACAGAGAGGAGTACCTTTTTTCTTTCTAATCTCTCCTGCAAATTCTGTAACATAATTCTCTCGTGCTCCTTCTTGCGTTTGTCAGCCTCCTCCTGAGCTTTTATTTTGGCATCACTTTTCTAGGAAATTTGTATAGAAATATCATTTAAATCTCAATATATCTGAGTGACATCAGTGAGACAGTAAGAGTTATCCAGAATAAAAGAATGTAACCTTTTGATTGTACCCACATATAATAACCATGGATCATCAGTTTTCAAAGTATTAGCAAAAATGTACAGAACTAGGCTAACTATTATTAGGAGGATTTAGAAGCCATGTTAATCCCCTTCAGGACCTCAGGTTTGTCAGACCACTACCGTTTCGGCGCACACAAGTGACTGTGTATCTTCCACTGACACAGGCATCAGGAGCCCAGTCTGATACCTCTCAAAAGCACCAAGAGGATTCTTAAAGGTAATTGTCTGAGGACTGCAAATGTGCACATTTATGTAAGACATGACTGATTTTGATAAATCATACACTAAAACTGGAATATAAATTAGGCTGTAACAATAATTTAAACTGAGTATAGTCTGAGCTCAGTTTGGGGATTTATTTACCTGGTGATTTAAATCTACATAGGTGAGACATCCTAATTGGTGAATTGGATGAGGTATTCATAATTTTTACCTTATCTGTTGGGGGGCGGGGGCGGGGGTGCAGGTGTAAGTGTCACCAAAGAATGCAGGATTGGGAAAACTCACACGGGACATTTCATCTCTGTGAGCAATTTGGATTTTCTGAAACCAAGCTGTAATATTATTTATGTAGACAAACTAAAGGACTGCTCATCTGTAATCTGCTGCTTTCTGCTTTGGTTTCACTTGGAAAGCATTCGTGGATCCTGCCAAGGGTGGCTGAGAACGACTCCCAGCGACCCTGGGTAACAGCTAGACTGTCATGTGCAAATGCACCCAAAGCACGCAGCATCTGCTCAGTCTCTTTCTTGGAGAAGTACACTTTTGCTTTGGATTTCTACTGAATTTCAGAATCTGGTTCTCATCCCTTGATCAAGTGGAGAGCCAGCAAACCTGGAGTTCTACTTTTTGGTCTTCTTGTTCCTGACTTCCTTTCTTCTTTGTTATCTCCTTTGGTTGCTGCCCATCTCCAAATTTTGAGAACTCATCTTCTTGGCCTTCATCCGCTTTCTTTGCTATGTCTTTCATTTTCCTGATAAAGGAATATTTAAATAACTCTTATTATGTGCATTTTATAGTAAAGCTGCTTATGTATCGTAATACAATTTATGTTTACACCAGATTCACCAGATTTTCTGTCTTGTTGCTACACAGGATTTGCATATTTCACCTTTTTTAAAGGGGGGAAACTAGCCTATGGGAGTAGATAAAGATTTCTATCAAGTAATGGGCTACTTTGCATCTTAAAACACAAATGTGCACACTTGCGCGCACGCGCACACACACACACATATAAAAATCATTCCTTAACTGTTTTAGACGTATGCTCACACCCAATCTCACATGGGGGTGTGACAGAGGGAATTTAGAGGAGGGTCTGGTGGTACTCAGAGAAGGAAAGCCCAGTCCACAATGACTAGTATTCAGGGCTTTTAAAATGTTACACTAGGTCTGTTTACATGAAGCAATGAATAATATTCTTCAAGTTATAGGTTTTTTTGCTATTCATAATGTCTCCTCTTCCTTTCTCCCAAACCCATATAAGGTACATGGAAAGCATGCTGTGATTCAAAAACACTTAAATACTTAAAAACAAAGTCAGGACTGTAGTTATTCTTTGCAGGCAGTGGACAGAGGTTTATATTAGAGGGCCCCAAATGGGCCTTGAGATCAAAGATCAAGAAATCTTTAGATTAAGGTAGAATGCACACAACTGTACATGCTATTTGCAGCCCGTAAGTCATTGCAAACCCAGTAAAACATGAGGAAGTATCCTTTCCAGGTTTACAAATTCTTTTTCTTTTTTCGGTAACTTTTTATTTTCAAACATACAAAAAAATTTCAAGCATAGCTGCTTTACCAGTTTACTATCTCTGCGTGTGCATATATTACTCTTTATGAACTGTTTAAGGATTGAATTCTGAACTAAAAAAAATTGTATAAAGAATGTCACTGGGACAACTGGCAAGTTGGATGTCTGACCCTGCATTAGAAAATAAAATAATAAACTTCCTGATTTCAGTTACTATATACTGGTTATGTCAGAAAATGCTTTTGTTCTTAGGAAGTATACATGGAAGTATTTAGTAGGAAAGGGTCGTGATGTATGCAACTTGTTCTTAAACAGGTTTACAAATTCTAAAGTTATAAAGGACTTCTGAAATAAAGAAAGGGGCTGATGCCAGTGAATGGCAACAGAAACAGTCTTGTGTGATCACTCAGGTGCTACCACTGAGATCCAGGCCCCTGACCTGAGTTCAGGTCTCTTTATGCATCTTTACAGCACACCTTGATGGGCACACGACACATAGAGACTAAAGAGGACCATACACTCATCTACACACCAGCGTCTTCTCTGCTTGAAATGCTCCCCACATTTGTTTAGAAGGTGACGAGTCATTTCTAACTTAAACTGAAGAAAACGTCAGTTACTCTTTGAGAATTTATAATACATCTAACTTGAGGATAAAGTCTGACTTTCACAATTTGGGCCCCAGCCAAGATTTATAGTATAGAAAAGATGATTTTGTGCCAACCTTTGTTCCATCTCTTTTTGTAGTCTTTCTTCCTCTTTTTCTTTTTGTTCACGAGCAAGGCGTCGTTTTTCTGCCAAAATTTTTGTTGCCTCCTTGGCATTCATAGGCCCTGGTGTGCTTTTATTACCAGACTCTAGTTTAAATTAACATGTAAAACAGTTAAGTTTAGGGAACTTACTGCCTCTAAATCCAACAAAGAGGTGCAAGACAACCTACAATGTTAAAAAAAAAAACACTATGCCCATGGTCTAAAATGTATAAATAAACTATAACTGATTTATGTAACATCTTTTGTACAAAAGCCCAACTCCCATCCCACCCCAACCCCCCTCCACCAGCCCCCAACAACAGAAGTAGCATGTTGTTAATTTTTAACAACTGCTTGTTCCAAAATTAAATAATGTACTCCTGCTTTGGTTTAGCTGTTTTGAGATAACTGACTAAATTGCCTCTATGGGAAAAAAGATTAAGATATACTGAATACTGAAGAAGATAAGCTTAAGCTCAGTCCAAATGAAGTGTATAGATTTTTTTTTTTTTGCCATGTCACGCAACTTGCAGGATATCTTAGTTCCCTGACCAGGGATCGAAGCTGGGCCCCAGCAGTGAAATCACCAAGTCCTTAACCACTGGACCACCAGGGATTTCCTGAAGTGTACAAGTCTTAAATACTCAACTAAACAAAAATATCTCCAGCATACATTTTAAAAACTGTGCATCATTTTTTACTAAATAAATACTGTTTAGCTAAATGCTGAAAATAGTCTGTTAATATATTTGGTTGATCATACAGTGGCTAATTGTAGATAACCAAAGAAACCAAGACTATCAGTAAAATAAGGTGACCACATGGAGGCATAATGTTTTAGTTCATGTAACGAATTTGTTTTAAATAAACTATACACAAAAATGAGGATTTCAAAACAAGAACAAATAATTTGTAATAAAAAGATCATTTCTGTTACAAGGAATTCACTGTGGAATTCCTTCAAAAAGCAAAATTCATGAGTGTTCAAAGTAATGTTGATGGATATTAGGAATGCATGTGGGGACTCCCCTGGTGGCACAGTGGTTAAGAATCTGCCTGCCAATGCAGGGGACATGGGTTCGATCCCTGCCACAGGAAGACATCACATGCCATAGAGCAACTAAGCCCGTGCACCATAACCATTGAGCCTGCGCTCTAGAGCACGTGAGCCACAACTATTAAGCCCATGTGCCGCAACTACTGAAGCCCACGCACCTAGAGCCCGTGCAACACAACAAGAGAGTCCATCACAATGAGGAGCCCGTGCACCACAATGAAGAGTAGCCCCCGCTCGCCGCAACTAGAGAAAGCCTGTGTGCAGCAATGAAGACCCAACAAAGCCAATAAAATAAATAAATACATAAATTTATTAAAAAAAAAGAAACCTATCTCAAACCTACCAACTGTAAAATAGATAGCTAGTGGGAAGATGCTGTATAACACAGGGAGATCAACTCGATGATGGGTGATGTCTTAGAGGGCCAGGACAGGGAGGATGGGAGGGAGTCGTGGGGTGGAGGGGATATGGGGATATATGTATAAATACAGCTGATTCACTTTGGTGTACCTCAAAAGCTGGTACAAAAGCGTAAAGCAATTATATTCCAATAAAGAGATTAAAAAGAGAAAAAAGACATAATAATGATAATATCTTCCATACTGTGTTATGAAGGTTGTATAAAATAATAAAGTTTATGTAAAGAAAAAAAAAGAATGCATGTGATACCAAGAAAGAAAATTACAGGCCAATATCTTTGATGAATATAGATGCAAAAGTTCTCAACAAAATATTAGCAAACCGAATCCAACAACACATAAAAAAGATCATATGCCATGATCAAGTTGGATTCATCACAGGGTCACAAGGATGGTTCAACAAACGCAAAGGAACCAACGTGATACAACACATCAGCAAAAGAAAAGACAAAAACTGCATGATTATCTCAATAGATGCAGAAAAGGCTTTTGATAAAATT
The DNA here is from genome assembly GCF_030028045.1 of Hippopotamus amphibius kiboko. NCBI lineage: Eukaryota > Metazoa > Chordata > Mammalia > Artiodactyla > Hippopotamidae > Hippopotamus > Hippopotamus amphibius. Next base: position 17,460,355 of record NC_080203.1, on the reverse strand, counting down.
CAACATCCATTCATGATAAAAACTCTTACCAAAGTGGGTACAGAGGGAACATACCATAATAAAAGCTTCACGACAAACCTACAGCTAATATAATACTCAAAGGTGAAAAGTTAAAAGCCTTCCTAAAATCTGGAACAAGACAAGGATGTCCACTCTCATCACTTCTCGTCAACAATAGTATTGAAAGTCCTAGCCATAGCAATCAGAAAGAAAAAGAAATAAAAGGTATACAAATTACAAGGAAAGAGGGAAATTGTCATTATATGCCAATGACATGATACTATATATAGAAAACTCACACAAGACTCCACACACAAACTACTAGAACTGTGATAAATTCAGCAAGGTAGCAAGATATAAGATTAACATACAGAAATCTGTTGCATTTCTTTACACTAACAATGAAATATCAGAAAGGGAAAGTAAAGAAAAAAAATCCCTTTTAAAATTGCATCAAAAAGAATAAAACAGGAGTAAACTTGACCAAGGAGGTAAAACAGTTATATGCTGACAACTATAAAACACTGATGAAGGAAACTGAAGATGATTTAAAGAAATGGAAAGATCCCATGCTCTTGGATTGGAAGAATTAATATTGTTAATGGCCATACTACCCAAAGCAATCTGCAGATATAGTGCAATCCCTATCAAATTACCCATGACATTTTTCACAGAACTACAACAAATAATCCTAAAATTTATATGAAACCATACATAAAATACTCAGAATATCCAAAGCAATCCTGAAGAAAAAGAACAAAGCTGGAGGCATAACCCTCCCAGACTTCAGACAATACTACAAAGCTACAGTAATCAAAATACCATGGTACTGGCACAAAAAGACATATGTATCAATGGAACAGAATACAGAGTCCAGAAAAAACCACACATATCTATGCTCGATTAATCTTCGACAAAGGAGGCAAAAATATATAACGGAGAAGACACGGTCTCCTCTGTAAGTGGTATTGGGAAAGCTGGACAGCTGCATGTAAGGCAATGAAGTCAGAACTCTCCCTCACACCATACACAAAAATAAACTCAAAACAGCTTAAACTCTTCAATATAAGACAGGACACCATAAAACTCCTAGAAGAGAATATAATCAAAACATTCTCTGACATTAATCATAGCAATGTTTTCTTAGGCCAGTCTCCCAAGGCAATAGGAATAAAAGCAAAAATAAATGGGAAGAGAAGAAAGATGGCAGCGAAGTAGAAGGACGTGGAATGCATCCCTCTCCACAGATGCATCAGGAATACATCAAAAGATGCAATAATTCCCACACAGAACCAGCTGAACACCAGCAAACGACCTTGGACATCAGAAAGGACTGCAAAGATCCCGACATAACTGGGACAAGCAACCACTGAAGTCTGGACTACTCCATCAGAAGTCAAGTAGGAGGCTCTGGGGAGGGAGCACTGAATCCAGGATGCTAGATTACTAGGGAGTCCACAGACACAGGGAAGATTAACTGTAGGGAACTCTCACAGAGCCCTGTATCAGAGTCTAAGACACGGCTTCGTCCGACTGTCTGCAACTGCCAGTGCTGGACACTGCACACCAAACTACAAACAAGGAACACAAAACCACCCAGCAGCACACAGACTATGTAAAGACATACTAACCTCACAGATACCCTAAAACAAACCACCTGACACAGCCCTGCTCATCAGAGAGAAAAGACACAGAGCCACACACTGGAAAGCAGACACCAGACCCCCCCACCAGGAAGCCTACTCAAGACACTGGACAAACCCCACCACAGGGGGCAGAGGGCAGAAACAAGAGGAATTACTACTAGGCAGCACAGGAAAAGGAGAGCGCAAATCCTATAAATTAGACAAAATGAGAAAACAAAGAAACACCATGCAGGCAAAGGAGCAGGAAAAAAACCCACAAGACCAAATAAATGAAGAGGAAATAGGAAAATTGCCTGAAAAAAAATTCAGAGAAATGATAGTAAAGATGATCTAAAATGTCAATAACAAAATACAGAAAATACAAGAAACAGTTAATAAGGATTCAGAAGAACTAAAGAGCAATCAAACAGTAATGGACAACAAAACAACCGAAATTAAAAATACTCTAGATGGTAAAAACAGCAGAATAACTGAGGCAGAAGAACGAATAAGTGAGTTGGAAGATGGAATGGGGGAAATAACTGCCACAGAGCAGGAAAGAGAAAAAAAGAGTAAAAAGAATGGAAGACAGTCTCAGAGACCTTGGTGACAACATTAAGTGCACCAACATTCAAATCATAGGCATCCCAGAAGAAGAAAAGAAAGGGTCTGAAAAAAATATTTGAAGAGGTTATGGTGGAAAACTTCCCCAACATGGGAAATTAAATAATTAATCAAGTCCAAGAAGCACAGAGAGTCCCATACAGAATAAATCCAAGGAGAAATACACTGAGGCACATATTAATCAAACTAATGAAAATTAAACACAAAGAAAAAATATTAAAAGCAGCAAGAGAAAAGCAACAAATAATATATAAGGGAAAACCCATAAGGATAACAGCTGACCTTTCTGCAGAAATTCTGCAGGCCAGAAGGCAATGGCAGGATATACTGAAAGTCCTGAAAGAGAAAAACCTACAGCCAAGAATACTCTACCCAGCAAGAATCTCATTCAGATTCGACAGAGAAATCAAAAGCTTTACAGACAAGCAAAAGAGAATTCAGCACCACCAAACCAGCCTTACAACAATTGCTAAAGGAACTTTTCTAAGTGGGAAACACAAGAGAAGGAAAACACCTACAAAAACAAACCCAAAACAATTAAGAAAATGGTAATTGGAACACACATGTCAATAATCACTTTACATGTAAATGGATTCAATGCTCCAACCAAAAGACACAGACTGGCTGAATGGATACAAAAACAAGACCCTTCTATATGCTGCCTACAAGAAACCCACTTCAGACCAAGGGACACATATAGACTGAAAGTAAAGGGATGGAAAAAGTTATTCCATGAAAATGGAAGTCAAAAGAAAGCTGGAATAGCAATATTCATATCAGACAAATTAGACTTTAAAGTAAAGCCTATTACAAGAGACAAGGAAGGACACTACATAATGATCAAGGGATCCATCCAAGAAGAACATATAACAATTGTAAATATCTATGCACCCAACATAGGAGCACCTCAATACATAAGGCAAATGCTAACAGCCATAAAAGGGGAAATGGACAGTAACACAATAATAGTGGGAGACTTGAACACCCCACTTACATCAATGGACAGATCATCCAAACAGAAAATAAATAAGCTTTAAATGGCACACAAGCTTTAAATGACACATTAGACCACCTCGACTTCATTGATATTTATAGGACATTCCATTCAAAAACGACAGAATACACTTTCTTCTCAGGTGCACACGGAACATTTTGCAGGACAGATCACATCTTGGGTCACAAATCAAGCCTTGGTAAATTCAAGAAAACTGAAATATCAAGCATCTTCTCTGACCACAACGCCATGAGACTAGATATCAATTACAAGAAAAAAACCTGTAAAAAATACAAACACATGGAGGCTAAACAATACGCTATTAAACAACCAAGAAATCACTAAAGAAATCAAAAAGGAAATCAAAAAATATCTAGAAACAAATGACAATGAAAACACAACAACCCAAAACTTATGGGATGCAGCAAAAGCAGTTCTAAGAGGGAAGTTTATAGCAATACAGTCCTATCTCAAGAAACAAAAAAAATATCGAATAAACAACCTAACCTCACGCCTAAAACAATTAAAGAACAAAGAAACCCCAAAGTGAGCAAAAGGAAAGAAATCATAAAGAACAGATCAGAAATAAATGAAAAAGAAATGAAGGAAACGATAGCAAAGATCAATGAAACTAAAAGCTGGTTCTTTGAGAAGATAAACAAAATTGATAAACCATTAGCCAGACTCATCAGGAATAAAAGGAAGAAGACGCAAATCAACAGAATTAGAAATGAAAAAGGAGAAGTAAGAACGGACACCACAGAAATACAAACGATCATGAGAGACTACTACAAGCAACTATATGCCAATAAATTGGATAACCTGGAAGAAATGGATACATTCTTAGAAAAATACAATCTTCCAAGACTGAACCAGGAAGAAATAGAAACTATGAACAGACCAATCACAAGTACAGAAATTGAGACTGAGTTTTTGATTCACCATTGTATATATATGCATAACTGAATCACTTTGCTGTACACCAGAAACTAACACAACATTGTAAATCAACTATATTTCAAAAAAAAAAAAAGCATGTGATAGGCAAATTACCAATATGATACTTTTTGGAACCCACATACTGACCTGACACATGTTATGGTCTATGTGTTGAAACTGCCCTCCAGCTCCTCATGGAAATCTGGACAGCCACAAATGGCTGGGTGTGCTCCCTTCCAAGGATGGAAAATACCTTAGGGCCATCCATTATCAGAGCTGGAAGGAACTGCAGGGACCACCTAGACCATGGCACTCATGCAACCCCTCCATACTTAAAAACATCAGTTCTAAAAATGGGGGTAAGTAATAAGTTCCGGCAAGAAAAAACAAGCAGTGTGACTGGTGAAATTCTCTTTATTTAAAAGAAAGTTCACTTCCTCAAGTTCTCTGAAGTAGGGAATAAAATGACGTTGACAGTTCCCGAACTACCTTAAGATTTTATGTGTTGCTGAAATGAACTTCTTAGTGAAGGAACTCACCTTCACAGATCATATCCTTTTGGCTTGCAGCCTCAGAGCTGTTAATGGTGTTAGAAATGGCTTCACTTTTCATTCCAATAGTTCCTAATGTATTTTGTGCAAATACGGTACGCTGCACAGGAAGTACTTTAACAGAAAATTGTGTTGACTGTTTCGACGTGACAGGTGAAGGTGATGGGGGGCGATTCTTTTGGATTTCCCTGCTGGGAAAAAGTAATAGTTAATGCGGGGGAGAAGTCTGGTATGGTTTCGTAACATGTATGTGATTTTTAGTGTACCATTTCATAGACTATAATGTCTTGACTTTATGATATAATGGTATTTTATAAGGGACAAAGGTAAACCCATTCTTAAAGGCTTTTCCCTTTATATTTACATTACCATGTATATTACATTATTTATGAACACTGATGTGAAGTTTATCCTGGTAAAATACGTATCAGAAACAGCTGCAAACAAGCTACTTACCTAGCACTGATGGGAGATGGAGGACGCCACCTGCTCGTAGGAGAAGATGACCATCTATAACACGGTATCTGAGATGGTGGTAGGCGCTTCTTCGTAACAGGGTTTGAGGCCTGTTTGTCCGTTTCTGATTTCTGAACAGATCGATACAATCAGATAAGAAATTACTAGCAGCTAGCTTTTACAGCTAGCTTTTGAAAAGAAAAATATTCTGAATAAAATACAATTATAGCTCCTTAAACTCCCATTCTTCCTTTCATGCATGAGAATTAGGTACAGAGATACATTCTTCCAGGCTAACAATTTATATTATACAATTCAAGCAGGTCATAGAAATAATTTAAGAGAATGCTTACTTCAAAACCTAATTTTATGTTTAAATCCTAACTGAGGTTTGCAATAGTTCTCAAAAACATTCCTTCAGAGTTTAGAAACATAGTTCATATAAACCTCTATATTTTGTTCCTTCTACTAAAAATTAATATTCCAGCTTTGGAAGGAGGAGGGGGAACTCTGGGACAACAAATATCAGATAATTTAAAATCATTCAAGTGAATTTGTTTTGTCACAGAATGGCATAAATAAGAAGTTGCTTATGTTGCGAAACCTGACCTATCATAATCTATACAACAAAATATACAGGTTTTAATAAAAAATTTGTCAAGGAAAGGCACTTGTCGAACCTGTGGAGAATCTTTCACTTTCACTTTGGAAGACATTTCCGTGGTCACCTCAGGGGAGGCCTCGGGGGACGCCTCCATATTTGCTTCAGGGGGCGCTGTTGTGCTCTCTTCAGGGAGTGCTTCCACACTCGCCTCAGGGGATGCTTCCACACTCGCCTCAGATGATGCTTCCATGCTTACCTCCAGGGACGAGTTCGCGCTCACCTCAGGAGATGGGTCCACACTCACCTCTGGGGATGAGTCCGTGCTCACCTCCAGGGATGAATTCACATTCGCCTCAAGGGACAAATCCTCGCTTGCCTCAGGTGATGTTTCCACACTCATGTGGGGTGCTTCCATGCTCGCCTCTGGGAGCGCGTCCACGCTCGCCTCTGGGAGCGCATCCGTGCTCACCTCAGGGGGTGCTTCCGTGCTCACGTCAGGGGGTGCTTCCGCGCTCACCTCAGGGGGTGCTTCCGCGCTCACCTCAGGGGGTGCTTCCGCGCTCACGTCAGGGGGTGCTTCCGCACTCACCTCAGGGGGTGCTTCCGCGCTCACCTCAGGGGGCTCTTCTGCGCTCACCTCAGGGGGCGCTTCCGCGCTCACCTCAGGGGGTTCTTCTGCGCTCACCTCAGGGGGTTCTTCCGCGCTCACCTCAGGGGGTGCTTCCGCGCTCACCTCAGGGGGTTCTTCCGCGCTCACCTCAGGGGGTGCCTCCGTGTTCACCTCAGGGGGTGCTTCCGCTCTCACTTCAGGGGGTGCTTCTGCTCTCACTTCAGGGGGTGCTTCCACGCTCACCTCAGGGGGTGCTTCCGCGCTCACCTCAGGGGGTGCTTCCGCACTCACTTCAGGGGGTGCTTCCACATTCACCTCAGGGGGTGCTTCCGCGCTCACCTCAGGGGGTGCTTCCGCGCTCACCTCAGGGGGTGCTTCCGTGCTCACCTCAGGGGGTGCTTCCACGCTCACCTTGGGGGATACTTCCAAGCTTGCCTCAGGGGGTGTTTCCATAGTTGCCTTGGGGGCTGCTTCCACGCTTGTCTTGGAGGGTGTTTCTACTTTCTCCTGGGAAGGCATCACCCCTGTTGACTTGCGAAGCACTGTGGTACTCTTCAATTCATCACTGCTATGCCTAAGCAGGGGCATGTTTACATACTGGATTATATTGTGGATGCCTGTGGGTAAATGAGGACAGAGTGAAATTCCACACAGCCAGAAATCTGACAAGACGGAAATGCACCATGTAACAGTATAAAAACAAAGAGACTGCGTTTATTAGGAAACCGCAGGGATTACACACAACACAGAAATGTTTAGTGAAATGGATCACAGACACAGGACAGAAGCATTGCAAAGCTGGTACTTCAGAAGCACCACCACCAAGAGAGGCATTGTGAAAGCAACAGTCCACTCCAGATGAAACTAAGATGCTTCTCCAAAGCTGATGTTTGCAATAAGCCATTTCTATTTTAATCACACCATAGTGCAGAATGACTTTCATAGAAAATTACAAGACCTTCAACACTTTTTAAAAGTAATCTAAACAACGTCACCAGGGCCAGGGATCTTACCGTTACAGGTGATTCCATAAGGCACACTATATATGATTGTTTTAAAACAGAGTATAAAAAAGAGCATTTCTCACCCATACTAAAAATTGTAATAAGACATTAATCAGAACGGGCTGGATCTTCCAGTGTTAACAATCTAAATATTTTAGCCTAATACATGGACAAAAATTATAATATCCGGTACCAGCTAAGATGGAGGAAAGTGATAATACTGCTGGAAATGCTGGAAACCAGGCAACCACAGGCACTGCTGGCGGAAGTATGGATTGGTATGTGCTCCCTGGGAAGCATTTTGGCAATAGTGTATCAGAAGCCATTCTAAAAAGTACACCACTCTTTGCTCTTGCAATTTCACTCTTAGGTTATCCTTAAGAAAAAATCAGATAAATAAATGAAAATGTATGTATGAGGTTACTTACTACAGCATTGTTTAATAATATTGGAACAATTAAAAACATAACCTAAATATTCAACACAAAATTTGGACTATACTAAGGCAGTCACTAAGAGTAATAATATACAGGTTTGGGACATAGAAAATGGTACATATTGAGTTTAAACAAAAGCAGGTTATGGGACTTCCTAGGTGGCGCAGTGTGGTTAAGAATCCGCCTGCCAATGCAGGGGACATGGGTTCGATCCCTACTCAAGGAAGATCCCACATGCTGCGGAGCAACCAAGCCCATGCGCCACAACTATTGAGCCTGTGCTCTAGAGCCTGTGAGCCACAACTACAGAGTCCACATACTACAACTACTGAAGCCCACATGCCTAGAGCCCGTGCTCCCCAACAAGAGGGGCCACCACAATGGGAAGCCCGCACACCGCAACGAAGAGTGGCCCCCACTCGCTGCAACTGGAGAAAGCCCGTGTGCAGCAACAAAGACCCAATGCAGCCAATAAATAAATAAATAAATAAATAAATTTTTTTAAAAGCAGTCATGATTGCATTATTTATTTATTTATCTATTTAATTGGCTGTGTTGGGTCCCTGTTGCTGCACACGGGCTTTCTCCAGTTGCGGTGAGCAGGGGCCACTCTTCGTTGCGGTGTGCGGGCTTCCCATTGTGGTGACCCCTCTTGTTGCGGAGTACGGGCTCTAGGCATGTGGGCTTCATTAGTTGGGGCACACGGGCTCAACAGTGGTGGCACACAGGCTTAGCTGCTCTGCAGCATGTGGGATCTTCCTAGGGCAGGGATCGAACCTGTGTTCCCTGCATTGGCAGGCAGATTCCCAACCACTGTGCCACCCAGGAAGTTCAATGATTGCATTTTATTAAAGAATATCTAAATGCAGAGAAAAATATTCAGTTATAAGTGAGTATTAGGATAAGAAATTAAAATTTTTTCTACACTAAATATTTATTGCTTTATAAGAAACTCTTTTTTTTTTTTGGCGGTGCTACACGGCTTGTGGGATCTTAGTTCCTCGACCAGGAATCAAACCCAGGCCCTCGGCAGTGAGAGCACAGAGTCCCAACCACTGGACCACCAGGGAAGTCCCTAAAGTAAATATTTTAAAGAAGGCATTTGGTGGTGGCTTTCTAAAGACTTGGTAAATATAAGACTCAGTTATTTTTCAGTCCCTCACTTTTGACAAAGAAAGCATTGTACTTACATACCTGTATGTACCTAAACAGTCACTTATTTAACACAGTTTGTGCTAGAGAAAATATAGTAAGTATAATAACTAGATTTCTAATAGCTATCGAAATTTAAGACAAAATATTGAGGTTTTTGATGGGAGTAATCTAAATAAAATGAAAATGATTAGAATACCTTACAATAGACTCAGGGGAGACTGGCAGAAAATAATCTGACACACATACAACTAGGCATAAACAAAATTAGGAATTTGAACCAAGAAAAGTAAAGCTGCACTACCACACAGTCTACAACAGCACTTTGGTTTACTAATCATATGGATATTGACAGAAAAACAAGCAAAGGGGGTGGGATATATTCTGGAAAGGAAAAAGTGGAGGGAAAAAGAGACAAAGGATGGGAACAGTGCATTGGAGCTCTCCATTACTGAGGACTTACTACCCAGAGGCATGTCTACCATGATATGTAACCTATAAATGAGAAAATCCACATAACCCTGAAGATCTGTTTTATTTTACTAACAATCTTTACATTCTTAATTAAAAGCTAAAGAGCCACTCAGTGTTATTCTTCCACATTTTAAGAAAAAAAGAAGGGTGGAGTTGGAGACTCTCTCCCTTGATATTAAGTTTTTCTACATTTTTAAAATCCAGTACTTTTTACAGTACCGTGATACATTTAAGCACAGGTCAAGAAACCCACAGTTTTAAAATTTAACAACCAAAACTCCCTATCTCATCCTATAAATTACCCTGATAACTACTCTACCATGCTAGAAATCATAAATATGCAACATAAAATGTTGGATAAAATCACTCATTTGCAAAGTATTGATTCAAATTATTTTTATGCCTTACTATAAAAAATTAAGTGATACAACCTACTTTTTAAGCACAAATACTGACACTTTCTGGCACTCTACCCTATGCCTGTTACCTGGAGTATCGCTTCCAGAGATTAATAATGAAGCCAACACTTTTGTTCCTGGCTACTGACACTTTTGTTGGGATGAGCAGGTGACATTAAATTATTCTCCCAAAGACTAGTGTATCGCTGACAAACTAAATGATGAGAACAAACAGAAAGGATTCATTTTGAGGTCTCACAAATATTTTTTAGTTAAAGAAGGGTTATTTTGGCTTCCAATGTTTCGAAATGGCTTCTCAAGCAGCTGAATGTTGACCTAAATATAACACTTTTAAACCCCCATTTACAATAGGTACTTAGAAATAACTAACCAGGTGTTTTTTCTTCCACTTGTTCCATTTCTGTAGATGATTGTAGTTTACTACATCTTCTATTCAAAGATGAGCTTCTCCTCTTTTCTGTTGTCTCTGGAGATCAAGAGCAAAGGCGTATTACTTTTCACAAGCTGTTTAAATATATTATTTCAGGAGTGAGCCACTCCTTTTTAGCAAACATTTTTTTATCTTATTTAAATTGCAAGTATTATGTAGAGACTCTAGATGCCCAAACTTAAAACTAGTTTACTCTTTAAGTAGTTATTTGAAATGAAATAAAATTATTTAGGAAACAGTAAAAATTAAGAGGGAAAATGTCTGATACTGACATCAAAGTTCCCAAATTATGAATATATAACATTTAATTTTGGACACAGTCCATGACATCTATTACTAAAGTAATTTATAGTTTAGTTTTAACTAGTAACTTTGTTTTGGCTGTACTGCGCCGCTTGCAGAATCTTAGTTCCCCAATCAGGGATTGAACCTGGGCCACGGCAGCGGAAGCACCAAGTCCTAACCACTGGGAAGTCCCTTAACTAGTATTTTTAAAATAAAAATGATTATTAACATTTGGTACAGATATCACAATTTTAGCAGCCCAAACCAGTCATATGGGAAAATAATCCCTTTTGTGTAGACACTTTTCCATTTCACTTGAAATATTACAACTCAGAATACTGACGAAAGTCTTTAAAGAAGAACTTCTCTTTTGGGGACCTATAAACTAAAGTACATATTGACAACAGGGAGCCATGTGAAAATTCTTGAATCGATAATGTAATTAATTGCACAGCATGAACTACAGAAGTGTAATCAATTCGATTATGTCATGTGATGAAATCACCTATCCCTTATTATCACACTGCAAGAAATGACAAAATAGTGTGAACAGCTATTGTTAAGTCAGCAACGAGCAGGAGAAAAATAGACTATTTGAATCAGCCAAGATTTAAAGCAAGGCTATTCAAAATATCACAGGTTAGATTATGAACTTCATTTGAGTTTGAAATGTTTACCTGAACTTCATCTGAGTTTGAAATGTTCATCTCTCTGTATTGAACAGGTTTTATTTCAATTTGAAGGGATTTTACAAAGATAAGCCACTGACAATATTGATTTTATTTTCAATAAACTCACTAGGATCATTAATTACAACATTCATCATTTCAGAGTGTGCAATATACTGTACCTTTAAGCAAATTATTTCAAAAAGTATCTTCTACACATACCTTCTTGTATTAAAAACTAGTAAAGAAATCATTTAAAAAGTTACCTGGAATTATTCCTTCAGTGCAATTTAACTAATTATTAACTTGCAAGTCATAACCTGTCCCTTCTCTTTACATGTCTCATTGATACAGCAGGCACACGTATTAATGAAAACACATTACTGTTTGCTCATTAAAAATATAATAAATGTCTGCGGAAGAAATCTTTGCTAATTCCTCCAAGCAATTAGATAGCAAAACATGGTCAATGGTTGTGAAACAATTAAAATAAATTAAAATGAAAGTATATACACATGACATTGCAATGAATGTTATCTAATTTTTCTAAAGGATTGAGTTTGTGAATAACAAATTATTTTTATTATATGACAAGCAAGGTGTTAAAGAAAATCTTCCCACATTAATCTATGAATGAACCTGGGCGATACATAAAAGTGCTACAGGAAAGCATATTAAGGGTAAGGGTAGAAAGTAGATCAACTTTTATTTGACCGTTACAAGAGAAAACTAGGTGCACCAAGACTGACAATGAAAGACCTCTCAAGTTCATCACTGGAAACTGTAAGAGTTCTAGAAATACAAATAACGTAAGTATGAACAAAACGAAAATCCTTTTCAACATATTAAAACTATAATATTTGGACAAAAATGGAAATCTTTCCCACTAAGTTAACCACGGCTACAATTAACCAATTATACTTTAAATGAGATCCAGAATATTTTGCCATACTGGAATTTTAGAGCAATCAGCATTGCTCAAAAAAATGTCAAGGCACCTAATAATACAAAAGAAACATTTTTAATTCAAACTATAATTATGCCTTTGTTTCAATTCACAAGGCACAAAGGTGGTATTTCTTCTTTTTTATGGCTAAGTTTGAGGGAACGATGTAGAGTATGTGTACCATATCTTTTTCCTGCCAAGATCACTTCTGTTTTTCTCTCTGGAAAACAAAAAGGACTTTCCTCTTTCTATGGGTATGGTTGTCTAAGCCATTACAATTGTCAGTGAGAAGCACCGTGTACTACAGGAAACTGTCACTGACACACACTCAGGTAAAGGTTTTTTTTTTAAACAATAAGGAACTCTAGGGAATTCCCTAGCTGTTCAGTGGTTAGGACTGCGCTTTCACTGCTGAGGGTGCAGATTCAATCCCTGGTCAAGGAACTAAGATTCCACAGGCCACATGGCACTCCCCGCCCAGCCCCCCCAAAAAAGGGCGAATATTAGGAGCAAAAGGTATTTGAAGTATCCATAGTAGAGAACTTCGTTTTATTTTAAAGAGCACTGCATTACCTCTACAAAGAGTTGTAAAAGTGGAGCTTAGCAATACCTCCCTCATTAAACACTGTTACCACTTTATCTGCTTTGGGGGAAAACATGGACTTGTTAGTGGAATTTACAATTTAAATACCATGATGCATCTATCAAATGACCAAAATATAAACCATAAAAAAGCATGGTGGAGTGGAAATCACTGAATTTCTTGGGGTCTTAACTATAAAAGTATACTTGCTCGTCAACTTTATATATAGGTGAAGCAGATCAACCTATCCACTGCTATATATATATATATATATATATATATATGCTATTATTTTCCTTAAATGAGGTAATAGTCATGAAACTTAATGGAAATTGAATGACTAGTCTAGTCCCTAGAAAAAGTGATTTCATTTATAGGTTATATAGAATATGAATTAATTCTAAAATAAATTACTGTGCCACTTAATAGCAATGTCTTTTGGTCAAAATAGGTTTCATATTTGCTGGACTACCTGAGCCCAACAAACCCATCTGATATAAGTAGTACACAAATCAAGAAACAAGGATTTATACTGATGAAAATACGAAATAGTTATGCCCAACTCTACTGTGAAACAATGTGGTACTCTTCTGAAGTATTTAAATGTCCTACAATCTAAAGAATAAGTGGTACTGTAGAAATACATATAGAGAATTAATTTCACTGGTTTGAAACTCAGTAGAATACATGAAATAACTACTTACTCTTGGCAATGGAATTTTGAAGACCTGCAGATGACATTTGTCTATGTAATCCAGAAGTTCCCTGTTCAAGCTTTTCAGTAGATATAGAATGTTTGTTGGCTGAGAAAGGATATAAGATTTACTGTACTCATATTTAAAAAGGCATCATTAGATTAGCTGAAACAAAATGAGTTCATGATGTACCTCCATGGAGCATAAACATGTATTAATTAGGTACACAATGCTCATTGTCAGTCATTCCTTACAAACTATCAATTTAACTTACATTTTATGCAATTGTATAGAATTATGTCCACACATAGGAAAAATTTACAGTACATCAATAGTAAACAGGATAATTTATTTTTAAAATATGCACTGGATAAAGCTGTGTGAAGCTTATCAAGTTTAAATGGTAAGATTTTGGATACAGTAAATAAAATCACATTACTATAAAATTTCACCTGTTTCTTTAGCGATCTCACATGACACAAATTTAAATGCATGCCAAAGAGTACATGGTGGCACTTTCATTAGGATACAAAGCTCAAAACCTGTTGTAGTAAATGCAACCTTATACTAATTGCCAATATTTACATGTGAAAATGAATGAACTTAAAGTTTAGTGGTTGTATTAAATACCAGTTTTATTCTGAGAGTTGATTGTGGTTGAGCCTTCCCAAGACCATCTTTTCTGATGATCAACACGGGTGCTCCGTTCCAGTGTACGATGAAGGACGGCTCTGAATTTCTCCTATTTAAAATAAATGCCAACAAATTTTTACATATGCATTATATTGGTTAGTATACTTCTGATCTGTCAGTTATAAAATACCCCCCACCAAAATTTTCAATCAGGCAAAACTTTTTTTATCAAAGATAAAATTGGAAACATCTCAAATAAAAAGTTAAAATTGGAAACATCTCAGGTATCAATCCGTGTTCTCCCGAATAACTAGGTTTTAATCTTATGGACATGAATGGAGGAACTGACCGTGCTTCCCTCTTTGCTTATATCATTAGGAAATGTAGAACCAAACATGTAGCCTAGTCCACCAACTATACAAAGACTATGTGGTACACTTTGGTGTATGCTAATCATACCTTATGTTTCATTATTTTCTTACTTTAATTTCTCCCTCTGATTCCCTCAACCACTTATTTTCTCATCTGGTTGTGTGATGTATTTTTTAAAATATACCTTAAATTCTTTGCGGAATGAAGCAGGAAAAAAAAATCAACTAAAACACATATGTGAAATCTATGCCAGATCATCTATTATACCTACATTTGTAACATCATAAATTCTGGTGTCAACTACTCAAGTTTTTTAAAGAGCGATGTGTCTGTCTTGACCTCAGCTTCAATTTAAGCTGCCCAGGATAACAACTCTCCACATGTAAATGCTACACTGTGGCAAAACAACATCACTGCCAGAAATGAGAGGCAGTTTTCTTCTCTCAGCTCTTCCTCATCCCTGTGCTGTAACACAGACTACACCCAGGTAAGCCAATCAACCTCAGGGCCAGAAGGTTTTCTCTTCTCCCCTGACAACGATCGTTTCATAGCAACATCATCCTTACAATGGTCCCACTGTTTCTCTGAGGGCGAAGAGGGTAGACATACTAGGAAAACGGAGAGTCACTCACATGCTCTGAAAAGCAACCGCCATTCTTAAAACTTATCTAATGGCAATATTTTAAAATTACATTTTCTAACACAAAGTAAGTTGTTCTACATTACTTAAACACCCAAGAAATATAATAAAGACTAAAAAGAGAGAATATTCTTGTATTATTAAAACATCTCTGATTCCTAAGCATTCTATCCCGCTGTCTCCAGATGTGCTGACCCTCCGTGCTCATTGAGGTTCCTTCCGGCACCTGTGGCTCATGTGCAAGCGCCCGTCCTGTCTTCCATGTATCCCCGTCCACACTCGCCCCTCCTCAGTACCACTGAGTTCGTGGTTTTTCCCTGCTCTAGTAAATCATTCTCTCTCTTTTCCTACATGCAGCCTCCTCACAGTGTCAAATGGTCCCTACTCTGTCTGGGACACCCCCACGCTAGTTCTGTGGGGTCAGTTCTCTTCCCCCTTTCTCTTCGTCTCTCGTCTTCCGGCCTCTTCTCTTGCCCTGTCTCTGGCTCCCACTCTGTCTACAGTGTCATTTTGTTGCTTCTTCTATCTCCGTGCTCTCTCTCTCAGGTTCCTCTTTCTCTAAGATGGTATTCTTTACTCCCAGGGGATTCTCTCTCCTCTAGGGACCCTGCCCCCCTCTGCACACAGTTTCCTATTTTACTTTCTTTGGTTCTATCTTTACCTAGTTCAGTCTCTCTGGCCTTCACTCTCTTTACCACAGAGAAGTAAATTAAGGAGATGTTTCACAGAGGAAGATAGAGAGTGAGAAGTTCTGAATGAGAATTCATTAAATACTGGAATGTGAAAAAAAAGACAGAGAAGGTGCTAGTAGACCCTGGAGAGAGAAGAAACAGCACAGGAACAGTCCTAGAATAAGGCAGATTCGCTGATGGGGGTAACAGCTGGGGGCTGAGGCATTCGCAAGAACCGCTGTGTACAAAAGTTAGGAGGAAAAGCGAGCACTGTAGAGAAAGACACAGAGAAGGGGGCTCTTGGGGACAAATGGAACCAAAGAGAAAAGGAGAGAAAAAAACATTTAAAAATCAGAGCAACAGAAAAAAGGGAGGGAGATAGAACAACAGGCAGAAACTCCGAAGATGGGGAGAAAAGGAGGGAGAAGCTAAGACAAAGAAAGCAGAAAGAAAAGGGAGGTGCCTCAGGCAGAAAAAGGCCAGAGTCAGACAGAGCCAGAGACAGACCAAGACTCGCTCCGGGACACCTGAGTGTCACTGGAACAAAGAAAAAAAGAGACAGCAAGGAACAGGATGGAGCATGCCAATTCAGAAGAGCCAAGGACACTCAGAGTAAAGCTGTGGAACAACCTACAGGTGAAAAACCTGGTGTCAGAGAGAATCATACAGATTGAGACAGGTAGCCAGGTGCCCACAGAGAAACAGCCAGAGGCAAACTGAAGAGGGACAGAGGGGGAAAGAGAGCACAGCAAAGGCAGTGGCTCACACCGAACAGAGTGCCGAAGACACCAAAGCACGGTCCAGACGGGAAAAGAGAGAGCAGGGCCACAAAACAACAGGGAGGAAAAAAGGCACTAGAGGGAGAGAGGGAGAGAGAGCACACACAAGAGGGAGCCAGGCAACCGCAGGAGAGGGCGAGGCTCTGACTTGGCCGGGCCTCTGCCACTCACACAATGAGGGGAGTGGTGAGAAGCAGATGTCAGGGTCAGAGGGGGCCTAGCAGGGAGGGCCTGACAGTGAGTCCTGAATTCGAGGCACTGCACAATGCTGCGCAAGGCACCAACACCTTTGGTAGGAGAGAAAGCCTTGCAGAGCAAAGCCCAGGCCACGGGCACCCTGCAGGTGGACAAGGCTCTCTCCCTGGATGTGCGAGGCTCCTGTTCACCTCAGCTACTGAGCCTAATCGCAGGGCTCCAATCAGGGTGGGGGAAGAGCTGCTAATGTTGAAAGAAGAATTGGGATTGGTTCCAGCAAAAGCAGAGAAGGGCTAAGAAAAAGTATTGCAGAACCAAGCAACACAGTGTATCATCTGATTAACAGGCTAGAAAAACATGTACCCTTTCTTCCTGCAACTTTTCGTTTCTCTTTTTTTCTGCAGATATTCTCCGTTGTTCGTCTTTTTCTTTCTGCTCCCTCAGCTTTCGCTGCTTTTCTTCCATCTGTTTTTCATATAGGATCTTAGACTTTCTTTCTTTTTCAAGTAGTTGTGTCTCTTTATTAGCTGAAATATTCCAAATGCAAGGTAAGAGCCAAGAAAATATTTAAGTTTTCCACATTACAGACAGAGAAGGAAAAAGTTAATATATTTTATGCTTTCTTAAAAATAACATAACCTGTGCTAATAACTAAAGATTTATTATGTAAGTGAACAGAGATGGCCATGAAAGAATCATTTCCAATGGGTGTTCATTTAACCCCAGAGAAATGAATTGGCTTGGACTCTCCTCCTGTCTGAACTAAAATTCCAAATTCAGAAGAAATATTCTCTTTCATGTGATGTTTCTGCTGACTTGAGCTGAAGTCAAAACCCCATCAGATTAATATGCTATACATTAAAATAAGAATCACAAAAACACATGGCCAGAACATATGTTTTTTTTCCTTCTCCTAGGAAATTTCTTTTCAAAGCCCTCATCTAGACAGACCATATTAAGCATGCCAGTTTGACCTTCCTGGGCTTAGGCACATACCACATTACTGACCAGCATGACGTTTTCCTACATTCAAATTTCCCCTCACTAAAGCCTAGAGAGCATCTATGCAGTTGTAAAATACTCTTCTAAAGAGCTACAGGAAGAAACAGCTCCTCACCAAAACAAAGACAATTGCTGTTCCATTTGAATGAAGTTGAGCACTAGTTTTGCAGTGGATTTACAAGGCCAGAAGAGAAAAATACATAGCTGAAAAAGCATTCTCTCAAGGTGTAGAAATATTATTCTTTTAGATCCCAACTGATACAAAGTTACACTTGAGAAGCATAGCAATCAGTGAAAGATACCCTATCTATGTTAAGATCCTTAGCAACTTCATTTCTGTTTTTTTTTTGTTTTTGGCCACTGCAGCTTTTTTTGCTTTAGTTCCCTGCCCTCAGCAGTGAAAGCACAGAGTCCTAACCACTGGACAGGCAGGGAATTCCCTTGTTTTTGTTTTTAGAGTCATTTTTACTGAAATCCCATTTTGCTTGTTTCTACAAATTTTGAAGAAATTTTCCTACTTTAGTTTTCAGAAAATTAAACCTAACAGAAACTACTAGTTCAGAAATGAAACGATTTGGTCAAGTATTTTTCATGGACCTTCTTTATCTCATTTAGTATAAGCTTTTAATCTGATATAACATATACTGTAAAAAGTGTAATCTATCATACAAACAGAATAAAAAGTAAGTAAAAAGTACTTTGGAAATATATAACCTTAATGTAAAATTCATTCACTTTAATTTTTTTAAAAAGTCTAAAATATACCATCATCTTGTCGTTTTTTCTCTTCTCTGCGCGCCTTTGCTAATTTTTGTTTTATATCATTTTTAAGCACAGATCCATCTATTACTAAAAAACAAAGAATATCGTTAGACATCAATAGGATATCAAACTTTAAGGATATAACACTTTGACATCTAGCAAAGCATTCTAGAAATTATACCTGGTTTAAATGCTGATTTTATATTTGAGGGCTGGGATGGAAGAGTGCTAAAGCTACCCTGACTCCGTCTTTCTTCAGCAATCGCGTTAGCAGCAGCAACTAAAATACAGGGATAAAGGAAAGCGATTAGATATTAAGAATATAAACAGCTAATCCAGAGGTGGCAAAGTACAGGCAACTGTATCTCCGATGATAAAGGAGAGCATCTCTTCCAGAGGGCAAAATCATGACAGATGACTCTGGGTCAGAGAAGACATACTGAGTACCTATGATGTTCAACAATGATTCAACAAAGAATTAACAGTGTTTACAGTAGACATGCCAGCCTATCTGTGTGTACAGAGTGGTCAGCGGAAGTAGCAGTACGAGCTGGCAGATGAGTAACAGCTAATGATTAATAGCTTTCAAAAATGCCTCAGACAAGACACTACACCAAGTACTAGAAAAACTGAGCTGGCAAGGATTTGGAAAAATGTTTCACCATAAATTGGGGGAATTTAGAAAAGATTTGGAGTTTACGGATCTGAATTTGGAAGAAAAGTGTCAACAGTGAGAGCCTCAGAGATTGGGCCCAATGTAAGGAGTATATTTATAAATTACCTAGATCGGGCCTTTAACACTGGCTCCACACTTGAGTCACCCAAATTGCTTTCTAAAAAAATTAGCAACGCGCCTTCCCCTCCCTGCCGCCACTCTCTGAGAATGGGCCACAGACCTTTGCAGTTGCTAAAAGCTCTATTCTGATGCACAGTGAAGGTGGAGAAACACTCAAGGAATTTCCAATGTGATGGTATTTTTCTAGGTAGGAAAATCTCAAGCAAATAAATATAAATTATATAATATAAATTTACGCATCTTGTGTAAACAAGGTAGAAAATGGTAAACAAACTTCAATAAGGGTGAAATATAAGAGTATGGGAGCACAATTTGAGGGAAAGTAAGAAAAACTAAAATTCTAAGATGATACAAAACAACTTCTTGGGGAATTCCCTGAACTCTTTAATTCCATATATGGCTGTATCTAAAATGCCCCACAGTACCAGGCATCTTCAGGAAGGAGCTGGAGAATAACACTGAAAACTCTTCTACCCTTGTACAAAAGCACAGGAAATATGCCCTTGTGATACTGCACACAATTCTGGTTTCTACATATCAAGAGAAATATAAAATAGTTGTAGATGGACAGTTAAAATATGGGAATAGAGGGACTGTGGTTGTACTCAGAATGAATGGACTTTGAGATGTTACTTGCCACTGAGGAAAAATATCTGGGAGCCATTTTACAGAGTAACCTTGACAGTGACATCACAATTGCTGCCATAGAGATCGCCATTTCAAAAGGGGAAAATGATTTTGTTTTTAATCCCAGAGACCTAACAGCTCATGATCTAGCTTAATTTGAATTGAAGATTAGATTTTTCTCAGCTTCTTCAGTTATTTAACTACCATCAATTTTGTGGGCCACAATTATCCTCTGAATTTGAGTTCTAGTGTATTAAGAAAATTCTTTTTTTTTCTTGATTTTTTAAATTTTATTTATTTATTTATTATTTTTTGGGGGGTACACCAAGTTCAATCATCTGTTTTTATACACATATCCTCGTATTCCCTCCCTCCCTCGACTCCCCCCCCACGCTTTTTAGACTTTTACGTCCGAATTCCTACTGGCAAGAAATACATTCATCAAAAGAACACGATCTAAAACTGAATTATGAATCTTAATCTCTATTTCAAAAAAAATTGCCATAACAAATAATGTATATCACTTCACCATTTATGAAGTTATTTTCATTGGTTATTAACTCATTTAATTCTCATAACAATCCTATAAAGTGGATATTATTAGTTTTTTACAGATGAGAAAACTGAAGCTAAACTTAACTTTCCCAGATCATACAGGTAGCAACTGGTAAAGCCAGAACTTAATTCAACTGTAGATTAAGAAGCAACTTTACTTTGAAATATTACATAATTATCAAGGATCAAACTGTACAAAACCCACATCAACCTTTATGACTTAGTTTAATATTCCCACCTCAGCTGCTTCTAAGGTTACTTCTTTGTAAAATACCACAATGAAGGAATTAAGATCTAAATGTATAAAATTTATTCAACAATAAGTAAATGAAATATATGGGTTTGGGTTTACAATATACTTTGGAAATACAGCAATGGAAATATTTTTAAATAAAGCATTTACTTTTTTTTTTTTTAAGAAAGCACTGTTATGCTGTAGCTAAGAAAAGCCTAAGTTTAGAGAAAATGTGTAAAAGACATTACAAAAAGAAAATCATTCTTTTTTTTTTTTTTTGGCCACATCTCAAGGCTTGTGGGATCTTAGTTCCCTGACCAGGGATTGAACCGGAGCCCTCAGTAATGAGAGCGTGGAGTCCTAACCCCTGTTCCGCCAGGGAATTCCCCCATTCCCCTTCTACGAGGGGAAAACAACAAACTCAATCATCCCAACTATCTAGCCCAATAAAAGCCTCAGAATGAAAGGAACCAAGAACAGATGCCACTAGGATGCCAAAATTAAAGAATGCTTTACACTTGATAGATTTTTAAAAGATGTCATTGAAATTTGGAGGCCCCTTCTGAATATAAAGTATTTTAGGTCATTACTGACTTCAACATAGTGGAAAATTTCTGCTTCTCTATGGAAACCCCACTCCCCCTTCTTCAACACACACACACACACACACACACACACACACACACAATCTGTGTCATAAGAGCTCTGTTCCACTAAGGCAAGCTAAATGAAAGAAAGGAAGAACACTTTTCCATGACAATTAGTTCAAGAATGGTAATAATCTTCCTAAAGCTGCACCCAAGCACAATCACCCCAAAATGTTTAATGCCATAGGATGCCAATGATAAACTCATCCCAATACTTATTAGCAATCCTATACTATCTGCCACAGCTGTTGCTCTTGACATCACTCTCAGAGTTTGACATAAAATATGTAGCCCCACCTCTCCATGACCTTTCTTCTGTACTAATTAGAAACATTAGGTCACATAAACTAGTAAACTAGTATTTCTTATTAGGTAGCAAAGGGCATAGATCACAAAAAAGGACTGAAAGGGTGTTTTTTAAATTATTATTATTATAAGAAGGTATGGTTGTGGCAGAGAACAACCATACTATGTAACTAATTGCTACAGATTTATGGATACAGTGCTACTCACTCTTATTTGGATAACAGAATAAAAAGAAGCAATTGCTACAAAGCCTTATCTTGAACTCCTGCTGGATGTAGCCTTCAAAATGTAAGCTGGTGGGGGTTGGGGGGTGGGGGCGTGTCTAGCAACAGACTCTCTTCCAGCAGCCCGGTCCCTGACCCTTCCCATAGCTGCTGGCCCAGTCCTGGATCCACCCTCACTAAAAGCTGAGCAGTTGGAAGCGGTGTGGTCCCCGGCCCATCCATTCCACCCATACCAAGCGTCTGTGTTCATGGCCTTATTACAGTCTGCATGTCATTAGGCCAGGGAGACGGTGAGAAAATATTAAGAACAAAATAGAAAACCAAATAAATTTGCAATCAGGGAACCACAAAAATAAGGCGGATTCAGGGAGTTTTGCCTAAAACAGCAACAAAGTCTACTCCCTGTTATTTGGATAACAGATAAGATGCAACTGCCACAAAGTGGCAGAACACTTCATTGACTCTTTGTCCCCTTCAGGAAAATGCTGAGACCATTAAGTTAAGCTCTTTCTAGTCAAGGTGATCCTCTGTAAAATTCTGACACGCGAGATTTTCAGTTCCTAATATGAAATGGGCAGCAAGGATGTCAACTAGGGTTCTGGGCTAAGCCTTTTTTTTTGTGCTGAAGTTTTTGGTTTGAAATACTGTGAACCCAAGCAACTAACTGTCCCATATAAAACTTAAAAATACTTTTCAACATTCAATATGCAAATACTTTGGGAGGGGGTATCCAGAATGCCAGTTAGTTTAAATCAGTGAAATAAGTCAATGTCAGAGGACCTTGGATGTCAGTAAGCAACAAAACAATCTGAATGTATTGCAGACTCTCCCTGTACACGAACCATAATAAGCTAGAGACAGAAAGAAGAGTTTTTCTCCCTATGCAATAATGAAAGTGTATTTGCTTCTGACATATTCTCTGGGGAGTTGATTCGAAGCGTTCTGAAGTAACATAAACCCTCCCAATTGCAGCCAGTCTAAATTAATTTTTTCCACTGCAAATGAAAAAAATCCCCAAGGATTTCCATAAAATCAATAAGACTGTTTTATTCAAGCTCATATAGGAGGAAACTGGCCCGAGAACTAAAACAACCTCCCACAAGCAAGAAATACTATCTCGCTCAAGTAGTGGAGCAGTCGGCTGGGCTAAGCAGTGCCCTGCCAAATTTTATAAAACTAACGACTTCAGGGGGGAGAAACTTTTTGGCGATGGGACCAGTTTAGAAGAAAGCACTCTGAAGCGCTGAGTCCCGTTCAGTTCAGCCCAGGGTCTACAAGATGTCCCACGGAAGGTGACATCCTGGCGAAGTCATGTGCTACAGGAGGCAAACCAGGAGGAGCAGGGGGGCCAAGGTTCGTCCCAAATTTCAAAGCCGGACCTTGAGCAGGAGGGTGCGGGAAGTCAAGCCTCGGGAGAGACTGGGGTCGTGACCGTGGGAGAGGATGAAAACGCAAGCACCCGGGACAGAGGGAATACTCCAGGGCTGGCCCAAGCCGCGAGGACCGCCCCGGCGCCCGCACCTCCGGGCCCGTTCCGGCGGCTGCGAGGGCGGCGTCCGCCGCCCCCCAACAGCAGGCGGGGCTCCCTCCCGCCCCAGCAGCGCCCGTTAGTTCTCTGGCGCCCCGCCGGCCCGCGGGGTTGCGGCCGTTCGCGGTGGCAACTGGGCCGCGCGGGCTGCGGGACTGGGGCCACTGGTGGCGCGGGCCGGCCGTCTCCCCTCCCGCCCGCGCGTCCCCTCCAGGCGCCCCGTCCCGTCCTAGGGCGCTCCGGCGGGGGTGAGGGGAGCACCCGACGGCGCGCGAGGCGACTCCGGAGTAAAGTTTTCCGGTGCGTGGCGCGCCGCTCCGACGGTCCCCGGGGCCACAGGAACCCCGCCTCCCGCGCGGGCCCGAGCCCCCCCGGGAGCCGCCGGCCCGCTCACCCATGCGTTCCCGCAGCCCCCTCAGGGATGTGCCGCCGCTGGCGCGCTCCGCCATCTTCCGAGCAGCCGAGCAGCCGAGCGGGGAACCGCTGCAGGCGCTGGGGCCCCAGTGCGCAGGCTCTGGCGCGGCCGCCGCGGGAGCCGGGGCCGTGGCGCCGGGGGGCGGGAGGGGGCGGGGCCCAAAGGGCCGCCGCGCCCTCCTCGGACCAGCGATCGCCGCAGCGCTGCTTTTTGTGCACCAGGTCGTGAGCCGCTGGGTGGCGACCACCTTGTGCAAATACAGAAACCCTCTCCTATGTCCCGTGCTCTCCCTGGAGGCCAGCCAGTCATCAGCCGGCGTGGCCATCCAACATTCCTTTTTTCTTTTCATCACTTCTACCTAGAAACGCAGTGACATTCTTTCCTTCATTCATTCGTTCACTTAGGGAGCACTTCCTGAGTGCCTCCTGGGTGCGCTTGCATCATGAGTTTGCTAGTCTTTGAAACACGACAGAAAGGACCAAGATGGGGGAAGAGTCCCAGAGAGGGGTTGGGAGAGAGAGAGACTCCTGTGCGGTGCTAGGAGTCCTGATCACGAGTAAAGACTTTCTTAAACTGTTGAGAATAAATCGTGACACTGTTAAGGCCTCAAAGTTGTGTGAATAATCTTTAGGGTATTTGTGGGTCTTTAAAGTGAAGGAGAGGACTTGTTGGTGTTAATCTCTCTGGATAGACAGGTATACAATATTCATAAATGATTAGTATCCAGAATGCATAGAGATCTAAAAAATACTTAAGAAAAAGACAATCCCCCCAAAAGTGAGCAAAAGGCATAAACAAGCCTTTCACGGGAGAGAAAACACAAATGGTCAATAAGCATAAGAAAAGATGCTCAAACTCTTAAGCACTCAAGAGAATACAAATGGAAACCACAAAATATCGCGTTACACCTACAGATTTGGCAAAAATTAAAGAGTGGAAAATAAGTGTTGGTTAGGGTGTAGTTTAATACTAGTGGAGAAAAATAATACTGTAAATCAAACATACTAGTGGCGGGGGGGGGGGGAAGTTTGGCGTTATAGCACCTGAAACCCTGCTGCTACATACATACAGACACCAATGCTTTGCATGCTATGCAGGATGGTAGGCGGGATTATGAGGAAACACATGATTAGGGCACCAGCAGAGCTTTGATGAATTTACCTGGAACTTCGCAAACAGAAAATCTAGAAAAATGCAACATCACCTTGGTAGTTTCTTACAAAAATGTTGAAAATGTTGACCCCCCACTGTTAGATAATAATAATTCCCATCTAATAATAAGGAAACATTCAGACAAATCCAAACTGTGGCATATTCTGCAAAACAACTGACCTGGATGCTTCAAAATGAAAGATTAAAAATGAACATCAGGGAAGTGTTTCAGATCAGAGGAGGCTAAAGACACCAAGGATAATAATGCATGATCCTTGATTAGAAACTAGATTTAAAAAAAAAACTTTAAAGGGCATTCATTATTGGAACAGTTGGGAAAATTCAAATATGAACTGTATATTATATATTATGGTATCAAAGTCAAACTTCTTAGGTGTGAGAATGATATTGTGGTCATGTAGGAAAATGTCCTTTTTCTTAAGAAGCAACTGCTGAAGAATTTAGGGGTAAAGCATCATAATGTCTGAAACTTACTATCAAGTAGTTCATAGGAACAGATAGAGTAATATCACAAAATATTAAAAACTGGTGAATCTAGATGGTTACATAGATGCTCATTTTACTCTTTTCAACTCTTATGTGGGTTTGAAATTTTTCAAAATAAGTTGGAAAATTTATTTTAAATCTTTTCTAAACATCACCACTTTGCAAAATAAAACTTGATTTGGAATTACATATATAGGGAGGTGCCCTCCATAATCTTTGCAGCATTTAGAATTTCTAAAGGCCTTAATCGCCCCCAGCTGTGTGTGTGTGGGGGAGGGGAGAGGAGTAGCAATAAGAGGTCTACAAAAAAACAAATACAGACAGCATATGCTAGGAGCTGGGTGAATAATTAAAACGGGTCCCATCACCAAGAACCTACTATATAGCACAGGGAACTCTACTCAGTACTCTGTAATAACCTATATGGGAAAAGAATCTAAAAAAGAGTAGATATATGTATATGTATAACTGATTCACTTTACTGTACACCTAAAACTAACACAACATTGTAAATCAACTATAATCCAATAACAATTTTTAAAAAATAAAATAAAATGGGTGCCAAGCTCAGAGACATGAGAAATCACTCATTGTTGGGGTGATCAGAGAAGCCTTTGTGGAAGAATGGCACTTATTTTGGACCTGAGGACCAAAAGAAAGGTCCTAAGGTAGCTGAGTGAGGCAATGGGCCCATCTGTGGCCAGATTGTCCTATTTCTCAAAATAAGATGGAAATCTAGGTTTTAAAAGAAAATCTCTTTTTAAAAAAATGATGACAACATTAAAAGTTTTGAAGAACACGGTGCAGAGCAAATAAAATGATCAAATAGCTAATCAATGTTTATTTCTCAATTATCTCATTTTTTATGTTCGAATGAAAATCCAAACAAGGTCCACACGTGGCATTAATTGATATGCCTTTTAGGTATCTTTTAATCTGTAGATAAACCCTTCTTTTTCTCTAACATCTTTGACAGATCACTGTGAAATTTACAACTCATTCATTCATTCAGTAGGTAAGTCATTCAACAAAGCTTTTTTTGACCCCCTACTCTGTGCCTGGCAGGTTGGGGAGAAAAAAAAAAGAGATAGGAAAGGTCCCCTTAGATGTTTCCTTGGGGCTAGAGCAGCTCCCTAAGGAGGCCCCACGGGACTGTGTACATTTCTTAGAAAAATATTGGAACTGAAGACTGCCAGTTTGGGGAGAATGAGTCTATTCTGGGGCCAACTCAGACTCAGAGCTGGGAAAGAACCCAGGCGGCTTGACTCCTCTCCGCCCCTGTTTGGAAAGTCTATGTTCCCCAGTGAGCAAAAAAGAACTGGAATCCTGCTCACTATTTTTTTCCTACTTGGCTATTTTTTCCCTTAAACCTGATACCAGCAGGAAAAATATTCATAAACCACAGTCATAATAGGTCTGGGAATCATCACTTTTTTCCTATTAAAACATTGAATTCACATACAATAAACACTCAGTAGATTTATCAAGTCTAACAAATTTACATCTAAACTGCCACCATCACAGCCCTGTAGTAAGAGTTTTAAGCTTCACAGCCATGAGATATCTGTCCCTCTCCATCCTGAACTACCTGTCGGATTCATCCATCACACACACAGCAGAGTCAGGGCTCTGGTTTTTTCTTTTTCCTCTCATTTCTGACTCTTGCCTCGCATCTGTTGCAGCTTGGCTGTGATGTGGGGGGAAGAGTGATGCCTCATTCTAGACTCATCTCTTGCCAATTCTACTCACATTTTCCTTTCTTTTCTCAAATCTGCACTTTTCCTCTCTCCTAAGTTACAGACTCGCCTCAGGCTCTGGTCATGTCTTGCTTGGTTGAGGGCAGCTTTCCCAGCTCTGGAATTCCTGCTGCAGCACCTCGCTTCTCCCCCCCACCACACACACACACACACACAATGACCCTTCAGCACCCCTCCTCCATCTCCCTTCCTCTTCCCTTTGCACAGAGCACCAGGGTGACCTTGCCCTCTTTCCTGGGATGGAGTGAGGGGTCTCAGGGCCTAAACTCACCAGGGTGGGTGGCTGGGAGCTTCTGGGGAGACGAAGAAGAGGCCACCACTGTCCGTTGGATCAGACAGACCTCAGAAGGGAAGAGCATGGTGGCAGCAGTGGCAATCTGCTTGGAGCAGTAGGTGAGTCTTGGATACTTACAGATAAATAGTAAGAGATGTCATTTGTCCAGTGCCTACTCACTGGCAGGCGCAGTGCTTAAGGTTTTACAGGGATTATTTCACATAATCCTCACCACTTCATGAGATAGCTTCTGTTATCATCCTCATTTTACAGATAAGGAAAGAGTTAACCTCCCCAGGGTTAGCACAGCTAGGAAGTGGCAGAGCCAGGACTCAAGTCTCCCAATTTACCAGGTGGTGAGACCTAGTCCACTCAATTCCTGATCCATGTCTTCTCCATTGATCCAGTCCCCACACTCAGGCAACTCAGCCTTTTCAGAGACATACTTTTTTTTTTCTTTTGGCGGCCCTGCATAGCATGTGGGATCTTGGTTCCCCACCAGGGATCGAATCCGTGCCCCCTGCAGTGGAAGCTCAGACTCTCAACCACTAGACCGCCAGGGAAGTCCCGAGATACACTTTTTATCATTGGTAAAGTCTTCCTACAACTACATCTCTTAACCCAAGTATCACTATAGCAGTCTCTTAAGTCTTTAATAGGATCGACTCAAACTATTCCATAAGAAACCATTGAAAAATGGGTGTTTAATATATGTCTGGCAATAGAGAAAGAAGTCTCATAGAGTCCATAAACGCCAGGTACTCAGGACTGACTCCAACATGCATGTGTAAAGGAAAATGTACCACATCTATTGCACTGTTTATCTTGCAATGAATATTTGTTGAATGAATGAAAGAGTACTGAAAGCCTCCACAGTACTGAAGGAGGAAGAAATAAAAATATTTTCGATGGCCACCGGGGTGTTGAAAAGGTCTAGACTTAAAATTATTAAAGTGCAAGAAAATGTCCTCATTTTTTTTCTTAACTTCAAATAAAGTAGAGCAAACATGGGCTGTGCCTTCTCATTCTAAATACAGGGACTGTAATATAAAGGAAGCTTCAGGGGATGCCAAAAAGCATAAAATATCAAGGAATGCCCTTTAAAGACACTTTGGAATTTCTAATAGAGCTAAAAATTGGTAAAATCCAGATGGGAGAAAATGAGAAGAAAAGAGGAGTCGGGATGGTTTGTTAAAACACAGATTGCTCGGCCCCATTCCCAGAGTTTCTGATTTTATAAGTGTTATTAGTTGTATAACATATACCACTAAGGAAATGTACCAAATAATGTCTAGTGTGATGTCAAGAACACCTGAGTGCTTAATATCATTACACTTTGATGGTGATAAATCTTTTAAAATTCTAATACAGATCTAGTGTCATGTACATCCTGATACTTGACGTTTGTTTACTAAGGGCAGACAGATGCTTTGCCCTAAGCTTCATTGAAAGTCAAGATCTGGGCGAGGCCTTGTGGGTGCGCATCACGATGGAGGGAGGGGCATCACAGACAGGGAGCTGCCTGCAAGGATGCCTGAGAGCATTTTGTACCACAGTTTCCTGTGGCAGAGTGTAATACAGCACAATGCATACACGGTTTTCCTTCTCTTCCCCACCCCCACTCCCATAGAATGGTCCAGGCACATTCACACCTACACTTGAAAAGGAGCTAACACAGGTATGGGGAATGCAAAGACATCCAGGTCACACACAGCAGGTGAAATACAGAAGAAACTCCTCTCCTCACCACCCAAGAGGGAAATGTTTCCCAGGGTCAGAATGGTTAAACAATGCTGTCCTTAACTCTGGCTCTTCTTGAGAATCCCTTTGCAAAACTCAGTTGTTTTATCACTGGGCTGATACAGTTGCAGAGTCGAAAGCCTGCACTGTAAACCTCATTGTTTTTTCATGGCCAGCTCCCAGATCTATTTAGAGAATGTGTACTTTGAGAAATAAAAGGGCCCGAGAGGACAAAGGGGAACTTATGTGCACACTGTTTGGGGCACGTGGGTCTGTGGGGATGCACACGTGGGCAGCTGAGAGCTGAAGGAGGCTTCCAATGGGTTCTCATCTCTACACAGCGGGGTGAAGGACTCAGTAACACAGAAACTTCTAAGGGTCAGCCCCACAGCCAGCCCCTCAAAAAACAAAACCCTCCAGAGTTTTCAGAGAAGTCTCTTGGGGTGGATGGGGAGGAGAAAAAGAAAAGTGCAGGTTATCCCTGAGGCCAAGTAAATAGAGCATCTTTCTCTGCTCTCAGGAAAGACATATATGCTTGACTTTGCTTTCTTTTACTTTCCAGATATTAGTGTCAAGGACAGATCATGGAATGTGAGGTCTGGGAAGGAACGTCAAGGCCACTAAGTTGAGTCCTCTCATTCTCCCCTGAGGCTCAGAGAGGCGTGTTGACTCAAGTTCCCACAGCTGGAACCCAGGTCTCCCGACACCCTATCTAATGCACTTTCCTCTGCACACACGCGTGAAAGGCTGTCCAAACAATCTTTTGGAAAAAGAAAAAAAGAAGTGAGAATTGCTGACCCAGTGCTGGGAACCACTATGTAATCCAGCTGGAATTTGACCTATATCCTCCCAATGAAACTGAAACAGACATGGGAGGGAAACAGATGGAGATCCCGCTAAGCTGTGAAAGACACATTTAAAGGATGTTGAACAACCGTCATTTCTGTGAAAGAACCAATGAGCTGGCCCCTACCTGCTGCTCCACACAATTCTCACTACTTCCTCCCAGGAACCCTACTCTGTAACAGCAAAACCAGGCAAACACCTGGGCTCAAGCGGGTCTCTTGATCTCTACTCTTCCCCCACCTCACGGAAGCGTGATTCAAATTCAGGCTAATCTGACTGCAGAGTTCTCTCTGGAGCTTTCCACGGGTAGGAGAAGCCAGGGCAAGAGAGGGCCGCTCAAAACAGTGCCTGGTGGTCTATGCCAGGGCTAAAAGAGTGACCATATCCAACTTCTACTTGAATCTAGGAGTGGAGGTGAGGGTGGAGGAGATGGCCAAGCGCCAGCCAACCCCGGGAGGCTTCATGGAAGAAACGGCTCTTAAAACCAGGCTTTATAAATGGTGACTATTGGATAGTAAATTCTTACACGTATTATCCTCAGAACCCTGCACAGTGCTCTGTAGAGGGTTTGCGTTCAATATTTCTGTTGTTGTCGATATTGATTATTATGCCTGGAGATATTTCAACTGAAACACCCAGGAGGAACTGTTCAGTCTTCTGGAACTACCCAGTTCTTTTCTCTCTCTGGGAGGAGGAGTGTGTATGACAAATTCTTATTCTTCCTAGATGTGCCTACACTGGGAAACTGCCGATGAGGCTGACTTTAGAAAGAAGGTATGAGAAATAAAGCACTGATTTCAATTTTCGTTCTGTAGAAATATTTGGGCAGCCTGCTTGGTGGTGTTTTCATGATTAAAAATGACCCCGTGCGTGCACTTGACAGGAACCCCGGCCGCAGCAGGCCTGACATATGCTTTTTCCCATCTCCATATGTTTCATTTATATCTTAATCCCCAGCCTGCTGGGAAAGAGCCGGGTAAGATGGCACTCTGGGGACCGCTGTCAGTTGGTCTCATGCTATTTTCTTAGCCTATGGTATTCACACATCCTCCACTATGAGCTGGAATCTGGCCCCGGGCCTGTGGAATTGCTATAGGGCTGACTGCAGGGGAATGAAAATTCGAAATGTGAAATGACTTTGTTCACATGTGAGTCAGGGATGTGTTCACTCTGTTTATAGAAGGAGGAAATGACATTCTCCTGTCATTATATAAGCACTCGAAATTTAGGGACTGACTGGCAACTTTGTGAAGTCCCCAGATGTGCCCTTTGCCCATTGCCACGTGGCGGAAAGAGCATGGGCTTTGGAGTGCAATACGTCTGGACTTGCTTCCCAGGCCTGCCACTTAAAGACTCTTCCATCCTGAGCCTCAGTCTCCTCATCTGTAAAATGAGGATAATAACAGTTGCTTAGAGCTGTTTTATTGATCTTGAAATCAGTCAATATAAAGGATCAGGTGCTCAATATACAGTATGAGCTCAATATAAAATAGTAGTAATAATCTGTAATAACAATAGCTAATATTTTGGAGGCACGTACTGTGTGCCAGGGTCTGAGTTATGCACTTTTTTTCCTCACATTGTCCCACTTATTTGGATAATAATGCTATGAGGTCAGTAGAATTATCCCCTAAAATGCCTAATACTATTAATCATGATGATATACCGCACAGCTCAGATTGGAATAATCACAAGCTTTCCAATACTTCTTTTTCTCCCTCATCTGCCCTCACACCCCCCACCCCCCTCCGCACTGAGTTTTCATTTGTGGCCAGAGGGCTGGAGATGTCTCACCAGATGCTAGGGGAATGGAGACAGGAGGCCAAGAGAACAAGCATTTTGCAACCCAAATGCTGGAAGAGGTGTTTTGCAGTCAGACAAGAGATCAAATTTTCATGCAAAGAATACTGATTGTGTGAAACTATCTAACAAAGAGGCTTGTTTGGGGGGAAACAAACAGGAGAGTCATTCAGATACTTGAAATCTTTTTTTAAATCAGAATACTGGCGCTTCACAAAGGCCAGCACCCTTTGTGTTCCTGCTCCCCGCCCCGCTTCCTTCTCAACTTCCCTCAGCAGTTGGGGGGGTGGGGTGGGAGGAGTGGGGGAGAGAACGGGACAAGGTAGGGCCTATTCCCTTCAGGTGGCGGCACAGACCCAGCCACCCCCTCCCCCAGGCACGACTTCCTGTGGGGAAGGCACAAGGGCGGGAGCAGAGAGATGTCAGCCAGTAGGATGCTTGCGGTCCCCTCGTTTCCTACAAACGGAAATGGCCTTGTTGGAAGTTAGCTCTTGCAAGAAGAGAGCATCTCTCTTGAGGGTAAGGCAAAAGCTGAAGCAGCATCAGATGAGAATCCGCCACAAGAGCTGGTAGTCAGCCTCAGCGGTTTATGGCAAAGAGGGAAGCCCATGGGCCTTGAAGGTCTAGAAGGAGTTAACCCAGGTCACGTGGCTAAAGAGCGCCCCACCCGCCTCCAAAGGACGGCGGCCACTCGGGGGAAGTGATGCCTCCTGCGTGAGAAGCTTATTTAAATGCTAACTGAAAACAAAGCAGATTCTATTTTCCCTTTGGCCTCCAAGAAGCCGCAGCACAGAATTTCAACATTTTTCACTGTGCACGGTCCCAAATTCTTTCTGAGTAAGTCTCCCTCTCCCTGCCACCTCTGCCACATTTCTGGGTGTGGTAGAAAAGAAGCACTTTTAGTCTGGCCCCCAGAATTCATGGCAATATGAAAGAGAGTAATATAACATTTTGAATTGTGTCTTGTTTTAACGTTGATAAGTCCTGTTTTTCTCCAGTAGCATTTTACATCACACTTCAAAAGACAACCTGTTGTGGGGACTTCCCTGGTGGTGCAGTGGTTAAGAATCCGCCTGCCAATGCAGGCGACACGGCTTCAACATGCCACAGAACAACTAAGCCTGTGTGCCACAACTACTGAGCCTGTGCTCTAGAGCCCGTGGGCCACAACTATTGAGCCCACGTGCCACAACTACTGAAGCCCACACGCCTAGAGCCTGTGCTCCGCAACAAGAAAAGCCATCACAATGAGAAGCCCGCTCTCTGCAACTAGAGAACACCTGCACACAGCAACGAAGACCCAACACAGACAATAAATAAATAAGTAAATAAATAAATAAATTTATTTTTTAAAAAAAAGGCAACCTGTTGTGAAGGGACACTTTGGGGTTAGACCAGAGACAGAAAAACTCAAATTAGGATTGTTGGATATCTGAATGACACTCAATTTTAATTTAGTCAGCTTCCCTCTTCATTTTACAAAGGCAGCAACTTAGAGTGACTTGTCCAAGGTCACACAGTAGATGGCAGACCCATATATTTTAAAGTCCCATTTTCAAAATGCTGTTATACACTATCCAAATTATTATCTCAACAGGGGGCATTTTTGTGTGTAGAAATTGACAAGTTGTTAAGTTATCACAAGGATTAAATAACTTCTGCAAAGTGGCATGCACGGTAGCTAAGCAAAACGAAACTAAAATGTTCTACACATTTTCTTTCCTTGATATTTATGTCCACATACATTTGAGTTTACAGAGTTGTAATATTTGTGTCTATATCACATCTTGATCTCTTTTTTTCACTTAACACAGACCCCACACTTATGATACCGAGCAGGGCCCTGTGGGGCTCCTGGGCACAAAGCCTTTCTGTGTCCCCTATTTCTTTGATTATAGGAAACAGCCTTCATTCAGCCTCCATGACCTTCCTTGAGTTCCAGTGGGCAGATTCAAGCAGTTGTTAATTAGGGAAGGGAGGGGTTGTGCGAGACCTGGGAGAAACAGTCAAGAGCATCCTTGGGGCAGGTCCTGTTTCCCCAGCAAGAATACACACAACAATATCTTTGAGCTATTTTGCAGACGTTGACACCCCCTCCAGGTGGGAGAAGTTAACGATTAACGATGGTGTTTTGCCCACAAGCGTGTAGACCCCAGACCAGTTGGACCTGAAGGTTGATGAGGCTGACTCCTACTTACCCACCACCAACCCATCAGAAAATGCAGGACTGTTACTGCCTTGGTCCTTATCGCCTACCCCTGACCACGGGCCCGACTATAAAGCCTCTCCCTATTCCCCAGGGAGGGGGGCACAGCTCTTGAGGCGCTAGCCTACTGTGTTCCCCCTTTGCATGGCAAAGTAATAAAGCTATTCGTTTCTACTCCTCCAAAGCTCTGTCTCTGTATTTCTATTCGGCATCAGTGAACAGAGGCCGGGTTTTTCTCGGCAACACTTACCATTTTAATGCCTAAAGAACATTCCATCTTTTTCATAGACTCTACTTTTTTTTTTACACATTCTACCATTATTGAACATTTGGGTGGTTTCCAGTATTTCACCATTTTATATATAGCAGGGCTTGGAACAACCTTACGTAGCTTGCCACCCCCCCAAACCTTGTGCTTCTTTTTAGCTGATTTCTTTGGGAAATGTTCTCAAAAATGGAATGAGACATGTAAAGAGCTTTCAAAGCAGATTGCTCTCCAGAGAAATAGCACAAGTTTACTGTGTTTGTGTGTCATTAGTGATGGGAGACTATTGCATTGGGGCAAAAAAGTGGTTTAACTCTAATGTCTGGGCATAGAAAAGGAACTTGGGGGTTCTTGGCTGAAACTTCCTAACCTGCCCCTGCTCACCCCACCCTTCAACCCCTGGCAGTGTTAGTGCTTTCCTGACCTTCTTCTAACTTCCCCCTTCTATGCAGAGTCTTGGAGCAGAAGTGACCATGCTAATACAGAAGAGGATGAACGAATCTCTATCAGTAAGAGGTAAAATCTAACAAAAGCAACACAGGAAAGTTTGACTGTCCCTAGTGCTTCACCAAATAGAATGTTGGGGATTCACTTGTAAATTTCCATCGTGGACAGAAAGGTGATTTTGGTTTCAAAGATCTGTCGATAAGAAGAGCCTGCCAATTCAGAGAGAAAACTCTCACTGTGGATATATGTGTTTGAATTTGAATATTTGGCCTAGTGGACTTGGGGTGTCTCTTCCGGCTTCTGTTACTCACAAATTGTCAACGATTCAATAATAACAAGTTGGGACTTACCTGGTGGCGCAGTGGGTAAGACTCTGTGCTCCCAATGCAGGGGGCCCGGGTTCCATCCTTGGTCAGGGAACTAGATCCCATGTGCATGCTGCAACTAAAAGTTCGCATGCCACAACTAAGGAGCCCACCTGCCGCAACTAAGATCCAGTGCAACCAAATAAATTAAATATTAAAAAAATAATAAGTTACATTTCTGAGTGTTAAGGCCCTTTGCTTCCATGCATCATCTCATTTAATCCTCACAACCACCTTTGGAATGGATACTATGATCATCCCCATTTTACAAGTAAGGAAACTGAGGTTTAGAGATTAACTTGCCCAGAGTCACACAGCTGGGACGTGACAGAGCTGTGATGTGAACTCAGGTTTGAGTGATTCTAAAGCCTTTGTGCTTGATCTCATCCTACCTCTCATGCTTTCCTGATTTATGCGATAGTGACTTACCTGCCATACTGACTCCACTGTTGTTTCAAGGATCAAATGAGAGAAAAATCCCAAAGTGCTTTGTAAAGAGTAAACAAAACATTGTATAGATGTGTAGGCATTTTATAAATGTGAGGCATGCTCATCGCTTGGATTTAATTTAGCTACTGTGATGCTGTAGGACTCTACTGGGCCACATTACCTAAGCGAGCCCTAGGCTTTCCTGAGAGACTCAGTCATTTCTATTTTAAGAACAACTTCTGAGAAGTGGGTCCCTGATTATAGTTACACTGATTATAGTTACTATATGCAGTGCTCCCCCCACGACAGAGCTGTCAGGAGAAAGATGAGACTCACTCGTGCTGGTGCTATTGCTCCAGATGGCCTGATCCATGTTTCAGAAGGAGTCAGATGGACTGCATGGGGGCGTGGTACTCATCTGGCCCAGTCTAATTGGAGTGGGTAAGTCACGAAGCTGGCAAGTAAGTGAAGGATATGCTGCGTCTGTCTCACTTCCTTTCCTGAGGGAGAAACCAGGAGTTAGGCACAGTTCACCCTAATACCTGAACCAGAGACTCTGTGAAAGAGGCCTTAGAAAGCCTCTCACCAGACACCGACCCCTTCCATTTCTTATTTCCTGAATAGAGCATGCACTGTCCCTACGGGGAAAAGAGAAAGAAAATTGTGTACACTGTATGTTGTATCAGGCTCGGTCATGGGAAACTGTGGAACAACATGCCTTTGGGCATACCTGTGTGTGACGCACCTGCCTGTGTGACACGCCTACCTGTCTGTGACACCCGGTCCCTTACATGTGTGGTCTCTAATTCCAGTAAAACCCTCTGAGGTAGACACTATTATTATGCGCATGTTACAGATGAGGAAGTCAATTTGCCCCACTGTACACAGAAACTATCAGCATATTCACCTCCCAAAAGAAGGAAAGAAGACATGGGGATTGTGACTTTAGAGGGCCGGGTTCTAGTTCCCACGGTGCCACTACCTAGCTGGGTGACCTTGACAAGGTCACTCCAGCTCTGCTCCATCCTCTACAAATTAAAGGATCCTTCTCCCTTATGGCTTTGGTTCTTTCCTGGCTTTACATTCTGTGTCTTTTTCTGAAAACTGTACCATTATTTGCGATTACTTGTAATTGGAATGAAACCTGTTTAGTTGATCAGGAAAAGAGAACTAGAAATACTAAGTGTCAAGGTCCCGAATCCAACATACAGATGAGGGAGAGCATCATAGAAATGATAGAAAGGACTCTGTTTCTATTGGTATTTGGCAAAGCTGAGTGTTGCTGCCACCTCGTGGGGAAAAGGAGCGTGACTTCCAGGCAAGACCTGCTCCTTCTGTGCTGACCTAGGGAAAAGCTAGCAAAAATCATCCAGTTGACCAGTAATATGGGATTTCACAAATGTGTTAAATCTTACAAGGTTTCTACAAGCCAATCACTTTCCCTTTGGCTAAAATGAGGTTGGGAGAATTGCTTCTCTGGGTATTATTATTAAGTAGATGTGATATTGTGTACATACCGGATCCTTTCTCGTGGTCCTCTGTCTCTCTCAGTTGGAATCCCAGAACCCTAGAAGGTCTGAGCAGGAAGGAAGCATCCTCAGAGAATTTCTAGGGCAACCCGTTTCATAGTACAGAGGAAAAAGTTTTGCCCAAGGTCACACACATAGTTAACACAAGCAGAGGTGACAGGAGACTGGTCCCAGAACTCTGAAAACTGATCTGATAAATTCCACCCCAAATGGACAAGATTAGATATTTTTAAAATCACCTGGGCCTGGAGCAAGATTAGGAGATGTAATTAATGATATTTACATATTTAAAGAAAGCCCAAGAGTTCTGGTGGGAAGGCAGGGGTGGTCAGGCTGGAAACCACGAGGCACAGACCCTGAGCAGAGCTTTAAGCACTAGAAGGCGCTCTCTGTGCTGGGAGGAGGGGAGGGCTCGGTCCCAGGGACTCCTTGAGGACCCCAGCCAGAGACCTCAGTCTTCCTGAGAGGCAGTCCCACCCTTGGGGAAGTGACCATAGCTCCCGGTTGGACCAGGCTTAATCTTACCTTTTCCTCTGCCTATAGGAAAGAATATCAAAAGTGAGAGTGAAAGCAATGGTTATTGCTGGATAACTTGCCTCTGCTAGAATGTATTTAAAAAATCAAAAGCTTTTGCGACTATTATAAGAAATCACTTGCAACAACCTCATAGCCCCTAGTTGAAGTGGCCCACGTACTCTTGTAATGACCCTCTGCACAGTCAGCCATCTTTAATGATGATGATGATGGCTGACGTCACCAAGGGCCTCCATTGAGGCTGGGCCTTTGCCTTTGTTATCTCATTTACATCTGACAAAAGCTGATGTAATAATTACAATCCTCATTTTACAGCGGAGTGAGATGCACTAATGCCAGGAAGCAGGAGGTGTACACTCTGGCTAGGGGACTTGTACATTTCCAAATCTAGGAGTCCCTTCTTGCCACACAGACCCCGTTGTAAATGTGTGCAGAGGCATTCTAGTAATCCTGCCTCTCCTCGGGGAACTGATCCAGCAGCTTGGTAGGCTAGTTGCCTGTAGGGGGAGAGATTACCTTGAGAAAACATTTTTCTAATTTCCAACAAACTGTTT
This sequence comes from Hippopotamus amphibius kiboko, assembly GCF_030028045.1. Classification (NCBI taxonomy): domain Eukaryota; kingdom Metazoa; phylum Chordata; class Mammalia; order Artiodactyla; family Hippopotamidae; genus Hippopotamus; species Hippopotamus amphibius. The sequence continues at coordinate 17,422,067 of NC_080203.1, read as the reverse complement.
GCTGGGCGGAGGTGGAGGGGGAGATAGATGTAGGAAGACAGGTGACTAAGGGGGAGAATTTTTGATGATGTGTTGTTCAGCTCATCAGAACAATTGCTTCTCGCTCTTAACATGGATTCTTAAGCATTGACTGCATAGTTCAGTGCTTCAAAGCTCCCTTCCTCTCTCACACAAAAGTCCCTTCAGTAATCGACAAGCAGGCACAGAATTATTCACTAAAAGGGACGGACTTCCTTCCAGTGTTTGTTGTCAAGTATGAGCCTGTCTTCCTCCCATTAAATTATCAATTAAGTGAAGACTTTCCATGAACAAGAATCTATCATCTATTACACATAAATCTATATGATATGAACAGAATATGCACAATAGTAATTTAACTCTTACCCCACCGCTCCTCACTTTTGATCTTTTTTTTTTTTTTTTTTGGTTCCTTAAGCTAAGAATACATGCAAGGCTTATATAACATTTTATGCTCTCTCTACAGTTTTTTGTTTTTAAGGTAGAGAATAATAAACAAGGGCATTTAGAAAAGGTCAACAGGAAATAGTTGAACACAAGCTGAGAATGCTGTTAAAAAGAGAGGAAGTGAGTCAGGGACTAAAGACAGCTTTGTGTCGGGAGGGTCATCAAAAAAGAAAAGGCTTATAAAAAGAAAACCAGAGGCCTCACCTCGTGCCTGGACTCCACACCCCACGTCTAGACTATCAGCAGAATTTTCAGCTCTTTCCTGAAATAAACCCAAGCTGCCAGTAGACTGACCACAAGTTGCCTCCAGGGGTTGAGATTGTCTTTTATATCATTAAATTTCCCCAGATTGCCTACTCTAGTTTTAGTATGTTTTAAATCCTCGAGAAATACTTTGTGAGTCAAAATGGACTTTGTAATCAGATTCCAGACTTCAAGAATCAAGGTGTTTTTTTTTTTTTTGGTGAAACAGCACAAGAAATGAGAAACTACAGACTGTAAAGGTAGTAAATGTCCTCATCTCATTGTATATGAATCATAACTGTTATAATGCAGCCAGCAGAACGTATGGGAAGTTTTTCAGTGACTTGTTACAACCGTCTTCCAATTTAGTGGTCTACCTTTACTGTACAACTCAGTGAAATAATTTTTTGATTAAGAAAACTCCCTCCGTGGTGTGTGTGTGTGTGTATGTGTGTGTATGTGTGGTGTTTAATCCAAAGAAGCTAATATTGAAAAGCATTTTTAGGATTAGGGCACTTCTTACTACCAGCAGTCTGTGGTCACTTACATGGTGTGGTATGTGAGAAATTCCCGAAGATGCCCCTTGCTCTCCCATGCTTTTCTCGTCAAGCATGGGATTGCTACTTAAAATCCTGAGGGAGTAGGTGAGATCTTGTCTCTGGATGACCTGTATTAAAATCATGCATTTGGGAAGAAGGGAGTAGAAACCACCTGAAATCTTGGAAGGATTGTGTGCCAGGCAAATATGCACTGCACAAGAAAAGATACCCAAATCTCATTAGTTGTTAGGGATATGCAAATTAAAGCCACAGTGAGATACCACTGTGAACCGATCAGGATGGCTAATAAAACAAAAAGCAAAACCAAAACTGATACTATCAAATGCTGACAAGGATGCAGAGCACCTGGACCTCTTGTGTATTGCAGATAAGATGAGAAATCTTCAAGGAAGCAGGATGAAAATGTGTAATATTTGGCCTCTTTCTAGAATGGAGCTTTTTTTTTTTTTAAATTGGGGGCTACAATGGAGTATTGTTATAAGCAGGGGCAGTAGCTAAAAACAGTAGTGGCTGAGTGTTACGTAGCGACTAAATCATTCCAGACTGACATGAAGAACCCTAGAGAAAGACTTAAGTTCATTATCTCAACCTGAAGCCTGGTCCAAAGAGGGGAGTTCATTTGACATTCTTTCTATTAAAATTACAGTGTCTCTAGGGGCCAGACTAATTCGGTGCTCCCTCTAATGCTGCGTTATGCTGCCTTTTTTAGTCCTCAGGTTTATGTACAAATTTGCTGTGTTCTGAATTAGTCACAGGACTGGTGAGTGTTGGAGAACATCTCCTGATAAGGGGATGCATGTGGCCACAGGATTTGCTGTACCTTCACTATCAGTACTGATTACTTCCCCTCATTGATGGCTTCGGCTTTCATGGAGCAAGAGGAGGGCACTTCCCCTGTTCTGTCATTTCCCCAATAACTATGAAGGTTGTCAAGGTTACTTGCTTATCTCCACCTGGCTCAAATCACCCTCCTGGCCTGGGAGCTCGGGGCAGCTTACTAGACAGATGTTGCCACATTTGTGTTTGCCTGACTACCTGCCAGTTTGGTTAAAGTAGGCAAATAAATCTGCCTTCTGCCTTTTACCTCTGGAAGGAAACTGTCTGGAGTTAATTGAAGTAGGGAGAATCAAATAATCTGAATACACAGCAACTAAATCAAGCTGAAGAGTAATCTAAAGTGATGACTATATAAGCAAGAGTGTGTGTTGTTATTACATGCCTGGATTGTGCATGTGGAGGTCATTTTTTTGGACTAGAAAATGGCCAATGATTGTACAATCAATGGGATTGCTATCTGGTTGATTTTATTTCAGTTAGTTTGGCTGAATACCATCGACCAGAAAACAATTCATCTGACTGTGGTCATTTCTAATCGTTCTGACAGAATTGAGGACTTTTGCAGCCATGGAAACGGACTTGGTTTTTTCTGGTTTTTATATTTAGGAATTTGGAGCCCCTTCCCTCTATAAAGGATTCAAAAGCCTTTACATCTGCCTGAAGGCTGAAAGTTTATAATATGTTACCTATTATTTGTATAACGAAATCACTAAACATTCTGAAAATGATCTTCCTCTGCACAAGTCCTGCATCATCTTGGGGATGACTTTAATATCTATATCTCTTCTCCATCTAGAACACGCTGTGACTCCCAGCATCTTACAGGGGCCTGTTCAAATCAGGGGCCCTGACATTTACCTGAAGTTTCATTAGCTTTTTTAGCTTAGTAGACTAAGTTCTGTGAGAAAAGGGACCATGTCTAATTTTGCTGAGCATTAAATCTTTAGTATTTCGTGTGGTGTCTGGAATAGAACAGGTGCTCATGAAATATTCCTTTGTCTAGCACAGTGCCTGATTGGACACATGGCTGGGCTTTAATTAAACAGAGTAGAGAGAAGTCCCATCCTTCTCAAACTTTCTGTAGGCAGAATGCCAACCCCTAAATAGACGATGTAAACAACGGGATCTGGGCAGATTGATGAGTGGGGGAATGAGGAAGGAAGCAAATCACATGCTTAGGTTGGCGTAGACTGGCCTAGACTAGGAAGCCAGGGGTATTATGTGAGTGGGGCTGCACCTGTCGCACGTTAGTGCCTACGATTATTGCTCTAAGCCTCATCAGGGACGAGCAGATGCTGTTCCCCACAGCAAATAGGAGGGGAAAGGCACAGGGAATCAGAAAGCAGTCAGTGAGCATCACTAGAATGGTCTAGTATTAATCATAATAACTGCCATTTACCAAGTTCCAGGCCCCGTGCTCAATATTTTCCCATAGATTATCTCATGTCTTCCTCATGATCAGTCTCTAAGAAAGATCTCACTTCCATTTCATGCTGTAGAAATTGGGGCTCAAGTTGGTCCAAACCTTGGCAGTATTCCCACACATGTCCAAGGTCCTCTAACCCTGGTCTTTCTGAGTTCAGAGCCAGAACTCTCTCTCTCTCTCTTTTTAAGAACTTTTATTGAGATACAGTTGACATACAATAAACTGCATATATTTAAAGTGTACAATTTGATTTTTTTTTTCTTATTAGTAATGTATATATGGCAATCCCAATCTCCCAATTCATTCCCCCCAACCCTCCCCACTTTCCCCACTTGGTGTCCATATGTTTGTTCTCTACATCTGTATCTCTATTTCTGCCTTGCAAACAGGTTGATTTGTACCATTTTTCTATACCCCGCATATATGTGTTAATATATATTATCATATATATATATCATTAATACACAATATTTGGTTTTCTCTTTCTGACTCACTTCACTCTTTATGACAGTCTCTAGGTCCATCCATGTCTCTAAAAATGTCCCAGTTTCATTGCTTTTTATGGCTGAGTAATATTCCATTGTATATATGTACCACATCTTTTTTATCCATTCATCTGTTGATGGACATTTAGGTTGCTTCCATATCCTGGCTATTGTAAATAGTGCTGCAATGAATATTGTGGTACATATTTCTTTTTGAATTATGGTTTTCTCAGGGTATATGCCCAGGAGTGGGATTGCTGGTCATAGGGTAACTCTATTTTAGTTTTTCAAAGAACTTCCATAGAGCCAGAACTCTCTTTTAACCATTATTAGCTTGAATAAGATTAGAAATGCTTAGAGCCTCCCATGAGTGAGGGTCAAAGTAGCTTCCAGGATGCACCTGAGTGAGCGCTAGAAAACCAGACAGACAGGTTTCTTGCCCATTGGCCAGGGGACCTGCGGGAGCAGGATTTGGTCTGAGGAGTGTGACTAGGGCTGGAAGCAGGGTGGGACCAGGGAAGGACAAGGCCAATACAATTAAAGGGAAATATCCAGCACCTAGGAGAGCTCCAGGTTTGCTTCTCAGTGGGGCAAAGATGGATCTGGCAATGCTCCTGGCCCTCTCATTTGCTCAGAGAGCTTCCCCAGGTCAAGCTTCCTCTGTTCAGCGTGGTGGTTGGGTGGCTTGGGCTGCTGCTATGGGCAGTTCACAAGTGGGAGCTGTGTGTTAAGATGAGATGTGCACCAGACTTCTAAGTCGTAGCTCAGCTAAGCCCCTGAACCCGGCCCCTGCCCTGAATTCTTGAGCAGTGGAAACAGCAGTGACAGCTATGAATATAAGCAGCCTTGCTCATCTTGGCATTGAGTTATAGAGCAGATCATCATTATAAAGGGAATCAGTAACATCTGTCTTTCCTGGCCCTTATTTAACTTATTCTAGTTATGAAACCTCTCCATGTTCCCACTCCGTAACTACTGTAAATGATGCAAAAGAGGAGTGAGAGACTTCAGACAGAAAGAGGGAAGGAGAATTAATTTACCACTGGGTGAAATGAAAATGTACTGAAGTGTAATGGAATTTCATTAACTTCGGAAATGATGATGAATGCTGTCCAAATAATTCTTACTAATGCATAATTCACAGCTGAAAATAGAGCCAAACTCTCCTAAAAAGCACATCCATTTATGCCCCCAAATTAATTTGGTGTGTTATTCAGGATGGTTGACAGGATAAAAGATCTACTATGAAATGTAATCATCTATTAAGATTGGGAATCTATGAGTCTTTCTAGTTTAGTAGATGATGGTAGCTGATAACAAGTGGCATCTTGAGAGGCAGACACCCACAGTCCTCATTCTCATAATTTGAATCTCCCCAAAGACATCATTTTAGACATAACCACAGAGAAGATAGGATGAGCTTTGAGATCTCCATAGCAACCATGGTCCAATTCATATATATCCCCAAAGCAAATTAAAATCAGTTTCAAAAGATTCAAATGGGGTCAGGAAAAGGGCTATACCTTTTCTGCCTGGAAATATTTTTACATTATAGAGTATATAAATTATATAGACCATATATTATATACATTATATAGAACACATATATACATTTACATATAACTACAAAGATTTAAAAATTCCTTTCCCATTTTGTGTAATACTGTCTATCCTATTCCACAAACTCCCAGCGACATCTATCTCTTAACATCTCAAGACATAATAATCCCTTCATTAAAACTCACTTATGCTTTTTGTATACTCAGGAGAGTGGTAATGGGAGAGAGACCTTTTCACCTTTGGATCTAACACAAATCCCCACGTGGCTGGCAGACAGTAACTGTTATTAAGTAGGAGGGCAGTTATTGGTCCAGCTCCCACCAATGGGAATTTGTAGCTTCAGAGGGCAGTTGACACCTCACAATGGAGGCATCATGGCTTCTCCCCCCATGGGTCCCTTCAGCCAATCAGAAAGAACTTTGGTCAGACATATGCATAGTAATGTCAGGGATGACTTCTGAAACTCTCTGAACTCCTTTTCCAAGGAGGATTGAATGGTGTAGACATGGGGGTGCGATAGGGGGAGCACTACCTTCCAAGGCCACCACTATTTGTCTTAAGGGCCAGACCTCCTGATTTGGGGCGCTGACAGAGTATGTGATTAAGTAGGAGACAGCCATTGGCCAGCTTCAACCAATGGGAGACCTTACTGTGAGAGGCCATCAACGCCTCACAATGGAGGCGGTCATGGCTCCTCCCCCCAGCCCCCATGGGTCCCTCAGCCACTCAGAGAGCACCTGGTGCTCACACATGAATAGTCCTGTCAGAAAATGTATTTCCCCCTCTGAACAACCTCCTTGAGGCAGAAATGCAAATATAGAAGTCAGTTATTTACTAGGAGGTTCATGAATTCTCTCTTGATCCCATTTCTTTCCCCTCATCCCCTTGCATCCCACCCAGTTTCCCTGCTGTTATTCTGTGACGTCAGAGTCTGCCTGCCTAAGTCACAGTAACCAAGTAACCCTGGTAAAGACACTTGTCCCTGCTCTTTCCCATACCTAGGTGCACTCACGTCGAGACACTCCATCTACCTAATTATCCAATGTATTTTCTGAGCCATATCTATGTTTCCCACACAGCAGAACTTTTGGAAACTGTTGAGTGCTTGAAAAGGAGCCCAGCCTTGCTCCTTAGCAGGCATTCAGGACCCTTTGTGACTTGTCACTCTTCCTCCTCCAGTCCTATCCATCTCCGAAGGCTGTCTCCCATCATCTCTGCTCTAGGTAATTTACCCAGACCTAGCGTCGGCATGAGAGCTCGCCCTCGGCCTGACATGCTTGTTACTTTATCTTTACCCCTAGAAAGTCCCCTTATTTTTCAAAGTCCAGGTCCATTATCTCCATTGAAGCCTTCTACCCTCTAGTTTAAATGCTCCCTTTGCTGCTAGTTTGAATTGAGACCCAGTGTCAAAACTGCATCTTTACCTTCCTCCCAAACTAGATTACCTGCTTTGTACCTTTAGTCCTTTGCCCTCTATCTCACTGTATTTAAAATTTGTTTAGATGTCTCTATTGCATGAATCCTTAGAAGCTGTCTCCAAATCTTTTTGCAGCAAATAGAATAAATTAATAGTGAATATATAGTCTCTCAGAGAGTTTCACCTTGACGTCCTAGCTTTATGACCACCCTGCTACTTAGCAAGATGTACCCCATCCACCGCCCCTCCCACTACCTTATTCTTTTTCAGGCAAGCCTGCTGCTTCTGATGGGACTTGATAGAGGTCAAGTGCAACTGTTCTTCTGGTGGGTGGTTGGATGTTGGTGATTCTCTGGATGTGAGCCTCGCCACGCAGGTGGGTTTCTGATGTCTTCATCTAGGCTTTTCTCCAGAGTCTGAGCTGTCTCAGGGAGTGAGCCTGTATTTATACCCTGGCTCTTCCCAGATCACACAATTGGTTGCTAGTCAACCTATTGTGACCTGGCTTGAATTGTGAAGAGGGCAGACCAGGACTAGGTTACATATGACTATATTTCAATGATTGAATGCTTTTCAAAGCAGAAGAAACATATTTATACATAAGCACAAAGACTGATACAGTAACTGTTAACCACAAAAATTTTTTCCAGGATTCTAGATTCACAAACCCACTTCCCCTCTGATTCATAAAGAGTGTGAACAGGCGCTAGAAATACTGCCTTAGCTCCACGGCACTCATCAGAAGCCTACTGCTTATTTCAGCCTTTGATTAGACCCCATAGCCAAGACATATCCCACTTCCTTAAGAACTAAGACAGCAGTAGCAAAACATAGGAAAACTTCAGTGAGTTTAGCTCTGAACTTCATGATTCTTCGTGCTGTAAAGTCTCTTGTATTAGAAAAAATGCTCACCACTTTTTAGCTTGTTACCTACTTCCTGTAAAGTGTTGTTGCTTTCTCCTTTAAACATCACTGTTCATTGCTGTGACACTGTAAACCCAGGCTCTTTCCCTTGGTTAAAAAAAGGAAACCCATGACCTCTGCCAAAATAACAACAAAAAAGTACTCATTACTGGGGTCCAGGGCTAGCTGCCCCCAAATATGCTTTAATGGCCTGTTGATTATTTTGAAGTAAATTTATTTAGGAAAAGGTTAGGCAGGAGGGGCACTTTTACCCTCCTTTCTGTCTCCCTGGAAGCAGGAAATAAATCTCTCATGTGAAAGGTGCACTCCTGCATCTGGAAGTGGAAGGACACCCTTATTACCAGAGATGGGGAATTCAGGCCGAGAAGCCTGTAGAAACAAACCTTGTCACTTCTTTCATTGACTACCCCAAGCTCACACTCTGTTTAGATTCTTCTCTAACTGAGCACCCCAAATCTACCTTTCTTTGTCCTGTCAATTCCTGACACGTTTATTGTTTCTTTGTCTAAAAAGTATAAAAGCTACCTAGCTTTGGCTGCTTCTTGGGTCCTATTTCTAAGAGAACTTTGTGGGCACAAATTAAAATTTGTTTCTTTTTCTCCTGTTTATCTGTCTTGTGTCAATTTTGGTTTTTGTTTTGTTTTGTTAAATTTATTTTTATTTATTTATTTATTGGCTGTGTTGGGTCTTCGTTGCTGTGCGTGGGCTTTCTCCATTTGCGGAGACCAGGGGCTACTCTTTGTTGCGGTGCGTGGGCTTCTCATTGCAGTGGCTTCTTTTGTTGTGGAGCACGGGCTCTATGCGCGTGGACTTCAGTAGTTGCAACACATGAGGTCAGTCGTTGTGGCACTCAGGCTCTAGAGCTCAGGATCAGTAGTTGTGGCGCATGGGCTTAGTTGCTCAGCGGCATGTGGGATCTTCCCCGACCAGGGATCGAACCTGTGTCCCCTGCATTGGCAGGTGGATTCTTAACCACTGTACCATCAAGGAAGTCCCCTTGTGTCAATTTTGTTAGTCCAGCCACAAGAACTCTAGATAGAGGGAGAGGGGGAAATTTCCCCCTCCCCAACACCATACACTGCACAGAACTTCTAGAGGCTTCCTTGAGTAATGCTAATTTGTTTAATTGTTCATAAATAAAAAGTAAAACCAAAATTGACAAACAGAATATGCTATCACAGACTTACATTTACTCTTTTTTAAAAAAATTTTTTATTGGAGTATAGTTGATTCACAATGTTTTGTTAGTTTCAGGTGTACAGCAAAGTGAATCAGTTATACATATACATATATCCAGTCTTTTTAATTTTTTTATTATTATTATTTTAATTAATTAATTAATTAATTAATTTTTATTTTTGGCTGCATTGGGTCTTCGTTGCTGCATGTGGGCTTTCTCTAGTTGCGGCGAGTGTGGACTACTCTTCATTGCGGTGTGCGGGCTTCTCATTGTAGTGGCTTCTCTTGTGGAGCACGGGCTCTAGGTGTGAGGGCCTCAGTAGTTGTGGCATGAGGGCTCTAGGCGCAGGCTCAGAAGTTGTGGCGCACGGGTTTAGTTGCCCCGTGGCATGTGGGATCTTCCCGAACCAGGGATTGAACCTGTGTCTCCGGCATTGGCAGGCAGATTCTTAACCACTGCACTACCAGGGAAGTCCTATCCACTCTTTTTTAGATTCTTTTCCCATATAGGTCATTACAGAGTATTGAGTAGAGTTTCCTGTGCTCTACAGCAGGTCCTTATTAGTTATCTATTTTATGTATAGTAGTGTGTGTGTGTCAATCTCAATCTCCCAATTTATCCCTACCCCCTTACACTTACTCTTAAAATACAAATCTCTCATAGAAATTAAATCAGTTCAGATAGCTTCATTGGTTGCCCTCACCTAGACTTACCTACTGACAAAGGATAAAAGAAAATATTTCTATTGGTTGTAAGTATATGGCTTTCAGTTAATCTGACTTCAAAATGCTTTGAAACAGAGAGGTTTTCTGACCTTGACAGAAACACTTATAAAAATGGACAAATTAAAGAACTTTTAGGTGCTGTTAACTTAAGGAAATAGATATAATAAAGGTGGAGCAGCATTCCATGTGCAAGGACCCAGCATCACACGATAAAACCTTAGCTGACTGATTTCACTACTAAACAAGCAGCTTTCACCAAGATAATTGCTCCTGCAATCACTCAGAAGGGAGGGGCCTTAGAGGAATTAATAGATTCCTCTAACATTGTTGTTAACTGTTGTTAACTGTCAGAAAGAAGCTTCTAGTTTGGAAAAAAGAGATATCTGGGAAAATGTGAAGGCTCATTGCATAAAGATAATCTCTGACACTCTCAGTATGGCTAACTGGTAGCACCAAATCCTTTAAAATGGATTTTCACCAGAATTCTTCGTGATGTTAACCACAACAGCAGAGATAAATTGGCCATGATGTTACATTTAACATTGCTTGGGTGGGGGAATTTTAGAGGCATTGTCAAAGATGTTTCCAAAACACGTTGTACCTGCTAACAACAGGATCCTGGTTAAACTGTAAAGGTGCGTCATGGGCAGGAACTGAAGCTGGGAGGGACCTTTGAGTACCTCCAAATGAGCTTCTACAAATGTCTCCTCACTAGGCTATAAATACATCTGGTTATTGTTTATTTTCAGGGTGGGTTAAAGCTTTTCCTGTCAGAAGACTACAAGCCTGGATTAGTTTGCTCCGGCAGCTGTAATAAAGGACCACGAACTGGGTGGCTCGAACAACAGGAATTGATAGCCTCACAGTTCTGGAGGCTGGAAGTCCGAGGTCAAGGTGTGGGCAGTGTTGGTCTCTTCTGAAGCTGTGAAGGAGGGCTCTGTTCCAGGCCTCTCTCCTTGGCTTGAAGTTGGCCGTCTTCTCCGTGTTTCTTGACATCAATTTCCCTGTTTGTGTGCCTGTTTCTGTGTTCAAATTCCTCCTTTTTATAAGGACACTAGTTATACTGGATTAGGGCCCACACCAATGACCTCATTTCAACGTAACTAATGAAATCTGCAAAGACTCTATTTCCAAATAAGCTTACATTCTGAAGTACTGGGGATGAGGACTTCAACATGTGAATTTGTGGGGCTGGGAGGGGTTCACAATTCAACACATAGTAGGCCCTAACTGTTGAAAAATAAAATCTTGATCTCAGTTTTTTCCAGTCTGGGGCATTCCAACTTATATCTGTAGTCACAGGGGAACTCATTTTACCAGCGCCATTATTACAGAGCTCTGTAAACTTCTCCCTGTTACCTAGAAACTTCAACTGTCCTTATCACCCAGAGTCCTTGGAAAAAGTAGAGAGAATTAATGCAGTACTTTAGTATTTTACTTCGAAGTAAAACTAGCAATGCTGTCAGAAACCCTAAAACGTCTATGGCCTAAAATACTACCATTAGCTTTAATGTCTGTACCATCAACTCCTCTGGGACCCACAAGTTAGGTTATGAATTGATAAGGGTTAATGAAATAATAAACCCTATGTGTTTGGGAATGGCACCCTCAGCCTTCGATTCCACCCTATTACAAGCAGATATGATTGGTTAATGCAAGGGATTCATACAATGCCTCTGACTTTATCACCAACAGGTACCAGTCACATTGCTAAAATATCTACCTGGGCAGCCTCAGTGTGCTCTGGCAATTTTGTGTTCTGGGAAAGACACTGGAGAAAAACGGCTCTTGAGCCTCAATAGAAAACACCTTATCAGGTACCGATAACGACAGTCACAGCCATATGGCTCCAAGGTATTGATCCTTGGATTCATGGTTCCCAGCTCAAAAGATATATGTCAGTTCATCCTGATTGCCAGAGAGAAATCCACTCTACTTGGAGAAGTGAAACTTTGGATTCTTAGGAATCCTCCAAAATCTGTTGACTTGAGAGGTGGACAGCTTCTACCCAAGATGACAGGACAAGATGAATTTTCTGATTCTTCGACACTCTTTTCTATTCCTTTCCTCTTCCACTACACTTGCCTGTTATTCTACTGTGATGCCCTTTAGAACACTAATGGGATATCCCTTATCTCCATCAATTATTTTTGTCACCCTATGTCTCATTCTCCCACTTAAGAAAAAAACAAAACTCTCTTAAGTGTTTTTCCCGGAACCAGTTCTCTGAATTTAACTGACTGCTGACTCTGTTACCCCCTACTTAACCCTGATGACAACAATTTAATAGCTATTCCTTCAAACACTTCGGGAGGCAGATTCCCTTTTACAAGTCCCTTCTGGTATTTGTTTTCCTCACAGCATTAACCTCTACCCTTAGTCTTGAAAAAATTGGACCTTGACCTCACATCAACAAAATGCTTCTGCTGAAGTCATTATAATCCTATCAGCAAGGCCTAGTCAATCAGGAGTAGATGTTAATATTGGGGATATTCTGATTACAGTGGTCTTTGTTCTCCTCAATCTGCTTTGCGGGAACTATTTAATTCCACTAAAGAGATACGTACATCTTGAGAGACACAAATTGGCTTACTCCTGCTGTAGTAAATGGTAGTTGCATTCCTAATACAATCTGTGCTTCACTAGGGTACCACTTCTTATGTGGACATCAGCCTTATACCTTGAGGAGGACACCCAGAAGCGGCTAAAATGAGGCAGACACAAGTTATTCAGGAGAACTTCCAAGAGGGATAATTGATTTCCTCTCTACACCTACACTATGAGCTGCAGTTCCCATAATGTAGATAATTCAACTAGAAAGGGGGTCTGAAACTTGTCTCTGCCACTAACAGAAGTTATAAATGGCACACTTCTGTTCTGGAAGCTCAATAAACTCATCTAAATTTATTAGCCAGAGTTGTCCTGGACAATCACATAGCCCTTGGTTTCCTCTTAGCCAGTCAAGGGGAAGTCTGTGCTCTAGCAAATATTACCTGTTACACTTAGGTCAGTACTACAGGGCAAGCAGAAGAGTTTGTGACTAGGCTAAAAGAAAAAGCCACCTGCTAGTCTAAAACAAACCTGATTGGTTTCTAGAACATGTTTTCATTACCTGGGTTTTATATTCTAGGCTCCTGACTTCAAGACCTATTACTGATCAATGATTCTGATAATTGCTTGTGTTACAGCTGGCTGATGCAAAATGCCCAGTGTCTTTTTTTAATGACTTCTTACTGTGCAGCCATTTTCATATCAGACAACGCAGCAACTCATCCTGCAGGAGAGACAAAGCCTAGTCCAAGTACAGGCTATGTTTTCTAAACAACCTCCCAATCAGCAGTGGGGAAATCTGGGTATCATGGAGTCATGTCCTGCAGCTTGACTTCACCTGCCCTGGGGCAAATGAGAAAGAAATGCTGACAACCAGGAAGTGGTCTGATGCTCACAGCTGGACCTTGGGGTTGGTACAAGCTGGCCTGGTATTCACAGCTAGACCATGTTCTTCTTCTGTGAGACATAAACAACCTTACAGAACACCAGTGTCAGACAAGGTTACTCCAAGACTATGATCAAGTCAGACAAAACGAGACCAGTTCATAATTTTGTCTAAGTGCAGACAAAAACAAAGTCACTGCGCAGCCCACAAAATGCCAAACATCACCCTCTTCTGGCTAATCTCAGTGACTGCTGCTTCTCTACCAATTCTAGCTTTAGCCTCTCTCTAGCCCCGCTTTTTGACAGCACCTCATCTAAAGCTAACCCTTGCTTTCTTAAACTCTCCCGCAAATTACCCAACCAAAGTCCAAATCCTGTAATAAGCCTTTTCTAACTCCAACTGAGACACCTTATGGTTCCTCATAGAGTGTGTTCTCCTTTGTTGCAACAAATAATAAACTCAGCTTGCTCAACTGCGACTGTGTTCCTGGTGGCCTTTGGCTGGAGGGCATTGACATTAGAGCACTTTTATGGGGACCTAAGAGCTGCTCACGAGACTCATCTCCAAGACCCTGAAAGAAATGTTTCAGGAAGTTAGCTTGAGGCATCTTACAGTTTTCCAGCTGGCTTAAAGGCTGTGACCTACTTGGATGACCTCAGCTCATTAACAAGAGGAAGAAAGTCATTGCTGGGCTTCAGTAAGATTTGGAGGGCACTAAGGGAAGAGGCTCAAAACTCAACTGAATTATTTCTTCTAATTAGTCAATTACCTCCATCTTCCCTGTGCCCCAGGCTCCTTTAAATTCTGGCCTACCCATATTCCCAGGGTTGTCTGTGCTGGCCTGTGCTCTCCTGGACGTCCTATTACCCCTGTTTAATCTCAAGGGTTCCAGCACCCCAGCCTTGGGGCTTCACTCGTATTATGGGGCCAGACCCTAGTGAACCTGAGCTTCCTAAGGCCTCATACCAAGAGGGCCAATCATTATCCTTGATACATTAGGATGAAAGGAACCTGAAAAGGTGATTTTTATCTCTCTCGGGAGTCTAGAAATATGATTGAAGGAGAGGCACTATGTTCCCATGATGGCCTGAGTGATCACTTATACCTGGGATGGTATGCAAGGGGAGGAAATTGCTCAGGGAATGCTTCACAGAGGAAAAAAAAATAGCTATATGGAGTCTTGAAGGATGAGTAGAAAAGTCATCAGATGGTCAAGGGGTAGCAGGATGGGCTGTGGAAAGAATATTCTAGGCAAAGGGAACAGCGTTTTCAAAAGCACAGTAGAATGAAACAGAATGGTGCCTTTTGGGAATTCTAAATGGTCCACTCTAGGCAAAGTATAGAATTTGAGGAACGGGAGCTGTTAGGGATGAAGAGGGAGAAATCCCACAGGGATCAGGCCATAGAAGAGCTTTCTTTGCAATGCCACAGGGTTGTTTCTTTTTTAATATATTTATTTATTTATTTGTTGGCTGTGTTGTGTCTTCGTTGCTGTGTGCGGGCTTTCTCTAGTTGCGGAGAGTGGAGGCTACTTTTTGTTGTCATGCATGGGCTCCTCATTGTGGTGGCTTCTCTTGCTGTGGAGCATGGACTCTAGATGTGCGGGCTTCAGTAGTTGTGGCTCTTGGGCTCTAGCGCGCAGGCTCAGTAGTTGTGGCGCACGGGCTTAGTTGTCCGCAGCGTGTGGGATCTTCCCAGACCAGGGCTCGAACCCATGTCGCTTGCATTGGCATGTGGATTCTTAACCACTGTGCCATGTAGGAAGTCCCACACCACAGGCTTTTAACGTCATAAATGATATTATCTGCTGAAAAGTTTTAACAGAAGAGTCATGCTCAGATTTGCATTGCAGAGAGAAGTCTACTCTGTCAACACCAATGCATCTTCCTGCTTTCTCCCTAGTCCCCTTAGAGTTAATTTTTAGCACAGCCCTCTGAGTGATCCTTTTAAAACATGTCAGATCATGTTATTCTTCTACTCAAAACTCTGTCATGACCCAAACTTGGTTTCTAGACACTATTATCTACTCAATGGAACCAGGGGTCCTAAGAGAAATGGTAGATTCTAGGTCTGAGGCAGGGAAAATGCAAGATAAACCTGGAGTATCTTGTGCAAGAAGGTAAGAAAGTGCTCAAAGAATCATAGGTATGTGTCAAAAGGACACAGAAGCCAGCTTGAAAGGACTCCTGTTGGGCAATTTGTCCCATCTAGGACAATTTGAACATCAAAATAATAATAGATTGTAACTCACTGAATAAAATAAGAATCCATGAGTTTGTACTGATAAAAATGAATGGGACTTCCTAGGTGGCACAGTGGTTAAGAATCCGCCTGCTAATGCAGGGAACACGGGTTTGATCCCTGCTGCAGGAAGATTCCACATGCTGCGGAGCAACTAAGCCCATGTGCCACAACTATTGAGCCCGTGTGCCACAACTACTGAAGCCCATGCGCCTAGAGCCTGTGCTTCACAAGAGAAGCCACAGCAATGAGGAGCCTGCACACCACAGTGAAGAGTAGCCCCCACTCACCACAACTAGACAAAGCCCGTGTGCAACAACAAAGACCCAACACAGCCAATAAATAAATAAATAAATAAATAAATAAAAATTTATATAAAAAATGAATGAATGAATGAATATGGGAGAAGAGAGAACTCTTCCTTTCTGACTAATAAATGTAGAACAAATGATGGAAATAGAAAATTGCCATTTGGCAACTATCAGGCAAAAATTAGCAATGACTGCTAAAACTATTGGTTGAAGGTTTGAGGAGTGCTATACGCTGAATGTTTACGTCCTAAATTCATATGCTGAAACCTAGTCTCCAAGGTGATGGTATTAGGCGGTGAGGCTTTGGGGAGATGATTGGGTCATGAGGGTGGAGCCCTCATGAATGGGATTAGGGCCCTTATAGAAGAGGCCCCAGAGAGCTCCCACATTCCTTCTGCCCTGTGAGGACACAGCAAGAAGAGAGCTGTCTATGAATGTGAAGGTGGGCCATCACCAGACACCAAATCTGCTGGTGCCTGGATCTTGGACTTCCCAGCCTCCAGAACTGTGAGAGATAAATGTCTCTTGTTTATTAGTCACCCAGTCTATGGTAATTTGTTATAGCATCCTGAATGAACTAAGACAAGGAAGAATAGGATATTTACACAGACTCTGAGTATTTTCCCACAGATCACTTACAAATTACAAATGGAAAAATTATAACTTTACCATGGAGAAATCTGTCAGACATCACCTTAACCAAGTGATCACAGTTAACGTCCTCAATAATGGGACAAAATGACATCATGTGTGTCCTGTGAGGCACCAAAAAGGATACAACATCACTTCTGTGCTATTCCTGCCAAAAATACATAACCTAAACTATGAGGAAAGATTAGACAAACCAAAACTAAGGGGCATTTTGTATAATAGCTGCCTGTACACTTCAAAAATGTCAATGTCATGAAAGTCAAAGACAGGTTGGGGAATATTTCCAGGTTAAAGAAGACTAAAAAATAATAACAGCTAAAATCAGCATGTCATCCTAGATTGGACCGTGGATCACAGGGGAAAGCCAATAAAGGACATTCGTGAGACAGTTGGCTACATGTGAATATGAACTGTATAGGAGGTAATAGTACATCAAGGTAAGTTTCCTAATTTTGATAATTGTACTGTGGTTATGAAGAACACTTTACCCCAAATACCTAAACTGGTGTTTTCCTAAAAATAATATTATACGTTGTCAGGGGATGCCTACATATGAAGCAAAATTATGAAGGTACACACAGAAACCACTACCAGCAGGGAACTGGTCAGCTGGTAGTGTCTGAGGTAGCAATCAAATATAATCAAGATTGTCCTTGAAAATCTCTTAGGAAGTCATCAACACAGGTGATTTTTCCTCCAGCTTTGGCCCCTTCCACTGTTTCTATAGTTGAGCCCCGAATTCCATCGTGTGCTTGTAGTTGGGGGGCCATGTTGTATGGAAATCATCAGACTCTTAATTGGCCTGGTGGGATGTTCATAGCAGGAAGGGGAAGAGGGAACGGTGACAGCCTGGACCTTCACCAGATTAAGGGTCTGTTGTATTGCCAGAAACGGGGGCAGAGTCTCACCAAACTCAGCACTCTGTGTGGGAGGACACTTCAATCAGTAGAGCCATATGGCTATCTAGACCTTCGAGTTTCCAGGGAGGGATGGCTCATAACATCCCGTGATAGCCTTTTCTGGTGTTTATCAACCCCTATCGTCAATAATGACTTATTTATGTGTAACTCATATCTCCCACTGCAATTTCAATCCATTTCCTATTACTCTATAGATACAGAGAACAGATGGTCAACATTCTGCTTATAACCTTCCTGAGAATGGAAGATAGCCATTGAAGCCCTTCCTTCTCAGGTGGCATTGTTTTTCTTGACCGAAGGGTTCCAACCTCTTCATTTTTTCGCACATTTCATTTTCCAGTCAATTATTGCATTTGCACTACATTGGATTAACAAAACCCCAGTGTTTTTCTTTGAAGAAGCAACATGCAGATGATTAAAATTCTAATAGTACAAAAGTATACTTCCCATCCAAGACCTCTCAGTCTCCTTTTCTAGAATCATTTATTCTCACCAGCGTCTCCTTCTAGAGAATTTTTAAAAACTAATCTGTGTATGTATGAATATATTCTCCTTTAAATTCTTTTTCAATTCAACAAATATTCATTAAACACCTACTATGTGCCCAGCACTGTGATAACTCCTGGGGCAGGGTATGAGGAGAAGACAGATGTGTTTTCCTGTCCTTAGGAGGGGAGAAAGGTGTAATCATTCATTCATCGATTTTTTTAATTTGATTTTTTAAAGAAATAGTCATTTATTTGCTTGTGCCAGGTCTTAGTTGCAGCAGGCAGGCTCCTTTGTTGAGGCATGAACGTGGCATCTAGTTCCCTGACCAGGGATTGAACCCAGGTCCCCTGCATTGAGAGCACGGAGCCTTATCCTCTGCGCTACCAGGGAAATCCCCTCATTTGTTGCATCTTGATTGACTGCTCTCTACGTGCCAGGCAGTGTGTGAACCACTGAATAACACAGAGGCCCCCCGACCCCCACCCTTCCAGAGCTCAAGAGGCGGGGAGAGACAAACCAAAGAGCAGGTATGGTGTGAAATATAAACCACCACCAGGGGAGTGCCAAGATGATGCTTAGCAATTGGCTCCATGTGAGGAGCAGACCTCAAAAGCTAAGCCTTGTTCCTAGTGGAAAGGGAGGCAGTGGAGTCGTAGGCAGGAGCAGGTGCACTGACGCCCCATGCCAGACCCTGGGCTAAGCCCTTCACACCCACAGTCTCAAGTAATCTTCACATTGCTATGAGGTGAATGCCATGATTCACATTTTACAAATGAGGACACTGTGGGCTCCAGAGATGTTAGGGAACTGGCCCTAAATCACACAATGGAGATTCAAACTCAAGTCTGTCTTCTGCAAAGCCTGGGCTCTCATCCACCATATTGATCACAGTTTCTGGGCTTGAGGGTGAGTACTGGTGATTCTGATACACTCCTTCTCCCCCGTCCCCCCGTGGAGAACCTACAGATAATAAGTTGACTTGCTCTTCTTTTATTTTTTATTTTATTTTATTTTCTGGTCTCAGCCTCTTTTTAGATTGTTGTTTTCCATTTAAGGTGTGAGGTGGAAAGGAAAATGCGTTGGTGTGGGAGTCAGGAGCCTCAGTTCCAGTTCCTGCTCTGCTTCTCATAAGCTCCATGACCTTGAGCAAATCATTCTACCCTGTGGACCTCAGGGTCCTGATCTTGGAAATGCAGAGAGTGGCAGGAATCCTCACTGGATGGTTGATGGGATTTGATATTTCCATCACCCCAGAAGGGCTGTAATGACACATTCTAGGGCAAAAACTACATCCCCATCTTGAGAATGATACCAACAAGCCAGTTCAGTAAGTCTACTTCTTTTTTATTCTTTTGGCCTCACCTCAAGGCTTGTGGGATCTTAGTTCCCCAACCAGGGATTGAACCCAGGGCCTTGGCAGATAAAAGCGCCAAGTCCTAACCACTGAACCACCAGGGAAGTCCCTCAGTAATTCTACTTCTTTTCAAGGCAATTTGAAAGCTGGATCTACAGTGAGGGTAAACAGCTGTCTTCCCCTTACTGACAGTGTGAGATGCTTTCTTGTCCTCTGCTTTCTGCTCCTAGTTCTGAATGCTTCCCCCCCTGCCCCACCCAATTTTCTCAATAAAATGAAATGAGCTTGAGTTAAGTGAGCAAGTATCTGTTTAATAGATCCACTTTAATTAAAGTCATAATCAACTAGCAACTGAAGATAATTGTTAGTGAAAACTGGGAAAGAGCCCTCAAATTAATGGGTTATTGCAGGTCTGTAATAACCTGAGAACTTTGTTCATGCTGATTTCATGCTCGGGAGAGCAACCCCATGACGTGCTACCAGCCACAGAAAGAGGATGTGCCTGACCAACAAGCCCCATAAAGCTAAGAGCAGAGAGGCTGATCTGATCCACAAAGGAAGGTGACTGAGGCATGGCCAGCAGATAATGAGCCTTCTGCTTTTTTTTGCTCGTTTCATTTCACATCAAATGTAGGGATTCAGAGTCCAGATCTGGTTATTGGAAAAGCAAACTCTTCTTCTGGACCCCACAGTGACACGGGGGTGAGAGGCTAAGGGAGTCTAGTTCTCAGGTAAGTGTCTTCCTCTCTTCCTTCCTTCTTTCTTTTTTCCCTTCCTTTTGATTTCTTTAAATTATAAAAGTAACAGATATTCATCATAAAAAACTAAATTGCATGTAATTGTATGAGGCATAAAAGTCCTTAATCTCTACCCTCCCTTTGTCTCTTTCCCTTTTCTTCCTTCCCTTCTTTCCTTCATTTTTAAAAAAATTATGGGAGTAACGCAGGTTCACTGTAATCAAACAGTGCAGAATGGTATGAGGCACACAGGAAACCTATTTCATTCCCATTTTTCCTTCCTATCTCTCTTGTCCCCTTCCTTCCTTCCTGTATTCCCTCCCTTCCTCTCTTCCTCCCTTTCTTTCTCCTTTCCTTCAATTTTTAAAATTACATAGGTAACATATGATAATTATAAAAGAATCAAGCAGTACAGAATTGTATGGTATATAAAGGAAAAGTCCTCAGTCCCCACCCCTTCCCCAACCCACCTTTTCACAGAGACTTACCTTATTCCTTTTAATGACTGCATAGTATTCTGCACTGTCAATATCCCATGATATATTTATGGGGTGTGAGGTAAGTTTCTGAAACATACCTTGAAATTATTATAAAAGTTTAGAGGAAATGCAAGGAAGGTATAAATTGGATTGTTTGCTGCTGAAAATTCCATTTTATAGATAGCAATCATATCCATTTCTATAGCACTTCATACTTTGAAAATTACCTTTGAAATATCACCTCATTTGATCCTCTTTTATAGCAGTTCTTGGAAATAGGCAGATTATTATCTCCATTTTTACAGATAAGGAAACTGAGGCCCAGGAAAATGAAGGAAGAGCACTACGGTCTCAAAGCTAGTTACAGATTCTCAGTCTGGTCCTCTTCCAGCACTGGAAATTTAAGCTCCATTTCATCTCGCAAGTCATAAAAGATTTAGACATCCCCTTATTTCTAAGCTTGTAGTTTAGAAAATCCATCCAAGTCATACAAATTCCCTTATTATTGTAATGAGAATGGCAGTAGAACACTTGGTAAATATGAAGAGCTTTATTAATGGCTGGCGCTCATAGCAAGACCAAGACTCATTTGGTTTCCTAATTGGCTTCTGTTGCTTTAAATATAAAGTGAGTCTATTCACTCCAAACCCTGCTCAGAAGTGGAAAGAAATACAATATGTTGCATTATCCTAGAAAAAATGTTTAAATCAGTAGTAAATCATTCAGAAGTGTATTTTATTTAAAATCAGAAAATGCCCATCAGCGCCTTACTGCCAGGCTTCTGTAATGTTTCAATAGGATTTGTAGCTTTAATACCATTGTGGTTGAGAAAGGGGGACCTCCAGTGCGTTTCTCAAATAAGCAGCTTTAGTTACGATTATTTAAGGAGAGAAGGTGGGTAAAGGTAATGAGATGGTCAGCTTCCTCTAAACAGATCTGCTTTTAAAAATAGCAAGAATGGGTGATGCCTTAGAGGGCTGGGATAGGGAGGGTGGGAGGGAGTCGCGGGAGGGAGGGGCTATGGGGATATATGTATAAATCCAGCTGATTCACTTTGGTGTACAGCAGAAAGTGGCACAACAGTGTAAAGCAATTATATTCCAATAAAGAGCTTAAAAAATAGCAAAGATTTGGGAATTCCATGGCGGTCCAGTGGTTGGGACTCTGCGCTTCCACTGCAGGGGGCACAGGTTTGATCCCTGGTCGTTCGCACGTGCCGCACAGCGCGGCCAAGTAAATAAATAAATAAATAAATAATAGCAATGCTTTGATGAGTTACTTTTGTCAATAAGGTCTTGCATAATGCTTCCTCCAAAAAGTTTAAGATCAATAAAACAGCAAGTTGTTGGGTTGAAGTTGTGTGCATTAAGGTTGAATACATCACATTTTGTAATTATGCATTTAATGGCTGTCTTTCCCTCTGGGCTAACTACCTTGTGAGGGCAGGAATCTGTCTTGTCTTCCCACTGCTGTATTCCCAGTGTACAACACAGTGTCTGACACATAGTAGGCACTCAATAAAATGTGTTAAATGGATATGCAAACAAATCAGTTGGTAAGGTTACAGACAGGCTGCATAACTCAGGCAAGGGTCTATATTGTGGCTGGCTGACATGGCTTTGAGCATTAAGAAAAAGCCTTGTGTGGGATTCGAAGAAAAATCTAGTCACATGCACTTGGAAATTGTTTGTTCTGAATCTGAGCTGGGCATATTTCTGATTTTTTGAATGCAGGTTTAGACAATGAAAGAACACATCATATATCAGAGGCTTTGTGGAACCATTCTCATGTCGAGTTTTATCTTTCTCTCAGGTAAGAAAATGTATTCTTATTATCTCTTTCAATATCTCATGGACAGTAGGGTACTGAAATAAACCATTTGAAAAATTGCTGGGCTGCCTCTCAATGGCTTCCTGTTGGTCCATATGGCTATAAGACAAGCTGAAGCTTCAGCAAGTGAATCCACTCGCTTAGGATTACCTGTGACCGATGGAGAACTGGCCTCAAGTAGACAGTAGCTTGGACTACTGCTGTCTTTGACATTTCTTAATGAAACTCCGAAATGCCATTTGGTGGCTAATACACACCTAACAGAAGCTTTGGGTTTTCTTTTAGGCTGTTTTCTCTTCTGCATAGTGCTTTATTTAAAGCTCCCTGGAGCATTACAATGTCATCTTTCTGTCTTTATTATATATATACATAACAAGAATCATAGAATATAGACTGGGAAGCTGAGGTGCGCCAAAAGCTGTCACTGATTCACAGTGACGAACAGGCATCTGCTCTGGGAGGCCTAGCCCTCACCTAGACTCTGTGATCAGAACGGAGATAGATTCTGTCTTTGTTTCTGTTCTGCAGCAAATAGATGATTGAGACAGTTGAACTGAAGTAGCTGGTAATTTGGAGACTTAAGAACGAGGTTGTCTTGGAAGACTGCAATCTTGTCCATGTTAAGTGAATTCAGTTGATAACATTGTTCATTTAGCACATCAGTCTTTAGCTAAAAAGGCCATACATGCCGATGAGGGACAATTCCTTGATGAAATAGAACTGGGGTTTAATTTGAACAGCCCTCAGATTTGAGAGCTGATCTTTGGGAAAAATACCAATTCATCCTCACCATCAACAATAAGCACTGACTGTGTGCAGGGCCTGATGAAAAACCATGTTTCTTATCATAAAGCTTAAAGTGGGATCTAGGGGGCACAGTGGCAACTCTGTCCCCTGGCCTTGACTACCTGCTAGGACATATATATGTATACACACACACACACACGCACACACACACACACTTTATTGCAGTGTAAATGCTTTATACTGTTGTGTCAGTTTCCACTGTACAACAAAGTGAATCAGCTATATATATACATATATCCCCATATCCCTTTCCTTTTGAACCTCTTTCCCACCCTCCCTATCCCATCCCTCTAGGTCGTCACAAAGCACCAAGCTGATCTCCCTGTGCTATGCAGGAGCTTCCCACTAGCCATCTATTTTACATTTGGTAGTGTATATATGTCAATGCTACTCTCTCACTTTGTCCCCTTCCCCCACTGTGTCCTCAAGTCTGTTCTCTACATCTGCATCTTTATTCTTGCCCTGCTACTGGGTTCATCAGTACCATTTTTCTAGATTCCATATATATGCATTAGCATACGGTATTTGTTTTTCTCTTTCTGACAGACTTCACTCTGTATAACATATTCTAGGTCCACCCACCTCACTACAAATAACCCATTTTGTTCCTTTTTATAGCTAAGTAACATTCCATTGTATATATGTGCCACATCTTCTTTATCCATTCATCTGTTGATGGACATTTACATTACTTCCATGTCCTGGCTGTTGTAAATAGTGCTGCAATGAACACTGGAGTGCAAGTGTCTTTTTGAATTATGGTGTTCTCTGGGTATATGCCCAGTAGTGGGATTGCTGGGTCATATGGTAGTTCTATTTTTAGTTTTTCAAGGAACGTCCATACTGTTCTCCATAGTGGCTGCATCAATCTACATTCCCACCAACAGTGCAAGAGGGCTCCCTTTTCTCCACACCCTCTCCAGCATTGATTGTTTCCAGGTTTTTTGATGATGGCCATTCTGACCCATGTGATACCTCACTGTGGTTTTGATTTGCATTTCTCTAATGATTAGTGATGTTGAGCATCTTTTCATGTGTTTGTTGGCCATCTGTATGTCTTCTTTGGAGAAATGTCTATTTAGGTCTTCTGCCCATTTTTGGAATGGATTGTTTGTTTTTTTGATATTAAGCTGCATGAGCTGTTTGTATATTTTGGAGATAAACCCTTTGTCAGTTGCTTCGTTTGCAAATATTTTCTCCCATTCTGAGGGTTATCTTTTCGTCTCGTTTATGGTTTCCTTTGCTGTGCAAAAGCTTTTAAGTTTCATTAGGTCCCATTTGTTTGTTTTTGTTTTTGTTTCCATTGCTCTAGGAGGTGGGTCAAAAAGCATCTTGCTGTGATTTATGTCATAATGTTCTTCCTATATTTTCCACTGAGAGTTTCATAGTGTCTGGCCTTACATTTAGGTCTTTAATCCATGTTGAGTTTATTTTTGTGGATGGTGTTAGCCTGCTAGGATGTTGATTTCTCTTTTCCCTGTTTCCTCAAAGGCAAGATACTGTGTTTGCTCCATTTCTTTATCCAAGACATCCAGCACATCTTGACAAACAGTTTGTTAGTACATATTTGCTGATTAAATAAATTAATGCAGTTTGAAATGATAAAACCTTGAACACCTGTATGTTGGTGGTGTATGTGACACAAACTCTAAGTGGATTTGTGTGTGTGTGTGTTGGGGGGGGAAATGGGGCATGGATAAGAGGGATCTAGGAATAGAGCTATCTAGAAGTCTTTATGTGTAGTCATGGAAGAAAAAGTGGAAGAGTGAGTGATACTGGAAGGTTAGAATGAGTTTTGTAAGGAATGTCATTGGTCAATGAAAATTGTGATAGATGTGCAGATTTTAAACCTTCAAATCCATGAGTCAACGCAATGTTTTTTTTCCCCAATTTATTTATTTATTTATTGTGGGGGGGCTGCGTTGGCTCTTCGTTACTGCGCATGGGCTTTCTCTAGTCATGGTGAGCGGGGGCTACTCTTCGTTGCGGTGCACGGACTTCACTTTGCGGTGACTTTTCTTGTTGCAGAGCATGGCTTCTAGGTGTGTGGGCTTCAGTAGTTGTGGCACACAGGCTCAGTAGTTGTGGCGCATGGGCTTAGTTGCTCCATGGCATGCGGGATCTTCCCGGAGCAGAAATTGAACCCGTGCCGCCTGCATTGGCAGGCAGATTCTTAACCTCTGCACCATCAGGGAAGTCCCAAGGCAATGTTTCTTTTAGATTATCAAACAATTAGTTCTCATTGTCCTTCAACTGGTAAGAAATTCTTCGTTTTCTTCCTGGAACAAAAAATTGGTTCTTGAAACAATCGTATAACTAAGGTTCAGTCCCCTTCAGGCTCCAGAAGAGTCACAAGGCTCCCAACTGTGAGGGTCATCGTGGGAGACAGGGTGAGGGCCGAGCCTAGATCGGGCAGAGGGTGATTCAGATGCTGTCGCTGGATGAGGCCAGTGTGTGGAGCAAAACCATGTCCATGGAGGGAATACCAAGGGTCAAGAAGAAACCAAATCTGTCATCATATCTAAAGGCAAGAGCAGTGCCAGAAAGAAGGGAGGAAGACTGAGGTCAGCAACTCGGGGAGGGTGGGGAAGGGGGAATGGGGGTAAAGGAATAAAGCAGAAATAGCCTCTGGGCTCCCTGCTTTTATTCTTGCTCTGTGATAGCCTATGCTCAACACAGCAATCAGAGCAATCCTTTGATGTATTAAGTCCGATCATGTCACTCTTTCACTCAAAACTTGCCAATATGTCTTCCAATCATAACACAATCACAATTCTTTAATTAGCCCTAAAAAACACTGCATGATCTGGTCTCCAGGTACCTCTTGGGCCTCATTTCCTACTATGCTTCCTCTCTCTCACTCCAGACACACCGGCTTCCTTTCTAGTCCTCGAACATGGCAAGCACAGTCCCACCTCAAGGCCTTTGCACATAGTGTTACCCATGTCGGGGTCACTCTCACTCCACATCTTTGTAACCTTAACTCTTTTTCATCTCCTAGGAGTAAACTAAAATGACTCTTCCTCATAAATTTAAAAAAAATTTATTTATTTATTTATTTATTTTTTGGCCACTCAACTTGTGGGATCTTAGTTCCCCGGCCAGGGATCAAATCTGTGTCCCCTGCAGTGCAAGCTCGAAGCCCTAACCACAGGACCGTGACAGAATTCCCAAATGAATCTTCTTCAGAGGCCTTTCTTAACTATCTGATTGAATGTAGACATTCCCGTTCCCCTCATCCCTGCCCCTTCCATTATCTAGCTCATCAGCCTGTTAACTTCCTTCCGAGTGCTGTTCATAATTTGTATTTCTTCTCTTTACTTGTTGAGTGACTACTTCTCTCTCTGGACTGTTAAGCTGACGAAGGCCAGGGACCTGGTGTGGACATGTGTTTACTCCATCACTGTACTCCAACACTGCCACGTAGTCAGGGCTCAGGGATCATCAATGTCGAGTAAATGAATGTTCCAGGGTGCTTCTGGCTTTATGAGTAAGGACATCCATTTTGTTGGGTGAGACATGGACCTTGTATCCAAGATTTGAAGGAAGAATCTCATTACCTATGTGGGAGTAATTCCTCTGCCTCCTATTTCAACAAGACCTCTTGGGCAGGCCACATACGTGGTCAGCAGCCTGGGTACTGGAGGAGGGGACGTGTTGGATGACTCTGTGACTGGTGACCAGTGAGGAAAATGAGGCTGAAAGTTGGATGCTTCTATATATGGCAGATCTGGTTTTTTGTTTGTCTTTTTTTATGCTTTTAGAGGGCAAATTTATTCATTGACGGTAGGAAACTTTTTTCCATATGCAGTGTTCCAGGTTTAGTATATCATCTATTTTTATTAATTAATTAATTAATTTTTATTGAAGTATATTGATTTACAATATTATATTTGTTTCAGTGTACGACATAGTGATTCAGTATTTTTACAGATTATACTCCATTAAAAGTTATTATAAGATAATGGCTAGAATTCCTTGTGCTGAATAATATATCCTTGTAGCTTATTTCATACATAATAGTGTGTACTTCTTAATCCCCTACTCCCATATTGCCCCTCCCCTCTTCCTTCCCCCACTGGTAACCACTAGTTTATTTTCTATATCTGTGAGTCTGTTTCTGTTTTGCATATACATTAGTGTTACTTTTTAGAGTCCATATATAAATGATATACTACTGTATCTCTCTTTGTCTGACTTGTATCACTAAACATAATATTCTCTAGGTTCATCCACATTGCTGCAAATGGCAGAATTTCATTCTTTTTTATGGCTGTGTAATATTATACACACGCACAGACACACACACATATGTCACGTCTTCTTTATCCATTCACCTATTGATGGACACTTAGGTTGTTTCCATAACTTGGCTATTGTAAATACTGCTGCTTTGATTGTTGAGTGCATGTATCTTTTCAAATTAGTGTTTTCAGTTTTTCCAGATATATACCCGGGAGTGGAATTGCTGGGTCATATGGTAATTCTATTTTTAGTTTTTTGAGGAAACCCCATACTGTTTTCCATAGTGGTTGCACCAATTTACATCCCCATCAACAGTGTACATGGGTTTATCTAAAGATTAGTTGGTTACTCACAAGAGCAGTGGGAAGTATAGGCAGTGGATGGCAGTAGCTCTGGGCCTCTGTGGTTGTCCACGTGATGGCCACGATGATGTGGGTAGTAGAGCTCCCCAGTATCAAGCATGAATCTACTGTATCTACTCAGACAGCCATGGGTTTGCCAGGACCTGGTCTACCAAGTATTTCAATGCTCCTAGATATTCATTTGCAACAATTTGTGATACTAAGAGCCAGAAGAGCCCCTTTATGAGTGAGTAATGGCATTTCCTAGTTGAGACAGGCATAGTGTACCCTTGGCAGAATGCTCACCTTCAGAAGGGGCAGATTCTTTACGGGATTGATACAGCCAATGACTCTGGTGGGCCTCTTCCCCAAAATCTACCCTGCCTCCTCTCCCTCCTTGGCTAGGAGGTATTGCCAGGTGGTTAGCTGGACCTTGAGCCCTATGTGGTGTTATGAGTTGAATTGTATCCCTCCCACAATTCATATGTTGAAATCCTAACCCTCAGGACCTGAGCATGTGATCATGTTTGGAAATAGGGTCATTACAAATGTAATTAGTTGAGGAAAGATGAAGTCACATTGTAGTAGTGTGGACCCCTAATCCAACATGACTGGTGGTCCATATACAAAGGGGACATTTGGACACAGACAGGCACACAAGGAGAAGGTCATGTGAGAATAAAGGCAGAGATTGGGGTCATGCAGCAGAAGCCACAGAACACCACATATTGCCAGTAAACCACCAGAAACTAGGAGAGAGGCCTGGAACAGATATTTCCTTCAGAGCCCTCAGAAGGAAACAACGCTGCTGACACTTTGACCTCAGACTTCCAGCCTCCAGAGCTGTGAGACAGTACGTTTCTATTGTTTGTGGTACTTTGTTACAGCACCCTAGCAACTATTACACTCAGACTCTGATGCTCGACTGGGGTCTCTGGATCAGAATTTTTGGGTAAAGTAGAGGAGAGCAGGTCACCTCATGGGGGAGAAACAGTGGCCAGATCATGCCCACAGTGCCTGACCAGGGGTGAACTGGCAGGTGGGTTCTTAACCACTGCACCACCAGGGAAGTCCCTCACTGACTTTTAATTATTTATTGGCCGTGCCGTGTGGCTTGGGGGATCTTTTTTTTTAAAAAAAAACTTTTATTGAGATACAGTTAACAGACAATAAACAGCATATATTTAGAGTGTACAATTTGGTATCCCAATCTCCCAGTTCATTCCCCCCAACCCTCCCCACTTTCCCCACTTGGTGTCCATATGTTTGTTCTCTACATCTGTGTCTCTATTTCTGCCTTGCATTTCCTCTTTCAAAGTTGTTAGCATTTGCCTTATGTATTGAGGTGTTCCTATATTGGGTGCATATATATTTATAATTGTTACCTCCTCTTCTTGGATGGATCCCTTGATCTTTATGTAATGTCCTTTCTTGTCTCTTGTAACATTTTTTATTTTAAAGTCTATTTTATCTGATATGACTACTGCTACTCCAGCTTTCTTTTGATTTCCCTTTGCATGGAATATCTTTTTCCATCCCCTCACTTTCTGTTTGTATGTGTCCCTGGGTCTGAAGTGGGTCTCTTGTAGACAGCATATATATGGGTCTTGTTTTTGTATCCATTCAGACAGTCTGTGTCTTTTGGTTGGTGCATTTAGTCCATTTACATTCAAGGTAATTATTGATATGTATGTTCCTATTACCATTTTCTTAATTGTTTTGTTTTTGTTTTTGTAGGTCCTTTTCTTCTCTTATGTTTCCTACTTAGAGAAGTTCCTTTAGCATTTCTTGTAGGGCTGGTTTGGTGGTGCTGAATTCTCTTAGCTGTTGCTTGTCTGTAAAGCTTTTGATTTCTCCCTCGAATCTGAATGAGATCCTTGCTGGGCAGAGTATTCTTGGTTGTAGGTTCCTCCCTTTCATCACTTTAAATATATCGTGCCACTCCCTTCAGGCTTGCAGAGTTTCTGCTGAGAAATCAGCTGTTAACCTTATGGGAGTTCCCTTGTATATTATTTGTCATTTTTCCCTTGTTGCTTTTAATAACTTTTCTCTGTCTTTAATTTTTGTCAACTTGACTGCTATATGTCTTGGCATGTTTCTCCTTGGGTTTATCCTGCCTGGGACTCTCTGCGCTTCCTGGACTTGGGTAGCTATTTCCTTTCCCATGGTAGGGAAGTTTTCAACTATAATCTCTTCCAATATTTTCTCAGGTCCTTTCTCTCTCTCTCCTCCTTCTGGGACCCCTATAATGCGAATGTTGGTAAGTTTAACATTGTCCCAGAGGTATCTTAGGCTGTCTTCAGTTCTTTTCATTCTTTTTTTCTTTATTCTTTTCTGCATCAGTGATTTTCACCATTCTGTCTTCCAGGTCCCTTATTCATACTTCTGCCTCAGTTAATCTGCTATTGGTTCCTTCTAGTGTATTTTTCATTTCAGTTATTGTATTGCATATCTCTGTTTGTTTGCTCTTTACTTCTTCTAGGTCTTTGGTAAACTTTTCGATCTTTGCATCCAGTCTTTTTTCAAAGTCCTGGATCATCTTCATCATCATTATTCTGAATTCTTTTTCTGGAAGGGTGCCTATCTCCTCTTCATTTAGTTGTTTTTCTGGGGTTTTATCCTGTCCCTTCATCTGATACAAAGTCCTCTGCTTTTTCATTTTCTCTATCTTTCTGTGGCTGTGGTTTTCAGTTCCACAAGACGAAATACTGCTGATACTGCTTGATTCTGCTGTCTGCCCTCTTGTGGAGGAAGCTATCTAGGAGGCTTGAGTGCGCTTCCTGATGGGAGGGACTGATGGTGGGTAGGGCTGGGTGGGCGGGGCT
This sequence comes from Hippopotamus amphibius kiboko, assembly GCF_030028045.1. Classification (NCBI taxonomy): domain Eukaryota; kingdom Metazoa; phylum Chordata; class Mammalia; order Artiodactyla; family Hippopotamidae; genus Hippopotamus; species Hippopotamus amphibius. The sequence continues at coordinate 17,391,579 of NC_080203.1, read as the reverse complement.
CAGTAAGACTTTAATCTGATTTGGTGGGCAGAGCTTAGTAAAACTTTAATCTGCTTGTCTGCCAATGGGTGGGGCTGTGTTCACACCTTGTTGGTTGTTTGGCCTGAGGCTACTGAGCACTGGAGCCCACAGGCTCTTTGGTGGGGCTAATGGTGGACTCTGGGAGGGTTCACACCAATGAGCACCTCCCAGACCCCCTGCTGCCAGTGCCCTGTCTCCTCGGTGAGCCACAGCTGCCCCCCACCTCTGCAGGCACCCCTCCAACACCAGCAGGTAGGTCTGGTTCAGTCTCCTATGGGGTCACTGCTCCTTCCCCCTGGGTCCTGGTGAGCACACTTTTTTGTGTGCCTCCAAGAGTGGAGTCTCTGTTTCCCCCATTCCTGTGGAGGTCCTGCAATCAAATCCCACTGGCTTTCAAAGTCTGATTCTCTGGGGATTCCTCCTCCCGTTGCTGGACCCCCAGGTTAGGAAGCCTGACGTGGGGCTAAGAACCCTCACTTTAGTGGGTGGACTTCTGCAGTATAACTGTTCTCCAGTTTGTGAGACACCCACCCAGCATTTATGGGATTTGATTTTAATGCGATTGCGCCCCTCCTACCATCTCATTGCGGCTTCTCCTTTGTCTCTGGATGTGCAGTGTCTTTTTTGGTGAGTTCCAGTGTCTTTCTCTCAATGATTGTTCAGCATTTAGTTGTAATTCCGGTGCTCTTGCAAGAGGGAGTGAGCACACATCCTCCTGCTCCGCCATCTTAATCCTATCTCTGGCTTGTGGGATCTTAATTCCCTGACCAAAGATTAAACCTATGCTCCCTGCATTGGGAGTGCAAATTCTTAACCACTGTGCCACCAGGGAAGCCCCTCACTGACTTTTCTTTTTTCATGGTCCAAGCATGTGGTGATTTTTATTAAGAATAACTTTGGTTCTAAGAATTCCACCCTCAGTTCTGTAATGCTTGCCATTAAAAACAATTATATAAGAGCAAATACAAAAAATATTAAATTATGAAAACAAACCCATTAAGGCTCCCTTTGTGTATGTTATATATATACCCAAACAAGTCAAGATTTTTCAGAGTAGAAGAATAAAGTCAACTGTGATAGTTTACAAATCAACACTACTTTACTACTCGGAGACTAGAAAACACTAAGCTATTTTAAGAAAACCACACGGTGGAAAAATGGAGCCAATTTTGTCAAAACGTGGCTCAAAGCACAAAACTGCTCGGATGTCCATGATTCCTAGGGGTTTGGACTGTATAGTATTAAAGTGTGTGTGTGGGGCTTCCCTGGTGGTGCAGGTTAAAAATCCACCTGCCAATGCAGGGGACATGGGTTTGAGCCCTGGTCTGGGAAGATGCCACATGTCGTGGAGCAACTAAGCCCGTGTGCCACAACTATTGAGCCTGCGCTCTGGAGACCTCGAGCCACAGCTACTGAGCCCACGTGCCACAACTACTGAAGCCCGCGTGCCTAGAGCCCGTGCACTACAACAAAGAGTAACCCCTGCTCACCACAACTAGGGAAAGCTTGTGCACAGCAATGAAGACCCAACACAATCAAAAATAAAATAAATTTAAAAATTTAAAGTGTAGGGCAGAGAATGATGCTTTTTTAAACTCGGGCTTATAGCCAGGACTTGGAAACAACCTAAATGCCCGTCAGCAGTTGAATGGTTAAAGAAGTTGTGGCACATATATACAATGGCATATTACTCAGCCATAAGAGGGAATGAAATTGAGTTATTTGCAGTGAGGTGGATAGGCCTAGAGTCTGTCATACAGAGCGAAGTATGCCAGAAAGAGAAAAACAAATACTGTATGCTAATACATATATATGGAATCTAAAAAAAAGTGGTGCAGATGTACTCAGTGACAGGGCAAGAATAAAGATGCAGATGTAGAGAACGGACTTGAGGACACAGGGTGGGGTGGGGGGGCAAAGGGGAAGCCAGGAGAAAGTGCGAGAGTAGCATTGACATATATACACTACCAAATGTAAAATAGGTAGCTAGTGGGAAGCTGCTGCATATCACAGGGAGATCAACTCGATGATGGCTGATGACTTAGAGGGCTGGGATAGGGAAGGTGGGAAGGAGTTTCAGGAGGGAGGGGATATGGAGATGTATGTATAAATACAGCTGATTCACTTTGTTGTACAGCAAAAACTGGCACAACAGTGTAAAGCAATTATATTCCAATAAAGAACTTAAAAAAATAAACTCAGGCTTATGAGCCGAGCTGATCTGGTAACTTCAAAGAACTTCTCTATCTGTACATCCCACTGTTTACTGAGGAGACATCACTTGATACTATTTACAAGTCTTCTTTTGGCCAGACCTTGGACTACTAACCACAATAATTTTGCAAATTTGCCTCACTGACTTTTTTTTAAATGTAGTAATCAAAAGTTTTAAATTATTATTATTATTTTGGCTGTGTCGGGTTTTCGTGGCAGTGCGTAGGCTTCTCTCTAGTTGGGGCTCATGGGCTTCTCTCTAGTTGTGGCGTGTGGGTTTTCTTTTCTCTAGTTGTGGCACTCGGGCTTAGTTGCCCTGTGGCATGTGGGATCTTAGTTCCTTGACCAGGAATCGAACCCGCGTCCTCTGCATTGGAAGGCAGATTCTTTACCACTGGGCCACCAGGGAAGTCGTTGCCTCACTGACTTTTAAAATGAATGTATTTGTTATTTTGGGGTCTGATAGGGAGAGGGAACTATCTCCTAATCTTTTGCCAAAGGTTCTCTAAAACAGAGGGCAGAGTGCAAGTTCAGTTTGTAGTTCAGAATTTGTCATCCTATGCCAGATGCTTCTCCCACAACACTGATATTTTTGCACAAGGGACAGCCCTCCATGTGCCCAACTGTCAGCCTCCAACTCAGTGCCCTAATACAGGGCACAAGCATTATATTCAGTAAATAGCAATAAAGGGGGCTTCCCTGGTGGCGCAGTGGTTAGGAATCTGCCTGCTGGTATGGGGGACATGGGTTCGAGCCCTGGTCTGGGAAGATCCCACATGCTGCGGAGCAACTGGCCCGCGAGCCACAACTACTGAGCCCGCCTGCTGCAACTACTGAAGCCCACATGCCTAGAGCCCGCGCTCTGCAACAAGAGAAGCCACTGCACTGAGAAGCTCACTCACCGCAATGAAGAGTAGCCCCTGCTCTCCACAACTACAGAAAGCCTGCACACACCAATGAAGACCCAATGCAGCCAATAAATAAATAAATAAATAATAGCAATAAAGGACCTACTATGTGCCAACCATTATGCTGGGCACTGGAAACTGGCAGTAGGGGCCAAGACTCCACTTATACTACTGCCCCGAAAACCAGATAATAAAAAAGTAGGAGCGTTCTAAAAAAAACTGGCATTGTTTAATGCTCAATGATTTCAATTCCACTTTAAAATTGCTTAAACTTGGTATCATCAGGCAAAGCAGCTTTGGAATTTAGCGAAAAGCAAAATAAAATTACATATTGGGAAACTGTTGTGGCAAGAGTGCTATTTTCCCTCAGACTCTGCCAGAGAAAGACCTGGGGCACATCCTCTTGTTATAACAATCTGCTAGAGAGTTAAAAAATGGTAGCTGGCAGATAAAGACATCATGAGAAAAGAAAACTACAAACCAACATCCCATATAAATCTAGATGCAAAACTTCTTAACAATATACTAGCAGACTAAACCCAGTGGCATATTAAGAGGATTATCTACCCTGATCAAGTGCAATTTATATCAGGACTGCAAAGGCGTTTCAACATATAGAAATTGATCTACCAGTGTAATATACTACTTTGATAGACTGAAGGGAAAAAAACACATGATCATTTTAATCGATGCAGAAAAATCATTTGACAAAATCCAACACCCTTTCATGATAAAACCACTCAACACTCTAGAAATAGAAGAAAACTTCCTCAAGCTATAAATGGCATCTATGAAAACCTAATAGTGAACATCATACTTAATTGTGAAAAAGTAGAATCTTCCCTTAAGATCTGGAACAAGACCAAAATACCCACTTCCACCACTTCTATTTGATATTATGCTGGAAGTTCTAGCCAGAGCAATTGGGCAAGAAAAAGAAATAAGACATCCAAACTGGAAAGAAAAAGTAAAACTATCTCTATTTGCAGATAATGTGATCTTACATAAAGAACATCCTAAAGAATCTGAAAAACAGATGTGAGTTAAACAAATTCACCAAAGCTGCAGGTTACAAGATCAACACACAAAAATTAGTAGTATTTCTATGCACTAACAATGAACAATCTGAAATGAAGTTAAGAAAACAATTTCATTTATAATACTATCTTAAAGAATAAAATACCTAGGAATAAATTTAACCAAGTGGGTGAAAGACTTCTACACTCAAAACACAAACATTGCTGAAAGAAATTAAAGAAGACTTAAGAAATGGAAAAGACCCCATGTTTACAGATTTAATATTAAGATGGCAATATACCCCAAAGAGATCCACAGATCCAAGGCCAACTCTATCAAAATCACAATGGTCTTTTTTAGGGAGTTCCCTGGTGGTCCAGTGGTTAGGACTCAGTGCTTTCATCGCCATGGGCCTGGGTTCAATCCCTGGTGGGGGAACTAAGATCCTTCAAGTCACACAGCATGACTGAAAAAATAAAAGCAAAAACTAAAACATTTCAATAAATAAAAAAATTCCAATTTTTTTTTTTTTTTACAAATTAGGAAAAGCTGATTCCAGTTGCAAGGAACACTGAGTAGCCAACATATCCTTGAAAAAGAACAAAGTTGGAGGACTCACACGTCCTGATTTTATTTTTTTTTCATTTTATTTTTTTTCAGATATTTATTGGAGTGTAATTGCTTTACACTGTTGTGTCAGTTTCTGCTGTACAACAAAGTGAATCATCTGTATTTATACATATATCTCCAAATCCCCCCCCCAATGACTCCTTCCCACCCTCCCTATCCCAACCCTCTAAGTCATCAGCCATCATCGAGTTGATCTCCCTGTGATATGCAGCAGCTTCCCACTAGGTATCTATTTTACATTTGGTAGTGTATATCTGTCAATGCTACTCTCTCACTTTGTCCCAGCTTCCCCCCCCACCCCCCTGGGTCCTCAAGTCCGTTTTCTACATCCACATCTTTATTCTTGCCCTGCCACTGGGTTCATCAGTACCATTTTTCTAGATTCCATATATGTATGCGTTAGCATATGGTATTTGTTTTTCTCTTTCTGACTGACTGCACTCTGTATGACAGACACTAGGTCCATCCACCTCATTACAAATAACTCAATTTCATTCATTTTTGTGACTGAGTAATACTCCATTGTATATACGTGCCACATCTTTTTTTTTTTTTTTTTTGGGGGGGTACACCAGGTTCAATCATCTGTTTCCATACACACATCCCCGTACTCCCTCCCTTCCCCGACCCCCCCCGGAGTCCCCCCCACCCTCCCTGCCCCAGTCCTCCAAGGCATCTTTCATCCTCGAGCTGGACTCCCTTTGTTATACAACAACTGTGCCACATCTTCTTTATCCATTCATCTGTTGATAGACATTTAGGTTGCTTCCGTGTCCTGGCTATTGTAAATAGTGCTGCAATGAACATTCGGGTGCATGTATCTTTTTGAATCATGGTTTTCTCACGGTATATGCCCAGTAGTGGGATTGCTGGGTCATATGGTAATTCTATTTTTAGTTTTTTGAGGAACCTCCATACTGTTCTCCATAGTGGCTGTACCAATTTACATTCCCACCAACAGCACAGGAGGGTTCCCTTTTCTCTGCACCCTCTCCAGCAATTATTGTTTTTAGATTTTTTGGTGATAGCCATTCTGACTGGTGTGAAGTGATACCTCATTGTGGTTTTGATTTGCATTTCTCTAATGATTAGTGCACGTCCTGATTTTAAAACCTACTACAAAGCTATAATCATCAAAACAGTGTGTTATTGGCATAGGGATAGACATAGATTAATGGAATAGAATTGAGAGTTCAGAAGGAAACCCATACACATATGGTCAGTTAATTTTCCACAAGGGTGCGAAGACCATTCAATGGGGAACAATAATCTCCTCAACAAATGGTGATGGGAAAACTGGATATGTAAACTATATATACATGTGTACATATGAATACATGTAAACACATGTAAAAGAATGAAGTTGGACCCCTACTTCACACCATATACAAAATTAACTCAACATGTATGAACGATCTGAATGTAAGAACTACAACTATAGGACTTTTAGAAGAACAGGCTTCCCTGGTGGTGCAGTGGTTAAGAATCCTCCTGCCAATGCAGAAGACATGGGTTAAAGCCCTGGGCCAGGAAGATCCCACATGCCGTGCACCACAGCTACTGAGCCTACGCTCTGCAACAAGAGAAGCCACCACAGTAAGAAGCCTGCGCACTGCAATGAAAGAGTAGCCCCCACTCTCTTTTCCGCAACTACAGAAAGCCTGGATGCAGCAACAAAGACCCAGTGCAGCCAACAAATAAAAAAATTAAAAAATGAATTTATAAAAAAAGAGAAAACATAGAGGTAAATCTTCATGACCTTGGATTTGACAATAGATTCTTAGAAATGACAGCAAATGAACAAGCAACAAAAGAAAAAAAATAGATAAATTGGACTTCATCAAAATTAAAAACTTTTGTGCATCAAAAGACACTATCAAGAAAGTTAAAAGACAGCCTACAGAAGGGGAGCTAGATGCAAGTCATATATCTCATATGCTCCTAGTATCCAGAGTACATAAAGGCTGCTTACAACTCAACAATAAAAAGACAACCCAGTTAAAAATGGGCAAAGGACTTGAAGAGACTTTTCTCCAAAGAAGATATGCAAATGGCCAACGAGCACATGAAAAGATGCTCAACGTCATTAGTCATTACGGAAATGCAAATCAAAACCACAATGAGATGCCACTCACACCCTCTAGGATGGTTATAACTAATTAAAACAAAACCCAGAAAACAACAACTGTTGGCAAGGAGGTAGAGAAGTTGGAACCCTCATATGTTGCTAGTGAGAATGTAAAATGGAACAGCCACTGTGGAAAAAATTTCAGCTGTTACTCAGTGGGCTAAACATGGAATTACTATATGACCCACTCCTAGGTATATACACATAAGAAATGAAAACATGTGTTCAAACAAAATGAATAGCATGGATGTTCATAGCAGCACTGTTCATAATAGCCAAAAGGTAGGAACAACCCAAATATCCATTAATAGATGAATTAATTTCTAAAATGTGGTATACCCATACAATGGAATATTATTCAGCCATATAAAGGAATGAGGTACTGACACATGCTACAACATGGATGAACCTTTAAGACATTACACCAGGTGAAATAAGCCAGACACAGAAAGCCACATTTTATGATTTCATTTATATGAAATGTCTAGAATAGGCAAATTCACAGAGACAAAAAGCAGATTGGTTGTTGCCAGGGGCTGAGGGGAGGGGCAAATGGGGAGTGACTGCTTAATTGGCACAGGGTTCCCTTTGGGGTCATGAAAATGCTCTGGAACTAGATAACGGTGATGATTGTACACCATCGTCAATGTACTAAATGCCATTGAATTGTACACTTTAAAATGATTAAAGTGGTGAATTTTATGTTGTGTGTATCTTCTCAATACAAATGCGGTGGTGCCTGGTACTCCTGGGGGCTGTAACATAGCCATTTAAATGCGGTTTATGATAAGCTTTTCCCAACATGGAAAACACTTATGTCATAATGTTAAGTGAGGAAGGCGGGGCACCACATTTTTCATACAATATCATCTCAGCCACATAGAAACAAGCAAAACCCACGTACAGAACCAAAAAAGCAAAGGAAATATTATAAAATGTTACTGGTGGTTGTCTCTGGGTGGTGAAACTCTGGCTTAGTTTGTTCTCATCTTTTTACTTTCTTTTTTTAGAAACAAATAAATTAACTTGTTTGTTTGTTTATTGGCTGCATTGGGTTTTTGTTGCTACACGCAGGCTTTCTCTAGTTGTGGCGAGAGGGGGCTATTCTTCATTGCAGTGTATGGGCTTCTCATTTTGGTGGTTTGTCTCGTTGCAGAGCATGGGCTCTAGGTGTGCGGGCTTCAGTAGTTGTGGCTCGTGGGCTCCAGAGCGCAGGCTCAGTAGTAGTGGCACATGGGCTTAGTTGCTCCGCGGCATGTGGGATCTTCCCGGCCCAGGGATTGAACCCATGTCCCCTGCATTAGCAGGCGGATTCTTAACCACTGTGCCACCGGGGAAATCCCTCATCTTTTTACTTTCTAATACTTTCCTTTTTTTTTTTTTAAAGAGTATGCACAGTATCAGTTTAATAATGGAAAAAACACCTCTTTTTTTTTTTTTTTTAAAGTGGGGGAAACCATAAATGTAATTTAAAATAAAAGGAAACAGAGGATAGAGGCAAAGAGACACAGAGGAGCCAAATCAAGAGAGAACATGCTTCAGGGGAGCAATCATGCCATCTGAATTTGAAAATTGCCAGGGAACAGATGGCAGCATCCAAGCAGACATCTGCAATGGATAGTTCAATCATATGCAAAGACACAAGTGGCTTTTGAAGCAGGCCCTGGAGAGGCCCGGCAGAGAATGCTGGTTGCCTGGCCAAACAGAAGGGCAAAGCTCCTGTGCCACCTCGTCACAGCCCGGCCTCCTCTGAGCCCTGCTCGAGTCCTGGAGGCTGCAGCAAGGGCTCAGCGCAGGTGTGCTTGAGTGCGTAAGGGTGCCAAAGGGGTTGTGGGAGAACAGGCCTCTAATAATGACAATGGCAAGCATGGCAGCTGACATTTACACGGGGCTTCGCAGTTTATCAACTTTCTCACATACGATGTGACCTAAACGTTAGTTATTTCATCAGTTTGTTAGTTGTTGCATCAGCTTTAATTTCCCTGCGAGGTAGGTAATTATTACTCCCATCTTACCATGGAGGAATGAGGCACAGAGAAGTGATGTGAGTTTATTTATTTAATATTAATATAGCGCTCACTATATGCCAGACACTGTCTCAAAAACTTTCACATGGGGGAGGGATAAATTAGGAGTTTGGGATTAACATATACACACTACGATATCTAAAACAGATAACCAACAAGGACCTACTGTATAGCACAGGGAACTACATTCAATATCTCGTAATAACCTATAAGGGAAAAGAATCTGAAAAAGAATATATATGATATATATATATAATATATGTATATATAATACATATATATGTATATCCTAATCACTTTGCTGTGTGCCTGAAACTAACACAACATTGCAAATCAGCTATACTTCAATAAAATATTATTTTTTTAAAATGCTTTTACCTGTGTTCATTTCCCATGTTCACGCAGCTAGGAAGGGGGAAAACTGGGACTTGAATCTGGCCTTTTTGGATTCCACTACACCACACTTCTGCTCAGATCTCAACAAAACTTACCTCTGTCTGCAGAACCTCAAGTATGGCCACCAAGTGGTTTCTTTCTATCTATCTATCTATCTATCTATCTATCTATCTATCTATCTATCATCTATCTATCTATCTATCTATCTATCTATCATCTATCTATCTATCTATCTATCTATCTATCTATCTATCTATCTACCTATCTATCTAATCATCTATCTATCTATGCAGAGAATAGACTGGATGACACGGGGTTGGGGGAGAGAAGGGGAAGCTGGGACGAAGTGAGAGAGTAGCATAGACATATATACACTACCAACTGTAAAATCGATAGCTAGTGGGAAGTTGCTGTATAACAAAGGGAGATCAACTCGATGGTGAGTGATGCCTTAGAGGGCCGGGACGGGGAGGGTAGGGGGGAGTCGCGGGAGGGAGGGGATATGGGGATACATGTATACATACAGCTGATTGACTTTGGTGTACCTCAAAAAGTAGTACAAGCGTGTAAAGCAATTATATTCCAATAAAGAGCTAAAAAAAATATAAAGTGACTTGTTTCCCCACAGGCTTGTTGTACTAGGTATTCTCAGTCTAAAGTGTTATCATTATAAAAGGGAAAAAATGGCATCTTGTTGTTCTAAGTTGTATTTTAAAAATAGTGAGAGGCCATCTTTTTTTATTTCTGATTTAGTTATTTGCTTGTTCATGTTCTTTGGCAACTGGTTTTATACTAGCATATTGCAGAGGGCAGAGGCCCTTGTAGACCATGTGAAATTACGATACATTGTCTTTTAAGGGACAAATAAGCCCTGGAGATTTATGCTCACCATAATAACCACTCTTACATGTTGTATCTGACGTCATTTTGGAGGGCTGAACAGAAAAGCAATGTTAACCAACCATAATTGAGACTCGGGTTTCATAGCAATTATTGCCATGTGGGATTAACTCTTAATTTATTAGCCACATGAAAGATGATAAGATAGTAGAATCACATAAGCCAAAGACAGAAATGAGCACTTGCTCATCCACCGTGGACAGTTTAGAAATAGCTCCCTGGCAGGTCCATGCTATGAGTTCCAGCACATGGTTTTGTGTGTGCGCGTGTGTATGTGCACGTGTGTGTGCGCGGGCAGCCACATGTTTGTTTGCTTTCAGAAGATGTTCAGTGGAGGAATGGAGGGAGAGAATTCTGTAGGGCTAGGGAATATCTAGAAGCTTTCATATGGGGACAGTTTCCCAAAGCAGTGAAGTTGTCACTTCCTGCCAGCCTGTGTAGTGTGCTGTGACGGCTGTGAGTTTTAGAGCGGCGGTCCCAACATTACACCCCTAATTCAGAGAAAGGTTGGCCTTCCTTTTTGCCATAAAGCTCTTTTTGGTTTGTCTTGGGTTGTGCTGGGAGTGGAATTAGGTTGATGTTCGGCAAGCCTCAGGTATTTGCCTAGTGCCCTGGGTTGTGAGGTGTGCAATGGTGATAGTATCACGATTCATCAATAGCTACCTATGAAACAAAGGGCTTACTTAGTTTCTACTTTCATAGATATTGCCCAATTGCCCGCCAAAAATTGTACCAACGTGCATGTCCTTCAGCTATGTTTGAGAGCACACATCATCTCACTTAATCTTCAAACTATCTTGTAAGGCCGGTAGTGCATTCATGCAACACTGTGGCCTTGAATTCCCATTTTACTGAAGCAAACGTTCAGGCATTGGGAGGTTAAGTTACATGATATGTGTCAGAGCTGGGATTCCATCCCAGGTTGTCTGACTCCAGAGCCAGTGGTAACCAGGTCTGTGGCCATCTTGAGCCTCTTAAAGCTGCTGCAGCCCCCTTAGTGAGGAAATGGAAGGAAGGAATCAGGATACACTCCAGGCAGTGCCCTTTCTTTCCTTCCTGAATGCAAACAGAAGCCCTACAGTTTCAGTGTTGTCCATCCTTAAGGCCCCTGTCAGTGCCTCAGTGAGAAGCGGTCTCCAGAGACAGAAAAAATCAGGTAATTTGGCTCAGGAAAAGGCATTGGAGAAATAAATTGTTCTTGCAGCGTGAATGTAATAAGGCAGTTAGGTAGATGGAAATAGTCATCTTTTGATTATATGAGTGAAGATTATGTGCAGCAAATTTTAAGTGCAAGCTGCCTTTTCCTTGGTCCTCCCCACCCCCACCCCACTAGCCACACACTTCGAAATGCCTCCCCAAACTGTTCAGTTGGTGTACGCTCTGGGAACACTAATCTAACTTTTCATATTAGCCCAGGCAAAATATAATTAGGAAGAAGCTCTTCTGCCAAAGTCAAGTCACATGCCAATGTCAATTAGAGATGATTTTTGTGTATCAACTATTTTGGCTTATTTGCACCAGTATTGACTTATAATAGTATTGTAGAATCTGGATTGGACTCTATGGCTTAAAAAGATGATAAATTAATTTTTTTTGTTACTGAAATTTCATTTGTTTTCTCTTTTCCCTTCCCCAAATGTGGACAGATGCACTTTCACTAAAAGGAAAAAGGCTGGATTTTTACAGCAGAGCTGAAGCCTATGTAAGCCTGACCAACGCCATTCCTGAACTCAGTCGATTCACAGTATGCATTGACCTGCGATTTGTGGGAGCCAAATCAAGTGATTGGATGGCCTTCTCCTATATTACTAAAAACGCTTTCCTGGGCAGAGAAGACATAGACCTTGGACTCTCAGGAGACCATCAGCAGCTAATCGTGTACAACTTGGGCAAGACCTTTTACATCCGTTACGACCTGACTCCATTTCAGTGGCACACAGTATGCTTGTTATGGGATGGTGTGAAAGGCAGATTGGAGGTCTTCCTGAATAGAGAAAGGAAACTGGTAATGATCAATCAACCACAAAACCTGGCACCTAATGGGACTCTGGTTCTAGGATATTTTCTCAAGAAAGGGGATGACCAGGTTAAACGCATGGTTCCTAGGTTCACCAACAGCTTGTACTACTTTCAACTCTGGGACCACATCCTGGGAAATGAAGAGTTTATGAAGTGTTTGAGCGGAAATGTGGTTAGTTGGGAAGAAGATGTTTGGCTCGTCAACAAGATCATTCCAACTGTTGACATCAGACTGCGCTGCTGTGAGTAACTGATGAATTGTCTTTCTTAGCAAGGGCAGTGGTGGTGCAGAACTCTTCTGCTCACTACTCTAAATAACCCACTCCTAGGGCCAGGCTCTATCTTCCTCAGAGGGGCCCAAGGTTGCCACAGTTCTGTCGTCTACGTTTTAACGTAGAGAAAATAGTATTTTCTGTCTTGCATTTTGATATGATTTCAAACTTACAGAAAAATTGCAAGAATACGACAAAAAATTTCTATATATTCTCTACCCAGCTCCACTGACTGTTACATTTTCCCCATATGTTTTATCATTCTCACTCTCTCTCTCTCTCCTTCTCTCCCCCCCATACACTCACTCTCTCTCTCCCTCCCCACCCCCTAACACACACACACACAGACACAAATTGCTTCTTAATAATTTGAGATTAAATCCCAGACATAATGCCTCATTTACCCTAAATGTCTCAGTGTGTAATTTCCTGAAAATAAGGACATTCTCTTACATAACTACAGTACAGTGGTCAAAATCAGGAAATTTAACATTGGTATGATACTAATTCATACTCCATATTCAAATTCAGCCAATTGACCTAATAATTTTCCTTATAGTTATATTTTACTTGGTTAAGGATCCAATTCAGGATCACGCATTGCATTTAGTTATGGTGTCTCTTTAGGTTCTAATCTGGAGCAGACCTTTAGTTTTTCCCTGTTTTTTGTGACACCAACTTGTCCCGTTACTGGTGATGGTAACTTTGATCACTCGATTCTGATGATGATTGTTAGATTTCTCCACTGCAAAGTTACTATTTTTCCTTTATAATTAATTTCCCGGGAGATATTTGAAGGCTATGTCTATATCCTGTTCTTATCAAACTATCACCCACTAGTTTTATATCTATCAATGATTCTTGCCTCGATCACTTATTACTTATGATGATTGCAAAATGATATTTAGAACTCCATCATTTTTCTATATTTATTAGTCAGTATTCTATTGTGAGGAAGAGCGTTCTCTTCTTCTACATTACTTATTTATTCCTTCAGTTGTTTATATGTTTATATCAGCCTGAACTCATGGACTCTTAGTTTATTCAGTCGGTTACAATCTGTTGCTGTCATGTATTTTGTTGCTTAAATTGACCCAGATTTGGCCAGTAGGAGTCCTTCAATCTGGCTCTTGTGTCCTTTTGACACATTCCCATTATTTTTCGAGCACTTCCTTACTTTCTAGCACAAGATGTTACAGGCTCATCTTGTACTTTTCCCACTCAGCCCAAGAATCAGCCATTTTACCAAAGTATCCCAGTCCCTTTTAGTGGGGAATGGTATTGATAAACCAATTCATTTTTCTTTTGAGAGCAATGATGATGTGGGAGAACTGTTTGGAATGGAATTCTTGTAAGCAAACTGGGTTTTGGGAATTGCACATGTATTTCCCCCCTTCTTTCTAGTTTTGAGGAGGAAATGTAGGGTTGTTTTTCTCTGTACAACCCCACTCTCCCCTCGAATCCAATCTTTCCCAACGGCAGTAGCAGCAGTCCTGAAGTGTGGATCAAGTCATTGATAACAGCATCAAGATAGGAATTTTTTCTCATTTCCTGAAACATTTACTTATTCTTAGAGGAATACTTTTACTGTTCTTATGTATTTGGGAGGGGGTAGCGAGGGAATGGGAGCTAGATCCATGCCTAATAGAGCTCTCACAGACTATGAAGATAGATTTTCACCAATGGTCTGGATGCTGTTTGAGTTAATGGCAGGGGCACATTCCGGAGGGTTTCTGTGTTTCTTTGAGCTCAGACTAATGCAAAGGAACAGGAAAGCTATTCCTTTGAGCTACTACCTGAAGGCATTTGGTTTTCTCTTTTCTGAAGGCTTGAAAATGAAAGAGAAAATTCCTAGCTAGCTCTGATTACAACACTGAGCTAGGGACTAGTAGGTTAATCCTAAACAGCTCACTCAAAGCAGTTTAAAGTAACTTTATGTTTGTTGGAAGGAACCAGAAGTATGGCTCTATTAAATCCATATACTTAGCAGTCGTCTTTGAAAACCTAATCTGGCCAGTGAATTGCCATGGCCTTTCCTACTACTTTGCTGGTAAATGACTAAATCTAACTGAAGTGTTAAAGTGTCAGATGACCCTCATTTATTTTGCTCTTTTGTACACTTTTTCATGTATAATCTATCCTGTTGGTCTGATTAAATCCTGGTGGGCATAATATACAAATAAGCCAATATAACAAACAAGCAAAAGAAAACACAACCTAAAATGACAATCAGTAAAAAGAGTAGAAAATGTTATTTCTACTATTCAGGTTTCTTCAGATGTTCTTTCCAAACCTTAGACCAGGGTTTCTAACCTGAGGTCCAGAATGGCCTTGACAAGTGAGCAAAGCCCCTGAGATGTTATGTGCCATTCTAAAAATGCAAAGTGAGTTTTTCCCCCTGAGGACAGTTTATAGTTTTCATCACATTCTAAAACAATATAATTGCTGCCTTTTACTAAGTCCTTGCCGTGTGCCGGGCATTTTATGGATAAGGAAAGAGAGGCTCTGAGAGTTTAAATAAATTGCTTAAGGTCACCCATCAAATAAGTAGTGGAGCTCGGATTTGAACAAAGATCTGTCCTGTTTCAAAGCCCATTCTTTTCACCTCCCACACCTTGTAGGGCTACCTCAAAGGAGTCTGTGGCCCCAAAAAGGTTATGAGTCACTGTCTTAGAAGCTTCCTTTGAAGAGAATTGCCGGTGCTGATAACCCACCTGGGGAAATTAAGCTACCAGTTGCGGTCACTGCCTGCTCACCACCGAAGTAGCTGTAATACCATAGAATTTCTTCCACCTCCATCTTGATGTCTGACATCTGGGAAAAAGAGGGCAGTTATCTGAATAAATAGGAGTGATTACTACATGTCTAGCCTCAGCTTTTGCTTAATAAATTGCTATTTATGGTCTATAGAAGGATTATGACCTTTCAAAAATCAATTTTAATGAGCACATTGCTAGGTTATAGTTCTCAATAAATCTATTTACACATAAATTATATATGTATATATTTATATATTCATGAGAACAAGGCTTTGGGGGAACATTTGCTGAAAATCACAAATGCTACCTGGGTTTAATAAACAAGTATTCACTGTAGTTGGAGATGTCTCAGGAATATTTAAACATGCTGTGATAATAATAATAATAATAATCATGGCAAAGGTGCTAGTCATTAGCAATTTAGTTTTGGAGTAGTTTTTAAGCACCTTTTCTTTATTTTAAAAAATTACAAATGCAATAAATATGGTTGAGAATAAAACTCAAACAGTACAAAAATACATGAGGTGTAAAGTAAAACCTACCCTGCACCCTCTCCAGAGATGTCTATATTTTTAAGAATTTTTTTCCTATAGATTCATAATGTATGTGTGTGTGTATGCATGGGTGTGTATATGTGTGTGTAGTTTCAAAAAACAAAAATAATATATGCATATGTACATATAGTTTTACAATTTGATTTATTTTAACTTAATATTATGATGGACGCATCAGTACATTTATATCTACCTCATCTGTTTTGGGGCTTCATATATCCATTGTATAGATGTACTATAATTTATTTAACTAACTCACCATCAATGGGCGTTTAAATTGCTTCCAAATTTTTGTAGTTACAAGTAATGCTACAACAAATTTTCTTGTACACATATCTTGGTATACATGAGCTTGTAATTTCATAGGACACAGTATTAAATGTACAGTTTTAAGAGAAAATGATATAAGCTTTTACAATTTAAATTCATTTACCATTTTTGCTAGTTATTTTATTAATTTAACTATTCATTAAAATTGATTTACTTTTTAAAGTAATAGACATGCATGGTTAAAATTCAAACAATGCATAAACATACGAATTCAAAGTCTCCTTTCTCTTCAATCCCTTACCCCAAGTGCTTCTCCCTAAAATTAATGATTAAAATTTGTTTATATATCCTCACAGAAACAATTTAAAACTTGAATTCGAGTGTAAGTATTGTTTGTTTTTTTTTCACAGTTGGAATCATCATAAGCATAGCCTTCTGTATCTTTTTTTTACATTGAATAGTATGTTTTGGAGATATTTCCATATCAGAAATTATAGAACTATCTGACTATTTTCGGTGTGGGGGTAGGTGCTGATTAGTATGATAGAATAGAGCTATGCTATAATTTATTCAATGAGCTTCCTTTGAAGGACTTTTAAGTTGTTTCGAGGTTTTAGCTGTGACAAAAGTCTAATGTATTTTTAAAAGGAATGGATGGTGACCGGAATTTCTTGACGTGACCATTAGGGACTGATCACAAGCTAAAATTCCTCTCTAGGTATATTGAGAGCACTTTACTAATCTCATCTCAGACACATGATCCAACGAAGGATTTGTTCTGACTTGTAAATGTATGAAGACGTAGAGTCTTCCTGAAGGTATGTAGATTAAATCACTCTTAGTTAATGCATTTGAGAAATCCCTTCTTGGAAAAGAATAAAGTAACATGAATTGAGTTCATTCTGTGAAATCTACCTTGTATCAAAACATAGGGTCCCTGTGTGCGTGGAGCTATTGATTTGCTAAGATTTATTAATTAATGTAATGCCCCAGCTGCTTTGAATTACTTTATGAACTAACCATTCTTAAAATATGTGGAGACTGACTATATAGTTTACGTACTTTCTAAGGCCTTTGTCTGGCCCACTATTAAGCTTTCTATCCAATTATCAGCTCTGATCGGAAAGGTTTCATCGTGATGGGCTCTTCTAGTTAAAAGGCAATTTGGTTTTGCCCCTGTACATCAGTTCTCTATGCTATCCTCATTTTTCATCACGAAAGATAAGCAAGGGCTGTTTGTAGTTCGTCCAAACCTCCTTATTTGTATTCTCCTGCACAAGCTGACATTCGCCTATGGATTCAGAGATAGAAGTTTCTAGCCTGTCTCTCTCTCTATCGCAGGATTTGTTTTTCATGTCCTTGCCTAGAAACTGAATACAGACACCATTTTGAAAACAATTTTTTTCCCATCATCTTAAAGATGCTCATTTCATATTTTTTCTGCCCCACAGGCAGATGTGTCTGTGACAGTTTCTGGTCACCACTCTCTCTCACAAATCTAATAAACACACTCTGAATTATATTTCCAGAGGTCGTGATTAAAAGAAAAATCAGATGCTAAATGTGGGCTAGAAAAATGCAAAGATTTAATATGAGGTGATATACCCAAATCATAAGCAGAATTTGGTACCTTAGCAAATGTTCTACTTAATATTCTGTTGGCAGGTACATCCGCAACAAAATGCCTCATAAATATTCAGCTACTCTATACCTCTGTTCTCCAGCTCCCAATGATTACAATAATACAATTTGGTCTAAAGAGAAAGACCAAATGGCAATTAAGCCCACAGGCCCCTGGGAATTAGCATGTATTATCGCCACTTTAAAATACAGAGACAGCGAAGCTCATGCAGATCATTCGTGCAAGTGATCACTTGTTCACAAATGGGAGCAGGACGAATGTGGCAAAACATGTTTGTAAGCCCTTCAAAGATGGAGGCCAGACTCCATAGCTTCTGTGGTCCCGCCAGTACAAGTGGACATTCAGTTATCGTTCAACTACCTGCATGGTATGGGCTTTTGCATTTGCTTCTTTTAAGTTGAATTTTTATCGTGATAACTGTAGATTCACATGCAGCTGAAGATCTCTTGTACACTTTGCCCAGTTTCTCCCCATTGTAACATTTTACAAAGCTATGGTATAACAACCAGGATATGGACATGAA
Organism: Hippopotamus amphibius kiboko; assembly: GCF_030028045.1. NCBI lineage: Eukaryota > Metazoa > Chordata > Mammalia > Artiodactyla > Hippopotamidae > Hippopotamus > Hippopotamus amphibius. Next base: position 17,373,299 of record NC_080203.1, on the reverse strand, counting down.
TACAATCCACTGATTTTATTAAGATTTCTCTAGTTTTACTTGCACTGATTTGTGTGTGTGTGTGTGTGTGTGTGTATTAAGTTCTATACGGTTTATCAGCTGCGTAATTTTGCATGTCTACCACCACAATCAAGATACTGAATGGTTTCAACACTGCAACTATCCATCATGTTGCCCTTTTATAAACACGCCCACTTCCCTCCTTGCCCTTTCCCCCCATCTCTGCTTCCCACATCCCTAACCCTTGACAACTACAACTAATCTGTCCTTTGTTTCTAAAATTTTGTCATTTTAAAAACGTTAATAAATGGAATCATGCAATATGTAACCTTTAAGGACTGGCTTTTTTTTCACTTAGCATCATTCTTTGGAGAGTGGTCCAGGTTGTTGTGTGTATTCATAGTTCATTTCTTTCCATTGCAGAGTAGGATTTCATGGTGTGGATATATCACAGTTTGTTTAGTCATTCACCTGTTAAAAGGGATCTGGGCTGATTCTAATTTTTGGCTATTACAAAAAAAAAAAAAAAACACCAATCTGCTATGAACGTTTATGTACAGGTTTCTTTGTGAGAATAAGTTTTCATTTCTTTGGGATAAATGCCCAAAAGTGTAATGACTGGGCATTATGGTAGTTGCACATTTAGTTTTATATAAAGTTGTCAGTTTGTTTTCCCATATTCTATTTCACCAGCAGTGTATGAGTAGTCCAGTTTCTCTGCATCTTTGCCAGCATTGCGTGTTGTCACTATTTTTCAATTTTAGCCATTCTGGTAAGTGTGTGGTGACGTTTCATTGTGGTTTTAATTTGCATTTCCCTGATGCCCAGTAATGTTGAATATCTTTTCCTGTGATTATTTGCCATCTGTATAATCTCTTCAGTGAACTATTCATGCCTTTTGCCCATTTTTCTTTCTTTTTTATTGAAGTATAGTAAATTTACAATGTTGTGTTTGTTTCAAGAATACAGCAAAGTGACTCAGTTATACATACATATATTCTTTTTCAGATTCTTTTCCATTATAGGTTATTACAAGATATTGAGTATAGGTCCTTGTGCTATACAGTAGGTCCTTGTTGTTTACCTATTTTATATATAGTAGTGTGTGTATGTTAATCCCAAACTCCTAATTTATTGCCCATTTTTAATTATTTTATTAATTTATTTAAAAATTAAAAATTTTTTTCCTCAGATCGTTATTGGAGTATAATTGTTTTACAACGTTGTGCAGTTTCTGCTGTACAACGAAGTGAATTGGCTGTATTTACACATATATCCCCATATCCCTTCCCTCTTGAGCCTCCTTCCTCTCGCCCCTATCCCACCCCTCTAGGTCATCACCAAGCATCGAGTTGATCTCCCTATGTTATGCAGCTGCTTCCCACTAGCTATTTATTTTACATTTGGTAGTGTATATATGTCTACGCTACCCTCTCACTTCGTCCCAGCGTCCCCCCCCCACACCGTGTCCTCAAGACTATTCTCTACGTCTGCATCTTTATTCTTGTCCTGGCCCTAGGTTCATCAGAGCTGGGGGTTTTGGTTTGGTTTTGTGATTCTATATATATGTGTTAGCATACAGTATTTGTTTTTCTCTTTCTGGCTTACTTTACTCTGCATGGCAGACTCTAGGTCCATCCACCACACTACAGATAATTTCATTCCTTTTTATGGCTGAGTAATACTCCAATATATATATGTGCCACATCTTCTTTATCCATTCATCTGTTGATGTATTGCCCATTTTTTAACTGGATTTTTTTTTTTTACTGTTGAGTCTTTAGAGTTCTTTATATATTCTAGCCCTTTGTTGGATATATGTTTTGCAAATATTTTCTCCAAATCTGTAGATTACTCTTTTATCCTTTTCACATGGGCTTACACAGAGCAAAAGCTTTTAGTTTTGGTGAAGTACAATTTATTGATTTTCCTTTTTGTGGATCATGCTTTTGATGTCAAGTCTAAGAACTCTTTGCCTGATGTTAATTTTGTATCCTCCAACCTTACTGAACTCACTTTTAAGTCCCAGGAGGTTTTTTTTTTTTTAGGTTCCTTGAGATTTTCTACATGGACAATCACGTAATCTGCAATGCCTTTTATTTTTCTTTTCTTATTGGAGTGCCTCTAACTTCCCATACTATGTTGAATAAGAGTGGTGAGAGCTGACATCCTTGCCTAGTTTCCAGTCTGAGGGGGAAAACATTCAGCCTTTCACCATTATGGTTGATGTTAGCTGTAGGTTTCTTGGCAGTATTCTTTATCAAGTTAATATAAATACCCTCCATTCCTAACTTGCCGAGAGATTTTTTTTGTGAATGGATGTGGGATTTTGTCAATTGATTTTTCTGTATCAGTTGAACACGTTTGCTAACCCATTGTAATTTATTGCTAGACTCAGGATTTGAAAGGATCTTTAACTCCTATGGATCCTGGTTGAAAAGTTACTGGCGTTTGATTGGATTGCCTCTGTTTGCGATATGAGTGATCATTTAAGGAATATTGTTTCAGGGCATGGCTGTAATTTGGGATCCCCATTGGGTTTCAATGCCTAAGCTTGCAAGGGTGTCTTCATGTTTTGGTTTAGCTCTGTGATGCTCTCTTCTAAAGTTTCTGACTATTTTGGGTGATTGCTTTCTCTTGAGCAGTTCAGCATTTGCAGAACTTGGCTTTTGTTATCTAAGTTTGCCAATTCTTGGTTCTTTTAGGTAGAATCTCTTCTTTCTCTGGGGTTTGTGATGGTTCTGTGTAAACTGAGGGCATGCACTGGTGGGTACTGGATAATTGAAGCACCAGCACACACTGTCTTATTTCTTCTCTACATATTTCACCTGTGGAAATGTCATCTTCTCAACACTGCACTTCTCTGGACCTAATCTCTAAATGAGGGGATTGAATACAATCTCCAAGACAGTTCTAAAATTCTGTGGTTTAATTAAGGAAGATTTGAGTTTTTATTAATGAAGACTTTAGAGGAAAAACTTGAGACAGTAATGTCTCTGGAAAAAAACTTTCATCTGAAAGATTCAATGGGAGGGTTGCTGAAATATTCAAATCCAGGTTTTAAGTTAAAATGAAAATTGCATTATTTCCTAAGAGATATCTGATACTTAAAATGCCACCTGTTTGGCAACTTTGTTCAGCTCATTTGTTTTTCTTTTTCTCAATCTTATGATTCTTTTTGGATGCTTACAGGAAGTGTTAATAACAATTAACATCTATAGCTCAGCCCTCTCTAGATAAAAATATCATGCCCAACTCCCATCCTCTGTGTTCTAAAAGAGTTTCCCATTACTTGTTTTGGATTGCTCTTACAGTGCTGTTTGAATACTACACCAAAGAAGATAATTTAGGCTTTTGTGGTATTTAGTGTTTTATTGTTTTCCTAAAAACTGAATGCAGCTCAATTATTAATCATTTGTAAAGGAATGGGAATTGTGAACTCTTTTCAAGACAATTAGTGCATTCATAAGGAGTGATTCAGGCCCTCGGATGCCACACTTCTTAAACGTGATATAAGTGACACTTGAACAGGTTTGCTAAGCCAATTGGCTGTGGTAAAGCCATCTGCAAAAATGGGAGCCAAGATCCTGTCAATTTTCCTTTTACTTGCAGTTATGGACAAATTTGAAGGTAGAAAGCTTGTTATAAATATGGTGCTGCTGAAGTGTACTGGTTTCTTGATACAGCCTGATAAGATATGAATCTCCGATAATTGAAACGATAGTGTAAAATTAAGTTAAAAAAGTACTTCTTATTTCACTTTGAGTTTTCTTTTTATACATGTGTGAACTTTTGTCAAGTCATCTGTACAGTGAGTTGCAGGTTTCTGATTGTCACTCATTCTACTTGCTAATGGCCACAAAATCCCCCCAAAATATTCCACACACCTCAGAATTTCTATACATGCAAATTAAAAGTAATTTTAATGCTCATGACAGTGAAATAAGTTAGTAGATTGTCTACCACCATAATTATTCCTACATCAAAGGTATTATGCTTCCCAGGTAGATAAAGTCAAAATGCTAATTTCCCAATGGTAAATATGCATGATTTCATTCTGGATTTGAACTGGAGAAAAATTATGACTCAGTCTTGAATTTTACTATGCACCATTTTCACGTGGATGTTCCACCATCATTCCAAATTCCACTTATCCAAGCCTGAAGTGGGTGTTTTTCTTCTGAGTGAGGCTGCCCTCCAATTTTCCTACTGCTATGAATATCACCACTGTTCTCCAAGTAGCCCAAAAGCAAAAGTTCTCTGAGATTTCTCTGTCTTCCTCTCTTAAACCTCTTTGCTAACATAACCTGTCAATTCTTCCTTTCCAATAGCTGTAGGGTTAGAATTCCCCAGACTACTCTCATCTCATTCCGAGCCTTCATCATTTCCACTTGTTCAGTTAGCCTGCAAATATTTATCGGACATCTACCATGTGCCAGGCCCTGTACTAGGCACTGGGGACACAATGATGAGTAAGCAAAGAAAGATGAGGTCCCTACCCATACAGTGTAGTGAGGAAGATGGATAATAAACACACACACACACACACACACACACACATATAAAACTGCATCTGTGACAAGTACTATGAAGAAGATGTATGAGGGATGTCATAAGAGCCTAGAATAGATTGGTTTGACCTAGTCATGGAGGCAAAGGAAGTCACTCTTCCCTGAGGAAGTGATGCATGAGTGAGATCTGGAGGATGAACAGAAGTTAATCAGATGAAGAAGGGTGGGAAAATCATTCTAAGTAGAGGTAACAGCACATGCAGTAGTCTTGTGGTGGGAAAATAATGCCAAGTATTGGAGGACTAAAATGAGGCTGTTGGGCTGAAGCCCAGAAAACAAGGGAGAAACTTAGTTCAAATTGAGGCTGAAGGGGTAGGTAGGGACCAAACCATGCATAGTTTTTTTAGGCTCTATTAAGAAATTTTTTTTTAATCCTATGAGTAATACAAGCCATTAACAGGAGCTGAGTATGTGAAGGGGTGTGTGTGTGAGAGAGAAAGAGAGAGAGAGAAAGAGACACACACACACACACACACACACACACACACACGTGATTAAATTTGCATGTCAAAAAGATCAGACTGATTGCATTATGGAACAAACTGGAGCAGCCCCAAGAGTAGAGGCAACATCTAGTTGGGAAGCTACTGTAGTGGTCCAGGTGAGAGTTGATGGTGACTTGGTCAGAGGGGTAAGTGATAAAGATGGGGAGAAATAGGTGGAGTCAACAGATATTGGGTTGGCCAAAAAGTTCATTCGTTCTATAAGATGTTTGGAAAAACTCGAACGAACTTTATGGCCAGCCCAATATTTAGCAGGTGAGATCTATAGGACAAGATTATGGGTTGGCTATTGCATGCGAGAGAAAATGAAGGAGACAGAGAGGGTTTTGGTTTGCACAACTGAATATATAATCGTGCCATTCACTGAGGGAATACTGAAAGAGGACCAAGTTTGGAGAGAGTTTAAGTTGGGGCATTTTGAGTTGAGGTGTTAATGAGGTATCCAAGAGATGATGTCAAGTGAGCAATTGGTTATGCAAATGTGGAGCTCAGAGTAGAGATCTGGTCTAGAGATATAACTTTGAGATTCATCTGTGTATAGGTGTAAGTTGGAATCCTAGATGTGAAGAAACTATAGAGGGACTTCCCTGGTGGTCCAGTGGTTAAGACTCTGCGCTCCCATTGCAGGGGGCCTGTGTTCAATCCCTGGTCGGGGAACTAGATTCCACATGCATGCTGCAGTTAAGAAGCCCACATACTGCACCTAAGAAGCCCGCATGCCGCAACTAAGACCCGGCACAACCAAAATAAATAAATAGATAAATAAATAAATATTTTAAAAAAGAAACTGTAGAGTGAGAAGAAAAGAGGTGCTGGGACCAAGCCTTGGGGAACCCTGATATTTAATGGCCAGGTGAAATAGGATGTGTCTGCAAAGATGATAGCCAGAAGGAGCGGCCAGAGAAGAAGGAGAAAAACCAAGAGTGCATTATGTCATGGACGTCAACTGAGAGTATTTTAAGCAGGAGGGGTGGTCAACATTATCAAAAGCTGTTGAAAGGTCAAATGAGATGAAGACTGAGAAAGTATCCATAATATTTGTCTCCCTGGTGGCCATTGGTGGCCTTAGTGAGTGCTGTTCAGTTGAATGATGATGGCAGAAGCCAGATTATTGTGGGCTAAAGAATGGGTCAGGGGAGCATGAAGATAGCCAGTATAGATCAACTTTCTTTAAAGAAGTTTGGGTGTGATGGGGAGGAGAGTGAGAGAGCAGTACCTGCAGAAGGATGTGGGGTTTTTATTTTTTATTGCAAGAGACGGGAACATGTATTTATTTATTTGTTTGTTTATTTATTTATTACTTTTATTATTTTTTGGCTGTTTCGTCTTCATTGCTGCTAGCGGGCTTTCTCTAGTTGTGGCCAGGGAGAGCTACTCTTTGTTGCAGTGCGTGGGCTTCTCATTGCAGTGGCTTCTCTTGTTGTGGAGCACGGGCTCTAGGCACGTGGGCTTCAGTAGTTGTGGCAAGTGGGCTCAGTAGTTGTGGCAGATGGGCTTAGTTGCTCCGTGGCATGTGAGATCTTCCCGGACCAGAGATGGAACCCATGTGCCCTGCATTGGCAGGTGGATTCTTAATCCACTGTGCCACCAGGGAAGTTCTGGAACATGTTTTAAATCAGGAGGCGAAAGCTCCTTAGGGAAGGCCGGGATGACTGTTGGTGTCAGCTTTCTGAGACGGTAGCACAGCTAAGTTTCTATCTGACGACTTCCATTATTTTTTCCTATGATATAAGAGGTATGGTTACTTGATAAACATGTGAGGGTAAAGTTTGAAAATGGGGAAGGTTTGCAGTAGTTATTGCATACAGTAGGAGCATAAATTGACCAGAGAAAAGTAGTAGGTTGGATGGGCAGTGTGAAAGGCTTATCTGAGGGTGGTGCCCAGCAGTGCCTGTCTGCTCAAATGCAGGTATTATGGCAATGGGTAGGGTTGGCCCAGAGTTGGCGGGAGTGAGGTGGGGAGGAGGACTCTATCAGAGAACTCTATCAGACTCCTAAAGAGTCTCTTTGCCTTCAGTTTCTTCCCATTCCTACCCATCCTGTACACTGTCATGAAATTCATCTTCCTTAAAGATTACTTTTGATCAACTCATTCTCCTTGCTCAAGAATTTACATCTTTCCAAATGATGTAGTGCTTAAGGCCATAGATGACAGACCTTGAGTTCAAAGTGTGAACTTGAGCAATTCAGTAAAGTTTCTGACACTCAGTTTCTTCAACTCTAAAATGGGGGTAATTGTAATATCTACCTTATAAGGTTGTTAGGTGTATTAAATGAAGTAGCAAGTAGCACAGTGCTTGGCTTGTAGTAAGTACACGAAAGCTGATATCTTATCTTCTCTCATCTGTCCCTCCACCCTTCTCTTTAGTCCCCATCCTAGTCTGACATTCTTTCTCACCCCTATCCAACATACTCCCTTCCAGTTAGACCGATCCTTCCACTGCCTCCATATTCATTGTCGTGTGCGTTTGCCTTCTCTACCCAAACCCAATCATTTCCCAAAAGGCCCATGTCTTCTAAGAGAAAGCGTGCTCATTAGCTTGAACCCAGTACACTGATCTCCCATTGTAATTTGGAGACATGTGAAACCTGAGTATATTCCATTGGTCAGTTTATTATCAACTGTATTATTTTATTGTGTTTTTATTTTTGTTTTTAAAATGTTATAGTTTGTCTAAAAATATTTCAGTAACATAAGACTTTTCCAATAAGAATGTGACCTCTTTGAAGGAAGGAATCATGCCACAGTCTCTATACATTTCTCACAGAATCTAGAATAGTATTCACGGTACTTGTTAAATTTAATTGACTTGAATTGAGACATAAGCTAGGCTCCAGTGGTCTTCAAAGTGCAGTGCACAATTCTAGGGGGTACACAGACAACACAGTAGAGTGCAGGAAGAAAATATTGTGAAACTTCTATTTATACTTATTTTTATCATATTCTTTTGATATATTTTGAGTATGTTTATAATGTACATAATATAAATTTATTATACATATGCATACATTATTGGTAAATATATACACATAAAATGGTGTATGTTCAAGAAATTTTAATCTTGGGGTCCCAGATCAAAACATTCTCAGTCTATAGTATTGAGGTGAATAATTGGCATTTGAGAACAGTTAATCATTTTTTGAGTGCTTGCTGTGTGCCAGGTGCTATGCTAAGTGTTTTACATGCCTTAACTCAATTCTCAAAACAATTTTTTGAGGTTGGTGTTATTATCTCACATTACAGAGGAGGAAATTGAAGCACAGAGAGGTCATCTAACTAGTCCAAGATTACATAATGAATAAGTGAGGGAGCCAGGATTTAAAAATATGTCTATCTGAATCCAAAGCTGGTCCTCTTTTTGGAAGACTGTAACTACACAATCCAATTTCTGTAATAGATATAGGACTATTCAAGTTATCTATTTCTTCTTAAGTGAGTTTGATAACTTGTGTCTTTTAAGAAGTTGGTTCATTTCCTAAAGTTAATCCTCTTACTCAGTGTACTACTCTAGTATGCACCCCTCTTTTAGGAGTGCCTATCTTTTTGTATGGAGACATCATGGAATGGATATCCTTCTACTTGTTACTTAACCGGGGCATTATGAGAACTATATATAGATTTTGGAAAGTTGAAAATCATCTTAAGAAAAACCGAGTACAGAAAGAAAGAAAGACAGAAAGAAAGAAAAAAAAAAAGAAAAGAAAAGGAAAGGAAAGAAAATCAAGTACAGTTGACCCTTGAAGAATGTGAAGATTAGGAACGGCAAGCCTCCAGAGCAGTGACTATCCCATTACAACTTTTTTTGGCCTCACCTCATGGCGTGTGGAATCTTAATTCGAGCCCCATGCCCACTCCAGTGGAAACGCAGAGTCTTAACCACTGGACCGCCAGGGAAGTCCCCCCATTACAATTTATAGCTGGCCCTCTGTATCTGTGGTTTCTCCATATCCACTGTTCCACATCTGAGGATTCAACCAACCATAGATTGTGTAGTACTGTAGTGTTTACTATTGAAAAAAAATCTGCGTATAAGTGCACCCACATAGTTCAAACCCTGTAATTCAAGGGTCAACTGTAATCACGATTTGATTTATATCTGATACTTATCTCCTCTTAAAAATATGAAAAACCATTATAGAGCTGTTTCTTAAAGAATTGTCTCACACTTCTAAAGCTGAATGCAAAGTAACACATGCTTTGTAATTTTGCAGTTGTTTCTGAAAATATAGCAATTCAGGAAACAACTACAGCTCTTTCACAACAAACAGATTTGATAACTCCATTCCAAGTTACTGGACTAAAACCACAAAAGACGGTATATTCTTCTACAGTGGTGTCTAAAAGCATGCCTGTATTTGCAACTGATTATATAACCAGATGGTACTCCAATATATCCCCACCTCTGGAAACAATGACTGCACCAATTATTTTAAAGACATCCATAGCTGAGACAGCTACATTTGCAGCAGACATTTTGTCTACTTCAGCAGCCATTGCTCTGTCTACCAAGAGTACCTCCATAGACCCTACTACGAATTCCATGAAAATAAGTAAATCCCCATCTTCAGAGACCATGGAGACAACAAAAATGGCTGAATCCATTGCTACTGAGACCTTTCATCCAAGAGTAGCTACCAATTTTCTGTACACATCTGGATCTACCAAGAATTCAATTGCATCCGAACCTCCAGTGACTGGATCTCAGTCGGCTGTTATGAGGACAGCGTCTTTATTCTCATCTATTGAGTCGACATCCATGTCTACAACATCTTGGCCCAAATACAAATCCACAGGTATTGGGGCATTCCCTATTTCCACAGCTAGCAAGGAGTTTCTAGCGTCTACAGCTGCTGGAAGTGTACCTCAGTCCACGGTGGACCAGACTTCAGCTACAACTACTCACATTGGGACTGCATCGGCACAGCCGCCTGAGTCTGTGCTCCTCTCTACATCTGCTCCAGTGGATTCTGTATTTTCTAGAAATCAGACAGCATCCATATTGGCAACAACTGATATGGAAATACCCTTTACAGTTTATTCAACTAGGTCTATTGAAATGACACCTGCACGAAGAACAGTTGAAACAGAACTGACATCTACAAATTTCCAGGATGTCTCTTCACCCAGAGTGGAAGACACAACATCTACCTCCGTGCCAACAGAGGCCTCTTCTATGACCCTTTCTTTCAGGACATCCTCTCCATTCACCAGAGCTCAGAGTATACAGACGGTTATTGATGCTGGGACTACACATACAGCCTTGACTCCTGGGATCACACTTGCACCTACAGTGGCTGAAACTATGCTTTCCCCTACACTCGCTGGGCCAGTATATACCCAGAATACACCCTCAGGTGGTGAAAACATGCTTCCTCTGATTTCCACTAGATCAGCTTCTACATCCAAGGCATCTGAGTCTGGTCCCACCTCAATAACTGATGAAGGTAACAATTTATCCTCCACCAATGAGGTCATTTGGACTTCCAGGCCAGAACAGACCCTGTTGACATTAGCATTCCATGGGAGTACTTCTAATACAGAACATTCACCCACGACTACTAATATTATCATCCAACCAGAAGCATCCAAAGAGAGTGAGGCCACCACCTCTGATATTACTACAGATAGATATACAACAGTTCTATCCAAATTGATATCTCCACGGTTTGCTAATTTCTCCACAGTTTCTGGAGCTATATCTGTAACCAAACTGCCTGAGTGTAAACTTACCACCTTGCTACTAAAGCCCACCCCTGTGCCCACAGTAGCAAGACATGATCTTTCAACACCAAAGGAGACAGTTGTTCCACCAGATAGAATATCTACCCTTGCTTACGTTGAACCAAATTTTTCTACTGAGGAGAGTGCTTCTGAGAACACACAAACAGAGACAAATGATACAATTGCATTTGGAGAGACAACAGCCCCTATTCCAGAGTCTGCAACAACACAAAGGTTCAGTGCTACTGTAACAAGGAAAGAAACAGCTTCCCATCATCTTAAGGGAAAATCAACTCTAGCAGCCACAACCGAGGTTTCTCCATTTGTGACAATACTGGAAGCAACAGATGAATCTGTTTCCCCCTTTCCTGATGTAGAGAAGCTGACTACCCAATTGGATAATACAACTGCAACTACTGAGGTGAGAGGAAGTTGGTTTTCTTCAAAATCGGTGAAAAACACACCTAACAGTTCACCTAATGGAACTACAGAAATCTTTAATTCCACCCACATCCACACAGCACATTGGACTTCAGAGACTCTACCTGAGGGGAGTCCAGCTCCATCTCCCACTTCTGGGAGCATACAGACATTTCCTGGACCCCTGGGTGCTTCCACCACAAGGCTACTGAAGACGGGTTTTGCTGCTATCCCTACACACAGGACAGCTATGTCCTTGCCTGCTGGTACCTTGCCTCCACAGCCTACCCATTCCTCAGTAACCCCTGTGCCTATTACCTATGTGTTCTCCCTGCCAGTTAATGTCTCTGCTGTCACCTCTGTGGTGGTGTCTGAGGAGACTAAGGTTACCATGCCTCGGCCTTCTACACTGGCCAGGGCTTTCTCCACATCTATGCCCTCAGCTGTCTCAACTCTGCCATCAGCTACAGTGACCACAGCATCGGTGCCGCCATTGGATGAGACCACTTCGACAACCAGCGGTACCATGCTTTCCCACAGAGACTCTATCCATACCACTTCAGAGGCCACAGGGATCTCTGTCAGGATGACACCCACGGCAGTTCCCTCTCTGACAGAAACTCCAGTCCGCTCATTGAGGCCTCCCACTTCTGTGGCAACTAAGGCTGAGACCACCCTTCTGTCCACCTCAGCTGACACAGTAACCCCTTCCAGACCCACTCTTGCCTGCTCTAAACCTCTCCCTGATAACACTCCTGCTGTGTCCTCCACTCACATAACCTCAACTATGTCTACAATATCAGCAACCCAACCCATAGCTCAAGTGGAGGAGACGTCTACCCGTGCTCTCAGCTTTCCATACACTTTCAGTGGTAGTGGAGATGTTGTTAGCTTGGCTACTGGCACCACAGAAACTTCTGTTGTTGATGACGCCATGCCATCACACACCTCTGCCAACAAGCTTATTGCTTCAGTATATGGTCACGTTTCTCCATCTTCCACACGTCTTGTAAACACACTGGTCCCCACCCTATTAGTGACTGACATTTCTACCTTATCTTATGACAAAGAGAAGATGACCACTTCCCTGGGAAAGACCCCTAGAACTCTGAAGGTGACAGAAATGTCCCCATCAAAGAATCCTTTTATTTCAGATTCTCACAGTGCTTCATCCTTGGAAATGACAGACACAGGATTTTCTGAGGCCACAAAAATTTCCAGTCACCAAACACATTCACTTTCAGAGACTCCATTTGTGACTTCACCTAATGAGAATTCAGCTTCATCTCCCACTTCTGGGAGCACACAGATTCCACCTACCTCGACCTCAAGTAACACGGTAGATGTTCACATTTCAGAAGTGTCTACCAGTCTTGGGAAAACAGCTCTCCCTTCACAAGCTCTGACAATTACCACACCTTTGTCTCCTGAAAGAGAGAGCACAAGTGCCCTCTCAGTATATACTCCCAGGACTGAGAAAAAGATAGTAAGCACCACCTCTGTGACTCACCCTTTCTCACACCACCAGGATACTTCATTTGTAGATACCCTAACTTCTGGGACAACCAGGATATCAAATCCTGTAAACAATAACACAACTCTTTCACACTTGCTTTCATCTAGGGCTCAACCTGTGGTGTCTTCAGTTGCCTCTCCTATTTCTGAAAGTACACAGACCTCCCCTGAGACCCCATCTCTTTCCACGCCTCGACTATCTAGTGCCAATTTTACGGCTATGTCTACTGACAGAATCACGACAGTCCTTTCTACTTCAAATGTACCTACAGCACTTCTTGGGAAAACCTCTATGGCAACGTCCATTCCCATCTACCAGATGTCTCCATGGCCAGTTAGTGCCACTGCCTTCACCTCCAAAATTGTTGCTGACACTCCCACGGTACTTATGACTGAATCTTCTAAAACAGCACATGCAGATTGTTTGAAAAGCCCCTCTGTAGCCTCTTCTGGGCCTGTGCCTGAGATGTCCTCAATGTCAGTTAATGACTCTGCTTTTCCATCTCCTGCTGTTTCTTCTGATGCTTCTGCAACAGGTGGATCATTCTATACTTTATTGTCTTCAGTCACCCCCAGGCCGTCTATGACCATGCAAACATCGACATTGGATGTCACACCTGTGACATATGCTGGGTCTACTTCAAAAAGCACAGTGGCTTCCTCTGCTTTCACAACTTCAGAAATAACTGAGGTGTCCTCTAGGATCATACCTACATCCTTTTCCTCCCCAACAGAGCCAACTTTTCCCTCTGTGAAGACCATTCCAACCACTATTATGGCTGGGATAGTGACTACATTCGTCAGCACCCCTGCCTCTCCTCTACCCAGTTCTAAGAACACTGAAGCTCTTTCTTCCATTCCGAAGACCACATTTTCACCATTGCTATCAACGAGCCGACAGTCATCACAAGGATATGAGGCCACCACTCTGGGCATATTCTCTGGGATTACTAATAGCTCTCCATCTACTGTAAGCAGTGGTAAAGTAACAGCTCTCACAAATACTTATCCCAGAACTGCCACCCCTGAGAGTGTACTTTCATCTACTCCTTCAGAAAATCTCCACACTTCCTTGAATATTCAGGTTTCCCCATCTTTGGCTGGCTTTAAGAGCACTCCTGGACTCACAAAATGTGTAAAAGCCACCACTTACCATTCTTCAAATACAGAAAAGAAGACTTCCTTGTCAGAAAGTACTTTAACATCCAAACTGACAAAAGGTGCCACATCTGCACATGCACCTGTTTCATATCCTCCCTGGATTCCATCCAGTACAGATCCACCCTCTTTGACATCATTTGTTTTTTCACCTCAAAGTACTGAAGCTGAGTTCTCTACTCCAAAGACTTCTCTTCCTCCTACATCCCAAATTGTTGAATTTCCAGTTCTGCGAACGAGAACCACTTCTAGTAACACCCAGCCTCTGCTTATGACTTCCGGGAACACACCCACAGCTGAAGATTCTCAACTTTCAACTTCTACCACTGCTCATGCATCTACACCCAACAAGGTGGAAACAGAGAGTCCTTCCCTTGTTCCAGAGTCTTTGTCAACATTCACAGCCACTCAGACTGGTCTTGTATCTGGAGGTGTAATGGCAATGTCATCAATTTCCACAACAGGAATTCTTCCTACCTCGGGGATGTCTGAGAGCCCTTCATTATCAATATCTTCAAGATCTATCCCTACTACTTTGGCTGACATTAAGCACACATTTGAGAAGACAACTACATCTGTAACTCCTGGGACCACACTCCCATCCAATCCTTCTGGTGCTGCTTCAGAATCTATAATTTCGAAGGCTGCAACTTCACCCATGCTGACTCGGATCTTACCTAGTCTCCCTTCGGGTTCACCTCTGGCAACTATATTCAATACTCCTCACATTTTATTTTCCTCTCCAGTAGAGGTGTCAAAATCCACATTCCTGACTTCTGACATGACACCAACACTCCCATTCACTAACTTTACAACACGACCCTTTGCTGGTGTAAGTGCCATACTCACTAAAACCACCCCTTCACCTACAGTGGGCAGTATCACTACTGGCTTCCCAAGTTCTTTCCCTATGTCTATAAAAATCACAGATGACAGTACCTACATTTCCAAATCCCCTGAAGCATTTTCCAGAATCGCCTTGACTGCCAACTCCAGAACTGTGTCTCAAGCTCCATCCTTTAGCAGAATGAGTAAATCACCTCCTACAACTGACCACACCCTGTCTATTGGTGCCATGCTTCTATCTAGCCCTACAACAACATCTGCATGGAGCAGAATCCCAGCTGCATCAGCATCCCCTACGTTAGTTCTTCCTAAGTTCACACAGGACTCCCTTCTAAATATAGCCACCACTACATCCACTGCTACTGGAGCCCCATTTCCACTCATATCCACTGGAGTAACACATCCTTCTACAGCAACTGTGTCTTCACTACCCTCTTCCTCTTTTGAAGCAATCTGGCTGGACTCCACACCTTCCTTTTTATCTATGGAAACTTCGACTTCATCTATTGCCGTTAAGTCCGAAGGTATGTTCTGCAATATATGTGGCATAACAGACTGTATGCACAATGGGACATGTGTTCTCCAAGGGAGTCAGTTCTCTAAGGCAGAAAGGGAAAAAGAAGGGTACAGGTATATTTCTCATCTCCTACAGACAGTGGCTACAGTGGGCATCTTGTACAAACACAGAATTCTCTAGCCATCTTGCTTACCTTTGCTTTTTTGAAATATAATGCAAATGTATCTTTCTTCTCAGTATGACATTTCTAAGCCTCCTTTCCAACCATTTTGTTCCCGATGCTCTGACTCTGACTCTGCCAATGTGAACATGGATTAGGAACCTCACTCCCTTCCCTATGAGAGGATTATATGGCCTTAGGTCCCCGTGTTGACCACATACCAGAAGACACCAGAAGATATTCTAGCTTGCCCTTTTTTTTTTAGAAAAAATATTTATTTACTTATTTATTTGGCTGCGCTGCATCTTAGTTGCGGCATGAGGGCTCTAGTTCCCTGACTAGGGATCAAACCCGGCCCCCTCCCCTCCCCTCCCCTCCCCTCCCCTCCCCACATTGGGAGCGCAGAGTCTTAACCACTGGACTACCAGGGACGTTCCCTAGCTTGCCCTTTTTGAATTCCTTTTATGCAGGTTTCAGTCTTCTCCAGTCCCTACCTCCAGTTGGCTTCCAATGCTTATCATCCGTAGCCAGGGAGTATTTGGCTTCCACATCATTCAAATATTGGATGTTCCTTCAACTTTTATAGATAGATAGATGATAGATAGATAGATAATTTTTTGGCCACACCATGCAGCAGGCAGAACTTCCCCAACCAGGGATCAAACCCATGCCCCCTGCAGTGGAAATGAGGAGTCTTAACCACTGGACCACCAGGGAAATCCATTTTCTCAACTTTTAATATTCTAAAATTGCAATTTGATAGTACACACAAAAGAAACAAGGAAATAAAGAGAAAAGCCTGAAGCGTGAAGAAGGGCACAGGAAAAAATAGATATTTTCTCAGTGCAAATGAACTTGTGAGATAATGTTCAGCTTGGCCGTTAAAAGGATTGGAAATCTGTTGGCCAATGAAAACTAGGATTTGGGGGATTTGCAGAATGTCCATCAATTGTGCAGAAATCAAGGAACAGCCCAAATAATTAAAGCAAAAATGCAATAGTACGCGTACATCCTGGTTTGCTTTTGTATATGGAGCTGAAAGTACTGGTTCTTGACCTTGGAGTTAAACTAAGGAAAGTTAGAGAATGCGACTTCATTGTTTGGTTTCTTTAAATTAAAGAGCAGTTGTGACCAGATTTACAGAAGTTAAATTTCTTGAACTAAATGAGTGAAATTAATCTCCTTATTTTTAATTACAGTTTCCTTCTACAATATTGAAATGATCTTTTCTGTCTTTGACGAAGAGCCAAGGATCCCTATTAGCAGTGTCGTAAAAGAATTTGCAAAAAATTGGGTAAATGATCTTTCACATATTTATGCTACATATAAAATATGTGAAAAAATATGACTGAGTAGATTAAAACTAGGCTTCACTTTTTTCTACCCATAATACATTTCATAGCAAATTGATTTTGATTTTTTTTTTTTGGCTGCAAATTTATCCACTCTGTAATCAACACCATGAAGAAGTTTGCGGTCTCTTTTTCATAGCCCCAATGCTGAAAGCTTTTATGGGTGTTATTATTTTAATTGGTTTAGAACTGTACATTTCCCTCCACTGACAGGAATTCTGGGTCTTTGTCAAATTTCCCTATTTGGGGAACCTAGGAGAGCCGTGATAACATAGTGTATGCCATTGTACTTAAATAGTTTTGTTTTCTGCATTTTCATTTCTTCTCTCTTTTACACAAGAAATGTTTTATTTATCCTTACATTTTTCTGATAATAAGAGTAATAGCCACTCTCTATAAAAAATTCAGAGAGTGAAACCTGAAACCCAGAAATTAAATGCCCTCCCTAATATCATTTCTTGTATTAACTCCTCTTAACAGTTTGAACTATTATCTTTCAGATTTTTCTATACATATAATAACAGTGATGCATGTATGTTCTTTTACAAAAGTAATCGGAATCATATGAATTAAACCAATTCTGTAACTTGCTTTCTTTTCACTTAAGCATGTATCTTTGAGCACATTTGTGCTGGTAAATACAGATCTCCCTCATATACTTTAACAGGATTTCAAATGCAGGCATCCTTTGTTGGACATTTAGGTTGTTTCTATTTTTTTTTCCTCTATTTGGAAACAATGCTGACATTAAAACCCTTGGATTAAATTTGGGGGCACTTCAGTATTTCTATAGGATAAATTCCTAGAACTGGAATTGCTGGATCAAAGGACATGAATATTTCACATTTTAATAGCTATCATTAAGTGGCCTTCCAGATAGGTGATACCAACTTGCATCCCCACCAATAATAAATGATGATGTCTGTGTCCCCTCTCTTCACATTAGCATTTATTTTCAAGTATATATGACATGATTATAAATGCTTGAAAATGGGTGGGTATATTCATCCACCAGGGCTGCCATAACAAAATATGATGCACTAGGTGGTTTAAATGACAGACTTTTTTTTTCTGTTTAACTGAGGTTTAGTTGACTTATGACACTGTGTCAGTTTCGGTATACAGCAAAGCAATTCAGTTATGTATACATTATTTTACAGATATTTTTACAGACATTTATTTTCTTACAGTTCTGGAGGTTGGAAGTCCAAGATCAAGGTGCTGGTAGGGTTGGTTTCTGGTGAGGCTTCTCTCCTTGGCTTATAGATGGCCACCTTCTCACTATGTCCTCACACATGGCCTTTTCTGTGTGTGTGCATGCAGAGAAAGCGAGATCTCTGGTGTCTCTTCCTCTTCTTATAAGGACACTAGTCCTATTGGATTAGGGCTCCACCCTTATGACCTCATTTACCCTTAATTACCTCCTTAAAGGCCCTATTTCCAAATACAGTCACATTAGGGGATTAGAGCTTCAACAAGAATTTTGGCGGGGGTGGGGGGACGACACTTCATCCCATAGCAATAGGTAAAATGTTAATTGAAAAGTTGAGTGGAGCAGATGGAAACGTTGAACCAACTGAAATAATGAATGCAGCTTAATGATCACATCATCTCAGGTAACTTTGGTGGGTTAAGAAAGAGGAGCAGGAACACTAAAACGGATATGTTTTATCTTTTACAGTTGACTTCTATATTTCAGGACAGTGAATTTGTTCTTGCTAATCTGGCTGTTCAAATTAAAAGCAGGTATGTGAGTGTCATCTACTGTGCATCTGTTTCTATCCCGAGGGGATTTCCTTTGTTTTTGTCTGAGATTTTAGAGACTGCTGCATTTTGAGTTGCATCTTCCCTTCTGGGTATAAGTTCTCTTTGGAATGAGAAAGAAGTGTGTATGATTACTGTAGGATAGAAAGCCAATGGGAGAACAAAACAGAAGAAAGTAAATAGGGGAAACAGTGGAATTGGACTCAGTTACCCTTAATACCCCTTTTAGCTTTAAAATGCTATGATCTGTGACTTAGGAAAAAAAATCATGTCTTAAAGGGATGAAAGGCTAGGGATGGCCATTGCATGAGGATTTATAAGGCCTTTTATTTTTAAATAATGCACTTGCAGGAATTAGAAATTCCAAGGGAACTTGAAATGTTTGAAGTGAGGAATGCTGGCTAGCTCAAGACTTGCCTGGGGCACAGATTTGGAGAGGTGATTGCAGTGAAGTTGGCAGGCACTGAGTAGTATTCAGAAGACCATGACAAAGGCAACTGGTCATCTGAGAAATTTTCTCTGCTCTTGCCCTGCACGTATACTAGTCCTCTGTTAAAGGAACATCCAGAAGAATCCATGTGAAAAATAAGCATGGTTCTGGTACACCATGGTAAGCTGCTCTTTTAAAAAATTGAATGTGACTGCCTGTCTTCCATACACTGGGATTTCGGTTTCTTTTGCACATTCAGACATAAATGGGTTCAGGAAGGTTCAGGGAAAGTAATGGAAGTAAATCCATGATAGGTTTTTAAAAGAAAATTGGAAATGTCTGGTGTATACAACATTCTTTTAAAGAAATGTGTCTATGATTTTTCTTTATTACCAGGGTAATATGTGATCATTGTAAAATCTTAGAGCTTTACAGAAATGTATAGCATGGATAGCAAACATCTCCAGAAACCTGCCTTTTCCCATCTACTTTAAGAACTCTGGTTAACAGCATATTTTATATATTTTTCTGGATTTCTTGCCATGTGTTTACTAAGAGAATGGGATCCCACTCTACATACTGTTTTACAACTTTCTTTTCTTGCTTTAAAATACATCATGTACATCCTTTCAGGCCAATACATACAGATTTAGCTTATTCATTTTAATGAATGCATAGAATTCTTTTGTACAGGTGTGCCGTGGTATATTTATCCAATTACCTAGTGATGGACTTTTCAGTTACTTCCACCCTTGTATATATATTTTATACACCCATGCTGGTACTATTATGGGATAGATTTCTAGAAGTGGGATTGCTGAGTCAAAGGCTTACCACCATTTTGGTATGCAAATAATGACCCAACTCTTTTAAAGTGTCTCTTTGGAGGTCTAGTATTATTAGAATTCCAAGCTGTGGGATGCTACTGTTCTGCCTCAGAGTTGTCTTTCTCCTGAACTTGTTTCCTCACATATTTGGTACTACATTTCATTTTTTTATAATTTTTTGATGATTTTGGTACAGAGACACTACTGAGGAAGAAATAATCATGGACCGAACATTTGTAAGTAATTTTTCAAAACAAATCTACTTGTAAGTCATCCTATACCTGATTAGATATAGGTAAATAGTGCCTCCATTCAAGTGTATATTATCACACAAGGTTCAGTTGTGATAAACGAGGGTCAAATTACATTACTTTCTTTGGGATCTGCACAAGAAGCCATGAAGAAAACCATCTTCTGCTTTCTGAACTGTCCATGTGGTAGTTTTTTGAGGCACACTTTGGGGGCTATGGTAGTATGGAATGATTTGAGGATTGTAAATGATAAATGGAATTTCTTGATTGTAGACATCTGGCAAAAAAGCCTGGTTTTTCCAAGAGTGATGCAATTGTTTGCAAAACAGGCATTCACGTAATAAATCCACTCTTTATTTGTATAGATTTCAAGTCAGAGAGTGACAAAGCTATCTCCCATCATCTGTTCCAGTCCCTCAAAGCTTTACAATGTTAGGTTCTGAAAGAATTAGTATGCACCCAGGTTTTAAGGTATTTAAATCTGAGATAAATATTTTGACTATGCAAAATAGAGTCAAGCCTGCAGTGCATTCCAAATTATCTGCCATCATTTAACATACTTTCTGTAAATACCTGAGTCAGAATTGAAAAATTGAATACAGTATAGATAACATGAAATAACTAAAATTCCTCTTAACTAATAGGTGTAAAAACCTTTTGCTGATAATGTGGTCCCCAGAGTCAGGCTGCCTGGATTAGAATCCTTGCTTTTGCACTTCCTGACTGTGAGACCTTGGGCAACTTAATTAAACTCCCTATGCCTCAGTTTCCTCATCTGTAAAATGGGGATAATAATATTACTATTCCTCACAGGGCTGTTGTAAAAATGGAATGGATAACTTACATACAGTGCTCAGCACAGGACATGGAGCACAGTGAAATCTTGGTAGTGTTTAATATTATCATCACCATGTGTGGATACAAATCCTAAAGGTTTTGATTCTGCTCCCAGTGCTGTAACTCATCAGCTGTGGGATACTGGGCAGATCATTTAAGTTCTGTGAGACTAGGAAATGGGGTGACCATCCCTGCATTACCCACCCTATGGTGTTGGTGTCAGGACTAGATGCATTGATGTTTTTGCGGGTGATTTGTACTCATAGATGGCAATAGGTTACATAAACGTAAAGTACAATCACGATTGTGGTTGTTAACGATAAGCCCTGTAGTCAATTGTGACGTTTGTTTAAAGATTTCAGTGACTATGTACCTTTCTTTTGTGTTATTTGAAACAGAGAGAAGGGCAAGGAATGGCTACAATTTCCCATGTACCATACAGGTAGGAGCTGAGTTTTTCATAGCTGGTACATTTAGTTCTGATTTTCCTTCCATTTAATTCTGTATGTGTAGCCTGTTGGTCAGAGTTGTCAGAAGGAGATCAAAGTACCTGGTGGTTATTTTACAGATGCTGTAATTGAGCTCCTGCCTTCACGAAATAAGTTGTTTTGGTTGGTCATGGCACGGCCTAGCAGCCTGCCTGTTGCCTCTTTGTAGTGAAGAGAAAATGAGGTCCAAAGTGGTCATAATTTGGAGATAGGGCAATTAAGTGTTTGTTGTCATCAAAAAAGTGCACGAGATACTGAGCAGGGAAATTGAAAAACAACGTGGAAAGCAGCCTCGGTCCTATTCAGACTCGTGGTCCAGCTCCTTCTGGAGCACTGGCTATTGTTGGTCTGCTTGATGCAACCCAAGAAGGACGTATAGCCTTAGAAGGCTCATAAAAAAGTCATTAAAATGTTCAGAGTGCTAAGGGTAGAGGGTCTGCCTCTCCTAAGAGGAGAGGTTTAAAGAAGAAGAGTCCTCTTCAGACTGAGAAGATGAAAGCTGAGAAGAGATAGGCTACCAGTGGAATGGGTAGGATAAACAGGGACTTCACCAAATATGGATCAGTCGGAGGCAGGGCATGGCTTAGATTGGACATAAAGAGAAATTTTAGGTAAACACAGGTGCATCTGACTTTAAAGAGCTGATAGGAAATATAGGAAATAAGTTCTTCCAAAAGATGTACCTACAAATGGAAATGGAGAAAAGGCATAGGAAAGTGTGTGAATCTGAAATGTGCTCTGTAATAGGGGAGTAGAGGAATTTAGAATATTTGAGGACCTCGCTACAGAGGGTGAAGTTAAGAACAGCCCTAATGTTTCACAACATATCTTTTAGCGGACAGAATATTCCGAAATGAAATATCAGGTCTTTGTGACCTTGGCTAAGGCTCAGTTCCTTCATCTGTAGAATGGGGATAATAGTAGCACTACCTGATAAGGTTCTTGTGAGGATAACATGAATTAAAACATGCAGAACAAGAGCTCTACAAATGTTGGCTACTATTATTATCCTCATTATTATTCTATTATAGAAATAGACCTTCTGCAGAACACAGCTTTATAGACTAATTGAGCATGTGCCTATTTGCCTTATTGAGGTAATGATGAGTAAATTGGAGACCAGAAGGGTAAAAGGTTTTCTCTGAAGTAATAAATCCTGAGTACTCCATCTTCTCTATTAATTATCACAAACTCCTGGAAATCACATGGCTAGTCAATTTCAACCTAATGCAAATGTTGCTAACTGTTATTTTGAAAATGGGTTTTGAGTTGTTTGTTTTGGATGTGAGAAAATTTATTCAATGACTTCAAAATGCTGTCTTCCATCAATTCTTAAGATTTGCCACTCAATAGCTGTAAAATTCTTGATATTTATGGACTACTTAAGTCATCTGCACAGAATTTCAGCACCGCAGGCCAAGTTGCACTCTGTGGCCATAACTGCAACATCTTTCTTTTCTGCTGTGTTTTAGCTGTGCTTGTCAGGTCATCATAAAGGCCAACTCTTCTTTAGCGACCACCAAACTGATTAGCAGGATCAAAAGTAAAATACATGGCAACCTTACGCATGGAAACTTCACACAAGACCAATTGATGTTACTAGTAAAGTCTGAATACGTTGCAGTGAAAAAACTAGGTAATTTGCTGGGGGGGTGGTATTTCCATATGCATTCACTCCCTTTGTTATAAAGCTCCAAATGCATACATAGTAAGTGATTCTGCCTTCAGATGGGGAGAGAAACTGTCTTCAAGTTCCTTTCCACATCCTTAGTGCTCATCTTGCCCTGGCAAACTTTCTACCTGGAAGAGCTTGTAAAAAACGCATGCCAGATTACCAGAGACCATCGATTCGCTCTGGATATTAGCAGCTGCCAGTTCATCAATGGAGTGGGAGGACTGTTTCTCTTGCTTCAATACTCAGAAAGGGAGAGGAAGGCATCTTACATCCTCACTCAGAGAGGAAACTGGGATGGCTGGACAAGGCTGGTGGGCCGGCTTCTCCGGCCACCCTGATTTCTGGAATCAGGGTCACAAACCTAGTGGGTGGTCAGAAAAAACTGGGACCTTGGGAATTCCCTGGCGGTCCAGTGGTTAGGACTGTGCGCTCTCACTGATGAGGGCCTAGGTTCGATCCCTGGTCGGGGAGCTAAGATCCTGCAAGCTGTGTGGCACTGCCAAACAAAATAAAACAAGAAAACAAAACAAAACAAAAAAACAACAAAAAACTCCTGGGACCTTACCACATAAGCTTAGGTCAGGACACATCTCCCTTAACGTGACAACACTTGGCAGCAAAACCTTGCCCTCAGCATTAACATCAGAACAGAGCGCCCTGGTCTATACTACTGATGACAAATGCACTGTTTACCAAAACCAAATCCACCCCAGAGTCCATTAAGAAGGGAGGCGCCACCAGGAAGAGAAGCCAGCCTTTAGTTTCCTGTCACTCGGCCTCAGACTATTAACAACTGCCCTCCAAAGGAGGGCAATCAGCAGGTGGGAACTTTCGATTTTAACTCTACATCTCTTTGTGTGGCTTGATTTTTTTTTCAATACGTATGTGTCATTTTAATAAAACCAAAGCAGAAAAACTGTCCCATCAAGTGGGAGTTTTAATGCAAAGGACCAAATGTCTACTTGGGAGCCTTATATATAAAAAAAAAAAGACTCCATTTAATGTTATTTTCAGCCTGGCTTAAATTGCCTGGTAGAAAAGTTTCCCCTTTTATTTGCTGATGTTTATATGCAGGGTAATAACGATGGGTGGTAATGGATGTTCATGAAACTTTTAAGTGCCTTTTGCCCTTTCAAATGTGCATACATTTTCTCTGCAGAGCCTGGAAAGTGCCAAGCCGAAGAAACAGCCTCTAAATACAAAGGGACGTATAAGTGGCTCTTAACCAACCCTATGGAGACAGCCCAAACTAGATGCATAAAAAATGAGGATGAAAGCGCTACTAGAATCTGGTATGTACCGGCCAAATTCTAATTGCAATTTCAGATACACAAAGATCTGCTTAATTGGGAGCATGTTTCCACGTCATTTGTCTGAGCGTGCCCACCTCCCTTTCTTCCTTTCACCTTGTAGACCTACTTAAGCATACACATGCCACATAATAACATTCCAGAAAACATTTCAAGAAGACAAAAGAGAAAAAAAAAGCACCCATAATCCCACCACCTGAACACGGCTGTTTTTAGGTGGTCATATGTTTCCAAGTAGCCTTTCACTGTATGCCTTTTAAATTTTGTGTAGTGGTATTCACCGTCCTTATAGCAATAATGCCATTTGCCATTTCACTCAATGGTTTATCAAACATTTCCCATGCTTTACATTCATCTCCTTAATGACCTTTTCAAAAACCTGCCTCAGAAGCTATCTCGTTGATGGGCCACTGTAATTTACTAAATCACTCGTCTATTGTTGACTTTAACATTTTCCTTTTTAAAATCATCAGCCCCTCTTTCCTTACTCTCTGCTACTCGGTTTATGCCATTAACTTAAATGGGCAGACCAGAGGGGCAGCAGGTTTTGACAAAAGCTTAAAAGCTCTCTTTCAGAAGGTGACATCTTAGACTGGGTCCTACCTCTTTCTCCATACATCTAATCACTTAGCAAGTCATGCAGCTTTTATGGTCACAATCAGAGCTCACCTCTACCCTTTCCTTCCCAACCCCACTGCCACTCCCTGGATGCCTACTAGTAGAGCAGTCTCCTTGCCTTCTAATTTCCCACTACCCCCCCCCCCCAGCTACACGCCACCAGCGTGATTTTCCTAAACTATGGCTGTCATCATGCCAGTCTCCCACTCCAGCTCCATATTGCCTCAAGAATGAAGTCCAAACCCCTAAATAAAGTGCTCAAGATGCGCAGGCTCTTTCCTTACCACGCACTCCAGCCAAAAAGGGCCATGGCCATTCTGGACTTGCATCTCTTTCTCTGCTGGTGCTATTTGCCCTGCTTGGTTGGGGGGTTTGGGGGGCACTTTCTCCATCTCTGTCCTTTTAGCACCCAGCTCGGCTCAAAAGTTGCAAGTAAGTTCTCCTTGCTTGGTGGTTCAGTAGATTCAGTTGTGTTTATACACTTTTTCCATCTCATACCTTGCCTTATAAATGTAGTTACATTTACAGTCTCAAAGGACCAAGTTACAAACTCTTCAAGGGACTAGCCCCTGCCCTGTTTGTCTGTAGTACCTACTACCAGTCCTAGAACACAGAAGGTTCTTGACAAATGTGTTAGCTGATTTGAAGTGAACTGGCTTGAATTGGATGGGGCATTGTGGAGGGTGGATGATGAGGGCCAATGAGTCACAGAGGGTGCTGTATGAACTGCCTTGAGCAAATTAATATGCTGAAATAGAGATCGCAATTCTAACAGGAATTTCCTCTTAAAATGAGGGTAAGAGGCAAAAGTGAGGGTAGCAGTCATGTCCAGAGGGGCAAAAATCTCTGCCCTGACTCTCGGTCCAATGGACATGGCCCTGCCCCAACTCAGGCTCTCTTGCCTGTTTATACCTCCTGCATGGGGACCCTAGATTCATTTGATCCCCAAGAGCAAGGTTTTCTTCACTGTACAAACACTGGGCTCCCACCTTTGCTAGCTCAGCCAGGAGGCCGGGAGTGGGCAAAGGGGAGGCATGCCAAAGACACACCACGTTCTTTCATCATTCGCTTTCAAACTATTCTGGCCTCATCTTCCAACCATGAAGCTTTTTGTTCTCCTCTCCTCTCTTTCAGCTCAATCAGTATCAACACAGGCAAATCTCACTGGGAAAAACCAAAGTTTAAACAATGCAAATTGCTTCAAGCGCTTCCTAATAAGATTGTGGATCTTGCTAATATTACAATAAGTGACGGTAAGACTGTTCTGTACACATCAGAGAAATAATGGAACCTCAGTTAGTTTGTCGACTTGACCTGAGACCAGAGAGAGTACAGGCAAACCTCCCATAGGAAAATCTACCTGACAACAATTCAATTTCAGAAATGAGGTAGTTACGTTGGTGGAAGTGGGAGTGGAGCATGAGAAGTCAGAACTGTCAGTGTTTTTTGTTTTATAATGCTTTTTATTTTATAATTTTTTGCTAGTTATTTTTTGTTTTATTTTAATTTTTCAGTTTTAATAGATAATACTTCATATGGTTCAATAGTGAAAGAATAAAAAAGGTATGCAGTAAAACCTCTCTCTACCACTGCTAACCCCAGCCATTCATTTAGTATCCACAGAGATATCTATGCATCTATAAGGAAATGTGTGTGTGTGTCTGTGTTCTGTGTGTACGTATACTCTTCCTCCCTTTTTATATGAAAAGTGGAGCGTGCTATACATGCTGTTCTGCACCTTGCTTTTTTCTCTTAACAACATATTGCAGAAATTATCATATTAGTATCTGAAGAGCTTCCTCATTCTTTTTTTTCACTGCATTGTATTAACTGCATGAATATGCCACAACCGATTTCTTTAACCTGTTGTTTATGGATGGGCATTTAACTTGATAGTTACACTTTGTTTTTTAAAAACTGCTGTAATGAGTATCATGTGTGGGTCATTTTGTGCAAGTATGGTATGCTTGAAGCATAAAATCCTAAAAGTAGAATTGTTGGGTCAATCATACTTTTTTTATTAATTAATTAATTTATTGGCTGCGTTAGGTCTTCGTTGCTGCACACAGGCTTTCTCTAGTTGCAGCGAGCGGGGGCTACTCTTTTTTGCTGTGCATGGGCTCCTCATTGCCGTGGCTTCTCTTGTTGCAGAACATGGGCTCTAGGCGCGTGGGCTTCAATAGTTGCAGCACATGGGCTCAATAGTTGTGGCTCACGGGCTCTAGAGCACAGGCTCAATAGTTGTGGTGCACAGGCTTAGTTGCTCTGCGGCATGTGGAATCTTCCTAGAGGAGGGCTCGAACTCGTGTCCCCTGCGTTGGCAGGCGGATTCTTAACCACTGCGCCACCTAGGAAGTCTTTTATTTTTTTCTTTTAGTATTTTTTAATTGAAGTATAGGTTAATTTACAATGTGTTAGTTTCAAATGTACAGTAAAATGATTCAGTTATACACATGTGTGTGCATATATATATATGTTCTTTTTCAGGTTCTTTTCCATTACACATTATTACAAGATATTGAGTACAGTTCCTTGTGCTGTACAGTGTGACCTTGTTGTTTATCTATTGTATATACAGTAGTTTGTATCTGTTAATCCCAGACTCCTGATTTATTCCTCCTCCCCCTTCCCCTTAGGTAACCATAAGTTTGTTTTCTATGTCCAAGTCTCTTTCTGTTTTGTAAGTAAGTTCATTTGTGTCATATTTTAGATTCCACACATGTGGTATTTCATACGGTATTCATCTTTGTCTGACTTACTTCACTCAGTATGACAACCTCTAGGTCCATCCATGTTGCTGCAAATTTCTTTCTTTCATTCTTTTTTATGGCTGAGTAATATTCTATTGTATATATATACACATCGTATCTTCTTTATCCATTCATCTGTTGATGTGCTTTTAGGTTGCTTCCATGTCTTGGTATTGTAAATAGTGCTGCTATGAACATTGGGGTGCATGTATCTTTTCAAATCAATCATACTTTTGATGGTATCAAAATGCTCTCTGCAATTCTTGCACCAACTTATACTCCCACTTGCAAAGTGTGAAAGTGCCTGTTTCAGAGCATCTTCAAATCACGCAGCATGTTATCAGATTTTTGGATCTTTGGTGATTTGATAAGTATAAGTTAATCTCAATGTAGTTAGAATTTTTTATGAAGATACTGACATATCATAAAATTCAGCCATGTAATGTGTACAAGTCAGTGTTTTTTACTATGTTCACTAGATTGTGCAACCATCACCACTAATTCTAGAACATTTTAATCACTCCTAAAAGAAACCCCATACATGTCAGCAGTCACTCTAAATTACCTCCTCCTGCCAGGCCCTGGAAACCTCCAATCTACTATCTTTCTTCTTTTAATTTTATTTTATTGTAGTAAGAGCACTTTATGTGAGGTCTACCTTCTTGACAATTTTTAAAATGTGCAATACGTTAGAATTGACTGTAGGTACAATGTTGTACAGCAGATCTCTAGAACTTGTTCATCTTGCTTAACTGAAAGTTTATGCCTTTGATTAGTAACTCCCCATTTCCTCTCCTTTAACCCCTGGTAACCACCATTTTACTCTGTGCTTCTGTGAGTTTGACTATTTTGGATTCCACATATAAGTGAGATCATGCAGTATTTGTCTTTCTAAGTCTAACTTATTTCACTTAGCTTAATGCCCTCCAGTTTCATCCATGTTGTTGCAAATGGCAAGATTTCCTTCTTTTTTAAGGCTGAATAATATTCCATTATGTATGTATGTATGTATGTATGTATGTATACATATATGTATAATAAAATTTTATTTATTCAATTATCTCTCTACAGACTCAGGTTATTTTCAAATGTTGGCTATTGTGAATAATGATGCAATGAACATGGGAGTGCAGATATCTCTTTGAGAAAATGATTTTATTTCCTTTGGATATATACCCACAAATGAGATTCCTGGATTGTATGGTAGTTCTATTTTTTTAAATAAATTTGTTTATTTATTTATTTTTATTTATTGGCTGCGTTGGGTCTTCGTTTTTGTGCGCAGGCTTTCTATAGTTGTGGAGAGCTGGGGCTACTCTTTGTTGCAGTGCGCAGGCTTCTCATTGCAGTGGCTTCTCTTGTTGCGGAGCACAGGCTCTAGGTTCATGGGCTTCAGTAGTTGCAGTGTGTGGGCTCATTAGTTGTGGCTCACAGGCTCTAGAGCACAGGCTCAGTAGTTGTGGCGCATGGGCTTAGTTGCTCCACGGCATGTTGGATCTTCCCCGACCAGGGATCAAACCCGTGTCCCCTGCATTGGCAGGTGGATTCTTAACCACTGTGCTACCAGGGAAGCCTGGTAGTTCTATTGTTAATTTTTATTATTTTCCACAATGGCTGCACCAATTTGCATTCACATCAACAGTGTACAAGGGCACACTTTTCTCCACATCCTTGCCAATACTTGTTATCTATTGATTTCTGATGCTTGCTATCCTGACAGTTACGAAATGATATCTCATTATGGTTTTGATTTGCATTTCCTTGATGATTACTGATGTTGAGCACCTTTTCATATGCTATTGGCCTTTTGTGTATCTTCTGAGAAATGTCTGTTCAAGTTCTTAGCCTTTTTTAGATTGGTTTGTGTGGATTGTTTTTTTGTTTGTTTGTTTGTTTTCTTTTTCTTTTTCTTTTTTTTTGCTGTTGAGTGGTAGGAGTTCTTTGTATATTTTGGAAATTAACTCCTTATCAGATATATGGTTTGCAAATATTTTCTCCCATTCTGTAGGTTGTCTTTTCACTCTGTTGATTATTTACTTTGCTGTTAAAAGCTTTTTGTTTGATATAGTCCAATTTGTTTATTTTTGGTTTTGTCACCTGTGCTTTTGGTGTCATATCCATGAAATCATTGCCAAGATCAATATCATGAAGCTTTTCCCTTATGTTTTCTTCTGAGAGTTTTAGAGTTTCAGGTCTTACATTTAAGTCTTAAATCCACTTTGAGTCGATTTCTGTGTATGGTGTAATATAAGGATCCATTTTCATTCTTTTGTGTGTGGATATCCAGTTTTCCTATCTGTTGAAGAGACTCTCCTCTTCTCACTGTGTGTTCTTGGCATCCTTGTTGGACATCAGCTGATGTGTGGATTTATTTATGAGCTCTCTATTTTGTTCCATTGGTCTATATGTCTGTATACCAACATCATACTGTTTTGATTACTGTAGCTTTGTAATATATTTTGACATCAAGGATTGTGATGCCTTTATTCTACTTTCTTAAGGTTGATTTGGCTGTTCAGGGTTTTTTGTGGTTCCATATGAATTTTATTTTATTTTTTAAAAAACATTTTTAATTAATTAATTAATTTTATTTTTAGTGGCAGCTTTGGATCTTCATTGCTGCTCACGGGCTTCCTCTTGCTGTGGCAAGTGGGGGCTACTCTTCATTGTGATGCACCAGCTTCTCATTGCAGTAGCTTCTCTTGTGGAGCATGGGCTCTAGGCATGTGGGCTTCAGTAGTTGTGGCTCTCGGGCTCTAGAGCACAGGCTCAGTAGTTGTGGCACACAGGCTTAGTTGCTCCATGGCATGGGGGATCTTCCTGGACCAGGGATCAAACCTGTGTCCCCTGCATTGGCAGGCAGATTCTTAACCACTGTGCCACAAGGGAAGTCCCCCCATATGAATTTTAGAATTGCTTTATCTATATCTGTAAAAAATGCTATTGGTTATACCAGTTTGGTGAAGTCTGTTTCCCCTGCAGTGTACATCCTTTAATGCTGCTCCTTAGAAGATGCAGCCTTGGGGATGTACACATTTTCCTTGACCACCAGGGATTACTATGGTTCTAGCTGAGTTCTCTCTTTTTCTCAGATTTCCTCACTAAGCTTCTGGTTGGTCTGCTTCTATTGCTATCACACATAGATGTTAGCATCCTAATTGATAACTTATTGCTTTGTTGTTTTTGACAAAACCCTAGGGTATAAATTGTGCCACAGTTTGATGCAATTAAAGTCTGTCCCCTTGTCAGGGGAAGAGTATTACCAGTCTTTGAGGCTTTCTCCTACCCTCTTTTGCAAAATATCTGTCTTATGGGGCAGGAGCTCAGGAGTGGCGGTGGTGGTGGTGAAGATGCCCTTCACCAGGTACTTCACTAGGGTCTTCCCTATGGAGCAGGAGCTGTGTGTGTGCTTGGGCAGAAGGGGGACTTATTGCTGACACTCAGCTGCTGCCACTGCCCAGTATGGATCTTCCACAGCCCAGAATTGGAAAGGTGGGAACTGCTAGCGTTCACTTGCCGTCAAATCCACTCAGGTTAGTTCTTCCACACCAGGGACCTGGGGGAGATGGTAAATGCCACTTGGCTGCCTAGCCTAGTGAAACAATTCCTCTGCAAGACAGAGCTGTGGGGGGATGGGTACAGTTCCTAGGTCAAATGCCATGGCCTCCCACTGCACTTAACATGTTTCTGTAGATTTTATTGAATAAATGCTTCTCAATCTGTTGTAAGATCTCCCATCAATCTCCAGAAACTTTGAATGATTGTCTGCTAAATTTGACCAGCACAATAGATCTCTCTCGGTGAACTCTTCCCCAAGCTTATCCTTACAGCACCACCCTGAAAGTCCTGCCTCTCCTTATCTGTGTTTTTTAAGTATGCATAAAGGTTTTCCTCACAGATTTTCAGTTTATACACACTTTGTCAGCCATAGCTCTACTGCATAAAGTGGGTTCTTCCCATCATGAAGAGTTGGAAATTGAGATGCAGGCATTCCAGTGCCCTGCAAAAGAGCCAGGGAAGAGCCTTGAGGCAGTGAACTTCTGAGTCTTGTCCTTTTGCAGAAGATGTAAATTCAAGGAATATATAGAAGAATTAGAAAAGCAAGCACAGCTCTGATGATTTCTAGATCTGTAATCATGAGTCAGGGCAAGAGGGAGTGTTGGCAGCTTGAAGTGAGTAGGCAGCAAGATAGAGAGGTCTGTATTTCCTGTTGGCCTCCCTCCTTCTGAGTGACACATTTTGCTTAGACATGCTAATAGAGTTTTCTCTGTGGAAAAAAAAGTTAATAAACAACCATAACAACAACAAAAGCATTGCATTGGGTTGGGATTTTTAGAAAATTAACTGTCAGAAGTCACTTTATTAAAAAAATCTGTAGAGAAACAGAACAGTTGGAGGGTGGCTGTAATGTATATAACTGAAAAATAAACTATCAAATTTATTAGCTTCGGAGAAATCCTTCTTTTCTCCTTGTAAGGTAGGAGCTTAATGAAAAATGCATTCACGTTAAAATAATTTTTCTTTAGCTTTCAATCTTGCTGACAAGTATGAGATATCTTGGTTGGAGAAAACTCATTAGTTCCCCATTTAAATCCTCAATTCACATAACTCCTTAATATCACAGTTAGAAAAGTTTCCCTTATTTCAAAGTTCTATAGATTCTTTGTTGTGCTCATTTTTTATTACCTCCATGATATTGAGGATGCATCACACTCTGAAGCTGGCTAGAACTTTTCACAAAACTATCTCCTGTCTGTGTTCATCCCACCACCTGGGCAGGAGAGTGTGTGATTGAGCAAGAACAATGTAATTCACAGGATGTCAGGGAGAAGGCCTGCAAAGTACAGCTGTTCCAACCCCCAACACCATGGAGAAAAAGGGACAAAGGCACAGATGCTGTAGTAGGATGTGGTATTGAAGAACACTAGCTTTTGAATTAAGCAGGCCTGGATTAAAATCTAGGTTAGAACCACTGTGTCAATTTTTTTCTTTTTTTAAAGATCTTTTTTTTGATATGGGCCATTTTTGAAGTCTTTATTGAATTTGTTACAATGTTGCTTTTGTTTTATGTTTTGGTTTTTTGGCTGCCAGGCATGTGGGATCTTAGCTCCTTGACCAGGGAGCTAACCTGCACCCCCTGCATTGGAAGGCAAATTCTTAACTGCTGGACTGCCAGGGAAGTCCCTTAGTTTCTTAATCTGTATACAGGGGATAATATTACTACCCACCACATACAGTTATTGTGATGATTAGATGAAAAAAATATATGTGTAATGCTCTGCTATGGTATCTTGTGTCCAAAGCTGCCACCATCAATTCATTCCCTCCTTGTCAACTGGGAGTTGAATTGAGGCTGGCTTGTGACTGCTTAGCCTAATAGAATTGGGCAGTAGTGATACTATCCCAGTTATGGGACTAACTTTTAAGAAGACTGGAAGCTTCTGCTTCCTTTTTCTTGGTACAGTCTCATTTGGGATTCCTCCTCTCAGAAACCAGACACCATGCTATAAGTACCCCAAACAGTTGTGTGCTGGAAAATGTTTAACAGTCAGCTCTACAGAAAAAAGGTAATAATTTTTAGCACATGCTGATTTCCTTGATGTAATACTCCTTCCAAACTACAACATATAGCACTGAATATAAAGTTGGTAAGCGATACATGAATACAGTAGATATAAACAATCACAAGAGAATAGATTATGAAAATGCAGTACAATAATTAGCAAGTGTTGGGTTCTGAGTACCACCATTATTTTTAATATAATTTATTGTAAGTTTATATAATTTAACTTTTAATAAAGGCTCACAAAATTCCTGAAAGTGTAACAGTTGGTTCTCAAGTGTTGATACAGGCTGGCTCCAATACACTGTAAGCTGGATCCAGTGTACCACTGAGCCTAAGCCAGTGGGAGAGGCCATGTGTAGTAAAGAGCCTCAACTGACTCAAGGGACCCCCAAATGACAACAGCCCCAACGGACCAGTCCATGGCAGCATCAACTGCCAGCCACATGAGGGATCCATCTTGGACTTCCAGCCCAATCCCTTCAGATGACTCCAGTCCCAGCTGCCATCTGACTGCGCTGATGAAAGACTCCAAATGAGAAGTGCTCAGCTGAGGTTAACAACACAGAGAACCATGAGAGATAACAATAAATTGTTGTCTTAAGTCATTAAATTTTGGGGTTGTTTGTTATGCAGTAGTAGATAACTGGAATACTGGCTTATAGAAATTGTTCAATAAATAACAGATGTTATTGTTGTTGTTGTTGTTGTTGTTTTGGCTTCAGTGGCATGTGGGATCTTAGTTCCTCCACCAGGGATTGAAGCCATGCCTCCTGCAGTGGAAGTATGGAGTCTTAATCACTGGACCACCAGGGAAGTCCCAGATGTTATTGTTTTGATTCTTGTAATTACTGGCGGATTAATTTTAACTATTTCAAGCAATGGAGATTATTTATTCTACAGCTAATAAGGGAAGACTCCTTTTATTGCTTTTGCTTGGGGACTTAGAACTTTTACATAAGTGTAATTTTTCCTGAATTTATTTAAAAACCATACAACTCCTGATGAAAAGTCAGTAATTACTTTCCACAATATAGTTAGTCTCCCATTGGCCTGTTGTTTACTTTCATTATGCCACAGCAGGGACTGCATAAAGTGAAGTCACATCACTGAAACCCAAATAATAATGACCCAGGTAGGCAGCTCTGGCTATTGCATTTACAACAAAGCCTGAACAATTTAATAAGAGCAGTAGAAAGATCTGTGAATGAGCATGCTCTATTTTTCTTCCACCCCTAGTCTTACTGTTTTCCCAGTTTCTTTAACTGACCAGAAGATAGATGTAACAGGGACAAACTATTAATTTAGAAGTAATTTTAACTTATTGAATCATCTCTCTTCCTTCTATCTCAGAGAGAACTCTATTTGCTGCTTCAGTTCCTACCTAAGCCACAGTTGGGCAGATTGGGGTAATGGATAAGGAGGGAAAATTGAGAGGATCTCAGTTAAGACTGCTTAATTTACATTGACAAGGACAGAGAGTTGTTTGTAAGGAGAGAGAGAGAAAAACAGAGAGAGAGAATAAAGCCAAAAATGAGAGGAAAAGGGGAGCAAGAAAAAAAATAGCCTGTGTGGGCTATGTTGGGGACAAAGTTTTGATGGGCTTGGGGTAGGAGAGAGAGATTTGGGGAGGTGCTGCCAACTGTGGAGGACATTGAAAGAGGGGGAGAATCAGAGAGATAAAGAGTTGGTTATTTGTAATGTAATTTGGGTTAAGTGAGTTATGAGTGTAATCTTTCTGAAATTTTCCTCAGTAGATTGTATTTTTCAATTATTTTCCATTATATTTTGGTTACTGGACTTGAATGTGAGTGTTTTAAGCTGGGAGAGCACCACAAGGGAGCCCAGCTTTACACGGGTTATATTGAACTAAAATCTAATTTTGCCTAGTTTTGTATTTGTTTAATGAAGCGCTTTAACAGTGGGTGGTGATCCAAACAAAAACTATTTTAAAAAAGCATTTATGAAACATAAGGACATTTGAACACTGACTGAATATTTGATGATGTTGAGTATTATTGTTAACTTTTAAAAGAAATGATACTGGTATTATGGTTTTGACAAACAAAGGTCCTTTGTTTTAGAGATGCATACTGAAGTATTCATGGATGAGATGATATGATGTCTGGGAGGTGTTTTAAAATAATCTGGGGTTGGGGGAAGGTAGGTGGGATTGTAGATAAAATAAGATTAGCTCTTCATTGACACTTGTTGAAGCTAGGTGATTCATGAGGTACATGGGTATTCTTTATACTATTCTTTCAGCTTTTGTGCATATTTAAAAATTTCCATCATAAAAGTGAAGAAAAAAGTGGGTGAGTTAATATCTATTGTTCTTACTCTCTAGAAAAATCTAAGTTGCTTTTTGTTGTTATGTGGTCCATATTTGCTTTTCTTCTGCGTGTTGCTGGTTCTTGACAAAATAACATAATCACCATCCTTGATTATGAAAACATAGACTGAGTGTCATATTTGAGTACAAGTGGGATCTACTTAACTCAATCCAATACTCAAAAGTCTTAACTTAATTAGAATCTAATTGCAAGATAATCTTTAGTGACAAGAAAGGTTTCCCTGGGGGAGTATTTAAAAAAGGATTTAATGAATAAAAATTTGACTTTCGTGCTACTTTCTGGGACTCCATAGATTGCAGAAATTGAGGTCCAGTGTTTCCTTTTGTAAATTTTATTAACTTGGTATATATTTCCATTTCACTGCCTTTACTTTTTTTTTTTTTTGCCTTTACTTTTTAAAGGGAAAGAAGCAGAACAGCATGGCCCAAAGCTAGGCAATGCAGGTT
Organism: Hippopotamus amphibius kiboko; assembly: GCF_030028045.1. Taxonomy (NCBI): domain Eukaryota; kingdom Metazoa; phylum Chordata; class Mammalia; order Artiodactyla; family Hippopotamidae; genus Hippopotamus; species Hippopotamus amphibius. Next base: position 17,337,222 of record NC_080203.1, on the reverse strand, counting down.
TTACGTTTCAATTTTCTTTCCCCAGAGAATGCAGATGATGTTGCAGAGCACATTTTAAATTTAATCAATGAATCAACTATTCTGGATGAAGAAGAAACAAAGATTATTGTTTCAAAAGTGTCCGATATTTCACAATGTGATGAGATAAGTATGAACCTAACCCAGACTATATTACAAATAATCAGTGCTGCTTTGGGAAAGCAAAACAATTCAGCATCTGGTCTGCATGAAGTAAGCAATGAGTAAGTACTAATACTTTGCTAAAATAAGTTATTTCAAAATATTTAAAATATATAGTATTAATTCCTTTGCATACAGTCATCACCAATTTGAAAGGTTAGATAGCTATGCGTTGAAAGCTCAGTTAGTACAATATAGTGGGGTCATTCTTCTCGAATCCCGCTTGTGAAAGAATGCATTCAAATTCTAACTGAACCTTAATGATAGCAACTTTCCAAATAAATAGTTACCCCAAACCAAACATCCAATCCATTTCCCCGGTCCTGGTGCTCCCCCAATGTTTCCCATTTCTATAAAATGCATCCACCCAATGCTCAAGCAAAAAACTTGAGAAGGACACTGGTTACCTCCCTGTACCTCACAGCCAATCAATAACCAAGTCTTGTACGAGGCACTGTACATAATTTTTTTAAATCCCGTAAATATTCCTGGAGTCCATCTACTTCTCTCCATCACAATCACAACCACCCTGGTCCTAGCTCCATTTCTCTAAGCTGACCTTCTACAATAACCTCTTAACTGGTCTCCCAGCCTCTGTTCTTGCCTCTGTTCTTGCCTATCTTCTACATAGTCGCCAGAATGATCTTTTAATGAATATATCAGATCATGTCATTCTCTTGCTTTTAAAACCATTCAGTGACTTTCTATTACATAAAATCCAAATTTCTTGGCCTATGAGGTCCTGCAGGATCTGGCTTTACATATATCAATTTCATTTAATCTTTAAAACAATCTTTTGAGATGAGTGCTTGTTATTATTAACTTTGCAGGTGAGGAGACTGAAACTTGATGAGGTCATTTGATATGCCCACACAGTTAGAAATTTAGAGGAGCTAAGCTTTAGACTTCAGCTGCTCGACTCCAAAGCCTGTGCTCTTATCGACTAATTTCTAAGCAATACAAAGATAGTGATTAAAACTCAAAGAAAGGTCTTACATTAAGAAAATCTTGTAAGGAGGATGGGTTTTACATTAAAAAGCTAAGAATGCTCTTCTCTACCTGTCTGTCCTTGCAGAATTCTGATGATAATTGAGCGTGCTGGTCACAAGATGGAGTTTCTTGGGAGGACAGCAAATCTGACGGTGGCCAACCTGGCTTTGGCTGTCCTGCAGGTGGACCACACATTTGAAGGCATGGCCTTCAGCATTCACTCCTATGAAGAAAGCACAGACCCTGAGGTGAGTGTAGCTCACGGTACTGAGAGCCAATCAGCCAAGCACTGCTCCAAGTCTTTGTTCATTTACTCCTTGGAGGGAGACAGGGTACTTTTTTAACTTTCAGAGAATCTTATAAAATACAAATATCCCAGGGAAGATTCATATATAACCCTTAGTAGGCCAACACCTTGGTTGGAATGGTGTCCATGAGGTGTACAGTGATACCACCTTTGGCCCTGTGGCCCCAAATCATCTCAAATGTCAGTTTATCATTAGCTGTCATTTATGGAGCACTTATTTGTTGGGCATTGTGTTACTATTTCATCTGTACAGATAAAGAAACAGAGAAGTTAAGTAACCTGCCTAAAGACACACAGCCTAATGGCTGAGCCAAGAGTCAAATTTATGTCTGGCTGGCTTTAAAGTCTGGGCCCTTTTCCCTACTCCACACTACCTTAGCCTTTGGTCACCAACTTATGTTCAGAACAATTTGGGAGAACAGCATTTTTTAAATTTATAGTTAAAAAATTATAAAATTTACGTACAAGGAAATGCATACATGCGTATACATTCTCTGATTTTTGACAAATGTGTACATCTGTGTAACTTAAACCCCTGTCAAGATATAGAACATTACTATCATCCCTGAAAGTCCTCTTGTGCCCATTCCCAGTCAATCCCTGCAACTGCTACCTCCATTGCCAACTGCTGTTCTGATTTTTTTTTTAACCATAGTGTTGCTTGTTCTAGAACTTTATATAAATGAATCACATAATGACTGTTTTGTATAAGGCTTCTTCCATGTGCTATAATGGGTGTTTTTTTTTTAAGATTCATTCTTTTGTTTCCATAGTTTCTTCTTTTTATTGCTGAATAATATTCCATTGTATGGATATACCACAGATTGTTTGGATTGCTTCTAGTTTAGGGCTACTATGTTTAGTGTTGCATTGAAGATTCATGTAAAAGTCTTTGTGTGGACATATTTTTTCATATATCTTGAGTAAATACCTAGAAATGGAATTGCTGGCTCATAAGCTGTATGTTTAAATTTGTAAGAACCTACCATACTGTTTTCTAAAGTGGTTAATGATGTGGAGCGATTTTCCATTTTTGTATTGGCCTTTTGCATATCTTCTTTGGTGAAGTATCTGTTAAAATCTTTTGCCTTTTTTTTTTTTTTTTTTGGGCTGTGCTGGGTCTTCTTTGTTGCCCATGGGCTTTCTCTCTAGTTGTGGCGAGCAGGGCCTACTCTTCATTGTGGTGCATGGGCTTCTCTTGTTGCGGAGCATAGGCTATAGGTTCACGGGCTTCAGTAGTTGCAGCACACGGGCTTCAGTAGTTGTGGCTCTCGGGCTCTAGAGCACAGGCTCAGTAGTTGTGGTGCACAGGCTTAGTTGTTCCGCGGCACATGGAATCTTCCTGGACCAGGGATCGAACATGTGTCCCCTGCATTGGCAGGCAGATTCTTAACCACTGTGCCCATTTTTCAACTGGGTTGTTAGTCTTCTTGTTGAGTTGTAAGTATATTTTACAAGTTCTGGATACAACTCAGATATATTTTGAAAATATTTTCTCTGTGGCTTACCTATTCATATCTTCAGTGCTGTCTTTTGATGAGCATACGTTTTAATTTTGATGAGGTATAATTTATCGGAATTTTTCTTTTATGAATAGTAATATGTGACTTGTCTAAGAAATCATTGCCTACCAGGGTCATGAAGATATTCTCTTATGCTTCCCTTTAAAAGATCTACGGTTTTAGTTTTTATGTTTAGGACTATAATCCTAATTAATTGAATTTAATTTTGTGTATGGTGTGGTGTATGGTTTGGAGTTAATTTTGTCTCATATAGATATCCAGTTATTCTAGCATCATTTATTGAAGACTTTTCTTTCCCCACTGGCTTGTTTTGGTAACTTTGACAAAATATCAAATAGTCATGTAAATGTAAGTTTACTTCTGAGTTTTCTATTCACTTCTATTAATTTTTTTGTATTGGGTTGGCCAAACCATTCATTTGTTTTTATCTGTAAGAGGGCTCTAGTAATGCTTAGTTGTCTTTAACTTCATTCAAAACAATTTTGTTAGATTGTATTATGACAGCTGTCATATCAGAATGCATTAAAAAAACATCAAAATTGGTGGATTTTTGTGTAGCCATTTTAATATTGAAGATGGAAGAAAAAAGCTACATTTTCAGTATATTATGCTTTATTATTTCAAGAAAGGTGAAAACACAAGTGAATGGAGGAAATTATTCTCTATTCAAGAATAATAAAAAGACATGATCTATTTGGGGGGAAAAGGCTATAGAGGACATTCTGGAGACAATAGGAGAAACATGAATATGGATGATATAAAATAATGTTATATCAATTAAAAATGCAGCTGAAATGCATAAAAAGATTTGTGCAGTGTATGGAGAAGCTGCTGTGACTGATTGTATGTGTCAAAAGTGGTTTCTGAAGTTTCGTGCTGGAGATTTCTCACTGGACGATGCTCCTCGCTTGGGTAGACCAGTTGAAGTTGATAACAATCAAATCACAACAATAATTGAGAACAATCAATTACACCACACGGGAGATAATCAACATACTCAAAATATCCAGATCAAGAGCTGAAAATCATTTGCACCAGCTTGGTTATGTGAATCGCTTTGATGTTTGGGTTTCACATAAGTTAAGCGAAAAAAACCTTCTTGACCATATTTTCTCATGCGATTCTCTACTAAAAAGTAATGAAAAAGTTCTGTTTTTAAAACAAATTGTGATGGGTGATGAAAAGTACCTTGCAATAATGTGGAACAAAAGAGATCGTGGGACAAGCAAAACGAACCACCACCAATCACACCAAAGGCTGGTCTTCATCCAAAGAAGGTGATGTTGTGTATATGGTGGGATTGGAAGGGAATCCTCTATTATGAGCTCCCTCTGGAAAACCAAATGATTAATTCCAGCAAGTACTGCTCCCAATTAGACCAAATGAAAGTGGCACTCTACTAAAAGCGTCCAGAATTAGTCAAAAGAAAACGCATAATTTTCCATCAGGATAATGCAAGACTGCATGTTTCTTTGATGACCAGGCAAAAACTGTTACAGCTTGGCTGGGAAGTTCTGATTCATCCGTCATATTCATTGCACCTTCGGATTTCCATTTATTTAGGTCTTTACAAAATTCTCTTAATGAAAAAAAATTCAACTCCCTGGAAGACTGTAAAAGGCACCTGGAACAGTTCTTTGCTCAAAAAGATTAAAAGTTTTGGGAAGATGGAATTATGAAGTTGCCTGAAAAATGGCAGAAGGTAGTGGAACAAAATGGTGAATACTTTGTTCAACAAAGTTCTTGGTGAAAATGAAAAATGTGTCTTTTATTTTTCCTTTAAAAGTGAAGGAACTTTTTGGCCAAGCCAGTAGATTCTTATGCCATTATCACATTATTTTTATTCCTGTAGTCTTAAAGAAGTCAGGTAGTGTGATTCCCTCAACTTTGTTCTTTCTCAAGATTGCTATGGTTATTCCAGGCCTTTTGCATGTCTATGTGAATTTTCAAATGTGCTTATCAATTTATACAAAAAAAAACTTGCCGAGACTATTATTGGGATTGAGTGGAAACTATAGATGTAGCTTCCACTCAATTTTGGGAGAATTAATTTCTTAGTAATATTGAGTCTTGTAACATTTATCCAGGAACATTTATTTGGGTCTATTTTAATTTCTCTCAGCAATGTTTTGTAGTTTTAAGTGGAGAGGTATTGCATGATTTGTATTAAATTTACTCTAAACATTTTGTTTTTTGATGCTGTTGCAAATGGAATTGTTTTTAAATTTAATTTTCCAATTATTTGCTGCAAGTATTTAAAAATAAAATTGATCTGCTGTATCTATATTTATCACCTATTTCTATTATCATCTATCTATCTATCTAAATCTTGTATCCTATGAACTAGCTAAACTCACCTAGTAGTTGTAGTAGTTGTTTTAGAGATTCCTTAGGCCTTTCTATGTAATGCCATCTGACAATGGAGACAGTTTAATGTCCTCCTTATTGATTTTTATCCCTTTTATTCCTTTTTTTGGCCTTATTTTGATTTTAGTACTTGCAATAAAATGTTGAATAAAAGTAGTTAAAGTGGACATCCTTTCTTGTTCTTGATATCAGGAGAAAAGTGTTCACTATTTTGCCATTACTGTAATATTAGCCATGGTTTGGTTTTGTTTTGTTTTTAATGCCCTTTATTTGATTGAGGAAGTTACCTTCTGTTCCTAGTTTGCTGAGAAATTTTATTGTGAATTGTTGCTGAGTTTTGTTAAATGCTTTTTCTTTATCTCTTGAAATAATCATTTGGCTTTTCTCCTTTATCTTCTAATATGGTGAATTGCTTTAATTTTAGGATGTTAAACCAATCTTGCATTCCTGGAAGAGACCCTACTGCTCATGATGTATTATTATTTGTATATATTGGTATTTTCAACTTGCTAATATTTTGTTAAGTATTTTTGCAATTATGTTAATGAAGGAAGTTGGTCTGAATTTTTTTTTCTAATTTCTTTATCAGGCTTTAGATTAGGGTTTTGTCAACTTTACAAAACTCTGTCAGAAAGAGTTCATGTAACAATTGGTGTTACTTCTTCATTAAATGCTTGATAGGGTTCACTAGGAAACTCTCTGGTTCTGGAATTTCTTTATGGGAAGTATTTTGATATCAAATCCAGTTTATTTAATGGGCACGGAGCCATTCTGATGTTCTATTTCATCTTGTGTCTGTTTTGGTTAGTTACATTTTTCTAAGAATTTATTTCAGTTAGCTTTTCAAGTTTACTGGCAAAAGTTGTTCATAACATTCCTGTATTTCTTAATGTCTAAAAGATTTATAACAATGGTCAGCAAACTTTTACTGTGAAAGGCAGATAGTGAATATTTTAGGATTTGTAAGCCATAAATGGTCTCTGTCTGCTGCACATTTTTTTCTTTCCTTTGCTTCCTTCCTTCCCTTCTTCCTCCCTTCTTTCTTTCTTTTTCATACCTTTTTAAAAATGAAATATAAAAGCCATTCTTAGCTAGAGACATACAAAAACAAGCCGTTGGTAGGATCTGGCCTGCTGACCAGTTTGTCAATCTCTGATCTACAGTAATAATCCCTCTTTCATTCTTGATATTGATAACTTCTTTTCTCACTCTTTTTTTCTTGATCAGGATAGCTAGGGTTTTTCAAGTTTGTTGATCCTTTCCAAGAACCAACTTTTGGCTTTGTTAATTGTTTTTGTTTTCTATTTTGTTGATATCTTTATTTCCTTCCTTGTATTTCCTTTAGGTTTAACTTGCTCTTCCTTATCTAGCTTCTTAAGGTGGATCCACCGACCACTGATTTTAAACCTTTCTTCTTTTCTAATACAGTCATAAAAAGCTATAAATATCTCTCTTATGCACTGCTTTAGCTGTAGTCTGCAAATTTTGATATAATGTATTTTCATGATCAGTCATTTCAAAATAGTTCCTACTTTCTTCTTTGATCCATGGATTATACAGGAGTGTATTCTTTAAGTCAAATATTTGGGATATATCTAAGATATATTATTGCTATTGATTTCCTGTTTATTTCATTTTTGCTATAGAATATACTCAGTATAATTTCAACCCATTTAAATTTATAGAGATTTGTTTTATAGCCCAGCATATGATCTATTTTGGTGTTTCATACACTTGAAAAACTTGTTGTTTCATGTGGACTTGAAAAAATGTACATTCTACAGTTGTTGGAAATATTGTACTATAAATATCAATTAGGTTTCAAGGTGGTTGATGGTGTTCAGATCATTAACATCTTTACTGATGTTTTTCCTAGTTATTTCCTAGTTTAAAGGGGTATTGAAATCTTTAACTTGGATTGTGAAATTGTGTATTTCTCCCTTTAGCTGTGTCAAATTTTGCCTTGTTTATTTTGGGGCTCTGTTGTTAAGTGAATACGTGTTTATGTTGTTATGTCTTCCTAATAATAACTCTAATCCTAACCTATTTATCATTATGAAATAGCTCTTTTTATTTCTGGTAATATTCTTTGCCTCGTAGTCTATTTTATCTGATTTTAATATAGTAATTTCAGCATTCTAATGCTTACTGTATGTATATATACAGATATATTTATGTTTGTTCTTTCATCCACTTACTTTCTAACTATTTGTGTATTCATATTTAAAGTGCATTTCTTATAGATAGCATATAATTGTGTTTCACTTTTTTATCCATCTGAAAATATCTGCCTTTTAATGGAGTGTGTAGTCCTTTAACATTTAACATAATTTTTTATATGATTGGATTTAGGGCTACCGTTTTATTTTATTTTCTATCTGTCCCTCTGGTTTTTGTTCCTCTGTTCCTCTTTTCCTATATTTTTGATTTATTTTAATATTTTTTTATAATTAAATTTTAATTTTTTACCACCTCTTTAGTTACATCTATTTGCATTATTTTCTTAATGGTTGCTCTAGAGATTACAATACACATCCTTATATTTTTGCAGTCTACTTAGAGGTAATATTGTACCACTTCATGTAAAATGTAGAAACTTTAACCATACATATCCATCTATACCCTCTGTCTTTTATGTTATATTGGGTTGGCCAAAAAGTTCGTTCACTGATAGTTGTCATATATATTTTGAATGTTACTAAGAAGATGAGAAAACCCACTAGACGATGTTATAACCATCACTTTAAAGAGTCTTATGAAATTGAGAGAAAAAAATAATCTTTTATATTTACTTAGATATTTATCATTTTTGATGTTCTTTATTTATTCCTGAAGGTCGGCATTCCATCTGGTAATATTTCCCTTCAACTTGAAGAAATTCACTTAGCATTTCTTGTAGTATAAAGTCTGATTATAATGAATTTTCTTAGCTCTCATTTATCTGAAAATGTCTTTATTTTGCCTTTATTCTTGAAAAGTATTGTTTACTGTAGAATTCTGGATTGGCAGCATTTTATTTATTTATTTGTTTATTATTTTTGGCTGCACCATGATGCTTGTGGATTTTAGTTCCCTGACCAGGGATCAAACCTAGGCCCTCAGCAGTGAAATTGTGTAGTCTTAAGCACTGGACCACCAGGGAATTCCTAGCAACATTTTAAAGATGTTGTTTCACTCTCTTCTGGCCTCTATGTTGTTCTCTGATCAGAAATTAGTAATCATTTGAATTTTTGTTTCTCTGTTTATGATGTGTAACGTGTCATTTTTCTCTAGTTGCTTTCAATATTTTCTCTTTTTTTTTTTGCAATTTGACTATTATGTGCCTAGGCATGTTTTTCTTCGTATTTTTCTTGCTTGAGGTTTGATGAGCTTCTTGAATCTGTAAGTTTATGTCTTTCACCAAATTTAGGGAGATTTCTGCCATTATTTTTTTAAACATTGCTTCTTCACCATTCTCTCTCTCCTCTCCTTTTGGGACTCCAATTCCACGCATGTACGATTTTTTGATGCTGCCCCACAGGTACCTGAGGCTCTGTTCACGTTTGCAATCATTTTCCTATGTACTCTTTTTTTTAAAAGTATTTATTTATTTATTTATTGGCTGCATTTGGTCTTTGTTGGTCCGCGCAGGCTTTCTCTAGTCACGGTGAGTGGGGTGGGGGGCTACTCTTCATTGTGGTGTGCGGGCTTCTTATTGTGGTGGCTTCTCTTGTTGCAGAGCGTGGGTTCTAGGCACATGGGTTCCAGTAGTTGTGGCACTTGGGCTCAGTAGTCGTGGCACAGGGGCTTACTTGCTCCACAGCATGTGGGATCTTCCCTGATCAGGGATCGAACCCGTGTCCCCTGCAGTGGCAGGTGGATTCTTAACTACTGCGCCACCAGGGAAGTCCCCTTATGTACTCTTCTGATAGTATAATTTCTATTGATTTCTCTTCAAGTTCATTGACCTCTGTCATCTTCAAGTTACTATTGAGCCCACCAATGAAATTTTTAAAATTTCAATATTGTATTTTCAGTTCCAGAATTTCCATTTTGTTCTTTTTTTGCTTCTGTTTCTCTGCTGTTATTTACTCCTTTGCATTAATTGCAAGTGCATTTTCTTTAAACTCCTAAGCTAGTTGTCCCAGCTATTTTAAAATCTTTGTCTGCTCACTCTAACATCTGGGTCATCTCAAGGTTGATCTCCATTGATTGTCTTTACTTGAAAATGGGTCGTATTTGTTCTTCTTAACATACAGGGTAATTTTGGATTATGTCCGGGCTTTTGTGAATGGTATCTTGTGGAAACTTTGGATTCTACTATATTTCTCTGAAAATTATTGATTTTTGTTATATCAGACAATTAACATGGTTGGAATCAAACTGTAGATTCCATCTCTTGGATGGCAGCTAAAATCTCAGTTAAGTTCCTTTATCCTTAGTTGAAGTCTGTCCTATACATATGTGGTTTCGAGGTCAGGCCGAGTTTATACTCTGAGTTTTGGCTCCCCATTGCTAGCTCTCTTCTCTTCAAGATCTCCCCCTGACCTTCTAGTGTCTGTGGTTGCCTTGACCTTTGTTTTCTGGTTCTTCATGCCACAAACCCTGCAGGTTTTCTATCAGAATTTTGAGTGTCCTTCACAGTGTTCATTTCAGGCTGCCATCTGGCTAACAGCTGTAAAAACAGGTAATTCACCTTGCGATGTCACCCTTTTCCAAGTGTCTACTCTTCTTCAGAACCTGCCTGGTTTTATTCATTTTCCGGTGTCTTCAAGTGATTGTTATTCTACATAGTTGTTACATGCAGGAGGGTTGAGTCCATTAGGAGCTACTCAGGCATACTGGAAGCAAATGTCTTCCCACTGAATGTTGTTTACATATAGGGTTTTCTATTATAGACCTTGGTGGAGAAAAATGTCAACCAACCCCAATGACCTTCTTGGTACCAAACTGCACACATATTGAAGCTAAATCATCAACTCTCCATAGTACTTGATTGCCCTAGCAAAGTTCATTTGTGCCAGGAGAAGCGCCATATGGCTTTTGGACTCACAATTCATTTTTAGAAATATTACAAGCTTTCATCTCCCCAGGATATACCCAGCTACTAGATAATAGTTCCTTGAAAGGCAGCATGCATAATGAGGAAAATGTGGCCCAAAACACATATGTGTTTGTTCAACTACATCCAAGCTATGTGACCCTAGACAAGGCACTTAACCTTTCTGAGCTTTCATTTGCTTACATAATACTACATACCTTTCAGAGTTGATAGTGGGATTAAGTGACAGAATGCTTGTGAGGGTGCTCATATACCCTGTTTTTCCTGGCAGAGTCCAGGTTTATGACTGTGGTTTCAGTGTAATTATTGGCAAAGCCCTCTTTCACTCTCAAAAATGTAACTGTACTTATCAAATACTATTACCAATCAAATCAGCAAACCCTTCTGATAGTGAGCCTCTAATTCCTAAGGCCTATTGCCTCACTTCCCCTGCCCCACTTTTCTTTTGGGGGGTGAAGGGTCTACGCAGCATATGGGATCTTAGTTCCCTGACCAGGGATTGAACCCCTGCTGGAGGCATGGGGTCTTAATCACTGGACCACCAGGAACGTCCCCAAAGACCTCTTTTTTTTTTTTGGCCACACTGGGCAACATGTGGGATCTTAGTTCCCTGACCAGGGAATGACCCCTTGAACCCTGCAGTGGAAGCGCAGAATCTTAACCAATAGACCACCAGGAAAGTCCTCCTGCCCCACTTTTTAAGAAAAGCATTGCTCAATAAACTGTGAGACAAGTGCCTAATGCCATTGTGTTGGGTTTTTTTCTGTTTTTTTTTTTTTTTTTTTACCCATTCTCAGAACTATATGGGAGAAAGTAGCCGACTTTTGAAGACAGGCCTTTATTTCTGAGAATTACGGCAAAGCCATTTTACAATTACATTACTTGCCATTCCTCTTTCCACCTCTATGAATACCCAGGTGGAAGCAGGTCAAAGGGAGAGAAACAAGAATAGGTTGAGAAAGGAGAAAGTGCTGTGTGTGTGTGTGTCTGGGTCTGTGTGCCCCTGGGTCACATCTGGGCCTATGATCTGAGTGTGCGTGTGTGTGCATGCGTGCATGTGTGTAAAAGGTGCCGCATAGCTGGTGGAGCTAGTTCCCACCCTTCAGCCCTCCGTGTGATCCTCTAAGGGCTGAGGCTGGGGTGGGGCGGGAATTGGGGAGGACTTCAAGCTGATGGGTGATAACTCCAGTTTTCATTTCCTGGCTTTTCTTGGCAGATTTCCCTAGGTGAAGTCCCTCTGGGGAGGGTTTTGGCCTCCATATATTTACCTAAATCACTGAGGGAGAGAATACCTCTTAGCCACTTACACACCATCTTGTTTAATTTTTTTGGCCAAACTTCACTCTTTAAGGTAAGTTCTTGCCTCTGGTAACTGTCATGAACTGACATACGGTGACTCACTGTAATTATGAACTCCTATTTTCATGATGTTCTGTTTATTTTCGAATATACTCTCTGATTTATTCCACAAGACTCCCAGCACAACCCCTGGCTCTCAACATGAATCAATGTCTACTTTAATGATGTTCCCCAGTTTTTCATTTTCACAGCTTCTCAGTTTTGAAAGGGACCTTAAAGATTATCTGGTAACCAAACGAAAGCCTTTAAGATGTTTCAAAACCAAAAAAGAACAGCGAGTTCTTCTGATGAGATGCAATTTCAGCTTGTCAGTGCTTCCCTCCCAAATCTCTCCTGGCTCCTCAAAGCCAAGATGCCCATCTCTCGGGCCAATTTATTTCAAGCTGAGTAGTGTCCAGGAGGACACGCCTACAGACATTGTTGCTTCTTCTCACCGCCTCCACAGAACCTTCTCTAAGGGCTCCAGTCCTTACCTGCATTAAAACAGAGAGGCGGTAAGATGTGGTGGTTAACAGCATGGACCCTGGGCCAGATGCGGAATTTAAAGCTAGCTATGCCATTGTCTACCTGTGTGAACTTGTGGGCAAGTTCCTCGACCCCCAGTGCCTTTGTAAAACGGGAGAATAGTAGTACCTCACTGGGCTGTGGAAGGATTAAAGGAGTTAATACACATAAAATGCTTAGAATATGGCCAGGCACATAATTAACACCATATAAGTGTTTGCATTTATTTTACTATTTGCCTGTCTTGGGGCTCTGCCTAACAAAAAGCCCCTTTCTTCAGCCTGCTCTGTCCCATCTAGCTGTTGGGAAGACAGCAATCAGTGTTTGCATGACATTGTTGATGATGATTGCTGCTAATTGTTATTATTTAACATTTCATCTATTTCTCACGAGAAATCAAGACTCAAAGAGTACTGTGATCTGGATGTTTGTGTTCCCTCAAAACTCTTGTGTTGAAATCCTAACCTCCAAGGTGATGGTATTAGCAAGTGGGTCCTTTGGGCAGTGATTAGGTCATGAGGGTGAGGCCCTCATGAATGGGATTAGTGAAGCCCTTATAAAAGAGGCCCCAGAGAGCTCCCTCACCCCTTCCACCATGTGAGGACACAGCAAGAAGGTGCCATCTCTGAACCAGAAAGCAAGCCTTCACTAGAACCCAACCATGTAGGCACCTTAATCTTGGATTTCCAGCCTCCAGAACTGTGAGAAATAAATTTCCGTTATTCACAAGCCACTTAATCTGGACTTTGTTATAGCAGCCCTAATAGACTAAGACAAAAAGGTTAAGTAATTTTGCCCAAGGTCAAATAGCTAGGAAGTGGCATAGATAGGAATCAAACCCAGGATGTCTGACTCCAAAGTTCAAGTATTTAAGAGGTTCATACATTAACACCCGGGTGTGTTTGAATTTTCTAAAGAAGCTATCCAAAGAAGTGCATTTCTAATGGTCAAATTTTCACAGAGTTATTTTGGGGGAGGTTGTACTGAGCCAGCTTAAACATACCACATACCACCTCAATATAACACACTATCTCCAGCTATGTCTGTAGGATGCTTGGTTCTCCTGGAATTCTGTAACCGCTCTTCTCTATCTAAATTCTATTTGTTTCTGTGGGCTTAGCTCAAATTCCACCCAGGAAGTTTACCTGCAGTTCATGAGCCCCTGCTCTCCTCCTCACCCCTTGCTTGTATTCTTACACCTCTGCCTAGTTTCTAGATTGGTATTCCCAAGGAGGTTGTGGCATATCATGGCTCAGGCATGTTTTATTTTCATGGCACCTAGCACAGGGCTAGGTATCCAACAGGTTTTCAGTAGCTATATATTTATTAGACATTTTTCTAATGGAAAAAAATAGGCTGGACCCACAACAAGTGAGTTAATTAACAAATAATTTTAATAAAAATTAGGAATGTGGTTCATGGTACTCAGACCCTTTTGGCAAGCTTGTAAGTTATTGGTATCATCTCAGATGCCATTATTTTGGTTTTAGTTTCTCTCCTTTCTTCAGAGAGCTGTGCTTGTTTTGTAGAATAAAGATAAACCTGTTTTGCATAGATTTCACACCTAATAAGTCATTTTTATTCCCTAACACCTTCCACTGAAAGAGATTAAAGATCTTTGCCAAAATTAACCTTCAGACGTCATAGTGCTAGATGAAGAAGGATTAGAAGTAGCTTACCATCAATTTCAAAACTGGAAGCGTCCTTATAATTCATCGTGCCCATCTCCTCATTTTACCAATGAGGATATTGAGACCCAGAGAGGGGAAGGGACCTGCTGGAGGTGACACAATTTATTCAATTTATTCACCCAGTTATTTATTCAGTTAGCAAATATTTCTTGAATTCCTACTGTGTGTCTTGTGTGCTGCTGGATGGGGGGATTCTCCCATGGAAGGGGGTGACCTGAGGCTGGGGCCTGGACCACTGGTTTTGGGGGAGTAAGCACTTACAAGAGATTCCACCATTTAAGCACATCCTCCCCCTGCCATGAACTCCAAATCTCATGGCCCTGCTTTAACACTGCTTCTTCTAACATCTTTCAATCAAAGTCTTAACTGTCATTACAACATACTACCTTAAAGATCGTTGATAAGATGCCACTCTTGGAAAACATGTATCTCCTCTTCCACTCCTCCACTAGTTGGCAGTTCTCGGGGAGAGGGACAAAGCACGAGGCAAGTACAATATGGCACAGGGGTTCTGGAAACATGCGGAGGGCACCTTCCTCTGTGTGGGAGCTCAGGAAAGGCCTACTGTAGAAGAGGCATCAGCTGAGACCCGAGGTTGAGTACCAGCTAGAAGATGAAAAAGGGTAAGGAGAAGGAGGGAGGAGTGTTTCAGACAGAGGAAATCCTTTCTGTAAAGGTTCAGAAGTGAAATCGGTACAACTGGAGCCTAGAGCCAGAGGGTGGAAGAGTGAGCAATGGTTTATTTCCTTTCCCTGCATGGCCGCCATTTTGTAGGTCAAGGAAATAAAGCCAGAGAGCTGGTTAATTCAGTCCCGGGTCACTGTGTGTTTCTCCTCCTTTTGCCTTTTTACTACAGAAAACTACACCTCTTAGACTAAGTTGGGAGGGTTGTTAGATATTGTTTGGTCCACCTTCCTTCATGTCATCAGTATCCCAGAAAGGGGAAGGGACTTTCGAGAAACAAGAGGGCCTGGGCTAAGACTTGGTCTTTTGACCATCGGCCAGGCCCTTTCCACCATATCTTGCTGCAGACTCTCCTCTACATCAGACCACCCCAGGGGAATTCCTCTGGGAAGGGAGCACTGAACCATCAGGCTGGCTTTGGACGGACAGAGTTGGTCAGGAACAGGAAGTGAGAAGCTTCCTAGGGGAGCTCCAGGCTGTGTTCATAATTCCTCATTTCTCAGTGGCTGCAGGGCTCAGAAATTTGAGGGCTTGGCATCTTCTAAAAGTGGCCCAGCAGACTCCTCAAGGGACATCTGGGCTCCCCTCCTCTAGGCTTTCTTGGCAAGTCCTCAGAGGCTTTGCTTCCCCTCCCTCCTGTCCTGCACCTGCCCCATCTCCCGTCTCTTCAGGTGTGCCCCGCAAATGGCACCCTCCCAGCTGCCTTGCCTCCTAGAGCCTTGGCCTGTGCCACTTTGGCCCTGTTAATTAGCAAGCTGTGCACCTCAGTGGCTACATTCTAGTTGTTTCCTTTAGACCAATGTTTATGAAGCATCCCTGCTCTATCATTCACCAGCTATGTGAGTTTGTCCAAGCTTCTGAGCCTCCCCAAGCCCCAGTTTATCTGAAAAATGCCTCCATTGTTCCAGTGAGGACTGAAGATAGCGCATGTGGAAAACATTTAACAAAGTAACTGGCTCACCGTGGGTACAAGATAAACTCCCTGCTGTGTGCTAGGCCGTGCAGGGACGCCAGGACACACAATGCCTCTGCTCAGAGTTCATGGTGCCCTAGGGAGGACACTTGTTCCAAGCTGGATGGTAGTCAACCTGCTTCCATTGCCAGTAAGGATGGAACAGGAAGAGGCTTCTAACTAACCCATGATGGGTTTGTGTTCCTTATAAGAAGGGGCTTCCTCAAAGTAGGTAAGGATGGGTGAGGGTTAGAGCTGGGATAAGCTGTGCAATGTCAGAGTCTGGAGAGTTACCTAGTAGGCAATAGTTTAACTTTTTGCTAGGGCAGTACTGAGTTGCAGGTGCAAAACCAGAGCTTGTTGGATAGATATTTGGATATATGGCTGGATTAATGAATTGGTCTAGTTAGGTATAATTTAGACCTAATGTGAAGACAGGAGATGAGTTAAATTACCTCTAAAACTTCCTTCTTAGCTTGTGATTTTATTTTCCACATTTTTGTACTGAATGCTGTGTAGTACTTCAAAATTCTAGACAGATAACTAACATGCCAGAAATTTGAAAGGTAGGACCTGAACTCCTCATCTTTGTATGTTTCATCTGCAGACCCAAAACGTTGCTAAAGCGTTATCCACATATGTTGTGAGCGCCAGCATTTCAGATACATCCATTCAAAACCTGGCCGACCCAGTGGTTATTACTCTGCAGCATGTTGAAGAAAACCAGGTAACATATCCATTTTCATCTCAGAATAAAAAAGCCTCAGAACCTCCTCCTGATTCCCCTGTTAAAAATAATTGGCTACTTGGGACGTCCCTGGTGGACCAGTGGTTAGGACTCTGTGCTCCCAATGCAGGGGGCCTGAGTTCGATCCCTGGTCAGGAAACTAGATCCCACGTGCATGCCACAACTAAAGATCCTGCATGCCACAGCTAAGAGCCCGCACGCAGCAATGAAGATCCCACATGCCACAACTAAGACCCTGTGCAGCCAAATAAATATTAAAGTAATAATAATAATAATTGGCTACATAACAGATGTGATTCCAAGACAATGAAGATTGTTCCATTCCAAGTAGCAGAGATGTATTGTAATTGGGGCCTTCTAGAAATAATGCCTTAGCCTAAAGGAATAAGTAATAGTGGGTTTCTAGCACTATGGCAGATTGGCAGGGGAGTGACTGGGGGCAGGTGGATCTGTTGGTTGTCCCATTTCTCTAAATGATATTTAATTTGGTTTATTTTTGAGGGAGGCAAACAAGTTAATTCAAAATAATGGAACATTTTTATCCTTTGAATTTCCATGAAGAGCATTAAAATATGTATTAATTATCACCAAAGAATTAAAACCATTGTCATATGGCATAACATAAGGTATATATTACTAAATGATCAAATTTAGCCGTGGTATGAGAATGAACTACTATTCCATTCTTTGATGTTAATGTATGTCCAGTGTGGAGTCTTAATAGCTTCCTTCATTGCCAATCTAAAAGACCATATGGTACAGCATATTTTTCACAGATCTGAATTCTAGAAGGGAAGAAGGAAGAGTGGGAGAGGGAACTTAAGAAAATAGATACCAAATGAAACATGTTTAATGGGTAAGATCTCTTAATTCTGGCTGGGGCCACAGCTCTCCAAGCATCCCCCATAATCAATTTCTCATTGCTTGCCAGTTCCTTGGAGATTGCAAGAGCTGGTGAGACTTCAGGAATGCTCACTAAGCCTAATGAAGAGGCGGTTCAATCTTGTATCCATAAGGCTTGACCTCGGCCGTGAGCCCCAAATTCCACAGCTCCACAAGAAACACCTACCGCACATCAGACCTGCACTGGCCATTCACAGCCTCCTCCTGGTCCTTGCAGGAGGATGTGGCAAATTCTTATGTTACCAAATACTTTATTTTTTTTTAATTATTTATTTTATTGGCTGTGTTGGGTCTTCGTTGCTGCACACGGGCTTTCTCTAGTTGCAGCGAGTGGGGGCTACTCTTCATTGTGGTGCGTGGGCTTCTCATTGCAGTGGCCTCTCTTGTTGCAGAGCCCAGGCTCTAGGCACGTGAGCTTCAGTAGTTGTGGCACATGGGTTCAATAGTTGTGGCTCACGGGCTCTAGAGCTCAGGCTCAGTAGTTGTGGCACACGGGCTTAGTTGCTCTGTGGCATGTGGTATCTTCCTGGGGCAGGGATCGAACCCATGTCCCCTGTATTGGCAGGCGGACTCTTACCCACTGCGCCATCTAGGAAGTCCCACCAAATACTTTAAACGACACATACCAGATCACCATGCAGCAGTAACATGTTGTTTTCTCATTTGTAAACCCCAAGATACTTGGGGTTCGTTCTAAAACCAACTCACAAATGGTCCGTGTGTGTGTGTGTGTGTGTGTCTACTGTTTGAGAAAATATCAAGAAGAAAACACGTGCATAATGGTCATTGTATGGTAATGATCACAAGGCAAGGTATTTATCTCTTATTTTTCTTTTTTCTAGAATTATGATCAAGTTCAGTGTGCCTTTTGGGACTTTGGGAATAACAGTAAGTATTTTTCTTAGCAAGCTTTGGCTTTGGTTCTAAATGAGACTTTGCCCCTGACCATGTTGCTATTTGGCAGTTACATGAAGCAAGTTGTACTGAAGCTACTGTCTTTTCAGACCCTACAGGGAACTCTGAATGACCAAGATACAAATATGAGTTTCATATCTAACTAGGGCATGGGAGTTTTTTTTTTAATTTTCTTTCTGAGAAGAGACTTATTTGGAGATTAGAAAAAAATTGCACAACTTAGCAAGCTGGAAGAAAGAAAGTTGGAAGACCCAGTGCAGGGCAGCCTTGAGCTGTTTGAGGAAAGTTAAGGATTGAAAATCTGGCTCTTTATCTGTCTTTCCTATGAGATTTGCCACGTCTACTGTCTCCTTCCATTTTTCCTTCTCCTCTGCATTGACAGTGTGACCTTGGATGCTCCATTTACTCTCTAGGGGCTTGAATCTTTTTAATCTTTTCATGGAGGGGGTAAGACTTTCTGATTGGTCTCAAAGGGCACTTCCTGCATAGCCGGGTAGGAGTCTTTGGGGACCATAAGAGAAGGGGTCGTGGGAATAATGCCATTTGAAGCAACATGAATGGACCTGGAAATTGTCGTACCGAGTGAAGTAAGTCAGACAGAGAAAGATAAATGTCATATAATATCGCTTATATGTGGAATCTAAAAAAAGGGTACAAATGAACTTAGTTACAAAGCAGAAGTAGAGTCACGGATGTAGAAAACAAACTTATGGTTACCAGGGAGGAAAGCGGGGTGGGGGGTGGCGATGAATTGGGAGGTTGGGATTGACATATACACACTACTAGATATAAAATAGACAACTAATAAGAACCTGCTGCATAGCACAAGGAACTCTACTCAACACTCTGTAATGACCTATATCGGAAAAGAACCTAAAAAAGAGTGTTTATATGTATATGTATAACTAGTTCACTTTGCTGTATGGCAGAAATTAACACAACATTGTAAATCAACTACACACCAATGAAAAAATTTTAAAACAAGAGAGAAGGGGTTGTGGAAGGGGATTGCTGAATGGGTTCCTCTTAAGCTTGCCATTGCCATTGAAATCTCCAGGGATATAGCCAAATCTCAGGGAATTCCCACACAGAAGCAATTGCCCCTGGAATGCCAGGAGTGGCTCTGGGATCAGTTCTTCCACCTGTGGAAGCTCTGCCTAGGACTTTTCTTTTTTTAGTATCCTTGGAATCCTGGGGAAAAAGGGGGAAATTCGCTTCCCATTCAACTCCCTAGGATGTGGGAATACTACTGCTTTCTTACAACAGAGATAGCACTGTCCTTTTCTGGTCCTCCTAGTCGCCCAGGAAAAGATTTCCATAAAATGATAAGCTTTGTCCCCCTCAGCCTCAGTAAGTTGGTCTGTGTGTTCATTAATGCCCGTTGCTGGGCTCCTCCCAGGTCATCTTTTGCCCCCACCCCTCTGTCCATGGATACAGAACTTCTGGAATCTATTGGCATTATCCTGGATGGACAAATTTGGACCACACTTAGCTGCCTGCCTTAGAATAGCCCCTCTGGTCTAGTACTATTCTGAAGGTTTTACTCTAAATTTGGTCTAGTACCCAAGATCTACAGGTTCTCAAGGTATGTGGGTTAGTTCTAGAACCCTGAATATGCTTAGGAGTGAGAAGCTAGGCAGGTGTTAAGTAGACCAGAGGCTTTAATTGGCCCTAAGGAGTTCCAGACCATGATCTGACTTGAATGCAGAGCACTTGAGACCACTTGAATTCTGGGTTGAACTGGTTGTTTCGGATGTTTATTCCAGTCCGACGGAGGAGGCCCACGTGTCAGCCTATATTCCATAGCTCACGTCTTTCAAAAAGTTCTAGATCTACCTGTTTCCTCTTTGTGCTACTTGAAAAAACAGTCCTTACTCTGTCATTCCAGCATGGTGGCAGGACTGTTCATCATTGGAGTCTGTCCTAGTCTGTGGAAGAACAGGGAAAGTGAGAACCAAAGAAGTTATGCCATTTACGAAGTCCCGTGCAAGTCAATTTCGCCTATTAGACTTAATTTAATTTCAGTGTTCAATTATACCACTCTCCTGCTGTCTTAACAAACAATACTAATTATAGCACATGTTGGAGAGGTACATATAATGAAAAGTTAAACATTTCTGAGAAAAACAAAATTGCTTTGAAATTCCCTTCTGTCACTTGCAGATGGGCAAGGTGGATGGAATTCATCAGGCTGCAAAGTAAAGGAAACAAACGTAAATTACACAATCTGTCAGTGTGACCACCTCACCCATTTTGGAGTCTTAATGGTAAGTCGTTTCTTAATCACTCCTTGATAGAATTTTGACAACTTTTATTAGATTGCAGACCAAGAATATATGTGTGAACTAAGTTATGGAGAAGTGGCATGCAAGTGGAAAAAAGCCCCCACCTTGTTCATTCAAAGTAGAGCAAACTGAAACAAATACTTATTTTTCTCCTTGTAAAATTAATGCCTGCTCGTCAAAATCCAAACATTACAGAAAAGATCCCTATGATCCACCTCCCAATAGATCACCACCTTTAACACCTTTATGTATATTCTTTCAGATTCTTTTCCTGCGTGTATATTAATATGTTTTTGTTTTATAAAAATGGGATCAAATTATTCATACAGTTTTTACCACTTGCTTTTCACCTAACAATAAATATTGGACACGTTTCAGGCAAATACATATCCATCTACTTAAATTTTTTAAAATTCTTTTATAGTATTCCCTCGTGTGGATTTTACACAATGAATTTAACCAATCCCCTATAGGTAGGCATGAATTGTTACTGCTTTTCTCCATTATGAACAATGCTGTAATACACATTTTTGTTTGTCTTCTAATATTTGTATAAGTATTTCTGTAGAACAAATTGATGGAAGTAGGATTGCTTCCAATTAAAATGTGAAATTTTAATATTTATTGTCTAATTGCAGTATAGGAAAGATTTTTTTTTTTGGCAGCATTTTGTCTTCGTTGCAGGCTTCTCATTACGGTGGCTTCTCTTGTTGCGGAGCAGGGGCTCTAGACACGTGGGCTCAGTAGTTGTGGTACACGGGCTTAGTTGCTCCGTGGCATGTGGGATCTTCCTGGAGCAGGGCTTGAACCCATGTCCCCTGCATTGGCAGGTGGATTCTTTACCACTGCACCACCAGGGGAGTCCCAAGATATATTTTTTAATACTTGCGGTGCTTCACCAAAGAAGAGTTATCTGACCAATTCAGGCTTAGAACCTCGGAGTCATTATTAACCCTTCTCTCCTTCGTTTCCTGTGGTCCTCCCTAACATTGGAAGTGGATGAATTTTCCTTCAGAATGGCTCTTAAATGTGTTTCCTTCTTCTCTACCCACCCTTGAGTACTTTCTTAGTTCTCCTAAGTTGCTCTATTGTGTATATTATATACTGGTATCTGAATGTGTTGTGTATGAGTTGTTTCTTCTGCTAATGGTAAGCTCCTTGAAGGCCGAGAGTCTGTTTTATATGTCTTTTTTTTTATCATATCTATTCAACAAATAAGAGATGCTCCATTGATCTTTGTTGAACTGTAAGAATTTTGTTTACCTTCCTCCAAATTAGTTAAAACATTACAGCATGAGTCAAAAGACCAGGGCCCACATTCCAGCTCTGTCACTATCTATGTGATCTTGGTCAGATTATTTCACTTGTTTGGACCTTGAATTTTCTTCTGAAATGTGAAAGATTGGAGTAGACCAAGGTTTCTTAACCTCAGCACTATTGCTATTCTGAGCCAAATAATTCTTTGTTGTGGGTGCTGTTTTGTGCATTCTAGGATGTTTAGCAGCATTCCTGGCTTCTACCCACTAGATGCCAGTAGCACCATCTCCAGTTGTGACAACCAAAAATGTCTCCAGACATAGCCACATGTCCCGGGTAGGGACAAAATTGTGTCCAGTTGAGAACTACCAGAGAAGACCAGTGCTTCTTAATCTTTTATGAGTCACAAAGCTCCATTACCATCTGATGAAAGCTATGGACCATCTTCCCAGAATGATGCATACATATATTCAAATAATTTTGCATACCATTTCAGGTCTTTTATGGTCCTTAGGTTAAGAAGCCACTGGTTTATGTTATCTCTAAGGCCCATTTTGTCTCTTAATTTTATGAAAATTATTTAAGGTCTGAGGGAAAGGAACATTTTTTGATTTCTGTGCAGTGTTTTGGGATGCTCAGTTCAGATAATAATTCACTTTATATCCCCAATTCACATCTAATTAGTTTGGTTATATTTGAAGTATGGAACATGTTAATGACAATAAAACCAAGGACTAAATATTCTTCCAGTGCTGTTGATGGCTTTCCATGCCCTACACACAGTAAGTTGCACTAGGCATACTCAACAAACAATATATAGTCTTATTGTATATCCATCTACATACTCCGGTTTTATAAGAGCTTTGACAGAGATGCTGTACATCCTGGGAACCTCCTGTTAGCGCTGGAAGCGTTTTACCATTAACTTGCCCTGGTGAATGTATAAAATACAACACATTGCATTCCCTAGGATTTATCCAGGTCTGCAGTGGATGCAGTGAATGAACGGATATTAGTGCTTATAACATACATCGGATGTGGAATCTCCTCCATTTTCCTGGGCGTTGCGATAGTGACATACATAGCTTTTCAGTAAGTTGGTAGAGTCTTATTCTTAAGTTCAGTTTGGTTTGATGGATGTTATTGGCATAACCTTGTTAATTTCATGTTAATTTCACAAAAAGGTCCTTATTCATCACAATAGGGAGAGGTCAGATCCATTAGATTATGAAGTGGGCAGTTTAAAAACAACCAAGGCCCCTCTGGAAAAAAGAAAGATTGTAATTGAATTTTTTAAAAAGCAAGAGCGTTGAGATAGGAAAAGATATCTCTAACAGGATAGAAAAACAATAACCATAAAAGAAAAAGTTGATAAATTGGACTTCATTAAAATTAAGAACTTTTTTACATCAAAAGATACTATGAAAATAGTGAAAAGACAAACCACAGATTGGGAGAAGATATTCACAATGCATATATCTGACAAAGGACGTATGCAGAATACATAAAAACTACAAAGTGAAAAGCAAAAGAAAGATAATACAGTTAAAAATGGGCAAAAGACTTGTACAGGCACCTCACAAAGAAGATATCCATGCCTAGTCCTAACCCCTACCCAAATGGCTAACGAGCATGTAACAAGGTTCTCAAAATCATTACTCATCAGAAAAATGCTAATCAAAACCACAATTACACTTCTGTGCACCCACCAGAATGGCTAAAATTAAAAATACTGAAAGTAGCAAAGGCCAACAAGAATGTGGAAAACTACAAATGGCACAGACACTTTGGAAAATTCTTTGGCAATACTTACTAAAGATAAATATCCACCTAGCTGTTGACCCAGAAATTTCACTCTTAAGGAGAAATGATTGTATGTCCACTGAAAGATATATACAAGAATATTCACAGCAGCTTCACTTATAGTGGCCCCAAATTGCAAAAAAAAAAAAAAAAACCCCAATATACATTAACAGTTGACTGGTTGAATAATTTGTAGTATATTCATAAAAATAAATAAACTACAGTTGGCCCTTGAACAACACGGGTTTGAACTGTGTGGGTTCTCATATGCAGATTTTTTCAATAGTAAATACTACAGGCCTGCATGATTCGAGGCTGACTGAATCTGAGGATACAGAATCGTGGATAAGGAGGAGGGAAAACCATAAGTTATATAAGGACTTTTGACTGCTTGGAGGGTCAGTGCCCCTAACTCCCACATTGTTCAAGGCTCAACTGTACTTCTACACAATATAGCGTAATATCTAAATCTCAAAGGCAGAGAGTTGAGCAAAGAAAGTAAGAAAAAGAAGAGAACATGCTGTATGGTTCCATTCATATGAAGTTCCAAGTACAGGCAAAACTAAATCTATGCAGATAGAAGTTAAACTATTGGTTACCTCTAGTGGAGGGTATTGAATGGGAGAAGGAATGAGGGAGCTTTCTGAGATGCTGAAAACATTCTATCTCTTGATCTGT
The DNA here is from genome assembly GCF_030028045.1 of Hippopotamus amphibius kiboko. Classification (NCBI taxonomy): domain Eukaryota; kingdom Metazoa; phylum Chordata; class Mammalia; order Artiodactyla; family Hippopotamidae; genus Hippopotamus; species Hippopotamus amphibius. The sequence goes on along the minus strand of NC_080203.1, from coordinate 17,313,035 downwards.
GTGGTGGTTCCGTGGGTGTATTCATTTGTAAAGATTCATTGAGTTGCATTCTTAGGACTTGTGTACTTTACTATTTAAAAAACCCACATACACACAAAGTGAAAAGTGCAAAATTTAAATAGATAGACATTTAATAGAAATGAAAAAAATCAAAGGGAAAGATTTTTTTTAATTTGGAAAATACAGACTCAGTTTTCACAAAGTACAATTGTGATCACTTAGTGAAACTTAAGGTCATATTTCCATGATGCCAAATAGCTGGATCTTTGAAAATACCCAAGTAGCTACTTGAAATGGTTTCCATAGTCATCCTACTATTTGGTCATATGGTCATATGTAGATCCAGCCTTGAGCTTACTGAAGGAGTGATGGTAGAATTGTGGTATCCAGGAAACTCTTTCCTTCCTTCTCTTCAAAAGAGAAAAAGAAACAGAAAAAAGGGGGACTGCTTAGCTGAGAGAGGCTATTATTATTCCTGTCAGTGAAGGTCACCATATTTAAAATACTTTGACTCTACTTGGAAAGTATAAGAGGGAACGAGGGCGGGGGACTCGAAAATTCAGTGCATATAAGGTAATAGGAATAATTTAATTTTAATAGGCAGTTCTTTTGTTCTTTCACTTATTATGCAGATAAAACATGGCAATGCTTGATGAAAAACAGAGACCCTACCTAACATTGTGCCTTTTCCTTTAGCAAACTTCGAAAAGATTATCCTTCCAAAATCCTCATCAACCTGTGCACAGCACTACTGATGCTAAACCTGGTATTTCTGGTCAATTCCTGGTCATCATCATTTCAGAAATTGGGCCTTTGTATCACAGCCGCTGCGGCACTTCATTACTTCCTGCTCGTGTCTTTGACTTGGATGGGCCTGGAGGCGGTCCACATGTATTTTGCTTTAGTCAAAGTCTTCAACATATACATTCCCAATTATATCCTTAAATTTTGTCTAGTTGGTTGGGGTAAGTATATCTGCCATCATCCTTGATGTCTCTGTTTCAAGCCTGTGTGTGTCTAATTCTAGCTCCATTAGACGAATGATTTGGGACCAAATTCTGTTATTATCACAGGTAAGGAGTTAAGGATTGACTCATTGGTGTTTGGGTGGGCACTTCTTTTTCTGTCTGTATTGCTCTATAAATTCAACTTTTAACCTCTATGGTGAGGTTATTGGTCCACACATATTTACTGAGCAGCTGCTTGTGTGCACTGCTAAATGCTGGATCTACAGTAGTGGGCCTGTCGGTTTTTATCCTTCCCTTTACTCAAGTTACAATCCCAACAAACACACACAGATACGATAGCCAACACTGAGGTAGCGCTCTGTGTGCCCGACACGGTTTGAAGTGTCTCATTTAATCTAAGTGTCTCATACTCATTTCATCTTCATAATACTTCTATGGGAAAGGTTTCATCATTATTCTCATTTAAGAGAGGAGGACACTGAGGCACAAAGAGATTACATAATTTGCCAGAATTTACACGGCTGGTAAGTGGCAGAACTGGGATTTGGACCAAGGAGTCTGTCTCCATAGTTTGGACTTTGACCTCTAAGATCTAGTCATATTGTTTAAAGGCCAGGGGAAAGACTTTCAAGATGTGAGAGGGTGCTGGCCCAGACATGCCCCGATTCGCACCATACCTCGTGACTGTCGCCATTCTGCTGCCCTGTAGAAGAAGCCGGGGAGGAACTCAGCATGAATAGTTCCTAATTTAAATGACACTTCATTGGTTGGCTTTCCTGTATTTCTAACTGACATGGACAACTCAGCTCTTTTGCACCCCTTGCCTACTCGAACCGGATTTGGGATTCAGAAAATGTGTTGGATCCGTAGGAGATGTATATTAAGTGGGATGCATAGGCTACCTGGGAAGATAGATTTTATGTTCCACTGCTTTGTGAAGACCGTAGCTTCCCAATTAGCTACTCATCCTTTTAATGAGTTCATTAACATAGTACATGCTTTCTTTGGATACACAGTTAGTGCTATTACCCATGCTAATGTGGGGAGCAGAGACAGGCAAATGCTAAACAAAGCATGATCTAAAAAATGGTTTTAATATACTTTGGAACCCGTCAGAAATACAAAGCCAAAAGCAGTCAATACACTCGCCTTTATGCCTGGCGACCCTCACCTCGAGTCAACTGGAAGATTGAAAAATGTTGTGGAAGAGGCTTCATGAATAATCCAGAAGGTGGATAACCCACATCTGGCTAACTGTGCGGCGGCTGGAAGTAGCACTCGATCCCCCAGCATCACTCATTCTCGGCTTCCTCCTCCAATACTTCCTCCTTCACCTGCTCCTTCCATGTTGGTATTCCCCAGGGCTGGCTTCTCATCTCCTTGATCTGCGCATTCCACACACACTTGCTGGGGGGCAGGGGGGAGGCAGGCAAGGCTAAGGCTTGGTACTCGGGGGCAGGAAAAAGTTGAGGGTGTCAAATACGCACCCAAGCCAAGGCCAAGCCAAGGTGAATGCCTGACTGGCTCAACCAGTACGGATACAACGAGCCGCTTTCAGACTCAGTTGATGACTTATATAGACAGTGAAAAGACAAGGAGCTAAAGGTGCCAGCTCCCAGGTCTCTGTCCCCCACACTATAAAGAACGACACCCAAACAAAAGGGAACAGATGGCTGGGTGATTCCCTACTGCTGAGGAGCCAGCTCTCAAGTGAAGCTCCGCGGTTTTGATGGTGCAGCTGTGTTCTGAGGGGGCGGGGTGCGAAGCCCCACACCTCCTCAGAGCCCAGGAGGCAGTGAGAAACTGCATCATGACAGCCTTCCAGAGGAACTGGGGAGAAGCGTAAGAGATGGCCGCAGAGCGTCTCCTCACAGGCCTGCTTCGTCTTCTCGAATTTGTAGAGGGTCACAAGGCATTCCACCAAAATTCAGATCAGCTGTGGTTCAAGCCTTCTCCTGCTCGACCTCTGGATCCCTGCAAGGCTGGCCAGGGAGCCAGTGCAGAGCTGGCCCACTACAGGGAGTCTCAGAGGATTTCAATATTAGACCAATGCAATCAACTGTAAGGAAAATAAATAGTAGCCTCTGTTTATGTTGGAAGTTCTGTGTTCCTAATGCCAAAGCAGCCTGTTGAAAAGGTTTTATTACTTATTTAAATCCCTGTCCAAGGCTGTAGATTTATTTGTCCACATTTTGTAATAACCAGTAGGCATCTTTTTTGTTTTAATTATCAAAGTGTAAACACAGCTTGGGGACCGTCTCACAACTTTCTTCTTACATGTGAGGCCTCCCTCCATCCCTCCCTTCCAGCCTCCAACAGGTATTTTTTTAATCTACTTCGTGCTGGGCCCTGTGCTAGGTGTGCCACAAACAGATCAGAAGGGATTGTCCTGCTAATCACAGGATAGGACAATGGAGGATTTCTCAAGATGCTTGGCATTCTGGGGTTTGAAACCACTTTGGAAAGTGTCTTAGAAACCCGTAATATGTGTGCGGGTGTTATGCCCCTAGTTTAGGAGAAATACATTGTGAGAAAGAAAGAAATCATTTGAGTTTTGCAAATGTACATGTAATTGGATTTTTAAACCCTGTGTCTATACTCACGTCACGTTTGACCACTTTGACTGAACTGATTGCTTTATTATACTCGGGCTGAATTGACTGGTCGTTAACTGGTCGATCTAGTCAAAATGTCAAACTGGTAACGAGTGTGGAAACAGGCCCCGTGTCAGAAAAGCACTGAAGGCTGCAGCTGATTGTCTGTGCCCTTCCTCCAAAGTGACCTAGACAAAAAGAGACCAGGAACTAACGGGCAGTATTGAAAGGGAGACAGATTGGCAGCCAATCCTCTAAGAAATGCTTGATGCAAACTTGCATTCCTGTGAACTAGATACTTTTATCGCCAAGTTGATTTTTGGCACTTGTGCTATTTTAATAACCAGCGGGTGTTGTATTGGAGCCATTGGCACGCTGTTTAGTTTAGCAGATTGGAGAACTCCTAGAAATGTTTAACTTGGAAGAATTCACAACCATTTTGCAAACAATGGTATTTTGATGCCTGCACATCTGTGGCTCATTTAAACAGTGTCTTAATGTATCAGCACCAACAACCATTGATCAGGAGCTCTCTCCCGCTTCCTAATGGGATGCCTTTGGCTTGCTTCCTCACTCTAGGAATTCCAGCAATCGTGGTGGCGATCATACTCAGTGTGAAAAAAGATCTGTATGGGACTCTGAGCTCAACGACTCCATTGTAAGTACCAGCATTTCCGCTTCTCCGATGGTGATGCTCTTGACCGTCAGGTGAGGTGTTCCTGGCCTGGGGTTTGGTCTTGACATTGGCTTCAGGGAGGAAATCGGTGTCAGCCTTTTTACCCTAACAGAGTCGTGGGCACACTGATATAATGGTTGTGTGTCTGGGCTCCATACGACCTTGGTCAACTTACTTTACCTCTTCCTTCCATTTTCTCCTCTGGAACACGGAGATAATAATGTTTGCTCTCAGTGTTTGGTGCAGATTAAAATGACACCATGTATATAAAGTGCTCAGCGTGTGGCCTGTTCCTTGGTAAATGCTACATATCTGGCAGCGATTATTAATTAATTAGTTTGGTTATTTCTCTAATTTTTGGCTGGTAAAGAGCTCTCACATTTATTGAATGGGAATATAACGATGTAAATACAATGCAAGAAAACAGAAGAAATCGACATAGACATCTGGCAGCCATCATGATTAGAAAGCTCGCAGAACTTAGGAGTTGGGGCGGCCACTATAAAGAAACACTGAAATGGGTTGGAAAACATTTTTATATTTCAATGAGTAAAGGTCTGCCCTGAAGGAGACTCCACCACTTTCCTTTGTAGATTGACTCAGCTTTGTTGTCCTGTTGCTGTTCTTTTCTTTCTTTTTTTTTCTTTTCTCTTTTTGACGTGTAAACCCATCTCTTTGGTTCTCTCAACCACAGGTACCAGAGAGTAGCTATTCAAGTCGCTCTACCTCTCCAGAACCTTCTTTTACAGGCCTGTAGATCGTTACCATGTAGTCCATCAGACTGCACAACCTTACTTACACCTTGCATTGTTTTTTACTTACCTGTATCCATTCTCTGTATTGTAGCCTCTCAAGTTCTTTTACACTATAGATTTCCTCTCCCACTGGACTGGAATCAAATGCACGAGATGTTGCCCCCAGCCCCAGACTTCTCCACCTTTCATATTGAGATGACAGTTTCCAGAGGATCGAAATTATATTGCCCCTGCCAGCAGATGCCTCTAATTATAATTCCTCGTTATCCTTTCTTTCTCTCCCTTTTCTCTTCCCTTCCTTCTCACCTCCTCCTCTATCCTCCCTCCTTGCTTGTTTTGTGACTTAAAGGGTCCCCAGTGTCTATCTAATGGGGATTCTTCTTCAAGGATCAAAAGCAAAAGCAAAACCAGGACAAAACCAACTCCACTCCCCTTGAAAAGAGCCCTTTCATGTGAACTGGTTAGTAAGAGGCAGACTGCTCTAAGAGCTTTTTAAAAAATAATTACATTTTGAAGAAGTAATACACGCACATGGAGAAAATTCAAGTGTACCAAAGGGTAGAGGATGAAAAGTGAAGTTCACACCCAACGCCCAGCTCCCTAGTTTCCGCCCCTTGATGCATCTCTTACTACCAACAATCGAAATTGTGTAGATACTCTTTTGCACACTTTGTCACCCAAATAGTAGATATACACTGTTTTGTACTTAACAATATGTCTTGGGGATGATTTTCTATCGAAATGTATAGCACTGCCTTTTTTTAAAGAGTTTTCTATAGCCTCTTTTAAGGTTGAAGATGATATTCAGGGAACCTTAAGTTGTTGTGTTTTGAACACGAGGTTGAATATCTTTATTGCTATAAGCCACAGACATTTTGGGCATTCATTGCACTTCAGATTGGCTAATAAGCACATGCAGGAATGCAGTAGCAATATTTATTAAATGCAAATATTTTTAAAATTTATTTTATTGAAGTGTAGTTGATTGTGTTGTGTTAGTTTCTGGTGTACGGTAAAGTGACTTTGTTATATATATATATATATATATATATATATATATATATATAATATTTTGCATTTGCTAATCCCAAACTCCCAATCCATCTCCCTCATACCCACTCCCCATTGGCAACCACAAGTCTGGGGAACCCTAAGTATTAGAGTCTATTAGGAAAATTAAATGCTACCCCCCCAACCCACACAAACCCACACAAACTCACATACACATGAAAGTATCCACACCAACATGAACAATATGACCACAGGGATTTTCCTGGTTCTGGAAAAGAGATCTCAGCTAAGTTGACACACAGTTAAATTAGTGAAGCTTATCTATATTCAAAACTCAGAGGTAATGCCTGTAATAATTAGAAATATTATGAGATGAAGTATCTGTTCACATGAATCACCACATATTTCTCCTTTAGTAGAAACTGCCATTAATTGATCCAGTGGCCAGTGCTGCCTTTTGGAGTTCAGACCTCTAGCTGTCGTGGGAGGTTGAAAATAAATATCATATTTGAAAGCAATACAGTTAGAGCTGTCCTCTTTTTGTTGCATTTTCATTAACTCTGATGATCTTATCACTGTTCGATATAGCATTCCAAAAAGCCAGTCATTACCCATGTCCTTTCACTGTGATATTTATCATGCAAAGCAGAATTTATCCTGCAAATAAAAGCTCAGGTGTAAGCCACTTTGGGGGCAAATACATAATTTGTTTTTCTGCTGTTGAGGAAGAGAATAGCCTCCCGGGGAATTGGACTGAGAGGTTTCTGCGTGTGTAGAGCAGAAATATCCTCTAGGATTTTTAACTTGACACTGGGAAGAACCACAGACTGGGGCTCAGGAGACTGGGGTTCTGGTCCCAGCTCTGCCCCCAGTGAACATGAGTGAACTCTGTCAAGTTGGTTTACACTCTAGGCCTAGGTGTTCTCGTGTGAAATGAAACTTACTCAGTGATCCTCGGAGTCTGATTAAAAATAGGAGTTTATGTTTCTCTACCTCACAATGGCCTTCTCTCCTTGGTCTCTTCCAGCTGTTGGATTAAAGATGATCCTATCTTTTACATCTCAGTGGTGGCTTATTTTTGCCTCGTATTTCTGATAAATCTCTCCATGTTCTGCACTGTTCTTGTTCAACTGAATTCCATGAAATCCCAAAGCCTGAAGACTCGACGGAAGATGATCTTGCATGACCTCAAAGGCACAACCAGCCTGACATTCTTACTTGGCCTCACCTGGGGCTTTGCCTTTTTTGCCTGGGGACCTGTGAGGATCATTTTCTTGTATCTTTTTGCCATTTTTAACACTTTGCAAGGTAACTGTTGCTTCTCTGTACTTTCTGTGGCTAGCTAGACCTCCATCAAAGTTCTTCCTGCTTTGGAAAATCTTACCTTCAGTATTCAGTATTTTTTCAAAGGAGGAAAAAATAATCCAAGAGACCTCTGCTGTCAATGACTGACAGGCAGCCATTAGAAACACTGGCTAGATGTGAAGGCTTCATTAAATGAGCCCACTGTCTCTTACTCAGGGATGTAGAGAGAAACCCAGATAGCTAACTCAACTCCAGCTAGTTGGCCATGTCTCTATGGAACGCTGATTGGCAGTACTTCCTACAGTATTCATTGCATCAACACGTTGTGCTTGTAAGTGTACAGATTCACACTTGTGTTGACATTTTGAAGTGCACAATCTGGTTGAACATAGCAACTACTGAACAGTGGAAACATTAAACTGTTGACCCCATAGACTCTGGCTGCATTAGATATCCTCATCTTGTGGGAAGGAGCCGGGTTAGGAAATTGTAGAGCCATGGAGGATTGAAAGTGGAAAGCAAAGAGCAGTGGGCCACGGCAAGAGGCCAAGTTTCTGGTCTTGGTTTTGCTACAAATCAGTCTTGAAAAAGTCACCATAGCTGGTTGAATTCGATGATCCTAAACTAATGACTCTATAGCTCTTTAGTCTCCTTTCTGTTTTCTGGTGAAAGGAGTAAATGATTAATGAAGTTATTAAATGGTGAGCCAAAGATGGCATGAGAAGTCAAAGCGAGGGCTCTGGTGAATACACCTCTGAGTAATTGCTGCTGTTCATTTTAATCTGATGTTGCCTGTTTAAAAATCTTGGCAGGAAGAGGCATGCAGAATGATTTCCGGGGCATCTCAAAGTCCACCCCATGCTCTTATCCTCAAGTTTGGCCCAGTTCATTTGGGCTACTGGGGCAGGCTATGAGTTGATTTGGGCAGACTATTGAGTTAGGGTCTCCCTATTGCTCCTAACTACTTATTCATTCAATAAACCCTTTTACCAGAGTACAGGGAACTGGTGGTCCCAAGGGTGCTTCAGCAAGAAAGAGTTCTATGGTCAAAGACATCTGGGAAATGCAGAGAGTACCCCCCTCATTCTTGAAATGGCACAGTGTACATTGGCATCTATAAGCTCTGAGAAATTCTGCTGGGGGAAGAAAAATTTAAAAATTTTGTTTTAGATTCGGCATTTTAAAAACCTCAGAATCCTTTGTCATTGTGGTTAACCCCTGAGGAAACTTGGGAAATAAGAGTTGCTCTGCAGTTATTATAGGCCAGGCATTGGCAAGGTGCTGCAGGGCATCGGGGAACAATCCAGAATAAGTTTTGCTCTTTGACAGCAAGTCCTGTGATTCAAAAAACCATCTCATTTTAGAGCAAGGCAGAGTATCAGTCGAAACTTTCTGTCCCACTGGATTCCACCAACCTTACATAGTCAATTCTGATTGGAATATAAAGACACAAAAGGTGTCTTCGTCCACATGCCATCTTTATTCCTTCTGGTAGTCAGGACAGAATTTTTAGGAGCTCGCCACACCACTGTCACGTGGTTTTCTTTGAGGCTACCAGTGCTTGTTTGTATCCTAGATCATTGACCAAGGCCCTGGTGATGGTTCTACACTTCACCTCTTGACTTTACCTGGCCTCCACTGAGATACCCTGGTCTCAGTAGCATGATGCTTTGAGAACAAAGCTGCCTTAGCTCTAGAATGTGTACAGAGGTGGATTCAGAACCAGGTGACTGTGTGGATTTCTTCCTAAGCAATAACTCCAGGCTACTCTTGGGCTCAACACAACCCCTTATAGAAATAGGGATTAAAGGGAAAGCTGACAAAAGAACCAGAAAGCAAAGAAGTTTAGAGCTTAAAGCGGTGGAGGGGTGTTTGCAAAATAGCATGTGCTCCATTCCCGCGGTGGAAGGAGAGAGTCGTTTCTAAGCGGGAAGCCTGGATGAGTAGATGCAGAATCTAATGAGAGATCTCCTGAGGACAAAAACCAAAGCCCCATAGATCCAGCATCAACAGAGCCAGGCTGTCTCCGTCTGTCAGATACGCTTTATGTCAATCAAGCACCAAGCCTTCCTAGTTCCTAGTCCTGCCTACAAGGTAGAATATGCCATCTTGCAGAGGGGGTGTTTTCAGAGCTCTGAGTTTCAAACTCAAGTTCCATAGATACACACGCACACACGCGCGCACACACACGCACGTGTCCTAAATATTCAAAACAAGAATGCAATGAAACAAGTGAACAAATTAGCCTTTTAAAAGACAGATCGCAAGTTTGCAGTTCTGGCTGAAGGGGGTTGCCCTATGGTCAGGTGTGAAAAAAAATGATGTTCTTGATGAGCCATTTCTGAAGGAGGGATGCACAAATAAAAATGCAGGTGACGAAAACCTGACATCTTCCCTCATGCCTATGTGCTAGTGAGTAAGCAGATCAATCTGTTATTGGAAAGAAAAAGGAAGGCTGTCATGCAGAGAGGGAGAGCTGGCAGGCAGCTCATTGGAATTCACAGAATAACCTTTAAGTCTGAGAACTAGCTAAACTCCATGCAGGAAATCAGAGCAGTAAGAGGGGCTGGTTGTCACTAAAGGCCTCTTGTTCCTGCCGAAGCTGGAGGAGTTTTACCTGCTTGGAGACTGGGGTTTGCTCTCATCAGGTTGCCGGACCACCTTCCAGGTGGCTGCTGCTCAGAAAAAGAGTGAAGGCCTCTGGCTTCCTCACCACAGTTGTTAGGTTACAAATGGAGATAAAGCCCTTGGGGGAGGTAGTGAGACTTGTCATTCCGTTTAGCCTCCAGATTGCTGCCTCCCACCTGGAATCAGAGAGTCTCAGTGCTGGGGCCAGGAAACCCAGATTTTCCCAATCCAACTTCCCATCAAGTGACAGGAAGTCACAAGCCTCTACCTGAAACTTCCCAGAGACAGCTCCCCATTCCATAAGGCAGAGCATTTAACACCCCCTTTCTTCTCTTTCTTTTTTTTTAAATTGAAGTATAGTTGCTGTACAATATTATATGTTACATGTATACAATATAGTGATTCACAAGTTTTAAAGGTTATATTCCGTTTAGAGTTATTATAAAATATTGGCTCTATTCCCTGTGTTGCACAATATACCCTTTATAGCTTATTTATTTTAAACATATTACTTTGTACCTCTTAGTCCCCTACCCGTCCCTCTCCCTGCTGGTAACCACTAGTTTTAATGTCTCTTTTTTAAAATCTGAAATGTATTTGACATATAACATTGTGTAAATTTAAGGTGTACAACATGTTGATTTAATACATTATATATTGTAATATGATTGCCATTGTAGCTTGTCATCATCTCTGAATCTTAACTGGGTCATCCTTTCCTGGGGCATGGAGGGAGAGAGACAGAGCACAAGGTCTTTTATAACCTAATCTTGGAAGTGACATGCCATAGCTTCTGCTATATTCTTTTTTTTTAAATATTTATTTATTTGGCTGTGCTGGGTCGTAGTTGCAGCATGAGAGATTTTCATTGCCGTGTGTGGGATCTTTAGTTGTGGCATGTGGACTTTTAGTTGCAGCATGTGGCATCTAGTTCCCTGACCTGGGATCCAACCCAGGCCCCTTGCATTGGGAGCATGGATTCTTAACTGCTGGACCACTGGGAGGATATGAATGCCAGGATGTGGACATCATTGAGAGCCATCTCAGAGGCTGGTTCCCATTGCAGACCTGATCTCTCAAGCTCTAGGACAGACAGCAGCCCAGGAGGAAAACTGTGGTTGACATGAAATCTTGATAAAGACCTTGCTATCACTGCTATTGGGAGGGAGGCTAGAAAGGTGACCTCAGAAAGCTAGTAATGGCCTTGGGGTTCCTGGTGACAAGGGTAGGATTGAGTCTAGGCATTGGTGACAGTGATTGAAAGAAGCTGAAAAAGACTGACCTTCTTCTCCTGGCTTAGGGTTCCTCATTTTTGTGTTCCACTGCGTGATGAAGGAGCGTGTGCGGGAGCAGTGGCAGCTTCTTTTCTGTTGCGGGTGGTTGCGACTGGGTACTGGTAAGACGCCATTTGGGGTAAGGTTTTGAATTTAACAGGTTTTCCAAACTGATGAGATTAACTTGTCTCCTGACTTGAGTTCATACAACATCAGCATCAAATGGAGCTTGTTTCTATGTCAGGAAAATGATTTGTACTTTTGTGCGAAGATGAATGAAGTCAGGTGAAGGATGTGACTTGGGCCATATTTTAACTTAGTGAAGCTTCACTTTTAGCCCACATTCCTTGGACTGCTTGTCCTTGCTGTCATCTGAGTCTCAACTCAATTAAAAGAACATTGATTGAGTGCCTACTGTGTTCTAGGCACTGGGTCACAGGGGCTTTCTGACCTTTAGCCAACAGTGGGCTGAGCGGATGTGGGAAGCAAGGAGTGATGGTGGAGGAGGAGAGAACATGCCAGCATCCCCAAGATGCCTGGCTGGTGGGCAGCCCAGATAGACCAATGGCCCTTCCTGCACAGTGGGAGATGTAGTAGACTCTGGTGTTGCCTCTGAGAATATCTTCAGTTCAACCAAACTAGTTTTCTATGCATCAAAAGGCTCTTCCATTCAATTTAGGTAGCTTCACTCAGTCTCAGTGCAAAGCTCAGTTTATTACTTTTAGGGGAGGCGATGCTTGAACTAGAAGATGCTATAAGTAGCACAGGGATCCCATTCCTTTTACTGGGTATGTCAGTAACCTGCTGGTCCCTGTGCTGGGCTCTAGGGAAAGCGGGCATCCTTGCTAAGTGAATTGGCTCTGCTTGTACCACACACTATAGTTCAAACTTACTTCTCACAACTTCACAGAAAACCTGACTCTTTGAGGTACCCAGAATGAACAGTCTGTACATTGGGCTTTATATTTTTAACAGGATTCTTAAGGTATAATTTACCCATTTGAAGTGTAAAATTTGATGAGTTTTCTGTTTTTAACTGTTTGGGGTGTCGTTTCAGATGGCAGCAGCCGGTGTGGGCTCAATGTTGGGCAGAAACAGGAAAGACTGAGGAAAACCTTTGCGCACAACTTGTGGACACCATCCGCCAAGTCAACTGCAACTAGTTCCATTTTCAAATCTTTAGGCTCTGCCCAAGGCACTCCTTCAGAAATGAGCTTCCCAAATGGTGAGAGAAAAGGCTAGACTGTCTACACATGTATTCCAGAGGTATTGAATTAGTGTGAGGCCACAGATGTGGTCTTGGGAAATGATTCCTCCTCAAAACAAAATGTACATGTGCATGTGTACACCTGGGCTCACTCTGGGCTGAGAAAGTGTGCATACAAGCACCTAATGAACTTAGTACGTACAAATCAGTGGGTTATTAGATTCATGGAGGAGAGAAGAGACTGCAGGTAAAAAATAAATAATTCATGGGTAATTGCAAACAATCGTCACAGACTGTTAAAATCCGAAGGCACCTTATACATTGTCTAGTGCAATCCCCTCATTTTACAGATGAGGAAACTTTAGCAGGAAAAGGAGAATGCCTTATGGACTGTCTCCATCAGCAGCAGAATTGGGGCCAGAATTCAGGCCTCCTGGCTCCCTGGCTGGCGCTCATCACACCCCACTGAGAATACCGGCTGAGCTGCACATCACTCTTAGATGCTTACCTTCTTCCACAGGAAGCCAAGTTTCTAGGTACAGAGACAGATGTTGAGATGGAAATGGATGATAGACAGGAAAGTGTGGGGAAGGGATTGATCTAAAGGCCTAAAGTAAATGGAAAGGCAAACTAGAGCAAAAGCTTAAGAACTTCGAGGTGATGTTACAATGACTCCATGTTCTGTGCTTCCAGTTGGACCGCAGTGCAGTGGCCTTTGTTTGCCTTTCTTAAAGACCAAAGTAGACTCCAATTCACACACAGAACACCTCTGGTGGCCTGGCTGTGGTCATTCTCCCACCACCTCAGTGCTGGTGGTAGAACGACCTCATTCACTTGCAGTTTTCATTCTATTGGCTCCATCAGCAGTTCCGTTTCCAAGGGCTGCAGGCAATCTGGAAGCAGTATGGGGTAAAAAAAAAAAAAAGGCACTAAACGTGGAGTCAAGAGGCTTTGACTCAAGTCACTAACTCCGCGACCTTTGGGCACATCACTTCCCTACTCAGAACTACATTCCCTCTACCTTCAACGTGGGGGTGGGGGGCAGGATGGATCATCTCTAAAGTGCCCACCAGCTTCACGACTGTGTGAGGCCACACCATGTTCCAGTTTAGGCTCATTGACTAGTAGTGGAGTCTCTGTCTCTGTCTCTGTGTGGAAAAGTTGGTGCGTATGAAGAAAATCTTCCCGTGGCCACGAGCGCCCATCACATTCTGGCCGGCTAACTTGCAGATAGGTTGGTGACCATATGGAGGCGCTGGGGAGCCATGGTGTATAGAGGGCACAAACTGTGGAGTTTTTTAGTCAGTAATAGTTAGGACTGATTGGGGAATATTTTTGCAAGAGCGTGAGTTAGGCTTGGCTCCCCTGCTGTCCCTGAGCGATATTGTTTCATTAGCAAATATACAGCCCAAATGGACATACTTCTCTTTGAAGGAGCAGTAGGAAATATGTCCAGGATTTTAATGTCGTTGGACCAAGTTACAGACCTGGAGAGCCCAGGGGCCTGCAGCCGGCACTGAGATGCTGTCAGCTGTGACAGTAACTCAGCCAATGGGGCAGGTAGTCCAGCCTCTTGGGCCACAGGTTCTAAAACTGCAATCTGGATGCTGCCATCAGACATATGGCAGCCAGAAACTTGATTCCATTAGCACCGAGTGAAAACTTGCGCCCTTTGTACCACTAGGCACTCTCAAACTTGAGACTATCAAATTCGTAAGGGATACAGATACCATTTTATGTTGTCTCTTCCTGAAGGCCTCCAAGGTTTGCCCGTGACTAGCCTCCCCTAGGTTAAGGTTACTGTGAATTACACAGCCTGTTATTCACAATGCAGGAAGAGCGGGTGCACTTGTGATTGCTTAGCAGTGCTGTCAGGATGAATTAATTCACTCCAGATTTATATTAAACTATCCGAGGAAAGCACAACTTTTACTTCCTTTCTAATTCTTCTATTCTTTCCTTCATTTGATAAACATGTCTTACGATTCTACTATGTGCAAAGTCCCTAATGCCACAGCTGAAAATGCTCTTTTTTTCTTTAATGCAGATGACTTTGATGAAGATCCCAACTGTTTCTCTCCCTTGAGTTGTGAAGCTGTGCCTAACTGTGTGAGAAGAATATTACCTGTGGAAATCAAAATGAATTCCATTCACAAACAAAGATTTCTTCAGTAAATCCCGGCAGAGATACGTGCCTTCCACCACCCCCAGATTGGGGAAAATCTTGAATTTGTGAAACCATCTGCTCCAACTTCATATTCTAAATATTATTTTGGAAGGGGCAGAATGAGATAGCATTTAGTGAATATTTAAAGCCAGAATAATTCTCTTATTCATTGTAATAGTTGTTTCTTACTTTTTTGTAGAGAAGATATGAGCCTATAGTCATGGTATGTTAGGAGAGAGCTGTCTATAGCACTGGAGATTTTGTTTTGAAAATTCTTGTGTCTACATCCTGAAAGGAAAAAAAAAATCGTGATCAGGATCTTTACTGTGCTGAGAGTCAAACAATTTCAGGTGGCCGAAGTTTCCAGGTACCCAGTTGGCCTGACACCCATGTTGCAAGTATATAAGAAAAGTCACAAGGTCCTACATTTTGGGGAAGAAAATGCTATCCTGGCTTATGACAAAGCACCTGAAATCCCCATTATTCAAGTTACTCTTGATTGCAGCCCCTTGTTATAATGTCAGCATGTTTTGTGAAAACGGTGGCTCATCCATCCACAGACGCCCATCACTTCCTTAATGGGGATGAACTTCTCAACCAAGACAGCCCCCGAGGGCACAGCAGGCAGGGCTTTGAGGAAGGGAACAGAACAGGAGCTGTCTGAAGCTGGTGGTTCTTCCTAGGGAGGAAAGGACAGATCAGGGTGAGCTGGACAGTAGGGGGATGAAGGCAAGAAGACTCATGCAAAGACAACCGAGTGACCTTGAGGATGAATGTTGTCTGCCTTATGCTCTGTGGCTAAGCATGATGGGTGGCCTTCTTAATCCCATCTCAAGTGCTGTCACCAAGGCTTGCCAGCCAAGGCAGGCTGCTCGCATTTGTCCTTAGGTAGAAACGAGTAAAGAGATGAATATTCTGGAAGGATACACAAGCAACTAGTATCAGTGGTGGTTTTCAGGAAGGGGAACTGGGTATCTGGGAACAAGGGAGGAAGGGAGATTTACTTTTTACCCTATACCTCTTTGTATCTTTTGAATCTTGTACTGAGAGAGTGTTCTATCTCTTCAAGAAATAAATGAAAACAAATAAAGACAATTGGACCCTTCCAATGAGAAAGAAAGAAAAATTCTTGGGTTTCAATACCACAAATCTAGTCTCCCATTACTCTCGTGTATATGTATGGTGCAATGGGCTGTGGAGAGAGCACAGCTAAGTTCAAATCCCAGCTCTTGGCAGAGATGTGATAGAGATTCCTAGATGTGAGGTTTGGGGAAGTAATAATAATAGTACATTCATCACAGAGTTGAAGCAAGGCTTAAATGAGATGAGGGCTATACATTTTCTAGCACAGTGAAACACAGGACGACTTAACCCCTTTCTCTTTCCAACTCCCACACCCTCACCTCTGTCTCCCTCATGGCCCACCCACTATGTCTACCCCATTAAAGCTATCACAGTGGACCCTCTAAGCAAGATTTAACACTGACTGCTAAACAGACTGGAACACTGGTGCCAGTCACTGGTATAAAGCTCTTAGACCCCCGTTTGCCCCCTCTAGCATCATGAGTAACAACAACAAAACTGTAGGTAGGCCCTTAGGCCCCTGAATAGCTGCCTCAGAGACAACTCCTTTGCTTATGAAATGTTGTCCTTGTAAAATCCTACATTTGTTGTTCCCCATAGGGCTTTATGTGTAATTTTTTTTTCGAAGGGGAAAGTGAATGAGTGAGTGAGTAAGAAAGGGCTAACATAAATGATGAACAAAGTGTTGGGATTTCCCTGGTGGCGCAGTGGTTGAGAATCTGCCTGCCGTTGCAGGGGACATGGGTTCGATCCCTGGTCCGGGAAGATTCCCACATGCCGAGGGGCAACTAAGCCCATGCGTCACAACTACTGAACCTCCGCTCTAGAGCCCTCGAGCCACAACTACTGAGCCCATGTGCCACAACTACTGAAGCCTCCATGCCTAGAGCCCATACTCTGCAACAAGAGAAGCCTCTGCTTGCTGCAAATAGAGAAAAGACCATGCACAGCAACGAAGACCCAAAGCGGCCAAAAATAAAAATAAATAAAAAAGTGTCTTGAATGTTAGAAAATGTTTTTAAACTGACAGTATTGTCACCTTCATTCAAAAGCAGAATTAGGGACAAGACTTGGGTGTAATTAGCAAATCTATGAATATAAACATTCTGCAAATGCTTTGATTTGGGGGGACCATTGGGGGCTGTGAAAAATGCCTATGATTGTATTTATTTTCAGTGAGTAATAGGACTCCGATTGTTCTGCTGCTGCTGGGTGAGGAATGTACAGCTTGTCCCTAACGACCTGACATGCTGTGAAGAACAGAAACGCTGTTTTATAGAAAAGTTCATGGTTCCTTTCATTACTCCTCCTGCTAATTAGTAAAACATGGGTTTACCACAAATTAGACGACAGTTTGAGACTGTAGGGAAAACACTGGTGAAACATCCTTTAGGCACCCTTTGGTTTAGTTTTCCTGGGCCCACAACGTGGCTGACACTTGCATGAAGACGGACCCAAGTGATTATGGAACAGAGACCCTAGAACCTTTGGGCTGTTTTTAATCAACCATCAACTCTGAAGCATTTGTTGAGCCCTGGCATGAAGAGAAAGATTCAGACATTGTACTTAGGCCACTACCTCCAGCAGCTTACTATTTACCTCGGGAGACCAGATACACACATTGGAAGAGTGAATGATTAAAGCAAGGGTATTGTGACAGAGAAGTGCTTCCCTGGCAGGAAATGAGAAGGTATTTAGTCAGGCTGAGAGTGGGGTATTCTAGGCTTTGGGAGGGGGGGAAGCTTGGATAAGGCAGGACTCCATTTCTCAATACCACAGGCAAATGCTATTTGTTAAGTAGTGATTAAAAAATTAACATCAAAAAGGCAACAAATAGTAAGTGTTGCTGAGGATGTAGAGAAAAGGGAATCCTTGTGTACTGTTGGTGGGAATGTAAATTGGTGCAGCCACTATGGAAAACAGTATGGAAGTTCCTCATAAAATTAAAATTAGAACTACCATATGATCCAGAAATCCCACTTCTGGGTATTTACCCAAAGAAAACAAAAACACTAATTAGAAAAGATACATGCACCCCTACGGGTTTTTTTTTTTTTTAATGTGTATTTATTTCTTTGGCTGTGCCGGCTCTTCGTTGCTGCATGTGAGATCTTTAGTTGTGGCATGTGGGATCTAGTTCCCTGACCAGGGATCAACCCCAGGTCCCCTGCATTCAGAGTGCGGAGTCTTAACCATTGGACCACCAGGGAAGTCCCGCACCCCTATATTCATTGCAGCATTACTTACAACAGCCAAGATACGTAAGCACCCCAAGTGTCCATCAACAGATGAATGGATAAGATGTAGCATATAATATATACAATGCAATATTACTCAGCTGTAAAAAAGAATGAAAATTCTGCCATTTGCAGCAATGTGGATGGACCTAGAGAATATTACGTTTAGTGAAATAAGTCATACGGAGAAGGACAAGTGCTGTATAATATCACATATGTGGAATCTCAACAAACAAACAAAACAAAATAGAAATAGACATAGACACAGAGAACAAACTGGTGGTCATTGTATGGGAGGCAATGGGGGTTGGGTGAAATAGGTGAAGGGGATTAAGAGGCACAAACCTATAGTTCTGAAATAAGTCCCAACAATGTAATGTACAGCATAAGGAATATACTCAATAATATTGTAGTAATTTTGCATGAGGACAGAAGGTTACTGGACTTGTCACAGTGATCATTTCATAATGTATTTGCTGGATCACTCTATTGTACATCTGAAACTAACATAAAATTGTACATCAACTCTACTTCAATAAAAAAAATTTTTAAAAAGAGAAAAAAAATTCTCAAAGCCCCTTGGAGCTTCAGGGCACGGGCTCTGGCTTTTCATTCTCTGCTGTGCTCTGGGTACCCTGTGGACAAGCTGGCAAACACTGAATAGTGCTAAACTCTCTCCAGGGCAAGTTTGAGGAAGCTCCTTTCCAGGACCCTAATTTTTACTGTTTTGTCATAAGTCTCCAAAGTGACAGTGACATCTGTGATGACCCTTACCCCCTGCCCCCAGGGATATTGTAAGGTTAGGGGGTGGAAGGGTAAGAGATGGTAAAGTTTGCATCTTCAACATTTAGGCCTATGGTTATTTGGTGTGTTTCTCAACCTGACCTTCAAGCATTTAGGGAACACGAAGAATTTGGAGCAATGGAGGAAGGACCTAGTTATACTTCTGTTGATGAGCCAAAGCAAATGAATTAGATTCGTACTTATAATGTGTGGCACCTCATAGGCACTCCATAAATATTTGTTGCATGCATGAATGAATGGATGGTCTAAAATACATGAGTGTATGAAAGCAACAGCTGCTTTTTCCTGATCTGGGGTCTCTTATCTCAGTGCTGAGTAAAGCTGCGTTCTCCAATAATATGTAAGCTTCATGAGGGCAGGAACCTTGTCTGTCTTGTTGACTGCTGTACTCTTAGTGCCCAACACAATATTTCAGTCAAGGTTCCTTTGTTGCCAACAGTAGAAACCAAATTTCGTTGACAGTCTTTGACTGTCAGTTCTGGTTACCCAAGAAAAAGGGAATTGGTTCAAAGGATTTGGGGAACTCAATTTATGGGGAGGTTAAAGAACAGGGCATGAGAAAAGACAGAGGTCTACAAGTCAGGAACCATAGTGGGTAGTCTCCTAGCAGGGAATCTTCTTGTTAGAGCATCACTACTGGGAAGAATAAATTAATTTCTTCTAGTCTTATGTTATTAACTTAAGATTCAGTCTCATGAGACTACTCGTGATAGGCTGAGCTTAACTTTTGTGCTGTACTGAGCAGTGAGAGGAAGGATGTGGCAGAAGGGAGCCCTTCAGGGAGCCCTTTGGTTTTCACAGTAGTAAGACAGGAGCTTGGGTTTACCATCCTACCAAGAATACCCAGAATTTGGGAGAAATCTTTCTGCAAAAAGAAATTAGGCTGCTGTTAGGAATGGGTGAGTAGGTGGGGAAAAATCTACATTTGCCAACTACATACTATATAGGACTGAATGTATTTTGGTTGAATCAATGGCTACTTCAGTAATATATGTATTTGATAAGTGTACAATAATGCTTAGAGGAGGAGGTCTCTCCCCCACCGCTCATGTCTCATCATGTATTCACTTATTTTTTTAAATTTATTTATTAATTTATTGGCTGCTTTGGGTCTTCGTTGCTGCACATGGGCTTTCTCTCATTGCTGCGAGCGGGGGCTACTCTTCATTGTGGTGCACAGGCTCCTCATTGTAGTGGCTTCTCTTGCTGTGGAGCACAGGGCCTAGGCACGTGGGCTTCAATAGCTGTAGCACATGGGCTCAATAGTTGTGGCGCACGGGCTTAGCTGCTCCTTGGCATGTGGAATCTTCCCAGAGCAGGGCTCAAACCTGCGTCCCCTGCATTGGCAGGCAGATTCTTAACCACTGCGCCACCTAGGAAGTCCTTCACTTATTTTTTAAAGGATAAGGTATATGGGGATGTTGAGAGAGTTGAAGAGTTGGAGATAAGTATCCCAGAATGACAGAGAACTGTGCTGTTAAAAACGGTGATTTTTAGAGATCTTGGATACACAGGTTGACCTCACTCTATAAAGAAAATCAATATATGAAAATGAGCTTAATTATTTGTCTATGTTGTTGTCATATCTCTCCAGAGGAGTTCACAACTGATTATGTTTTTTATTTTTATTTATTTATTTATTTATTTATTTATTTTTGGGTACACCAAGTTCAATCGTCTGATTTTATACACATATCCCCGTATTCCCTCCCTTCCTTGACTCTCCCCCCCTCAAGTCCCCCCCACCCTCCCCGCCCCAGTCCTCTAAGGCATCTTCCATCCTCCAGTTGGACTCCCTTTGTTATACAACAACTTCCCACTGACTATCTATTTTACACTTGGTAGTATATATATGTCTGTGCTACTCTCTCGCTTCGTCTCAGTTTCCCCTTCACCCCCCGCCCCCTCCCATACCTCGAGTTCTCCAGTCCATTCTCTGTATCTGCATTCTTGTTCTTGTCACTGAGTTCATCAGTACCATTTTTAGATTCCGTATATGTGAGTTAGCATACAATATTTGTCCTTCTCTTTCTGACTTAGTTCACTCTGTATGACAGATTGTAGTTCTATCCACCTCATTACGTATAGCTCCATCTCATCCCTTCTTATAGCTGTGATTAGGTTCTTTTGTGAAGGTGCTTCACCATACAGCTTTCCAAGAGTTCCCTCAAATATCTGAAAATATATTTTGATTCCAACTTCCAGGACCCTTCAGCTCTGATAAGGGAAGGTTCAGTTGTCAGAGAAGGAAATCTGCTTACATTCCCCATCTCACCATGCTCATGGCATGATACAAAGAAAATGGGGAAACATATGGCATTCAGGGCCCTTCATTGGAGGACTCTGGTGTGAGTATTAAAAAAAAAAGAGCCAAAAGAAATCAATAATAACTTCAAATATTGAAAATAAATTCATCTCATCTAAATGTGTAAGAAAGCTACAGATGTTTCCTTATGCAGTCCTATGCAAATGATTATGTAAATTAAACAAAAAGTTGGGACTGGCAAATTCCCAAATTTTCAAGATTTACTTATGTGAACCTAGTATTCAGCATAGAAACAAGGTTGAAAGTTTTTGCTCACACCTCCTATCACTTAGATGGGAGGGGAGGCAAGCCTGAAGAATGTGCTACATTAACAGGGGGAAGGCACTCAAATCAAGAGACATGCTAGATAGATGGTTAGATAGATAGATAGATAGTTTTCACCTTCAAAATGTTAGCCACCTCATTCATCATGCTTAGTTGGTTTTGGGCAGCAATGGGACTAGAAATGGAAATGAATCTGAGTTGCAGTGAATTTCGATGAAGGCCTAGTTCATGCGAGAAAGATTAAAAAAAAAATCCTCAGCCCACCAATTCCCAGTGGAATGTAAAACTTCAGAGCAATTATAGGGGAAGAATAAAGACCTAGTGTAACAGGCTCCCTGAATTCTTCAGACACTGGCTCTTTCAAGGGTAGAGACAGAGGGGTATACCTTATAGTGGACCAGACTTCCCCCATCGGTGGACCTAGAAATCAGGTTGTGAAGGCTGACGGCAAGCTGGATTGGCTTCTAGCCATCTTCCACCCAGAAAATATTCTCCCAGTCTTTCTCCCCATCCTTTATTAACCTCAAAATTATTGTGTAATATACCTACCCCTCTGCATCTTGATTTTTTTTAATATTGTTGTTGTTGTTTTACACTTAGCATAAGGAGCTTTTTCTTTTAAGACTACCTGGTATTCCATTGTATGACTATACCATAACTTTTTTAACAGGTTTCCTAATGATGGTTTCCAAACTTTTGCTATTTCAAAAGAATGCTGCAATATATAGTCTTGTACTTGTCCAAAAAAAAAATCATGTTGTGGACTTGAGGTTAGGGGACTATTTCCTAGCATTGGGGTTAGTGGCCATACAGCTGATGACTGGTAGAAGAGGATCCCTCTCTTCTCTGCCTCCTTTTGACTGAGTCCAGAAATGTGAGCAAGTAAAGGTTTCGGGGAGGTCTGACATTCTTTTAAGCTGTTTATCTGACCAAGTATAGCATGCTAGTCATTACAGGTGCTTCCTCTGGGCCCAGTCCTATGCTAAACACCACAGAAGATGTAATGATATATGTCATAGTGCTACCCGTAACAAACTGGGACTATCCTGGGGGGTAATAAAACGTCCACACCAGTAACATATGTTCACTCTTCAAACTGTGTGGTAGAGACCCTCAGGCATAATATACAGAAGTCACTTAACTATAAATCTAATTCCTCAAATACTTATAGAGAATCCACTATGTTTGAGGTGTTGAATAAGACAGACACAGTTTCTACAATTGACTGGGGAGACAGAAAGCCAAATATCCAATAACAATACTGTGTGTGATACTCTCATACGCTATTATTGGAGGTTTCAATTTATACAACTGGTGGGAGGACAAACAGAGCCTCTTTGGAAAACTATTTCATAGTTTCTAATAAAAAATTAAACAGCTCTATGACCCAGCAACTCCGCTCCTAGGTATATGCCTTAGAAAAATGCAAATATATGTCCACAAAAAGACTTGAACACAAATGTTCAAAGCCACTTGGTATTCATAATAGCCCCAAACATGGAAACAACCCAAATACTCATCAGCAGTGGGAGTAAACAACTTGTGGGAGGCTCATACTGAGTAATACTACATGACAGTGAAAAAGGAATCAACTATGGATACATGAAGCAACATGGGCAAATGTAAAAAATATTTTGAGTCAAATAAGCCAGACATAAAAGATTCTATACAGTATGATTTCATTTATATGAACAGGCAAAAATGATGATTATAGAAGTCAGAATAGTGGTTATCTCTGAGGGAGGGGTTTATACTGGGAAGGTGCAAGAAGGAAACTTCTGGGGTGCTGGAAATGGTATATATCTTGATCTAGATGTTGGTTACACAGGAATATACACATGTAAAAGTTCACCCAGCTGCACACTTAAAATAGAGCATTTTATCCACTTTACTGTATACATGCCTTCTCTCAATAGAAAAGTAGAAAGGAAAAAACTTTCTGGAGGGTACATTAGCAGTATCCATCCAAACTTAAATGTACATGTAATTATCCCCTCAAATTCCATTCCTAGCATTTCATCCTAGCACAGAAATACAAAGATTTATGGGCAATGTTGTTTACTGCAACCACGAAACAGTGAACACTGGAAATAAACTAAAGCCCAACAATATCATAATGGTTAAATAAATGTGGGCTACATATAATATGAGATAATATACAGCTAATAAAAAGAATAAGTTATATCAGGGCTTCCTAGGTGGCACAGTGGTTAAGAATCCACCTGCCAATGCAGGGGACACGGGTTTGATCCCTGCTTCAGGAAGATCCCACATGCTGTGGAGCAACTAAGTCCATGCGCCACAACTATTGAGCCTGCGCTTCAGAGCCCGTGAGCCACAACTATTGAGCCCATGTGCTGCAACTACTGAAGCCCAGGTGCCTAGAGCCGGTGCTCCACAACAAGAGAAGCCATGGCAATGAGGAGCCCGTGCACCACAACGAATAGCCCCCACACGCCGCAATTAAAGAAAGCCCGTGCAAAGCAAAAAAAGACCCAACACGGTCAATAAAATAAATAAATTAATTAATTAATTTTAAAAAAGTTATATCAATATGATTAGTAATGTAAAGATATCTGCAATATATTTTAAGCTAAAAAGCAAATTGCAAAACAGTACATATAGTATGATAAAATACGTGTGAAAATAAAACTTTGTGTGTGTGCATATCCATATATATGTAGCCCATAAAAAGTCTGTAAGGATACACACCCTCCTGTTAATAGTGGTTTACCTCAGGGGTAAGGGATTGGTGGGGACTTTCACTTTTTATTTTACATACCTAATTTTAATTTTTACAAAATTAAAGCATCTATACTTTTTGTAATGTAAAATTTTAGTAATAAAAAATAAAATTTTAGTAATGATCAAATATGTGTAGTGCTTTGAGTTCTCTGGCTTGGCTGATATCATTCACTCACTGAGATAGTAACAGTGGAGGTGATCAAAGGCGGATTGTTGAGAAAGATGATAAATTCAATCTTGGACATCTGGTTTGGAGATGCCTGCTGGACATTGAGATGCAGATGTTTAGAAAGGAGTTGGATACGTAGGTCTGGAGCAGAGGGGAGTGGTTAGGGATGGAGCTAGAGATTCAGGGGGTATGGCTGGCAATCCAAGCCACTGTAGAAATCAACAGGATTACTGAGGGATAGTACATAGAGGAATAATGGAAGCAGGGAGGCCCAGGCATGAGGAACACCAAGGGGCCGACAGAAGTTGATCAGCCTGCAGAAGACATCTTGAAGGAATGGCTAAAGAGGTAGGAAGGAAACTGGAAGTATGAGGTGTCATGCAAGCCAAGAAGGGAGAGGTTCACAACAGACAAAGTAGTGACAATATGCTGGGGAGAATGGAAATATGATAAGGGGAGAAATGTGTCTTCTGGATTTGGTGACAAGGAAACTTTGGTGAGATCCAGGAGGTTGAGTGTGTAGGAGGGCAAATGTAGCTCTTTCACGCTTAAGGAATCTTATTTTTTAACACAGAATTTTCTCATGGGAGTCAAACTATTGAAATGATTGCCAGTACCGCCCCCTCCCCACCCACCACTAGTTATTATTTTTTCTTGTAAACATTTCACTAGTTCTTTTTTAAAATTAATCAACTTATTTATTTATTGGCTCAGTTGGATCTTTATAATGATTCTTGAAATCAGGTAGCATTAGCCTTCCAAGTTTGTTCTTTTTTTTTTTTTTAATATTTATTTATTTATTTTATTTTTGGCTGTGTTGGGTCTTTGTTGCTGTGTGCAGGCTTTCTCTAGTTGTGGCGAGCGGGGGCTACTCTTTGTTGCAGTGTGAGGGTTTCTCATTGTGGTGGCTTCTCTTGTTGTGGAGCACGGGCTCTAGGCACACGGGCTTCAGCTGTTGCAGCATGTGGGCTCAGTAATTGTGGCACACGGGCTTAGTTGCTCCGCGGCATGTGAAATCTTTCTTGACCAGGGCTTGAACCCTTGTCCCCTGCATTGGCAGGCGGATTCTTAACCACTGTGCCACCAGGGAAGTCCCGCATTTCACTAGTTCTTAGAGAATGGTCTCTTGGCAAGCTGCTGTGAAGTGTTTTTCAGTTGCTTGAGTCCACAATCAGTGTGGTAAATTGCTGGCAGCCATTTTGGTGAAAGAGCAATTCACAGTTAGGAAGGATGAGGCCAGTGGGCGGGTTCTGAACCTACACTGATTGCTCAACTTAGTTGCTATGTTGCAGGGTTGGTGATAAAGATGGGGGTCACTGGAAAGGACTGAGGTTCAGACAGATTTTTTAAAATATAGTATTCAAATCAGAAAGACTTGAACACATTTGCATGGTGATGGGAAGTGTCACTAGCTAGTAGAAGTATAGAGGTTGAAATATTGAGGGGAAGAGGGTACAATTTAGCCAACTGAGCAAGGAAGGAGGGAATGGGACCCACAGCCCAGATGGAAGAATACCTCCTAGACAGAAGGTGGTGCACTTCATTGGAACAGGAAGGAAGGAGGAAAGGGTGGGAGTGGATGCAGGCAAATTTATCGATTTGGTAATAGGAATTTAAGTGAGTTCTCATCCGATGGCTTCTATTTTCTCTCTGCAGTAGGAGGTGATGTTACCTGCTGAGAGTGAGGGGAGAAGTGACAAGATGGAGAAGGTTTAAAATAGCTGCTACGGAGAACAGAAGGAAGCGCTGACTAAAGAAACAGAAGAATTTGTAGGCCTCCTTCAAGCTCCACTTGCAGTCAAAGACCAAGGTCTGCATTGTGGTGGGGGGGGGGGGATTCGTTTGGGTTCATCTCCTGGGAGTGAGGGTAGAGGTGGAGGGTCTACAGAATGTCAAAATCTCTGATCAACTGGGTTAATTGATTCAAAATATGAGTCGATTCAGTGAAGGAAACCTGCTCACATAATTACTTGGCACTAGAAGAGCCCAAATAGTGATTACATCCCTAGCGGAAGCATTTGGATTGAATTCCATCACCTGAGGCTCTATAGCATGTTGGAGAAAAGGAGACCTAACAGTAGCACCTCATCATTCTAGTCACAGCTCAGAAGCAGCTGCCTTTCCTATTCGCACCCTCACCTACAATTCTTTTCTAAATTAGAATGTTTCTTATTGCAGCATTATTTATGGTGACAGGGAATTGGAGGTAATCTGGCATTCATCACCCAGAGAGCGGAGCGGCAAAACGTGGTGGACACACGTTTGGGAGTCGTTTTCAGCAATTTGAAGCAAGGGATTAGATGTAGGTAGAGCAACAGGTATAGATTTTGAAAACAATGCTGGGTAAAAAAAATAGCAAGAAACAGAGTAATATTTACCCTAATACTATTTACAGAAATTAAAAAGACATTCACTGAAAATAATACGCATTTTATAAGAATACATACACACAAAGAAAAATATAGTAATTAACCAGAGGAGAATGGTGGCCAATGAGGGAGGAAGGAGAGTGTGAATGACATGTGGGAATGGCTAGAAATAAATAAATTCTGTGTTTGATTAACTCAACCTTCTGCACCTAAGACACTAACTAAATACAGAGATAAGGAAATAAATTGAAACGCTTCCTAATCTCTTGAAGACTTTGTCTCAAGCAACACCTTTATCTCCAACCCAGAATAATGGACTCACACAGGATCAGAGCTAGGGGAGACCATGCAGGTCATCTAGGGCTGCCCCTCACCTCACCACTTATTTTATGGAGGAAGAAACTGAGGCTCTGAGAAGGGAAATGACTTGGCCAAAGTCACACTCTTAGTTGCAAAGCTTAGACTAGACTCAGGTCTCCCAAGCCCTGTACTCCTTCCCCTGAACCCTGCATATCCACTCAAGAGATCCTCACTTGTTTTGTTGTTGTTTGCATCTCAAACGAATTTAACTCCGTCCTATGTTTTCTGCTTATTTTTTTAAATCTAAAAATAAAGCAGGAAAAACGTGTATTGCCCTGCTTTGCTTCCACACGGGAAGAGTGGTGAAAGCCAGTGAAAGTTAACCGATTGCAAGGGTCCTCAACAATTTTTTAAAAAATCTATGACGCACTTTTTAAAAACACTTTTATTGAGATATGACAGCAAGCTTGAAGGGCTTTCAAAAGTTTACTAAACAAGGCAATAATAATAATAATGTAGTCCCTACTGCACTGCTACAATGCCTCACAGGGCCCGGGATAGCATGGTGACGTTTATCTGCCTGTTTATCAACACGTCAACCCTGTGTCGTGGTTTGAGTAGAACAGTTCCCTACCCTGACCACCTTCACTTATATACCCATGAGGCACATGACCATGCAGTCTTTCTGGACACCCAGAGTGATATTGTTCTGTGACATCCATTTGATGTGTGTGACGTATGTGTTGCCCTATGTCTCGTCCCCGCCCCCACCCCCCTGCAGGTTGAACTCCAGTCTATTCTATATAGCATGGTCCACTCAACACAATATCTTTATGACAGTCATCATCATAACATTTTGCATGTTCAGTCATAGTAAAAGTACATCACTTTCTTGGCTCACCAGAGGGGTTCAGGGCACACCTGCTGAGACCCACTGCCACAGGCTATAATGGGAAGCAGCAGAATGGAGTCATTATTAGTACCTGGAGAGCCCGGGGTTTAAATGCTAAACCTATCACTGTGTCACCAACCCTTGGCAAGATACTTAAGCTGTTTAATACAATCAGAACAAAAATTCATGGGCCTGGCAGGCAAGGTACCATAGGCGAGGTACTGTTCTAGGTGCTTGGGGGTATAGTAGCAGATAAACCAGACGAAAATCCTTGCCCTCATGAGCTGATATTCTAATAGGGGGAGATAGACACAAACAATTAACATAATAAATAAGTAAATTACGTGATGTATTAGAAGGTAGAAAATGTCATGGAAGGAATAAAAGGATGAGAAGGGTACTTGGGTATTGGCTTGCTAGAAAGAGGGTGCAGGTTGCAGTATTAAATAGGGTGGTCAGGATAGGTCTTACTGAGAAGGTGACCTTTGGGCAATGAGGAAAGGAAATTAGCCATATAGCTACCCGTGGTGGACAAAGGTATTCCTGGCAAGATCAAGGAACAGGGAGGTGGCAGTGGAGGGGGTGAGGAATGGTTGAATTCTGGATATATTTTGAAGGTGGATCCATCATGATTTCATGACAGATTGGGTATGGTGATTGAGAAAAATAAGATGTCAAGAATGACTCCAAGGTTTTGCCCTGAACAACAAGAAGGATGGAAATCCTGCTTCCATCTGATGAAAGATATAATTACTGCCTCCATCTGATGAAAGGTAGAGTTACTGCCTCTATCTGATGAAAGGTAGAGTTTGGAGCAGGTTTTCCTTCTTTCTTATCTGTTTATTGTGGGGAAAGTTCAGAAACAGTGCTTTGGACATTGAGATGTCTATTAGAAATCCTAGTGGAGATGATTTTGAGTAGGAAAACACAAGCCTGAAGTTCAAGGGAGAAGTCTGGGCTGGAGGTACAAATTTGGGAGTCGTGGGTATAGAGATGGTCATGAGACTAGATGAGACCACCTGAGGAAGGAGTGGAACTAGAGAAGAGCTCCAAGGACTAGTCCTGCGGCTCCACAGCAAAAAGAAATCAGAGATGGGACACAACTAGCAAAGGAGACTAAGGAGTGATCTGTGAAGTTGGAGGAAAACAAGACAGCGAAGTGTCCCGAAAGCTAAGGAAGGAAGTGCATGGAGGAGGGAGTAATCTACGGTCTTCAGAGCTGCTGATGGGTCAAGGACAATTGTGACTGAAAACTGACCCATGGATTGGGAATGTGAAGGTTATTGGTGACTTCACTGAGGCAGGTGTTGTAAATGGTGGAGGCAAGAGCCTGACTGGAGTAGCTCTAAGGAAAAATTGGAGACAGGGTGCAGAGACAACTGTTTAATGGTGTTTTCTGTGAATGGGAACAAAGAAATGGATGCTAGATGGCAAATGATACCTTAGCTCCCTCCTCTGTAAAAAGGGATTGATAGTATTGTCTATCTCTTAACATTACTGACAAAATTAAAGAAGTTTTAATACAATTCTTTTGATTACTGAGAGAGTACATGTAACATGTCTATCATATAGTTGGCACTCAATAAAAGGTAGTTATTATTTTTATAATGTTTATCCATTAAACATTATAACATTAAAGTAGAATTAAAAGCATATTCCAATACCTTTTTAAATAATACAGATTTTAGTGTCCTAGACCAACAGATGAGTCATTGTGTCGGGGAACCAAAAAAATCTCAGAATAAGTTTTGCTGTAGTGCACATCAAACCGCATCTCACAAGATGACCTCCGAAGAACGCATCAGCTGAGTTTTCATCACATTTGTCTTCCCTAGGATGTAGTAATTATATGTAACTACCAGAGGCCTAGGAAAGAAGCTTCTTTCAAAAACACAATCTTCTCTCAAAATGAGACAAGCATCTCCATCAGCGAGAATATCTCTTGAGTGTGACAAGGCCATAAAGTTGGCTTCCTTTTTTCCTGTATATACATTATTTTTTTCCTCTCTCAGCCCCTAATTGTCAAGTTAAATGCCACAGAAGTAAACTGACATCTGAGAATTTTCTCCTGTCCAAGTCAATACACCTTCTAAAATCTTTTTAAGATGGTGAACAAACAATATTACATAAGCTACACATTGTGAAGCCTGAACAGACCTGAAGGGAGTTTAGCTGTGAAATAAAATAAAACTTAAAACGAAATTAAGCTGACAAGTATTGAATATGTATTGGTGTACACAATAGTTAGCGTGCCGTGTGTTAATTAGGTGTAAGTGGTGAGCTATTAGCATGAGTGATTCGAATTAGTTATTCTCTTACACAGCCAAGCCTGATTGCATTTTCCTCTTTAATTTTCCAGGCACTAATATTTCTATTAATGGTGAAGATGTTCTCCAAAACATCACATTCTATCGTGTTTGTGTACTTGTTAATTCCTTTCTGTTTCCAAGAAAAGGTGTTCTTCCTTTCTAAGAAACACATTTCTATCACCTCCTCAGGGAACTACCTCCATCAGTTCCCTTTCCTCCAAGACCTAAATCTGTCCTTCTCGGCTTACCATGCCCAAACCCCGGCATACTAAAATTCCTTCCCCAGAACCTGTCTCCCCCACAAGCCAGCACCCTATTCTGCTTTCTTCCAATACCAAACCCCTCACAATCCCCAGTTTCTCATTTTTCAGTCCTTCTTCCTCCCCAGCAACCTAGCTTCTTCCTCCTTTGCACTACTGAAACTGCATGGGCAAAGATCACCAAGGACCTACTAATGAATTAATCTGATGATTTCCTCTCAGCCCATATCCTTTTCAACCTCTTGTAGCATTCCAAACTATTGACGACCCCTGCCTGCTGAGACTTTGTCCTGCCTCTGCTTCCTTGACACCATTCTGTCCTGGCTCTTGTTGGCTTTTCCCCAGGTTCTCTCCTCAGTCTTCTCCTCTTCTTGCTTTGTGTATTCTCTTGGGAGAGAAAATTCACTCCTATGGCTTTTGTTAGCAATAATATGCTTGTAAATTTCAAGCCTAACCCTCTCTGTTGAACTTCAGCGCTATTTTTCCAACTCTTACTAGGCATTTGCACCTAAATGACTCCTGGACACCTCAAAGTCATACTGAATATTCAGTGTAAGGAAGCTCTGGGGCTGATGGGCTGTCATGTGCTTTGTTGTATTAACAGGGCCCAGATGAGCCCCTTTGGGTCGCTGGCTTGCTGGCCTGTGACCCCCTCCCTCTGCCCCTCTCTGGAACTGTTATGCAGATTATAAAAGATCGACTAATGACCAGATATCATTCAGGGGACTCCTGCCTTATTCCGTGCAGTGAAGATCTGCAAAAGGAAAATGCCCATTCTCTCACCCAAAACAAAATGGAACCCTAAGGTGAGCTGTAAAATGCAGGCCTAATTCCTGGTAGCGGCCTTTCCACGGTGGCCTCCATTCAACCCATTTGGAGAGAATGGATCTGATTGCAGTTCGCTCAGCTCATTGTTAAAGCGTATTCACATTTAACAAAGGTGTATTTTAAGAATATCTCTGTCTCATTGTTACATTTTTCTTTCAGACAAGAAATCCTAGCATAGTACAGTATTTCTTAGATCTTTCCCTCATTTCTCCATCCGTAGCCCAAATGCAGATCTTAACCACATCATTCCTGGGCAATTATAAGATCCCTCCACCTCCCATGTTAGTCTACATGATTCCTCTTTCCAAAACCATTCGCCTATTTATCCAGTGTACCTCTTGGTTCATCAGTCAGTTAACAAGCATTCATTAACAATTGCGCACCAGCCGCTGTGCTAGGCCCTGAAATGAGGGAAGGGGAGGAAGATATAAAGTAAATCAGACCCCCACAAAAGGTCCACAGTTCAGTGCGGGAGACAGACATCTCTGCCTGGAGGGACACAGTTCTCCTCTCTGTACGAGCAATTCTTCATGTTTCAACTCAACGCACAAATATCACAGGTGGAGGGGTTTGCTGCTCCTTGCTGCCCCCCCAGTGCTTTGTTTACATCTTCGCTGGGGTGCCTGTTGCAGTGGATTGAATATTGTCTCTTATCTCAAGACAGTGACCTCCTCGAGAACAGGAGTTATGAACTTTAGACGGGTAGGGCTTAATGCATCAGAGATGGCTCAAGCAACACAGAACTAAGTAACATAAGAGTTCAACTTCCTGCCACACTGAGTTCCAAGCAGAGCGCCATCTGTTGGAGGGTGGGGGTCTTCTCTACTCTGCGAGACCTCTTCCCCAGCCAGACAAACTTGCTTGCCAGTCCATGAATAAGCATGGATTCGCCTGTCTCCAACACCCAGAAATCCCGTTCCTGGCCCACCTCCTGTTTGTAGCCTGGTGCTCCTCAAACTTACATGTGCACCCGAATCAATTAGACAGCTTATTAGAACGCAGACTCTCAGTCAGGAGATCTGGAAGAGGTGTCTGAGATTCTCCCTGTCTAACAAGCTCCCAGGTGAAATCCATGCTGCTCGTCCAAGGACCAAACTTTGAGTAGGCAACATTCTAGCCAGCTTTCCCTATTCTTAGGCCTGCTAGTTACTTAAGTTAGGACCACCCCATGTGATTGTGTACAAATGCCCAGCATCAAGGCACCAAGCGGAGGAGGATAATGAGGGTTGAAAGCTAAACCATGCTTACCAGGCCCTGCACCCTGGCACTGGCCACATCTGCTGGCAGGAAGGGGCACCTTCCCTGCCCCCTCTTTTTTTTCTACTTCCCACAAAGGCTCTGTAAGCTCCATGCACCTCTAGGACTGCATCCATCAGAATGGAGCACCTTTTTTCTAATTCACACAAAGCTGCCCTATGGTCTAGCAGCCTCAGCCATGAGTGACACCCCAGCCCACCCCACTTCTGTATCTTTTGCTCCTTTCTGACTGATCACTCCAGTTGCTGATTCTGTAAACAATTTGATTTTGCTCTGTCACTTTCATGGGTGCCCCTGCATTTGTTGATATGTGAGAAACAACAGGATGTAAGAGAGCACTGTACTCTTCATCACAGGACTTGGGCTCCAGCCCCGGCTCCTTTTTAACTCACTTCATGGCGTCAGGCAAGGCACATAAAGCCTATGAGCTTTGGTTTCATCATGTATCAAATGAGGATTGGTAAGACCTGCTCTACTGGCTTCTCTCAGTTATTGTGAGGATCAAAAGTGATAACCTAGGGGAAAGCCCTTTGTAAATTGTAAGGTTCTGTACAAATGTTAAGGATTATTATGAAGGGGTTAGGTGGCATGTCTTTAAATCCCTTTGTAATTCTCCCCAGCTCGGAAGCACAGTGCTCTGCACGCGGTAGCTTCAGAGCCTACTACTGGTCGACCAGCCAACTCCAGAAGAATGCGCTCTGCAGATTCTCTCTAAAAAGCCCAGTGACCTTGGCGAATGCACTGTGTGCCAACTTTGGAAGGAGCTGTAACTCAAGCCCATCAGCTTGTAAAGTCATTAGGAAGATACCATCTTTCACACAGTCACAATGGTTTCACAGGAATTAGTCTGTACCGAAACACCAAAGTAAAGACACCAAATTCCAAAAAGTTGCTTTTAAAGGTAATCTTTCACTGATTATTTTTTTCAGATTTAGAAGGTTGACTCACCTGTTTATATGCTAAAAAGAACCCCCTTATTTTGATTTCTGAATACTTTCCCTCCTAGTAGTCAAACTTATTACGGAATAAAACATTTTGATAATTGCTTTTTAATATGATGAAAGGTTGGAACCTTTTCCAATGACAAGGAAATGAGAGAATATAATGGAATGATGTCTTATAATTTTTCTAAC
Organism: Hippopotamus amphibius kiboko; assembly: GCF_030028045.1. NCBI lineage: Eukaryota > Metazoa > Chordata > Mammalia > Artiodactyla > Hippopotamidae > Hippopotamus > Hippopotamus amphibius. The sequence continues at coordinate 17,279,474 of NC_080203.1, read as the reverse complement.
TTCCAAATAGCAATGAGAGAGTCGTTCATTTATTCACTGAAGTTTCCTTCCAGAATCACAGAATTACTCCTACACAGCAATTAGAAGGGGGAGATGAATGTTTAAGCGTTAGCTGTAACTTGTCTTCTGGGGAGGAGGGGACTAGGTTTAAGCTGTTGGCAATAGGAAAAGTTAATTAACAAATAGAAAATTTTAGTTGTTACTTCCCTATGTTCTGAAAATCTTTCCCAAGTCAAGGAGTTAAATAAACCATCACCGTAATTTTCAATGATTTTCTTTTAAAAAGGAAGTCAAGGTAAATAATCTAAATGTTTGTATTTTAAGTGTTAATCTTTACTTTAAAAATATGGTTCTTTGGAGGAAGGTTTCTTATCTATCACTTGTCAAAGTCCATGGCTGGGCAATTCAGTGGGTAGGAGCTCAGGGCTAACAATTCCACATGTTCAGAACCCTGTAGGCCCCTCAGCTTCCCTCCTTCTCAAGGTCACAGCCAAGCCTGCCAGTGTGGGTCACAACTCACAAAGGGCACTGGCCAAGAGAGTGGGGACGGTTCCAAACAGGACGACCCTCACTCCTGGAGAAACAGCTCAGAGTTGATGACTTACTCTGAAGGCCACATTTTCTTTAGATGAGGAGAGATTTGTAGCCCCTCAAGAATTATTTCCTTGATTGTCAGAAAGGCCAGAACACTTTTAGCATTCAGGTGCAGTAACTTTCTATCTTCAGTTCCTAGTCCATTCCTGTGCCTCCTTTCCCGATGGCGTTGCTGATTTTTCGTCCTTATGTTTCTTTTAGCTTACCTGGGAATATGTTCTCTCTCTGTCTCTCTGTCTCTGTTCCTCTATGTCTTCCTCTCTCTCTCTCTCTTACAGTAAGCCTCTTCAAATCTTCTTTAGGAATTGATGGCTGTTAGATTTAAGGACAGCTGACTCACTTAACAGCATATCCCAGTGGGCAAAGGTTACTTCATTTTTTACCTTGAATCTTTATTTTTTTGACACTTCCCTTCTTCATCTCTTCTTGACATTTGTTTTCTCACCTATGTACTTTACTGGTTAGTGCTGAGAAAAGAATAACAAAAAATTAATGAGAAAAGACGTGTGTGTTAGTATCCCGTGTATTCGAGCTCTTCCAAGAGAGTTACTGTTTTGCTGAAAGTTGTGTGCTTCTGTCAAGAGTGAAAAAGCAGAAAATAAGATTTTTGAAAATGGATTTTCATTTCTTACTGCTTTAAACCAAGATACTAGTTCCTATAACAAAAATCGCTCACTGGATGTCCTCTTCAGCAATGTCTTAATTTTATATTTGTCCTAATCTAAATAAACATGACTTTCAAGCCATGTCAAGTCCTTTGGGGAGAAACGTGGTGTGTAGATAAAACAGGGTGGGTTTTTTTGCCTTGCTTGCTGTTTTAGTGTTTTACATGCTATGGCTTGTCTCCGGCATTCATTCATTAACTCATTTATCATTCATTCACTCATTCATTCATTCAGTAAATACTTAGGAAGAGCCTCACACACGCTCCTTTGCCAGGTCCTGGGGACACAAAGATAAATAGGACAAAGATAAAAAGTCCCTGTCCTCAAGGAACTAGGTATTAGGAAGAAACAAAACTGCCCTCATAGAGCTTACACATCAGTGAGAGATGAAGACATGTTCACAAATAACTATAATATAACATAGAATTTATGTGCTATGAAGGATACAAGTAAAGTTGATGATAACACAAAGGATGCAGTGACTAACTTTAAGTTGGGAGGATGAAGAAGGCTTCACAGAGGAGGTGGGTTTCAAGTAGATCCTTGAAAGATGAACTGGTTTCTCTGGGCCAAGGTGTAAAAGAAAGGTATTCCAGGCTGAGGGAACAGCCTATGGGAAACCTCAGAGGTATGGAAGAACTTTCTGTGTTCATGTTGTTAGGTTGGAGGAGGATGGTGAGAGAGGAGACTGGGAAGGAAGTGGGAGCACTTGGAATGTCAAGCTAAGGTGTTTTTAAGGACCACTCAGCACTCAGGGGCCTTCTCAACCTGCTTCTAACCTTGTTTTCACCTTGCTCCCTTCATTGTCTCCCATTTTCCACCCCCCTTCCGCTGGCGGGGGTATAGTGACTGTACTGGTTTCCCTAGCTTGATTCTCAATACCCATTATGGACTTGTACTGGTACTTATGCCTCTTTCTTATAAATTTATACATTTATTGGCTGCGTTGGGTCTTCATTGCTGCATACAGGCTTTCTCTAGTTGTGGTGAGCAGAGGCTACTCTTCATTGTGGTGGTTTCTCTTGTTGCGGAGCACGGGCTGTAGGCACATGGACTTCAGTAGTTGTGGCACATGGGCTCAATAGTTGTGGCTCATGGACTCTAGAGCACAGGCTCAATAGTTGTGGCGCACGGGCTTAGTTGCTCTGCGGCATGTGGTATCTTCCTGGGGCAGGCTGATTCATAACCACTGCACCACCTAGGAAGTCCCACTGCTGCCTCTTTCTGCTCCTCGTTGCTTTGGGTAATTCACCATCTTCCCCTCCAGTCCTTGGGATCCAAATCCAACTACCTTTGGCCTGTATCCTGGTTAATTCTCTGCCCTCAGGTCCAACTTCCCTGCACTTGCAAGGAGGGCCAGGGAGCAATGTGATCAGACAGGAACTCATCTAGCAGCACAGGGCTGTGGGCTGATTACTAGTTTCCTGTGCAACCTAACTTGCTGTAGCTAGAGGCTGGGGTGGGGGCTGTCTTGCACCAAAGATCACCCCAAGAGGCAGAATAAGACTGCAATTAATTTGATATTTTAGGAAATTGAGTTTTGAAATCTCAAGATTCTAAACAGAAGGACAAATATCACAATAGCATGGCACCAGTGAGTGGCTTCATGGAAAAGGAAAAAAAAAAGGAAGATGTGGATGATTGAGGGGGAAGTAAAGATGGCCTAATTTTCATCTGAAATATAGTTATTTTTCTGGAGTTTTTTAGTAACACTGGGGTTGGGAGAAAGTTTAGAGACACATCATTGATATCTTGAGGTATTTCCATGTAACAGTTTATGTTTATCCATTGTCATTTTTCTTCATTTTATTTTCTTTTATCCAGGTTAGCAGAGTGAACAGCCTGTAGTGTGGGTTTGGGTAAGGCAGATCTATATTTGAATTCAGGCTCTGCCACATATTAGAGGTGTGACCTCAAGCAAGTCATTTAATCCCTTGGAGTCTTAACTTCTTCTTCAGTAATATGGAGATAGCAAGTAGTACTTGCTTTATAGGGATGTTGTGAAGATTAAATAAGGTAATGCATATAAGGCATTCAGCAACAGTGCCTGACACATAGTAAATATTCAGTAAGTATTTATTTTTGCTGTTGTTATTGTCATCATTATCCTTTCATTGTGCCTTTTCTGATATCTTCATTCCCAATTCTATTCTTAAAATGTTATCTCCAAGGTGATCAATATTAAGGAGGCAAAGTGGTTCAGAGATTTTACAGATTAAAGTAAGTATAAGGGTCATTGGTCATCTCTACTTGGAAGTTCAGTACTGTAACTGACATCAGTTAGAGAACAGCCATTGGCCATCAAGCTCCCATCAATTTCTTTGAGATTATCCCCAACAGATAATCCAGGAGCAATGGCTGCCCAAAGATATCAATAATGTGTCCCCAAACTTTCCCCACCCCCTGTATAAATAAAAAGCTCAGGAAAAAAATATATTCTAGACTTAAACAGGAAACACCTGTTTCATTGGCCAGAGTTACTTAAGTAATCTTCGAAGGTCTGCATAGTCTCAAGGAAGTTGTCTCTGTATCCCTGGATTCCTGCACAAAGGATTGGTCCCCCAACTATTGTGCTTTCATCTAAGAGCACTGGAACTAATTTGTGTCATACATGATTGCTTCTCTGTCCCAGGGAAGACAACTTGTCTGGCCCAGGTAATTAATTGGTCATTTGATAAAATTATAGAACCCTCTCATACTCAAAAACATCCATTTTAAAAAATTCATAGCTGTCTCAATACAACGATAGGTAAAGAAGCCAGATCTGAGAGAACTGAGGAATGAATGGTAGGTAAGAAAGTGGAGGTGGCACAACATGTGAAGACAACTATAAAACAGTTTTGCTGTGAAGGGGAGCAGGGAAATCTGGGAAGGGATGTGGAGTTATAGAATCTTTTAAGAAGGGAGATTATAATAGATTATGTTCAAATGCTGATGGAAATGTTCTACTAGAGATGGAGTGATTGAAGTTGTAGGAAAGAGGGGAATAAGTAAAGGAGTCAAAGCTTTGAGTAGGTGAGAAGAGTTAGGCTACAGTTTAGAAGAAGTGAGTTTGAAAGAGGGAGATAGTCTTCATTGTACAAAGAGGGAAGAGAGGGCATGTACAGATAAAGATAGAATTGCGGATTTGTTGATGAGAAGATTCATTCATTCAGTGAACACATACGAGGCACTGTTCTGGGCTCTATCTGAGGATAATGTGAAATAGTCAAAGTCCCCCCTCTCATGTCATGGAGTTTTCATTCTAAGGGAGAAGACATATAAGGGAGAATTAAAAACCTGGAATATATAATAGAATTTCAGAGAAATACAAGTATTAGGAGGAAATATAAAATAAGATAAGGGGTCACTGGGTGGTTGTGTGTATGGGGGAGTTGAAGTGGATATTTTTTCAAAGGTAATCAAAAAGTGTCCTCTCTGAGGAGCGGAGACCGAAAAGAATGTGAGGGGAGACTGTTTAAGAGAAATGGAACTTTGAGCATAAAATCCCTGGGGGAGAAACATGCTAGAAGCACTGATGAAAGAAGGCAAGTATTACTAGAACTTCACAAAGAAGAATAGGAGTCAGAGCTGGAAAGGCAGGCATGGGAAGTTTATGATCATCCTTATAGGCCTTGTTAAAGACTTTGGGTCACATTCTAACAGCAATGAGAATCCTTTACTTTTATAGAGGATCACTCTGGTTACTCTGTAGGGAATGGATTGCAGAAGACCAAGAGAAGAAGCAGGGAAATTAGGTAGGAGGCTATTACAGTAAGCCAGGTGAGATATGATTGTACCTTGGACTGGGATGGTGCTGTGGAAGGTGAGAGGTAGGTTGACAGGTCATGATTTTGATAGTAGAGTTGAGTGGCCTTGCTGATGGATTAATGTGAAAGCAAGAGAGTAACCCAGGATGACTCTTAAGCTTTTGGGCTGAGAAAATGGGTAAATGGTGGTACTATTAACTGAGATCAGAATGACTAGAAGAAGAATAAATTTTAGTGGAAAAATCTAGAGTTTTTTTTTTTTTGTAGTTGTTAAATGCACGCTCTATGTTAGACAACCAAGTGGAGATGGATAGTCAGCAGTTGGAGAGATGAGTCTGGAGCCCAAGGGACAAGTCACAAATGGAGACATCAATTTGGGAGTCATCAACTGATGATTAGCACTTGAAGCTACGAGCATTGGTACAACGACATTAGATAGAGAATAAAAGTAGTCTGAGGAATGAGCTCTGGAGCACTCCAACATTTAGAAGTTGAAAGGATGTGGAGGAACTAGCAAGAAAGGCTGAGATGAAGTGATTACCAAAGTAGGATGAAGACCAGAAGAGTGTGGTTTCCAGAAAGTCAAGTATATCAAGATGGAGGGAAGGAGGGAGCCACTGTGTCAAATGCTTCTGTGAAGTTGAGTAAGATGAGAGCTGAGAAGTGAGCTATTGATTTGACACATGGAGGTCATTGGTGAGATTATTAAGAGAAATTTTGGTAGACTGATGGAGATGAAAACCAGATTCAAGTGAATTCAAGAGAGAATGGGGACTTCCTAGATGGCGCAGTGGTTGAGAATCCGCCTGCCAATGCAGGGGATACGGGTTCGATCCCTGCTCCGGGAGGATTCCACATGCCGCAGAGCAACTGGGCCCGTGCGCCACAGCTATTGAGCCTGTGCTCTAGAGCCCATGAGCCACAACTATTGAGCCCATGTGCTGCAACTACTGAAGCCCACGCACCTAGAGCCTGTGCTCCTCAGCCAGAGAGGCCATGGCAATGGGGAGCCTGTGCACCACAATGAAAAAAAGTAGCCCCCGCTCGCTGCAACTAGAGAAAGCCCTTGTCCAGAAATGAAGACCCAACACAACCAATAAATAAATAAATAAATAAATTTTAAAAAAAAGAGAGAGAAAGAGAATGGGAGAAAAGTAACTGAAGACAGTGAAATTCTATAACTCAAAGAGCTTTGCTGTAAAGGGGAGAAGAGAAAAGAAGTGGTAGCTTGAGGGATATTTGGCTTTTCTCTGATGACTGATATAACACGTTTTGTATGCCAACAGTAATAATCCAGTAAAAGGGGAATCTTGATGATGCAGGGGATGGGGGCATACATGTTGGAGCTGTATTCTCCAGTAGACAAGAGAGGATGGGATCCAGTGTACAGGTAGAGGTGTTGGCCTCTGGTTTGTGTGTAACTGAATTACATGGGTAAAGAGGTAGGTAAATTGGTAGATTTGGTGGTAGAGACACATGAAATTTTCTCTTTATCATATCTATTTTCTCAATAAAATAAGGAGAAGAGTCATCTTTTGAGAGGGAAAGAAGTGAAGAGAGTTTGGGAGGTTTAAGAGGAGAAGCTGTAAAATAATGATCTGCAAGAGTATGAGAGTGGCTTGAGTAGAGAAATGTATACAGTAGGTCAGCCAGCCAGTACTGAGGGCCCACTTGAGGTCTTGGCAAAAATATTAAGAGAGACCAGTCAGTGTGGTTACATGCTTTCCTTCAGACAGGATTAGCTGCTCAGGAGCCAGCACAGAGTAGGTGGAAAGTTGGCTTTAACCACCACTGAGGCTTTGCCAGGCAAAACTGATGGTGGAAAAAAGGGATCAATCCTTTGAGGATATATGCAAGGGGGTAATCATAGTATTGGATCACAGAGTCTAAGCTGGGTAAGGAAGAAAGTGAAGACATGAGAATTTCAATTGGTTGGTGAAAGGGTGGTAGGGTTAATGGGTTGGAGGTATAGATAAGAGTCAAAGAGAATGCTTGGTGTAGGGGAACTAGAAGAAGTGAGCTAGAAGAGTTAGAGGTGGCAATCAGAGAGATGCTTGAAGTCAAAATTTTGCAGGTGGTGCATTTTTGGATAATGACTATGGGAACAAGTGGCTGAAGTGGAATGGAGGAAAAGATCACAAAGAGGGAAAGGGACTCATGGATCTGAGCAACTAGAGTGTCGGATGGATCCTATACTTAGATGTTGAAGTCACCAAGAATATCAAGAGTTTGGGCTGAGAAGATGGTAATTCAGGTACTGAAGTCTTCAGTGAAAGACTAGTAATAGCTGGGGGAAGGGTATGATTGATAACTGCAGTAAGGAGGGGATTCCTGTAAGGGGGCTTCTGTTGTCTCAGTGAAATATAAAATGAGGTCATCTGTCGAGAATGAGGAGTATAGCAGGTCTGAGGAGAGAGGAGAGATGTGAAATAACTATTTTAGAGCATGATAAAATGAATTTACCAGGGAAATGTACCAGGATTGCCTGGTGGTATTAAGTGCCATTTGATACTTGTGATCATGAATTGAAAGTGAAGGCAGGCATCCCAGTTCTGTGATTATCTCCAGAAACATTTAGTGGCTCTGATGCTGAGTTCAATCAGAGTTGGACTTTTGCCAGGTGAATACCATGGCGGAGGAGAGAGAGGAGGGAGGGAGAAAGAGAAACCAGGGAGTTGCAAAGAAGTGATTATAACAGTGGCTCATGGAATCTAAGCTGGACAAGGAAGGGAGGATGGGAGGAGGTGAGAACTGAGAGAAAGCGATGGAGTGATGAATTGGAGGGCTCAATGAAGTTAAAGAATTTAGATATGTCTGAATCCTAACTTGGATTCAAACCTGAATGACTCTCCCCACCCACACATCATTGATAGAGTCAAATCCTAGCACCTACCCAGCCAATCAGATCCATTGTGTAGTAATTGATTGTTAAGACATTTGTATAATGGTTGATGCAGTGGAATATTCTAAATTCATTGGATAGTTATACAGCCTTTGACTTTAGCTATATAAACACAAGTGCTAAAAACCCAAAGATCTTATAAAGTCTACGGACGGTGGACTTTGGAATGGTTGAAACCATTCAGGTTTTGCAAACATTGTTCCCTAAGGTCCCACCAAACTTTAGGACATTCACAAAATTTGGCTCTGAATCCTAGCACAGTTTTGCTACTGAAGGTGTGAGAGTCAATTCCCTGCTTGGCAGTACACTTTGTGGAGGGACAAGTTCTTCTAGGATCTGGGCTAGAGTGCATTTGATTGAGACCACTTTAGGTCCCAAGTGTGTTCTTTGATGACTTCAAAGTCAGGACCAAAGACACAAGTATATTCTCTCTCTCTCTGTCCCTCCCTCTCCCTCTCCATCCTTCCTTCCCTTCTTCCTTCCTTTCTTTTTCTATTTTCTTTCTTAGAGTGAGTTTTCCATCATCCTGGGGCCTTCCTCCACTCCCCAGCCAGAGGTTAGGGCACTCTTTACCTTCCTACTTTGTCCCAGAATTTTAATCCTAGTGTGGGAGATGGAATCTCTAAATCCCTTTTGTGATTCTTCTCAAGAGGCCCAGTGGTCACCATACAAATAAGGAATCCTTATGTTCTGGCTTGTCAACTCAGAGTTTCTGATGTGACTTTGCAGATTAGATTCCTACCATTACTCTTGCTTCACTTTTTAAAAGCCATCAAAATGCCAAGAGATTCTTTTTAATCGCATTCACTATAACTGTTTGTTAGCCAGTTCATCAGTTATAAAGTCCTCATGAGGAAAATAGTACACCATGAGTTAACACATGAATCCTGCAAGTAGATAGAATAGGGCTCTGCTGTGACCTTTGGTAAGTACCTCACCTCTCCAAGTCTCAGTTTCCTCACCTAAATTATATAGCACAATGTCAGACACATTATAATTGCTTGACAAATGTTTTTCATTATTATTATGGCACTCCATAGAATGCAAGTGCTACGAGAGTGTGGATGTTTTTCTGTTTTGTTCACTGCTATATCTCTAGAGCCCAGAACACAGTCTGGTACATAGTAGACACTCATTAACTATTTGTTGAATGAGTGGATAATACGTGTCATATTGTCTTTTGTAATTCCTGCAGTGTTAGGTACAGGTAAAGGTCTATTAATCCTGAGAATCTCGAAGTAGTAAAGCTGTAAAAACCGGGGAGATCAAGATCAGCATTTTTATTTTACAGATGAGGAGACTGAGGTTCAGGGAGATTAAGGAAGTTGTCTGAAGTCGTAGAATTGGTTAAATGCAGTGTGGATGGTTAAGAGCTCAGACTCCAGGGCCAAATCACATGAGTCCAAATCCCTACTCCCACTTACTAGCTGTGTGATTTGGGCAAGTTACTTTATCTCTCTGTACCTCAGTTTCCTCATGTGTACAGTGAGAGTAATGAACAAAACTCCTAACTGATGGAGTTTTCTGAGCATTAGATAAGTTAATATATATGCCTGGCATATAATAAGTGCTTTAGGTATTAACTATTATTATTTATTAATCATAGAGCTAGGAGTCTTCCTACGTTCAGTCCAAATTGTTTCTTAGCACACTGGTTGGTTGAGGTAGATATTTCTCCATTGGAATGAATTTCTCCCGGTTTCTAGAAAGTATATAATTGCTTCTGTGAAAGGCAGAGCAGATTAGCCTACCTCTGATCGTTATCCTGTGTCTGGTGGCTTTTCACTGTAACGTTTAGATTGCAAACCCACCATTGTTTACCTTGTCACCTGGAATGGGAATATGTACTCTTCTTGGTGCTGAAAGTGTGTCCTGTACAAACACTATTCAGGGTCTTCATTGTCTTTTAATTTCTAGTGTCTGGCACACACTCGAGTTCAGTTAATTATTAGTTATTTGTTGAGGCAGTGTACCATCCTTTAGATCTTTCATCATATGGTCGTGTAGAGTTAGCAGGAGTCAGTGATGTTTTTCTATAAAGGGTCAAATAGTAAATATTTTAGGCTTGGGGGCCATACAGTCTCTGCCATAGCTACTCAACTCTGCTGTGAAAGCAGCCACAGACATAAATAAATGGGTGTCTCTGTGTTCTCATAAAACTTTATTTGCAAAAACAAGTGACTGATCTATGCATGGGTCACAGTTTGTAAGCTCCTGGTTTATAGAGTAGCAAGAGGTTTAGAGACAGAAATGGATAAAAGCGATAAATCTAGACAGGGACATGTACTCAAATGAATTTTAAGCATTTAATTTTCATTAAATGAATGAGCAGAGGTTTAAACCATAAACAGATTCATTTTCTGTTGGATGTTGTCTAGACCTGTGTTATCCATGCTGGCAAATGAATCAAGCAGAAAAGACTATTAAATTAAAATTAAAGAGGTACAAATTAGTATGGGGGCGAAGAGTACAGTGGTTCAAAGTTAGTGCTTTTTTTTCTTTGGGGTTCTTACACTTGATTCTTTTTGAGTGCCAGTAGTTGTAGACTATATGACTTAGGGCGTGGTTGGTCAGGGGCTCATTGGGACAGTAAAGCACGACTGGGGGAATCCTGCTTGCCCTCTGCCTATTACTTTGACCCCAAAACCTACACAATAAAGTCTCTACTCTTGCTTTTTTAAATGTAGCAGATAAGAACAGGGAGAGGGGACTTATTCATTCATTTGACGACCAACTGAACATCTATTCTATGGCAAAGATTATGAGAACCCAGAGAAGGAAGCTAAAAAGATGAAAAGATGCATGATCCCTGCCTTTACAGAGCTCCCAAGCCAGTAGGGGAGACAGATCAGCAAACAAACAATAACATTTGCGCTGGAGTGTGATATTGTTAGAGTTGTTGGAAAGCATTGACTACTCCTAGAGTTTTAAAATCACATAGTATGTTATTTGGATACTGAAGACTTACATTGGACTTTGAGGACATTCCGACCCAGTCGTTAGTACAAGCAAACTATTATAACAGTTAATTTTATATGCATATGGATATACTTTCAATCGTCTCATTCCTAGAAACAATACACTCAGTGAAGAAAGACTTTTTCTCATTTGGTTAGCTTATGAAGTAGCCATTAAAGATCCAAATTTGTTTGACATTTGTCTGGAAGGATAACAAACCAAAACAGACCTGGGGAGAGGCAGAGTCCTTCATTCCCTCATGATCAATACTAGACTGCAGAGAACAGGGAGCAGAAAATAAGGAAGAAATATCACTCATTATAAATATGTCATGACTAAACCCTATCTGATGTATTTGGCATAGGAGAATAATTGGAAATTCTATTTATGGTCCTATTTACACTTCTATTGTGAAAATTAATGATTCACTATAAGTGAGAGGTTTTGCCTATATCCATCACCATCAGTGCCTGTGACTAAATTAAAATGTATTTATATTTCCACAAACCTTGATTTTCATTGCAAAGCCCCAGACTCAAATTTTGTGTACTAACCTTCATGGCCAATAGCCTAAAGTCTTCCCTAAAGTGACAAATCCTTACCCTTCAAACCAAACACTTATTTGTAATAGGTTTTATTAACTACTGAACAGATAGAAATGTCTAGCATACGTCTAAGGAATGGCAATGAAACAAACCCTGAATATCCGCCATTAAGAAACAAGAAATCAATACATTTTTAAAAATTAAATTTACTTTTCTATAAGTAATGCTTGTATAAGTAATGCATTACATGCTATAAATTCCAAATTTACAAGAGGGTATACATATGTTAAAAACTCTATCATTTTCATTCATATAAAGCCCTTCCTTGTTCTTTTTATGGCTGCAGAGTATTCTATTTATAGATTAAGCATCATTTATTTAACCAGTCACCTACTGATTTATATTTCGCTTGTTTTTAATATTTTACTGTTATTTTTTTAATGCTACAATGACTAACCTTGTGTGTAAATCATTTAACACATATATGAGTATAGCTGCAGAATAAATTCCTAGAAGTGGAACTGTTTGGTCGAAAGACATACATATTTTGTTTTCTTTTCTGTTTTTTTAAGGCATGAGTATTGTTATGCAGAGAAAATGTGTGCTTCTACCAGCAATGCATTTGACAGTACTTGTTTCCCCACACTTTCATGAATGAAACACGTCATTAAGCTTTGTCAATGTTATAGATGAAAAACTGGTATCATGGTGGAATTTATATTTGCGTTTCTCTTATTATTACTGAAGCTCTTATTATTACATCTTCTTTTTTTCTGTGTGATTCCATTTATATGAAGTTCTCCAAGAGGCAAAACTAATCCCTGATGATAGAAATCAAAATAAAGGTCTGGGGCAGAGAAAGGCTAGGAGGAAGCAAAAGAAATTTTTCTGGAGTGATGGAAATGTTCTGATAGGCAGTGGGTATGAATGCTACCTCAATTTAGAAAAAAGATAAGCACATAAGTACCATGAACAGTATCTGGTTTGCAGCCGGTGCGTGGTAAGTGACTGCTGAATGAAATGACTGCTCCCTAAGTGATGAAGATGAGGGAGGACGAATTCGTGTTGGACTTCTCCCGGGTTCCACTGCCTCCCATGGGCAAGAGCTAGCCGGGACCGAGGGTGGCACTTAGGACCTCCCTGAGCATCTTTTCATATGTCAATAGCCAGTTGTATTTGCTCTTCTGTGAACTGTTTGTTCATCTTCTTCATCTACTTTTCCAAGGCTTATTGGTCTTTTTCCTATTGATTTGTAAAAGCTGTTCATTTAGGGAAATTTGCTCTTTATCTGATATTAATCCCTCTTCTCCCCAGTTCATTTGTCTCTTTACTTTGTTGAGGTGGTATTTGCCATTCATAAATTCTTTATTATTGTGTACTCTAATGTATCAATCTTTTTTATGGTTTTGGAGTTTTCTGACATATTGAGAAGGCCTTCTTTACTCCAAGAGTAAAAACAACAGACATCAAAACAGAACTGTGATTCTTGAATCTTCCTGCTATTGAGTGTAAATACTATTTTACCTGTAGCGTCTCTACATCTGACCTAAGGCACTGAATGGGATGGATTGGGTATAAAGAGTTATGCGTGGTGACACTTCAGAAATCCAGTTGCTTTGGAAATTTGCCCCTACTCTGTCATTTAAAAAACACTCATCACTTGTCTATTATGAGTAAAACAATGACCCAGGCACCTTGTGGGATACAAAGAGAAAAGATGGATCCTTTCCCCGAAAGAGCTTGCAATATAGTGTGGGAGATAGATCTGGTTAGAAATATGGGGGGCAGAGGGGACTGAAGAGGAGAGTGGTGTGTAGGGATGAGGGGTGGGACTAAATGTAGGTCGAGGGTCGAACTAGCTAGCTTTTATTGGCCTCCGTATTGGATCCAATGTTTTCTTCTTTAATTGATTTTATTGAAGTATAGTTGATTTACAATGTTGTATTAATTTCTGCTGTACAGCAAAGTGATTCAGTTATACATTCTTTTTCATATTCTTTTCCATTATGGTTTATCACAGGATATTTTTTTAAAGCTCTTAATTGGAATATATTTGCTTTACACTCGCACCAGTTTTTGAGATACACCAAAGTGAATCAGCTGTATTTACACATATATCCCCATATCCCCTCCCTCCCACGACTCCCTCCCCCCTCCCTGTCCTGACCCTCTAAGGCATCTCCCATCATCAAGTTGATCTCCTTTTGTTATACAGCAACTTCCCATTAGCTATCTATTTTACAGTTGGTAGTGTAATATGTCTATGCTACTCTCTCACTTCGTCCCAGCTTCCCCTTCGCCCCCCACCCCAGCCCCATGGCCTCAAGTCCGTTCTCTACTTCTGTATCTCCACTCTTGCCTGTCACTGGGTTCATTAGTACCATTTCTTCAGATTCCATATATATGTGTGTTAGCATACAGTATTTGTTATTCTCTTTCTGGCTTACTTCACTCTGTATGACAGACTCTAGGTCTATCCACCTCATGACATATAGTTCAATTTCACTCCTTTTTATAGCTGAGTAATATTCCATTGTATGTATGTGCCACATCTTCTTTATCCATTCATCTGTTGATGGGCATTTAGGTTGTTTCCATGTCCTGGCTATTGTAAATAGTGCAGCAATGAACATTATGCTACATGTTTCTTTTTGGATTATGGTTTTCTCTGGGTATATGCCCAGTAGTGGGATTACTGGGTCATATGGTAGTTCTATTTTTAGTTTTTTAAGGAACCTCCAAATTGTTTTCCATAGTGGCTGTACCAACTTACATTCCCACCAACAGTGCAGGAGACTTTCCTTTTTTCCACACCCTCTCCAACATTTACTGTTTCTAGATTTTTTGATGACGGCCATTCTGACCGGTGTGAGGTGATACCTCATTGTGGCTTTGACTTGCATTTCTCTAATGATTAGTGATGTTGAGCATCTTTTCATGTGTTTGTTGGCCATCTGTATGTCTTCTTTGGAGACATGTCTATTTAGGTCTTCCTCCCATTTGTGGATTGGGTTATTTGCTTTTTTGGTATGAAGCTGCATGAGCTGCTTGTATATTTTGGAGGTTAATCCTTTGTCCGTTGCTTTGTTGGCAAGTATTTTCTCCCATTCTGAGGGTTGTCTTCTTGTCTTGTTTATGCTTTCTTTGGCTGTGCAAAAGCTTTTAAGTTTCATTAGGTCCCATTTGTTTATTCTTGATTTTATGTCCATGATTCTAGGAGGTGGGTCCAAAAGGATCTTGCTTTGATGGATGTCATAGAGTGTTCTGCCTATGTTTTCCTCTAGGAGTTTGATAGTGTCTGGCCTTACATTTAGGTCTTGAATCCATTTGGAGTTTATTTTTGTGTATGGTGTTAGGAAGTGTTCTAATTTCATTCTTTGACATGTGGCTGTCCAGTTTTCCCAGCACCACTTATTGAAGAGGCTGTCTTTTTTCTATTGTATATTACTTGCCTCCTTTGTCAAAGATAAGGTGCCCAGATGTGCTTGGGTTTACCTCTGAGTTCTCTATTCTGTTCCACTGATCTTCCTTTCTATTTTTGTGCCAGTACCATACTGTCTTGATCACTGTGGCCTTACAGTATAGTTTGAAGTCAGGAAGCCTGATTCCACCAACTCCATTTTTCCTTCTCAAGATTGCTTTGGCTATTCGGGGTCTTTTGCGTTTCCATACAAATCGTAAGACTTCTTGTTGTAGTTCTGTGAAAAATGCCGTTGGTAATTTGATAGGGATTGCATTGAATCTGTAAATTGCTTTGGGTAAGATAGTCATTTTCACAATATTGATTCTTCCAATCCAAGAACATGGTATGTCCCTCCATCTGTTTGTATCGTCTTTGATTTCTTTCATCAGTGTCTTATAGTTTTCTGCATACAGGTCTTTTGCCACCTTAGGCAGATTTATTCCTAGGTATTTTATTCTTTTTATTGTAATGGGAAATGGAAGAGTTTCCTTAATTTCTCTTTCTGTTCTTTCATTGTTAGTGTATAGGAATGCAAGAGATTTCTGTGCATTCATTTTGTATCCTGCTACTTTACTAAATTCATCGATTAGTGCTAGCAGATTTCTGGTAGAGTCTTTACAGTTTTCTATGTATAATATCATGTCATCTGCTAAGAGTGACAATTTTACTTCTTCTTTTCCAATTTGTATTCCTTTTATTTCATTTTCTTCTCTGATTGCTGTGGCTAACACTTCCAAAACTATGTTGAATAATAATGGTGAGAGTGGACACCCCTGTCTTGTTCCTGTCCTTAGAGGGAATGCTTTCAGTTTTTCCCCATTTAAAATGATGTTGGCTTTTGGTTTCTCATATATGGCTTTTATTATGTTGAGGTAATTTCCTTCTATGCCCATCTTCTGGAGAGTTTTTATCATAAATGGATGTTGAATTTTGTCAAAAGCTTTTTCTGCGTTTATTGAGATTATCATATGTTTTTTTTCTTTCATTTGTTGATATGGTGTATCACATTGATTGATTTGCATATATTGAAGAATCCTTGCATCCCAGGGATAAACCCCACTTGATCATGGTGTATGATCTTTTTACTATGCTGTTGGATTCTGTTAGCTAGTATTTTGTTGAGGATTTTTGCATCTATATTCATCAGTGATATTGGCCTGTAATGTTCTTTTTTTGTGACATCTTTGCCTGGTTTTGGTATCAGGGTGATGGTGGCCTCGTAGAATGAGTTTGGGAGTGTTCCTCTTTCTGCTCTATTTTGGAAGAGTTTGAGAAGGATAGGTGTTAGCTCGTCTCTAAATGTTTGATAGAATTCGCCTGTGAAGCCATCTGGCTCTGGGCTTTTGTTTGTTGGGAGATTTTTAATCACAGTTTCAATTTCCGTACTTGTGATGGGTCTGTTCATATGTTCTATTTCTTCCTGGTTCAGTTTTGGAAGATTGTACTTTTCTAAGAATGTATCCATTTCTTCCAGGTTATCCAATTTATTGGCATATAGTTGCTTGTAGTAGTCTCTCATGATCTTTTGTATTTCTGCGGTGTCTGTTGTTACTTCTCCTTTTTCATTTCTAATTCTGTTGATTTGCATCTTCTCCCTTTTTTTTTCCTGACAAGTTTGGCTAATGGTTTATCAATTTTGTTTATCTTCTCAAAGAACCAGCCTTTAGTTTCATTGATCTTTGCTATCGTTTCCTTCATTTCTTTTTCATTTATTTCTGATCTGATCTTTATGATTTCTTTCCTTCTGCTCACTTTGGGGTTTCTTTGTTCTTCTTTCTCTAGTTGTTTGAGGTGTAAGATTATGTTTTTTATTCGATATATTTCTTGTTTCTTGAGGTAGGACTGTATTGCTATAAACTTCCCTCCTAAAAGTGCTTTTGCTGCATCCCATAAGTTTTGGGTTGTTGTGTTTTCATTGTCATTTGTTTCTAGATATTTTTTGATTTCCTCTTTGATATCTTCAGTGATTTCTTGGTTGTTTACTAGTGTATTGTTTAGCCTCCACGTGGTTGTATTTTTTACAGTTTTTTTCCTGTAATTGATATCTAGTCTCAAGGCATTGTGGTCAGAGAAAATGCTTGAAACGATTTCAATTTTTTTGAATTTACCAAGGCTTGATTTGTGACCCAAGATGTGATCTATCCTGGAAAATGTTCCATGTGCACTTGAGAAGAAAATGTATTCTGTAGTTTTTGGATGGAATGTCCTATAAATATCAATGAAGTCGAGATGGTCTAATGTGTCATTTAAAGCTTGTGTGTCCTTATTTATTTTCTGTTTGGATAATCTGTCCATTGATGTAAGCGGGGTGTTCAAGTCTCCCACTATTATTGTGTTACTGCCCATTTCCCCTTTTATGGCTGTTAGCATTTGCCTTATGTATTGAGGTGCTCCTATGTTGGGGGCATAGATATTTACAATTGTTATATGTTCTTCTTGGATGGATCCCTTGATCATTATGGAGTGTCCTTCCTTGTCTCTTTTCATAGTCTTTACTTTAAAGTCTAATTTGTCTGATATGAGTATTGCTACTCCAGCTTTCTTTTGGCTTCCATTTGCATGGAATATCTTTTTCCATCCCTTTACTTTCAGTCTATATGTATCCCTTGGTCTGAAGTGGGTTTTGTGTATACAGCATATAGAAGGGTCTTGTTTTTGTATCCATTCAACCAGTCTGTGTCTTTTGGTTGGAGCATTTACATTTAAGGTGATTATTGACATGTATGTTCCTGTTACCATTTTCTTAATTGTTTTGGGTTTGTTTTTGTAGGTCTTTTCATTCTCTTGTGTTTCCTGCTTAGAAAAGTTCCTTTAGCAATTTCTGTAAGGCTGGTTTGGTGGTGCTGAATTCTCATAACTTTTGCTTGTCTGTAAAGCTTTTGATTTCTCCGTCAAATCTGAATGAGATTCTTGCTGGGTAGAGTATTCTTGGCTGTAGGTTTTTCTCTCTCAGGACTTTCAATATATCCTGCCACTCCCTTCTGGCCTGCAGAGTTTCTGCAGAGAGATCAGCTGTTATCCTTATGGGTTTTCCCTTATATGTTATTTGTTGCTTTTCTCTTGCTGCTTTTAATACTTTTTCTTTGTGTTTAATTTTCATTAGTTTGATTAATATGTGCCTTGGTGTATTTCTCCATGGATTTATTCTGTATAGGACTCTCTGTGCTTCTTGGACTTGGTTAATTATTTCCTTTCCCATGTTGGGGAAGTTTCCCACTAGAACCTCTTCAAATATTTTCTCAGACCCTTTCTTTTTTTCTTCTTCTTCTGGGATGCCTATGATTCAAATGGTGGTGCACTTAATGTTGTCACCAAGGTCTCTGAGACTCTCTTCCATTCTTTTTATTCTTTTCTTCTCTTTCCTGCTCTGTGGCAGTTATTTCCCCCATTCTGTCTTCCAACTCACTTATTCGTTCTTCTGCCTCTGTTATTCTGCTGTTTATACCATCCAGAGTATTTTTAGTTTTGGTTACTTTGTTATCTATTACTGTTTTTTTGCTCTTTAGTTCTTCTGATTCCTTATTAACTCTTTCTTGTATTTTCTCTTTTTTCTTATCTAGATTTTGGATCATCTTTACTATCATAACTCTGAATTCTTTTTCAGGCAGTTTTCCTATTTCCTCTTCATTTATTTGGTCTTGTGTATTTTTGCCTTGTTCCTTCATCTGTGACATATTTTTTTGTCATCTCATTTCCCCCCCACTTTGGATGGGTGGGATTGTATTCCTGCTGGGTCTTGGTGTTAAGTTGAGAACCTCTGGGAGACCTCACGGTAAAGGATATTCCCTGGGAACTGGGTTTCCCTGTTAGTCCAATGTTTTGGACTCAGAGCTCCCACCTCAGGAGCGCAGGCCTGACACTGGGCTTATGTATCAAGATCCCACAAGCTGTGTGGAGCAGGGAAAACGAAAAAAAAATTTAAAAAAAAAGGTAGGAGAACAGCAGAACAATAGCAAGCTAAAAAATACGATAGTAGAAAACTAACAGATGTATTAGAAAAAATTTAAAAAAATGATGGAGCAACAACTGGATTGTAAAACAACTGCAATATCCTAAGTGAGGAGGTGGGAAGAAAAAAAAAAAGAAAAAGAAAAAAGGGGAAAAAAAGCTAGAAAAGGCCTTGGCTGTGGGGCCGGGGCTTAGACGAGGGTGGGGGTGGGGGGGGAGTTAGGCAGTGGGCAGAGCCTACCCTTAGAGAAGGCCCTGGGGGTGGTGGGGAATGGGGCTTAGGCCCAATGAGGTAGAGGGACCCAGAAATGCCTCTGGTCCTGGGAGCAAAGGCCAGGTGAAGGTACGCAGTGGGCTCCCTGGGCCCGATTTGGTGGGAGAGATGCTAGGCACCTCCCCTAGTCCTCCAGTCTTGGAGGGTCCCTCCCCCTTGGGTTCTCTTCTTTCCCACCCCCTCTCTCCTATTCCCCTAGAACCCTTACAGCTGCAGGGGGCACTGGAAGGCAAGAGACCAGACTCTGATGCCCAACAGGCTTCCCAGGGCCAACTGGGCTAGGGTAACGCCTACCGCACTTCCCCAGATCTCCCAGTCTGGTACGGTCCCTGTCTGCCTCTCTTCCTCTCCCCCGCCCCTCACTCTCCTAGGTTCTAAGCAGCTGGAGGGGGCCTGGAGAATGAAGGACCAGATCCGGGAGCCCAGTCGGCCTCCCTTGCCAAGAGAGCAGGAGAAACACCCTCCAGCCTCCCCTATCCCCCAGTCTCTAAGTCCCCACCCCCTCCTGTCTGCCTCTCCACCTCCTCGCCCCTCCTCCCTCCTTCCACACCCCCAGGACCCAGGAAGCCCAGAGGGGGCCGTGGAGGGTGGAGGACCCCACTGGGGAGCCCAGCAGGCCCCCAAGCCGGGGATCTCAGCAGGCCTCCTGGTCTCCTGGGCGGGAGAAACCCAGTCGCGGTTTCCCTAATCTCCCCAGCCCCCAGCAGTCCCTCCCGGCAGGAACGTCCCCCCTCCCCCAGCCACCCCCCAGGGGCGCCAGTCCCGTCAGGCTTCCCCTTCCCCGCCCCCCTGACTTCCCCCAGGTCCTACCCGGTTGCTGCGGGGTTCCTGCGGTCTGCTTGGGCCTCAGGTCCCCCGCTGGCCTCCAGTAACTGTTCTATTTGTGGGGAGACGCGATCTCGGCATCTTCCCACTCTGCCATCTTGACTCCTCCCCTCCCCCTGCACCTATCACAGGATATTGAATGTAGTTCTCTGTGCTATACGGTAGGACTTTGTTGTTTATCTATATATGAGTTTGCATCTGCTAATCCCAAACTCACAATCCATCCCTCCCCAACCCCACCCCCTTGGCAACTACAAGTCTGTTCTCTACCTCTGTGAGTCTGTTTCTGTTTCACAAATAAGTTCATTCGGGATGATTGATGTTCTTTTTTTTTTTTTTTTTTTTATTATTTTTGGGGGGGTACACCAAGTTCAATCATCTGTTTTATACACATATCCCCGTATTCCCTCCCTCCCTCGACTCCCCCCCACCCTCCCTCGAGTCCCCCCCACCCTCCCCGTCCTAGTCCTCTAAGGCATCTTCCATCCTCGAGTTGAACTCCCTTTGTTATACAACAACTTCCCACTGGCTATCTATTTTACAGTTGGTAGTATATATATGTCTGTGCTACTCTCTCGTTTCATCTCAGCTTCCCCTTCATGATGTTCTTATCATGCAGAGCAGGGGTTGGCAAGCTTTATCTGTAAAGGGCTAGCTAGGAAATATTTTCAGCTTTACAATGATTCAATTCTGCCTGAACAGTGAGAGTATCTATGTTCCAACGAAAGTTTATTTTTGGACACTAAAGTGTGAATTTCATGTAATTTTCATGTGTTGTGAAATATTATTCTCTTATTTTTTACTTTTTTTCAAGCAATAAAAAATGTAAAGACAAAAACAAAGGTAAAACCACTTAGTTCAAGGACCAGACAAAAACAGATGGGAAGAATATTTGACGCATGGATCATAGTTGGCCAACACCTGACATAGAGCAATGACTGTGAAATTCTATACCAGGAGGAAAGTTGATTTGGGGGAAACCTATCGATTACTGAAATCATCAAAAATAACTCTAAGCTTGGTACAAACTATTAGGTATAATATAAGCTACAAAGATTGATTGTACAACACAGGAAACATAGCCAATATTTTATACTAACCATAAACAGAGTATAACCTTTAAAAATTGTGAATTGGGACGTCCCTGGTGGCACAGTGGGTAAGACTCTGTACACCCAATGCCGGGGGCCTGGGTTCAATTCTTGTTCAGGGAACTAGATTCCACATGCATGCTGCAACTAAGAGTTGGCATGCCATAACTAAGGAGTCCACCTGCTGCAACTAAGACCCAGAGCAACCACATAAATTAATAATAAAATATTTAAAAATAAATAAATAAAAATTGTGAATCACTATATTGTACACCTTGAATTTATACAATATTGTATCAATACAGCAACTATACTTCAATAAAAATAATAATACTTTTAAAACCTCTAAATTCATCACTTTGTTTTGCAAAAGGAATCTGGAAGCAATGAATGGAGAAGCAGTGAATATATGACCTGCTGCTCAGCTAAACGCTGGTTCAAGCTGGAGAGGATGGAGTTCTTTGAATCAAATTCACAGATTCCTTCCGTTAAACTGCCTTTCACCTAACATTTCTGTCAGAGAATCTAGAAACTATGGTGATTGATGCCATAGAAACACACAGCAAGCAAGCAGGGTGATGAGCTTGTGGATTTTGGCACGGCTGAGAGGCAAAAAGCTTTTTTGCTGCCAATCTCCAGGTAAAGTAATAGAATAAAATGCAATGTAGCTAGCATGCGGGGAGCTTTGCTGTTTACAGAGCACTCTTCAAGTATATTATCACCTTTAATTTTACTCAAAACTCGCAATAACCCTGTGTGGTTGTGATTTTTTATGATTTTACAAATGAGAATCTGACTTTTTTCTTATGGCACTATTCACATTGCCCTATACATAAGGACCAGATGTGCCTCAATGCTAAGGCTAAGACCACAATTAGTAAATAATACATATCTTCCTCCGTTTACAATGGTGTTAAGTCCCAATAAACCCATCATAAGTTGAAAAAATCGTTAAGTTGAAAATGCATTAATACACCTAACCTACAGAGCATCATTGACTAGTCTATCTTAAATATGCTCAGAACACTTCCACTCACCTACAGCTGGGCAAAAACATCTAACACAAAGTATCTTATAATAAAGTGTGGAATATCTCATGTAATTTATTGAATACTGTCCTGAAAGTGAAAACAGAATGGTCGTCTGGGTGCAGAATGGTTGTAAGGGTATCGGGTATTCACCCTCGTGATTGTTTGGCTGTCGGGGAGCTGCTGCGGCTGCCACTGCCCAGCATCATAAGACAGTATCTGACCGCGTATCACTAGCCCAGGAAAAGATCAAAATTCAAAATTCGAAGTAGAGTTTATTTTTATTTTTTGGCTGCGTTGGGTCTTTGTTGCTGTGCCTGGGCTTTCTCTAGTTGCGGCGAGCGGGGGCTACTCTTCATTGTGAAGCATGGGCTCTAGGCACATGGGCTTCAGTAGTTGCAACACGTGGGCTCAGTAGTTGTGGCTCATGGGCTCTAGAGTGCAGGTTCAGTAGTTGTGGCTCACGGGCTTAGCTGCCCCACGGCGGCATGGGGGATCTTCCCAGACCAGAGTTCGAACCCCTGTACCCTGCACTGGCAGGCAGATTCTTAACCACTGCACCACCAGGGAAGTCCCCAACTATTTTTTTTTGATAGTCAAGATGTGAGGTTGCACAGATCTAGTGGCACATATCCGAAGAGGAAGTATCAGGACTATTGGTGTACCAACACCACACTGTCTTGGTTACCGTAGGTATATAGTAAGTCTTAACATTAGGTACAGTGATCCCTTCCACTTTATTCTTTCTCAGAACTAATTTAGCTATTCTATTTCCTTTGCCTTTCCATATATATTTTGGCATAATCTTGTCTGTAGGTACAAAACATCTTGCTGGGATTTTGATAGGAATTGCATTAAATCTATAGATCAATCTGGGGAGAATTGACATCTTGACTATGTTGAGCCTTCCAATACATGAACAAGGTATGCCTCTCCATTTATTTAAATCTTTGATTTCTTGCGTCAGCATTTGATAATTTTCAGCATAGAGATCCTATGCATATTTTGTTAGATCTACAATTAAGTATTACATTCCCTTCAGAGTGATTAAAAATGGTTGTGTTGTTCATTTCCTTCCATGTTTGTTGCTATCATATAGGAATGCGATGGAATCTTGTGTGTTGATCTTGCATCCTGCAACCTTGCTAGCTCATTAATTTTACAAGTTTATTTTTTTGCTGATTCCTTTGTATTTTTTACACACTGTGAGCCAACTATTTTTGTAACAATCAAGATGCAAGCTTTCACTGATCCAGTGGCACATATTCAAGGAGGAAGTATGAGAACTATTGATATACCAGCTCAGAGTCATAACTCTACCTCCTCTTCACTTAGGTCTTCTGAGGGTGGCAGCACATATGAGAATTCTTAGTTACAATAAATTATTTTAAAATTAACATTAACTTACTAATATAAAGAAAGAGACTTGTCTCACATGTATGAATTCCTAAACTAGAATATGTCTTAGCAGCTAAGCTCAGTTCCATTGATCAGTCTGGGGAGCCGTGTTCATTTCCTTCCTTCCTTCCTTCCTTCAACAAACAATTACTGAGAGCCTACTTTGTATAAAGTCACTAGAATAGATGCCATGAACCCAGAAATCAACAAGCTATACATATTCTCAAATGTATTTGCCAAGCAACATCTTGAGCTCGGAGTCAAAATTTTATAAAAGGATGTTAATGCTGCTTCTAATTTCCTGAAGATTGAATTATTCATTCAATTAGCCAGTGAGTTCCCGAAGTGTTTTATGATGCAGCATTTCCATTAGGAAAAGCATGAGAAAGAACACTGTGGTTTTAGTTCTACTGACATAATGCTGTATCTTTAAAAGAAAAAAAAAAGGAGAAGACAACAGCCACCCACCTAATAGTTTGATCAATGCCCCTCAACCCTACTTTTAAAGGCTCTGGCTCATTCCCAGGGTCTTCAGGCCTCCCTTCTTGCCAGGAGGTGATAATTTGACCCCCAGTTCCAGACTTAGCAACATCTCCAGACCCTAATATTGGTTTCAACCCTTGCTGTACATTAGGAATCAGCTTGTGAGATTTTTTTTTTAAATACAGATTCTAGGGACTTCCCTGGCGGTCCAGTGATTAAGATTCTGTGCTTCCAATGCAGGGGGCGTGGGTTCAATCCCTGGTCAGGGAACTAAGATCCCACATGGCGTGTGGCAAAAAAACAAACAAACAAAACAGAAACCAAAAAAATACAGATTTTAGTGATCCAGCCCGGACCAATTGATTCAGAGCCTCTGGGGCTGGGGCCTAGGCACAGATATCCCTTAACAGCTCCTGAGATGATGCTGAGGTGTAGTGAGAACTAAGAATCACTGTAAATCTAGCCCAACCTGCTGATTATGGCTGCATCAGTCCAGTTTTCGGAGACCAAATTGTATAATTGGTTTTTTTAAGGTCCCACTTACTATGTGCCAGGTACTGTAGTGAGAAAACACTGCTAGGATAGTCAAGATAACCTCCCTTAGGCTGTCCCCTCCAACTAAACTGTGCCTAAGTCACTACCATATGGAAATCCAGGAGCTGCCACTGCTTCAAAACAATCCCGTGAGGTAGGTATCACCATCCCTATTTTACAATTGAGAAAACCAAATCACAGGGCACTGAAGTGATTTGCCCAAGATCACACAGCTAACGAGAGAGCCAAAGCCATTTCTGTTTCACCCACTTCAACAGGGCTGGGGCCATCCTGTCTTAGTTGTCACTGTATAGCCAGCACCTAGCCCAGCACCTGCACCTGGTGCATGACGGACCTTCTAAATGAACGGAAAGACAGCAAAGTCATGCTCTTTACCACTTTGCACATGCTTTGTCCCAAGGTCCAGGCTCCCTTGTCCCTTGTTCTAGTCACCAGATCTGTACTTCTTCCCCAAGCCTGGTGTTCTACCTAGGACTCTCGTCGTTATGATCTGACCCAGCTCAGTGTCGGGTCTGCTGTTCTCTCCTGTTTAAAGGCATTGGATATCAAAACACACCACACCAGAGCCAATGTTTTCAAGTAATTCAGAGGTTTATTATTATACATATGTCCCCAGAACCAGATGCCTGCCCGCCTGCACTCTCTCTCTCTCTCTCTCTCTCTCCCCCAGGGACTCCTCTCACTTTGCCCATCCCTGGGTGGGAGGACCCACTGGTTAGAGGGCTTTCTGATGTTCAGGTGGAGGGAGAGAGAGAGAGCACACCTGGTCCTGGGAGGGGATACACACACACACACACACACACACACACACACACGTATGTGACAGGAGCCTACCTGCAGGATTTGTTAATAATACTGGGGCAGGGGCTTCCTAGGTGGTACAGTGGTTGAGAATCCACCTGCCAATGCAGGGGACACGGGTTCGATCCCTGCTCCAGGAAGATCCCACATGCCACAAAGCAACTAAGCCCATGCACCACAACTACTGAGCCTGCGCTCTAGAGCCCATGAGCCACAACTATTGAGCCCATGTGCTGCAACTACTGAAGCCCATGTGCCTAGAGCCCATGCTCCACAGCAAGAGAAGCCACGGCAATGAGGAGCCGGTGCACCACAACGAAGAGTAGCCCCCACTCACCGCAACTAAAGAAAGCCCGCGCACAGCAAGAAAGACCCAACACAGCCAATAAAAAATAAATAAATAAATAAATTTATTAAAAAAAATACTGGGGCAGTCATCCCAGTGTGGGGGTTGTGGGGAGATCAAAAGAAGCAGGACAGGTTGTCTTGGAAGGAATTTATCGGGCATAGTGAGTACAGCTGGGGTTTCTGACAGTTCCTGACCTGGCCAATGTGAATGGTTTGGTCAAATGTCATTTTGCCAGCAGTGACTTACTGTGCTCAACTTTATTTTCCCACAATTCCCCCCTGACATTAGGTCACTGTGCCAGGGCTCTTGTAAGTATACTTGCACGTAGGTGCTGCTGGTTTGCCATGCCCAGCTCAGTATGGAGAGTCCACCTGCCAGCAGGAGGGACCCCGGAACAAGGCACACGGCCAGTCACTCCAGGCTGCAGGTGACACCCAGGAGAAAGGTCTGCAGGAGTTCCCAGCACCTCAGGTAAAAGTTTAGTTATATGGTTAAGTGTTTTAGTTAGATGCTGCATCTGTCTGGCTATTCGTGTGGCCAATTCTAAGATGTCCTGTTGTCCCAAGATGGTTTTTCCTGAGATTTAGTGGTTGTGGAAGGCTGAATCTCTACATTTCCAGTACTAGCAAGTCTGCTGGGGGGCTTGCAACTTCGGCCCCAATTTCTGCCTTCCAAGTGTTCACTAGAATGGTAGACCTATGGGACCATACCAAGTCTACTCAACAGTTGTCTGCCTTCTTCTAGTGAGGTCTAGTTACTAAGGCATGAGTCCCACTTGGTGGGATGGGGTGGGCTATCTCTCCGGCCATGAAAACAAAATGTAGGCGCAGTTCCCTGGTGTCGCAGAGGTTAAGAATCTGCCTGCCAATGCAGGGGACACGAGTTCAATCCCTGGTCCAGGAAGATCCCACATGCCACAGAGCAACAAAGCCCATGTGCCACAACTAGTGAGCCTACGCTCTAGAGCCTGTGTGCCACAACTACTGAGCCTGTGTGCTGCAACTACTGAACCCCTCACACCTAGAACCCATGTTCCACAAGAGAAGTCTCTGCAATGAGAAGTCCGTGCACCACAACAAAGAGTAGCTCCTGCTCGCCACAACTAGAAAAAGCCTGTGTGCAGCAACGAAGACCCAATGCAGCCAATAAATGAATAAATTGATTTTTTAAAAAAATGTAGGAGAGGAAAAGATAGGGTCCTCTTTCCGGGTATATTATATTCTGAATGGGCCCTTTTTTATCTTTTCTCTCTTTTTATTTATTTATTTATTTATTTATTTTAATTTCAAAGTAAACTGAGAGAAAAGTTGCAAGTACAAGGCAAAAACTCTTTTGCCTTCAGTTGACACTAAGTTGCTGGCCCGTTGTCCCCTATGTAATAACCATGTCTCTTTTTTTTTGTATTTTGATGCTCTGACATCTGGGATCTGGGGCCTTGCTGACCCTGGAGGGACTTCCCCCTCAGGGTAGCCAATTCCTAGAGATAACAGTTTGCCAGGTGAGGTCATTTCTATGCAAATCAACCAATCCAGAGTCCCCTCCCCCAACTCTCCACTCCAGCCACTATTGACCTACTCTAACCACCCCAGGGCCAGGCATCAGACAATCAGGGCCAGCTCCTACCACAGAGCCCAGGGAAAGTATTCAAACTAGCCAACCCTAAACCTGCTTACCCTGCCTTGCCTATTCCTTCCGATGGAAACTTCTTGTATCTCATCAGACTCGTTGTTGCTATGGTGCTCCCCCCGCACCTGCCAGAGCCTGCCATTTGGTGGGGGGGAGGGGGGGTACACATACTGACCGCCCTCTTCCTGCACCAGTTACCTGTTGAGTCATTCTTTGCCTGCTGGTCTGGCCTTTACGCCAGGCCTGAAGTAAAGGAAAGCCCAGGGGTTGGCACCAAACCCTTTCAAGTGTCACCTGCTCCTGACTGTCTCCGGCCCTACCTAATCCCACTGTGTCTCCTTCGTGGTGCCGCTCAGGCCCTCCCAGCCCGGGGCAGCTAGAGCACACCCAGGAAAGCACATACCAGGTCCACCAAGACTGGGAATAGAGAATGTTCTAGAAGAAGCCAGATGGAGGAGAGTCCTCCTTTAAAGCATAACGGTCCCACCCACCTGCAGGAGGTCCAGCTCTGGGATCATGTGATCAGACCACCAGGCACCGCCAGCAGAAGCTAAGGCAGAACGCACACACCACCCCTACCAGGGAAAGTGAGCCACTCCCCCGGAGGCCTTCCATGGTCCTCTGTCCAGAGTCTGAGCTACATACCGCCTGTTCTCCTAGGAAAGCCAACCTCACAGACCTGAAGAGAAGGGCAGGCAGGCAAGAGAAGGAAGGAGAGTGGCAGGGAGGAAGGAAAAAGCTGCTAGAGGCCAGGGGAGGTGGGGTGTGAGGTGCCAACCCTTCCATCAGGTACAGTGAAAAGGCGCTGAGGGGCCACCGCCTGAGAAGAAGAGGCTGAGTCCCTCTCACAGACAGTGGGGCCATGAAGCAAATCTGGGCTCAGGAGCGCCCCCACCGGCGAGTCCCTAAGCCTGACCCCATAGGGCCTCAGGTGAATTCTCCCCTTCCTGCTCCCCATGCCTCAGCCTTGCCCTTGGCCCCCAGGCCACACCTCCTTCCAAGTAGGAGCATCGAGAAATAGCGGGAGGCACCAGGTAAAAGGGGTTGTGAGGGGATGGGGGGGAGGGGGAAGTGATGGACGCTAAGCCAAAGGCTTTCCCCAGCACCTGGAGAAGATGGTCCTTCTGAGCATTGGCTTATCCGCTTCTGACTGGTTTTAGTTTTAGAAACTCTGATAAAATGAACAGAGGTGAGAGAGAAGGAGGTAGGACAGACAAGGAAGGGCACAGCCCCCTTAAACAGAGCTGGCATTGGAAACAGCTGCTCTGTCTGCTTGGAGATGCGCTCTGAAAAGACACCTGCACGCCACAAAGCCATCACCCTCTCTCCACCTGTCCGTACTTCAGTTCCGCCACTGCCAGTTCAGTCCTGAGGTCAACATTCAGTGACCCCCGGGGTTCCTTCCTCCCTTGGGCCCTTTTCAAAGCCCTAGAGAACGTCATCTACCAACTGATCTGTTTCCCATATGAACCAGCACACCATTTTCCCTCCGGAAAAGATAAAGCAGAAAAGTAGAACAGGCATTAGGGAAGGTAGGCCCCCGCTTCCGTAAGGCCCAAAGCCAGAAGTGTTGGTAAAAGGAGAAAGGCAGGCCGATGTAGAGTGAGTGAGTCTGTTGGCACATTAGAAAAGGCCCAGAAAGGTTGTGCATGTAGGACCAGGGCAACAATGTTTCTCTTTCTGTTCCTCTCATTCCACAAAATACTTCCAGAGGTCCCTAAACAGGGCCAGCCTCTTGCAAACGAGCCTGAGCTGTCTTCCAGCCCACCACACTAGGCAAGGATCACTACTGATGCAAATTTTTCTGCCACAAATCACCACCCACACTGCTCCCTTCCACATAGTTAAAGCTCAAACATGATAGAAATGCTCTGAGTAATTCCAGGCACCTGCCTCTGTAAGGGCGGGCACACAGCTGCTGTGGCCCAGAAAAGGGATCTCCCACACCTGCTGGTCCAAGGCCAAAACGTGTTCTTACTGTTTCTACCACACTCTAGAGGACCAGTGTCAGAGTTCCCGGTCTGGGTCTTCACACTAAAGCGCCCTCTCATGGGGGAAACACCTAGGAGCGGGGGAGGTAGCATGGACAGGGCAGCAAATGTGTCCCTGTCGTTGTCACCATTTTTTGGACTAACACCAAATCTCCTTGTCTGAGCCATCCAACCAAGTCTCTCTCCCTCTGGGCTTCCTCCCAGCCACCTACTAAGGGGAGGATGTCTCTTGATCCATGCCCCTTAATCAGTGCATGATGGCTTCTGTTGGAAATAGATCAGACTCTGGAAAAAAACAGAAAAGCTGATGCTGTTTCCAGTTCCTGGCCTCTGCAGAGTCCATAAGGCAACGGTTCAATCTCAGAGGGGAGGAGTCTGCAGAGACCACAGAGGATTGTGAGCGAGCCTCGTGAGCGAGGCTCTAGACCTCATGGGGCACCAACATTTCCTCCACTGTTATTTGCTTTCTCTGAGCCAGAGCTCCCTTTAATTCTCCCTTTGGTCTGTGTCCCACCCGTCAAGCAAGGGGAAGATGACTCTTGACCTGTCCCCTTCAGAGTCAGTGTCCACCTGCTTCTATGGGAAATAGATCAGGCTCTGGGAAAATGGAAAAGCTGATGGTGTTTCCCAGCTCCAGCTTCTGTAAAGGTACAAATACAACCACTCCATCTCAGTCTATCCAAGAGAGAGAAGAGGGCTGCAGAACCCGCAGTCCGGACCCAACAGGGCAGAGAGGAGAGTGGAGGAGAGCGTGTGGAGAGTGTATCGATCCCTGGGTTGAGGATCAATCCGTTTTGGAAAAGTTTGAATCCTTGTTTTCTGGCTTCTGCTTTTAACCTCCAGAAAGCCATGGTCACAAGTCCTTCAACTTTTTACTCCATTGAGTCACTGCCAAAGATTCAAGGATTCATCCGGGTTTGTTAGTTTTAGAAACCAAGAGAGATAGTGTCCCCTTGCTTCTAGTAACTTCAGCTGAAAGAGTAAAGTATTACCTAAATCCCTTGCCCCAGCCCTGTAAAGGCCCTAACACAGTTGTTTTATTTACAAGGGAGCTAAGGAATGGGGTGAGGCAGACAGCTCCACGTGCCAGGCCTGCAACAAGTGGAATCTTGACTCTAAAGGACTGTGGAGCGGCTCTGTTGGCAAATTGCTGTTTCAGGCTCTCCAGCTTCTCCCCCTTCCGTACTCAGGATTGTTGTCATCACAAAATCTTTTCAAAGTCTTCCAAGAGATCATCTTTGAGATTATGTAAGTAACTGCATATTGATGTGCACTCAAACATGTGGTGTGTGTGAGAGAGATGTATAAAACAGTTCATTTCATTACACTGCCATAAAAATTACTAAGGCAGGCTTGTTATATACTCTTTTTTTGGGGGGGGGCTGTGTTGGGTCTTCATTGCTGTGCACGGGTTTTCTCTAGTTGCAGCGAGCTGGGGCTACTCATTGCAGTGGCTTCTCTTGTTGCAGAGAATGGGCTCTAGGCGCGTGGGCTTCAGTAGTTGTGGCTCGCAGACTTAGTTGCTCTGCGGCATGTGGGATCTTCCTGGACCAGGGCTTGAACCCGTGTCCCCTGCCTTGGCAGGCGGATTCTTAACCACTGCGCCACCACGAAGTCTCTCTTATATACTCTTAAAAACAGGAAACTTGGAGGTGGTTGTGAGGAGTCTTGTTTTGGCAGCCTTTTTCTCATCCTGCCTCTGTTAACCAACCTCAGGTTAATCTGGGGATGTTTATTCCCCAACCTCATGTCTGCCATGGACCCCTATTTAGCCAAGGGCTGTAAGACTCAGAGACTCAGTATCTAAGTCCATGCAACCACCCTGATAAGCAGCCTGAGACACAGAACCTTGTCCCCAGACTCACACCAATTGAAGGAGCAGGGCTGCCCAGTGCCTCTGAGCATCTGTCGGCGTACTTGAATCCCAAAGAGGGAGGAAGAATGAGACCTTTGGTCGGTCTAACAAACTGCACAGGAAAGCCATCTCCTGGGCAAGGGCGGCTTTTGAGTGGAAAGGCCAGTTGTGTGGGGAGCTCCCAGCTGAGTCCTAACTGCCCCCTGCTGGTGCTGGGGCCACATGCTCTGCCGCCCACCCCCACCCCCCAGCCCCTGCCACCCCATGGAAGGGGCTGGCCCCCTTGCCCTTACTCATGCCAGGTGATGCAGGGAGCTATTTTGCACAACACTCTGCTGGAAAGAAAGTGGGTAATGTGAAACGGAGAGAAGAGCATCTCAGAAGTAACAAAAGAAAGAAAATGTGAATTGAAGCACCATGACGTCTTCACAAGGCCATAGTGGTCTGTTTTGCTTGTCAGGAATTAAGGGTTTACTTCCTGTTATTATTTAGGTGCATCTCCAGTGCTTTAAGCTATCATTATTACTCACAACTGTGAGCTCATCTACATGTTTATATTCCTAGCATTATTTTGTTTGTCTCATGATATGGGATGTTTTATTATTCAGGGTCTCTGCATTTCTACTATATCCAAATAACACTCAGTACTAAAGATGACATAGGCCTGCTCCCTAGAGCCTGAAGTCTATCTCCCGAGAGACAGATGTTCTCGGGGTAAGCCCTGCCCAGGAAAGTCACTATACTCTTGTACCAGATGGTAAAGCGCTTCCTCTGGCTCGTGAGAGTGGCAGTGTAGATCCTGTCACAACCTCAGACTGTGACATCCTCCTGTCTCCATTCCTGGGACCATAAGATGGTCATCTATGTATTCAGTTCCAACTCCCAGTTCATATGATGGAGGATTGGCTTTGAGGCAAAGGGATGTGTAAGTAGCTCCAGTCAGTATTTTGGCCTCAGCTTTTTTTTTTTTTAATATATTTTATTTATTTATTTGTTTGCGCCAGGTCTTTTAATTGAGGCTCACAGGCTCCTTTAGTTGTGGCTTGCAGCTCCTTAGTTGCGGCATGCATGTGGGATCTAGTTCCCTGACCAGGGATCAAACCCAGGCCCCCTGCATTGGGAGCTTGGAGTCCCAACCACTGCACCACCAGGGAAGTCCTCTGGGCTCAGCTTTAAGATGACTCTGCCTTTGTGTTTAGTTTAGATGACTTCCATGCTACCTCTTCCCCACCTTACCTAAACTTGGGCCCAAGTCCCTCTCTTGATAGTTTACAAAGTACCCTTCATTTTCTTCCCTCCATGGGGAGCTGTCTTGTTTCTTGGTGGAGGGTAGAGGTGGGTGACTCACAGGTCTGAAGTTACTGTGAGGTTCCAGAAGAATCCCTGAAACAGCTCGGGTCACCAATCCTTCTCCACCCTCTTCCACGTAGCCCATCTTCTCTCATTTACACACTTCCCCTTCCTCCTACGGTCACTCAAGAAGCTCTAGCTGTTTAGCTTTATTGTCCATTCCTTCCCCCCAAATGAACCCAACTCGTAGAAACCAGGCTAGATCCTGCAAGTCAGAGCTGTCCACAAGGGCCTGGGGGCCCCAAGGCAGTGCTGAAGGAATCCCTACTGAAGAGCAGCCAGGTCACTAATCAGAAAGGCCAGGCTCCTGGAGAGTAGATCTACACAGCCTCAGCTGCCCCTACACCAAGCACCAGGGGTCTACCCAGAAGAGGGTTGCTCTAGCACAGATTCAACTGGCAACCGCCTGCATTCTTTGCATCTGATCTCATTCCTTCTTCCAGCTCATCCTTATGCTTCCTGCTTTTCTGTCTGACCTTAACGATGAATAAAAAGAAAATAGACCTTGGTCCTAGAAGGTCTGGATTTGAATTCTGGCTCTTCCACTTACAAACATGTGTGACCCTAAGCACATTTCTTTACCTTCTGAGCCTTAATTTCTTCACCACTAAAATGCAAAAACCTATTATCTACCTCAGAGCTGGCTCCAGATTAAATGGGATAACATGCATGGAGAACACATTACAGCACCCAGCGCACAGCAGGTGTTCAAGTCCATGGTGGTTGTTATTCTACCTCCGATCAAGCCTCATGGAAGGCTGGTTGTGGCCAAATGTGCATATATTGCTCTTCATATCTCAGCCTAGCAACTCTCCAGCTAGAACACTCCCCTCCTCAACCACTTAGTTTCTGTCCCCCAGCATCAGCTCCAGCAAACAAGCTTTTTTTCTATCGGCTTGGCCCTAGGATCCCCGTTTTGAAGCCCCTCCTCCCTCATATCCAGCCCCCCGAGGCACTCCAAGCAGCATTGCTTGTACTGGGTGGGCCCAGAAAATGGGAACTGGAAAAGCTAAACAAGACCAGATCTTCAGACCAAATAAGACTTGGAGACAATGTGGTCAAAGATAAGATGAGGTATGTGCAGGTCAAGGTGATGTTCAGAAACGATTCCAGGGCCACAGCCTGTCTGCCCTAGTACACCCCTTAAGTATGGTTCAGTGCACCTCAAGGGACAAGGTGTGCCTTGGGTGTTTTTAAAGGAGCCAACCTAATCCAGACACCTACTTTAATTCTCTCAACCACAAGTGTAGTGTGGTGGCTGTACCCCTAAATTGTCAGCCAAAATACAGAAGAAGTTTCCCGGAGTATCTGGTCTGAGATCATGGAGAGGGAATCTGACCCCATCGATCTTCTGCCAAAACATTTGAAATAACTTCTTGTTGCCTATTGAATTATGTTCAGTCTCAGCCCACAGCATTCAAATGTTTTCCACAAGTTAACCTCAGCCGACCTTGCCAGGTTTATTTCACCTTGCTTCCATACTCATATCCACACTTCAGCCAAACTGAACTGTTTATTCCCTGAACATGCCCCCATATACTCTCACCCCTGTGTCTTTGCTGTTTATCCTATTTTTTTTATTGCAGAGTTTTAGGGGATTTTTTTAAAAGAAGTTTTATTGAGATATGATTGACATACAATAAACTACATATATTTAAAGTGTACAGTTTGATTTTTTTTCTTATTAGTAATGTATATATGGCAATCCCAATCTCCCAATTCATCCCACCCCAACCCCCCGCCCCCCAACTTTCCCCCGTTGGTGTCCATATATTTGTTCTCTACATCGGTGTCTCTATTTCTGCCTTGCAGACCGGTTGATTTGTGCCATTTTTCTATATTCCGCATATATGTGTTAATATACGATATTTGTTTTTCTCTTTCGACTCATTTCACTCTGTATGACAGTCTCAAGGTCCATCCATGTCTCTACAAATGCCCCAATTTCATTCCTTTTTATGGCTGAGTAATCCATTCATTTGTTGATGGACATTTAGGTTGCTTCCATGACCTAGCTATTGTAAACAGTGCATGTGTCTTTTTGAATTATGGTTTTCTCTGGGTATATGCCCAGCAGTGGGATTGCTGGGTCATATGGTAACTCTATTTTTAGTTTTTCAAGGAACCTCCATACTGTGCTCCATAGTGGCTGTATCAATCTACATTCCCACCAACAGTGCAAGAGGGGTCCCTTTTCTCCACTCCCTCTCCAGCATTTACTGTTTGTAGATTTTCTGATGATGCCCATTCTAACCGGTGTGAGGAGCTACCTCATTGTAGTCTTGATTTGCATTTCTCTAATAATTAGTGATGTTGAGCAGCTTTTCATGTGCCTCTTGGCCATCCGTATGTCTTCTTTGGAGAAATGCCGATTTAGGTCTTCGGCCCATTTTTTGATTGGGTTGTTTGTTTTTGTGATATTGAGCTGGATGAACTGTTTATATATTTTGGAGATTAATCCTTTCTCTGTTGATTCACTTGCAAATATTTTCTCCCATTCTAAGGGTTGTCTTTTCGTCTTGCTTATAGTTTCCTTTGCTGTGCAAAAGCTTTTAAGATTCACTAGGTCCCACTTTGTTTTTATTTCCATTACTTTAGGAGATGGGTCAAAAAAAGTCTTACTGTGATTTATGTCAAAGAGTGTTCTTTAGGGGTTTTTTAAATTGAGGTATAGTTAATTTACAATGTTGTGTTAGTTTCGGGTGTATAGCAAAGTGATTCAGTGTATGTGTGTGTGTATATATATATATATATATATATATTTCAGATTCTTTTCCCTTATGGGTTATTACATGATACTGAATATAGTTCCCTGTGCTATACAGTACGTCCTTGTTGGTTATCTATTTTATATAGTGTGTACATGTCAATCCCAATCTCCTAATTTATCCCTCCCCCGTTTCCCCTTTCCCCTGTTTATTTTTATTTATGACTTCTTCCCCTTCCCCCATCAGTACCCTCTGAAAAAAGGGAGCCTCCCATGAATCCTTTCCTGATCCCTCAACTCTCCTCCAACAGGACAGAATTTACTTTCTATCTTGCTTGTGGAATGGATTCTAGGTTGAGACACACTAGCCAGTCTGGTAAATTGGGGGAGTGGTGGTGGGGCTAAGGGCCTCTGAGGAGATAAATCCTCCTGAGGGGAGGAAATAACCAAGCGTGACAGAGTTGACTCAGGCACAAAGCCCAAGTCGGCAGTAGGAAGCCGTGAATTGGAGTACAATGTGATGGCTCTTACGTGAATCTGCCCAGCCCTGCCTCCCTGGATGCCTGCTTCTGTCCTATCCAGGGACCTATTTGCACCCAGGAAGGACTGTCATGGCAGCAAAGGCAATGAGATCCTGAGCCTCTCTTCCTAATGCAACCCACTGAGGTTCAAAGGCATAAATGATGTCTAATGGCCTGGGGTGGTCCCAAATGAGGTCAGATTACTGAGAAGGAACAAGGAGGGGGCTCTGAGAGGAGGCTTTCCATGAAAGGAGAACGTGCATGGGCGCTCAGAGTCCAGACTGTTGGAGGGGGTCTGGTCCAGGACATGCAGTCATTCTGAATATCCTATGGATGCTCCTCAAAAGGAAAGAGCTGCATCCAAGCTGATAAAGAGTTAGAATCCTCCAGGGCCCAGGCAGTCTTTCTTCAGGACCCTTCTGAGCTAAGTCTGATGGTAGACATGGCATCTTGAGAAACCTTCTTGATGAGGATGGATCAAGTCAGCACTCTGTGCTGGAACCAGTCCAAGCTGGTGGTTTGGTTGGGGCCACCTCTGCTTAATGGGAGTAGCAGTTAGCAGCAAGAACTCTGGAACCAGCTACCTGGGTTCAACAGCTTTCTCATGTGTAAATGGGGAGAACTGAATCAGTCAAATGAGAGCAGCAAGTGGGACAACCTTGATGTTAACAGTTGAGAAGTCCATTTCAAGAGGCAAGATTAGGTTGCCAGTAACCCAGTGGACTAGACCAAACAAAGTAGAGGACTGATCATGCATATCTGGAAGCAACCCTAGAGATTCTTGGGTCAATTTAAGGAGGGGAACCATTAGAATTCTTTCTAGAAAAAAATGAGTATGTATGGGGTAGGGTCTCAATGCCATTGTAATCTGGATGTTGGAAGATAAAAGACTTTTTTTTGTTGAGGTATCATTGATCTACAACATTATATTAGTTTCAGGGGTGCAACATAATGATTGGCTATTTGGATATATTGTGAAATGATCACCACAATAAATTGAGTTAACCTCTATCACTATGCATAGTTTAAATTTTATTTCTTGTGATGAGAAGTTTTAAGATCTTTTTTTAAATTAAGTAATTAATGTATTTATTTTGGCTGCGCCGGGTCTTAGTTGCGGCATGCAGACTCTCAGTTGTGGCATGCGGGATCTTTAGTTGCGGCATGCAGGCTTCTTAGTTGCGGCATGCATGCGGGATCTAGTTCCCTGACCATGTATCGAACCCAGACCCCCTGCATGGGGAGTGCAGAGTCTTACCCACTGGAGCACCGGGGAAGTCCCGTGGAGACCTTATTTTTAATGTGTAGGCTTATTCTACCCTGTCACAGTGGCAGCACCTCACAGACTGGCAGGTCCTCCCTGGAGAGGGACTGCCCGTGCTCCGAGGGACAGTGGACAAGACCACGAGGCCCGGCTGAATGACACAGAGACTGTAGGGCAGAGGCTGGGGCACCCAGTGGAGCAGCAACAGTGTTGGCGGGAATGAGCACAGGGTAGACGCTAGGAAAGACCTTGTAGGGTTAAACGATTGCCACCGATTCTAGGGCAACCTAAGTCCCAAACTACAGCTAAGTGCCCCCATCCTTAGGGGCTCCCAGAAATACTTGAGGTGGAGGACTTTACAAGGAGCTAGTATGTGAGCAAGTATGTGCAGGTGCCCAAGAAATTCAGGTTTCCTGCTTGTGTTCTTACCTCCTCTCTCATCAAGTTCTTTGAGGACAAGTGCTGTGTTCTACTCATCTCTGTGTCTCCTGAAAGCAGGAGCCCTCGTCCTGGCAGAAGGCTGCAGGGCAGAGTCTGGTACACGGTAGAGCGGCAGCAGTGCCAGCGAGAGCAGCCTTGATCCAGGCACAGGTGAGACTCCTTCGCCTCACCATCCCCCCGCACTAGAAATGGCTTACTCATTTCTATCCCCCAAAAGCATCTAGCCCAGGATTTACTATTTCTTTCTCATTTTTCAGCTTTCTTGAGGTATAATTTACATATCATGAATTCACTTATTTTCAGTGTACAGTTCGAAGTTTAATAAATTTATACCATCATGCAAACATCATCATGTCACATCGTTACAGAACACTTCCATTATCCCCAAATTTTTCCTTGGGCTCCTTAGCAGTCATCCTTGCTCCAACCTCCAGACCCAGCCAACCATTGATGTGCCTTCCATCACCATAGTTTCCCATTTTCTAGAAATCTCATATTAAGGAATGATACAGAGTAGCTGGTGTCTTTCATTGCATATGTTTGAGATTCATCCCTGTTGAAACATGTATCAATACTTTGTTCTTATTTGGGATCAGTGGCCAGTCTGAATGTTGCAGAAATTGGTCCATCGAGAAACCAAGCACCACACTCGGAGGGTTGGAGAATTCAGGTTTATTAAGTCGGGGCACCAGACGAGCTAACGCTCCAAAGTTCCGGGCCCGAACTCAGGGTGAGCTTTACTTTCATAGTGCACATGTTTACAGAGCATGGAAGTTTCCAAACAGAAACTTACAACAGCAGGTGCAGAACATTCCATTTTTTAGCAAAACATCTTAAAATTACATTGAATTGTTAGGTCATCCTGTTTTTCTGTTTTTCTCGGAGCAGCAAGCATATGTCACAAAAGCAAAACAAGCATGGAGTTGTTTTTAGCTGAGTGTAAGTTTCTAACTTTTCTCTTCATGAACTCATGAAAGTTTAGTGCTAATATGCAGGAAAACCAATTCTCCCAAGTTATTCCAATCCTACAGTCAAGGTGAGAGGGGAATAATCAAAATGCCTTTCATATGGCATTTCCAATCTTCAAGAGTCACCATTTTTATCTGGGATGATTCCCACTACAGATAATAGATCATGAAAGGGTTTCATGTTGCTAACTAAATAGCCACAAAATGGTAATATTTATGTCTCATAAAAAATAAACTTGAGAACCAATAAACTGGATTTTTTAATCTATTATTATTTTTTGAGATACACCATGATCAATCATCTAATAAACTGGATTTTAAAAATAATATTGTTCTTTTTTTAATTGCTGACTAGCAGTCCACAGTATGGATAAGTCACATTATGTTTACCCAACTGCTAACTGATGGACATTTAGGATGTTTCCAGTTTGTTTTTATGAATCATGCTTCCATGTACATTTGCATTCAAGTCTTTGTGTGGACATATGTTTTCATTTACTTGGGTAGATACCTAGGAGTGGAATTGTGGGGCCATATGGTAAGTGTCTGGCCTTTATTGACTTGGAGTCCCTTAATAGGGATTAAGCTACAGGAAGCTGAAAGTAAGCCCTGTGGAAACAGGACATGTGATTAAGGGTACATGAGAGAATTTTAGGAAAAGGGTTCTCAGAGTTCTCAGAGTGTGGTCCCTGAGGTTACTGAGAGGTAGAAATGTACTAAGAGATACATTTATCTACTTCATAATTTGTACTGTTGCAGAAATCAGTCTGTCGAGAAACCAAACACCACACTCGAGGGTTGGAGAACTCAGATTTATTAAGCCAGTGGCCCCAGAGGAGCTAATGCTCTAAAGTTCTGGGCCCGGAGCTCAGGATGAGCTTTTCTTTTATAGGGGTCAGTGCACATGGTTACAGTTAGCATTGGTAGATAGGTTACTTGGTTGCTATGGGCTGCCAGCAGTTACAGAGCAGAAACTTGCAAGAACAGGTGCTGAACATTCCATATTTTCCGAAACATCTTATGGTTACATTTGATTGCTAGGTCATCTTGTTTCTTTCTCCGGGCAGCAAGCATATCTTACAAAAGCAGAACTAGCATGAAGTTATTTTTAGCTGAGTGCAAGTTTCTAATTTTCCTCTTCAGTACCTCAATATTTAGACATGCTAAACATTTTGTCTGATGCAAAACTGCCTCCATCTATTATAATTGGAGAACTTCACATTGACCACAGCACACAATATTAAGCCTGGGTAGGTGGACAAGTACAGTGATCAGGGCATAGAAAGGTACCAAAATCTGAACAGCCTACATGGATGTTTACTTTCAAGAAGCCATTAAGTTTAATCATAACAAGAATTTGCTTTAACAAAACATTTCACTTAAACATTCGAGTGGAATTTCTACTCTTTGTAGAGCCTACCATTACATAATTTGTATTTTTTTTAACCTGGTCTCTGCAGATGCCGTTCTGAATAGTAGTCTCACCTTGAAATATGAAACTGTACCAATAAAGTTTTGGAGCAAGAAATTATGAGGGAGAGCTGAGAACTCTGTAATGACAGAAATCACTATTACATAGATCCAAATACACCCACCAGTCAAATTTGTCCTCTTAAAATTGATCTAACCCAGTTAATTAATAACAAAGAAATCCATCCTGTTTCCCAGCACAAGAGCATTAAAAAAAAATAAAGAACCTCTATTGTTGGAGACTTATAGGTTGAGAATTCTGGTTATTCATTTTTCAGCTCTCAAATACACAGACAGAATTTGAGCTTGAGTCATACGCCAAAAGCTTAACCACTTCGTCTTTCTCCCATTGGAAAAATCACCCGAAGCACCTTGAGTGATTTGAGTGCAGGTACCCGATGGTTCAGTAGATGTGGCTTACCCGGGACTGAGATACATAGGGAGGATTTGGGAAGTACCCATCACATCACAGAATTCCTTTTTCTTTAATGAAGACCCACAGAAATCTCTCTTTGACCTTAATATCAGGAAAAGCCATGCTTCTCCTGAACAACGGGATGATTTTCATTTGTATCCTATGGAAGTGGTTCTGAGAGTGTGGTCCTTGACCAGCAACATCAGAATCACCTGGGAACCTGTTAGGAAGGCAAATGCTCAGGCTCCACCCCGGACCTATTAAATTAGAAACTCTGGACGTGAGACCCAGAAATCTGCATTTTGATACGCCTTTCTGGCGATTCGGATGCAAGCCAAAATTTGAGAACCACTGTCCTGTTTAACTGATGGTGGAGAACATTAGAGTCAAATTTGTAGCCTCTCTCTAGCAACTGTTTTCTAATCCCTCTCCCCGCCACCTTAGAGACAGAGAAGCGTCCTTCAGCACCGTGAGAACCCCAGTTGCCTGGAGATTTTTAAAAGATTTTGCTAACATTAACTGAATTGGACTGAAACCAGGAAAGCCAGCTTTAGAAAATTGGTAATTTATTTGCTCAATGTCTAATACTTCCTTTGAGTTAAAAGGTTACATTCAGGTTGTATTACAATTGCTTAATCTACAACCAAGTAGTTGGTTTTGAAAAGCTTGGATGATAATATTGACCAAGTATGTACCAAAAACAAACAAAAAGGGATTTCATCATCTTGAATAGGCTAAGTGCCCTGCAACTTGAACTACAAATGATTAACTAGACACGGTTATGCTTTGTGGGT
This sequence comes from Hippopotamus amphibius kiboko, assembly GCF_030028045.1. NCBI lineage: Eukaryota > Metazoa > Chordata > Mammalia > Artiodactyla > Hippopotamidae > Hippopotamus > Hippopotamus amphibius. Next base: position 17,238,444 of record NC_080203.1, on the reverse strand, counting down.
GAATTATAGGGTAAAAGAAGTAGATATAAAAGCAGATGCATTTAAGTTATCTATCATGATTTGCTTGTTAGCCTGGAAATCTCTTGTTTTTTAGTTAATAAAAGACACAGAAAACCTAAGTCCACGATGCCAAATGAGCAAATACGGCTCATTGTTAGGAGCTGAGTGATTTTGAGCTCTTGCTGCTGATTTTTAACATTTCAGGATCCAGAGGGAACCTGTTTCCATCTCAGCTCTGCTACGGAACACTTGTGACCTCTCATGACATACTGTCCCCCTCTGAACCTCATTTTTGCCTCTCAGAAAAATCAAGGATTGCATTTCATCATCTCTAAGGTCACTTCCAACTTTGATCTGCTGGGATTCTAGAGATCCCCAAACACCAGGAGCACCAGGGAAACCACTGCTCTCTCCCGACCTCTCCTGACCAGAGGGCAGAGGAAGGAGGGAAGGCACGCTGGTGGCTGCAGCCTGAGGCCAACATGCCTGAGATCTTCGGAATTGAGACAATTTTAGAAATCACGCGCCAGGGTTTGTTTCTTACTAAACGGTGCTGTGTGGCCATCAGCCGAGGTGTGAATTGGGGGATACTGTTTGCTCTTTGCTAAATGCTACACAGGAATCCCAAAGAGATTTTATCATTAGCTTTGTGAGAACAAGATGTGAACAGTATAGAGAGCCGTTTTCTGTAGAGCCGATCTTAAAGAGGCAGCCCAGTGCATGAAATTACTTAAGGGTATATACTTCACAGCTAAGGGGTCTGGGTTTATCTGTATATTCCGCCCCGCCCCCTCCCCGCTTCCCATCAAAAACAGTTATTTCACTGAGTAATTCAAGATCTGGAGATAATTTCAGAAGGGGTAGAGGATAGGTGTGGTTTAGGTTGTTCAAATTAACCAGATAATTGATTCAATTCATCCAATTCACTTTCCCTGCAGGATTTATTGCACGTATTATTCTGTCAGTATAAAAAGCAATCTTTGTTTACTCCTCCTGTTCATTGGCTAGCCAAATACTCTGCTGTCTTTCATGCCACATCCCAGTCTAATTCTGATCTGGATATATTTATAAGCACCTTACTAGAAAAAGTTTCTCCTAGCTGAGAGATCATCCTTTGAATTTGATCATTTCAGAGAATATTCCTTAGCAGATATTATCCAATGCCTTTAAACTGCTGGTCTCCCACTCCCAAACAACCCCCCACACCCCGCATATACACACAGAAATCACATACATTTTCTGTAACAAGGGGAGTTTCTTGCTGGTACCAAGGGAATTGCTGTAATTTTCTGCTTCCTTCGACTGATGTAAACATTATCTCCATGTCCCTCACCTCTGGAGTAGCCTGTGGCATTCCCTCACTTGAAAAGAATGATTTTCATTCTTACAAGTCCTTTTGCGTCAGGACCTTAAGCTGTGTTCTGCATTATTTTGTTTTGGAACAAGGCAGGTTCCTTTTAACCATTTCTAAAGGGAGAAACCCTAAATGGCATTTACAAAAAATATATGGCATTAAAACAGGCAGTTGAACAGTAAAGGGTGTTTTATTAGGACATTTAGAGACAAAGCAACTGGTGGTTTGCCTGGATTCTGCATCTCTTAAAGGTTGCTTTGATATTGTGCAGCAGCGCCCTGGTAATACGCGGGGTTGGGAATTACCATGTGTCAGAGCTAGGTGATAAGCCCAGGTGACCTGAATTAGTCCTCCTTGGAAGTGACATCAGCCCTGTCAAAATGTGAATGATTTGTTGCTTCAGCACCTCTCTGATATTAAATCTAGAGGGGTGGATTCAAGTTTGTGCTTCAGGGGACACACATACTTTTTCATCCTGTAAAAGAGAGTGCACTAGACCACCTTCTGGTTGCAGAGAAATGGATGAAAATTGACAAAATCTATACAGAGCCTCGTGGTTAGATATGGAAACAGAGTGATTCTAATAAACAATAAGTATTATTTAATAACATCTAGGTAGTCATAAGATTCCCCAAAAGGGGAGAACAAGCAACTGCAGAGCATTTCCCAAACCCCCTCCTTCTGTCATGGAAACGCCAATAAAACTCCTCCACCTCCCACACTCCAGTGCCAGATCGGTAAGCATTTAGCCAAGCATGCTGGGAGACACAGAACAACTGAAAGAAAGGAGTATCCGGGTGTCTTGGATTTGCTTGCCATTCTGCTCTGTTCCTCTACACTCTCGTTACTAGACGTAGGCATTAGACGTGACAATCAACTACATTTGAACTGAGCAGAAGAAATATTAAAGGCATAGGCTTCAGAAGAAATGTCTCAAAGGCAGCCTCAGTCACCTAATCAGACTTTAATTTCAACCACAAATGGCACAGAATCATCAAGCCCTGTCATTCCTAATGATACCACAAATAAAGGAAGGACCGGAGACAACTCTCCAGGAATAGAAGCATTGTGTGCCATCTATATCACTTATGCCGTGATCATTTCAGTGGGCATCCTTGGAAATGCTATTCTCATCAAAGTCTTTTTCAAGACCAAATCCATGCAAACAGTTCCCAATATTTTCATCACCAGCCTGGCTTTTGGAGATCTTTTACTTCTGCTAACTTGTGTGCCAGTCGATGCAACCCACTATCTTGCAGAAGGATGGCTGTTCGGAAGAATTGGATGTAAAGTGCTCTCTTTCATCCGGCTCACTTCTGTTGGTGTATCAGTGTTCACGTTAACAATTCTCAGTGCTGACAGGTGGGTTTCTTTTCTCAGTTATATTTGCCAGGATGTGAAATTAGGCAAAAGAAAGGAAAGCTTGTACGGAGCGTTCACTGGCTACTATGCTGCTTTTCTCACACTCTGTAACCTGGATGTAAGATTGGGAAATCGGGGGGCATTTTAAATAAAAGTTGGTGTAAGAATGTTAAAATTCCTATGTTAGCATCTGAGGAGAGGTTGAAATTGTGTGCTTCAGGGATCGTTTATTTTCTTTGAAGTGTAATCGTTTGTTTGAAAGAATACTGAACGGTGTTTTTCCCCCCGCCAGTTTATTAACACAAATTGTTCCAGGTGTAAAAGAAAAACAATTCATGCTTTATACATTAGTGCAGCCTAGTGGTGCAATATTGTTAACATTAAAACATCAACATAGGTGTGAAATTGACCACATATACATTGCTGTCTACGGGAAAATGGTAAAAAGATGCATGCATCTAATTTATTTGAAATGTATCAAATTAATTAATGGCAGAAAAAACAGTGAGGCTTTCAGCTTCCTGGTAACTCAGTGTAATGTCATCACTTAATTGTATTTGTTTTTTCTATAGGCATTCAATGACATTCTTGTTTCCAGAGACACAAATTAATCCCAGTTGACTCTTAGAGCTCTATGGATGGAGCGTGTGAGAACCTCTGGCAGGCAGGGTGTTTGGGCTGTGTTAGGATATTTTCAGTCTAAGTATTGTGCTTTTCTGTACCTATTGTAGAATGATAACTGTGAAAGCATGAAAAAAATTGAGGCTCCAAATACTAAAAGTGATGCTTTAAAAAGCCTGCAAGAAGCCTGTAAGTAATCAATGCCTGGCAGTACCAGAAGGAAAAGCTTCTTCAGATTTCGGAATCTGAGAGGAGGAAACGATTTCCCTGTATCTTTTATGGAATTTTGCTTTGACTGGTTTTATATTATGTGTGAGAGCAGATTTACTTAAAGGCTGTAGAAATTAAGGTGGATTTGTCAGAATAAGGAGGCATCATTTCATGGTACAGGGTTTCCGATTTCACCCTTGCCTTGCTCTGAATCTACCTATAGATCGGCTTGGGCAAGAAATTAACACTTATGAACAGGGAAGAAATTAACCCTCTCCTCTTTCCTGCATAAAGTCATGGACTTCTTTTCTAGGAAGGTTGATGACTGCTCGCTCACCAAGAAAGGAGAATTAGGTTTAACATCAGTCACTTACATAATAAAGGAAGTCTTTTAGAACACTTAAGGTAATTCACAGGTAATTAATTACTCTCCATCACACACAAAATCATGCCAAAAATATGTATTTGCCCTAAATAGAAGATCTACAAGAAAATTATAAAAATTGCAGATCTGGAATATCTCATAACAGTGAATAAGGGAAAAAGTGATTAGCATAAAAAAATACTGGAGTGTATTATGTGTATTTGAAATCATAACCAATTCCAGTTGGTTAATGTTGACTTGGTCATATACATATGGATAGGAAGGTAGAACTGGATGACCACTGAGGTCACTTCTAACCTTACGATTCTGTCATTTTGATATTGATTTTGCCCTTTGCTGTGATCATGTGTTTCTAGATACAAAGCAGTTGTGAAGCCCCTGAAGCGTCAGCCCCCCAATGCCATCCTGAAGACCTGTGCCAAAGCCGGCTGCATCTGGATCGTGTCTATGATCATTGCTCTCCCAGAGGCTATATTTTCAAATGTATATACTTTCCGAGATCCCGACAAAAATATGACCTTTGAATCGTGTGCCTCTTATCCTGTTTCTGAGAGGCTCCTGCAAGAGATACACTCTCTGCTGTGCTTCTTAGTGTTCTACATTATTCCACTTTCGATTATCTCTGTCTATTACTCTTTGATTGCCAGGACTCTTTACAAAAGCACCTTGAACATACCTATTGAAGAACAAAGCCATGCCCGCAAGCAGGTAAGTATTAATCAGGACTCATGCACAAATTTAGAAGGGAAATGCCTCCTTTTGCATCCCTGAGCAAGAAATACAGTAGCAGCATCGTATTTTGTTATGATCATGGGCTCTGGAGCCTTTCAGACCCAGGATTTAATTCCATACCAGCTGAGCAAACTTGAGCAAGTTACTTAACATCTCTGAGCCTCATTTTCCTCATGTATAAAATGAAAATAAGGTCTGGATGATATATATGAAATGTTTAGCATAGTTCCTGCAGCATAGTAAACATTTGATAAATGGTAGGACTTCTATTATTAGAAAGGGGGCAGCTGAAGTTTGGGATCAGTCAAAAATCACCCCACAGAACAGTGAAAAACATCACACAAGGTGAGACTATAAAGCGAAGCATGTTTTGTTTTAGAAAGTGTAACAGAATGATACAAAAACACAGGATGGTAGAACTGGCAAGAAGCCATAACATTATTCAATGCAAACCACTTAACACACAGATGAGCAGACTAGGGGAGGGTAGGAGTGGGGGGAGGTGTCTCAGGGGATGCAGCACAAGTAGCAAGAGAACACAGTGACTCACAGAAGCTTGATTAAGACCATTGCAAGACCCAGGTGTGCTCTCCTCTCATAAATATGAACAGAATAAAAAAATATTAGCAAAACATTGTTTCATTTGATTAAAAACAACAACAGGATTTCTATCCTTCTTGGGTGGGAGCAGATGATTCCATTTACCTCTTAACCAGTATGTGGAGAGCTCAGTGCCATTTTTTTTTTTTTCCCGAGCTAGTCCACTCAGTTGGTTCAACAGTGGTGGTCGGGAGAGGTTCAAGTTGCATTTTAATGCCCATGTGACTACAGGCAATGTCTTCACTTAATCTGGTTCATTTCTCTTATTAAGAGGTGTAGGTAGGATTATTTCCATACACGAAGGATCACACATTGGCTTTTATTCCTTTGACTATATAGTTAGAACTCCTGTACATTAAGAACAATTTTTAGGTACCAATTTAGCAACTTTCATGACCCCAGAAAACTATTTTAACCTAGTCAGCCTCTGCTGATGCAGTGAAAGCAGTTTTATTCAGCATCTATTTCTTAATCAAGTTAAATTTTCAATAATTCCACAACACTCCTTGACATAATTAGAGATACCCTGGAGTATCTCGAAACCAGGAATGGGAGTCTCTGAATTAGAGCTAATCAGAGACCAAGATCATAGGTTACCATGTCAATTAATTTGCTGTATTCTACAGCCACGGGCTGCCTCTCGCACCTGCATGTTCCAAGGGACACTGGCCTGTTAACTGTAAATTTCTATGTAAATCTAGAGAATGGCTTTTTTAAAATCTCTGCCAGCTAAACATTTTTTGTTTGGGTTTTCGGTTTTGTTTTATTTTTGTTTTGTCTTTTGGTTTTGTTTGGTTGGTTGGTTTGGTTTTGTTTGCTTTTTGGTTTTGCCATTTTTCTTCCCCCTATAGATTGAATCCCGGAAGCGAATTGCCAAAACGGTGCTGGTGCTGGTGGCTCTGTTTGCTCTCTGCTGGCTGCCGAATCACCTCCTGTATCTCTACTGCTCATTCACTTCTCAAACCTACATGGACCCCTCTGCCATTCACTTCATTGTCACCATTTTCTCTCGGGTTCTGGCTTTCAGCAATTCTTGTGTAAACCCCTTTGCTCTTTACTGGCTGAGCAAAACCTTCCAGCAGCATTTTAAAGCTCAGTTATTCTGTTGCAAGGCAGAGCTGCCTGACCCTCCTGCTGCCGATACCCCTCTTGACAACCTGGCAGTGATGGGAAGGGTCCCAGGTGCTGCCAGCACTCAGGTGTCTGAAATTAGTGTGTCCCTGTTCGCTGGCTGCAGTGTGAAGAAGGAAGATGACAGAGTCTAGCTTTTCAATTAAAAATGGTGTTTTTCCTCCCAGCGTGTGTATTCGACTCTGAGCTATGTGTAGGTGTATGGTGTTAGGATTTTTGTTGCTTGAGAATTGTGCTGAAATCTTAGGAGGGAAGGGTCGGACAAACCATGATTTTCTTCAATGTACAAGCATTAACAAACGTTATTGGGCTTTCTAAATAAAACGGAGCCCCCCTAGGTAGAGAAGGATATATTTGTGTATGTCAGTGGGTACTAAGAGAGGTTGAATAGGAGGTAAAGTGAAATAAACAAGATGACACTTAATCTAATGTTTCCATCACATCTCTGATGCTTATAATTTCGCATGTACTCCTGTGATTTGCATAAAACTGTGTTTGTGTTTATTATGTGGTGTAAATCGAGAGATTACACTTTGCATATGAAAAGGGGATCAAAGAGAGGTAAAACATCTCTTCTGCAGTTTTCTTCAAAAGCAAAGTCCTAAAAAATAGACCTTCACAGGGTTTGTTTTTGACTGCCCTTTTCCATTCATCTCTTTTCCATTAGAACTAAAGCTGTGCAATGGCAATGACAACGTTTTGGGGTCAGCAAATGTAAAGTACCAAGTAAGGATCTGGGGCAGGATGTTTGCCTTACTAGGTCAGCACTTACTGACTTAAGGTAGTTCTGGAGTTACAACTCCCACTGATTGATAATTGGGCAAAGTTCTCTCTCACAAATATTGCGAAGAACTTGCCTTCTTCATAGGCAGAATAAGTGGCCATAATTATGGTGGCATTTGAGGGCTCTAAAGAAGGACCCTTGTCAAAAAATCAGTGAGCCTGCAAGTGTCTGAAATTCTTCAAGGAAATTCATTTCTTTCTGGTAAGCAGTGCCCTCTTTCTAAAAAATGCAGAAGTACCACATGAAATCCCTAACACCTGGGTGTGCAGTTGTTATCAGATCATCTCCCTGCGTGACTACCTTAAACCTGATGTGTGCCTGACTCCTGTAAGAGTATCACCTAATTAATCTCTGCCCTTGGAAATCAGATGAAGGTTCAGATTTTCTATCCTCTGCTCCTACTTGCTAACACTGTAAGCTTGTTAATAAATATTATTTCAAACAACTGTTGTCAATAGACGTGTCAGGTTTAGATTTGTGGTTTCCGAAAATGTTTTCTTGGGGCAAATTAAAGCATATGTTTGGCACTATCAATAGTTAAATTTGTATTTTCAAAAACTTGACTTTGGGGTGTGCTTTTGGTAGCTTTGAGCTTTCTTTAAATGGCTTGTGTAATTGTGAACTTTTGCTTAAAGATGTGGCTTGAAAAGGGGATATATATTAACACTAGGCTTTACATTTAAGTAAAATTGGTTTACTTAAAGTGGGGGTTGTTAGAATTGTATTAATATCGTTTGGGGTTGGATGTTGTAATAAATGGGGAGAAAAATAAATATGAAATAAAGTTTTAAATGACTTCGTGTAACTTTATATTCTAAAAACAATACTTCTGACAGAATCTCACTGAGAACCCATTTTAACTCCAAAATTTATTTTCAAGTTCCAAAACTCCAAAATATTTTACTATTTTCCTTACTCTGGGTAAAAATTACATCTTTACTCTCCTAAGCATACCATTTTAGAAATAACTTGATAAAAGTACCAGATTACTAAAGCTAAGCGAGCTTTTGAGCAGTTGATAAAACTAGAGCTCAAAGAACTTTGATTTTCTTCATTCTCAGTAATCCCTAGGTGACTTAGGGATCTGATATAAAATAAATCCCTGAATGGCTTTATAGGGCATAAGCCTCCCATCTAGAATTGGGGAATTGGGATTAAAATTCATGGCTTTGCTTTGATTTTTTTTAAGGGAGTGGTCTTTTTTTTTTAACAGAGTATCCCTGTTAGAGCTAACCTTACAAGTAGGCCCCGATATCCACTATTTCTTTCACACTGACTATTGTGTGCAGAAATGTTACTACATTTCATTTCTTTGGAGAGGGTCGTAATGGGGGGTCAGGGAACACATGAAAAACAAATTTTGTATACCTCTCAATTTTGCTCAGGGTCTGCTCTGACCCAAGGCTTAGAATAATGGATCATAATAATATAATATGCTACGAAGCAGGAAAACAAAGTCACAAGCTTAAGTAAGTTTTGTCATTGAAGTTGATAGTACTACAAAACATTTAATACTGGCATACCTACTGATGAGCAAATTTGGGTTTAAAGAATTTCTGCAGTTATTACCATCTTAAGTCAGGGATCTGTCTTTTTTTTTTTTTTTTTTTTGTCTAAAGGAGTTATTTTTATTTCCACTAAGTCTTTTTTTTGGGGGGGTATTTTATTTATTTATTATTTTTTGGGGGGTACACCAAGTTCAATCATCTGTTTTTATACACATATCCCCGTATTCCCTCCCTCCCTCAACTCCCCCCCCCACCCTCCTTCGATCCACTAAGTCTTGAGATTACAGTAAGTGGGGACAGGAAAATTCCCTGAACAGAGTGAGCCTGAATGGACCATTTTAAAAAATATAGTTTGGTATATTTCAGTAATTTTCCAGAAAGATTTCCTAAGCCAGGTAGATGACTTCTCTGGCCAGGGAGTTTCTGCTTTTGTAGGTTAATGAATTTTTATCCACCAATAAGTCAGTGGCCTATTAGGCCAGGAGTACAGCACAGATCACCCTTCACAGAGAAGAACGAAGATGACATTTAGGGAGAAGCCAGCTGTCTGGGTTCTGTCTTCCTGGTCCAGCAACCCATCTACTCCTGGAGTTTCAGGAGTTATCCCCTATTTTTATAATTACAAAGGACCCCCCTTTTTGCTTGTTACCTTGAGTGTCTCTTGCAAAAAATTATTGGGAAAAAAATAACAGGTTATAAAGAGATACTTACAGATTACCTCAGTTACTAGGGATTTAATTCTAGGAATCCACAAGGAAGTAAGAACGGGAACGAAGCCTCATAGAGACAAGAGCATTAAAAAAAAAAAAAGACTGGGAATTCCCTGGCGGTGCAGTGGTTAAGGACTCCACACTTCCACCGCAGGGGGCACGGGTTCCATTCTTGGTCAGGGAACTAAGATCCCACATATCATGGGGAGTGGCAAAAAAAATAAAACGAAATAAAAATTAAAAAATAAATTAAAAATTTTAAAAAGGGAGTTCCCTGGTGGTGCAGTGGTTAAGAATCCACCTGCCAATGCAGGGGACATGGGTTCGAGCCTTGGTCAGGGAAGATCCCACATGCAGCGGTGCAACTAAGCTCGTGCACCACAACTACTGAGCCCTCATCCTGCAACTACTGAAGCCTGCAAGACTAGAGCCTATGCTCTGCAACAAGAGAAACCACCACAATGAGAAGCCCGTGCACAGCAATGAAGAGTAGCCCCCCCCCACTCACCACAACTAGAGAAAGCCCCCATGCAGCAACCAAGACCCAATGCAGACAAAAAATAAATATTAAAAATTAAAAAAAAATTTTAAAAAGTTACATTTCTATGTAAAAATTACCTTTAAAAATTTTTAAATACTGTCAGGCCCAGTGGCCAAGTACAATGCCATTGTAGGTACAAGCATGCTTAGGTCCCAATTCCACTGCTCCACTATTACCTCAGTGACCCTCTTGTCACTGCTTCAGCTTCTCCTCTCACCCCTGGAGAAGGCCTCTGTTCTGCTTACTACCTTTCCTATGTGGGCCTGCCTGCTTCTGGGCTACTCCAACCATGTCCCTTTCTGTTCCATACTCATCCCTCTTCCTGAGAGATGCTTATTGGCTCAGTGGCGGGGCGACCCTACCAGGTCACCTCACAGGCCTCTGGGTAGCCTTTGACTGGATCACATGGGAGGGAAACTTTTTGGCCACCTGCTCAGAGCGGCCTCTGGATACAGCAGGCGCTCAGAGTGTCACGTGCAGCAGGGCTGCGTAGCATATTATCACCTATGCTGTGAACTCACTCAGGAATGAAATGGGAGCCCAATAACACATTGCTGAAAACAGCTGTATACTATTTATGGATCCTGGAAGAAATATTTAGCAATGCTTCAATGAGCCTAATAAAACTCATGTTATCTATAGTATAAAAATGCATGCAAGTTCTATTGCATGCCTGTTTTTCCTAAAAGATCAAAAAACGACGTTAGCGGGGCAGTAAAGGTGGTGTGTACACTGGATGTTAAAAGTTTCAGGTTTGGAGCTCGAGCACGTTTGAATCATGGAGTACAAGGGCAACTGCCGCCCTTCCTTTCCAGAGTCATCTCCAGCCTCAGGAAGGTACCAGAGACATAAAGGAGGGAGCAGAGGCTTGGAAAGAAGGTTGGTCCTCCCATCGATCGTTCGTTCATTCACTCACTCACCACACACGCAGTAGACACGAGGAGCTCGGGCTAACCTGAGCCGCCGCGTCTCCTAGTTAACCGCAACGAAACAAGCGAAAGACCCGTTCCCACGCGGAGGAGGGGCCTCCGGGCGAAGGAGGCGCGTCTTTCCCTCGCAGCGACACCTGTCCCGCCCGCCCCGTCCACTCCCCCAAGATGGCGGTCGCCTCGACGCCCGCTCCGGCGCCGGCCAAGTGGGAACCTTCCCACGCCTTCGGGCTACCGCCTCGCCCCGACCCCTCCCAGCCCGCCGCAGACCCCGCGGAGTGCAGCGTCCCCGAGGCGCCGCGGGCCCACGCCGGGACGACCCGGCTGAGCATCACCACCCGGCAGCAGCGCGGCCCCGGGAGCCCCGCCTCTCGGGCCCCACGCCGCCGGCCCGCGTCGGCGCCTATTGACGCCACTGGGGGCGGGTCGGCGCGACCCGCGACGTCGCGACGCGCCGACAATGGCGACGGCGTCAGGCTGAGCGGGCCTCCGTTTTCAGGTGGTTTCCGGACGTTGCCGCGGGAGCCGTAGTCGCCCCAGACCCGGTCGGCGGCGGCAGCGCGCGTGCGCGCTTCCGCTGCGTCCTGGATCGAGCAGCGGCGGCAAGACCCGGCGGCGCGAACCAGGTGGGCGGTGGCGCGGCGGGGCCGGGGAGCTGCGGCGCGTGCGCGCGCGCGGCGGGCGGAGCCGGGGGCGGTGCGGCCGGCGAGCGGCCCTGACTTCCCGGGGGCTGCTGGGGCGCCGTGGGGAGGCGGGCCGGGGGGCGGCGGGGCGCGGGCTGAGCACGGCTAGCCTCCTTTTCTCTGTTCCCCTCCATCATCGGCTCGGCCTCTTTGCTCTCCTGGACCCTACCCCTGGGCTAAGTCGGCAACATGAGCGGCAGCAACTTGGGTGCGAACGACGAGTTTGATGAGCAGTTGCGAATGCAAGAATTGTACGGAGACACCAAGGACGGCGACACCCAGAAAGATCCCGGTGGAGAATCCGATTCTTTCGGGCAGCAGCCGGCTGACACCCCGTACGAGTGGGACCTGAACAAGAAGGCTTGGTTCCCCAAGGTAAAAGTCTCACGGGCGCCGCTGCGCAGCGAGCTTGCCTGGCCAGCCCGGCGGGGCGCCCCTTTCACGTTTTCTTTTACGAGGTCCTGGGTTAGAGCCCCTTTGGATAGTGATGTTTCTTTTTGTTGTGTCTGTATCAGAACCGACGTGTAAAGGAGCGGAAATCTTTAGGGAGATGTCTTCCATGTAATTTCATTATTAAGTCTTTTCTATGCCTTATTAATTTTATCTATGAAGGTTACAGTTGCTTATTGCATTGGTGATTGCTTTTTATTGCAAAGAGGAAAAACACCAAGAGCAAATTCAGTCGACGTTAATCTCAGGTAGCCTCAATCTTACTTATCCTAGGAATTCAGATGTTTAGCTGATGTGCTATGTGCAAAATGCGACTTCTTGATTTGAAAAATTGATAAATTGATAAGTCTTTACTGATTGAACTTTGCACCTCTTTTTACTTTCGTACTAAATTTTGTCCCTAGACACGTATGTTTGAAGCATATCACCACCGGAGTATGACAAGCGGTGCACAGAATATGGATGGAAAAGACCTGTGCATATTTATTTAGAGTACTTGGAAATTGTTAAGTATTCTATTTTAGCTTGGAAGTAGAACGATTGATGTTAAACTTGGTTCTCTAAACTTTTTGGTCAAAGTACCCTGTTAATCAGAGTCTCACCTTCCGGGTGGGAAAAAAGGATACTCATCACACACTAATAGACTTGCAAGCCAGTAGTACACACCATGTCTCCATTGTGTAATTTGAGTGTTATTTTTTAATTATTTATTTCAACTTTATTCTTTCCCATTTTGTATTTGTGTGTGTTCCAATCCCTCCGAATTGTTAAACTTACTATTTCACTCGGGTACTGGTGGTGCTAGCTAGAGTGCAGATTTGGTTTCTTCAAGAGCCTTCTGAGTCCTTTAACAGTCATCTGATAATGGATTAATTTGTGGCTCTAGCTTTTTATGTTATGGAAGCCCGTACCTCTTCAAACTTCAAGTTTTAAATTTTCCTCATTCCTACATGTGCCTAAACATTGATTGGTATGAAGATATAACTACATTTCTTTCATTGTGTGATTGTGTTTTTTCCTTAAGAGCCAGGAGGATAAATGTGAGTTGGATTTGTTCTTGATTTTGTCCTGACATTAAATGAAAAAGTGTTTAATTAGTGAGTGTTAAAGTAGCATTTAATTTTATAATTGTTAGCCCCCACTCTTTGTACACCAAATCAGAGTTCTAAGTCTTTGTGTTCTCCGCCTACAGGTATTTAAACATTTGGAGTACATATACTTTTGTTCATCCATATATTAAAAGAAAATTTGATTCTGTTAGATTATTAGTTGACGGTTGGTTTTTGTTTATTGTTATCTGGTACTTCCTTTGTTATATTTATTTGTAGCCTTAGTCAAGTAGACTGCAGAGGTAGTAATTTGCAAACAAAACAACTAGAAAAGGTGCCACTGTCACTTAAAATGCCTTTAATAGTATCTCAGACTTTCGTGTTGATAATCCAAGTACCCATGTCTTAATTTTTATTATTTTATGTGCAGTTTTCTGTATAAGGTGACTGTTCTTGCATTTATACTTTAATTACTGTTATCCACAGAAACGTATAAGTTGTATAACTGAATATGCTGTTATTTAACACAGTGTAAACTTTTTATGGGAGGAAATCATTTTTGAATTTCTGTATGTGTGTGTGGTCAATTTCTTGTTTAGATCACTGAAGATTTCATTGCTACATATCAGGCCAATTATGGCTTTTCTAACGATGGTGCATCTAGTTCTACTGCGAGTGTCCAAGATCTCAGTGCTAGGACTGCAGAGGAACCTCCGCAAAGAAATACCCCTGAAGTCAGTGACACCAAAAAGAGGGGAGAAAAGAGAAAGGCTGAATCAGGCAAGTGGATTTGGCTTGCAAAACATGAATGTAAAAATAAAAAATATGAGTGTGTGTATATATAGTTACTTTTTGGAGAATTATAAAATATTCATAGTTTTGACAGAATCATAAGATGGGTTTTTTAAAAATTATTATTATTTGGGTTCATATGTTGGCTCTCAGTAACCCATGGGCATCGAGTGGGCTGTTTCAATTCAGTTCAGTTCTCAGTTGCTTCCTTTGCAAAATAGAGCTATTGCTAGGAGATTATCTAAAGTTCTGTTTGCAAGGTTATTTTTTTTGTATTTTTTGAGTTTAGTTAAACTCAAGAAGTCAATTTTGCTTCAGCTTGGCCGGGTCTAACACAGTAGATTGGAGTCAGAAGCAACTTATGCCAAGGGCTAAAGTCAGTGCAGGGGTGAGGTTTTTTAAAGGTAGTATCAGATTCGTAAAGAACCAAGATAAACTAGCCATCTTTTTTCAGACAGGGCTCTGAAATGAATTATTTGTCCAAAGATCCAAATACTTTGAAAGCTGGACAGTGATTTGATTTAGTCTGTCTTGTTCTAAGGATAAGAAAAAGTTTCTGGAAGTTTTGAGAAACCGCCACGCTGTCAGGATTTCATAAAGGGACTCTTACCTTTTCTTGCAAATGTTTTATTTATTTATTTGATTTTGATTTTTAGGATGGTTTCATGTTGAAGAAGACAGAAATACAAATGTGTACGTGTCTGGTATGTATACCTTTTTAACTACATTTAGAGTAGAAAATGTTTGATTTTGAGATTTTTCACAAAGTGATTTTTAGTTTTGTTTCTCCAAATTCTGTTTTTTATTATTGTGTCATTATTTGTTCAGCCATTTACGTGAGCGAGGAATATGTTGTTTTTTATGAAACTAAGAAAAATTAAGTATATGTAACTTTACGTGCCATCTTTTGTGTCTGCTTTAGGTAACTCACAGCAGTTCGCCCCTTCAGATTCATTGATACAAGGCCTAAGCAAAGCATGATTTTAATGTATGTTTGAATACGTTAAAACATGAAATTTCTTCAAGTCTGTAGATGTGAAATTTTTACATACTTTTAGAAAATGAAAATTGCACTCATCCGAGTTATAGATTTCAAATTGGTAGCATCCCTAAATAACCCTCACCTTTGTTGTAGATGCCTTTATAATTTTTTTCCCCTCTAATGTCACAGGTCTGCCTCCAGACATTACAGTGGATGAATTTATACAGCTCATGTCCAGGTTTGGCATTATTATGAGAGATCCTCAAACAGAAGAATTTAAGGTCAAGCTTTACAAAGATAATCAGGGGAATCTTAAAGGAGATGGACTTTGCTGTTATTTGAAGGTTAGTTATATAGTCAAGTAAGTTTCTCTTGTCTCCATTTTTAACTCAGGAACCAGGGCTATAATTTTGTATAGTTGATAACCAAGAGTGAGAGCTAGTCAGAAAAGGATGTGAAGAAAACTGTTGTTTCAGGTTGTGCCTGTGTGTATCACATTGGTAAGATTATTCACTTGCTTTTGTAAGAAAATATGTTATCAGGTCAAGGTATTATGTAAGTCATATTACCAAGGTACTCTTTTTGTCTTAAAAATTCTCGCTGCAAAGATCTCGTTAAGAGTGTATGCATATAATCAATGCAGAACATATTCTAAAAGGAACATATTTCTAAAAATCCACAAATAAAAGAAAGCCAGTAACATTTTGTTTGCCCATTAGAATGAATTAGACCAGGGTTTGGCAAACTTCAGCCTACTGCCTCTCTTTGTAAATGAAGTTTTACTGTAACAGGACCACGTTCATTCATTTACGAATTTGTCTATACCTCCTTTCACATTTCAACAGCAGAGTTGAGTGGTTGCAACACAGACCACAGGGCCCACACAGCCTAAAATATTTACTCATTGGCCCTTTACAGAAGAAGTTTTCTGACCCCTGAATTAGACCATAAAGGAGGTGATAACTTACGCTTAGTGCTTTGAAATACATTTCAAATGAGAGAGAAGAGAGTGTGGTATTAACAGATAGTTGCAGAACTTTATGTATTCATAGTATCATAAATTGCATGGGG
This sequence comes from Hippopotamus amphibius kiboko, assembly GCF_030028045.1. NCBI lineage: Eukaryota > Metazoa > Chordata > Mammalia > Artiodactyla > Hippopotamidae > Hippopotamus > Hippopotamus amphibius. Next base: position 17,222,550 of record NC_080203.1, on the reverse strand, counting down.
GAAAGCTCAGTGTCAAAGGCAGCTGTCCTTTTTGGAACGCCTGTCACCTTAGGAGCATGTGTTATGCATTATTGCACGGTAGAAAAGAAATGGGCACAATGATGGCATGTACATATGTCATGGAACCTGAAAATCATTGCAAGGTAAAATCAAAGTGATAAAACAACAGTACCAACATCATGAGTGTGTTGTGAGTATACAACATTTCAATGAAATCAGAGGGGGTAGGATTAAGCTGACGGCTTTGGGGGAGATAGGTTTTTGACCTGGTTCTTGAACATGATGGGATCATACATGAATGTGGCCATTATAGGAAGATATTTGTATAATTTTAAAATGTAAGGAGATTGAGTGCTTTATAAGTTCTTTAAGGATTACCAAAAATCTGTGAACAGATTCTTAGGGGGTTTGATTGCGTTTTAAAATTTTACAGAGAAAAGTGGGGTTTTGGTAAACTTTATATTTAAAATTTATGACCCATAAAACTGCAAGATTGCCAAACCAGTAAATTGAGTTCCAGGAGAATATAGTTAATTGTTCCAGGATCCATATTTGATTGCATGAGTGAGTTCAGTTGTCCTTTTGAGTTCCCCTCAGGTCCTCAGATCTTTGAATCTGTGTAGAGCTGACAGTTGCTCCCTTTGTATAGGATGCAGAATCCACAGGTGTGTGTGTAATGTTCAAGGTAATCATCTTCTTCCCAGTATATCACAGACCTACATTTAATAGGTGGACACAGAAATTAAAGGCTGACTGTGCTGTCCCCAGTTTCTTGAGTCATCTAGTCTTTTTTTTTTATAAACTTATTTATTTATTTATTTATTTTATTGACTGTGTTGGGTCTTTTTGTTGTGCATGGGCTTTCTTTTAGTTACTGTGAGTGGGGGCTACTCTTTGTTGTGATGTGCAGGCTTCTCATTGCTGTGTCTTCTCTTGTTGCGGAGTACGGGCTCTAGGCACGTGGGCTTCAGTAGTTGCAGCACATGGGCTCAGTAGTTGTGGCTCACAGGCTCTAAAGCGCAGGCTCAATAGCTGTGGCGCACGGGCTTCGTTGCTCTGCGGCATGTGGGATCTTCCTGGAGCAGGGATCGAACCTGTGTCCCCTGCATTGGCAGGCGGATTCTTAACCACTGCGCCATCTAGGAAGCCCCCATCTAGTCTTTTAAGTAGTAAACTTTTAGAATTTTAAAACTGAAGTGCACCTTAGAAATCACACAAGTCCATTTGCCTCATTGTATAGTGGAGAAATTGAGACTCCAAAAGGCAAAACTACTGTTCCAGTAATGGTATAACTTACTGAGCACCTTCTGTATGCCAGTCACTATACTTTATGTGCCTTATTTAATTTTGTCTAGAACCCTGCAAAGGGACTTCCCTGGTTGCGCAGTGGTTAAGAACCCCACTGCCAATGCAGGGGACATGGGTTCAAGCCCTGGTCCGGGAGGATCCCACATGCTACGGAGCAGCTAAACCCATGTGCCGCAACTACTGAGCCTGCGCTCTAGAGCCCACAAGTCACAACTATTGAGCCCACATGCCACAACTACTGAAGCCCACGTGCCTAGAGCCCGTGCTCCGCAATAAGAGAAGCCGCTGCAATGAGAAGCCTGTGCACCACAGCGAAGGGTAGCCCCCACTCACCACAAATAGAGAAAGCCCGCGTGCAGCAACGAAGACCCAACACAGCCAATAATGTAATTAATTAAAAAATAATAATAAAGTACTTATATTTAAAAAAAAGAACCCTGCAGAGAAGGTGTTTCCATTCCCATTTTACAGATGAAGAAATTGAGGCTCAGTGAGCTTGAATAACTTGCCTAGGTTCACATAACTGGTTGGGGACAGCTATGTCTTAAGTGCACGTTTCCGAATCCGCGTTCTGGAGTTCTTTATTCCCATGTATGTAGTTACATTTAAATCTTTATTTTATGTATAGTCATCATTCATGTAAAACACTCCTGAAGTTTCATTTCAGTGTGTAACTTACTGACTGTAACTTGTTTTTTTCCCCTTTACAAAGAGAGAATCTGTGGATCTCGCATTAAAGCTTTTGGATGAAGATGAAATTAGAGGCTACAAATTACATGTGGAGGTGGCAAGGTTTCAACTGAAGGGGGAATATGATGCCTCAAAGAAGAAGAAGAAGTGCAAAGACTACAAGAAAAAGCTGTCTATGCAACAGAAGTTTGTGGTTTTTTTTTTTCCATTTTGAAAGATTTCGTATGCATATCCTAGAGTATACTTCTGGTAATAACCACCTAGTTTTGTTCCATCAAATATGCCTACAGATTATTTTTAAAGAATTTCACTTGCTATACACCTGAAACTAACACAACATTGTAAATCAACTATCCTCTGGTATAAAGTAAAAGTTTTTTAAAAATAGAATTTCATTAGATCATCAGAAACCCTCTGTAATCTGTGTAATAGGATGATTTGGCAGTGGTGGCATTTTTCATTTTCTTGGGTGTTCATTTTTAATAGAACATGGGCTTAAATGAAATAAGAATGCCATCTCTACAGAAAATGTTGAACATCAGATTAAATAAGATGGTTTAGGTTTATGTACCAGAGCTGTTAGTTCATTTTTGATTTGGGTGGAATCAGCTACACCAGGAGCTGATTTTACATACAGGTTTATTAGTAGGAGTTAGAAATTAGAAATGATAGGTTTTATCATTTTATAATGTACTGTGTGATTGTGTATAGTATATACAAGTCATCAAGTTTCTGTTCATCCATTTATTTGATATGTGTTTTGAAATATGCTGGTTTTAAGAAATTAGCCAAAATGATAAGTACTTTTATCAGAGTGAATTTTAATAACACTTCTTACACTGTGCTTAAACTAATGGTAAAATGATCATAGAAGCATTTAGTTGTGATGCCTCAGGAATCATTAAAATAGATACCTAATTTTTTGTTTGTGGAGCAAAGAATGCATTAGAGTTCATTTTTTGGATTATGGGCAAAGAAAGATCCTAAAAATTTTATAAGCATCTGTAAGATTTAAAATTATAACAAAGAGTGAGTAGTTTTATATATTTCAATGCCGTTTGTTCTTCATAATCATAAGAAATGTTCGATACAATTTGAACATTTTCTTGGCCTCAAAGTGTCTCTTCCTAGATAGTCATAGATACTAAATAGCAAATATTCAGGAGTCTCATTGGAATGTTTGTAACCAGACAGGAGTTCTGAGCAATATATATATATAGGGGGTTTCAGATACTGAGTCCAGCTTTCACCTGCCCATTATTTTTATTTCAGGAAGTTGTAATGGAACTGTGACTAAAATACACGTTGTTGTTTTGGAATCAAGTAATTATCAAATTAAATAATTATAAATCAAATAATTAAGTGCTCAGTAGAGGATTATATTTAACTGCTCATTTTTTTCTCTCTCTGACAAGTGTGAAACAAAATTCACAGCTTCTTGTTCCTGCTTTGTCGCATTAGGCAGTTGGATTGGAGACCTGAGAGAAGAGCTGGCCCGTCCCGAATGCGCCACGAGCGAGTTGTCATCATTAAAAATATGTTTCATCCTATGGATTTTGAGGTAGGAAGCAGTATTCTTACTGATAGAAACACAGATGTGCTTTCTTTCAAGGGAGCCCAAAGCTTGTCTCACCCCATCTTTCTCATGTGACATCCTGCATGCTCATGTAGTCGTCAGGCTCAGAAAATGGAACCAGGAATCAGTTGAAGGTTTCAGATTTTCCCACGTGCGGCCCAGCATTCTATTAATCGTATCCTGGGTAAAGCTGTCTAATACCCATACTGTGGTCGCAAGCAGCAGCTACTTGGTATGGGAAATGATTAAAAATATAATCTTTAAAAGATTTATGGGAGTCGCTTGTGGATTTTGAGTATAGTTCAGCAATACAGGCTGATTTTGGTGGGGAGGACCAGTTTCACACTTGGAAATGGAAATTTCACTTTCATGCTAAAAGTTTGATACTTGAAAAACATTAGGTTAATGAAATATAGCCCCTGACCTTTGAGTAGTGCAGATTGTTTTTTTAGGACCTAATCTATACAGACCTCTTTAGTGGCTATTAAGAGGACTTTGTAATAATTGGTATCCATGTAAGATTCTAGGAACAGCAAGTAAAAGGGAGAGGAGGAAGAGTTGCTAGAGAGGTTTAAGGAATATTAATTGCTATCAGGGTACCTTGTGTTACATTCTGCCTCTTGTTCTTATCTCTGTGTTTTGGCCTAGACCAATGGGATCATTCATGGAAGAACAATTCTTTATTCTCTGCCTGGATTCTGAAATTAATAACAAATTACACAGAAGAAAAAATTGTTCATAATGTAAAACTCCAGACGGTTTGCAAATGATCTAGTTGCATCCAGGGCCCACTCTTGTTCCTTTTGTGCAGTTAAGCAGACTTAGGGTGGCAGTGTCATCTTATCCCCCTTAGAGGGGGTCCCAGAATTGTCTGTTGAACTCCATCTCTGCAGGTAGTGACGCGATAGGGTTTACTGTGCTCCTATGGAGTCTGTGTCTTTTGAGGTCATTGGAAAGATACATGCGGTCTATTCATACTCTTTGGTGTCTCTTCTGACTAGAATCCTGAAGAATCTTGAAATATGGCAGAGCTACTTCAGACTTGAAGTGATAATGAAGCATGTTTGAAAAACACACACGTGCACATGCACACTCGATGCTTTTTGAAATGCTGTCCCTGCCAGGTGGGGCTTTGAAAGACGAGCATAGATAGATCATGGTTTCTAGTCTACTAGGTACAACTCCAGAATTTCCTACGATTCGCCTACATTTTGATTCCCTGGTAGATAATCGGTTTTTTAAATAGGTGACCTGTTAATTTCTGTGGCTTGAGATCCTTGATTCACAACATTCATACTCCTAACACTTGAACATGAATATAAATGCAAAGTTAATTCATTAACTGTCTGGGCCCTCTGCAAGTTGAAGTCTGAAGGAAAAAAAATCAGATTTTGGGGGGGGAATACAGGCACACCTTGTTTCATTGTGCTTCACTTTATTGCCCTTTGCAGATACTGCTGTTTTTTGTTTTGTTTTGTTTTTGTTTTTTTTTTTTTTTTTTGTGGCACACGGGCTTAGTTGCTCCGCGGCATGTGGGATCTTCCTGGAGCAGGGATCGAACCCGTGACCTCTGCATTGGCAGGCGGATTCTTAACCACTGCGCCACCTAGGAAGCCCTTGTTTTGTTTTTTTAAGCAAATTGAAGTTTTTGTAGCAGCCCTGCATAGAGCAAGTCTGTCAGTGCCATTTTTCCAATAGCATTTGCTCACTGCATTTCTCTGTGTCACTTTTTGATAATTGTCCCAGCAGTTTAAACATTTCCGTTATTATTATGTTTGTTATGGTGACTTCTGATCAGTGATCTTTGTTACTATGACAACTTACTGAAGACTCAGATGACGGTTAGCATTTTTTTTTTAGCAATATAGTAGCTTTTAATTAAGGCATGTCTTTTTTAGATATAATGCTGTCACACTTAATAGACTGCAGTATAGTGCAAACATAACTGGAAAACCAAAAAGGTTCGTGTGACTTCCTTTATTGTAATATTCGCTTTATTGTGCTGGAACCGAACCTGCAATATCTCTGAGGTACACCTGTATATGTTTATTCCAAACAGTTGACTAGTGTTAGAGCCAAAATACCTAGAAATACTCTTTGGTATCAGGGCAAAACAATGAAGGCTAATATTTTACATGTAACTTTAGGGGGGTTTTGGTATTTAATTCAAAGCTTTATTTTAAAAAATCACGCCTGGCAAATTTGAATGTCAAGAGATGAAGAACCAAAAACTCACATGCAAAGGTAAGTTTCTCATTGTGTATACCAGTGCTGTCCAGTAGAAGTGTAATGTGAGCCATGTGTAATTTAAATTTTTCTAGCAGCCACAGTACAGGTACAGCATGAAATGGGGAAATTAATTTTAATAATGAATTTTATTTAACCCAGTATATCCAAAGTCTTATAATTTCAACATATAGTATAAAAATGTTAATAAGCTATGTTACAGTATGTTTTTTTCCCCCTTTGGTGCTAAATTTTCAAAATCTGGTGTTTATTTCACACCTGCAGCACACATCAATTTGGACAAGCCCCGTTTCAAGTGCTCGGTAGCCATGTGTGGTCAGTGGCTACTGTCTTGGACAGTGTAGGTTTCACTTGGAAAGGAATGGGAAATACGCTTTATTCCTGGGAAAACAAAGCACCCCCTGGAAAAAAAAATTATGAGCGCTGACTGCAGAAGGTTTTAGCATTTTAGTGTGAGTTTAGTTTCAGGTCTGTTGTTTGCAGAGTGTTGTCCTTAGAAAATTTTCATGCTTAGCTAGGCTAAAGATATTTCCCAGGGGAGAGGGTTATTATCTTTAAGCCTCATGATACTGTGTAGCAGTGAGGATATGTTTGTTTTTCAAGCTAGTAAAGATGAAAAGAGGTCTGGGAAGTCTTTGGCTGAAATTCAATATTCTTTTAGGAAAGGTACTGAGACTTTGAGAAAGAAATAAAAACGGTAATGCACCCCTCCCCCTACAATGGAATCCTGCTTAAATGTGTTAAGTATTTTGAAACAGTTTTTGTTTGTTTTTAATATAATCTTGATTTCCCTTGGTAAATAAAATGGAGTTATTAGGAACAGTTTATCAAACTCTGAAAAAACTTTTATTGAGTGTTCATTGTGTGAAAGACCATGCTGTGTTCTGCGAGGTATTCGAAATTCAGTCAAACAAGATTCCTGCCTGCGGAAAGCTCACAATCTAATAGGAGCTACCCACACACACGCATCCCTAAAAGCCACCACATGACTTTACCAAATGAGTAAATGGAGTTTATGCTTCATTCCTCTCAGGCCTGAGAATTTTATATAAAACAAATCGGCATAGTCTCCAAAGTTAGATTTTATAAGTGAGGGAAATCCAGAGTCCTGCCAGCTGTACTTTTAGAAGCCTCAGATTTATAGGATTTTATAGTTTTGATGTTAAATTTGATCTCAGTAACTGCCTACCAGCTGTTTATTTTGCCTTTTGACCAAACTTTAGGAAGGAGAAGCCACTTGTCATTTTTTGTTGTTCTCTTTAGTTGGTGAGGAAAGTATAAACCTATGAGATAGACAAATTCAGATGTTTCCTAAAAAGTATAAACCTGCTTCAATAGAAATTTGTAGATGGGATATCCTTGTTTATATTTGTATGTAGCTGAAATTCAAGTTGATAATGTAACTTTTTTATGAGCCTTTTTCATGCATTGGGACTTGGAGAAAGATTTGTTAATTCCCACAGGAAATCTTAAATCCTTTTGCTTTGGTGGGTGGGGGGGGCGGTGGACTCAAGACAACTAGAAGCAGCAGTGCTTGAGTATTATTAATAGACTCAGAGTTGCAAGAGAGAAGTAGCTAAGAAGGTATTTTATTGTGTGCTTAACAACAGCTCCTTGTTTGTGTGGTCCTGTTGCAGTGTGGTAGGAGGCAAGGGGAACAGGAATCCTTATAAGGGAGGTTTACCCTATGAGTTAAAATAGAATCTTGGAAGCACAAAGAAGAATCTTAGAACACCTAGTCAATGAAAGGGATATATGTCTCCCCATTACGACATTTCTGTAAATAGGAAGCTATGCAAAACACACAGCAAAGGTTTCTCATCGGTTCAGTCATTGTGATGCCCGTGCAGAACATAGGAGTTAGCAGTCTCTGACTTCCTGTGTGCCACAGGACTTCACCTGCTACAGCTTCTGTTATTTGCGGTTTCCACTGACACTTCCCTTCCCTCTCCTTTGCCACTGCACACTCCTACTGCTGCCCGCCACCCTTGTCCACTCGAGTGTCTTAAAGCAGGGCAGACCTGTGCTAGTAGCGGTAGCTGTGGGAGTCTAACTTCCTTTGACTTTGGTTTTTTTAATTTTGTAGACTGCAGACAAACGTAACTAACCTCAAGCAAAACCTTTTCTTATTTGTTGGTTTGTTAAAGTAAGAAATTTGATTCTCGGGATTTGTACTTAACAAAGGGGGCAGACCCATTTTAATCAAGTGTGGTTTTGCAGGATGATCCACTGGTGCTGAACGAGATCAGAGAAGACCTTCGAGTAGAGTGTTCAAAGTTTGGACAAATTAGGAAGCTCCTTCTCTTTGATGTAAGTTCATGGCTTGGACAAATGATTCCTAAAGCAATGTTCTTCCATTGTAATGAGTTATTACCAAATGTCAGTATGCCTCCAAGTTTTAGATTAATGTTTTTATGTAGTAGTTCTGGTGTCTAGTGGTAGTCATCTGTTAGCAGTATTAGATAGCATAATTAGATGAACATGGATTACAGGCCAAGGCTTTGATAGACTTGATATGCCTTGGTTGTTTTCCTTTATCATCTAGAGTTTATGATCAGGTGAAAGAAAGTATAAGAAATATGTATGAGACCTTATGGCTCCCTATTTGACCACATCTCCCCCTTTGTGAATTGTTTCTTCTTCCATATTTGGAGAAGAACAATCAAGAAAAGTACTCTCTTGTATATTCCCCTTTTCACCTTTTTTTTTAACATCCAAAATCGACACATAATTAAAAGAGTCAGCGTTTATTAATTGCATGCTACAGCTACTTTACACGTTATCTCATTAAATCCTCCCATTCCTCTGAGGTAAGTAGATGCTATTCTACCCGTTTGAGTTACCCATTTTACAGGTGAGAACGTTTAGAGATTGAGCACCTTGCCCAAGCTGGTAAGTGGCAGAGCCTGGATTTAACCCCAGGGTTATTTAGCTTCAGAGTCCACATTCTTAACAACCATACTGTTCTGCCTCTCGTTAGGCAGTGTTATCAGCAGGAACATTTCCAAGGATATCATGTTTGGTTTTTGCTAGGCAAGGTTAAGCTAAAGAAGCAACTAGCTGCGTGTTACTGGCTGCAGTAAAAGGGAGGAAAGACTGCATACATAAAATCTTTAGCTCAAATGATCAGAAGGTACACTACTTCCCAACTTTGTGAAATGTGTATGTTTTACTTTAAGTCGTCTCATTCATTCCTTCTTTTTCTTCCTTGTTTTTCTAGAGACACCCCGATGGTGTGGCCTCTGTGTCCTTTAGGGAACCGGAAGAAGCTGATTATTGTATTCAGACCCTCAATGGAAGGTGGTTTGGTGGCCGTCAAATAACTGCCCAAGCATGGGATGGGACTACAGATTATCAGGTGAGTTCTGCAACTGTCAGGGGCACACGAATTGTTTCATTACCAACAAATACTGATTAGCAGTTTTTCACGTAAGTTTTAAGTTCCGTTTAATCTGTTTAACAGTACTTCTTTTAAATATTCAGAGTATGGAAAGAAAAATGATTCAGTCTTTCAGTTTATGTCTGAAATCTTGAGGCTTGCTCAGAATAGCAGTAAGAAAAGAACACGTTAAAGTGCTTCTCTTCCTTGCTGTCTTGTAAAGTACAGACAGTTCAATTATTAACTTCTTAACTGATGAAACATTTCTGCAGTGCTGCAGTATTGGGCGTATATTTAAATGATTTTAACGTCACTCTAGTAAATCAAGAGGTAAAGTTTTGGAAACTGAAGATAGGGAATTGCTTTGATTTCTTAAAAGTGATACCTTATAAAACCAGAGTACTTTTGGCGATATTAGAAATGTTCAGAGACGTTGTTACTTCTTTTGGGCTAAAACATATTTTAATGGCAGCTCCCATGTGTACACAGGTGGAGGAGACCACGAGAGAAAGGGAGGAAAGGCTGAGAGGATGGGAGGCTTTCCTCAACGCTCCTGAGGCCAACAGAGGCCTTCAGCATTCAACTTCTGTCTGTGCTCCAGAAAGGGCAGGGCCTTCTAGAGTTAGGCATTTTTCTGAGCACCCTGGCACATCTCAAATGAATGTTCAAGAAACTGCAACTGAAAAGGCGTTTGAAGAAGCTATAGATGAAAAGAAGTTTGAAAAAACAGAAGATGGGGGAGAAGTTGAAGCTGCTTCTGAAAAAGTTGCTAAAGAAAGTGGCCCTGAAAAAGAGGCTGAAGAAGGCTGTCCCCAAAAAGAATCTGAAGAGAGCTGCCTCAAAAGAGAGTCTGAGGAAGGCTGTCCCAAAAGAGAGCGTGAAGAAGACTTTCCCGAGAAAGAGTCCGGAGAAGGTAGCCCCAAGAAAGAGCGTGAAGAGGGTAGTCCTAAAAAAGAGTCGAAAGAGAATGGCCGTGAAAGAGAGTCCAAAAAGAAGAGACTCAAAACGGATCCTGACAAGAACGGCCTTGAGAAGGAGTCTGAAGAAGGCCCTAGCAAGCAGTCTGAGGAGGGGACCAGCCCCCAAAAGGCAGCTGAAGATGATGACTCAGAACAAGAGTCTGAAGACAGCTCCGAAAAAGAGTTAGAAGAAAATGGCCTTGAGAAAGCTTTTGAGGAAGATGGCTCTGACAAGGAATTTAATGAAAACGTTCCTGAAAAAGAGTTAGAAGAAAATGACTCAGAAAAATCAGAATTTGAAGATGACAGCTCCGGAAAAGTGTTTGATGACGAAGGCTCTGAGAAGGAGTTTGATGAAGAGTCAGATGAGAAGGAAGAAGAGGAAGATGCATATGAAAAAGTATTTGATGATGAGTCAGATGAAAAAGAGGATGAAGAAGATGCAGAAGAAAAGGGGCTGGAAGATGCGGATGAAAAGGACAAAGAAGATGATGCAGATGAAAAGGTGTTTGAAGATTCAGATGGAAAAGAAGATGAGGAAGATGTAGATGAAAAGGAAGATGAAGACATAGATGAAAAGATGTTCGAAGATGACGATTCCAACGAGAAGTTGTTTGATGACGATTCCAGTGACAAGTTGTTTGAAGATTCGGATGAGAGAGGGACTGCGGATGGTTTAGGGAATGTTAAGGAGGAAGGGCCCCTGTCCACAGGTAGCAGCTTTGTCCTCAGTAGTGATGATGACGATGATGATGACGCTATTTAATCCCTTAAACTTGCTTTTTAGGGCGATTCCTCCATCTCCATTTTGCCTCTGCTCCAGGGTAATTACTAGTAGTGTTACACGAATGTGTGCATAGAGGTAGGATGCCACCAGATTAATGCAGTGAAGTGTTTATGGTTACCTGTACTTACTGATTTTAAGTATATGTTAATTGGCTGTTCAGTTCAAACTTCATAGCATAATGCAAGTCAACTGGATCCTTGTCCTTTGTCAGATTTGTTAAGTGCATGCAGAATAATATTTTTTAAAGTATTCTGATTGAAGTTTGTGATATTCAAAAATAAAAAATAAGTTGTTAATATGCAGAAATGGAAAATTAGACCTGAGTTAAATTGCATTTTTAATTCTTGCTATTGCTTTGTCCATACTAAAGTTTGGTTTTTCTAAGGACTTGAAAAATCCCTGTAGGAGTCTCTTTGCTTCCAGTTGATGGTGTTACCACTGATGTGCCCATTTCCCCGCTCTAAACCAGAACATGTTACTAAAGCTTAAGAAGTAAAGAACATTTTGGAGTCTTTTCCTGCCCAGTCCTCACAAGTTACTTTTATTTTTCTTTTCTACCCTCTTCCCGTGAAAATTGAGTCTTAAATTTGCAACAGTAAACTTCCTGAGGTCCACAGCTTCCATTATTGAAAATATAGAGGGGAGTAGAAGTCTACCATTTACTGTTTGGGCCCCTCTAGAAGTAGATTAAAGTTACAGAATCTTTACCCAGAAAAATCTATGCATACACTACACAACATTTTGTATATGGTGTGGGGTGGATCCCCTGGAGTTTAAGAACTTTTGTCATGCATATTTCAGATTTTTGTTTTTGACTTTGTTCTAGAATCATGGTACCTAGTACTATGCTAAATTGTGTAGTCCCAATAAAAATTTGGGTCTTTCTTTATTGCGCTTTCCAAATTCAGTATTGATGAATCAACTTCTGATGTAGCATTAAGAAGTTATTCTCATAAATTAGAAGAATTAAAATAAACTGCATTGGTGCTTTTTCATTATACCACCTGTCAGTGTAATCATTACCCTCTTTAGACAGAAAAGAGTTCTTGTACTTCAAGACAGCTTTCTGAGAATTTTTTAGTTGATGTCTGGGATCTATTAAAAATCTTTAGCCTTTTCACCAGGGATAAATCAGTAAAAGAGGTGAAGAAAGTTAAACATAGAAAAATTGCAAACCAAAATCGTGTTCCCTTTAAAGATAAGCCAGAAGCCTTTAAACACTGTTTATTGTGTTTTACTACAATTTATTATAATTAGTTGGAGAATTGGTTTTCTAACTGAAAGGGAAAGAATGCTTTATTTTCCATACCCAGTGGTTGGAACACATAACTACAACGTAAATTAGCTCTAAGACTGTTAGATGGAGGCCATTTTCATTTTAACTTCTTTTCCCCTGCTCATTAATTTGGTTGATATCAAATACTCATGCTCTTGTTATATAAACACCCTGGAAGCGAAAGTCACAAACAGCTGTAAAGTGGTAAATCATTTATGAGGTGATATTGATGAGCAGACATGAAGAGTCATGAAGCACTCACCTGTTTTCTAAGTAATCAGGTTTTATTGGTCCTGAAAATGGAATTTATTGTGAAGCAACAATACATCCCATTATCAAAAGAAAATTAAAATATAAGGGTGGATTGTAAGCACAGCAATGCTCAACAGTTACCTGACAGTTTCTAAGAAGTTATGTTCCTTAAGACTATATATAAATATCAAATAATGTCTTCAACCCTGAGTGCATGAACTAGAAGTTGCTTTGGGGATGCCTTTGAAAGGCTTGAATACCCTGCCCTCTGAGTCTACGAGTACCTTGTATAAGAACAAACTTGAGGGCTTCCTAGGTCGCGCAGTGGTTAAGAATCCTCCTACCAATGCAGAGGACATGGGTTTGAACCCTGCTCTGGGAAGATTCCATGTGCCATGGAGCAGCTAAGCCCGTGCACCACAACTATTGAGTCTGTGCTCTAGAGCCCATGAGCCACAACTGTTGAGCCCATGTGCTGCAACTATTGAAGCCCACGCACCTAGAGCCTATGCTTCACAAGAGAAGCCACTGCAAATGAGGAGCCTGTGCACCACGATGAAGAGTAGCCCCCGTTCACAGCAACTAGAGAAAGCCCGTGTGCAGCAACAAAGACCCAACACAGCCAATAAATAAATAAAATAAATAAATTAAAAAAAAAAACCAACTTGGAACTTCATGTTAGAAGGTAAGAATGTTACTGGTCTTGCCATATTAGTAAAATCTTTGAAATCATTACTGCTTTCTACAAAAGAAACCTGACAGCCAAATTGGAGTAATTTGTTCCAAGAATCTCTTTTCCTTCTTCAATAACCGTGGGCTCTTTCTCAAGCCCTGAGTTGCCAAATCTGGTCCATTTGGAAGCCACTACCGCTTCCTTTTTAAAGTGGAATCTGTTTTCCTGTTGTAAATTTATGATTCTGAGGCTTGGAGAAAAGGTGGGAGTTAGCTAATTTTCTGAATACACCTTTCTCAAATGCCAAGAAGTGCTCTTGGGAGTTCCCTGGTGGTCTAGTGGTTAGGATTGGGTGCTTTCACTGCTGTGTCCCGGGTTCAATCCCTGGTCAGGGAATTGAGTTCCTGCAAGCAGCCTGGCACAGGCCAAAAAAAAAAAAAGTGCCCTTAATTAGTTTGAAAAATGCCGTGGCTTGGACAGCAGCGGAAGACTTACCAATATGCCCTTTGTGAATATTTGTCAATATTCTTATACATTAATTTTTCTTTATGGAGTCTCAGATTTACAAACTGAGTGCCTTTTTTTAGACAGTCACATCTATTCATTTAAAATCTGTTTGCTCAAATTATTTTTGCTTCTTACAACACCTCATTTACCTGACCAGCTTTGTTCATGTCTCTAAGTGAAATATACAACCTGATGTGAGGGAAAAATGTTAAAATTATTCCTTTTTGAAATCACTAATTGCTATTGCAAATAGCCTGAGGTCTCAGATACCCATTATCACAGGGATGGATTGCTTGAGAAAAATACTAAACAGTTTAAAGTTTATTTTTAGGTGTTCAGCTCTGTCCTACAGATTTAATTTTCATTTGGAACCAAGAGGATACTGATGTTAGATACATTACACTCATAGCATCTGCAGATTGGCTTGTGTTTATAGTTCAGTGGTTCCCAACCTTTTTGGCACCAGGGACCAGTTTCATGGAAGACAAGTTTTCCACGGATGGGGGGGATGAGGGGAGTGAGGGGGTGGTTCAGGTGGTAATGTGAGTGATGGGGAGCGGCAGGTGAAGCTTCACGGGCTCTCCCAGACTGGTAGCGGTCCGAGGCCCGGGGGTTGGGGACCCTTGGTTTAGTTATCCGTAGCATTTCTGGGCTGTGTGATGAAGATGCACCAGTGGTCCCAGGCCAGATAAAGAAAGCTTGGACAATAATTTTTTTTTAATTTAAATAAAAAATTTAAAAATGAAAAATAAAAAAATTTTAAAAAGCTGAGACCGCAGCAGCACAAAGGTGGCTTTTCTGCTGCCAGTATTCTACTTTTCACACCCCTTTGTAATGTTTCTGCTGAAATAGCAATGATAATGTTAGAAGAGCAAAGTTGTAAGAATAAATCATTTTTTGATTTGCCATTTCCAGCTTTTTCATAGAAATTAGACTTTAATAATGATAAACCTGCAAAATCTTAATGTAAAAATTTCTAGACTCACCTAAATGTCTAAAATTTGAAAATGTGATATCTTGAGCTCTTGCTTTTCTTTAACTATTTTAAAATTGTCTTTTATTTAAAAAAAATAAATTTTGGGGGGTGGGGGGCCACGGAGCGCTACGTGGCTTATGGGATCTTAGTTACTCAACGAGGGATTGAACCCAGGCCCTCGGCAGTGAAAGCACAGAGTCCTAACCTCTCTACTGCCAGGGAATTCCCAAAACTATCTTTTAAATAAGATAAATAAGATAAGCTTTGGTTTTCAGGTGATTCTTAAGAAGTTATAGGTTAGGGTAATAAAAATTTGTATATAATTTAAATGCTTTTTACAAGGAATATTACCATATTAAGATACAAGTAGTGTTAGACTATTGGTTTGGTGTATTTACACTCACTATAGCAGTGAGAATAAAAGCAGCATTAGGCATGAACTCTCCTCAAATGGCAGCTGTAATCTATGTTGAGATAAGACAGCCAAAACAAAAAACAAAAAAACAGTGGCAGTGATCCAGCAATACCATTTCTAGAGCCTAGCACCATGCCTGGCACTTAATAGGGGCTCAAATAAATATTCGTTGAATGAGTGAATGTATTCTATGGATACACTTGCACACTCCCATTCATTCATTTGAAGAAGTTCATTGGCTTTACCACTACCTCGTCATCATTCTTGATGATTTCAATATCGAAATAAAAGATTCTGTTCTTCCCCCAGTCCTCCCACCTCAGCAGCCCAACTGTCCAAACCCCACATCTAGGAATCATCTTTGATGTCTCTCTTCACCTCCCACATCCAAGCCATGTTGATTCTAACTCCAGATACACCCAACATTTGAACGCTTTTCTCCATGTCCACTTCTACTGCATTTACTGCCCACAGTGCCGTGATGGCTTTCTAAATGCTCCAGTCGCACTTAGAATAAAGTTCAAACTCCTTGCTGTGGCATGAGCACAAAGCTCTAAGTGATCTTGCCCTGCTGCTTCTCCAGACTCGTCACAGTGACACTACCATCTCCTGGGGTTCTCATTCCCATCCCAGGAATGAGCCTGAGCCTGGGATGCTCTCTTGCCAGCCAATCTGGATCTCTCCGATCCTTCAGACTGTTTAAGTATCACCTGCTTAGAAATCCTGACCGTTAGTAACCCACCCTCCTCTCCCCCTTGATGCTATTACTGTTGAATCCTTTTCACAGCAACAGATTATCTTATTTGTTTACTTGCCTTCCCCACCCCCCTCTCCCTCCCCTGGCTGCTTGCAAGCTCGGTAATAGCCACGGCTTTCTCCTGGGCTCTGCTATCCCTCCAGAGCCTAGAACAATGACTGGCACATAATAGACAATCAAATATTTTTTCAGGGTTGGGAATCATCAGAAACATTGTATTCTGTGAGAATCTCCACATTTTTAGAAAAATGTGAAGAACTTCAAGTAGGGCAAGAGAAGAGGAGTAACAACAGTTATCTCTAATATAAAGATAAGATTTTGAAAACACAAGGCTCACGGGTAGAGTTAATCTCTATTGGGGAACATAAAAAAATTCCATTATTACAGTTTTATTACATTCTTTTTCTTCATCTTGCAGAACTGGATTTGAATTATAGCAAAAAGCCTTGGTAAGATAGGTTAAGCTTTCTGACAGTTAATCACTAGGACCTCTCAGTGGGGAGCTTATGGAATCCTCATTTCTGGAAATCTTACTGGATAGAAAATGTCTTTCCTGAATGAATAGACGAACATTTCCATTGGAAAATCCGTTCATTTGATTCATACAATGATTTCATTCTCTGACTTCCCGGTGCTCTTCTTACCTGTCATGTTATTCTCTCTACCTGCTCTGCAGACAACCGGAAATTTTACCAAAATGTTGTCTTTACAAACTAATTTAGGTCCCTTCCAATCTGACTACAAGCATTATCACTAACCAGTAGAAGTAGCTCCATCTTTGATGAAAATGAAGAAACAAGAGCCAGATTCAAATGCAAAGTCCAGAAGGGTCGGGATTTGGGCCAGTTGGTGAGAAGACTCTATTTCATTTGTATATATACCAATATCTCTGTTACAAACTCACTGTCTTAATACCAAGATACTGAGCTTCATTTCCAGTTCCACTTCGATATTGAAGTCGCCCAGAATGATGACAGGCACAATGGTGAAGTCAATGAACATCTTCAAATGAATGAATGGGAGAGTTCAAGAATATCCATGGAATATAAGAACAGGCCTGCGAATCTTAAAGCTTTTTATGCCTGAGTCCCACACAACCAGGAGTTTGCTTATAAAACTTTCAGAAGTACTAGTTAATCTGTTCATTCAGTGAATGCAGACTATGGCCCAAACGTTGTTTTAGGTCTGGGAATACAGGAATGAACAAGGGGAAATTGGAGGGGAGATAGTGCATATATTTTTAAAAGATAAATTGAGATGGTAGGTGCTGGGAACAAATCAAATCAAGATGATGTGCTGGGGACTTCCCTGGTGGCGCAGTGGTTGAGTCCACCTACCAATGCAGGAGACACGGGTTCAAGCCCTGGTCCAGGAAGATCCCACATGCCACGGAGCAACTAAGCCCGTGCGCCATAACTACTGAGCCCGCATACTGCAACTACTGAAGCCTGCACACCTAGAGCCCATGCTCCCGCAACAAGAGAAGCCACCACAACGAGAAGCCAGTGCACCACAATGAAGAGTAGCCCCCACTCGCCGCAACTAGAGAAAAGCCCCGCACACAGCAACGAAGACCCAATGCAGCCAAAAGAATTTTAAAGAAAGAAAAGAAAGCAACACCAATTCAATGACAGTAATACTGGAGTTATGTCTCTGTGGCATTTGTGCCCTGTATCCCCGCCAGTTAATCCTTCACAGTTTTAAACCCTGGGTTAGCTTCCTCCTCCATAATGTAAGTCCTTGAGGACATTCACTTCTAATAAAGACCATCTTCAGTGAAATTAAATAAGTGATTCAGGACATAGCCTTTTTATTTTTCATCATTTTCCCATGGGAAACATGCCTTTGCAGCATCTTCATCTGTACTCAGAGCTTGGACAGATAGCTTACCACAGAAAAGACCACAGCCACTATTGAAAGCACTAAACCAGCCACACTAGTACTAAAGGAAAGTCTCTGTAGATTTCCTGCTTTTTGCTTAGGGTCTTCATGTATTGCTCAGGCCCTTTTAATGGTGAGGAAATTTGCCACAGATCGCTTCAAAACGTTAACATGCTAGAAAAACGGTACAACTTCTGTGTTATCCCAACATAAGTGCCCTATTACTTATTAAGTAATTTCCAACACAGAAAAACACACTGTCGGAAGAAGGCTATACAAAAGAAAGCCCTTGGAGCTTTTAAGCAAAGGAGTGACGTGATCCGATTTCTGCTTCAGAAAGATCACGCTGACTGCTGAGAGGAGGACAAACAATGGAGGAAAAAGGAAGCCCTAAGAGACTGTTGCACTGGTCCAGGGTAATGGTGGTTCTGATTAGGTGAATAGCAGTAGAGATGGTGAGAAACGATTGCATTCATTCTGGATATAATTTTCTGGAAGAGGTGATAGCATTTGCTGATAGCGTGGATGTGGGGATTGAGGGCAAGAGAAGAATCTAGAATGACTTTCTAGAATTTTGTCCTGAGCAACTGAGTGACTCGTGGTGCTATTAACAGCAGAAAGGAAGATGGGAGAAGGAACAGGTTTGAGGAAGGGAGGAGGCAACTGAAGGCTTCTGTCTTGGCCATGTTAAGTTGGAGATGTCTGTGTGACATCCATGGGGAGATAGCAAATTGGTCATTTCTTAAGACTCTAAAGCTGAGGGATGACATCAGAGCTGGAGATTTCAATTTTGTGACATCAGCATGGGGATGATACTTCAAGCTAGGGGACAGGATGAGGAGCCTTCAGGAGAGACAGTGAAGAGATAAGAGGAGAGGACCAGACCCAGCCCTGAGGCACGTGGGCATTTGCAGGTGAGACAGAGGAGGAGGTATCAGAAGAGACTGAGAATGAATGGTCAGTGATACAGGAGGAAAAGGGGGGAGAGCGTGCGTTTCTGGATGCCAGGAGAAGAAAGTATTTCAGGAAGGAAGGAGTGATCAGCTGTGCCAAATGCTGTGAAGAGGTGAAAAGAAGAGCAGAGAATTGATCATTGCACTTGGCAAGTTTGAATCGGTTGGTGATCTTTGTGTAGGGCCATTTCAGCAGAGTGCTGAAGAGTAAATTCAAGTGGAGGAGGGGCTTAAGAAGAGAATGGACAGGGAGATCAACTTGATGATGGTTGTTGACTTAGAGGGCTGGGATAGGGAGGTTGGGAGGGAGTCGCGGGATGGAGGGGATATGGGGATATATGTATAAATACAGCTGATTCACTTTGGTGTACAGCAAAAACAGGCACAACAGTGTAAAGCAATTATATTCCAATAAAGAGCCTAAAAAAGAGAGAGAGAGAGAATGGGAGGCGAGAATGTGGAGATGGCAACAACAGGCAACTATTTTGAAGATTTTTGCTGTGAAGGAGAGCAGAGAATGGGGCAGATTCTGGAGGAGAACGTGAGGTTAAGGGAAGGGTTTTGTGTTTTCTTTTTTTAACCTTCACTTATTCCCTCTCCGATGCCCCTCTTTTCTTTACGTACATCCGAGTTTCTCACCACGCAGCATGAGGGATCTTAGTTCTCCAACTAGGGATCAAACCCATGCTCCCTTCAGTGGAAGTGCAGATTCTTAACCACTGGACCACTTGGGAAGTCCCAACATCCGAGTTTCTGACCTATACCGTCTTCCTTTTCTCTAAAGAACTTCTTTTAACGTTTCTTATAAGACAGGTCTACTGGCAACAATTCCTTCACAATTTTGTTCGTCTGAGAAAGTCTTTATTTCTCTTTCACTTTTGAAGGATAATTTCACAGTCTACAGTATTCTAGGTTGGTAGACTTTTACGCTCAGCACTAAATATTTCACTCCACTAGCTTCTTGTTTGAATGATTTCTGATAAATCAGATATCATTCTTATCTTTGCTCCTCCTTGTAGGTAAGGTGTTTTTCCCCTCCTGCTTCTTTCAGAATTTTTTCTTTATCTTAGATTTTTTGTCGTTTGAAATTGATATTCCTAGGTGTAGTTTTGTTGGCATTTATTCTGCTTGGTGTTGTCTGAGCTTTCTGGCACTGTGGCTTGGTGTCTGAAATTAATTTGGGGACTTTCTCAGTCATCATTGTTTCAGATAATTCTTCTGTTCCTTTCTTCTTCTGATATTCCCATTTTGTGTGTATTACACCTTTTGTAATTGTCCCACAGTCCTTGGATATTCTGTTGGGTTTTTTCCCGTCTTTTTTTTTCTGTTTGCTTTTCAGCTTTAGAGGTTTCTACTGAGATGTCCTCAAGCTCAGAAGTTCTTTACTCAGCTGTGTTCAGTCTGTTAATAAGCCCACCAGAGGCATTCTTCATTTCTGTTATAGTGCTTTTGATCTCTAGCATTTCTTTGTGGTTCTTTCTTAGAATTTCCATCTATCTGCACACTATGTACTTTACCCATTGGAGCCCTTAGCAACTTAGTCGTAGTTGTTTTAAATTCCTGGTCTGATAATTCCAACATCCCTGCCATATCTGGTTCCGATGGTTGCTCTGTTTCTTCAAATTGTGAGTTTTGATGTATTATTTACTATTATGTCAGTATTTTACAGATGCCCTTTATCAAATTAAGGTAGTTCTTTTCCATTCTGAGTTTTCTGAAGTTTTTATTATTAATGTGTGTTGAAATTTATTAAATATTTTTTCTCTATTGAGAGGATCATTAAAAAAATTGTGTGTTTTGTCTTTTAGTATGCCTTGCAATTTCTTCTTGAAATCTGGACATGATGTGAAAGGAACTCTGATAAATAGGAATTTAGTTGTATGCTGGGAAGGTGTTGGGGGAGGGGAGGCATCCTACAGTCCTATGATTAGGTCTGTCTTTTAGTGAGCCTGTACTTCTGCACTGTGAACCTCACAAGTGTTTCGCACCTTCTTCTCCCCCCTTAGATGGGACAGGATGGCTAGAGGGGGCTGGAGTTGAACATTTCCCTTCCCTCAGGTCAGTTAGGCTCTACTAAAAACCCCAGTAGGTTAGGCTCTGGTTAACTAGTTTCTCTTGAGGGTAGACCTTGTTAAGAAAAACAGGGCGCACTGATGTATTTCAAAATGGTTGCTTTCCCTCTCCCCTGTTGGAAGCACAAGGAGATTTTTCTTGGATATTTAGTGTGAGAACCTGGTTGAGTTCCTGAAGTTAAAACTCATAAAATGTGGACACTCACTGATGACTAGGTCCCCCTGGAGTATTTTATCCCTCAGACTTGTCCATACTCAGCCTCTAGCAATTCGTTGATTACAGTGCAGGTTTTCCTGCCCCAGCACTCCTTCCCTTAGTGGTTTCTGCTCCAGTAAATTGTAATTCTCTGTGTTCCTCGTCAGTCTCTTCGAGTTGGGGGCAGTCATTTGCCCTGTGACCTCAATTCTCTTATGAATCTAAGAAGAGTTCTTGATTTTTTTAGTTCATTTAGCTTATTGGTAGGATGCAGTGGTGACTTCCAAGCTTCTTACATGCCAGATCAAAACTAGAAGTCTTTTTTTTAAAGTGGGTATGTGTATATACACATACACACACGTATACATACATACACACACATATATATATATCACTTCTATGCTGATGGGATGCTGCAGAGAAATGGATGTGCAAGAGAAGAAAGGATAATTACAGGTCGAAACCCTTGAGTAGGCTGTTTCAATTGGAGAGATGCAAACGAGTTGCCTTTGGCTGGGCAATTCAATTGATCAATGCAAGTTGACCAGCAGTTACCCACATCTCACTCCACCAGGCCAAAACACAATGTGTACTTTTGCTCACTTGAGGGACTGGACTAACTTTTAAGTGGATTATGCAGAACTATCAGCTTAAAAGTTGCCTACTGAACAGCAGTGGAGCCCAAGCATAGTGGAGTTGAGCAGCAGCCCTGATCAACTCTGGAGCACGTGTGAATGAACACACCCTAGCGACTCCCAGAAATACTTTGGGGAGAAGGGAGCAGACCTGGAAAGGATTTGGGAGTCCTGCAAATGTGGGTGATCAAGGGAGCTAGTGTCATTTGTGCAGTGATGTAAATGTGACTTCATTTGTTCCCAGAGACTGATGAGGCTGTGGTCAAGTACACTTAGATCAGTGCTTCTTAAACTTTAGCATGCAAAACCTGAAAAACTAGTTAAAACACTGGACCCCCACCCCCAGAGATTGTGATTCAGTAAGTCTGGGGTAGAGCCTGAGAGTCTGCATTTCTAACAAGCTCCCAGGTTCTACTGGTACTGCTGATCTTGATAGAAGGCTGGCCTGGAAGCAGTGGGACCACAAAGAAACGCTGATCCTGTCTCAATGGCGGGGGCGGGGCGGGGCGGGGGTGGATAGTCAGGAAAAGCTTCACAGGAAAAGTATGTGAGCTGCAAAAATGCGTAACTGTCGGGCATGCCAATAACAGAAGGAGAGGAAGGGCGCTTCTCATGGTGGTGTCAGCTGAAACTAAATTGATCACATGGCGATCGGCATTGATTGTTAACACAACTATAATGAACATATCCACTGTGCTGCCAAGCATTGCAAAGGAAACGCTAGTTTTATTTATTTTTAATTTTTAATTTTTTGAAACACTGATTTTAGATAATGCAGCCTTAATGGATGTGTCAGTTTTACTAAATAAATTTAATAGAAAAGATTTAGACAGCACTTGGCTATTTCTGGACTGTGAATTTAGATTATGGGAGTCCTAATTCATTTACAAGGGAGGAAAGGAGGAGGGACACAAGTGTGTTTCATTTCTTACCATAAACTATGATAAATTTTTAATAAATAATTTAAATGTCCCCCCTCCCCACTCCCCCCAGAATACCTTTGCTTACTTAATAGCTGCAGGCTCTACCCGTCCAATAAAAAGATAATTTTTACTGTACCTCTCTGTAGATTGACATTCTTTAGTTTGGTTTAGTTTTGTTTTGTTTTTAAATTAAGCAAAGGCCAACAGTGTTATCAGTCTCTCTGGAGGTTTGCACAGATGAACAGTGTTCATGTTGAAACTTCACAGTTGACTTGTAGTTATCTCATTATAAATCAGAACATTGTTTTTGTTAAATGCAAGTTGATTTTTTTTAAATAAAATTCACCCTTTTTTAAAAAATTGCATTTATTTATTTAGGCTGTGCCAGGTCTTAGTTGTGGCGTGCAGGATCTTTTAGTTGCAGCATGTGAACTCTCAGTTGTGGCATGTGGGATCTAATTCCCTGACCAGGGATTGAATCCAGGCCGCCTGTATTGGGAGTGTGGCATCTTACCCACTGGAACACCAGGGAAGTCCCCAAGTTGATTTTTTAAATGTCTTCTAGTATTCCTTTTTTTAAAATTAATTAATTAATTAATTAATTGGCTGTGTTGGGTCCTCATTGCTGCACATGGGCTTTCCCTGGTTGCAGAGAGCAGGAGCTATTCTTTGTTGCAGTGCCCAGGCTTCTCATTGCGGTGCCTTCTCTTGTTGTGGAGCACGGGCTCTAGGTGCCTGGGCTTCAGTAGCGTGGCACACAGGCTTAGTAGTTGTGGCTCGCTGGTTCTAGAGCGCAGGCTCTGTAGTTGCGGCGCACGCACAGGCTTAGTTGCTCCGTGGCATGTAGGATCTTCCCAGACCAGGGCTCGAACCTGTGTCCCCTGCATTGGCAGGCAGATTCTTAACCACTGAGCCACCAGGGAAGCCCTAATATTTCTTTAAAATAGATTTCATAAAGTAGTGGTGCTGCATTATAAATCATGTATATATTTTAAACTTTGATTCTGTCAGATTGCCCTCCACAAATGTTGAACTCACAACACCACTCACCACAACAGCATGTGAAAGTGTGCAGTTTCCCCATAATTTTGTTAATACTATGTGTTATTGATCTTTAAAGCGTTTGCCAATCTGATAGTTGAAAGCCATATCTCATTTTAATTTGTGTTTCCCTAATAACTAAGGAAGAGAAGCATCTGTGCATCGCTTGACATTTCTTCCTCTTGGATTTGCTTCTTCATATCCTTTGTCAAGTTTTCTGTTGACTTGCTTGGCTTTTCTTTCTTTCTTTCTTTCTTTCTTTCTTTCTTTATTTTTTAAGAACTTTTATGGAGGTACAGTTGACATGCAATAAACTGCATATATTTAAAGTGTACAATTTGATATTTTTTTCTTATTAGTAATGTATATATGGCAATCCCAATAAGATTTGTAGAAGTTCTTTTTCTGTTATAGATAATAGCCATTTGTGACAACTACTGCAAGAAGTTTCTCTCAGTCTGCCCTTGGTCTTTGAACTTTATGTTGGCTTTAGCCATGCAGAAATTTTGTGTGTGTCAATTGGTAAATCTTTCCCTTTATGCCTCCTGAGCTTTGTGGCATGCTTAGAAAGACCTTCCCCATCTCAATATGATACTTATTGTAATATATTTCCCATATATATGTTTCTATATATTCTTTTTGTAATTTAATATGTTTCTATCTTTAACTGTTATGGTAATTATTTTTGCATAAAACATGAGAAACAATTGGAGCGGGGCCAATTGAGAGCTCAGTTTTCAACATATGATGTTTGCGGTGCCTATTAGAGGAGAGGTCTATGACTCTGGGGCTGGGATCATCAAATAAGAGATTATAGCATCAGAGGAGAGAGCCCAGAACTAATTAATCCCTGACATAACCCAAGCTTTAGAAGTTGAGCAAAGGAGATTGGGAAGAAAGAGGCAGTAAAGTCATAGAAAAACAGGAGAGAGCAGTACCATGGAAGCCCAGAGGAGTATGTTTAAAGAACAGAAGAAAGCGATCAACCCTGCTAAACACCTCTAGGATGTTGAGTAGGACAAGGAGAGAGAGAGGTCATTGGATTTAGTAACATTGAGGTGATTGGTGACATTGACAAGAGCAGATACATTGGAGTGATGAGAATGGATGCCCTCCCGGACTGGTTTAAGAAGGAAACGAAAGGTGAGAAGTAGAGATAGTGACTAACCATGGACCACAAGTTCAAGAAGCATTGCTGCGAAGGGGAACAAACGAATGGAAATGGAGGTGGTTGAAGTGTTAAAGATGGGAGATATGTTGGCATATCTGAACAATGATGGAAATAATCCAGTAGAGATTGAGATGTTGAAGCAGGAGAGAAAGGGGATAACTGAGCTTTAATATATGCCTCTAAGTAAGTTCATTTCCAAATGAATAGCCAATGGTCTTGATACCATCAATTGATTCATCCACCTGTTTCATACTGATTTGAAACCTATAAAAATATGAAATACTCATTTGTACTCCATAGTCTGTCCTACCAATCTTCCATGACTTGGCTTCCAAGCTATTAAGACCATTTTCAAGTTATGCCCATTGCGATCGACCTCTTTTATTTCAGCAATTGTTTCCTATTTGTAACTGTGTTATTCTCTGACTACTTCTTCTTAGCAGTCTAATTTTGTTCTAGGGATACATCATTCTCTTGGACATCTCTCAGGATACAAGGTAGAATTTTTAAAACAGTTTCCACACTAACTTTTCCCTCATAAGTCAGTTGTTTTCTTGTTCATCCTAGTGTTTCCCCATCGTGCTGTTGGTTTTCCTGAAATGTCTGGTGACGGGCCATTCATATGAAGGACTTAGATGGCTACATTTTGGTAACCTGGTTTGGAGTCCTCAGCAGTTGTGAATCACTATTCACCTGACAAGTTTTCTCTCGGAATGTGACAGAGCTCTGAGGGTAAATGGTGAGGATGTGCCAACAGGAGGATTCCCATTTATGAAGCATGGATGGGGAACAGGTGGCAGTCAGAGGTGGGGAAAGTGTTTTATTTGTTGTATTATGGTTGAGAGGATTTAACTGCTATGCCAACATGTCCTTTGTCTCCATTTCCTTATGGCGATCCCCAAGTTACCTGGACACTCCCCACTTCTCTCTCCAACCACAGAGTCGATGCTGGGCTCCCTTTCTGTGCACAAGAAGGGCTTTATTTAGAAAGTTGCTCTCACTGGCTATGGCCAGGGCTGAACACTACAGCAAGACACTGTGCGCAGAGTTGGAGAATGGCCCAGCTGCTTTGGCAGACCTTTAACTAACTTCTCTACTTTCTGTTCCATGACTCACTCTAGCTGCTAGCCCCTGTGAATTCTGAGCTTTTCTGGGGCTCTATTTGGAAGATTCGTAATCATTTCTCCAATATCCTTCTCCTATTTCTGTGTTAGCAGGATGTGGGTTCTGCAGTATAATTTCTAGAAATTTCCTATTGTTTCTGAAACGTAACATAACCGTGCTTTAGTGTACAGACTCTAGAGTTGGACTGCCTGGGTTCAGCAAGCTCTTAACCTCTCTGTGGCTCTGTTTACTTATTTTTTTAAAAATTGGATAATAATAGTGCCTACCTTGTAGAATTATTTGAGTGGTTTAATACATGTAAATTGCTTAGTGTGGTAGCTAGCCCACTGGAAGTGCTGAATAACCAGTAGCCATTATATTTATCTGATCTGAAGGTGATACATTTTCGGGCTTTCTAGGACAGCTCTGGATTTTTTTCTTCTTATTTGCTTATTTCTTTGGGCATTTCAGTGGGATTTGGGAGGGAAGATGAGATTAAATACATTGGCTAGGGACTTCCCTGGTGGCGGAGTGGTTAAGAATCCATCTGCCAATACAGGGGACACGGGTACGATCCCTGGTCCTGGAAGATCCCATATGCTGCAGAGCAACTAAGCCTGTGCAACACAACTACTGAAGCCCACGTACCTAGAGCCTGTGCTCCGAAACAAGAGAAGCCACTGCAATGAGAAGCCTGCACACTGCAACGAAGAGTAATCCCCACTTGCCACAACTAAAGCCGGCGTGCAGCAAGGAAGACCCAAAGCAGCCAATAAA
Source organism: Hippopotamus amphibius kiboko (assembly GCF_030028045.1). Taxonomy (NCBI): domain Eukaryota; kingdom Metazoa; phylum Chordata; class Mammalia; order Artiodactyla; family Hippopotamidae; genus Hippopotamus; species Hippopotamus amphibius. The sequence continues at coordinate 17,195,995 of NC_080203.1, read as the reverse complement.
TAATTAATTAATTAAAAATATATACATTGGCTAGGTTCATCACCTTTTTTTTAAAGCTCTTTATTGGGATTTAATTGCTTTACACTCTTGTACCAGCTTTTGAGGTACACCAAAGTGAATCAGCTGTATTTATACATATATCCGCATAGCCCCTCCCTCCCGCGACTCCCTCCCGCTCTCCCTGTCCTGGCCCTTTAAGGCATCACCCATCATCTAGCTGATCTCCCTTTGTTCTACAGCAACTTCCCACTAGCTATCTCTTGTACAGTTGGTAGTGTATATATGTCTATGCTACTCTCTCACTTCGTCCCAGCTTCCCCTTTGCCCCCCGCCACCCCAACCCCATGTCCTCCAGTTCATTCTCTGCATCTGCATCTTTATTCTTGCCCTGTCACTGGGCTCATCAGTACCATTTTTTTTTTTTTAGATTCTGTATATGTGAGTTAGCATACAGTATTTGTTTTTCTCTTTCTGGCTTACTTCACTCTGTATGACAGACTCTAGGTCTATCCACCTCATGACATATAGCTCCATTTCATTCGTTTTTCTGGCTGAGGAATATTCCATTGTATAGATGTGCCACATCTTCTTTATCCATTCATCTGTTGATGGGCATTTAGGTGGCTTCCATATCCTGGCTATTGTAAATAGTGCTGCAGTAAACATTACGGTACATGCTTCTTTTTGGATTATGGTTTTCTCTGGGTATATGCCCACGAGTGGGATTGCTGGATCATATGGTAGTCCTATTTTTAGTTTTTTAAGGAACCTCCAAATTGTTTTCCATAGTGGCTGTATCAACTTACATTCCCACCAACAGTGCAGGAGAGTACCCTTTTCTCCACACCCTCTCCAACATTTGTTGTTTCTAGATTTTGTGATGATGGCCATTCTGATTGGTGTGAGGTGATACCTCATTGTGGCTTTGACTTGCATTTCTCTAATGATTAGTGATGTTGAGCATCTTTTCATGTGTTTGTTGGCCATCTGTCTTCTTTGGAGAAATGTCTATTTAGGTCTTCCTGCCATTTGTGGATTGGGTTATTTGCTTTTTTGGTATGAAGCTGCATGAGCTGCTTGTATATTTTGGAGGTTAATCCTTTGTCCGTTGCTTTGTTGGCAAGTATTTTCTCTCATTCTGAGGGTTGCCTTCTTGTCTTGTTTATGGTTTCTTTCACTGTGCAAAAGCTTTTAAGTTTCATTAGGTCCCATTTGTTTATTCTTGATTTTATTTCCATGATTCTAGGAGGTGGATCAAAAAGGATCTTACTTTGATGTACGTCATAGAGTGTTCTGCCTGTGTTTTCCTCTAGGAGTTTTATAGTGTCTGGCCTTACATGTAGGTCTTTAAGCCATTTGGAGTTTATTTTTGTGTATGGTGTTAGGAAGTGTTCTAATTTCATTCTTTGATATGTTGCTGTCCAATTTTCCCAGCACCATTTATTGAAGAGGCTGTCTTTTTTCCATTGTATGTTCTTGCCTCCTTTGTCAAAGATAAGCTGCCCAGATGTGCTTGGGTTTACCTCTGAGTTCTCTATTCTGTTCCACTGATCTTCCTTTCTATTTTTGTGCCAGTACCATACTGTCTTGATCACTGTGGCCTTACAGTATAGTTTGAAGTCAGGAAGCCTAATTCCACCAACTCCATCTTTCCTTCTCAAGATTGCTTTGGCTATTTGGGGTCTTTTGCGTTTCCATACAAACCTTAAGATTTCTTGTTGTAGTTCTGTGAAAAATGCCGTTGGTAATTTGATAGGGATTGCGTTGAATCTGTAAATTGCTTTGGGTAGTACAGTCATTTTCACTATGTTGATTCTTCCAATCCAAGAACATGGTATGTCTTTCCATCTGTTTGTATCGACTTTGATTTCTTTCATCAGTGTCTTATAGTTTTCTGCATACAGGTCTTTTGCCTCCTTAGGCAGGTTTATTCCTAGGTATTTTATTCTTTTTGTTGCAATGGTGAATGGGAGAGTTTCCTTAATTTCTCTTTCTGTTTTTTCGTTGTTAGTGTATAGGAATGCAAGAGATTTCTGTGCATGAATTTTGTATCTTGCTACTTTACTAAATTCATCAATTAGTGCTAGCAGTCTTCTGGTAGAGTCTTTACGGTTTTCTATGTATAATATCATGTCATCTGCAAAGAGTGACAATTTTACTTCTTCTTTTCCAATTTGGATTCCTTTTATTTCATTTTCTTCTCTGATTGCTGTGGCTAACACTTCCAAAACTATGTTGAATAATAATGGTGAGATTGGGCACCCTTGTCTTGTTCCTGTTCTTAGAGGGAATTCTTTCAGTTTTTCCCCATTTAGAACGATGTTGGCTGTTGGTTTGTCATATATGGCTTTTATTATGTTGAGGTAATTTCCTTCTATGCCCATCTTCTGGAGAGTTTTTATCATAAATGGATGTTGAATTTTGTCAAAAGCTTTTTCAGCATCTATTGAGATGATCATATGGTTTTTATCCTTCAATTTGTTGATATGATGTATCACATTGATTGGTTTGCATATATTGAAAAAAACTTGCATTCCAGGGATAAACCCCACTTGATCATGATGTATGACCTTTTTAATGTGCTGTTGGATTCTGTTAGCTAGAATTTGTTGAGGATTTTTGCATCTATATTCATCAGTGATATTGGCCTGTAATGTTCTTTTTTTGTGACATCTTTGCCTGGTTTTGGTATCAGGGTCATGGTGGCCTCGTAGAATGAGTTTGGGAGTGTTCCTCCTTCTGCTCTATTTTGGAAGAGTTTGAGAAGGATAGGTGTTAGCTCTTCTCTAAATATTTGGTAGAATTCACCTGTGAAGCCATCTGGCCCTGGGCTTTTGTTTGTTGGGAGATTTTTAATCACAGCCTCAATTTCCATCCTCGTGATGGGTCTGTTCATAGTTTCTATTTCTTCCTGGCTCAGTCTTGGAAGATTGTATTTTTCTAAGAATGTATCCATTTCTTCCAGGTTATCCAATTTATTGGCATAGAGTTGCTTGTAATAGTCTCTCACGATCTTTTGTATTTCTGCGATGTCCATTGTTACTTCTCCTTTTTCATTTCTAATTCTGTTGATTTGCACCTTCTCCCTTTTTGTCCTGATGAGGATGGCTAATGGTTTATCAAATTTGTTTATCTTCTCAAAGAACCAGCTTTAGTTTCATTGATCTTTGCTATCGTTTCCTTCATTTCTTTTTCATTTATTTCTGATCTGATCTTTATGATTTCTTTCCTTCTGCTCACTTTGGGGTTTCTTTGTTCTTCTTTCTCTAGTTGTTTTAGATGTAAGGTTAGGTTGTTTATTTGATATTTTTCTTGTTTCTTGAGGTAGCACTGTATTGCCATAAACTTCCCTCTTAGAACTGCTTTTGCTGCGTCCCATAGGTTTTGGGTTGTTGTGTTTTCATTGTCATTTGTTTCTAGATATTTTTTGATTTCCTCTTTGATTTCTTTAGTGATTTCTTTGTTGTTTTAATAGCATATTGTTTACCCTCCATGTGTTTGTATTTTTTACAGCTTTTTTCCTGTAATTGATACCTAGTCTCATGGCGTTGTGGTCAGAGAAGATTCTTGATGTGATTTCAATTTTCTTGAATTTACCAAGGCTTGATTTGTGACCCAAGATGTGATCTATCCTGGAAAATGTTCCATGTGCACTTGAGAGGAAAATGTATTCTGTAGTTTTTGGATGGAATGTCCTATAAATATCAATGAAGTCGAGATGGTCTAATGTGTCATTTAAAGCTTGTGTGTCCTTATTTATTTTCTGTTTGGATGATCTGTCCATTGATATAAGTGGGTTGTCCAAGTCTCCTACCATTATTGTGTTACTGTCCATTTCCCCTTTTATGGCTGTTAGCATTTGCCTTATGTATTGAGGTGCTCCTATGTTGGGGGCATAGATATTTACAATTGTTATATCTTCTTCTTGGATGGATCCCTTGATCATTATGGAGTGCCCTTCCTTGTCTCTTTTCATAGTCTTTACTTTAAAGTCTAATTTGTCTGATATGAGTATTGCTACTCCAGCTTTCTTTTGACATCCATTTGCATGGAATATCCTTTTCCATCCCTTTACTTTCAGTCTATATGTGTCCCTTGGTCTGAGGAGGGTTTCTTGTATACAGCATATAGAAGGGTCTTGTTTTTGTATCCATTCAACCAGTCTGTGTCTTTTGGTTGGAGCATTTAATCCATTTACATTCAAGGTGATTATTGACATGTGTGTTCCAATTACCATTTTCTTAATTGTTTTGGGTTTGTTTTTGTAGGTGTTTTCATTCTCTTGTGTTTCCTACTTAGAAAACTTCCTTAAGCAACTGTTGTAAGGCTGGCTTGGTAGTGCTGAATTCTCTTAACTTTTGCTTGTCTGTAAAGCTTTTGATTTCTCCGTCAAATCTGAATGAGATTCTTGCTGGGTAGAGTATTCTTGGCTGTAGGTTTTTTCTCTTTTAGGACTTTTGGTATATCCTGCCATTCCCTTCTGGCCTGCAGAATTTCTGCAGAAAGATCAGCTGTTATCCTTATGGGTTTTCCCTTATATGTTATTTGTTGCTTTTCTCTTGCTGCTTTTAATACTTTTTCTTTGTGTTTAATTTTCATTAGTTTGATTAATATGTGCCTTGGTGTATTTCTCCTTGGATTTATTCTGTATAGGACTCTCTGTGCTTCTTGGACTTGGTGAATTATTTCCTTTCCCATGTTGGGGAAGTTTCCCACTAGAACCTCTTCAAATATTTTCTCAGACCCTTTCTTTTTTTCTTCTTCTTCTGGGATGCCTATGATTCGAATGTTGGTGAGCTTAATGTTGTCACCAAGGTCTCTGAGACTCTCTTCCATTCTTTTTATTCTTTTCTTCTCTTTCCTGCTCTGTGGCAGTTATTTCCCCCATTCTATCTTCCAACTCACTTATTCGTTCTTCTGCCTCCATTATTCTGCTGTTTATACCATCTAGAGTATTTTTAATTTTTGTTATTTTGTTGTCCATTACTGTTTGTTTGCTCTTTAGTTCTTCTGAGTCCTTATTAACTGTTCCTTGTATTTTCTCTATTTTGTTATCGAGATTTTGGGTCATTTTTACTATCTTTAATCTGAATTCTTTTTCAGGCAATTTTCCTATTTCCTCCTCATTTAGTTGGTCTTGTAGGTTTTTTTCCTGCTCCTTTGCCTGCATGGTGTTTCTTTGTTTTCTCATTTTGTCTAATTTATAGGATTTGCTGTCTCCTTTCCCTATGCTGCCTAGTACTAATTCCTCTTGTTTCTGCCCTCTGCCCCCTATGGTGGGATTTGTCCAGTGTCTTGAGTAGGCTTCCTGGTGGGGGGGAGTCTGGTGTCTTCTTTCCAGTGTGTGGCTCTGTGTCTTTTCTCTCTGATGAGCTGGGCCGTATCAGGTGTTGATTTTTAGGGTATCTGTGAGGTTAACATGGCTTTAGGTAGTCTGTGTGCTGATGGGTGGGTTTATGTTCCTGTCTTATTTGTAGTTTGGTATGAGGTGTCCAGCACTGGCAGTTGCAGACAGTCAGATGAAGCCGGGTCGTAGACTCTGATACAGGGCTCTGTGAGAGTTCTCTGCAGTTAATCTTCCCTTTGTCTGAGGACTCCTTAGTAATCTAGCATCCTGGATTCAGTGCTCCCTCCCCAGATCCTCCTACTTGACTTCTGATGGAGTAGTCAGACTTCAGAGGTTGCCTGTCCTGGCAGTAAAGGGGTTTAAAGAAGACTGTCCAAGCCCCAGACTAATGGCAGAGTGTTGAGTCAAACAAATACCAGTTATGTCGGAGTCTTTGCAGTCCTTTCTGGTTTCTGAGGTCGTTTGCTGGTGTTCAGCTGGTTCTCTGTGGGAATTATTGCATCTTTTGGTGTATTTCTAATGCATCTGTGGAGAGGGATGCATTCCATGTCCTTCTACTTCACTGCCATCTTTCTTCTCCCTTTAATATAGTTTTTAATGATGGTCTAATATTGCATTCATTTTATGGATATATCATATGGTTTTCAATGTAATTTCTTCTTTTCTTTTTTACAGACACTGAATCTGCTATCTGCTAGCACCTTGATCTTGGACTTCCCAACCTCTAGAACTCCCATCTTCTGTCTTTGATCAGCCCGGATGGAGACACGCTCCCGCCTCTCCCGCCCGAGCAACCACGCAGCGACTGCGGGTTCATCACCTTTAACTGGAAGTGAGCACTGCATTTGAAAACAATAAAAAATAAACATTTCAGGTTGTTCATTTTCTACCATTTTGAATTTCACATTCTCTTGATTTACTTAGAATAAGCATAGCTGTAAGAAATCCTATAGATCATCTAATAGAGCACTCTTCCTTTAAAAATGGGCAAAGAAATGAGAAATAACTTCCCCAAGGCTGTTAATCTATTTAGGGGAAGATCCTACACAAAAGTCAAGATCTCTTGCCTTCTAGTCCAATTCTCCTCTCACTGAAAATGAACAGATAAATATCTACCATAAGTACCAAGGTTATAAACTTTGTCTGTCTGGGACCATCCTATGCCCCTTTCTTCCTCTTACAGCAGAATAGTCCTTCCTTGTATTTAAAGGCCATCCTTCCACATGGACTTTGATCCCATCCTCTCCTCTTGCTTTCTCCAATATTTTATATTATTAACAATACCTTCTTTTTGTAGTATATTCAGTCTCTTGCTCTGAACTGGATACTTTCCATTGGCCTTTAATCATGTTGAAATCTATCCCTTCAAGAAAAAGGAACAATGGCATCAGTCAACCCCTCATACTCTCACTCCCAGATTCTGCTCAATCCTTCCACTCTTTCACCTCCAAACTCCTGCAAAATCCTCTTCACATTGTCTGTACTTTCTTCTTTTCCCATCCCACTGGAGTCTGCCTCTGGCCTCACCACTATAGGAAACCTCTCTCACTAAAGTCAATTATGACTTTCATGCTACTAAATCCAACAGAAATTTTTCAGGCATCAGATTCTCCCACTTCTCAGCAGCATTTGACCCAGATGATGGGTTCCACCATCTTGAAACATGTTCTTCTTTGGGCTGTAGGGTCCTGACACTCTCCTGATGTTTATCCTCCCTCCTTTGCAATCCTTCTCAGTAATGTCTGCTAGCTCATTGCTTCCACCTGGTTGGTTAATGTTGCAGTTACACGAGCAGGTCTTGGTTCTTTTTTTTCCCCCTTATTTTTCAGAGTGGTATAGTTCTTTTTTATGTCTTACTCTCTACTCTCCCTGGGTAAGTGAGAGCCTAAGGCTTCAATGACTGTCTATATAACATCAGCCTCCAAGTTTATATCTCTAACTCAGACCTCTCTCCCTACTGACTACTGTCATCCCTTCTTAGATTAGCTCGAAGATTCCCCAAAAATCAACATGTCCAGACAAAAATCTTTATTTCCTCTCCTAAAGAAGACACACTTGTGGTGTCTCATAGCTCAGTGAAAGACACACTGGTCAATCAAGTTATGCAACCTCCAAACCTAGGAATTATCCTTGAGACCCCTCATTCCCTATAGCCAACTCAGTATCAAATCTGTAGATTTTACTTTCTAAATACTACATCTTGAATCCATGCCCTTCTCTTTGCTTTCACTTCAACCCCCAGATGCAGCTACCATCATCTCTCCCCTAGACCCCCCAAGCAGCCCTCTAACTGGTCTATTCACAGCCACGTGCTCCCTCCATCTTTTCTCTATGCTGCGGTCAAACAGAGGTTTTCAAAATGTATATCTGGGGAATTCCCTGGAGGTCCAGTGGTTAGGACTCTGTGCTCTCACTGCCGAGGGCACGGGTTCGATCCCTGATCAGGAGACCAAGACCCCACAAGCCGTGGGATATATAAAATATAAATAAAAAAAAAACCAAACGCATATCTGATTATGTTACTTCCAACTGCCTCCCCTTCCCCACTCTTCTCAACACACATCTCCATAAAACCTTTAAATAGCTTCTTCTTCTGCTTAGGAAAGAGACAAAATTCTTCAATAGGGCCCACAAAGCTCTGCTTGCGCTGGCCCCTGCTTACCTGTCCAGCTCACCTTGCACCGTGCTCTCTCCCACTGTCTCTATTCCTTTTTCCCTGTGACTCATGTTTGCAAGGCCCCTCCCGCCCTTAAAGTTGCTGCACATGCAGTTTCCATAGCCTGGACCAGTCACCCCTCACCTCTTTGCGTGGTTAACTCCTTCTCAGCCTCTCGGATCCCAGCTGGACCATTATTTGCACAGGGAAGATGACCCTGCCTTTGCTGATGAAGTCAGGTTTCCTTATCACAGGCTCTCCTGGCACCAGATACTGATTCATTACCATTGCGATTGTCTATTTATTTTTGTGATTACCAGAATAATTTCTCTCTCCCCCACTAATCATTCATTAACTCAGCAAATAATTACTGAGCCCCTGCTATATACCAGGCGTGATTTCACAAGGAGCAACCAACTGTAAACAAATAACTATGCAATATGACATCCAGAGGTGAGAAGTGCTGTGATGAAATAGAAAGTGGGGTAAGAGGACAGAGAGTAGGAGAGGTTGTTGACTTGGATAGGATGGTGAGGGAAGGCTTCCTGGAGGAAGTGACTGAGCCCAGGTTTAAATGAAGGGGAGGGCAAGTCAGGAGGGTGTCTGGAGGATGAGCATCCTCAAGAGAGAAAATAGCCAGCATGAAGATGGCAGGGTGTTTAACCTGTTCAAGGACCAGTGAGGAGTGAGTGGGGCTGGAGTGGAGTGAAGGCAGGGGCTAGGTCAGGTAGGGCCCTGTAGCCATGGGCCAGGAACAAACACCACTAGAAGCTTTTCAACAAGGAGTGACAGGATTCAATGCATGTCCTCACATGATCACTGTGGCTGACTTGAGGTGAAGGATTAGAAAGGGCGAAGGGTGGAAGTACTGAGTCAGGAGGCTGTGGTCCCGGGGAGAAATGATGGGGGTTTGGAAGAGGGTGAGCAAGGCAGAGGTGGCAAGAAACGATGGATTGGAATGCGTTTTCATAATTTGCATTTCAGGATTTGTTGATATTTCCTCCAACCATCAACAGGTTTCCTTCTCACTTAGAGGAAAAGCCACAGTACCCCATCTCTCGTCACTTCGCCTCTCCAGCCATGCTAGCCTCCTCATCCTTCTGTGAACAGGCCAGGCGTGATCCCACCTTTTGCATTAGATGTTCCCCCAGATATCAGGAAAACAGGTATCAACATGTTTCCACCCCCCCTTCCCCGGCCCTGGGGTTCTGATCGAATGTCGCCTTATCAGAAGATTCTTTCGTGACTGCCTTGGATAAATGAGGCACTTCCTATTCCCTGCCTCTGCTTCATTTTCCTGATTAACTTCTCTTTATAGTACTTATTGCCATCCGGCAAGTCCATATAACAAACAGAAACATAAAACGTGTGTATATTTATTCCATGAAGGCAGGAATTTGGTCTGTTTTGTTCACTATGGAATAGAACTCCCAGAATAGTGCCTGGATATAGTAGGTGTTTAATAAACGTCTGTGAAACTAATATGATTGAACTAGAGAATGGGAGAACCAAAGAACAGCTCCAGGCTTTGGGGTCTGATGATGATAGTGCCACTTACTGAGGTACTATTGAAGATTTTTCAAAATGAGGATAGGGACTCCTTTGCTCCAAACCTGCAGCTGGGATCCTGAACTGCCTCATCTGTTGCAGGTTTGGAGAAGTCTTCAGTCCCTCTGGGCCCATGGAAGCCTGAGAAAGTCCAGAATCCTAGGGGGCTGTGCTCCCTTCTCTTCCCACGAGGAGAGAAGAAGAAACTAGTGACCAGCCAAACTTTCTCTCAGTTCCGGAGAATGAAAGTCACATCACTTGGATCCCAGCCCCACCACTGAGGCTTCAGATGGTACTACTATGTGTGTGGTTTCTGGGCAAACAATTGGCTGCCCACTTTAAGAGACAATATCGTTAAGTGCCTTTTTTTTTAATGCAAAAAGAAAGAAATAAAAAAAAAGAACTACCTATTTTCCTCATTCCTGCAGGTGCCCAACCCGACTGACTTGTTGGAGTACATTTTCTGCATTCTTAATAGATAGCTAGCAGGAAATGCCTCGTATAGGCTCAGCTAAAAGGATAGAGGGTAGCAAGGGGAGGGCACAAGATAGCCAGGCCCTGCTCGGGCCAGCACTGAGCTGCTCTAAAGAGGGCCAAGCAGCTCCGGCCATCAAAACGTACTTTGCCCAGCCACAGGATCTTGCTGTATCTCCGCCGATGGTTGAGAATTAAGGTAAGAGAAGGTGGGGACTTTGGGGGAGGCAGGAGGGATGGGAATTCAACTGGAAAGGAATCGGGGCTGGGGGCAGGATGGTGGTGGTGGGGGACATCATATGCTTTGTTCAGTGAGATACAGTCCGGTCCCTTTGGGGTTTTTGTTCCAAGTGACCACTGTGACAACTCTCTGACTCCCCATGCCACCGCCGGGTGCTGGGTACCATTTAGCAGAAGGGTGGTAAACGTGTCCAGGTAGGCAGCCTGATAGAATTCAGGTCAAACCGTTGCTCTTGGATTCCATGTTAAAATTTGTGCAGAAGACCGGGCAGTATTTCAATGCCTACTTCGTGTCTTGATAGTTCGTGCGTTGGGGAAGTTGCAAGCCACAGTGGACTTTTGTAATTATGCTGTTTGAACTGCGCATCTGGCAAAGCTTGGCCAAGGCCACTACAAGAGGCTTTCGCTACAAAGCCAGGCGTCGATACAGAAACATCTTGGCCAGTAAAGTCCCACCCTTTCTTCCTCCTCATTGACCTCCCCCTCAGTTCCAGCTTTGCAGCTCCCCCTTCTCCTAAGCCTGATCCACCCTACCAATTCACTCCTGAATAAAGAGACCCCTCAAGGAGGGTTCGTGTGGGGATGAAACCGGTCAAGTCTGTCCACAGGTGCAGTGAGGTGCAGTTCTGCAAAGGATTAAACCAGATAACAGTTCTCAGACTATGAATAGCCCTCGAATACAGCTCCTCTCCCCTGAGGTCTGAGTACAGCCGGGAGAACTGCTTGTCAGCTGCATCCGGGGATGTAACCCAGGGCTTTCCTTTGAAGTATGTGTCTGTGTGTTTGGCGAGGAAAAGAGGGGCACGGGTAGGACTTGGGGCTTATTCAGGATCCGCAGTTGTGTAAGATCTGAGCTCCCAGGTGAGGGGGCTGAGACGGTGCTCTGACCTGCTCTATCTCTGGAGCTAGCCTGTGGTCTCTGACCAGGGATGCTGGGAGCGTGCTTCACTGCCCCGATGTCCCAAGGGTCCAGCCGGCTCTTCTCGTGGCTTCAGGGAGACTTAGCAAAGAGAGGTGGCAGGCTGGGTCAGGCCTGAGCTAGAGAAGTGGCCACTGGCAAGAGGGTAAGAGGGCAAAACCCACAAAGGTACTAAGCGGCCCTTGCAGAGACGCGTGCGAGCGTGCCCGAATCGCCTGCGTACAAGCCCGACAGGGAGCCAGAGGGCTGGGTGTTAGGGTCCTGGCGCGAGTCCCACGAAAGGGAACGGACTGTTAGCCCCACCGGGTAGTTAGAAAGGGATGGTGAGGAAAGGCCAGACACTGAAGCCAGGGAGACCTGGGTTCAAACCCCAGCTCTGCCACCAGCGAGCTGTGTGGCCTGGGCCCTTGATTTCCCTTCTCTAAGCCTGAATTTGCTGATCTATAAAATGGGGCCAATAATACCTACTTTGAGGGTTGTAAAGACTGGAGAAAGTATATGTGTAGCTTCTGACACAGAGTAGGTCTTCTGTAAACTGCCACTTTAGAAAAAGCGCTGTGTCCACATTTATCTTTACTTTGTCATTCATAGCACCATCTATTTATTTGATTTGCTATTTTTTGAAATATATTTGATGTATAGCACTGTGTAGATTTAAGGTGTACAATATGTTAATGTGCTAAAGGTATATGTTGTCACATGATTGCCATCGCAGCTGTAATTAGCACCTATATCAAGATGGTTAGTTATCATTTCTTTTTAGTGATGAAGTAATTAAGTTCTAGACTCTTAACAAGTTTGACGATTATAATACAATATTGTTGTCTACATTCACAGCACTGTGCGGTAGATCTCTAGGGCTTATTCACTATTCGTTGCATGTTTGTTCCCTTAAACAGCATTGGTCCTGTCCCCCCCATCCCCCTGGGAACCACCATTTTATTCTCTATTTTTACAAGTCTGGCTCTTGAAAATTCCACATATAAGTGAGATCATACCGTACTTGTCTTTGACTTACCCCATAATGTGCTCAAGGATTACACCCTTGCTTTATTTCTACAAGTCCAAGTATCTGATGATAATATGTGCTTTTTCACTGAGGAATAATTTGCCTTCAGTGAAATGCACAGATCTTAAGTGTACAATTTGATGAGTTTTGACAAATGTCTACATCCACGTGTAACCTTCACCCTCTTCAGGGTGTAAGACATTTCCAGCACCCCTGTGAGTTCCCTCTCGCCCCTTCCCAAGTCCCACCCCACAGGCGACCGCTGTTCTGACTTTTATCACCATAGATTATTTGTGCCTGTTTCATGTAAGTGGCATCATACAATATGTGGTCTTTTGTGTCTGGCTTTTTTCACTCAGCTTAATGTTTTGGTGATTCATCCATGCTGTTGGGTGGATCGGTAGTCTATGCCTTTTTATGGCTGGAAAACATTCCATTGTATGAAAATGTCACAGCTAGGTTATTGATTCTCCTGATGATGGACATTTGTGTTGTTTTCACTTTTTGACTATTATAAATAAAGCCGCTATGAACATGTAGAAGTCTTTGTGCAGACGTCTGTTTTCGTTTCTCTTGGTTTTACGTGCCTAGAAGTGGGATTGCCGGGTCATATGGCAAGCGTACGTTTAACTTTAGAGGAAATTGCCAGACAGTTTTTCAAAGTGGTTGTTTCCAAATTTTTCGAAATAAGAATACAGTGGATTCATTTTTCAGGTGGTTCCTGGTGGTGCTTACTTAGCATGGCTGTCACCCAGGGGCAAACAGATTGACGTGTTCAATGAAAGGCTTCTGGAGACTAGGAGACTACAGAACCCAGCTGTGATGCGGCTAGGATTCCAAAAGGGGAACTTTTCAGTAAGGGTCCTCTGCTCACTGCCAGATTCCCTCCTAATGTTTCCATCATAATCTGTTGGCACTTCTGGCAGATGCATAAGAGAAGAGGCTGCAGAATCCATGCACCCCAACCTCTTCATTTTCTGCTAGAGAAATCTGAAGCCCAGAGAGGCCCTGTGGTTCCCTAAAGGCACACACCCAGCCAAGGGAAAGCCCAGGTCCTCTGACCTCTAATTGGTGTGATTTCCTTGCATTGTGCTTTCCCTGCATGAAATGGGATTTCATCACTCAGCCATTGTTTACTTCGTGTTAGGTGCTGGAGGTAAAGAAATGAATAAGAAATGGCCCCTATCCTCAAGGGTCTCAAGAGACTAGAGAGGGAGACAGGCTATTAAACTCTAGTCATTTGCATTTATATGCATCAGAATGAATACATTCAAGGTGTCTTTAGTCAGGGCACCGGGCAAGTGCAAGTCGGCTTGGATGGCCAAAGGTGATGAAGCACCCAGACCGGTTACTTCCCTGGTAAAGGAAGGCCACGGCCTGTCTCCAGTGCCAACTGTGTGCCGGGTCCCCGCCTGGGTGCAAAAGGACAGCCTCTGCCCTCAAGGAGCTCACAGGTAGGATCCAATGAAGGAGGCCAAGATTAAGGCAATTCAGCAAACGGCTGTTGAGCATTTGCTCAGTATTGAGATAGACGGCAGGCACTGCTCTAGGCGCAGAGGAAACGTGGTGAACAGAGTGCTTTCCCCCAGTGTCACCACAAAATATTAGTGTGAAAGGTGTTATCTGCATTTTCTTCAGAGTATATCTGTCTGGGAGTTACCTGGTTGCCTACTGGTTAGGATTCTGAGCTTTCACTGCTGTGGCCCAGGTTCAGTCCCGACTGGGAAACTGAGACTCTCACTGCAAGCCACGTGGCACGGCCAAAAAAAAAAATGGGATTCAGGGTCAATTGGACCTGTATTTAAAGCTCTGACATTTCCTAAATGACTTTGGACAAAGTATACTTGTCTGGAGGCCTTAGGACTGATGTTGTTTGTAATTGCTAGTTTCTAAGATGCGGTGGGGGTGCGTGCAGGACCCCATCGCACTTAGATTATGGCGTCAGCGGGGACGGGAGAATTCGATGTGTTTGATGCTCCTGCATGGAAGTGGCCAAGGTGGAAAGCAATGCTTATTAGGGAACCTGAAATTGTCAGTACCCACTGCATTGCTTAGCCAAGCTCTATGGGGGTACTCGTGCCCTTGTTCAGGGTGATCTACATGTGGCTTTGGGGGGAGGCAGGCATTTCCCCAGAAGGCAAGTTACTCCACTCTTTGGCCTGTGTCTTCTTTCTTTCTTTCTTTCTTTCTTTCTTTCTTTCTTTCTTTCTTTCTTTCTTTCTTTCTTTCTTTCTTTCTTTCTTTCTTTCTTTCTTTCCTTCCTTCCTTCCTTCCTTCCTTCTTTCTTTCTTTCTTTCTTTCTTTCTTTCTTTCTTTCCTTCATCTTCCTTCATTTCCTGATGCTCTTCTAATCATGCTCCCAGACAATCCTTCTCATTTGTAAGAGAGGGCTCCTTCAGCACTTGGTAGAACTCTGTCTTGTTTCCTGAACACTGCTCAGCAGCTGTGCGGCTCCTGGGGGCCGCAGTGAGAGAGCCTGAATCTTAGGAGCAAACTGCTTACCCTCAAGGATGCTGCTCATCCAAACTACAGCCAAGCCGCTGGGGAAAAGAATGCCAGTGACATTTTGCATTTGCTCCACAGCTCTCCCCTGTGTCACGATGGAAGAAGTGAGGAAGACTGCTGTCCAGATGCAGAGCCCTATCAAGACTGAATGGAATTCCCGCTGTGTCCTTTTCACCTATTTCCAAGGGGACATTAGCAGCGTAGTGGACGAACACTTCTCCAGAGCTCTCGGCAATGTCAAGAGCCCCCAGGGACTGAGCCCTTCCAGCCAGAGCGGAGATGTGATCCTGAGGAATGGTGAGCACGTCGGGAGGGCGGGGCTGGAATTCCCTATCGCGCTATCATGAAAGACCAGTTCTGATGCTCTCAACGCTCTTAGACGTGTATATATTTGCTGAAGGCATGTCACGCTGTCTAGTGAGACGAGAAGCCACACCCCTTTCTCAGAAGTTTCACGTGAAAATGAACACTGTTTAGAGACTTCCCTGGTGGTCCATTGGTTCGGACTCTGTGCTTCCACTGCAAGGGGCACAGATGCAATCAGGAAACTAAGACCCCATAAGAAGCACAGTGCAGCCAAAAAAGGGGGGGGGCACTGTGTAATCAAATTGATACACTTATTTCATTATGCCCTCAATTGTGTTAAATGCTGGGTTCAGTACTCAGTATGTTATAAGAATGCTACAACTGTTCATTACCAGCAACGTTATCTGTATTATTATTACTACTACTACTACTACTACTACTACTACTACTTTGGTCTGACAGGTCAGGAACACCAAAAGACTTGTGATAAGAGCATGTGTGTCCCCTGTAGGTACACTCAACCTCCTCTCAATAGTGGGTGCTCTGGGGAGCAGGGGCAGGGCAGCCCTCTCCCCACCCTTAACAGCATCAGGGGTGTCTATTGCACAAGCTGTTGGGTAGTTTTTAGAAAATAAGCATTCTGTCTCTCAAAACACTTATTTCAAGAGAGCTATGTCAAAAGGTGCCGAGGTCATGTGCTGAATGCCCTAATCCTATTGGCGGATGGACGTGCCTCCAAGTGGGGCCTCTTCCTGTGAGTGAAGAGCTCCCCTGTTTTCAGATGCATCACTCTGGCTGGCCAGATTCATTGGGTCTGGACAGGGAGTTGGTGTATTAGCTGATAGAGCTTTTCAGAATTTGCTTCTCTCCTAGAAATGACTTTTCCAGTTAGGTGATGTGATTTTTCTCAGAGACTCTTGGGAGTTCAGGAAACGTGAAAGGGGGCATAGTAGCAGCAGGTACTAGAGAAAACACTGGGCACAAGGGGCTGGTGGAGAGCGGGGAGGTGCTGTCTAATGGTGTGCTGAGTACTTCAGAGCAGCAGCACAAATGGCTGGTCTTGAGTCGTTTGGAGAATTGACATGTGTTAAGTGGGTTTCAGAGGATCTAACTGGCTCCTGGGAAGGGTCAAAACCCCAGGCTGTTCATGCATACACAAATCTGCCCGCTTTGGCTATTTGACTCCGGGTTAGTTCTGAACACATTGGCTTGAATTTGTTATAATCACTCCCTTGTCAGTACCAGCAAGTCACAGTCCCTTACTTCCTCTATCCTGCCTGGTAGACCCAACCTGAGAGAAAACCAACTCTTGGCTTATTGTCCCATTTCTCAGCTTCATTTTGCAGCAAGATTCATAAGAGGTGTCCATGAGCACTCTTTCCTCTTCCTCTTCTACTCTCTTGAATCCACTCCACTCAGGCTTTCATGCTCATCACTCCCCCTCTTTTTTTGAATAAGTTTATTTATTTGTTTGTTTATTTATTTATTGGCTGCGTTGGGTCTTCGTTGCTGTATGCAGACTTTCTCTAGTTGTGGTGAGCGGGGGCTACTCTTTGCTGCACTGCACGGGCTTCTCAGTGTGGTGGCTTCTCTCGTTGTGGAGCACAGGCTCTAGGCGCGTGGGCTTCAGTAGTTGTGGCTCACAGGTTCAGTAGTTGTGGCACGTGGGCTTAGTTGCTCCACAGTATGTGGGATCTTCCTGGACCAGGACTTGAATCCGTGTCCCCTGCACTGGCAGGCGGATTCTTAACCACTGCGCCACCAGGGAATTCCCATCACTCCTTGAAACCACTCTTAATCCAGGCTAGCCAGGGGCCTCCACTTTGCAAAGCAAATGGTCCTTCTCTGTCCTTATCTTAGCTGATTCATCAGCAACGTTCATGCAGTTGATTACTCCTTCCTCTTGGAAATACCTCCTTCGCTTGGATTCCATAATGTCACAGCCTCGTGGTTTTCCTCCTAGCTTCCTGCTTACGCCTCCTTCTCAGTCTCCTTTGCTGAATGTCCTCTTTTCTTCAACGCTTCAACTGCTAGACATTTGAGGGCCCCAGGACTCCAATCTCAGATAATTTCTCTCTCTACACTCACTCCCTAGGGGATCTCTTCCAGTTTCTTTGTCTTAAATACTATCTATATAAATCCCATCTATGTGCTGATCAATCCCAAGTGTAAATCTTTAGCCCAGACTGGATTTCAGACCTATCTACGCAGCTGCCTACTTGATACCTTAACTTCACATAGCTAATAGGAATCTCAAACCAAACAGGTCCCAAGCTGAACTCTTTTAATTTTTTTTTCTAAATTTTGGCCACTCCACGTGGCATGCAGGATCCTAGTTCCCCAACCAGGGATGGAACCCATGCCCCGTGCAGTGGAAGTGTTAACCACTGGACCACCAGGGAAGTCCCCCAAGCTGAACTCTTAGTCTCCCCCTCATCCTGCTCTGTCCATGGTCTCAATAAATGGCAACAATATCCTTCCAATTAATTGGAATCATATTTAACTCCTCTCTTTATCTCATACACTGCATCAAAGCTTTGAACAATCTGTAAGTTCTACCTTCAAAATATATCCAAGCTCTGACCATGTCTCCTCACCTCCACTGCTATCCCTTTGGTCTGAGAAGTCATCCTCTCCCTTCTGGATTTTTGCAGTAGCCTCCTCATCGGTCTCCCTGCTTCTGCCCTTGCTCCCCTCCAGTCTATTCTCAGGGTAGCAGTCAGAATAATACCATTAAAATGAAAGTCATACCGTATCACTTTTCTGTTTGAAATCCTCCAGTAGCTTCTCATCGCACTTGGAATCAAATCCAAGGTCTTAAAATGGGGCCCTCCCTTGCCTGGCCCCTGTCAGCTTTCTGATCTCATATCTTACCACTTCCCACCTCCCTCACTCCAGCGTAGCCTCCTTGCTCTTTGTGACAAGTACCGTCCTGCCTCAGGCCCTTTGCACTTCCTCTCCCCTCTTCCTGAAATGCTCTTTCCCCAGATAACCGCATGACTTCCCCTTTCTCCATTAGAATGTCATCTTTTCAGACAGGCGTTCCCTGAACAATCTATTTAAAATATAGAAGCTCCCACCCTGTGACTCTCTGTCTTACCCTGTTTTATTTCTCTTAGCACTTGTCACCATGAGGCATATTATATATTTTTGTGTTTCTTATCTCCCCCTACCCCCTAGACTGAAATCTGTGGCAGCAGGTACTCGATCTGTTAACTGCTGTTTTCCAAGTACCCAGCCTAATGTCTGACACATGGAAGGTTCTCAATAAGTATTTTGTGACTGAATGAAATTGTGATTTGGATGACAGAGTGTTGATGTCTGTCACTGATGGAGTTAATGTAGAGAGAGAGTCATTTAGTGTATGGCTTTAGAACCAGGCAGCCTGGGGTGAGGCCAGCTTCATTGTTTTCCTATGTGATCTCAGGGCACATCCCATCATCTCTCTGGGCTTCTTTGTTTCCTCATCTGTAAGACTGAGTTTTATTTATTTATTTATTTATTTAGGTCTTAGTTGTGGCTTGTGGGCTCCTTAGTTGTGGCTTGTGAACTCTCAGGTGTGGCATGCATGTGGGATCTAATTCCCCTACCAGGAATCGAACCTGGGACCCCTGTATTGGGAGCGTGGAGTCTTAGCCACTGTGCCACCGGGAAAGCCCCTCACTGAGTATTATTGAACTAGAGGAGGAATCAATGAAAAAATGCATGTCAAGGGGCACATGGCAAATGCCATGTAGGTGGTAGTTACTTCTGTGGTGGTGGTGTGAAGGCTCCACACGTGTTTTTTTGAATGGCTACAGTGGCTACAAGGACCCGCCTTCAAAATATCAGGATCACAAAGCAGCAGGGCCCTCCCATCAGCCCCCAAGTTGTCCAGGGGCTTCTGCTGGGTGGCTGCTGCCCTGTTTCTTATGCCTTCTAACTTCACTCCGTATTCTGTGAAGACTCTGCCCACCAAAGGAACTTGGACATGGCCTTGTATCCTGCCCAAGCCAGCCTTCCCAGGCCAAACAGAGAAGTGGCTTTCTTCTCCACTTACCTTCTGGGTTGTTGCATTTTCTGTGTGAGAGTCTCACAGATCCCAGGACTGTGAAGATGTGTTCCTCACAGCGTGCGGTGGGGGCCGGGCCAATGTTCGTCCAGCTGATTGAACACATGAAGGAGAAAGCCTGTCTTCCTCAAGGCCTATCTCATCATAGTTAGGGGTCAAGTCCCTCATAAGCTCTGCTGCCTCCAGGGAGGGTGCCCTGAAAGAAGGCGGGTCCCCAGTTGTTCTCACTGGAGGTGTTACATGAGATTCATGCAGCTTCAAAAACAGTGGGAAATCCATAAGGTGGCCCTTCCTTACTGACCCTTCGCATCCTCTCAGCCCCTGCAGGCCAGTCCCAGGCTGTCTGGCCCCAGTGAGGCCCCAGCTAAGCCACGCTGAGAACAGGCTCCCATTCACGGGCTCCCATGGCGGGCTCTCCCACGTTCTAAGGATGCTCTGTCAGGCCAAATACGCAAAGTCCAAACACTGAGGCCCGTGTGGCTAAGAAAGGCCATTGAATTTCCTGGCTGCTTTTCCTAAATCAAAGTTATTTTTTATTTACTTAGGTATAATTTATACTGGCCCTGCTTGTAGAAAAGAAAACACAAGCTGAAAGTATCTTTGAATTATCTCCCTTTTAAAAGGACATTGGGGATTTCAGAGTGGATATCTTAGAAGCTTCAGAAGTTACCATTTCTGGGATCACGGTCCTGGTGTACAACCCACCCCGTATTCTTCCTGTCCCAGACTCGAGCCCAGCCCCAGGGCTGGCAACATCACTCAAGGGCTGCTGAGAAGGTATACTTACTACCTGAGCCTTCAGAGGTCTTTTATAGCCAGTCTCCCTCTCTCCCCTCCTCCAGAATCCAGCGGGGTTGGGGAAGAAACACTGGGTTTCTTTCTTTTTTATTTATTTTTTTTAATTTTTAAAATTGAAGTATAGTTGATTTACAATGTTGTGTTAGTTTCAGGTGTACAGCAAAGCGATTCAGTTATACATATATATGTATCTATTTTTCAGATTCTTTTCCCTTGTAGATTCTTATAAGATATTGAATATAGTTCCTGGTGCTATACAGTGGGATCTTGTTGTTTATCCATTCTGTATATGGGAATGTGTGTCTGTTAATCCCAAACTCCTAGTTTATCCCCGCTCTTCCCCCTTTGGTAACCGTAAGTTTGTTTTCTGTGTCTGTGAGTGTCTGTATATTTTGTAAATAAGTTCATTTGTGCCATATTTCAGATTCCATATATAAGTGATATCATATGTGTCATTCTCTGTCTGACTTACTTAGTACGATAATCTCCAGGTGCATCCGTGTTGCTGCAATGGCATTATTTCATGCTTTTTATGGCTGAGTAATATTCCATTGTCTATATGTACCACATCTGTATTCATTCATCTGCTGATGGATGTTTAGGTTGCTTCCCTGTCTTGGGTTTCTTTTTCAGTGTGAATATCTACATGAGGTATAGTCATGCTAGTTGTTTACGGCCCTTGTGAACGCTGACAGCTTCGTGTCTTCCTTTCCAATGAGGGACAGGGCTCTGCACCAACATACAGGGAGCTGCACTGGGTGCCAGCTGCTGTGCTACAACTGCATTCACTTCAGTCCTTAAAATCCACTTTGATTGATAAAGGTTGAAGCTAGGCAAACAGAATCTCTGGTGTTAGGAGACAGGGGAGTGGTTACCTTTGGAGGGGTTTAGTGACTGGGAAGGGGACTGAGGGGGCTTCTGAAGTCGCAAGTTCCTTGACCTGTGTCTTCATCACCCAGTTTGTGAAAAATTTTCCCCCCACCTACACATTTACACTTATGCATTTTCCTACATGTGTGCTGTACTTCACAAACCACTTTACAATGGGTATTAATAGCCTCACTTTACAGAGGTGGAAACTGCAGCCCAGAGAGGGTAAAAGTGATGGGATGGGTCACACAGCCCAGTGAGTGATAGAGATTGAAGCCTAGGTCAGTCAGGCTCCAGAATCAGCCTCTTGGCTGTCCCACTGTGCTGCTTTTGTAGACCCTGATGACACCCCAGCCAGAGAGTTAACACCCATCAGCACTCTCACTAATAATGTTTACAATGACCAACATTTATTGACCGCTTCCTGTGTGCCGGACCTTTTGCTAGGGGCTGTCACATGAATTGTCTTACTGAATCCTTATGCTAACCTACTGGTTAACTCTCACCATGCCCATTTTCCTGGTAAGGAAACTGAGGCTCAGAGAGTTGAGTGACTTGTCCAAGATTCCACAGCTCATAAGGGGCAGCTGTTTGCAACCAGATCATTTGATTCTAGATACTGAGCTCTTAGCCATTTTCAAAATACACGCACATGTTCTGTGTTTCATCTCCATTTTCAGTTGGGAAAGGAAACCTAGATAATCAAGAAAAAGCTAGGTACCCCAGGCAGGTGGCCGTGAAGGAGGGGGTGGGACTGAGTAGGAACCCCCCACTGGGTGCCCTGGAACAAGACTCTCCTCCACAAGCTGTCTCTCTGTCTCTGGTGTTATTTCAACCTCGGCTAATACAAATATCCTTATTTCTGGAGTGAATGAATCAGAGACAAGTGCCACCAGCCAAGACGGCAGAGACGGGAGAGTCAGTGTGTGCAGATCGGGCCAAAGTTGGGAACTTCGTGGGGCAAGATATGTGTGTGTTAGGAGGATTCTCAGCTTCAACTGCATCATAAAGCAGCATTTCTATTAAAGGTGGAGACAGGGGAGAAAGAAGGAAGGAAGAAAAGATGGGGGGAAGGCAATCAGGCAATTATGCATTGGTCTCTCACAGCTGTGATTCAGGCTCACTGAGGCAAGTGGGTTGTTTTTTTATTATTTTTTGGGGGGTACACCAAGTTCAATCATCTGTTTTTATACACATATCCCCGTATTCCCTCCCTTCCTTGACTCCCCCCTCCTCGAGTCCCCCCCACCCTCCCCGCCCCAGTCCTCTAAGGCATCTTCCATCCTCCAGTTGGACTCCCTTTGTTATACACAGAAAAAAAAAAAAGTAAAAATGTAAAAACCCACTTGCCAGGAAAAAGTCGGGCAAGTGGGTTTTTACATTTTTACTTTTTTTTTTTTTCTGTGTTGGGTCTTCGTTGCTGCACACGGGCTTTCTCTATTTGTGGCGAGCAGGGGCTACTCTTCACTTTGGCGCGTGGGCTTCTCTTGTTGCTGAGTATGGGCTCTAGGCACACGGGCTTCAGTAGTCGCAGCACTTGGGCTCAGTAGTTGTGGCCCGTGGGCTCTAGGGCGCATGCAGTTTCAGTAGTTGTGTTGCACGGGATTAGTTGCTCCTCGGCATGTGTCCCCTGCATTGGCAGGCAAATTCTTAACCACTGCACCACCAGGGAAGTCCCTAAATTTTTACTTTAACTTTTTCTAATCACAAAAATAATGTATTAAGTTTTGAAACTTTAGAAAACACAGGGAAGCATTCAGGACTCAAAACCATATGCACATCTATGCTCACATACTAAGTTTTACAACCTAACATCATTTTGCACTTCATGGGTTGTAGCTTGTTTTTTTAACTGACAACAAGCCATACATATCTCTTGCTATTACAGGTTCTACTACAACATCATTTTATGCCTCAGGAGCATCCTTTTTATAGCTGTACCAAATCTACTAAAATTTTTGGACATTTAGATTGTTGCCCATCTTTTGCTATATGTAAATATCACATTGAATATCCTGTGGCCCAACTTTGGACGCATCATTGGTTATATTAACATAAATTGTTCTAAGTGGAATGACTGCATCAAACAGTCCACTCACATTTCAGAGTTTCGATAGCTACTGACAAATTGCTCCCAGAAATGTTATGCCCATCCGCCACCCCCCAGCCGCGGGAGTGTCTGAAAGAGCCTGCTCGCTGCCTTCTTGCAGTAATGGGAGACAGAGCCAGTGAAGCATAAGACTGAGAATCCGCCAGCTCTATCCCTGCTAGCTGTGTGGCGAGCTACTTTCACCACTTTGAGTCTCTATTTTCTCGCCGGGTTGCTGTGAAGCTCACTGGGGATGTGTCCGGAATCCTAGACAAAGAGCCTGACCCATAGTAAGTGCTCAATAAACAAAAGATCTTCTAGATTTACAGTCGTTCCTGCCCATCTCTGATGAGCTCTTTCTGGGAATGGACACACTGAGCCAAGGCTTCTGAAATCTCTCTGATAGCCAGTATCTACTCCATCCCCCACGTCAGCCCTGAAGCTGCTACTGCTTCCCAGGCTTCTCGGCTCTGTCCTTATCTCCCCTCCCTTCTGTGGTGACTGAGGGCGGGGTGGCTCCTCAGGCCTTGTGCATCACCATTTTGTGTTTTCCTGGTTGATTCTGTGGAGTGTTGAAAACCAGAAGAGAAACTCATGAATGTGAGCCTACACTGTGTTTGTAAACCGAAATAATAATTAATAATAGTAACCACAGCAACAGCTCTCACTTCCTGAGTGCCTATTAGGTCCCGGGCTAAACCCTTGACATAGATTGTCCTCTTCTATCTCATAACAGCCCTGAGAGGCTCCAAGGTAGGAGGGGATGTGGTTGGTGTCACACAGCTAGGAGGTTGGGGAGCTGGGATTGGACTCCCAGCCTGCCTGACTTCAAAGTCTGTGCTCTTAGCCGCTCTGTGTGCTGCTGTCATCCACAGAGAAGGATTTGCTGGGGAAGGTGTGTGCGCATGTATGTATGTGTGTGCGAGCCTGTCTGTGCACATGTGAGGGCACCCGTGTGGGTACACCTTCGTTACAGTAATATTTAGTCGGGGCCCACTCTGTGCCAGGCATGTGCAAGTTCCTGAGGATGTGATGGGCAACAAAAGAGAAGGGATCTCAGTCCTCTTAAAGCTTCCTGGCTAGTGGGGAAGACCAATAGGAAGGCAGGCAGGCAAGCAGGCATCACCGGTTAGGCATATGCCATGGAGGAGTAAGCAGGGCATAGGCACAGAGAGGAGTGGGCTAATACCCTGGACATTGGCTGTTCAGGGAGAGCCTCTCTGAGGGGTGACATTGAAGTTGGTGTGTCAGAAACTAGTCTGGAACAGGGAGGTGGGGCCCCCATGCAAGGATAGAATGTCGGGAGGGTCCTCTGGGGTGCAAGCCAACTCTGTGATGCCTGGGGGTGCTTTCTAGAAGGTTCTGGGGCTCTCAGAAGTGTCTATGCGTGGCATGGGTGGTATCTCTGGTTTTGTTTAGGGTGCAGGAGAAGTCTGCCATTTTCATCCTAAAGGGACAGGGTGAGAAATGGGGACTTGCACTCCCTGAACAGGACCTGGTCTCAGGACCAGGGGCCTCAGGAATGCTAGAGGCATGGATAGGACTAAGAGGCAGTGGCTAGATGCTTAGAGTTGGGGTAGAGGGGATGGAAGCCTTTTGTGTTCCTACTGAAAGAAAACCAGCCTGGGGGCGGGGGGAGGGGCAAAATAGGAGAAAGGGATTAAGGGGCACAAACTGCTAGGTACAAAGTCAATAAGTTACAAGGATGTAATGCACAGCTCAGGGACTAGTCAATACTTTATAGTAACTTTGTATGGAGTATAATCTCTAAAAATACACCTGAAACTAAAATAATATTGTAAGCCAACTATACTTCAATTAAAAAAAAATACTAAAGCCACATCCACTTTAAGACATCACAAGATATGGGGTGGTTAACCTTTCACAAACGCTGCCTAGTACCGACTCTCACCTTCAAGGAAAAAGAAGAAGAAGAGGAAAAATCCAGCCTTTCCAAAGTGCCCCCGAGGTGTTCCTTGCCTGCTGTCCATTCGTTACGGTAGGTTGGGGTTTGAGAAGGCAGCAGAGTCTTCCCAGCGGCTCCCTCTCATCTCCCAAGTAACTAAGAAGGGGGAGCTTGGGTAAGGAAGTGTCACCAGGGCCACTTCTAGCAGTGGCAAGCGTGAGCCAGTCCAGTGGTTCTCAGGGTAGATGGGTGTGGTTGCTGGAAGCTGTTTGCCCGAGAAGCCTGAGAAAGAGGCCCACCAAAATCCAGGGTCTCTGCTCCATGGGACCCAACACCCAAGCCTGCTCTGGAAAGGTGCTTTCCCCAGGCCACCCAAGGCCCACTATTGGGTTGTTGTGAATTCAGGATTGGGCCTCAGACTCCTATCCAAACTGTGCTCTGGTGCACTCAGTAACCAAGTGGGATCTGGATAGGGGCATACCACCCACTCCACTTAATGTTTTAATCAGAGAATTCTGGAAGGGAAGCAGTTTTAAAAATATTCAAAATCCGCTGGGGCCCTGCCTTCCACTTTTCAAACCTTCAGAACCTAGGCCCTACGTGTGAGATCTGTAAGGCCAGTTCAGATGGAAACTGCCCAGTTATCAGAGGCTACACATTGTTTCTCATTTGTGCTTAGGACATGCAGTACCCTCATTCAATACGAGGCACGGACAGTGATTAGCCTAAGTCAGCTTAATCACTCTGTGCTACACAGCGCCCTGAAAATTGCTACTAGCCCACAGATATCAGTTTTCAAAAGCAGCATTCATCCCCAGCAACAAATCTTGATATATGTTTCCTTGCTCTTGGCTTCAATAAATGAAGCCAACCATTGCCCATCGCTCGGGAATGATGGGCAGAATATCTGTGCCGTGTAGGTTAGGGCTTGTTTTGCTCTTATCATCTGTATCATGTGAAAAGCTGGGGTGGTGGGTGGGGCACTCCAGTATCACTGAGCAGACCTCTCAGACAAAATCCAGGCAAACTGAATATTCAGGAGCGCTGGGAGAGGCGCATGAGGAGGAGAAGGGGGCCAGACAGCCTCTCCAGCCCTCCAATCTTCCTTTGTCTGCACACCCACGCCCCCCTTCATTATCTTGGGTAGATGAGAACCTCCAGGCTTTAAGCACCATCTGCCAGAGCTCTCTCCCTCCTCTCCTCCTGCCTGAGTGGGTGTTGAGAATGGGAAAAACATCCGTCCATGTCATGAGCTGCCCGAGACTCTCTGAGAACTCCGATTCAGCTGCTGTTAAAGGCACAATTTGAATAGTGTCTCTGAGACCAAAGGAGACTCCATCCCCAGTGGCTAGTCCATAAGAACTTTGCAAGAAGAAACTGAGTCACCACTTGACCTTGAGCATTTTGCTTTTGCAGGAAGAGGTCCAAACAACCACTTCCCTACCCATCACTGATTCCTTCAGCTCAGATCCCTAATTGGCTAATTTGCTTTGCTAACTCTGTCCAGTCTCTTAACATCCCCATGCCCCAGACCTCTCCTGAAAATGGAGTTTCAACCCCTAGACTTGTGTGATGCAGGCAAGTGTTAAACCCTTTATAAAGTTCGGTGGACTCCTATTTGGTGTATTCCAAACACCAGCTATAAAATAAAACCAAACAATGGCAACAAACAAACACAAATCACCTTTAACCAAGTAATTCTACTTCTAGAAAAGTTTCCTCGAGGGCCTAGTTGGACAAGGACACAAAGATGTATGTATGAAGATGCTCATCCCAGTGTTGTTACTATAATTGAAAAAAATGGAATAACTGAGCTGCCCAAGTACCATGTTTGTTAGTCATGTTACTGCCTTATGATGGGATACCTGCAGCCATTTAAAAAGCTAGTGTTGGCTCTATTCATTGCTACGGGAGGATGTTTGTGATATTTGAATACTGTTAAACAATATATGATGTGAAAACAATGTATACACGAATAGAAACAAATCTTAGAAACAGGTACACCTAAAGGTAGACAATGGTAATCTCTGGATACTATGCTTAGAGTGATTTTTTTTTTTACCTTTTCTACGTTTTTTTCACATTAAAAAAATAGTATACATTAACCAGAAATAAATTAAGCTTAATTCCATTTTGAAAACAATACACAAACCTGTCTTCTAAATCTTTCCTTCCCAGATAGTGACATGCCTCCAAATCAGTGGCGTTTCTCTCCCCAATGGACAAAGCCACAGCCGGAAGTGTCTTTTGCAAATGGCGCCACCAGCTGCAGCTTGACTGGATCTGGGCCCGTGGCTATGGACCAGTACCCACTGTCCCTGACTGAGAGCCCCTCCATGCAGCCTGGCGAGCTGAGGCATTTCTCCTCCCTCGCCAGCCCCAGCTTCCCAGAGCCCGGCTACCCTCATGTCTTTCCCACTGGGCACTTGGTTCCAGAGCCCCAGCCTGATGGGAATTATGAGCCCCTCCTAAGTCTCCTCCAGCCAGAGAGATGCCTAACCCATCCTCAGGAATCTGCCTCGTGGGAGGATGGCAACTCTGCCCAGACAGCCGGAAGCACGGGATTGCTCTTCAACCTGCCTCCTGGCTCAGCCCACTGTAAGGAAATGCCTCTAAATACTTGGAGAATTGCCTCTAATTGGTTGTGGTTGAGAGTGAGTAGGCATGAGATAGGATGTGAAGACTAATTGCTGCTACTCCAGCCATGGGGATTCTGAGGGACAGAATGTTTTTTGGTTTTTTGTTTTTTTTTGGCACACGGGCTTAGTTGCTCCATGGCATGTGGGATATTCCTGGAGCAGGGATCGAACCCGTGTCCTCTGTATTCGCAGGTGGATTCTTAACCACTGTGCCACCTAGGAAGTCCATAGAATGTTTTGCTTAAGCATTCCATCTATCTTCACTAGGCTGCATCGATAGTCACCATTTAATGACTACAGGGTTGCATAGGTAGCCAGACAGAATATTGGCCCAGAATAGTCACCCTGGTCTGCTGACTTGGACTTACCCTAGAAAAATGATGGGCTGCTGCCTAAAATCTTAGGGTCCAGCATTCACTTCACTTTGAACCACCAAATAATCCATTTGTAAAACCAAACTCAGTGATATACCTACAGGCTCAAAACTCTATTCTCCAAACAGGTTGACAACTTGCAATAATGCCAGACTCCTGGGCAAAAACAAGGGCCATCTATATCAACCATCTGCTCTGCACATTAAAATTCAAAGCGACAGTGGAGGCAACCCCCTCGCTGCCTGGAGACCGTCACGGTGCCTGGCTGTCTGGGGCTTCTGCTCCCTGACCCACATCCCTCCCCCAAACGAAAACATCCTTAAGGCTCACTCACTATTTCATTTACTCACTCACCAGGCAGATATTGAATTAGTACCTACTAGATGCAAAAACCCATCAAAAAAGAAGACTCCTTTCTTTGTAAATGGATGGGGGAAAATTGGCCCAAAATGTTCTTTTCAGCAAAAGAACAAGCCACTCTGCTGCAAGATTTGCCTTTCATATGAAATATTGGTAATAATAGATATCTATTTATAGTTTCCTGGGGCCGAGTCTCCATTCTCTGGCCTTCTATACTTTAGATGAATTTTCTTTTACATCTCCCTGGTCCATGCATATCTATGGTTCTAGTGTTCCATGCCTGAAAGAAAGTGCTAGAAGTTGCCTTTACTTCCGAACTAAGTTTATATATTTCACAAAGGGCCTGTTCGGCCTAGCCCTACCTAAGTCAGGTACTATGTTCCATCCTAATGTCGAAAACCAATTTCCCATTAAAATACCGCTCTGTCCTTCCCAGAGTTTGATTAGGCATGTACTTAAAAAGTAAATCATAAAATGTCATGCTTGGGAAACCTACGAGAATTCCCATCCTTGTACTCTTTTCCAAAAATCTGCTCCTGCTGGATTCAGAGGGGAAAATAAGGCTAACTGTATATATGCTTGTGCATACACGACAGAGCCCTGTCTTAACGGATGGTTAGAACACATGGCTGAAATCATCGCCTCCCAAACATAACAAGCCTATGCAGTTCAAATCCAATTCAGCAAAGATTTAGTGAGCAACTACTACATGCCAGGCACATCCTGGCAGAGCCACAAGCAGGCATTATCCTATTCCCAAAAGTTCTGGACACATTCTCAAAGAAATGTTGATCACTGGAGTCTCGACTGCTACCAACTCTTCACACTCTCCTACTAATGCAGATATCTGTTGTATTAATTGGTGAACGATGGTACAGGATCTGTTGAGGAAGTCAACCCTTGGTCAGAAGCACTGCCTGTAAGATGGGAATAAAACCCAAAGGGCCTTCAAAACAGAAGCGTCTCTGTTTTTGTAGCATCTGATAAAAGAAAATATGTCAGGTGTCTAGAAATTGAGGACCAGGCGATTTGGGTCTCTGGGGGGCTACTGGGCACTTTCTAACCCAGTCCTTGATTTCATTCCCAACCATGTTTTCTTCTTTCCTAGCTAAGAAAATCTATTTCCCCCCTGATGGTGGACAGGCCACTACCAGCCTTGCAGTTGAAAGTAAGTATCCGCTTCTGCCTTTAATAGCATGTCTCTGTATCCTGAGAACAAACTTCTAGCATAGAAACCAGGATCTCCAGCAACTGAAATGACCCTCATTTCTGTGGTTTAGTATTTTCACCCCTAGAATTGGTTTCATTTTGGTCTCAAAGAGCCCATGCACTTGTTATCTTGTAAAGTGTTTTCACCGTTTTCTAATTTGGCTATAAAAGCAATTCTATTGAGTTCTTTTATCTGAGCTGGATTGAAGCGAGGTAACCAAGGTGATGCAGGAAAATGAACAAATTCATGAGGGTTAGTCTGCTCTTTCCCAGATGTTCAGTTTTCAGCCTAGAACATAGGGCCACCCCAGGACTCTGCAATCAGAGAAAATGCCACCTGATACCAAAGGCTAGGACTCTGGGCCCATCGCTCAATTTGAAAGTGGTGTCGGTAAGAACTGCCAAATGAAGACAATCTCGGGGTTGACATGAAGATTTTCATGGCCTGGGTTCGAATCCAGCTTCATTACTTCCTAGCTTCAGGAACTTCACCACGGATGAAAATAATGCCCACCTCATCAGGTTTCTGTGAGGATTAATTGAAATAATATATGTAGATGCTTAGAATTTACATTCTAATGGAAATTCTCTCTTGTAAGCCCGGCACACCATGAAGCAGCAAAAAGTGCCTTTTGGGAGGGCATCCCAGGTGCCTTCAGCTGTTCTCGTGCTGTGTGTTTGAGAGGCATCCAGGGAAGAGCTGCCACCACGGCCCTGGGTCTCAAGCACTTTACACTTTGGTGTGGAGTGGGGGTGAGCATGATATATCGGCCTCCCTAGAACGTCCGCTCCTTGAGGGCCGAGACTTTGAGGGGTGCACTGCCCCATCCCCAGCACCTGCGGCCGTGCCTGGCACAGAGTTCAGTACATGTGCGTCAAATGAATGAGCGCATAGATGCTGGAAACAATAAAAGAACATTGAAAAAGGAAATGGTAAAAATCTATCTGCTAATAGAGTACAAATTAATTCTTTTTGACATCGTTGTGTAAAATAGAAACAAACAAACCACAAATCACCCTCAGGGAGGAATTGGCCATGCCCAAGTGAGGAGTTAGATTTAGGGTAGCATGGCTTCGTCAGGCTTCTTGGAAGTCTCTGCCCAAGGGGATGACCTCTGCTGACCTTGTAACGAATGAAATCAGGACTATCAAGTCTCCTAAGTACTTGTTAAGAGTTTATACGCTTTAAAATTGTAGGCCTTAGAATGACTAAAAACTTGATGCTTTCAATTGTTCATAGGCCCAAATTAACAGCAACACCACATATAGGTGGTGGCTATGAGCCAGATACCACACATGGCATCCCGCTCAGTCCTCACAATGAACTTGTGATACGTGTATGAGGACATCCTAGGGGCCTCACACAAGAGGTATTCAATAAATAGGGATTGAATGAATGAATGAATACCCATTTTATAGTTGAGGAGACTGAGTCTCAAATGGGTGAAAGGGCTTGCCTTAAGATCACACAGCAGCAAGCAGCAGAGGTATTATCTCTCTGCTCTCAGTGTCATATAATCATCAATATCGTAAATTACACTAAACATAAATCATCAAAAACAATTCCAACTTAAATCAACTGTACAATAGTGAAGATTAGCAACTGGTATGGTCATTTCACTGTATATGGGTTCACTGTCCACCTGTGGCCAGGACACTGTCCTGGAATGAGCAGAGGGGAGGCAGAAGGCTTGGAAAGCATGCAAAGGAGCAGTATTACTGTGAGAAAGGGCCAAAGAGATAAGCCTTTCATGCGGAGAGTAGTTGACAGGAGGTGGGGAATGGGTACCTGGCTATGCCAACAGCTCCTCCCCCACGTTGGCTATCCTGCCTCTGTGGCTCTGGGCAGAGGGACTGGGAAGGGGGTGACTTCCTAGGTGAATAAAAGGACCAGGAAATCCCCTCAAGGCCCATGTTCTTAAGAGCACACAGCCAGTCTCCCTGTCCTGCCTGATGCCGAGAACCACAGGAGAGCTCGTGAAACAGCCAGATTCTGCCATCACTTCCTGGTTGGGTAGCTTTGGCGTGGGACTCAGTCGACTATGTTTGATTCTTCATATATTTTGTATTAATCTGATTTGGGGAGGGGGTTTGTTTTTTGAGGGGGGGGTTGGTTTTCTTTTTCTTGCTGCACGCCATGTGGGATCTTAGTTCCCCGACCAAAGATCCAACCCGGGCCCTGGCAGTGAAAGTGCCGAGTCCTGACCACTGGTCTGCCAGGGAATTGCATATATTCACCTGATTTTGAAGTGAGCTGGATAAACCTTTCAGGAGGGATTTTGGTAGTTCTGAAACATTTCCTCTGTGAGGCTCCAGATAAATATTTGTCAAAGGAAGGAAACCAAGTCCCCTCCTACCCCTCCAATATGGCCTAGCCCTCGTGTGGGTATCACACATCCATGAGGCAGAGACCATGGGGAGACAAGAGCAATCTGCTGGAAGGGTAGCTGGAGAGACCTTTCTGGAGGGGACTCCCCAAAACTGTGGTGCCAAAATTTTTAGTGAATTTGATGTTTTTTAATCTGTATAAATAGACACTGATTCATTGTATATTCTTTCAATGTCTACAGATAATAATAACATTAATATGGCTATTTGCCAGATACGCTGCTCTTTTATTTACATGTATAAATCTAATAGTGTATAAAACTGTCTTGGTCCCTGCTCTCACAGAGTTACTAGTCTAGTGGGGAAGGCAGATTCCACCCAAAAAAAAAAAACAAAAACAAAAACAAAAAAAGAACAAAACAAAATATTTGCAAATTATGGTAAGTATGAAGGAAACATACCAAGTGTTGAAATAGGGAAAGATGGAGGCCAGCTTTGGATAAAGTGGTCAAGGGAGGCTTCTCTGAGGAAGTGATGTGTGAGGAGGTACCCGAATGAAGTGAGAGATGAGGTGAGCTTTACGAAGAGCTGGGGTGAAGATGGAGGGAGCTGCCCTGCCCAGGCCAGGAAATGAGTGAGGAATGGGAGAAACATCCATGTGGCCAGAGCACAGCCTGCAGAGGTGAACAGGGGCCGGTTGACACAGAGCCTTCTGGGTCATGGTGGGAGGTTGGATTTTCTCTTTTAAGTGACTCAATGAGCCATGGAAGGGTTTCAAGTGTGGTCCAATTTGCATTTAATAAGGCCACAGAGGCTGCTGTAGAGAGGATAGATTGGAGAAAGACAGGGATGGGAACAAAGGGACCAGTTAGGAGGCCAGAAGCATAAGCTAGTAGCCTCGATCAATGGCAGCAGTGGAGACCGAATGAAGTTAGTGTATTTGAGATCTATTTGGGGGGTTTAGCTCTTCGGTTTCCTGCTTGAGCAACTGGGTAGATACTGGTACGTGTATGGAAATGAGGAAGATTGTAGGAGAACACAACTCTGTTTTGGCCACATTCAGTCTGGATGCCTATAAGACATGCAAGTGGATATCCCTCTTCAACAGTTGTGTATATAAGGGTGGAGTTGTGTATATATTGGGTGAACTTTTGAGATTGATTAGTATAAAAATGACATTGGAAGCCATTGAATGATCACCCAGGCAGAGAAGAGAGAAGGGCAGAGGACAGAGTCCTGGAGTGTGCCCATATTTAGAAGTTGCGGACACAAGGACCCAGCAGACAATACTGAGAAGGAGCAGTCCCTGGGTGGGAGGAGAGCCAGGAGAGTGGTGTGACAGAAATTCAAAGAGGAGAAAGTTTCCTAACAGCGTGATCAACTGTGTCAAAGGCTTCCGAGAAATCAAATAAGAGAAGCCCAGAGAAATTTCGATTGGATGTGGCACCAGAGATTTTGATAGCCTAGTTAAGAGAATTTTTCATTATAGTAGGTGAACAGAAGCCACATGAGGTGGGTTGAAGAGGGAACAAGAGATGAGAAAGTGGAGACAGTGAATGCCAGTAGCTTCTTGGAGAAGCTTAGCATTGAGGGCATTGAATAGAAATAAGGTAGTAGCTACGGAGACTAGCAGGGTGGAGAGGGCCGTTTTTTTTTTCTGTAAAAGAAGGCAATTATTGGAGCCTGTACAAAGATGAAGAGATGGATGACAGAGGAGGATGAGGATAACTCCATGTGTGACGTCACTGAGAAGATGGCCAGGACGTGTGGAAGCATTGCGTTTACTAGGAGGAGGAGACATTCTACCATTGAAAGCAGACAAAAGAAGGAGAATAAGGACACAGATGCAAGTAGATTTGCAGGCTTGTTTGTGGGCAGTCTGAAATGTACTAATCAAATGATTTCTCATTTCTCCATCAACTATCAAGGCTGAGGTCACGAGTTCCAGTGGAAACAGGCTTGTGTGATTTTTGCTACTGCTGTTGGGTTAGTGGAATGCACAGGGAAGGCAGACGGTGAGGCTCATCTAGTGTTGAGATTTTGATGAGTATGCGTGATGGATGGAGAAAGAGGAAAAGGAGTTGAGGGTATTTGCAAGCGAGTGATTATACCAAGGGACCATGGTATCTAAGCTGCTCAAAGACGGAAATGGAGGCAGGTGGAAGGTGCTGGGTAGGGGAGGTTGATGGATTGGAGGATGAGGTTATATAAAAATATGGTGATAAGACTACTTAAGCCAATGATATTGGGAGGTGGTGGTTGGAGAGCAGATGTTTGAAATTGAGATGGCAAGGGCACCACCTGTGTAGGCCATGACAAGGTCTAGCATGTGACCATGGCAAATGGCTGGCTGAGGTGGCATGAGCTAAAGGTCATTAGAAGGTGAGGAGAATGACAAGAACCATGGAAGTGAGGCAAAATAAGAACCAATAGCTCCCTACGCCGTGGGTGCTGTTTTATCCTCATTCACAGATGGGAACATGGAGCATTAGGGATGTTAAGTAACTTGCCCAAAGTCAAGGTGAGTGCCAGAGTCAGTTTTCTCTGTCCTTGGTCTTACCCACTAAGCTAAGCTGCAGTGTGACCACACAATAATTCTACTCTACTCCATATAAAGACACTGCCTCTTTAACAAAATAAGAGCTAATGTTTATTGAGCATATCTGTGCCAGTCACTGTTCTAAGGGCTTTACATGTGTTTAACTCATATATGAGGTAGGTATCATTAGTATTCCCATTTACCAGATGAGGAAAGTGGGGCTCAGATAGGCTAGGTAACTTGCCCGAGGTCACACAGCTAGGAGTGGTAAGGTCAGTCAGGATTCAAACCTGGGCTCCTTGGACCCCAATCAGGCTTCTTCCTCGTCATGCTTATCCTATTTTTCAGAAATCCAGTCTCCAGAGAGAAGAAAAGGTCTGTTCTTTTACTGAACTTCAGTTTAAAGAAGAGAATTCCTTTTTCCAAACCTGCTTATGGTTTTCTACTATGAATCCAGAGGGCCTAGCGACATCGCTGTCCTTTTCT
Source organism: Hippopotamus amphibius kiboko (assembly GCF_030028045.1). NCBI lineage: Eukaryota > Metazoa > Chordata > Mammalia > Artiodactyla > Hippopotamidae > Hippopotamus > Hippopotamus amphibius. The sequence continues at coordinate 17,161,342 of NC_080203.1, read as the reverse complement.
CTTTCTGCCACGAAATAGCACTGAGTCCAAAGCAACTTTCTGTTCTCCCTGAAATTCTATCCTTTTCCTTGGCACCTATGCCTGTGGCAGGCTTTTTTTTTTTAACTTGTTAAACATATAAGATGGCTAAAAGAGCTGTTCAGGGTGGGGAGCATAGGGCTCACACCCCCTACACCCACTGCCTTCCCACTTAGAAGTCAGCCACCTTACCCTCCATCAGCCAGGTCTTCCACATCAAGATTGACTGTGTGGTACCCAATGGGGTTGTCCCACTCTTCCAACTGAATAGAGGTTCCAGGAACAGCCTGACGCTTTCTAACTTTAACCAGACTATGGCCATCTTCCCTCCTGCCCCTACCAAAAGCAAAATGGAAGTGGGGTTGGCAAGGCCCACTGAGAGTGGCTAGAGGCAGGACACTCCCTGCATCCTCCAAGTCTGAAAGGAAGCTGAAAATGTCTCAGGCTGGCCCTGACAAATGAGATACTGTCACTTGGAAAATTTGATCCCTCAATTCCAAAAAAGTGATTCCAAATAGAATGGCTGAGCAATCTGAGAAGAACCTTGCAAGTTAGTAAGCAAACTGTCCCATCCCAAGCGGGGCCTAGAGTAAGTTCTGTCTCCAGAACATTTCTTAGAGAGGACTTCCATGACTTCCTGGCCATACCCCCTCTGAGGAGGAGGACCCTGGCATCCCACTCCCACAGGCACTCATCCGCACCTGACAGCCTTCCACAGGGGCCTGCTTGGCTGCCATCACCAGGGAACCTCTCCCGTAGTTCTTCCACTGTTGGTGACATTGGGAAAATAGTACCTTTCTCTTTTAGCACAGAACCGTTGGGGCCACCAGTGTGGATACCCACATGGGTCCAAGACTTTGCAGCAGGACTTCCATGCAGATTGTTTCAGATGAAATGACAATTTTTGGATTATGTTATTCTTAATTCTAAGTTCTTTCACATCCATGATCTCATGCAAACTTCCCAGCAACCCTGGCATTGACATGATTATCTTCACGTAATATATGTGGATACTGAGGCTTAGAGCTGGCCAATGACCTGCCCAAGGTCAGAGCCAGCGCTGGAACCCACGTCTGATCTCAGGGCTCTTTTTTTCTCTCTACCATAATTTTTATCAAGGATTACCATCAGGGTGGCTCTTAGATATTTTGTTTTCCCATCTGCTATGTAAATAAAGACCATAGCTCTTGCATGAGTGAATTGGTAACTTTGGCAATAATACAATAATTCTCTTGTCTCAAGCAATTTTTCCAGCGTGTTACATATGTTTCTGAGATTTACTAAGAGAAAAAAAACCTTAGCCAGTACATTTTCTCTCAAAGTTACGTCCTTTTTTAGGTGATGGTTGGGAAAATTCAGGTGGAGGTTGATTCTAGCACTTGGGATACATCATTATACAAGTGTATTTATCTTGGCTCTCTGTAGAAAGATTCATCTGTTGGAAGATAACATGCACCATCAGAATTGAACTCAATATGCTATTTAGGGAAATGATTCCAAGAGGGCTGGCATTCTGTGTAGCCTGGGTAATCTGATATTTCCCTGCAAATCCCTCAGACTGGAAGCACTTTCTTGAATAAAGTTGAAAGCAGTAATCAATTTTCCCACGTTAATAAAAAGGGAAGAAAAGGTCTGCCTCTGAAAGGCCCCTGCTCCTCTGAGACACAAGTAAATCCCTCCCCAGATCATCTACTTAATCCTAGACTTTGGTTTCTGTCTTTCTAGATCCATCCTTTTTAACTTTCCCACCTCACTTCCAAAAAGCTAACTTGAAAAGCATTTCTTTGACTCACTTTGGCATTTTACTCTTGCTGAATGCACGCACTCACACACATGCACGCACAGCCCCATGTATTATCTGTGGGGCCTCATCTACACTCCTAGTTGATAATCTTGTGAGATGCTAGTTGGGGAGGGGGCGGCATTAGCAGATCCATCAAGGTTTGAAACTGGAAAGTCAGGCCCAATAGGGTTAGCACCTATAAACCTCATTCACATTTTTCTCTACAGTTGTAAGAAAATGACAAGTGGCCCATCGACTCAGCTGCCACCCCTCCCCCCGAAACACACCCATTCCTGAACTTTACAACCTGAAAGAATGGAAATTGCTTCCAATGCATTGGAAACTCACATACTTGAATGATACCAGGGCTAAAAAAGCAATAAAAGGTGACAGTTCCCTTTTTCTGGTAGCAAAGGCTATCTTTAAAGAATTCCAAATAAGGATGTTGCTTGCAAAGCCAATTGAGACTTGTGTTAAAGCAGTTTTCCATTCTAAAAATCAGTATCACGTGGAACACTGAAAACAAAGTCACCTCTGCAGAGATAAAGCTCAGTAGTTATCTTTATATCACATCTTTCTCCCATATAAACAACCGTCTCTGCCCTTTCCATAACTGTTTCTCTAGCTTGACATAATTGAAAATAATTTTGTAAACCATTTGTATTTTCAAAATAATGCAACGGTCCCTATCAATTCCTTTAATAAGATTAGTACGATTTTAAAATAGTATGTCACTGAATTTTTTATAGATTAGTGATGATTATAGAAATGGACGGGGCTATAGAATTTTCATAAGGATTACAGTTTTATCATTATTTCTTATTAATTTAATTGAGATTAAACTAAGCCTCAAAGATCTTCTCAAAGAGAAGTTTGGTTATTTTTTTCCCTTCGTTTTAGTGATTCGGCATACTTGGAAGCAAGTTGAGTCTATTGATTTACAGCAGTTACAGTTACTTTTTAGGTGAAAACTGTGACCCTCCACTCCTCTCTCAAAATGATCAGCTTTTTCTTAATGCTCTTGCAAACCGGAACTGAATGTTAGGACACTTGGGTTCCAGTCCTGGTTCTTCCATATCATCTTGAATAAGTCAGACACACACACACACACCTCCCCCCAGGTCTCGATTTCTCTATGTGTAAAATGAGATGATCCCTGAGGACATTTCCAGCTCAGACAGCCTATATTTTGAAATACATGCAGTAGTTGTGACAAGACCTACCAACAGTCGCCGTAGTAGGGCTCAAAGAAGGACAGGGTTTGGCAAACTAAAGAACAGAAGGAAGAATTGGTGGCCATTGGTTGGCCATTCAGCTCCAAGAAGTGCTGTCAGCTGAGTGCCTCCACCCATTAGCACCATAGGATCTGCTTCAGCCATGCTTTTCGTCGGCAGCCCCCGGCCAATGACTGAGCATGACAAGGGTGCTAGGGCCTGGCCAACATGGAACAGAAATATTGGGCAGTATTTGGTCCAGGGTTCCTGTTGAATTGACTGAGACTTTGTCAGATCTGCATCCTAGTCTGAGTCTCTTCCTGCTCAATTCTGCTTCCTTCCCTTTTTGTCTTTTGCAGATGATTCTCACCAAGCCCCCATAGACTTCTCACATCTTTAACTTTCTCAGAGTCTGCTTTCTGGAGGACCCAGCTGACAATAGGGCAGTATTTTAAGAACAAAGACACAGAAATCTCAAGACTTGCTGAATAGATGACGATTAGACGAGTCTGGCTAGAGTGGAGCATTTGGGTTGATAAGCAGTTGAAAATCAAGCTGGAAAGTTAGATTGGGGTCAGATTAGTGAGGTTGATTGACATTGTCATGTGGACGTGGAGTTAAGGTTGGTGCCAGATTGGAGCTCCAGGTCAGCTCCATCTTCAATCAGCTACCTGGACCATCCTCCAGGCCAGCAAATGACTGTCTACTTAGCAGGAGATAGCTACTTCTGCAGAACCATGTGGTCTATATCAGTACCCACTGGACGCATTGTATCACCTGGGGAGCACGGTGAAAAGATATAGTCCTCAGTTCTGCCCTGGACTTACTGAATCAGAATCTCTAGGGATAGGACACCCCCCCATTCTCCTATCCGCCACCCATCCCCACCCCACCCCACCCCCTGCTGTTAGTCTTGGGTGTAAGCAAGTGTATCTGTTTCCTATTGCTGCTGTACCAAATTACTACAAATTTAGTGGCTTAAGACAACACACGTTGATTCTTTTACAGTTCTGGAGATCAGAAGTCTCTCTACATGGGTTTCACTGGGCTGAAATCAAGGTGTCTGCGAGTCTGCATTCCTTCTGGAGGCTTTACGGAAGGATCTGTCTCCTTATCCTTTCCAGTTTCTAGAGGCTGCCCACATTCCTCGGCACATGGTCTCCTGCCTTCCCCTTCAAAGCCAGCAATCTTACATCTCTTTGATCATAATTTCATAGCCCCATCTTCCTCTCACTCTCTTCTTTTGCCTTCCTCTTCCATTTTTAAAGATCCTTGTGATTACATTGGGTTCCGGTTAATCAGAATAATCCCCCTGTTTTAAATTGAGCGGATTAGCAACCTTAATTTCATCTGTACCCTTAGTTTCCTTTGCCATGTAACAACATATTCACAGGTTCTGGGGATTAGGATGTGGCCATCATTGGGGCTATTATTCTGCCTACCACATCAGGTTTGGAAACCACTGACCTATGTGATATCAATGTTTCTTCCTGAGGCTATATATCTGAGGATCTCTGTTTAGCAAATCTGCATGACAGAATTGGCAGTTTTCCTTTTAAATGAAATGACTACTCTCAGAAATATACATACTCCTCGACCTGGCAACTTCACCTCTAGGAATATGTCCAATGAAAATAATTTGACAAATGCACAAAAATTTAAGTACAGAGATATTTAACATTGCGTTGTTAATACTAGTGAAAAATAAGGAACAACATAAATCTCCAACAGTAGGGTATTCATTAAACAAATTATGTCCCATCCATCTAATACAACATAATATACAGCCCTTAAAATGGTGCTATAGGGACTTCCCTAGCTGTCCAGTGGTTAAGACTCTGCACTTCCACTGCAGGGGACGTGGGTTTGTTCCCTGGTCGGGGAACTAAGATCCCGCATGCCACACCGTGCAGCCAAAAAAAAAAAAATTATGCTATAGATCTATATTTATGCATGAAATGCATATTATTAAGTACAAAAGCTATATACACACACTGCACACACACATATACTTTAAGCTCATTGTAAAATATACACAGATAATTAAAATAGGTTAATTGTTTATTACAGTATGGTTAGTAGTAGCAAAAAAAAACGAGGAGTGCTCCCAATTCCTGTCAAAAAATTGGCTAAATAAATGATAATACATCTGTCAATTGAACACTATGGACCAGGTATAAAGAATCAGGTAGATTTCTATACACTGGTAAGAAAACACATCTAAGATCCATCATTAGTTGAGAAAGGCAGGTTACAAAATAGCCAGTTTACTATTATCCTCTCTGTATTTTTTGAAAAAAGAGATGTGTGTGTGTGTGGAGTTGTTGCTTTGCAAAATTCTGCACAATTCCAGGGGTACCAGTCACATCCTATCATGTGATATTCCACGTGACTAAGGCTCTCTGAAACACAAGGTGTGTGCATGTACATGCATGCCTGCAGGTATGTTTGTGTGTATGCATATGTATATATGTATACGCACAGTATATGTATACAGTATGGTGCATTTTTACATGCGTAGGAAATGCATAAGTAATTCCTGGGAGAATCTCAGACAATCTGTTAATGGTACTTTCCTTTGGGGAGTGGGACTGGGGAGACTGTGTGTATTTGTATGTGGTACTGTTGATCAGGGAAATTTTATTTTTCATGTTATACCTTTTTGTGCTGTTTGAACGTTTTACAAGCATGTGCTGCTTTCATGGGAAAACAATTTTAATACATATCTTATGCAGAAAATGTTTATAAAAATGAACAGTGGTTATCTCTGAGTGGGGTGATAACTGTGAAGCAGCAAAATATGTTCTGTTCTTTCGAAGCTTCCCTGATAACCCAGACCAATTCTCTTTTCGAATCAGGATTTTTGTAAGACTGGAAGAGAATCATACACTCCTGGGAGCAGACACAGCCTCAAGAGATTACCAAGGCCAGGCCACTGTCTTCAGATGGATAAATTATTTAAGCCATCCAGGACAAATCATTGCTTATCAGAAGAGTGTTAATAATCTTCTTTGGGAAATATTAACTACCTGTATTCAGTGATTATTTTCTGTCTCAATTAGTTACAGCTCTATAGAAATAAAAATGAATTTTAAAAAACATGTATTGTCTGTTATGAAGTTACTTTTACATGCATTGTCACATTTTGATCCTTATAGTGACCCTGTGCAATTGACGGATGAGGAAACTGAGGTTCGGGGAGAGGTATATATGTTGCCAAACAGGGAAGGAGGGAGGGAATGAATGTTTAATGAGCACCTACTATGTGCTAGTTACAGTATATAACTTACCTTATTTTATCTTCACAACACATAGGTGTTGGTATTCCCACCTTGCAGATGAAGAAACTGAGGTTGTGCGAGTTTCAGTCATTTCCCCTAGGGCCACTGTCAGTTAGTTTCAGCTACTATAAGAGGTTGCCATAGACTGAGTGGCTTAAACAACAGAAATTTATTTCTCATAGTTCTGGAGGCTGGGAAGTCCAAGATCAAGGCACAGGTAGATTCAGTGTCTGGTGAGAGCCATCTTCTTGCTGTGTCCTCAGGTGAGGGAAGAGGTGAGTGTGTTTTCTGGGGTCTGTTTTTTAAGGGCACCGATCTCATTCATGAGGGCTCCACCCTCATGACCTTAATTACCTCCCAAAGGTAATCCACCTCCAAATACCATCACAGTGAGGGTTAGCTCAAAACATAAATTTGGGGGGACATAAACATTCAGTCTATAGCAGCCATACAGCTTGAAAATTCACAGAGCCAGAATTCCAAACCAGCTCTCCCCTTTTTTAGAGGAAAGTGTTCTCTCTATTCATCCACTTTGCAACTTTTCCCTGGTGAGCCTTAAATTCCCTTGACCTCATCCTTCAATTCAAAAAAGAATTAAGGGACTTCCTAGGTTGCACAGTGGTTAAGAATCCACCTGCCAATGCAGGGGACACGGGTTTGATCCCTGCCCCAGGAAGATCCCACATGCCACAGAGCAACTAAGCCCATGCACCACAACTATTGAACCTGTGTGCTGCAACTATTGAAGCCCACACACCTAGAGCCCATGCTCCACAATAAGAGAAGCCACTGCAAAGAGAAGCCTGCACACCACAATGAAGAGTAGCCCCTGCTCACCACAACTAGAGAAAGCCTGTGTGCAGCAATGAAGACCCAACACAGCCAAAAATAAATAAATAAATGTTTATTTAAAAAAAAAGAATTAATTTTAACTTTTTATTTTTATAGAATACAGAATCCTGCATTTCAAGGTCTCAAAACTTCTGCTCCCAGCCCTTGCGGGCAATGATGGTGGCAAACAGTAACTCAGCTCTGAGATTTGGGTCAACAAAAGATAAAAATATCCCTTCTTCAGGATCATTCTTTTGTTTCCAAGTAGTGGGCAGGGAAAGGGAAAGAGCAGTTTTGTGACAATTATTCCTTTCAGTAAAAACTTGGCTATTAGTGATCCCTTGATAAAACCTGTTAGAGGCGGGGACGAGGAACGGGGAGTTGTTGTTTAACGGGTAGAGTCTCAGTTTTGCAAGATGGAAAGTTCTGGAGATCTGCTGCACACCATTGTGAATATGCTTAACACTACTGAGCTGTACACCCGGAAATATCTAGGATGGTAAATTTCATGTTATGTGCTTTCTACCATATTTGATGTTTAAAAAAATTTCTGAGAGAGCTCTGGGAAATTTTAAATGATGTCCCAGGAAGAAAAAAACAGTGTATTATGCTGTAACAGTGCACACTTGTTGCTGGCCCTCCCCCCATTCTTATAGTCAATGCAGACCTAGAATCTTTAGATTGCAGACCCGAAGCTATCGTCCTCCTAACAAGGCGAGGAATCAAGCCACAGAGCTCATAATAATACCACAATGAGGGAGCTGACCATTTCCTTGCACCTAAAATCTATGAAACAATCCACAATGACCTGAGCCCGCAGAAATTCTCTCTTTTTTATAGCTGTTTTGTTAAAAAATTTTTTTTAAGATTTTTATTTCTTTATTTGGCTGTGCTAGGTCTTAGTTGTGGCACACGGGATCTTCACTGAAGCATGAGGGATCTTTAGTTGCGGCACGTAGGATCTCATTCCCTGACCAGGGATTGAACCCAGGCCCCCTGCATTGGGAACACGGAGTCTTAGCCACTGCGCCACCAGGTAAGTCCCAAGATTCTCTTAAAGAACCATTCACTTAAAAAATATTTATGTGTCAGCTATATTTGGAAGCACCACTAGATGGTACAAAAACCTAGTTTTCTGGTAATGATTTGCTCATGTTGTGAAGGCAACAGCAGAGGATTTCATTGGAAATACTCTGAATATATCCTTCGTGAAGTTGGAAAGCAAAATACATTGAAATAACATCTGGCTAAAATAGCATGACAATCTCTTTGTCTGTTTGCTTGCGTGCAGCTTGCTAATGACAGAAATAGGACTTTGGGGAAGACAATTGGGATACATTTTCAAAATTTCCCAACCCCTTCTCTGGGACTTTGTGTCTTCAAGCCTAATTGCAATGGTGATCTGTCCACTCTAACTGGCTTAACCTCAGTAACTTCTAGAATTATTGAAATTATGATAGAAGCAATTCCAACCCTAGGTCAGAAGGGTTTGGTAACTTGAGAGTATATTGTCTTTTTCACTGAAAAGAGAAACGCTTTGGAGTTTCAAAAAAAGTAGCAGGATTCCATTTATATATAGTTTTTAAAAGAACAGACAGAACAAATCTATGATGTAAAATGTCAAGGTTCTAAGTGGAATAAAACTAGAATTTAAAAATGGAAGCCAAAAGTCAAAAACACAAACCTTGGTGTTAACATGTCTGCTCACATCACTGACATTGAGTTTGAGTTCATCCTCAAAAGGTGAAAGTCGGGGCTTCCTAGGTGGCTCAGTGGTTAAGAATCCGCCTGCCAATGCAGAGGTCACGGATTCGATACCAGCTCCAGGAAGATCCCACATGCCGCGGAGCAACTAAGCCCGTGTGCCAAAAAAAAAAAAGGTGAAAGTCAGTCTTCAAGACTCCATTAGTTAATATCATAACAAAACCATGCAGAAAGTTCCAGAAATTCAGGTGCAGTTTCCTGTTCAGAGACTAACATATTTTGTGATGCAAAAAGAATAATCAACAGATGTTTTAACCAGGCAGAAATCCAACCAATGAATTTTTCAGACTTCGTTATTGTTACCTGTTACCTGAAGCTGATAGAGTTGATAATTCTACATAAACTGAAAAGCACCATGGCCACCCACTTCCTAAAAGAAAGAGCCATCTTTCAGAAGGGCAATAACCCAGGGCGGAGTCATCTCTGTATTTTATCTTGCCTAGCACAGTGCCTGGCACAGGGAACTCATTCAGTAAATGTTTGTTCAAAAAAATGAGCAAAAATAGCATTGTGGCACTGAACAACTGATATTACTCTTGGCCAACAAAGAGAACAGATGAACTTTTTTTTTAAGCTCTTTATTGGAATATAATTGCTTTACACTTTTGTATCAGCTTTTGAGGGACACCAAAGTGAATCAGCTGTATTTATACATATATCCCCATATGCCCTCCCTCCCGCGACTCCCTCCCACCCTCCCTGTTCTGGCCCTCTAAGGCATCACCCATCATTGAGTTGATCTCCCTTTGGAGAACAGATGAACTTTACAGATCCTTCCTGGACCTGCACCCTCACCCCTGCCCAAGTCTGCCCTCCTCTGAGCTCCCACGGCTCCTCAGGCATCCCCATCACAGCACTGGTCACCCCGTGTTTATCCCAATCGACTATTCCCTTGTCTGTCTTCCCCATTAGACCTTGAGCTGAGTCTGCCTTGATCATCACTGGACCCCGAGTGCGATGTTTATGAATGACTGGATACCTGGAACATTAATTATACTCTACATTCCAGAAGTACAAAATCAAGGCTAAGGAGTAATGGATTTACCACTCTTTCTCCAGGTCTCCTTGCTCAGCAAACTGTGTGACCTTAGGCAAATAACTTGGCTTCCTGGGAGCCAACCTCAGTTAGAGCAGTGGGCTCGAGGATGGACCTCTAAAGGGATGCAGGGCAGACCCTTACAACTGGGCTCTGAGAGATCTTAGACTGGAGGGAAGAGTCGAATGCCCTTCCAGAACAAAGTTGACACAGTAGGCTTACTTCTAGCCTCAGACAGGGCTTAAGGTCCATCTCTAGCCCTTTCTGACCAACTTTGGGCAATTACCTCATCCCTCTAAACCTCATTACTTTATGAGGGTTTGTTTTGAGCATTTTATCATGGCCATTGACTACCCTCAATGTGAATTCATAATTGTGTGTGCGTGTGTTTCAGCATTCTTACAATATTTGAGTAATATCAAGGGCTATGATTTATTGAGCACTCATCGTGTACCTTGCTCTGGGCTAAGTGCTTTACATGCATCATCTCATTGAATCTTCACAATAACCCTTCGAGGCAGGAATTAGTGTTGCTATTTTACAGATAAGGAAATTAAAGCTCAGAGCGGTACCATAAGTGGTCCAGCCGGGCAGCTGGTGAGCTGTTAGAGCCAAATTCAAGCCTGGTTTTGTCTGACTCCAAAGCCCATTACTCTTAACCCCTTCACTCAACTGCTGTAGAGTAATTAAGGGGTATTAAAATGGAACCCTTGTAAAAGCCAGAGAATAAAGTAAATAAATAGAAAGCTTTTGCCTTCTCCTGAAAGGCCATTAGTTCCAGCAGCCTTTTGGTGTCAAATGGAAAAAATAATAAGGTTGGCCCATCAATTAGTAGAAGCAGGCTACTTCACCAGTATGCCCGGCCCTACTTTCCATCGCTAGCTAAAATAATTACCATCCATTCAACCACTTTAAATGTCTCCCAACACGGACTTGTGGGGCTTTCTATCAACTATAGAACATCAAAATAATAGGTAGATGGCAGCTCTCTCTAAGGGACCTTTGAATACACTATTTAAAAAAGAAAGAGAAGTTTCCAGTTCTCAGTCTTCTAAAGCCAGGAACTCTTTCCCAATTCCATAATACCTTTTGTCAACCGCATTGAGCTCTGTGGGAAGGAAGTGGGAAGCCACCGTCCCTCCCTGGAGAGTTTCAGAGCTCAAGGATGCGGTGGCTTAGCAAACATTGGGAATGGCCTTGGTGACTAAAACGACTCCCGTTGCCCTAGTTTCAGGCCGTAATTTGCAAACTGCTAAGGTTTGGGGAAACATTTTAGTCAAACGGAGCGCAATTTCTACCCCTTGGGAAAGAAGCAGAATGCCACGCAAGATCGGAGATGCACAGAGACCTGGCCGGGTACCTGGGCTTGCGCCGACACGGTCTGGGCTTGGGGTCTCTGCTGCCCTCTGCTGGCCACAGGCTGGTGCTGTAGCCGCACAGAAAGTCACTCCTTCAAAGTGCTGCTTCTGGGGCCTCTCCTCCTATTGCCACTCCCACTGTTACCCCCAGAAACTAGTACCACGTAGCCGGCGCATCTCAAGGCCAGGTACTGAGCCAGGTGCTGTGGAGACAGAGATGACAAGTCCGGAACAGATATCCAAACAGAGAGTTAAAATAAAGAGCAGTTAGGGACTTCCCTGGTGGTGGAGTGGTTAAGACTCCGCCCTTCGAATGCAGGGGGCGAGGTTTCGATCACCTGGTCAGGGAACTAAGATCCCACAGGGCATGTAGTGCGGCCAAAAATATAATAATAATAATGATGATAATAATAATAATAATAATAATAAGTGCAGTTAGTGTCGCCAGAGAGCACGGATCAGAATCCCTGAGTTCACCCCATCAGCAGTGTTGGGCTCCTATTCTGTGTCCACTGCCAAATGAGGTTCTGGGAAAATAATAGTACCACCTACTTGCGTCTGCACAGAGCTTTATTGTTTTAAGCCTTTGCTTGGTACACATCTCAATTGATCATCACAACAAACCCGTGAGGCAGTATTAATATCCCCATGATATAGATTAGGAAACGCAGGCTCAGAGAGGGTACATGAGTTGCCAAATGTAGCACAGCCAGCTGTTAGATTACAGAGCTTGGAGTTGACTGGCTGACTTTGAATCCACTCCCTTTACTCCTGCACCACGCTGCTACGTGTTGCTGCTTCCCAACAGGTGGGTAGATCTCTGTTAAGGCCAAGTGCTCTTAGAGTCCTACCGTGCTCTAGCTAGACAGCGGTAGGCAAGTCACTTTACTTCTCTTTCCCTTGTTTCCTCCATCTTTGAAATGGGAAGACTAACTGTACTTATAAGGTTATTTTGAGGACTAAATGAGTAAAGGCTTATGCCAGCCATATAGTTTGCAGATAATAAACGTCAACTCTCAATATCACTGTCAACACGTCAGGCAGACCACACCTCTTCCTCTTTTTTGTAAAAAATTTTATTATTTATTTATGGCTGCATTGTGTCTTCATTGCTGCAAGCCTGGGCTTTCTCTAGTTGTGGCAAGCAGGGGCTACTCTTTGTTGTGGTGCGTGGGCTTCTCAGTGCGGTGGCTTCTTTTATTGTAGAGCATGAGCTCTAGGCATGCCGGCTTCAGTAGTTACATCACTTGGGCTCAGTAGCTGTGGCTCACGGGCTCTAGAGTGCAGGCTCAGTTGTTGTAGCCCATGGGCTTAGTTGCTCCACAGCATGTGGGATCTTCCTGGACCAGGGATTGAACCTGTGTCCCCTGCATTGGCAGGCGGATTCTTAACCACTGTGCTACCAGGGAAGCCCCACACCTCTTCTTCTTGTTTCCAAGAGGACCTGCAGGAATAACGGGGCTGCAGAGGGTGGAGGAATGAATTCTGCCCTGGAGAGGTGACCTCTGCCTTTCCAGGGGCAGGGGAACAGGAAACAGGCCCACAGACCAGGACTTGTAAAAGAGAATTTTACAATGTTCTTGTTAAAAATAGTCTCATTGCCAGGTGATGTGTTGATATTGCTCTAGACTCAGTGAAGGGTCACACACCACCCATGTCAGTAATCAGTCCTATGGCTTATACAGTAGCAGTTTAATTAAATTATATTTTAAGAGACAAAGATATTTGGTATGTATTGTTTTAGTTTTTATTGAGGTATTGTTGATTTAAAATATTATGCTAAGTTCAGGTGTACAACAGAGTGATTCAAAAATTTTTTACATTATACTCCATTTAAAGTTATTATAAAATATTGGCTATGTTTCCTGTGCAGTACAATATATCCTTGTGGCTTATTTATTAGTATACATTTTAATAATTAGAAATGGCTCTTATTAGCAGGACATTTATCAAAGAAGGACCTTATAATATGTACCGTATATGCAGTTGGAGAATTTGGTTTCTGGGAAACCAAAAAATTCACGTGACCCACGTTACTGTGATATTCGCTTTATTACCATGGTAATAAACCCACAATATATCAGAGGTCTGCCTGTAAATGTATTTTGTAGCAAAAGGGGGAAAAAGAATTTAAAAATGTTCCTGTTGAAAAAATTCTCTTGTTAAAGAGAACTTTTTAATTACAGAGAATTGATCATTGCACAAAATTCATCTTACCATACATGCAAAACAGGGTTAGTATGGGCTGGTACTAGGAATGTGGGCAAAGACTTAATTATATAATAGCATTTAAATTGAATCTTCTATCTCAGTGCTCTGGGATCCCATGACAGTCCCTCCTCCCACTTGGCTTCTTCTCAAATCTTCCTGAGGCTCCTCTTTTGGCTCCTTCATGAGCTCTTCTTTTTCTACCAACCCCTAAATGTTAGTGCTTTCCAGGGATCTTTCCTTGGCCTACAGCCGTCATACACTACAACCTCTTCCGCAGTGATGGAATCCTTTCCCATAATATCAATGACCACTGACGACCAAGCTGATGACTCCAAAATTGCCATCTCCTACCAAGACCTCTCCCAGCAGCTTGAGACTCACCACCTACCTGGCTACTGGATATCAGTACCCAGAGGTCCCATAGGCACCAGTCCCTCTTAAATGTGTTCTGCCAGGATTTCCCTGGCGGTCCAGGGGTTAGGACCCCACACTTTCACTGCTGAGGGCGTGGGTTCTATCCCTGGTTGGGGAACTAAGATCCCGCAAGCTGGGCGGTGCAGCCAAAAAAAAAAAAAAAAAAGTGTTCACCTGTTTTCTCTGCATCATTTAACAACACTTTTATCCATTACTAGACACTACCCATTGCCCCCTGCCATTTTACAACCCCACCAGCAATGTATGATGGTCAAATCTCTTTGGGAGTCATTCCTGATCCCTCCCTCTCCTTTAGTTCACACAACCAAACACTTAACATACCAGCCACACTGATCTGCATGTGGTCTTCAGTAGAAGCATGCTTTTCCTTCTCTGTCTCCTCTGCCTAGAATGTCCTTCCCAACTCTCTTCACCTAGGGAGCACCTGCTTGTTCTTTACGATTCAGTACCTCTAGGAACTCTTCCTATATCACGTCCCTCCTGTTCTGTGGACTCTTTGAGCCCTGTTGGAGTTGTCTTCCCCAGAACACTGGAACACCCCCACCCCCACCCCCAACCCCTGCTTAGCTGATTCAGTCCTCTCTCACCGGCACCTGAAATTGATCAGACACTCTATGAAGAGCTGTCAGGTGAATGGATGTCCTCAAATGAGTTACAATACAATATTTATTGGGTGCCATCTTAACAATGGCAACAAGGACATCCACCTGGAGGAATGGCCTGGTGTACCCAGCCCACCACACCAGCACACAGCTCTCCTAGCCAGGAGAATCTTAGGCACATCTAAATGTTGTCCTCAATCAGACAGGTGGCTCTTGACTAGAACACACTGAGCATGAAACTGACTCAGACTTACCAGGAAGCAGATGCCTTAGCAGATCCTTCCCCACAAACTCCAATGCCCCCCCCCCCCACCGCCCGCCAAGGAGGAGAGTGGCCACTGCCTGAGCCTGAATAAAAACTCTAGTGTGAGGCAAAGCGAAGTTCCCTCCCTCTCTGAGTCTGTTCTAGTGCGCCATCCCATCTCAGGTGGCTTCCACGTTTAATGCCTCTCCATGCTGTCTCCACTCAGAATCCCAGATCCACCTATCTGCCTGGCTCTCAGACCTCGGCTTCACCTAGATCACTTGGTAGCAACTGATTGGCCAACTGCACCAAGTGTCAAGCCCATGAACTCACAGGAGCCCATCTCTCTGAGGAGGGCGTCAGCCTTGCCAGCCTACTATTTGCTCAACATCAGGCCCTGGACTTGGCCCCTTGATTAGGTATTCACTTTACATGTATTTGAATACTGAAACGGGATACCAACACTAACACTGATTGCCCATGTTGCGTGCCAACTATAAGAGAAAGCATCATTTGAAAAAACAGACCATGCACACATTAGAATACTTTATTATTTTAGCTATGCTTTATTGATGTTTAATTCATGGTTCTCAATCCTGGCTGCACCTTGAAATCACCTAGGGAGTTTTTAAAAAAATACCAATACCTGTAAGTAAGTAAATCAATCAATCAATCAACAGTAATTTATTACTAATTTATTGATTAATTAATTAACTTAAAAAAACCTGATTCCTGAGTCTTCCTCCCAGAGATTCTGATTTAATTCATTCAGAGTGCAGCCTGGACACCACGAGTTTTTTTTTTTTTTAAAGAACTTTTATTGAGATACAATTGACATACAATAAACTGCATATATTTAAAGTGTACAATTTTTTTTTCTTATTAGTAATGTATATATGGCAATCCCAGTTGGACACCACAAGTTTTTAAATCTCTCCAGGCTATTTTGATACACAGGCAGCATTTGAGACCACTTCCGTTTACTTCCTAGACCACAAATCCCCTCCCCTTGAGTTAGTTCTGGGCAGTGGCCATCAGCAATGTGATAACTTGGTCTTAGAATGACTTTAGTTCCCTCACCCAGCGGTGTCCAAACTGAAAGCCCAAAGTGCAAGAAACCCACGCTACAGAGTGACTCGCTGGGGTTTGGTGCCAAATCTTACAACGCCCACTTTCCAGTGCAGGGTGACTAAATTGTGAAGTAGCACCGCCTCCACCCCCTCCTTTTTAGTCCCTCAGAGCGCCTGCTCTCATCTATTTTATAATTAGTAGTTGATTAGCATGAAAAAGATCTTCCTTCCTGAATGAGGCCTCGCAATTGTGTTTTTCAACTTCTGACCCAAATTGCAGGACCACTTGGGGTTTTTGTTTGTTTGCTTGCTTTTTCTTTTCACTCACTGAATTCTTGAAACTCCTTTGTTTTGTTTTGTTTTGTGTTTTGTTTTTAATTTTTGTTGGCGTATAATTGATTTACAATGTTGTGTTAGTTTCTGCTGTACAGCAAAGTGAATCAGTTATGCATATACACATATCCACGCTTTTTTAGATTCTTTTCCCATATAGGCCATTACCGAGTATGGAGTAGAGTTCCCTGTGCTATACAGCAGGTCCTTATTAGTTATCTATTTTATATATAGTAGTGTGTATATGTCAATCCCAATCTCCCAGTTTATCCCCCCTCCTTCCCCTCCCTGTAACCATAGGTTTGTTTTCTACATCTGCAACTCTATTTCTATTTGTTAATAAGTCCATCGGTACCATATTTTTAAATTTCACATATGAGTGATATCATATGATATTTGTCTTTCCCTATCTGACTGACTTAGTATGATAATCTCTATATCCACCCGTGGTGCTGCAAATGGCATTATTTTGTTGTTGTTTTTTATGGCTGAGTAATATTCCATTGTATATCTGTACCACATCTTCTTCATCCATTCCTCTATCGAGGTTGCTTCCATTGAAACTTCTTTTGAACAAAGCAACTTGGAAGCCTAGCTAGGTTGTTTCTGCACACAAAAAGAAGAGCGCCTATAGCTTGTGTTTTCACCAATGGTAGAAAAACTACTTTTTCTTTTTGCAGGAAAAGATAAACAGCCATGGGGGACCAAGGCTCAAGTTTCACCTACAGGAAACCAGATTCAATTCTCCACGTGACTCTGAGAGTTTGTATTCCAAGGTCAGGATTTACCTAATCAGGGCTCTCTTGTTTCCAGGGAGAATGTGGATTCTTCATGTTGGGTTTTAGGGTGCACATGATGGGTGATTTAGAGACATTTTCCCAATAGTTTATTACTGTCCAAGGCAGAGGTACCACTGCAGCTCTCTCCCTGAGAAGGTTCCTCCCACAAAGCTTTTCACTTCCTTTTCAAAATTTACTTATTTCACTCATCAGCAAGAAAATGAAAATGTCTTTTTCACTTCTCTATGATCATCTCCCCAACTCAGCAACTTAATGCACCTCTGTCACTTTGATTTATTCAAATGATACGAAATGTCAACCTATTGAAGATCTGTAAGGACCGTGGGTAGTGTCACCCACTGCCCTGAAAAGCCAACGGATTTCAACTCTCTGAACGGATGTCAGAGAGGGGCAAAGCTGAGCCCACGGGATGTCTTCCTGCCATGCTTCTCACTGGAGTGAGTCAAGGTGACCTGGGCACATTAATGAGGAAGCCCCATCTCCTGCCAGTTATTTTTTAATATTTATTTATTTTTTGGTTATTTATTTGACCATGCTGAGTCTTAGTTCTGGCACATAGGACCTTTGTTGAGGCATATGGGATCCTTAGTTGTGGCATGCAGGATCCTTAGTTGCAGCATGTAGACTTCTTAGTTGCAGCATGCAGGCTCTTAGTTGCGGTATGTGGGCTCACTTGTGGCATGTGAACTCTTAGTTGCGCGCGGCATGCATGTGGGGTCTAGTTCCCCAAGCAGGGATCGAACACGGGCCCCCTGCACTGGAAGCGTGGAGTCTCAACCGCTGGGCCATCAGAGAAGTCCCTCTCCTGCCAGTTTGAATGGCACGATGTTGGCAAAAAGGAAAATGGTCCCTGAGAGACTTTTCCCCCAACGGTGATTTCTTAGAGAGCCATGACAACATTCTGACACTTAATGAAGCAGAACCTTTTGATGCCAACCACAGTCTGATCTCACTGGATTGGCAACAGCCCCAGGACCCTAACAATTTAGGTGAGGGTGCCACCCGTTGAGGTCTTTATGTGAGGCCTCATTAATTAGTCAGTGAGGGTAGCCTTACACGGTGCTTGGTACCGAGGTAGGAAGCACCCATTGTGTGTTAGGTATTGGTATGATTATTAAAAGTTCTTTTCCAGAAGGTTCCACCAGTGCCTGAAAGGTAGGCTTATGTTGATGAAAAATTAATCAGTCAATCTAAGAAAGAATTGGACAATTTTATTTGAGCCAAATTTGAGGATTATAACCCTGGAAGAGCATCTCAGAAAGCTCTGAGAACTACTCTGGACCCAGTTTATATAAGTTTTTTGAGCTAGGGGGCTGTACATCAAATGACATGTTATTGACAGTTTACATAATCCATATCTAAGCACCATCGTGGTGGGTCATGTGGCCCCTTACAAGATCAAGAAGGAGTGTTAGCTTTAAGGAGTTGTCTTGTTGACACTGGGAGAATGTTGCTCTTCATGGTTGAGCAGGTCTTCCTCCCGATGGGGCAGGTTTGGTCGATGCATAATGCAGGAACACAATGCACAGTAGAGGGCAGAGAGGAAGCCAAAGGGCAGAGAAGAATTTTCATGTTTACATTTTCTTGTCTTGTCATAAATATGAATTTTATTTCACACTTACTATGACTTGGATTTGGCCTCAAACACACTGTGACTATTTCTGTGGTTCTATCCTGGTGGCCAGCCCCGTGCTCTGGGGCAGTCAAAACCATTCCAAGAAACCTCAGGGAAATGCCTAAATTCTCCCATTGGGTTGGAATTCAGTGAACTCTAATGGGTCTTGAAATAATTGGATCAGTGTCTGAGGCTTGGAAAGGCAAAAATTCTCTTGCTGTATGGGATTTGGTGTGAATTTGGCATTAAGATCAGACCTGTACTATCTTGCTTGCTTCCTTAAGAAGAAAGCTGGTGCTCAGCCCTCAAGGCCAGGATAAGGTGCTTAGCAGAGAGTATCATTCAGTTTCTCAGCAGAGAGTGACACGTTAGCTCAGTGGGTAGGAAGTTGGTTGTGAGGTGTTATATGTCACAGAGATCTGACCTTGTTTTTGGCTGAGGTCAGAAGGCTTCCTCTAGAGCATTTCCTAAGTGAACTTTGTAGGGGAGCAAAACTTGCCACCCCAAAATAATCAAGGCCCAAAAGACTCAGGAAGAAATTTTGACCTACCCCCTAAGTGCCTAAAAGAACTTACACAGAGTGTCTGTTCCCAGAATAGAGCTATCAGTGCAGACATCTGCAGAGAATATGGGCTGGGGGAAGTGGGGCGGGGTGGGGGGAGAGGACCTAGAGATCCGAGTCCACTCTGTGTCCCACTGTCTCTGCAGGGCCCAGCAAACATTTATTTACCAAACCTTTGCTTTTCCATCTCTATGTCAATTGCCTTCCCGCCCCTTTGAAGTCCCAAACCACTACCCGCAACATCCTCTTTTGTCTTTAGCTGAAGTTGGTATTTAAGGTGAGGGTTTCATCCATTTGGGGAGTTACTCAGTTTTCCTGGGTCTCTCCCATGTATACAGTGTTCTTAAAGTTTTGTTTGATTTTTCTCTTGTTAATCCATCTCGTGTCAGTTTAATTCTTAGGCCAGCCAGAAGAACCTACGAGGGTAGAGGAAAATTTCTTCCTCCCCAACACCTTTGTGGTTAAACAGCGCTCCAAGCTCTCTCTGAACTTCTTCGATGGGGGGACCAGAGTTGGATTCACCTGGCTGCCTCCAGTGAACGTGGGTGAGTGTCTCCTCTGAGCTGCGGGGCAGGAGGTGCAGTGAGGACAAGCCGGCCCTGGTCTCAGTCCTCAAGGAGCTGACAGTCTAGTCTGGGAGACAGAATGATGTGCTGGCATGAGCTCCTGCTGACTCGGGAGTGTGGATAGACAGTCAGAAATTTTGCAAACCAATTGTTAAACACACTGTTATTAAAAATTAAATTATATAAACTTACAATTAAAGCAAATATGGTCAAAACAAAGATAATAAATACTCAAAGTTTATCAATTCCTAGTCATTTTTTCTGCCTTTTATGATTATCTGTGGTCTTGAAGTTTTGCACATCCACCGTTATAATGCTGTGCAGCAGGGCTCTTCTTCCCAAGTCGGTGTTGAGTAACCTCACGCTGTAGCTTGAAATTGACCATGGTAGGAGTATTTATACCATGGAAATCGGCAATCACTATCAACTAGGAATATTTTTTCAGAAAACCAGTTATTAACCATTTGCCAGCACATCACTGGAGATAGACTTGCAAATAGGTGGTTTCAGTAAATCCAGGAGGCCATATGGCTATAGGATTTCCGTCTAGGGTGGGAGAGTGTGGGGGAGGCTTCGCACAGGAGGAAGCGCTTAAGCAAAAGCCCTGAAGGATAATTAGGAGTGAAGACCCAGAAGCAAGAGAGGGCAGAATTGATTGAGGGGAAAAGATGTGTTCCTTCCCTTCAGGGGATCTCGGTCCAGTGGGAGAGACAAAGGAGGAAACAAGCAGGAGGTGAGCATCAGGTGCTCTGATGGAGCTGCTTTGGAAGCACAGGGGAGGATACTTTCTTGGTGGCGTTGAAGGAAGGCTTCCTGGAGGAGGTGATGTGGCATCTTAAGCTGAGATCAAAAGATCATTGGGAGCAGCCATTTCTCTTGGAAACTGAGGTAGAGAAGCAATGTCTTCTTACATATTAAAATATGTTGCCAAGGGCATTCCCTGGTGGTCCAATGGTTAAGACGTTGCCTTCCAATGCAAGGGGTGTGGGTTTGATCGCTGGTTGGGGAGCTAAGATCCCACATGCCTCGCAGCCAAAAAACCAAAACATAAAACAGAAGCAATATTGTAACAAATTCAATAAAGACTTTAAAAATGGACCACTTCAAAAAAAAAAACTTGAAAAAAACTACTCTTAAAGGATAAAAAAAAATGTTGCCATGATATTCCACATAAGAGTAAAGAGTAATAATTCTTTTTAAAAGGCGTTCTCAAGAAGTGCCTCAGTCTCTTTTGAGCTTATGTAATTCTTGATATGTTACCTTGTAGATATGAGGTAGCCTCAGTTTCTAGGACAGCCTCCTGTCCAGTACAGGGCTTTGCTTTACAACAGGCCTGACGGAGGGCTTCCAAGTTTTGCCTGAATACTGTAGGGGTTGGGGGTGGGTGGAGAAGGAAATTCGGTGCATTTGTTAAATTCTGGACTAAATGGGAGCAAATCTCTCATTTGGGGGAGTAATTCCTAAGTCCTACATTCAAAAGTCTGGCATTTGCTAAGTCCTTGGGTTTCCTGAGCAAATTTTAAACCACACCATTCTCTTCTCAATAATCTACATTCATATAAACATCTCAGCCTAACTTTTCCAAGAAAAACTGGCTTTGGGATAAGGATGGATCTCATTCTGGCACGTGTGGGGAGCAGGAACTTTGAACAGCAAATGGGTCTCTAACTACAGAGACTCTAAGAAATGATGTGGTCTTACTTTGGTAATAACACCTGGGGAAAATACCTACTTTCTCTTTGCGTTTGGTGCCTTAAAAAAAAAATTAAAGGTCAGATTAGCAACCTAAAAACGAAACTAGCATCGAGGTGAGGAAAAAAAGAGCAGTGTAACACTTTACTCCATGGCTCAGAAAAGGAAACAGATCTAGTTATCCAAGCCCCTGGGAGTGAAATGTGTGTCCTTCATTATGAACAGAAGGAAATCCTTTGCGAATAAACTCTTGGAAAGAAACCTGGGCTAAGCTTTCTTAGAGACTTTGAGCTTTCATTGATCACTTTGCATTCTATTCAAGTTTCTTGTTTGAAAGGCACAGAAGTTCATCAAGCTAGTTCAGATCAAGGATGGGGAAATTGGATTAACTCAGAAATATTTACGGAGCACCCACTATGTGCCAGGTTGTAAGCTAGGAGTCCCAGAAGTGGTGACCAATAAATTGGACTGTCCTCATAGAGTGTACAGTCTAGCAGGAGAAAAAAAGCACTACATTCACAATTACCTGATTTGTTATCTAATTCTAAGTGTGATGTGCACTTTGAGGGAAAGGAGCAAGAGACTGTGAGATCTATTGGGGAGAAAGAAGTTTTCCTCTACCCTTTTAGGTTCTTCTGGCTTGTCTAAGAATTAAATTACATGAGACAGATCAACAGGAGCAAATCAAAGTTTAAGAACATGTATACATGGGAAAGACCCAGGAAGACTGAGTAACTCCCAAAGTGGATAACCCACAGCTTAAATACCAACTTCGGCTAAAAAGAAAAGAGGATATTCAGGGTAGTGGTTTGGGGCTTCAAAGGGGAGAAAGGCAATTCACATGGAGATGGAAAAGAACATATTTGGTGAGGAAAAAAAAAGAAAAAAAAAGAAAAGTTTGCTGCTTCGTGCAGAGACAATGGGACACAGAGAGGAATTAGACTTTGCTGGGTTCCTCCCTGTCTACATACCTAGTTCTCACTATAGTTACCAACGATGGTAGCTTCCTGCCTGGAACTGGTCCTCTATCTACAGTCTTTAGGCAGTTAGGAGGAAGGCCAAAGCTTATTCCTGAGTCTTTTTTTTTTAAAGATGTATGTACTAAGCTGCTCTTTTTTAATTAATTAATGTATTTATTTTATTGGCTGTGTTGGGTCTCCTTTTTGCTGTGCGCGGGCTTTCTTTAGTTGCGGTGAGTGGGGGCTACTTTTCATTGTGGTGCGCGAGCTCCTTATTGCCGTGGCTTCTCTTGTTGCAGATCATGGTCTCTAGGCGCGTGGGCTTCAGTAGTTGCAGCACATGGGCTCAATAGTTGTGGCACACAGGCTCTAAAGCACAGGCTTAATACTTGTGGCGCACAGGCTTAGTTGCTTCACGGCATGTGGGACCTTCCTGGAGCAGGGATTGAACCCGTGTCCCCTGCATTGGCAGGCAGATTCTCAACCACTGCACCACCTAGGAAGCCCCATTCCTGAGTCTTTTGAGCCTTGATTATTTTCAGCTCAAAATAATTCGCATGCCAAAGAGACATCTTGCGGTGGCGAATTTTGCTTCCCTACAGATCCCACAGGGCCCCAATCTAATGAGGCTGGAGAAAAGGTCAGAAAAAGCTTCCCTAAAGAAGTGATATTGAAAACACTCAGGAGGGGACGTCCCTGGTGGTCCAGTGGTTAAGACTCTGCTCACAATACAGGGGGCCTGGGTTCAGTCCCTGGTCAGGGAACTAGATCCCGCAAGCCACGGCTAAAAGATGCTGCACACAGTGACTAAAAGATGCCGCATGCAGCAATGAAGACCCCGCGTGCTGCAACTAAGAACCGGTGCAGCCAAATAAATAAATAAATAAACATTTTAAAAAATCCACTCAGGAGTATGCCTTTAGCTGGGATGAGGAAGGCATATCTGGTACCTTTGTTTTTCTTCCTAATTCCCTT
Organism: Hippopotamus amphibius kiboko; assembly: GCF_030028045.1. Taxonomy (NCBI): domain Eukaryota; kingdom Metazoa; phylum Chordata; class Mammalia; order Artiodactyla; family Hippopotamidae; genus Hippopotamus; species Hippopotamus amphibius. The sequence continues at coordinate 17,137,993 of NC_080203.1, read as the reverse complement.
ATCAGGCAATGCACTCCAAAATCTGCATGGAAATTGAAAAATTAAAACTAGGAAACAATGTCGAAGAACAATCCTCCAAATGTATTTTATATTTACAGGATCCTTCAACCAGAATGCTCAGTTATTTTCCCTGAACAGATATTCCTGGATCTTCCATTCACTCAGGGGTTTATTTCTTGGCTACTCTGGACAGAATGCTGTTTAGCCTGACATTTAAAATGTGTGTGTTTATAGTGCTCTACCCAGAAGGCACCCCAGAAAGGAATTTTCATTGGTAAATGCATTGCCTTAGTCATGCGAATGGTATGACTAGCAGGTTGTGGGAGTGCTGATTACTTAAACATGACATTATTGAATTTTCAAGTTTTAATTTTCTATCTTCACAAATGACTGTCTTAGTCCATTTGAGCTGCTATAACAAATTACCATTGACTGGGTGGCTTAAACAAGAGAAGTTTATTTCTCAGAATTCTGGAGGCTGGGAAGTTCCAAATCAAGATACCAGCAGATTCGGTGTCTGGTGAGAGCCTGATTCCTGGTTCATCGACAGCATCTTCTTGCTGTGTCCTCACAGGGTAGCAGGGGCAATGGAGCTCTCTGGGTCTCTTTGATAAGGGCATTAATCAATCCCACTCGTGAGGGCTCCACCTTCATGGACCTAATCACCTTCCAAATGCCCCACCTCCTAATAACCTCACATTGGGAGTTAGGATTTCAACATATGAATTTGGGGGAGACACAAACATTCTGTCTATTGCAACAATTATCTATATTTTTTCGTTCTTTTTCTTTTCTTTTTTAAAATTATTTATTTATTTATTGGCTGCACTGGGTCTTAATTGTGGCACTTGGGATGTTTCATTGTGGCACACGGGCTCCAGACCACGTGAGCTCTGTAGTTGTGGCACACGGGCTCAGTAGTTGTGGCATGCTGGCTTAGTTGCTCCATAGCACATAGTTCCCTGAGCAGGGATCAAACTGGCGTCCCCTACATTGGAAGATGGATTCTTAACCACTGGACCACCAGGGAAGTCCCAACAATTATCCATTTTTATAGTGCTGTAGAACTAGTTACACTGTTGGCCTATGTTTCGTACTTTACATAGCAGATATCATGTGCTTTTGACAGTTCTATTGTGTTTGCACAGTTACTTCTGTTGGGACTCAAGTCAGGCCAACCCCCAAAATGCCACAATGGCATCGTGATTATTTTGAATTAAAGTTAGTTAAGAAATGGTCAGTGTAAGAGGGACACTCTGACCTCCTTTCTGTCTCCCTGAAAGCAGGAAATAGATCTCTCATGTGAAAGGTGCACTCCCTGCATCTGGAGGTGGAAGGACACCCTTATCACCAGAGATGGGGAATTCAGGCGAAGGAGCCTGTAGAAACAAAACTTGTTACTTCTTTCATTGACTACCCCAAGCTCATACTCTGTTTAGATTCTTCTCTAATTGAGCACCCCAAGCCCATGTTTCTTTGTCCTGTCAATTCCTTACAAATTTATTGTTTCTCCATCTAAAAAGTATAAACATTGTCTGCTTTGGCCACTTAGGTCCCATTTCTATGAGAGCTCCGTGCACATGAATTGAAATTTGCTTCTCTTTCTCCTGTTAATTTGCCTTGTGTCAATTTTATTATTAGTCCAGCCACAAGCACTCAAGTGGGGAAGAGGGGGAAATTTCCCCCTCCCCGACACTTCCCATCTGCGAAGTTGGAGAGGAGGCACTTGCCTTGACCCCTGCCCACTACAGCCTCAGTCAAACTGCATCTGACTAAGAGCAACCACCTAAAGGTGACAAAACACCCAGTAGATACAGCCTCTGGACAGGGTCCCATTTTGACCTTTCCTGCAACCATCTCTCCGCCACACCCAGGATAACTACTAGACAGAGGAAGGGCCTCTTCTCTTCCCACAGCCATTTCTCTCTTGTACGCTTATGGCTCCACCAGTGTAGGCAGAGTTGTCTGGCCTGAGAAAGCACACTGACCTCAGATTTGTGCAAAACTCAGCACTTTCCATTTTGCAGAAACCTTTTTCAGTTATAGTTGCATGAAAGAGCCTTTCCTCTTTAAATTTCACTTTGAACTCTACCTTTGGCTGAATCTAAATATCAGAATGAAACTCAGTCAAAACCACAATGTAGACCCCAAAGAAGTAAAGGTTTACTTGAAAACTGAAAATTTTCTCAAAAGTTTTTGAGAGGGTGCAGATAGAAAGAACCAGCCTCACTCGGTATTACAATAAGGAATGACATCTAAAACCACAGATGCTAGGTCTTGGCCACCACGAGAGGTGGGTGGTCAAATAATAATCATGATAATGATAATAATAATAATTACTACAACTGCGCCTATATAGTAAGTTTTTCCTCTATGTCAGAAGGTGTCATGCTGAGCAGTTTTTCAAAATCTCATTGGCTTATGCCAGCAACCATCTGCGTTGTTGTGATTAAGACCTCAGTTTATAGATGAGGAAATGAGGCTTAGAGAATTCAATACAAATGGCCCACATTCTCACAGCCTGTAAGTGTCAGAGCTGGGATTTAGACATACATTTACCTTATGTCAGTGCCCGTGTTCTTAACTGAGGCCAGGTAAAGTGGGAAATGTTTGAAGTAACGATAAGCTGATTTCCAAAGCAAGGGAGCAGAGTGTCCTTCTTATGTCTGGATTCCTATAAATTAATGCCAAACATCACACCCGTTATACATATACCATTGTATACATATATGCTCTCTAACGTCAAAGATGCTGGTGCTTTTGTTAACTCTTATCCTGACTAGGTGTGAGGCTCACCCTTATTGAAGTGCTTCTTACTGTGTTAATAAAAACATGTTTTATTGCCCAACCAGAAATGTTGCTGTCTTGAAGCAAGGAAGGACTAGGAGGAGGCAGCCTGATAGAGGACTGTATGCTTCAGCTAGCTTAACAAAAGGATTTTGATTTTCCTTGGAGTGACCACAATGGGCAAAGCTGCTTACTTTGGCAATACTCTTTGGGGAAAAATTGGGACCAGGAAGGTAGATGAGTAATAACAGCGTTAATAATAGGCATGTATGCAGCCCTTCTCAGCTGACGAAGGACTTCGTATATGCAGTCTCTCACTTGGTCTGCGAATGTTTTTTATAATGTTTTGTGTTGAAATAATTATAAATTCACAGGAGGTTGCAAAGAAATACACAGGAAAGTCCTGAGCAGCCTTCCCCTAACTTCCACCAAAGTTAGCATCTTACACAATTATAGCACAATATCAAAGTCAAGAAATTGCTACTGGTAAAATCCAGAAATTGTATTCAAGTTCTACCAGTTATGTACATACTTGTGCATGTGTGTGTGTGTGTGTGTGTGTGAGAGAGAGAGACTCCATGCAATTTTTTTTTATTGCTTCATTTTATTTATTTATTTATTTATTATTTTTTTGGGGGTACACCAAGTTCAATCATCTGTTTTCACCATGCAATTTTATCACATGTGAAGATTTGTATAACCATCACTACAATCAAGACGCTCAACAGTACAATCACCACAAAACTCTCTTGTGTTACATCTTTATAGCCACACCCATCCTCTCCCTCCATCCCTGGCAGCCACAAGTCTGTTCTCTATCATTATACTTTTGCCATTCTGAGAATGTTATATAAATGGACTCACACAGTATTTATTCTTTTTAGATTGGCCTTTTCTCCCTCAGCATAATTCCCTCGAGACTCAACCAAGTTGTTGCATATATCAGCAGTGCATTCCTTTGTATTACTGAGTTGTATTCCACAGTATGGATGTTTAACCATTCACCCACTGAAGGACATTTGGGTGGTTTCCAGTTTGGGGCTGTTACAAATAAAACTGCTATGAACATCTGTGCACAAGTTCCTGCCTGCAAATTTAGGACCATAAAGTGGTTTGTAGTATTCCTTTATTATCCTTTTAATGACTACAGGATCTGCTGTGATATTTTTATATGACTCCTGATGTTGGCTATTTGTATCTTCTCTCTTTTTACCTTTTCAAACTTGCTAGAGGATTTGGATTTATCTTGCTCTTCTTTTTCTAGGTTCTTAAAAAGAGTATTGATTTGAGAATTTTTTCCTTTTCCAATGTAAGCGTTTAGTGTTGTAAATTTCCCTCTCACCACTGCTTTAGATCCATCCCATATATGTTGCTATATTGCATTTTCATTTTCATTCAGTTTTATGTGCTTTTTAATCTCCTTTGAGACTGTCTCTTTGACTCATGGATTATTAAGTGTGTTGCTTAGTTTCCAAGCATTTGGAGATCTCCCTTTTATCTTTCTGTTATTGATTTCTAGTTTGATTTTGGCCAAAGAACATACGTTGCATGATTTTAATTCTTTTAAGTTTGTTAATATTTCTGTTTTGTTTTGGTTTTTTTTGTTTTTTAATGACCCTGGATATAAATGGGTGAATGTCCCATGAGTGCTTGAAAAAAAAAGTGTATTCTGCTGTGGTTAGCTGGAATATTCTACATATGCCAATTATAACCTGTTGGTTAATTGAGTTGATTGTCTATATACTTGCTGATTATCTGTCTAGCAGTTCTATCAACGGCTAGGAGTAGGCTATTGAAGTCTCCAACTATTATTATGGATTTGTCTAGACCTCTTTCATATCTATAGGTTTTGCTCACATGTTTTTCAGCTGTGTTGTTTGGTGGTCTTCTCCATGGGTTGACCCTTTTATCATTATGTAATATCCTTCTTTGTCTCTGGTCATTTTCCTTGCTCTGAAGTTGACTTTATCTGATATTAATATTTGCTACTTCTGTTTTCTTTTGATTACTGTTTGCATGGTATATCTTTTTCCATCCTTTTACTTTCAAACTAAATATATTGTTATATTTGTAGATTATTGATTATAGACAACATAGAGTTAAGTCATTACAAAATCTATTCTGCCGATCTGTCTTTTAATTGGTGAATTTAAGCTATTCAAATTTAAAGTGATGATTGAATTGTTAGGGCTTAAGTTTGTTGTTTCAATATTTGTTTTATGTTTGTTCCTTATTTCTTGTTCTTCTTTTTCTTTTTCTTTCCTTCCTGTGGGTTACTTGAACAATTTTTAGAATTCTACTTTATTTATAGTGCTTTTGAGCATATTGCTTTGTACAGTTTTTTTAGTGGTTGCTATAGGTATTACCACACACATACACAAATTATCAGCTACTAATGTTGGTGCTATTTTACTATTTTGTTGACATTTTACTACTAATGTTGACATTTTACTACTTTGAGTGAAGTATAGAAAACTTAATTCCATTTAGGTCTTTTTACTTTCCTCACATTTCAAATATAATTGTCTTAAATATTTCCTCTACATGCATTGAGCTCCATATCAGGTAGTGTTATGTCATTTGCTTCAATCATAAAATATAATTAAAGAAACTCATGTGGTGAAGGATAGTCTATAATGTTTACTTCTGTTTTTACCCATTTCACGTTTTTCTTTCCTTCCTGAAGTTTCCTGCCTTCTTCTGGTATTTCCTTTATCTTTAGAGAACTTTATTTAGCTACTCTTTCAGGGGAGGTTTGCTAGTGGTGAATTCTCTTAGTTCTCCTTAATCTGAGAGTAGCTTGATTTCTCCTTTGTTCCCAAAAGATAGTTTCTCTGGACACAGAATTTTTGATTGACAGGTATTTTTTGCACTTGAAAAATGTTGTATTATTTCCTTTTGGCCTCCATGATGTCATATGAGAAACCCACTGTGATTTAAATTGGTGGTCCCCTATAAGATAACCTATAATCCTATGGTCTTCTTTGCTTTCAAGTCTTTGTCTTTAGTTTTTAGAAGTTTCATGATGCTGTGTCTTGGTGTGGACTGGGTTGGGGCGGGGGGGGGGGGCGGCAGTTATCCTAACTGAGATTGGCTCAGCTTCTTGAATCTGTAGGTTTATATCTTTTATCAATTGAGGAGCATTTTCATTCATTAATACTTTGAATGTTTTTTTCAGTCCCACTTTCTCTTTCCTCTCTTTATGGGACTCATTTTTAAAAAATTTTTTTTCAAGAGAATTTGTAAATTCAAGAGAACTTGTAATGGATTGTTGAAGCATTTTTATGACATCTGGTTTAAAATTCTTGGCAGATAATTCCAACATGTGATTCATTTCAATATCAGTGTCTATTGATTGTTTTTTCATTCAGATTGTAATTTTCCTGGGTTTTGGTATGATAGGTGATTTTTTAAATTGTATCCTGTATATTTTGATTATTATGTTAGGAGACTCTTGACTTTATTTAAATCTTATATTTTAGCGTGTAGTTGCCCTCCTTAGTTTAGTCTGTAGGTCCTGGCCTACATGTATGGGCTTTAGTTCCAATGAAAGTTAGTTTTCTGAGCCCTTAGAAGCCATCATCCTGTGGTCATCTGCTCTGGGTTTAGGCCATCTCTCAAGATTTTAGAAGCCCCTAAAGGAACCTGATTGTAGTGCTTCAAGCTTCTGTGAAGTCCCAGGGCTTTCTATTCAACTAGAATTTTCCAAGACTATAGAGACATAACTCAAAACCCACTGTTCTGCTACTATGGCTACCACTATTTTGGTAAATTATGTTGACTAAAGAGAATGTTCTCACAATGACTGATGTTGACATTTTTATCCTTTCTACCTAAAATGGGTCTGTGCTGCAAATTATACCTTCCTAAACAGCAGGCATATACCTTTTCCTTACTAATAGGTTTTCTTACAGAGTTTGCTTTGAAACAGTTTTCCCTGTCAACTTCATGAAATGCTGCTAGTTCACCTGAAATATTTATTGTAAACAAATACATTGTAACTTCAACTAAGAATTTTAGAGGATAATCTTTTTTTATCAACTCTAAGAATTTTATAGGTTAATTTCATTGATGGACTAAGAGAAATAATACTGTATAACTTTTCCATTCCATTATCATTTTTAAAAAGTCAGAAAGAGAAAGACAAATATTGTATGCTAACTCACATATACGGAATCTAAAAGTGGTACTGATGAACTCAGTGACAAGACAAGAACAAGGACGCAGATGCAGAGAATGGACTGGAGAACTCGAGGTTTGGGGGGGCGGGGGGTGAAGGGGAAGCTGATACGAAGCAAGAGAGTAGCACAGACATATATATACTACCAACTGTGAAATAGATAGCCAGTGGGAAGTTGTTATATAACAAAGGGAGTTCAACTCGAGGATGGAAGATCCCTTAGAGGACTGGGATGGGGAGGGTGGGGGGGACTCGAGGGAGGGTGTGGGGGGAGTCGAGGGAGGGAGGGAATATGGGGATATGTGTATAAAAACAGATGATTGAACTTGGTGTACCCCCCAAAAAATAATAAATTAAAAAAAAAAAGTACTTTCCTCCCTGTCATAAACAAAATGGTGGGTGCAATTTTAGATAGGGTAGTCAAGGAATGCCATCTCAAAAGAAGGTAACATCTGAACTGAGATGATGTGATGAGAATCTAGCTATACAAACATCTGGGGGAATAGCCTCAAGACAAAGGAAACAGAAGTGCAAAGGCTCTGAGATGGGAACATGATAAGTGTGTTTGAGAAACAACGAGGAAAGAAGTATAGCAGCATAAGCAAGGAGGCAAGTAATAGTGGATGAGATCAAAGAGAATGACAGCAGTCATAAGTATAGGGCCTTATAGACTATAGTGGGGACACTGGATTTTATTCTAAGCGATTCCTCTTAGATAGGTAATAAGGCTTTGGAGGACTTTAAAAGGATTTTGAATGACAGGATCAGATTTATATTTTAGAATCATCACTCTAGCTGTGATACAGAGAATAAATTGGAGTGGGCCCAAGCATATAATCAGGGAGAGCAATGAGGATGCTATTACAGTGGTCCAACTGGGGGTGGTGGTGGTCATGCACTTGTGGAGGTAATGGGAGATGTTCAAATTTTGATATATTTTTTAAATATATATAGCCCATTGGAATTTTTGAGGGTGTGGATATAAGAGATGAAGAAAATGTGAAGGATCAAGAATGACTCCTAGGTTTTTGCTTAAGCAGCTGTTGAACTGTGGTGTCATTTACTGAGATGGGGAAAACTGTAAGAAGATCAGATTTGTGATGATAGGGAATCAAGTGTTCCACTTTGGCCATGTTAAATTTGAAATGTCTTTGACACATGTAAAGGAAGTGGTTAAGCAGAAGGTAAGATATATGACTATGGAGCTCAGAGGAGAGGTCTGGACTGAAAATGAAAACGTGGGAGTCATCAGCATACATAAATAATATATAAAGCCATAGGATTGGATGAAATCATTTAGAAGAGTTCAGACCGATGAAAGAGCCAAAAGAAACTCCAACTCTAGAAACTCCAACATTTAGAGGTGGGATAAAAGGGGGAAAAGTAGCAACAAAACTGAAAGAAGCAACTAGTTGGCTAGGAAAATATGGTTCACTGAAGTCAGGAGAGGAAATTATTTCAAGAAAGAAGTGTTCAATCATGTTGAATGCTTAAGAGGTTGAATAATATGAGAATAGCAAAATGACTTTTGAGTTAAACAATGTAGAGTTCATTAGTGATTTTGACAAATGTATTTTCAGTGGCATGGTGGGGATGGAAGCCCAACTGGAAAAGATTGAAGATTGAATGGGTTAACAGATGAATGGATAAAAAAATGTGGCATGTCTGTACAATGGAATATTATTCAGCCATAAAAAGGAATGAAGCACTGATACATGTTAAAAATGGATGAACCTTGGACTTCCTAGGTGGCGCAGTGGTAAAGAATCTGCCTGCCCATGCAGGGGACACAGGTTCGAGCCCTGCTCTGGGAAGATTCCACATGCCACGGAGCAACTAAGCCCATGCACCACAACTATTGAGCCTGTGCTCTAGAGCCTGTGAGCCACAACTATTGAGCCCATGTGCCGCAACTATTGAAGCCCATGCACCTAGGGCCCATGCTCCACAACAAGAGAAGCCACTACAATGAGGAGCCTGTGCTCCACAATGAAGAGTAGCCCCCGCTCGCAGCAACTAGAGAAAGCCTGTGTGCAGCAACGAAGACCCAATGCAGCCAATAAATAAATTAATTAATTTTTAAAAAATGGATGAACCTTGAAACATTATGCCAAGTGAAAGAAGCCAGTCACAAGAGACCACATATTATATGATTCCATTTATATGAAATGTCCACCATGGGCAATGCTATATAGAAAGAAAGTAGGTCAGTGGTTGCTTAAGGTGTGGTAGAATGAGGGATATGGGGGTGATAGAAAAAGGGTACATAATTTGTTTTTGACAATGAAAATGTTCCAATTCTATGATTATACTAAAAACCATTAAATTTACACTTAAAATAGATGAACTGTATAATATGTGAATTATATCTTCAATAAAGCTTTTTTTTTAAAAAAAACTGAGTGGGAAATGAGAAAGTGGAGAGAGTATAGAACAATTCTTTGCAAACATTTTTGCAAAAATTTTGCTTTGAGAGGGAATAGCTGGAGGAATATATAGCATCAAAAGAGACTTTGTTTTAAGATAGGAGTTATTAGAATGTGTTTGTGTGTTTATGGCATTGATGCAATAGGAAGGGAGAAACTGGTGATGCATGAAAGAGGTGATCTCTGAACGTATTTCCAACTACCTGCAGGGTAGATCCACCTGAGGTTCTACTGGCTTTAACTCAAAACTATATCCCAAATCCATCTAGTTCTCTTCACTTCCACCACTACTACCTCTGTCCAAGTCATCATCATCTCTCCGTTACAAAACAGCCTCCTAACTTGGTCTCTTGGCTGCCACTCTGGGTGCTCTCAAATCCATTCTCTACCCTGCAGCCAGAGTGATCTTTCTAAATCTTGAGTCCCCTGATTAAAACCCTTCAACGACTCACCATTTCCCTTACAATATAGCCTGAGCTCCTTAAGTTGGCCTACAAGAATCTCCAAGATCTGACCCCAACTCTACGTCCTCATCTCTGACCTTTCTCCCCTTTACACATTAGGTTCAATCATCGTGACCTTCTTTCTGATCCTGGAATTCATGGATACTCTCTCTTCTCACAACCCATTTCCCACCTCATCACCCTGTAGCATGCCTTACTTCTCCACATCCTTTAAGACATTTTTTGTAGGTCATCTTCTTTGACCACCAATATTAAATTATGTCCCCCTCTATGTATTTCCATAACCCCCTGAGCTCTTGCTTTCACAGTGCACTGCATACATTTTTGTATCTGTTCAATGATCTCTCTTCCCCAGTAAAGTATAAGCTCTATGAGGACAGAATCTATGTTTTCCTTGTTCACTGTTTGTATTAGTTTGCTAGAACTACTGTTACAATTTATCACAGACTGGGTAACAGAAGCAACAGAAATTGATTGTCTCACAGTTCTGGAGGCTAAAAGTCTGAAATCAAGGTATGAGCAGGTTTCTTCTGAGGGCTGTGAGGGTAAATCTGTTCCAGGCTTTTTGTAGTGTGCTGGCAATCTTTGGTGTTCCTCAGCTTTTAGAGTCATCATTTTGATCTCTGCCTTTGTGTTCACATGGCATTCTTGCTGTGTCCAGATTTTCCTCTTTTTTAAGTACACCTGTCATGTTGGATTAGGACCTACTCTAATGATTAAATTTTAACTATTACGTTTTTAAAGGTCCTGTTTCCAAATAAGGTCACATTCTGAGTTAATTGGAGTTAGGACTTCAATGTATCTTTGTTTGGTGGGGGGTGGGGGGGGAATTGTGACTACACAATTCAACACAAAATACTATTCTATCTCCGACACCTAACCTGGTGCTTGGCTCCTGGCCTCTAATTCCCTCAATGAATACTGAATGAATGAATGAATGAATGAATGAACACATCCATGGACGAGCCTCAGGGCACCTGTGAAATGATAAGAAATGTGGTGTGTGTGTGGTGTGTGTCCACGCTTTTTCCTGGGGAGAGGCCCCCTAGCCTTTCGTCAGATTCTCAGTAATCTATGACCCTAGAAAGGCTAAGACCCACGAGCTAGTGGGGAAAACATGGCACATTTGCTCTGATAAGGGGGCCCTTCATCATATGACCCCACCTTGCTCTGTAGCCTGACCTCTTAAACCTCAAACCTCATGTCTCCAGTCACACTGAACTACCTGTGGTGCCCTCCATGGGTCATTCTCTTGTTCACCTCTGAGCCTTTGCATGTGTTGGTCTCACCTGTGCCTCCCTCAGGACCCATCCTTGTTCATCTGGCATGCTTCTGGGCTCCCATGTTCACACCTTCACTAAAGCACCTACCACTGACACTTATGTCTGTTTCCTCCACGGGACACCGAGATCCTGGAGGACGGGGACCAGTGCTTACTCACCTCTGGATCCTTACGCTTAGCTGGGTGTCAGTCACAGAACATACCTTCAAGAGTGAATTTAAAAAAAAAAGAATCACTGCCCTGGGGAAGATGGATTCCAATGTGAAGAATAACCTTCCCATTCCAATAATAAACTCTGTTGCTTAGTGAGCTAAATAGTGTTCAGCCACTAGACATTGCATGGCCACTCATGATGGATGATGATCTAGAAAGAGGATATGCACAGATGGGAGGTTAGGCTGCATCTAACCTCCAAGTCTTCTGCCATATCTGAGAGTCTCTGATTCTGTGAAAGCATGACCTCCCTCTTTACTTTTCATTGGAATAGCACTTCTGGACTGGAGGGCATGTCACCTTTGAACTGGCTGAGTAGGCCAGGGTTAGAAAAGGTACTTTCCAGAAGTTCACCATCCCAGGCAGATTTACAGTGCCTGGCTTTGCCTTCTCAGCACCTCTGACTTCCCATCTGAAAACTGACTAATACTTGCTAATTGTATGTTCTGAGATCCTTTGATGAAAATGCCATAGTGTGTAAGTATCAAGTATTGTTATGAATAATAAAAATGGATGAAGTTTCTGTTGCTTGCTCCTTGAGAGACATTGTAGAAAATGGATGTCTCTTGCCAAATCACAAGTCATATCTGCATTGTAGAAAAGAGACTGATAAAACACAATCAACCCCTCAGTCCTTTGCATTCGATGTAGCAATGTATCTGCTTTTCCAAGCATCTCCTTAGTCCGTTCTGGCTGCCAAAACAAATTGCCATGGAGTGGGTGGCTTATAAACAACAGAAATTTATTTCTTGCACTTCTGGAGGCTGGAAAATCCAAGATCAAGGTACCAGCAAATTTAGTGACCGGTGAGAGCCCACTTCCTGGTTTATAGATGATGTCTTCTAGCTGTGTTCCCACATGGCTGAAGGAAATGAGGGGTCTCTAAGGGGTCTCTTTTACAATCCCTTTCGTGAGGGTTCACCCTCTTGACCTAATCACATTAAGCATTAGGATTTCAACATACAAATTTTGATGGGAACACAAACATTCAGTTCAAAGAATGTCCTGATTACAAAACTGCCATAGAATCCTTTGGTGTTATTGTGGGTTGTGCTCAGCAGTCTTCCATCAAAGACAATGAAGCCCCACTGCAGTGGCTGGCTAGTGTTTTGTCTGCCTAGAGCAGCATTGCCCTTCTGGAAAATGCTCCTTTCTCCACTACCACCATGCAATTGAAGGACCACTGCTATGTTCTTGCAAAACTCAGTTGCCTGGACACAGTGATTGCTGAAGATGCGGGCACCGGATCTAAGCTAGGCCAATCAAAATCTCTCCTGGGACTTCTAATACATTAGAAAGAGCCAGTAGAAATTCTTGACATCAACTCTGGAAGGTATGGTGCCGATCTGGCCAGCTACCATGTATCCAGCTGTGTGAAGGGAGTCAGCCTTAGCGTATGAAGCTGCCCCTCAGAGGGGCCGAAATGGAAGTCAGAAAAAGAAAGGGAGGGGAAACGGAGAAAGAAAGAGAAACCTGTCAGTTATCAGAGGCTTTTGTTCTGGTTGTCCTTGACTTTCCCATGGTTTGGTTACATTAATCAATGTCTCCCCTCTTTGCATAAGAAAAATTCCAGCTGGGTTTAAGTCTCTGGCAGCCATAAGAATCCTGACTAATACACACATGGAACATGCTATTAGCTCCAAAAATGAAGAGCCTTAAAGTCTCCAAGTACTTTCAACTCAAGACAGAGTATTTTCTTTTTTTTTTCAAACCACTTTATTGAGGTATGATTGACATACAAAAAGCTGTACATTAAATATCAACATATACAACTTGATGAGTTTGGAGATAAGTATACACCTGTGAAACTATCATCACAACCTTTGCCATAAGCATATCTGTCATCTCTGAAGTGTCTTCCCACCCCCTTCACTATTATTATTATTTTGTGATAAGAACACTTAAACATAAGATTTATTCTCTTAGCAAAATTTCCAGTATACAATAGAGTATTGTTCACTACAGGCGCTATGCTGTACAATAGATCTGTAGGACTTACTCATCTTTTTTTTTAAATTGAAGCATAGTTGATTTACAATGTTGTGTTAATTTCTGCTGTATAGCAAAGTCATTCAGTTATATATATATATATATATATATATTCTTTTATATTCTTTTCCATTATGGTTTATCTCAGGATATTGAATATGGTTCCCCGTTAAGACTTATTCATCTTATAAGTGAAACTTAGTACCCTTTGACTAATATTTCTTCCTTTCCCCGTTCCCCCAGCCCCTGGCAACCGCCCTTCCATTCTCTGCTTCTATGAGTTTGACTATGTTTGATTCCTCATAGACGTGACATCAGGTGGTGTTTCTCCATCTGTGACTGCTTTAGTTCACTTTTTGTAACGCCCTCTAGATTCATGAGACAGGATATTTTCTATGAAAGGGAATTTTCTCAAGATTATCCACTCTTCCTCTTGTGGTAATGACCTGGGGAGTAACAGGAAAGAGAATGGACTCATTTGGACATGAAAGGGACTTTACAGGTTACAAGGTCAAACCTTCACTATGCAGAAGCAGAAATGGAACTCCAGAGAGGGGAAGGGACAGTGCTCCCAAAGTCACACAATAATTTAGCAACTGGGCCGGAACTAGATTCCACTTTCTTCTCTCTAGTTTTCCACAGGACCCCCCCATCTGAAATTGTATAAATGAAATTGCAATATATTTTTTAAACACCAAAGTTTATTTTCTTCCTGAAAGACACATCAGCTCCTACCCCGATTCATTCTATCCCTTCAAGTTCATGAATATGTAAAATGTCAAGAATTTCAAGTTATATATCTGCTAGAGAGTTATGGCCAGGACACAAGATTTTAGTTCTACAAACTATTTTGATTCATATCCATTTCTCGAGAAGAATCGAGTTTCTAGTCTTTTCATTTTTCCTCTCGTAAAGGTACCGCTATATGTAGCCTTTAAAAAAAATGATGTGACCAGCTTTCCTTTCGACAATTGCATCCTCAAGACTTTCACAAACTGATGATATTGTCATTGCTGTGAAATTGTCCTGCAGCCATTGTGAAAATATGGCACATATCTTGGAAATCATGATGAAATTCACATCACTGTCCAGCCCTTAAATATTTCTTCAGGAGGAAGTGTGTGCAAGAGATCATTGCTGGTTATCAACCTTTCAGTTGATCCATCAAGCAATCAATCGAGTGCCCAGTAGGCACCTAGCACTGTTCTAGTTGTTTGGGGAACAAAAGAGATGTAATGCCCCTAAGACACTTAAAACATATTACTCTAGATATATTTTCCATTTTAAACTTGCAACAGCTTCCTTACGGCGGTTATTCTTGTTACAATAGGAAGCTACATGGTACAGTGGAAAGAACACAGGCCTTGGAATCAGGCTGTGTTGGAACTGAATGCCCATTCCTAATTGTGCAAACCTGGAGAAGTTACAGCCCACCACTGCCCCTCACTCTCCTTATCTGTAAAGTTATTATAATAAACAATATATTTATTCATAATACTATTAATAAATAATATCAATCTTCTTAATAACTTATAATGTATATCATCCAATCATAATCAATATTAATGGTATTCATTAATGCTGATATTATTAGTCAACATTGTTAATGGTGAATGTTAACATTAATAAATGTTACCATTAATGTTAATATTAGTTAGTTGATGCTATTATATTGATAATAATACTTATTATAATAAATAAAGTTATTATTGTTATTATTGTAATAATACCTACCTTTCAGGGTTGTTCTGATAATGAAATGATATCATTTAGCTGGCATATAGTAGGTGCTCAATAAATGCTAACTAGTATTATGATGAATAACTGATATATGTTTAGGTCCAGTTGTTCAAGAAAGTATGGTAACTCAAGAAAGTTTAGCAAGCATTTTAGGCAGTAAAGTGTAGGAATTAAGAGCCTGGGCTCCCAAGTCTGACAGAACTTGGGTCCAATTCTAGCTGTAGCACTTTAACTAGCTGTGTTACCTTGGACAGATCATGGACCTTCTTAAGTCTCAGTCTTCTCATCCCTCAAATGGGGATAACAGAATCCACCACATAGGGTTTTTGGCACTCTTTTAATAGATAACGACCGGAAAGAATTTGTCACATTTTCTCACATGTGAGGTTGTGAGGACCACTGCTGTAGAAATACTATGGCCACTTCATAAATTACTGTTATTTAGACATCATTTTTCTCTCCAGTATTCACAGGTATAAACAACTGAGTCACTCTTTTTATATTCATCTGCTTTTGTCAGGTGTCTAAAAACAGCATCAAAAAACAGAGATTTAAGGATTACTTTTAAGAAGCACTTAAAGATTTTCAAGATGATGCACCAAATTTCAAGAAGCCTCTATTATATTTCATAGCAAGAGACAGGCATTTGGCAGTAACTTTTCTGGATACTACTATACTAAGCAGTCTACTGTTTGGGGGAATTTTCCAAGAGGAGGCACATTGTAAATACATTAAAATGTTTACAATGAAATAAAATTAATCCTCTAAGTACTGTGAGATGGTGTACAGCTAATATTTTATCATGAAAATACAACTGCTAATATAATTCTAAAGGAAAGACAAGGTTGAAAGATTGCTGCTTCAAAGGCATTTTGTAAAAAATAAAAATAAGATCAAGTTAAAATTTTTTACTGCGTCAAAATTCTTAAAGTTAAGTTTCTTACAATAAGTACATTTTTTTAATTAAAAAAAAAAAAAGATTGCACTGGAAGTGGTGTCAAGGAGGAAGCCGAACAAGCTGACATTCATTGACTGTCGACCACATTACATGATCTCATTTAAACCTCACGGCAACCACATGAGGTGGATGCTCGTGTTAGCCCCATATTACAGAGGAAAAGACAGGCCCAGAGAGGTCAAGTAACTTGTCCAAGAGCACACAGTGAATTAGTGATTCAAATATGGG
The DNA here is from genome assembly GCF_030028045.1 of Hippopotamus amphibius kiboko. NCBI lineage: Eukaryota > Metazoa > Chordata > Mammalia > Artiodactyla > Hippopotamidae > Hippopotamus > Hippopotamus amphibius. Next base: position 17,121,726 of record NC_080203.1, on the reverse strand, counting down.
TCTAATAGAGAACAGACATGCGGTTGCCAAGGGGGAGGTGGAGTGGGGGAGGGATGAAGTGGGAGTTTGGGATTAGCAGATGCAAACTATGATTTTTTTTTTTTTTGGCACACGGGCTTAGTTGCTCCGCGGCATGTGGGATCTTCCTGGAGCAGGGATCGAACCCATGTCCTCTGCAATGGCAGGCGGATTCTTAACCACTGCGCCACCTAGGAAGCCCCGCAAACTATGATTTATAGAATGCATAAACAATGGATAGCACAGGGAACTATATTCTATATCCTATGATAAGCAATAATGGAAAAGAATGTGAAAAGTATATGTATATATATATATGTATAACTGAATCATTTTGGTGTACAGCAGAAATTAACACAACATTGTAAATCAACTGTACTTCAATAAAACAAATTAAAAGAAAAGCATGGGTCTATTTAATTCCAGACTCCATAGTCATTCCAGATCTGGCCCTTGCACTGATACCAATGACCTGAGTGCTCTCAGACATGTCATTCAGTTTGTGTCTTATATCAATTAAGTTGCTTTGGACTTCAAGCAGTAGAGTAACACCAGTTTAAACAACAAATACATTTAATTTCCTCACCTAACAAAGTTTGGAAATAGTCCCAGTGAAGAGACTGCAGCTCAAGCCCCAGTCCCTTCTCTCTGTCTTTGCACTCTCCTACCTTCAGTGGGTAAGCATGGTCTCCCACTCAACAGTGCAGTCAGCAGCTCCAAGCATCACACAATCGCTTGACAACTTCCAAAAGCAGGAAGTGGGTGTAAGGGAAGAGACTTTCTCTCTCTATGCCTCTCTCTTTGATTAGAGAAGAAAACCTTTTCCAGAAACCCTCCAGTGGACTTCCCCTTTGTCTCATGGACCCAAACCAAGCCACATGGCCACCTGTAACATGATAAGAGAAATGGGTTTGTTGTGCTTGGTTTGAACCAGTAATGACAGTGGCTAGGGACATCTTCCCTGAGATCAAGGGCTCTTGGCTTGAAAGACAGACATGATCAGGGTCCTGCTATCAAGGAAGACATGGAGCTGGGAAGGCCATTCAGCAGGCACCCAACAGCATCTGACTTGGTCCTCCATTTCCTTATCAACAGATGAGCAAGTTGCTCTGGGCCAACTCTCAGTGGGAAGGGGAGCCTCTAGCTGCAGTTAAAAGACAAAACAAAATAAAAATCTCACTTAACCACAAAATACACAAAAATACACTTAATCAGCATATGCACAGTCAACTCAAGCTCCTTCTCCATCCCTCAAACTACACTGGCTTTTGTAAGTGCTTTTCTCCATCAAAGCTGACCTTGACATTCCTTTTAAACTAAGTTTTATGGATGGTGGTCCTAGGGGTGGGAGGGCATATATAGGGCCTTGTCCTTCCCTCCTGGCTTCCCCCCACCCCCCACACCCCCATCTGAGCATCTGATCTCTAGCAATCTGGGTTTGGGAAGTTGTCCTGTCCCATGCTGCTCATAGAAGGTAATAAGATACATTGGAAATTGTCCACTGCAATAGCATAATAGATCCAGAATAGATTTGTTTTCTGTTAGATTTCTAAGTGAATTATAGTTGACCTCAAGTCCAACTCAATCAGAAATTTTTTTACCACATTTTGTATTGTGCTAAAAAAAATCAACAGTTGTCATGTTTTCTTTTAAAGCAGCAGTCAGATTAATCTTGTAACAGTTTAGTGACTTAAAACACCAGCCCCCAAAATGGTTTAGGGATCTGTGTTATGGCAAGAATTCTCATTTATTATTTTGCACTTAATATTTTACCGTCAGCCTCTTACCCCAGGGAAATGTAGACACTGAATACTTGTCAAAATATTTCATAACATTTCTAAAATTGCAGTACTATGAAAGCTGTATTTAAACTGTAAGTCAGATCCTTGATAACACTACGTTTTTTTTTCCATATGTAGAAGATTTATTTTCCTATCTTTATAGGAAATGTGGGTTTTTTTCCCCACAGCTTTTCCAAAAGACTTATGGCAGACTGTCTTTCCCTTTCCAATGCAGTGATTCAGTTGTCATTTCAACTTTTTCCTCATTTCCTTTTAAATACTTCCTGAGCTGGAAAAAAAATGAGTACGTCACTCCTATGCATGTAGCACCCTCAGCTGTCTCCTCAAGCAAAAGGAAGTGGAGAGAGAGTAATTATCTTGTGAATCCAATCAGTCCTCACTGTTGACAGTCAGTCTAGAACACTTGACCTCACCTTGGTCTCAGCAGCCTTAGGAGGAGGAAAGTCAAAAAAATACCTGATTTATCAGGACCAGTTACTCCCTATCTGGCCTTGACTTGCCTTCGTTTATTCATTCACTCAAAAGGACTAATTGTGCCCCTCCTATGTGACAGGAAACAGCAATGAACAAGACAAAGATGTTTGCCCTCAAGAAGTTTATACACACCCTGTGTTGGGGAAAATGAATATCCTGCAGTGAAAACACAGAAGATGAGAGAAGGAAGGAATTTTAAAGAGCCTCCAGGATGGTTCAGCTTCCTCAGGGGATTGATGAAATCTTGGACCCAGAGGAGGTATGTAATTTATTGTATCTGAAGACACACAACTGGTCCATGGAGCTGGAATTGGAACCCATATCTCTTGAGTAATCATTGCCTAAGTTGCCTATATGGGAGGCTCCTCAATAGAGAGTGAATGCTTGGTGGTCTGTAGAGGTGTCATCAAAGGTATCAGATGAGTTCAGGAGGGGAGGGAGGGGAACGTTGAAGTGGCTTATTCATCGGGCAGTAGTATTCTTCCCAAACATCTCACCTTATGCATTAGTTTCCTAGGGTTGCTGTAGTAAGTTATCACAAAATGAGTGGCTTGAAACAACAGACATTGCTTCTCTTGCAGTCCCAGAGGCTGGAAGTCTGAAGTCAAACTGTCAGCAGGGTAGGCCCCCTTTTGGAGGTGCTGAAGGAGAATCAGGTCCACACCTGTCTCCTCGCTTCTCATGGTTGCTGCCAACCCTTGCCTTTCCTTGGCTTGTACCTGCATCACCCCAATCTCTGCCTCCATCATCACATGGCCATCTTCCCTGGGTGTGTCTGTGTCCTCACACGACCTTCTTATAAGAACACCAGTCTTCGGATTTAGGGCCCACCTTAATCCAGTATGACCTCATCTTAATTGCATCTGCGAAGACTATTTCCAAATAAGGTTAAGTTCTGAGAGGATGTGAATTTGGTGGGGGAGGGGGGCACTATTTAACCCAGTACACCTTATATTAGGATTTAGTACCAGCAGAATTAGCATGGGTGTTTGAATGATGTCTAGACTCTTCTTTAACCTTTTCTTCCTAGGGCAAAACAAACGAAAACCAAACTCCAGTTTTGAAAAGAATGTATACAAAAGCAGAATCTGAATGGAATGCTTCTGGTTGTTATTGGTAACTCCTTGTTTCTCGGAAAATACCTAAGTGGGGAACTTGTCGATAGCTTCCTATCAGAAGATCATTTTAATGCTTGGCCTCTGATTCTTCCTGGAATCAACTACTCCATTCTTGAGACGTCTTGGTGTTGCCCCCCCGCCCCCGCTTGCCTTTCTGCCGAGTCGCATATTAACGTAGCACCTAGCTTCCAGCAACATCAGCGCAGTGATCATCGCAATTTCAAGGAGAAGACAGTTGATTTCATCTCATCAACATGGGCAAAGACTCTTGCAAGCAAATACCATGAAGGGTCTCTTTACTAATTACTGACACAATTCAAGTAGAATTTATACCCATCTACTCTCATGGCCGCTGTTTCCAATCCTGCAGATCGAAACCAGCTCATGTGGGATTCTGTGACTAGGGAACAAATTCCAGGGCTTCTCCATCCTGTGGCTCCCCAGAATTCCCTGAGATCAGTTTAAGGGACCTGCTGGGGAGGTTGCGAGACCTCATTCACAGCACAGCGTTCCAGCTACAGAGTTGAGGAAGATTGCACAGCTCTGCTACCAAAAGAGCAAAGCTGTGGATTTCCCTGGTTGTCCAGTGGTTAAGACTCTGCCCTCCCAACGCAGGAGGCCCGGGATCGATCCCGGATCATGGAACTAGATCCCACATGTGGCAGCTAAGAGCCATCAAGCGGCAATTAAGATCCCGCATGCTGCAACTAAGATCAGGCGCAGCCGAATGAATAGTTTTTTTTTTAAAAAAGAGCAAAGTCATCTTACCACTAATTTCATCTTTGAAATGGAAATCTCAAAAAAGAGACTGCTGTTTCTGCTGAGAAGTACAAAGGCCCTTGTTTTAGGTAAAGTAGGTGTAATGGGAATTCAAAATCAGATCATGATGAAAGTTTGAGCCCCTTAGATGATCTTCTTTCTGTTCAGGATTGTCTGTTTTGTTTGCTTCATGACAACAAAAAACCATCTCACCATATTCCAGGGAGAAAGCTGAATGACATGAAAGCAACCATTGAAATCCTTAGATTTGCTCAGGTTCTGGTGTAGAGGCAAAATTCTATTGCTTCTCAGCACTTTTTTTAAACCAAGCATATCCAGTTTGTTCTTCCCAAATATGCCAGTCAGATAGATCATGGCACCAAATAAGAAATAAAGCTTCCTAGTAATTCCTGGGAAAAGAATTGCGCTGACAGATATTGCAAATCTATTTCATCCTTGTCACCAGACAAGTTGTTGGATCAGGATTTGTGCAAAAATAAGCCAGAGCCAAAAAGGTCTTCAGAAGAACTGTTTGTTGCTACTGGTTTGTAATTTTTTATTTCATTGAACAAGGAGACGTTTTTCTGCACTGTGGCACAAATCTGAATATCCTTCCTCCACTTGGCACTCCCTACTTGGCCAGTCCCATTCAAACAACCAGTAGAACTCAAAAATGAGTCGCAGGCCCCACTCTGATTGGCCTGTAGTGTCCCTGAAGTGCAGTCATACATAATGAAAGTAATGATGGAAGTCAGGGGAGGATGTGTGGCTCATTCCATGCCTTTCCATTGATCTTTTTTTTTTTTTTTTTTTTTTTGCATTTTTCAAATTCCATTGATCTTTAAATAAACAGATATGTTTTTACTACCTTTCTCACTTTGGGCATTTTTCCCCCTGTCATTTGCTGTATGGGAAAACTGTAGCTTCATGAAGCACTTTTTCTTACAAAGCATGAGCTTGCAAATATCAATAGACATTTGTGTGTGTGTGTGTGTGTGTGTGTGTTTACTTGCTTATCTTTTTCCACTTCTATTGAAGTGAAATTGACAAATAAAATTGTAATATATCTAAAGTGTACAGTGTGGTGAAAAGGAGTCTGACAATCAAGTTAATTAACACATCCATCACCTCGCATAGTGAACTTTTATTTTACTTATTTATTTTTGAGCAAGAACACAAGTTCTACTCTCTTAGCAAACTTCAGTTATACAATACAGTATTATCAACTAGAGACACCATGTTATACATTAGATCCTCAGAAATTATTCATCTTATAACTGAAAGTTTGTACCCTTTTACCAAACCTTCCCCATTTCCCCACTTCCCTGTTCCTGGCAACCACTATTCTACTGTTTCTATGAGTTAAACATTTTTTTTTTAAGATTCCACATATGAGTGATACCATGCAGTATTTGTCTTTCTGGCTTATTTCACTTAGCATAATACCCTCCAGTTTCATCCATGTTGTTGCAAGTGGCAGATTTCCTTCCTTTTTTTTTTTAAGACTGAATAATATTCTGTTGTATACAGATACTAATTTTCTTCATTCATTCACCTGTTGATGGACACTTAAGTTGTTTCCATACCTTGGCTATTGTACATAATGCCACAATGAACATGGGAGTACAGATATCTCTTCTAGATAATGGTTTTGTTTCCTTCAGATACCTCCATACTGTTTTCCATAGTAGCTATACCAATTTGCATTCCCACCAACAGTGTACAAGGGTTCTGTTTCTCCATAACCTCACCAACATTTGTTATCTCTTGTCTATTTGGTAATAGCCATCCTAACAGTTGTAAAGCGATATCTCATTGTGGTTTTGATTTGCATTTCCCTGATAATTAGGGATGTTAAGCACATTTTCATGTACCTGTTGCCATTTGTATGTCTTCTTTGGGAAAATGTCTATTCAGGTCCTTTGTCCATTTTAAAATTGGGTTTTTGGGGAGGGGGTTCTGTTGAGTTGTATGAGTTAAGTGTACGTTTAACCCCTTATTAGATATGTAGTTTGCAAATATTTTCTCTCATTCTGTGGGTTGCATTTTCATTTTATTAATGGTTTCCTTTGCTGTGCAGAAGCGTTTTAGTTTGATGTAGTCCCCCTTGTTTATTTTTACTTTTGGTGTCAAATCCAAAATATCATTGCCAAGATCAACGTCAAGAAGCATATCCCCCTAGGTTTTCTTCTAGCAGTTTTATGGTTTCAGGTCTTACATTCAAGTCCTTAATCCATTTTGAGTTGATTTTTGTGTATGGTTTAAGATAAGGGTTCAGTTTCATTCTTTTTCCTGTGGCTATCCAGTTTTTTCAACACCATTTATTGAAGAGATTATCCTTTCCCCATTGTATATTCTTAACTCCTTTGTCAAAAATTAATTGACCATAGACACATGGGTTTATTTCTGGGCTTTCTATTCTGTTCCGTTAATCTATGTGTCTGTTTTCATGCTAATATCATATGGTTTTGATAACTGCAACTTTGTAATATAGTTTGAAATCAGGAAGTATGATGCCTCCAGCTTTCTTTTTTTTCCTCAAAATTACTTTAGATATCCGGGGTCTTTTGTGGTTCCAGATAAATTTTAGGATTGCTTTATCTATTCCTGTGAAAAATATCATTGGAATTTTGATAGGGATAACATTGAATCTGTGGATTGCTTTGGATAGTATGGACATTTTTAACAATATTAATTTTTCCAATCCATGAACATGGAATATTTATCCATTTATTTGTGTGTCTTCTTTAATTTCTTTCATTGATGTCTTATAGTTTTCAGTGCACAGATCTTTCACCTCATAGTGCCCTTTTCTAGCTTTGGTACCAGGGTAATGTTGGCCTTGTAAAATGAGTTGGGAAGTGTTCTCTCCTCTTCAATTTTTTTGGAAGAGTTTGAGAAGGATTGGTATTAATTCTTTTTTAAATGTTTGATAGAATTTACCAGTGAAGCCATCTGGTCCTGTATGTTTTTGTTTTGGGGAGTTTTTTTGTTTCTTTGTTTTTGTTTTTGTTTTACTGATTCAATGTCCTCACTAGTAATTGACCTGTTTAGATTTTCTATTTTTTATGATTTAGTCTTGGTAAGTTGCATATTCCTAGGAGTTTATCCATTTTTTATATATTATCTAATTTGTGGTGTATAATTGTTCATAGTAGTTTCCTATGATCCTTAGTACTTCTGTGTTATCAGTTGTAGTGTCTCCTCTTTAATTTCTGATTTTATTTATTTGAGCATGTTTTTCTTAGTCTATCTAAAGGTTTGTCAATTTTGTTTCTTTTTAAAAAGCCAGCTCTTAGTTTCATTAACTCTCTATTATCTTTTTTAGGCTCTAATTTACTTCCTCTCTGATCTTTGTTATTTCCTTCCTTCTAATAACTTTGGGCTTACTTTTTTCTTCTTTTTTTAGTTCCTCCAGGGACTAAAAAGTTAGATTGTTTATTTGAGATCTTTCTTTTTTCTTAATGTAGGTGTTTTTCACTATAAACTTGCTTTTTAGAACTGTTTTTGCTGTATTCCATAAGTTTTGGAAAGTTGTGTTCCCATTTTCATTTGTCTCAAGATATTTTTTTATTTCCCTTTTGATTGCTTCTCTGACCTATTGGTTATTCAAGGGCAAGTTGTCTAATGTCCACATATTTGTGAATTTTCCAGGCTTCTTCTTATAATTGATTCCTAACTTCATACCATTGTGGTCCAAAAAGACACTTGATATGCTTTCAGTCTTCTTAAATGTATTAAGACATTTTATGACTTAACATGATCTACTTTTAGAATGCTCCATGTACACTCGATAAGAATGTGTATTCTGCTGCTCTTGGATGGAATGCTCTGTATATGTGTGTTAGGTCCAACTGGTCTAAAGTGTAGTTTAAGTTCAATATTTCCTTATTGATTTTTCTGTCTGGATAACCTACCCATTGTTGAAAGTGGGTATTGAAGTCCTCTACTATTATCATATAGCTGTTTATTTCTGCCTTCAGATCTGTTAATATTGCCTTATATGTTTATTTAGGTGCTCCAATGCTGGGTGCATAAATAACTACAATTGATATATGCTCTTGATAATTTATCAATAGACATTTGGATAAATAAATTACGGTGGACCCTTCAAAGGATTCCTGAAGAGCCAATAAAAAGCAGAAAGTAGATCTGTGTGTATCCACATGGAAAAAGCCTTTTTAAATGCAATTAAAAATATTTTTTTATTTATATGGCTGCACTTGATCTTAGCTGCAGCACATGGGATCTTCATTGCCACATGTGGTATCTTCACTGTGGCACACAGGATCTTTTAAATTGTGGCATATGGGAATTTAGTTGTAGCATGTGGGATCTAGCTCCCTGACCAGGGATTGAACCTGGGCCCCACTGCACTGGGAGCACAGAGTCTTAACCACTGGACCACCAGGGAAGTCCCTTTTAATACAGTTTTTAAAGGTTACTTCCCATTTACAGTTATTACAAAATATTGGGTATATTCCCCATTTGGTACAATATGTCCCTGAGCCTATCTTAAAACATGGAGAGATCTTTGAAATATAATATTAAGTGAAGAAAAAAGGGGGACACAGAACAATATGCATACTACAATCCCATTTGAGTAAAAAGAAAAAACAGGAAAGAAAATCAAAGATATGTATACATGAACAAGTAAAGTCTGTAAGAAAACACAAGAAGCCATTGACAGTGGGTATGACCTCTGGGGAGGGTAAGGGGATAGAGGTGTTCTCATTTTGTACTTCTTTAGTATTTGAGGAGGTTTCTATTCCTTAAAGCTACTAGGTGTTATTTTTGTAAATTTAATAGGCCTTTTGAAGAGTTAATTATAAATATATACATATATATATATATTTGCAATAATATGCAAGTGGAAAAAAGAGAAAGAGAGTTGAATGGGCCCAGAAATCTGTATTTTCAAGAAACATCCCAGAGAATTCTGATGCAGATGCTCCAAGACATTTTGACACATTTGCTCTACCTCTTTGTGTGTGTGTGTGTGTGTGTGTGTGTACATTGTGGGACACTTGAAAGTAACTTGCAGATATTTTACCAGCACTTCACCCTTATATACATCAGCATGTACCTTCTAAGAACAAAGATATTCCCCTACATAAGTCCAGTGCCATAATCACACCTAAGACATTTAACATTGATGAAATAATAACAAACAGTCCAAATTAAGATTTCCTAAATTGTTTCATAATATTTTTTTCTAACTTTTTCACTCTGATATCCAGTCGAGAATCATGCATTGCATTTAGTTTTCTTGTCTCTTTTGTCTCCTATAAAACTGTCCTCCACCCCCTTTCATCCCCTGCCTTTTGAGTTCCATATTTTGGGAAGAACTAACTGCTCTATAGCCGGAGTTCTTGTTGCATTTTCCCCTCTCATTCTATTCTCTTTCTCTTTTTCTAGTGTTTGCAAAAACAAGTCTCCAATTTCTGCCATGATTCTCCATTGAACCCACTACAATCAGGCTTTTGCTCCCACATTCCATATACATATCAAGGTCATCAATGACCTCCATGCTCCCCTATGGCCTCCACATTCCCCAGTGACCTCTATGTTTCCAAATCCAATGGCCAGTTTTCAAGCCTTATCTTCTTTGACCCCTCAGTGGCATTTGACACAGTGAATTACTCCACTTCCTTGATACACTTTCTTCCCTTAGCTCCCAAATCAACACCCACCCCCTTGGCTTTTTTTCCCCTACCTCACTGGCCATGCCTCAGTCTCCTTAGCTGGCTCCTCCTCACCTTCTCACTTTTAAACATTGGAGTGACCCCGGCCTCAGACCTCTATTTCTACCTTTACTCACTTGTCTGCTTCTGCCCTAACCTCATACAGTCAATTCTGAACACAGTAGCTGGTGTGAGCCTTTAAAACACTTAAGTTAGGCCATGTTCCTCCTCTTCTCTCCTCAAAACCCTACAGTGGCTGCTATCAGAGGGTCTTTCCTCCATGGTTCCAGCTCTCATGGGGCTCCTGTAATGCTGTTTCCTCTCTTTGCCTCTTTGCCACCTGCCCCTACCCTATCCCTGCAATCTCTGTGATGTTGTCTCCTATTGCCCTCCCCCTCAGGTGACTCTATTCCATCCAGCAAGTCCCCTTGATGTTTCTCAAGTCTGTTTCTGCTTCAGGCCTTAACTCTTGCCCCAGATAACCCCATTGGTCACTCGCCAACTTCATTAAGGGCGCTTCCCAAGTGTCACCTTCTCTGAGAACTCTTGTTTCTCCATTCTCTGTAAAATAGCAACACTCCCCCCACCCTGCTGGGCACTCCCCAACTCTCTTATCCTGCCTTATTTTCTTGATATCATTACCTTGCATATTATGATTTCGTTGTTAATTTATTTACTGCCTGTATCCCTGTACTAAAATGCAAGCTCCAAAAAGGAAGAGATTTTGCTTTTTTCACAGCTCTAAGCCCAGTGTCTAACCTAGCACATAGGAAGCCCTAAAGAAACATTTTTATGAATGATGGAATGAACGAATCATGTACGTATGTAAAGGCATAGAAGAAGATCTGTGTGGATACATGCTGAACTGATCATAGTGGTACCTATGGGGAGTGGGATTATGGAAGGGGGATTTTCACTTCTGACTTCATACGCTTCTCTATTGCTTGAATGTTTATAGCCAGGACATATTATCTTTGTAATTAGAAAAATATAAACAATAGGGATTTTAAAAAGAATAAGAGCTTTAAAGAGCCAAAAAGCTGCTTAGGAGAACGGGTCGGGCAGCAGGTGGCAGGGTTGTTTCAACTTTTGCTTCTCTCTGCCAGACTGGTGTGCATCAGAGCCCACAGATGTGCTGGGCTGCTCCTGGCAGAATGCCAGTAAGAGTGGTGTGAACATAGGGAAAAAAGGCCGCAATTACCATACAGCACAATTGACCAGTGCCTATATCTGGGTGTGGGGTTACCACAGATTTTTTTTTAATCTTCTTTACTTTTTTGTGTATGTTTTGATTTTTTTCCATATGGACATGTAGTACTGGTGGAATAAGGAAAAGAAAAGCATTTCTTTTTTTAAAAGAAAAAAATTAAGGTCCTGCCTCCACAAGCAGGAGGCTTCCCCAGGCCAAGATTTTAGATGCTTCTACTTACATTGCCTTGCCCATGAGACCACCAAGGAGGTGGCTTCAGCTAACTTCAAAACCATAACCCAGGCGTTCAAACTTATCAATGTCAGTAGATTAAGGAATCACCTCTGTTCCCAGTTACTAAAAACTTCCCAGGAATTAGCTGAGGAGTTGTTTTGAAGCCTTAATAAGTTCACAACTACAGTCTTTGTACATCTCCATAAATACATATTTAAAGAAGAAAATCATCAGACATTTTCCCCTTACTCTTCTCCCCAAGCTTTTCTCTGCTTTAGAACAGCTGCTCTTACCAGAGGCAGTTCTAAGCAGCATGGTTTTGTCCCTGCCAACATCAGCCAACAATTAAATGAAAGGTTCAGCTCTACATGGCTGAAGTGGGAGGCAGGAGGGCCAGGCAGTGCTCATGCTGCCAGCTGAGTGTGACTGTTGCTTGTGTCACTGGGCCTCCAGGATCTACATGCCTATCTCACCTTTGTGTTAAGACTTTGTTGTTAGTGCCCCACCCCCACCCCCACACACCTTAATGTCCATTGACAGATGAATGGATAAAAAAGATGTGGTACAAATAGACAGTGGAATACTACTCAGCCATAAAAAATGAAATAATACCATTTGCCGCAGCATGGAGGGACCTAGAGATTGTCACACTGAGTGAAGTAAGTCAGACAGAAAAAGACAAATATCGTATGATATCATTTATATGTGGAATCTAAAAACAGGCTACAAATGAACTTATTTATGAAACAGAAACAGATCCACAGATATGGAGGACAGACTAAGTAGAATTTAATCCAAGAACATAAAGTTGGTTCAAATTCAAAGACCAGTGGATAAAGAAGATGGGGTAAATATATACAATGGAATACTACTCAGCCATAAAAAAAAGAATGAAATAATGCCATTTGCAGCAGCACAGATGGACTTTTATCATACTAAGTGAAGTCAGATAGAGAAAGACAAATACATGATATAACTTATATGTGGAATCTAAAAAATGATACATATGAACTTATCTATAAAACAGAAGTAGAGTTACAGATGTAGAAAATAAACTTATGGTTACCAGGAAGTAATGGGGGTGGGGGGAGGGACAAAGTGGAAGATTGGGGTGGACACACACACACTACTATATATAAAGTAGATAACTACAAAGGGCCTATTGTAGAGCACAGGGAACGCTACTCAATACTCTGTAATGACCTATATAGGAAAATAATCTAAAAAATAGTGGATATATGTATATGTAAAACTGATTCACTTTGCTGTACACCTGAAACTAACACAACATTGTAAATCAACTATACCCCAAAATAAAATAAAAATTAAATTAAAAAAAAGATTTTGTTGTTAGTACCCCGCCCCTGTACACCTACAACACACAGACATGCACACGTGTGTGTTCACATACGCAAGTGCACACACACGTAGCTCCTGACAGGAAGTACCTGAGGCACCTCTGCCCCCCTGTATTTTCCCCTGTTACCAGGCACCTCTTCCATCTCCCAATTCATGCTGTCAGGTCCCCCCGGGGCTGCCTGGCCAATGTCCATCATCCTATTGAACTTCCATGGCCCCGACCCTCCTCCATCCCCACTCCCTGCCCCTGACTATCTATACCCATTGTACACATATTGATATTTCAGTCAGAGCTCCTTTGGATACAAGGAATAGAGACCCACTCAAGCTGGTTCAACAACAAAGTGTGTGGTGGAGCAGGAAGGTGGGCACAAGTTATTGTGAGGAGACCCAGATCTCATGGTGCTCCCAAAAAAGCCATCACAACGGGACCTGGGACAGGAAAAGAGGCAGCTGCAATTTCTGGCTCTCCTTCCAGAGGCCCACGCTCTCTCTCTCGGTATCTCTGCTCCTCTCAGAATATCTGTTCCATTCTTCTCTTTCTCTTGACCGGTTTCTTTCTAACTTTTGCTCAGGGATGGTCCCTCACATTTGGCCCAGCTCCAAGTCTGTCTTACAGCCTTTTGGACCCGACTTAGATGGTGGCTTAGACTCTTGGCTCTCCAGTACCATATTCCCAAGAGGGGAATCTGATTGCTTAAGTTCATCTTCAGCCAGGACACAGGAGTCCTGTGGGACCAACCTGCCTATGAAGGGGCCATCATTGCTCAAATGCCCACCAATCCTGCTGCAATCGGACAAGACTGGAAAGGATGAGGTCTCATGGACATTTAGGGTTACAGGAGTGACGGGCTGGGCCTATTCCCTGTGGGTGGGCAGGCAAATTATTAGCATCTCTAGAACAGCAAGCCTGGAAACTGTGCTCTGATGAAAACCTAGACCAAAGGGCTTTATCTACAAGGACTTGCAAATCCTGCCTGATATTCATGTGCCCAGTCTATTTTCAGAGACTCTTAGAATTGTCCAGTCCTAAGGTCCATCAAGCCTCCTAATACCTGTCCTAGCCCCTGTCACTGGTCCCACACTACCTCTATTTAAGTATCCTTGTTGAAACAAAATGTGGTATATTCATATAATGAAATATAATGCATCCATACAAAGGAATGAAGTAGTGACCCGTGCAAAACCAGGGAGGAACCTTGAAAACATTATGCTAAGGAAAAGATGCCAGTCACGAAAGACCACATACTATAGGATTCCATTTCGTATGAAAGTCCAGAATAGAGACATCTATAGAGACAGAAAGATTAGTGGTGGTCCAGGGCTGGGAATGGGGGTGGGGTAGGAGAGTGATAGATAAACGGTACGGAGTTTCTTTTTGAGGTGTTGAAACTTCTAAAAGTCTAGAATTTACTCTGGTGATAGTAGCCCATATCTGTGAATATACTAAAATTCACATCTCCCAAAACCTCAAAAGTGCAAAAAGACTTTTTCTCGGGCTAGTGAGAAATTGTTCAAGTGAAGGAAAAATATTAGACACCCTAACTTCCAATTAACTTTGCCTCATCATGAGATGAGTCATGAAATACACAAAGATACAAATCCCAGCAAAAGATAGTCAAGTGCAGTAGTGAAATTCTGTCCCAGAGCACACGGTCTTCCCACACTAGTTTGAAGAATGAAAGCATAAGGGGATACCTGCGTGGATGATGGAGTTAGACTCTGCCAAGGAGTTGCTAGAGTTTAACAGAGCAATTGCTGTTGCTTGTGGGAAGTGGCACATTTAGATGTGGGACAGGCTATGGCCAGTAGGTCAGAACAAATTTTGGAAACTCGAAAGTGGTCCAGCTTGTTTGACGGGCCCAAGAGTGATTTTCCGTACCACGGCTGCATTTGTAGAACTTGTAGGATATTATCTCAAAGTATTTTTAAGGGTAAACTGAGCAGTAATATGTTTCCAAAACTAATAGCATAAAGAAACATAGGGAAAAGACCAGTGCAGCCGTAAAGGAAAGAACCAACCATAGGGCAAGATTTTTCAAGACTGACCTTCATGGAAGCTAGTTTATATTATTCAGCTCTTCTTTTGAAAGTTCAGTGTCTCTGTTAGAGTTTTTCAAATGTATTTAACCATTAAATATTTTGAAAATTATAACCTATAGCTAGCACCCCAACATGGGCTTATTGATCACTCATGCAAATAGCAAAAAACATAACATGGTTTTCACAATTAGCTGGTGCTAAAAATATGACCAAAATATGATTTATATGCTGACATAGACTTTATTACAAAATTTGAAAATAGAGAAATTAAATCACTCTACTTGCCACTAAAAAGTACAACATATAACAAGAAATAGCAATACTTGTTTACATTTTCGTATAAATTATGATATATATCACAAGATATTTAAACATGAGAACAGTGAGGTATTCTTTTTAAGACATTCCCCACAACACTCACTTTATATTAAGAATGAAATCCTAAGATTCCCGTGTTAGGTATATTAATATCAATAATAAAATATTACATCTCTTCTTGAACTTGCTTTTTCTCACCTGGTGATGTGAAAATCCTGTTTTACAAAGGTCTGCCTAGCAAAGGAAAGAACACAAATTGGCAGCATTTGGAAGCGCTTAGAATAGACCACTCTGAAACTCATGAATTATTTGGTATTCTACAGCTGTTTCCCTCCAGTTTTTAGAAATGGGGTTGGGATGGGCCGTCTTCACTTTGAAGTATTCTGGCTTCTTGTTTGCTTGATGCAGATACAGTTTGAAGACATAAATCTCTGCTTCTGGTGTCAAACTTCCTTCTTTCTGTCACAAGCTCACAGGAAATGAGTGGATGAAATAGACACATCTAATAGATAAGGTATAATAAATAATAATATCACAAATACATGTCACCAGAAGGACAGCCACTGCCCGTTCCATCACCTCTCCACTCCAGAGATGTTGTTAGCCCAGAGGAATTAATAAATCCTCACCCAGCTTCCCTTTTCAGAGATTGTGGGAGGTAGCCCTGCCCTGGAATTTGACCTAGCCTCCAAAATAAAGAAAAACACTTTCCGTTTCAAAGCTTCTGCCAGCTCTTGGAGTGGGTGGCTCTATGATAGGATTATGCTTTCTGCTCTAGAGCACCTGGCCCACCCACCCAGGGTACAGCCTGAGAGCAGAAAGAGAAACAAAACGCTGGCACTTGCTTTGCATGACCATAGAACTTGGTGGGGCCAGCTGGGCAGGTTTCGAGAACCTTTGCAACATGTTCCTCTTCCTCAGTTGGAATTAGACTGGACTGTCCTTGGTAATGAATGAGGACCCATGTTGATCCCAAGAGGGTCAGATCATCTCCTAAAGATATAGGATTTTGAGCCGCCTGCCTAGGTCCATTTACCATTCAAATCTGTAAAATGTTGATAAAAATAGTCCCTACATGATGGAGTCATTGTGGGGATTAAATTTCCATGTCTCATTGAGACTAAGATGTCATCAGCTGTAGGATAGACCATTATTTTATGTGCTATTAAAAAAGAGAGAACAAGCTATCCCTTGTTAAACTTTATACACCACTGATTTTGAGACGCCCTGGTGTCAGAAATGTTAAAATGTAAAATGTGCACATTTCCTAATTGCTGAAGTACAGTAGTTAATACTGATAAGGTGCTTAAAGCAGTGCTTGGCCTATAGGAAGTGCTCAAAGTTTGCTATTATGGGGTGGAACGTCCCTCTAGGAGGACAGTCATTCCCATCTTGAAAATGGAGGCCTTACTTACAAAGGAAGCCCACAGCCTTCAATAGGGAAGAGCAAGGGTAGGAACCCAGACGTGTCCACAAAGGACCCTTAGGTGGGGGTTCATTCTTTCATGCTTTTCCATTGAACCACTTTTAGTGTACCGTTTTGCATCCTCTCTCCATCATTGTAATCTCTCTAGTCACCCTTATATCCCAACCGTCTAATACTCCTACAGAACTCTGCGTGATGGAGCTGGTGAGGACTAGAAGGGGAATAGGGCCTGCTGCACTTTCAGCTCGGAGCTGGGGCCCAGGCAGAAGAGCGGCAGCACACTGCGAGAGGCCATTGTCAGGAGCCCCACGTGGGGACAGGCTCAGCAGTGAACTGTGGCCTATGTGGGAGAATGGCTCAGAGTGGTAGGAGGACCCACACCCAGATAAGTAGCTGCTCTGTGTATATCCAACTGACGACCAAACATGAGGGGCAAACCTGCTTCCTCGGACTTTAGGAAAAAAGTGATCCTGGGGGTGGCAGAAGTGACTAATGCGTAGGACACAGAGATGATGCAATTAGAAGACATCTTACACAACCCATACCAGCAGTCATTGAATCAGGTCAATATCTTTATTTCCTTACTTTTAAAGAGCACATATTCATATTTCATTATTTCTGAAATCAGAGCATGTGATTATGTTGATGGTGGGATGATGATAATTGATGATGGCTAACACTTACGTAAAACTTCATGTGCACTAGGTGTTATTCTAAGCACTTTATTTGTATTAACTCGTTTATAACCCTAGGGATTAGATTATCCCCTCTTTGACAGTTGAAGAATCTGAGGCACAAAAAGGTGAAGTCAATTCTCCTAGATGTCACGCAGGCAAACCTACTAAGTGGCAGAGTCATGACCCCAACCTTGACACTGTCATGCAACTTACCAAAACCATGGGATTTATGTTCTTTCCCCAAAGCTCTTTCTAAACCAAGTGTGCCTCTTAAGATATCTTAGAATCGAGGAAACCCAAGTGGTGGTTAAATGGTCTCTACAGTCCAATTCCAGTCCCAGCTTCACGCACTGGGGACCTCTGAGGGGCAGTGTAGGACAGTGGCAGAAGGCACGGCTAGTGGCCTCTAGCTGCATTTGAGTCCAGCCATGCCACTTACAAGCTAAGTGAGCTTGGGAGAGTTTTTAAATCTCTCTGATCCTCGGTTTCTTATAAGGACAATCATAACATTTTCTACCTCACAGAGCTGCTGTGATGATAAAAAGAGCTAATCCACCTGAAGTTCCTTGAACACAGCAGTGCTCCTTAAATGGAGACCATTTTCATCTTTCATTTGGCTTCCTGGTGTGCTCAGATAAGGGTCCTTCCCCTCAGTGTTCAGTGAAGGAGGTGGTTCTTACTAGGTGAAGACTCACATCTTTATCTAGTGCCACCTTTCAGTCAGCCCAGGCTCTGTAGACTCTTTCAGTGCATTAGAGGGTGTAGCAGTGGAAAGGGCTCCCTGCAAAGGCTACCAGGCACCCAGGGAACCGCTGCTACTACATGCCAGACCCAACTTCATCCCAGATGGGAATGCTTAACATTTGCTTACTTAAACTCGAAAACAAGTCCTCTAGATTTTTGTTTCATGTCGTTCACCTTTTTCGAATGTTTCAAACATGACTTAGGTCTGTGAGAAGCCCCAAAGGGCTTTGTTAGGAAAGACAAATACTCAAGTCAACGGAAAGCAGACACTGCCATCTTGAAGCAATGAATGAGCCTGCCAAGAAAAACACTCGAAATTAATGATTCAAGTGCTGAATTGATGCAAGACACCGAATTAAGGACTGCAGGGGATGCTGGGAGTGAGCCCCTGGTAATCTGACAAACCCCCTTCTCTCAAGCTTATTTCCTCCTGTTCTCATGGAATAGAAGAAAAGGGTTTAATCCTCCCCAAGTTAAAAGCCCTTTTTATGGGTTACTATTATGGAACTGGTGCATTTTAAGGAGGGGTTGGAGAAGAAAAGTGTGGTCAAGAAGGGAGAGAAAATGGTGCCATATGACCTAGTGGTAGGACATGTTTGTGGAGGAAGAGGAAATAGAACTCGAGTTTGCACTGTTGTTGTGTTTTCTTTTATAGAAGACATCTTGAAATTGACCTACAGATTATGGTAAATAAGTACAAGTTTGGTGCCTAGCTCCCAGAGACCATCTCATCCCATTTTGCTACAAAGGCCAGTTAGAAGGTGCCTCCCTAGTTTCTATTTTCACTCTGACCTGCTCCTCGGGGAATGTACATGGATCTTTGGTTGGAAGATTTCAGATCCTCCCCCTCAGTGAGTGTCTCTAAGAGCAAACCCCAACCACACCCAGCCATCATGCCTTGGCCCCAGTAGCAAACTCATGACCCTATCATTATATTCACACTGCTTCAACTAGCTAACCAGGTACAACCAAGCCAACTAAGGCATCAAAATACTTGCTCTCCCTAAGGGCCCCAGGGAGGATTTCTTGTTATATGTAATAACCAAACTCTGGGATCTCATCCCAGTTTTCAGCAAAATTTTGCTTTGGCTCAGCATTTCTGAAAATGAAATCAGTCATCTCTGAAAGGTAGAGTGTCTGCTAGGGCCATCTCTGGGCATGGTGCCCACCCAACTCATAGTTTCCAGATAGTACTATGGCGCTCATCTGGCCTTCAGAAGTTCACAGCCCTGATTCTCTGAGGAAGAGGCAGGTATGAAAAACACTTGGGGGAAATGTGTGGGTGGGTAACAAATAATTATAAGCCAGCTGGTAGACATTTGGTGAACTATTGTTCTAGGTGGGTTGAATCCTTAGAGGCTAAGTGACCACCTCCAATCTTTTCTGGAAGTAGTTGGGAGGAGATAAAACACATAAAATGAGCATCATGGATAGAGTTTAAGAAAAACACACAAGAGCAGCTAGAAACACTGAGAGCTCAGTAACACTTGTCACAGACAGTGGGAGAAACAAGAATAGCATAATGATTAAGAGAAAGGCAGGGAAAGGGGGCTTCGTAGGTTTAGATCCTGCCTTGCTATCCATAGTTCAGTAAGTTAATTAACTTCCTTGGGCCTCTGTTTCCCAATCTGTAAAATGGGTATAGTAACAGGATAGCTACCTTATGGAATTATTATAAGATTAAATGTGCTATTATATAGGAAATGATTCCGACACAGCTAAGTATATGCTAAGTGCTCTATATTATTGTTTCTGAGTTCCAAATGTTTCTAGAATGTTCAACTGATTTTGGTTGCTATGCCAGTTTAGCGAGCAGCCATTATGAACAGAGCAATTCAAAGGCGGATGAGAGGAGAGCTGATGTGAGTAAAACTTCCAAATTCAGGTCAGCGATTACCATCCGTAAAAATCTTATTCTTCTACACACCCACATTTTGGGGGCAGGGGAGAGTGGGGAGTGTTTCCACATGGAAATTAAAGATTGAAATTGCTTATTTCGGGAAAAGCAAAATTAAACAACATGGAGATACAACTGGGGCCGTCCCCACCTACTTCCTAGGCAGCTTCATAGGAAGCTGGCATTGGGCCTTTGAGCAGTGCGGGGTCATCTGGGTCTGGTTCTGTCACACACCTACTCTTTTCTATTCCACCATGTAACAAAGAACCAAGTCACCATTCTTTGGTTACCCATCACTTTGATGAGTGCAACTCTTCATTTCCTAGTAACCGTTTCCTTCCTCATTACTAAGCCCTACCACCCGAAGGCCTCTGAGCTCTTCCACTCTGACTCAGAACAAGAAGCCCGCATGGCAAGCCCGGCGCCATGAATCAGAGCTTTTCCAGTGTTTGTTGATAGGAAGGGAAGAATGCAGATATGGCAACAGTGATCACAATATCGCCGGCTTTGGAAACCTCTCAAACCAATTTCTAGTCACTCGTCATCTAAAGATTGTTCCTGAGGGGTAAAGCACCTTGATGTGAAGGCGGAAACGATGATGCAGAGACTACAAAGGGCTCCCTCTCTACCCCACCTTATCCTATGCCCCACTCACCCCCCTGGCCCATGTGCGCTTCATCCCTCTGGACAGGAGGAAAGGATTTAACACCAAATTCGCCTGCAGGTGTTGGTGGTCCTAAGTGTGACTCCTTTAGGTAGGATTTACAATTTTTTTTTGGCTGCACTGCACGGCTTGTGGGATCTTAGTTCCCCGACCACAGATTGAACCCAGCCCTCAGCAGTGGAAGCACAGAGTCCTAACC
This sequence comes from Hippopotamus amphibius kiboko, assembly GCF_030028045.1. Taxonomy (NCBI): domain Eukaryota; kingdom Metazoa; phylum Chordata; class Mammalia; order Artiodactyla; family Hippopotamidae; genus Hippopotamus; species Hippopotamus amphibius. The sequence goes on along the minus strand of NC_080203.1, from coordinate 17,101,121 downwards.
ACTAGACCACCAGGGAATTCACAGTATTTACCATTTGAAGGGAATCCCAGGTAGCCTAAGAAATCTCTAGCGGTGGACACCCAAGCCTTTGTGACCTCTAGTCCCCAAACCCCAGAATGACATAAGCTAGTTTGGATGATATCTTTCTCAATTATCCTAACTAAACCATTTCCCCCACACTGGTCATTCTCTAACCAATGACCCTTCTCATTTTCTTCCTAAGTCTCATTACTATCTAAAATCATCTTAATAATTTCTGTGTTTATTTGATTACTGTCTGTCTATCCTCTCAAGTATGGGACATACATGAGGACAGGAACTTTGGCTGGTTTGTTTATTCCTGTATCCTTTAGAGCCCAAAATAGTGTCTGTCACATAATACGTGCTCAATAAATATTTGGAAAGTGGGTGAAAGACTAATGAACTGAAATGATTTTTAAATAAGTTCTCCTGAAAATAAATTGTCCACCTCCCCATAGCCTGTGATAATTCAGACCCCATACATTTTTTATGGGGCAAACAAGACTCCCCTCTGTCCCACCGGTACATTAATTTGCATAGGGCCACGGCCGTGAAAAGGAGTACCTGGTATATTGTCACCATCGTCACTCAAGGGACTTTGGGCAAGAGGTAAGCTGCAGTACAGGCTGCCAAAGGCCAGAATGCTCTCCTGGATGTGTACACACCAGCTTGGGGCCGGAAGGGAACACTTCACTTCTAACGTAATTGAAAGGCTGAAGAGGAGTTTGAAAGATGAAGATAACAGGTCTCCGCACGACAACCCCACAGAGCTGAAAGTTCAAAGGTTTCCACTTTGTTAGATGTACATCTTCTAATGATCCCCCGCTCTCTATGGCCTTTGCCTACAATAACCCTCACAATAGCACTAAGGTGTGTAGGTGGCGAGTATTATTAGGCCCATGTGCAGGTGGAGAAAGTGAGGCACGGCCAAGGCGGGGTGAGGCGAATCAACAAGCTGGCTTCTTCTGTACTCCTTTCAAGTCACCACTCATTGAGTACCTGCCTTGTACAAGGCATGATTCTCCAGCCATGTTAACCAATAGCCCAGGTTATTGCTCCCTTTCAGATGGTCCCAGGCTTGCTTGGCTCAGGACTGGAAGAGGCTTTTCTGACAGCCTAGGAGCTGAGCACACAGCCAGAAACGAACAGAGCTGGGAAGCCCAGAGCCCCTGAGATGACACCCAGTGCTTAAGAGTGGTGGGTTTCCTGTGTAGAATGAAAGGAACCTTCTGATTGGTTCATGATCGCAAGGCTCACTCTGGAGCCAGACACTGTGCTTACCCTGCATTATCTCATTAGGTCCTCACAACCCTGGAGATACAAAGTATCTTTATCCGCCTTTTAGAGATAAGGAAACTGAAGTTTACAGACTTGCCCAAGATCACTGAGCTAGTAAGTGGCAGAGCCACTTGAACATGGATCCCCAGGTCTCCTTGATTCTGGAGCCAATGTTAAGGCATCTGTGTTTCCAGCTGAAGACATGCCCACCAGTTCACTCCAGCATTTGGGCAGAGCACTGGGAAGCTGTCATCCTACACAGACCAGAAAGCTCATTCAGCTGGAGCTCCACACCATCCCTGTGGGCTTCAATGGCCGCATCAACAGCACAAGCGCTCAAAGGAGGAGTGACTACATGAATACTGTTGGTCTTGAATTTAATCTTCGAGAAAATGGAACCACATGTTTAGGGTCGTCTGTTGGAAAGTAACATTTTAGGAAGATTTCTAGCCAACAAGAGGTATAATTTGTAAGTTCCCACACATAAAGGGCTGGCCTCCAGCTATGTGATAAATGAGGCTCTCTAGGAAAGTTTTCCCCCATGGTTCTGGAAAATTGGGATTGCTTGCCTCCGCTGTCCTTCCTTCATATGCAGTGACTAAGCAGGAGGAAGTTGCAGTGATCATGGGCAAGGGCTCGGAAGTCAGACTGCCTGGATTCTACTCTTGGCTCTGATTCTTCTTAGCACTATAATCTTAGGCAAGTTGCTTCATCTTTGGGTACCTCCATTTCCTCCTCTGTCTTGTGGATTAAATGGCTTGTTATTTGTAAGGCACTAAAACAGAACCTGGCATGTAGTCAACACTCCATAAGTGATCATGCTGCTTCAAGTAAGAAATGATCCTGTGATGAAAAACTGGCCCGTGGGCAGACCACCACATAAACAAAGCAGAAGCAGCAAGTTGAAGGTTAAGCCTACAAGTTAAAAGTTCTGTGTACCAAGTATTTCTATTTCCTCTTTCCACTGTTTGTTGTTGAACTCCAGAGTATTAGTTAGATCGTGCCCCCACCAGAAGTCACACACTGTGACCACCAAAACTCAGAATTGCCCACCTCTGTCTTCTAGCAACTCTAGGTGACTCAGCACTCACTTTCTAATTCCCCCATAGAACTCTAAACCCAAGGCTAGCCTGAACCACAACAGTGGGTGACATTGGCAGTATATATTGACTGGCCCCTCTCACTCCTTCCTTCAGCATCTCCCTCCTCCAATTCTCCCAGATACTCAGTGCCCTTGTAATGACCCTGCCTGGGCAGGGCTCCTTGCAAGAAGACACTCATCAGGCTATTGGTCTAGGATTCCAGACCTTCCCCAAATGGCATTCTGGTTGAGCAAAACCTACATCCCCAGTAGCTAGTTGGATTTAAATAGCCTAAACCCACATTCACAAAACAAATAGGCTCCACCTAAATTGCTTCCTAGGGTCTTCCCTGGTGGTCCAGCAGGTGAGACTCTGCACTCCCAATGCAGGGGGGCCCAGATTTGACCCCTGGTTGGGGAACTAGATCCCAAACACATGCCACAGCTAAAGAGTCTGCATGCCGCAACTAAGAGTCTGCATGCCACAGTTAAGAAGCCTGCATGCTGCAACTAGGATCTTGCATGCTGCAACTAAGACTTGGCATAGCCAAAACAAGTAAATAAATAAGTAAATAATTAAAAAAATAAAATATAAAATAGCTTCCTAATCTTTGTTAGTGAACTGAAGGACTGATCCAAGAAAATTTTGTCATCACCAGATTATTTTTCTCCATCCCCCCTCATGATGGACTCCCTCCTCTTGCCAGGCCACCCTTGACAGCTACAACCTCTATATTTTTCAAGGTCAGTCATAGCAAACCACATCTTAGGGGCATCTGAATAGGAGGTCTATAACACCTCTATATATGTTCTCAGTGGTGAAATGTTTGATGCCATTATGTCTTTTTTTTTAATTTCTGAGATAATCTGTTACTGTTTTTTCCCTTAAAGTTAAGAGATTTGGGAAACTTTATATTGGAAAGCTCCAAAAGATTGAAAAGTATGGCATGATTATCTTTTTTCTTGATTCAGAAGAGCACATATTTTCAGTAAAATATAATATCAATTCATGCATGTGAAGAGTTTTCATGAAACATTCACCTATTCTTCTGAAATGCTGGATTTTGTGCAGATAGAACTATATGGTGCATGATTTTAGTATCGAATTGATGGAATTTCCTCCCTGAGACCTGAGTTCTCTTACTTAAGAAACACTTTACCCTTCACGCGGCAGTGCTGTACTTGGGTTTGTTTGCACTCTTCCGCTCCTCTGCACTGCTGCCATCCCACCTCCATCATCAGTTGCTCATCTCTGTTTATTGTAGAAATAAACAAAGACAACATGCTATGGGGTGAATTATGTCCCTCAAAATTCCCCCAGTACTTATGACTGTATTTGAATATAGGATCTTTTTTTTTTTTTGGATATGGGATCTTTAAAGAAGTAGTTAAGTTAAAAAAAAAGGTCATGTGCATATATACACTACCAAATGTAAAATAGCTAGCTAGTGGGAAGCTGCTGCATAACACAGGGAGATCAACTCAATGATGGGTGATGACTTAGAGGGGTGAGATAAGGAAGGTGGGAAGGAGTTGCGGGAGGGAGAGGATATGGGGATATATGTATAAATACAGCTGATTCACTTTGCTGTACAGCAAAAACTGACACAGCAGTGTAAAGCAACTGCATTCCAATAAAGAGCTTAAAAAAAAAACTGAAGGCGGATCAATAAGCTTACGTGATATGGGATGACAGCTTCAATCAAAACCATCCTCATTTTCTCAAAAAAAAAAAAAGGCTATGTGGGTGGGGCCTGATCCAATATGACTGGTATCCCTACAAGAAGAGATTAGGGGACGCAGAGGCACACAGAGGGAAGACTATGTGGAGACACAAGAGAAGATGGTCATCTACAAGCCAGAAGGATAAGCCTCAGAAGAAACCAACCCTGCAGACACCTTGCTTTTGTACTTCCAGCCTCCAGAACTGTTAGATAATAAATTTCTGTTGTTTACACATCCAGTCTGTGGTACTTTGTTACAGCAGTCTAGCAAACTACTATACTACATATACAGTCAATTAATACTATTCTTTTTGTATAGGTAAGGCCATCAAATATCCAAGTTTTTAATGACCTGTATATGCCAAGGCCCCAGGCATCCTGGGGCAAGTTCTCAAGAGGACAGATATATTGCAGGGCTCAGGGTCCCTGATGAGAAATAGCTGTCTGGTTCAACCAGTGGTGACTACAGGGCTCAGCATTTCATCCTCACAGCCTGGCACGCTGGCCCCAGGAAAGTCTATGTTGCGGTTCACTCAGTTTATGGGGAACAGTGACGCTCGGGGGGACACATGCATTTGGGGGCTGCCCCTCCCTTCCCAGCACAGCAACACCTAATCTGAGGCACGTAGTGAAAAGAGGTATCAGCCCCAACTGGAAACAATAAGTCCGATTGCCTTGGCCATTGGCATAGACTCAGGTGAAGAGCTCAGAATAAAGGAAAAGAACTCACTCTAGGACCGTAGCAGAGAGGTAAAGGCCCTGGACTGAGAAATCTGGCTTCTTAATCTTGTTCTCAAGGACCTTGAGCAAATTACCCAACCTCTTGGGGCCTCTTTTTCCTTTTCTGAAAAAATGAATGGTTTGTACCCGCTTCCTGCTAAGGCAGGGTTTCTCCAGGTGGGATCAGCATGAGCCAGCTGCAGCCCAATCATCTGGGATACTTGTTCCCAATAGCATCCTGGGGTCTAACCCAGACCCACTGAATCAGAATCTCCTGTGTTGGAATCTGCATTTTAACAAGCCCCATTACTCCAAGGTCTCTTTCAACCTAACATCTCATGGGTCTATGACCTGTTATCTACTCCGCCCCATCCCCATCATCTGTTTAGAAACAAGATCACTTTCTCCCCTGGGCCCTTCACTGCTCTTAGCTTTGGTTTGATCCTTCGTGCAGCTGGTATAGTGTTTTCTGGCTTGAAAAGCCATATTTCTACTTCCAGCAAAGGATGGCCCAGAGCAAGGAGAAAAGCAAAAATAAAACTTTGGTGGGAAATAATTTTGAAACTTCTAACTTAACATAAACTTTTGATATTCTCTGGCTTTTAATTTTCCAGAACTTGTTTGTCCTTCATGAACACAAATAATCAGTAGGTAGCCTCACTAAAAATTTCCTTGAACTGGTTCCTTTGACTGAAAAAAACAACGGAGAGAAGGGTAGGTCCTCTAATCATTTGAGTTCTACGTCGCATAATTGTTTTGCATATCAGTATTTTGGCCTTTCCTGCTAAAGGTCTTTCCTTGGGTTTGCAAACAGGAGTTTGAGAAGAGTCTTGATACTGACTGAGCTTTCTTGGTAATGTCACAAAATTTCCAACCACAAAGTCAATCTTCATTTGAGTCAGAGCAATTAGAGGAAGACAATGGCTGTGGACAAAACGACTGAAATATTTTATCGAGGAAGCCAAATAGGTAATTCAAATGGGAAAACGTCTTTTTTACAATGATGGGGTACAATCTGCTACCTTTTAGCAGCAAAATGCCCAGAAGATGTTCTTAAAGAAGAGGAGAAAATATGAGTACTCAAGACTCCCTCTACACAGGTCTCAGGGAATGCCATTAAAGGCTGCTTTCCTGGGTCCTTCGGTAACATCTGTTTTTCACAATGTTTCTATAATTCAAAGCTGAAACCTTGATTTCCAGTTGACCTAGCACTGCCCACATTCCAGTGCCTGGGCTGGTGCCTCAGGGAAAGATATTTATTTCAACCAGTACAGGATTCTATTGATCAGGGTCCCAAGACCACAAATACACATGATCTTGGGCTCAGTATAAAAACATACTGTAGAGTTAGCTAGAAGAGTGCAGGAAAGTCATTTTTAGCAAAGCTGAGCTTCAACTAAAGGAATGGTACCCTGTTTCGAAGTCAGAATAGCTAAAGCCACCAAATGTTCAAATGGCTCTTTTCACTTGAGAATGCATTGCTGCTGGGAGCTTGTTATTTCCTGAATCTGGGCAGTCAGCGATGAAGATTTCTTTGTATGAAGGTCACACTTTTTTTCATTAAATTCAGGATACTTTAGAGGGTCCACACTTTTTATAAGAGGCTCACAATGCAAATGACTTGGATTGATAGTGCTTGTGGAAATCAACAAACACAAATTATAGTCTGCAAAGCTGTCTAAATGTGTACTGGTCTCTAAGTAAAAGATAGGGTTGGAACTTTTCAGCAACATGACAAAATGCAGTAACCCTTAACAGAACTATAGAGTCTGGGTGACACCTCCATCAGCCACTTCTGAGCCACTTAGAGTCCGAAAGTTTCTGCTTCTCACCTTAAGATTTAATGTGATACCCTTCAAGATGCTAGAATCTTCTCACTTGGTTACCACAGAGGCGGTAGGGTATAAACCCATCAGGTCACCTTCTCCATCAAACCCAACAACCAGATTAAAAGGCGTGGGAGAGGCCTCCACATATACAACCCCCACATCAAGGCCATCGAAACAGCTCTTTAGCTGCGAGTAAGTCATATAGGTGCCAATACAGAATCGAACTTTGAGGGTGGTAGATTTGGGTCACTGAAAATGACTCATCGTATGGCACTCATATATACGCCATTGCTCACGGAGGGCTACCTGTGTAGACAATCCTGAACCTGACACTACTTGGGCCTTGGAGCTCCAACTTAAGCATCTTTGAAGAAATAACTATCTCTACCAGAAAGAATAGAAAAGCTTTGAGAGCAGCAGCCATGTCTTAAGCCTCTTAACGCTGCACCTACTGCAGGGAAATAGGAGAAAAACCACAGTCTCACAGTGGTGTGATGTTATTAAAAGAAGCATTCTATTATGTTGCCTTTTAAATCGGTGGTTATTAAAATGTGGGGTAACATAGAATAAGGCTTATTAGGAAAGGGTAAGTGAAGATAAATACGTGAGATGATGGAGGTGTTAACTAGCTGGGGGAATCCTTTACAAGGCATACGTATATCAAATCATCACAATGTACGCTTTAAATATCTTACAACTTTGTCAGTGATACCTCAATAAAGCTGAAAAAGGTAAATTTTAAAAAGCAGGATACAAACATGTGGGTTCTATAATTGCAACAATGAACATTTTTATGTGAAGAAAAGACGAAGGAACTATGACAACAATGGCTATGCTGGAAAGGTAGGTTTGTGAGTCCTTTTATACCTTTTCTCTTTTTGGGGGGCGACATCATTAAAGAATACTTCTTCAGCATTTTATTTAAGAGAAGGGTTTCTGTCCAGTTATTGTAAAGCTAACTCCCCGGGTTGACAGCATGAGATGATTTTTTCCCTTGCCTAACTCAATCTTCCAGAAATGGAGAATCTCAATGGGGCAAGCAATGCTTCATCCTAAAAACGTTGCCTAGGAGTAGGGCTCAGCTGGGCTCTTGGCTGGTGACGAGTAGGCTCAGAAACTCTGAGTCACCCCAGAATGAGAGCCGTCAGCCTCACTCCCATCAGTTTCTCTAAATTGAGGTCGCGGTACAGCCCTTGCTTCTGTGTGCCTGCCAGTGGGGTCTCAGCTGAGCCAAAGGAGGAGGATAGGGAACAGCCGGAGACCCTTGATTTCAGCTCCAAGGGGATGGGCCTGAAGTAGGGAAAAGGGAAACGGGGCCTGCTGGGTGTGAGCTGGTACCTCCACTTCTTGGGAAGGAATATAACCTTTGTGGCTAAGATTTGCTGCTTAGAGCTTTCCCCGGTCCCCTTAGGTCATCCAGTGAATCACTAGGGTCACCAAAATATTTTGTGGGGGCTGCTTACTACATCGACAAAAAAAAATCTCGAAAATACATTTGAACACATCCAGCAATTGTTTATTGCAAAACGAGGGGTGGAGGAATGGAGTACCCAAGAACCTTAATACCTAGTGCTTGTTGAGGAGACAGCAAACAGTTAAGTGCCAGTGACCGATGCTACAGAATTAAGTCCTGCATGAATGGAAGAGAACTCCAAGGCTACCATAACAACCTGCAAATGTCTCTGCCACCCTCTGGGCCCTGGAGCTGATTTCATTTGACTATCAGGCTTTGGTATTTGATAGTTATGGACTTTGCCTCTGAGAGCCAGGGCTCTCCACTTATGATTTACAAAATCTGTTCCTCATAGGGACAAATTGGGAAACGACTTAGAAAGATGCTCACCCCCCCCCCACCACAGTGTTCAGGGGGTTTAAAAAAAGGGTCATAAACTTATATAATCAGCTGGAATCCAGTGATGCATTATGTGTGCATATTTATTTCTTTATTGAGAGAGAGAGAGCATGCAAGCTGGTGAGCCTAGAAGGAAATACTCCAAAATGTTATCAGTGGTTATCTTTGGGTTGCGGGTGCTTTTTGTTTCCTCCTTTATATTTTTCTGCATTTTAAAGTTTCCCACAACGAGCACTTATCACTTCACTCATCAGAAAACCATAGCTCCATCAGGCATTGGTGGGTGAAGCTTTCTAAAATGTAGAGGTCTCTGTGAAAAATAATAAAATGGGTTTAAGAACATTTTAAAGAAATCTCTGGCTAACCAAAAATGAATTCTTAATAGCAATTAAGCCTCTTCCTCTTTGAGGTAAACTTTTTCCCACTGAGATCCAGGGGGGCAGCCGCACCCTCCCACAAACCTGCTCTAGTATCTGAGCATCTTGACAGGTGGCCCAGGGCTTGAGCAAACAGGAGCTGAGGGCCTACTCTGTGCCAAGCAGTGCACGGGGAAGGCTGGGGCTGCAGAGTCTCTGCTCTCCATTGCCAGTGAACTCAACACCCACTACTGAGAGGAGGAATTTGCATTTTATCTGACTACATCCCTTTCAGCATCCTCTACTGCAGTGAGAGCCATCACAGCATAGAGGTTAAAAGCACAAACCCAAGAATCAGACAGATTTGGATTTTCATCTGCTTTCGGCTGCTTACTAGCTTGGCCAAGTAACTGGACCCTTCCTGGCTTGGATTCTATTTCACAAGTGGCTGCTGGGAGCTTCTAGTGAGATAAAGCACCTCAATTCCTTAGCATGGACTGGGCACGTAGTAAGTACCCAGCCCATGTTTGTCCCATCTTATTTCCTTCCCACTCTCACCCCAAGTTCTGAAGTATTGCAGTATCTTGCCAAGGGTCAAAGAGGAAAGAATCTCAAAAACATAGCAAAACAAGGCACTGGTTGGAGAAAGAGGATGGCAACGTGGGATGAGGAGAAAATATTTGATACCATTTCCTAGCCATCCACAAGAAGCACAGATTTTCTCTGTATAAGGAATGGCCAAGTTGTAGACAATATAAGAGGGTGAGTGAAAAATTATCCGCACTCCAGTTATATTAAAACTTTTGTTGGCCACACAGCCAGGGTGCGGATAATTTTTCACTCACCTTTGTAGTTGCCATAGGAGTTTAGAGAAAAAGAGAGCCCTACGGGGCTTCCTGGAGGAGGCACAGCTGGGATTGACTCTTGAAGGGAGGGGTATGAAGGGGGTGTGCAAGGAGAGGGGGATATGGCAGGTGAGGTGAATGAAAGTGAAGGCACGATGGGGGCGAGAAGGATACTGGGCCGCAGGTCTAAATAAACCCCTTGCTTATAGCAGCAGTTGGTGGATAGAATATAGGAACAGCAGAGCCCCTCAGGGAACATTTTACAGTCCAAACTTCTCATTTTACAGCTAGAAAAACTGAGACCCAGAAAGGGAAGGCCACACGGTGACACAACTTGTCAGGAGCATAGCTGGGTCTAGAACTTTGGACTGGGAGGCCCTCGGGGGGCAGGGCTCCTGCCTTAGTCAAAACTGAGTGGGCGGGGGATAGAGGGGAAATGGGGCATGATTGCTAAAGGGAATGTTCTAGAATTTGAGAGTGGTGATGGTTGCACAATTTGTGAATATGCTAAAAAGCACTGAATTACACACTTTTTAAAAAATTTTATTATTATTGCTCCAGGTCTTAGTTGTGGCAGGCAAGCTCCTTAGTTGTGGCTTACTGGCTCCTTAGTTGTGGCATGCAAACTCTTAGTTGTGGCATGCATGTGGGATATAGTTCACTGACCAGGGATTGAACCCAGGCCCCCTGCATTGCGAGCTCAGACTCAACCACTGTGCCACTAGAGAAGTCCCTGAAATACGCACTTTAAATGCACCCAATTATACGGTGTGGAAATTATATCTGAATCAAGGTGTTATAAAAAATACTGAAACCCCAGGGTCCATCCTGGGTCCCGGCCCAGGACAGGGGCTCAGCTGCTGGGAGAGGAATGGGGCAGGTGAACGGCAGGACAGCAGAGTGTGGTAAAGTTCAGACCATTTCGCCACAACAACTCTCACCAAGCAGAAAAGCCTGGGTGCCTCTTAGGTGAGGTATTGAATTCATTCTCTGAAGTTGTTAGGTTTGGCCTTAGATGCCATTTCTCCCCCTCCTTCCCTCACTCAGGATGCCCTTGATCTCTTCATAAACACTTGAGATCAGATGGTGCCCTGATCTCAGGGGTGCCAGGTGTTAGGTTCTGGGTGCTGGTAGGGAGCTAGCTGGGGGTGTGGAGACCCAGGAGTTTGGAAGTTACTTGGGCCAACAGAAGCCCCGGGCAGCTCCCCCATGGCCGCTGGCAACACAAGCCCCAAACAGGGGTTCAGCCTTGATGTTCACTTGGGTTATACAGCTTTACAGCTTTTCACAACTTTTTGTGAAGTTATAAGGGCTCCCTCCTGACCAGAGTGGTAAGGTTTTTGGTGAATCAAATCACATATACCCAGAACTATTTTTCCTTACTTCTCTTTCATTTTTCATTCATTCATCCCCCCAAACAGAAATGGCTCCTGCCCTTGTGGACTTAATGATCTAGTAGGAGAAAGATGAATCAAATCATCATTGTGGTAGGCAGAATTCTAAGATGGTCCCCAAGATTCCCATGCCCTGGTGTACATGCCTTCTATAATCCCCTTCCCTTGCATATTGGCAGGATCTGTGACTACGATGGGACATCATTCCTGTGATAAGGTTACATTATATGGCAAAGGCGAAGGGATTTTGCAAATGTAATTAAAGTCCCAAATCAGTTGGCTTTGAGTTATTCAAAAGAGAGTTTATCCTGGTGGACCTGACTTTATGCATCACCAAAAGAAATTGTGAGATGACAATTGGGACAAATGCTACAGGAGGGGAACACATGGTGCTATGAGGGTCTGCAACGGAGGATTTGAAACAACAATCTAGCATTCAACAAGATACATTCTATTTTCCAGGTGCTGTTCTTGGTGCCTTGTTTAGAGCTCACAATAGCCGTAGGAGCAGAGACCATTGTTGTCCCCATTTCACAGGTGATGAGATGAAGGCACAGAGAGTTTAGTAACTTGTCCAATATTGTGTGCTTAGAGAATGATGGAGTTGAGATTTGAAGCCAGGAAGTGTGGCTCTCACTCTGAGGGTCAAACCAAGGTGCTTAGCCCAGAAAAAGCACTCCTTGGGTGGGCAGGTGGGCAGCACTTGAGGGGAAACATGAAGTTTGAGCTTATTCTTTATTGCATCTTTTCCCTCTTTGGTTTCTATGGGACTGCCCAACCCTGATTCTCTGTTCTTTGACCCTGCCTTGCTTCTCTTCTTTCTTGTACATAATTTTGAGATTCTTCCAAGTTATGGTTACTTGCTCTTTGCCCTCTTTTTTAAGTTTTCTGTCTTTCTGAAAGTGCATTCACTTTAATGAATGATCTTTTAGGTATTGTGAGTCATTCAGTTAATTTTTAATAATGAATCAAAGCTGATTTCAGAATCAAATGACATACAGTCGGCCATCTATGTCCACAAGTTCCACATCTGCGGATTCAACTAACTGCTGACCGAATACTGACCCTCTCTATCTGCAGATGCAGAACCTCAGAGCATCCACAGATACAGAGGAAGATCACTGTAAGGGTCTTGAGCATCTGTGGGTTTTGGTATCCGAGGGAGGGTCCTGGAACAAATCCCCTGTGGATACTGAGGAGTGACTATATGTCAATTTGTGTAGAGGTATTTTTTTTAATAAATTTATTTATTTAATTTATTTATTTTATTGGCTGTGTTGGGTTTTCGTTGCTGTGTGCGGGCTTTCTTTTAGTTGCGGTGAGTGGGGGCTACTCTTTGTTGTGGTGCGCAGGCTCCTCATTGCCGTGGCCTCTCCCATTGTAGAGCACGGGCTCTAGGCGCGTGGGCTTCAGTAGTTGCAGCACATGGGCTCAACAGCCGTGGCTCATGGACTCTAAAGCACAGCCTCAATAGTTGTGGTGCACGGGCCCAGCTGGTCTGTGGCATGTGAGATCCTCCTGGAGCAGGGATTGAACCCGCGTCCCCTGCATTGGCAGGTGGACTCCCAACCACTGCACCACCTAGGAAGCCCCTTGTGTAGAGGTATTATAGTAAAAGTATTTATAACTTGGAGTGAAATGCCTACTACAACAGTTTGCTATTCTAGTTACCCAGTTGAATCACATGGGGAAGTTCCCTGGGTGATTCTAATGTGCAAACAGGGCTAGGAACCAATAGTTAATACAATCAGTGAAGCCAGTCAGTACAATCTTCCTTTCAGAGGGTCTAGGACTTAGCATGGAGGGGTGGTCAGGAAGTGTCACTTTGTTTACAAGAGCATACATGAAGAAACAAGCTAGAGCAACAGTAAAAACATTCTACAACCACTGGTGCAAATGAAAGAAACAGGAAAACTGAAAATTGATAGTATATCACTTATGTTAGTGTGCTGCACAGTGTTAATGAGTGTTACACAGGTGAGAAAATAAGGCAGTAAGAGATGGGAGGGGAGTTGGGTATTGTGTGATAGCACTTTATCACTTTATATATTTATCTATATAATGATATATAAATATATAACTGAATCGTAAGACACTGAGAAGTATATATTATTATCACTATTTAAAATATTAGGAAACTGAGGCACATAAGTATGTGACATGCATGAGGTTATAGATATAGTAAGACCAAAATATAAATTATCTAAATGAATGAAGACTGTCACTATTTTTTCTCTTCTAAAAGCATTATCAGGGGGACTTCCCTGGCAGTCCAGTGGTTAAGACTCTGAGCTTCCACTGCAGGGGGCACAGGTTCGATCCCTGGTTGGGGAACTAACATCCCCCATGCCACATGGTATGGCCTATAAATAAATAAATGAATAAATAACATAACATGACATAACATAACATAACATAACATAACATAAACAATATAATATAACATAATAAAATAAATGAAAGCATTATCAGGAATTGGTGTTGAATTTTTTTTGCTTCCTCACCATTTATCACAATAGTGTTCTGTTACTAAAGGGAATTTGAATAATAGATTTTCTAATGTTACACTATTTTTGCATCACTTGAATGAGTCCCTCTTGGTGAAGGTATGAGTATATTAACGTACTGCTAGATTCCATTTACTAATATTTTACTTAGCATAGTTTCAGTAAATATTTATGTGTGAAACTGATAGGCAGTTTAATTTTCCATGTTGTTTGTGAGGTTCTTAAATTTTATTTTCACACAATGTTGTTAATCAACTAGGCTCCAATATAAAATAAAAAATTTAAAAATTAATTAAAATTTTTTTTATTTTATTGTGGTAAGAACACCTAACATGAGATTTACCCTCTTAACAATTTTTTAAGTGTTTGTAATTTTTTTTATTATTATTATTTTTTTTGGGGTACACCAGGTTCAATCAACTGTTTTTGTACACATATCCCCATATTCCCTCCCTTCCTTGACGCCTCCCCCTCGAGTCCCCCCCCACCCTCCCTGCCCCAGTCCTCTAAGGCATCTTCCATCCTCGAGTTGGACTCCCTTTGTTATAAGTGTATGCAATTTTTAAAGTGTACCTATTGTGAGTATAGGTACAATGTCCTACGGCAGATCTCTGGAGCTTATTCATCTTGCTTAACTGAAACTTTATGCCCATTGATTAGTAACTCCCCATTTCCCCCACCCCAACACCTGGCAAACACCATTCCACTTTTTGATTCTATGATTTTAACTATTTTAGATACCTTATATAAATGGAGTCATGCAGTATTTGTCTTTCTGTGACTGACTTACTTCACTTAGCATGATTTCCTCAAGGTTCATTCATGTTGTCCCATATTGCAGAAGTTCCTTCTTTGTTAAGGCTGCATAGTATTCCATTTTATGTCTATAACACATTTACTTTATCCAATTGTCTGTCAATGGACATTTAAGTTGTTTCCACATCTTGGCTATTGCTGCAATGAACATAGGAGTGCTAATATCTCTCTGAGATCCTTATATCAATTCTTTTGGATATATATGCAGAAGTGGAATTCCTGGATCATAAGCTAGTTCTACTTTTAGTTTTTTGAGGAATTTTCGTACTGTTTTCCATAGTGGCTGCACCATTTTTATTCCCATCAACATGTGCAAGGGTTCTATTTTCTCCACATCCTTATCAATACTTGTTTCCTTTTAATTTTTGGATAATAGTAATTGTGACAGATGTGAAGTGATGGCTCATTGTGGTTTTGAGTTGCATTTCCCTAATGATTAGTGACACTGATAATTTTTTATATATCTGTTGGCTTTTGTATGTCCTCTTTGGGAGAAATGTCTATTCAAGTACTTAGCCCTTTTTAAAATCGAGTTGTTACTTTTTTTTTTTTTTGTACGAATTCCTTATATATTTTGGAGACTAACCCCTTATCAGATATATGGTTTGAAAATATCTTATCCCATTCTGTAGGTTGCCTTTTCACTCTGTTGAATGTTTCCTTTACTGTACAGAAGCTTGTTAGTTTGATATAGTCCCACTTGTCTATTTTTGTATTTGTTGCCTGTGCTTTTGGTGTCATATCCATGAAGTCATTACCAAGACCAATGTTGTGAAGATGTTCCCCTACGTGTTCTTCTAGGAGTTTTACAGTTTCAGGTCTTATGTTCAAATTTTGAATCCATCTTGAGTTGACTTTTGCGTATGGTGTAAGATAAGGTTCCAATTTTATTCTTTTGCATGTGGCTATCCAGTTTTCCCAACATAATTTGTTGAAAAGACTATCCTTTCACTGTTGTGTATTCTTGGCACCCTCGTCAAAGATAGTTGACAGTATACATATGGATTTACGTCTGGACTTTCTGGTCAGTTCCATTGATCTATATGTCTGTTTTTATGCCAGTGCCATACTGTTTTGATTACTGTAGCTCTGTAATATATTTTGAAATCATGAAGCATGAGGCCTCCAGCTTTGTTCTTCTTTCTCAAGATTATTTTTTTCTATTCAGAATTCTTTGTGGTTCCATATTATATTTAGGGTTTTTTTTTTTCTATTTCTGTAAATAAGTCCATCAGGATTTGATATGGGTGCATTAGATCTGTAGATCACTTTGGGTATATGGACATTTTAACATTATTAAGTCTTTCAGTCCATGAACATACAATGTCTTTTCATTTGTTTGTGTCTTGTCTAATCTTTTTCATTAATGTTTTCTAGTTTCAACAGACAAGTCTTTTACCTCCTTAAATGTTAAAAGTATTCCTAAGTAGTTTATTCTTTTCAGTGCTATTATAAATGGGATTGTTTTCCTAATTTCCTTTTCCAATAGTTTCTTGCTAGTGTTTAGAAATGCTACTGATTTTTGTGTTATGTGTCATCAAATTTTGCTGAATTTGTTTATTAGTTCTAACAGTTATTTTTAATGGAATTTTTAGGGTTTTCTATGTATAAGATCATGTCATCTGCAAACAGGGATAATTTTGCTTCTTCTTTTCTGATTTGGATGCCTTTTATTTCTTTTTCTTGCCTAATTACTCTGGCTAGTTCCAGTGTTATGTTGAATAGAAGTGATAAGAGTGGGCTCCCTTAGAACAAGGATGCAGATGCAGAGAATGGACTGGAGAACTCGAGGTTTGGGGGGGTGGGGGGTGAAGGGGAAGCTGAGATGAAGTGAGAGAGTAACATAGACATATATATACTACCAACTGTAAAATAGATAGCCAGTGGGAAGTTGCTGTATAACAAAGGGAGTTCAACCCAAGGACGGAAGATGCCTTAGAGAACTGGGACGGGGAGGGTGGGGGGAGTCGAGGGAGGGTGGGGGGGAGTCGAGGGAGGGAGGGAATATGGGGATATGTGTATAAAAACAGATGATTGAACTTGGTGTACCCCCCCCAAAAAAAAAGAGTGGGCTCCCTTGTCTTGTTCTTGATCTTAGAGGAAATGCTTTCAGCTTTCCACCATTGAGTATGTTGTTAGTTGTGGGCTTGTCATATATGGCCTTTATTATGGTGAGGTATTTTTCTTCTGTTCCTAGTTTGTTGAGAGTTTTTAATCATGAAAAGGTGTTGAATGTTGTCAAATGTTTATTCTACATCTATTGAGGTGATCATGTGATTTTTATCCTTTATTCTGTTAATGTGGAGCATCAATGATTGATTTTCGTGTGTTCAACCATTTTTGCATCCTCAGGATAAATCTCACTTGGTCATGGTGTTTGATCTTTTTAATGTGCTATTGGATTTGGTTTGCCTTTTTTTGTTTGTTCTTTTTAAAAAATTTATATTTTAACAATGTGTTAGTTTCAGGTGTACAGCAGAGTGATTCAGTTATACATATACATATATCCATTCTTTTTCAAATTCTTTTCCCATTTAGGTTATTATAGAGCATTGAGCAGAGTTCCCTGTGCTATACAGTAGGTCCTTGTTGGTTATCTATTTTAAATATAGCAGTGTGTACATGTCAGTCTCAAACTCCCAATCTATCCCTCCCCCTCCATCCTTCCCCCTTGCTAATATTTTTTTTGAGGATTTTTGCTTCTATGTTCATTAGGGACATTGGCCTGTCATTTTCTATTCTTGTGGTGCATTTGGCTTTACTAACAGGTATTATTATCCTGGCCTCATAAAACGAATTTGGAAGTATTTCTTTCTCTTCGATTTTTTGAAAGAGTTTGAGAATGAATTGTATTTACCAGTGAAGCCAGTTCTGGGCTTTTCTATGTTGGGAGATTTATCACATCTCCTTTATCCATTCATCAATCAACAGACACTTAGGTTTTTTACATATCTTGGTTATTGTAAATAATGCTGCAATGAATGTGAGGGTGCATATATCTTTTTGAATAGTTGTTTTTGTTTTCTTTGGCTAAATACCCAGAAGTGGGGGACTTCCCTGGTGGTGCAGTGGTTAAGAATCCACCTGCCAATGGAGGGGACGTGGGTTCAATCCCTGGTCTGGGAAGATCCCACATGCCCCTGGAGCAACTAAGCTTGGGTGCCACAAATACTGAGCCCGTATGCTGCAACTACTGAAGCCCATGTGCCTAGAGCCTGTGCCCCACAACAAGAGTACCCACCACAATGAGAATCCCATAAACTGCAAGGAAGAGTAGCTCCCTCTCGCCACAACTAGAGAAAGCCCATGCAAAGCAACAAAGACCCAACACAGCCAAAAAACAAATAAATAAATACCCAGAAGTGGAATTGCTGGATCATATGATAGTTCTATTTTTAACTTTTTGAGGAACCTCCATACTGTTTTCCATGGTGGCTGCCCCAGTTTACATTCTAACCAACAGCACACAAGGGTCCCCGTTTCTCCACATCCTCACCAATACTTACTATTTCTCGTATTTTTGATAACAGCCATTCTAACAAGTGTGAGGTGATGGCTTATTGTGGTTTTGATTTACATTGTCCTGATGGTTAGTGATGTTGAGCATCTTTTCATGTGCCTGTTGGACATCTTTGGAAAAATGTCTATTCAGATCCTCTGCCCATTTTTATATCAGATTGTTTTTTCTTTATTGGAAGGTTTTTGATTATCAATTCAATCTCCTTACTCATATTGGTCTGTTCAGATTTTCTGTTTCTTAATGATTCAGTCTTAGTAGGTTGTATGTGTCTAAGAATGTATCCATTTTTTTAGGTTTTCCAGTTTGTTGGTGTATAATTCTTCATACTAGTCTCTTATGATCCTTTTTATTTCTGTGGCATACATTGTAATGTCCTTTCATTTCTGATTTTATTTGAGTCTTCTCTCTTTTTTTCTTAGTCTAGCTAAGAGTTAGTCAATTTTGCTTCTCTTTTCAAAAAACTGACTTAATTTTGTTGATTTTTTCTATTTATTTTAAATTTCATTTATATCTACTTTAAACTTTATTTCCTTCATTCTGCTAACTTTGGACTTAGTTTTTCTTCTTTTTCTAATTCCTTGAAGTGTGAAATTAGGTTTTTCTTTTGACAGAACTCAAAATTATGGTGGCTTTGGTTTAAAAATGGAGATCTTATTTTTCACTGTTCTAGAATATTTTTTAAAGTATCGTGATTATCTGCTCCTTGAAAGTTTGAAAGAATTCATTTATGAAGCTGTCTGGGCCTAACACTGTTTAGAAGAGTTAGCTATTTAAAACACTTCTGGGACTTCCCTGGTGGTCCAGTGGTTAAGACTCTGTGCTTCCACTGCAGGGGGCATGGGTCTTGATCCCTGGTTGGGGAACTGAGATCCTGCATCCTGCACAGTGCAGCCAAAAAAAAAAAATTCCTAGTTTATCCTATAGGGGCTTAAGTCAGGCTAAGGGACCCCATGAGGGACAGAAGAAATTCATGCTACTCTATCAGGCCAATTCTTTGCTGTTCCTGTTCACTTAGTTACTCATTAGTGATATCCTTCTGTTCACTTGGTAACTTCTTTCTTCTTCTTACCTGAATATTGATTAGTTCTAAAATAATATTTACTGTGAAGCCTTTTTCTGGTGCTACATCTAGGGACATGATATAATTAGGGGCACTGCCAGTAAAATGGGTATGTGATGCAGATTCTTTATATATGCAGGCAACTTTTGAGTTCAAAATGTTCTGGACTTCCTGAGGTTGACATTAATTTTTCTTCTCTGTTTCCTCTATATCCTTTTCCCGGTTATTGAATCAGATCCTCTGTGCTAGAGGAGACAGCTAAAAGAAGAGGCACAGAAATAGGTGAGGGGGTGGGGAGAGAGAGTGGAAAACTATCAGAAACCTAATTGGGAATTATATTTTCCCTGCCTCTCCCCCTCCCACCCAAAAAGGCCTACAGTTCTTCCGGGCCACGGTTTGAGCCTGCCATTCTAGAATGTTCCATAATGCAATGATTACTTTCCTGCAGAGGTCATGAAACATAGACTTTTGGCTTTCCGGTCTTGCTCAGAGATCTTCTTCATTTCAGTGAAATACCAGTCCAGAAGCTGCTTTGAAAGGTGTCATATGCCGTCCCCAGCCTCGGTTTAGGAATAACTTGTGCAAAAGCCACAATTGCTATTCTTCACAAAACCTCTACTGTGGTTTTTGCACATCACTGCTACCTTGCACACAGCCTTTCCTCTTTCTTACAGGAGTAAGAGAAAGTCTTAGCACTAAGTCAGCTCTGTTCACATTTCCGGTTTCAGAGGAGCAAACTCTGAAAATGCAGTAATTTTCCTTGTTCACCAACTTTGTGGATACTTACCCCACGGATGGAAAATTCTTATGCGTCCTAAGCTGCAAGTGACCATTTTGCTCCCAATTGGGAGTAGATTTTGAGACAGGTCTTTTGTTTAGAAGTATGAAAATAGGAGCATTGGTAATTGACATCTTGTACCTGGTGGCTACTGATGCTGTAAACCTTAGAATGTTGGGGGCAGAAGTATGCAGTGTTGGAGAAGAAGACAAACATTCTCTCCACTCCCCTCCCATACAGCTCCAAGGCCTGGAAGACTTCCTTTCCCGGAATACACATGGTTCGACCTGGACACAGAAATGTGTGATCTCTTGAAATCTTTTGCTATCAAAACGGCATCCCTCTCCTTGTCTACCAAATTAGCCAAGAAAGGTCTTTAATTAAGACAATGGTGCAGGGGTGTGAGCGTTCCTTTTTAAGGCAACTTCCTTACCTTCAGTTAATTGCCCCATAATTCTTTTTAAGCTTCCTTTTCTTGTCCTGGCTGTGTGGGAAAAGGTCAGGGAAGGGGAGAACTGTGAAAGCCTACGGGGTCCCCAGAGCTCTGCTTCCTGACCCCAGTGCTCAGAAGCCGCCGTGCCCTCCCCTTCTCCAATTTCTTTGCAGGCTTCTAGGCTTCCGGAAGCCCAGTCCTTCTCAGCCCTGAGAATAGCCACACCCACACCCTCCCACGCAGGGCAGGGAGCAGCTTTAAAGCTTCCTGGGAATTTGCATTTAAAAAGAGACCTGGTGTGGCAGCTATGCCCCCCTGTACAAAGCCTGCCCTCTGGGAGCACCTCCCCCCCACACACACACAAAGTCCTTGTGGGAAGGTGTCACCTGTGTAGAGGGTGGTGGGGGGCTATCCTTAGGAGAGGATGTGAGAACTGGGGGTTGGGCTACGATGACAGGCAGGATGGGGGATGTTGTCTGCTTGCCCATCCACCTTGCTGCCATCTCCTCTGTGTGTGTGTGTGTGTGTGTGTGTGAATGTTTCTTTTTTTTTACTTCATTTTAATTTTTATCGGTATACAATTTTTAAAGGTTACTTTCCATTTACAGTTATTACAAAATATTGGCTATAGTTTCCATGTTGTGTGTCAGTATTTCTTTTCTTTTCTTTTCTTTTCTTTCTTTTTTTTTTTTTTTTTGGCTGCTCAGCATGCAGGATCTTAGTTCCTCAACCAGGGATCGAATCCACACCCCCTGCCGTGGAAGCAGAGAGTCTTCACCACTGGGCCACCAGGGAAGTCCTTGTGTGTCAGTATTTCTTGATGTGTTCCATTCCTTGTTCCAGAACCAAATAAATCATTTCTGAGGTTGACAAACCCACTGATCAGCAAATCCTGCCTCCCATTAACCCTGGATCTTTATGTTGAGTGGCATTTATTTTGGACAAGGAGCCCTTTACAGACTCACCTTGAACCATAACCCTTGGGGGCCTCCCTATAGGTGATATGAAAGGTCAGCCCTGGAAATTAGCTTTCCTTTACTGGGGGTGGGGGGCAGAGGAGCAGCTTGTGCCTAAGGACAGGGATTGTGGAGAGAATGGGGCCTCTTCAGCAGCCCTGCTGCCGTCTGCAGAGCACAACAGCTTGGTTTGAACAAAAATGTTCCTAGTAAAAGAAAATGTTTCTGTGGAGGAGCTTGCTTTTATCACATCCATTCACTAAAAAGGTACTGATCACCTACTGTATACCCAGCACCATTCTAAGTGCTGGAGATACAAGGGCTAGGAGAACAAGACAGACAAAAGGCATGATCCTTATAGATCTTATATCCTAGAAACTGCTACTGGGCCAGTTGTCAGGACCGTGAGTGCTGGTCACAGCCCCATGAGTTATTAGCTATGAAACCTTGGACAACTCTGTGAGTCTCAGATTTTTATCAATCAGAGGGGTATGCGATTGAATGGGCTGATGGAGGTGGAGGTGTGCTCTTTGAAGAGTATTGAATACCACAAGAATACAGGATTTTATTATTTTCTACCCTCCCTACTGCCAGGGCTTTTCAGGTGTAGTTCCTAGCCTTGGATCTACAAGAAATAAAGGTACTCTGGGGTTATTTGACTTGGAAAGAGTCTGTGAGTGTATGAGCGTACTAATAATTAAAGATAGGTAGATAGATAAATAGATGACAGGTAATTATAGATATATATTTTTTACACAAGTAATACATAGCCATGTGGGAAACTTAGAAAATACACACAAGTTCAAGCAAAAGGATAAAAATCTCCCAGAGGGACTTCCCTGGTGGCACAGTGGTTAAGAATCCATCTGCCAATGCAGGGGACACAGGTTCGAGCCCTGGTCCAGGAAGATCCCACATGCTGCGGAGCAACTAAGCCTGTGAGCCACAACTACTGAGCCCACGCACTGCAACTACTGAAGCCCATGTGCCTAGAGCCCGTGCTCTGCAATAAGAGAAGCCACCGCAATGAGAAGCCTGGGCACCACAGCAAAGAGTAGCCCTCGCTCACCACAACTAGAGAAAGCCCGTGTGCAGCAACAAAGACCCAATGCAGCCAAAAATGAAAATAAATCTGTAAAAAAATCTCCCAGAATTTATCACCCAAAGACAAGTCTTGGGGTGCCGTCCAGGCTTATTTGTCTATGCACGTATAGACCACTGTAGAGAATAACTAGAGGGACCACATTGTCCCCAAGCTTAAGAGTGTGTCCTCTATTGATGAACATCTTTCTCCTCATGTCTCGACTGGAACAGCATTTCAGAAGATGGGGCCGCTTTTTTTCCCATAAAAGTGTCATGTTAGTTTCCAATGGCCTCTGTAACACAGTGCCACAAACTGGGTTGCTTAAAACAATAGTAGTGTATTTGCTCACAGTTCTGGAGGCCAGAAGTCTGAGATCAAGGTGTTGTCAGGGACATGATCCATCCAGGGGCTCTACGGAAGAGTCCTTTTTGGCCTCTTCCAGCATCTGGTGACAGCCAGCAATCCTTGATGTTCCTTGGCTTATGGCCGCATCACTCCAATCTCTGCCTCCATCTTCACATGGCCATCTTCCTTCAACTGGAGTCTGTGTCCAAATTTTCCTCTTCATGTAAAGACATCAGTCATTGGATTAGGGCCCATCCTAATTCAGTATGGCCTCATCTTTTTAAAAAATATTTATTTTATTTATTTATTTTTTATTTATGGCTGCATTGGGTCTTAGTTGTGGCATGCAGGATCTTTGTTGAGGTATACAGGACATTTTGTTGCAGTATGCAGGCTCTTCAATGCAGCACACGGGTTTCTCTAGTTGTGGCGTGCGGCTTTTCTCTTCTTTAGTCGTGGCACACAGGCTCCAGGGGGCCTGGGCTCTGTAGTTATGGCACGTGAACTCTCTAGTTGAAGTGTGCAAGCTCAGTAGTTGTGGCGAGAGTGGGCTTAGTTGCCCCTTAGCATGTGAGATCTTAGTTCCCTGACCAGGGATTGAACCCACATCCCCTGCATTGGAAGGCGGATTCTTTCCCACTGGACCACCAGGGAAGTCCCAGTATGGGCTCATCTTAACTAATATCTGCAAAGATTCTATTTCCAACTAAGGTCACACTCACAGATTCCAGGTGGACAAGAATTTGGCAGGGGGGGGGGGATGCTATTCAACCTGCTACAAGTGTGAATCGTGTTGCTTATTTAAATACTCTTCAGATATGGTTGGGTCCCACATGTCAAGAGAGATGTCTCCAGGCATCAGTGACTCTGTGACAATAGGGGGCCCCAGGGCTTCCTGCTCCTCCCAATCAGAAACTATCGATGTCAAAATCACTGACTGGATTAGATGTTGCATTAGATGTAGATGTGCTCTGGTGGGAGCCATTCTAAATCCACACTGGACAAGATGGCACAGTTCATTGTGGGACACTGTGAAGGAGAAAAGTTCTCAGCTCCATTTATTTGCAGGGGAACGCCTGTGTCGCAGCAACTCTCCAAGTTTGTGGTCATTGTCAACCATTAACTTCTGGGCAAAAATTAACATGGGTGCAGAGAGTGGAGGGGAACATAGAGCTAATTTCTAACTATCACTCATAGGCACTCTGGGGACACTCTCAACTTATTTTTACACAAGTAGAACTATGGGAACATTCTATTTTTGCCATGATATTTGCACTAACAGTGTATCACAGCGGTCCTCCTAAGTCAGTAAATATATTTCTGTACCTAAATGTGTTTCACTAGGGACCCTGAATCTTTTGATACAATCCTTCCACCTCCCACTCCACCCCCATGGTTCCTGACATCTTACCATTTCGTTGACTCTCCCAGCCTTCTTTTGCACCCCCCCACCCTGCCAGAGGGGGGGAAAAAAGCTTCCTGCCCCTGGTATTTCCTTAATCAGATGCAGACATGGCTGGAGGTTCTTTGCTGGGCTGCTGAGTCAGACGCCTGGATGGGTCGGCTTCAGTCTTAACGAAGTGCCTCAGGAAGGATGTGCTGAGAGAAATGGGTGCCTGGTGCAGTAGGTGGGTGGGAGCTGATGGTGGCGACATACCCTGAGCCTTCTGAGAGGCAGCCTGATTCCTGGGAAAGAGCATTGCCTGGAAGTCTGCCAGCCTGGGTTGGTCTCTGCTCTGTCATTAACTTGCTGCCTGACCCTGGTAAGTCATCCACTTTCTCTGAGCCTCAGTTTCTCGATTTCAGAAAACTTGAGGCTGGCCCCAGGAGACACTGTGGAAGAACTAGAGGGCCCTTGAGTCAGTCCCCACAAAGAAGACAGTCTCCTATGAGAAGACCTAAGACAGGAGTTAGGAACAGAGGCGCTCATTTCAGAAATAGCCCGAAGGGAGGGATCAGGGAGGGACTGACCGAGCCTGGGGTCAGAACTGAAGAAGGCAGCTTGGAGGAGAGCAGTTAGAAGCTGGTGGAGGGGGGGGCGGGGAGAGAGAAGAGAGAACCCTGATGACTTAAGTCAAGAGGAAGGATTAGGGTAGGGTTAGATTAGGGGCCCCAGGGAGAGGTTATGTGGAAGGGTTTGAGGCGTAGGAGCTAGGAGCCAGCATATTGAAGTTCTGGACTCTGGGGGAAATGCAGAAGGTGGTCTGAGACTGCAGCAAGGGAGGTAAAAAATGAGCTAGAACCACATAGACAAGCCTTATATGTTCAAGCATATCAGGCTGATTTCTGAAGAAAGATGGGTGCCAAAAATGCGCCCACCTGTACAGCACTTGATCCCTGAGACCCTTTGACTTGGAACAATGGGGCTGTTTTTACTATAAAGTCCTCATAAGGTGATGCTCCACCTTAAGGTCACATTGGAAAAACCTGGGGTGCTGTGCACAGCCCACAGCTAGGCTGTGGTCCCAACAATGCAGCCTCAAGAAGAGAAAGAGCCCCTGGTCTCCAGCCTCTGGGGCCTTGTGCGATCTATTCCCTGTACCTGGAATGCATTCTTCCCTCACCCAGAAAATTCCTTCAGGGCTCTGATGTCACCTCTTCCAGGAATCTTCCTGGACCCTCTTGTGCCATCACCTTCCTCCTCCTGCGTACCCCCTCATCCCCATGCACTCGCTGTATTGTGGTGCTTCCCCAGTGCACCGTGGTTGACACCATGCTTTTCTATCTCCTTAACTAGCAATCCTTTCTTTCTCATTTTGGTTCCCCAGACATATCAGAGAGCCTAGTGCTTGCTAAGTGCTGGGCAAATATTTGCTGAACAGACACTGACTACTTAATATCGGGCACAATGGCCCTCATGCAGTTCTACCACAGGAAACGTCAATGGGAGAACCTTCGGGAATTATACAGTAAGATGCCACGGGGCTTGTGTCTTCCTGCTAGACACACAGCAGTAGGTGTTTAAATTATACAAGGGATGCAGTAGAATCTGAGAGCCTATTTATGACTAGAATTTCTTCTAGAATTTCCTTCAAGCAGGCTGCTCCTGCTGTTTGGTGGGGTGGGGATGCAGCAGGCAGTGAGGGGACAGAATCCTACCTCCAGGACACAACTCTAGAGTTTTTTTCCTTAGAGCTAGAGAAAGACAACCCACTCATCCATTCTCCCTCAGATACTAAGCCACTGACTGCCTCAGGACAACCTTCTCTTTCTTGCCTTCTTTCCAGGCTTTGCCAGAAGGGCAGAAAGACACTGATGAACACTCACCCTGACAGGCATTGAGCAGAGAGCCTTGCATAATTTTCTCATCTAATCCTCCGGCCAACCCTGTGAAGCAAGAAATATTATTATCCCTGCTTTATAGAAAAGCAATCAAGGCACAAAGAGGTTCAATAATTTGCCTAAGGTCCCATAGCAAGTAGAGTAGTCTGAAATGCCTGCTACCAAAATCTGGCTATTTCCACCACCCTAATCTGCCTCTCGGGAGAATTGTTACACTCAAAGAATAGCCTCTAGTCTGGTTAATGGTGTTACTATTTTCAAACAATTTTCTTAAATGAGTATGCTCTATATTTATGGAAGATTTTAGTACCCAAGAGGACATGGATAGCAAGTGAGCACATGCAGAGATGATCAACATCATTAGCCACTAGCGAAATGCAAATCAAAACTATGAGACAATACTACAGACCTATTAGAATGGCTAAGGTAAATAATACTGATGATACCAAGTGCTGGTGAGGATAAGGAGCAACTGGAACTCTTAGTCAAAATGATTCTTTGGTGACAGAAGGCAGAATAGTGGTTACCTTTGTGAGAAGTGGAGGTGACTGGAAGGAGATAAGAGGTAGGCTTCCAAGATACTATTATAAATCTACAAGTCTACAATCTGGGTGGTGATTACAATGGGTGTATTTACTTTATGAAAATTCATTAAGCTTATGATTTGTGCACTTTTTCTGCATGTATAGGTTTACTTCAATGAGTTTATTTTAAAAATTACATAAGTAAAATATGTTCATTATAAAAATAATGCAGGGACTTCCCTGGCAATCCAGTGGTTAAGACTCCATGCTTCCAATGCAGGGGACTCGGGTTTGAGCCCTGGTTAGGAAACTAAGATCCCACATGCCGCTTGATGTGGCTAAAATTTTTTTAAATTTTATTAATAAATAAAAATAATGCAAAGACCATAGACGTATAGATCAAAAAGTAAAACTTGATCTCCATAAACTCCATTGTACTTCCCAGTGGTAACCACTTTTACCTGAGTTTCTTTTCTATTTAAGCACGTAAACAAATATAGCTTTTTTTCTTACACTAATGGAGAGTGGGGTCGTGGTGCCCACAAGTTAGAAACAAAGAGTACACATTGGCCAAGAAAATTCACCTTGGAGACGTGGGATGGAGGTAGGCAGCTAGAGATCGAGGATTCTGGTCACAGCATCAAAACTAATACTTGGGGGACTTCCCTGGTGGCACAGTGGTTAAGAATCCGCCTGCCAATACAGGGGACATGGGTTTGAGCCCTGGGCTGGGAAGATCCCACAAAAACAAAAAACCCCTGAAACCAGGCCAGCACTCCAAATATCCCTATCCCCAAGCACATGCACCTATGCTGGAGATGATTACCACCCCCCCCCCCCTTACTCCACCTTGGGGTATCAGAGCGAGTGTAGCCAACTAGAAAGACAGCTGCAGAATGAAAAGGAGTGGAAGATTCCAGACTAGAAAAGCCAAAGACAGTAGATGGACAATGAACACTGGGATTTGTCAGTGGGGTGCTAGAAGTCAGGATACAAAGTTATGACAGGAGTATTTTCTTTGAGGAAGTCTTCCTGGACATTCTTCCCATCCTACTTCCCTGCTGGGTAGATACGCTTCCTTGACGCTCTCACAGCATTCTGCGTTCACCTCTCCTGTGGCACTTCTCCCATTGTTTTATGGTTGTCTGCTCATGTATTGATCGGCTTCTCTAAACTGGAAGCTCCTTACAGGGTAGGGACGATCATTTCTATCTTTGTACCCCAGCATCCAGCTCAGCACCTGGGCCACAGTAGGCACTCCGCGAATGGTTTGGTTTGTTTTGTTTTATTTTGTTGGGTTTATTATTTTATTTATTTATTTATTTTTTCCAGATCTTTATTGGAGTATAATAGCTTTACACTGTTGTGCTACTTTCTGCTGTACAACAAAGTGAATCAGCTGTATGTATACATAGATCCCCATATCCCCTCCCTCTTGAGCCTCCCTCCCGCCCTTCCTATCCCACCCCTCTAGGTCATCACCAATCATCGAGTGAATGCTGATTTGAGCAAATGAACTGATTGAAGGAAGTGTCTCCTGAAAATGCTTCTTGCCAATCTCGCCAACAAGTGCAGCATCTGGATGGAAGCAGCAGAGATCACTTCGTCTCTGGCTTTCTGCTGCAGACCGGTGTGGAGAATCTCGTATGGTGCAACCCAAATCCTCAAGGCTAAATAGGAAGCTTTGGAAGCTTTAAAATGTAATGCCAGGCTTTCAAGTGGGTGTATAACACAGATAATTTACTATGCATTGATCTGACTAACGGAAAATAAACAATAACTTTTAAGTTATCTTCGAGTGTGATGTATTCAGGTTGACAAGTTGATTGGTCACTGTTAAAAAAAAATGTGACTTTTTAGCCTTTCAGATCCCACAGAAATGCCTGAGAAGAAACTTTAAAAACTTAGTATAACTAAATCACTTTGCTGTACAACTGAAAGTAACACAACACTGTAAATCAAATATAGTCCAGTATAAAATTAAAAAAATAAAAACAATAAAAGGTGAATAAGTGCACGGTTATTTGTTGCAACATTGTTTAATACTATAGGACTGGAAACAGCCTAAATGTTTATCAAGAGGAGACTAGTTAAATTATGGTGTGTCATTCACACAATGGAATACTCTGTAGTTATTAAAAAAAAAAAGAAGCACTTTGCTGGTGTAGAATAATCTCCAAGGTATAGTGTTAAATGAAAAAACAAAGATGCAGACAGAGTGTATTGTATACTACTGTGTGTAAAAAAGAGTGCAAGAAAATATCTATATATCAATATCTGCTGGAATGTACATAAAAGCACCTCTAGGAGATACATAAGAAACTGACAACACTGGTTACCAACGAAGGAGTAGGAGGAAAAGGTGGAAGGAAGACTCTACTTTGCACATTCTTTTGTACCACTTACATATTTAACCATGTGAATGTATTACTTAGACAAAAATAAATGTAAATGGAATGAAATCACAGCAACAATGGGAAACAAGAGAAGGTGACATCAATGTGAAATAAATTTTGAGAGACACCAGGAAGCAAGAAAGCCAATGAATTTGGGCTAACAGAGAAATCAGAGCAGAAAACATTGCAATTCAAGAAATCAGAAGTAAGAGTGGGTTTTCCCAAGGAGGCAGCAATCTCAGAGCTGGTAAATGCAAAGAGCAGGGGTGGGCGGGGAAGGAATCATTATGGTAACTCATTAAAGAGCTGCAGTGGAACAGCTAGGACCTGGATCCCTTTCTCTCTCTCTCCCTTCCCCCATGGACCCTTTGTCAGCAGCAACATTGGGCCTTTGCCCTCAGGCTAAAGTTGCTCTAGGGAGGGTGCTGAGACCTCCACAACCGATAGGAAAAAGAAAACAAAAGGAAAACCAGCCTCAGTCAAGAGTGAAACCCTCTAAAGGGCTCCACCCCCAGAGAAAAGCCCTCCTTACTTTATCAGTTGTGGGGGGTCCCGGCCTTCCTGCCTCTCCACCCACATAACCTAAAGGGAAGCCTGCCTGTTGACAAGCCCTACGCACTCAAACAGAACCTCCCATTCCGGGGAGAAGTTCGTGGGGGAAACAGATCAACGCAGCTGCAGAGGAAGCCCATGCCGTTCACCCGTAGAAACTAAGAGATCGTCACTCATAAATGCGACCAGACAGCTAAGAGTCATCAGACATTTGAGGAAAATGATCAACATGAAGGAGAAGGATGAAAATAAACAAATGGAACTGATCCCAGAGGAAAGAGAGAGAATTAAAGGAACAGAAGAAAATGTAAAACAAATATATTGTGATTTGTATCGCCAGAGAGCCTGGCCAGTTTTGTTCTACCAGATTAGAACGTGTTACAACTTCCCCTTCTAGCCCCTGAAAAGAAAATTTAGTAATTTGGCAAAGATTTACTAATTCTTTACAATGTGTCAGGAAGCAAGGATTCTGAGATTTTTTTGTTAATAATGGCTTTATTTATTTATTTATTTTTATTTTTGGCTGCACTGGGTCTTCGTTGCTGTGCGCAGGCTTTCTCTAGTTGTGGAGAGTGGGGGCTGCTCTTCATTGGGCTGCGCAGGCTTCTCATTGCGGTGGCTTCTCTTGTTTCGGAGCACGGGCTCTAGGCACGCGGGCTTCAGTAGTTGTGGCATGTGGGCTCAGCAGTTGTGGCTTGCAAGCTCTAGAGTGCAGGCTCAATAGTTGTGGTGCACGGGCTTAGTTGCTCCACAGCATGTGGGATCTTCCTGGACCAGGGATCGAACCTGTGTCCCCTGCACTGGCACGTGGATTCTTAACCACTGTACCACCAGGGAAGTCCCTGAGATTTTTTTTTTAATTGTCTTTCCTCTAGAAGCTAATGGTAGGGAAATCGGACAAGTCAATTATGATGTAATGTGTAAAATTCTATGATAGAGTAAGTACCGACGAGGGCACCTTGTCAGCTGGAAGGGCACATTTCAGAGTGGGTATCTCTTCAACATTAGTGGATTAAAAAGGAGGGTGTCATGATGTTCATGGAAACAGCTTGAACAAACACAGCACAATTGAGGAAATAAACTTAGCTAGACATGCGTGATGCTCAAGGCTGAGCATGACAGAAAGGTGGGCAGGAGTCAGCACCTATGCTATGCTTACAATGGAAACACTATCCTCTAGGCTAGTGTTTTCCAGACATGTTCAGGGAAAAGAGTCCGGAGAGGCCCTTAGTAGAACAAACAAAATGCTGATATATTTAACTCTTTCTTATGTACTGGAAATAACTTTCCTAGCAGAAACTCTGACTGTGTTCTAGGTTATCAATATAAAATCACAACCACAAGCCTAGTCACATCAGAATATGTGTGATCCATTGTTTTTTGACTTTTTTCCTTGATGCTTATTTGTTGCAGATCAGTCACCAGTGAGGAGAAAATCAGTAGCAGGAAAGGGGGGCAGAGATTTGAGAAAATTTTATGCAAGAAAAACTGAAAGATGAAACAATTCATTCCATTCACTTAATTCTTTCTGTGAACAAAGAAAAAGATGGTCAATATTTGACTTTAGCTGCAGGCACTTTCCTATACTCCTGAGGGCTACAGATTTTTTGCTAACCTAGTTTAAAAATCATTTCTGGATGCAATAGGCAACTGAAGATTTTTAAAGAGGGCCCAACACCAGGGCCGGGCCACTCCTTGTTGGGGGAGAGATAGGTATGGGAGGTCCTAACTCAAAGGACATCTGATACAGAATCAGAGAGTAGAGCTAAAATGTGGAAGCTGGAAAGGTAGCCAATGTTGTGGCAATCCAGGGGACCAGACAGAAGAAAGATGGGAGAAAAAGGAGGCTTCAAGGATTACAGGACCATCAGGCTATTCCAGAGCTAATCCCATTCACATTGAACATGCCAGGAAACTGTCAATCTGCTTCCCTAGGTCTAATGCAGAGTCTTAGGGGGGTAAAATCAGATTAGATAACATAGTCAGTTACAAGATCAAGATTTAGAGTTAACATTCTTCTGGTGGTATGGGGGATGGGTAGGATAGGGCAGGAAGGGAAGCAAGGCTGTCAATTAGGAGCGTATAATTCAGTCTTCTAGGAGAGAGGGGATGTGGGCCTGGACTAGGATGTTGCCCAGGGGGATAGAAAGGAGTGGTGGCAATTGAGAAGCTTTGGGGATGAGGAAGCCACTGGGATTGAGGAGTAATCTGGGCGAGAGAGAGGAAGGAATCCTGGATGACTCCCAAGTCTTGGACAATTATGTGGGTGTGGTAGTACTATTCACCAAGATGGGGAGAGCCTGGAGGGAGAGCAAGTCTGGGTTGGAAGTGGAGTGGGGAGATGAGTTAAGTTTGGGGCATGCCAAATGTGGGGTGGCTTGTAGGTATCCAAGTGGAGATATTCAAAGATAGCTGCACTTACAAATCTACAGTTCAGGGCTGAGGTTATGCATTTGAGGTTTATCCCATGAAGGTGATAGTGAAAACCATGAAAATGGATTGGAATCTTCCAAGGCAAACGTGTAGAATGAGAAGAGGGGAGGGGAAGAGCATGAGGGTGGGAGATACCAAAGTTTTAAGGAGTATAAGGGAAACAGGAATCACATGAAGAAGGATTCTGAGAGGCAAGAGGGGAGAGTTTTCAGAAGGATGACAACAAAATAATATGTCAACAGACTACTGGAAAGGTCACTAAGAATGAACTCTAAAAAGTATTCAGCCCAAACTATTGTGCTAATAATGATGGAAGCAGTTTCAGGGGAATGTTTTAAGCAGAAGTCAGGAAGTGGAGGCAGGGAGATTGGACAACAACTCTCGCTTGAAGTTGGTCACGTGAACAAACGTGGCATTGCCGGCATCTCTGTGGTCCCTTCAGCAACCTCTCCCTCGGGGCTTGGCTGAGCCCCTTGCAGCTCTGGCATGCCGTCATGACATGAAACTGGCCCTGGAGAAGTCCTCGAGCCCCTTTTAGCTCTTGTGATAATTTTCCTTTAGTGGAACTAAGGTTCCTTGTTTAAGAACTGAAGCCTCTGACTTGACTGATCAAAGTTTATCACATGCATTGAAGCCACCTACTTGGCAGATGTAGTGAGATCTGGGCCCAGGACAGGATGCTGGGGCGTGGGAGGGGAAGAGAGCAGGTGGTAACTATGCAGATGGCATGCCTATCAGAGGAGTTTGTTACATTTCCTATTTGTCTCTCAAAACAATTTTATAGGAATCACCAAAGCAATCTTATCATGGTTTCTAGACCAGGTTGGGATGTGGGGTAGGGATTTCCACAGCTACTTTTATATCAAAGGTGATCTGATAAGACCATCAAAGGGCATTCAGAAATGCGTAATTCTACACACTTCAATAATTCAATTCGTTGTCAAGACGTTGGGTGTTTTTGATGTTGTTGTTCATTTGTTTTTTACTAGTATGTAAGGAGTCGGCAATTATTTGGAAAACTCATGTCACAGGCTAAACAAATACCAAAAAACTCAAGGTGAGAATAGTTTTCTATTGCTTAACATGTTTCAAAGATCTTTCATGCACATGTTTACTTGATTTCACAACAACCTAGAGGGTAGGCAAGGTAGGTACAACTGCCCGTTTGGATATGAGGAAACTGAGATCTCGAGAGGGAAAGTGATTTGCTATAGGTCCACAGCAATTTATTGGTACACCAAGGACTAGAATTCAAGTCTCTTAACTGCAGCCTATTTTCCCTATTTCGAACTGATATATTGGCATCAACAATTATCTGATGGATTTGAACAGTGTAGACAGGCAACTCGGCTAAATCAAACTCATATTCCTACTTTAACCTCAATCCCAGAGTTCGGGCCTGAATTACCCCAGACCCTACTTCTCTTGGCCTTGGAGAAGTGTATTTTTCTTGAATTATCTTTCCAGCTAAATTTTCTGACTAATTGTCAGCACTCCTTTTTGCTTTATGCCATGTAGACTTGACTTGAAAAGCTGTCGGGATTTCATTGGGTTTAAAGATGAAAGAAGTCTTAAGAAGCAGTTAGCCAGTGGCAAGCCAGTCATAAAATCAATCCAAACTTTTGTTGATGTTTCTTTCTTTCCCCATCTACTGACTTCCCGCTTTATATTAGTAAGATTGAAATTGAAATAATTTTATTGCTGGTGGATTCATTTGTCACTTTCCTTGAAACTGGTGAACCCCAAACGTTAGACAGCGATAGGAAAATACTGCCATTGCCTGTTAAGAAGTCTATGACATTTCAAGGCAAGAATGAATGTATGGAAGAAGAAACTTGTTTCTTCTTTACTAACGAAAGGGAAAGCCTGGAAGTGAATGATATGGGTAGGTTTAAAAAAAATAAAAGAAAAGACAAAAAAAAAAAAAACCTTTACGTAACTTTTTTGCTGGGAGAGAAGACTGCGAAGCACATTTTCCAGGAAGTGTGGGCTGCGACGATTGTGCGCTCTTAACTAATCCTGAGTAAGGTGGCCACTTTGACAGTCTTCTCATGCTGCCTCTGCCACCTTCTCGGTCAGAAGACATCATTTCAACTCTAACACAGCATGATCGAAACGTATAGCCAACCTTCTCCTCGCTCTGTGGCCACTGGACAACCCGTCAGTATGAAAATTTTTATGTATTTACTTACTGTTTTTCTTATCACCCAGATGATTGGGTCAGCGCTTTTTGCTGTATATCTTCACAGAAGATTGGACAAGGTAAGATGAACCGTGGGCCTTTATTAACTAAATTTGGAGTTCTTATTGATGTGTGCGTTGGTTGGTTTTCGTTCTACCCAAATGATGGACAATGGTAAGAACCCAAATAGATAAGTGGTCTTGTGGCATAGTGCTTGTGGTCTAGTTAGTGAGATGTTCTACTCTTTTCTCTGGTCAAGAGCCTTGGCTCTGGAGTCAGACTGCTGGGTTCAAATCTTGACTCGGTCCTCTACTAGTTCTGTGATCCCGGGCAAGTTATTTTACATGTCTATGCCTCAGTTTCCACATCTGAGAAATAGGGATGTTAATGGTACCCACCTCACAGATTAAATTCAGGCTTAGACCAGATCCAGGCACAAAGTAAGTACTCCACAGACATTAGCTATAATGACTTGCTAAGGTTTTGCTTAAAAAGTAAACTGTTTTTTTTTTCTGATGGAGACAACTGCTTTTCTTCTAAATTTCCAACTAGAGAAGGAGAGCATCAATTTAACCTGAAAATGCATAGTGCTTCAGGTTAGCATGGACATGGATAAGTCCCAGAAAGTGGCGTTCTCTGTATAATTCTTCAAATGCTAATTGTAGTTGCAAGCTGCTCAGTTTCCCTCCGAGATGTTTTACATTATTAAATAGTTACATATACAGAACAAAAGAGTGGAGTAAGTTAATAGGTTGTTCTGCATTCTTAAGAAAAATAACCATTAGGATTTATCCTGTTTGCACGCGTTTACCCACCTCCACTGACAAGCATTATTGGCTGTGTTGACAAAATATCAATCATAGATGAAAAGGAGAAATTTCATCCATTATTTGGCTGTTCCTAAAAGTCTGGATGTGGGAATTGTGGATGTACAGCATCTGGAGGCTGCGTTTTTTCAAGGATGTTCGAGTGGCCTTTATTGGGATGATTGGGATGCCAACCTTGAATTAAGACCATGAGGTTTTCTATCAGGATAAGGTGGAGCAGGAACGAGTGAGGCAATTCACTGGTCACTCAAATTTTAGGTTTCACTGCTAAGAAAAGAGCGGGATTCTGGGTCTGGTTGTTTGTTTGTGTTTGGCCTGGTGGCCTCTGCCAATCAAAAGACTGGACATAAGCCTAGCCTCTACAGGGGAAATATTGACCTGGGTAGACTCAAATTTACCCTGGCACTTGGGTGTTCTCCTAACAATAGTGAAAGCCGCCGGCTAACTGTTTGGAATCTAAAAATGTAATCTGAATACAAGAAGATGGCACAGAATCAGTTGAATTAAACAAGTGAATTCCATACATTTAATTATTCTAAGACATTGGAAAATAAAACATCTCGTTAACGTTGGGAATGAAAGATGATTTCTTTAAAAATGCAAATGCTTTCTGCAAATACGAAAGTTAAAAACAGAGAGATGTAATTAGAACTCGAGTAATTGATACACATTGCAAATTACCTTTTCTGAAGCACTGCATCACAAACACTAAAACAAAGTGGGCAAATTAGCTCAGCAGAAAACTATTTTATAGACTACGTTTCTAATGACCAATCATTCCTGAAGCAATGGGAAATATGACTATTAGAGAGCATTGCTGCTACAATACATGGGAAAATGTATACTTTGTGATGAAATTTCATTACACTAGCTGTGTTTTCTACCTAGCCTTTCAGACAACATGACATTTTCTCTGCTGGTTTTTGTAGATCTTTTAAACTGCGAGTACCAAATATCAATAATCCAGTATACTAACTTGCTATTATTCCCCATTTATATCTGCAAAGTCCTCACATTGTTGAGGCCATGGAAGTGATTGTAGAGACAGACATCATTAGCTGCATTTGCCTGCAGAATTACAATGTCTCATGTCCCTGTTATTTCACAAATAGATAGAAGATGAAAGGAATCTTCATGAAGATTTTGTGTTCATGAAAACGATACAGAGATGCAACAAAGGAGAGGGGTCCTTATCCTTACTGAATTGTGAGGAAATTAAAAGCCGGTTTGAAGACCTGGTCAAGGTAAGGACCTCAATTGTTGGGAAACCTGCTAGGTTGGGAAACTAAAACCTGACCATGTAAAAGTTGAAACGTGTTATATATATATACTAGAGACATATGTACATACATGTATATATGGGTGTGTGTATCAAAAAAGCTAAAATGAAGCCAAAATCCTATGGTTAAAAGGGAAAGGAAAGTAGGAAGTGTGGTTGTTCATAGGAATGCCCTTAAGAAAAATAAAAAAGACTCTCTCTGGGGAAAAGACACACTCTCATGGCCACATTCACACATACACATGGATTCAGACGTGCAGATTCCTCAGGGAAAAGGGTGAAGTCCACCAAGTTTGTTTTTTGCATTTTCTTATCTTTCCATCCAAACCCTGATGCCTTTCCACTATGGACCCAGGGTCTGGTCCCCATTTCCCAGGGAAGCAACAACCATTGGCCGCTGCAGCGTTGGCGGGCCACAGGTTAAGGGTTTGCCTTTACTGGGGGTGGTGGGGACTTCTGAGCACTGATAGACTCTAACAGATGAAGGAACGCTTCTCTCATGATGGGATTGCAGGTGCCACGTAAGTGAGATCTTTTCCTTTTACTGTGAGGAGAGGTGTGGGCAAGTGTGTGATGGACTGTCTCAGCACCGCTCGCACCAGACCCCGTATAACACCACCTGCTCACGGAGCCAGTCAGCTCCAGGGCCAATCCAGACCTCAGGCAGAGAAAGTGTGAAGTCTTCTAGCCCAACAGACTGGTGCCCAGCATGAAGTCACTGCAGTGGCCTATATGATGGGTACCTAAAGCAGGAGTTTCTAGACTGTTTACTGAGGACGCGCCCACAACATTAGTTCTGCCGCTGTAGACAAGGGGTCTAGGAGCTCTTTCTCCAAAAGAAGAACATCGAGAAGTCTTTCTGCCTGTCTCCCCCTCAGAACACTAAGTCAGATACCTTGGGCCCTCAGGAGACTTGGGGGTCCTGACTATGAGGCTGCATCCAGGCTGAGGGCACCGCTGTGCCAGGTGGGTGGGTATCTGGAGAAACCAACAGGAGTTATTTCTCACATATAAGTAATGTGTAATTTCAGCCGGGAGTGTGGGCCTGAGATCTTATTTCTGAGCTTATTCTTGTTCTCCTGTACTGTCCCCGGTGTGTCTTTTAATCCAGCTCTGAGAGCTTATTCCTGAGTCACCTACAGGAATCAGAATGCAGCTCAAATCTGCTGCTGCCTTTTAGGTTCTTTAATCTAGGTTTTAGAGAAAGACTCCTCTTTATTTGCAAGGCTTGAAAGTGATTTGAGTTTCTCTGGTTCTTCGAGGCTTCTGGCCAGTATCACACAGTATTGGAAGGTGTTGCACATTTAAATGTGAATAAAGCCACTTTGAGAACAACACTTAATAATCCAAATAGAATACTTAATGTGCTGGGCTGTGTGACCTTGGGCAAATGACTTCACCTCTCTGGGCCTCAGTTCTCTCATCTATCCAATGAGAGGGTAGAGATGATCTGCCAGGGAACTACCGGCTCCAACATCCTATAATTACATGATCAGCCTTCAGTTCCCCCCAAAGGCAGTGAGAGTGGCTGTTGGTCTCTTCCCTCTCTCCCTCTTTCTTACTGAGAGTTTTACAGTTGTACTGCCAGTTCCTCATGGCTGTATTTCAGGTCAGATATGTAAAGCTTCCCAAATCAGCTACTCAGGAGAAAGGTAAGGAAGAAAGTCAGTTCGGCCTCTCTGCTTAAGCTTGCATGAATAAAAGCTCCCAAGTTTCATACTCTGAAAAGGTAGACCTTCTCAAGCATGTCTGCCAGGGCTCCTTCCGTGTAATAGAGGAAGCCCCTTGCCTCCACTGCTGCGGGGTAGAGTCCGAGTCAATGTCATCTGCACCGACACCATGCACGACAGTCAGACACAAAGTACTCCAGCTCCCCAATCCTGCTCCAATGACTGATCTCCGTTCCAATATCCATTCCATGACACTTCTCATTCTAAAACAATATTTTGGACTTTTTTTTAACCCAATAGGCCAGCTACAAAATAACCCCCAAATTGGATTATTTATATTCTTAGCTAATGTTAGCAGGCTTTCTTTCTGGGTCACAGTCTGACTGGTCCAGGGAAACCCAAGGTATGAATCACAGGAAGGGGTCTTTGAAATCATCATATCCAATTATCAACCCAGGGCTGCTTCTTCCCCCCAGACTCCCTACCCAGTGGTCACTCAATCTCTGTTTGTGACAAGGAAATCATTATTTCCTGAGGCAGGTAGCACCAAGCTGTCATTTTGGGTGGATGATGGAATTCAGGCCTGATGTTAGGGTAAATGCAGGCAGCATTTTAAATAGTATAATTTCACATTAAAACTTACTCCCCCTCCACTCCCTGCTAGAATGATCAGTTCCATGATTGTCTGCTCGCCAGTGCCCTAGAAGTCTTTGATCTCTTTAAGGTCAAAGCCTCTCCTTTTCGAGTTAAAGGTCAAGCTATCCGTCCCTGCCACATGGAGTTCCCAGAAAGAGGGAAATAACTAATTCCAGATTTTCTGAAAGTCAACTTTCAAAAGTCTTTCAGTTGAGGTGGGGAGCAAAGCAAGAGGGGAAAAAAGGCTCTGGGGAGTGTGGCTGGGGGAAAGTTCACAGCAAGGCGAGGCTGGGCACATAAAAGACAAACTTTGCTGACTTCACATTTTCATGTTGGCCAAACCCTGACAGCAATGCCACCACCAAGCCTAAAAGTATCTCAACATCAATCATCACACTCCATCTTTTGAACAGACACGAAATACTCATTTGTTTGCTTGTTATCTCACAAACATTTTCCTGTTGCCGCACTTTCACACTGCCACACTTCAGCTCAAGTGGAAAGTTGAAGCTTTGCACCCCATGCGAGCGTTTCAAGGCGCAGGCTCCCGGTTAGGCTCCGTGACTTACACCCTCACATCTGGCACCTGAGCCAAGCCTACAACGAGCCCCTCAGCAGTAACAACACTGATTTCTTCTAGGGGAGGGACGAAAAGGAAGGCGCTGTAGAAAATTGATTCCAGTAACGGGAAGGCGCACAAGACTTTGATTATCAGAAGATGTGAAAATACTATTGCCTTCCTCCTTTGTGTTCAGAGTCCAGGGTGATGGAGTGGGTTAAGCCCAGCCTAGGAATGTCATCTCACATTTTCTGCTGTTGGTTTCAGTCTCGGATTGCTTGGGTGACCTCATGCCTGCCAGTTAAGCTCACTGTGCCTTTTCTTCAGCATCTTTAAATCTTTAAACTGGCAACAGCAGCCTTTATTACCTTCCAACCTATGTAGATGGCACTCTCTGCTAGCTTCTTTAAGTGCCCCTAGCCTTCCTGCAGTTGCTAATGAGAAGTGCTGCATTTGCCTTGGAACCTTAGCCACACTGGGAGATTACCTGTGTTTCCTGTACGCTGATTATTATAAATAAGAATGGGCCACACGAGGCAACTAGCAACGAGAGAATCTCTTCGGCCCGTTGAAAGGGACAACAAAATTTAAAAATGTCTGAGGATCTTTTCATCATCTGGGATTTCTTCCCGAGGTCAAAGTTACTATTTCCATTTCCTGAGAGATTTTGGACCAATATTATTCTACTAGATACACACCATGATTTATGTATATAAATATTCTATATACTGGTTCCCAGGGTCGAATCAGATCCCCATTCAGCATTATTTGTCAATACCTGCCAAAACCGGGGAGGTTAGGGTCGCAGGAGGGGTCAGCATAGCAGTCTCTGGTCTGGAGAGAGCACTGGAAGATAATAAAGCCCACATTCTGTCTCCAGGTTCACCCCCCTGGGTTTTCTGGGCTGTCAGCTCATCTGTCAAAGCCATGGGCTCCCAGTTGGTAGGATGGAATTAATGACAGGATCTGAGTCTAGATGGTAATCCTCACCAGAAACAGGCAACAAGAGTAATGACAGGTGCCAAATGAATGAAACCTCCCTCTAAAGCACCCCCACCAGACTTCCTGTCAAAATGACCTTTTGCCATGATTCTTATTTTAGGGTATAATGCAAAGCAAAGAAGTGAAGAAGAAAGAAAAAAACTTTGAAATGCACAAAGGTAGGTTGCTCTTTACCATTTCTACGAATACTTAAAAACTAAAACGAAGCGTTAGGCCAATTATATTGAACAACCCAGTGTGGAATCAGGGAACTTTTAGCCCTGGAAATAAAACAGAAACACAATTGCCGAATCAACACCTTATCTGGTGCCTGTGATTTGGAAAGGATTTGTATGGACATATTTATGGCGAAGGCTGTGTTCCTTTAGTGCTGACAATACCAAGTATGAAGAAATCACATTATTTTCAACACCTTAATCAAAGCAACCATACAGCCTAGTCCCACCTACAGAGGATAAGATGACAAGACGGACAGCATTTGGTAGCAGTGTCGTTCCTCACTCAGGGATAACAGTTTTCCATGGGGAACCATGGCCAGTGGTGCCTCGGGGATCCAGGAGTGATTCAGTGTGACAGCCTTGTTCTTGATATCAGAGCATCTCAAATATCCCAGGGTTGGAAAGGACTTTGACGGTTCTCAAATCCTGCACCATCCCCAGACCACGAATCTCCTTCACCACAGCACTGACCATCGACCCTCTGATCAAACATGCCTAGACACCTTCTAGCTCATAAAGCAGTCTGGGCCATCTTTGAACGGCTCTAATGATTATAATAAGATTACGGTATACTCGAGAGAAGTCTTTTCCCCTCTGGAGTTGAAATTTGTTCGTATAATCTCCACTCACTGAATCGAGTTCTGCTCTTTGGGGCCATACTAAACAAAGTATATAATTCCTCTTCTACACTGCAGCTGTCCAGATGTTGAAAACAGCAATCATGGCCCCTGAGCCTTTTCTTCTCCAGGGTAAACCTCCTCAGTGTCTTCCATTGTTCCTCCTATGACCCTTTCCAGGCTTTTTTCCTGTCCTAGTTTAGGTCCTTTTCTGGACACACTAACTTTCCCTGTTCCTTTTAGAATGTAGCATTCCAAACCAAATACAATAATGCCTGAAGTGACCTGAGCATCTGAGTATGGGGAAAATGGAGTGTTGGTAGATGGGTGTTAGAGAAACTACTACATCACAAAGTCAGTGTAAAAGATGGTATGGCTTGTGTAAATTTACTACACACAAAGAAATACATACATACATACATACAGAGTTACAGATACTGTTTTCTGAGGCAAAGAGCTTGCTTTAACTATTGGTCTGGATGCCAAGGGTCACTTATTTCCATGAAGGCTTTCTTTGCTTTCAGAATGACTGTAAAATATGTTGAGTGGTACTATGTTGTCTGTTAATTACCAAGAAGTTTGAGGAAACAGTTCATGTGGGTGCTGCCTAGCAGTCTTTGGGAAAATGATACACTTAAAAAAACTGGTCATTTAGGTCATGCAACTCGACTCATTATTTAGAGGAAACCTACAAAGTGTCCAGCTCCAGGCTCATTACTGGAAAAAAAAAGAAACTTCCACACTGTGTCTGCATTTAGGAGATCAGCACATCTAATTAAGGTGGACACCTTTTGCACGAACGACAATTAGAGGTATAATAATGTGGCCAGTGCTTGACCACATCAAACACCATAAGCATCTTACTAGCTAAGTGTGCAGACATGACCTTGGGGCCCACGAAGATGATCAATGGATGGGAGTTGTTCTTCAAAGCAAGATTTGAAATGTCTTTAATGAAGATCATTTTCGGTAGCCTGTGTCAATCTATGTAAAGCAGAGTCAAGTACTGAGCAACTCTTGGAAGACTGAGCTCAGTTGAAATAGCCAATTCGATTGTTCAGATTTTAGTAACCAACTTTTCCCTCTGTGAGAGGGATTTCAGGCCATCTTATTCTTCCTTTCACATAACCTATTTAAGTACAGTCTCTAGGACCCAGCTGCAGAGATAGACCAAATCCTTCTGGGGACAGTTCTGTTTTTCTTTGGCCTGACAGTTGGCCTTTGGTTTCATTTCAGGTGATCAGGATCCTCAAATCGCAGCACATGTCATCAGTGAGGCCAGTAGTAAAACAGCATCTGGTAAGTCCAAAGCATCTGAGCATCAGCCACCGAAGGGGGAAGGCCAGGAGGATAAAGCAAGGCAGCCTAACGAGTAGGCTCCTCTCTTCCTCTGGGGCCCAATTTACAAAGCTTGCCTTTGTCTTTAAAGTGGGCTCAAATGCACAGATGAGACTTGGAGGGACAAAAGTAGGTAGGACGCAATCCCGATGTCCTCATAGGTTCTTGCTCTGTGGCTGATTCTCAGTGATGAATTACTGGGTGGAGGGACCATTATTCTGACAACACAGAAGAGATGGCAGGTAGTGACCTCCTGACTGCTAGCATCCCTCATCCTAACCCCTCTTCACTGCGTGTAAATGGGCCTCGAGGGGTATTTCCTGCCATCTGCCAATCCTTGTATGATTAACCCCAGCCTCATTGGGGCCAACCTCAGGGAAATTAAAGGTAAAATCATTTTGCAAAGATCAATAGGTGCCAGGATGTTAGATTTTCCAATGAAGTAACAACAGACGACATAGTGTAGTCTTTTCAACTCCGAATGATTTTCTTTCCATATACATTCTGCCATGATTCTAGCCCTTAGATCTTTTTTCCCAAATCTGTACCTCATGATAGCTGGTGTTGGAGAATGTGGCACATCTGATAAAAGGATGGAAACATGCACACTAGCAGAAAATCCCGTATCTACATAAATGTAGGCCAAGAGCATCAGAGCAGTCTTGGAAAACTTTAGCTCAGTGCTCCGGAATGGAGTTCTAAGCAGTGTGTGTGTGTGTGTGTCACACGCACGTGTGTGAGAGAGAGACATAGACAGAGAGAGACACACACACACAGAGAGAGGAAAGGAGATAGGACCTCATCTCGGAGGTGGCTTGGACTTCTCAGTGGCCGTAACACATACGTGGTTATCCTAAATCATGGTATGGGAGCAGGAGCACTGGATAGAAAGTTGTTGAATGCTGAGGTTTAAGAACCATGACTACCACTTGCTGGGTGACCTTGGGCAAGTCCCTTTACCTTTGCAGCGGTTTCCTGTCTCACTTCATAGGGTGACTCTGAGCATCAAATCAGCTAATATGGAAGAAAGTTATTCTGTCAAGTGTTATACAAATGTAAGGTGTCATTTCTTAGCTTACTTCACTGCAGTTCAGCTGTCAGAAGAGTAACATAAAGCCCTTTTTAATAACACTCCCACAATATTTAATAATTCTGCCAAGTACTCTTTCTCATAAAATACACTTATGGGAAAATATCCCAACAAGGACAGTCATCCACATGATACAATCCAATCCAGATTGGATAGATGCCAGCAACAGAGACACCTCCTAGAAGCATAGCTTGCCTTGGATAGATTTCATGGTGCTCACGTACTCTGCCAAAAGGCCCATGACGGCTGTTGGTCCTAGCATGGTTGACAGTCTACATCACAGTAGGTCTACAGGGGATCAGGTGAGAAGTAAGTCACATTTCCTACCCCACCCCAGTCACAAACCTCTCAGACCTACTTGGTCATGCTGCTCCAAAGTTGATCTACATCTCACAGCAAGGATGAAAATTAGGTAAGGACTTACAAGAATAAACTCTGTGGATTCAAAGACAGGGAAACTGCCATTCTCAATCAGATGGTCCAGAAGTAAAAACATCATAATGAAGCATTTCTGGAGTGATCCGGAGGCCCACGAAATGTCAGGCATTTCAGGATGCCTTTCCTAGTTACCAAGGGATGAGTCTTCACAGGTGGGGTCTTGCACCCTGATAGGCCTAAGACCACCAAATAGGAGTTGGAAAAAAAAAAGGTCAAGGAAGCAAATGCATCAGTACTTTCACTTCTCCCCACCCCCACCCCCCACCCCCAGCAGTCTAGGTCTCTGTGGGAGCTGAGATTTGAAATCGGCTGCACACACTACTTTGAACCCACTCAACATCTCAGTCAAGAAAATGGCACATTGTTGGTGGGTACTTCGGCTTAGCCACAAGAATACAGGCACTTTCGAGTTGGTGGCGCCCACTACAATGGGAGATCAAAAACACACAGTGAAATGACAGGTTTATTTTCATACTTCCTTGCCTAATTTTAGTCCTTGCTGTGGGAGGCGGGTCGGGTTTGCAAGAGCATGATCAGGTAGGAAGAAATGGGGTCTTTTCTCTGTGCTGAGGCTGAGCAAGAGCGAGATCAGCAAGTCTTTGACTTTTTGGAAAATTCAAGGAAAGCAAGATACGACTTAATATAGCAAGGACTTTGAGTATTTTGGCACGCGTAATTTATGACATGAGATTTCTAAGTCACTTGCGCTCTTTTAAGTTCAAGGGCAAATTGGCCTTAAGAGGTCTTAAAGGGAGAAGGAAACTCACTGTGTTCTGTTAACTTGGGTTCATCTTGACAACAAGTCTCTGAAATAGGCTGTAACATTAGCCCCGGGTTACAGGGAAGGAACTGAGATTCAGGGAGATTAAGCGACTTGCCCAGGCTTGAATAAGGTCTGGATGGGAACCGAGCTCCACTTGACTGTGCACCCCATGTTGATTGGTCAGCCGTGGCTCCTCAACAGACTCTGAGGGCTGGATGGGTCCCTCAGAGTCCCTGAGGGCCCAAACTTCCACTCCTATATGAAGCCAGTATCCAACACGCAACTCTACTGTCTGTTAGAATCTGAATTGTGTATGCCCCGCCTCACCATGGATTTTTTCCCTC
The DNA here is from genome assembly GCF_030028045.1 of Hippopotamus amphibius kiboko. Taxonomy (NCBI): domain Eukaryota; kingdom Metazoa; phylum Chordata; class Mammalia; order Artiodactyla; family Hippopotamidae; genus Hippopotamus; species Hippopotamus amphibius. Next base: position 17,056,372 of record NC_080203.1, on the reverse strand, counting down.
TCCAATTACAGTTCTCCAGTGGGCCCCCAAAGGATACTACACCCTAAGCACCAACTTGGTAACCCTCGAAAACGGAAAACAGCTGGCCGTGAAAAGACAAGGACTCTATTACATCTATGCCCAAGTCACCTTCTGTTCCAATCGGCAAGCTTTGAGTCAAGCTCCATTTATAGCCAGCCTCTGCCTGAAGTCCCCAAGTGGATCGGAGAGAATCTTACTTAGAGCCGCAAATACCCACAGTTCCTCCAAACCGTGCGGGCAGCAATCCATTCACTTGGGAGGAGTCTTTGAATTGCAACCGGGTGCTTCGGTGTTTGTCAACGTGACTGATCCAAGCCAAGTGAGCCACGGAACGGGCTTCACGTCGTTTGGCTTACTCAAACTCTGAACGGTGTAAGCTGGCAGGCTGCGGCTGGGCTGATGGCGGTCTTCACAATCCAGCAAAGCAGTTAAGACCACCCCCCACCCTCCCCCGTTGAACTGCCTATTTATAACCCTAGGATCCTCCTCATGGAGAACTATTTATTATACATCCCGAGGCATGTAGGGCTGCAATGGGTGAATGACCAGGCGGGGGAAACCCCAACAGGCCCTGTTCCATAAGAGCTTATATCCTGAAGCAGCAACCCCACTGATGCAGACATCCAGAGAGTCCTATGAAAAGACAAAGCCATTACGCACAGCTCGAGTTCTGAGTAAACAGCAGAAAATTAGCCAAGTTTAGTTTTGTTTCTTTGCATGCAGTGTCTTTCAGTGGAGAGTGTATTTGATTTCTCAGTGAAGATGCCGGAGGGAAACGGGGAGCCTCAGCTCACATTCAGTTACGGTGGATTCTGGGTCCCTGCGGCCGTGGTGGAGGTGGGGCAGACTTTAGAAAGTGAAATGCACTGGAGAACCAAAAACCCTGCCCCCACCAGCCACCCTGACACTCATTCTCATCCTTCTTTCTCTCCTACACACACACACACACACACACACACACAGAGTCAGGCTGTTGCTAATTATCTTATTTCAACCCTGTTCCTATCTCCACCGCTGTTGATGGGGTGGGAGGTGGGAGGGCAGAGAGGGCCGCTCTGAGGCTGCCCACTCCTTCCCCAGAAATGACTGTATTTAAAGGAAATCTATTGTATCTACCTGCAGTCCCCATTGTTTCCAGAGTGAACTTTTGATTATCTTGTTATTTATTTTTGGAATAATAAAGATCTCTTAACATTATTGTTGTTATTTAGCATCTGAAGCCCCAGGCCAGGTTGGGAGTGGGGAGGATCGTTTGGAGGGAATGTTCCCGATCCTTGTGATGTTTTCAGAAACTTGGTTCTGAAGCTTGTGGCACCATGAACTCTCTTGGTGACAGCACACTCCCTGGAAGGCTGTGATAGCCTTTGATGCATGACAGAAAAGCTTATCCGGTGAAAAGCTTGCTCTGGAAAGGTTGCAGAGGATTGAAAAGACGCTGGGTCTTTTTTGTTGATTAATCACAGCTAAGTGAAGCTTAAATGAGAAGCAGTGGCTTATCTTTTTAATAGCTGTCAAGGCGGTTCCATCTTAGGTAAGAGGACGTGGAGCTGGGGACAAAGTGAAGGGAAGCACTGGCCTCTCGGTCTTGTCACTTCCAATTAAGGGGTTTTTCAGGTAAGAAGCCCAGAGTGGCTTCATCTTCCTTACTGGTAGAGGGCCCTTCTTAAGGCAAATACCACATGTCCAGGCAGAAGAATTATTACTGTAGCAATAAGAAAGGAGCGCGAGAAGAGGTGGGGGCAGTTCTTGGCCGCTGGCCCTGCTCTTCGGTCCCCTGGACGGCACGCTCCCTTCTTGGCTGAGTGACTTGGAAGGCCTTCGAGCATGACTTTCGAACACAAGGCTGAAGTGGTGCCAGACAAACTTGCTCGGCTGTGTATTGATGCCTTCTCCAAGGAGAGAACTTTGGTCTGAACCCTCGTGACATTTGTGGATTCGGGGACTCAGTCAGAGATACGTCCACAATGCCACCTTGTCCTCTGGAGCAAAGATCCTTCGACAGTGTTGCCCTCGGCACGGGAGCCTTGAAGGAAGCGGGGCAGCGGCTGTGGCAGCAAGCAGACACTGCTCATCATATTCTCACAGGTAGGCCAGGCCCCGGTCTAGCTGACGGGAGGGCGTGGCCCAGTCCACAGAGAAGAAGACAATACACAGGCCACCACCGTCCCTCCCTCACGGTAGCTGAGCACCAACTTTGGAGCCCAGCCTTGAGTGGGCAAGGGGGTCATAAGAAGGAAACTCATGTCCAGGCTGGACAAACCTTTTATAGTCTTTATACACTCACAGCCTCTGATTTAAACCTTGCCCCTGCACTTCACCCCGCCTCCTCCTTCTTCTTCTTTGGAAATCATTACCTTCCAGACTATCTCTATCTCTAGTAACCAAGCGGCTAACAGTACCTGTTATCAGAAGGAAAGCTATAGACACAGAAACTCGAATTTTCTAGGGGATATCCTCTGCCCGCACGCTTTCTGCTGCCCTCTAAATGCCAGTTCCTGCAGCCCCAGCCCAGAACTTTCTCCTAAGCTTCAGCTTCACATAGCCAAGTGCCTTCAACCCCTCAGACGGCTTCCTCGTGACGTCACCCTTGCCCTTCCCAAGAACTCCAGGGCCCATCCCTCCCCCCTCCTCCTCCTGTCCTACATGCTCACAGGGGGCTGTCTCTCCCAGAGCAGGGGTTGAACAACCCCCTTCATGCTGCTAGTGTTATGCCTTTAGTCCTGACCTGCCCCTACAGTGTGCCCCCTTCTGCCCGCATTTCCAAATGGTGGGCCCCGGCATCAAGTCCAAGGCATCCAAATGGAACCCTTGATCTTTTCCCTCCACACGATGGGACTCACTTTCAGCGTCGCCCATTCCAGTGAATTGTGGCTCGTGGGCTCCAAAGCAAGTGGGTTCAGTAGTTGCGGCACACAGGCTTAGTCGCCCCGTGCCATGTGGGATCCTAGTTCCCCGACCAGGGATCAAACCCATGTCCCCTGCATTGGAAGGCAGATTCTTAACCACTGCACCACCAGGGAAGTCCCTCTCCTACTTCTTAATGACCTTAGAACAAAGGCCAAAATAATTAACTTATTTCTTCTTCTGCCAATACCTCTCTCAGTGTAAGTTCCAACCCTCAGTTCCTCTGAGGAAGGCTACAAACGCTTTCCTGCCTTAGGAGACAGAAATGCAATATTTTCTCTGCTTGTGACTCCCCTTCCCTCCCTGCTGCCCCCTGCAGTTAGGCTCACAGCACTTACACGGTTGAGGTGTTTCCTCTGATGCTGGGAGCTGCTTAAGGACCAAATGCGTGTCCTCTTCACCACGGTAACTTCAGCGTCTATCAAGGATCTGGCACAGAACTGGCCCTTTATTCACTGCATGAAGGAATCAACGAATGAGTACATGCAGCTGCTTCTCACTCAGGAGTCCATGAAATAATTCTGTGTTGGTTAAAGCAAGATTTCGCCAATACTATAAAAACCTTCGTGATGTCAAAAATACCTACATGATGAAAATATACTCAGGGAGGAGAGAATGACTTAAAATTATACTGTGGATAAAAATAGGTAATATATTTTTATTATATTTTGCAAAATAGTACAAGATCATTGGCAAGATAGTCCATGAGGCTGGTTTCAAACTTCACTTAAATATTTTCAAAGTTGTTCCAATAAATGATGATGACTTGGGGCCATTTCTGATCTACCTATAATATTCTGATCATAAATTATTGAACTTAATTCCATTTTCACAAACATGTGCATTCCATCTAAGGGGTAGGGGGGAGGAATAATTGAAATGATCAGTGATTTTTTGCTTCCAGATAAAGAGAAAATAAAGTATAAAACACGGTTGTCTCTGTTCCTTGATAGGAAGCAAGTGTCTACAAGTACAAACAGTGTGCCCTGGCAAGCTGTCAGTACAGGGCGTCCCAGTTAAAGGGAAGCAACATATGGACTCCTGGGCTCCAGGAGGGAACACATTTTGTGTTGAATTTGACTATTTCCATAGGGCCTGATAGCATGTGTTAGAAGCCACACTGCCTTAGGCTTTTAGAGCAGTCTGTACCGCTCTAAAGTATTTGGAGATGCAAGCAGGAACATGATTTTTATTATTTTCTTTGTCTCTGTGAAGCACATCTCCATTTAAAAACAAAACAAAATCAGAAACCCTCATTGTAGTACAGTGGTTAAGTCTGGAGTCAGACAGAGACAGTCTTAATCTAGGTTCTACTGTTTCACCAACTTTATAACCACAGACAAGTCATTTCATCTCTTCTGAGCTTCAGTGTCCTCATCTGTAAAGTGGGGATGCTAAGAATACCTGTTTTGCAAAGTTTATGAGGATTTGACGAGATCATTCCCGAAAAGCCCCCAGCAGAGTCTGCTCTCTGGAACAGATCATCCTATAAAGAGCACTGTCTCCACGTGGTCCCCAGCACACCAGCCTGCCCAGTGGCATAGGTAGACAGGTGGCATCTTAAAATGGTTGAAACCTCTGAGACCAAGGTGAATGCCTGGCAGCCCAGGTACACATGAAAGGCCTTGCCCGGGTAGTAGACTAAAGACCACACCCAATTTGAAGTTAGTGAAAGCAAAAAAAAAGGGTGGGGGGCAAAGTTAGAACATATACCGAACCCTAGAGCAGGTCTGTGTGTAGCAAAGACTCTTTCCTACAATTTCATTGTCAAAAATGATTAACCATTGGAGGCTGGGGGTTGCCAAAATTTTTCAGTAGGCTTGAGCAGTTCCATCTTTAGGATATTTAGGAAGGTTTTAAATAGAAACTATGATCACCAATTCCCAATCTAAAGGACATCAGCATATAAACTTCCCCCTTCCAAGATAAACAATACGGTCCTACTGTATAGCACAGAGAACTCTATTCCCGTGATATACCATAATGGAAAATAATATGAAAAAGAATATGTATATGTATGTATACCTGAATAACTTTGCTATACACCAGAGACTAACACAACATCTTAAATCAACCATACTGCAATAAATTTAAAAAAAAAAACTCCCCCCCTTCCATACCACACTCCTGAGTAACCCCAAGAGGCAATTTAGCAATTCTCAAGAAAACCAGTTAAATATATAATTGCTTTCCATCCCCATTCCTGGAGTTCCACTGAGTTCTCTGTCGTATTTTTCCTGCTACTGTAACCCCACTTAAAGTCCAATAATTTTTGGTCACTAACTCTTATCTTCTGTACCTAACGGTAAATCTCTTTGAAATCCAACATGAAGCCTTTAAAACATCTTTGATCTGATTCACTTTATTTATTTATTTAGGCTGTGCCGGGTCTTAGTTGTGGCATGCGGGATCTTTAGTTGCAGTATGCAGGCTTCTTAGTTGCGGCATCTAGTTCCCCGACCAGGGATCGAACCTGGGCCTCCTGCACTGGGAGCATAGAGTCTTACCCACTGGACCACCAGGGAAGTCTCTGATTCACATTTCTTGTTACTAGGCGTTAAAGATTTGGTTTTTTATCCATCCACCCACCCATCCAACACTGATTGAGATGACAGGTTCTGTGCTATGCACTCGATAGACATGATCCAGTCCCTGCCCTCAAGTAGCTTACAGAATTTTGCATCACGGGTGTGCAAAACACTGAAAGCCCAGCGTGAATGCTGCAGCAGGAGTCAGGACCAGTGTTACCGGGAATACACGGGAAGGACATGTAACTTGGACAAGCAGGGGAAGGTGGGTGTCACGGAAGGCTTTCCAGGACAGGTGGCACAGAATGAGTCTTGAGGGCTGTTGTGGGGAGGAGGGGCCACAGTGAGGAAAGGAGAGCACGGAACACGCAAAAGCACAGATGTGTGAAGATGGATAAAGAATTCAGGGGAGCAGGCAGGAGGAGTCACCACACAGAGGGCCTGGTGTGAGAAAAATATCTTGGTGTACCGGCCAAACCGCACATGCTGAAGCCCAACCAAGGAAGAGCCTTTGTGCTCCTCTGACAGAGAGAAATCGCCTTCTGAGCTGCTTGCCCAGAGGGGCTGCTCTACAGCGTGGCCGAGGTGGCCTGCGTGCCAAGAGGCTGGGTCACAGACTGGACCTTGCAGGCTTGGAGGGTGCTGAAAGCTTAGAACCCCATGGGCCTTCTGCTCCTGGCACCAAGGCAAGTCTACACGATTCTCCCAGACAAACAGCAGAGACCTCAAACGATGCGGAACGTCGGCTCGTTCAACAAATATTCCTTGAGTAGGTACTATGGGCTTGACCCTGTATTAGGCCCTGAATTTACATAGATGAAAGGAGCCGATCCCCACCTTTAAGGTAACATTTAATGTGGAGAAAGACACAAGCAAATAAAGTGCAATGTGATGGCTGAGGAGCTGTAGGAGCCTGGATTCCCTGAGGAGGCAATGCTTGAGTTTTTGTTGGTTTTTTTTTTTTTTTGAAAATTATTTCAAACTTACCAAAAAGTTGGAAACATAAGAATAGTACAAATAAAAAGTGGTTTCGGAATCACTTGAGAGTAAGCTGTGTACCTCACGGCCTTCACCCCTAAATACTTGAGTGTGTATTTCCTAAGAATAAGGATGTTCTTGTTTATAACCACAGGTACAGTTATCAACTTCAGTCAATTTAACATTGATCTTCCATTTGTATTCCAATTCAGGTAAGTCACCCGATATCCTTTATAGCATTTTCCCCTCCAGCATGGGATGAAGTCTAGGGCCGGTATTGCATTTAGTTGTCATCTCTCTTTAGTCACCTTTAATCTAGAACATTTTCACCACCTTTGTCTTTAATGACATTGACTTTTTAGACTAATATAGTAACAATCTGTCCCCTTACAAAAAACAAAGAGTGTTCCTTATTTTGGGTTTGTCTGATGTTTCCTCATGATTAAATTCATGTTATGCTTTCCTGGATGGAAAACGACATAAATGATGTAGGATCCTTCTCAGGGTATCATATGTGGAGGCACATGATGGCTGTTTGCCTCTCATTGTGGATGTGAATTTTGATCACTCAGTTAAGGTGCTGTCCAGTTTCCCCACTCTATCTAGAGCTACTGTTTTCCACCTAGCAACTAGTAAGCACTCTTTGGTGGGACACTTTAAGACCACACAGGTAACTTGCTCATCATCAAAGTTTCCCTCTATATTTAGCACCCAATGATAATTTTTGCCTAAATCAGTCTTTACCACGATGGCTGCAAAATGGGGATTTTCCAACCCCAGAGTTCCTTCCACATTTACCAGTCAACACGCAGCATGGTACTGTAAACAAGAGCCTTCTCTTTCTCCCTGCTTACTTATTTATCAGCATGGACTCATAGATTTCTACTTTTCCAATGTTTTCTAATTCATTACTGTATTTTGGTGCTCCAATTTTCCCTTATTTGGCCAGGAAGTGCCTCTTCAAGTTGGCACCTGTGTCTCTGTAGCATGCCCCTATCATATTTCTGAGTATTACTTTCTGGCAGAACAAGATGTTCCAGGCTCATCTTGTATCTTTCCTGCCTCAGCTGTAGAATCGGCCATTTCTCCAAGGAGCCCTCGTTCCTTTCAGTGCAGAGTATAGTGTTTAGAAAGCAAGTTCTGGGCACAGCTGTGTTCATTGCTATTAGGATGTCACTTCTCCTAGGAAACGTATGCATTTAGATGCATATGTATACGCACACATGTACTAAAGCTGTCAGCCTCAGCAAATAAAAATTCAGGATACCCAGTTATACTTGGGTTTCAGGTAAACATGGAAAAACTTAGCATAAATATATCCCATGCAATATTTAGGACATGATCTATACCAAAACTTTAATTGATGTACAGCTGAAATTCCAATTTAGCTGGGCGTCTTGCATTTTATCTGGCAATCCTAATCTTACAGAAAAACCCGAATGCACTTTAACATCTTACAGAAAATCCCGAATGCACTTTTTGGCCAACCCAATACATACAAACATACATACTACATTCATATAAATGTACACATACACATGCAGAGACACATATGTACATGTGTTTTAGAAATCATGAGTTCACATAGATACTTGAGCTGACTCTAAATAGAAAGGGAAGAATTTGCTTGATGGACAGGGATGGGAAAGGGATTCTAGGCAGGACAAATGGCATATTATGGGACTTAAGAGAAATTCAAGGAGATCAAACTTTACTGAGCGTGGTGGGGAGTAGCAAGAGATTAAATTTTTAAACAGGTGAATGACATAGATCTTTAGATAATCATTCTACTGACACCAGAGACGCCAGACTATTGGCACCAAAAAGGCTAGACCAGGGGTCCCCAACCCCAGGCCACACAGCAGGAGGTAAGCGGTGGGTGAGTGAGTGAAACTTCATCTGCCACTACCCATCATTCACATTACCGCCTGAACCATCCCAACCCCACCCCCAACCCCATCTGTGGAAAAACTGTCTTTCATGAAACCAGTCCTTGGTGCCAAAAAGGTTGGGGACCACTGGGCTAGACTACAAGAGGCAAAGAGAAGCATTATTCCGAGGGAGAGATGACAAATGCCAAAAATAGGCAATGGATGATGGGGAGAAAGTCAGGGGCTACAACAGAGTTAAAAATGCTAAGACTTGATGACTAGATGTATAAAGGGTTAATGTATAAATTTACACGGGGTTGAGGGAGAGGAAGGAATGAAGGATAATGCTTGTTTTTCTGGTTCGGGCAACTAAGTGGCCAAGGGTGCTGTGTACGGGGATAAGAAACATTAGAAGAGCAGGTCTAGGACTCTGAATGAGGAGTCCAGTTTGGGACATGCTGAATTTGAGGTGCTGTAGGACATCCAAGCTGAGATGCACAAGGTAGCTGCATCCACAGGTCTGGAGCTCAGGAGAAAGGTCAGGATGGAAGAATATGGACAAGGGAGTCATCTGCACTTTGATGAATGAAGTTATAGGAATAGACAAGGTTGTCCAGGAAGAGGCTATAGAAAGGAAGAAAAGAGGAAAAGAGCGTCAAGGATCAGCAACATTCAGGGAGCAGGCAGGAGACAGGTCCCGCAAAGGAGACTGAGGGGTGGTCAGAAAGGCTGAATGAACGGCAAAAGTTGGGATCACGAAAGTCAAGGAAGGAGAGATTTATCAAGGAGGCAACGGTCAGATACCCCAGAGAGGTCAAGACGGGTACTGAAAAGCGCTCCCTGGATCTGTCAATAAGAGCTCATCAGTGACTTCATGAGAGTAGATGGCCGAGGCAGAAGCCTACTTGGCAAATACCAAGTGCAGAGGAGGAGAAGCGGTAGAAAGAGCATGAATTTGAGAGGCAGACAGACCAGGGTTTCAAATCCCTGCTCCACACATACTAGCATATTGTTCAACCACTATACTTTGTTTACTTGTAAGATGGGGATAACCAGGTAAAACAGTGCAGAGCCTAGCACATTGGAGGCGCCATGTTACAGCTCTTGCTTCAGCTTCGTACGCTGAAGTGATCTCAAGCAGGAAGATAATATCAGGTGCCTATCGAATTGATGTCTATAGAAGTGGAAGTCAGGGGGCTTCCACTGACTACGGCTTCAAGGTCACAGTACACGGTAGTTGTAATGCAAATCCAGTTTCAGAAGATGCTGCTTCCACTACAGTCTGTCACCTACAAAGCTGTGGGTACAGAATGTAGTGCAGAAGCCACCGACATATCCTTGGAACCCCCTGCCAGCCACCAAGCCCCAGGAAGATAGCCTCTGCCTAACTGAAGGCTTTCAAACGTTGCACAAAGGCATTTCATTGGCAGAACTGAAAATGCTTCAGAACCCACACTGTACCCAGAACCCTAGCTGCAAGGGAGCCTGAGACAGGTACTTTTTTAGCCTTGGGGTGGGGGAGGGGGAGGAATGGATGTTGAGTAGCAACAGATAATATGACCACTGACACCAGCATTCCAACTGTGGTCAAACCAGAGCAAAATTGACAAAATCCTGCAAAATATAAAGAGGGACGGAAACAAGACTAAAGATCAAGGGACAAGCTTGAACAAGAAAGTGACCATCTCTTTCTCTTATATTGGAAGGAAAATGGTGAGAAGGGGTACAGGCAGTTTACAGTTTGGGGCCCGGAGGAGAGGGGTGGAGAAGTTACGGAAGGTTCTCTCTCAAGAGACATATTATCTCTGTAAAGTGGGGAACAAATAGCATCTGCCCTGAGTGAAAAATGTAGAAGCTGGTTCAGGGGCCTGATGAGTGTGGAGAGCTAATGAGGGAAACAGGAGAGGAAGCTGACACAGCATAAGAAATCTTTCTGCACACTAGCTAGCAAAAAGAAAAAAAAAAGAAAGAAAAGAAAAAGAAAAAGAAGAAGAAACACAGGACTTATTTTATAAAGCATTGTTATTCTTATTTATTGAAAATGTCCATTTTAAAAGTCTTCAAAATAAAAACAAGTTAGAAAATTTGAGCTGTGTAAGAAGGGACACGACAGAAGAGGAACTGAAAGGCCTCGACGGGCAACAGTTTAACTACAGGGTAACAGGGACCCGTTTATAGAGTATTGTAAACAACACAACTATGGAGACACTGCTGTCAGGTTAACATGGCTTCATTTCCTATATAGGATTGTTGAGTGAGAGCGCGGACACCTCTCTGCACAAGCTACATTACCCAGAGTACCCAGGGCCTCTCATCAGAAGGGCCACGTCCCCAAAACACGCACATGGACACATCACTGTAAAATAAAGACCTTTCAATATTTTAAGCAATCCTATATACCTTATCAACTAAAGTATTTTGTAATCACAAAAATGTTTCCTGTGGGTATAGTTTCCACATTTATTGCAAGCCATTGACTAACCATAGACAGGGCAGATGCTACGATTCGTATTGTTGTTATTGTTTTTCATTTGGAGGTGAAGGATGGCATCTCTAAACTGTCAGGATAAACACAGAACAACAGCCATTCCTAGCAATCTTCTTCTGTCTTCAGCTTCCAAAGACAGCTGTGTGTGGTTGGCTGAGATTGGTCTGCAGGAATAGTCCATTTCCCGTGGATGGTATAATTTCTGCCGTGCAGCAAGCAGTCAACAGCCCCGTACCATTGCTGTGGGAATTGAGGCCCACCCTGTACTAGAAAGGAAAAGGGCTTAACAAGCTGGGGAGTTCAAGCTTCAAGTTTGGTTTCTAAACATTTGCAAAACCCACATTTACAGGAACCCATGAAATGCATCTGGGCGACAACTTTGATCAGTCCATTGGTCCTTGGCCTCTCTTTCCAGCGATCTCCTTCACCTGGCCAAATTTCCTGTCTTTGGCAGAGACCGGGGCAGGTGGCACTGCTCTGTCCTACAGCCCCAGGCCAACTTTCAAGTGCACTAAATTTGGATGTGTGCTGCCCTTCTGTGACCCTCTTCTAAACCTGGTTTATCACAGTTTTGATTTCTCAGATACTTAAAAAGGCGAGGGTTTGATTTGACGAGCAACTTGAGTAAAGCAGTTCCAAATAATCAGCTTCACTAGTAACCAGCACACAGCTACTAGAGGGGCCCTTTCTTTCCAGCTATACAAGCTGGACCAACAGCACATTTCTGCAAATAATGCTTAGAGTCCTACTCGAAGAGGCTGAGGACTATAACAGCTTCTCACAGCATATATGGGAGAGCAGTTAAGGGAATTAAAGCTGTCTGCTAGGGCGCAACATCTCCTCAAGTGTAGACTGAAGGATGAGAAGTCGCAGTTTGAATATGCCATGTAGATAAAAGTAACTGCTCACAGCCTATATTTTTAAAAAGCAAAGCACACACATACCAGTTGACACACCACTTGGTATGGTTGGCTAAAAGTCCTGGGGAAATAGAAAACTTATACACAAGGCAGAAGGCTAGGGACAAAACCTATCATGCACTGGCAAGAGATAGGCAACTCTGCTACTGAAGGGGGGACTGTCCAGTGCAATCTGCTAATGGATTTGGTGTTGGCATGGGTGACCAGAGCTTCTGCCCCACAGAGTTAAAATGTAAACCAACACAAAAGGAGGAAGGGCACTACAGTTTTCTTGGTCTTATAGATGACATAGGGTAGTCATTTTAAAAAAGTGTGCATTGAGGATGATCCAGGGAAGGTCAGCTGGATCACTGGGCAGCTGATCACCAGTCAGAGTTCCAGAAGTGTTGCCTTCAGTAAATCAGGTACTGAGGGGCTGCCAGGTACAGGAAAGCATTGGAGGAAAAGTCAAGTTCACATTTAATAAGCCATGGCCAGCCACTTTGGGACAGCAGCCAGCCCAACCAGAGTGACCCGAGGATAATGGCTAGTAAAGAGGCACTATGAATTGAAGGCCATCTGAAGACCATGTAAGTCCTTTGCCTACATTAGCTCCCCTTTGCTTACTGAATGGAAAAGACTCTGGGGAGACTTCTACCACCTGCTCTTGTTTTTACCCCTGTCCAAAAAAATAAACAACCAACCAATAACCAAACAACAACAAACATTGAACCAAACACAGAGAGAGAGAGAGAGAGAGAGAGAGACTAAGGTACCAAATAAAAACCACAGAAGTGAGCATACTGAGTCAGATCACTCAGCTGGACATTTCCCGACACCCCGCAGGCACCCTCCGCCAGCCAGACTGTGATAGTTATGGGAGAATGGAGCTCTTGCTACTGGACTCGGCCCGAATACACTCATCAGTTTGCTTCAACAGCCTCCGGACCAGCTTTTCTAGGTCCCTTCTTGATTTCAACTCTTCTTCCAGGCACTGCTTCATTCTTTTATTCTCCTATGATGGAAAAAGGTTGGTTGGTTACCAAAGGGACCCCGCCTCAGGGCTCCTCTTGCTCAGTCTCTTGGTAGCCTTCACCACTGGTGATACTTTCCTTCCTCAAACTCCTCTCCCTCAGCTTCTAAAACAAGGCAGCCTCTTGATTGTTCTACTTCTTGCTGACCATCCCTTGAAATAGAATACAAGCATTCTCTAGGGCTCTGGCCCTGGCCCTCTTCTAATTCAACATGCTTTTCACTTAGTGTCTCTTCTCTTTCAACTCAAATATCTACATAGGGGCCTCCCCAGTCTCTCTGGTACAGACCTCATCTCAGCTCATGAGCACCAGGTCCACAGTCCGCAATGCCAACTTGATATTTCCACCTAGATGTGTTACAAACACCTCGAATTTATTATGTCCTAAAGTGAACTCAGCATCTCCCCCATCACCCAAACTTCTCTTCCTCCTGCGGCTTCTCTTCCTCCTGCGGTTCTTGATTTCTGTGAAGGGCACCACCATATCAAAGTAGATACTCAGGAAAAAAGTTTCATCTTCCATCCCTGGCTCTTTCTTAATCCGCACAACATGGCGCCATTTTCCAAAGGCTCTAACTCTGCGATGTGCTTTCCGTTACATCTGTGTCCCTCCTCTGCAGCCTGAGTGGCTCTCCCTCCTCAGCTCAGGACTTTATCATGTCTCACCCTGAGTTTTGTAATAACCTCCTAAGTGGTATTCCAGCCTCTGGTCTCTCTCCCTTCAATCCATCCTTTTCCCTGTCTGTCACCAGGTACAGTCAGTCCTCAAACCCCAGGAAGAGTGTCCATCAAGAAGCACTGGATCAGATCTGCAGAGGAGCCCACAAATCATGATTTATGGCTCTGTTTACACTTACATACTCGTGAATGACTTATCTTTTCTTAAATTCTGTTTGTAAATGTCAGGGAACATGAAAGTTGTAACTAAGTTTGGGACCCTATTGTAAACCCCTAAATAGGTATATAAGCAAGCCTCAGCAATTGAAACCCAAGGCTACATAGTAAAATCAACAAAACCCACCTGGATGACACAAGGGAAATAAGAATCCCCACCTTACTGCCTTGTTCCTGGCCTTTTCCTGAGGGTGTCTACCAGCGCGCGGCAGGGAAGAGGGAGCGGACCTGTTAGGATCTGAGAAAACGACTTTCAAACTTCATTACCTGTTTCAGCTCTTTGACCTCATCCTTCAAGGCATAAACAGTATCGACAAGGCTCCTAGAACACAAAGATAAAGTTCAGAGATTAATAGATGGCACTGAAGTATTGTTAAGTGATACTTAAGAAGAAAAGCAGCTTTACAGAAATACAGATCCTGAAAAGTGGTGGTCTTTCAGGTGAATCTGGAGAAATATCGCTATGAATGGTCCTTGTGTTTCTTATTTTTACAGGCTAATAACCACCATCACACAAGCTCATTCAAACACGGTGTCACCACACCTTTTCTATACTTCCCTCCTTCTCTGCCACTCGCTTTCCAGCTTGGGCAAATACGAAAAAAAGAGAGAGACAGAGTAGTGTGTTGTACACCTGTAACTTATATAATATTGTACATTACCTCTACTTCAATTTAAAAATAAATAAATAAAAAGGAAAAAGAAAAGTCAAGAAAAAAAAACAGACTAGGGCTCCTCATAAGGTTTTGATTTCTCAGTTGGGGGCAGGCAGAACCATCACCTGACACATTGTAATGAGAGGTGTCACCAGGCCCTGTCTATTCTACACTATCTGCACTACGGCATTGCCCTTCTCACCTATCTGACCCTATACCATCGTATATGACACAAAGTCAGGGGCATTATTTCCAGAAGATTCCATATATCCCAAAAAAGGATAAAGCGCCTTGGCTGAGCTGTGGAAGAGTCATTTCCTCTCTGGCTCTCTCCCTGGACAGGACTTTGGAGATCTGGGTTCCAGTTCTGATCCTACGACTTACCAGTCCTCTAACCTCTAACTGGGTAACCAGTTTTCTTCTCATCCTCTCTTGGTCTTATTTTGTTCACATACAAAATGGGAATAATATCACATTCCCTGAAAACCTCATAAAGTCATTGTGGGAATTAATATAGCTATAATAATAGTAATTACAACGATCATCATTTACTGAGTAATTATCATGTGCTAGCCTTTGTACTTCTTAATCCATTTAACCTCACAAAAACCCTGAAAGCATTACTAGCATATCCATTTTATAGATGAGGAAACTGAGGCACAGAGAGGGGATGGAACTTGTCTCAGGCCTCATAGCTAACAAGCACCAGAAGCTGGAGTTGAACCAGGGCTGTTCTTCTCTTTAGCCCAAGTGTTTTACTATTTGGCCGTATCACTTCATACACCAGATGGAAAAATACACTGAAGATGCCAAGCACTGTGAAACACGCTGTCTTATGCAAATTTAGGCCTGACTTCAGAAATGACTCAAGTTTAAACAAGTACTTAACCTGATTTTCCCCCGTTAGGTCACCCTCACTACTGTGCAAAGCTAAGTCAGGGACATAATTTCCCTGAATCTCAGTTTCCTCACCTGTAATAGTGGTGAAAGTAATTTTTATCTCACGGGATTGCGGCAGGAGTTTAAATGAGGTCAAGTATGTGGAAGTTCAGTGCCTGAGTCAAAAAATGTGGGGGGCATCCCTCTGGGTGGGGGAATTGGCGCCGTGGTCTTCCCAATGCCTCTGAAACCCATGTGAAGTGGTATTCTTGCGTACCCCAAAGTCCCTTCCTGTCCAGGGAGATGCCTGCCCCCTCTGCCTCTCCTTCCTCCTTCCCTTTGTTGGGGGACAGCCCTCCCTGGGCTCCCAACTGCACGATCAGACAAGAGGGCCACATTCTCAGATGAGGAGAGACTCTCTTTCTGTGCAGGCTTGGCAAGAGCCACATTGCCCTGCCAGAACTTTCTTTCCAGCCCTCAGACAAATCAGAAAAGGTTTAGCCCACTCTACTCACTTTTCTTCAATGATGGTCTGGCCGTTGCTTCTGGTTTCTTCAATGATGAGTTTCTCTTCCTCGGGGAGTAAGACTTGGGGAACGGAATCTTTGCGAGCACCTACAGACAAGGGCGGCAAGAAGCAAGGGAGGGGGGTTACTAGGGGAGACTATTTGTTGGGGGTTAGCTCTTTCTACTATTGTTTTCTAGGGGTCTTTATTGATGGCATCTGGCTGCCTGGCACCCCAAAGAGCAGTCACCCAACACTTGCTGAAAAAATCCTCCTGACGTGAGAAATTTGAAATGGCCAAATACATTGATTCAATTTGTATTCAGAAACACAATGTGAAAAAGCCACTGTGAGACCTGTCCTCAGCCAAGACCCCATGCTTTCCTGTTTTGCCTCCTCCAGAGCAAAGAGCTGGCCAGTGACCATTCCTTCCTGTGCATCTCTGGGGAACGGCACACCTGCCACACCCTGTGTGCTTTGTATTTTAGTAAAAATCATGCAGAACATAGCACTGCACTGGGACGCATGCTAAAAGGGCCTCAGAAGCATCATTCACTCCCATTTGTTCTCTTTACCATTCTACAGGGTGAGGCAGGGTCAGGGAAGACCATTTTGATCAAGGGTAGAGTGGGGGCGGGGAGATGATCACAACAGCAGCAAAGATGCAGGCATTTTTACTGCTCTCTGTTCACCATCTCCAGGCTCTAGGATGGAAGAGCAGCCATGGGACCTGACCAGAGAGCCCTCCTGCACCTCCAACCTCCCCTTCCCTTCTGGATCCTTCCTCTCAGAGCTGGAGTCCTTAACCTTCTGTCTCCCCAAGCCACTGGCTTCCTCTCTTCTAAGCCAAGTTCCTTCAAGTTGTGAACACTCACTGCCTTCACTCAATCTCCATTCCTTTGGCGAGGTGGATGTGTCTCTGCCTTCCTCGGGGCCCAGTACTTTGTAGATGCTTAATAAGTGGACAACAGATTGGCCGACTGACCAGCCAACTGCATGCATCGAGAAACAACAGCGGTCAGTTCTAGGGGTGCAGGACCTCTGGCTGGAGAGGGATGGAGGGTGTCAGTCACCAGGATGCTAAAATGCCTACCACATGCCAAGCACTGCACTAGACACTTTCCACACATAAAAGGGAGGCCAGGGAGAAGGGGGGGAAATGTGACTCTTGAGGCCGGAATGGCTGCCTGCACCTCTGAGCAAATCTCCTGTCTCTATCAGTGTGAAGACAGGAGGTGGCGGGAGGTGAGGTCAGATGGCATATGACGGCTGTTGCTCCTGGTGTCTCCTTGTCCCCCTCTCTTTCCTAGTTTTTGTGATAAAAACTTCTCTCACTTTCTTCTCCTGACTCCTTGAACCTTGTTATCAGGGTTGGGCATGCCGAAAGCCACAGCCACGTTTGGCCTGAGAAGCAGAAGGTGTGACAGTCCCTTCAGAATCAAACGTGTCAACTTCCACACAGAACACTTTCCCCATGACGACCTGAGAGACATGTAACTTCGGAAGCATCGGTCAGGGCAGTCCACCAAGGAAGCCCTGCCCACGCTCAAGCCAGGGCTCAGTGGCTATCCAGATGGAACATTACGAAAAGCTCATCTCTTGCACAGATGCAAGACCCTCACACCAGGTATCCTGAATGTCTGTAATAATGAAAGACCAAGGACATAAGTGATGTGACCTGGCTTTTCTAAAAGCACAAGGATGAATCAGAAAATATTATCTCGCTTTCAGTTTGTAGCCTGAAAGTTGTTGGGGGAAATACCCTCACCTAATAGCTCCCTGATAAATTGTAGACACTCTCAACTGGCCCCGCTACGCAGCTACATTTCCAGATTTTCAGAGCAACTCTGAAACTTGAGTTTGGTGAAGCTCTGTTTGCTTAAATATGCAGCTGATCAAAGACAGTATTTTGACTTCCTTTCCAAATCTGCCTATAAGAAGAGATTAGCATCAGTTCACAGACACAGGAACTCTCTGGGCTCTTTAATTCCTAACTAGTGTTGGTGAAGGTATCTGCGTACTTCAAAGGAGAGCGACTTTAAAAAAAAATTTTTTTTCATTTCTATCACCTCCAACTCTTTTACTCTTGCATCTCTCTTTCTCTCTGGGTGAAAAGAAACAGTGGGTAAACAAACCGCGTGGTAGCTAAAACCAGCTTATCTGAAAGATGCAGCCCTGTACCTGCTCCTCTGCTGCAAGTCACCTGCTTCACTCTGCAGCCCATCTGGGTTGCTTTTCTCTTTTTCTAAAAGGCAGCGAGCACTAGCAAAGAAACATCACTCATTAGAGACAGTGGTTTGGGGGAACCTACTTGAGCCATGGCCTTGTTGAAAGTTGGCGCTGGTACAGTAGGCTTCAATCACTTTCAGAATCTGAGCGTCCTCTTCCAGAGCAGCTGTACCTGTCAAATGTAATGAATCATGACTCTTCAGGGAGACACATGCCTCTGGACCCACGAAAGGATGCAGTGCTCTCGGGTGCTGGGCACTGGCTTCTCTAACCAATGGTGTTAATGAAAGTCAGGAGAAAAGCTGACCGGCCGTCATGATGGAGCAAGAGTGGCAGTGTCCCCAAGGAGCTCTGGGGTCAGCACCAGTGAGTTCAGCACTGAGAGTGGCCTGCTCCGGAAGCCCCCTAGAGCTCAAAATTGGAGGGTCCTGTCTGTGTCTCAGAGGCTACACGGCCAGCACTGGGCTTGGCACTGGCCTCAGTTCTCATCCCATACACCACACCCTTCCTCTCCATCAAATTTCAAGGCTCGAGAATAGGTTAACTTTTATACTAATAACTTATTACTAAAAATATAAGAGATTTCCACATAAGTTGACTTTCTAAAGTTCAGCTGAATGTAATTTGAACTTTTTGACAAAATTATATATCCTCTCCCCCACATATGTTGGGCATCTTAATTGTTGAAACAGACATCTTCAGGAAATATATAATTTGTACAAATACTTATGTATCATCTATTTAAATATTTTATGCATAACAAAATAAAATTGAAAAGACCCATTAAAAAAAAATTTCAAGGCTCACCTTCTCTAGGAAGCTTTCTACCATTAATCCCACCATTTTTTCCCCAGCCAGCCAGCCTAGTCACTGATTCTCCCCCACAACCCCCTGCAACTCATTCTAGAAATGACTGTTAACATGCTGATGTGCACATCCAGGGGTGGGGTGGGGGATGGGAGATGCAGAAGCTAGAGTCCAGCACAGCTCTGTCACCCCTTTGTGATATATCACTTACTCCTTCACATGTGCTCCAGAGGACCTTGTTCCCAGCCACAGAGGCAAAGCTGTACGTATTGACTGGCTGACTGACTTTGCAGTCTGTCTCTGAATCCAGCTCTGTTTCTACATGCCAGCAAGCTGATTCCTTGACTAACTGAGAACATCACTGAACATTAAACGTCCAGAAGGATCTGAGCCTACGGGTCTATTTAGTTGATCTCGGTAAGGGCAAATATATCAGGCATCAGAAATGAAGAGAGAAAAAAGTGTATCCGTAGCAAATGGGTCCCTATAGTGGTTCTAAACCAGGTAGGGCCAAACAGCCAACATGGGAACCATATAGATGGTGTCTGCCCAAGACAACATAAAAAGCATCAGGAGCCAGCTTATTCCAAAATCTTAAAGGTGGCCAAGGCTTCCCATGTGTTTTTCTTTATGTAAAAGATGATGCTGAGAACACACTGCTTGAATCCTCTGCTTTCAAAAAATTCCTCGTCCATAACCAACTTTCTAAAAGTACAAAACACATACTTTTCCGGATGACATATTCCTCCTCCGATGGCTTTCTTTCGGTCTTTCTTTTATGAAGAAACTTCTTCATCGTTTTGGGGCTTTTACTAGATTCCTGTAAGGATAGAGGTTTCTTTATGAATTAAAATTCTCCCCCAAAAACAAATTAAAAAGAGCAAATGAAATTAAATAGAATGGCTCTCTCTTATTTTGACAGTCTCAATTAGGAGGGTATCAACATTTAATACCATACACAATAAAAATGGCTCCAATAAACTCTAAAAGGTTAAATAAAACCGAGGCAATGCTATTATCCTCTCAATTGCCATAGAGATGGGAATAAGAATGGCGTGGGCCTACTGCAGATGCGGTGGCTTCTCGAGGAGGCCAAATGCCTTTAGGGTACCATCTGCAGAGAAAGTAATGGATGGCAATCCTAGAGAAATAACAGCATTCCTAACTTGGTTTATATTCCCCACTGATATAGTTTTAAGGGAATGAAATAACAATTGCTACTATGAATGGGGTATAGACCGCTTTTCAAAGAGCTTCAAAACTATTTAAATAAATTCTCCTTAGCGACAGTCCCACAAAGAAGAATGTCAATTTCCATCTGTCAGACAGGAAAATTAAGGCAGAGAGACTAAGTAAATTCCCTGTAGTCAGAGAGAAGAGCCAAATGATAAGTAATTTGGGGTTAGGCATAATGTACCTACAGCCAAGCTTAAACATACATCTACAAAGTCATATTTTTAATTAGTAGATAAAAGAGATATGAATTACTGGATTTGCCCTTGCCATATGAATAACCAGCAGTTCTAAAAAAGTGCTCATTAAGTACCCAAGTATACAGCGACCATCTTATTCCAATCTCCCATGCAATGTATATACAGGATGCATGGATAACAATTACTACCCTAAAAATAAATACGGCAAAGAATTTAATTTCTTGCACTTAGCCTCAGTGATCCACTTAGACTTGAAAATAGACAGACATGAAAAACTCACACGTGACAAAAATAACAGGAAAAAATAGAAACAGCATATAAAAAAACACATGGAAAACAGACATTTTAGAGGCATTATAAGATGACATTTTCGTACATATTTCACAAGAGCCTGCTTTTTTGAAGAAAGTACTTACATGTCAGAATTGTATCTTCATATTTTAGCCACCAATTGTAACAAGGGACAAAACAAGCATAAAGGAAAGCTTCATTCATCAAAGGTTACAGCACAGCATTACATGATGTCACTATACGCCAAAGATATTGTTCTACCCTTACCTTTAAGATATAAGACATCCTCTAAAGTGAATATGTAAAGAAAGAGAAGATGAGCGTGAGAGGTCGATGGTTATAATGACCAAATCCATTTATCAATAATTCTAAAACAACATTTGAAATGTTAGTGTTATCATAAATTACACAGAGAGAATATCATCGTTTCCCACATTAGTTTCAGATGCAATATCATCATGCAAAAGCCCAAGGAATACAGTTCCGTGCAGAAAACCAAATGCTGAAAATAACTGAAATACACACTACATAGTAGGAATATATTAATAACCCTCTTCTCCCAGCAGAAACAAAGTGATCATGCCTTAGTTTTAATGGATTAGTTCTGTGAAGGATTAAGTCAACTTTACCCTTCAAAGTTCACCTTAATTTGAACTTAGTAACTGATAATTACAAAATATCCATCATTAAAAAGGGGACTGAGGTAACTATGAAGTGGCACTCCTGGTTTAGGTAATCAGAGGAGAAAATTGGATGATTGCAGGAATCACCGGTCAATTTCCAAAGCCAACCTGTGGGGCTGTTTCCTGGCCAAATTCTGAACAGAGGTACATGATAATGATTCCGTTCAAGGACTATTTCTCCTATCATGTCACGTTGAAAGGATCAAAAAAATCCTCCTGTATCCAAATATTGTTCTACTTTTACTGCACTAAGAATTGGAGGCAACAATTAAGCGAAACAATAGCATGGTGTTTTAAATCAAACTCAAAATTGTGCTAAGTCTGCATCACTCGTCAAAACACACATTTGCCACAAAAAGATATGCTTGCTTTTGCACCATAATTCTAAGACTCGTCTCATAACTGTCACAAACTTAAATCTTCACTTGGTAAGACCTACTTAAAGAACAGTTACTAATAAATAAGGATCTTTTTCTGAAAGCTGAAACGATGACAAACATGTTAGGGAAAAAATAAACAAAACAAAAAACCACCGTTTGGATGGAAAAGGTAACACTCCACACAGTTACGGAAGATAGTGACTGACATTTCCTGACTGCAACTTTGAGACAAAAGAGAAAAATCTTGAAATCCCCATTCTACCCAAATATCAAATGTCCTCTAGGGTTGTCGCTTAGAAGCCTCCCTTTAAAAGACACTTTATTAAATTCTTTTTCTCTTTCCAACTGTAGCAAATCAAACTTTCATAGTTCAGACCCATGGCTTGGTGCCAATAAGACTTTTACTGATTTGATTTTAATAGATTAAAATGATTCAAAATGCAGAATTGGGACTGCTTGGTTAGCAATTCAAAGCCAATGAAGTGCCTTTTGTTTGAGATGTGTGTACATTATGACTGATTTTTAGAATTATCACATCATCATAAAGGCAAACCAGTGACACTCCAGGAGGAGACCAGGGAAGCTGAGGCAGTGCACAGAAACCCTGTGGATATTCAAGAAATATGTGTAGATGGACAATGGGGAAACGGAAAATTAAGAAATAAAAAAAAAAAATCACTGAGTGGCAATTCAACACTGACCGACATGTATCACCTATCATCAATCCTAGCACATTCCCACAGAACTCTTTGTAATAAGCTACTAAATCAGCTTGTCAGAAGCATTTTTTACCATATGTAGCAAAATTACCTCTTTATAACCTAGTGCTGCTGATGGTCTAAGTGGAGGCGCAGGTCGTAGACAACTTAAGCTCCACGGTTTTATAATTGGAGGAGGCTCCAAGGGTCCTCGGGGCTGTCCGGTAGAGCTAAAAGACTGGGAAAATGTCTGATGAGATGCTGGCAATCTGCCATCTGAACCCGACCCTGGGCCACACAGTGAGAGAAGAATAGCTTCGCTGGATCCACAAAGCCAGCCCCAGAAAGGAAAAGATGGGAAAACAAGTCTCTAGTTGGAGAACTGGCGTTTTCCAGTCAAGACTATGGGGTCTCTAAGGAACGGCACAAAACTGACTCCACAACCCAAGATCCTGCCCCCACAACCCAAGATCCTGCCCCCACTCTGTCTTGGAATTTCATTCAAGTCAGGTGTTTTCTCCCCTAGAAGGGAGGAGAGTGGACTAACAGTCAACATTAATGAGTTCAGTCACGTGTGTGGCACTCAACCAGGCACTTAGATAGGTTATTTCATCAGAAAAACTGAACACAAACTTTAGCAAAGCGAAATTAACTAGCCAGTGACTGGCAAAGCCAAGATTTTAACCCAGATCGGATGCCAAAAGCCCTTGCTCCTTCCACCACACACTGTGCTCAAAACTGGAATTTGGGCATCACAGGTTTGAGTGTTAACAGACAACACAGCACATCTTCAGTCTCACTCAGCAAGTACAGTAAAATCTCATCAATTCAAATTACATGAATTCTAAATCTATGATAAGATGGAAAGGGGCAGCGCTCAAAGTTTACCCTTAAATGTTAGTGAGGGAATGTGATAGCATAAATGAGGTTGCATGGAGATGTTCAAATATTTATGAAGCTAAATTATTTCTTCTGACTTAGCACATCATTAACATAAGCATAACCAGTTGCTAATTAAAATAAATCCTGTTTATCATTAAAACGTCTTAGCAGAACTTCTGGTTAGAAAAACTTTGCTAGCCGTTAGTTGGAGTACCTTAACACTGTTGAACAAAGCTGCACACCCGTTAAGCCAAACTCTGTGTTGATTGGGATGGGTCTCCCTCCATAACAAGAAACTGGAATTAGTGAGGTTTGACTGTACTTCAAACCCTACAAATACAGACTATCCAAAGGCTAAGGGCATGCTCACCACTTCTTGTAAGTCCTCAGCAGGCAGGATTTGGTAAGAGACTCAATAATCCCTGGACAGGACAGACGGACTACTTACGGAATGAGCACTACAAGATGACGATGATGTTTTGGATAACGAACTGCAAGAGGCAGGTCCTCGGGTCAGCCTGTACAGATGCTCCAGCCAATCCTGGAAGTCCTGGTTGTTGCCACAGTGGACCGCATATCTCTCTACCATGTTACCTGTATCACCCAATTAGGAGCATTTAGAAACAAAAGGCAAGGAGGACCTTGGGCTTGCCTCATTCACAAACACGCTTCATGCAGCTAGGACTTGGGTGTCTATTTTCAGGAGTTTTCATCCCTGTGAGCTAACCCTGTGGAAACTCCTCTATCAGGAGCAGATACGCTGTGATAATAAAGACATGAATGCTCATATCTGATTTATAAAACCGGCGTAGATTTCTACTGCTTACAGAATCTTGGAAGTAGTATAAAACTTCACTCTTACCAAACTCACAGTCCAAAAATTTAAGTACAGGATCCATCTAGTTCATACTCTAAAATGAGAATATTGTCTTGCTTTACCCAATATCAAAGATGAAGCAAGATCCAACTAAGACTGGTTCCAGTCTTTAGGCCAACACCAGATCTTGGGCTCCCTACTGGGAAAGAAGGGGGTAAGGCCTGTGGCGGGCATCCCAGTGTTGGCCATCGTGTCGTGTCAGTGCAAAAAGTACAACCGAGAATGGACTGGAGGACACAGGGTTGGGGAGGCAGGGGGCGAAGGGGAAGCTGGGACAAAGTGAGAGAGTAGCATAGACATATATACAGTACCAACTGTAAAATAGATAGCTGGTGGGAAGTTGCTGTAGAACAAAGGGAGATCGACTCGATGATGGGTGATGCCTTAGAGGGCCGGGACGGGGAGAGCGGGAGGGAGTCGCGGGAGGGAGGGAATATGGGGATATGTGTATAAATACAGCTAATTCACTTTGGTGTACCTCAAAAGCTGGTACAAGAGTGTAAAGCAATTATATTCCAATAAAGAGCTTAAAAAAAAAAAAGTACAACCATTACGTGGATATCAAACAGGTTTGGCAAAAGGGACAATAGGCCCAAATGCCATGGAGCATTACGGAGGTGTGGCATTTTGCTAAATTTGTGAAGAAAGTTCCATGGCTTTTTAGCACTTTTTAGAAACACGCCCGAATCTTGCTAATTCATAGGCTGGTGATAACATTGCTGATAAAACTGCACATCTTTGGCTCCTCTGCCACCAGGGAACAGATGGAAGGGAGAGAAAATTGCATTGACATCCGTCCATTTTGTTATCTTTTAGCTCTAACAAGTAGCTCTTATGCAAGAGAAGATTGAAACTAATGGCAAAGCCAAGGCTTCTGAATGACCAGGAGGCTTCCCTGCTACTGCTGTAGCCTGATAATCCCAGGAAATGAAGTATACTTTGCCATGCCCATGCAAAACTTGCTCATGGACTATATGACAGAAAATAATAGCATTTATTTATTTAAACCCCACTTCATTCCAAAAAGAATTTGAAGTAGCTACATGAAGAAGAGAAAATTACCTACCTGTGATTTCAAATGTGTAGTCATTCCCTTCAATTTCATCTAATCTAGTCACCACCATTCCTGCTATTGGTATTTTTCCCTACCAGACAAAGAACATAGCCATTAATTCTGTGGTTATACATGTCTCTGCTTATTTGCTAGAGTTTCTGACCTTCTTAGGAATCACTGCTGAATTATGGTGAGACATATTTCTCTGGTCTGTCAATAGAGAATATGTTTCCCTGCTTTAAATTTTAATCAGACAAGAGAGCAAGGGGAAAATGTGGGTTGTATTTTGCTAACACACCCTAAACCATAAAGTCAGGATTTAATCACAGTTTACTTTTCTAACACGTTTTCATGAGAATCAGTAAACAAAGTAGAAACTCAAATTTCATGAAAATTAGTAATGGCTAGGCCAAGATAGGATAGGCAACTGTAACATAATATTCCAAATTTTGGGAGCAGACTGAAGGAAGCTGAATTTTGTAAGGGGCTGAATGACTTCCATCTCAGAAACTTGAGTCACATGGTGTGGCTGTAATAAGACAACCATAGCGGTACGCCTCAGCTTTATACTTTCTCAACAATAATGATATGATATGGGCCTGGAAAATGCTACTGCTAGTTTACCTAGTTACTTCGATTTCTATTTACACATTCATAACCTAGCTCATAACCAGAGCAGTGGACATTCAGGATAAACTCATTATGCTAACACAAAGGTCTCTGACAGAGGAACATCTGCTCTTATAAACTGTTTAATTACATGAAGGGTCAGACAGAACATTCTGCCTTTTCTGGCTGGAGCTTTTAACACTGGAGTGGAAATATTGCATCTGGATGGAAACCTGTTTTCATTACAGGTCTTGCTGTTTGCTTTATATGAAATCTACTAACCTGATAGATAAAGCCACTCATCCGAGGACTTGCAGATAACATTATCAGGACACTCGAAAATAACATGAGGTACCGCTCCTCTTTTTCCTGAAGTGGAAAGAAAAAGATTAAATGGAAAATAGAAATTGCACATTTTGTTTGTTAAGAATTTCTGGAATCATTTTTGTAACATAGATCTTATACAAGGCAATGAAACAGTCATTTTTTTTAAAAAAACATACCCAACTTAAAAGTACAAAACTCATTTAATTTTACTTTGAAATGGATATAACCGCCCCGTTTATCTGTCTCCTTCCTATATATAACAGTTAAATACAAATAACCATGCATGTTTCCCAAGCATGTGAGCCTGAAAAGTCACACAGTTAATGCCTTCCTGCCCAAGCTGCAACCAGAACGCAACGTAAGTCTCAATGTTCCCAAAGTAAAAATGATTTTACTTTGAAAAGTGGCCAAATAAGGGGGTTTTCAGGTGATAGGAAATGTTTTAAGCCCTAACATGTATGTTAAACTCTTCCTAAAATTACCATTAATCAGTAACTACACAATAATTATTATACTCATACAAAACAAAGAAGAAAATACTTTTTTAAATGGCACTAAAGGAAATTTGCACACAAAGGCTTCTCTGAATCCCTTAAACAGATATGCAATGAGTAGATGCCAAAGATCACGCTGGGCTTGCGCATCCAGCCATTTTAGCTACAATCACCCTCATGCCTGGTTCCATCTCCTTCCTCCTGCTTGAGAAGAGCAACCTTTTGAGGCTAATTTTTCTAACAAGTGTTCTGCGTTCTCTCGCATCTTTCTCTTGATTGGTCTCATCTCCTGCTCTTGCTTCCAGCTGCCTCTCCTGTCTAACTGACTTTTTCTGCTGCCTTTAGCATATACACATCTCCTGTCCATTTCATAAGCTTTCACTTGCCCCTGTGCCTCCTTAGACATAACACCCTATTTCTTGACATTTTATTGCCAAATTACTTGCTGCCTTTGTTTTCTCCCCATTGATCCCTCCCTAACTGCACCCCTGCCACTCTCTCAAAGTCATCAATCACTGCCTTCTAGAGAAATCCAATGGCTTCTTCCCAGTCTCCATACTCTTTGACCTCTGACAATTCTGCAGCACTCAGCAGGCTGACCACTTGCAAATGTTCCCCCTGGAATTTCCATGATACCACATTCCCCTAATTCTCCTCTATCTTCTGTTTTGTCTTTTTTTTTTTTTTTTAAATCTTTTAGCCATGCCACGTGGCATGCGGGATCTTAGTTCCCTGACCAAGGATCAAACTCAAGCCCCTTGCATTAGAAGCACGAAGTCTTAACCACTGGAGCACCAGGGAAGTCTCTGCTTTGTCTTCTTTTTCCAGCACTGATTCCTCCTTGCTTTACCTAGGAGGTTTATACCAGAGGTATGAAAGACTGTTAAGAGTCACTGCATTAACCTTCCCCAGGCTATCTGCATTTTAAATGAGATTGCTTTTTTCCAATTTTTTAATTGAAGTATAGTTGATTTACAATGTTTTGAGTGTACAGCAAAGTGACTCAGATATATATTCTTTTTCAGATTCTTTTCATTTTAGGTTATTACCAGATATTGAGTAGAGTTCCCTGTGCTCTACAGTAGGTTCCTGTTGTTTATCTATTTTACGTATAGTAGTGTGTATCTGTTCATCCCCAACTCCTAATTTATCCTTGCCCCTTTCCCCTTTGGTAACCACATTAACCCAAAGTAATGAATCTCTGACAGAGATCTGTCAGGGAGTAGAGGAAGAGGTCTGGGGAGGGAGAAGACGATTGTAACACCCGATAAATCACACCAGGTGATGTAATCAACCTTCTTCCTCTACCCCACCCCCTTCCTAAAAGACATAATCCATCTTCAGGCTTCTGTGCTTCTCTCTGGATGTTTACTTCCCAAGAAGGCACATCTGTCAGGGACATGTAAACCTCTGTCTCTAACTCCGACCTCCTACCCACACTTCTATACCTACACGTCATCTCCACCTGGATACCTACCATCACTTGAAAGTTACCAGGTCTGAAAAGACATCCGTCATCTCCTCTAGCCTCTGGCTCACCCCTTCCTATAGGCTTTCCCTTCTAAACAGGTCTCAGACTTGCTCCTTAAGTTTCATTCTCTCTGCCACCACCTTCCTGGGGGGTATTTACCACTTTCCAACCCAGCTGGCCCATCTCTAGACCCATCCCCTCCAGTTTAGCTGCCGGATTGTCAGAGACACCCCTTTCATTGTGTTTCTCTACTACTCAGGCCTCGCATGGTTTCCTGTGCGTCCGTCTGAACCACCCTTGCCTGACATCCGAGGTTCTTCACAACCTGCCTCTCTCAAACTCAATCGATTCGCCCCTTCACTCGGCCCAGGATGCTTCCTCTGCTCCTAGTAAACTGGCTGCCTCAGTGCCCTGAAGAAGAAAGGCCACATTCTAGCTCTCTCCTGAGATAAGAATGAAACCTTCCCCCCTTCTCTCCAGGGTCCCCTCCTCAACTCCTACCTCCTTACAGTCTTTGCTTCTCTGAACTGCTCTGGAATCTATTGTTGGGGTGGCACGACCTGGCATTGACTATTTTGGTTTGTTTTCTAGTTGCAGCTTGAGTGTTAACCTGTCTCTAATGAGTTCTTTGAAGGCAGAGATCATGGCTGTTCTTTTCTCTTAACTCCCTCCCACAGCACCAAGCAGAGGGCTGGGCAAAGAAAAGGTGTTCAGTTCCTGATGTGAAAAGTTTGAGCATTTGACCTTGATGGAAGAAGAAATAAAGGAAGAAATATATAAAAGATGGAAGAAAGGGTGTTGAGATTTGAAACCTCTTACCTCACATGTTCCATACTGCACCATTACTTGTGACATAAAGATCACATTTCCCAAGGTTTTAATATCCTCCCCTTCCCACGCCTGAATAGGTTCCGAAAGTATCTGCAACTCCAGCTGTTTTCTCTTTCTGAGATCTTGGCACTGCCCCTACAGAACCAAAGCAGAACATACTGAAATAGGAATTCTTCTGAAACAGGCCTAAAACAAGGCTAAAGTAAGATGCGACTCTTGACCCTCAGATTTCCACTGAGTCCCTATTCCTCACCACAAGTCCCATCACCAGGTCCATTCCGGACAGACAGATGGATCCACTACCTTAAATCTCTAGCCTTCAGCCCCTAAGCATTTTGTAAGGAAGAGCTACTTCTCATTATGTCAAAACATCGAGACAAAGTGGTACAAGGGGACTGCCTCTCCCTCCCTGCAAGGAGTAGGGGAGACAAGTAGCAGAATTACATCAAACAGGGCCAGTAGGTTCAGATCTGCTGCTTGGTGTCCCGGTTTGCTCCAGCTCCTCTCCATCTTGTCTACCTTTGCATAAATCCTGCTTTGTTACAAAACAATTTTATTTTTCTAACTCAGTTTCCAACCACGTAACATCTTAATTTACAAAATGACTCCAAGCGTTATCAAAAAAGAGACAGTTAAACTCCTTATGCCACAGTCAATCAAACTGATCTTATAATGAAACACATGCACTGCCCTATACTTTGTTTTGGGACCAGCAGTAGATTGCTATGAAAAAGTACTAAGTTAATTTTTAATCCCTAAAAGGATTGGGAAAAAAATGATACAACTGAATTTCACAACTGCAAACTGAAAATACAAGCCAAGAAATAAAATGTGGGGTATGACTACTATATATATGTATATAGTATATACCATATATATATATATACATATATGTATCTCTCGCTGCTTCAGATAATGTGAAGTTATCTTAAAATAATTTAGTATTCATTCCAAATTCAATATGAAAATAAGTATATGGTTAGTTATGTTCCTGTTTCCAAATGACTGTCATAGTTTTGGGGTGTGTTTTCCATAAAATCTCTGCTGCCCCTTTCAGGTAAATGGAAACTTGAAGAAATAAGTTCACTGTACATGTATTTTTGAAGCACCTAGAATGGGAATAAGTATACTATAGCCATCAAAGCAAGTTTTACAACATGTAAAATGATTAGAATGAAATATCATTTTTCAGAACAGACATTTTATATTCAATTTACATAGGAAAAAAGAAAAGGAACACAAATAATAATAAATGCCATGGGTTTCAGTGGGCTGTTCTATTAGGTTGAACCGTGTCAACCTGCCAATGTTCCACTATGTTTTACCTACAACAGCAATTTTAACTTGATACCTAACACTCTGGTCTTCAACTTGCTGTTTAACTGTGGACACGTCAGGTACAGATCTTTCAACAGCAATAAAAATGAGGTGATGGTGAATGCTGCATCACAACCTTCCAGCAAGAATCAATAACTAAACATCGATCCCCATCACTTGGAATATTACAGAAATGTCTAAAATGAGGCTCAACTTAATCAATCACCCCAAATAATGTTTTCTTTCCTCCTAAAATGCCACCAAGTGGTTTTACAGCAGTGGGTTCCAGAGGACATTAAGCCCTCATGCTTGAGATTCAAGATAAAGTTACCTTTGATAACAATCTATATACAGCAATTGTATTTTAGTCAGGTTTTTTTTCCTTTAAGATTTGATGAAGGATTTCTTTTTCACATGCAAAGAATAGACTCACACCTTTTGGCATAAGTAGATGAATCCAGTATTGATGCCAATCAGTGAAGGATGAGTTGCACAGACATAAGGTGAGCAACTCGGGGGTAAAGACAAAGAGACAAAAGGAAACCCCCCACCTACACAGCCATGCTTAATGTGGCAGAGACTTCAAATGTGAGTGCTTTACACCCTCAGCCTGGCAACCTTTCACAGGTAAGCATGATGTTTGGAAGAAAACATTAAATGAAACAATCACTGCGATACGGTCACTAGAGCTTACTGTTTCCACTCTAGAGACCTTTGCAGAAGGAAAGAAACATTACACACAAGTGACTCTTTTAGGAACAAAGCATACAAAATGGAGAATTATCATTTTAGAGCATCACCTACCATGAGAGTTTTGAATGCTATGATTGCTTTCAGAATATCCTGGTGATCTGGATGCGTATCCTATTAAGGGAATACATTTTAAAACAACATTAAAGGAGAACAGATCAGTGGTTGCCAGGGGTTCGTGGTGGGAGGAGGGTGTGGCTGCAAAGAGATCCAAAGAGGACATTTTGAGGGATGATCGAACGGTTGTGTATTGAGATGGTCGCGGTGGTAACCCAAATCTATACACGTGTTAAAAGTGATAGAACTGTACCCCAAAAGAAAAAAATCAGTTTCACTGTATGCTACTTTCAAGATTAAAAAATAAAACAGCATTTGCGCATTTGGAATCTCAGTACCTCTAATGATTAGATGATGAAGAAATTAAGACAGCTGGGAACACATTACATATTTGGTAACAACATACTAGGCACAGTTATTGAGGCAAGAGTTCCCATTTCTCTCTCTGCTGTTATACCGTGGATAATAAATAATAATCATTTGGGGGCGGCATCATTAGGTCATGTTATTAGTAAATGACAAGAGGTAGGGAATTGTAGAAACAGAGTGGTGGCTACAGAAAAATCAATCCAATCTCATTTCCTAAACCGCCTCCATTTTCTTTCAGCAGACTCAACATGGCAGACGGGAAAAAACTCCAGGTTTCACCTCATGTGCTCCTTCTTCAGTAAGTTTATTATATTCGGTTTGCAATTCCACGGTACTTACAACCCTGAAAAGTGAACAGGTTCAAAAATGGCTTTGAGGAATCCACATCTGCACAGCTGTTTATGAAGGGAAAGTGGGGCTCCTTGGGGGAGATGTCCAGCTAACCTTTGGAATTCAGCTAGAGTAACAGGAAGACAAAATCTGCTCTTCAATCAGCCTTGGGTGATAAAATACAGAGCTGAGTAGACTAAGGGTCTGACCTAAGCCAAGAACAGCTTTGCTTATGAAAAGAAAGGTTATCTTCCTTTATAAATTTACCCTTCTCCAAATCAGCTGATCACTGAGCAGTTCAAGTTGTACTCTACCATGAGCCAACAGCCATGAGCAATGATCAGAAAGCTGGATACAGTGTCTCACCAGATGGTGAACTTGTACTCAGGGTATGTATTATCTGATGGTAGGAAAGGAAAGGGAACCAAAGGTAGGCGACCCCCCAGCACATGGAGCAGGAGTGGAAACAAGCTCCAAGACAAGAAGGGCCAAGACAGAGGAGCCAGGCAATAGGAGCACCTGGGATTTTATCTCCTCTATTTGCACCTCAGCACTGAGCAGTTATAGAAACTGAGGCCACTGGTTTCTGGATTTTTGTGATAAACAAGGAGAGGGCAAACCTCAAACGGTCCAGCGAACTGGTTTAGCTTTTGGAAAGCCATCCAGAGGTCAACATCTTCCTGGGCCCTAACTGAAATTTCACTCTGGCTCCCCACTGCCTCCAGCTTTCTGGCAGGCCAAAGAACCTGAGAATGTGGTTTCGCTCAGAGTACACACTTTCAATCCTTACAAATGCTGACAAGACCAGCAGCGTGCAACCTTTTTCTTTAAAGATAATCAAACCTTTTCAAACCTCAAAACCTTTCCCCAGACACAGGAAGAACAAGTAGGGTAAATGCAGCCTCACCCCTCGGGCCCTCCTCACCCACCCACGCCCCCATCCCCCACGCTCCATCACACAAGTACGGCTCAAGAAGCTACCCCTGTTGATTGGCTTTTAATAAGACGATTTGGGCTCTTGAGGCAAAAATACTCAATTCTCAGGCCTCATGGCAAATCTGAATACTTAGAAAAGGCGATAGCTAAGGCACAGCTGCTGCAAGTAAACTGTATGTTTATAAACAAAAATGTGAGAGGGCTTTGATGGAGATATATGGCTGCATAGAGAGAGGAACTGAGAGTGGACCCATTTATTCATCTTTAAACAAATGCCAGGATCTTCCATTGTAATCCAGAGTCAGAAAGCTGAACGACCACAGGGCTCTAGGGATAAACACTCTTGTCTATAATGAAAAATGTTCTGTACATTTTCTGATGCTGTTTTGCTTTGTTTATCTCCCACAAGAAAGTTGGTTCATATATCAAAGCAACAGAAGATTTCTTGGAGGAAGATTTCTCTGTAGAACCACCATCTACAGATAAGAGGGCGGAAGAAAACCTAAGTCAACCAGCGAGCAGCGACTTGAGAGAAGCAATAGGAGCGGGGCTGGGAGAAAAGAGGGGAGGGAGAACCATCATGAATATTTAATAGTAAAGTATGGGTATCTTTCAGTTATTAGATGAATAAGTCCTGGGGATCTAATGTACAGCACGATGACTACAGTTCATAACACTGCACTGTATACTTAAAAGTTGCTTAAAAAAAAAGATCTTGAAAGTTCTCACTAAAAAATAAGAAATGTAGGTATGTGAAGTGGTGGATGTGTTAATTATGTTAATGATGACTTGACTGCAGTCATCATTTGACTATGTACATGTATATTAAATCATCACATTGTACACCTTTAAAAAAATCACATTGTACAACCTAAATGTTTACAATTTTTATTGGTCAATCATACCTCAATAAAGCTGGAAAAAATACATAAAAATAAGTAAAAAAAATCTTCAGAGGGAAAAAAAAAAAGAATGTCCCCTTCTTATTTAGCTGTATAAAGAGGAACATTAAAAGCCCAGGAAGAGGGAAGACTAGATCAACTAAATTTTGAAACCAAGGTTTTCTCTGAACTCCTCGGTAAGGCTAGTTTGGAGGCAGACTGGCTGCTTCCTCCAGAGCAGAGGCCCATACTTTGTACAGGAGCTTAAAATAGCTTGCCTTCCCTTACCTCCATATGCCGTTCCAACTCTTGCAAGAGAGTAACATACTTTTCCAGTCGCATGAAAGGTTTGCTGAGACTTGTTGTTAAAATGAGGATACCTGGGCTGGATGCACCTTGATTTTCCATAAATCGTTCCAGATCATCACTGGCAAAAGAACGAATACAGTTTTGTTGTTGCTTAATATTGCATGTAAAGAGTTATCAGCTGAACATGATTTTCCTGTATTTCACAGCATAGAAAACCAAATAAATTTTGTGTCACCAGCCAAAATGCTGTCCAACGCATTTCAACTCAATTCAATCAGCCTGGCGCACAGCGCTAGGCTACAGTGGTAAACCAGGCATGCATGATCCCTGGCTTCATTTTCTCATGCTACAAGTATTTATTGAGCACCTACTAAGTGACAGGCTCTGTTCTCTGTTGGAAATACAGCCGTGAAGAAAACCAAAATCCCTGCCCTTAAGGAGCCTGCACCCAGAGACACGGGGCATACAATCTATCAGATAACCTCAACGTCAGGTTTGAAAAAATCTTTTCTTAGTCACTGCAAACATTCTAGTTATTGGCTGGTGAGATGCCAAGGGGAGTAACTCACCAAGTGCTCCCTGTCACCGGGTGCTCCCTATCACCAGGACACCCACTTGCAATGTGCCAGCATCAAGTCCTAAATTCAGATATTAACATGTTTGCAAGACTAACCACAAAGTCACTTAGCCTAGGATCTGAAAACAGTGCGGCAAGCTACCCAAATAACTTGACTTTAAGAGAAAACAATAAAAAGGCTGTAGGGAATTCCCTGGCGGTCCAGTGGTTAGGACTCTGCTCTTTCAATGCCGAGAGCCCAGGTTCAATCCCTGGTTGTGGGAAGGAAGGAAGAAAGGAGGGAAGGAAGGAAGGAAGGAAGAAAAGAAAAGACTGTATTAATATCTTAGGAACCATGTCGTGATTGTCTCCTTTCCATCAACGGGATACTGAGTCTTGGGGCTGCAAGATCATTTTAGTTTCCATTTCTGCAAAACAGAATTAAACAAGGAAACCTGCTTCATCACTTGACCCCCTCCCTCCTTGCTCACCCATATGCATATCCAATCCATCACAAGCCTTCTTGTACCTATTTATTCCTTTCCATTCCCACTGCCACTGACCTTCACCTCATCTGGTCTAGTTCACTTCAATAGTCCAACAGACCCCCTGGCTTCCAGGCTTTCTGGCTTCTGAACCACCCTGCAGACGACCACTTTACTCCTGTTGCTTTCCTACTCAAGAACCTCTGATTGCCTGCAAGATCAAGTCTTAACTTTTTGGACTCCCATTGGCCCCACCAATCTTCTCATCCGTCTCCAATAAGACCCCTCTACTACCAAATGACCTACTTACTCTCCCAGAATACATCTTTGGCAGCGGTTCCCAACTGTGGCATGTTGCGAAAAGTTGTGTTGTGTTCAAAGAAACTTGCTACCAGTGATAACAGACTAGGGGATTGGGGGGTAAGGTGGGTTGCAGGTTAGCCCTATTATAGATAACTCTCCCTCTCCTCAGGCTTTTGTGAGCAGGACAGAAAAAAATGGTGTTTCAGCTGTTATGCAACAACGTTGAGTCACGCAGAATCACAGGGATGTCAAAGGAAAAAGAGCTGGGAATCACCGCCTTCACAAGATCTCATCTGAGTGGTCAATCTAACCATCAATGCTGCCTGTTTTATCAGTTTTTGCAGTCTTGCTCCAGAAGCAGCCAAGGGGAGGGAAGTGCCCTGGACTTGAAATGATAAAACAGATTTGGTGACCATGGTCAGTTACCAACCTCAGCTGACTCATCTGTAAAACAAAGATAAAACCTACTTCTTGCTAAAGTTATGAAGCTTAAAGATTGGGGTTTATAAGACTACTGTTTCATGCTAAGATCTCTGCATGCATTTGTTCTTGTTTAATAGTCACAACATTTCAACACAGGTGTTGTCATTTTATAGACGAGAAACATGAGACTCAGAAAGTGTGAGTGAAAGCAAGTAAATAGCTAAGTTGGGGTTCCTACCCAGGTCTGTTGGAAATCATTACTGTCTGATGCTTGATGTGGAACACAGCAATGGCACAGGCCATCTCTGAGGTCTAAACCATGAAAAAAAGGAGGGTGGGAGCTGAGTTGACTTGAATAACGCATGGAGAACTTCTAGAAGAAATAGTGTTTTGGACCTAAAGATTTTCATACTAAGCGAAGTAAGTCAGACAGAGAAAGACAAATATCATATGATATCACTTATATGTGGAATCTAAAATATGATACAAATGAACTTATGTGCAAAACAGAAATAGACCCACAGAGGTAGAAAACACATGTATGGTGACCAAAGGTGGGGGGGTGGAGGGATAAATTACCAGTTTGGGATTAACGCATACAAACTACTATATATAAAATAAACAACAAGGTCCTACTGTAGAGCACAGGGAACTATAATCAATATCCTGTAATAAACCATCATGGAAAAGAATAGGAAAAAGAATGTATATCTATATATATAACTGAATCACTCTGCTGTATATCTGAAACTAACACAACATTGTAAATCAACTAGATTTCAATAAAAATTTTTTAAAAAGAAATAGTGCTTAATGCAAGTGACTAGGGAAACACCTAGGTTAGCCTGCCTCTGGGTCAGACTTGGCTTAGACTTAAAAAAAAAATCATCACATATAAAATATAATTAGGAAAATAACTCGAAGTTGGAGAGTGCATTTGAGTATGTAATTTTGAGAAAATCACTTTCCTAATTTCATTTCAATTTAGTAAACAAGTCTTATTTTTTCCTTTCCATGACTAAATAACTACCCGCATCCTCAACGTTCTCCTCTAATTGATACAAGGGTTACAACAATTAAAAGCAAATGCTAATGTGTACTTTATTATTTTCCATGCAGCATTCTAACTTCTAGGCTTGTTAAACATCACAAAAGAATTTAAAAAAATTTTTTCAATATAACATGAGATCACTATCTCAGAATAAAACACTGGCTATTTTATTGGGGAAAAAATAACATTTGACTCGTGCAACAAAAGCACAAAACTGTTATAAAGCCACTGCCCATCATGATAAATAGATCCCAAAGATCCACCTTCCTTAGCCAAATAAATTTAATGCACAAATTAATATCGTTATACACAAATATAACATGCAAATATATATCATTATACCAAAACACAATCTGTCTTTCCATTGCAGCTTTTAATTTTTATACAGGCTATTTGAAATGCTTTTCCAGTTTAACACATTGTTAAACGTGATGTGATACAACAGATGTGATACAATAGAAGCAGTTTTCAATGTATGAATGTTGTTGAGACTTAACATACCCTTATCTCATAGAATGTATGGTGGACGGGGCTGTGGTGTATTCTAGGTTAGGCTGGAAAACTCAAGAAAAGTATCGTACACTATAATAACACAACAGGGCTTAACCATCGCATATAACAGTGTTTTTGTAGAATCTTTGCATAGATTTCTACTTTGAACGATGGTAACTCTAACTAGAGCAGCTAGAAAAGGACCAGATTTTCCCCTCTTTTCGCCTCACTCTCTCCCTACCATCTTTTCATTGGAGTCATTGTGGTCTGGAAAGGGGAGGTGAGGCAGGAGGAGCTGAGAGGCTCCGCGTGGCAGTGGAAAATCCCGGGGATGCCGCTCACACTGGGTTGGTTGGGTGGATCTCACTTAGCCCTTTTTTCACTGATCCAGTCCCAGAAACTAGGCTGCCTGCTTCTTCCCCACCACTTTTTGTTTGTGATCAGTCTCGCTCCCTTCCCTGGTTCCTCAAAGACAGGACACAATCTAGTGTCAGAATTTTTCCTATGTGCTTCGTCCCGGAAGCAAGTACACAGCTCTGGGTTTTTCTCAAAGTGCTCATTGCTGACAACAATGGTAAACAGAGAGTGAATAAAACTAACAAGAGGAAAAGGACACGTGGTGTTTGTGGCAGTCGCTGCAATAGAGCCGGAAGTGAGGTCAGGATCTGCCTGGGCGCTCTCTCCTCCTCTCCCCCCTCTGTCTTTTCGCGCCAGGTCCCTCACCCTCGTGAAAAGGATGGATGCCACACCGAAGCACGAGAGAGAAGCGGGTATTTTTGTAAGGGTGAAGTTACTCCCAGGAAGAAATAAGAGCTACAATAGCAAGCCAGAAGGGGAGAGAGAGGGGAAATCCCAAAAGACCTCACCCAGGGCAGAGCAAAAGACTGGGGCAGTCATTCAAATATATGTAAATATGGGGAACATATCAAAGTCGGGGTCTGCTTATATCTCCAAATTCAGATAACGCATTACTGCATTTTTCACAAGGCACCAACACACAGTCGTACAATTTTAATGCTGTGTGTGGTCTCATTGCCAATCGCCACAAGCATTTCTAGTATGATACTGCCACCTGCCGGCCCAAATGAAGAAGTTCACCTGACTGGCTCGCTCTGACTCCGTGATTTTTCCTGCTTCTAAGCCATCTAACAGCTTTAGTATATGTGCTGCCGAAGCGAGCACAAGCCATCTACAGCTTTAGCAGAAATCCACCAATGTCCCTATTTCAGCTGAAACCATATAAAACAGAATTTTAATCTGAATTTTCTGTGAATTTCACTCAACTATGCGTTGCCTCTAGTAGGTCAGCATAAATTACCACAAGATGCCTAGAAAATAACTGAGATTGTATTAGAAGAACCTCTGAGGATAACCCCAAGTATTTTAATTTAATTTTCATTCCTTATATGTAAATAAGTCACTAAGATAAAAATTCAGTTCTGTGGCACTCCAGTGCATCTTCCATCATTTCAAGGGGTATTATAAAATTCTCAAAAAAATCATTAACCATATATAAAATAGAGAAACAAAGACCTGCTGTATAGCACAAGGAACTATATTCAGTATCTTGTAATAACCTACAATTGAAAAGAATCTGAAAAATAATATATATACATATATACATACTGAATCACTTTGCTGTATACCTGAAACATTCTAAACAACTATACTTCAATTAAAAAAAAAACCACGAACCAAAATCAAGCAAGCAGGTATAATAATCTTTCAATTAACTGTGTAACAAAATTTAAATCATACTGTTTGAAGGAATCTCTACTGTTCTTTATGCTTTAAACTCCTAACATGGGTAAATGCAGTCAATAGCATTTTAGCACCCAGATTTACAACAGAAAATTCTCTAAACACTACAGAAGTCTGCCATGTGAGGTACACCATTTCTTTCTGGTATTTATCCAGAATTGCTGTTCTCAGATCAGAAGAAAAAAAAATATGTGTTCGTATAAATGGCAAGCTAACATGACAGGATCTCTTTTTACTGAAGAATACGTGTTAATATAAATGGCAAGCTAACATGACGGGATCTCTTTTCAGTGATGTTAAGAAATTTACGCTTATCCACACAGGATGTTTATGTATCCATCACAGGAAAAATGCCTCTGAACCATACTTTCTTTATTGAAGGTAAGTAGTAAAGTATGAAAACATTCCTGGAAATAATAAAAACAAATTGAGGACTGAGGTTCCCTTGGGGGAGGGAGGGAGGAGCAGAAAATATTGGAAAGTATACACAGGACTCCAATTGCAGCTATAATTTGTTTCTCAAGCTGAATAGTGGGTATGTGGGTGTACTTAATGTTATCTCTGTTCTTTGTGTGCTTGAAAGATTGCATAATTTTTTTTCTACAAAAACAAGCTGGTAGAAAGGGAATGGCAGCAAGTACATTGTGCTACATGCCGGGTACTTTGTATATATTATTTCATTGAATCCTCACACCAACACTGCAAGGTAGGTGATTTTATCCTCCTTTTACAAATGAGGAAACTAAGGCTTAAAAATTAAGTGAATCACCCTGGGTAACACAGCTTCTAAGTGGCACATTGTAAACTGAGATAATATAAAAGCGGTAAAAAGTTTTTTGGCTGAGATCAAAGAGTGGCATGAAGGGGATGGTGGTGTGAGATGCTCCATGGAACCCATCCCCGAAGGAAACAAGCAGAGCTAGTGGAACCTATAAAAACAACCATTTAAAGTCTCTAAAAAGTGTTCCAATGGCATCTGGTAAATGAAGAAAACATTTATTCATGAAAATATTCTAAAACTCAGTAAGAACAGGGAGAGCTTGTAGTATTTGAGCCATGACCTGCTCTCTCCCTCTCTCCCTCCTCCAGGCAAGTGTGGACAAGAAGAGAGACTCCCTCTGCCCTCAACTCCCAATGCAAAGACACAATATCTCACTAGGGCATCTCATCTGCTTCAGCTCTGAGTTGAAGACGCTGAATTCCTCAGGAGTGTGGCTGAGAAGTTGGATGGAGGCTTCCATCTCCACTCAGACTCCACACAGAGGGAGGAGGCAGGCTGAAAAATACTGGCGCCAAATCACCCTCACCCCAGCTCACTTGGAGGGTAGAGGCTCTGTGCTAGGAAAAGTAAACAGAGAAGACCAGAGGCTACTGTCCTGCCCAGCACCCAGAGTAGCGACTCAAAGATTTTGCCCAGGAGGAGAGGCAGACTACAGGAACAGAGAGCTCTGAAGCTTTCCTCAAAGGAATTGGTTTTAGTTGAAAAACTGAGGGGGAACTTCCCTGGTGGTCCAGTGCTTAACACTGCTGCTCCCAACGCAGGGGACCTGGGTTAGATTCCTGGTCAGGGAACTAGATTCCACATGCCGCAACTAAGACCTGGCACAGCCAAATAAATACTTTTTAAAAGAAAGAGAGAAAGAGAAAGAAAGAAAGAAAGAAAAAGAAAGAAAGACAGACAGTGTGGGGAAATTCAAGCCTAAGTGCTCTTGCAAAAAAAAAAAAAACAGTGAAGGTTTCGGTGGTAAGTAAATGAGAGGAGGCTGCTCCCCTTAATTAAGAACAACAAGCTACACAAGAGGCCAGCTAGGTCACTAGAGACAACCAGGGAAAGAGACAGCTAATGGCCAGAACAAATTTCAAAGACTAGTCTCAAAAAACTACCCCTAGAATAGAGATCCTAGAAATAAACCCACACACCTACAGTCAATTAATCTTCAACAAAGTGGGCAAAACTATACAATGGGGAAAAGACAGTCTCTTCAGCAAATGGCATTGGGAAAGCTGGACAGCCACATGTAAATCAATGAAGTTGGAACACTCCCTCACACCATACCCAAAAATAAGCTCAAAATGGCTTAAAGACTTAAATATAAGACAGGACACCATAAAACTCCTAGAAGAGAACATAGGCAAAACATTCTCTGACATCAATTGTACCAATGTTTCCTTAGGTCAGCCTCCCAAGGCAATACAAATAAAAACAAAAATAAACAAATGGGGCCTAATCAAACGTACAAGCTTTTTGCACAACAAAGGAAACCATAAACAAAACAAAAAGACAACCTATGGAATGGAAGAAAATATTAGCAAATGATGCAACTGACAAGGGCTTAATTCCAAAATATACAAACAGCTCATACAGCTCAATAACAAAAAAACCACAAACAACCCAATCGAAAAATGGGCAGAAGACCTAAATGGACATTTCTCCGAAGACATACAGGTGGCCAACAGGCACATGAAAAGATGCTCAACATCACTAATTATTAGAGAAATGCAAATCAAAACTACAATAGGTATCACCTCACACAAATGGTAAATACGAATGTTAATATAACAAATGCTATAAATATATCCTCACTCTCCTTTCTTCTCTCAGTTTC
Source organism: Hippopotamus amphibius kiboko (assembly GCF_030028045.1). Taxonomy (NCBI): domain Eukaryota; kingdom Metazoa; phylum Chordata; class Mammalia; order Artiodactyla; family Hippopotamidae; genus Hippopotamus; species Hippopotamus amphibius. The sequence goes on along the minus strand of NC_080203.1, from coordinate 17,015,024 downwards.
ATTAATAGAAAATTCTATTAATAATAATGATGTCAATGCATTATTGGGTTTATAACATATAGACATAATATGTATAACAACAGTAGCACAAAAATGGAAGTGGAAATAGAGCTATATTAGGAGTAACATTTTTATATCTCACTAGAATTAAATTACTGTAAGTATGAAGCAGGTTCAGACAAGTTAAGATTTATATGGAAACCTCAAAGCAAACACTAAAAAAGTAATTCATGGGGATGGGAGCAGAGATTGACTGCAACCAGCATGAGGGATCTTCTGTGACAGAAATGTTCTTAAATTGGATTGTAGTGATGGTTGCACAACTCTATACATTTACTAAATATGAGCTAAACAACTTGGTTAAAAAATAAAATAACATAAAATAAAATAATTCAAAAAATCATTAAAGGACATCGGGTTTCAGCTCTGACATCCAAAGAGCTTAGAAGTTATCATTACCATCCTCACAACAAGAAAAACCCTGAATAAACTGAAAATCAATTACTTTTCTTAGATCCACTGAGAAGTGAGACCACTGGGAAAACCACCACCCCAAAATCTAGAAAGACAGGCAAACACAAAGAATTAGAACTGAGATCAGCTTCCCTGAGGAGAAGCCACTGGAGCCAGTAACTGGTAGGATCACTCAAAGGCAAATTTTGATGAAGTGCAAGAGTCTGAGCCTGGACTAGCTTGACAATTAAAAACTCCTAGGGACCCAGTCTTGGGGAGCCCAAAACTTTTCTGGGTTTTGCATCCAGGAACCCAAGCAGGTTCTCATGCAGAAGATCAGAGAAAAACCCCCTTGTGTTTCAGGCAGGGGGAGAGAAACTAACCATTTTGAAATGCACCCAGAACATTCTCTGTAACAAAGGCTTGCTCTCCAAGGGAAACTATGTTGCCAGAGCCTTACCTGACCCTTTCTCAACTGCCTGTCATATGTGAGAGGAGAAAAAAAAGTCTAGGAAATGCTTCTACCGATCAAATCTCAGGGACAGGGGTCCACTAAATAAGTGAAATTTATTCATAATATTATAGAATGCATCCCTTCCACTACATCTTACACCACATCAACATGGCTCCAATATAACAACAGTGGATTACAGCTAGACACAGACTCTATTCATAAAGGAATTCTTAGGAAACACAAACATACAGAGGGAGGGGAAAAAAACCCAAAGAAACTGAAGCCCTAAGTACTCACAAAAAGCACAAGCAAGAAACGAAAAAATAAATAAGTGGGACTAGATCAAACCAAAAAGCTTCTGCACAGCAAAGGAAACCATCAATAAAATGAAAGGCAACCTATGGAAAGGGAGAAAATATTTGCAAGTCATAATCTGCTAAGGGGCTATATTCAAAATATATAAAGAACTCACACAACTCAATAGCAAAAATAATAATAATAAAAACAAAAAGCCAAACAGTCTGATTTAAAAATGGGCAGAAGAACTGAATAGGCATTTTTCAAAGAAAAAAAACATATAAATGACCAACAGGTACATAAAAAGGTGCTCAATATCATGAATCATCAGGGAAATGCAAATGAAAACAACAATGGGATACCACCTGACACCTGTTAGGATGGCTATTACCAAAAAGACAAGAGATGACAAGTGTTGGAGAGGATGTGGAAAAAAGGGAACCCTTGTACACTGTTGGTGGGAATGTAAATTGGTACAGCCATTACAGAAAACAGTATGGAGGTTCCTCAAAAAATTAAAAATATATCTACCATATGATCCAGCAATTCCACTCCTGAGTATATACATCCATGAAAAAAAAAACCAAAAAAAACCCCCATTAATTTGAGAAGATACATGCACCCCAATATTCATAGCAGCACTATTTACAATGGCCAAGATATGGAAACCACCTAAGTGTCCATGGACAGATGAATGGATAAAGAAGCTGTGAGATTAGATAGATAGATAGATAGATAGATGATAGATAGAGATAGATAGATATAGATAGATATGACTATTAATCAGCCATGAGAAAGAAAGAAATCCTGCTATTTGCAACAACATGGATGGACCCTGAAGGCATTATGCTAGGTGAAATAAATCAGACAGAGAAAACTAAATACTATATGATATCACTTACATGCAGAATCTAAACAAAAAATCAAACTCAAAAAGAGAGACAGAGAGAGACTTGTCACATATAATGGAATCCCCATAAGATTATTAGCAGGTCTCTCAGCAGAATCTTTGCAGGTGAGAAGGGAGTGGGATGATATATGGAAAGTACCGAAAGTACTTGGTTCTTGCCAACCAAGAATATAACATCTGGCAAAATTATCCTTCATAAACAAAGGAGAAATAAAGACTTTCCCAAATAAACAAAAGCTGGGGGAGCATATCACCACTAGGCCTGCCATACAATAAATTCTAAAAAGAGTCCTTTAACTTGAAATGAAAGGACACTAAACAGAAACACGATAGCACTCTTAAGTATAAAGCTCACTGGTAAAGTTAAATATATAGACAAATACAGAATACTATAATACTGTTAGCCATACTACATAAACTGCTTTAATTCTGGCATAGAAATTAAGAGATAGAAGTATAAAAAATAACTATAAAAAGATGCTAATGGATACACAATATAAAAAAATGTATCTTGTGACATCAATAACATAAAGTGGAGGGGAAGTAAAAGTGTAGAGTTGTGTGTATGACTGAAGTTGTTTTTAACAACTTAAAAGAGACTGCTATAAGATGTTTTATGTAAGCCCGAAGGAAATCACAAAGAAAATACCTATAGATTATATACAAATGAAAATGAGAAAGGAATCAAAACATGTCACTACACAAAATCAATAAAACACGAAGGAAGTGAGACAAGAGACAAAAAAGCTGCAAGACAGACAGAAAACAATGAACAAAATGGCAACAGTAAGTCCTTCCCTTTTAATAATTTAAATTTAAATGGATTAAACTCCTCAATTAAAAGATATAGAATGGCTGAACAGATTTAAAAAAAAAAAAAGACCCAAATATATGCTGTCTACAAAAGTCTCCCTTTATTTTTAAAGACACACTCATGCTGAAAGTGAAGGGATGGAAAAACACAGTCTATGCAAATGGTAACCAAAAGAGCACAAGGGTGGCCACACTTATACCAGACAAATAGACTTTATATCAAAAACTGTCAAAAGAGACAAAGAAGGGCAAAGAAGTACCATAGCAAAAGGATCAACACACCAAGAAGATATAACAATTAAAATATGTATATATGCAACAGCATGAGTACCCAAATATATGAAGCAAATATGGACAGAACTGAAAGGAGAAATAGACAGCAACACAATAATAGCAAAGAATTTTAATACCCCACTATCAATAATGGATTTAACATCCAGATAGAAGATAAGCACTTGAAAAACGCTATAGATCAAATACACCTAACAGACATATAAATATCATTTCACCCAACAGAGCAGCATATGCATTCTTTGAGAGTGCACAAAGACCATTCTCCAAGTTAGGTTACATGTTTTGTCACAAAACAAAACTTAACTTTAAAAATATTGAAATCATACCAAGTATTCTTTCTGATCCTAATAGAATGAAACTAGAAATTAATAGAAATAAAACTGGAAAATTCACAAATATATGGAAATTAAACATCACACTCTTGAACAACCAATGGGCCAAAGAAGAAATCAAAAGGGAAACTAGAAAATATCTTGAGACAAATTATAATAAAAATACAACATATCAAAACTTATGGAATGCAACAAAATAATTCTAGAGGGAAGTTTATAGTGATAAATGCCTATATTAAAAAAGAAGAAAGATCTCAAAAAACCTGACTTTACACCTCAAGGAACGAGAAAAAGAACAACAAACTAGGTCTAAATTTAGCAGAAGAAAGGAAATAGTAAAGATTAGAGCTGAAAAGATAAACAAAATTGACCTTTAGTAGACTAAGAAAAAAAGAAAAAAGACAAATAGATAAAATCAGAAATGAAATGAGACATTACAACTGATGCCATAGAAATAAAAAGGATCTTAAGAGACTACAGGCATACCTCTTTTTATTGCACTACACTTTATTATGCTTCACATATATTGTGGTTTTTACAAATTGAAGGTTTGTGGCAACCCTGTGTCAAGCAAATCTATCAGTGCCATTTTTCCAACAGCATTATTTTTTTAATTAGGATATGACATGCTTTAAACATAATGTTAATGCACCCTTAATAGACTATAAACACAACTTTTATATGCATTAGGAAACAAAAAAAATTCATGTGACTCACTTTATTGCCATGGTCTGGAACTGAATCTGCAATATCTCCAAGGTATGTCTATATTATGAGCAATTATACACTAATAAACTGAATAACCTAGAAGAAATAGATAAATCCTGGAAACGTACAACCTACCAAGACTGACTCATGAAAGAAATACAAAATTTTAACAGACCAATAATGAGTAAGAAGAATGAATTAGTAATCAAAAACCTCCCAACAAAGAAAAGCCCAGGACCAGATGGCTTCACTGGTGAATTCTATAAAACATTTAAAAATGAATTAACACCAATCCTCCTCAAACTCTTCCAAAAAAACTAAAGCGATAGAAACACTTTCAAACTCATCTTATGAGACAAGCATTACCCTGATACCAGAGCCAGAGAAAGACACCACAAGAAAACTATATGCCAATATTCTGATGAATACAGATAAAAATCCTCAACAAAATACCAGCAAACCAAATCTAATAGCACACTGAAAGCATCATACACCATGACCAAGTGGGAAATATCCCTAGGATGCAAGGATGATTTGACATACAAAAATCAATCAATGTGATACATCACACTCAAAGGACAAAAGATAAAAATCACATGATCATCTCAATAGATGCAGAAAAAGCATTTGACAAAAATCTAACATCCTTTCATGATTAAAAAAAAAACACTCAACTAATTAAGAATAGAAGGAAATTGCCTCAACATAAGAAGGCAATATATGAAAAGCACACAGCTAACATCACAGTCAATGGTAAAAAACAGAGCTTTTTCTCCAAGATCAGGAACAAGGCACAGATGCCTACTTTGGTCACTTCTATTCAACACAGTACTGGATGTCCTAGCCAGATAGGCAAGAAAGAAAAATAAAAGGCATCGAAATGGGAAAGGAAGAAGTAAAATGATCTCTGTTCACAGATGACATGATTTTACATATAGAAAACCCTAAAGACTCCCCCCAAAAAACTGGTAAAACTATAAATGAATTCAGTAAAGTTGCAGGATTCAAAATTACCATAAAGAAATCAGTTGCATTTCTATACATTAACAACAAACTATCCAAAAAAAAGGAGAGAGAGAGAGAGAGAGAGAGAAAGAAAGAAAGAAAGAAAGAAAGAAAGAAAGAAAGAAAGAAAGAAAGAAAGAAAGAAAAACAAATCTCATTTACTGATACAATAGCATCAAAAGAATAAAATATTTAGGACTAAACTTAACAAAGGAGAACACAGACTTGTACACTGAAAATTACAAAACATGGATGAAAAAACTAAAGAAGAAACAAACAAATGTAAAGACATCCCATGTTCATAGATTAGAAGAGTTTATATTGTTAAAATGTCCAGATATCTAAAGTGATCTACAAATTCAATGCAATCCCTATAAATTCTCAATGGCATTTTCTTACAGAAATAGAAAAAAACAATCCCCAAATTCATATGGAACCAAAATGGACCCCAAATAACAAAGTTGGAGGCTTCACACTTCCATATTCCAAAACATGTTATAAATCTACAGTAATTAAAACAATATGGTATTGGCGCAAAGACAGACAAGAGACCAATGGAACAAATTAGAAAGCCCAGAAATAAATCTATGCATATATGTTTAATTGACCTTTGACAAGGGTGCCAAGAATATATAATGAGAAAAAAAATAGTCTTCAACAAGTGGTACTGGGAAAACTGAATATAACATGCAAAAAAAGAAAAAAGAAAAAGAAACTGGACCCTTACCTCACACCACACACAAAAATCAACTCAAAATGGATTCAAGACAAACATAAAACCTGAAATTTTAAAATTGCTCAAAGAAAACAGGAGAAATGCTTCAAAACATTGGTCTTGGCAATGATTTCTTGAATATACCAAGAGCACAGTTAACAAAAGGAAAAATAGGCAAATGGAACTACATCAAACTAAAAGTCTTCTTCACAGCAAAGGAAATAATCAACCGAGTGAAAAGGCAACCTATGGAAGAAGAAAAAATATTTGCAAATCATATATATGATAAGGGGCTAATCTCCAAAACAAATAAGGAACTCCTTCAACTCAATAGTAAAAATACTAATAACACAACTTAGAAGTGGGCAAAGGACTTGAATAGACATTTTTCCTAAAAAGACATACAAATGGTACCTGAAAAGATGCTCAATATCACTAATCATCAGGGAAGTGCAAATCAAAACCACAATAATATTTTATAGTAACTATAAATGGAGTATAACCTTTAAAAATTGTGAATAACTATATTGTACACATGTAACTTATATAATATTGTACAGCAACTATATTTCAGGTAAAACATATTACATTCATATTTATTTGAGGAAAAGAGATACATGACCCTTACTACATAAGATTGTATACATTTAAGTAGAGAACTATAATAGTTACTGTGAACACACACATCCCACAATGAGACATCCCCTCCCATCTGATCAGGATGGCCATTATCCAAAAATAAATAAATAAATAAAGACAAATGTTGACAAAGATGTGAAGAAATTGGAACCTTTGTGCACTGTTGGTGGGAATATAAATTGGTACAGCCACAGTGGAAAACAGTATGGAAGTTCCTCAAAACACTGAAAATAAAACTACCATATAATCCAGCAATACAACTTCTAGGTATTTATCCAAATAAACTGAAATCAGGATCTCAAAGAGACATTTGCATTCCCATAGCCAAGTTGCGAAATAACCTAAATGTTCACTGATGGATGAATGGATAAAGAAATGTGGTATGTACATGCATACCTCTTTCCAGAGAAGGAAATCCTATCATATGTGAAAACATGGATGAACTTTGAGGACATTGTGCTAAGCGAAATAAGCCAGCCACAGAAGGAAACATACTACATGATTCCATTTATATAAGGTATCTAAAGTAGTCAAACTCAGAAGCAGAAAGTAAAATGGTGATTTCCAGGGGCTAGGGTAAGGGGGAATTGGGGAGTCGCTGTTCAATGGATATAAAGTTTCAGTTATGGAAGATGAAAAAGTTCTAGAGATCTGCTGTACAAAATTGTCCTTACATTTAACAATACTGTTCTGTACACTTAAAAACTTGTTAGGAGGGTAGATCTCATGTTACATGCTTGTTTGTTTTATCACAATAGAAATAGAAGGAAAAAAAGTGGAGGCGAAACAAACTTTCTTAGGCAAACGAAAACTGAGGGAAATTGTCACCAGTAGACCTCCTATCAAATATTGTTAAAAGAAGTATTTCAGAGATAAGGAAATTTGGATCTACATAAAAAGGAAGAGTGTCAGAGAATAATAAATACAGGTTAAATAAAATCTTTTCTTTTTCTTATTCTTAATAGATCTAATAGACATCTGTTCAAAGTAATAATAGCAATAATATATTGAGTGATTTTATGTTATGGATAAATGAAATGAATGAGAATAAGAGATGAGGGGAAAAAATTGAGACTACTCTGTTATAAGGTACCTGCACTACGTGTAAAATGGTGTTATGTGAAAGTGCTGTTAGGTTAGTTGTAAATGGATATTAAAATCCATTTTAGATTTATGGAAATCACTAAAATTTTTTCAGAAGTATATAAAAGAGAAGGGAAAATGAAATCATATAAAATGTTTAACTAAAACCAGAGAAAGCAGGACTTCCCTGGTGGTCCAGTGGTTAAGACTCCATGCTCCCACTGCAGGGGGCACGGGTTCGATCACTGGCAGGGGAACTAAGATCCCACATGCTGTGTGGCATGGTCAAAAAGTTAAAATAATGATAATGATAATAAAACCAGAGAAGGCAGTAAAAGGGAGGTAGTAAAGAAAGAACAAGTGCAATGAACAGAAAACAGTTACAAACATTTTAGATGTGAATGGTCTAAATATGCCAATTAAAAGACAGAGACTCTCAAAGTGAATTAAAAAACAAGACAATTATATATTGTCTACAAGACACAGATTATAAGCAAAGGGATGGAAAAGGATATGTTAACAGTAATCAAAAGATACCTGGACTAGCTATATTAATTTCAGAAAAAGCTGACATCAGAACATGGAAAATTACCAGGAATAGAGAGAGAATTACATAAAGATAAAACACTCATTTCTCCAACAAGACAAAGCAATCCTTAACATGAATGCATCTAACAACAGAACATCAAAATACAAGAGGCAAAAAAAAAGTGATAGAACTAGAAAGAGAAATAGATACATCCACTATTGTGATCCATCCCTCTATCAATAATAAACAAATCCAGCAGGTCAAAAATTAATACTGAACAGTATCAATTCTGTGACATAAAACACAATGTAACAAATTTATGAGAATAGAAACCAACAAATGGTGCTGGGACAATTGGATATTCACATGCAAAAGAATGAAGTTGGACCCCTACCTCACATCATATGTAAAAATTAACTCAAAAAGAATTAAAGTGCTAAATTTAAGAGTTAACACTATAAAATTCTTAGATAGGCGTAAGTCTTCATAACCTACATTAGGCAACAATTTTTGAGACATAACACCAAAAAACAAGCAAAATAGATATAATAGATATATTGGACATCATCAAAATTAAACTTAAAATTAAAACTTTTGTGCTTCAAAAGATACCATCAAGCAAACCCACAAAATGAAGAGAAATTTTTTTCAAATCACACATCTGATAAGAGTACATAAAGAAGAACATATAAAGAAATGTTGCCATTCAACAATGAAAAGATGAATAACCCATCTAAAAAATGGACAAAGGGTTTGAGAGAAAAAAATGTTCAACATCATTAGCCCTTAGAGAAATGGACAGTGACTGCTACTGGGTAAGGGGTTTCTTTTTGGGGCAATGAAAATGTTCTGGACCTAAATAGTGGTGATGGTTGCACAACCTAATATATTAACAACCACTGAGTTGTACACTTTAAAATGGTGAGCTTATGGTATGTGAATCAGATCTCAATAATGAGACAAGTAACCCACTTTAACAATGCATGAAGGATCTGAACAGACATGCCCCCAATGAAGGTACATCAATTGCCAATAAAGCACTTGAAAGATGCTCATTAGTCAATAGGGAAATGCAAATCAATATCAAAGTGAGATATCATCACTTCATACCCTCTAGAATGGCAATAATCAAAAAGACTGATGATAACAAATGTTGGCGAGGATGTAAAGAAAATGGAACCCTCATAAACTGCTAGTAGGAATATAAACTGGTGCAGCCACTTTGGAAAACAGTCCCACACTTTCTCTAAAAGTGAAACACAGAGGTACTGGATGACCCAGCAATTTCACTCCTACATATCTACCCAAGAGAAATGAAAACAAACTGGTGAATGGGAGAACAATATGTGGTATCCATACAATGAAATATTTTTCATTATATGGCAATTTAAAAAAAACAATGTACTGATAAGTGCAACAACATGGATGAACCTTGAAAAGACACAAAAGGCCATGTGTTGTGTGATCCCACTTAAATGAAATGTTCAGAACAAGCAAATCCATAGTGACATAAAGTATTTTAGTGGTTGCCTTGGGCTGGCTATGGGGAGTGACCAGTAATGAGTATGCGTTTGTTTGGAGAATGATGAAAATCTTGTAAAATTGATTGTGGTGATGGTTGCCCGACTGTGAATATGCTAAAAATAATTTAACTCTATATTTTAAACGGGTGAATTGTATGGTATGTGAATTATATCTCAATAAAGCTGTTATATTAAAAGAGAAATGGTAACTTTATTTCTTAAGCTAGGTGGCGGGTTCGTGGGTGTTCATTTTATGATAATTCTTTAAATTTGCATTTAGATTATTCTCTTTGTAGTTGAAATACATGTCTTAATAAAAACATTTTTTTAGAAGTCTGACAGACCTGGATTCTAATTCTGGCTCAACCACTTAACAGCTATGAGCACTTGGGCAGATTACTTAACCTTCCAATGTCTTATCTGTAAAGCAGGGATGGTAATAATAGTAACTCCCTCATAGGCTTTTACAATCACGTGCCTGGCACATTGTCAGTGTTATTATTAGCTCTAAGCAGTTCAGCCACTTGCCTAAATAATCCAGGGTCATGGCTTCTCTTTCTTTAAACTCCAAATTCCATATTTGCTATTCCACAAGAGTTCACAGCTTTCATCGGGGAAGTAAAATTGACCTTCAAGTAGGAGATACTGAAATCTGCCTTCAAAATGTCCTTACATAACAGCTCTATAAAGCCAATCAAGCTCCTAACAAACTGGGACAAAACCAAAGTTTCCGTCACTTCTGAGGGTTGGTGTCAACTAGTGTTCCAGCCTGGCTCTGGGAGTTCAAGTCAAATTAAGAGAAAAATCAACTTTTCAGTCTTGAGCAACCTCCAGAATCATGTTGGTTCTGAATCTAGTGTCCGAGTTCAGTCATGAGATCCTCTGTGTGTTGTTCTTCCTATTGTCCCACCTGAATTTCTAGCGCATGGATTCAAAGTCCAAACTGTGTCTTCAAGCCTATCTTACAGAATTCTGGCCCAGATAAATGTATCAGTGAATGTGTCAAGGATGAGTCGTCAGAGGGTAAGAAAGAGTAGGAGAGATGTAAGCATATCTGGGTCCCTTGCAAGGACTCTTAAAGGAGATACTGTTTTGCTGTTCTCCATGAATCTGAAACAATTTATATTTGTGTATAATTATCATTACAGGCCTTTGCTTAAAGTACCTGACACCCAGTTCACACGATTAGTTTCCTTCCACTTTTCCCTGTTGATACCTGGACTTTTAGCCCTATTACTGCTTGAGACTTCCTCCACCAGACAAAGGGAGAGTGAAAAAGATATGAACCTATGCAGTTTAGTTCTATCAGCAACTCAGATAAAACATTCACTGGGACAGGCGAAGGCTAAACCGTTGGCTCTAAATAGAATTTTACTTCAAGAAAGCCTTCCCTGACCCTTCCTTCACCCCACACTTTGATACCATGTTTAAAGTCTCACTGCATCCTTTTAATTACCCTTTTCTAATACATGTTTACAATATTTAATTTCATGTCTATTTCTCTCAAGAGTCTATGCTCCATGAGGGAAGGGACCTTCTCTTCCTGTTCACCACTGTGTCCCCATCAACTAATATAGGACCTTGCACATAGTAGGTGCTCAATAAATTATTTGTTGCATGAATGGACAATAAATCCATATAACAATGAGTCAATTTCTGGTATGATGAACGGGGATAATTATGAGTTTAGTGGGAGACCCTGGATTTCCAAATGAGATAGCCCTAGGAAAGGATATCATTGCAAAACAGCTTTCGGGGGGAAATGTTAACGATTTACCTGTGCTTGGTGAGTACATTTACAGCTGAAGGATGATTTGCACAGTAAGCCAGGTACATAGATTTAAAATGAGGCATGAGGTTCAGTAGACAACCACCTACTTTGTGTTGGTTTTCTGGAAACCTGTAAGCAAAATGGGTGAAACAGAATTAAAATAGGAAACAAGGGGATAAAGGAAGACGATTCCAATTAAACCTGGCAACATGCAAACCTTTTGAATTCTTCTGCCAAAGTGAAAAAGAAACTTCTATATTATAACCATTTTATCTGTGGAATGCAAGTTCTTGGCCACTGCTTTAAACTCTAGCCACCAAACATAGCTCCAATATATAGGGTGAGATACTTGTTTGGAATTAATAGGGTTTTTTAAGATGTTTATTCAAATTATAATACTCAAATTTAGCTGAGCACACTAAAAATACTCTTGATTAATTTACATGAAGTTCAAGTACAGACAAAACTAACTGAATCCAAAAATGACACATCACAAAGGAGTATTACATAGTCTTGGTGGCCTGGTGGTTGCTAGGCAAGGTGACATCCAGAGGTTTAAAATTACAAGCCACCCATTTTAGTTTGCAGAAAAATCAAAAAAGCACAAGAAAGGAAAAAAAAAATTACTCGGAATTCCACCATCCAGAGATATCTATTGTAACAATGTTGGCATATTCCTTGAACTCTCTTCTACATGTTTCTATATAAAATGAAAAACAAAGATTACAAATCTAGATAGTAATAAGCTCTTCTCACTTAGTCACCATCTTTCCATACCGATAACACGGGTCCCTATCAGCATGTGGAGGGGCTCCTCAGGTCTCTGTAGTGGGGGTTCTCACCAGCTTCGTCCCTGGACAACCACCAGTGTCTCATTAAGCTCAAGAAACAGGCAATTGCCCCCATTGTTCCCTACAGACGATGGAAGTCACCAATTTCTCCAAAATCCATTACTTGGAAAACTAATCTTGCTCCAGAAACATACTGTCTGATGATCATCCCGGTTCACTCTGCAGCATGAGGTTGAACACCTCAGCGAGCTAGCTAGCCATCAATGATGAGTTGTGGTTCACGTAAAGATATTACTTGCAAAAGTAATTCGCAATGTACTAAAGAAAAATATCTACCTAATGACAAAGGCATCATCCATGGTCAATTTAGACCTTATTTGTTAATCTGATTTATCAATTAAGTGAGAAATAATTGACTAGATGTAGAGCCCGGATAAGAAACTAGTGGTTTGACACTGTGAATACCACCGCCTAGTAGATTTTCTCTGTACTGGGGCAATTTATCAAAGTCGTAATAAATGTATAATAAATGCATAAAGTTCCCTTATCTAAGACAAAAGTTAAAAGAAAACAAAACACACCAAAAAACCCAATGTTGCTAGCTAACCTAACAGCAATGTGCAACACTTACTTTGAACATTCTTCCAAGGTTTGGCAGAGTGTCTGCTGAAACGTGCATACTTCCTCGAAGTTTCCCAATAAAGATGTAAACTCCACAGTACTCAGACTGAAAAAAATATATATGTAGTATCGGTGAAGAGAACTTGGGGATGACTCTAGTTATCTGTCTCTAGTACAGCTAGCTGATAGTTTGCTAGTAACTGACAAGTGGGACAGGGAAGAAAATCCTATATTTTAACTTTTGCTTTTTAATTGACACCAACTCCAATCTCAAGCAACTTTCTAAAGCTTCTTTCCTTGATTTCCCTTTTCCATAACAAGAATAATGATGCTAACGAAAATGAGTGTTTATTTATTTATTAAATTTTATTTATTTATTTATTATTTTTGGGGGGTACACCAAGTTCAATCATCTGTTTTTATACACATATCCCTGTATTCCCTCCCTCCCTCCCTCGACTCCCCCCCACCCTCCCTCGAGTCCCCCCCATCCTCCCCATCTCAGTCCTCTAAGGCATCTTCCATCCTCGAGTTGAACGAAAATGAGTGTTTAAAAGGGACACTTAGGTATTTTACAAAGCAAGGAGTAAATGAATAACAAGTGCTTAACATCTAAGAATCTACAGAGAACAGATTGGTGGTTGCCAACGGTGGGGGGAGGGGTGGGGGGATGGGTGAAGGGGGTCAAAAGGTTCAAGCTTCCAGTTACAAAATAAGTAAGTCATAGGGATGTAATGTACAGCATGGTGACCATAGTTAATAATACTATACTGCATACTGGAAAGTTGCTAAGGGAGTAGATCTTAAAAGTTCTCATCACAAGAAAAAGAATTTTGTAACTGTGTGTGATGACAAATGTGAACTAGATTTACTGTAGTGATCATTTCAAAATATATACAAATATTGAAGCATTACACTGTACACCTGAAACTAATATAATCTTATGTCAAGTATATCTCAATAAAAACAAATCTAAGCATCTAAATGAATGGAATACATCATAGCTGGGAATAAGTGTAAAAACTTTTGAATACTCTCCTCTAGAGGAGCTGGGAAAGTAATTGAAAGATATTACATATGCCATATAAGGCACAGGGAAAAAGAACAAAACCCAGCTTGTCTGAAATGAAAATGTTCACAAATTAACTAAAGGAAATCTTGAGAGGAAATAGGAGGAAAGAAAATAGTACTGCTGTGTTTGTTTGCTTCTGGAATGGAATGGAGTCAAACAAACAGAAACTGAACAATTTTATACCGTGAGTCTGTACTAAGAATTTTCTCATCCTTTCTCCCCTTACCAAATTAATAGGTGATGAAAACAAAAGCCAACACTAACACAGCGCTTAACACTGAGATAAGCATTTTATAAATAACAACTCATCTTAACCTTACAACTTTATGAGGTAGGTACTATTGCTGTCTCTGTTTTGCACATAAGGAAACCCAGGCACCGAGAGGTTTTTAAGCAAATCAGCCAAAGTCATGAAGCCAGTGACTGATGAAGCCAGAAACTGAACCCAAACATTGTAGCTCCAGAGTCCATGCTCCTAACCACTTTCTGAGAGAAAACTTTTCTGAAGATTTACTTAAAGGGCCCATGTCTGCCACATGTTCTTTCTCCTTAATATAATAATACAAGGGGAGGGTTTCCAGGAGAGTAATTTTTGCTGACAAAGAAAAGGAGGACCCAAACAGACGTTACCAGTAACTCCTAGAGTATAAAAAGCACCCAGTTCCTCTGCTCTGATGCCCTCCTGAACCACAAGCTGGAAAACCCCTCTCTCATGGGTGTCAAAAGCGAAACCATTCAGCCAGCTTCCCTGGCTGCTGTTCCCCCACAGCAGCAAGAACCTGATTGAGGGCTTATCTGGACCCTTCAGGATCAAACAATAAACAGTCGGCTTTGTTCAAATCACTTTGGGGTCTGCAAGGCAGAATCGATGGAAACTGACTAGAACTGCGGTTCGAATTTCCTTGGGAACAGTGTGGGTCTGACTCGGGTCTCTCACCTCCTCTGCCCTGGCTCTTTTCCTCTCCTTTCCCTTCACTCTTTCTTGATTGCTAATCAGTCACTCCTTCATTTGAAATCTTACCATCTCCGCTGCCAGGGTTACCACTTCAGTTTCCCTCTCCTCCTCTGCCTGTTACCTCTAGAACACGGAACCACATTTTACCCGGTGGCAGGAGACAGAGTGGGTTGAGTCTGGCCACTGACTGACCGTGTGATGGGCAGGGCAGTGAGCCTCTCTGGACTTCAGTTTTCTTATTTAGTCAATGAGGATAGTCATTTCTTCCAGGGCACTAGACCCAATGATTCACTGAGGTTCCATTCAGCTCTAAGAACTATGATTCACAGAGTACTTCATGTTTTACATAATAATAACAAAAGCCACTTTGTTGCTGATCATTTAAACTCTGACAAAACACAGGAATACAAAATCCTTTCATACTGCAGTAAGATTCCCATAGTGCCATGAAAATAACCGAGTGGGAAATTTAACAGGATGTTATGCCTGAGCAGACATGATTTAGAAAAAGGGAGAAAATAGTGAAAGACATTAAACTTATTTAAGCCTGAAGCCAACAGTTTAGGCAATTGTTGGGCAAAAATAAACTCTTAAACTGAGGTAAAAGAAAAGGCTTCTGTCCTCCACTCCATGTATCAACTGCTAAATTTTCCATTTGACTTATAGATCATAATCCACGGTAAAGTTTAATCCATTAAAATAAAAACACACGTAAATGCAGTTAGCCATTATTTGCTACATTTGCTGGGCCTACAAGCACCAAAAAATGAATGGTCAATATTTTTCTTTTGTGAAAAGTACATTTCCAATTCAGGCCTTCAGATTTCTAAGACTAGGATATTTTATTTTTGAAAAACATTTGAACTTTTCTTTCTCATTCACTTTTGCCTGGGTGAAATACTGGCTTGAATTGCTCTCACGAACATTCACAAAATGCCACGCTCTTTCCACTCTCCGAGCATGGGAAAGAGTTTTTGCCCTGGCAAGCAAAGGTCAGAGCGAGCACAAGAATTTCCAGTGTCTGCTTTCTGCATAAAAACACCAGCAAGTTCTTTTTCTGGAAGGTAAAACCAGATGTATCACTCCTAAAATGTACAAGATAAAAATGGCAACAGACAGAAAGGCTGATAGGTTCATTCCCTCCACAGACAGAAGAGAAAGAAAGCCAAGCTCTTCAAAAGCAACATTTTGCATCATTTCTGTTGCCTTGACCATGTTCTTGGCAACCTGTGATCTGTGGAAATTCTTCTAAAGGGCAAAATCAATTATTCAGTGACATAAGAGTAATGACTCCATATGCTGACATTATCTAGTTTTGCTTAGCAAGGGGTTTAAAATATAAATCTTACTTGTTATTGGACTGCAGAGGTCTTAAGTAAGTAACAAGGAGAGACTGAAGTTCTTTAGCATAATCTTTTTCAGTGTCCAAGATATTCTGTAACACCTATGGAGAAACAAAGGTCAAGGCATTGTAATTGTCTGAAAAGTCCAAGGTAAAACAGATTTTTAGATCTTTTAACCAAATTATCAGAAAAAAAAAAGGCCTCTTTGCTCAGGGTAGCACGGTAAGTAAGGAGTAAAAATATGAATGCACTTTGTTCCATCCTAGCAAACTACTCTAATAATTGTATGACAACTGGTTATATTACATAACTCACACAAACACATTTTTTCAGAATTACCCATAATTGGAGGGGCCTTGCCATTTACACAGTACTGCTCAGAATGCTTTCACATGCTTTAAATCATTTTATCCTCAAAGGTCTCAGCTAACAAAGCCTCATCATTCCCATTTTATGGATGAGCGAATTGAGACCAGCTACCTCAAGACACAGAGGTTCAATGTCAGGATAATTTCACCGTAAGTGATGTCAAACACCAAAAAATATTTTTTTAATTATGCTTTTGAGAAAACCTTGAGGTGACAAAATCTGAGGACACTGAATTTTTAAGCAGGGTTAAAACTGGTTTTTGAAATAAGGGGGAAAAGTGCTAGTATGAACATTTCAAAGGGAAAAAGAAGCTGAAATGTGAGGAATTTAGCAAGGAAAATGATGCTTACCAGTACTATTAATGATAGCCAAATGAAAATCCTATTGGCAAAAAAACCAATGTACAGGTCCACAATTTCTCTTCCCCCGCCAGCCCTAGAGTCATGCCCCATTTCCCAGCTTCTACTGGAGGCAGCTACAAACTTCATTCCAAGCTTCTAGAGATCACCAAGCTAACATTTTGCTATATTTTCTCTCATATCTCCTAATCTATTCAACACAAATTTACTGAGTGCCTACTGGGTGCCAAAGGCCATGCCTGCCCTCAGGGAGTTTCTACTCTACCTGCAGAGGGAGACATTAAACAGGGATTCACAAGACCACGTGAAGCATTCTTAGCCAGGAGAAGCCCCTTAGCCTACCAATATGCCAGACGTATACTCACAAGACAGTGCATGATGATCTGCTTTTGACAGGTAGAGTGGATAAAGCGACTGGAGGTCCAGGTAGCTGTGGGTTTTTTGGGAAAAAACTGGACTGGAGGGTGGTCGTCCAGGTTCCGCTACTGACAGATAGGTTGGTTCAGTTTTAAGGCTTCACTTGCCTCATCTCAGATTGTGACATTTCACCTACCTCAGGGACCATTGTGAAGAGGTAAGTGAGACAATGCATAGGTAGGTGCCGGGTGAGTTGGGAAACAGTCCTCCCAATTTAAGGGGTAGCATTGACATATACATACTACCAAATGTAAAATAGATAGCTAGTGGGAAGCTGCTGCATTACACAGGGAGATCAACTCGATGATGGGTGATGACCTAGAGGGGTGGGATAGGGAGGATGGGAGGGAGTCGCAGGAGGGAAGGGGTATGGGGATATGGGGATATATGTATAGATACAGCTGATTCATTTTGTTGTACAGCAAAAACTGGCAAAACGGTGTAAAGCATATATTCCAATAAAAAGCTTAAAAAATCATAAAAAAGATTTCTCAATGGCAGCACTATTGACATTTCAGAGCAGATAACTCTTTGTTGTGAGGGGATGCCCTGTGATCTACCCACCAGATGTCAGTTGCATGCTACCCACTACCCCAGTATGACAAACAAAAGTGTGTCCAGACATAACCAAATGTCACCTGAAGGGCAATAATACCCCTAGTTGACAAGGACATAGGCCACAGGGTGGCTTCAAAAGCTAGGGCTTAAGTTTTAGCCCCTCCTCCCAGCCACTCATGCCTACTTTCAGTTTCTCTATTCCTCAGGGAGGAATGCCTACCCTCTAAAGGTGTAAGTGTAAATTTAGGGGCCTGGAGGTACCAAAGCTCTGTGAAATTAATCCAGTGATGGAATAGAAATGTTACTCCCCTATAGAAAGTCAAAGCACAACAAAGGAAATTAGAAACTATCTTGAGATGAATAAAAAAGAAAACACAGCATGGGATGTAGCTAAAGCAGTTCTTGGAGACTGTAAACAGCTGTAAATGCCTATATCGATAAGAAGAAAGAGGACTTCTGGTTTCCAGTCCAGCATTTAAGGCATTTGGAAGTCATTACTCCATCCTAAAAACAAATAAATAGCTGAACAACTAGGAAAAAACTTTACTTACCTCTGTCAGGGAATTGAGGTCACAGGCAAAAATGATACACTTAAAATTGGAGAGACAGGCAGATAGAGAATCAAAACTTGCTGGACCAGAAACACATGAGCAGAAGCCTCCATGGGAAGTGGTAGCAGGGTAGGAAAACCTGAACTGTAATAGATGAATTGCTGGGGGCTCAGTGCAGACAAGTCTGAGAGTTAAAAACTCTAGGGGAGTCCAAGTCACAGAGAAGCACACTCACACTTTTGTGAGTTTTACCTCCAGTAGCTCTACCAGGTTATCACAATGAAGACAGGAGGAAAATCCCCCTTCTGCTTAGGAAGAGGGAAGGGAAAAGTAACCATTTTGAAATTTACCAGAGCATTCTGTTCTTCATAACAAGGTCTGCCCTCAAGAGAGAAACTATTTTACCATACCCTAACCTACTGGCGTTTTATCAGAGCCTAATATACCTAGAGGAAGAGAAATAATCTACTCCAGCTCCCTCTAGCCTTCCTGTCCTACCTAAGGGAGGGGAAAAAAACTGAGAAACACTGGTGAAGTTCACAATCTAGGGACATAAGCTCACCATAAGACTGAGACCTAATCATAGGACTTGAGAACACTTCCCTTGCCCCCATACCTTACCACCATATTACTAAAGGCCTATTTACTGCAGTTCCTCTTACCTAGTACATTACATCTGGCTTCCAACAAAAAATTACAAGGCATATGAAAAGGCAAAAAACACAGCTTGAAAAGATAGAACAAATATTAGAACCAGAATCAGATATGGTAGGAATACTGGAATTATCAGACCAGGATTTTAATATAACAATGATTAATATGTTAAGGGCTCCAATGGAAAAACTAGACGACATACAAGAACAGATGGGTATTGTAAGCAGGAATAAATACTGAGAAGGAATAAAAATGAAATGCTAGAGATTATAACCACTCTAATAGAAATGAAGAATGCCTTTGATGGGCTTGTTAGTAGACTGGACCACTAAGGAAAGAATCTCTGAGCTTGAGGATGTGCCAATAGAAACTTTCAAAACTGAAAAGCAAACCAAAAAAACTGAAAAATGAAACAAAATATCTAAGAACTGTGGGACACCATCTGAAGGTACAGCCTATGTGTGCTGAGAATACTGGAAGGAAAATAAAGAGAGAAAGATACAGAAGAAATATTTGAAACAACAATGACTAAGAATTTCCCCAAATTAATGTCAGACACCAAGCACAGATCCAGGAAGCTCAGAGAAAACCCAGCAGGATAAATGCTCCCCACCCCTGCAAAATGCCACCTAAGCACATCATATTCAAACTCCAGAAAAATCAGATAAAGAAAAAAATCTTGAAAAAAGCCAGAAGATAAAAACACCTTACCTATAGAGAAGCTAAAGTAAGAATTATACCTGACTTCTCAGAAATGATACGAGAGAGTGGAGTAAAATATTTAAAGTGTTGGGGGAAAAAAAACCCACCAACCTGGAATTCTGTATCTTGTGAAATTTTCCTTCAAAGTCAAGAAAAAATAGACTTTCTCGGACAAACAAAAATTGAAGGAATTTTCTTGCCAGCAGACTTGCTTTGCAAAAAGTGGGGTTTTTGTTTGTTTTTTAAAGCGTGGAGAGGGACTTCCCCAGTGGTCCAGTGGTTACAACTCCACGCTCCCAATGCAGGGGGCCCTGGTTCGATTCCTGGTCAAGGAACTAGATACCACATGCCACAACTAAGAGTTCACGTGCTGCAACTAAAGAAGCCCACACGCCACAACTAAAGATCCTGCAAGGTGGGATCAATTAAAAGTTGGCAAAGGATTTAAAGACATTTCTCCAAATAAGATAGACAAATGGCCAATAAGCACATAAAAAGATACTCAACATAGTTAACCATTAGGGAAATGTTAATCAAAACCACAACACTACTTCACACTCATTAGGGTGGCTATAATAAAAAGAAAAAATAGAAAAGAACAAGTGTTGGTGAGGATGTGGAGAAACTGGAACCCTCATACATTACTGGTGGGAAAGTCAAAAATTGTAGCTGCTGTGAAAAAGTTTGGCAGTTTCTCAAAAAGTTAGACATAGAGTTATCATGTGACCCAGTAATTCCACTCCTAGAAAAATGAAAAAATATGTCCATGCAAAAATCTTCACATCAATTTTCACATCAGCATTATAAATAATAACCAAAAAGCAGAAATAACCCAAAGGTCCATCAACTGATGGATGAAGAAACAAAACCTGGTATATATCCATACTATGGAAGATTTATTCAGTCATAAAAAGCAATGAAGGGACTTCCCTGATGGTCCAGTGGTTAAGAATCCACCTTCCAATGCAGAGGACGTGGGTTCGATCCCTGGTCAGGGAACTAAGATCCCACGTGCTGCGGAGCAACTAAGCTTGCGTGCTCTATAGCCCACACGCCACAACTAGAGAGCCCGCATTCTGCAACTACAAGCCCCATGCCACAACGAAGATTCCGTGTGCTGCAACTAAGAGGCAGCCAAATAAATATATCTTTAAAAAAAAAAAGAATACTTTCCTTTAAAAAAAAAAAAAAAGCAACGAAGTACTGATACATTCTACAACGTGGATGAATCTTGAAAATACTATGCTAAGAAAGAAGCTACACACAAAAGAACAAATATTGTATGATTCAATTTATACGAAACATCCAGAAAATGGAAAATGCATAGAAACAGAAAGTAGATTAGTGGTTGTCAAGGGCTCGAGGGAGTGACTACTAGTGGGTACAGGGTTTCTTACTGGGGTGATGAAAATGTAAAATAAGATGGTGGTGATCGTCACACAACTCTGTTAATTTACTAAAAATCAGTGAATTGTACGCCTTCAAGTGGTGACTTTTGTGGTATGTGAATTATGTCTCATTACAGCTGTTATTTTAAAGTCAAAGCACAAATTTCTCATCTGTTAATGGAAACTTTTCTGTTTTTTCTCTGACTCCAAGTCCTTATCCAGTACAGTGTCCTTCCAGACTCAAATTTATCCATCGTTATAGCTCTGCCCAGCAGTAGGATTCATTTTTTTATTCTTACAAATGGAGAGAGCTGCACTAGAATTCAACAGTACCACATTTTATTAAGAGGTAAAACTCATTATGCAGATTACCGTTTTAGCAATATTTATTTGTTTGTCTATAATATTTGTATTGGAGGGAAAAGAGGATGGTGGCCTGGCTTCCCACTTATATTCAGGAGACAGTGAAGTCATCTCATCATCTCCTTTGTTTACATTTTTCTAAAGAGACCATGTCTGGTAACGCACCATCTCACATCCTCAACCTTGCTTTCAAGCACTGTTGTCTGTAACTGTCACACTACCCAAATTATAATGTCTGTTGAAAAAATAGAAAAACAAAGCAAAAAAGAAAACGAAACAAAACACAATCATTGCCTGAGGGAATTTTTAAATTAGAAAATTCACGGATATCATTTACATCATAAAATGCGATTTTTAAGAAAATTAAACATCATTGCTTTAATTCCACGGTTGCTATAATTCAACCTCCCTTTCCCCCACTGAAACAGTTTTATTATTTTAACTTCCTTTAAAATGCTATCACATGGAGTTCCTTTAAGAGAAAGCACTAAGAGGGACTTCCCTGGTGGTCCAGTGGTTAAGACTTCACCTTCCAATGCAGGGGGTGTGGGTTCAATCCCTGGTCAGGGAGCTGAGATCCCACGGCCAAAAAACCAAAACATAAAAAACAAAAGCAATACTGTAACAAATTCAATAAAGACAAAAAAAAAGATAACATCCTAACTCTTAGTTAGGATTCATTATTTTAAAAAGAGAGAGAGAGAGAAAGTACTAAGACTTTGCAAGAAAGGTGCCACCTGTCCTGCTCCAATGGGATTCTTTGCTAGGCGAAGCAGCACACTTTCTAAGGGTTCCATCTGTGCTGGAACCACTTGCATAGGACAGACAAAGGTAGGAAGGCGGACACTCCTTGCTGCCTTTGAGTGAGTTCTGGAGAGCTGAATGGAAACACACACTAAACTCATATTGCTGCAAGTCTTGAGGGTGGCTGAATGCTGACTTTACAAGCTAAATTGACAAAGGTGATTATTGAATCCTTCATTAAATAATGCAAAATTTGTTTGAATGATGATGTACTAAACAGCATTGCCCTTGCTGTGGTTTGATTAGTAGAAATGCTCATCAGGGTGGATGCCTGGGATTCTTTCCCAAATTCACTTGGACTTTATTGCTTTCCTCAATCTCAAAAGACCAACTGATGAACTTCGGAGACTGGTTCTTTATTTTTCAGGCCACAGGGCATCTACTGTAAAAGGATAAAAAGGGAAGCAGACAGAGAAGCCTATGTGTTCCCAAACAGAAGGCCTCAGTGGTGAGTCAGAAGGCAAGGAGTTTGGCAGGCCAACCAACTTCAGAGCAGTACAATCTGATCAAGATGAAATCTACTCAAATACTAAAATAGACTGTGTCCAGACACTGCCTTTGCCACCCTGACTCCGTCTTCACGAGGACAGCAGAGTATCCTTTTGCTCAATTAACCTTTGACTAAATTCAGAATAAAACAGATGGTGAGAAGCCATAGGAAAAAAGAGGTGGAGGCCTTTTGTACCTCCATCCTGAGCTATTGATTTTCCAGTAAAATATATTTCCTCCATTTCCTGGAAAGGCTTTAGAGTGAGTTCATTTTTATAACTCTGTTTTCCATAAGAGAACGTGTCATATAAGTCTGAATAAATTCTTTTAAGAGGCTAAAATACCTAAACAAAGGCTAGAAACAGAGATACGTCCCATGATAAAGGAAGACTATAATGACCCCAGGAAACCTTAAATCTAAGCAAAACCATCAGATTATAGGAATTCTGAGATAATTATGATGCCTGCCAAAATGAGTTCATGTTGGTAAACTCCTATGAGATGGGAAAAGGCAACATATTACTGTATTTATGTCATGTTTGACTTAGATAGCAGAAGAGCCGCCTGTTTACATTCAAGCGTAGTGATCAATTCCATTCCTCCAGGTCCTCGGTTTTCACAAAACAAGCAGCACTCTGCCGTGTTATCAACAGACTCTGCAAAACAGAGATGGACTCTGAAAACTCTTGTCACCTCCCCGACCTCAGATGGAAGATATGGATGGATGAGTAAGATAGGAAAGGGGTAGGGAAAAAAGAATAGGGGATATGGAGAAGGAATAATGGATAAATGTGCAAGGTAGTTTAGGCTGGTGGTTTAAAAAAAGGGAGGGTGCACAGAGGTTTTTTAGAGCAGTGAAATTACTCTGAACAGCACTATAATGGTGGATACGTGTCATTATACATTTGTCCAAACCCACAGAATGTCCAACACCAAGGATGAATGGTAATGTAAACTCTGAACTTTGGTGCTAATGATGTGTCAATGTAGGTTCATCAGTTGTCACAAATGTCCCACTCTGGTGGGAGATGCTGATCGTGGGGAAGCCTATGCATGTCTGTGGGCAGGGGTATACAGGACATCTCTAACCTTTGGATCAATTTTGCTGTGAACCTAGAACTGCTCTAAAAAATAAAGGTTTTTCTTAGAAGGGTAGATAAGCACTAGAAAGATAGAGAAAATTCAGGGGGAGCAAATGGGTAAATAGATGAGAGAGAGAAAATGGGGGTAAACAGAAGATGGGTGGCAACAGCAAGGACTACAGGAGGCTTCCTGGGATTCTGGTGTGATTGAACGGGTCTCAGACTTCTTCTCACCTTTCCTACTGCACGTAGGTTCTGTAAGACAGACTGCTTAGACATCTGCCATGCATTACAATAAAGTAGAAGAAAGTTAGAAAAAATAAATAATACTGGCCCTTACTGATTATATTTTCCTATTTGGATGTAGGGAAATGTCATCTCTCACTCTACAGAGAGATGCTCATTCCCAGAGTTTAGTACAGATAGACCTTGTGTTATTGTGCTGTGCTTTATTGCACCTCACAGATGTACTTTTTTCACAAATGGAAGGTTTGTGGCAACCCTGCATCAAGCAAATCTATTGGCACCATTTTTCCAACAGCATTTGCTCACTTCGTGTCTCTGTGTCACTTTTGGTAATTCTCCCAATAGTCCAAACTTTTTCATTATTATTACATGTTATATGACCAGTGACCTTTTTTTTTTTTTTTTTTGACCAGTGACCTTTGATGTGACCCTTGCAAAAAGATTACAACTCACTGAAGGCTCAGATGATGATGCGCATTTTTTAGCAATATAATTTTTAAAAATAAGCTGTGTACATTGTTTTTTAAGACAATGCCACTGCACACTTAATAGACTACAGTAAAGTGTAAACATAACTATTTTTTTAAACACAGCTTTTATATGCACTGGGAAACCAAAAAATTCGTGTGACTTGCTTTATTGTGATGGTCTGGAATTGAACTGGCAATATCTTTGAGGTGTGCCTGTATTCGGATTATTGTGAGTCTGGCCTATTTGTGGCAGCACAAAGGACCGCATTCTTACATTGGGCTGCACTAGTTGCAATAAATAAGGAATTTCACCCTCCGAGAGGCATTTTGATGGGCACTGAAGAGCGTGAGGTCCACTCTGTGACCTTCAGGGATGGATTTCAGGCATCCATTCTTGCCTAGATTAATGTGTTCACAGGGTTCCCCTGTCTGAATCCCCTTCCAGCTCTTCTCTCCTTATTTAAGTCCTGACACGCTGCCAATCCTCTCTCCCATTCAACCTTTCCCTTTGTTGGTTCTCACATTTTAGTTTCATGAGTATCAGAATCATCTGGGAGGGGATGGCGAGAAGGGGACTTGAGGGGGTGTTAAAAATGCTGTTTCCTGGGACCTGTGGCCAGAGATTCTGATGTAACTAGCCAGATGTGGGGCCCAGATATCTGCAGTTTTAATCTCCCCGGGGGCTTTTGAATGCAAAAGATCCCCCAACCACTTTTGGAGCAACTCACTTCAGGACACTTTATAACTTGACATCACTGCCTGCCATGTGGCTTACACCATTATGTCTGTCCTGTCTTCCCAGTGAGACCATGGGTGCCAAGACCTAAGCACTGCATGCAAATTAAGCCTGACAACTAAGCTACATAGATTCTTCTTTCTTTTCTTTTCTTTTTTTCAGTTTTATTGAGGTCTAATTGGCAAATAAAAATTGTATGTATTGAAGGTATACAACTTGACTTTTTGATATATACATATACATTGTTAAATGATCACCACAATCAAGCTAATTAACACATCCATCACCTCATATAGTTACCATTTTCTGTTGCTGTTGTTCTTATTATTTATTTTTTAATCCCTCTTGGCACATAACATCAACTTACAACAGGCAAAGAGAGCCAATGAGCAGAAGATTATTAGAAAAATAATTCATAGAAAATAATATGCTTTTTTTCAATGGTTAGAGAAGTTTAACAAATGGCAGTGAATTTTGAGGACAATGAAGGAACCAAGGTCAGGAGCAGCAAAAGCCTCTAGGCTGTGATGTCCCTAAAGGATGCTAAACTCTCATTCAAAACAACAGGCCAGGAGAGGCCAAGCCTCAGGTAGATGCATTAAACATGAAGGTAGGAAGGTAGGAAGGAAGGAAGCTACTTTTGACATGTAGTGTTTACATTATCATTCAGTGCTAAATATTTTGTATTTTGTTAATGACTTCCTTTTAATCCAAGGTTTTTTGAGCTTTAAAACAAATGCCTCAAGGCAGATAACAGGTCTGAGTTGGGTACCCCACGCCATTGTGATGACACAGGAGAACCTCTAAACATTTCAAAACTGATGTGCCACCAGAAGCCCACTGAGGCCTAAATGGGGCTGAAATCAGCAGACAATCCCTTGGAAACTTGATAAAGGAGAGAGACTGTCTGCAAACTTGCAAATTCCAAGAGGCCTCTATCCTGCCCAAGTTTACAGGATGCGCCAGTTAATTCTATGTGACAACTTGGCTGGGTCACGAGGTGTCTGGATTAAATAATATTTCTGGGCATGTCTGTGAGGGTGTTTCCAGATGAGATGAGCCTTTGAATCTGTAGCCTGAGTAAAGCACACTGCCCTCCCCAATATGTGTAGGCATCATCCAATCTGTTGAGGGCCCATACAGAACAAAAAGGTGGAGGGAGGGAGCATCTGCTCCCTCTGCCTGACTTCTTGAGCAGGGACATCAGTCTTCTCCTGCCCAGGGACTGGAATGTACACCATCAGCTCTCCTGGTTCTCAGCCTTTGGACTTAGACTGAACTACACCGCCATCTGTCCTGGGTCTTCAGCTTACAGATGGCAGACAGTGGGACTTCTCAGCCTCCATAATCCGGTGAGCAAATTCCTTACAGTAAATCTCTTTATATGTATCCTATTGGTTCTGTCTCTCTGGAGCACCATGGCTAATACACAAGACCAAAATAAAGGAAGCATTTGGACTAGCAAGGACTCACTGAAGGCAAGAGCATAAGAACAAGTCTGGTCAGAGACATTAACGTCAGGGTGTGAGGATAGAAAAAACTCCATGAAGGAGAAATAATGAAGAATATATAGTTCCTGTTTAAATACATATATATATATATATATATATATATATATATATACATACATATATACATATACATATATATGTTATAGGCTATATGTGTGTAAATATGCACGTGGGTGAGCGCGTGCGCGCACACACACACAAGCACATGTCTACCTCAAAGAAAGATTGGCATGAGATTCACTAAGGTGTTAACAGTGATCATCTCTGAGTGGTGGGATTACAGGTGATACTTATTTTCTTCTTTATTCTTTTCCTGCACTGATTTTTTTAAATCATTATTTAGATAATGTTATGTAATCAGAAGAAATTCTTCCCGTTTTTTAAAAAAAGATTAAGTAAAAATCAGTCACTAGTGCTTTTACGGTACTAGCAACAGAAAATCTCTATAATTAATGACTCAGAGGGGATAAGAGTTAATATAAGATCAGATGGGAAATAAAATTTGTTACATTTTTACAAAAAAAAAAAGATCAGATTGGGGACACCTTACATGTGGGTGAACTTGATTTTCCAGGTCTCCAAATACTGTGGGTGAGCTAGAATTTTGGGGGGTTGTCTAACGTATTCAACACAGATTGGGAGGGCAATCAGAACACTCAGAACATATTTTGAATTAGCTGCTGCTAAAAACTTGCCTAAATACTCAAAAATGTGAATTAGAAAAAAAAACTACAACAATCAACCCAAATCCCTTTACATGTACATCTAGTTACAACAGCATATTAACTGGTTTCAGTAATTCAGCAACATTCACACCACAGCTCTACAGTTCCTTCCCAGGCCATCCTGGGCTCCCCAAGACCTTCTATTTTATTAAGTTTGGTTTGAGGCAAAATCTATCAAAATTTATATATATATATATAATATATAGGCTCAACAATTTAACTTCCAGGAATCCACCTCACAGATCTTTATATACTTTGTCAAAGTTACACATATAGGATGTTCACTGCAGAATTGTTTATAATAGCAAGGAACTGGAAATAATGTACGTGAATTCCAACAGGAGGTGGGTGATAAAAACTGTGGTACATCCAGAGTTGGTACATAGTATATATAGGCTTTACATTAATGCCCATAAGAATCACAGTGGTTAGTCAGCCTTGGATAATCCCAACATTTTAAGTTGGTAGACTCAGCAGAGGCAGAGAGAGATTGAAAGCAGAGCGATGGTGTGCTTCAGATCCGCAGGAAGAAGCAGCTATGGTAACACTTTCATCCACCATTTGACTGCGCCCTTCCATTGAAAATTAAATCATTGGGGGTCCCCTGGAAGCTAAAGGTGGTCAGGACCAGAGGCACAGGGGAATAACATGAAGGTGGTCAAAAGGTACAAACTTGCAGTTGTAAGATATATAAGTACTAGGGATGTAATGTACAACATGACAAATACAACTGACACTGCTGTATGTTCTTTATGACAGTTGTTAAGAGAGTAAATCCTAAGTAGTCCTCATCGCAAAGAAAGCATATTTTTTTCTATTTTTTTAATTTTGTAACTATATGAGATGATGGATATTCAGTGACTTATTGGGGTCATCATTTCATGATGTATGTAAGTCAAATCATACTGTGCACCTTAAACTTACACAGTGCTGCATGTCAATTATATATCAAACTGGAAGAAAAAAAGGAAATAGAAGGTAAATAAATAATTGAAAATGATATAACATTAAGTGACAACTCAGGACACAAATTGTATATATAGTATGATTGCAACTGTGTAATGACATATAGCTATATATGTGTAGGGGAAAAATGCATCAAAACATTGCCAGTTTGAAAAAAAAGTGGTCAGAAAAAAAAGTGGTCAGGGATGAAGGGAGAAGGGAGCCTAGCTCTGTCGGGTAACATGTTTTAACCCTGGAAATGTAAGAGGAAAAATAGTGAGAAAATTATCCCCTATGATTATTATCCATGTTATCTATGAAGCTCCTACTTGATTTTTCATACCAACTACTGTTCATGTTATCATTGTGGTGCAAATTCACTGAAGAATGAAATTCCATTTTTTGAAACCAAATGTATAGACAGATTTGAAAACTGTTTAGGGACTTCCCTGGCAGTCCAGTGATTAGGACTCCGTACTTCCACTGCAGGGGGCACGGGTTAGATCCCTGGTCAGGGAATTAAGATCCCGCAAGCCGCATGGCATGGTCAAAAATAAAATAAAATTAAAAGACAAAAATAAAAACTGTTTATCCATGGACACGATGAAAGGAGCACACAGTACAAACGCACACAGAACACTGGGTGAAAAGTGAAACTGTATTTCAGCAGTGATGGGGAAGATGACAAGGCTACCAGACAGGGAGACCTAGAGGTTATGATGACTTGACCTTTTCATTAGTGACTGGGCCAAGTCTGCAAAGGAGACATGGAGGAAAGCAGAGAGTAGATTAAGGAAAAGGATACGATTTCATTTTCAAACGGGAACTTATTTTGAGTATTGCACGTATCTTATTTATAGCTAATACATTTTGACATATCTGTATTCAAGCCAGAGCCAGTTCATTCCTCCCTCTGTGTCAAAGGGCAGTCTTCCCTTTGGGCTCAAGAACAAAGCTGATAATATTTCAGAGGACATCATAATGGGTTGATTGATTCTAATATAGAATCACAGTATGCAATCACTTAAGATGTATTGCATTAGAGGAACTTGTGAATTCACCTCCTAACTGGTAAGGCTAGATCTAACTGCTGAATTTCCCCATAATGTCTGCATATTAGCCAATTTCTCTTTTGCTGCAGTTTAGCAGGCCTTGCTCTGAATCTTTGTGCTACCCTTGAATTTCTCAGTAAGGTGGCTGTAAAACTTCTAGACATCTGTAACAAGCCTACAAGTAGAAGAGCTCCATTGTAATGCAGCTGACATTAGACCCTTACAATGCAACTTTCTCCAGTCTTCCATTGGTGTCACCTCAAGACATCAGTGGTTCTCCATATAGACAGTCAAGAAAATCTTTGTTCATCACCTGAACACTCACCACAGTATAATAATTCTTGGTAAGTGGAGTAGTTTCGAATCCTTTGACAGCCTTGGGAGAGAGAGGTCTCTCTGTGAAAAAGACATGTAAATTATGTTAATATGATACAAGTCTAAGATGAACATTTTATAATATAGGTCAACTAACATACTTTAAATACTGTCAAGTGGAAGGCTCAATGGAAATGTACATTCCTAAGCAAGTGAAACTATAATCTTACTAAACTACAGATGTTCAAGCCAGAGCTTCTTAATGGCAGAGTCAAGGCAAGAATTTCAGTTCCATTTGGGGCTGTTTCTTCACTCCAGTCTGCTTCTCCATTCAACTTACTCAAAACAGATAAGCAAAGCCAATGCTAACCAAATATGTATATTTGTAACTTGCAACTTACCATACAAAAATAATATAATATAAATAATAGTGGCCATCTTTTCTTGGGGCTGTCTATTGTGCCAAAAACAAAATAATCAGAATCTTCAATTACACTGAAAACTAGCAGAAAATTCTTCTTTTATGTATCATTTTAATATCATTACATTGTGCCATAAAATGCTGCCTTTCTTGGGACTTCCCTGGTGGTGCAGTGGTTAAGACTCTGCACCCCCAATGCAGAGGGCCTGGGTTTGATCCCTGGTCAGGAAACTAGATCCCACATGCATGCTGCAACTAGGAGTTCACATGCCACAGTTAAGGAGCACACGTGCCACAACTAAGGAGCCAGCAGGCCGCAACTAAGAGGGCTGCCTGCTGCAACTAAGACCTGGTGCACCAAATAAATAAATAAATAAATAAATATTTTTTTAAATAATAAAATAAAATAAAATGCTGCTTTTCTTTTACAAAGTTTGTCTTACCTATTAAACTCGTGACTAAGAGACATCCTAGGACACTTTTTCTTTAATAAAGAAACTACTTAATAAAAACACAAGCCAGCAATCATAAATGTTTAATAGTGTCACTACAGACTATCTTCCCTACCCTCATTTTCTCCTTTGCCTCATTTTGTTTTATATTCCACTTTTATCTTGCTATATTGTATGCTGCTTTAAACTCTTTCTGAAGTTTGGTGAAAAATAACCAAATATTATCATCATGCCTTGATTTTTTTTCTTTTTAAAAACAATATTTTCAAGTTTTATATCTATTACATTCCTACCCTAAAAAATGCAAAATACAGGAAAGAAAAGAAAAACCAACAATTAACCCATCACCCAGAGCTAACATTTTGAAGTACGTCTTCCCATTCTTTTTACACATGTGTTGTGAACACACACATACAAACACACATAGATCTTTCTTACTTCACCTACAGCTTTGTAATCCTCCTATTACAACATTATTTCATGAACATATTCCCATTGAACCTTGATTTCTAATTGTTATTATATTTAAAATATCCCTTATGTTTATTTGGCACTTAGCTGCTTTTAAGACATTTTATTTGATCTTTACAACTACCCTGTGAGGCAAAGATGATCTCATTTTGCAGAGGAGGTCACGAAGGTGCAGGAAGGTGCAGTCACCTGCCTACGGGCAGAGCCAAGACTGAAGCCCAGGTGTGTCTTGACAAGAACTCGTGCTCCTAACCATCAGGACATCCAGAGATGAAGCTACTGAAGGGCTCGGTTAATGGCATGAGCAGTGGGTCCCCCCAGAGTTTAGAGGGGCCATGAGTTTGATCCGGGATGCTCAGAGAACACCTTACTGGGCAGAGGGTACTTGATGTGTCTCTGGAGGGGAGCTAGAATTCAAATAGCCGAGAAGATAGTAGAGAGTTTTTTAGTCAGGGAAGGTTCCGGAAGCACAGCTGTAGAAATGGCAATGATCAAGGCAGGACTGTTCCTGTGACAGTGAACTGTCCAGATGGGCTAGTCTGGGTAAAGTGGAAATAAAGTAAAAAAGGCAGCAATGAGGGCCAATTCTGGCACTCCTCTATGCCCAAAAGATGGGACATAAGGACTTCCCTGGTGGTCCAGTGGTTAAGACTCTGACATCCCAATTCAGGGGGCCCGGGTTCGATGCCTGGTCAGGGAACTAGATCCCACATGCTGCAACTAAATGATCCTGCATGCTGCAAGTAAGACTCAGTGAGGCCAAATAAATAAGTAAATTTTTTTTTAAATGGGGCATAACCAGGTTTGGAAAGCTTCATGCTACTTCAAGATCTGCCTGGATCCACATGGTGGCTTCACAAGACTTTACTGGGTAAATCTGAGCACTGCAGAGCCCCCCAGCCTATTACTTGAGATTGCAAATGGCAGAGTCAGGACTTGAACCCAAGCATTGTATTGCCAAACCTGGTGTCCCCTCAGTACACTATGGTTTTGCATATTCACAATCAACAGTTACCACATTCTTCTAGTTTTTTATTAGGCAAGCTTTCTACAACGTACCTTAATGCTACTTAGACTTCAGTTGTTTTGTGCAATTGTGATGTAAACCAGTCTTGATAAAAATGAAACGTTCTAGAGAAACCAGCAAGATGTGACCACCTTTTGAAAGCAAGGCCAAAAGGAAGGGTAAACAGAAATGAAGAGCCAAAACGTAGAAGAGGAAAGCAAAGGCCACAGGAATTGGTCATTGTAACTGAAAAAAAATGTTAACTATGTAAAGTAGAACAGAGAAACATGAATTGAAAGAAAATAGTGGCTGCCATGGAGATTCCTGGCTGGCTGAACAAGATGCAAAAAGAGCTGGTGCTTTGATAAGAGCAATAAAATTGTTAACAACAAGGATTTACTGTGTAGCACAGGGGACTATATTCAATACATTGTAATAATCTATAATGGAAAAGAATCAAAAAAAAAGGAATATAGATATATACATATATGCGTATAATCAAATCACTTCTCTGTACACCTGAAACTAACACAATATTGTAAATTACACTTCAATAAAAAAATTACAGTGAAAGCTTTTTTTAATAAAATAAAATTGTCAAACCTCTAGCAAGACTGACAGAGAAAAAGAGAGAAGACACAAATTACTGATATGAGGAGTGAAATAGGGGATATCATTACAGACTCTGGAGATACCAAAGAGATAATAAAGAAATACTATGAACAACTCAAAACACATAAATTTGATAATTAGGTATGAAATGGAGCAATTCCTCAGAAAACCAAAACTACCACAGTTCACCCAATATTAAATACACCATTTGAATAGACATAACTATTCTGGACATTGAATTTATAAATTTAAAACTCTGGAAAAAGAAATCTCCAGGCCCATATGGTTTCAATGGAGAGTTCTACCAAATGTTAAGGAAGAAGTCATAGCAATTCTTCTCAATCTCTTACAGAAAATAAAAGAGGGGGGACTTCCCTAGTGGCACAGTGGTTAAGAATCCGCCTGCCAATGCAGGGGACACAGTTTCGATCCCTGGTCCAGGAAGATCTCACATGCTATGGAGCAACTAAGTCCATGAGCCACAACTACTGATCCTGCACTCTAGAGCCTGCAGGCCGCGACTACTGAGCCCATGTGCTGCAAGTACTGAAGCCCACGTGCCTAGAGCCCATGCTCTGCAACAAGAGAAGCCACTGCACTGAGAAGCCCGTGCAACAACGAAGAGTAGCCCCCGCTTGCCACAACTAGAGAAAGCCTGTGTGCAGCAATGAAGAGCCAATGCAGCCGATAAATTAATTAATTTTTAAAAAGAGAGGATCACTTTCCAATTCATTTTATAAAGTCACTATTACACTGACACCAAAACCAGACAAAGACAGTACAAAAAAAAAAACATGCAGACTCATATCCCTGATGAATTTCGATGCAAAAAACATTAACAAAGTACTAGCAAATAGAATTCGGCGATAATTTAAAAGAATTGTATATCATGGAATTCATCCCATGGATGCAAGGTTGGTTAAATGTTCAAAAATCAATCGATGAAACCCATGGTATTAATAGCCTAAAAAGAAAAATCACATGATAATATCCATCGATGCATAAAAAGCACAGGAGAAAATTCAACACCCATTCAAGAAAAAAAAACTTTCAGAAAAAATAGGAATAAAGAGGAACTTCTCCAACTCAATAAAGAGCATCTACAAAAACCCAACAGCTAGCATTTCACCTAGGAGTGAAAGACCTAAGGCTGAATGCTCTCCCCCTAAGATCAGGAACAAGGCAAGGATGCCTGCTCTCACCACTCTCGCTCAGCGTAGTGTTGGAAGGTCTGGCTGTCCCTGCAGTCTTGGTGTAGGATGGGGAATCAACACCAAGAGAAGAAGGAAGACAGATTTGGAAGGACAACCTTGGAAAGTCTTTAAAAACGTAGTCCTTGCAAACAACTGGCCCCATGAAAAAATTCGAGGGGTGGTGCAAAGAGAAAAACACCAGCACTAGGTTTCAGTGACAGTTTCTTGCCTCTTGGTTCTCCTTTGCCCTCCACCCTCAGCCCACCACTGCCTATAACCGCCACGTGCAGTCCTACTGAAACCCACCCTTAGCAACATGAAGAGAAGGAATAACTATGTGGAGGCTCACAGGAGACAAGTTCAGTGGTTCAAAGTGATGGGATAGGAGCAAAATCTGCCATCCCAAAATATCTCTTTGGCATGTGGATTATTTTGAGCTGGAAAAAATCAAGGCTCTAACGACTCAGGAAGTCTTTCTTTTCCCCTCCCCCTTAGCTACCTACAGAATTTAGGTAGAGGGCCCGTTCCCGGAACAGAGCTACCAGCAAAGACATCTGCAAAGAACGTGGGCTGGATGTCGTGGGGGCAACTCTTAGAGATCAGAGTCCACCCTGTGTTCCATGGTCTCTGCAGGGCCCAGCAAACATTTATTTATCAAACATTTGCTTTTCCATCTCTAGGTCAATTGCCTTCCTCCCCTTTGAAGTCCCAAACCACTACCCCCCAGCATCCTCTTTTATCTTTAGCTGAAGATGGTATTTAAGGTGAGAGTTTCACCATTTTGGCGACTTATTCAGCTCTCCTGGGTCTCTCCCATGTATACTTATTATTTAATTTTTTTGTGATTTTTCTCCTGTTAATCTGTCTCATATCAACTTCATTCTTAGACCAGCCAGAAGAACCTAGAAGGGTAGAAGAAAATTTCTTCCTCCCTGATATGACCTACCCAGAACTAACATGAAAACATAAATCTTTTAGGTGGTGTTTCTAAGGCCATTAAAAAACTGGTCAATTCAACTCAATCACTGAAAAAAAAAATCAGTCACTGTAGTGAAGAATTCAAATGGGTTACTTAGTGTAACTCAAATAACAACAGTGTCACACACGTTTAGCCATAAGAAACCTTCCTAGGGTATTATGCTAAGTGAAATAAGTCAGACAGAAAAAGACAAATACTGTATGATACGACTTATATGTGGAATCTAAAAAAATAAAACAAACTAGTGAAAATGACAAAAAAAGGAGACTCACAGATATAGAGAACAAACTAGTGGTTACCAGTGGGGAGAGGGGGTGGAGGGGAAGATAGGGGTAGAGGATTGAAAGGTACAAACTATTAGGTATAAAATAAGCTACAAAGATATACTGTACAACATGAGGAATACAGCAAATATTTTATAGCTATAAATGGAATATAACCTTTAAAAATTGTGGATCACTATATTGTACACCTATAACTTATACATCAACTTTACTTCAATAAAAATACAAATGTCAAAAAAAAAAAAAAAGAGAAAGAAACCCTCCTAATTCTGATGGAAAGATCCTTTTCCCATTAACTCTCGATTCATTCCCCTCCCTTGCTGAGGTACAGATTCCTATGCCTGTTCGTGGTGACAGGTCAAAAAGAAATCTAGTGATAACTAGTTTTCTCTGGACATGAAGTATCTATGTGATACACCCAGAGGATTAAAACAGGAAGTCTATATATAAAGCCCAATCCTAATTTTGGATTATAACAAGTAGGAAGAGTCATTTCTTAATCTGCCTTAATACAAATTTAATTAGCCATCTACCTAATCCCCTCATTTAACATCTATATTTACCTGCAAAGAAGAAGAAGAAGTTTTAGAAGGATTTAATGATCCCTTAATTGAATCAGTTGCGGAAAACAGAACTTACTTAAAATATCTGCTCCAGTCTTACTTGCCTCAATATTTTCTTGGCATGGACATTCTGCCAGGAAAATTTTAATGCAAAGTCCTGACAAAACCCTTAGCCTTTCTTGGTAACAAAGACCAAAAAAAAAAAAAAGATATCATTTACTATGTCACTGATGTAGTGGCAGACATGATTTTGATGTATAAACAAGTTAATTTACATGTTACCACAGATTCTGAAGAAAAGAACTGAAAACTGGATAAATGGCTAATTTTCTTATTTATAATGTATCTGACTCAAATAAAATAAAGGAGCAAGGGCCCTTAATGTATCTTCTGTAGTTTATATAATGACTAAGTTATTCATACATATGTTTTTCATGAAGATCCTTGAAAAAATTATTTTTGCTCAAAATAGGGTTTCTTCTTCTCATGTAACAAGAAATTGAAAGGTGGCCAGCAGGACCGGTAACAAGGGCTTCCTAATGTCACCAGGGTCCGGGTTCCATCATCTGTGGTGAGAGGCTTTTATCATCACAGTCACAAAAACCTACTCTATCTTCACTTTTAAGCTCATGTTGAAAGATGTGTGTGTGTGTAAAACAATATACTCAGAAATTCTATTTCTTAACCTTCTACAGTATTAGATTGGTGGTTCTGTAGGTCCTCAGAAATCAATCTCCTCCTGAAGACAGGGAGAAGCTGTCCCCAGGGCTTCGGCAATAATTATCTGTAGACAAAAGTTACAGTGGAATCTAAAACTTAAAAGGTCACTCCCCAAGAGCAAACTTACCAGAGTATGAACTGCTCTTGTCAAGGGAAGAAAACTCCGCACAGCTCTCCACAGCACAGCCATCTGCAGGGTGAGGGTTGTCTGGGGCTGACGCTGCTTCATTTAGTTTCTAAGACAATACTAAAAAACCTGTAGTATCCGCCTGAATGGTACCCCAGGCTACCATGAATGAATATGTCAGAATTCCTGACTATTCGAGTGAACTCAGTATTACACATCTGCCCAAATAGTAAGCAGATGGACATCACAGATGTTTGTTTACTTAGTTCCACGCCTGATTCAGCTTCATAAAGAACCCAGAAGTTGTATGGCAGAGGGGTTTAAAACTCTAAATTGAAGGTTTCATTTCTTTGAACTAGGCATTTAACCTAGAAATCATTTTTTAAAAACTCTTTAAAAATAATTTTTTTTTCCTAAACTTACACATCAATATGGACTTCGTGGAAAGAAATTCCAAAGGTGACAAGTATTTTCTAGGCTGAGCATAAAACAGCGCATCATTGAATTTATGTTGTCTGTCCTTCAGCAGCATCATAGGTAGGTTTGGGGCTGCTTACTGTTTCGTGGAGGCAGCAAGACTTGGGGTGGGAAAGAATTCAAGTCAGCAAAGACCTGACACCTACTTTGCCAACGAGACCTTTGCATGACACCAAGCTAATCTTTTCCACGGTCCCCTGAACTTGCTCTGCTCGATCCTACCACAGCTCCTTCATGGTTTTCGTTCTCCCCAACCAATCACTACGACTTAGATTGTCCTCCTCTCTCTTCTGGGCTATCCACACAGTCTCTGTGTCTTGGACACTTCAGCTCAAGCCCGATCTCCTGCAGGCAGGCTCTCCCGACCTCTCCAGCCAGGGTTCTCTCTGTCCACTACTTCATCATCTGCCACTTTTTACTGTCCGTTGTCAGTTTCATACGCAGTGTTTCTCTCTCTCCTGTGCTCCAAATCCATACTGCCAAGCTGCTAGAAATCTTCAGAATGATGACTCGCTGGCGCCTCCACTCAGCATGTCCAAAACAGCTCATCATCTTCAGTACCAATCACCACCCCAGTGTGTGTGCGCGCGTGCGCGCGCGCACACACACACACACACACACACACAACCTCCTCCTATCTTCTCTACTAATGGAGTTCAGCATGTATCAAACATTGCCTATTTCTAAAGCACTGCATTAGGCACTATGGAGACAGAAAGATA
This sequence comes from Hippopotamus amphibius kiboko, assembly GCF_030028045.1. Lineage (NCBI taxonomy): Eukaryota > Metazoa > Chordata > Mammalia > Artiodactyla > Hippopotamidae > Hippopotamus > Hippopotamus amphibius. Next base: position 16,976,953 of record NC_080203.1, on the reverse strand, counting down.
TATAAAGATGACTAAGTTCCCTTTGAGCTACTTGTCAGGATGAGTTAGGTACCCCTTTTCTGCTTACCACTCTCCAGCGTATTCCCTACTTGGAATGTATTCGATATGCTAATGAGATCTTCCCCTCACTAGACTGTGAACACCATGAGGGCAAGAGGCATGCCTTAGGTTTCAGTGCCTCACTGGTGCCCAGGTCAGAGACTGATATCCTAGTCCTGGCAAGTAAACCTTTGCTGGCTGGCTAGGTGGATGACACCGCATGCCCTTAAGGAGCTCATCATCAAGTTGGACCCCTAGACTTGGCGTTATGCTCACCTCTTCCCTTTTCCTCATACCTAATCATCAGCAAGTTTTCCTGATCATATTTTCATAATATTTACTGCATCCATCCACTTTCTCTTCCTCTCCACTGTCGCCAAAGTTGCCCGTGCCACTATCTGGATCGCTGGGACCCCAGCGGTAGTCTTAACTGGTTTCCCCACATCCTCATTGGATATCCCCACCACTTCCCTGCCATCCAGTCCCAACACCACCAGTAGAAACATCTCTCTAAACCACACGCAATTCCCTGCTTACAGCCTGTCACTGACACCCTTCTTAACGTACCTGCAGCTCAAGGCCCCACCCCTTCTCGTCACTCACCAGACCCTCAGCCTAAATCTTCCTACCACCCACTCCATGCTTCCCTACTTCCTGGCTTTAATTTAGTGACTCTTTCTAACCTTCTGCCCATCATAAGCCTCTTTTCATCATTCAAGACCCAATTCAAGTGCTTTTTTCCTCTTAGGGTATTGTTAATTGAATTGTTTTTTTATGCCTCCAACAGCTTCGTACGTAGAGCTTTGTCTGTGTGACTCTGTCCTATGCTGTCACAGTTGGTTGTGTACACACCTATCTTGACTACTAGACTGTAAGCTCCTTGGGGGCAGGGTCCATGAGGACATATTATTTTAGCCCCCTCCCCACCAGGTACCCAGGAGATGCTCAACGAACAAGCTGAACAGAACTAAATGACCTGCCCCACAACATTCATTCATTTTATATTTACTGAGATGAACCAACACAGAAAAAACATCTCTGCCCTTGTGGCACTTACATTCTAATGGCAGGATACAGGCGGTAAGGGAAATAAGTAAATGTACCCTATGTTAGAGAGAGAGAAATGGTAAACACAAACCTACAAAGGGGGAGGGGGATAGGGGCAGTGGGAATAGGGTTCAATTTTCTCCTGGGTGACTGGGAAAGGGACTACTGTGAAGCTGACAAGTGAGCAAAGATCCGAAGTAGGTAAGGGCAGAGGGACAGCAAGTGAGGCAGGAGCCTGTCTGCAACAAGCATCCAGGAGGCCAGTGTGGCTGAAGTGGGATAAGTGAGGGAGAGAGAGGTCAGAAAGGAGGTCAGAGGGGCCACCAGAGGCTAAATCTTGGAGGGCCTTGTAGGCTATTGGGAATGACCTTGACCTTTACTCTTTTTGAGATGGGGAGCCATTATATTACTCAAGTTACATTTTGAAAGGATCTCTCTTGGTCTACTGAGTTTAAATTAGATTATAGGGGTGACAAGGACAGGAGCAGGGATGCCAGTTAGGAAGCTACTGCAGTAAACTAGGTAAGAGATGGTCCATATTCTTCCAATCTGAGGCCTTCCCTGATGAGCAGGCTTCCTGGCCCCAGCTAGCCAGACCTATCCTTGACAGTTGGATAAGATGCTTCTAACAGTTAGGTTCCCTAGGTACTCAAACCAGAGTCAGAGCTTATCAAGCGACTCCTTAACTGAGTTGTAAACCAAAGGAAGTATAGGCAAAACTCGAAGGGAAGGGCAGTCGGTCCACATGGGAGGGGCCAGACTATACGCTACAAGGCATCTCAGTGAGGGACACTAAGAAATGCGTGCTGTCTGCTCCCCGCGTCCCCTCAAACAATGCTTGGGACCCCCAGGCTAGGAAGCAAGCACTGTTCATTTTAGTTCTGCAGATGAAGGCAATAAATCAGGGAACAGTTAGAGTGAATCCGTAAAATTATTTAGAGATGCTAACAACGAGATTACACCAATTGAAAGATGCAGCAAGGGGTAAAAATCGGCTGTGAAAATCGTCAAAACCGAGGAAATTTCAGACAAAGCCTGTGAAAATACTTCAGGGCTCAACAGAAACTTCTCGATTCTCAGTAATATTGTGTTGGCCAAAAAGTTCATTCAGGTTTTTTGTAACGTCTTAGAGAAAAACCCAAACAAATGTTTTGGCCAACCAAATTAAAAAATACTAAGACATCTACACATACATATATAATTATAAATCTGTTAGTAAACACTTATTCCATACAGGAAATGCCCCACCTTCACCCAATACACAACACAGAAAAGCGTGAAACTAAATTTTATTTCAAATGCTTTAGGGAAAAGCTCCTAACAGTGGTTATCCAGTGGAGGAGGCGAAGGCAAGGGGAATTTTTATTATCTGTTATCTATTTCTATAAGTTTTAACATTTACAGTGAGCCTATAATTTTATTAAATAATAGTATTAAGTTTTTTAATACAGCTTAAATAATAGTATTAATTTTGAGGCATTAAAAAAAAGCAATAAAGATATTGACCAAAAGAAAAAATATACTGAGGAGCTAACTACTTAAAAGGAGCCCTTGGGTAAATGGTTCTGAAGAGTGAAGAGATATAATAATGTGAGTAACTGAACCTTATTTTATCTGTTTTGTGACATATTTTTATAATGCCAGGGATTTCTCTTTTTTTGTAATATAGGCAGGACCTAGTTTCTTAAATAATAAAAGGCAAGTAAGTTAGCCAAGAAAGTTCTAGAAAGATTACTGATGAGTGATTAGATTGCATTCTCTGGGTATCATTAATGAGTTAAGGGCAATCTTATCCAGAATCAAAGTGTCCAGACATCTTCCTGCAGTCCCATGATTATTATTTCTCCTACACATCTCTGAGGCATTTAGACTTGGGTCTGCTCAAAGAACTTAGGGCTAAAAAAGGAAGTTAGCACATGGCCTCTCTTTTCATTATTGTATTTTGCCATGGTGATTCTTAGAGTAGCAGGAAGGGCTTTGTACTACATTACATGGGCTAGAATTAGTAGATAGAGGGGACATAGTTAAGGTGGAACAGTTGTCTGAGCTTTGAATTCTTTTGCTTTTTTAGTTTTTTGCCGCCTCAATATGATCTAAATACAACTTGGTTTCAAAATATCTAATCACAGATTTTTTCCCAGTTCTGCTCTAGTCTTATTTTTGACATACACATACAAGTACAAACAATTTTCTGTTAACCACTGAAAACTACAAGATTTTCAGTCTGAAGGCCAAGAAAGTAGAAGTTTTGAAAAGACTGACTTACCACTGGATTTAATTTCTCGGACATAATTACTAGGGAACCAGCCTGTTCTCCCATTTAATGTGCCTTCCCACCAGCCTCCTTCTTCAACTCTAGTGACATAAATGATGTCCCCTTTACAGACAGACAGTTCATCTTCATTAGTCTGCTTAAAGTTGAATCTCGCTTTTACTATCAACTGGTGACTGCCATTTTCCGTCATCTCCTGGAGAAACAAAAGTCACACCAGATTAGGTGCTCATCTCAATGAGGCAGGGGCAGAAATTCTATGCATTTAGGCAAATATAGCAGTGTGACCAAGAATAAAACCCCAGGTCCATCTCAGTCTTGAGTTTTTAACTTAGGAATGGGCCAAGCATGGGTAGGACTTGGGGGAATGAGGGACAGGGGATTAATAAAGTCTCCACAATTGTAGGCAAACTTTTGCACTTGTGAGAATGTGTATTTTGGAGGCGGTCATAGCTTTTATTTCCTTCTCCCCCACCAATTATCTAAAGATCCCTTTTTTTTTTTTTGGCCACTCAGCTTAGCTTGCGGGGAATCTTAGTTCCCCAACCAGGGACAGAACCCAGGCCCCCTGCAATGGAGGCTCAGAGTCTTAACCACTGGACTGCCAGGGAACTCCCAAAAGATACTTATTTAAATGAGCCAGGAAACAAAGCAGAGTAATAAACTATCCCACTCTGCCTCTACCCAACACCCAAAGTCTTACATAATCATATGACCAAGATTAGGTACTAACCTCCTCTCATAAAATCTGCCTCCCACCTCCCAGTTACTAAGAATATCTTAAATTGGCTAAGACTTAGTCATATGCAAAGATCAAATATTCCATAGTTACCCAAGTCAGGAGTTCTTAACCTGTCACAGGTCCCTTTGAGAAGCTGATAGCACAATGAGCCTTTACCCAAAACACAGACCCCATTAAGTACCCACACAGGAGACTTTGCAAACAATCTGAGTGGGCCCAAGAGGTACAGAACCATATAGTATTCATCAGCTTCTGAAAGGGATCTGTGGTCTCAAAAGGTTAAGTGCTTTGGAAGTAATTAAAGTACTTTGGAAGTAATAGCTCATGATGGCTTAAAGCAAGTGGGTGGATTTTGACAAGGAATAAAGGTCTCAAAAGAGCAGAAGCTAGGGCGCTTCCTCCCAAACGAAAGCTCCCGTGAAGACCAAATGCAAAGATAACCGAGCTATCCCAATATAGGAGCTAGTCCTGGGCTCAGTAGGATCGCAAAGAGAAAAAGAAAATGACAGCGACGATGATGAGAACGAATAATATATATTGATTGCCTGCTGTATGCCAGGCGCTATTTCGTTCTCCTAATAAGCCAACGGAGAGGGGAAATAACAGCAAACTTCCTTCCGGAAGTCGTCCTAATGACTGATATTTGCATAGCATTCTCGGTTGCTCAGTTCTAGAAAGGGACTGGACTTTGGGGCTTCAAGCCTGATTTTCAGACTCTCTGCCACACATGCCTTTGACTTGTTCCCGTGGGCCTGCCTGAACTGGGGCGAGGTTCCAAATTCTTTCTCGCAACACCCCCCAACAACAGGATGGCTATGTCATCCCTATGGAGATGGCACCGGGATAGCAATCGAAGTTTAGGGATTTTAAAACGGGCAGGGGGATTTGGGGACCAGACTTACCACTGGCTTTGACTGCCTTTGCAGCCCTGGAGCTGTGCTAGAAACTGCTCCCTGTGGGTTTGTCTGAGAACTATTAGCAGCGCTAAGAGAAGAGGAACGTCCACATGGCCTTTCTGAGAGCTGATCTGTGAAAAGAGGAAAAGGCACCGTAAAGAGAACCCCTTGTGTCAGAAAAACATCTACAGCATAATATTATCTTTCATGGGACATTATCAAAGGCAATCTGACCATAATTCTAACTGTTCTATGATGACCACGCTGAGCTCATTTCATCCCCCCCCCTTTTGGTGGCCAACTTCTTTTTCTTAACCTTACTGGCCATTGCTCTCCAGCAGAATGAAAAACAGCGACAGAACCACATTTTCTCTTAACCCATTTCCCTACAACTCTTCCCTCCTGAACCCGTTGCAACAGTATGCCCTGTTAGCCCAGGCAGAACTATATTGGGTACCAAACAGCTGTTTGTGGCTCTTATTACTTTGAAATATTTCAAATTTCTCGCTTTGTTTTTTGACCCATAACTGAGTGGTTCCTTTCTTCCTCACACGGGACAGTCTGTGTGGCACATATAATGGAAAATCCCCCTGGTGCCTGGGCGGGGGGGGGGGGAGGGGGGAAAGAATGAGAACGAGAGAGAATGTATGTTTGAGAAAGATGCAATCTTGATACTGGAATCATTTTTTTCTTAAATCAAACTCGAGTGCTCTCTTCCTTGAAACCTTGTGAAATTCGATCAGCTCAGCGCTGAGCTGGATGTTTTCAGTATGCTGAGAGCATACTGAAGGCAGGAGCTGGCTTCCTGACAAATTCAAATGAGGGTTCTTTTCCTCTCCATTTAGTTTTAAAAGATATAAACTGCAAAAGTCTAAAGCCCAAACATTCCCTAGGCGACAAGCTCAGTATCCAAGTAATTTCCTTGATGCTGTGGGTTTTAACTTTCACCTCCTTGTATTTTATAAATATCCGTGGCAAGGGAAGAGACTGCAAAACTTGCTAGGAGAGTTTGGCAAAGGAACGTATAATTTGTATGGCATAATGTTAGAATTATACGATCCTCCCTGCCCAGAACTGGATAGCTGTCATGTGTGTTAAATATAGTTACTTGAATTAGCTGTACTTTCTGCTATATGCCTTGCAATAGCTCCAAAGCATTTTCTTCCAGAGAGCAAAAGAACAACTTCAGAGAAGTATTTTTACATTTATTGCTATTATATACAGCTCTTTTGACTAAAACTATAATTACTTGATAGCTTCCTAGATGCTCCAGCCTATTTGGCACTTGATTATATTGTCTGTTCTTGTTCTCTAATTGTTTCACGTGGGTAAGTTGAGTCTCCCTAAATAGAAGGTAATTTTCTCCAGGGCGGGGACCACGTCTTACACTTCCTTTGTAGCACCTGGCAATTGGGCACACAGCCTGTTGGCTCTCCAACGGTTTGAGCAGCAAGACCCGTGTTGGAGCCTCAGGGCTCTGGAGTCAGTCAGATGTGGGTCTGAATCCCAGGTCTGAAGCTTACTTTCTACTGGGGCCACTATGGGCCTGACTTTCCTTATCTGAAATATGGACCTAATGCTAACACCTACTCCCAGGCATGTTTCAAAGATTGAATGAGACCCCCAGTGGCTCTTAGGACAGCCGAGACCCATGGTAAAGGCTCAACGCATTTTAACTATGGTTATCCCTGCCCAGCTATAGGTAAGATACTACATCACAGAAGGAACAAAGTTATACTTTAAGGTTGTCACCATTTGCTTCGCATTTACTAGGATTTATATTTCATTCTGCCAACATGATGGATACTAAACATTTAAATAAATGATGTTCTTTTCACTCACTATGAACCTGAGGTTTCATTTCCAATGCAAGGTTACTGAAGGGTTCCTTAACATGGACAAAGACACAGAAAACTATGAGAAAAAATATGTCTCTGGCGGGGAAAGGGAAGTAACGGCTGCATTTTGTAAACTTTATGAAAAGGGGAACTGATCTTTTTCCTTTTTATTTTCTGTCTTGTTATACTCAGTTGCCTAGTCAATAGCTTTGAATGAAATCGTTTCTTGGTTCTTATATTAAGGGCATTAGAATAACATCTGTGACACATGTTTAAATCCTAAACTATGACAAATTAAAGTATCTGGCACACATCGGGGTTTCTTTAGGGGGAGGAAAGAAGTCTGCCCCAATCGCCCAATCCTGGCCACAGATAGTTGGCTCCTAGGGTAATATGTGAACCCAAACGTGTCACCCACAACCCATCTATCCCAAGCCCTGCTTACCTTCTGTGGCTTTGTTGACAGCTAAGAGAGTGCTCAGAACCTTGGAGAAATTGACCCCTGCATAAAGGTCATCAGGATCAAATACCTATGAGAAAGGAAACTGAAACCTTTAAAACACTGTAAGTATTCAACTCAACAAACCAAACTATCAGAAGGCCAGTTCCTCCAGCTCTCAGGAGAAAAAAATGTAAAAGCCAAGACCCAAATCTCTGTATACCTTTGGGAGAAATGAAAGCAGCAGCTGAGCCGCCTAATGACATGTGGCGGGCCATCAGTGAGTCAGAGAGAAGCAGTAATGGGAAATGAGAGCCACGCCGAATGCAGGGCCCACCAGGAAGTGCGCAGACCTGCTCTTCTGACCTGAACCCATCAATACTCTCAGCCCAGTTACCGGAAGCTCTGTGCTGGGTTACAGTCAATGCCCATCACCTACAGGAGGAGGGGGAGCCTTTGTGACACGTTTTCCTCTGTACCGTTTATTCACTGTTCACAGCCAGGGCACTGTCAGCAGTGACTTTCTCTCTGCTGCCTGTTGTCCCCGAGGCCACCCACTGGGTCCCAACTCCACGTTGCCCAACTTTCTGCCCAGGCCTGCCTCTTGCTCCCAGCCTCAGTGCCCAGTTTCTGACGCTTGACCTTGCCCCCCTCAGCTCATATTCATGGATCTGACCCTTGGCCGGCTTGAGTATGTAGGTTCTTCCTGGCCTTAAGTGACTTTTTCAGATATGACCTCTAGCCTTCCTGGTATTACTCAATTGCCAGCCGCAAAACATTAAAGAAATACAGTATTTCACTTGGCCTGTCGCAACCATCATTCTGATATCCCAGTGTCCCTAGGGAAGATACCAAGCAGCTGTTGTTTGAAAGAAGTGTTTGTTTCAAAATGTATTCAATACCTTGTAGTAACCTATAATGGAAAAGAATCTGAAAACGAATAGGCATAAAGATATATAACTGAATCACTTTGCTGTACACCTGAAACACTGTAAATCAGCTATACTTCAGTAAAAAAAAATAAAATTTGAAAAAATTTAAAAATTAAAATTAAAATGTATTCAGTGTTTTAAAATGTATGGAGGTATCTTCTAGTCTCATATACGTCTATTTGAAACTAGAAGTATGCTCAAGTACAGGCACAACCTATGAATCTAACAGCCAACGATGCAGATCTCCAGATATATATCTATAGGTAACCAGATGCCCACCTTCTGGATGGAAATACACCTTCTAAAAAATATTTCTTTTCAGCATGTCTAGAAGTTTGCATTCTTTCTTTTCCCCCGATGTGGTGATGGGAATAAAATGTACCCTTTCACGTGGGGCAGGGCTGGTAATGAGCCTAAGATTTTGAAGGATCTGTCTTCCCATCAGACAGGAACATTTCTCCCATTTCTAATCTGCATGTTTTCTGGGAGCCACGTCAAGAACCAATTTTATCTTCTTTGTGTACATATTATTTTTTTAAAAAGAGATTATTTTTTTTTTTTTTGGCTGTGTTGGGTCTTCGTGGCTGGGCACAGGCTTTCTCTAGTTGTGACGAGCAGGGGCTACTCGTCACTGTGGTGCACAGGCTTCTCATTGCAGTGGCTTCTCTTGTTGCAGAGCACAGGCTCTTAGGCAAGCAGGCTTCAGTAGTTGCAGCACACAGGCTCAGTAGTTGTGGCACACTGGCTTAGTTGCTCCACGGCATGTGGGATCTTCCTGGAGCAGGGCTCGAACCCATGTCCCCTGCATTGACAGGCGGATTCTTAACCATTACGCCACCAGGGAAGTCCCTGTGTACATATTCTTGAAGACCTAAAATCTGTCTCTAGAATGAAAATATATAGTATCCATTTGTTTTTTCAAATTTGGGAGGTGGGGGGCATCATATAAACAATATATGCAAATATGTGCCTCTTCTGAGACTCACAACTCTTTATTCATTTAATCAATGAATGTTTTGCATTCAAACTTAAAATGACTGAAGAGCCCAATCACATCTAAAAATGAAACACTAATATACTTTTAGCAAAGGGAGGGGAATGCCAATATTACTAAAGAGTTAAATGACACTACAATCCAAATATGTTCCTGAATGCTACCATCTAAAATGCAAAGGTTTCCAGGAATAAATGGATAGGTATTCTGTTTTAGTTTGCCAAGACCTGGGTGAATAAGATGCAACAGACCCTAGACAGAGTATCTAGTATCCCAGAGGATTCCAGACTTACCGAATCTCCCTTAGAACTGATCAATGGGAAAATGTTAATGACATGTGCCAAAAGGGTAACGTAGCAAAAAACTGGTTTGTTTTTAGCCCGTAATTCCTAATGGGAATGTGAGAATGTGTGATGCATGTGGATGTGATTGTTGGGTAGGTGTGGTGGAGATGAGTAGAGTCGAAGATAATAAACAGATGTAAATAGCAGAATAAGGCCGAGAGCAAAAGCTGTGATAAAAAACCTCCCCCATTCTTTTGACGTTGCTCTTTATCCAGGTTAATCGATCGCCTATATGTGGCCACACCGGCGGTATTCGCTTATATTGGTACTTGGATGAATTTGAAAACAAATAAGCTGATCAGAAAATGAAACGTGTCAACAAGAGGCACTGTGTCTGCTTGAGGGAAGTTGCCTGCACTATACACAGTTCCCTTTTTAGAAAACCTCAATACACTAGAATTTACCCACAGATGCTGTTTTGAAGCACTCGGAACTACATAGGAAGAAGTTGGAAGAGGCCTCCCGGGACTAGTAGAGAAGGCAATGCCTGAGGGCTGTGATTTCTGAGCAGGTGGAAGGCTAGATAGAACCATGAACACCCTCCACGGCGCCACACTCTCACAAGCCTCACATGGAATGATCCTGAACATTCCACCCCAGACCTTTCTTCCATGTACTTGAGATTGGTCATCCACTAAAATGGAAATACTATTTGTAAGGGAGTGCAATAATTTCAGCTGTTATCAGTCTTTTACATCTTAGTGAAAAGGAGAGGTGGGAGACCAAGTTTAGAGGTGATTGATTATGTGGAGAAACACTAAGGGCGCTGATGCCCAACTGGGAAAAAGCAAGGGAGATTCCCCCAGCATGGAGAGGGTATGAGGAGAGTAAAGAGAAATCGATTCCAATACAAGCCACTTGCTTAGGCCTAATCCCAATCATTTATATGTGCAAAATAGAGAACCAATTCCCCTTTTCCATCTGCAAAGCACTGGGATGGTTAAAAGGGAGCACAAATTTGTACTTTGATGCCGTATGTGATTTCCCAATACAAAGTCCTAATGACACTCATCTCCTGGTACTCTGTGCAAGCCTCACTCGCCCGTTTAGTGCCTCTGGTATGAAACTGAGTCCCAGATTAGCTGAACGTTCTTGATTCCTATTTTGGTGCAGAAATGAACTGCTTAGTTCCAGTTGGATCTGTGAAGGTCGGATGAACAGCAGGATTCCCTCCCTCCATTTACTACTACTGTGAGGCAGACAAGAAAGAAAGTATTGCTTCTTAGACTACAGCTCAATGGTTTCTAGGTCCCACGCCTGCAATGGGATGAGGCAAGGTTCAAGAATAACAACGATAAAAAACATTTACTCTACGCTGGGTAAGCAACAGGAGAGACAAGGATTAAAGTTCATTAAAGATTTTTTTTTAAGTATTTACATAGAGCCAGCCTAAGGTTTAATCCTACATCAGCAGCTGAAGTCAGACAAGGCATTTCATTTTTCAATGTTTCCCCACATTTTTCCATTTTGGAGATCCACAATGACAGCAAAACCTATTTTCCATCCACTAAACACCAGGTGTTAATTCGGAACCGCTGGGGATCTGCCAGTATAAGCTGCACAGAAGTTAATATTTATATGGCTTTACAAATAGATCCTTTTTGGAGGAGTTTGCAGTTTCAACATGCATGCTATTTTATGACATTTTCCCTAAATTGACAAAAGCAAGGAAGCACAGGAGAAGACACTCCCCACAATGACTTGGTAATCTTACAGCTACGAGTTCCTGAGCCCTTGCTATGCGCTGTGTGCTGACACCATGCTTAGAGTCATCCTAGCCATCCACTCATTGCCCTTGATTCTCCCAGCAAGCCTGTAACATGGGTACAACTATTTCCCCCATTTTATAGATAAGTAAACAGTGACTCAGAGTAAGTAATTAAGTCACAAAGCAAGAAAGCGATGGAACCAATAAAAATACACAAGAAAGTGCTCTAAGGGGCATTTTAGACCTGTATGCATACTTTATGTTTTCATGAGACATGAAAAAGGTGAGAAAGAAATCTGTAAGTTTGTACACAAAAAGAAATCCCTTGCTGCTGTCAATACGAGCAGCATCTCTACCATCCACGGCAAGTTTGTTACAACCTCTAAGATGACTTAATTCAACTAATCGTGACAAAAAGAAAATTGCCTATGTGAGAAGACTGTCTCTGCAGGGGCTTTGCCCAACTCCTGTGCTGTCTATCTCATTTCGAGGGGCAGCCATGACCCAGCAGGCACCTGGTCACGCTTGCCAGAAGGGGATTAGGGCTGCACTGAGTTACTCCTATTTATTCATCTGGTTCCATCGTCCATATACGTGAGGTGTTGGCTGGGGGTGGGGGTGGGGGCATCCAGCCAATGGGCTTTTTTTAAATTAATTAATTTATTTATTTATTGGCTGTGCTGGGTCTTCATTGCTGCACGCAGGCTTTCTCTAGCTGAGGCGATTGGGGGCTACTCTTCGTTGTGGTGCATGGGCTTCTCATTGTGATGGCTTCTCTTGTTGCCGAGCACAGGCTCTAGGTGCGCAGGCTTCAGTAGTTGTGGCACTCGGGCTTGGTAGTTGTGGCTCATGGGCTTAGCTGCTCCATGGCATGTGGGATCTTCCCGGCCCAGGGCTCGAACCTGTGTCCCCTGCACTGGCAGGTGGATTCTGGATTCTTAACCACTGCGCCACCAGGGAAGCCCCAGCCCATGGTTATAGGACCAAGTGAAACCATTCATCAGCATCATGCTCTAAGCATCTGAGTTAACCAGTCACAGCCCCAGCCACATCCTTGTTAAGAGAAGAAGCCTAGTGATGGGTGATGCCTGGGTGATGCCTCTAATGTCATGTGGCTTCAGTACCACTTAGTGAACTTCATTTAAAGTTAATTTAGGGTTTGAAGTGATCACAATAGGCTCCATCACTCAACTATTAAAGTCTAATCAACTGCAAAGCAAGTGATTCAGTGGGACCACATGGACATAGCTTTTGTTTCAGGCCCATTTTTTAAAAAAAAATTTCAAATATTTTAGGAACATTCCATCTCTTCCTTGTTCTTCTTGTTCTTATTGAATAAGATCTTAAATTAACTTAGCCCGTTTTGAATCACATTCTCTAATCCTCACAGCTGAGCACGCTGCCTCTGTTAACCCCTGAACTTTGGAGGAAATGTCATTACGTCGTGCGACAGAGCAAGCGAATCTGAGCTGCTTAGTCATATTTCACTGGGTGGCAGCGCTCTTGGCTCTGTGGACACGACCTGGGGTGCTTCCGCCCAGCTCCTACTAAAAGCAGTCACCAAGTCAGCAACAAATAATGCTCTCAGCTCAGAAACTGGACTCAATTCGCCACTGGTATTCCACTTACTAGAATACAGAGGATGGCATTTGTACCCTGCCTGGTTTTAAATAATAACTGTTCCAATTTGATATGGAGCAAACCCTGCTCTCTACTTCTCTCTTATTTCCTTCCTTTCTCTCCATTTCAGCCATTTAGGGAACGAGATCTAACTTATGCATGTAGCTGCATAACATCGGTGTACTGAAAAGAGCACTGATATGAGGGTCAGGAGACCTTGACTCCAATCCCAGATTTCTCACTGCCGAGCAGTTGTGAGGATCTAAGAAAAGCAACACTACTTTCTTTGTGGCTCTGTTTCCCATCAGGACAGTGAGAGGTGTCTTTAACCAAAGGAGCGCAGTGAAAGGCCTGCTGGTCCATCACCTGAATAGGGGCTCCCAAAGGCAGCATCTTGGCTGGGTCCCCAAGATCCAGAATCTGGTCCTCAGTTCTCAAGGCTCTTGAAAATGGACTCATATTAACCACGTTCACAAAAGGCCAATGCATAAACCAAAATGCCAATTTACTAATTAAAAAAAGAGGATTAAGAGGATTGGATACCATTAAGAGGATTGGATATTCCCATTTTATGGGCCAGATCAACTCTCTCCCAATAGGGAAATCTACAGAGTAAGCCAAATTACAACTAGAAATTTGTTGGATAGTACAGAATCAAAGCAAAGGGAGTCTGGGGTATTGCAGCCTAATGTAATTATTACCTATTTATACTTGATTTTTCAAAATGGAGTTTTTTAAATGGCCTATTTATAAATTCTGGCTCTATCTTGCCACCACTGCTTCATGGGACTCTGATTGCAACTGTGGACAGCTTTGACCATGTATGTCCTTTTGTCCCTGTGGGTTTATATAGAGTCACTTTAGATAACTAATACAGGCTTGTAGAAGGCTTGGCCCTCATCTCATCTGGAGCCAGGAAGTGCAGCTCCACAGAGCTCCTGCAATAGGAACACAGATCTGAGCGTAACTATCACTGCTCACACCTCATCGAGAAGTCCCCAAACCCACTTCCGAATGGCTTCCTCAGCATCACCAGTGTCAATGTATCCCACCTTATGATTGCCATTCCTCCTTGTTAGCACTCATGTAGGGCAAAAACCGCTTTCTCCACAACAGAGATTTATCTTCCGTTGAGTAGCAAGTGTTCAGGAAAGAGGCAAATGGACGAGGCATCTTGGTGGGGATGGTCCCAGGATTAAAAAGAAAAAGAGAGAGAACAACTGGCTTTGGATAATCTCACCAAAAAGAGGGTAGGCATGAAGGGGAAGATGAAATCTCTCTTGTCAATACCGTTTGCCAAGCCAAGGGTGGGGAAGCCGGAGGCTTAGAACCAGCTGCTGCTCAGCCCGCGGCCACTGTGGCCTGCCCCCCGCCCCCCTCCTGTGCCCCTGTCACTAGAGCCACACTGGCTGCCAGTTCGGTGGGGTGGGGGTGGATGGGTGATGCCCCACCCCTCCGAACTGGTGGAGCGTCTGTGCACCAGAGCTGGTGGTGTCCTTCCCAAGCCCCAAGCCCCCACCCCGTCAGAGAAGGGGACTTACTTCTTAGTAGTGCAAATTGGAATGAGGAACACATTTTCCTAGAGACATAGTGTCACCCATGCCACTCAGTCTCTGACATCCATAGTTCAGCCACATTAGTTATTAAACAAGCCTCTGTGGGCCAGCCAGAAAACAGAATCGCCACGAAGCACCTTGTTTCTATGGGAAAATGTGTTCTGTGTTCCTAACAATAACTTTAAAATGAGCTTTTGAAAAAAAAAAAAAAAACCCAAAAAATAATAAATAAAAAAAAATGAGCTTTTGGAAAATAATCCATTTTTATACTAAAGAATGCCTAAACGTGGGATCCCAAATCAACATCCTCATTCCTTATACTTCTTCCTTGTCCTTTCACGTAAAGGATGAATTTTTTTAAAAACGGGATGAATTAAGAAGATAAAAATATCCTAGACGCTCCAAGTACTATTTATTTTGGAACTCCCCATGATGAATCCAGCGACACGTATGAAGACCATGAGAAAAAGCTCAGAAAGCCGACAGCTCCTGCCTTTTTAACCGTCCAGGCATTTAAGGAAGAGACTCCCCTGTGAAGATAGGGTTCCTGCAGCCCCTGTTTTCCTACAAGCCTCCTAGGATTTAGGGTTGGAGCCCGAGAACCTAGTAGAAGCAGCTGCTTCGCGATGAATTCCCTGCACAGGAGAGACTGGTGTTAAATGAGCCCCACCCAAAGCTGAGGGAGGGAGCAGGGCAATGAACACAGGAGCCCCTCTACAGGCCTTCCTTAAAGTCTTCCGCCCACTCACCCTCACATCTCTTCTGAACGGCTCCAGCCTTGCAGTCTGGGTAGATGCTGCACACATGCACTCTCAATCACCTACCACTGGGATATTCTCTATTTATTCTGTGGGGGTTAAGATTAGCCCTGGCTTTCCCATTGGAAAGTCAACTCTTTGCATTGCAAAGGGCCCCCCAGGCCTGGTCCAGCATTCAACACATATGAGACACTCGATAAATAGTCATTCATTGGTAGACCGACAGGATGGACTGTCAGAGAAACTTAAATACAAATTGCACCTAGAATGTAAGCCCCATGAAGCCAGTTTTTTCGAATCTTTTTCACGGCTGGATCCTCAGTGTCTAGAAGAGTGCCTGTCACATAGCAGGCACTCAAGAAATGTTGGATGAGTTAATGAAAGTTTAGAAGCTCTCGCCAATTGGTGATGAATTATAATTGAGGAAAAGGCATTGCTGAAATTACAGTAAAGGCAAAAAGAAATATCATTAAGGAAGGAAAAAAACCCATTTCCATGTGACTTTTCAGGAAACATCTGTTATCTAAAATAATAGATCCCTTGCTCTAAAACAGGCTCCGAGTCCCAGCAGGGCACAGTGGGATGTGGCAAAACACGGCAAAGTAACCCCAAGAACTAAGAAGAGGTGACAGGCAATTGGCAAGACTACAAGTCACACACCCGAAGTCTCTCTTCCACCAGCTTATCCGGGTGGGAAGGATGTTGTGCCAAAGTTTCTCCCACTTTCTTTCTTTCGAGATCACCTTCAACCATTCATTTGGCAAAGACTTCTGGCACACTTTGCTTACATCTCTATGTGAGTCACTTTTTCAAAAGTATGCCCTTTTCAGAGATGCCCATCAATGCCTAACAGACCTCAATCAACCAATTAATGAATTAACTAATTAACTGTCCTCCACTGGACCCCAAACAAGATCTGTGCCTAGGAAACCACCCAAACACGGGAAGGTGGGCGTTCGGGAGCTCGGCTAGCCAAGCCATCAGGAATGGTGCTTTCACTTAAAATCCACGTCTCTCAGCCTAAGGTAACCCAGCCTGTAACTGTCTACAAGATCAAGTCCACGTTCTTCAAGCCAGCATTCAAAGTCCTTCTCAAGCCGGTCCAACCCCTAGCAAGCCAATCATTTCTCACCATCACCTCCTTGTATGCCCCAGAATCCTTTGCTTCCTTCACTGTGCCTCTCTCTGTTATGCACGCTTCTCCTTATGAAAAAGTTCCCTCAACCATCTGAATCCTAGTGGTCCCTAGGGGCCCACCCTCCATCACTCTCCTCCATGGGGTCTTCCCCCAACACTACACCTCAGTACATAAAGGCTTCTCTTTCTCTCAATTCTGTAGTATGCTCTAGATTCTGGAAGCTTGGATACCTAGCCATCCACTTCTACACACTGAGAAACTTCACTATTTCCCATACACATGCTGCCTTTTCCCACAATCCTCTGTACTCAACATGTAGATGGTGCACATGTGCTTGCTGACTATTCCTCTTTCCTTTCAACCTAATATTTAAGCAGTTCTTTCTTCTACCAGAAACACCTGTCCTTTGGTCATACCTTCTCCAGAAGGAAAGACAGGGAGAAGGTCATATTTTTTCCGGTAGAACTTGATAAATCAGGGCTCATATATTTTCCATCACTTGGGAAGGTAGATTTTTTTTTTTTTAAGAATATGATTGAGAGAAGCGAAGAATGCTGACAAAGCATTTACCTCACCCAAAGGAAGTGAAGTTGCTGCCTGGGATCACTTTAGAGAATCAAAGTTACAGAGTCCTGGATGTGCAAATCTCACACCTGGAAAGCCCAGGGAAATTGACAGAGTTTGGGTAACACAAGGAATAAGAAGTGACCTGAGCCCTGGAAAGGCAGAGAAGGGCTTCCAAATGACATTGTGGGACCTAATCTCTCATACCTTTCATTTTCTTTCTTTTTTTTTTTTTAACTTTTAAAAACATGAAACGGGTGCTGCACCTTGGCATAAAGAGACTGAGTAATACTGTAGTAGGAAAGACCCAGCTTTCTTTTTAGCCTTATTTTCATCCACTAAAGAGTCATTTCTATGAATAGTCAGCTCTCGATAATCTATCAATACATAAAGACTGTTAGATATTCAAGCTACCTAAAATAAATTTTAAAAATTCATCCACTTGTTACCCATTCAACAAATATTTACTGAACACCTGGTATACGCCAGGCACTAACACATAAATTTGTTTTAAGATAAGAAATAAAAAGAATGCTAGATAAAATCTAGCAAATAAAGTCGCCCACAAGTATACCAACTGTCAAACATTGTTTTTCATTCTGTTCTCTTTTCCTGAAGGTGATTTTTTTAAATCCCCAATCAAGATTTTCCCCAATCCATTCCCAAATACCAGCATATCTTCAAAGAATGCAAACTGGTTATTTTACAGTAAAAATGCTGACTTACACTATCACAACACACATTTCTCCAAAGAAGTGGTTAAATTCCTTTTGTTAGTAAAATACCGCATTCTCTTAGTTTGCATACATTTCTCAGAAATGATTGGTAAGTAGCCCAGTTTGCTGGAAACCCAGCCATGAAGAACAGACAAATTACAAGACAGAAGGTTCCTCAGTGTTGAGGCTTGCTTCACAGGCCGGGCTCTTCATAAAAGCTGCTAAGAGCTTGACCTCTTAGAGACGCCTCTTAAAGTAATGTCCATGCTTCCAAAGGGGAAGGAAACCTGTGTGTGATTGTCTAGGGTGAGACAAGTCCTTATCACACTTTCACTCACTGCTTTGCAAAAGACTGCATTTCATCCCATCTTAATTCAATTTCTTCTCTTCCCTATTGCCCTATTCAATCCCTCAATTGGCATGTCTGATCTCCGTAATAATATTCAAGTCCCCAAGAAAGTATAAAGCTGGGATTTTACTCTATTTCTCTAAGCAGAACTTAATTAGAAAGGTAAATCTTCTGCCAAGAAGTCAAATAAAAATGACACATGAAGGGCTTCCCTGGTGGCACAGTAGTTAAGAACCTACCTGCCAATGCAGGGGACACGGGTTCGATTCCTGGGCCGGGAAGATCCCACATGCCATGGAGCAACTAAGCCCATGTGCCACACTGCTGAGCCTGCACTCTAGAGCCCATGAACCACAACTACTTAGTCCATGTGCCACAACTACTGAAGCCCGCGCGCCTAAAGCCTGTGCTCCACAAGAGAAGACACTGCAATGAAAAGCCTGCGCACCACAACGAAGAGTAGTCCCCACTTGCCACAACTAGAGAAAGCCCATGCGCAGCAATGAAGACCCAGCGTGGCCAATATATAAATAAATAAATAAATAAATAAATTTTAAAAGTAAAATAAAAAAAGACACGTGACTATATGTCATCTGGGGTGATCCACAGCTCTGAACCAACACACCCCTCTGTGTGGAAGGGCCCAGTTTGCCAGGGTATGACAAAGCCGGGAGCATTTTAATTAGACAGATGTCTGGTGTTGTAAGTCTTTCTGCCAGATGACAACAGAGGAAGTGGCAATGTCAAGGTTGAAATGTAGATATGGAGCAGCTTCTGGACTGAGTGGACAAACACCTCCTCTAAAATTGTAGGTAAGCAAAGGCCCTAAGCAATTGGCAAGTGCCCTCACTCTTCTTTATTTGCAATTCAAAGGCCAGACCTTGTACTTCCTTTTGGTACTAACCCCAATGTCATCACCAATGGTTCTGCATACCTTATGCTGTGCTGGCAATGTCTTCACCTCTCAGAGTGATTCTTGGGGGTCGCCTCAATGATAACATACGACCAAATTAGAATGGGGCTGGAGTAGGGTAGGGTGGCCAAGATTGTGTGGTTTTAATAAAGGGCTGTATTGTGCTCTGTTGCCCCCAGAAACAGCTTGGATTAGAATCAACATTAAAACCAAATTAGAGTTGAGTTAGATTTAAAACAAGATAATTTTGACATCTCCCATCAGGAAGATTCAAGTCATCAAATTTTCTAACAAAATGCCTTCCTTTTGGTATTATCAGCATACATTCAATCCAATTCAGAAACTATATTTTTCCTTTTTCAGTACTGCATATTGTGGCGGGGGGGGGGGTTGTTTTTGTTTTGTTTTTTTATAGAGGCAATTGATTTTTATTTCCCCCCCTCAACTATGCCCAATTCAACAGGCTTATTACTTATTTCCTAGGAGCAAGAGGGAAAGTTTTTGTCAGTCACCACCAAAAACAAAAAACAATTTGCTGAATTGTTTGATTCAACTAAAACAAGAAGAATCTTGCTCTCGGGTGGATTTTTAAATTTCAAGCTATTGTGATTATAAAACACAAATGTTTGTTTTAAAAGGCACACCAACTATTGCATCCAGGTAAATATGAGAAACTGAAAATATCCTTTTTACACATTCTCCTAGTTTATGCATAGACTAGAAAAGAGTGAAAAGCTTTCCTGATTTTTCAATTCCAAGAGGAATCCATCCAAACTGTCTCTATTATTAGCACACAAAATGGTAGCTAAAGAAGTTACTGCGGTTAACAACTGAATAATTCATAGTCTCGGAAGAATTCAGTCGCTTTGTCTTCTCCAGTTCCTCTTTGGAACTGGATCCCCAAACATATTTCTAGTCCTGAGTTGTTATAAAGGAAACCATATACAAATTCTTCTCAGGACTTAAAAATTGGTCACGCTAAGCACTGAGAACAACAGCAAGACATTAAGCTAGAGACGTAACAGGAACTTTTATAACCAGTTCATGCAACTCTTAAGATTACACATATATTGTCAGAAATGAGAGTCACAGGTTCCAGTCTCTGTCCCATGTATATCATTGGACTACAACATCACCGAAATTTAAACTGTCTTTATGCAGTCTTTCAAATAAAATATGTAAACACAGTAAATATGACCTACAAATAATTTTAAACACATTTCAACACCCTCTAATCTAAATTCAAATTATTTTCTATGATGCGAGGCACTGAGAATTTCAAGTCTAAAAAAAGAAAAAAAAAAACCACTTCAATTAGTGAGTGAAAGAGGTTAATAACGTTGACAGGATGAATTTCTGTTGTTCCCTATGAGAACAGAGGTCAGGCCCGCCACCACTCTTCATCTAAAATTCCCAGAAATGGTCGACTTTATTTGGTCTTCAGAAGAGAGATGTTAAGTATTAGAAAATATATGGGGATTTTAACCTTCGACTTTATTTTCTAAAAGTGTTTCTCCAAAAACAAGTGATCTCTGCCAAATAAAGCACAGAACTGAGAACCAAAATGGCTGGATTTTTTTTTCCTGGTTTAAGTTTCATCCCCACCTAAATTCTCAATGTGGGCATTCCCGGCGGTCCAGTGGTTAAGACTCTGCACTTTCACTGCCGAGGCCAAGTTCCAACCCCGGTCGAGGAACTAAGACCCTGCAGGTAAAGCAATTATATTCCAATAAAGAACTTTAAAAAAAAAAAGTTCCCACAGGGATCGGCCAAAAATTAATATATGTGTATATGTTTCACAATGTAACTAGCACAAAACCTCAGGATCCCTGGAGATGCAATTATTCCCCAGAGCCCACAGTTTACCTTTTCTTGTATCCAAGGTTTTTTTAATGCTAAGATTTCTAAAGGAAATCTTTCTATAAAGCACAACTCACTTCTTAAATGGAGTTTGCCTAACCTGTTAGCAAAAAAGTGAACCTTTTTTTTTTTTTGATAACGCAATGTTATCATTTGTGAACACTAGTCTACTGGGATATATTAAAATTTCAATTAGGAACTAGCTTTTACTGAGAGTTTACTCAGTGCCAGGCACTGATGCTAAGTGCTTTACTTGCCTTCTCTCATTTAATGGTAAGAGGTAGCATATACCAAATAATAATAAAGTAATATATACCTAATATTATCTACCACTACAATCAAGAAAATTAGCATATACCTAATAAGTGGCTACCTCAGGTCAGTTCAAGTCCAAAGCTCAAGCTCTTAGCCACTGTACTACTATACTATACTACTTCTCAAAAACAAAGGTTCCCTGACCCGGAATCAGACCCAGACCAAGGCAGAGAAAGTTACAAATTCTGGCCACTAGACCACACAGCATGTGTTGGGTTGCCTGACCCCACACCAAAAACCGGCCCGGATGGTTATGTTTGGCAGTCTGCTTTTTATAGCTTTTGTCTCCTGCTGATTTTGTTGCTTCCATGTTACACATAGATATAGACTCTTTCTGCCATCGCCAGCCAGTCTAATCTAGAGCAACCTCTCTTCTCCCTTTATCACAACTTTCTATTTAGATCCTGTTTTCCAGTTTACAAAGTGCTTCCACATACCTTATCTCATCTAATCTAATTTGCTATTTCTAATCAGTTTGGGGATGAGCAACCAGATTACCTACAATTCCAACAGGCTTCGATAAATAAAAGTAATTAGGCTCTGAGTGAGGGCTTGAGGCAGTCTCCTAGGAATAAAGTGCACAAGTCTAAGAACAAAGATGGGGCATCTCTTTTGCAGTCCAGACCCTCCCCAATCATTCAGTCATTTTAGCAATCATTCATTTAATAAACTTCACTGAGCACCTGTTATGTGCCACGCTCCCTACGGACTGCTGGCATTATGAGAATGATCAAGTTCTGGTTCCGGCCTTTGAGAAGCTCCAAGGCTAGTAGAGAGAAAAATGTGTCCACAGATTACTGTGGTGAGAGCGGGCAGGCAGCAAAAAGGTAGCTGGGCACAAGGCATTATGGGAACATGGATGCTAGCTGCCCAATTCAGCAGAGATTTCCTAGACAGTCTGAGGCTGAGGAGGTTCTCAGCTCGGTGGCAGACACTAGAGGCTGCTAGGTGGCTGAGCTCTAGATAAACCAGCAAAATGGTTCTCGACTCTGGCTGCACATTAGAATCCCTTGGGGAGGTTTCAAAACCAAATGATAACAAGACCCAGCCACTTTGGAAAACTTTGGGGCAGCACTTACTCAAGTCAAACATACACATACCCTATGGCCCAGCAGTTCCATTCCTAGCTATAAAACCCAGCAGAAATGTGCGCCAGAAGACATGCACAGGGATATTCATAGTAGCATTGTTCATAACAACCCCAAACTGGAAACAACCCAGATGTCCATCGACAGGTGAATGGATAAACTAAATAGGAGACATACACATGATGGCATACTACTGGCAATAAAAAAGAAAGAATAACATGGGGGACTCGTACAAATATTACCCTGAGTGAAAGAAACCTTATACAAACAGGTACATACTGTATGATTCCACTTGTATAAAGTACAAGACAGAAAAAAAGAAATCTATTCTCTTAGAAGTCAGGGCAGTGGTGCCCACTGGTGAGGGGCAGAGACTGGGAAGGGGCACAAAGTGGGTGGCTTTTGAATGCTGTTGATGGTGTGTTTCTTAATCGGTATGCTGACGATACGGATGTGTTAAATTTGTAAGGATTCATCAAACTCTACTTAGGATTTGTGCAGTTTCCTGAATTCATGCTGTATATCAATATAAAGTTTACTTAAACATTAAAGAAAAAGAAGAAGAAATGCCAAGCCCTGGGTCTCACTGCAGGAGCAATTAACCCAAAAGCTAGGTGTAGGGAGACCCCAACATTTGTATTTTTTAAAAACACCCCAGGTGGCTCTAATGTACAGCCATGTGTGAAAACCAAGGCTAGGTGTCCCTGTGTTTATTAATAGCTCCTTTGGGGGGAACAGCCTGGCACGTGGCAAAGCGAACAAGTTCTGAAGTAAGGTACATCAGAGATTACATCCTGGCTCCATTTCCCACTGGCAGTGTGTGGCATTTGTCGAGATCATCCCCAAACCTCAAGTTTCCACCACTGAAAATGGGCACAATATTGCCTCCCTCCCAGGACTGTTGTGAGGATTAAATAAAATAATATACTTGAAGCACCTAGCACAGTACCTAGAACACAGTAGGTGCCTGAGAAATGGTGGGTACTCAACTCCTTTTCCTCCTTCGTGTCTAAGTTCCTAAGTCTCATCCCGGTGATGAACAGATTGCTGTAAACGAACAAAACTCACACTCTCCAATTTCTCCTCCTGAATGAGTTTCTTTGTAAAGACCGAAGTAACATTATACTTGGGCTAGTGATGTCAAACGAATGTCGGACATTTCTGGGCCCCCGTCACTCACTCTGTTCAGCACCTGCTACCCCTGAAGATGAACGGAGAGGAGGCAGACGGTAGGTAAATACAAACCACAGACCCTCCTTTGGAAAGCTTTGTCCCTGTCCTCATTCCTAAGAGCAGCACTACCCATGTAAGCTGGCAAAAGAATAGAAAAAATTAGTAGCTTGGAAGACATACCATCCACAAAACGGGCCGAATGAAACACTTTTGTATAAAATGTCATGTTTTTGTAAAAACAAACAAACAAAACGGAATCCTGGGCTGAGAGCAGGAGATTCAGGTGAGAGTTTTGATGATACCACCCGTTAGCTGTATGACTTTGGTTCACTAAACTTTTCTGTTTCTCTGGCCAATGAAAGCAATGCCATCTTCCCTACATCCTTTACAAGGGCACAGAGAGTTTCAGATAAGATAAATAGAAAGCTTTCCAAAAATCGAAGCAGCAAAGAAAGCTAAGGCTGGAAATTTACTTTGTTCCAAACTCCAATCACCAACCACCACCCTCCCTCCCCAAGACTGAGAACTCTCTGATAACTCCTTCAAGTGCACCCAGAGACTCCACCAGCCTGAAGCTCGCTTATGTAAGAAGAGACTGCAGCACTGCCTGGAATGTAGCATAATACTTTGCTTAAGAGAAATCCTTGGAAATGTCTCAGCTGAAGTACAAGGGCAGGCTCAGGCCTTACATTTTGGAGACAGGCGCTCTCAGTCACGGAACACCAGAACTGTGGCTGGAGCAAATGATGTCATCCAAGCTCCTCTTACCATGGTCAATGTCAAAAATTAAGACAGGAAGTTCAAGGACAAATTGTGGGGTTCCCAGGCAAATATAAGTTAGAAAAGCAGTTTGGACCTTAGAATCTTGCTTTAAAAATTGTCTCCTATTCTGTAATGGTTTTTGGTTTATACGAAGCTTTTCTTGACAAAAATATACATAGTTGCATAGAAAAATATATTCCCTTAGGACTCTATTTTTACTCCCACTACACATTAAGAAAAGAAAAAAGAAATCATGTGTCACCCCTATATCCAAAAACAATAACAAACCAAAAATTAAAAAAATAAGATTTTCGAAGAGACAGAGATAAACTTAAGGGCTCTCCACTCTAGAGCTAAGAAAAGAAATCGCTCAGATACCTGTTGGGTTCCTAAATGATTGGAAAATGAAAACTAGAAATTAACCACAGGCATGTGGGAACACCTTGTAGATACAAGACTTTCCCCATCCACAAACCATTCCTGCGACAGACCTGTGTACTCAACACCGAAAATATCCTCAAATGTAAGGATGCTGGGGATTGGGGGGGGGGGGGCGGGGAATCAAATTAGCATCAAAAAAATAGTAATGTTGACTCCTGCCCTGGTTCTGGGGAAAGAAGGAATCCGGTCTAATGCAAACCTCGCGGCCAGAGCCGGACAACTCGTCCCTAAGTTTGGCGCGTCCCCGCTCTGCGCCCTCGGCCCCCGCCCCCGCTCCCCGCTCCCCGCACCCGGGAGCTCAGAGCCCCGCGAGGCCCTGGCGGAGGACAGACCCCGCGGCCACCGCCCGGGGAAGAAGGGCGGCTCCTCTCCAACGGGGGTCCTACGGCCCCACCCCAGGCCCTCGCGTGCTTTCCTTCCCCTGACCCCTCGCCCCCAGGCAGGTCACCTGGCTCGGCCGCTGCCTGCTGGTCCTCCGGTTGCTCGCTCGCTCCAGCCGCGCCGCCGCCGCCTCCGGGAAGCCGCTCGCCCTCCCGAGTCACGGGGCCGGCGAGCGGGCTGCCGAGCTCGTGCCAAGGCTGCGGGAACCGTTCCACCCGGCCGGAGCTGGGACCCTGCCCCGAGCGCAGCCGCCACCAGGGCGAAACTGGAGAGCTGGGCTCGGCTCGCCCGGGCGGGGAGGGGCGGCTGCAACTTTGCTCCTGGACGCGGGAGAGGAGGGGGCGCCCGTCTCCAAACTCCGTGCAGCGCCCGCAACCTCTCCAGTCCGGGGATTTTTTTTTTTTTAATGCTTTTTTTTCTTAACCTAAAGGGAAGCCAGATTCTTGCCCTCAAGTTCTTGTTTCCAGAGCGGCGGGGCCGCTGGGAGGGCGGAGGTGTGCGGGGCCGAAAGCCGGGGGCAGGAGACGCGCCCCGCTGGGTGCGCTGGCGGCGAGCCGGGCGAGGGCGCGCGGGGCGGCGGCGGGCGGGCAGCGGTTGCCCTGGGAACCCGCCTTCGCGGCCGCTCCGGACCCTGCTCTCAGTCCCTCGCTAGCCCCCTCCAGCCCGGAGCCCGGCGCCCGGAGCCCGGGAGGGAGAACGGCCTGGAGGGACCGGGCCAGCGGCGGGGAAGCAGTGACCCGGACCTGGATCGCCGAAGTAGGAACTGGAAGTGACAGCGGCGCAGGGCAGAGCAGCAGCAGCAGCAGCCGCCGCCGCCGCCGCCGCCCGGGCAGCCGTGGCAGCAGCAGAAGCCGCGGAGCAACGGCGGCGGCCACACTGCGCATGCTGCGGCCGCCCGGTTCGGCCCTGGGCCCGGGGCTGCCGCCGCCTGGCCTGCCGCGGGCCTCTGCCAGAGCCTCGGGCGGGAATCCCGGCCTCAAAGAGCAGCCCTGCCTGGTGGCCCGCTTTCCCCTCCAGCCCCGTACGCAGCTCGGACTCCCCCAAGCTCTACGGTGAGCCGCTGGAACACCCCAGCAAGGAAGCGCTCTCCAGTGGCCCTCCGCGACCCTCCCTTCCCCGAACTGTCCTGGATGCCCTTCCCGGACTCTCAGAGAACAGGCCCCATGTCAAATAGTCTCTTTGAGAGAGAATGAAAAGGTTCTTGATAGATGGGAAATATTTCCGACCTTACTTGAAGTCCAATTTTTACAGAAATAGAATGCAGTCGGTAGATTAGGATGGCCAGAGTCATGGGTGTCATTTGATGTAACTCACGGCAATTCCAGTAGGAGTATCAGATTGGCTCAACAGAAAGCAAAAAAAAAAAAAAAAAAGACCAAAAACTTACCAAAATCCTCCTTAGTCTTCCCACTAGCTCAAATTGAGGGGCTAAATATACAAAGCTTTCCCCAGCATTAACTGATGGAAATGGGCCAGTTAAAAACAGTGTCCAACAGTGAGACATTACCAATCCTTATTCCAGTCTCTTCATTTTACAGATGAGTCAACCCAGACCGAGGGAAGGGGACTCTGACTTCACTGAGAGAAGGTGGCAGGTTCAGGGCCTGAAGAAAGGTCTGCTGATACCCACTGCCGCTACTGCTTAGTTGTCTGGCCTTCTGCCTCATTGCTCCAGGGAGGTTTTGTTCTCCTCCAGCCGGGAGCTCTCTTACGGGAGATTTAGCCTTGACTCATGATCATTAGTAGTGCTGCCTTCCTTCCAGTACTGCTTCCCTGCAGAGCAGCCCCTGGGAAATGGCAAATCGTCCATCCCACAGGCCCCACTTTGGGGAGGGCACCCCTGCTGTTCCAGTGACAAGGCAGATGGAGTGACTCAGGGAGACAGGAGGCAGTGAGAGGGTGGGGGCAAAGAAAAACCATACTGATACCAGCTGGTGAGAGAGAGAAGGAGGGAGAAAGAGAAAGAGAGAAAGAAACACTAACTGAGCCTCATATACATTCAATGGTATCCTCCGTGAACAAAGCATCTTTTTACAAAGTAGGGTCGGCCCAGGAGCAGAATAGGAGATGGTAGGGTATCCCTGGCAATGGGTTGGTCATAAGGGTGGCAGGTGACAAAGCACAAGTACCTGTTGGGGATGAGGTGGGGAGAAAGGCTGGCTGGAAGGAAAACCAGAGGACTAGAGCTGGGACAGACCAGTCCTTCCTGGGGCTGTAGCCAGGACCATGCAGTCAGAGAGGTACCACCAAGGCCACTCTCAAATGATCACAAGAACTGTATCTGTCCCTGACTCCCACCAAGTTCAAAGGCAGAACAAAGACAAAACTACCATTGCTAGGATAGTGTTGTCAAGGGACTTCCTGGTCACATTAGTGACACTCTACCTAGACATAAGGATTCTTCCATATGTTCTGGAAGATTTTCTCTTGAGGCCTGAGTGTCCTCCCTGCACTCTCCATTCTGTAAATAAATAAGGAAGATAGACTTGGTTTGCAGAAAAGGAAATACAAATGAACTATA
The DNA here is from genome assembly GCF_030028045.1 of Hippopotamus amphibius kiboko. Lineage (NCBI taxonomy): Eukaryota > Metazoa > Chordata > Mammalia > Artiodactyla > Hippopotamidae > Hippopotamus > Hippopotamus amphibius. The sequence goes on along the minus strand of NC_080203.1, from coordinate 16,949,547 downwards.
AAGGCATGAGAGATATCCAGACTCACTAGGAATCATGAAAGTGAAATTACAGAAATAATAGAAATACCATTTTCACCCAACATTTTAGCAAACATTGAAGATAAATAATATCCAGGGCCACCAGGGACATGAAGAAGTCACTTTCTACACTATTGGTGGGAGTATAACTTCAGCATTTTTGCAGAGGAATTTGAGAGTATCAAATTTTCACACAATTCCATTTCTATGAAGAAAGATGCTTCAACAATAATCACAGATGTGCACAAATCTCTATGTGCATATACAACAAGACCCATTGGTATTTATCCCAGGAATGCAAGATTAACATATGAAAATTAATCAATGTAATACAACATATCGCTATAATAAAGGAAAAAACCAACGGTCATCTTAACAGATGCAAAGAAAGCATTTGACAAAATCTGGCACCCTTTCATGATAAAAACACTCAAAAAGCTAGGAATAAGAAGGAACTCCTTCAACCTCATAAAGAATATCTATGAAAACCCACAACTACCATAACACATTGGTGAAAGATTGAAAGCTTCCCCCTAAGATGAAAAACAAGACTAGGGTGTCCATTCTCATCGTTTCCATTCAACACTGTATTGAAGGTTCCAGCCAGGCCTATTAGTCAAGAAAATGAAATAAAAGGCATCCAGATTGGAAAGGAGAGAAGTAAAAGTATTTCTGTGCACAGATGACATGATCTTGTACAGGAAAACCACAAGGAATCCAACAAACTCTTAGAACTAATGAACAAGTTAAAGTTGAAGGATGCAAGATCAATATACAAAAATCAATTGTACTTCTATGCACTTGCAATGAACAACCCAAATATGAAATTAAGAAAACAACTCTTTTTGTAGTAGTATCAAAAGGAATAAAATACTGGAATAAATTGAACCAAGGAGGTGCAAGGTGTGTACACTGAAAATTACAAAGCATTGTTGAATGAAATTTTAAAGACCTAAATTGATGGAAAGACATCCCGTGTTTATGGATCAGAAGACAATATTGTTCAGATGGCAATATTCCCTAAAGCAATATACAGACTGAACACAATCCTTATTAAAATTCCAGCTGGCTTTTTTGCAGAAATGGACAGGCTGATCCTAAAATCCATATGAGCACACAAGGGATCCAGAATAGCCAAAATCATTTTGAAAATGAACAAGTTTGGAGGGCTTATGCTTTCTGATTTGAAAACATACTATACAGCTACATTAATCAATTCAGTGAAGGAAATAATAGTCTTTTCAACAAATGGTATTGAAACAACTGGATATCCACATGTAAAAGAATAAATTTGGACCCCTATCTCACACCATACACAAAAATTAACTCAAAATGGATCAAAGAACTAACTGTAAGAGCTAAAACTTGAACACTCTTAGATGAAAACATAGGAGACAATCTTCATGACATTGCACTAGACAGTGGTTTCTTAGATATGATACCCAAAACACAAGCAACAAAAGAAAAAAGATGAATTTGACTTTATCAAAATTTTAAAACTTTGTGTTTCAAAAATACTGTCATCCAAATACCAATGGCATTTTTCACAGATCTAGAACAAATAATTTTAAAATTTGTATGGAAACACAAAAGACCCAAAATAGCCAAAACAATCTTGAGAAAGAAGAACAGAGCTGAAGGAATCATGCTTCCTGATATGCTACAAAGGTACAGTAATCAAAACAGTATGGTACCAGCACAAAAACAGACACATTGATCAATGTAACAGAATAGAGATCCCAGAAATAAACCCACTCACTTATGGTCAATTAATCAATGAGAAAGGAGGCAAGAATACACAATGGAGAAAAGACAGTCTCTTCAATAAGTGGTGCTGGGAAAACTGAACAGCTACATGTAAAAGAATGAAGTTAGCATATTCTCTAACACTATACACAAAAATAAACTCAAAATGGATTGAAGGCTGGATACTATAAGGCTCCTAGAGGAAAACATAGGCAGAACACTCTTGGACATAAATCACAGCAATATTTTTTTTTGGATCTGTCTCCTAAAGCAAAGGAAATAAAAACAAAAATAAACAAATCGGACCTAATTAAACTTAAAAGCTTTTGTACAGCAAAGGAAAGCACTGACAAATGAAAAGACAACCTACTGAATGGCAGAAAATATTTGCAAATGATAGGATCAATAAGGGGTTAATATCCGACACATATAAACAGCTCGTACAACTCAACATCAAAAAAACAGACGACCCAATTAAAAAATGGGCAGAAGACCTGAATAGACATTTTTCCAAAGAAGAAATGCAGATGGCCAACAGGCACATGAAAAGATGCTCAACATCGCTAATCATCAGGGAAATGCAAATCAAAACCACATTGAGGACTTCTTAGGTGGTGCAGTGGTTGAAAGTCCGCTTGCCAATGCAGGAGACATGGGTTTGAGCCCTGCTCTGGGAAGATTCCACATGCCATGGAGCAACTAGGCCCGTGCGCCACAACTATTGAGCCTGTGCTCTAGAGCCCACGAGCCACAACTATTGAGCCCATGTGCCATGGCTATTGAAGCCCACACACCTAGAGCCTGTGCTCCACAACAAAAGAAGCCACTACAATGGGGAGCCTGCGCACCACAATGAAGAGTAGCCCCCGCTTGCAGCAACTAGAGAAATCCCGTGTGCAGCAACGAAGACCCAACACAGCCAACAAATAAATTAAATAAATAAATTTATTAAAAACAAAAACAAAAAAAACCCCACAATGGGATATCACCTTACACCTGTCCGAATGGCTATCATGAAAAAGAACACAGATAACAAATGTTGGGGAGGATGTGGAGAAAAGGGAACCCTCCTACACTGTTGGTGGGAATGTAAATTTGTGCAGCCACTGTGGAAAACAGTACAGAGGTTTCTCAAAAAACTAAAAATAAAACTACCATATGACCCAAAAATTCTGCTCCTGGGTATATATCCAAAAAAAGCAAAAACACCAATTCAAAAAGATACATGCACCACAATGTTCATAGCAGCATTATTTATCATTGCCAAGGTATGGAAGCAACCTAAGTGTCAATCAACAGATGAATGGATAAAGAATAAGTGATATATACATATATATACATATATATATTTCCCACTGAAATATATATATATATTCATATATCCATATGAATGGATAAAGAATAAGTGAGATTTATATATACATTTCCCCACTGGAAATATATATATATATATCAATGGAATATCACTCAGCCATAAAAAAGGAGAAAATTTTGCCATTTGCAGTAACATGGATGGACTTAGAGGCCATTATGCTAAGTGAAATATGTCAGACAGAGAAAGACAAATGTTGTATATCACTTATATGTGAAATCTAAAAAATACAATGAATTAGTGAATAAAACAAAAAAAAAAGCAGACACAGATATAGAGAACAAACTAGTGGTAACCTGTGGGGACAGGGAAGGGGGGAGGGGCAATGTGGGGGAGGGGCAATATAGGGTAGAGGAGAAAAAGGGGGTTATTATGGGATAATATGAAATGAGTGTGAAATTTTTGAAAATTGTAAAACACTATAAAATTTAAAGAATCTTTCATTCAATAAAAAATAATTTTAAAAAATTAAACTAAAAAAAAGGAAACAGGGGGCTTCCTAGGTGGTGCAGTGGTTGAGAATCTGCCTGCCAATACAGGGGACACGGGTTCGATCCCTGCCCCAGGAAGATACCACATGCTGTGGAGCAACTAAGCCCGTGCACCACAACTATTGAGCCTGTGCTTTAGAGCCTGTGAGTCACAACTATTGAGGCCATGTGCTGCAACTACTGAAGCCCATGCGCCTAGAGCCCATGCTCTGCAACAAGAGAAGCCACGGCAATGAGGAGCCCGCGCACCACAATGAAGAGTAGCCCCCACTTACTGCAACTAAAAAGAAAGCCCGCGCACAACAAAAAAGACCCAACACAGCCAATAAAATAAATAAATAAATAAATTTATAAAAAACAAAACAAAACAAACAAAAAAAGAAAACAGGGAAATATTAAAAAAAAAGAAAAGAAAAAGATATTATCAAAGTCTGGGAGGTACTTCAGAAATACCTTTGTTTCCCAGGTTTCTCAGCAGACTTCCCTGACCAGTTGCTAGCTGTGTGATCCTCTAGAGACCCTAGGACACTGCAGCTATATGAGAACACAAAGATGGTGGTCATTTGCTGAGGCCAACTGGCCACCCAGAAGGTCAGAAGGCAGCAGCTCTTTCTTGTAGTCACTGTGCCCCACAGCCAACACTCAGACTGTCAATGTGCTGCTGTATCTCCAGCTTCACTTTTCTACATTTCCAAACTGACCATTTCAAGCTGGCACTCTTTTTTCATATAAATAATAGTGTGTTCTTGGCAATAATCAAGCCCTGCTCTTCTTGCTTTTTGTGCATTAACAGTTTTATAACGTCAACAAAATTGTATTAAGCGTGCCTTATACGAGGCACTGTGCTAGCTACTTTAGGTCTGAGAGGTACTCTATCTAAAGTGGTAAGATACCGAAACAATCTAAATGCCCATCAACAGATGAATGGATAAAAAAAGATGTGGTATATACACACAATGGGCTGTTATTCAGCCATGAGAAAGGAGGATATTCTGCCATTTGCAACCACAGGGATGGACCTTGAGCACATTATGCTACGTGAGATAAGTCAGACAGAGAAAGGAAAATACTGTATGGTCTCACTTACACATAGAATCTAAAAAAGTCAAACAAAATAATAGAGTCAAATGATGGTTACCAAGGGGTGGGTGTAGGGTATGAAAACTGACATTGTTAAAGGATACCAACCTGCAAGGAGTAGTAAATACGCCATAGTGCTCTAATGCCCCCTATAGTGAACACAGACAACAATATTGTACTATACTTAGGTGATGTGATAAATTTTGCCACAACGGCAATCATATTGCAATATATAAATGTATCAAAGTAACACATACACCTTAAATTTACACCATGTTGTATGTCAAATAGATTCAATTTAAAAATAATCATTTTTTTTTAATTTGCAAATATTTGTGTTTAGGTCTGTCTCCTAGCTATCTGGCAGCTTGAGACTCTATAGTCAGTATTCCTGGCTGCTGGGTACACCCCAGCTCAGCTTTCAGTCTCATTCCTTATGTATTGATTTTATTAGGCTTCCCTCAGGGTTCTAGGAGTGCCTCAGTGTGGCTGCTATACACCCCTTACGGACATAATTTTTTTTACAGGCATAATTTTGTGTACAACTCTACCTAGTAGTAACAGTAAGAGTGAGTAGCTATTATGCATGTCTTATGTGCAGTGGCACATGAAGTGCCTTAAATGCATTATTTCACTTGATTTTTAAAACAATCCTATGCTGTACATATTACTAATGTCTCCATTATACAGACGAGGAAACTGGAGCAGAGAGAGGCCAAGTTACTTTTCCCAGAGTCACACAGTCAGAGCCAAGACTCTGACCCAAGTCTGTCTGTCAAACTACAGAAGGTATGTGCTTAACCACGATGCCAGATATTGCCTCCTTACAATATTCATCTGATGCTCCAGCCAGCCTGAATTATGAAAAAAAAAATCAAAATAGGCCCGATGACTTTCATGTAAGAAATGAAAAGTACGTTATACTTTTTTAGAAAGATTTGTATCCAAAGTGGCTAAAAATATTTTAAGCATGGGTGCTTAACGGAGTAAGCATTAGTTATCAGAAAAATCCACTTATGTAAAACGACTCATTCTCCAACAATGCCAGACCCAGTAGGTGTTTCTGTATCATCTAGTATTCTTAGAACTGCAAAGAAGCTTGGTATACCTTCTGGCAGCTTCAAAGTGCATAAATCATTGGCAATCTCACCATGTTTTTATTTAACAAATAAAAAAGAAAATACCATGATCTGTTTATAGCAGACATCATTCCATAAGGGATATAGAGTAGGTTACACCTACTTCAAGAGCCATACACACCCATATGCCCATGCACACACACAGCGAGAGCAAGAGAGAGCGCTAAAATTTGGCAATAGGGAAATCTGGAATAAAACATTCTGAGACAAGCATAGCTTGATGCTATGGCTAACTTTAGGGAAAATTCTGAAGGAAGCAAAGTTTATCTGGGGCAAAGGTACTTGTGCTACTACTACTAATAGCTAAAACTTGGAGAAGACTTAGCATGTACCATGCACTCTTCCGGGACACGAATTCATTGAAATCTCACACCAATCCTATGAGACAGGAGCTGCTATTCTTCCCATTTTACAGGTGAGGAGATTGAGGCATAGAGGCATAGTAAAGTAACACGCCCAAGGTCATTAAGCTACTAGAGGGATAAAACTGAGATTTGAAACCTGAGCAGTCTAACGTCCGAGTCCAGGCTCTAACCACTAGTAATACTTCTCCACAAGTACTAATAACACACATCTACACTTCTGTCCCTGGCCCTGTGCTGAGCACTCTACGTACATTACTTTATAGATCTTTGGAGGTTGGAGCTCTTAGCTTTAAATTATTATGCAGTTTCTCATTTGATCCTTACAACAACCCCAATGAGGTAGCTACTATTGTGTCCATTTTACAGATAGAAACACTGAGGCACAGAGACATTAAATAATTTGATACACAGACGGAAGTATCACCTCCTTTTCAGCAACATCCCCTTTACTTGCTGTAAGGATCCACATTAACATAAAAGAAAGCAACGTAATTTAATAAACAATTTCTTCCTTAGGGCCAGGTTCTTTCAAGGCCTCTGTTCTAAAGTGTTAGTGGGAAAAAGTGACAATAATCTTTCCACTCTTCCCACCTCAGGGGGATTACAGTAACGCTCTGCAGCAGCCAGTGGCCTGCTTTGGGCTCCACTTAGTAGGGACTCACACCACACAAGCTCTGGCACCGAAAGCCTGCTTTCAGGGCTTGGGTGCTATTTTTTTTTAATTAATTTATTTATTTATTTATTTTATTGCCTGTGCTGGGTCTTCGTTGCTGCACACGGGCTTCCTCTAGCTGCAGCGAGCGGGGACTACTCTTCATTGTGGTGCGTGGGCTTCTCATTGCGGTGGCCTCTCTTGTTGCAGAGCACGGGCTCTAGGCACGTGGGCTTCAGTAGTTGAGGCACATGGGCTCAGCAGTTGTGGCTCACGGGCTCTGGAGCGCAGGCTCAATAGTTGTGGTGCACGGGCTTAGTTGCTCTGTGGCATGTGGTATCTTCCTGGGGCAGGGATCGAACCCGTGTCCCCTGCATTGGCAGGCAGATTCTTACCCACTATGCCACCTAGGAAGTCCTTGGGTGCTATTTTTTAAAGGTACCATATTTTGGGTTTGTTTTTTTTGTTTTGTTTTTAACTGAATTATAGTTGATTTACAATGTTGTGTTAATTTCTGCTGTACAGCAAAGTGACTCAGGTATACATCTACATGCATTCTATTTTTTTATATTCTTTTCCATTATGGTTTATCATAGGATATTGAATATAGTTCTCTGTGCTATAGAGTAGGATAAAAGTACCATATTTGACTCTTTGCTCTTTTTTTTCCTTTTTTCTTTTTCTTTTTTTTTGGCCATGCTGTGTGGCATGCAGGATCTTAGTTCCCCGACCAAGGATCAAACCCTGCTCCCTGCAGTGGAAGCATGGAGTCTCAACCACTGGACCACCAGGGAAGTCCAGAAGGTACCATATTTTGAATTTTGATTTTGTTTTGTTTTGGAATTGGTTTCTGGAAAAGACAAACTAGCAAGCCACGACTGGGGACCACTGGGGACCATTTCCACAAAATGCTTCCTCTGTTTAACAGTGAAAATAAACAGAGTACTTTTACTACACCATCTTCACTAGCAGAGTGAAAAATGATGACCACAAGAAGGCAATCTGGGTGGGCTTACCTCCACTTGAAGGGCTGCACATCCTTTCAGAAAGTCACTGATGTTGTTGGTGCAGTCAGCTTCGGTTTGGGGCTCCAGACAGTACTAGAGAAACAGTCAAATGTCACTTAGGGACTGTCATCACATGCAGGGCACATCATTGCATCATTCACTGATAACTAGATAAGGTAGACTTTTTAAGGCGGGGCCAACGTTGCTGTCAATCCAGGAAGAGAAATTAACCACTGAAGGAAGTGATGCAAAAATCTAAACGGTCGATCTTGTTTCAAATGTCACCAAACCCTTAGTCCCAAGCCATCTCTCCTTACAAACTTTTTCTCATGCTTTCTGCCAAAGCGTGGTGATAGCAAATTAGAGAGACCCTGAAAGTTTTTTTTTATCCTGGTTCCTACTTTCAACCTATTACCACCCTCCATCATCCTCATGAGAATTTATTAAAAATTATATTTTCTCCTTCACTGTTCTCTACATCTGATCACATTTCTCGACATGTTCCCACCATTTTATCACTGTTTCAAGTTTGAGAAATTATAAGTAAATCAGCATGTTCAATAAAAATACAAACTGGCTCAAGGGGGCAAAAGAACTATACTCACCATCACATTCCCTGCTGACCTTAAGAAAATAATTGCAAAACTCCACCTTTAAGCTTACTTAAAGTGCCCACGTTTTAAATTACCCATCCTCATGATCATGGGTTTCCAACACTCACAACTTTGAACTTTTAAAAGAGAGTAAGGTTAGTTTCACTTTGAACACACGTTGCATTCGAAATGTATATTTGGTTTCTATTGTTTTAACAAACTTGTGACATTTTGGATTATTTCTCTTGGTTGCTAAATAGCCTCTCTTTCAATGGGTATTTTATTTCTTTGAGAAGAAAATCTACACTGAATTTAGTCATACCATCAGTAAGCACCGTCAATATCTGTTAGAAATCATCCCATTATTCCACAGACTCACGTGTACCCCAAGTGCAAAACATGTCCTTGGTACACAGGGAGGTATAACATGCATCTCTGTGACAGAGCATGCTCATGACATGGGTGTTCTCCTTGTCCCCTGGCACCAGTGGTGTAACAGGTTTTTACTGTACTAATCTTCGGTGGCCAGTTACTAAAGGATAACATTTCATTTTCTGACTTTTTCCAACTACAAAAACAGAAAAAATGTCTAAGTCTTAGAAAGAACTTAAAGTACGAGCGTCCCGTGACCCAGGCAAGTGAAAATCTCCAGAGTGACATTATTGCTGCTCTCTGGTGGTAAGTAACCCCAAAGATACTGTGAATTTCCCTTACCTTTTCTACAGAGCCAGGCCTAAGTCTGTTCATCAGTTTGCATAGCACTACCCCATTTTTCAGCGAGGACTTCAAGAACTCCTCCGGATCACAGATGGTCTTTTTGGGGGAATCTAATACTCCCAAGGATATAAGCCATGTCACGATGCGCTCTTCTGGATTCATTACTGAGGACTGTACGCTCCGAACAGCTCTCTGGGGCAGCTGCAAGGACTAAGCCACATCCGCGATTGCATCTGCTGTTGTCTTCCTTTTTATGAGCTCTCTTCTCGTGCTTGCAGTGCAAAGCTCTAAAACAACTTTTCTTAGACGACGGTGGAAGCCACTCCAATTATGGGATTTGAAAACCACAGAGCTCACACTCAAAGATGTGGAAACAGAATGAATGGGGGGAAAAAATCCTGGATAACACTGGGTTTCTTTTTCAAATCTGCAAAACAAATTCATTAGGATTTTTTTTAAAAAAAGAAGAAATACATACACACACACACACACACCCAAAAAAAAAAAAAAAGAAAAACCTAACGGTGCAAGAAGCTGTAAGGGAAGGAAGTGAGGAGGATGCTGGGGAGGGAGGAGAGAGAAGGAAGCGAGGGCTCTGGGAAAACAGAGGTGAGCCAGCACTTCAGGGGACCTTGGAAGTGAGATACTCATGGGCCAGTCTGGGAAAAAGCTGTCAATAAACAGTCTAGCCCCAGTGAAAATCTGGCTTCTGTCAAGAGGAAGATGCCAACTGGCTCTTAGGTCAGACAGATCTGAGCCTTGTGGGGAGCTGTGCTGGCACAACAGGGCTCAAAGAAGGTAGGCTGGGAAAATTCTTCCAAGAAATGGCCAGATGTCCTCATCCTGTCTCACCGAGATGATGTGTCACGATCATGCCTTGCAAAACACGTTGAGCTGCATGGTGACAACATGCCAAGCAGATGAAGATTGTGCCTGCTGTCAGCCATCACTGTGTATAAGCACAGGCTAGAAGAATGGCATTTTACTTTGCAGCCAAAAAGCTATGTTTAGGGAAATAGACTAAGGATAACATCTGACATCCTGTTTACTTGCATTCTTGAGCGATTCTTTTTCTGGACCTGGTTCCACTACACAATCCAGCTGCAGTACCCTTAGCAAAGGCTCAGACACAGTCATATTGGTGGGTAAAAAGCATTTGAAAACAGAACTTTTGAGAACAAAGGAATACTTGTCCTCTGTCTACACTGCAGTCTGTAAGGTTGATGTTTCCCCAACAAGAAACACTTGGCCTTAAAAATACTGGTACCTGACCAGGTAGTTGTAAAGCCCCTAACAAATCAGCTATCAGTTTTGGGTGAGATTTTTTCTTTTTGGTTCTTAATAAAGTAAAAATCTTCCATTTAAAAAATTCCCCAGTTGCATGACAGACACCAAACATAAATGTATTCTTAGTAGAAACATTATATGTTTATTTTAAGTCCAGAGCCAAGAATTGTAGCTCTAGCAACTGATATTAACTCTTCTGCTTGTGTAGGCTTAATTCCAGATAAAGCATGAGCTTCCAAGGCTGTATGATAAGTCACCACAGCATTGGAGGACCTAACTGGACCACTTTTAGCCACAGTACGTTGCCCATTGGTAAATGTTATTAAATCTGCATATCTTTTTGGCCACGTCTCGCAGCTTGCAGCACCTTATTTCCCCAACCAGAGATTGAACCCAGGCCATGGCAATGAGCGCTCCGAGTCCTAACCACTGGACTGCTAGGGAATTCCCTAAATCTGCATTTTTAACAAGAATGTCACATAAATCAGGTCAGAATTTTCAAAATTTGCACTCCTCAAAGCTGGGGGTGAGGCTATAGTCAATTTCAGTTCTTCAAAAGGCTTTTCAGATTCTAAGCACCAAACCAGAAGGTCCAGAGGAATACCAGGCAATTGCTTCGTCAGAGGTCTCATCCCCTCTGCAAAAACTGGAATCCACTATCTACAACTTTTTTGTACTAGTCTCAAAATTATCTAAGGTTTTTTTTTTTTTAAGTAACTGTTAGATCTGCAAAATGGGCTGCGTCCTAGACTGTCACACTCTGTGGTCTACAGCTGACAACAGATGTCCTGTTTTACCTCAGATCAGCAATACTGCAATTTGTGTAGTGAAGACTTATGCCCTTGTGAAGCAAAGAATTGTACCAAAGCCAAAGTATCAATTAGTTTTACATTGTTCTTTGGTTTCTGAGACTAGCAGCAAACCATCTACATTTTGAAAATTATAAATCTCTCTAGTGGAATAAATTTCTCTGTTTTCTAGTAAATGATTAGAAAATACAGAAGGGGAGTCTCAAAACCCTTGAGGAATGCTTTGCCGTAAATACTGGACTCCTTCAGAAGCAAAAGCAAATAAAAACAGAGTCATCCACTAGAGGAACAAGAAGAGGAAGGAGAGAAGGAAGGAAGCAAGGAAGGAAGGAAAGAAGGAAGGAAGGAAGAGAAAAAGAGAGGAGGACTTCCCTGGTGGCACAGTGGTTAAGAATCCGCCTGCCAATGCAGGGGACACGGACTCTTTGCTCTGGGAAGATCCTACATGCTGTGGAGCAACTAAGCCCGTGCGCCACAGCTACTGAAGCCCACGCGCCTATAGCCCGTGCTCCGCATCAAGAGAAGCCACCGCAATGAGAAGCTCATGCACCACAACAACAAAGGCCAAATGCAGTGCCCCCCCCCCGCCCCCGCAAAAGAAAAGAGAGAGAGGAAGGAAGGCAGGCAGGCAGGGAGAAAGAAAGAAAAGAAAGAAAGAAAGAAGAAAGAAAGAAAGAAAGAAAGAAAGAAAGAAAGAAAGAAAGAAAGAAAGAAAGAAAGAAAGAGGAAGAAAGAAAGGAAGAAAGAAAAAGAAATAGAAAGAAAGGGAGAGAAAGGAAGGGAGAAAGGGAGAAAGAAAGAAGGAAACAGGTGAGGGATGTGAGCTAGGGCTTATGGTAGAAGATGCTATTACAGAACTGGACTCCCTAGTAGCAGTAGGGCTGTTAAGATTCTGGGATATGTGATGTCAGGTGGTAGCACTTAAGCATCAGGAGCAAGGTGGGTATAATCACTGTAATGGGCAGCAAGGTTAGAATCTCACCAAAGCCTGTCTGACCCACACATCTCAAATGAGATGATTCATAAAACACTGTGTTCCTAGGGGCATTATGTGCTTCTCTCTCTTTCTCTTTCTCTCATTCATATATATATATGTACATATATATATGTGTGTGTGTGTGTGTGTGTGTGTGTGTGTGCATAGGTGTGTGTGTATATATATTTAAAAAGACAAAAATTAAATAAGCAGAAGTCTGAGGTTGCTATAGACTGAATGTTTGTGTCCCTCTCAAGCTTCATATGTTGAAACCTTAGGGAGATGATTAGGTCCTGAGGGTGGAGCCCTCATGAATGGGATTAGTGCCTTTACAAAAGAGACCCCATAGAGATCCCTCAGCCCTTCGGCCATCTGAAGTTACAACAAAAAGATGGCTGTCTATGAACCAGGAAGTGAGTTTTCACCAAACAACACATCTGTCATCACCTTGATCTTGGACTTCCCAGCCCCCAGAACTGTGAAAAATAAATGTTTTGTTGTTTATAAGCCAATCAGTCTCTACTGTTTTTATAGAAGGTCAAATGGACTAAGACAGAGGTCAACTGCCCCAGTGGAAAGTCACAACTCCATTCTCAATTTCCAGAACTAAGACAGTTCTCAGACCCCTATATCCATAAAATGAAGGTGAGGCCAGGTTCCCATGAGGAAGGACCCTACAACACATAGAAAGTATATCTGGTAGTGATTTCCCCAGTCTGTTTCCAAAAGGATCTATGACCATTTACTCAGCGGGGGAAAGTGGAATATACTTTCAAGGTCTCTTGGAACCAGGAAATAAGTAGACACTAATACCCAGGAGCCCAAAGTGCTACTGTGGCTGCCCTGTTAGAGTGGGGTTTATGAGGGTCAGGTAATAATAAGGAGATAAAGAGTACTGGCTCAGGTCTGTCTCTGTAAGTGCAATAGTCATCTACATGGCTCCCAGATGAATAATTGCAATGAATATATTAGCAGTTAGTAGAAATCTTACTTCAGTTCCTTGATCTATGAAGTAAGAGCTATTGAAAGGCCCTATGGAAGACCCTAAAACTCTTCCCCCAAAAAAACTCTCCAACGACCAAAATAGTAAAAAAAAAAATTTTTAATCACATCCCTGGGCAGGTGCGGGGGTGCAAAGATTAGTGTCACTCTCAAAACATTAAATGATGTAGGAGTCATGATCCCCAACACATGTGCCCATTTAATCAGCCTGGCACCTGTCCAGTAATAGTCCCAATTACATTTGCTGAGCTGGATATGGTATCTTTACTAGAACAGATTAACACAGCCTCCAGTAGGTGGTAGGTGGCCGCTTGTTTGGGGCAGATATATTCTTTAACACACATCAGGAAGGAAAATCAAAAATAGGTTCCATTCATGTGGGACAGATACCAATATATATTCACAGTCTTACCCCAGGGCTGTGTTATTTCAAATCCTGCCCTTTCTCATAGCACAAAGGAATGTGCTATCCACATGTGGATACTTCATAGAACATCATACTGGTCTACCATACTGATGGTATCATGTTAATAGGATCTGATGAGCGAAAAGCAAAAGTACCTTGGATGCCCTGATAAGACACACTCTAGAGAGTCAGAGATAAACCTTACAATTCAGGGGCCAGGGATGTAAGTGAAGTATTTATTTATTTATTTATTTATTTATTTATTTATTTATATAAATTAGTTTATTAATTTATTTTTGGCTACATTGGGTCTTCGTTGCTGCATGCAGGCTTTCTCTAGTTGCAGCGACTGGGGGCTACTCTTCATTGTGGTGAGCGTCTTCTCATTGCAGTGGCTTCTCTTGTTGCAGAGCACAGGCTCTAGGCACGTGGGCTTCAGTAGTTGCAGCATGCAGGCTCAGTAGTTGTGGCACACGGGCTTAGTTGCTTTGCAGCACATGGGATCTTCCCAGACCAGAGCCCGAACCCATGTCCCCTGTATTAGCAGGCGGATTCTTAACCACTGTGCCACCAGGGAAGCCCCAAGTGAAGTTTTTAAGAGATGTAGCATCTGGGGAATATGATTGTTGCACTTTGAACCTTGTACCTCTAAGAAAGACTACAAAGCTGGGCCCCTTTTTGTCTGGAAGCAACATTCTGTGCTTGGGAATACTGCACTTCTCTGTTTATTGAATGACATGGAAGGCTACTAGTTTTGAATGGAGCCCAGAGCAAGAAAGGGCTCTCTGTACAATCTTACCACTTGGGTCATATGATCCAGAAAGTTCCATGATACTAGAAGTATCTGTGGTTCAAAAAAAAAAAATGACATGTGCAGTCTCTGACAAGGATAGGAGCAAGGCCATGCCATGTGGAGGCAAAGAACTATATACCATTTGAAAAAGAGCTCCTGGCATGCTGCTGGACCCTAGAAGAGATCGAACATCTGAACTTGGGACATCAAGTGACCATGTTGCCAGAAACGCCCATCATGAGCTGGATTCTGTCAGATCTACCCAGTCACAAGGTTGTGCAGACCTAGTAGCAATCCATTCTAAGACAAAGTGGTACATCCAGCAGGACTGGGCAGAGGCAGGGCACACAAGGAAGCTGTAGGAACAGGTGGTCCAGACACTTATGTCACCCACCTCTCCCTCACATCCCACCTATGGGCACATGAAAGGGAACATCCCTTATGACCAGCTGACGTACAAGGAAAGAGCTCAAACTTGGTTCCTGGATGGGTAGGCTCAGTGTTTGGGTATAAGCTGAAAATGTGCAGCTGCTTCCCTACCACCCCACTTAAGGATGTCCCTGAAAGACAGTGGGGAGAGCTTTTAGTGGTACACTTGGTCATCCACTTTATGTGGATGAAGTTATAATACATATTGGTCCACAGGCAACAGTGAATGGCTTGGTTGGTTGGTCAGGGGCTTGGAAGGAAAGATGGAAAGATTGGGGTCAAGGAGGTATGAGAAAGAGGCATGTGGGTAGACTTGTGGGAATGGGCACAAAGTCAAGGGTTTTGTCTTCACCTTAACACCCACTAGGAAGCATCCACTGCAGAAGAAGCACTAAACAACCATGGAGACAGGATGACCTGACCAGTTGATATCAGCCAGTCTGTCCTCTGCCACCCAGTTCTTGAACAATGAAGTAGGCACAGGGGCAGTACATAGGCCCATCAGCAAGGGCTTCACTGGTGAACACATCCCCATGCCCAAATGTCTAACCTTCCAGCAACAGAGACCAACACCAAGTTCCCAGTATGGCACCACCCCTTGAGGATATCCATCAGTCACTTGTTGCCAAAATGATTACATTTGACCCCTTCCCTTTGAAAAGGTCAACTGTTCATTTTGACACACATGCCAAGTACGGGTTTGCCTTTACTGGCCCATAAGGCCTCAGTCAGCACCACTCTCTGAGGGTTCACAGAGCATCTGATCTACCAACATATGCCAAATTCCCAGTTCCATGGGGAGAAGTAAGTGAGGGGCACAGAGAAGCCTGGAGTGTTACTTCAACAGATGTCCCTCCACCTGCAAACTAGGGGAATAAGGAATAAGTAACCCCCTCATCTTGGGTTGGTTTCCCAGAAGCAGTTGCTGAAATGTACACGCAATTAACTTAAGGAAGTGCTCCCAGGGCAACCTGATAAGAGAATGGAGGAAGTGGGACAGGAAAGGGGAAGAAGCTAAACAAATGTGTACTTTCTGGCAACATCTTGTGGAGGGTTGCTTCAGCGTGATCCAACAGGGGAACAATGGATGTAAATTCTGGCTCAGAACTTGTCCCTACTTGAGGCAAAGGAACTACATTTTCATACTCCCACAGCAGTCAGTCACTGGGTAAAGACTGTCTGTGGCTTGCAGGTGGGAAGGAAAGGGGTTGTGTAAGGATGACCGTAGATTCACAGGCAATGCCAGCTCTCTGCGTGTGCAAGCAAAGCAGCTCCATTAACCCAAAAACAGGCTTCTAAGAGCATTAGAGACACAGGTGCACATCTTTAGAAGCAAAGAGACACAAAAGCCAGTGGAATGGTACTCATAAATTGTTAAAGGGATTGGAGGTATATGGAAAAACACTCCTGTTTTTCTTTACACACTCACTACTCTTGGTACTAGTCACCAGATACGTGTGGGGTTTTCCCACACCAAGCATTCTGCGACCCCAGCTGGGTGTCCTACAATTTAACTCAATTCTATCACTATTTTCAGGTAGATAGTGTCAGACTCAACAGGTTAAGGGCTCAGTCCCACAAGATTGTCCCCACATCAGACGCTAATCACAAATCTAGGTTACCTGTGCTTCTGACCAACAGGCTATAAATCCTATAAACTGGAGGTTCCCACGACCTCTGATTTTAATTTGCTACAGTGGCTCACAGAACTCAGGAAGAGTTTATAGTTGATCCTTGAACAACACGAGTTTGAACTATGAGTGCCCACTTATATGCAGATTTTTTCAATAATAAATACGACCATAGTATATGATCTGCCATTGGTTGATATGAAACCTCGGATTTGGAGGAATCGCCTGCACGGAGAGGATTTTCAACTGTGTAGAGGTGCCCCAACCCTCAAATTGCTCAAAGATCAACTGTACTTACTAGTATCGATTTATTATAAAAGGATACAACTTACAACTCAGGAATATCCAGATGGACAAGATGCACTGGGCAAGTCTGCGGGCAGGAATGCAGAGCTCCATGCCCTCTCCAGGCGAACCATTTTCCCAGCACCTCCATGTGTTCACCAACTGGGCAGCTCTCTAAACCCATCCTTTTGGGTTATTATGGAGGTTTCATTCCTTAGGCATGAATGATTAAATCACTGGTCATTGGTGATTGATTCAGCTTCTACCCCCTCTCCCATTCCTTACAGGTTGGAGGTTGGGGGTGAAAGTTCCAACTCTCTAATCACACGGTTGGTTCCCCTAGCAACCAGCCCCATCTTAGGGGCTTTCCAAAAGTCACTCATTAACATAAACTCAGATGTGGTTCAAAGGGGCTTGTTGCACATAAGAAAAGACACCTTAATCTCTCTTATCACTTAAGAAATTCCAAGGGTTTTAGGAGCTCTGTGCCAGTAATGGTGAGGTACACACACACACACACACACACACACACATTTTTTTTTTTTGGCTGCACGCAGGCTTCCTCTAGTTTTGACCAGCGGGGACTACTCTTCATTGCAATGTGCAGGCTTCTCAATGCAGTGGCTTCTCTTGTTGCAGAGCACGGGATCTAGATGTGCGTGGGTCAGTAGTTGCAGCACGTGGGCTAAGTAGTTGTGGCGCACAGACTTAGTTGCTCTGTGGCATGTAGGATCTTCCTGGACCAGGGATTGAACCCATATCCCCTGCATTGGCAGGCGGATTCTCAACCACTGCACCACCAGGGAAGTCCTTGCCTTCAGTTTTTGTTTTTGTTTAATTGCAAAATGATCACCACAACAAATCTAGTTAACATCCATCACCACACATAATTAACAACTTTTTTTTCTTGTGATGAGACTTTCTAAGATCTACTCTGTTAGCAACTGTCTTCAGTTCTGAAGAATAGTTTTTCTGGATATAGGACTTTCGTTTGACAGATTTTTCTTTCAATACTTTGTGTCTTATCCCACTGCATTCTAGTGGCCACTGTTTATGATGAGAAGTCAGATATTAACACACGTTTATCACATGTGCAGATTCACAGAACCATTACCACAAAGTGTATAACTGTTCTATCATCACAAGGTTCCTTTATGCAATCTCTTACAGCCACCTCAAAAACCTTCCATGCACCAATCCCCAATCCTTAGCAACTACTAATCTGTTTCCCATCTCTATAATTTTGTGATTTTAAGAATGTTATATAAATTGGGGCTTCCCTGGTGGCACAGTGGTTAAGAATCTGCCTGCCAGTGCAGGGGACACAGTTTCGAGCCCTGGTCCGGGAAGATCCCACATGCCACAGAGCAACTAAGCCCATGTGCCACAACCACTGAGCCTGCACTCTAGAGCCCATGAGCCACAACTACTGAGCCCACATGCCACAACTACTGAAGCCCGTGCACCTAGAGCCAGTGCTCTGCAACAAGAGAAGCCACCGCAATGAGAAGTCCGTGCACCAGAACAGAGAGTAGCGCCTGCTCACCACAACTAGAGAAAGCCCGTGTGCAGCAACAAAGATCCAACACAGCCAATAAATAAATAATTTTTTTAAGAAAAGAATGTTATATACATGAAATCATATATTATGTAACATTTGGGACTGACTTTGTTCACTTAGCATAATGCTCTGGAGATTTATCTAGTTTGTGGCATGAATCAAGTTCATGCTTCTTTATTGCTGCATATTATTGCATGGTATGGAGGTAGCACATTTTGTTTAATCATTCACCCACTGAGGTGCATTTGGGTTACTGCCGGTTTTGGGCTATGATGTATAAAGCTGCTTTACACATTCAGATACTGATCTTTCTGTGCACATAAGTTTTCATTTTTCTGGGATAAGTGGCCAAGAGTATGCTTGCTGCATCATATGGTAAGTGTAAGCATAATTTCTAAGGAAACTTCTAAAATGTTTTCCAGAGTGGCTATACCATTTTACATCACCACCACCAATATATCAGTGATCCAGTTTTGGTACACCTTTGCCAGGATTTGGAGTTATCACAATTTTTCATTTTAGCCAACCTGACAGGTGTATAGTGATACCTCATTTCAGTCTGCATTTGTGTTTCTCTAATGATTAATGATGTTGGCCATCTTATCAACTCTTATGTACCATCTGTTATTTTCAGTGAAATGTCTGTGCATATTTTTTGCCTGATTTCTAATTAGATTGTTTTTCTACTTTTGAATTTTTAAAGTTCTTTATATATTCTAGATACAAGGCCTTTGTCAGATATGCGGTTTGAAAATATTTCCTCCCAGTCTTTAGCTGGTCTTTTCCTCCACTTAACAGGGTCTTCTGCAGAGCAAAACCATATTATTTCGATGAGGTTCAATTTGCCCATTGTTTCCTTTAAGGATTGTGTTTCTGTATCAGGTCAAAAACAAACAAACAAACAAACAAAAAACTCTTCACTTGGCCCTAGGGTCCAAAGATTTTTTCATGTTTTATTTTTTCTAAAAGTTTTATAATTTTACATTTTATATCTGTCTGAGATTCATTTGGAATTAACTTTTGAAAAGATGTGAGGTTTAGGTTGATCAAGGTTAATTTTTTGGCCACAGAGATGTCTAATTGCTTCAGCATCGTTTGTTCAAAAGGCGATTATTCCTTCTCCACTGAAATCCTTTTATGCCATTTCAAAAATCCTTTGGGCATATTTGTGGGGGTCTATTTCTCGGTTCTCTATTCTCTTCCACTCATCTATTTGGCTATCCCTCCACCAATACCACATTGTCTTGATTACAGTAGCTACGTACTACACCTTAACATCAAGTAGAGAAATTCCTCTCACTTTAATTTTTCAAATTTGTTTTAGGTATTTTAGGACCTATGCCTTTCCATGCAAACTTTAGTATAGGCTTATATATGTGTCTCTGTCAATTTATATGATCATATGATGTTATTCCTTAGTCTGTTGACACAGTGGATTGTATTAATTGATTCTTGAGTATTGAACCAATCTTGTATTACTAGAATAATCCCACTTGGTTGTGTATGATTCATTTTGTACATTGCTGGAGTTGATTTGCTAGTATTTGAGTATTTTTGTGTCTAACTTCGTGAGAGGTATTAGTTTATAGTTTTCTCTTTTATGCTATCTCTGTCCGGTTTTGGTATCACAGTAGCACTGGCCTGATAAAATGAGCTACAAAGTGTTCCCTCGTCTTCTATTTTCTTGGGGAGATCGTATAATGTTGATGTTAATTCTTTAAATGTTTGGGAGAATTCTCCAGTAAAACGATACGAGCATGGAGATTTCTATTTTTTAATTAATTTTATTAGTTATCTATTTTATACATATTAGCGTATATATGTCAACCCCAGTCTCCCAATTCGGAGGTTTCTTTCTTTCTTTTTTCTTTTTTTCAGAGATTTCTTTTTAAGGAGCTTTTTTGGTTTGTGGATTCAAACTTCTTTGGTGGTGAAAGGACTATTCGGGTGATCTATTTTATCTTGGCTGAGTGGCACACCTCATTGTATTTTTCTTCACTTTATTGCACTTCACGTATATTGCGTTTTTCACAAATTGAAGGTTTATGAGCATCAAGCAAGTCTATCGGCACCATTTTTCCAACAGCATTTGCTCAAACGTGACTTCGTGTCACATTTTGCTAATTCTCACAATAATTCAAACTTTTTCAATATTATATTTGTTGTAGTCATCTGTAATCAGTCATTTTATGTTACCATTACAAAAAAAGATTGACTCACTGAAGACTCAGATAATGGTTAGTATGTTGTAGCGATAAAGTGTGTGTGTATATATGTGTGTATATATATATATATATATATATATATATTTGGCAGCACCGCACGGCTTGCAGGATCTTAGTTCCCTGACCAGCAATTGAACCCAGGGCCCGGGCAGTGAGAGCACGGGAGTCATAACCACTGGACCACCAGGGAATTCCCCTAGCAATAAAGTATGTTAATTAAGGTATGTACATTGTTGTTTTAGACATAATGCTATTGCACATTCTATGGTCAGACCACTCCAGATGGCTGTTCTCTTGCTCTGTGTACATTCCTGCCCAACCAGTGTCTGCTTCACCTGCAACCTTCTGACATGACTGACCTTCATACTTGCCCCAGGCCCCAGCCAGTGACAGTTCTTATCAAAGGGACAGTGAGGGGTGTGCCCCTCTGCTAGTTCCCCTGGTAACCTATGAGCCAACCTCATGTTTCTGTCACTGTCTCTGGCCCTTTTCTTTGGTGTTGAAGCTGGGCAAGCAGAGGGCTTGTAGGCCTGCGAGGTGCAGCCCAACAGACATTTAATGAAGTACAGAATAGTGTGAACATAACTTTTCTATGCACTGGGAAACCAAAAAATTCATGTGACTCTCTTTATTACGATATTCACTTTATTGTGGTGTCTGGAACCAAACCTGAAATATCTCCAAGGTAAGACTGTACTGTTATTAGGGTTCTCCAGAGAAACAGAGCCAAAAGGATATATATAGATATACAGAAAGAGACTTATTATAAGGAAATGTCTCACGTAATTTTGGAGGCTGAGAAGTCCCGTCTCCATCTGCAAGCCCAAGAAAGCTGGTGGTATAGTTCCAGTCCAAACCTCAAGGCCCAAGAATTAGGGGAGCCAATGGTGTAAGTCCCAGTTCAAGTCTAAAGGCCTGAAAACCAGGAGTACAGATGCCCAAGGGCAGAAGATAGATTTCCCAGCTCAAGTATAGAGCAAATTCATCCTTCCTCTGCCTTTTTGTTCTTCTCAGGCCCTGAATCTGTGACGCCCATCCACATAGGTGAGGGCATTCTTCTCTACCTAGTCTACCAATTCAAATGCTAATCTACTCCAGCAACACCCTCACAGACACACCCAGAAATAATGTTTGGGGCATCCCTTAGCCCAGTCAAGTTGATACATAAAATTAACCATCACAGAGCTTCCTAGGTGGCACAGTGGTTGAGAATCCGCCTGCCAACGCAGGGGACACGGGTTCCATCCCTGCTCCAGGAAGATCCCACATGCCGCAGAGCAACTAAGCCCATGCTCCACAACTACTGAGCCTGCGCTTTAGAGCCCGTGAGCCACAACTATTGAGCCCATGTGCTGCAACTACTGAAGCCCACACGCCTAGAGCCCGTGCTCCGCAACAAGAGAAGCCATGGCAATGAGCCCGCGCACCACAACTAAGCGTAGCCCCCACTCACCGCAACTAAAAAGAAAGCCCGTGCACAACAAAAAAGACCCAACACAGCCAATAAAATAAATAAATTTATAAAAAAAAAAAAAATTAACCATCACAGGTACCTTGTGGTTTTGGAGAAGTTGGTACATTTCTTCTGTTTTCAAATTTGTGGGTGCCAAGTTGTTCCTAAATATTCCCTTTTGCATATTGTCAGTGTCTGTAGGATCTGTAGTTTTACCCCTTGTTTGACTCCCGATACTGGTATTTATGTCTTTTCTCTTTTAATCTTTGTCAATCTTTCTAGAGGTTTATCAATTTCATTGACTTTTTTTTGAGAATCACTTTTTGTTTCATTGGTTTCTCTATTGTTTTCCTGTTTTTCAGTGATTTCTGTTATTTCCTTCCTTCTGTTTTCTTTGGTTTCATTTTGCTTTTTGTTTTCTAGTTGAAGAAAAGAACTTAGATTATTGATTTGAGACCTCTCCTCTTTTCTAATGTAAATAGCATTTAGTGTTATAAATTTCTCTTTCTTGGGATTGTAAAATGGTGTAGCCACTTTGGAAAACAATGTTGTGTTAATTCAAAACGGTAAGCAATGAGTTACCATACGACCCAGCAGTTTCACTCTGAGGTATATACCCAGGAGAACTGAAAACATGTTCACACACAAAAACCCACAAAGCATTATTTATGACAACCAAAAAGTGTAAACTACTCAAATGTTCATCAGTTGTTGAATGGATAAACAAAATGTGTTATACTCATACAATGGAATATTATTTGACAAAAAAGAAAACTCTGATATATGCTACAACATGGATGAACCTTGAAAATATTATGTTAACTGAAAGAAGCCAGTCACATAAGGCTACAAATTGTACGATTCCATTTACATGCAAGTAAAAAAACAGGCAAATCCATAGAAACAGAAAGTAGATTAGTTATTTCTAGGGCCTGGGACCAGGGAGGAATGGGAAGTAACTGCAAATAGGTATGGAGTTTCCTTTTTGGGGCAATGAAAGTATTCTTAAATTAGATAGTGGTAATGGTTGCACAACTCTCCGAATACACTAAAAGCCAATGAATTGTACAGTTCAAAAGCGTAAATTTTATCTCAATGAAACTGCTATATAAAAAAAATTTCCCTTTCAGTACTGGTATAGTTGAGTCCCACATATTTTGATACGCTGCATTTTTTCACTCAATTCTATATATTTTTAAAAAATTTTCCTTTGAATTTCTCTTTGATCCATGGGTTCTTCAGCAGTGCTAAATTTTTATTTCTAAGTGTTCATTGACTTTCCTGCTGCATTTCTTTTTTTTTTTTTTTTTTGGCCACACCCTGAGGCATGTGGGATCTTAGTTCCCCGACCACGGATCAAATTCGTGCCCCCTCCAGTGGAAGCGGAGAGTCTTAACCACTGGACCACCTTGTATTTCTGTTATTGATTTCTAGTTTGGTTCCATTACAGTCAGAGAACATACCCTGTGTGGCAGGCAGAATAATGGTCCCCCCCCCCCCAAAAAAATGTCCATGTTTGATCCCCGGAACCTATAAATATGCTATATTTCATGGAGAAAAGGAGTTAGAGATGCCGATGGAATTAAAGTTACTAATCAGTTTACAAAAAAATAGTGAGATTATTCTGGATTATCCATGGGGGGGTGGGGCAATCAAATCACAAGAATCCTAAAAGTGGAAGAAAGAAGCAGAAGTCAGAGAGATGCAATATCACAAGGACTCCACCTGCCATTGTTGACTCTGATGTTGGAGGAAGGGGGATACGTGCCAAGGGATTTGGTAGCCTCTAGAAGCTGGGAACTGCCTACAAGTAAACATGGACCTCAGTCCTGTAACCCCAAGGAAATGAAATCTACCAACAAATCAAATAAGCAAGAAAATGGATCTTCTCCAGCTTACAGAGACAAATGCAGTCATCCTAACACCTTCATTTTAACCTGGTGAGATCTGGACTCTACCTCCCTGTGTTGCAGTCAGGAAAGTGTCCCAGGCCAGATAATGGAGTGCATATGTACCTCCCTTTGTGTGTTTCCCTTCTCTCAGGGATTGTACTCCTGAAATACTGAGCGATGCCTGAAAATAGTTGTCTCCTTATATTTTGTCCAGTTTTACAGTTGTTTATGGTGGGAAAGCAGGTTCAGTACCAATTACCCCAACATGGTCAGAGGTGGAAGTTGCTTTGCTTCCTTTCCTGTTACACTTTTTTTTAATGTTTTTTAAAAGTTAAAGATTACTACAACACACAGGTAGTTGGACGCCTCAGGAATGAAGGTTTAGGTTATATTACCAAATAAAATACCATTAACTGAGGTAAAAGAGTATATAAAATAGATTTTTTAGGGAGAATATTATAAATACCAATTACAGCCTTGTGACCAGTTACCAAGCAAGGGTTGTAGTTTCCCTTCCTGTATCATACTCTTGTTTCCTCCCAATACTTTACATAGAACGTTTGGGGATAAATTTAACATTTTTAGTTTGTATCTAGGAGAATATAAAGGTTAAGATCCCAGAAATTCTGCATTTGGAATTGAATGCAATTATTCACAAAACTTTGAGTTGTTTTCCTTTGGGATTGGCCACAGAGCAATATATTTGGGGATACATGCAAAATAGTTGAAGTGTGTTAGGCAAAGACATTTTTAGAAGAGTACGTAAGGGGAGAAGAGTGTATTCAATCTTTCAACATTTTTGTTGAACTCCTACTCTGCCAGGCTTTTGAGACACATCAATAAACAAACAGGTAAAGTTCCCTGATCTCATGGAGGTTATATTCTAACAAGGGAAGACAAAAAATAAATAATGGATATAATAGGTAAATAATATAGTATGTAAGAAAGTAACAAAAGTTATGGGGGAAAAACTACAGCGGGGTAAGAGTTCAGGCCTGCTGGGCATGGGGAGAGACAGGATGGGCAGATTGCAGTATTAAATAGGACAGTCAGGGTAGGCCTCCTTGAGGGGGTGAGATGAGCAAAGACTTGAGGGAAATAAGAGAGCTAATCAAATGGATGTTTGGGGGTGGGGTGGGCGGAGTGGGTCAGAAGTCCAAGTCAGTCCTATTAGGTTCTCTGCTTAGGTTCACCTAAGGCTAATATCGAGGCATTGGCTGGGCGGGGCTATTCTCTTAAGGTTCTGGAGAAGAATCAGCTTCCAAGCTCATTTGGGTTGATGGTATTACTTAGTTCCCGTTCCTTGCTGGCTGTCAGCCTGGGGCTGTTCTCAGCTTCTAGAGGCTACCCTTATTCCTTGACATGAGTGCCCTCCATCTTCAACCAAGTAATGGCACATGATATCCTTCCCATGTTCGAATCTCCCTGACTGCCTCCTTTGCTACCAGCTAGAGAAAATTCTGTTTTTAAAGAGCTCATGAGACTATGTTGGGCCTACTCAGATAATACCCCTTTTGGTTAACTCAAAATCAATTAACTTTTAAAAAAAATATTTATTTAGCCTGTGCCGGGTTTTAGTTGTGGCACATGGGATCTTCGTTGTGGCATGTGAACTCTTAGTTGCAGCATGTGGGATCTAGTTTCCGGCCCATGGATTGAGCCCAGACCCCCTGCATTGGGGAGCACGGATTCTTACCCACTGGACCACCAGGGAAGTCCCCAAGTCAGCCGATTAATAATCTTAATTATATCTGTAAAAACCCTTTTACCATGCAACATAACAATCGTGACTGTGGGGACTTTCCTGGTGGTTCAGTGGTTAAGAATCTGCCTTCCAGGACTTCCTAGGTGGCGCAGTGGTTAAGAATCCATCTGCCAATGCAGGGGACAAGGATTCAATCCCTGCTCCAGGAAGATACCACATGCCGCGAAGCAATTAAGCCCGTGCACCACAACTACTGAACCTGCGCACCACAACTGTTGCATCTATGTGCCCTATCACTGAAGCCCACGCCCCTAGGGCCCGTGCTCTGCGACAAGAAGCCACCGCAATGAGGAGCCCTTGCTCGCTGCAACTAGAGAAAGCCTGTGTGCAGCAACAAAGACCCAATGCAGCCAATAAAGAAAGAAAGAAAGAATCTGCCTTCCAATGCAGAGGACTCAGGTTCAATCCCTGATCAGGGAACTAAGATCCCACATGCCGCGGGGCAACTAAGCCAGTGTGCTGCAACAAAGATCCTGCATGCTGCAACTAAGACTCAAAGCAGCCAAAAAAACAAACAGAAAACAAAAAAAACACCACAGTAACTGTGACCTATATCTACTCAAGAAATTTAATTTGCAATAAAAAAAATCTCCTCACAAAGAAAATTCCAGGCCCATATGATTTCATTAGTGAATTCTATCATTTAAGGAAAAGCCAGTACCAATCTTGAACACTCTTTCAGAAAACAGAGGTGGGAATTCCCTGGAAGTCCAGTGGTTAGGACTCCTTGATTTCACTGCTGAGGGCCCAGGTTCAATGCCTAGTCAGGGAACTAAGACCCCACAAGCCTTGTAGTGTGGCAAAAAAAAAAAAAAAATCCCAATTTATTTTATGAGACTAACTTTACCCTTCATACCAGTTATCAATTTATTGCCTCTCAGCTTCAAATTCACTCCTGTTGCTTGTTCTATCAAAATGAATCTGAGCCCTTAAATATTTTTCGTTTGCCAACTGGCATAACATTAGGTAAAAGGAAAACTTGACTCCTCTATTCTACTCCTCTCAAGATTTCTGGCCACCAAAAGTGTGGGTATTTTCCCACACTGCTCTATTCTTTGACAACAGCTGGGTGGCCTGCAATTTAATTCAATTCAATTCAAGCTACCTGTAGTGTCAAATTCCACAAGTTAAGAGCTCAGTCCCACAGGACTACTTAAGATGCCAATCACAACCCTGGGCCTCCTGTGCTTCTGACTGACTGGCTGTAAACCAGGGGTTCCCCCTACCACCTAGTCTGGTTCAATAACTTGCTAGAACAGCACACAGAAATCAGGATAGTGCTTTAATCACTACTGCCCATTTATTATAAAAGGATATAACTCAGGAACAGCCAGATGGAAGAGATGCATAGGGCAAGGTCCGGGGAAGGGGCATGGAGCCTCCATGCTCTGTCTGGGCACACCACCCTCTCAGCAACTCTACATATTCACCTAAGTATTCACCAACGGGGAAGCTCTCCCCCTACCCTTTTGGATAGAGTTTTTATGAAGCTTTTGTTACACAGGCATGATTAAATCACTGGCCACTCCCCTCCCCTCCCTGAGGTCAGGAGGTGGGGCTGAAAGTTCCAAGCCTCTAATCACACAGTTGGTTCCCTGACAACCAGCCCTACACCCCTAGGGACTTTCCAAAAGTCACTTCATTAACAAACTCCGGTGTGGTTGAAAGGGGCTTGTTATGAACAAAAGACAATCTTTTTTTACTTTTGCCACTCTGGAATTATTTCAGGAAAAACCAAGTATTACAACAAAAGATGCTCTTTTCACCTTTATCACTCTGGAGCTGTTTCAGGGGCTGGGGATGAAGACCCAAGTGCGTACTTCTTACCATATCACATCACAGTAAGTTTTGTCAGTAAGACATTGGAGAGATTGCAAGGAGATAAGAGTTTTGCCTCCTGGTTGAGGTAGGCTTGCTTGGCAGGGTGTCCTGTGTTTCTCCAGCCTGGGCAGCTTCTCCTGGTGGAGGTGGGTGTCTCCTGCCTCAGGCCCTTAACTGTGCTCAGTTCCTGTAGTGAGCCATGGGCAGCAGCCTCCCGGCTAACTCCCCTTCCTGGTCAGTGTTATAGCAGAGTACCACTGGTGAGACACCTCCCTAATAAAAGCCTTCTTCAGAACCGGGTGTGGCTCTTCCTTGAGTATTCCATCTTGGTCCTAGAAATAGTGGTTATTATACATGTTGTTACATTATTCTATCTGCAATTCCTATATTCTTAAGAGTTCTTTTTACTTCTAAGTAATCCCTCCTTATGCTATCTATGTTAAATAATTCTTTATATCAAACCTTCCCTGTTCAAAGTACTGTGTAGTTTCCCTCTCTTTACTGGACCCAAGTAAATACTGAATGGACCTGGAGATAGACCCTGGAGAGTGACAACTCCAGGCCCACAAAAACAGGATTTGGGGACTGCTTTGTTCATGCCTTTGGGCTCGAGGGCAGTGCTCCTTGCACGTGAGAAAAAAAGGATGCTAGTACCCTGTGGCACGCAGGCACAGTCACAATGAATCAGGAAGTGCCAAACGAAGCAGCTGCTGCACATAACCATTACACCAGTAACCATGCCCATCAAACCGGTGTTAGCTGGATTTTTCTGAGTTCATCTGAGTGCTTGTCCTGCAATATCTGTACGACTCAGTCTTCCTCTGCTTAAAAATACTGGGATAACTTCACCTGGGGCAGCAGATTCCTTGAAAGGGGATGGTATTCTCCTTAAGATCCACCACAGCCACTTCTAACTGCCATTAAACCCATAACTAGGGTCAAATCTCAGGATGTTACAGGCGGCCAGATACACACTACAACCCAGGAAGAATAGCTTACACACCAAACTGGGAGAGTGGATAGGCAAATACACACCTTTGAATACCATGCTAGTTAGAAGCCAGTGGACTAGATGTGTATTTCCAACATCTTCAAATCTTCAACACTTGGCGATGACAAGTTATAAGAAACAAATATATAACACCATACTACTTAATTTTAAATATATGCATGCAAAACATTGATTTACATTCAATAAGAACAGAAACAAGAAGGATATACATTAAATGCATTAGAATGCTTGCCACTGGTGGGCAGGGAGTGAGAATAAAAAGTGAAAATGAGAAGAGTCTTGTATGGACTCATCATTAACAATTAACAAAAAATTGAGGAATATGACTCAGGAGAGAAAGAACAAACATTGGCTTGCAGTAGGGACTTTCAGTCCTTGACAAGATGCTGATCTAACATAAGGTGCTGGCTCCCTCCAATTCCAACCCTGAAGATGACACAAAGAAGGCAAATTGTCAAATAATGATGAAATCTATTATGCAGCATTTACCATGTGCCAGGCACTGCTGGTTCATTTAATCTTCCCAGCCAATGCTATAAGGTATTATTAACCCCATTTTACAGATGAAAAAACAAGACCAGAGAGATTAAATAACTTGCCTAAGGTCACACAGCCGGTAATGCTGGAGCTGGAATTCTCATAGTTCAGATAAAACTGAGGAACACCAAGACTGGAGATGGTAAGTCTGGGGTGGGGGGGGAGGGGGGCGCAGTGGCCTAAAATGAAAGAGGGGCACACACCATGGACAAAAGGCCAGAGGAAAAACTTTCTGATTGTGTCCTTTTGTTCCCCCAGGGTTGCTCGGTAAAGATCACTGTCCACCTCATCACCATGGCAAGACAGAACAGCGGTGCCAAGGGTCACGTTAAGACAGCACCAGAGCTGTTGGGAGTGTGTGTGTGGGGTGCACATATTACACAGGCAGGCACACAGGTGGAGTCACCTCCCATCCCCTCCACCCCACACCTACATTTAAAGCCAGTAAATAAACCTAAGACCCTCCAGACAGGAATTTGGCCCAGGATTTCCTTGAGGAATGTGACTCTCCCAAGAAGAGAACCCCCACAGGCAAGGGCATCAGGATTTCCCCCAGCAAACAGCCACCACAGTGAAGCTGTGAAGTCAAGCCCTCAGAGCTTGTAAACGTGTTAATACCCTACTCATCATCAATCATGAGCACCAAACCAAAAATCTCCACTCACTTGAGGAAAGCCTCTAACATGGAAGAGAGAGTTTAAAGTAGAAAAGTAGAAATAAGCAACAATAACTTCAAGGAGAAAAAAATACAGGAGGAAAACTTTAAAAACTGGTATTTCTAGCTTACTATAAAGCCACAGTAAGATAAGGGTTAGGGTTATATTAATTTTAAGCACAGTAATGGACCTATGGTTCCTACAAAGACACTGAAACAATTGAAGAGTAGTCTTAGCAACAACAGACACTAGAATAAATTTAAGTCCATATATTAAGAAGTAAACTTAAACCCCTACCCTCACCATAAAAAAGTCAATTCAAAATGAATCATAGACCTAACAACTTAAAACTACCAGACTTTGCAGAAGAAAGGAAAAAAAATCTTCATGACCTGGAATTCAATTGATCTATCACAGGAAGCAATAACCATAAAATGTTTGATTAATTAGATTTCATTTGCTCATCAAGAAAAATAAAATAGGCAAGACAGACTATGAGAAAATATTAACACATGTACCTGACAAAGACCTTGCACCCAGAATATATTGAGAATTTTATATTTAAAAGAATTGTTTTAATGGACAAAAAAACTTGGACAGTTTTTCAAGGAACTTATAAAAACAGCTATAAGAACATGAGAAACTACCCAATGTGAAACAGAAGGTGTGATACTTGACTAGGTCCTGGAACAGAAAGACAGTAGCAGAAAATTTGTGAAACTTCAATAAAGTCTAGTTTATTAGTTCATATGCCAATGCTAATCTCTTAGTTTTGACAAATACACCATGCTTATATAAGATATTAAAGTTAGGGCAAACTGGGTGAAGGATACACAGGAGCCTTATGTTATCTATGTAACTTTTCTGTAAATTTAAAAATCATCCCAAAATAAAAGGTTTTTTTAAGAAATGCTCAGGACTTTCCTAGTGGCACAGTGGATGGGACTCCACGCTCAGGGCTCGGGTTCCACCCCTGATCAGGGAACTATATATCCCACATGCATGCTGCAACTAAGAATCAGCATGCCAGGGACTTGCCTGGTGTCACAGTGGTTAAGAATCCACCTGCCAATGCAGGAACACGGGTTCGATCCCTGGTCCCAGAAGATCCCACATGCCACGGAGCAACTAAGCCCGCCTGCCACAACTATTGAGCCTGTGCTCTAGAGCCTTCGAGCCACAACTACTGAGCCTACACACCGCAACTACTGAAGCCCACGTGCCTAGACAGAGCCCATGCTCTGCAATGAGAAGCCACTGCACCGAGAAGCCCGAGCAGCACAACTAAGAGTAGCCTCGGCTCACCACAACTAAAGACCATGTGCAGCAACAAAGACCCAACACAGCCAAAAAAAAAAGTTGTTTATTAAGAGTTCGCATGCCACAACTAAGAAGCCCACGTGCAGCAACTAAGACCTCACACAATCAAATACTTAAGAAATGCTCAGCACCATTAGTCATCAGGAAAACGCAAATTAAAATCACAATGTGATACCACCCCAACCCATCCACTAAAATGGTTAACAACTGAATAGATCAACAACAGCAAATGTTGGAAAGCAACCAGAACTTTCATAAACTGCTATGAGGGCATAAAATGGTGGTCACTTTTAAACTATTTGGCAGTTTCTTAAAATTAAGTATATATCATCTACCCTATTACCCACCCCATCAATTCCTCTGCCAGATATTTCTCCAGAAGAAATGAACGTATACGTTCAAGACCTTCACCAGAACATTCACAGCACATTATTCCTGATAACCCAAAACCTAAACCAGCCTTGAGATGTCCATCAACAGAATGGATACACGATACACTGGAATTCTACCTGGCAACAAAAAGTAACAAACTAATACAACTATATGGAGGAGTTTCAAATATGTTGAAAGTTAAACAGAAGGTACACTGACATAGGACTCATTTATAAAAAGTATTAAAATATACAAAAACTATCCTACACCAATAGAAACCAAGTCAATGTTGCTTCTCTAAGGGGTGGGGACTTCCTGGAGGGAAATGTTCTGTCCTGATGTGAAGGTTACAGTCTAAAACTTAAAGTATTTTTTAAGACTAATCAAACAGTTGACATCTATGCATTTCACTGTATTTTAACTCAAAAAATATGCTACTCATTATTCATCAGGAATATACATATTTAATCCACAATGATACAATGTACCCAATAAAATGGCTAAATTTTAAAAACACCAAACATTGATGGAGTCTAGAGTAACCAGAACTGTTAGTGGTAATACAACTTTGGAGAAAATCGCCTGGCAATTTCTTATAAAACTTCCCATTTTAGAACCCAGCAATTTCATACCTAATGCTTTCATCTCTAATCATGTACAGATTGGCATAAGAACTTTCATTCACAGGGACTTTATTCATAACAGCCAAGAGCTGAAAAAGCCCAGGTTCCCAGCAACAGGTAAACCATACTTTGCTTATACTCATACGTACACACCATGGCTGAATCTCAAAAGCACTTTGCTTAATGAAAGCCTTATATAAGAACCCACAATTTGACTGCATTTATGTTCCAGAACAGGCAGTCTGTATCACTAGGGGATAAATGCAGGAATCAAGGAAAAGTAACTTCTACAAGGTAGCTTGCTGGGGTGACCTTGATAGTTTTACTGCTTTTTACCAAATCTCGCAGTATGCTTCAGGTTGAAATTTCCTTCAAAATTTATAAACATTGAGCTTGTTGTTGTGAATGCATATTTTCAGGTTGACATATGCAACTAAAAAATGGTTGTGATGATTTAATAAGTTTTTCAATTATTTCAACAATTGGTACAGAGCCAAGGTTATTTACAGAATGACAGTACTTAGGGCTTTTTGTCATCGTAGGGCTAACACTGCTTTTCCATGTGATAAGTTCTTTCAACTGGCTATATAACCCAATCACAATACCCTGTTTCAGATGCTGAGAACTTAATACATATATCAGAATCCACAAAATGAAGGCTGCTGCAATAGTCCAGCCCACCTCACAAAGGTAAACCTGTCAGCCCACGCTTACAGGAAAACAAACACCTGTCAAGGTGACCTTTAACATACACCCATAATCCTCCAACTCAGCTTTAGCTAGCTCATCTTCCCCTAGAAAACAGGACCCCACAGCCAGATGCCTCATTGCCTCTTTAACACTCTGTAAAACTCTTACCCCAAATCCCCTGGGAACAGTGCTTCACTGCTTGTGAGGCACTGCACTCCCAATCCATCGATTGTTTTCCCTGAAATAAAGGACAATTGTCACTAAATTAGTTTTTATCAAGTGCAAATAAACATGAGTCAGATGTACATAGAAACAGTACAATAGAAAGTTACCAATAAAGCAGCACACTAATCATGTGCTGGTTTAACAGCATCCCTGAGGGACTTGGTCTGAAGTGGGACTCTGCCAAATCGAATTAACTAACCTCCAGGAGCCAGCAGTAAATATTAAAAGAACTATAGTACATCTCTGGTACTTCAGCTTCTAGTTCTTTGGTGTTATTGCTCCAATTCCAGGGTAAGGAATAAATGAAATCATCCCAATTACCTTGATGCCTGCCTGAAGCTCCCTCCCCTAATAAAGGAAGCCTAGTCGTAGGCTACCTCAGTGACTATGTTCCCTGGCAACTAACTGCAAGGGCTAAGTGCCTGAGAGCTAGCATTTGGGGGAGGGGGACATGTGGAGATCCTTATTTAAAAGCCAAAATAAATTATAAAAAAGAACCCAGGGCCAAACATGCATGTTAAGTTTTATTAAGGTTCAAATACAAAACATTCCAAAAAGAGAAAAGCCATCTATTATACCTAAGTTCTATATTCAACTACCAATTAAACAAGGAAAACATATTATTCTGTTTCTTTTACAGCCAGTATAAAGCCAAAAGAATCAAGACCGATTCTTTTTCCAACAGGAGCAGAATTAAGTCTGCTGGGTCAATAAACTATTTGCCAAACAGCTGTCTGGTCATTAAGCATTCTTCAATGTATTATTCATGTTTACTATGATTAATCTATGTTCTACACTACCTTCAAGATACCTAAATAAAATCTCAAGAGCCAAAAGGTCCACGGAAGCATAAACTCAAGTAATTTAGATTACAGAATGATTGAGGAAGACACAAGTGCAATGACTTTTTTAATTTGGTCAATACCCTGATGGTCTGTGATTAGAAGAGCCCATCAAAATGAGGGTTAAATTTCTGGATTATTTTCCACAATTGCAAATGTTAAACATGACAGTACTGATTATTTACTAGGCAAAAATTCAAGTGAGTTAGTTTCTTCTAGCCCAACAACTCAAATCTGTTTCCTTTGAGAACATCAGCTTTTACACTGTTGGCTCCAGTCTCCAACGCAATGATAAAGCTGTACTGTACCTTGATTTGTTTCCAAGATATGAAGTGGGGTGGGGGGTAAAGCAGTAGGCTTACAAAACAACTATCTTTTAAGAAAGAAAGAAAGAAAAAACAACAACAAAAGCCAAACGGCCCAATGCTGTTTCCAGTTTTTAAAAGTGTGCTTTTGAGCATTTTAGCTATGTTTCCAGTTACCTTAGTTTCCAGATATTAGTCTTCCCCCTTTAGTTTTAAGACTAAATCTCACTTCTGGATGAACACCAAGAAACACTTTACTTGCTGAAAAATCACTTTCCTGGATAAAGTTACCTCTTATGCCTTTCATTTTTCGAATCCGACTTTCTGACAATCAGTGGTAATTAGGAAGTTCTAAATTGCTGTCTTCCCTATGACTTTAGCTAAAGGAAATGAAGTCAAAAGCTGTAAAATCTACATTAAGAATGCTTAGAACTTCCTGACTACCTCCACTTACCAATTTCCTTAATTGCTCCCCTTTCTCCATCTGGTCAATTACTTAAAGTAACTGCCACTCCCTAGTTAAGAGTGCTAACCAACGTTGATGCCTTCCTTAGATCCACAGGAACCCTGGAAGGCAAAAATCTTGTCTGCACCAAACCAATTCTGATCAGTACTGCTTATGCAACTGTTGTGCCTTAAGGACAATCAGCATTCTTCTGCTTCAACAACTCTGTAAAATGAAAAGCATGCTATCAGGTCACAAGACATTTACTGCTTTATACTCCAAATTACTCCCCCCTCTTACCTACTCTTTAAACACAACTGACAATAAAAGATTTGCTTCAAATTACAAGCTCATAAAAACCCATCAGAATTCCTGTAAGCATCACCTTGGTAACAGACATAACTATGTCATCCTTTGACCAATAAAATTGCTTACTCAAACTAGGGACTCAGTGGCAGCTGCGTCTGTTCACCCTTTAGCCAATTTGTACTGTGGCTGAGCAAGCAATCAGAAACTGATATAAAGGGTGTTCTTTTACAAAATGCACAGGATAAAGTTTGAACCTCAAACAAGTATTCACATAGCAAAACACTAACTGTACAGCTCCAGCCAGCAACAGCTTATGAAGATAGTATCAGCAAGCTGTATACATTCAACACAGCTAATAAAAGCATTGCATGACTGAGCCACTAATGGAAATATACCTATGCTTAAGATAACCTCACCCCGCATTCAAATGAATGTGCCAGGTGTTACACTACAGCACTTTAACTTTATCCTCATAATCCAAGCGTTAGATTATCCCATCACAGGTAACTTGCCAATCAGCATCAACATACACAAGGTGGCAAAGCTATAGTAATTTAGACCTATAAAGGCCACAGCTTTCAAAACTTACCTTAGCATTGCATTTCTCTTGCTGCCAGCTTTATCTATTGTGAATCAATCAGCACTCCATGACCATGACCAAAATTCTCAACCTGTAAAAATTAAATAGGTAACTAGTTATCTCTCTTAAGGAAATTCTTCAGAACTTGCCTATAACTGCCCTCTTTTCCAGAAAGAAAAGGCAAGTTCAGACTTGCAGCTTAACGTATTTCATGTTCTACTACTTCTCTTAAGTGGTGGAAGCTTCACTGGCTTGGGATGGACTGGAATGGCTTAAATGGTTAAGTTGCATGGCTTATGGATCCCCATTCTGTTCCAATGGTGCACTGCCATGTTAAATCCATAAGTTGAACGGACAAAACTTATTTGAAGGAATAAGTGCAGTGTAAGGATTTTTAGTTGGAGGTCTTCAAGTTTACTATATTCAAGAGCATCTTTTTCAACTTCATGGCTGGACCTGGGTCATGCTGCCTCAGGTTTGCTTTTTAAAGACCACTTGCAATAGATTTTCTCCATACAGTGTAGTTTCACAGAACTAAGAACAAGTCAGGCATCCAACTAAATGTCAGGTTTGCAATGGCTTACAGGGGTAAAGAGGGGGACCCCAAACTTAAGCCATTTCCTATATTGACTAAAAGACTAATTTGAAAAATGTTAAAACATGAAGCATGTTTAAAGGTCTTCATCAAAAATACTTTAAAAAATACCCCCTCCCAAGCCCCAGATCGCTATTGGTAAACAACAGCTGTATTAAGGCCTTTAAGTGTCATACATGCTTTAAAAAAAATCCAAGTGTTGAATTTGGAGGACTTCTAATATGCTATCGAACACTTTGTTTTCCAAAAGTTTTTTTTTTTTTAAATCTAGAAAGCATTTCCATTGCCATGAGGTACAGTATGTTTCACTGTACTATGAGGAAGGTAAGTGTTCAATTTCGACTTAGACGGAAAAACTAGTTTGCTTTGCTTACCATCTTTGCTGTTTCACAGGCATTTGATGCTTTAAATCTGATGTGGAATGCTGATAGATTCACTTTTTAGAAGTCATAAGCCTTTGAGAAGTTGGAGATAACTTCATTGCTTATCTATTTTCTCCTTTGCAATCAAGCTGTTCCTTAAAAGTGAGACACTACAGAGTTGCAAAAATTTGAAACAGTAAGAGCAAGCATCGTTTGCAGCTTCATGGTTGGTTTTGGCCAAACTTTTTATTTAGTATTCTGTAGTTGCTTAACACACACTTAAATGGTCTTATTGGGGAGGGGGAAAGGGGAGGTTCTTGTAGATTCCCAAGGAAATGTCAGAAAAGCAAAATATGGCCAGCATTATCCATTTGTTTTTTTGGGTTTACTGGGCGAATAGCACTTTCCTTACATATAAGCATCTGATCTCAGGTTTTTCATACTGAGAACATTGAGATTTCAGTTTGAAGACACTCTGAAATCCTAAGAGTAGCATACCCCGACCACCCTCTAATAGCTAGCTTGTTTGTATAGGCAGGAGGATTCATCTCTCCATTTTAGATGACTAGGTATTTTGTGGAAGATCTTAGAATTGCTTGCCTCATCATTTACTGGGGAAAATCTTAAAGGAAGTGGCCTTTAGGGACACTTTTACTTGGAAAATTACAACACTAGTACACATGTCAAGTCTTAACACACTTAACATTTGCTTGTTGAAAGCACTGTCATAAAATCAAAGATTAAACATGTTTTACTTTTTTCCCTCACAAGAACATAAAAATTATGGAAGGGGAACTTAACAGGAAATTTAAAAAAGGTAACACAATCTTTCCTTTTAGCAGTCCTTGGGTAGTTATGACAGAATAGGTTCCACTTTTGTTTGTTTCTTTGAACAAGGATTTTGGTCCAAAGTTTTGTTTGCTTTAATATCTGCTTCTGCCTCCCCCTCTATCAGATCGGCTTCCTCCACGGCCACCACCTCTTGGTGCTCCGCGGCTTGAACTGCTGTAGGAATCTCGTGGAGGAGGGTACCCCCTTTCCATAGAAGGGGGAAGCCCTCTTTCTTGTCTGCCAACCCGATCACGACCACTTGAGTAGAGATCACTTCGGCTGCTTGAGTAACTGTCTCGACTTCCACCATATCCGTCACGTGAGCTGCTGTAATCATCATAGCGACTGCTTCCACCATAAGATGGCGGGGGCCCTCGTGTAGGTGGAGCACTACGTGAGTTACCTGCAGGGTCAATGGTCAGGTAATATGGCAACACTATAAATTGTATATATACAACATTTAAATCTGAATTTACAGAATTCTTGTATTAAACGTTTACTTTCTCAACTGGGAGGTTTTAAACTCTGCCATTGCTGGCCATTAACAGGGATTTGCTCATCTGCTGAGATAGGAAATGGATGGGTTTTAATGTTTGTTTGAAAAGACTGAAGACGGTGTGTATTTCAAGAGGATATTCCAGACAGCTTGTTATTTTATAGTAGACACTCAGCCACTTTCCAGTGATAAGTTGCAATTTTGAACTGTAGACTTTCCTTCATATTGCAATGGTAAACATTTGATCTTGTTAATAAAATTTTTAAATTGTATTTTCACTGTTGGGGGAAAACACATAAGGCTGCCAATTTAAGCAAGCAAAATCCCCTCCAAAGCAAGCCAACAGCCTCAAAAAAAACTTAGAAAAAACAAAAGCCCCTCACAAGACTAGGAAAAGCCCAGCTGATTAAGTTACCCCCTTAAAAGCAAGCAAACATCCCTTTAAAAGCAAGCACCACAACAGCCTAATAAACTGGCTCATGAACCTAAAAACTCAAGCTGGTGATATTCAAAGACCCTCAACCAAAATCTTACCATAACTCTCATATGAATCTCTGTAGGAACCTCCACTTGGATGATCTGAATAGTCACGATCACGACCATAGCCATCTCTATCACTAAATTAAAGAGAAAAACGTGTAAGCCCCAAATCATCAATTTTTACAGCAAAAAAATTGTTTTTCCATCAAGCCATTGCAGCAACAACAAAGTCACTTACCTATAGCCTCTTGATGGATAGTCATCACGTGAACTGGAATGACCATAATCACGGTAAGTATAATCTCTTGGTGGTGGTGCATAATCTCTTGTATCACGAGAACTTGGGTAGTCTCTGCTTGAATAGCTAGAGAAACAAAAGGAACTTGGTTCATATTTTTGATGAGCTCTCCTTCAACCTTAAGTATCACTAGAGACAAAAGCTACTATACTTTTCTGTTACCTGTCTTTAGTAGAATATCCATCATCTCTTGGGGACAAATAAACATCTCTACGAGAGGGCAGGGGTTCCCTTCGAGGTGGACCTCCATAACTATCTCTTCCACGTGATACAGGAGCTTAAGGAAAAATATCCATTTTTTAAATATATCCAGAGAAAAGTCAAAATGTGAATTTACATTCAGGCAAAAGTCGTGATTCAACCAAATATGACCATATGTATGTAAATCAGGAAATCCTCTCTAAAATTTCTTATTCACACTCAATACTCTGCATTTAACTGCATGACTCCAGGTGATCTAGGTACAGTTTTAAACATCATTTTTAGGATTCACCTCTCAATCTTCCCTTGTGTTATGGTGGTAGGATAGACAGTCATAAATGGACCATTTACCTCTTCCTCCCATTCCACTGCTGCTGCGAACTGGTCCTGAAGGGGCAGATCTTTTAGGAGGAGGACCCCCACTTCGAGGTGGTGGTCCTCTTTTTACTGGAAGTGGTCCCCTGGAAGAACTCATGTTAAAACTCATGGAATAGCCACCATCATCTACATTAGAACAAAAAAAGAAAATCACGTTAAAAGAAAAATTCAGAAAAAGCTACAGTTTTCTTTGATCAAGATTACCATTTCTGTTTGGTTGGACAATATTTAGTTTTCACTCGCACACGAATGAGCGTGAGAACTACAGCCTACAAAGTACATACGGAACACTATGTATAGAGAACTCTACAGTCTATACAGTTCTATATAGTAGTCTATATATAGTACAGCAGTCTATGTAGATTAGAAAAGTAGAACTGAAGAGTTCTGAGGGTCCTTTCAAGCCGCTTAAAAAAAGGGGCAAACTTCCATTTTCATATGACTAATGGCTGTCAAAAATTTTCTTTTTTCTACAGAATGAGTTCACCTGGATAAGGAATAGCTAATTGTTAATTATCTCAAGATGTAATTTAACTTAGGGTTCCTTGTTTCCCTTAAGTCACTTTGGTAGATGAACAAGTGTGCTCAATTTCAAAATAGAGGGCCTTTAAAATACTTATTAACCAAAGCACACACTGGTGTGTTTAAAATTCCTAACTTATACACTAAGCCTAAAGTAAACTTAAGTCATTACCCATGTGCCCTCCACGTGAGGGAGGTCCCCTAGTTCCTCCACTTCCTCCTCTTCCGCCTCTAAGGCCTCTTGGAGGGCCTCTGCTTCTTGGAGGTGGAGGTGGTCCACGTCTACCACTTTCAAATGATGGTTTAGTGGCTTGTTCTACCTTGATGGCTTTTCCATCTAAGGACTAAATAATATCAATGGTTAGTTACAGAAATTGAAATGTCCTTCAAAATGCTGTACCTTTGCGTTTAGCACTTAAATGCTTACTTGGTCTTTTAAGACATTGATTATTTGAACTAAAACCTAAGGTGGATACACTGTACTGCTGGTCGGTAAAATTTAAAAGAATGCCAGACAATTACCAACTTAAGACAAATAACCAAGAGGGACAGCCAAGGATTCCATACAAAGTATAATATATAATATTCTAAAGCTAAAAGATTCTTGTTAAGAATACACTTTGACTACAGGGGCTTCCGAGATGGCGCAGTGGTTAAGAATCCGCCTGCCAGTGCAGAGGACACGGGTTTGATCCCTGCCCCAGGAAGATCCCACCAAAAAAAAAAAAAGAATACACTTTGACTACAAAATTTCGTTCTAAAATTAAAAAGGGCTATAAGAGGGTCCTGGAAAGGTATATACTCAGCAACCTCAAGAGCTGCCCTAGACCAGACTTGGACAATACTGTGCTATTTTACGTACTAGGAAACACGGTATTGTGTATGTAGACAATCTCACCTTTCCATTCATGTCTCTCGCTGCATCCTTAGCATCTGCTGGGCTTTCAAAGGTGACAAAAGCAAATCCTCTAGATTTGTTGGTTTCGCGATCTTTCATCAAGAGAACTAGAAAGTAGTTTTCAGGGAGAAAAAAAGTGTCACTCTAGCTCAAACGGAAAAACAAAAGTAAACCTGTAAAAAGAAAGCT
This sequence comes from Hippopotamus amphibius kiboko, assembly GCF_030028045.1. Taxonomy (NCBI): domain Eukaryota; kingdom Metazoa; phylum Chordata; class Mammalia; order Artiodactyla; family Hippopotamidae; genus Hippopotamus; species Hippopotamus amphibius. The sequence goes on along the minus strand of NC_080203.1, from coordinate 16,908,866 downwards.
CAGAACTTCTTAGAGGACAAAGCACATTATCATTTCATATGATCAACGCAATCAAATTCATCACAGCTTACCTTTTTAATCATGATAACCCTGCATATACTTTTCAGATACTCACCTTCCACTATTCGTCCATATTTGCCAAACACTGCTTCAAGGGCTTTCTCGTTTGTTTCCGTATTGAGGCCACCGATGAAGAGCTTTCCTGGGCGATCTGCTTCAACCATTTTTCCCCCCGGTGAATGTCTGTTGAAAAAAAAAAAGTGTTACCCTCCCTGGAAAAAGTTCAAGTTTACCCAACATGTGTGTATCGGGGCTCATTTTTCTTGTTTGCTAGAATCATCATTCCTTAATAACACAAACCACGGAAAGCAATTTAAGCATCCCCAGGAAACTAAATAGTTTAGTGATACCTATTTACACTAAACTGGCTAAAAAAGCCAACTTAAGGAATTCCTTGACGGTCCAGTAGTTAGGACTATGCTCTCACTGCCGAGGGCCCATGTTCGATCCCTGGTCGCGGACCTAAAATCCCCCAAATCGCACAGCGCAGCTGGGGCGGGGGGGAGGGAGGGGCAAGTTAATACCTCTATCCTTAATTCACTTTGGCAGTCTTAAGTAATAACACTTCAAAAAGTGATTTTTAGTTTTAATACTAGATTTTTTGCCTTTTACAAATTCAATCATCACATCCCGATTATCCTAATGATTTTTTTAAACCGACTCAGTCAAGGTCACAGGCCAAACTCAGGTCCGTAAGACCAAGCCCTCTCAACACCAATTTAAAGTTTTAACCAAGTTATAACTCTCCTTCTTCACCAGCCTCTGCCCCTGCTCACAAGGTTACTGGCTTTTAAAAAGTGTAAATATCATCTCATACCAAGTAACGGAATGTGGAAGCGCGCCCTGTAACACTCAACACTCCATGACTACAGCGGAACCCAATTAACACCCATCATTAAAAAGCGCGTGGAAAACACAAAATGGCGACACTTGGATTCAGCCCAGAAGCACCGCCGCCGTTCAGGGAAGCAACTTTTACCACCATCGGCGGCTGAGAAAATTCGAAGGGCTTCCTCTCCAAGGCCGCCAACGAACAAGGACCCCGCGCAAAAAAGCACGTGCCCGCCCGGAGCGCCAGCGCCATCCCAATGCAGGTAGCGACCGCGAAGGCGCGGTCCCCTCCTCGTCCCGCTCCGGCCGCGACCTCCGCCACCCCCCACCCCCGCAGGCCGCAGCCAAACTTTCCGGAGAGGCACACTACGAAGCGGCACCCCAGCGTCTGTTTTCCTTCGACACTCCCAGCTTTACCTAAATAGATCCGCACCTCTGGGTTCTTAAAATGGCGCCCGCCACCCCCATCTCCAGGGCGATCATCTCAAGTCCTAACGTGGCAAGAGTGAACGGAAAACGGACTGCAATGGAAAGGACTCACATACTGGAGGGGTGACGACGGTTTCAAGCTCCTACGAGCTCGCCGACAGCAGCTTCCTAGCTGCTCAGCACGCGGGAGGGCGGTCGGTCCCGAGAACGGAAGGGGAAAGCAGCTCGCACTACTGCGCAACGAGGGCGAACAAAGGAGACAGCAAACTTTATACTGCCCGGGAACGAGGCTCAAGGACCCGGATGGAGGCGGAGCTTAGAATTTGAAACGCGAAGGGAGGGGGAGCGGTTCCCAGCATCCCCGTTGGCTGCCTCCGCTGCTATTCACTCTTCGCTCCTCCCCTTTTCCCGGGCCCTCGGCTCTCCGGCCGGCCCCGGTTTCTAACCGTTTTCCCAGCCCCCACCGGTGCTGCACAAACCCGCGTTTTTGCGTTCCACCAAAATGGTTCACGGCTGCATGTAATAAAGAACTGAAATTTTTCGCGTGTTCTGGTGGGTCGGGCACGGTGCTGAACTTTACACCTATTAACTCATTTAACTCTCAGAACAATGTAATGAGGGTAGAACTGTGCCAGCTTTGCAGAAATTAGAAACAAAGAAGTTTAGATAATAAAACACATTTTTCCCAAATATCTTTAACAAGAATTTTCAGTGAATGGGGAAAATTGTGATAAGTAAATGTCAGGTGGGAAAAAAATCTGTGCTAAACAGACAGATAATCCGTTTATATAGAACAATTACTGAGCACCTACTAAATGGCAGGCAGGCTCTGGGCTTGGCCGTGAGGGTACAACCCAGACCAAGCGAGACAAGGGCAACGCGGCTCGTTGGTAAGGCTGCCAGATGTAGCAAATGAAAATACAGGACGCCCAGGCAAGTCTGAATTCCAGATAACAAATACTTTTCTCAATATCATATGAAATAAACTTAATCGCTGTTTATCTGAAATTCAAGTTTAACTGGAGATTTTATCTTTTACCTGCCAATCCTACTCATGGAGAGGATTACAAAAATTTTTGATTTTCTGATTTCTTTAAAAACGAAAGAAGAAATTTAAATACAATTAACAAATAAAACAATTGCATGTTGTGATTAGTGCCAGGGAGGAAGTAAACTCGGTGCTTTGATGGACAATGTTTGGGAGACCAAATTCAATTTAGTCCTCAGGGAAGGTCTATCTGAAGAGGTGACTTTGGAAATCAGATCTGAAGGAAGGAAAGAAACCCGCCATGGGAAAGCTGGGGGTGGGGGTGGGGGGTCGGAAGCTTTTCAGAAAAAGAAGCGCAAAATGGAGGGAAAGAGCTTGCATGTATCAAGGGACAGAAAGGGATCCAGGGTGGCCGGAATTTAAGGGGCATAAAATAAGGGAGTAGACCAAGGGGAGAAACAAGGGGTGGGATGAATTGGGAGATTGGGATTGACGTATATACACTACTATGTATAAAAGAGATAACTAATGAAAACCTACTATATCGCACAGGGAATTCTACTCAATGCTCTGTGGTGAGCTAAATGGGAAGGAAATCCAAAAAAGAGGGGATATATGTGTACATATAGATGATTCACTTTGATGTAAAGCAGAAACTAACACAGCATTGTAGAGCAACTACACCCCAATTAAAAAATAAAAAAAAAATCAAAAAAAAAAAAAAGGGAGTAGAGGTAGGCAGAACATTCGAACCCATTAAAAGATTGCAGGGGATAAGTGTGGAAGCAGGGACACCAATGGGGCTGTGAGAACAGACCAGGAGAGAGAAGACAGTGCCTTGAATTAGGGTTGTGGCAGTGGATCTGGGGAGGAAGGAATATTTGCTAGTTGCATATGGCAGGTAGCATGGACAGGATTTGTTAACAAATCAGATGGGAAAGCATTGGGGTGAAATTCAAAAACAGGGTCATTATGGATGACTAAATATCTGGTATTAGTAGCTGGTGGCCATTTACCAATATGGCTGTAAAGGAGCAAGTTTGGGAATGGGGGTGGGGGATGGATAAATCTGATGCTCAGAGATAAGGGCTAAATTTCTCATTTCAGAAATAGTAATAAAACTCATCAGAATTAATGAGACCACCAAAGAAGAGAATACAACGGGGAAAAGAAAAGAAGTCCCCAAATCACCCAGTATTAACTACTAAAAAAGACATGTGGAGGGAAAAACACTAAAAGAAAATGTGCTAAAATGTTACCAGTTTATCTTGGCGGAAGTGTAGAATTTATGGACAATTGTTACTTTTCTTCTTGACAGTTACAGTTACTCTGCCAGTGGTGAATTATGGTATTGCGGACAGGTGGTAGTAAATGATGTTCAGGTCATGGGTAAAAGCCCCAAGGAGTTTTGGAATCAGCTCCGAATTATTAACAATAATGGAGGGAATAGTTCTCAATAGAATATTTTTTCTTATTTTTCCTTTTCTCAGCCAGATAATAACAAGTAAAGCAAAAGTCATGTCCACTTGCCTTCAGAATGAGTTATGTAAATTATTGGCTCTGGCGATAGTTGGGGATTGGCCAGATTGGCAAAAACCACTTAATGCACAGCTCAGCAAGCAGAGTCTGCACCCCTAGGCAGAACTAGGAGAAATGCCCCCTGGGCCAGCAGGTGCTTTTTATCTATCTCAGATCTAGACAGAAGGACTACAGAAACTGCCAGTCTAGGGCAGAACAGAGCTGTCTCTGTCATAGATGTTCCTGTCCCCCTGGGTCTTGAGAAGGAAATGTGTCTCCCTGTGGAACAGATCACTCTGGTCTTTGCGGTTCCGTGTTCTGGAATGTGGGGGGTGGGGAGTGGAGTGCTCTAGATTCGGGGGCTAGCAGTTCCGAGGACCAGAAGAGAGAGGGAGGGGGTGGGGAATGGCTAGTTGAGGAATTTGTAGGAGAGGATCATTATGGCTGTAGGTTAGAATCCAGAGGTGAGACAGGACAAAGCAAGTAGCTGGAGAGGGAGGCAGAGGGCCTACTGACCTGATCAGAGGGCACTGGAGAGGGGAGCATTTTTAAGAGGTGGAGCAAGATAATCAGATTTCATCTTAAAGAGATCACTGTGGCTGCAGTCTGGAGACTGTACTGGGGAAGGGAGGGGCAGGAAGCAGGGTGTTTGTTGCTGATGTAGTCCCGAGAGAGGGGATGTGGGCAAGCTCAGTGCGAGGGCTCTGGCACAGGCAGTTGGGTAAGCAGGTCTCACACTGCCCAAAACAAATCTCTGAAACCCATCCTTCCCCCTCAGGGATCTTCTAGGTTTTTCCCTTTACTACTTTCTATTTCCTCCTTTGGATTATCATTAAATACAGTTATAACTGTCTTTTTACTGTAATTTTTTCTTTGCCTCGTTTCTCTCCAGATACCATCTCAATGATTCACTGATGATCTGAGTCAAGTGATGTTACTTCGCCACTAGGTATCCTTGGAATATAATCAGTGCTAAATAACTGCTGGCTAAATGAATTACAAGCTCTTTTTATCCTCCATGGTACTTAGTATAAGATGGGTGCGTAGTAAGGATTTAATGAATACTGGTGGCCTTGCCTTAAATTCCAAGTTACCTGAAAAGGGCTCACATTTTTTTTTTTTACTAAACGAACAAGAATAAAACAAAAACACTCCATGTTTTAAAAGCTCCAACCCGTTAAATGACTAAGAAATAACCTTCAGTCATCAAGCTAGGGATCACTCTGAGATGAGTAAATGGAAGCTCTCCTGTCAGCCTTGCATTTTTACAGAAAGGGCAGATGTAAGGTCACTCTGCAGCCAGTCATGCCTGTTTTCCAAACTACAGAAAGATATCCTGCCACATGTTTTAAAAACGTCTGTTATCTGGAATGAAGCAAGAAGGAAGGGAGGAAAGAATTGTATGTGATTAAAGATTGGGAGGCTTTCCAAGCCACTGTCCAGAAGATAGCCTACTTAGCTTCAAGCAAGGGAAAAAAACCTTTTTAACTGATGTACGGCCCTGATATCTATATAGGAGCTGGCAGAATGAGTGAAGATATAATTCTACTGTGTCTTTCTCTACAATGAAGGAGTTGATGACTTTCAACCAAACTTAATAGTCCCTCAAAAGGAACTGAAGTATGACTTAAAGAAATGTTTCAAAATGGCGGGGGGTGGGGGTGGGAGTAATTTATTTTTCAATTAATTTTGTCAAGACAATTAGAGAGCTGTTTGAAGGGGAAAAAAATCTGGATTCATACCACACTTTTTATTCTAAAATAAATTCCAGCTCAGGGGTTTAAGTGTAAAATGTAGAACCACTGAAGTCCTAGAGGAAAAATGGGTAGGTGTTTTTATAATGTTGTCATGAGGAACATCCATCCTTTCAATCACTTTTTTCACTTAACAAATATTTATTCAGTGCCTGTTATGTGTCAGTACTGTTTTGGGTGCTGGGAATACATCAGTGAGCAAAAAGACAAAGGTCCCTGCATACCTGAAGCTAACATTTTAGTGAGGAAAGCTACACAATAAACAATAAACCAAATAAATAAATTACAAAGTGTGTTTGAAGATGAAAGATGCTATGAAAGCCATAGAGGAGAGTAAGGCGGGGAGGGTGTCGTTGGCCTCAACCAAGAATGTGACATTGAAGTAAAGATAAAGGAGAGAGTAGGCCACCTGGGGGAAGAGCCATCTGGGGAAAGAGCAGGCCAGGAAGACTGAAGCATACCTGCCCCATTCTAAGAACAGCAAAGAGGCCAGTGTGGCTGAAATTGAGTGAGCAGAACACAAAAGCAGTAGAACATAAGGCTGATAAGTAGCAGAGGGGCCAGATCATGGAGGGTTTTGTAGGCCATTGGTAAAGACTTTGCCTTTGTTGGGGAGGAAAATAATTTTCCCTCTATTCTTCTAGGTTCTTGGCTAAGAACCACCCTCCCCCCGCCCCCCCAAAAAAAGACATCAATAGGAGAAAAACAAACGGAAGTTTAATAATATGCATACGTCCTTTATACGCGGGAGATACCCGGGAAAACAGTAATACAGGAAATGACTCAAGCCATTATTTTTTAAATTTATTTATTTGTTTATTTATTTATTGGCTGCATTGGGTCTTCATTGTTTGTTTTATTTTTTAATTGAAGTATAGTTGATGGACAATATTATGTTACAGGTGTACAATATAGTGATTCACAAGTTTTAAGGTTATACTCCATTTAGTTATTATAAAATATTGGCTATAGTCCCTGTGTTGTACAGCATATCCTTGTAGCTTATTGTATACATAATAGTTTGTACCGCTTATTCCCCTACCCCTATTTTGCCCCTCCCCCCCTCAAGCCATCATTTTACATACCATCTTCAGCTAAAAGAGATGTTGTAGGAGCCAGTTATGGGAGGCTGTCAAGCAAAGCACAGTAAACAAGAATGTGGTTGTGATGCAAATCGAAATTATTATGTTCTCCATTGATAAGAGTTTCTAGAGATAAGATCATCCTCCTCTTCCTGGTAAAGAGAAGAAGACACAAATGGAGATTTCCCTTATAAATGTAAATATCTCTTACCAAAGGGTAACTTCTCGATTTTCAAAGCTTCTCTTGTGTCTGCAGTTTCTTTAAAATAATCAGCTCAAAATAATCCTCATGCCTAAGAGGCATATTTTGACTTTGATGTGGCCAATTCCGCTCCCCTTCACCTTTTACTGTAACTGAAATCAGGAGCCACTGTAAGGCCTTGAGCAGAGGAGGGACGCCATCTGTCTTACCCCGGAACAGGATTACATTGCTGCTGTGTGCAGGAGACGCTGTAGGGAGTGTCCACTGAAAAAAATGAACAACCTAAAAGCTGAGAATTATGTTTTATTTGGCAGTATTTCTGAGGATTTAAGCCCAGAAGACAGCCTCTCAGATCGCTCTGAGGGACTGCTCCGAAGAGGTGGGGGGGAGCCGGCTATATGTAGGATTTTTTGCAACAAAAACACAGGTAGTTGGAACATCAAAAGATTACTGTTAATTAAAGAAAACCAGACTTCTCAAGTTAATAAATTTAACACTTTTTCTATGTATGGGAAGATGCAAGAGTCTGGCCTCACTGAAATCATTGCTTTGACATGCACCACAGTTTTCTAAGGCCAGTATCCTGTTCTTTCCCATCCTGAGTCCCCTCAGGGTGAACCTCTGGGGTTGGCTGCAGTGGCTGATGGCCTGGCAGGGGGCAGCCATTTTGTCTCCATCCTAAGTTCCCTCAGGGCTCCCCATCGGGGTGGCAGTAGTGACTCATGGCTTGATGGCCGCAGCATCCTTTGTTTGCTAATAAGGCAGGCAACATTTTTCATTCATAGGAGCAAGGGTGAGAGCAGGGAGATCAATTGGAAAGCTATTATAAGAACACCTGGATGGTGGGGACAGTAGTGCCAGTGGTGGTAAGTTGTCTGATTCTGGATATATTTTGAAGGTAGAACCAAAAGGACTGCCTGACACAAAACCCAGATGGCATAAATGAAAAGATTGATTCATTTAACTATAAAAGCATTCATTCATTATCAAACTGCTTTGATGGCTCATTCTTTTTTTTTTTCCAAGCTGCAATCTACGGAATTCCCTGGTGGTCCAGTGGTTAGGACTCCGTGTTTCCACTGCTGAGGGCGCAGGTTCAATCTCTGGTCAGGGAACTAAGATTTCACAAGCCATGAGGCGCGGTCAAAAATTTAAAAAATAAAATAAAATAAACTGCAAGCTAAATATGTTCAACAGTGGTTCTCAAAGGCTTTGTTATTTCTGTAACTTTATTAAAATTAAAAAACTAAATATATATGAAAAAATTTAACAGAAAACAAGGGCCTCTATCAGCTTTATTAGCTGCAATAATATGTACTATTTGTAATTATATATTATAAATCAGAAATCACAGGGCTTCCCTTGTGGCACAGTGGTTAAGAATCTGCCTGCCAATGCAGGGGACACAGGTTGGATCCCTGGTCATATATCTGTGCCAGATCTCTCCCTTGGGTTCCTCAACCTGCATATCCAGCTTCCTGTCAGACATCACTACTAGGCTACCTCCAATTCATTAATTCATTCACTTGCCAAATATTCACTGGGTACCTACTCTGTGTTGGTCACTATGGTAGGGGCTGGTATACAATGGTGATAAAATGGACTTGAAGGCAGGGGCCTTCATGAAGTTTAGGTTCTAGGTGGGGGGGAGGCTGTGAGAAAGTAAACAAGAAAACAAAAAAATAGTGAAAACCACTGTGCATAAAGTAAGTTGCAACAATAGAGAATTTTTTTTAAAAAGTGTGTGTGCAAGGGGAGGAGACCTATTTACAGTAGCCAGGGAAGATCTCTCTGGAGGTAGTGTCACGGAAGCTGAGACTTTAAGGATGAGAAGCAACCACCCATTGGAAGTACATTCTAGATAGCAGCAACAGCATGTGCAAAGGCCCTGCTGAGGGAAAGAATGCTGTGTATGTGAAGAATTTAAAGGAAGCCACTATGGCTGGAACATGGTGATTTAGGGAGAACAATGACAGTTAATCTAGTTGGAAGGTTAGGAAAGCGTCAGATTATCCAGGATCCTTTAAGTCAGAGTGAGGATTTTCGGGGGTTTATGCTAAGAACAATGGGAGCCGCCAAAGAGCTTTAATCTAGAAGCACTTGAGCTGATTGGTATTTTTGAAAGATGACTCAACTCCGTGGAGAATGAGTGCTAAAGGGGCAAGCATGGAAGCTGGAGAAAGGAATTTAAGGCTGTGTGAACTATGACGTGGCTTGGACTAGGGTAGGGGTTGTGGACAGGGTGAAAAGTAGATAAATCAGAAAGATAGTTGGGGGAATTCCCTGGTGCACCAGTGGTTAGGACTCAAATTCCCACATGCCCCACAGCACAGCCGAAAAAAGAAAAAAAAGATAGTTGGGAAGTTGAAACAGTGCAGTGCAGAATAGATAGTCTACCTAAGAACTAGCCCCTGGTGCTAGAATGCCTGGTTTGAAGCCTGGCTCTGCCACTTCCTAGCTGCATGGATTTGGACAAATCCATAATTTCTCTGGGCCTCAGTGTCCTCATTTACAAAATGACGATAATAACAGTACTTATAGAAAATGTCAGGATGAAATGAATTAATATACACAACATGTTTATAACATTTCTTAGAGCATAGTAAGCACGATTGATACTGTTAGTTATTAATATTGATGATGCATTGGTTATGGGAATAAGGGAGGAATCAACGGTGATGCCACGTTTCTAGCATGAGCTACTAGATGTCTTCTTGAGACACTAGAGTAACAAAACCTCAGTCTTGGGTAAAACTGATAATTTACTTTCTCCATGTCTACTGGAAAAAGTCACACAATTGGGCAGATTGAGCCTATTGTAAAATTCATGATCATAGACCTCAAGTGAGCCTGCAATATCGCCCAGTAATTTTACTACATATTTTTGGTCAATTCACTCATCTGCCTTCTGCACCCATTTTTTACAACCTTCTCCACTCTCCTCTAACCTCCTATCCCAGCACCACCTCCCACCTTGCCCCACACATTCAATATTTGACCACAATTCTCATTTCATAGGGGAAATAGAAGCCATTAGACAGGAATTCCCTCATCTTCTGGTGACCAAACATAGGTATCTACCCATCTCTGCACCCACCCTACCTTCCTTTCCCCCTGCTACATGGGATAGTAGTTCCCAAAGTGTAATTAATTCCCCAGAACAGAACAGCAGCATCAACACTGCCTGGGAACTTGCTAGAAATGCAGGTTTACAGACCCCATCTCCAAATCTACAGAATCACAAACTCAGGTAGAGGAAGGGGCATTGACCAGTTTTAACAAGCTCTCCAGGGAATTCTGATGCCCAATCCAGTTAGAGAACCACTGCAATAGAAGAATGATGTCTCTTCTCATTGAAGGCCATTCCTTCTACTTGTGCTTGGGATAATGTCCTCCCCTGCTTTCCTGGGAATTTTGTCATTAATTATCTCTTTCATATTCATCCTCTCCTTCTTAACTAGAACTTTCTCATGCACATTAAGACATGCTCAAGGATTTCTCACATATGAAACTTTCTCTTTCAATCTTTCATCCCCTTCTAGCTACCACAGGATAGTTTCCCTCCCCTCCACAGCCAAACAGAGTCATTGTGGGTGTGGGATAATGAGCAGTCAGTAGTCTTATGAGACTCTCACTGCTGGTGGGAGGGAAAATTGGTACAGCCATTTGGGAGGGCAGTTTGGTAGTACAGCATCTATTAAAATACAAAAAGTGTAAGCAGTGTCTATTAAAATTTAAATGAGCATACCCTTCTTGCTGCCTTCTTTGACAAGGTCAGTGTATATAGGCAGTTTTTTGCAGAATTGTGAGTGACTGGGGAAAAAACAGAAACAACTTAAATGACTCGTAGTAGATGAATGCCAAATAAATTATGATGTAGTATGTAATATTTGTAGTGCGTTTATTAAAACAATGAAGTAGTTATTCCATACATCGTTATACTATGTAATATATGTATATGTAAAACATATGCATATGTATACATATGTGTGTCTATGTTAAATTATGCTATTATCTATAATATTAATATATTAATACTCAAAAAAAGGCCAGGATGGACACGCCAAACAAATAACTATGGTTACCTCTGAAAGGTGAGGAAGAAGACCAGGATTGGTGGCAGTGATCAGAGAGGATTTTAGTCGTGTCTGTAATGTTTTAATTTTTTAAAGGAAAATTTATTTGTGTATTACTTATGTAATTAAATATCAAATAAAAGTTGTCAAAAAAAAGAAGAGTTATCTATACCAAGTACTCCACTTTATCACCTCTCACTCAATTCTCAACCCACTCCAATCTAGCTTTTATCCAGATCATTTCCCCAAAATAGCTCTCTTTCCTGTTGCCAATGACATCTGTGTCACCACATCAAAGAGATAAGATGTTTTCTGCTATCTTACTTGGCCTTTTTCTTTTGTTCTTGACCACTTTCTCCTTGAAACACTCTCTTCCCTTGGCTTCCAAGCTCTTTTATATTTAACATCACATTCTTCTGGTTTTCCACCTATATCTGTGCCTGCTCTTTCTCTAACAACTCTGCAGCTTATCCTTCTCTACTAGGCTACAAATTTGTTGAATTTTTTTCAAAGACTTGCCCTAGATCCTCTTCTCTCCTCATTCTGTTCTCTCCCAATATGTGATTTCTTCTATCGTCCATAAGCCATCAATTTCCATATTTGTATCTCCCATTCCGTGGCTATATATTCAGCTGCACGTTTGATATCTCAATTTGTAACTCTCAGAATCTCCTCAAGTATAATAGGTCCCCCCCAAAACCCTCTTGATCTCTCTCTATCCCCTTAAATCTGATCCTCTTTCAATATGCCATGCCTCAGTGAATGGCTCCACCATCCATCCAGTTGTGCAAGCCAGAAACGAGTGAGTCTGTCATGACACTTCCCTCTCCCTCACCCCGACCTCCATTAATCCACCAATCACCAAATCCTATCTTTTATATCCTCAATATCTTATATGTTCATGGTTAACACTCTAGGTTAATCTTCTAGTTCAGCAGTTCTCAAAGTTTGAGGGTCCCGAGACCAATTTAGTGCATTCACAGGTCAAAACAATTTGCATAATAATGTCAAGGTGTTATATGCCTTTTTCATTTTCATCCTCTTCTGACTGTGCAATAGTCCAGAGGCTACAAGACATGTAATATAACAACAGATTGAACGCAGTAGCAAGTATGAGAATCTGGTTATCTTCGATTAAACCAGAAATTAAAGAGATTTGCAAAAATGAAAAACAATAGCACTCTTCTTACTACTCTCTTTTTAAAAATAGGTTTTTTAAAAAACTAAAACAAGTTCAGTACAGTTGCAGGATACAAAATCAATAAACAAAAATCTGTTGCATTTCTTTTTTTAAAAAAATTTTTTTGGAGTATAGTTGCTTTACAATGCCGTGTTAGTTTCTACTGTACAGCAAACTGAATCAGCTATACATATACATATATCCCCTCTTTTTTGGATTTCCTTCCCATTTAGGTCACCACAGAGCGTGAGTAGAGTTCCCTGTGCTATACAGTAGGTTCTCATTAGTTATCTATTTTATACATAGTATCAATAGTGTAGATATGTCAATCCCAATCTCCCAATTCATCCCATCCCCTCTTCCCCTTTGGTATCCATACATTTGTTCTCTACGTCTGTGTCTTTAAAGTGTATGTCTTTCTGCTTTATAAGTAAGATCGTCTATACCAATTTTTTCGGATTCTACATACATGCGTTAATATACAATATTTGTTTTTCTCTCTCTGACTTACTTCACTCTGTATGACAGTCTCTAGGTCCATCCACGTCTCTACTAATAACCCACTATACACTAATAATGTACCAGCAGAAAGAAAATCTTTTACAAATTCCATTTACATTTGCATCATAATGAATAAAATACATAGGCATAAATTTAACCAAGGAGGTAAGAGATCTGTACACTGAAAACTATAAGACATTGATGAAAGAACTTGAAGAAGAAACAAATAAATGTAAAGGTATTCTGTGCTCATGGAATGAAAGAATTAATATTGTTACAATGTCCACACTACCCAAAGCAATCTACAGATTCAATGCAATCCCTATCAAAACTCCAATGGCATTTTTCACAGAAATAGAGCAAACAATCCTAAAATTTGCATGAAATCATAAAAGACCCAGAATAGCCAAAGCAAACTTGAGAAAGAAGAACGAAGCTGGAAGCATCACACGCCCTGATTTCAAACTACATTACAAAGATATAGTAACAAAAAAAGTACGGTATTGGCATAAAAACAGACACATAGATCAATGGAACAGAATGGAGCCCCCAGAAAGAGACCCATACTTACATAGTCAATTAATTGACAGCAAGGAACCAGGAATATACAATGGGGGAAATCTCTTCAACAAGCAGGGCTGGGTAAACTGGACAGCCACATGCAGAAGAATGGAACTGGACCACTACCTTACACCATACACAAAAATTGACTTAAAACAATAAAATATTTGAACAAAAGATCTGAAATCATAAAACTCTTAAAAGAAAACAGTATGTAAACTTCTTGAAATTAGTCTTTTTTACTATTTATTTATTCATTTATTTACTTATTTATTGGCTGCATTAGGTCTTCATTGCTGCACATGGGCTTTCTCTAGTTGTGGTGAGTTGGGGCTACTCTTCATTGTGGTGTGTGGGCTCCTCATTGTGGTGGCTTCTCTTGTTGCAGAGCACGGGCTATAGGTGCGTGGGCTTCAGTAGTTGTGGCACATGGGCTCAACAGTTGTGGCTCATGGGCTCTAGAGCGCAGGCTTAATAGTTGCGGTGCACAGGCTTAGTTGCTCCATGGCATGTGGGATCTTCCTGGAGCAGGGCTCGAACCTGTGTCCCCTGCATTGGCAGGCGGATTCTTAACCACTATGCCACCTAGTAAGTCCTTGAAATTAGTCTTGATGGTGATTTTTTCAGATCTGACACCAAAAACAAAGGCAACAAAAGCAAAAATCAACAAGCGGGACTATGTCAAACTAAAAATCTTCTGCACAGCAGAGGAAACTCTCAGCAAAATGAAAATGCAACCTATTGAATGGGAGAAAATATTTGCAAATCATACATCTGATAAGCAGTTAATATCCAAAATATATAAATGACTCATAGAACTCAATAGAAAAAAAGTATCCTATTAAAAAATTATCAGAGCCAGGGGCTTCCCTGCTGGCACAGTGTTGGGAATCCGCCTGCCAATGCAGGGGACATGGATTTGAGCCCTGGTCCTGGAGGATCCCACATACTGCAGAGCAACTGAGCCCGTGTGCCACAACTGCTGAGCCGGTGCTCTAGAGCCCGAGAGCCACAAATAAATAAATAAATAAATAAATAAATAAATAAAATAAAAATTATCAGAGCCAAAAAAAAAGGGGAGGAGGATTCCCTGGCTGTCCAGTGGTTAGAACTTCACACTTCCAATGCCAGTGTCCAGGTTCAATCCCTGGTAGGGGAACTAAAACCCTGCAAGCTGTGAGGTGTGGCAAAAAAAAAAAAAAGGCAGAGGATCTGAATAGGCATTTTCCCAAAGAAGACATACAGATTGCCAACAGGTAATGAGAAGGTGCTCAACATCATTCATCATCAGGAAAATGCAAATCAAAACCACAATGACATATCACTTCACACCTGTTGGAATGGCCATCATCAAAAAGAACAAAAATAATGAATGTTAGCAAGGATGTGCAGAAAAGTTGGTGGGAATGTAAATTGGTACAGCCACTATAGAAAACAGTACGGAGATTCCTCAAAACATTAAAACTAGAACTACCATATGATCCAACAATTCTACTTCTGGGTATTTATCTGAAGAAAATAAAAACACTAACTGGAAAAGATATATTGCCCCTTCCCTCATGCCCTTTGCAGCATTATTTACAATAGCCAAGATGCGAAAGCAACTTAAGTGTTCATCACCGATGGATGAATGGATAAAGAAAATGTGATAGATAGACAGGTAGATAGATAGATAGACACATATACATGCACACACAAAATGGAATATTATTCAGCCATAAAAAAGAAGGAAATCTTGCCATTTGTGACAACATAGATGGACCTTGAGGACACTATGCTAAGTGAGATAAGTGAGACAGAGAAAGACAAATACATATGCTCTCACCTATATGTGAAATCAAAACAAAACAAAACAACAAAAACTGAGCTCATGGATACAGAGAACAGATTGGTGGTTGCCAGAGATGGAGGGTTAGGGGTGGGTAAAATGGGTGAAGGGGGGTAAAAAGTACAAACTTCCAGCTATGAAACTAGTCTTGGGGGTGTAGTATATAACACAGTGCCTATAGTTAATAATACTCTATTGCATATTTGAAAGAGTAAATCCTAAAAGTTTCATCACAAAGATAAAAAGTTTGTACATATGTATGGTGATGAAAGCTAAATAGACCTATTGTGGTGATCATTTTTTTCTTTTCTCTCTTTCTGTCTCTCTGTCTCTCTCTTTTCCTTGGCTGCACCGGGCTGCATATGGGATCTTAATTCCCAGACCAGGGGTCAGACCCGGACCTCCTGCATTGGCAGCACAGAGTCTTAACCACTGGTCCGCTAGGGAAGTCCGTGGTGATCATTTTTCAATGATCCCTGTAATAAAGGGATATATGTACCCTTCTGATAACAAGTTGATATTGTTGCAGAAATACAATTCACATTCAGAAACTCTAGAGAATCAGGGAAAAAACTAAAATTCTCCATTCTCGCCATATCACAGAGCATATAAATTACAAGAATAATTACTCAGATGGAAAACTTAACCCTCAAAGTGTTAAATTGTGAAATCAAGCTATTCCAATGGCTGTCTTGCTGTATGAAAGTGGGAAGTGTGGATAGAAGGAGAAGATCCAGAGTTAACAATTGACTAATGGGGGAGGCAGACAGAACTATAATACAGTGTGAAAGTGACAAATCACAAGTATACATAGGGTGTCGTGGGAGCACATACAAGGGGCACTTAATCCAACTCCATGGTGTGTGTGTGTGTGTGTGTGTGTGTGTGTGGTATATATGTCGAGTAGGGGGCTGTCAAGGAAGATCTGCTAGGAAAGGTAGCTTTCCAAATTAACTGAAATGTACAAGCAAGATTTCAGCCAAGCAAAAGGTGGGACGGGGTGGCTGAGTCAGCAGAGCCTACTAGATCAAGGAACAGCAAGGATCAATTTGTTCAGAGGCTAGAGAGAATGGCCTCTTCATGTAACCAGAAGTAGTTCTTTGGATCAGGATCAGAGATTGGAGTGATTGTGAGAGCAGAGTCCCCATCCTCTGCCCTCCTCCTCAACCTCTAAATTTTGATGCTGGAATGGTGGGTGTATGTATGTGGGGGCGAAGGGTTAGGTCATGCAGATCTTCCTGAGCAAAGGCAAAGAGTTTGTACTTAATCCTTAGGGCAATGAAGAGCCAGGAGAAGATTTTTTTCCACTTTTTATTTCAAGATAATTTTAGATTTACTGAAGGGTTGCAAAAATAGTACAGAAAGGTCTCATATGCCATTCACTGACTGTCCCTTAACAGGAACATCTTGCATAACCACGGTAGAATGATCAAACTAAGAAATCAAGGTTGGCACAATATTACTAACTACACTGCAGACTTTATTTGGATTTCACCAGTTTCACCACTAATGTCTTATTTTTTGTGGCAGGATCCTCTCCCGGATCCCACGTTGCATGCATTGTCCAGCAAGGGATTTTAAAAAGGAGTGTGGCATGATCACATTTGCAATATTGGTTTGAGAGAAACATATTTAGATTTGGGGCAACGGGCAAGGAAAAAGTAAGTCAAGGCAGGAAGCCCAAGGAATAAGCTAGTCTTGTCCTGTCGGTACCGTATGAAAGATGTGATATAGCCTCTGGAGCTGACACACTGGCCTACCATGGCACATTGGTTCCCTTTTTCATGTTCCAATATGCTGATTTAGAAACATGATTTAAATAGAGCATGATTCCACTGGATCACAGTATTCTTTTGTTCTACTACTCAATTTTGGTATGGACACGTTGAAGTGAACTGGAAAGAGGATGGGAACTGTAGCTTGGATATTTTTAAGTCCAAATGGTAGTAACATGGGGAAAAAAACTATTAAAGACTTAATAGTTGCATTGGTCTGTTTTATACATTTTCTTTAATGTGGCCTGAAGCATCTGCTTTTGTGAAGTGCCATTCCTTGTGTTTCTCTCCCTTTACAAAATTGTCTGAGTGACACTTGCATATCACAAATTGCATGGTTAAATCTCTCTATGTGCCATTGTCAAAGATAGCTCCTAATTTGAGATTTATATGCTTTGCTCAATCCTTTACTTACTTGTTTCTGGAACATTCTTAATTGATGTAGCTGGAAATGTAACAGCTACATTATAAAATGAGTTTCTTTTTTATTATCAAACATTTTTCACTTCCTTTTTTTTAAATTTTATCATTATTTTTTGGCCACACCATGTGGAATCTTAGTTCCCCAATCAGGGATTGAGCCTGGGCCCCCTGCAGTGGAAGCAAGGAGTCCTAACCACTGGACCACCAGAGAAGTCCCTCACTTTCTTTTAATACCATTATTTTTAAGAACTATATTATATACCAGGAGACCTGCTTTCTAGCCTTGACTTGGTCATCTATTAGCTGTGTGACCTTGGATGAGCAAATTAACTTCTCTTGGTCTCAGTTACTTCACATTAAATAACTACCCTACCTACCTCATGTAGTCATGTGAAATAATAGATGGGCACAAACTTTGCAAACTCTACTGCTACATAAATAAAGGGGTATTATTCTTGTTATTTACACTTACACCTCTTGATTGCATCCTCTTTTGATTTCCAAGTGAGATAAAACATATAAAAATGTCTGACAGTGTAAGTGAATTCATTCATTAATTCATTTTTTTTCATTTATTCTGAAACTATGTATTATGCTCTAAGTGCCCAGATCTGCACTACAAATTTGAAGATAAGCAAGAAATGGATCCTGTGCTCAAGAAGCTTACTTTCAGTAGAGGGAAAGAGACAAGTAAGCAAATAAAATTATATAATAAAGTGTTCGTTCTTTACTTTTCCACTAAATACTCAAAATGGTACAGGAGAGAGAACTCACATCTCCCTGGGGTTTGGGGCATAGCCTACATTAGGAAATTAATTTCTTTGAAATGGAAAGATATCCCGTGCTCTTGGATTGCAAGAATTAACCTTGTTAAAATGGCCATACTACCCAAAGCAATCTACAGATTTAATGTGATCCCTATCAAATTATCCATGACATTTTTCACAGAACTAGAACAAATAATCCTAAAAATTATATGGAACCATAAAAGACCCAGAACTACCAAAGCAATCCTGAGAAAAAAGGACAAAGCTGGAGGCATAACTCTCCCAGACTTCAAACAATACTACAAAGCTACAGTAATCAAAACAGTGTGGTATTAGCTCAAAAACAGGCATATGGATCAATGGAACAGAATAGAGAGCCCAGAAATAAACCCACACACCTATGGTTGATTAATCTTTGACAAAGGAGACAAGACTATACAATGGAGAAAAGATAGTCTCTTCAGCAAGTAATGTTGGGAAAGCTGGGCAGCCACATGTAAATCAATGAACTTAGAACACACCCTCACACCATACACAAAAATAAAGTCAGAAATGGCTTAAAGACTTAAATATAAGACATGACACCATAAAACTCCTAGAAGAGAACATAGGTAAAATATTCTCTGACATAAATTGTACCAATATTTTCTTAGATTCATCTCCCAAGGCAATAGAAATACAAACAAAAATAAACAAATGGGACCTAATCAAACTTTAATCTTTTGCACAGCAAAGAAAACCATAAACAAAAAGAAAAGACAACCTACGGACTGTGAGAAAATATTTGCAAATGATGCAACTGACAAGGGCTTAATTTTCAAAACAGCTCATACAACTCAATAACAAAAAACCCAAACAAATCCAGTCAAAAAATGGGCAGGGCTTCCCTGGTGGTGCAATGGTTAGGAATCCCCCTGCCAATGCAGGGGACATGGGTTCCTCTCTGGGCTGGGAAGATCCCACATGCTGCTGAGCAACTAAGCCCTTGCGCCACAACTCCTGAGCCTGTGCTCTAGAGCCTATGAGCCACAACTATTGAGCCTGAGTGCCACAACTACTGAAGCCCCACGGGCCTGAAGCTTGTGCTCTGCAACAAAAGAAGCCACCACAATGAGAAGCCCATGCACCACAATGGAGTAGCCCCTGCTCACAAAATCTAGAGAAAGCCCACGCGCAGCAACAAAGACCCAACACAGCCAATAAATAAATAAATAAATTTTAAAAAATGGGCAGCATACTTAATTAGACATTTCTCCAAAGAAGCCATACAGATGGCCAACAGGCACATCCAAAGATGCTCCACATCACCAATTATTAGAGAAATACAAATCAAAACTACAATGAGAAAGCATGTCACACCAGTCAGAATGGCTATCATTTAAAAGTTGACAAATAACAAGTCCTGGAGATGGTATGGAGAAAAGGGAACACTTCTACACTGTTGGTGGGAATGTAAGTTGGTGTGCCACTATGGAAAACAGTATGGAGGTTCCTCAAAAAACTAAAATTAGAATTAGAGTTTTGTCCAGGTATACGCCCAAGAGTGGGATTGCTGGGTCATACAGTAACTCTAATTTGAAAAGATACATGCACCTCAATGCATTATTTACAATAGCCAAGACATGGAAGAAACCTAAATGTTCATCAACAGATGAATGGATAAAGAACATGTGGTATATCTATACAATGGAATATTACTCAGCCATAAAAAATGAAATAATGCCATTTGCAGCAACATGGATGGACCTAGAGACTGTCATACAGAGTGAAGTGAGGGCTTCCTAGGTGGCGCAGTGGTTGAGAGTCCGCCTGCCAATGCAGAGTGAAGTGAGTCAGAAAGAGAAAAACAAATATCGCATATTAACACATATATGCAGAATATAGAAAAATGGGACAAATTCCTGGTTTGCAAGGCAGAAATAGTCACAGATGTAGAGAACAAACATGTGGACACCAAGTGGGGAAAGTGGGGGGGGGGTTGGGAGGGGATGAATTGGGAGATTGGGATTGCCATATATACATTACTAATGAGAAAAAAAATATCAAATTTTACACTTTAAATATATGCAGTTTATTGTATGTCAACTGTAGCTCAATAAAAGTTCTTAAAGAAAAAAAAGATAAATACCATATGATATCACTTATATGTGGAATCTAAAATATGACACAAATGAAATTATTTATGAAACAGAAACAGACTCACAGGCATAGATAACAGAGTTGTGGTTGCCAAGGAGGAGGAGGATGGGAAGGGGATGGATTAGAAGTTTGGGATTAGCAGATGCAAACTATTATACATAAAATGACTTTAGAAACAGCAAGGTCCTACTGTATAGCACAGGGAACTATATTCAATATCCTGTAGTATCTTGTAGTAAACCATAATGGAAGAAGAATATGAAAAAGAAGTATATATATCTATATATATCTGAATCACCTTGCTGTATACCAAGAGACTAACACAACATTGTAAATCAACTATAATTCAATAAAAAATAAATGAAAAAAGAAATTAATTTCTTTGAATTTTCTATTTTAAAAGCCTTACAAATTTTGTGTTCTACAGCACAATGTAGTCCTGTTTATTTTGTTGCTGCTTTTTTTACACAGCAACCAACCAAGTGGGGTTTATTCTGGAAATACAAGGCTAATTCAATATTTTAAAATCAATGTAATGCATTATATCAATAATCTTAAGAAGAAACACAAAATTGCATCAATTGATGCCAAAAAATTGGATAAAATTCAATAACCAGTCATAATAAAAATTTTCAGCACACCAGGGAGAGAAGGGAACTTCCTTAACCTGATAAAGGACAGCTACAAAAAGCCTGTAGCTAATATCATACTTAATGGTGAAAGACAATGCTTTCCCCCTAAGATGGAGAGCAAGGCAAGGATGTCCATTCTCATCACTTCTATTCAACATTGTGTTGGAAATCCTAGCCAGTGCAACAAGCCCAGAAAAAGAAACAAAACGTATACATATTGGAAACGAAGAAATAGCAATGTCCGTATTTGCGTACAAGATGAGAAGGTGTACAGGGCTGGCTGGAGGTGGCAGGCAGGCCTTACTCTTCTGTAAGAGGTGGTCAAATTGGCTTATGGTGGGAGGAGAGGCTTTGGTGTTGGGGAAAACCAGGCCTGCTTAGAAGATGACTCCCACAAGGCTGCTCTGGGGCTTCTGCATCTTCTAGGGTGGAGGGGGCTGGTGAGGAGGCACGAATACATACAAACTTTTAGAGCCCGTATAGCACAGAGAATATGCTGTATCTCCGGGCCCAGCAGGGGGCTGGAGCGGGTGATAATCACACAATGATGATGCCAGGAGGGCTGTGTCTTGTTACTGACAATGGGGGCGTAGCCTTCTGTGATGCTTCACTTCTTGAGGTTAACAGACACAGCCCCGCAGGGAGCTTTAATGAAGACTTCAGTGGCAGTATTGGAGTTGTAGAGGATGAGGATGGTGATACCCTGACCACTACTCTTTCCTGCTTCTCAAAATCTCTCTGGAGAGTGTGCAGAGGGGCAGGGGCAGGCGTCCTGCAGGTGACCTGGGTGGCACACCTCTTCCAGGGAGTGCCCAGAACCCCGCCCCCCTCGCTTAGCAGGATCCGCAGGTGCTTGGCAGCCTGCCCAGTCCCACAGCAGTTTTCGCCTGCTGGTCCTAGAGCATCTTCTAGATGCTCGGGCCCAGGCCTGGGAGGCTTGCGGAGCATCCCATTTATTTTTAATTTACACAGTACTCTTTTTCATCCAAAGGCAGACTGGAGAGCGGTGGTCATGCAGTGGTGAAACACAAAACTTTTATTCAAGCTCTGGTTACTTCCAACCGTGACCATTCTCTTGCTTCCTACCTCCCTTTTTCTGGTCCTCTTCTCAAAAGTGGTGCCCCTCCTGATCGTGTTATCCTGTTTTCCAAATCTTTACAGGGGCTTCTCCAGTTCTTTTGGTCAAGTTGAATCTTTTTACCAACAACTCCCCTAATTCTAATCGTTGGTACATTTTCTCCACTCATTTCTCCTACAACTTTTCCTATCTCTCTAGTCCAGGAGTTAACTCGCTAAATTTCGACCTGCCTCTGCTATTGGCCAATCAACTGCCTTTGTTCTGTCTTGAATCGCCCCCTGCCAATAAGCAGAAGATGCAGACCTCCTGGAGTGAGGGAACTTGCACAGAGAGGCCCTTGGCTAGGCGCAAGTCAGCATAAACAAATGACCTCTTGTTTACCAAAGCTCTTGAGATACAAGGAGAAAAAATAATAAGCTCTTCTACTATCATTGTCCTATGATACCTATAATACTGTCTAGGTCCAAATATAGGCACTTTGCATTATAAGACAGCACAAGGAGCAGAAGGTAAGGGCGACAAGGATTCTTACAGAGGTCGCAAAATAAGATCTCTGCCGCTAGAGAAAGAAAACTTTCAGAATCTAAGAGCAATCCCTTTCCTTCCCCTCTCTCTTCTTCAGTTTATCCCTTTCTTCCTTCTTCCCCAGACCTGCGCCGTCCAACAGAAATATAACTAGAGCCACATATGTAATGTTAAATTTTCTAGTAGCCACACGCAAAAAATAAAAAGAGGAAAGGATAAATTAGGAGTTTGGGATTAAAAGATGCACACTATTCTTATAAAATAGATAAACAAGGACCTTATGTATAGCACAGAGAATTATATTCAAAATCTTATAATAACCTATAATGGAAGAGAATCTGAAAAAGAATAATTATATATACATATGTATAACTGAATATCTGTGCTGTACACTGGAAACTAATACAACATTGTAAATCAACTATACTTCAATAAAAAAAAATTAAGCCACAAAAAAGAAACAGGTGTAATCAATTTTAATATTTAACGCAATAGACTCCAAATATCGTTTCAATATGTAATCAATATGAAGTTGGAGAGGTTTTGCATTCTTTTTACTGTGCAAAGTCTTTTTGAAACTTGGTGTGCAATGTGCACTTACAGACATAGGTTTCGGACTAGCCGCATTTCAAACGCCTAAAAACCACCACACTGGGCAGCAAGGCCCAGGAATTCCTCGTCTTCTCTCCTCCACCCACCCGGGCAGCAAGAACTGAAGATGGCGGGGTGTTAACCCTGCTACTTTGGTACTAAGAGAGGCAAAATCAGAACGACGCGAGCCTCTGGGATGTTGGGAAGTTGAAAACCTCTCAGACTGCCTGCCCCCCTCCGCCCCGCCCTCTGGACTCCGCAAGGCAGCTCAGAAGGCGGCGCGCGAGGAACCGCCAGAACCGCCGAAAAGTGCTTGGCTGGGGATGCTGGGAGGTGGGGGAGGGAGGCAGGGGGAAGGGAGGAGGAGTGGGGAGGGGGCGGTGGAAGGCGCAGCGGGGACTCGCACGCATGCGTACAGCCAGGCCACCTAGCAACCGGGTTCCAGGCCAGTGACTCCCCAGACCAAGTGGCCTTCCCTGGAGTTCTAGTCTCACCAGCCGGTCTCGGCTCTTCCCTGTCCGTCCACGGTTCTTCCTTATCATTTCCTCTTCTCCCTTCCACTGGCTCCGATCTCGCCCATAGTGTGTGTCCCCAAGAGCCGAACCGGCTCCTAAAATGAGTACTCGTGGTTTCCGCCTGGGAACCAACCTCTGGCTCCTCTGGCCCACCCTCCCCGAGCTGAGGTGGCTGCTGGGGCTGGGGCTGCTCCTGGGGCTTCAGGCCGCCCGCTGCGCGGCTTTCTATCTTCCCGGGTTGGCTCCGGTCAACTTCTGCGAGGCAGACCGAGAGACTGCTAACTGCAAGGTGAGGACGAGAGGGAGGAAGTGAGATATGCGGGGAGGCTTCGGGTTGGGGTATGGGGCACACCGGGGCCGACCAGTGCCGGGAGCTCTCTGACTCTGACCCGGAATACCAAAGCCGCCTCTGTGGGTGTGTCTCAGCATCTCAGTCGCTGAGCCTCGCACTTGGCAGATCCGGATCTCTTTTTCCCTTGATCCTCTTTCCCTCCCTCTTGGCTCCTCCTCCTTCGTCTCTTTTCCTCTCTCTCTCTCTCAGCTCCTCCTCCTCCCCCATCACAGCTCCCCCTTTTACGCTTTTCTTTCCGCTCCTTGCCCGCAGTCTCAGGCTTCTTCCTTTCCATCCCTCTAGGCTCCGCCCCCTTCCCTTCCCCTCTTCCCTCTCGGCCCCTCCCTCTTCCCTTATCTGGGTCCCTCTAGTTCCCGCGCTTGCTCTGTCCCGCCTACTCCCTCTCAGCCCCTCCTCTTCCTCTCGGTTCCTACCCCTCCCCGCTCCCATTTGGCGGCTCCTCCACCTCTCTCTTAGCTCCTCCTCCGTCATAGCTCCTCCCCTCCCCCTCCCTCTCGCCGGTTCCTTCCTTTCCTACTCTGTCTCCTCACCCTCACTCCCACTTCCTCACCCACTCTCCCACTTCTCCCTATTGTCCCCCTTATATTGAATACAATCTGCCTTTCAAGACACACACTCACTAGATCTTCCTTAGATATAGTCCCACCATGTTTCTGTCACCCCTCACTCCTGTGGTCTCGCACTTTTACCTCCTTAATCGTTAATTCACGTTGGTTTCCCCTGGGCCCTCTCCGCAAACAGCAAGATAATATTATTTACTTGTGAGAATAAAATGAGACAACGTATGAAAAGCACTGACAAAAACATCTGACACCTGATAAGATTTCAATAAATGGTAACCATTATCATTATGAGTTTTCTCTAGCCAGAGTTTTCTGGCCCATTTCGTCTTCCGCATGTCCACCAATCCCCCATAATTTTTTGACTCCCTTCCTTGGCAACCTTGTTTTTGTAACTGTAAACTCACTCCAAAATTTTCCTTTGCAACTAATCAATTCAAAAAGTATTAATGAATAGTAAGACATTTTCTGACCTCAAGTTGCCCAATGGAGTGTGTGGGGGAATGTTCTGGTAGAAGGAACCACGAAGGCATTACAGAGTTGAGAACAGTGCCGGGTGTGGTTTGACTATTAGAGTTAGCCAAGTTGAAAGCTGGGGTTTTTAGAGGCCAGCTCTAGGTGCAGCAAATTTGCTCTTAAAACCTGGAGCTTGCCTTTTCCTGTGAGAAGTATTGATAGTGGTATTTTAAACCATCAATTTGCCAAACACATGTAACTAAGAAATGACGTTTAAAAATTACTTTACACCTCCATTTTTCTCTGACTGCTAACACCTAGTCCTGGCTCTTTATTTCAGCAGGCTTCCTAGCAAAGAAATATATTTTTTATGACTTTTAAAAAATTTATTTTATTTATTTTTGGCTGCATTGGGTCTTCATTGCTGTGCATGGGCTTTCTGTAGTTGCGTGGGCTTCTCATTGTGGTGGCTTCTCTTGTTGCAGAGGGCTTCAGTAGTTGTGGCATGTGGGCCCAGTAGTTGTGGCTCACAGGCTCTAGAGCACAGGCTCAGTAGTTGTGGTGCATGGGCTTAGTTGGCTTCTCCTGTTGCAGAGGGCTTCAGTAGTTGTGGCATGTGGGCCCAGTAGTTGTGGCTCACAGGCTCTAGAGCACAGGCTCTAGAGCACAGGCTCAGTAGTTGTGGTGCATGGGCTTAGTTGCTCCATGGCATGTGGGATCTTCCCAGACCAGGGACTGAATCCATGTCCCCTGCATTGGCAGGCAGAGTCTTAACCACTGCACCACCAGGGAAGTCCCAAGAAATATAATCTTTAACCATAACAAATTTCTGGAATTTCTTTTCTGTAAGCTCTTTTCTTTTTAGGCTATTGTCTCCCTAAATGTGTTCTCTTTTTATTCTGAGATTGCACCTTCTTTCCTTTGGTGAGCCTCTCATTTTTATGTTTAACACTTCAAACTTCCATAATTTGGTAGTGTCCAGGCCCTTGATTTCTTTTTTTTTTTTAGCTTTTAAATTTTTACTATTACGAAAGCAATAACATGCATGGTAGATGGCTAGGAAATGCAGATAGGCAAAGAAGAAAAGAAAAACATTTCTAACAACTAGAGAATTAACATTGTTGATACCTTAGCATATATTCTAGATTTTAAAAATACATATTCAAATATTCCCACATTCATACTTTCAATAGACTTGATTTTTTAGACCAGTTTTAGGTTTGCTGCAAAATTGAGGAGAGAGTATAGAGTTACTGTATACCCCTGCCCCCACACATGCATAGCCTCCACCATTATCAACATCCCCCACCAGAGTGGTACATTTGTTACAATTGGTGGACCTACACTGAATCATTGTTGTCACCTAAAGTCCATGGTTTACTTTACAGTTCAATCTTGGTTTTGTACATCCTATGAGTTTGGACAAATGTATGACATGTATCCATCATTATAATATGATACAGAGTAATTTCACTGCCCTAAAAATCCTCTATGTTCTCTGTTTATTCATCCCAACTTCCCTTTAACCCATGGCAACCAGTGATGTATTTATTGTCTCTATAATTATGCCTTTTCCAGAATGTCATATAGTTGGAATCATACAGTGTGTAGCCTTTTCAGATTGGCATCTTTCCCATAGTAATATGATTAAAGGCTCCTCCATGTCTTTCCATGGAGGGCTAGCTCATTTCTTTTTAGTGCTGAATAATATTTCATTGTCTAGATGCACCAGAGTACACACATTCACATATTCACTTACTAAAGGATACCTTTGTTACTTCAAAGTTTGACAAGGATGAATTAAGCTGCCATAAACATTGTGTGCAGGTTTTTGTGTGGACATAAATTTCAACTCCTTTGAGTAAATACCAAGGAGAAAAATTTGCTGAATCTATGAGTATGTTTAATTTTGTGAAAAAGTGCCAAACTGTCTTCCAAAGTGGCTATACCATTTTGCATTCCCACCAGCAATGAATGAGAGTCCACATGCATTTTTTTTTTACCAAAATAAAATCATAGTATACATGTTATTTTGTAACCTGCACTTTTCTGTTAACAACTCCATCTTTCCACAGCAATACTTTTTAATCTCATCTATTACCCAGTTCACAGTCAGATTTCCCCAGCTATCCCTGGAATAGCCAAGCCAGAATCCAATCTAGGACCACAAATTGCATCTGTTTGTTATATTCTTATAGCTCTTTTAATCAAGCACAGTTCCTCTTTTTTTCTTTCATAACGCTGACTTATAAAAGTGACCAGTGTGTTTTTTCTTGTGGAATGTCCCTCCTCTTGGATTTGTCTGTTTTCTGCCTTGTGATAGCATTTAGCTTGGTTTAATGGTTAAACTTGAACCCTTTGGAAAGTAATTTGAAATATGTATCAAAGTCTACAAAAATGTTTATCCTCCTTGATTGTAGTGATCCCGCTTCTTAGAATAATATGCAAGGAGACAGGCAGATGAGAGGATTTTTCTGAATGCATCATCTACTTGGGTCTTCTAGTCACATAAGTACACCTCCCTGGAGGGCACCAGTTTCTTGTGCATCTTTCTTTTTGTGAGTATACAAATATGGATTTATATCCCCCCCCTTTTATACAAATGGTAGCATACTATTCTCATCTTCATATACCTTTATTCATTTAACAATAAAGCTTGGAGATTATTTAATTGCATAAAGATCATCCTTATTCTTTTTTAACAGTTGCTATAAGGATGTGCTATAAGTGATATACATACTCCCTTATTTATGTATTTAGCTTGTTTCCATTCTCTTAATCTTACCAACCATTGCTACACATGGGAATATATCTGTAGAATAAATTCTATGAATGGAATTGTTGGGTCAAAGAACTTATGTTCTTTTTTTTTAATAATTTTTTTTTCTGGTTTTATTTTTTATTTTTTTTATTTATTTACTTTTTTTGGGGGGTACACCAGGTTCAATCATCTGTTTTTATACACATATCCCCATATTCCCTCCCTTCCTTGACTCCCCCCCCTTCGAGTCCCCCCCACCCTCCCTACCCCAGTCCTCTAAGGCATCCTGCGTCCTCGAGTTGGACTCCCTTTGTTATACAACAACTTCCCACTGACTATTTTACAGTTGGTAGTATATATATGTCTGTGCTACTCTCTCGCTTCTTCTCAGTTTCCCCTTCACCCCCCGCCCCCTCCCATACCTCGAGTTCTCCAGTCCATTCTCTGTATCTGCATCCTTGTTCTTGTCACTGAGTTCATCAGTACCATTTTTAGATTCCGTATATGTGAGTTAGCATACAATATTTGTCCTTCTCTTTCTGACTTACTTCACTCTGTGTGACAGATTGTAGTTCTATCCACCTCATTACATATAGCTCCATCTCATCCCTTTTTATAGCTGAGTAATATTCCATTGTATATACATGCCACATCTTCTGTATCCATTCATTTGTTGATGGGCATTTAGGTTGCTTCCATGTCCTGGCTATTGTAAATAGTGCTGCAATAAACATTATGGTACAAGTTTCTTTTGGGATTATGGTTTTCTTTGGGTATATGCCCAGGAGTGGGATTACTGGATCATATGGTAGTTCTATTTGTAGTTTTTTAAGGAACCTCCAAATTGTTTTCCATAGTGGCTGTACCAACGTACATTCCCACCAACAGTGCAGGAGAGTTCCCTTTCCTCCACACCCTCTCCAACATTTGTGGTTTCCAGATTTTGTGATGATGGCCATTCTGACTGGTGTGAGGTGATCCCTCATTGTGGCTTTGACTTGCATTTCTCTGATGATTAGTGATGTTGAGCATCTTTTCATGTGTGTGTTGGCCATCTGTATGTCTTCTTTGGAGAAATGTCGATTTAGGTCTTCTGCCCATTTGTGGATTGGGTTCTTTGCTTTTTTGGTATGAAGCTTCATGAGCTGCTTGTGTATTTTGGAGGTTAATCCTTTGTCCGTTGTTTCATAGGCAATTATTTTTTTCCCATTCTGAGGGTTGCCTTTTACTCTTGTTTATGGTTTCTTTCGCTGTGCAAAAGCTTTTAAGTTTCATGAGGTCCCATTTGTTTATTCTTGATTTTATTTCCATGATTCTAGGAGGTGGGTCCAAAAGGATCTTGCTTTGATGGATGTCACAGAGTGTTCTGCCTATGTTTTCCTCTAGGAGTTTTATAGTGTCTGGCCTTACATGTAGGTCTTTAATCCATTTGGAGTTTATTTTTGTGTATGGTGTTAGGAAGTGTTCTAATTTCATTCTTTTACATGTTGCTGTCCAATTTTCCCAGCACCACTTATTGAAGAGGCTGTCTTTTTTCCATTGTATACTCGTGCCTCCTTTGTCAAAGATAAGGTGCCCATATGTGTTTGGGCTTACTTCTGAGTTCTCTATTCTATTCCATTGATCGTCCTTTCTATTTTTGTGCCAGTACCATACTGTCTTGATCCCTATGGCCTTGTAGTATAGTTTGAAGTCAGGAAGCCTGATTCCACCAACTCCATTTTTCCTTCTCAAGATTGCTTTGGCTATTCGGGGTCTTTTGCGTTTCCATACAAATCGTAAGATTTCTTGCTCTAGTTCTGTGAAAAATGCCATTGGTTATTTGATCGGGATTGCATTGAATCTGTAAATTGCTTTGGGTAGTACAGACATTTTCATGATGTTGATTCTTCCAATCCAAGAACATGGTATGTCCCTCTATCTGTTTGTGTCGTCTTTGATTTCTTTCATCAGTGTCTTAAAGTTTTCTGCATACAGATCTTTTGCCTCCTTAGGCAGGTTTATTCCTAGGTATTTTATTCTTTTTGTTGCAATGGTGAATGGGAGAGTTTCCTTAATTTCTCTTTCTGCTCTTCCATTGTTAGTGTATAGGAATGCAAGAGATTTCTGTGCATTAATTTTGTATCCTGCTACTTTACTAAACTCATCAATTAGTGCTAGCAGTTTTCTGGTAGCGTCTTTAGGGTTTTCTATATATAATATCATGTCATCTGCAAAGAGTGACAATTTTGCTTCTTCTTTTCCAATTTGGATTCCTTTTATTTCTTTTTCTTCTCTGATTGCTGTGGCTAACACTTCCAAAACTATGTTGAATAATAATGGTGAGAGTGGACACCCTTGTCTTGTTCCTGTCCTTAGAGGGAATTCTTCCAGTTTTTCCCCATTGAGAACGATGTTGGCTTTTGGTTTTTCATATATGGCTTTTATTTAAAAAATTAATTTATTTACTGGCTGCATTGTCTTTGTTGCTGCACACGGGCTTTCTCTAGTTGCAGCAAGCATGGGCTACTCTTCATTGTGGTGCTTGGGCTCCTCACTATGGTAGCTTCTCTTGTTGTGGAGTATGGGCTCTAGGCATGTGGGCTTCAGTAGTTGTGGCTCATGGGCTCTAGAGCACAGGCTCAATAGTTGTGGCACACGGGCTTCATTGCTCTACAGCATATGGGATCTTCCTGGAGCAGGGATCGAACCTGTGTCCCCTGCATTGGCAGCCAGATTCTTAACCACTGCGCCACCTAGGAAGTCCCAAGAACATATGTTCTTAAAAATTTTTTCTTTGTTGAAGTATAGTTGATTTACAGTATTGTGTTTGTTTCAGGTGTACAGCAAAGTGATTCACATATATATATATATATTTAGATTCTTTTCCATTATAGCTTATTACAAGATATTGAATATAGTTCCCTGAGCTATACAGTAGATCCTTGTTTATCTATATAGTAGTGTATACCTGTTAATCCCATACTCCTAATTTATCCCTTCCCCACTGCACTTAATTTTGATATTGCCAAATTGCTCTCCATGGAGGTTGTATTAATTTACAGTCTCACCAGCAGTGTGTTAGAGTGCCTGTTTCCCCATAGTTTGACAACGTGTTCCCAAACTTTTAGATCTTTGATAATCTAATAGGTGAAAAATTTGTGTGCTGTGGTTGTAATTTACATTGCTTTTATTAGGAATCTTTTACTGAGAATCATTTCATATGATTAAAAGCCATTTGTATTTTCTTTTCTGGGAACTATTTGTATATCCTTTGCTCATTTTTATATTAAGTTGAACATTTAAAAAATTGATTTGTGGAAACTCAAATAAGGAAACTATTTCCTTTTTTGCAGTTTGTCAGTTGTCTTTTGGTTTTGCTTATTGTGTTATTTTTTTTTGTCATTTAGAAAAATTGGCTTTTATTCTAATTTGTCAAATTTTTTATGACTTCTGAGTTTTGTGCCCTGTTTGAAAGGTCTTTACCATTCCAGCCAAGATTATCAAATAATTCTCCTACAGTTTCTTCTATTACTTTTATGGTTTAAATTTTAACATTTAAATAAGATTAACATTTTCTGGTGTAATATACGAGAGAAGGATCCATCTTAATTTTTTTTCAGATTGCTGACCAGTTGTCTCAACACCATTTATTTATTTTTTAATTGCATTCAGATCTTTCTTTTATTTTGTTTTATTTTTTATTTTTGTTTATTTATTTTTGACTTCATTTGGTCTTCATTGCTGCGTGTGGGCTTTTCTCTAGTTGTGGCGAGTGGGGGCTACTCTTCCTTGCAGTGCGTGGGGTTGTCAGTGTGGTGGCTTCTCTTGTTGCTGAACATGGGGGGCTGTAGGATTTCCGGCTTCAGCAATTGTGGCTCGGAGGCTGTAGTGCATAGGCTCAGTAGTTGTGGCGCATGGACTTAGTTGCTCCGAGGCACGTGGGATCTTCCCGGCCCAGGGATTAAACCCATGTCCCCTGCATTAGCAGGCGGATTCTTAACCACTGTGCCACCAAGGAAGTCCCAACACCATTTATTGATTAATCTATATTTTCTCCGCTTGATTTGAGAAACTATCAAGGTTCTTATAAATATAGTAAGTTCCAAATATGCATTTTAAAATATAGTTCAAATCTTATGTACTTTGTCAGTTTTGAGACTAGATGAGGACTATTATCTTTAATTATGTGCTGTCCTTTAGAAACTTTTGCCTATTCACCTTTATAAAACTATAACTCATATATGTTGCCATTGCTACATTTCTGATTAAATTTCACTAAGTGCAGATACAATTCTCTTGTTTACAAAGTTATGGCAAGGTTATTTATATTTGTTCCCAAGTGTGATAACTTTCTGTGTGTGTCCTTGTCTTTATTTTTGTTTTTAGAATTTTTTTTGAACCTTTATTGAGATACAGTTAACAGACAATAAACTGCATATATTTAGAGTGTACGATTTGGTATCCCAGTCTCCCAGTTCATTCCCCCCCCAACCCTCCCCGCTTTCCTCACTTGGTGTCCATATGTTTGTTCTCTACATCTGTGTCTCTATTTCTGCCTTGCAAACCGGTTGATTTGTACCATTTTTCTATAGTCCACATATATGTGTTAATATACGGTATTTGTTTTTCTCTTTCTGACTCATTTCACTCTGTATGACAGTCTCTAGGTCCATCCATGTCTCTAAGAATGTCCCAGTTTGGGGCTTCCTAGGTGGCGCAGTGGTTAAGAATCTGCCTGCCAATGCAGAGGTCACGGGTTCGATCCCAGCTCCAGGAAGATCCCACATGCCACGGAGCAACTAAGCCCGTGTGCCAAAAAAAAAAAAAAAAAAAAAAAAAAAAGAATGTCCCAGTTTCATTGCTTTTTATAGCTGAGTAATATTCCATTGTATATATGTACCACATCTTTTTTATCCATTCATCTGTTGATGGACATTTAGGTTGCTTCCATGTCCTGGCTATTGTAAATAGTGCTGCAATGAACATTGGAGTGCATGTGTCTTTTTGAATGATGGTGTTCTCTGGGTATATGCCCCAGCAGTGGGATTGCTGGGTCATATGGTAACTCTAGTTTTAGTTTTGTAAGGAACCTCCATCCTGTTCTCCATAGTGGCTGTATCAATTTACATTCCCACCAACAGTGCAAGAGTGTTCCCTTTTCTCCACATCCTCTCCAGCATTTACTGTTTGCAGACTTTCTGATGATGCCCATTCTAACCGGTGTGAGGTGATACCTCATTGTCGTTTTGATTTGCGTTTCTCTAATAATTAGTGACGTTGAGCAGCTTTTCATGTGCCTCTTGGCCATCCGTATGTCTCCTTTGGAGAAATGCCTATTTAGGTCTTCTGCCCATTTTTTGATTGGGTTGCTTGTTTTTTTGATATTGAGCTGGATGAACTGTTTATATCTTTTGGAGATTAGTCCTTTGTCTGTTGATTCATTTGCAAATATTTTCTCCCATTCTGAGTGTTATCTTTTTGTCTTGCTTATGGTTTCCTTTGCTGTGCAGAAGCTTTGAAGTTTCATTAGGTCCCACTTATTTATTTTTGTTTTTATTTCCATTACTCTAGGGGGTGGCCAAAAAAGATCTTGCTGTTATTTACATCAAAGAGTGTTCTTCCTATGTTTTCCTCCAGGAGTTTTATAGTGACTGGCCTTACATTTAGGTCTCCAATCCATTTTGAGTTTATTTTTGTGTATGGTGTTAGGGAGTGTTCTAATCTCATTCTTTTACATGTAGCTGTCCAGTTTTCCCAGCACCACTTATTGAAGAGGCTGTCTTTTTTCCATTGTATATCCTTGCCTCCTTTGTCATAGATTAGTTGACCATAGTTTATCTCTGGGCTTTCTATCTTGTTCCATTGATCTATATTTCTGTTTTTGTGCCAGTAGCATACTGTCTTGATCACTGTAGCCTTGTAGTATAGCCTGAAGTCAGGAAGCCTGATTCCACCAACTCCATCTTTCCTTCTCAAGATAGCTTTGGCTATTCGGGGTCTTTTGTGTTTCCATACAAATCGTAAAATTTCTTGTTCTAGTTCTGTGAAAAATGCCATTGGTAATTTAATCGGAATTGCATTGAACCTGTAAATTGCTATTGGTAGTATAGTCATTTTCACAATGTTGATTCTTCCAATCCAAGAACATGGTATGTCTCTCCATCTGTTTGTGTCTTCTTTGATTTCTTTCATTAGTGTCTTATAGTTTTCTGAGTACAGGTCTTTTACCTCCTTGGTTAGGTTTATTCCTAGGTATTTTATTCTTTTTGTTGCAGTGGTGAATGGGATTGTTTCCTTAATTTCTCTTTCTGACCTTTCATTGTTAGTGTATAGAAATGCAAGAGATTTCTGTGTGTTAATTTTGTATCCTGCAACTTTACCGAATTCATTGATTAGCTTGAGTAGTTTTCTGGTGGCATCTTTAGGATTTTCTGTGTATAGTATCATGTCATCTGCAAACAGTGACAGTTTTACTTCTTCTTTTCCAATTTGGATTCCTTTTCTTTCTTTTTCTTCTCTGATTGCTGTGGCAAGGACTTCCAAAACTATGTTGAATAGTAGTGGCGAGAGTGGACATCCTTGTCTTGTTCCTGATCTTAGAGGGAATGCCTTCAGGTTTTCACCATTGAGAATGATGTTTGCTGTGGGTTTGTCATATATGGCCTTTATTATGTTGAGGTAGGTTCCCTCTATGCCCACCTTCTGGAGAGTTTTTATCATAAATGGGTGTTGAATTTTGTCAAAATCATTATGTAATTATTTATATTTATGTATATATAAATATATTTTATAATTTATAAAATTATTTATATTTGTTCCCAAGTGTGATAACTTTCTGTGTGTGTCCTTGTCTTTAAAAAAAAATCTAACCATTTGGTATAGATGATAGCAGATGTTCAATTTTTAAAAAATCAACATACGAATTTTTGAAAAGAATAAAGGGATTTCCCAGGTTCTCCTGTTTTAGTGATTTAAAAAATCCTATCTGGTAAATTATCAAGAGCACTGCTGGCCGAGATCCAGGGAAGGAAGCAAAAATGTCCTGTGAAGAGCCAGAATAGATGTCATAGTGTTCATGCACTAACTTCATGCTCTCAGTCTTTTTTGATATAGCTTTTATTTATTTATTTATTTATTTATTTATTTATTTATTTAGCCTGCACCATGCAGCATGCAGGACCTTAGTTCTGTGACCAGGGATCGAACCCAGGGTTCCGGCTGTGAGAGCGCTGAATTCTAACCATTTGACTGCCAGGGAATTCCCTCCATTTAAAGTTATTATAAAATATTGGCTGTATTCCCTGTGCTGTGCAGTGTATCCTTGCAGCTTATTTATTTTATACATAGTAGTTTGTATCTGTTAATTCCCTACCCTTATCTTCTCCTTCCCTGCTTTCCTTTCCCCAGTGGTAACTACTAGTTTGTTCTCTATATCTGTGAGTCTGTTTCTGTTTTTTTATATTCATTCATTTATTTTTTAGGTTCCACATGTAAGTGACAGCATACAGTATTTGTCTTTTTCTGTCTAACTTATTTCACTAAGCGTAATACCCTCCAGGTCCATCCGTGGTGTTGCAAATGGCAAAATTTCATTCTTTTTTATGGCGTTTTTGACATAGTTTTAACAAATTGATCATTTATTTCACAAATTAAGGGCTTGCCCTGTAGCGGGGCAGGGCGGGGGGTGGGGGGAGGAGAGGTGGAGTGGGAAGAAGGGAGAAAAGGCATTATGACAGCTGATAGGCAAAAACAAAGAGACATAAAATCTTTACAAACAAGTTTATGTTCT
Organism: Hippopotamus amphibius kiboko; assembly: GCF_030028045.1. NCBI lineage: Eukaryota > Metazoa > Chordata > Mammalia > Artiodactyla > Hippopotamidae > Hippopotamus > Hippopotamus amphibius. The sequence goes on along the minus strand of NC_080203.1, from coordinate 16,873,511 downwards.
TTGGTAGGGGTGAGAGGATGTGGGTGGTAGGGGTGTGAGTAGTCATCTCTTGCCATTCAGTTTTGGGGCAAATAGCTCTTCTCATCTCATTTGATGCTGGAGATGTCACAGAGTCAAAACAGGTGCAATGATTGATGCTCAAAATGACCCTGAGTCATCAGGGAAGGTTAAATTGTGATCATTATGTTCTGTTTAAGATAGGAAAGAGTGAAGTGTATTTTAGAATAATTCTTATAAAATGATTAAAATAATGCAAGAAAAACACTTATGCAGGTAGCTTTAATTATTTCAAGTTCTTAACTTGAGTTCCATGGGCCCTAGGGGCCCTATGAAACCTCTTAAAGCTGAACAGGGAATTTGGTGAATATGTGTGTTTCTCTGAGGAGAGGGGCCATAGCGTTCATCCTATTCTCAAAGGGTTCTATAATTTTAAAAGGTTAAGAATGGCTGAGGTATCTGAAAAATTTCTGTATTCAGAGACCCTGATGATGCCAGGTAAATGAAATGTTATGAATTCACAGCTATATTGTGTTAAAAATTTATAACTGTACTGTGTTATAAATTTATAATACTGCCCTAAGTTATAAATTTGTAACTATACAGTTATAAATTGACGGGAGCAATAGACCCAATTACCCTTCAGTTACTTCATTATGTATTTTGCAAGTGCTACCTTATTTTACTTTGTATTATTAATGAATGTTTTTTTTTCCCTTCTTGTAGTCGTCAGTAGCACTATTTGTAAATAGACTGGACTCAGTGGAATCTGTACTACCCTATGAATATAATACGTAAGTTATAAGTATTATAATTACATCTGATATAATTGATATAGTTGTGATTATATCACAGTTATGGTATAATTGGGTTAAAATGTGCCTTAAGTTTTTAAAGTTAGTGAATGAAAGCCCTGGATATATTAAGAAATGTAGTGGTAATTTTATAATAAAAGTAACAGGAAAAAATGATTAGACTAGAGAGCTTTCAATGTGAGACAAATACTTAAAAAATTAGGAAGTTGCCATACTTGATTTTTTTCTAAGAATGGCAAATTATAAATTTACTACACTTTGAACCTTGAAAAAATATCTTTGCAGAGTCATATCTTATTTCTAAAATATTGAATAGGTAGGTTTATACTAAAGTGTTTAATGGATGAAGGTGCTTAGTTTAGTTGTGAGTAGTTATTACATAATTATGATTAAGTATGATCATTCACTTGAGAATAACAACAAATGATGTACTTCTTAGAAAAAATGATTGTAGTTCCCTTTGGTATTACTTTATTCCTACTAATTAAGCAGAAATAAAATCAGGTCTGATTTTCATTAAAATACCAGGTGTAAATGTAGCATGTTAGTATGAGTATTTAAAACATTACACAGGCCTACCATTTATTTTATTTTCTACCTAAGCCATTTTACATTCAAATTGACTTAAAGGTAGTTGCAATTCTTTTCACCCAGTAACTATTTCATTTGTATGTGGGAATGTGTTTGGGGGCGGTTTGTTTTTTAATTCCCCTTTGATCAGAACTGGTAATTACAGTTTCTAAATGTCTCAGGTTAGAATCAGTGCAGACTTTAAGCCATTGTTTCCTTATTTGTGCTTATATGTAATTTGAAGTTTAATCCTAAAAGTAGTGTTGGTTACTTTTTGATTCTGATTACCTGCATTGCAAAAATCAAGAGCAGTACCATAAACATTTAAAATAATGAATTCATAATTATCAGAGGTTAAACAATTTAAAGAAAAACGTATATAATGAGGTCTATAAATCACAAATAGAAAGATTCTGGGTCATATTTTTAGAAGAATCTACCATTAAAGGTGGAGAGGCTAGATAAATGATAAGGACTGATTTGTCTGCTGATTTTTTTTACCTTACTTGAAACTCTCTCTCTCTCTTTTTTTTTAGCTTTGACTTTTGTCAAGATTCCGGAAAGAAAAGCCCTTCTGAAAATCTTGGACAAGTACTATTTGGAGAACGAATAACATCATCTCCTTATGAGGTTATTCAGTTGATTTTATTTTAAATCTTATTTTAAAATGAATCTTCTCAAAACTGACTACATATACAGTCATCCCTCTGTATCCCTGGCGGGGCTGGTTCCAGGACTCACTACAGATACCAAAATCCATACATGCTTACATCCCATAGTAGCCCTCCATATAGGCAGGTTCTGCATGTGCAGATTCAACCAACCACGGATCGTGTATTAAGTTTTACATCTGCTATCTGGGTTGGTTGAATCTGTGCACGTTGAATCTGTGGAATCAGAGGGCCTACTGTATATTTATTGAAAAAATCTGCATGTAAGTGGACCTGGGCAGTTCAAACTTGTGTTGTTCAAGGGTCAACTGTTATTGTACCAAAGAGTCTTTGCTGTAAAAGGAGGTAAAGAAAAAGGAAAGGACGTAGAATCTGGCATTGCCAGAAGAATCCATTAATACAATTGGCCCTCCAAATCCAAGGGTTCTGCATCTGAAGATTTAACCAAATGGGAATTGAAAATATTCAGGGAAAAAAATTCCAGAAAGTTCCCAAAAGCAAAACTACAATTTACATAGCATTTACATTGTGTATTAAGTATTAAAAGTTGTCTAGAGATGATTTGAAGTACAGTTGACTCTTGAACAACACAGGTTTGAACTGTGTGGGTCTGCTTCCACCTGGATTTTTTTCAATATATGATCTGTGATTGGCTGAATCCCCAGATGTGGAACCTGATTCAGAGGAACCACCTATGTGGAGGGCCAACTATAAGTTATAGGTAGATTTTCAACATCAAGGAGGGTTGGCCCCCAACCTCTGTGTTATTCAAGGGTCAACTGTATTGGGGAGGATGTGGGTAGGTTATATGCATATACTCCACTGTTTTACATGAGGGACTTGAGCAATGGTGGATTTTTGTATCTGTGGATTTTGATATCCTTTGCGGTTCTGGAAGCAACCCTCCACTGATACTGAGGGATGACTCTATATGCTCTTTAAGTTATGCGCAGTAGTTTGGTGGTTCCACACAAAGGTTTTGCCTTTCAAGTTTTATTTTTGCTTCATGAAGAAAAAAAGTTTAAGTTTTTGTTCTTGCATATTTTGGGTAAGGTGATATAGGGAGATGTAATTGGACTCTCAGTGTCTATTGATATTGCCCTTGATATGTTAATAGGTATGGGGATGGAGTAAGGATGTTTTCATGAGCAGTTACAATTATAAAGGCACTGACTTTTTTCTTTTTTCCCAACTTCATTGAAGTATAACTGAAGTATAACAAACTACACATATTGAAAGTGTATTATTTGATCAAGTTTAATATATGTGAAACCATCAGGCAGTAGCTTGTTTTACAACTTCTTATTTTGAAATAATTACAGATTCACAGGAAACTACAAAAAAATGAACAGGGAGATCTCGTGTACCCTTTATCCAGGTTTGCCCAATGGTAACATCATGCATGACTATAGTACAAGAGCAGAACCAGGGAATCGACATTGGACAATGCACAGAGCTTATTCAGATCTCACTAGTTTGACATGCACTGATTGATGTGTGTGTGTGTGTATGTGTGTGTGAGATGCAGATTCGTGTACCCACCACCACAGTCAATACACAGCATAGTTCCATTAGCACAAGGCTTCTTCATGCTGCCCATTTATGGTTCTTTTTTCTGTTTAGTTTTCAGAATTCTTTATATATTCTATCAATAGTTATGATTCCTTTGTTGCAACAGTAGTTTGCAAATAGTTTCTCCCAGTCTGTGGCTTATGTTTTCATCTTCTTTATAGGGTCTTTCACAAAGCAAATTTTTTTATATAAATTTATTTATTTATTGGCTGCGTTGGGTCTTCGTGGCTGCATACTGGCTTTCTCTAGTTGCGATGATCAGGGGTGCTACTCTTCATTGTTGTGTGTGGGCTTCTCATTTCGGTGGTTTCTCTTGCTGCAGAGCAAGGGCTCTACACGAGCATGGGCTTAAGTAGTTCTGGCACATGGGCTCATTAGTTGTGGCTCGCAGGCTCTAGAGCACAGGCCCAATAGTTGTGGTGCGTGGGCTTAGCTGCCCCTCAGCATGTGGGATCTTCCTGGAGCATGGATCGAACCCGTGTCCCCTACATTGGCAGGCAGATTCTTAACCCACTGCGCCACCTGGCAAGTCCAAAATGTTTTAAATTTTCTGTGTGGTCCAATAATCAAGTTTTCCTTTTATGGATCATGCTTCTGGTGTCAAGTTTAAGATGACTTTGCACAGCCTTAGGTCCCGAAGACTTTCTTCTACACTTTCTTCTAAAAGTTTTATAATTTGACTTTATATATTTAAGTCTGTGATCCATTTTGAGTTATTTTTTGTATAAGGTGTGAGGTGTGGGTTGAAATTCTTTTTTTTTTTTTTGCCTATAGGTGTGCAATTGCTTTGGTACCATTTACTGAAAAGACCTTTTCAACAATTTCAGTTCTTCCTCCGCTGACTTGCTTTTGCACCTTTGTAAAAAAATCACTTGGGCCTAGTTGTGTAGGTCTATTCCTGGGTTCTCTATTGATCTGTTCCTTTGGTCTGTGTGTCAGGCATTGGCTTTTCATTAATTAAACTTGCATGTAATTCCCCTGTATAGTACCATTGCCCTAAGAGAAAAGTGCATCTTTTCAAGAAATGCTGTCCTTTGGATGGAAGAAGGATGACAGTTTAGCTCAGTTACCAATAAGGAATTTTAGGGTTAATATGTGTATGATTTCAGGATATGAAGTGTTAAATTTTCATTGTTTATTCTTGCTTATTATTTTCTGATGAACCACATTGGCACTTCACCTTGATAATCTCCTGTAGCTAGACTTTGTAAACAAGAGGTTTCGTATTAAAAGTATCAAATATTTTATTATCACTTTTTTTGGTAACAGCTTTATTGAGAGATCATTCACATACCAAATAATTCACCCACTCATAAGTGTCCAATTCAATGCTTTTTAGTATCTTCACAGAGTTGTGTAACCATCACTATAACCAATTTTATTATCAGTTTTAGATCAGGGAAGTTTTTAGAAAGCTACAGTGGATTTTATTTATTTATTTATTTATTCATTTATTGGCCGCACCATGTGGCTTGCGGGATCTTAGTTCCCTAACCAGGGATCAAACCTGTGCCCCCTGCAGTGGAAGCATGGAGTCTTAACCACTAGACCACCAGGGAAGTCCTGCTACAGTGGATTTTATACCCAAAAGCTTATAATACTGAAGAAGGCAAATTCTTCTGTTTAATGGTGAAAGCAGAGTATGTGTGTGTGTGTGTGTGTGTGTGTGTGTGTGTGTGTCTAGTGTAATCATTTCAAGTATGAACTGAAACAGATGAGATATTGTTGAGAATGATGGCATACTGAAGTCTCTGAAGAAAAGTTTATTTTTATTTTTTAGCTTTTTTAAAGTTTTTTTTTTATATTTTTTTTATTATTTTTTTGGGGGGTAAAGTTATTTTTAAAAATTGTTATTATTATTATTTGGCTGCATTGGGTCTTTGTTGTTGAGCATGGGCTTCCTCCAGTTGTGGCGAGCAGGGGCTACTCTTTCGTTGTGGTGCATGGGCTCCTCAGTGCCGTGGCTTCTCTTGTTGTGGAGCACAGGCTCTTGGTGTGCAGGCTTCAGTAGTTGCAGCACGTGGGCTCAGTAGTTGTGGCTCATGGGCTCTAGAGCGTAGGCTCAGTAGCTGTGGTGCATGGGCTTAGTTGCTCTGCAGTATGTGGGATCTTCGCAGACCAGGAATCAAACCCATGTCCCCTGTGTTGGCAGGTGGATTCTTAACCACTGTGCCACCAGGGAAGTCCTCTGAAGAAAAGTTTTATCTGTAAAATAAAGTACTCATTTTGTGACACTTGATTTATACAATTTAGTTGAATCTCTTAATATTTTTAATTTTCTTAACAGTTTTCTTTTAATAAGACAGAAACGTGTAAAAGTTTGTGTAAAATATTATGATACAGCAAATGAAGATCAAGAGAAAAAGCTGGATTTTTTGAAGAGAGGAATACAACTGAATTATCAACATCACTGGTAGGTTTGGCAACTGAAATCACACGACTTAATTTTTCAATTCCTTTCAGAAGTAGTTTTAATATCTATTTAATATCTACCTGAAAGTGTATACTATTTTTTGTGATGACTTTGATTAAAAATCTGAACTTAAATACATGTAAGATGATGTTAGTATTGCTTAATGTGAAATGCTTGTTAAATCTTTTTCTAAAAAAAATTGTATTTAGGATTATTGATAATATGCCAGTGGTATGGTGTCATGATATAGAAGATGGAAAAAAGTACTGCATACCAGGATTTCTGATAGGATGTTTTATTACCCAAAATGGCATATTGAAAGATGCTTGCTTTATCAATGTAAGTACTGAGAACTTACTATAGAAATATAAGAATGTTGCTTCATTTGCAATTTGCTTTCTATTATAGTCACTTAACAAACATGAATGGGACACCTACCATCTTCTCGATTTTGTGCTAGATGTTGGGGATACAAAGACCAGTGGTCCCTGCCCTCTAGGGGTTCACTGTCCTAAGTAGGGAGATAGACTTGTAAGCAAATCAATGTGAAAAAATGTTTTATGGTAGGAGACTAAGGGGCAGTGAGAACATAATGGAGGGAATGAAAAAGTATTTGTCAGATGAATGGGTGGATGAGCATTTCTAGTAGGGAAATCAATGTGGTTCAGAGCTTGGAAGTCTGAAAGAGCATCCTGTGATTGGGGGACTGTGAGTAGTCGAGTGTGTCTGCAGCATAAGGTTTGGGGTTTGGGGGATGAAGGTAGAGATGAAGCTCAAAAGGTGGGTAGGGGGAGTTCCCTGGTGGTCCAGTGGTTAGGACTTCATGCTTCCACTGCAGGGGGCCCGGGTTTGATCCCTGGTCGGGGAATTAAGATCCTGCATGCTGAGCCACGGGGCCAAGAAAAAAAGCGGGGGTTGGGGAGGGTTGGGTAGGCAGAAGCCAGGTGCCAGGTCAAATCATGGTGGGAGGTCCTATATGCAGTGGTAAGGAAAATAGCATTGAATGCCTGTTATGAGCCAAGAAAAATGTTATATCACTGTATATACAGTGACTAATTTAATCCTTAGAATAGCCCTGTTGCTACAATCTACTACTGCTGTTTTATAGATGATGAAATTCAATTTCAGAGATGGTAAGAGACATGACTAGGGGCATGCAGCTAGTAAGTGGCAGACATAGGACTCCAACTCACATCTTTTTTTATTTATTTTTAACTTTATTTTATTTACTTATTTTTATTGGAGTATGGTTGCTTTACAAGGTTGTGTTAGTTGATGCTGTACAGTGAAGTGAATCAGCTATATGTATACATATATCCCCTTTTTTGGATTTCCTTCCCACTTAGGTCACCACAGAGCATTGAGTAGAGTTCCCTGTGCTATAGAGTAGGTTCTCATTAGTTACCTATTTTATACATAGTTCTGTGTATATGTCAATCCCAATGTCCCAATTCATCCCACCCCTCCTTCCCCACTTGGTATCCATAAGTTTGTTCTCTACATCTGTGTCTCTATTTCTGCTTTGTAAATAAGTTCATCTGTACCATTTTTCTAGATTCCACATGTAAGTGATAGCATATGATATTTGTTTTTCTCTTTCTGACTTACTTCACTCTGTATGACACTCTCTAGGTCCATCCATATCTCTACAAATGACCCAATTTTCTTCCTTTTTGTGGCTGAGTAATATTCCATTGTATATATGTACCACATCTTCCTTATCCATTCATCTGTCAATGGACATTTAGGTTGCTTCCATGTCCTGGCTATTGTAAATAGTGCTGCAATGAACATTGGGGTGCATGTGTCTTTTTGAATTATGGTGTTCTCTGGGTATACACCCAGTGGCAGGATTGCTGGGTCATACGGTAGTTCTATTTTTAGTTTTTTAAGGGACCTCCATACTGTTCTCCATAGTGGCTGTATCAGTTTACATTCCCACCAGCAGTGCAGGAGGGTTCCCTTTTCTCCACATCCTCTCCAACATTTATTGTTTGTAGATTTTTTGATGATGGCCATTATGACTGGTGTGAGGTGATACCTCATTGTAGTTTTGATTTGTAGTTCTCTAATAATTAGTGATGTTGAGCATCTTTTCATGTGTTTGTTGGCCATCTGTATGTCTTCTTTGCAGAAATGTCTATTTAGGTCTTCCACCCATTTTTTGATTGAATCGTTTGTTTTTTTGATATTGAGCTGCTTGTGTATTTTGGAGATTAATCCTTTGTCAGTTGCTTCGTTTGCATATATTTTCTCCCATTCTGAGGGTTGTCTTTTCGTCTTGATTATGGTTTCCTTTGCTGTGCAAAAGCTTTTAAGTTGAATTAAGTCCCATTTGTTTATTTTTGTTTTTATTCTCACTGCTCTAGGAAGTAGGTCAAAAAAGATCTTGCTGCAATTTATGTCAACGAGTGTTCTTTCTGTGTTTTCCTCTAAGAGTTTTTTAGTGTCTGGTCTTACATTTAGGTCTTTATTCCATTTTGAGTTTATTTTTGTGTTTGTGTTAGGGAGTGTTCTAATTTCATTCTTTTACATGTAGCCGTCCAGTTTTCCCAGCACCACTTATTGAAGAGGCTGTCTTTTCTTCATTGTATATTCTTGCCTCCTTTGTTATAGATTAGGTGACCATAGGTGCGTGGATTTATCTCTGGGCTTTCTATCCTGTTCCTTTGATCTATATTTCTGTTTTTGTGCCAGTACCATACTGTCTTGATTATTGTAACTTTGTAGTATAGTCTGAAGTCAGGACGTCTGATTCCTCCAGCTCCATTTTTCTTTCTCAAGATTACTTTGGCTATTTGGGGTCTTTTGTGTTTCCATACAAATTATAAAAGTTTTTGTTCTAGTTCTGTGAAAAATGCCATTGGTAATTTGATAGGGATTTCCTTGAATTTGTAGATTTCTTTGGCTAGTATAGTCATTTTCACAATATTGATTCTTCCAATCCAAGAACATGATATATCTCCCCATCTGTTTGTGTCATCTTTGATTTCTTTCATTTAGTATCTTTTAGTTTTCTGAGTACAGGTCTTTTGCCTCTTTAGGTAGATTTATTCCTAGGTATTTTATTCTTTTTTTTTTTTAAATATATGATTTTTAAAAAATTTATTTGTTTATTTTATTGGCTGTGTTGCATCTTCATTGTTGCACACGGGCTTTCTCTAGTTGTGGTGAGCGGGGGCTACTCTTCATTGTGGTGCACGGGCTTCTCATTGTAGTGGCCTCTCTTGTTGCAGAGCACAGGCTCTAGGCGCGGGGCTTCAGTAGTTGCGGCACATGGGCTCAGTAGTTGTGGCTCATGGGCTCTAGAGTGCAGGCTCAATAGTTGTGGCGCATGGGCTTAGCTGCTCCGTGGCATGTGGTATCTTCCTGGGGCAGGGATCAAACCCGTGTCCCCTGCATTGGCAGGCGGATTCTTACTCACTGTGCCACCTAGGAAGTCCGGTATTTTATTCTTTTGGTTGCAGTGGTAACTCAGATCTTTTTACCTTGGAAGTCCCAATCACACTGTATTTGAAATCTGTCTTGTGGTTCTCAAACTGTTTTCTACTGGCCCTAGGGTAATAGAAGTGTCTTGAGGCTGCCATGGAGGCTGAATGGGCATGGAAGGGCTCAACCAGGGCAGCACTGCTTATAATCTGTCTTATATGTGAAGACTCAATGTGGATTAGAAATGGGGATGAAGGGGAGGGGAGAGAGAGGAGCAGAGGATGCCTGCCAGGTTTCTGTTTTGGTGTCTAATTGATGGTACCCTTCATTGTTTCTTTCCAGAGAAAAGGGCGGTGCTTCTTGAATTTCAGTCGTTCATGCATCACCTTGGTAATTTTTGCCACACCTGTTTTATTATTTATCCATAATTTTTTTTTTGGCTGCACTGAATGGCTTGTGGGATCTCAGTTCTCTGACCAGGGATTGAACCTGGGCCGCAGCAGGGAAAGCCCGGAATCGTAACCACTAGACCACCAGGGAACTTCCTGTTTATCCATAATTTAACTTAAATTTATTTAAAAGGAAATTACAGAAATTACAGGCTTAGTGTACTACTTATATATTTTATTCATCTATGTTAAAGTAACTAGATAAAAAGTAGAGTACAAATTGTTTTTCCAGCTACTACCTAAAATTATCTCATATATCCCCAGTGATATGTATTCTTCACAGTGGGAAACATTGACATAGGGAATGTGGGAGGAAAAGCAGTAAACAACTGCTTAATTGATAATTCTTTTAAAGCAAGGGAAAAGTGGCAGCAGGGAGGAGTTAATGAACAGGAGAAATTTGGATTAATATACTCTGTGTTTGATACTCTATATAGAAGTCTGTATGGAAATGTGTTTGTTTGTTTGTTTGTTTTTGGCCCCACACACCACCCAGCTTGCAGCATCTTAGTTCCCTGACCAGGGATTGAAACTGGGCCCTTGCCCAGTGAAAGCATGGAGTCCTAACCTCTGGACTGCCAGGGAATTCCCTGGAGTGGTTCTTTGGGACCATTTAAAGACCACATCTTTGAAGATCAAGTCTGGGAAGAATAAATGGACCAATAGGATGAAAGGACCCCAGCTGGCCAGAGTAGCAGTAACTTTTATCAACGTTTTTGGGTTGCAACTCTAAGATTACCAAGATTAAGTGAAGCTAGCAGTTGTCTTTTTTCATCCCTTTTACAGATAGAGGAACTCTTTCTTGTGAATCTTCTCATTTTTTATTTTAAGGATTTTTTTTTTGGCTGTACCTCACACCATGTGGGATCTCAGTTCCCTGACCAGGGATTGAACCCATGCCCCCTGCAGTGGAAGCATGAAGTCCTAACCACTGGACCGCCAGGGAAGTCCCTAAGGATATTTATTTTGGATAGATGTTGATGTCTTCCTCCTTCCCCCCTTTACACATAGACTCCCTTCCATTGCAAACTTAAAGCTCTAGGCAAGTTTCAGAAAAGTTGTTTATAGTGTTTATAGTATAATTGATCTTTTTTGTAGGAATAATTACATCAGCTATTCTCAAAGTGAGGTCTGGGGCTCTCTGATAACTTTTCAGGGAGTCTGCCAGGTCAAAACAATTTCCATAATAATATTAAGATGTTTTTTGCCTTCCTTACTCTTCCTCTTTCGTGAGTGTACGGTGGAATTTTCCAGGAGCTATGTGAAGTGTGATGTTATCTCTTTGAAGGCCAATGGAATGTGTGCTTCTGTACACTTACGTTTTAAAATTTTCTCATTTTAAGTTCTAATTTGCTCACTATGGGTAGATATAACCCTCATAAACAAAAACTCTTTCGGGTTTTTCATAATTTTTAAGAGTAGGAGTCCTGTGACTAAAAAAGTTTGAGAACTGCTCAATTAGATATTTAGAATCAAAGTGGCAGGTATGGTTGTCTTATCAATAAAAAATTTTAAATTCATTAGGTACACTAGCATTGTACAAATACCACCACCATGATTACAAAATTAATACCTGCTTGGCGACTTCCCTGGTGGTCCAGTGGTTGGGACTCCTCTCTTCCACTGCAGGGGCACCGGATTCGGTCCCTGGTTGGGGAACTAGGATCCCCACGTGCTGCACGTTGCGGCCAAAAAAAAAAAAAGGGCAAAAAGAAATGTAATACATGTTTGTAAAAACTTCGTACAACACAGAGGTATAAAGAGTATGAAGTGACAGTCTTCATATAATCCTCCTCAATTTTAATAGATTATTTTTATGTATATATAATTTCTTAATCTAAGTGAAATTATAATATATATATATTTGTAATCTTGTCTTTACTTTGAAGTTTATAATGGACTTCTTTCCATGTTCATTTTATATATTATGTATATACACACACACATATACATGGCGAGAGAGAATTCAAGAAAGAGAAAGCGTTTATACTTTTTAATAGTTTGATAGTATTCCATTGTATGGATGGGTCATAATTTTTTATCCATTCTATCATGATTAGCTGTTTTAAATTTTTGTTATTAATGATGCTTCAGTGAACATTCTTTTACCTCTCTGAGTCTCACCTATAAAATGGGAAGAAGGATAGCATATACCACATAGGATTGTTGTGAGGATAAATAGGATAACACTTGTAGAGTTCTTGGAGCAGTGTCTGACACATAGTAGGCACTCAGTAAATGGTAGTTATTATTGTGCAAGCATTTGTGTACTCTTGTCTAATTATGACCTTAGGATAAATTCCTATATGTGTAATTGCTGGGTCAAAGGACATGGACTTTTAAAAAAACTTTTTTGTTGTAAAATACAGATACAGAAAACCATACAGAACAGATATAAAATTTAATGCATTATTATAAGGGGAACACCTTTGTAAACCCCAGGCAGATTAAGAAATAGAATTTGGCCAGCCACCCCAGAAGGTATCCCAGTATCCCTACCCCATTACAACACTCTTTCTTCCCCTAAAATAACCACTATCCTAACTTTTACCCTAATCGCTTCCTTGTATTTCTTCCACGGTTTTATCATCCAGGTCTACATCCCTAGATACTACAGTTTAGACTTGACCATTTTATGTATCTTTTTTCAACGTTTTATTGTGAACATTTTCAAACGCACAGAAAAGTTGAATGAATTATATAGGGGACACTCATAAACCCAGCATGTAGATTCTATAATTAGCATTTTTCTGTGTTTGATTTATCACATATCTATCCATTTGTCAATTCCTGTATCATTCATCCAAACAGTGGTGCATTTTCCTCTGCCCCTGATTGGTAGATGGATCCAGTGGCTTGATTACATTCAGGTTTGATCTCTTTGGCAGGATAAGGTAGTGATGCATTCTTTAATCAGGAGGCACATGATATCTCTTTTTTAAAAATAGATTTATTATCTACAGCAGTTTTAGTATCAAGAAAAATTAAGCGGCAGGTACAGGACTTCGCATGTGCCTTCTGCCCCCATACATGCATAGCCTCCCCCATTATCAACATCACTCATTAGAATGTGGTACATTTGTTACAGTTGAAGAAGCTGCACTGCTACACCATTATCACCCAAAGTCCACAGTTTACATTAGGGTTCGCTCTTGGTGTTTTACATTTTATGGATTTGGACAAATGTATAATGACATGTATCCACTGTTATCATACAGAGTAGTTTCACTGACCTAAAAGTCTTCTGTGCTCTGCCTGTTCATCTCCCTCTACCTGATGTGTTTTGTTTCTGTCTTCTACTATGAGAACTGGATCCATTAATTTCTTAGAGGTTGCTGAGGCTGAAGAAACAGGAGCATGGCGGAGTGAGCATTTATCAACCAGGAAACAAAACCCTTTTCTCTTGCAGTGTCTATCCAGCGCCCTCTACCGACAAAGCTTCATTCAGTGCCAGCTTGCAAAGGAAAACTATTTACAATATTGAATGGGCCCAGATAATTTTCACGGAGGTCAGAGAGCATGAATTTGAGGATGAGAGACAATAAATCAACAACTGGCACACCTTACACTCATGTACTGATCAATACTCTGATGAAAGAGAGCCCTCACATATCTCCAGAAATCTGTGCTGCTCTCCTTTCTGGTATTCTGCCCCACAAAATCTAGCCCCCTTGGCCTCTCTGGACTTTGAACTTTGTCTTCTCAACTGGAGGAGATTGCAGGGCTCTGCTTAGGTACCTTTCCCTGCAGCACAACCTGGAAATTCTTTCTGGGAGGGCAGCTGGAGGCTTCCCCTTCTCTGGGTGATCACTCTCTTAATGTCCTTTGTTGTCCAAGGTCTGAAACTGTTGTTTCCATATATTTTACTGATTTGAAAGAGTTGTTTAAGGTGAAAAAGTAAATCTGGTCTCTTGTTATTCCATCATGTCTGGAGGAGGAAGTCCAATTCTCTTGCTTTCTTTTTGCATACATTTGCTTGGTGTAACTTTGCCTATCCTTTCATTTTTAACTTTTCAGAATCTCTTTTACATGTGTCTCTTTTATACAATGTGTTGTTGAGTTTTGCTTTGTGGTATCTTCTGAAAAATCTTTTCCTCTTAATAGGTGAGTTAAGCCCACTTACATGTATTGAGATGACATTTGCTCTCAGTTCTGTTATATTACATTCCATTTACTATTTTGATGTTCCACATTTTATTGACTCTAAGACTCATGTTTTCCTATATTTTAACATTTATGAAATCAAGATGTGTCTTCTGGTTGATGCCATGTTAAAGTTTAATTGGCAGTGTTTTTTTAGCAGCACATAAAATAATGATGTTTTACAAGTGGTGGCATTTTAGATTCCATGAAATATAGTATTTATTTGAAAATTTTTTATATGGTCTACATTTTTATTGTTGTAATTCTTCTAATATTTAAGGTTCGTATTTCTGTTATAGTCCTTTCATTTATACCTACGTGTTCGTCACTTTTTTTTTTTCTCTGTGCCACACAGCTTGTGGGATCTCAGTTCCCCGACCAGGGATTGAACTCGGGATGAGGCAGTGAAAGCCCAGAATCCTAACCACTAGGCCACCAGGGAACTCCCAGTCACCTCTTTCTTTAGAGGGTGTTATGCAGTTTCATGATTAAGTGTCTGGTTATGGATTTTTGTTTTGCTTTGTTTTTAATCCTGTTTGTAATTCCTTGAGTTCCCTGGATTGGTGCCTTTCATCAGTTCTGTAATTCTTAGCCATGGTCAGATATTTTCTTCTTTCCTTTTCAGACTCCCATTAAAGCTATGCTAAATGTTATTTCCTCCTCCATGCCTCTTAACTTCCCTTCTGCATTTTCCATTTTTTTCCTGTGCTATGTTCTTCTAGTCTATCTTCCAGTCTATAAATTCTCTTTTCACTTCTTCCTCCTCTTAAGAGAAGAGAAGAGAATTTTAGTAATCAGCTTTCTCATTTCTACAAGTTTTGTTCTTTTTCATATCTGCTAGGTCATTATTTTATACTTTTCTATTTCATGCACGTGCTTTCACACTTGTATGTGATGTCTTTAAAATATATTCAATTTGGTTAATTTTAAATCTGCCTGTGATCGTTCCTGGATCTGAAATCTTTACAAGTTTGTTTCTGCTGATTCTTGCTCGTGACTCCTTGTTTCGTTGTATGCTTCATTATTTTGACTACATACTCACTGTTCGCGAAGATTGTTTGTGGAGTTTCTTTGAGTCCTAGGGTCAAAGTACTTTCCTCCAGAGAGGATTTTCATTTATTTCCACAAGCTGTCTTTGGGAAATACCAGTCTGGGACCACCTTAAAGCAAATTCATAACTTGAACTTTCTGGGGCCACTTAGATGATGTGAATCCAGCCTGCAAATCTAGGTCAGGGCTGGTCTATGGCCACAGCTTTTTTTTTTTTTTTTTTGCCACAGTTTTTTAAGAACAGTTTTATTTCTGTCCCCTGCCTCCACCTTGTTCTGCTTAGCTTCACATCCATCTTCTCAATAGTCCATTGGGACTATAGGAGCAGGTTCACTTGTGACTCACCTTTGCCCTGAGGATGTTGCTTTTGGAAGGGGTGGGTGGTCTCATGTTAATGTGCAGAGGGTCTCATATTAGCCTTCTCACCTGAGAGGGTCCTGGGACCTCCCTGAGTTCCTTCTTCCTCATCCCATGAAGCTACCCAAACCCAAGTTCAAGTTTGCCCAGATCAGCAGGTGTCCTCAGGGCAATAGCAGCATCTGCTCCCTTACCCAGCTGACCTCTCTGGCTTCCTACTTTCTCTTAGAGTTTGGTATGGTAGTTCCTTACTTTCTTGTCACTCATGTTGCTTTTTTTCATTTTTAAATTTTAAAGTTATTTTTTTTTAGAGCAGGTTTAGATTCATAGCAAAATTGAGAGGAAGGTACAGAGATTTCTCATCTACCCCCTGCCCCACCCATGCACAGTCTCCCCCATTCTCAGAAGCCTCTACCTTAGTGGGCCATTTGTTACAAGTGATGAACCTACATAGGTGCATGACATCATAATCACCCAAAGTCCATAGTTTACATTAGGGGTAACTCTTGGTGTTGTACATTCCATGCTCATGTTGCTTTTAAGGAGATATTTGTTATATTTATCATTTGTAGTTTTAAGCAGAAAATTTGGCCCAAATAAGATTGCAATTGGAAATCCAGTTAAAGTTTTTTTTTTTAAAGATTTATTTATTTATTTATTTTATTGGCTGTGTTGGGTCTTTTTTGCTGTGCGTGGGCTTTCTTTCTAGTTGCGGTGAGTGGGAGCTACTCTTCGTTGTGGTGCGCGGGCTTCTCATTGCCGTGGTTTCTCTTGTTGTGGAGCATGGGCTCTAGGCGTGTGGGCTTCAGTAGTTGCAGCACATGGGCTCAATAGTTGTGGCACATGGGCTTAGTTGCTCCGTGGCATGTGGGATCTTCTTGGAGCAGGGATTGAACCCGTGTCCCCTGCATTGGCAGGCAGATTCTCAACCACTGCGCCACCTAGAAAGCCCCTGCATTGGGTCTTCATTGCTGCATGCAGGCTTTCTCTAATTGTGGTGAGTGGGAGCTACTCTTGTTTGCAGTGGCTTCTCATTGCTGTGGCTTCTCTTGTTGTGGAGCATGGGCTCTGGGTGTGCAGTTGTGGTGCACGGGCTCTCGAGCACAGGCTCAGTAGTTGTGGTGCACAGGCCTACCTGTTCCATGGCATGTGAGATCCTCCTGGAGCAGGGATTGAACCCATGTCCCCTGCATTGGCAGGCAGACTCAACTACTGCGCCACCAGGGAAGTCCCTAGTTAAAGTTTTAAAGCATAATTTTAATATCTAGTAGGAAGGAAACTAACATTTAATGACTTTCTTATTCTGTGGTAGGTGCTATGCTAGGTCTTTCCATATAATTCATCACTTAATCCTCTTAACAATTGTTATGAATTAAGTGATGGTAGCCCCATTTACAGCTAAGAAAACTAAGGCCCAGAACGACTAAGATCGTATGTGGCAAAATCTGAATTTTATCCCAATGTTTTGTTTTAATTTGTTTACTTATTTATTCATTTATTTATTTATTGGCTATGTTGGGTCTTTGTTGCTGCTCACGGGCTCTTTAGTTGCGGTGAGCGGGGGCTACTGTTTGTTGCGGTGTGTGGGCTTCTCATTGCGGTAGTTTCTCTTGTTGCAGAGCACGGACTCTAGGTGCTTGGCCTCAGTAGTTGTGGCATGGGCGTGCAGACTCAGTAGTTGTGTTGCACGGGCTTAGTTGCTCCAAGGCATGCGGGATCTTCCCGGATCAGGGCTCGAACCCATGTTTGAGTCATAATTCTTAATCTAGGAGTCCTCCATGTTGTAGATTACTCAATATGGTAATTGACAAGGCTCATTTGTACTCATTCTCTGAAGATTGAAGGCCTGGGTAACATAATAGCTAATATTTAGGCTTCCTATGCCAAATACTGCACTACATACCTTACACGCATTATTCTATTTAATCCTCTCAACAATGCTATGGGCAATCCTATTATTGTCCCCAGTTTTAAAAAGGGGAAACTGAAGCTCAAAGAGGTTAAATGACTTTTCTGTGATCATATAGCTAGTAAATGGCTGTCTGATTGCAAAGCTCATATTGTTAACCTTTGTCTTAGTTTGCTAGGGCTGCTGTAACGAAGTACCACACAGTGGGTGTCTTAAAACAACAAATTTATTGTCTCAGAGTTTTGGAGAATAGAAGCCCAAGATCAAGCCGTCAGCAACAGTGCTGGTTCCTTTTGAGGGCTCTGAGGGAGAATTTGTGCCATGCCTCTCCCCTAGATTCTGGTGACAGCCGGCAGTCTTTGGCATTCCTTGGCTTGTGGCTGTATCACTCCAGTCTCCTCCTGTCTCCACATGGCCTTCTTCCCTCTTTTTATAAAGACTCTGATTATGTTGGATTAGAGCCCACCTGAATGGCCTCATCTTAATTTGATTTTGTCTTACAGAGACCCTATTTCCAAATAAGGTCACATTCACAGGTGTAATGGATTAGGACTTAAACCTATCTTCTGGGGGATACAGTCCAACCCATCACAACTCTTATACAAAAACTGCCCCCCAAACCCTTATGGAAAAATAGTCCTTCACTGGTTCTCAAAGTGTGTGCCAGGACCAGCAGCATTGGCACCACCTGGGAGCTTGTTAGACATACAGCATTTCAGGCGTCACCCTAGGCCCAGTGAGTCAGAATCTGCATTTTAACAAGATCCCTGGGTAATTTGTATAAACTTTCAAGTTTAAGAAGCATTGATCTAAGATGATTATCTTCAGTTATAGTTGTGGCTACTAGGGAGTGAACTAATGAATACTTGGCTGGTAGAGAGAGTTTCAGTCAGTTTTTATCTGTTTGATGCTTCTGATTAGAAATGTAAATATACCCTCATTAAACAAAATTTGCTAAGTACAGAAAAATTATTGCATATAATCTCACTACCCAGAGACGACATAGTTATTCTGAAACATGTCTTCCTTCTAGTTTTTCTTGCTTTACTATTTTTAACATAAATAAAGCCCAAGCTCTTGACATTTTTGACATGCTTAAATTTAAAATACTGATTTATTAGTTTATTTGCATTACTTCATAGTTTTCTGTTGTTAAAAATCTAGCGATGCATGCATTTGTGAATTTTATATTTGCAATATTATTCCTTTGTAACAACTATTTAAAACTGTAGAATTAACTAACATCTTAATTTTAGGCCAGATGCTCAGGGTTACAGTTTTAATTCTATAAGAACACACTTACATGTCAGTATGCTTAATTTATAGCTTGATATTTTAGAACTAATATATCCCATTTCATTCCATGATTAGATTTTATGTTTTCTAGTTTGTAGGAAAAATTTAAACTTCTTTCATTTTTCTTTATCTTTTTCCAGTCTGAATTCAACAAAAGTAATACTTTCTACCTCTTCAACCACGTTGATATTACCATTACATATCACAGGGAAAGTGAAATAAATTGGGATATTGCAAAATTGGTTACTGCTAGACTTGATCCCAAAAGGTAATTATAGAATCTCTTTTTAATTAGTTCCATTAATTTAAAAATTAATTCAAAATGTAGAAGATCTCACCAAAATTTTCATTTTTAGGATACATGTGTGATATAACCTTAGACAAAGTTTGAAAAATCAAATAGGCAACTTTATTCTCTTTAACCTATTGTAAGCATCTGAGTAACATGTAATGTGAGGAAGAACTGACAGATATGGAAGAGAATTGACTTATTGAGGGTATCCTAACTCTCTTCTTTAGTTGCGGCTATATGACAAAGAGATTAGATTAAGATTTGTGTTTCTTCAGAGGACAATTCTAGTACCAGTGGAGTCTATTAGGCAGGTATCAGCTGGATATAAGGAAGAATCTGCTAGCAATTAGAGCTAACACTTGAATAAGCAATCTCAAGAATTAGTGAGTAGTTAATCCCTAGACATTTGTAGGAAGAGCCTAGATGACCCAGCTCTTAGAGATTTCATAATTTAGGCACCCAGCATGGTATCTCATTCCTAGTAAGTGAGTGCTTAATGAATGGTAAAAGGCAGTTCTGCATTGGGTAAGAGACCGGACAGGTGACAAATAATGTTCCAACTTTAAGACTCTTTGAAAATGTAGAATAAGATTAGTACTCTTCAATTAAAAGAAAGAGGGGAATATATCATACAGTGTATCAAATCATGATCCATATGGGCAAAATATTATAAAACCTGGAATATTAGGATGGGGAAGTTATCCTTTGAAACTTATGTGAAGTATATTAAAGGAGGTAAATGTGGTATAATTTTCTGAACACAGAACAAGGAAATCGGAAATTTGGATTTTAGTCTGATCTCTGCTGGTTCCATTTTGGAAGTCAACCCTAAGTTCATGGAAAAGAAGCAGACTTCATTGTTTTTAAGCTGACTGGCCTATTTTACTTTAGCCAAGGTTGTTCTGTCTGTCACAGCTGATGGTCAAAGGGAAAGAATAGGTAGAGAATGTACTGTGCCAAGCTTTTGACCATGGGTAGGTTAACCTGATCTCTCATAGGTTTAATTTCCTCGTCTGCAAAAGGATTAGGAGTTTTTCATATAGATACTGATGCATCAAACCCAATTTTTATGTGTTTGTGTATTTTTCTGGGCAAAAGAATCTATATATTTCATTAGATAAACAGACCCCAAAAGATGAAGAACACTGGTATGTTCCAACTCTGATTTATCTTAGTAAAAAGATATTCTTTTTAAATTAGTGGCTGTGTTAAAAATTTTTGAAGATTTATTTCATAAGGTGTTACAGACAGGAAATAAAAGAGGGATTAAAAGGATCAGGGCATATTTATGAATAACGGGGTAAACAGAGCTACTAAGAGAGGCCAGGGAATACTAACCATTGTCAAGGACAATCACCCATTTTTTTTTGTGTATGTCACTTCTGATACCTGGGAACAGAATTTTTGGTTGATGGACTGTGAGGTCTGACTGAGGATGGCTGCTCATGTTGAAAGTCATCTGGGTAGAAAGGTACTAAATATACAAAGCATGATACAGGAAGCTAATCTCATCAGCTATATGAAAATCAAATTTAATGCTTATAGTCACCTCTCATATTCTCAGGCTCAGATAGAGTGAAAAAGCCAAGAAAAATCTTTTTCTAGAGCTGTATTTATTCTACACTGCCCATAGTAATAGCTTATGTATGCATGCAATAAAACTTTTATCTAATCACAGTAAAGCTCATTTATTTGGGCCCCCTGAGAATAAGGATTGTGTTAAATTTCATCTTTTTCAGAATTCGGCAATCTGCTCAAGGTCATAGACGTGAGTTAGGCCTAATGGTTTTCTAGGTCTAGAGTCTCGTGTTTTCTTTTAGGTACTGTACCCTGTTAATTTCCCTGATGGTTGCCATAGTTGATCATCTCTTTTTTCCTTAAAACACCTGCTGTATTTGGCTTTTGGGTTACCACTTTCCTGGTTTTCTTCTGTCTCACTGGTTGCTCATCAGTCTTCTCATTTCTCCAACCTGTTAATGTCAGAGGGCCCCAGGACAGTCTTGAGCTTTGCCTCTTTATTTATACTCACACCTTGGTGATCTTACCCTGTCTCATGGCATCAGATACCACAATATACTCTTAGGTCTCTAGACTTGTATGTCTAGCTGTCTACTCGATATGTCTTATTTGGATGTCTAATAGACATTTCCAACTTAACACGTCCCCAAACGAACTTCTTCTTTTTTTTTTTTTTTAAGTATATTTTCTTTCTTTTTTTTTTTTTTTTTTTTTTTTTAAGGCGCACGGGCTTAGTTGCTCCGTGGCATGTGGAATCTTTCCAGGGCAGGGCTCGAACCTGTGTCCATTGCATTGGCAGGCAGATTCTTTACCACTGCGCCACCTAGGAAGTCCCAAACGAACTTCTAATCTTCCCTCCAAACCCACTTCTCCTGTTGTTTTCTCCATCTCAGTAAATGGCAACTACATCCTTCTAGTTGCTCAGGCCCCCAAACCATGGCATCACCCTTGATTTCTCTATCATTCTTCACTCATACCCTGTATCTAGTCCAACCCTTTGGCAGATCTTCTGGCTCTTTTTTTTTTTGGCTGCGCTGTGTGACTTTCAGGATCTTAGTTCCTGACCAGGGATTGAATCTGGGCCTACAGCAATGAAAGTGCTGTGTCTTAACCACTGCAACACCAGGGAATTCCCCACGTGACTTTATTTAAAAAATATATTCAAAATCTACCACTTTTTATCACCTCTACCACTATCACCTGGTCCAAGACATTGTTATATCTCACCTGGATTGTTGCAGAAACCTAGCTGGTCTCCTTGCTGCTACCCCTGTCTTCTCATAATCTGTTCTCAATACAGCATTCAGAGCGTTCCTTTCTAAATTTCAGCTTATGTCAATCCTCTGCTCAGAATCCTCCAGTGGCTTCCCATCTCAGAGTAAAAGTCAAAGTTGTGAAAATGGCCTGTAAGGCCTTGTACAACCCATATGTAAGGCCAGTGGTTTAAGATAGGGCTTCTACCTTGATTAGAGATCTTAACACAATGTTTGCTACATAATCTCTCTAATATGAAATGCAGATCTCTCCTGTGCTGGGTTTAGGACCCGTGCTTAAACAGTGAACCTTGTTATGCATTATCTTGCAGTAATTTAATCTTTATCTTTAATGTTAAGTTTTGATCTGTAGCCTTAATTATTATTTCTTTAATTCATAGCTGTTTTAAAATGTATTTTTGGGAGAAAAAGATGGCGGTGAAGTAGAGGGACGTGGAATGCATCCCTCTCCACAGATGCATTGGGAATGCACCGAAGGACGCAATAATTCCCACAGAGAACCAGCTGAACACCAGCAGACAACCTTGGACACCAGAAAGGACCGCAAGGATCCTGACATAACCGGTAGGGAGGCATCTACGATGGCTCAAAGAGGGTGAAGTGGCAGAGCTGTGGCAGACGGGAGGGAGTGAGAAACACATGGAGGGTCCGCACCGCAGCTCAGCGTTTCCGGACTGAGACATCGATTCACAGCTGAACAGAGGGTCCGGGAGTAGGAGCGTGGGAACTGGAGAGCCGGTTCAGGGTGAGAAAAATCATTGCCAGTAAGGTGACGGACTGAGAGGACAGGAGGGAAGAGGTCTGCAGTGAGGAGTGCCTGCCCCTGAGAGCTGCCAGGCCATGATGGCGGCTAGGCTGCAGGCTCACGGGCGGAGGGGAGGAGCCGCGGGCATAGCCTCTCTCTCTTTCTTTCGGTGCCTCTGCAGCTGGCAGTGGAGAGACGCCCTGTGGGCCACCCAAGGCACTCAGGGATAACAAGGACCCTCAGGCACTCAGGTGGGGCTGGATTAAAACCCCTTGGAACTCCGGCAGCAGGGAGGCTGCCTAGAAGAAAAAAAAAAAAAAAACCCGAGAGAGGCCCAACTCTGAGACTTTCTGTTTACACCTGAGCCACCGGCTTCCCGCTGCAACAGGCACCTCCAAGCCCGACTGAAACAACAGTGCGCCACTGCTCACTCACTCCCAGGGAAAGGAGCCACTATTGTACCCTCTCCCTCCCCACACACCGACACTTACAGACGAACAATAAAGGAAGCTCTGCTGGCCACAGAATAATACAAAAAACCCAAGACTTAATATTTGTTTAACCCAACACTTGGACATTAGTGTGAAGCTTGGACAGTCTTCTATAAACACCTCTATCACCAGGACAAGCAACCCCAAAAGTTTGGACAACCATGAGGAAACAAAGAAACCCCATGCAGGCAAAGGAGCAGGAAAAAAACCCACAAGATCAAATAAATGAGGAGGAAATAGGAAAAATGCCTGAAAAAGAATTCAGAGTAATGATAGTAAAAATGATACAAAATCTCAATAACAAAATAGAGAAAGTACAAAAAACAGTTCATAAGAACTCAGAAAAACAAACAACAATGGATAACAAAATAACTGAAATTAAAAATACTCTAGATGCTATAACCAGCAGAATGACTGAGGCAGAAGAACGAATAAGTGAGTTGGAAGATAGAATGGGGGAAATAAATGCCACAGAGCAGGAAAAAGAAAAAAGAATAAAAAGAATAGAAGACAGTCTCAGAGACCTCAGTGATAATATTAAACGTACCAACATTCAAATTATAGGCAACCCAGAAGAAGAAGAAACAAAGAAAGGGTCTGAGAAAATATTTGAAGAGGTTCTAGTGGAAAACTTCCCCAACATGGGAAAGGAAATAATTAACCAAATCCAAGAAGCACAGAGAGTCCCATACAGAATAAACCCAAAGAGAAATACACCAAGGCACATATTAATCAAACTAATGACAATTAAACACAAAGAAAAAATATTAAAAGCAGCAAGAGAAAAGCAACAAATAACATATAAGGGAAAACCCATAAGGATAACAGCTGACCTTTCTACAGAAACTCTGCAGGCCAGAAGGGAATGGCAGGATATACTGAAAGTCCTGAAAGAGAGAAACCTACAGCCAAGAATACTCTACCCAGCAAGAATCTCATTCAGATTTGAGGGAGAAATCAAAAGCTTTCCAGACAAGCAAAAGTTAAGAGAATTCAGCACCACCAAACCAGCCTTACAACAAGTGCTAAAGGAACTTCTCTAAGTAGGAAACACAAGAAAAGGAAAAAACCTACAAATACAAACCCAAAACAATTAAGAAAATGGTCATTATAACACACATGTCAATAATCACCTTAAATGTAAATGGATTAAATGCTCCAACCAAAAGACACAGACTGGCTGAATGGATACAAAAACAAGACCCTTCTCTATGCTGCCTACAAGAAACCCGCTTCAGACCAAGGGATACATATAGACTGAAAGTAAAGGGATGGAAAAAGATATTCCATGGAAATGGAAGCCAAAAGAAAGCTGGAGTAGCAATACTCATATCAGACACATTAGACCTTAAAGTAAAGACTATTAAAAGAGACAAGGAAGGACACTACATAATGATCAAGGGATCCATTCAAGAAGAACATATCACAATGGTAAATATCTATGCTCCCAACATAGGAGCACCCCTATATATAAGGCAAATGCTAACAGCTGTAAAAGGGGACATCGACAGTAACACAATAATAGTGGGAGACTTGAACACCCCACTTACATCAATGGACAGATCATCCAAACAGAAAATAAATAAAGACACACAAGCTTTAAATGACATATTAGACCATCTCGACTTAATTGATATTTATATGACATTCCATCCAAAAAGAACAGACTACACTTTCTTCTCAAGTGCACACGGAACATTTTCCAGGATAGATCACATCTTGGGTCATAAATCAAACCTTGGCAAATTCAAGAAAATTGAAATCATATCAAGCATCTTCTCAGACCACAACGCTATAACACTAGATATCAATTACAGGAAAAAAACTGCAAAAAATACAATCACATGGAGGCTAAACAATTCACTCTTAAACAACCAAGAAATCACTAAAGAAATCAAAGAGGAAATCAAAAAATATCTGGAAACAAATAACAATGAAAACACAACAACCCAAAACCTATGGGACGCAGCAAAAGCAGTTCTAAGAGGGAAGTTTATAGCAATACAGTCCTACCTTAAGAAACAAGAAAATTATTGAATAAACATCCTAACCTTACACCTAAAACAATTAGAAAAAGAAGAACAAAGAAACCCCAAAGTGAGCAGAAGGAAAGAAATCATAAAGATCAGAGCAAAAATAAATGAAAAAGAAAGGAAGGAAGCAATAGCAAAAATTAATAAAACTAAAAGCTGGTTCTTTGAGAAGATTAACAAAATTGATAAACCATTAGCCAGACTCATCAAGAAAAAAAGGGAGAAGATGCAAATCAACAGAATTAGAAATGAAAAAGGAGAAGTAACAATGGACACCACAGAAATACAAAAGATCATGAGAGACTACTACAAGCAACTATATGCCAAGAAATTGAATAACCTGGAAGAAATGGATACATTCTTAGAAAAATACAATCTTCCAAGACTGAACCAGAAAGAAATAGAAACCACGAACAGACCAATCACAAGTACAGAAATTGAGGCAGTGATTAAAAATCTCCCAACACACAAAAGCCCAGGACCAGATGGGTTCACAGGCGAATTCTATCAAACATTTAGAGAAGAGCTAACACATATCCTTCTCAAACTCTTCCAAAATATTGCAGAAGGCGGAACACTCCCAAACTCATTCTATGAAGCCACCATCACCCTGATACCAAAACCAGGCAAAGATGTCACAAAAAAAGAAAATTACAGGCCAATATCACTGATGAATATAGATGCAAAAATCCTCAACAAAATACTAGCTAACAGAATCCAACAGCACATTAAAAAAATCATCCACCATGATCAAGTGGGGTTTATCCCTGGGATGCAAGGATTCTTCAGTATATGCAAATCAATCAACGTGATACATCATATCAACAAATTGAAGGATAAAAACCATATGATCATCTCAATAGATGCGGAAAAAGCTTTTGACAAAGTTCAACATCCATTTATGATAAAAACTCTCCAGAAAATGGGCATAGAAGGAAATTACCTCAACATAATAAAAGCCATATATGAGAAACCGAAAGCCAACATCATTCTCAATGGGGAAAAACTGGAAGAATTCCCTCTAAGAACAGGAACAAGACAAGGATGTCCACTCTCACCATTATTATTCAACATAGTTTTGGAAGTTTTAGCCACAGCAATCAGACAAGAAAATGAAATGAAAGGAATCCAAATTGGAAAAGAAGAAGTGAAATTGTCACTCTTCGCAGATGACATGATATTATATATAGAAAACCCTAAAGACTCTACCAGAAAACTGCTAGCACTAATTGATGAGTTTAGTAAAGTAGCAGGATACAAAAGTAATGCACAGAAATCTCTTGCATTCCTATACACGAACAACGGAAGAGCAGAAAGAGAAATTAAGGAAACTCTCCCATTCACCATTGCAACCAAAAGAATAAAATACCTAGGAATAAACCTGCCTAAGGAGGCAAAAGATCTGTATGCAGAAAACTTTAAGACACTGATGAAAGAAATCAAAGATGACACAAACAGATGGAGGGACATACCATGTTCCTGGATTGGAAGAATCAACATTGTGAAAATGACTGTACTACCCAAAGCAATTTACAGATTCAATGCAATCCCGATCAAATTGCCAATGGCATTTTTCACAGAACTAGAGCAAGAAATCTTACGATTTGTATGGAAATGCAAAAGACCCCAAATAGCCAAAGCAATCTTGAGAAGGAAAAATGGAGTTGGTGGAATCAGGCTTCCTGACTTCAAACTATACTACAAGGCCATAGTGATCAAGACAGTATGGTACTGGCACAAAAATAGAAAGGAAGATCAATGGAATAGAATAGAGAACTCAGAAGTAAGCCCAAACACATATGGGCACCTTATCTTTGACAAAGGAGGCACGAGTATACAATGGAAAAAAGACAGCCTCTTCAATAAGTGGTGCTGGGAAAATTGGACAGCAACATGTGAAAGAATGAAATTAGAACACTTCCTAACACCATACACAAAAATAAACTCCAAATGGATTAAAGACCTACATGTAAGGCCAGACACTATCAAACTCCTAGAGGAAAACATAGGCAGAACACTCTATGACATATATCAAAGCAAGATCCTTTTTGATCCACCTCCTAGAATCATGGAAATAAAATCAAGAATAAACAAATGGGACCTCATGAAACTTAAAAGCTTTTGCACAGCAAAAGAAACCACAAACAAGACTAGAAGGCAACCCTCAGAATGGGAAAAAATAGTTGCCTATGAAACAACGGACAAAGGATTAACCTCCAAAATATACAAGCAGCTCATGCAGCTTAATACCAAAAAAGCAAAGAACCCAATCCACAAATGAGCAGAAGACCTAAATAGACATTTCTCCAAAGAAGACATACAGATGGCCAACAAACACATGAAAAGATGCTCAACATCACTCATCATCAGAGAAATGTAAGTCAAAGCCACAATGAGGTATCACCTCACACCGGCCAGAATGGCCATGATCACAAAATCTGGAAACAACAAATGTTGGAGAGGGTGTGGAGAAAAGGGAACTCTCCTGCACTGTTGGTGGGAATGTAAGTTGGTACAGCCACTATGGAAAACAGTTTGGAGGTTCCTTAAAAAACTACAAATAGAACTACCATATGATCCAGTAATCCCACTACTGGGCATATACCCAAAGAAAACCGTAATCCCAAAAGAAACATGTACCATAATGTTTATTGCAGCACTATTTACAATAGCCAGGACATGGAAGCAACCGAAATGCCCATCAACAGATGAATGGATAAAGAATATGTGGCATATATATACAATGGAATATTACTCAGCTATAAAAAGGGATGAGATGGAGCTATATGTCATGAGGTGGATAGACCTAGAGTCTGTTATACAGAGTGAAGTAAGTCAGAAAGAGAAAGACAAATATTGTATGCTAACTCACATATATGGAATCTAAAACTGGTACTGATGAACTCAGTGACAAGAACAAGGATGCAGATGCAGAGAATGGACTGGAGAACTCTAGGTTTGGGAGGGGGCGGAGGGTGAAGGGAAAGCTGAGACAAAGTGAGAGAGTAGCACAGATATATATATACTACCAACTGTAAAATAGATAGCCAGTGGAAAGTTGTTGTATAACAAAGGGAGTTCAACTCTAGGATGGATGATGCCTTAGAGGACTGGGACGGGGAGGGTCGGGGGGACTCGAGGGAGGGTGGGGGGGGAGTCAAGGGAGGGAGGGAATATGGGGATATGTGTATAAAAACAGATGATTGAACTTGGTGTGCCCCCAAAATATAATAAATAAATAAATAAAATTTAAAAAAAAAAGAAAAAAAATGTATTTTCGCTTTTAATAGAATACATTCATCCTACAAACACTTATAAGGGCACATTATGTAGCAGAAAGTAGGGTTACAGGAATGAATAAAAAGAGGTGCACACCAATAACCTTTGCAATTGTGAACGACTGGTTTTATTGTGCATATATGTGTAGAGATAACAATCCCATAAGGATTGCATATTATTCTTTAGACAGAAGCCAAGGGGCCAACTGTATGTTGAGTAAATAATTCAAAAGGGAATCATCATGGTTTCTCCTTTGGTTTTTCTATCTCCCCTTTATTCCTCTTTTACTTTTTGAGTGATAGAAGAGTCGCTTTATTTCTGACCAGGCATTTGCTAGTTTTACCAGTCCTGTCTAGTTTCACACTTCTCTAGTTTTTGTTTTCCATCTTCTGGTTTTAATAATCAGTCTCTTTTGCAAACACAAAAAGTTCACATAGATTATATCCTCAGTACCTTTCATTGCTAAGCATGGCATTTTACACACAGTAGGCCCTCAAATCTCTGGGTGCTTATAAATATGACTTCTGTATCATGTATTTGATTTTCTAATTTTACAGCCAAGCTTACAAGATTATTTTTTTAGTATATAGGAAAGGGGATGTGATAAAAGATGAAAAATAAAGCCATTTGCTAATACAGTAAGTCCCCTACATACGAATGAGTTCCTTTCCGAAAGCGCGTTTGTAAGTGAAATTTATTCGTAAGTCCAACTAACACAATTGGCTATATAGTACTGTACTGTAATAGGTTTATAATACTTTTCACACAAATAATACATAAAAGACAAACAGGCACAAAAAATAAAACATTTTTAATCTTACAGTACAGTACCTTGAAAAGTACAGTAGCACAGTATGACAGCTGGCATACAGGGGCTGGTTTTGAGTGAACAGGCAAGAAAAGTTACTGACTGGAGGACGGAGAGGAGGTGGGAGATGGTAGAGCTGAAGGATGGTCAGCAATAGGAGACAGAGGGCAGGTTGCAATTTCACTCACGCCTGACATTCATGGAACGAATGTATGTTCACATCTTTGAAGGTTTGCAACTTGAAGGTTCATATGTAGGGGACTTCCTGTAGAAGGATTAAAAAAACATCTATCCATAGGCATAGAGAAGGTTCTTAAGTATTGTGTTTTGGGCAGTATACTGAGTCTTATTTGCGTGTTAGGGACATTTAGAAACAGAAGTATTTTAAATTGTAAAGAATTTTAAATGCAGAATATAATGAAAGGCCTGTTTTTTTCAGCCTGCAATTGTTACATGCCTGAAGAGCTATGAATCAGAAAATTACAACGTTAGTTTGGTATAAAAATTCCCTTCCCTTCCCTTTCTTTTCTCCGTCTCTTTTATTAGCTATAAACATGCAGATGAAGACCAGCTAACTTGTGATGGACCCCCTATGGAAATTCCTGTAGGATATACAGATAAGTTGAACATAACCTACACTTACTCGGTGAAATTTGAGGTGAGTATTGCATGCCATCATCTTTTTTTCCAAATCAAGTATATAAATATCATGTACTTTACTATTAAAGCCTTAATTTCCATTTAAAGTCATGTAACACAGCTTATTAGAAGCCCAAGAAAGTAGGTAAGTTCTTTATGTTTAAACCATTGAAAGAACAATCATTACAGGAATTTCTATATTCAATCTACTACACTTCAGGTGACTTGCCAGGTACTTTACTTTCTCTTACTTCATATTGGCATTTGAATGAGGTACATGGGAAACCAGAGGGGTGTTGCCTGGGATTGGCAGGGTGGCTGATTGCTCCAGTGAAACCGTAAAGGGAGAAGATCTTGTGGAAGACACACAGTTTGGTGTAGTGAAAAGAGCAGACATATTGGACATTTGGACTGATCTGCAGTTCAGATTGGGGCTTGGCCACTTACCAGCTGCATGAGCGTAGGCAAGTCACGTGATCTCTGAGGCTCCATTTCTTCTCAGGTCCTTTCATCCTCACTTTAGGATATATTAAAGCCCTTAGCATGATAGAGAGTAGGTCCTCAACATATAACATTCATTATTATTTGTACATCTGGAATTTTTCCTTTTGTAAATAGTATTTTTATAAAGATGGTATGTCATTTTGGTAAATAGATGGATAGACAGACTGACTGTTAACATTCTGGTGAATAATCGATTAGCTCTTCAAAGCCCATGTTTCCCAGAGGGTTTTCTGGAAACTAGTTCCTTCATATTTTATTTATTTTAGCTGGGTATTTTAAAAGGTGTTATGTGGAAGAAAGAATCTACGATGAGGTTACTTTGGATAATACTTGGTTAAACAGTGTTTAAACAATGGTTTTAAGAGTATTCACGATGTTAAAAAGCATTGTGAATTTTCAAAAGATGATTATAGTATGCAGCATTTCCTACACCATGGTAGAACTCATGAGGACATCATTTTCTGTAGAATATATAAGGAAAACACCACATGTGGTGCTAAAAAGTGTACAACTTTGTACAAATGGGATATTGCATGTGCTATTTTCACTTAATATATATGTCATGGACATCTTTCCAGGTCAGTGAATACAGAGTCACAGCCTTCTTTTTATTGACTGCATAGTGTATTTAACGTGCAGGTTGTAATGGACTTATTTAGTGCCCTATTGATGAAAATAACCCAAACGCCTAATTTTTAATTATTATAATCAATACCTTAATGAGCATCCTTACTTTTTTATTTGTCTGATTATCTCCTCGAGCTAAGTTCCTAGAAGTAGGATTATTTAGGTAACAGGGTGTACACACTTTGAGAACACATTACCAAATTCTTTTGCAGAAAAGTTGCTAGGCCTGAAGACCTGCTGTTTCCTCACAGACTCAGCAATACTAGGTTTTTGTCAATTTAAAAAATCTTGCTTCGGAATTTTAATTCTATGAGTAACACAAAGGGAGATAGGTTCATACTAGGCAGACTCCTAAGGGTCCAATATATAAACCAGAACACCAATTTCGTAATTTATGTGGAGAAATATAAATGCCTAGTGGACCACACCATTCATGTCAGCTGATTAGCACATCTGCCTATAATAAAGATATATGAGAAAGCAAATATCGATAGAATAAAATAAATAGAAAGTTTCCTGGTGAGCATAGGACCCCGGAGCAAAAGGAAGAGAATTATTAAAGATGATATTCACGGCACACTAGTGCTGTGCTTGCCCAGGGACCAGATGTATATATTCATGAGTCAGGTACTCTTAGCCTTGAACAGTATTAGAGGTGCTTCTCCAAAAGATGAACTTTGGGGCTTTCCTTTCATAGGGAAAGCTTTTTATAACGATGTAGATGTATGTATTTCTCTTTATCATTTTTAAAGACTATGTGTCATATTTTTTGATTCAGCTTTGATTATACTTGATTTTACATAAGGCTTATTTCTTATAGCTTTAGATGTGCTTTCCTGAGACAAAACCCTAATCACGTTATTTGGGATTAGGTCTCAGATCTCTTCGAACACTTAGAAATTGTGCTTGGTTTGTGTCATTTCTATAGATGGCCTGACAGCCATTATAACATGATTCTTCCTAATCTCATTCTGAAAGCAATTCCAGTTTGGGGTTGCCTTGCTTTTGTCCCTATGTATCACCTATAGTGGTTATCTCCATTTTATAAATGAGGATCCTGAAGCCCAGCGAGCTGAAGTAATTTTCTTCAGATCATAGCTAGCAGGAGGTGGAAGTGATATTCAAACTCAGGTCTGTTTGGCCCCAAACTCATAGTTTTTCCACTATTCCATTTTGGGTTTCTGTATTAAATGTCTATTATATTTTCTGCCTACAGAGTTACTGTAAAGAAAATGAGAAACGTTTATGTTAGAAATGTGTGTGTGTACGCTGAATCATCCAGCTAGAGGTCAGGATTACTTGATCCTACATCCTGCAGTTTACCCAGAGTACAATTGGTGAAAACAGGCAATTTACTAGTCCAATAAGTATAGTCCAGTCTTCTAATCTCTGGATGAAACACAGAAGTGTAATCTGGGGAAAGGAATGAAATACACCCTGAAGAAATTAAAATAACCTTTCCCCAGTGATTGAGAATAGTATTCCAAGTCTAAGCTATTATCAGAAGTTGATTGAAGAGCTGAAGCCCTTACAGTTTTTTATCACTTATCAATTGGCTATTAAAATTTTAAGTGTAGGATGGTAACTAGACATCGTGGTGATCATTTTGAAATGTATAGAAATACTGAATCACTATGTTGTGTAACAAGAACTAACATAGAGTTGTAAATCACTTATACTTCAAAAACAAACAAACAAACAGACTCATAGAAAAAGAGATCAGATTTGTGGTTACCAAAGGCAGGGGTTGGGGGGAGGGGGGAATCAGATGATAGTGGTCAAAAGGTACAAACTTGCAGTTATAAGATAAATAAGTACTAGGGATGTAATGTACATCATGATAAATATAATTAACACTGTAGGTTATATGTGAAAGTTGTTGGGAGTAAATCCTAAGAGTTCTGATTACAAGGAAAACATATTTTTTATTTCTTTAATTTTGTATCTATAGTATATGAGATGATGGATATTCACTAAACCTATTGTGGTCATTCTTTCATGACGTGTGTAAGTCAAATCCTTATGCTGTACACCTTAAACTTATACAGCGCTGTATGTCAATTCTATCGCAATTAAACTGGAAGAAAAAAAGTAATAAAATAAAAAAAAATTAAGCGTAGGAATGCTTATGTTTACAGTAAAAGCCAAGGGAAAGCACATCTAAATTGAAGTTTAGATTCATGTCAGGAGCCTACATGGTATGGCGTTAGTGGTCTGCCTGTCAGAAAGCAACTGTGGCAGTCAAAAGAGCTGAAGTGCAAGTTCAGATGCAGCTATACCAAATGGGGGTTTGGGGGAATTGCCTTATTTGGGGTTAGGTCTCAACTCCTTGTTCTTTAACTTTCTTTAATCCTGGGAGCTATTCCAGAAGAGGAATTTTCCTTTCCCATTGAAACTCATTTAAGGTGCTTAGAAGGCCCCTGGCTTCCAGACGTGGTACAACGGAAAGAACCAGACACACCCAAGATTTGAATCCCGGCTTTGACATTTACTAGCTGTGTGAACTTGGGCAGGTTATATTGAGCCTATGTTTCCTGATCTGTAAAATGGGGATAAAATAGTCACCTCATGTGACAGCTATCAGAGATAAGTGAGCTAACATATAAGATATTTAGCACAGCACCTAGCCTGTAGTAGACACACAATGTTTCCTATTCCTTCTCTCAGATACAGGAGCACTTGACTCACTAATGTCTTATACAAGAGTAGCTTGTGTATGCAGAGTGCACTTGTACAGTCAGAATGCACCAAGCCACAATATTCTTTTTGTTTTCTCTTTATTTAATTGCTTTTAACCACCATAGTCTTCTTTACATGAATACTAGAAGTTGCTGTTATAGTTGGGAGTGTGCCAGGAAGAGTGGTGATAGATATCTCTGATGGTGCTGTTTATTTTCTGTCTTGGGTTGAATTTTTTTTTTACCCAGTGATAATCATACACATCAATATTTCCCAAAGTGCTTTCTCTGGTAGTGAGAAACCTGGCTCCCATCAGCCACAAGATACTGATATGTGGTCAACCCTAGCACACGTGTAAAGTGAGAAACAAATGTATTAACTAGTACACAGTGTTTGTATAGCATTTTTTGGATAAAGAAATATCTTACATTCTTCTTTCTTGAACCAAGTCTTTGAAATCTGGTGTGTGTTTTACACTAAGAGCTCATCTCGCTTAGGACTGACCACATTTCAAGTGCTGAATAGCCATGTGTGACTAGCCACTGCCATCTTGGCAAAGATCTAGACCTCCACATTTTCAGGGACTGTCCTCTTTGGTCTGTGCTTCTACTTGTTTTTTGCCTTTCATTGCTTCTCACTCTCAATACAGAAAATCCCACCAGGTCCTGTGACATAGATTGATCCCATGTGCTTGGCTGGGTGAACTACAGTCTCTCACCCTCGTGCAGGTCGCAGAAGCCTTTCACAAAGATGGTCTCTGGGTTACGGCAGGG
The DNA here is from genome assembly GCF_030028045.1 of Hippopotamus amphibius kiboko. Classification (NCBI taxonomy): domain Eukaryota; kingdom Metazoa; phylum Chordata; class Mammalia; order Artiodactyla; family Hippopotamidae; genus Hippopotamus; species Hippopotamus amphibius. Next base: position 16,839,178 of record NC_080203.1, on the reverse strand, counting down.
GTAGGTGCGATCCTGACACAGGGATGGGTTGGGGACGGGGCGGGAGGGGGGAACACAGCTGGGGAAGCTGAACACGTCAAACAACTTACAGATGTCAGTGCCATGCAGCAGCTGTGGCGCCTCAGCCACCTGGCTAGCGAGCTCCGTCCTCCTGGGCCGCCTCTCCCACCTTAGTGCAGCCACCTGCAAACTGCTGTTTGGGCGCAGAGCCTGTGGTCATCGGCCGAGTTGTTGGCCTGAACCCCTGATCAGGCAGCTACTGGCCACAGAAAGGTTCAGAGGCAAACATAGCAATTTTTATAAAAGTTTTGTCTCTTTGCTTTTTAATTGAAGATCTTGTGTGTTTTATGTTTTCAGAACATGATACATGTTCCCAAGTGGGTATAAAGTTTGGTGTTTATATAACAATTTTATTCAGAAGTTATTGAAGGATGGGCCCATAAAGATTAACATTTGAGTGAAGACTTTTTATTCATCCATTTATATAACAAATATTTATTAAGGGCCTATCATGCACCTAGCATGGGAATTTTTATAAAGTACCTAGTTTAACTTTATTTTTCACAATAGTCCTCTGAAGGCAGGTGCTATTTTAAATCTTCATTTTATAGACTATAAAACTGAGACTCATAGAGGAAGAGTTACTTGCCCAATGTCACAAATGTAAAGGATTATAAATCTAGATTAGCTTGACTACAGAGTCCAGGCTTCTAACAAAGTCTCTTTGAGACATGGTGTGAGTTTAGAATGGGAAGGAGTTATGGTGGGTGAATTGGCCAAGGAGCCTTTATAAGAGAGAGGCCTTTAGCTAGTCCTTTTTTAAAAAACTAATTAATTAATTAATTACTCTTTGGCTGTGTTGGGTCTTGGTTGCCGCACAGGGCTTTCTTTCTCTAGTTGCGGTGAGCGGGGGCTGCTCTTCACTGCGGTGTGTGAGCTTCTTGTTGCCATGGCTTCTCTTGTTGCCGAGCACGGGCTCTAGGTGGTGCAGGCTTCAGTAGTTGTGGCACATGAGCTCAGTAGTTGTGGCTCACTGGCTCTGGAGCGCAGGCTCAGTAGTTGCGGTGCATGGGCTTAGTTGCTCCGCAGCATGTGGGATCTTCCTGGATCAGGGATTGAACCCATGTCCCCTGCATTGGCAGGCGGATTCTTAACCACTGTGCCACCAGGGAGGTTCCTTTAGCTAGTCCTTGAAGGATGCTGAGGATAATTTGGATAGAAGGGGTAGAGGTGTGCAAGGCATTGTGGGAAGGCCTATGAACCAAGTTAAAAGACCTGGCATTTAGGAATTTGGGGAGGAGCTAGAGGAAGGGCTTTTCAGGTAAGAATGTACATGGTGTATGTGGGGAACAGTGAATAGACTTGTCTGATTGAAACAAATATTTTTTCATTTGCTTATTCATTCAGCAACAGGCAATAAATGCACTCCATATGCCAGGTGTTAAGCCCTGGGGTATATAAAGGCCAAAAAGATTGTCTAATACCCCAGATTTTGATCATTTATATAGTATTGGTAGAAAGGTTAGAAAGATAGGTTAGGGCCAGATTTTGAATGACCTTGAATGTCTGGCTAAGGTATTTCTATTCACCATATTTTACTTTAGAAACTTACTGTTTTTATATCACCAGCCAAAGGTTTTTTTGGTTTCAGTCTAGTCATATCAATTTTAGCTATGTATCTATGTATGTGAGTTATATAAGCTTTAGTTGTGGGCTAGCTTGGGACCCTAGCTACATATATAGGTTTTTTTTTTTTGCAAGGTGCATTCCTGATTTTCAGGCACCATGGACCAATAACTGAGTTGAGAATTCAGAGAATTTTGGTGCTGGTTTGCTTCAAATTCATACTGTAACCTTGAGCAAGTTTATTTTCCTTTCTGGATTTCAGTTTCCCCAGAGTAAAGTGAGGGAACTGGAGCTGGATCAATAGTTCTCAACCCTATCAGATCGATGTCCTCTTTTAAAAACAAATGTTTTATTTTTCTCCCTTTGCTATTGTAAAATTATATTAATAGGTATGAGAAAATTAAACCTGTCTTACACATAATTTCAATAGACATCAATATAGCACCCTAACTATAATATAAAGGAGAAATAAAAATAAATCTTTAATAAAATAATGTGTATTTCAGTGTATATTTCAGTCATTGTCAGATGCATGCACCTATGTGTATAATCATTGTAAACATATCTACGAAGGCAGATGGATATGAGAATACTGTACATTGGTGGCTTAAATACCACATCTTTCTAAAGGATGCCATGATTTTCTGAAATGTTGATCAACTTTGGTAAAGTTTCAAGCCAAACATAGTACCATTTTTCCTCAATTTACATGGTAGTTGCATTCCTGGGGGAAAATCAGTGTATATTAAAACTATGTAAAAAACTATGTAAAAATCTGTAGAATGAAGTTAGAATCTAGGCGCAAATAATCGTAAACAGTTTTTCACTGACGTGAATGTTGGGTGGGGCTTTTGGAAGTTCTTCTCAATTCTTTGTGTGGATCTCTCAGTGCCAAGGAGGACGTCTGGCATTCTATTCAATATTATGCTCCTAAATACCAGTAGCATCCCCACACCTTTTCATTATGCTCCCTAGAGGGTGCTGCTCTCCCTGTTGAAAACAACTAGACTAAAAGAAGCTGTAGTTGCCTGCCAGATTGATTCTTTGATTCCCTGCATGTATTTTTTACCGAGTGAAACCCATCATGTACTGTGTCCTGAATCAAGAATTCTTGTCTATATTTCTACCTTTGCTGCTTAGGACTTCATTATAAATAGCATTAAAGACCTGCTTACCTCATGTGCTTTTATGAGAATTGCTGTGTCTTATAAAAGCTTTTGAAACTCTGGGATGTAAAGATGCAGAATAATTCATTAATTTTAAGTGGATTTAAAAAGTGGGTTCCGCCACTTAGTTTCTTTTTGCATTTGTCATTTTGTCTCAAATGTGCCTTAGGATTTTAAAACAATTTATTTTCTTATGGAGTCGTATGTGTTGTGAACTGACATTTCCAGCAGATGGCAATATTTGGTGCAAAAACTGCTTGATTTGACAACTGCAGATTTTCTAGGCTCTCTGTATTTACACGCCAGACTTCATAGTGCATACTTGAAAGTATCTCTCCTTTTTTTTTATTTTATTTTTTCTTCCAGTTTTATTGAGATATAATTGATATACAGCACTGTATGAGTTAAGGTGTAATGACTTGACATGTCATGAAATGATGACCACAATAAATTTATTGAACATTCATCTCATATAGATACAAAATTAAAGAAAGAGAAAAACAATGTTTTTTCCTTGTGATGGGGACTCTTGGGATTTACTCTCTTAACAACTTCCATATATAACATCCAGCAGTGTTAATTATATTTATCATGTTGTACATTACACCCCTAGTACTTATTTATCTTATAACTGCAAGTTTGTACCTTTTGACTGCCTTCACGTAATTTCCCCGTCTCCATTCTCTGCCTCTGGTAACCATAAATCTGATCTCTTTTTCTATGGGTTTATTTGTTTGTTTTTGAAGTATAATTGACCTACAACACTATGTTAGTTCCCGTTACACAGCATAGTGATCCGATATTTCTATCCATTTTAAAATGATCGCCATGATAAGTCTAGTTACCATCTGTCACCATACAAAGGTATTACATAGTCATTGACTATTCCTCACCCTGTACATTTCATACTCGTGATTCATTCATTTTGCAACTGGAAGTCTGTACCTCTTACTTTCCCTCACTTATTTCACTCCTTTTTTAAGGGCTTGATATGTTAACTTGCTTAAGGCAGTGGACAGTCTGGTGAAGAGATGCATGCAATTCAAATTTTGACAAATTAAGTTACACTTTAGTATAGGAACAATATTTTAATAAAATGGCCAAGATGAATCCTTTCATGTGATGAATATTTATCCCTGGATTTGTCAGTTCTGTAAATTCATATTTTCTTTTTTTTCTTTTTTTTTGGTTTTTTAAAAAAATTTTATTTATTTATTATTTTTGGGGGGGTACACCAAGTTCAATCATCTGTTTTTTTTTTTAATTATTTTTTTTGGGGTACACCAAGTTCAATCATCTGTTTTTATACACATATCCCCATATTCCCTCCCTCCCTCGACTCCCCCCCCACCCTCCCTCAAGTCCCCCCCACCCTCCCCGTCCCAGTCCTCTAAGGCATCTTCCATCCTCAAGTTGAACTCTCTTTGTTATACAACAACTTCCCACTGGCTATCTATTTAACAGTTGGTACTATATATATGTCTGTGCTACTCTCTCGCTTTGTCTCAGCTTCCCCTTCACCCCCCGCCCCCCCAAACCTCGAGTTGTCCAGTCCATTCTCTGCATCTGCGTCCTTGTTCTTGTCACTGAGTTCATCAGTACCATTTTTAGATTCTGTATATGTGAGTTAGCATACAATATTTGTCTTTCTCTTTCTGACTTACTTCACTCTGTATGACAGACTCTAGGTCTATCCACCTCATGACATATAGCTCTATCTCATCCCTTTTTATAGCTGAGTAATATTCCATTGTATATATATGCCGCTAAGATGAATCCTTTCATGTGATGAATATTTATCCCTGGATTTGTCAGTTCTGTAAATTCATATTTTCTTAAAGGTTCTAAAAAATAATTTATTTTGAAACAATTTCATACTACAGAAAAATTTCTAGAATAACACAAAGAACTCCTGTAGTCCCGTTAACCAGACGTCCCGATTGTTAACATTTTACTTCACTTGCTCCATTGTTCACTCCTCTCTGTATGTGTCCATTATCATTAGTCTTTCTGTGAATCTTTTGAGAGCTAGATGTTGTCTCATCACCCCTATACCCTCTAGAGTGTCTTTCCCTAAAACAAGGTCACCCTCCTACATAACTAGCATAAAACCGTGCAAACCAAGAATCAGTATTGGCATTGCATTACCATCTGATTCACATTCGTCCACTCAAATTTCATCAGCTGGCCAACAATGTCACTTTCTCTCTTTTTTTAAATATATTTTAAAAGGGAACTTTATTTTTGGGGGGGCTGTGTTGGGTGTTTGTTGCTGCTCACGGGCTTTTCTCTAGTTGCGGCGAGCGGGAGCTACTCTTTGTTGCGGTTCATGGGCTTCTCATCACGGTGGCTTCTCTTGTTGTGGAGCACGGGCTCTAAGTGAGTGGGCTTCAGTAGTTGCAGCATGCGGGCTCAGTAGTTGTGGCACACAGGCTTAATGGCTCTGCGGCATGTGGGATCTTCCAGGACCAGGGATCAAACCTGTGACCCCTGCATTGGCAGGCAGATTCTTAACCACTGCGCCACCAGAGAAGTCCCACTTTTTCCCTTTCTGGTTCACTATCCTATCCAGGAAAACATGTTATATTTAGTTTTTGATCTCCTCCAATCTGGGCCAGTTCTTTTTTTTTTTTTTAATTTATGTATTTATTTATTTATTTATTTTTATTTTATTGGCTGTGTTGGGTCTTTTTTGCTGTGCACGGGCTTTCTTTTCAGTTGTGGTGAGTGGGGGCTACTCTTCGTTGTGGTGCGCGGGCTCCTCATTGCTGTGCTTCTCTTGTTGCGGAGCACGGGCTCTAGGTGCATGGGCTTCAGTAGTTGCAGCACATGGGCTCAATAGTTGTGGCTCACAGGCTCTAAAGCGCAGGCTCTGTAGCTGTGGTGCACAGGCTTAGTTGCTCCGCGGCATGTGGGATCTTCCTGGAGCACGGATGGAACCCATGTCCCCTGCACTGGCAGGCAAATTCTCAACCACTGCACCACCTAGGAAGCCCTGGGCCAGTTCTTTAGTCTTTCCTTGTGTTTCATATTCTTGAAAATCTTGACGAGTACAAACCCTACATTCTGCAGGATGACCATCAACCTGGGTCTGTCCGATGGTTCTTCATGACCTGGCTCAGGCCATGGATTCTTGACAGAAAGACTGCAAAAGTGATACCTCATATCAGTAGACACATAATGTCGACCTGACCTTTCATGGGTAATGTTAACCATGATCACCAGGTCATTAGTTATCAATTAAAATCCACTGTTGAATTAAAGCTCATTTCAATTAAAACCCATCATTTAAAAAGAAAACCCATCATTTCAGTTTTTTTTGAAGCAGCAAAGTGCATTGGCTTGCTTCATACCCACCCCCAAACTTCAGAAAAAACACTTAAAGATGCCTAATTTTAAATAATAAGTCATTTCAAACATAACTTGGTCATCTGTACCAGTGTTTTCCCTTTGCTAAGAGCATGCTATTAATTGGAGGGGTAATAATATTGCATTGATGGTTTAAATGTTTATTGAGGATTATCATTTAAGATCATTTTGGGGGGGTATCATAAGAAAGGTATTGAAAGGTTGACTTTGCACATCAGCAGAAACAGCTGGTGGTTATATTTTCTTGTGTTTTATTCAGTACTGAGAACGACAGTATTAAAAAAAACCTTTTATAAATTTGTTGCTAAAATATTTCAAAGTACTTAACATACAAAAATGTAAAATATGAAAATATTCTATAAGAGGTAATGATTGAAATTGAATACTGTTTTCTAATTAAACAAAATACCCTAATAATAAGCCTATTTGCAGGAGGTGGTGTGTTTCAGTGAAGCAAGCTGTCTTTTTTAGTTCAAATTTTTAGTTCAATTTAAATAATAATATTGATAATACTTGTATGTGGTGGAGACTTCAAACCATTTAGAAAATGTATAAGTAAAATTCTCCATTGCTTTACTACCCTCCCCCCAATTTCTAGTCTCTCCCTCCAAAAGTATAACCATTATTTTTTCTTCCAGAAAAACGTTCGCATCTACAAAATATGTATATAGTTTTGGGGAGGGGGATGGACTCTAGCTGTACATGCTAGTCTTATTACATAATTTTCAGCTTTCTTTTTTCGCTTAATTCCATTTCTTAGACATATCATCACCTATAGATACACGTCATTCTTTTTAATGGTTACATAGTATTTCTTAGCATGGATTACCATAGTTTATTTATTCCCACTCTGATGGGAATTTTTGGCTGTTTCTAGGTTTTTAAATTTACAAACAAAACTACAGTGATATTACATATACCTTTGCAAGTATGGTATGAAGTTGCAATTAAGAAGAAAATGTGGTCTGGACAAAAGGAAATGAAGTATGGAATGGATTTAGGGTTACAGAAAAATAGTGGCAAAAAGGTGCTATTTCTGGTGAACAGCAGTAAGATACATTTATTTTTTCCTAGTCCCTTTCTGAAATGAGGTAGCATATCAGTAAATAAAAATAAGATAAAAATATGAGGTTAGATCGCATGATTCCATGAAGTTAGCAGTAAAGAAATGGAGAAAGTACAGGCAGAATAACTGTCTATTTTAGGATTATAACCAGTAGAAGGTCAGTTAAAGTTTGGTTATGTGACTTTGTATTTTTGTTTTTAGGAAAACAAAAATATCAAGTGGGGTTCTAGATGGGATTATATTTTGGAGTCCATGTCTCGTACCAGCATTCAGTGGTTTAGGTAAGCACTTTATGAAATAAAGAATAAGTAGCTTCATGGTGGGACATGTTTACACACACACATATACATATATGTATTTTAAAAATTATTTTGTCACCAGAGATGATCTTTTTTTCTTCCAGTTTTATCGAGATATAATTGGCATACAGTACTGTATAAGTTTAAAGTGTGCAGCATAATGATTTGATTCACATTGATGATCACAAGTTTAGTGAACATCTATCATCTCCTATAGATACAAAATTAAAGAAATATAAAAAAATTTTTTCATGTAGAAACTCAGGATTTACTGTTTAACAACTTTCATATATAATGTACAGAAGTAATTACATTAACCAAGTCGTACATTAAGCCCCTAGTACTTATTTATCTTATAACTGCAAGTTTTTACCTTTTGACCACCTTCATGCAATTCCCCCTCCCCCTCCCCCTTATCAGAGATGATCTCAAGTGATATTTTTTCTTCTCTGTGGCTAATTTCCCCTCTCCTTCCTATCCCGCATCTCTCCACATACACGAAGAGAAAGGAAAAAGGAAAATCTGTTTTAAATATACTAGTGTTTATGCTGAAGGGAAAGAGAAGGCTGAGATGTCCTAGAGATAGCATGTCTGTGTATAAAGAGCAGTGCATGCTGGGAAGTAGGCAGGCTAGGACTGTAGCAGGGGACACTGTAAAAAAGATGGAAGGAAAACATGATAGATACTTTCGTTTGTGGGGTCAGAAAGTCTGAGCAAACTAGAGTGTAAGAAAAAGTGGTAACCAGCTTGGGTGGAGTAGGTCAGGATGTCATGGAAGATTGGGAAGAGAGCAGAGAAAGATGAAAACATTATGTATGAGAAACCAAAACATTGCAAGTGGTCAGAGCAGGTTATATAGAGGAGAGGATTGTGTCGAGATCATGTCTGTGAGTCGAGGTTGATTCATTTTCCAGGTATTCTTTTTCATCCCTATTAGTATGCCAAGCACTAGGGCAGGCTCTCAGACATGGCAGTGAATAAGGCCGACAGGCTTCTCCTCGCAGGAGGCTTATATTCTAGTGGATTCAGAGTGAAGGGACTTGATTCCTCAGGAATCTTCAACAGGATCAAATCAGAGTTAGAAGTCCTTCATGACTATGGAAGGAGTAGTTTCAACATGAAATTGAAGGATGGACCAACTGAGAACGTGATGTAGGATCTTCAGTTAGTAACTTAGGATCAGAGAAGCTGATGAGAAATAGATGAACCTGTATACATAGTATATTTTCCCCCTGTTATCGTCATATCCTATAATAAAGCAATTTTGGATGGAAGAAGACTATAAAGGTAAAGATGAAAGTAAGGAAAGATGTGATTCTATGAGTATGGTCTTCTGAGGTGATGATTTCCTTATGCTGCCATTGCCTTTATTTTGTTAAAATTTTATTTTATTGAAGTATAGTTGATTTACAATGTCATTGCCTTTCAAGTGAGAATAGCACCCGCTTCTTCTCCTCCTATTTCTATCCTTATTCTTATTTCTCCTCTACCTCCTTCTCCTCCTCGTTATTATTAACATATCACAGCTTTTCTAGAAAATCTTCTGTTCGGGCAATAGCCCAAGTCCTGTTTTATCACACCCCCTAGAACTCTCTTCAGATAAAATTTATTTAAATGGTTTCTTTAAAGGGGTTGTGAAAGGGAAGGGCATCCAGATTTGGGGGCTAATCTCTAGTAGTATTAATATTTATAATGTTAACAGTAAATGTACTTTTGTTTCTGTTTCAAGCTAATTTATTTACAACATTTAACAGAATTTAAAAAAAATAAATTTATTTATTTATTGGCTGTGTTGGATCTTCATTGCTGAGCATGGGCTTTCTCTAGTTGCGGAGAGCGGGGGCTACTCTTTGCTGTGGTGCATGGGCTTTTTCTCATTGTGGTGGCTTCTCTTGTTGTGGAGCACGGACTCTAGGCACGTGGGCTCAGTAGTTGTGGCTTGCAGGCTCTAGAGCACAGGCTCAGTAGTTGTGGCGCACAGGCTTAGTTGCTCCGTGGCATGTGGGATCTTCCCGGCCCAGGGCTCGAACCCTTGTCCCCTGCATTGGCAGGCGGATTCTTAACCACTGCGCCACTAGGAAGCCCCTCACGGACATGTTAGACATTATCTTAGCGGCATTTTTCTAAAACAGTGCTGGCTTTTTCATAGATTCTGGTGAAGCTTTTTTGATGTGTCAGGGTTTGGCTGGGTGGTGGGATGGCAGAAGGTCTTGATTTTGATTTGGGCATAGATTTTAAGATTCAGTTTTGGAAACAGGAAGTGGTAGGTAAGTGGTCCATGGGGTCTTTACCCCAAAGCTTGATAAAGACTTGATATTCTGTCAGCTAAGAAGTCAGTCAGTGATCAATTCAACCTTGATTCCTGAACTTCCATTCTCAGTTTCATGTTCTGGAACTACATTTTTGTTTCTATACATCCTATTTATCTCCCCTTGTTTCTTTTTGGGAATGTGCTCTTAAAAAATTCTAAAATAACCTTAATAATAGTGTTGCTTCTATTGATTTATTTGTAATGCACTTTTGTGAGAGAGCTTTAAGTGCATTTAATATATTGATGTATTCAGCCTTTGATCCACATTTAACCTTAGAAAACTGATTGACATAATGATAATTTGAATGTCTTTCTTTTACATGTGCACACATATTCTTTTTACTATTCAAATAAGAAACTTGAGATTTGACTTCTCTTTTTCCTTCTTTACATTTTCTAGTATTATGAATTCCATTGTTATCGTTCTCTTCTTATCTGGAATGGTGGCTATGATCATATTAACGACTCTCCAGAAAGATATTATCAGATACAATCAGATGACATTTCCTGTAAGTAAAAGTGCACATATTTGATTCAGCAAATATTTGAGTGCCTGCTTTGCCCAGTTCTCAGTGTTATATTTCTACGTAGAGTATAATACCTTGAATACAAACGCATTTTGATGTCTAGTAATTTTGCATATTATGTGGAATAATCAAAGTACAGAGTGTTTTGTAGATTCTTAAAAAGTACAGGTAAGTTTATTAGAGAGTTATTTGCTATCAACTCTTTTGTTAGATTCCTTTTCATGTTTCTGACCTTTCAAAATATCATTATTTAAGATTTTCATTAATTTGGACCCTGAGATAAATGTTTGAAACATTGCAAAATACTACAATTTAGGGTAAATTTAGTTTTATCAGTTTATACTGTTTTGAGTCTTGTAATCATTTGTGTATTGATGAATTTTTAATTTCTATGAATTGGTTGAATTTTTTATGTGTTAAATCATGTTACTTTCTTCATGAAAATCAAGCCAGTTGTGTGCTTTATATAATTAACACACTCCCTCCAATGCAAAACTTAAACTAAGGGAATGGCTAGTTTTATGGCAGGGTCACATACCTGCCAGAGACCTACTCTATCCAAAATGAGCCATTGGTTTCCAGTTAGTCTGCCTTTAGAGGAAAATTCACTTTTCTCTAACTTTTAGAGCTCTTGTTACTTTCTGTCATAGTAACTCCTGTGTTTATTAAAGACTTTCTCATATGCAGGAAGATGCACAGGAGGAATCTGGTTGGAAACTGGTTCATGGGGTTGTATTCAGACCTCCAAGGAGTGAAATATTGCTGTCGGTTTTCCTGGGTCAAGGAACACAAGTTTTGATTATGACATTTATAACTTTACGTGAGTAGTCTCACATCAATATGTGTCTTCTTCGACATTCTTAGCAAACTGCTAACATATATTAAACTTTGATTCATGTGTACGAAAGAACTTTGAAAATTCTACCCTAAAGTTTAAGGAAATGTATGTTTTATAGTACTTACATTTCTGTCTTCTCAAATTAAGGATATGAGTCTGAATATGTTCCTATATCAAGGACCTTTGATAGCTTCTTCAGTTCTGAATAATTTATCCAATATACATGTTCCATGCTTTGCAACATAGATGCTTTCTTGAAAGTCACCATGTGGGTTGAATTATATTTTAAGTGGACTCAGGGAGTTATTATTCAAAGACTAGCATTTTGAAATGCTATGGCAAGCCTAAGTGCTGGTCTTTAAGTGTGTAAGTGCAATGGCATCCTTAGTAGGCTTCCAATGGCTGATGAACTCTGGCTGCCTTCATTTATCAACTAAAAATGGAGTTTGTCAGTTTTTGATAACCAGAGTGGTTATGATTTTCACAAACAAAGTGGCTGTAAATGAATGACTTATGAGGTGTTTCAGATGTCAATGATAATTTCAAAATTTAGCTCTTCAGTTTATATTTTCCTGAGACCAAGTTTCACTGTGATTTTTTTCGCCCTCACCTTGAATAAAATGAAACAGGCGGAAATTTTTTTTGTGGGAAAAATGATTTGTTGTTTATAGAGTGACTACTGGAGTAGGAAAGAAGATCTTTTGTTTAATTTTGACTTAGTGAGATTAAAGACTAAATCTAACTAATGATTTAAACAGTGAGATTAAAGACTAAATTGAAAACATATCATTTGCCTTGTATGGAAAATCGGACTTTTTCATTAGGAAAAGAAATTGTCAAAAAATTAGCTAAGTGAATAACATCAGAGAATTTCCTTGTATGCTGTCTCATAAAAATATCTTAATAAGGTTGTATTTAATTTATTATAAAGTCCTATGTGCTTTTGAGGCTATTATTGTCACTGGTTTGATATTCCTTTTTTGTGCCTTTAGTTCTGGCCTGTCTTGGTTTCCTTTTCCCTGCCAATCGAGGTGCTTTAATGATCTGTGCTGTTGTGTTATGGGTCCTTCTGGGAACCTCTGCTGGATATGTGTCTGCTAAGATGTATAAGAGTAAGCATTACAACTGTTATTATTCCAGTAAGTTGGTGTATTAAATGTAGGAATTAAAAAGCTGTAAAATTAAAAATTCAAAAATTGCATGGGGAAATTTAGCTGACCTAGCAAAATGTAATTGTGTCTTGGTTACTATAAAGTATTTATAAAGTGGACTAAATCCAGTTGCTGAAGTAACTGTTCTGTCCTTTACTTCCTCAGCATTTAAAGGCGTTAAGTGGAAGACAAATTTTTTGCTGACAGTACTGCTGTTTCCTGGGTAAGTATCTCAGGTTCTCTTTTCTCTATGCAATTATACTTTCTTATACGTTACCTTGGAAAAATCATTGTACACCGTAATGAAGAGTAGAAAGGAGATGAATGACCACTGTGTTTTCTGTGGCTGCAGCTTTCTTTTTCTGGTGTATCTGCATTCTTTTCTTCTTTTTGTACATCTTAACCCCTAGTCCAAAGAGATGGCAATGGTGCTGTGGTATTCAACTTTGATCTTTGTTTTTGAAGCGGATTTCATAAATGCTCATCTCAGTTATGCATCTTGCCTTAAGATGTATATATCATGTTAGAGTGGCAGTTTGTACACAACACTGTGTTATTCTCCTCATCCCTGCCTTCAGTGATTATTTCTTCCTGTCTCACTGAGTTGCTACAGTGTCATTAGTGATTGCAGTCCCCAGGCTGAGTCATGGTCAGAGTGGAAATAAGGGTGGTGTACAGTGGCTGTAACAGGAGCTCATCCAGTCCTCTAATTATAGAGATGTGGAACCAATGTGTTCAAGGTCACACAAGATATCAGTAATGGAGCCCAGGCCATATGTAACTGAATGCACTCCTTACATCCTGTCCAGTGCTCTTCCCATAATACCTCACTGATATAGTGCTGACTCGCTTAGGGTTTTATCTCCAAATTCTTTAATAGGTTTTGTCTTAATCAGCTTGGGCTGCCATAACAAGATATCATAGACTGGGTGGCTTAAACAACAGGCATTTATTTTCTCACAGTTCTGGAGACTGGGTAGCCCAAGGTCAGGGCATCGACAGGGTCCAGTCCTGGTGAGCACTCTGTTCCTGGTGGCTGATGGCTGCCTTCTTGCTGTGTCCTCACATGGCAGGGGAAAAAAGGGAGCAAACTCTCTGGTCTCTCTCCTTATAAGGGCACTAATGCCATTATGAAGGCTGCACCCTCATGACCTCATCTAAACCCAGTCACTTCCTAAAGGCCCCATTTCCAAATACTCTCACATTAGGGATTAGGGTTTCAACATATGAATTTTGGTGGACACAATTCAGTCCATAGCATGCTTCATTAAAAAAATTCTTTTCTTGGTATGTTCTGAAGGACGGGTTTTTTTTTTTTAAGGAAAAAGTAGTGGATTGTATCTTTTTTTAAAAATTTTTGTTTATTTAAGAACTTTTATTGAGATACGGTTAACATAAAATAAACTGCATATATTTAGAGTGTACAATTTGGTATCCCAATCTTCCAATTCATTCCCCCCCAACCCGCCCCACATTCCCCACTTGGTGTCCATATGTTTGTTCTCTACATCTGTGTCTCTATTTCTGCCTTGCAAACCGGTTGATTTGTACCATTTTTCTATAGTCCACATATATGTGTTAATATACGATATTTGTTTTCCTCTTTCTGACTCACTTCACTCTGTATGACAGTCTCTAGGTCCATCCATGTCTCTAAGAATGTCCCAGTTTCATTGCTTTTTACAGCTAATATTCCATTGTATGTATGTACCACATCTTCTTTATCCATTCATCTGTTGATGGACATTTAGGTTGCTTCCATGTCCTGGCTGTTGTAAATAGTGCTGCCATGAACATGGGAGTGCATGTGTCTTTTTGAATGATGGTGTTCTCTGGGTATATGCCCAGGAGTGGGATTGCTGGGTCATGTGGTAGTTCTATTTTTAGTTTTGCAAGGACCCTCCATTCTGTTCTCCATAGTGGCTGTATCAATTTACATTCCCACCAGCAATGCAAGTGTTCCCTTTTCTCCACACCCTCTCCAGCATTTACTGTTTGTCGATTTTCTGATGATGCCCGTTCTGACCGGTGTGAGGTGATACCTCATTGTAGTTTTGATTTGCATTTCTCTAATAATTAGTGATGTTGAGCAGCTTTTCATGTGCCTCTTGGCCATCCGTATGTCTTCTTTGGAGAAATGCCTATTTAGGTCTTCTGCCCATTTTTTGATTGGGTTGTTCGTTTTTTTGATATTGAGCTGGATGAACTGTTTATATATTTTGGAGATTAGTCCTTTGTTGATTCATTTGCAAATATTTTCTCCCATTCTGAGGGTTGTCTTTTCGTCTTGCTTATGGTTTCCTTTGGTGTGCAGAAGCTTTGAAGTTTCATTAGGTCCCACTTATTTATTTTTGTTTTTATTTCCATTACTCTAGGGGGTGGATCAAAAAAGATCTTGCTGTTATTTACGTCAAAGAATGTTCTTCCTATGTTTTCCTCTAGGAGCTTTATGGTGTCTGGCCTTACATTTAGGTTTTTAAACCATTTTGAGTTTATTTTTGTGTATGGTGTTAAGGAGTGTTCTCACTTCATTCTTTTACATGTAGCTGTCCAGTTTTCCCAGCACCACTTGTTGAAGAGGCTGCCTTTTCTCCATTGTATATCCTTGGCTCCTTTGTCATAGATTAGTTGACCATAGTTTATCTCTGGGCTTTGTATCCTGTTCCATTGATCTATATTTCTGGTTTTGTGCCAGTACCATACTGTCTTGATCACTGTAGCTTTGTAGTATAGCCTGAAGTCAGGAAGCCTGATTCCACCAACTCTGTCTTTCCTTCTCATGACTGTTTTGCCTATTCGGGGTCTTTTGTGTTTCCATACAAATCATAAAATTTCATGTTCTAGTTCTGTGAAAAATGCCATTGGTAATTTGATTGGGATTGCACTGAATCTGCAAATTGCTGTGGGTAGTATAGTCATTTTCACAATGTTGATTCTTCCAATCCAAGAACATGGTATGTCCCTCCATCTGTTTGTGTCGTCTTTGATTTCTTTCATTAGTGTCTTACAGTTTTCTGAGTACAGGTCTTTTACCTCCTTGATTAGGTTTATTTCTAGGTATTTTATTCTTTTTGTTGCAGTGGTGAATGGGATTGTTTCCTTAATTTCTCTTTCTGACCTTTCATTGTTAGTGTATAGAAATGCAAGAGATTTCTGTGTGTTAATTTTGTATCCTGCAACTTTACCAAATTCATTGATTAGCTTGAGTAGTTTTCTGGTGGCATCTTTAGGATTTTCTGTGTATAGTATCATGTCATCTGCAAACAGTGACAGTTTTACTTCTTTTCCAGTTTGGATTCCTTTTCTTTCTTTTTCTTCTCTGATTGCTGTGGCAAGGACTTCCAAAACTATGTTGAATAGTAGTGGCGAGAGTGGACATCCTTCTCTTGTTCCTGATCTTAGAGGGAATGCTTGCAGTTTTTCACCATTGAGAATGATGTTTGCTGTGGGTTTGTCATATATGGCCTTTATTATGTTGAGGTAGGTTCCCTCTATGCCCACCTTCTGGAGAGTTTTTATCATAAATGGGTGTTGAATTTTGTCAAAAGCTTTTTCTGCATCTATTAAGATGATCATGTGGTTTTTATCCTTCAGTTTGCTAATGTGGTGTATCACATTGATTGACTTGCATATATTAAAGAATCCTTGCATTCCAGGGATAAACCCCACTTGATCATGGTGTATGATCCTTTGAAAGTGTTGTTGGATTCTGTTGGCTAGTATTTTGTTGAGGATTTTTGCATCTAAATTCATCAGTGATATTGGTCTGTAATTCTCTTTTTTTTTAGTATCTTTGTCTGGTTTTGATATCAGGGTGATGGTGGCCTCATAAAATGAGTCTGGGAGTGTTCCTTCCTCTGCAATTTTTTGGAAGAGTTTGAGAAGGATGGCTATTAGCTCTTCTCTTAATACTTGATAAAATTCACCTGTGAATCCATCTGGTCCTGGACTTTTGTTTGTTGGGAGATTTTTAATCACAGTTTCAATTTCATTACTTGTGATTGGTCTGTTCATATTTTCTGTGTCTTCCTGATTCAGTCTTGGAAGGTTATACCTTTCTAAGAATCTGTTGATTTCATCCAGGTTGTCCATTTTATTGGCATATAGTTGCTTGTAGTAGTCTCTTATGGTGCTTTTTATTTCTGTGGTGTCCATTGCAACTTCTCCTGTTTCATTTCTAATTTTATTGATTTGAGTCCTCTCCCTCTTTTTCTTGATGAGTCTTGCTAGAGGTTTATCAATTTTATTTATCTTCTCAAAGAACCAGCTTTTAGTTTTATTGATTTTTGCTATTGTTTTCTTTATCTCTATTTCATTTATTTCTGCTCTGGTCTTTATGATTTCTCTCCATCTACTAACTTTGGGTTTTGTTTGCTCTTCTTTCTCTAGTTTCTTTAGGTGTAAGGTTAGATTGTTTATTTGGGATTTTTCTTGTTTCTTGAGGTGGGATTGTATTGCTATAAACTTCCCTCTTAGAACTGCCTTTGCTGCATCCCATAGGTTTTGGATCATTGTGTTTTCATTGTCATTTGTCCCTAGGTATTTTTTGATTTCCTCTTTAATTTCTTCAGTGATCTCTTGGTTATTTAGTAGCGTATTGTTTAGCCTCCATGTGTTTGTGTTTTTTACAGTTTTTTTCCTGTAATTGATTTCTAATCTCATAGTGTTGTGGTCAGAAAAGATGCTTGATAAGATTTCAGTTTTCTTGAATTTACCAAGGCTTGATTTGTGACCAAAAATGTGATCTATCCTGGAGAATGTTCCATGTGCACTTGAGAATATTGTGTAATCTGCTGTTTTTGGATGTAATCTCCTACAGATATCTATTAAATCCAGCTGATTTATTGTGTCATTTAAAGCTTGTGTTTCCTTATTAATTTTCTGTCTGGATTACCTGTCCATTGGTGTAAGTGGGGTGTTAAAGTCCCTCACTATGATTGTGTTACTGTCGATTTCCTCTTTCATAGTTGTTAGCATTTGCCTTATGTATTGAGGTGCTCCTATATTGGGTGCATATATATTTATAATTGTTATCTCTTCTTCTTGGATTGATCCCTTGATCTTTATGTAGTGTCCTTTCTTGTCTCTTGTAACATTTTTTATTTTAAAGTCTATTTTATCTGATATGAGTATCACTACTCCAGCTTTCTTTTGATTTCCACTTGCACGGAATATCTTTTTCCATCCCCTCACTTTCTGTCTGTGTGTGTCCCTAGGTCTGAAGTGAGTCTCTTGTAGACAGCATATATATGGGTCTTGTTTTTGGATCCATTCAGCCAGTCTGTGTCTTTTGGTTGGTGCATTTAGTCCATTTACATTCAAGGTAATTATCGATATGTATGTTCCTATTACCATTTTCTTAATTGTTTTGGTTATGTTTCTGTAGTTCCTTTTCTTCTCTTATGTTTCCCACTTAGAGAAGTTCCTTTAGCATTTGTTGTAGGGCTGGTTTGGTGGTGCTGTTGCTTGTCTGTAAAGCTTTTGATTTCTCTGTGGAATCTGAATGAGATCCTTGCTGGGTAGAGTATTCTTGGTTATAGGTTCTTCCCTTTCATCACTTGAAATATATCATGCCACTCCCTTCTGGCTTGCAGAGTTTCTGCTGAGACATCAGCTGTTAACCTGATGGGAGTTCCCTTGTATGTTATTTGTCGTTTTTCCCTTGTTGCTTTTAATAATATTTCTCTGTCTTTAATTTTTGTCAATTTGACTACTATATGTCTTGGCGTGTTTCTCCTTGAGTTTATCCAGCCTGGGACTCTCTGCACTTCCTGGACTTGGGTAGCTATTTCCTTTCCCATGGTAGGGCACTTTTCAACTATAATCTCTTTCGATATTTTCTCAGGTCCTTTCTCTCTCTCTTCTCCTTCTGGGGCCCATATAATGTGAATGTTGGTGCGTTTAATGTTGTCCCAGAAGTCTCTTAGGCTGTCTTCAGTTCTTTTCATTCTTTTTTCTTTATTCTTTTCCACATCAGTGATTATCACCATTCTGTCTTCCAGCTCACTTATTCGCCCTTCTGCCTCAGTTAATCTGCTCTTGGTTCCTTCTAGTGTATTTTCCATTTCAGTTATTGTGTTGCATATCTCTGTTTGTTCTTTAATTCTTCTAAGTCTTTGGTAAACTTTTCTTGCAACTTTTTGATCTTTGCATCCAGTCTTTTTTCAAAGTCCTGGATCATCTTCACTATCATTATTCTGAATTCTTTCTCTGGAAGGGTGCCTATCTCCTCATTTAGTTGTTTTTCTGGGGTTTTATCTTGTCCCTTCATCTGGTACAAAGTCTTTTGCCTATTCATTTTCTCTGTGTTTCTGTGGCTGTGATTTTCAGTTCCACAAGATGAAGTACTGCTGATACTGCTTGATACTGCTGTCTGCCCTCTTGTGGAGGAAGCTATCTAGGAGGCTCATGGGTGCTTCCTGATGGGAGGGACTGCTGGTGGGTTGGGCTGGGTGGGCAGAGCTCAGTAAAACTTTAATCTGATTTGGTGGGTGCAGCTCAGTGACACTTTAATCTGCTTGTCTGCCAATGGGTGGGGCTTTGTTCCCACCTTGTTTGATGTTTGGCCTTAGGCTACCCAGCACTGGAGCTTACAGGCCCTTTGGTGGGGCTAATGTCGGACTCTGGGAGGGCTCACACCAATGAGCACTCCCCAGAACCCCTGCCACCAGTGCCCCTGTCTCCTTGGTGAGCCACATCTGCCCCCCACCTCTGCAGGCAACCCTCCAACACCAGCAGGTAGGTCTGGTTCAGTCTCCTATGGGGTCCCTGCTCATTCCCCCTGGGTCCTGGTGAGCACACTTTTTTGTGTGCCCTCCAGGAGTGGAGTCTCCATTTCCCCCCATCCTGTGGAGGTCCTGCAATGAAATTCTGTTGGCTTTCAAAGTCTGATTCTCTGGGGATTCCTCCTCCCGTTGCTGGACCCCCAGGTTGGGAAGCCTGACGTGGGGCTCAGAACCCTCACTTTAGCAGGTGGACTTCTGCAGTATAACTGTTCTCCAGCTTGTGAGTCACCCACCCAGCATTTATGGGATTTGATTTTGACGAGATTGCGCCCCTTCT
Source organism: Hippopotamus amphibius kiboko (assembly GCF_030028045.1). Classification (NCBI taxonomy): domain Eukaryota; kingdom Metazoa; phylum Chordata; class Mammalia; order Artiodactyla; family Hippopotamidae; genus Hippopotamus; species Hippopotamus amphibius. Next base: position 16,819,763 of record NC_080203.1, on the reverse strand, counting down.
ACGTCTCATTGTGGCTTCTCCTTTGTCTCTGGATGTGTGGTGTTTTTTTTTTTGGTGAGTTCCAGTGTCTTTCTGTCAATGATTGTTCAGCAGTTAGTTGTAATTCCGGTGCTCTTGCAAGAGGGAGTGAGCGCACGTCCTCCTACTCTGCCATCTTGATTCCTCCAAAAGTAGTGGTAATTGTTATGTGGTACTTCAATTTCCATTTGTTGTAAAATTCCCATGTCCTTGATGCTAGAGTGTGTCATAATAGTGGAAGTCCTATAATGAAAGTTATACACAATAAATTCAGTTATATTATATACTAATTAGTGACAAAGAGAGCAAATGCTCTGTGACTGAGTATAATGCTATAAACAATGCAATGCAGTGATAGATCATAGATTCAGTAGACTCATAATCTTTTATCTACATGTGGCTTGTTTTTCCCTAAACTCCAGGGAAAAAGGTAATATCATTGAAAAGATTGAACATCATAGGTTTGCACATCAAATACATGTACCGCAGAGTTTTTGGCTTATTTAAAGTACAGACAGTGCACTCACCTCCCCCTTACCACCTTGAATGGAGCCATCTGCTTTGCCTATAACTCTTTTCAAGGGAACTAGAATGGGTGGTCATTCCTGAGGTGAGTGCTTTAATATATTTATGTAACAAAGCAACGTCCTTGACAATATTTCAAATATTTGTTCCTTCAGTTCAAGACTCAGATGAATCTGGAATTGAATAACTTTGGCAACAAAGTGCCATTGTGTGAAAGTCATTATACTGGATTGTAATACAAGGATATTGCAAGCAAGAACTAGTCAATAAACCATGTACTATTCTCTTCATTATGTAGTTCTCATTCAACATATTTGTTGTGTTTTTAAAAAATTTTGTCTTGTTTTTGCTTTTTACTATATTTAATGCATTATGCTAGGCACTGTAGAGGAAATAAATGTAAATCTCCCCTGAAACTGCCTTCGTGGCTTCAGATGAATAATAACGGCCCACTTTTCATCAGACAGATGTTCCATCTTATTGTAAAAAGACGTTAACGTCATTGAAATAGAAAATGTGAAAGAATTAGAATATGCTGTGTCACTAAGCTTGATTAGTGAAATTGAGCAATTAACGTCTGAAAAGCATTAGCATTTGCAGTGCCCTATGAGCTATTTTTTTCATGTTTTCTATGGGATCAATTTTGAAGAATGTTTTACACAGGAAAATTTAGAAATTAGAGTAGAAATCCAGGATAACATGGCTCAGGGATACATGGACTATGAAATGGTGCAGTGTCAAACCACAGTTTTGTGAAAATATTCTTTTTTTTAAATTTGAAAAGCAATTGTTAACAGTGGTTGTCTCCTGGGTGGGTTGCTGGGTGGCTGCAGGACAAGAATGTGAAGGAGACTATTTATTTTATACTTATTTTTCACTGTTTCTATGATTCTTTTTACTTTTCGCATGCTGTACCATAGGCATATTTTACCTGTTTTTAAATAATTTGATTATAAACAATAATAATAACTCATAACCATATATTGAAGTGAGAGGTAGCATTAGAGGCTACAGTGTAGGGTTTAGAGTCACACACACACACACATACACCCTACACTCTGTACACATAGGGGTCCATTTCCCAATTCTGCCTCTTTCTAATTATTGAGGCCTTGAGTAGGCTGTGAATAATGTTGCAATGAACATGGGAGTACAGCTTTCCTTGTGAGATCCTGTTTTCATTTCCTTTATATATGTACCCAGGAATGGGATGGCTGAATCATATTGTAATTCTATTTAAAAATTTTTTGGGAACCTCCATACTGTTTTCCTTAGTGCCTGTACCAGTTTAGATTCCCACCAATAGTGCACAAAGGTTCTTTTTCTCCACATCCTTGCCAACACTTGTTATCTCTTGTCTTTTTGATGATAGCCATTCTGTCAGGTGTAAGGTGATATCTTGTTGTGGTTTTGATTTACATTTTCCTGATGATTAGTGATGTAGAACACTTTTTCATGTACCTGTTTGCAATTTGTATGTCTTCTTTGGAAAAATGTATATTCAGGTCCTCTGCCCATTTGTTAATCAGATTATTTTCTGCTATTGAGTTGTCTGAGTTCTTTGTATATTTTGGATATTAACTCTTTATCACATATATGATTTGCAAATATTTTCTCACAGTCTAAGTTGTCTTTCCATTTTATTGATTGTTTCTTTTGCTGTGCAGAAGCTTTTTAAAAACAGTAATGAATTAATGAATTAATTGGCTGCCTTGGGTGTTCATTGCTGCACATGGGCTTTCTCTAGTTGTGGCAGGTGGGGGCTGCTCTTCATTGCAGTGTGTGGGCTTCTCATTGCAGTGGCTTCTCTTGTTGCAGAGCACAGGTTCTAGGCATGTGGGCTTCAGTAGTTGTGGAGCATGGGCTCAGTAGTGGTGGCTCGTGAGCTCTAGAGTGTAGGCTTAGTAGTTTTGGTGCTCAGGCTTAGTTGCTCCGCAGCATGTGGGATCTTCCCAGACCAGGGATCGAACCTGTGTCCCCTGCATTGACAAGAGGATTCTTAACCACTGTGCTACCAGGGAAGTCCCTGTGCAGAATCTTTTTGGTTAGATGTAGTTCTGTTTCTTAAGTTTTGCTTTTGTTGCTTATGCTTTTGGTGTCATAGCCAAAAAATTGTTGTGAAGACCAATGTCAAGGAGTTTTGACTCTATGCTTTCTTCTAGGAGTTTATGGTTTCCGGTCTTATATTTAAGTCTTTAATCCATTTGGAGTTAATTTTTGTGAGTGGTGTAAGATAGGGGTCCAATTTTATTCTTCTGAATGTGGTATCCAGTTTCTCAACATCATTTATTGATTTCTTGGTTCCCTTGTCAAATATTAGTTGACATTATATGCAGGGATTTATTTATGGCCCCTTGATCCTGTTCTATTGTTTTGTGTGTCTGTTTTTATATCAGTACCATACTCTTGATTGTTGTAGCTTTGTAGTATAGTTTGAAATCAGGAAATGTGATGTCTCTAGTTTTATTCTTCTCTCTCAAGATTGCTTTGGCTATTTGGGGTCTTTTGTAGTTCCATACAAATTTTAGGGTTGCTTTTGCTAGCTCTGTGAAAAATACCATTGGAATTTTCCAGATGCTAATCTACTAATCTAATTTCTGTCTCTGTTGACTTGCCTATTCTGGACATTTCATATAAACGGAATCATAAAAATGTGACCTCTTGTGTCTGACTTCTTTCACTTAGCATAATTTCAGAGTTCATCCATCTTATAGCATGTATCACTACTTCATTCATTTTATGATTAAACAATATTCCATTGTATCAATATACCACAAAATATACGACTTTTGGTTTATCCATTCATAAGCTGATGGGCATATGGGCTGTTTTCACCTTTTGGATAATATGAATAGTGTTGCTGTGAACATTTGTATGTGATGTTTTGAGTGAAAATATGCTTCCAATTCTACTGGATAGATACTGGATATATACTTGGGAGTATAATTGATGGGTCATATGGTCACTATGCTTACTATTTTGAGAGACTTCCAGCTTGTTTTCAAAAGTTGTTATACCATTTTACATTACCAGCAGCAATGTATAAGGGTCTCAATTTCTCTACCTCCTTGTCAACACTTGTTATTATCTGTTTTTGATTATAGCCATCCTAATTGTTATGAAGTGATCTTTCATTGTAGTTTTGTTTTTATTTTTTTACTTTTTGGCTGCACTGTGCAGCATGTGAGATCTTAGTTCCCCCATAAGGATCGAATCTGTGCCCCCTGCAGTGGAAACATGGAGTCTTAAGTGCTGGACCACTAGGGAAATCCCTCACTGTAGTTTTAATTTACATTTTAAAAATATTTTATTTATTTGGCTGTGCCAGGTCTTAGTTGCAGCATGTGGGTACTTTGTTGTGGCATGTGGGATCTAGTTCTCTGACCAGGGATCGAACCCAGGCCCACTGCATTGGGAGCATGGAATCTTAACCACTGGACCACCAGGGAAGCCCCCAATTTACATTTTTTGATGACTAATGATATTGAGCATCTTTTCATGTGCTTATTGGTCATTTGCATATCTTCTTTAGAAATATGTCTATTTGACTCCTTTGCCCATTTGGAAAAAGGATTATTTTTCTTTTCAGTGTTGAATTCTAAGTGTTCTTTATATATTCTGGTTACTAGATGCTTATCAGATGTATAATTTGTAAATATTTTCTTCCATTCTGTGAATTGTCTTCTTAGTTCCTTGATAGTGTTCTTTGAAGTGCAAAAATTTAAAATTTTTAAATTTTTAATTTATTTATTTATTTACTTACTTATTTATATTTTTTAACTCTTTATTGGAATCTATTTGCTTTACACTCTTGTACCCGCCTCTGAGGTACACCAAAGTGAATCAGCTGCATCTACACACATATCCACATATCCCTTCCCTACCGCGACTCCCCCCACCCTCCCCATCCTGGCCCTCCAAGGCATTGCCCATGAAGTTGATCTCCTTTTGTTATACAGCAACTTCCCACTAGCTATCTATTTTACAGCTGGTAGTGTAAATATGTCTATGCTACTCTCTCACCTCGTCCCAACTTCCCCTTTGCCCCTCACCCCAGCCCCGTGTCCTCAAGTCCATTCTCTACTTCTATATCTCCACTCTTGCCTGTCACTGGTTTCATCAGTACCATTTCTTCAGATTCCATATATATGTGTTAGCATACAGTATTTGTTTTTCTCTTTCTGGCTTACTTCACTCTGTATGACAGACTCTAGGTCTATCCAGCTCATGACATATAGTTCAATTCCATTCCTTTTTATGGCTGAGTAATATTCCATTGTATATACGTGCCACATCTTCTTTATCCATTCATCTGTTGATGGGCATCTAGGTTGTTTCCATGTCCTGGCTATTGTAAATAGTGCTGCAATGAACATTATGCTACTTGTTTCTTTTTGGATCATGGTTTTCTCTGGGTATATGCCCAGTAGTGGGATTACTGGGTCATATGGTAGTTCTATTTTTAGTTTTTTAAGGAACCTCCAAACTGTTTTCCATAGTGGCTGTACCAGCTTACAATCCCAACAGTGCAGGAGAGTTCCCTTTTCTCCACACCCTCTCCAACATTTATTGTCTCTAGATTTTTGATGATGGCCATTCTAACTGGTGTGAGGTGATACCTCATTGTGGCTTTGACCTGCATTTCTCTAATAATTAGTGATGTTGAGCATCTTTTCATGTGTTTGTTGGCCATCTGTATGTCTTCTTTGGAGAAATGTCTATTTAGGTCTTCTGCCCATTTGTGGATTGGGTTCTTTGCTTTTTTGGTATTAGGCTGTATGAGCTGCTTGTATATTTTGGAGATTAATCCTTTGTCCGTTGCTTCGTTGGCAAGTATTTTCTCCCATTCTGAGGGTTGTCTTCTTGTCTTGTTTATGGATTCTTTCGCTGTGCAAAAGCTTTTAAGTTTCATGAGGTCCCATTGGTTTACTCTTGATTTTATTTCCATTATTCTTGGAGGTGGCTCAAAAAGGATCTTGCTTTGATGGATGTCATAGAGTGTTCTGCCTATGTTTTCCTCTAGGAGTTTTATAGTGTCTGGCCTTACATGTAGGTCTTTAATCCATTTGGAGTTTATTTTTGTGTATGGTGTTAGGAAGTGTTCTAATTTCATTCTTTTCCATGTAGCTGTCCCATTTTCCCAGCACCACTTATTGAAGAGGCTGTCTTTTTTCCATTATATATTCTTGCCTCCTTTGTCAAAGATAAGCTGCCCATATGTGCTTGGGTTTACCTCTGAGTTCTCTATTCTATTCTATTGATCTTCCTTTCTATTTTTGTGCCAGTACCATACTGTCTTGATCACTGTGGCGTTATAGTATAGTTTGAAGTCAGGGAGCTTAATTCCACCAACTCCATCTTCCCTTCTCAAGATTGCTTTGGCTATTTGGGGTCTTTTGCGTTTTCATACAAATCGTAAGATTTCTTGTTCTAGTTCTGTGAAAAATGTCATTGGTAATTTGATAAGGATTGCGTTGAATCTGTAAATTGCTTTGGGTAAGATAGTCATTTTCACAATATTGATTCTTCCAATCCAAGAACATGGTATGTCCCTCCATCTGTTTGTGTTGTCTTTGATTCTTTCATCAGTGTCTTATAGTTTTCTGCATACAGGTCTTTTGCCTCCTTAGGCAGGTTTATTCCTAGGTATTTTATTCTTTTTGTTGCAATGGTAAATGGAAGAGTTTCCTTAATTTCTCTTTCTGTTCTTTCATTGTTAGTGTATAGGAATGCAAGAGATTTCTGTGCATTACTTTTGTATCCTGCTACTTTACTAAATTCATCAATTAGTGCTAGCAGTTTTCTGGTAGAGTCTTTAGGGTTTTCTATGTATAATATCATGTCATCTGTGAAGAGTGACAATTTTACTTCTTCCTTTGCAATTTGAATTCCTTTTATTTCATTTTCTTCCCTGATTGTTGTGGCTAACACTTCCAAAACTATGTTGAATAATAATGGTGAGAGTGGACACCCCTGTCTTGTTCCTGACCTTAGAGGGAATGCTTTCAGTTTTTCCCCATTTAGGACAATGTTGGCTCTTGGTTTGTCATATATGGCTTTTATTATGTTGAGGTACTTTCCTTCTATGCCCATTTTCTGGAGAGTTTTTATCATAAATGGATGTTTATTTTTGTCAAAAGCTTTTTCTGCATCTATTGAAATTATTGTATGGTTTTTATCTTTCAATTTGTTAATATGATGTATCACATTGATTGATTTGCTTATATTGAAGAATCCTTGCATTGCAGGGATAAACCGCACTTGATCATGGTATGTGATCTTTTTAATGTGCTGTTGGATTCTGTTAGCTAGTATTTTGTTGAGGATTTTTGCATCTATATTCATCAGTGATATTGGTCTGTAATTTTCATTTTTTGTGACATCTTTGCCTGGTTTTGGTATCAGGGTGATGGAGGCCTCGTAGAATGAGTTTGGGAGTGTTCCGCCTTCTGCAATATTTTGGAAGAGTTTGAGAAGGATAGGTGTTAGCTCTTCTCGAAATGTTTGATAGAATCACCTGTGAATCCATCTGGCCCTGGGCTTTTGTTTGTTGGGAGATTTTTAATCACAGCCTCAATTTCCGTCCTCATGATGGGTCTGTTCATATGTTCTATTTCTTCCTGGTTCAGTTTTGGAAGATTGTACTTTTCTAAGAATTAATCCATTTCTTCTAGGTTATCCAATTTATTGGCATACAGTTGCTTGTAGTAGTCTCTCATGATCTTTTGTATTTCTGTAGTGTCCGTTGTTACTTCTCCATTTTCATTTCTAATTCTGTTGATTTGCATATTCTCCCTTTTTTTCCTGATAAGTTTGGCTAATGGTTTATCAATTTTGTTTATCTTCTCAAAGAACCAGCTTTTAGTTTCATTGATCTTTGCTATTGTTTCCTTCCTTTCTTTTTCATTTATTTCTGATCTGATCTTTATGATTTCTTTCCTTCTGCTCACTTTAGGGTTTTTTTGTTCTTCTTTCTCTAGTTGTTTTAGGTGTAAGGTTAGATTGTTTATTTGATATTGTTCTTGTTTCTTGAGGTAGGACTGTATTGCTATAAAATTCCCTCTTAGGACTGTTTTGCTGCATCCCATAGGTTTTGGGTTGTTGTGTTTTCATTGTTATTTGTTTCAAGGTATTTTTTGATTTCCTCTTTGATTTCTTTAGTGATTTCTTGGTTGTTTAATAACATATTGTGTAGTCTTCATGTGGTTGTATTTTTTACAGCTTTTTTCCTGTAATTGTTATCTAGTCTCATGGCATTGTGGTCAGAGAAAATGCTTGATATGATTTCTATTTTTTTGAATTCACTGAGGCTTGATTTGTGACCCAAGATATGATCTATCCTGGAGAATGTTCCGTGTGCACTTGAGAAGAAAGTGTACTCTGTAGTTTTTGGGTGGAATGTCCTATAAATATCAATTCAGTCGAGATGGTCTAATGTGTCATTTAAAGCTTGTGTGTCCTTATTTATTTTCTGTTTGGATGATCTGTCCATTGATCTAAGTGGGGTGTTAAAGTCTCCTACTATTATTGTGTTACTGTCGATGTCTCCTTTTATGGCTATTAGCATTTGCCTTATGTATTGAGGTCTTCCTATGTTGGGTGCATAGATATTTACAATTGTTATATCTTCTTCTTGGATTGATCCCTTGATCATTATGTAGTGTCCTTCCTTGTCTCTTTTAATAGCCTTTACTTTAAAGTCTAATTTGTCTGATATGTGTATTGCTACTCCAGCTTTCTTTTGACTTCCATTTGCATGGAATATCTTTTTCTATCCCTTTACTTTGTCTATATGTATCCCTTGGTCTGAAGTGGGTTCCTTGTAGACGGCATATAGAAGGGTCTTGTTTTTGTATCCATTTAACCAGTCTGTGTCTTTTGGTTGGAGCATTTAATCCATTTACATTTAAGGTGATTATTGACATGTATGTTCCTATTACCATTTTCTTAATTGTTTTGGGTTTGTTTTTGTAGGTCTTTTCCTTCTCTTGTGTTTCCTACTTAGAAAAGTTCCTTTAGCACTTGTTGTAAGTCTGGTTTGGTGGTGCCGAATTCTCTTAACTTTTGTTTGTCTGTAAAGCTTTTGATTTCTCCGTCGAATCTGAATAAGATTCTTGCTGGGTAGAGTATTCTTGGCTGTAGGTTTTTCTCTCTCAGGACTTTCAATATATCCTGCCACTCCCTTCTGGCCTGCTGAGTTTGTGTAGAAAGGTCAGCTGTTATCCTTATGCGTTTTCACTTATATGTTATTTGTTGCTTTTCTCTTGCTGCTTTTAATATTTTTTCTTTGTGTTCAATTTTCGTTAGTTTGATTAATATGTGCCTAGGTGTATTTCTCCTTGGGTTTATTCTGTATGGGACTCTCTGCACTTCTTGGACTTTATTAATTATTTCCTTTCCCATGTTGGGGAAGTTTTCCACTATAACCTCTTCAAATATTTTCTCAGACCCTTTCTTTTTTTCTTCTTCTTCTGGAATGCCTATGATTCGAATGTTGGTGCGCTTAATGTTATCACCAAGGTCTCTGAGACTGCTTTCCATTCTTTTTATTCTTTTTTCTTTTTTGGTTCTGTGGCAGTTATTTCCCCCATTCTATCTTCTAACTCACTTAATTGTTCTCCTGCCTCAGTTATTCTGCTGTTTATGCCATCTAGAGTATTTTTAATTTTGGTTATTTTGTTATCTAGTACTGTTTGTTTACTCTTTAGTTCTTCTGATTCCTTTTTAACTGTTTCTTGTAGATTTTGGATCATCTTTACTATCATAACTCTGAATTCTTTCAGGCAATTTTCCTATTTCCTCTTCATTTATTTGGTCTTGTGTACTTTTACCTTGTTCCTTCATCTGTGGCATATGTTTTTGTTGTCTCATTTTCCCCCCGCTTTGGATGGGTGGGACTGTGTTCCTGCTGGTTCTTGATGTTAAGTTGAGAACCTCTGGGAGACCTCACGGTAAAGGATATTCCCTGGGAACTGGGTTTCCCTGTTAGTCCAATGTTTTGGCCTCAGAGCTCCCACCTCAGGAACACAGGCCTGACACTGGGCTTGTGTATCAAGATCCCACAAGCTGTGTGGAGCAGGGAAAACGAAAAAAAAAAAGGAAAAAAGGTAGGAGAACAGGAGAACAATAGCAAGCTAAAAAATACAATAGTAGGAAACTAACAGATGTGTTAGAAAAAATTAAAAAAAAATGATGGAGCAACAACTGGATTGTAAAACAACTGCAATCTCCTAAGTGAGGGGGTGGGAAGAAAAAAAAAAGAAAAAGAAAAAGAAAAGATATAGAGAAAAAAAAAAAAAAGCCAGAAAAGGCCTTGGCTGTCAGGACTGGGCTTAGACGAGGCTGAGGGTGTGTGTGGGGGAGTAGTTAGGCAATGGGCAGAGCCTACCCTTAGAGACGGCCCTGGGGGTTGTGGAGAATGGGGCTTAGGTCCAATGATGTAGAAGGGCCCAGAAATGCCTCTGGTCCTGGGAGCAAAGGACCAGGTCAAGGTACCCAGCGGGCTCCCTGGGCCCAAGTTGGTGGGAGAGATGCAAGCTCCTCCCCTAGTCCTCCAGTCTTGTAGGGTCCCTTCCCCTTGGGTTCTCTTTTTTCCCACCCCCTCTCTCCTATTCCCCTAGAACCCTTACAGCTGCAGGGGGCACTGAAAGGCAGGAGACCAGACTATGACGCCCAACATGCTTCCCAGGGCCACCTGGGCTAGGGTAACACCTGCCGCACTTCCCCAGATCTCCCAGTCTGGTAGGGTCCCTATCTGCCTCTCTTCCTCTCCCCCGCCCCCCACTCTCCTAGGTTTTAAGCAGCTGGAGGGGACCCGGAGAATGAAGGACCAGGTCCGGGAGCCCAGTCGGCCTCCCTGGCCAAGAGAGCAGGCAAAACGCCCTCCAGCCTCTCCCAGCCCCTAATCTCAAAGCTCCCACCCCCTCCTGCCTGCCTCTCCACCTCCTCGCCCCTCCTCCCTCCTTCCCACACCCCCAGGACCCAGGCAGCCCGGAGGGGACCTTGGAGGGTGGAGGACCCGCCTGGGGAACCCAGCAGGCCCCCAAGCCAGGGAACTCAGCAGGCCTCCTGGCCTCCTGGGCGGGAGAAACCCAATCGCGGTTTCCCCAATCTCCCCAGCCCCCAGCAGTCCCTCCAGGCAGGAACTTCTCCCCTCCCCCAGCCACCCCCCGGGCGCCGGTCCAGTCAGGCCTCCCCTTCCCCACCCCTCTGGCTTCTCCCAGGTCCTACCCTGTTGCTGCGGGGTTCCTGCAGTCTGGTTGGGCCTCAGGTCCCCCGCTGGCCTCCAGTAACTGTTCTATTTGTGGAGAGATGCGATCTCTGTGTCTTCCCACGCTGCCATCTTAACTCCGCCCCCTACATTTTTTAATATAATTTTATTTATTTATTTATTGACTGTGTTGGGTCTTTGTTGCTGCGCGGGCTTTCTGCAGTTGCCGAGAGCAGGGCCTATTCTTCATTGCAGTGCACAGGCGTCTTATTGCGGTGGCTTCTCTTGTTGCAGAGCAGGGCTCTATGCACACGGACTTCAGTAGTTGTAGTGTGTGGGCTCAGTAGTTGTGGCACACGGGCTTAGTTGCTCCTTGGCATGTGGGATGTTCTCAGGCCAGGGATCAAACCCATGTCCCCTGCATTTGAAGGCAGATTCTTAACCACTGCACCACCAGGGAAGCCCCACCCCCATTTAAAAAAAAATAAATTTATTTATTTATTTATTTTTAGCTGTGTTGGGTCTTCATCACTGCGCATGGGCTTCCTCTAGTTGTGGTGAGCAACGTCCACTCCTCATTGCGGTGCATGAGCTTTTCATTGTGGTGACCTCTCTTGTTGTGGAGCATGGGCTCTAGGCACACGGGCTTCAGTAGTTGTGGCTCTTAGACTCCAGAGTGCAGGCTCAGCAGTTGTGGTGCATGGGCTCAGCTGCTCTGCAGCATGTGGGATCCTTCCAGACTAGGGCTCAAACCTGTGTCCCCTGCATTGACAGGTGGACTACCGACCACTGTGCCACCAGGGAAGTCCCAAAACTTTAAAATTTTGATGACCTTCAATTTATTTCCTTTTGTTTGGTTGCTTGTGCCTTAGGTGTCATATTTAAGCAGCCTAATCCAAGGTCACTTAAATTTATGCTTATCTTTTCTTATAAAAGTTTTCTAGTTTTACATCGTAAATTCAGGACTTTGATTCATTTTGAGTTAATTTTTTTTTAATATGTGTGAGTTAAGGATCTAACTTTATTCTTTTGTACATGGATATCCAGTTGTCCTGGCATTATTTGTTGAAAAAACTCTTCTGCCCCAACTGATGTCTCTTGATTCCCTTATTGAAAATGAAATGGCCATAAATTTGTGGGTTTATTTCTGATCTCTCAATCCTTTTCTATTAGTCTATATGTCTGTCCTTAGGCCAGTACCCATAGTCTTGATTACTGTAGCTTTTTCTAAATTTTGAAATTAGGAAGTGGCAGTCCTCCAGCTTTGTTCTTTTTCAAGATTATTTTGGTTATTCTGGAACTTTGCATTTCCATATGAAGTTTAGGAAGAGCTTTTCAATTTCTTCAAAAAGCTGACAGGGATTTTGATAAGATTGCATGGAATCTGTAGATCAATTTGGGGGATATTGCCATCTTAACAATATTAAGTCTTCCAATTCACAAATGCAGGATGTCTTTCCATTTATTTGGTTTTCTTTAATTCCTTTCAATTATATTATACTTTATGTGATTTCAGATCTGTTAAATTTACTGGGACTTATTTTATGGCCTAACATATGGTCTATCCTGGAGAATGTTCCATGTACACTTGAGAAGAATGTATATTCTGCTGTCAATGTCTGTTAGGTCTAGTAGGTTTACAGTGTTGTTAAAGTCTTTTATTTCCTTGTTGATCTTCTGTCTAGTTGTTCTATCCATTATTGAAAGTGGGTATTCAAGTCTCCAACTATCATTGTTGAATTGTCTGTTTCTTCCTTCCGTTCTGTCAGTTTTTGCTTCATATACAAGGGTGAGTCAAAAATTACCTGCACTCCAGTTATATTAAAACTTCTGTTGGCTGCACTGTCTTATCAGTGCTTTCCTTTCAAGGCTACTGTCTCCCCAGTCACTGCTGTGTATGTGTGAATGTGTTACATCAGTTAATTTATAACCACAGCACAAGCAAAAAAGGATGCCCCACTTGTGATTTGCATGAAAGAAGAGCAGCATGCAGTGATTTGTTTTTTGTGGTCTGAGGGTGTGCACGTCCGCACACTTCTGCCCACACTGTTGACACTCTGCAAAAACTTCGTTTTGAGGTGCTAAAGCATCCTCCCTATAGTCCTGATCTTGTTCCATCAGACTTTCACCTGTTTGGCCTCCTGAAAGCAGCCCTACGAGGATGAAGATTCACTTCTGATGAAGAAGTGAAGACAGTGGTGCATTCATGGCTCACAGCTCAGCCTAAAACATTTTTAAATGAGGGAATACAAAAGCTTCTTGACAGATGGACAACGTGTATTGAAAAACAAGGAGATTATGTCAAAAAATGATGTATTTGTCTTTTCTAAAAGTTAATTACAATGAATTCTATAGCCAGAGTGTGGATAATTTTTGACTCACTCTCGTATTTTTTGGGCTCTGCGTTAGGTACATATATGTTTGTAATTGTTATATATTCTTTTTTTAAAAAAATATATTTATTTATTTATTGGCTGTGTTGGGTCTTCATTGCTGCATGCAGCTTTCTCTAGTTGCGGTGAGTGGGGGCTACTCTTTGTTGTGGTGCGCGGGCTTCTCATTGTGGTGGCTTCCCTTGTTGGGGAGCATGGGCTCTAGGTGCGTGGGCTTCAGTAGTTGTGGAGCATGCACTCAGTAGTTGTGGCTTGTGGGCTTAGTTGCTCCATGGCACGTGGGATCTTCCCGGACCAGGGGTCGAATCCATGTTCCCTACTTTCACAGGCAGATTCTCAACCACTGCACCACCAGGGAAGTCCCTATAATTGTTTATATTCTTGATAGATGGATACTGTTATTGTTATAAAAGTCCTTCTTTACCTCTCTCAATGCTTTTTGTCTTAAAGTCTATTTTGAAGTATAGCCACTCTAGCTCTCTTTTGGTTAATGTTTGCATGATATAGCTATATATATATCTAGAGATCTTATATAGATCACTTATCTAATTGACTCTAGAACAACATGGGGGCTAGGGGCCCTGACCCCCTGCACAATCGAAAATCTCTGTATAACTTTAGAGTCAGTCCTCTGTATCCATTATTCTGCATTCATGGATGCAGATTGTGTAGCACTGTGGTATGTATTTATTGGAAAAATATCCATGTATGAGTGGACCTGTGCAGTTAAAACCCATTTTTTTCAAGGGTCAACTGTATGTAAAATCCTTTTACTTTCAATCTATTTGTGTCTCTGAATCAGAATCGTGTCTCTTGTAGACATCATATATTTATTTGAGTTATTTTTTTGGGTCCCTTTTGCCAACCTCTGCCTTTTAATTGGAATATTTCACCCATGTACATTTAATGAGATTATTGATAAGGTAGGATTTACATCTGATATCTTGCTATTTTCTATTAATTTTAGGTCTTTTTTTGTCCCTTCATTACTGCCCTCTATTGTGTTGAATAGATATTTTTAGTGTACTATTTTTATTTCCTTGTCATTTCTTTTACTCTTATTTTGAGTTTATTCTTAGTGGTTATGTTATGGATTACAATTAATGTCTCAATTTATAGCAATGTAGTTCAGATTAGTACCAACTTAATTTCAATGTTATTAAAAATATCACATGCTCTTTTATACCTCCTTTCCCTCCTCCCTCCTTTGTGCTGTTATTGTCATCCTAATTACATCTTAATGCTTTGTGTGCTCATCAACACAGTTTTATAAGTATTGCATTATGCAGTTGTCTTTTAATTTGGATAGGCAAAAAGAGTTTTAAATAATATTTACTAATCATGGGACCTTGAGCAAGTTATTTTACCTTTCTAATCTTAGGCTTCTTTATCTGTAGTACGGAAATAATGGCATCTACTTCATATGGTCGTTATGAGGATTAAATGGGATAATGTGTTAAAACATTTGGAACAGTGCCTAGCACATAATAAGTGTTTAATAAATGGTAGCTGTGGTTATTAGCTACTATTTTCTTCTATCATGCCTTTGCTCAAGCTGTCCCATCTATTTGTAGTCCTTTTGTTCCAATTTTCCCATGCCAAATTTCTATTCATTCTTTAATTTCCAGCTCTAATAGCATCACTTTCATGTTTTGAAATTGTGCAGTATCTATTACCATTATTACAACAGTTACCACAGTATTCTTTAGATTGGAGGTATTTGTGATGTCTTATCTCTCATTTTACATTCTAAGACTCATGAGGGTGATTACTATGTCTTATTCATTTCTGTATCTTTCACAGTGTGTAGCTTAGTGCCTTATATGAAGTATAAGTGCCTTATGGAGAGTAAGTGCTCAGTAAATGATTGAATCATGTGAATAATTTAAAATGCAAGATAGATTGTTTCCTAGTTCTGTTAGTAGAACTGAATGCAGTTTAAAAGCAATAAACCAGACATGATATAAAGAACATGTTTCCCTCAAGAGGTTTAGGGGCTCTCTTATGTAGATGAGACAATCATAAGGTACTGGGATTCTTATTTCTTAGAATGTGGTAGGTTGAAAGAGAATTTCAGTGCCTCATGGTATATACATGGACAATGTAAAAATGGATTTGAGTTTAAATTGAGAAGCAGTTAAACTAATGAACATATGCTCCCTAAGAGAAACTGAAGAAAGTAAAATTATTAAATGATGTCCTTTTCCTGCATGTAACTCCTAAAGGGGTACGTAGAAAAGGGAAGAGTCAGCAGGGGTTGATGGACAGGTATTCAAACTTTAAAATTAGAAGAAGAAAAGTTTGAATTCCAGCACTCAGTATTAGGTAAGTGACTTTGGGTAAGTCCTATAACCTTTCTGATTGTCCATTTCCTTGCTCGTAATGCTTGTGTCACAGAGTCATTTAGAGAAGTAAATGAACTAATGGATTGTGAAATTGTTTTGTGAGCTACAAAGTATTTTTGGTCACTCTTTTCTTCTGTGTTCCTACTGTTCTATGTCTATCAACTGCTATAGCATTTCCAATGTTGTAATTTATTTGTTTATCTCTGTCCCCCACTAGACTGAGCTTTTTCAGAGCAAGGATTTTTGTTTTATTTATCTTGGAACAACAGGGCCTAACACATAGGTACTCAATAAATGTTTGATGAATGTGTGAATAAATGTTTCGAGTAGGAGATGGACCCAGGTGACCTCTTGTTTCCTTTTAGTTCTGCTATTTAAAATTCCATGAAAAGGTCTGGAAATAATTAGAGATTGACAAAGGAAGAAATACAGAATATAAAAACATGAAATTGAAGGACAGTTACAGAATCGTTAAACACGTATTAACATTCTAGAGTGTACTTTCAAAAGGGAAATTGTTGAGATGGGTTGATTAAGTTTATGTATAAGAAGGGAGGTTATGATTTGTCAAGTGAGAAGTAATTTTTCTGGCCATGGAAAGATAACAGCTGAAATGAATCTCTTCAAAGCTAGGAAATGTGGCAGAGGAATATCGTGGCTAGACAAATTCATTACAGCAGAAAGGTATTAAAAAACATTTTAAGAAGTATGGTTGAATCATGGGACACTAGACTCCCTTATTGAGATGCCAGAAACTGATGAGACATAAGGTGGAGGTTTTGTTGTTGTATATGTTGTTGTTTGAAAGGACTGGAAACTACATCTCCAACAGGAGGAAGTATGAGCCTTTAAAAAGCAGAAAAGATATGTCTACTGAAAAAGGTGTTGATAGACAGAAGAGACCGTAAATGCAAGGAGGAAAGGTGAAGTAGAAATAGTAAAATGAAAGAACAAATGACCGAAGTTGGTTTAGAGAGGACCAAATCACTTATAATGAGAGATGGGGAAGCATCCAAAACAGTGATCCTAAATAAGAAATTGAAAATATATGGCAAATACAAAGGCAGCCTTAAAATCCTAGAATTGGAATGGACCTTGAGAGAATTTAGAACTGATGAATGAAACCAGGAATACTAAACTGTAGACCTCAAAGCCTAACTTGGTGCAGCACGAAGTGGCTGTCACCACATTCCCTGTCTCTGATGCTTGACAAACTGTTCTGGAGAGGAGAAGATAAACGTGATTGGTCAGGTTGGTTCCTACCATAGAGGCTTTATTATAGCACAGTGGAATGGGGAAAGATTGCTCTTAAAAAAATCACACACATCTGAGTAAGAATCCCAGCTCTACCTCTTTTTTAGCTGTTCGATCTTTAGCAAATTACTTAATATCCCTAAAAGACATTCAGAAAGAACTCTATCCACGTAACTTTTGTTTTTTGTTACCTGAGTTGATCATTAATTTTCCTTTTTTTTGCCTGTTCTTCATTTCTTTCTTTTTTTAAACACTGCTTTCTAAGACATTTCATTAGCTTTACCTTCCAACCCTTTTATTAAGGTTTAAATTCATCTCGTCACTTTTTAAAAATTATAGTTGATTTACAATGTTGTGTTAGTTTCGGATATATGGCACTGTGATTCAGTTATACATCTATATCTATCGATCCATCTGTCTATCTATCTTTCTATCTATATTATATATATTCTTTTCCAGATTCTTTTCCATATAGGTTATTACAAGATATTGAGTATAGTTCCCTGTGCTCTACAGTAGGTCCTTGTTGGTTATCTACTTTATATATAGTAGTGTGTATATGTCAATCCCAAACTCCTGATTTATCCTCTCCCCCTCTTTCCCCTTTGGTAACCATAAGTTTGTTTTCTAGTTCTGTGAGTCTCTTTCTGTTTTGTAAATAAATACATTTGTTTTTTTTTTTTTAACATTTCACCTATAAGTGCCTCTTGTCATATTTTTAATTCATAAGACCTCTTCTAGGGAATTCCCTGGCGGTCCAGTGGTTAGGACTCCGTGCTTCCATTGCAGGGGGCACAGGTTCAGTCCCTGGTGGGGAGAGCTAAGATCCTGCAAGCTGCCCAGCGCAGCCAAAAAAAAAAAGAAAGAAAGAAGAAGAACTTTTCTATGTTCTCAAAAGTCCTTTAAAATTTCCTCGTCTTGTCTCATGGCTACAATAACATGTCTGATTTCTCTGAGGATCATAGATTTTCTCAATCAAGTTTTCTTCTGAGCTTCAGGGATCTTGTCTAAGGGCCTAGCCCTCCCATCTTATGCTGGGGTCCTGAAGGGGAGTTGTCTGGCTCTGCAGAGTTGGGGAGGGAATCTACAGCTCTGTCAGCGTCTCAGGCTGACTTTCAACCAGTTCTCCTGGCTTTAGGCAGTCCTTCACCCCGACCTGGAGAGGTACCTGGCACTACAAATTCCAGAACCTTTTTGGAGCTCTATGGTATAAATTGAGTTGCCTCTCAGCTTTCTCTACTGACGATTGAGGATACAGTTTCCCTCTTTTTACTAACTCGGTTATTATTTGTCTGTCTGCTATCTGGTTTCCAAAATTTGTTACTAATGTCTTCTCCCCTGTATCCCTCATCCTTCTGTATTTATGGCTTTAAAAAATTCCTTTGCTATAATTTTATCAGTGTTTTTTAAAAAATTAATTAATTAATTATATTTATTTTATTTTTTATTTATTGGCTGCGTTGGGTCTTCGTTGCTGCGTGCAGGCTTTCTGTAGTTGTGGAGAGTGTGGGCTGCTCTTCATTGTGGTGTGCAGGCTTCTCATTGCGTTGGCTTCTCTTATTTTGGAGCATGGGCTTTAGGTGCAGGGCTTCAGTAGTTGAAGCGTGGTGGCTCAATAGTTGTGGCTCTCGGGCACTAGAGTGCAGGCTTAGTAGTTGTGTTGCATGGGCTTAGTTGCTCTTTGGCATGTAGGATCTTACTGGACCAGGGCTCGAACCCGTGTCCCCTGTATTGGCAGGCAGATTCTTAACCACTGCACCACCAGGGAAGTCCTTGTACAGATTCTTAACAGTTTATATCTAGTCTCTTTGCCTCTAGTATCTCCTCCCTTAGGTCTGTCCTTCAAAATGCTGTAGATTCACCTTCCTGGACAACTGCACTGTGTACCTCACAGCTTTGAGTGTAAAAACTCTTCAGCTGTTTCCTCGTGCTGACAGGATGAAGTCTACACTCCTTAACCTGACATTCACAGCCTTCCACAGCCTAGCCTCTGCCCACCTTTTCAGTCTCGTCTTTTAGGCTTTCAGAAACACTCACATCGATACTTACTCACACCCATACTCACCTGTAGCTGTGATCAAACTTGCCTGGAACACATACAGGCACAGTAGCTGGGCTTGCTTGGGGGTTTATCCAGTAGACTTAGGGGTTGACCTGCTGATTCTGAATGACAAATGTAATACTCTTTGTTTTATGTTTTTTGGAAAATTTATTTTATTATAAAAATTTATACAAAATAAACCATAAACACAAAAGTTAAAAATAAAATTTGAGGGACTTCCCTGGTGGCGCAGTGGTTAAGAATCCGCCTGCCAATGCAGGGGACACAGGTTTGAGCCCTGGTCCAGGAGGATCCCACATGCCGCAGAGCAACTAAGCCTGTGTGCCACAACTACTGAGCCTGTGGTCTAGAGCCCTTCAGCCACAACTATTGAGTCCACATGTCACAACTACTGAAGCCTGTGTGCCTAGAGCCCATGCTCTGCAACAAGAGAAGCCACTGCAGTGAGAAGCCCTTGCACCACAACTAAGATTAGCCCCCGCTCGCTACAACTAGAGAAAGCCTGAGCGCAGCAATGAAGACCCAACACAGCCAATAAATAAATAAATAAATAAATAAATAAATAAATTTATTAAAAAAATTTGAACAGAATTAAGCCAGTCTATAAAACATTTCAAATGAAAAAGTAATAACAAAAACCTTATCAGCTTGTTTGAAATTATTCATCTTTAGATATATGAGGCTTTATTTCCTAGGCTTAAAACTGTGATCTCCATTACACTTAGGCTGTGAAAGATTAAATATTTTTTTTAAAGGACAGATTCTTTTTTTAAAAAAATTATTTATTTATTTATCTATTTATTTATTTTGGCTGTGCCAGGTCTTAGTTGCGGCACATGGGATCTTTAGTTGCAGCATGCAGTCTCTTTTAGCTGCAGCATGTAGGCTCATAGTTGTGGCATGCGGACTTCTTAGTTGTTGGCATGCATGCGGGATCTAGTTTCCTGACCAGGGATTGAACCCAGGTGCCCTGCATTGGGAGTCTTACCCACTGGACCACCAGGGAAGTCCTAAAAGACAAACAGATTCTTAAATTCAAGGTTTAAAAAATACTTGCAAAATGATCACCAAAATCTTTGTGTATTTATTAACAAAATTGTAAATCCAGAATACAAAATCTACTTGAAAAAACTCCCACTCCTACCCTCTCCCACCCCCCTCTCCCTTGGCAAATATACTTTTTAAAAACGAATCAAACTGGCCACCATTCCTGAAAATGCTTCCTACACTATGCTGGAATTTAAAAGGACTTTTAATAGCTTCAAGCCCTATCTGCGCTACATGTGAGACAGCCTCTAAGATTTCTGTACCTCCTGTACTAAAGGCCAAGAAAAAGAAACTGAAAATGTCTGCATGAGAGTAAAAATTTTTTCCCCATCACTTAGAGGTATGAATAGAAATTGGCAGAATCTTTGTTAGGAAGACTCTGAAAAAAATAGAGATATGTGTAGGATAATTTTTAACTTTCTTACAGGAAATATTTGTAAAACTGTTTTAAATGAATACTTGTCTGACTTGAGGCTTCTTATAACCCATTTCAGTCTAGGATTCTAAAATCTGTTTTTAATATATGTGTTTTCTTAATTGTATTCACTATATTGCATATTGAGTTTTTCAATGGTATATTATTCCACACCTTATTTATTTTCTGCTAGACTCTGGAGCTGCAAAGATGAGTGGGATGAATCGAGGTGGGGGCGTCAAGGAAGGGAGGGAATATGGGGATATGTGTATAAAAACAGATGATTGAACCTGGTGTACCCCCCAAAAAAATAAAATAAAAAAAAAAATCAGAAAAAAAAAAAAAAAAAAAAAAAAAAAAAGATGAGTGGGATGTAGAAATTACATCCTATAATAAACTGCTATCTTATTATATGGTATTGAGTTTAAGCTCCAGCTCAATGACTGGGTTTACACAGTGCGATTGAATATTCTTCTAGGGTTTAACTTAGTAATTTGTGATATCCTTCCCACCAAAAGAAATGCACTGACATTCACATCAAATATGTTTATAACGTTTTCCTGAAATCATAATGTTTTCTGATACCTTTTCTCCCCTAGTATTGTCTTTGTGGATTTCTTTATCATGAATCTAATTCTTTGGGTGGAAGGGTCATCAGCCACCATCTCCTTTGGTACCTTGATAGATATCCTCACAGTGTGGTTTGGAATTTCAGTACCATTGACATTTTTGGGTGCATACATTGGAAGCCAGAAAAAGGTAAACTTTTAAAATACTGCTTTTGACCATTGAGTGATGTCTGGAATAATACCTCAATGTGTATAGACTATGCAGGGAATGGAAGCTGTACCATTGGAGAAAATGACACAGAATAACCATTTAGGGGTAAAAGATTTTTACAAATTGTAAATGAAAGACAGTAACACTTTACAAGATGTTCTTTCATGTATTTCACATTTTATGGATTGTTTATATTTCCCTCGCTCTCTGATGGGCAAAATTAAAAGGACATATTGTAGGAAGGCTGACTTTAAGAAAGTCAGAAAAATAATAAGCTTATATAGTCAGGGGAAGAAAGCCAAGATACAATCCAAGAAATGGGGCTGCTCAGTTTACAGATTGTTTTCTTTTCCATTATGGTTTATCCCAGGATATTGAATAGAGTTCCCTGTGCTCTACAGTAGGACCTTGTTGTTTAGTTTATATATAGTAGTAGAAATAATTGTTTTTTAAATTTATTTTTTATTGAAGTATAGTTGAATCACAATGTTCTGTTAATTACTGCTGTACAGCAAAGTGACTCAGTTACACACACATATATACATTCTTTTTCCTATTCTTTTCCATTATGGTTTATCCCAGAATATTGAACAGAGTTCCCTGTGCTATACAGTAGGACCTTGTTGTTTATTCATTCTATATGTAATAGTTTACATCTGCTAACCCAGTTTACAGATTTGAAGTTAGCCTATTCCATGCATAGGGAAAAGGAGCAGTATACCAAAAAGACTAAATGAGGCCACACTGCAAAAGGGTTGTATTATAAAGATGTAGCATGAGTTTGCAGGGGAGAATTCAGACAAGACAAAACAGGAGGTGGAGTTCCACAGAGAGCAGAAAAAGAAAAATTTCTGAAACTATGACAAATTTTCATAGAGAAATTTTTAGACAAATTCTGAGAGAACTTTTTGACATCATGTATTATTTCATGTTGCAATAGTAACTAGTAAGTTTTGTCCAGTCTCTCCCTTGACATTTGTAAGAAAAGATAAACATCCTTATTGTTTAGCTGTGTCCTATCTAGTATGCTGGCCACTAGACAATTGTGGCTTTTGAGTACTTGAAGTGTGGCTAGTCTGAATTATGTGCTGTAAGTGTAAAATACACACTGGTTTTCAACCACTTAGAACAACAACAAGAGAAGTGTAAAATATCTGATTAATAATTTTTATGTCGATCACAAATTTAAATGGTAGTATTTGGGCATGTTAGATCATTAGATCAAGTAAAATATATTAATAAATTAATTTTATCGGTTTTCTTTTTTACTTTTAAAAATGCAGCTACTAAACAATTTGATACTGCATTTGTGGCGTACGTCATAGTATTTCTGTTGCCCAGCATTGATATAGCCTCTGCCCAGATAACTGCTCTTGGAAATGTTCAGAGTGAAGATTATGTATTGTGATGGTATCTGTATACATTTACTTCCATTTTATTTCATTCTGATTTTCACTTGATTTATTTTTGAGCAGTTTACATATCCAGTTCGCATAAACCACATTCCCCGTCGGATTCCTCAACAGACTTTCATTAGAAAACCACTTTTTGGCATCGTCATCGGTGGCCTTTTACCTTTTGGCTGTATTTTTATTCAACTCTTTTTCATTCTAAACAGTATTTGGTGAGTATTGTACCTTCATAATCTCAAAAATATTAAATGTTAATAAATTATTTTTTTTATATCTCAAGGAGGTTCAATTCTGGTATGGTTAAACTTTATTTGCTACCCTGTTTTATCCAGGAAATAGCAATCTGACCCAAAGGAATTTCCTAAGAAACTAAGACTTAATTCACAAAATTTTAAAGCTACTTTTGGATGAAAATGTCTATAAATGTTTCCTTTTTGAAAATTAATAACCTCTTTTTAAGCATTTCCAAGTGATTTACAAAAGTTGGTCTCAAACTGTACTTCTCTGAGACTTTGCAGGGGGTGGGATGGGAGTGTCACTTGGAGGGAGGTGCCTAAAGATGGGAAGGGGCAGCTCTGATTTGTATCTATTTTCCATACTGGCCTTACATGTAAGATTTCATTTAGAGTTTCTCTGCTAAAAATAATTTGGAGACCGCTGATTTTGGGTCTTCATCTGTACTGAGCTATAAGTAAGGGTTTTCTATCTTCCTTTCTGTCAACTGTTAGTGCTGATGTCAGATGCCTTTTCCTTATAGCTTTTCTCTTTTTATCTGCTACTGTTAATCTGTTGTAATTTAAGAATTCTAATAACCGAGATAGTTAGAAATGCATGTGAAGGAAGAACCAGTGCTCTCTGATTAAAGTGTCACAGCTGTAGTGCTGCTGTTTTGTGACAGATATTTCAGTTGCTCCAAGTCTCTTTTTTTCTACCCGATTCTTGACAGCATTTTGGTTTTGGGAGCTGGCCAAGTGGGGTGTTATTGTGGAGGGATTTTTGGAGAGGGGGCAAAGGCACCATAAAATAAAATAAAATAAAATAAAATAAAATGCAGTCACCAACTCTGTGTGTTTACAACACTTTTGTCCCAAAGGAATCTTCTAGACAAAACTTTGAAGTCCTCGGAAATTAGGCTTAATCACACACATTAATTACTCACCTTTTAAACAGCATTGTGTCAAAGTTGTTTAAAAGATAAGCAACTACGTATTTAACACGCTGAGAAATAGATTATAGTAACCAAATTTTCCAGATGTTTTTAATGGGAAAGTAATTTTAAAGTGAAACTGAAAGATTCTTTAGACAAATTAATTAAAATTTTTTTTAACTTTTTATTTTATATTGGAGTATAGTTGATTAACAATGTCATAATAGTTTCAGGTGTACAGCAAAGGGATTCAGTTATACGGATACGTGTATCTATTCTTTTTCAAATTCTTTTCCCATTTAAATTGTTACAGAATATTCGGCAGAGTTTCATGTGCTATACAGTAGGTCCTTGTTGGCTATCCATCTTAAATATAGCAGTGTGTACGTGTCAATACTACATTCCCTAACTATCCCTTTCTCCCCTGCTTCCCTCCTGGTAACCATAAGTTCATTCTCTAATAGACGAATTAATTTTTGTTTCAATGAGAAACAGCACACTTGTTGTGTACAACTTTGTATGTATTTATTAACTCTAGAGATGATTCTCCCCAACCTCCATCCTTCATCCTCAGTCCCCAGGTGTATATTTTACATGAGGTTTTAAAATGGGATATTGATTGGTACATGAGTTTCTTCTTCTCTTCTGAAGGCTCTTAAAAATGTGTATTTCTAATCCCAATTTAGTCAGCTTGCTCTATTATAATGAAAGAAATTACTTCATTCTTTTGAAGTTTGGCCTATATGTAATCCACACACAGATATTTTTAAAGATGCATGTTTGAAAGTATATTTCATAGAATTATGTGTTGTGCTATAAAGACCTATTTGGGGAAGCTACCTGTCAACAGACTTCCAAAGGCAAAATGGCGTGGGATTCTGTGGTTTTCTGTTGTATACTGTAGTCGCTGGTATTTATGGCATGTACAACCTTCCATTTCTAAAGAGAAAGCATGTTTTAAAATGTGTATAGAGGATATTGATGGGTCTCAAGGGAAAACTAAATTATAGGAGCAGAGGAATATGGGTAAGTAGCAACACTGATTCTGGTGAGAGAGGATATAGCCAAACTCTGAAGCTGTGTAGGTAAGGGAATATATATATATATTTGATACTACATGGATACTACATGGATTTGATGATACTGTATGGGTAGGTGAAGGTTTGGAATGAAAAGCTCAAGGAGAGAAAAGCGAGTGACAGTTTACTGTATAGAGTTGGACGGATCTTTCTGTGTGTATCGTTAAGTTAAAGCTTATTTTAAAGCTGTTGTTTTTCTTTTCAGGTCTCATCAGGTGTACTTCATGTTTGGATTCCTTTTCTTAGTCTTTGTAATTCTCCTGATTACTTGTTCAGAAGCTGCTGTTTTACTGTGTTATTTTCATTTGTGTGCTGAGGTAAAGACATAAGAAACTAATGCATCTGAAGCTTTCTAAAGTTGCGTTATTGGAATTAGAGGTCTGTGTTGAGAAAGGAATTGAAATAAATGTTAACTGCATGGTTTCTATAACTTGGGATCGCTTTTATATTGTATTTTCCTAATGACACATTTTGATTTTGATGCAGCTATCAAGTTAATGCTGCTTTGATGGAAAATTTTCAACAGAAAGCAATTTCTCTCTGGCTAGTTACTATAATTGCTGCATAATATTCAGTTAACATAGAAAAATATGGGGAACCGATTTGATAGTTTAGACTTATAAAAGATCTGGTTCGATGATGTTTTCTTTTTAACAATTAAAATTTTCTTGCAGCTTAGGCCAGGATTGTATTTTATGGGTTTGAGATTGCTGCTAAAGGCCCTTTCTCTTTCATTTTGTTGCCTTTTGGTTACCATGGACATAAATAATTCTTTTTACCCCATGCCACCCCCAATTTTTTCCTGATGTCATTTTAGATAACTAAGCTGGTGGTGAACGTGTTTTCTTAAATTCCCTAAATCCCTCTTATTTTAGTAGTTTAATGAGACGCTCTAAAGGTGACAAGAGAGTTTAGGGCATGATTATTGTATACATGATGTCTTAGAGCATTTTTTTCTTGAGCTATAGGAATAAAGGTAAAAAAATATATAATTATGTATATTATTATACTTAGCTACTCATTGATTCTACGGTACATTTTGTCATAGAAAATCTGCAACAGTCATTAATGAAACATACATTAATAAGCATATAATGTGTATATTTTTATTCCTTAGAAAATGTTTTTGGGGCCCCCAAGACCACTCACATGTTTGGTGACTCACTAGGACTCAGCGTACAGATAGATGTCTTCTTGGCTAGAGTTTGTTACAGCAAAATAATACACAACAGGATCAGCAAGGGAAAAAGACACAGGTGGAACTTGGGGAAAAAAATCCATGTACAGTCTTCCTGTGCTTTCTCTCTCTCATGAGGGGGACACACAAAGCATGCTCCTCTCTCCAGCAGTAAAACATGCAGGACTATATGTGCAATATGTCTGCCCAGGGAAGCCCATTAGACACTCAGCATCTAAGGTTTTTATTGGAAGGTAGTCACATAGACACCCTCTGCCTAGCAACTCCAAAAATTTCAGACTCCCAAGAGGAAAGCAAGTGTTCACCATAAATCACATTGTTTGTACAGTCTAGGTATAGCAAACCAGTCTCATCAGTCAGGGAATGATTAAATGCCAAGTTCCCAGATATAAGCCAAGAGTCAACCTTGCAAGCAGACCCTTCTAAAGATAGCAACCACAGACCTGCTATTCTAACTCTTTTCTGCACAGTTTATCCCCTTGGTCCTTGACCACAGTGCCTTTGTGGTAAAATTATTAACAGGAAGGGCCCACGGGGCAGGATGAGACTAACTTGATTATTGACCTCAGTCATGCCTGCATGGGTCCTGAATTTAGCCAGTTAAAACAAATTGTATTAACCATAAAGGTCTGTCTTAAACAAACTTATAGAAAAGGGGATCAGATTTGTGGTTACCAGAGGCAGGGGTTAGGGGGGAGGGAGAATTGGATGAAGGTGGTCAAAAGGTACAAAATTCCAGTTACAAGATAAATAAGTCCTAGGGATGTAATGTACAACATGATAAATATAATTAACACTGCTGTATGTTATGTATGAAGTTGTTAAGAGAGTAAATCCTGAGTCCTCATCACAAGGAAAAATATTGTTTTTCTATTTCCTTAATTTTGTATCTGTATGAGATGTTGGATGCTCACTAAATTTACTGTGAAAATCATTTCATGATATATGTAAGTCAAATCATTATGCTGTCTACCTTAAACTTAGACAGTGCTGTATGTCAATTATATCTCAATAACAATCCCAATAAAACTGGAAGGGGGAGAAAAAGGTCTAGCTTCAATTTCTATATTAACCTCTTTTTACCTGGCCTGAGGCATCAATTCAGGCCTAGCACAACCCTGGCCAGTAAATTGAAGCCGACCTGAAAGCCTTCCAGGGCAGAGGCAGCGTCTGCGGAGAAAGGATACACACATTAGAAGTACAACCCCCGAGGGCACACGTGGTCCCCCTGGAAACCAAGAGTTTATCATCGTTAGGGTGCCCCAAGCAGGATGTACGTTACTCAGACAGTACATATTATGTTAAATTTCTTATAAAAACTTCCCCCTTTATTTCTTTTAATCCATAATCATCTGGAGCCTATTTTATGTTGTTTGTTATTAGAATAATTGCTAACCCATGTATTGTTAGAATTTCATCTAAAAAGTTGCTTTTTCTACCTCTTTTTTGCAGGACTATCACTGGTGGTGGAGAGCCTTTTTTACCAGCAGTTTTACAGCTGTTTACCTTTTCTTGTATGCAGTTTATTACTTCTTTACCAAACTTCAAATCACGGGCTTTGCAAGCACCACTTTGTACTTTGGGTACACAACGATCATGGTCTTGATTTTCTTCCTTTTCACAGGTAAGCATGGAATGATTTTGTGTATTTCAGATTCTCTAAAAAGACTTGGAGATAGCCATAATATAATAAGCACCAATTAACAATTAGTGGAAGGAAGAGGGAACAAAGTCATCATGTTCATTTTTATGCTTTGGGGATAAAAGATTGCAAAGCCTGGGGAGCTGGAGGGACCTTATGTACTTAGCTGTAAGACTGTCCATTGTGAGTGTTTTTAAACAGTAGGGATGTGTTCCAAAGCACAGTAAGAGTTATATGTAATCACCTTTGAATAGCTTCCAAGCATAAAAAATTAACTGACTTGAATAACTTTTAAATTAGTAAAATTAGATTAAGTCAATATAAGCAATTATAGGTGAGGAACAAGATGTATACTTCTCAGGATTACTCACTTGGGATTGTTATTTGGGCTCAGCTGTGATAGAAACTTTTGTTTAGATTAATGCTTAAAGCAGGTGAAAAAATGGCATGGGTTCTAAAATGATCCAGTTGGCGAAATAATGAGGTTGGAGAGCTTTATGCCCTTTCTAACCCAAGGGAAGCAGTGGTCCACCTCTACCTGCCTAACTTTTAAGTTCTGGTTTAAGCTCAAGTCATATCACTTGTGTAGATCAGTTTGGAACATTTCAAATATTTTTCTCTAATTTTAACTCTCAGGTTCAACAAATATGCAAAAATTAATAATGGAAATTTGTCAGAAATCAAAGCTTTAAGACATATGTAAACATTATCTGAGAAACTGGGCATCTTGGTGGTAACTCCTTTCTGTGCTTTTTGTATACTGCTGCTTTCAGTTCCTCAGTAAAGAGAAGACCGTGCAGGCCTCCTCTCCTCTCTCAACTGCCAGAAGTTCTGTTTAAGGATTTCCCTAGTGGGGCAGTGGTTGGGACTCCGCTCTTCCACTTCCACTGCAGGAGGCCAGGGTTCGATGGTTGGTTGGAGAACTAAAAAAGTTCTATTTAAAACCGGAGGCTTGGGGACTTCCCTGGTAGTCCAGGGGTTAAGAATCCACCCTCCAATGCAGGGGACGTGGGTTCCATCCCTGGTAGGGGAACTAAGATCCCACTTGCCAGGAGCAACTAAGCCCATGTGCTGTAACTAGGTAGCCTGCGTGCCGCAACTACTGAGCATGCGCACTCTGGAGCCCACACGCCCCAATGAAGAGTGCAACGAAGAGCGCAGCGAAGAGCCTGTGCACCCCAATGAAGCAAAGACCCAGCGCAGCCAAAGAATGAAAGAAACAAACAAACAAAAAAACCCAAAGGCCTTGAGAGCGTCTCACCATTCTAGTCTAACCAGGCTCCTCATGTTTGTTTTTAAGGTTTTTAAGCTTTCTACTGAAATATGCCTGCAGAAAAATGCACACATCATAAGTGTATAGCAGTGAGCACACTCTGTAACTGACACCCACGTTAATAAACAGTACCTCATCCGCTCGCCGAAAGCCATTGTTGGGCCTCTTTCCACTCATGTTCCCCAAAAGACAACCACTGTCCTGACGTTTTAATAGCATAGGTTAATTTGGCCTGGTTTTGAATTGTAGGTAAATGGAATCATAAGAGATGTACTCTTTTATGTCTGGCTTAATTGGGGTCTGGTTTCTTTTTCTCAAGATTGTTTGTGAATTTCATCGGTATCACTGTGCTTACATGTCGCCTCTGCCTCTCGTGTCTTCTGTTTTGGATTCCCCACCCCCCCGCCCTAAGTCACTGGCTTTTCTATTTGTGTAACATGCAGTTGGATGGATTATGTTTTCTGGATTATGTTTTCTTCATTACCTAACACTTAGACTCAGGCTGCCTTTTTCTTGGAGTCTTATATTACAACAGCTTCTTTCAAGAGTTAGATGTCATCCCGAATGGTCACACTGCTGACAAAAATCTCTGCCCGTTGGTTGACTCCACCACTTGAATTGCTTCTGTCACTAATATGTGACTCCAAGGCTCTCAGTGGTTTCTTACCAAATCTAATGGCCTTTCATTTGTCTTCCTCCTCCTTGGCTTCTTAGTTAACACTACTCAACACCTATTCTGTGAAATTCTCCCAGCATGATTGGCATTCTTCTTGTACCACGTTGTGAATTCTTTTGTTTTCCTCTCTCTTCCTGTCACCTAACTCTAGCCTTTAAGGTTCAGCCTTCAGCATTTCAGTCCTTTCTTTCTATGCTCTCCCTGTTAGAGCTTATTTAGTTGCAGGGCTTCCCTTAACTCCTCAGTGCTGACACCTCCCAAAGCTGTGTTTCCAACCATAACCTCTCTCCACTTATATTCTGAACGTTTGCACGTCACATTGGTACTGCCAACTCAGGATGCCCCAGAAAGTGAATTTAGCACTTCCTTTTCCCCTGACTCATCTTAATTTCTCTCTTTCTTTAACCATCATCTCTAATCTCTCATCTCTTGGGCTTATTTTGCAGAATTCTTAACATAGCCCTTCCATGCTTTATAGTTAATTAATCACAACTTCCCTATTTATTCTTCTTCAGAAGCTTTTTATTCTGTCTTACGCTGCGCTAGACCTTGAGCTAGGTGCTGGGGACACAGTGGTGAAGAAGACAGGTAAGGTCCCCTGCTTTTGTGGATCTTTTATTTTAATGGATGGGAGACAAAGAAGGAATTATCGGTTTGATGAGCTTTGTGAAAGAAATGATATTGAAGAAGAGGTGGGTAATCAAGTATTTCAAACAGAGGTGACAGTGTGTTCAAAAGTCCTGAAGTGGAAAGGAGTATGACATCTTCAAAGAACACAGAGAAGTTCAGGATGGCAAGAGAGGGTGGGTGGCACTAGGTGGCAATAGTGATTAGAAACATAAGGAACTGGCAGATCTTACCAGGGTCTTAAAAACTATACTGTACTAAGGAATTTAGATTTTATTGTATGAAGGATGGTAAGTTGAGGGGGTTTAAATAGGGAACTAACGTGATAATATCATTCTTATTTGAAAACTTTAATAGTGCCATACTTCCTTCTCTATCAAGGTCTAAACTTACCTTGGTATTTGGGCTCCTGTTCTGCCTACTCAGCATATTTTCTAAACATCTTAAACTTAACCATTTACTGAGTTCAGGTGTGTATCCTCCTGACTTTTTTAACATGTCTCCCCACCTAACTTGGAATCTCCTTGAGAACAGTGACCACATCTTATACCTATTTTATATCCTTCATAGTGGTCCTTCTTGAATTACACAGAGTTCTTCTTGAGTTACACATGGTTCTTGAATTACATGGTTCTTCTTGAATTACACAGAGTGTGAAAGAGAGGAGATACCATTATGGTATAAGGTTTCCATATCTATTTTATTTTAAATTAAAAAATTTTTTATATTGAAGTATAATTGACATACAACATTATATTAATTTCTGGTCTACAACATAATGATTTGATATTTGTGTATATTGCAAAATGATCACCACAATAAGTCTAGTTAACATCTGTCATCACACACAGTTACAAAATTTTTGGAGTAGATGAGAACTTTTAAGATTTACTCTCTTAGCAACTTTCAAATATGCACTACAGTATTATTAATTATAGTCACCATGCTGTACATTACATCCCCATGACATTTATTTTATAATTGGACGTTTGTACTTTTTGACCCCCTTCACCCATTTTGCCCACATCCTCCTCCCCACCACCAGCCCACATCCTCCTCCCCACCACCAGTTCTCTGTATCTGTCAGCTTGGTGTTTATGTATTTATTTTTAAGATCCTACATGTAAGTGAGAGCATGCAGTATTTGTCTTTCTCTGTCTGACTTATTTCACTTAGCATAATGCCCTCAAAGCCCATCCATGTTGTCACAGAAAGCAGGATTGCATTCTTTTTTATGGTTGAATAATATTCCATTGTTTACATATACCACATTTTCTTTATCCATTTATCCACCAGTG
The DNA here is from genome assembly GCF_030028045.1 of Hippopotamus amphibius kiboko. NCBI lineage: Eukaryota > Metazoa > Chordata > Mammalia > Artiodactyla > Hippopotamidae > Hippopotamus > Hippopotamus amphibius. The sequence goes on along the minus strand of NC_080203.1, from coordinate 16,788,362 downwards.
GACACTTAGATTGTTTTCATATCTTGGCTATTATAAATAATGCTGCAGTGAACATGAGGTACAAGTATCTTTTTGAGTTAGTGTTTTAATTTTCTTTGGATAAATACCCAAAAGTGGAATTGCTGGATCATATGGTAGTCCTATTTTTAATTTTTTGGGGACCCTCCATACTGTTTTCCATAGTGGCTGTACCAATTTACATTTTATCAACAGTGCACAGGGTCCCCTTTTCTCCACATCCTCGACAACACTTTTTATTTCTTGTGTTTTTGATAATTGCCATTCTAACAGGTGTGAGGTGATATGTCATTGTGGTTTTGATTTGTATTTCCCTGGTGACTAGTGCCGTTGAGCATCTTTTCATGTCCCTTTCGGCCTTCTGTATGTCTTCTTTGGAAAAATGTCTATTCAGATCTCCTGCCCATTTTTTTAAAACAATAAAATGATTACATCTATTGTAACAGCCCTAAAATCTTTCTGGAGGGTGTATATTTTTTTTCCTTTCAGTTTTATTGAGATTTTTGTTGAGATATAGTTGACATACAGCACTGTATAAGTTTAAGGTGTACAGCATAATGATGCGACTTACATACATCATGAAATGATGATCACAGTACGTTTAGTGAACATCCATCATCTCATATAATCACAAAATTAAAGAAATAGAAAAAAAATTTTTTTCTTGTGCTGAAAACTCTAGGATTTACTCTCAGCAGCTTTCATATATAACACACAGCAGTGTTAGTTATATTTATCATGTTGTACATTACATCCCTAGTACTTGTTTATCTTATAACTGGAAGTTTGTACGTTTTGACTGCCTTCACATAGTTCCTCTTTACCTACCCCTCACATCTGGTAACCACAAATCTGATCTCTTTATCTATGAGTTTGTTTGTTTGTTTGTTTGTTGGAGTATAATTGACCTACAACACTGTGTTAATTCCTAGTACACAGCATAGTGATTTGATATTTCTATCCATTTCAAAATGATCACCGTGATAAATCTAGTTACCATCTGTCACCATACAAAGATATTGCATAGTCATTGACTATATTACCCACACTGTACATTTCATCCCATGACTTATTTATTTTGTGACTGGAATTTTGTATCTCTTAATCTCCCTCACCTATTTCACTCCTCCACCTACCCCCCACCCCCGACCCCTGGCAACCACGTGTTTGTTCTCTGTATCTATGACTCTGTTTCTATTTTGTTATGTTTGTTCAATTGTTCTGTTTTTTTTAGATTCCACATACAAGTGAAATCATAAAGTATTTGTTTTTCTCTGTTTGACTTATTTCATCTAGCGTAATACCCTCTAGGTCCACCCATATTGTCCCAAATGGCCAAATGACACGATTTAGTTCTTTTTTTATGGCTGAGTTTTATACACACACACACACACACACACACACACGAGTATGAGTCAAACCTGATCCGCACTCCAGTTATATTAAAACTTATGTAAATTCTACAGCCGGAGTGTGGATAATTTTTGACTCACCCTCGTACATACATACATAAACATATACCACATCTTATTTATCTGTTCATCTATTGATGCGCACTTAGGTTGCTTCCATATCTTGGCTATTGTAAATGATGCTTCAATGAACATAAGGGTGCATATATCTTGAATTAGTGTTTTTGTTTTCTTCAGATAAATACCTGGAGTGGAATTGCTAGATCATGTGGTAGATCTATTTTCAATTTTTTGAGGAACCTCCATACTGTTTTCCACAGTGGCTGCACCAATTTACATTCCCACCAGCAGTGTACAAGGGTTCCCTTTTCTCCACATCCTCCCCAACACTTGTTATTTGTTATCTTTTTGATGACAGCATTCAGACAGGTGTGAGGTGATATCGCATTGTGGTTTTGATTTGCATTTCCCTGATAATTGGTGGGGTTGAGCATCTTCTCATGTACCTGTTGGCCTTCTGTATGTTTTGTTTTCTCTGGAAAAATGTCTTTTCAGATCCTCTGCCCATTAAAAAATTTTTTTTATAATTTTTTTTGATGTGGACCATTTTTTTAAGAAGTCTTTATTGAATTTTTTACAATATTGCTTCTGTTTAATATGTTGGTTTTTTGCCTGTGAGGCATGTGGGATCTTAGCTCCCTGAACAGGGATCGAACCCTTACCCCCTGCATCGGTAGGCAAAGTCTTAAACACTGGACCAGCAGGGAAGTCCCGCTGTACCCATTTTTAATTGGATTTTTGGGGGATTTTATTGCTATAGAGTTGGATGAGGGTTGTTTTTTTTAATGTATTTTGGATGTTAATCCCTTGTCAGATATATGATATGCAAATATTTTCTCCCATTCAGGAGGTTGCCTTTTCGTTTTTGTTGATGGCCTCCTTTTCTGTATAGAAACTTTTTAGTTTGATTTAGTCCCACTTGTTGATTTTTGCTTTTGTTGCCTTTGCTTTCAGTGTGAAGTCCAAAAAAATCATCACCAACACTGATGTCAAGGAGCTTACCTCCTGTGTTTACTTCTAGGAGCTTTATGGTTTCAGGTCTTACATTCAGGTCTTTAATCCACTTTGAGTTAATTTTTGTGTCCAGTTTCATTCTCTGCATGTCACCGTGCAGTTTTTTCAACACCATTTATGAAGAGACTATCCTTTCCCAATGTATATTCTTGGCTTCTTTGTCATAAGTTAGTTCACCATATATGCGTGGATTTATTTCTGGGCTCTCTGTTTTGTTCCCTTGATTTATGTATTTGTTTTTATGCCATTACCATACTTTTTTTTAATAAATAAATTTATTTATTTCATTTTGTTTATTGGCTGCATTTGGTCTTTATTGCTGCACATGGCTTTTCTCTAGTTGTGGTGAGTGGGGGCTACTCTTCATTTTGGTGCACAGGCTCCTCATTGTGGTGGCCTCTCTTGTTGCGGAGCATGGGCTCTAGGTGTGTGGGCTTCAGTAGTTGCAGCACACGGGCTCAATAGTTGTGGCGCATGGGCTTAGTTGCTCTGCAGCATGTGGGATCTTCCCAGAGCAGAGCTCTAACCCAGGTCCCCTGCATTGGCAGGTGGATTCTTAACCACTGTGCCACCTAGGAAGTCCCACCATGTGGTTTTGATTACCATAGCTTTGTAATACAGTTTGAGATCAAGGGATTGATACCTTCAGCTTTGTTCTTGTTTCTCAAGGTTGCTTTGGCTATTTGGGATCTTTTGTGGTTCCATACAAATTTTAGGATTGTTTGTCCTATTTGTGTGAAATTACCACTGGACTTTTATTTTATTATTACTATTATTTTTATTATTATTATTTTTGACTGTGCTGTACAGCATGTGGGACCTCAGTTCCCTGACCAGGGATCAAACCTGTGCCCCTTGCATTGGAAATGCAGAGTCTTAGCCACTGAAGTACCAGTGAAGTCCACCACTGGACTTCTGACAGGGATTGCATTAAATCCAGAAATTCCTTTGGGTAGTATAGACATTTTTACAATATTAATTTTTCCAGTCCATGAACATGGAATATCTTTCCATTTATTTGTGTCTTCTTCAATCTTTCATTAATGTCTTACAGTTTTCAGTGTACCGGTCTTTCAGTTCAATTTGGTTAACTTTATTCTTGGATAAATTTGGTTAAATTTATTTTTAGGTATTTCATTCTTTTTGATCAATTGTAAATGGGATTGTTTTCTTAATTTCTCTTTCTGATAGTTCGTTATTAGTGTATAGAAATGCAACAAATTTCTATATGTTGATTTTGTATCCTGAAACTTTACTGAGTTCATTTATTAATTCTAATAGTTTTTTGGTGGAGTCTTTAGGGTTTTCTATACATAATATCATGTCATCTGTAAATAAGACAGTTTTACTTCTTCCTTTCCAATTTGGATATTTTTTATCCTTTTTCTTGCCTAATTGTTCTGCCTAGGGCTTTCAATACTATACTGAATAAAAGTGGTGAGCGTGGGCATCCTTGTCTTATTCCTGATCTTAGAGGAAAAACTTTCAGCTTTTCGCATCTGAGTGTGATATTAGCTGTGGGTTTGTCATGTATGGCCTTTATTATGTTGAGCTATGTACCCTCTGTTCCCATTATCATTATGTAATGCCCTTATTTGCTTATTGCAGTCTTCTTTTTAAAATCTATTTTGTCTAAATATAGCTATCCCAGCTTTCTTTTGGTTTCCATTTGCATAGAATATCTTTTTTATTTAATCCCTTCACTTTCAGTCTGTGTGTCCTTATGTCTGAAGTGAGTTTCTTATAGGCAGCTTATAGATGGGTCTTGTTTTTTATCCATTGCAGCCACTGTATGTGTTTTGTTTGGAGAATTTAGTCTATTTACATTTAAAGTAATTATTGATAGATATGTACTTATTCCATTTTGTTGTTTGTTTCCTGGCTGTTTTTTAGTTCCTCTGTTCCTTTCTTCTTCTCTTGTCTATTCTTTTGTGGTCTGATGACTTTTTTCAGTGGTATGCTTAGATTCCTTTCTCATTATCTTTTGTGTATCTGTATAGGTTTTAGCTTTGTGGCTAACATGAGGCTTATATATATTGGATTGGCCAAAAAGTTCGTTTGGTTTCTTCTGTAAGATGGCTCTAGTAGCAGTTAGTTGTCTTTAACTGCATTCAAAACGATTTTGTTAGATTGTATTGTTACAGCTGTCATATCAGCATACATTAAAAAATAAACTTATCAAAATTGAATTTTGGGGGACTTCCCTGGTGGTCCAGTGGTCAAGAATCTGCCTTCCAATGCAGGGAATGAGCGTTTAATCCCTGGTTGGGGAACTAAGATCCCACATGCCGCGGGGCAGCTAAGCCCATGTGTTGCAACTACAAAGCCCATGCTCTCAGGAGCCCGAGCACCACAACTAGAGAGAAGCCTGCAACAAAGATCCTGCGTGCCACAACTAAGACCCAACACAGCCAAAAATACATAAAAAAAATAAATGAATAAATATTAAAAAATTGAATTTTTGGGTAGCCATTTTAATATTGAAGATGGAAGAAAAAAAGCAACATTTTCAGCATGTTATGCTTTATTATTTCAATAAAGGTAAAAATGCAACTAAGATGCAAATATATATATATTTTCGGGGACTGATTGGACCTGTCAAAGTGGTTTGCAAAGTTTCATGCTTGAGATTTCTCAGTGGATGATGCTTCATGATTGGGTAGACCAGTTTAATTTGATAATGATCAAATCGAGACATTAATTGAGAACAATCAGCATTATACCATTCGGGAGATAGCTGACATACTCAAAACATCTAAGTAAAGTGTTGAAAATCATTTGCACCAGCTGAGTTATGTTAATCACTTTGATGTTTGGGTAACACATAAGTTAAGCATAAAAAACCTTCTTGACCGTATTTCCGCATGCGATTCTCTACTTAAAAGTAACATTTTTAAAACAAATTGGGATGGAAATGAAAAGTAGATACTGTACAATAATGTGGAACGGAAGAGATTGTGGGGCAAGTGAAATGAACCACCATCAACCACACCAAGGGCCAGTATTCATTCAAAGAACGTGATGTTGTGTATATGGTGGGATTGGAAGGGAATCCTCTATTATGATCTCCTTCTGGAAAACCAAACGATTAATTCCAACAAGTACTGCTCCCAATTAGAGCAACTGAAAGTGGCACTCAATGAAATGCATCCAGAATTTCAACAGAAAACATAATCTTCCATCAGGATAACGCAAGACCGCATGTTTCTTTGATGACCAGGGAAAAACTGTTACATCTTGGCTGGGAAGTTCTGATTCATCTGCCGTATTCACCAGCAATTGCACCTTTGGATTTCCATTTATTTTGGTCTTTACAAAATTCTCTTAATGAAAAAATTTCAATTCCCTGGAAGACTGTAAAAGGCACCTGGAACAGTTCTTTGCTCAAAAAGATAAAAAGTTTTGGGAAGATGGAATTATGAAGTTGCCTGAAAAGTTGCAGAATGTAGCAACAAAAGGGTGAATGCGTTGTTCGCAATAAAGTTCTTGGTGAAAATGAAAAACGTGTCTTTATTTTTACTTAAAAACCAAAGGAACTTTTTGGCCAACCCAATAACAACTTATAACAGTCTATTTTACTCGCCTATGTTTTATGTGTTTGATTTCACATTTTACATCTTTTCATTATGTGTATCCCTTAACTGATTATTGTAGTTATTGTTATTTTTACTACTTTTGTCTTTTAACCTTCATATTAGGTTTTTAAATTTTTTTAACAATTAAAAATTTTTCCTGCCCCTTCACCTTCCTACTAGCTTTATAAGTTGTTAATCCACTAGCTTTACTAATAGTAAATATATATTTACTTTTACCAGTGAGATTTATACTTTCATAGGTCGTTTTGTTACTAATTTGTTTCTTTCTTTTCAGTATAAAGAAGTCCCTTTAACATTTCTTGTAAGGCTGGTTTAGCGGTGATGAACTACTTTAGCTTTTGATTGTCTGGAAAACTTTTGTTTTTTAATTTTTATTGGAGTATAGTTGATTTACAATGTTGTGTTAGTTTCAGGTGTACAGCAAAGTGAATCAGTTACATATACATATATTCACTCTTTTTTAGATTCTTTTCCCATATAGGTCATTACAGAGTCTTGAGTAGAGTTCCCTGTGCTATACAATAGGTCCCCATTAGTTATCTATTTTATATATAGTAGTGTGTATACGTCAATCCCAATCTCCCAATTTATCCCTTCCTCCACCCCGCCCCCCGCCCTCAGAAAACTTCTCTCTCATTCAATTCTATTTTTTTTTTGGTAAATTTTATGTTACATCTATTTTATCACCCATAAAAAGTTTTTTTTTAAGAACTTTTATTGAGATACAGTTAATAGACAATAAACAGCACATATTTAGAGTGTACAATTTGGTATCCCAATCTCCCAATTCAATGCCCCCCAACCGTCCCCGCTTTCCCCACCTGGTGTCCATGTGTTTGTTCTCTACACCTGTGTCTCTATTTCTGCCTTGCATTTCCTCTTTCATAGTTGTTAGCATTTGCCTTATGTATTGAGGGGCTCCTATATTGGGGGCATTTATATTTATAATTGTTATCTCCTCTTCTTGGATGTATCCCTTGATCTTTATGTAATGTCCTTTCTTGTCTCTTGTAACATTTTTTATTTGAAAGTCTATTTTATCTGATATGACTATTGCTACTCCAGCTTTCTTTTGATTTCCATTTGCATGGAATATCTTTTTCCATCCCCTCACTTTCAGTCTGTATGTGTCCCTAGGTCTGAAGTGGGTCTCTTGTAGACAGCATATATATGGGTCTTGGTTTTGGATCCATTCAGCCAGTCTGTGTCTTCTTGTTGGTGCATTTAGTCCATTTACATTCAAGGTAATTATCAATATGTATGTTCCTAGTACCATTTTCGTAATTGTTTTGGTTATGTTTTTGTAGGTCCTTTTCTTCTCTTATGTTTCCCACTTAGAGAAGTTCCTTTAGCATTTCTTGTAGGGCTGGTTTGGTGGTGCTGAATTCTCTTAGCTGTTGCTTGTCTGTAAAGCTTTTGATTTCTCCCTCGAATCTGAATGAGATCCTTGCTGGGTAGAGTATTCTTGGTTGTAGGTTCTTCCCTTTCATCACTTGAAATATATCATGCCACTCCCTTCTGGCTTGGAGAGTTTCTGCTGAGAAATCAGCTGTTAACCTGATGGGAGTTCCCTTGTATGTTATTTGTCGTTTTTCCCTTGTTGCTTTTAATAATATTTCTCTGTCTTTAATTTTTGTCACCTTGACTACTATATGTCTTGGCGTGTTTCTCCTTGGGTTTATCCTGCCTGGGACTCTCTGCGCTTCCTGGACTTGGGTAGCTATTTCCTTTCCCATGTTAGGGAAGTTTTCAACTATAATCTCTTCCAATATTTTCTCGGGTCCTTTCTCTCTCTCTTCTCCTTCTGGGACCCCTATAATGCGAATGTTGGTGCATTTAACATTGTCCCAGAGGTATCTTAGGCTGTCTTCAGTTCTTTTCATTCTTTTTTCTTTATTCTTTTCCACATCAGTGATGATCACCATTCTGTCTTCCAGCTCACTTATTCACCCTTCTGCCTCAGTTAACCTGCTATTGGTTCCTTCTAGTGTATTTTTCATTTCAGTTATTGTGTTGCATATCTCTGCTTGTTTGCTCTTTAATTCTTCTAGGTCTTTGGTAAACTTTTCTATCTTTGCATCCAGTCTTTTTTCAAAGTCCTGGATCATCTTCACTGTCATTATTCTGAATTCTTTTTCTGGAAGGGTGCCTATCTCCTCTTCATTTAGTTGTTTTTCTGGGGCTTTATCCTGTCCCTTCATCTGGTACAAAGTCCTCTGCCTTTTCATTTTCTCTATCTGTGGCTGTGGTTTTCAGTTCCACAAGACAAAATACTGCTGATACTGCTTGATACTGCTGTCTGCCCTCTTGTGGAGGAAGCTATCTAGGAGCCTCCTGTGTGCTTCTTGATGGGAGGGACTGATGGTGGATAGGGCTGGGTGGGCAGAGCTCAGTAAAGCTTTAATCTGATTTGGTGGGCAGAGCTCAGTGACACTTTAATCTGCTTGTCTGCTAATGGGTGGGGCTGTGTTCACACCTTGTTGGTTGTTTGGCCTGAGGCCACCTAGTGCTGGAGCCCACAGGCTCTTTGGGGCTAATGGCAGACTCTGGGAGGGCTCACACCAATAAGCACTTACCAAAACCCCTGCTGCCAGTGCCCCTGCCTCCTCGGTGAGCCATAGCTGCCCCCCCACCTCTGCAGGCAACCCTCCAACACCAGCAGGTAGGTCTGGTTCAGTCCCCTATGGGGTCACTGCTTCTTCCCCCGGGTCCTGGTGGGCATTTTTTTGTGTGTCCTCCAAGCGTGGAGTCTCTGTTTCCACCAGTCCTGTGGAGGTCCTGCAATCAAATCCCACTGGCTTTCAGAGTCTGATTCTCTGGGGATTCCTCCTCCCGTTGCTGGACCCCCAGGTTGGGAAGCCTGACGTGGGGCTCAGAACCCTCACTTTAGCAGGTGGACTTCTGCAGTATAACTGTTCTCCAGCTTGTGAGTCACCCACCCAGCATTTATGGGATTTGATTTTAACACGATTGTGCCCCTCCTACCATCTCATTGCGGCTTCTCCTTTGTCTCTGGATGTGGGGTGTCTTTTTTGGTGAGTTCCAGTGTCTTTCTGTCGATGATTGTTCAGCAGTTAGTTGTAATTCCGGTGCTCTTGCAAGAGGGAGTGAGCGCACGTCCTCCTACTCCGCCATCTTAATCCTATCTCCTCTCATTCAATTCTGAATGATAACCTTGCCAGGTAGAGTATTCTTGGTTGGATTTTTTTTCTTTCATCATTTTGAATACATTGTGTCACGTGCTTCTGGCCTGCAAAGTTTCTGCTGAAAAATCTACAGATAGATAGTCTTATGGGGGTTCCCTTGTATATAACAAGTTGTTTTCCTTCTACTGCTTTTAAGATTCTCCTCTTGTCTTTAACTTAAAAAATATATGTTTATTTACTTATTTGGTTGTGCTGGGTCTTAGTTGCAACTCGTGGGCTTCTTACTTGTGGCTCATGGGCTCCTTAGTTGTGGCATGTGAACTCTTAGTTGCGGCATGCATGTGCGATCTAGTTCCCTGACCAGGGATCGAACCTGGGCCCTGAATTGGGAGTGAAGAATCTTAACCACTGTGCCATTGGGGAAGTCCCCCCTTGTCTTTAGGTTTTTTTTTTTTTTTGGGAACCTGTATTGAGATACAGTTAACATACAATAAACTGCATATATTTAGAGTGTACGATTTGGTATCCCAATCTCCCAATTCATTCCCCCCCAACCCTCCCCACTTTCCCCACTTGGTGTCCATATGTTTGTTCTCTACATCTGTGTCTCTATTTCCACCTTGCAAACCGATTGATTTGTACCATTTTTCTATAGTCCACATATATGTGTTAATATACGGTATTTGTTTTTCTCTTTCTGACTCACTTCACTCTGTATGACAGTCTCTAGGTCCATCCATGTCTCTAAGAATGTCCCAGTTTCATTGCTTTTTACAGCTGAGTAATATTCCATTGTATATATGTACCACATCTTCTTTATCCATTCATCTGTTGATGGACATTTAGGTTGCTTCCATGTCCTGGCTATTGTAAATAGTGCTGCCATGAACATGGGAGTGCATGTGTCTTTTTGAATGATGGTGTTCTCTGGGTGTATGCCCAGCAGTGGGATTGCTGGGTCATATGGTAGTTCTATTTTTAGTTTTGCAAGGAACCTCCATTCTGTTTTCCATAGTGGCTGTATCAATTTACATTCCCACCAACAGTGCAAGAGTGTTCCCTTTTCTCCACATCCTCTCCAGCATTTAGTGTTGGCAGACTTTCTGATGATTCCCATTCTAACTGGTGTGAGGTGATACCTCATTGTAGTTTTGATTTGCGTTTCTCTAATAATTAGTGATGTTGAGCAGCTTTTCATGTGCCTCTTGGCCATCCGTATGTCTCCTTTGGAGAAATGCCTATTTAGGTCTTCTGCCCATTTTTTGATTGGGTTGCTTGTTTTTTTGATATTGAGCTGGATGAACTGTTTATATATTTTGGAGATTAGTCCTTTGTCTGTTGAATCATTTGCAAATATTTTCTCCCATCCTGAGGGTTGTCTTTTCGTCTTGCCTATAGTTTCCTTTGCTGTGCAGAAGCTTTGAAGTTTCATTAGGTCCCACTTATTTATTTTTGTTTTTATTTCCATTACTCTAGGGGGTGGATCAAAAAAGATCTTGTTGTTATTTACATCAAAGAGTGTTCTTCCTATGTTTTCCTCCAGGAGTTTTATAGTGACTGGCCTTACATTTAGGTCTCTAATCCATTTTGAGTTTATTTTTGTGTATGGTGTTAGGGAGTGTTCTAATCTCATTCTTTTCCATGTAGCTGTCCAGTTTTCCCAGCACCACTTATTGAAGAGGCTGTCTTTTTTCCATTGTATATCCTTGCCTCCTTTGTCATAGATTAGTTGACCATAGTTTATCTCTGGGCTTTCTATCTTGTTCCATTGATCTATATTTCTGTTTTTGTGCCAGTAGCATACTGTCTTGATCACTGTAGCCTTGTAGTATAGCCTGAAGTCAGGAAGCCTGATTCTACCAACTCCATCTTTCCTTCTGAAGATAGCTTTGGCTATTCGGGGTCTTTTGTGTTTCCATACAGATCGTAAAATTTCTTGCTCTAGTTCTGTGAAAAATGCCATTGGTAATTTGATCGGGATTGCATTGAATCTGTAAATTGCTTTTGGTAGTATAGTCATTTTCACAATGTTGATTCTTCCAATCCAAGAACATGGTATGTCCCTCCATCTGTTTGTGCCGTCATTTTAATTTTTGACATTTTAATTGTAATGTGCCTTGGTGAATCTCTTTGGGTTCATTTTATTTTCAACTCTCTGGGCTTCCTGGATCTGGACATCTGTTTCTTTCCTCAGGTTAGGGAAGTTTCCAGTCATTATTTCTTCAAATAATTTTTCTGCCCCTTTCTCTCTCTCTTCTCCTTTTGGAACCCCTATAATGCGAATGTTAGTCCACTTGATGATTTCCCATAAGTCCTTTAAGCTATCTTCACTTTTTTCATTCTTTTTCCTTTTTGCTCTGATTAGGTGAGTTCCTCTGCCCTGTCTTTGAGTTTACTGATCCTTTCTTCTGTTTCATCTAGTCTATTGAACCCCTATAGTGTATTTTTCAGTTCAGTTATTGTATTTTTCAGCTCTGTGGCTTATGTTTGATACTTTCTTATATTTTCTATTGATACATCTTCGTTTGAGTTCTCACTGTATTCATCCATTTTTCTCCCCAGTTCTGTGAGCAACTTTATTTTTTTAAATTAATTAATTAATTAAATTGGCTGTGTTGGGTCTTTTTTGCTGTGCATGGGCTTTCTTTAGTTGCGGTGAGTGGGGGCTACTCTTCATTGTGGTGCACGGGTTCCTCATTGCCGTAGCTTCTCTTGTTGTGGAGCACGGACTCTAGGCACATGGGCTTCAGTAGTTGCAGCACATGGGCTCAATAGTTGTGGCTCACGGGCTCTAAAGTGCAGGCTAAATAGTTGTGGTTCACGGGCTTCGTTGCTCCGCAGCATGTGGGATCTTCCTGGAGCAGGGATTGAACCCGTGTTCCCTGCATTGGCAGGTGGATTCTTAACCACTGTGCCACCTAGGAAGCCCTGTGAGCATCTTTATGACCATAACTTTAAACTCTTTATCAGGTAACTTTGTTTCCTTAAGGTTTTTTTTTTTTGTGAAGTTTTCTCTTCTTCTTTTGTTTGGAACATATGCCTCTGTTTCTTTATTTTGCTTGATTCTGTTGGTTTCTGTGCATTAGATGAAATAGCCATCTCTTCCAGTCTTGAAGGGTTGGCCTTGTGTAGAAGATGAACCTTATTGCTCAAACCTGCCCTAGCTCTTGGTTGTCTCAAACCTTTGTGGTTACCCAAGTGGCCTATTTTATTTTTAATAGCTCCTAGTAGTTGAGGGTGTCCCAAGACCTTTCAGAGTCTCAAAGGGGAGGATCTTAGTCAGCACCTAGATTCAGACTGATTGAAAGCCAGATCCTCACTCAGGCAGCTGCTTTTAGAGAATATAAATGTGTATTCTGTGGAACTACGAGTGTAAACCCCACTGGCTCCCAGAACCAGGTGATCTGGAGGTGTCTCCTGTGCAGCAGTGTCAAAAATAAGGGCTCCAGATGAGGGTATAAGCTCCTTTCTGGGAAACACTGGTGAGCTGTAGCAAGATAGAGGGGGAGTGTAAAGATGGTATTCCTTAGCTTACATTCTCTGAGAGCAGCTCCATAGCTTCTAAATGTGTGCCTAACCTAAGGCCTGTCCCTAAGGCTGAAGATGTAGGACTAGCAAGTAGGCCTCCTTCACAAAAAGCCTGGGGAGATGTTTCAGTCTGCTATCTGTGTAGTGCCCTGGGGGTGATAGTTGCCAAGAACTGTCTTTCCAATTGTTACTGTCCCGTGGGACCCAGGAACACCGGTCTTCCTGGCCACCAGAGCCAGGTGATCAAGGGCACTAAATGTAAAAAAATTACTAGACTCATGTAAGAGTTCCTATCCTCCAAAGTCTCAGGGAAAGTTTACAGTCAGCCCTAAGATGTGGACTTAATCAGAAGCCTGCCCCTCAGGCTGAAGCTATGATGATAAGGTAATAGGAGCTCCTGGGTCTGTTGCCTCTTGGTAGGCCATGGGAGTGGTAGCTGTTTAAAAACTCTTTCTTCATTGGTTATAGTCCTGTGGGACATGTGAGCATAAGTGCCACTGCCCACCAGAGCCAGGCAATGTAGAAGTGTCCCCAGGCAGTAGCTGCAAAAATCAGGGCACCATATGTAAAAACTGGGGTGCCAGGTGTGTGTAGGAGCGTCGCTCTGGGAGATATGGCACTCTGGAGTGTGGCCAGGGGAGAGCACGAAGATGGCACCTACAGATAAAAAGGAAAAAAGAAGAAAAAAATGAAAGTAAAAGAAAAAGAGAAAAAAAGAAGAGAAAGGAAAATGGGAAATAAAAGGTGAGGGAGGTGGCACCTGCTGACTTTAGCAACGCAGAGGGATTTGGAGGAAGATGGTGCCCACTGGCTGAAGCATAAAGATGACATCTGCTGGCAAGAAAGGAAAAAATAAAAGATAAGATGGTACCTGCTAACTTAGGTAGGCATAGCGAGAGCAGAAGACGGCACCCACCAGCCTCTGTCCCTGGAGAGTATTCCAGCAGACCCCTGCCCTTCAGACCAATGCTTTAAAATCAGCAAAGCAGTCTTTCCCATCAAGTCTCCGTGCTTTTCAAAAGGCTGCTTCTATTCTGTGCCCTGGGGCTGGTGAGTCTGAGTTTGGGCCCCACCCCCTTTAAAAAAATGCTTGCTGGAGTATAGTTGATTTACAACGTTGTGTTAGTTTCTGCTGTACAGCAAAGTGAATCAGTTATGCATATATGTATATCCACTCTTTTTTTAAGATTCTATTCCCATATAGGTCATTACAGAGCACTGAGTAGAGTTCCCTGTGCTATACAGTAGATCCTTATAAGTTACCTATTTTATATATAGTCATGTGTATATGTCAATCCCAATCTCCCAATTTATTTCTCCCCTCTTACTTCCTGGTAACCATAAGTTTATTTTCTACATCTGTGACTCTATTTCTATATTGTAGATAAGTTTATTTGTACTTTTTTTTAGATTCCACATATAGGCAATATCATATTTGTCTTTCTCTGTCTGATTTACTTCACTCAGTATGACAATCTCTAGGTCCATGCATGTTGCTGCAAATGGCATTATTTCATTTTTTTATGGCTCAGTAACAGTCCATTGTATACATGTGCCACATCTTCTTTATCCATTCATCTGTTGATGGGCACTTGGATTGGTTCCATGTCTTGGCTATGGTAAATACTGCTGCACTGAACACTGGGGTGCATGTATCTTTTCCAATTGTGGTTTTCTCTGGCTATATGCCCAGGAGTGGGATTGCTGGATCATATGGCAGATCTATTTTTAGTTTTTTGAGGAACCTGCATACTGTTCTCCATAGTGGCTGCACCAATTTTTATTCCCACCAACAGTGTAAATGGGTTCCCTTTTCTCCACACCCTCTCCAGCATTTGTTGTTTGTAGACTTTTTGATGATAGCCATTCTGACTGACTGGTGTGAGGTGATTCCTCTTTATAGTTTTGATTTGCATTTCTCTAATAATTAATGATGTCGAGCATCTTTTCATGTGCTTTTTAGCTATCTGTATGTCTTCTTTGAAGAAATGACTATTTAAATCTTCTGCCCATTTTTTGATTGTGTTGTTTGTTTTTTTGATATTGAGCTGCATGAGCTGTTTGTATATTTTGGAGATTGCATGTGGGCCCTTAAGAGCCAAATCTCAGTTTGTATCAGCCCCTTGGGTCTCATGGGTGTGAGCCCTGTTGTTTTTCTTTCTTCTTTTTAAATAAATTTATTTATTTATTTATTTTTGGCTGTGTTGGGTCTTCATTGCTGCGCACGGGCTTTCTCTAGTTGCGGTGAGTGGGGGCTGCTCTTCACTGCGGTGTGCGGGCTTCTCATTGTGGTGGCTTCTCTTGTTGTGGAGCACTGGCTCTAGGTGCTCAGACTTCAGTAGTTGTGGCACACGGGCCTAGCTGCTCCGCAGCATGTGGGATCTTCCCAGACCAGGGCTCAAACCCGTGTCCCCTGCATTGGCAGGTGGATTCTTAACCACTGCGCCAACAGGGAAGTCCAGAGCCCTGTTGTTTTTCAAAACCAGATGTTTGCGGGGTTCATTTCTCAGATGCCAATCTTAAAGGAGCACTTGATACAGAGGATGAACCCTTTGCTCCTCAGAAAAAAGCTCCAGGTTTTGAGTTCCTCCCGAATGTGCATCACCGTGTCAGGTTTGGGGTTTATAATGAGATTGTGCCTCAGCCTTTCCTATCCCCTTCGATGTGGTTTCCCTCGCGTTTGCCCCATGTGAAGAGGTCTCTCTGCCAGGTTTTTTCAGAGGAATTTGTTCCATATTTTGCTGTAGATTTGGTGTGTGTATGGGAGGAGGTGAGTTCAGGATCTTCCTATGTCACCACCTTGAATCAGAGCAAATTATATTTCATATGTGGGGGGGGGGGGTAGAGGAAAAGAGATCTCCATGTCTATTTTAAAATTAAATCATGGGTTTGAAAAACCTCCAGAGTAAATCCTGGTTATTGTTCATATCAGGAAAAAATTAGTAAAATCATGAAGTGTGCTTTTGACATCAATTTTCTAGAACTGTTCTTTAAGAAGCCTTCTCTGCGTAAGACTCTTAAATGGCATCTCTTTACATTTCATCATTTTATTTTGAGGTTCACAGCAGGAAGCAAGGCTTATAGCCTCTGTTCATGGTGTTTCATTTCTGAGGAAGACATCCTTAATTAAATAATTAGTCTTAAGAATATAGATGTACACAAAAGTACAGTTCTTAATTGCTGATTACTCTTTCTTGCTGTAGACAAATCTTTCTGAGAGTGATTTTTTTAAATGAGAACTTTAAAATTAGCAATATCCACTCATGTAAAAAATGCTGAAGAGTTTCACATTAATTTAGAATAATTACACATTCATCCAAAGCTCTTTCTTGTGGTCACCACATTCCTGTTTGGTGCTTGAATTCCTCCATGTATCACAATAGAAGTAGGGGACTTCACAGCTGTCACTTTTCAATATTGAGTGTATTTCTATATATCCTTTATATTTGCCACTTTTGTGGCTATTTAATCTATTGAGCAGATTTCTTAACTCTTTCTTCACTGTTGAATCCCCACCGTTTTGGATTTTTTCCTCAGGATAGTCTGTGACATGGGATGACAGGGTCAAAAAGCACAAATATTTTTATGGCTCTTTATGCTTTTCTGCTATCAGCAGAGTTGTATCAGTTTCCCTACAGCCTTGGCTGGCATTGAGTATTATGTTTAAAGAAACAATAACCAAAAAACCCCGAAAAAGTGGTTTTCTCTTTTGTTGACTTAGTATGTCTAAAATGGCACTCCATTGTTTCCTTCCTCTGATTTTTTGAGGCAAAGGAAGTGATGTGCCTTATGGCTGGTGTTCCTCTCCCCAATTTTCAGTTGGTAGCACACTAACAGATGTGTAAATAACATTTTAAAATAGGATTCGAAGAACAGGGAGAAGAAGGATAAGCCACAATATACCAATAATGTCACCAAAGGGTGCCAGGAGGGAAACCTTGTATTGTAGAGACAAATTTCAGTTAAAATTAGGTGACTTGTCCAAAATCCTAACTAGTTTAGTATAACTAGTTTAACCAGCTGTTAAGAAACTGGCTATTAAAGAAACTAAGTCATCTGTACATGACCAAGTAGGCTGTGATCTCTTCTAATTTGATTGCTTTACTCAGATCTCTAATGGATGTTGTTGGTTGACACACTTGTGGATACTTGATTTTTTTTAATTTAAACTTTTTAAAATAAATTTATTTTAGGCTGCATTGGGTTTTCATTGCTGCACGTGGGCTTTCTCTAGTTGCAGCGAGTGGAGGCTACTCTTTGTAGCAGTGTGTGGGCTTCTCATTGTGGTGGTTTCTCTCCTAGAGCATGGGCTCTAGGCATGCGGGCTTCAGTAGTTGTGGCATGTGGGCTGAGTAGTTGTGGCACATGGGCTTAGTTGTTTTGCAGCATGTGGGAATCTTCCCACACTAAGGATCGAACCTGTGTCCGCTGCATTGGCAGGCAGATTCTTAACCACTCTGCCACCAGGGAAGCCTGATAATTGATCTTATTTGGAGGATGGTTAATGATTTTTTATTTGCATCATTTTGTTTTTGATATCAACAAATGAGTTAAAGTCAAGAAAATTAATTGAAATAATGTATCTCTAGTTTGATGTAGTAGACATAAGAGCACAATAATCAATTAAGATCTAACACTTAAGATTCCTTCTCTTCAAGTTTAAATGCTATGTTCTATTATAATAATGCAGTTTGTGGTTTAATATAAATCCTGGCTGGCATTGCAATTGGGTAGTAAATTAAATATTTTATATAAATGTTTGCATGTAGCCATAGTCTATTATTCCTGAGCAGTGGTTCTCAACCAGGGACAAATTTGTCCCCTATGGGATATTTAGCAATATCTGGAGACATTTTTGATTGTCATAACTGGGAGGATGCTAATGACATCTAGTGGGAAGAGGCCAGGGATGCTGCTAAACATCTTATGATGCACAGACCAGCCCTGAACAACAAAGAATTACCTGGCCCTAAATGTCAATAATACTGCTGTTAAGAAATCTGCTCTAGAATGAACTATTTTTGAACCTCACTTTTACTTGGGAGTTAATGCTATTTTCAAAATATAGTTTTGTTCATCTCAAGAGAACGTGTTTAGAATCTGAGACTCTGAACCACCAGTCGCTGTGCAGTGATTGAAGCCAGTGTGATGCAAAGAGTTTCTAAGACCCAGAAGGCGTATTAGCCGAGTGCAGAGTGCTTTTCTGTTGACTTTCTCACTGTCTATGCTTTGAATATATTTTTATTCACTAAAAGAAGCAAATGAAGTTCAATATATTTGAGTGTCTACTGTATATTTTATCACTAAATTAAAGTGAAGAATGTTCTCACACAGTGAAAGATGAAATACACTATATTGGAGGAAAAGTCCAATTATCATAACACACAAATGTTAGCTGTAAGTGGGCCTTTTGTGCTTTATTATGCCAAGTTGTCTCTGTCTTATTAAAAATTTCGATTCTAAAGGCCGAAAGATCAGAAAGGGATATATAGATGTATAAATGCTAACTGTTATCCAACCAATAAATATTTACTAAACTTCTTTGATGGGCTTGGCAATGTGCCAATAGGGAATATGGAAACAAGATATAATACCAAATGTTTTTTTTATTGAGTTGGTTATGTGCCATCTATTAATACACATTTATCTCACTTAATTTTCACCTAATTGTCTAATTATTATGAGGTCATGTTACTCCCATTGCATGTATGAGGAAACTGAGGCCCAGAGAGATTAAGTGACTTGTTCAAGGTCACTCAGCTAGTAAGTGTGAGAGCTATGATTCATTCCAACCCAGGTTGGTCTGACTCCAAAGTTCATTCTCTTAAACACAACTCTCCACGTCCTCCTTAAGAAAGACGTACTTTCTTTGTCCTGGGGCCAAACCAATCACCAAAGGATGCCTGTGGAATCTGCTCTGTGGTCTTCTGTTTGATCAGGTGGCCTTGCTGTAATTGGGAGAATGAAGACAGGTGCACGTAAAGCAATAAAGTATTGCCCTCAGGAATAGATGATGAAAAGAGACTATGCTAAGTCTTTTCCATGCCCTTTCAACCCTTCCAAACCTTCTTTAAAAAAAATAGAGGCACATCCTTCCAATTTTTCCACATTATTCTAGGATGGGGGAGTCAAGGCCAGTGTAATCTCTGGGATTACCTCTTTAATTCCAGCTCATTTTGATTTCAGCTTATATTTATGGACTAAAGTGCCAGGTGCTATAGGAATTAACAGGACAGAGTGTTCTCTATTCTCAAGGATATTGAAAACCTCAGGGTCTTATCATTTTTCCCAGTGCATGTAGTTACAGACCTATTCTAACTCTGGGCCCTGTGGTAGCCAGTATTCTTCTAGTTTTGAGCATCATACTAAAAAATTTCAAAGGAGGGGCGGTATTCCTTTTCTCTAGATGTAAGCAAAAGCTGCATTCTCTGGCATTCTTGTTTAGTGTATTTTATGTTCTCTGGCATCTTGTGCCTGAGTTGATTTCTTATCCCTATTCTCAAGCTTTTCCTGTCCAACTGCTGCTTATTCTTTGAGGTATTTTCTGTACAAAGCAGTTCTTGGTCATCTCAGCCCATATTGATATCTCCACCCTAGAACAGCCAGGTCAGAATTGACTTTTTTTTTTTTCAAGCGCTTTCTCTCTATTTTTCGTACTTCAAACAACAAGCTCTCCTCTAAATGGAAGACCTTTCTGCCTCTTTTTTAAAAAATATTTTATGTATGTATGTATGAATGTATGTATTTATTATTTTTGGCTGCGTCGGGTCTTAGTTGAGGCATGCAGGACCTTTTGTTACAGCACACAGGCTTCTGTCTAGTCGTGGCGTGCGGGTTTTCTCTCTAGTTGTGGCGCGCAGGCTCCAGAGTGCATGGGCTCTGTAGTTTGCGACACGCGGGCTGTCTAGTTGAGGCACACCGGCTCAATAGTTGTGGCATGCGGACTTAGTTGCCCCGAGGCATGTGGGATCTTAGTTCCCCGACCAGGGTAGAGACCCACATCCCCTGCATTGCAAGGCAGATTCTTTATCACCGGACCACCAGGGAAGTCCCCCAGAATTGACTTTGAGTCCCAGCTGTACTGCTCATTGGCTGTGTGTTGTAAGGCAAGTCACTTTACCTCTCTGAGCCTCCATTTCGTTATAGAAAATAGCACCTATCTCAGAGTGATCACATATGTGAAGCACTTAACTCAGAACCAGGCATATAATAAATATTTAGTAAATACCAGCTATTATTATTATTAGCATCATCGACACCATCATTGTCTTGGTTATGAACAAATCTGTTCATCTCACTCTCTGGCTTATGACTCTTTACTGGCTCCCAGTTGCCTATGGGATCAACTCCAAAGTTCTTAACTTATCATTCATTATCTGGCCCTCACCTCCTTTTTTTTATTTTTAAATTTACTTATTTTATTTATTTATTGGCTGCATTGGGTCTTTGTTGCTGCACATGGGCATTCTCTAGTTGCGGCGAGTGGGGCTCTACTCTTCGTTGTGGTGCACTGGCTTCTCATTGCGGTGGCTTCTCTTGTTGTGGAGCTCGGGCTCTAGGCAGGTGGGCTTCAGTAGTTGTGGCACACGGGCTCAGTAGTTGTGGCACGAGGGCCCCAGAGCACAGGCTCAGTAGGTGGCGCATGGGCTTAGTTGCTCTGCGGCATGTGGGTTCTTCCTGGACCAGGGCTCGAATCTGCACTGGCAGGCAGATTCTTAACCAGTGTGCCACCAGGAAAGTCCCTTTATGTTGCTTTTAACTTGTGTGGTACAGTGGCCCTTAGAAGAGAAATTTCCACACCTCTCCTTCATACTTAATGTTTTACATGTAAGAAAGGAAGAGATGAAGGAAGGAAGGGAAGGGAAGAGTAGGGAAGGGAAGGGAAGGAAGGAAGTCAGGGTAGCCCAGAGGTTTCTGAACCCTGGTTGCAAGTCAGCAGGACCTGGGGAGATGTAAAAAATCTTGACCCTCTGGCTGTGTTCCGGATCAATTAAATCAGCGTAGCTGGGGGCGGGGTCGGGGGGGGGGGGGAGGTCGACCCAGGCAGTAGTGTTTGTTAAATCTCCCCTGGCGATTAGCTACAGGCGATGCTGAGGACTTCTACACTAGTCACATAAATCACATGGGAACATATTTTCCAAGCCCCAGATCAGAACATCAGTGATGGCTATTATTTCTTGAGTGCCTACTCTGACGGGCACTCTAATGTATTTTATCCTTTTTTTTCTCAGGTCAATTCTGTTAGTTGGGCAGGGATATGATTCCTTTTCACTTATGAGGAACAGAGGAAATAGGTAGCTTGTTCCACATCATACAGCTAAGTGTCTGCCTAACTCCAAAGTCCAGATTCTTTAGCTCAGCCAACTCTCAGAACAATGTGAGGGTTAATGAATCTTTGTGTTTTGGGTAGGAGTCAATTTGGTATTTTAAATAGAGCATCAAAAAGTTGAGAATTCACAGACATTTTAATAATTTATGGGAATAATATGCAACAAATTGAAATCAGGAGTGTTTTAGGTTCAGAGACATATGTTAGCTACATACCTCTCATCTCCTGAACCTTTGAAGTTGTTGGATTCAAAAATGGAAGCCAAAAGTAGGAATAGGTATTGTTGTCCCCATTTTTCAGTGCAGAAAACTGAGGCTTGGCAAGACTGTCACTTGCCCAAGATTAACAAGTAATCAACAGAGGAGATTTGTGTTCCTCCAGAGCCCATGGTCTTATCACTATAGCATACTGACTCCTGACAAGGAGCTTCGAAGGATGGGAGGGAAGTGACATGATGGTATGTATATAGCAGGGGTCCCCAACCCCCGAGTCATGGACTGGTACTGGTCCATGGCCTGTTGGGAACTGGCCCGCACAGCAGGAGGTGAGTGGCGAGCGAGTGAAGCTTCATCTGCCGCTCCCCATCACTCGCATTACCATCTGAACCATCCCCACCCCCCACCCCCGTGGAAAAATTGTCTTCCATAAAACCAGTCCCTGGTGCCAAAAAGGTTGGGGACTGCTGGTATACAGCATAGAAAGTTATTATTGATAAATTTAGAAATTGGTATAGAAAAAGGTAACAAACCCTCCCTAAAGCTTTCTGTGATCTTGTTATTGAGTAAGATGTTTTCTTAGATAATTGAATTGCCCCATTTAGACTATGGGATTTGGAAATCTTATTAGAGTTTACTTCAGTTCAGTCACTGAACCTTAATGTCATCTGAAATTTTATTTTTATAGTATGAACATCATTGGAATTCTGTGTTAAAGAAAAATTTGTCCATAATCATGTCACCCTAATATATAAAGGTATCTTCTTTTGTTCTTGCTCTGCTCTAGTCCACGGGTTTAGGCTTATGCAATGTTCTCATAGGTGTGTTGCCTGGGAGTTGTTTAAGATCTGGCTTTTTTTACCTAACACCATATTATAAATATTGCCCCATGCTGCTTTGTATGTCTTTATATTTGTCATTTTTGATGCCTCTTGTATTTCATCCTAGTCCATTGTTTAGCTAGTCATCTATTTGGGGGCATTTGGTTTGTTTGTAATTTTTCAATATTATAAATCAGTTTTATGAACACCTTTGTGCATGTAATTTTTTTTTCTTCTATGGGGTCATTTCTTTAGGATAAGTCCCCAGAGATGGGATGTTTCTCAAGCTTACTAATGCAAAACTTTGATTTAGAAAACTAATATATGCTCTGAGTATGTAAGTAAATAGATTATTCCTGCTTTTGCTATGTTGATAATGGTTATTTACGTTTTCTAAATTGAAGCAAGTTATACAAAGTTTATTGTGTTAGAAAGTAGCCTTGGACCTTTTTGTATCCATTTTGAGATAGAGAACTTAAGTACTCATTTTTATTATTTTGCTTTGGTTGAGACCTGCAGTGTTCAATCAAATGTATTCTCACACTCTTTTGCAGGTGACTGCCTGCAGCCCTGCTGCTCATCCTCTTTGCTCAGCAAGAGAGCCTAGTGATTTTTATTTGATAAAGTACAAGTCTTACAATTTAGAGAATTAGTACTCCACCTCAAAACTGACATGCTTTGCGTTTTTGAGAAAGCTACTTTGATTTTCTATAATGTCTGATTAACAAAGATCTTTTTCATTTTGTTTCAGGGACAGTTGGATTTTTTTCCTGCTTCTGTTTTATTACTAAAATCTACAGTGTGGTGAAAATGGATTAAAGAATGTCCCCAAAGGCTTCCAGGCACATCAGCCTTGCATTTCAATATATATCTGTATCTATATGAACATCTATAGAGACATATATGTATGCTTCCAACTGCATGTTTTTAATATATGTCATTTTAAAAACCTCGTTGTCCAGCCTCAGTTTGTATGACACAAAATATGATTGTATGGGGAAAAGAACAGGTTGGGAAGTAGGTTTATTCTAAGTCATATT
This sequence comes from Hippopotamus amphibius kiboko, assembly GCF_030028045.1. Lineage (NCBI taxonomy): Eukaryota > Metazoa > Chordata > Mammalia > Artiodactyla > Hippopotamidae > Hippopotamus > Hippopotamus amphibius. The sequence continues at coordinate 16,765,183 of NC_080203.1, read as the reverse complement.
TTCCTAAAACGATACCATAGAAGGGTTTGATTTAAAGCAATTAGAACAGGGAGGCACATTTCCTTAAAAAATTAAAGTTGAGTATACTGGTTTTTTTTCTTTTTTTTTAAAGAACTTTTATTGAGATATAATTAACATCCAATAAACTGCATGTGTTTAAAGTGAGTACACTGATTTTTTGGAGGAAAATGTTTTTTCTTTTCTCTTTTTTCTTCTTCATCTGCTTAGAGCATCAGAACTATTGTCAAATAAATCGTAGGTAAAATGCGAAAATTTCCAACTTAAGTTGATTGCACAAACTATATTATGCCCTTGTAACTGGGTGATCACTTAAAAATACACATTTGTTTAGCATACAGGTATTTATGAAATATCAGATACTGCTGTCTTACTCCTCAATTAAATCTGCACATTTCTGGTGGTTGGTTGTCTTTTTTTGTTTTGTTTTTGTTTTCTGCCTCTGGAGGCTGAGAATGTGCAGGTTTGACTTAGTTGTGTGTAGATATCAAATCTTTGGAGTCAATTTTCTTGGATTTGTTTGTTTCCACTCAACAGTAGTCAGGTGTCACAACTTCCCAAATGCCGGGGATTTGTATTGCAAACATTCTTTGAGCTTGAAGTTTTGGGGGAGCAGTCATGAAAATCACACATTGTTCTGTGATAAATTTTATTGAAAAATATTGGTCTTATTGAGGTAAACATTTGAAAACTATCTACACATACCCTTCAATTTATGAACATTCTAAAAGCTACCCTCAAACTGAGGAATATGTGTTTGTGTGTGCAGGGATCCTTTGATGCCCTTGATGGTGGTGTTGCCCTTGAAGGGGAGTCTGGAATGAAGAGGGACGGGGTCAGAGGGTTGCATTCTGAAAAAGAGTGGTAGACGGAGTAAGGGTTGACTAGTTGCCTCAGGGAAGAAGAAATTCATTCAGTAGCCAGTAGTAGGCCTTCCTCTGCTTTGGAAGGAGCAGGGTTGTGGCTGGGACCTGGAGCAGACTGCGGGGAGAGGGAGTAGCTACAGAAGGTCAAAGGTGCCTCTTGACAGTGGAATTTTTAGATCCTCTCAACCCTCTTGCATTGTCTCATAATTGAAGGGTGAGGCCTAAACCCTGCCCGAGAGGTGCAACTGCTATGACGAGATGCCTTGGAACCCGGTTTTTTCTCCTCTAAATACTCTGCACAAAGCAGTGTTGTAGCTTCAGGGGACTCTGCTCCCACCAGGTTTGCTGCCTGATAGTTTTATCTGAACTCACGAGTTCACTCGCTTGCACTGGTGGTAGTAGTTTGCTGGAAGGTAAATGTATTTCTGCAGGAGGAGAAGGTCACTGCCAGAATGGCATTCATGAACCAAGGTTAAAGGCGGCCACGGGCAGGTCTCATGGCAGCCATCTTTGAACATCTTGAAAAACAGCGTGTCTAAGTCAGTATTTAGTTTGATTTTGGAGTGAAAAATGGAGAAGAGCACTTTCCTTTGATTGAAACGGGGATGAATAGCTCCCTGGGCCACTTCAGAAGCACCAGGGCGCAGCTCCTCCTACCACCGCTGATGAGATTAGGAGAAGGGCTACTAGCACATCAAGCACAGCAACTTGAGAGGAACTAGTGGGCTCTTAAGTTTTAGACATGTTTGCTTATCTCATCTGTGCTCTGTGTTTTTACGTCATGGTTGGTGTTAGAGGTAGAGCCATTTTCTTAAACTTGGGCTTGAGGGAACATGCCCCTGCCTCTTGTTGTGTAAATCCTGCTGAGTCCTGGCTGCGCTGTGTGTGTGTGTGGGTGGGTGAGTGTGTGTAGGTGAGGACGCTGTGGGTGTGGTTGAACTGTGCCAAGGGAGGTGTCCTGGTCATGAGTAGCAGGACAGCAGGGCCAGGAGCCCAGTGGGGGTGACCCAGGTGCTGAGCAGTACTATTTCCTAAAACAAAACCTATTCACCCCCCACCCCCATGGCCTTGAGCATAAGACTGGCATTTGGGAACCTCACAAACCATCTGCCCACCCATCCTCACCTTATTGTTTTTTTTTAAATTTTATTTTACATGAGAGTATAGTTGATTTACAGTGTTGTGTTAGTTTCAGGAGTACAGCAAAGTGAATCATTTATGCATAGACACATATCCATTCTTTTTCAGATTCTCTCCCATATAGGTTATTACCGAATATTGAGTGGAGTTCCCTCTGCTATACAGCAGGTCCTTGTGAGTTATCTATTATATTTGGTAATGTGTATATGTTAATCCCAAACTCCTAATTTATCCCTCCTCCCACCTTTCCCCTTGGGTAACCCTAAGTTTGTTTTCAAAGTCTGACCACCCTGACTTTGGAATCCTTTTTATTCGGAGGACTCAGCAGATTCCCCTCTTCCAGCAAGCCCCTCAAGATGACTTCCCCCTCCCACTGCATACTCCTTATACTGGAACAGTGCAATGTGAAATACTGGCGTCCATCTGTTTCATTTTTCTGTGTACTAGGATTAGTTTCTCCCCTCTTCCCTCTGTTCCAGAAGAAGAGAAGGGATGGAGAACTAGTTATGTGTCTCCCTCCCTTATGTCTTTCCCTTGGAGCTTGGCATAATAACCAGATACACACATTAAAATTAAACTTTATTTAGCATATTTAAGAAGAATATACCAAGGACAGATTAACAGCACCTATTTAAGAAACACAAACGTTACTTAATAATATTTAGTTAAACCACAAACATCAATCTCTCTGCATTCCCCAAGCAGGAGTCTGTTATTTCTGTCCAGCAAGAACGTGCAATGTAACTGTTTTAGAAAGGATCCAATTAAAGCCAACCAATGTATGAAACCTTGTCCTTGGGCAGAGTCTCCGAGACTACTGACCCATGTAAGAGTATTGATGTATGAATTTGACTGGGGTGTAAAGGGGTTTCTCTTCTTGCTGGGGGGAGGAGGATTAAGTCCACCTCTTTTGTGCACCTGAAGGTAAGTTGTGCCAGTGGGAACTTGGCCCCAGGATTGTAGTGTGGCAATCCTTTGCGAAGGCACTTTTAAATTACAAATACTTTTTGGAAAAGAAAAGGAAAAATTCAAATTCAAAACTGTTTATTGGCTGAATGCATTTTCCTCCTGCTTTCAGTCTCAAAAACAGCACATACAATTGGGTATTAAAGGCAGTTTTAGAAATTATTCAATATATATAGCTTTCAGCTTTAATATTTTTGTTCTTAAAATATAATAAACTCATCTCATAGTTCTCTTTTCTTGTCTGATGCAAATGCCATTGCTCTGTGATTTTAATTCTCAAACATCTTTGCTGCGACCCCTGGAGGAGTCCCACTACTTCTTTATTTATTTACTCATCTATGCTTTCTTATCTCTCAGGCAACCAATCAAAGAAAAAAAAAAACAGAGCAGTCTTTTTCTGGCTTTTGGTACTGCTCTGGAAGGGCAGGGATGGTCACAGTATAGATCTGCGCAATGCAAACCCTATCAGTTCACAGTCAGGTACTGGTTGGATCTTGAGACTACATCATTCTTTCCATCCTGCTAACAGGACTCCAATAGCCTGTCTTGGGGTCTTTGCTCCTTAAGGATGAAAGGATTGTCTTTTTTGATTTTGCATTCTATACAATGAACAGAAAACAGGCGTACCAGTGCCAAGCGTGTTGTGCAGAACTGCCAGCGAGGACTTCAGCCAAGACGATTAAGTCACAGTAATGACCAACTGTACCAGAATAAGTTCTCACCTGTCATATATTGTACCAGGGATTTAAGGAATGAAAGGCACCACTTCCTGCCACCCCACCTTGGAGCCTCTTATACATCCTGTAGTATACACTTTAAAAGGAAAACTTTAAACACAAATGTACTATGTTCTACTTCAGAAACTGACCAAGGTGTGGGTCACAAATAGAATTCTGCATGCATTTTATTAACTAACTTTACATTACTACCCAATTTTGAGGGTGACTATCTATGGACACATACAATCTAATATCTAGCACCTTATCTCCAAGAACACATATTTTATATACAGTAATAGCTTACATTTAGGAGAATTACTACAGAAAGGAATACACCACTGAAACAGACAAAAATACCAAGTTTTTTTAACATTAAAGTTGTAGCACAGATGAAGGGCGGGGAATCCACTCAACTTTGAAGCACCAAACTAAAACCAATCTTGTTTTTGCCTGTATTTTAGAACAAGAGAGATCCAGTAACGAATCCTTGGCCATAGCAAACCTCTTGTGAGTGTACAAGTTACTGTGTTTTCCCCTTCGTGTGTATACTTTGAGATATGCGAGCTTTGAGAGGCAGTGATGGGAACATTTGACACCTATTGGCAACCTTCATTTACCTTGAGGATTCTTATCCTACTTATCGAAGAGCAGTGAAACTTTAGCTGTGGATTTTAGCTCTCCTAGTTCTTCCTTCAGCCAGTCTTTCTGCTTTTCGCAGAAGACTGCTGAAAGCAAGCTGGGCCTTTGCCGTGGAGGAAGAGATTGTTTGTAAGTAACTGGAAAGAATTTATGACAAGAGTCTCTCTTCTTTTTGACTTTTAGGTTATGATCTGTTGTTTGTGGTTCACTGCTTCTGTCTCCTCATGCCTAAGCTTGGAGGGACTTTGAGGGGGCCAGGAGCACTTGTCTGGCCCACAGAAAATGAGAGACACAGATAAGGACGGAGAGGGTTAAAAGCCACGACTGACCAGACTTTCTCTCCTTATCTTGGTAACTGGCTCATAGCCAACTGTTCTTTTAATCTTTTGTCTGCTCTATGGGGAAAGGACATTTTGCTTAGAGAAGCCTCTCCTGACAGCATGAGGGTTTGTCTTAAAGAGGAATACAACAAAAACGACATTATGAGGGGAAAACCCTTCTTTTGATTTTTTTCTCAAAATATGGGGGAGGGCAGTTATGAGGAAAAAAATACAGGCCACTAGTTGAAATTGATACTCTCTTTATCTCAACAACCTCTGAGGGTTTTATCTTGGAGTATTCAAATCACCAGATGATGCATAATTTTTCTCTTCCAAATGGTGTATTTCAGACATTTTTAAGAGCATTTTGGCAAAGTCTAAGAAAGAAAGCCTAGTTTAATCTAATATATTACTCTTTAGGTAGTATGAAAAAATCTTTTGAAGTAACTACCTAGCTTAATTGGCTAATTATGTAGAAAATAAGGCAATATCAGGCACCTTACAATTTTATAGGTAAAATTTTTTTTAGTGTTTTTCTTTTTTTGCTGAAATAATTGGACAGTACCTACAGGATTGAATGTGCTCCCAAAGATGCGTTGTAGTGGGTGTTTTCTGGTAAGAAATGCGGTGCCTGCCTTCTCCTATTATAAAATGGCACTTATCCTTACCTGTTGAATTTGAAGTAGGTATCCCCTCATCTCTAAGTTGGATTGGAGTTGGGGGAGGAGACAGAAAAATACCTTTAATTGCTGGTCACTGCTATTGTATCCTTCGGTCCTTCCGGGCTCCCACAGGCCCCTGGCTCCCTGTGAACCTGTCAGCTCTGGGTGGGGAGGGGATGAATGGGGGTGAGTGAGCACACAGAGCTTCAAGCACAGGATATTCCTGAAGGGCCAGCACAGCAAGGGGAGAGGGAGTGAGGCAGGTGAAGACAGTAGGCATGATGGCAGGAGGTAGGCAGGGGGCCGGAAGTGCAGAGGACTTCCGGCAGCTGGTATTTGTGGTGCCTTAGAGAAGACGGACCCTCGCAATCAGAGAAGTCATAGAAGCCCGGGGCTTGCTCCTTATTACTGCCTTCCCAAGCTTGTTGAAATTGGTATGTTAGTCAAAGCACCTGCGACTCCTTGGCAAACTGGATGCTCTATTATTCTTAACTAAGGAAATCATTAAATTGGAAACCACATCATTTCAAAGTCTGGTTTGTCTGGCCCCTGGACTTTAATGGGATTTTTACTGCACATTTGAAGTGGCCTTGGCAAAAGAATACCTCCTTTAAAAACATTTAGGGAAAGCTATTGCACATGAAGATCTGTGAGGCTAATGATGACTTTTGTGTGTGCTTTCAGACTTTCAAATGACAAAACAGTATGTGCAGTAAAACCTCATTAACTTGATAGTGTTTTATTCAAAATAGCATACAATTTGAAGCAGTTGCTATCTCCAAGCTAACTAGAGGCCCTATTGTTCAAGAAGAACACGTCAGCAAAGCAGAATGCTCTTAATTCAAAGGTCCTCTTTTCCAGTCCCCTATTTTCAAAAGATTTTCACCTTTGAAAAATCCAATTTGCTATGAGAATGGACAATGACTAAAATAGGGAGAAGAGGAACTTGAAAAAGGAAATCAGTGCATGTTGGTGCCCTGGAGGATGTTGTGCAGTTACATGAACTTACCACACTCGACAGGTTCTGCTTCCATTTTGATTTGGGATTTTGGCAAACAGTTTTCTCTGATACACTTTGAAGGGGCTGAGCTTTAAAAATAAAACAAGAAGTTCAGTTTCAACAAAATATTTGGAGACACTTATGCTTGAAATCCTGTTTCCTACCCAGGTAAGCATTTCTACTCAAGGGACAGGCTATAGCCTTTGACCATGACAGATCTTTAAGGCAATACCCCTCCCCCCATAGAAGGATTGGTCACACGGGCCATTTCTTCACCCAGATATCCTTTGCAGACAGGTCGATACAGGAGTTTGGCAACAAATTGGTATCATAAACTTATGACTATTCACTCACTGTATACATTTTGGTAGAAAAATAAATGATTTGCAAAGGTAAACTTCAGCTCCCATGTCTTGTCTGAATCACAAGTTCCAAGTTAATGGGGTTGAAATCAATACAGTTTCATGGATATATCGAATTGATGGGTCTATCCCCACTCCTCTCCTAAACTCTGAACGTGGCAATGCCAAATTCCCATGCAGACTTATTCACAGCCTCAATACACTGCTGTTTACCTCTCCCCCTTGAGATGCTCATGTTGGAATCTGTCAGGAGGAAGAGATAAAATATAAGTGAGCTTGGCTTTTAAATGAACGAAATTTGACTTCTAATACAGACGTGGTCATCACACAAGAATGAGACTAAACTCTGAATATGGCCATCTTTATATACAACCATTCTGATTAACCTTTTTTTTTTTTTCAGTCAAATACTCCTTTCTCTTCCTCTGCCCATATTAACATTGGATTTCTGCCTGAACACTCGATTGACCACAGAGTTGCTTTAATTTGATCTTCAGGAGGATCAAAAACACTGTTTTGACCATTTTTTGGTTCCACGGTCTTTTGTCATGTCGATATGGTCTGTGCCCTAAACAATACACAAGTATATACCCATCCAAAGTGATTCAAGGTTTGGGATTTGAAAACTCTTCCTCTGTATTGATCCTAGGGATAATTTAGATATTGCAGAGCTTTTCCCAAAGTGATATATTTCAACAGCAATAATTAAGATAAGTCTGACCTGAACGCTTTGATTTAGGATTGTCTGGAATAGGGCAGGTGCTTGTCAGGTATTGAGAAACCATCCTTTCTGTTATTTCTGACTCTCCTATATTTCTCTCCCACATGTGCAGAGAGCTGAAAGGCTTTAGAGAGAGCCACAGGTGGAAAAGATGCATGGGTGTGTCTGGAGGAAGGAGAATGTTTATCCTGCCTTATTTTTACCCCATGTGTAGATCATATGTCTTGTCTATGATCTCATGGACACAAAAGAGATTTCTAGTGGGCCCATCACTCTTGATTGGCAGTGTGGGTTTTGTAGGACTTTGGCTACTCCTAGTTGAATTTCTTTTTTCTTTTTTTCTGGAATATCGTTTGACTGAAAAGGCCTATTTGGAAAAAAAACCCACACAAGTGACTGGCAGGGGAGATCTGGAGGATTCTTATGAGCATCTCAATTTGATCACAAAGGGAAAATTGGAAAATGGTGGCATGATTTCTGTCCCACCATTATTCAAATAGGAGACAGAAAACAGTTTAGTGTCAACTGATGATTTTCCATTTGCATGAGACAAATTTGGCCTCAGCCCACGCACAAACCCAGGATTTTATAGAAAAAAGTCAACTGTTCAGCCCCACGGATGTGTGTGATTTCTCTATCTTCTCCCTTAGACTAGCTTCCCATTTCAAACATGCCCTATTATCCTCTTCCACTTTTCTGGATCTCTTCAGAGGATCTAGAAACCTTCTTGGTATTTTAACTACATGATGCCCTTAGTTTCCGTAATAGTCTTTGCACCAGATTGTGGGGGCTCTTCAGTCTAGAATCTGGCTCATACATTGATCAGTGGGTCAGGTTCTGCTTCCTGGGCTCCATGAATGACTTGCTCCATTGCCTCTCTTCCCCTTGAATATGGGCCGTAGCCCTCACCCATGAGCTCAGAAGTCCTTAAGTTCACCAGCATCATCTTCCTTTTCCCTCAGAGCCAAAGTTGACACATGATAGCTCTGGGGAGACAGAATATCAAGCACGGGTCCAAAATGGATAGCCCTTGTTGCTTTAAGAAATTTGGAGCCTCATAACTTTTTTGGTGGGGAGACATTACAGTCAGAATCCTCAAGTCCATTCTTTGAGGGGCACACTTTTAAGGGAAGACCCCAGTTCCTACCTCTTCCATATGTGTATCTACCGTATTGTGAGAGGGGTGTGTGCAGAACCTTTGCCTGGAATGGTATGGGTTGGCATTAATGTGATTGTGGATGGTCCGTTTAAGAGAAAGCTGCTCCTGTGTCCTGTGGACAGTTCGAGGTTTACCTTAGAACCAACTTCAAGGCGAAGTGGCAGAATCATGAGAAGGGACGATCTTGCCTTCAGTTCCACCCTCGGTGCCAGCTTCAGTGCCGGGCAGGTCTGGGTGGCTTTCTTCTTTGGGGGGCTTCTCCTTGCAGAAGAACTTCTTCAGCATGTCCTGAATCTCCTTCTTGATGGTCTTGTGCATGTAACCATAGATGTAGGGGTGGCTGCAGCACTGCAGGAAGAAAAGCCAGATGATTACGGTGATCACCCACTGCGGCACCTTGGTTTGGACATCCACCCACACGGCCAGAACTGCTAGAAAGCAGTAGGGCCCCAGGGACAGCACGTAGGAGAAGATGATGAGGAAGATCACTTTAGCAGCTTTGCACTGGTAGCACCTCGGCAGAGGGGGGTCGCTGTTGCTGTTCCGACGACTGACAGGGAGACTCTCTGAGATGTTCACTGCCTCGATGTCATCCTCGCTGAAATGGATGTCATCCTCACCAAACTCCATGTCGTCTTCACCCAAGTCAATGTTGCACTGGGTGACCTCCAGGCGCCCCTTGTCTGCCTTCTTGCTGCTCTGAATTTTGGTGCTGCCTTCACCGTGAGCCACCAAGCTGCTCTCTGGGACCTCCTCACTGCCCTTGGCCTCCAGGCTCCCTTCTTTGGCCTTCCCGCTGCCATCCTTGGCTTCCACGCTGCCCTCCTTGGCCTTGACCTCACCTTCATTCTGGCCATGGAACTCACTCTCACCCTGGAACTCATCATTTTTCTCTCCCTCTTCATCCTCATTCTCCATGCGGTCCTTGGCTCGTACCTCCAGGCTGTGGCTCTTGACATTGTAGAGCAGAGCATGCTGCCGGCGGGCCGCGCCGAACACCACGGAGTAGCAGGCAATCATGACAATCAGCGGGATGATGATGAAGGACACGAGGCTGAGGATGGTGTAGCTGGGGCTGGCCCCCCAGATCATGGAGCAGAGGGCGTTGCGCTCGTCAAAGGCGGCCTGGCCCCAGCCATAGAGTGGGGGGGTGCTCTGCAGGATGGCCACGATCCAGGTGCCATAGAGGAGCATGTAACCCCGGCGCGGGGTCATCTTGGCCGGGTAGGAGAGAGGGTGAATGATGGACAGGTAGCGATCCACCGACACCACGACGATGGTGTTGACGCTGGCAAAGGCGAACAGGTGAGTGAGGCTAACCAGGGCGGTACAGAAGTGGCTGTTGAGGGGCCAGAAGAAGGGCACGGAGGTGGCCACCACCCAGGGGGCCACGAGCGAAATCTGCAGCAGGTCAGTGACGAGGAGGTTAAAGATGAAGCGGTTGGTCACCTGCAGAAGCTGCGGCTTGCGCTGCAGCACGAGCGCCAGCACTATGTTGCCCACGAAGGAGGCGGTGAGGAAGATGAGCAGGACGCTCGAGCGGATGATGCCGTGCGCCAGGCTGATGGGCATTTTGGAGAGGGGCATGCACGTGTGGCTGCTGTTGTTTTCGCGCGTGCTGTTGGGGCAGGTGGACGCCATGGCGGCGGCGGGCGGCCCGGAGACAGGTGCAGGCGCTGAGCGGGCACCGGCGGGCGGCGAAGGGGCGCAGGGACCACACTCACCGCCTAGGCTGGGGACCGAAGAAACACGCGGGGTTAGTCCCCCGGCCGGGGAGGAGGGGGGGCGCTTCCGTACGGGGCAGCAGCGCTGCAGGACCCCCGCCCCCGGGCCCCCACGCGGCTCCAGTCCGCGTTCGGGCAGTTTCCCTGAATCCTTCTCTTACTCTGGGGCCTCTGTGCCTCTCTCTCTGGGGGTCTCCGAGTCCCCCCCGCCCCTGCACACCTGTCTCCTGCTGGCGCGCGCGCTCTCTGCGCGTCTCGCACTATCTTGGGGGTCTCCGAGTTTGGGTCTCTCCAGAGATCTCTCCGCCGGCTCTCCCGCTAGCGCATGCGCGCGCGGGCTCCGTCCCTGCCTGTTTACTTGTGTGGATTTGTCGCTTTCTCTCCAGTGTCTCTCACTAGCGCACTTTTCCTGTACCTCGCGCGTGTGTGCGCGCGCGCGCGCGTGCGTGTGTATCTCACCGGTTTTCTCTCTCTCACCCGTGTCTCTCTCTGTGGCCTGTCCCTATTTCTCGGTCCCTCGCTAGCACATGCGCGCTGTCTGCCCGTCTCTGCCAGTCTGTCGTTCTCCTCTCACCTCCCTTTCTGTTACTCCCGTGTTGCCTTCCTACTCTCGGTCAGCTTCTCCGTCTCAGTTTCTCTGTGAATCTTTTTCGCCAGCGCACTTTCTCTGTGGCTGTGTGTGCGTGTCTCTGTCTCTCGTCGGCTTTCTCCCGATCTTGTCCCTGTCTCTCCCTCCGTCTCTTACTGATGCGCTCTCGCTTTTCTATCTCTGCCTGTCACTGTCTCTGTCGCTCGCTCGTGCGTGCGCTTCTGCGTCTTCCCCTGATGCTGTCTCGTCCCTCCATTTCTCTCTCACAGTCTATTTCCCTGACAATCTCTGTGTCCCTGGTGCACCTGTTCCGTATCACTCGCTGAATGTGTGTCTCTGACTGCCTCCATGTCTCTCCGACTCTCCTGTTACCGTGTCTCCCTCGGGTTCTCTCTCTCCGCGTCTCGCGTCTCTCGCTGCGATTGCTCTCTCTTTCTCGGATCCTCTCCCCTCTGTGTCTCTTCCTGTCTCCCCCACTGCGGCTTCTGTCTCCCCGTGCGTTAAGTTCTCTCTTTATCACTATCTGCCTGTGCCTCTCCGTTGGTCTCTGAAGATCTACTCGTTGTCTCTCCTGATTGTCTCTGCGCTGCTCAGACTCTCTCCAGCGTGTGCTCTTAAAGGTAGTTGGTTTCTCTGTCTCTCACTCTCTCCCCGGGACTCTCGCTGAACACTTTCCTTGTATGTTTGAGTGTGTGTGCCTCTCTCTCTCCATCGTTCTCCGACGATCCTTCACCTCGGTTTTTCTCTGGCTAGATCTCTGTCTCTGATCTCTATCTCTCTGTCGACTTTATTTTACCATGGAAACCAGCTGCCACCTTGGCCACCGCGGGCTCTGGTGGATAAACCTCCCAGTTTCTCAGCAGCGCAGCCGCGGCTGGAAGCAGGGAGGGTGCCTACTGTGACACCCCCCCCTCCAATTCGGCGTCCTCCCTGCATTCTCCAGCCCACCCGGCATCGGCGGCGGCGGTGGGTATAGGGGTGGGTGAGCTCGGGGAGAGCGGGGGAGGAGGCAGGGGTGGTGGGGAGAGTCTGAGAGAGAGCGCAAGAGATTGAGAGGGAGAGAGAAAAAGAGAAAGAAACGAGAGACAGAAAGAGATGAGAGACAGAGACAGAATGAGAGCCACGCAGAGAGCCAGAGAAAATGACAGAGAAAAGAGACCTAGAGTCAATAAATGAGCCAAGGAGAGACAGAGAGACAGGGAGAAATTGAGACATAAAAATCAAAAAAGAGAGGATAAGAAAAGAGAGGATGCGAAGCACAGAATGTGAGAAAGGATGAGGAAACATCGAGATGACGGGGGTGGGTGGGGGTGGGGTGGGCGCGAGGGAAAGTGCGAGGGAAAACGCGAGGGAGAGGGGCCGATCGAGGGGAGGCGAGAAGGGGCCGCGCCGGGGGGCTCCGCGCAGGGCAGCGCAGCCGCCGTCGGGCCTCGGCGGACGGGGCGTCCCAGGCGCCGGAGCGCGGGGCCGGGCTGGGCGCAGGGGCCGCGGCGCGGGGAGCGGAGCAGGGCCTCTTACCTGTTGCTGCCAGAGGCGTCGCGCCGCGGGAGCTGCGTGCCGGTCCGGGACTCGGCGCGCTCGACCGGGCGGCCTCTCGAGGCGCCGGCGGCCGCGAGCTGGCCCCGGGCGGCGGGAGCGGGGCGCCGGTGCCCGCACCTCCGGCCCGCGCGGCGCGCTGCGAGCTCTGAGCGGCGGCGGGGGCGCGCGGCGTCTTAAGGCAGCGCGGGGCCCTCACCTCGCGGCGCCCCCCTCCCCCCGGCCCCCGCCCGCGCCGCTGACGCACGAGGCCGCGGGCGCCGGGAGGAGCGGGCGGGCGGGGGGCACTGCGACGGGCCCGCTTAGCTGTTCTCACCCCGCACCAACGCCCCAGGCGGTCCGAGCTCACTGGAGACCTCACAGACTGGGGATCGTCACCCGGGCTGATTTTCCTGCAAATGCCATGCCTTCCTAGCCCCCGGATTTCGAGCCAGGGCCGGGCCCCAGACCTGCACACTTGTTCCGAAGAGAAGCAGAAAGCTGGGCCGGGGCCTGGGGCCTCGACCTTGGAAGACCCCTTACTCCCACCCGCCTCAAATGTGAACCGCCCCTGGGCCCGAGAGAGGAAGTGACTTTGATATCACCGATTTGCCACAATTTTCTTTAGCTCCCGGCAAGAGTAAACAGCAGTTCCTTTCCTCTAGGCCTTCGGAGCATTTCGTCTAAGACAAGCTGCTTAATTATCCACTTTATTATTTGATTGAAATCTGTAAGTCAGCGCCCCCCCATCTCTATCTTTCTGCCAGGTACTGTGGTAAACTGTTTACAGAGAATACCGCCGAATCCTTCCCCCAGCCTTGTGAGATAAGTACTGCTATTATCTTCATTTCATAGAGGAAGAAGCAGAAGCCAAGAAGAGAGATTACCCTACTTGCCTAAGTTCAAGTAAATGTTGCACCTGCTCTATTAACCAAGACTTTCTGGTCTCTCCCAAACACGTACACATCGAGTGTTTGCTCTTTACCAGGTGGGCAAACGCTAGGATGTAACACGCCCCCCCCCCCCCCCCCCCGGCTCCCCACGAAGGGAGGGTTGCACCCAGGAAGGTGGCCGGATGAGGTATCATTTAAGTCTGGTTTCCAAGGGAAGATGAAACGTTTTCTAGGCATGACAGAAAGCGAGAACGTGTTCTTCTAGGAGATGCACAGGCAAAGAGGGCTGCAGGAGAGAGCTGGGTGCCAAGAGAGGCTGCACACGGTGAGTGACAGCAGGTGAGCTGGAAAAATGGGGCAGAGGCAGCTTCTGATGGGCCTTGAATGCCAGTCTGGGGACTTTGGACTTTATCCTGAGGTCCCTGGAGGGCCTTTGAGGATTTGTTTTATTATGCATAATTCAAACATGCACAAATATGATGAGAATAATAAAATAACCCTCCGTTGTTCTCACCATTCAAGCTTAACAACGATAAATATTTTGCCGTTATTGTTCATTGATTTTTGTTATTTTTTGAAGAAGGTTTAATAAGTAAAAAGAATCAGAGTATAAAATTAGATACTTTTTTTTTGGCAATGCTGCATGGCTTGTGGGATCTTAGTTCCCTGATGGAACTTGTGTCCCCTGCAGTGGCAGTACAGATTCTTAATCACTGGACCGCGAGGGAAGTCCCCTAGATACTTTTGTTTAAAAAGGCCTATATATTTTTTTATATATGAATTCAGAATGTGAAGGCAGATAAACCAATGTGTTAAAAGTTATCTAGTGTATGATAAGATTACATGTGATTTAAAAACGATTTTCATTTTTCATTGCTGGTTTTTGTATAGGGCGATGTGGTAAGATTTCTGTTTTTCCAGGGTCTCCTAGAAGCAGGGCTGGGGTTGGGGGGAGGCGAGGTGTTGAATGGAGAAAGAGCAGAAAGGAGGCTGTGGCAGTAGAGAAAGACTGTCTCAACAGGTCACAAGAAGGGGGCTGGAGCAGAGACCCATAGGGGGCAAAATTGACAGTGGAAAGAGATAAGGGCAAGGAGGTATTGGGAGGGTCTAGGATGACACAAGATTCTGAGTTGGTTGATGAGCTGGATGGATATCCACCCCCTCCCCCCACTGCACCCCGTGCCTTTGGACAGGGACACAGGCAGGTGTAGAATCAGGCCCTAGGATGCTCCTGGGATTTCAGGTCTTACCACTAGCTGTAGATAAGTTTTTTTTTTTTTTTTTTGGCTAGGCCTGATTTTATCTGCTGAAGTTTGAATGGTATAAACCTAGTCATTTTTCTTAAAGACAGTTTCCATGATAATTGCTCACAGTTATTAATTCCTAGCCTCACACTGGCCATGGTGCAGAATCCTGGGTGGCATGCACTGTCAAGTGGCAGTTCCATCAGACTCCATATTTTAGAATCATTTAGGAGGCTGTCAAGCTGGGAGAAATGGCCAGAGACAAAGGCCAGTCCAGTCCATCCTGCTCTTTCCTGCTTTTCACTGTGGTCCCAAGAGTTCCCTGGACTACTGGGATCCAGCAGGGCACAGGGAGAAAAGCTCTAGGTACATGTTAAAGGTGGGTGCCTCAGAGAGGTGGGCTCATGGAATCTGCAGCTACACCCCTGGGTGCCAAGGGACGTGATGGGGAGTGAAAGGGCCTGAGTGTGATGAGGCTTCTGCAACCAAAGCCAGTCTGCCTGCAGGGGACAGCAGGAAAGGCTAGGAAGCCCTGGGGAGGAAATATAAGCCACTTTTCTGTACAGGGAGTTGTTTGAGGGTTGTTAATCCTCAGGTGTCTGTTTCCTCTCTTTTTCCCTCTAGGCAGGAAGAGTTGGTGTCCTTGAATTTCAAAGGCATGCAAGTATCAGCATCCCAACTGGAGGTATGTGGGGGGCCTTGGGGAATGTGGATTTGGCTTCAGGCCCTGCAGGCTCTGATTCTGATGGCCTTGGGAGAGCCCTTCAACTGACAAGCTTTGTTAGATTCTGGGGAGGTTCTTTGGGATGAGACAGGGAGAGTTAGGGATGATGGCACAAGAAGCCACCTAGTCCATTTCCCTACCTTCATAGTTCTGTAGCAGCAGAGGTAAGATCAGGCTAATGGTATTAATGGGGCAGGGCCGGAGGGCAAGAAGCTACTAGAAAGGCTCTAGGGCCTGATGACAACCACAAGCTGCAACACCAGCCGGCAGCATGCCAGCCTGGTTTTCCCAGACTTGTTCACCTCATCAGACTGCGCCAATGGATGTACCAACTGCCAGGTGAGGGAGGTCAGAGGCCCAGGACCCAGCCAGGTATTAGTTCCAGTAACAATGGGAGTGCAAGAGTCCTTGAGCACCAACCACATGCCAAGTTCTATGCTTGCTTTATCCTATTTAATCCTTGAGGAAACTCTGCAAGTTAGAGATTAATACAGTATTTTTAGAATCCAAGACATCATATACCATTAAGAATAAAAAGTGCAAATTTAACCTTCACACCACTGCTGGCAATATGCATGTTGATTTCAGAGATGCTAAAATGTGAAAAGAAATGTGCTTTAGAATCAATGTATGCCGGCACCCTCCCTGTCCTTACAGAGAGGTTAAGTAACTTTACCCAAGGTCACACAGCAAGTAACTATTAGAGCTGAGAGGTAAAACCTGTTCTGACTCCAAAGCAGGGGCATTTCCTATGCTGGTTCTTGGAAGGGTCAAGAGGCAAGACAGAAAGAAAGGCTTCCAGAGACCCAATCCAGATAAAAATTTTGAATCCAGATGAATTGCTAAAATTGTGGGAAGACAAATGCAGTTGCAGTGATAATAGCTTCTTTTTGTAGGATACATTGTTCCTATAGGTGGTGAAATGACTAAATTAGCCAATCTAAATTCTAAGTCACGCTCCTTCCTGCACAGTGAGTTCATAATAAGTCAGTGGGGAAAAATATGTGGTCTTGTTCTGGAGTGCCTACCCATGGGGGTATTTTAAGTTTTTCAGTGTTATGAGCGGCTCTGGTATTCACTTTAGGCCAACCCTAGGGGTTGTGTTTGCAAAATTCACATGAAATTAAGTACCATCTGGGTGTGAGCTGATATTGCCCACTCTGTGGGCTTGGGCAGGACAGAAGGTCTAGATTTCAAGGCTATATCTATCCAAATAAGATGGTTTGGAAAAGAAAATCAGCAGAAAATAACTGGATAGAATAAAAATAAAGAGCAGGAGACCTGATTTCTAGTCCAAATTCTGTGGCTAGAATTAGGTGTGTGACTTTGGGAATATCCCCTCCTTTCTCTTATCTCAGTTCTGTTAATCCATCAAATGAAATGGGGGAAATGTTAGGTAACCTCAAAGGATCCTGTCAGTTTTTGACTGATTCCATCTCTTTTATATCTGGATGTTATTAAAAATCCCAAAGTAAAAATCCCAAAGTAATCCAAGTCAACTATTTAAAAACTGAAAGCTGGACCTCTGCTTATGGCCATGAAAGAGTAACAGGGACTGGATTTATGCTTCCACCTTAAGCAACTAAAAAATGGACAAAATATATGAAATAGTGGTTGTCACACATTGGAAAACAGGAAGTGCAGGACAGTGATCTTCAACAAAAGGGAAATAAATAAAAAGCAAAAAAAAGAAAAAGAAAGAAAGAAAAGGGAAACAAATGAGGTGAGCCCTACAATTGCCCCAGTTTACTACCTAGAGAAAGTTTACCAGCTGGGAACCCAGGCTGAGCCTAGAGGTTTGCCTAAACTGAAGAGACAGAGGTCAGAATTCAGGGAGGTAAGTAAGGGTGGCTAGAATTTGCAAGGTAATATACCAGAGAGGAGCTTCCCAGAGAGAGAACTCCGGAGAACTGTAAAAGGTACCCCTCAAATCTGTGACTACGTGTGAGGAAACTACCCAAGGCTGGGGAAAAACATCACTCAAAAGGGGTAGGTGGAGTGATTTCTAGAGCTCATACAGGGCTGGGAATAGCTCAGTTTCCCAATAGCCAGAGAGAAGAAACTTCATAATATATAGGGCATCAGACTGAGTACTCAGAGAGGATTGCCTCAGCGGTGGAGCCAAGTTAACCTTAGTGTAAAGTTTATTCTGGTCACATATAGCAAAGCTTAAAAGCAAGCTTTGAAAAGGTTGAACTGTTTCCAAATATCTTTACTGCAACTGAAAGCAAGGCTCAGACATATTTGAAGGAGTACAAAAATCTCTAGCACACAAGGTAAAATTTGCAAGGTCTGAAATCCAGTAAAACATTACAAGGCATGCAAAACAGGAAAGATTATAATGAGAAGAAAAGTCTTTAAATAGAAATAGACATGGATGGTGGAATTAGATGACAGACAGTAAAATGGCTTAAAAATATATTTCATGTTTAAGAAGGTAGAGGAAAGCATAGGCCTGTCAAGCGGAGACATAGAAGATAGAAAATAGATTTAAATCTTACTTCTAGAGATAAAGAATATAATTTCTGAGATAAAAATACAATGGATACATCATTAGCATGTTAGACACTGCAGCAGAAAAGTTTAGTGAACTTGAAGGCATGGAAATAGAAACTGTCCAAAATGAAACACAGAGAAAAAAAGATAGAAAACAAAGTAAGCAGAGAAACAGTGAGCAGTGGGACAATTTCAAGGGGCCTAATGTATGTGTAAGTGGAGTCCCAGAAGACATTAGGGAGACAGAAGTATTATTTGAAGAGATAATGGCTCAAATGTTTCCAAATGTAATAAAAAGTAAAATCCCACAGATCCAAGAACCTCAACAAAACTCAAGCACAAGAAACATGAAGACCATATCAAGGCACATCATAATACTTACAGTTTCTCCATGAATTCTTGCCATATAGTTGATGAGGATATTTGGAAAAACGATAACTTTCATACACGGCTTTTGGAATGTAAAATAGGACAGCCACATTGAAAAAGAACTTGGCTGGTTAAAAAAAATATTAAACATATACTGACTATATGACCTAGCTTTTCCACTCCTAAAAGAAATGAAAGCATTTGCCAATGCAAAGATGTACTTGAATGTTTATAACACCTTTATTTGTAATAGATAAAAACTGGAAACACCACCAATGTCTATCAACAGGTGAATGGTATATTCACACCTTGGAATACTACTTAGCCCAAAAGAGAACAAATTGTTGATATACATGACAGCATGATGAATCTCACAATAAATATGCTAAGTGAAAGAAACCACACAAAAAAAGAGTACATACTGTATGATTCCTGTTACATAAAATTCTAGAAATGCAAACTAAAGTGGCATAAAGCAGACAGGTGGTTGCCTTGGGATGAGGAAAGAGAGGGAAAGGGTATGCAGAATCTTTTGGCAATGACACAAATGTTCATTATCTTGATGTTGGTGACGGTTCGTGATATATACCTATGTCAAAACTCATCAAATTGTACTCTTCACATATGTGCATTTAAATCTACATGTATTATACCTAAATAAAACTGTATGTAAAAATAAGTCCCTGGGGGATAAAAACTCCAAAGCGAATGGTTTGTGTGTCCAAGATCCCACCCCCAGCACTAGAACACTCACCTTTCTCTAAGGGAACCATCAGGCCTCCCAGCACCCCATCTTGGCTCTCATCAGCATACCCTTGTGTTTTCGTAATCAGTGTTCTTGCCCCACCTTCCCTCTGTGACGGGAACGCAATGTGAGCTCTTCCCAGATGCTTGCAGAATTGTGTCCATCCCTTCATGGCAGGTTAGCAGCTCTCATTTACTGAGGATTTAACAGTGTACCTTGCACTTGACCTCTCACAGCTCATTTAATGAACACTGTGCTATCATTTGCCTCATTTTATAGATGGGGAACCAGAGGCTTAGAAAGGAGCTGTGGCTTACTCAGAGTCACTCAGGAACAGACAGGGCTAGAATTTGAATTTAGGACAGACTCTGAATTTATAGTTTGGATGTTTAACTGCTACACTATTTTGCTTCCTTATCCTAAGCAATTTTTTAAAATGAATCACTGATATATGAGGAACTTTATACACCTTATCTCATCCAATTCTCCAACAATCTTGTGAGGTGGCTATGGCTAATATTCCTTATTTTATAGGTGAGAACACAGGCTTAGAGAAGCTAAATAATTTGCTTCAAGCCACCCCAGTAGCATATGAATAACTTCAGAGCCCACTCTCTCTAGCTGCTTTGCCTACTGTCACCCTCAGGGCAGGAAAGACTTAAATCCTCTCATCTTTGGAACCACACTTAACTCTTCTTGAGTCAACTTGCCCAAAGGCTCTAGAGTTTCACAGCATAACTTTGGTGCAGTGTCAGGTTCTAGGAGCATTGGAATGGCCGACCCTGTTCTACAACACTTATTCCAACACTTATTGGGTGGCTAGAACTGACGTATCACTGATTCACGTTGAGGATTCAAAGCACCAAGCACTTCAAACTTCCCATGGCTCTGCATTAAATATTAGGGTCAATAAGAAAAATAAACAAATAAATAAATATTAGGGTCTGTGGAGTTTTCAAAGGCAAATTTATATTTTGATTTTCGTTGAATTAAGACTCGGAAGTTTGATTCAAACAACACTGAGCTTGATGGCAGTTAAAAATCAGAAAGGGAGCCACAGAGCCTGTGGGTTGACCAGAGAAAGACAGTTCCTCGAGTGTGCTCAGGTGCCTTCCGTGAGCTGTTAGTGTTGCTTGTTGGCTGTAGAGATGTGGCCAGAGTGCCTCAAAATGGAGTCGACAGAAAATAGGATTATGTTTCCACATTTCGGAAAATATTCCTGCCATGCTCAGATATCAGCATTAGAGGGGGAGAAATCAACCTCTTCAAGCCAAGCAGTAATGACCGTATAAATTTTAGAGCTTTTGCCCAGAGGAATGCAAAGGGTGGCACTTTTCTAGAAGTTGCTCATGTGAAATTCTTCAAAAAGAGTGTTCTGTGGTACAGTGCAGTAGAGACAGTCTAGAGACAGTCTGTACTGGTTTGTGAGAGCTGGTGTGCTGGTTTGTTCTGTTTTCAGGAGTTTTGCAAGTGATGGTCAAAAATTAAATTGCATAAAGGTACAGTTAAATGAATTACATTCAAAAAAAGGTAATACTCAAAACACATCGCTTCCTAGTTGTTTCATCACCTTTGACTTTTATCTGTTATATTGAGATTATTTATGTCCATTGTATGTGTATAGTGCAAATACTGTATTATACTGTAATGCCACACATCTTCTCACAACTCCACATTGACTGACATCACATTGAAATTGACCAAGGGAGTATTTTTACCACCGAAATCATCAAATATTACACATTAGGACTTTTTTCTCTTGAGAGCCAGGTGTTAGACCTCTACCGACACATCTCTGTCTGTAGAACACATTATTTTTATTTATATCGCTTTATTGAGATATAATCTACATGCCACACACCCATCCAGTGTACACTCAATTTTAGAATATTTTCATGACCTCAGAAAGAAACCTTTAGCTAACAGCCCCTTATCCCGCACTCCCCACGTGCCCATTCCTTAACCTTAAGCAATCACTAATCTATTTTTGGTGTCTGATCAGATTTACCTGTTCTGGACATTTCAAATAAGTGGAATCATATAATATGTCGGCTTTTGTGACTGGCTTCTTTCACTTACCATAGTGTTTTCAGGGTTCATCCATGCTGTGATGTGTGTCAGTACTTCATCCCTTTTTATGACTGAATAATATTTCATTGTATGGATATACCACCTTTTGCTTATCTATTCATCAGTTGGTGGACTGATGGACATTTGAGCTGTTTCTACCTTTTGGCTATTGTGAATAGTGTTGTTATGAATATTTATGTCCAAGTTTCTGTTTGAACATCTGTTTTCAGTTCTTTTGGGCATTTGCCTGGGAGTGTAATTGCTAGGTCACATGGGGATTCTGTTTAACTTACTGAGGATTGGCCAAATTGTTTTCCACAACAGCTGCATCATTTCACATGCCCACCTGTAGGGTATTGGGATTCCAATTTCTGCATATCCTTACCAACACTTGTTATTTTCCTTTTTTTTTTTTTGATTACAGCCATCCTAGTGGATGTGAAATGGAATCTCATTGTGGTCTTGATTTGCATTTCCACAAAGACTAGTGATGTCAAGCATCTTTTCATGTGTGTATTGCCATTTGTATATCTTCCTTGGAGAAATGTCTATTCAGATTCTTGTGTAGAGCACTCTGAAAATATCTCTATTCCTCATTATAACCTCGGGAAGTATGTGTCATGATTCCCATCTTACAGTTGAGGTAACCGAGACTCAAAAAGATTAAGCAACTTGCTTAATTTCTACACAGCTAGAAACAGAGGGGTGTGTGAATGTGTCTGGCTTGAAAATCCATGCTCCCTCCACTACACCATACTGTTCCCAAGACCCTTGATCTGTCCACTGATACATCAAGGCTAATACTCTTGTCCACTGGTGCTGTGCTTCTGGAGAAGTCCTCTGGCCTGGGTTCTAGTCCCGGCTCTGTCCCTTGGCCTCCATATCCTCATCTCTAGCTGGATGACCTCTGTGTCACTCCATTTGTCTAATAGAAGAATTAGTCCTTTCATTTTGGATGCAGATGTCCTGAGGATTTGTACAAAGGAGGCTTGATTGCTCGGTGTGTTATTTTGAGTGGTTAATGGGATTCTTTTTCTCGGTGCATTATGTTGCACTTGCTTGCACCAAGCTCACCTGCTACTTTTCAGCCCACTCACTCAGCCTCTGAGCATCTTCTGCAGTTTAATCTAAAGAGCTTAACATGTTACTACCCAGAAGGGTTGGGTGTTGCCTAGAAACCTGAAGGTTTTACTAGGCTGACTTTCTTCCACATAATTTTTGAGTAAGTCAGATAAGATAGATCTCTCCATCAGTTTTTTGGGGGAGGCCATGGTGTCTAGACTTCTCTCCTCAGAGAACATCAGGTTTATCCCTGTTTCCTGTCCCTGTGCCCATCGCTTATCCATGATACAACCTTACCCCCATTCCAATGGTGGTTTGGAACTATGTCAAAATCTTCTGTTTACACATTCTCTTTTTTTATCCATGTGTGTTTTTACTACTGAAAAATTTCTGATAGATTGGTCAGGCACGACTTCATCTTGTGTAAACTGTTGTCCAAACGGTCATTGAACTTATCCTTTGTTATAAAAATTATGTGTTGCCCAGCCCGTGCCCCGGGATCTCTTTAAGACCCTACCTTATGAATGGAACTCATATTGGCAATGTGACAGCCTTGTCGAGGATAGGCTGCACCTTCTGTCCTAGTTTCATGCAGACGCTTTGCCCCTGAGTCCTAGTGAAGGGTGCATATTTATGCCCTTCTGTGGACCTTGGACATCCACAGCATTTGCCACTATGTGGTCTCGTGACCTGGACACTTCCAGTGGGAGCCGAGGAGCAGACATCCAGTGATATCCTGTTTGGTATTTGTTCACTTCTTGGCCTCCCAAGCATGGCTGTTATCCCAACTGTCATTTGTCCCCACTGATTGTCTTTTTTTTTTCTTGAGATTTCTGTTTATTAATTTTTTAAACATCTTTATTGGAGTATAACTGCTTTACAATGTTGGGTTAGTTTCTGCTGTACAACAAAGTGAATCAGCTATATGTATACATATGTCCCCATATCTCCTCCCTCTTGAGTCTCCCTCCCACCCTCCCTATCCCACTGATTGTCTTGCTGGCATTCTTCTTAGATTAGAGGTCAAGAGGGTCTTGACTTTGGCTTTCAGGTACCTTGCCTGGTTCCTCTTCAGTTCCCTTGGTCCCCAAGAGTTTTAGTTTACCTCTGCTCTGCCACTTTTGGGGAGCATCTTTGTTCCCTTTGCTTGAGCCACCTTTCCATTTGGAGAAGGAGCTTTTATCATACTGCTCATCTCTCTCTTACTTGGCTACTTAGTTGCTCAACATAGTTCTTTCAAAGTTTCTGATATTTTGGATTCTTGGTGCACATTGCCCTTTTTTTTTAAATAAATAAATACATTGATTGATTGATTGGCTGCGTTGGGTCTTCATTGCTGCACACGGGCTTTCTCTAGTTGCAGAGAGTGGGGGCCACTCTTCATTGTGTTGCACGGGCCTCTCACTGTGGTGGCCTCTCTTGTTGCAGAGCACAGGCTCTAGGCACACGGGCTTCAGTAGTTGCGGCACACAGGCTCAACAGATGTGGCTCACGGGCTCTAGAGCTCAGGCTTAATAGTTGTGGTGCACGGGCTTAGTTGCTCCACGCATGTGGGATCTTCCTGGAGCAGGGATCAAACCCGTGTCCCCTGCGTTGGCAGGCGGATTCTTAACCACTGTGCCACCTAGGAAGTCCCTGCCCTGGATTTTCAATAAGATGTTTTCTAAACTATCTACAGGGCTCTTGTGGTTGTTGCCTTATTTAACTCTTTCATATTCTTCCCTAACGAATGCTCACATTTGGTCAGGATTCCATTTGCTAGAAGGAAGTCAGCCAGTCTGTGGTGGATTTCTTTGTCTTTCTGTCTCCCACGGGGATGCTGGCCCTGGTTATTCTGGGATCAACATTTTAGAAGCCTTACTCAAAATGACCTTATCAGTATCTATTACTAATGATAGGCCTCCATTTTCCATAGGGGCCCAGGGTGCAGGGAGAGGATGGATGAAACCAGTAGGTGCTCTGTGGCAATATGGGATATCAGAGGCTTCTAGCCTGTCTCAGTCACAGTTTTCCTGTATGATAGTAGGAAGGCCATTTCCCTTCTCTGGGCTCAGTTTCATCCTTTTAATCAGAGGACTGGTCATAGGAAGGACAGGGATGTATAAATGTAGTCCCAGTGATACAGTTTCCATCACTACGTTTTCAACATGCACCATTGTCCATGATTAAAGAGTTAGATTCAGATCGACTGAGCCTTGGGCAAGATTTTTGGATCCTTCCTGTATCTGAACCCTGGAATCAGGATTCAGATCAGGACTGGTGGCCGGAACTGGGCTGTGTGGCTCTGGAGAAAAGGGTCCTGAACTTCCATTCTCTGTTTTATCACACCTAGCCCTGTACTCTGGCTCTTTAATATTCTCCACAGTGGGGTGGGGAGCACTTCTGACCAAGCTTAGTGTTTCGCCAAGTACAGTGATTCTGATTTTTTTTGTTTTTGTATAAGGGACCCCTTTGAGAAACTAATGAAAGCTAGGGACCCTCTCCACCAAAAAAACACGTGTATAGCTTGAACTTGGTGTACCCTCCAAAAAATAATAAAAAAAAAATTAAGAAACATAAAAAGCAAACTCATAAAAAAAACACATGTATATATATGCATATGAGCACGTGTGTGCACACACACAGCACACTCAAATCCAAACCCAATTGTAGGGGGTTCATGGCCTACAAAGGCAGTCCATGCAGTCTGGAGTCTAGGGATCCCTGGTTAATAGCTCCTGCCCTAGAAGGTGGCTCTTGGCCTGCACTGAGCTCAGTGTCCTCCCTTGCAGCTTGGTTATGCTCTGAGTTCATGGACTAGGACCAGTGTGGGTGATCAACAAACCACCAGAATTGATCCAGAGCTTTGGTTGTATAAGGAAGGAGTCATTTTCCCTTGGACAGTAATTCTATCGCTGAGAAGTTGTGCTAAGTCCCGCCAGCGATAAAAAGGAGAGGGAATGAGGGCCAAGTGGGCAGATTCTCATGGCCTCTCAGGTCAAGGAGCTTTCTGTGATGGGAGGCTTGCTGGTGGATGTAGAATCACTGGGAAGTGCTTCTGTGGCTGGCAAATGGGGAAGAGATTCCATTGCTTTCTATCATACCAGCCAAAATCGATGAAAAAACAGACAAGTAGAGAGTAAGGTAAAAGCTTGATTGAGAGTGAAGTTGTGTTTGAATGCAAAGCAGTGGTTTGAATGAGGGTGAAGGATTAATGGATGAAATGAATAGACTTAGAAAGTCAGTGACCTAAAAAAGAAGCAAGCCCAAGGAAAAGTAAATGGTAGGGAGGGGGAGTGTTCTTAGGGAAAACCTCTCTCACCCTGATGTTTTATTTCTTGATGGAGACATCATGATGTCCTTTGGGAGAGCTTGCTCATCTGTGCCGTGGAGTTGTGGGGACATGTGAGGGGAAGCTGAGTCCAGAGAGTGGAGACTTAGAGTTGGGCAAAGAGCACTTCAGTGTGTACAGATCCGTCCTTAATGTACCTGAGTTTGGTCCATTTTGAAGCAGAATGTGCCTTCTGAAGACTGAGCTGGGTTGACTGCTGGCTCTACACCCGCCATGGTGAGCAATTATGGAGAGTAACTGTCTAAGAGACGGAGCTTGTGAAACAGCTTTGGCTAGACTGGTACTATCAGAGAAATACTCCTTTGGGGGTCACAGGCAGAGGAAAAAGGGGTCAGTTAGTTGGAATTCATTGTGTCAGTCTTGGGCATCTGTTTGGCATCATGAATTTACCCTTGGCATTGACCCAACCAAAGAGCTGAAGTGGCAGCTGGAGTGTAACTGTGGCATGAGGAGAGTCCTACTTTTCCTGTGGTGTATTCAAGTGGGACAAGCCAATGGGGCTTGGAGACTAAATAGCTTTCTTTGTTCAAATGTAGCACTTTCCCTGCCTAAGGCAACATGCCATTTCTGTGGGTGGTTGTAGGTGTGCTCATGGGGTAATAGCCAAGGAAATGTTTATAATCAACCACTTCAGAAGTGGCAGGAATGACCTGCTACTAACAGACCACTCACCATCACTTACTTGCCCCACCACAAGAAGGCAGAGACAGGTCTGACTGCCCAGGAGTTTGTTCGTTCATTCGTTCGTTTGTTTGTTCGTTCGTTCCTTCCTTCCTTCTTTCCCTCCCTCCCTCCTTCCCTCCCTCCCTCCTTTCTTTCTTCTTAGACCTCCCTTATCATCTTTATGGTCAAAGACTTTTGGGAGAAAACTTTGAGAGTAGGTTACCAGAGAAAAGGCGCTGAGGAGGGGTGCCAGGCCAGCTGAATTAATGACCCCTATAGGTTTCTGTAGATTCCTTGAGTTTATTTAAGTCCACACTTAACGTCTGTGGGCCCTTCAGAAGAGTTTTACTTGTTCTTTAACCTTTGCCATCCAATGCTAGGCTGGGGTCCATCTCATCACTTTTGTTCATTCTTGTTTGACAGGCCATGCTCTGGGTCTCAGACTCAACTGCTGGAGCTGCATCCAGGAGAGGCAGTTCCAGAAAGATAACACATTCTATTGTGTTCTATGGGGAACAGGAGTGGGGGCTACACGGAACACGTTAGTGTCTGACTCAACTTTCACTTCTATCACAAACAGCCTATTCCACAGCCCCTTCCTCAGGGAACTAGGCACATATCTGTGTGTGTGTGTGTGTGTGTGTGTGTGTGTGTGTGTGCGCGCGCGCATGCACGCGCACACGCGCATGCTTTTCTTCCTCCCTCCCTCCCTTCCCTTCTTCCCTTCTTTTTCTTTCTTTCTTGGCTCTTTGGACCAGAAATGGACACCTGACCCAAAAGTGGTCCCTACTGAGGCTGGCACCAAGGGCTTGGCCTAAGGGTGGCCTTGGCAATGAGCCAGACCATGCAATCAGTGCCCCCTGGGATTTGGACTGGAGAATGTTGAGAGGCTTGGTCAGTTGGTCATTCGAGGGGCATGGGCAAGAGAGCAGAGACACCATGAGAGATAATGTGACACATGAGAAAGAGAAATGATGAGAGTAGCAGGTCCCCAGAGAAGCCTTTGTTCCTGATGACTTTCAACTTCCAATCTCCTCCTCTCACTTTTAAATTGTTTTTTATTGTGGAAGTTCTCAAACACATGCAAAACTAAAGACGATAGCTTAATAAACCCTGTATACCCATCACCCACCTTAAGCAGTTATCATGGCCAATCTTGTTTTGTTTAATTTCCACCCACTCCTTCCTCCCATCCCCTGAAGCACTAAAAGCAAAACAGCTTCATTGAGGCATAATTTACAAACTATAAAATTTACCCGTTTTAAGTATAAAACTCAATGGCTTTTAGTAAATACACAGAGTTGTACAAATATCAATCACGTCATCCAGTTTTACAACATTTTTTATCAGCCCCAAAGATATTTCTTGTGCTCATTTTCCTGAATGCTCTTTCTCACCCTGAGCCCCCTGCAACCACCAATCTGTTTTCTCACTCTATAGATTTGCCTTTTCAGGACATTTTATATAAATAGAATCATACAATATGCAGCTTTTGCTTCTAGCTTCATACACTTGGCATAATGTTTTTGAAACTGTAGCATATATCAGCAGTTTGTACATTTTTTATTGCTGAATAGTATTCCATTGTATGGCTATATCACATTTTGTTTATCCATTCACCACCTGATGGGCATTTGGGTTGTTTCCAGTTTTTGTTTATTATGAATAATGCTGTTATAAATATTCACCCCTAGAACATTTTGAAGCAGACCTCTGATATTAGCATTTCATCTGTAAATACTTGGGTACATATCTCTAGATCAAGTGCAGGAGCCTTAAAAAAGAACCAATCATAGACACAGCACCATTACCACATGTAAAATGGTAATAATTCTTCAATACCATAAGCTATTCCATGAGATTAAAATTTCCAATTATCTCTTAGATGCTGTAGGATTTTTTTTAGTTATATATTTTGTTAGAATCAGGATCTAAATAAGATCTATATGTTGCAATTGCTTGATATGTATTTAAGTTTTTTATCTACAGGTTTCCCCATATCCTCTCTCTTTCTCTCTCTCTAATTTATTTGTTGAAGAAATGAGATCATTTTTTCTGTAGAGTTTCCCAGAGTTGGATCTTGCTGATTGCATCCCTGTGATGTCTTTTTTTTTTTTAAAGAACTTTTATTGAGATACAGTTAACAGACAATAAACTGCATATATGAGTGTACAGTTTGGTATCCCAGTCTCCCAATTCATTCCCCCCCAACCCTCCCCGCCCTGTGATGTCTTTTAACATGTTCCTCTCTCCTTTGTATTTCCTGTAAATTGGTAGCTGGATCAATGTTTGATCAGACTTATGTTTGCTTTTTGGCAAGACTTCTTCAGAGATGGTGCCATGTGCTTCTGTCATAAGATGCATGATGTCTGGTCATCTCGCTCTTAGTAATGGTAGCAGCCACTGGGGATCATTAACTAGAATGAAGCCTGAATGAGACTCTCTTTGTCCTTTTCAAGCCAAGGCACCTAGCTAGCCTGAGAAACTCAGGGTCATGGTGGGGTGGATCTGGAAACTCTAAAGCTTCTGAATATGTGTGCGTTTTGGAAGGAGCTGCTTGGGTGGCATACCTGGTCTAGCAAGAAGTCCCAACTCTTCTTTTTTTTTTTAAATTTAAAAAAATTTTTTAATTTTTTTACTGGAATATAATTCCTTTACACTCTTGTACCAGTTTTTGAGGTACACCAAAGTGAATCAGCTGTATTTATACACATATTCCCTCCCTTCCGTGATCCCCCCCACCCTCCCCGTCCCAGGCCTCTAAGGCATCACCCATCATTGAGTTGATCTCCCTTTGTTATACAGCAACTTCCCACTGGCTATCTGGTTTACAGTTGGTAGTATATGTATGTCTATACTACTCTCTCACTCCGTCCCAGCTTCCTGTTTGCCCCCTGCCCCCCCAACCGCGTGTCCTCCAGGCCATTCTCTGCATCTGCATCCTTATTGTTGTCTTGTCACTGGGTTCATCAGTATTATTTTTTTTTTTTAGATTCCATATATGTGAGTTAGCATACAATATTTGTTTTTCTCTTTCTGGCTTACTTCACTCTGTATGATAGACTCTAGGTCTATCCACCTTGTTACATATAGCTCCATCTCATTCCTTTTTATGGCTGAGTAATATTCCATTGTATATATATGCCACATCTTCTTTACCCATTCATCTGTTGATGGGCATTTAGGTTGTTTCCATGTCCTGGCTATCGTAAATAGTGCTGCAGTAAACATTACGGTACATGTTTCTTTTTGGATTATGGTTTTCTCTGGGTATATGCCCAGTAGTGGGATTACTGGGTCATATGGTAGTTCTATTTTTAGTTTTTTAAGGAACCTCCACACTGTTTTCCATAGTGGCTGTACCAACTTACATTCCCATCAACAGTGCAGGAGAGTTCCCTTTACTCCACACCCTCTCCAACATTTATTGTTTCTAGACGTTTTGATGATGGCCATTCTGACTGGTGTGAGGTGATACCTCATTGTGGCTTTGACCTGCATTTCTCTAATAATTAGTAATGTTGAGCATCTTTTCATGTGTTTGTTGGCCATCTGCATGTCTTCTTTGGAGAAATGTCTATTTAGGTCTTCTGCCCATTTGTGGATTGGGTTATTTGCCTTTTTGGTATGAAGCTGCATGAGCTGCTGGTATATTTTGGAGATTAATCCTTTGTCCGTTGCTTTGCTGGCAAGTATTTTCTCCCATTCTGAGGGTTGCCTTCTTGTCTTGTTTACAGTTTCTTTCACTGTGCAAAAGCTTTTAAGTTTCATTAGGTCCCATTTGTTTATTCTTGATTTTATTTCCATTATTCTTGGCGGTGGCTCAAAAAGGATCTTGCTTGGTGGATGTCATAGAGTGTTCTGCCTATGTTTTCCTCTAGGAGTTTTATAGTGTCTGGCCTTACATTGAGGTCTTTAATCCATTTGGAGTTTATTTTTGTGTATGATGTTAGGAAGTGTTCTAATTTCATTCTTTTACATGTGACTGTCCAATGTTCCCAGCACCACTTATTGAAGAGGCTGTCTTTTTTCCATTGTATATTCTTGCCTCCTTTGTCAAAGGTAAGGTGCCCATATGTGCTTGGGCTTACCTCTGAGTTCTCTATTCTGTTCCATTGATCTTCCTTTCTGTTTTTGTGCCAGTACCATACTGTCTTGATCAATGTGGCCCTATAATATAGTTTGAAGTCAGGAAGCCTAATTCCACCAACTCCATCTTTCCTTCTCAAGATTGCTTTGGCTATTCAGGGTCTTTTGCATTTCCATACAAATCGTAAGATTTCTTGTTCTAGTTCTGTGAAAAATGACATTGGTAATTTAAGAGGGATTGCATTGAATCTGTAAATTGCTTTGGGTACTACAGTCATTTTCTCAATGTTGATTCTTCCAATCCAAGAACATGGTATGTCCCTCCATCTGTTTGTGTCGTCTTTGATTTCTTTCATCAGTGTCTTATAGTTTTCTGCATACAGGTCATTTGCCGCCTTAGGCAGGTTTATTCCTAGGTATTTTATTCTTTTTGTTGCAGTGGTAAATGGGAGAGTTTCCTTAATTTATCTTCCTGCTCTTTCATTGTTAGTGTATAGGAATGCAAGAGATTTCTGTGCATTAATTTTGTATCCTGCTACTTTACTAAATTCATCGATTAGTGCTAGCAGTTTTCTGGTAAAGTCTTTACGGTTTTCTATGTATAATATCATGTCATCTTCACAGAGTGATGATTTTACTTCTTCTTTTCCAATTTGGATTCCTTATGTTTCATTTTCTTCTCTGATTGTTGTGGCTAAAACTTCCAAAACTATGTTGAATAATAATGGTGAGAGTGGGCACCCTTGTCTTGTTCCTGTTCTTAGAGGGAATTCTTTCAGGTTTTTACCATTTAGAACGATGTTGGCTTTTGGTTTCTCATATATGGCTTTTATTATTTTGAGGTAATTTCCTTCCATGCCCATTTTCTGGAGAGTTTTTATCATAAATGGATGTTGGATTTTGTCAAAAGCTTTTTCCGCATCTATTCAGATGATCATATGGTTTTCATCCTTCAGTTTGTTGATATGATGTATCACGTTGATTGATTTGCATATATTGAAGAATCCTTGCATCCCAGCGATAAACCCCACTCGATCATGGTGTATGACCTTTTTAATGTGCTGTTGGATTCTGTTAGCTAGTATTTTGTTGAGGATTTTTGCATCTATATTCATCAGTGATATTGGCCTGTAATGTTCTTTTTTTGTGACATCTTTGCCTGGTTTTGGTATCAGGGTGATGGTGGCCTCGTAGGATGAGTTTGGGTGTGTTCCTCCTTCTGCTCTATTTTGGAAGAGTTTGAGAAGGACAGGTGTTAGCTCTTCTCTAAATGTTTGATAGAATTCGCCTGTGAAGCCATCTGGCCCTGGGCTTTTGTTTGTTGGGAGATTTTTAATCACAGCCTCAATTTCTGTCCTCGTGATGGGTCTGTTCATAGTTTCTGTTTCTTCCTGGTTCAGTCTTGGAAGATTGTATTTTTCTAAGAATGTATCCATTTCTTCCAGGTTATCCAATTGATTGGCATATAGTTGCTTGTAGTAGTCTCTCATGATCTTTTGTATTTCTGTGGTGTCCGTTGTTACTTCTCCTTTTTCATTTCTAGTTCTGTTGATTTGCACCTTCTCCCTTTTTCCCTGATGAGTCTGGCTAATGGTTTATCACTTTTGTTTATCTTCTCAAAGAACCAGCTTTTAGTTTCATTGATCTTTGCTATTGTTTCCTTCCTTCCTTTTCCATTTATTTCTGATCTGATCTTTATGATTTCTTTCCTTCTGCTCACTTTGGGGTTTCTTTGTTCTTCTTTCTCTAATTGTTTTATGTGTAAGATTAGGTTGTTTACTTGATATTTTTCCTGTTTCTTGAGGTAGGACTGTAATGCTATAAACTTCCCTCTTAGAACTGCTTTTGCTGCATCCCATAGGTTTTGGGTTGTTGTGTTTTCATTGTCATTTGATTTTGGATATTTTTTGATTTCCTCTTTGATTTCTTTAATGATTTCTTGGTTGTTTTATAGCATATTGTTTAGCCTCCATGTGTTTGTATTTTCTGCAGTTTTTTTTCCTGTAATTGATATCTGGTCTAATGGCGTTGTGGTCAGAGAAGATGCTTGATACGATTTCAATTTTCTTGAATTTACTGAGGCTTGATTTGTGACCCGAGATGTGATCTATCCTGGAAAACGTTCTGTGTGCACTTGAGAAGAAAGTGTATTCTGTAGTTTTTGGATGGAATGTCCTATAAATATCAATTAAGTCGAGATGGTCTAATGTGTCATTTAAAGCTTGTGTGTCCTTATTTATTTTCTGTTTGGATGATCTGTCCATTGATGTAAATGGGGTGTTCAATCTCCTACTATTATTGTGTTACTGTCGATGTCCCCTTTTATGGCTGTTACCATTTTCCTTATGTATTGAGGTGCTCCTATGTTGGTTGCATAGATATTCACCATTGTTATATGTTCTTTTTGGATTGATCCCTTGATCATTATGATGTCCTTCCTTTCTCTTGTAATAATCTTTAAAGTCTAATTTGTCCCCCCAAAAAATAATAAATAAAAAAAATGTCTAATTTGTCTGATATGAGTGTTGCTACTCCAGCTTTCTTCTGACTTCCATTTGCATGGAATATCTTTTTTCATCCCTTTACTTTCAGTCTATATGTATCCCTTGGTCTGAAGTGGGTTTCTTGTAGACAGCATATAGAAGGGTCTTGTTTTTGTATCCATTCAGCCAGTCTGTGTCTTTTGGTTGGTGCATTTAATCCATTTACATTTAAGGTGATTACTGACATGTGTGTTTCAATTACCATTTTCTTAATTGTTTTGGGTTTGTTTTTGTAGGTCTTTTCCTTCTCTTGTGTTTCCTACTTAGAAAAGTTCCTTTAGCAATTGTTGTAAGGCTGGTTTGGTGGTGCTGAATTCTCCTAACTTTTGCTTGTCTGGAAAGCTTTTGATTTCTCCATTGAATCTGAATGAGATTTTTGCTGGGTAGAGTATTCTTGGCTGTAGGTTTTTCTCTTTCAGGACTTTCATTATATCCTGCCATTCCCTCCTGGCCTGCAGAGTTTCTGCAGAAAGGTCAGCTGTTATCCTTATGGGTTTTCCCTTATATGTTATTTGTTGCTTTTCTCTTGCTGCTTTTAATATTTTTTCTTTGTGTTTAATTTTCGTTAGTTTGATTAATATGTGCCTTGGTGTATTTCTCCTTGGGTTTATTCTGTATGGGACTCTCTGCGATTCTTGGACTTGGTTAACTATTTCCTTTCCCATGTTGGGGAAGTTTTCCACTATAACCTCTTCAAATATTTTCTCAGACCCTTTCTTTTTTTCTTCTTCTTCTGGGATGCCTATGATTCAAATGTTGGTGTGCTTAATATTATCACCAAGGTCTCTGAGACTGTCTTCCATTCTTTTTATTCTTTCTTCTCTTTCCTGCTCTGGGGCAGTTATTTCCCCCATTCTATCTCCCAACTCACTTATTCATTCTTCTGCCTCAGTGATTCTGCTGGTTATAGCATCTAGAGTATTTTTAAT
Source organism: Hippopotamus amphibius kiboko (assembly GCF_030028045.1). NCBI lineage: Eukaryota > Metazoa > Chordata > Mammalia > Artiodactyla > Hippopotamidae > Hippopotamus > Hippopotamus amphibius. Next base: position 16,731,625 of record NC_080203.1, on the reverse strand, counting down.
TTCAGTTATTTTGTTGTCGATTGCTGTTTGTTTGTTCCTCAGTTCTTCTGAGTCCTTATTAACTGTTTCTTGTATTTTCTGTATTTTGTTATCGAGATTTTGTATCATTTTTACTGTTATTACTCTGAATTCTCTTTCATGCATTTTTCCTATTTCCTCTTCATTTATTTGGTCTTGTGGGTTTTTTCCTGCTCCTTTGCCTGCATGGTGTTTCTTTGTTTTCTCATGATAGTCCAAACTTCAGAGATTGCTTGTCCCGGCTATAAAGGGGTTTAAAGAAGACTGTCCCAGCCACAGATTAATGGCAGAATGTTGAGTCAAACATATACTAAGTCTAGGAAACACAAACATGTATAAGACACACAAATACTGAATCCAATAGAATATAAGGCACTAGAAATACCTGAGAGAAAAACCACAGTATGCTATCAGACTTTCAAAGAGAAAACCAACAGAAATTCAAAACCAAAACAGAACAAAACAGAAACAAAAGGAAAAACAAACAAACAAACAAAGTAACACCACACACACACACAAACACAAATCCAGGGAGATATTGAAATCTAGGATCAAATATAATGAAGAGCTAGAGTACCACCAGACAGACTGAAGATTCTCAGAGTGAAATCAGACAATTATACTTAGAACAAAGATAAAGACAAAAACCTAATAATAAATACCAAAGCAGTGTATCATTTGGAGAATAAAGCAAGGAGACAGAGCAGACCAATAATATTGCTTGTAAGTATATTAAGATAAAATAAACTAAAGAAGAATAGAAGACACAGCAACAGAAGAGCATAGTGTGACTGGAAATATGAAAATAAAAAGAAAGAAATAGAAATGTATAAAAGAGATGAAAAGAAGGTAGGAGAGATACAGTCAGCACTATAAAAAACTTAGCTAGAAATAGAAATATATAAAATGGCTAAAAATAAAAATAGAATAAAAAATTGAATAAAAATATGTTATAAAAGCTTGTACATCCCTTAGGACTAAGCTCGTAATTAATAAAAAAAAAAGAAAAGCAAACACTGGAACTGACCCCAGAATGGACCAGTTCAATAGAATCAATACTGATATTTCTGTTTCCTTGGGGTCTCAGCTGTAAGTGTCCTTCTACCCGCCTTGGTTTTTTTGTATTATTCTGCAACTAGCAGAGCTTCGTTTATTGTTCGTCTGTAAGCGCTGGTGTGTGGGGAGAGAGAGGGTACAATAATGGCTCCTTCCCCTGGGAGTGAGTGAGCAGTGGTGCCCTGTCTGGGACTCATTGGTTCCATCGGGTGTGGCGGTGCCTGTTGCAGAGGGACGCAGGCGGCTTAGGTGTAAACAGAATGTCTCAGAGTTGGGCCGCTCTGTGGGGCTTTTGGCTCTCAGCTGCAGGCACTCTAAGCCAGCCCCACCCAGGGGCCTTTGTTATCCCTGTGTGCATTAGCTTGGCCCACAGGGGTCCTCCCTCTGTCTGTCTCAGGCGCTGAAAGAGAGGCTGCGTCCGCGGCTCCTCCCCCCTGCTTGTGAATCAGCAGTATCCAGCCGCCACTATGGTCTCACAGCTCTCTGCGGTAGGCACTCCTCGCTGCGGACCTCTTCCCTCCTGTCCCCTCGGTCCATCTCGCCACCACCAACAATCTTTCTCACCCTGAACCAGCTCTCTGGTTCCCACACTCCCGCTCCCAGACCCCCTGTTCAGCTGCAAATAGACGTCTCAGTCTGGGCACTCTGAGCCGTGGTGCGGACCTGCCGTGTGTTTCTCACTCCCTCCTGTCTGCCACAGCTCAGCTGCTTCACCATCTTTGATAGTTGTAAATGCCTCCCTACCGGTTATGTCAGGATCTTTGCAGTCCTTTCTGGTGTCCGAGGTCATTTGTTGGTGTTCAGCTGGTTCTCTGTGGGAATTATTGCATCTTTTGTTGTATTCCTAATGCATCTGTGGAGAGTGATGCACTCCACGTCCTTCTACTTCGCTGCCATCTTTCTTCCCCTGAAGTCCCAACTCTTTAGGCCTTCCTTTGTGTCTTATTTTGGGCTGCTATAGCAAAACAGAAATTAAACAGCAGAAATTTATTTCTCACGGTTCTGGTGGCTGCAAAGTCCAAGATCAAGGCAGCAGTAGGTTCAGTGCCTGGTGAGAGCCTGCTTCCTGGTGCATAGCCTGCTGTCTTCTCACCATGTCCTCACATGGTAGAAGGGATGAGAAAGCTCTTTTATAAGGGCACTAACCCCATTCATGAGGGCTCCCCCTTTGTGACCTGGGCACCTCCCAAAGGCCCTACCTTCAAATACCATCACATTGGGGGTTAGGATTTCGACATATGAATTTGGGGGGAGGGACACAAATATTCATTGCATAACACTTCATCTCTCCAGTCATTGGGTTCTGTAATATACATACTACTTTGCTGCTTTCTCAGTTTCCAACACCCCTGCCCATTCCACCTTTTTCATTACATTTCCTTACCAATCCTAGCTTCCTCCTCTGCACTGACCATCTTTCCATTTCTTATCAGTAACAGCCAGTTTGGGTCCTGCTTTATGAGGGAGAGGGAGAGATATCCAGCCCAGCACATCTGATTGCTACACAACACTCTAAGCACATTGTAGCAAATGGTGGAGAAGATGGGAATTTACCATACAGTGGTGTTTCCTATTAATATTCATTTGTATTTGGCTGTCTATAGCATAGATGAGTACCTGTTATCACAGTACAGGTGTGAAAGGAAGATGAAACAGGAATCCAAACAAGAAGAGAGGACACAATGAACACTGCATTGTGCAAAGGAAATAATTCACATTTTCACAATTACTGTTGTCTTTTTATAAACTCTACCTGTCAGCAGGCCTCACTCTTTCAAATAAACAAACCCCAAAACTAGAAGAAAAAGCAAACAGGGCCACCTTGTTTGATTGGTGGAAAGTGATAGATGCTGTAAGCAGAGATGCAGCCATAATTCAATTTCACAAATCCCTGAGAGCTGCTGCGTGCCCAGTGCTGACATGGCCTCTGCTCCCATGGCTCTTGCCAGCTCTCTGGGGAGACAGACACATATGAGAGAATCAGAGAACAGGGAATGGAAACAAGCAAGTTGCCTCAGGGTGGCTCCTACATTAAGTGCTGGGGGGAGCTCAGAGGCCGGAGAAGCTAATGTGGGCTGAAGGAGCTGGCGCAGGCTTTTGGAAGGAGGTAGGACCCTGGCATCAGCATCTCATACCAGTATGCTTGGTGATACATCTGGACCACTTACTGGATGCTTTTCCATTCCTCTGTGCACGGAAAGCAGAGCTTGCAAATGTTTGCAAGAACCCACGCCTAAGAGTCTAAACGACTCTGGGTGTCTGGGGCCATTGTGGCTCCTGGTGTGTGCAATCACTTCTGAACTCAAATGGGGAAGGCTTTCTTCACTGAGGCTGAGATACAGCATTCAGAGGATACCAGGGGAAGGTTTGGGGGTTATTTCAAAAGTGAAAAGGGATTAGAGCCCAAGTTATTTTTATGAACTCATATGCATACTTTTAGCTCCAATATGTCTTGCTGGCTTGAAGAAGTGTGTAAGCAGTCACTTGGCCAGCCGTGTTCCTCATCAGGGAGGCAGTGTGGACGGTGAAAAGAACATGGTTTTTGTGTGAGCTTGGACAGATTCTATACCCCTTCTGAGCTGCAGTTTCCACATCTGTAAAGTGAGGCTAAGGATGCCTTGTGGGATTGTTTTGAGGCTTAAATAAAATGATGGATGTGAGAGTACTCAGAGCAACAATGGCAAGTAGTAGGTGCTGTTTGGATGATGGTGCTGCAGTTCTGTGCATCCCTACATGACGCCCCCTTGGCGTGTGGAACCTTGCGTCTCTGAGTGGGGGTCTACCTCAGGACACAGCCAGCTCTAAGGGATTTGTGAGGTGCGGCAGGATAGTGTCTGATGGCAATTGCTCATCCTCTGCAGTTTAAAAATGACATTTGCTTGAGCTCCCGTAGGTGTTAAGGATGCTTCCCCCTCCTTCATTTGCGTTTTGCTGGGTTGTCATCAGATGTTACCTGATCGGATGTTTCCCAGAAGTGCAGGCCCCTCCCTGTGGGCTGCGGAGGGAGGACCGGGGAGGCGCGCTACCGCGGGGGCGGTTGTTCCCGCGGACGGGCGGGCAGGTGAAGACTCTCTCCTGTCCCTACCCTGCCGGAGGCCCCCGAGTCCCCGCCGATGCCCGGCTCGCGCTGAAAGCAGGCTGTGCGCACGGCGCCCTCTGGTGCCCCGAAGCTGTCACTGCGCGGGTGCCCCCGCCCCGACCCGCAGAGGGTGATTGCGAAGGCACCTGGCACCGCTGCGCGTCTCCACCTCCACCCCGGCTGTCCTGTGTCCCTCTGGACCACAGGACGCAGACCCGGGGGGCGCTCCGTGTCTTTTATTTCTTTAGCACAACCGTGCCTAAAACGGGGCGCTCTCTGGGCGCTCGGCCTCGGCCCAGAGGGCGCCGGTCTCCTCCTGATGGCGGAGCCTGCCAGGGAACCCGGGTTCCCTACGCGCCCCCTCTGGACCGCGGTGCCCACCATGTTCCGACGGTGCCACTGCCAGCCCCCATTCCGCAGCGCCCTGGCGGCTGCCATCTGCTGCCCTCGCCACCATTTGCATTTGGGGAACAGCTCAGAGAAGAAAGGGGGGGCTTCTCTCTCTGGTAGCCTATTGGGAACTAGACGTAACCTGCAGCCCCGGGCGTGGCCCCATCCCTGCGGAAGCCGGGAAGATGCCCGCGTGTCCATCGAGCGCGGGCGCTGCCATTTAGAAAATCCTGTATTTGATCAGACGTAGAAATAGATTTTCACCCCCGCGCTGCTTCGGTCCGTGTCTCCACAAACTATTAGAGTAAACTGGATTTAACAAAGGGAAAATAAATTTGCGAGGGCCTGCTGTGCCGAAATGTGGGTTGCTATCAGCACCGGCGTTTAATGAGGAGTGAATTATCATTAATACGCGGACGAAATTTATAGTGCATCATTAATACTTTTGAAGGACAACATTCCAGGCGTCGTCTACCTCTTCCTTCTGCAAATGTGAATGGGATTCAAAATGTGTGTCTGGATCGCCTGAGCATTTTGAACTGCAATCTAATTATCATTCATTTCTGAATTTGGCCATAGGGCTTGTAACACTGGCCTTCATTTCCCCCTTCCTCGGTATTCTTAATGCCGCGGAGATTTCTCTGCTCCCTCGTAATGAATTGTATTATTGAATAGCAGAGGCTGGGAGGCTATGCATTCATCCCTTCAAATGTTAAAATGTTTTTAACGGCAAAAGTAAGAATTATTATTGTCTCGATTATGGCATTATCTTCTCTTCCTTGAGTTTTTTCTCCCCTCCCCTCTCCTTTTTTTTTTTTTTTTCTTTCTTTCTTTCTTTCTTTTTTTTTTTTTTTTTTTTTTATTGCCAATGCCGACTATATTGCAAGTCGTCACGGCGGGGTATTGGGAAAAGTTTTCAATTAGCAATAATCGCGCCTCGGATGAATCTTATTGGCTACGATACTGCCACTGCGCAAAGCTCCCCTCTCCTTTTATATAAACTCAGCAGGACAGGTTTATCACAAGTAGAGTGTTCCAATTCAGGACCCTTCACCAAATGTGTTTTCTGTGAAAGGCAGATCTGTAAGAGGTTGGAGAGAGAAAATTATAAGAGAAATACAATTGCAAGAAACAATTGCATGTCACTTTTAAGAAAGTCCACGGCTGGGGCTTCCTAGGTGGCGCAGTGGTTAAGAATCCGCCTGCCAATGCAAAGGTCACGGGTTCGATCCCAGCTCCAGGAAGATCCCACATGCCGCGGAGCAACTAAGCCCGTGTGCCCAAAAAAAAAAAAAAAAAAAGTCCACGGCTTACAGGAGCACTCCCATCGTGTGGGTCTTCCTAAATGTGCGTTTTTCTTTTTTTTTTCTTTTTTCGTTACCTATCCTCTATTTTTTTAAGTTTATTGTTGCACATATGCAAAGTTCAAAATTCAAACTTGATTTCTCCTGCCAGTGTTCAAATGCTTGCTTCTCCCTGAAACTTTGCAACCTCCTTGCAAGGGGGGACAATCTGGGAGGGAATACCAGGAGAAATACTGAGGAATATTCCCACAGCTCAGGACTTAGGACAGGCCTATATAACTCTGGTTTAGAGGGACGTGAGCTGGACCCCCGAGCGAAGGAGGCAGAGAGCCCAAGGGGCATTGATTTGTTTGTTTTTGTATACTTGGTCTTCTTGAAAGATGGGGTTGGTTGGTGGATCTCAGGCTGGACTCCCAGAAACAGCTGTTGGGTATTTTCACAGTATTATTAGCACTTGTGAAGGTGGGAGGGATGGAGGGAGTGGCCTGGCCCCCTGTGACCCCACCCTTGATTTCCAGGCCTGAGGATGGGGAGCTGTGGCAGCCTGAGGCTGCTGGAGTGCTGGGGGCAGCTAGGAGTTAAGCTGGGAATCTCAGCTGCTGAGAGCGCTAGTACTGCAAGGGTTCGCCTCTGATTCTAAGCCTGAGTTTCCTCATATGGAGAAGGGGATGACAACCTGTAGGGCTAAGTGGGGATCCAGAGGGCTTCCTCAAGTGGACAACTCGTAGGAAGTGTTCAAGTTATTGTAGTGCTTTCTGCTTTGTTGAGAATGTGGGTCCTGAGAAGGCACATATGTGTGTGTGTGTGTGTGTGTGTGTGTAAGGGGAGAAGGAAGAGGGAGAAAGAAGCCTTCCATTAGAATTCCTTCCACATGGGAAGAGTAAAGCACAGTGACTCCTAGGGGGAGAGAGAGAGAGAGGGAGAGAGAAGCACTGATGTTCAAGCGGGACTGATGTTGGGGTGAGCATAGTGATGGAATGGAAATATTTCTGAGTTTATAAACCCATGGACAAGGCTGGATTAAAGAGATGAGGACTTATCGCAAAGCTGACAGGATGCTGAACCATCATCAAATCTACCAATAAAGTAGAAGGAAAACAATCTCCAGAAAAATGAGAAACACTGAAACCAGGGCAGAAAGAATGAAAGTTAGACCCAGAAAGAAGTCTGTCAGTGAGGGCTCTGATCACTGATTGGCAAAGGGAGAAAATGAAATCTCATTCTGTGGAAATATAGTATTTCTGAAGAGCCCTGCCTGGGAGCATAACCCGGCTGATGGGCAGGCGGTGCAGTGGCTACTTCTGGAGGTGCCTTTCCGCTTCACGTGCTCACATAAATACAGATTTCTCCTTTCTGTTTTCATTGGAAGCTGAAATTGATATCTTCTGTGTAGGATTAGACTGAAAAAAAAAAGAGATTTCCAGAATTAAAGTTCCCCCTTTCCTGAACAGTCTTAGCAGCCCTGGAGTGGATTTTATTTTGAGGGAAGCTTTTTATTCATACACTCGTTTACAGACACACACCAAATGCCTGACCATCAGGAAGATTTTAATTTTCACAAGGCGACAAGCAATTTTGGTTGCTATGGCATTTGTCAATATCATTTTCACTGTATAACCTCTTACAGACCCTTCATTTCTATAAAACCTACTCAGGATTCCAATCCTACTACGGCTCCTTTTTTTTTTTTTCTTGGCCAAGTGTTGTGACGGTTATACTATTAACAAAGCTTTCTTGGGCAACGCTGACTCTCCTTTTCAAGGATTAACAATACCAGGCTAGCTGTGATATTGCAGTTCTTTAAAACTCTTTATCAGGATTTCTGTATAGATGATGACTTTGAGTGTTGTATTCTTTTCTGCCTGGCTAGAAAGGTAAGCTTTTGCAAATACATTTAAGGGGAAATTAATCTGTAGCTAAGTGGGAGTGGGGGAGATATGTGACATGTTATATAAGCTTCTAAAATGTCTTCTTCCCTCATGGATACAATTGCAAAAATCCCCCTTTGTGACTAGAAGTCAATTACTTCTGGAGGTGGAGTTAACTTTCATCAGAAATGGAATGCTACATTTTATATTAGTTATTAATTGATAGAATCTCCGTTTTGTGGTTTCCCTGAGGAGGATGGGATCAACTGTTTGCCTCAGATTGGCTTTGAAGTCAAGGCTGATGATGTCATACATGTGCCAAGATAGTATGAAAAAGCTATTCCAGCATGAGACTTTCTGGGACGGGCAGAGCAGGCTCCCAAGCAGGTCCATTTAACTTGAACGAAGGAAGAGGCTAGTGGTTTCATTTGGTTTTACTGTGATTAGGGCATAGAGTAGGGGTGAGGGTTCACTGGGATTTTGATGGTTTGAACTTTCCTGCTGGCACGAAAGGAGGGATCACCTGGACTTTATTCTGGGCTTGTGCGAATGTGGGGTGCCATATTTCATTTACTTGAATTTGAACTTGTTTAAGTAAGCCGTTATGGTGCTCTATGAGGCCTGCAGCCTGAGACCAGTGAAGGTCATGAACGTCCCTTTGAGTACCTTGTTCGAGAGCTCAGCATTGTGTATTCTGAGAAGTGAGATGAATGCCTCCTTCACTATCAGTGATGTCTGGAACTCTGAAGAGGATAAGGAGTGCCTTGCTGAGACCTTGTATTGTAGTGTTAAATGTACATGCAGAGACATGTGTGACCTTGATTTATATTTTGGGTATCTGTGAGGCAATAAATTCCCAGAGTTCTTTACCCCAAATAGGCAACCTTGGATAAGGAATTGTTGTTGCTATTGGTCAGACCAGGCAGCCAGACCACTGGCAGTGGCCCAAGAGTCTGTAAAATAAAATGCATATGGGACCAATTGTTGGCCAGGGTATCCTCTAGTGCTAAGATAATGGCCTGCAATTGGGTCAATTTTGATGACACTTGGGTCCTGTCCCTGATTAGGCACATCCAGTTTAGATGATGAATGGCAGCAGCTCTCCTGCAGTGCTGCTGTCTGTAAAGTGTACGAACTCCCTTTTCGGATCTGAAGTTGATCCTAAGGGGCTCTCCAGGTGATCACTGAGTCTGTGAAAGGAGTAGTCTCCTTCAGCAACTTTGGATCTGTCAAGGGCCTGAGGCCAGAGGAGGCCACCCATTCCTATAAGTGGAATATGCCAGAGGGCCCAGGTTTGGCCCCATCATGTAAGTATTATGTTCATTTCAATGAGGGTGCTGCCACCATGATCAAAAGCATCCTGGGCAACTGGGTGCAGAGAGTCTCCTGTGAGAGTCTCCATCTTCAGAAAGGCCCTGTATGCTGGAATAACCAGCAGTTGTTGCTCTAATGCCTGTAGCGTGAGGCTGAGGAGAACAGTTTTTGCACCAGAAAAAAAAAATAACATTTTTTTTTTTGCATAGACAACTTATGGCCATCCTAAATGGTCGGTGATTGAGAGACTCCAGGAGGCATGAGAGGAGGTTGCTGAAGCCTCTGCAGTGAAGGACTCTCTGGAAGATACTAATGGGGGTGCCTGTTGTCTTGCAGTTTGGACACATTCTAGAGCCTTTTGTTGGTGGGGACCTCATTTAAAATGGGCTGATTTGTAAATAACAGCATAAGTGGGCTTAAGTAAAATTTCAAACAGGGAATATGTTGCCTTGGGAACCCAAAAATGTATAAAAGATGTTTGGCTTGTTTTAATGATGTGGGTGCTGAGAGGGTCAATAGTTGTTTCTTGACAGTATTGGGGTGGAGTGGCCCTTGGCTGGCCAAATGATTCCCAGGAGTTTAACCCAATAGTGGGGCCTGCTTTGTTCTCTCTGTGGGGCAATGGCTCATTCCCTTTTGTGAGCTCCTTTGTGAATATTTTTGTATCCTGAATGAGTGTGTCAGGTGAATCTCTTCAGAGGAAGATGTCATCAGTGGGATATTATACCTGCGCTTCTAAGGAAAGTTGGATACCATTGAGATCAACCCTGTGCGATGGCAGGGTTGTTGAGGTACTCCATGTGTAGCTGGGTCAAGGTGTATTATGTCTCTTTGAAGATGAGGTCAAACTTCAGCTGAGAGACTATGGAAATAGGCACTGAATGGAACACATTCACCAAATATTTAGTAGCAAAACGTTTTCTGGTGTTGACTGGTGGGTTAGATCCAGTAATTTCAATAATATTAGTTATGGGAGCTGTGTAGTAAAGAATTTAATTTTGCCCAAAGACCAGTCCAACCTTTGCCCGTAGATTCTTGGAGGTAACATCTGAGCCCTTGAAATGCCACGCCTGATAGGAATATCTTTGTTTGTCTCAGGGACTTGGACGACACTAACAATCTGATTTAGGGTGGGAGCTTTGGGTCATGGGGTATCACTTGACCTCTGGGGGAGGGGCTGGAGATTGAGGTCAGCCACATGGATAGCCAGCCAGGTTTATGTGATCAAGCCCCCAAAAGACTCTGGACTCAAGGCTCAGGTGAGCTTTCCTGATGGGCTGTACTCCATGTGTATTGTCACATACCGGTGCCAGGAAAGGCACGCTCTCCATGACTGTGGGAAGAGGATAACTGGAAACTCCACATTTGGAACTTTCCTAGACTTAGCCCCATGTATCTCTTCCCTTGGCTGATTTTAATCAGGGAGCAGGTCCATGTGGTTCCATTTTTGTCACGCCAGTTGTAAATACCAAATATTCAATTTTATTTCAATTTATTGCTCATTGCATCAGAGCATCCATGCCCTCTATGGGATATGTTAGGGCAGTGGGCACTGTGACCATGGGGAATTTAGTCAAGGCAGTGGTTCTCATGGTTAAGGTGAGGCATACCGTTTTCCCCTATACTTTATGTTTGGTAATTCCCTATAGAGGACACCTTGTTTAAATTTATTGAGACTTACAGGTATAACTGTAATTTGGGTCCCAGTATCAATTAACGCCATGAAAGTTTGGCAATTGCTGCATTTCAGCAGATGTTAAAGTTAATTTAGAACCTGTTTTAGAAGTGCAAAGCCAATCAGCAAACTTTTACCTTTCTGTTGCATAAATTGTTTTCATACAATTTGGATATACAATTGGGTCAAATTGCAGGCCTCTGTTTCAGTTTCTCTCCTCCCCCTCCCCATATCAATTTTTTGGGTTTGTTTCATTTTTTTATTTTGGTCGTTACCTGATGTACCTTGTGTTGGAGGTCTCCTCTCTACCCTGGTCATGTTTATAATTTTCTTCCTCTAGAGAGTCCCAAATCAGTATTATCAGGGTTAGGGACCTTTCTTATGGCAATTATTGTTTTATTGGGTGTAGAGACTCAGGGCTTAAGCTGAGTTTGAATTAACCTCTTGGGGGTGTTGATCAGATGTGGCACTCAATAGAACCCAGAGTCTTCATTGATCCATTTTCCAATCATCTAATAAGGTGATGGTGTCCTCTGGTTCTTTAAGAAGGTTGGGAATAAAACATTAAGGATGCTTTTCATAAGGGTACCAGGGGTGTTTTCCCCTATAATACTGAGGATCAAGATATGTGTTGCACCGGAGGCATTTAGGGTCCTAATATGCCGTCTGTTTTTAGGAATGTGACCCCAGAACTCCACATGACAATTGTTCTTCCTTACACCAGTGAACAACCGTGATCATCATATTGCACACGTTATCAGTCTTTTCCCTGAACACTGTATAGCTTAGGACCAATGCCTGGTTGAAACATACACCCAACAATCACAGGGTGAGAGTCGTTCCCCTGAGTCTAGCATCAGTCATAGCTTGTGCAGGAATTGAGACATGTGACTCAATCTGAAACAGATAGGGCCAGTCTGAGATACCCAACTCAGGGCCACTTTAAGGAGGGTCCCAATCCCATAGTTTTGGCCCTAAATGCAAAATTTTTGACTTGGATAGGTTAAATCAGGGATTGAGGCTTGCTAGGACTTATTAAATGCGGCAGCAACTCCAATGCAAGCTCACTAGCAGGCAGCAGCACTGTTCAAAGAGCATACTAGGCAGCAGGCAGTAGATTGCAGCTCAGAGTGTATATTTGCCAACAGGCTGTGGAGCCAGGTAGTTAACTGAAAGCAATAGAAGGAAGACCTCCAGGAGGTGTCGGGCATCTTTTAGACCACACTGCTCTCAGCACCAACTGTCTTGGAGTTCCTCCGTGGAAGGACAGTATCATACTCCCTACCTCCACCCCAAATTGGTTTGGATCTTGAGGCTGACGATGTAACACATGCACCAAGAAGGTATGGAAAGGGTTATTATTTACATCATGAGGCTTTCTGAGGGGAGTAGGGCAGGCATTCAAGCCCATCCACTTGGCCTGAGCGAAGAAGGGGTGAGTGGCTCGGGTTTTTAGTGTGGGTAGAAGATGGGGCTGGGGTGAAGATTCCTGCACATGGGTGTTCTTGGTTTGAGCTTTCTCACCAGCAGCAGGGGAGAGAGTGCCCACCCTTTCTTATTGGCTTGCTAGATGTGGGGCAAAAGGGGAAAAGGGAAAGGGAGCTTGAAAGCTGTCAGAAGTCAAATATCAAAAATGGAACTCAACTTTTTGTTACCATCTTCCTGTCACTTCAGATGATACATTGCATGCACGAATACAGTTAATGGGAAAGTAAGATCAATAAAATGATGAAACTGGCAAATCACTTCAAGGGAAAATATCACATATTGAGTTCAAAGGAAATCAGTTGGGAGATAAAAATGATCGCACACCATAGAAGCAAAAACAGAACTCTGGAATGAAATGACTTTGGTCAAAGCTAAAGAAAATGGAGCACTCCGTGGCTATGCCGTGGTCAGTTCCTGAGGGCCCCCAAACTGTTGAGAGAAAGTAAACACCCGGCACTATCCCATTTAATACATTTTCAAGGAAGGTCAAGGTTTTAAAAAAGTTCTTTGTTTATGCTTAATCCTCAAGCTCCCTGTTTCCCTGACTCCTCTCTTCCCCCAAGCTCATCAGCCCATTTTGGGGGGAGCCAGATTGCTCTCTCTCAAGCTGCACTGTCCAATATGGTAGCCACTAGCCATGGATGGCTGTTGAGCACTTGGAATGTGGTTAGTATGAATTGAGTTGTGCTGTAAATGTAAAATACAAAGACTTAGATTTTTTAAAATTATTTTAATACATGTATTTATTTACTTTTGGCTGCACTGAGTCTTTGTCACTGCGTGGGCTTCCTCTAGTTGCCGATAGCGGGGGCTACTCTTCGTTGTGGTGCGCGGGCTTCTCACTGTGGTGGCTTCTCTTGTGGAGCATGGGCTCTAGGCACACGGGCTTCAGTAGTTGTGGCATGAGGACTTCAGTAGCTGTGGCTTGCGGGCTCTAGAGCGCAGGCTCAGTAGTTTTGGAGCTTGGGCTTAGTTGCTCTGAGTCATGTGGGATCTTCCTGGCCCAGGGATCGAACCCATGTCCCCTGCATTGGCAGACAGATTCTTAACCAGTGCGCCACCAGGGAAGTCCCCAAAGACTTAGATTTTGTATTTGTTTCCTAGATCTGCTGTAACAAAGTACCACAAATTGGGTGGCTTAAACAACATAAATTTATTTCCTCCTAGTCTGGAGGCTTGAAGTCTGAGATGCAGGTGTTGGCAGGGTTGGTTCTTTCTGAGAGCTCTCCCCTAGCTTCCGGTGGTTTGCTGGCAATGTTTGGCATTCCTTAGCTTCTGCTACGTCACCCCAGTCTCTGCTTTTGTCTTTACATGGCCTTTTCTCATTGTGTGTGTCTCTGTGTCCAAATTTCCCTTTTTAATACAGACAGCAGTCCTCCTATTGGATTAGAGCCCACCCTAATGACCTCGTTTTAATTTGCTCATCTGCAAAGACCCTCTTTCAAATGAAGTCATAGTCACAGGTACTGGGGGTTAGGACTTTAACATCTTTTTGAGAAATTCAATTCGACCCATAGCTGATTTCAAAGACTTGGTATGATAAAAAGAATGTAAAATATCTCGTTAATAATTGTTTTGTTCATTACATGTTGAAATGATAGTATTTTCTGATATATTGGGTTAAATAAAATATACTATTAAAATTAATTACACCTTTTTCTTTTGGCTTTTTAAAATGTGGCTGCTAGAAAAATTTAAAATTACTTCTGTGGCTTGCATTTGTGGCACAAAATCTATTAGATGGGACTTCTCTAAAGCAGAGATCGGCAAACTGTGGCTTGAACACCAAATCTTGCTCACTGTCTGTTTTGTAAATAAAGTTTTACTGGAACCAGCCATGTTCACTCATGGATGTACTGTCTATGGCTGCTTTCATGCTGCAATAGCAGGTTTGATTAGTTGTGACAGAGATCATATGGCCTGCAAAGTCTAAAAACTTACAGTCTGGCTTCTTATAGACAAAGTTTGCTGACATCTGCTCTAAACAATGGCTCTGCTCCTGTCACTGCCCTGCTCAGAGCCAACAGTGTCTCTCTATTGCTTATTGGAGACTCTTCAGCCAGGCCACCCTGGCTCCCCATAGGCCTCACCCTTCCTACTGATCGTCAGAGGAAATAGGCCAAAGGGCTGGGCCTGTGGCTCCTCTTGTAAATCCTGCACTGCTTAGCCACTGTTTGGCACTCTAGGGCCATAAAAGATGTTCTAGAATTAATTGCAAACATTACAGGCACTTGGTTAGCAAGTAGGCTGTGGGGAAAGCTGAATTCGAACAGAGGTGAGCTTTACTGGACTTTTGTTGCCTCTCATCAGATCTGTGAAGGAAAACCCACATCAAGGTGGTTTCAGGTTCTACCTGCAGGCGCTGCAGGGCCCCATTGGTTTGAGCTACTAGTGCTGCTTTTGATAACTGCAGCTATCATTTACTGGGAGCTTACCAGGTGCCAGGCTTTTTGCTAAAGGCATTATTTCATGTAATCTTCCCAAACCGAAGAGGTTGGTACAGTCAGTTCTGCTATAAACTCTTGTTTTGAAAAATGTGAATTTGTTCTAATGCGATTGATGTGTTAGGGAACAATTTGAGCATAACATGAACTTCGTGCTTGCTTATGCACGATCTCCTCCATGAGAAACTCTCAGTGAATGCAGGAAACTGCACACAGCTCAGCTGAGCCTCATAGTGATACGCAAAGCATGTGCATGCAGACATGCACATACACACACACACACACACGCACAATTCAAGCATCCACCAGCTCTCTCAGTTCACCATGTGTGATATGAGCCACACCTGCCCACATCTGCTTTACAAATTTCTGTCTGCTTCCAGATCACCGTCCCTCCACCATGGCACAAGAACTCACAAGCTGCAGGTCTCCCAACAGCTGCTTCTACAAGTAAATGTCAGGTCTTTTTAAAGTGCCACCCTTATTGCAGTATTTATGTATTTCTTAACCATCTAACATGTGTAAAACTGTGATACATCACATTATTGCAGAACTGACTGTACTATAATTACTCCCATTTTGCAGGTGGTAAAACTGAGGTCTTAAGAGGCAAAGTGATTTGTTCACTATCACACAGCTAAACATATATATGGAACCTAAAAAAATGGTACTGATGAACCCAGTGACAAGGCAAGAATAAAGATGCAGATGTGGAGAATGGACTTGAGGACAAGGGCTGGGGGCGGGGGCGGGGGGGCGAAGGGGAAGCTGGGAGGAAGTGAGAGAGTAGCACTGTCATATATACACTACCAACTGTAAAATAGATAGCTAGTGGGAAGCTGCTGCATAACACAGGGAGATCAACTCGATGATGGGTCATGCCTTAGAGGGCTGGGATAGGGAAGGTGGGAAGGAGTCACGGGAGGGGATATAGGGATATATGTATAAATACAGCTGATTCACTTTTTTGTACAGCAAAAACTGGCACAACAGTGTAAAGCAATTATATTCCAATAAAGAGCTTTAAAAAAAAATCACACAGCTAGGAGATTTGGGAACTGGCTTTTAAGTCCAGATCTCTCTGACTCCATAACTTAAGCTCTTAACTACCCCCACTGTATTGATTTATAGCTTGTAAAACACACTGTAATTTTGGCTGTAAAGATTTTAAATAAAAAATTGGAGCGGTCTGGTGGAAAGTAGGCAAGAGCCTCTAGTTTACTTCTTGTGATGCTTTTGTTTTCTCAGTTGTTGTTTTTCAGGGCTTTAACAAATAGACCTCAGAGTTTTGTTGCTTTCCACAATTCTCCAGTTTCGTTACAGAGGATAGGAGGGCGGGGGGATGATGGGGAGCGGCAAGTGAACAGGAACCTCTTATGGAAGGCTGGAGAGGAAATCAATTCTCTCCTTGCCTGGAGATGCAAACATAATGGAAAGATCTGGGCGTCATAGGAGACCATAGAGTGAGTCAGCAAATCAATGCTGGTTTGTTTTTTGAAAGCTAATGTGATGCTGTGATGTGTAATAATAACAGGAATACAACCTGCAGGAATCATAAAATAACTCCTTAGCATTGATCAGGGCCTTATTAAAGTGGTGTGATCAGCTTGGGGTCTGTAATTGAAGAGGGAAGTGAAGATGTCACAGAGGAAAGGGAGTGCTGTTGTGGCTAGTCCCTGAACCCTGCCTGCTGCAAGGACTCTGCACACAGACTACCCCCCCCCCCCCCCCCCCCGCCGGCTGTCGCAGTGGGTGTCGCCATGATGCCATACTGAGCCTATAGGCTCTGTGAGTGAAAGATAGGGGTAAGGCATGGTGGGGGGAAGGTTTGCCGGGAGGCAGAGAGCCTAGGGGCAAAGGCAGAACAAGGGGTTAGACCAAGGTAAGCCAGAAAGCCTGAGGCTAGGCAGGACAGCTGCAGAGGGACGCAGCCAACTCCAGCCTCAGCCAGGAAGCATTGTTTACACTTACAGCTGGGAGTCAGGTGGATTTGGCAAGGGTGGTCAGAGCACATTGCTAGGTTAGGACTGCAGGGGGGTGATTCTGCCCCAAGTGGCGAAGGTGGGGTCAGGACCAAGGGCTGGACTTGATCGCTAAGAACTCCAGCGTCCTTGGTTGGTTAAAAACGGAATTCTTGATTAAAAAAAAACCTGAGTACAAAAGCAATGCGTAATTATTGTAGGGAATTTGGAACATAAAGCAAAGCAAAAAAGAAAATACCAATTCCTTCTTAGCCTATCAGCCGGAGATAAGGTACTGGTAACATACTGGTGTTTTTTTCTCCTAGTCTTTTTTTCCCCCCTATTACATCACGAGTATTTCCTCAGGTCATTAAATATTCCTTGAAAATACCACTTTCGTTGACTGCATCGTATTCCCTTATATTAGTTACCCAACTCCCTATTGATGGACATGTTGGTGTCCATTTTGTTCACCATTATAAATGGGTGTCATTACACATAATTATTTTTCTGGATTTTGTGTCCCCCCCATAAGATGGATTTCTAGATGGGGCATTGCTGGGTCAAAGGCTTATGACGTAGGGAGCCAAGTTGCTTTTCCGAAAGGATTTTACCACTTTCCATCATCTTGGTTAGATTGTTCCCTCTTGCTATTGTTTAACTTTTATAGAGAAATTCTTCTTTTAAGGTTTTGAAGAACTTTATGTTCTCTGGTGTGAGTAGCATCTGTGGAGAAAAGGAACAGTATGGGGGTATTCTGAGTAGGAAACATTTTCTCGTGTAGCCAGTCGGGGACTGGTCTGCTACCATGGGGCATTGGTAATGTGCAGGGCAAAGGCAAGGTGAAGTCGTGCTGTGGGCCTTTCTTTCCATCATCCTTCTCTTTGGGTGGTGCTCTGCTCCTCCCCCATGGCTAATGCATTTACATGAAGGAAGCAGATGTCTTGTGCCGCTAACACTTTAGTAGGCATGCTGGCATGTGCAGTAGACTCAGGAATACAGACAAAGGAATTCTAATGTTGACATTTGAGACATTTGAGTGCCATGATGGGAGAGAAGCACTTTCTGGTGCATCACATTGCAACATGTAAATAACTGCCTTCTCTTTGCATGAATGTGAATGAGGTATTGTCTCTGCCTCAAGGCGCTTGCACTCTTATGGAGAAGACTAGAAAAGCACCCGCAACTGTACTCCAAGTACTGTGATACATGTCTGAGGAGAAAGGTGATAGGATTTCTCTCTTTTTTTGTGTGCTTTTAAAAAAATTAATTAATTTATTTATTTACTGGCTGCGTTGGGTCCTCGTTGCTGCACATGGGCTTTCTCTAGTTGCGGTGAGCGGGGGCTACTCTTCACTGTGGTGCGCGGGCTCCTCATTGCAGTGGCTTCTCTTGTTGTGGAGCTCAGGCTCTAGGCGGGTGGGCTTCAGTAGTTGTGGCATGTGGGCTCCATAGTTGTGGCTCGTGGTCTCTAGAGCACAGGCTCAGTAGTTGTAGTGCATGGGCTTAGTTGCTCTGCGACATGTGGGATCTTCCAGGACCAAGGCTCGAACCCGTGTCCCCTGCATTGGCAGGTGGATTCTTAACCACTGTGCCACCGGGGAAGTCCCTGATATGATTTCGTGATGGACTGAATATAGGGTGTAAGAGCAAGAAAAGAGTCAAGGATGTGACAAGGATGGGGAGAACCCTTTCATGCTTTTAAGTCATCCCAGGCCAGGGACCAGATATACGAGTGAAGAAGCCTTCAGATGATGCCAGTCCTCAGATGTTCAAGTCTCCTCTCAGCTGAGGCCCTAGGCATTAAGGAGCATAGAAGAGCCTTCCCTGCTCTGCTTTTTCCCAAATCCTGACCGTTGGAATCTGGGGACCCAACAAAATAGTTATTGTTTTCCATCACAAAGTGTTTTGTTGCGGGTGCTTTGCTATGCAGCAAGAGGTAGCTGAAAAAGTCACTCTAACTTCTGTGGAGAATGGAATCAAGGGAGCAAGGGTGGAATTGGAGAGACCAGTTAAGAGCTGCTGCTATAGTCAGGGTGGCCTGAGCTAAGGTGGTGGAAGAGGAGGTGGAGAAAAGCATATGCATTTGAGAGATAGGTAAGAGGGAAAAATCAAAAGTGCCTAGTGATGGGTTGGAAGTAAGGGAGAGAGAGAAGTCCTAGGTGACTTCTAGGTTTTGCCTCAAGTGACTAATTGTATGGTAGTATCTTTAAAGAGGTGGGGGAGACCAAGGGAGGGACAGGTAGGGGTAGGGGTAGACAGTTGGGAATTGTGAGTTAGGGGTTCCATTTGGGCTTTCAGAGAGCTCTTGCCATGGTCTTGACAAAAGAGGATGGTGGCTTGGAGTTTGTTATTTGCAAAAGGGAAAGAAAAGGGAAAAGGGGCATGATTCAAGACCAATTAAAGAGGGAGCAAAAAAAAAAAAAGAGGGAGCATCACCAGGACTTAAAATCGATTACATTTTTAGGACACAAAAAATAAAAATCATAAAAAAATATAATAAACTAGATATCACCAAATTTGTAAGTTTCTCGCCACATGACACCATTCAGAAAATGAATAGGTAAGTCGTAGACTGGGAGAAAATATTCACAACACTAAGACAAAGGACTTATTGCCATGATATATAAAGAACTCTTATAACTCAATAATGAGAAAATGCAGTTAAAAATGGGCAAATGATTTGAAGAAATACTTCCCAAAGGGAGAAAATACAAATGGCTGATAAGCACATGAAAAAGTGCTAAACATCATTCGTCATTAGGGAAATACATACCAAAATCATGGGATACCATTATACATTCACCGGGATGTCTAAAATTGAAAAAGATTGACTGCCACGTGTGGGGAAAGATGTGGAGCAGCTGGAATATTCAGCTGGTGGGAATGTAAAATGGCACAACCACTTTGTCAGAAATCTGGTAGTTTCATATTTAACTAAGCATACACATACCCTATGACCCAGGCATCCCACTCCTAGGTGTTTTCCCAAGAGAAATGAAATGGAAGCATGTTTCCACAAAAACACTTGTAAAAGAAGGCTTATACCAGCTTTATTACCTCCAACTGGAAAGAACCCAAATGTCCAGCAGCTGGTGAAGGGATAAACAAATCGTAGTATAGTCATGTATTGGAGTTCTACTTAACAATAATAAAGGAATGAACAAGTGCATAGATGAATCTCTATGAAGGTGAATGAAGTCTTAGCCAAAAGAGTACAAGGATATATGTTCCCGTTACGTGAAGTACTAGAATAGGCTGTGGTGAGTACAGTCAGACCAGTGGGGCTCTGATGGTGGGGGGTGTGTGTGTGTGTGTGTGTGTGTGTGTGTGTGTGTGTGTGTGTGTGGTGTGCTGACTACAGAGGGGCATGAGGGAACTTTCTGGGGTGAGTGAGACATTCTTTATCTTGATAGGGGTGTGAGTTATCCTGCTGTGTGCATTTGTCAAAACTCATCGAATGGTACACTTAAGATTTGCACATTTCTCTGTATAAATTTTACATATAAAAATCATAAACAAGCAAACAAGGGATGGAATATAGGTGGCAGGGATGAGACTGACCATGAGCATTTGCAGTGAGTTGGGTGCTGTGGAGGCTGGCTGAGTCCTTCCCTTACAGCAGCAGCTTGGAGTCACTGGTCACCACTGATGACCCCTGGGAGCCCTTACTGGGAATTGCCACTGAAGCAAGTGATCTCTGTCTGTGAAGAAAATCACTTCACTGACCTGACCAAAGAGCTACTTATGCCAGTTCAGGGAAAGCCTAGTTCCGGTTCACCTGGGACGCACCAGAGCTATTATTCCTGCTTTGCGCTTAAAATATGGGAAAAGACACTAGGAAACTGACTCTGTTTCTGAGGCGAGAAATTTCCTGTGTGAACCTAAATCACTCCAGTTCTCCTTGGCTCTGCTACTGTGCGCTCCTGTTCCCAGTTTACTGTTCTCTCCCACTCCGAACAAAGCAGTTGTTAGACTTCTAATTTGCTGGAGGATCTTCTATTATGATCAGTCCAAACACAACGAGGGAGAAAGCTCTCACTGTTGCATAATTATTTTCAGTAATTAGTAGGGCCGGGGAGTATGAAATGACTTGCCGTGTTTGTGGCTGAATAGCATGACTCTGCTTTATTTGCACCTCTTCTCCAGTGCAGAAGTTCACAGTCCTGTAGGCATACTCATTATATAAAAACAGCAAAAATAGCTTTCCGAGAACTAGGTGGGCTCATGAGAGATGCAGCCCAGGGGAAAATTGGGGAAAATGCGAGCCGTGTAAGGGCAGCCCTATTTATCTTTGAGATTTTCTTTCTTTTTTTCTTTTTTCTTTTTTTGCCATGAGTGCTAATGAATGATCCAAGATGCACGGCAGTTTTTCTCCTGCTTGTTCCTGAAGGGAAGCCAAGAGGCCTAGGAATTGGGTGAGTTCACAGTCATGTTGTAGGGATTACATATTGTGATTCTGGATGTCAGGCTGGTGAAGTTCCGAAGCTGAGTTTCTGGGGAGAAGGAGATGCTGAGTTCACCCCAGTGTTTTTTTGGTGGCTACAAGGGAATGTGCGTGTTAACGTGGGGTGCTTCTCTTTCTGTGCAGCGGGACAGTCAATCTTTGCATTGAAAAGGTCAAAGATCTTGCCTTGGAAGGGCTGCATGTGGATGGGCCAATGAGATGGGGGTGCTGATGTAGCCATTCTGATAGTTCCTCTGTCTCTCTTTGCCTGCATTGACCACAACTCCCTTTCTGTTGACACTTCTGCATCTAGAGAGGGCACTGGGAATCAGGAAGCCCAAGTTCTAGGCTTGGGCCTCTCACTGACAAGCTGTATTACTTTAAGAAAATTTTATTGAAGTATAGTTGATTCATAATGTTGTGCTAATTTCCACTGTACAGCAAATTGACTCACTTATACATATATATGTATTCTTTTTCACATTCTTTTCCGTCATGGTTTATCACAGGATATTGAATATAGTTCCCTGTGCTACAGCTGTGTTACTTGAAGCAATAACATTGTATGTCCTAGCCTCATCATTTAGAAGGTAGAGAGGGTAGCACCTATCTTACCTACCCCCTCCCAGGTTATTGTGAGGAGAAATGCAGAAAACAGGTGGCAAAGTACTTCATGAGAATATAATACTTATATAAGCAGGTGTCATCTCTGCGACATGCTTGTCTCATACACAGTGTGTATGTGAACCACCAATGACAATGGGTTATTGGTTGATTAGTCACACTGGAATTGGGCGTGAATATTTTTGTTGAAAATAGCTGGAATGAAATTGTTTAGTCATGGCTCGAGCTAATTGCCATCCAGTATACATCTGGGAGCCCCAGGAGGGGTAAATGCAATCCCATTGCCAGATGGGCTTTAGGATTTGAATGGCCAACAGCCAAGTAGCTGCCGGTTGGTTGCACATAGTAAAGGAATCACGCTACCTGCATATTCTTCCCTCTCTCTCTCTCTCATGCGTGTTGGTAAAAATGTGATTGCCTCCGGGGAAGCAGGAGCTACATGCGGAAGTCTGCGTTGTGCACTGGAATTGTCTCATGCATGGGGGCAATAAGACAGGCACTGAGATGAGAGGGTGCACCCAGCTCTGTGTCAGAGAAGTCGGCACACTCTTCTACTCAGTCTCATTGGGAGGTGGAGTGGCTGCTTAACCAACTGCTCTGCCTAATAGATATGTACTACATGCATGGAAGATGCAGGCCGAAAGGAATGAGAACATACCAAACTATACTTACCGCTAATCTCCATACAATCAAAAGTAGTCTTGTTGATGAAGAAGCACTTTGGAATCTTGCAGCTTCTCTCAACAGCCACATGAACTCGGGTGATCACTGAGTTGAAGATAACGTGACCTTATGTCTATAAACTGCTGGAAAGCCTGCATGCATTGCAGAGTACTTTAGAGTGTCCCATACTCTCATCTTGATTTTGAGTGTCACGATGACGTTGTGTAGGGGGTAGTGTGATTTTCTACGTGCTACTGATGGGAAACAGTTCAGAGAGGTGAAGTGACTTGCCTCAGGCTCACATGGCTAGAAAAGAGAAAAGGCTGGACTTGAATCCAGGTGACATGGCAGTGACAAGAATCCTGGCTTAGTGTGCAGTACAAGCCAATTTCAGCTATATTACCAGCTGTGGAAAAGATATATTGGTACTTGAAAAGAGCACATATTTCCTGAAAAATAGGGAAAATGATTCCTCTTGGTTTTGACTTTTGACCAATATCAGGGGTGAAATAAGCACTATTATCATTATTCCAAGGGATTTAACTAAGCTTTAGTGTCTTCGTTTCTTCTTGCCTTCTCCCTGTCTGCCTCCCTGCTCAGCCCCATCTTCTCTAAGAGAGAATGCAGGTGTCGTTAGAGAAAAACTGACCAGCTGCTTATGCTGCTCCAATGAGTCACTTGGGACTGTTGCGGAAAATGGGAGAAGTAAAGAAGTCAAAGTGAGTGCTTCCTTTGACCAGTGAGTTTCATCATCAATAAATAGTTGAATGCCTTCTGTGCAAATAAAGGGAGAAATGCTTACAGAGTGCGTTTCTGAATCAATAGCGAAAGATAGTATTGGCGATGTCATCAGGCTGAGAAATCTCTTAGCAATGACAAAAGAGCAGGACTGTATTCGGTTCATTTGACTTTACTGAAGATGTACACATACTTGCTCAATGGTTCTAAATATGTTGCAGGCTTAGGAATGGATTTCTTGTTTGTCTCATAATCATGAAAAGTTCGTTAAATCAAAACACGTATTTGGCAGCCCTCCCAAGGCTGTACCCGTAGCTGTTACAAAGTTGTTCATCAATGCAGTGCTTCATATGGTTACCAATTGATATTTAGAATATTTTTACTCCCCAGTAGGATGGGCACACGGGGAATTTGCAGCAATATCTGTGTAAGATACTGGACTGATGAAGCATTTGAGCTAAAGGCGGATTTGGGGTCTGCTGTGTTACCAAGGAGAGGAATTCTTTAACCAAGTCTGCAAGTATTCCAGCTCTCGTGACCGAACTTTGGGGCCACTGATTGGGGGATGGCATTAGAGACTGTTTCACCACTTGGACTTCTAAATAAATATGTGGCATTTTGAAGAGGCTGTGCGGGGAGAAAATAAAAGGATCTGGTCTCAGGTAGTACCAGACAAGCTCATGTGAAATTACTTTTTGTCAAACTCAATGTGTCCACAAACTTCAGTGGCCGCAAATGTAGCCTTTGAGAGGGATTGTGTTCTTGCTCTGTGATTCACTAGTGTCAGGCAACATGCCCTGCTAAAAAAGATGGCAAATTGGGAATGTTCTCTCTGGCTGGCAGTCCCGGGAGAACTGGGGAAAATGCAAAATCCTCGCGATCAATTGAGTTCTCATGGGACTCACCAACAGGCAAATTCACTGAAAATCAAGAGTCTCTATGGAAGGAAATAATATGGCAGAGGAAAAAGGATCGGCTTCCACAGCCAGCCCTTCACCCTTCCAACCTAGGGCTTCCTGTTTCTGTTTCTAGGCAAGAAAATCTTAATGAACTTAGGGTCATAATGGTATTGCTAAGACATTTCTTGATGCAGATGGAATCTGTCGGTGTGGCAGACGTGCAGCGAGCATGGGTAATGTTTACAGACATCACTAACTTTCTAGCAGTGCTTATCACAACATTTCACTGGCTTATAAAATGATTTGGACATTGTCGTGTGCTCAGGTTACATGTAAAACAAATTTGTCTCCCTTGAGGATTATTAAAAACCAGACTGAGGAGGAGAATGACTAAAGAGCTCTGAGAGGCTTGTATGCTTGCAAGCACAAATAAAGAATATTTCACTGAGCCTTAACTCTGATAAAGGCAGCCTAGTAAGAGGCAAAAACCCTGGGGAAGAAATCGAGCATTTCCAGTTCCTGTGGGAATGTGAATTTTACTCACTAATGAGAATATTGTGGATATATTTTGTGTAGAATGTGCTTTTCACACCAGGCCCTCAGTTGGGTATCTTGGCTGGGTTTTGCTTGGATTTGTTACCTTACAAAGTTAAACACAGGTCTAAGCCAGTCACAAAGCCTCTCTGTTAACCCAGAGCAGCATCCTTGACCAGCTTCTGGAGGTCTGTGACAGTGACCTCAGATGGCCATCAGAGGATGAAGAGGGATGGGAACGAAAAGTGAGAAGAGGAAGGTGGTAGAAAGCTTCAAGAGCCCAGTGAGCCTCCAATAAATTGCCCCAAATGATTGCTCCCTAGATGGTTTAGCATGAGATTTTCAATGGAATCTAAGGGCGAATGCTAGATTTCACTAGTGCCTCTGATGAATGGCTCAGTCCGCTTTGCTTGAAAAGAAGATCATGAAATCTCCCTTTCCCCCCGTTGCTTGTTGATTATAATGCTCCCAGGCATTTCAAAGGCAGTATATGATCTAAGGGATATAAAATGACATTTAATGACAGCATCAGTCCCATTCAGAATGGCTTTGGGTTTTCTTTCACGTTTGTTCAAGGGAGAGCCACAGGTTGGCCATCACTTGCTCAGGCTGTTTTGAAGCGCCCCTTTCTTTGCAACTCCCACATCCAGAAAGACCCCTTGCTTGGCCCAGGGATGTTAGGTTGGCGTAATATCCCCAGCACCAAAATAATAATTCTCCTTTGTATCCTTTTTGGCACTCAAATGCAAAAAGGTTTACACTTCATGAGAGTGTTAAATTAAAGTGTTGTGCTATTTGCATGAAGGAAATTGATCCATGAAGCATACATCTTACTTAGCAATGTGGTTTTCTACATCAAGCTTATGTTGAGATGATTACTTCCTGCACAATAAATATGCTAGAATAGTTTTTCAGTAGGAACAGGAGATACAGCTTGAAATATATATTCAAAGGTGGTGGCAAGGATGACCAACTGGCAGCTGGTTTGCCATTGCCCATTTATCTCCAAGCGGCCACCTGGCAAAGGGCCTTGCTCTCTCCTCTGACAGACATACATCAGACAAAGTAGGAATAGAGTTTTATACTTAGAGTGAATTTATTCCTGGAGTAAACAGTTCCAACTGAAGGAGAGTTGTGGTGAGAAGTAGTTCGTTTCCTGTTTCACTGTGAATAACCCCCAGGGAGCCAGTTGGTTTCTGGCCACTCCAAAGCAAAGGCCAACTAGCAACTGGTTTTCAACTGGTTTCATAGCCTTTCCAGGATGGATGAATGTCTGCTGGAGAATGCATAATTTTTGGTACTTGTCTTTACATTGAGATGAAGAAGTTTTGTTTTCTAATTCAGAAGAGAACTTCTTGATTCCTTGTTGCCTATTTGCCATGACATTTTGAAAAGGCAAACCAGATGCTAGATGTTGGGGAGGAAGAAGCAACTCTATTGTCAAATTGCATTCAGAGCCTGCCACATATCCCTTTGAATCTCCTCGGTGGTGACAAATCTTTGTCCTCTGAGAATAGGCTATATTTGAACAAACAGCTAAAAGTCATTAGAACCCACACTGGTGAATAAGGTGGCTGATCTTGCTCAGCAGTGAATGTTTTGGATTTTGAAATGAGCTGTGTCTCTCTGGTAAGGAGACAAATTCTCCTGTGTAGCTTCGAAGTGAGCTTTGGAGGCAGTTCTGATAAAGAGGGCTGCAGAATCAGTGTATGTCCTCCCATGGGTACCACTTAGAAGATCATCATTCACTTGGATACAGAAGTTCTGGTAGTTGGTTGAAAAAGAGAAACCACATTTTACTTTGTTGTCATGCATTGCATGAATGTGAATTATAACACCTGGAAGTTCTTTATAATATTTGCCCAATTCTGAAAAAACAGATCTTAGTGGTGGCATGGGGGACACCAAGATAATGGACTTTGGACTCAGACAGACCTAGTTCAACTTACTAGCTATGGTAGGTTTTTAAAAAATTTTATTTATTTATTTATTTATTTAATTGGCTGTGTTGGGTGTTCATTGCTGCACACGGGCTTTCTCTAGTTGCGGCAAGCGGGGGCCACTCTTCATTGTGGTGCATGGGCTTCTCCTTGCGGTGGCCTCTCTTGTTGCAGAGCACAGGCTCTAGGCACGTGGGCTTCAGTAGTTGCAGCACATGGGCTCAGTAGTTGTGGCTCACGGGCTCTAGAGCACAGGCTCAATAGTTGTGGTGCACGGCCTTAGTTGCTCCGTGGCATGTGGGATCTTCCTGGGGCAGGGCTCAAACCCGTGTCCCCTGCATTGGCAGGCGGATTCTTACCCACTGTGCCACCTAGGAAGTCGCAATGGTAGGTTTTGATTGTGTGTTAGGTTTTGACTTACCTTTCTTCATCTGTAAGTATCTATTTCACCACACTTTTTATGAGTATTAAAGGAATCCATGTACATAAATGCACATTTAGTACCATGCCGGGCACATATTAGGGGCTAAATAAATTGTTCCTGTTATCATTGTCGTTATTGTTATTACTATTACTACTACTATTGTTGCTGTTACTGCAATGAAGCAGATATCCAATGGTAGAGAAATGGTTAGGAGACTTTTGTAAGTATTCACTGATAGGATGGCACTGCTGTAGGCAGGGGACATGGGAGTGGAGGAGGTATGGAGGAAGGAGGATCAAGGTCATGGGTAGACGATGAATCTAGGGACGTTTTCAGGACAGAATGAAAGTGATCTCCATCTGTTTCTGAGCCTTCCATTTTTAGCAGAATATGTTTGTTTTTCGGGGAAGTTGGTAATGAGAGATTTGTTTAGAGTTTATTATGCAAATATTAGAGGTCAAATAACCATATTGATGTTCTCCTCAATTAAGCTGGAAATATTTAAGACATTTAGACAATTAACTGCCTTGTTTACATGAACACTATGATAAATTAAAACATCCAAGATTGGCCACAACTCACCCCTTCCACCTACCCCTCTCCCCCACCACGCGCACACACACACACATAAATGGGGTCAACAAGGTGAAATTTTAACCAGAGCTGAGTTTTCTTTTCTCTCCCAGCCACTCTGTGCTCATCGATTTCATGCTGTTTGGTCACTTTTGCCTTGGAGTCCCTCTTTTTCGCTGATGAGTTTCACAGTAATGAGAATATTTAAAGGTAGGCTCTGGGGTTTTAAATATGTGTTATGAACATGTTTCATACGCATACAGTGACTCAGTTGATCCACAAGCTTAGTCAAAAGCTCACATGAGTGGCTTTGACAGAGCTCCTGGTAAGAAGGAGATATGGTTGAGATGAGCAGCTGCAAATCCCCATGCACCATTCCTTGCGGGAACTTGAATATTTCGCAATATCAGTTGGAAAGCAATTGGTGGGAAAATGCTTGTCTCATGCACTTCTGCTTCCTTAGTCTCTTGCCCTGAAGTAAAGCTCATTTGTAGGATCATAAATAAGAAAGTAAGAAGCTGCAGAAGTCATGCAAGTGGAAGAGAGACACGTGTGTTGAGTGGTAGGCCCTCATTTGAAATGAAAGGCATTGTGGGAGGTGCCTGGGGCTCTTGGATTAATGCTGCCTCACCAAGGCCCTTGGATCACTGTGGAATCTGCATCTTCTAACTTTTTTTATTGTGCTAAAAGCCACATAAAATAAAATTTACCATCTTAACTATTTTAAGTGTACAGCTCAGTAGTGTTAAGTATATTCACCTGCTTGTGCAACAGATCTCTAGAACTCTTTTCATCTTGCAAAATGGAAACTCTGTACCCGTTAAACAGCTTCCCATTTCTCCCACCCCCTAGCCCCTGGCAACCACCATTCTACTTTCTGTTTCTATGAGTTTGACTACTTTAGATACCTCATATAAATGGCATCATACAGTATTTGTCTTTTTGTGACTGGTTTATTTCACTAAGCATAATGTCCTCAAGGTTCATCCACATTGTAGCATGTGTTAGAATTTCCTTCCTTTTCAAGGCGGAATAATATCGCATCGTATGCATGTACCACATTTTGTTTATTCATTCATTGTGGATGAACCTTTAAGTGCATCTGCCAATTTAAAGGGGACCTTTCCTCCACTGCTGCTACCTTACAATCTCACACAGTGTAAAATGTCAAAAGATAAGAAGATCTTGGCAATTAGGGAAATGCATTACAAGGATTGGCAAAATGAGGGAAGAGAGAAGAACATTATTTATTTAATTCATCATGATTCCTGCATGTTGAGGGAGTCCCGCTAGTGATACTATTTTGAAGCATAAGTAAAAAAAGTGTCAGTCAGAAGTGTCTTGGGACCAGGATTTCCAAATCTCAGTTTTCATGGACAACAGAGCCCTTGTTTATCATTAATACAGCTTCTATAAAATAATGAAAAGATTTTCAGCCTGGGTAAGGTTGAGTTGATGAATAATGTGGTAAAAGGGAGAATGTGAGTGAAAACACCTAGTACAGGGACTAGTGACATAGGAGGCTCAATAAGTGTTGATTAAAGTAATAGTTAACTATTTTTAAAACTTTTATTGAAATATACAGTAGTTGATTTACAATGCTGTGTTAGTTTCAGGTGTACAGCAAAGTGATTCAGTTTTATATATATAATGTGGTAAAAAGAATGTGAGTGAAAACACACTTTTATAAAACTTTTAAAGATGTGTATATATATATACTTTTTAAGATTCTTTTCCATTTTAGGTTCTTACAAGACGTTGAGTATAGTTCCCTGTAGGTCCTTGTTGCTTATCTACTTTTTAAAATAAATTTATTTATTTACTAATTGGCTACATTGGGTCTTCATTGCTGCACACAGGCTTTCTCTAGTTGTGGCAAGTGGGGGCTACTCTTCATTGTGATGCACAGGCTCCTCATTGCAGTGTGGCTTCTCTTGTTGCGGAGCACGGGCTCTAGGCATGGGGGCTTCATTAGTTGCGGCTCTTGGGCTCAATAGTTGTGGCTCATGGGTTCTAGAGTGCAGGCACAATAGTTGTGGCGCACAGGCTCAGTTGCTCCATGGCGTGTGGGATATTCCTGGAGCAGGGATTGAACCCATGCCCCTGCATTGGCAGGCCGATTCTTTCTTTTCTTTAACATTAACAGTCATATTTTTAATCCTTAAATTGTATATACATATTTATGAATATTAATTATACATATAAACATGTACATACACATGCACAAGTATTCCTTGTTTTACTGCTTCTGCAGATACTGCATTTTTTTGGCAAATTGAAGATTTCTGGCAGCCCTGTGTTGTACAATGATGGTTAGCATTTTTTAGCAATAGTGTTTTTAAATGCTCTTGCACACTGAATAGACTACAGTGTAGTGTAAACATAACTTTTCTATGCAAAGAGAGACCCCCAAAATTGTGTGACTCCATTTTGTATTAATTCTCTTGGTGACCAAACCAGTAATAGCTCCAACATATGCCTGTATTAGCTCTCCAGTGGGGTTGTATCATTCATTTGTTACAGAAAATGCACTCTTTTTCTTTCCTGGAGAATTGCCCACATTCTGCTTTTGGCTGATTGTGTTTTCATTTGAAATGTGAATCTATCCCTTAGGTCTGCTAGGAGCTATAGTTGATCTAGAGGCTTGGTTAATTCTGATTCAAGTTTTCATCGAGACTGTTTTATGGGCAGTGTTCTCTGTTGCCTATTACAGGACATCGGGTAGCACATGATACCTGGTTGTCCCACAGCAATAAGGGAAGAACCATAATCAGGTGATGTCAACCTGTTCCATCAAAGTTTCACCCAACAGTTTCAGTCTCCATTAACTGTGTCCTGAGCCTGTAATTTCATTAGGGCTTGCAGGATAGTGATTTTCTTAATTCTGTTCATCCTCCTCTGTGTATTTTTTAATTCACCCAATAACTTTGCTGCTCAGTTTCTTGACGACCATCCCTCCTTCACTCTACTTCAGCTGTTCATTCCCACAAGCAATCCTCTATGTAATTATTACCAGTGTCTTCAGTGTCCATCATCTCAATTTCAAGCATTCTGTCCTGCAGCAACTTTTTATATTGTCTTTCCAGTTTCATGTCCTATCTTTTAGTTCCACCCAACTGTAACCATTTATCCACAAACCCTTACTTGCCACTCCCTTTCCCCACCTCTGGCAATGCAGATTTTTTTTCCTATTAGGAACTTGTCCTAATCAACTCTATTGTGTAACTCTAAGAGCCTGTGACAGAAAAGTAAAGAAAAATGATTATTTACATAATTTACACTGTGTCTCAATAAAGCTGGGTGAGAAGATACACATGATCATATCCCTTTATCATTATGAAGTAATGATAATCCACTTTATCTGATATTATTCTCTTTTTCTTAAAGTCAACTTTCTCTGATGTTAACATAGCTATGCTAGCTTTCTGGTGTTACAGTTTGCACAGTGTATCTGTAGTTTGCACAGTGTATCTGTTCTCTTGGTTTTACTTCCAACCTGTTTGTGTCCTAGTATTTCAAGTGCAAGTCCTTTTTTTTTTTTTATAAATTTATTTATTTATTTATTGGTTGCATTGGGTCTTCCTTGCTGTGCATGGGCTTTCTCTAGTTGTGGTGAGTGGGGCTACCCTTCGTTGTGGTGCGTGGGCTTCTCATTGTGGTGGCTTCTGTTGCAGAGCACGGGCTCTAGGCAGGTGGGTTTCAGTAGCTGTGGCACATGGGCTCAGTAGTTGTGGCTCATGGGCTCTAGAGCGCAGGCTCAGTAGTTGTGACTCGAGGGCTTAGTTGCTCCGCAGCATGTGGGATCTTCCCGGACCAAGGATCGAACCCGTGTCCCCTGCATTGGCAGGCGGATTCTTAACCACTGCGCCACCTAGGAAGTCCCTGGTTATCTATTTTATGTACAGTAGTGTATATATTTTAATCCCAAACTTCTGATTTATCCCTCCCCGTTTTCCCCTTTGGTAACCATAAGTTTATAGTTAACTTTCTATTAACTATTTCATTAATATCGGTTGCATGCCTTCTGTGTGCAAGGCCTGATTGAGCAAGTGGAGTGGGGTATAGAAATATGAATTGACATAGCTGCTATTTCTTGAGCATGTCAAAGGCAAAGCTAAGTCAGAGTCAGAATTAACAAAGGGTGCTGATTCATAAACTTGCTGCAGTAACTTTTGTTTCAGCGGGGATACAAAAGTGTTAGAAAGGAGAGTAAATTTTATAGAGTATAAAAGAGGAAATATGAAGATGGTCTTTGATTGGCAAGCATTCAATTAGTGTGGGAATTTTGGAAGCAGGGGAAGCTTTCTAATTGATCTTCAGGTGTGGTTGGCAGTCCTTGGTTGGCTGCATGGGGGTAAACAAGCATTTTAGGGACATTTCAATAGAGGAAAGATTATTCAACTTTAAGAGGGTGGAAGGTTGTCTGTGGCTGGCCATTTCCTGGAACAAGTCAGGGTTGATGGGGTGTGTTTTTGTGGTCAAACTGTCATCATGGTCCTTATGGTGAAGTACAGAGATGTTAAATAACTTGTCTAAAGACCCATATTTGGTAAGTAGCAATATTCTTTAGAAAACATGATCTGTAGTGACAGATGGGAAAGAAGGGACACTGGTCCTGTTACAGAAGAGAAGGCTAAGACATGTGCCTGGTGGAGAGGTATTTATTCTCACTAAAATCATCATCTCCATCATCATCCCCTTAAACAAAATTTATTAAGTGCCAACACCATATGCTGAATGAGGCCTTTAGGATTTCAAGAAAGAAGAAGTAATAGATTTGTTTTTCTCAGCAAAAAGAGGAGCATTTTGTGATATTTTTGTTTGCTCATGCATTTCCCCGTCTTAAGATAATCCAACTTTATTTTTCTTCAGTTGTTATTGCTTCTGAAGGGGAAAATGAAAACAATTGTATGCCAAATGCTTCTCAGCAGCAATAATCTATATTGTCATTTCTCAGAAGTCCCAATGAGAGATTGGAAAGAGCTTTGTCAGGCCAGTGAAAGAAGAGAGGGGGTGTCTCTCATCTCAGGTATCTAAGCAAAGCTTAGATGATGTTGATTTTGAATTTGATGCATGAGAAGTCAAAATAGCATATTGCAAAGTAATATATTCTGCTAAATTCAGATTAGGGCCCTAAGGTCTAGGAGGGGTCCAGGGGACCTTTCTCAGGAAGTTTCCACCTTCCATTTTCCTTGGATTAAGTAGTGCGGACACTAACAGGTGCAGAAGAGGAATGAAGCCATTGTTGTTCTGCCTTACCTGTAGGGCATTTCTCAGATTGTTTCTGGGAATGGGGGAAGGAAAGAAATTTCATCTTGGAAACAACCATAGCCATAGTCTCAGCCACAAGCTCAAAACAAAGGATTCAAAACTGTAGGTAGTCAATGTAACATCTGGAATCCTATGAAATGTGCCATTGCTTTCTTTTTTCTTTTTTTCCCTACGTGTGGGCCTGTCCCACTCATTTTTCCTCTGTATCTATCTATCGCCACTATCTCTGTCTGAGAACTATGATGGGTATATGGGTGTGCAAAGAACTTCAGGCAGACAGGGAGACATCTGCTCTTCAACTGTTACACGTGTGGGAGGGCAATGAAAATCCTGACTGTCAGAACTATCCTTTTTTGAATGTTCACCATGCCCCGGGAAGGGCATGTGTCTTGTCTCTTTTAATCCTCAGAAGAACCCAGTGGGGTAGGCACTATTATTAGCATTTCCATTTTATGGATGAGGAAATTGGGACTCCAAGAAATTAGGTAATGTGCTCAAGGTCAGACAGTTAGGACAGGGGAGGAGTTTGGACTAAAAAGCCAGCTCTGTCAGCTTTGTTGGACTTGACACTTTGGGATTTCTTTCTGACCTAATTTTCATATTAAGTACTAAAACCTGCTTATTGAAATACATGTAATTTTTGCCTTACAAGCATGCTTAGAACCAAAATTCTGGAGACCTTGGGAAGTTGGTTTGAAAAGGCTGAAACCAATCCACAGCTTATGACTAGCCTCCTTCCTCGAGCTTGGGAGACTTGGCCCTCTAAGTGGAAAGTGGAAGTCCGAGTGCAGGTGTATCAGGTACAGGTGCTTCAGTGGCTGTGCAATGACAGTTAAGAGAAAGAAAACAGGTTCTAGAGAAACCCTAGCAGGTCGTTCGGGAAGTCATCTTTGGACTGACCTCATTTACTCCCCCCACGTTGCTGATGAGAAAACAGGCTGAGAGAGTGCCAGTGGGGTTACCAGGTGAGTTAGTGGCAGATCTTGGACTTGTTTCTGGGTTTTCCAGACTAGAACTCTGCTTGAGAATGCTGCCTGATTTTGCACTTGGGACGTTTCTTCTTTTTTTTAGTGTCATGACTAGTGACAAGAACTGGTGGCAGCAGGCCTGGGAGCTGGGAGTGGGTGTTTCTGCACTTCGTTAAGATGGAGGGCAAAAGAGAAGTGAGGACAATTTTTCTGAGCTAACTTTGAGGAGCAGGAGTGTTAATTACAATCATTTTGCTGTGTTGATATGGCTTTATCAGTTTGACTCAATTGAAAAACAAAGTGTAGAATGTTGTCTGCTAGAAAATGGCCATTTGAGAGAAGAAAGATGGTGGTGAAGCAGAAGGACGTGGAATGCATCCCTCTCCACAGATGCATCAGGAATACATCAAAAGATGCAATAATTCCCACAGAGAACCAGCTGAACACCAGCAAATGACCTTGGACAGCAGAAAGGACTGCAAAGATCTCGACATAACTGGGACAAGCAACTTCTGAAGTCTGCACTACTCCATCAGAAGGCAAGTAGGAGGCTCTGGGGAGGGAGCACTGAATCCAGGATGCTAGACTACTAGGGAGTCCTCAGACACAGGGAAGATTAACTGCAGAGAACTCTCACAGAGCTCTGTATCAGAGTCTAAGACTTGGCTTTGTCCAACTGTCTGCAACTGCCAGTGCTGGACACCTCACATGAAACTGCAAACAAGAAAGGAACAAAAACCCACCCATCAGCACACAGACTACCTAAAGCCATGTTAACCTCACAGATACCCTAAAACAAACCTCCTCACACGGCCCTGCTCATCAGAGAGAAAAGACACAGAGCCACACACTGGAAAACAGACAGCAGACCCCCCCCCCCACCAGGAAGCCTACTCAAGACACTGGACAAACCCCACCACAGGGGGCAGAGGGCAGAAACAAGAGGGATTACTACTAGGCAGCATAGGGAAAGGAGACAGCAAATCCTATATATTAGACAAAATGAGAAAACAAAGAAACACCATGCAGGCAAAGGAGCAGGAAAAAAACCCCACAAGACCAATTAATGAGGAGGAAATAGGAAAATTGCCTGAAAAAGAATTCAGTGTAATGATAGTAAAGATGATCCAAAATCTCGATAACAAAATACAGAAAATACAAGAAACAGTTAATAAGGACTAAAGCACAAACAAACAGTAACGGACACAAAATAACCGAAATTAAAAATACTCTAGATGGTATAAACAGCAGAATAACTGAGGCAGAAGAACGAATAAGTGAGTTGGTAGATAGAATGGGGGAAATAACTGCCCCAGAGCAGGAAAGAGAAGAAAGAATAAAAAGAATGGAAGACAGTCTCAGAGACCTTGGTGACAACATTAAGCGCACCAACATTCGAATCATAGGCATCCCAGAAGAAGAAGAAAAAAAAGAAAGGGTCTGAGAAAGTATTTGAAGAGGTTATGGTGCAAAACTTCCCCAACATGGGAAAGAAATAATTAATAAAGTCCAAGAAGTGCAGAGAGTCCCATACAGAATAAACCCAAGGAGAAATACACCTAGGCACATATTAATCAATCTAATGAAAATTAAACACAAAGAAAAAATATTGAAAGCAGCAAGAGAAAAGCAACAAATAACATATAAGGGAAAACCCACAAGGATAACAGCTGACCTTTCTGCAGAAACTCTGCAGGCCAGGAGGGAATGGCAGGATATACTGAAAGTCTTGAAAGAGAAAAACCTACAGCCAAGAATACTCTACCCAGCAAGAATCTCATTCAGATTTGAGGGAGAAATCAAAAGCTTTCCAGACAAGCAAAAGTTAAGAGAATTCAGCACCACCAAACCAGCCTTACAACAAGTGCTAAAGGAACTTCTCTAAGTAGGAAACACAAGAGAAGGAAAAGACCTACAAAAACAAACCCAAAACATTTAGGAAAATGGTAATTGGAACACACATGTCAGTAATCACTTTAAATGTAAATGGATTAAATGCTCCAACCAAAGGACACAGACTGGCTGAATGGATACAAAAACAAGCCCCTTCTATATGCTGCCTACAAGAAACCCACTTCAGACCAAGGGATACATATAGACAAAGTAAAGGGATGGAAAAAGATATTCCATGCAAATGGAAGTCAAAAGAAAGCTGGAGTAGCAACACTCATATCAGACAAATTAGATTTTAAAGTAAAGACTATTACAAGAGACAAGGAAGGACACTACATGATGATCAAGGAATCAATCCAATAAGAACATATAACAATTGTAAATATCTATGCGCCTAACACAGGAGCACCTCAATACATAAGGAAAATGCTAACAGCCTTAAAAGGGGACATCAACAGTAACACAATAATAGTAGGCGACTTGAACACCCCACTTACATCAATGGACAGATCATCCAAACAGAAAATAAATAAGGACACACAAGCTTTAAATGACACATTAGACCATCTCGACTTCATTGCTATTTATAGGACATTCCATCGAAAAAATACAGAATACACTTTCCTCTCAAGTGCACACAGAACATTTTCTAGAATAGATCACATCTCGGGTCACAAATCAAGCCTCAGTAAATTCAAGAAAATTGAAATCATATCAAACATCTTCTTCTCTGACCATAATGCCATGAGACTAGATATCAATTACAGGAAAAAAGCTGTAAAAAATACAAACACACGGAGGCTAAACAATACACTATTAAACAACCAAGATATCACTAAAGAAATCAAAGAGGAAATCAAAAAATATCTTGAAACAAATGACAATGAAAACACAACAACCCAAAACCTATGGGACATAGCAAAAGCAGTTCTAAGAGGGAAGTTTATAGCATTACAGTCCTACCTCAAGAAACAACAAAAATATCAAATAAACAACCTAACCTTACACCTAAAACAATTAGAGAAAGAAGAACAAAGAAACCCCAAAGTGAGCAGAAGGAAAGAAATCATAAAGATCAGATCAGAAATAAATGAAAAAGAAAGGAAGGAAACAATAGCAGATATCAATGAAACTAAAAGCTGGTTCTTTGAGAAAATAAACAAAATTGATAAACCATTAGCCAGACTCAGGGAAAAAAGGGAGAAGATGCAAATCAACAGAATTAGAAATGAAAAAGAAGTAACAATGGACATCACAGAAATACAAAAGATCATGAGAGACTACTGCAAGCAACTATATGTCAATAAATTGGAAAACCTGGAAGAAATGGATACATTCTTAGAAAAATACAGTCTTCCAATACTGAACCAGGAAGAAATAGAAAATATGAACAGACCCATCACAAGTACGGAATTTGAGGCTGTGATTAAAAATCTCCCAACAAACAAAAGCCCAGGGTCAGATGGCGTCACAGGCGAATTCTATCAAACATTTAGAGACGAGCTAACACCTATCCTTCTCAAACTCTTCCAAAATAGAGCAGAAGGAGGAACACTCCCAAACTCATTCTACGAGGCCTCCATCACCCTGATACCAAAACCAGGCAAAGATGTCACAGAAAGGAACATTACAGGCCAATATCACTGATGAATATAGATGCAAAAATCCTCAACAAAATACTAGCTAACAGAATCCAACAGCACATTAAAAAGATCATATACCATGAACAAGTGGGGTTTATCCCTGGGATGCAAGGATTCTTCAATATACGCAAATCAATCAACGTGATACATCATATCAACAAATTGAAGGTTAAAAAGCATATGATCATCTCAATAGACGCAGAAAAAGCTTTTGACGAAAATAAACATCCATTTATGATAAAAAGCTCTCCAGAAAATGGGCATGGAAGGAAATTACCTCAACATAATAAAAGCCATATATGAGAAACCAAAAGCCAACATCGTTCTAAATGGGGAAAAGCTGAAAGAATTCCTTCTAAGAACAGGAACAAGACAAGGGTGCCCACTCTCACCATTATTATTCAACATAGTTTTGGAAGTTTTAGCCACAGCAATCAGAGAAGAAAAAGAAATCAAAGGAATCCAAATTGGAAAAGAAGAAGTAAAATTGTCACTCTTTGCAGATGACATGATATTATATATAGAA
Organism: Hippopotamus amphibius kiboko; assembly: GCF_030028045.1. Taxonomy (NCBI): domain Eukaryota; kingdom Metazoa; phylum Chordata; class Mammalia; order Artiodactyla; family Hippopotamidae; genus Hippopotamus; species Hippopotamus amphibius. The sequence continues at coordinate 16,693,885 of NC_080203.1, read as the reverse complement.
AACCCTAAAGATGCTACCAGAAAACTGCTAGCACTAATCGATGAATTTAGTAAGGATGCAGGATACAAAAGTAATGCACAGAAGTCTCTTGCATTCCTATACACTAACAATGAAAAAGCAGAAAGAGAAATTAAAGAAACTCTCCCAATTACCATTGCAACCAAAAGAATAAAATACCTAGGAATAAACCTGCCTAAGGAGGCAAAAGACCTGTATGCAGAAAACTATAAGACACTGATGAAAGAAATCAAAGATGACACAAACAGATGGAGAGACATACCATGTTCTTGGATTGGAAGAATCAACATTGAGAAAATGATTATCCTACCCAAAGCAATTTACAGATTCAACGCAATCCCTATCAAATTACCAATGTCATTTTTCACAGAACTAGAGCAAGAAATCTTACGATTTGTATGGAAATGCAAAAGACCCCGAATAGCCAAAGCAATCTTGAGAAGGAAAGATGGAGTTGGTGGAATTAGGATTCCTGACTTCAAAGTATACTACAAGGCCACAGTGATCCAGACAGTATGGTACTGGCACAAAAATAGAAAGGAAGATCAATGGAACAGGATAGGGAACTCAGAGGTAAACCCAAGCACATATGGGCACCTTATCTTTGACAAAGGAGGCAAGAATATACAATGGAAAAATGACAGCCTCTTCAATAAGTGATGCTGGGAAAATTGGACAGCAGCATGTCAAAGAATGAAATTAGAACACTTCCTAACACCATACACAAAAATAAACTCAAAATGGATTAAAGACCTCAATGTAAGGCCAGACACTATAAAACTCCTAGAGGAAAATATAGGCAGAACACTCTTTGACATACATCAAAGCAAGATCCTTTTTGACCCACCGCCAAGAATAATGGAAATAAAATCAAGAGTAAACAAATGGGACCTAATGAAACTTCAAAGCTTTTGCACAGCGAAAGAAACCGTAAACCAGACAAGAAGACAACCCTCAGAATGGGAGAAAATACTTGCCAACAAAGCAACAGACAAAGGATTAATCTCCAAAATATACGAGCAGCTCATGCAGCTTCATACCAAAAAAGCAAAGAACCCAATCCACAACTGGGCAGAAGACCTAAATAGACATTTCTCCAAAGAAGACATGCAGATGGCCAACAAACAGATGAAAAGATGCTCAACATTACTAATCATTAGAGAAATGCAAGTCAAAGCCACAATGAAGTATCAGGTCACACGGGTCAGGATGGCCATCATCAAAACATCTAGAAACAATAAATGTTGGAGAGGGTGTGGAATAAAGGGAACTCTCCTGCACTGTTGGTGGGAATGTAAGTTGGTACATCCACCATATAAAACAGTGTGGAGGTTCCTTAAAAAACTAAAAATAGAACTACCGTATGATCCAGTAATCCCACCACTGGGCATATATCCAGAGAAAAGCATAATCCAAAAAGAAACATGTACCATAATTTTCATTGCAGCACTATTTGCAATAGCCAGGATATGGAAGCAACCTAAATGCCCATTAACTGATGAATGGATAAAGAAGATGTGGCACATATATTCAATGGAATATTACTCAGCCATAAAAAGGAATGCAATTGAACTATATGTAATGAGGTGGATAGACCTAGAGACTGTCAACGGAGTGAAGTAAGCCAGAAAGAGAAAAACAAATATTGTATGCTAACTCATATATACAGAATCAAAAAAAAAAAAAAAAAGAAATGGTACTGATGAACCCAGTGACAGGGCAAGAATAAGGATGCAGATGCAGAGAATGGACTGGAGGACACGGGGTTGGGGTGGCGGGGGGCAAAGGGGAAGCTGGGACGAAGCGAAAGAGTAGCATAGACATAGATAGACTACCAACTGTAAAAGAGATAGCTAGTGGGAAGTTGCTGTATAACACAGGGAGATCAAGTCGATGATGGGTGATGCCTTAGAGGGCCAGGACAGGGAGAGTGGGAGGGAGTTGCAGGAGGGAGGGGACATGGGGATATATGTATAAATACAGCTGATTCACTTTGGTGTACCTCAAAACTGGTACAAGAGTGTAAAGCAATTATATTCCAGTAAAGAGCTTAAAAAAAAAAAGAAAATGGCCATTTGATGCTGGTGCCTGATATTTAAATATAGTCTGCAGTACAAACAGAGGTGCGTATGGCCATCTCAGGAAGTTCCAAGTGACTCTTGTCTCTGTCACAGAACCTAAGTGCATTTGGACACAATTATCAACAATTTCCTTCTAATGAGTCTGATTAATCCATATATACAGTTGACCCTACTCATTAACAATCCCTATGCAAATGCTTCACAGAGGTACTTTGATTCTACCTGTTAAATGTCATATAAGGTTTCCAGAGAAAGTTCAATACAGCTCTGCAAACGGAATCGGGAAAGATCAGCTCACTAAGGTCTTTCCTGGCCGTATTTGCTTTCCGTTGCACATGTGTTTCCCCCTCCCTGCTCTCATAGCATCTTAGGAAAAAGCCTCCCTACATTGAAAAAATATAAGAGCAGCTTTGGGGAAATGGGGGAGCATTTTGTCAGGGCTCCTTCATCCTGACTTTTGCATTTACACCTCATTTCTTTTCAGGCTCTGGATGGTTGGGCCACTGCTAATTGGTACAGCTGGTTTGACATTTAAATGAGTTGAGTAGCAGGTGGAGCAGCTGATGGGGGACAAGACCTCTGGGAAAGCCAGGGAGGTAGCTGCTGGGGAGGGGGAATTATCTTGTGGAGTCTGAATATTCTAGGAGCTACTAGCAATGAGCAGTAAATCTCCCATCCCCCAGCCCCTGACAGCCCTTGTTGTTCACAAAGCCACCCAAATTCCTTCAGCCACCCTTACAACCTGGGGCCATCACATATCATTGGCACAGCCCATTTCAAGTAACAGGTAGTTCCTATTCCTCTTAAGGCCCAAGGCTTTCCTGCCTTCTTCTCTATATCCATGCTTTTCTCTCCAGCCCTGCTCTGTTTTGTTAAATCCAGTGGTCAGTTTTCAGTCCTTCTCCTCTTAATGTCTCAGCAGTATTTGACCCAGTGACTGCTCCCTCTTTCTTGAAATTCTCTCCTCCCTTGGCTTCTGGGACACCTCCCTCCCCAGAATTTTCTCCTACCTCTCTGGCCTCCCCTTTTTTCTTTTTCTTTTTTTAAAAATTTATTTATTTATTTAATTTGTTTATTGGCTGCTTTGGGTGTTTGTTGCTGCACACGGGCTTTCTCTAGTTGCGGCGAGTGGGGGCTACTCTTTGTTAAGGTACTTGGGCTTCTCATTGCTGTGGCTTCTCTTGTTGTGGAGCATGGGCTCTAAGTGCGTGGGCTTCAGTAGTTGTGGCACATGGGCTCAATAGCTGTGGCTCACAGACTCTAGAGCACAGGCTCAATAGTTGTGGTGCACGGGCTTAGTTGCTCTGTGGCATGTGGGATATTCCTGGAGCAGGGCTCAAACCTGAGTTCCCTGCATTGGCAGGCAGATTCTTAACCACTGTGCCACCTAGGAAGTCCCCTCCCCTTTTTTCTTTATCAGGCTCATCTTCCTCCTCTTCCCAACTTATGAATGTTGGAATGACCCAGGACTGAGTCCTGGTCCCTCTTCCCTTTTCTGCATTTTCTCCTAGCAAATGATTTCATCTAGCAAGAACAAAACAAAACAAAAACAAGAAGCAAAACAAAACCAAAAGACCGCAACCAAAAAACTCCACAAAAACCAAATCAACAACAACAAACCAAACAACAACAGCAACAGAAAGTCCTTGCAAAGACATAGAGTACATGAAGGGGATGCTGTATTTTGGTAAATAAGGTTGGGAATGTTTGGGAACCAGACGGTAGAAGGCGATGGCTGTCAGGCTAAGGTCTTTTATTTTGTAGGCAGTGTGGTTCAGGATGAGGGCACTTAGAGGCATGTGAGCAGGAGAGTGGCGTGATCAGACCCACAGTTTTGGAAGACGTATCAATAGGCAGACCATGAGAGCGTATCTTTTCCTCTGAAGAGGTAAAGGCAGTAAAAATCCTCTTCCATTTGGACAGGTAATAAAGAGTTGCGTTCAAAAATCTGCTCAAATACTTGGCAAAACAGATGGGGTCTTTTTTAAAAATTTATTTATATATTTATGTATTGATTGGCTGTGTTGGGTCTTCGTCACTGCACACAGGCTTTCTCTAGTTGCAGCGAGCAGGGGATCCTCATTGTGGTGGTTTCTCCTATTGCAGAGCATAGGCTCTAGGCGTGTGGGCGCTAGGCACATGGGCTTCAGTAGTTGTGGCACATGGGCTCAATAGTTGTGGCTCACAGACTCTAGAGCACAGGCTCAATAGTTGTGGTGCACGGGCTTAGTTGCTCTGTGGCATGTGGGATCTTCCTGGAGCAGGGCTCGAACCTGTGTCCCCTACATTGGCAGGCGGATTCTTAACCACTGTGCCACCAGCAAAGTCCCCAAATGGGGTCTTAACTTTCACTGTTCTACAGAGCTTCAGTGTAGCCATAGTCTTAGGTGAGTGCTAAGCAGCTTTCTTGGCTCTTAATCGTTTTCAAGTAGCTGCTGAGCGGGTCAGGCAGACAAGCGTCTTCCCTTTCTAGGCCTAGGTCTGGTGGAGAGAACACTAAGATCCTGGGGCAAGTTATGTACATGTTTGAGCCCCGAAGTCCTTATTTTAACTTTCCTTAGTTTTTCTGCATTATGGTCACATATTTCAGGTCCTTAAACCCAGGATAGTTATTACAGCCAATTACAATAGCAATTTCCCCCAAGATACTGACTTTGTTCTGCAAATGGCGCATTCATAATTACATTATTTTTATGCATAACTGTAAAATACCAAAAGTCATCTAATATATCACTGACAAGAGGTAAGTTTTAGAGACTTTAAAAAAAATTGCTGAAAAAGTTAGATGACTTTTTATTATTATTATTCTCTTAGAGCCCCAACAGCTGTCATTCGTGATTGAAAATAACATCTGATTGGCTGGTATCAGCATTAGGGTTTGAAGTGAGGAAACTGGAAAAACGAGCCCCATCTCCTGTTTTGTAGTAATTTTTTTCAATTGCTTTTCTGTATTATCCTTTGATCATGGAATGTGGCTGTGGTCTTCTGTGCTGGAAATGTTTTGGTTTTCTGTTTTCCCAGTGGAGGCCTTTCTCTTCCGTTTCTGATTCATGCACTTAATAACATTTCCAGATATTATCTCTGAACATTAAACTAATGCCATTTGGGGACCCTCCTTAAAACCTAGAACCTTTGGTTGGAGGAGAGGGATAGGATGGAGGAATTTCCTATTAGTGTTCAGCAATGAGAGTTTGCCTGTAATAAATAAGAAATGATTGTACAGTCATGAGATAGATTTTGGCTTTTAAGCTTGGGAGGCAGTATAGGTTGCATGTAAGAATGCTTTCATTCCTCAAAAGCTGGCTGGAAGCAAGCTTTCTTTGGGATCTGTCTTAAGAGACAGTTTACAAACCAAACAGGAGCACCAGGTGGTGGTTGTTTTAACTAAAGTAGCATCACTTAGCACCCTTGGCCCCCTCCACCCGCCCCACCCTGCAGGCCCAACAGATCTGGTTCTGAATAACTTATGACTATTTGCAAAACCTTAAGCCCACACCCAAAGGATAAAGATGTGTGGCCACTGAGGGCATTGGAAGTTTGGGCTGCAGGTCCAGAAGGCAGTTTCACAAGAGGTAGTCACACATCTGAGATCTTCTCTGGAGGGTGGAGGGCCTCCAAGGGGGTCAATATAACACAAAGCACACTCATGTCTATGGTTAAGGACTGGTGTCACCTTTCTTTAGGATTTAAAAATATAATAACTTTATTGCTTTTTTCCCTGTTATAAAAGTAGTTCATATTCATTGTGGTAATTTAAAAAAACATGCAATAACAAAGAAGAAAATAAAATCTATTAATAATACCTCCCTTTTTATGGCTGAGTAATATTCCATTGTATATATGTGCCACATCTTCTTTATCCATTCATCTGTCGATGGACATTTAGGTTGCCTCCATGTCCTGCCTATTGTAAATAATGCTGCAGTGAACATTGTGGTACATGTATCTTTCTGCTGCTGCAGAGCACAGGGAGATCAGCTCGATGCTTTGTGAAGACCTAAAGGGGTGGGATAGGGAGGGTGGGAGGGTGGCTCAAGAAGGAGGGGATATGGGGGTACATGTAAACATATAGCTGATTCACTTTGTTGTGTAGCAGAAACTAACACAAAACTGTAAAACAATTATACTCCAATAAAGATGAAAAAATTAAAAAAATATAGTACCTCCCATCCAGAGACAGTCCCTACTAACACTAGGCGGTTATGTTCCCAGATGTTTTCTAGACACAACACACACTCACAAATATTCATCTATCAGCAAGTTCTGTCAGTTTTACTTCTTAAATTTATCTTTATATCTTATTGCTACTTCTGCTGTTACCATGATCCAAAGATCTCCTTCTCTCCCTTGGACAACAGCAATAGCTTCCTGACTGGGATATCTGCCTTCACCTTGCCCTGCTCCAAATCATTTTCCCTCTTGTGGCCACTGTGGCCTTTTTGAAACACAAATGAAATCATCCCCTCCCCTCCCCACTAAAGCCCTGCTTAAATATCCCTATTGTTGTTAGGACAAAGACAAACCTTCACTGGCCTACAAGGATCTCGTGATCTGTCCACTTTCTTCAGCCTTATCTCATGACAGTCTCTCTACCATTCCCTACCTTAGCCACTCTGGCCTTCCCATCATTTCCTCAACCGATTTTCCATCTTGGAGCCTTTGCCTTTGCTATTTCTAGAACACTGTTTTATGCTGCTTCCTCAGAGAGGTCCTCCTTGATCACTCCATCTAAATTAGACCCTCCTTGTTATCTCATTTTCCCCTGAGGCTGACTGTGATTAGTACCTGCCCTACCTGTGTTGGTCTGGTAGGAGGTTTTCAAACTGGGAACAAAGGGAGAACACAGTTGGAACTGAGCAACCCCCAGATGTACTCTCAAAGTCCTGGCTTGTTCCCACACCTTGTTCTGTCTCCACGTCCTATCTCCTCTGAACCCTCACTGGTCTTCCTGCTGTATCTTACTGGTCTCCAGGTTACTGCAGCCCATTTCCTGACATTACCCCAGACTTTACGTACTTTTTTTGGCTTCTGTCATCTAAATTTTGTTCTCTACTTTGTCCATTGACCCTTGGCTCTTCTTTCCTGGGAATTCACAGAAATCTTGGAAAGGCAATGAGTTTTCCAAAATTTATGGAATGGGAGTTGAATATTCATACAATGGTAAGTTGTTCAGCAATAAAAGTGAATGAAATACTGATATATGCAATAGCATGGTCGAATCTCCAAAATATGTTGAGTGAAAGGAGAAAGACACAAAAGATTACAGACTCTATGATTCCATTTATAAGAAGTTCTAGAACAAAACCTAACTATGGTGAAAAAATTGTAACAATTGTTGCCACTGGTGGATGAGTAGGGATTGACAAGGAGAGGAGGCATAAGGAAATTTACCAGGGTGATAAAAAATATTCTACACCTTGTTAGAAGTTTGGTTTACACAGATTTATGCATTTGTCAGAACTCATTGAATGGTATGCTTAAGATATGTGCATTGTACCTTTTACAAATTTTGACTTAAAGAAAAGAACCATTAACAAATATTAAACTCTAGTTAAAAATGCGTACTGTAGTGTTTAAGGATGAAGTGTACTGATGTTTGCAATTTACTTTGAAATGCATCCAAAAATAAGATAGGTTGATCAATGGATAGATATGTGATAAAGTGAATCTAACAGGATATTCGTTGCATAATATAGGTGATGTGTATATGTGTGTTCACTGTACAAATCTTTCAAAATTTTCTGAATTTTTTATATTTTTCTAATAAAAATATAGGGGAAAATGTGCTAGACTGAAAACCTCTCTGCACTATGAAATCTTTTGTAAAGTAAATACACTGGAAATGATTGGTTATTAGAAATGATTTCCACCTAACCTGTCTGTTTTGGAATATGGAGGGTATTTTGAAAGGGTAAGGCCCACCTCTAATGGGTATATACACCAAGAAACAAGGTCTTAGCAGAATTCTTATACCACCCTGGGGATGCTGGGAGCCAGGGAGATATTTTGCAAATAAGTAAGGAACAGAAATTAAGATGTGTGTGCATGTATAGAGGGGGATTAGTGATTCCTGATTCACAGTCCAAACTATCTAAAACCGAGGCTTCCTCTGTGCCTAAACACCAGGCTGGAAAGGAGGTGAGGCTTCACAGCCTCAGAATGGGATTGTTTTAGAAGCTAGGAGACCAGTTACCTTAAACTTTAGGGTAACTTGCCTGCATTTCTCTAGCCAGGAAAGATAGGAGGGAGCAAAATTTTCAGGGGCTCTGAAAACTCTCTTTGATCGTGAACTTTCTGGAAATTCTGCAAGACTGTAAGCTTTATGATAGACTCAGTCTGTCTTGTTCAAAACAGTTTCCTTGGCGTTCAGCACAGAGTCTGGCACTCAACAAACACCCACTAAATATATGAGTGTGTCACTGAATGAATACAATTTGTTGGTTCTGGTGTAGCTAACTTCTTTCAGGGCTCAGGTTTGCTGCAATTTCCTCCAGGAGTCAGTCCCTGAGAGTCTCCCTTCCCATCCCAGGCCCTATTAAGCCCTTCTTCTATATCCTTCTGTTGTTGTTGTTTTAACCTTCAGTGCATTTTAAAGTTAAAGTTACAGTTTTTTGTTTGTTTGTTTTTGGCTGCGTTGGGTCTGCATTGCTGCGTGTGGGCTTTCTCTAGTTGGGGCCCGTGGGCTTAGTAGTTGTGGCGCGCGGGCTTGGTTGCTCCGTGGCATATGGGATCTTCCTGGACCAGGGGTCAAACTCGGGTCCCCTGCATTGGCAGGCCATCAGGAAAGTCCCTAAAGTTAGAGTTTTAATGTCTGTCTCCCCCACTTGCCACTAAGTCCCATGAGGGCAGAAGTGGTGCTTGTCTCAGCTACCACTGTTCCTCTAGTGTCCGGTAGAGGGAATGCATAGATTTAGTGGAGGACAGTCCTTCCCTGATCTGAGTAAGTTATCCTGCTGTGTGTTCACACTCTGCTTTTCCCAGTGGGAATTAGACTTTGTCTCCCTCGATGTGCTGGGCACAGGATGGGCGTTAGTCAAGTACAGTTCATGATGGCTGGGATCGTCATGTACAAAGACATTCCTTCTCACTGGAAACGGCTGACATTGAGGTTTTGCCTACAATACACAATGGCCAAACAGCTTTAATAGGGACTAAACCAGCAGATGTAAATATCTGTGGCCTGCTCTGACTGACAGAATGCTTTTTAATGAATCATATCAAACTGTTGTCAAAGCCTGGCTCGGTTAACTTAAGAGGAGGTTAAGTAGAGGTATTTAAGGCAGCCAACATGGTTCATGGCCCTTGGTTCTCACCCCTGCCCCTGACAACTCCAGTGGTAGCTAGGAGTGATTGGAGACTTGTCTGTAAGTTTCCAGGTAGCTAGGGGCAGAGGCTGTAGAATAAAGTTGCCCCCTTAAAACTGCAGTCCAGGAGAGACCTGGGGATTGGGGACCATCTGCCCAGGTTGTGGCTATAGGCACTGCCCTGCCATGTGGCCAGTGGCCAAAAAGTGTGCAGGTGGTAGAGCTCTGAATAGCATGCCCTCTGGGTCCAGGAAGACATCCTGCTTATGCTGTTACAGGAGCAGATGCAGACACAGAATAGTTCCTAATGTAAATGAACCCAGGGGCTATGAGACACGGCTGCTTGTACCACTCTTAATTTCCCTAATGGTCTGCTTCCGTGTGCCATGTGGAGGGAAAAAAACAACAACCAAGAATAAAAAAGATATTGCTGTTGAAAAGACACTAATAAGACTTTCACTTAGGATTTTTTCTTCTCCTTATTGAAAACAAGTAACTTGAGTAGTAAGTATATCCTTGGTGAGGCTAACTGTAATATCATTTATTGTCCAAACTATAACCCTTTTGAAAATGAAAGAAGACACTAACAGTGTCTGGACCACAAACATAGCCTGCAACTATCCCAGACAATCTGGGATCTGTATGGTCCCTCCAGCCTTGACCATCAGCTTGGATAAACTTAAAGCTCTCTTGAACCCTGGCATCCAGCAACATGGAATGTTTTCGATGGCTGATAAATTGCAGGCCTAGGAGAGTGCAAGCAGCAGTCACACAGCCATGGAATCAACAGATGAAGAGCATTTGCTATGTGAGCAGGGCTATTTGGTCATCCATCAGTCAATTCTCACACACACAGAGGTGCATGCACAAGTAGGGTGGCTGGCAGCAGCCTCATCTTCAAGTGTAATAATGATAGCTGGCAACCATTCAGCACTTGCTATATGCTAGGCATTGTGCGAAACACTTGTCATGCCTTAGGTCACACTGCGCATTTGTTACGCTGCTGCCGTACATGTGGAAGGTATTTAGCGATTGCTTTTTAAAAAAAATTATGTATGTATTTATTTATTTATTTTTGGCTGCATTGGGTCTTCGTTGCTGCACGTGGGCTTTCTCTAGTTGTGGCAAGTGGGGCTACTCTTCGTTGCGGTGCGTGGGCTTCTCATTGCAGTGACTTCTCTTGTTGTGGAGCACGGGCTCTAGGCATGTGGGCTCAGTAGTTGTGGCTCACAGGCTCTAGAGCACAGGCTCAGTAGTTGTGGCGCACGGGCTTAGTTGCTCTGTGGCATGTGGGATCTTCCCGGACCAGGGCTCAAACCTGTGTCCCCTGCATTGGCAGGCGGATTCGTAACCACTGCACCACCAGGGAAGTCCCAGTGATTGCTTTTGTATTTACTATTGTATTTGATCCTCACAGTACAGGGATGTAGGCGTTACTATGCCAATTGTGAAATGAGAAACTAAGGCTCAGAGAGGTAGAATAGCTTGTAAATAACTGCTGGAACTGGAACTTAAATCCAAGTCTGTTCACCTCCAAATTCTGTTTTTTAAAAAAAAATTTCTAAATTAAAAAATATTAAAGTATAGTTGATTTACAGTGTTGTGTTAGTTTCTAGTTCCCTGTGCTATATAGTAGGTCCTTGTTGTTTATCTATTATATATAGTAGTGTGTATCTGTTAATCCCAAACTCCTAATTTATCCCTTCCACTTTCCCCTTTGGTAACCATAAGTTTGTTTTCTAAGTCTGTGGGTCTATTTCTGTTTCGTAAATAAGTTCATTTGTATTTGTTATTTTATTTTCTTTAGATTACACATATAAGTGATATCATGTGGTATTTGTCTTTGGCTTACTTCACTTAGTATGCTAATCTCCAGGTCCATCCATGTTGCTGCAAATGACATTATTTCATTCTTTTTATGGCTGAATAGTATTTCATTGTGTATATGTACCACATCTTCTTTATCCATTCATCTGTTGATGGACATTTAGGTTGCTTCCATGTCTTGGCTGTCGTAAATTGTTCAACTCCAAATTCTATACGCTTTTGGTGATACTACACCTGATTAATATATTAATTTAACAAATATTTGCAGATCAGTCCTATGTACCAAACACTGTGCTAGGTGCTAGGAATAGAAACATGCATTGGGTGGTGGGCTCAAGCTGTAATAAAAGAAACAGAAACATTCTGCCTCAAAGGGCTTCCCCTTTAGTAGAAGGGACAGGCACACAAACACATCATTTGAATACAATAGGTATTCAGTAGGCTAGATACCATATTCTATTTTTATAATATTTTTTGAAATATGAAATACACAATAGCATTATATAATATATTACTATAATTTAATATGAACTATGCTTATGTATTATTTTCTGTTTCTATTTTATCAGTGAATGTGTGGGGTATTACAAAGTACTGTGGGAGCACAGCAGAGGAGAAGCGGGGAAGTTTTCACAGAGAGGGTAACATTTGAGATGTACCTAAGAGTTCATTAGATGGGGAAGTGAGGGGACCAAGCCCACTCTAGGCAGAAGGGATAGACTGTGCAAAGGCACAGGGAAGAGTGGGACATGTTTGGAAAACACCAAGCAGGTTGGTGAATTCTCCTCTGTGAGAACGGCCCTCTTGAATATTTACAGGTGAATGTATGTGCTATTTAGGTTTTGCTCTGAAACACCCCAGAAAAATAAAAGTCTGTGGGGTGGGGAGGGGAGGGAATAGATGAAACAAGAATGGCAGAGAGTGGATAATTTTGAAGTAGGATGATAGGTATAGGGAGATTAATTGTACTATTCTTTCTACTTTTGTGTACATCTGAAATTTTCCATGAAGGATGGTGGATGGAGTGGAGGATGGTATCATTTACTAAGACAAGATGCATAGGAAGAAAGTGGGGCATCGGCCATGTAAAAGAAAATAGCAGTTGGCAAAGGTACTCAAGAGGGAATACATTCTGAAACTTTAAATCTATTTGGTAGTGCATAGATGTTATGGAAAGATGTAATTACACTGTGAGGTCTGCAGTTCCTAGAACCACTACTAATAGTTTAGAGTGTATTATTTATTACTTTATGGTGTAAAAGAGTTTATTATCAACCAAAGCATGAAAATATAGCAGTTATCCAGGGCAATCCCTTTGTTTCACTAAGGCCCAGAGAGAAGTGAGTTACGCAGTTACACAGATAGTTAGTAGCAGGTCTAGGTCTAGAAGCCAAGTCTCTTTACTGCTAGCTTTATATTTCTTCTGCCACATAGTTCCCTTCTCAGCTGTAGAATCAGAATCGACTATGTTCGTGGCCGTTTTCTTCCAGTCTCCGTGGACCCATTTTCTCTAAGTATGTGTGTATAAAGAAATGTATGAGAAATTCCAACTAATTTCTTTATGATCAAGCCATATGTCCTTTGTTTATGAATACACATTATTGAAAGAGTAACCTGATAAATTTCCCGTTGCAGAGCCTGTTGTTCCTCTGTCTATATGGGAGTGTCTCAGATTTCACTTGAACTCCAGTCTTCTCAAAGATAATCCATAGGAGTGAGGGCTCCAGCCTTGTCATTCTGGGGTTTTAATTAGTCTAATATTAAAACACTTGCCTTTTTTCTAAACTGAAGTTGCCTTCAGAGTATCTTATCCCATCCCAAGGTTGCTTGATGAGCTGACAATTGATTTTGCAGTCTCACTGTCAGATGAGGAATTTTTATCATTTCCTACTACCTAAATGCAATTCTACTTTCATGGCACCTCAGTGCCCTAGTTTGCCCCCCTTGTACTTTTTGCAGTGGTTTATCGTTTCTCACCTTGACCATCTGTACTTGTTGAGGGAAGTAGACGCTAGGGTTAGTGTGGACAGACTTATTGATTTCTTCTTTACCAAAAATTATTTGAGCCCACGAAATCAATAAGTATGGACAGCACAGTGCCTGATATGAACTACTTTTTGTGGAGTGCTTATTTGAGCCAGAAACTGTGCTAAACTATGCTAGCTGCATACATTATCGCATCACATCCTCACATCACCCACTTGAGGGGTGTTCTTGGTTGAACTGTGTCCTCCCAAAACTCATATGTTGCAGACCTAACCTGCAGTACCTCAGAATGTGTCCTTATTTGGAAATAGGGCATTTATGGAGGTAATCAAGTTGAAATTAGGTCATAAAGGTGGGCCGTAATTCAACATGATTGGTGTCCTTACAAAAAGAGGACATTTGGAGACAGAGACAGACGTGCATAAAGGGAGGCTGACGTGAACAGACGCAGGAATAAGATGGCCACCTACAAGCCAAGGAGAGAGGCTTGGAACAGAACCTTCCCTCACAGCCTCATAAGGAATCAACCCTGCTAATACTTATGTCTTTTTTTTTTAATAAACTTATTTATTTATTGGCTGTGTTGGGTCTTCATTGTGGTGCTCAGGCTTCTTATTGCAGTGGTTTCTCTTGTTGTGGAGCATGGGCTCTAGGCGTGGGGGCTTCAGTAGTTGTGGCTCTCGGGCTCTAGAGCACAGGCTCAGTAGTTGTGGCTCACGGGCTTAGTTGCCCCGTGGCATGTGGGATCCTCCCGGATCAGGGATCAAACCCATGTCCCCTGCATTAGCAGGCAGATTCTTTTTTAAAAAACATTAATTTATTTTTATTTTATTTATTGGCTGTGTTGGGTCTTCGTTGCTGTGCACGGGCTTTCTCTAGTTGTGGTGAGTGGGGCTACCCTTTGTTGTGGTGCGTGGGCTTCTCATTGTGGTGGCTTCTGTTGCAGAGCACGGGCTCTAGGCAGGTGGGTTTCAGTAGCTGTGGCACGTGGGCTCAGTAGTTGTGGCTCATGGGCTCTAGAGCGCAGGCTCAGTAGTTGTGGCACATGGTCTTGGTTGCTCCATGGCATGTGGGATCTTCCTGGACCATGGACTGAACCCGTGTCTCTACATTGGCAGGCGGATTCTTAACCACTGTGCCACCAGGGAAGTCCCTAACACTTAGGTCTTAAGACTTCTGGTGTCCTAAACTGTGAGACAATGCATTTCTGTTGTTTAAGTCACACAGTTGTTGCAGTAGCCCTAGCAAACTAATACAAGGGAGTACTGTTATTATTCCTGCTCTTCAGTTGAGTAAGCTGAGGTGCAGAATTGTAAGTGACATGAGCAAGGTCACAGAGTAAGGGCAGAGCTGGGAGTTGAACCCAGTTCAGTCTGACCTCAGAGCCTGCTCTCTACTGCCCCGTTACCTTCCTGCCTTGGGTCTCAGGCTAGCCTCCAGAGGCTGGCTCCTTATTGTGTTGATCCTAAAGAGTTAAATCACCACCACCAGGTACCCCCTCGAATTTTAGGACCGCAGAGTAATACAACAGTCATTGAAAACCATATTAAAATTCTTTTTTGCTTTTAAGAACTCTTTTTTGGGAGACAGGGAAAAGGAGTCGCTGGGAGACAGATGTACTTATTACCGAGAAATTGTTCCTGGGGCACCCAGAGCAATATTTCTTTGCCTAAAGCTGTCACGTCAATATTGCCCAATGAACCAACTTCTTCAGTCATTGTCGCTCTGTGCAGCATGGAGCCCTGGGACTCAGTTTAGTCATTTGCTTAGGCTACTTCCTGAGACTGGTTAGGCCAGCACAATTTAATTTCTTTCCTTTTGTTCATGTAGGAAAGGGATGGAAAGGCAGAACAAGCCCTAAATCACTTCTGTTTCACATACTTAAAGGCCAGTTTTAAGTTACTTTCTGTGCAACTGTGAAGCCTAAATTTACTTGATATGGATACAATAGTTACTCTGTGGAAACGTATTGAGTTTATTAGAGACTCTCCCAAGGTAAGACAACAGTTTGGATTATGTAGCAAAGCATTTCAAACCAAGTACTATGTGCTAATGGTTTATATAAATGTGATGATTAGATAAAAGAGGCTTTTGGACTTAATGCTTGAAGACACTAATTAAATTCACATCAACAAGTCAACATATTGGTCTCATATGGATTCGAGCACTTTGGAAATGCTTCTTTTGTTTCGATACCATTAATTAAATTCACACATTTTCCTCAGATTGAATGGTTACCTTAAAACACAGAAGGCAAAAGTTAAAGCTTTGAACAGCACTTCTGAGTGCATTTCTGTGCAGCCGAGTAAATTAGAACACTTTTTCTTTGTAAGGAGCTAATTACCGAGAATTTTCAAAATTTCACGGCAGATAGTGAACAGTTGATTCATTCTCAACAAATTCGATCCAAATGATGCCTGCTTTTACTTAGCTCCTACAGGCTTAACTGCAGTTTTAAATTATTCTCAATGCAGAGGCAATAAAATATTTCAGTAAATAAGTCTCAGAGGAGAAGTTAGGGGGGAAAAGCACAAGTATCCCCAGTAGCCACTGTTCAAGTCACTGTTTGAAACCACAAGGCACATTCCAAAGAATTATGACCTGCCATGGGCAGTATTTTTCAGACTTGGGAGTTTATAAATATCTTGAGGGTCTCAAGAAATGATTCCAAACAGAAAATGAGTAAAACCTACAGGGATACTTCATTTGAAAACTAAATATCTGTAGCCTTGTCTTGTCAACAAAATTGGATTTCTCTCTGTTCTTGGGTTGTTTCCACTTATGACTGCTCCAAAATGGAAATCTAGGGAGAAATAGCATGTGTGTAGCGTCTTCAACATGGCTGTGGCTTAACAACAGAAGTCTCTTGCTGAAGTGAAGGAATTCATTTCTGGATGGTCTCCCTTGCCCTTGACTCCCCAAATCATGAGTTGCAAATGCCCACATGGATTTGCTCATTTCACTCAGCTTGAAAACCTAATCCTAGTTTTAGAACACTAAGGTGGAGAGTTAAATTCGCTTCAGTAGATATCGATCGATCTAGTGATGATTGTGTGCAAAGCCCTGCACCGGTGCTGTGAGGTGGTGGGGTTGGAGGCAGAGAAGTGGAGGTGACAAGGAAAAAGGGATGGATGAGAGATGGCCTCTGCCCTGTTGAATAATTGCTAACATTTGTTGAATGCATCCAATGCACCAGGCACTGTTCTAAGTACTAAAAACCCATTACTTAATTCAGTGACCCTATAGGTAGGTACTATTTGTATCCCTGTTATACAGATGAGGAAGCTGAGGCTCGGAGAAATTGGGTACAGTAACTGCTGCTCTTTCTCATTCTCTTTTGTGGGCTCATCTTCCCCAGGGCTTGGTCTTTGGATCTTTGCTTGGCCTAGACTCACTCTTTTGATAATCTCATTTAGTTTCATGGCTTTAGATCTCTCCTATTTGTTTAATAGACATTTCAGATTTATGTCCTAAATGGAATTTCTGATCTTCCCCTTCCCCTAAAATGCTTTTTCCTTATGTTTCCAATCTGAGTTGATGAGATTGTTGCAGGAAAATGGGGTGTGAGAGGATGGTCATGTCCCAGGGCTCCTGTAAGGCCCTGGGATGGGCTGGCAAGTGAGGGTCCTTGGTTTCATGCAGGAAAGAATTCAAGAGCGAGACGTAGTAAAGTGAAAGCAGGTTTTTTTTTTTTTTTTTTTTTTTTTAGAGAGATACACATTCCATAGGCAGGGTGAGGTCAGTCTCAGAAAGTGAGAGTGGCCCCAGTGTGTGGGCATGGTTAGTTTTTATGGGCTGGGTAATTTCATAGGCTAATAAGTACGAGGGTTATTTCAGCTATTTTGGAGAAGTGGTGGGGATTTCCAGGAATTGGACCACTGCCCACTTTTTGGCCTTTTATGGTCAGCCTTGGAACGGTCATGGCACCTGTGAAGGTGTCATTTAGTGTGCTAATGTATACAATTAGCATATAACGAGGCTGAATTCTACTGGAAATCAAATCTTCTGCCATATTGGGCCTAGTAAGTTCTAACCAGTTTTTGCCTTTTCCTGTTCTTCTCAATGGTTATGTCATTCTTCTAATGGTTGTACCCTGCCCCCTTCCCTCCTGTCTCAAGATCTTCATTCTTCCTGTCCTTAGGCCAAAAACTTTTTACTTGCATCATCAAAATATATCTAGAACTGGATTATTTCTCTCCATCTCCATGGCTGTTATTTTGGCCTGAACCACTGTCCTCTCTTGTCTGAACTACTACCACAGCTTCTTAATTGGTCTCCAAGCTTCCTCTCTTGCCCCATATTGCTGCATAACAAATCACCACAAACCTAGCAGCTTACAATAGCATGCATGTATTATCTCACAGTTCTCTAGTATGCCAGATGTCTGGAGGGCTTGGCTGAGTTTGCTGCTTAGGATCTCACAAGGCCAAAGTTAAGGTGTCAGCCACACTGGATTCTTATCTGGAAGCTTTGGGGAAGAATCTACAAGGGTGAGTCAAAAATTATCCTCACTCCGGTTATATTAAAACTTCTGTTGGCCTCACTGTCTTATCAGCGCTTTCTGTTCAAGGCTACTGTCTCCCCAGTCACTGCTGTGCAGGTGTGACTGTATTACATCAGTTCATTTGTAACTGCGGTGCAAGCAAAAGTGGATGCCCCACTTGTGACTTGCACGAAAGAAGAGCAGCAGGCAGTGATTCATTTTTTGTGGTCTGAGGGTGTACCTGGTCCTGGTATTTATTGAAGACTTTGTGTGACATATGGAGAAAGTGTTTTGTCGCAAAGAAGTGTGTATGAATGGATAGAGAAGTTCAAGGAAGGCCATACAAGTGTTAGCCATCAAGAAGGAGCTGGATGCCTGTCCACATCCACGGCTGATGACAACATTGAACGTACTCGTGAAATGATTCTGTCGAATAGACGAGTGACAGTAGATTATGTGACAAATCACTTGCAAATCATCCACAGCTCAAAGGTTCAGCAATCAACAGTGCTCCTTACAGTGAGATGCTTTTTGAGGAGCTGAAGCCTAAACTTTGGATTAAACGCAGAGGACTGCTATCCAAGGGCATTGTGATCTTGCATGACAATGCACATCCACACACTTCCACCCACACTGTCGACACTCTGCAAAAACTTCGTTTTGAGGTGTTAAAGCATCCTCCCTATAGTCCTGATCTTGCTCCATTGGACTTTCATCTGTTTGGTCCCCTGAAAGCAGCCCTATGAGGATGAAGATTCACTTCTGATGAAGACGTGAAGACAGCAGTGCATTTGTGGCTCGTAGCTCAGCCTAAAACATTTTTAAATGAGGGAATATGAAAGCCTGTTGACAGATGGACAAAGTGTATTGAAAAGCAAGGAGATTATGTTGAAAAATGATGTAATTGTCTTTTCTAAAAGTTAATTAGAATAAATTCTACAGCTAGAGTGAGGATAATTTTTGACTCACCCTCGTACTTCCAAGCTCATTCAGGTCGTTGGCAGAATCCAGATACTTGTGGCTATGGGTCCAAGGTCCCCATTCGCTTGCTGGCTGCTGACTGGGGGTAACTTCTAAAGGCCACCCACATTCCTTCCCATGTGGTCCATCCATCTTCAAAGTCAGCAACAGCACAGCAAATACCCCTTGGGTTTCAAATCTCTCTGAATTCCTCTTCTGCTACCAGCTGGAGAAAGGGCTCATTTGATTGGGTTGGGCCCACCCAGATAATCCCCATATTTTAATGTCAATTGATTTGGGACTTCAATTACATTAGAGAAATCTCTTCACAGCTGTACCCAGATTAACATTTGATTGAATAACCAGGAGATAGAATTCTTGGGGGTGGGTAGTGGTGTATATTTAGACTTCTCCTTACCACACTCCATTGCAATATCTTCTCTACCCAGCAGCCAGTGTGATCCTGTTTAGATGTAAGCCAGATCCTGTCATTCCTCTACTCAAAATCCTCCGGTAACTCCTGAGCTTATTCAGAGTAAAAGCCAAAGTCCTCATCATGTCCCACAAGGTCCTTCATGATCCAGACTCTGCCCCTTACCACCTTGACTTCATCTCTTACTTTCTCCCTCTCACTTACCATCCTCCTCACTTATTCTTCCTCCAGCCATACTTGAATGTTTCAAGCATGATGCCACCTCAGGGCCTTTGTTCTTGCTGTTTCTTCAGCTTGAGATGACTTTCCCCTTGGTAACCACATAACTAGTGGCTTCATTACCTCAAGATTTCTCCTCACCTGCCACCTTCTCAGTAAGACCTTCCTTGACAATTCTGTTTAAAATGCCATGCCACCCTGTGCTTTCTATGCCCCCTCACTGCTTCATTTTCCTCCAGATCCCTTATTATTAACTGACATAAAATATTTAAATATATAAAATACATTTCGCTTTTATCTCATTTACTGTTTGTCTTTTTCTCTAGGATGTATATCTCACAGAGGGCTTTTGTTCACTGCTGTATACCTAGCACTAGGTAGAGTGTCTGGAAAATATCAGGCACTCAATAAACATGTATTAAGTAAATGACTATAGGAGCTTGCCCAAAGTCACACACACTAGTAAGTGATGGAGTTGGAACTTGAACATAAAGCACATGCTGGCTCCCTGGAGCTCAGTGACTAATAATGATAAGGACGAAGGTATACAAGGTTAGGACTATAACAGAAGATGTTCTAAGGAAAATGCCATAAAGGAAGTACCAACCAAGGATTCTGGAGTTTCCAAGGATAGAGAATATGAAGCTAGAACTTCAGACTGGGCCCAGCATGTGAAGTCACATCTGGCTGGGGAGATCACGAGTATCATTATGAGGCACAAACACACAACACACACAGAGGCACAGAGGAGAAAGCAATGTGAAGATGGAGACAGAGATTGGAGTAATGAAGCCACAAGCCAGGGACAGACAAATGCCAGGCAGCCACAAGAAGCTGGAAGAAATTCTCCCCTAGAGCTTCCTGGGGAAAGTGTGGCCCTACCAGCACCTTGATTTCAGACTTCTTGCCTCTAGAACTGTCAACAAGGCTGCTCACCTTGCAACTACTTTGATACTGGCAAAATCCCCATGGGTAAAAGTGGACCAAATAGCTCTCTGGGTTTCCTGATCCAAGCCTGAATGTAGGCTTGGTAATTCTACACTCTTTTATTAGTTCCTTGATAATTTAAAAAATGTGTTCTTTAAAAAGTATTTTGTCTTTTTCTTAGCAGAAGGGTAGTTCTGAATGAGCTCATCTGCAATGGTCAGAAACAGAACTCTTTTAAATTTTTATCTCTAAAACAAAAATAATAGAAGCTACCTGTGTAACTTCTCTCTCTCCCAAGAGGAAAGCATTATTCCATATTTGGTTTTTATCATTTCATAAATACATAAATACATTTGATACATAGGTGCATGTCCTCAAACAATGTATAGAATTGTTTTGTGTTTTAAAAATTTTTAAACACCTTATTATGCTAAATGAATTCTTCTGTAACTTTCACTTTCTGATCAACGTGATGTTTTTGAGATTTACCCATTTTGTTACATGCAGAGTGAGTGCATTAATTTAATTTTAATTGCTGCATACTATTCCATTATATTTTATTTATTTTTTATTTTTTTAAAGCTCTTTATTGGAATATAATTGCTTTACACTCTTGTACCAGTTTTTGAGGTACACCAAAGTGAATCAGCTGTATTTATACATATATCCCGGTATCCCACCCTCCCTGTCCTGGCCCTCTAAGGCATCACCCATCATCGAGTTGATCTCCCTTTGTTCTACAGCAACTTCCCACTAGCTATCTATTTTACAGTTGGTAGCGTATCTATGTCTATGCTACTCTCTCACTTCGTTCCAGCTTCCCCTTGGCCCCCCGCCACCACCCCCCCCAACTCCGTGTCCTCCAGTCCATTCTCTGCATCTGCATCCTTATTCTTGCCCTGTCACTGGGTTCATCAGTACCATTTTTTTTTTTGATTCCGTATATATGAGTTAGCATACAATATTTGTTTTTCTCTTTCTGGCATACTTCACTCTGTAGGACAGACTCTATGTCTATCCACCTCATTACACATAGCTCCATATTCCATTATATAACAACATCACAGTTTTCTCATTCATTTTCCTGTTGATGAACATTGGGGTTATTTGTGTCTTAAAATGTGCAATCTGGTCCAAAAAGATTGATGTGGGCAATGGTAGTTCTCTTCAGGCTTTTTACTTAACCAGACTATTTCTGTCTGACTGAACAAAGATGAGAAAGCAGTGCCTCTTAGGTATAAGAAAGGCTGAGATGAAAGTTTCATGCCGACAACTATCCCAAGGGAAGTTTAAAATTCTCAGTTGACAAATGAAGACCAGTACCTGATCTTTGAATAAAACTCTTTGAATAAAAATTTGATCAAAATTGATGAAGAAATGCACCCCTCCTTATCTAAGGGTTCTAAGTGTCCACTGTGCATGATACTGGGCTAGAGAGAGGACAGAGCTGGGCACTTGGCTGTGGTACTGTGCCTCTGGGGGCTTGCTGTTAGGAAGACTTTGCATGGTACTAGGGTGGACATATGTGGGTTCCAGGCCTCTTTCTGCAACTTTCAAGCTGGGCCATCGTGTGTACGTCTCTTTAAC
Organism: Hippopotamus amphibius kiboko; assembly: GCF_030028045.1. Classification (NCBI taxonomy): domain Eukaryota; kingdom Metazoa; phylum Chordata; class Mammalia; order Artiodactyla; family Hippopotamidae; genus Hippopotamus; species Hippopotamus amphibius. The sequence goes on along the minus strand of NC_080203.1, from coordinate 16,672,060 downwards.
TTTGATTCCCTTACCCATATCAGTTTTTTGCAATCTTTTAAAAGACTTGTTCCTTTCTGATAAACTTTAAAATCCTATGCCTCTTTTCATAGTACTTTCTCATTTTTGCTTTTCTCCCAGCATTTTCTTATGAAAAATTTCAAACATACAGAAAAGTTGAGAGACATTTATAGTGAACATCTACAGATTTGTCCGTCATCGGATTTAATAATGAACATTTTGCTATTTTTGCTTTATTACGTATCTATCCATCTATCTATGTGTCTTTCCATCCATCAATCCATGTTATGAGTTTTATTTTGGTTATTAGAAAGTAAGTTGCAGACAGCAGCACACATCACTTCTAAACACTTCAGCATGAATATCAAGTTCAATATTTTTTTTATAAATTTATTTATTTATTTATTTCATTGGCTGTGTTGGGTCTTTTTTGCTATGCATGGGCTTTCTTTGGTTGCAGTGAGCGGGGGACTACTCTTCGTTGTGGTGCGCAGGCTCCTCATTGCCATGGCTTCTCTTGTTGTGGAGCATGGGCTCTAGGCGCGTGGGCTTCAGTAGCTGCAGCACATGGGCTCAATAGTTGTGGCTCACGGACTCTAAAGTGCAGGCTCAATAGTTGTGGCGCACGGGCTTAGTTGCTCCACGGCATGTGGGATCTTCCTGGAGCAGGGATCGAACCCGTGTCCCCTGCATTGGCAGGCAGATTCTTAACCACTGCACCACCTAGGAAGCCCCTATATTTGTTTGTTTTTAATTGAAATAAATGTACATATAGCAAAATGTAGTAATCTTTTAAAAAATTTTGGATTTGGTTTATTTTACTTTAATGAGTATTAAATAACTATTCTTCCAAGTACTTTTTTTATTACTATAGTGAATTGAAAGTGTATGTGAGACATAGTCCCTGTGCTAAAAAGTTTATATTCTAGCCAGGGACGTGTTATTAACATTTAAGAGTGATTAGATTAAAATACTAGGCAGTCCATTTTTAATCCAGTAAAGATAGAGAGATAGGTTTAATACTTAGGAATTAGAGACATTTCTTATAATTAGAATTATTGGATGTAAGAACTGCAGAGACCATAGGAGTAAGCTAGCCAAGGTCCATTATTCTGCAGCGGCAGAAAAATATGTATATTGGTTAAGTGGCTTTGCTCAGTGATTCAGTTGAGTGCTACATTGGATCTAAATATGATGTATTAACTCCTGTGTGAGGGCTCTTTCTAATATAGCCCATGTCCATGTTAATCAAAATGAGTTTTTATTGTTATATATTAGAATGGCAATTCAGGTATTTCCTGCTGATAGTTATCTTTTGTAAGCATAAAGTCTAGTAATAGCATGGACTAGATATTCTAGAATAAATCACACATAATACTTGTTTTCTTGGGATTTATAAGCAAGGAAGGCTGGTGTCAAGTGGAACACATTTGCCCAGTTGTTCCTATATGGCTGAGAACTGACTCATGTCTGTTCAGAAACATATCTGCCAACAATCTGTATGACTTCATCACTCTTCTGCTCTGGAACTTAACCCCCCTTTGGTTTTGATGCAGCCAAAATTCTTGCTGTCAACGCCTGAAGCAAAATGTAGCAATCTCGAGAGTACTCTTCTATGAGGTTTGATATATGCACAAACTCTATAACCTATACTCCTATCAAGATATAGTACATTAACAACATTCAAGAAATTTCCTTCATGTTCCTTCCCAATCAATCCCTTCTTTCACTCTCTAGAGCAACTATTTTCTTCTGATTTTTCTACTATAAATTAGTTACTTTAAACAACTTTTTATTTGGAAATAATTTCAAGCTTATAGAAAAGTTGCAAGGAAAAGAATACTACAAAGAACATTCACATACCCTTACCCAGATATACCTATCATTAACATTTTACCTCATTTGCTTTCTTTATATGTATATAGATTTTTTTTTCTGAAACATTTGTGATTAAGTAACATGCAACCATAGATTACTTTTGCAAGTGCCAGAATTTAACATGGAAATGGAATAACAGAGCATACTTTTGCTTTCTAAATTTTTATGCAAATTAAAAATATAGGTAATCAATGATTAGTACTGGAAGGCGTTGAATGAAAAAAGCAGCCAGTTCTAAATATTCTCACCCATCAGTCCTGCCCCTGAGAGTCAATCCCTTTTTTTAAAAATTTTATTTATTTATTTATTATTTTTTGGGGGGTACACCAAGTTCAATCATCTGTTTTTATACACATATCCCCTTATTCCCTACCTCCCTTGACTCCCCCCTCTTTTTTTTTTTAATATTTATTTATTTATTTAGCTGCACCGGGTCTTAGTTGTGGCATGCGGGATCTTCATTGCTGTGTGCAGAAGCTTCATTGTGGCACGTGGGATATTTGTTACAGCACGTGGGATCTTCAGTTGCGGCATGTGTCCCCTGACCAGGGATCAAACCCGGGCCCCCTGCATTGGGAGCGCTGAGTCTTAGCCACTGGACCACCAGGGAATTCCCCTTTTTAACTCTTTTTTTTTTTTAACTATTTTTTGTGGTAGTTTATTCCTTATTCCTAAAATAGACGTATTGTTATTTCTTGTTTCAGCAATTTTTGACATTATCTAGTCATCTTACATAATGTTGGTTCATTCATTCATTCAACAATTTTTTTTTGAATGAACATAGTTTCCATTTCACCTGAGTAAATACCTAGGAGTGGGATTGCTGGGCTATATGGTTGATATGTGTTCAATTTTGTAAAAATCGACAAACTGATTTGCAAAATGTCTGTACCATTTTGTATTCCCACCAGCAATGTATGAGAGTTCCAGTTGCTCCACATCCTCACCAATACTTAGTATTTGGAGTTTTACTGATAATAGCCATTCTAAAAGGTGTGTGGTGGTATCTCATTGTGGTTTTAATTTTCATTTCCCTAATGACTAATATCTTTGAATGGGGTTTCATGAGCTTACAGCCATTTATAAGTAATCTTTGGTGTGAAATGTCTATTCAAATATTTTGCCCATTTAAAAGATTTAATTCTTATTAAATTTTCTTATTTTTAAATTTTAAGAGTTCTTTATATAGTCTAGAAACGAATACTTTGTTGAATATGTGGTTTGCAAATATTTTCTCCAAGTCTGTGACTTGTCTTTTAATTCTCTTAACAATCTTTTGCAGAGGAAAAGTTTATAATTTCAAAAAATCCTATTTATTAATTTTTTCTTGTGTGCATCATGATTTGGTGTTATATCTAAAAACTAACTGCTGGAGAGCAAGCGAGCGAGTGGTCAGCCGCGCACCGCAGGTTGAGAGGAGTGCCTGGAGAATGATTGTCACTGTACTGGGTGGACTGCTGAACTATTGAATTACTTCCATCTTTGGACCACACTAGGAAATTGTCCATGGAGCTGAGATATTTATTGCAGTAATTTCTGGCCTTACATACTGAGCCATCCATCCAAGCTTTATTAAGTGCCCTGATAAGATACTTAATATCGATTGAGGAGAAAAGATGGCGGCGAAGTAGAGAGACGTGGAGTGCATCCCTCTCCACAGATACATTGGGAATGCACGGAAGGACGCAGTCATTCCCACAGAGAACCAGCTGAACACCAGCAGACGGCCTCAGACACCAGAAAGGACTGCAGGGAGCCCAACATAGCCGGTAGGGAGGCATCTATGAGGGCTCAAAGAGGGTGAAGCAGCTGAGCTGTGGCAGACGGGAAGAAGTGAGAAACATACAGAGGGTCCGCAGCACAGCTCAGCGTTCCCGGACCGAGACATCGATCCGCGGCTGAACGGAGAGTCCAGGAGCGGGAGCGTGGGAACCGGAGAGCTGGTTCAGGGTGAGAAACATTGTTGCTGGTAGGGTGACGGACCAAGAGGACAGGAGGGAGGAGGTCCGTGGAGAGGAGTGCCCGTCCCTGAGAGCTGCCCGGCCATGATGGCGGCTGGAGGCTGCAGGCTCGCGGGCGGGCGGGGGGGGGGGAGGAGCCGCACGCATAGCCTCTCTCTCTCTTTCGGCGCCTCTGCAACAGGCAGTGGAGAGACGCCCTGCGGGCCACCTAAGGCGCTCAGGGATAACAAGCACCCTCAGGCGCTCGGGCGGGGCTAGATTAAAACTCCTTGCAACGCCAGCAGCAGGGAGGCTGCCGAGAGAAAAAAAAAAACAACAACAGCAACAACAACAACAAAAAAACCCGAGAGAGGCCCAACTCTAAGACTTTCTGTTTACGCCTGAGCCACCAGCGGCCCTCTGCAACAGGCACCTCCAAGCCCGACTGAAACAACAGTGCGCCACTGCTCACTCACTCCCAGGGGAAGGAGCCACTATTGTACCCTCTCCCTCCCCACACAACCACGCTTACAGATGAACAATAAAGGAACCTCTGCTGGTCACAGAATAATGCAAAAAAAACCCAAGGCAAGGAGAAGGACACTTACAGCTGAGACGCTAAGGAAACAGAAATAGTAGTATCAATATCTATTGAACTGGTCCATTCTGGGATCAGTTCTGGATTTTTTTTTTCATTTTTTTCATTTGCTCTCTCTTTTTTTTTTTTTCTTTATTAAATACGATCTTAGCCCTAAGGGATCTACAAGTTTTAAAATATAATTTTTTAATGATATTTTTTATTCTTTTTTTTTTTTTTTGCCTTTTTAGATACTTCTATATCTAGCTAAGTTTTTGGTAGTACGGACAATATATCTCTCATACTTTCCTTTCATCCCTATCTTTTATACATTTCTATTCCTTTCTTTTTATTTGCATATTTCCAACCACATTACGCTCTTCTGTTCCCCTTTCTTCCAGCCATTTTAAGTTTATTTTATCTTAACATACTTATAAGCAACACTATTGGTCTGCTCAGACTCCTTGCTCTATTCTCCAGATGACACACTGCCTTGGTATTTAATATTAGGCTTTTGTCTTTATCTTAGTTCTTAGTACAGTTGTCTAATTACATTCTGAGAATCTCCATTCTCTCTGGTGGTACTCTGGCTCTTTTCTATATTTGATCCTAGCTTACAAAATCTCCCTGGATTAATGTTTGTATGTGTAAGGTGTTATTTGTTTGTTTGTTTGCTTTTGCTTTTGTCTCTAATTTGTTCTGTTTCAGTTGTCAATTTCTGTTGGGTTTCTCTTTGAATATCTGATAGCACACAGGGGTTCTGTCAGGTCTTTCTAGAGCCTTATGTCCTAATGGATTCAGTAATTGTGTGTCATATACATGTATGTGTTTCCTAGACTTAATATTCGTTTAATCCAATAGTTGGACATTAGTCTGAGGCTTGGACAGTCTTCTATAAACACCTCTATCGCCAGGACAAGCAACCCCAAAAGCTTGGACAACCATGAGGAAACAAAGAAACACCATGCAGGCAAAGGAGCAGGAAAAAAACTCACAAGACCAAATAAATGAGGAGGAAATAGGAAAAATGCCTGAACAAGAATTTAGAGTAATGATAGTAAAAATGATACAAAATCTCGATAACAAAATAGAGAAAGTACAAGAAACAGTTCATAAGAACTCAGAAAAACAAACAGCAATGGATAACAAAACTGAAATTAAAAATACTCTAGATGCTATAACCAGCAGAATGACTGAGGCAGAAGAACGAATAAGTGAGTTGGAAGATAGAATGGGGGAAATAAACACCACAGAGCAGGAAAAAGAAAAAAAAAATGAGAAGAATAGAAGACAGTCTCAGAGACCTCACTGATAACATTAAGCGTACCAACATTCGAATTATAGGCATCCCAGAAGAAGAAGAAAACAAGAAAGGGTCTGAGAAAATATTTGAAGAGGTTCTAGTGGAAAACTTCCCCAACATGGGAAAGGAAATAATTAACCAAGTCCAAGAAGCACAGAGAGTCCCATACAGAATAAACCCAAGGAGAAATACACCAAGACACATATTAATCAAACTAATGAAAATTAAACACAAAGAAAAAATATTAAAAGCAGCAAGAGAAAAGCAACAAACAACATATAAGAGAAAACCCATCAGGATAACAGCTGACCTTTCTACAGAAACTCTGCAGGCCAGAAGGGAATGGCAGGATATACTGAAAGTCCTGAAAGAGAGAAACCTACAGCCAAGAATACTCTACCCAGCAAGAATCTCATTCAGATTTGAGGGAGAAATCAAAAGCTTTCCAGACAAACAAAAGTTAAGAGAATTCAACACCACCAAACCAGCCTTACAACAATTGCTAAAGGAACTTCTCTAAGTAGGAAACACAAGAAAAGGAAAACACCTACAAATACAAACCCAAAACAATTAAAAAAATGGTAATTGGAACACACATGACAATAATCACTTTAAATGTAAATGGATTAAATGCTCCAACCAAAAGACACAGATTGGCTGAATGGATACAAAAACAAGACCCTTCTCTATGCTGCCTACAAGAAACCCACTTCAGACCAAGGGATACATATAGACTGAAAGTAAAGGGATGGAAAAAGATATTCCATGGAAATGGAAGTCAAAAGAAAGCTGGAGTAGCAATACTCATATCAGACAAATTAGACTTGAAAGTAAAAACTATTACAAGAGACAAGGAAGGACACTACATAATGATCAAGGGATCCATTCAAGAAGAACATATCACAATGGTAAATATCTATGCCCCCAATATAGGAGCACCTCAATACATAAGGCAAATGCTAACAGCTATAAAAGGGAACATCGACAGTAACACAATAATAGTGGGAGACTTGAACACCCCACTTAGATCAATGGACAGATCATCCAAACAGAAAATAAATAAAGACACACAAGCTTTCAATGACACATTAGACCATCTCGACTTAATTGATATTTATAGGACATTCCATCCAAAAACGACAGAAGACACTTTCTTGTCAAGTGCACACGGAACATTTTCCAGGATAGATCACATCTTGGGTCACAAATCAAACCTCGGCAAATTCAAGAAAATTGAAATCATATCAAGCATCTTCTCAGACCACAACGCCATGAGACTAGATATCAATTACAGGAAAAAAACTGCAAAAAATACAAACACATGGAGGCTAAACAATTCACTCTTAAACAACCAAGGAATCACTAAAGAAATCAAAGAGGAAATAAAAAAATATCTAGAAACAAATGACAACGAAAACACAACAACCCAAAACCTATGGGACGCAGCAAAAGCAGTTCTAAGAGGGAAGTTTATAGCAATACAGTCCTACCTTAAGAAACAAGAAAATGATCGAATAAACAACCTAACCTTACACCTAAAACAACTAGAGAAAGAAGAACAAAGAAACCCCAAAGTGAGCAGAAGGAAAGAAATCATAAAGAACAGAGCAGAAATAAATGAAAAAGAAAGGAAAGAAACCATAAGAAAAATAAATAAAACTAAAAACTGGTTCTTTGAGAAGATGAACAAAATTGATAAACCGTTAGCCAGACTCATCAAAAAAAAAAAGGGAGAAGATGCAAATCAACAGAATTAGAAATGAAAAAGGAGAAGTAACAACAGACACCTCAGAAATACAAAAGATCATGAGAGACTACTACAAGCAACTATATGCCAATCAATTGGATAACCTGGAAGAAATGGATACATTCTTAGAAAAATACAATCTTCCAAGACTGAACCAGGAAGAAATAGAAACCATGAACAGACCAATCACAAGTATGGAAATTGAGGCAGTGATTAAAAATCTCCCAACACACAAAAGCCCAGAGCCAGATGGGTTCACGGGCGAATTTTATCAAACATTTTGAGAAGAGCTAACACCTATCCTTCTCAAACTCTTCCAAAATATTGCAGAAGGCTGAACACTCCCAAACTCATTCTACGAGGCTACCATCACCCTGATACCAAAACCAGGCAAAGATGTCACAAAAAAAGAAAACTACAGGCCAATATCACTGATGAATACAGATGCAAAAATCCTCAACAAAATACTAGCTAACAGACTGCAACAGCACATTAAAAAAATCATACACCATGAACAAGTGGGGTTTATCCCTGGGATGCAAGGATTCTTCAATATATGCAAATCAATCAACGTGATACATCATATCAACAAATTGAAGGATAAAAAGCATATGATCATCTCAATAGACGCAGAAAAAGCTTTTGACGAAAATAAACATCCATTTATGATAAAAAGCTCTCCAGAAAATGGGCATAGAAGGAAATTACCTCAACATAATAAAAGCCATATATGAGAAACCAAAAGCCAACATCATTATAAATGGGGAAAAGCTGAAAGAATTCCTTCTAAGAACAGGAACAAGACAAGGGTGCCCACTCTCACCCTTATTATTCAACATAGTTTTGGAAGTTTTAGCCACAGCAATCAGAGAAGAAAAAGAAATCAAAGGAATCCAAATTGGAAAAGAAGAAGGAAAATTGTCACTCTTTGCAGATGACATGATATTATATATAGAAAACCCTAAAGACTCTACCAGAAAACTGCTAGCACTAATCGATGAATTTAGTAAAGATGCAGGATACAAAATTAATGCACAGAAGTCTCTTGCATTCCTATACACTAACAACGGAAGAGCAGAAAGAGAAATTAAAGAAACTCTCCCAATTACCATTGCAACAAAAAGAATAAAATACCTAGGAATAAACCTGCCTAAGGAGGCAAAAGATCTGTATGCAGAAAACTTTAAGACATTGCTGAAAGAAATCAAAGACGACACAAACAGATGGAGGGACATACCATGTTCCTGGATTGGAAGAATCAACATCGTGAAAATGTCTGTACTACCCAAAGCAATTTACAGATTCAATGCATTCCCAATCAAATTACCAATGGCATTTTTCACAGAACTAGAGCAAGAAATCTTATGATTTGTATGGAAACGCAAAAGACCCCGAATAGCCAAAGCAATCTTGAGAAGGAAAAATGGAGTTGGTGGAATCAGGCTTCCTGACTTCAAACTATACTACAAGGCCACAGTAATCCAGACAGTATGGTACTGGCACAAAAATAGAAAGGAAGACCAATGGAATAGAATGGAGAACTCAGAAGTAAGCCCAAACACATATGGGCACCTTATCTTTGACAAAGGAGGCATGAGTATACAATGGAAAAAAGACAGCCTCTTCCACAAGTGGTGCTGGGAAAATTGGACAGCAACATGTCAAAGAATGAAATTAGAACACTTCCTAACACCACACACAAAAATAAACTCCAAATAGATTAAAGACCTACATGTAAGGCCAGACACTATAAAACTCCTAGAGGAAAACATAGGCAGAACACTCTATGACATCCATCAAAGCAAGATCCTTTTTGACCCACCTCCTAGAATCATGGAAATAAAATCAAGAATAAACAAATGGGACCTCATGAAACTTAAAAGCTTTTGCACAGCGAAAGAAACCATAAACAAGACAAGAAGGCAACCCTCAGAATGGGAAAAAATAATTGCCTATGAAACAATGGACAAAGGATTAACCTCCAAAATATACAAGCAGCTCATGCAGCTTCATACCAAAAAAGCAAAGAACCCAATCCACAAATGGGCAGAAGACCTAAATAGACATTTCTCCAAAGAAGACATCCAGATGGCCAACACACACATGAAAAGATGCTCAACATCACTAATCATCAGAGAAATGCAAGTCAAAGCCACAATGAGGTATCACCTCACACCGATCAGAATGGCCATCATCACAAAATCTGGAAACCACAAATGTTGGAGAGGGTGTGGAGAAAAGTGAACTCTCATGCACTGTTGGTGGGAATGTAAGTTGGTACAGCCACTATGGAAAACAATTTGGAGGTTCCTTCAAAAACTACAAATAGAACTACCATATGATCCAGTAATCCCACTCCTGGGCATATACCCAAAGAAAACCATAATCCCAAAAGAAACTTGTACCATAATGTTTATTGCAGCACTATTCACAATAGCCAGGACATGGAAGCAACCTAAATGCCCATCAACTAATGAATGGATACAGAAGATGTGGCATATATATACAATGGAATATTACTCAGCTATAAAAAGGGATGAGATGGAGCTATATGTAATGAGGTGGATAGAGCTACAATCTGTCACACAGAGTGAAGTAAGTCAGAAAGAGAAAGACAAATATTGTATGCTAACTCACATATACGGAATCTAAAAATGGTACTGATGAACTCAGTGACAAGACCAAGGATGCAGATACAGAGAATGGACTGGAGAACTTGAGGTATGGGAGGGAGCAGGGGGTGAAGGGGAAACAGACGAAGCGAGAGAGTAGCACAGACATATATATACTACCAACTGTAATATAGATAGTCAGTGGGAAGTTGTTGTATAACACAGGGAATCCAACTTGAGGATGGAAGATGCCTTAGAGGACTGGGGTGGGGAGGGTGGGGGGGACTCGAGGAGGGGGAGTCAAGGAAGGGAGGGAATATGGGGATATGTGTATAAAAACAGATGATTGAACCTGGTGTACCCCCCCAAAAATTAAAAAAATAAAAATAAAAAAATAAAAAATAAATAAAAAAAATAAAAACTAACTGCTAAACCCAAGGTCACAAAGATTTCTTCTATTTTTTTTTCTAAAAATTTTTATAGCTTTTTGTTTCGTGTTTAGGCTTATGATCTATTTTGAGGTAATTTTTGTATAAGGTGTGAGGTTTAGGTTTAGGTTAATTTCTTTTTTTGCATATGGTTGTCCAATTATTCTAGTAGTATTTATTGAAAAGAGTATCCCTTCCCCCCATTGAATTTCTTTTGCTCCAAAGTGTCTGTACTTGTCTATTTCTGAACTCTGCATTCTGTTCTGTTGATCTATATGTGTCCCTTTCTTTCTTCCTTTTTTTTTTTGAGGTAACCACTATTATCTCTGTGTATCCTTCCAAAGATATTTTATGTATATGTAATTATATATGTAGGTGTATTTTGTTTTTCTAGTTATTAAAATAGTCACATAATTTACACATAGTTCTGCACCTTGCTTTTTTTATCATTTAATCTTATATCATGGAGATGAGTCCATATGAGTTCAGTCCAATTAGAACTATCTCATTTATTTTAGTGGCTGCATAATATTCTACTGTATGGGTGTATCATAATTTATTCAACCAGTTTTCTATGCTGAATATATAGGTTGCTTCCAAACTTTTGCTATTACAAACAATTCTTCAATGTATAGCCTTAAACGTATTTTAGTCTGTACACATATGACTATGTCTGTAGGATCAATTTGTAGAAATAGAATTCCTGGGTCAAAGAATATGTGAATTTTATATTTTTATAGATCTTGCTAAATTTCCCCCTTAAATATTGTTCCTAGAGATTTATTCTTCTGTTGATAATGTATTAGAGTGTCCATTTTCACCATGCATCATGTATTTTTTTTGTTTTTGTTAATCTGATAGGTAAAAAGTTATATCTCATTGTGGTTTAAAGGTATATTTCTTTTATTATGAATGCGATTGAATATTTTTTCATGTGTTTAAGGGCCATTTCCTGATATTACTTTCCTTTTTATCTATAGGATTGTTCTTTATTTGATTTTACACACACACATATAGATATAGATATAAATGTGAATTCCCTTGCCTATAGTATATTGTAGCAATTAGGAATATTTTTAGTGACAAATTGTAGAAACCTGATTATAGTGGCTATATTAGTTTTCTGGGTCTGCCATAACAAAATACCATAGACTGGTGGTTTAAACAACAGAAATTTATTTTCTCACAGTTCTGGAAGCTGGAAGTTCAAGGTAAGGTGCCAGTAGGGTTGATTTCTCCTGAGGCCTCTTTCCTTGGCTTGCAGATGGCCGTCTTCCCACTGTGTCCTCACATGGCCTTTCTTCTGTGAGTGTGCATCTCTGGTATCTCTTTCTCTTCTTATAAGGACACTGGTAATATTGGATTAGGGCCTCACCCTTATGACATTTTTAAAATTAATTTTTATTGGAGTGGGGTTGCTTTCCAATGTTGTATTAGCCTCCACTGCACAACACAATGAATCAGCCATGCACACACAGACATCCTCTCCCTTTTGGACTTCCCTCCCATTTAGGTTCGCCCTTATGACTTGATTTAACGTTACCTCTTTAAAGCCCCCATGTCCAAATACAGTCACAAATACAGGCAAATTTATTAGATCTTAAGGCTTAAGGGACTTCCCTGGTTGTCCAGTGGTTGAGAATCACCTTCTAATGCAGGGGACGAAGGTTCGATCCCTGGTTGGGGAACTAAGATCCTATGTGCTGCGCGGCAACTAAGCCCACATACCCCAACTACTGAGCCCACACACTCTGGAGCCTGTGTGCCACAACTAGAGAGAAGCCCGTGTGCTGCAACAAGGAGCCCATGTGCCACAGCGAAAGATCCTGCGTGCCACAACTAAGACCTGATACAGCCAGAAATAAAAACTAAATTAATTAATTAATTAAAAAGCTAAGTATAATCCTCTTTGGCTCAGTGCTCTGCCCTGTGGGCCCACTGGGATAGCAGTGTCACCCCTGTAGCTGTGAATGGTGGCCCTATCCCTGTGGCACTGTGCAGCAGCAGCATGGACTGCTGAAACTGATGAGGAGACAGCCTTGTCCCCTAGGTCTATGATGGCAGTGGCAGCCCTACTGATTTCTGAAACACTTTCAGGGTCATTCTTCCCTTTTCTTGAAAGGCAACATATGTTTGCTGCTGGACAGCTCTATTATTTTGTCCTATAGAATCCCAGAAATCTGAGAGCCTTCCTTCATTTTGACTTCTGTCCTCTTTAGACCAAGCCGGCAATATTTCTGTTAATATTATCTCATTGCTATTCCTAGCTTCTGCTGAGATGGCTGATTAAATCTATGAATAGCACCCATAATCTTTTTATCAAATGATTTTCCAGCTATACTCTTGGTATTCTCTCCAGAACATGCTTTCTCATTTTTCATAAGAATAGGCTGAGACATTTCCAAATCTTCAAGTTTTTTTTTTTTTTGCTTTCCTTTTTGCTTAACAATTACTTCAGTTTATCTCTGCCCTCTTATTTTACTAAAAACAATAAGGGGAAATGATGCTGCACCTTCAGAACTTTGCTTAGAAATCTCCTTGGTTAAATATCCATGTTTATCACTTTTAACTTCTACTTTCCACGAAACACTAGAACACAACTTCTTTGCTACTTTGTAGTGAGGATCACCTTTCCTCCAATTTCCGATAATGTATTCTTCATTTTCATCAGAGATCTCCTCAGAATCACTTTTTTAAAAAAATTTCTTTCTTTTTAAAAAATTTTTGGGGCGGGAGGCGAAGGGGAAGCTGGGACGAAGTGAGAGAGTAGCATTGACATAGATACACTACCAACTGTAAAAGAGATAGCTAGTGGGAAGTTGCTGTAGAACAAAGGGAGATCAACTCAATGATGGGTGATGCCTTAGAGGGCCAGGACAGGGAGGGTGGGAGGGAGTCACAGGAGGGAGGGGATATGGGGATATATGTATAAATACAGCTGATTCACTTTGGTGTACCTCAAAAACTGGTACAAGAGTGTAAAGCAATTATATTCCAATAAAGAGCTTAAAAATTTTTTTATTGGAGTGTAGTTGATTTACAACGTTGTGTTAGTTTCAGTTGTACAGCAAAGTGAATCAGTTATGCATGTACATATACCCACTCTTTTTTTTTAGAATCTTTTCCCATATAGGCCATTACAGAGTGTTGAGTAGAGATCCCCGTGCTGTGTAGGAGGTCCTTGTTAGTTATCTGTTTCATATGTAGTGTGTGTTTTAATGATCATATTCCTACCAACAGTCTCTTCAAGACAATGTGGGTATTTCATTTGTTAAATTTATTCCTATATACTTTAATCTTTTTGATGCTATTGTAGTTGGAATTATTTTCCCAATTTCATTTTGAACCGTTTATTGCTAGTGTATAGAACTACAATCAATTATTGTATATTTTTCTTTTATACTGTAATCTTGCTGAACACATTTATTAGTGCTAACAGTTTTTTTTGGTGTGTATTCCTTTGAATTTCATGTGTGCAAAACTATATCATTTGCAGTTAGAGATAGATTTACCTCTTTTCTAATCTGGAAGCCTTTCATTTCTTTTTGTTTCTTAATTGCCCTGACTAGAGCTTCTAGTACAATATTGAATAGACATGACAAGCATGAACATTCTTGTTTTGTCCTTGATCTCAGGGGAGGAAAGTTTTCAGTCTTTCACCACCGTTTATGATGTTAGCTGTGGATTTTTCATAGGGTGCCCTTTATCAGACTGAGGAAGCTCACTTCTGTTCCTAGTTTGTTTATTTTATTTTATTTTTATCACGAGAGGGTTTTGGTTGTGCCAAATGACTATTATGCACCTACTGAGATGATCATGTGGCTTTTGTCTTTTATTTTATTAATATGGTATGTTACATCAATTGATTTTCTGATGTTGAACCAACCTTTCATTGTTGGGTTAAATCTCAGTCATGGTGTGCAGCCCTTTGTGTATGTTGCTGGATTTATTTATGTTTATTTGTGTAAGTCTGCTAGTATTTTGTGGTGAATTTTTACATCTCTGTTCATAAGAGATATTGATTTATAGTTTCCTTTTCAAGTCTTTGTCTTGTTTTAGTATCAGGGTAATACTGGCCTCACAGAATGAGTTGGGTAGTATCTCTTCTTCTTTTTTTGGATAAAATTGCAAGTTATTGGTGTTAATTCTTCTTTAAAATTTGCTGATAAAGCCATATGAACCTGGGCTTTTCTTCGTGGGAAACTTTTTGATTACTGACTTAATCACTTTACTTCTTACAGGTTTATTTAGATTTCCTATTTCTTCTTGAGTCACCTTTGCTAGTTTATGTCTTTCTAGGAATTTATAAATTTTGCCTAGGTCATCTAAATAATCTACATCTTCAAGAAGCTCAACTAATTCCAAGTAGGAAAAACTCAAAGAGATCCACATCTAGACACATAATAATCAAATGTTGAAAGACAAAGACAAAAAAAGAATCTTGAAAAGAGTGTGAGATATACAAGGGATTCTCAATAAGAGCTGATTTCTCATTACACATGCTCATGACTTTCTATATTCCCTGAACTATGTCAGAGCTTTTCAAAGCCCCTGGATATCTCATTCTCCAGATGTTCCTTTTTTTTCTTTATTTTATTTTATTTAATTAATTAATTTATTTTTTGGAACCTTTATTGAGATACAGATGTTCCTTTTAAACTTGCTTATTAGCCTATTGTTTGAACTGTTAACCACTCCTGAAAGCAGTCTTGAAGTGAGTCAACTACCTCTTATTATTTTCTATAATTTTCCCTGGGGAAAAGATTTGAGATATTTGACAAGCTCCTAGTCTGGTTAAATAATGGCAAGCCTTGTGAGTAGGATCTTCTAGGAAATCACCAGATAGGCAAAATAGTGACAGTTCTCTTCTCTTGGTTTTATAGTATATCCAACCCCATTCTTCCTCTAGTGGCTGCCAGGCTGCTGGTGTTCACTCTAACTGCAGGATGTTAGGTTTCAAGGCTACTCTTGAGCTGGGGAGAGCAATGTGGGAATAGAGTGAGTTAAAAATGCCTCAAAGCTCACTCTTTCACAGAAAATCAGCCATTTTTTCTTGAAAAATGCAGTTACTGCAATCTTTTGGTTAATATCCAGAGTTCTTAAAATGATTCTAACAATTTTTCCCCATGTTCTCATTACTTTTATGGAGGAGAGCATTTTTGGATGTCTTTACGCCGTCATTTCTACTGATGTCAATATGTAGATTTTTTTAAACAATTTTCCCCTTTTTCATTTTCTCTGTTATAGTTCTTGATTCCCTTATTTATGTTTTGTTTATTCATTCAATGTTGCAGACCTTCCTAAAATTTATTCATTCATTCAACCATAAGGAATACACTGTTTTAAATGAACAAAATAAAAACAAAGCCCCTGCTTTCATGGTGTTTCTATTCTAGCGGGATGGTGATTATATATCAGATGATGATTGAAGCACGTTATATATATTTAAGAGTGAGGCACAAAAACACTTATTAGAAGTAAGTCTGTGTGTAGGTGAAGATTGTTGACTGGTAGTCTACAATGAAGAGTAGTTGGGCAAGGAGCCAAACTTTTCTACTGGGATCCTCAAATCTCAGCTGTAAGTATGTGGAGATATTGTTTGCTCAGTTAGGCCAGTTTCTCCCAAAATAATTCTTCCATATATTGGGGGCAGGGTTTGATGGAAGCCTGGCTGGTGCCATTTTTGGAGCCTAGCAGGGGCGAATCTGGGGGTGGGGGTGAGAACAGTCTCACAGTTTCAGGAACAGAATTTTAAGACACCTTATTTTAAGACTTACCACTGCTCTCCATCATACCTGGTGTCTTCTAAGTCATGACTTTATTCATTTAAGTTTCCAGAGATAAAACCCGTAGTTTCTTGCCTGACTTCTTGGGGTAAGGGTGGGGACATCAGAGGATATTCAGTGCACACACAGGTGTTCAACCAATCTCCCGTATTCAGTTCTGAATTACACGCCTACTTTATTGGTATCTCTCAGGGATTTCACAGATCACCTGGCTTATCCAGTATCCTCCTCTGCAGGCACTTAAAATTGTAGCTTTCTCCTCTGCTCTACTTCCAAGAGTTGTTGAAATCTCACTCACTGATGGCTTCTCTCTTAATCTTTTTGGTCTTTATAGGTTTATGCCTTTAAAAAATTCCTTTGCTATCATTTTAGGAGTTCTTAGGAGGGAAAGGAGATAAATATGTGCTGTCAATCTAGCATCTTCAACCAGGTGAATATACTTTTTTCGCATTCTATATGACCCTCTGCAGATTTTGATTTCCTTTTCCCACACTGAGGACCGTTGGTCTATTATATTAGGCATCTACCAAGGGGTTTTAGTGCTCTATTTTAGAGAAAGACAAACCTGAGTTAAATTTCCACTTACAGGGCTTCCTAGGTGGTACAGTGGTTGAGAATCCGCCTGCCAATGCAGGGGACATGGGTTCGATCCCTGCTCCAGGAAGATCCCACATGCCGCAGAGCAACTAAGCTTGTGTGCCACAACTGTTGAGCCCATGTGCTGTAACTACTGAAGCCCAGGTACCTAGAGCCCATGCTCTGCAACAAGAGAAGCCACGGCAATGAGAAGCCCGCACACCACAACGAAGAGTAGCCCCCAGTCACCGCAACTAAAAAGAAAGCCTGCGCACAGCAAAAAAGACCCAACACAGCCAATAAAATAAATAAAAAATTAATTAATTAAAAAAAAATTCCACTTACACTATTTACTAGCTTTGACCATGGAAAAATCACTTAAGTTCCCAGAGTCTCAGTTTCTTCATGTTTAAAACAATGGTGATAATTATTATTTTTTAAATTTAATTTTTATTTTATATTAGAGTATAGTTGATGTACAATGTTGTGTTAGTTTCAGGAGTGTAGCAAAATGATTCAGTTATACACATATCCATTCTTTTTCAGATTCTTTTCCCATATAGGTTATTACAGAATATTGAGTAAAGTTCCCTGTGCTATACAGTAGGTACTTGTTGATTATCTATTTCGTATATAGTAGTGTATATATGTTAATCCCAGACTCCTAGTTTATCCCTTCTCCCACCTTTCTTGTTGGGTAACCATAAGTTTGTTTTCAAAGGCTGTGAGTCTGTTTCTGTTTTGTAAGCAAATTCATTTGTATCTTTTTTTTGGATTCCACATATAAGTGATATCATGTGATATTTGTCTTTCTCCGTATGACTTACTTCACTTAGCATGAGAATTTCTAGGTCCACCCACGTTGCTGCAAATGGCATTATTTCATTCTTTTTTTAACGGCTGAGTAAGATTCCATTGTATATACGTACCACATCTTCTTTATCCATTCATCTGTCAATGGTCATTTAGGTTGCTTCCATGTCTTGGCTATTGTAAATAGTGTGTCAATGAACATTGGGGTACATGTATCTTTTTGAATTGTGGTTTTCTCAGGATATATGCCCAGGAGTGGGATTCCTGGGTCATATGGTAGTTCTGTTTTTAGCTTTTTTAAGGAACCTCTATACTGTTCTCCATAATGGTTGTACCAATTTACATTCCCACCAACAGTGTAGGAGGGTTCCCTTTTCTTCACCAATGATGATAATTGTTATACCATGTCGAAGATATGTTATAAGTACTTAATGAGATAATCTCTGTAAACATTTTAGCACAGACTTTGCTCCATTATCAATAACTGTAATATATTATTATTGAGTCTCTCCTTGCAAGTCCTCTTTAACTTTTTAATCAGTGTTTCTCCTTTCTCTGAGAAGGAGAATAATTTGATGTTGATAGGGAGTATTTAAATTCCATAGGCCATGACCACACTAGACTATGATTCTGTAAGTTATAGCTGTTGTTTGTAAATCCAAGAAGACCTGCTCAGTAGGAGGTATGAAGATTACCTAGTTAGTTTTACCACATAGTAATATTGATAATTTTTATTCATTTGGCCATTCACTCTTTAATTTTTTAATTCATTTGTCTAACATTTGTTGGTCTCATCCCATGTGTCAGGCACTGTAGTAGGTTCTGGGAGGGTGAGACTGAGTAAAACAGATAGACAGAGTTCTTATCCTTAAGGATATGACTCCAGTGGGGGTAGACAGATGAGGAAAGGCAATTTAGAAACGGTGTGATTGTGCTGTGATGAGCCACGTGCTGCTGTGATTAAATAACTGTTTAATGTCTGTCTTTTTCACTATAAGAGCAAAGACCTCATCTGTCTTGTTTATTACTGTTGCCTCAGTGCCTAGCATCATTCCAGGCATATATGAAGTACTCAGTAAAATTTTTTGTTATTGAATTAATGATGTACACTGAAAACCTTTCCTTGAAAAGGTTATACAGAAAAGGTTGTACTTGAAAAGTTCCCTTTCATGTTCACAGAAGGGAGTATTTTTGCAATGAATATGTGTTCAATTAATGAGTGAGTGAATGAATATTTGGCAAAAAGTGAACCAAGGGTAAAAGGAAGTACATCCCAGTTCAATAAATATTTCCTGAGTGCCGACCATGTGCCTAGGCTTGGTGCTTCACATGGAAGATACAGAAATGAATACAATATGGCCTTTGCCCTTGAGGATCTCTGAGTCTAGTCTGGAGACAGACAAGTTAACAATCAATTATAGTACAGTATGATAAGGGCCATAAATAAAGCTCAATTTAGATATGGATACTAAGCTTGAGGGCTTTGGGTAAGGCTAGAGCTATTAAACATCATTCTGAAGACATGTTCCATTTTCTATGAAAAGATTCAGCAGGGAAACAATTCCTCAACAAATCTATTATGGTTTAAGAGAAAGTGTGGAAATCTCATTATTGTTAATGGCAATAGAATAGAGAAGAAAATGGAGTCAAGAGCAATATCTAAATAAGCTATCATTATATAAGAAATAGAGTCATATAATGGTTAAGTGGTGTTTGTTAGGAAGTTCTCTTGGCAGTTGCTTTTGGAAAAAGATGATCAAAAGCACACCAAGAATACCAGTTAATGCCATCATTATTTTCTTAGTATAAATTTACAACTGGAAAATATGTTTATGAAAACAAAACATCATTTAAAGAATTGAGCACGATTTTCATCTTTATTGTTGTGCGTCACTTTCCTTTAAAAAACAAATCTGTTTATTACTTTACCATAGGAAACAGGGACCGAGTTGATAAAGAAGGTATACTTAGGTAGGAAAAACAAATAACTGTGGCTTAGAAGTTACCACTCTGTCCTAAGAACAAATAAAAAGCTGAACAAACTGAAAAACCAACAGCTCTTCCTAGATCTGTTAATGAAGTGAGTTCACAGGGCAAACTGCTGCCCCTCAAATTGGAAAGACAGGCAAACATATACAGAGAATCACAACTTGATGCAGCAGAAATCCACAGGGAGAAACCTCCAGGGGAACCAGTGCTGGGGCAGGAACACCTGAACTGTGATTGATGAATTTCAGTTACAGTGAATTGAGCTGGAGGGTCAGTGCGGACAACTCTCGGAGTTAAGAACCCCAGAGGGACCCAGTCATATTGGGGGCCCCCACACTTTTGTAAGTTTTGCTTCTAGGAGCTTGACCAGGTCCTCACAGTAAATATCAGAGAGGATTCCTTTGTGTTTCTAGTAGGAAGAGGGGAAAGGAAAATGATTTTGAAATACAGTAGACCATTCTATTCTTCTTAACAAGGTCTTCCCTCAGGAGAAACTATTTTACCAGAACCTCACATGCTAGGGTTTATCAGAGCCTAACCTACTTGGGGGAAGGAAAATACCAACTTCAACCCCCGCTACCCATCCTGTCCTACGTAAGCGGGGGAGGGGGGAATACTGAGAAGTACTGTGAAGTTTATTGTCCAGGGGTACAGGATCACCAAAACACTATGACCTAATCATAGGGCTATAGAATGCTTCCTGTCGCCCTACACCTTATTATGACATTACTAACGGCCTATTTACCACAGTTCCTTTTACCCAGTTATCTTAGTTCAGGCCACTATAACAAAACATGATATATTGGGTGACAAACAGCTATGGAAGCTGGAAAGTAAAAAATCAAGGTATCAGCAGATTCAGTTCCTGCTTCCTGGCTTGCAAATGGCTGCCTTCTTGTTGGGTCCTCACATGGTCTATTTTTCTTCTTATAAGGACGCTCATCTTATTGTGGAGGCCCCACCCTCATGACTTCATCTAAACCTAATTATCTCCCAAAGGCTCCACCTCTAAGTACCATCACATAGGAGGTTAGGGCTTCAACATAAATTTTTTGGGGGGACACAAACCTTCAGTCCATAACACCAGTCATTATGTCCACCTTTCAACAAAAAAAATCACATGGCATACTAAAAGGTAAAAAACACAGTTTGAAGGGATTGAACAAGCATCAGAACCAGAGTCAGATAATGGCAGGAATGTTGGAATTATTATTTTTTTAAAAACTGATTAATATGTAAGGGCTTTAATGGAAAAAGTAGATAATAGGAATGAACAGATGGATAATGTAAGCAGAAAGGTGGAAATTCTAAGAAAAAATAAAAAATGATAGAGATAAAAAACATCATAATAGAAAGAAAATGCATTTGATGGTCTCATTAATAGATTAGACACAGCTGAGGAAAGAATTTCTGAGCTTGATGATATGACAATAGAAACTTCCAAAACTGAAAAAGAGAAAAAAGAGTGAAAAGAAACCCAGAGCAGTGCCGAGACCAGCTCAGCGACTCGAGGTGAGTGACGGGTGCCGCAAGCTTGAAGAAAACACAGACACAGACTGAAGAAAACACAGACACAGACTGAAGAGAAAGATGGGGCCGGGGGTGGGGGGGGGTGGGGGCTCAAGACCTCTAGGATCAAGAGCCTTGCTGATTGATCCCACGTTGCTTTTATTGAGTTCTTGGCATAGCCTAAGGGTCTAACGCTTCAGTTTAGTCCCATAAACAAGGCTATCTTTGAAATAAACACACAAAGGCCTCACATGACTGGGGCAATGACCTTTGTTTGCCTCCTGGGTTCGATTTGAGCAGGTGTGGATCTGAGCAGGGTGCAGATTTGCGCTGGGCGTGGAGAGCAAAGCAGCCCTGGGGGCAGGAGACCTCTCTCAGAAGGATTAGGGGTCTGTGCCCCACCCCTGTTGGCCCCTCTGCGACTGTGCCTGTCTTAGGTTGTTCCTCCCCTGAGGAATCTTACCCGTCTCTGGCTAACCAGCCATCCTCCAGGGCCAAACAGGGTGATACGAGGTGTGCAAGTGAGAAAGGGGCTGCGCCCCCAGAGAGGGTCAATATTCTGTTTCCACGGTAGCCTATGCCCCCATGGTCTCCACGCCCAGCACCCTTAGCTCCTCCACTGCTCAAGCAGGACATTCTGCATCCAGTCACTCGGCCCACATACTTTAATTGCTTTTAGTAACATTTACAAGGTTTCAGAAAGACTTCTGAATGTCTTCCCACAGAGCAGAATATCTATTAACTGTAGGACAGCCACAAGAGGTGTAACATATACAACGTACTGGGAATACCAGAAAGAAAAGGAAGAGAAAAGAACAAGCAATATTTGAAGCAATAATGACTGAGATTTTCCCGCCAAATTAATGTCAGATGCTAAATCACCAATACTGGAAGCTCAAAGAACACCAAGTGGGATAAATGCCAAATAACAATCACATTTAGGCATATCATATTCAAACTGCAGAGAGTATAAAATAAAGAAAAAAAATCTTGAAAGAAACCAGAACTTAAAAATACTTTACCTATAGAGAAGCAAATATAAAACATATAACTGATTTTTCCTCAGAAACCATGCAAGCAAGAAGAGATTGGAGTGAAATATTTAGAATGTTGAGAAAAGAAAAACACCAATCTATAATTTTGTATCCTGCAAAATTATCCTTCAAAAGTGAAGGAGATAAGTTAGCATACAATATTTGTCTTTCTCTTTCTGACTTAGTTCACTCTGTATGACAGACTCTAACTCGTATATACGGAATCTAAAAATGGTACTGATGAACTCAGTGACAAGACAAGAACAAGGATGCAGATGCAGAGAATAGACTGGAGAACTCGAGGTTTGTGGGGGCAGGGGGTGAAGGGGAAGCTGAGACGAAGTGAGAGAGTAGCATAGACATATACATACTACCAACTGTAAAATAGATAGCCAGTGGGAAGTTGCTGTATAACAAAGGGAGTTCAACTCGAGGATGGAAGATGCCTTAGAGGACTGGGACGGGGAGGGGGGGGGGAGTCGAGGGAGGGAGGATATACGGGGATATGTGTATAAATACACAAGTTTGAACTTGGTGTACCTCAAAAAAAAATAAAAATAAATAAAGTGGAAAAAAAAAGTGAAGGGGAAATACTTTCTCATACAAACAAAAATTGAGGGAATTTGTCATCAGTAGACCTGCCTTGTAATAAATGTTAAAACAAGTTCTTCAGAGGGAAGCAAAATAGTATAGGTCAGAAACTCTATTTAAAGGAAAAGCATTGGAGAAAGAATATGAGAAGATAAAATAAAACCTTTTATTTTTCTTATCAACGGATCTAACAGAAAACAGCTTGCCCAAAATAATAGCAACAATGTATTTGGTTATGTAAGTGAAATGAATGACAGCAATGATAAATTTGATGGGAAGAAGGAATTAGGAATATTTTGTTATTATATGGTCCTTGCACTATGGATTAGTTGTGAATATATATTGCAAACTTTAGGCCAACCACTAAAAAACATAAAAAAATAAATATAATTGATATACTAAGAAAGAAGGGAAAACAAAATCATAAAATGCTCCATTAAAACTACAAAAGTTCCAGCAATTCCTTTTTAAAAAAAAATTATTTATTTATTTATTTATTTATTTATTTATTTATTTATTTATTTTATTGGCTGTGTTGGGTCTTTTATTTTTTGCTGTGCTTGGGGTTTCTTTAGTTGCAGTGAGTGGGGCTACTCTTTGTTGTGGTGCATGGGCTCCTTATTGCTGTGGCTTCTCTTGTTGTGGAGCACGGGCTCTAGGCGCATGGGCTCAACAGTTGTGGCTCACGGGCTCTAAAGTGCAGGCTCAATAGTTGTGGTGCATGGATTTAGTTGCTCTGCGGCATGTGGGATCTTCCTGGAGCAGGGATCAAACCCGTTTCCCCTGCGTTGGCAGGCGGATTCTTAACCACTGTGCCACCTAGGAAGCCCCATATATTGGGTATATATCCATGTATATATCTATGATCATTGAAGCATTATTCACAATAGTTAAGGCATGGAAGCAACCTAAATGAATGGAAGCAAACTGATAAATGGATAGAGAAAATGTGTTATATACATGCAGTGTAATATTATTTAGCTTTAAAAAGGAAATCCTGCCATTTGTGACAATATATATATATCTGGAGGACACTATGCATAGGGAAATAAGCCAGACACAGGACAAAATCTACATAATCCCACTTATATGAGGAATCTGAAATAGTCAAACTCATCAACAGAGCAATGGATAAAGAAGATGTGGTACATACACACAGTGGAATATTACTCAGCCATAAAAATGAACAAAATAATGCCATTTGCAGCAACATGCATGGACCTAGGAGATTGTCATACTGAGTCAAGTAAGTCAGTCACAGACAAATATTATATGATATCGCTTATATGTAGAATCTTAAAAAAAGTGTACAAATGAATTTATTTACAAAACAGAAGTAGAGTCATGGATGTAGAAAACAAACTTATGGTTATTGGGGAATAAGGGTGGGGGAATAAATTGGGAGATTGGGATTGACATATACACACTACTATATATAAAATAGATAACTAATAAGAACTTACTGTATAGCACAGGGAACTCTACTCAATACTCTGTAATGGCCTATATGGGGAAAGAATCTAAAAAAAAAAAGAGTGGATATATGTATATGTATAACTGATTCACTTTGCTGTACACCTGAAGCTAACACAACATTGTAAATGAACTATACTCCAGTAAATTTTTTTAAAAAATAAAAAAAATAAAATTGTAAAACTCATAGAAGCAGAGAATAAAATGGTGGTTACTGGGGGGCTGAAGGGAGGGGGAAATATGCAGTAATTAATAAAAATGTATAAAGTTTCAGCTATATAAGATTAATAAGTTCTGGAGATCTACTGTATAGCATAGAGCCTATAGTTAACAACATGGTATTGTATATTTAAAAATTTGCTAAGAGGAATAGATCTTGTGTTCTTACACAGACACAAAAAATAAAGAAGATGAGAGAAAACTTTTGGATTGTAGTGGTGGTTTCACGAGTGTATACTTATCTCCAAACTCATTAAGCTCTATAAATATTAAATATATACAGCTTTTTGTATGTCAGTTATACCTCAGTAAAGTGGTTTAAAAAAAACACATGAAAGGCAGCAAAAGCACGGAAGACAAAAATAGACCAAGGGCAACAAATAGAACATGGTCACAAATATGGCAGATATTAATTCAGCTATATGAATAAGCACTTTAAATGTCAATGGTCTAAATAAACAAATTAAAAGACAAATTGTCAAAGTGGATCAAATAAGACCCAACTATATGTTTTCTATAAGAAACCCACTTAAATATAGAGGCCATATAGATTAAAAGTAAAGGATTGTCAAAAGATATAGTGCTAACACTAGTCAAAACAAAGTAGGATTAGCTCTATTAATTTCAGACAGAGTAAACTTCAGAGCAAGGAAAATTATTAGGAATAAAGAGGGGCATTACATAATGATAAAGGGGGTCAATACCCCAAGAAGACATAACAGTCTTTATTGTATATATGCCTAACAACAGTGTCAAAATACACGAGGCAAAAACTGATAGAATTGCAATGAGAAACAGATGAATCCACCATTTTAATTGGAGACTTCAACATAATTCTATTAGAAATGGACAGATTCAACAGGCAGAAAATCAGTGAGAACATAGTTGAACTCAACAGCACCATCAGTCAACTGGATATAATTGACATCTATTGAATACTTTATCCAACAAGAGCAATAACATATTCTTGTCAAGCTCACATGGAATATCACCAAGATAGACTGCATTCTGGGCCATAAAGCACACCTTAACCAATTTAAAAGAATAGATATCATACAGTGTTTATTCTCAGATAACCACAATGGAATTAAACTAGAAACCAGTAACAGAAAGATAGCTGGAAAGTCTACCAGATACTTGGAGGTTAAATAATACACTTCTAAGTAACAAGAAGAGACCTTAAGAGGAATTAACAAACATTTTGAACTAAACAAAAAGGAAAGTGCAACCTATCAAAATTTGAGGGGCGGTGTGAAAACAGTGCTTAGAGGGAAATTTAGAGCATTGAATGCATGAATTTATAGCATTGAAAAGAAGAAAGATTTAAAATCTACAACCTAAGCTTCTACCTTAGGAAACTAGAAAAAAAGAGCAAATGAAATTCCAAGCAAGCAAAAGAAAAGAAATAATAAAAATTAGAGCAGAAATCAATGAAATTGAAAACAGGAAATCAATAGGGAACATCAATGGAAACAAAAGTTAGTTCTTTGAAAAGAGCAATAAAATCAATAAACATTTAGCCAGGCTAAGTAAAATAGAGAGAAGATACAAATTAATATAAGAAATGAAAGGGGACATCACCACAGATCCTATAGACATTAAAAGAATATTATGAACAGCTATATGCCCACAAATTTGGTAACCTAGATGAAATCGATCAATTCCTTGAAAGGAATTCAACAACTGCCGAGAGTCACACGAGAAGAAATAGGCAACATGAATAAGCCCATTTCTATTAAAGAAATAGAATCAATAATTAATAAACTTTCAAACAGAAAGCACTAAACCCAGATGGGTTCACTGGTGAATTCTACTTAACATTTAAGGAAGAAATTATATGAATTCTGTACAATGTCTTTCAGAAGATAGAAGCAGAAGAAATACTTTCTAACCCATTCTGTGGGGCCAGTATTACCCTTAATACTAAAATCAGAAAAGACATTACAAGAAAAGAAAACTACAGACTGATAATTCTTAAGAACATACATTTAGAAATCCAAAGCAAAATATTAGCAAATTGAATAAAAATGTATAAAAAGAATTACACACCATAACCAGGTGGAATTTATCCCAGGTATCTAAGGCTGGTTCAACATTCAGAAATCAATTAATGTAATTTACCAATCAACAGGCTAAAGAAGAATCACATGATTATATCAACAGATGCATAAAAAGTACTTGAAAAAAATCCAACACCCATTCATGACTCTCATTTAACGAGGAACAGAAGGGAATTTCCTCAGCTTGATAAATAACTTCTACAAAAACCTGCAGCTAACATCACACTTGCTGGTGAGAAACTCAAAGCTTTTCTGCTATAATAAGGAACAAGGCAAGTACATCCGCTCTTACCACTGCTTTTCAACATCATATTGGAAGTCCTAGCTAATTCAGTAAGACAAGAAAAGGAAATAAGATGTATATAAATTGGGAAGGAAGAAATCAAACTGTCTTTATTTGCAGATGACATGATTGTCTATACAGAAAATCCAAAAGAATTGACCAAAAAAAACCCTCCTGGAACTAATAGACAAATATACCAAGGTTGAATGATACAAAGTTAATATACAAAGTCAATTGCTTTCCTATATGCTAGAAAAGAACAAGTAGAATTTGAAATTAAAAAACACATTACAATTTACATAAGCACCCTCCAAAATGAAATACTTTAGGTATAAATCTAAATATGGTGCCGGAGGTCCCTGTTGGGCTGGCTAAGACTTTATATAAGCCACACCAATGTACAAAATCCATATGATCTATATGTGCAAGAGCTATATAAAGAAAACTACAAACCTCTGATGCAAGATATTAAAGGGGAACTAAATTAATGGAGAGATATCCCATGCCCATGGATAGGAAGACTCAATATAGTCATGATGTCAGTTCTTCGCAACTTGATCTGTAGATTCAATGTAGTAATCCCAATTAAAATCCCAGCAAGTTATTTTGTGGATATTGACAAGCTGATTTTAAAATTTACATGGAGAGGCAAAAGATCCAGAATAGCCAACTCAGTATTGAAGGAAAAGAACAAAGTCAGAGGATTGACACTATACAACTTCAAGGCTTATAAATTACATTATGTATTATTATAATCAAGACAGTGGTGTGCTGGCGAAAGGATAGACAAATAGATCAATATAACAGAAGAGAGAGCCCACAGCTAGACCCACATAAAATATATTCAACTTATTTTTAGCAAAGGAGCAAAGGCAATACAATGGAGCAAAGATAGTCTTTTCAACAAATGGTGCTGGAACAGCTGGGCATCCACATGCCAAAAAAACATGAATCTAGATATAGATCTTAATACTTTTCACAAAAATTAAAATGTATCACAGGCCTAAATGTAACATACAGAACTATAAAACTTCTAGTCTGGGAGATGTGGTTAGAGGTATGCACAGGGGACCATGGGAATCCAGAGGAGATGCCCCCAAATGGCCTTTATGGAGGAACAGGTTAGAGAGGCCTTTCTGAAATGAGGTGGTCCTTGAGATGAGACTTGATGGTTTACTAGGTGAGAAGGACATTCCAGGAAGAGGTGATAGCATGAATAAAGGCCTGGAGGTGTCAAACTATAGGGCACTTAAAACTTTCTATAAGCCAGCCCCAAATGTCCTCAGCAAGCTGTTTTCTTCTCCTTCGCCAACATTTCATTCCACCTTTGCTCTAGCAAACCCATTCCTTTCCTGTCCATATATAGGAAAAGTTATTTCCCTCTTCTGTCTCTTGACCTAGGCATTCCCTTTAATCAGAACATCTTATCATTTTTTTAACCCCTCTATACCATTTCTTCTCTTTCACCTTCTTTATAACATTAGATCAAGCTTTCTTCATCTAGGAAATCTTCCCTGATTAACTCCGACTCTCACTATCCCTTACCCAGTTTCATTTTAGAACTTTTTGACATGGGTACAGTGGATGAACTTGAGTCCCCATTCTAGCTGTGACCTTTTCAGGTTTGGGGCCCTTAAGAAACTTCTTCAATATCCTAGTTACTAACTTAATGGAGACAAGCCTCTCAGAAAGAGGTCAAAGATGTGAGGTGCTTAGCACAGTGCCTGGCAGAGTAAATCCCAAATAAATAGCATTTATGATTATTGTCACTATTGATTGTTGTTCTCAAATTGTTTCAAATGTGTATGTTTTAGCTTTCTAGGTTATCACTCATCCTGCTAGAGATAAGGACTCAGTCTTTGTTCAGCATGGCTTTGCACTGTTTTGCACAAATATGTACTCAATAAATGTTAATTTCTTGCTTGCCTAACTGACCTGATTAGCTAAATTCAACACTCTATTTCTGATGACTTATATTTTTCAAAAATTTAACCCAATTGTCAACTTTACTGACGGATGAGAATTTTTCACTTGAATCAGGAGCAAGTCCAACATGGATTTATTACATACATGTCCATCATTAAGCTTGGTGCTGTTGGGGGATGCAAGTATTAATCACAGTAATGACCACATAGGGCCAGAAGTGTGATTCCCCACTGAAAGATGAAGAAATTAAGGCTCACAGAGGTTAAAATATTGCTCATGGTCTCATCTTCCATAGCTAGTGAGGAGTGGGTATAGGACCAGAAGCCAGGCCTTCTGCCCTGTTATTTTGTGCTCTTCCCACACACCATATGAACGAACTTTCTAGAACCCTTTCATGGCCCTTTGAGGGCTTCCAGTCTGGTAAGGAAATAAGACCCTTGGAGCGGAAGAGCATGAAAACAATAGAAGCCAGGAGCACCTTACTCTTTCATATCAGTTACAGATTGTCAGAGCATCTGTAATGCTCAGTAGGTTCATTGTGCATCTCAGTTGCCCACGCTACTTCCTTAGTGCTGTCATTCACTTGGGGGTCTCCAAGGAGACAGTGCACATTCTGGCAGTCAGCTCTTGGCACCTCCACCTTGATATTTTAACAAAGATTACAATGCTAGGTTCATTCCCTCAGATTCGAGGTGTTTTATATAAATCTGGCCTTTTTGTTTATGGGAGAGTGAATATGGGGCTGCAGTCTCCCCAAACCATGATGTTCCCAGAATTGTAGGAGTGGAAACAGAAAGAAGATATGAAGAAATACAGCCTTTGTCCCCTCTGACAATTACTAATTCTGGGGTCATGTTAAATAGACAGGCAACCTCTTGAGCATCTAGGAGCTGTCTTCATCTACCATGTGTTATTTCTCCTTCGTTGAATATCAATGGTGGGAGTGAGGGAGCAGAATGAGGTGAGAAGAAGGTTGCTGGAAGCACAGTAGTTAAGAATAAGACCAAAATTTGAATACCCATTCTGCCTTTCCTTGGCATTTGGGCAGGTACTTAGCCTCTCTGAATTTTAGTTTCCTTATCTGTAAAAATGCCAATTCTTTTTATTTTGGGGGAATGAAAAGGGGGTAGCCATAGAGTGAGACAGATATTAAGTTTTGGAGCCAGCGAAGGTAAAAACAAATGATCCAAAGGGTAGGAAGATGACAGGAGAAGTGGCAGGTGATGAAAGGCACGGAGGTAGGGAACTTAGAAAGGAAGGTGGCAAATAGCTCCACAGTCAACAGGAAAATGCAGAAGAGACATTTAGATTTGGCCAAAAGCAGACCACTGAGGACCTCAGAGCAGTTTTCATGGAGTGCTAAGGAGAAGAACCAGATTGCATGGGCTTGAGGAGGGAGCAGCTGGTGGGGAAATAACACAGTGAGATTCCTCTCCCCTCTACTCATGAAAGGCAGGACCTGGGAGAGTGGTGGCTTCTTGGTGTTGTGATAACCAGGCATTGGGAAGGATGGCTCACTTCTTGTTTCCCAGCGCAACTTCCAGATTTTTTTTAAAGCTCTTTATTGGAATATAATTGCTTTACACACTTGTACCAGTTTTTGAGGTACACCAAAGTGAATCAGCTGTATTTATACCTATATCCCCATATCCCCTCCCTCCAGCAACTCCCTCCCACCCTCCCTGTCCTGGCCCTCTAAGGCATCACCCATCATCGACTTGATCTCGCTTTGTTAAACAGAAACTTCTCACTAGCTATCTCTTTTAGAGTTGGTAGTGTATCTATGTCTATGCTACTCTCTCACTTCGTCCCAGCTTCCCCTTCGCCCCCCGCCCCGCTAACCCCGTGTCCTCCGGTCCATTCTCTGCATCTGCAACCTTATTCTTGCCCTGTCACTGGGTTTATCAGTACCATTTCTTTTTTTTTTTTTTTTTTGATTCCGTACATATGAGTGAGCATACAATATTTGTTTTTCTCTTTCTGGTTTACTTCACTCTGTATGACAGACTCTATGTCTATCCACCTCATTACAGATAGCTCCATTTCATTCCTTTCTTTGGCTGAGTAATATTCCATTGAATATATGTGCCACATCTTCTTTATCCATTCATCTGTTGATGGGCATTTAGGTTGCTTCCATGTCCTGGTTATTGTAAATAGTGCTGCAATAAACATTACGGCACATGTTTCTTTTTGGATTATGGTTTTCTCTGAGTATATGCCAAGTAGTAGGATTACTGGATCATATAGTAACTCTATTTTTAGTTTTTTAAGGAACCTCCAAACTGTTTTCCATAGTGGCTGTACCAGCTTACATTCCCACCAACAGTGCAGGAGAGCTCTCTTTACTCCACACCCCCTCCAACATTTGCTGTTTCTAGGTTTTTTGATGATGGCCATTCTGACCGGTGTGACCTGATACCTGATTGTGGCTTTGACGTGCATTTCTCTAATGATTAGTGATGTTGAGCATCTTTTCATGTGTTTGTTGGACATCTGGAAGTCTTCTTTGGAGAAATGTCTATTTTGGTCTTCTGCTCATTTGTGGATTGGGTTATTTGCTTTTTTGGTATGAAGCTGCATGAGCTGCTTGTATATTTTGGAGATTAATCCTTTGTCCGTTGCTTCTTTGGCAAGTATTTTCTCCCATTCTGAGGGTCGCCTTCTTGTCTTGTTTATGGTTTCTTTCACTGTGCAAAAGCTTTTAAGTTTCATTAGGTCCCATTTGTTTATTCTTGATTTTATTTCCATGATTCTAGGAGGTGGGTCAAAAAGGATCTTGCTTTGATGTATGTCAGAGAGTGTTCTACCTATGTTTTCCTCGAGGAGTTTTATAGTGTCTGGCCTTACGTTGAGGTCTTTAATCTATTTGGAGTTTATTTTTGTGTATGGTGTTAGGAAGTGTTCTAATTTCATTCTTTGACATGTGGCTGTCCAATGTTCCCAGCACCACTTATTGAAGAGGCTGTCATTTTTCCATTGTATATTCTTGCCTCCTTTGTCAAAGGTAAGGTGCCCATACGTGCTTGGGTTTACCTCTGAGTTCTCTATCCTGTTCCATTGATCTTCCTTTCTATTTTTGTGCCAGTACCATACTGTCTGGATCACTGTGGCCTTGTAGTGTAGTTTGAAGTCAGGTAGCCTAATTCCACCAACTCCATCTTTCCTTCTCAAGATTGCTTTGGCCATTCGGGGTCTTTTGCGTTTCCATACAAATCGTAAGATTTCTTGTTCTAGTTCTGTGGAAAATGCCATTGGTAATTTGATCGGGATTGCATTGAATCTGTAAAATGCTTTGGGTAGGACAGTCATTTTCTCAATGTTGATTCTTCCAATCCAAGAACATGGTATGTCTCTCCATCTGTTTGTATTGTCTTTGATTTCTTTCATCAGTGTCTTATAGTTTTCCGCATACAGGTCTTTTGCCTCCTTAGGCAGGTTTATTCCTAGGTATTTTATTCTTTTTGTTGCAATGGTAAATGGGAGAGTTTCTTTAATTTCTCTTTCTGTCTTTCATTGTTAGTGTATAGGAATGCAAGAGATTTCTGTGCATTAATTTTGTATCTTGCTACTTTACTAAATTCATTGATTAGTGCTAGCAGTTTTCTGGTAGAGTCTTTAGGATTTTCTGTGTATAATACCATGTCATCTGCAAAGAGTGACAGTTTTACTTCTTCTTTTCCAATTTTGATTCTTTTTGTTTCATTTTCTTCTCTGATTGTTGTGGCTAAAACTTCCAAAACTATGTTGAATAATAAGGGTGAGAGTGGGCACCCTTGTCTTGTTCCTGTTCTTAGAGGGAATTCTTTCAGTTTTTCCCCATTTATAATGATGTTGGCTTTTGGTTTCTCATATATGGCTTTTATTATGTTGAGGTAATTTCCTTCTGTGCCCATTTTCTGGAGAGTGTTTATCATAAAAGGATGTAGAATTTTGTCAAAAGATTTTCCCTCATCTATTGAGATGATCATATGCTTTTTATCCTTCAATTTGTTGATATGATGTATCACATTGATTGATTTGCATATATTGAAGAATCCTTGCATCCCAGGGATAAAGTCCACTTGATCATGGTATATGATCTTTTTAATGTGCTGTTGGATTCTGTTAGCTAGTATTTTGTTGAGGATTTTTGCATCTATATTCATCAGTGATATTGGCCTGTAATGTTCTTTTTTTGTGACATCTTTGCCTGGTTTTGGTATCAGGGTGATGGTGGCCTCATAGAATGAGTTTGGGAGTGTTCCTCCTTCTGCAATATTTTGGAAGAGTTTGAGAAGGATAGGTGTTAGCTCTTCTCGAAATGTTTGATAGAATTCGCCTGTGAAGCCATCTGGCTCTGGGCTTTTGTTTGTTGGGAGATTTTTAATCACAGCCTCAAATTCTGTACTTGTGATTGGTCTGTTCATATTTTCCATTTCTTCCTGGTTCAGTCTTGGAAGATTGTATTTTTCTAAGAATGTATCCATTTCTTCTAGGTTATCCAATTTATTGGCATATAGTTGCTTGCAGTAGTCTCTCATAATCTTTTGTATTTCTGTGGTGTCAGTTGTTACTTCTCCTTTTTCATTTCTAATTCTGTTGATCTGTATCTTCTGCCATTTTTTCCTGAGGAGTCTGGCTAATGGTTTATCAATTTTGTTTATTTTCTCAAAGAACCAGCTTTTAGTTTCGTTGATCTCTGCTATTGTTTCCTTCCTTTCTTTTTCATTTCTGATCTGATCTTTATGATTTCTTTCCTTCTGCTCACTTTGGGGTTTCTTTGTGCTTTTTTCTCTAATTGTTTTATGTGTAAGATTAGGTGATTTATTTGATATTTTTCCTGTTTCTTGAGGTAGGACTGTATTGCTATAAATTTCCCTCTTAGAACTGCTTTTGCTGCGTCCCATAGGTTTTGGGTTGTTGTGTTTTCATTGTCATTTGTTTCTAGATATTTTTTGATTTCCTCTTTGATTTCTTTAGTGATTTCTTGGTTGTTTTATAGCGTATTATTTAGCCTCCATGTGTTTGTATTTTTTACAGTTTTTTTCCTGTAATTGATATCTAGTCTCATGACATTGTGGTCAGAGAAGAAGATGCTTGATATGATTTCAATTTTCTTGAATTTACCGAGGCTTGATTTGTGACCCAAGATGTGATCTATCCTGGAAAATGTTCTGTGTGCACTTGAGAGGAAAGTGTATTCTGTCGGTTTTGGATGGAATGTCTTATAAATATCAATTAAGTTAAGATGGTCTAATGTGTCATTTAAAGCTTGTGTGTCCTTATTTATTTTCTATTTGAATGATCTGTCCTTTGATGTAAGTGGCGTGTTAAAGTCTCTTACTATTATTGTGTTACTGTCAATGTCCCCTCTTATGGCTGTTAGCATTTGCCTTATGTGTTGAGGTGCTCCTATGTTGGGGGCATAGATATTTACAATTGTTATATGTTCTTCTTGGATGGATCCCTTGATCATTATGGACTATCCTTCCTTGTCTCTTGTAATAGTTTTTACTTTAAAGTCTAATTTGTCTGATATGTATATTGCTACTCCAGCTTTCTTTTGCCTTCCATTTCCATGGAATATCTTTTTCCATCCCTTTACTTTCAGTCTATATGTGTCCTTTGGTCTGAAGTGGGTTTCCTGTAGGCAGAATATGTAAGGATCTTGTTTTTGTATCCATTCAGCCAGTCTGTGTCCTTTGGTTGGAGCATTTAATCCATTTACATTTAAGGTGATTATTGACATGTGTGTTTCATGTTTAGGTAGTCTGCGTGCTGACGGGTGGGTTTGTGTTACTGTCTTGTTTGTAGTTTGGTGTGAGGTGTCCATCAGTGGCAGTTGCAGGCAGTCAGATGAAACTGATTCTTCAACTCTGATACAGGACTCCATGAGAATTCTCTGCAGTTAATCTTCCCTGTGTCTGAGGACTCCCTAGTAGTCTAGCATCCTGGATTCAGTCCTCCCTCTCCAAAGCCTCCTATTTGACTTCTGATGGAGTAGTTCAGACTTCAGAGGTTGCTTGTCCCAGCAATAAAGGGGTTTAAAGAAGATTGTCCAAGCCCCAGACTAATGGCAGAGTGTTGAGTCAAACAAATTCTAAGTCAAGGAAACACATACATGTATAAGACACACAAATACTGAATCCAGTAAAACATAAGGCACCTAGAAAGACCTGACAGAAGTACCCCAGTATGCCTTCAGACAATCAAAAAGCAAACCAACAGAAATTCAAAACCAAAGGAAAAAAAACCACACACACACAAACACAAATCCAGGGAGATTTTGAAAGCTAGGATCAAATATAATAAAGAGCATGAGTACCACCAGACAGACTGAAGATTCTCTGAGTGAAATCGGACAATTATACTTAGAACTAAGGTAAAGACAAAACCTAATAATAAAAACTAACGCAGTGTGTCATCTGGAGAATAAAGCAAGGAAACAGAGCAGACCAATAATATTGCTTATAAGTATATTAAGATAAAAGAAACTAAAAAAGGATAGAAGACAGGGCAACAGAAGAGCGTAGTGTGACTGGAAATATGAAAAGAAAAAGAAAAAAATAGAAATGTATAAAAGAGATGAAAGGAAGGTAGGAGAGATACAGTCAGCACTACAAAAAACTTAGCTAGAAATAGAAATATATAAAAAGGCTAAAAATAAAAAGAGAATAAAAAATAGAATAAAAAATATGTTATAAAATGTGTAGATCCCTTAAGACTAAGATTGTAATTAATAAAATAAACAAAAAACAAAAAAACTAGAACTGACCACAGAATGGACCAGATCAATAGAATTAATAATAATATTTCTGTTTCCTTGGGGTCTCAGCTGTAAGCGTGCTTCTACCCACCTTGGGCTTTTTGTATTACTCTGCGACTAGCAGAGCTTCCTTTATTGTTCGTCTGTAAGCACTGGTGTGTGGGGAGAGAGAAGGTACAATAGTGGCTCCTTCCCCTGGGAGTGAGTGAGCAGTAGTGCCCTGCCTGGGTCATGGCTGCTTGGGCGGCCCAGGCCGAGAGAGTGACTCTAACTGCGGCTTTTCCCCCCTACTACAACTCCGCTGGGGCGCCCTGCCTGGGTAATGGCGGCTCAGTCGGCCATGGTGGTGCCTATTGCAGAGGGACACCAGTGGCTCAGGTGTAAACAAAATGTCTCCAGAGCTGGGCCACTTTGCGGGCTTTTGGCTCTTGGCTGCAGGCATTCTAGGCCAGCCCCACCTGGGGGCCTTTGTTATCCCTGAGTGCATTAGCCAGGCCCAGAGGGGTCCTTCCTTTTTCCGTCAGAGGCGCAGAGAGAGAGGCTACACCTGTTGCTCCTCCCCACTGCTTGTGAGTCAGCAGTATTGAGCCGCCACCATGGCTGCCCAGCTTTCCGCAGTAGGCACTCTCTGCTGCGGATTTCTTCCCTCCTGTCCTCTCAGTCCGTCTCCCCACTGCCAACAATGTTTCTCACCCTGAACCAGTTCTCTGGTTTCCATGTTCCAGCTTCCAGACCCCCTGTTCACCTGTGAACTGATATCTCAGTCCGGACACACTGAGATGTGGTGCAGACCCTCTGTGTGTTTCTTGCTCTTTCCCATCTGCCACATCTCAGCGGCTTCACCCTCTTTGAACAGTCCCAAATGCCTCCCTTCTGACCCAGGGAAATTCCCCGTTGGAGAAGGTGTTTCCCCATCAGATAAGGGACATTTCTCCGAATTCGGCAGTCTCCCCTTTGTTTCAGATCCCCCCACCCCAGGGTGTGGGACCCATCCTTTTCCTTTCTTCTCCTCCTCTTTCTCCTTTTCTTTTTTCCCCTTTGTCCTACCCAGTTATGTCAGGATCTTTGCAGTCCTTTCTGGTGTCTGAGGTAGTTTGCTGGTGTTTGGCTGGTTCTCTGTGGGAATTATTCCATCTTTTGGTGTATTCCTGATGCATCTGTGGAGAGGGATGCATTCCGCATCCTTCTACTTTACCGCCATCTTTCTTCCCTTCCATTTCTGGATTTTATCTCCCCATTTCTCCTTCAGAGCTACTTTTCTCATCCAAAAAAATCAAAAATTCATTGTTTATTTCATATGTTTTAGAATATTGAAGGAGATAATGCATGTAAAATGCTTGGTCTATAGAACAAAATGACTCAATAAAAGTTAGCTGCTGTTATTGTATTATTATTATGTTTTAGAGCATTATTGCTATCATATATTATTATGTTTTAATTAGCATTATTATGTAGAAGGGTAGGTCAGTTAGAAATGGCTCAAGTTGCGAGAGGCTCAAGGGTGGGGTTGTAGCAGTCTGGTAGTCAGAATTTTGCCAAATTCTGTGCTGTTGGGTATACAATAAAAGGAGCAAGATAGACAGTATCCCTGCCCTCATGGATCTTATGAACTAGTTGGGGAAGTAGCCAAGAAGGCTGTGGTGAGGGTTAGGACAGAGAAAGCAGAGGGTGCTGTGGACCTAACTTGATCCAGGAACTTAGTGAAGGAACTAAGATTCTCATTTGCCCTGCCCACTGCCCCCCACCCAACCCCACCACCATCTTTGGAAGAGAAACTCTGGATCCAAGAAGTAATGTTGGATCAACACGTGTTCATTAAGTGGGACTCTATCACATCTATGGATTTAAGAATTCCTTCGTTGGCTAATACTGTTAACTGGTCTATGAGGAAGGATCCGAAGATGACTCAACCTGCTTAATTTTTAAATGAATAAGTCCTAATGTGAATACTCTTAGCACAGTCTCCGAAACTTACTATGAATAAAATCACAGTAATAACAATATGGAGACTTTCATAGCAAATCATTAGAGAAATTCCATTTTCTGTCAGCAAACACAATTTAAGCACTTAACAGCTAAGCTTCTTAAGATTCATAGCTGACTAGGGAGCAATTAGGACTGGATTTTAATGAATACACATGAACTCAGGGGTTTTTGCCAGGAAGAAAGGCTAAGTTAGTAAGTAGTGGAAACAGCTTTTGGATTTAATTCAGAATATCACTTAGACATCTTCTTGGAATAAAATACAATTAAATGAATCTTTAACTTATGCACTAATTACAACATGCTGTATTTATCTCCTCCTCATTCACAACGCTCTCATCATTCAGTTTGACAAGCAAAACGTATGGGGGGCTACTGCTGATTTTTAAATGACTATTAAACAGTTAAACTGATCAGCTATTAAACAGAAATAGGATCCCTCCAACTGGATTGATTAATTAACTTGCATGTTCTGATGAACTCTGGCAATTTGAAATTCAGCTCCTTTAGCATCTGTATCTAAAGGGAAGGGGACTAGAAGGGAAACACATAGGCACTGAATAATTCTCATACATGAATACTTTCCAGGGTTACAAATTCCCCTTTCCCAATTGCCTTGAATTTCTATAACCCATGGTTGTTATCTCAACCCACTGGCTATTTTAGGATCCCCACAGTTTGCGAAGTTCCATACCTAATTATTTCTAGGAGTCTTCAAGGGTTTAGAAACTGTGTGAACACCCAAGTTTTCCTCTTGTTTAGAAACACAGTTTGTATATCAGTTTGGATCCTCTGGGAAGACAAGATGGAGTCAAAGGGCAAGATAGTTATTCAGAGTACTGCCCATGAAAGATAAAGGGGAGAAGGGGCTAGAATAGTCAAAGAGAAACTTCAGGTCAAAATGCTGATATGATTGTACCTATAAGGGGAATAGGGAGAGGAAGGAGAATTGGGTATAAAGAGCCTCAGACATAGATGTGGCTTCTTGAAAGTCTTGGCCAGCCCAACAGGGAAGCCTGGCACTGCAGTTTCCCATAGAGGAGGTCCACATTGGGCAGAACTAGCCAGGACCTAACCTTCCCCGTCATTCTCAGCCACTGGCTGGGGGCAGCCTGGGAAGAGCACAGCCTGGGCTCCAATGTTGCCCCAGATCCCGAAGATACTGCGGCTGGAGGTGCAGCCTCAGATCACTGCACCCCTTGTAGGATCAGCCATTGCTTCCTGGATGGACACTCCAGCAGCTCACCTCTGTGGCTGTCAGGGGAGTACATCTAGATTACAAACAGTGGGCCTGCAAGTCTGCCACAGGCACATATCTCAGGATTTGATGTTTTACTTGAAAAAGGATATTCCCAGTGGGTTTAAAGCTACGTGGGTGTATTAGAATTCAGAATAGGGCTAGCAAGTGAAAATTTTCTACTGGGAACATTCTACTGTAGTCAACTGTATTGAACGTAGAGTCCTTCACTAACATTTTAAGAGGATTACTCATTGAGTATATAAATTAAAAACCTCAAGAGTAACTGAAATTATTTGCTTCATTTAAAACAAGATTTGAAACTTCAGACATGTAGAAATGCTTATATATGCCAAATAGCAGTCTTTTACCATTTAAGTAAAATGTGATCTAGCTTGCTAAAAATAGATAAGTTTGTAAAGGACTTTTCCTTAGTTATGAAAATGTCAAGTCTGAGTTACATGAACAGGTTTATTGAATGAGTAGTTTGTACTGTTTTAATGTTTAGAATGCCTGTTTTCCCAGAATTACTATGTGTAATCAGGCACAAGTTTATTTTTCTCAGACTTACTGGGAGGTATATGTTCATCAGCAAATATACTACACTCCCCATGATTTATCAGTTATTCTCAAAACAGCCCCAGGAAATAGATATCATTTTCATGCCCATTTTATGGACATGGACAGAGTGAGAGTTTAAGTAGATGGCTTAGCTTTTTTTCTGATGGAAGATGGCAGAATCTTAGATCTGTCAGATTCTGAAGACTACATGCCCAAACACTGTACCATACTACTTATCACCATGAGTGCAAAAGAGAATTCTTTATTTACAGGAAAATAATGAATATGATAGTATCCACAATAATTTGTGTCTTCTTAAGATGCCCCTTTACTCTTTTTTTTTAAACTTCTAATTTTATATTGCAGTGTAGTTGAGTAACAATGATATGTTAGTTTCAGGTGTGCATCAGAATGATTCAATTATACATGTACATTTATCTATTCCTTTACAAATTCTTTTCCCATTAGGTTTTTACAGAGTATTGGGCAGAGATCCCAGTGCTATACGGTAGGTCCTTGTTGGTTATCTATTATAAATATAGCAGTGTGTACATGTCAATCCCAAACTCCCTAACTATACCTCCCTCCTACCTTTCCCCCTTGGTAACCATAAATTTGTTCTCTAAGTCTGTGAGTTTGTTTCTGTTTTGCAAATAAGTTCATTTGTATCATTTTTTAAAGATTATACATACAAGTGATATCATATGATATTTGTCTTTCTCTGTCAGACTTACTGCACTTAGTATGATAATCTCCAGGTCCATCCATGTTGCTGCAAATGGCATTATTTCATTCTTTTTAATGGCTGAGTAATATTCCATTGTATATATGTACCACTTCTTCTTTATGCATTCTTTTGTTGATGGACATTTAGGTTGCTTCCATGTCTTGGCTGTTGTAAACAGTGCTGCAGTGAAGATTGGGGTGCATGTATCCTTTCCAACCATGTTTTTCTCTGAATATGTGCCCAGGAGTGTGATCACTGGATCATATGGTAGCTCTGTTTTTAGTTTCTTAAGAAACCTCCATACTGTTCTCCATAGGGGATTTACCAATTTACATTCCCACCAACAGTGTAGGAGGGTTCCCTTTTCTCCACACCCTTTCCAGCATTTATTGTTTGTAGACTTTTTGATGATGGCCATTCTGACTGGTGTGAGGTGATAGCTCGTAATTTTGATTTACATTTCTCTAATAATTAGCGATGTTGAGCATCTTTTCATGTGCCTCTTGGCTATCCGTATGTCTTCTTCGGAGAAATGTCTATTTAGGTCTTCCACCTGTTTTTAATTGGGCTATTTTTTTGATACTGAGCTGCATGAGCTGTTTGTAAATTTGGGAGATTAATCCCTTGTCAGTGGCATCATTTGCAAATATTTTCTCCTATTCTGTGGGTTGTCTTTTGGTTTTGTTTATGGTTTCCTTTGCTGTGCAAAAGCTTTTGAGTTTAATTAGGTCCCACTTGTTTATTTTTGTTTTTATTTCCATTACTCTAGGAGATAGATCAAAAAAGATATTGCTGTGATTTATGTCAAAGAGTGTCCTCCTATATTTTCCTCTAAGAGTTTTATCATATCTGGTCTTACATTTAGGTCTTTAATCCCTTTTGATTTTATTTTTGTGTATGGTGTTAAAAATATTCTTTTTAATTAATTTTTATTGACATATAGTTGCTTTACAATGTTGTGTTAGTTTCTGCTGTATAGCAAAGTGAATCAGTTATACATATACATATATCCCCTCTTTTTTAGATTTCCTTCCCATTTAGGTCACCACAGAGCATTGAGTAGAGTTCCCTGTGCTATACAGTAGGTTCTCATTAGTTAACTGTTTTATACATAGTAGTGTATATATGTCAATCCCAATGTCCCAGTTCATCCCACCCCTCTGTCCCCACTTGGTATCCATAAGTTTGTTCTCTACATCTGTGTCTCTATTTCTGCTTTGTAAATAAGTTGATCTGTACCATTTTTCTAGATTCCACATGAAAGTAATAGTATACAATATTTGTTTTTCTCTTTCTGACTTACTTCACTCTGTGTGACAGTCTCTAGGTCTATCCACATCTCTGCAAATGAAACTATTTCATTCCTTTTGATGGCTGAGTAGTGTTCCATTGTGTATATGCACCACATCTTCTTTATCCATTCCTCTGTTGATGGACATTTAGGTTGCTTCCATGTCCTGGCTATTGTAAATAGTGCTGCAGTGAGCATTGGGGTGCATGTATCTTTTTGAATTAAGGTTTTCTCTGCATATATGCCCAGGAGTGGGGCTGCTAGGTCATATGGTAGTTCTATTTTTAGTTTTTTGAGGAATCTCTGTACTGGTCTCGATAGTGGCTGTACCAATTTACATTCCCACCGAGAGTGTAGGAGGGTTCTCTTTTCTCTACATCCTCTCCAGTATTTATTGTTTGTAGATTTTTTTGATGATGGCCATTCTGACTGGTGTGAGGCGATACCTCATTATAGTTTTGATTTGCATCTCTCTAATAATTAGTGATGTTGAGCATCTTTTGATATGTTTGTTGGCCATCTCTGGAGAAATGCCTATTTAGGTCTTCCACCAATTTTTTCATTGGGTTGTTGTTTTTTTGATATTGAGCTATATGAGCTGTTTGTACATTTTGGAGATTAATCCCTTGTTGGTTGCTTTGTCTGCAAATATTTTCTCTCATTATGAGAGTTGTCTTTTCATTTTGCTTATGGTTTTCTTTGCTGTGCAAAAGCTTTTAAGTTTACGTCCCATTTGTTTATTTTTGTTTGAGTTTATTTTTATATATGTGCGAAAAATAGGCCAATTTGATTCATTTGCATGTAGCTTTTGCATGTCCAGTTTTGCCAACACCATTTATTAAAGAAGTCTGCTTTTCCTCTATTGTATTTTCTTGCCTCCTTTGTCATAGATTAACTATATATGTGTGTGTTCATTTCTGGGCTCTCTATTCTGTCCCATTGATCTATGTGTTTGTTTTTGTGCCAGTACCATACTGTTTTCATTACTGTAGTTTTAAATCAGGGAACATGATACCTCCAGCTCTGTTCTTCTTTCTCAAGATTGCTTGGACTACTTGAGGTCTTCTGTGTTTGCATTGAAATTTAGAATTTTCCTATTTCTGTGAAAAATGCCATTGGTATTTTGATATGGATTGCTTTGAATCTGGAAATGTGTAGTATGGCCTTTTTAAGAATATTAATTCTTCCAATCCATAAGTATGGTATAACTTTCCATTTTTTTGTGTATTATGTTCAATTTCTTTTACCAGTGCCTTATATTTTTATAAGTACAGGCCTTCTACCTCTTTAGTTAGATTTATTACTAGGTATTTTATTCTTTTTGATTCAATTGTTTGTGATTGTAAATGGGATAGTTTTCTTAATTTCTCTTTCTGATAGTTTGTAATTAGTATATAGAAATGCAACAGATTTCTGTATATTAATTTTGTATCCTGCAGCCTTAATGAATTCATTAATAAGCTCTACTAGTTTTCTGGTGTTATCTTTGGGATTTCTATGTATAGTATCATGTTATCTGCAGACAGTGAGAGCTTTACTTCTTCCTTTCCAATTTGGACTAATTATATTTCTTTTTCTTGTCTGATTACTATGGGTAGACCTTCCAATACTATGTTGAATAAAGGTGGCAAGAGTGGGCATCCTTGTCTTGTTCCTGATCTTAGAGGAAATACTTTCAGTTTTTCACCCTTGAGTATGACGTTGGCTGTAGGTTTGTTATATATGGCCTTTATTATGTTGAAGTCTGTTCCCTCTATACCCATTTTTATCATAAATGGATGTTGAATTTTGTAAAAGCTTTTTCTGCATCTATTGAGATGATCATGTGATTTTTATTCTTCATTATGTTAATGTGGTGTATCACATTGATTTGTGGATTTTGAACTATCCTTGTATCCCTGGGATAAATCACCCTTGATCATGGTGTATGATCCTTTTAATGTTTTGTTGAATTTATTGTTTTACTAATATTTTGTTGAGGATTTTTGCATCTAGGTTCATCAGTGCTATTAGCCTGTAATTTTCTTTGTGCGTGTGTGCGCGTGTGTATGTGTGTTGTCTTTGCCTGGTTTGGTATCAGAGTGATGCTGGCCTCATAGAATGAATTTGGAAGTGTTCCTTCCTCTTCCATTTTTTGGAATAGTTTGAGAAGATAGGTGTTAACTCTTCTTTAATATTTTGTAGAATTTGCCTGTGATGCAATCTGGTCCTGAACTTTTTTGTTTGCTGGGAAGTTTTAAATTACTGATTCAATTTCATTACTGGAAATCAGTTTGTTCATAGTTTTTGCATTGTTTTCTTTGTTTCTATTTCATTTATTTCTGCTCTGATCTTTATGATTTCTCTCCTACTAACTTTGAGTTTTGTTTGTTCTTCTTTCTCTAGTTTCTTTAGGTGTAAGTTTTCACTGTTTATTTGTGTTTTTCCTTGTTTCATGAGGTAGGATTGTATTGCTATAAAATTCCCTCTTAGAAGTGCTTTTGCTGCGTCCCATAGGTTTTGGATCATTGTGTTTTCATTGTCATTTGTCTCTAGGTATTTTTTGATTTCCTCTTTAATTTCTTCAGTCATTTAGTAGTGTATTGTTGAGCCTCCATGTGTTTGTGTTTTTACAGATTTTTTTCCCTGTAATTGATTTCTAATCTCATAGCATTGTGGTCAGAAAAGATGCTTGATACGATTTCAATTTTCTTAAATTTACCAAGGTTGATCTGTGACCCAAAATGTGATCTATCCTGGAGAATGTTCCATGTGCACTTGAGAAGAATGTGTAATCTGCTGTTTTTGGATGGAATGTCCTATAAATATCAATTAAATGTAGCTGGTCTATTGTGTCATTTAAAGCTTGTGTTTCCTTATTAATTTTCTGTCTGGATTACCTGTCCATTGGTGTAAGTGGTGTGTTAAAGTCCCCCACTATTATTGTGTTACTGTTGATTTCCTCTTTTATAGTTGTTAGCATTTGCCTTAGGTATTGAGGTGCTCCTATATTGGGTGCATATATATTTATAATTGTTATCTCTTCTTCTTGGATTGATCCCTCAATCTTTATGTAGTGTTCTTTCTTGTCTCTTGAAACATTTTTTATTTTAAAGTCTTTTTATCTGATATGACTATTGCTACTCCAGCTTTCTTTTGATTTGCCTGGAATATCTTTTTCCATCCCATCACTTTCAGTCTGTGTGTGTCCCTAGGTCTGAAGTGAGTCTCTTGTAGACAGCATATATATGGGTCTTGTTTTTGTATCCATTCAGACAGTCTGTGTCTTTTGGTTGGTGCATTTA
The DNA here is from genome assembly GCF_030028045.1 of Hippopotamus amphibius kiboko. Taxonomy (NCBI): domain Eukaryota; kingdom Metazoa; phylum Chordata; class Mammalia; order Artiodactyla; family Hippopotamidae; genus Hippopotamus; species Hippopotamus amphibius. The sequence continues at coordinate 16,627,485 of NC_080203.1, read as the reverse complement.
GTCCATTTACATTCAAGGTAATTATCGATATGTATGTTCCTATTACCATTTTCTTAATTGTTTTGTTTTTGATTTTGTAGGTCCTTTTCTTCTCTTATGTTTCCCGCTTAGAGAAGTTCCTTTAGCATTTGTTGTAGGGCTGGTTTGGTGGTGCTGAATTCTCTTAGCTGTTGCTTGTCTGTAAAGCTTTTGATTTCTCCATCGAATCTGAATGAGATCCTTGCTGGGTAGAATATTCTTGGTTGTAGGTTCTTCCCTTTCATCATTTTAAATATACTGTGCCACTCCCTTCTGAGTTGCAGAGTTTCTGCTGAGAAATCAGCTGTTAACCTGATGGGAGTTCCCTTGTATGTTATTTGTCACATTTTCCCTTGTTGCTTTTAATAATTTTTCTGTCTTTAATTTTTGTCAATTTGACTACTATATATCTTGGCATGTTTCTCCTTGGGCTTATCCTGCCTGGCACTCTCTGTGCTTCCTGGACTTGGGTGGCTATTTCCTTTCCCATGCTAGGGAAGTTTTCAACTCTAATCTCTTCCAATATTTTCTCGGGTCCTTTCTCTCTCTCTCTTCTCCTTCTGGGACCCCTATAATGAGAATTTTGGTGTGTTTAATGTTGTCCCAGAGGTGTCTTAGGCTGTCTTCATTTCTTTTCATTCTTTTTTTCTTTATTCTTTTCCCCATCAGTGATTTTCACCATTCTGTTTTCCAGGTCACTTATTCGCCCTTCTGCCTCAGTTAATCTGCTATTGGTTCCTTCTAGTGTATTTTTCATTTCAGTTATTGTGTTGCATATCTCTGTTTGTTTGTTCTTTAATTCTGTCTTTGTTAAACTTTTCTTGCATCTTTTCAATCTTTGCATCCAGTGTTTTTTCAAAGTCCCGGATCCTCTTCACTATCATTATTCTGCATTCTTTTTTTCTGGAAGGGTGCCTATCTCCACTTCATTTAGTTGTTTTTCTGGGGTTTTATCTTGTCCCTTCATCTGGTACAAAGTCCTCTGCCTTTTCATTTTCTCTATCTTTCTGTAGCTGTGGTTTTCAGTTCCACAGAACAAAATATTGCTGATACTGCTTGATACTGCTGTCTGCCCTCTTTTGGATGAGGCTATCTGAGAGGCTTGTGTGCACTTCCTGGTGGGAGGGACTGGGGGTGGGTAAGGCTGGGTGTTGCTTTGGTGGGTGGAGCTCAGTAAAACTTTAATCTGCTTGTCAGCCAATGGGTGGGGCTGTGTTCCCACACTGTTAGTTGTTTGGCTTGAGGCTACCCAGCACTGGAGCTTACAGGCTCTTTGGCAGGGCTAATGGCAGACTCTGGGAGGGCTCATGTCAATGAGCTCTTCCCAGAACCCCCACTGCCAGTGTCCCCATCCCTGCAGTGAGCCACAGCCACTCCTCACCTCTGCAGTTGGCCCTCCAACACCATAAGGTAGGTCTGGTTCAGTGTCCCATGGGGTCACTGCTCCTTACCCCTGGGTCCTGGTGTGAACATTATTTTTTGTGTGCCCTCCAAGAGTAGAGTCTCTGTTTCCTCCAGTCCTGCAGAAGTCCTGCAATCAAATCCTGCTGGATTTCAAAGTCTGATTCTCTGGGCATTCCTTCTCCCATTGCTGGCCCCCCAGGTTGGGAAGCCTGACATGGGGTTCAGAACCCTCACTCCAGTGGGCAGACTTCTGTGGTATAACTGTTCTCCAGTTTGTGAGTCACCCACCTAGTGATTATGGGATTTGGTTTTTATCATGATTGCGCCCCTCCTACTGTCTCATTGCAGCTTCTCCTTTGTCTGTGAATGTGAAGTGTCTTTTTTGGTGAGTTCCAGTGTCTTCCTGTCAATGATTGTTCAGCAGGTAGTTGTGATGCTGATGCTCTTGCAAGAGGGAGTCTGTTCATATTTTTTTCTTCCTGATTTGGTCTTGGGAGTTTATACACTTCTAGGAATTTATCCATTTCTTCTTGTCCATTTTATTGGTGCACAATTATTTGGAATAATCTCTCATGATTCTTTGTATTTCTGTGGTGTTGGTTATAACTTCTCCTATATAATTTCTGATTTTATTTATTTGGACCCTCTCTCTTTTTTTCATAATAAGTCTGGCTAAAGCTTTATCCATTTTGTTTATCTTTCCAAAGAATCAGCTCTTAGTTTCATTGATCTTTTGTATTGTTTTTTAGTCTCTATAACATTTATTTCTGGTCTGATCTTTATTATATCTTTCCTTTACTAATTTTGGGTTTTGTTTGTTCTTCTTTTTCTAAGTCTTTTAAGTATAAGATTAGATTTTTTTTATTTGAAATTTTTCTTGTTGCCCGAGGTAGGCTTGTATCTATACACTTTCCTTTTAGAACTGTGTTTGCTGCATCCCATAGACTTTGAATTGTTGTGTTTCTGTTTTCATTTGTCTCTAGGTATTTTTTGATTTCCTCTTTGATCTCTTCAGTGACCTGTTGGTTGTTTAGTAGCATGTTGTTTAGACTCCATGTGTCTGTGTTTTTTGCTGTTTTTTTTTCTTTTAGTTAATCTAGTGTTATACTGTTGTGCTCAAAAAGGTGCTTGATATGATTTCAGTCTTTTTTAATTTTTTGAGACTGGTTTTGTGGCCTAGCATGTGATCTATCCTGGAGAATCCATATACACTTGAAAAGAATGTGTATTCTGGTGTTTTGGGATGAAATATTTTATATATATCTATTAATTCAATCTGGTCTAATGTATCATTTAAGGCCAGTGTTTCTTTATTGATTTTCTGTCTGAATGATATGTCCATTGATGTAAGTGGGGGTGTTAAAGTCCCTTACTATTATTGTATTACTGTAAATTTCTCCCTGTGTTTGTTAATATTTGTTTTATGTATTTAGGTGCTCCTGTGTTGGGTGCATATATATTTACAAATTGTTGTATTTTCTTGTTGGATTGATCCATTTATCATTATATAATGTCCTTCATTGTTTCTTGTTACAATCTTTGTTTTAAAGCCTCTTTTATCTCATATAAATATTGCTATCCTGGCTTTCTTTTCATGTCTATTTTCGTGGAATACCTTTTTCCATTCCCTCACTTTCAATCTGTGTGTGCCTTTAGATCTGAATTGAGTCTCTAGTAGGCAGCATATATATGGGCCTTTTTAAAAAAAATCCATTCTACCACTCTTTGTCTTTCAATTGGAGAGTTTAGTCCATTTACATTTAAAATAATTATTGATAGGCATGTATTTATTGCCATTTTGTCAATTGTTTTCATGGTTCTTTTATTTTCCTTTCTTCTTCTTTTCCCTGTGATCTGATGACTATCTTAAAATTATATTTGGATTCCTTTCTCTTTTGTGTGTATCTATTATAGATTTTTGGTTTGTGGTTACCAAGAGGTATATATATGTATATATACCTATATTTAATTTGATGATCTCTTAAATTTAAATGCATTCTAACAACTCTGAATTTTTACTCCCCCTCAATGTTTATTGTTTTTGGTGCCATATTTTACATCTTTTTGTTTTGTGCATCCCTTAATTACTTACTCTGGCTATAGATGATTGTACTACCTTTGTTTTTTAACCTTCCTGCTAGCTTTATAAGTGGCTGATGTATTACCTTTACCTTTTCTTTCATAATCTTCATATTTCTAGTCGTGGAGTTTTATTTTCTGCTTAGAGAAGTTCCTTTAACATTTCTTATAATGCCATTTTAGTAGCGCTGAACTCTTTTAGCTTTTGCTTGTCTGTAAAACTCTTTATCTTTCCTTCAAATCTGAATGATGTCCTTGCCAGGTAGAGTATTCTTGGCTGTAGGTTTTTCTTTTCATCACTTTGAATATATAGTGCCGTTCCCTCTGGCTTGCAGCGTTTCTGCTTAAAAATCAGCTTATGGTCTTGTGAGTGTTCCTTTTTATCTAACTAGTTGCTTTTTTCTTGCTGCTTTTAAGATTCCCTCTTTAATTTTTGCCATTTAAATTGTAATGTGTCTTGGTGTGGACCTCTTTGGGTTCATCTTATTTGGGACTTTCTCTGCTTCCTGGACCTAGATGTGTTTCCTTTCCCAGGTTAGGGAAGTTTTCAGCTATTAATTCTTCAGATAAGATCTCTGCCCTTTTCTCTCTCTCTTCTCCTTATGTGACACTCTTTAAGTTTATTCTGTTTGGGATTTGCTCAACTTCTTTAACCTGTAGGTTTATGTCTCTTTCCAAATTTGGGAAGTTTTCAGCCATTATTTCCTTGAGTACTTTTTCAGCCTTGCCTTCTTTCTTCTCTCCTTCTAGGAGTCTGATTACATTGAATGTTATATATTGCATTGTATTCCCATAGGTCCCTTTGGGCTCTGTTCATTTTTTAGTCTGTTTTTTCTCTGTTGTTCAGTTGAGTAATTTCTATTGTTCTGTCTTCAAGTTTGCTGATTCTTTCCCTGTCACCTCCATTTTCCTGCCAAGCCTATTCACTGAGCTTTTAATTTTAGTTATTGTATTTTTTAGTTCCAAAATTTCCACTAGGTTTTTCTTAACATATTCTATTTATTTGATGAGACTTTTTCTTTCCTGAGGCTTTCTATTTTCTCCTTTGTTTTAAGAATGTTTGTAATTGCCACTTAAAGCATCTTAGATCACGGTTGCTTTAAAATCTTTGTCAGATAATTCTAACATTTCTGTCATTTTAGTTTTGGCAACTATCTATTTCCTTTCTACATCCAGTTTGAAATCTTCCTGATTCTTGGTATGACCAGTGTTTTTTGTTGTTGTTGTTGTTGTTGTTGTTGTTTGTGAACTGGTCAGTTTTGTATTATGAGACTCTGGATCTTATTTAAATCTTCTGTTTTAGTTGTCTTTTTCTGACATCATTCTAGCAGGGAAAGGTGAAAGCACTGCCTTATTATTGCCAGGTGGAGGTAGAAGGCTAGGTTCCCCATTCAGCCTCCATTGACACCCAGCGGCAGGCTCCTTGTTGCTGTTGGGTGGAGGTGGGACTTCTTGTTTCACACATGGCCTTCACTGACACTGTGGTGGGGATGGTTTTGTAACCACTGGCCAATGGTGAAAGTCTTGACTCTTTACTAGGCCTCATCTGACACTAACCCAGCAGAGAAAGGGAGGGACACCTCATAACTTTCAAGTGCAGGTAGAAGTACAACCTCCTCATGTGGTCTCTAATGACACTGTGTGGGTAGGGGGTCATTATGTAGCAGCAGGGATAAAAGTTATGACTCCCTAGTTGGCCTTCTCTGACAGCACCCTACTGGGGGTATTGTGGTGCCTTGTTACAGCCTTCCAAGAATGAAAGTCCAGGTTCCCTATCTGGCCTTTGCTGGTGTGGGTGGTAATGGGACCACAGTTTTTTTTTTTCTGTTACATTTGGCTGGAATAGAGTGGCTGTTGTCTAAATTTTTTTTTACTAGGCTTCACCTTTCTTGATGTCTTGGAAAGAGAGAGAAATCTTGTGGTGGGATTTTTTTCTGTCTGCTTCTGTTGATATTTCCAAGTTATCAGCTTCTTCAGCTCCATGTCTGGCACATATGAGGCAAAAAGAAAATCCAAGGAACTTAGTATTGTGCCATTTCTTGGATCCCAAGGTCCCTAATCAGTCTGCTTTCTTCTCTGCATGTTTCAGAGTCTTCTTATGGTTGTTTCATATATAGTATGCGGGTGTCCAGGGGGTTAGTTTCACTTAGTAAGAGAGAGGAATAGGGAAATGTACATCTACTGTATCTTCCTGGAATCAGAAGCCCAAAGTAGTACTTTTAAAAGTTACTCGTGAATAGATGTTCTCACTTTCCTGGCATCTGGGCTCCTGAAATATCTCCCCTGGTGCTGTCTAAAATTTTTTGTTATATTGCCTGAAGTGTCACCAATTAGTGTATCATTTAAGTTAACCAGGGTTCTTCTGAAAAATTCGATTTATTTCTGATTAACAGGCTACTGATTTTTCCAAACCACATTGAATAGGAGTCTTGATGGGGGATAGGGCAGAGAAGAAAAACTTCATGTATTTTTGTAGCATGAAGCACTAATCCAAGGAGGGCACTATGGTAAAGTGTCCTAGTGGGTTATTTAGAGCAGAGGTAAAAGCTATGAGTTCTCAGGGATCTAGGACAATATGAAGAAAATGCTAGATGAAGGAAGGCAGATAGAAGGATGTTAAAGATAAACCCCACTGATGTTTTAAATTTTGTTTGAGGCCATCTCTGCCCCTAACAACAGTAATTATATTTCATTTTCCACCACATGCCAGTCACTTTTGATGTATTATCTCATTAAGCTCCACAATGACTCTATGAGATAGAAATTATAATCCTCATTTCACAGAGAAAGAAATGAGAGCAAAGAACATAGGTGACTTACCCAAGATCTCATAGATAATAGATAGAAGGGTCCAGGTGCAAACCCAGGTCTGTCTGGCTCCAAAGCCCAGTTATTAACAACTGCATATCCACTCTTCCCCTTCTTTCCTCCAGCAGAACATGAGCCATTTCCCTGACAGACTTTGGGTTCATGGAGATGGTCCCCAAATACAGGATGTTGGGCTTTGCAGGCCATCCTAGGACCCCTCAGCTATAGAGCTTATTGTCTTTGTGGAAAACACATTCTAGATCTAGAACACTGATTTATAAATGACCCTTTGAAACACAACTCATTTATAATGTTGGAGCAGCTTGTATTTTTCAATCACACATAAGTGCTTCTCTCTCTCTTTCTTTTCCTTTCTCTCAAGGCTGCATTTTCATGTAACTTAAAGAGACGATCTGGTTAGCAATCTCTTTTTCTCTTTCAGGTAATGACTCAGTATTTTCCTTTGGGCTCATCCAAGCTCTGAGGACTATTGCTATCATTTATAAGATATTTCTTTTGGCCAAGAAACATTTTTGTCTATATTCTGCCTTGTAATCTAATAATGGGAGTAATTTGATTCAATAATCACAATAGCAGGGACCTCAGGAGGCCATTTAAATGTGGCATGTGCTGACGTGGCTGAGGCCTTATTGGAGCTAGGATCATAAGAGATTGTGTTTTTCATTTCTAAAGACAAAAGTATGCTTTACCCCATTGGTATTATATGCAAGAGACTCCCTACACTTATACACACCTGGGAGACGGGAAACCAGACCATTACCATGCAACTGGGCACAGGAACAAAAACCTACCAAAATCTGATGAGTTGTGTTTTTACTCCAGTTCTGAAAAAAAACAACAATAAGATTGAGGCTGTATCAAATGGGCTATATAAATGTAAATTCAAGGGCTCTCATTCTGTGAGCAAAGGTCACTCGCTGGAGAGCAGCATAGACATACAGAGGTCAAAGTCTCTAACAGCACTCAGCTTTACCTGAGATGGCAATCCAGGCTCTATGGTTTTACTTCATATCTAGGGTATTTCTTATGGTCACACATGTTCTGAATAGAGTTGTGGGATTACTTTTGACAGTTTTAGAGTTATAAAAAATAACTAAAATTATTACCAACCTGTTTTCTTTTAGAGAAAGTTGGAAGAACTCAGAGCAGGACGGAGAAGGGTGGATAGTGGAGAATGAATCTGGAGAGGCAAACAAAATATCCAGCACAAGATTATTTTTTCTAATCATTTTGACCATAAATGCTCACTGTAAAATAAAATTCAAATACTATGAGGAAGAAGATGGCAAACAGTATAATATCACCATTAACATTTTAGTAATCATTCTTTCCTGAATCTCTCTTCATATATATAAATACTATAGATCTCTATGCATATGTAGATTTAAATATATATTTAATATATGTATAGAAATATATGTCCATATATAAATATATATATATATATATCTCCATGCCCATATAATCATATATAAACACATACACATGCAAAATTTTCTTGGTTATTACTTTTGAAAAATTGAGTCATATACATAGCTCTGTATCTTGCTTTTCTCACTCTTCAATATCCTGTGAAAATCTCTCCAAGTCCACTGCTATAGCTCTTATCCTCTCTCTCTCTCTCTCTCTGATGTGTACATGATATTTCATGGTATAGATGTATCTATAAACTTATTCTATCATTTCCCAATTGATGGACATCAATTTCTTTAAAAATTTTGCCACTGAGAACAGCACTGTAATAAACATCCATGCATGTATATAATTATGTATTGGTGCTTTTAATCCACATTATCTTTTCTGAGAAGTGGGATTGCTCAGTAGGAAGGTACCCGTATTTTACATTTTATAACCATTGCCAGATTGTTTTATCAAAAGGCCATAATGATTTATATTTCAACGCATACATGTAGGAGATAGATGTTGCTACACTTTAAATTATTGTCAGTCTGATGAACATAATGTGCTGTGTCAGTATTACATTATTTCTCACTTCTCTAAGAGTGGGTTTGAACATCTTTCCATAAGTTTGTTGGCCCTTTGGATTAACTGTTATCTAAATTGACTCTTCATATATTTTGCCAATGTTTTATGGAATTGTTTGCCTTGTTCTTTTCAGTTTTCAAAAACTACTTGTAAATGATGTCATGAACTCATTTGTCATCCTTGTTGCAGATATTTTCTAAATCTGTGATTTGTCTACAACATGTACCTTGTTCTATGTTGGGTTAAGCCTGTGTCAACACTCTTAATTTAGTATTTGATAGCATATTTGCAGGCTGTTTTTCTTTAAGGAGACATTCTGATTGATTTGCATTAGGATTTTCTGATCGAGAGGAAGCATCTTCTAAAAGCATACATTTTACACCAAGATTTCCAAGTCCTTCTTCCTTTGCAATCTAATTCACTGCATTAGTTGAGTATAGGTTTGGCTAAATGTGAGACACACAAAATAAAAGGGTCTTAAGCAAGAGAGTTTAGTTCTCTTATACGTAAAGGTCTGAGCTGCCTTGGTGACCTTGCTCTGGTGGTTCTGTCAGTGCCCAGGCTCCTTACTTCTTCTTCTTCTTCTTCTTTTTAATGTCAGCAGTATGCAGTAGTATGTTCCTTTTTTAAAATTAATTTATTTATTGGCTGCATTGGGTCTTTGTTTCTGTGGAAGGGCTTTCTCTAGTTGTGGCGAGCGGGGGGCACCCTTTGTTGCAGTGTGTAAGCTTCTCATTGTGGTGGCTTCTCTTGTTGTGGAGCATGGGATCTAGGTGTGTGAGCTTCAGTAGTTGTGACTTGTGGGCTTCAGACTGCAGGCTCAGCAGCTGTGGTGCATGGGCCCAGTTGCTCCGTGGAATGTGGAATTTCCCAGACCAGGGATAGAACCTGTGTCCCCTACCTTGGCAGGCAGATTCTTAACCACTGTGCCCCCAGGGAAGTCCCTCCTTACTTCTTTTGGCTTAGCTTTCCCAGAGATGCTATCATCATGCTCATGACCAAGTCTCCATTCCTGCCAGCAAAAAGGAGCAAAAGAAGGGAAGAGGTGGGTGCTCCTTCTCTTTAAAGGCACAAACTTTACGTTGTAGAAATCACTTCTGTTCATGTCCAATGGGTCAGAACCTTATCACATAGTTTCACTTAGCTGCAAAGTGGGATGAGAAATGTAGTTTTTATGCTGACTGGCTACGTACCCAGGTAAAAATGGGGGATTCTATTACCATGGAAGCAAGGGAGAACTAGCAGTTTCTGCACATTCACCAAGCACTACTTTAGAATCCCTCAGCGTCTAGAAATCTAAGAGAGAAACACTCCTCCCCATGATCCTGTCCTGCCTTCTTGCTTCCTCAACTCTATTGTAGCACCTCCCCTCTCTTTTGCATTATTGATAACTGAGAATCTTAGGGAAAATACGGAGGGACTATGTCAACAAAATATGCATATTTAAAAACCTTTGTTATAGAAAATCTCTAAAATATGTAGAAGTATGTTAAATAGTATAGTGAACCCCTACATACCCATCATCCAGTTTCAACAGTTATCAACTCATGTCCAACCTTGTTTCACCTATAACTTATTTATTCACTTTGAGATTATTTTGAAGCAAATACCATGTATCACATCATTTCATGCAAGTACAGTAATCTTCAGTCTTATTTTTCTTTAAAAGCAGCAGACTTATGAACTGCAATGGAGAAGGTTAAAAGATCAGGAGGTGTGGTCGTCAAGGATCAGCTTGGACTGTCATCCAGCCATAGCAATCAATAGACTTAAGCCAATCTTTATTAAACCCCTACTCTTCACCTGGCTGGCTCCTGCTTATTCTTTAGGTCTAGGTGAATGTTACACACTCTTATTTTCTTTCACAGCACACGGTTATTTTCCTTTGTAGCACTTATCACAGTTTAGAATTACTTTGTTTATTTGTGTGTCAATTCCATCAGAATATAAGCTCCAAAAGGATAGGGACAACCATAATGGCTGGCGCATAGTAGGGCTTCAATACATACTTATTGAAAGGAAGGAAGGGAGGGAGGGAGGAAGGAAGAAGGAAAGACTCACTGCGGGTTCTTTATTAGTTGCAGGATGGATTGAAACTATAGAGCTGACTATAACATGGAGCCGCTCTGTCAGGGACTACCAGCTCAGTAAAGAAGACAGCCATACAAGCAACTCTAGCATTCATTTATTTATCCATTAAATGAATATTTACTGCACATCTGTTATGGGAAAGGGCCTGTACTAGAAAGGAAGGCTGTGATAATTGTTAAAATGTATATAGTAGGGTGTTGGAGAGGGGAATATTAGCTGAGGGAGGCAGGATTCAAGCAAGTTTTTGAAGAATAAGTAGGAAGGACATCGACATGAGAAAGGCATTCTAGGCAGAGAGGATAGAAAGAACAAAGGCCGAGAGGTTGGGAAGATTGGGACATAGTCAGAGTTTTATGATATGTAATCACTAGTGTCAAGTTTGGCTTGTTATACCCAATTTTAAAAAGATGGATAATGGGAAACCATAGTAGGGGTTGCTGCCCTGGAATTAGAACTTTTTAAAATGAAGAATTCAGAAATGAAGAAAGTCTAACAACTTTTTACTAAGCATGATCTCTTCATTCTCCAAGAATTCTTGCATAAACAGATCTTTCTTTACTTGGATATCAGGGGAGAGTCATGGGAAATCAAACTATATCTGGTCTTCACCAGGACTTGGGTCCTTGGCCAAGTGGAAAAGCTATTTCTGTTCCCATGTGTGGTGGATTAAAGAACACCAAAAATTCTTTGCTATTTCTCCTATCAAAAGGCAGAGTCTAATTCTACTCCCCTTGAATCTGGACTGGCCCTAGTAATGTTCTGGGACTTCTACAGCTAAGTTGTAAAAAGCCTTGCAGCTTCCACCTGGGTTTCTTGGAACCCAGCACTCTGCCATGAAGAAGACCAAGAAGAATTGTGGAAATGTCCATGAGGGAAAAATCGAAGTCTCCTGGCCAACAACTCTAGATGACCTCCCACATGGCAGCTACCACCATTTTGCCAGCCTTGTGAATGTGTCATCTTGAAAGTGGATCCTTCAGCCCCCGTTGGGCTGTCTCAGCTAGTGCCACATGGAGCAGTGACAAGCCATCCCTACTGAGCCCTGCCCAAATTGTAGAATCATAAGAAATGATTGCATTAGTTAAGCCACTAAGGATTTGTGTAGTTTGTTAGTTCTTTGTGAAAGCAATTCTGCTCCAGTGGCTGCTGCTAGCCTGCCACTCTGTTGCTGACCATACTGCTTCTACCATAGTCCCTTTCTGATATGGACTGTAAATCTCTAGTATTGTTTTGAAAAATACAAAAGCAATGTAAGTTTCCTGTAATAAAATTAGGAATATAGATAAGGAAAAAGAATAAAGGTCACCCATCATGCTGCCACCTACAGATAACCACCATTATGATATCTTGGTGCATGGAATTCCAGATATCGTCCTGCACATGTATTCACACATATACATTTCTTAAAAGGAGCATAGGGGACTTTCCTGGTGGCACAGTGGTCAAGAATCCACCTGCCAATGCAGGGGACACAGGTTTGAGCCCTGGTCCATGAAGATCCCACATGCCACAGAGCAACCAAGCCCGTGTGCTACAACTGCTGAGCCTGTGCTCTAGATCTCATGAGCCACAACTATTGAGCCGATGTCCCACAACTACTGAAGCCCACGTGCCTGGAGCCCATGCTCTGCAACAAGAGAAGCCACTGCAATGAGAAGCCCGTGCACCACAATGAAGAGTAGCCTCCGCTCGCCGCAACTAGAGAAAGCCCGCGTGCAGCAACGAAGACACAGTGCAGCCAATAAATAAATAAATAAATAAATTTATTAAAAAAAAGAAGCATAACATACCTCCTGCTTTGAAACCTGATGGTTTCAATAAACAATTTATCCACATCTTCAACTACCAATAAATATGAATCTATAATCTTGCTATTAATGACTATAGTATTCCATCTTACGGAAAAAAAAATTTAATGATGCTTGCTGTTGGACATGTAGGTTCCTTCCATTTTTTATTCATATAAATGTTGCCTCAATGAATATCCACATGTAGCTAAGTCTTTGCACACATTTGTTTTCTTTAAGATCATTCAAAGAAGTTGATCACTGAGTCAATGAACGTACACATTTTAAGGCTTTTGATCCAAATTACCAACTTCTCTAGGTCCCTGTTTTGTATGAAGTGTACAGGTCTCCTGTTGGAATGTGCATCCAAGTGAAGGAAAAGGTTGAAACCAGGACCACTGTGATAAGTGTCAAAATGAAGTATGTATTGGCATGAATGGATGAAATTCTAATTGAATCCAAATCTCCTGTATCACATCGGCAGAGTCTGTGTTGAACCTCTCAGACTTAATGTGGATGCATGGCTGAGCACTTGAATGATGACCCTGAGAGAGCAGGGTGATATCAAGTCCAGGCTAAAAGAGAGATTATATGCAGCGAAAACATGCTCTTAGGCTGAGTGGTCAAGGTGCATATCAAATTGAAATCATGTTCAGACTGAAATCATGTGTGTCTTGTGAGGAGACTAGCAAAAAAAACTAAAGCCAATGTCCCCTGGGAGAATCTGGGATTTAAGAGAAGAGGGAGGTGAAAGTAGCAGGTAAGGCTACGGCACCAAAGTGAGATAAAAGAGGAGCCTGAAAAAGTATGAGGTAGACTTTTCATTCCAGATACCCTGCATCCCTCCATCTTCAAGGGAGCGTGGGCTCTTGGCCACTGCCAGCCTCACTGAGTATGGCAACTCTGAACTCTGTGTGTTAGCACAAGGTCTAAGAGGGCTCATGCTGGAGCATGGATGTCCACATGGTTGAAACCTCTACTCAATTTGTAAATGAATATTCTTTGTTGGTAATTTGGTCCAAGCCCGGAGATCTCATGAGAAAGAGCACATTTGCTTTGCCTTTTGACAGCAGGATAACCTGCACAGTAAACTGCTAAACCTGTAAGACTGTGACTGAGTCAGATCCTGTTGTGACTAGACTTTCTTCTAGCTGGAGTCCTCAATCCATTGCAAACCAAGAGAATTCAAGCTTTGTAAGAGCAGTGGAACTAGGGCACCATTAAGTTCTCTTCCAGCCTCAAGGTTTTATAAGTCTATGGACATATCTGCATATGATTTGATCATAAATGGAGACCATCTGGCAAGCCCAGGGCTTTTCCATGGCATTGATGGAGATCTAGTGTATGTGTGTGGGAGTCTCTCTACTGATTGGAGAGGAAAGGCTTCCCTTTGAGGCTGGAAAGCAGAAAGGCAAAAATGAGAAATGAAGAAGTTAAGAAGAAAAGGAATACTTGACAGTTGAGGGTGGGGGTCAGTGGGGGAAAGAGCCTTTTCCTCCTAGCAAAACGGGCTTAGTAATAGGGAGTTTGGGAGTGAGTGAAGCAGTCTGGCTCACAGCTGGAGTGACAGGTGACCTCTATGTGGCCCCCAGATCCCACAGAGAGGTGATCAGTTGAAGGGTTGAAGTGAGGAAGTCAGGAGAGCATGTAGCAGAGGCAATAAAGCCTGAGTGGAAAGACTCTTGGCTTATAAGAACAGAAACTTGGCAGCGTGGAGGGAAGAGGAGCTTGCCAGATTCCTATACCAACTACTGAACAAATGTTGTTAAATATTGCTTGCTGTGAATTACACTTCTCAATATAACTCTGTGCCAAGGATGTTCAACAAGACATAGTACATGGGCAAAGACTGTCACTTGATTTAGTGTAATACTTATGCCCAGGTATAACACACACTAAAGTAGAATATTCATACATTTCTTACTCTCGGAGTTATGTGGTATCAAGAAGGTTAGAGGCATATGTTAGAGGAGCCCATTAACCCAAAGCTGAGACTACAGTGGAGAAGGATAAGTCAGAAATCTTTCCCAGCAACGTAATTCATTGAATAGCTACTGTGCACCAGACACTGTCTTGGGCCCCATATTCACATAGATGAATAAGACCGGGTGTTTGGCCCTGATGGGTTGCACAGTCAGTGGGTGAGAGGATGGCAGTGCAGTGTTATAAATACTGATAGAGGTTAGCTCAGGTGCTGTGGGGGGTTAATCTACTCTGGGGATGTTGGAGTAAGAGAAGAATTCTCTGGGACGGTGAGGGTGAATAAAAAGCTTTTAATGAAGAGGTTATAATATAACCCAGTGAAAGATGGGGGGCTGGGGGGTGGGGGACATTAACTGGGCCAGCCACTAGGGGGCATGTGAGTCAGGGTCTGTAACTGAGAACTGAGGAAAGGGGATCTTGGTGGTGGCTTCTCCCATCCAAGTACTAACCAGGCCTGACCCTGCTTAGCTTCCGAGATCAGACGAGATCGGGTGCGTTCAGGGTGGTATGGCCGTAGACGTTGGCGGTGGCTTCTGGTGGTAGAGGGGAGATTGCTCCCCTTAAATAGGAAACCAGAGAGAAAAGGAGAGTTCTTCTGCCTCATCTCTCCATTAGAACTAATGGTTATTTTACAGGCAAGTTGACAGACATTTGGTAATTCAGGGGAAATGCTGAGGATGTTCCTGAGGTGAGGATACTAACCACTGTGGGTCCCAGTGGAGTTAGGCTAGAGACGTTGGTGAGATGGGAGACCTGGCAGCATGACACTGGCAGCAAGACATGTGACAAGGACCATAGGGAGCTCGGCACAAGAAGATTCCTGCTTCTCTAGGAACCAGAGAACGTGTAAGAGATCAGGGTGATGAGGGGGGTTTCACTAATCTAATTTTTGTTAAGGTAACCCCACTAAAAATTGTTTAATCAAATTTTATTGCAAATTACCTATGTTATAATAATATAGCATCTTACATTTTATAGCATTCTAACAATGATTTTTTTCATTTCATCCTTGAAACAACTTTGTGTGTTAATTTTATTAGGTTCATTTATAGATGAGGACAAATAAAATCCAGTGGGCTAAGTTACTTCTTTAATGTCACACATAACAAATGACAAAGGTCCAGTGTAGAACCCCATATCGTGATTCCAATTCTAGTCCTTTCTCAACAATGTCATAACCCAGTTTCTATGTCAAAAAAAAGTGGTTTATACTTTGTGAAGGTGGACAGTTTAAAATGATACAAAACAAACTCAACCATTTACTGTGAAAGGAAAACATTAAACATTTTTTTTCAAATTATCAGCTGGTGGTTTAAAGTAACCACATTTGATATCGTGGTGTAACTTTAATTTCTCTTGGCATCTCAAGTGTGTGGGTACTAATGGGATTGTATTAACAGAGATAATTTAAATGTCTCTGGCTGCTGCCTCCATCTACCTAGTGCTGCACCCCAAGTCCCTGGCCCCATCATGTCTAGATCCAGGGGTTCCGAGGGAGACTCATACGTACTCACACACAGGCTTCTCGTGGTGTTGCACTTCAGGCTCCAGGGTGGTCTCATGCTGAACTTGTGTTAAGAGTTCTCTTAAAAAGAGAGGATATTTTTACTGCATGTTGCGTGTGATAATAGTACTGTAACTTTACTTAAAAATGAATCCGTATCCTGAAATATATATGGATGAGGTTATGGATATATAGGATCTACTTCAAAATAATATAGGAAAGTGAGGTGTATATGGGTATAGATAAAATAAGATTGGCCAGTTGATAATGGTTAAACCAGGTAGAGGTTCATTATACTATTCTGTCTCTTCCTGTGTCTGTCTCTCTGTCTCTCTCTGTTTCTTTGTCTCTGTCTGTATATGTGTTTGTGTGTGTGTGTGTATAAACACACACATATATGAAATTCTTTCTAATAAAAGAGGAATGTCATGTGAGTTGATTGGAATAACATATATTCCTATATAGTTTGTTGGACCAAGTGAATCAGGATTTCCAATTTCCAACAGTAGCCTGGACTCTGTTGCAGAACTTATTTAGTACAAGAGTTACACCAAAGTAGGGCATACAGCAACCCTTTAAAAAGTGAGGAATAAGTTACATGTATTGGAAGATGGGAAGACCAGAAGGATTCTGGAATAAGAACTTAGCAAACTAAGTCTCCAAGATCTGCCTTAAATAAGAGGAAAAAACCACCCCTGAGAGTCTATTGAGAAAGTACCCAGAAGTGATCTTCCCTAACAGCTGATGTCAGTGGCAAGGAAAATTTCATTGATCTAGTGCAATTGTAAATGCTTGGGTGCCAAATCACTGTGGTAGCAAATACAGCACAATGGCTAATTGCAATTTTATTTTATGTGTGTACTGACAAGCCACCAGGGTAAACCTAAGGACTCTGTTGGATTCACATATTTAGTTCTCACCACTAGATGCTAGTGAGCAGGTGAAGTGCCCGATGCAGCGTCCTTTGAATGTTGCAGTTAGCTGCCGTGATCGAGGCCAAACCTTGCCTCGCTTGCTCCAGCACAGATGGTGGTACCTCTCCCAGTATCTTAGGTAGAGTGGGAATGCCCCAAGCTTAGTATCAAGAAACTCCCTGAAAGTTGTTTCATGCCCATTGAGAGTTAAGATTGCAGCTGGTCACATCATTAGTGTGTTTTGTTTGTCCAGTTCCCAAGAACAGCTGTGTGGGGGTGTTGGCATGGTGAAGGTGTGGCTGGATTCTGAAGCAACATCTTTGATGAGAAAATAAATTTCTGAAAATGCCAGATGGTTAGTAGAAACCCTCCTTGTTTCTTTGGACCTGTGATGAAGGCTGTTTGGTTCTCCTCTGTTCTCCCTCTATTGCTGACCTGGTTGCTCTCCCATCACATTTGGAACCTTCAAAGGGTGCTTTCCTGCATGTTTAGTAGTTGGTAAACAAAGAGGTTTTGCATAGCCAGAGTCTATGGGGAAATGAAATTTACGAAACTACTGGTTACAAATCAGGACCATGGAAAGGGCAGCAGCACTCCAAACTGCCTGATCTTCCACATACCTTCTTCCCTCGTCAGTTCCTTACAATAGCTGTGAAGCAAAATCTATTTGACATTTCAGTCAAGTCACACCTGCATATCAGAGTACAGTTTTACTTCTGCAAAATAGTTTCACAGAGGAAATATTCTGTGTGTCTACACATCGTCCAAAACAAATTTTAGCCAGTAAAATTTAAAACAGAAAATCATCAGAAGAGGAATAATTTGGCAGAAGGCCCCAGTTGTAAGATCCTTTCACTCAAGTACCTGATTTCCTGGCTATCTTGCTCCATCAGACAAGGTCAGGCAAGGATGAACAGTCATGTGCCCGTCTCCAGAGGCGGCAGACAGCTGCTGGAAGGGGAAAGTGAGAAGTACCCACAAGGAGCAGATAAGAAAGAAGTCAGGACATTGAATCCTACCCCTGAGAAAAGAATTTTGAAAAGAGAAAATTGCTTTTCTTGGTTTCTTTCACTCGTTTTGGAGTGTCACAAGCTTGTAAGGAAACTGTCAAAGATGAGTGATCTTACGTAGGCTATAATCAATTAGATATGAAATTGTTTCTTAGGAGTTCTAATCCCAACACCAGAGACCCACCTATAATCACCTCCTCTGGGCTCTGTTAGCACTCTGTACTCTCTCGTTACACACTCATTATCTGGTGTGGTGATGATTTATTTGTCTCCATGTCTGTTTTCTAGCGAGACTGTGCCCTCCAGGGCAGATACCTTATTTAATTAATCTCTGTATCCTCAGCATTTAACACAGAGACTTAAATAGAGTAGTAATTCATTAAATGTTTTCCAATGAATGGATGGATGGATGAATGGATGGAATGAAGTAAAATGCCATTCTCTCCATTCAGTGGCTAGAGCTAGGAGTGGGTAGATGAATTATTTCTGTTCAGGATCTTCGCTTCTCTGTCACGGAAATCTAATAAATGTTCAGTTAAACTCAGGAAACATGTGAGCAATTTCTATGTATTAGAACAGTTGTAGAAACAGTGGCATGTAATTCTAAAGAATTAGAAGGTATGTCCCTGTCACCCAAATCACTTACAATGTCATTGGCATACAAAGTAATAAACCTGTGAAATAGTCAAGCAAAAAAGGAAGACAGTATTCTAACCGAGGACCAAATAGTTGATATTAATATGTTCTATAGAAGTTTAGAGAAATGAGAGGAGAATATACGGCAAAGTAGAACAACCACAACAAGCATAGATAAGGGTAAGGTCCAGGAGCAGATATAACATAGTGGGCATTTATGGCATATTTATACAACAACCTTGCCTTTTCCTGGGAACTGCCTGCTCTCTCCCCAACCACACGATTGTATCAAGTCTCTCAGCTGGGCAGATTAAATTCTTCTCTAAAGTATTTTAAACTAGAATTGATAAATTCAGTATCTATTGGTGGATGTAGTAACAGGTAAAACTCAGGTGTTCCTGGTTATAATTTTTATCATATAAGGGATGCTGATATGCAATGAAAGAGAATGAAGCTGAAGTTAAGGCAGAAGCTGGGGTGGAAGAGAGCACAGGAGTGGAAGTGAGAGAGAGAGAGAGAGAGAGATGGATGGCATTTCCCTAGGTTCATTTATTTCTGAGATTCAACTGCATCCCTACTCTTCCCTCAGCTTTATCCCAGTATCATTTCAGTAATTTTCCTTTTTTTTTTCCATCTGAACTTGTCCAAGTTGAGTTTCTCTTATGAGCAAACTCAAAGAGTACAGATTAATAGATGTACTACTCACTGAATAAGAGTGTATGTTCAGAATGGCTTATAATTTGGTGTGGCTAGAGAGTAGGGTGTGTGAGAGTGAGTAGTGGAGCCTGAAACATTTAAGCAGACGAGTGCTATGGTCCAGTTTGTTCTTGGGAAGATCACTGGTGGAAATGTGCATGATAGACTTGACGGGGGAAAAAGACTGGAAGTAGGGAGACTGGTTGTCAGAGGAAGAACCTCTTGGAACTTATAATTTTGCTTCACTTTATAGGAGTCAACTCCCAGAGAATAAAAACTTATGTTATTAAAAGAAGAACCTTAGGAAATAAACAAAATGAAATTGATTACCATTCCTGTACACACACATGAAACAATGCCACACCAGACCTTTATATGAACACCCTCTAAACTATTCTGTAGCTCGTTTTATGTTATTTTAACAATGTTCTTTGCGACTGTTACTCTTAAACTAAAATTGAGATCTGGCTCCTTCTTCTCTCCCTCCTGTCTCTTCTGTATTCTTTTTTCATTCCCTAACTAACCCTACAGTAAGGTTACTAATTCAGGGTAAAACAGACTTGGGTCTTAAGAAGGGGCACTCCCCACTCAATAATCAGGATTTGCATGGAAATGTCATTGTGGATTTTAATGGCACAAAGCCTAGTTCACCTACCATCCAACATCTAAAGTTGAATCACAAATATAGAACGAGATCCAAGATTACTAATGAGCTGCCTTAGTCTGCCAAGAAGCTAACTTGATATCAGAAAAAAATTCTATTGCATGGCATCTGTCTGTAATGCTAGCCAAAGAGTTGTATAATGGGCAGTCACAATTGAAAATGACCTTCATTATGCTGAATTCATTTCTCTAACGTTTCCATTTTCCCTCATCTTATAGCCCGACAGTAATAAAAGACATGGAAATAAATCAAAATTGTGATTCAAATTTCAGAATGTGGGATTCACAGGTGTGGTGGCTTTTCTCAGCTGAATGTGAGGGGTAGATGAGCAAGAAATCTAGGAGGATTTAACAAAGTGAGGAGCATTGTTCAGAAATCAGACACGGGCACAGCATGGGCAAGAATGTCTGTCTTACTCAAACAAGAATCTTTACATAATGCACCAAGAATATAAGTGAGGGATCTGTAGTTCAGGAAGAAAAAGTTAACTCTAAGGAACAAAAGCCTGACTTTATAGACAGGCCCCCAAATATCCTTGAGCACCTGTTTCTATGTTCTTAGTGTTGTACCCGTGATGCCACTGAGGCCACAGAGTCATTTGGCTGCTCTTTGTTTAGACTGGCTGTGTAGTTAGCAGAATGAGTGCTGGACTCAGAGTCAGGAGACGTGGGGCGGAGCCCCAGCTCTGCTACTTACTATCTGTGCCATGTCAAGAAATCACTTACAGCCGCCTGAGCTTTATCTGCAGCTGCAAAAGGAGCGTATAATCACTGCGTAACCTACCATGTCGATTGTTAGGATCGAATGACAGAATGGATGTGGAGGGGTTTTGTCAATTGTAAGGAAAAAAATTATTGTTGTCAAAGTGATTCTTCTTCCTTATTTCAGAGGATACTGGAATAGCAGAAAACCAGTGTCACGGGTCACAATTTCCACTCCATTAAGATTCCTACTTGCCCATAGCCTGATATTTTTTTATTTTAATTTTTAAATTGAAGTATATATATTCTTTTTTTAATATTATTTTCCATTATGGTTTATTGTAAGATATTGAATATAGTTCCCCATAACCTGATACTTTTATGCAAAAACAAGTCAATTTGTCTCTCTCTCTCTCTTTTTCTCTCCCTCCCTCCCAATCTCTCCCTCTAAGCTTTGTCCCTGAGAACCCTCAGGCTGGGTTGTACCAGCTCTCTTTTCTCTTTCTCACTACTAAAGTGTGTGTGATGTGGGGTTTGATACAAGGACTTTGTGGTTGATTGGGAGACCCAGGCTGGGTCAACCCAATACCAAATCAGGATCAATTCAGTGCACAAGTCATCCAAGCCCCTTGATTGGTCTTTATATAGGTAGAACCTCAGTCTCCTACTTTAAAAGACAGTGGAAAGCTCGTGACCTTTTGCTTAATGCAATACCTTGTTGCCTTCTCCCACTCTGGGCATCAAAGGAAGCTGGCAAATCAACCCGGGAGAGTAATTTCTTTTTCTTTTCTTTAAGAACTTTTATTGAGATACAGTTAACATACAATAAACTGCATATATTTAGAGCGTACAATTTGGTTTTTTTTTTCTTATTAGTAATGTATATATGGCAGTCCCAATCTCTGGGAGAGTAATTTCTTAATGAGATCCCTGAAAACATATATGAATGAACAGTGCTGCCATTTCCATGAAAACAGGAATAATAACAGGAACTCTGTTTTCTTTACCTACTGACTCATTCACTTGGTGGTGGGAGTGCCTTTTCTCTCTCTCTCTCTCTCTCTCTTTTTTTTTTTTAGGAGAATAGCCCCTGCTTAACGGAATAATAACTGTCCTGTGAATTTGTTTTGCATAGCTTTCATATGCATTATCTCACTTGGATTCATTTTATTCTTACAACTGCCTCCCTGCTCAGTGCTTTCACCAAGCTTTCTAAGAGTATTTCATCATTGCTATATCTTCATAATTGCCTTCCAGTCACTTTTCAGCTCTCTCCCTATCAACTGAAATTGCCTTAGACACGGCCGTGACCAGACACTATTTAATTGCTAACCCCAATAATATTTTCTCCATTCTTATCCTACCCACAGTCTTGGATGGATAGGTATTTGGTTCTTTTGAACGTTCCCTGCTTCTTAAAATCTTTTCTACTGAACATCCTTCCCGGTCACTCTATGTCAGTCTTCTCTGTGTGTCCTTCCCCCTCTGCTCCTTGGAAACTCTTGTTGCTCAGGGCTTACTGCTGGCACCATTTTCTCACTCTATAGTCTCTCCTTAAACTGCCTCAGCTGCTAATATGGCTTCAGTTACCGTCTCTAGGTACCCATAATTAAATCCAATCCAGATCTCTTGCCCCTTCTCTTCAAGCTGTAAATACGTATTTGAAGCCTTTCCTAGGCTTCTCTAGATGGATGGGCTGTGAGCACTTCAAGCTCAGCATATCCCAAACAAAATTATGTTCTCTCAAACATTTTGTATCCCCTCTCTTGTTAATAATTCACCCAGATGTCTAAGTGAGAATCCTTTACTCCTCCACCTCCACGTCCCCTCACGTTGAATCAGACATCAAGTGCTCTCCATTCTTCCTAAATACTACCCAAATTTGTCTTTTCTCCACAATAACTACCACTATCTTAAGTTTGTATGAGATCAACGAATAACTTCCCATCTATTCCTGACTGTTCTCTGTCTCTCTTTCCCCCAGCTCATCCCATCCCCCTGCCACTGCTGTAAGAGTGACTTTTTGTTTTTTTGTAAGAGTGATCTTTCTAAACACACAGATAGGACTTCAGTACTGTTCTGCTCAAAACTTCTCAATGGCTTCTCATTTTTGGTAAGGTAATATTTAAACTCCTTTGCATGGTCCTCCAAGCGTATAACTTGGCTCTCTATCGGAGCCTTGTTTCTCATCCTCTCCACTCGTGCTTTTCACCCCTCTCTCCTGCAAGCAAACTATTCATTCACTTGTTCCTAAATACAACAAACTCTTTTGGTTAGGTTTTATACTTTGCAATCTCAGTGGAAATGGAAAACAAGGGAAAACCAGGTCAGGGAAAAGAGGGAGAGAGTGAATGAATCCCTTAGATTTTGTGACATATAAAGAGAGAGCCTATCATGTTGTGTAAACTATTTGTCTACAGGCAGACCTTGGAGATATTGCAGGTTTGGTTTCAGACGACTGCAATAAAGCGAGTATCACAATAAAGCAAGTCACGTAAATTTTTTTGGTTTCCCAGTACAGATAAAAGTTCTGTTTACATTATCCTGTAGTCTAGTATATGTATAATAGTATTATGTCTAAAAAAATCTACATGCCTTAATTAAAAATACTTTATTGCTAAAAAATACTAACCATCATCTGACAACGCAGGGTTGCCACAGCCTTGAATTTGTAAAAAATGCAGTATCTGCAAAGTGCAATGAAGTCAAGTGCAATAAAATGAGTTGTGCCTATATTTCCTCCACTACACAATTCAACTTGATGCAAGCATAGTCATCATTTTCATTTTAAAGATATGAAAATTGAGGCACAGAGAGTTGCCAGTAACAACGCAGGTAGGACTGCGCTCACACTGAGCCAGGACTGGAACTGAGATTTTATGACTATTGATTCTGGCTTTTTTCCACTCTCCTGGAAGAGAATTACAAAGCTGAAAGGAACACACTAAACATTCACACATTTCCCCTGAGACAGGAAGTCCTCCAAGTGTATTGAATTAAGCCGGCTGTCTGAGCCTTACTGTTGCTGTGACCTGGAATGCTGGAATCCCCCTACTGATTGGAGCAACCACTGTAGGCCTAGATATATCAGGATAACATATTTTGTAGTAAAATACACTTACTGGGAAAATATATAAATTATTAATTGAATGAAAAACCAGGACTATAACAATTAGTATAGGCACCATCTCCTGGCTTCCTTATGATCGTGAGACCCTTACTGGCTGCCTGGACACTCACTCAAAGCTAAACATGGCCTGGGGATTCCAGTGTTTTGTTTCATGTGCTGCTACCTTCTTCCCTTCAATAGTGTTGTTGAAATAATCACATGCTATTGGCTAGATATATCTGGAAAAGCTAATCAGTGATACAGAAAACAAGAGAAAGTGTTAGGACTTAGAAGGGGCTGGAAAGTCCATGGCTAGAGGTTTCCTTCTATTTCTATTTTACTATTTTCATTTTGCAACTAATTTAGGGGAGCTGATAATATTTGGGGTTGTTGATAGCCTGCTATATTTTATCAGAACATAAATAAGCCTGTTTAGAAGATTTGTGGCATTCTTGCTCACTCCCTCTTGCAAGAGCACCGGAATTACAACTAAATGCTGAACAATCATCGACAGAAAGACACTGGAACTCACCAAAAAAGACACCCCACATCTGGAGACAAAGGAGAAGCTGCAATGAGATGGTAGGAGGGGTGCAATCACGTTAAAATCAAATCCCATAAATGCTGGGTGGGTGACTCACAAATTGGAGAAGAGTTATACCACAGAAGTCCACCCACTAAAGTGAGGGTTCTGAGCCCCATGTTAGGCTTCCCAACCTGGGAGTCCAGCAACAGGAGGCGGAATCTCCAGAGAATCAGACTTTGAAAGCCAGTGGGATTTGATTGCAGGACTTCCACAGGACTGGGGGAAACAGAGACTCCACTCTTGGAGGGCACACAAAAAAGGGTGCTCACCAGGACCCAGGGGGAAGGAGCAGTGACCCCATAAGAGACTGAACCAGACCTACCTGCTGGTTGTTGGAGGGTTGCCTGCAGAGGTGGGGGTCAGCTGTGGCTCACCAAGGAGACAGGGGCACTGGCAGCAGGGGTTCTGGGAAGTGCTCATTGTCATGAACCCTCCCAGAGTCCACCATTAGCCCCACCAAAGAGCCTGTAAGCTCCAGTGCTCAGTAGCCTCAGGCCAAACAACCAACAAAGTGTGAACACAGCCCCACCCATTAGCAGACAAGCAGATTAAAGTCTTACTGAGCTCCTCCCACCCAGCCCTACCCACCATCAGTCCCTCCCATCAGGAAGCACACACGAGCCTCCTAGATAGCTTCCTCCACAAGAGGGCAGAGAGCAATATCAAGCAGTATCCACAGTATTTCGTCTTGTGGAACTGAAAACCACAGCCACAGAAAGATAGAGAAAACGAAAAAGCAGAGGACTTTGTACCAGATGAAGGGACAAGATAAAACCCCTGAAAAACAACTAAATGAAGAGGAGATAGGCACCCTTCCAGAAAAAGAATTCAGAATAATGATGGTGAAGAGGATCTGGGACTTTGAAAAAAGACTGGATGCAAAGATCGAAAAGTTTACCAAAGACCCAGAAGAATTAAAGAGCAAACAAGCAGAGATATGCAACACAATAACTGAAATGAAAAATACACTAGAAGGAACCAATAGCAGATTAATTGAGGCAGAAGGGTGAATAAGTGAGCTGGAAGACAGAATGGTGATAATCACTGATGCGGAAAAGAATAAAGAAAAAAGAATGAAAAGAACTGAAGACAGCCTAAGAGACCTCTGGGACAATGTTAAATGCACCACCATTCGCATTATAGGGGTCCCAGAAGGAGAAGAGAGAGAGAAATTACCCAAGAAAATATTGTAAGAGATTATAGTTGAAAACTTCCCTAGCATGGGAAAGGAAATAGCTACCCAAGTCCAGGAAGCACAGAGAGTGCCAGGCAGGATAAACCCAAGGAGAAACACACCAAGACATATAGTAGTCAAATTGACAGAAATTAAAGACAGAGAAATGTTATTCAAAGCAACAAGGGAAAAATGACAAATAACATACAAGGGAACCCTCATCAGGTTAACAGCTGATTTCTCAGCAGAAACTCTCCAAGCCAGAAGGGAGTGGCATGATATATTTCAAGTGATGAAAGGGAAGAACCTACAACCAAGAATACTCTACCCAGCAAGGATCTCATTCAGATTCGAGGGAGAAATCAAAAGCTTTACAGACAAGCAACAGCTAAGAGAATTCAGCACCACCAAACCAGCCCTACACCAAATGCTAAAGGAACTTCTCTAAGCGGGAAACATAAGAGAAGGAAAGGACCTACAAAAACAAAAACAAAACAATTAAGAAAATGGTACTAGGAACATACATCTCGATAATTACCCTGAATGTAAATGGTCTACATGCACCAACTAAAAGACACAGACTGTCTGAATGGATACAAAAACAAGACCCATATATATGCTGTCTACAAGAGACCCACTTCAGACCTAGGCACACATACAGACTGAAAGTGATGGGATGAAAAAAGATATTCCATGCAAATGGAAATCAAAAGAAAGCTGGAGTAGCAATAGTCATATCAGATAAAATAGACTTTCAATAAAAAATGTTTCAAGAGACAAGAAAGGACATTACATAAAGATCAAGGGATCCATTCCAAGAAGAGGAGATAACAATTATAAATATAAATGCCCCCAATATAGGAGCCCCTCAATACATAAGGCAAATGCTAACAACTATGAAAGAGGAAATGCAAGGCAGAAATAGAGACACAGGTGTAGAGAACAAACACATGGACACCAAGTGGGGAAAGCGGGGAGGGTTGGGGGGCAATGAATTGGGAGATTGGGATACCAAATTGTACACTCTAAATATATGCTGTTTATTGTCTGTTAACTGTATCCCAATAAAAGTACTTGAGAAAAAAAAAAAAGATTTGTGGCATTCTTGACTGTGCTTTGCTTGACTGTGGTCAAATTTTCTCCCTGGAGATCCAGCTCCAATTTTATGAGAAGTTTAAAACAAACTTTACTGGAATGTTAGCTTTCGCAAGGAACATCTAAAAAATTTTTTTTTTTTATAAATAAATTTATTTATTTATTTATTTATTTATTGGTTGTGTTGGGTCTTCGTTGCTGCACATGGGGTTTCTCTAGTTGTGGTGAGCTGGGGCTACTCTTCTTTGTGGTGTGTGGGCTTTTCCTTGCCGTGGCTTCTCTTGTTGCAGAGCATGGAGTCTAGGCCTATGGGCTTCAGTAGTTGCGGCACGTGGGCTCAGTAGTTGTGGCTCACGGGCTCTAGAGCACAGGTTCAGTAGTTGTGGGGCATGGGCTTAGTTGCTCTGCGGCATGTGGGATCTTCCTGGAGCAGGGATCGAACCCGTGTCCCCTGCATTGGCAGGCATATTCTTAACCACTGCGCCACCTAGGAAGCCCACATCTAAAAATTTGAAAAGACGTTTTGGAATTCCTTTAATGAAAAATGTTTTCTGGCCTATATTCACAAATCCTATATCTGATAAGGGAATTGTACTTAGACTACCTACAGTACTCTTACAACTCAATAATAAAAAGATAAACAACTCACTTAAAAAATTTACAAAGGATTTGAATAGACATTTCCCCAAAGGTACCATATGAATCGCTAATGAGCATATGAAATGGTGCTCAACATGATTAGCCATTAGGGAAAAGAAAATCAAAACCACAATGGAGTACTGCTTCACACTCATTAGGATAGCTATAACCAAAAAGTCAGATGATAACAAGCATTAGCAAGGATGTGGAGAAACTGAAGCCCTCATACATTTCTGATGAGAAAGTAAAATGATACAGCTGTTGTGGAAAACAGCCCAGCAGTTCTTCAAATAGTTAAACATAGAGTTACCATATGACCCAGTAATTCCACTTCTGGGAATATACCCAGAATGATTGAAAGCAGGGTCTCAAACAGATATTTTTACACCACTGTTAACAGCAACATTATTCACAATAGTCCGAAGTGGAAACAACCCAAATGTCCATCAACTGGTCAATGGATAAAATAGTATGGTATATTCATATAATGGAATATTATTTGGTCCTAAAGAGGAATAGAGTACTGATTCATGTAACAACATGGATGAACCTTGAAAACATGTTAAGTGCAAAAGCTGGACACAAAATACATATTATATGATTCTATTTATATGAAATGTCTAGATTAGGCAAATCTCTAAAGACAGAAAGTAGATTAGTGCTGGCTTAGGGTGGGGCTGGGGGGCAATGGGGAGTTGTGGGGTGATATTTAAAGGGTATGAGATTTCTTTTTGAGGTAATGGAAGCATTTTAAAACTGTGATGATTGTTTCACAACTCTGTGAATATACTAAAAACTATTGAGTTAAACACCTTAAATGGGTGAATTGCATGGTGTGTGAATTATATCTCAAAGCTGTTACAAAGAAAATGCTTACCGGCTCAGTTCTCTTTGCCTTGTGCTTTACTAGGTGCCTGGGGCATGGGTGCAGAGATAGCTAAAACTCCAGAGGCTGCAAGGGGTTTATGATGCAGGTAGGAAAGAAAGCAACTATCATGATGGAGTAAAAAGAAAAGCGCTATACAGGGAGATCAGCTCAGTGCCTTTTGATGACCTAGAGGGGTGGGATAGCGAGGGTGGGAGGGAGGCTCAAGAGGGAGGGGATATTGGGATATATGTGTACATATAGCTGATTCACTTTGTTATACAGCAGGAACTGACACAGCATTGTAAAGCAGTTATACTGCAATAAAGATGTATTTAAAAAAAAGAGAAACTGCTATAATAGAGCTTAGGGCTTCTGGCAGAAAGAATGAATAATGACATGCAACTAAAGAATGCTTCAGCTAGGAGGCAGAATTTAAACTGGATCTTGAGGTATGGATACGAATTCAATTCAATAAACAAAGCCTCAGGGTGTTGCTGGGGGCATGAATAGAAAAAGAAGGTCATTCCAAGTTGAGGAATCAGCACATGCAAAAGAATGGCAGCCTGCAGTTGTCTGCCGCAATCAAGGAGCAACTAAGAATGTGGATAGTGTGTAAGGAGTGGAGGGGTGTTATGGGAGATGAATCTGGAAAGGTAGCCTGGGGTCAGATTCTGGAGGACTTTCAATTCCCTGGAGCTTGGACTATTCTCTGAGATAAGAGTTCATTTCACACAGTAATGAGTGGTAAAAGTCTCAGTAGGAATCATAAAGTAGTATCTATGACTCTGCTACCAACTAGCTGTGACCTTGGGCAAATCACCTAACTTCTTAGGACCTAAATTTTCTTAACCTGAAAATGAAGACAATTATCCTACTTGTAAAGTTTTAGTATTGATCAAGTGAAACGGGAACTTGGCAGACACTGTGGGTTGAATAACCCAATATCTATTCCCAATCCCAGTCTCCTGTGCCTGCCTCTGCAAAAGAGGCTTGAAAAACCAAATACATAGTTAGTCTCCCTTGGAGCTCAAGGTGGTCACATGACAGCAATATTCTTATGGCTAATGATACATAAACAAAAGGCTGCTGAGGCGCATCTCGCAGAGTTTTTATTTCCTCAAGAAAATATACAGACATTGCTAATGCTGTCTGCTTCCCCCTAGTTTCTGCCTAGAATGCAGACATGATACTTAGGGCTCTAATAGCCATCTTGTTGCTGAATTATTGGCAGCAATGAAGATGAAAAGCCTACATGTGAAGGATGGATGGCAGTGCAGAACTATCAGAAGAGTGTCTGAGCCCTTGATGGCACCAATAAACGAACGCCAGCAGCCACCTACCTCTGGACTTATTCTTATGTGAGAAAAATAGCCCTCTATTTGTACAAGTTAGTTGCCTCCAAAATCATTCTTTACTGATACAGAGTTTATGAAAGAACTATAGAAGCCAAAAAGTGATTTATAAAAATAAAGAACGATTTTTGGAGAAAGAAACATGACCTCAGTTATATTTTGATAACAGTGTGAAAAATAAATTAGGGAATGCTAGTGAGGTAGTAATGACAAGAAACCAGGCAATAAACGATGAAGGTGGCATGGCAGTGAGGATGATGAGGAAGAGACAGATACCAGAGATAACATGGAGGGAAAACTGATAGGATCTGGCAAGGATTAGACATTGGGGGAGGGTGTGTGGGGGGCGGGGGCGGGGGGGGAGGTGGTTGAAGATGCTTTTGAAGGTTTTAGCCCTAGTAGCAGACAGGATAGTGGGACTGTAAACCTACATCCATAACAGGAATGAGTATAACTTTAAGGAGAAAGATAATGAGTTCAGCTTTGGACACATTGACCTTGAATTGCCTTCAGTGCAGCTGGGAGAGTTCCTATAGGCAGCTGAAAGATGGGGCTTAGAGGACCGATAGAGATACGCAATTTGGATGTCATCAGTGTACAGGTGGCAGCTGAAGCTGTGGGAGTGGGTAGGATCACTCGTGAGGAGCAGGTATAATAGAAGGAAGACAGCCAGAAATGGAAACTTAGATGAAAACAGAAGAGTCAGTGGAGAAGAGACTAAGAAGCATTCAGTCATTCAGAAATATTTATTGAGTGCCTACTATGTGCCTGATCCTGGGCTGGTAGCTTAGCCATCAGAGAGGTCGGAAGGGAACCAGAAGAGTGCGGTGCTAGGTAGGGTGGGGAACATGAGTGGCTGGTCAACAGTGTCAACGGCTGCAGGAAAGTCAAGGGCAGTGAGAAATGAGGAACTCCTTTCCTCAGCCACATTCATCTGAATTCCTTGAACGGGAGTTTATTGTTAGCTGTAATAGCCTGTCTGGAAGATAAATGCTAAATTAATTTGGGAACTGACTTGTAAAACTCTCAAGTGGCCTAAATCATTTAAAGGAAGTTCAAATTCTATTATGTGAGATTGAATTGGTTTCTGCAGGTGGTTGTGCAACCTTCTCCCCTAGAGATATGTTTGTCAAATATGGTTTCTGTCCAGTTCCTCCTACGAGCAAGAACAGTGGTGCTGTGAAAGCAGCACAACTCCATCAAGTCTCTCTGATGCCTGATTTCTGTGAGTGTAAATTAGAGCTCTTGGCTCTGAACTCTGATAGACCTTAGTGCCCTCTACTTTGTCATATACACTTGATTCATGTGGTCTTTTATATTTCTTTCTGCACTTGTATCCTGAGTGTTACTCTTGTCTCTCTGAATAGACTGAAAGTTCTTCAAAGGTAGAGATTATATCTTTTGCTTTTCTCCTGTTCCACACAGGGCTGTGCAAAGAGTAGGCATTCAGGGCTTCCTAGGTGGCGCAGTAGTTAAGAATCTGCCTGCCAATGCAGGGGACACAGGTTCGATCCCTGCTCCAGGACGATCCCACATGCCATGGAGCAACTAAGCCCGTGTGCCAAAAAAAAAAAAAAAAGAAAAGAAAAACCCTTTAAAAAAAAAAAAAGAGTAGGCATTCAATAAATATTTGATTAAGTCATGGAGATGTGGTCAAAGTAATTTTATAAAATGCCAAAGTGTGTTTTATAAAATGTACATTGTGTATTTTTCTTTGAAGAAAAAAACCTAAAGCTATTTTAAATCATAATACCAGGACTCTAGCTATCAAATTCCATTTGGTACCAGGTAGAGTTTGGAAGGGTGTAGAGAAAGTATACGAGTAAGCTAGCCTGTGTGGATTGTATCTCGGGCTGCAGAAGAAAGCAAGAGAGAAACAGATCCAGCGTGAGTGAACCTTAGCACCACTTGGCAGCCATCTCCCAGATCTCTGTGGGGAAGGCTGGATTGGTGCCAGGTGCATGCAGGCTATTTCAGGCCAGAATCCACTATAACATTTAAAGATGTGTGTTTGGGATCTTTATAGGTTCAGTCATCAACAACAGGTGCATCAGAACTTTTTCATAAGGCTAGTTCAATAAACATTTATTGAGCCTATATCATGAGCAGGCATATGTATCCAGCTGTTAAACACTGAAGCTCCTCAGTGCTCAATCCTAGACTATTCATCTCTTCTTACTCTATACTCTCTCCTTAAGTAATTTCATTTAGTCTCTGCTTCAATTACCACCCATAGACAGATGACTCACATGTTTGTATCTTCAGACCAGAGCTTTGCTCTGAGATCCAGACCTATACATCTAGCTGTCAACTTGACACCTCCTCTTAGATGGTTCCTAGAACTTTCAAATGAAGCAAGTCTTCAAAAGAACTTATGCTTCTCTCTCTCTCTCTCTCTCATCCCCTTCAACCAAACCTGGCCTTCTTCCAGCGTTCTCTGTGTCAGCTGATGACACCTTCATCTATCTTGTTCCATTAGCCAGAAACCTAGCAGTCATCAGTGACACATCCCACCCCTTCACCCTTATACCCCGTCCCTCAGGATGTCCCAACCATCAATTCAACCTACAAAATATAGCCATATCTACTCACTTCTCTTTATTGCCATTGCCACAAATCTAGTTCCAGCCACCATCTTTTCTCACCTGGTCTGGACCATTGCAAGTTTTTTTTGTTTTCTTCTTTTGAGTGATTTTTATTTAAAAATTTTTTTAAGGTTTTATTTTTTGGGTTTGAATCTAATTTATTTTTTTCTGTTTTATCAATATTTTTATTGAAGTATAGTTGATTTACAATATGTTAATTTCTGCTGTACAGTACAGTGATTCGGTTATACATATATACACATTCGTTTTTTTTAACTATTCTTTTCCATTATGGTTTATCATAGGATGTTAAATATAGCTCTGTGTGCCTGCAGGTTTCTTA
Organism: Hippopotamus amphibius kiboko; assembly: GCF_030028045.1. NCBI lineage: Eukaryota > Metazoa > Chordata > Mammalia > Artiodactyla > Hippopotamidae > Hippopotamus > Hippopotamus amphibius. The sequence goes on along the minus strand of NC_080203.1, from coordinate 16,595,432 downwards.
ATTGGTCTCTCTGCTTCCATTTTCTCTCCCTCTGGTTTGACATCCACCCAGAAGACAGAGTGATCACATTGATACACAAATCTGATCATGCTACCCCTTCACAAAATCCTTCAATGGCATACCATTTCTCTCAGAATAAAGAACAAAGTCATTTACTTAGCTTACAAAATCCAGAATGATTCCAAGTTTTAAAACTTGGGCTTTCATTTAATATGGAAGACATATTTTTGATAGTCAACCCAGACAGAATTTTGAAAGCTCCTTTAAGCATTGTATCCCATATTTATGTCTTTACTATGTTGAACATAAGTTAACCTTTTTCATGATGATTTGGTGATTCTGGCATCTTCTCTCTTCCTGTTAACTTCACTTGCTAGTGTGTCAGTTTCAAACATCTCCCTCCTTGTCTCCCTTTTAATGTATTTTTGAATGAATGTGTGTGTGTTTATATATTATATATAACATATACTTTGTATATCTGTATATATACATATGAATTGGCTTACATGATTATGGAGGCTGGCTAGGCAAGGCTGAAGTCTGTAGGGCAGGTCATCAGGAAAGGCAGGCTGGAAGCTCTTGGGCAGGAGCTGACACTACAGTCCACAAGCAGAATTTCTTCTTTCTCAGGGAACCTTCAGTTTTGCTCTTCCAGCTAATTAGATGAGGCCCACCCAGATTATCAAGAATAGTTTCCTTCATGTAAAATCAACTGATTGTAGATGTTAAAATACATCTACAGAATACTGTCACGGCAACACTTAGATCAGTATTTGATGGAATAACCAGGGACTGTGGCCTAGCCAGGTTGACACATAAAACTGAGCATCACACTTGTGAAACAAATATTCATACTTGACACCCTTTCTAATCCACAGGCTGGAGGGAGGCCTTTGCATGGCTGTTGCCCTTAATGCTCCTAGACTTTTTTCATTTCTTTCTGGGTTTAAAGCCATGTTCCAGATGGTTAAATCTGCTGGAAGTTGCACCTTCAGGTAACTGAAGCAGTTCTATATCATTCTTGGAATTAAGTTTAATTTTGAGACCAAAATAATTATTTGACAAATACAATCATAAATGTACAGGTGATATGCAGAGGATGTCCTCCAAATCAGATGGGGCCTACAGTATACAACAAAGGAAGATTAAGACAAAAGGGAAGAGCTCTGGAATTGAAGTAATGAGAATCTTCATACCATGATTGGGCTAATTGTTCTATAGGAAACTCTATAAGAAGTAACTCATTATTTGAGGTCTAGGTATTTATAAATATAATCAGGATGAAGACACCCTAAATAAATCTATGGATTTGCGTATGATGACGTGAAATTTAAAGAAATGTTATTGAGAAATAATGATAATCACCAAGCATTGTGCTAAGCATTTTGCATAAGGATTATCACTTTTATTTCCCAGAAAAGGTTTTTTAAAGGTAGGAGTAAACACATCATGTCATGATCCTGATGCTGTAAGCGCTCCTTTAGTAATATTGTAGATGAAAAGGAAATCTCAATTGAGTAGACAAAAGTAACTAAAATATATAATTGAAGATGTGCTGTTTGTCTGGAAAATACAATAAGCTCTAGAAAAATATGAGCTTCTTTCTACCAGGAAAGCTGATGACTAAATTGTATTGGGGGACCTTATTGTTGTTGTTGTTGAGGGGGTGGATGTTGGTGGGGAGATAGTACAGACGTGAAGAAAATTTAGTAAATTTGAGGCATATGTCTCTAAACATTCAGAAAGAATGAGAACCATTCCCTTGGGAGCAGCTCTGATTAACTGACCCCAGCATGGGGCCCCAAGAGGTGAATAATGTTTGGTTCAGGAATCCCAGCAAACATAATCCAGAGACCCCTCTGAGTCAGCCTTCAGGTGGCTGAGACTGAAGGATGAACATGGGCTCCAAACCTAAAGGCCCTTGCTTCCCAGTGCCCAAGGGAACTGCTCTTGGACTGCAATTGGAAGAAAGGATGGGCTAGAAAGTGAAACTAGGGAGATCTGTTAGAATCCGATCTGCAGTTTACAGAGCTTGCGTGTAGTTTGCTTTAGGAGTTCCTCAGATAGTCTAGCCCCAGCTTATAATTACAAACATCCCTTACAGATGAATCCCAAATTATGAACATCCATTACTTATGAATGGCTTCCCTACCTTCTATTGTCCCCTCTGATGCTGCCAACTGTGAATCTCCTTTCCTTCCCATGTCTTGGGCCCCCACCTTCCCCATCTACCATCCATCAGTGGCATAGATGATTGACCCATGCACTCTTTGCCTGATCCCATAAGCACTGTCTTTTTCTTCTCCCTCTCTCACTCCCTCCCTATACGAACAACAGCATCATTATTCTCCTGGTTTTCCCTTCCTAAAAATTTTCTTCCATGGGGACAGCATCTCCTCATTTTCAGCTCTTCCTCAACCTAGGATGAAGTAGCAGGCTGTGGTGGGAACAGAACTCAACTTTGACTCAGACTCTCCTGGATTTGCATCCCAGCTCCATCTCTCTGAGTTTGATTTACTTATCTATAAAATGTGAACAGTAATGCCTGTTTTGCCTACCTCAAAGGGTTTTTGAGAATAGCAAAATCAAACTGAGTTAATGGAGAAGAAAGTACTTTGCCAACTCCAAACACATATACCCATATCCTAAGTGGAGGTAGAAAAACACAGAGCCCAAGACAAAGACACGCTGAGAAACCCAGGACCTAGGAGAGAGTAAACAAAATGGATTATGAAATTTTGCTTTGAGGCTTGGGGCAATTTTTTTGTTATTTCTGAGTGAAAGCAATGTTCTTTTGTGAGCTGAAAACAATCCTGATCAAGGCTAGGTAAGAGCAGCGCTAGTGATGCATCTGTATCCATAAGCTTTGAAGTAAAATTAGACATTAAAAAAAAACAAAACAAAAAACAGTGCCCTCAATCTCTAAAGCCCTGGAAAATGGCCCAAACTCACCTTCAGCTTCTCCACAGAAGTCTCATCTACCTCCTTATTTTTCTTAATTACATCTGACTTACTTTAAGCAGTCTTCAAGAAAAACAAACACTACTTACGCAAGTATATGGCATTTCATTTGCTGGTATTAGAACATGATAGAGAGCTAGTGCATATGCATTTTTAAAAGTATCTACATATGCCCTTTTAAAATTCAGTTTTTCATGTTTAAAATAAAAAGTGGCTCCACAGTCACTTTTGTCTTTCAAATTTAAAAAAAACCTTTGTGGGGGGTGGATTGGGGTGGGATGAATTGGGAGATTGGGATTGCCATATATACATTACTAATAAGAAAAAAAATATCAAATTGTACTCTTTAAATGTATGCAGTTTGCTGTATGTCAATTACATCTCAATAAAAGTTCTTAAACTTTTGCTTTGAAAAAAAACCTTTTGGACATACAATATTTGGGCCATCCTATGGGTTAAATAGTGTTTTGTGGGCCAAGCCCTAACTAGAGAGGCAGCATGTTGATAATGGAGCATAAATTAGGAGTCAGAACTTGGTCTGAGTCCCAGCTCTGTGACTTAATTGCTCTGTGATCTTAGTTTTTGTGGAGCTTAGTTTTCTAGTCTATGAAATGGAGATGATACCTACCTTTCTGGGTTGTAGTAATGACTACAGATTATGTATATTCAGTTTCCTGTTCCTGCCATAATGGATGCTCTCAAACTTAGTGTCTTAAAACAACACAAATTTTTTAATCTCACAATTTCTGTAGGTTAGAAATTTGAACTGGGTCTCAGTGGCTAAAATCAAGGCGTCAGCAGGGGTGTATTCCCTTCTGATTCTCTCTCTAGCAGAGAATCTGTTCACTTGACTTTTTAATCTTCTAAAGGCTTCCTGTATTCTTAGCTCCTGCCTCCGTCTTCATAGCTAGCAATGTTGTGTCTCTTGGAGCATTCTTTCATAGTAAATCTTCCTTTTTCTCCCTTCTGCTCTTCTCTTCCACTTTTGAGGCGTCTTTTGATTACATTGGACTCACCTGGACAACCCAGGATACCCTCCCCATAAATAAAGGTCAGTTTACTAGCAATCTTAATTCCATCTGCAACCTAATTCTCCTTTTCCATGTTACCTAACATATTCACAGGTTCCAAGGGTGAGAGTGTAGAAATTTGGGGGGCTCATTTTCCTACCTAACACACATACACATAATAAACTTAAAACAGTTTTGAATAATTTTAAATTTACAAAAAAAATGTGAAGGCCGAGGGTTCTCAGATCCCCTTACTCACTTTCTCCTAATGTTAGCATCTTATGTCCATGGTACATTTGTCACAATTAAGAAACCAATACTGGTATATTACTATTAACTAAACTGCAGAACTTATTAGGATTTCCACTAATGTCCTTTTGTTGTTTCAGGGTCCGATATAGGATACAATATTGCATTTAGAGGGCTATTACTTTTAATAATAATCTTATATACTATTTTTTCTATGACAAAATATATACCTATTCCCAAGAAACTAATTTAATTCATTTAAAAATTTCCCATAGAGACAAAATAGACCAAAATCCTTTGTAGTTTAAATGTTCTTTTCTCCCTCCCTGCCTTAAACATATTTCTTAAGTTCTTTCTGTGATTTAGGTGTTCTTCTAGGCTCTGGGGATACAGAATTGAGTGAAACAGGCAAAACCCCCTGCCCTCATGTAGCTTATATTCTAGTGGAGATGACGGTGGTGGTGGAGAATAGACAATAAACAAGATAAATAAGTAGAATATATGGTTTGTATGATAGTAATAAATACAATGAGGAAAAATAAAGCAGTTAATAAAATTTTTTAAAAAGCAGGGAAGAAGGCAGAGAATTCTGGGTGTGTGAGGAGCAATTTAAAATAGTGTATCATGTATATAAAGCCTGAAAGAGAAGAGTGAGTGAGCCATGGTGATACCTGGGAGAAGACCACTTTAGGCAGAGAAAACAGTTGGGGCAAAGTCCCTAAGGCAGGAGCTGCCTGATAGATTGAATAAAGAACAAAGAAGCCAAGGCTGCTGAAACAGAGTGAATGAGATTATGTAGAGTCTTATAAGCCATTGCAAGGACATTGGCTTTGACTTTGAGAAAGGTGGGAAACTTCGGGGAAGTTTTGGGCAGAGGGACATGATCTAATTTTTCATTTTAACCAAGTCAACTCTGTATGCTGTATTGAAAATAAACTGTAATGAGGCAAATGCTGCAAGAAAACCAGTTGGGAAGCTATTGCAATAATACAGGTAAGAGATGATGGTGGTTCAGACCATGGTGGTAGAAAGGAAGATGGTGAGAAGAGGTTAGATTCTAGTTATATTTTGAAAGAGAGTCAACAGTGTTTACTAATAATTGGATGTGATGGCTAGTGGGAAGTTGCTGCATAACATAGGGAGATCAACTCGATGCTGGGTGATGGCTTGGAGGGTTGGGATAGGGAGGGTAGGAGGGAGTCGCAGGAGGGAGGGGATATGGGGATATATGTATGGATACAGCTGGTTCACTTTGGTGTACCTCAAAAACTGGCACAACAGTGTAAAGCAACTATATTCCAATAAAGAGCTTAAAAAAAAACAGGAATAAGAATAAATAAATAAATAAAAGAAATTTAAAAAAATTGGATGTGAGAAAGGAAGGAATGAAAGGTTTGGGACCTGAGCAAACTGGAAGGGTGGAGATGCCATTTACTGATATAGTAAGACCCAGGAGAAGCAGGTTTCAGCAATAGACATGCGTGGAGAAGGTATGTCGAGAGTTTCATTTTGTACATGTTGATCTTGAGATGTCAAATATATATCTGAGAGGAGCTCTGAAGTGTAGGAAATTGGATATATGAGTCTGAAATTCAGGGAAGGGATCTAGGCTGGAGATACAACTTTGGGAGTTGTCACTGTGTAGGTGGCACTTAAAGCCATGGGGCTGGATGAGATCACTGAAGAAGTGAGTGTAGAGAGAGAATAAAGGGTCCCAGGAATGATTGCCAGGGAATTCCAGTATTGAAAAATGAGGGAGGTGAGGATGATGTAGCAATGGAGACTGAGAAGGAGAGGCCAGTGAGGTGGAAGTGGACCAGGAGAGTATGGAGTCCTGGAGGCCAACCACAGCAAGTATTTCCGGGAGGAAGAAGTGGTACATAGAGTCAAATGCTTCTGGTAAATCAGACACAGGGAGGACTGAGAGGTGACCATTGGAGTCATCAAGGCGGAGGTCATTGGTAACCTTGACAAGGGTAGTTTTAGTGAAATGGTGGAGATGATAGTCTGTTTGCAGTGGGTTTAAGAGAGAATTGGAGGAGAGGAATTGAAAAATGGGTAGTAACTGGAGGGTGATATAAAATTAAAAATATTTTTTAAGATGGGAGAAATAACAGCATGTTTGTATGCTGATGAATTGATCCAGTGAAGATAGAAAAATTGGTGATGTCGGAGAGAGAGAGAGAAGTGAATTGGTGGAGGCCTGTGTTTAAGTAGGTGAAATGGGATGAGGTTGAGTGCACAAGTGGAGGAGCTGGCCTTAGCTAGGAGCACAGAGAGTTCATCTACGGTCATGTTGTGGGGGGGTGGCAGTGCATGTACACAGATGGAGGTCAGCTGGTGGTGGGAGTATAGAAAACAACCTCTCATCTGATTGCTTCTAATTTTTAGTGAAATAAAGAAGGTCATCAGCTGAGAAGAAGGATGAGGGAGGTGCTGAGGCTTGGGGAAGAAAGTAAGGTATTATTTGTATAGAAGAGTGGGAGAATGAATGAATGAGTAAATGTGATAAAAATACTAAGCAGCATTAAAGATCCACTTGAGGATAGTGGTTGTGAAATTAAAGTGAGACCAGTAGGCATTCGGTATGTTTTCTCCAGGCATGTTTAGTTGCACAGATGCAGGTTTAGAGGAGGTGGAAAATCTGATTAAAATAGAGTGGAGACTTGGCCAGATGGGTATGATGAAGCAAGACAAGGGCAAGGGAGTCATGGGTATAGATATATACAAGAGAGAAGTTACAATGATTGGCCGTGGGATCTAAGCTGTGTACTGAAGGAAGTGAAGATTATGAGGGATAAGAAATAGTGAAAAGGTGAGAGGATTAATGAATTATAAGTCCTGATTGGATTGAAGGATTGCTGGAGATAGGTACTAGAGGGAAGAAGTAGAAAAATAAAGAAGTGGTGGTGGAGTAGTGGGATGCATAAAATTCAGATCATGGAGGCAGTAAAGTTACTGGTAATGACTTGCTCTAGGATTTGGTCATGAGAATGAGTGGCTGAAGTGATAGGGGAGGACAAGGTCACTGGAGAAGAGGAGGTCAAGAAACTGAGAGTTCAGGGTACAGGTAGAATTATCTATGTGCATTATTGAAATCGCCAGGAATTAAGGTAGATGCAGCACTGGAAAGAGTGACAGTGTGCCTAGAGCTGAAATATTCAAGGGATCAGGGGTCTGCGGATGACTGCAACAAGGAGGGCATAGTAACTGGTTTGATCTGAAGACATGAGATTCAAAGTGAAGGTGTTTTGCTGGAGGGAAGAAGAATTGTCTGGAAATGGCAACAGAAAATGAGATGGACACCTATGGCACCTCCAGATTCAGTAATATGGGGTTGGGGGTTGGTAGAAAAAGAAAACCATCACCTGAAAAGGCAACAGGGGAAAGGACATTCTCAGGGGAGAGCTGAATTTCAATTAGAGCTAGAAGGGGAAGGAAATTTTCAAAGAATAGGCTAAGATTATAGGAAAAACAGTTTAGGGAAATGGGAGTGGACTTAGATGTAAAAATATTTGGTCCATTGGGTGGTGGCAGCAGAATATTATCTGTGTGTCCTGAGCTATGTTTCATATCACACAGTTTTCTTAGAGACTTGAAAAAGGCATGCTGTAGAGTAACTCATAGTTAATGTGTCTCCAGCAGTGGCTGTAAGAGAGGGGTCCCTAATCAGTTAGCATACATTCTGGGATCTGTTGGAAAGGTCTGTCACTCCATTAGAGAAGCAGAACTCATCAGGCTGCCACAGTGTGTTGACTATACTTTAAATCCATCTAATAACTGTTGTCCTGATTTCTATACTCTTCAAACAACCTTTGGACTTTAATTTGGTTTTTCAGGTTATCTTTTCTTGTGGTAGAGAATGCACTGGCTAGCTGGAAGTTCTATTTTTCAGTATAAATTAATCAATTGGCTTCCTGTTTAATCAGTTAGTCCCCTGTAAATTTGGTTAGCATGAGTCAGTCCCCCAAAGCCTGATCACCACAGTGTGAATGCCATGAAAATCAAGTTACTGAATTTGTTAAGCTGAGGACCAGACGCTGGCACTTATGGTGACCCCAGTAATGTAGCCCAGCCTGAAGCAACTGCGTCTGCCTTCTCCACAGATTTACCTTAATTCTATTCTACTAAGGGTGTGTCAAAAAGAGAATAAGGCTGAACCCTTTACAAATGCCTTGTTTGGACAGTAGAAACTATTGACTTCAGATCATTTATTCTTATGCAAATATGATATGAGTTGTAAAGGAACAATGTGCTTTGGCAAATATTTTGGTGAAATTAACACACTTTCTCCGCATTTCCTTAACAGCAGTGGCTAGGGAAGTTGGCTCCCTTATTATCATTATTATTTATTATTAAATTGGCTGGCCTTATTTCAGAAAAGTAAAACTAGAGAAGTAAAGCCCAGGTGACTAAGGGAATTAGTGCAATGAAGGATTAGAATTCTCAGTTCATAAATACAAGGACCCATGTCCTGAAGAGAAATGTTTCTGGTTTGAAGCACAAGATGAGAACTAGCTAAGTTCCATCAGATGGAATGATCTGCATGAATGAATATTCTAACCCTTTTTGACTCTAAAATTCACAGTTCTGTGATAAGGCCACACTGCCTGCCTTTCTTGTAAAGAGACAGACTTTATTCATTGTCTGGAGTACCAAAATGCAAAAAGTTAATGGACTCAGCCACCCCAATTTCTCATAGTAATAAGAAAAGATAGTTATCTCAATATCTCTCTTAACCTCCCTCTGTGTGTGTGTGTGTGTGTATGTATGTGTGTGTAGCTTACATCATTGTTGGGTTTAAAAATAAAATCATGAGGAAAAACAGAGCCAAAGTAAAGCAGTAATGCTGGGGCCAGTCCATAGGCTTTCAATATGTATGCAAATTGGCCCAAATGAGGCTGAATAGAAAGGAAATAACAGAAAGGAAACACCTATGATCCCTTCCCAAACATCCATTAGTTGATGATGAAATTTAGGTGAAAGAAGAAGAGAGCTATAAACACTTCAGGGTTTATCTGGGCAAAACAGGCATTGAAAATAATAGCTAGAACAGAGGTCAGCAGACTATGGCTTGCAGACCAAATCCAACCTGCTACCTGATTTTGTATGGCCAGCTAGCTAGAATGGTTTTTACATTTTTAAATAATTGAAACAAATAAAAAGAAGAATAATATTTCATGACACTAGAAAATTATATGAAATTCAAATGTTAGTGTTCTTAAGTAAAGTTTTATTGGAACACAGACACATCCATTCATTTATGTATTGTGTATGGCTGCTTTCACACTACAGTGGCAGAGTAATTGCAGCAGAGGCTATATGGCTTGCAAAACCATGACTATTTAATATCTGGCCCTTTACAAAGAAAGCTTATCAATTCCTCTGCTAGAATGGTTAATGGTTATTTGGCTTTAATTAAATGATAACTATTTATCAGTTCACATCATCAAACCCCAAACCTGAAGTTATTTAGAAGAGGACAAAATGGATTTTTAAGTATATTTTCTGTTAATTGATTCTTCAATAAAAATCTTTACCAGTGAATTTAACATAAATATTAACTCAGCAACTCCTATTTTCTCTATTCCCGAGGAACTCACAGAGGTAGAGCACCAGATAGTAATTTGGAGGTTGAGATCCAGAATTCAAAAGCTTTTGATTCTACTCAATCTGTGAATATTAAAGTCCAGTTTTCCCTTTTTCCCTTTCCTGCCATTTGGAGCAGAGCTAAGCAAGAGGAAAAATAAGAGCTTGTTACAATATTTAATCTACAATCAGAGAGTAGGAGAGTGTCTATGGATATTAAAAACCTGACTGCTAAAATAAAAAATTCAGCAAAATGGCTGAATAATAGAATGGGTGTGGCTAAAGAAGGAATTAGTTATTGGAAACTCAGGTGGAAGAAATCTCCCCAAGTATAAAACAAAGAGATGGAAACTGTCAGAGAAAAGTTGAGGCATGTAAGATCAACCCAGCTTCATGAAGTTATCAGTAATTAGGCTCTTTCTGTCTTTCTGTTGTCATGATTTTCAGGGTATGGCTTCCAGCCACAGTTTACCTCACAGTCCAATGTAGCTGCTGGGGCTCCAGTCATCTTACCCATCTTACCCAAACCAGATGAAGGAAGTGGGAAGAAGAGTAAAATGGACATGCCTCCCAGTTTGGACAGTTCTCTTTAAGGAGGCTTCCTAGAAGTCCCACACAGTATTTATTATAATTTCATTGGCCAGCACTTGATCTTGTGGCCACATTTGGCTGGAAAAAAGCTGAAAAATATAGTATTTACTCTAAGAAGCAGTGTACTGTGCTGAAAATTAAGGTTTATTTCCTGAGGAAAAAGGGAAAACTGGACTTTGGTTAGGCAATTAGCAGTCTCTTCGATAAGTTCTGTTCTTAGGTAAACTGACGTTCAAGTATGAGGGCAAATACATACTGACAAGATTTATCATTCATAGACCTTCTCTGAAATACTCAAGTGTGTACTAAAACTGAAAAGTAATACAGTAAAGAGAACAACATGTCATACAAGAAACCGGTGGTGTGCTAATAAATGTTTAACAACTGACTCCCTGAGGGAAAGCCCCAATTTGTAGTGTTTGTTGATTTCTCTGGTGTACATACTCCTATGATGGCTGACATCAAGCTACCAACATGATGTCACTGAACACAGAATTGAAAGAATAGGTAACAAATTGGCTCTTGTGAGTCAGTGCAAGCTGGCTCCATCACACCACTGCAGGAAACAATGATGAACAACAAAAATAAAAAGCTAAAAACTTCAGTTAAGTCTAAATGATTGCTAATGCCTAAGGCAATAGCAACTCATAAGAATCTGGAATTAGAATCTCAAATGATCACACCTTGAGAGAGAAGGTGAGGAGACTGTGAGGCCAGAGAGATTAGTGGTAGCATACTAAAGATCTTACCTTGTTTAGAGAAAGGATATAGAGGTTTATTAATTCTAAATGTTTATAGAATAGTATAAACTTGAATGTTTAAAATTTTAAGGTAACTACTAGAAAAATAGAAATAGGATGCTTGTTTTGAAAACAACTAGAGGGAAAAAAATGGAACAAAGAAAATCAATCAGTGCAGCTATAGTAGACATTCATCATTCTTTTTGGATGTCCAGTACCTTTGAACATTCTTCCTATGTGGGAAATTACTTCACCTGAAGAGTCTGAGCCTTCTAATGCAGAAGCCACAAAGTTGCTTTCCCAGCATCCTTTGCAGCCAGGGCACAGTCATATGACCTAGATTCAGTTAGATGCACCCACATGAAACTTTGAATTTGAAGGAGAAGGAGGCACCATGCAGGCATTCTAGTAAGGGTTGTGGTAGATGTATCCATTCAGTTTGCCAGAGGTATCAATAGCATGCATGGTAGATGTTGAATACTCAGTACTCAGCAGCAGCAGCAGCAGCAGCAGCAGAAAGGTCTCCACTGAAGCAGTTCTGCAGTGTGATTTGAATGCTGTTACTATGTTGACTCTAAGCTTGTTTCTCTTACTTTCCCAGAGATTCTGTGATCTATCTGAAATACATAAATTCATTCGTTATTGTTTTAAACTAGCTAAAGTGAATTTCTTGGTTTTTGCCACTAAAAGTCTTTTGATTGGTACACCAACAAAAAAGCAGAAGAGGAAAAGATGAAAAAAGAAATGAATGGCATGATAAAGAGGAACATAAGATGGGAGGGATAAACTCAAACATCAATAATTCCAATAAATGTGAATGAATTAAATTCCACTATTACTTTCAGATTGAGTTAGAAAAAATAGCTTGTGGAGTTTATAAGTGACATATAGCTAAAATTAAATGATAAAGTTTGAAAATGAAGACTTGGGAAAAATAGAAGATAACATTTGGAACTGAATGAAACTAAAGGAACTACATATTAAAATCTTTGATGTATGGCTTAAAGAGGACAGAAGAAAAGTAGAGTGCTTTTAAAAAAAGAAAACATGAAAATTAATGGAATAAGCATCTAACTTAAGATGCTAGGAGAAAAATAGTAACACATACCCAAGGAATGTGGGTGGAAGGAATCAATAAAGATACAAGCATTACTAAAATGGTAAATAAGCAAAAGTAGATCTGACCAATAAAATCAAGAGCTAATTCTTGAAAAAGACCAACCAACCAAACAAACAAAAACCCCCAACCCTTCAGCAAGTCTAGATAAGAAATTCAAGTAAGCAACCTTTGCAACAAGAAGGTGGACATAATAGAAATGGAAAAATCAAAACATTTTCAGAGATCTGAGCATAACTTTTGACCATATACCCTCAGTTGAAAGATAAAAATAACTTAAGCAAATTTTGAACTTTTCTTGTGTTTGTTGATGGTAGTGGTGTTGGTGTAGCAATTCTTCTGTGTTGGTTATGTTATCAATTTGGTATATAGGTTCATTTGTCTGTATTTTAGCGTTTTTTTCATCTTTACTAATTTCACTTTTTGAATACATAAAATATTAACATGATTTCAAAAATCAAAACTATACCAAAAAGTTACACTCCTGCTGTGATGCACTGAGAAGGGCACAGCATCACTTCTGTGGTCTTCCTGCCTAAAATGCATCACTTTAATACAATCATAAGGAAGCATTAGACAAAACCCAACTGACAGCCACTCTACAATACAACTGACTTGTACTCTTCAAAAATAGCAGTGTGATGAAATACAAAAAAAGAACGAGGAACTGTTCCAGGAAGTTAAAGAGACAACACAACTAAATGCAATGTATGAGCCTAGATTGGAGTCTGGATTGGAAAATTAATTGCTATACAGGCCTTAATGGGAATAACTTGAATTAGAATTTGGAATGTATGTTAGATAATAGTATTTTATCAGTGTTAAAGGTCTTGAATTTGATCATTTTATTGCTGCTATGTAAGAAAAAAATCCTTATTTTTAGTAGACATGTGCTGAGGTTTTTGGTGGTAAAGAGTTATTAATTGCTGTGATTCACTCTCACCATGGTTCAGGCAAAACATGATACATGTAGATATTCATGAAGAAGTAAAGCAAATGTGGAAAAATGTTACCATTTTTTTAAAGAATTACTACTTACCACTGTGTGCCAATAAATTTGACCATCTAGGGATGAGTTTCTCAGAAAATATATTTCTAAAGTTTACTCCAGGAGGGCTTTAAAATCTGAATAGCTCTATTATCATAGGACAGATTTAGAAAATTCCTAATTCCTTTCTTATGTAAACTCTTCCGGAGCATAGAGAACAAGAAGAAACAGAAATGCAGGTCTCATACCTATGTAAGGGACCTACAGAAGTCTCTCCTTTATGTGTTTGCACTAGCATGTCATTGTAATAAACAGACAGCCTAGTATAACAGACTGACCATGAGACTGAGAGTCAGTGGACCAGGTTATAGTGGTAACTCTGCCTCTCAGCGCAGTGGGATTCGACCAAGTCATGTAACTTCCCTGAACTTCCATTTCACCCTGTAAAATGCTAGACCCTATAAAATGGGGCTAGTGATGTTTGCTTTTCCTCCCTCACAGATTTGTGGTGAGAATCAAATAAGCTAACGCTATATGAAATGAAAAGCCCTGGACACATATAAGAAATGCTAGATGAGAATTCAGGGAAGTTCGTGTGCGTCTTGGGATTTGACCTGTATTTGTAATTTCTTTTCAACAAATGTCTTCTGTTAAAAATAGTTACGTTTAGTCTAGGTTGTGAATTTGAAAAAGGCCAATGGTGGAATTTCCTAAACTTTTGTATGTTTGACATTCTCTCTGCCTTGAAACAGTTTATATAACTAAGGAATTGCCTCTTTCTTAAGGGTCCTTAGCCTTGTGATACTTCCAAAAAGCTCTCCTGACCCTCCTGGACCAGGACAGGCACACTTACCCCATACTACTTTGTATTTATTTGTCTCTTTACCCATCTCCTTTCTGCTAGATGTAAGCTCTAAGAGGGCAGAAACTAAATCTGCCTTGCTAATCATTGCAGCTTCACTGTCTAGATAGTAGGCATTCAATAAATATTTGTTGAAAGGCAGCTCTTATTTAAGAAAGATGAACAAATAAAAATCCTTGCTGAAAGAGTTATTTCCTTTCAACAAATATTTTTGAGCATGTACAATGTGCAGCACCCTGTGCTGAACAATGTGGGGGCAATAGAGATGATCTTCCAATTTCTGACAACTACCCAGCTCCCAGGCTAAGTCATTTTTCCTCTGGATGCTGGGAAATGACCGTTAGCAGACTCACTCTGCCACCTTTTGGCTGTACCAAGGAATTGCACCTTCTCTGGCCTCTCCCTACATCTAGAAGAAATACAATCCTAAATGTGCTCCATAACCCTAGGGCAGCAGCATCAATCATTCATCCATTCCACAAACACTCCTGCCTCGGGCCAGGTTTTGTGCCAGGGGCTGGAGATATAGTGGTGGAAAAGCACATGTGGCTCTTGCCCTCAAGGAGTTTACAGTCTGATTTAGGGGGAAAGGAGATAATAAATGTGTAATTAATTTGTGTGGCTTGAATTTTCACAATACCAAAGCTTACCTTACCCAGACTGCTATGCAAACTAATTCATTCAAGGTGACTTGTTGCCAAAAAATTAAATACTCTATCTTTTAATAACAACAACAGTAATAATAACAGTAATAATAACTGATATTTATTGAGAGTTTACTTTGTGCCAGGCACTGCTAGGCATTTAAAATACATAATAACCTCAAGTGCACACGGAACATTTTCCAGGATAAAACACATCTTGGGTCACAAATCAAGCCTCGGTAAATTCAAGAAAATTAAAATCATATCAAGCATCTTTTCTGAACAAAATGCCATGAGACTAGATATCAATTACAGGAAAAAAGCTGCAAAAAATACAAACACATGGAGGCTAAACAATACACTATTAAACAACCAAGAAATTACTAAAGAAATCAAAGAGGAAATCAAAAAATATCCAGAAACTAATGACAATGAAAATACAACAACCCAAAACTGGTGAGATGCAGCAAAAGCAGTTCTAAGAGGGAAGTTTATAGCAATACAGTCCTACCTCAAGAAACAAGAAAAGTATCAAATAAACAACCTGACCTTACACCTAAAACAATTAGAGAAAGAAGAACAAAGAAACCCCAAAGTGAGCAGAAGGAAAGAAATCATAAATATCAGATCAGAAATAAATGAAACAGGAAGGAAGGAAACAATAGCCAAAATTAATGAAACTAAAAGCTTGTTCTTTGAGAAGATAAACAAAATTGATAAACCATTAGCTAGACTCCTCAGGAAAAAAAGGGAGAAGAAGCAAATCAACAGAATTAGAAATGAAAAAGGAGAAGTAACAACGGACACCACAGAAATACAAAAGATTATGAGAGACTACTACAAGCAACTATATGCCAATAAATTGGATAACCTGGAAGAAATGGATACATTCTTAGAAAAATAAAATCTTCCAAGACTGAACCAGGAAGAAATAGAAAATATGAACAGACCCATCACGAGGATGGAAATTGAGACTGTGATTAAAAATCTCCCAACAAACAAAAGCCCAGGGCCAGATGGCTTCACAGGCGAATTCTATCAAACATTTCGAGAAGAGCTAACACCTATCCTTCTCAAACTCTTCCAAAATAGAGCAGAAGGAGGAACACTCCCAAACTCATTCTACGAGCCACCATCACCCTGATACCAAAACCAGGCAAAGATGTCACAAAAAAAGAACATTACAGGCCAATATCACTGATGAATATAGATGCAAAAGTCCTCAACAAAATACTAGCTAACAGAATCCAACAGCACATTAAAAAAATCATCTACCATGATCAAGTGAGGTTTATCCCTGGGATGCAAGGATTCTTCAATATATGCAAATCAATCAACGTGATACATCATATCAACAAATTGAAGGATAAAAAGCATATGATCATCGCAATATATGCAGAAAAAGCTTTTGACAAAATTCTACATCCATTTATGATAAAAGCTCTCCAGAAGATGGGCATAGAAGGAAATTACCTCAACATAATAAAATCCGTATATGAGAAACCAACAGCCAACATCATTCTAAATGGGGAAAAACTGAAAGCATTCCCTCTAAGAAAAGGAACAAGACAAGGGTGTCCACTCTCACCATTATTATTCAGCATAGTTTTGGAAGTGTTAGCCACAACAATCAGAGAAGAAAAAGAAATAAAAGGAATCCAAATTGGAAAAGAAGAAGGAAAATTGTCACTCTTTGCAGATGACCTGATAGTATACATAGAAAACCCTAAAGATGCTACCAGAAAACTGCTAGCACTAATTGATGAATTTAGTAAAGTAGCAAGATACAAAATTAATGCACAGAAATCTCTTGCATTCCTATACACTAACACCGAAAGAGCAGAAAGAGAAATTAAAGAAACTCTCCCATTTACCATTGCAACAAAAAGAATAAAATACCTAGGAATAAACCTGCCTAAGGAGGCAAAAGACCTGTACGCAGAAAACTTTAAGACACTGATGAAAGAAATCAAAGATGACACAAACAGATGGAGGGACACACCATGTTCTTGGATGGGAAGAATCAACATTGTGAAAATGACTGTCCTATCCAAAGCAATTTACAGATTCAGTGCAATCCCG
The DNA here is from genome assembly GCF_030028045.1 of Hippopotamus amphibius kiboko. NCBI lineage: Eukaryota > Metazoa > Chordata > Mammalia > Artiodactyla > Hippopotamidae > Hippopotamus > Hippopotamus amphibius. Next base: position 16,578,599 of record NC_080203.1, on the reverse strand, counting down.
ATCAAATTACCAATGGCATTTTTCACAGAACTAGAGCAAGAAATCTTACGATTTGTATGAAAATGCAAAAGACCCTGAATGACCAAAGCAATCTTGAGAAAGAAAGATGGAGTTGGTGGAATTAGGATTCCTGACTTCAAAGTATACTACAAGGCCACAGTGATCCAGACAGTATGGTACTGGCACAAAAATAGAAAGGAAGATCAATGGAACAGGATAGAGAACTCAGAGGTAAACCCAAGCACATATAGGCACCTTATCTTTGACAAAGGAGGCACGAATATACAATGGAAAAAAGACAGCCTCTTCAATAAGTGGTGCTGGGAACATTGGACAGCAACATGTCAAAGAATGAAATTAGAACACTTCCTAACACGATACACAAAAATAAACTCAAAATGGATTAAAGACCTCAATGTAAGGCCAGACACTATAAAACTCCTAGAGGAAAACATAGGCAGAACACTCTATGACATCCATCAAAGCAAGATCCTTTTTGATCCACCTCCTAGAATAATGGAAATAAAATCAAGAATAAACAAATGGGACCTAATGAAACTTAAAAGCTTTTGCACAGTGAAAGAAACCATAAACAAGACAAGAAGGCAACCCTCAGAATGGGAGAAAATACTTGCCAACGAAGCAACGGACAAAGGATTAATCTCCAAAATATACAAGCAGCTCATGCAGCTTCATACCAAAAAAACAAATAACCCAATCCACAAATGGGCAGAAGACCTAAATAGACATTTCTCCAAAGAAGACATACAGATGGCCAAAAAACACATGAAAAGATGCTCAACATCACTAATTGTTAGAGAAATGCAGGTCAAAGCCACAATGAGGTATCACCTCACACCAGTCAGAATGGCCATCATCAAAACGTCTAGAAACAATAAATGTTGGAGAGGGTGTGGAGTAAAGGGAACTCTCCTGCACTGTTGATGGGAATGTAAGTTGGTACAGCCACTATGGAAAACAGTGTGGAGGTTCCTTAAAAAACTAAAAATAGAACTACCATATGACCCAGTAATCCCACTACTGGGCATATACCCAGAGAAAACCATAATCCAAAAAGAAACATGTACCATAATGTTTATTGCAGCACTATTTACGATAGCCAGGACATGGAAACAACCTAAATGCCCATCAACAGATGAATGGGTAAAGAAGATGCGGCATATATATACAATGGAATATTACTCAGCCATAAAAAGGAATGAGATGGAGCTATATGTAACAAGGTGGATAGACCTAGAGTCTATCATACACAGTGAAGTAAGCCAGAAAGAGAAAAACAAATATTGTATGCTAACTCACATATATGGAATCTAAAAAAAAAATAGTACTGATGAACCCAGTGACAAGACAACAATAAGGATGCAGATGCAGAGAATGGCCTGGAGGACACGCGGTTGGGGGGGCAGGGGGCGAACAGGAAGCTGGGACGGAGTGAGAGAGTAGCATAGACATATATATACTACCAACTGTAAAATAGCCAGTGGGAAATTGCTATATAACAAAGGGAGATCAACTCGATGATGGGTGATGCCTTAGAGGGCCGGAACGGGGAGGGTGGGGGGGAGTCGCGGGAGGGAGGTAATATGGGGATATGTGTATAAATACAGCTCATTGACTTTGGTGTACCTCAAAAATTGGTACAAGAGTGTAAAGCAATTATGTTCCAATAAAGAGCCTTAAAAAAAAAAGTACCTTCAAAAAATAAATAAATAAATAAATAAAATCCCTAATAATACCTATGAGGTAGGTATTGTTATTGTTCCTAGAAGGACTGTAATGTTGAGGCATGCAGGGGCTGGAAGAGGAATGCCCACTTTGTTTTTGTTTTGTTTTGTTTTTCAGGTTTGAAGATGGTAGTACTTTATTATTAATTCTTTTGGAGGATTGCCCACTTTGAATCTACTTCAAACCCAATGGTGCTGTCATCCAGTCCAGTAATTCTGGGCAATTTACCTAAGTTCTGATGCCTCCATTTTTTCATCTATATAGTGGAGATTATAAAAGTAACCTACTTTATAGGGTTGATGTGAATAGTGAATGAGTTACTATATGTAAAGTACTTAGAAATAGTGAATGAGTTACTATATGTAAAGTACTTAGTAAATGGGGGAGCTCAATAGGTATTAGATGATATCTTTTATACATGAGGGCATTTGGACTTAATAACTTGTTCAGCCTCGCATCGCTGCTGAGTGGTACAGATGATGAAAACAGGCAGTCTGATTCCTGAGCCTGGCCTGCGCACTCGTCCACTATGCTATTCTGAATACCCTGTTCCTGGGTACCTTCTGTTTCTCTGGCAACGGAAGTCTCAACTGACTCTGCACAGTAATATTCTGGAATCATTTTGCTGAGCCTTGGTCTTAGGTGAACACTGGCAAAAGTAGCTTTTCGATAGGCACTTGCTATTTCATTCCCCAGGAGAAGATCACACAGGTACATTGTGAAAGTAGTCTCTCCTTTTGATGTTGATGGAAACACTGGAGCAGAGAAGCTTTCAACAACACTACTGTCTGCATGCGATGTCTTTGGGAACATGGTGTAGTCATAGTGCAAAGAACAAGAGCTTTAAAGCCAACTGGAACTGAATTCAAATCCCAGCTCTATGATTTGACCCAGATCGGGCCTTGCTTTTATCTGACCCTCAGTTTCCTCATATTGAAGATAAGGGTAGTAACAACTAGCTCACAAGGTTGGTATAAAAGAGTTAGAGATTCTATCATCTACCTATCTATCATCTATCTATCTATCTATCTATCTATCTATCTATCTATCTATCATCTATCTATCATCTATCTACCTGTCTGTCTATCATCTATCTCAAAGGGCTTAGCACAGTAGTTGAGTTGAAACTTAGCAAATGCCACCTGTCATCATGGGGCTAGTGGTTGTGGATACAAAAAGGTGAAGGAGTTGGGGAAAATCCAAATGGTGCGCAAGCATAGAAAGCATATGGGAAGAACAGAGGGAAAGGCGGATGGGCGATGCAAATAATTTCATTCTGGGCTCACGCCCAAACTCCAGAGTGAGGGATGTCTTCTTAGCAGAGAGTCAACCCTGATCTGTGATTACTGGAGCCCACGGTCCCCACACTGACAGCACCATCTGGGATAAAGATGCTGATTTAGAGCTGAAGCCCCAGCCACTGCTGCTGCCCCTCTAAGAGGTGGGTTAATGGCAAGGTTAAAGGAAAATGCAGGTGAACGTGTCTCCCCAGCCCACTCCTCTTCTTGCCTTCATGAATGCCAAGTGTAGAGGCTCTCTGTTCCTGGAGCTGAGAGCCACTTGCCTTGGAAACCAAATCAAACTAAATTGATATCTTTTTGGATATTTTCTTGATCCCTTAGTTATAGGGGAAGATATCAGGGTGGGGTTGATTCTGGACAAAATTGGCACTGCTCCCTAAGCCATGGCTCTGCTGGTTGAGGCCTGATTTGTCCCCACAGCTGAGACTTCTGAGTGTATTTAGGAGAGGCGGAGTTCTTGGCAAACAGGGTTGGACAGAAACTCCCAACTTCGCCTAGAAGTTCAGGGCTCAAAATGCCCAATTTAGAATGATGCAAATGGGAATTCAAACAAGATAGAAGCTATGGAGAGCAGGTGCTGTGTCAGGTGCAGAGCTGGGAGCGAAGACAGCCAGCTTTTAAGACATCTCAGAAGTGGGAGTTCTGTGATATTTGTTTTCTGAGGTTTGCTGTAAGTGAGCTGGAGGCTTCAGTTGTCTCAGTAATGGCAGAAGCTCATATTCTGAAGCTTCTAGGGAGAGCATGCCAGGTAAATACAAGCTACTCCTCCCAGCAGGAGTCAGCGCCATGGTAGGAACATTTGTTGTGGCTCCTCTGTGCAAACTGCATAGTCACAAAGACCTGGCTTAAAGGCTTGCAAGATAGGCACCTTCACCTATGAGAGGAGCAGGTAAGACATTATCTCAAAAGAGCTCGATGTGGGTAATCAAGCATTTGCTGAATACTTGCGATGTGTTGAACATTGTTAAGCCTTGTGAGGGATCCAGAAGAAGCACAGGATCTGTCTTCTCCACCCCATCACCAAGCCTACAAAACAAAGAAACTCACCTGTGTGAAACTCTTTACAAACGGTGACAGGAAAGGCTGAGAAGCCTGCTGGCACTCAGAGAGTGTGGTGGCTGGAAAGGATGGGTGCGGAGAGGTTGGTAGGGTTGGCTAATTTACAAGGCAGGAGACAAGAAGACCACATGATTGCAGCACAAGATCTAGGTCTGGGAGCTAGTATGGTGGGGTAGGTACTTTGGGGATGACCAGAGGAGGGCTTGTGGAATAGACTGGGGAGCCTGGACCGTAGGGAATAGGATAGATGGTGGAAAGGTTGTTTTAGGAAAAACCAGCCGTTTCCTTCCCTCTGCCCTCAGCCTGCACTGTGCTCCCGGTACTCAGGTGGGAAGTGCTAGTGCAGGAGTGATCACTCTCCAGTTCTCAATTGTGGACCCCACTCTATGTACCCAGGGACCAAATGCCTTCCATTTTGTGGCTCGGAAATCTTCAAGGGATTGGGAATAATCTGTTGGTTCTTTTGCAGCCAGGAAGGAGGGGAAAGGAGAGAAAATCACTGTTGCAGGGTTTTATAGGCCAGTCCTGGAAATAGAGTAGTTCACCTCTGCTCACATTCCACTGGCCAGCATTCAGTCATACGGCCACGTCTATGGCATGGAAGGCTGGGAAGTGGAGTCTGGCTGTATGCCCAGTGAGGAGAGAACACGGGTAGCGCTGAGCACTCACAGCCTCTGCCACATGCCCCATGACCACTAGGATCTATTATTCCAGGTCCTTGTCCCTGTGGGGCCTTCACAGTCACTGTTCCTGTGCCTTTTATAAATAGCACCCTTTGACTGGCTGATGAAAAGTCACTTCCTCAGAAGGTCTTTCTGGGCTTCCCTGGTGGTGCAGTGGTTAAGAATCCTCCTGCCAATGCAGAGGACATGGGTTCGAGCCCTGGTCTGGGAAGATCCCACATGCCGTGGAGCAACTAAGCGTGTGCGCCACAACTACTGAGCCCACACGCCTAGAGCCCATGCTCTGCAACAAGAGAAGCCACCGCAATAAGAAGCCTGCACACTGCAATGAAGAGTAGCCCCCACTCTCCACAACTGCAGAAAGCCTGTGCGCAGCAATGAAGACCCAATGCAGCCAATAAAATACATACATACATAAATAAATAAATAAATAATAAATAAATAAATAAATAAATTTTTTTTAAAAAAGAAAGGCTTTCCGTGATGGTTCACAGGAAGAGTCTCACTCTATTATATTTTACTCTTGTGTCTTCTTCATCATACTGCAAAAGCAGGTACGTTGCTGCTTGACATTATTTTGTTTATTGTATGTCTCCTCCTGCTTCAGTGTAAGCTCCAGGAAATCAAGGACTTTGTGCTTCTTGTTCACTGCCATATCCTCAGTGTCTAGGACAGTGCCTGCCTGGCTCATGGTATTTGATGGAAAATTAATCAATTAAAGGCATGGGAAAAAAGAAAGAAAAAATTTCCTAGCAGCAGAATACAGTTGAGAGGGCACAGGAAGAGTGGAGGCAGGTGGACTAGCTGGTATGCTAGTCAGTTACAGTAATAATAGTTATCCCTTACGTAGTAGCATTGACTATGAACCAGATACTGTGCTAAGCATTTTACAGTCATCCCTTGGTATCCACAGGGAATGGTTTCCAGGACTCACCCTGCCCGCCCCCCAACAGATACCAGAATTTGTGGATGCTCAAGTCCCTGTGTAAAGCAATTATACTCCAATAAAGAGCTTAAAATAAATAAATAAGTAAATAAATAAAATGGATAACCAACAGGGACCTACTGTATAGCACAGGGAACTCTGCTCAATATTATGTGGCAGCCTGGATGGAAGGGGAGTCTGAGGGAGAATGGATACATGCGTATGTATGGATGAGTCGCTTTGCTGTGTATCTGAAACTATCACAACATTGTTAATCAGCTATTCTCCAATATAAAATAAAGAGTTAAAAAAATGATTTAGTGCAGCTGGCTCACCATATCCCCAGGTTTTGCATCCATGGATATGGAGGGCCAGCTGTGTGTACATTATCTCATTTAATCCTCACAACAACTCTATGAAATTGACACAGTTATTATCCCCATTTTACAAGTAAAGAAACTAAGGCCCAAAGAAGTTAAACAACTTGTCTAATGTTACACAGTTAGTAAATGGTACAGGTCAGATTTAAACCCAGGACCGTCTGACTCAGAATCCATGCTCTTAAGCCAGCAGAGTACACTCCTGTTTGCCTTGGGTGGTGATAAGAACCTGCCTTAGAGTAGAGGTGGTGGGAATGCAGACTGGACTGGAGAAATGGGCAAGATTTGGGGATCTGGCATGTTTATCGGAGAGTTGGTTTTCTATTTTGGTTAGGAAGAGAAAGAAATCCTTTATTATAAATGTGCTTGCAGGTATGCAAGGCACTCTAGCATTCACCCACTCTACACCCCCAAGATTAGCCCACTCCTTCTGTCTCCTCATGAAGATGTTCTGGGACATAATGAAGGAAATGGGTATAGAGGCGGGAATGATTAGTTGATTGGAGCCTCATGAAAGCAAAATAGAGGTTATATTTCAGAAGATGAGAAGGTCACATATCAAGACAACCCCCATCACCCTCCAAAGAGTTGACTTAATAAAAGTTGAATCATCTTCACCTGCCTTCCCATAGCACTTACAAAACAAAATTAACATAAGAATAGATATTCCTCTGCTTGTCAGTTGACTATCTTGAGCAGTGAGGAAATGTGTGGTGCATGTCTCAGATGAAAACACTGTGAATCTTGAACCCTAGTAGAGAAGTTAAATTGCCTTTGATGGCTTCTTCTTGGTTCAAACCCTAATTGTCTTGGGACTTAGTCCTGGTATCCCCTTTTTTTCCCTCTGTCATCACTCTCACTTTCTCCCTAGTTTCTCCCATCCAGCCCCTGGCTTAAATTACCATCGATATGCTGATAACACCCAAACTAATATCTCCAGCCCAGATCACTCCCTTGAGCTCCAAGCTCCAATGCGTATCTGATTATTTGACATCTCCACTTGGGATATCTAAAGGATATCTCAAATTTCACAAAGTAAAAACAGAACTTTTTATTTCTATTCCCTCTCCTCCAAACCTGCTCCTCCCCCAGTCTTCCTCATCTCTGCAAATGGCATCACCAGGCATGTAGTTTCTCAAACGCCCAAATCCAGGAGCTGTCCTTGATTCTTCTATTTCCCTAACTCCTCTACTCCCACTCCATATCCGAACTACCATCAAGTCCTGCCAGTACTATCTTCAACATCTGCCTGGAATCACTGTACTCTTTGCCTTCTTGTTTGCCACTGTCCTAATTGAAGCCTATATCTTCTCCTACTTAGACGACATCAGCAGCCCAAGCTGGTCCCACTGCCTCCACTCTTGGAGCAGCTAGAGTTATCCTTTTTTGTTGTTGTTCTTTTATAAAATATTTTAAGAATGATCTTTTAAAAATGTGATTCAATGAACCCTGTGGTGCTGAGCTACAGTTGGAAACATCAGTATGAACTCATATTTAGTTTATTATAAATACAGATAGATATAGAAATAATTATAGGTGTGTGTGTATATGTGACTTACTACACATATATCATATGTTTTCTAGCTATGTCAGCTGAGAGGGCATGGGAGCAATGACATCCCACTAAAAATTAGAACATCTAGTGTATAGATCTTGGTTTCTTTTTTTTTTTTTCTATCTTTTATTTATTTTTATTTTTTTTTAAATTTTTTTTGGGGTACACCAGGTTCAATCATCTGTTTTTATACACATATCCCCGTATTCCCTCCCTTCCTTGACTCCCCCCCCTCGAGTCCCCCCCACCCTCCCTGCCCCAGTCCTCTAAGGCATCTTCCATCCTCGAGTTGGACTCCCTTTGTTATATAACAACTTCCCACTGACTATTTTACAGTTGGTAGTATATATATGTCTGTGCTACTCTCTCGCTAGATCTTGGTTTCTAATACCATTCTTCAATAAAAGGAACCAGGCTCTTTGGAGAAATGGCTGATTCTAGGACTGAGAAGGAAATATACAAGATGAGCATAGAGTATCTGGTAGTGTCACAGGGTAAGCAAGTACTTTAAAAAAAGGAAAAAAAAAGGATAAGATCATACCAAAGGAATATAGGAGCCAACCTAAAAAAGGTGCCAATAGCCAAAGCTGGAATAATGTGAATAAAATAAATAGTATAGTATTTGGATTATAACCCAAAGTGTAAAATAAATACCCATGACTCTATACTGATATAAATAAATGATTGGATAAATAAATCAATTAATACATCTTCCTTATGGAGGAATTCCAAATAATATATGTAGATGCTCCCCCGTCCAGGAGGTGAAGCTTAATTTCCTTTCCTCATCTCCTTGAGGGTGGGCTAGACTTAGTGACTTGCTTCCAAAGCACAAAGTATGGAAAAGAAAAAAAGAATAATTTTATATTGGAGAAACCTGGCAGATGGCACCTTAACAAAGTGATGAAAGTTAATATCACCAGTAATATCATGCGGATATCAGGTACCCTTGATATGATGGGATGATAAGAGCACATCACCTCTGTGGCAGTCTTTCTAAACACCTATAAGCCGAGTCTAGTCATAAGAGAAAAACGTCAGACAAACCCAGAGTGGGGGATATACTGCAGAATAGAGAGCACGTGACCTTCAAAATTGGTAAGATCATGAAAAACAAGGCAAGACAGAGAAATTATCACAGACCAGAAAAAGATGGGGGAGACATGATGATTAAATGCAATGTGTTATCCTGGATTAGATCCTGGAATAGCAAAAGGACATTAATGGAAAAACTGGTGAGGTCCAAATAGCACCTTGAGTTTAATTAACATTCATGTACCAATGTTGATTTCTTAGCTGTGACAAATATACCACGGTAGGGACTTCCCTGGTGGTCCAGTGGCTAAGACCCTGCGCTCCCAATGCAGGGCGTCTGGGTTCAATCTCTGGTCAGGGAACTAGATCCTGCATGCCGCAACTGAGAGTTTGCATGCCGCAACTAAAGATCCTGCATGCCACAAGTAAGATCCCATGTGCTGCAACTGAGACCCGACATAGCCAAATAAATAAATACTAAAAAAAAAAAAAAAAAAAAAAAGATACCTTTAAAATAAACCCCACAAATATACCACGGTATTTTAAGATGTTAACAGTAGGGGAAACTGGATGGAGAGTATACAGAAATTCTGTACTATCTTTGCAACTTTTATGTAAATGTAAAATTATTCCAAAATAAAGTTTATTTTAAAAATATTTGAAATATGTGGCTATCTCACTCAAAACTCTCCAAAATGTTTCCCTTTGCATCTATAATAAAACTCAAACCCTTTATGAGATCCACAAGGCCCTCTGCAAATTCATTATGTACCATTTTCCTCTTAATACTTTACTCCAGCAACATAAGACTTCTAACATTTCCTAAAGCACCCCACCCTTCCTATCCGAGTTCATCCTTGACCTTCTATATAATAGAAGCAAACTCCCCCCGCCTCTGGCTCTATTCCATACTCTGATTTTATTTCTTTCATAGCACTTCTAATCATTTGAAACTTTCTCATTTATTTATTTTATTACAGCTAGACTATGAACTCCATAAAGTCAGGGGCCTTACCTGTATTGTTCATTACTTTCTTCTAAGCACTTGGTAGGCACCAAATAAGTATCTTTTGAGGCTTCTGAAAGTCCCCTCTCCTTTGGGATCACAATCAAAGCTGTCTAGAGGCAGGAAAAGGCAGGAAGACTGAGTGATTAGTCTCTTCTGGCTTGGAGAGGTGGGCCAGCCATCTTGCGTGCTGAGAGGCACACTGACGGGAAAGGTGATCTTTGGTTGGAAGAGAAAAGGGCTTATAAACTAAGGGTTAAGATTGCAGATCTTAATCCTTGATGTCTCAGAAATACCTGGGGGAGCTTCTTAGAAATGCTGATGAGCCTAGGCATGTAGTGATTCTGACTTTCTTTGGGAGGTTCCCCAACTACCGGGTCTGAGTTTGTGCCCAGGGACAGCTGTATTTTTAGTGAACTCCTCCAGGTGATCCTGACTCAGAGCCGGGATTGAGAAACACCTGTTTAAAGGATGCTGGGAAAAAGAGAGAAAATAAACATTCATTGGAACGGGAGGAAATGAGTCTTTGTGATTCCCAGGGACTTGCCCTGGGAAAAGGAAAGGTAGAGAATATTTCTGAGGGTTCTGGGTACGAGGTTGATGAGGCCAGTTCACTAGGGCTGAAAGGTAGTCAAGACAACAAGGTGGATGTTCTAAGTCTTGGTTTGACTCATGGTGCCTGGAGTGTCAGCAGGGTAATCAACTTTTGGGAATCAGAGAGTGGACCTACATACGATGCATGGAGCCTACTTAATCCTGAATTTAGTTCTTTAGATATATGGTACACTAAGGATTTACAGCAGAACTCAAAACATGGTTCTCTTAGATCAGACACATCACAGGGAAGGGTGTTCAACATGCAGTTTTCCGGGCCCCAATCCTGACTTACCAGAATCTGTATTAACTCACTGCTCACTAAAATTTGAGAATCAGTGTTTTACAATATGAGGGTGAAAACTTTATTTTTTCTATTGCAGACCACTAATTTTCAGGAAAAAAAAAAGTTGACCAAAGGTCACATAAGTCACAAAAATAAAACGAAGTTTGAGCAATTTTTTGGAGGTAGTAATAATATTCTATTTTTAAGAGCAGAAAATCTAAAATTATTCAGTATATATAGCAAACGGTGAAAAAAAGCCATTTTCATTCTAAACTATGAGCAGTTAGTGAAGTTAAAAGAGAAAGAGAAACACAATCAATAGATGAGGGGAGAAAGTAAAGGGATGAATGAACAAGAAGTAATTTCCTATTTCAGCTACTAATAGTACTTATAATGAGAGTATAGATTTTCTGATGCAGATACACCATGCCGAGTTTGCTATTTAAAATGCTTTAATCATAATAGAGTTTGTACATTCAGATATTCTCAATACTCTCTTTTCCCAATCTTCAGTAGAGAAAATTCCCAACTTTCTGCTCTGCAAGGAAGGAAGTCTTCAGTTTCAGTAGCAGGAGGACAGGATCTGTTTTCATGGAGTAACACCCCTATCTGCTGGTCTTCTGAAATATTGCCACTGCGGACAAAGGAGTTTCTGCAGCAGAAGTAAAATGGCTTCCCCCACCCCCCACTCAACAGCCAGGTCCAGAGGCAGGAGGCAAAGCCCCATGCTGGTCTCTCTCTAATCAAGAGCCTGCTTTGCTAGGAGCCCTGATGAATCCTGCCTCTTCCAGGTCTCTGATGTTCACTGCCACTTCACAAGTTTATTTTAGCATGAATCACATGATGCCTTAGAACTATCCTGTCCCTCTGAAGACAGGGATTGTTTTCTATTACCATTTGCTCCCAAATACCATCACAGTGTATGGCATATACTAGGCCCTCAATAAAGCTTTGGCTTGAACTGAAATTTTGCATAAAGGACAGAGTATCCCAAGTTGCTTAAAATTATGCATTAACTACTTGGTGAGACTTCGGCTTGTGTCACAGCTGCCTTTGTGAAATAAAGATTGCCAATTTATTTTTATGATTAGTTTAAAGCAACTTTAAACAGAGATTTAAATGAGTTTTCTCACCATGGCAATAATCTTGCTTTAATCCTTGAGCAGTAAAACTTTTTTTAATGACTGTGAATGCTTATGTGAAATTGTGATCATCTGATTGTCAATGATAAAGAGAACATAATGATGTGGTACACCAAACGCTAGTTCAAGAATAATGAGTAATTACATTCAGGGAAACTCCCTTACTTTCCTAATGGGATTAGCCGTACATGCATTCTAGACACGTGGAGAGAGAATACATTTGTGTAACCGTTATGCTCTTCAAAGTAGTTTCACATATGGTACTTCATTTCAGTCTCACAACCTCCTTCTGAGTTTGGCAGAGGAGCTATCATTTCCATGTACCAATTAGGACACTGATACAGAGAGCTTAAGTCACATGGCCAAGGTGACCCTGCAAATTAGCAGCAGAGCAAGGACAGAGCCATATAGCTCCGCCCTCTTTTCCAGGAGGCACAAGGATAAGTGTTTCCTGCTTGAGTCACATTAACTCTTCAGAGAGCAACAGTCAGACCAAAACATCCTGTGCCAACATGTTAGAGCTTTATATGTACATGAAACCTCCTTCCCAATGGGTCCATGTTCCATAGGGAAAGGAAATCTTAGGCCCATCAGCCAAATTCTTCAGGGTCAATTAATGCTGTTTCCATTGCTGTTGTTCGGAATTCAGATGGATCTGTGACTGCTCTTCCTGCCAGAACTGATTTGTGGAAGGAATGGTAGCCCAAGGTCTGTTGCCCCAGTGTGTGCCTGCCTTTATTAAAAGGGTTGCAAAATGAATGCTATGCAGGCTGCTTTGGGGAAGCAGACAAGCTGATGCAGCCCTTCTTACAGCCTTTGGGGCTTCCAAGAGGGAAAATGAAGCCTAAGACTTTTGTATTTGTTTGGGTTGTTTGTTTGTATAGAGTCCAAGAGTTTGAAAGGACCTCACATATTACTTAGTCCAGCCTCTCCTTTTTACCCATGGGGAGACTGAGTCCCCAGGAGGAGAAGTGACTTGCTCAAGGTCACATTGACAGTGGCTGAGCCAGGACTACGATTGTGATTGCCTATTTCTAGCCCAGTGGTCATTTCTTTAATTGCAGCTCAAGTCAGAGTCAGCTCCCCTTATATTGTGTTATACATTAATATTATATACTATATATATATGTAATATATAGTAGGTATATTATACTATTGATACAAATGGCTAACTTCTACTGAGCACATGCCATGTTTCAGGCACGAAGTGCCTTATATGTATCGTCTCTCATGTTTCAACCGTTTCTTTTTCAAAACAAACAGCAAACCAATACTAATTAATAATTTCTCTTTTTTCCTCCCCAGAGGAAAATATGGAAACCTTAACTGAATATTGGTTTTTACCACCCTATGATGGCTTCTCTTGGGGTTTGGCTCTGTGGGGTGCTTCCCTTCAGACTTTGCTTAGTTTCCTCTGTCACCGAGCTATCTCCATGGTTGTTATTAAATCTTATCAATAGGAGAACAAGATCCTAACTTTAAAAATATATCCCAATTGTCTTTTGAGCTGGGTTTTTAATCTGCAGAAAAAAATGCAGTCAAATGACCCAATTTACTCAAGTATTTTTTTCCTTCTCATAGTGTCCCTTCATTTCATTTTGTGAAGACTATTTTCCCTTAATAAATATCATCTCCCCTATCCGCTGTAATTTCCTTCTCTGCTTTTGAACGGCTTTCTAGAGGAGCCTTCTTTTCAAGCACAATGGCTTTGGCCTTTCTAGGGAAGACAAAGGGCTAAATTAAAGGCACAGTTGGTAACTTGCTACTGGCTGGGGTGGAGAGACTTAGATAGTATTCATTCATTTACCTCTGCCCAGCTGGCTTTTGTCTCTCTTTTCTCATCCCCTGAAGGCTGAAAGTAAAGAATCGCCAGGTTCTTCATTGTACTTTCAGCAGCTGGGGCTATAGCAAATTCCTTCCTGGATTTGTCCCCCTTGGACCAAAGGTGAGTAAGCCCAGAACCAGAATCTCAGGAACAGAGGAAATCCAAAATGTAAATATCAACATTCAATTACACTGGCAAATGTCTTTTTCTCTTACAAATTCCACACCTAATTTTCTACCTCTGTGAATACATTATTTTGTTTAATTGAGAGAGAATTTACATTGTGAATACTTCATGACTCAGTTTAGTTGAAGAGAAATCCTTCACTTGTTCACTCATTCATTCGTTCATTCCTTCATTCATTTGTTCGTTCCTTCATTCATTTGTTCATTCATTCATAGAATATTTACCATATTCTAGGGACTATGTTAAACCCTTGGGTAGTCAAAGATGAATCATGTAGTCCTTTTTGAGAAGTCATGATTTTGCTGGGCAACAGCTATTTAGCCAGGTTTTGATATAATATGGAAAGTGCAATGATAAAAGGTGCAAAGATGAGAAATGGTTGAGCTACTGTATTTTGATAAATTAAGGGTGTGTAATGTGCAATTTATGAAAGCTAAATGAGCTAAAGTTGTGAAGAGTGTTTAGATGATCTCTTGCCTCCTCTCCCTTTCTGACCCTGCTCCCTTCAGGCTGTTGTAGAGCAAACATATCTTATAGGAGGGATTATCTATCCTGAGATAGGCTTGCCAAGAGATTGAAAAATCAACATTTTAATAGAAAAATTTTGATACCATTTCAGAAAATGTTCATCTACCCTTTTGACACTCCAAAATGCTAGAGCCATATTTCTTGGGTCACTGGGCAATATTTATAGTTTAGAGAAATACAGGATAAGGGCTGTTATGAATTCCTATGTTATTAAAATTTGCGTTGTTGGCAGCCTGATTTCATTTAGGCCTAGCCTAAGGACTTTCCAATCCTGGAAACAGGTCTTTGAGTTATAGAGCGTCAAGTAGGACAGAGGAGGAGGCTGCTTTGGGAGACTCAGTGCTCTTAGAATCGAGTCATAGGCATAAAGTAACCAAATGTAGACAAAAGAGGTAATAAAAACAGAAAATGTTTTCAAAATTTTACTAATATCAGAAAAATGTGAAAATTCTAGGCTGCTTAGGGATGGTTAGTTGTGTGAAGTAATCGGTGTTATTCTATGATATTTATTGGATTTTAAAAATTATTAATTAAACAATAATAGACAGGAGAAGAAAGATGGTGGCAAAGTAGAAGGACGTGGAATGCATCCCTCTCCACAGATGCATCAGAAATACAGCAAAAGATGCAATAATTCCCACAGAGAACCAGCTGAATGCCAGAAAAAATGACCTTAGACACCAGAAAGGACTGCAAAGATCCTGACATAACTGGGTAGGACAGAGGGGGGAAAAAAGGAGAAAGAGGAGGAGAAGAAAGAAAAGGGATGGATCCCACACCCTGGGGTGGGGGGATCTGAAACAGAGGAGAGACTGCTGAATTCAGGGAAACGTCCCTTATCTGATGGGGAAACCCCTTCTCCAAAGGGGAATTTCCCTGTGTGAGAAGGGAGGCATTTGGGACTGTTCAAAGATGGTGAAGCAGCTGAGATGTGGCAGATGGAAAAGAGTGAGAAACACACAGAGGGTCCACACCACAGCTCAGCGTGTCCGGACGGAGACGTTGGTTCACAACTGAACAGGGGGTCTGGGAGCTGGAACATGGGAACCGGAGAACTGGTTCAGGGTGAGAAACATTGTTGGCATTGGGGAGACAGACTGAGAGGACAGGAGGGAAGAAATCCGCAGTGGAGAGTGCCTACTGCGGAAAGCTGGGCAGCCATGGTGGCGGCTCGATACTGCTGACTCACAAGCAGCAGGGAGGAGTAACAGGTGTAGCCTCTCTCTTGGCACCTGTGACGGACAAAGGAAGGACCCCTCTGGGCCTGGCTAATGCACTCAGGGATAACAAAGGCCCCTGGGCAGGGCTGGCCTAGAGTGCCTGAAGCTGAGAGCCAAAAGTCTGCAGAGAGGCCCAGCTCTGGAGACATTCTGTTTACACCTCAGCTACAGGTGCCCCTCTGCAACAGGCACCGCCACAGCCATCTGAGCCGCCATGACCCAGGCAGGGCACCCCGGTAGAGTCGTAGCAGGAGGGAGGAGCTGTGGTTGGAGTCATTCTCTTGGCCTGAGCCACCCAAGCTGCCATGACCCAGGCAGGGCGCCACTGCTCCCTCATTCCCAGGGGAAGGAGCCACTATTGTACCCTCTCTCTCCCCACACACCGGCGCTTACAGACGAACAATAAAGGAAGCTCTGCTGGTCGCATAGTAATACAAAAAACCCAAGGCGGGTAGAAGGACACTTACAGCTGAGACTCCAAGGAAACAGAAATATTATTATTAATTCTATTGATCTGGTCCATTCTGTGGTCAGTTCTAGTTCTTTTTTAATTAAAAAAATTTTTTTATTTTGTTAATTATGATCTTAGTCCTAAGGGATCTACACGTTTTTATAACATTTTTATTCTATTTTTTATTCTCTTTTTATTTTTAGCCTTTTTATATATTTCTATTTCTAGCTAAGTTTTTTGTAGTGCTGACTGTATCTCTCCTACCTTCTTTTCATCTCTACCTTCTATACAGTTCTAATTCTTTCTTTTTCTTTTCATATCTCCAGTAACACTATGCTCCTCTGTTGCCCTGTCTTCTATCCTTTTTTAATTTCTTTTATCTTAATATACTTATAAGCAATATTATCAGTCTGCTCTGTTTCCTTGCTTTATTCTCCAGATGACACACTGCTTTAGTTTTTATTATTAGGTTTTGTCTTTATCTTAGTTCTAATTATAATTGTCTGATTTCGTTCTGAGAATCTTCAGTCTGTTGGTACTCTTGCTCTTTATTATATTAGATCCTAGCTTTAAAAATTCCCTGGATTTGTGTTTGTGTGTGTGGTTTTTTTTTTTTTGTTTTGTTTTGTTTTGTTTTGTTTTGATTTTCTGTTGGTTTTCTCTTTGATTGTCTGATGGCATACTGGGGTCCTTCTGTCAGGTCTTTCTAGTGCCTTATGTTCTATTGGATTCAGTATTTGTGTGTCTTATATATGTATGTGTTTCCTTGACTTAGTATTTGTTTGACTTAACATTCTGCCATTAGTCTGGAGCTTGGACAGTCATCTTTAAGCCCCTTTTTTGCCAGGACAAGTAACCTCTGAAGTCTGAACTACTCCATCAGAAGTCAAGTAGGAGGCTCTGGAGAGGGAGCACTGAATCCAGGATGCTAGACTACTAGGGAGTCCTCAGACACAGGGAAGATTAACTGCAGAGAACTCTCACAGAGCCCTGTATCAGAGTCTAAGACTCGGCTTCAACCGACTGTCTGCAACTGCCAGTGCTGGACACCTCACAGCAAACTACAAACAAGAAAGGAACACAAACTGACCTGTCAGCACACAGACTACCTAAAGACATATTAACCTCACAGTTACCCTCAGACACTCCACCTGACATGGCCCTGCTCATCAAAGAGAAAAGACACAGAGCCACACACCGGAAAGCAGACACCAGACCCCCGCCCCCCACACCAGGAAGCCTACTCAAGACACTGGACAAACCCCACCACTGTGCAGGCAAAGGAGCAGGAAAAAACCCACAAGACAGAATAAATGAAGAGGAAATAGGCAAATTGCCTGAAAAAGAATTCAGAGTAATTATGTTCTTCTCTGACCACACCACGAGACTAGATATCAATTACAGGAAAAAAAGTATAAAAAATACAAACATGTGGAGGCTAAACAATACACTATTAAACAATCAAGAAATCACTAAAGAAATCAAAGGGGAAATCAAAAAATATCCAGAAACTAATGACAATGAAAATACAACAACCCAAAACTGGTGAGATGCAGCAAAAGCAGTTCTAAGAGGGAAGTTTATGGCAATACAGTCCTATCTCAAGAAACAAGAAAAATATCGAATAAACAACCTGACCTTACACCTAAAACAATTAGAAAAAGAAGAACAAAGAAACCCCAAAGTGAGCAGAAGGAAAGAAATCATAAAGATCAGATCAGAAATAAATGAAACAGGAAGGAAGGAAACAATAGCCAAAATTAATGAAACTAAAAGCTTGTTCTTTGAGAAGATAAACAAAATTGATAAACCATTAGCCAGACTCCTCAGGAAAAAAAGGGAGAAGAAGCAAATCAACAGAATTAGAAATGAAAAAGGAGAAGTAACAACGGACACCACAGAAATACAAAAGATTATGAGAGACTACTACAAGCAACTATATGCCAATAAATTGGATAACCTGGAAGAAATGGATACATTCTTAGAAAAATAAAATCTTCCAAGACTGAACCAGGAAGAAATGGAAAATATGAACAGACCCATCACGAGGATGGAAATTGAGGCAGTGATTAAAAATCTCCCAACAAACAAAAGCCCAGGGCCAGATGGCTTCACAGGCGAATTCTATCAAACATTTCGAGAAGAGCTAACACCTATCCTTCTCAAACTCTTCCAAAATATGGCAGAAGGAGGAACACTCCCAAACTCATTCTACGAGCCACCATCACCCTGATACCAAAACCAGGCAAAGATGTCACAAAAAAAGAACATTACAGGCCAATATCACTGATGAATATAGATGCAAAAATCCTCAACAAAATACTAGCTAACAGAATCCAACAGCACATTAAAAAAATCATACACCATGAGCAAGTGGGGTTTATCCCTGGGATGCAAGGATTCTTCAGTATACGCAAATCAATCAACGTGATACATCATATCAACAAATTGAAGGATAAAAACCACATGATCATCTCAATAGATGCAGAAAAAGTTTTTGACAAAATTCTACATCCATTTATGATAAAAGCTCTCCAGAAGATGGGCATAGAAGGAAATTACCTCAACATAATAAAAGCCATATATGAGAAACCAAAAGCCAACATCATTCTAAATGGGGAAAAACTGAAAGCATTCCCTCTAAGAACAGGAACAAGACAAGGGTGTCCACTCTCACCATTATTATTCAGCATAGTTTTGGAAGTGTTAGCCACAACAATCAGAGAAGAAAAAGAAATAAAAGGAATCCAAATTGGAAAAGAAGAAGTAAAATTGTCACTCTTTGCAGATGACATGATATTATACATAGAAAACCCTAAAGATGCTACCAGAAAACTGCTAGCACTAATTGATGAATTTAGTAAAGTAGCAGGATACAAAAGTAATGCACAGAAGTCTCTTGCATTCCTATACACTAACAATGAAAGACAGAAAGAGAAATTAAAGAAACTCTCCCATTTACCATTGCAACAAAAAGAATAAAATACCTAGGAATAAACCTGCCTAAGGAGGCAAAAGACCTGTACGCAGAAAATTATGACACTGATGAAAAAAATCAAAGACGACACAAACAGATGGAGGGACATATCATGTTCCTGGATTGGAAGAATCAACATTGTGAAAATGACTGTCCTATCCAAAGCAATTTACAGATTCAATGCAATCCCGATCAAATTACTAATGGCATTTTTCACAGAACTAGAGCAAGAAATCTTACGATTTGTATGAAAATGCAAAAGACCCTTAATGACCAAAGCAATCTTGAGAAAGAAAGATGGAGTTGGTGGAATTAGGATTCCTGACTTCAAACTAAACTACAAGGCCACAGTGATCAAGACAATATGGTACTGGCACAAAAATAGAAAGGAAGATCAATGGAACAGAATAGAGAACTCAGAGGTAAACCCAAGCACTTATGGGCACCTTATCTTTGACAAAGGAGGCACGAATATACAATGGAAAAAAGACAGCCTCTTCAATAAGTGGTGCTGGGAACATTGGACAGCAACATGTCAAAGAATGAAATTAGAACACTTCCTAACACGATACACAAAAATAAACTCAAAATGGATTAAAGACCTCAATGTAAGGCCAGACACTATAAAACTCCTAGAGGAAAACATAGGCAGAACACTCTATGACATCCATCAAAGCAAGATCCTTTTTGATCCACCTCCTAGAATAATGGAAATAAAATCAAGAATAAACAAATGGGACCTAATGAAACTTAAAAGCTTTTGCACAGTGAAAGAAACCATAAACAAGACAAGAAGGCAACCCTCAGAATGGGAGAAAATACTTGCCAACGAAGCAACGGACAAAGGATTAATCTCCAAAATATACAAGCAGCTCATGCAGCTTCATACCAAAAAAGCAAATAACCCAATCCACAAATGGGCAGAAGACCTAAATAGACATTTCTCCAAAGAAGACATCCAGATGGCCAACAAACAAATGAAAAGATGATCAACATCACTAATCATCAGAGAAATGCAAGTCAAAGCCACAATGAGATATCAGGTCACGCTGCTCAGAATGGCCATCATCAAAAAAATCTAGAAACAGTGCATGTTGGAGAGGGTGTGGAGAAAAGGAAACTCTCCTGCACTGTTGGTGCGAATTTAAGTTGGTACAGCCACTCTGGAAAACAGTTTGGAGGTTCCTTAAAAGGCTGAAAATAGAGTTACTATATGATTCAGTAATCCCACTCCTGGGCATATACCCAGAGAAAACCATAATCCCAAAAGAAACATGTACCATAATGTTCACTGCAGCACTATTTACGATAGCCAGGACATGGAAGCAACTGAAATGCCCATCAACAAATGAATGGATAAAGAAGATGTGGCATATATATACAATGGAATATTACTCAGCCATAATAAGGAATGAAATGGAGCTATGTATAATGAGGTGGATAGACCGAGAGTCTGTCATACAGAGTGAAGTAAGCCAGAAAGAGAAAATCAAATACTGTATGCTAACACATATATATATGGAATCAAAAAAAATGGTACTGATAAACCCAGTGACAGGGCAAGTATAAGGATGCAGATGCAGAGAATGGACTTGAGGACACGGGGTTAGGGGGGCAGGGGGTGAAGGGGAAGCTGAGACGAAGTGAGAGAGTAGCATAGATATATATATACTACCGACTGTACAAGAGATAGCTAGTGGGAAGTTGCTGTATAACAAAGGCATATCAACTTGATGAAGGGTGATTCCTTAGAGGGCCAGGACAGGGAGAGCGGGAGGAAGTCACAGGAGGGAGGGGATATGGGGATATATGTATAAATACAGCTGATTCACTTTGGTGTACCTTAAAAGCTGGTGCAAGAGTATAAAGCAATTATATTCCAATAAAGAGCTTAAAAAAATCAATTTATTTTAAAATAATAATAATAGACAATACATGCATTTGATATGTCAGCCACTTAGTATCCGTTTCTTGAAGCAACCACTGTGATCAATTTTTTATATATTTTCTTAGAGATATTCTATATATCTACAAACATATGTATGTACAAGCACATATGATAAAATTATGGTAATTATTCTTCCTATGGCTACCCAGTTGTCCAAATACGTTTTACTAATGAATCCACTTTTCCCCCGCTGACATAAATAACTATCAAATATGGAATTCTCATGTGTTTGCATCTATTTTTGTATTATGTTTTAGTTTATCAACATGAGCGTTAATGTGTGTGCCAGTAGCACACTCTCTTAATTACCATAGACAGACTTATAATGCATTTTAGTAGATTCCAAGAGTAATCCCTTTCTCATTACTTTTTTTTCAAGAAACTTCAAGGCTATCCTGAGTTATTTTTATTTCTTTTTATTTTTTGGTAATTCTTTTCTAGATTTATAGAAACCAACCATTATGCTGGCTATACACCTTTAAAAGTCTTTATTATTTTAAAAATTATATTTTTGATAAACATACTGTTAAAAATAAAGCATGCTTTCCAGCAAAAAAAAAAAAAAAAGAATGAAAAAGAAACCAACCATGATTTCTCTGCCACTGTGTGTTCATAGAGGCCAGGCATTCCCGTAAATGTGACCAACTTCAGAATTCAATTGAGTCAAATAGAGAGAGATAAAATGTATTGTGATAATCTTCATAGTTCATAAAAATGTTTATGAATCCAACATCAATAGGCCTTTTTTCTATTTCTAGCCATGTCAGTTAGTAACTGTGAGACCATGGTTATTTCACCTCTCTGACTCAGTTTTCTTATTTGTACAAAATCGAATTCCAAAAATTTTTATGATCTAACAACCAAGTACATAATTAGTAAAAGGAAATTTTAAAAAGGTCTCAGGAAAGAAAATTATTCAGAATATTAGGACTATTATCCACTAATTCCAGTAATTTAGTGCTTCTATTCTCTTTCAATACTTCTGATAAGTAAGTTTGAGTTGTGTTCCCATGTAGTTGACTCCTTCCTAACATTTGCTAAACTCCCTTTTTAACAAAGAGAGAGCAGGCCTCAGTTCAGTGCCTTTAGCAGGAAATGGTCTTTAGCTAAATTTAATATTGTTTTGTGGTTGTATTTTTTTTTATGGCTACATTCTGTTTATGAGAAGAGATACTACTTTTCCACTCACTTATAGTGACCAAGTTTCCTTTTAAAATAAATGTATTTAAGTGTAAAAAAAGTGAGTCAACGTCTAGAAATACACTCATTAAATAATAATACACATAATACACATATAGCAAAAATCACGAAGGTGATTTGAGAGTGATTGAAGTTTAGAAAACAATGGATTATGTGATTGAGGCAGAGAGTGGCTAGGTATTCACCAAATGCAATTTCTTCTTATTGGACATACAGGAAGATTACATTTTCTAGCCTCCCTGGAAGTAAGGTTAGGGCTAGGTGACTGAGTACTGGTCCATGAAATGTGGGTGAAAGTGTTGTGTGCCACTTCCAGGTGTGGCTCTGGAAACATCCCATGGGTTCCTCCTCTTATCTTTTCTTCCCTTGTTGCCAGCCAGTTGCAGGGTATCCAATGGGGGACTCTGAGGCCTTAGAGGATGGTGAAACAGGTAGATGTAAAGAGCCTGGATCCCTGAGTCCCCATTTAGAAGAGAGCTGGCCAGGAGAGATGCCAGAAACATGTGAATTGGACTTTTCACAAAAGAGAAATAACCTCTTAGTGTGTTAAGTCACTGATATTTGGGAATTATTTGTTACAGCTACACCAGTTAGCCCACTGTAACACATCGATCTTTGAGGACTTCAATGCTTAGCACAGTGACTTGTGCATAAGAGGTACTTAGTAAATGTTTGTTGAATAAGGTATTTTGTCCTATTTTCATCTACCTTTATTCATAATTCTTTATTCAGATGGTAATGTTTTTAGGTATAGGATTGAAATTTCAGCTCAAGTCCCAACCATTGTCTTGTGACACGCTAGACAGCTCTAGTAATCTTAGATGACCTTAGCATTTTCAAAGTAAAATTGGTTTTAATTACTGTTTTCAAAAATATACCCTATAATACCCTTAGAATCAAGGTGGGTGGGATTAAAAATATGGTACTCTAGTGCCCAGAAGATTAGGAATCTCTGCCTTGGAATATGGATATGAATTCAGTGTTCTCACAAGGTTTCAAAGACTTTAAATGATTTAGAGTCTACTCTAAACTAGACTATCCCTCTGCCTCCAGACGGAACTGTTTTTCACCCTCATAGGCACAATAGCTGTTTGTACCTGATAAAATAACAACAGCAAGCCTCCTGAGGTGGGGTTTTCCTTAGGTATTGTATTCTAGGGTCTTAGAACTTTCGTATTCAGGAAACTCTTCTTTGGGGAGGATCAAATGAAATATTATATGTTCAAGTTTTTGTAAAACATTAAAGTACTATACAACTATAACATTATTGTTAGCCATTGTTCTACCATTAAAGCCCATTTCCTCTTCTTTTGCCCTCTTAATCAGATGACATACTTTACTGACCATCCACTTAAAAGAACATCACTTGAAAGGCAAATTAGAAACAGCTACATTGCAGATGTAAATATTCAAGTACTTGAATTAGATATTATGTTCCAGAAATAGGTGCTATATAAAACAGAAAGATCAGGGCTACTTTTCCTATAGAAAACAATGCTATTGGAGGTAATTCTGAGCCTCAGTTTCCTTATCTGTGGAATGGGGGGAAATAATAGTACCTATCTCACAGTGCTGTTATAATGATGAAATGACGTAGTGTGTGTGGCATACACAGCACAAGGTGTGGAACATGAGGACTGCTCAATACAGAGTAGCTCTAACGTTATTATGATGATCATCAAACAGGCTCTGGAGACAGACTGCCTGAGTTCAAGTCCTAGCTCTGCCACATACTAGTTGGGTAATCCTGGAAAAGCTGTTTAACCTCTCTCTGCCTCATTTCTCTTACTTGTAAAATGGAAGTCATAATACCCTAGTATGTCACAAGATTGTTGTGGGGATCAAATGAGACAATATATGCCTTAACCCTTTCTCCCCATTCACTACCAAATTTCCTGGAAGCGTCGTCTCCCCTCTGGTCTCCTCTTTCTCACCCTTCCCTGGGGATGCTCATCAAGGTCACAGACAGCCTCATTTTTGATAAAGCTTGTGGTCATGTTGGATCTGCATCATACTTGATCTGCCTGCAGCATCAATGAACCCTGACTGCTTCCTTCTGGAAATACTCCCTCCCTTGCCTTCCATGACACCATTCTCTCTGAGTATCTTCCTTTATCTCTTCTTTTATTTCTTGGTTTTGCATAGACCTCTTCCTCTGGTTGCCCCAAAAATGTCTGTGCTTCTTGGGAATCTGTTTAGGCCTCTTATTCTACATACTCCCTCGGGGTGATTTCCCCTGCTTCTATGGCTGATAATCCCCCATTAGATCCGTAGCTGCATCACATATATTGAGTTTCAGGCCCATATATTCAACTATTTTGGTAATTCACCCTGAAAATCTGACTGACCCCCAACTCAGCATGTACAAAATTGAATGCACCACCCAACTCCCCTAGGTTTCCCAAAATTTCTCCTCCTGTGTTCCCAGTTGACCACACTGGGAACCTTGGGTCAGATGTGACTCTTACCTTTCCTTCCCCCTATCAATCTATTTGACAGGTCCTGACGATTTTACCTGAAGAGGCAGGAAATAAGGCGGTTAAGAGCAGGGACCTGCTACTAGTTGAGGAATCTTGGGTAAATTACTTAATCTCTGTGGCCTCAATTTCCTCAGCAGTGACTACCTTATAGGGTTGTTGTGTGGATCAAGTGAGATAGTGCAAGTAAAGTGCAAGCTATAGAGCCTAGCACAAAATAAACACTAGCTATTGTTATTAATTACATCCTTCACACCTCTCTAGTCTATACACTTCTCTTGATCCCTGCTTCCACTCTTACATTTTACCTTCATTTCCCATCTGCACTATTGCAGTATCCCCCTTGCTGATCACTCTTCTTGTTTTCTGGTCTCCTCCCCATCTCTCTCCCATAATATAGACAGAATGATATTCCTGAAATGTAAGTTAGATTCTCTCTCTTCCCTGCTGAAAACCATTCAATGGCTTTTCACTGCCCTCAGGATAAATTTCAAACTGCTTAGCTTCTCCCATTCATCAGTACATCAGTCCTCTCTTCTATCAGGATTTTTCACATCCTTGGAGTAAGCCACTTTTCTCTACTCTCACTCCCTCCTTTACCTGGTAACTCTTAATCACCTTTCAAATCTCAGTTTAGCTATCCCTTCCTGGCCACTTCAGACTGCATTAGGTACCTCTCTATGCTCACATAGTACCCTGGGGTCATTCACTCCCCTGTCCACCTGGAGTGGTAAATTGGCATGACTTGTTTCTCTGCCCATCCCCCTAAAGAGCTAAGTCCCTGAGGGCAGGGAATATGTCTTTTCACCACTGCATTCTCAGTGCTTAGCAAAGTTCCTTTGTTGCATGGACAAAAATACTATCTAGAAGCCAATAGCCCTCTTTCATTTAGAAATGTCATATACCATAATTTTTATTCAACTATAAATTACATATCTGTTACCTTAAAGCTTTCTAAAGTATATATAAATCAATATAAGAAGGTAGTACTAAAAAGATATTCTTTCCTCTCCTGAAGGTTTCTCACTAACCACCGCTGTCACTTTTGTATCTCCCTCACATATAAAATTATTACTTTTGTGGTTGTAAATATCAGATACTTAATGACAGAAATTCAGTACCTAGTACAGGATTCAGGGAGAACTGTCATTTGGGGCCCAGAGCTAGAGAGAGTCTGTTGTTCTCGAGTGCATTTGAAAGCTAATGATTGTGATGACATAATTTGTGCAGCACTGTCTGCTGTTGAAATGCTGTAAGAATGTCATGAGTGTCATTGGCTAAACTCTGGGAGATAAATTGGAAGAAAGGGAACTGCTGCAGGGTGAACGCTGGCTGGAGTGCTCAGCCCATGAGGAAGAAGAGGCTGATTGGGTCCATCTCTATGCTTGGGTCATTGCAATGTGATTGGTGAGAGATACATTTGGCTGACATTTTTTTTTTTGTCTCTACAATTGTCTCTTGAAAAGTGTTTTTCTACCACCTCAGGAGTAGGAAAAATGTACTGAAAGCCAAGATTTTACAGGCAATACTGTGAAATTGGACATGTTGATGATGTATCATGCTCAGAGTATTTCCATTAAAGCCTGGAGAACTCACAACTTATACATTTTGTGTTGTGACTTTATTTTGTATTTTCAAACTCTTAAGAAATGATATACGAGACACAGGATATAGCCAAGAACTGGAAGAATCTTGGCCAAATCTCAGACAAGGGCCACCCAGTCAGAAATTTTCTAGGACTTGAGATCTGAACTGGACAGCTGGGACGTTTGAAACCCCAGGACCCAGGCCAGTTGGCATTTAAAGACTGAGCTGTAGCTATAGACAGCTGAGAGGGGCGTGTGTGTGTGTGTGTGTGTGTGTGTGTGTGTGTGTGTGTGTGTGTGTGTGTGAATGCAGAAAGAAAATGTATGTTGATAAAGAGATACATAGCTAGATTTCACCTCAAACAATCAAACCCTCATTTCTTTCAACAAACATTGAATGCTCTCTATGTACTGTACTAGGTACTAAATTTCCTTCGTTAAGGATCTGATATTTGCAGCCAGAAAAATAATAAGTATGAGTTTGCAAGTCTGTGTATGTGTGCTATAAAAGTGACAACTGGTGGCCAATGGGAAAACTCCTGGAACAATTTGCCTCAGAATATATCCAAATGCATGTCAGTTGGTGCCTTTCTGAGCCCTCCTCCTATTTAAGGGTGACAAAATCAGGTTGGAAAGAATGTTTGTCTTCCTTTCAATTGCATATCTAAGTTGGATTTCATGTCATGAACTACTCAGGTTCCTTTTGGGAAAGAGTATCACTTGCTTGAAAACAGAAGTCTATAAAACCAGAAGCTCAGCACCTGTGGAACTTCTTCTCTTCACCCCTATGCATCCCAGCATCATAGACATGCCAAAGCAGTGCGAAGTAAGTCACAGGAAAGAACCCTGTTCTTGGAGAATAGAGCCCAGCCCATGGACTGGTAGATGATGTGCTCCACAGTAGGGATACATTTTTCAGTCTTAGAGAAAGAGATATTGTTTTCTTCTGAAAAAAAGTTCAACACATTTGGAAGTCAGGGTTACATATGATCATTGGCTTTTTAAATCAAAATATGTTGGGACTATTAGAAAGTTCAAGAAGCTGTGGAACCATTATAGACTATATCTTCTAAGTATTATTTTCCAAGGTTCTTTTGCAGGTTTAAAAATTCTGATTAAGAAGGTCTTTACTGAATCTATCTATCATATATCATCTATCTATCTATCTATCTATCTATCTATCTATCTATCTATCTATCTAGTCTGAATCACTTTGCTGTATACCTGAAACTAACACATTATAAATAAACTATACTTCAGTTAAAAAAAGAAACAAACAAACAAACAAAGAAGGTCCTTTGTGGTTTAACCTGACCTCTGTATAGTTTGCTTGGAAAAGGCCTTCAGGGCATGAGGCACTTGTGCTTACTGGGTGAGTGCTCCTTAACAGCTTCCTGACCAGAGAGGGAGCCAGGTTTTGAGGTACCTAAAGCATTTATTATTTGGGGGGGCAGTAGTTTCTAAGAAGAATAATAGAAAAATATCTTACTTTTATGAATTCTGCAATAACACATGACCATATCAATGCATTGCTATGGCCTCTCCCAGTGATGGCTCTTGAAACGTAAACTACATTAACTGCAGGGTAAGTCTGCCTTTGTTCCAAGCATTCCAAAAGATGCTCATATGCTGAATAGGAAAGATGTGAGGAGGAGACAGGCATGTTGGTGATGATAGAGGTCAGAGTATTAAAAAGAAGAAAACAAACCCTAAATTGTTTAAAGAAATGAGAACACTCAGTACATGAAAAAAGCACTAAACTCCTGAAAAGGTTTAAAGCAAGTTGGTCTCTACTGTCAGATGGTTCTGATTAGATCTGTTATATATATTTTTTCTCTGGTCTAGTTTCAAAAATCGCTTCCTGTTTCTTTATGATATTCTATGAATAGAATGGGTGTAATCCAAGATAGCCAGTTAAGAAACTCTTTATCACCAAGATGGAAAATATCCATAGCGGTGTTCATCTCTGTGAATGGTGCTCACCTATTAACCCCATAAACTTTCCTTTTGACTGTTATTTGATTGCCTAAAGGAGGAAAAACAGATCAAGCCCTTAAAGCTTGTTATTAATAAGCATTTTAAAGGGTTAGAAAATTTAATGATGTTACATGAATTCTGATTCACGAAGGTATTAAAACGGTGCCCTTTTAAAGCTTAGACATAACCCATGAGGTGGCTATATATACTTTTTTTTTTTTTTTTTTTTATTTTATTTTATTTTTTTGGGGGGTACACCAGGTTCAATCAACTGTTTTTATACACATATCCCCATATTCCCTCCCTTCCTTGACGCCCCCCCCCTCGATTCCCCCCCACCCTCCCTGCCCCAGTCCTCTAAGGCATCTTCCATCCTCGAGTTGGACTCCCTTTGTTATACAACAACTTCCCACTGACTATTTTACACTTGGTAGTATATATATGTCTGTACTACTCTCCCGCTTCTTCTCAGTTTCCCCTTCACCCCCCGCCCCCTCCCATACCTCGAGTTCTCCAGTCCATTCCCTGTATCTGCTTCCCTGTTCTTGTCACTGAGTTCATCAGTACCATTTTTAGATTCTGTATATGTGAGTTAGCATACAATATTTGTCTTTCTCTTTCTGACTTACTTCACTCTGTATGACAGATTGTAGTTCTATCCACCTCATTACATATAGCTCCATCTCATCCCTTTTTAGAGCTGAGTAATATTCCATTGTATATATATGCCACATCTTCTGTATCCATTCATTTGTTGATGGGCATTTAGGTTGCTTCCATGTCCTGGCTATTGTAAAGAGTGCTGCAATAAACATTATGGTACAAGTTTCTTTTGGGATTATGGTTTTCTTTGGGTATATGCCCAGGAGTGGGATGACTGGATCATATGGTAGTTCTATTTGTAGTTTTTTAAGGAACCTCCAAATTGTTTTCCATAGTGGCTGTACCAACTTACAGTCCCACCAACAGTGCAGGAGAGTTCCCTTTTCTCCACACCCTCTCCAACATTTGTTGTTTCCAGACTTTGTGATGATGGCCATTCTGATTGGTGTGAGGTGATACCTCATTGTGGCTTTCACCTGCATTTCTCTGATGATGAGTGATGTTGAGCATCTTTTCATGTATTTGTTGGCCATCTGTATGTCTTCTTTGGAGAAATGTCTATTTAGGTCTTCTGCCCATTTGTGGATTGGGTTATTTGCTTTTTTGGTATGAAGCTGCATGAGCTGCTTGTATATTTTGGAGGTTAATCCTTTGTCCGTTGTTTCATAGGCAATTATTTTTTCCCATTCTGAGGGTTGCCTTTTAGTCTTGTTTATGGTTTCTTTTGCTGTGCAAAAGCTTTTAAGTTTCATGAGGTCCCATTCGTTTATTCTTGATTTTATTTCCATGATTCTAGGAGGTGGGTCAAAAAGGATGTTGCTTTGATGTATGTCAAAGAGTGTTCTGCCTATGTTTTCCTCTAGGAGTTTGATAGTGTCTGGCCTTATATGTAGGTCTTTAATCCATTTGGAGTTTATTTTTGTGTATCGTGTTAGGAAGTGTTCTAATTTCATTCTTTGACATGTTGCTGTCCAATGTTCCCAGCACCACTTATTGAAGAGGCTGTCTTTTTTCCATTGTATACTCGTGCCTCCTTTGTCAAAGATAAGGTGCCCATATGTGTTTGGGCTTACTTCTGAGTTCTCTATTCTGTTCCATTGATCTTCCTTTCTATTTTTGTGCCAGTACCATACTGTCTTGATCACTATGGCCTTGTAGTATAGTTTGAAGTCAGGAAGCCTGATTCCACCAACTCCATTTTTCCTTCTCAAGATTGCTTTGGCTATTCGGGGTCTTTTGCGTTTCCATACAAATCGTAAGATTTCTTGCTCTAGTTCTGTGAAAAATGCCATTGGTAATCTGATCGGGATTGCATTAAATCTGTAAATTGCTTTGGGTAGTACAGTCATTTTCACGATGTTGATTCTTCCAATCCAGGAACATGGTATATCCCTCCATCTGTTTATGTCATCTTTGATTTCTTTCATCAATGTCTTAAAGTTTTCTGCATACAGATCTTTTGCCTCCTTAGGCAGGTTTATTCCTAGGTATTTTATTCTTTTTGTTGCAATGGTGAATGGGAGAGTTTCCTTAATTTCTCTTTCTGCTCTTCCGTTGTTAGTGTATAGGAATGCAAGAGATTTCTGTGCATTAATTTTGTATCCTGCTACTTTACTAAACTCATCAATGAGTGCTAGCAGTTTTCTGGTAGAGTCTTTAGGGTTTTCTATATATAGTATCATGTCATCTGCAAAGAGTGATAATTTTACTTCTTCTTTTCCAATTTGGATTCCTTTAATTTCTTTTTCTTCTCTGATTGCTGTGGCTAATACTTCCAAAACTATGTTGAATAACAGTGGTGAGAGTGGACACCCTTGTCTTGTTCCTGTTCTTAGAGGGAATTCTTCCAGTTTTTCTCCATTGAGAACAATGTTGGCTTTTGGTTTGTCATATATGGCTTTTATGATGTTGAGGTAATTTCCTTCTATGCCCATTTTCTGGAGAGCTTTTATCATAAATGGATGTTGAACTTTGTCAAAAGCTTTTTCTGCATCTATTGAAATGATCATATGGTTTTTATCCTTCAATTTGTTGATATGATGTATCACGTTGATTGATTTGCGTATATTGAAGAATCCTTGCATCCCAGGGATAAACCCCACTTGATCGTGGTGTATGATTTTTTTAATGTGCTGTTGCAGTCTGTTAGCTAGTATTTTGTTGAGGATTTTTGCATCTATATTCATCAGTGATATTGGTCTGTAGTTTTCTTTTTTTGTGACATCTTTGCCTGGTTTTGGTATCAGGGTGATGGTAGCCTCATAGAATGAGTTTGGGAGTGCTCCGCCTTCTGCAATATTTTGGAAGAGTTTGAGAAGGATAGGTGTTAACTCTTCTCGAAATGTTTGATAGAATTCGCCTGTGAATCCATCTGGTCCTGGGCTTTTGTGTGTTGGGAGATTTTTAATCACTGCCTCAATTTCTGTACTTGTGATTGGTCTGTTCATGGTTTCTATTTCTTCCTGGTTCAGTCTTGGAAGATTGTATTTTTCTAAGAATGTATCCATTTCTTCCAGGTTATCCAATTGATTGGCATATAGTTGCTTGTAGTAGTCTCTCATGATGTTTTGTATTTCTGAGGTGTCCGTTGTGACTTCTCCTTTTTCATTTCTAATTCTGTTGATTTGCATCTTCTCCCTTTTTTTCTTGATGAGTCTGGCTAATGGTTTATCAATTTTGTTAATCTTCTCAAAGAACCAGCTTTTAGTTTTATTTATTTTTCTTATGGTTTCTTTCCTTTCTTTTTCATTTATTTCTGCTCTGATCTTTACGATTTCTTTCCTTCTGCTCACTTTGGGGTTTCTTTGTTCTTCTTTCTCTAGTTGTTTGAGGTGTAAGGTTAGGTTGTTTATTCGATCATTTTCTTGTTTCTTTTTTTTTTTTTTTTTTTTTTTATTTTTTTATTTTTTTGGGGGGTACACCAGGTTCAATCAACTGTTTTTATACACATATCCCCATATTCCCTCCCTTCCTTGACGCCCCCCCCTCGAGTCCCCCCCACCCTCCCTGCCCCAGTCCTCTAAGGCATCTTCCATCCTCGAGTTGGACTCCCTTTGTTATACAACAACTTCCCACTGACTATTTTACAGTTGGTAGTATATATATGTCTGTACTACTCTCCCGCTTCTTCTCAGTTTCCCCTTCACCCCCCGCCCCCTCCCATACCTCGAGTTCTCCAGTCCATTCCCTGTATCTGCTTCCCTGTTCTTGTCACTGAGTTCATCAGTACCATTTTTAGATTCCGTATATGTGAGTTAGCATACAATATTTGTCTTTCTCTTTCTGACTTACTTCACTCTGTATGACAGATTGTAGTTCTATCCACCTCATTACATATAGCTCCATCTCATCCCTTTTTATAGCTGAGTAATATTCCATTGTATATATATGCCACATCTTCTGTATCCATTCATTTGTTGATGGGCATTTCGGTTGCTTCCATGTCCTGGCTATTGTAAAGAGTGCTGCAATAAACATGATGGTACAAGTTTCTTTTGGGATTATGGTTTTCTTTGGGTATATGCCCAGGAGTGGGATGACTGGATCATATGGTAGTTCTATTTGTAGTTTTTTAAGGAACCTCCAAATTGTTTTCCATAGTGGCTGTACCAACTTACAGTCCCACCAACAGTGCAGGAGAGTTCCCTTTTCTCCACACCCTCTCCAACATTTGTTGTTTCCAGACTTTGTGATGATGGCCATTCTGATTGGTGTGAGGTGATACCTCATTGTGGCTTTGACTTGCATTTCTCTGATGATGAGTGATGTTGAGCATCTTTTCATGTGTTTGTTGGCCATCTGTATGTCTTCTTTGGAGAAATGTCTATTTAGGTCTTCTGCCCATTTGTGGATTGGGTTATTTGCTTTTTTGGTATTAAGCTGCATGAGCTGCTTGTATATTTTGGAGGTTAATCCTTTGTCCGTTGTTTCATAGGCAATTATTTTTTCCCATTCTGAGGGTTGCCTTTTAGTCTTGTTTATGGTTTCTTTTGCTGTGCAAAAGCTTTTCAGTTTCATGAGGTCCCATTCGTTTATTCTTGATTTTATTTCCATGATTCTAGGAGGTGGGTCAAAAAGGATGTTGCTTTGATGTATGTCAAAGAGTGTTCTGCCTATGTTTTCCTCTAGGAGTTTGATAGTGTCTGGCCTTACATGTAGGTCTTTAATCCATTTGGAGTTTATTTTTGTGTATGGTGTTAGGAAGTGTTCTAATTTCATTCTTTTACATGTTGCTGTCCAATTTTCCCAGCACCACTTATTGAAGAGGCTGTCTTTTTTCCATTGTATACTCGTGCCTCCTTTGTCAAAGATAAGGTGCCCATATGTGTTTGGGCTTACTTCTGAGTTCTCTATTCTGTTCCATTGATCTTCCTTTCTATTTTTGTGCCAGTACCATACTGTCTTGATCACTATGGCCTTGTAGTATAGTTTGAAGTCAGGAAGCCTGATTCCACCAACTCCATTTTTCCTTCTCAAGATTGCTTTGGCTATTCGGGGTCTTTTGCGTTTCCATACAAATCGTAAGATTTCTTGCTCTAGTTCTGTGAAAAATGCCATTGGTAATCTGATCGGGATTGCATTAAATCTGTAAATTGCTTTGGGTAGAACAGTCATTTTCACGATGTTGATTCTTCCAATGCAGGAACATGGTATATCCCTCCATCTGTTTATGTCATCTTTGATTTCTTTCATCAATGTCTTAAAGTTTTCTGCATACAGATCTTTTGCCTCCTTAGGCAGGTTTATTCCTAGGTATTTTATTCTTTTGGTTGCAATGGTGAATGGGAGAGTTTCCTTAATTTCTCTTTCTGCTCTTCTGTTGTTAGTGTATAGGAATGCAAGAGATTTCTGTGCATTAATTTTGTATCCTGCTACTTGACTAAACTCATCAATGAGTGCTAGCAGTTTTCTGGTAGAGTCTTTAGGGTTTTCTATATATAGTATCATGTCATCTGCAAAGAGTGATAATTTTACTTCTTCTTTTCCAATTTGGATTCCTTTAATTTCTTTTTCTTCTCTGATTGCTGTGGCTAACACTTCCAAAACTATGTTGAATAACAGTGGTGAGAGTGGACACCCTTGTCTTGTTCCTGTTCTTAGAGGGAATTCTTCCAGTTTTTCTCCATTGAGAACAATGTTGGCTTTTGGTTTGTCATATATGGCTTTTATGATGTTGAGGTAATTTCCTTCTATGCCCATTTTCTGGAGAGCTTTTATCATAAATGGATGTTGAACTTTGTCAAAAGCTTTTTCTGCATCTATTGAAATGATCATATGGTTTTTATCCTTCAATTTGTTGATATGATGTATCACGTTGATTGATTTGCGTATATTGAAGAATCCTTGCATCCCAGGGATAAACCCCACTTGATCGTGGTGTATGATTTTTTTAATGTGCTGTTGCAGTCTGTTAGCTAGTATTTTGTTGAGGATTTTTGCATCTATATTCATCAGTGATATTGGTCTGTAGTTTTCTTTTTTTGTGACATCTTTGCCTGGTTTTGGTATCAGGGTGATGGTAGCCTCATAGAATGAGTTTGGGAGTGCTCCGCCTTCTGCAATATTTTGGAAGAGTTTGAGAAGGATAGGTGTTAACTCTTCTCGAAATGTTTGATAGAATTCGCCTGTGAATCCATCTGGTCCTGGGCTTTTGTGTGTTGGGAGATTTTTAATCACTGCCTCAATTTCTGTACTTGTGATTGGTCTGTTCATGGTTTCTATTTCTTCCTGGTTCAGTCTTGGAAGATTGTATTTTTCTAAGAATGTATCCATTTCTTCCAGGTTATCCAATTGATTGGCATATAGTTGCTTGTAGTAGTCTCTCATGATGTTTTGTATTTCTGAGGTGTCCGTTGTGACTTCTCCTTTTTCATTTCTAATTCTGTTGATTTGCATCTTCTCCCTTTTTTTCTTGATGAGTCTGGCTAATGGTTTATCAATTTTGTTAATCTTCTCAAAGAACCAGCTTTTAGTTTTATTTATTTTTCTTATGGTTTCTTTCCTTTCTTTTTCATTTATTTCTGCTCTGATCTTTACGATTTCTTTCCTTCTGCTCACTTTGGGGTTTCTTTGTTCTTCTTTCTCTAGTTGTTTGAGGTGTAAGGTTAGGTTGTTTATTCGATCATTTTCTTGTTTCTTAAGGTAGGACTGTATTGCTATAAACTTCCCTCTTAGAACTGCTTTTGCTGCGTCCCATAGGTTTTGGGTTGTTGTGTTTTCGTTGTCATTTGTTTCTAGATACTTTTTGATTTCCTCTTTGATTTCTGTAATGATTCCTTGGTTGTTTAAGAGTGAATTGTTTAGCCTCCATGTGTTTGTATTTTTTGCAGTTTTTTTCCTGTAATTGATATCTAGTCTCATGGCGTTGTGGTCTGAGAAGATGCTTGATATGATTTCAATTTTCTTGAATTTGCTGAGGTTTGATTTGTGACCCAAGATGTGATCTATCCTGGAAAATGTTCCGTGTGCACTTGAGAAGAAAGTGTAGTCTGTCGTTTTTGGATGGAATGTCCTATAAATATCAAGTAAGTCGAGATGGTCTAATGTGTCATTTAAAGCTTGTGTGTCTTTATTTATTTTCTGTTTGGATGATCTGTCCATTGATGTAAGTGGGGTGTTCAAGTCTCCCACTATAATTGTGTTACTGTCGATGTCCCCTTTTATAGCTGTTAGCATTTGCCTTATGTATTGAGGTGCTCCTATATTGGGGGCATAGATATTTACCATTGTGATATGTTCTTCTTGGATGGATCCCTTGATCGTTATGTAGTGCCCTTCCTTGTCTCTTTTAATAGTCTTTACTTTCAAGTCTAATTTGTCTGATATGAGTATTGCTACTCCAGCTTTCTTTTGACTTCCATTTGCATGGAATATCTTTTTCCATCCCTTCACTTTCAGTCTATATGTATCCCTTGGTCTGAAGTGGGTTTCTTGTAGGCAGCATATAGAAGGGTCTTGTTTTTGTATCCATTCAGCCAGTCTGTGTCTTTTGGTTGGAGCATTTAATCCATTTACATTTAAAGTGATTATTGACATGTGTGTTCCAATTACCATTTTCTGAATTGTTTTGGGTTTGTATTTGTAGGTGTTTTCCTTTTCTTGTGTTTCCTACTTAGAGAAGTTCCTTTAGCACTTGTTGTAAGGCTGGTTTGGTGGTGCTGAATTCTCTTAACTTTTGCTTGTCTGGAAAGCTTTTGATTTCTCCCTCAAATCTGAATGAGATTCTTGCTGGGTAGAGTATTCTTGGCTGTAGGTTTCTCTCTTTCAGGACTTTCAGTATATCCTGCCATTCCCTTCTGGCCTGCAGAGTTTCTGTAGAAAGGTCAGCTGTTATCCTGATGGGTTTTCCCTTATATGTTGTTTGTTGCTTTTCTCTTGCTGCTTTTAATATTTTTTCTTTGTGTTGAATTGTCGTTAGTTTGATTAATATGTGTCTTGGTGTATTTCTCCTTGGGTTTATTCTGTATGGGACTCTCTGTGCTTCTTGGACTTGGTTCATTATTTCCTTTCCCATGTTGGGGAAGTTTTCCACTAGAACCTCTTCAAATATTTTCACAGACCCTTTCTTGTTTTCTTCTTCTTCTGGGATGCCTATAATTCAAATGTTGGTACGTTTAAGGTTATCACTGAGGTCTCTGAGGCTGTCTTCTAGTCTTTTTATTTTTTTATCTTTTTCCTGCTCTGTGGCGTTTATTTCTTCCATTCTATCTTCCAACTCACTTATTCGTTCTTCTGCCTCAGTCATTCTGCTGGTTAGAGCATCTAGAGTATTTTTAATTTCAGTTATTTTGTTATCCATTGCTGTTTGTTTTTCTGAGTTCTTATGAACTGTTTCTTGTACTTTCTCTAATTTGTTATCGAGATTTTGTATCATTTTTACTATCATTACTCTAAATTCTTTTTCAGGCATTTTTCCTATTTCCTCCTCATTTATTTGGTCTTGTGGGTTTTTTTCCTGCTCCTTTGCCTGCATGGGGTTTCTTTGTTTCCTCATGGTTGTCCAAGCTTTTGGGGTTGCTTGTCCTGGTGATAGAGGTGTTTATAGAAGACTGTCCAAGCCTCAGACTAATGTCCAAGTATTGGATTAGACGAATATTCAGTCTAGGAAACACATACATGTATAAGACACACAATTATTGAATCCGTTAGGACATAAGGCTCTGGAAAGACCTGACAGAACCCCAGTGTGCTATCAGATATTCAGAGAGAAACCCAGCAGAAATTGACAACTGAAACAGAACAAATCAGAGACAAAAGCAAAAGCAAACAAACAACAAATAACACCCTACACATACAAACATCAATCCAGGGAGATTTTGTAAGCTAGGATCAAATATAGAAATGAGCTGGAGTACCACCAGAGAGAATGGAGATTCTCAGAATGTAATTAGACAACTGTACTAAGAACTAAGATATAGACAAAAGCCTAATATTAATACCAAGGCAGTGCATCATCTGGAGAATAGAGCAAGGAGTCTGAGCAGACCGATAGTGTTGCTTATAAGTATGTTAAGATAAAATACACTTAAAATGGCTGGAAGAAAGGGGAACAGAAGAGCGTAATGTGGTTGGAAATATGCAAAGAAAAAGAAAGGAATAGAAGTGTATAAAAGAAAGGGATGAAAGGAAAGTATGAAAGATATTTTGTCCGTACTACCAAAAACTTAGCTAGATATAGAAGTATTTTAAAAGGCAAAAAAAAAAAAAAAAGAGTAAAAAATATCCTTATAAAATTATGTTGTAAAACTTGTAGATCCCTTAGGGCTAAGATCGTATTTAATAAATCAAAAAAAAAAAAAAAAAAAGAGAGAAAGGAAAAAAAAAAAAAATCCAGAACTGATCCCCGAATGGACCAGTTCAATAGGTATTGATACTACTATCTCTGTTTCCTTAGCGTCTCAGCTGTAAGTGTCCTTTTCCTTGCCTTGGGTTTTTTTTTTTTTTGCGTTATTCTGTGACCAGCAGAGGTTCCTTTATTGTTCGTCTGTAAGCCTCGGTGTGTGGGGAGGGAGAGGGTGCAATAGTGGCTCCTTCTCCTGGGAGGGAGTGAGCAGTGGCGCACTGTTGCTTCAGTCAGGCTTGGAGGTGCCTGTTGCAGAGGGCGCTGGTGGCTCAGGCGTACACAGAAAGTCTTAGAGTTGGGCCTCTCTCGGGGTTTTTTCTTTTTGATGCTGGTTTTTTTTTTTTTTTTCCTCTCGGCAGCCTCCCTGCTGCTGGCGTTGCAAGGAGTTTTAATCTAGCCCCGCCCGAGCGCCTGAGGGTGCTTGTTATCCCTGAGCGCCTTATGTGGCCCCGCAGGGCGTCTCTCCGCTGCCTGTTGCAGAGGCGCCGAAAGAGAGAGAGAGGCTATGCGCGCGGCTCCTCCTCCCCGCCCGGGAGCCTGCAGCCTCCAGCCGCCATCATGGCCGGGCAGCTCTCAGGGATCGGCATTCCTCTCCGCGGACCTCCTCCCTCCTGTCCTCTCGGTCCGTCACCCTACCGGCAACAATGTTTCTCCCCCTGAACCAGCTCTCCGGTTCCCACGCTCCCGCTCCTGGACCCTCCGTTCAGCCGCGGATCGATGTCTCGGTCCGGGAACGCTGAGCTGCGCTGCGGACCCTCCGTATGTTTCTCACTCCCTCCCGTCTGCCACAGCTCTGCCGCTTCACCCTCTTTGAGCCCTCGTAGATGCCTCCCTACCGGCTATGTCAGGTTCTCCGCAGCCCTTTCCGGTGTCCGAGACCGTCTGCTGGTGTTCAGCTGGTTCTCTGTGGGAATGACTGTGTCCTTCCATGCATTCCCAATGCATCTGTGGAGAGGGATGCACTCCACGTCTCTCTACTTCGCCGCCATCTTTTTCTCGCAATTGACTCTTAATAAGGCACGAACGCCAACCTATACTTTTTTTTTAAAGGTCAATATTCCACAACATAGTAAGTAGTTAACTATTTTGGAAAACCGGGGAGAAATTTAAAATACATTTACTGAATGTGTAATCTGTGCACTGTTGGCACCGCCATTTTCCATGAACAGGAGTTGTGTTGGCTTATTTAATCATGTAGTAAAGAGCAATTTCAGGAGACAATTTACTTCTTGAAAGGCTTCTAAAATATAGGTGGCTATTTCTTAAAGGAAACCTGCTGTATAAAAATCCAAACTTTACAAAATGGGGAACTTAGGGGGTGATCAATGACATAGTAAGTTATTCTTTCCCTAAAAAGAGTAGCCACAGGGTTTCTTTAAATAACATACTTCTTTAGTGTAGTTCAAATATGGTAGGAACAGGCTTCTTACAGCCTTGGCTGCTAGCTGGCTGTGCCCTGGGAAAGCCTCTTCTTCATCGCTCTTAGCCACAGTTGCCTCTTTGGCAAAATAGGTATTACAACCTGTTAGATTCATTATTCTGAAGATTTAATGAGATAATGTGTGAAAATATGACCAACTCAGTGTCTGACATGTGACAGTTACTCCATAAATACTTTCCGAATGTGCTGATTTGGAATATTTCTTGTAAGGCACACAGGTTTGCTTCCTTCAGGTGCTTTTATTTATTTTGTGGATTGATGCATGTTTTTTTAGGTTTACTAATGACAGTTATAGTGGTAAGACAGCAAACTCCACTTACACATATTTCAGTGAAAGTATTTTCAGTGAGCTGTTTTAATAGAATCTTATGAATCCATTTATTCAAAATTAACTCCAAACATAGTACTTTCAAATAACTAGATAAGATCTACTTTTGATTGGGAATGTCTAATTTTTAAGATGCATCTCTGCAAAATTAATCACACGCCCATGTTTCCTTTGTACATTCTGTGTGTTCTTAGATTACTGTTCACATATTCTCCTGGATTAGACATAGAGCTCCTCAAGGGCAGAGGCAATGTTTTATTCATCTTTGTAAGCCCATTACCTAGCAGATAATAGATTCTCAATAAATGTGTGTTGAATTAACCATGATTTTTTCTACTTAGCTCATAGTGGAAATTTCTATTATTTCTATTTTTTATTATTTTTCTCCTTACTCTATACCCTCTCCTTAAGCAATTCCTCCACCCCTTCCACCCCACCCCACCCAGTGTTGGTTATGGTAACAGTTCCCACATTTCTTTCTTTTTTTTCTTAACACTTTATTTTTATTTTTTATTTTTGGCTGTGTTGGGTCTTCGTTGCTGTGTGCGGGCTTTCTCTAGTTGTGATAAGAGGGGGCTACTCTTCGTTACGGTGCACGGGCTTCTCATTGCGATGGCTTCTCTTGTTGTGGAGCACGGGCTCTAGGTGCGTGGGCTTCAGTAGTTGTGGCACGTGGGCTCAATAGTTGTGACTCATGGGCCCTAGAGCACAGGCTCAGTAGTTGTGGCGCATGGGCTTATTTGCTCCATGGCATGTGGGATCTTCCCGGACCAGGGATCAAACCCGTGTCCCCTGCACTGGCAGGCAGATTCTTAACCACTGCACCACCAGGGAAGTCCCAACAATTCCCACAATTCTATCTCCAGCTCAGACTTCTCCTCTGACCTTCAGAATGAATATATCCACTTGCATCTCAAAGGTACTTTGAATCAGACATATCCTCAGCTGAACTCATCTTCCCAAACCAGTTTCTTCCCTGTATTATGTCTCAGTAAAGATATCACTGTTCATCAACTGCCCTGTTCATTCAACCTCCTTCTCTCTTACCTCCCACATTCAGATGAGTCTCCAAATTCTGCCCATTTCCTTCATGCATTTAATCACTTGAATTCATTCATTTCCTTCTATCCTTACTGTCACCCTAGCTCAAGCCATCATTATCTGTCACTTGTACTTTTTTCTTTTTTTTCCCCATTTAGGGCACGTCTCATGTTTAATGTTTTCTTGTGAAAACTTTCAAGCACTCAGAAAGATAGACTAGTATAATGAACACCCATGTATGTATCACTGGATTTAATCATTCTTAATATTTTACATTTTTGCTTCCTCTATTTTGTATTTTCATATAAATTACAACATAAATACCTCAATATAAGTTTCTAATAATTAAAATTACTTTCCTACATAGTCACAATATCATTATCACATCTAACAAATGACCAATAATTTCTTAAAACATCTAATTCTCAGTTCATATTCAAGTTTCCCCAATTGTCCACAAAATATTTTTGAAATGTGATCAAACTAGGAAGATCCCATCAAGGACCATGTGTTACATTTGTAATTTCTTTTATTCCAGAACATTATTCCCCTAACAACCTCCACTATTTTAATCTCTGAGTTTTTTAATAGAGCTAGCCAATTGTCCTGTAGAATTTCTCACTGTTCTGAATTTTAATGATTGCTGCCTTATGGTGTTTTTTAACTTGTTCTTCTGCCCTTAACATTTTCTGTAAACTGGGATTTAGATCTGAAAGGCTTCTGTGGATTCAGTTTAACATTTTAGGCAAGAAACCTTGTTATGGAATTCTTGTTATGAACTGAATTGTGTCCCTCCGAAATTTATATGTTGAAGTCCTAACCCCTAGTACCTCAGAATATGACTATATTTGGAGATAGGCCTTTAAAGAGATAACTAAGTTAAAATCATGTCATTGGGGTGGGCCTTAATCTGATATGCCTGGTGTCCTTATGAGAAGTGGAGATTAGGACATACAGGAGAGACACCTGGGATACACATGCACAGAGGAAAGAACATGTGAGGACACAGCAAGAAGGTGGCCGTGTGCAAGCCAAGGAGAGAGGCCTGAGGAGAAACCAACCCTGCTAACACCTTGACCTTAGACTTCTAGCCTCTAGAATGGTGAGAAAATACTTTTGGTTGTTTAAACACCCCAGTCTGTGGTATTTTGTTATGGCAGACGTAGCAAATGAATACAATCCTCATACATAAAGTTGTCTGCTCATATTGCATCCCATCAGGAAGCACACAATGTCTGATTGGCCCACCATGAGAGATGCTAAGATTGATGGATCAGTGAAGTCATGTGGGGACAGCCTTGCAAGCAGGAATCTGTTGAGCAATGCTTTGGCATCATGCAAGTATCCAGGTCCCCATGAATGTTTCGGCCTCATGATTTCATAGCTCACACTGATGATCTGGCTTGAATCAATTATTTTATTACCACCAGAACTATTTCAACAGCCTTCTCGTTGATCTCCTTCCTTTCACTC
Organism: Hippopotamus amphibius kiboko; assembly: GCF_030028045.1. Lineage (NCBI taxonomy): Eukaryota > Metazoa > Chordata > Mammalia > Artiodactyla > Hippopotamidae > Hippopotamus > Hippopotamus amphibius. Next base: position 16,536,784 of record NC_080203.1, on the reverse strand, counting down.
TGTCACTACTAGCTCATACTGTGCCTTTGTACAAATTAGAAAAAGAATCCCCAGTTAAGCAGACACACGCCAGATTCTGGGCTTATGGCTTGACAAGAAGAGCTCAGGATGTATCTCAGCCTCCACTTGCCCCTTAGGAAGGCCTCCTGGTGCATGAGAGGCCTGCACAACTGTCCATGGCAGCCCTGCTGGCCCTGCTCTATTCCATTCTCCACACAGCAGTCAGAGTGAAAAACAACACTCTAGTCATATTACTCACCTGCTCCAAACCATTTCAAATCTTTGCAATGGACTTGAAATAAAATTTTAAGAAATAGGCCACAAATTAGGCCCTGCATGATCTATTGTCCAAGTTATCTTCTACCACTCTTGGCCTCATTCACAAATTTCCACCCCACCGTTCTCCTTGTGGCTCCTCAAATGCACCAAGTTTCTTTCTGTTCATACCTGCTCTTCCCTCTTGTTAAGAGCTCTTGCCAACCCTCCCCTTTGCCTCCCCATTCTTCACCTAGAGCAGGTTAGGGGTCCAGGTCTACTCAGCTCTCACAGTGCCTGCTTTATCTCTGTACCACTTAGCACAGCTATAATTAAACAGTTACTCATGTCATCATTTAACATTTGCTTCCCTAACTAGATTGCAAGGTCTAGGAAGACAGAGACTGTGCCTATATTATGTTATCCTTAGCAGCTTACAGTACCAGGAACATAGTAGATGCTAATTTAGTGTTCATCGAATTAATTAAGGAAAGGAAGCAGCATAGCATAGTGTACTGGAAAATGGGCACACTGACGTGGACCTCACGGAGTTAGAGGATTACACTGAAGAGGATGTGCATACGTGCCTGGCACACAGTAGGCGCTCAGTAGATGTTCCACAAAGCACCTAAACTATTTATAGATTTGGTGAGGTATTTTTATTTATTTATTATTTTTATTTTTTAAAATTTTATTTATTATTTTTTTGGGCTGTGTTGGATCTTTGTTGCTGTGTGCAGGCCTTCTCTAGTTGTGGTGAGCGGGGGCTACTCTTCATTGTGGTGCATGGGCTTCTCATTGTGGTGGCTTCTCTTGTCGTGGAGCATGGGCTCTAGGCACGCGGGCTTCAGTAGTTGTGGCACGTGGGCTCAGTAGTTGTAGTTTGCGAGCTCTAGAGCGCAGGCTCAATAGTTGTGGCGCACGGGCTTAGTTGTTCTGTGGCATGTGGGATCTTCCCGGACCAGGGATCAAGCCCGTGTCCCCTGCATTGGCAGGCAGATTCTTAACCACTGAGCTACCAGGGAAGTCCTGGTGACTGGTATTTTTATTATGTGTGTTAGAGGGGAGCGGAATAAGAAAATACTGTATTAGACTTCTAAAAATAATATATTGTCAGCTGTGGCTTACTAATATTTATTCTACAGTTCTGTCATACACATAAAAGGCATTTTCTTCTGACAATAGAAGCTTCTACTTAAACATAAACTCTTTGATTCAATTTCCAGGTTCTGCGAGGGGAGTTTATTTAAGGATCCCGGGAGCAAGCATTATGTCTGTTGACTCTTTCATGGTTAAAATATATTTTGGAAGAACAAGATTCTACTACGTGAGATGACAGAATTAAAAAAAAAAATCAAGATAGCTAATAGTGGTAGGGAAGGAATCTAACTCCTATTTTAAGGTGTGGTAAGAATCTTTGAGAAGTAGGTCGAAAACTTGTGAAAACTGGTGTTCTCCTTAGCCCTCTAATCATTAGAGTCTAATGGGATCTGTACAAAATCTAGGAGTGCAGGCTTGGGGTAGTCACAGCGGAATATGACTGATCTGAAAGCCTTTGTGAGGAGCCCTGAATGAAAGTTTGCAGTCGCCTGAGCTTTGAATCCCTCCCTCCAGCCGTCCAGTGATGCCACGCTGGTGGCGTTGACCTCAGGGTCATTCTTTTTTAAACAATTATGTTTAATTTGTGAATGCGATTTCCAAATGCAAAAGCTCCCCTGCCCTCCCCTGATTTCCCTCTGTCGAAGAATGTGTGAATTCACATGCATCCTGTCCTAACCATGCAGGGGGAAATTCCGATCAGGAGACATTGTTCCACATCCTGGATATTTGAGAGAATAATGAACTGATAACATAAAAGTAGGTCTCGTAGCAATAGGGCTGCTTCTTTGAGTATGAAAATTGCTGAAGTGTCTTGGGTTATCATCTACTTTACTTCTGGGTTTTGTTTCTCTGACCAGATTGGGCTAAAAGTAAAACAGGAGGTGAAAGCCCTTACTTCTGTTTGTTAAGCTTTCTTCTTCTATCTTTTTTTAAGCAGTCCTCTTTTTTCCCCCTCTCTTTTGCCTCAATAGAAAGAAAAAAAGTTTTGTCAGCACTCCTGTTTCTTTTGTTGTTTTCTTTTTCTCAGAAGTCTTTTTCTGCTTTTATCCTAATCCCAGTCATGCATGAGAGAACAGTTGTGCTCTGTTGTTTGGCTGTTCTGCTAGTTTTGAATCAGTGGGACTCCCTCTTTGTTCTCTTTATTTTCTGAACACAGAAAGGTAAAAGAGTAGGAATAGGGATTGGGACTCTTAAGAAGAGAAACCTATATTTATTTAGAATTAATTCATTTTTGGGGGCCATGTCGGTAATAATTAAGGAGTTACGGCAAATAGAACTGCGATCTCAGGTGCCTTACCTGGAACATTTTGTTTAACTGGTATCTCTGGAAATAATGCATTTTAACCACATGCTTCCAATTTGGGTAAGTCTTGGAATCTGCTAAATGATTTAATGGATGGCTGTTTCCCACTTGGGTCTGATACTTAGCAGCAGTTGCTTTATGATTCAAACACCGCCTACCTGAGGTGATGCCTGCATGGGGGTTAGAATGGACTTCATGATAAAATCATTTTAAAATCACACAAGAAGATTTGCCTGTTACCAGCACACCAAAGAAGTCTGGGTAGCATTTGCATTTACATTTTTATTTTTGTGATTTTTTTAAGGCATTCAGAAGTGAGACTTGAACTTAGGATGAATATGAGAGTGCTTCATCCTTACAAAACAGCCCGTTTCTGATGTGGTTATCCAACATGGGCTTGCTCCGGGTTGTCATGGTGATAGTGTAGGCCTGAAATTTTTCACAGGCTCAAACTATGAAGTTTTTGAAAACTGTTTTGATTAATTTTTCCTCCACTCCAACTTCTCTCTCACTTCAACTGTTTTCTCTTTTGTTTCACACTTGATTTATGGCAGGTTGCTGTCATTTAAATAGATGTGCATTTTGAAATTCCTCCTTTCTGTGCTAATGCAAAGAAAAAAATAACCCATGCAAGTCATGCTCAAAGAGTTGGTTATTGTTGCTTGCTGGATTTCGACTCTCTGTGGTTGTCGAGCCTAATTCAAAGTAATTCAGGCTCCTCAGTGGGGGCAGTGCATAGCTCCACAGGAAATTATGATAGCAAAAGTCTTCCTGTCGAGCTCTGCACTTGGCACTACAAAGTGCCTCGGGCTGCAGCTACCTGAATAGGGTTGAATTAGACCAGACAACCGCATCATCCCACTTCTTAATCTATTAGAGCGATATACAAGTGGCAATTGTTGATTGCAAAAATGGGATTAAGAGGCTCTTCAAGTGAATTGATTTTCTTGTGAGAACAAAAAGAGGAAAGAGAAGCCTTCGTTTGAATCACACAGCCAGAAAGTTTCTTGAATGGGTTCCACTCCAAATGTTAGAGTTAAAGCAATCAGTGCTTCTTTCCCCATGGGGTATGCAGGTGAGAGAAATAAACTGCTCTAAAACAGCACATTACGCACAAAACCCAAGTTTAAGCCATCTGCATTGCAACCCTCCCCCCTATAAAGTAGCCACTGGAAAGCTGTCTAATAATGTGACACAGACAAATGATCCCAGTGGTTCCTCTTTGGCCTTGCGCACTAGTGTCAACTGCAGTCGGGATTTATTGGTGAGTCAGGTGAGTTGTGGACATTTTTCATGATCCAGTCTCTGATTTGTCCATGAGGATGCTTCCCTCCCTCCCAGGTCAGTGGATCCAGCTCTCTGTTGAAAAGTTTCCCTATGGGCCAGATCTCTTTTGAAAAGTCATTTATTGCCTAGCTTTTTTTTTTCATTCGAGGTGTCCTTAGATTTTTGACTCTGGATTACTTTGGAAAATGTAAATAGATTCTCTGCTAGTTGGATTAAAATTCTGTTTTACTTTTTCCAAAGTGCCATTTAATTTGGAAGGACATTTATCAGTTATTTGTCTTCTGAAAGCCAAATGGCACTGTCAGCCCTCTGCCGCGGGGTGATTGCACAGGCCTTGAAAACGTAAGCTCGGTGAATTTAAATTCGTATGATGCTCAAAGCTGTGATAAATGACCTCAAGTTGATTGAAAACCCATCAGGATCCTGAAAGAAAGCACGTAAAGGATCCACACATGATCTCCCATATTCGAATATCTAAAATGATACTAAAGGTCATTCGAATGTTGCTTGCTTTCTCTGGCATATCATGCATCACAAATGTATCCAGAATGATCATTTATCTGGCGGCTTTAGCTGTCAGAAACTCCAAGGGTGTGGAGAATAGAACTGACACACTGATGCCAGCTGGGGAAAAGAAACTGACCAGAGCAGATGGGGGAAGCCTCCTATTACCTCTGCCTTTAGGATCATGTCACATACTAACCAGCAGCAAATAATTTGGAAAGCCCAAGCCCTTTGACAACACAATTGGCGACAAGCAGTTGAAATGTGTTAGAAGAGGCTCCTGTTTGGGAAGATAAACATAACTCTAAGTGACAATGAACTCTTCACAGATCTGAGACTTCTCAGAAGAAAATCCTTGTCAATGAATGTAGGAAATGAAAGTGTCCGCCTTTCCCTCACCTATCAGCCTCAGGGGTTAGAGGAGAATGTGATGATGGCGAGGCCACCTTTGTTTACGAGCACAAAGGGGACCATCTCTCCCATCTTCAAAGGTTGCTTCAAAGATCCTTTGGAGAAAAAATGGCACAATTTAGACATTTGACATTCCTTTTGCATACTGATGTTGTGACTTCAAAAGCCCAGTCAACCAAGCTGGTTAGCAAGGTGTTATTTATTTTTCTCGGGGAATGTTTTTTTTCCCCCTCTTGTTTTGTTTTCTTAACCTGTTGGAGTCAGTAGCCAACGGGCCACATCAGAAACTGCTTGATGGAGTTGTTACTGTGAGTCTAGAGAGACCACTGAATCTCAGGTCCTGACCCGCGGGGAGCACTGTTTTTGGCAGCGATTTCCAAAGCAAGATTGAGGGAAAGAGCCGCAACAAAAGGGAACCGGTGCCAGAGGACCCCATACAGCCAGCAGCACGTTGGCTGATAGTTTGAGTTTGCTGTGCAGTATTCCAGCAGCTTGCTGTACAGTCTACCTTGGCAGGTGGAGTTTTTTTTTTTTTCCTAAAGGGAAGCCCTCGTTTAGACAACGTGTGGACAAAGGCTTTCAATAGACGCACAAATGTGAAACTCTCCAAAGAAGAAAGAACATGCACATTTACATGAAAATATAAATGATAGATTTTCATGTCCTCCTTTCCCTGCATATTCAAGTGGTTCTCTTTCTGGGCGTATTTCACTTGCAGCAGCCTTTATTTAAAGCTTAATTCAGAGGAATCACAGTTTGTTAGGTCTTTTCTTTCCCTCTGGATTTTCTCTATACCCCGAAAGCAGAGGCATTGGCCTGCATATAACATAGCAAGTATGGGATACAGTAAGTAATAATTGGATATTTATCATAATGTTGCTTTCCCAGAACACTATTCATTAACTGCCCCATATTTAATTATGCTGAAATTAGCACAGGGGAGTCTTTGGCTAGTGTATTTGCACATGCTATCAATTATGTTCTAATAAATTAATTTGCTTTTCAGGATTCACCAGAGGCACCGCTTGGGCCTCTGCGCTCCTGCTTGACTGTTCTGACTTTGAACAGGTTTATTCAGCTGCTGTCTGCTAAGCCCTACAGAAAAGCACAATGGCTGCTGATCGGCCTTTTATGGTTTATTGGAAACTGGTGGTCCGCACTGCGGCTCTGGTCAGTGATTAACCCGCAAGAAAACAAACTACACAGGGCTAAGTTGATGTTGGAGGAGGAATGAGCTCACTTCATTAAGGCTTGAAGAGGAAACCTTTTCTTCTTCGGTGCTTGTTCAAAACTTTTCAGGTCTCTATTTAATCACGTAATTCTCTCTAAGTAGCAAGAGAAGCCTGCTGCACAGCAAGCGGTCTTTTGCCACATGACAACTTAGAAAGATAAATTATATATAAATATCTTCATGGTTTTGTGCAGGGAGGAAACCAATTTTAGTATTACTCTGTGAAACGAATTTACTTGTTTCTTTATTAGAAGAAATAGCTGGGTACACGCCATGCCATTTCATGTGCACAAACAGTGGGCTTCATATTTCTTTGGGGCTTCTTTTTGATAGAATTATTGAAAATTCAGGTGAAAGGTGCCTCCCTCCCTCCCTGTGATTCTAAACAAGGATTTCAAAGGGGCTGTGGAGGAAGAGAGTGAGCGAAAAGCCTCAAATAATACAGATTATTGCAAAAATGGAAGAAAATAAATCTCTTTCCAGCTAGAATAGAAGGCAGAACAGGATCTGCGTGGCCTGGTTCTGTTTTGGGGAAGTATTGCATTCCCTAGCATTAGCTAACATCTCTCTCTGTCTCTCTCAACTGGCAACCTCAACTTTGTAGACCATGAGTAAAAATCACAACAGGTTTAGATGATTCAGTTCAGGTTTTGGCGGCTCACCACTCTTGGAAAGGAGGGCTTTTCATGGTCTTGAATCAGAAGTCAATAAAAACATGTAAGAGGTGAATGTCAAGGGATTTCAGTGGTTCTGAATTTAAGGATGTAGCCCACCCTTGTTTTGATGAACCAGATTCGGGGGTCCCTGTAGTGACTTGGCGGGACATCGTACCCTCTTTACTCACCTTCTCCCTGGCACATTTTTCCTATTAGATCTAGAGAAAGGTACTCAATTGTCCCTTCCCCCACCGCCACACACATGCTCACATGCACAAGCACTCTTAAGACATCATTATAAGAGGTTTATTTTTCTTTTAGTTTTACATTTTTATTTGTAGTGTTTTACACGTTTTCCAAAGTGCTTTCACATCTTTATCTATTTATGATCTTCAAACTGACAAGTACAATAAGCAGACAGATATTATAACCTCCCCTACCTCCCACATACTTACACTTTTTTAAAAGAACTTTTATTGAGATATAATTGACATAGAATAAACTGCATGTATTTAAAGTGTACAATTTGATGTTTTTTTATTAGTAATGTATATATGGCAATCCCAATCTCCCAATTCATCCCACCCCAACAAACCCCCCACCCCCTGCTTTCCCCACTTGGTGTCCATATGTTTATTCTCTACATCTGTGTCTCTATTTCTTTCTGCCTTGCAAACTGGTTGATTTGTACCATTTTTCTATATTCCACATATATGTGTTAATATACGATATTTGAGAAGAGGTTTAATTAATAAAAATACATAACAAATTTGTAGATCGCATATCAAAGAGAAAAGTTTCACAAAATCTCCATTGTTATCGGATGTGTGTAGGTCTTTAGAAAACTCACTATCACTGGAGAGTAAATCAAGGGGAGGGGATGGATTCTGCTGTGGTGAAAGCCAGATCCTCTGAGCTGTACAGTCCCAGCTGCTCTGCTGGCTGCTCCTAACCCACGCCTTATTCATAATCCTTCCTTCATCACTAATTTGTACCCCAATTACAATAAGTTTGCTGGCAGGACTGAAGCTCTGATTTTCTGATGTTTACAACATTATCTGTATCTCTTCCTTTTCTCTTTCCATGCCTCCCCCACTCCCTTTTGTTGCAGTGAGAGGGATTTTACAAACCTCTGGATTTTGGGCAGAACCAAACTTCTGGTTTGGGAACCATCTAAATAATCTTTCTTTACTATTCCTTCCCCCACCCCCTTATACAGTGACTCCACTCCATCATTATCTTTCCCCCACCCCCTTCAGTAGCAAAAAATGTGATTCACACCGTCCACCTGCTGATTTGTTGAGATATTCTTAACTGTTTGATTCTCTCATGCAAATGTCACATTAGTGCCTCTCACATTCTAATGTGCATCATGAATCACCTGGGAATCTTGTTAAGATACAGATTTTGACTCAATAGATCTCGGATGGGGGCCTGAGATTCTGCATATCTAACAAAATCCCAGATGATGCTGATGCTAGTGGTTCCTGGACCACACTTTGAGTGAGTAGCAAGGCTCTAGACTGGATCTTCCCAATCACACTTTGAAAAGCAAGGTGTTTTGTGGCAATGTTGAGTTATTAGAGAATCAAGTGCTTTAATCAAGGCACAAAAATTTGTACAAAGTTCTTGGGGACAGTGAAAAGGTACCCTAGCATCAGGGCATATGTCAAAGTCCCAGCGTGAACTAGGCTTTTTTTAACATTCAGTAGAAGAGCTTGCCAGTGAATGCATATGCTTTTCTATATTTTTAAAAAATAAACTTGGTGATAACTACAGGCAAGGAAAAGGCAGTGTATGCCAAAGTCCACAGTTGGGGGTGGGGGTGGGGAGGAGGTCAATAAATGACCTTTCATTGTAGGATTTCAAAATCTTAAGGAAATTCATTATTAAATCACATCTTGGTAGTGTCATTGTGAATAAAGTCTTCCCAGCTGGGTGAATATTTTAGCACTATAGTGGTATTTCAAAAAGTCTTTTAATGTTGGTATAGTATTTATTCTAATTTATTTCAGCTTCTAAAATTTTCTGAGTAATGAGGTTTGTTAGAGTGGATGCTGGGCCAGCTATATATCTTAATCTAGACTACTATTTTTTCCCCTGTAGTTCCTAAAATCTTTAGGAAAAGATTTTCTACAACCTCTTTAAGCAATTTTAAGCAACTTAATCTTACGGTAGGGTGTTCTTCTTTAAGTCTAACCATGGTAGCTTATGCTGCAGTTTATACTATTATTATTTTGTTTAGCCAACCACAAAATATTTGTAATTTATCTGCTATCATTCAGAGATAGTGCTAGGTATCATGGGAAAGATAAAGACTTTTAAGACATGGAATACAACAGAGTACAAACAGCTGTATAAAAGAATGAGGCACAGTCTGTGAAATGACATGGTGTAATTTCCAGGATGTATTATGTATTATTAAGTGAAAAAGGGAAAATTGCTGAATATGGCATGCTTTTTGTGTGATAAATAAGAATATATGTGTGTGTGTGTGTGTGTGTGTATTTTTTCCTTATAAAATCAAATAAAGTATAAGACAGAATCTATGGGGGTTACTGGAAACTGGGTACAGAGGATAGAAGAAAAACTCTAATGGTAACTTTTTAGAGACTTTTGACTTTTTAACATGTAAATGTTTTACATATTAAAAAAGAAAATTCAATAAAAAGGTGACATGAAATCTCAAAACTTAAAACAAAAAGAAACATGAACCTAACTAAATATCACATTTATAACAAACCACAAAGAGAAAAGAAAATTCAAGTTTGTTTAAAAAATTTTAACACAGTTCTCTGACTGTACATCATTAGAATATGTTCTAAGAACAAAAAGAGCTGCATAGTAATTATAAAATTTGCTGTCAATTTATTGTTAATAATACATTATATTTGTGCATATAGGATAAGGCAAATAAGTAAATGTTTTAATGTTACTAAGAACCAAGATTTTCATAGTACAAGAAAAGAGATGTGAGTATAAAGTAATATAAAGTAAAGGAAAGCCCTCTAATGCTAAATTTAAATTAGAAAGATCAGTATGAATTCATTTTATGTATGTATGTATGTTTTTCCTAGCTCTAGTCACTCAAAGGGCTTAGGAGTAATGACAACCCAGTGGCGATGAGCATACATAGAGCTCAGATATTGCTTTCTAAATACCATTCCATTCCAAAAAGAACCAAGGCCCCTTGGAGAAATGGCTGATTACAGGGCTGGGACAGAGAAAGTACAAGGTGAGCCTGGAACACTTTAGGTGCTAGAATGAAAGGAAGTACTCAGACACTAATGGGGTCAAGGATTGGTTTGAAGTGGGGTCAAGGATTGGTTTGAAGTGTTCTCACTAATCAAATTTCAGACATTTTTAACATCATAAATAATGATCTTGGTAATGGGTTATGATGCACGGAATGAAAACAATCCATGAGCCTGAAGTGATGGAGCCGAGAGCGGCAGTGAGGTGGAAGGGAAGCTCTTCTTTTCAGAGTAATATTAATTTTCAAATGTGCAAGGAATGATAGAATTAGAAACAACATTTTCCAGCCTCCAATGTAGTAATTAATCAGACAAGGATCATCAATGGCAGCTAAAACCACTGAGTGAAAATTAGTTTAGGCAACAGAATATTTACACGGTGTCAAGGTTTCACCCTACAGGTTAGTGATCAGTTGCAAAGGGAGCAATGTGGTTTTCCCATGGTGAGGTATGATAGTCACTGCTTTAAGTGCTCAGTCTTAGGATCACCAATATGACATTATGTGCCTCCTGATGTGATAAAATAACAAGTACACAACAGCATATGTGAAGTACTTCTGCCCAAGAGTGTTTAACCTGAATCTAATCATGAGAATGTAATCAGAGACATCCTGAATGTGGGATAGTCAAGAGTATAACTAGCCTGAACACTTGGAACAAAGTTTTGTCAAGAAAAAAAAGGAGGGAAAAGGATTGTTCTTGGTTCAAAGACTGAAGAGACATGGCAATTAAATGTAATGTACAAAGCTTCACTGGTACCTGGATTGGGAAAAAGGAAACATGGGAGGCATTTTGGGGACTATTGGGGAAATTTGAGAATATACTTTACAGTAGATGATTTTATGGAATGATTATTAACTTTCTTGGTTATGATAATGGTACTGTGATTATGTAGGAGATTGTCTTTGTTCTTAGGGGATATGAGCTGAAGTATCTATGAGTAAAATCTCATGATATCTAAAAAATAAAATAAATGTTACACATTTTAACTATTAAAAAATCTCATGATGTTTGCAAGTTGTTTTCAAATATATTAATATATGGTATATGTGTGTCATGAGATGTGATATACCTATACATACATATATGTATATATGAGGGACAGAAAGCAAATATATCAAGATGTAAACAAATTGGTGAATCCAAGTGAAGTATATACAGGAATTGAATGTACTAATTTTTCAACTTTCCTGAATATTTGAGATTTTTCAAATTAAAAATATATAGGTGGAGGGAGGACATTTTGTCATCCACAGAATTGCTGGAAAGGCAGGAGAACTAGACTCAGATACTAGGCAGGAACAAGAGTGGCTCTGCAGCCAGAGCCACAGCCATGTTCATGCTCCAAATTGTATACGGCAAGGACCTTGGTGTAGCTGCTGTGGAGCCTTGTGCGCCAGAGCTCTGGACCTCCACACTGCACAGGGCTCTGGCCTCCAGGATGATTACTCCCTCTCTGCTCTGTGTGTCACTAGGACCCCTGCCTGTGATCAGCTGAGTCAGATCATGTGCCCATACCCTAGCTGCAGGAAGTGTTGGGAAAGGCTTTTTTAGCTTCTGTGGTGAGAGAGAAGCTCTGCCTCACTCAGACTCATTAGATGAGAGATTCCCTAAACATAAGATTCATCCACACATGAGAAGGGGCTTCAGAAGCTATCTTTCTACGGCAGCCCTTAATCTAAGCTATAAATCATCAATGGCCAGACAGTGTAGATCATTATGAAGTCACTTGTCTCCATGTTCTGTTCAAGTTCAAACCCTTAGCTGGGCTCTCTGAATCTGCGGATTATATTAATACAAACCCAGGTAGACCACAACTGGATGTTGGAAATTAGAGAAAAGTTGAAACAGAAAAGATAAACAGAGATGGGACCCCCTTGTGAAATTAACCAGGATCCACACATCGTGAATGTAGAGTAAGTTATTTGGAGTAAATTATGCAACCCAACGTGTGATTTGCATGAGATAAAGGTGTATCCCTAGTTTTCATCAGGAAGCAAACAACCTTAAATGAGCTAAAGGCTTAGAGGTCAGAGCATATTATGAAAGTTGGATGCTATATGTTCAAATAGCTAAAAGGGAGCACCAACACGCAGAAAAAGAAATATGTGACTTTAGCACAACCCCAGGGGAGAGAGCCCTGTCAGGCTAATGTGAGTACTTCTATTTCCTTGATAAGTCTCTCTCCACAGTGATAAGGGTGACTCACCGGGCTGCCATAGCTTGATGACATTATTCCTCAATTCAATTTATTGTAATCATCATCAACAAGAGCCAGTTATTGAGCGCTTCTTGTGTGCTCATTACTGCAAATACGAAGATGCATAAGGCCCTTGAGGCCCTTATAATCCACTTGGAGTGAGAGAAGATATACACGGAAGATAAATAACAATAAAAGGTAGCACATAAAGACCAAACGAGGAGTACAGACAAGTGCTGAAGAAGGTCAGATGAGGGACAACATACTGTGGGGTGAAATGGTAACCCAGGCTTCCTTGAGGAAATGAACGTTAGAGGAAGAGTTAATTTGCATAAAAGCAGGGAGGTGGTTCAAGGCTGCCATGCCAGGTAAGCCTAAGAACATGGGTCAAGGAGTTTGAACGGTTGACTTTGTGTGTGTGCTCAGGGAGGGGGAGGCAGGGAGTGAGGATGCCTGTGACAAAAACATACAGAGGTTGTAGATTGCATGGCTAGGTGAGCTGGGTAAGCTAAGGGCCTTGAAGAGCCTTGATGCAGGGCAAGGATGTGAAGAGATTAGCTCCTAGATTAGCTGACCTCCTCTTCTTTATTGTATTTGGGTGCTTCCTTTACTTGCTTTTTTCTCTCCTTTCATTATTTTACTTCTAATTCCTCACCTACAAGTTACTTGTTAAACCCTTTATTCCATGAAACAGTGATTTTTTAAAAGGTTTCCAGTGATTTCTTTGCCATCAAGTGAAGCAGCCTACTCTCAATACTCATTCTCCTTGACCCCTCTTCAGTATTTGGTACCACTTTGATAATGTCACTTTCTTGCTCAAAACCTTCATCGGTTCATTGTTGCTTTGAGAACAAAGTTAAGTCCCTTAGATATTGATCTAAGATCCTTGCTCCAAAGGCTGGCCTCAACTCTCCTTCCAGGTTTATAATAAGAGCTACCATTTATTGAATGCTCTCTTTGTGCCAGCCAGTGTGGCAAGCCTTTTTCATCTCGTTTAATGCAAAAACTCCATGAGGCGGGTCCAGTTAACCTTCATGTTTTACAAGTGTAGAAACTGAGGCACAGCTTACAACTCTAGTCTCAGACTATCACATGAAGTTAATACCTGTATATCTAGATGCATACTTATCTTGATTTGGGTGTATATTACTTATTCCAAGCTTAAGATCTTCAAAACTGAACCCTTTATTTTCCATATTCCCTAAAACTTCTCCCCCTACAAACTTTCCCCATTTTGGGAGGTGATAATTCCTCTATTAAAGTGTTTCAGGCCAAAAATTTTGGAGATGCCTTTGATTCCTCTTGTCTTTTGAACCACACGTCTAATCCATCAGTTTACCGTCAAAATATATCCAGAATATAACCATTTCTCACCACCTCCAACACTATATACTCCTGGTTTAATTTACTGACTACTTCTCACCTTGATTACTGGAATAGTTCCGTACCTAATTTTCCCACTTTCACCTTTGCTCCCTACGGTAGTTCCTCCATGCAGCAGGCCCAGAGAGATACTGTTAAATAAAAGTCATATTGCATCACAGAAACTTTCCAATGGCTCTCATCTCACTCAGTGTAAAATCTAAAGTTTAAATCATGGCCTATTGTTACCTCCTCAAAGCTGACCCTAGCTCCCATTCCTCTCTCCCTCAGGAACTCTTCTCTAGCCACTCTGGCTTCAGTACTGTTTCCTGAACAGTTCAATATGCCCTCACCTCAGGGCATTTGCATGTATTATTGCCTCTGCTACAAATGCTTTTCCCCCCAAAATCTGAAGAGTTTACTCTTTGTTTCTTTTTGGTCTCTTTTGAAATGACAACTCAACAGAGAAATCTTCTCTGATGATCTGTAAAAAATAGCCAACCCCTTCCCCTTACGCCACTCTCTAAATCTTTAGCCTAATGTATTTTTCTTTGTGGGTAGCACTTATCACTAATTGATACACTGGAATGTAAGATTTCAGTAAATATTTGTTGAATGAATAAAAGAAGGTATTTGTCCAAAAGAAATGACAGAGCCAATATTTGAAGCTAGAAATATCTGGTTCTATATCTTATGTTTCAAACCATTATATGCCTATTGCTTCCCTATGTAAACTTTCTGTTCCAGCCAAACTAAGCTGGTGTCTGTTGAAGAATATAGCACAAGTAAGATGGCATCTTTTTATCCCAATCCCTCTCATATGAACATACACCCAATCAAACACCAAAAAATTCTCAACGATAGATGTCAAACACACTTTTAAAAGCATAAATAGACTCACAAGAAAGTGTAGGAAGTCCTAGGGGACAAGAAATGAAGAAGGAACTGAAAACTACAGATGCAAAAGTCAAATATTAGAAAATTGAATTAGCAATATATAAAAAGGATGCCACATCATAGCCAAGTGAGATTTACGTCAGTAATGCAAGACTTGTTTATTGTTTGAAAATCAATCAGTGTAATTCACCATATTAAAAGAATAAAGGAGTAAAAACATCTCAATAAATGCAAAAAAAGCACTTGCGAAAATTCAAAATCCACTCAAAATAAAAACTCTCAGCAAACTAAGAATAGAAGGGAACTTTCTCAACCTGATAAAAGATATCTGTAAAAAACCATGTGAGTAGCATCATACTTGATGGTGAAAGACTAAATGCTTTCCCCCAAGATCAAGAATGAGGCACAAATGTCTGCTTTCACTACTTCTATTCACCATTATACTGGAGGTGCTATGAAAAATAAAAGCTGTACAGGTTGAAATAGAAGAAATAAAACTGTCTCTTATTCATGGTGATATGACTGTCTACATAGAAGATTCTATGGAATCTACAAAAACACTACTGAACATATACTTCAGAAAGAGAAATTTAACTCAAAAGGAAGGAGTGAGGTTTAAAAATTGAGAACAAAGAATTTGGTAAACATGGGTAAAATTAAACATAATAAGGAGAAAGACTGAAAATGAATGAGCTAAGAATCCAATTTAAGAAATTAGAATAAGAACAAATGAATAAAATTAGTAGTAGAAGGAGAGAGTTAATAAAGAGCAAAAATTAAATAGAACTTAAAGATATGATAGGGTTGTTAGAGGCAAAAGGGTTTGTTTTTGGCTAATACACAAACTCCTGACAAGACTAACATTGAGAAAAGATAGAAAGCACAAACAAACAAGATTAGGAATGAAAATACAGTTGCTTCAGAAATTAAACAGATAGTAAGAGGTTATTATGAACAATTTAATACTAATTCATTTGAAAACATAGATAAAGTGGATAAATTCCTCGGAAAATATGTTACAAAAGTGAATGAAAGAAGAAATAGAGAACTTTCATTGTCTTCTAAACAATAAACATCGTTGTTTAAAAAACAATCTTTTCACAAAGGTAATACAAGGCCCAGATAGTTGTATAGACAATTCCTTCCAAGTATTAATAGACCAGGTAATGCTAATCTTATACATTCATTTTTCCAGTGAATTGAAAGGAAGAAAATCTCCCTAACTCCTTTCTCATGCTATTCTTGCCTGATTTTAGGACAGTATGAGAAAAGAAAATTATGGGCCAATCTCATTTGTAAACATTAACACAAAAATCCAAAATGAGTTATTAGCAAACTGAATCCAGCAAGATATGAAAAAAATACATCATGACCAAAGTTTCTTTAAGCCAAGAAAAAAAGTTTAACATTAGAACATTTATTAATTTAAATCACTATATTAACAGATTAAAGAAGAAAACAACACGATCATCTCAATAGGTAGAGAAAAATATTCATAAAATTCAACCCTTATTCATGATTAGCAAAAAAGAAATCTCTTGGCAAATAAAAATAGAAGGAAACTTCCTGGACCTGATATAGAGTACCAAAAAAAAAAATATGGCAAACTTCAGTTTTAATAGTGAAACATTAGAAACATTCCTTTGAAATTCAGAAAGAAGATAAGGGTGTATGCTGCTAAACTCCTGTTCAACATTTTATTAAAAGTTACAGCAACAGTAATAAAACAAGAGGAAAAAAAGAGTCGTGGATTGGAAAATAAGAAAACACTGCCACTATTCACAGATAATTGTTTATGTAAAAATCCAAGAGAATTTGCAAACTATTTAGAATAAGAAAAGCTACTGGATATAATATTAATATTCAAGACTTGATTAATGGAGAATTATAATACAGAATTTTTTAAAAAATCACTTACAAAAGCAATAAAAACAAGGTATTAGTGCTTAAAGCAACCTTATGCCTCAGATCTTTGGCTCACGTCTCTCCTCCGTCTAGAATACTATTACTTAAACTTTCGTAGATCAACATCTAATTCATCCTTCAAATGTCTAGTTCAGGCAGACATTTCATAATATCTTCTTTATCTCAGTTACAAATGACTATTTCCTTTGAAGTATTGTACCTCTACTTTGTACCATTATTAAGATACTGACTTTACGAGTAAATTGATTTATGTAATTTGTCATCTTTCACTAGATCATAGTCTACTGGAAGGCAAGATAGGGATTGTGTAATTGTTCTTTATATATCTCACAGAACATAGCACAAAATCTTATACATAGTAGATCTTTATTGAATAAATTAGTAGCTTCCTAAACAAACAATTAATTGACTTTACAGCTTATAAATCCGTCTCTGTTGAATTCGCAAATCCGTTGTTTGATGTTTCTGGAGTTTCTGAACCAGTCAGGCTGACACCCAGTTCTTGTGAGGCATGCCAGTCTTGAGGCCCAATCTATCATCAGCTTTTCTTATTTCTTTCAGGAGGCACGGTGGGCATGTGGATAAATTTCTGTTGACTATTAAAATTCAGTGCCGGTAGAACCATTGGTTTAAGGAAAATTCCATTGCATTGGATGGAATAAAAACAAAAGAAATCAATAACACCCCCAAATGTGCTCTTCACATAGCTACTTTGTTTGAGACAGTGGCCCTAACTATTTCCTCCCTGCCTCAGTCATTATTATTCTATAGCCTGTTTTGTTAACCATTCACTATTCTAGTCACAGATCATTGGACTGGGCACCATCATAATTAACTGCAAGGCAGCCAGCTGTGCTGGCCCCAGGGAGCTCGGCTGCCTCTGAAATGGCTTGCTTGAATTCTATCCAGTACAGGTGCTCAACACCCACTGTCACCAACCCAACACAATCAAACGCTGTCTTTGTGAAGAATAAAGCTGAGAGGCAGAGTTCCAAACATTTAGTGATAATCTTAGTTGCTTATAAAACTGGAAGCACCTCTCAAAGCTGAGTGAATTGGGGCCTGGAGTTTGTGTGTAGCTGGTAGGGCCCTTTCCCATCCTATCGTGTCTTTTTGTGCAGTCTTAAACATACATGCCTGTCATTATTCAGTTATCAGCTCTTCCTGTAACTCTGAAAAACCTGAGCAGCTGAATCTGTGCAGATGTTCAGCCCTCTTGCATTCTTTCCCCTTTAAAAATCATCCACCTCCCCTCCCTCCTTCCCACCTCCATCTTTCTCATGGTTTTGCCCTTGGCTCATTCGTTATCTATTTGCACTGAAATATACTCGCTCACAAAATGGAAAGACCAGAGGTAGGGCAGATTTTTGTTTGGTTGATGTTCAGTGATATCATGAAAATCTTGGGGGTTTTACATCTCTAAGCTCTGCCATTCTCAGTGTAAGCTTTGTCCTTAGGCTTGTAGCAAGATAGCTGCAACAGTTCCAAATATAGCAATGTCTGGTGGAAGATGTAGAGAGACCATGTTTTTATATGCCTCTCTTTTAGAAATGAGCAAACTTTCCCCAAAAGCTGTATAGCAGTCCTCTCTTCAAATGTAATTGACCAAAATCAGGTCATGTAACCATTCCCAACCCAGTCATCACCAAGGGAGTGGGATCCTCTTAGACCAATGGTTGTCACACTTTAGCATGCACCAGAATAACTTGGAGGACTTATTTTAAAACACAAAGTACTAGGCAGCATCCACAGAGTTTTTGATTCAGTAGGTTCAGGTGGGGACCAGGAATTTGCAATTCTAACATGTTATTAGGTGATACTGATGCTGTTGAACTGGGGACCACACTTTGAGAACCACATGGCTACATGAGGGAGGGATGCACCCCTAATAAAAATTGGGATTCTATTAGGAAAGAAAAAGAAAGAACCAATACTGGGGTGTCAAACCAGAATGTCCACTAAAAATCAAAACTTGAAGCTTACTTCTACTTTTCCTGATTCTTAAAGGAGCAACAAGACATTGTGCAAAGCTATAGACAGAGATGACAAGAAACATCATCATTCTCCTCTCCAAGTTCTCTAGTGTTCAAGGTTCATTCACCCTCCCCTTTAAAACTAGGCCACTATAATTTGAGCTTGTACATTCCATGATTGCAAGTAGTCTAGTCTTTTATTGGGTTCTCTTCCCCGTGTATTTTTTTATCGAAGTACAGTTAATTTACAATATTGTGTTAGTTTCAAGTGTATAGCAAAGTTATATATATATATATATATATATATATATATATATATATATATTCTTTTTCAGATTCTTTTCCATTATAGGTTATCATAAGATATTGAATATAGTTCCCTGTGCTATACAATAGGTACTTGTTGTTTAGCTATTTTATATGTAGCAGTGTGTATATTTTAATCCTAAACTCCTAATTTATCTCCACTCCACCTCGCTATCCCCTTTGGTAACCATAAGTATTTTTTCCATGTCTGAGTCTATTTCTGTTTTGTAAATAAGTTCATTTGTATCCATTTTTTAAGATTCCATATATAAGTGATATCTATGGTATTTGTCTTTGTCTGACATACTTCATTTAGTATGATAATCTCTAGGTCCATCCATGTTGCTGCAAATGGCATTATTTCATTCTTCTTTATTGCTGAGTAGTATTCCATTGTGCGTATATATGTATATACACACACACACACACACACACACACACTGCATCTTCTTTATCTATTCATCTGTCAATGGATGTGTAGATTGCTTCCATTTATTGGCTATTATTGTAAGTAGTGCTGCTATGAACATTGGGGGCATCTTTTCAAATTAGAGTTTTCTCCACATATATGCTCAGGAATGGGATTGTAGGATCATATGGTTACTCTATTTTTGTTTTGTTTTTTTTTTTCTTTTTCTTTTTGTTTTTTTAAGGAATCTCCATATTGTTCTCCACTGTGGCTGTGTCAATTTACATTCCCACCAACAGTGTAGGGGGATTCTCTTTTCCCTACACCTTCTCCAGCATTTATTATTTGCAGAGATTTTATTTTATTTTATTTTATCTTATCCTATTTTATTTTATTTTATATTGGAGCATAGTTGATTAACAATTTATGTTAGTTTCAGGTGTACAGCAAAGTGACTCAGTTATACATGTACATGTATCTATTCTTTTTCAAATTCTTTTCCCATTTAGGTTATTACAGAATATTGAGCAGTGTTCCCTGTGCTATACAGTAGGTCCTTGTTGGTTATCTATTTTAAATATAGTAGTGCGTATATGTCAATCCCAAAACTCCCAATCTATACCTCCCCCCCACCCTTCCCCTCTGGTAACCATCAGTTCATTTTCTAAGTCTGTGAGTCTCTTTTCTTCTTCTTCTTCTTCCTCTTCTTCTCCTCCTCCTCCCCCTCCTCCTCCTCCTCCTCCTTCTCCCCCTCCCCCTCCCCCTCCTCCTCCTCCTCCTCCTCCTCCTCCTTCTTCTCTCTCTCTCACTTTTTTTTTTATTTTTTTTTTTGGCCACACTGCAGTTTGTGGGATTTTAGTTCCCTGACCAGGGATTGAACCTGTGCCCACTTGACTGCCAGAGAACTCCCTGTGAGTTTGTTTCTGATTTCCAAATAAGTTCATTTGTATCATTTTTTAAAGATTCCGCATATAAGTGATCTATGATATTTGTCTTTCTCTGTCTGACTTACTTCACTTAGTATGATAATCTCTAGGTCCATCCATGTAGCTGCAAATGGCATTATTTCATTCTTTTTAATGGCTGAGTAGTATTCCATTGTATATATGTACCACATCTTCTTTATCCATTTATCTGTCAATGGACATTTAGGTTGCTTCCATGTCTTGGCCATTGTAAACAGTGCTGCAATGAACATTAGGGTGCATGTATCTTTTCCAATTATGGTTTTCTCTGGATATATGCCCAGGAGTGGGATTGCTGGATCATATGTTAACTCTATTTTTAGTTTTTTAAGGAACCTCCATACTGTTCTCCATAGTGGCTTACCAATTTACATTTCCACCAACAGTGTAGGAGGGTTCCCTTTTCTCCACACCCTCTCCAGCATTTATTATTTGTAGATTTTTTTGATGATGGCCATTCTGACTAGTATGAGGTGGTATCTCATTGTAGTTTTGATTTGCATTTCTCCTATAATTAGCGATGTTGAGCATCTTTTCATGTGCTTCTTGGCCATCTGGATGTATTCTTTGCAGAAATGTCTATTTATGTCTTCTGCCTGTTTTTTGATTGAGTTGTTTGGTTTTTTTTGATACTGAGCCACACAAGCTATTTGTAAATTTGGGAGATTAATCCCTTGTCAGTCGCATCGTTTGCAAATATTTTCTCCCATTCTGTGGGTTGTCTTTTTGTTTTGTTTATGGTTTCCTTTGCTGTGCAAAAGCTTTTAAGTTTAATTTGGTCCCATTTATTTATTTTTGTTTTTATTTCCATTACTCTAGGAGACAGATCGAAAAACATATTGCTGTGATTTATGTCAAAAAGTGTTCTGCCTATATTTTTCTCTAAGAGTTTAATAGTATCTCATCTTACATTTAGGTCTTTAATCCATTTTGAGTTTATTTTTGTTTAAGGTGTTAAAGGATGTTCTAATTTCACTTTTTTACATGTAGCTGTCCAGTTTTCCCAGCACCATTTATTGGAGAGACTGTCTTTCCTCTGATGTATAGTCTTGCCACCTTTGTCATAGATTAATTGACTATAGGTGCATGGGTTTATTTCTGGGCTTTCTATCCTGTTCCATTGATCTATATTTCTGTTTTTGTGCCAGTACTATACTGTTTTGATGGCTATAGCTTTGTGGTATAGTCTGAAGTCAGGGAGCCTGATTCCTCCAGCTCCATTTTTCTTTCTCAAGATTGCTTTGGTTATTTGGGGTCTTTATGTCTCCATACAAATTTTAAGATTTTTTATTCTATATTTACAGAGTTTTTAATGGATGGCCATTCTCACTGGTGTGAGGTGATACCTCATTGTTGTTTTGATTTTCATTTCTCTAATAATTAGTGATATTGAGCATCTTTTCATGTGCTTGTTAGCCATCTGTATGTCTTCTTTGGAGAAATGTCTATTTAGGTCTTCTGCCCATTTTTTTAGTTACAAAATTTTTTTTTTTTTTTTTTTTTTGCCTTTTAAAATACTTCTATATCTAGCTAAGTTTTTGGTAGTACGGACAAAATATCTTTCATACTTTCCTTTCATCCCTTTCTTTTATACACTTCTATTCCTTTCTTTTTCTTTGCATATTTCCAACCACATTACGCTCTTCTGTTCCCCTTTCTTCCAGCCATTTTAAGTGTATTTTATCTTAACATACTTATAAGCAACACTATCGGTCTGCTCAGACTCCTTGCTCTATTCTCCAGATGATGCACTGCCTTGGTATTAATATTAGGCTTTTGTCTATATCTTAGTTCTTAGTACAGTTGTCTAATTACATTCTGAGAATCTCCATTCTCTCTGGTGGTACTCCAGCTCATTTCTATATTTGATCCTAGCTTACAAAATCTCCCTGGATTGATGTTTGTATGTGTAGGGTGTTATTTGTTGTTTGTTTGCTTTTGCTTTTGTCTCTGATTTGTTCTGTTTCAGTTGTCAATTTCTGCTGGGTTTCTCTCTGAATATCTGATAGCACACTGGGGTTCTGTCAGGTCTTTCCAGAGCCTTATGTCCTAACGGATTCAATAATTGTGTGTCTTATACATGTATGTGTTTCCTAGACTGAATATTCGTCTAATCCAATACTTGGACATTAGTCTGAGGCTTGGACAGTCTTCTATAAACACCTCTATCACCAGGACAAGCAACCCCAAAAGCTTGGACAACCATGAGGAATCAAAGAAACCCCATGCAGGCAAAGGAGCAGGAAAAAAACCCACAAGACCAAATAAATGAGGAGGAAATAGGAAAAATGCCTGAAAAAGAATTTAGAGTAATGATAGTAAAAATGATACAAAATCTCGATAACAAATTAGAGAAAGTACAAGAAACAGTTCATAAGAACTCAGAAAAACAAACAGCAATGGATAACAAAATAACTGAAATTAAAAATACTCTAGATGCTCTAACCAGCAGAATGACTGAGGCAGAAGAACGAATAAGTGAGTTGGAAGATAGAATGGAAGAAATAAACGCCACAGAGCAGGAAAAAGATAAAAAAATAAAAAGACTAGAAGACAGCCTCAGAGACCTCAGTGATAACCTTAAACGTACCAACATTCGAATTATAGGCATCCCAGAAGAAGAAGAAAACAAGAAAGGGTCTGTGAAAATATTTGAAGAGGTTCTAGTGGAAAACTTCCCCAACATGGGAAAGGAAATAATGAACCAAGTCCAAGAAGCACAGAGAGTCCCATACAGAATAAACCCAAGGAGAAATACACCAAGACACATATTAATCAAACTAACGACAATTCAACACAAAGAAAAAATATTAAAAGCAGCAAGAGAAAAGCAACAAACAACATATAAGGGAAAACCCATCAGGATAACAGCTGACCTTTCTACAGAAACTCTGCAGGCCAGAAGGGAATGGCAGGATATACTGAAAGTCCTGAAAGAGAGAAACCTACAGCCAAGAATACTCTACCCAGCAAGAATCTCATTCAGATTTGAGGGAGAAATCAAAAGCTTTCCAGACAAGCAAAAGTTAAGAGAATTCAGCACCACCAAACCAGCCTTACAACAAGTGCTAAAGGAACTTCTCTAAGTAGGAAACACAAGAAAAGGAAAACACCTACAAATACAAACCCAAAACAATTCAGAAAATGGTAATTGGAACACACATGTCAATAATCACTTTAAATGTAAATGGATTAAATGCTCCAACCAAAAGACACAGACTGGCTGAATGGATACAAAAACAAGACCCTTCTATATGCTGCCTACAAGAAACCCACTTCAGACCAAGGGATACATATAGACTGAAAGTGAAGGGATGGAAAAAGATATTCCATGCAAATGGAAGTCAAAAGAAAGCTGGAGTAGCAATACTCATATCAGACAAATTAGACTTGAAAGTAAAGACTATTAAAAGAGACAAGGAAGGGCACTACATAACGATCAAGGGATCCATCCAAGAAGAACATATCACAATGGTAAATATCTATGCCCCCAATATAGGAGCACCTCAATACATAAGGCAAATGCTAACAGCTATAAAAGGGGACATCGACAGTAACACAATTATAGTGGGAGACTTGAACACCCCACTTACATCAATGGACAGATCATCCAAACAGAAAATAAATAAAGACACACAAGCTTTAAATGACACATTAGACCATCTCGACTTACTTGATATTTATAGGACATTCCATCCAAAAACGACAGACTACACTTTCTTCTCAAGTGCACACGGAACATTTTCCAGGATAGATCACATCTTGGGTCACAAATCAAACCTCAGCAAATTCAAGAAAATTGAAATCATATCAAGCATCTTCTCAGACCACAACGCCATGAGACTAGATATCAATTACAGGAAAAAAACTGCAAAAAATACAAACACATGGAGGCTAAACAATTCACTCTTAAACAACCAAGGAATCATTACAGAAATCAAAGAGGAAATCAAAAAGTATCTAGAAACAAATGACAACGAAAACACAACAACCCAAAACCTATGGGACGCAGCAAAAGCAGTTCTAAGAGGGAAGTTTATAGCAATACAGTCCTACCTTAAGAAACAAGAAAATGATCGAATAAACAACCTAACCTTACACCTCAAACAACTAGAGAAAGAAGAACAAAGAAACCCCAAAGTGAGCAGAAGGAAAGAAATCGTAAAGATCAGAGCAGAAATAAATGAAAAAGAAAGGAAAGAAACCATAAGAAAAATAAATAAAACTAAAAGCTGGTTCTTTGAGAAGATTAACAAAATTGATAAACCATTAGCCAGACTCATCAAGAAAAAAAGGGAGAAGATGCAAATCAACAGAATTAGAAATGAAAAAGGAGAAGTCACAACGGACACCTCAGAAATACAAAACATCATGAGAGACTACTACAAGCAACTATATGCCAATCAATTGGATAACCTGGAAGAAATGGATACATTCTTAGAAAAATACAATCTTCCAAGACTGAACCAGGAAGAAATAGAAACCATGAACAGACCAATCACAAGTACAGAAATTGAGGCAGTGATTAAAAATCTCCCAACACACAAAAGCCCAGGACCAGATGGATTCACAGGCGAATTCTATCAAACATTTCGAGAAGAGTTAACACCTATCCTTCTGCCCATTTTTTGATTGGGTTGTTTGCTTTTTGATATTAAGCCGTATGAACTATTTGCATATTTTGGAAATTAGTCCATTATTAGTTGCATTGTTTGCAAATATTTTCTTCCAGTCCATAGGTTGTCTTTTCATTCTGTTTATGGTTTCCTTTGCTGTGAAAAAGCTTTTAAAATTAATTAGGCCTCATTTGTGTATTTTTGTTTTTATTTCCATTCCCCATATATTTTTGAGAATCTTCATGGCATAGTGACATGTCCTGGTTGTCGCTAGTCACCTTAGACTTCAGTGCTTGTAGGCTACCTTGGCCATTCTCCCATACTGCTGGAGCTGAATCATTATCACAAGACCTTCTTTTTATTGGAGGTTTGAAACAACAAGAAGAATTTTAGCAGTTAGGAGAAAAGCTTAAAATTGTATTTTAGACAATGTGGCTTCTACAGTCCTTTTGCCCTACAGTCAATATAACTGTGCCCAGGTGATCTCCTACTAGCCTCCACTCTTGTTAGCTGCCAGCCCACCATTGTGGTGTGGAGTCAACCTACCTATTTTCATGGGAAATGACCTTGACCATATATTCTAGTCAAGGTCCCAATACCCTCCCCCTATACACCAGAGAAAAAAAGTTTCCTGTCATTATCAGAATCTTTAAAGAGATGCAAGCTAGTAATAAAGACAACTGATAAATTTTTACATTATTGTGCAAATCTATTTAGCCCCATATTTCCCCAAACTTCTCTATTCCAAAATTGGATTCTGGCTTTATATTTGCATAGATAAACTAACCATCTCTATTAGCAATCTGTTGCTATGTAAGGAATCGTCTCCCAAATTTAGCAGCTTAAACAACATTATCTCACAGTTTCTGTACATAAGGAATCCAGGAGTGGAGTAGGTGGGTCGTTCTGGTTTATAGTCTCTCATGAAGTTGCAGGCAAGCTCTCAGCTGAGTCTCATCTGAAATCTTGCCTGGGGGAGCATCTGCCTCTAAACTTACTCCTGTGTTTGCTGGTTAGTTCCTCACTGGCTATTTCCTCACTATAGACTCCCTTGGGTGTTCTCTTGACGTGCAACTGGCTTCCCCAGTGTGAGTGATTCAAGAAGTAGCAAGAGCAAGAGAGAACCCAAGATGGAGACCATTATATTTTATAACCTTACTTCAGAAATGACATTCCAATATTTCTGCCATATTCTATTGATCAAAGGAACCAACCCTAGTCTAATGTGGGAGAGTGTGTGAATTCACAAGGGTGTGAATATCAGGAGGCAGGAATCACTGGGGTCATCGTGGAAGTTCGTGATCCAGATATTTACTCCTAATGAGAACTATGCATCCACTCATAGAAAAACAGGAGAAAAGATGCTTTCAACTTTAAAATGGTCATTTTCTCTCTTCTTCTGGTCATCAAGATTTTTAAAATTAATAGGGTCCAGTGTCAGAGCATTTAAACATATCTTATTATTTCTTTTTTTAAAAATAAATTTATTTATTTATTTGTTGGCTGTGTTGGGTCTTTGCTGCTGCACACAGCTTTCTCTATTTGTGAGAAGCGGGGGCTACTCTTCATTGTGGTGCGCAGGCTCCTCATTGCCATGGCGTATCTTGTTGCAGAGCACAGGCTCTAGGCTCGAGGCCTTCAGTAGTTGCAGCACATGGGCCCAATAGTTGTGGCTCATGGGCTCTAGAGCACAGGCTCAATAGTTGTGGCGCATGGGTTTAGTTGCTCCGCGGCATGTGGAATCTTCCTAGAGCAGGGCTTGAACCCAGGTCTCCTAAATTGGCAGGCGGATCCTTAAGCACTGCGCCACCTAGGAAATCCTAAACATATCTTATTATTTCTAATTCAAGTATTTTTGATAAGAAATAGCCATAAAGTTGAAATAAAGGGAGGTTTGCCTTTAACTACCTACGTCATTGTTTGAATATACCTTTTCCTGATCATATGGAAGTCTAGCTAAAGTGAAGAAAAATGAATTCTAAGTACACTAGCAGCTAGAGATTGCCCCATATCTATTATATTTTAGTCATAATTACTTGCGTTAATTTGCACCCTTTTTATTCATTATGTCCCCTTGAAGCTATAACCACTTGTCATACCATTTTCTGGCTGTTATATTTGCCCTGGTGCCCAGGCTCTGTAGAGAGAAATGTGAAATCCTTTCTCTTCTCGCTGGACTCTATCAGGATCACACTGCCATCACTATATACTTTTTTGGAAATTAAAATCACTTTCTCTCATATATGACATAATTTAATCCTCACAACACCCTTGTAAAAGTGGTTTTTAAAATTATTTATTTATTTATTTTGTTTATTTGGCTGCGCCAAGTCTTAGTTGCAGCATGTGGGATCTTTGTTGTGGCATGTGGGATCTAGTTCACTGACCAGGGATCGGACCTGGGCCCCCTGCATTGGGAGCATGGAATGTTAACCACTGGACCACCAGGGAAGTCCCACCCTTGCAAAAATATTGTCATCCCATTTTATAGATGAGGAAGCTGCAATTGGACAGGTTAAGTAAGTTTCCTGATATCATACACCTAGCACAGTAAGCGGCAATGCCAGGATGTGAACCCTGATCCTCTGACCTCAGGGAAAATTTTTTGAACTTTTAATTGAAATACAACACCCACTTATAAAGGTGCATAAATCATAAGTGCAAACCCCAATATATTATGACAAAGATCCCAGATCAAGAAATAGAACTCAGCACCCAGAAAGCCCCTTTCTGCCTCCTTCTAGTCACCACTCCCCCAGAGGTAATCAGTACCTTGATTTCTTTTATTTTTTAAAGATTTATTTATTATTTTATTTATTTATTTTTGGCTGCTTTGGGTCTTCATTGCTGCGTGCAGGCTTTCTATAGTTGCAGCGAGTGGGGGCTACTCTTCGTTGTGGTACGCAGGCATTTCAGTGGGGTGGCTTCTCTTGTTGCGGAACACGGGCTCTAGGCGCATGGGCTTCAGTAGTTGCGGCTCATGGCCTCAGTAGTTGTGGCTCGCAGGCTTAGCTGCTCTGTGGCATGTGGGATTTTCCCGGACCAGGGCTCAAACTCGTGTCCCGTGCATTGGCAGGAAGACTCGTAACCAACTGCACCACCAGGGAAGTCCCAGTACCTTGATTTCTAATGGCATAAATAAGTTTAGTCTTATGGAATCACTGCTATGAATTATGTTGCACAGGGCTTCTTACATTGTGAGATTCATCCATACTGTTGATTAGAATTGTAGTTCATTCATTCTTATTGCTGTTATATCATGTACTCCCTGATATGATGCAATGAAAAGGGCACTTCACATCTGTGATATTCTTCTAAAAAATTCATAATTTTAGTGTAATCATGAGAAAACGTCAGCAAACCCAAATTGAGGGATGCTCTACAAAATGCATGACCTGTACTCTTCAAAACTCTCAAGGTCATGAAAAACAAGGAAATACTGAGAAACTGTCACAGTCTAGAGGAGACTAAAGACACATGACAACTCAATGCCATATGCTGTCCTGTATTGGCTCTTGGAACAGAAAAAGAACATTAGTGGAAAAACTGGTGAAATCCAAGTAAAATCTGTAGTTTAGTTAATAGTACAGTACCAATGATAGTTTCTTAGTTTTTTTTTTTTTAAGGATTCTGTTTATTTTTGGCTGTGTTGGATCTTCATTGCTGCACACAGGCTTTCTCTAGTTGCAGCGAGAGGGAGCTACTCTTCATTGTGGTGTGCAGGCTTCTCAGTGTAGTGGCTTCTCTTGTTGTGGAGCACGGGCTCTAGGTGTGCAGGCTTCACTAGTTGCAGCACATGGGCTCAGTAGTTGTGGCACGTGGGCTTAGTTGCTCCATGGCACGTGGGATCTTCCCGGACCAGGGATCGAACTCGTGTCCCCTGCATTGGCAGACAAATTCTTAACCACTGCACCACCAAGAAAGTCCCAGTTTCTTAGTTTTGACAAATGCACCATGGTTAATGAAAAGTATTTATTGGAAGCTGGTTGAAGAGTATATGAGGGGAAAAAGAATACATGGAAACTCTCTGTACTATATTAACAACTTTTCTGTAAATTTAAAATTATTTACAAATAAAAATTTTAAAAATGGACAATTTGAGTGGATATTTCACCTAAAATGTACAAATGCCTAACAAACATCTAAAAAGATGCTCAAACTCATTAGCTGTTGCTGGTGGGAATGTAAGACAGTATGGCTGCTGTGGAAAACTGTTCGGCAGTTACTCAGACAGTTACACATGAAGTTACCCTATGACTCAGCAGTTCCACTACCCAACAATATTTGGTTAAGGTAATGTAAAGTGTTATGACTAATTTTATTTTGATTTTCCACAATGGATTTGACAAAGATCAGCATATAGATGGGCAAGTAAAGCCATTGGAGTGGAGGTGTTCCCCCAGCCTTCTGGCTTTAGTAACGGAGTGGATGAGAGTTGTACCTATTACGATGGGGAAGACTGGAGAAGGAATAGGCTTTGGGGGAGAATGCAATTCAGGAATTTTCTTTGGGGTTGTTAAGTTGGAGATAGCTGTAAAGGAATGTTAAATACACAGTTAGACATGTGAAACGGGAGAGGTGTGGCTGTAAATATCATTTTTGGAGTAAAGTTGTATCAGTCTTTATTAAGCACACACTGTCCAGGACATGTTCTGTTTGCTATGTCCGCTCTAGAGAGGTGATTTTCTGGGTCCATGAGGGTCAGTTTAAGGGTCCTTTTTCTCTTCTGTACAATGACTATTCAAATAGCATCGTCTCCTACATGAACTACAGTGTCATTGTCACTCCATCTGAGCTGACTGCTTTCTGAAGGCATTTTCAACCTGCTAGTAATGGTTATTCTCCATCAGAGTGCTCAGTCAGTCTGGGGGAAGAATTTTGCTGACTGCAATTTGAAGCTGCCATCAGTTTTAAAGTGAGTGTAGATAAAGTGGCACAGCTCACCTGGGGGTGGGGCTCAGCTTGAGGCTTGACTTCCTACTCACGGATATTGTAGGTGGACCTCACAGTCATTGTGGGCAGTGCCCCCTTTTAGGCAAATCCATCACCAGCACAGTCCCTCCAACAGGGCAAAATATAGAAATTTATAGAAGAGTAGCTCTTCATTTCTCAGGCCTTCTTTTTATAATGGAATGGTTTCTGGTGTTGTCATAACCAGTCTGAATTGTCTCAGACAGGTGAGGCTGGGAAAGATGGTCTTATCATTCCTGAAATAGAGGTCTGGTAGGGGAGCTGAACCAAAGTGCTCAAAAGCAGCTGGCTTAGGAGAGGCGTGAAACTAAACACTGCATATGATCCTGGATTGAAAGAAAATTGCTATAAAGAATATCATTGATAACATTTGAATATGGGCTGTCTGCATGCTAGATAATAATATTGTATCAATGCTAAACCTCCCACACCTGATAATGTAGCTATATTTATCCAAGAGAATGTGCCTGTTCCCAGGAGATTTACAGGGAAGTATCTAGGGACAAAAGTCCAGGATATTGGCAACTTACTCCTAAATAGCCTGGCAAAAGCAACAATAATAATAACAACATGCACATGCGTATACGTGTGTGGAAAGAGAGATGGAGGGAGATGTGTGGGATGTCAAGTGTGGCAAAATGTTAACCATTAACCTACATGAAGGGTAAAAGTTCACTACACTATACTTTGAATTCTTCTGTAAGTTTGAAAGTTTTTTCAAAGTAAAATGTACGCTCAAACCAAACAAAACAAAAAGCTGGTTTCGGTAGCCAGGAAACCTAGGTTCAGGAAGGAAAGGAGAATCCGATAAAAACGTCGAGGGGTCTGGGGTAACTGCTCAGAGTAGGTGTTCTCGGCTTTTTGGTCTTGGTATGTCAGGAAGTGAGCTCAGTGTGATCGAGCAAATTTGAGGCATCTCAGAATTGAATGGCTTGCGAGGGTGCAGTTTGGTTGACGGTCACATATTCTACTAGTGGGGGCTGAAACTGATATATATACTTTTCCAAATTCCTTTCCAGAAAGATAGTATCAGGAAGGCTAACTTGTCCAGAGCTTGTGTGTATGTATGCATCTCTGTGTTTTAATTTTTTCCCAGCTTTATTGAGGCATAATTGACATAAAAATCGCATATATTTAAGATGTACAATATGATGTTTTGATATACTTACATATTGCAAAATGAGCACCACAGTCAAGCTAATTAACACATCTATCACTTGATCTTTTTTCTTTTTTTGGGGGGGTGCAGTAAGAACACTTAAGATCTACTCTTTCGGCAAATTTCAAGTATACCATGCAGTATTATTAACTGTACCTTTGTTTAAATGTAATTCCATTTCTCTTTGTTAATGTGTGTAATACACACACATGCAACTCAAAGCACAAACTCTCCCTGGGTATACAAATTTTTGAATTATCTCCCTAGAGGTGGCCATTGAAGCCTAGAGAGAGTATAAAGCACAAAGATCAAGGAACCTGCAGTCGATACCCAGAGGGTCCAATAGTAAAGGAACAGCCAATAAAGGAGGCCGAAAAACAGTCCTGAAGAGGTATGGAGAGAGTTGACAACTTTCCTAAGAGAAGAAAATGCTTCAAGGAGAAGGGAGTGGCCTACAGTCTGGAACTGCCTTGACCAATATGGTAGCCACTAGCCATAAGTGGATAAATTTAAATAAAATTAAGTCTGTCCTTAGTCACAATAGCCACATTTCAAGTGCTCAGGAGCCATGTGGGTTTAGTGGCTACTGTATTGGACAGCAGGAATATATAACATTTTCATCACTGCAGAAAATTCTGTTGGATGGCATTGGGCTAAAAAATCAAGAAAGATAAGGACCATAACGTGTCCAGTGGAACTTAGTGATGGGGAGGTCATTGGTAATCTTGATGAGAGCAGTTTCAGTAGAGTTGATGGGAGCAAAGGCCAGAGTGAGAAGTCAGTGGAGCGGAGGAGACGGGAGGTAACAAGATTAGATAGCTTCGTCAAGAAGTTGGTGGAGTGGAAACCAGATCTGGTGTAATGACTGAAAAAGGAGACTTGGATGGGGAGATCATCAATTTAAGTGAGAGAGTAAATAATCATTTAAAGCAGGGTTCCTGAGATGCTAGAGAGGCTGGGACTCAGAGCTTGGGTGGCATGACTGCCTTTATCTTCTTCCTTTTTAATAGGAGCGAAGGATAGGCAGAACTACAGGTAGGTCTGTAGATTGGGTGGCAGGAAGTTTAGGGAATTTCTATCTGAAGCTTTCAATTTTTTATGTGAATTTGAATGCGAGTTCATGTGCTGGGAGTGAAGGATGAGGTGGCTATATGACAAGGGAGTAAGAAGAGAACGAAGGCCTGACATTACTTCTGTGGAAAGGAGGAGAGAGAGCATTGTCTAAAGACTTGGTTCTCACACTTGAATGTGCATCAGAATGTCCTGGAGGGCTTGTTAAAAAACACCGAGTGCTGGGCCCCACAATGCAAGCGGTTCTGATGCAGTAGGTCCGAGGGGAGCTGAGAATTTGCATTTCTAGTACACTTCCAGATGGTGCTGATACTGCTGTTTCAGGGACCACACTTTGAGAACCACCAGGTTTTCTTTCTTTCTTTCTTTTTTAAGAACTTTTATTGAGATACAGTTAACATACAATAACTGCATATATTTAGAGTGTACAATTTGGTATCTCAATCTCCCAATTCATCCCCCCCAACCCTCCCTGCTTTCCCCACTTGGTGTCCATATGTTTGGAGAACCACCAGGTTTTCTAAATGACACTGACATTGGAAACCATGAGTATTGATGGTGTTGGTAGGGCAGAGTGTGAGGACAGTCAGGAAGGTTTTCAACTATGGAGAATGTCAGAGAGCTGACTAGAGGAACAATAGTAAGAGTGTTGGTAGAACAGGATATTACCTTAGAAGTTTTGATCAAGGCATCAAGATACAATAGATATTGAAGTGATTAGTGAGACAGGCTACCTTGTATGAATTTTAAAGTAGAGAACCAGTAACTGACTTCAATACTCTTAAACCCTTCACCGGTAGTAAGGATTTAAAAGGATCTGGATGTTGCAGATTAGGGGAGGATTTGTAAGGAAGATTTCTTTCAAGAGGGCTGTGCTGTGAGGTCCCCTCCCCAAGGAGGGGTAGAGGGTGCTTCTCTCTCTACATCAAGTCAGAAGAGAGGAATTTCAAGAGATCACTTAGAGAGCTTGATATGTGTCCCCTGCCATGAGGGAGACAAGGTGAAATGGTGTCTGACTCTCACCTGGAAAATGGAAGAGGCTGGCCAGTGCTCTAAGGGTGGGATCGAAAGTGAATTGCTTCTGTGTTGGGATATGCCTGCACTCCCAGAGGCTGCCAGAGCAAGGCATGTGTGAGTGCACTCCAGGGATCAGACGAGGGCCACACACGCACGAGAGATGTGCAGGCTAGAGGTCCTCTGCAATGCAGCCTCTCACAAGCATCCAGGAAATCACAGAAGCATCCAGGAAAGAGTCAGTTTTAAACACTTGCTGGTGAAAAGCCAATTTACAACAGTAGCAGTCGGGAACTTCCTGTCTCCCTTACCTCTTTTTCATCTCCTTGCTTTGCCTCTGAACTAGCGTTGCCAGATATAGTGAATAAAAATGTGGGATGCCCGATTAAATATGAATTTGAAATAAACAGTGAATACCTTTTTATTCCGTGACTTCTATTAGTTCTATGACTTCTGTTAGTCCAACTTACTGATTACATTTGTATATGCAAAAGAAATAAATCTGAAAGCATGTATACCAAACTGCTAACAGAGCTTATTTCTGGTACCATAGTGAACTTTTACTTTCAACTCTCTTCAATTTTGTTTGAATTATTGTAAATATGAATCACACTGATAATCAAAATCAACAAATTTCTTTTTTTAAACGATATTAGTATCTTGAGAATATCTTAGTCTTTTGAGAATAGCTTTACATGTTACTATTCTTCTCAAAAGTGGTTTCTAATTGCTGTTTAATTGATCTCATTGTATGGCTATAGCATAAAGCATTCAAGACCCTGATTCAGGTTGTATTACATTTTATTAATATGAATAATATTGCAATGAAATCCTTATAGTTTAATCTTGTGCATGTCTTTAATTATTACCTTAGGATATATTCCTAGAAATGGAATTACTGAGCCCAAGAGTTATTGTGTGCTTTTAAACTTAACAAACTTCCCTCTTGAAAGGCTCTTTGTCTACCTACACCAAGTCTACTGCATGTAATTATCAACATGTATTTCGTTTTGATTGTATTTTTTATTATTAGTTTAAATGATATTCTTTCAACTGTTTCTTGGCCATTTGTATTTTCATATTAGTCTGATGGATCTAACAAATGGATATTAGATTAACGGGTGCTCGCAGGGTTTTTCTGTACATCGTGTTGATTTTTGTCACCTACAGCACCCCATAACATACAGACCCATACACATACAACCATTCTGTCAATAAATGCTGGTTGAATGCATGAGTATATGAATGAATTATTTAAAGAATCTGGCCAAAGGAAACCCATCTTGGTTATTTTACTATTGACTTCTTCATGATTTATTCACTCACTCAACAGTTATGGAGTGCCTACTGTGTACGTGGTTCAGTGCTATGCCATTTAAAAATAATAATAAGCATTGGGAATAATTTCAATCAATAAAATAAAACTAGCGAATCACAAATATTCCAGGAATATCTCAGCTGTATAGCACGTTCAGAGGAGTAAGCCTGTCCAAATTGGTAAATATTCTGGGTACGTTGAGATTTATACACTAACTTTAAAATTGTAAATGGCTGTTGAGGAAAATATTTCTACAAGGTACTATGTGTGTCTGTGATTTTTAAAATTTGGTGCTCCATAGATGTAACTATAAATGGATGTGATGCAGGGATGCACGAATGAGTTTGTTACTCTGCTCTGTATGTGGCAAATGTCTTCTTCATTCTGTGAAACTTTATTGATTGGGATGCCCTGAGAAACCTTTGGGTGTCACTGCTTCTCCCTTGTGATCTGCTGTTGCTCTTCCTGCCACCATCACCATAGCCCCTCCATCCATCTCTGCTTCTAATCTCTGTTTCTGCTGTCAATGACTCTGCCCATTTTTGTTTCTTTCTTCTGTTCTTTCTCCAATGCCTCTTGGCTTTCAACTGTGAAAAAGAACCATATCTGTATATGTATAGTCTCCAGCTGTTAAGTGTTGCTCTCCTTTTGGGTTGCAACCCAAGTAGTCACCTCCCACTTGGAGTAATTCTGTCCCTTTTGTAATCAGAGGCCAGTATATTTTGGCCATGTTGTTTGATTCTGGACGCCAAAGGGTAGCTTTTTCACTATAAAGGTGTTTTTGAGCTCCTTCCTGAGGGTTCTAGAAGTCCAGGTGCTAGACAACAATTGTATCGTAGTATTGCTGGCATCATATGAAAGTGCAGTTTTCGACAAGGGCACCCCAACCGTGGGTTTGGTCCCACCGATAGCTCTTAAAGGCTGATAGATTTTCAAGCCAGTTCTATCACACTGCTAATCGGATTTTCTGAAGTCACTTCTGACATCCCCTAATTCATGTTCTTTAGAGATTTTCTCATCAATATCTAAACCCATCAGCCCCATGGAGGGATGGGAGTTTTCCCCACACCCCATCCTGCTGTGGTGGTTATAAGCTTCCAGGGAAATAAATCCTAGATCTTCTTCAGCACGTGTTTGGAGTCCCCTTTCTTAGGCCGATGAGGAGGCTGCATTTCCTTATCAGTAAAGGAGTCCTGAACCCGAAGTTGTAACGAGGAAGAGAGAAAAGAACCAGAATAATGTTTTAGGTAAGCTCAGACACCGCTGACATGAGTGGGAAGCAAAACTGTATTGTCAGAAGAAAATCCTCCAGTTTTAGGGTCTTGGTGCCTTTAACTGGAAATTCTGACAAAGGACATTCAAGCATGGTAGATTCTTAATAAAGTGTCTCGTTTGTGCCACCTTTAACAGCCCTTTCTTCTGAGAGTGTACTGGGAGGATGTGGGGGCCGGGGAGGGCGAACAATTCGGCGGCCGCTGTGGAGGCCGCTGTGGAGGCCGCTGTGGAGGCCGCTGTGGGAGAGTGCCCAGGGCCGAGGGGAGCGCGGACGGCAGAGGGAGAGGAGGGCGGGGCGGGGCCTGCCGCAGCCTGAGTGCGGCAGGCCGGCGGGTGGGCGCAGTGCAGTGGTCGCAGGGGTGAACAGGAAGTGCTGTCTGTCAACAGCCGCCACTACCACCAACACAGCAAAGCGTAACGTCTTTCCTTACAGACGATTCCACCTGCCTTTGACACCAGGAGCCACACAGCGGCTCGCCGGTGTCTCATTGAAATGGCCGCCTGTGTGGAGTTCAGAGGGGAAAAGAATGAAGTAGGTTTTCCTTCTTCCCTTTTACAGTAGCCCCCACGAGAGTATACATTTGAGAAGGGCCAAAGTCTGTTTGTGAAAAGGAACCTCTGAGGGGAGATACAGCACCTAAGACCAAAGACCCTAATTTTGCCTCAAATTTTGGCTATACTGTTTCTATAGAGACCAAAGGGAAGCTTTGGCTCCCCCACTCAGCTATTAAAGTTTAGTGCATTGAAAAGTGTCTTCATGCTGTGATACCCTTTCAGGGAGGAGAATAGGGTCTGAACTAATCCATGAAAGTTGTCATGCTATGAACTAGTAGTCAAGCTTTTTCCTTTCAATTGAATCTAAAACTATACTGTACTTCACACTTGATTGGTCCTTCAGATGGAAGGATTCAATATCCCTGCTGGAAATCCGCTCGTCTTCTTCACACAGTGCTGTTGAAGGTGGAAAGAACTTATTTCTGAGGCATAATTACCAGCTGTAACATATGAAAAGTCGTAAGGTTATTTAATTTTCTTCCTTTTCTTAAATTCTGGTCAAACTCTTGAAAATGCTAACTTTTATTTCCCCCTTTGACAAGCTTGTTTACCAGACTGTGTCTCCATGCTTGGGCTTGCTGTTTGTCAATAGACATGGGGATCTATACATGCCTCACCAGCTTTTCTTTCCTCAGGATGATAGACAGACATACAGCATAAATGTATTGAAGACAAAAAATATCTTCTGAATGCAGCCGTCAGTGAGCCATTGAATGTCCTGTAGCAAAGGTAACGGGTCACTTATTTACCATGAAGACTGGGATGAGAACTCAGGAATCTGAGCGGTGCTATACCAATTGTCTAAGGGAAAGGACGCTTTTCCTTTCCCACTCAAAGAGTTAGCTTTGTTTATTTGCACATGTTTTAGATCAATAACTGGTGATAGTAAAGGCAGAACAAAAGCTCTAATAACCATGAGCCATCTGCAGTGTGAATCGACATTTCCCAAGTTAAACACTACTGTCTTGTGAATGAATACATACACTGTATATGATTTTTTTAATTGAAAAAAAATGCCTTGATCTAGCTACACCAAAAGGGGGCACCAGGGTATTAAAGAAGTTTTCATGTTTTCAGAGACTATAGATGAAATTAAATGAAGTTTAGAGAGGTTTTTAGTATAATTAACATGTACATGATTTTTAAAACTTGTTATTCTAAAAAATTGGTTGGGTAGTTTCAAGGATTTTGGTAAGATTGTTTTGATATCTCAGTGGAATTTTCTGTTGGTTTGGGGCGATTTCTTTGGAGTTTGATGGCATAAATGCAAAAAAAAACATATTTGACTTGATGAAAAATAATATAAAGAAAAATCGCATATATATTTCCTTAGAATTCCATCGATATTAATACTCATGGTATTTTGCATTGAAATTTTGCTATATTCTGTCTTTAAAATAGAAGTTTGTCTCTTCTTTGTTGTCTAAGACACTTAGTACATATGAATATTTGTTTTTATGTATCTGTGTCTAGGTAGAAAATATTTGGCATTCTGTATTGGATTTTCTGAGAGAAGGATGCAGAAAGCAGGGACCTGGGGGTTATGGCAAATAGTAGCTAATTTAGAGATCGAGTGCTATTGCTCCGAGAATCCAGAAGGAATAAATAAAGAGAATAGAAAGCATTTTCTGGAAAGATTTTCAAATTGTACATTTTGGTTAATCCTGCGTTATTTTTGTGATTCCAGTAAAAAGAATTTAGTGGAAGAAAATAGAGAGAGACAAAATATTCTTAATGAGGTTGTAAATATATGCAACGCAACTAGATGCCTCTGCTGCTTTAATGTCACTTATGAGGAGTAAAAACCAGTTCGATTTCTAATTTTGTTAGTGATTAAGTGCTATTTATGTTGTCTTCCCCATCACCATGATCCTGTATCCCTTTCCCTCCCCCACATGAAATAGAGACCTTTTATATGTAATCAAATCTGAACTGGTTGGTTAGCTAATAATTCCTCTTAAAAACGGAAATCAGTGGCTGCGTGATCCTGTTTTCTCTGTATCTCTCCACCGTTTTTAAAGATGGCTGCAATCTAAACAAACTGGGCTGTCTTTTCACAGACAGTTTCTCCTTTTATTCTTAGATGTCCAGTCACAGCTTCTTAAAAAAAGATAAAATGATAAATTTAGTTCTAATCATGTTTTATAGTTTAATTTTACCCAGCCTTTGGTCTTGCTCATTATTTTATGCTTTGTGATGATTTATGGAATCATATATTATGCAATGCAAGGCAATTTACAAGCTGCTATTACATCCCTGTAACTTTTATGAAATATGTGACTAATTAGTATATTGTTTAACTGGGAGAATTAGATTAAAAAAACAAATGTCTTTCAGGTTTATTTGAAACATATGGACTTTATTCACCTGAAGTAAATATTCAGGTACAATAAATTGTTATGGGTAGTGCTGGATGATAGCTATAAATTTATTTTAAAATATAGCAATACTAAAAAAAGTTATAAACAAAAAATGTGGCAATACTGAGAAGTTTTTATGACTCTTGTTTATTTGACATAAAATAGAATAAGATTATTGAATTTCATGTCTTTTTGTTATCAACAGCGTAGAGATTAACATGTACAGAAATGTCCACTTAAAGGCAAGGAAAGAAAAGTTACTGTCAATTTCTGTTTGTTGGGGTTCTCCCCACGTGTATTATAGAGGATGTTTGGCTTGATCATGAAATATTTAAAAGGTGATCAACAAACACTGCTCCATGTAACTGGGTATTTTCAAAGCTGTATTTTTAAAAATAGTAGTTGTTTAGTTAATAATAATTGCATTATATTACGTCTGCTTTAAGGAATTAATAGTCCTTGGTGGCACTGAAAAACAAAAATCCTCTTTTCAGGGCAATGCTCTGTAACTTGCTTATATACAAAATATTATATAAATATATAAATAGATATTCATATAAGCATTTTATTTCTTTGTGTGCTCTTCAGGAGGTGCTGCCACTTTGACAAAGGGTCGATATGACTGGCTAAATCAAGTATTACACATTTTTGGAATAACAGAAAACCAGACTAGCCAAGATCTAAAAATGCAATTAATGATGATGCTGATGACCAGTGTTTTATTGTGGCTTCAGTCTTGTGCTTTAGGAGGTCTTGTGTGGGATTTCAGTATTGTTCCATTTTGGAGAGATATGCATATGGTGGTATTTGTACAAGGTCACAACAGGCAAAGTAATCAAAAGTAGGTCAGTTTTTGATCTATGCTTTTTAGTTCTTTTGCCTAGCATTTCTTATGACAGGATTTCACATCAGTGCCATAAAGAATTTTTCTTGCTTTAATTTTTTTTCCAAAAAGTCAGTTTACTAATGCTTAAAAATTTGTCCATCCACATGTTCAATAGCTTATTTTTGTGGTGTTTTCAAGTCACCTCTCCATGGAAGCAAATTAGAGGCCACGTAGAGCTTATGAAAGAACCTGAAATACAGAAAGGTCTCCAAAGGAGCTATTCTCCTTGAGGGAAGCTCTCTCCGGATTAAAAAAAGAAAAATCAAAATCACAGCTGCAAGGGTCCCTGAACTTTTCCCTGGCATGATGTGTTCGTTGAAAACTCTGTATAGAGGGGTTTCACGTTAGATAGGTAGTTTCTTTTTACAGATCGATTTGCCTACACAAGCACAATCTGTGGGAGTTTTCGGTCACAAGTTTTGTGTTTTTTCCACAGTCCAGCTCAATTCCTGTATGTGGAGTGAAAGGGACATTTTGGCTTCTGATTATAAAGACAGGGAAGAAGTATAGAAAAACTAATGGAATGAAGGGAGAAAAGAGTATTCAAGGCAAGTAATCAAAAGGCAAAATTTTCTTTTCAAATGAAATTCTCTCTTACTCTAAAACCAGACATTCCACATAAGAATCTTACCAAAAAGAGCTAATTTCAGAGACTGAAAAATATGCATCCTGCCCAGCTTCTCACAGCACCTTTTAAAAGTTGGGTTTTGATGTTTGAGGCAGTAAAACTAAAACCTCAGAACAAAATTTGACCCCACAGAAACCAGATGGAGCTACACATTGTTTCCCTAAAAGAGATAAGCAGAATAGCTGAGGTAAAACTTGAGGACTGATTTGACTTGTCGGTCAGCAGAGCTGCAATCTCTAAATTCACAATGGATTTACCAGCTTAACTGGCCTTAATGCAGCTGTTTATTAGAAATTGCAGTGTTATTTGTCAGTGTTGCTTGAGTGATGTGATTAGGAGTAGGATGGCCAGGATGAAATGAAAGAGGTGTTCCCAACTTCACAGTTTAAAACATTTCCCCGAACTGATATGGGGACAATACCAATCTCTCTATTTATAAAATTGAGTTCTCTCAGTTTGAATAGTCAGAACAAAGGTGCTAATCTGTAGTTCTGAGAAAGGCCAATTATGCCCTCTGCATCAGACAGGGTCTAGTATGATTCTACATAATTGCCAAATCAGATGCACATGAATGTAGTTTTATTATTTATTCAAACCCCATTAACCCAGTGTTTATGTCACATGGAACTGGGTGCATTTGCAATAAGTTCACCTATATAGAATTGCTCCACCTCAGCTTACAAAAACGTGAAGAGACATTTAGGATCAGTTTGAAACCATTGGGACAGTTCTGAATTAGAATGAGCCGGTTAGGCAAAGCAACCAAAGCTGGAGTATCTCAGAAGTCCCACCCTTTGTACTTTAAAACCACTTTTCTTAATCATTTTCACATTTTTCATTTCATTAGATTCTTTATCACAGTCTGAGAAAATAGATATTTAACCCCATCTTCCAGATGAGAAAACTGAGGCCCAGAGAAGAATTCACAAGACTTTCACGAAATCACATGGCCAGTTAGCAGCAAAACCCCAGTCAGCATGACTTTGTTAAAGCAAGCGTGATACTATGGCAGCTTGCAGACTTTTGCAGTGGGCTCACAGAGCAGTCTTGTTTGGCCCTTGCATAGTGTTAAATACATATTTTTAAATTAGTTGCTATCATTAAAAAATTGAGAGAAATTTCACTTTATTAAAAATCAGGATTTCCAGACTTGGGGGAGAAGCAGCAAAAGATTTGGCAACCCTGGACCATTTCTCCCAGGCTAGCCCTCACTAGGACTGAGCTGTGGCTCCCCTGCCCCACAGTGCAGACCTTCTCCACTTTGCCAGCCTCTGTCAGGCCTGCCTGGTTACTTGTCTAGGTCCTGTGAATATTTGAGCTCTAAATCCCCCACACTAAACCATTGATTAGCAACCTTTCTTGAGTATGAGGTCCCATTTTAAACTGAAAATAAAATGGCAACCTCTGTCTTCCCTACCAGGTAGAGGTACCTTCAAGGCCAAGTATGGAGTGTTATTCCTCTTGGAGCCCCCCTAGATCCTAGCATGATGACCAGCACAGAGTGTGCTCTCAGGAAATTGCCAGTGTGGGGAGGGCATGACAGCTGTCCTATCACTAGAGTTTTCACCATACTGACCTGTAGAAAAGTTCTATAAATCGGGTTTTGAGAAGGGAATCAACTGCATTAGACTTGAGAATTGCAAATCCTACTCCTAACTGAACAGAAACTCAAACACGTGCATTTTGCTCATTTGATCTGAAAGCTACATCTGCAAGATCCCAAACAACTCTATGGATAAAATGTATCATTGAGATGATGCTCTGGATTTGTGTAGATGTTTCCGGTTGTGTAGACATGACCTCTATGGGCTGACAACTCCAACCTGGGCCAGTTACTCAGAGTATGGAGCATCACATGAGATGCCTGCTTCCTTGTGACCATGGCCTGAAAAGTGCCATTGTCAATTTCACAAGCTTTTCTCTCAGAAATAATTGAATAATTTAAAGATGCCAGTCAGCACAATGCCATGTCTGTATTTTGGGGGTGGAGAGGTAGGGGTTGTAGAATGTCTTCATGTACAGCAGGCTTTCCCCTCTGAACTTTTCCAGCATGATCTGTATTATTCCTGCGGCATTCACATGCACAGAATTAGAGAATGTTAACTGATGTCATGTTTTGGTTACAAAATGGCGGCCCGGAGAGACTTGTCCAGGGTGTCTGGTTCCCGGTTTGTGGATTCCAGTTGTCTTCACTAGATGACAAATCTCTTTGAGGGTAATGACTGGGCATTAGTCATCTTTGTGCCCTTCCCAGCACATAGTATAGTGCATCTTGCATGTGGTTGGCACTAAGTCAACTTGAGTTCTCATGAAGGCCGTGACATTTTCAGACTGATTTGGGATATAGAGGCCATGGTGACTTCCTTGTCAGGCTTGCATTTTAAAACAGGAGACCCTCAGTATGGCTGCACACTAGGATTTTCAAGTGAGCTCAAGCCAAGTATTTGGTGGCAAATAAAATGGCTCCTGAAGGCATGCTTTTGAAAAGAATTTGATTCTATTTCTTAAGAGCTTTTTTGGAGGAGTACAGCAGACAGAATATTGTGTGTTTTTTTCTTTTATTAGTGATCCAATAGATATTCCTTTAAAAAATACTACACACAAAATTTGAAGGCTCCAAACTGATCTGACTCATTAGATTTAATGAAATCCAGGAGAAAGTACTTCCTGAATCCTGAGGCCTTTCATATTATCCTTTACCTAATTCTTTACAAGTGATTTTTCAGCTAGTAAGTGCCAGAAATAGGCCTATCTGCGGAAAGTGAGTACATTTTCCTCCACAATATGACAATGCTATCTGACAGCTATTAGAACTTGAAATTCAGGAGCTTGCAAAGTAATTCTTCAAGTGTAGCTCGTTTCCAATAAAAGCATTCAGTGTTCTGTTTTTTTCACTTCATTGAAATTCATTTAAAATTTCTCTTCCATGGAAACACTTTTGTATTTCTATAATCATTATGTATGTGCTTTCTGGTCTTATACTTTTTTTAAGCTCTTTATTGGAATATAATTGCTTTACACTCTTGCACCAGCTTTTGAGGTACACCAAAGTGTATCAGCTGTATTTATACATATATCCCCATATCCCCTCCCTCCCACGACTCCCTCCCGCTCTCCCTGTCCTGGCCCTCTAAGGCATCACCCATCATCGAGTTGATCTCCCTTTGTTATACAGCAACTTCCCACTAGCTATCTCTTTTACAGTTGGTAGTGTATATATGTCTATGCTACTTTCTCACTTCATCCCAGCTTCCCCTTCGCCCCCCGCCCCCCCAACCCCGTGTCTTCCAGTCCATTCTCTGCATCTGCATCCTTATTCTTGCCCTGTCACTGGGTTCATCAGTACCATTTTTTTTTTGATTCTGTATATGTGAGTTAGCATACAGTATTTGTTTTTCTCTTTCTGGCTTACTTCACTCTGTATGATAGACTCTAGGTCTATCCACCTCATTATATATAGCTCCATTTCACTCCTTTTTATGGCTGAGTAATATTCCATTGTATATACATATATGCCACATCTTCTTTATCCATTCATCTGTTGGTGGGCATTTAGGTTGTTGGTACAGCCAGTATGGAAAACAGTTTGGAGCTTCCTTAAAAAACTAAAAATAGAGCTACCATATGATCCAGTAATCCCACTGCTGGGCATATACCCAGAGAAAACCATAATCCAAAAAGAAACATGAACCATAATGTTCATTGCAGCACTATTTACAATAGCCAGGACATGGAAGCAACCCAAATGGTCTTATACTTTTAAAAATAATTTATTTCCATAAGATCTTTTTAAAATTTAACATTGAGATAATAGAAACATGGCATGTATA
Organism: Hippopotamus amphibius kiboko; assembly: GCF_030028045.1. Taxonomy (NCBI): domain Eukaryota; kingdom Metazoa; phylum Chordata; class Mammalia; order Artiodactyla; family Hippopotamidae; genus Hippopotamus; species Hippopotamus amphibius. The sequence continues at coordinate 16,493,061 of NC_080203.1, read as the reverse complement.
AATGTTGTTTTGCTTTTTAAAAGTATTAGAAAACCATTCCATTTTTATTCTCCATCACATTTGGGTTTTGGAGGTTCACCTCTCCAAATTCTGTTTCCAGTAGGAGTTGCTGAGAGATGCTGAGAATGGCGACTCAGTGCTAAGGTATACATACACAAGTTGACTAACTTCCAAAATGGCAGCGATCCCGAGAATCCAGAAAGTTCTTTTTCTTTCCAAAGGAAGTATCACTCTATCTCTGGTCAAAATAAATTGGGTTACAGCCTTAGCTCTGCCATTTCCAATTAGTGAGAACTTCAGAAGTTACTTAGCCTTTCTAGGCCTCATCTATAAAATGAAGGATCATCACAGGGACCAAACCCATAGGGTTGTTGTGCACATGAAATAGGCTAATGCAGGTAAAGTGCTTTGCCCAATGCCCAGCACAGTAAATAGCATTTTCAGATTATTATTATCAGTAATAATAATTCCTAGCTCAGTTCTGAGTGGTATTTGGAACTCTCGTACAAAAAGTCAGGGAGAAAAGGAAGCAGCTTTTCTGGCTGGTGCTATAAAAAGATATGAGGCTTTTAGAAGTACAGTCAGTCCATAGCTCTACCCTCATCCCCGGAGAAGTGGCAAGAGATGAGCAGGACTGCACAAAACCACCCTTGATTGCTGCAAAACAAGCATAAATCGCTCCAGTTTACAGTTACTGGAACCCACAGGATGGTCAGCTACAGCAACCCCTGGCCTGCCTAAGACCCCTCTTGCTCACTTTAAACTTGCTATCTTTACGGCAACAAGGAGGTGGTGTTCATTTTGTACCCACGAGGCTGTCAAACACTCAACATAAATTGTTTCTGGGAAGAGATTATCTTGGGAACGTAAAGGACAATCTTCGGCTGGCTGTATGTGTAATCATTTATCATTTTGCTAACTACCCTTAAAGACCAGGGAAACATTTTGCTCTCAGCAGCTCCCAAACTCTTCAGCATCTTTTCATTTACAAAAATAAAAGTTGGTGTAGAGTTTTAGAAAACTCTTCATTTGCCAGCCAGTCTGTGTGAAAATGATTTTAGATTTGGAAAATTCGTGTTGCGATTGAAAGTGGCTTTGGTCTTTCTGAGCATTCTGCCTTCTTGTCCTCATCTTGATGACCTCTCTACCTACATGCCCTTTCAAATGCAAACTGGCATCTCTAGGCTTCACACTGCAGGTTAGACACTGGGTGTACTTTGTGCCTGGGATGGGGGAAATAAAAGACGTGGCAGCAAGGAGCACTAAAAGTAATGTAGCAGCCACTTATTAGGCATTTTCCTTAAGCCAGGTACTGCAATGAATGGCTTTCATGAGTTCTTACTTAATAACCCCCCCAAACCTGTATGTAGTAGGAAATATTATTTTCATTTTACAGAAGAGAAAGCCGAGGCTCGGAGAGGTTAAATGACTTTCCCAAAGGTCATATGGCTGGTAAGTGATAGAAATGGAGATTCAAGACCAGGCTAGTTGCACTCCCGTTCTTGCGCTTTTAACTACTGTGCCATATTCTTCTCTGATAATATAAAAATATTGGGTCCCCTTCCCCCCACCTCTCAGGAAGTTGGTTCACAGTTTGGATTTCTCATCTTTGTCTTGGAAGACTTTGACCTCAGTTCCCTTGGTTGAATGAAGAGGGGACAAAGTGGTGAAAACTTGAGGCTAGAAGCATTGTCCGGGTCAGACCAAGCAAATCCCTGTACCTTACTCTACTGACTTCAAGTTGAGATTTTACAGAGAAACAAATTAACTTCAAATCCTGCTCTGTCACTTGCTAACTGTGAGAACATAAGCAAGTCTCTCTGACCCACAGTCTCCTCTTCAATAAAATGGGATAACTCCTACTTCATAGGACTAGTGAGAGAATTAAATAAGACATTGCACAAAGGAGAGATCATGGGGGTACTGCTTAGATCCGAAACAACAGCACCAGAATCCCAGCTTCCCTCATGTACCAGTTGTGTGACCTAAGGCAATTTGCTTAAGCTCACGTGGCTTCATCTGTAAAATGGGGGTAATAATAGCACCTACTTCATAGGATTGCTGTGAGGACTAAGTGAGTTAATATATGCCAAGCCTTTAGACAGAGTCTGGCCCGTAATAAATATTCCATAATTTTGCTACTATGCAAGGCCCTTGACACCAAAAAACGGCAGCTTCTATTGTTATGGTGTTGGCCACCAGTCCCAATTGCCTTCAGAAATAGTCCCAGCCTACACACAGTTCCTGAGAACTCAAACAGAGGTCTATGTCAGATAAATCTGAAACAACTTGCTGTAGTTTTCCTCAAGTAAGGAGTGAGGGCTCCTTATCATATCATTATGCCCAGGCAGAGGGAGGGAGAGTATGTGGGTCTGTGCTGGGGCAGAGGGGCGGGGAAGAAGATACTCAAAGTCACCCTAGAAGAACTCTCTCTGGGATTGTGATTTCCCATCTACAGGCTATCCAGAATCAGGAACTGTCATGCATCTCCTTCCTCTCAGGCCTCTTACAGGTTGTGAAATATTCCTTTTCTCCTGAGGCATAAGATGGGTAGCCCAGAAATGGCTTAAAAGATGAGGAACTCCCACCCCTGACTAGATTCCCTGTGTAGGAGTGGAATGGAGAGGGCTGCTGAGGGTGACTGGGGCAACTTTTCATTTTGGTGAGGAAACCTTCCAGAGGGATGCTGTGTGGTTTATGGATGTGCCAGATGGCTGTTGCACAGTGTTAAGTAGTGGCTGTGAGCTCCATAAGGACAGAGGCTGGGTCTGTTTACCCTGAACACCTAGCCCCCAGGGTTTAGTGTACTCTAGGAAGGCTCAGAAAGGCTGGGGAACCTGAGAGAATGGAATGATTTGCAGGGATACTGGTAGAGCATATACATTTATCCTTCCCCCCTCCACACACACCCCCAAAAAGAGGGGGCATTAAGTCCCAATATCCATTGGTTACCTCAGTACCAAGTTAGACAAAAATATTTCCCCAAATCTCCCTTCTTTCCTGTCCAGGCCACCATTGTTTCTCCTCAATTTGGGTTACAAGTTTTTTTTTCTTAGTTCTTTTCTTCCTACAGAACCTTGATTGCGGCTGGGTATATAGCATTTATGTAAATTTCAAGTGCCACTCCTATTTGTCTCTGGGTTAACCTAATGGTTTATGTTAATCTCAATCAGATCTGCCACTCAGACCTCTTATCCCTTTAACCTTTCACCTAATTGCTGGGAGCCAATTTCCTTCAAGGACCTGTCTATAGAGGCTTAGTCTATTTCTTCATCGTCTTCCTTCCTTCCTTCCTTCCTTCCTTCCTTCACTGTTGAATATCTATTCCATTTGATTGTTCCCAGAAGCAGTGAGTGGATGATTTCGTGTGTTCCTGACACATGATAACAATGTACAGCCATCATGAAACTGTCTAATTGCTTCCAGAAAGATCTATATGCACAGTTACAAGCAATAACAGGACTGATCTTGCAAACACAATGTGAGTGGAAGAAGACTGACACAAAAGAGAAAATACTATCATGCTGCAAGATTCCATTTATATTTTGCCTCAAAACCAGGCAAAATCAAACTTTTTAATCTTGGGGGACAGTGACCGGGAGGGGGAACTGGAGTGGCTTCTGGAGTGGCTTCTGGAGTGTCGGTCAAGTTGTATTTCTTGATCTGGGTGCTGGTTACAAGAACATATTCAATTTTTGAAAATTCCTCAAATTGAACACTTACGATTTATGCATATTTCTGTAGTAGGTTGTACTTCAATGACATTTTCCCCAAAGTCAGTGTTTATTGAGCCCCCACTACATGGAAACTTCTGTGCTGTGTGACACTGGGGATTCTTTTCCCTTCCAAAGAGGTCAGAAAATAAAATCTGAAATAGGCAAAGTACCCCTTGAATTTCCCCTTGATGATTAGACTACCTGCAGCCAAACTCTAGTCTATCTTTGGGGTCCCCCAAAGACCCTTCCAAGTCTACCTCAGCCCACCTCATCTTCCTTTGCTCAAATGCTCTTCTTTTCTACTAAATGCTGTTAAATATCGTTTCTTCTCTTGCATTGCTATTTATCAGTTTCCAGCGAACTTGCCTGGACTCCACAGCTTCACTTTAAGCCCCTCAAGAGCAGAAACCTAGTTATACATTTCTTTGTAAATTGTGCTGTGCTATCCCACAGCATAGCATAGCATAGCGTGGGGCTGGACACAAATGGCCCATTCATAGCTGCAGTCAAAATAGACTCCAATACCCAGAGAGGAGGGAGACGGAAAGCTCTTCCATGATCAGGCTGGATATGATTTTCCTTTCTCTTCCATTTCTAGGTCCACCCAACATATTCTCTGCTTTCACATGTAAGTCTTTGGCCAATAGTTTTCCAGATTTCATGTTGGCATGATGTGGTCTTTCCCTTGAATTGGGACCTATGACTCAAATATGTATTCAGGTTTGGTGAGGCTGTCACTTTAAAGAATCAGTAGACCCTAGCATTTTTTAATATAACATTCATAGCTTCAGCTATTTATGAGTGGGTCTTAAAGGCCCACGACATGTAGTAATTTGTAATTTTGCTGAGGCATAAATTTGAATTGCACACACTTCAAGGCTGATGTGATAGAGCAATTGGTTTAGTAAGAATGTGATGGTCCTTAGGAGAAAATAGAAGTTTTATGGAGGAAATTTTATGCCAATTATATAATTGTGGAATTTGTGAATTGGAGGGGGATTAGAGATGAAGTTTTCTGGATGCCCTTCCTGAATGTCAAGGGTTTATTGTACTTAACAATTTCCTCGTCACAATAGTCTGAGATTTAGTCTTGAGATATTTGTTTCTCTGTAGCATTCATTTAATTAAAATGTTCTTAAATGCAAGGCATATAATGAAATGCTTATTGAGAGGTGGGAAGAGATTCAGAAGAAAATGAGATTTTTCGTACTGAGTGAGAGAGGAAGATGGGGGCGAGTGGAGAGAGAGAAAAACAAGAAATGACACTGAGCGAAGAAATTGGGAGTCAAGGATCTTGGGTTTTTTTAGTACCAGTCTGCACTGAAATCTGTTTGTTTGATAGATGAACTGACCGGCTTTGTGGCTTTGGGTGGGTTGTTCAACCTTCTCTGGTCTTCAGTTTCCCTATCTGTAAAGTGAGGAGGTTTGAGAAGATTATCTCTTAGGTACTACCAGGCATGACATTATAGGAATTTATGACCAAAAGCTGCATTTCTGTTTTCGTTTGGAGCTGTGTTCTCAGTGATGCCCTCCAGAAGAGACTGATAAATGTTAACTGCTGAGTATCCACTGAGCTAAAGCCCTCAGAACATGAGGCTGCATTCACAAGTAGCTTTTCACCTTAGGAGAGGTGTGGATAGCCCCTAGGGCACAATCAGATTTAAATAAACAACCAATTGAACAAATGACTCATACGTTTTTATCAATTTGTAATTAAAAAAAAAACTTCTCTGGATTTTCTTTTGATTTCAAAAGAGAAACATTTTTGCACTCTCTGATATTTCTTCTGAAATTTACTGTATAGTTTCAAGAACTGGAAGAGACAGTAGAACATTATCTTTTCTTAGATGGAGGAGGAAATTGAAGGTTAAAGAAGAGAAATGACTTCCATTCAACTTTTATTTTGAAAAAAACATATTCAGCAGTGAAGGCAGGCAAAGGCCCATCCTTACAGAGCTGACATTACCGCAATTGAGAGAGTAACATTATTAAGTCACACAAATAAATATGTCAAGTCTTAGAAAGTAGAGGTACATGATGCCCTGGGAGCTGAGAACGAAGTGCTTGACTTGGTTACGAAAGTTAGCAAATGCCTTCCTGAGGGAGTCATGTTATGGTGAGAGCTGAAGGATGAGTAGGAGCTAGTTAGGTGACAAAGGGATAGCAAGCTTGAAGGCTCTGTGGCAGGACAGAACACAACTAGACCCAGGAACTGAGGGCAGGGCATTGTGGCTGAAGAGGAGAGAATCCTGGTACAAGTAGTGCAAGATAAGGCTGCAGCTGTGGGTAGCAGCCAGGCTGTGCTGAGTCTTTGTCCTAAGGGTAATAGGAAGCCATTGGAGGGTTTTATGCACAGGAAGGACCCGGTCATGTTTGTGTTTTTAAAAGATCACTCTGACTACTGTGGGGCCGAGAAGGCTATGTGGTGAGAGGCAAGGCTGGGTAGGTAGTTTGGGTCCAGCTGTGAAAGAGCTTGAACAATAGGCTCATTGGACTTAGTTCTGTGGACAGGGAGGACTCATCAAAGGAGAGACTGGTACCACCAACCTTTGGGCCACCAAGGGGATAGTTATAAGAGAGTCCTGTGTGAACACAACAAATATTCTTAATATTTGGTAGACACCATGAAGAGGTAGATTAGAAATAGATGCCTGGGTCTTCCCTCTCCATATTGGCAGTTGGCAGCTGACCCAGATAATCTCTTAAAGTTCCTGGACTTCATCTAATAAGAAGTGTGATGCTATTTCCCAAACATTTAAGTCACTGAAGAATATACCCAAAATATAATTCCTTCTCACATATCTCTAATTCAACAAGTATTTATGGAGCCCCTGGTATGAACCTAGTAGCAAGGTTCATAGTATTAGTTATCTATTGTTGTATAACAAATTCCTCCAAAATTTAGCAGCTTAAATCTAAACACATTTATTATCTCACAGTTTCTATGGGTCAGAAATTCAGGCATGGATTAGCTGGGTATTCTGCTTAAAGGTCTCTCACAGGCAGCAACTGAGGTATTGTCCAGGGTTGGGATGTCATTTGAAGGTTGGATTGGGGAAGGATATGCTTCCTAGCTCATGTGGTTGTTGGCAGAATTCAATTCCTGGAGGGTTGTTTGATTGAGGACTTGAGTATCTTGTTGGCTGTTGGCTGGAGGTCACCCTCAGTTCCTTGCCCTGTGGGCCATTCCATCATGGCAGCTTGTGGTAGCCAGTGAAGCAAGAACGACTCTTGATGCTTGCCCTCAGGGACTTTACAGTCTCCTTGGGGAGGTGAGATCTGGATCTAGGAAACAGTCAGCAAGCAATGTATATGACAGAGTGTACTTAAATGCTCAAGTGTGTAATAGGCATGAAAGATTCACAGAATTTTGGTGGGGAGGGTTAGTGGCACAGGGAGGAGGAAAGCATAGTGTGTGCAGTGATGTGGAGGCAGGACAGTATGGTATGTTCAGAGAACAGTGAGACCGGCAGCCTGGATGAGTGGAGGGTAAGTTTGGAAGTGTAATGGAAAGCAGGAGAACTAAACAACAGACTCCAAGTGTGCCTTAGAGATTTGAGAGAGAATCAGAGCCATTTGAGAGAATAAACATCATATTTCCAATGAATGTTCCTGTTAACCCCCAAGGGGGTAACCACATGACTGGGCCTCAAAGGCACACATGTTGACGAGTATGTACTTTGACAAGAATTGTGATTTTTAGCATTTAGAGTGTAATTTTATTTAAGTAATCATTGGTACTTTCAGGATGTTTTTCTGAACACTTCCCTTTCAGAACAAAATAATTGGACCATAGCTCTTCCTTTTATTATTTTACATTTCTTTTGTTCCCAGATATAAGTGATAAAGCCTTTTCTTGTCATGGTGGTATACAATTTCTCTTTAAGGTCAATATTAGAATATCTTTCTCTCACGTCTGGTCCCCTAACCCTGAGCAGGCTCATCCCACTTTCAGTACGCAAGACTGCAAACTAATAAAATAGCTATCATTACTACATAGTTGAAAATGATGGAGTTGGTGCATTTTATTTGTAGTTCTCTATGGGGATTAAAAGCGATTTGGGGGAATGATTTGCTTTGTTCCAGCCCTGAGCACAGTGCCATGTAGCATCTGATAAATGTGCCCAACAGATGACTTACTGAGTGCATTGCCAATGATTTTTAAATGTGACGAGGAATTTGACTTGACCTGGTACAATTTTACCCAGTTCTTTGTGCAAAATGAGAAATCAGTCCAGATACTGATCACATTTGTATCATTTAAAACTGCTCTGAGGGATCTCCACCTCCCAGGTAGAGGCTCAGTACAACAATAAGCCAGTTTATCAAAGATGGGATTTAGTGCTCATTGTTTTTCTATTAGGGAGGAATTACGCTAAGCCCAGCAGCAGACATTTTGTGTTACCATGGCAGCCCATATTTCCTGCAGGGTTGTGACCCCTAATGACTACAGTGGGAAGGCAGGAAAAATAGAGACTCTTTGAAGATTAGTAAATAAATGCATTACTTATGCAAACCGTCTCTGAGATGGCTCCACAGTACAGAGGAGAAATGAGGAAGCTCTTCAGATTGAGCAAATGGTTATATGTAAATAAATACCTGCATTGGAAGAAAACAAATCACCTTTCATTTGATTATTTCTTTAAAAGTCTGTTTGGTCTGATAATGAAAGTAATATAAACTGGACTTCATACTGAGAAAATAGTATTATTGTGCATAAAAATACAAACAGCCATTGATGTTTTCCTTTCACTCTCAACTACTAATTTTTTCTCCCATTGGCTCTTCGGATCTAATATGGCTCCCAGAATGATGGATCACAGACAGGAAAAAATAAATAAGCATATTCACCTTTATGTAGGCATGGAGAATGCAGTCCGCCTCTCCTTGGTGAAAGTGCTAAAGTATTGTTTTTGACAGACTTGATTTGTCTTAATTGACCTGATGTATTTCTGAACAAGAAGCTGAAAATAAGGTAGAAAATCAAGCATCCATCTGGGTCATCTGTTTGCAAGTGATTTTCTCAATACATATTTCCTTTGAAGCTACACCTGCATTTTTTCATACAAGAAATATTTATTGAGTGCCTACTATACTACTACTGTTCAAGGCACTGTGTTTGGTGAAAATGAACCTGAACTTGCATTATGTGAGTAGATCAAATACAAATGGATTGTGTTCGCTTGGAATACGCCCTGCTGTTCTTCAAATGAATTATTTTGTTGAGAATAAAGAGGGAAAATATGGTATAAAGTGGTCAACCCCACGTCTGGGGTGTTGCTGGTCTGTTTCTTTCCTTGGTGTGTTTATATAGGAAACATTTATTTACTGGGGAGCTGTTATGTGCCAGGCAGAGCTCCAGCCATTGGGGATGGAGTTGTGGGCCGGACCTAGCCTTTGCCCTCAAGGATAACACAGTACAGCCGTGGTTCCAGCAGCTCATCTTGACTTGGCAGTTTGCCCTGCTGGTATTCTAGCAACAGCGAGGGCTGCACTGGGGAGAGTATGTCCAGTGGTTTACACTGATTTGTGCTCACCTGTCAGTAGCCTCTCACCTGGTTCTTGTATCAAGGGCACAGATCTTGGCCAGGCAATGTTCACTTCCTTTTTATTACTTAGTCCTTCTGTAATATTTTTTTTTACTGTATCTTCTGCACATTCTCTCCAGTCAGGAAGATTTTTCACAGCTTTACTCTCTATAGGTGATCTTTTTTTTAATTGGGGGAATATTGTTGTATTACTCCATACATTACCTCTGTCCCCTTCTTCAGAGATTCTGATATGCCCTTTTTCACCCCCTCCCCCCAGCCAAAGATTGAGACTATCTGAGAAGACTAGTCTAGAGATCCATTCTTTAATTTCAGTTTTAATAGCTCTCAGTAGGTCTAGAATGACTGCTGAATAAGTAAGCCAATATTTTAAGTACTTGAACGTCCTTGGCTTAAAGTGCTAAATAAAATTGTAAATGTTACCACTCTAAGAGGCAGGATTTTAACATTCAGCACACATATGAAGTGGATGTCCTTTTAAATAATAATAGTAATAATAATAATTATTATTATAATAATAAAACCACCTCAACTATCAACACAATCCAAAACTGTTGTTGCACTTTGGCCATAAAGTTATGAGGTTTCAGTTGGAACAGTCCATTCCTTGTATGAATAAAACTGGTTCCTCATCCATCCCATCCATCCCAAAGGGTTGCTAGAGAAGGGAAGAAAGTTGAGACTAGACAAGACCATAGTGGGAAGGAAGTGCCCTGGAAAATGGGAAGGGTCGATTGGGTTGAACACTACTGAAAACAATGATGTCGTGTCTCCGTGCTAACTAGCCGAAGGGTGGTAAGCCTTGACTTGGCTGGCTTAGCTGCAGCTGATTATGCTTGTAGATATCATTATGAGCTATCCATCTGGTGGCCTCTGAAGCTGCCTCCTACTGCCTAGCTGTAAGGCTAAGAAATAAGCACGTCTATTCATCAAGTGAGGGGCCAACAGACCATAACTCTGTTCCTGTCTTTCGGAGACAGCAAATAAGCATCATAAGTCGTGGTGAAAATATTTATGAAAGTCCTTTCCAACTTTGACTCTTTGATTTTATGATAAGCTCTTGGAGAGGAGTTTCTAAAACTCACTTAGTATTCTATCCTTTCTTTCCTTCTGGCTTTCCATATAATAATTCCACACAACTTCCTAGATCATGGCCTTTGCAGGAAGAGAGAGCCTTTATCACTGTCCCTTTGCAAATTCTCTGAGATTACTAGGCTTAATTGCTTAGCAGCTGTGCAGCTGTCAAACACAGGGTTTGGAAAACACTAGGGATTGGCATCAGGAAGAGGGCATATGGAGGGAGTTACACCAGTGAGAGGGATGTTTTGCCTCCACTTTGCCTCTACCTGGTCCCTCCAGGTTTCAGGCATCTTTTCCAGACACCCCAGTACAGCTTCAAACCAGAGAAGTGGAATGGCTGAATTTGGGTTGTCCTAGCCTATAAGAGGAAAAGCAGGAAGGGCAGCCCAGCTTCTGCACATCCTAATGTGTTTGCTTCTGGGGCCTGGTGTTGGTCTCACTCCTATCTGTAGCTCTGACATCACATGGACATCACGTTTGAAGCCAGCAGTGAGGCTTCCAATCTGTTATTGCCTCAGAAGTGAAAGAGTAGCTGGAGGAGATAAAGAAGCACTGAGCAAGTGTCCTTAGCTGGCCACAGATCCCAGAGAAAAGTCTTTCCAAATCATATATGGGTGCACTTGAGAATAGTCTTCTTCATCTGGGCCAGAAGTGCTCGTAATGGAAAAGAGACTTAACGGTGTTTGTAGCACTGAAGAATTATTTTGCAGGCAATCCCCGTGACAAGCCTGCTGGTGGCATCTGATGGCAATTTTAGGGGGAGGGGATTTATGGGAAGAAAAATAGGGCTGTGGAGAGAAATCGGGGCTCAGAACGTGTAAGAAGCCGGAGGAGGCAACAGGATGATAGATGCAGCATGTGGCCCTGCACAGAGGCTCCCGGGAGAGGAGGCCATTCGGTGACCAGGGGTGAGTCAGCCAGCAATGGTTTGAAATCGAGGATCAGCTATGAGGGGACCGCTCGCTGGCTGACCACCAGGGCCTGGGAAAAGCACTTTTGAGGTAGCTCAGAGGAGCATATAGTCACTGGGTTAGGACTGGAGTGGCTTGGGGCAGAGACAGGTTGGCTTTGCATAAGATGAAATTTTCCTTTGTGACTACAGATGTAAACATGCTGATAGTAGGAATTTTGGGAAATGCAGACTATTATGCAGAAACTAAAAACAACTCATAGTTCTACTACCCAGAGATAACCACTATTAATATTTGAAGTACATGCTCTTGGACTTTGCACTCTAAGTCCATATGTATATTTCTATACAAATGCGGGGTTGGTATGTTTTACAACCTGCTTTTATCCCCCATTTAGTGACATGTTGTGATTGTTCTCCCCTCTTCACTTGTGTGAATCCTACTCATCTCTAAGAGCTCAGCCTAAGCCTCACTCGGTTATAGCAGATTCACCTGAACCCTCAACATGATGCAGTCCCTATCCCTGGGCCTCGCATGGCACCCTGTTCTTGACATTTGACAGCATTCGTTTCTTTTGTTATTTCTTCTCTCTTCTGTGAGAGTACAAGCCTGTTTTGGTTGCTGCTGTATCCCCGGAGTCTGGCCCACATAGGCAAAAACTCAAAAATATCTTTGTTAAACACGTGAATGAGAGCATTTTTGACCTGCAACTTAGTGGACCTATAACTTAGGGCTGACATAAATAGATTAAGAAATCCCGAGCTTGGAACCTAGGCTGTGGGTCAAGAGAAGAAGCAGCCAGAGCCAGAGTGCTTGACTAATGATTTCTATATGCCGTGTTGGCTTCACCTACAAGGCTGTCCACCCACAACTTGCCCCATCTGAATTTGGTTTGAACCCTGAAGGCTCCTTACTTTGCAGTCGAGTTACTTTGTTCCCCACTGGCAATGAACCTGTGATGTGGGGAGGAGGTTCTAGAAGCATGATGCTGGCCTAAGAGAAGGGCTGTGGTACAGAGACCACTATGATGTAAGCAGTGCTTCAGCTTTCTCCTCCTACCTCTTTAGGTGGTGGTGTTGGTGGGAGTAGTGGTAGAGAATGTAACAAGGCAAAGCACCAAGGAGCCTGGACACATTCATTCGATTGGCTTTGCTTCAGCACTGAGCTGCTGTCAAAAAACATTCGTTGGGTCTTTAAGCCCCAAGGTCAGGAGCTACTAGATGCAGCCTGAGAGAAGGCTGTGTGGATAGTGAGAAGATCTGAGCAGCTCAAGTACTCGATGGAACCCTAGCAAACTGCATAGAGGAGGACTTTGCTCTATTTCAGGAAAGCAAGGCTACCTGACTCACATCTTGCTCAGCACAGCACTGCTCTATATTTATGTCAGTGATCCAGTCACCAGCTAGTTTCTTCTCATACTTTTGATGAAGGTAGAGAATAGTAGACTCCTCTGACAATAATTTCATTAAGCAGAGTTTTTTTTTAAAAGTTCAATAAAATCTCACAAAGTCGATTTCTATTACGGATGTTGTTCCTGCAACAATGAAGTTAAGAGAAAATGATTGTTTTGATTTTTGGTGAAAAGAAATAATTGTAAAGTAAAATTCATAAGTGTTTGATCATCTGATAAGACTCTCCTCTGGCATTTAAAGGCCGGAAATCTTTGCAGAAGTGGCCAAGCACATTTAGCCTCCAAGCAGTATGTTTCTTGTACATTTCTGCAGTTAATTACCTCTCTTGTTTTCATGTTCCTAATCAAGTTTAAGACTACACTGAAGTGTCCTATAAATTCAAAAGTAATTCCATTTGGAATTCTCTCTACAAAGACTAACTTCCTTGAGGTCGATCATAATTACTTCATCCATTCAGGATCCTACCATGTGTGAGCACTGTGCTAGGAGCGCAGTGACAGATGAAGGAAGACAGTTGGAGAAAGCAGGGCCCCCACTGCCAAGCCACTCACCATCCTGCTCCAAAGCTTTCAAGGGCTTTAATGTCAAATTTCTTCTCCTGGGCTTTCACGGCCTTTTGTCTCTGAAAGGGATATGATGTCATCTTCCCTGGCTATTCTTCCCTTTTCCTCTTCTTCAAGACACAACCTCTATTCCAGGCCTATTACAGACACCGCACGCAGCCTCGTCTCCTTGTCCTCATGTTTATTGTCCTTGCCCATCCTCTCAAGGCTCCGCTCAAAATCTCCTCCACATGTCTTCTTGGCTCTACTTGCAAAATACATATCCAGAGTCTGATCCCCTCTCACCACCTCCACTGCTACCACCCTGATTCAAGCCACCATCATGTCTCCCCAGGACTATTTGTAAGAGTCTGCTACCTATCTTTCTGCTTCTCCTTCTGTACGCCAAAGTCTATTCTTCACACATTAAAGTCATATCATGTCACTTCTGTGCTTAGAACCCTCCATCAACTCTGCATCTCACACAGCATCTAAGCTACAGTCTTCACCATGCCCCACAAGGCTCCACATGATCTGGCCCCTGTGTTACTGTTCTGACCATATTTCTCACCACTCTTCCCCTCGCTTACTCTACTCTAGAGGATCTCAACCCTCTGTAGATCTGACACCCTCTTTTGATAATAAATACTTTTAATGCCCCTTTTAGTACCCTGAAAGAAGAGGTGTAAATAATATAACTTGCCTGGCCACATATTTGTAAAATATCAATGCACCCAAAATAACATAAAAGAAATACAAGGAAATAATTTACAATGAAGTAGTACATATTTTAATATATAAATCCTGGGGCACAACTACACTTAAAATGTAATGAAATAATAAGAAGTTTTGTACCTATAAGGAAAAGGCATAGTGAAAGTGACAGTTCCAAATGCTGATTGATGAAAGGGTATTCTAATATCCACAACTGCATGGCTGTCAGTATATGATTTTTTTTCTGAAATGGTGAATATTTCTTGATAAAGTTCCAAACAAAATGAAATATGGTCTTTCCTTACACCAACATCCCTCTTCTAAGTAGCATCCTCCAATCATTGGAACCATTAAAAAACAAAAAACAAAAACACCCACTCACATTTTCAAAATGCCCTCTAGGGGGCACTGATACCCCATTGAGAATGATTGCTCAGACCCTTGACCTTGCTTCTCCTCCACTAAGCAAAGCTTGTTCTCACCTCAGGGACTTTGCACCTGCTGTTCTCTCTGCCTGGAAGGCTCTTCCCCAAAACATAAATAGATGACTCCTTTTCTCTTCCCTCAGGTCTCTGCTCAAATGACACTGCTTTAAACAGCCCTTCCCTGACCATTCTGTCTAAAATAGTACCCCTGTTCCATAGATCGCTATCTTTTCACTCTTAAATTTTCCTCATAATACTATTGCTATCTGACATTACCTTAGGTATCTATTTGATTATGTATTTATTGCCTGGCTCTCCCACTAGACTCTAGTGACTGCAAGGAAATCTCTGAGACCTAAGAGACTTCTATCTTTTTTACTTGGCTCTATTTCCAGAGTCTGGTAAATGGTGCCTGGCCTATAGTAGGTGCTTAGTAAATATTTGTTGAGATGATGTCTGTCAACTCCACCACCTGTGTACTTTTATGCAACTCAGCACCATTATATATTATGTGTGGCCATAGTGAGGTCCGTGACTGCTTTCTTCTCTGTGGCTTTTCTTCTTATGAGCTGGTACCAAAGTATCCAAAGGCAACCAGGTTGCTAACCAGCCAATCGCTTGTCTGTGCCATGCTTATCTTTATCCTTTTCTTCTGTTCCCATCTAGGGTAAGCCTTTATAAATCAGCATTTGAATTATACACAAAATGATGCTACTGCCCTGCTTAGGAATGGTTTATTTTCCTGGATAGGCGAAGACATTGTCCCTATAGTCTGGGTTCCCTCTTTGATTTACCTAGTACTTCAACAAACCAAACAAGGTGGTGTACTGAGTGTCTGATCCCCGATGTGGGGAGGGGGTATCAGCCAAGTGAGAAGATTTGGTCCCAAGGACAGGGGTTTGATGAATGGAGGGGAGGGGCTCCCCAGAGTGGCAAGCAATAGAGGGGCCAGAGTGTGAATGCAAACTGCATACGCGAGAATGCTCCAAGAATCAAGAGAAATGTACCCTGTCTTTTGGTGGCAGGGGCAAAAGAGGAGAGGAAATGAGAAAGAAAGGTAAAAGGTCAGGAGTTGGATCAACATAGGAATAGAATGGTAGTTGAAGAACAAGTTTTGGCTACTTCTGCCTGGAAGGATCCTGCTTCAGGTTGCCGCATAGCTCCATCCCTCACTTCCTCGCGGTCTCTGTTGAAATGTCATCTCACCCACAGCATCATCCCTGAACACCTTAAACAAAATGAGACTCCTTAGCTGTCACACTGTATTCCTCTTAACCTACCTCTCCTTCTTTATCTCATCATAACCACCTGACATCATATATTTAAATTGCTACTTGTTTATTTTCTATCTCCCTAACACCCCCTCCCTCCAACTAGGATGTCAGGACAGTGGTCGTCACGCAATCCTCAGTAAATATTTGTTGAATGAATGAAAGAAAGAATATACCAAGGCATGACTGACGAGGATATTATTTGATCTGGCTACTCCCAAGAGATGTCTGCTTGGTGTCCCATGTGAAGGTGGGAACACCCTAATTCCTCTATCCCAGTGAGCTGTGAGAGGGTCCAGAGAATAACGTGGGAATAAACATATCTGGGGACAGTGTGATTGCTAACTTTAATCGTAAGGGTCATCTGTAGATATATTAATTGTAATTGCTTACTTTTCCTGAACATATTCCTTGTTTCTTTCTTTTCCTTTCCCTTTCACACTAAGAGATTGAGAAACTACAGAAGAGGCCATCACCAAAAGTGGTCCCTTGCCCTCAAATATTTGTATAACTCAGACCAGCTTTTGGTGATTAGAAATTCTACAGGATTGAAAGATTAGTGTCCAGACCAATTTTTTCCTGGACATCTAGTTCCTGCTCTTTTAGGAATTCATTCAAATACTGAGAGAATTTATTAATGAATCCAGGTTTTCTCTGATTCCAGGATGGCACTAACAAGCAGGCTTCCTAATCATTAAATAATCATAGTAAGGTCAATTGCTATGTGCTGTGTACCATGCTATGTTCTAACAGCAGCACTACAAAGTAGGTATTATTATCATCCCTATCTTACAGAGGGGCAAACTGAGGGTCAGACGGGTTACTTCATTTCTCCAAGATCACAGGGCTGGTGGTAAGTGGCAGATACCATCATTTTATTCATTACATCTAGCAGTAAGTGGGAAGGCTAGGAGTTAATGAAGAGGCAGTCATACTCCCAACCACTCTGCCAACCCAGGTCAGGAGTGGGGACTGATAGCCAACCTGATGCCTCTAAAGTGATGCTCTGCATAGTCAAACGTACAGAAATGTCAGCAAGCTTTGTACTCACCCAGCCTTTGCCAAGAGTGTTGCTAGGCTCAAAAACAAATGCTCCTCCTTCCCCACTCCAGTGTCTCTCCAACCTTTCTGCTTCAGAAACAATCAAGAAGACTGGTTTCTCTGCATGGGTACTTTCTGAACAACTGGGTGTTTTATTCTACTCCCAAGTTCTTCCGTGAAAGGGGTTTTAGCTGCTTTTAAATATAGCTTTCTGCTGCACGTTACTATTTTTTGTTTATACATATCCTATGTCTCCTACTCAGTCGAAGCTCCTAAAAAACAGGGACCAAATCTTAGTCACCTTATACTCTCCTTGGTAACCTTAGACCATCTAGCCAGACTAATCCCCCGATCCCCCACTGAACTTTATACATCTCATTAGACAGTTCCCAGAGCCCCACGTGGTGCCTTGACATGCAGTAGGCACTCAGTATATACTTCTCGTTTGCTTACTTTATCTTGGTCGTCTTTACAGCAAAACATTAGACCCTCTCACTTTGTTTTTGCCCTTAATCATTCACTCATTCATTCATTGTTTCTTTCATTCTTTTATTCAACAAATCTCCCCCCTTGGGGTTCAGAGAGAGTAGGAAACACACACACTCTCTCTCTCTCACTTTCTTCAAGTTTGACTCCTATAGTCTGAGTTCTGCACACATATATACCCATTCCTTTATATCATCAGTGTCCCTTGAGGGTGAGAACACTCTTCCCAGGGCTGGGACCCCCCCCCCCCGCCCAGGTAGGGACAGCAGTGACACCTAGTGATACTTAAATTGCTATTATCAGTTTCCTGAGTACCTTCTTGTACCTCTTGTTTGCACACTACAACATTATTGTGAGTTAGGCATATATTGTAAGAATTCTCATATTACAGATAAGCAAAGAGTCTTGGGGAGTTTTAACGATTTTTCCCAAAGTTGCACAGCAAATTAAGCGGCAGAACTGGGATTCAAACCTGGGTTTTTAGATGTGTAGTTCATAGGGTACTCTTTCTAGGGCATGTTGGGGGAGCAGAAGACCCTGGGGACTACCTTGCCCCCAGACCTCAAATCCGACTTGCTGTTCCCAATACCTCACAGGGATGGATAAATGGGAAGAACAGTTTCACTCTTCATTAGGTCTCTGTTGGGCAGTGTCCAGTTTGTTTACTAGGAACAAAAAACTGTAAGTAGGAAACTGTTCCAGATCTCCCAAGCAGGGATGTGCTTATATTCTCACCATAAGACCAAGACCAGCCTTTCTAGACTAGCCTCCAGTCTAAGAGCCATTGCACTGGGGCAGACTATAAGGGCCCTCTGACATCTGCTGCACACCAGACCCATGCTCTGTCAGACACCCCCTGCTTCCATTCTGGGCTTCTTTTTCCCCATTTGAAAATTGCTAATGCCATCAACATTTTGAAGTTCATCCCCATTCACTCCTGTTGGCAGCATGTGCTAAACTCAGTCTGTGTTAATCTAAGGTGCCAGTCCCAACCCAAATGACTCCAACTCACCTCAGTACAGCTTCAGTACAGTTCTGTGGAAAGTTGAGCATCAAAATCCTTCTCCCTGGAAGAAATTAAAGAAGACCTAAATAAATGGAAAGGCATCCTGTGTGCATGGATTGGAAAACTTAATTTTGTTATGATGACAGTACTATCCAAAGTGATCTACAGAGTCAATGCAATTCCTTATCCAAATCCCTTCTTTTTATGAAGAAATGAAAATGCTGATCCTAGAATTCATGTGGAATTACCAAGAACCCTGAATATCCAAAATAATCCTGAAAAAGGACAAAATTGGAGGACTTACACTAGCCAGTTTCAAAATGTACTGCAAAGGTACAGTAATTAAGTTATTGTGGGCTGGCATAGGCACAGACATATAAATACATGGAACAGAACTCAGAGTCCAGAAATAAACTCATATATCTATGGTCAGCTGACTTTTTTTGGGGGTGGGGTGGGGATCAATTCTTTTTTATTTCTTGACCGTTTAAGTTAAGGCTGTGGTGTCTAACAAAGTATTGATTTTAGCAAAACATTAGTAGAACAAAACATTAGTAGAACAAAACTCTCACATTAAGGGTTTTCCTTTGTGATTATTATGAAATTTATTTATAAGGTCAGCTGACTTTTTTACAAGGATGCCAGGATCCTTCAATGAGGAAAGAATCGTTTCTACAGCAAATGGTGCTGGGACAACTAGATATCTATTTGCAAAAGAATGAAGTTGGGCCCCTATCTCATACATATACAAAAGTTAAGTCAATATGGACACCAAGGAGGGAAAATGGGGGGTGGAGGGATGGGGCTGGGATGAATTGGGAGATTGGGATTGCCATATATACATTACTAATAAGAAAAAAAATCAAATTGTACACTGTAAATATATGCAGTTTATTGTATGTCAACTATATCTCAATAACAGTTCTTAAAAAAAAGTTAAATCAAAACAAATCGAAGACCTAAATGTAAGTGCTAAAACTATAAAATGCTTAGAAGAAAATATAAGGATAAATATTCATGACCTTGGATTTAACAATGGATTTCTAGAGATGAAGTTGTGATTCATGGATGAACCTAGAAAATATGCTAAATGAAAGAAACCAGATACAAAAGATTACATACTGTATGACTGTTTAAATGAAATATCCATAATAGGGAAATTCATAGAGACAGAAGGCAGATTAGTGTTTGCCAGGGGCTGGGAGCAAGGAGGGGAAGGACATGGAATGTGACTGTGACTGCTTAATGAAACAGGGTTTCCTTTTGGGGTTATGAAATGTTTGGGGACTAACTTGAGGTGATGATTGCTCAACATTGTGAATGTACTGAATGCCAATAAATTGTTTACTTTAAAATGGTTAGGTCTTCTGAACAGCCAAAACAATCTTGAGAAATAGGAATGGAGCTGGAGGAATCATACACCCTGATTTCAGACTATACTACAAAGCTACAGTCATCAAGACAGTATGGTACTGGTACAAAAACAGACACATAGATCAATGGCACAGTTTAGCGAGCCCAGAAATAAACCCACACATTTATGGTCAATTAATCTATTTCAAAGGAGGCAAGAATATACAGTGGAGAAAAGACAGTCTCTTCAATAAATGTTGCTGAGAAAACTGTATAGCTGCATGCAAAAGAATGACATTAGGACATTCTCTAACACCATATACAAAAATAAACTCAAAATGGATTAAAGACCTAAATGTAAGATTGGGTACTATAAAACTCCCAGAGGAAAATGTAGGCAGAACACTCTTTGACACATATTGAAGCAATTTTTTTTTGGATCCATCTCCTAGAATAATGGAAATAAAGACAAAAATAAACAAATGGGACCTAATTAAACTTAAAAGCTTTTGCACAGCAAAGGAAGCCATAAACAAAACGAAGGCAACCTACAGACTGGGAGAAAATATTTGCAAATGATGCTACAGATGAGGGCTTAATTTCCAAAGTATACAAACAGCTCATACAGCTTAATATAAAAAAAACCCAAACAACCCAATCAAAAAATTCGCAGAAGACCTAAATAGACATTTCTCCAAAGAATACACCAGATGGCCAACAGGTACATGAAAAGATGCTTAATATCACTAATTATTAGAGAAGTGCAGATCAAAACTACAATAAGGCACCACCTCGCACCAGTCAGAATGGCCATCATCAAGAAGTCAACAAGTAATAAATGCTGGAGAGGGTGTGGAGAAAAGGGAACCCTCCTACACTGTTGGTGGGAATATAAATCGGTGCAGCCAGTATGAAGAACAGTATGGAGGTTCCTCAAAAAACTAAACATAGAGTTTCCATATGATCCAGCAATCCCACTCCTGGGCCTATATCCAGAGAAAACCATAACTTGAAAAGATACATGCACCCCAATATTCATAGCAGCACTATTTATAATAGCCAAGACATGGAAACAACCTAAATGTCCAATGACAGATTAATGCATAAAGAAGATGTGGTATTTATACACAATAAAATATTACTCAGCCATTAAAAAGAATGAAATAATGCCATTTGCAGCAACATGGATGGACCTAGAGATTATGATACTAAGTGAAGTAAGTCAGACAGAGGAAGACAAATATCATATAATATCACTTACATGTGGAATCTTAAAAAAATGATACAAATGAACTTATTTACAAAACAAAAACAGACTCATAGACTTAGAAAATAAACTTATGGTTACCAAAAGGGATAGCAGGGGCTGTGGGGAAATTAGGAGTTTGGGATTAACATATACACACTATATATATATAATAGATAAACCACAAAGACCTACTGTATAGCACAGGGAACTATATTCAATATCTTATAATAATGGAAAAGAATCTGAAAAGGATTATGTATATGACTCACTTTGCTCTACACTTGAAACTCACACAACATTGTAAATTAACTGTACTTCAATTTAAAAAGATAAAGAAACTTTCCAAAGAGAGGGGGAAAAAGGGTTAGGTCTATATTATGTGAATTTTAATTCAATTTATAAAATCCTGCTCCCATTCTATGCAGCATTGTCACCAAGAGGGCCTTTCTTTAAGCACCAAGGAGTCTGGCAGTCCAGCTGGGGTCACATGCAGTAGCTCTGCTTCTGAACAGACTCGGCAGAGTCTTCATGATCTGAGTTTCTTGCCAGCAGGTATCTTTGATTGAGGGACAGAATTCAATCACCCCTGCTCTGTGCACATAAATGATGATGCTGAATCATCTAAATGGGGATATGTCACACTCAGAGTGCACATGTATCCCCTACAGACTCACATGTCACAGGTACCTGTGAGTAGCACAGCAAAACCCCCATCCCATTCTTCCCATAACAGCTTTCAAGATTTGAGTTTGCCTCTATCAGAAGAGTCAATTCATGGGCTTAGGGATGCTCCCTCCCTTGGAAGCAGGGAAGAGCACATTCTGTCCTCAACAACAAGTTCTCAGCCGAGCCTCCTTATGTCAGTGGAATCAGAGGTTTGTAAATGATCATAATGTCTTGAAGATGAGAAATCCTATCTCTGCTTCAGTGAAGGATAATGTTCACTACATATTAAAGAGCACTCAAGGAGATGGCAGCGAATACAGCAGTTGTATGAACATGTGTACCATTAAAAATTGTAATTAAGCCAGGTCTCTGAGCACCAATAACGAAACCCAATGAAATCGTTTGTGGGAGGGTTGGGTTATAATTCCACATTGCGAAGGGATCTGTGGCAGCATGTGCAGTGGTGGCAAAAGCACCGGAGTTGACCATGGGTCTTGGAGCAGGAAGGGCAAGGAGACCCAGAGTCAGTGGGATTCACTTGCCTCCACTTAGGCTTTGGCAAGAGTAGAGACAGTGGCATAGATACAAATGATAGAAAATTCTCGGGAAGTTATTAAAAGGGAAAGCAAATATGTTTGGAGATCTCAGAAGTAATTTCCAATGAACACAAAAACAAATGGTAACATTCACTGTTATTTTATCGTAAGCGAACTTTCGTTGAATGTTTACCACGTGCAAGCCTCTGCTGAGCTCTGTATAGGAATTATTTAATTCTTACAACCCTGTAAGGCAGATGTTGGTATTAGCTCAGATTTACAGATGAGGAAACTGAGTCTCCAAAAAAAAGATTGTCAATCACCCATGGGTTACATGGCTCATAAATATAGACCCAGGAATCAAATCTAGGACTGCTGACTCCAAGGCAGATAAGTGGGGACTTGTCCCAGTCCCAAGGTCTTACTTGGTGCCTTGCTAGGGATGAGGTCTGGCAGAGATGGGAAACCAACCTTTATTGATAACATAATATGTGTCATTTAATCCTCACAACACCCCTGGTGAGTTGGGTACTACTATTCCCACTTGATATATGAGGAAACTATCAGTGGCCGAGTCTCATGGGGAGAGCTGTTCTTCAGGATGAAGTTGGTTTTTTTTGACTGCACTGTGCAGCATGCGGGATCTTTGTTCCCTGACCAGGGATCGAACCCGTGCCACCAGGGAAGTCCCAGGATGAAGTTTTTTAAACCTTAAGAAGGAACTCTAGGGTACCTCCACTGGCATCCACAGACCTCCGTGGGATGCTTTCAGGGTCTCCAATGACCTTTCCTGATTCTGAGTACCTGGTTTGTGCATATATGCACACAATGGCCAGTACATAACACATTAGTGGCCCCAATACTCTACGCCTGGCTACCCTCCAAGTGTGAACTAGAGGGGTAAATTGTGCTCAAGTGACCCCCCCTTTCTGGGGGGAGTTTCTGTTGGTTTGGGCATTTTATTGGGATCCATTTTGATACTCTAAGGTTCAAATAGAGTACTGGAAAACTACTGGTTGCTGAGAGGGCAGGGCTGACATCAGAGAGGGGAAGTTCCTGAGACTAGAGATGGGAAATAATGAGGACTTAGGTGGCTGGTTCATGGAAATCACCAAGTTCATTTGTCTCCTCTTAGCCATGCAAATTGCCATCCAGAACACCACTAGCTGCTCTGCTTCCTGTGGTCCGACTGGTAGTGAGTGGAAAAGAAAACCCTGTTTACAGTTACCTGACATAACTATAAAAACAACAACAGTTGCAGCAGCAGCTAACGTCATTGAGCAGCACCCTGTATGTTTCGTGTCCTCACATGCTTGGACACGATCTAATTCAATCCTCACAACAGCCCTCTACAGTAGGTATTTTATACCCCTGAACCTACCCTGCCCCATTTTTACTGATGAGGTACATGAGGCCCAGAGAAGTCAAGTGACCTGCCCAAGGGCACAGAGCTAATAAGTATTAGAGGCAGAATTCAAGTGTGATCTTCTACTTCAGAACTAGTGCTCTGATGCTTTCCTGTTCCTTGGGATTACAGGATGTCTACTGACTTCCATGCTGCCATTTTTGTCATTGCCCTCCACCTCTTTGAGGATCTTCTTGAACCTCAAAGCCCTAAAAGACTGCTCTGAGTGGGCTCAGTGGAAGAACTCAGAGGGGCAGAAAGACAGGTGCTGATGTAGGCGGGAGAGGCTGGGGTGGGGGGAGTTAGACAATTTAAGCTGAAAATTGCCAGCTTCAGAACTGCATCGTAAGTGGCGCTGGGGAGAATGGGTAGGGTGAATTAAATGAAATCGGTATTCATCTTCCCTAATTTTTTTTCACTTTTGCCCTGAGAGGGCAATTAAGGAAACAAATGGTTTGTGGAGATTACCTGAGTGGTAGCTTTGCATATTAATATAATGACACTTGGCTATGCCAGGCTGACTTTCTATTTAAGGTAGCTTTGTCCGTTCAGGCCGAAGAGCTGATTTCAGAGAATTAGCTCCCGCAGATTATAAGTAAAATAAACTTAGTCTGCACTCCATCTCCACCCTACTTGTGTCCCCACCAAGAAAAATACAACTGTTGGCAGAAAGCAAAAGGAATGTAAAAGACTGAGCTCCCTTCTGCTGACAGTCATCAGAGTGAAACCAGCCTAGGGGCCCACAGTGAGGCCAGAAGTGAGCCCAGGCTGGGGTGGGGGTGGGGGCTCATCAATTCATAAGATCTCCATCCAACATGAGTCAAAATTTAATTGCATTCAGCAAACCGTTGCTGGGCCCCATGTTTGCTAGGCACTGCAGATGCAGAGAAGGTTAATGCTGGGCTGCTTCTCTCAGGGAGTGTCTAGCCTAGTGGGGGAGAAGAACACGTGATACAGGCTATAATGTTGTCTGCGAGGCATCAGGGAGTTGACACCTCGCTTAGTCTAGAAGAATGGGTAATAACTGGACAAGCCATGGTGCAGGGAATGGTTTCTTTCTAGAAGCAGAGGATGGTGACTCTAGTGTGTGATGGGTACTGCAATGCCCACAGTGAACCCCCCCCCCCATAAGAAACCTGAGCATGCCTGTGCTGCCTGCCCAAGAATCAATCAGTCCATTGGCAGTCCTAGCATCTGTGGCTCCATCAGTAAGCAAAATCTCAAAACAGAAATTGAATCTTACCTCATGCGCATTCCCACTCCACCTCCAGTCTTTTTAGGAAGCAGTTTGGAAAGTGGTTAATCACATGTGCCTTTGACTCAAACAGATCTAGTCTAGAATCATGTCTGTGCCTCTACCAAGCTGTGTGACCTTGGACAGGTGATTTAATCTCTCTGAACCTCAGTTGACTCACTTTCTTCAGATGAAAAGTAGGGACAAATAATAGTATCCACCTCATAGAGCTGCTGTGAAGATTGAGATCCTGCTTATGTAACACAGACGTCAGCTGCTGAAGTCTTCTTAGCCTTAAATCTTGGTAACATTGGCTTAAACTCCCATTCCTTCTCCCAAAGACATCTGCAAATTTCTGGGGGGTTTACAATTGCATGACACCTCTGTCTCTGGCTTTCTCCCACTCTGAGTTCCTATCCTTCAAATTATGGCCATTTGAGGGTTTTTGTTTTTTGTTTTTTGTTTAGCTCCCTCACTGTGTTAACTCAAACTTAGAATCAAAACTCTTTCTTTAATTTCGGCAACAACAACACAACGACCCCCAGGTATTAATAACAAAAGCAATAATTCACAGAGCTTGTATTGTATAACATACTTTCTTGAAGATTTAGGGAAATAGAAGTTGTTGCATCACAGCAAACACCTTGAAATTGAAAAAAAGTCCTTTGGCCTCTCCTTCAAGTTGCTCAGCTGGCTTTTCTCAGCTCTCTTTTCTGCTCCCTCTCTTTCGGAAACAAAGGAACCAGTTTTTTTCCATTTTCTGATGCAAACTAACTCATCTCTCCTTAGCCCTTAACCCCCAAGCTTAGCATTGGGATTTTTTGTTTGTTTGTTTTTGAATAAGCAAGTGTCTGGCTGAGGCTTAGAAATGATCTCCTAGAAGGACCTAATTAAGTTTTTGGACAAGTTGCCATCCACCTCCCTGTTTTTATGGTGCAAAGGGTGATTTTTTTTCTCATTATACATGTAAAGCACTTTATACAAATCTCATCCATACTAAGCACACAATAAAATAATAACTGTTGTTATTGTAATAATTTTAATATTTTGGACCAATTTGGGCATAAATTATTAATAAATGTATTATACATTTATATTAGTATAAAAAGCAAAGGCGATTATCTCTAGAAGAGCCCTTAGAGATCCAGTATTTCTCAAAATGTGTTTCTTGGAACACTATTTGCACAGGCTGTTTATAGATCACCCAAGAAATAAGGTTCCTTCCTTAATTATGTTTGAGTCATGCTGCATACTATATCCCACTCTTGGAAATCTGAAATTCACATTAGCCCATTAAAGGCTCTAAGAAGTCCTGAAATAAAGATAATCTATTTAACTTTGTTTAGCCTTGTGTTCTCCAGTTATATATGACTACAAAATTTTTTATGTTCAACAAACAAATGCTGCAATTAATATGTCATGAAGTTTACTTTGGGATATGTTAACGTAGCTCCAACCTATCATTTTATAGGTGATTAAAGTGAGACACAAAAAGGGGAAGGACGTGAACCAAGGCCATCCAGCTAGCTAGCAGTTTCTGATTGTGAGGCAGCAAGTGGAATGTGAAGAGTGTCTCAGTAAAGATCTAAGAACACCCACAGTCTTTTCACACTGTTCACCTCCTTCAGTTTGATACAACCTGAAGGCCTTTGTACAAAAGGAGTTATGTATCTGCCCTTCTTTATCTCCTCCCATCCACACTAATCAGGCTTCAAATCCCACTGTTTAACTAACTGCTCTTATGAAAGTCATCAGTGAACTTCATGTTAACCAATTCAGTGGTCGTTTCTCTGTCCTCATCTCACATGACTTCTTGGCAAAATGCAACATGCAGCACATCGGACCATTTCCTTTTTCTTGAAATACTCTCCTTTCCTGGTTTCATGTACTATGGAATCTTCTGGTTTCCCTTCAGCAACTCTTGCCAGGGTTCATTGTTGTTGCTTTTTATTGTCATTGTTATTATTCGTTCAGTAACTTTTCTGAACAAAATCTGTAAAGTCTGTATTCATTGTCATGTGTGACCACTGAAGTCTCTTTTTGGTTAGTTTAGTAGTCAGCTAATGGTTAGACAGAGATGCCTTTCAATGTCTGGAAACAGTAAGTCCGCTAATCGTTGTTGAGGGGCTATGTACATGTTGGGGCACATAGTCAATATTCTGTCAGGCAGTTGTCAACTCTGCCTTAGCCTTCACTTCCAGCTTGCGTATAGCTTCAGAGTTGTCCAGAGGAGAGAGACTGGGGCTTTCTCAGGTGAGAGGTTAGGGGCTTCTCAGTTGTGAGTGTGTGCACAACCTTGTGTTCTTGTGAACAGTCTACACATGCACATGGCCTTCTAGATTCCGAGGAATATGTCAGGTCTCTTCAAAGGCCTTTATGGACATCTCATTTCCCAGATTTTCCTTTTGAGCTTTTTAGTTAGTCCTTTGTTTGCCCCAGGTTTTATATACTGCCTCAGGAAGCTGGTTTGTTAAACAGTTGCTGCCAATTGTTTTTGACAAATACCCCTGGGGGAAAAACTATTTGCACTAGGTATACTTGAGTCCAGCTGGTGGTCTCTTTTGTCTATATCCTGAATCCCAGCACTTCTGACCACCCTATTGCCATCTCCCTGATCCAATCCACCATTGTCTCTCACCTGAATTACTGTCATAATCTCCTGTTACTCCTGACTCCATTCTTGCCCTCCTATATTCCATTCTCCACACAGCAGATCTTTTAGAAATGCTCTTCAAATGAGGTGATACAACTATTTAAAAACTTTTAGTGGCTTTTCCATTGTCCTTTGGAGAAAAGCCAAGCTCTTCCCACGGTGCACCAGGCCCTGCATAATCTTGGCCCTGCCTGACTACTTGCCTCAACTCATTCTTCTCCTAAGCTATCATCCTCGTTTGTGTCTTTCAATTTCTTGACTACATCACACTCTTTTCCACTATAGGACCTTCACACTACGGGTTCTAACATCCCAGTTTCCCAACTTTCTGATTTTAGCACTGAAAGTCCCATATTTCAGGAATCCCTCAATCTTGGGAACACTGGGACAGTTGGTCACCCTACTTCATACACAATGTCATCTCTAATTAGACTGCTGTTCTCCTGATTCATCATGTAGATATATCCTGTTTACCCTTTAATCTCAGTTTAAATAGTCCTCCTTTAGTGAGACCTTCCTTAAACACTAAATTGAAGTAGGACCTCCCTGTGTTTCCCTCCTATTATTCTCTAGTCTTCTCCTTGGCACAACTTATAATGATTTGTAATTATGTATTCATGTGTTTGTTTACTTTTATTGCATGTCTCTTCCACTAGACTGTACTCTATGAGGGTAGTAGCTGTTTTGATCTTACTCACCCATGTATTCCTGGCATCCAGCACAACACATGGTACATAGTAGGAGCTCAGTAAATCCTTGTTAAGTGAAAGAATGAATGCTCTACCACCATAGATTGATCTGCCACTCTCTGTTTAATGTTAAAGCATCTGTCTTCAGTGGAGGTTTTCCTCTGTGGCCTAGCCGTATTCCCCAGACGATGTTATGCACCCTTCTTAGATAGTGATGTTGTGCGACTCCTTCATACTTTCTAAAATCCTAAAAACCCAAAGAAGTAAGCAAGTCCAGTGGAAACTGTTTATGGCACAACCCTGATCTGAGCAAGAACAGAGCCAGCCTATATAGTGCCTTCATGTGGATTGGAGAAAAGTGTCCCATCAACTTTTGCAAGTTGGCTTTTAAAAAGCCATTTAAGGAAAAGGAATAAAGAGAGATTGGCTCAATTATCTCAGCTCATGTCTTACTCTGCAGCTGCATGGCCTTGTGCACTCACAGATTGCACAACTGTAAGCCGCAGCCCTGATTCTGAGGGAAAATTTGTTAGCAGAGTGAGAGGAAGAGTGATGAAAAAGAGCAACAGAGCCCCAGAAGATACAGTGCCTGCCTCTGCTGGAAACTGAGCTTCTTTTGCGGAAACTGAGCTTCTTTTGCAAGTTGGCTTTTCAAAAGCCATTTAAGGGCCTTCCTAAGTGGCGCAGTGGTTGGGAATCTGCCTGCCAATGCAGGGGACATGGGTTCGATCCCTGCTCCAGGAAGATCCCACATGCCGTGGAGCAACTAAGCCTGTGCACCACAACTATTGAGCCTGTGCTGTGGAGCCCGTGAGCCACAACTGTTGAGCCTGTGTGCAGCAACTACTGAAGCCCATGCGCCTAGAGCCCATGCTCCACAACAAGAGAAGCCACGGCATTGAGGAGCCCGTGCAGCACAGTGAAGAGTGGCCCCCACTCGCTGCAACTAGAGAAAGCCCGTGTGCAGCAATGAAGACCCAACACAGCCAATCAGTCAATTAATTAATTAATTTAAAAAGCCATTTAAGGAGAAGTACTAAAAAGAGATTGATTCAATCATCTCAACTCATGTCAGTGATTAAGCATCAAGAGCACATATTCTGGAATCCCACAGGCCTGGGTTTGCATTCTAACTCTGCCTTTTACTAGCTGTGTGACCTTGGAGAAGTGCCTCCATTTTCTCATCTGTAAAATGGCTCATAAGGTCAGTATGAACATTAAATAAGATCACGTGTATAATATATGCTTATTGCAGTGTCTTATACATAGCAAGTCTTAAATAAATAGTCATTACTAATATTGATACATATTTATATTATATAAAATATAATATACAGAATACGAGATTTCTAAGAAAAAGTCAGAATGAGCTTCAAAAGTAGCTTTGAATAGGCAGCCTCTTCCCCTGGCAGTCAGCTTTGAGTTTGCAACTTGGATTTTTATTAAAAGATAGAATTGGAAAGCTTCCCAGATTGTACAGCTGGCTCGATCCCTAGCCAACCTAGTGATGGTGTAGGGTGACGAGCAAGGTGACTCACTTGTCCCAGTAGAGGCCTCATCTCCTGTGAAACAGCAGGGGTGGGGGCGGGGATGCTGAACAAGATGTAAATAAGGCCCCCCAGCGCCATGCCCATGCCAAATATCCAAGTACTGTGCAGGTGGCTGGCTATAGGCCTGTCCTCAGGAAGAAGGCACATAGGCAACAGGGATGACTTAGCTCTCTTTGAGTGGTCCAGGCTTCCAAGGCAGCGCTTTGCCAGGGGCGGCACAACTGGGAGCCCTGTGGTACCCTGGGTGGTGTCTAGGTGGCAGACTAGGTGGGCAACAGGAAGGTGTTGGGCCTAGAGGAGGCCGAGGACATGGAGAGGAGAGAGTCAGCCCAGTGTTGGAGCACCTCTGTGTGCCACCACTTTGTTTCCAACTCAGGAAGACATCTAAACCCAGGGAAAATGGTGCAAGTGAACAGCCATAAACACAGCCTTGAAAGGGAAAGAATGGATGGAAAAATAGCTTGGGGTACCGAGGACCAGGACGTTTGAGTTTTGATAGGGATGCCACATCCTTTACCCAAAATCACTCAGGCAGTGGAAATCTCCAAACTGGAGTTGGCTTTATAATACAATGGATAGTGACAGTACTATTAACAGTGACAACAATAACAAGAGTTAGAAATTGATGAACATGATAGCCTGGCCCTGCACTAAGTGCCTATACAGACTACCTTGTTTCATCCTCCCTACAACCCAGTGAAGTGGGAACCATTACCATCCGTATTTTACAGGTGAGGAAACTGAGGGTTAGAGAGGTGAAGAAGCCTAGCTCAGGTCAGTCCATGGAACCCACATTTGAACCACAGTCTCTCTGACACTAAAGTTCCTAACCCCAAATCAGAACACATGGCCTAACATTCCACAAACGTGGAGTTCATCAGACATCTCCAAGAGGAAAATTCAGGGCCTTTGGTCATTACCTCCCTGCATGGCCTGGGTTCTGAGCTCTGAGAGGCCCAATTTTTTTTTTAACTTCCTCAGCTCTGTCATTTACCATCATGTAACTTACTAGCTGTGCAGCCTCGAGCAGGAGCTTAGCACTGAACCTGGCACACAGCAAGCACTCCATGATGCTAGCTGGTGTTATTATTGTTATTAGCCTCCCTGAGCCTGTTTCACCTGGATAAAAACACGATGGTAGGGCCCACACTATCTCCCTCACTGCCTTGCTGTGAGGTCATATGAGATGACAAATAAAAAGGACTTTGCAAACTGAGATCGATGGGAATGTGCTATGCTGTCATGAATGCATTTGTTTGATCCTTCAACAAATTTGTCCTAGTTGATTATTATGGGCTGGGGTAGACACTAAGCTGAAATAGACAGAGGCTCTGTTTTTGTACCTTCACATTCTCCCTGAAGATCTTAAAAATTATGTCTTTCTGTACCACAGGGTAGAAATTTTCACTGCCATTTCACAGATGATGTTAAGTGATATATCCCAAATCATATAGTAATACAGAATTAATAATAATAAGTGTCTGTGTGATCTTGGGTAGGTTACTTAACCTCTCCATGACAGGTTGAATAATGGCCCCCCAAAATATCTAGGTCCTTGTCCCTGGGCCCGTATATATTCCCTTATGTGGAAAAAGGGACTTTACCCATGTGATTAAATTAAGGGTCTTGCGATGAGAAGATTATCCTGGATGATCTATGTGGGCCCTAAATGCAATCATATGTATCCTTGTAAGAGAGGGGCAGAGGAAGATTGGACATACTCAAAAGAAGAAAAAGTGATCGTGGCATAATGGCTGATTAGGGTGATGTGGCCAAAAGCTAAGGAATTCTGGCAGCCACCAAAGCTGGAAGTGGCGAGGAATGGATTCCCCTGCAGAGCCTTCTGAGGAGTGGCTCAGCTGACACCTTTTTTTTTTTTTTAAAGCTCTTTACCGGAGTATAATTGCTTTACACTGTTATGCCAGTTTCTGCTGTACAACAAAGTGAATCATCAGCTGACACCTTGATTTCCACCCAATAACACTGATTTTGGACTTCTGGCCTCCAGAATGACTCTTCGAGAGATCATTTCCTTTTGTTTTAAGCCAACGAATTTGAGGTGCTTTGTTACAGCAGCCATAGGAAATGGCTAATACACTCTTCATGCCTCAGTTGCCTCAGTTGGAAAATAGGGTTAATAATAAATCCATTTCTTAAGGTGGTTGTAAGGATTCATTGGTTAATACATACAAAAGACTGTCAAACAGTGCATGTCACATTGAAATCACCATGTACATATTAGCTCTCGTCACTGCTATTATTGTTGTTGCCATTGTTGTTATCAACAGAGTATTTCCTATATGCCAGGTCCTATGCTTAGGTCTTTTGGTACATTCTTCATGCAAGCAAAAGTGCTGGACTTGTAACTCAAGTTTTCTGGATCCCCAAACCATACATCTATTTTCCACATTTAACTGTAGTTATTATTAGCACATAAAGGTCCTATAAAAGAAGCCTTTGCAGCACCTCTATTGTACACCTGGCCCTCAACCTATTACCCTAGAATTCACGGCTTCTTGGGCAGGAACTCTACCTTAGGAGGACAGGTGCTCCTTGGTGAGTGAGTCCAGCCCATCCCCAGCTCTGAGCTCCCTGCTGGAAATTCTGGAGAGGAGTGGGAATGAATGAAGCCCTGTTCCCTCCTGAGATTGAAATAGCATCTCCTGTTCGTAGGACCAAGGGCATCACTGCCTTTCTCATTTCTCCTCTGAGCATCTGGCACATACTAGCGTTCCGTAAATATTTGGCGAATTATTGAATCTCTCTGGGATGATTGGAAAACAAAATTCCATTACCCAAACAGACTTTGAGGCCCATAGATATTACATGAATGCATTTATCATGGCAGTGGGAGGAGGAATGAGACAGTGTACCTAACGGGGTAACTTGAGAAGAGTCTAAGGAGGGACTACTTATAAAAGTGTTTGTTGGCTGGGTAAAGGGAACCCACAAGGGATGGTGAAAAACCCTGGGTCTAGGCACAGCAGGGAGCTCTTACCACCCCTCGCCAGAAGGAGCAAGAGGAGGGAGTAGACACGGAACCCAGTGAAAGCTGTAGCTGTGGGACGGGGAGTATGCAGCAGGAGATGTGGCTTTTGGTGAAGGATTGCAGTCTCTGCCAACCTGGGGCCCAGTGTCTTAGTCTATTCAGGCTGCTATTACAAAATAGTATAAACTGGGTGGCTTTTATTTATTTTATTTTTCCCCTCAGATCTTTACTGGAGTATAATTGTTTTACAATATTGCACAGTTTCCTCTGTACAACAAAGTGAATCAGCTATATGTGTACATATAGCGTCATATCTCCTCCCTCTTGAGCCTCCCTCCCCGTCTCCCTATCTCACCCCTCTAGGTCATCACCAGGCATCGAGTTGATCTCCCTGTGTTATGCAGCTGCTTCCCACTAGCTATCTATTTTACATTTGGTAGTGTATATATGTCTATGCTACCCTCTCACTTTGTCCCAGCTTCCCCTTCCCCGCCATGTCCTCAAAACCATTCTCTATATTTGCATCTTTATTCTTGTCCTGCCTATAGGTTCATCAGAACTGTTTTTAATATTTTTGGTTTTGTTTTTGTTTTTTGTTTTAGTTTCCATATATATGCGTTAGCATATGGTATTGGGTGGCTTATAAACAAATGTATTTCTCAGTTCTGGAGGCTGGGAAGCCCAAGATCAAGGAGCTGGTGGATTCAGTGTCTGGTGAGGACCTGCTTCCTCGTTCACAGACTGTAGTCTTTCTGCTGTGCCTTTACATGAGGGAAGGGTTGAAGGAGCTCTCTGGGGTCTCTTTTATAAGGGAGTCCTATTCATGAGGGCTCTGCCCTCATAACCTATTCACCTCCCAAGGGCCACATCTCCGAATACCATCACAGTGGGGGTTAGGTTTCAATTTAGGAATTTGGGGGGAGGGGGACACAAACATTCAGTGTATATGACCCAGTCAGTAAGGGAGCCAGGGGAATAAATACCCCGTTTTCTCTCTTCTTCCACCATTCAGTCTTCTGCCAGGGCTTTTCATTGACCAAACACAACCAGAAGCCAGAGGGCTAGTGAGCCCAGGTGCAGACCCCACATGGGTCTGCCTCTTGGAGCACAGAGCAGGATGGAGAAGGGTGGAAAGTGGATCTGGAGGGACAAATGGAGAACATCTGGTATGGCTATTGTCCTGAGGTCATCCAGCAAGACCAGTGCTAACTATGGAAAACAGTATGGTGATTCCTTAAAAACTAAAAATGGGACTACCATATGACCCAGCAATCCTACTCCTGGGCATATACCCAGAGAAAACCATAATCCAAAAAGAAACATGTACCACAATGTTCATTGCAGCACTATTTACAATAGTCAGGACATGGAAGCAACCTAAATGCCCATCAACAGATGAATGGATAAAGAAGATGTGGCACATATATACAATGGAATATTACTCAGCCATAAAAAGGAATGCAGTTGAGTTATTTGTAGTGAGGTGGATGGACCTAGAGTCTGTCATACAGTGTGAAGTAAGCCAGAAAGAGAAAAACAAATACCGTATGCTAACTCATATATATGGAATCTAAAAAAATGGTACTGATGAACCAAGTGACAGGGCAAGAATAAAGATACGGATGCAGAGAATGGACTGGAGGACACAGGGTGGGGGTGGGGGGCGACAGGGAAGCTGGAACGAAATGAGAGAGTAGCATAGACATATATACACTACCAACTGTAAAATAGATAGCTAGTGGGAAGCTGCTGCATAACAAAGGGAGATCAACTCGAGTATGGGTGATGACTTAGAGGGCCAGGACAGGGAGGGTGGGAGGGAGTCGCGGGAGGGAGCGGATATGGGGATATATGTATAAATACAGCTGATTCACTTTGGTGTACAGCAAGAACTGGCACAGCAGTGTAAAGCAATTATATTCCAATAAAGAGCTTTTAAAAAAGAAGAAAAAGAAAAAAGACCAGTGCTAAGTTGGAAGTAGGACTTTTAGTGACTGCAGGGTCATTCCCTGAGGTTTTCATGCTTGTAAACAGCCTAGCCGCATGAAGCATTTAGTGACTGGCCAGGTACTTGTTATTTTCACTTGTTCTTAGAACTTCAGTTTTTTTTTTTCCATTGTCAGTGGGTTTGAAAAGTAAAATCTCTCTAGCATTGCTTAATTCTTATAATTGATTTTTGTAACATCTCATTTTTAATTATACTTTCCGCAGGCCATAAATGAATTAATATAGGGGATAAATTAATAAAATCTCTGTAGTATTCCTACAGGCTATACTTATGCACTTATGCAAAATTAAAACCAAACTCTATAGATTTTTCTGAAAGTTTTGGTTGGTGATAAATTAGAATTAGAAACAGGAAGTTTTTTTCCCTGGGAGGTTGAACTTAATTGCTTGGAGAAATGTTGGCACAGGACAAAAACTCCTGACCTGTCTGCTGCAGGTATCACAGGCATCAGATCCTTTATTTGCAGGGCTGGAAAGGTCCAGCCCCTCTGTCTCTGGGCCTTCAGGCTGACCACTCACCAATATATACAGTTGACCCTTGAACAAGGCAGGAGTTGGAGCCCTGCCTCTCCACGCAGCCAAAAATCTGTGTATAACTTATAGTCCGCCCCACATACATACGCAGTTCCTCTGTATTTGCGGATTCAACCAACTGTGGGTCGTGTAGTACTGTAGTATTTACCACTGAAAAAAATCCACATGTAAGTGGACCCACGCTATTCAAACCTGTATTGTTCAAAGGCTAACTGTACTTACCATGCATAGGTCAGAAGGATTGGCTGCTGAAAGCCTGGGATCTGGAGTCAGTCAGATCTGAGTTGGTTCCCTGCTCTGCTACTCCCTTGCTATGTGGTTTTGGCTAAGTCATTAAATCTCTCCGAGGCTCAGTGTCCACTCTGACTAAGTGGGGATATGATGTGCCTACCTTTCCAAGTTGCTGTGAGGGTGAAATGAGGTCATGCCGTTGAGCCCTTCGTGTGCTGCCTGGGGGTGGTCAGTGCACCTTAAATGACTCAGCCGCCAGTGGGAGGCTCTCTTTTCCCCCACCCCTCCCGGCTCCCAGCCAGCTTGTGTTACATCCCATCTCTTGGCCCCATAACCCAACCTCCATACCCACGTCTGGCTGCCTTGTGTGCAACAGCCCTCTGAACACGTTCCTAGCACTTTGGCCCTTAGCTGTCCCACGTGCTTTTCAGCTTCAGTCATTGTTTGGGCCTTAGCGCCCCTTCTCCTGTTGTCTCAGGTCAGGACTCCCTACTATAGCCCTGGCCTCCCAGAACCCCAGCTCCCAGCCAGGCCAGCTGTTGTGTCCCCAGGAACCAAGGGGAAGCAGACGGTGGGGTGCAGATAGGGTCTTCAGCAATCGTGCAGTCCAGCCCAGCCCCCTACAGATAGGAAGGAGACTTTGGTGAAAAGCCCGGGTACTAGCATGAGTCAGCCCTGAGTGTGAATTCCAGTTCTGCCACTTACCACGGGCAGGATCTTATGCAAATCATTTCACATCTTTATGCTTTATTTCCTCATCTGTAAAATGGCAAAAGATAGAACCTACCTCTTGGGGTTGTTGGAGGGACTAAATGAGGCCCTGTTTGGAGAGTGCTTAGAGCAGTACTTGATGATGATGGCTTCACCTCTGACCCCGCTCAGAGGTCCAGCAGTGGACTGTGCAGGTATAAGTGACAGAGCTCTAGCCCAGTACAAAGGCACCCACAACAGACACTCCAGCTGCAAAGGCCCCTCCATCTTCCTCCACCCCACCAGCAGCTCTCCCCTCTCCATACATTCCATTCCTACTTCCTACAGTGGCAACACTGCCCCAGAGCTATAAGGATCAGTTCCCAGCTGACCAAGCATTTGGTTGTGTTTTTCACATTCATTTCCCATTCATCTTCCTCATACTTATGTGAATTGGGCCCAAAGCAGGGCTTATGGGTTTTTTATTTTGTATTTTTTTTAGACAAGAAGATAGAACGTTTTTTTCTCCTCAGCAAGGTCAGCCTGGCAGCCCAGGAGTTGCCAAGTGGGTCTCCAGCATAAGAGGTGGCCCGGGCCTTCTGGATTTTCATGCCATCATTGTCTGGCCTGCTTGGGTACCCCCCTGGGCTCGTCTTTGTGACGTGCAGCCCCATATCCATCTATAGTCAACCCTGAGGAGTCTCTTGTGGTCCTCCTCCAGCTCCCCACATCTAGCAGATAGAGGGAAGTCCAGAGAACAGAAGCAAAGTGACTTGCCTAAGGTCTCCCAGCCACACAGTTGCCCTAGAAGTCTCAGGCGCTTCTCATTCTAGGAATCATTCATAGCATGTGACAGCACCAAATAGTTAAGAGTAGGGGCTCTGGGAGAGCGGGGCTCCTCCCCTGGCTCCCCCTCTCATCACCTGGTGGATCTCGGACAGAGTACTTGACCTCATTGAGTCTGATTTCTTTGCTGTAAACTAGGAAGGATGGCAGCCTCTACCTCACAGGATGGTGAGGATTCCAGTTAGCCCGGGCCTGAGCCATGGTTGGTTGTGTTTATCTGCGCACCTGAAAGGCCTGGAGGCTCCCTACCCAAAGGGTAAAAGACCCCCACATCACTCTGCCCACATGGCCTGGAAAGTCACTCCAAGACCACTCCCTTTCCTCCCCACCAGCATCCTTAGCGAGGCTTGTACATGAGGGGGCTGTCAGCCCAGGTGCCACCTCCTAGGTGAAAATGGCACCAGCATCCCTTGAGTCCTGTGTACACAAGCCAGACTGTGTTCTTCTAAGATAGCAGGAGAGTGACCCCACCACCTCTACCAGGGGACTCAGATCTGGTCTGTGGAGCCAGATTGGGCAGCTGCCTGTGGTCCTGCTACTGCTTCTCTTCCCTGCTGCAACCCCAGCTTGCAGAGGGACCCCTTAGTGCTGGGCCCCATGCTGCATGCTTCACCCACATCACCTCGTTTAATCCTCACAAGGATCCCCTCACTCAGCCCTTTCCACTCATACTGGCTTCCTAGAGCCTTTGCCCTTGTGGTGCCCTCTGCCTGGAATGTTCTTTCCCCCGGTATCCACAGGCTTGCTCCCTCACCTGCTTCAGATCATCTTTTCAATAAGGCCTTCCCTGACTGCCCTGTTTAAAATTGCAACCCTCCCAACACTCTAGTCCCCTCTCATACATGCATAGCATTTATCACCATGTAACATGGTACATGTTTACTGACTTATCTTGCTACTTGTCTGTCTCCTTGAGGACCAAGTTTTTTAAAAAATTTATTTATTAGTTATCTATTTTATACATATTAGCGTACAAGGGTGAGTCAAAAATTATCCGCACTCTAGTTATATTAAAACTTCTGTTGGCCGCACTGTCTGATCAGCGCTTTCTGTTCAAGGTTACTGTCTCCCTAGTCACTGGCTGTGCAGGTGTGAACGTGTTACATCAGTTCATTTGTAACTGCGGTGCGAGCAAAAATGGATGCCCCACTTGTGATTTGCACGAAAGAAGAGCAGCGTGCAGTTATTCGTTTTTTGTGGTCTGAGGGTGTACCTGATGCTGCTATTTATCGAAGACTTTGTGTGCAGAATGGAGAAAGTGTTTTGTTGTGAAGAAGTGTGTATGAATGGATAGAGAAGTTCAAGGAAGGTCGCACAATCATTAGCCATCAAGAAGGAGCTGGACACCCGTCCACGTCCATGGCTGATGACAACATTGAGTGTACACGTGAAATGATTCTGTCGAATAGATGAGTGACAGTTTTCTGGGATTCTCAAGGGCCAGTATTGGAACATTATCAGGAAAAAGGATCAACAATCAACAGTGCTCCTTACAGTGAGATGCTTATTGAAGAGCTGAAGCCTAAACTTTGGATTAAACGCAGAGGACTGCTATCCAAGGGCGCTGTGATCTTGCATGACAATGCACGTCCATACACTTCTGCCCACACTGTTGACACTCTGCAAAAACTTCGTTTTGAGGTGTTAAAGCATCCTCCCTATAGTCTTGATCTTGCTCCATCGGACTTTCACCTGTTTGGTCCTCTGAAAGCAGCCCTACAAGGATGAAGATTCACTTCTGATGAAGACATGAAGACAGCAGTGTATTCATGGCTCGCAGCTCAACCTAAAACATTTTTTAATGAGGGAATATGAAAGCTTGTTGACAGATGGACAGAGTGTATTGAAAAGCAAGGAGATTATGTCAAAAATGACATATTTGTCTTTTCTAAAAGTTAATTAAAATAAATTCTACAGCTAGAGTGAGGATAATCTTTGACTCACCCACGTATATATGTCAACCTAATCTCCCAATTCATCCCACCCCCACCCCTGCTTTTCCCCCTTTGGTAGGACCAAGATTTTTGTCTGCTTTGTTTTATGCTGTATCCCCAGAACCTAGCGCCATGCCTGGTGCATAGTAGGCACACAATAAATATTTGCTGAATAAATGGACGATCCCATGGTGTAGCTATTATTTTTAATGCCCACTTTATAGCCAGAA
The DNA here is from genome assembly GCF_030028045.1 of Hippopotamus amphibius kiboko. NCBI lineage: Eukaryota > Metazoa > Chordata > Mammalia > Artiodactyla > Hippopotamidae > Hippopotamus > Hippopotamus amphibius. Next base: position 16,454,112 of record NC_080203.1, on the reverse strand, counting down.
GTGCAGAGAACTAATTTTAATTTGCTTTACACCACACGGTTGGGATCTGAACACAAAGCAGTCTGATCTTAGAGGTCTAACACGCACCTCCTGCATTGAACTGCCTTTGGCCACAGAGGGCTTCTTGGTGAGCCAAAAGTAGATCCTCAAATTGGACCTGGCTGTGGAACTGGAAGCTTCCTGTCCATTCACCAGGACCCAGCCCCCAACTCTGGGAGGCATAGGCAGGGTGTAAATGCCAGGGTGCAGAGTGTTTTAGCCTCTGATATGGGGACACGTGGAGGGGGGCACCCCTGCCCATCCAGCACCCCATCAGCCTTCCACACAGACATTTCCCAGAGACTAGAGAAGGCCCAAGGCCCAAGTTTGAATCCCACTTTCTTTGTCTCTATTACTTTCACTGAAAAGAGCTAGTGCTTCCTTGATACTGAGATCTGCTCCACCCTGTTCCCAGCTACTTGACATCCTGGCCACCTTCGAAAGCCTCTAGAGCTTGCCCACTGCCTCCAGTCTCTAGGGCTTTGGCTTCTGAGTCATAGTCTGCCTACGCTTGGCTTTGCCAGAATCTTTGCGGACTTCTGTATCTCTTGTGCTAACCCTGCAAACACCCAAATCTCTGAGTTCCTTGACCTTCTTACTTTCAATGACCTTCCCCTTCCTTTCCCTTGGACCGTAGAACTGCACCAAAGGCCTCAGCATCTCTCAGAACTGCTGCCACCACTCCCATGATCTCGAACTCCACAGTTCCTCCTGCTCGATCATGATCCCCTCGTTGCCTCCCACCTCTACTACTGAAGCTGCTCACATCCCTTTCATGCTCCATTTCCCCTGGTTCCCTGCCACCCACCCCCCCCACTTCCAGATAATGGATCAAACTTCTAGTGTAGGCCATTTCAGCCACACTGGCCATGATTCTAGAAACTCTCCTGTCTGAATTCCTGCCTGGCTGCACCTCTGCCCCTCGCACTGCCCTCCTGCACTTTTCCTCCTGTGGATCCTGCCTCTGCTCTCTGCTCTCCTTAAACCCAGGCCTCACCTCACCCCTTACCTCCAGCAGAGGCCCTCAATATTGACTGAGGGGGTCTAGGCTTCTCAGATCTCTCTCCTGCAGTTTCCTATGAACCTGTGCCCTCCAAAGTCACTGATGCCCACCTCCCTAGCCAGTGCAATGGCCTTGTGTATTCCTTTGTGTTTCCTCAAAGGTGGCATTTATTTTTTTCCTTTCAGGATGGATATGCTTTGGGGGAGAGGAGTATATTTAAAAGTCTTTCTGTCCATCTCTGTGGATAATTTGGGGGGTCAAGCTGTCAGACTCTTGGTAGGTAAATAAATAAACAAATCTTCTCCTTCATCCCAGGCCCTGCACTAGGTGCTGGAAGTGATTCAGAGATGAGACCCAGTTGCTGCCCTTAGGCAGCTCCTGGGCTCAGGAGGTAGGCCCCTATCCAGGAGGGAGAAAATTGCAGGGGAGGGCAACAGGAGGTAGTTTTGAAGTCAGACAAAATCAACTGCAAATTCTGACTTACTAGCTATACTATTCTGGACAAGTCACTTCATCTCTCTGAGCGCTAATTTCCTTGTCTGTAAAATGGGCATAATAGTAGTGCTCATTTTATTTCTGAATTATGTTTCTATTCTTCAATGTCACCTCAGGCAGAGGTGACTCTTAGTAAACTAGCTAAAAATGGGGAAATCTTTTAATAGCTGCTATGGGCTGAATTGTGTGTGCCCCCCTCCATCACAATTCTTATGTTGAAGCCCTAACCGCAATGTGATTATATTTGGAGATAGGGTCTTCAGGTGGTAATTAAGGTTAAATGAGGTTATAAGAGTAGAGCCCTAATCTGTTAGGACTGTGACCTTATTAGGAAAAGAAGATATTCTCTCTCTCTTTTTTTTTCTCTCCACCATGTGAAGACAAAGCAAGAAGGCAGATGTCTGTAAGCCAGGAGGAGAGTTCTCACCAGAAATCAAATCAGCGATCACTTTGATCTTGTACGTCCAAGCCTCTGAAATTATTAGAAATAGTTTCTGTTGTTTAAGCCACCAGTCGTATTTTGTTACGGCAGCCTGACCTGACTGATACCGTAGCTTGCCTTGCAATATGGAGATATGCTTCAACCAACAAAGAAACAGGTGGAATATAAAAAAGCCAAATTCATTAAAACAAAGAGTAAAATGTTGGTTACCAGGGAATGGGGGGGGGGGGGGTAGCGAGGATGGGACAGATGTTGTTTAAGGATACAAACTTGCAATAAGTAGTGAATAAGCCCTAGAGATCTAATGCACAGTGCAGTGATATAGACAACAGTATTGTATTATAATCATCAAACTTGCTGAGAGACTAGAACTCAATTATTCCAACCGCTGAAAAGAATGGATAATTACGTAACATGACAGAGGTGCTAATTATTGCTACATGGCAATCATATTACAACATAAAATTTATCAAATTACCATGTTGTACACCTTAAATTCACACAATGTTATATGTCAAATATATTTCAATTAAAAAAACAAAGATGGTAGAACAGGCTTTATTCTAAGGAATGCAGAGAAATAGTCAACCTGGTAGTTTAAGGTAAAGCATTGGTAAAAGCCAAAATGTTAAAACTTGGTATAGACAACATCTAAGTGCCTAGGCTAAATTTACTAAAAATTTTAATATAATTTTATATTTTTCATATATATCTATGTACATACATTCACACACAGAAAGCCTCAGAGTCAAATATTTGCAGAACTCCTTAAGCAATTCCTCTGAACCCTTGGGTTCATGGCCACCATTTGCAAACTCTTGCACTGGAAAATAACAGGTGAGTGGAAAGCCAAATGCTTAAAACATATAGAAAGACTTTGGCTCCAGCAGATCACAGGGGAAGGAAATGTAGCCTAGTCTAATTCATAAGTGGGTGTTTTCTCAATAAATTCAAGTAAAAAGCTTTCTGAGGATGAACTGCATTGCCATCTTTTGGAAGGGGTGTGGGCAAGTGCATAGAGAATGAGCAAGGTTATTTTTGTAAAAGAATATGCTAGAATGGCATTCTGGAATTTCTGTCTCCGAATGATGCAAATTGGTAGCTGCATCCCCAAGCATCACTTTTTAAGGTCCGTCAATTGCTAGTATAACAAAACACACCTATTAAACCATTGACATTTTATGCCCTGAAATCAATTGAGAAAAGTACCTTGCAACATATTCATATATCATGAAAGGAGCTGTATTTTTCACCTGTTTTCCTTAAGCCAGTGAGCAACTCCCTTTCATTTCATGAGTTTTCTATTTTTCTCCCCATATCCATGCCTGCCTCCCTAGAGTCCATTCTCCACGTATCAGCCAGAAGAATTTTTAAGATGACCTTTGGACACATGAAAAAAACAATATGCCTTGAGGGCATTCGACATGAAAAGCATATACCCCTTCCTACCTGCACCCCTTCTGATTGAGCACTACTTTATTCCTATACATTTTGTCTCTATTTTTCCTTTAAAATATTTTCCTGAAAAACTATGGTTACTGTGTCTAGACCATCAGTTTCCTTTGCCCCCACTCCCCACAAATTTCCAGTATATGCTACTTACTGGTCATCACTTTGATACATGGTTCATGAGTCAGCTTTGAAGGGGAGTGACACAGGGAGTCATGAGTATCACTGAGCGTCAAGACATCTGAAGTCAGCGCAACTCAACAACTGTTGGGCAAAGCACCACACATGGCCCAGTGGAGACTGCAGAGAGGATCATGTGTTCTCTGCCCTCATAAGCTCTCAATTTAGTTCAAGCCCCAACTCTGCCCCTCATTTGCTCTATGACCCCATGCAAGCTTGTTACTGTGCTTGTACACCAGTTTCCTCATTTATCAGCTGTGGGAACTCAGACACATGACCTCTCAGGTCCTTGGCAGTTCTCCCACTGCAGGAGACAATGGTGCCAGGGAACTCTGCTTCTTCACCTTGCATCGTGGAACTTCCCTGGCCTACTTAACAGCAGGAAAAAAATCACACTGACAGCTACATACCTGGTCAACATAAGTTAGGAAAATACCTGTGCTCAGTTCCTTCTACTCTTTTCTTTCCTCCTAGGTTTGCCTCACAACTCCCTAGATTCTCTTGCGTCCGTTCCTTTCCACCGTGCATGCTTATACTTTAGGAGGAGACAGCGATCAGGGCATCCTCTGGGGAAAGAGTCCACAGATATATGTGCACAGAGGCTTAGAGATGAATCTGAGCACTCTTCTCTTGGGAAGGGCTGTCTCCAAAACAGCCCAGAAGGAAGTCACTGTTTTATCCACCCCAAGAGGTCAAATTACTTTAAAATAGAAAAAGTCTCTTTCATTTTCTTAATCTAGATCAATTCTGATAGTTTCCTCCCTATGGGACATTAGTGAATAATAGAATTAAGTGCTAATGAGTTATAGAGAGAGGAGAAATATTCCTAATGGTTAGTCTCATCTTTTTAATATTCACGGTCATTGGGTTCCTTATTAATATTAGAATTAGGTATTGTTAAATATGGTTAAGAACAGTAACCTTTCTAGGCATTTCTTCGTCAACTGGGACTTACTTATGGTGTATTTTATTGTATATAAACTTTGCTCCAGGAATTTTGATAGCATGGGTCACTCCATTCCTCAAGTACACATGCATTCTCTGAAATAATCAAAGAGTTGCTATTAGAAATATGTGGGTGACTGTGCTGAATACAACCTCCTTTTCTGATTTTCGCCCTTGAGAGGGAGTTGGCTGTGGCAGCACTGAAACCCCCATCATGGTGCCCTAGTGATGTGATATGCAGAGGAAGGAAAGCATTTCATTTTACAAACTTGTTTCTTGGGACTTTATTTAACAGTCTGATAGAGGGGAGGTGATGAGATCATATGGAATATTGAAGGACACTTTGCCAAATGGCCATCTGGGAGGAAAAGGAAATTCTTTTCAAGTCAAATTCCTAGCTATCTTCCTACTCTGGTTCAAAAGAGGAAACCCAAAGCTGTACATGACTGTGAGTATTCTGTCAGCTGTATTCAGGGGAGAGTAGAAATTGGCAAGTTTTATGCACTATTACATCAATATAGACATATAAATATGGATAACTGTGCTTCCATATTTATTTTCAATATTTTTGGGTAACTAAATAACTGAATCCTTGAAGTAAATTCTAGAATATCTGGATTATTGAGACTGCCTCTTGGCATTGATGGAATTAGCCAGATAATTGCCAACCCTCATATAACTTTGTACCACGGAGTACACTATCGGGCTGAACTTTCCTGGAGGTTGACCCGTTCATCAAACACTGCAGGTTAAGCTAAGAGAACATACAGCAGCTCCATGTGGTTGGGTTTACCTGTTACAAAACCCATGAGCATTTAGGTCAGATCCTTACATTTGACTGTTTATAAGCCAGGATGCACAATTAATGGAAAGTGTCATCGCTTTATCTGCTATGATAACATACAATCATTCATTGTCATATGCTGAAAGACTTTGGAAATAATAATGGTAATATAATTTGTCTTGTCTTTAACCAAAAATAAACCAACCACCTAAAATTCATCTGACTAAATTTTGTTTCACTAACATTTACTCATGTAATGGAAATTTACCTATTGGGTTTGGCTCATGGACTGTGTCCTCTACTAGAGTTTCTTTTTCTCCTCTCTGTTGTTATCGTAACTGAACATATAACAGCGAAAAAAGATTATAACATGCTTCTTCAAAAGTTCTCTTTGTTACTTGAAATATTCATCCACATGGCTCCCTTCGCACACCCTTTGGGACAACCAAACAATATAGAGCTGGGAAGTGGTCATGCACCGAAGAGAAGAAGAATAAGGAAAAAAAAAGAAGAGAATAGGTAGGAATAATTAAAGACCTGAGGGTCATTCCATTACTCCTCACCAAAACAGGCACACAGACACGCGCGCGCGCGCGCGCACACACACATACACACACACACACACAGGATTAAAAATAGCTTTTATTATGCAAACAAAAGGGATCTTATTATCTACCTTATTCATTTGAAAGAAGATAAACTCAGGAACAAAACATGCTTTTAATATTCAAATTGTCTGACAGAAGCAAATAGCATATATCTCACATCTTGTCTTCAAAGGGATGATATATTGTTTTTATATTTACCATTAAGCATATATTTTCCAAAGGCTTTTGGATCTTTTCTTACTACTCTTCCCCCAACAGTCCCCTGGGCTCAGCATATAAGCAACTCACTGTGGGTTTCCAGAACAAAGGAAGTAGTGGATACAGGCCTCCATAATGGGTCTCCCAGAGACCTGGGACGTCTCCAGTAGCAGGATGGGCCTCTTCACTCTTCCATAGCCACTATTCATTGAGCATCTACTTTGTATTACTACGTTTGAGGTATTTACCGTACTTCATTGAATTCAATCCTGTCAGCAGCCCTGAAAGATAGGTAGTGTTTCTGTTATTACTTGCTTTTCTAACTTCATGGCTTAAATTCTTAGATGGCAATAAGAACACAGCTAAGAACACAGGTGAGAAGGTACTAAGACACATTTATTACAAGTGTAGCTCCAGCGATATTAAATAATTTGGGCACCTCTGATAGAAAAATGGAAAACATCAACTGGAAAAGTTGCTTAAACTTTGTGATAGGCAAAATTCTAAGATGGCCCCAATAATTCCCACACTCTGATACCTACACTCTTATATAAGCTCCTCTGCTTGAATGTAGGTGGAGCTTGTTACTTGCTTCTGACCAATAGAATATGCAAAGGTGGTGGGATTTTGCGGATGTAAATAAGGCCTCTAGTCAGTTAACTTTGAGTCAATTAAAAGAAGATTATCGTGGGTGGGCTTGACCTAATCAGGTCAGCCCTTTAAAAGAGGTTCCAGGCCTTCCCTGAAAAAATACTCGAAGACAGACTCTCTCCTGCTGGCCTTGAAGAAGAAACTGCCGTGAGTTTTTCTTCAGCAAGAAAATGAATTCAGCCAACAACCATGGACCATGGAAGAGGACCTGGAGCCTTAGATGAGATTCTGGCCCCAGCTAATACCTTGATTGCAGCCTTGTGAAAGCCTGAGCAGAGGACCCAACCACACTGTCCCCAGATTCCTGAGCCATGGAAGTTGTGAGATAATACATGGGTATTTTAAGCTACTATGTTAATGGTAATTTGTTACACAGTGATAGAAAACACATACAAAGTTCATGAGCCTTACTCATCTCCTCTTAAAAAAAAACAGGAATGCTTAGTCACATCTCAAGAAGAGGTTGAAAAGATTCAGTAATAAGTGCTTTAGCTATTTCAGCATTTTTTGGGTAGTGATAATAACATGGGCTCTGCAATGAGATAGACTTGAGTTCTGACACTTACTAGCTTCTGACTTTAGCTAGGTCATTGGATCTCTCTGAACCTCTGTTTTCCCACTATTGATGCCATTTTCAAAGGCTAGGTTTCTTTTGCCATTTGACAATTAAAGGCATGAAATTCCAAAGAGTTTGACTTGCTTACATAAGCAAATAGGGTCTAATTAGGGTTAATCCAAACACTGAATTCTCCAGGCCAGGGTTTCAATGGGGGAAAAGTTTTGTAAAATGAATTCCTGGGCCATTCTTGTTTTAGACAAGGTAGAAATGGTAAAGATTGGGATTAGTGTAAATTCATTTTAGAGCCTCTTTAGTTGCTCAGTTTTTAGGCTTCTAGAATCTAGCTGAGTGTTTGCTGACTGCTCTTACTCCCTATTCTGTTATCCAAAGGCAAATAAACAAACGTCACATTGTAGAGAGGGGAAGTGGCCTGTTCAAAGTCACAGACCCTACTAGCATCAGAGTCGGGATCAGAACTCATGTTCTCTGGCCCTCCCGGCCCTGCTCCATCAACTACATCATTCCGCTCTTCCTAGAATTTCTCCTGATTTGCTGTGAGGCCCCTAGAAAATAATTTCCACACTTGGTTTCTTTCTTTGTTGTTTTGCCCAAGGCCTGTATCCTTTAACTTGATTACATCTTGTCTGCCTGATAGAAAGTAATTTCAGCAAGTGCTTAGCTCTAATGATTGCCTCCAATGCAGACTGCCAGCACCCACTCACAAATCCCACGATGCAATTCATCTCCATGATTTTTAACTTCCTGCTTGCCCCAAGATGCATACGTGGCTCACGTGCACTTTCAGTAGAAAAGTAAAGGTAGAAAAAAAAGGCATAATGAAAATTATACTCACTTGGAAGTAAAAAAAAAAAAGTGAAGACAGAGCTTAGTGGATTGCTGGAAGGGCAGTGTTGTTCTTCTTGACAAAATCCTACTCATCTTTCAAGACCCAGCTTAGTTAACACCTCATCTAGGACTCATTCTCTGTCCCACCTCAGGCAGAGTTTCTCTCTTTCTTCCTCCCCTGTGTTCCCATTGCATTTTGACTAGAACTCTTCTTTGGTATTTATCAAGTGTTGCTTTGTAGTGAAGTCGTTCTCCCCCACACAGAGGCAGTATACTCTCAGAGAACACAGACCAGCTTTTACGTATCTTTGCATCAGCTACCTGTAGTGCCGTGCCTGGCACAGAGGAGGCACTCAATCACTCTTTGCTGAATTGAATCTAAAATAAAAAATTTTTAACTTGGAAATTTGCTGTAGCATATTTTGGATAAAGTTCCTTTGCTGATTAATGAAATTGTTTATTTTTTCAGAGTTAGATCTGGGGGTGGGGGGATGTGATGCATAGGCATCTTCCAGTTATAAACTTTCATCAGCATCTCACATGCAAAAAACCAAAGTTGATGAATGCACTTTTGTTTTCAGTCTGCTGTTTTCCACTCCATATGGGCGCAGTACACAGTTGGTATATTAGTCAGGGTTCAGGGCAAGAAACGGAAGCCACTCAAGTTATACTAATGAGAAATTGATACAGGGAATTCATACTGAAAAACTACTTGAAGGGCTAAAGGAGGGAGCTCTTTGCTGGACATCCAAAAATGACCCTCAGAGATTGAGAGTGACATGTATACACTACTATATATAAAATAGATAATTAAGAAGGACCTACTGTACAGCACAGCACAGGTAACTCTACTCAATACTCTGTGATCACCTATATGGAAAAGAATCTATAAAAGAGTGGATATATGAATATGTATAACCGGTTCACTTTGCTGTATACCTGAAACTAAGTTGACATTGTAAATCAACTATACACCAATAAAAAATAAAAAATAAAAAAGTAAAGAGTAGAGGGAAAGAGGAAACAAACCTTATTGAATAAAAATTCCTGGGAAATAAATATAGCAAAAAATTGTAAAAAAAAAAAAAAAAGAAAGAAAGAAAGAAAGACTCTCAGAACATGACAGAACTGACTCATCTGAAGAATTACCATTTCTAAGGCCACCAATGGAATCATCAAATTCAGGAACACACTGCTATTGCTGTTATGCTGGAATCAAGAAGATGGAAATTAGGAAGGCGCCACTGCCATCATTTCTATCCCAAATGCCTCTAGGCCCACACAGAAATGGTGACTGGGCACTAGGCTATGGACTCTGGCAGGTGCCTCAGCTGCAAATGCTTCCCAACATCCAGGAAACTAGAGAATGGACAGAGGACCACCAGTACAGCAAAATCTCACACCTCTGAGACCGTGCTTGTTAGCAGAAAACAACTAAGAGGGCAGAGAGATGGCCTCCATTTCATTTGTCTTGAAAAAACCAAGTAAGTGCATCCAATTGGTAGAATCTATTTTGCATTCAGAACCCTGGCTGCAAGAGAGAATGGGAAATGTAGTTTCTAGCTTTCCAGCCTCTGAAAGTATAGAAACATTCCTCAGAAAAAGGGTGGGATGGAGAGTGAGTGAGCTAAAACACAACATCCCAACAAACTGATTCTGGGATAGTCTGCTGGCCTTGCATGGCCATGGCACTTAGGAGCTTCCTGCCTCATGGTCAGATGGACACATTGTCTTAAAGATGTCATTGGACTAAATATGTCAGTCATTGTCCACCCTTCTCACAGCAGAAGAAGCTTCAAAAAAAGCTTCCTGTCCCACAGCCTTGTTGAATGGTCAGTGGATTGTGTGGCTTTGCCTCCTTTCTGTACCCTGTAATGGGATGGGCCATTGGCCCAGTTGTGTCTTACATGTGTAGGCTGGCCAGGGACCCAAGTGGCTCAGTTGGCCTGGTTTGAAAAAAGGAGCTGAGCCAGTAGATTTCTGCCCTCAGGAGCTTAATATGGGAAACTGAGAATCTGTGCTGGGACAGCTGCACCAGAAAGTCATCAGGGAGACTGAGGACTGGAGTGGCCATTGTAGGCTATGTACAAGGTAGAATTGTTATGAAATCAGATGGCTAAAAAGGTGAATGGAGCACACAGGCAGCTGTGAAACAGGCAGGCCCAAGAGAAGAAACAGCAGCCCCTGAGTGATCTCCAGAGAAAGTAGCTGTCTCTGTTCTTGGCATCTTTGGGGCTGGTTCTAATCCAAGCTGCAAGAGTCTCTTCATTTGCCTTGGGAGTAACTTGAGTGGGCTTACCACGTAGAAAAAGAGCCCTGACTAATACCAGTGCACGAGGAAGAATAGGAGAGTCACTTCTTCCCCTGGACCATGTGGCAAAGACAATGTCATGTTCACCACCCTATTTCCTCTTCCTTTACCAGGAAGAGTACATTTCCCAGTCTTCCTTAGAGGGCTACTGCAAACTCTTACCAATGGGAATGTGAGCTGAAGTGATGTGTCAGTTCCAGTCCCAGGTAGTTTAAAATGGTGTGATCTCTCCTCTTGCTCTCTTCCTCGTCCATGCAGCTGGAAGGTAAAACCCCTGAAATGAAGGCATTGCACTATAGAAGTAGCTGGGATCTCTGAGTCACTTGTTGGAGGAAAACTGCCAAGGAGATCTGCTTAACCTTTATCAAACTGTAACATGACCTTTGTTGTGCTAAAACAGATTAAGGGGATGAGAAGAATGTGTAGATTGAAGCAACTAGTATTAATTGCCCCAATCAAGACAGGCTGACATCTTGGACCAGCAGCCCAACACGAGAGGCTGGTATCATGTCTGCATTGCTCTAGGGATCCTGTTGTTTATTTATGCTCAGGATATATATGTTCTCTGTCAGTTGCCAGGGGCACCCTTAGTCTGATTTGGATGAGGAAAGAATTAATATCAGCAATAGAAAAGAACTGAGTTTTCAGTGGCATACCCCAGAAGCATTCCCTTACAGCTTTCTGAAAAACAGGTGAGGCACAAAGAATGTTCAAAGCCCTCTGTATGCCTAAGGAATGTTTCTCCCTTTCAGCGGATGGAAGCTACTTCTATCTAAGGGAGTCCAAAAGGGAAGAATGTGGGCTCCTTAATTGAAGTCAATGGCAGTATTTCTGTGTAATTCAGTGAATGATTTGACCATGCAAACTCCATAAGGAAGGGACCATGACCGCCTTGTTCACCACTGTTTCTCCTAAATCAGGAACAGTTCCCACTGGAGGTGGTCAATAAACATTTGTTGAATGCGAATGAGATGAGATGAAGTCAAATTCTCACATCTTTGATTAGGAGATTATTTGACTTTAAAATCTCTTTAAAGGGCTTTTCGTTAGCCGAGAACTATAAGTTGGTCCTCATGAGCATTTCTAGGTGTTCATGAAAAGCTCATCAGTAATTATTACAGGCAACACCTGTAGACACCTAGTAGCCCTCTCAGCAGTTCTCCTAATTTGCTGTGTGAACTTGAGCAAATGATTTCACTGAGCCTCAGTTTCTTCATTTAAAAAAGAAGATACAAATCTTTGCCCTGTCTGCCTCAGAGAGTTGTGAGGTTTCAAATAGCCCAATGGTTGTGGAAGACCTTTGTAAACTATAAAGTGTGTGAGATTTTGTGTGTATGTGTGTTTCCCACACACACACACATATATGTATATACATATGTATGTGTAGGTGTGCATATATAAAATAAATCATTGGCAGTAACATGTTCTCCAAAGAACATAAAGCCTTATTCCTCCCATAGCATTTATATATTATTACTCCCTTTGGATGTATATCCCCAAATTCTATTTCAGTGTAAGAGAAATTAGCCACCACATCTGTATAATTGTGGACAGATGAAAAACATGAAAGGGAATAGATGACCTGCATGTCTCAGCATTATAAGTGAAGGACAGGGATGACAGATTTGGGTACTGTTTGGACTTGATAATTCATGTGTACTTACAGGTGTGCCTTACTCTACATAATGGCTAAGTTCTTATAACTAGATATGCAGAGAGTCAGTCACTTTCAGGGCAAGAGGTACTCACTAATTCATTCACTGACTCATTCATTCCCATGGAGCACCTCTCCTGTGGTTTAATAAAGTAAAAATTACTGTTTAAAGGGAATGTTTACTCTCTGATTTTTCTAGTCATCAACTTTCATCTGTTCAGTGCTGTTCATTGTGTGAAGCCCTGCGTGAAGCCCAGTGAGAGGCATGGTGATGTATAAGGCATGCTCCCTGTTCTCAGCAGACCACATTAAGCTGGGATTAGTTAGGGAAAGCTTGTCAGAAGAGGTGGTATATTCATTTTCAACAAATTACCATAAATACAGTGACTTCAGATCATGCCCATTTGTTAGTGTGCAGTTCTGTAGGGTATAACTCAACTGACTTCTCTGCTCAGGGTATCATGAATCTGAAATCAAGGTATTGAGTGGGATGAGTTTTCACCTGGAAAGTCTGGGAACAATCTGCTTCCAAGCTTATTCAGATTATTGGCTGAATTGAGTTCATTGAGGTTTCAGGACTGAAGCCCCTCTTTCCTTGCTGAATGTCTGCCAGGGATCACAGTCAGCTACTAGGGCTGACCACGTTCCTTGTCACGTGGTCCCTTCCATGTACAAAGCAGTAGTTGCATGTCAAATCCTTCTCAAGGTTCAAATCTCTAACTTCCTCCTCTGCAACCAGCTATAGAAAACTCTGCTTTTAAAGGGTTCACCTAATTAGATCAGACATCGAGGATAGTGTGCCCTTGTCATATAATGCAACATAAACGTGGGAATGATATCTCATTATAGCCACAGATTCCACTCACATTTAAGGTTCATGCAGGGCATGTACACTGGGGGCCGAAATCTTAAGGGCCATTTTAGGAGCTTACCTCCTAGAGGTGGATGTCAAGCTATTCCTTGAGAATGGCAAGCTATGCATGTTACAGAACCATGGTGTAATATCTATATCCGTCCCATTGAATAAGTGGAACTCCCCTACTGGCCATTCAGATCCACTCTGTGGGTCCTATGCTTTATTCCTCCCCTGGATGGAAACCAGGGCTAGTCCTGTGACTTTTCTGATCACTCTTGGATAATGAAAAGCTACTTTGTCACTTCCGTTCACAAAATATATCCCATTTTCAATAAAGAGTCCAGTTCAGTCCCACTTAAGATTAAAACTCCAACAATCTGTGACTATCAACAGATAAATGGATAAAGAATATATGAGATACACACACACACACACACAGGAATGTTATTCAACCCTGAGAAAGAAGGAAATCCTGCCATTTGCAACAACATGGATGGACCTTGAGGGTATTATGCTAAGTAAAATAAGTTAAACAGAGAAATATAAGTATTTTATTGTGGTAATCATTTCACAACATGTATGCCTGTCAAATAATCACACTTTATACTTTAAACTTACACAGTGTTATATGTCAATTATATCTCAGTAAGGCTGGAAACAAATTTTAAAATTAAAAAAAAAATTTTTTTAAAGTGATTTCCTTGGTGGTCCAGTGGGTAAGACTGTGCACCCTCAATGCAGGGGGCTCAGGTTTGATCCCTGATCAGGGAGCTAGATCCCGCATGCCACAACTAAGAGTCTGCATGCCCCAACTAGAGATCCCACATGTTGCAGCTAAGACCTGGTGCACAAGGAAAGAAGGAAGGTAGGAAGGAAGGAAGGAAGGAAGGAAGGAAGGAAGGAAGGAAGGAAGGGAGTCAAAACGCCTATCTTCATTTAAAGTGAAACTGTCTCCATTCCCTCAACTAGAGCCTGCAGTGGAAAGGGGGATGGTTGCCATCTTATTCTCAAGTTCCATGCCTTGCACTTCTACGTGAACCCTCCCGCCTGTGCCCCCGCCCCACCCCCTTAGCTAACCATGGCTTCTGACTCCCTCAGATGTCAAAGCAGAGACAGAGAAGTAAGGGGGCAAGAAAGACCTTACTAAACTAGTGCTGCCATGATAATCCAGCATCAGTGCTCTCTGGGCTCAGCAGGTGTTTAAAGCTGGCTCTTACTCTGTGGGCTGTTTCAGGGATTCTTCCTCTATACTCTCAATGTTGGAGAGGGATTAATACTCAAAAGCCAGTTTTTAAAGCCTCCTTAGTCTTAGGGCCTCAGCTGCAACTGAGACAAAAACGGTTTCATTGTAACATCTTTTAAGTAGGACTGATTTATTCATTCATAATGTTGTGCTAGGATCACAGGCTTTGGAGTCAAAGACACCTGACTTTGAATCCAGATTGTGCCACTCACTAACTGCGATTTGGGGAAAGCTTTCTTACCTTCTCTGTCTTATTGTTAAAATCTGTAAAATGGATATTATAATACTTCATAGGCATAGTAAGATTAATTGAGATAATATGTATTAGGTGTCAATATATATATTAAGTGGCATAAATAGCCACTCAATAATTGATAGTAGTAGTGGTAGTAGTAGTTTTTATTATAGAGGCAAAGCTGAACTCAATGAACATTTCAAGGTGGATAATGTCTGCCTTTAGCATCTGCTACACCCTCTCCTGCCTCTTGGTACCCAAAAGCTTATAGGGTTCTTCTTACTTTCTCACTGTAATTGAAATCCTTCACTAGGTTATCCTTCCTAAGCCTGCCAGGCTTCCAAAAGGACTCTCTTCCAGATCGTAAGGATTAAATGAGATTGTACATCTAAAGTGATTACCCAGCATCTGGCATTGGTAAATGCTTAAGAAATGGGAGGTGCTATTATGTAGTGTTATTATGATGATCTTCCCGTGTCCCTGCTTTTAAAAAATGCTCCTCTACCCACAATCCAATCTCAATTCCTTCATTCTTAACAAACCAACTTACTTTCTTCCCTAATGAGTTGCTTGAGACTCTTCAAAGTGCATTGGTTTAAGAACAAAGGTTCTGAAATCACAGAAGCTTGACTTCAAGTCCCAGTTCTATTCCTTACTAATTGTGTAACTTTGGATAAGGCAGTCAACCTCTTTGAATCTCAATTTTCTCATCTGTAAAATGGGGACAATAGTGTTACCTTGTAGGTTTATAGTGAGGATTACAAGAGATCATGTATGTAAAGCACTTGACGTTAAGTCCTGGAGCACAGTAAGTATTCAGTAAATGTTGCCGATTATTGCTTTTACTATTATTCATGCAACAATCATTAATTGACTGTCTACCATGAGCTTCTCATTGTGCTAGAACTTAGAGAGATGAAAGGCAAAGACCCAGTTCCTGCACTCAAGGAATTGACCATCTATAGAAGAGGGGAGGTCCTCAAACTTGCACATTAAATTCACCTAAAGGGCTTTTAAAACTCTCAATGCAGTTAAGTCAGAATTTCTGGGTGTGTGTGACCTGGGCGTCAGGATGCTCTCAGGTGATATGACTCTGTGGCCAAGGTTGAGAACCACTGACCCAGAGCAGCAGTTGGCAAACGTTTTTTGGAAAGGACCAGAGAGCAAATACTTTTGACTTTGTGGACCATGTTCTCTCTGTTGTGACTACTGAACTCTGTGGTTGAAGCACAAAAGCAGCTATAGACAGTATGGCTGGGAATGGCTGTCTTCCAATTTAACTTTATTTATAAAAACAGAAGCCAGGCCCTAGTTTGCTGACTCCTAATGTAGAATATCGAAGTAAATCAAAGATTACATTAAAACATGCAGGTGCAATGATAGGTCAAGCAGCACATTCCGGAAGCAGAGAAGCCTAAGCTTGATCTTTTTTTTTTCCCAGCTCTTTATTGGAGTATAATTGCTTTACACTGTTGTGTCAGTTTCTGCTGTACAACAAAGTGAATCAGCTGTATTTATACATATATCCCCATATCCTCTCCCTCTTGATCTTGAAGAGTGTGTAGCAGCTAGTCTGGAGAGGCAGGGTGGGGGGTGCAGATGGAGGAAAGATTTTCCAAGGAGAAAAAAAAGGACAGCAATAGCTGTTAGGTAAGCCTCAAGAATTGGTGGACCTGAAAATAGTTGGTATAGCTTGAGTGTACAGTAGTTGCTAAGGGAGAGGTAGTAGATAAACCTGGAGAGATATGAACAAATATGTAGGAGCCAGACCGCGATGAACTTTATATGTTGGGTTAAGGAGTCTAAACTTTATCTTGAAGACCATGGGGAATAGTTGCATTATCAGAGTTACATTTTCGAATGAGCACTCTGGCAGGTGAAGATGAGGGATGTGGGGACACAGAGCGGCAGACTAGTAGCAGTTAGGGAACAATTAGAGTGGTCCTGTAAGACGTAATGAGTGTGAACTAAAGTAATTGCTATAGTGATAAGAAGTGGAGGAATTCAAAATACGTGAAGAACTAGACTTGACAGCAGGGGGTGGATTGATTGAATTGAAAGGGGGCAGATTAGGGAGAGGAGTGCATTAGGAATGGAGCCTAGCTTTCTGGTTTGTGCAGCTGAGAGCATTTGGTGCTGTTTCCTGAGATAGGGAGCACTGGAAGAGAAGCACTGATGGAAAGATGACAGGAAGACCATGAGTGTGGTTTCAAACATGTGGAATTTGTGATGCCAGTGGGACGCTCATGTGGATATATCCAATAAACAGTCTTGAACAGAGGAGTGAGGTTAGGATGGGTAGTAGAGATGGGCAGTTGATAGCATATAATGTAATTAATGCAGTGGTTTTGGATGAGTTCACCCATGCATTGTGGATAAGGAAAAGAAGGGATTAAAAAAACCATGATCCTAGTAACATACATGGGAAGAGAAAGATGAAAAAGGTTATGAGGGCTGGCCATGGTGTTCCAGGAAAGCAGAGGTAGCAAAGTCACAGATAGCACTCTCATTCATAGAGTACTTGCAGTGTGTCAGGAACTGTGCTAAGCACTTTATATAGATCATCTTATTTCCAACAAATCCCTAAGGTAGGGAATAGTACTACCTCAATTTCAAGCTTGAGGAAACTGAGCCTCAGAAGAACACAGAGCTAGGTTGACCCTATGTCTCTCTGACTCAAAAGGACATGCAGTTAGCTACTATGCTTTCCTGACTTCCATAGGAAACCAAAGCTGAACAGTTTCCAGAAGGATGGATTAGCTGATGCCAAATGCTTCAGAGATTAAATAAATTAAGGACAAAAATACGTGTCCTTTAGTTTTGTCAGAAACTAGACTACAGTCGGTGAATGAGTGAATTGGAGATGAGGAATAAGAGAGTGCTTTCAAGGGTAAATGACTCCATCAAGACCTTGTCTGTAAAAAAGAGGAGAGGGAGGGTGGAGGAAGTCATGGGGTCACAAGCGAAATTTTTTAATTTTGTTTTGTTTGTTTGCTTTTAATATGGGAGAGTTGGTTGAAATGCTAAATCGGAAGGAAACTAATGAGAGAAAACCTGAAGACAGAAGTAAGAGATGGGGTAACTGATGGCTTGAGGTCTCAGGAAAGTCAAACAAGTGATGACCAGAGCACAGGAGTGACTCCAGAGAGGACTACGGTCACCACTTCCATTGGGATGGGGAAGAAAGAGGAAGGGCTACATGAGGATTCTGGAAAGAATTGCAGGTTTTGAGGGAAGTCCTACCCAGTGGTCTCTATCTTCTCTGAAACAGGAGATTTACACCTCCAAAGCCACACTCCACGCCTTTCCATCCTCTCTGTGAGCAAGACGCTGACCTCTATGACACTTCAGGTTGAGTTTGGTCAGTGGAAGTGACCAGCAGGAGATTGGAAGAATGTGACAAGAGTGAGTCCTGGGTATAAGTTCCCCTAATTCCTTCCTTACTGGGTTGCTTCAGGCCAACTGTTTTTCTCTACCAAGTCCACAGCACCCATCAGGCAGCCATCTCTACACAGTTGCCCTCCCCAAGTTCTGGTGACTGCTTGTTTTCCTAGCCCCTGAAAACCTGGATATGTAACAATCCCCACTATTGGTAGCCCCAGAGTCTGCACTATGTTATATTGGTTTCCTGAAATTCCGCCCCCACCTTTCTAAATGATACTTTCATTAAATTAATTTTAACTATCCAGTTTGGATATGACATCTGACTCCTGCAAGGACCCAGACTGATAGAGGAGGCAGAGTCATTTAGTGAGAATGAAGGAAGTGATATGAAAAGTAGTTTAAGGGGAAGAAAGAAGGTTTGAAACAACTTTCATGGGGAATGAAAGAAGGGGCTGATAAGAGACACTGACAGGATTGCTGGACAACGTTGAGGCAAAGCCCTAGTGGAGGCTGGGAGCTGTGCTTGTACGGGATCGGAGAAAGCAGTTGGTTGGCTTGATCCATGGTAAGAATTATTTGCCAAAAGGCAAATGAGTTCAGAGTATTGGTAAAGAATAGTTGCAAAGCAAGCTGACTTAGAAACAAGACTGGAGAGAGGAGTCATAAAGTTGGTTGCTGATAGACTAGGGAAAATGGATAATAGAATAACTACATTTCTAACTACAAGTACACAATCCAATAGTCATTGGAAAAGGGGTTATTTAAAGAGTTCAAACCTTCACATCTCAGTCACTCTGGCAGGGCCCAGACTAGGATCAGGCAAGCAAAGGGTCTAGGGTCCAAATGTAAGATGCACTCACTGTCAGGTACCAACCCTGCACTTCCATGGCCCTGAGAGTGAGTGCCTCCTTACATTTTGCACCCTTAATGCCTCCCTTTCTCACCCTAGTAGCCCCTGGCACACAGAAGCCTGGTCCCAGAGATAACCATTAACGTTTTGGTACATTTCCTTCCAATCTGTTCTCCTAATCATTTGTCTATTTCGCTAAGTTGAGGTCATATTGCTCATACGGTTTTGTATCCAGCTTCATTTACTTGACGTTATAATGAAATTCAGTCTTCTTTAGAACTGCTTTTATTATGTCTCTGTTCATTGGTAATGAATACTCACTGCAGCAAAACCAGACAATACAGATAAGCAAAAAGAAAAAAAGGAATCATCTGTAATCTCGCCATCCGGAGGCAATGACTGTCGTCACTGCGGTGCATACGAAGATTGATTCATGAGTCAAAAAAGTATTTCTGTTGTAGAAATATACTGCCAGCTTGTGGAAGGCTGTGCAGAGAAAGTTTGCAGTTAATCAAGTGTAAGGAAGTTAGAAAAAGGATTTGGGGGAGGAAGGGAAGGCACAGGGCCACAACCTTGAGTGGAAAACAAAAACACCCTGCTGAAGGACCCTACGTTTTACTCCCAACGTCAAAGAGTCTGTTCTCCCACTCAAAGAGAAAAGATTTCGTCTGTGGTAAAATTACGTAGTAGAAAAAAATCCTGCTTGTTTGAATACTTGATAATAATGACACACTTCTTAACACTCTGTAAGCCAGTTTTTATTTTGGGATGGTGGGGGCAACTGTTTTCCTGTAGTCCTCCAAGTAAAAGATACATGATGTCACATTCCCAGGTGAGAGGCACACTGGTCATGGCCACACTAAATATGATTATGATCTTCCTTAGTAATATGTGATCACCATTTGTAAGTATTTTAGATTCTAGTTTTCAATTGGAAAACTTTGATAAATCTTGATGGCTCCTCCTTACCTAGAGAATAATTTTTTTAAAAACCCTCCTCATTATCTGGCCCTAGGCTAGCTTTTCAGTATTTTCTCTTTCTCCTAATTCCTTCAGGGCCATCATTACCACTGCCTTCATTACCACCACCACCTTCACCTCCACTGCTACCAGCTCTTCCCTTCCCCCTATAATTCTAACCAGTGGGATTAGTCCCCATGCCACAAATTTATCCCTATTTTACAGTTCCCTATCTTGTTCTGCTCAGATTGCCTCTGAAGTCTCACCTTCCCCCAAGTTTACCTGTTGAACTCTGCCTTCCCTAAAGATCCAACCCAAATGATAATTCTAGTGTAAAGTCTTCCCAGATCCAGCCCATCAAAAATATTATGAATTGGATTTCTGATACTGCTCAGGTTCTTATTGAAGTAAGGGATATAGTTTTAACTAGAGTCAGTAAGTATTTTCTTATTAACATATTTGGTGTTAAGGCACAGAGGTAAATAGGAAATTATTTTTATTTATTTTAAAATTAATTTATTTGTATTTTTTGGCTGCATTGGGTCTTCCTTGTTGCACACGGGCTTTCTCTAATTGTGGCAAGTGGGGGCTACTCTTCATTGCGGTGGGCGTGCTTAATGTGGTGGCTCCTCTTGTTGTGCAGTACGGGCTCTAGGCGAGCGGGCTTCAGTAGTTGTGGTGCGCAGGCTCAGTAGTTGTGGCACATGGGGTTAGTTGCTCTGCGGCATGTGGGATCTTCCCGGATCAGGGCTTGAACCCATGTCCCCTGCATTGGCAGGCAGATTCTTAACCATTGTGCCACCAGGGAATCCCCTAAATAGGAAATTCTAATCAATAAGATGCAGTCTATAGATATTCTGATAAATGGTGATTTTATATATACAACCTAAGCAGGGTGTCACTTTGAAGGGTTGATAAGTGCTGAGGAAGCAAAAATCATATGTCTCATGGGGGTGGATAGTATAGGACCAGTTAAATAAAAGATGAGAGTTGGGACCCACATGTGAGGATGTGGGTGGAGAGAGGAAGGCTAAGAGATATGAGAAGTGAGGGTAATAATGAATTATATTCTCTCCCTTCACTAATGGTAGCTATAGTGGGGAACACATGGAGTTTGGAGTGGAGGAATCTGAGAGCTGGGCCAGACCTTGTACTAAGCATTTTATAAACACTGTCTTCCTTAGTCTCAAAAGCACACTTTGTTGGAATGGACCAATCTAGATGTGAGTCATGGGTCTATCACTCACTAGCTTTGTTCATTTGGGCAGGTAACTTCATGCACTCCAAGTCTCAAATTTCTCATCTGTAAAATAGGACAAATAATGATGGTTCTCCAAAGGGTTCATGCAACAATCAAATGAGATAGTGTATGTAAAGGAGCTCTGTACACTCTATGTGCATCACCACAAAAATGCCTATTATTATTATCACAGGCCAAGGTACAAGTGAAAGAGAACATTTTCTATCGTTACTTTATTCTTTCTGTCAATAAATATTGCTCTGTTTGCCAGGAATTGAGGATATAGAAGCTTTCTTCACCAAATACAGTCTATGAATGCTAGAACCTAGCTGGGACTTGTCATTACAGGGGACCTGGGTGCTCGAGGCCTGTTTTCTGGGTTTCAGTTCATAACTTGGAAACCTACTTATGGGAATCTGCTTCCTTGAGGGGCTGAAGGGACCAAAAAAATCAGAAGAGAGTGCGGTTGTCCCAACAACCAGCTTACCTAGATGAGTCTTCAAAGAGCAGGACCAAATGGTCCAAAATTGACTTGTCTTCCACCCAGCAGACGTGTATTGCATGGACATGCTGGTCTGCTTGTCATGTGACACACACCCTGATCAGCCTCACACCAATAATAATGCATCTGTGCACCCAAGACTGATGCAATTGTTCTTGAGGATAGACTTGGATGTGAGAAAGAGAACAGGCTCAGGGCTGTTTTTCCCCAAGGCAGTTCCTTGCAAAAGGGGGCCCCTAATCCTCAGCAGTGTCAGTGAAAGTAAAAGTAAACACAGGTTGATAAAAGCCTAAACCTGGAATTTGCTCACAGACTGAGTGAGTGGGAAATTTATTTCTGGTGCTATTTCTACTCCTAGCTAGATTTGGACCTCTGCCTTCAGGTGGAAGGGACTCCTGGCTCCAATGCCATGCTTTCTCCCTCCCTGCTTCTCTGTCTCTCTCCTCCCCCACTTCTCTCTCTTTAACAGCTTTATTAACATTCAATGAAGGGAACATATTATATAATATCGTACACTTTAATAACTATTGATGTATATATACACTCAGGAAGCCATCACTAAAATTAAGAAAATGAACACATTAGCAGCCCCAAAATTTCCTTCCCTTTTCTTCAGTAGGTGGCCTTTTTGTTTTGTTTATGGTTTCCTTTGCTGTGCAAAAGCTTTTTAGTTTGATGTAGACCCACTTGTTTATTTTTGCTTTTGTTTCCTTTGCCTAAAGAGACATATCCAAAAAAATATTGCTAAGACCAGTGTCAAAGAGCATACTGTCTATGTTTTCTTCTAGGAGTTTTATGGTTTCAGGTCTTACATATAATTATTTAATCCATTTTGAGTTTATTTAGGTATGTGTTGTGAGAAAGTAGTCCAGATTGATTCTTTTGCATGTAGTTGTCTAGTTTCCCCAACACCATTTATTGAAGAGGCTATCTTTTCCCCCTCGTATATTCTTGACTCCTCTGTCATAGATTAATTGACCACGTAAGTGTGGGTTCATTTCTGGGCTCTCTATTATGTTCCATTGATATATGTGTCTGCTTTTGTGCCAGTAACATACTGTTTTGATTACTGTAGCTTTGTAGTATAGCTTGAAGTCAGGGAACATCATACCTCCAACATTGTTCTTCCTTCTCAAGATTGTTTTAGATCTTTGAGGTCTTTTGTGTTTCCAATAAAATTTTTGAATCATGTACACTAGTTCTGTGAAAAAATGCCATTGGTATTTTGATAGGGGTTGCATTGTACCTCTAGATTGCTGTGGGTAATATGGTCATTTTAACAATATTAATCCTTCCAATCCATGAACATGGTTTATCTGTTCATCTGTTTATGTGGTCTTCAGTTTCTTTTTTCAACGCCTTATAGTTTTCCAAGTGCAAGTTTTTTACCTCCTTGGTTAGATTTATTCCTAGGTACTTTATTCTTTTTGATGCAATTGTAAATGGGATTGTTTTCTTAATTTCTCTTTTGGATAGTCCACTATTAGAGTATAGAAATGCAACATTACTGTATATTAATTTTTAATATATTTTTATTGAAGTATAGTTGATTTACAAAGTAATTCAGTTATTCTTTTTAATATTATTTTCCCATATAGGTTATTATAAGATATTGAATATAGTTCCCTGTGCTATACAGTAGGTCCTTGTTGTTTATCTGTTTTATATACAGTAATGTGTATCTGTTAATCCCAAATCTCCAATTTATTCCTCTCCCTGCCCTTTGCCTTTTGCTAACTTTAAGTTTGTTTTCTATGTCTGTGAGTCTATTTCTCTTTTGTAAATAAGTTCATTTGTATCATTTTTTAGATTCCACATATAAGTGATATCATATTATATTTGTCTTTGTCTGACTTACTTCACTTAATATGATAATCTCTAGGTTCATCCATGTTGCTGCAAATGGTATTATTTCATTCTTTTTTATGGCTGAGTAATATTCCATTGCATATATACACCACATCTTTTTCCATTCATCTGTTGATGGATATTTAGGTTGCTTCCATATCTTGGCTAGTATAAATAGTGCTGTTATGAACATTAGGGTGCATGTGTCTTTTTGAATTAGAGTTTTCTCCAGATATAGCCCCAGGAGTGAGATTGCAGGATCATATGGTTACTCTTTTATTTTTAATTTTTTAAGGAACCTCCATACTGTTCATGGTGGCTGTACCAATTTACATTCCCACCAACAGTGTAGGAGGGTCCTCTTTTCTCCACACCCTCCCCAGCATTTATTATTTGTAGACTTTTTAATGAATGCCATTCTGACTGGTATGAGGTGACATCTTGCTGTAGTTTTGATTTTCATTTCTCTAATAATTAGCAATGTTGAGCATCTTTTCACATGCCTGTTGGCCAGCTGGATGTCTTCTTTGGAGAAATGTCTGTTTAGGTCTTCTGCCCATATTTTGATTGGGTCTTTTTTTTTTCTTGATATTGAGCTGTATAAGCTGTTTGTATATTTTGGAAATTAAGCCCTTGTTGTTGCATCATTTGCAAATATTTTCTCCCATTCTGTAGGTTCTTTTTGTTTTGGCTATGGTTTCCTTTGCTGTGCAAAGCTTTTAAGTTTGATTAGGCCCCATTTGTTTATTTTTGCTTTTATTTCCATTACTCTAGAAAATGGATCCAAAAGACTATTGCTGCAGTTTATATCAAAGAGTGGTCTGCCTATGTTTTCCTCTCAGAATTTTGTAGTATCTGGTCTTACATTTAGGTCTTTAATCCATTTTGAGTTTATTTTTGTATATGATGTTAGAGAATGTTCTAATTTTATTCTTTTACATATAGCTGTCCAGTTTTCCCAGCACCACTTATTGGAGATTCTGTCTTTTCTCCATCGTATACTCTTGCCTCCTTTGTTGTAGATTAATTGACCATCAATGCATGGTTTTATTTCTGGGCTTTCTGTTCTGTTCCATTGGTCTATATGTCTGGTTTTGTGCCAGTACCATACTGTTTTGATGACTGTAGCTTTGTAGCATAGTCTGAAGTCAGGAAGCATGATTCCTCCAGCTCTGTTTTTCTTTCCCAAGATTGTTTTGGCTATTTGGGGTCTTTTCTGTTTCCATACATATTTTTAAATTTTTTGTTCCAGTTCTGTGAAAAATCCCATTGGTAATTTGATAGGGATTGCATTGAATTTTTAGATTGCCTTGGGTAATACTGCCATTTTAACAGTATTGATTCTTGCAATCCAAGGACATAGTATATCTTTCCATCTGTTTGTGTGGTCTTCATTTTTTTAAATCAATGCCTTTTTTCTTTTTAACAAAACTCCAAGTACAAGTCTTTTACCTTCTTGGTTAGATTTGTTCCTAGGTATTTTATAATTTTTGATGCAATTGTAAATGGGATTGTTTCTTAATTTCTCTTTCTGATAGTTCACTGTTAGTGAATAGAAATGCAACATTTCTGTATGTTAATTTGTATCCTGAAATGTTACTGAATTCACTTATTAGTTCTAATAGTTTTTTGGTGGCATCATTAGGATTTTCTATGTATAGTATCATGCCATTTGCAAACAGTGGCAGTTTTACTTCTTCCTTTCCAATTTGGATTCCTTTATTTCTTTTTCTTGTCTGATTGCTGTGGCTAAGACTTCCAATAGTATGGGTGCTAGCCTGCCGGTATGCAGGGCTAGGTCCTGGGGTGACTGGCTGCAGGGTCCATGAGGTCCCAGGACTGATGCCAGACTGCCAGTGGACAGGACTAGATCCCAGGTGGCTGGCTATGGGGCCTGGGGTCGGGGCAGGGGTCATGGAACTGGTGCTGGCCTGTTGGTGGGTGGTAAGCCCTGGGTGCTAATAGGCTACAGGGAGGGCTCCAAGATGGCACTTATCAGCACCAATGTCCTCATAGGAGAATAAGCTCCCCCAAATGGCTGCCTCCAGCATCTGTGTCCCCAGTGGGAGTCCCAGTTGCCTCCTGCCTCTCCAGGAGGCTCTCCAAGATCAGCAAATGGGTCTGACCCAAGCTCTTTTCAAATTACTGCCTCTGTGCTGGACTTGGAGCATGTGAAATTTTGTGCACATAATTTATAGCTAGCTCTTCTGTGTGCAAGCCCCACTGGCCTTCAAAGCCAGACATTCTGGGGGCTTGTCTTCCTGTTGTAGGATCCCTAGACTGGGGAGCCCAATGTGGGCCTTGGGCCCCTCACTCCTTGGGGAAAACCTCTGCAATTGTGATTATCCTCCTGTTTGTGGGTTGTCTGCCTGGGGTGTGGGTCTTGACCATACTGCATCTCCACTGCTCCTACCCATCTCGTTGTAGTTCCTTCTTTATATCTTTAGTTGTGGGAAGTCTTTTCTGCTAATCTTCAGCTCATTCTCATAGATAGTTGCTCTGTAAACAGCTGTAATTTTTGTCTGTCCATGAGAGGAGGCAGGCTCAAGGTCTTCCTACTCCACCATTTTGGCTATACTCTCAACAGTTGCTTTCTTTTATCTTGGGTAAATACCTAGGAATAAAAACTTGGACCATATGATAGGTATGTGTTTTAGATTTTTAAGAAACTGCCAAGTCGTTTTACAAAGTGACTGTGTGATTTTACATTCTTACCAGCAGTATAAGAGGGTTCCAGTTCTTCTTCTTCTTGGCCAACACTTGGAATGGTCAGTCTTTTAAATTTTTGCCATTCTAGTAGGTATATAGTTGTATTTTTATCATGATTTTAATTGTTATTTCCATAATGATTAATGATTTTCAGCACCTTCTCATGTACTTATTTCCCGTGAGTATATCTTCTTGGGTGAAATGTCTTTTCAAATATTTTGTCCATTTTTAATGGATTATCTTTTCTTATTGTGTTTTGATAGTTATTTATTTTGGATACAAGTCCTTTATCAAATATGTGATTTGCAAATATTTACTCCCAGACTGTAGCTGCCTTTTAATTTTCCTATTAGTGTATTTTGAAGAGCAGTAGTGTTTACTTTTGATGCAGTTCAGTTTATCAATTATTTTCTTTGACAGATCATTCTTTTGGTGTCATTTCTAAGAAATCTTTGCTTAACCCAAAGTCACAAAGATTTTTCTCCTACATTTTCATCTATAAGTTTTATGGTTTTAGGTTTTACTCAGGTCTGTGATCCACATTGAGTTAATTTTTTTATATGGTACAATTTTTATATGGATTGATGTTTTATTTATTTGTTTGTTTGTTTGTTTACGTGTGGAATTGTTCCAGAACCATTTGTTGAAAGGATTATCATTTCTACATGAATTTCATTTGCACCTTTGTCAAAAATCAGTTTTGGATGGGTCTATTTGTGGACTCTCTATTCTGTTGATTTGTCTATTTTGATGCCAGTACCACACAGATTTGATTTCTGAAGTTTTAAAGTGTCTTGATATTCCCAAATTTTGTTATTTTTCAGAAGTGTTTTGTGTTGCTGTTGTAGGTTTTTTGTACTTCCATATGAAATGTGAAATCTGATTGCTGGGTTCAATAAAAGCCAACTGGGATTTTGATTGGGAGTGTATTGAATCTAGAGATCATTTTGGGAGAATTTACATTTAACAATATTATGTCTTTCAACTGATGAACAAGATAAATATCTCCATTTACTGTGGTTTTCTTTAATTTCTCTCAGCAACGTTTTGCAGTTTTTAGTATGCAGTTCTTGCACTTCTTTTGTAAAATGTGTTCCTAAGTAGTTTATTATTTCTGATGCTATTGAAAATTCAGTTGTTTTCTTAATTTCAGTTTTGGATTGTTCATTGTAAATGCAATTGATCTTTGTATATTGACCTTATATCCTGAAACCTTGTTGAACTTGTTTATTAGTTCTCATCGTTTCTAATGGATTCTTTAGGAGTTTCTATATATAAAACCATGTCATCTATGAATAGAGATAGTTTTACTTCTTCCTCTCCAATCTGGATGCACCCACCCTTTTGTTGCCTTATTGCACTGGCTAGAACCTCAAGTACAATGTTGAATGAAATTCATGAAAAAGATATCCTTGTATTTTCTCCGAACTTTGGGGAAAGCATAACAGGCTTTCATCATTAAGTATGGGGGGTTAGCAGTGGGGTTTTTGTAGATAGCCTTTATTAGCTTGAGGAAGTTGCCTTCCAGTTCTAGTTTGCTAGGACTTTGACCCATTGATTATTTAGAAGTATGTTATTTAATTTCCAGATATTTGAGAGTTTTCCAAATATCTTTCTATTATTGATTTCTCATTTAATTTCTTTGTGTTCAGAGGACATATTTTGTATGAATTAATGCCTTTTAATTAATTGAGACTTGTTTCATAGCTCAGAATGTGGTCTATTTCTGGTAAATGTTTCATGTACTCTTGAAAAGAATGTGTATTCTGCTGCCATTGGGTAGTGTGTTCTGTAAATGCCAGTTAAATCATGTTGGTCAATGGAGTTGTTGAATTCTTCTCTATCACTGTTGATTTTCTGTCTAGTTGTTCTACCAGTTGTTGAAAAAGAGGTATCAAAACCTCCAAATATTGTGGATTAATTTGTTTCCCCCTGCAGTTCTGATTTTGCTTTGTGTATTTTGAAGCTCTGTTATTAGCTACATAAGTTTTTAAGAGTGATATGTTCTCAGTGAGTTGCCCACTTTATTACTAAGAAATAAGTGACCTTTTTTACCCCTGCTATTATTCTTTGCTTTGAAATATATCTTGTCTGAATTTAATATACACAGTCCAGGGTTTTTTTACTAGTGTTAACATGGTATATTTTCCCATCTTTTCAGGTTTAACCTTTTGGTGTCTTTATTATCTAAAGTGTGTTCTTAGACTTGTAGATAAAAAGAGCAAACTGATGGTTGCCAGAGGGGAGGGGTTGGGGGTTGGACAAAATAGATGAAGGGGATTAAAACATATAAACTTCCAGTTATAAAATAAATAAGTCATAGGGATGTAACATACAGCATAAGGGATATAGTCAATAATACTGTAATAATTTGTATGGTTACTAGACTTGCCATGGTGATCATTTCAGAACGTATTTGATTGTCAGATCACTATGTTGTACACCTGAAACTAACATAATATTTTACATCAATTATACTTCAATTTAAAAAAATAAAATGGAGGGCAAGTTCAAGATGGCAGAGTAGAAGGACACATGCTCACTCTCTCCTACAGGAGCACTGGAATCACAACTAACTGCTGAACAATCATCAACAGGAAGACACTGGAAATTGCCAAAAAAGACACCCCACATCCAGAGACAAAGGAGAAGCCGCAGTGAGATGGTAGGAGGGGTGCAATCATGATAAAATCAAATCCCATAACCTCTGGGTGGGTGACTCACAAACTGGAGAACAGTTCTACCACAGAAGTTCACCCACTGGAGTGAGGGTTCTGAGCCCCACATCAGGCTTCCCAACCTGGGGGTCCAGCAACGGGAGGAGGAATCCCCAGAGAATCAGACTTTGAAGGCCAGTGAGATTTGATTGCAAGATTTCCACAGGACTGAGGGAAACAGAGACTCCACTCTTGGAGGGCACACAAAAAGTAGTGTGTGCACCAGGACCCAGGGGGAAGGAGCAGTGACCCCATAAGAGACTGAACCAGACCTACCTGCTGGTGTTGGAGGGTCACCTGCAGAGGCAGGGGGCAGCTGTGGCTCACCACGGGGATGGGACACTGGCAGCAAGGGTTCTGGGAAGTGCTCATTGGCATGAGCCCTCCCAGAGTCCACGATTAGCCCCACCAAAGAGCCTGTAAGCCCCAGTGCCAGGTCACCTCAGGCCAAACAACCAACAAGGTGGGAATTCAGCCCCACCCATCAACAGACAAGTGGATTAAAGTTTTACTGAGCTCTGCCCACCAGATCAACACCCAGCTCTACCCACCACCAGTTCCCTCCATTAGGAAGCATGCACAAGCCTCTTAGATAGCCTCATCCACCAGAGGGCAGATAGCAGTAGCAAGAAGAACTATAATATAGAGCATTATATTATAATATAATAGTAGCAAGAGGAACTATAAGATGGAGAAAATGAAAAGGCAGAGGACTTTGAACCAGGTGAAGGAACAAGATGAAACCCCAGAAAAACAACTAAATGAAGTGGAGATAAGCACCCTTCCAGAAAAAGAATTCAGAATAATGATAGTGAAGATGATCCAGGACTTTGAAAAAAGACTGGGTGCAAAGATCGAAAAGTTGCAAGAAAAGTTCACCAAAGACTTAGAAGAATTAAAGAAGAAACAAACAGAGATAAGCAATACAATAACTGAAATGAAAAATACACTAGAAGGAACCAGTAGCAGATTAACTGAGGCAGAAGGGCGAATAAGTGACATGGAAGACAGAATGGTGAAAATCACTGATGTGGAAAAGAATAAAGAAAAAAGAATGAAAAGAAATGAAGACAGCCTAAGAGACCTCTGGGACAACATTAAATGCACCAACATTCACATTATAGGGGTCCCAGAAGGACAAAAGAGAGAGAAAGGACCCAAGAAAAATATTTGAAGAGATTATAGTTGAAAAATTCCCTAACATGGGAAAGGAAATAGCCACTCAAGTCCAGGAAGTGCCGAGAGTCCCAGGCAGGATAAACCCAAGGAGAAACATGCTAAGACACACAGTAATCAATTTGAGAAAAATTAAAGACAGAGAAAAATTATTAAAAGCAACAAGGGGAAAACGACAAATAAAAAAATGTGTTCTTGTAAGCAGGGTATAGTTGGGTCTTATTTTTTCATCCAATCTGAAAATCTCTGTATTTCCGTTGGAGTGTATATTAGTTATCTATCATTGCATAATATATTACCACTAAAACTTAGTAGCTTAAAGTGATTAAACACCTCACAGTTTCTTTGAGCCTGGGATCTGTGTGCAGCTTAGCTGGGTTTGCTGATTCAGGGTCTTTCATAAGGTCATAATCAAGATGTTTACTGGGCTGACAGTTATCTCAAGGCTCTACTAGAAGAGTATCTGCTTCCAAGCTCACTCATGTAGCTGTTGGAAAGACCTCAGGTCTTCACAGGCTGTTGGCTCATGATACTAGATATCAGTTCCTTAACACATGGGCTTCTCTGTAGGATTGCTTGCAACATGGCAGCTGGCCTCCCTCTGAGCAAACAGAAAAGAGTGAGAGAGGGCCAACAAGATGGAAGCCACAGTCTTTTTGTTACCTGATCTCAAAAGTGATATCTCATCCCTTTTGCCATATTGTATTCATTATGAGTGTATATAGTTCCATCCCACACTCAAAGGGAGGGGTTTACATGAGGGTGTGAACATCAGGAGGCAGAAACCATTGGAAACCATCTTAGAGGCTGCCTACCACAGGAGTATTTAAACCATTTATACTTCATGTGATGATTGGTATGGCTTAGTTTAAGTCTATAATTTTGGCATTTTTTAATTTAATTCATCTGTTAGTGACATTTTTCTTCTTTTTCTACCTTCTTTTGGATTAACTGAATATTTTATATTATCCCATTTTATCTCCATTTTTGGTTATAATCTTCGTTTTGTTATCTTAGTGCCTGTTTTAAAGTTCATAGTATACACTTTCAATTTATCACAGTCTACTTTGAAGTGATGTTATATCACTTCATGTGTTGTATAAGAAACTTTTAGTAGTATCCTTCTATTTCCTACCTCCTGACCTTGATACCATAGATTTTCTTTTCCATATACTGTAAATCCCACATACAGTGTGTAATTTTTATTTAAATGGTCAATTATCTTTTAAAGAGATTTAAATAATAAGAAAAACATCTTATAGATTTACCCATGTAATTACCACTTCTGGTGCTCTTCATTCATTTGTGTAGAACCATGCTTCCATCTGGTGTCATTTTACTTCTGCCTGAAGGACTATCTTTAATATTTCTTGCAGTGCATATCTTCTGATGATGAATTTTTTCAGCTTTTATGTGTCTTTAAAAGTTTTTACTTTATTTTCATTTTTGTAAAATATTATCATGGGGTGTAGAATTCTAGGTTAATAGTTTTTGTTTTGGGGGCTTTTTTTTTTTTAGTACTTTAAAGTGTCGTTCCACTGTCTTTTCACTTGCACTCTCTCTCATGAGAAATCTTCCAAAATCTTCATTTTTTGTTGAGAAATTTGATTATATTCCTTGTTATAGTGTTCTTCATGTTTTTTGTACTTGGGGTTTGTAGAGCATCTGGGATCTATGAGTTCATAGTTTTCATCAAATTTAGAAATTTCTCAGCCAATATTTCTTCAGATATTTTTTCTGTCCCCTTCCCTCTTTTGGGGACTCCACACATATATTAGGTTTCTTGAAGTTGTCCCATAGTTCACTGATGCTCTTTTCATTAAATTTTTTTTCTCTGTGTGTTTCATATTTTGGAGAGTTTCTATTACTATATCTTCAAGTATACTATTTTTTTTTCTTTTACAGTATCTAATCTGCCATTAATATCACACAGTATATTTTTCATCTCAGACATTGTAGTTTTCGATTCTAGAAATTCTTTTGGGGTCTTTTTTGACCTTCCATGTCTCTATTATTTTTCTGAGAGTTTGTATCATGAATGGGTGTGGGGGTGGCCTCATTACCCCTGGGAGGTGGTATGCCAGCTCTCTGCTGGGCTTTCTGGTATACCACCTGTGTGAGGGAGTTGGGGTGTCTCAATACAGTGTGGTGAGGATGGAAGTCTAGGCCCCTCCCTTTGGCCTTTGCTCATGGGGGAGTCCACAGTTTTTTCTGGAATGTTTGGCTGGAGTGGAGTGGTTATTGTCTAGACGTTTTCTCTCTTGCTAGTCTGCCCCTTTCCTGGTCCTTTAGCTAGAGAGAGCAGGCTATTGTTGTGTATATATCTATTGGTATTTCTGGGTTGCCACTTTCTCTAACACCCAGTTCTAGATACATAAGGCAAAAAAGAAAATCCAGGGACTACACACTACTATGTTGTTCCTTGGGTCCTGTGGTTTGAAGTTGGTCTGACTTCTTCTGTCCAACTTTCAGAGTCTTATTTTTTTTTAATATACAATGCACAAGGTTTTTAGCTGTACTTGGTAGGACAAATGAGGGGAGAAAAACATCAAAAAGGCTTAAGGCCTCCAACTCAAGCCAACAAGGAATGAACCTGTAGGTGTGGCGCTGCAAAGTTTTATGCTCAAGAGAATAACATGAAATCGAGATTTTAAAAAGTCTCAATAGTGGGGTTCTTGATGGCTTTAGGAGGCAGTAGAGGCTGAAGGTAAAGGAGAGATTTTGGCAATAGTCCCAGCTATGAGGTGATATGTGCATAAACAAGATTGGTGACGGTGTTAAGAAGTGACATGAGGGCATGGATGTGAAAAATATTTGCATGAAGAATATTATTTAGGGAGAAAAAGTTGAAAAGTTAGTTTGAGGTGAAATTTTGGAGAACCTCGATTTCCTCGCTAAAGAGGTTTTTCTTGGGAAACTCTTAGCTTTTCTTGTGTCATACAATGAGGGATTATAGGACTAATGCTCTTTAGGGTCTTGTATTAGTCAGCTCAGGCTGTTATAACAAAATACCATAGACTGGATTGCTTAAACAATAGAAATTTATTTTCTCACAGTTCTTGAGTCCAGAAATCCAAGATTAGGGTGCCAGCAAGGTTGGTTTCTGGTAAGAGTTCTCTTCTTGACATGCATTTGGCTACCTTCTCCCTATATGCTCACATGGCCTTTCCTCTGTGTATATGGATGGAGAGAGAGAGGTCTTTGTTTTCTCTTCTAGTAAGGACATCAGTCCTATTGGATTAGTGCCCCACCCTTATGACCTCATTTAACCTTAATTACTTCCCCAAAGGCCCTATCTCCAAATAAAATTACATTGGGGGTTAAAGCTTCAACATATGAATTTTGCAGGCACACAAACGTTCAGTCCATAAAAGGGCGACTTCTAAAAATACTGCTAAAAATATTGTGAAACTGTTTTATGGGCAAAGAATTATGTTCATTATGGGTAATGATGACTGTAATCACTGTTAACACGGATCATTGCTATGCAGAAATCTTTTCTAGCTAGGGAGGGGTGTGATAAATGGAAAATAATCGGTGTGGAAATTTAGGAAGTAGTTTAGCATAACTGTCACTTTCAGACCCTGAAATAGTAAACATAATAGAATCCATTGGTTGCCTTCCTTACTCAAATTTAGTGTTTTTGTGATAAAAGAATTGTGCTTTATCAGTAATGTGTCACTGATGTGTTTATGACTGCAGAAGTCATCTGAATTATTTTGTAAATAAAGTTTTTTGCACTGATATGACTAATGTTGCAGGAATCAAAATCATTGGAAATGGACATTACCTGATGACTGTCCTCTTTAACGTATTAAATAGCTTTTACTTTACACTGAGATATCCTGAACTCTGACTTGAGCGATTATGCTATAACATCAGCTTCACTGAGAATTACCACTTAATTGTGAGACACTTGAGGTTAATACACATTGTGATTAGCTGATGAATTCTTGGAGAAAGGACACTGATGTGCATAAACTTCATACATACTGCCCTCACCCTTTCGTTAATCTTAGCCGCCTCACTCTTACTCTAGCACTTCAATAAGGCTGTTTCCCTGACTTTATCACAGACACTCTCTTTGGCCTCACTAAGGTGCCCAAAATGCCCACTCTGGCTATCTCTGGGATTATATAGAGTTAACTGAAACCAGTTCCTCTTGTGGACCCTGGGCCAGTGACTTCAAAGTCATTCCCATTTGTTCTGCTCATTAAGTTGCTTCTTGTCCCAAGAGCACACTGAGTTCACTTCTCTCTCCCATCCCAGGCCTCAGTGCCAAAGACAACGTAGGACAGAATGTCACCAACCAAGGACTGGGAATTCAACTCCAGGCCCCAAGCCAGGTGGGTACTTCCTGGATGAGTGTTTACAGGTACACTATGAGGCCT
The DNA here is from genome assembly GCF_030028045.1 of Hippopotamus amphibius kiboko. NCBI lineage: Eukaryota > Metazoa > Chordata > Mammalia > Artiodactyla > Hippopotamidae > Hippopotamus > Hippopotamus amphibius. Next base: position 16,419,837 of record NC_080203.1, on the reverse strand, counting down.
GGAGACGGGGAAAGCCTGAAACAAGGGAAGAGTGGGAAAACACGGCAGCTACTGCTGCTGAAAGGAGGGAGACTAGATTAGAAGTGTGCTCAGTAGATAAAGAATGACCACAGGGATTCAGTTATTTACTGCTCTCATCACCTTCCTAAGACAATGGCAGATCCTATAAAGAGTGTTGGAGGGAAAGGTGAAATCTAATGGCAAGGGCTTCAATCTTGAGGGCTCTGGTCTTGTCTCTGCCTTTGATGTACTGAATGAACTTTGACTTTTCCTTCCTGCTCATCCTGCCCCCTCACCCCCACCCCAACATAAACCATTCCTTCACAGTACACTGGGGGCAGTCTGTTCTGCTAGCTGGAACATGGGTTTCTGGGATCTGGAATCCCACCAGCTATTGTGCATTTGGCCTCCACTCAAAGTAAGTACACTCAGAGGTCTTAGAACTTTGGGGACTAAAGGGTTTCTATTAGTACAGTATGTATATGAAAATTTACATGTGTATTGATGCTCTTAAAGTTGAGTGAGATGTTCTCCATCATAATTTTGATTGTTTATTGTTTAGGGTTTGGTTTTGTTTAAATTGAATGAGGAAACTGGAAATTTTCCAGACTTTGAATTTCTTGAGCATGTCTTCATTATATATAGGCCGCTTATGTTTCATGGTTAATGAATCAGGAAAATTGGAATACTGCTTCCATATCAAGAAAGAAAGTAGAAAATAGAAATGTCCTTGGAGGCACTCAGCCACAAGGAGAAGAAAACTAGCATCTTTTTCAGTACTTATTATGTGCCTGGCACTCAACACACATTATCTTTTTTAGTCCTCTCACCAACTCTGGGAGGTAGAGGTGGATATCTCCCCCACTATAAAATGAGGAAACCGAAGCATGAAAGAGTTAATATGCCCCAAATCACGCAGCTAGTGAGTGTCCAAACAGGGACTAAGAGGTCTAGGAGATTCTAGAACTGTTACACCATGCAGCCTCCAAGATGCTTTCTCTTTTACACAGTCTGTTGCATTCTTATGTGAACAGTCTTGCTGCTCAAAGAAGCCATTTTGAAGTTTGAGCTCTATTCACACCTGTGATGTGACTGAGCTGAAGCCATCAAAGCTTAGAGCATCTGGCGAAATCTGCCAGGTCTGGGCCAATGGAGAACTTCTCAGAGGCCCAGGCCATGTGAGAGGGACTGGATTAGCAATTGCGAATGCCAAAGAGTGACTGGGCCTAGTGCGGAGAGAGAAAAGCTGAGCAGAGGAGCAGGGAGGGCAGGGCTCTGGACCCCAGACTAAGCAGGCCAGGCAAGAGATTCTGCACAGTGAGTGGCAGCTAAGATACAGAGCATTCAAGGATAGAATTAGACAGATGGGTGGGGTAGATACCACACCCTACAGAGCTCCCTGGTGCTGAAGTGGGGGGTGTGGGGTGACAGAGCGAGTGAAACCGAAGTGGAGAAAAGGAGAAAGACAGAGACAGTGAGATATATAGGCAGAGAGAAACAGAATATATCCAAGTTGCACTTTGGCACCCCAGCCAGGTCAGTGTGAATGTCCCAGAGCATTTGAACAGTCCCAGAAATGCCATAATCCTCACTCTGAGGACAATTCCCCACGCAGACACATCCTTTAGAGAGTTTCCAGCTCTTGAGAAGACTCTTCTGACTTTCCTTCTGCCATCCCTAACCAGAAAGCCTGAACAACAATGAGCTTCCAAATTACAGATGCTTAGATAAAACATGAAATTTTGTCTTGCCACAAAATTGTCCTAGCTGAGCTCCTGTTTACTCGACTATCTAATTTTGTCACCTTCCAAAATAACATCACACAACACCTGGTGGGGAAGCATCTGCATGTATGGGATTGGGGAGGAGGGTGGCAGACGAGAAGGCAGAGAGATGCACATTTTATAGTTGAACCTCTCCCTTCTTTAATGATTTCCCTGCATTGTGTGCGCAAACCCCTTGCAGCCATTGTAGAGTGGAAGAACATGCAATTTACATGTTCACGTGTTTTTCTTCTCTGTTCTCAGCAAGTCAGAAGGTATTCCTAGAGATGACATTAGCAGAGACAGGATGTTGCCCAAAGAAAGACCCAGGCACTGCTGTGCAGGAGAGGCGGCTACTGTCGATACAAGGCAGTCCTGCAACTAGATCCCCACCCCCTCAAAGAGCAAGCACAACAGAGCCTGCTCCTCTCCCAAAGCTGCCGTCCACTTTCTGGACCCCTTGGCAAACTTGAAAAAAAAAAAAAGGACATCTCCTGCATGCTTTTAAGTGACATTGTTTTTCAGGTCATATTTCACATTTCATTCCTTTAAAACAGGACTCCAGACATTAGTTGACAATGACATTGGGTTTCCCAGGTTTGGGAGCAAGGTCTTAAACTCCCTCCAAACCTGGGCCTTCGAGAACTACAAGTGCTTCCCTACCACCCATCCCACTCTTAAGCCTCCAATCATAGAGAATCTTAAATAGCTGTTAGATTATCTTGGCAGACAGGTTCAGTGTTATTTTGTAACCAATGTCCAGAAAACTTCCTCTACTTGCTAGGAGTCAGGAGGTTGTACTTTGCCAACTCATAAATGAACACCCCCCCACCTCCAATTTCAAAATCCCAGAACTCAGCAAGGTTCTCTCCTGTTAAAATGTATTCTGTTCTCTCTAAAAAAGGCATGAGGGCCTCAGTGGGCATTTTTGGATTCTTCTCGTATGCCTACAATTACCTTTAATAATAATGACGCATGAATGGAAACATAATGGGTTAGCCTGGAACACTGGAGTGGGTGTTTAATTAGGCCTGCCATTCTCAAAATCTGAGATAAAAATAAGACTGCTTAAGAAGGCCATCTCCGGCTGGGCACTTCGGGAAGAAGTTAGTTATGCCACCAATTCCCGAGTAGCATTCTATGCCCCTCTGCCAATCCTTAAATTAGCCCATTCTGAGCCTGGGCAATCAGGCTGTTTAGCTTCCTGGATTGATTCAGTTCATGGAGGGCTATTCTTTTAAGCCAAGTCTATTTTTGTGGTGGTCTGGCAGCTCTGAAATGTTTTTCCTCCTGAAAAGGCCTGGCATTCTTTTGTTTTTCTTTGACATAGATGTGGCCCTAATATAATGTTTCCAGGTAACAAGGAGACTTTAGAAAAGCAAGTCTCAAAGTCTGGGTTCTCAAAGTGGGATTGGAGGAACCCTGAGGGGGGGGTCCCTGAGATGCTGTCGTCCTTTTCCCAACTACATATCTGTGTGACAGGTTTTTCTACATATACTGCTTCCCAAACAACACAGCTGCAGACTGAATGCAGAAGCAGATATGAGAATCCAGCTGTCTTCCATTAAGCCAGACATTAAAGAGATTTGCAAACATGTAAATGAATACCACTTTTCTCACTAAATTTAGTGCAGTTTTGGAAAATATAGTTATTTTTCATAAAAATATTTGTGATGGACTTCTGATCTTCTTTGTAAATGAAATAGTAAATAGATATTTTTCAATGTTTCAGCTTTCATTTATAATCTGATACATAGCAATAAATATTACCCATAAAAGCCAAAACCCTTTGGAGGTTCTCAATTTTTAAGACTGTAAAGGGATTCTGAGACAGAAACATGTGAGAATCATGGTTTTAGAGGATTTGGAAGAAATTCTAGAAAAAGATCAAAACACCTGTGTGTTGAAGTTCTGTCATTGCCGTGTGGTCCTTCAGCAGGGAGACAGGCGTGCCTCTTCCTTTCTTGGCTCCTGAGTCCAGCCTTCTGGGCACTGTAGTTCTCTTGCTTCTGCTGGGTGTGGCTGGAGCACAGGGACATTTGGAATAGGCATCAGAGAGACTGCCAAAAAGGAATAAACACCTGACTTAACATAAGCACAGCATTTTTCAGCACAGTGGCTGGAAGCTCAGGTTTTGGACTCAGACAGACTTTGTTCAAAAGTCCTATCTTTGCAATTTTATTAGCTACATGACTTTGAACATGTTACTTAATCTTTCCGAACCTAGTTATTTCTTTATGTATAAAATTGGGATGCCTATTCCAAAGGGTTTGCATGAGAATTAAAGGAGCTGACACAGAGGCCAAGTACCAGGCACAGAGTAAGTGCTCAGCAAATGGTAGCTCTTATCATTATTATTCAGTGTAGCATCATAGGAAGGCACAGTAGTTTATGGAGACTTGTAAATACTCTTGTAACCATCCAGCCATTCACGGTCCCCAGTGCCCTACCTCCAGGCTTTTCTTACCAACTGCCATCACTACATGCATACGCACTTGTATATTTGCACATGTGTGTACAGACGCTTACAAATTCACTGGACAGGTATTTACTGAGCAACCACTACGGGTCAGACACTCTTACGAGTGAGAATAAAACAGCAAACACAGCAGACCTGGTCCCTCCTCTCAAGGAGCTTCCCGTCTAGCTGGAGAGCCAGAGGAGTAAACAGGCAATTGCAACCTGATGCTAGGACAAAGGTAAGCCAGATGACTGTAGAAGGTAGAAGAGGACTACTCATTCTCAGATCTCAGCTCCAGCTTCACTCTCCTCTGGAAGTCTTTCTTCTCTGTTCCCCTGTCATCAGCCAGATGTCATAAAGCCGTGTATTCTTTCCCATTACAGCAGCTGTCTCAAGGCATTATTACATTATTGGGATTGCTTGACTGAAATCTGTCTTTCCCACAAGACTGTAAGCTCACTGAAGGCAGACAAGTGTGTGTTTTTGCTCACCACTGCCTATTACCACGTCTTACACATAATAGCTGCTCAATAAATGTGGTTTGAATGAGGGAGTGAGGACATGAATGCTCCTACTTACCAATTTACGCTGTCTTTCAGCCAACCCACCTCCACCCTGCCCTAGAAAAATGCAGGTTTATCATGTCCACTTCTGCCTTTCCTCTACCTCTGTCCCTATCTGAAGTGTCTCAGCCCAAAATCTTCACACTTTGCAGTACCTGGCTCAGAAAACACCTGCCCCAGAAAACACCTGCCCATTAAATGGATGGACTAAATCATCCCCAACCTGCCAGGCCCAAGCTCTCCCTGACTGGCCCTTCTCTCTCTCTCTCTCTCTATTAAATTTATGTGCTACTGTGTAATATTAGAGATCACATTTTCATAAACAGGTCTTGTTTCCCCTGAGAAAGGAAGGAGACCTATTCCACATATACAGTGTATTGGCTAAGTAACTGACTTTGAACTTGGCCTGACCTGGCCTCAAATACTGGGTATGCTACTTACTAGCTGTGCACCCTGGGGAGGTCACTTCCCACCATCTGGCCCTCAGTTTTCTCACTTGAAATAGTACAGAGTTGGATGACATGACCTCTCGGGTCATTTCCCACTCTGAGGATGCTAGGCGCTCTATGAGATGCTAAAGAACCGGGTGCTCCTTTATTCCTGTGACGTCTTGACGCAGTGTCCCGTGAGAAAGGGAGAAGTGAAAAAAGACAGATATGGTCCAGTGGACCATCAAAATCAAGAGAAAAACAAAGACTGTTCTAAAATGTGAAGAGTGGTAATTTCTGGATGGAATTGCAGGTGACTCTTCTCCATTTTCTGAGGTGTTGGCTCTCCACTCCATGGTTTCTAGCATCTCCTTCCCACACTTACTAAAACCATCTCCCAAACCCAATGATATTGCCTATTTTTAGATTCTGTACACATTTTGGGTCTGTTTGTGATCTAAGCAGGAGATGTGTAAACAGCAATTCCATGAGCTCCCACTGCAGACCAGACCCTGTGCTGGGCTTAGAGCAGTGGGAATTCGGGGACGGCGGCCATGTGGGCACCATGGGGATGAGAGAGCAGCAGGGCTCCCTGGGGGCAGAAATGACCGGACGCCTGCGTTCAGGACTACGGTTCTACACTTGTCCCGATACAAGTGTCAGAGACGGAAGCATGATTGCTGGACGAACATGTCTCTACACGGAACCAAAGCCTTTGCCTTTTTTCTCTTTACAGGGGTGGTTTTCCCCACTTCTAAAAGTGGTGTACAATGCCCTTCAGCTGCTTGCTCTGCAGCAGACTTGCTTCTTTTTTTACTTTGTTCTCCTCATTTATTTTTTTAGTCCCAATGAAGCAAAGAACAGTGAAAAGGAATGTTTTTCTTTTCCCCCCATTGGCTTTACACATCTGGCCTGACCCCAATAACATCATTCCCTGCCTCTGAGGAACTGGAAACCTGAAGTGAAATTGAACTCTTATATGGTGCTACTCGCTTTCCATGAAGTGTTATGAATAAAAATAAGCTGCTCTTGTTGAGATGAACCCAATCCCAGCATACTGTGGGTGCTCATTTAGTGTTAAATAATCATATGTTTGGTGGTGCAGCAAGCTTGATTTATACCCATTATTATTATTTTTGTCCGCTTCCTAATCCGTGGAGTTGGATCGTGTGGGTTGGGCCACCCCATTGTTAGGGGAAATTAGTGACGGGCTACACACATTTCTCTCCACCTAGCACACCATAATGACAATTTACCTGTCAGCCTTCCTGACACTAATCTTCGCCTGTGGCTCTTTCTGGTCTGACTTTCTAAATCCTCTTGTAGTTATTTAAATCTTTGAAGGCTGATTCTTTAGGGAGATTGAGAAATGAGGGTCATGGGCAATATATTATTTCTGGAGTGGAAAAAACAGCCTTTTCAAAGCTTTCTCTCACTTCCATCAGAGCTTGAACTATATTGTGCTTCTCCCAGGTATCAGCAAATATGTGGGTGGTTGCATGAAGGCCGCTTTATAGAGTGTGGGGAATTGCTTGGTCACGCCTATCAATCAGCAAGGGCTGTACTTGAATTTCTCTGATTAGCTACAGACATTTTTGGGGAATATTTGACTTGTGACCAAGTTTCTAAGACCCACACTTTCTCTTGAGGCTCATCTCCACATCTTAAAACATAACAATTAGCAAAGGACCTATTTGATGGTTTTCATATGCTTAAATTGTCTAATTGTGTGGACTGGGAGGAGAAGGCAGAAATCCCTATACCCTTTAAAAAAAAAGGCTTTTAAAGAGACAAGTTGGATTTGGGGCCTTCCACTGCATGCCCTGGGGCTCTCTCTGGGCCGCTGGCTCTATAGTGCATCTGTTTCAGACTTCTTTCCCTTTGTCCTGTTCCCGCAGACTGTTACGTGCAGCTATCCAGTGGCGTTGGAGACGCTTCTGCAGTCAACCCATTGGGCTTTCATAGAATCCAGACAAGACAGAACATGAGCTTTTCGTGGCCAAAGACTGGGCCCTTTTTTCTCTCGTCTCCCCACACCACACCACACCTCAGGCTGACTACCCAGCTCACAAGGGAAGAGAAACCTCAAGACTGGTGGACTGGGTTTTCCAGATCCTAAGTGAAGACACATCAGTCAGAGGGGCACAAGCATGAGGGTGAGGACAGAAAAAGGTAGATGGTGTAAAACAGGGATCAGCACGCAAGTTCTAAGCCCTTGGGATCACAGTACGCTCAGGCCAGTGACCTCCTAGTATTGTGATGCTCTGTTATCTTGAGAGCTATGAACCCATCAAAGCCACACTTATGTATATACTTGTGTATCAGGAGGCAGAAGACCCTGCCACGTGAGCTTGGGGGGCCAGCCAGACCCAGATTCACACCCTGGATCTGCCCCTCACTAAATGCGTAACCCTGGACCAGTGAAAACCTTAGTGCCTCTTAGCTGTAAAATGAGGGTCATAACAGTACGTACTTCAGACAGCTATTGTGAGGATTAAATGGGATGATGTGAACACGTAGCGCAAGCAGAACAGTGCCCAGCATACAGTAAAGTCTGAGTAAACGTAAGCTATTATAGGCACCATTGGATCTTCTTATCTTTTCGTTAAAAAAAACATTAAACAATCTGTAACCACTCAAGCGTTTGTAGTGGGAGAGGTAAAGATAAAAGTAGAATAAGCATGGCCAAATCAAAAGCCCACAGACTCCCAGGAGTCAATGTATCAGTTCAATGCAAGAAAGGAGGTTCTATTTTGGGACTGAAAGTACATGAGTCTGTGTTTGGTCTCACCTCATTCTCTCTGGGTGTTCCAGACCATTTCTACGCAGCCAAGTTATTTGGGCTCTTCTGAGTTTAATCCCGATGCGTCAGGATAGACAGGTGCTGGCTCATGCTGACAATTATGTCACTCTTGTTGACACCAGTCGGGGAGATTAATTTTGAATCAGGTGGCTTAATGTCCTGAGAATGCCTGTAAGTGAGGGGGATTTTCAGGGTATGATAATTATTAGTTTAGCCCCAGGACAAACTTGTGATTAAATGACAATTCATTTTACAATTACTAAAGGGGAATATTTAACAATAGTTAATCTAAATTGTCATTACATTTAAATGAACACACGACACAGTTTTGTTAATGTCATCTTAAGGTCAATATAGAAAACACAGGAAATGCAAAAGAAAAGGAAGGTGCTTTGGGGGCTTCCTAGGTGACGCAGTGGTTAAGAATCTGTCTGCCAATGCAGGGGACACGGGTTCGATCCCTGCTCCAGGAAGATCCCACATGCCGCGGAGCAGCTAAGCCCGTGTGCCACAACTACTGAGCCTGTACTCTAGAGCCTGCAAGCCACAGCTACTGAGCCTGTGTGCCACAACTACTGAAGCCCACATGCCTAGAGCCCATGCTCCACAACAAGAGAGCCACCGCAATAAGAAGCCCGCATACCACAACAAAGAGCAGCCCCCATTCACCGTAACTAAAAGAAAGCCCATGCACAGCAAAAAAAAAAAAAAGACCCAACAGAGCCAATTAAATAAATAAATAAATTTATTTTTAAAAAAAGAAAAGGAAGGTGCTTTTAACAAAGCTCATGTCCGTCCCAGGCAATTTTGGATTATTAAGCTATCAATGTCCACAATCCAAGAAAATGGACATCCTAATCTTAAATCTAAAATCAGGCTGTGATTTGGGCTGAGAACTTTCATTTCTATGTCCCAGGTGCTTTCTGACCCCACTTTCATCTTTTTCCTTCCCTTGTTTAGTCTTGCCCTTTCACGTCCAACCTCCAGATTTCTCAAAGTCAGTACTTCCCATCTCTGAGCTCAGAGGTACTCCGGCATAAAATGAGGTCATGTGGCTGGGACAGTCTCCAGGGCCTGCCTAGTGTTGGCACTCAGACATGCAGTCTATCAAGACTCACTCAAGGCTGTGCTTGGTTTGCTCAGCCACCAGGGACAAGAGGGAGAAGGGGAGAGGTCCAGTATCCAGGCATCCTAAGGTTGGATGCTAAAGGCGTCCTTGAGGGAACAATAAAACAAAATCAAAAGAAGTATAAACGTCTGCGGGCTTTAAGTCCATCAGCTGCAGGGTTTGAAATGCCACTGCAGTTGGATTGGAGTGTGCTAACTTTTAAAATGAGCACCTAACCTTTTAAGGCTTTGTCGTGAGAACATTTAATCCAAATTCATATTTCAGTTGCATAACCAAAGTCCATTGCTCAGACATTCCTGGCCCAAGTCAAACACTCGCAGCACTATTTGAGAGTTTACGTTTGCCGGATGGCTGAATCTAAGGAGATCTTCATTAAAGTCAATGGAGAAGAAAATTAAGTCATTTAAATTGCTATTTCTGGAGTTGTGGAACTTGAAAGTGTCCAAACAAGAACTATTCCATTATTTATGGTGGTGACTCGATTTGTGACCACTGAAGTGCTCAGCTAGTGCTCTTCCATCTTCCCCATAGAGTCTGTGCTGGCGGCAGAGCTGGGGAAGGGAAAGGTAGTACGTAAAATAAATAGTGGCTCTGGGTCCCAATACTAATTCTTTTTAGTGCAAAGTTTGGAAATGTAAAGAGGTAAGGGACACATTGTGAGCTAAAATTCTGAAATCATCTCTCATTCAAGAAGGAAGATGACTTTTCTGGAGTTTCACTCTTCTTTTATGCCTAGTTGTTAGAATGGCCCTTAGGACCCACAAGGCATTCACTAGAGATAGTATGGTCCCTTTGGTGGAGACGAGGGGTTGTTTGGTAATGAAATGGCACTGTTGCTTGGGGCTATTAGGCCCCAGGTACTGATGAGAAAGTTTAACTGGCTGCTTCCCATTTCATTCAATACTGAGCTAAACACTGGACAGCTATTTTATTATCTCTTGAGATTTGGAACTCCCAGTACATCTTGTGATACCAGTTCCAGTCTAACCTGTCTCCTTGGATAGCAGAGATCTTTAATCTGAGCTTAATGTGGTCCATAAACCCCTCAAAACTGCATGCAACATTTTGTGGGTAGGAGTACATCAGCTTCTTTCCTGGGAGAATACATAGCTTTCATTGGATTTCCAAAAGGATCTATGGCTATGAAGAGACTAACAGGAACTTTGCTGTCTGAAGAAACTTGAACTAACCCGTCATATTTCATCTCTGTTCGGAAAGCATTGTGTTCATATCAGAATGACTGCTGCATATGCCATTGCTTCTGGTCTTATGGCCTCTTTGTTTCTAAGAGACTCTGTCCTTCTATGTCGCCTGTGTGTGTTCCTCTCCTGATAGAGGCCCTGATCAGTCAAGCCAGACTGCCTTGCTGCTTTGGATACTTTATTAAATTTCTTTTCTCCATGCCTAGACCCCTGTGGTCCTCTCCTGCCATTCTAGGCTGCTGGGGTTGCAAATCTGTGGTCCATTTCTGACATTTGGAGGTGACTTGGGGAGATTTGCCACTGATGTCAAAACTCCAGTGATCCACACTTAAAGACAAGACAAAGGCCCCTCCCCTGCTATCCGTGTCATCATTCCATGGGAAGCAGTGAGGTTGGCTTCCTGCCTCTGTCGGATTGCTTCTGCTGGATAGTCTGCTCAAACTCCTGCCTCTCTTAAGCTCACTCTCTGCATAAGAGTGATGAACCTGGCCTTTCTTCCTTTTTAGTTACCTGCCCCTGTATGTTGCACCTGCTGCCCAGACCAACTGTCTGATGCCTGCTACTGCCACTCTGTTTTCAAATAGCTGCCTTGGGCATGAGAGGGTGGGTGGTTCTCCCAGAGAGGAAAAGTGATGAGTTAAGATAATCTTTAAAAACTACCCCAAGTAATTTACTCTGTGCCAGGCCCTGAGTTGAGCACTTTATACACAATATCTCCTGGAATCCCCATAACAATCCTGGGACAAGTGAACTGGTTTTTGGGTTTTTGTTTGTTTGTTTGTTTGTTTACAGCTAGGACAGGTGAATTTCATAGGTAACAAGTACAAGAGCTGGAATTCAGACCCTAACTCCAAAACCAGTGCTTATGTTCTCTGCACACCTCGTATTGCCCTCCCAGTGAAAGCAAGGTGTGAGCGTGCGTCCAGAGGTAAAATGGCTGCTGCCCCTGGTTTGGCGAAACTCAGTATCTAAAGCTCCTCTGCTGATGGATTTGCTGCCATCAGCCCCCACTTTCTGAGCTGATGCTGAAGTCTTATCTGTGGTTACTTTGTTCATTTCCATTTAAGTTCTTTTTCCAGAGTCAATACTGATAGTCACAAAGGTTTCCTCAACTACTAGATCTCGAGTGAGTGACTCATCCAAACACAATTATTATGCCATCCTATTTGCCCATCATAATTAGCTATCCATTTGAAACCTCCAAAATGCCTGTTTCAGTGGTTAATAGCAATGGGAAAATAAATTAAGGCATATATGCCAGAGTGTATGTGTGGTCATTACCGTCTTATTATGTGCATCAGCGCCATTGTCCACCTCAGAGCTATAATCGCAGACGAGCTTCCCCTTCTCCCCAGCACACTCCAGCAGCCGCCTGCTCCTGCTGTTCAGCCAGTATGTGCTTAGTGAATGCAAATTAATATTAATATCAATCAGCCTAAGCCAAATCAGCCTCTCCTAACTAGGGAAGTGAATCTGCATAAAATCAAATGAGATAATGTATGTGAAAGTACTCTGAAAATTATAAAGCACTATACAAATCAAGGTATTTTTGCAATAAAGTCATAACCTATTACTAAACCAAATATGAATTATTTTTTAAAATGTTCTGCTGTTTTAGATTAGCTGCACCATTTATAAATGTTCGATAAATATTTGTTCAATTGTATTGTTGACTTGAGGTAATCAAGAGTTGACTGTACATGAAAACAAAGACGTCCATGAAAGATTTAACTGCTACAGTAGGTTAGAGAGCATGTAATAAATGAAGTTTAAGAGAAGATGGATGATTCAAATACAAAAGAATGTAATTTATGTTTTCATTCAACAATAGAAGACTCTCTTGAAATCTCTTCCTTTTCAGGTGATTACAGCTTACCTTGTGAAAATCTTTTACAAGTTACTATACAAGGAGCTTCACTGGATTTAAATTTGAAGCAAACTGTGTGATCCTAATTAAACAATTTTTAATACTATTCAAGATGAAAAAGATGTCAGCTCATGTCAAAATACTTCAGTGGCGGGACTCAGGTTTGTGATGAAGCTTTTTGATGTTTTGTCACTTTTTTTCATTCCCCCATCATTTACTAGTTTATAACTAATTTTGAAACATGCTGAAAGAGAATTCTGGTTTATCTCAAGACACACTGTTCATCACAATGATAAATTTTATTTATTTAAATACAACCAATTACTTTCAGTTCTAAAGTCGTGCCCATGAGAAATAAAGGTAAGCACATTAGTGATTAAGGCATAAATTTTCTTTGTCTTATGGTATATTTACCCACCTTTTTGGAGGAAAACAAAAAATACCTGGACAATTGACTGAAATTTGTCAGTGAGTAAACAGATCCTTGTGCCTGGCATTTGGAAAAGTTGAATAACTTGGTCTCTGGGTGCATCTTAAGAATTTGATTCCATATATGAATTCTGAAATTTTTATAGATCTTATCACTTGGAAGCTGTAAATGAAAAACTGCTAACGTTTGGAACATTTAAGTTTGGCTTAAAGAAGCGAGCTAGGCAGCCTAGTGGAAAATGGTAACAGCAGAAATAGATGAAACTTGCAAAACCCTTCCTGTGGCTTTATTTGCTAAGCGGATAAACCAGTAGCTTGCTAAACTTATGAACAGAGGAAATCCCAAGTGCAATTTCGTGAGTTTCTGGAAATACATTTGCTAAGGTCACTTTTAAGAGGAATTTTGGGAAATAATGATGATTGGGGAATTAATATTATAGCTTTTTTTTTTAAGATTAAGAGTGCATTTTCTTATCCATTTCTTTAACATCAATGTACAACTGGTGTCAAACAGAAAATCTGACACTGAGCTAAGATAAGGATCCTATTCTTTCCCAGCGCAACTAATCACATTAATATATGAGTATAATCAAAGGCTTTGAAATAACTGTATGTCTCCAGTATAACGTTGTCTTAAAGTAGTGATTTAAAAAAAAAAGTTTTTAACATAACATTGTAAATCAAGTATAATTCAATTAAAAAAAATAAAAATATAAAAATAGTTCTTAAATCAAAGTGTTACTTTGATTTAGACCATTTTCATTTACTATGGAATGTTGGAAGATTTAATGTAATTCAGCCATGGATTTTAAGAATATAATATAATATAATAATATAATATAATATAACTAAATATCATTTGAATCCCATATTTAGAAATTAATGTCAAATATAATGTTGATTTCAAAATCAGTGTCATACCAAGTCACAGTGAAAAGAAATACAAAATATTTAAAAGCTTATCACTTATCTCTCCTCCCAATTCCCCCAAGGTCTAATATTGCCTGGTATGAAGAAGACATTTTATTTGTCTTTCCTATGATAGTATACGTTGCTTCAACCATAGTAGGACTACCAGAACTAGAATTGCAACCAGCTGATTCTGTTGCCTAAAGAACACAGACACTTGGTTTACACAGGACAGACTGTGGCTGACTGCCATATAAAAACCTGCAACCCAGAGGAGCAAGCAGGTCAAATGAAGGCTGTCATAAGCCCTTGTTTGCATCTCATGGTCTCTCTATGGCTCGACAAGCAGATGGAGACCACTTTTCACGTTATACTTCCACAAGCTTTTGTTTATTCATACCTCTCTCTCCTTAAAATGCTCTCTTCTCCTGTTTTGGGGTGCATACTCCTACTTCTCTACGTCTTTTTTTCTCTTCTTTCCAACTTGTGGAGAGTCTTGAGGTTCACACCTTGAATGTCTGCTCACCTCTCTACTATCTGCTTCAAGGTTCTCATCCACTCTTATGGTTCTATCACCCACTTAAAGGGGACTATTCTAAGCTTTGTCCAGTCCTGACATCTGCTGTAAACTTCACTTTCCTGTCTTCATATGCCTAGTACATGCTGCAACTCAAATATCCAGCCATTACCTGTACTTGCCTAAAACTGGACACATCTTACTCTCCACCTACTCTTTTCCCCAAATCCCAATTCTGTCAAGATTAGCACTGTTCTCCTATTTACCATTCATCAACACTACTGATTTTTTCTTTTTTAAATAACTTTTTATAATTTGTTTGTTTGTTTATTTGGCTGCGTTGGGTCTTCGTTGCTGAGTGCAGGCTTTCTCTAGTTGCAGCAAGCGGGAGTTACTCTTTATTGCAGTGCATGGGCTTCTCTGTGCAGTGGCTTCCCTTGTTGCGGAACACGGGCTCCAGGTGCGCGGGCTTCAGTAGTTGTGGCGCATGGGCTTGTTTGTTTCGTGCCATATAGGATCTCCCTGGACCAGGGATCGAACCTGTATCTCCTGTATTGGCAGAGGGATTCTTAACCACTGAGCCACCAGGGAAATCCCAAGACTACTGATCTTGACGACATCTTTCACTCAAGCCCTTAAGAAAGAATCCTATTATTTATTAAGAACTTGACTGTGTGCAAAGAAAATCAAGCTGGACTTGTCTCTCATACTACATACAAAAATAAACTCCAAATGGATTCAATAGTTAAATGTAAGATCTGAAACCATGAAACTTCTAGAAGAAAACATAGGCAGTATGCTCTTAGCAATACTCTTTTGGCTACGTCTCCTCTGGCAAAGGAACAAAAACGAAAATAAACAAATGGGGTTACATCGAACTGAAAAGCTTTTGCACAGTGAAAGAAACTATCAAGGAAATGAAAAGGCCACCTACTGAATGGGAGAAGATATTTGCAAAAGATATAAAACATTTCCATCCTCTCTGAAAGTTCCTTTGTGCTTCTTCCAAGTCAAATCTCTCCACCCAAGATAAGCGCTGATCTGAATTTTTTTCCACCATAGATTAATTTTCATATTCTAGAATGTCATATCCATAGAATCATACAGTATATACTCTTTTGTACCTAGCATAATGCTATTGAGAGT
Source organism: Hippopotamus amphibius kiboko (assembly GCF_030028045.1). NCBI lineage: Eukaryota > Metazoa > Chordata > Mammalia > Artiodactyla > Hippopotamidae > Hippopotamus > Hippopotamus amphibius. The sequence continues at coordinate 16,404,620 of NC_080203.1, read as the reverse complement.
TATTTGTGTTGTGGGGCAACCTATCACATTTTTAAAAATCTCTGTCTAGAACAAAAAATAAAATCCACGTTTGCAATCCATAAGATGTTAGTGTGCAAGCTCTGCACTGTGCTTGAATGGCTCCCCTCTCTCCTCATACCCAAGTGTCATCAAATTCATGTTCTTTTGAAAGATCTCATCTCTCTTCTTCTCCTTTCTCGCTGCTACCACTCTTCCATCACTCGGTGATATTTTGGTTTCAGCATGGCATTGGACACAATCTCATAGGATATCCTGGAGAACAAGATGGTGATGTAAGGGCTAGATGGTGGTTTAGTTAGCGATATCTACAACTGTTTGGGTAGCTATAGCCAGAGTGTACATTATTCGATGGAGGACAGTTTGGAGGGGGGCTCTCGGTTAGAGTGCCCTAGAGCTCTCTTCTTGATCTTGCATTGTTCAATTTGTTTTTGAAAGACTTGGATGAAAGTAGTTGTATTTGTCAAGCTTGTAAATGACACAAAGATACGGGAGAGAGTAACATAATAGATGACAGAACTGCGTTTCAAAATCTTGATATGCTATAAGGATAGGTTAAAACTAAGAAGATGAAATTTAACAAGGATAAAGGGAAAGAACTACATTGAGTTTTAAAACGTCAATTGCCAAAGTACATCATGAGGAATATTTGTCCTGACAGCACTCCAAGTAAAAAATATCTCAAGTATAGTGTGAGTCATCAGTATTTTGATAAGAACAAAAACAAATAGACCAAAGGAAAAACTAATAATGCAGTCACAGTTCACATTAATAGAGGTGTACGAGGAAATAGCTCTAATTTAATACCGTGGTTAAAAGCATGGGTCTTGGAGTAAGAAAATACTGTTTTTGCCAGGTTAAGTTAAAAATGCCTCTTAGACCTTCAGCTAGAAATGTGGCGTAGTTAGTTGGCTGTAAGAAATGGGTAGGCTAGAAATATAAATTTGGGACTTGTCAGCAAATAGGTGGTATTTAGAGCCATGGGACTAGATGAAATCAGAAAGATGGTGAATATAAACACTGAAAACAGAGAAGAGAAGACGTCTGTATCAGTATGCTAGGGTTGAACAAAACATGACAGACTGGGTGGCCTAAATGACAGACATTTATTTTCTCACAGTTCTGGGGGCTAGACGTCTAAGCTCAAAGTGTCAGCAGGGTTGTTTTTTCCTGAGGCCTCCCTCTTCGGCTTGCAGATGGCCACTTTCTTGCTATGTCTCACATGGTCTTTCCTCTGTGCATGTGTGCCCTTGGTGTCTCTCTGTGTCCAAATTTCTTTGTCAAATAAAGACACCAGTCAGATTGGGTTAGGGCCCACCCCAAAGGCCTCATTTTAACTGAATCAGCTCTTTAAAGGTCCTATCTCCAAAGACAGTCACATTCTGAGGTACTGGAGGTTTGCGTTTCAACATATGAATTTGAGACGACACCGTTCGGAATAATAAGGGCCAAGAATTGAGCCTTCATACTCCAACATGTAGAAGTCAGGCAAAGAAAACAGGGGAGCCAGCAAAGAAGACTGAGAAGTAGCAGTCAAATAAGGGAAAAACCAGGAGAATGTGAATTTCTGGAGGCCTAGGGAAGAAAGAGGTTTCAGAAGGGAGGAGTCATCAGCCATGTCAAATACTGCTGAGAGATGACTAAAGATCAGAGCTGAGAAAGATCATTGAATTTGGCAAAGATCGGGGCCGTCATTGGCCTTGATAATTGCCATTTCAGTTGAGTGGTAGAGTTGGGAGCCTGAGAAAAGAGGAAGGGAAGTGAGGAAATATAGTAATTCGAGACAACCATTCGGAAAAGCTTTTCTGTGAATGGGGAGAGAAATTGAGGAGACATGAGAAATAAGAAAGTTGCAGGCACAGAGCCCTTAAAAAGGTGAGATGAGTTGGAATCTAGTCTTTGAGCTTGGATAAAAGAAAGAGCATATTACCTATTACTACAAGAAGGAAGGCAGAGTGGGTGCATCTGGGTTGATGGAATTGGTGGTGAGAAGATGCGGTAGTTCTGCTCTGATGGCAAATATTGCCACATCTGTATCTCTTTTCCTGCTGTACCTCCTGCCTCATACTCTCCCTAACCAAATCCTCTCTACGTATTCAGACTTAGCCTCTTTGCTTTGGAAAAAGCACTGCACCTGGAACCGGAAAACCTGGATTCAAGTCCCAGTTTTTCCTACTACAAGCTTTGTGACTTCAGACAAGTCACTTACCTTCTCTGAGCTCATTTCCTCATCTGTACACTTAGAGCAAAAATCTCTCTACATACAGTTTTAAAATGCAAAGGTGAAAATGAGATATCATCTATAAATCCTACCTCCTCTAAGAGGCTTCCATGACCACTTTAGTCTTTTGGGAACCCCTTTGGGTCTTTACCGTTCATCTGCTGTCTGACACGCTTACCTAATTGTTCTCAAAGGTATTATTGCTGATTTGATCACTAGATTATACATTTCTGAAGAGTAGGAACGAGTTTTCTATGAATTATATTGGAGGAGTAGGTGGGAAGAGAAAGAGATGAATTCATTGAGCATTTGCTAGTTGCCAGGGTATTTAGGTACATTATCTAATTTAATTTTTACAACAATCTGAAGACATGAACATTATTTTACAGATGAGGAAACTGAGTCCCAGAGGGAATAAGCAGCTTCTCCAAAGTCACTCAGCTAGTAAGTGGTAGAGCCATAATTTGGACTCTGAACTCCAAACTCCAACCCTATATAGTCTTTCCACTATTCCATCCCACACTCTCTGATGCCAGGCAATTTTGGATTTTTTTGCCAAGGAAATGACATTTTGATTAGCACATGTTTTTGCAGTTATAATGCCAAACAAACAGCTTCTGCTTTTCTCATAGAAATTTATGATAGTGCTGGTTCATATCCAACTCTCTGGAAATTGGTAATCTTGCTACAAATAAAACTATTTTTATTTAATTTGCTTTTCTTCCATCATCGTAAGAAAGTCAGAAATGATGATGAATCATAAATTGTTGACACTCAAAGGGACCTCAGAAAGCATCTATCCCAACCTCCTTCCTTTTATAGAAGAGGAAACTGGGGCCCAGAGAGGGCAGTTGACCTGCTGAAGAGCACACAGTAGAAAGTGGCAGAGCCAAGACTGACCCTTTTTAATCCCCAGTCTCACACGCTTTCCTTCAGTCTACCAACCCCTCCTAAGATGGCCCTTTGTCTCTAAATTGGTAGCCCCAAGAATACAGAGATTTTCTTCATTTTTGTATGGAGTTTAAAGGGAAAAGCCTCAAAGCATGCTTTGCTGGGTTAATGTCTGAAGAGGCTGGGAGAGGAGTGCCAGGAAAACCAGGGAAGTCTGTACTTCTGACATTTACTAGTTTTTTTTAAAGGATTGTTTTATTGCTTCTGAGCAATAAAATTCAAGGAATTAATGTATGAACTCTTCGGAAGCAAGGTAACATTTACTTGCTTTAAGGTTTCATCACTGACCTTTTCTTCTCAAAATAGCCCTGAGAAATGGGCAGCTGCAGGTAGATTTTAAGGTTATTTTAAATCCAGCTCTCCTCCTTGGAATATTGGAACAACTCCTCTGATCAACTGCCTCCCTTTCAAGTTTATAAATGATGTGCAGGAAATGTCTTTATGGAAGACTGAACCAAGGGGACATCTAGATGAAGAATGGATGGTGCCAAAGGGCTCAATTGCTGTTTCCATCTATCTCAGGAGATGAGCTTCTCCCTGACCACTTTCTGCCCTTGAGTGAAGATAGATGAACATTGGTTGGATGAGGCTTCCTTCCTTAGTTAGGACTACCTATGGCCCTGCTGGCTCTATAGCTAGACAGTGTGTGTGTATATGTGTGTGTGTTGGGGGTGGGTGGCAAGCACTTCTATAGCATTGTGAACTTGGCAAAGTTCATGCTATTTTCCCAAAACCATATTGTGACATAGGGTTATCTCACACATTGTAATTGAAATCTCAGAATTTCACATCTGGAGCCAAGGACAGAGTACTATCCACAGATCTGCTTGGGGTTGCAGTTACCCAATGTATGGAGGGAAAAAACATCACAAAAAATAGCAAATAATACTTGCAAACCTTCTTCTGTTTCATTCGAAGAGCCTCATGAACAAGCAGATATCTCCTTTATGTCCTCTTTTATGTTTCTCAGGTCCTTCTAAAAAAGCGGAGTCCAGCCCTTCGAACCTTGGCAATCTAAGCCAAACCCATCCATCAGTCATTGAATCAGCAATTATTGAGCACCTACTATATGCTATGATCTGTGTTTGGTGCCAAGAGACTTTGGTGCAAAGCACGGACAAGAAGATAAATGGGAGGACAAATTGGACACAATATGAAACCATTAGATATTCAGTCTGAAACACAGTGCATTGATTTCCATTTGTGACCTGCACCAACCTTGGATAAACTCAGCAACTAAGTGTTGACTTCAGGCTTATGTGAAACACGTATTCAAATCCCTTGCAGAGAACCTTACTCTGCCTTACTTAAATATCAACCAGCATTCAAGCATCTAGAACAGCAGCCAAAACACATTTTCTTATTTTTAATAGATAATATTTTTTCTGGGTTTATTCAGAATGATTTTTGAAACCTCTTAGCTTTTCCCTAGTAACGGATGTACCATGTAACCAGTGCTTAAAGCAGCCAGTGGACTCAAGTCTATTGAATCATTTTCTGTGCAAAGAAGGCTGTTCTGTGCCCCACTATCGACCCGCTCCCATTTGCCTAAGTATGCCCATTATGTAGCAGCGTACCCAGTAAGGACTATTTTAAGGGACAGAAGACTTTCTTTTTTCCTTTTAATGAATAAGCTTTGCAAGACAAAACCAAGGTGACTTCCTGCTTGGCTTTTGTTTTTAGTTTTTGTTGAAGAAAGAATATTGATTTAACTGTCGGGAACATGTTCTCTCTCCCTGAAGAGCTTAGAGGCTGGAAGCCATAGAAAGAGCAATAGATTAGGTGTCAGGAGGCTAGGCTTATAGCCCAGACTCTGCCACTGGGTAGCCGTACAACCTGGAAAAAATAGCTGATCATCTCTGGGCTTCAGTTTCTCTTTCTCTAGAATTGAAGACAGGACAGGACAGCAGTTAAGAGGCAGTTCTTCCACTTACGTGTTATGTGGATTTGAAAAAGTCACTTCACCTATCTGGGTCTCAGTTTCCTTGTCTGAGAAATGGAAATAATAATGATATCTACCTCATAGTGTTTCATGGGGATTAAATAAGAAAATACATGTAAGTGATTAGTACAGTGCCTGGCACATAGGGATTGGGAGATATAAATAATTCTTAGTGTTCCAGGTTAAAGTAAATCATGATAGCCCCTTCTGGCTCTCAGTTTCTGTAAACACTTAAGATCAGTAAATTTCTTAGTATCATTTTAAGGGAACATTTTTCTTCATTTTTTGATTATTGTATTTATTAATTGGCCATAGCATGTTAAACAATTGCTACAAGTTGATTAATATCAAATCTCATCAATAGTAACTCCTTTGCTTTATTTATAGAATTGTTTCTGAGAAAAATTCTCCCTGAAACTCAAAGAGTAAGCAAGCAAATATTTAATACTTCATGTCTACAGCAGAAATACCAGCAGATAGAGACCACTGATTCTCACATCAGCTGGTACTTTAACCCATAAGAAAGAAAAGGGTAAAGGATTTACTGCGTTTGTGAGGAATCCAAAGACTTTTCTCTGTAATCTTTGTAAATGTAAGATTATAGAAGTTCACCTTGAACTATGGCTATGTTTTATCAGTATTCACTGAGCGGTGTGTGGTTTGGGAAACATTCATCTTATGTGTGTGGGAGACGAAATTGACTGAGGCAAGCTTATGGAACTTCCTAGAATAAAAATCCTCAAAACCCTCAAGACACTACCAAATGTAAAATAGATAGCTAGTGGGAAACTGCTGCAAAACATAGGAAGATCAACTCAATGATTGGTGATGACTTAGAGGGGTGGAATAGGGAGGGTGGGAAGGAGTCACGGCAGGGAGGGGAGATGGGGATATGTGTATAAAATACAGCTGATTCACCTTGTTGTACAGCAGAAACTGGCACAACAGCATAAAGCAATTATACTCCAATAAAAAGCTTAAAAAAATCCTCAAGACAAACCCAGTATTGTTTTAAAATGCTGAGCCCATGTATGATCACGCGTGCGTGCGTGCACGCGCGCTCATGTGTGTGAGAGAGAGAGAGATTACTGAACTCAGACTAATGTTCCCTATGTAGACCTTTAATAGTCAATATGTATAGAGTATACAATAGGACTGTGAGGATAATTTTTTGATCCAGGTAACTAATTAAAAGTGCTTTATGACAAGACAGGAGTCTGTGTTTTCCTCTGCATAGGACTTTCATGTTCTTTCCTTGTCAACAAAGTTGAAGTCAAAGTGGCCATGTGAGACTGTGGAAGAGCTTGACATGAAAAGATGAGATCTAGGGTTGGTGCCAGGAGATCTCATTTTGCCCACCTAGGTGCGTATTATTTAATCTGTGTCTCCTGAAAGAGGAAGCTGTGTGATAATTGTCTTTTAATCTGTTGCTGAAGAGCCTCTTGTTCACGTTAACATTTACAAGGACAGGCTGGCTAGATCCAGTTGAGATCCAGCTGTTTCTTAGCTTTCATCTGACCTTGGTAGCACTATCACATCATTTACCAGTGCTCTCTGGCAAAGCTGGCTGAAGCAATCATTTCGTACGTCCATGTGTGGAGGTGCAAGGTGGAGTTGTTTCTTTAGACTGAATCTGCACATAACAACATTGCTAAAAGCTTTGTCTCTTTGTCCTGTCTACATCTTTTATTACATATACTAAGCTAGTGACAGTTCAGAAAGTAATTGTCAGCTTACCTGGAAAACCCAATTTGTGCATTAAGATAATGCTGTCCTGATCTCTTGGCATTAGTTTGTTTATTGTTTCCTTTGTGAAATATTCTTATTCACCAGACCATAAATCCATACTCGGCATATTGAGCTTTATAATAAGGACAGATCACCCTTTAGATATGGAATATAAAGTAGAATCTCTGTCTAAGGTCAGTGGGAACTCTGGAAATGTGAATTAGTGGTAGGAGTGATAGGGAAGACAACTTCCTGTGGCATTAGCTTCTCAAACTAATAGTGTACATATGCAGTAAGTAAGAACTCTTCAGGTTTAAGTGTAGATATTGTATCTTAGGGGTAACATTAGGAGAACATACCTAGGAAGTTGACTAGGCTGAAGAGAGGTCTAGAAACCATGACAAACAAGAAAGGGTTGAAGTGGGCTTCCCTGGTGGCTCAGTGGTTAAGAATCCACCTGCCAATGAAGGGGACATGGGTTCGAGCCCTGGTCCGGGAAGATCCCATATGCCTCGGAGCAACTAAGACTGTGCACCACAGCTACTGAGCCTAGAACCTGTGAGCCACAACTACTGAAGCCTGTGCACCTAGAGCCTGTGCTCTGCAGCAAGAGAAGCCACCGCAATGAGAAGCCCGCGCACCGCAACAGAGAGTAGCCCCCACTCGCCGCAACTAGAGAAAGCCCTCAAGCAGCAATGAAGACCCAACACAGCCAATAAATAAATAAATATATATATATATATTAAAAAAAAGAAAAGAAAGGGTTGAAGTAACTATATGTTTAGCCTGGAGAGAAGACTAAGCTAACCCATGCTGACTCTTACAAGATTTGACAATGAAAGAGATAATAACTTGTTTAGTGTAACTACAGAAACAAAATCTAGAATAAATAGAAATTACAAGAAAGTACATTTCAGATAAAGAATACAAATAAACAAAACCTTATAAAAATGAAAACTATCCAAATATAGAATACATTTACTCAGAAAGTAGAGACTGCTTCCTAGAGATGTTCAAGTTAGTTGAGCCTTTGGTAGAGATGCTGTAGGAAGGATGCTTGCATGAGTGGGAGACTGGTTAAGTAATCTCTAAACTTATCCCTTTCATACTCTAAAGTATTTTTTGATGCTGATCAAAAACTAGGAAAATAAAATCAAATACCTTCATTCGTTCATCTGTCCAAGCATCCATCCTTTATTTTAAAAATACTTCTTGAGTGACTACTATGTGCCAGGTACTGTGTTAAGCACAAGATATATGACACAGAAATGTATGATACAGAAATGTAAGTATTGATAGATAATTACAGTATAGGATGACACATGCAAAGCCAGCTGTGTAAGTAACAGAAAGAGTCATGGAGATGTTATGGGGAAGTGGAATCTAGGAAGATCTGACAGAGGAGAAGGTCATGCCTGAGTAGAATCCCAAGGGATGAATTGGAATTTGCCTGGAAGACAAGGTGGTTAAGGTGGGAAGACCATTCTCAATGAGGGGGGAAATATGTTCAAAGACATGGAGCAAGTTTGTAAAATTTTAGGTAACTCATCATTGCTGGAGCATAATGTCTGTTGGGAAGGGGGAAGAGGAGATAGGATGAGGAAGAAAGTGTGAAACTGGGCTAGGTCTTGAGTGGCCCCTCCAAGGAGCCTGAAGCTTTATGGAGGTCAGGAAGCTGGGCATGAATGTGTCTTCCTTCTATTCCTGCCTTTGGCTTTGACAACACAATTCTTGCATCTGAGTTGGAGGTCATTCATAGCAAAAACAAAAAGAAAATAGAGGGCAGTTATTTTCTACTGCCACAAAGTCAACTTAATTTCCAGAATCTCATTATCTGAGTTCTCTATATCTGTTATCATTTTGATCCCAATGTAACAAAAAAAATCGAACATAAAAGTTTTACCATTTACCACAAATTGAACAATATTTTGTGTTTTCTAAGCTATTTCAAATGTCTGTGGACAGGAAATGAAATAATATCTGTAGCTGTTCCTTCATAGAAAGGCTATCTCTCAGTTGATATGATATGTTCTTTTCAAGTTATAAGCAATTGGAATCATCTTAACAACAACAATCTAAACCTTCAGATTTTAGCTTTTTTTTGGTTCTGATTTTTAAAGAAAAGCTCTTATCTCGTTAGAGTCATACAATTCAAATGAGCTTTAATTTTTGTAAAATCCCCATAATTGGCCTTACTAATTAGATGGTCCATCAGATTTGGGGAGAACTCAGACTTATGGACTTTTTAAAAATAACCTGCAATGTTATTATTTTCAAGTATTGTACTTGAGAATCCTGTAAGTGCTTTAAAAAAACCTCACATTCTTGTTTGAATGCAAATGCCACTGTAACTACAGTTCTTGAAAACAATTGGTCTGTACTGGGTTTTTAATATTCATATTTATTAATTTTATTCTGAATGCATACAGGGAGTGTTCTGGATCAGATACAGCTTATTGTTATTAAGTTAAAAAGCAAATAATGACCTCAATTCCCCACACCCTGGTTTTTACCCATGGGGTAACATGATGAAAGGCAGGTCAAATCTCCTACACATGCAAGGTCTGCATCACAGGTGAGGAATAGAGAAAATTGGGTTTTCTTTATTTTTTTAATACAGAAGAAAGAGGCAGCTACCTCCTCCTTCCATCTTGAAAGGAGGGAGTGAAACCTTTCTCTTTGGAGACAAAATGAAAAGGATTCTGGGTTCTTACTCTCGCCTTTTTGACTATAAATGCATCTTTCCAAGGACCAGATATATCTCTAACATTTATGACCTAGAAATGTCTCCAAGGTCCCTGGCCTCACTTTTCCTTGAAATGTAAACATTTATCTACAGAGTTAGATAAATCCACCTGGAGTTCTATCACTATCTATGTGGTTGTAAATTACCTTCCCAAGGCTTGCTCTTAGCCCAAGATCCCAAGTTTTCAACAACATTTATTCATAAAGCCTCAGTCTCTGCAGATACACAAAAATATTTTCTCTATACCCCATAGTCAGCCTACACTATCAAAGAGGCTAACATTTCTTTGTGTTAAGGATGCATGCTTGCTTAGCAAATCTTCTTCCCCATGCTCAGTAAAAATAAACTTCAGCTCAGTATGTTCTCATCATAATAAATTTTAGTATAATTCATTTAACAAATTCAACAAATACTGGCTGAGTGCCTACTGTGTACCAAGCCTTATTCTAAAGAGGTATTTAACTATAAGTAGATTTCTTCCAGAGTTGGTATTTTACTGTCACCTATATACCTTCCCCTTCAATTAGAATGACTCTTCTCCAGTTAGATCAATTCTTGTTTCATTTGCTATTCCAAAAGTTCTAAATGATCACAGTACCAAAAAAAATTGCAATCTGAAAAAATTTTGAGCAAGATTTGGAACATTGTTCTTTAGGGACTATTAAATTCAATCATTTTTCTTTGTACTTCGCCATCCTTCCTTATCACTTATAATCCTAACTGCTAATCTTCAAGACGTTCACATATCTTCTTTCACTAAACTCAAGCACATTAATTTGCATGCTAGACTAACTCAAATGACTTCTCAGCTTTAAGCCGGGGAAAGTTGTTCTCCAAAATATTTCCAGCTATCAAAGAGTTTTGTTTGCCAGATTTTAAAGTCCACTTTTATCACTAAGTGCATGGTTTCTTAAAAGCATATGGTTTTTTTTATAACCTGCTTCAGCTTTACTAAAAGAAAATCAAAGAATTTATATTGACAGCATCATAGGTAGTCAAAATCAAAGTGACCCTTCACTAGCGTGGCTGTGGATCATTCCTTAAGATCATATTAGAAAAGATAGTAATTTGATGAGCAAATAGTTTAATGAGCAAAAAATAAAAATACAACCAAAAAGACAGTTTAATACAGTTAAAGGACAAAAGTTGGAGTTCCATGCATAGCAAACCATAATGAATTATTTCTCCTAAACCTTTGAATTTAGTGCAAAAACAGGTTGAAATAATGTTAATTATATCATAGTTTTTGTTACCTTCCAGTGAATAAAACACCTGGGGAATTTAATATGGTTTTTCTAATGTTTATTTGATTCATTTGTATCTTTCCATTATAGTTCAGAGCAAGTAAATAACTTGTGCCAGAAAGTAAAAAATAATAATGTGTATAGTGTATATTTTCCCCACCAAAGGCTGACTATGAGTTTGAGTCTAGGCCAGCCAGGTTAGCAACACGTGGCTGAGTGTTGAAGACATGTTTGACACACATATAGAGCCCTTTGACAAGGCTGAGAGACTTACTAGGTCCAGGAATTTAAGGTAAATTCTGTCCAATCATTAGCTGACCACTAAGCTAACCAAGTAGTGACGTCAGTGCCCACACACTACAAAGAATACAGACTTTACATAATTTATTCAGAAACATCTCTAAACAAGCAAATAGCAGCAACAACAGCAACAATGACAAACAGCAGCAATAAGAAACCCTGAGGAGGGGAGAGTCTGATTTTCAGACTTGCCACATTACATTATGTAAAATGTCCAGTTTTAAACAAAAAATATGAAGTATACAAAACAACAACACAACAACAACAAGAAAATATGGCCCCTGGGGGCGGGGGGAGGCAACCAATAAAAATTGTCCTTGAGGGAGCCAAGACTTTGGACTTATTAGTCAAAGACTTTAGATCAGCTATTTTAAACATGTTCAGAGAACTACATAAAAGCAGCTCTAAAGAACCAAAGAAAGCACGAGGATGACATCTCACCAAATAGAAAATACCAGTAAAGAGGTAGACATTATAAAAGGGAACCAAATAGAAATTCTGGAGTTGAAAAGCACAATAATTGAAATGCAAAATCTACTTGCAGAACCCAATGGCAGATTTGAGTGGTCAGCAGAAAGAATCAGTGGACTTGAAAATAAGTCGATTGAGATTATCCACTTCGAGGAACAGAGAGAAAAAAGAATGAAGATAAATGAATAGAGCTTCAGAGACCTGTGGGACAGCATCAAGCATATTATCATATGGAAATCCAAGCAGGAGAGAAAAGAGAGAAGAGACAGGAAGAATATTTGAAGAAATAATGCCTGAAAACCGCACAAATTTGAAAAAATACATTAATTTACATATCCAAGCAGCTCAATAAACTCCAAAAGATTCTTACATAGATACATGATAATCAAAATGTCAAGAGACAAGAGAGAATCTTGAAAGCAGCAAGAGAGAAATGACTCATGTAAAAGAGATCTACAACAATTAGCTTATTTCTCATCAGAAACCATGGAGGCCAGAAGGTGATGGGATGACATAGTCAAAGTTATAAAAGTGCTAAAAGAATTCTATATCCAGAAAAAAAGCTATCCTTCAAAAATAAAGGAGGAATGAAGAGAGTCCTAGGTAAAAAAAATACTGAGAGATTTCAATTCTAGCAAACCTGCCCTACAAGAAATCAGGCTGAAATGGAAGGACATTAATTCAAATCCACAGGAAAAAATAAAGAGCATTGGTAAAGGTAACTATGTAATTAAATAAAAAATAGTATAAATCTATTTCTGTAAGTTTTTTCTTGTATTTGATTTAAAAGACAACTGCGTAATACATAAATACATCTGTGTTAATGGTTATACAATGTATAATATGCAATTTGTATGAGGATAACAGCACAAAAGAATGGGGAGGGAATGGAGTTATATAGGAGCAAATATTTTGTAGACTATTGAAATTAACTTGGTGTCAATCTGAATGAGATTGTTATAAATTATTATTTTTAATGTTTTATTTTATTTCATTTTGGCCATGCTACACAGCTTGCTGGATCTTAGTTCCTCAACCAGAGATGGAACCCGTGCCCCCTGCTGTGGAAGCTCGGAGTCCTAACCACTGAGCAACCAGGGAATTGCCAAGATATTATTAATTGTAATCCCCAGGTAATCCACTAAGAAATTAATTCAAAAACAAATAGCAGAAATAAAATAAAAGATATCCAGATTGAAAGGAAGAAATAAAACTATCTCTATTTGCAGATGACATGATCTTGTATACAAAATCTTAAATAATCTACTAAAAACCTATTAGTGTAATAAGTTCATCACAATTGCAGGATACAAGATCAATACACAAAAATCAATTTCTATACACCTGCAATAAACAATCTAAAAACAAAATTAAAACAATTTTACTTACAATAGCATCAAAAATATTTTTAAATTTTGGAATATATTTAACAAAAGAATAATAAAACTAATACCCTGAAAACGATCAAAGATTGCTGAAAGAAATTAATATCTAAACAACTGAAAAATATCCCATGTTAATTGATTGGAAGACAATGTTGTTTATATAGCAATATTCCCCAAATTGATATACAGATTAAAAGCAATCCCTATGAGAATCCCAGTTGCTTTCTTTGTGGATAAACTGAGCCTAAAACGCATATGGATATTAAACTATAAAAGATTACTTTTATGATACTCCTCAGGATTTTCTTCTGTTAGTATTTTGAGATTGAGGACAACAATTTCATAACTAATATGTAGGCAATTTCTGCATGAAATATAATACCAATGATGACAACGATTCTTTATAAAGAAGACAACTAGGATATTTTATTTATATTTAATAAAGAAAAATATTTTATTAATGCTTTAAAAAAATTTAAAAAAAATAAAACTCGTGGAAATTCAAGGGACCCAGAATAGCCAAAGCAATCTTGAAAAAGAGCAAAGTTGGAGGACTCACACTTCCCAATTTCAGCACTTACTGTAAAGCAACAGTAATCAAGACAGTGTGGTACTGGCCTAAGGATAAACATATACATTAATGGAATCTAGAAATAAACCTATGTATCCATGGTCAATTGATTTTTGATAGGGGTGCCAAGGACCTTTAGTGGAGAAAGAATAGTCTTTTCAACAAATCATGTCAGGACAACTGGATAGCCAAATGCAAAAGAATGACGTCGTACCTTTACCTTCACATCATATGCAAAAATTAACTCAAGATGGATCAAGGGGTTATGTACTCTTTTTTTTAAAAAAAATGTTTATTTATTTATTTGGCTGCATCAGGTCTTAATTGCAGCACTCGGGATCTTCATTGTGGCATGTAGCATCTTTAGTTGCAGCATGTGGGATCTAGTTTCCTGACCAGGGATTGAACCCAGACACCCTGCATTAGGAGTGCGGAGTCTTAGCCACTGGACCACCAGGGAAATCCTGGGTTATGTACTCTTAACCTATATAAAACTCTTAGAAGAAAACTGAGGTAAATATTTGTGACCTTGGATTTGGCAATGGATTCTCAAAAGTGACACCATAAACACAAGCAACAAAAGAAAAATGGATAAATTGGACTTCATCAAAATTAAAACTTTTATGCATTAAAAGGACACTATTTAAAAAAGGACACTGTTAAGAAAGTGAAGTCAATTAACATTTTGATAGAAAATATTTGCAAATTATGTATTTGTTAAAGGACCACTATCTAGAATGTAAAGAACTCTTACAACTCACTAAAGAAAAGACAAATAACCTAAAAAATAGGCAAAAAATCTTAATAGATATTTCTACAAAGAAGATATACAAGTGGCACATTAAAAGATGCTGGAAATCATTAGCTATCAGGTAAATGCAAATCAAAACTACAATGAGATATCACTCTGTACTCACTAGGATGGATAAATCAAAAGGTGAGATAAATGTTGAAGAAATCAAAACCCTCATGCACTGCTGCTAGGGATGTAAAATGGAGCAGCCACTTTGGAAAACAGTCTGCAATTCCTCAAAAAGTTAAGCATAAAGAAATGAAAATGCATGTCCATATAAAAACTTGTACACACATGTTCATAACAAAATTATTCATAATAGCTAAAAAGTGGAAACAACCCAAATGTCTAGCAACTGATGAATGGATAAAGAAATATATAGTATGTTCATATAAGGGAATATTATTTGGCTATAAAAATGAATGAACTACTGATCCATGCCACAGTGTGGATGAACATTGAAAAGCTTATGCTAAGTGAAATAAGCCAAAAGGCCACATAATTGTATAATTCCATTAATATGAAATGTCCAGTACATTAGTGGTTTCCAGGTCATGGAGTATGGGGGTGGGGGAACTGGGACTGACTATAAAGAATGCAGGGTTTCATACAGGAGTTATGAACATATTCTAGAATTAGAGAGTGGTGATGATTGCACAACCTTGTGAATATACTAAAAAAACAATGACTTGTATACTTTTCAAAAGGTGAATGTTATGACATGTGAATTATATCCCAATAAGAAATAAGTTAAAAGGAGAATAAGAACAATGATGTTTTGTTATGTTACCATTTGTTGGAGTCAAAAGTTTTACCAAAAAAGTTTTACCCTTAGCCCAGTACAAGACAATATAAACTCTAGATACATCACAGTATGACTTCTATTTCTAGAAGGAACAATATATTGTAGGTAGGTGGCACAAGTGGCAAGGAGATATGAAATAAGGTCTATCAAAAAATGAATTTACCACCTACAGCACAGGTAATATCAGTGACTTTGTATCAGAAAGGCATGTGGGAGCTCCCTAGGTGGCGCAGTGGTTGAGAATCCGCCTGCCAACGCAGGGGAGATGTATTCCATCCCTGCTCCAGGAGGATCCCACGTGCCACGGAGCAACTAAGCCCGTGTACCACAACTATTGAGCCTGCACTTTAGAGCCCGTGAGCCACAACTATTGAGCCCATGTGCTGCAACTACTGAAGCCCACGCACCTAGAGCCCATGCTCCGCCACAAGAGAAGCCACGGCAACGAGGAGCCCGCGCACCACAACGAAGAGTAGCCCCCACTCACCACAACTAAAAAAAAAAGAAAAGAAAAGAAATGCATGTGTAAGATACGAGGGTGAGTCAAAAATTATCCGCACTCCGGTTATAGTAAAACTTCTATAAATTCTACAGCCAGAGTGCGGATAATTTTTGACTCACCCTCATGCAATGTTCTGCGCGATCTGCCTCAGCAAGTAAATGTCAGTGACAGAGTGACCAACTGTCATAGTTTGCCTGAGACTGAGGGGTTTCCTGGGATCCAGTATTTTCAGTGCTAAACCTGGGATTATCTTGGACAAACCAGGATGATAGGTCACCCTAGAGAACAGAATGTATGCAGTTGGGCCTGTGCCATGAATCTAGGCTGCTCATGGACTGGGGCATGCCTGAATCTGCCCAAGTCCTGGGGGATCTTCAAAGCCTCAGAGGAAAATGGGGCACTCGCGGGTTCCAGTTGTCAACAACTTTCTTAAATCACCCCCCTCCCCAAGCACAAGAAGAATGACAAGTTAGGGAGGCCATAAATGATTTCATAGGATGGACTATTACTCTAGGTGACACTCTGCCTTCTCGCAGTCATTTGCTTGCCTTCTAAATTAAAAAATGTGTGGCTTCCCTGGTGGCGCAGTGATGAAGAATCTGCCTGCCAATTCAGGGGACATGGGTTCAACCCCTGGTCTGGGAAGATCCCACGTCTCGGAGCAACTAAGCCCATGAGCCACAACTACTGAGCCTGCGCTCTAGAGCCCACGAGCCACAACTACTGAGCCCACGTGCCACAACTACTGAAGCCCGCGTGCCTAGAGCCTGTGCTCCGCAACAAGAGAAGTCACCGCACTGAGAAGCCCTGCCCTGGGCACTGCAATGAAGAGTAGCCCCCGCTCACTGCAACTAGAGAAAGCCCGCGCAGAGCAACGAAGACCTAACGCAGCCAAAAAAAATTTAAAAATAGTGTAAATTTAAAACAATAAAATAAATAAATACATAAAAATTAATTAATTAAAAAATGGCCAGTGGTAAGAATGAAAGGGCAAGTGCTTATACATAAAAATGTACACACATCCCTTTTGAGGAAGATCTTTAATCAAAATGAAAAAAGAAATGTGATAGCATACTTACCATGTGCCAAACCATCTTCTAAACAGTGCAAATATAAATTCATTGTATCCTCTTATAACTCTATGAAGTACATGCTATTATTATCGTTATTTTTCATTATCGCCATTTTATGTATGAGGAAACTAATAGACAGGTTAAGTAGCTTACTCATGGTTACACAGCGAATAAATATTAAAGTCAAGGATTCAAACCCTGGAAACCCGGCTCCAGAGTCTAAAGTCTTAGCCACTGTGCTAAACTGCATCCTGGAATAAGACATATTATGAGTGGACAAGGAAGTGCAGACCTACAAGGACAAGGCAAGTGAGGAAGGGCTTGAGCCTGCAGGAATAATTTGAATAAATCAGGAAAATTACCTTCTCAGTCCTCTAATACTAATTGACTTGTAACCCATAATCACACCCCACCAGAGGCAGGGCTTAGAAGATTTTTGTGTGGATCATCTTCTCCCCACATCTCTAATTCAAGTTGCCTACATGTGGGGCCTCTGTTAAAAAGGGGAATGTGTAATTTCCAAAGAGATAAATTTGAATACTTAAATATAAAATATTCAGTGTTTTTCAGAGTGATTGACATCTTAAATTCATAGTTTCTCTTGACTGTAGTCAGTGAAAGCATAAAAGTTTGGAAAACGACATAGACAGGGGTGACAGTGGTGGGGCTTGGACAGTGGAGTGCAGTGGGGATCAACCAGGAAGCACATTAAAGGAAAACATTAAAGGCTCTTTCCAGCAGAAATTCTCAGAGACACTGTAGGAAATTAATACAAATGACTGGCATAATCACACCCAATAAAACTGGGAGCAGGTGTCTGGTAGTCCTGCAGTCAAAACAACTTAATAAGATTATAGTGCATAGAGGGCTTAAGGATTGCATGGCTTAGGATAAGCAGGATTCAGTTTTCATTAGAGATAGGTAAATAGGAGACATTCTGTTACAAATAAAAGTCCCTCATTCAGCAAGCATTTACGTTGAGTGCCTACTATGTGCCAGGGTCTGTAGTGGTGTGAAAGATACAGAAGTGAAAGATACAGACACAATCCCTGCCTTCATGGTCTTAATAAGTAAAACAGACATTTTAAAAAGCATCACAGATAAATATATAAATTACAAATTCTGATAAGTCCTTGAAGGAAAAGGATAGGATTTTATGGAAATGACTAACTACAGAGGCTGATTTGATAGAAGCCTCAGAGTCAGCTCCTCTGAGTCAGTGAAACTTAAGCTAAAACCTAAAGGATGAGTAGGAATTGGACAAGGATTTGGAGGTGGAGTTGGAAGTGGACTTCCAAGTAAACAGTCTTGAGGTGGGAGAGGGCTTGGCAGCATTCTAGGAATTGAGAAGGTCAGTATGGCTGCAGAGAGGTGAGCAATGGTCAGAGTGGTTCCAATTGAGAATGGACAGGTGGGACCAGGCTAGATCTTATAGATGCTTGTAGACCAAGGAAAGGAGTCTGGATTTTATTCTAAGTACAATGGGAAGTCACTGTAGAGGATTTTAGGTTTTAACATGGGGAGGGGGGAGTGACACTAGCCAATGTATAGTTTTTTTTAATATATTTATTTATTTATTTATTTGTTTTATTGGCTGTGTTGGGTCTTTTTTGCTGTGCGCGGGCTTTCTTTTTAGTTGCGGTGAGTGGGGGCTGCTCTTCATTGTGGTGCGCAGGCTCCTCATTGCTGTGGCCTCTCTTGCTGCAGAGCAGGGCTCTAGGTGCGTGGACTTCAGTAGTTGCAGCACATGGGCTCAACAGTTGTGGCTCATGGGCTCTAAAGCACAGGCTCAATAGTTGTGGCACATGGGCTTAGTTGCTCTGTGGCATGTGGGATCTTTCTGGAGCAGGGATTGAACCCTTGTCCCCTGCATTGGCAGGCAAATTCTCAACCACTGCGCCACCTAGGAAGCCCTAGCCAATGTATAGTTTAAACATCTCCAAACTATATACAGTTGACCCCTGAACAATGTGGAAGTTAGGGATCCCTACCTTTCACACCCACGAAAATCTGTGTTTAACTTATAGTCAGACCTGAATGAATTTATTCCCAGAATTTCACATCTAGATGCATGGTTTAGAGTAGGAGTCAGCAAATATTTTCTCTAAGGGGCCTGATAGTAAATATTTTAGGCTTTGCAGGTCATATGGTCTCTCTCACAACTATTCCAATCCAACATTGCAGTGCAAAAGCAGCCATAGACAGTAATATATGAATAAATGAGTGTGGCTGTCTTCAGTAGACTGTTTATGAAAATAGACTGTAGACGAGATTTAGCCACAGACCATAGATCACTGACTGTGGCTTAGAACAATAATAATATGTTTTGTATTCGTTACAAGAAAAGAATTACAGACAAATATGACTGATAGACATAGAGGCAAACATTCTTTCCAATAATAGCAACTAAATCCAACAACATATAGAACAGATTTTACACCATGACCAACTGGGGTTTATCTCAAGAATGCAAGGTTGGTTTAAAATTCAAAGCAGTCAGTATAATTCCCCATATTAACAGAATGGAGGATAAAAACATATAATCATCTCAACAGATGTAGGCATTTGACAACATTTAATATCAGTCCATGATAAAAATTCTCAGCAAACTATAAATAGAAGGAACTTCCTCAATCTAATTAAGGCATTTATGTAAAACTTACAGCAAATATCACACTTACTGATAAAAAGACTGAAAGCGTTTCCTCTTAGTTCAGCAACAAGACAAAAAAATCAATTCCTACCACTTATATTCAACACTGTGCAGGCATACCTCAGAGATATCACAGGTTGGGTTCCAGACCACTGCAATAAAGCTAATACCACAAAAAAGTGAATCACATGAATGTTTTGGTTTCTGAGTGCATTTAAAGTTATGTTTACAGTATACTGTAGTCTATTAAGTGTGCGATGGCATTACATCTGAAAAAGCAATGCCTTAATTTTAAAATACTTTATTGTTAAAAATGTTAATCATCACCTGAGCCTTCAATGCATTGTTATCTTTTTGCTGTTGGAGGGTTTTACCTCAGTGCTGATGCTGCTGACTGATCAGGGTGGTGGTTGCTGAAGCTTGGGGTGGCTGAGGCGATTTTTAAAACTAAGATAACAATGAAGTTTGACAGCGTTGAATGAGTCTTTCTTTCGCGAACCATTTCCCTGTAGCAGGCAATGCTGTTTGATAACATTTTACCCCCAGTAGAACTTTAAAAATTGGAGTCTGTTTTCTCAAACCCTGTTGCTGCTTTATCGACTAAGTTTATGTAATATTCTAAATCCTTTGTTGTCATTTCAACAACCTTCACTAGGAGTAGATTCCATCTCATGAAACCACTTTCTTTGCTCATTTATAACAAGAAATTCCTCATATATTAAAGTTTAATCATGAGACTGCACCATTTCAGTAACATCTTCAGGCTCCACTTCTAATTCTAGTTCTCCTGCTATTTTCATCACATCTTCAGTTACTTCCTCCACGAAGTCTTGAACCCCTCAGAATCAACCTTGAGGGTTGGAATCAACTTCTTCCAAACTCCTGTGAATGTTGATATTTTGACTTCTTCTCGTGAATAATGAATGTTCTTATGGCATCCAGAATGGTGAATTCTTTCCAGAAGGTTTTCCTAGATCCATCAGAGGAATCACTATCTATGGCAGCTGTAGCCTTACAAAATGTATGTGTTAAATCACGACTTGAAAGTCTTATGAGTAGCCCCCTGCTCGCTGCAACTAGAGAAAGCCCACGCACAGCAATGAAGACCTAATGCAGCCAATAAATTTATTAATTTAAAAAATTAAAAGAAATAAAACTTTGTTTTAAAAAAAAGAATACATAAAGAACTCTTACAGCTCAATAAGACAGACAACCCTCCAAAAAATGGTCAAGATGCATGAATAGAAGATCAAAAAAGAAGATATAAGAATAGCAAATAAGCCTATGAAAAAATGCTCTACATTATTTGTCTTCATAGATAGTCAAATTAAAACCACAAGAAATACCACTACACAACCATTAGAATGGCTAAAATCAAAAGACTGACCATACCAAGTACTGGTGAGGATGTGGAACAAATGGAACTTTCACACATTGCTTGCGGGGATGGTAAAATGGTACAACCACTTTGAAAAACTCCTTGGCAGTTTTTTTAATGAAATTAAACATTCAGAAGCCATACAATCCAGAAATCATACTATTAGGTACTTACCCACGAGAAATAAAAACAGGTCTACACAAAAACTTCTACACGGGTATTCATTGCATCTTTATTCATAATAGCAAGTGCAATCCTGGTAAAACTGGTTCCCAGAGGGGGAAAAAGTTCTAATTTGTCAATTTCCTTTGTGTAAATACTCCCACCATGGTTGATTTCAAGCTACCAGCCTGTCATCACCAAACATGGAGTTGAGAAGAAATGTGCACCATCAGCTCCTACAAGCCAGTATGAGCCAGCTTTGGCACACCAGTAATTTTTAGCTCAAATTTGGAAAAGACCCAAATGTCTATCAGTGGTTGAGTGCATAAACAAATTGTAGTATATTCAATGTAATGGAATGCCATTCAGCAATGAAAAGGAATAAACTACCGATGCATGGTACAACGTGGATGAATCTCAAAGACATGCTGAATGAAAGAAGCCAGACACAAAAGGGTACATACTGTATAATTCCATTTATATGAAATTCTAGAAAATGCAAACTAAAACTTGGATGATAGAAAAATTGATGGTTCTCCAAGTCTGGCAGTGGGATGGGGGGAAGATGATTTTGAGTGGTTACTCAGTTGAATATATTTATCAAAACTCATCAAACTGTATCCTTTAAATGGGTGTGATTTATTGTATGTAAGTTACACCTCAATAAAGTTCATTAAAAAGCTTATTTTCTGGAACTTCCCTGGTGGCGCAGCAGTTAAGAATCCTCCTGCCAATGCAGGAGACAGGGGTTCGATCCCTGCTCCTGGAAGATCCCACATGCCGTGGAGCAACTAAGCCCGTGTGCCACAACTACTGAGCTCATGTGCCATAACTACTGAAGTCCTCACGCCTAGAGTCCATGCTCCATAACAAGAGAAGCCACCGCAATGAGAAGCCTGTGCACCAATCGAGGAGTAGCCCCTGCTGGCCACAACTAGAGAAAGCCTGCACACAGCAACAAAGACCCAACACAGCCAATAAATAAATAAATGAAAAAAAAAAGAATAGGACTCATTAAAGTCAGATCCTGGTTGACTCTTGCATTTGGGCCTTTGACGCCCATTCCTCTTTTCTGGGGGATAAAAAAGGCATATTTTCTAGTTTTTGCCCACTAACTAGAAAAATCTTCCTCTAGTTTATGTCCATTAATTTGACTTTTCACCACTGGAAGGACTTAATGTTATTAGCAAAAACAGACATTTGTATATGTACTTGTACTTTCAGAGCATTCATAAAAACAAACAAAAGTAGTTCTGGCACTCAGAGAGAGCCCATTGTTAATATCTCTCTAACTAAAAAGTATCCTTTAATCCTTAGGTTTTCTACACTAAGTTGGTTTCCTATTTCTCTCTCCTCCCCTGCCTCTCATTCTCCATACCCCAGCTGTCTTCATGTGGTATGCACAGAGTAAACATGATGTTCTTCATGAAGGGCCTGAGAAAATGGTATTACTCTCACACAGTATTAGTATCACTAACCTAAAATAAAATCTCCACGATTTGGATACCCTAGCAGCAAACTAATTATTTAACCCCCAGAAGGCTAGTAAAATAATTCATATAGTGAACATTTACATAGCATTTACTATGTCAGACATTGTTCTGTGAGCTTTATATTAAATTGATGTTTGATCCTCCCAAGTCTCTGAAATAGGTACACCATCATTATCCCAATTTTACTAATGAGGAGACTGAGGCATGGAGTGATTAAGTATCTTATCCAAGGTCACACAACTAGTAGGTGTAAGAGTTGGGATTCAATTACCTTTGTTTACAAGGAACTTTGTTCTTCAAAGTATAGAACTTTCATAATAAATACAATAGGCAGTCAGTTCTGTGGCAGAGAAAATGGAACAAAACATCATTCTTTTTATTGCAGCCATAAAAAAGAAGAATTTGAACAGTGTGTATAATACAACTCCAATTTTGTTACTGCATAGCACACACACAAATGGATAGATTGATAAAAATCCATTGAAAGGTATTGAAAGATAAAAACAAAAAGGTTAACAGAGACTATCTCTGGGTGGCAAAATTATATATGACATTTTTTCTTTCCTCATGATTTTCTATATTTTCCAAACATGCATTACATTTATAATTTGAAAAAATGTCAGTGTGTTTCAACTATGTGCGGTTTTTGAATATTTCCTTGCATTCTATGATATTGAAGAATCTATGCAGTTATTCAAAAGTTCTCTTCCCACAAACTATACATCACAGTAAACAGCAAGGAACATTCAAGTTTTACCTGGTGTAATACCTGTTTTTTATATAGATTAATTTTATACACTATTTTATACTACTCATAATAGTTTGGCCTTGTGAATTTTAACTAGGATGGCCTTTGAGCAAATGCTGCAAACAACAGTATGACAATCAACTTGTTTTGCCATACATTTTGGAAGAGATGGATTAATTGAAAATTTATATGCAATAGCATGGGAGTAATTATATGTACTAAGCCAAATTTACTTATGATAATAGACTTAATTGGAAAATTCTTTAATGTACAATTTTAATAAGGGCATTAAAGAAATTGGGAAATTTGAAGAACATCTAATCATTTCTGAATTATAATTGTAAATGAGTGCAGATGACCTAATCTGCTTACGTAAATGATAATTATTAATTTAGCAATTGTACAAATGAGCTCAAAACATGAACTACAATAATTACAATACAAACCAATAACTTCCTTGTCTGCCATTTGCACAAATGATTAAATTATATGAGGAATGTTTTCTCTATACTTTAAAAGCTAATGTAAATTTAAGAACCCAGGGAAATTATTAGTGTAATTAAAACTAATAGGTATACACGAATATGGGAAACAAGCAGCTGGATTTGTAAAGCTTGAAGAAAGGACATTTCATTCTACTTTAAATCCTCATATCATGCATCTTTCATTATAACTGTAATGAATAATGAATCACTGGAAAAATAATATCACTTCCTGTAGTAGATAACCATCTATAGTACTGGTTTCAAAAAAGCATTTTGCACTTATGGCTTTCCCCAAGAACCGTGTCTTCTCATTTCCATCTCACCACAAATAATTTTGACACTTTGAAAATAATACTCTGTATTGTCAGTTAACCAAGTGCCCCAAGTGGAAACCCAAGGTAATTTTCAAAGCGTCTTTAAATGCGAAATACCTTTCATTATATTGTGATTCTCATTCAAAGAGTTTGTGCAGAAGAAAAAAAAAACTGGGAGGTGAAATATCAGAAAAGCACAGCGTTTAGGTCTGTTTATTGTTGAGGGGTGGAGATAAAGGACAAAATCTCTCTTAATGAAGGAGTAGCAGGACCGGTAACAGCGAGCCCAGATGGGGCGCGCAAGGCCCAGGCTCTGAGAAGGCTGAGCCGGCTCCGCTGCGGGGCCAAGAGCCCCCAGCGGCGCCCGGGCCGCGCTTTGACTGCGCGCTCCAGCGGCCGATGGCGAGTCTAGCTCTTGTTTCCTTCTCCAAATTGCCCCAGTGCGGCCACGGAGCGACCCGCCCCGTCGCTGGGTGAGCGCGCGCTGCGAAGGGCTCAGTTATTCTTGTGGCACCGACGCAGGAGAGTCCAAGACTTTGAACGCCTTCTGGGGAGTGTGTCCTTCCAACCCGGGAACGGTGCGGAATAGGGACGGCTCGCCAGCAGGCCAGGCCCGGTAACCACAAACCACCCACCACCACCAGCGCGCGCCTGGAAGCCAAATGAGAGCACTAGGCCCGGTTTACAGAGGGAAAGGGCCACCGATGGCGTGGCCTTGAGGACCAGCCCAAGGGCGGCCGGGGCCCGTCCCCCCTGGCGCCACCACCGCTCGGGCGGCCCGCGCCCTCCGTGTTCAGGGCAGTCGCCCAGAGCCCTCCTTACTATTGCAGAAACCCGGGGATTCACTAATTTTCATTCGAAGCTTTGGAATGCAGAGTTTGGAGATTAACATACAGAAGCTTTTCGAATCCCAGATGTAGCAGCTGACCTCTCTGCATCTCAGTTTCCTTGTTTGTAAATGAGGACAATTATAGAGCCTACTTTGAGGTCGCTTTAAGATTCAGTGAAGTAACGTATGTATGGTGTCTGGCATAGAAATGCTCATTATTAGCATGTGACTGGAGTTAGAGCAGAGATACACAACTGTTCTCTTGATAGCCTGATGGAATCTGAATCAAACTAGGACCATATGTTTAAATCATGAGGTATGTCACACCCTCAGAAAAAGTGCGCAAAAGGTATAAAGTTCACAACCGTGCTTCTCAAACTTTAATATGCACAGGAATCACACGGGGATCTGTTAAAATGCATGTTTGGAGTAAAGCCTGATATTCTGCATTTGCCACAAGCTTCAGGTGATGCCAGTGCTTCTGGTAGCAAGGGTTGAAACAGTACGTGTAAATCAAACATCCACGTAGTTACCATCCACATCAAGAAAAAGAACATTGCCAGGATGCGGTAGTGGCATCCATCCGTTTCCCTTTACTTTCAGAGTTAACCATTCTCCTGGTTGCTGTGGTAATCACTACCTTGCTTTTCTTTATATTTTTGAATCTATGTATGTATCCCTAAACAATGTGGGTTATTATGCTTGCCTATGTTTGAAGTTTATGCAAAGTGTAATAGGCATGTTCCTTTGTCACTTGCCTGTCTCTCATAATATGCTTGGGAGATTCATCCGTGTTGATGAGTATAGGTGCCATTCATTCATTTTTACTATTGTATGGTATTCTTTGGCAAAATTATACCACATTTTAAATTCGATTATATAGATCATAAAATTTGCTATTTTAACCATTTTTGAGTATACGATTCAGTGCCATCAACTACATTCACAATGTTGTACAACTATCACCACTATTGATTTCCAAAACTTTCATATAACCCCAAACAAAAATTCTGTAACCATTAAGTGATAGCTCCCATTCACCTCTTCCTCCAGCCACTGGTAACCTCTAATCTACTTACCATTCCTATGAATTTACCTATTCTCGGTATTTCACAGAAGTGGAATCATTCAGTATTCGTCCTTTTATGTATAGCTTATTTCAATGAGCATAATGTTTTCAAGGTTCATCCATGTTGTAGCCTGTATCACAACTTCATTTCTGTTTATGGCTGAGTGATAGTCCATTGTGTGTATATACCACGTTTTGTTTATCCATTCATCTGCTGATGGATTCTTCCTATCTTTTGGCTACTGTGAATAGCGCTGCAACGAATATTGGTGTACAAGTATCTGTTTGAGTTCCTATTTTCAATTCTTTTGGGTTTATACCTAGACATGGAATTACTAGATCATATAGTAATTCTATGTTTAGCTTTTTGAGCAACTGCCAAACTGTTTTCCAAAGTGGCTGCACCACTTTACATTTCTACTACAAATGTATGAGGGTTCTAATTTCTCCACATCCTTGCCAACACTTCTTATTTTCTGATTTTTTTAAATTATAACCATCTTAATAGGTGTGATGTGGTATCTCATTGTGGTTTTTATTTGCATTTCTCTAGTGACTAATGATATTGAGCATGTTTTCGTGTGCTTATTGGCCATTTGTAGATCTTTGAAAAATTGTCAGTTCTTGCCCTTTGCCCATTTTTTATTTGGGTTCTTTGTCTTTTTGGTTAAGTTTTAGGTGTTCTTTATATATTCTCTTTCCCCAGCTTTATTGAGATTAAATGGACAAATAGGAATGGTATATGTTTAAGGTGTGCAACTTGATGTTTGAAATACATTGTGAAAAAATTAAAAATAGAACTACCATGTGATCTTTATATGTTCTTGATGCTAGACATTTATCAGATAAATGATTTGAAAATACTTTCTCCCATTCTGCAGATTTTCTTTTTAGTTTCTTGATAATATCCTCTGAGGGATAGAAATTTTTAATTTTGATGAAGTTCAATTTATTTGTTTTTCCTTTTTTGTTCAAGTTTTTGGTGTTATATCTAAGAATCCTTTGCCAAATTCAAGGCCATGAATATTTTTACCTCTATGTTTTCTTCTAATTGTGTAGGTCTTATCTTTAGGTCACTGATTGATTTTTGAGTTAATTTTATGTATGTTGCGAGGTAGGGATCAAACTTCATTCTTTTGCTTGTGGATATCCAGTTGTCTGAGAGCCATTTGCTGAGGAGGTTGCTCTTTCCACATTGAATGAATTTGGCACCCTTGTCAAAAATCAATTGGCCATAGGTATATGGATTTATTTTTGTACTCTCAATTCTGCTACATGGGTCTATATGTCTATCATTATGCCAGCACCATGCTTTTTTTTTAATTTCTTTAGTTTTGCAGTAAGCTTTGAAATCAGAAGTGTGAGACCTCCAACTTTTTTCTTTTTTAACAAAATTGTCTTGGCTATTTGAAGTCCCATGCAGTGCCAACTGAATTTGAAGACTGGCTTTTCCACCTCTGAAAAAAAATGTTGTTAGAATTTTGACAGAGATTGAATTGAATCCATAGACTACTTTGGATAATATTAGCCTTTTAACAATATAGTCATCCTACTCATGAACATCAAATGTCTATTTATTTAGGTCTTCTTTAAATATTTTCAACAATATTTTGTATTTTTCAGTGTACGAGTATTTCACCTCCTTGACTAAATTTATTCATAGGTATTTTATTCATTTATATGCTATTGTAACTGGAATTGCTTTCTTAATTTCCTTCTCTGATTGTCCATTGTAGGTGTATAGAAATATAACTGATTTTTGTGTTAATCTTGTACTCTGAAATTTTGCTGAATTCATCTATTAGCTTTAGTATCTTTCTTGTGGATTCTCTGGAGTTTTCTATGTATAGGATCGCATCATCCTCAAGTAGAAATAGTTTTACTTCTTTCTTTTCAATTTGGATGCCTTTTATTATTTATTTTTCTGGTTTAATTGCTTTGCCTAGAACTTTCAGTACAGTGTAGAATAGCCATGGTGAAAATGGGCATTCTTGTAATGTTCCTGATTTTAGAGGGAAAGCTTTCAGTCTTTCACCATTGAGTATGATCTTACCTGTGGGTTTTGTTTTTTTTTAAATAAATTCCCCTAACCATGTTGAAGAAGTTCTGTTATATGCATAGTTTTCTGAGTGTTTTTGTCATGAAAGGATGTGGGACTTTTGTCAAATGCCTTTTCTACATCAATTGAGATGATCATGTGGGGGTTTTTTCCTACATTATGTTAGTGTGGTGTATTAAATTGACTTTCTTATGTTGAGCCACCTCTTTTAATATGCTGTTGGATTCATTTTGCTAGTATCGTGTTGAGGATTTTTACACCTCTATGCATAAGGAATTAGTCTATAATTCTTCTTTCTTAGGATATCTCTGTCTGGCTTCAGTATCAGGGTAATGCTGACCTCATAGAATGAGTTAGGAAGTGTTCCCTCCTCTTCTATTTCTTGGAAGAATTTGATAAGAATTGGTGTTTATTAACACCTAGGAACAAACCTAACCAAGGAGGTAAAAGACCTGTACTCAGGAAACTATAAAACACTAAGGAAAGAAATCAAAGACAACACAAACAGATGGAGGGACATCCCATGTTCTGGGATTGGAAGAATCAACATTGTGAAAATGACTGTACTACCAAAAGCAATTTACAGATTCATTGCAATCCCTATCAAATTACCAATGGCATTTTTCACAGAACTAGAGCAAGAAATTTTACGATTTGTATGGAAACGCAAAAGACCCCGAATAGCCAAAGAAATCTTGAGAAGGAAAGACAGAGTTGGTGGAATCAGGCTTCCTGACTTCAGGCTCTACTACAGGGCTACAGTGATCAAGACAGTATGCTACTGGCACAAAACCAGAAACATAGGTCAATGGAACAGGATAGAAAGCCCAGAGATAAACTATGGTCAACTAATCTATGACAAAGGAAGCAAGGATATACAATGGAGAAAAGGCAGCCTCTTCAATAAGTGGTGCTGGAAAAACTGGACAGCTACATGTAAAAGAATGAAATTAGAACACTCCTTAACACCATACACAAGAATAAACTCAAAATGGATTAAAGAGCTAAATGTAAGGCCAGACACTATAAAACTCCTAGAGGAAAACATAGGAAGAACACTCTTTGACGTAAATAACAGCAAGATCTTTTTTGATCCACCCCCTAGAGTAATGGAAATAAAAACAAAAATAAATAAGTGGGACCTAATGAAACTTCAAAGCTTCTGCACAGCAAAGGAACCTATAAGCAAAACGAAAAGACAACCCTCAGAATGGGAGAAAATATTTGCAAACGAATCAACAGACGAAGGATTAATCTCCAAAATATATAAACAGTTCATCCAGCTCAATATCAAAAAAACAAACAACCCAATCAAAAAATGGGCAGAAGACCTAAATAGGCATTTCTCCAAAGAAGACATACGGATGGCCAAGAGGCACATGAAAAGCTGCTCAGCATCACTAATTATCAGAGAAATGCAAATCAAAACTACAATGAGGTATCACCTCACACCGGTCAGAACGGGCATCATCAGAAAATCGACAAACAGTAAATGCTGGAGAGGGTGTGGAGAAAAGGGAACCCTCTTGCACTGTTAGTGGGAATGTAAATTGATACAGCCACTATGGAGAACAGTATGGAGGTTCCTTGCAAAACTAAAAATAGAGTTACCATATGACCCAGCAATCCCACTGCTGGGCATATACCCAGAGAACACTATCATTCAAAAAGACACATGCACTCCAGTGTTCATGGCAGCACTATTTACAATAGCCAGGACATGGAAGCAACCTAAATGTGCATCAGCAGATGAATGAGTAAAGAAGATATGGTACATATATACAATGGAATATTACTCAGCTGTAAAGAGCAATGAAACTGGGACATTTGTAGAGACATGGATGGACCTAGAGACTGTCATACAGAGTGAAGTGAGTCAGAAAGAGAAAAACAAATACCGTATGTTAGCACATATGTGCGGACTATAGAAAAATGGTACAAATCAACCAGTTTGCAAGGCAGAAATAGAGACCCAGATGTAGAGAACAAACATATGGATACCAAGTGAGGAAAGTGGGGAGGGTTGGGGGGGAATGAATTGGGAGATTGGGATACCAAATTGTACACTCTAAATATATGCAGTTTATTGTCTGTTAACTGTATCTCAATAAAAGTTCTTAAAAAAGAAGAATTGGTGTTTATTTTTTAAATGTTTGGTAGAATTCATCATTGAAGGCATCTTTTTTTTTCTTTTTCTTCTTTGGAAGATTTTCATTACTGATTAAATCTCTTTACTTGTTACAGATCCGTTGAGGTTTTTTTATTTCTTCTTGTGTCAGTTTAAGTAATTTGTGAGTTCCTAGGAATGTGTCCATTTCACTTAGGTTATCTAATTTGTTGGTGTACAAAAACTTGTTCATAGTATTCTCTTTAATCCTTTAATGTCCCCACTTTCATTTCTGGTTTTATTTATTTGTATATTCTATCTGTTTTTTCTTTGTTTAAAAGCTTATCTAAAGGTTTGCCAATTGTGTTGGTCTTTTCATAGAATCAACTTTGGTTTTTGTTGATTATCTCTATTATTTTTCTATTCTCTTGTTTATGTCCATTCTAATCTTTATTATTCCTTTCCTTCTGCCAGCTTTAGGTTTAGTTTACTTTTTTTCTATATCCTCAAGGACTAACGTTAAGTTATTGATTGATTTCTTTTTTTTTTAGCTTTTTATTTCTTTATTTTTTACAATAAACTGCATATATTTAGAGTGTACAATTTGATATCCCAGTCTCCCAATTCATGATTTATTTCTTTTTAAAGTGCAGGTGTTTATTGCTATAAATTTCCCTCTGAGCACTGTCTTCACTGCATCCCATAAGTTTTGGTATGTTGTGTTTTCATTTTCTTTCGTCTCTATTTTCTAATTTCCTTTGTGATTTTTTCTTTGACCATTTGGATTTTTAAAGAGTGTGTTGTTTAATTGCCATGTATTTGTGAATGTTCTAGTTTTCCTTCTGTTATTGATTTACAGCTTCATTCCATTGTAGTTTGAAAAGATACTCTGCATGATTTCAGTATTTTAAAATTTATTGGGACTTGTTTTGTGGTCTCTCCTGTATAATATTCCATGTGCACTTGAGAAGAAGTTTTATTCTGCTGTTGTTGAGTGGAGTCTTCTATATGTGTCTGATAGATCTCATTGGTTTTTAGTGTTATTCAAGTCCTCTGATTTCCTATACCATAATTTATTTACCAATTCTACTACTTCTGGGCAATTGCATTGGTTATAGTTTCTTGCTATTATAGACAAAGATGTAGAAGACTATCTCCTGGTGCACAAGTTTCTCAGGAAACTTGGAATGAAATTGCTGTGTGTAGATTTTGCACATGTTCAACTTCACTAGCCAGTGCCTATTTCCCAAAATGACTGTACCAATTTACATTCCCATCCCAGTGTATAAGAGTTCTCAGTACTCCACAACCTTACAACAGTTAGTATGGTTTGACTTTTTAGTTTTGTCAGTCTGGAAGGTGGGTTGTTGCATCTTATTGTGGATTTAATTTTTATTTTCCTGACTACCATAAATTAAATTTGTCACTTTGTCCTTTTCTTTTAGTTTCTCTCATATCCAATTCTTTTCCTCCATCCATGCCATGTTCCTCCCCCTCCCATGTGATTCAGAGAGTCAGCACAGTGGTTAAAAGTGCATGCTTGGAATCAGAGTTGGGTTCTAGTCCTGCACTATCACTCTCTAACTGTGTAATGTCTGGCAAGTTACTTAGAACTTGGCCTAAACACTTAACAATTGCTCACTATTATTATACAGCTTAACTTTAAAATCAGAGAACTTGACATTAAAATTCCAGCTTTGTTCCCAACATTTTGTTTAACAAACTTTTAGAAACACTTTTTATTTTACGATAATTGTAGTTGTAAAAAATGTACAGGAAGGTCCTTACACCTTTCATCCAGTTGCCCCCAAGGGTTTTATCTTACATAATTATAGTATAATATGAAAACCAGAAGTTTGACATTGTACAATGTATATGTATGTCATTTTTGACGTGTGTAAGTTCATATAGCCACGACTACAATTAAAGTATTCAGCTATTCTCTTACTACAAGGACCTCCTTCATGCCTTTATAACCACACACACAGCACTCCTCCCTCCATCCCTAGCCTCTGGCAAGCACTATAATCTGTTCCCCATCTCTATAATTTTGTTATTTTGAGAATGTTATGTGAACTGAATCATACGCTATGGGCCCTTTTGAGACTGGTTTTTTTTTCCCTCAGCATAATTCCCTGGAAATACATCCAAATTGTTGCTTGTATAAATAGTTTGTTCCTTTTTATTGCTGAGTAGTAGTCCATGCTATGAATCTACCACAGTTTGTTTAACTATATATTCGTTAAAAGATATTTTGGCTACCTCCAGTTTGGGCTATTATGAATAAAGCTGCTATGAACTTTTGTGTAGAGATTTTTTTGTGAATATAAGTTTTCATTACATGAAGTTGAGCACATTCAGGGTGGTATAGCCATAGACTGTAAATTTTCATTAGGAATAAATGCTTGATAGTACAATATCTGGATAAGATGGTGAGCTCATTTTTAGTTTTGACCAGAACTGCCAAACTATTATCCAGAGAGGCTGTACCATTTTACATTCCCAACAGTAATGTATGAATGATCCAGTTTCTCCACATCCTCATCAGCGTTTGGTGTTGCCACTATTTTCATTTTAGCCCTTCTGATTGTTGTGTAGTAATATCTCATTGTGGTTTTAATTTCCCTAAAGGCTACTGATGTTGAACAGCTTTCCGTACGCTTATTTTCCATCTGCATACCTTCTTTAGTAAGGTGTCCTTTCAGATCTTTAAGGGATTTTTAAATTGGGTGATTTGTTTTCTTACTGTAGAGTGTTGAGTTCTTTGTATATTCTAGATACTAATTCTTTGCCAATATGAGGCTTGCAAATATTTTCTCCCATTCAGTAGCTTGACTTACTTTTATTTGTTTGTTTGAAGTATAGTTGATTTACAATATTATACTAGTTTCAGGTGTACAACATAGTGATTCAGTATTTTTCTAGATTAGTCTCCATTTAACGTTATTACAAAATAATGGCTATATTTCCCTGTACTGAAAAAATATATCTTTGTTGCTTATTTATTTTATATCAGTAGTTTGTATCTCTTAATCCCTTACCCCTGTTTTGCCCCTCCCCATTCCCTCTCCGCACTGGTAACCACTAGTGTGTTCTCTATATCTGAGTCTGTTTCTGCTTTGTTATATACATTTGTTTGTCTTATTTTTTAGATTCCACGTTTAAGTGATAACATAGAGTGTTTGTCTTTCCCTGTCTGAATTCCTTCACTAAGGTCTAGGTCCATGCCATTGTTGTAAATGGCAGAATTCCATTCTTTTTCATGACTATTGTTAAAATGTCCAGATTTAATGCAATCCCTATCAAAATACCTATGACATTTTTCACAGAACTAGAACAAATAATCCTAACATTTATATGGAACTACAAAAGACCTCAAACTGCCAAAGCAATCTTCAGAAAAAGGAACAAAGCTGGAGGTATCACAGTCCCTGACTTCAGACTATACTACAAAGCTACTGTAATCAAAACTACATGGTACTGGCACAAAAACAGACACATAGATAATGGAATATAATAGATAGCCCATAAATAAACCCATCCACTTATGGTCAATTAATCTACAACAAAGAAGACAAGAATATACAGTGGAGAAAAGACAGTCTCTTCAATAAGTAGTGCTGGGAAAACTGGACAGTTACATGTGAAAGAATGAGATTAGAACATTTTCTCACATCATACACAAAAATGAACTCAAAATAGATTAAAGACCTAAATGTGAGACCTGAACCATAAAATTTCTGGGAAAGAACATAGGCAGAACACCCTTTGACATAAATCATAGCAATATTTTGGGGGATCTGTCTCCTAAGGCAAAAGAAATAAAAGCAAAAATAAACAAATGGGACCTGATTAAACTTAAAAGCTTTTGCACAGCAAAGGAAACCATCGACAAAATGAAAATACAACCTGCTCAATGGGAGAAACTGCTTGCAAATGATATGGCCAATAAGTGATTAACATCCAAAATATATAAATGATAATTTGTCTTTTTATCTTTTTAATAAAGTATTTCACATAGCAATAGTTTTTTATTTTTATGAGGTCAAAAATATCAATTTTTCCTTTTGTGGACCATACTTTCAGTGTTAAGTCTAAAAATTCTTCACTTAGCTCTAGGTCCTAATGCCTTTCTTCTATTTTTTCTTTAAGTTTCTATAGTTTTATGTTTTACATTTAAGTCTATAATCCATTTCAAGTTGATTTTTCAATTATAGTGGAAGGATCATTGTTCCTTTTGCCTATGAATATCTAATTGCTTAGGCAGCAATTATTAAAAAGGCTATCTTGACTTCATTGAGTTGATTTTGTACCTTTGTCAAAAATAAGCTGTGTGGGGCTTCCTAGGTGGTGCAGTGGTTGAGAATCCACCTGCCAGTGCAGGGGACATGGGTTCGATCCCTGCTCCAGGAAGATCCCACGTGCCGCAGAGCAACTAAGCCCGTGTGCCACAACTATTGAGCCTGTGCTTTAGAGCCCATGAGCCACAACTATTGAGCCCATGTGCTGCAACTACTGAAGCCCACGTGCCTAGAGCCCGTGCTCCACAACAAGAGAAGCCATGGCAATGAGGAGCCCGTGCACCAAAATGAAGAGTAGCCCCCACTCACTGCAACTAAAAAGAAAGCCCGCACACAGCAAAAAAAAGACCCAACACAGCCAATAAAATAAATAAATAAGTTTATAAAAAAAAATAAGCTGGGTGTATTTGTGTGGGTCTGTTGCTGGGTTACCTATTCTGTCCCATTAATCTATATGTCTATCTCTCTACCAATGCCACTCAGTCTTGATTACTGTAGTTATATAGCAAATCTTAATATTGAGTAGAATGATTCTCCCACTTTTTATTCTTCAAAATTGTTTTAGTTCTTCCATATAAATTTGCCTTTTCACATAGATTGTATTTTTATTTTCATTTTTTAGCTTTATAGAGATATAATTGATATAAAACGTTGTGTAAGTTTAAGGTGAACAGCTTGTTGATTTGATGCACTTATATATTGCAAAATTATTACCACCATAGCATTAGCTAACATCTATATCATGTCACATAATTACCATTTATTTTTTTGTGGTGAGAACAGTTAAGATTGACTCTCCTAGACACTTTTAAGTATATAATACAGTATTATTAATTATAACCACTATACTGTACATTATCCTCAGAATTCATTCATCTTACAAGTGGGAGTTCGTAGCCTTTGACCAACATCTTTCCACCACCCTCCCCCACCAACCCATCCCCTGGTATCCACCATTCTGCTCTGTTTCTATGAGCTTGGCTTTTTTAGATTCCACATAGAAGTGATATACAGTATTTGTCTTTCTCTCCTTGAGTTATTTCACTTATCATAATGCCCACAAGGTCCATCCATGTTGATACACACACACACACACACACACATATATGTATATATATATCACATCTTCTTTATCCATTCATCCATTGACAGACACTTAGGTCATTTCTATAACTTGGCTTTTGTGACTAATGCTGCAATAAGCACAGGTGTCCAGATATCTCTTTGAGATCCTGATTTTATTTCCTTTTAATATACACCCAGAAGTGAGATTACTGGATTATATGGTAGTTCTATTTCATTTTTGGGGGAACCTCCATACTATTTTCTACAGTGGCTGCACCAATTTACATTCCCACCAACAGTGTGTAAGGGTTCCCTTTTCTTAACATCCTCTCCAATATTCATGTCTTGTCTTTTTTATAATAGCCACTCTAACAGGTGTGAGGTGATATCACATTGTGGTTTTGGTTTCCATTTCCATGATGATTAGTGATGTTAAGCACCTTTTCATGTACTTGTTGGCCATTTGTATATTTTCTTTGGAAAAATGTCTATTCAGTTTTTCTGCCTATTTTAAAATCAGATTATTTGTTGTTGTTTTGTATGAGTTATTGAGTTTTATGAGTTATTTAACTCCTTATCAGATATATGATTTGCAGATATTTTCTTCCATCCCTTAGGTTACCTTTTCATTTTGTTGATTGTTGTTATAAATTTTAGAACTTTGTTGTCTATTTACACAAAATTCTTACTGGGAGTTTGATAGAAATTGCATTTGATCTGTAGGTAAATTTGGAAGGAAGTGACATCTTTACTCTTTTGGACCTTCCAATTCATGAAAATAGTATGCCTTACCATTTATTTAGATCTTCTTTGATTTATTTCACAAGCATTATGTTGTTTTCATTACATAAATCCTGTATATGTCTTGTTAGATCTACATTTAAGTGTTTTACTTTTTTAGTGATTATAGATTATATTGCATTTAAAATTTCCATGTCCACATGTTCATTGCTAGTATATAGAAATTCAGTTGATTTTTCTATGTTAATCTTGTATCCTGCAACCTTGTTAAACTCACTTATTAGTTCTAGGAGTTTTGTATGTTCTTAGAGGTTTCCTATATAGACAATAATGTCATCTACAAATAAGAACAATTTTATTTGTTCCTTTCTGATTTGCATACTTTGCTTGTTTTATTGAAGTGGTTAGAACTTCCAGTACTATGTTGAAAAAGAGTGATGAGAACAGACATCCTTGCCTTTTTCCTATTCTTAGAGGGAAAGAATTCAATCTTTCACTGAATTAAATATGTTAGCTGTAGGGTTTTTGTATATATTCTTTATCAACTTGGAGCATTCCCTCTCCAGTTCTGCTTTGCTAAGAGTTTGAATGGGTGTTGAATTAGGAAACATTTTTATGATGATTACTATGTGCTCTGCAAAGTTCACAATTAATTCTTTTTATTAGCTCATTTAATTGTCGTAAAAATCTTAAGAGTTAGGTACTATCAATAGCATCTTCTTTTCAAAGATAAAAAAACTGAAGCACAGGAAAGGCAAATAAATTAAAGTTAAAACAGCTAGTAAGCTGCAAAGTTAGAATTCAAATCATGCTGTCTAATTTCAGAATCTACGTACTCAATCAATGCCATATGCTAACTTTGAACAATTTACATTAGCTTTGGGGACTTAGGTTTCCTCATTTGTAAAGTGGAGATGATGAATCCTAACTCATTGGGAAGATTAAGTGAAATAATGCATGGCTTGGCATATGGTAAAAGTGCTCAATGGATGTCGATTATGTCCATTACTGTAGCCTTATTATTAATTCTCTGGGCTGGAGAGATTGATAGAATCTGTGGCATGTGAATCTGGTCTGTAAAAATAGAGTGAGCCTTTCCAGCTAAGCTGGAAAATGGGTCAACTCATTCTAATTTAAGACTGTAGAACATAAATGATTAGAGACAGAGGAACTTGATATCCCCCCTCACTCCCACAATGAAGCTTTATATTATATTTATACCCAGTATAGAATCCCCAGGACTGGATGGCACCTTAAAAATCCCAGGATATACAAAGAAAAGATATAGAAAGTACTTAATGAGAAGTGTTTTATCACAGGCATTTATTAAGCACTCTTTTGTGCAGGGCAGGATCAGTAAGAAAAAAATATTCAGACCTTTTCTTTCTCAATCTTCACACAAGTAGCTGTTACTTTGGTAGGAATTGGACATTGTACTGAACAGGCTGCATTTGTCTGTAGTTACATTTTTTCCCCAATTTATTTTCAGGTGTGTATCAGTTATTGCCGTTTTTTAATTCAGGAAGAAAGTGACTGAGGAAAAACTTTGAATGCTTTTAGCGAATCCCAGGTGTGTGTTCAGAGTTCCTGGAGGGGATTAACAGGCATGCTGAGTGAGCAGAGTATTTCAGTCAAAATACACACTGAGCACTCAGAGTATAGCAGGAAAAGAGGGAAAAGCATAATGTGAATAGAAATCCTTTTATTCCAAGGGTAGTGGCAACTCAGCAGCTTATACACCTGGGTTCCTGCGATGCTCTTTCCATCACAGCCGTAAACTGCTTTTTGGACCTTTTGGCTGCCGTCCTTTTCCAGCCGAGAAGCTTTTCTTCTGTTTTATGCTACCACCACCTGCTGTCCTGTTCCTACCACACAGGAACTCCTCTCGCCTTTTCCAGACAAGAACTAATCTGACTGCAACCCACGAAAGGAACATCTTTAACTGAGTTTAAGCAATGACACAACTTTTTAAGGCTTAATTTCAAAAGCACAGACTTTTAAAATAGAAATGTTTTAAATGCCTGTAAATAAAGTACTTTAAGGCATGTGATGATAAAGGGCTGAATATATGATTTTCACCATGGCAGGAGGAAACAATTGCATAGGTGAACCTTTATTTTTATTTAACAAACATATAATGTTTAGTATATGTCAGGCACTGTTTTAAGTGCTCTACTAGAATAAGTCTTGTAATTCTTATAACAAGGTTCTATTATTACTGTGAGGTAGCTTCTATTATTACTCCCATTTTAAAGATGAGAGAACCAAGGCACAAAGAGGTCAAATAACATGCTCAAGGTCACTGTCGTGGATTATATTAGTGTTTAAAATATTAGGTGCTCCTCCCTGTTGTCATCAGTGTTAGCTGTGTTACTTGTGGTGCTTTCCTTTCTCCATTTACTTGGCCATGTAATTTGCATTGTCCTATGACATATGAACAGAAGTAAAATGTTCTGAGCAAAAGCCTCAAAGTCAGCTCAGAGTTCACCGTGTTCTTTTCCTCTTTATCCATGAGACCAACAGTGTTTGAGAGAGGGGACATTCTTTCATATTGGATTTGAGAATGAAGACAGTTGGAGCAGAACTGGAGCTGACCCACATAGTACACATAACACGACCAAGAACTAAAGCTTTATGATTGTAAACCACCCAAATTCTTGGGTTATTTGTTCATATGTTTGTCATCTTTGGCAGTGGAACATACAACCACCAGATCTCATTGGCATTTAGTAATAAACATTTATTTCTTGCTTTCAAGTTGGCAGGTCAATGGGGCAATCTGCTCCATGTATCTTATTCAAGGGCCCAAGATAGAGGGCCATCAGCTATCAGTGGCTTGTTTTGCTCATGCAATGGCAGAATCACAAGACAGCAAGTCCCGCTGCTCAAGCATATTTTAAACTGTTCAAGTGTCATCACGTCCTCTGAAATCTTATTGGATAAAAGCAAGTCACGTGGCCAAGACCAAAGTCAAGAGGTAGGGAAATATAATCTGCTCACCATAATGCAATGACAAGGGCATAGATGTAATGAAGAGTTTGGACCAATTACTGAATCTAACATGGTTACTAATTCATAACTTAGCTAAGGTGAATGAGAGTGTCAACAGCTGAAATTCAAATGCAGGAAGTCTGGCTTTATACATTTTTATTTAAAAATTTTTTGAGATATAATTCAAATTCCATAAAATTCACCCTTTCAAAGTGTACAATTCAGTGCTTTGTTGTGTATTCACAAAGTTACACACTTATCACCACGATTTAATTCCAGAATATTTTAATCACCCCCAAAGAAACAGCATACCTTTAGCAGTCACTTTCCATTGCCTTCTACTTCCAGCCCCTTGAAAACGCTAATATTTTTTCTGTCTCTATGGATTTGCCTTTTCTAGAGAGTTTATATAAATAAAATCATACAATATATGGCCTTTTGTGTCTAGCTTCTTTCACTTAGCATAATGTTTTTTTTAAGCTCTTTATTGGAATTTAATTGCTTTACACTCTTGTACCAGTTTTTGAGGTACACCAAAGTGAATCAGCTGTATTTATACATATATCCCCATATCCCCTCCCTCCCGCGACTCCCTCCTGCTCTCCCTGTCCTGGCCCTCTAAGGCATCACCCATCATCAAGTTGATCTCCCTTTGTTATACAGCAACTTCTCACTAGCTATCTCTTTTACAGTTGGTAGTGTATGTATGTCTATGCTACTCTCTCACTTCGTCCCAGCTTCCCCTTCGCCCCCCGCCCCCCCAAACCCATGTCCTCCAGTCCATTCTCTGCATCTGCATCCTTATTCTTGCCCTGTCACTGGGTTCATCAGTACCATTTTTTTTTTTTGATTCCGTATATGTGAGTTAGCATACAGTATTTGTTTTCCTCTTTCTGGCTTACTTCACTCTGTATGACAGTCTCTAGTTCTATCCACCTCATTACATATAGCTGCATTTCATTCCTTTTTATGGCTGAGTAATATTCCATTGAATATATGTGCCACATCTTCTTTATCCATTCATCTGTTGATGGGCATTTAGGTTGCTTCCATGTCCTGGCTATTGTAAATAGTACTGCAATGAACATTATGGTACATGTTTCTTTTTGGATTAAAGCATAATGTTTTTAATGTACTTCCATGCTGTAGAATGTATCAGTATTTCATTCCTTTTTGTGGCTGAATAATATTCCATTATATGTATATATCACATTTTGTTAGATGGACTTTTGGGTTGTTTCCATTTCTGTTTCATTTCTCCTCAGTATATAACTAGGAGAAAATTGCTAGGTCATATGGTAGGTTATCTAATGTGTTGGCATACAAATACTCATAGTATTCCCTTATAATCCTTTTTATTTTGTAAAGTCAGTAGCAATGTATCCTCTTTTATTCCTAATTTTAGGAATTTGAGCCTTCTCACTTTTTTTCTTGGCCAATATGTCTAAAGATTTGTCAATTTTGTTGATCTCTTCAAAGAACCAATTGTCAATTTTGTTGTTTTTCTGTTGTTTTTCTGTTCTCTATTTTATTTAATCTTTATTATTGCCTTCCTTTGCTTACTTTGAGTTTTGTTTGATCTTCTTTTTTATAGTTTCTTAAGGTGGAAGTTTAAGTTAGTGATTTTGAGAGGTTTTTTTGTTTCTCTTTTTAAATTAATTAATTAATTAATTTGCTCCATTGGGTCTTCGTTGCTGCACATGGGCTTTCTCTAGTTGCAGCGAGTGGGAGCTATTCTTCTTTGTGGTGCATGGACTTCTCATTGCGGTGGCTTCTCTTGTTGCAGAGCACAGGCTCTAGGCACCGGGGCTTCAGTAGTTGTGGCACACAGGCTCAGTAGTTGTGGCACATGGACTTAGTTGCTCCACAGCATGTGGGATTTTCCTGGAACAGGGATCAAACCTGTGTCCCCTGCATTGGCAGGTGGATTCTCAACCACTGAGCCACCTAGGAAGTCCCAGGCTTTATTTTGGTTTTTTTTTAGTTAAAACAATTTTGCTTTATTATATATAAAAGTGATATTAGTTGATTGCATCAGTATATCTATGGGGGGGTATTACAACAGATTGAAAACAAAGAGGAAACATAAAGATTTTATTTAATTAAGGAAACATGCATAATAAAGCAGCAAATTTTATAACAGAGAATAATGTGAATTTATTCAGTGCTCTTGGAAGATTTTCATATGTTTGTTTTTAATTTATTTATTTTATTTATTTATTGTCTGCGTTGGGTCTTCATTGGTGCACACGGGCTTTCTCTAGTTGCTGTGAGCAGGGGCTACTCTTCATTGCGGTGCACAGGCTCCTCATTGTAGTGGCTTCTTTTGTTGTGGAGCACAGGCCCTAGGCACGTGGGCTTCAATAGTTGTGGCACATGGGCTCAGTAGTTGTGGCTCACGGGCTCTAGAGCACAGGCTCAATAGTTGTGGCGCATGGGCTTAGTTGCTCTGCGGCATGTGGAATCTTCCCAGGGCA
This sequence comes from Hippopotamus amphibius kiboko, assembly GCF_030028045.1. Taxonomy (NCBI): domain Eukaryota; kingdom Metazoa; phylum Chordata; class Mammalia; order Artiodactyla; family Hippopotamidae; genus Hippopotamus; species Hippopotamus amphibius. The sequence continues at coordinate 16,362,998 of NC_080203.1, read as the reverse complement.
GGGCTCGAACCTGTATCCCCTGCATCAGCAGGCGGATTCTTTACCACTGCACTACCTAGGAAGTCCCATATATGTTTTTTCAACAGGATCTGTTCGCACAAGACAAAAATTCAATTCTGTTTATTACCAGTTAGCATATCATTTCTAAATGAAGCTCACTGCAATCTAAAATGGGTCCTGCAAGGAGCTAATGAGCAAACTCCTGCCCGATATTGACAATTAATCAGGCATAAATGCATTTAGGATTAGGACCCATTGACAAGCAGGAAGGCTCACACAAACTTCAATGAAACATGATATGTGAACATATTTGTCTAATTGTATGTTGGGTTTTTGCACAAATTCCCACCAAGACACTTCATTATCTGCAGAGGTGATGCATCTGTTTCAGGTTTTTTTAATATAGGTATTACAGCTATAAATTTCCTTCTTAGCACTATTATTGCTGCATCCCATAAATTTTGGTATGTTGTGTTTCATTTTCACTCTTCTCAAAGTATTTTGTAATCTCCCTTGCAATTTCTTCTTTGACCTGTTATTTATTTAGAACTGTGTTCTTTAATTTGTATTTTAATTTTATTCCATTGTGGTCAGAGTACATTTTATGATTTAAATCCTTTTACATTTATTGTTTTATGACCTAACCTACAGTCTATCCTAAAAAAGTCTTCCAGGTGCACTTGAAAAGGATTTGTGTTCTGCCACTGTTGCATGAAGTGTTCTATAGATAAATGTTAATTCTAGTTTGTATATAGTGTTGCTCCAGTCTTCTATTTCCTTTTTGATCTCCTGTCTGGTTGTCCTATTCATTATTGAATACAGGTATTGAAGTCTCTAAGTATTATTATTGAATTGTATTTTTTGTTGGTTAACACTTTTTTCTCCTATCTGATTTAAAAAGGCAGCTGCATAAAGTAATAAATTATAAGTGTATGTTGATGGACACACAATAGATAAAGTTGTAATTTGTATGGCAGTAACATCACAAAAAAAGGAGGGAAGGAAGATATGTAGGATCAAAGTTGAAATTTAGTTGGTATTAATCTAAACCAGATTGTTATGGTAAAATGTTAATTGCAATTCCAAAGGCAACCACTAAGAAAATAACTCAAAAAAGTACCATAATGTAGATGACACAGGTATTAAAATAGTAGATGAGAAAATAACTATTTAACATAAAAGAAAGCACTAATGGGGGAATACTGAACAAAATAAAAGTAAAACATATAGAAAACAAATAGCAAAATGGCTGATGACTATCCTACCCTATCACTAATTATGCTAAATGTAAATCAATTAAACACTCCAATTAAAACGCAAAGGTTTGCAGAGTTGATACAAAATACATGATACAACTATATACTGTTTACAAGAGACATTCTTTTTTTTTTTTTTCAAGCTGAACTCCCTTTGTTATACAACTTCCCACTGGCTATCTATTTTACAGTTGGTAGTATATATATGTCTGCGCTACTCGCTACTCTCTCGCTTGGTCTCAGCTTTAGATTCAAAGACACAACTAGGTTGAAAGTAAAAGAATAGAAAAAGATATACTGTGAAAGCATTAACCAAAAAGAGAGCTGGAATGGCCACTAATATGAGACAAAATAGGTTTTAAGACAAAAGTAAAAAAAAAAAAAAAGACAAAAGTTGTTACTAGAGACAAAAAGGACATTTTTATAATGCTGAAAGTGTCATCATTCACAAAAACCCCATAAATATATATACACTTAACAAGAGAGATCCAAAACATGAGACAATTTTGTTTTATGTTTTTAATAGACTTTATTTTCAAAGCAGTTTTAGGTTCACAGCGAAATTAAGCAGAAAATACAGAATTCCCATATACCACCTGCACAACTTCTCCCACTACCAACACCCCACACCAGAGTGGTACATTTTTTTACAATTGATATTATCGTCCAAAGTTCATAATTTATTTCAGGGATCACTCTTGTATATTCTATGGGTTTTGGTGAATGTATAATGATAGGTATCCACCATTATAGTATTGTACAGAATATTTTCACTGCCCTAAAATATTTCCCTGTGCTTTATCCATTTATCCCTCCCTCCCTCCCACTGAAACCCTGGCAACCATTGGCCTTTTTGCTGTCTCCATAGTTTTGCCTTTTCGGAATGTCATATAGTTGAAATCATACTGCATGTAGCACTTTCAGATTGATTTCTTTTACTTAGTAATATTCATTTAAAGTTGTTCCATGTCCTTTCATGGCATGATAGCCCATTTTTTTTAGCACTGAATGATAATTCATTGCACAGTCTAATTATTCACCTACTAAAGGATACCTTCATTACTTCCAAGTTTTGGCAATGATGAATAAAACTGCTATCAACATCCATGTGCAGGTTTTTGGCGTGGACATAAGTTTTCAACTTCTTTGGGTAAATACCAAGGAGGGTGATTGCTGTATCATGTTGTAAAAGAATGTTTGGTTTTATAAGAAACTACCAAATTGTCTTCCAAAATCATTGTCCCATTTTACATTCCCAGCAGCAATGAAGGAGTGTTCCTGTTGCTCTGCATCCTTTGCAGCATTTGGTGTTTCAGTGTTCTGGATTTTTGGCCACTCTGATAAGTATATAATAGTATCTCGTTCTTTTAATTTGCAGTTCCTTAATGACCTAATTGTCTAATGTTGAGCATGTTTCCAGATGCTTATTTGCCATCTGTATATCTTCTTTGGTGTGGTATCTTTCACCCATTTTTCAATTGGATTTTTCACTTTCTTATTGTTGAATTTTAAGAGTTCTTTGTAGCTGTGCTCATTTTTCTTCATTCTTTTCTCTTTCTGTTCCTCGGACTGAATAATTTCAATTGACTTATGTTCCCTGGTTCTTCTGCTTAATCAAATTTGCTGATGAGTTCCTGTAGTGAATTTTTCATTACAGTTATTCTGCTTTTCATCTCTAGAATTTCCATTTGATTCATTTTTTATAATTTATGTCCCTTTAGTGAGGCATCTTTCTCATACCATTTTTAGTTCTTTAGACATGTTTGCCTTTACTTCTTAAATATATATAAAATGGCTGATGTTTAGTCATTGTCTAGTAAATTCTGTATCCGAACTTCCTCAAACACAGTTTTTCTTCATTGCATTTTTCCTGTGTATAGACCATAATTTCTTAGTTTTTTCTTACATGCCTCATAATTTTTTGTTGCAAAAATGAACATTTTAAAAAATAAAATGTGGCAATTCTGGAAATCAGATTCTTTCCCTTCCAAGAGTTTGTTGTTGTAATATGTTTGTTTAATGACTTTTCTGAATGAATTACCTAAAGTCTGTGTTCTTTTTTGTGTGGTCTCTGAAGTATCTGCATCACTTGAGAGGGGTCTTACTAAAATGCTCCTTTCATAACCTCAAGTTCTACCACACAGTTCATACAATTTTCCCCATACAATTCAGCCACATTGATTTGTGCTTAAGGGGGGAGATTAATAATGCATAGTGGTTAAGAAAAAGGGCTTGAAATCTGGGCTGCCTGGGTTTAAAGTCTTGTTCTGGCACTTACTAGCTGGTAACTTCTTCATTAATGATTAATAATGATGTAATGAAAGGTGCTTAAAATAGTGCCTGGCACAGTACAAGTGACATAGTCAACAAACATTAGCTATTATTTTTAAGAGTATTGATATTATTATATTCCCTCAACAGGTCCTTTGTGCTTGATGTGCTCTCTGCCTGCACTTTTCTAGGACTTCTTGTGCGTGGCCTCTTCTCGTTTGAGTCTCTGTTCACGTTACCTCCTCAGATAGACTCTCCTGACTACTCCATATATGAAACCTTCTTCCATCATTCTCTGTCACATTACTCTGTTTTATTTTCTTCAGAGCATGTGTCACTCTGCAATTATTCTATTTATTTATTACTTCTTTATTGTGTGCCTGTTCACTGCACCCCCCCAAATACAATGCTGCAGGAGAACAGGGGCCATGTCTACTTTTGGTTACTTGTCAGTGGATCTTCAGGGCCTATAGCAGTTCCTGATGCATAATGGGGACAATGCATATTTGATTAATGTATTTCCTTTGCACAGCCTTTACAGAAAAAAAATAATAAAAGTTATAGAAAAGCAAGTTGAAGACCTAAATAAACAGAGCAACATACTGTATTCATGGATAAGAAGACATGGTATCATAAAGATAAGAATTCCTTCTCCCAAATAATCTAGAATTTAAATGGATTCCAAACATGGGTTTTTCATAGAACTCAATAAGCTAATCTACAATCCATATGTAAGAATGATCAAGAATAGTCAAGATAATTTTTCATCAAAAAATCTATAAACAATAATTGCTGGAGAGGGTGTGGAGAAAGGGGAACGCTCTTGCACTGTTGGTGGGAATGTAAATTGATACAGCCACTATGGAGAACACTATGGAGGTTCCTTAAAAAACTAAAAATAGAATTACTATATGACCCAGCAATCCCACTACTGGGCATATACCCTGAGAAAACCATAATTCAAAAAGATACGTGCACCCCAATGTTCATTGCAGCACTGTTTACAATAGCCAGGTAATGGAAGCAACCTAAATGTCCATTGACAGATGAATGGATAAAGAAGATGTGTTACATGCATACAATGGAATGTTACTCAGCCATAAAAGGAATGAAATTGAGTCATTTGTAGAGACATGGATGGACCTAGAGACTGTCATACGGAAGGAAGGAAGTCAGAAAGAGAAAAAAAATATTGTATATTAACACATATATGTGGAATCTAGAAAAATGGTACAGATCAAGTGGTCTGCAAGGCAGAAATAGAGACACAGATGTAGAGAACAAACATATGGTCACCAAGGGGGGATAGCAGGGGTGGGGGGGTTTTGGGGTGGGATTAATTGGGAGATTGGGATTGCCATATATACATTAATATGTATAAAATAGATGACTTAATAAGAAAAAATATCATATTGTACACTTTAAAAATATGCAGTTTATTGTATCTCAAAATAAATAAATATTTTTTAAAAAGATAATTTTGAAAAAGAATGAGGAGGAGAAAGTTGGAGAAGGATAGAACTGCAAGGTGAAATAGAGAAACACACAATTATGGCTAGAGATTTCAATAACCTTCTCTCAATAATTAATATAAAAGTAAACAGAAAATCAGCAAGGATACAGTAGTTTGGAAAAACACTATCAACTACCTTGACATAAATGACATTATTATACTCTATCCAATAACAGCAGAATGCATATTCTTTTCATGTGCACGTGGAATATTTATCAACATATACCACATCCTAGGCCATAAAACAAGTGTCATTTTTTTTTTTATTGAATGAAAGATTCCTTAAATTCTATAGTGCTTTACAATTTTCAAAAGTTTCACACACGATTTCATATAATCCCACAATAACATGTAATTGTATTTCTATTTTTTTAATTTTTTATACAATTTTGAAAGGTTACTTTCCATCTATGTTGGCTATATTCCCTGTGTTGTACAATATATCCTTGAGCCTATCTTACACCCAATAGTTTGTACCTCCTACTCTCCCATCCCTATACTGTCCCTCCCTCTTCCTACTCCCCACTGGTAACCACTAGTTTGTTTTCTATATCTGTCAGTCTGCTTCTTTTTTGTTTTATTCACTAGTTTGTCGTACATTTTAGATTCCATATATAAGTGATATCATACAGTATTTCTCTTCCTCTGTCTGACTTATTTCACTTAGCATAATGCCCTCCTAGTCCATCCATGTTGCTGCAAATGGCAAAACTTCATTATTTTTATGGCTGAGTAGTATTCTTTATCCATTCATCTGTTGCTGGGCACAAGTTGCTTCCATACCTTGGTAATTATAAATAATGCTGCTATGAACATTGGCATGCATGTATCTTTTCAAATTATTGTTTTTGGGTTTTTTGGATATATTCCCAGGAGGGGAATTGCTGGGTCATATGGTAGTTCTATTTTTAGTTGTTTATTTATTTATTTATTTATTTAGTTTTTTGAGAAACCTCCCTACTGTTTTCCACAGTGGCTGCACCAATTTACATTCCCATCAACAGTGTACAAGGGTTCTCTTCTCTCCACATCCTTGCCAACATTTGTTATTTTTGTTCTTTTTGATGATGGCCATTCTGACCAGTGTGAAGTGGTATCTCATTGTGGTTTTGATTTGCAATCTGTTCTCTGACTTAATGGAATTAAAATGGAAAATACATCACAGAAAGTTAACTGGAAAATTCCCCAATATTTGGAAATGAAAACAAAACAAAACAAACCCCCCACACATTTGGATATCCCATGGGTCAAAGAAAGTAATCAAAAGAAAAATTAGAATTTTTTACAACTGACTAATAATAAAAATACAATGTATCAGAGTTTATGGGATGTCACTTAAAGCAGTACTTGCAGTGAAATAATGGGACTGAACACCTATATTAGAAAAGGAAGAAACATCTGAAATGAATGACCTCAATTTGCACGTTAAGAAGCTAAAAAAAAAGAAGTGCAAAGAAAACCCAAAGTAAGTAAAAGAAAGCATAGGTCAATGAAATAGGGAGTAGAAAAACAATAGAGAAAATCAATGAAACCAAAAGCTGGTTCACCAAGATCAATAAAATTGATAAACCTCTATATAGACTGATCAGGAAGAAAGAAAAAAAAACACAGATTACTAATGTTAAGAGTGAGAGAGGGGACATCATACAAGTGATATCCTGGAAGCAAAGGAGGAAGTGTGTCAAGGTGGGAGGAAGTAATGAACTGTGCCAAATGCTGCTGCTAGGTCAAGAAGTAATAAGGATGCAAAACTGTCATTGGCTGAATTCCCTTGTGACCTTGGTAAAAGCAGTTTTGGCAGAGTAGTAGGGAGAAAAGCGTCAGTGAATCAGGTTCAAAATAGAATGAAAGAAGAATTTAAATCCATGAGTATAAAAAACTCTTCTGAGGAATTTTGCTGCAGTAGGGAGCAGAGAAGTGGGGTGGTATCTAGAAGAGGAAGTAGGGTCAAGAAAGAGTATACTTTTTAAGATAGGAGAAATAACAACATGATTGTATGGTAACGGGAATGATCCATTAGAGAGAGAAAATTTGATGATGCAGAAAGGAGAGGGAAGAATTGTTAAGCTCGTGTCTTTGAGTCTGCAAGAATAGTAGAGTCTATTGTGTACACGAGGAGACACACCTTGGCCAGTAGCACAATGGCTCCTCCATTATAACTGGAGAGAAGGACAAGTCCAGGGGTACAAAAGCTCCAGGTAGGTGTGAACACATGGTACTAGGAACTTGTGGATGATCTCTTCTGATTACTTCTATTTTCTCAAGGAAATAGGAAACAAGATCATTAGCTGAGAATGGGGATGGGAGAGGAGGTACTAGAGGCTTGAGGAGAGAGATGAAGATCTCTAAAGCCCCTTTCAATTCTGACATTCTGTGATCTTGAAGCACAGGATAAAATGCAGAAAAGCCTTCACATTTTTCCCCCTTGGAGGGAGAAGTAAGTTCTTTCTATATAAGAACCATAGTAAAAACGGCATGAGATTGCATGTGATATCAAAAAAATTAAAAACAACCTAAATATGCATTAGCTGCTGGAAAGGTTGACTAAATTATGACCCACCCACATTATGGAATAGTATGAAGTGGATTAATAGAATAAAGTAGTTCTATACTAGTCCACATGGAAAGATCCCCAAGGCTTGTAAAGAGATGGAGTCCTTTTTCTACTCATTGCTAATCTCTTCCTTCCTCCCTTAAAAAGTCATGGAAGTGGGCTTCCCTGGTGGCTCAGTGGTTAAGAATCTGCCTGCCAATGCAGAGGACATGGGTTCGATCCCTGCTCCAGAAAGATACCACATGCTGCGGAGCAGCTGAGCCCATGCGCCACAACTATTGAGCCTGCGCTTTGGAGCCCGTGAGCCACAACTATTGAGCCCATGTGCTGCAACTACTGAAGCCCACATGCCTAGAGCCCATGCTCCACAACAAGAGAAGCCACGGCAATGAGGAGCCCGTGCACCACAACGAAGAGTAGCCCCCACTCACCACAACTAAAAGAAAGCCCACACACAGCAAAAAAGACCCAACACAGCCAATAAAATAAATAAATAAATAAATTTATTAAAAAAAAAAGTCATGGAAGCAACCTAAATGTCCACAGACAGATAAATGGATAAAGAAGATGTGGCACATATATACAATGGAATATTACTCAGCCATAAAAAGGAATGAAATTGAATTATTTGTAGTGAGGTGGATGGACCTAGAGTCTGTCATACAGAGTGAAGTAAGTCAGAAAGAGAAAAACAAATACCGTATGCTAACTCATATATATGGAATCTAAAAAAATGTTACTGATGAACTCAGTGGCAGAGGAAGAATAAAGATGCGGACGTAGAGAACGGACTTGAGGGCACGGGAGCAGGGGGAAGGAGAAGCTGGGACAAAGTGAGAGAGTAGTATTGACATATATACACTACCAAATGTAAAATAGATAGCTAATGGGAAGCAACTGCACAATACAGGGAGATCAACTCAATGCTTGGTGATGATCTAGAGGGGTTGGATAGGGAGGGTGGGAGGGAGGCTCAAGAGGGAGGGGATATGGGGATATATGTATAAATACAGCTGATTTGCTTTGTTGTACAGGGGAAACTGGCACAACAGTGTAAAGCTATTACACTCCAATAAAGTTTGAAAGAAAAAAAAAAGTCCTCAGCTTTGAATCTTGTAATCAGACTAAACCCCTCATCACCCCCTCTTGTTGCTGTTGTTCACAGATCCCCATGTTTTGCTGACATAAATTGAACATCCTTCTGTAGTTAAATGCAAATACTAGCAAGCAGGTATTAGATCATTTTGTTTCCGTTGCAACCAAAAAAGCCTCAGAGAAGTGAAAAGAGGCAGACCAAAGAAAGAAATCATATTCTGTGGTAATTGTTGCTAATATGCAAAGTCACATCTCAACCCATATTTCTGATAATTTTAAAGTACAATATTCTCATAAAACAGAGTTAAGGCAGGGAAGGGACCCAGGAGAGCAGATGATGGGGACCATAAAGGAAGCATTCTTTTCACACAGAAGTTCTTTATTATGGGATTTTTAAAGATATCTTAATGTCTTATTGGGTCAATTTACTTAAAGTAATAAAATACTATTTAATGAAAAAGCACTGATCATGTGAAGCTAGTGTTTTTGTTGTCTTATTTAAATTTTTTCCTAATATTCCTAGGTCAATTATAGTTTATGCTTCTGTCCTTCCTACCATTTAAAAACATAAAAACAATAAATAACTGTAAGGGTCAAAATTGTTTGCAAGCACTGAAAAAATATGAATGAAAATGTGGTGATGTGAACAATGAAGAAAAAGGAGGAAAACGCGATGTGGAGGAAAAGGAAGCAGAGAAAGAGAAGGACAAAGAGGCTGAAGAGGCCATGACAGGAACCATCTCTGCCTTAGAGAAAGACGTCAACTGCAGAATCAGGGTAGTGATGTTACAAAATGGACTTCTGGAGTAGATTTGCTTGCTTTCTTTTATAAGCTTATAGTTTCTGTTTACACTGTCAAAGCTTTTTGAAGAATATGATACTACTTCTAGCTTGTAAATTCCTTGAGGGCACAGGCCGTGTCTTACAGATCTTTGTATCTCACATAGCATCTAGACAATTACTAGCCACGGTGGAGGTGCTCAATAAATATCTGTGGAAGTAATGACTGCAGAAGCTGAGGGATAGTAAGTATTTTTAAAAGGAATAAAAAATGTAGTTTAATAAAATTTAAAATGCATTTTCCAAATATGGTTTTAGGTTAATCGTAAATCCATACATTTCAAAAGAAATCTACTCTATATTTTGCCAAATAATTTCTATTGTATTTATTTATGTATTAGCTTTTCAATTATTTTAATATGCAATGGAATCTTTACGGCTCGTGAAAACTTTTTCTAAATATGTTTTCCTAACTTTTTCATTTTAGAAGTTTTAAAACTACAAAAAATTTTAAAGAATATAGCCTTCATCTAAATTCATCAGTTGTTAATACTTTGCCAAATTTATTTTATAGAACTATTAAGTAGCACAAAAAATTCCTTTTGGAGCCACTTCAATAATACAAAGAATGTTGAAGCTTTTTTGTAGAAAGTAGAAGGGTATTTCATCAACTCTGATGATGAAGTAAAACCTCAAACATTTCTAAGACTTTAAGACCTTGATGAAAGAGACTGCCAGACCTATTTTAGTTCACAATTTTAAATCAACCTGAGACAAGTATAATTAAAACAGTTCTTTTTTGACATTCACGTAAAGCATGGATATATTTTTAAGTTAAAACATGGATATTTTGGTTATAAACCTATGAATAATTTTGACTAAGAGGTGTAACATATATATTACTCTTTTAATTGGTAGTATATATTTATTTTGATTTTTAGAAGATAAACATATGATTTAGCACAGAACCCGCCACAAAAGCATTCCATGTTTTTATTTTACCTATGTTATAGAGGAGAGTTAAATTTGTAAATTTAGAATTAAGTATGATATTTGTACACTGCATGTCAAGGTCAAATTGTAGACTAGGTAATAAACATTGCAAACCACAGCATATATATCCTGGGAGTTAACTATACATTTGAACTCATTTCCCGAAACGCAGTTATCTTTGCTCACAATGGATTTCAAGGTTTCTTTTTTCAATAATGTAAGATAAAAATTTAGAAATTCGCAGTATGTCTCAGTTGAATTTTGGTGCCCGGATTTTTCATATGCAAATTAGGATAACATTATATATCATATATATATATGTTTGAAGGAATAAAAGTATTTATTTAGCTCTTCCACAATTCACAAAGTCTTTTCGCTAACATTGCCTCATTCATTCTTCACAGTATTTCTATGAACAAGCTAAGGATGTAGAGAGATCTGGAAATGTTTCACCCCATGAACAAATCAAAGACAGGCATTTTTTATAAGGGTACATTCAGTAAGGTGGAAATTCTTCACATGTGCTAAATTCTGCCTTGAGGAAGAGGAATTATACTTATTATATTGTTTCCTGGGCAGAACTAAAACTAGTAGGTGAAAAATAATAGTAATAACATAGAAAATAGAAACATAAAGCAATAATAAAGATCAATTTTAGCATACATGATGTGCCAGGTACTTATAATTAGCACTTTACATACATTCTTTCATTTAATAATGGAAAATGTATTATTATATCCGTTTTACAGATGAGGACACTGCAGCTTTGAAAGATTAGGTAACTTGCTTAAAGTCATACAGATAACCAGTGGTGGTGCAGGAATCTGAATATGTAATCTGACTCCAGAGCCAGTGACATCATCTTCCATGCTATACTATCTTTTCTTTTCTTTATGCCATACTGTCTATACATGGGAAGTGGAGTTACCGGAAGGATTCATTCCAGAATGTTTTAGGGGTGAACTGAGAACTCTCAGCGGTGTTAACCACTGATATTTGCCATGCAAACTGGCTCTGAACTAGGCATTGGTTCATATTTAACACCAGGACTGAGTGGGGAGAACCTGGGGCATTCTGAGGATTCTGGAAATAAAGCATTGACATTGGTCCTGGAAAAAGAATAAGAGCGGCTGAATAGTTCCTAGAGATCAGGAAGGCAAGATGGCATCCAGAATCCACATGGGTAAAGAGCAGGAAAGAAGCTAAGTATCACCATCCATCTAGTTGATCAAACGCAAACCTATCAATCATCTCTGACTTGTTCCCCTCTTTCCACTTAACCTTTCTCAAGCTGGCTCACCAGGAGGTCCCATCAACGCTATCTCCAACATATTTACTAAATCCCTCCATTTCTCTCCACCACCACCATCCTAGTGGCGATCCTCCTTATCTCCCACCTGAATAACTACTGTAGCCTCTGGCTGATCTTGCTGACTCCAACCTTTACTCCTAGTCTAGCCTCAACAAGAAGCCAGAGTGATCTTGTGAAAATGTAAACCAGATCACGTCACTCCTCTGCTCAAAATAGTTCAGGGGTTCCTCTCTGGTCATAGGATAAGGACAAATTCCTTCCTGAGACCTACAGAGTCCTCACATGGATTGGTTCCCATTTGCCTCCCCAGCCTTCTCACACCCTACACTCACCCTTGCTCTCTTCATGCCCCAGGCAAGATAGTAGAGTGGTTAAGAATCTGGGCTCTGGAGTCAGACTGCCTGGACTTGAATTCTGGCTCAAGCATTTAGTAACTCTGTGACCTTGGGTAATTTACTTCAGGTTTCTATACCTCAATTTCTCCTCTGTAAAATGGAAATAATTATCGTACCTAGCTCATAGATACTAACTCACTATGCAGTCCAAAATGTCGATAGGGATAGATCAAAAAACCCTGTTGCAGGAAGAATGTTTAGGCAAAAAAGGAAATAGGTTTCACTGGAAGAATGTATTAGGAGGAATGGAATTAAGTGCCGCTTTTTGTTTTCCCCTCACGACGGACTAATCTGAACATGAAATGTAAAATATGCCTTTTACTGTTTATCAATACAGGTCAAAATTAGCTAGCTCTTCTGAAAGTTATCATTCTTCGAATAGAATAAAGCACAATGTTGAACTACAGAACTGACCACCCATGATTTTGTCTACCAACACATTCTTTGCTCCTTTAATTCCCATTAATCCACGGTGGTGGATAGGGTTCAAAAATCTGTCTGAGCTCACAACTCTGGGCCAGTCCTGACCTCTTGCTGCCATCTTACAGAAATAGCTTCTCCAATGGCCTCGGACCCTGTGGTCCTAGTTACATGAATGGTAGCTTCCATCTTGATTAAAATTCTTTAGCCACAGTCATATTTCCTTTCGTCTTTGTGGCAAACCGTGTGAAATAAATGAATGCGTCAGCACACACAAGAGCAAGGAGATGGGTCTCTGACAATTGTAAGCTATTCACAAAGTTTTTCCATAATTGTGAATTCAGGGCACAGTTTTGATGCCCAGAAACAAATGGTTTGCAAAAAAAAAAAAAAAAAAAACCTCATCTTAGCACTCTTTTTCCCAAAAGGTTGACGATAACTATTGCTTTGTTAAACTTTATGAATTACATTTCAAAAGAGAAAATACCACTCTAATCCACTTTCTATTGATGACAGCAAGATTAACTGTTGCCTCAACCCCATGTCCCTCCCACAATGACTAACAAAGTATTTGTATGTGTTGCCCAGGGATCCACCCGCTCATTAAAAAGACCCATGTTGCAAATACCAATCTGGAAACCTTCTATTGGCTTCTGGAACAAATACAAATAAGCAGATTATGTCATTTATCCCCTCTCTCTTTGTATCTGTAGTTAGATGTATGGAATAGAATGTGATGAAATAGATTTTAAGGAAATAGTAGCAGACAGAAATTTTGCTGCTGAGGAAAATACTTGTTTTAAGAAATACAAGCACCGATAAAAAGATCTGCCAGGGGGGCTTGGAGTTGGGGAGAACAGGGAGTAATGATTTACCAGGTACAAGGTTTTATTTTGGGTTGATGAACATTTTTTTGTTTGTTGGTTTGGCTTGGGTTGGGTTTTATTTTTTTTTAAGTAGGTGTTTTCATATGATTGGATTAGGATTGAATTTAGTAATGAAAGTAAGTTTTTTTTTTAATTTACCATCTTCACCATTTTAAAGTGTACAGTTCAGAGGCATTAAGTACATTCACGTTATTGTGGAACCATCATCACAGTCCTTGATGAACATGTTTTGTAACTAGATAGCGGTGGTGGTTGCACAACATTGTGAATGTACTAAATTTCACTGAATTGTTCACGTTAAAATGATACATGCTTTAATGTAAACTGCACCTCCATTTTTAAAAATGTATACATGTGGCTACTGAAATGTATTGAAATATAGTGGTTACATAATGCACATTCAGCTTGGCACTGGCAGGGTTAACTTGGTATCTCCATCATCACAAAATGCCTCCTGCATGTTTGCATACTTAAGGTATTTATACATATTATAATCTCCTTTTTGATAAAATAGGATTTAAGCTAATAAAGGTAACCAAATTACCAGGAAATATAATCCAAGAATATTAAAAATATGTCATTGAATTTTAAATTATTGGCAAACCTAACTACTGAGAATGAAAGCTGTATCCTGAATGTTTGTCAATTCCAGTCCTTCAGCTCTATAATGAACAGCAGTAGGTCTGTCACTCGCTGAGACCAATATGACTTTTTCCTACCTTGCATCTCTATTTCAGCTGAAAGAAAAAGAGAAAAAAAAAGTTCTATGAAATAAGTGACCTTTCTATTTATTGTAGATCACTTCCGAGTTGCTTCAGACAACTGGCTTTTTGGTCCAGGTGTCTTGTTTATCTCTCCCTGAGTTATGGCAATAACCCAACCGTTCTTAAATCCCCATCTGCAAAACCAGGTGGGAAACTAACACACCATTACTACATGCCTCCAGAGTCCCTTTTGAAAAAGGCTTGAACAGCAACAGATAAATTCCCCTCTCCTTCCAAGGCCAACATAACTCACGGCAGCTAGATCAGACAAAAAATTCATTTATGGTTGGTTGGCTGAATCCCCTCCCCCTCCCCCAAAGGCCAATATATCTCCTGCGGTGTTTGGTATTTCCAGAGAGGTCCCTAAGTGGAGAGACAGAAGTAAATTGTTTTATATACACATAACACAAACGAGTCAGAAAAGTAGAAAGAAGCGACTCAGCGGGCCAGCGCTAAAATCTTGCGAGAGACACAGATGCGCGCGCGCGCAGTCTGTAAAGCCTGATGCCTTCCCTCAGGCTGGTTTTTTCTATTCCCTCTTTTCTGCCCGGATACACGTGTTGGGGGAGGGGACCACAGGCAAAGTTCGCAGGGCTTTCTTTCTTTCCGCAGCAACCCAGCCAAGGAGCTCCAGACTTCGCCTCCCCTCCCCCCTCCCTTCATCCCAGGAATGGCCCCCTGCATCTCCCCCCCAGCTAAATCCTCCACCCTCCCTCAAATCGGATTGATGGCACTGCCGAGTTAGTTCCTAGGAAGAAGTCATCTTGCTATCGATTGTGAGCGCGTCCACGCGGGGGTTATGGTGAGGGGTATCGGGAGCGGTAGTGACACCTCACACCAAACAAAAACGACGATTATCAGACTGTATTTAATTTCTAATGAATCATCAAGACAAATAAAACCATTTTCGTTTCCATTGGACCCCTTTCCTTTCCGTGGGCCTCTCTTGCCCGCGCGGACAGTCCCCACCTCCCCGGAGCCTCGCAGCTCTAAGGCGAGCAAGGAGTCCCCAGATAACTATTTAGTATAAACAAACCGTGAGGCTTTAATGGAATTACCTCAGCCTGCTAGTAAATAATTTATAGTAGGCAGTAAATAAAATATGGTTCTATGTCTTTAAAAGAGTTGTCAAGTGGAAAACACCCACCAGAGGGATGTAAACCCCGAAGATTGCCACGCTTAAAGACGCCGGTTGGGATGGAGAGCCGGGAAAAAGACAACATGTTTGTAAACCCTGAAGGAAGGCATTGGTGCGGCCGGAGCCCTAGCCGGCAGCTCTCGGGAAGGTTTCCCCGGGCAGGAGGAGACACGACGTCTTTTTCACTGAGCTGAGGGGCAAGTGATTAAAATGCAAAGGAAGGAGGCTGCACTTTCAGAATAATACCTTCCATGTGAAAGCCTAGACGCTTTCAAATTCGTTATCACGCTTAATCCTCGCCGCCACCCTTCCAGAAAGACCAGGCAGGGACCATGATTCCCATTTCGCGGATGGGTAAAAAAAAAAAGAGAGAAGAAAAAAAAAGGCTTGAGGCTAAGGGCCAGCCTCCAGGTCCGCCTGCTGGGGAGTAGTAAGTGGAAGCGGAGTGTCCAGGTCTTTGCAACTCCGGCCCGAACAGTTGCGCTTCCCCGCGATGCCCTCAGGCTGGTGCCCCCCACCAGACACACGCTGCCCGCACAGCACACAAGCCCAGTTTTACAACACTTCGGCATCTCTTCTGTTTTCGGTGACCTGAGGACCTTCTAAATAAATTTTCTACCCCGCCTTCTCTGTATCACCCCCCCCCCGCCCCCGGAAGGCGCATCCCCAGTTCGGAGAGGAGGACAGATTTATGAGTGTCTCCTCAAGGTTACCCCCAAGACAACCTTGACCATGAAACCAGAATCTTGAACACTTGACCTAAATTTCCAAGGGCATCTGTTTCCGTCTGTAATTGTCACCAGGCTTCATTTGAAATTCGATCCTGTGTCACTAATGGTATTAACAGGAGCTGAGGTCGAAGCTTCCAACGGGAGACTGTTGCATATGATTTTACTTCCAAACGAAAGTAAATCAGTTTCTATAAACCTGCAGCAACCCCCTCCCCGAGTACAATAAAACTGTTGTCGCAATCAATAAATCTCTGGTTTGGGGCCATGAAAATTAGATAACTGTTCTCTCTCTCTTTCTGTCTCTTGTCCCCCCCCCCCCCATAAGACAAAGCCACTATTCAAAGAACGGGGCGTCTTGTTAACCATTTCTGAAGTCCCTCGCTGTACCCGGCGCCTTTCAGACACGCACCTCTCAGTCATCGGAGAAAACCAGACGTTTAATTATGGTGACTTTTGTTCGATCATTACGGATAATAAAGGCAACCTTTTCGCTAGATACAACTATAACGCAAGCCGCTCCAACACCTGCACGGATCGCATTTGTCTCCAGCGTGGTTTCTCTCTCCTCCTCTAAACTGCCTTTGAATTTCTCCTTCTCTTCTGACCAGAAGATTTAATATGTTGCAAGAGATAGATTTCACGAAAACGCGTTGTCCCTTCTGTAGCTACATCTGCTCCGACCTATTAAGAAAAGTAAGACATTTTGATACTAATTGCAAATAAATTGTGATGTGTTCACCGAGTAATTGATTTAATGAAGTTCATATGAAACTCCTGAGATTGGCCAAGTGAAAGGCCCCCTGGTGCGTCTATTGTGCAGGGAAAGGAAGGTTGGTTTTTCGTTTTCTTTCTTTCTTAAAAAAAAAAATACACACACACACATATATATATAAGTGGCGTGGCGGGTGGAGGGGGGGTTTGAGGAGGGGGGTCGGCACAGATGTTACCTCCGCAGTCGACGCAGTGGCGGGAAGGAGCCTCCGGGATCGCGCCTCCCGCCCGCCCGCCGCGAGCCCCGAGTCCCGCCAAACGAAGCGCCGGCGGCCGCTCCCCGACCGGGCCCCGGCGGCTCAGTTCAGTGGCAGGCACGGCCGCTAGCGTCCTCGGAGTTGCCGAGGCTGCGGAGGGTGTTGCCGCTAGGTTCTGTTCCCCCGCTTCCCGAAGTCTCGACGCCGGCCTCTCAGCCATTTTCCCGGCCCAAAGGCCAGAGGCCCGGAGGCTGAGCCAGAAGGAGAGGGCACCAGGCGGCTCCCCTCTCGGTCCCGGCCCCCAGGACGCAGCCGGGGAGGGAGCTGCGGTAGGGGGTGCACGCCCACCCCCCCCCGCAGCCGAGAATCTGCACAACCAAGCCGCTTTCGGTGCTCACGCCCGTGTTCCTTTTCAACCTTTCTGATGAAATTGCCACGTGAAGGGGCTGGGGCTTGCGGGGTGCAGAAAGGGAGTAAGCAATTTCTGAACACCTGCTGAGCCACAATTAGCTCCCTCTCTCCCAGCGGGGGGTATCATTGCTCCCCCTTAACGGATGCAGACACTGAGGCCGGAAGGACCCTTGGCAGCAACTTGGCAACAATGTCCTGGCTACTCTGGGCCACCTGCCAAGCCCGGCTCTTCGGGAAGAAGGCAAGTTCTGGAAAATACCTTCCCCAGTTTGCCCCCAGAGCCCTCCAAATATTCTCTTGGGTAACTTAGTCTGGAGGGCGTGGGGGCCAGGGCAGAACCGGCCGCAGGGCCCGGCCCTTGTCTCCGAGTTGGCCGCGCACAGTTGGCGGCTCGACTTTGGAATTTTTGTTTCGTTTTGTTTTAAGGAAAGAGGAGTTGGTTTGAATAATCAAGGCCTGAGCTGAGCTAGCGGCTGGCTCCAAGTTCCTTGGAGTTGCCCTGCTGGTGAACTTTCCCCGAGTTGCCTCCTCCCGGGTGCGGAGCCGCTAATCTGGGTCCCCAAGCGCTCGCAGGCCCCGGCGGCCCTGGGGGAGGTGCTGACTGCCCCGCGGGTGTTCGCTGCCCGGACCCGCGAGCCCGGGTGGAGGGACGAAGGGTGGCCCTCCCAGCCCCCTCCACCCACTCCGGGGCAGCCGCGCCCGCTCTGCGCGGGGACTGCACCGCCCGCAGCGCGCAGGCGAAGAGTTTAAAACCCAGGCGAACGCAAATGGTCCCCGCTGGGGTCCGACCGCGGCCACGTTCTCTCCCCGAGGGGCCAGACCTGGCGCGCAACCAGACGAAGGAATCAGCCCCTCGCTTTCCCCTTCGACATTTCCGACTGGGTAACATTCCATCGCCCGGCCCCCGAGCGCCCGAGAAGCGAGTGGGACCCGCCTGGGCCGGGCCGCCAGCAGTGCCACCTTGTCCCGGGGCGGAACTGGGCACCAAGTGCCCTGCCTGCTCCTTCCGGGGAACCTCCGCTCCCCACGCTTCTGTCGAGGTCCTCCCGGCGCAGGCCCACCCTTTCGGGGGCTCTTGGCCGGCCCCATTCGTTGTTCGGACCGAAGCACCTCTCCTTTTGTCTCGGTGGAGCCCTTTCCTCTCCCACCCCCCCCCACCCGGGACGCAGAAGGATGGGGGGCTAGGCCACCTCGCCCCGGTACGGGGAACCCCAGCTAGCCTCCCCTGCCCCAGGCGCAGCGTTTCTGCGACCCAAGAGGGGCTGTCTGGACGTCTGGAGCCTCCTCCTGCATCAGTGGGCCTCGGAGTAGGTGAACGGGGAGCAACTTTCTCCAGCCCAAGGTCACAAGCAAGTTTCTGGGGCCGCGAATCCCGGCCTGCCCCCCTCCCCCATCCTCCTCCGCAGGAACAGCAGCCCAGAGGTCGGGGTGTCAAGGATCCGGGGGCTACGGCGCCGCGGGGCTGGGATGTTGGGGGGCCTGGGCCGCAAGGGTCTTAGGGATTGTGGAGGGAGGCACCGGTTGGGGGAGAAAAGTTAGATTTGAGAGGCTTGGCCGGCCAGGATTGTTCCGGGATGACCTTTTTCTCCCCAGTAAGTGGGCACCAGCAGCTGATAATCGCGGCCGAGGGGCGTGCAGTCTTTGTGAACATTTTTCACATTCCTGGGGCCAGGGCAAGAATGACAGGGGCCTTAGGAAGGTACAAGAGTCGCGGTATCCCGCTTAGTTTGAAGTTGCAGCCTGTGCGCCCCAGGACGCTGCCCCTCCCGGGCGCAATGCACCCCCCGGACGTGGCTGCACCCCTGGTCCCGGCGGCCCGCTCCCCCCTGCTGCAGCGCCCCCTAAGGCCGGGAGGTGGGACCCGGCAGGCGCGGGGAGCCCCCAGGGCGGGAGGTGGGTGGGTCAGGATGGGGGGTGGGAAGCTCGGTGTGCGGGGGCCCCGCCTGAGAAGCGGTCACCCGCAGGGGCTTGGCATCTGAAAGTGCGATTTGGGTAGCTGGGAGTGGAGATTTACGATCCTGGAGGACAGAGCGTGAAAGGGGTATCATCATCAGTTTTGACTGAAAGAAAGAAAACATATCTTTAACAAAAAGAAGGGCCCTTGCCATTCACCCGCGTTGTTAGGACAACGTGAACTATCCTTGAAATGATTAGTTCCACTTCAAAGGAATTTACATTCAACAGTGAAAACTCAGCCCCTTTTTATTTATTCGAAAAGACTTTTCACTACGGAGAGTCATATGTTCTGTCCTTCTATTTATTTTTCCGCATTCACGGTGCACTTGTATTAAATCAACAGAGAGAGCTACACAACGCACTCATTATTTGGACCAGCCTAGTGTTCCGGGGACCCAGAGCTCCAGGTAGACGGGGCGGGGGAGAGGGTGCTGGGGTTGAGGTCCAGGACCACGCAGGCGCCCGCCAGGCTGAGCGTATGTGATGGAGAATAAGGGGAGCAGGTCTGCGGAGTGAGAAGCATGGCACCAAAAAACCCTGACCCAAGCCCAAACCAAACGCAGTAACTGGAGATCTCGAGCGTTTGGTACAGTGCTTGGCACACTTCACTGTTTCTCATGAAGAAAGTGGACTCGAAGTTCCCAGCGACACCCCAGAAAGCTATTAAAAAACTGATCGGGTTGGGACAACTTCGCTGGGCACAATTCAAGCCGATCTCCACAAACTGAGAAGACACACTCATCTCTTAGTAGCTTGGGATGTTTGCTCTCACGCGTATTCCCAGGGCCCGCAGGTACACGCCCCAACCCAACCCCTAGGTAGCCACTTATCCCCAAATACAGGAAACCTCTCATCAAAGGAACAAAAGTAAAAAGTTTAGGGCGGAGGCGGTGCTACCAAACAGTCTTCGAGCATCTCTGGGCAGTGGCTGAGATAAGGTTCCACCACCTCCGGAGACTGGGCAGCAGACCCCAATTCTCAGCTTCACCTCACACACACCTCCAGCCCATGAACCCCAACACTCCCCACCCCACTCTAAACTTGCTGTTTTCTTCAGCCCAGAGCTAAGTTTTTCTCAACAGTAAAGGTGATGCTAAACTTTTTCTTGATGAACTTTTCCAACTTCTAATTAAATAGGAAAGAAAATCTGTGTTATCCATTGTATTCAAGAGTTTGTCCACCATCTCCTAACATACCTTGATTCACCCCCTCTAACCACACACACACACACACACACACACAAACTGAGCCCATACCTTGAGTTATTGTCAACATGAATTCTAGCAGTTATCCTTTCTAACCAGGTTTCTGGGTCTCCCTCACTTAGATTCAGAAGCAGTGGCCACAAGGATGCTTAGCTAGGAACTAAAGGTGGCTGACATTTGTCACCTGTAGCAAAGGTGCAAGCTGGGGTTGTGACTGGGGAAGGCCCTAAGTTTCTTGTCTCTGCATAAGACCTTTCAGGGTTGAAGGAGACATCAGGTTTTGTTCAGCATCCTTCTTCCTCCTGGATCCTCTTGGATTTATTTCACCCTCTTGGCCTGATGGTTTCCTTTTGCTTCTTCTCCTGCCCAAACCTGAAGTTTATCCTGAGACATCCCTTGACCTCTCCCTCTCCTTCTAAAGCTCTCTGGAACACCTTTCCTGTGCTCTCATCCCTGAGCCTTCACAGAGAATCAAACTACAGTAAGTCAGAACCCCAAGCAGAACTCTGGACATGCCGGTCCCCAGGTGGTTTGAGAGAATGTGCACACAGCCCTGAGATTCAGCTCCCCACCCCCAATTAGATCTATGCCTTAGTCAGTGAACTCTCAGAGACTTCCACATGGGTTGGTGTTTGTTCCTCAGTGGTATTTACACTTCACTGCAGGTAGCAAATGCATTCCACTGTCCAACCCTGTGTGGCTGCGGAAGGAAAGATAGGAAAGGAAGAAAAAGAAAGAAGAAAAAAGAAGAAAGGAAGGAAGAAAAAGAAGAAGGAAGGGAGGGAGGGAGGAAGGGAAGAAAGGAAAGGAAGAAAAAAGAAGAAAGGGTGGAAGAGAAGACTAAGGAAGGAAGAAGGAAGGAAAGAAAAAAGGAAAAGAAGGGAAGAAAAAGAAGAAGGAAGGAAAGTAGGAAGGAAGGAAGAGTGGGAAAGGAGAGGCCCCAGTAGAAAGCAATACTGGGAGAGCTCTGGGAGGCCTCCAGCTGAAAAGGCTTGAGAATGAGAGGCTGCCGGCTCCCAAGGCAACTCTGGTGGGGGGAGGGCAGGAGGAGGCGTGTGAGAAAAGTGACACATCCTAAAGCACACCCCAGGAGAGCTGGGAATCTAGGAAGGACTCAAAATGTATTTCTAATTACTTTTCATGCTCCCAGGAAAGAGGCTCCTTTTAAGTTCTATTTTAAAAGCTTGTTATTGTTCTGAGTTATAGTCCACACTTTGAAAGCACTGTTTATACATTTTAAGTTTTTGTATAGGGTGGAAGGATGGTAAATGCTATAAGTGTACTTTTCTGGCAAAATCTGTAGAAAATCAAAACTTGGCAACTTCTTCAATAATAGTTTTCTCATTATAAGAACTGATTGATTAGGAGTAGCAAAGACACTGATTTGCCAAAAAATTTGTAGATTTTTTATAAGAAATGAGGAAACTCTCATTCACATCTTGTTTCTGTTTAATGTATCTCTCAGGTAGCCGAGGCTCCAGATGGGCAAGTGTGAATTATGCAGACATGACTGCAGAGCAGACATCCAGTCAGCAGAGGGCACACTCGTCACTGTCAAACCCTATTTCCAGATTTGGAGGTGACAATGGTAGGTGGGGCAAGAATGGTGGATATAATCTTGTTGGAATGGGGCTCCAGTGGAGAGCTAGAAAATGAGAATAAATGTCTGTTTTTAAAAGTAAAAACAAAGAGAAAGAGAGGGCACGTTGCTAAGTTTTATACGCATAGAGAGTCCAAAAAGTAAAAGTATCTCAGGACTGGAAAAACAGACCTTGAAAATCTTGATTTGACAAGTATGAGGCTGAGGTTGAAGTGTCCACCAAATAAAGACCTGATGTTTGCTGTATGTCCATGATACCTTGAAACACTTACGCCTTCTCAAACTCAGGAAGCAGCTGGAAATGCTGTAAAGATCACGGAATATGACATTGAAAGCCCTTGGTCCAGTGAGTTCTTAGTCAAGTCACTTCCCCTCTCTGCGTTTCAGTTTCTTCATCTGTAATAGGAGTAGAAATGGAACTAGATCACCTCGCAGGTTCCTTCTTGCTCTAACAGGATGGGATCCTGGGAACAAAATGAAATCTGAGCCCACTTAGAATTTAATCCTAGGATTAAATTTAATTCTAGGATCCTCCAACCCTGGTTTCGAAAAGATGGTAACATGCAGGCAGGGATGAAGGTAGCGAGCAATGCTGATCACTTTGAGATGCTAACTTTTTCCGTTTTCCAGCTTGAGAGCTGTTCTGAGAACAACACTTGAGCTTGTGTGGTGGAAACAGGAGAAACAAAGATGCTCTCACGCTGGTGGACCCAGACAGCAAATGCGTTGTAAGTAGAAATTCTTGAGGGAAAATAAAAACCCTGAGGCTGGGGCACTGTTCACCAGGGGAAGGCTGAGGTTCCTGGGGTCAGGCCAGAATGCTAAAGTTTGAGCGGACCCTTACTATTCTCCTGGGCTCTGTCTAGTGACCTTGAGGAATGCTCAGATTCAAGAAGGCCACTGTCATGTCTGTTGACAGATTTGTGTTCCTCAGGCCTTTTCAACCCACAGTGAGGTTTTGGTTTTCCTCTGATGAGCAATTTTTACACTGATGTGAACACCTGAAGCAGTTGCTTGAATTGGATTTTCTTGTTTCTGTCTCGAGTGTATAGAAGATTGGTTAACACAAAGAGTAAGGCCATTCCACTCTTAATTGGCATGAAGCTTCTAAAACTGACAACAACAAAGCCATTGCAACTGTGGATGTGCACTGGTTCACTGGCTGTGTAGCTTAGAACGTGTCGTGAATAGGAAAAATCGTGACATCCTTGAAGGCCTAAGGCCGACTGTGTTCTGGAACCCGCCTTCCTCTGTCCCCTCCACCTCACTTCCCAGTTTTATGTGGCCAAGCTACGGGCTCACAGACTCTGAAGCTCCAGATAGCCCAACCTGGCGTTCAGCAAAGTTAAGTGTTTGGGAGCAAGTACTGACACTCACCTGAGGCCTGCCCAGTCCAGTACCATGGTCACTAGCCATAGGGGCACTTGAAATGTGGCTAGCCCAAACTGAGGTGTGCTGTAAGGGGACGATGCACACTCTATTGTAAAGACTTGATACAAAAAAAGAATGATACATATTCAGTAATAGTGTTCGTATTTTACATGTGGAAATGATACTGGATTAAATATAATATATTATTAAAATAATTTCAGCTGCTTTTTTCCCCACTTTTTAAATAGGGCTATCAGAAAATAGGAATTACACGTACGGTTCACAGCTGTGCCTCAGATTCTGACTCTGTTGGGCAGCACGCCTAGACAGTTGGTAAAGAGCTCCTAAACACCTACTCTGTGCCCAGCACTAGAACAGACCATATTTCCTTGCTGATGCATCTCCAGAGTCAAGTACAGTGCCTGACAGATACGAGGGGCTTACACTTGAATGCATGCTGCCTCCAGTACTCCAGACCTAGAAAACATTGACTTTGGAAGAGACAGCCAGGAAGGAAACGTTTACCCCAAGCAGCTCCACCCTGCTGTTGCATGGTTGTGATTGAAAAGAGCTTGGGAAATTGCAGACCTTAGTTCAAGATTCAGCTCAGCAACTCACTCACTCACTG
This sequence comes from Hippopotamus amphibius kiboko, assembly GCF_030028045.1. Taxonomy (NCBI): domain Eukaryota; kingdom Metazoa; phylum Chordata; class Mammalia; order Artiodactyla; family Hippopotamidae; genus Hippopotamus; species Hippopotamus amphibius. Next base: position 16,338,750 of record NC_080203.1, on the reverse strand, counting down.
CGTGCCTTGAGCAAGTCACTTCTCTCCTAACCTCTTTTCCTTCCTCAGTGTAGTAAGAAGGTTGTGCCAAATGGATACTCTAGGCGCCTTCCAGTGCTGCTGTTCTGACTCTTTGAACAGGGTGGGGTAGAGAAACCTTTACCCACTCCCAATCAATGCGCCTCTCTCTTTGGGCTCCGTCTGGCTTGCTTTGCTTTTCCTCGTTTCCTCTTCACCTTTGTCCATTACATTCTGCGCTCTTGATTCTGTCTCTCCCCCTTGTCCCCCCAAGCAATGCCAGCACTTCTTTCTCCTGCTTTTGTATGGTTCTGCTTCTGCAGGTGCTGGGGATGGAAAAGGAGCAAGGAAAAGAAAACCTTTCCCTCCCGGAAGGGACGACAGAGCAGGTTTGGGAGGGAGTGGGACTCCTCACCCACTTTTATTTTTAGCACGCTGGCAGCGGTAAAGGTCAGTGCTGGCAAACAAGAGGCCTAGGTTTCGAGCAGTGAGGAGCTAGGGTAGGGTTCCAGCCCGGACTTTTCAAGGGGGCCATCACAGTCTCAGCTCCTCTTGCTGGCACTTGCTAACCTGCTGGCACTCTTAAAGTTTCCCCTAAAGTGAGGGGTTCTATAATGCCAGTTTGAAGCATTTGCTCATCTAGCTGTTGAATGGGAACAAAAAGCCACTAGGTTACAAACCCAAATGCCTTCTCAGGGGTCAGGCAGGGAGCATTAGTGAGTAGGGTGGGTGAGTGTGAGATAATAAGGAACGGTGGGAGATGTGGCAAACCAGAGAGGGCTTGTTCTGGCTAAAGGCATTCAAAGTCTTCTTCCTTTTGATTTTGTATTTATTTTATTTATTTATTTATTTATTTATTTATTTATTTTAAATTTATTTATTTATTGGCTGTGTTAGGTCTTTGTTGCTGCACGCGGGCTTTCTCTAGTTGCAGAGAGCGGGGGCTACTCTTTGTTGTGGTGCGCGGGCTCCTCATTGCCGTGGCTTCTCTTGTTGCGGATCACAGGCTCTAGGCACGTGGGCTTCAGTAGTTGTGGCACATGGGCTCAATAGTTGTGGCTCATGGGCTCTAAAGCACAGGCTCAATAGTTGTGGCACACGGGCTTAGTTGCTCTGCAGCATGTGGGCTCTTCCTAGAGCAGGGATCAAACCTGTGTCCCCTGCATTGGCAGATGGATTCTTAACCACTGTGCCACCTAGGAAGCCCCCCTTTTGTTTTTTTAAATGCTGTGATGACCAAGCAAAACACAACTCTAGCCTGAATCTGGCTCATATCCAATGTACTTCAAAGTTTGCCATCCTGCCTAGCTTATCTATTGTCTAGGTTTTGGCTAGATTCTTTCTAGATTTTTTTTTTAAGATGATGGATGACGTACTAAGACAAATAACTTTAGAATGCGTAATCTGTATTTAAAGTCTAATTTCCAATGAACATATGCACCCCTTCCCTTCCTTCCCCTACTCTTTAGTCCTAGAAACACACTCATCTCCACCCTGGGGTCCTCCATTGCTTTCAAGGATTGCTTGAGCATCAGTTATGTTTAAACTTCAAACCAAAGCAAAGCGTCTTTGTGAGATTTGCATTCTTTGAAATATGATTATACATTTTCAGCAGATTTCTCCGAAAACGTATAATACTAGTACTTACATGCACATAAGCTGAAGTTCTTGATAACTTGGCATTTCTTCTAATGGGAAGAGTTACTCTGGAAGTATCCAAGCTGTCATGGAGTTAGAAGGGTCTCAGAAGACAGCTTGCCAAGGCCACATCTGCCTCGGTAATGCATCTTTCTACCTACTGAGGGGAAAAGATGCCTTCACACCCAAATGACCTAAATACACAGAGTCACCACGCCTCTGTCATCCCAGGAGACAATGAGAACTCTAAAGACAGAGCCTATGTCTAAGCCATCCTGTAGCCCCAGCACCCAAGTCTGGCACTCAAAGGTTATTGAACTGAACTGTCCTTCTGGACAGTTATGGAACTGAACTGGCTCCTTCCCTAAAAATTCTTTTTCCCTATTCATTTATTTATTTAGCACACATCCATTGCAAATATGTTTTCTGCTATGAAAATGGATGGAGAAAGTGTTTAAGCAGATTCTTTCCCTTGGAACCTTTTCAAAGAAAGGCATACATCCTGAATGCCATTTGTTGAGTGTCAGCCACTCTTCTAGGTACTAAGGACGCACTGGTGAAATGACAGTCCCCACTCTCACAGAGCTCATGATTGACCATGGCAAAGGCTGGGCTTTAGTGGAGCTCAGGCATCACTTCTTGGAGGAAGCCTCCATGGCTCCTCATCCTCCTCCCTGGTCCCTCTTTTGTAATTTGTGTGCCCTCGCCACAGACCTTGTTGTCCCGTATTTTAGTTGCCTGTCTGCTTAAAGGTCTCCCAATCTGGACTCTCAGCTGCTCACAGGTGGAGACTTGGGTTCCGTCATTGCTGCATCCCCAGGGCTTAACATGGCTCCTGCCACAAGAAGTAGCACACAATCAAAGTGTGCTGAATTAGTGGTGAAGAATTAACAATTCTATACACAGTTTGAAAATGACCAATGAGACTTAAGGGTATTGGAGTCAGAGCAATTTGTAGTTGAGGTCAACACAAAGTAGTGAGTGGGTTACTAGAAGACAAAAGAAAGAGCATCTTGGCTCTGAGGTGATGGACATTCCATGCTGGAATCTGCTCGCATTGCATTCATCCGAACATTCCATTTTAGAGTGACATGAAACGCTGTAACACTGTAGTTCAGTGGAAAACCACTAGATTTTGGAGGAGATGTTAATTTGAAGCAGAAGTTTAAGAATATCCTTGGAGTCTATTTCTTTCACCCTTCCTGCTACATATATAGAGACAGACTTTAAGTCTATAATCTATATCCAGATTGATATCTCTATCTATCTTTCTATCTTCAATTTTCTTTTGTTCTTTGGATTTAAAAATGCTTTTGAACCTGAAGAAAAATAATGTGGGGAAACTAAACCATATGAGGTTAGCATGTGGGAGGTGGGTATGAGTGCCTGCAAAACATATATTTTGCTTCCTGGATTTGAAATTTTTTTCTTTTTTTTCTTTACTTTTCTTTCTTTTCTTTTCTTTTCTTTTTTTTTTTTTTTTACTTAAAAGTAATTGTTGGGTAATTGAGCTTTATGTTTCCAGTTGTACTGATATAAAATATCCAGCCACTTAGATTCCTATGTGTTGCAATTCCTTTTTCTATAGCTTTTCTGACTTCTTTCCCATCTCTTTCTCTGCCCATTGCACTTCTGTATTTTCTAGAATAGCAGCCTCGACTTCAAATACAAAACATCATCAGGGACATTGTGGAGAGTCTCTTACACTGGGACAGTGTTTGAAGGATGTCCTTTTTTCCACCTAACAGTTCCTGGGGGATTGTTTTAAACTAAACGCACCCTCATCTTCCAACCTTTCATATCTCAGCTCTTTCCTTGTTATCATTCACTTAATAAGCTTCCAAAGACTGATGATTTCACCTGGCCAATGCCAAGTGCCCTGTAAAATACTTCTTGTTTTCTTTCCTGCATGAATCCCTTTAATCCTATGTTTTTCTGTAGCCCTTAACTTCGGGCTTAGGCAGATTGCAGGAAGCATCTACACCTCCTAAAATGCCCCAGCGCCTGCATTTTGCTGCTCTGGTGCTGGGTAATCATGACACCCATGGTCCCCACCTGTCTCCCTGCATGTCTCTTGCACACAGGCATAGAGCCCCCACTGGCTTCCAGTCAGAGCACTGGATGAAAAAAGGAGCCCTTTGAGTTGAGGGTTGGGGCCTTAGTGGGGAAGCTCCCTCTTCAGTCATCACAGCGCAACTCATTAAGCGTTCTTTTCTGCCCCATTTTCTCCAGAGAGGAGGCTTGGGGCCTGTCATATTGGAGGGCTGCTGAGAATGGTATAGCTTCCGTCTGGACCTGCCCCGTGATTCTCCTAGACATTTCAACCCACCCATGTGTTTGTTCCCAGTTCACTGCGTTCCTGTCATCTGAGGAATAAATTTAAAGCAGTTCAAGTCTGAAGTGTAGTGGTTGGCTTGACCCCGGCCGACAGGGCTGCCCCTGTTATCAGCAATTGAAAGTGCTTCCGGCCATCCATCCATCTCCTTCTCTCTTTTCCTTTCCCTATAACCTTCTCGGCTAGGGGAAATAGACAGTGGGATCACTTTTCCTGTCTGACCTTGACCAGGGAAAAGCTAAAAGGGGATCAGTTATTTCTAGGAGATGAGAAAGGGGTGTGGGGGGGAGCGGGAAGAGTGCAACACAAATCAATTTAAGATTTTCTGGTCCCATATTTTCATTCAAATATTTGAAAGGAAAAAATCTGAAGAATTGGTCATCCAGTTGCCAATCGGAGATCTACAGCCAAGGCGAAAACACCGACTCTGTGTCCAACTCTCTTCCTAGTACAGATGGAGACTTAGAGGACAGAGTTCTTGCCCTCAGGTTATGACCCACCTTTCTTTGGCTCTTTGAGGCTTTGGCAGAGCAATCTATACTTGAAGCCTCTGCTTCTTTCCTTCGACCCATGTCTCAGGTTGGGTTCTCTGGGAAGCAGAGGCTGAGACAGAGTTGGAATGCAGGGTATTTATGAATGAGCTCCCTTGGGATTAATATGTGTGGAAGGGAAGGAGAGGAAGCAGGCTTAGGCAGAGGGAGAAGATGGGCTGCGATGCAGGCCCAGTGATTGCTCAGCCAAGGTCACTGGGCTCTCCAGATGGAGGTGGGCCTTCAAAGTTGCCCTAAGTTAGACTGAGATGGCTGGGGCCTTATGCTCCTACATGGATCAGTCATTAGATGTGTGCCACCCGGAAAAGAAGCGTGATGTTTCGGGAAGGGGTCTCTCTCAAGCTGAGGCCATCTCTGAAGGGGCTGGCTGCTGAAGACCCTGTGCAGATAGTACCCCCAGCAGCTGAGCAACAGATCTGGCATTGAAGGGAGATCTGAGTGTTACATCACAGTGGCTACCACAACCCACTGTAAGTTGGCTTTTCAGAAGCCAACTAAATCCCTCTTGCCAAGGTTAGCAATGAACCCCTCATCAGAAAGCTTAACAGTCTTGTCTTGATCCTCTTCTTACATGAATTTTCCAAGCACTTGGCATTGTTGATCAACTTCTCTGGCTTCAAAACCTCCCTTCACTTCTGCTGTAGTTCGCTTTTACTTCTGAAGCTCCTTCCAAGTCATCACTCTATTTTCCTCAGTGAACCATTCAATTATAGGTGCTGTCCCCACCCCCTTGTTCCACCCTAGCTCTCCATCTTTCTCCCCCCTCCTCCCTCTCTCTCTTTTTGCCTGCACCACGTGGCTTGTGGGATCTTAGTTCTCCAACAAAGGATCAAACCGGCACCCTCGGCAGTGAAAGCTCAGAGTCTTAACCACTGGACCACCAGGGAATTCCCTCTCCTTCTCCTTCTTTTCTGTGTTCTTTTTCTCTCTGGATGATCTATCTCATCCACCTCCAAATGCCAATGATTAGATGACTCCCACGGGTACATCTCTTTTCTGAGCTCAGGTGTATTTCCAACTGACCACTAGATATCCACAATATAAGTGTCCTGCTGTCGCAAATTCAGCCTGTCTGTATTAGTTAGCTTGGTCTGCCATAACAGAATCCCACAGGCTGGGTAGCTCAAGCAACAGAAATTTATTTCCTCACAGCTCTGGAGACTGGAATTACAAGATCAAGGTGCCAGTGGGGTTGGTGTCTGATGACAGCTCTCTCTTGTTGGGTTGAAGATTCCTACCTTCTTGCTGTGTCCTCACATGGCCTCTTCTCTGTGCACACATGGAGAGAGAGAAGGCTCTCTCACATCTCTTCCTCTTCTAATAAGGACGCTACTCCTATCTGAATAGGGCCCCACCCACATGACCTCATTTAATCTTTTTTAAATTAATTAATTAATTTATTGGCTGCCTTGGGCCTTCATTGCTGTGCAGGCTTTTCTCTAGTTGCGGCGAGTGTGGGCTACTCTTCATTGCAGTGCGTGGGCTTCTCATTGCAGTGGCTTCTCTTGTTGCAGAGCACGGGCTCTAGGTGCACGGGCTTCAGTAGTTGTGGCTCACGGGCTTCCCAGACCAGGGCTTGAACCCATGGCCCCTGCATTGGCAGGTGGATTCTTAACCACTGTGACACCAGGGAAGCCCCTCATTTAATCATAATTACCTCCCTAAAGGCCCTGTCTCCAAATATGGCCACATTCGGGGATAGGGCTTCAACACATAAATTTTGTTGTGTTTTTTTTTGGGGGGGGGAGGGGGAGGACACAATTCAGTCCAAAAAACTGTCCTAAAGTGAATTCTTTATCCTATTTCTCCTATCACTGTCCCTCAAACTTGTCCTTACCCCTCTCTTCCCTTCTCAGTAAATCAAACCACCCAGTGGCTTAAGCCAAAAACTTGAGAATCATCATTGCCTTATTCTTTTCCCTCACCTTCTACATCTAAGCTGTAGTATTTATGTATCTCTGTGTAACAAATTATCCCTAAACTTAGCATCTTGATACAGTAAACACTTGTTATCTCACTCAGTTTCTGTGGGTGATAAATCAAAGAACAGCTTAACTGGGTGGTTCTAGCTCAGAGTCTGTCATGAGGTTGCAGTAAAAAATATTGGCTGACGCAGTCATCTGAAGGCTTGAGCAGAGCTGCAAGATCAGTATTAAAAATTGGCCACTTACGTGGCCATTGACAGGAGGCCTCATTTCCTCATTGGCTATTGGCAAAAAGTACTCATTCCTCAATAGATTGACCTCTTCACTGGGCTGCTTGAGTGACCACATGACAGGACAGCTAGCTTCCCCAGAGTGACTAATCCAAGAGACCAAGGAGGAGACAACTTGTCTTTTATAACCCAGTCTCAGAAGCTGTACACCCTCACTTCTATCATATTCTATTCAATAGAGACAAGTTACTGAATACACACTAAAAGAGAGGACAATTAAAGTCCTTTTGGACTTGAATTATGGACATATCTTAAAATCTCTTAAACATCTCACATCCACCCAACTTCCATGCATTGTTAGACTATTATACTGGCCTCCTAAATTGTCTCCTTGCTTTTAATTTTTTTAAGACGTAGATATAATAATGTGAAGCCCAGTGGCTCCCTGGAACCTGCAGAATAAAGCCCACATTCTTTAGTGTGACATTCGAGGCTCTCTCTAATTTTGCTAGAAATTTTTTAAAATTTAATTTCATTCTTTATTCTTAGTACCTCCCTCTAAACAATCCATATACATTCACACATCCATGCTTTTTGTTTGTTTGTTTTTTTGGCTGCATTGGGTCTTCATTGCTGTGTGCGGGCTTTCTCTAATTGTGGCAAGTGGGGGCTACTCTTCTTTGAGGTGTGCAAGCTTCTCATTGCGGTGGCTTTTCTTGTTGCAGAGCAAGGGCTTCAGTAGTTGCAGCACACAGGCTCAATAGTTGTGGCTCGCAGGCTTAGTTGCTCCACGGCATGTGGGCTCTTCCTGGACCAGGGATCAAACCCGCGTCCACTGCATTGGCAGGCAGATTCTTAAGCACTGCGCCACTAAGGAAGTCTTATACCTCCATGCTTGTGATCATCTTTTTGCTCTCTCTCTGCCTGGAATTTCTGTGGTTCCAAAGTGTTCAACTTCCATGTATCTATGCCCTATGCCATGTAACTTTGCAGTTCCTCCATAGGCAGAATATACTTCTCCACCTTTCAGCTTTGGACTCAGCTATGTGACTTACTTTGACCAATAGTATGTTAGCAGCTGTGATATAAGCAAAGGCTTGAATGTTCTTGAGTAGTTGGACTTGCTTTCTTGCACTTATGCCATGGCCATGAGAAAAGCTTTCTTTGGGCAGCTACTGCCCTTTCAGCCTGGGCTCCAGAAGAAACACACACACACACACACACACACACACACACACACACAAACAAAAGAAACCCTGCATATTGGAGCCAAGCCCCAACCCAGCCTAGAGCAGCTGATCTCCAGGCAACCTATAGTTGTATGAGTAAGAATAAATGATTGCTGTTTAAAGCCACTTAGCTTTCGGATGGTTTTCTATACAGCATAATCATAGCAATAGTTGACTAATCTACTCTTCCTTATTTTCTTTGTTTGCCAAAATTCTACTCAACCTTCAAACTTCAGCTCAGATGACACCTCCTATTTGAAGCCTTCCCAAGTTTTTACCGTGGAAATTAATTGCTCCCTCTCATGTTTTATGTGTATTTAACTATGGTAACTTTTTTTTGCTTTGTATTTTCAATTTCCTAATGGATTTGTAACCTTGTTGAAAGCAGAGGTCATATTTTGTCTTCATGTGATCCTCTGAATATTGGGCACATAGTAGGCACCCAATAAGTATTCAATGACTAGATAAATGAATGAAATCAGCAGATAACTTACTACTAGTTTGGGTATTACAAACATAAGCATCATAAGTTTTCAGAGAGTCAATCACAATGGACCAGGATACTCCAGAGTTAGTAAGGTCTAGTAGCTTCTATTGTCTAGTAGCTTCTCAATAAAGATTTTATTTATCATGACTCACCCAAACTAGTTCCCCAAAAAAGGAGAGTTTATTGAAAATAAATGACATAGGGGATTATCACAGAACTCAGGGTCAGTAAACAGAGTAAGCCAGGCCTCATAGGGGCTGGAAAGTTATCAGGAATTGACACTATATGGGATCACCCAGTCTCTCTCCCATGGCATCTCTGAGCTACTCTCCTCTCTTGCTGCAGACCTGCTTTCTCCATTCACCCAACTGCTTGCACATGCAGCATCATGATCACCCGCAAATGGCTGTTTCCCACAGTTAAACAGCTCGGTGTCCTGGAACCTCAAATCCAGATTCCCAGGAAGAGGACTGACTTGGTTCAGCTTGAATGAGGTGGGCTCAGTCAGCTTATACATAGGAAGCAGTTCTCAGAGAAAGAGTGGGCAGGGACCTCAAACTTGCCTACTGAATGGTTACTGCCTCAGAAAGTCAGGAATATGTCTTAGAGGAGCTTTTGTCTTATGGGCCTTAAAGTTCAAGATTATCAGAACTTGTATGAGCTAGAGAAGGAGGATCTCCTTGGCCTGTAACGATCACTCTTGCATGACACTCACAATAGGCCGGCCTTTGAAAAGAGCTTAGCACAGTGCCTAGCATATAATATGCACTCGAGAAACGTTAGCTATTGTTATTTGTAGATGTTGCCAAAAGGCTGCATCACTGAGGATTTGGATCTGTAGGCTCCTAGATGTGAAGACCTTCCTACAGAATCTTTAGGCCCTAAGAATTCAGGATGGAACAGGAGACTGAACCGGAAACATCAACCTCTTAGGGCCCTTTGTGAAGTGACTGCTTGTAGTTATCATTGTTTAAATAGCTAGCCTTATTTACCAACTATTTTGAAGAAAGGACATTTTCAGATGCCACTAGTTAAGCACAGATGAAAAACATAGGGATCAAGTATGTAAATGAGGTTGTATATGGTACATATTACTTAAGAGATTGTTGGGGCAAAGAGCCCTTCCATGGGGTAATCACAGTGATCTCAGCTCTCAGCTAGCTGATTGAAACCAGAGAGATGGGAATGCGATTGCTCAGGAGTCATACTGTTGAGTCATGAGGATGTTTTAAAGGAGAGGAAGTGCTTCAATAGATGGTGTTGGGAAAACTGGACAGCTACATGCAAAAGAATCAATCTGGACTAGTTTTTCACACCATATACAAAAATAAAATGTATTAAAGGAATAAATGTAAGACCTGAAACCATAAAACTCCTAGAAGAAAACATAGGCAGTATGCTCTTTGACATCAGTCTTAGCAGTATTTTTTTCGATCTGTCTCCTCAGACAAGGGATACAAAAGTAAAAATAAACAAATGGGACTTAAACTAAAAAGCTTTTGCACAGCAGAGGAAACCATTGACTAAACGAAAAGGGAACCTACTGAATGGGAGGAGATATTTGCAAGCAACATATTCGATAACAGGTTAATATCCAAAATATACAAAGAATCCATACAACTCAACATCAAAGAAACAACCCAATTAAAAAATAGGCAGAGGACATGAATAGACAGTTTTCCAAAGAAGATATACGCGTGGCCAACAGACACGTGAAAAAATGCTCGACATCACTAATCATCAGTGAAATGCAAATTACAACCACAATGAGATATCACCCCACACCTGTCAGAATGGCCATCATCCAAAAGACAACACATGAAAAGTGTTGGCAGAGATGTGGAGAAGAGGGAACTGTTGTGCACTGTTGGTGGGATTTAAATTGGTGCAACAGCTATGAAAAACAGTATGGAGTTTCCTTTAAAAATTAAGACTAGAATTGCAATATGATCCAGCAATTTCATTTCTGGATATTTACTCAAAGGAAACAAAAACACTAATTTGAAAAGGTATATGTAGGTAGCCCTGTGTTCATTGAATCATTATTTATAACAGCCAAGATATGGAAAAAACCAAAGTGTCCATTGATAGACAAATGGATAAAGAAGATGTGAGAGAGATATATATATATATATAATGTTTTATATATGTATATGTATGTGTATGTATGCAGTGGAATATTAGCCATAAAAAGTGAATCTTGCCATTTACAACAACATGGGTGGATCTAGAGGATATTATGTTAAGTTAATAAGTCAGACAGAGAAAGGCAAATACTGTATGATTTCACTTATATGTGGAATCTAAAAAAACAAAACAAACAAATCAAAATGAAAACAGACTTATAGATACGGAAAACGAATGGGTGGTGGCCAGTGGGCAGGGGTGGGGGAGCAAAATAGGTGAGGGGGATTAAGTACAAACCTCCAGTTATGTAATAAAAAAAACCACAGGGATATAATATACAGCATAAGGAATGGAAATAAAATCAAGAATAAACAAATGGGACCTAATGAAACTTAAAAGCTTTTGCACAGCAAAAGAAACCACAAACAAGACAAGAAGGAACCCTCAGAATGGAAGAAAATACTTGCCAATGAAGCAACGGACAAAGGATTAATCTCCAAAATATACAAGCAGCTCATGCAGCTTCATACCAAAAAAACAAATAACCCAATCCACAAATGGGCAGAAGGCCTAAATAGACATTTCTCCAAAGGAGACATGCAGATGGCTAACAAACACATGAAAAGATGCTGAACATCACTAATCATTAGAGAAATGCAAGTCAAAGCCACAATGAGGTATCACCTCACACCAGTCAGAATGGCCATCATCAAAACATCTAGAAACAATAAATGTTGGAGAGGGTGTGGAGAAAAGGAAACTCTCCTGCACTGTTGGTGGGAATGTAAGCTGGTACAGCCACTATGGAAAACAGTTTGGAGGTTCCTTAAAAAACTAAAAATGGAACTACCATATGACCCAGTAATCCCACTGCTGGGCATATGCCCAGAGAAAACCATAATCCAAAAAGAAACATGTACCATAATGTTCATTGCAGCACTATTTACAATAGCCAGGACATGGAAGCAACCTAAATGCCCATCAGGAGATGAATGGATAAAGAAGATGTGGCCCATATATACAATGGAATATTACTCAGCCATAAAAAGGAATGAAATTGAACTATATGTAATGAGGTGGATAGAACTAGAGACTGTCATACAGAGTGAAGTAAGCCAGAAAGAGAAAAACAAATACCGTATGCTAACTCATATATATGGAATCTGAAGAAATGATACTGAGGAGCCCAGTGACAGGGCAAGAGTGGAGATACAGATGTAGAGAATGGATTTGAGGACACAGGGCTGGGATGGGGGGGGCGAAGGGGAAGTTGGGACGAAGTGAGAGAATAGCAGAGACATATTTACACTACCAACTATAAAATAGATAGCTAGTGGGAAGTTGCTGTATAACAAAGGGAGATCAACTTGATGATGGGTGATGCCTTAGAGGGCCAGGACAGGCAGGGGAGGAGGGAGTTATGGGAGGGAGGGGATGTGGGGATATATGCATAAATACAGCTGATTCACTTTGGTGTACCTCAAAAACTGGTACAAGAGTGTAAAGCAAATATATTCCAATAAAGAGCTAAAAAAATATTGTAATAACTTTGTATGGGGACAGATGGTTATTAGATCATTGTGGTGATCATTTCATAACGTATGCAAATGTCAAATCACTATGTAGAACACCTGAAACTAACATAATATCGTACATCAACTATATTTCAACTAAAAAAAAAAAAGAGGAGGGACTTCCCCAGCCATCCAGTGGTTAAGACTCCATGCTTCCACTGCAGGAGGCGCAGGTTCCATACTGGGTCCAGGAACTAAGATCCCACGTGCTGCAGAGTGCGGCCAAAGTAAATAAATAAATAAATTCTTTTTAGAAAAAGAGAAAGGGACTTCCCTGGTTGCACAGTGGTTAAGAATCCGCCTGCCAATGCAAGGGACATGGGTTTGAGCCCTGGTCCGGGAAGATCCCACATGCCACAGAGCAACTAAGCCCATGTGCCACAACTACTGAGCCTGCGCTCTAGAGCCTGTGAGCCACAACTATTGAAACCTGTGCGCCTGGAGCCTGTGCTCTGCAACAAGAGAAGCCACGACACTGAGAAGCCTGTGCACCACAATGACGAGCAGCCCCCATTCACCACCACTAGAGAAAGCCCATGTGCCACAATGAAGACCCAACACAGCCAAAATAAATAAATAAATAATTTTAAAAAATAAATCTTTAAAAAGAGGAAGTGTTATAGCAATGACAGCTTTCAGGTGACTATCTGAGGAAAAGTGACTGAAAACGAGACATGACAGGGAAGCCCCTAACCCAAGAAAATAAAAAGTTGAGGGCTTTTAGAGCACTCAAAAGGCAAGAGAAATGTAGATCTGGTTAGAAGGGGAGATTTTGCTATTTGGGTAAGGTGCTCTGGGCCTAGTAAAGACATTGTGTTGGGCTGGCACTCTAAGCTCCACTAAAGATGGCCTTGGGTCTGTCACTTTCACCAGTATGTTCTGAGAGCCTAGCACTGTACCTGCCACACAGTACTGATTCAAGACTTTACTTGAGCTAGCTAGAATTCATTCATTCATTCATTCATTCATTTATTCATTTCCTTTATCATTCATTCATTCTTTTGTCCATTTATTCAGGAATGCATGCCTTATAGGTTTTCTCAACCTCAGCACCAGTGATATTTTGAGCCAGATGATTCTTCATTGTGGGAGGCTGTCCAGTGAACCGTAGGAAGTTTAGAGGATCCCTGGCCTCTACACACTAGATACCAGCAGCTGGCCTCTCCCAATTGTGACAACCAAATGTGTCTCCAGATATTGCCACATGTCCCCTGGGTAGTGGGCCAGGGCAGGGGAAGTCATCTCTGGTTGAGAACACTTGTACCAGAATCCAGGAATTTCACTATGATTCCCCGAGAATGGTGTTTTCAATCTGAAATCAAGAAGTGTGCCTGGTAATAGAATGAAATTAGAACACTTCCTAACACCATACACAGAAATAAACTCAAAATGGATTAAAGACCTCAATGTAAGGCCAGACAGTGTAAAACTCTTAGAGGAAAACATAGGCAGAACACTCTATGACATAAACCACAGCAAGATCCTTTTTGACCCACCTCCTAGATTAATGGAAATAAAAACAAAAGTAAACAAATGGGACTTAATGAAACTTAACAGCTTTTGCACAGTAAAAGAAACCATAAACAAGGTGAAAAGACAACCCTCAGAATAGGAGAAAATATTTGCCAATGAAGCAACTGACAAAGGATTAATCTTCAAAATATAAAAGCAGCTTATGCAGCTCAATATCAAAAAAACAAACAACTCAGTCCAAAAATGGGCAGAAGACCTAAATAGATATTTCTCTAAAGAGGACATACAAATGGTCAACAAATACTTGAAAAGATGCTGAACATCACTAATCTTTAGAGAAATGCAAATCAAAGCCATGATGAGGTATCACCTCACATCGGTCAGAATGGCCATCATCAAAAATTCTGGAAACAACAAATGCTGGAGAGGGTGTGGAGAAAAGGAAACCCTCCTTCACTGTTGATGGGAATGTAACGTGACAAAGTCAGTATGGAAAACAGTATGGAGATTCCTTAAAAAACTAAAAATAGACCTACCATATGACCCAACAATCGCACTACTGGGCATATACCCTGAGAAAACCTTAATTCAAAAAGATACATGTACCCCAGTGTTCACTGCAGCATTATTTACAGTAGCCAGGACATGGAAGCAACCTAAATGTCCATTGACAGATGAATGGATAAAGAAGATGTGGCACATATATACAATGGAATATCACTCAGCCAGAAAAAGGAATGAAATTGAGTTATTTGTAGTGAGGTGGATGGACCTAGAGTCTGTCGTACAAAGCGAAGTAAGTAAGAAAGAGAAAAATACCATATGCTAACACATTTGTATGGAATCTTAAAAAAAAGGTACTGATCAACCTAGTGGCTGGGCAAGAATAAAGACACAGACATAAAGAATGGACTTGAGGACACTGAGGGGAAGCTGGGATGAAGTGAGAGAGTAACATTGACATAGATACACTACCAAATGTAAACTAGATAGCTAGTGGGAAGCTGCTGCATAACACAGGGAGATCAACTCGATGCTTGGGTGGGAGGGAGGCTCAAGAGGGGAGAGGATATGGGGATATATGTATAAATACAGCTGATTCACTTTGTTGTACAGCAGAAACTGGCACAATAGCGTAAAGCAATTATACTCCAATAAAGATCTGAAGGAAAAAAAAAGTGTGCCTGGTGTTCAGCTTTCCCATGGATACAGGAGCTGAGAAAAGTAATTCAGTCTTGGACTGAGAGTGTGTACGGTGTGCAACTGAGGAGAAAATGGCAAGAAAGGTCTCAAAGCAAGGGTGTTCAAACTTTTTTGCCCCTGTGCCCTTCTAGAATTATTTTGAAAAAGTAAGAATCCCCCACATACATTTTATTTTATTTTTTTAGGCTATTGGGGCATGAAGCACAACATCCTTTTTTTTCACATTTTCCCAGCTTTACTGTGCTGTTGTTGACATATATGTTTAAAGTGTACACTATATAAGTTTAAAGTATACAGTGTGATGATTTGAAACATAAATATATTGGAAAATGATTACCACAATAATGTTAGTTAATACCTCCATCCCTTCACATAATTAGAATTTTTGTGGTGATAAAATTTAAGATCTACTCTTTTAAAATTTAAGATCTACTCTTTTAACAACTTTCAAGTATATAATACAGTATTGTTAATTATCATCACTGTGTTTTATGTTAGATTGCCAGAACTTATTTGTCTTATAGGTGTAAGTTTGTATCCTTTGACCAACATCTCTCCATTTCCTCCATCCCCCAATGCCTGGCAAACACCATTCTGTTCTTTATTTCTATAAGTTTGGCTTTTTTAGATTCCACATGTGAGAACATACACTATTTCTCTTTCTCTGCCTGGCTTATTTCACTTAGCATAATGCCCTCAAGATCCATGCATGTTACCACAGAAGTCTGGATCTCCTTTTCATGGCTGAGTAATATTCCAGTGTGTGTGTGTGTGTGTGTGTGTGTGTGTGTGTGTGTGTGTGTATCTTCCATATCTTGGCTATTGTGAATAATGCTACAATGAACATGGAGGTACAGATATTTCTTCAAGATAGTGGGGTTTTTTCTTATCCATCATAGTTTACTACAAGAGATTGAATATACTTCCCTGTGCTATACAGTAGGATCTTGTTGCTTAGCTATTTTATATGTAGTAGTCTGTGTCTGCTAATCCCAAACTCCTAATTTATCCCAACCCCGTTTCCTTTTTTTAACTATGTTTGCTTTCTATGTCTGACAGTCTGTTTCTGTTTTGTAATCTGTTTTGTAAATAAGTTAACTTGTATCATTTTTTTAGATTCCACATATAATTGATATCATATGATATTTGTCTTTCTCTGTCTGACTTGCTTCACTTAGTATGATAATCTCCAAATAGATCCATGTTGCTGCAAATGGCATTTTTTCATTCTTTTTAATGGCTGAGTAACATTCCATTATATATATGTACCACATCTTCTTTATCCATTCATCTGTTGAACGGCATTTAGGTTGTTTCCATGTCTTGGCTATTGTAAATAGTGCTGCAATGAATATTGGGGTGCATGTGTCTTTTCAAATTATGGTTTTCTCTGGATATAGGCCCAGGAGTGGGATTGCTGGATCGTATGGAAACTCTAATTTTAGTTTTTTAAGGAACCTCCATACTGTTCTCCATACTGGCTGCACCAATTTATATTCCCACCAACAGTGTAGGAAGGTTCCCTTTTCTCCACACCCTCTCCAGCATTTATTATTTTTTGACTTCTTGATGATGGCCATTCTGACTGGTGTGAGGTGATACCTCATTACAGTTTTGATTTGCATTTTTCTCATAATTAGTAATGTTGAGCATCTTTTCATGTGCATATTAGCATCTTTATGTCTTCTTTGGAGAAATGTCTATTTAGATCTTCTGCCCATTTTTTTGAATGGGTTGTTTGGTTTTTTTTTGATATTGAGCTATATAAGCTGTTTGTGTGTTTCAGAAATTAATCCTTCGTCAGTTGCATCATTTGCAAATATTTTCTCCCAGTCTGTAGGTTGTCTTGTTGTTCTGTTTATGGTTTCCTTTGCTGTGCAAAAGCTTATAAGTTTGATTAGGTCCCATTTGTTTTGCTCTTATTTCTATTGCCTTATGAGACTGACCTAAGAAAACATCACTGTGATTTATGTCAGAGAATGTTTTGCCTATGTTCTCTTCTAGGAGTCTTATGGTGTCTTGTTTTATATTTAAGTCTTTAAGCCATTTTGCGTTTCTTTTTGTGTATGGTGTGAGAGTGTGTCCTTACTTCATTGATTTACATGCAGTGTCCCGCTTTCCCAGCATCACTTGATGAAAAGACTGTCTTTTCTCCATTGTATATTCTTGCCTCCTTTGTCAAAGATTAATTGACATAGGTGTGTGGGTTTCTTTCTGGGCTCTCTATTCTGTTCTATTGAATAATATATCTGTTTCGAGATACTGTTTTTATTTACTTCGGATATATATCCAGAAGTGTGATGGCTGGATCATATGGTAGTTTTATTTTTAATTTTTTGAGGAACCTTCATACTGTTTTCCATAGTGACTGCATCAATTTACATTCCCACCAACAGTGCGCAAGGATTCCCTTCTCTCCACAGTCTTGTCATCAATTATTGATGTGGTTTTTCTATGAAATCAGTTCACATAACTGAGATAACTATTACTTAATGCTAAAAGGAGGTGGGAATAAATATTGATTTTATTTCTATTTTTCATTTTTAGAGATGTAAGTTCAAAGACACTTTATTCATGTAAGTAAGCATATCAGATTAGA
Organism: Hippopotamus amphibius kiboko; assembly: GCF_030028045.1. Classification (NCBI taxonomy): domain Eukaryota; kingdom Metazoa; phylum Chordata; class Mammalia; order Artiodactyla; family Hippopotamidae; genus Hippopotamus; species Hippopotamus amphibius. Next base: position 16,321,382 of record NC_080203.1, on the reverse strand, counting down.
AGGAGGGGTGGAGTTTTGTTCAAGGAATGTCATCTGATTTTTTAAAACTCTTTTCATGTTACATGCCCCCTCTAATTACATAATGATTATCACTGAAAACTTTTTAAATTGTGACAAACACCATGATCAAGTGGGGTTTATCCCTGGAATGCAAGGATTCTTCAATATATGCAAATCAATTAATGTGATACATCATATTAACAAATTGAAGGATAAAAACCATATGATCATCTCAATAGATGCAGAAAAAGCTTTTGACAAAGTTCGACATCCATTTATGATAAAAACTCTCCAGAAAGTGGGCCTAAAAGGAAGTTACCTCAACATGATAAAAGTCATATATGACAAACCAACAGCCAACATCATTCTAAATGGTGAAAAATTGAATGCATTCCCTTTAAGAACAGGAACAAGAAAAGGGTGCCCACTCTCACCACTATGATTCAACATAGTTTTGAAGTGTTAGCCACAGCAATCAGGGAAGAAAATGAAATAAAAGGAATCCAAATTGTAAAAGAAGTAAAATTATCACTCTTTGCAGATGACATGGTATTATACATAGAAAACCCTAAAGATGCTACCAGAAATCTGCTAGCACTAATCAATGAATTTAGTGAAGTAGCAGGATACAAAATTAATGCACAGAAATCTCTTGCATTCTTATACACTAACAACGAAAGAGCAGAAAGAGAAATTAAGGAAACACTCTCATTCACCATTGGAACAAAAAGAATAAAATACCTACGAATAAACCTGCCTAAGGAGGCAAAAGGCCTGTATGCAGAAAACTATAAGACACTGATGAAAGAAATCAAAGACAATACAAAGAGATGGAGGGAGATACCATATTCTTGGATTCGAAGAACCAACATTGTGAAAATGACTATCCTACCCAAAGCAATTTACAGATTCAATGCAATCCCTATCAAATTACCAATGGCATTTCCCACAGAACTAGAGCAAGAAATTTTATGATTTGTATGGAAAAGCAAAAGACCCCGAATAGCCAAAGCTATCTTGAGAAGGAAAGATGGAGCTGGTGGAATCAGGCTTCCTGACTTCAAACTATACTACAAGACTACAGTGTTCAAGACAGTATGGTACTGGCACAAAAACAGAAAGGAAGATCAATGGAACACAATAAAGAGCCCAGAGATAAATCCATGCACATATGGGCACCTTGTCTTTGATAAAGGAGGCAAGAATATACAATGGAGAAAAGACAGCCTCTTCAATAAGTGGTGCTAGGAACATTGGACAGCAACATGTAAAAGAATGAAATTAGAACACTTCCTAACACCATACACAAAAATAAACTCAAAATGGATTTAAGACCTCAATGTAAGACCAGATACTATAAAACTCCTAGAGGAAAACATAGACAGAACACTCTATGACATACATCAAAGCAAGATCCTTTTTGAAACACCTACTAGAATAATGGAAATAAAATCAAGAATAAACAAATGGGACCTAATGAAACTTAAAAGCTTTTGCACAGCAAAAGAAACCATAAACAAAACAAGAAGACAACCCTCAGAATGGGAGAAAATATTTTCCAACAAAGCAACAGATAAAGGATTAATCTCCAAAAATATACAAGCAGCTCATGCAGCTTAATTCCAAAAAAGCAAATAACCCAATCCACAAATGGGCAGAAGGCCTAAATAGACATTTCTCCAAAGGAGACATGCAGATGGCTAGCAAACACATGAAAAGATGCTGAACATCACTAATCATTAGAGAAATGCAAGTCAAAGCCACAATGAGGTATCACCTCACACCAGTCAGAATGGCCATCATCAAAAAAATCTAGGAACAATAAATGCTGGAGAGGGTGTGGAGAAAACGGAACCCTCCTGCACTGTTGGTGGGAATGTAAGTTGGTATAGCCACTATGGAAAACAGTTTGGAGGTTCCTTAAAAAACTAAAAATGGAACTACCATATGACCCAGCAGTCCCACTCCTGGGCATATACCCGGAGAAAACCATAATCCCAAAAGAAACTTGTACCATAATGTTCATTGCAGCACTATTTACAATAGCCAGGACATGGAAGCAACGTAAATGCTCATCAACAGATGAATGGATAAAGAAGATGTGGCACATATATACAATGGAATATTGCTCAGCCATAAAAAAGAATGAAATTGAGTTATTTGTAATGAGGTGGATAGACCTAGAGCCTGTCATAAAGAGCAAAGTAAGCCAGAAAGAGAAAAACAAATACCGTGTGCTAACTCATATATATGGAATGTGAAAAAAATGGTACTGATGAACCCAGTGACAGGGCAAGAGTGGAGATACAGATGTAGAGAACGGACTTGAGGACACGGGTTGGGGGGTGTTGGGGTAAAGGGGAAGCAGGGGCAAAGGGAAAGCTGGGAGGAAGTGAGAGAGTAGCATTGACATATATACACTACCAAATGTAAAATAGATAGCTCCTGGGAAGTTGCTGTATAACAAAGGGAGATCAATTCAATGATGGGTAATGCCTTAAAGGGCCAGGACGGGGGTGGGTGGGAGGGAGTCGCAGGAGGGAGGGGATATGGAGATATATATATAAATACAGCTGATTCACTTTGGTGTACCTCAAAAATTGGCACAGCAGTGTACAGCAATTATATTCCAATAAAGAGCTTTAAAAAAATAAAAATAAAAAATAAAAAAAATTGTGGCAAAAAAATCACAAATCTTATCCTTTCAAGCATTTTAAGTGTACAGTTCAGTAGCATTAAGTATATTCACATTGTTGAGCAACCATCACCACCATCCATTTCCAGAACTTTTCCATTTTCCCCAGTTGAAACTCTGTATGCACTAAACACTAACTCCCCAATCCCTCAAGCCCCTGGCAACCACCATTCTAGTTTCTGTCTCTGTGAATTTGAGTACTGTAGGTACCTCAGATAAGTAGAACCACATGATATTTTTCATTTTGTATCTGGCTTATTTCACTTAGCATAATGTCCTCAAGTTTCATCCATGTTGTAGCATGTGTCAGAACTTCTTTCCTTTTTAAGGTTTAATAATATTCTATTGCATGGATACACCACATTTGTTTATCCATTCATTCATCAGTGGACACTTGAGTTGCTCCTATCTTTTGGCTATTGTGAATAATGAGTGTATACATATCTGAGTCCTGCTTTTAGTTCTTTTGGGTTTCTACCCAGAAGAGGAATTGTTAGATCATATAATTCTATTTTTAATTTTTTGAGGAACTGTCATACTGCTTTCCACGGCAGCTGTACCATTTTACATTCCCACCAGCAATGTACGAGAGTTCCATTGAAAAATCTGTTTAATGATCAGTCAGCTTACACATAGGCCCTCCTTCAATTTTGTTAAAAGCAAAGAATTGGATACCACCTACTTGAAAAGAGACTTGTTACCCAGTATTGATTAGAGTCATCCACTTTTTTAACACTGGCATAGCATTTCAAATTGCCTCCTTGTTTGTTTTCCCAGAGGTGTTTACATTCCTGGGTCAATGCACCATAGTGAGAGTTAGGATGGATGTAAGCTAGCTTTTCTTTGGTGAACTGAGAGAATGTGGTGAAGAGAGGTAGAAAAGTAAAACTGACTTGCTGCCCCCAACATGGACACTTTCTCAAGTAGATAAATTTTAGGAAAAATTACATAGTGAAATTGAGGATCTGGAACTTGGTTTCCTTAAACCTTCATGGAGAGTCTTCAGGCACTGCCAGGAAAATACAGACCCCAGTTTGAAGAGCAATGGAATCTCTTTAAAGAAGAGGCAAGTCTAACTGGAAGAACTTGGAGAGACTGAGTAAAGTCTGAAGTCAGCGCTTCATAAACTGTACTGTGTATCAGAATCACCTGGGTGGGAGGGCTTGTTAAGACACAGATTGTTGAGCCCCGCCAATGGAGTTTCCAACTCAGTAGGTCTAGGTTGGAGCCCAAGAAATTGCATCACTCATGAGCACCTGGTGATGCTGCTGCTGCTCCAGGCTCCACACTGAGAACCACTGCCCTAAGGTAAACCATGTGAATCTCAGGAGTCCACGCACTTACCTCTATAACTGATTCTTGCCTAGAGATTCTCCCACACTAGCAAATGAGTTTATGCACTTAATCGATGGCTGCACTGTGGACACTGCAAGGGAGAAACTCAGCCTCTTATATTACTTGTTGCCTTGTATTATATTCCCATCCCCCATTGAAAGGTTTTTTGAAGGAGGAATTAGGTCTTACCTCTCTATCATTCATTTTAGATGCCTGATGACTACTTGTAGAACTTAATACTACGATTGTCTTCCCATGAAAAAGTTTGACTGATACACATTAATTTAGTATTTCCAACAGGAAAATGTAGACATCATTTCTTAGGGTTAAAACATGTATTGCCGGACTTCCCTGGTGGCGCAGTGGTTAAGAATCTGCCTGCTAATGCAGGGGACATGGTTTCGAGCCCTGGTCCCGGAAGATCCCACGTGCCATGGAGCAACTAAGCCCGTGAGCCACAACTACTGAGCCCATGAGCCACAACTACTGAGCCTGTGTTCTAGAGTCCATGAGCCACAACTACTGAGCCTGTGCTCTAGAGCCCATGAGCCACACAACTACTGAAACCTGCATGCCTAGAGCCCGTGCTCTGCAACAAGAGAAGCCACCACAGTGAGAAGCCCAAGCACTGCAATGAAGAGTAGCCCCTGCTTGCTGCAACTAGAGAAAGCCCATGTGCATCAACAAAGACCCAAGGAAGCCAATAAATAAATAAATAAATAAATAAATAAAAGCACCATCTTGCAAAAAATAAAGAAATAAAAGAATTATTTGGAAAAAAACATGTATTGCCCACCCTTTTGAGACAAATTCAGATGTAATCAAGCAGAACATAAAAGGAAATGATGAGCTATAAGATGTCATCCAAATCTAATATTACCCTTGAAGCAATAGCACTGCATTAACTGAATATGCCCTCTGTTTCTGTGACCATGAAGTAAACAGGCATATATACACAATGGGAGTTTTATAAAAAGATTTAAAATCCGTTGATGCTACAGATATGTAAAACACTATAGGATGCAGAGGACAAAAAAGAATCAAGCATGTACCCTACCATCAAGAAGCTCCCAGTGTAGTAGGAAAAAGCAAATGTGAACAGAAATACCTAGGGAAAGTGCCATAAGATAAAGTAAAGGATTCTGGGATTTCACAGTACAGAAGTATAAACTTCGAGTTGGACTTTGGAGAAGATGGAACACTCAGGGAAACTTCCATGCAGGCAATGTCATATGAGGCAGGCCATGGAGGAGAGGTAGGAGCTGACTATGGAGAACTGCGATAAAAAGCAGGAAGGAAGAATTTCAAGCTGAGGGAACATGGAGCAGGAACAAAGCCACTGCAGCAGAAAACCATGAGAGCTCTAGAAGGAGCAGATAGAGACCTCACGTGCTTGGCGGACATAGCACCTGAAATGAGTGGGGATCAAAGATGGGACCAGATCACATCAGGCCTTGAATAACTGACAAGCTAAGGAATTTGAACTTTATTCGGTAAACAATGGGCAACTATCGATGGTGGTTGAGCAAAGAGGGGAATGATCAGAGATGTACTTCAGGAAGATCCGTTTGAAAGGAATGTGTAGGAGAGATGAGAAAGGATAGAGCACAACAGCAGGGAGACCAGTTCTGGTAGTCTATGGGGACGAAGAGGAGAGGACAGAGGATGCAAGGTTCAGAATAGACAAGATTTAGTAATTCATTGGATGTGACAGGTGGAGGGCAAAGAGGAATCATACCCAATGCTGACGTTTTCCGTCTGGGTAACCGGGTAAACGGCAATGCCAGAAATTGGGAATGGGGGCGGAGCAGGGTTTGCTGAAGCGGGGGGGAAGGTAAGCCAATTTTGAGGTCCCGGCACACCATCCTTTTGGATGTCTCACAGCAGCTGTTCAGAAGTGAGGCTCGGGGAGAGTCACTGTAACTGTAGATGAAGACTTCAGACGTATTTCTATAAAGATGGTAACCGAGGTGGGGGAGTAGATAGGAGGGGATAGCCATGGCAAGAATGGTAGAAAGGGAAGCTGTAGGTATGAGAGTCGAGGGCTGACCCTTGAGAGACTCTGGACTTATTCCATCAGTCTGCAAATTTTTGTTCGTGTGCCTACTTGGAGCGAGGCCACATATTTAATGGGAGGGAGGAGGAAGAGGAAGAGAGATGGAGACAGGAAAGGAGTGATAGAGAGGTAGCAAAATAAAGTGCTGTGCAGTTGTGATGAAGAGAGCATTTCAACCTGGGGATATTGCAAAAATGAGTGGCTCCCGAAAGGTCGGAAAGGATAAAACATACAAGGGTGAGTCACAACTTATCTGCACTCTGGCTGTGGAATTTATAGAAGTTTTAATATAACGGGAGTGCGGATAAGTTTTGACTCACCCTCGTATAAAGAGTTCATTGGGTTTGGCAGTGAGGTCTCAAGTTATCTCCATGTAGTAGACAGTCTTCTAAGATGACCCCCAGTGATCTCTGCCTCCAGGAATGCACACCCTGCACCCTGTGTGAGCCCTCCCCTTTTCGTATGGGTTGGACCTAGTGACTTGCTTCTAACAAATAGAATACCTTCAAACGAACGGAATACAGCAAAAGTGCTGGGATATTACTTCTAAGATTAAGTTTAAAAAGACCATGACTTCCATCTTACTCACATTCTCTCTCACTTGCTCACACTGATAAATCCAACTGCCATGTTATGAGCTGTCCTCTGGAGAGGCCCGTGGGACAGGGAACTGGGGGTGGCCTCTGGCCAACAGCCAGCAAAAAACTGAGGCCCTCGTTCATTCCGAGTCCATGAAGAATTGCATCCTGCCAACAACTACATGACTGAGCTTGAAATTGAATCCTTCCCCGGTCAAGCTTCGAGAAGAGTGCAGCTCCAGTCGACACCTTAATTGCCACCTGTGACGAAACCCTGAGCCAGAGGTTCCAGTTATGCCATGCTCAACTTCCCGACCCACGGACACTGAGATAATAAATGTATGTTGTCTTAAGTCATTACATTTGGGGGTAATTTGTGATGCAGTGATAGATAACTAACATACTGCACTTGGAGTAGAGTGCTGAGGGCAGGAGCCAAAGCACAAGGGATTCAGGAGCACGTATAAAGAAACGCAGGCAGGAAATATAAACAACTCTTTTAAGAGGTGCGATGGCGAAGGGTAGGAAGAAAGTGATATTTACTACCCCAAGTTGATTTTCAAATGGATATAATCAATTAAAATATTATTTAGAACTGTTAAGATTACACAGGCTTACTGTAGCCTCAGGACTATTGAAGTGACATTACTTAAACGTGCAGAGATTTGTGTCTTTATTGGGTTAGTTCTTGCTAAGAACCTGCTAAGTAATAATAACCATCACCCTTCACACTTGGATATCAGTGTACACCTGGCCACAGTCTTCTCATGTGATAGCTGTGAACACTTAGCCCCTGTGAAGTAGGCATGGCAGGCACTACCGAAGCAAGATCCATCTTTCTATCTTTGTAATTGGGTGGACTTGGTTCTTATGACACAACGCTTACTGTTGGCACAATAAAAATTGAGCTAGACAGATGTGACCATAAAGTACAAAGCTGGTTCCACAAACCTTGTACGGCAAAGGTGTGTGGACTCCTTGTGGGGTGTGGAGTTGTAACTGGGGGAGGGGTGTCCCACTGTGGCAGGAACACATCCTTACGAGCAAATGTATTGAGAGCCGCATATTGTCATGCTCCTGAGAGCTAAGCTCAGCTTGATTATACAATTCACCCCCCTCTGCCAGCACAGAGGCCCCAGCTGTTGCTCTTAGCAAAGGATTGACATTAACTGACACTTTATCATTTTTATGGGCAGAACACTTGGTACCAGCAATATCTCTGCCAGCTTTGGAAAGAAAACTCTCCCAAGGTTTCTGCATTTCGGTGACATCTGCAAAGGGCTAAAACAGAGCTTACCCATTTGTGGGCACGCTTTGGCATGTGCCTATGAAGCTTGACTTTCAGAGTCTTCCTAATTGCCCCAGTCAATTACTCAGCATGTAATTCCTCAGGCAACCAAGTGTTCCAGAAAAGCTGTGCAGAAACTGCCAGTCAGCTCATCCATCCCAACCCTCCCTGCTGTGCTTCAGACGGTGACTTCCAATCTGCAGCAACTTGGGAGGGCAAAAAACAAAACTTGGGGTCTTGTCCAGCGGCTTCAGAAGGCCAACACCACACTCAGGCATGTGCTGGAATTCACAGCATCTTGACTTGGCTGGGCCATCCTAGGCGTATGTGAGTAAACGAAACAGGTATTTATTCATGCCATACCGTTACCGGAAAACATTTTTCTTCCTCCTAAAAGGTAATGATGGTGGTAAAATACACTTAGTGCCTTTATTTATTTTTCCATTCCTTTCATTTTGATCTTTTCATGGTGAAAAAAAATGATTTTCTCTACTCAGTGCTAGGGTTTCTAAAATGCTGCTTACAAATGAGTGGATTAGTCACCAAGACCTATTCGCACAGATGCGTCTTCACTTTGTAAGCAATAATAGCAGCAATAAAGATGTTTCTCCCTCTGATTTAGCTTTCTTAGATCTGTAATATGTAACTAATAATTTACTTAAAAATAATTCTGTCTTCTTGGTAATGAGAGAGGTTTCATCCCCCATCTCCACCTGCAGACTGTGCACCGAGAGGGGGAAAGACCGTGAAGACATCTGAGGTTTCGTTTACAGGGTGTTACTAATTTATCACTATTATGTTTGTTTACATGGATAGTTCCTCTCATCTTCTGTTTCCATATTGAGTGTTGTCATCATTTATTTATGTACTATTTAACAGACACTTACATAGCACGTACTCTGTACCAGTCACAGTTCTAAGCATTTTACGAATAGGAACTCATTTCCTCTTCCTAACAACCCCATGAGGCAGGTATCATTCTCATCATTATCCCTGTTTCAGAGATGAAGGAACTGGGGCGCAGAGAGGTGAGGAACTTGCCCAGCATCCCACAGCTGGGAATGGTGGGGCTGAGATTCGTCCCCAGGCAGTCCCTGCTCATGCCTACTGCACTCTGCTGTCTCTGTGAGTCACTTCATTACTTTGGCTTCCAAAGGTTTTCAACATGCTATTTTAAGTCACATCAAACTGCCAACCACAGAATGTGCCAGAGCACTGAGTAAATAGAAATGATGACAGCACGGTCCGTTCTTGGTAAATGACTTTCAGCCCAAGGTTGGGCCCCCAGGAGACAGGGACATGTTGCCTGTGAGACTTGGGCTCCTTGGGACCCCTTTGAAGGGTGTTCGAGTGTTTTTTTTTTTTTTCCATCTAGTGCATTGTTACTCATCCTTCAAGACCTAATTTAAATGGCCCCTCCTTTGGACATAGCCCCTGAAATCCAGGCAAGCAGGACACATTGATGGTGGATATGCCAGAGGGCAGTCTGAGAGAATCCTCTGAGGCAAACTATGCCCAAGGCTGGGCTTAACAAGCTCCCAGTGATGTAGGAGTAATAGCAAATATTTCTAGAGTTCTGGCTATATACTACATATATACTATATATACTGGCTTGATCCTCACAAAAACCCTGTGACATAGGTATTTTTATTATCTGTGTTTTACAAACGAGGAAACTGAGAGTCAGAGGTTAAGTAGCATGTCCCAGATCACACATCTGCTGAGTGGTAGAGCCATGATTCAAACCAACATGGGCAGTTTGGCTCCAGTTGCCATGCACTTCACTGCTATAGGATACCACCTGTGTGGCAAAGACAGCTCCATTTAAAGAGCTAAATATTAGAAGGAAGGCTCCAGAAGCAACCGTGGTAACACCAGCCTCTGGGCAGAACCACTTGTCATCTTTACAGGGCCTTCTGCAATTTTCTATGGGGCAGTTCCCAGGGTTATAAGTGTGGTCTCCTGGAGGGAGGAAAACAAGTTGAGGCTTTTGGGGGAGAAAAAAGAGAATAATGTCCTTGAGTATTTACTTTTTTTCCCTAAAAGTTTAGACCCACATTCACTCATTCAGCAACTCATCATGGAGTGCCCACCATGTGCCAAGCACTCTTCTAGCCCTGGAGACACGGTAGCAAATAAAAGCGAGCAAAATCCCTGCTTTCATGGTTTTGCTCTGGATTTTTCTATTTTATTCCAACTATTCCCAACTCTAAATGTACCAAAACATAATAATCTTATGAGCAAATAAACACATACACGTATTTATCATTCACTCACATATTTTTAATGAGACACGGTTTGGTGCAAGCCATGTGGTGTTGGCCTTCGGATTCCCTTTCCGTTCTGACTGTGAGAACTTGGCAAGCCCTCCGCTCCTGGATAAATTTTCTCACCCATAGAAGAATAGGTGGTGCCTTCTACTTCTAGTGTCATCTTTTGTTCTGAGTAGCCTTATTTTACCCAACTATACATTGGGGATAATAATACCTTGACCCCTTTTCTGCCCCAGTTCTCTCCTAACTCTTGAAGCGGGTGTGAGCTTCCTGGAAGTGGATGTGGGGACCTCACTCGCTGTGTTTGGGCACACCTTCCCTCTTTTCCTAGAACCTGCCCTACCTAGCCCCCCTCTCAATACATAGATCCAATATCTATAACTCTACCTCTCAGGAAATTAATTGTAAATACAGTGTATGTTTCAATAACACTTTGAAATGCAAAAATATACATTTAGAAAATTTTCAAACTGGTAAGAAATTTACAAGAATTGTATCAATATGTTTCTCCCCTGAATCATTTGATAGTAAGCTGTCAACCTAATGCCCTATGCCCCCTGAGTTCTTTGGTGTATTTTCCTGCAAAGAAGGACATTCTCCTTTATAACCACAATATAACCATTCAACCCAGGATGTTAATCCTGATGCATCCCTACCATCTAGTCCAAAAACTCCGTTCAGGTGTCTCCAAATTCCCCACCAGTGAATGTCCTTTATAGCAAAAGGATCCAATCCAGGATCATGGTTAGCATTTAATTTTCTTGTCTTTTTAGTCTCCTTCAGTCTGGAACGGTTCCTCTGTCTTTCTTGTTTTTCGTGATCTTGACATTTTTGAGGACTACAGACCATTTCTTTTGTAGAGTGTGCCATAGTTTCAGTTTGTCTGATGTTTCCTCATGATTAGGTCCAAGTTCTGCGTCTTTTGCAGGAATAGCACAGAACTGATGCTGTGTTCTCATTGCATCCTATCAGGTGGCCCATGATTTCAATTTGTCCCATTACTAATGATGTTCACTTTGATCACTTCATTAAGGGGGCAGTATTTGCCAGCCTTCTCCACAGTAAAGTTATTCCCTTTGTAATTGATAAGTATTGTGTGGGGAGGGATGTACTCTGAGACTATGTCAATATCCCATTCCTCATCAAACTTTCGCCCACTAATTTTAGCATCCATTGATGTTTCCTGGCTAACTTAATTATTACTATGATGGTTGCCAAATGGTGACTTTTTTCTAATTCAATCATCCCTTGAACATTTATTAGTTGATTTTTTTAATGCAAGGAGAAGCTTTTCCTTTTCCCTATTTATTCATCTATTTAAAGATGGACCTATGGGTTCGTGTGTTTCAGTAAGACTTTACAAATCTCCCTTCACTGGCTACTCTCAAATCTATTCTGTAACCTTACACTTCTCCCTTCAGCAGAATGTGGGGCAGACAGCAATTGAAAAATTCAGCCTGTTCTCAGAGACCTTGCCAATCTCTCCAAGACACAGAGCCTGATTGCATAAGGTTGACCTCATTGTAACTTAAGGATTTTCATTATAAGATAATGATAGTGAACTTTATTGCACACTTAGACTATGTACTAAGTTGTTTACATGCATTATTTGAATTCACCAATAATACAACTCTGTGAAGTAGATGTTATCATCATCTACGATTTGCATATAAAGGAATCAAAGCATTGAGAAGTTGATTTACTTGCCCAAGGACATACGGCCTGTAAGTGTCAAAGACCTCAATCAGTATGAGTCCTAAACTGCTGCCACTGACCACCTCAATCAGTATGAGTCCTAAACTGCTGCCACTGACCACTTCACTGCCCTGCTCCCATCTTACCTTCTGCAAACACAGAAGTCCCTGAGACCTGCCTGAGTAATCACTTTCCATTTGATCCTCATTTTTATTTGTTGTCTGGGCCAGACTGCCAGCCTCTTCAGCAGTCTGTCCTTGGAGTACAGTTTTCTTAAATCCTTCATGGGGACTGAGGTTACACCAGTTTGCTAAATAAAAACAGAGATTGTCAAACTCCAGGTGTGAAAAGTCAGCAGGTTTCGGAGACTCTGAATTCAATGACAATATAAAATCAGAAGAAAAGAACCCCCCAACCCCCAATGTTAGCTTTAAGATCTTAGGTTTTGGGGCTTAGACTTAAATTGCCCAGTAAATGTTCCAGTCAGAGTAGGGCATGTGCAATGAGGCGGGTTCCACGGTAACATTCCCTTCCCTGCCAACGTATTTGCTGACCTTCGAGACATCAGGCTGCTTGGAGTTAAGCCCCTGAGATTGTACAGTTTGCAATTCATGCTGAAAGTCTGAGGCATTAAGGCCAACACATGGCAAGCCTTCTGTGAGTGTGATTGCAGGAGACTGGTGCTTGGGGACCTCTTTCCCCAACCCCCACCCCTGTTCATTCACTCATTCATTGAATGTTTATTAAGCACTGTTGTCCAGGTGACGTAGTACAAGGTGAGTAAAATCCTTGATCACAGAATTCAGAGTCATCTATTGGAGTGAGACAAGTAACTGGGATTCCAGAAGTATGACTAGTACTAAGGGAATCCAAATACAACCCCTCATTCGACAGCTAGTCTCAAAACTCCATACTTCCCAAATGTCCCACAACCATTATGTGTTCCTGTATTCCTTCACACATTCAGTGAAGGACTATTTACTGATGATATGCTCTGTTCTGGGCACCAAAAGCCCAGAAGGACAGCAGCCCTCAGAGAACTCACTGTCCCGCCCAGGAAATCGTCAAGTGGAGGGACAATGACAGTCCCCATTGGGGACACAGGATTCAAGAAGCACAGAGCAGGAACCCCCACCCAGTCTGGATGAGAGTTAGGGAGAGTTAGGTAAAGAAGGCTCTGAAGGCTTTCCAGAAGAAGCGGCCTTGGAGCTGTGAGGGGAAGTCCACTAGATCAAAGGAGAATCGGGTTTTCGTGAGACCCAGGAGGCCCGGAGAGCAAGACAGCACACAAGATGAAGGCTGGAGCTGAGGGGCTCGGGGAAGATGGGATTCCAGGGGTCATGGGTGCAGTCCAACTAATGGAGACTGAGCTGCAGCCTGAGGAAGGGAGGCTCCTGAGAGCAAATCAGGAAAAGCAGGATAAGGGAAGAGGACCCCAGGCCGTCACTGCAGAGAGCTGATCTAGGCCCTATTTCTCCTGGCCAGCTGGCAATCTCAATGGGGCACAAAACACCCCTGAAGGAATCAAAATGTGGTTCTAGTTACTACAAGTTTTCACCAGATTCCCCTTCCACAACTGGTGAAAAGCAAATAGCTCCTGTCCCTGCTCAAAGGAGTCCTCAAGTGGAGATTGGGGACACATGCATCCACATGTGTTCTCTCTCTCTCTCTCTCTCTCTCACACACACACACACACACACACACACACACACACACATGTCTTGCTAACCGTACTTATCTCTGTTGATATTGTTTGCACAGGCCTGTGCAACTTTCCAGGGGCAGCTACTGGCCAGGACTCTGGCTGGTGACCACATTTGTCATGGCCTTGGCAGCCAGCCAAAAAGTTGAAACCACAAAATTCATGGCCTAGGGCAATTTACTAGAAATACTGATTCACTTTATTGTATTTAAAAGATGTTAAGAGGCCTCCAAAGAAATATCCTTCCGGCCTGCTGTGACCTGCTCCCAGCTTAACCTCTGGATCCTCGAGCTCACTGTGGCCAGCAGCCTCGGCTGTCTTTCCCAGTGACTGCAGGGAGGGTCCTCAGCACTCTGCTGTCCTGTCACCCTGAGAGCTACAGAAGGAGGGGTCTGGAGAGGGAGGTGAGACTTCTGATCAGAATTTCACCTTAAGAGCCCAACCGTGCAGCGCTTAGGAAATCCAGTGCTGTGTTATGTAAACTCCATAGGCTAACCTTGGTAGATCACAGCTTTACTGCTTTCAACCTTTGCGACCTTGGGCATGACACACAAGCTCTCTGAACCTCGGCTTCCTCTTCAGTAAAATTAGAATAAGCCAACCTTGAAGGCTTTGAGGGATGGTTAAACAAGATGATTGATGTAAAAGCACTCTGTAAACTCAGAAATAATATTTCTGTTGTTATTTTTTTCTCTGCCCAAAGGAAAGACCTGAGAGAGAGCCAAATGGTTAGCTACTCAAGGCAGAAATGGCAGCAGGAATTGCTGGAGAGACAGAGAGGATGCCAGGGCTCTTGGCAGAGAAGAGACTTGCCTGGCAGAACTGGGCAGTTGGCCAAGCAGACTTCAGGACCACAGTCTCCTGGTGGCCTTACGTGGGGTGTGCCCTTCACCTCGTCCTCCACTCTGATTTTCCCAGGCTGTCTTCTGAGAATGCCCAGGCGTCCACGAGATCCAGTGCCTGGAGTCAGCCCCACTGTGCTCAGTACTCAGGGCTGTTTTTCTCCAAGAATGCAGCACACAGTCATGATTGGTATCAACTTTTAACTCATGCCATCCCCATAAGGAAGAACAATTATGATTAACCCCATTTTACAGATGAAGTGATTGGAGCCTAGAGAGGTTCAAAGATATGCTCAAAGTCACAGTCAATGGTATTTACCTTCCAGTATCCCAACGATGTTTTCAAAATGTATTTATTCAGTCAACACATATTTATTGACCACGTACAACCACCTAGAGTTGTTCTAGGGGAAGGGGATGCATAGATGAATAACAACAACAAAAGTTGCCAAAATTCCTGCCCTTAGAGAATACATACATTCTAGAGAGGGGAGAAAGTAAATTAACTTGCAGAGAAAGGTATTAATAAGCAAGCTAATTCCCCATAGAAGTAGGTGTTAGAAAGACAATAAAAGAGGGAAGATCTTTCCAAGCAGGAGGAAAAAGATGAAGAGGAGGAGGTGGTGGTGGTGGTGGTTGAGCCGATACCACTTGATAGATGAGGAGAAAGAGTTTACAGGCAGCAGGATGAAGAGGAGACATAGAGAACAGACTTGTGGTTGTTGGGGTGGGAGTGGGGAAGGGATGGAATGGGAGTTCGGGGTTAGCAGATGTAAACTAATATATGTAGAATGGATAATCAATAGGGTCCTCCTGTAGAGCACAGGAAACTATATTCAATACCCTGTGATAAAAAATAATGGAAAAGAATATGAAAAAGAATGTGTGTGTGTGTGTGTGTGTATATATATATATATATAAAACTGAATCACTTTGCTATATAGCACAAATTAACAGAACATTGTAAAATAAATTTTTAGAAAAAGAGAAACAGTTTCCGTGCAAAGTGATAAAAAGGGAGAGTTTCCAGGCAGAGGGACGAAGAGGAAGAGTTTCCAGGCAGAGGGAGTGACAAGTGAACAGGCCCTAAGGCAGGACTGAGATCTACAGGAAGAGAGAGTGTCCAAGGGCCAGTGTGACTGGAAGGTCATGAATGAGGGGGAAGAATGATAGGAGATAAGATCCAGGAGAGATCGGCAGGAGCCAAACATGGAGGGCCTTGTAGACCAGTGTAGAGAGTTTGAATTGTATTCTAACTACGTTGGGAAACTATGGAGGGCTTGAGGATGTTATGATGTGATTTCTTTTGTGTTATGATACCTACTCATCTTGTGTGAAACATAAGATTTAAGCTCTGTTAAGACATGTTAAGTAGCTCAAAATGGAGCCACAGTAGCCAACGTGAACTTCCATATTAGTTATTTTAAAACATCCGCTGCAGGACTGCGAGTGTCTTAGAGTGATAAACTAAGAGGGTTATGTGAGATAAGAAGTTTGATGGGCAATGTATGTCACTGGAACAGAAAGAGCAACTGATAGTGTCAAGGTCCCCTCCCCTGAAGTAACTCTTACCCTTAGAAAGGGACCACTGAGCCCAGTCACTTGAAGGGTCCTCGCTGGAGGACCCAGCTCCACGCTGCTGGGAGCTCTTTAGAGGGTCGCTGCCCAAGGCTCTGTGGGAGCAGAAGGTGACTCCTGCTCACACTTGTGAGACCCATGGCCAGACCTGTGGCCGGACCCGAGCCCGCTTGCTGCTCATGCGGAGATGCCTCCTTCCTGGACTCCTCCTTGGAGTGGTTCCTTACCCCCCTTTCTGTTTTCTGTACTCTGCCCAACCTGTGTTGGGTGCTAATTGTGGGCCATAAGCTGAGTGATCTGTGAATTGAATATTGGCTACGCTTGGTATATCTCCAGTCCTGTGGTTCTTCCCTGGCCTCACCACTGGGCCCTGTGACAAAACAGGGATTCACATGATCTGGCCAAAAGGTGGGGAAAATGGGAGGGAACAAGAGTGGCTGGAAGCAGGGAGATGGGTCAGGTAGCCATCGAAATAAGTAGTTCTGGCACGAGGAGATGATGCTCTGACTGCAGCTGCCAATGCTGGAGACAGAGCGAGGTGGGTAGATTCGGGATTTGCTGATGCACTGAGGATGGAGTAGTGAAAAGCGAGGAATCAAAGGTCGGAGAGGAACTGGTTGAGGTGGGGGGGCACGGAGCCATTCCTGAGAAGGAGAAATCAGGTGAAGAAGTAGGTTGGTGGGCAGGTAGAGGTGTGCAGTGAGACCCATGAGTTGGGGTAGGCCACGTTAAATTTTAGAGATCTGTTCTAGGCACTGAGGGTTAAATGATGGACAAGAATGCATACAGTCCTGTCTTCATTTCAGCTGTGGTCTCCAATAGAGGGTCTTAATTGGGGTCTATGAACATGCTTGAGAGGAGTCTGTGGACCTCCTGAAATACCATCACTAAATGTCCCTCCATCTGAATCCTTTTGGGACTGTGATCAAAACTATTGATTTCCTCAGAAAAAAAACAGACACACACATATACACACACACTTACACAGTAGGGCTTTTACTCCCTACTGTAAAACTTATATTGTAATGCTATTGAACTCTACGCAGAGCCCTGCATCTACTCAGCGACTTCGCATCTCCTAGCCTTTGCTCAGAAAGTCCCCGCCACCCAGAAGGACTTCCCTTTCATCTCATGTCCCTGGTGCTTAACTAACCTCTGATCATACTTCTTATCTCTGTGCCTTTCCCTGAATGAGAAATACACACCTGGTCCAGGCCCTCCTTGAACTGATGGTCTAGCCAGGGATACACACATCAAACAAGGAATGACCATAAAGTGGGATGACTGCCTTGAAGGAGAAGTACAAGGTGCTGGGGAACAGGGAAATCTAACCTCGTCATAGGTGATGGTGGTGGAATCCATCAGGGGAGAGTTCCTGGAAGCAGTAATCTCAACATCAAGAACGGGAAGAGAAATGGCATGAGGCGGGGGGGAGGGGGACAGGGAAGAAAAGAGTGTGTCTGGCAGGGAGAGGGCATTTCTAAAGGCCTGGGGTGAGGGCACCACGGAGTAAAGGGAGATACTGGGGAGAGGGCCTCGTAGTTCGAGTAAAGGTTCAATGGGAAGACATTGAGAAGTTTTAAGTGGGACAGGATGTGATGAGATTTGCACTGGCGAAAGAGCACTGACTGCTGGGTGCAGCGTGGATAGGGTAGGGGCCGAGAGGAAAGCTGGCGGCCCTAGTCCTGCTGTAACCATCCCAGGGACAGGTGAGTGTGCAGGAGGAGGGACCTGCCACTTCCTTCCTCCCACTCCACCTTAAGCCCATTTTGAAACCACAATCACTTCTACCAACACAAAGTGCCTTATTTTCCTCTTCCAGGTGGCCAAGATTCATCCTTTCTTCCCCATATGCCATTTGGGCATCTGATGGAAAAGAGAACACGTCCCAGAGAATACATCCCTGCTCCATAGAAAAAAAAAATGTGTTTAGACCACACCTTTCTTCAGAACCCTCTAAGCCTGACATTCTGAATTGCTTGGAAGCACTTATTGCCACGGGTGATGAGTAGTGGGGCTTGCAAGTCCCAATATGGCATTCTCAGGCCACACTCCCATCAACCTGGCAGGAAGCAGAGAAATGTGATGTTTCTGGGGTGTGGGGGAGGGTGTTGGGGGGCCCACAGAGAGAGAGAGCTTGGATGTCTCAAGTTGAAACAAAAGATTTCTCTCAAGACTGGAGGTACAGGAAGAATGTAGCATTTGTTTCTGGTTTATAATTAACTGGTGGAGTAGTCATAGGGGTAGATTTTGGAGACAGTGATGTTTTCAAAATCCCTTTTGCGGTTTCCTGTGCTTCAGGGTTTATTAGTGTCCAAAGGTTGGAGACCCTGTCTAAAACGTACTCAGGGCATTGGAAATAATTCATGGGATCATATCCTTCTAGCATATGCATGGCATAGGTTTTGAACACAGGCTCAAGAGTCAGACTGCCTAAATTCAAAACGTGACACTGCCACTTAGCTGGGCAACATTGGTTAACACAACCTCTGTGAGCCTCTGTTTACCCATTGGAAAATCAGGATGCTAATATTATCAACTTCACAGGATTGTTGTGAGGGTAAAATAAGATGCAAAGTACCTGGTACATCATGTTAATAGTAGTTACTGAATACTTACTATTACCTGTAATGAATCTGGCAATTCAAACTCCCTCCCCACCCCCAATATTTGTTATCTTACTTCTTATGCTACAAACACTTTGAGACTTCCTTAAATTTTCTGGAAAAAGGAGTCTCAAACAAGATTAGCCTTAAAAGAATGAAATTAGAACACTTCCTAACACCATACATAAAAATAAACTCAAAATGGATTAAAGATCTAAATATAAGACCAGACACTGTAGAACTCTTAGAGGAAAACATAGGCATAACACTCTATGACATAGATCAAAGCAAGATCCTTTTTGACCCACCTCCTAGAATAATGGAAGTAAAAACAAAAATAAACAAATGGGACCTAATGAAACTTAAAAGCTTTTGCACAGCAAAAGAAACCATAAACAAGACGACAACCCTCAGAATGGGAGAAAATATTCGCCAACGAAGCAACTGACAAAGGATTAATCTCCAGTATATACAAGCAGCTCATGCAGCTCAATATCAAAAAAACAAACAACCCAATCCACAAATGGGCAGAAGACCTAAATAGACATTTCTCCAAAGAAGACATGCAGATGGCTAACAAACACATGAAAAGATGCTCAACATCACTAATCATTAGAGAGATGCAAATCATAGCCACAATGAAGTATCACCTCACACCAGTCAGAATGGCCATCATCAAAAAATATAGAAACAGTAAATGCTAGAGAGGGTGATGAGAAAAGGGAACCCTCCTTCACTGTTGGTGGGAATGTAACATGATACAGCCACTACGGAAAACAGTATGGAGCTTCCTTAAAAAACTAAAAGTAGAACTACTATATGACCCAACAATCCCACTACTGGACATATACCCTGAGAAGACCATAATTCAAAAAGATACATGTACCACACTGTTCATTGCAGCACTCTTTACAATAGCCAGGACATGGAAGCAACCTAAATGCCCAACAACAGATGAGTAGATAAAGAAGATGTGGCACATATATACTCAGCCATAAAAAGGAATGAAATTGAGTTATTTGTAGTGAGGTGGATGGACCTAGGGTCTGTCATACAGAGTGAAGTAAGCCAGAAAGAGAAAAACAAATACCATACGCTAACGCATATATATGGAATCTAAAAAAACGGTACTGATGAACCCAGTGGCAGGACAAGAATAAAGACGCAGAGGTAGAGAACAGACTTGAGGACACTGGTGGTGGGGGGGGGGAGTTGGGACAAAGTGAGAGAGTAGCATTGACATAGATACACTACCAAATGTAAAATAGCTAGTGGGAAGCTGCTGCATAACACAGGGAGATCAGCTTGGTGCTTTGTGATGACCTAGAGAGGTGGGGTAGGGAGGGTGGGAGGGAGGCTCAAGAGGGAGGGGATATGGGGATATATGTATAAATAAAGCTGATTCACTTTGTTGTACAGCAGAAACCGGCAAAACAGTGTAAAGCTATTATACTCCAATGAAGAGCTGGGGAAAAAAATTAGCCTAAAAACCAATCCTTGGAGCTATGAAAGAATTGATTTGTTTTCTAATGTGATTGATTTTGCTCAATCTAAGGAAACACAAAAAAGTGGAGAAAAACAATGTTACATTTTAAAGTTTGTATCATAATGCAGAAAAGGAGTAAATGTTTAAAAAGACAAACTCAGTGCCATTCACAATGAAACTGGAAAGCACAAAACACTAACAATGGTTGTGTCTGAGTGATGAAGCCATAGCTGTTCTCTTTTGTTTTTTCAACAGATCTGCATTTTCTAACTTTCTTTTAAGGAACACATATTACTTACACACATTTTTTAAAGTTATAAATAAAAAGAAGAGAAAAAGCAGTGAAAATGCTGTCTTAAACTTCAATCTGAACGTTCATAGCAGTGCAAAAGAAGGTAGTTACAGCTTCAAAAAATTAACTGGTTTAATTCATGCTGTTTATTCACTGAGAGTTAATTTAATATACTTATCCTAGAAAATAATGCATTATTCAGTTTAATCAATATTCATTTGTTCTTTGCATAATTATATTTGCAAAAGCATTTATTAACAATGTGCCTGCAGACTCACAGGGAAAGGCCATGCTATAAGTAGAGTAAAATTTTTGAAATAAAGGAAAAACAGTGAATTTACCACCAACATTAGACAAATGATTGATTCTAATATGCTGCAGGTTTCCATTTAAAATGCAGCCAGGAGTCTTTTGTATATGTGTTTTCATTGGAAGCAGCAATAGATACACTGTCAAATTAATGAATATCATGTTAATTCAGAAGGAAATTGAATCTGGGTTGCTATTGAATAGTTGGCATATTGGTGCACGTGACACTGGCTCTACATAACCTCAATTGACTGGAGCAGTCAATGCTATGGATATTTGCAAATGTTTGTTCTTGTGTAGCTAAGAAATACATATTTTTCCATTTAAATCCAGGTGCTTAACGTGATGTAGACACAGATAAAGACTCATGTTAGGTTTTTTAAACATCGGGACTTGAAAAAGTCACCTTTTAGGAATAAAGAGAAGTTTCTCATGAATGAGTTCTATTAGCATTGTTGAATTTTTCTTTGAGAATGTTTTTTAGATTGTGACTATTATTTTTTGATTCATTTTATGTTATTTTTCAGAGCTCAAACTTTCAAGAAAAATATGGGAAACTGGATTTAGAGAATTATTCACTAACCTGCATATGACGATAAGGACAATACACCCTTTGGAGAATGGGTAATGTTACAGTGGTACCTTCACTTCCATTGTATTTGTTTAGTATTTTTTAGCTGAAATATAGTTGCAAATATTTTTTTAAAATAAAGCAACGAATTGAAGCTCTTTTCAGCTAGGTTGGAAACTTCCAGGAAAATACAGCTTGGGGGAGGCTGGGGTAAACACTAAAGACATAATACAGTATTTTCACTTCCAGATTGGAGAACTAACCCTGAAGAATTTTACATGGTTCTTTCCATGATATACAACTTAAACATTTTTTTATCCTAAGGAGAAATGTCTAAAGACTTATATTCCAGTATTATTCAGAAACAGCTATAGGAGAAAGGTGCCTACTAGTAGTAAGGTAATACCCCACAAATGGGGGAAGGTTGAGGAGAAAAAGTAGCATTAAGAAACTTTTCGGGACTTCCCTGGTGGCACAGTGGTTAAGAATCCACCTGCCAACGCAGGGGACGCGGGTTCGATCCCCGCTCCAGGAAGATCCCACATGCCGTGGAGTAACTAAGCCCGTGCGCCACAACTATTGAGCCTGCTCTCTAGAGCCCGTGCACCACAACTACTGAGCCCATGTGTCGCAACTACTGAAGCCCACACGCCTAGAGCCCGTGCTCCACAACAAGAGAAGCCACACCACAATGAGGAACCCGCGCACCACAATGAAGAGTAGCCCCAGCCCGCTGCAACTAGAGAAAGCCCATGTGCAGCAACGAAGACCCAATGCAGCCAATAAATAAATAAGTAAATTTTTTTAAAAAAAGAAACTTTTCATTGTCAGAATGGTCATGGATATCTTCCGAATATAGGTGGATCCCATTTAAACGCAACTCATTAGGTGGAATATACTTACAGAAGTAACAAAGTATGGTAATAATCCTTCAGCCAGCATCTGATGTGTCTACTATGCAAAAAGATAAATTCTCCCTACTGAACTTAAAAGGGCATTGAGCAAACATTGCAACTCCTGGCAGCCTTGAACAGAGTAATTAAATAAACAAACAGTGAAGGGATTTCCTATAAGACAAACCCCTCTACAGAAGGGGCAGCTAAATGCTTTGAGTTTTCAAAGAAAATATTTATCTAGGGAGAGGTGAGCAATGGAATACATTTAACAACTAAGATAACACACAGGACATGCCTCCTTCGCATGTAATCAGAGCAGTGTTTCTAATTGTTGACTATGAAAGGACAAATTATCTTAAATTATGGGAATTTTGAAAGCCTTGTCATGTTTTTAATGTGGTTAAAAAAACAGGCAAACACCTTTTCATGTTCTAAAATATGATTTGTATAACTTCTTAATGGCCAGAGAATCCTCATGACAACAGCTCTAACTTTATGACAGAGGTTGATAAGGGCAACATGGTATAATTTACAAAACCAGTCATCAGAGCCAACATTTCTGGAAGCATCAGTTCAAGAAAGGCAAGCACATCTGTGCCTGAAGTGGCTAGGTCCCAGCTTGCCAAAGGCACCTACCGGGCCACCTCTCTGTTCAATGCAGTCAATGCCAGATCAATCATTTTTATCAGTTGGCAAGGCTGACAATGATTTCTCAAAACCTAAATATCATTTTCAAATTTAAATGTAGATGCAAGCTTTCTTTAACAAACCTAAGAAAAACGTTTACAGTTCCTGAATTCCATATCAAACTCGGAGGCTTCTCAGTTTGTGATTTTAGAAATGACCCTTAATATCATGGATGGGTCCAAGGGACCTGCTTTTCCCCTCCTCAGCCAGCACAGTCTTAGGAGTTTGTTAAAGAAAAACTTCATTTGAATATCCTGCCAGATCAGCACAGGTACAGTAGGCCACGTAAAAAAATAGTTTACAACCCAACTCGAGGTCGAAGCGTTGTGACTTTAGTTCTTAAAGACACATGCCTACTTTGCAGATGCCCATTGGTCAGTGTTCATCCTTGTCGATCAGGGGCACTATCTCTTATGCAAGGGAGAACTTTCCCAGTTGAGGAGACATTGTATCGAGAAGGGATCATCTCAGAGAAATGAAGGTCCTGTAGGACACAGAGTTAGTTACTCAGGTGCCAGCAAACTCACCTGATAATCCAGCTGTAGACTCCAGAGGGCTGCAGCTGGATAAACGAAGCTGCTTTGTCATTTACTTAAAAAAACAATAAACACTCTTCCAAATCCAAGGAGAAACAGTTTTATAAAGGATCCCAAGGAATGTATTCCATGTCACCCAGAGGGGTTTTTAACTTTTTCACGCTTATGACAATTTCTTGCCAAATTGAAGAACTACCATGTTATTTTTACAAATACACTTGTTAAACCGGGAGATCTTTTAGGTTAATTACCCTGTGATTTAACAGCTGCTATGGTAATGCCATTGTATGCAAAGATAACGATACAGTCATAGCTAATCTTTGCCGCTATCTGCAGCCGGTCTCAGTGTTATCCTTTACTTAGCAAAACTTGGTATTTCCTACCCAATTCCACTCCCACCAATATGGCAATGTTATACCGTGATTCGTATATTTATTGCAGCTGTACATCTCTCATAAGGCTGCATTCCTTAAGTGGGCTGGCTGCAGGGATGATTTTCTAGAACTGTGAATTTGTTTAAAACAGACAGTAAAAAGTTGTATAACATCAAGCAATGCTGCTCTTAATTTTTTAAAACGAGCCATCCCAAATGATCCACCTCCAAAATCCTGCCAATCCAATAAGAAAAATATACCTGTGTTCAAATTAAGCCACTTATTTAAAACTTTTTAATAGGAAAACTTTCAAAATATACAAGTAAAGAAAATAGTACAGTGAACCCCCATTGCCACAACCTGAGCAGTAACTATGATTTTGCCATACTTGCTTCACCTCTTCACCTCCTACCTGTGTTGGGCTGCTTTACCATTTTAAAGCAAATACCAGAATTGTGTCATTTCACCTCTGTGTACTTCAGGATACCTTTTAAAAAAACATGGGCATTTTCTTAGATAACCAGAATGCCATTTTCATAGAGAATATAATTAATGACAATATCTTGTCATCATGTAATACCCAATTCATACTCACATTTCCCAGATTTCCTCCAAATTCAAACCACTCCATTTAATCATTCCTCTATGGGAATAAGGACGACATCGGGTTAGAGCTCCTTACCAAATTTTCTATATGGAACGACCCTTCCAGTCCACACCCCAGGGCCCCACACTTGGTAGGGGCTCAGTCAATGTTTGTTGAATCTGGCCTTTCTCTTGTTTGAGGAAAGAAATCAAAAGTGACACAAGGAAAGGTAGTTTTTCCAGGGCAGCTGCAGCTCCTGGAATTGAAGCCCGAGAAAGCTGCTATTGATTTCTGTAGCCTTCTGCCCAAGTGCAGTAATTCTCCTAGTGAATATTGCAGGCATATTGAAAAGGCCACCTTCCTAGCTGTCTCTGTTCACTGTGTGCATCTGCAGTTAATTGAGAGGCTGATTAAAGAATCAACTAACCCAAATTGAGTTGTTTTGTTGTCTCCTTTTTCATTTGATTCAGCTATAAAAGATTAAGTAAATGCACTTCCCCTCCCTCCCAAAGGTGCAAAATCTCGAATGCATGCCAGCTAACTGTTCTCTCCTATGACTAATTGATGTTTTGCACTCACAGCCTTGAAAAATAATCCTTTCCATGCCCAGTGATGGTTGTAATGAGATATATTATGCTGACAGCTTGAGCCCTCACAAAGGTATGGAACTCAGCGTGTAAATAATTGTGTCTGCAATTTTAAAATTTCCTACAAACGGTGCACTGTTTAGGATGGAGGCTGTGCTTGCCAACACTTGGCCAGCTGTGCCCAAAGGTGCAGCTCAGACACTGTTTGGCCCCGGAGCCTTTAACCAGCCATGTGTAACCTGGGGCTGCTGTATAAGTTGCCTGGCACCTAGCACCATGCTTGGCAAATGGGGATTAGTCAACAAATGTTTGTAGGATGAATGAATGAATAAATGCATAAGTGAGGACAAAAAGAAATCAGTCTTAACACAGCAAAGGTTTATTTCTTACCAAAGAAAGAAAAAGAAAAACTATATCAGCCCAGTCCCAGATGAGCACACAGGACGCTAGCAGCTCTGACTGTGCTCAATCCCATGTGCAAAGAGCAGAGGCGATTGGTTGACTCATTTCAAATGAGTCTTTAATGTGTTTTTTCCTCAAAAGATCTGGTCATCTCCCCATCACTCACAAATTCGTATTTTTAATTCTGGATAAGAAAGTAAAAAATTCTTTGTTAAAAAATTCTCTAAAACCATAAATAACAATGTTTCAGTTAGGAAAAACATGAAGACAGATGGACTCAACTGGAACTACTGGGTGGCCTTGTGGATGAAGGATTGAGGCAGGAGCTGCTGAATGGTACAAAGGTTTATACAAGACCTCTCGAACCATGCCTCTCCAACTACCCTTTGACCTAGTAATCCCACGTATGGGACTATATCCCATGGAAATAAGCCAAAAGGCAAAACCTAATTTTATAAGGATATTTATAGCAAAGGCACTTATAATAGAGGAAAATTGGAAACAACCCAAATGCCCAACAGAAAAGGGACTGCTAAGCCAAGAATAGCATATCAACTCAGTGGTTCACCACACAGCCATTAGAGCATTGAGCAGGTGGTTAGTTTCAATGTGTGGCAATGTCTGCATGAAATAATGGTAATTAGAAAAAGTAGAACACAAAACATCATGTGCCCAGTGATTACAACTCTGCAAGAATATACCTGGTATTTTGAAAAGGATCAGAAAGTTATCCAGAGTGATGTAAACAGAGTTGTAAGTTCACTGAATTCCTTTTCTGCCTTGTAGATGGTTAAATGTGTAACACATGGAAGGAAGGAAGGAAGGAAGGAAGGGGGGGAGGGGGGAGGGGGAAGGAAAGGAGAAGAAACTGCTGACTGCAAAGGGGGACTGGTATTTGAAACATTCTTTTATTCAGAGATGTTCATTAGTTAAGAAACATCAGAGAGAAATACAAGTGGGAAATCAGGAAGACTGAAGAACATCTAAATGTAGCCTATATGCCTAATAGAAAGTCGAAATTCATTTGGAAGAAAATCCTTCTGAATGCCTTGCAGCATTGGATCAACAATTGGAAGCCATAATGACCAAGATGTGTTCAGACTCCTACAGGGAAAGACGACTTCCCTCGGCCAGCAGTGTGTGTTCCTTAGCGAACCACTTTTCAAGTGACGATGTCACCATTAAAGAAAAAAAAATCAGCATCTGCAGAATTCAGCATCACCCAGCGGAAAACAGCATGCCAAAACCTTTAGAATTGATTTCTGTGCATTTACAGCATACCTTCTAGATTCTGTGGCTTAATCACTAATGAAAATTAGAAAGCATTAGTTTTGGCTCGTATTTACAGGATGACCCCTGCCACTAAAGGGGGGAGGGTCTTGGAAAATAAGTAAAATCATTGCCTTAAGACTTAGTCCTAAACGTTCGCTCTAGGACATCTTCAGAGATGTTTTAAAATCTTTTGTCCATGCTAAAATCAGCCTTCGTTTTTGCTGATTTTTTCTCAGTATTTCTTACAAATGCAATTATAATTGAGAAGTGAGGATAAAATGTGTTTTGGAAGAAAGAGCAGCACATGCCTGTGTCTGTTGTAGCATTTTAAATATTACAGGACCAAATCCAGGGGGAAAAATCCCTTAAAATCATTTTAGGTATCATGACATCCAATATCAACATGCAAGTTGGGAAGAAGCCAAAGATGATGACAGACAGCTGAAATGTGTTTGATCTGAAAGTTTTCATTTATGCCACCATCTTATTGCTGCAAAGGGATGACAGCAAAATGGTGGCTGCCTATACAGTGTTTCTGTGAACAGGATGTATGTAAAACAGCCACCCCCTGTGAGGTGGTTAATATGCCGCCTAAGCCTTAAAAGCAGCGCCCTTGCCGACACACGGACTGACTCTCTGGCATTTGTGCTGATATTAAAGTTGCAAAATCAAATATTAAGAAGCCATATTTTTCTCAAAGGAAAAAGATTTACCAGTTTAATTAAACAGCACATCCCCTTTTTTTTGCACATCCCTCTCTTCCCTCCCCCATTGCCCCCTGGGGAATAGAAAGACTTCTGGTGCTACAAGAAACCTAGAGCTCTAAGGAGCCTAAGTGCTTTGACTGTGTTTGTGAGCATGAGATCTATTTAAAGACAAGTGACTAGGTCTTGCTTTTCTTCTTTTAGCCACCGTTGGAGGTGCATATAGTGTGATTTCCTCTTAGTTGTTGAACAAGCAGTGATTCTGTCTATTTTGTGATTTTTTTTAAGTGAGAGAATAAAGAAGTAGACACCAATCAGTCCCCTGACCCGAAACAAAGCACTCGTTTTTATTCTCTATCCTTTGTCTCTGCCTCCTCCCATACTCTCTCAGATTCTAAAGAAGTTCATCATCTCTGCCTTTTCACATGCACAGATTGTGGGTGTGTGGGTGTGTGTTATTAAGTCTCCTTCGCTATAAAATAGAGATAATACTTCTTGTTCTACTTCACCTCATAGGGTTCTTATGAGGATAAAATGAGATCAAGGATGTGACAGTGCTTTGAAAAAAGTTAAAACACACTAAAATTGAAAGTAATTGTGATGGGCTTCCTACGTGGCATGGTGGTTAAGAATCCGCCTGCCAGTGCAGGGGACATGGGTTCGATCTCTGCTCCAGGAAGATCCCACGTGCTGCGGAGCAACTAAGCCCATGTGCCACAGCTATTGAGCTGGTGCTTTAGAGCCCTTGAGCCACAACTATTGAGCCCATGTGCTGCAACTACTGAAGCCCACGTGCCTAGAGCCCATGCTCTGCAACAAGAGAAGCCACGACAATGAGGAGCCCGCACACCACAATGAAGAGTAGCCCCCACTCACCGCAACTAAAGAAAGCCCGCGCACAGCAAAAAAGACCCAACACAGCCAATAAAATAAATTAAAAAAATAAAAAAATAAAATGTAAATCTGTATATCAGCCCCTACTTCAAACCAGTCCTTCCCCATCACTTACAAAAAAATAAAGTTCAAACTTCTAAAAAAAAAAAAAAAAAAAAAGGAAAGTTATTGTGATGGCCATCTTTTCCTTTGAGATCTTGATACTATTTATGCTACAGGCAGAGTGTTGAACTAGAGAATTTCTACGTTTTGATAGGTATTTGCTGAAAGTAAAATAGTTTTCTAATGAATTTAACCCATTTTAGTAACATTTGTCCTTTAGACGGGTTCTCACATTATTCCCAGGTTGATCACTCTTGAAGCTTTGGTTTAGTTCTGTGCTTCAAAAGTGGAAAGAAAATGACCAAGGGAGCTCCCAGTTCAGCTTAGGCAAAGGAGAGGAATGTGGGCAACAGCATGGGTAGGAGGGAGCGGAAAATAGGCTCTTTCATCACCAGTTACTTCTGGAAAAGTATGCCTGGGGAGGGGAAAGAGGCTTGGATACCATTTTCTTTGGCAAAAGGTAATTAGATAAGTATAATTCTTTATTCCAAAATCTTGTTTGAAGTATTCTTTGGAAAGTGCTGGGGTGCCCCTGGAACTGAGTCGGTTTGTAATTAAGACCATGACCTCAAGTGGCTGCTACTGAGTTGTAAGGAATATCAGTTCTCCAAAGCTGGGTGACTGCATTCACAATCGAAATAAAATGGTAGGCTTGCTCGAGAAAGCTTTATTCAAAGACCTTAGTAAGGCTTTCTTCAAAATGGCTGGCTCTGTTGTCCTGCAGTCCCACATTCGAGCATACATTG
This sequence comes from Hippopotamus amphibius kiboko, assembly GCF_030028045.1. Classification (NCBI taxonomy): domain Eukaryota; kingdom Metazoa; phylum Chordata; class Mammalia; order Artiodactyla; family Hippopotamidae; genus Hippopotamus; species Hippopotamus amphibius. Next base: position 16,292,290 of record NC_080203.1, on the reverse strand, counting down.
CACAGTCTGAGAAGGGGGGGGCAGGTTTCCCAGGTGTCAGACCCCTGGCAAATCTCCATCTCTTATGGGGCACGGGCATCATCCTTCCTTACCTTCACACATTCAGCACTTCGGCTGTTCTACGTTGGTCTCCTAAAGCTTCCACGTCTACACCCACTGCGGACTCCTGAGCGGTCACTGAATGGGCATTTGGAGGTGTCACATGAGGATGCCACTTATTTCAGCAGTGTTAATTTTTTGGATACAACCCTTCTGGCAATTTTTCATTTTGTATCCAGTCTTTATAAAAGTGAATGGATACAAAGAACAAACTGGTGCTTGCCAGATTGGTGGTGGGGGTTGGAGGGATTGGGCGAAATAGGTGAAGGGAGTTAAGAGAGATAATCTTCCAGTTATAAAATAAATAAGCCACGAGAATGTAATGTACAGCATGAGAAATATAGTCAATAATACTGTAACACTTTTGTGTGGGGACAGATGATTACTAGAATTGCCATGGTGATTGGTTCATAACGTGTTTGATTGTTGGATAACTATGTTGTATGAGTACAATGGAAACTAACACAATATTGTATGTCAACTATACTTCAATTGAAAGAATAATAAAGTAATATGCAGATACCAAGAAAATAAATGACTAGAAAGTGGAAGACAATAATAAAAGTTTTGATACTAGTGAGAAGAAGCTCGAGTCTCTTAGACATAATATGATTGAGATAAAGACGGAAATCATTACAAGGTCCAAATTTAGACACTCATTAATCTTGGTCTTTGGATTCAGTTTTTTGACTTAGGATACTAGAGGCTCAACTATGAAGGAAAAGAACACAGAGAATGTGTACAGAAGGCTGTGAATGTATCCTTCAGATTGATGTGGGTTTTTCAATACTAGTTTTCATTTTCTGGGAATGGGACACCCCTACCCTACCCCATATCACGTAAGACAATTTTCCACACTCTCAAACTTCTACATGTGTTTTTAGGAGTCCATTAGGTGTGAAAGCAGGAGACTGTGTATACATCAGGAATTGTGGCACCAACTGCATTCTGGTCAGTTTCTCTCTGTCCCATGGACATAAAAATTCAGTCCTTTAATTGTACTGTTTCTCTGCCTGGAAGAGCCTTCCTCTCCTTTATCCTGATCCATTTCCTATCCATCAGTCCAGCGCCACCTCCTCCACGTAAGCTGGCTTGGCACGTGAGGAAACTGAGGCTTGGAGAAGTTAAATGACCTGGCCAAGTTTACATAGTTAGTAAGTGGAGGAGTCAGGTAACTAATGCAAGCAGTCTGACTTGAGGGCACATACTCCTATACTGACCTAATACTGTGCTCGTTGAGCATGCTTTCAAATGCTTTAACCTTGAAAATCTAAAGTATATTTTGCCAAATACTTTGGTCTAGTTTATTTTATTTTATTAATTACTTTATTGGCTGCATTGGGTCTTTGTTACTGCACACAGGCTCTCTCTAGTTGCAGAGAGTGGGGACTACTCTTCATTGTGGTGCGTGGTCTCCTCTTTGCAGTGGCTTCTCTTGTTGCAGAGCATGTGCTCTAGGTGCTTGGGCTTCAGTAGTTGTGGCACATGGGCTCAATAGTTGTGGCTCACGGGCTTAGTTGCTCCGCGGAATGTGGGATCTTCCTGGAGCAGGGATTGAACCCTTGTCCCCTGCATTGGCAGGTGGATTCTTAACCACTGCACCACCTAGGAAGTCCCTTTTGTCTATTTTAAACAATTTTATTGAAGTATAATTTAGGTCCTATAAAAAACATCCATTTTAAGTGTACGGTGCCTTGGTTTTTAAACTCTTCTGCACTTTTTGAGAAGTGAAATATTTTGTTTCATGTTTACTTAGTTTACCAAAATGTAATGTCATAAAAATATTTGGTATTTAAGAATCCTCTGGTTCTTCGCTATAATTTACTTTTCTTAGAAACAGTAACTGCAATTAGCGTAATGTAAATACTATCCGACCCCAACCAATTTGAGTTCTGTTCAGCACTTCTAGCTATTAGTTCTCAAGTGGGTTCAAAAATCAAACACAGTATGAAATTTAAGCAATGGAATTTCTAAACCAGATTCTCCAGTATAGATTAAAAATTCATCTTGAGAAGATCACTGCTAAATTTGGTCAAAAGAAACATGCTAAAGACTTGAAAGAATCCAGTGGAGTTACCATTCTGATGCATCACTAGTGCCTGCTTGACGCTAAAACAAAATGCTAAGATGTAAAAAAGCTACCCCCTGCAGTGGGACTGAACCAATTTTGATTCGGTTTTGAGCTGGATCACAGAGTCTCCTCTGAGTTGCAAGGGAACCAAGTGGTAAAGTTATGCAAACCTTTTCTGGTAGGTAAATGCCCTCAGCAACATGCAGCTTCTGCTTGAGCACTTGATGGAGATCTCACTACCTGTCTTGACAGCCCAAGAGAAGCCTCAATCATGAGAAATCTTTCCTTTAAGTCGAATACAAATCTACTGCTCTATAACTCCCGCTAATTTGTCTTTTTGCTGCTTTCCAAAACAATCCGGAAAACAATCCTTTCCAAGTTCCTAGCTCCTCTAATATTTGAAAACGGCTCACAAGTCCCCAGCCTGTCAGCAGTTTGTTCATCTTTTCCCTCAGTAACATGGTTTTGAATCCTTAGATTATGGTAGGAATTCTCTGTGCATATTCATCAAGATTCTTTTTATAATGTGTCCCCTAGAACCAAGCACAATCCTCTAAATGTGGTCAGATCAGTGCAGAGCACGAAGGATATTCATCTTCTTTTTCCCCCCAGCTTTATTGAGGTATAATTGACAAATTAGGGACTTCACTGGCGGTCCAGTAGTTAGGTCTCGGCACTTCCACTGCAAGGGGCATGGGTTCGATCCCTGGTCAGGGAACTAAGATCCTGCATGCCCCAAGGCCAAAAGAAAAATTGACAAGTTAAATATGTGTATATTTAAAGTGTACAATGTGATGATTCTATATAGGTATACACTATGAAATGATTACCACGATCAAATTAATTAGCCCACCTATATCCTCCTAACCATAGTTACCATTTTTTGCGTATGTGGTGAGAACATTTAAGATCTACTCTTAGCACATTTCAAGTAACAATACAGTATTATTTTTTTCTTTTTTTTGACGTTTTATCCCTTTTATTTTTTAATTTTATTTTTATTTTTATTTTTTTTTACAATAAACTGCATATATTTAGAGTGTACAATTTGGTATCCCAATCTCCCAATTCATTCCCCCCCAACCCTCCCCGCTTTCCCCACTTGGTGTCCATATGTTTGTTCTCTACAATGGTGTCTCTATTTCTGCCTTGCAAACTGGTTGATTTGTACCATTTTTCTATAGCCCACACATATGTGTTAATATACGATATTTGTTTTTCTCTTTCTGACTCACTTCACTCTATATGACAGTCTCTAGGTCCATCCATGTCTCTACAAATGTCCGTTTCATTGCTTTTTACAGCTGAGTAATATTCCATTGAACAATACAGTATTATTAACTAGAGTCACCATGCTATACATTAGATCCCCAGAACTTATTCCTCTAACCAAAAGCTTGTACCCATTTCCTCCACTTCCCAGCCCCTGGTCACCACCATTCTATTCTCTGCTTCCATGAATTTGACTTTTTTGTGTCCACATATAAGTGAGATCATACAGTATTTGTCTTTCTGTGTCTGACTTATTTCACTCAGTGCCATGTCCTCTGGGTTTAGGATTCCTCATCTTGTGCTTGGTGTTATGTTTAACCATATGCAATTGCCATTTAAAGGTCAAAAATCATCAGATATCAGCAATTTCAACTGACCAATCTACTATGTTTCATTAATACAACCTAAAATCAAATTATCTGTTTTAGCAACAACATCATACTGTTGACTAATACAGAGCTTAGTCAACTAAAATTTACAGCTCTTTCTATGCTCTATGCTTGCTGTTAATCCACATTCTCCTAGTCTTGAAATTGTGCAGTTGCTTTTTTGAACCTAGGCGCTCATTTTACACTTAAAATAATATTTGAAGAAGCCTTTGGAAATCTTGGTTCTATCATCTAGAATACAGACTCTCCCCCACCATCTTTGCGTCATTGCAAATCAGATCATCAGGCCCTCAACCTCCTCATATAGGTTGGTGATAATGAGGGTGAACATTATTGGGCCAAGGAAAAAAGACTAAGAAGCAGAGACCTTGTTAGTTATCTACCTTCTGTTTTAAGGAAATAGCTAAGTTACTTTGTACTTATTTCATCAGAGAGTTCTCCCTCTCCCCTGCTTCACTGTGGCCACTTACTCCCAGTCACCACACACACCTCTCAGTATGGTTAACAAGGCAACAAGCATGCTATTCAGTGAACTTCACCAAGAGGCCAAGTGCCTGCCGCTGGGCTCTTTTGTTTGATATTTGGCTACTGCCTCCAGAGCTGGTCATGCCCTCTTGGAAGGGCTGTTTGGCTCACTCTGAGAGAATTTTGTACTTGACCCCAATGAAGCCTTTAAGACTTCCAGCAGAGTTTGACACCTGACCCAACCCCTGCCTTGTATTCCCTCTCCCTAGTGCCAGTATCCACGCGGCCAAGCCCGTTTGTGTGGAAATGCAGCCCTATTTTCCAAGACCTTGTTTCAGGCAGAACTCTTCCCAAAGCTTGAGGAACTCAGTGTCAAGGAAACACGGGTGGGGGGGGGGGGCTTGGAGTTGTCACATAACCAACCTTATCAGGCGACTTTATTTCTTCTGATTGACAAGCCCTTCATATCCCCAAACTTCTCCCATTATCTTCTGGTTGATGCCAAGAATTCCATCATTGCCAGTTCATTCCTTTGACTTAACGTTATTTCCTGTTAAAGCGAAGTTTCTTCCAGGAAAGGTAGGCCATAGACTTTCTGGCAAGTCAGCACACTGTTGTTCAGCTCTCTCTCTGACATAACGTGGAAGAGAGGGGAAAGGAGCAGGAGGAGGCCGGGAAGCCTAAAGAAACCAAGCACTTTGGATTTATTTTGAGTTTGTAAGTGAATGAAATAAATACTAAACCTCACTTAATAATAATAACAGCAAATATTTAAATAATGTTTGCCTCACATCAGCCCTATGAGACAGGTAAAATGGTTAGCCCCTTTTCCAGATGAGAAAACTGAGTTTCAGAGGAATTAAATAATTTGCCCAAGGTAATACAGCTAGTAGGGAATGCAGTCAAGCTTTAAACACAGAAAACCTAGCCCCAGAGCTCAAGCTTTACTGCCTCTGGCTGTGTCCCTTCTCGGTCCCTCCATGAGTCTTTCCTGCTGGTATTGAGAGCCGTCCACGGAGCTCAGTCAGTGAGTGGACATCAGTAGAAGAGGCCCCTGCAGCAGCTCTGTGGCAGGCCCTATGGGCACATTCCATATGGAGAAGGTCATTGTCCCCACCAGGTGCCCTGTGATGGGCACATGGCAGAGTTAATGAGTGGATAGCAGATTTGGACTTGCCTCCTCAATTTTTCTGTAAGGATCGTCACGATCTGAGTAATGTAGTACAGCTTCATAAACCAGAGGGTTCAGGCTCTACGGAAAACCTGATAGAAGATAACGTCGTCAACTGAACAGTGCAAAGATGGGCTGATTGGTTTGGGTGAGCAAATAAGCCTACAGACGAGTTTAAGTACATCACATGATCTCAGAGCTAGATGGGGCTTTAGAGAATCATCTGGTTTAGCAATCCATAAAACAGTTACCTCTACATTACCCCCCACATACACACACCACCACCACAACCAGTCGTACTCTAGCTTAAACACCTCTAAGAATGGGGAACTCACTACCTCCCAGAGCTGTTTTTTCTGTCTGTTAAGAGTGATAGAATGCAGTTCAGTCCTGGTGATTAAGAATGCATTTTGTGCCTGTCGGAAGCTCATCACTGAAGTGGCAGGGAAGGAGAATTCTCAATACCTCTAACAGGGCCTCTGTCCCTGAGAGGTCACTTATATTCAGAAGGAAAAAGGACTCCAGATTTTCCTTAGGAAGCAATAATGAAAAGCCGGGTTAGGTAAATGAGAAACCCCACAGGAAGTCCTAGGACTTTCCTGATTGAGCAGCTGCAGGAAGCTTCAGGGCTGAGCTTTTGGGACAGCTCCACTCAGATCCACTGCCCTTTGTCTGGGCTCTGGGCCCCCCAGGGATGGGACTCCTACAGTGAACTTGACAAAGGAGAGCAGAGAAAGATATTCTTGAAGCTCAACCTTCAGTCATAGGGCTATCCGGGAAACAGATGGGCATCATGAGCCAGGCACACCAGCAATTCGGCAGACAGAAAGGGAAGCTCTCTGCACCAGCAAGCACGGTCCAAGGCCCCAAAGAGAACAGGGGCCAAAGCAGAAAGAATTGCTACAGACCCAGCAGAGAAAGAGTTTAGGCATCAGCTTCCTTAGCACCAAGACTTACTTCTCAGAGGCCTCAGCACACCAAAGGTAACCTGGGATAACGCCTTTAGTAGCAGTATTAGGTGCCAGTTAGTGAGCACTTACTCCGTGGCAGGCCCGGTGTCCCCTACTTTATATGTATGATCCCCTTTAATCCCACAATATCACCAGAAGGTAGGTGCTATTGTTTTCCTCATTCTTCAGGTCCAGAGAGGTTAGGTAATCTGCCCAAGGCCACACAGCTGCTAAATGGCAGGGCCAGAATTCTAACCAGAAACGCAGGCTTCTCTGACTCCAGCATCCACGTGGTAGCCACTTTGTCATGCTACCTGTCCCAGCGAGGCAGGACAAAGTCTCTCTCTGGTTCTCCAGCCACATTTAATTAATTCTTCACATTGCCCCCAGAGTTACTATCTTGCTAAAATCGTCAGCTCTACTCAAAATCTTCAGTGGCTCTGTTTCTGCTTCTGGCACAAAGTTTAAGATCAAGTTTAAGTACTGAAGGGGTCCCCAATTTGGCCACAACTTCCTCTGTAGATTTATTTTCTATTCCTAGCTTCATCCATCCATGTCCCACCTCATCTCCTGCCTTATGCTCCAACCATGCTGACCGACTTGCCATTCTCTGAAAATGCCACACCTCATCATGTCTTTTCTTTCTCTGGTCCCTCTGCTTGGAAATTCCTTTCTTTCTTCACCTGGCTGATTTATTCCTTCTTCAAAGCCCAGTTGACATGTCAACTTCTTTCTGAAACGTCCTCAAGCCTCTCGATTAGAATTATCCCTGCCTCTTCCCATCTCTTATATCCCCTTGTGGTTAATAATCTTATAATGTTTTCACACTCCCTATATTACAGTTATTCCTACAAGAGTATCTCTTCTAGTCAAAGGAGAAAATGCCAGGAGCGCACAGAAACCGTGCCTTCTATTCAGCTCTGTGGCTGAATGAAGGGAGTTGCAGATTTAGGGATTGCTCAACCTGAGGCCTCACCTCTTAGGTGTGCTCTCTGCAGGTCTAGGATGTTTCAGTAAATGCAATCCAGGAAGGAGCAAAAGGGGAGCCCGAAAGAGGCACCAAGAACTCTGACAATCTCGCCTCATTCACTTGCAATTGTTCCCATCAGCTGTTTCAACTCCTCTGTGGTTGTCCCCATTCAAAAAGCCTCCACCTTCTCCCAATCTTGCCAAAACAAAACTTGCAAGATATTTTAAGAGAGTTAAAAGTATCTCTTTAAGGGTAGTTGGCATGCAACAACCCAGATGACTCTCAAAAATGTAATGTGGATCATAACCAAAGGAGATCAACTCGATGATGGGTGATGCCTTAGGGGGCCAGGACAGGGAGGGTGGGAGGGAGTCGCAGGAGGGAGGGGATATGGGGATATGTGTATAAATACAGCTGATTCACTTTGGTGTACCTCAAAAGCTGGTACAAAAGTGTAAAGCAATTATATTCCAATAAAGAGCTTAATATATTATATATTATATTATATATATATTACATATATATATTAAGCTCTTTATATATACATAAAGTGTGGATCAAAAGGAGCCACACAAAGAAGAATGCATCCTGCATCATTTCATTCAATGAGAGTCAAGAACAGGCAAAACAAATCTATGATTTTAGATGTCACAATAGTGGTTACCTTCGGCGGAGGGGGGTTAACTGGGTGGAGGCACTGAAAGACGCTTCTGAAAATGTTCTTTATCTTGATTTGGGTAGTGGTTACATAGATATGTGTATGTATAAAAGTTTACTGAGTTGTACACTTAAAGTTGGTGCACTTCACTGTAAGTATATTATACCTTGATTAAAAAAAAATAAACAACCTTCCCTCCAATTTCCCACAAACCAATCTTTCAAAATTTTCTAAGTAATTTTTCCACATGTCTTTTGAGGGCAGCCTGTATCTCTAAACCACAAAGACGACAAAACCCTCCTAAGATAAAATATGACTGCACTTTAGGCTCCACACACAGTTTGATTTGAAGATTCAGATCCAGGAGTTTGGGACTACAGAAAACATTGAGTCCTACAGAGGCTCTAAATGGGAGTAAGTAATACATTTTAATTTGATAAGAGCAGGTAGCCTCTCAGAAACATCATTTCCCATCTCCCCTCCACTCTACTCAACCTCAAGCCTAATTGACACATCACCTCTTCTGTGGTGCATTCTCTGATCCCCTTGGAACTCCACACTCCAAGATAAAAGCAATCCTGGGACTTCCTTGGTGGCACAGTGGTTAAGAATTCACCTGCCAATGCAGGAGACACGGGTTTGATCCTTGGTCCAGGAAGATCCCACGTGCTGCGGAGCGACTAAGCCTATGCGCCACAACTACTGAGCCGGTGCTCTAGACCTTCGAGCCACAACTACTGAGCCTGAGTGCCGCAACTACTGAAACTGGCACGCCTAAAGCCCATGCTCCGCAACAAGGAAGCCACCACAATGAGAAGCCTGCTCCACAAGGAAGAGCAGCCTCTGCTCGACACAACCAGAGAAAGCTCGTGCGCAGCAACAAAGACCCAAAGCAGCCAAATAAATAAATTATTTTTTTTTTAAAAAAGCTTATTTCACAGTTGGTAGTATACATATGTCCATGCTACTCTCTCACTTCGTCTCAGCTTCCCCTTCACCACCCGCCCCTCCAAACCTCGAGTTCTCCAGTCCATTCTCTGCATCTGCGTCCCTGTTCCTGTCCTGTCACTGAGTTCATCAGTATATGTATACTACCAACTGTGAAATAGATAGCCAGTGGGAAGTTGCTGTATGACAGAGGGAGTTCAACTCGAGGATGGATGATGCCTTGGAGGACTGGGACGGGGAGGGTGGGGGGGAGTCGAGGGAGGGAGGGAATACGGGGATATGTGTATAAATACAGATGATTGAACGTAGTGCACCTCAAAAAAAATTAATAAATAAATAAATAAAATGAAAAAAAAGCTTAAAAAAATAAAAATAAAAGCAATCTCAACTAGTTAGTAGTAGAGCATCAGTCAGGTGCTTGCTACTCAAATTGTGGTCCGCAGACAAGCAGCATAGGCACTACCTGAGAGTTTCGTTTAGAAATGAAGAATCGCTGACCCCACCCCAGGCCTACAGAATCAGAATCTGCATTTTAACTTGATTCCAAGGTGACTCATGCACATGAAAGATTAAGAAGAGGTTTAAGAGAGCTCTTACTCAAATTTAAAAGTGCTTCCAAATCACCTGAGGCAATCCTTACAGTTGCAAATGCGTGGGTCTTACCTCAGAGATTCTGATTCAAAAATCCTAGGGCTGGGAATCTAGACTGTAATAAGGCTGGGTTTGAAAGTTTCCAGGAAAGTTGGCTCACACTTGAAGAATTTTTCTTGCTAATAGAGACACCGCCACAGATGAGTTCCTTGCCAGTTCCCAGAAGCCTACTGAACAGGGAGGTGTCAATCATGCTTTGAAACCTAGCTATCAAAAGAGAAGCTCATGGAAAATATAAACCCTAGACCTCACCAGTCAGGACTCAAAGCTGCCCTTTCCTCATAGCCCGTGCCCTCCAGAGACTCCTAGGTCAGGTGCTCCTCCATTCTCTTTTTTGGCACTTTCCATCTGTCTCAAACAGGAGAAAACCCACCTCCTCCAGGATCTCGGTGTTCTTATAAAAGAGACTCTTCCATCTAGACTGAATGCCAGGTGCCCACTGCAAGCAAACTAGGGCCAGGAGGAGTCAAAGGCACCTGTCACCTGTCACTATGGGCAAAACCTCCTTGGACAATGGCAACCATGGGTACCTGAAGGCCTCTGCCAAGCCTGGTACCCTGGAACCAGAGAGCAAGGAAAAGGCTCAGCAGGAAATTCTATTCACCATGTTAGGAAACATAGCAGTTGAAAGTGGCAACATTCAGATGTCCCATCCATTGCTAATGTCAAGTACAGGATTTTACTAAGCATTTGACTAAAGTGGCCAGTTAGATTGACAAAAATGAAAATGAATATACCTAATACCCAGAGTGTCTGAGGAGTAGATAAGGCGACACTCACACCACTGGGGAGAGGATAAATCAAGACTAATTTTTGAAGGCATTTTGGCAATACATGTCCTGCAGGGAAGATTCGAAGTGAGGTACTTGGAAATTCAGCGGAAACCACCTAAAACTTGATCGAGAATACAACCTCCTACCTTTTCTTGCCAATTATATTGGCTAAAGTTGTAAAGAATGAGAACACCCATTGCTGGTGAGACTATAAGAAAGTGGATACTTTTATTTACTGATGATTAGGCTGAAATTGGTACTGTATATCCTTTCTGGAGGGCATTTTGGAAATAGTAATCAAGAGCCGTAAACGTGTGCCTCCTTGCTGATCTAGAAATTCCATTCTAAGAATTTATCCAAAGGAAATGATTTGAAATGTGTGAAAGGATGTCTACACAAAGATGTTTATCACAATTTTGCTTGTAATAGTGAAAAATGGAAACAACCTACATAGGCAACAAAAAGAAGACTGGTTAAAGAAATGGTGTGCAATCTGTACAGTGTGATCCCATGTAACTGCAGAAAGTGTTATTTCAGTCTATTTTTATGGACCTACAAAGGTGTTCACAATATATTGTTAAATGAAAAATCAGTGTGTATAGTAGGATCCTGGTTTTTTCAAAATATATGTCTGTGTGGATTTGTTAGCATAGGAAAATGTCTGGTATGATGAACATGTCTAGTCCTTGTGTGGGAGGATTAGGGAAGCTTTTCAAAATTACTTTTGCTTCTTCACATTTTCATGTCTTTCTATAATGACTAAGAATTTATATGAAAATTTAAAAATAGTAATTCTTTCAAAAACTAAAGAAAGAGCAGCCAGGATAAAGACCTAAAGGAGGAGCTGCCCTGTTATTAGCCTAACTGCCGACCTTCAGAGCACAGAGAACCCCTAGAGTGAAATGCAAAGCAATTACAATTTGTTCTTGAAATGGGACTTCTCGTAAATGGCTAAGGAACAGAGATGAAGTGTAATCAATTTTTTTAAAAAAGTGGTGGAAGCTGAGCCCTTGTGTTTTCCCTAAAAGAATATTACATTGGTGATCCTTCTAGCTTATCTGCTTGACATATAAGGGCAGGAGGCTGAGAGAAAAGTAAAGTTACTACTCCTGTCATTTTATTTGGACACTTGCATTTAGATCCCAGTCATACTTAGATGACTTAGCCATCCTAGTGACTCACCCCACCATCAGCCTACTCACTGGGCAGCTCCAGAGCTTGCAGCACAGGGCAGAGGAAAACATGGACATATGGACATCTTTGAGATTCAGGAAAGCTGCTGAGGGAACTTCATGAAACTGAGTCTCTGAAGCCTACCTGAAGAACGACTGTCCAGTGGTGGGGAGAGCTGCTTTCTTCCAATAAGCCACGAGACACCCAGCGCAACACAGCTAGACCAGGGCACTAGGGCAATGCAGAAGGGTGACCAAAAGGAGTTTTTCATCAATCATCCTCAGTATGATGCTTCTCTCACCCCAAATCCTATCAAGAACTGTGCTTATGAACACTGCTGTTCATGACCCATTCGTGGGTTGTGAAATCGTGAGTGTGTTTAAAAATGCAGTAGAACAGAATGGTACTTAAGATAGAATAGGAAAGAAAATATGAAAGTGCCTCCCAGGTAGTAAGAGAACAAGTATGTTAAGTGTGTGTACCTGTACGTGTGTGTACGTGCTGATAGTCATAGTTAATGTATTATTTACTCTGGGACACAGTCAAGAAGTTGGAAAGTTGAGAAACTAGAGGTTTTGTGTCTGAATGCTCCTGCCCACCACGCCGCAGGGCATCGTCACTTGAATCCCCCAACCCACATTTGCTGCCTGTCCGCTACTTCAGACTAATCAGCCTCTTCACCCAGATATCTTTTGACTGAGTCTGACTTTTAATTTTTTGTTGTTTTATATTGAAGTACAGTATAGTTGATATACAATGTTGTGTTAATAACCTATACGGGAAAAGAATCTGAAAAAGAATGGATATGTGTCTATGTATAACTGATTCACTTTGCTGCACACATGACTGAGCCTGACTTTTAAAAAATACAGTCCCAATGCCATAGATTTTTTTTTTCTGAGATGACCAAAATACCTATCAAATGCTCCTTTAGTCAGGGAACAATGCTTGAATTTAAGGCACTTTTTTCTCCCACCTACTCATGTGCAAAGGATACATTCATTTTGTGAAACAAAGTCCTACTTACTATTTGATATTTTTCTAAAATATTCTCTTTAAAAACAGGCTTTAATGTTGATCGTCCCTAATAGATAGTACACTTGGCTTACAGAAAAGACATAGGTTTATTAAGTGGCTAGTTAAAAAAAAAAACAAAAACAACCTAAAGACATAATTGGATCAAGAAGTAAAAGAAAAAATTAATCTCAACAAAATATCTCCTGGACTCAGTTCCTGAGCAATTGCCCTATAGTCTATAATTATGAATAAAATACCCTTTGAAAAGACCTCATCAGAATCAGAGAGAAATGAGAACAATAGGGTAGGTATTACAAAAGATTGGTTCTTCTCAGATAATTGTTTTTAATAAAATGGTAAAAGTGTAGAAAACACCAGGCAACTATAATTAGGATAATAATCCATTGTTCTACAGGAATATATACCCTGTTGTCGCTTCTATTGGAAAGCAACAAAGAAAATGAAGTAAAGGATGAGCGAATACGTTTGAAGGATAGTTATACATTGAACGGTAGAGGTCATTCATTAATCTTTCCTTTACGGCAGAACCAGCCAAACAACGAAGAGTGGATGCTGTGGTGCCTGCAGGCTCTGAGAGCACTCTACTTTTAGAGAGCAGCCCAGGGGGACTACAGGACTGCTTTATATACGACTGCCTACATTTTCTATTTATTTGCTTAGGTACGATGGTATTCAGACACAAAACATCTCCTCTACACTGTTGAATTCTATTCTCTGTCAACTGTGAGTGTCTAAAGCTATCATTGCTCTTGAGTTAAAGAAATTCCAGGAATGGAGGATCCATGAAGATCCATGAACACCTTACTTTGATCATGACCTTAACAGAAATATGTTTGCAAGACAGGGCACCTGTAAAGAACACAAGACAGCTAACTGAAAAGATCTGGATTTCATCTTCATTTTCCAGATAAGAAAGAAGAGGGAGGAAAATCAAACCATCTCCCCCACACCAGGCTGGGGAGAAGAGGACCACCTTTGCCTAGGAGTTCCTGTGCCCTGGCTGGTCTGTGTCAGGGGACAGCCAGACCTTTCCCTGGTGCCTCTAGAGGAGCATGTTTTTGCTGATCCTAGTGAGCCTACCACTGCCTGGCAGGGCCTAGGGGCCTGGCACAGGAGCCATGCCAAGTGAGCTTCAGGGAGAGGTCCTCACCTCCAGGGCCACAATTCTTTTCCTTCTCCCCTGAAGCTGAGGACCCTCAAACAAATAGGCCCCAACAATCCTGATGTAAGTATAAATTTGGTGGTATTGTCCAGTAGTTAACAGCACAGGCTTTGGAGGAGGACAGCATAAGTTCAAGTCCTCTGCCATGTATAGTTGTGGGGCCCTGACAGATCCTTAAACTTGCCTGAACCTAAATTTATTCATCTGTAAAATGGGAGTGAACATAGTGTCTCCCTCAGAGCACTAGAATGAGGATGAAATAATTAAATACAGGTAAAGTTCTTGGCCTGGAACATAGTGAACACAAATACTAGCTATTTTTATAGTCATCAACTGGAAATATTCATCTCTCTTATTGTTCAGTCTAATAGGGGTTTGGGGACTGCATTAAGGAAGAATTAAGCGGTCATTACTAGAAAAGTTTAGACTTTTGAACTAAATTCTAAGGATCTAGGATTGTCTTCTCTAAACAATCGTTGGTTTTCCATAACAACAGAGTCTTCTCTGCTCTCTTTAGATGACTCCTGCTACCCAACACACACACACACACACACACACACACACACACACACACCCCCTCTCTCCTCAGCTCAGGGTCCTTATAGCAAGCTGAGTTGGAATTATTAGTTTCAGTGTCCCACCAGGTGAGTTTGTGTGTGTTCTTGGGGTAGTATGTTGTGTGCGTGTGTGTGTGTGTCCGAGTGTGTGTGTTCGATGGAGTCTTTCTTTGCCAAGGTCAGATAGAGGGATCTTTGCTTTAAGGAGAGTACTTCAAGCTTCCCCATTCCTGATTATATTTGATTCCTCTCCACACCTTTCCTGCCCAATGGCATGGCATCTGCTTTGAACACTCCCAGAGGGAGCTCACTGTGCCCTAAGGCCACCATACTTATCTCTAGCAAACTCCTATTTACAATTTCTTTCTTATTTACGTCTGAAATCTCTATGCTTCTAGCTTCATCTAGATGCTACTTCTGCCGCCTCAGGGACCTTAACAGCATAGAGTAAAATAAAGCCATTTCTATCATGAACATCCAAGAAAAGTCCTATTCCTTCCAAAGGGAGGGGTGGAGTATCTCTGCCTCTCCACTTACAGTTGTTTGAGATGACGGGTGTCTTAGATTGGCATGAGTTTATCTTGGACCCGAACCCCCACTGTCCAGGGCAGCTCCCCTGGCTGTCTCCCATCTCCAGGAGCAACTTTCCACCTTTCTTTTCTCTGACTGCTCTCCGCTCAGCTTGGATACATAATATCTACCTCATTTGACCTGATACTGGGTTTTAAATGCCCTCAGGAGCATGGGTTGCCCTGATTCACCTTGGGGTATAAGTACTGACAGTTGAGAGCCTGGAAGCCCAAACTTTGTGAGGGACAGCAGTATCACCCCTCTCCTCCCCCTCCCCCCATACAGTTTGGACAGAATCATTTAAGCCTCACTAAAACTGTCAGACGTCAGGACATTGTTTTTCCTCAACACAGATTAAAACAGATAAAATGAGGGAACAAACTCAGTCAAAGATACTGGCAGAGATGCTACTGGAGGGACTCCAGATGCCCTCTGAACTGTACATCTAGGCGATGGTGTGCTGAGAAGGGCACCTGAAGAGTGTGCCGTGTTCCCCAGGCAGACCCACACATCTGTCGAGTTACAGCCACATAAAGTGCTGTTGATTTGGCTTAAGCCCATCAGTGATCATCTACCCATCACTGCAGACAAATCCTAAAGTAAATAGATGGCTGGGAAGGACAGGAGCACCAGTGTGTACACATTCTGTTTGTTTTGGGGATAGAGGGTGTGGCACCCATGAATGGCTGTACCACGTGTACGTTCTATGTTACAAATTTCCTTTGAAACAATTAATTTTGCTCTCTGTATTAGTTATATAATTTATTTCACGTTCTGCCAATTTTTATGTCATTTTGGATGCCTAGAAATATAATATTATCTTAGGCTTTCCCATCTATTACTTACTTAACACAGTGAAAAACAGAACTGAGGAAGCTGCACAGTATCAGTGCCTGTCTTCTCTAGGAAGACTTAAAAACTGTGTTAAATGCCTTTTTCCATCTCCTCTCTCTGCTGTGGAAAGGAAACAAGCTCTCACATAGCTCTCCTAATTTTAAACCCAACTTTTTGGTTCCATAAAATAGTGTTTCTAAATAACTACTCGGCAATTTTGTTTTCTAAATTAAAGAAAGAGATGGGAAAGGGGACTAGGATTTATTGAACTCCAGTCATGAGCTACATATTTTACTTATGTGAGTGGTAACATTTGGAGGGAAAATTTCATTTGTCTAGTGAAAATAAAAGGTTATGTTTACTTATAAGTGCTAAGAAAATGAAATATATTATTAAACCTGGATTATGCTTGAAACCAGTTTACACCACAGTTTTCCAGAGTATGTTTTGATGAACAGAAGTATTTTCAAAACTTTTTATTTTGAATTAATTTTAGATTTACAGAAGAATTACAGAGTACAAAGAGCTTCCATATATTGTTCCCTCAGCTTCCCCTGAGGTTAGCATCTTACATAACCACAATTTGTCAAAACGAAGACATAAATATTGGTATAATACTATTAATGAAACTCTAGATTTTACTCGGATTTCACCAGTTTTTCCACAAATGGCCTTTTTCTGCATCAGGCTCCAATCTTGAATACCACACTGCATTGATTCATCAAGTCCCCCTAGTCTTCTCCAACCTGTAAAAATTTCTAGGTCTTTCATTGTCTTTCATGACCTTAACACAGATGAACACTCATTTTATTGGATCTTCTGTGGGGGAAATAAGTTTTATAATCAATTAAATTTAGAAAATACTAAGTGAAACAGACTTCTTGGACACTAGAAAAATATGCTAATATGTTTTATGAATATTCAAGAGGGCCTACAATAAGCAAGTGTGTCCCAAACATTTGGCCACAGAGGCCACTATTCACAGAGCCTCTCTCCAGGCTAGGGAAAGTCTGGTTTATACCATTTGTATTACATGAATCTCCTACCTGTTCTTCCTACCTGTAGTAGTGTACATCTTCCTTCCATTCTCCAGTCAGCCCCTAGCATGAACTTTGCATACTGCAAAGCTGCTCCAAACCTTTCTTCAGTCTACGCTGAACTACAGGACTGGAGCTCACACTCTTCAGCGTGCAGTCCAAGCCCACCGCAACCTAGTTTCAGCCCACCTTCCCAGCCACAGCCATTTCTTCCCCTGCGGTCCTCTCTAAACTCTCATCTCCAGCCACACCAGCTGCTCCCGTATCTCCCCAACCTGTCTCTTGCCTTTCAACACTCTCACTCTGCCTTTCACTTCCTCCTCCTTGGTCTGTCAAAACCCATAGCATCCTGCTGGTCCAGTACAGATGCTACCTCCTTTCTGAAGTCTCCCTCCCTCTTCCACTCCTACAAGCCTAAGATCGGAATGACTCCCTCTGCTCTTGGGTTCTCATCATCACAGTGTCTGCCTGCACCATCCACAGCGCTCGTTTCATTTTGCCACCTATGAGTCAGCTGCATGTTTGTGCCCTGCTCTAGTCTGTGAGCTCCTTGAAGATGAGAAATGGACCTTGTTTGCCATTGTAAGCCTGGCTCCTCATCTTTGGCCTTGAACAAAATAGGGGCTCATTAAATGCTTGACAAATGAACAAACATCTATAGCACTTTATACTTTCTAAGTCTTTTGAGTCTCAAAATAATCCTATAAGGAAGGAATGATAATTATTCCCAGGTTACAGTTAAGGAAACTGAGGCACAGATTGGTTGACTTGCTCAGCTGTCACATAGCTAATCAACTGTAGTGCAATATTCCCTGATCCCAGTTAGTAACCGTTCTTTTCAACCTCACCACATCGCCTTCCTGAGTAAGTAAGCAAGTGGACATCAAACATTAAGCATCTACTGTGTGCTGAGAACTAAGATATGGGGGACTCAGAAATGAATAAGAATGAAGAAGCATTTCTGCTGGAACAGGTAGGAGTGGTATATTTTATGGACAAAAACATCCTGACCTGAGAAAGGCAGTGAGAAGATAAAAGGATCAGAAAAGGCTCAGAGACAGGGACGTGTTGGTGGCAACCAGAGACAGCTAGCTGCTGGTTGTCAAAGATCAGGCAAGCTGGGAAGAGCTGTGTCAAGCTGGAAATCTGTTCGGAGACAGTGATGAAGCCAACACTCTTTGATTGCCTAAAATTGGCTGTGCAGAAATGGATGGCAATGGAGACGTTTGCTGCTGGGGAAAGAATATACTTTAAATTTAATGAGGACAACTCTAGAAGCCCTGCTGATTCCTGATTGATAAGTACTAAGGCGCCTCACTTAGCTTGCAGGCACAGCTGTCTGCACTGAGCGTTGGTGGGTATTGGGCAGCAGCTCGGCCCACAGGGAAACAGTCCCTGTCTTTTTGCCTGTTTGTGATTTCACCTCCTGGACAGCAAATGGGAGAAGGAGCAAGCCCAGAGCCCCACAACCCCCCAAAAGGTTATTTTGTCCAAAGCCAGTGTTGCCTATTGAATTCTTACCGGCCTGATTAGAAAGGATTATTCCGAAGGTCTGTGAAGTATCTAGTAACCAATCTTCCTGAGTTATTTTTGAATAGCTATTGAATGGATAATTTCCATACCCATTATCAAAATGATATGCTGGAGGTGAAATTTAGCTGTATTGTATTTGATCAGTAATTGCAGAAATGTTTCCCTCAGATTTAATGCCTTATTGGCAGCAGGTCTCCCTACAGGCGCAAAAGACTTTGGGATACTTTTTGGTTGACACAAATGCTTTATTATTATAATATTTTTGTTGCAGTGGGAGGAGGGGGGGACTAGATTTATTTGGGCATCTGAAGATGAACTGAAAGGTTTTTTTTTTTTTCACCTCCTGAGAGCAGCATTTGGCAACATAGTGTTTTCCACCAGCAACAGCAAGTGAATAATATATCTCCCAGTCACCCAAGCCTCAATGCCTGGAACAGGAGCGGACCCCGAGGCTCCCCGTGGACAGCAAATCCGACGACAACAGCCATTCATGCAGGTCCCTGTTACCAGAAATAAATGGAATAGGAAATGAAGCTTGAGCTATTTGACTGTGGAAAGGTAACTCGAGTCCTGAGGTTCACTTTATGCCTCTGCCTTGCAAGAGTCTAGATCAGCCACTGCCAGTAGTAATACAATGCTAGCCACATGTGTAATTTTAATTTTTTCAGTAGCCTCATTTTAAAAAAGTGAAAAGAAACAGCCAAAATTAATTTTAATAATATATTTATTTAACCAAATATATCCAAAATATTATCATTTCAACATAAAATCAATATACAATTATTAATTACATTTTTTAATATGAACTCTTCAAAATTGGGCATATATTTTACCCTCACAAGACGTCTCAATTCAACTAGCCACATTTCAAGTGCTCAGTAACCACGTGGGGCTTGAGGCCACTGTATTGGACAGCACAGGTCTAACTTGAGCTGCATACCAAGGATTGCAGCTTCCAGTTTAGTCCCTGATTTGAACTGGTCCTTTTGGTTTGCTCTGCCCCTAGGCCAGGGAAAAGCTCAGATTGCCCTCATCTTTTATGTGGAGCCCTGTCCCCATTCAATCCTGTAGTCCTATGCAGACCCTGCCAGGGTTGTCAAATCCAAAAATCAAAATCATCTGCTGACAGTTGGGACAAGTAAATGTTGCACGATAATGATTTATGCAAAGAAAGGAAAAGGCAGCCTCCCGCATCACTTTCAGAAGGAAACGAGTGCAGAGACCCAGCCAGCTTCAGGGTGATCCAAGTGCGCTAGAATCCACCAAGAGATCTTGCCAGTGATCACCTTTCAGTGTAGGACACTGGGCTACACTGGGCTTGCTGATACTGATTTTGGGGGAAAAAATCCCAGTAGAACCAAAACAAAGATGCCTCCTTGGGTTGGTTTAATTCCGAAATGAATATTGTTGAAAATTGGCAGGCAAAACTGATTCCTCTTGATTGAAGGTCTTTTTAGTTACAGAATGATAATGCCACTTCATTCTCTTCGTTGTGATAGGTTTGGACCCTACATACCCTGGGCATACTGAAGGAATGTTATTACATGCAACATTCACGGCTACAGTGTAGGCTACCGTACTTTGCGGAGCTATAAAGTAAATTTGATGTGTGGGGACTGATTTGGCATTGATCTCTTCTCTCTCTGGTATGGTAATCTACTCCTATCAGTCTCTAATTGTTCCATATGTATGAGATTGTCTCTTTGGTAATATGGTTCAATTACTGGAAGACAAAGTAATTTACATTCTACTATGTTCTCTGTCCTCCCCACCCAAGACTAGCACGGTGCTGAGGGTTTGATGCCATTAATGCCTGTCCACCTGACCTAATGCCCAGTTCCCTGACAATCTACCTCTGAATAAGGTACGGTCATTTTTCTGGGATATGGGCAAATTGCTATTACTTCTAACTCCCCTTCCTTGCATGGCTTCATTTAGTTTTTTTCTTTTTTTTTTTTTTTCTTTGTTTTTTTGCTGTGTGCGGGCTTTCTTTAGTTGCGGTGAGTGGGGGCTACTCTTCGTTGTGGTGTGTGGGCTCCTCATTGCCGTGGCTTCTCTTGTTGTGGAGCACGGGCTCTAGGCACGTGGGCTTCAGTAGTTGTAGCACATGGGCTCAATAGTTGTGGCTCACAGGCTCTAAAGCACAGGCTCAATAGTTGTGGCGCACGGGCTCAGTTGCTCTGCGGCATGTGGAATCTTCCTGGAGCAGGGATCAAACCCATGTCCCCTGCATTGGCAGGCGGATTCTTAACCACTGCCCCACCAGAGAAGCCCCCATTTAGGTATTTGATGTGCTTTGATTAAAGCAACTGATGATGAGTTTCTATACTGTAGCACAAAAGTGAGCAGGTGAAAATTGTCAACTAGTTGATTTGTCTACTTGACATTAAGAACTGTTGACTGCTCTTCTCTACTGAATTGACTGAAAGAGCTGGTATTTTGGCATTCTTTATAGTTTTTCAGTCTCTTCAGTTCATTGGACGTTTTGTTGAATGCTTGCTATGTGCTAACCTGGGCGATGGTTTCAAAGAGCTTGGCCTGTATGTTTAGCACTGTCTATTGGGGACATTTTAGATCACTGTATTACATTTTTCTTTATAAGAATAAATGGGGGGACCTCCCTGGGGTGCAGTGGTTAAGACTTCGTGATCCCAATGCAGGGGGCCTGGGTTTGAACCCTGGTCAGGGAACTAGATCCCACATGCTGCAACTGAGTTTGCATGCTGCAACTAAGGAGCCCATGTGCCTCAACTAAGGAGCCCACCTGCTGCAACTAAGACCCGGTGCAACCAAATAAAAAATAGATTTTTTAAAAAAATAAAAGAATAAATGGAAATTCAGAAAAACAACAGGAATAATACTAATGACAAGAAACATCTCAAACTTAATTGAGACAAAGATGGAAATCGTTGGATATGCTCTACCATGGTAAATATTTAGCTTTGATTGGATTCTCATTGAGCTTAAGGCATTTATGTCTTCAATTGTAAACAAAAGGATTACAATTCTGGAACATAAATAAAATTACAAACATCTATTTTTGAAAAATGTGACTAGAAAGAAAAGTACAATCGGGGATTTTTATATTACGTTTTAGCTCTCTGAGAATCAGCTCGCTCCCATATTTCCAATAACATGTGAGTCTACTATTTGACTCTTATATGTTGGATTTTTGCATATATTTTCAGGATTGCTTTCTATTGCTTTCTATATATTTTCAGGGAGCTACTTGAATAATGTTTGGAGTCATCAGCTTTAAGATGATAGTTAAACCTTGAAGTAGCTGCAGCTATTTCCTAAATGTCTCACTGGTTGGCGAGTGTTCCTGTCAACACCTTATTCAGCCAAGTTTCTTGGTCAACAAAAATATATAAAGATAATTCATTATGAAGCCTAATCACTGGAAAAGTCCCATTTTTGAAAATCACGCTTTTCTAAATTTCTCCTATTATTTTTCCTTTTTGTGCCACTCAGGATTGAAATGGACAAAGGGTTAAGTAAAGTAATAAAGTAATTTAAAATAAATGAGTAAATGAAAGCTACCTTGTAAGCCTGCCAGGGTGGCCGTGAAGAACAGCTCTTCTATAATAGTGAAGTCCTGTGACTCCTGATATTTGGACGTGTATTTTATGTTCTGGTTGTGACTGAAAGTAGCCCAATATGTTGAGAGGCAAAGAAAAAATATTAGTCCATAAAAATTCCCTTTTAAAAACAGAAGCTATGCAATTTGCTTGGCTAAAAGACGCGTTGCCAGGTGCTTCCACCTCTTTGGAAATTAGTCCCAGCGGGTGAACTATTACATTCCCATCTTAGGCTGCAAAAGTATGTGCTGGGAGTCACTAGCCTCATAATCTTGGAATTTATGTAAAATAACATACCCGTGAACTTTACAAACCAAATGAATGCATTTAGGACAATTTAAGCTCTTCTTGGCTTGAAAGAAACAAATGAGAATGGATGTTTGAAGAATACCTCTTCTACACACAGACTGCTTTTCTTTCTTATGCCAACATCTAGGTCAAGGATCAGCAGATAATAAAAAAAAAAAATTATGTACTGAGAACTTTGAAAAGTTGAATTTTATTTCTCCTTTTCTGTTGTGAAACTCACTAAATATTGCAAACAAAACAAGGTAGTTGTCATCAATGCCATTATAATCACAGGTGTGATGTCGGGGTCTGTAAGTTAATATGTACCTTAACCGTTTGCAAATATTTTCTCCCCGTCCATAGGTTGTCTTTTCATTTTGTTTATGTTTTCTTTTTCCGTGCAAAAGCTTATAAGTTTGGTTAGGTTCCATTTGTTTATTTTTGCTTTTATTTCTTTTGCCTTGGGAAATTAACCTGAGAAAACATTGCTATGATTTATGTTAGAGAATGTTTTGCCTATGTTCTCTTCTAGGAGTTTTAGCAACATGGATAGACCTAGAGATGATCATATTAAGTGAAGTAAGTCAGACAAAGACATATCATATGATATCACTTATGTGTGGAATCTAAAAAAATGATACAAATGAACTTGTTTACAAACCGAAGTAAACTCACAGACATAGAAAACAAATTTATGGTTACCAAAGGGGGAAAGGGGAAGAGATAAATTAGGAGTTTGGGATTAACATATACACACTACTATATATAAGATAGATAAACAACAAGGACCTACTCAATATATTATATTATTCAAAATAGTACTCAATATATTGTAATAACCTATAATGGAAAAAATCTGAAAAAGAATATATATATGTATAACCAAATCATTTTGCTGTACACCTGAAACTAACAGAACATTGTAAATCAACTATACTTCAATTTAAAATTTTTTTTAAAAAAATATGCACCCTTTAGACAAACCAGATCACAACCTGTTGGGGTGGCTTCCTGCTTTTTTCTGAAAGGCAGTCCCTAGAGCTCTGCTTCTCAGAGTTTAATGTGCACGTGACTCACGTGGGGATCTTGTTAAAATGTGTATTCTGATTCTGTGGGTCTGGGATGGAGTCTGAAATTGAAATTTCTTATAAGCTCCCAGGGGATGCTGACGTTGCTGATTCACAGGCCACACTTTGAGTAGCAATGGGGCTAGAATATAAGACGAAGTTTATGCATTCAGAAATGTACGCGGTCTTCCTTTACAGGAGGCAGGGTTCACTTAGGAAATGAATGTGTTTGCTCTTCCATCTAAATGTTTATTTGGGGAGTGTTTGTCTTCACGAAGGAGAGAAAGGATAAGAGAAGTAGCTTCTTGAGTATACAGTTATATGCCAGGGATTGTGTTGGGCACTTCCATTTAATTCTGACAAGTACCACGCAAGGAAAAAAAAAAAACTGAGGGATATGTCCTTGTCTAAGATCAAAGCTTATTTCCTCTGGACCATCCTGTGTCCAAGTTTCCAATCTTATGACCGTGGCCAAAGGTGCCATCTAATTCAACTCTTTTTCAATATGATTTCTGCGATTTTCAAAAGAAACATAATTTGAGCTGAAAATGTTTTACCTCATTTTGTGAAATTTAATAGAGCCTCATGCAGCCCTGAATATACTACCAGTTGGTTACTTTGTGTCCCTGAAAATACAACAATTATACTCAATAACAATCTAGTATGTCATCCTTAAGCAGAAAAGCAGGGGTTAGTATTCTCCTCTGACCCCACGTGGTCTGTCTTTAGTCACTCACTCCTGGCCACACCTCCTGGATGCCAAAACAAAGCCAATCTGTCAGCTGTTAGATCAAAATGAAGTTAAGAAATCAGTTTGCATTCATCATTGAACTGTCCTGCCACTAAATCTAAGTTAAGAGGGCTTGGAAATGCTCTGCATGAAACACTTCAAACAGACATTCCAAGCAAACACATTTCAATCGGTCAGGGATCTAACATGACCCAAATTCTACTGGTAAACACATTTCTTCAAAAGAGAAAAAGGGAACAGGGGACCGATGGCAGAATCTATACCTAACATTTTGAAGCAACTTGGTTTCTGCTGGATTCTGAAAGCAGATCTCATCCTGCCTGGGAATAAGGGACACGATTGGAAGTAAACAAAACAACCAAGTTATTCTACCAAATTTAGCTCATCGGGCAATGCCCAAGCCCCTGCTGTATGCACTGCTTTCAGGGAGACTGCAAAGAGTAGGGGCCAAGCTCTGCTCTCCAAACTGCATGGGGCCAAAATCAAATAAAACAAATAAATAAATAAATGGGGACTTCCTTTGTGGCGCAGTGGTTAAGAATCGACCCGCCAATGCTGGAGACATGGGTTCGATTCCTGGTCCAGGAAGATCCCACATGCTGTGAAGCAACTAAGACCGTGCGCCACAACTACTGAGCCCACGTGCAACAACTGCTGAGCCTGCACTCTAGAGCCTGTGAGCCACAACAACTAAGCCCACGCGCCTAGAGCCCGAGCTCTGCAACAAGAGAAGCCACCGCAATGAGAAGCCTGCGCACCGCAACAAAGAGTAGCCCCAGCTCGCTGCAACTAGAGAAAGCCCGTGGGCAGCAACGAAGCTCCAACACAGACAAAAAAATAAAAATTAAACAGATATCAAAATAAAAAATAATAATCCTAGTGCAGTGCCCTGTACCTGTAGAGCATCTGTAGGTGCTCTAATATACATTTGTTTATTGGATGAATGAATGAATGAATGAATGAGTTTCCTACATTATATGGAACAAAACCAATTTTTAAATTGAGCTTGTTTAGTCTGTGGTTTGTTTCTTTTTCTTTTGGTCATAAAAACAGACAATGCATCCAGTCTCCTGTGGCTCCTGAAGACTTCAGTATGCTGCCAAATAACATTACTGAATTTATGATTGGATTAATGAAAAGCTTGTAGCAAAATTATCCTAGTGAGGAAATGATCCTTTTGGGGACTTCAATTTCAGCTGGTAAGGCAACATTAGTTTTAAATGAAAGAAAACATCTCATTGTGTAGACTTTGTATAGCTGATAAATATGCCAGAAGGAGTTTGTCCCAGGGCACCCTGCAGTAGATGCAAATAGGAACAAACTCATCATGGCAAACTGAAGAAAAGGGAAGCATGCTGTGTGACCTTACAAGAGTTACTCCCTGTCTTGGGGCCTCCGTTTTTTTGTATGCAAATGGAGTTTCATTTCAATGATCTCCAAGTTTCCCTCTAGGCCAAGCCATCTATGGTTCTCTTGGATGGTAAGCAGGCTACCAGTTTCCACTGGAGAAAGTCCCAGATAGGTACTCCCCTAAGCACCTGGCATTCAATCCCACTCTTCCATGAGGACCCCCTTCTACTAACCCTGCTGGGTACAAGGGGCCTTTGAATATGTCCCTTGCCAATGACTCACTGGATACATTTCCACAGAAGCAGAGGCAAATGGAGATCTGTCCAGGGAAGAAGACCCATGCTGGCCAGCCAATCTACTGGATAAAATTTTCCCTCTTGCTCCCAAATATCCAAGTGGTTGAAAAGGAATGAGACTGCTAACCACAGCCTACACCTGCTGCTGCACTCATCGCTGGGTGGTCACAACCACATACTGTAGCACTAAGGAACCTGTTATATGGACTGAATGCTTGTGGTCTCCCAAACTTCAGATATTGAAATCATAACCCCCAAGGTGATGGTATTTGGAGGCGGTGCTTTGGGCAGTGATTAGGTCATGAGGGCAGAGCCCTCCTGAATGGGATTAGTGCCCTTATAAAAGAGACCCCAGAGAGCTCTCTCCCCACTTCCACCGTGCGAGGACACAACAAGAAGATAACCATCCATGAACCAGGAAGTGGGCCCTCACCAGGTACCAGACGTGCCAGTGCTTTGATTTTGGACTTCCAGCTTCCAGAACTGTGAGAAATATATCTGCTATTTAAGGCACCTAGTCTATGGTGGTTTTGTTATAACAGCCCAAATGGACTGAGATAGGCCCTCGCTACATTGCATGATCCCCCACCACCTTCACCTCCTGGTACCTGTTCTGCAAGGCAGTCAGCTATCACTCCTAAGTGGGAAAAGCTGCCTCCTCACATTTGCCTCTCCTTTTCCCTATGCAGGTATAAGGAGACCATTCTCTGAGCTCCTCTCTTGAAAGCACCACTGTGAGGCTAACTGAAGTAGTGGGTTTGTTGTCAGCAACTTATCTCTATCTCCATCATTGAAACCAGAGGAATAGTAAACTTTCTGTTCAAGCAGCTCAGCAGACGTGGTTTTGCACTCAGCAGACATTGGTTTGAAATTTGGCTTCATCAGTCATGACCTCTGTGACCCTGATTAAGTTACTTTCCCTCTTTGACCTTCAGTTTCTTCATCTATCAAATGTGAATGATGATAATAGTACCTTCCTCAAGGACTGATGTGAGGAATAAAGGAGCTGATACTTTTATTTAAAAACGTAGTGCCAGGTGGGGGGGTGAGTCAAGGGAGGGAGGGAATACGGGGATATGTGTATAAAAACAGATGATTGAACTTGGTGTACCCCCCCAAAAGTAATAAATAAGTAAATAAAATTAAAAAAAAAAACGTAGTGCCTCACGTATAACAAAAATTCAACAAATATTGACTATTATCACTATTATTCTTAATAATAAAACTTTCTAAGTATGGTTAAACCCCACTAATTCTAAATAAGGTGTTAGTGGGTGGTAGTTGAGGGGGTAGAATAATTCCTATCAGGATTTGTTATAATGATATGAAAGTCATATTTACATAGGGCTTACTATGTGTCCATTCCAACACTTTATATACGTTAACTTAATTCCCACAACAACCCTATGAAGTAGGTATTATTATTATTATTATTATTATTATTATTCCCATGTTATAGAAACAAAGCAATTGAGACACTTGTCCACAGTCACACAGTTGGTAAGTGACAAAGTTGGGGCATGAGCCCAGCATACCTGGCTCTAGAGCCTGCACTCAGCCCTACTGCTAAACTTCCCCTACACAGCTAACTGTAGAATAATGGGAATAGAAATGCAGCTTTACTGCCTCAAACTTGGGGTGGTAACCCTTCCAATCACTCACTCTATCTTCTCCTATAATAAACGGTCACTAATTAATCGTGATTCGCACAATACTCATGTGAAATAGTTGTAGGCAAACTGCTGCCACTAAAGGTAGAAAGTGGCAAGAAATGTATTCATGTTCCCTAGTGAGAAGGGAAATGATTCTTCTTGTATCTTGATTCTCTGTGGCTGAGTTTACCTGACCCTTCTTTCCATCAATGGTAGACTTTAGCTCAGCACACACAAAATTAATGCTTTTTATGACAAATGACTCATTTACACAAGTAAGATTTGCTCATTAAAGTATTTACAAGATTCTTTGAGGTTGTTTCTATATCTTTCTCACTCACTCCCCCCCAAAAGCAACCAGTCTGTTCAGTTAATTCAGAGGGAGGAAAATCAAGCTGGCTGTATTTTCATTCATTGAGCAATTATAACACACCAGGTGCTGTTCTAAAACTTTACATGCATCATCTCATGTAATTCTTAATCCAACCCAATAAGTTAGGCCCTATTGTCATCCCCATTGTGAAAATTAAAAAACCAAGGGCTACAAAAGTTGTTACCTACCCGAAACCATGAAGAAAGTGGCGAGGGGCCCCATCCTCAATTCTGTGCTTTAGAGTATCATGCTTTTATGGTCCTCTAGCTGTATCCCTCCCACAAGGCAAGGAGTCTGCAGGGCCCAGGGAAAGTGTCCACCCAGAGCCGGGCATCCCTCCCTTCTGCTTCTAGAGCAAACACAGGGATCCTGGGACTCCAGATTTTCCTGCCCAATGACTCCAAACTCACTTTTGGGGCCTGAGGGAGACTTGTCCTTGTGTCCATCCTCTCCAAGGCACATGACGATGCTGCTAGTATAACACCCCTAGGTCTGAGGAGTGATCAAGGGGTGAATTTTGGATTTGAGGGCTGAGGTGTCTACTTGCTAGAACAAGAGACAGCTAGCTCTCTAGATGAAAGCTAGAACCCAGGGCAGGAAGAGAAAAGAGACAGGCTGTAGGCCAGGGGACTGGCTCTCCCCATGTGGCCATATTCCAGCCCCAAATTCCAAGGAGTATAAGGATGTTAAGTTCCAACCCAGCGTTTCAGATTATTATAAAGGTATGTGTGTCGGGATAGGAAGATAGAACATATTTTATTGGCCAGTCTGCTCATTTATCCCAGGTAACTCTTGTTAGAGGCAGGCTTGCACCCAGATATACGCCAGACACAATCTTACTCTTCTTTCAGGGGATTAACTCAAATACCACTTCTTCCAGAAATTTGTTCCCAGACCAGGGATCAAACCTGTGTCCCCTGCATTGGCAGGCGGATTCTTAACCACTGCACCACCAAGGAAGTCTCTGGAGATGCTTGTTGAATGAAAAGACAAAAAAGGAGAAAACAGAGGCAGTACTCCTTGAGGAGAAAGGAAAGGGTGTGAAGCAATCAGGAAAGTCCTTGACAAAAAGACAGGTGAGCTGACAAGAGTTTTCTTTTTTCTTTTCTTTTTTAATGGAAAATTTCCAACATATAAAAGAGTAGGGAGGAGTGTAATGAACTTCCTTATGCCCTTCTCCGCGGTAGCAATGATGAACTCATAGCCAACCTTGTTTCATCTATACCTTCACTCACTCTCTCCAGCTCAATCTTGGATTATTTTGAAGCAAACCTTGGACTTATCTTTTCAATTCTAAGTATTTCAGCATGAAAAGTAAGAGTTTGTTTATCCAGAATTTGATGCCGTCCACCTTAAACTTATACAGTGATGTATGTCAATTATTTCTCAATAAAACTGGAAAAAAAAATTGGTATCGCCATGTCCAGCTGAGCAACCACTGGAAACTGACAAGACCTGAGCAAAATTAATTTGGGCAAGTGTGGAGGCTTACAGGACGGGGGCTCGTGCAGACTGGTAGCCTGCGTGTGAGCAGGGAATGCAGTCTCTTCTCCTTCCCACTGTGCTCCTCGGTGGCAAGGAGCTAGGCCAGCATGGGGCCCATGGCCGTGGCTTCTCACTGAGCCGGCCATCTTTCTTTGCTCATTGCGAACTCCATACTTAGTGATTTTAGACACCTTTGTGCACATCCATGCTGACTTGTCTTAATTCTGTCAAAGGCTTCTCCCTCTCCCCTGGAGCTGTCTGGGAACTCTGGTTCATTGTTGCTGGCAAGTTTTTACTTCCTTTGTGCTTAACTTGTTGAAATACGAAAGGGGTTGGACAGTGTCAGACAATATGGCCCCCGTCATGCTACATTTTACATTGAAATCATCTTTAAGGGCTTTGCCCCTTGACACAGATGGTCTCCATATCCTAGGAGATGGTCTCTTGGCACGAAAATGAGAAAGCTGTGCCCCCTGTGAATCAAGAAACTTGGCGAGTTTATTCGGGTTCAAGTCAAATGCATACTTCATTGTCCTAGGGCCTCTTAATTTCTCCTCCTGGGGAGCATTTTTGACTCCTCTATTAAACACACATATGAGTTTGCACTCCTCTTTCCCATTTACTGGTGGGCCCCATTCATGCTTAGGCTCCTCTTCTTTTCTGGCCAAAACCAGCCTTCACCTTTTCATACGGCCACATACCGGGTGACCTGCCTGAGTCTACTCGCTGCTTCCCCAGAGCCCTTCTAAGAAGGCTGGTGCTTCTTCCTCCTTTCTGCATCTGGTCCATCCTTTTACATCCTGCTGCTAATTGTTCTGTTCTTGCCCGTTTTAGCTCTGTGATTGCCACCTCTTAGAAGCCTCACTTTCTTCTTTAGTGACCTTTTGGGCCTCTTCAGTAATTAATACCGCTCTTATAGTAAGAGAAGTAAGCAAATCTATAATCACCCTTTCAGTTTTTTTTCCTGACTTGTTTTATACTTCACTGACTCCATGGCTTAGAGAGCACATCATGTCCTCATTCTCTTTCCCCCTATTTAGTAACTCTTTGCTTTCCATCTCTCTCTTATGGGTTTTCCACCCACTGGGCCAAACTGACATCAGACACTTAATTCTCCTGGGAAACATTTCTTTTCCACTTCATTGATGTATTCCATACTTCTCCTTCATAGCATATATGACTACATAATTAACTATTTAATGAGTATTCCTCCTTACTACTAAGCTTCAGGAGGGCAGAGATGGCATCTGGGCCACAATAGGTCCTCAATAAGTATTTGATGAAAAGGAAATAGAATAAATGATTGAGTGAACATCCTTGAACCAATTTCTTTCAGCATTTCTTCTAAAATTTGACCTCTAATTACTTTCTTTCAGTTTTATTTTTTTATTATTATTGTTACAAACCCAACCAATTGTTCCTTGGGAAAAACTCTTCTTCCAAAATTCTGTATACTTCAAGCCAGACACTTCTTTTTTTGTTGTTTTGTTTTTCAGTTATTATGTTTGTCTTAAATCCACAATTTTAGGTACTCAATGGATTCTTGCTTTTATGAGAATTTTTTTTATCTAACTTTAGTAGCACAATAATTGGATTAGCTATGCTACAACTTAAACACTCTTTTTAAAAATATTTGTTTATTTATTTATTTGGCTGTGCCATGTCTTAGTTGCAGCACATGGGATCTTTAGTTGCTGCATGTGGAATCTTTAGTTGCAGCATGTGGGATCTTTTTAGTCATGGCATGCAAACTGTTAGTTGCGGCATGTGGGATCTAGTTCCCTGACCAGGGATCGAACCCAGGCCCCCTGCATTGGGGGCGCGAAGTCTTAACCACCGGACCACCAGGGAAGTCCCATAAACATTCTTTATATAAATTGATCATTTCAATATTAACTTTTTAATAGTTTCAATAATACTCTAGGTTCTGTTATTTAGTAACAGGAAATGGTTTTTTAATTAATTAATTTATTTGGCTGCGTTGGGTGTTCATTGCTGCACGGGGCTTTCTCTAGTTGTGGAGAGCGGGGGGCTATTCTTTGTTGCAGTGCGCGGGCTTCTCATTGCAGTGGTTTCTCTTCTTGCGGAGCATGGGCTCTAGGCGCACGGACTTCAGTAGTTGCAGCACACAGGCTCAGTAGTTGTGGCTCGAGGGCTATAGAGCACAAGCTCAGTAGTTGTGGCACACGGGCTTAGTTGCTCTGTGGCATGTGGGATCTTCCCAGACCAGGGATCGAACCCGTGTCCCCTGCATTGGCATGTGGATTCTTAACCACTGCACCACCAGGGAAGTCCCACAGGAAATGTTTACTTGTGTATGGGTATGTTATTAGTATATAGATGTGTGAATTGCATATAAGAATTATGAAAAATACAAGCAAATCCAAGGAGTTGTATGGACTTGAGAATAAAAGGTGTTTGAATTTCTCTCTTGCTCTTTATCTTATTTGAAGATATTACAATTCTGATGATCTCAGAAACATGTATTTCGAAGTCTTCTTACTAACAAAGACTAAACGTAGGTGGATGGAATCCAGCTACGGCATTTTATGTTCAAACATAGTCAGACCTGGACTAAAATCCTAGCTTTGCTAATCACTAGCTATGTAAGATCAATAAGCTCACTTTCCTTTTCTGAGCCTGTATTTCCTCATCTGTAAAACAGGATCAACAAACCTGTTTATGTTCTATGTACCAACACATAGAACTAACAAGGATTAGTGTCTACAATAAATAAAGAGCCTCTTAAAATCAATTAAAAGAAAACTAACAGCCCAAAAGAAAAATGGCCAAGTATATGATGAAGCAGTTCACAGAAGAGGAAACCTGAATGGTGAATAAACAGATGAAACTACGTGAACTCTCCCTAGTTATCATGGAACAAAAGTTAAGACCACAAAAGACACATTAAGGCACACAATTCAGTTGGCAAAAATATTACAGTCTGGCAATGTAAAATATTGCGAGAAGATAGAGAAATAGATCCTTTCATACATTACAAAGGGGATTGTAAATGTGAAGACTGTTCTAGCAATGTCTAGTAACAGATATACGTATGACATGATCCAGGAACCCCACTTCTTGATATTTACAAGAAGGCATGTACAAAGTTGTCCACCACAACATTGTAATAGCAAAGAACTGGAGAGAAAATGTCCACCAATCAGAGGGCTACACAGGGGACTTTAACTATATTTCTGCTGTTTTATTTCTTGAGCTGGGTCATGAGTGCACAGTTGTGAATTATCATATGGTCTATGTGTCTAAGTTTTTAAATGCCTAACTCATAGTATGGTTGTAAGGTTTAAATGAGGTAATAGATTGAAAATATTCAGCACAGTGTTTGACACCTAGCAAGTGCTCTATAAATGTTAATTTTCTGTCACCCTAACACACACACACACACACACACACCCCTGCCCCCGCCTCCCCACCTCAGCGTTTACATTGTAGGTGTAAGTCTTTGTGGTTTTTTTTTTTTTTTTCGGAGATCTAAACTTTTTAAAATATATATATTGTACAGCTTACTTTTATTTTATTTTTATTTTTGGCCATGCCACACGGCATGAAGGATCTCAGTTCCCCTACCAGGGATCGAACCTGTGCCTCTTGCAATGGAAGCATGGAGTCTTAACCACTGGACCACCAGGGAAGTCCCAAGGTGTAAGTCTTTGAAAATATCCTTTGATGGTGACACCAGACTCCAAATACTTGAGCCCACTTTATGCATATTCTCACCCTACCCTGCAGCTTCCCTCCTCTCTACGCTAAGGAAATTTGTCCCTTAGAGCTAATGAGACTAAATGCCTCATTTTGGATGTATTTTTCAGACTTACCTGGAGTTGGAAAGTCACAATCTACTCTAAAAGGGTTCCAACTGTACACAGTCCAGTCCTCCGATATTGTTTGTGAAATGTTTCGGTTACCTATTGTGATGTTAACAAAGTACTTCAAAATGTAGTGGCTTACAGCAATGCCCACTTTATTTGCTCCTGATTTTTCTGTTTGGGCTGGGCTCATCTGGGTAGGTAGCTCTTCTGCTGTTCTTGACAGGGGTCTCTTGTGTGGCTGCATTTGGCTGTTGGGGTGACTAGGAACTAGGCTCAGCTCACACATCAGGATGGCTGGGACTCCTGCTCTCCACGTAGTCTGAGAGCTTCTCTGTCTCCATGTGGACTCTACATGTTTTCTGCAGCAGGGTACCTGGGCTTTTGACATGGTGGCTCAAAACTCCCAAGAGCACAAAGACAAAAACTGCCAGATCCTAAGACCAAGAACTGGTACAGTGTCATTTCTGTTGCATTTTATTAGTTAAATCAGGTTCCAGGACTTCCTAGGTGGCGCAGTGGTAAAGAATCCGCCTGCCAATGCAGGGGACACGGGTTCCAGCCCTGCCCTGGGAAGATTCCACATGCCAAGGAGCAACTAAGCCCGTGTGCCACAACTACTGAGCCTGTGCTCTAGAGCCCATGAGCCACAACTACTGAGCCCATGTGCCTAGAGCCCGTGCTCCACAACAAGAGAAGCCACTACAATGAGGAGCCTGCACACCACAATGAAGAGTAGCCCCTGCTCGCAGTAACTAGAGAAAGCCCGTGTGCAGCAACGAAGACCCAATGCAGCCAATAAATAAATACAATAAATAAATAAATTTAAATTATAAAAAAAGAAATCAGGTTCCAGCCTCAGCCCAGATGCAAGGAGAGGGAAATCTACACAGATGTGAATGCTTGCCCATTGCCTCATCCATCCAGGCCCGTGACTCGCGAGAACAGAGGCGAGCCCTCTACTCTAGCCTCTGGGTCACTGAGGAAGACAGACTGCAAGCAGCACCAAGCAGAGACTTCAACCATCAGAACACCTGCCACTGCGCATGCTCTCCCTCCACCCCAGGCTCACTGGTAAACTCCTCTTGATTTAGAAACTCTCTTTCAACTCCACGTACATATATTGTGTGATTACTGGGTGCTGGGCATTATGCTGTGCTCTGGGAGGAACTCCAGAATAAATAGCAGCGGTTTGTGTCCTTGAGGAGTTCATAGTGCAGCCAACAAAGAAGGGGGGTTGTTACAACCTATCTTCCCAGCTGACATGAGGTGACCTCACAAACCAAATCAAAAGCTGGGAGACATCCAGGCTAGATGACGGCCACAATAGCCACTTGACCTAACAGGCTGAGCTCTCGGTCACAAAAGGGCATCTGATTAGTCTAACAAGGCGTAATTTTGGTAAGGGCGTGAGGCTGTTACTAGTCTGTGGCTTTATTGTTTAGATCAATGTTTTTTAGATTCTGAAACTAAAAGCTAGCTACTTTTGCCCTGTAGGACCTAATACCATTTGCATTGTTCATAATAGGGGCCAGACAAAGATTTATTTTTAAGTTGAATTGAATTACTCAGTGTTTTTTTTTAATGTCTAAGAAATGCTGTTTTACTATATGTGATACTTAAGAACACCACTATTACAAAAATACCCAGTAAACCTCCAAAGACACAGATACACACCCATATATACATACATAAAATAGCTATTAGTCCTAGATTATTTTAGTCTGCTTTTAGCCAATTGCATTTTTTAAAGTTCTCGGACACTTCAAGAAGAAAATAGGCACCACTTGTACTCCATAGCTAATCACTTTTAATTCTTCCAGTAGTCATTTTGATAATATCAGACATAATGAAATCACTTATCAGTAACGTGGGTCTAATTCCCCCTATGCAAAATAGTCCATTTTTATTCAGGTTTGCAATCCCTGCCAGAGCTCTTGAGGCTGCTCTTTCTATAGGGTCATTATTGAAGGAAGTTTATTTTTATGATAATAAATTCTTATACAAATAGATCTCACACAATAACACAGAACCGTAGCTAGTCTTTCCCAACTGTTGTCATGAGGTGTTATCATACTCCACATTATATGAATAAATAAGAAGCTGGCAGTTTCTAAGCTACACCAAGTATACTGTAGGGGATTATGAAGGTGACTCCCGGATCCCTGATAATCTGTCATTGCAATAAGAATTTAGATTAAATGGAATCTGATTAAATCAGATATGAAGAAACTGAGGGCCGAACTGTTATTATCTCTAATGTAAATAAGGATTGGAGCACAACTTTTTTTTTTTTTGAGGCATGATTTTCCTCTTGATGGATGATGTGGCTTGTCTGGCATCATTAAGGCCCTTTGTGTGGCTTTAATCTGCAGTTTGGATACTCGAGAGTGTTACGCTATTTTCACTCTTTAAAGTGACATAAGCTTGGCTAATGGAAGAAAGAAGATGAACCCCTGAGGATCCTCAACTAAAAAGCATTACTTACGGGAGAAATCAGTCTTCTATTTGGGTTGGAGAAAATCAGCTGAAGAGAGGTTCTGAGTAGCCAGGAAATGGAAAGGAAGTTGAAGAAAAGAAAATGGGAAGGGAATGAGTCAAAGCCACCTCCATGGTCTTGACCATTCTTCTTCACAATGGGATCCTTTCTCTTCTCCAAGCTCCTCCTTTCACACACAGAGCCTGACAGCCTAAAATTGCAGGAAGTAGAGAGGTGGTACCATTAATAGCTAAAGGAAAGAAATGTCCAGCCCTGCCCCCAGATATGCCAGATACTCTGTCTTTCAGCATAAAACTTGGAAAATAAGGGCATGCATGGGATGAAATACAGCTTTGTCTTAAAGTACCTAAAGAGGAAAAAAAGACCAAATTGCAATCTTAAACTTACTGTGAAAGTGTGTTTTAGTCACTGTGTTTTCCTGTCTTGGTACATCTACATCCTTACAAATGGATTCATGCTGTACCAGTCACTATTCATATTAGAATCCTTGGACCAAATTTGCAGAGAAAGATTCCGCCCTAACTCTCTTGAATATTTGTTGTTGTTGTTGAACTCAACCAGATCTGTGATTCATTAACTGCTTGTCATGTTTTGATATGTGGATCAGGAATTGATCAATAGCTGGCAAAATTTAATAAAAGGAGCTCATTTCTGGAGAAACGAGATCGTTGCCATGCCAACTATCGATCTTCCCTGATGGAGGCTCGGCAGTCAGTCACAAAATGGGCCCTGTTAAGCAGACCCTACTGTCTGTCCATAGGAAATCATTGGGTCGCCAACCTCAAATGAGTTCCTAAAAATGACATGAGGTTCACAATGGAGAGAACTAGGCCACACTTGTCTGCAGGGAAGACTCTGCCTCACTATTGCTCGAAACACACCTATTCCATTGAGCACCTCAGAATCTTGTCACATAGCTGGTATGGAATGCAACATGATTGAAATACAGCATTGCATTCCGCTTGTGCAGTGCTTACCATATTACAGCCATGGAGAAAGAATGAACAGCTTAATCAATTACTGCTTCATGTTTAAGAAGTGTAAATGCAAAGAAATCTGTTTACTCTGTTTCATATATACTCGCTTCCTAGGTGTGAGAAAGATTAATAGCATCTTTATCAAAGAGAGATCTGGGTCTGTACTGTGTTGTATAACATAAAGGCCAGGGGGAAAAGAGAGTGAGAGAATAATAATCAAAGAACTCTTTGAACTTTTTCAAACTCTGAAAACTCCTTTAAAGTTAAGAAGTCATCAGAATATTTGAAAATGTCACAGATTCTAATCTGGGGAATTTCTTTTGCTTTTATAGGAACTAAGACACCTTTAAATATAGAAATTGCATTTTACTATATTGTTAAGTGAATAAAGTGCTTTAATACTTGTTCAACAAATACTTATTTGAACACCCACTATGTAGAAGGCAAAGCTCATGAATGTAACTGTTACCTGTAGAAGGAGTTTTTGGAATCATACTGTCCTAAGGATTGAGATGAGAGGTGATGCTCTCCTGTTTAAGCTTTGTCCAGCGATCTTCAAGCTTCAGGGACATGATTTCTCCCTCCCCAGTCAGCTAAACTCAGGGACCAGTTTGTGATGGTGAGATAGGACCACACTCAAAACAGAACCAACCTTCACATATATGGTCAATAGGTTTTTGACAAGGGTGCCAAAATCATTCAACGGGGAAAGGACAGTTTTTTCAACAAATGGTGCCGGGGCAACTGGACATCCACATGCAAAAAGAATGAAACTGGACCTTCACCTTACTTCTTATACAAAAATGAACTCAAAATGGATCTTACTTACCTAAAAGTAAGACCTAAAACTATAAACCTCTTAGAAGAAAACTTTGGAGGAAATCTTCATGACATACGGTTTGGCAGTGACTTCATGGATATGACACCAAAAGCATAGGCAAAAAAAGAAAAAAAATAGATAAATTGGACTTCATCAAAATTAAGAACTTTTATGCTTTAAAGGACACTCTCAAGAAAACAAAAAGATAGCCTACTGAATGGGGAAAAATATTTGCAAATCATATATCTGATAAGGCATTCATAACCATAATATGTAAAGAACTCCTACAATTCAACAACAAAAACAATCTACTTCAAAAATGGGCAAAGGATTGAATAGTTATGTTTCCAAAGTAGATATGCAAATGACCAATAAGCACATAAAAAGATGTTCAACATCATTACTCATTAGGGAAATACAAATTAGAACCACAATAAGATGCCACTTTTACACCTACTAGGATGGCTATAGTTTTTTAAAAAATAGACAATAAATGTTGGTGAAGATGTAAAGAAATTGGAACCCTGGTGCGTTGCTGGTTGGAATGTTAAAAGGTGCAGCCACTGTGAAAAACAGATTGGTGTTTCGTCAAAAGCTTAAACATAGAACTACCATTCTGACCCAACAATTCCACTCCAAAAGAATTGAAAGCAGGGACTCAAATAGATATTTTATATAGCAGCATTATTCACAATAGCCAAAAGGTGGAAAAACCCAAGTGTCCATCAATAGATGAATGGATAAACAAAACGTGATATTTACATACAATAGGATATTTTTCAGCCATAAAAAGGAATGAAATTTGTTACCTTGCTACAATATGGATGAACCTTGAAATATCATGCGCAGCAAAATAAGCAAGACACAAAAGGGCAAATATTATCTGACTCCACTTACATGAGGTACCTAGAATAGTCAAATTCATAGAGATAAAAAGTAGAATAGTGGTTACCAGTGACTTGAGTGAGGGGAAATGAAGAGTTATTTTTTAATGGGTATAGAGTTTCAGTTTGGGAGGATGAAAAAGTTCTGGAGTTGGATGGTGGCGATGGTTGCACAGTGATGCGAATGTACTTAATGCCACTAAACTGTACACTTAAAATGGTTAAAATGATATGTTATGCATATATTAACACAATTTTTAAAATCTTGACCTGAAACTAATATAATATTGTATATCGATTATAATTCAATTTAAAAAATAATTTAAATTGAAAAAATACTAAACTTGAGAAATTTCCTGGTTTAAAAAAAAACCCAAAGCAGAATCATCTGCTATCATTCCCTTTTCTAATTAATACCCTCAGCAAAGACATATTTCTCCATTTTCATCCCAGCGTCCCATGGTGTTGTAATTGTCTGTTTCCTTCTCCATCTTTCCCACTGCTGTGAGCATCTTGAGGGCAGAGGCTGGCTTTTCTTTATGAAAGAGGGCTGGATGGAAATATGGGCTTTGGATTCAAATAGGCCTTCAAGTCCAATTCCAAACCTGCTAATAACTAGCCAGGGGGCCTTAAGCCAGTTCTTGAAGTCTCTGTGACTGTACTTGCTCACCTGCAAACTGGAGATTGCTTTAAATAAGGCAGTACATGTAAAGTGCCTGGAATCATAAACACTCAAGATGTCTTAGTTACAGTAACAACATTAATTTCAGTAATTAAAACTAGATAATGTTTAATATGAAAAATTAATAACTTTAATCAATATAATGATTTCTATTATAATTATTATACCCAACATGTAACATAAGCCTAACACATGACTGGCTAGTGGTCCTTTTACCACACTGCAATTGCCGATTGTAATGGGTTCTTCTCTTGTTTGTCTCCCCACTAGACTGGGCATTCCTCAAGGGCTGAAACAGTGTCTTATCTCAGTGTCTGCAGTGTGTTGTATAGTACTTGGTATACAGTAAAAAAAATCAATACGTGTTTATCGAATGAAAAAAATGAATGAATCAGAGACTGGGTGTATTGGGAAACCAAGTGAGAGAAACTCAAAGGAAAGGGAGGGAAAATGAGGAAGGAGAAGATAAGGACTGCTTGAGTGGCAACTTCCATCCATCTGGAACTTTTTCTAGAGCTCTTCTCAAGACTTGGGAGGTCTTCTAATTATTTTCAATGAGGAATGGCATTTCCTCTTCATGCTTTCTAATTAGAATGCAGCAATGTAGAAAGTTACATGGCATTTGTCTGTTTCCTTGTTTGCCTCCCTCCTCTAGGCTGAGCACCTGGAGGCAAGAAACTGTCCTTCATTTATCTTTGTGTTCCAGCATCTAGAGCAGTGCCTGACACACACTGGTGGGTGCTCAGTGCATGTATAATGCATGAAAGAAGCAGAACAGAATTAGATCATATGTTCACGTTTCACTTTACTAAAGAATTCTTATATTGGGGAGGGGGCAGTCCTGGCACAGGCAACACTCTTGAATAAATGAATGAATGAATGAATGAATGAACCTTACTGGTCAATGTTAGGTGTGGGCTTTTTTTCCCCTGAGAAGAGGGGCACAGTAAAACGTTCCTTACTCAACATCCTCTAGGCATGTATAAATGATCTCCTGCTCATCATTAACTTAGGCTTATACAAATAAATAATAGTCTGTCCATGTTTTCAGGGGTTTTAGGAAGTAGGAGATAGTAACAAATTGAGGGGGGTACAACAGGGAAAATAATAAAAGCCCAAGAATTTTCCATCTGAAGGACGTTAATATAGCAGACAGAGGGGAAGAGAAAGAAAAAATAAGGAATGTAGAAGACAGAAAACTCACAGATGTTTGCATCCTGCAGTCTGGAGGGAAGAAATTCATGGAGCATCGCTTGTATTTAGAATGATAGTACTGTCTTATTTTGATGCTGCTCTCTCCCTCCCCTGCAGTCTCTTCCTGCTGCAAGCCCTTAGAAAATGTTTTTGAGTTTACTGGCTAGTTCACATCCTCTCACTATTTTCAGTTTGGGGAGTCTAGGTTAAAAACAGTCCAGTGACTTGACTCCATTTTGCATAATTATCCCTGACTTCTGAGTTCTATATTGAGATCTCCTGGCTTGCTTTTAAAATATCATTGCAAGATTGCCTAGAGTGGATTTTCATCATAGGAAATGCTTTATCATCAGGAGCAATGAGTCATTTCATCCTGGAATATGCGTTAGTGATGGCTCTTCACCATCACCAGCAAATACACCAATGTGTGGTCTAGCCAGGGAACGGTTACCACCAGCAGTACCGAGAATGAGCCCAAACCTGCTGCTCCTGGTGACATAGGGCTGTCAGCTGGGCCTGCAAGCAGCCCTGCGTGGCATCCATTCTCCATGGCTGATCCTGTACTCCATCCACAGTCCAGTCAGGCCTCAGAGGGACCCAGAATTTAGCTCCAGTGACAGGTTAAATCCTCCTAGAACAAACTGTGCTGTCTGGTGCCAAATTCCTTTGCTATAGAGGAACTCAGCTATAATAAATAGTGCTTGAAATCCAGCCATCAGTGGGACTTCCTGCCATATGGAGTTTTTGGTGTGTGTGATGGTATTTCTTGTAACATAAGTTGACCTGCCTCACTTGGGGTCCTGCTGTACTTCCTTTCTGGGCATGAATGTCTGAAGAGGCCTGGTTACTCAGGCTATCACTTTGAAAGAGTCCTTCCACTTTTAAATATATGGTGGCAAAGGGAGTGTTCAGACACACAAAAGTGGAAAGGCTTCACTTTCACAAAGAAGTCTGTAAGTATCTCTACTTATGAAAGGCAAACTAGGCTTCAGTTTTGTCAAATATGCCAACAAGACAAAAATGCTAAAAACCTTTTGGGAATTTACAAAGAAATTGTACAAATGATATACCTTTATGTCTCACAGTACAACCTCATCTTATCTGTAGACACCTCGTTCCAATTTCCTTTGCAGTTTTGGAGGAAAGGCAGTTTGAAAATTCCTCCACATCTAGGTGTGCCCCATCCTTAGAGTGTTTCAGGACTGCTTGAGCCATGGCCACTCAGAATTCCCATGTTATGTGACATCATGGCTTTGCTATATGCCATTAGCACCTAGAAATAATCTATTGTCCAAATAAGAATAGCTCTTATATCATGAGAGCAAGGCACACACTTGGCTACATTCTGAGGATACAGTGAGGAGAAGGACATAGTTCTGATCTATCCTTGAGGAATTTACAGGCTAATGAAGAAGGAAGCCAAGGAGTTGCGATCTGTTGTGATTCATGGTGTAGCGAGGGGCACACAGTAGATATTTGAAACTAGCCATTGATTTATTTTCAGATACACAACCAAGCCAATAGCAAAATCCAAATTTCAGCCTTCTTTTGATGTGTCTATCTACTCTGCACTA
Organism: Hippopotamus amphibius kiboko; assembly: GCF_030028045.1. NCBI lineage: Eukaryota > Metazoa > Chordata > Mammalia > Artiodactyla > Hippopotamidae > Hippopotamus > Hippopotamus amphibius. Next base: position 16,250,668 of record NC_080203.1, on the reverse strand, counting down.
CTTCTTAAAATTGGATTGAATACAGATAGGCCCCAACCCAGTAATAATTTAAGCCAAAGCTTTCCCTGTGTTTTTAGTTCCTAATTTTAAAGATCTGAGTTCTCTTATAGACAAAGAAAGAGATTTTTAAAAAGCACTTACAGCATCTACTCAGCACTAACTAGGTGCCAGACGCTATACTAACCCTTTAATCATCAACATAATTCTTTTTATAAATGGGAAAACTGAGGCTCAGGGAACTTAAATAACTTGCTAAAGTGACACAGCTGGTAAGTGGAAGGGCCAAAAAGGATTCTCCACTCCTTAGGAGGATATAAGGCTGTCTCTTGTGCATAAGTGTTGAGTTAACATAATTACAAATGACTATTTATTTCTCTTCCAGTGACTGGGGCAGGACACCCCAGATTGGAATTTGAAATGCACTTCACCTAAGGAAATATGTTGTAGATGGTATTCAGGTGTGGTTGAAATGAGGTAGAAAAGATACAGGAAATTAAATCACAGAGAAAAGTCAAGTCAGAAACCACTGAACAATGAGAAAGATGTCTCTCACTTCTATACCCACCAAAACAGATTCATTTTTTACCAATCTGATAGATCGTCCCAGGTGTCAATGACTGCAAATTTCAACCCCGGAAGTTTAAAGAAGACTGCTGCCTCTCCAAGTCAGACAGAAAGAGACTGTTCTCAGCAAAGTGCACTCTTCGAAAATTATATTCAAAGCAACTATCTGAGTATGAAGCATGCAAAGCCATGAACACTAAACTCACAAGGCCAAAGCCACATAATTCTACTTAGTAGCCAGGGCAAAGCCATGATATTTTTAGAGCCTTTTACTCTAACCACACTGTTTCTTCTCCTCAGAAAGTCTAAAGTAGAGGAGAACCTAAGTGTGGATATATTCTTCCTGAATCCAGTGAGGCTGCCTGTCTAAATACCCTACTGTTCAGTCTAACAGAGATACGAGTGAAACTACAATCACCTAATGCCAAAACAGTTTAGAATTCTCTTTCCTTTCTTCACACACATGTTCAGACTTTTTGACACAAAGAAATGTAGCAGCTATTAAAATGCACCTGAAAATATGCTGTGACTCAAGTGACGGTCGCTTAAAGTTAGGGAGTCATTGATTTTAAAATGAGCTATTTAAAGTGAATGTTACAGAGACTTAAAAGAACCTAAATGGTACAAACTGAATCCAAATGCAAGGGGTACATTGAAATCTTTTTCTTAATTGAGAAATCTTTTACATGATTCATTACTTGTATGTTGGGAGGTTATTCTTAATTGTCACAATACTCCTTGCGTTCGATATTCTCAGTTATGTGGCTAGGTATTTGGGGACTCCAGAGTTACTTAGCCCATGGCTAATAAGTGAAAATGGATGTGATCCTGACAGATATCAGTTGGCTAGGGTTGCTAACCTGGGCACTGTCAGGTGGCTCTGGAAGTTCTGGGAGACAGATGTGCCCTCCCTTGGAGAGGATGGAGAGAAAAGATCTCACCTGATTTTTCACCAGTGAACTTCCTGGGGAACCAACACCACTCCCTGCAATTAGGTTAACCAAGGCCAAGCAAAAGCACAGGAATTTAGAATAATTGCCCAGAGGCATAAAATGCTGTCCAATACAGGTGCAGTTAAGGTATACAGATTCTTTGTTCACTGTTGACAGATTCAGCTGGAACCTGGAATCATCATGACCCCAGGAAAGAGGTCCGGCCATTCTTCTCAGGCCACAGTAACCTGCTTCTATTTTCTCTGTTAGGCTGCACCTCCTCTTGATCTGGATTCTTGAAGCAATGGATCAAGGGGATTCCTCATCTCTTCCTTAGGAAAAATCTGCTCAGAAATAATGCAAAGGGCTTAGAAGCGCCATAGCCACTCTCTTTCAGCCCCATTCTGGCTCCACCCAGTTATTCTCTCAATGCAGTCAAACTTGATCTTGACTTTTTACACAAGACTATGGTCATAGATCCTTCGGAATGGAAGGGCTTGTAGGGATCATCCAGTCCAGCTGCCTCAGATTTGCACGAGTTCAATGGTAACCCAGACAGCTTAAGTAACTTGTCCGAGGTCACTTGGCTGGTATAGGGCACTCCATTGAGTTGCTCATTGTGTCTCCACTTCACCACTTTCTTGGTCTTGAGATCACATTTCCAGAACTCTGCTACTGGCAGAGCTCAGGCCCAGGACTGACTCTAGGCATTCTGAAATATTGTCATTCTTCTGGGCACCTTGTTAGGGTGAGAGTTGAGTTGAGCTATTGAGAACTGGGCAGTGATTAAGGAAGTGAAAACTGATGGGGTTGCAGGAGTTCCATACATTTTCCCAACCCCACCATGTGGGTAGCTCAGGGCCTGCCCAATGGCTTCTCCTTCCCCACCTGGTACTTCCAGTTCCTTAGGTTGCATTTTGTGACTCCCCCCACACATTCTAGACTGCTACTGATAATCCTCTTATCTTCACTTCATCTGGCAACACATTGGAATGGAAATGAAGGGAAGGGCAGAGTCTTTTTGCTAGTCCACACACCTTGGGGTAGGGTCTTTGGCTGCCCTCAGTAGAGATGGGCCACTGGCTCATGGAAGACTGGTCCTACTATAGAGAGAGGGGTTGCCAGCTTGGCCCTGGCTAAGTCGGAACTGAAGGGGCTCAGTTAGGGTATCTCCAGCTGGCAATGGAATTGCCCTTTGGGAATCCGAGGTACAAAAGCATCTTTCCTAAGTTGGTATGATGGCAGGTAGGATAAGAGTCTATAGTCATAGATTCATGTTTGCAGGACATTTTAAAAGTAACTTCATACAACACACTTTTCTCCAACACCCCACAAAGATGATAAAGCACATAACCCCTTCTAGCCATTTTACCTGCTCTGACACATTACAGAGGAAGCCACTTTACCATAGATTACTTTATTGAAGTTAGTAGCTATCACTGAGTGGCTGCTATTACGTGGCTCTATTTCCTTTAATTTACCTGAAGACCAAAGATAGGCACCATTATTAACCTTCTTTCACAGATGTGGAAACTAAGGTTCAGAGTTCTTAAGTCATTTGTCCCAGGTCAAGAAGCTAGTTAATGGCAAGATGTAGAGAATCAAACCTTCCTAAAACTGACTAAAGCGTGTGCACCGATCGTAGGACTTTTGAGAAAGAGAGAGAATGAGTGAATGAATTAATTAAGTGCATGAGAGAGAATGAAAGAGAGACAGAAACACAGAGACAGGGAGAGAGACAGACGGGGAGAGGGAGGGGTGGGGGTGGAGAGAGCTGTGTGGTGTCTGTAGTGGGGTGGAGAGGAGAGACTGGATTCCCCATAATCTCAGCTTGACCAGAGGGTAGGAATCAGTTAAAACTTTGTAAGGAATGGGACATTTTTAGGTGTGGCAGTGTGGGCCACTGTCCCCCAAACCAGGAAGACTAAGAGCAGAAGCCACTGCTTCCCCCAGGGCGCCCTTGAGGTCTTGTCTCAAAGCCCCTCAGGACCTGCGCGGGGCAGCTTGTCAACGCCAGGGCAGTATTTATCTCCTCACTCACTAGATCCCCCCCTCCTTCCACCCCATCCTGAGACACTGCTGTGAGCAAAAAAACACCACCGCTTTTCCAACTTTCACCTTTCCAAAGCAAAAACGCTGTGTTCATCCCCCCCGCCGGGAGGCGGGACCCTCAAGGCCAGGTTGCCTGCCGGCGGCGCTAGCCTGCACACCCTGATTCCCCCTCTGTGCACAAGTTCTCTGGAATGTCCACCGGAACCGAGTGTCGGCACTTCTGTTTACACTTAACCCCGCGCTTTGCAGACCCAAGCTGGGTGTGGCCCCAAGTGAGTTCGAAAGAGCAAGTCGAGTCGCTGGGCCAGCTGGAACGCAAAGCATTTTCCGAACAGCCTCGGTCATCAGGGGCGGAGATTGTCAGGCTGTCAGGTGCGCCCCGAAACTTTCCCCCAGACTCTGTGAGGGCCCGGCCGCGGACAGTGGGACAGAGTCCTGCTCCAGAGGCGGCTCCGGGGGAGGTCGGGGGACTTCCCAGCCGCGGTGCCCGAAACTCCGCCTCCCACAGCGCGGGCTACTGGCGTCCTGCCCAGCATCCTGGGCAGACAAGGACCCTCAAATCCTGCCTTAGCTCCCTGGATCAGCTAATTTCAACAGTGCATTGTACTTGACAGTCTCGCAGACATTTTCTCCCCGGATTTTAACGTCGACCCAATGAAGGGGTAGGTGATTATCATTATTCCTAATTTAAAGATGAGGGAGAAACAGAGAGGCGACGTGACTCCCCCAAGGCCCAGGGCTGCTCAACAGCAGTTTAGACAGGGCTCTAGATCTTGTACCTTATGCCAGGCAGTTGCTGAGGGCAGTCTTGGTGGGTAGTTGCGTCTCCCATTCAAAGCCTCTTTAATTTTGGCACTTCCCTTCCAGCCTCAGGAGGTAAAGAAGAGGTTAGAGACCACTAAAACCCGTTAAGAAAGGAGGCTTCACAGTTGGGTCAAGTTCGGTGGGGGGTGCAGGGGATGGAGGGGGCGCTAGATTTTAAGCACTTGGAAGCAAGTCACTTCAGCCCTGTGCCTCAGCTTCCCCATATTAACATGGGGTGTAATAGTACCAGTCTTGGAGGGTTGTGGATGGGATTTCTTGACACGATTTAAGTTCAGCACCTTATGTTTAGTAGGTGCTAAATAAATCTCTGTTTCTTTGCTCTCCTGGAGCCTCCGAACACCCTAAGTCTTGCAAAGTTGTGAAGTCATTTTCTAAACGACTGGGAAGTCCAAGGTGAGGTGGGGAAGCTGAAAGAGGAGGCAACTTTGAGCTGCCTGGAAGCAGATGTTGATGGGAGACAACCAGCTGACATGGATGGAAGTCTAAAAAAATTATAAGCACAAATGGCAGAAGGGCCAGTCAGTGCACTGGGCAAACTGGACTGAGCTAGCAGATGGCTTTTTTTTTCCTCTTTTTTGTTGCCATATTTGGCAGAAAGGAGCCAGCTTGGGGGCGGTGGGAGGAACGGTCGTGCCGGGACCTTTGAGGGTCATCAGGCTTCCTGTGCAGAGCACCAAGTGTTTGCCCCAGGCATGCTCGTTCCTAATTCTCAACCCCGGGAGAGCTAGCGACATGTTCCTTCCACTTTCCTCTTGGCTGGGGATGTAGTGCGCACCGCCGAGGCAGGGGAAAGCCAGACGAGAAGACGCGGGCTGGAAAGCGGCGGCCGGGGCAGCGGCAGAACAGCTGAGTACCAGGGGGCCCCTCACCGCGGACGAGCATCCCGCCGGGCGGGGGCTCAGCCGACCGCCGGGATCTTCGCCTGTCGCCTCCCTCTGGCCTGTGGGGAGAAGAGGTCCCACCGAGGAAATGGTCACAGGGTGCGGGAAAGGAGCTATGTATGCCTGGTGTTCTCGACAGGTGAGGTTTTACAACCAGACAGCGATCGCAGCCGGGCAGTGGAGAGTGAGCCGGAGGGCTGCGTCTGCACGCTCTTGGACCGCTTGGAAGTGGTTGGGCCCAGCCTGGGATTGGTCTTGTCTTCTTAGCAGGAGCTTGGATAGCCTTATTTTTAAGACCCCTAAACATTTAAAGCCCCCGTTTTTTGAAGAGGCAGCCCGGGATCAAAGTGGCCCTCTGGCTCCCAGAGAAGGGGCGCGGCCAGCGCCTGTAGGTGGAAGTGCAGGGAAGGCAGGGCAGACGGCCCGATGAGCCCCCACTCCACCCCTGCTTCTGCTGCTGAGCTGCCATCCCTGTCCTTCGGGATCGTTGGGCTCAGGGATTAAGGTGAGGGGCGCTGCACCGCCAAGACCCCAGCAACCTCTGGCTGCTGCAGTGAAAAACTTACCGCGTGGGCAGAGCTCTGGGGACAGAGGAGCTGGTAGAAGATAAAGTCCGTTCAGGGGACAGATGTGCTCACAGGAAGTTTTTAGGAGACTATGAGAGGAGGGTAAAGGGGAGAGGCAGGAGTCCATCCATTTGCCCAACAAACACTTGGTGAGCCCGCGTCTACCGCAAGAGACCAGGCGCTGTGCTGCTGCCCTAGAAGGACCCTTCCTTTTACAGGGAAGAAATCGAGGCCTGGACAGGAGCCAGGATTGTCCCAACGTCAGTCAACTTGGAGGAGCCTATCTGAGACTGGAAGCCAGGTCCTAATTCCAACTTGAATGATGTGTGGTACTGTCCCTTTTCTCAAAGGTACACATCACACACCCTGTCACACCCACACCTTCCCCATCCCCCTGAGCCAAGAACTAAATCAAAAGGGCGGAGACCACCTCGCTCGTCCCGGCAGCAATAAATCTTCAGAGCTCCTTTGGCCTCCGGCCTTGATTGCCAGCTGCTTCTCCCGATACGGCCTAAGACAACAGCGGGCTCCCGGGTGGAGGTGGCGAAGATGGGCTCTGCGAGCCGGGGAGAGCGCGGCTGCCGGAGGTAAAAGCTATCCGCAAGGCCTGGGTTGGGTCTGGGCTTCCTGGCTTGGCCCTGGGACCCTCAGCAAGGACTGGTATCCAAGCCGTGGAGAAAGCCTGGGAGGGACGAGCGCGGGAGGCTCAGTCGGGGCTCAGGGTGGCGGGCGACAACAGCTCGGGTGCTTTGCTTCAAGCTCTTCTGCCAGGGTTCGGGGAGCCACAGTCTTCCCTGCGGACCGCGGCTTGTCGCCTGCGTGCGCGAGAGTCCTCATCTCCCCGTCGCGGCTGTTGGTAAACTGTCTATTACAGCCGTCGAGTTCACACTTGTACTGCTTTACGACTGGAAGTAGAAACCTAAACGTTCACCCCGGATTACTAGGGCCACGATGCAATATAAAAGAAGGGTAATAACGTGTTCACTGGAGACAAACAATTCCCCACATCAAAAGAACCCATTATTTTCAGGATTTTTTAAAAAATTTTTGTACATACATCTATACAAAGATTTCACCGCGCTCCCCATTGCATCAAGCATTTCGGAAATTTGCGTGTGATCTGCCGCTCAGAGACAGACTGGCTGCTCCGGGAATAACAGCAAAACCCCAGCTCCTGTCACTTTGCTAAACCGAGGCAGGTGAAACCCCTCGCGCCTGCATCCCTCCCCGTCCACACGCTTCTGCGGACCCCGGCGCCTGCATTGGCGCCTGCAATGGGGCCACCTTTGCACTTGCAAACTTCCCCAAAGGCTGTGGCAAAACCCCACACTTTGTCTTACAAAGCACAGAAGGGGAGCATGGCCCCGACACAGGCTTTCCGACAGGCTCCTCAGGCCTCCCCGAGGGCACCAGGCAGCAGCAACTTTCCTCCTTACCGGGAAGGGGCGGTTGGGGGGGGGGGGGGGAGTCCCTCTTGCGCCCTGCGGCCCTACCTGCGGGGGTCCGGGAAGGGAACTCGGGAGAAGCTATCAACCCGCAGGGCCTGCGCTCCACGAGGCGAGGCCGTGGGGAGAAGATGAGGGGCGCCCCTGGGAGCCGCGGAGCGCCAGGCAAGGTTGGGCGAGGACTCCAGCTGATCTGCATCCCAACCACCGCGTGGAACCTGAGGCCCAGCTGAAGGGGGGCGGGGCGGGCTGAAGGTTTCTTCTTCCCTCGTTTTAGAGTCGGACTGAGGATCTGGTCGTCACTGGAGAGACCCCTAGGAAGGGGCAGGGTGAGCTGCGATTTCCCTTTCAGCGCGAGAGAGCCGGGGTGGGGTGGGGGTTGAGCAAAAAGCCAGGGAACTTGGGCACCCCTGTCTCCCTGCCCTCGGCTCCCGGATGGACCCAGACCCCTCCCAACAAATAAGTCCTTTAGGCAATGCGGGAATGCTAAAGAAAAAAACTGGCGTGTGGGGAAAGAGGTGCTCCTGGGCGCCGGAGCGGGGAGTGTCACAGTCCCGTGGAAATCGAACATGTGCACGGAGGCGCGCGTGTAATCGGAGACTAGGCGGGTCTGCATCAGTGTGTGAGAGAGAGTGAGCGAGAGACAGAGAAATGAGAGGCAGAGAGGCAGAATGGACCCACACTGGACTATTTCGAAATGCAGACTTTGGTCTATTCTACAAATGCATAAATCTCACATAGTTTTCACTTGTTCATCCCCTGAGACCTTAGCCAAACCGCTCTCCTGGTTCAAGTTCGAAGTGGAACTGGAAACAAAAGCAGGCAACGATTCCGGCCCTGCCGGAAAGGAGGACCACAAAGCCTCCCCCCGCGTCTCCCCTCCCCGAGCCGGGAAGCCAATGTGAAGATCAAAAGCTTCCACATCACCCCGGCAGGGCGCGCGCCCCCAGCCCTGACAGAGAGTGACTAAGGGGTGGGGGGTCAGGGGGAAATCTGTGAGACTCCGGAGCTAGGCGGCTCCTGCCAACCCTTCCTTGCACCCAGGGAAGGCGCGGCGGGCGTAGGCCCTTCCCCTCGTGGGTTCTCGGCAATGGTTTACGAGTTTATATTTGGCCTTTCAGGGCCACCCGCGCCTGCCCCGCGGCTGCGTGGTCCATTACGCCAGTAAGCATCCTAACTGAGGAATTGTAGGCTCTGTCCGGCCCGAGGCCACCAATTCGGTCCTACCGGTAGGCGTCCCTAGCCAAGCCCCTCTTTCAGGGCTAGGGTTCTGCGAGAGCTGCTGGGGCCTGAGTGGTTTCGTGGCCTCTCTGGGCGGGAACGGCCTTTCCCAGAAGGCTGGGGAAGTCCACCGAACCTCTGGCTATGATGGGGCAGGGAGAGGAGGACAGAGAGGAGAAACCTGATGAGGCTTGCTGGGAACCTGTGTCCTACCCTAAACCAGGGCAAAGCGAGAGACCTCTTTCGTGGGGGCGGCCGGCCGTGCCCCCCCTCCCCAAATTCGCTGGTCGCACAGCTGTGGGGGGAGGTGCATCCCGAGGGCCCCACAACTCCCCATAGTCGAGGTGAAGCGCCAGGCTGCGCTGGGTCTCGCTTTGCCGGGGCAGACCGGCCAGGAGGGCGGCTACTGAGCCTCGCCAATCCAGGCCAGTGGCTGCCGGGTGGAAGCTGTCGCGCGGTCATGACAAGCCCAGTCCCCAGAATTGACCCGAGTTGACGTCGGGATACCCCCGCGAAGCGACCGCCACGTGAGAAAGCCCGGGCCGCGCACAATGCGCCCGCGCCTCGTTAGGGCCGGGCGGGCGCTCGGGGAGCCAGGCCTGCACTGTCCGCGGCCTCATCATTCATTTCCCTGGACGTGCTGGTAAAAATGCATCAAAACAGGCTGCGCAGCGCGGTATAAAAGCACAGCGGGATGAGCTGCTTTCCAAAAAGGATCTCGGTGATTGGACCGGGCTTGGTGTGATTGACAAGAGCTTAGTTTGGTAAAGGGAAGACACGCAAGCTTTCACAGCGGGATCCCTTTTCTAAAATATATCACACTAGCCTTTGAAAAGCGCCGCACACTATAAGGAAATAGCGTTTCACGGCTCGCTTTATGGTGCGATGACATTTCTTTAAAACACAGCGAAGATCAAAAAAGGGAGAGAGAGAAATAAAATGTGTTGCAAACACAATGTTTTAATTAGTTTATTCTGCGCGTTGCTTTTATCTGACGTATACGTGGCGGGTTCCCCTTTAATTAAACAGCCCCTCTCAAGCGGCGGCGGCAGGCAAGGGAGGGAGGCGAGGCGCTGCGCCCCTTGGTTTCCTTTAGGAAAAACGGAAGGGCTGGCCGGCCCCAGAGCCAGGCTCGCAGGCCCTTGTGCCCTCTGGGCCAGGATCAGGCGGCTGAGGCTTTGCGGCTTCGGGAAGCGGCGGGACCTGAGCGCCCCACGGAGGCAGAGAGGAGGGAGGGGAAGGAGAGGAGAGGAAGGGGAGGAGGTTTCCCACTCCAGGGAACAGAATGGGACGAAGGCCGTCCAAGTAGCTCGGGCTCCGCGCCAACCTCCTCCCCCTCCCCCCGGCGTCCCCCTCCCTCCCCCGCACCGCCCCTCCGCCCTGCCAGCCGCTGACGTCCCTCCTCCCCAGGCCGTCTCGGGTCTCCAGGTTGGGCGGGTTTCGGGGAGCAATAGGCACCAGGATAAGCACTGGGGTCTCTGCCCACTCCCCGGCTTTCGGGCTCCGACTTCCGGCTACTTCATCCTCCTTGGATCCCAAAGTAGCGGATCCTCTGTCCTGACCAACAGGAAGGGGAGACTTCGCCAGCATCCGCTCACTGAAAGCGCGGGCGCCGCAGGCGCTGTTTTAAGTGGCGCCTCAAGAAAGGCGAGGGAGAAGCTAACTGTAGGATGTGTTGTGAACCTAAGCAAGGCATGTTCTTACACACACACACACACACACACACACACAGTCACACACAATGCGCTTACTGCTTGGGAAGCTTTGCAGACTTGAACTCCACCAGTAACCACCTTCTCCCTCCCAAACACGCAGTGGCCTGGCTTCGGCCTCAGCCCAGCCCCTGAGCCTAACACAGAGCAGGCCCATGCAGCACTCTGTCAACAATATTTGCTGCTCTGACTGGGAGGTAGTGATGTCCCTTACACTCAGAGGGCACTGCTTGTTCATTCTGTGGTGAGACCAGAAACTAAAAAATAGAAACCTGTGGAGTGGCAGGGGGCAGTGGTGCAGGCGGAATAAGAGGTGTAGATTTGGCCCTCTAGACGAACCCAAAACACAACCCAGCAAATTGATAGACTGGTCATAAGACCTCTCCTGGCCAAATCTGTTCCTTCTACTGAAACTAGGAATAAAAGTCAAGGTTTTCAGCCTGGGAGCAGGGATGGGGGTGAGGAGAGCCACCACAGGGCTGGGATGCCTCCCTTCCTCCTTTTGCACAGAGGAAAATTTCCTTCTGACCTCTTCCACTCAAGGAAATGAGACAGAAAGCAGGATGGGCTGCTGGATACCTCTGGAGCCTGTTTATGAAAGGTGGTCTGCAGAGTTGCCTCTCTTTTGGAAAGGAGAAGATCCATTACTTCTCCCACCGTTTTTTGTTTTGTTATGGTTTTTTTTTCTTTTTTTTTCGCTGAGGAGCTGGTTTTGGTTCTCTGACCAGGGACTGGACCTAGGCTGAAAGTGCCGAAGCTTAACCACTAGACCACCAGGGAACTCCCAATACTTTTTTTTAACTATTGGAGCTTGAATATTGGGAATTATACAAATGTCTGAAATTCATGATTTTCAATATCAAGGACTCTTTAAAATCATATACACTCTATGTAATAGCATACATAAGCAACATACAATATGTTTGGATGGAAATGTAAAAACAACTGCAAAGACCATTTGTTAATAATCAAAATAGTTCTCTTAATATGTGGTTTCTATGAATCAGAAAATGTGATATTACAGAGCATATGCATAATATGCTCTCTCTATTGTATTCTCCTCTAAAGGCTCTTTCTTTCATTCAATTATTTGTGATGGGTCTACATTATGAAAGCAATTAACAAAATTAACTGACGTGTGATGACAAAGCAGTGCCAAGCCCACTTCCAGAGCAGTCTGCCTCTGAACTTTTTTGAGCATTATACTCGAAATAATGATTTGAACCTACAACAGCTGTAGAACAACAACATAGCTCAAGAAATGAAGCTCAGGTATGGAACTGAGCTATAAAGGACTCTCCCATAGCTAGTTTTTTTTCTCTCTCTCTCTCTTTCTGCCTCCCTCTCTCTCTATCTCTATTTCAGGGAGTTACGGAATTGGAAAATTAATAATAATAAAAATAAACCTCCAGTTGTTACCAACTGATCTGTAAAATTGTTTTAAGGGGGCCAGAGTGTAAGCAATACTAAATGAAGCCTCTGACCTTGAAGATTTTATATTGCAGAACAGGACAAAAGAAGAATACAATGGCAGAAGCTGCTTACCAAATTAAGAAAGTAATAAACTCAAGCTGATTTCTTTTTTCTTACAAAAAGATAAACTCTTCTATAAGAGTTCAATTTGGGTATTCATCCCAGCAAACTGCAATAACATATCTGAGTTGGAAAAGACATAACTAAGAGAGGCATGTTTAAAAAAATAACAAAAAAGCTCTAATAGTTACCCCAAAACTTGCAAGCAATCAATATAGTATTCATGAAATACCTATTCTAAAACTTCAAATCCTAGCATTTGTTTTTAAGATATTAAAATGTTTTGCTGATTCATTTCAAGACTGTCACAGATGTGACATCATTTACTCTTATCTCCCCTACAACACCTAAGACAGTGTCTTGCATACAGCAGGCAAGTTATAAGTATTTTTTGAATAGAGTGAAACCAGCTAATGTATTGCTTGTGTCAATTTTTTAAAAAGTTCTCTAAGAAAAAAAAGTTAAGTTTCAAATCACTCTGCAACTTCAGCTGCAACCACTTGCCCCCATCTCTCTCTGCCTTCCACAACTTCAGGGGAGTTGTGGAGATGTCCCTGGAGCCTGAACCAAACTGCATGATCCCTGGACAGCTCTGTTCCTTGTAATTGTCTAAACCTGAGAGGCATAAGGCTCCCCTCGCCAGTCCTGGGGAGTCCACCTAGGGCAGGGAGGGGAAGCAAAGAAGGTATTCCTGAAGAAGAATTCCAAGTGAAAGGAAATGCCTCCCCATCCACATCCACTTCTCCTTTCTTCTGGAAGGAAGTCAGGGCTGGACTGGGTAAGATGGAGAGAAATGGGATCAGAAGAGCCCTTTTGTTAAAGTAACTCCATCCCTCACTGTGTTCCTGTGGAAGTTTTGTTCTGTGACAGCAAAAGTGTAGCTCTTCAGTTGAAATAAAATAAATGGGACCAGGCCCAAGAGCAAATCATTTCTTGATTAGAAGCTCTTGATTTCTTCCACCTTAGACCACGGCACAGCAAGGGTGCATTTCTAGAAAGCAGAGAGTGAGACAGGAGTTGAAAGTGAGGTTCTCCTTCATGGGAACATTTGGTGGGCAAAGGGAACAGATAAGGATAGCAGTCTGCAGTGGGGACTCCAAGTTTACTCTTAGAGCACACAAAGCTGGTGTACCTTAGACCTGTGCAGTGACACCAGGGTCAAGAATGTGCCTGGGGAGGTTACAGGGTGAGAGTAAAGAGACTCCAGATATTGACCTACTCTAGCCCAGTGGTTCTCTCATTAGAATCACCTGGGGAGCTTTAAAAGATAGTAATATGGCACTTCTCCCCAGATAAGTGAGTCAGAAGTTCTGGGGTGGTCTGGGCATCTGAATATTTCAATGATTCCCCAGGAGATTCCAATGTAGAGCCCCTAGCTCCATTCTATTGTTTCTGGGCCAGAGGCGGGCAACTTCTCCCTCTTCCAAATTTGAGAAGGTGTGACATCTGCAAAGAAAACTGGGTATTGCAATTTAACTCTTTGAGAACCACAAAAATAACAGATCAGGCCCGAGTTGGAGCTTTTAGGAGTTAGAGATTTTGTGTGTGCATAAAGGACATGGGTCCTCCTCCATTCTTAGGGGGCATGTTAGAAACTGGGGAGGTCAGGCATGTGTGTACTGATGTTCACAGTGGTAAAGGGCTGTATAAACCACCAAGAAGGCTAGTTTGCTTCAGAAAGTAGTGGAGGCGCCCTTGAGAGGTCAAAACCACTTCACGAAGAAGGGAGAGGTGAGAAATAAGAATTAAAGAACGTTTTGTAAAGTGGGAAAGGGGCACTTAGGTGATGGGGGGTGGGGAGCAGAGGGGTCTTCTGTAATGTTCTTGAGGCTACTGAGGTGAGGACAGATTTGGCCTGTGGAACTAGTAGTGAGGGAGTGGGGAAAAGAATGTTCTAGGCGGTGTTTTTTCCCTCTTCATTTTATAGGTAGGTAGATAAGAACCTCTATCAAGAAATGTGGGATGGGGTGGGGAAGCAGGAGAGGAGGAAAACGGCTGTCTGCTGATAAAATGTGCGTCCCAAGGGCCTGCGCGTGCGCGCGCGCCGGCACATGCACCCAGGTTGGGAGAAGCACAGGGCTGGGCAGAGGGACCCCAGGCTCTGAGAACTCATCAAGGGCCCACTGGGCGTTCTCCCAGTGAGGGAGGGGCAGAGAGGGCAAAGCACTTTGGTCTCTGGGGGGCAGGTCAGTGTAGAATTCGGATCCTGGGGAGGTCGCGTCGGGTGCACATAGGCGGAGCAAATTAGGAAAGGACAAGCAGAGCCGACCCCAGCCTCCAGTCCCGCTGGGATGGCAAGAGGTCAACGCACGGGACCTCGAGGCCTGCAGTGCTACGGGTCCTTCCGCAATCTCTGCTGTTTACCCCGCCCTGGAGTCGGTAGCACAAGGCGTTTCCCTCGAGGGGTTAAGGACCTGCTCTGAGAGACAAGGCAGGAGCCCCCCCGGGGGGGGGCGCAGTTTGGGAGCGGCAGCGGGGGAGGGTGCTAGTCCCAGAGTTCTGCTGCTCCCTCCCGCCTTCCCAGAGCTGAGGGTTTCTCTGGACAGGGCCAAGAGGGGGCTCGCTTTAAATATCTTGCCCTCCGGATTTCCCTGGCGGTCCAGTGGTTAAGACTCCCGCTTCCACTGCAGGGGGCACAGGGTTCGCTCCCCCGGGAACTAAGATCCCAGCATGCTGCGCGGCGCGGCGCGGCGCGGGCCAAGGGAAAAAAACATCATGCTTTCCACACACCGCCGCCAAGGTGGCTCCGGGCCCTCCTGGAGAGAAATGGCGCCCTTGGGCTTGCTGGGGTCGTGGGTCTCCAAGCTGATTGTCCACAATTGGCGCCCGTGCAAAACCCTAGGTGCAGGGAAGTCCCTCTTTCTCCACTCCCATAGGCATGTGATTTCTGGTCAGGCCGCTTCTCGTGTTGAGACAATTTAGCTTAGTTCATCTAGGCCTTCTAAGCCAGGCACCCGAATCTCAGTGTTTCCAGATAAGATACAGGTCTCAAATTTCAGACAAAGGAGGAATAATCTCTTAGTGTAAGTATCTCCCGTGCAATATTTGGGACATACTTATACTTAAAAAAAGATTATTTGAAATTCAAATTTAACTGAGGTCCCAGATTTATATGCTAAGTCTGGTAGCCTTACCAGAGTGGAGTGACTACTTGTGTCTGGAGGCACTGTTGACTCTGTTTGCAAGCCTGGGCCAGGTTCAAAAGGTGAAGTGTAATCTACCAAAACTGAGTCTGAGGGGACAAAGGTTGAGGGCAGGCAGGAACTGCAATCTTGTAGACAGATTCCAGATAGGGCTAGAGTCTGGGAGGAAAGAAGTGGAGAGACATACTTAAGAGGACAAGCTAAGGTTGTTGGGAGCACCCTAGAATCTTTATATTAACCTACCTTTATCATTTTAAAGGAAGGACATTCAAGGGAGGAGGCCTAAAATTCTTGCCCAAGTGTACTGGCTGAGGGCATTTGTCCACGGGAGAAAAGGAGGGAGTGTTTCTGGGAGAGAAAGAGGCGAGAGAAAGGCAAGGGATGAAATCTAGGCCCTTGCTGAGGAGGGGCAGTTGAATTGGGGAAGAGTCGACCTGGCTTCCTCAGGCCCCTCAGGCCTGGGGAACTGGGGTCGCTTCCCTTGGGCTTCCTGAAGGCAGGCTGCTCAAGGACCTTAGCCTGGACTCACATGCCTCCCTGGGTTTGGCAGCTGCAGTTGCCCCTCAGGGCTCAGTCATGCAGAAAGGGTCAATAAACTATGTATCTCTAGCCAGAGAAGAAAGACAATAAAACCACCCTCAGGGTCAGAGGTCACCCAGTCACGGATTGAGATATTCACAACTCTTTTTCCTTTCTTCTCTCCTCTTGTCCTCTCATTCTCCCTCAGGCTCGTCCTCCCTTGACTCTTTACTTTTCGCCTTTCTCCAAAGCTAAAGTTATCCCCGGAAATAATTGAGGTGTGAGGCTGAAAAAAAATCATGTCAAGCAAAATGAAGCTTGAAAAGTAGGAAAGTGATGGTGGATAAAATCCACCGGTTAGGAATACCTAGCATCTGCAGAGGCTGCCATCCAACCTCTAGTCCAGGGGTCAGCAAACATTTTCTGTAAAGCATCACGTAGAAAATATTTTAGCTTTGCAAGCCACATTCAGTCTCTGTAGCATGATCTTCCCACCCCCTTCCTTCTCCTCTCCCTTCTTTTTCTACTTCTAACCCTTTAAAGATTAAAAAAAAAAATTCTTAGCTCCTGGGATCATACAAATACAACAGGCCAGATCTGGCTTGCAAGATGCCAAATCACTTTCAAACTAGAAGTTAGTCTAATTCACCCCCACTCTGTCTTGTTTGGGGGTGAGGGGACAAAGTGGGGAGAAGGAAGGCCCCCATGCTTTGTTTTAATATCAAAGCCCTTTCCTCCTATCCCTTCACTAGGAAAGGACTAGAGTGACTCTAAACCAAATGCAAAAACCACAGGCAATTCGATTTTACAAAATGCCATTCCTGAACTATATAAAGTGCCTTGGGAGTTGAATGAGCCAGCGACAGCATTTCTTTAGGTGGCAGGAATTCTCACTCTCAATTTGGGCAAAAGAGAAGAAAATTCGGGTAATGCAGCATTTGCCCCCCAGGGAGAAGGGGAGGAGGAAGGGGGAATGGTGGAATAGGCCTGGACTAGGGAAGTGGAGCTGGGATGGTGGGGGCCCCAGACCTAGGCACCAAGGATGAGAGTCACTGCCAGAAACCATGATGTGGTCCAGAGGTACTCTTCCTGTCACCTTGGGTGCAGGATCCTGTCTCAAAGCAGAGAAATGAGTAAGTAAATACCTGAGGATAGTCAGGGCTTCTCTCCACTTCTTTTGGAGATGAAATCATTTACTAGAACTAATGGAGCATTTAGCAGCTAGAAGGAACACTTGGGGCCCTGGGTCATTGAGAGCTCCAGAATGTCAGGCAAGCTTTGTATCCCAAATCTATTCTCCTTCTTCTATCTCTTCAGGTCACTGGGGAAGGACTTGGAATCACAAATCAAATGCATCATTGCGTATTTCTGCCCCTGCCTGGGTCTCCTTCTCCCCTTGCCTAAGCGCTTCCCACCTACAAAGCGTTCTGATCCCAGGGAAGGGGAAGTCTTCTTTCAATGTGACTTGTCCTTCTGGCACCCAGAGCCACTCCCAGTGTACCTTAGAGCCTGGAGGCTAACAGCTAGGCACCCCCATGGCAATAAAGGTACTCATTGGCTGCAGGAGCTGGTAGGCCAGGACCATGGCTCACAGTTCACGATGAGCCTCACACCCAGACTTGGCTAGTGACAGAGCACTGCCCACTGCCTAGGGTTTCAATCTATTTCCTGTATTTCCAGGGCTCTCTTTATAATTTCAAACTAGATTCTGATAGCTCTAGTTCAAGTCCCTGCCTTCCTCCAAGTTCAACCCTATTTACTTCAGCCTGTGTCTCTGAAGTTCAAATATCTATCTATCGTTTATCTGTCTATCTATCTATCTGCACAGCCTTGATTGACAAGTACAATGAATGAAAATGTCTCATTCCTGTCTGGTTTGCATTTCATTACATTGGGCAGTAATATGCTGTGGACTGCAGAGGACAAAGACAAAACAGATTTTTTAAAAGGGTTGGTTAACAATATCTATTTGTTCATTCTATATTGAATTTTAAAGGTATTTAGAACTAAAAATTTTTGTCAAATGATGAGAGGGTAGTGAAAACTCTGACGTAGCTAATAAAATCTGGACCCCAAATGAGCGGTTGGTGAGAGTGTCCCCTAGTCCCGCAGCTCCCGAGATCGATAGTTTAGCTCGGCCCCTGAAGCCAATTAAGAGCTTTATCTTAGCATAAAAATAAAGAGGAGTTAAAAACGCATTCCTTTCCCAGCTTTCTTCCCCCTTCATTTTTTATTGCGATTTGCAGTTTTTCTTTTAAAAAAGATCTGGGACTCTGAAGAGGGGGTGGGGATTGATGTAAAGAAACTGTCGTTTACCAGGGGGAAAAAATCGAATAATGGTCAGTTTCAAGGACATGTTTCAACGAGAAACACTTTGTGCTTCGCTAGGAAGAGTCAGGGGCACCAAATTCAGCGTCTTGGAATAATTCCCTTCCTGGATTCAAAGATTCATTTATTGAAATAAATCAGGAAGCATTGGCAGAACGGAAATCCGCTTGCTGGGTTTAAAGGGTCTTTAAAATGTTGCGAGTGTTAGATTGCAAGTCTTTTCTAAGTACAAAACAGAAGAAAAGACCGCAGTGTTTCCCTTGGACTTAAAATTGCTAGATCTCCGACTTAGGATAATTTCATGTCCGCCACAGAAAGTGTTTAGGAAGAAATTCTGCCTGATAGCACAACTGCGGTACATGTTTTGTTTTTTAGTAGGCTGGATCGAAGAGAAAAGTGCTGCAGAGTGGGGCTCTGGTTGTATGGGGAAACCAGTTCGTCCCTACTGCCCCTCTAGAGGTTCTGTTTCCCTCCTGCTTCTCCAAGATGGATCCTAAAATTCTGTTTCAATGATCAGTTTCTCTGATTTTATTTATTGCTTCAGATTTGGGCATGAAAATAAATCTTTTTGCTCTTTACTGTTTGAACTCAGTGTGAGGGAAAGGATCCCATTATATTTCCTATCCATACAGACATGTGGATATTTAGACCAGACCACATACAACTGGAGGACGCATAAAAGAGATTTATTGGTTAATTTACGCCACCTAATACACATGTAAACCCCAGTAAGCCAAAGCTGCCGAGGGAGCCTCGGTTCTAGCGTAAAATAAGAACCACGACCCCTGGGTTCCAGTCCCCCTGCCCTGCCCTGCCCTGCCCAATGATTCCTTTCTCCACCTGAGAAACGAAGACATCAGAGCTCTCTTCTGCCTTGCCCCAGCCTGTGTGCAGAAAAAAACTTTTCTTCACTTGCCTCTTTCTGCCACCACTCTGTTCTCAGACTCAGCTCCCTAAAGCCCCCTGTCCCCCGAAGCTGTTCCCAGGGTCTCCCCTGAAGAGGGGTGGGGGCTGCAGGTAATCGGGAGAACTTCGCTTAGTAGTATTATTATTGCCCAACAGGAGTGGTTTGCTTTGAAGGGGAGGGAGTTGTTTTCTTATGCGGTAACTTGCTATATCTGGAGGTATTTCGCTTTCTATCGTGTTCCAAGGGTCAGGGTTCCCCCTCTCCCAAAAGAAACCTCCACCTAGACCAACCGAAATAGAATTCGAAATGGCCTGTCTCTACCCTGCCGCTCACAGAGTCCGCAGCCTCGTCCTCTTAGGGGCATCTGGGGTCCCTGCGCCCCACCGAGCAATGACACCCCCTCAGGGTCGCACACTTGGACTGGGCCGGGCTGCCCCAGGAAGGGCTCCACCGCCCGGGGTTTTGGCCTGGCTGAACGGCCTCAGGTCGGCCCCTTAACAAGCATCCCCCCTCCCCACTTCTCGGTTGATGATCTAATTCAATTATGCCTTTTTGTTCCAGGGACTACAGAGCACGTGCTGGAGGCAATTAATTATCGGAATGTGGCCTTATCAAAACGGACACTGGGCACCGGGTAGGTCAGCGGCGGCAACATCCCCTGTCCTGCGCTCGGGACCCCTCCCCCCAACGGGGCAGGCGAGGCTCCCTCGGCCGCCCTCCTTCCTCCGCTCCTCGACCCGCTGCCGGCCCGGACTCCCAAACGCGCCAGGCCCCTGACTCTCGGGGTACCTGGCGGGGGTCCCCGGAAACCCTCACATCACCGCTGGCCGGGCTAGGGCTCCAGAGCCCCCTCTTCCCCTCCCCGAGCCCCGCTCTCCTCGGGACTGGAGCCGGGAGGAAATCCAAACTTTTTCAGACCAGCTGTGCTCCCAGGGTCCGTGGGGGTTGGTGGGAGGTGAAGAGAGGTAGAAAGAAGGGAAAATATAAAAGGGGGAAGGGAGAAGAAACGGGAAAAAGAAAGAAAAGCAATCCTCCCTTTTTGTAAACCTAACTCCAGGGAATTCATTTGCATGATTTAGGCTTATTTGGTCTCCACTGAACATTCCCCCCTCCCGCCCCCGCCCCCGCCAAGAAACCCTCTGCTGTGCGACACTGAAACCAGCCTTGGAGAAGCCTATTTTCAGGAGATGTGATAATTTAAGTCAGCAGCGAACTCACCTTCCAACCTGAGGAGAGAGCTCTGATGTAGAGGGAGAATTGGGGCGAGTTTGAAGGGAGGGGGTGACTACGGTAAGTGCGCTACCGGCAGGGTTTCCCCCCCAGCAAACTGGCAAAGAAAGAAGGTGAAGTCTTGACCAGGCCAGGCGGATTGGGGGGCAGGAAGTGAAAGGCTGCAGTTATAAAGCGCTGCTTGAGGCGGTCTCTCCAAGCGCCTCTGAACTTGATCAGATGTTCTGTTTCCTACAGAGAGATGGCGGCCAGGCTGTGAGGCTGCCTCAAGGCGCAGACTTTGGGGCTTGGCTCTCTTCGGGGTGTGACAATCACAGCCATCTTTCTCTCCGCCTTTTCTTTTCACTCTCACTCTCCTACATTCTTCGCAAATGCCCTGCCGGACAAAAAATGAGTGGATTTATAGCCCTGTCTGAACCTGGTCATTATGTCCAGAAAGACCTTGCACCAGACAGGAGAGGGGTCGGTGATCCCACTGGGAAGTCAGTCCTAAAGGGTAAGGAGTTCCCGAGGTCACTATATGCATCTCTGGGCAGGACTAGAACAGGGCAAAGCCTTGGCAGTTCAGAGGCAAAAAAATTCCACCTCACAATCCCATCTCCACCCCCCCCCACTTTTGCATTTGAAAATGTTGAGAATTCGAAGCTGATTAGCCCTGTGGTTTGAAAACGGCACTGATCTTGTGTGTCCAGTGAGTTTGCTGTGTAATGTGTTGGTGTGTCGTGCGCATGTTTGGTGTGCACAGGCTAAGTGTACACTGTGCATGTTTAGTATTTGTGGTTCTGTGTGTTTGCTGTTACGTGCGTGTGTTTATATTGTTGTGTGTTTAATTTGTTGTGTCTGTTTACTGTTTTGTGTGGTTTGTTGTTACTCGGTTGTGTGTACTTACTGTTGTGTTCAGTTGTGTGCGTGTTTATTGTGGTGTGTGCGAGTTTACTGTGTTATATGTGTTTGCCGTGTTGTGTCTGGTGTGTCCTGTGGAGGGGGGTGGCGGGGACAGTGGTGGGGACAGTATACTATAGCCACTACTCACAAACTGAAGGGTCAATGCTTGGCTCAGACAGAAGTAAGGGACATGGCTCTAACTGTAACCATTTCTCCTCCTTTGGGCCTCGGCCGGCAGGCAGCAGCTCGAGTCACAAACGGCGAGCTGGCCTGCCTGGGTCCGGGCTCTCGGGGCCATCAGGGCCCACAGCGGCGCGTGGGGAGGACGCCGCTAATGGGCCGAGAGAGTGGAACTGTTGTTCTCGCCCTGCGGCCGCGGAGGGGGCACATTCTCGGGCTGGTGAGGCGGCGGGGGCCCCGGCGGGACTTGACGTCCAGCGCCGCGCCGACGGTGGGAACGACCCTCGCGAGGCCAAGAGTTCATTTGGCCAAAGCGGGTAAAGCGCGCGCGAGGAGTGCTCGCCCGCTGCAGGCAGGAGGGAAGCCGAGGAGAGGCCCCGGCTCCGGCCCGCCGGTCGCCAGCTCGAGCCTGGCTCCAGTTCCCCCACGGCAGCGCCAGCCCGCGGAGCCCACTCGCGGGCGCCTGGCCACCGCCGCCTCACCTGCCAGGCGCCCGGCCACGGCCCAATCAGCGGTGGCCGCTCGGCCGCGGCTGCCATGTTCCCCGCTCTGCGCTGCCAATCAGTGAGGCGACGGCCAATGGGCTGCGGGGCCGGGGGTCAGGTGACCGCGGGCCAGCTGGCTCCCCATTGGCGCGCTCTGCGCGGCCTCCCGCTCGGTTTATGTGAGAGGAGTGAGTGATTGACTTTATCAGTCCAAGGACATTACTCTGGAGGCTAAGAGGCTGGGACTGGCGCGGCGAGCGGCGAGGACCGAGCCTGCCTTCCGCCCGCCGGCCGGGAGCCGGCTCTGCTTCTAAGCGCAGTCTAGCCGGGAGGCCCTTGCCGAGGGAGCCTCCTGGCCCCGCGGTTCTGCGCTCTTGGGGAGAGGAGGGGTGCCCGGGACAGGATTGGCAAACTCCGCCCTCCACTTATTATTTTGCTTATTTTTCTTTGTGCGCGCCTGTTAGTTTGTTAAACCAGATCTAGTCCCAGAGTCTTTTCTCCTCCCTTCTCCCCCCTCCTTCTCCCCCCTCCTCTCCCCTCCAGGTCCTTCTACTTCCCCTCCTCCCTCCTATCCCTCTGCAGGAGACTCTCGCAGCGACGGAAAGTTGCAGCCCCTGGTATCGCTTCGGGGGTCTCCCGACAGTGTCCAACCGCCGTCACCCCTCTCCGAGTGCGACACTTCGGAGATCATCGACCGCGTCCTCGCTCATTTCATCCGGATCGCTGGTGCCCAGAACGCCCCACCCATGACGATGCTTCTGGACGGAGGCCCGCAGTTCCCCGGGCTGGGAGTGGGCAGCTTCGGCGCGCCGCGCCACCACGAGATGCCCAACCGCGAGCCGGCGGGCATTGGGCTGAATCCCTTCGGGGACTCGCCCCACGCCGCCGCCGCCGCTGCCTTCAAGCTGAGCCCCGCCGCGGCTCACGATCTGTCTTCCGGCCAGAGCTCGGCGTTCACACCGCAGGGTTCGGGTTACGCTAACGCCCTGGGCCATCATCACCACCACCATCACCACCATCACCACGCCAGCCAGGTGCCCAGCTACGGCGGTGCTGCCTCCGCTGCCTTCAACTCCACTCGCGACTTTCTGTTCCGCCAGCGCGGCTCTGGGCTCGGCGAGGCGGCCTCGGGTGGCGGGCAGCACGGGCTCTTCGCCGGCTCGGCGAGCAGCCTGCACGCTCCGGCGGGCATTCCTGAGCCCCCGGGCTACCTGCTTTTTCCCGGGCTGCACGAGCAGGGCGCCGGGCACCCGTCGCCCACCGGGCACGTGGACAACAACCAGGTCCACCTGGGGCTGCGCGGAGAGCTGTTCGGCCGCGCCGACCCGTACCGCCCGGTGGCCAGCCCGCGCACGGACCCCTACACGGCCGGCGCGCAGTTCCCTAACTACAGTCCTATGAACATGAACATGGGCGTGAACGTGGCGGCCCACCACGGGCCTGGCGCCTTCTTCCGTTACATGCGGCAGCCCATCAAGCAGGAGCTGTCGTGCAAGTGGATCGACGAGGCTCAGCTGAGCCGGCCCAAGAAGAGCTGCGACCGGACCTTCAGCACCATGCACGAGTTGGTGACACATGTCACCATGGAGCATGTGGGGGGCCCGGAGCAGAACAACCACGTCTGCTACTGGGAGGAGTGCCCCCGCGAGGGCAAGTCCTTCAAGGCGAAGTACAAACTGGTCAATCACATTCGGGTGCACACGGGCGAGAAGCCCTTCCCTTGCCCCTTCCCGGGCTGCGGGAAGATCTTCGCCCGCTCCGAGAACCTCAAGATCCACAAGAGGACCCACACAGGTAAGGGGGAGGGCGAGCGGGCGGGCGCGGGGTCCGCCGCGGCACCGCGCCACGAAGCCGGCTTCCAGCGCGAGAGAGCGAGGGGTGGCGGCCAGAGAGAGGGGCGGCGCCCCGCCGGGGCCGCTCGAAAAAGTAGAGCTGTCACTGTCCCTCCACCTCTCGCCCTCCCCACCCCGCGGCGCTTTTGCCCAGTTCTAACTTCCCGGGCAGACAGCTCTGCGGTCTCAGGAACTAATTGGAACCTTCTCGCGCCCAGGAACAAACTGGCGCCGCCTCTTTTTGTCTCTTTCTGGGTTACTATGAAGGGACTCCGAACGTGTGGAGAGGAATTGCTTACGAGCGACTTAGCTCTCGGCACACAGTCGGGGGAGGCAACCATAGAAATGCTAATGAAAACTAACTTTCGGTTACTTCCTCTCTTTTTTACCCTTGATTGGCACATCTCCTAATTAAATGACTGATACTTTTGTCAAACTATTTTTATTTGGAGTTCCAGGTTCAATTCAGTCCTCTGGGAGGAAAGCTAAAGTAGAAAAGGCACCACAGTTTCGTGGCTTGTTCAGAGCATCTTGTAAAACTGTCCGGAGCCCCTGGATTTATATAGTTTTCTCTTTTCGAACGTTAAGTACGACGACCCAAGCTTTTTAACACTGGGCTTAGCAAAACCGCTGCATTTGAAAGAGGCAAATTAAAAGGTACAAAGGAGGAACTAAAAGGGATTGTCCCATCCCCGGTCCATTGTCCCGCCCGGCCTCGGCTACAACGCCGAGATACCGGCGGAACGTGGCAGCACTTGGAGGCCCCGGGGCCGGGTACGGGGTACCGCAACTCGGGAAACTTTGGAGGAGCCAGGGGGCTTTCCCTCCCGCGCGAGAACAAAGGCACGGGCAGGTTCTGAGCCGGCCCTGCCCCACCCCCGCCCCCGACCACCACCCCCCACCCCAGCAGGCTCGACCCGCGCTCTCCATTTTTCTCCAGGGAAGAGAGATGCCACAGCCGCCCCCAGTCGGCGCTCCCTCTCCGGGAAGACGGCCGGGCGCTCGGTCTCCCACTGCTCGCTCCCAGGAAGCTCCCGGCCCTGACCATATTTCCTCCCCCCTCCCCCTTTGCGTTTCTGCCTTTTGCAGGTGAGAAACCTTTCAAATGTGAATTTGAAGGCTGTGACAGACGCTTTGCCAACAGCAGCGACCGCAAGAAGCACATGCATGTGCACACCTCGGACAAGCCCTATATCTGCAAAGTGTGCGACAAGTCCTACACGCACCCGAGCTCCCTGCGCAAGCACATGAAGGTAATTACCTCTTTATTAGCAGTCGGCGGTTTATAAACACTCGGCCCGACACCGGGCCGCGGAACGGAAGCGCCCGCGCTGCCGCCCCTGTATCTTCCACGTTAAATCCGATTTGCTCCAGCGGTGACACCTTGAACCCATTTTGGGGACCCGGAGGGGGGCGGGGGAGAGCACAGTGGGGAGGAGGAGGGAGCGGAGGGAACAATCAGTTGTTCACTGGGAAGCTCTAACCGAGCTCGCCAGGGCTGGAGGTCGCCGTGGCCGCCTCTTCCCGGCTCAGCCCGCGGTGAGAACCGAGAGTGCCCGCGCCGAACCCGGGGACGGGTGGTTCATTCCCTCTTCGGCTTCCGATAAAACAATAGGGCCGAGGAGCGCAGTGGGATTCCCACGCATTTGTCTGAGAACTCTCAGCGCCCGGGGCGCCCCTGCCACTTTTCTCTGGACCTGCTTTCCCAAGCCAAAGCGGGCTTGGCGAAACCTGGGCCCGGGGTATTTTATAGGACCCCAAAGACTACGTGCTTACCCCGCTCCATCCGCGGAGAAAGCTTTTCTGAAGGGGCATGAATAAACCGGAGTGCTTAATTCTTTTCCATAATGCCAATCTTAGGACTCAGACTGTTTTGTTGGCCAACGTCTTGGGGTTTTCTAGACATCGGTAACGTGGAAATTAAAAACAAAACCCCCAAATCAGCAGCATTTCTCTTTTAAGTGGGTCACTGGGCGGTCTTGCTCTTACAGTGCTCGAATTCTGCTCTTGTTTTTGCTTGCACAATGCCAGTTGGAATTATATTCATTATAATATATACATGTTAATTTTAGGTTCATGAATCTCAAGGGTCAGATTCCTCCCCTGCTGCCAGTTCAGGCTATGAATCTTCCACTCCACCCGCTATAGCTTCTGCAAACAGTAAAGATACCACTAAAACCCCTTCTGCAGTTCAAACTAGCACCAGCCACAACCCTGGACTTCCTCCCAATTTTAACGAATGGTACGTCTGAGGACAAACACAAACACAAACCCTGTTAACCATAGAATGGACCAAATGCATTTTAAAAAGAAAACTGAGACCAGTCAGATGGAAATGGAGTTTTAAGGCAAGAGGCCATATATATAGGGCTACATCTTGTTAATTGTAATTGTCCAGGAGAGTTTTTGGGCAAGATCCAAAAGTAGCCATGCCCTTTTCTCAGGATTAGAAAATATGTTTTTGGCGTTTGAAGGATTAAAAACAAAATCTTCTCACTGCTTTTTCCTCCCCTTTCTCTTGCTCTCTGCTCACTCCATCCCCAAACGCCTTCAGTTCATTTTAACTCTTGTCCTGTTTCTTGAGAGGAAGTTATAGAAGGCTTATTGGTGGTGGTGGTGATGTTAAAACTGATGGAAAAATCTTCGCCTTAGTGGTGATTGTTTAACCTCTCACAGTCTTAAACCGTGCCAAAGTCCTGTTATGTCTTGAACTTTTCCTCAAAGCATTACACTTGTGAATGTATTTTTGTCTAATGGGATCGAAACTGTTGTTCAGTATTTTTTCAGGCTGAGGATGTGATGTTACTCTACACAGATTGTGACGTTTAGTATGCAGTTGCCTTTTGTAATAACTTTTTTTTTGTAAATACATACCCATTGATGCCATATTTATCGTTTGTAATTTAATTATTGCTACAAGTGCCGGGAACTGAACAATATTTATGGATAAATGTTTTCTAACAAATTCTGTACAGCTTTTGATTATAACCGCTTTAGCATTAAATTTTGTTTTGAAAGAAGAACACAATTTACAATTTTTGAATCACTGACTCCTTTCTCTTGTTTTGTAACAGCCTCCTTCTGCAAAGAGGAGAGGAGAGGAGAGCAAATGAAACCTTGTTTGTTGGTATTTATAACTCACTCAGATCCCTTTTTTAATTGTTAAATTATTTTTCTATTGCAGTATAGATTCTTTACAGTGTCAGTTTCCATCTGGGAAGACCCTCCTTTCTTTATCTCTAGCTCAGATGGTTGTTTAACTGCGAGTTTAAATGTGTTTGTCCTGGATTTTCGGCATGCAAATCAAATATTACTGATCAATTCAGTTAGTGGCCATGACATCTCAATCTTGTACTTCAAAGACTGAGAAGCTGGATTTAATCATCCCTGCCCTACATATATAAACATAAGGTAACCTAATCAGTTTTATGTCCCTTAGTTTTTTTTATTATCTTACATAAAGATGAACATTGCGGCAGGATGCATGTCTTTTCTATCGACAGATCACCCATATACCTATATATGTTTGTATCTATGACTTATCTAATCTGCCTATCAAATCTATCTAGCTATCTATATATTTTCAAAAGTAAGCATATGTCTGAAACAGTGGTGATGAGTAAGGCCAGTCGAGCCATGCTTACTTATGATTAAAGTGCTTCTTAAAAAAACCATAGTCCATTTACAATTTTGGGAGGCAAAGACTGGTTTGTTTTGCTGTATATATAGTTCAATTCGTAATTATCACAATTATTCATAACATTTTTATAGCGGTGTAATAACTGCAGTGGTTCTGAAATATTATGGAAAGAAAACGTTTGCAAAATATGTATTTTTAAAGTTCATGGTTTGTAGGCAAAGATGTTAAGAACGTGTTTCCATTAAAATCAAAAACAATGAAAAATGGTTGTTTGCTTTGTGATAAAATATTAACAATTCATTTAATCTTCAGGGAAGCAACTCATTTGGACAAACAATTCTTTTACAGTTGTTATATGAAAAGGAAACTGATTACTATTTTGGGGGGGTGGAGTGGGTAGAGTATTGAGAGTTTTGTTTTGTTTTGTTTTTTTACTAATTTAGGGTGCTGTTTAATATTGAGAGCCCAGTCTCTGCATGAATAACCAACTTGCAAATCAGCAAGTAGAATGGTGGAGATAAGGAATTGTAAAGAATTTAGAAATGTAATGAATAGGCTTAAGTACCTCCTTCGCTTGAAGGGGCAGTGCTCTAAGATTTTTGGTGGCAGTCAGTTTGGTATTATACATAATACTTTTGAATTCTAGAATTTTGTTTATTGTTCTTTTTGAAGAAATAAAGTCTTGGCACATCTATTTATAACATTTTTGTATTTGGTGCCTGATTTTTTTCCCTGTTCAAATAAATCAACCTTAAATTGAAATGCTCAGAGAAGTTCTGATGATTAAAAGAAACTTTGATTCCCTGGATACAGTTGAAGCAGTCTATTTTAAGTTATCTACTGATCTTTGTCAACAGACAATTATTGACAGTTTCTAATTGCAAAATGCTTTGAATGCGATGTTTTGTTTGTGGAGAATGGGGTTTTTTTCCCGCACTTTCCTCCACCAATAGACAAGGCAAGGGCCTGAATGCTATGAACCAATTGGGATGACTTCACAAGTGATGAGCAGGTAACCTGGTCAGTCTACCACTCCTACCCCAGACATTTCAATCTTGACCTTGACATTGAGAGTACTGGACCAAATTCCTATTTCAGGATTTTTCCTTCACTTCAAACCAGAGACCATTTTAAATGCTCAGCAAGTTTTCAGAAAGTGTATATTCATAAGATTGGCTCTAAATGTGTTCCAACTGAAGTCTAAATAATGTTTTTTCTTCTGAAATATGCATTTAACTTCCACAGTTTACTGTTTTCTCTATGAATTCCCTCTCTACCCCCAACTTAACCTAAGCTTAAATGGCAGTAGAGTGATGGGTTGGTTGCAAGATTATTTCAGAAACTTGCTTCTCCCCACCCCCACCCCCATTTAATATATTAAACAATTAAACGTCTCCTTGGGAGATATAAAGAAGAGTTTGCTCTTTCTTTACTAGGCTTGAAATTATTTCACCATAAAAATTTACAGTAGAGCATTGTGTGCTAAGAGGGGAAGACGCCAGTTAACGATGATAAACAATATTAAGATAATGTAAAAATTTGCCCCCTACATGATTTCCTCTAATCTGGGTGTAGCATCATATTTCGCAAATAGGCTATCCCTCTGCCCTTCTCATTTGTTGCAAAGAAAAGTATTTCAGTAGAAAACTTTTCACAGATTTTCTTCCTATAATCTGACTCTGGGAGTGCATGTTTACATTCTTGAATTTTCAGTAAATACCTTAAAGAATAAGCACCCCCCCCCAACAAAAAAAAAAAACCCTTGAAACCCTAAAGATAGATTAACTGGGAACCATGCGTGTCATTTGGGTTCTTAGTAATCGACCTGTTATTTTACTTTCTGCACCTGGTAAGACCTTTGTTAAAAGTACATTATCTTTTCCAAAAAGTGGTTTAGCTTAAGATTTCCACGTTGGGTGGGGAAGGAGGAGGTGTCTATTTCCACGCAGACAGAAGTCTGGACTTCTTCCAGTTTGGAAGGTTAAAGATCAGGGTCTGGCTAAGCTGGGCAGTCGGTCCTAGCTACTGCGGAGGTTGGAGAGCTAGCTGGGACCGCCTCCGCTCACAAAGCCTCCCAGGAAAGTTGTGCTCAGGACTTCCTCGCCCCTCCCCCCTCCCCGCCGCCTGCTGTCTCTTCGCCTCTTCGCCTCTGGCTCCTTCTCCCCTTATACAAACCCCCAAAACAAACGAAAAAAGCCTAAGGGCCTCTTTCCACTTAAGTTTCTGAAAGAATCGCCACCGGCGTGCCCATCTCCTGAAGCGCGGGATCTCCGCCCGGCAGCCAGGCTGGTTTTCTCTCGGGCCGTCTGCCCCTCGAGGCTCAAGTCTAGTCGGGCTTTGCCCCAGAACGAGGCCAGACGCTGCGGAAGTCAGGGCTCCCGCTCGGGGTCCTCGGGCCCCTCGTCGGGGCGCCCGGGGTCCCTGTCCACACACCAAGTTCTTGCAAGGCCCGGTCGAAGCTGGGGCCGGGGGGGAGGGGACCTCATTTCCTTGGGTCAATTTTCTCGCGGTCTCGGCCAGCTGACCCTTTGACCTCCACCTACAGGGCCCTTGGCGGCCGTAAGCCGGCGGTCGCCCGGGCTCCGAGGACGCTTCGCGCCCCATCGCCTTCCCGGCCTCATTAGGCCGGCGGGGCTGTAAAGCAGGAATCAGCCGCTGCCTAATCCGGACCTGGGGTCAATACGAGCCCAAACAATGGTGAGCTCCGAAGGCCACAGCGCAGCGCTGGCCGCAAACTTTGTGTTCCATTCATTTTCTGAAGGCGCTGGCGGTGGAGTGGAGGAGGGAGGGAGGGGGGGAGGGACTCGCACCACCGAAGGCCGATCCCGGCGCCCGGGGCTCTTAAGCCAGCGTCCTCGCGGTCGGCCCTCCCGGTCTCGTCGTCGCGCCAGGCTTTTGGAGGGGGTGGCAAGGCTGGGGGCCTGGTTGGCGGCCCGCGCGAGGGCTCAAGGGCCGGTCCAGAGGGGGCTGCCCCCGCGCCAAGAACAGACTTTGAAGTGGGTTTTTAGCGCGCACGTGTGAGAGCCGCGCCGGGGCCGGAGCGGGGACCCGCTGGGAGGAAAGAGTAGGCTCCGGCCCAGGCCCCAACCCCTCCCCCGCTCCCCGTCGCTCCGGCCTTTTCAAGCCGCGGCCGGGGGCCCGCCGGCCTCCCCCACCTGCCCCCGCGCCCGCTCCGGAGCCCGCGCCGCGCGCAGGCGCACAGCCCGCAGCCGTCGAGTCGGATTTCGCTGCGAGGGGGCGGCGGGGGAGAGTTGAAAGCGGCTTTGCAGCGCCGCGGCCTCGGCCGGGCCGGGAGGGGGGCGGAGGGGAGGGCTGGGGGGAAGGGGGGCTGGTTTTGGGGCGGCTCTCGGGTCAGGAACATGGCGGCCGGATGCGAACCCCCGCGGAGCGCAGCAAAGCGCTGACTGCGGGCTGCCGAACTGTTGTGTGGTTTCAACTCCCTTGTTATTCCTCGGCTCGGAGCTCCTCGCGGGAGAATGTAGGTCGTGGCGGCCGAGCGCAAAATTGTTTAAAAAAAAAAAAAAGGAAGCGAAGAAATTCTTCCAGGGCATCCTGGGCGTGGGAAGTTGGCGAGCCTTCTGGGGGCTGGGGTCCCCCGGGGGCCTTGGGCCTGAAACCCACCCGAGGCCGCCCCCCCCTCGCGTCCTGACTGACAACGTTTCTCCCGGGCCCTCTGGGGTGGGGGGCGATGCCATTTTGAGCTTCGTGACCGGGTCGGGATCCCCCAGCACCTTCGAGTCTTGAAAAATGCCAAGGAGTGGACACTATTCTTTTCCAGGACAATGGCGGGGCCCGTGAGCGGAGCACGGAGGCACCGTTTCCAAACCAAATGCCCTGAATTAGCGACACGGATGTGCCATTGAGTGTTCGAACCCTACGCGTTGCACAGGCCCCGTTTTCTGCATATCTCATTTAAACGCGGGCCTATGAAAAATAGCACTGTGTGCGCTTTTGTGTGTGCTGTAACAGCTGGTGGTCTTACGGAGGAAGGAAAAAAAAGGCCACGATTGCGAAAACTTTCATTCAGCTTTTGCTTAACCGCCTTAATGGTGGCGTGTGAAAGAACCCCTGGTAGCTCTGGGATCTCGAGTCCGTGTTTTCTCTGCAGAAAAATGCTGCAGGTTCGCCTTCAGATGTCTTTTGTGAGCAAAAAACAATGTGGGATTTAAAAAATGTAGTTATTGACCCCCGTCTCCTCTAGCAAAATAAGCGGCACGAATTCTTTCAGGTTGCGTCTTCGTGGAGGCCAACAGCTGAACGAAAAGACAGCCTTCTGGGGCTGCCCACTGCCGAGTATTTGGGCTCCTGAAGGTGTGGGGCAGCTCCCGTGGGCCACCTTGGGAAGGGCCCCAGGTGGGTGGGCAGGTCATTAGCAAAGCTGGCCCAGATCTGGGGGGAAATCTACAAAACAGTGTCTTTATCTGCAGAGAACAATTGATGGGGTTGTCTTTCCTCCTTTTCAGTGCACAAAGAAGACGGCTTTGGAGCAAGAATTTGGAATATGCATTTAAGTTGTCGTGCTTTGCATTGGAAACCCCTGGGCAATTAAAATAAGCCTTCCTTATATAGTGTTTTCTGTCCTTTTCTTATGTATGGTTCCTGCAAGTCAAAGGGGTTGGAGTCCCTTCTGCAGTTTGGAAACTTGTTTTGAAATTGCCACCAAACAGATTTTTCCCCCTTTGGGTGAAGTTTCCTTCCAGGGCTCAGCCACTTCACCCCACCCCCTGGCTGGAATAGAGTGTTGACATCTTTGAGAGATCAAAGGAAGTAGATGGTGCTTGCTGTATATTTTATTTTTTCGTGCTGTAGTTTGAACCCTGAGGTTTGAGCTTTTTCCTGGTTAAATCTCTTGGTACCAAAAGTGTGGAAACTGAAAAGTTTATTAACTTGAGAAATCTTTAGCTAATAGGTAGGCAGTTTGTCTCTTTGAGAACTGCAGTGCCCAGATTGTCTCTAAGGTTGACTTTAAAATCAAGCTGAAGATGCACTGGTGAACTATCTCTCCTGGATACCTGGGGTGTTCTTTGGGTCATTTGATGTGGTAAAACTGTGGTTGATTTTCATAGGAGTTATGTGAATGGAATTTCTGCAAAACTGGACAAGTGATAAATTGGTAGAACTCTTACATTTGTTTGGATGACAACTCCAAAAGGCACTGCATTTCCCACTGAGGTTTGGTTTCTACCATAACTTGAAATTTACAGCTTGAAAAACACTAAGTTTGCAGGAAGCATTTAAAGGGGGGAGTGTTCCGCGCACTTGGACTAATAGTAACTTAACACAGGAGCAAAACTTCTTTGAATAAGATTCCTGTTGCCAAAAATCTGTTAAAACTAAAGAAAATATATTTCTTTAAAAATCATCTAATAGAGCAATTTCGTATATTTTTGTGATGACAGTTCATTCAACCTGTTTAGTGATCTGATGAATAGAGAAACGTGAGCTCTATAGTAACTATAAAAATAGCCTTCACCAGATGGCAAGCTTATAATGTTTGTTCTCTAATAGGATGTGTATGTTGTCTAATTTGTTTTATTAAAACACAACCTATGTAAAGACCATTTGAACATAAGGTGTTAGAAATAAAAGATTCCATCATGTTTTATTATGAGCTAGCATTTAAAATGACAGATCCAGTAATGTGTTATGAAATTTTTCTAAGAGTAAATGTAGCTTGTTTTGACCTATCTGCAGTTCACTTTTTGTTTTTTTGCCAGTGTTGTCCTGCTTGGTATCCGGGACAGTCTCTAATTCCTGATGAAGAACTTGATACTGACGTTGGTATGCAGCAACCAGCCCTCCATAACACTACCTATCCTAAATGCAGGGTTAATGCCGAACCTACTGTGCAAGAAATGATTTACTGATGAGGTTTCAAAGAAAACCACATCAATTTGGATGTCTGTTACCTTGAAGTGATCATTTTAAGAGTAGTAGCTTCTTCCCTAGGTATAAAAAGACTATTTTCTTCTTTTGGTGTATTTCATTCTGTGTTGAGCAATCATTTGTGAAATGAAAAAGCAAAAAAGCACCCCCCCAGCCAATTTAGGATCATAAACGGGAAGATGGAAGTGAAGACTAGCCTAATTCATAACCCAGTATGTATTATCTCATGCATTGTGTTGACCTTGTTGAAAATCTCTTTCAAATATCTGCATTCCATATGTAGAACTAAAGTGTTTAAAACTAGAAATATAAATGCTTGTTTTGTTAATTTCCTATGTTTGTGTTCAAAGAACAATATCCAGGATCTCTACAATTGTTGTTTGACTTAAATAAAACCATTTAAATTATTTTTTGTGATTATTGTTTTATTACGGTGACAACTATAGCCCCTAAATAACCTTGATTAACCTGCTGAGTTGGGACCATTTATATTCTATTCACATTTTTCATGATATAGCTTGGCTTTCACTGAGCAATAAACTTGGGGGAGGGGGCGGGGGGAACCCAACCCACTGAACAAACCCCAACCAACTGTTTTGAGCTCACAGTGTTTTCCTGGAGGGACTCAGGGCCAGGTGCTGGGGAGGTCAGGGGAAGAATTCAGAGTCAGGGGTTGACTGGGATGATTACAAGGAAGGACTGGAGGTAGGAGTTTGGAGAAAAAAGAGCATTTGAACACCACTATTTGGGTGAGAAAGAGAGTGAAAGACAAAGCCGAAAATAACCTTAAAGGAGAAAGGAGAGCCTCTGGAGAGGGGATGTTGCAGCATAGCACATTACATGTACATTATTCAGAAGCTTCAGAGTGGTTCTTGGGGCAGACAACTTAGCAACCATTGATTAGAACACTTATAGAATCATGGAATATAGGTGTTATTAAAACACAAGTTGTCGTTAATTAACTGTAATGTTAGAGAAGATGAAGATACTTCAGAGAAATTCTTCGAACTCCAGATACTTGATTTCTCATTTTAAATTTAACATCTGTAATCTAATGTAATCTGTGAATGGCATTCATTCTATTTATTTGACGTGATTATGCCATGATGAGGTATTGTAAAATTGCAGCCTGATAAGAGTATATTGCTACTGGTTCTTTAGATCCAGTTTTATTAAAATTTCTGCTAAGTAGACTGATGATACTATAATTTTTTAAGTAGTGGGAAAAACTGCTCATCTCCCTCTGATTTTTGTTGTTCATTTACATCAAGAGCAGTCACACACGCCGGTCAAGAAAGACTCTGGTTCTTTGATGCTTAGCTCCCCAGAACTTGACATTCTTATATCCCCTAGAAATATGTTGGTAGAATTTTTTGTTTTGTTTTTGTTTTTAAGAACAAGAACTGTGTTCTTTCAGGCAGGCAGTGGAGTGTTATAATGGGATTATTAAAAAAGCCCTTGGAAAGGTAAACTACCAAGTTGTGTATGAGCCAGCTGCACTGTGATAATAATACCTCCTAGGGTTATTCTAAGGATTAAACAAGAAAATGTCCATAAAGAGCCTGGCACAGAGTAGGCCCTGGACAAACGTTAATTTGCTTCTTTACTCTTGCAGGTAGCTATTGTTTCATTGCTTTGAGGTAGTTTCCTATTTTTAATATTATGGAATATTTTACTAAATACATATAGAGATTTGTACTGGGGTGCAAATTAATGCAGTTTTCAGAAAATAGATGGAGACTTAGGGCATATAAGAAATACTGCATTTCATAAGCATAATCACTAGATCAGGCATGTGGGTTTATGAACATAGCTATGAATATTTAAACAGATAAAATTAAAATGTTATTAAATGCCTGTTGTTCGTTATCTTCCAATGAATACTTAGATTAAAAATAAGTTGTGTACTTAAAAATGTGTAAACATAGTAATTTAATGGTTTACTTCTAATTTGACAAAATTTTTACTTTAGTCAACAGCTTCTTACTATATTTAAATTAAAAGACAATTTTACAATGTGAAAATTGGCATTCATATTTAAGGAACAGATTAAATCTTATGATGTCTTAAATTATTCAGTTTCCCTCTACTAAATTTATGTTAGTATTATGCGGGTGTGACTATAGAGTAATGAGATTGATTTTCTTGTGGGGCTTGGAAGCTAATTCTGAAGGCAGTTCCCAAAGAGGAGTCCCTGAAATGTTCTGACCAATGTCAGCATCCTTAGAATAAGTTTATGGACTCCCTAGGTGATGGCCTCACTTCAGATACAAAACAAACATCGGCCACCAGTCGTTACTTTACAGTCATACTTTTGGTTTTATTATGTTTTTAAAGGATACCCTGATTATTTTATGTTAATAAAATTGACACTTAAATGAAAGTGTAGAAATCCTCTATTATAGCATTATGAAATGTATTTTTTCTCAGTTATAGGTCTATTTACACAGTAAAACAAGACAAAAACACCAACACACTAAGCTCTTCCCAGATGAACTGTCTGAGTGGGAAGTATTTCTTTCCTTCCCACTGATTTTGGGGGCTTGGAGCTTCCCAGAGAGGCTGTGCTGCTGAATGATAATGGCTTTTGTACAGAGGCCTGGGGGATTTTTCATTATTCCTCTTTTCACCAGTTTATCACCTTTGTCTATGTCTTTCTTCCTGACTCTGCCCTATTAGAAGCAGGGGGTCCTCTGTGGTGTTAAACTTATTGTGAGTATTGGTTGTTTGTCACTGAGTAAGAGCAAGGTTATATTAAATGACCAATTTGAAAACTGATGTCTAGTGCAGTGCTGTAGTGCCTCCCGTGGCCGGATCCTCCTATAGGTGAGATCGCTTTAGAGTCCCAAAATCGTCAGTCAGCACAGCCTTTTCCTATAGAACTGGGGAGGAGTTTGGGGGGGTGGCGCAGGAGAACACCCTCTTACATTCTTAGAAAAGAATCTAAGTTCCTGCTCCTATTGTTTATTATTATTAGTAGTAGTATTATACTTAGAGGGAAGAGTCCTTTAAAAAAATTGGGTCCTCAGAAACTTCATTGAAGAAATGAGAAAAATGTTATTGCCAACGATTCCCTCTGAAAATGTCCCAGAGTCGATAATAGGAGGCTATTTGTAGTACAGATAAATAAATGCATTTTAACTTCTTGATATAAATCCAGTGCATGGAAATTGCTTACAAATGATTCACTAATGTTACCCAGCCAGAACATACACAGAAAAGCTATACTCATATTCTATTTTTGCAGCTAATCATCCACAGAGTACGTAATTGGTTGGGCCAGCTGATAACATTTCTTTGGAGACTTCGCTATTCTTTACAAAAATATTTAGCCAGGGTATCCACTGAGATGTGACATCTTATTGGTTGTGGTGATAATCCAATACACAAGGTGTTCCGTTAACTTCTGACCATTGACATATTAAATGAAGATGTTCAGTTGAGCAACATCAGTGATTTCAATTGATTCATCAATCGCCAGTATCTAGCAGCCATCATGTTTCACTTTGCTAACAAGCTGATATCCCACATCTGATGCCAACAACTCTGGTCTTTCAAACAAATGACATGTTTGATAAAGAAATCTTTTCAAAATCATTATGCACTTCAGCATTTGTCTTTTCTTCCAGCACAGCATCTGTGCATCTGTTCCATCAGGCATCTATTCCTTCATCATTTCTGAGCCTTCCACAATTTTTGAGCCTGATTTGCGGGTATTTCAAGGATGTGAAATGAAGCTTCTTCCACTGAATGTTCCAGTGAAATACAATGTTTATGTTCAAGACATTAGATTTAATCTTGCAAATGAGATGGCAGGGAAGCGTTCTCACAAGACTTTCTGATAAGACATTGTTGTGAAAGAAACTGAGTGGGGGGAGGGGAAAGAAGCCCTACTTTAGGAAAAACATTAAGGACATCCTTTTTTGTTGTCTTTGCTATGGGTACTTGAAACTTCACACCGCTATTACACTATTGAAAAGCTTCAGAGCTTTAAGGCATCCCTCTGAACTGGTGAAATGAAAATTCGCATAGTCCAACTGGTGAAAGATGGATGCAATTCATTGTTTAGTGAGCCCTGTTTAACTGCATAATTTCCTTATATGCATAAAACTGAGCAAGTCTTAATCTCTAGTTTGCATGTGTCTGGACTGCATGCATCTGGCTCCATTAGATTCCCTGTAATTGCATATTGACTAATTGCATAATACAGCTATTTGAACACTGAATTTAAACCCAAATGCTTCTATTAGCACTGTAATCACTTTGGATAAGTGAATAGTTGGAATATAGTACTTGAAAATCAGAACACAGGACAATAACCACTTCCCTATTTGAAAAGAAGACAAATCTAAAAACAACTTTGAATTTATACATTAACTAGTAATGCTTTCTCTTGGGCAAATGTTAAATCAGAAAATGAATCAGTAATTGATAAATGCAAAATCTTCATACATAATATTTTATCAAATCTTCTACATTTGCTTCTTTTAAGTGTTTTAAATTGAGCATCCACATGCAATATAAATATGTTAATTAAAATTAAATCATTTTGAAAAGGTAATTGTGCATTTGTTTTCAATTTGCATTCATTTCTTTAAATGTATGGCCTGGGGCATTTTTTGTTGGGGTGGGGGAGGATGGATTCTGTAGCCTGCGCTAATTGAAACTTATTTGGTGCATATGTGTTGTTCAATAAAGGAATTGCGGCTTGTGCGTGCACACGTATAACATTCATTTAGACTAAAAGTGTGTTTATCGTCTTCGGGTGTTCAAAGCTGAAGTTCCTTGTAGAATCAGGAGAGAGCATCTTTAGCTAAAATAGGTGATAAAGACCATTTCTTCAGTGCTAGAAAAATATTCCAATTGCTGTGCTAAGTGTAAATTGAATGGCTCAAATATTTATGTTTGATTTTTAAATGTATTGTCTCAAATGAAAGAAATGGGGAACCTTGTTGGTCCTCAAGTTGAGCATTAATTAGCCTCCAGGGTGTGTGGTGGATCATGGGCTTTCCCCCTCTTATTTAAATGATTCAATTCAGGGCACAATCTAAGGACCATTCTAGGAACTTCTCTACTTTAAACTTTTTTTTTAATGTAAAAATGATGTTTATTTTTGAATAGGTAATACATGTACATGATGAGAAATTC
Source organism: Hippopotamus amphibius kiboko (assembly GCF_030028045.1). NCBI lineage: Eukaryota > Metazoa > Chordata > Mammalia > Artiodactyla > Hippopotamidae > Hippopotamus > Hippopotamus amphibius. Next base: position 16,212,754 of record NC_080203.1, on the reverse strand, counting down.
AGAAGTGTACACAGTGAAAAGAACGTTCTTTGCCCACCAAAAACTCCCAGTTCCCCTGTTTCCCTCTCAAGAGACATGGTTTCTTTTTTTAAAAATATTTATTTCTTTGGTTACATTTTATTTATTAATTTATTTGTTTGTTTATTTATTTATTTGCACTGGGTCTTAGTTGTGGCAGGCGGCCTCCTTAGTTGCGGCATGCATCTAGGATCTAGTTCCCTGACCAGGGATCAAAGCCTGCCCCCTGCATTGAGAGCGTGGAGGCTTAACCACTGTGCCACCAGGGAAGTCCCAAGAGATAGTCATTATTTCTTATGTTCTACTTCAAACTTTGAAGAATATTCTCAGGCAAGACTTTCACTATCTTCCTCGTTGATTTTGTTAGGCATTCTAAAACTCAGAGAGTACCTACATCTAATCGAAGCCAAAACTTTAGTCATTTCAGAAAACATTCAATATTAGCTGGGAAATTATTGTGTGTATTTAAACTGGTTGATTCATTAAATCAACGGGATGTTCTGGCATTGTATAGGGACAACTGTGTTTATATGGACAAAATGAAGTGGGGAGTCAGGAAATTATACAGAGCTGGGTGTGAAAGAAACTGAGTTTTGAACCTACTATGTGACTGGCTTGCACAATGTCCAACCAATAAATGAGTGTTGAATAAATGGATGAATAACTCAAAGTGTGTTTGCATGGAATATGCTATGTAACTTAATTGACATTTTAATTTTGCTTATTTAGATATTTCCACAGAATTATGAGGGTCATGGGGCTGCCTGCTATATGGCCTGGAGATCACCTGTATCAAAATCTCATGGACCCCGCTCAGATAAACAAAACCAAAGTTGTCAGTGTCAAAGGCGATATGCCTTTAAAACAAGTGGTTCCAGGGAATTCCCTGGTGGTCCAGTTGTTAGGATTCTGTGCTTTCATTGCCAGGGCCCAGGTTTGATCCCTGGTCTGGGAATTAAGATTCCACAAGCTGCATGGCACGGCAGAAACAAAACAAAACAAAAGCAAAAAAACAAGTGGTCACTCCAGGGGAATTAGATATATATGAAAGTTTGAGAACCACTGTTTTCCAGAGAATGGCAAAAAGCAAAACAGTTGAAACGCTTTCCTACCAGTTCATCTACTTGTTCGTCAGTGGTCTTTTATATATATATATACATAGTTTATTTATTTTAGTTATTGGCTACACTGGGTCTTCATTGCTGCTTGAGGGCTTTCTCTAGTTGCCGCGAGCCGGGGCTACTCTTTGTTGCGGTGCGTGGGCTTCTCAGTGTGGTGGCTTCTCTTGTTGCAGAGCACGGGCTCTAGGCGCTTGGGCTTCAGTAGTTGTGGCATGTGGGCTCAATAGTTGTGGCTCGCAGGTTCTGGAGCCCAAGCTCAGTAGTTGTGATGCACTGGCTTAGTTGCTCCTCAGCATGTGGGATCTTCCCAGACCAGGGATTGAACCCATGTCCCCTGCACTGGCAGGCGGATTCTTAATCACTGCACCGCCATGTAAGTTCCCTCACCAATGGTCTTTTAAGATTCAGTATATCAGAATGGCTTGCTCAATTAGTAAACTCCAAAATGACTTTTGTCTGAGGCAAAGATTTTTTTTCCAGTGCGGACAATTATCTTAATTCTCTCTACTTCATTTTGCCAACGTAGAACTGCCAACGATTCATAGACACATAGACGTAGATCTGAGGACAAATTGGTGTCTACAAGCAGGGGGTAGATTCCTCAGCGTGTGTTTGTTTGATTTAACATTTAACTTAAATGCAAAACCCGAGCCTTTTTGTATTTTTGATCATTATGCCAAAAGTCCTCCTCCAGGTTTCTGCAGCTTTCTGTGTCAGTGATCATGACATATTAAAAATGGTAACATTATAAATACTGTGCTGTCTTAAGAATTTAGCATTTCCTGAATCGGAAAATAATGCCCTTGCTTTTTCCTGTAATGGGTAAGAAGAATAATTCTTTCACCTTCCCTACACTTCTGTTAGACAGACATTATTACAACAGCTTTAGTTGGAAGGGAAAACAAACTGTGAAGTTAACTTTTAGCATTATGGGTGCTAAAGGATTGTTTTTTCCATTATATTAAAGAAAATACCTGCTTGAATAGGGCAAGTCGAGATGTTTAGTTCATCTGCATTTTCTAAGCCATCGAGTGCTCTCTGCGGAGTCTTTTCAATATAGGCTGTTCCAACAAATGAGTTGGAAATGAGTTATGCTCCAAAATTTACTTTTGAAGTTTTAGGTTATTTTACATTCACAATGTATTTTTCTCTGGAATCAGTGATAGAGCCCTTGGACTACTGCACCGAAATTTTTTTTTTAATTCTTCTATTTGAAATTTAACTCACAATGTAGTCAGATGATGGCACCATAGTAATGTTTGGTGACCCAAGTACAGATGCCAAAGTCATACCTTGGCTTTCCTTCCCCAGCTGCCTGGACAAAAGGGGGGCAGTAATGGTGGAGGGAGGAAAAGAGGAGACCACCCCCTCTTCTTCTGTATCACCCTCTTTTCTCATCCCCTTGGGTTTGGGGTGGGCCTGAGGAGGGCTCTGGAATTGGAGTGTGCGCTGAACTGGGTTTCTGAAGTAGGAGCCACCTTTTAACAGCAGGTAGGGAGTAGATAAAGGGAATAAACTGCCTGAGTGTTGGAATTTGTAAGGCAGCATCTTCCCTCTTTTCAGAACCACCCCACTGCTCTCTTTCTTTTTCTGCTTTGAAAACCTCTCCCTTATCTCAGTTTAAAGCTTTGGTTTCCAAGTCAGATACAAAGTAAACCGACTGAATCTACCCCTAAGTAGATAATAATGTGAGTGAAAGAGAAGTATTTTAGCGGTAATCAGTTATTTCTCACTTCACAAAAGGAACTGTATCCTTGATTTAATTTTTTGTATTTTTTGTTTTAGTGGTAACCAATTATTTTTCACTCCAATAAACAGAAACTGCATTCTCAACTTTGTGTTTGTCTTTTTGTCCCACGTGCTTTCAAAACATGCACATTTCCTTAAAACAGCACCTTAATTCATATCAAGCCTGTACTATCTTGAGGACAAACTACAATAATGTTTACCTAAATAGTGTTTGGAGAAAAGAATTGTACAAAATCAGAAAGAAAGCTCTATTTTTGTCTGTGGCTTCTGGCTTTTTTTTTTTTTAAGTTACCATTTCCTGAGAACTTCTTGTGCTTCCTAATTTTAGGCTAATTCTGTAAATCTTCCAATTTCTTAGACTTTTTTTAGTACTGGTTTTTGTGTTTTTCAATGTGAAATTTTCTGCTAAGGGTGTCAGAATATTTTTCAGTAAGCAAATAGTGAAGCAGATGTAATAAATAGATGTACTAAATGTTTGTCATTTGACTCCAACCTGTTGTTAAAGAGAACACAGGTATGACAAACCGAGACCTTTCTAATAGCTTTGGAACTCATCTCTAAATTCCTACATATACAGAGATGCAATTGAAAGGCCACCCTTACAGGCTGCTGTTATGAAATGTCCTTATTCTTTCTTGTCCCTTGGATTCTGGAGAGGATTAGGGAGGTAGCTGACTGCTAATGTTGTATACTCAGTAGACGGCCCCCTTCTTAGTGCTGCTGCCTCTGAGTAGTTTTCCTTGGGAGTTTGTGAACTTCCCTGGATTTTTAAAGACTCTCCTTATTGTTGCATAAAATGCAATTTCCTTTGTCTTTTCAGTTCCTTTTCTGCTGTTTTCAGAATAGGGCTTAAAAGTAAGATAAAGGACCTGATACTTTTCATCATAAAAAGTTGTAATGACAGGTCTCACTAATTAAAATGTAACAATGGGAAGATTAGCCTTTCAGTCAGCATTGTGTTGAATCTATACCGTATTTCAAAAGCCCTAACTCGGAACATAAAACATCTTTAAAATATAAACATTCACACATGGATTTTATTATATAAGGTACATCAAATAGAGGCATGGTACAGTAAGGCTTTCAGAACAGTAAATAGGAGGACTCCCCATTTCAGTGCAAACCTTTTCAGTACTAACCATTCTACTACTGAAATGGGAAAGAACGGAGGGAGAATTGGAGGGGCGCTCTGTGGAGCCAGGCAGTATGCTAATTTTGTGTGAGGAGCTTTTCTCTGGATTCCTTGGTATCAGAGAAGCAGAGCATATGTGCTTTTTACTTCGCTCAGTGAAAGAATACATCTTCAACCCTGTCTTAATGAAGTAATATTCCTTTCTTGTGGTTGCAATACCATCACAATGTGCCTAATGCATTATTGGAACATTAGTAATTCCAAGTATTTGAAGCTATGGAAATGTATTTGGTGTGTAAAAACATGGTACTCAGTGGGTCTTCCTCACTGGGGGTCAGAGGATAACGTTTGTCTGAGTAACAACTAACCGTGCACTTTTCTAGAGATATAAAAATAAAAATAATCAAAAGAGATCTAGAAAAATCCAGTCGCAGGAGGGCTGATAGGAAAGACCAGAGAGTGAGTAGGAGAGAAAATACTCATGTTTGCATCAGATTTCAAAAAACATTTAATTTAGATGTTTAGATATCTTTAAAATCCGTGATTAAGTCCTCATTAAGAAACAAAAACACATATGAAATTCTTTTCTTTTTTTTTTTGTTTAAACTTCTAGGTTAGGTTCAAATTCCTGACTTGAATGCAAGTTAAATATCTCTTATTTTCTGGAACATACTGTTTTTAAAAGAGATTCCTAATTCACACTTTGTCACCTTCAATTTCAATATCTTTGTCTTAGGCATTATGCAAGCTGAAGTGTCTGAACCAGGCATAAACATTGGGCATGTTTTACTGTATTTTAACCCTGAAGATATACTACTGTGGTTTGCTCTAAGTTGGAATAATCACAATTTTCACTTTTAAATGTTTGTGCTCCTTAAGGAAAGCTGAAACACCTAACAGAAGCGTCCCGTGTAAGGTGACTGTAGCTCAGTCACAAGAGGAGAAAAGGAGACAAGAATTAGAAGACACAAGATGAAAAGGGTGCAAATTAAAACTGTGTTCATTTTGTATAATACTGAGAGATTACCCTTTTCTTCACTTCTTTGGCTCCAGAAATTGACTTAGGAGGGTTGTGTTGACATTCCTTCTCAATTTTTAAATAATCAGTACCCTCTTCTTTCTTGCAAATCTACTTCCTCCCCTCAAGTTCTAAGGACTGTGACACCTGGACTGTTGTCTTTCCTCACTAACCGATCTTCCTTCACTTCCCTACCCCCTTCAGGCTCTCACCACTCTCGTGTTACACCCTACTGTCAGATTAATCTTCCTAACACCTAACACCGATCCTGTCATTTCTGTGCTCCAGAGCCTTCAATGGCACCCCATTGCTTGTCAAATTAAGTACAAATTTCATAGCTTGATACATAAGGCCCTTCTCACTTGGGTCCGACCTTATTTTGCAGTATACATTTCCACACATCCAGTGGTCCAGTCAAAATAGACTCCTTGGGAAGTAGTTTAAGATAATAGATAAGAGAACATTCTTTGGGACTCAGATCAGAATTGCTTCTGTGTGACCCAGCTGTGTGGCTTCAGTGCATCTGCTTACCTTTCTGAATTTCAGTATCCTTGTTGACAGGGATGATACAAACACCTGACATATAGGGTTGTTGTGAGGACCAAACAAATGATATAAACGTAAGACATTTTGGGGAGTAACAAGATATTTTAGATGATTTCTATCAACCACCCAATGGTTACTTGCTGTGTGAGAAGTACAGATAGAGTGAGTCCTGGAGGGAAATACAGAACCGGCTCGGAGGTGTCTAAAACAGCCTGAGAGATGCTCTCACTGGCACTCTTTAAGTCGCTCAGGATCAAATGGGGGAGGGGGGGTGGGGGGGGACAGATATGTATACCCAAAGTTAAATGATAAAAGAATTTAAAAGTTCAGGGCAATAATAGAAGAATAGTCCGGAGACCACATGTGAGCAATTGGCAGGTGAAAAAGATTGATAGTAACTGTTGTGATTTATTGGAAGGAGACATCATGATGGTCCAGGATGGTCACAGAGGGCTTCCAGGAAGAAGAGGGATTTGAGCTGGGTAGGTTTTAGATAGGAGGACAAGACACACTCCAAGGATAGCACGTCCTGGCTTTGGGGGAGCTCGGCCTCGATGAGCTCCTTTTGTCATAAAAGCCTTCAGTCTTTGTTTAGGAGGAACCTTACTTCAGAGTGAGATGCTAATCAATCTGTTTGGTGATGTAAATTGTGTTTAAACAAACTACTCTGCAACAGAGTTAGAGAATTTCCTCTTTCTAAAGATGGATTAAGCTTGGATTTTTTCCCCCCCTGGAGATGGGTGTGGGTTTTTTGCCTTGAGTTTTTCTCACAATAGACTTGGAATTGGGATTAGTTTGAAGCAAAGGAGGTGTGCAAGTTTGATTTTTCTTTAGCTTTAAATTGGAGGAAAGGCTGTGACAAGGAACTGAGACTGGGCCTGGCTTAGTGCTGGCTAGAATAGATGAAAGATGGCCTCACTTGGTATCACTTGAGACCTGTTTGTGCCAGCATTTGGGAAATGGACTGTGGACTCCTGATTATCTATCTGGTCGTGGTATCTGGAGATACAATGGACTAGGATTTCCTTAGGAGGAAATGGAGACTCTCAGTGTCATTCACTCTGGAGTGAGAAAGTGGACCAATGATTTTAGGTGGCAGGAAAGGAGAAGTTTCTCCTTTGGCTGGAGCAAAGGGGAGCTGGATCTGGAGTCTTAGCCATGGGAATTCCTAAAGATTACTGTTGGTGTGGATTTGGAGCCAGTACCTGGTATAAGGATACTGCCAGGAGGTGGGCTAGAAATTGAATGTGGATTGTAAATTACAAGCTAGTAGTTATAAGCTACTACCTCAGTCATCTCTATGCCACCCTCCAAGCATTCAGTAAAGTTCTGTTAAAAATTACAGCTTGGACTGAAGGAATTAGGGAGAGAAGAGTCCTCTCCTTGAGGTAGGAGTAGGGGTGCCATCTGAAATAGGCTCTCCCAAAGTTTCTTACTGTCAGACATTCTGATTCAGTAGGTTTGGGGTAGGGCTCTGGAATCTGTATTTTTAGCAAATTCAGGTGATTCTGATGCACAGTCAGGCTTGAGATCCACATCTCTAGGCTGAAAGTATTACTACCACTTCTTAGTGGGTTTTTCTATGAAGTGTTAGAATACCTTTAACTTGATGGAGAGAAGTTGTGAGAGCAATGTGCAAGATAAAGAGAGTTTTGTATGTTAGACTTGCAATCATTTTGCTATTTTACAGCACGAACATATTCATGGTGTAGTAACCTCCCCCTGTCTCCACAATAAAGATGAAACAAAATAGAGGTGGGAAATTCTGCTCTGACCACCCCCCTCACAGAGCTGCTAGAACCAAATTAAGAGTAGATGGGAGAAGGGCTTGAACAGCAGAAGCTATCATACAAATCTCAAGTGCTTTTCAGTGAGGAGCATTACTTTTGTAATCCAAAAAGAATCTATGAAAGTGAGATTTTTAAACAATAAAACAAGCAAAAAGAAAAGTTATGAGAAAATATATTCATGTAAGTTAAATCTCATATTACTCCAGAGGGGATGAAGATCCTTCGGTTAGGCAAATAATCACTCTCTGTTTCTCCTTTGTACAGAGAGAGAATTATTTATGGTATTTTCCTTGAGTGAGACCCATATAACAGAGACTGTCCTAGAAATTCCAAAAATAGTTATATGAAAGCCGTTTGAGAAAATTTGATGCCTACTACAAAAATTTGGGAACTTCTAATGTTGTATCTGCCACTAAAGTGCCATATATTTCAGACCATCAGCTTTTTTTTTCCTTGACACTTGTTACATCTTCCCAATGACTAGATGTCACAGGAAATTATTAACCTAATTTATATGATTTGAAAGTGTTTCTTTTACTATTGCAGAATATGCAGAGTTACCTTTTGCCTTCTATAAGGATAGAGTATTTCCATATTCTTTCAGGTATTTTAAAAGAAGCCCCAGATAGATTTCCTACCATTTGAGCCTCTATTGTGGGCCTTTCACACCACCAGGTTTACTTGACCTTGGCTCTAGTGCATTGAAACCCCAAGTGTGAACACTTCTCTTTAGCAGGAGCTTTAACTTCAAAGCTTCTGAGAACCATTTGCATGGTAATACTGTGAAGCACTAAGAAACAAACACTCATAAACTGTCTTCTGACCATCCTTCCACCACACTTGCATGCAGCGCATTTGTCCATTCATTCCTGGCTGCACGGCCCTGTGCCACTCTTTGTGGAGAAAGCATTTCTTTGATTGTTTTACTTCCGCAATTCTCCCCTTGTGAGAACTGCAGTAGGGAACTCTCTCTTTGGCCTAGCAGATGGGCACAAAGAAACTCTGTTTGAGGTGTGAGCTGACCTTTCTTGAAATTTGAGATCAACTCCTACTTGGATTTGAACTTTGAAGACCCAGAGATAGGAAGTTTCCATATAAGGATCAAAACATGTCAGAGTAGGACCCATTGATTTGGGCTGGCAGCCTTGGCAGGTAGGGTTACTTCGCTCAACAGCTCAGAACAGTGTATCCTGAGCCCTGAAAAACCACCTCAGAAATGTCTGCTGGCCAGTCCCGATGGTGACTGGAGGATAAATCAATGCAACCTATCTCCACCACTGGAAAAGCAAATCAAAGCATGCCCTAGTGAATATCATCCTTCACGCCACAGCTAATGCTTGTGAGAGACTGTTAGGTTCACAGCAGTGTGGCAGTCGCAAAAAATATATATAATTGTAGCCGTGTCTGCAGGAGGCCAGTGCCTAGTGAACACAGTGGTATCCAGCGGAAGCGGCAGTGGTGCCCAGTGGGGAGCATTGGTGCCTGGCAGGGGTCAGGAGCAGGAAATGAGGAAAGGAGTGTTATATGCCGCATGGAAGCAGACCTGGACAGCTGACGGGGGCTCAATCATGAGCAAAGGTGAGATGCTGCTGGGAGACTCCCAGAAATACCTGAAGGGCACTTTGCAGGAGGACAGGGTCCCACATGAGCAGATAGGGACAAAAGTCAGGGAAGTATAGGTTCTGGTGATCCTATTGTACCTACAGGCTGGCAATGCCTAAGGAAATTCAGGCTACGTCATCAATTCGTCAGTGTAAGAGACAGGGTTTCCACGCTTGGGGAGCTTCCACACACAGCTTAGGGACTTACACACATGGCAATAAAAGCAAGATTCTAAAAAATGTTGAGGAAGACATTGCTGGGGCCATAAGAATAAGTAGGGTCTCATAGTGGTGCAGGTGGTTACTGAAGAATCCGTAGTATTCAGAGAACTGGAAAGGCTGGAAGGGCCTTCCAGAGAGGTATCCTCACGATCACAGAAGGTCAGTCCATCAACACATGGGGTCCTGGGAGTTCAGCCGGGCATGGTAGTCTGGGCCAGGCTGTGAGAGGGTGTCGACTAGCCAGCTGTCAGAGTTAGGACATGTAACGGTGGAAAGCACTGAAGGCTCTGGGCTGGCACACTGCTTGGGATTGGAGAACTCTGTATAGGACAGAGGGAAGGTTTGTAGGCTGGGAAGAGAAACTACAGGCTGGGAGAAACTGCAATAACTGAGGGGTGAGGTGATAAAGGTCTGGACTACCAGGTAGAGAAAGTGAAAAGGAAAAGAGAGAAAGAAGATTGAGAGAGGTGGGGAGACAGAGTTGATAGGACTAGTTAGAATTGACAGCCTGGGCACTGGCTCTGGACTGACTTCCAAGAAAGAGGCCAGTCAGGGACTTCCCTGGCAGTCCAGTGGTTAGGACTCGGCACTCTCACTGCCGAGGGCCTGGGTTCAAGTCCTGGTCGACTAAGATCCCACAAGTCGCGTGATGCGGCCAAAAAAAAAACCTGAAAAGGGTCACTCAGAGAGAATGGAGATTTGAGCCCTATCAACTGGGAGACAGGCTGAGAGAAAAGTGGAGGAGCTCCTTGACATTAGAATTACATTTCTGAGTAAGTTTGATGATATGTTTTTGATTCTCAGAACTACTAAATATAACCCAGCTTTCTCTTCCACCTTCCTTCCCCTCCCCCCCCACCCCACCCGCCCTCAACACCACAACTCTGGTCCTGGTGAAATTTCTATAATTTACAAGCATATGTTGGTGTTTTTGTCTTTAACAGAAATGGTAGCATGACATACATATTGTCCTGCAACTTCCGTTGCTTAACAATACATCATGAATACCTTTCACTGTTATTGCATATAGATTTTCCTCAATCTTTTTAACAGCTATGTAACAGTCCACTGTATGGCTGTATCATCATTTATTTTACCAATGCTCCATTGATACGCATTTATGTTGTTTCCAAATATATATTCTTATAGCCAATGCTTCAATTAATATCATGTTCCTATCCTTGTGCAAGTGTCAGGGATAAATTTCTAGAAGAGAAATTACTGGGTCAAAGGATATGTACAATTTTACATCGGTGGATACATATTGCAAAATTGCTCTCCAGAATGTTTATCTGATTTTAATTCTTCCATTAACAGGTTAATCAAGACCTCTTCGTGGATGTCTGTGGCAATTTGTCAACCTGCTCTTCCTACAACTGCAATAAATACTAGTTTGCCTGCCCCATTGGAAAGGATTATATTAGTCAACAAAATTCTAATGATTGAAGGGTTTCTTAATTAAAATAACCAGAAAGTCATTACTTGTAAATATATAAACAAGTTGATTATAGCAAGAGGCTGAATACTTCTAATAAGCATGTGTGGATATTAAATTAACCATGGTTCACAAACCATCCATGGATGCATGGTTGATTGGAAATAACCACTTCACAATGGTTACCCGATTCCTCTTTGCCAACTGCCAAATGGTATTCCTGTTTGTTTGATTGTTATGGTTTGACATAACTCATGATACTCCCAAACACATGTATATGTCAACTAAAAGCGTGGCTTTTTTTAAGTGGATATTGAAGAAATTGAATACTTAATGGAGGATTAGGAAACCAGCTTTTATTTCCTTTTTGATTCAACAGATATTTGTTCAGCATGTACAATATGCTAGGAAGGTACCTTATTAATTGCTTTCGAGAGTATGTAGGTGAGTAAAACCTGGTTCTTGCCCTCAAAGTGTTTATAGGAAACAGGAACATAGGATGAATATAAAAATGGGATATTAAAATGGGGGGCTTCCCTGGTGGTCCAATTGTTAAGAATCTGCCTTCCAATGCAGGGGGTGCGGGTTCAATACCTGGTCAGGGAACAAAGATCCCACATGCCATGGGGCAACTAAGCCCGTGTGCCATAACTAGAGAGCCCATGCACTGCAACTACTGAGCCCACGCACTCTGGAGCCTACATGCCACAACTAGAGAGAAGCCCTTGTATCGCAACAAAAGATCCCACATGCCACAGTGAAGATCCTGTGTGCCACAACTAAGACCCGATGCAGCCAAAAAATAAACAAATAAATATTTTAAAATATATTAATATTGCTATAAAACCAAGGCGGAATAAGAAAAGTACTTAAGGAAAGGCACTACAATGAAATTCAAAAGAGGGCAAACATCTGGTTAAGAGGGAAATAAGGAAAGGCTTCATATGGAGGAAATGCATTTGAGAGGGGATTTCAAGAATGAGTAGGATTTTTTTTACTGAGACACTCATTTTTGGAACATCAAGACTACCATGCTGTGGAAAGCCAAGGTCACATGGGGAGTACATGTATAGGTGCTTCTGTCAACAGCCCAGTTGAGTGGAATTTTTCAGTCAACCCAGCCCAGGTGCCAGAAGTGAGTGAAATTTTCAGTGGGGCAGTTTCCAGTGAGTGAAGACACCCCTGGACATTTCTTGCTCCGAGCCACCAAATCACCCCAGCCGTTCAGGTCTTCCCAGCTGAGGTCCCTGACAAGGTGGAGCAGAGATAACTCATGTCTGCTGTGCCCTGTCTGCATTTCTGACTCACAGCATTCATGAGCATTAATAAATGGCTGTTACACACATACACACACAAACGGGTAGGATTCCACAGGTAAGCTGGAGATAGGGAGATCATTTCCAGCAAAGGCAACCACATGAACAGAGGTCCCGACCTGGGGAAGCATAGCTGTGTCCACGGAACATTAAACAGTCAAGTGGGCTGGTGCCAAGGATTTGAACGGGGGAGGGGTAGAAGAGCAGACTAGGTCTGAGAATGAAGAATGTGAATGGAAAGCAAGTATACCCTATTTGCTAGGCAAGGGCAAGCCAGCAAAAGTTGAGCATCAGGCTGTTGCTTTGAGCCAGAAAGAGAAACATATTCATAAATGTGTTGGCAAAAATTAAATTTTGTATTACCTTTTTCTTCAATTCATCTTTTAATCTGATAAAAAAGTTCAAGCTGTCATTTATTTAACAAATATTTGTTGGATGCTTCTACAAATGTAAAAGTACTCAATGTATTTAAATTACCTTCTAAGTTTAAATAAGCTATTTGTTTCTTCTCTCTTACATTAATTTGTGTGATGCCTACAGTGAAAATGGTTTGCTGTCTTCCATCTAATTTTGTGGAGAAAAAAGGGTCATACCACTGGACTTGTGGGTAGGTTCTGGCCATGACACAAGTGTAGCCTTTATTAGTAAAAATAAAACTAACGTTGGGACTTCCCTGGTGGCACAGTGGTTAAGAATCCACCTGCCAATGCAGGGGACACAAGTTCAAACCCTGGTCTGGGAAGATGCCACAGAGCAACTAAGCCCGTGCGCCACAACTACTGAGCCAAAGTGCTGCAACTACCGAAGCCCGCACACTTATAGCCTGTGCTCCACAGCAAGAGAAGCCACTGCAATGAAAAGCCCGTGCTCGTGGCAACTAGAAAGCCCACACGCAGCAACAAACACCCAACACAGCCAATAAATAAATAAATAAATAAATAAATTTATTTAAAAAATACTATTGTATAAACATGAAAGATTTATTTTTCAGTTTGTTTTTAAAGTAGAATTCAGATTTTTCACTATTGGGACTGAAACATGCAATTTAATAAATTTCAAAAGAGGCTATGTGGAAGCGCTCTGCAAATTATAAAAGCAATATTCAAATGCAAGTTAGTATTACTCAGCTGTATTCTGGAAGCATGAAGATCAACATCATATTGCCTATATTTTTTCTTTAAATCACTTTGGACTTTGTGCCTTGCTAAAAAGAATAGTGCCTCAAAATAAAAAATAAATACACACGTGAATAGATCCTAATTAAGAATTAAATACATTCAGAGTAATTATGCCAGTAAACATGTTCAATATAAAAAAATGGTTATCACCAAAATTCATACTTTGAAAAGTAGTGAATGCAAATAGAAGAGTCCTACTCTAATCAGACCCTGTGCCTTTGATCTGACACGATTCAAATCCATACAGTAGGATATGTATGTATGCTGGTGTGTATAAGTATCATGTGGCTGTTTAAAGCCATGTTAGAACATTTGTGCTACAATTCATAAGCACTTAATACATAAAATAACATTCTTGCTTGATAAGAATACAAAAATAATAAAACAAATTTGAAATTTGTCCCAGAATACGAAAGTTTCTCCTTAAGTTACAAAATTAACAGCTTCCGTTTATTAAGCATTTACTATTTCTATGTGTCAGGTACTATGCTAGGTTCTTTATATGCAACATCTCATTTAAAACTCACAGCAACACCAGGAGGTAAGTGCTATTAAGAGGAAAACAAGGTACAGGTAATTTAAGTAATTTTTCTAAGGTCACCCAATTACTAAGCAGGATTCAAATAAAAATGGGGTCCAAACAAAGGTATTCTGAACAACAGGTACTGTGCTATTAACAACTTTGAATTACTTAACAAAGAGCCTCTCCCTGTGAGAAGGGACTTTAGAAGTCATCTGAAATAAACTAGAGAGACAGGTGTTAGTAAAATGGTAGGAGGATGCCAAAGCCATCTTTGCCAGTTTTGAAAATTGCTCAGGTTCAGCCCTGTACCAGGCAATGTGGAAGCACTACAGTCCCAAGAGTGCGGAGTAAATAAACATTATTTCTCTCTCTGCCTTCCTACCTCTTAGCCCCTGAAGGATTCCGATGTGCTACCCCAAACTACGGCACTTTGGCATTTGAATATTTCAAGCTGAAGGAGTTTGAGAAATGGCAGGCGCAGGAAGGATTTTTTTTTTTAGGAAGGATTTTCTGACCTTCCTCTGAAGCAGGTCATAAAACCCTCACGTGACAGGTTACCTCCCTATACTTGGAGGAAAGGAGCATCTTTATCTCCCAAGACAGAGGGATGCTGAAAGGAATTTGAATGAACAGATCTCGCCGTTTCCTCCCGTTTACCACACTTAGCCCCTACTCTTTTTTGTCCTTTTACATTTTTCAAGGACTTTCCCCTCTTCATTAAACCTAGCAGAGAAACACTCAGGTTTAACTGCTTCTTTGGGCCTTTATTTCCTTTACATGACATAGGCTCCTATGTCATGTAAAACTTCGTATATTAAATAAATTTGTATGGTTTCTTCTTGTTAATTTATTTTTTGTTATGGGGCCCTGGCTATTACTTAGGAGGGTAGAGGAAAAGATTTTTCTTCCCTTATATACCATATGCAGACGATGGGAAGTGTTAGATCAGAACTGCCCAGCTTTCTGGCCAGAGGACTCTGAGGAGGGTCCCAAAGAGGCAGAAACTTGTCAGGGAGAGACATCCTGTAAAGTGGTGTGGGAACTCCTGGGCACACCTCTGAGTTGTATACCAAAGACCATTAGACCACTGCCTAGTTCCAGAGTGGCCATTGAGTGGTATATATGCAAGACAGATCCAAACAACACTGCAAATGCTCTAAAAACTAAACTGACAGGGCGGCAAAGTAGAGAGACGTGGAGTGCATCCCTCCCCACAGATGCATTGGGAATGCACGGAAGGACGCAGTCATTCTCACAGAGAACCAGCTGAACACCAGCAGACGGCCTCGGACACCAGATAGGACTGCGGGGAGCCCGACATAGCCGGTAGGGAGGCATCTACGACGGCTCAAAGAGGGTGAAGCGGCGGAGCTGTGGCAGACGGGAGGGAGTGAGAAACATTCGGAGGGTCCACAGCGCAGCTCAGCGTTGCCGGACCGAGACATCGATCCGCGGCTGAACGGAGGGTCCAGGAGTGGGAGTGTGGGAACAGGAGAGCTGGTTCAGTGTGAGAAACATTGTTGCCGGTAGGGTGACGGACCGAGAGGACAGGAGGGAGGAGGCCCGCGGAGAGGAGTGCCTGTTCCTGAGAGCTGCCCGGCCTTGATGGAGGCTGCAGGCTCATGGGCGGGGGGGGGGGGGGGGGGCGGGGAGGAGCCGTGTGCATAGCCTCTCTCTCTCTTTCGGTGCCTCTGCAACAGGCAGTGGAGAGACGCCCTGCGGGCCACCTAAGGCGCTCAGGGATAACAAGCACCCTCAGGCACTCGGGTGGGGCTAGATTAAAACCCCTTGCAACGCCAGCAGCAGGGAGGCTGCCGAGAGAAAAAAAAAGGAAAAAACCCCCGAGAGAGGCCCAACTCTAAGACTTTCTGTTTACGCCTGAGCCACCAGGGCCCTCTGCAACAGGCACCTCCAAGCCTGACTGAGACATCAGTGCGCCACTGCTCACTCCCTCCCAGGAGAAGGAGCCACTATTGTACCCTCTCCCTCCCCACACACCGACGCTTACAGACGAACAATAAAGGAACCTCTGCTGGTCACAGAATAACGCAAAAAAACCCAAGGACAAGCAACCCCAAAAGTTTGGACAACCATGAGGAAACAAAGAAACACCATGCAGGCAAAGGAGCAGGAAAAAAACCCACAAGACCAAATAAATGAGGAGGAAATAGGAAAAATGCCTGAAAAAGAATTTAGAGTAATGTGGACTGGAAGAATCAACATCGTGAAAATGTCTGTACTACCCAAAGCAATTTACAGATTCAATGCAATCCCGATCAAATTACCAATGGCATTTTTCACAGAACTAGAACAAGAAATCTTACGATTTGTATGGAAACGCAAAAGACCCCGAACAGCCAAAGCAATCTTGAGAAGGAAAAATGGAGTTGGTGGAATCAGGCTTCCTGACTTCAAACTATACTACAAGGCCATAGTGATCAAGACAGTATGGTACTGGCACAAAAATAGAAAGGAAGATCAATGGAACAGAATAGAGAACTCAGAGGTAAGCCCAAACACATATGGGCACCTTATCTTTGACAAAGGAGGCAAGAATATACAATGGAAAAAAGACAGCCTCTTCCATAAGTGGTGCTGGGAGAACTGGGCAGCAACATGCAAAAGAATGAAATTAGAACACTTCCTAACACCATACACAAAAATAAACTCCAAATGGATTAAAGACCTACATGTAAGGCCAGACACTATCAAACTCCTAGAGGAAAACATAGGCAGAACACTATATGACATCCATCAAAGCAAGATCCTTTTTGACCCACCTCCTAGAATCATGGAAATAAAATCAAGAATAAATGAATGGGACCTCATGAAACTTAAAAGCTTTTGCACAGCAAAAGAAACCATAAACAAGACTAAAAGGCAACCCTCAGAGTGGGAAAAAATAATTGCCTATGAAACAACGGACAAAGGATTAACCTCCAAAATATACAAGCAGCTCATGAAGCTTAATACCAAAAAAGCAAATAACCCAATCCACAAATGGGCAGAAGACCTAAATAGACATTTCTCCAAAGAAGACATACAGATGGCCAACAAACACATGAAAAGATGCTCCACATCACTCATCATCAGAGAAATGCAAGTCAAAGCCACAATGAGGGATCACCTCACACCAGTCAGAATGGCCATCATCACAAAGTCTGGAAACCACAAATGTTGGAGAGGGTGTGGAGAAAAAGGAACTCTCCTACACTGTTGGTGGGACTGTAAATTGGTACAGCCACTATGGAAAACAATTTGGAGGTTCCTTAAAAAACTACAAATAGAACTACCATATGATCCAGTCATCCCACTCCTGGGCATATACCCAAAGAAAACCATAATCCCAAAAGAAACGTGTACCATAATGTTTATTGCAGCACTATTTACAATAGCCAGGACATGGAAGCAACCTAAATGCCCAGCAACAAATGAATGGATACAGAAGATGTGGCATATATATACAATGGAATATTACTCAGCTATAAAAAGGGATGAGATGGAGCTATATGTCATGAGGTGGATAGAACTACAATCTGTCATACAGAGTGAAGTAAGTCAGAAAGAGAAGGACAAATATTGTATGCTAACTCACATATACGGAATCTAAAAATGGTACTGTTGAACTCAGTGACAAGAACAAGGATGCAGATACAGAGAATGGACTGGAGAACTCGAGGTATGGGAGGGGGCGGGGGGGTGAAGGGGAAACTGAGACGAAGCGAGAGAGTAGTACAGACATATATATATTACCAACTGTAAAATAGTCAGCGGGAAGTTGTTGTATAACAAAGGGAGTCCAACTCGAGGATGGAAGATGCCTTTGAGGACTGGGGCGGGGAGGGTGGGGGGGACTTGGGGGGAGGGAGTCAAGGAAGGGAGGGAAGATGGGGATATGTGTATAAAAACGGATGATTGAACCTGGTGTACCCCCCAAAAAAATAAATAAATAAATAAATTAAAATGAAAATGAAAAAAAAAAATAAAAATAAAAACTAAACTGACAGTGAAACCACAGCCCAGAGAAGTTGAAACTTGTAGCCCGAACCTCACCAAGTCTATTAACTTCTAAAGCAAAAACAAAACAACACAAAAACAAACACAAAACCACAACATTTTCCTTAGAAATCATACAAGACCCAGAGTCTCATATTCAAAATGTGCAGGATGCAATCCAAAATTACTCAGCATATGAAAAATCAGGAACCTCAACTTGCAAGGGAAAAAACAAAATGATCATCAGATTCCAACTCCAAGATGACACAGATGTTGGAATTATGACAACACTTTGAAACATCTATTATATTCATGGTTCAATAAGTAAGGGCAAAATACTCTTTGTCTTCCTCTCTTTTTCTGCCTTCTCTGGTTTTAATTAAGCATTTTATGTGATTCCAGTTTTTCTTCTCTCTTATCGTATCAATTATACTTATTTTTTAAAAAACTTTTTAAAGTGGTTGCCCTAGAGTTTGCAATGTACATTTACAGCTACATCAATTTCAAATAACACTATACAACTTCATAGGTAGTGATGGTACCTTGTAAAAGAGTATTCCCAATTCCTCCCTCCCATCCCTTATAGCATTATAGTCATTCATTTCACTTATCTATAAGCTATAATCACCAAATACCTTGTTGCTACACTTATTTTAACAAACTGTTATAGCAATTAAAAATGAGAAAAATAAAGGTTTTTTAACCTTCATTTATTCCTTCCTTAATACTCTTCCTTTCTTTATATAGATCTGAGTTCTGACCTATATAATTTTCCTTTCCTTTGAAGAACTTAATTTCTTGCAGTATATGCTACTGGTGACACAGTCCCTCAATTTCTGTTTGCCTGAGAGACTTAAATACTCTTGAAACAAATGGAAAGGTAGAAAGCTTCAGGAAAGAAATAGGAAATATACTAAATGGAAATTTTGGAACTGAAAAATACAATAATTGAAATAAAAATTCAATGGATGTGGTCAATAACAGGAAGGAGTTTTAAGAGGAAAAGTTCAGTGTACTTGAACATAGATCAATAGAAATTATCTGGGAATTCCCTGGCAGTCCAGTGGTTAGGACTCTGCACTTCCACTGCAAGGGCATGGGTTCGATCCCTGGTGGGGGAACTAAGATCCTGCATGACCTGTGGTGTGGCCAAATAAATAAATAAAAATAAAAATTATCTAAAATTTACAAAATAGAGAAAAATGATGGAAAAAGAATGAACTGAGACTCAATATAAACATAAAAATATAAATTAAATATTTGTTTCATCAGAGTCCCAGAAGAGAGAAAAACAGTGTGGTACAGAAAGAATACTTGAAGAAATAACTGATGAGAACTTTCCAAATTTAGCAAAGGGCATGAATTTACATGTTCAAGAAACTCAGTGAACACTACCCAGGATAAAGTCAGGGAAATTCACATATAGACCCATCATTATCACACTACATAAAATTAAATATGGAGAAAATATTGAAAGCAGCCAGAAAAACACCACATTACATATAGTGATACAAGGACAGTGGATTTCGCATCATAAACTAGGGAGGCCAGAAAGACATGTCATAACATTTAAAAAATGTCTCTAAAGATGAATTGTTAACACATAATTTTGTATCCAATGAAAATATTCTTCTGGACTGAGGGTAATATAAAGATATTCTCAGATGAAGGAAAATTGAAAGAACTTATATCACCAGAATACCTGCTCCAAAAGAAATGCTAATGGAAATTCTTCAGATGGAAGGAAAAGGATACCAGAGGAAAATCTGGAACATCAGGAGTGGAGGAAGAGTAACAGAAATGGCAAATGCAAATGTATGGTAAATATGATAAATGATTCTTCTCTTATGTTCTTTAAAATATTATGAAGGTGGAGAGTAAAAATTATAACAATGACTAATGCAATTTTCTTTTTTTTTAAACTTAAAAAAATGTTTATTTATTTGGCTGCACTGGGTCTTAGTTGCAGCATGTGGGGTCTTTAGTTGTGGCATGTGAGCTCCTAGTTGCGGCATGTGAACTCCTAGTTTCAGCATGTGGGATCTAGTCACCCGATCAGGAATCAAACCGGCCCCCCTGCATTGGGAGCTTGGAATCTTAACCACTGGACCACCAGGGAAGTTCCTAATAAGATTTTCAATGTATGTAAATAAAATGTGTAAGACAAGTACAACATAAAGTGATGCAGTTAAAGGAACTCATATAGTGGTAAAGTTTCTACATTTCACTTGAAATAGCAAAATATTGATTCTAAGTAGACAGAGCTAAGTTCAGTACATATATGGTAATCCCTGGAGTAACCACAAAGAGACATGCAAAGAGATATACTAAGAAACTCAATGAATAAATTAAAAAGGAATACTAAATAATATTATCATAGTTAATAGAATTAACTGTATAATATAAGAAATATATTTGGATTGATAAATCCAAAAGAAGGTAAGAAAGGGAGACAGAGGAAAGATAAACAGAACAAAGGGAAAACAAGTAATAAAATAGTAGACAAATCCAAACAAGCTGATAAATATATATAAATGATCTAAATACATCACTTAAAAGACACATTATCAGCATTGATTTTAAATAATTAATTAATTAATTAATTAATTGGCTGTGTTGGGTCTTTGTTGCTGTGCGTGGGCTTTCTGTAGTTGTGGCGAGCAGGGGCTACTTTTTATTGTGGTGTGCAGGCTCCTCATTGCCATGGGTTCTCTTCTTGCGGAGCACAGGCTTCAGGCATGTGAGCTTCAGTAGTTGCGGTACATGGGCTCAATAGTTGTGGTACATCGGCTTAGTTGCTCTGTGCGGCATGTGGGATCTTCCCAGACCAGGGATCGAACCCGTGTCCCCTGCATTGGCAGGTGGATTCTTAACCACTGCGCCACCTAGGAAGCCCCTATCAGCATAGATTTATAAAAAAAAAAAGATTCAATGGTATGCTTTCTACAGGAAAACCTTTTTAAATGTAGTGAAATAGGCAAGGTAAAAGGGAAGAATGGGAAAAGACATATATCATGCAATCACTAATCAAAATAAACCTGGAGTGACTATATTAATATCAGATGAAAAGGACAGAAAATTACCAAGGATAAAGAACAACATTACATAATGATAAAAGAATCAAATCACCAAGAAGACATAAGAATCCTAAATGTACATGCAACTAAAACAAAACTTCAAAATACATGAAGCAAAAAATGATAGAACTGGGAGGAGAACTGGGTGTTAAAGGAACTCATATAGTGGTAAAGTACATAATCAGCAATTAGAGTTACAGACTTAAACAATCCTTTCTTAGTAATTGATAGAATAAATACACAGATTATCAACAAGGCTATAGAACTGAACACCACCACCAGACAACAGTATCTAACTGGCGTTTATAGAACAGCCTACCCAATGACAGCAGAATACACATTCTTTTCTTTTGCAAATGCAACATTTACCAAAATAGACAAATCCTGGGTCATAAAACAAATTGTAACAGGTTTAAAATAATTAAAATAATAAAAAGTGTGTTGACTGACCTTAATGGAATTAAACAAGAAATCTACAACATAAAGATAACTAGAAAATCACCAATTGATTAGAAACTAAATCATATGCTTCTTAATAATCCATGTGATAAAGAGGAAGTCTTAAGAGAAATGAAAAAATAATTTGAATTAAATGAAAATAAAGATACAACATATCAAAATTTGTGGTCTGTTGCTAAAACAATGGTTAGAGGAAAAAATATATCTTTAAGTGATTATATTGGAAAAGAAAAAAGTTCTCAAATCAATAACCTAAACTTTCAATTTATGAAACTAGAAAAGGAAGAAAAAATACACCCAAAGTAGAAGGGAGGGAATAATAGCAGAAATCACCGAAATTGAAAACAATAGAGAAACACAGTAAAGCCAAAAGCTATTTTTTTAATGAAAAGATGAATAAAATTGGCAAATCTCTAACTAGGCTGACAAAGGAAAAGAATGAGAAGACGCATGTATTACGAATAAAAGAGGAAATGTCACTACAGACATCACCAACATTATATGGATAATAAGGGAACACTACAAATGACTATGCACATAAATTTGATTACTTAGATGCAATGGAGCGATTCTTTAAAAATTTCAAAGCATCAAAACTTAGGAAGAAATAGATAACTTGATAATCTTATTATTAAGTAAAATCAGTTCATAGTTAAAATTTTCCAAAAAAGGAATCTCCAAACTCAGATAATTTCTCTGGCAAATTCTATCAAATGTTTAAAGAAGAAATAAAACTAATTCTACATAATTTTTCCAGAAAATAGAAGAGGAGGAAACCTTTCCTAACTCATTTTATGAGGCCAGCATTCCTCTGTACCCAAAGCCAGAAAGATACAGTGCAAACAAAGAAAATTTTAGACCAATATCTCTCATAAATATAGGGGCAAAATACTCAACAAAATATTACCAGATTGAATACTGCAATATATGATAAAAAAAAAACACAACCAAGTGGAGTCTATTTTGGGAATGCAAAGCTGTTTCAATATTTGAAAATCATTCATGTATTCCATCACATTAATAGACTAACCCATATGATCATATCAATTGATACAGAGAAAGCATTTGACAAAATGAGCATTGCTCAACTCACATAATCTATACATGGTATGTAACATAGAATGTGGGTGTATGTTAATATTTTTGATCTGATACAAGGTGGGACCTTTGAGATAAGAGTGCTTAAGATATTAAAAAGGTGCTAAGATAGAGGTGAAGATGGGGAGTAGCAACCTGTCTTAGGAAATAAGCATGTAGAGAGAAGAGCTGATGGCTAGGGATTGGGCAAGAGTGAGGAGGAAGACAGTGAATGAAGCAGAAGAGGATCATTTAGAGATAGGCATCATTTGGAATAATATGGAAGAGACTTTCAGGTGGATAAGGTGGTCCCCCATTGCCATCATAGCAAATCTAGCACTTGCTGAGGTCAAGAGAAACTGGAACAGTTGAAAGATGAAAAATTTGGCAGTAACAAAGTGATACCCAATCTTTGAAAGAGCAGATTTCATATAATGTTAGGGCTGGAAGCTAGACTCTGGACAGGCTGGGAGAGTATAAAAGAAATAGAAATATCAGGCAGAGCTACTTAAATTTCAGAGAGAGAGAGAGAAGGGGGAGGTGATGTAAAGTATGAATGTTGAGGATGGTATATCTTTCTTACTTAATGGTAGAGGGGAATAATACACAGGAAGGAAAAGACTGGGGGAGAGTAAGGTATGCTCTCAAGAGCACAGGTGTGCCTCTGTCCATAAGTTAGACTTGCACCAACTGCATGGCGTATATAAAGTAATTTTTTTGTTTGAAACTGTGGCAGTAGTATAGCAAGTCAACCTCTTCTTTTTTTTAAATATCCATCATTTGTTATGGGAAGCAGCTTGGTGCAATGCAACAGTTCTCAAACTTTTGGGGTCTTAGTAATACTTTACTCTCTTAAAAATTATCAAACACTCAAGTTTGATAATTCATGTGGGTTATATCAACTGATATTTATCATATTAGAAATTAAAACAGAAAATTCTAAAGTATTGATTAATTGCAATATACACAATAAATAAAACAATAATAAGCCCATTACATGTCAACAAAATAACATTTTTAATTAAAAACAACCAAATTTCTCAAAGCAAATAATAATTTAGTGCTACAAGAGGCATTGTTTTATATTTTTGCAAATTTCTTTAACATTTGGCTTAATACAAAACAGTTGTATGCTCATAACTGCCTCTACATTCAATCTGTTGCAATAAATGGTTTGGTTGAAGTATATGAAGATAATTCAGCCTCACACAGAAATGATGTTGAAAAGGGAGCGTTATTTAGCCTTCTTAGGTAGTGATGAATATTTTTCTTCGCTAATATACCAAAACTTGACAAGGGTTAGTTTCTTAAAGGTAAGTTGCATCGTGGAATCTGAAATTATACTAGTGAAATCTATATACTTTGTTACATTAAAACCCATTGGAATACTCACCATTTTAAATAAATTTTTTACTCGTGCACGATTTTGTTGTTCAAATTGTTCCAGCTTTGGTTTTTTGGAGCTCTTTCAGCTGTCTCCTGTGTCCCTTTGACATAATGATTGTGCTTTCTTTTAAAACCACCTCCTTACTTTTTGTTATTACAAGATGCTCCCGGCTTATCTTGCATATTCCCTGCCCCAGCCCTAGAATGAACCAGCTTTCCAAGAAGTCCTGGTTCCTTTTATTGGAGAACGATACTAGAAACCAAGATCTGGAGTCTAGGTATACTCGTTGCTATTGGAGTGTCATTTCTTCTATATCCTCTCAGCTGATAGAGCCAGGAAATATACGTGTGGATACTAACCCACATGTGTATAAATATCAGTATCTTTACTAAGGTAAACATGAGTTTACACTGATGTCTCCAACTCTAATCCATTACTACATAGGTCATTTTGACCATTCTTTCTTGCTTATCTGCAACTTCCCTTACCACCTGACTCTTACCATCCACAATCTATTAATGTGTGAGTGTGTGTGTGCGCGCATGCCCACATACATACATTCTTGGTGAGGGGAGGGGGAGACTTCCGAGTTTATAAATAATAACCTCTGGGTTAAAATCTGAACTTTCTCTCTGTTTCTTGTGCCTCCCCCGCTCAAGTGACCCTGAGCCTCAAGAAACCTCTCTATATCTCTGTACTGGGAATTGTTCTTTCCCCTGGGTTTTGAACAATTAACCCATGAGGTTGAAGTGGAATAGAATGCCTCCTCCCAAGGCTATGGTTATCTGCTGCTGATGACAGCTGTGCTGGAGTGCTCCCCAGATGTTGCCCTGCGTCCTCTGACTGGTGCTGTTCCCATTGTTTCCTATTCTGCAATGATGCCAGGATCAAAAAAGACCTTTCCAGCAAAATGTTGGTGAGACTGAAAAGCCTACCAATATTTTGGAAAGGTATGTTCAGCCACTCGTCTCTCTGTGATAGGTGGCTCTAGACTCAATCCCCACCCCCTCCACCCTTGACGATAGGATCCAACCACTTTCTCTATCCCTAGGAATTCTTCACAATTTTCATTTTGGATTCTGGAATCTATAACCTCCTTCCCCTCAACACAGACTCATTTCCAGGACTGGGCTCAGGAGAAGGAGCTAGCAACCTGTGCAAGTTCCCCCTCATGTCTGGAACTGGGCGGCCAGCTTTAACATCATTGTTATAAGTGATTATTAAAAAGAAAAACAAACCTCAGAATTGACTTATGAGAAAATCCTAAGTTACAAAGTCAGAACCAGTGACCTACTTGTTTCTTGTGTTTCTTTGGGAAACACTTTGGATTGTGCTCTGGATGACTGACTGGTGCTTACACCAGGACACATACTCTAATAACAACACCGTGTTCTTCATCATCCCTTAAAAAACTGTGCATACGAATCTGTAATTTTAAGACCTAAGTTTTTAAAATCCAATTTCACATTTCAAGTTTTTCTAATGATTAAAATTGTTGCTAAGCAAAGTTTTCTAAGTCTCTATTATATTGTAATAAGGAGTAAAAATCAAATCAACAAATATTGATGAAAAATTTACTAAATGCAAGACTATCAATACATCGTACTATTTCACATCAACCTAAATTCTTCCTCTCCCCATCCTGCCATACATTGGAGGAGTTAAAAAAAAGAATTTTAACTTGTAGCGCTCTGTAGTCTAAAATTGTAAGTAGTAATTTTAAAGAAATTTAATTCTCACATATACGCAAAAATCTCTCCAAGCTTAGATTTTATATGAAAAGTTTCAGAATATATATCTAAATTTTAACCCTGGAAAACAGGCTGTATAGAATTCCTCACTGGGTTTGAGAAACACCACTATAATTTAGTTTGGGTAGCTGCTATATATTTGCAGTGTTGTTATGCTGCAAAATTCTAACATAGCTCAGGCATATGGAACCAAAGATGTTCTTATATTATCTTATTGAATCACTCAGGTAACAAATATAGTGAGAAATATGTCAGCTTTAAATATTTGATTAAGCATGTATCAATTTTAGTCTTGGCATTAAATCCCATTACAAAAAAATGCTTTTCCAACAAAATTCTTTATATAATAATACTATAAAAAATATCTAAGTTCCGATCAGTGATCAATCCACTTATTTCCAGAAATATTTGATGCAGCAAAATTCTGGTCTAGCTCACACAATTTGCTTGTTCATGTTGAAGGGTTTTCACATCCACTCTCAAAATTCTAGTGTCATTGCAAGAGATCAACTATTCCTATTTCCTTCATCTACCCAAATTATGCAGTGCTTGAATATCCAATTAAGCTAGCCATGTAATGATTTTCTGAGATGTGTCAGAAAGATATAAGTTCTGCTTCTATTAGGATTTGAACTTGATCATGTGTCTTTTGAGAACATGAGCAGGCAACCATAAAATAAATGTGAAATTAAATACTTACAACACAAGGCTTCCTAGTTGGTGCAGTGGTTAAGAATCTGCCTACCAATGCAGAGGACACGGGTTTGATCCCTGCTCCAGGAAGATCCCACATGCTGCAGAGCCACAACTATTGAGCCTGTGCTTTAGAGCCCGTGAGTCACAACTACTGAGCCCATGTGCTGCAACTACTGAAACCCATGCACCTAAAGCCTGTGCTCTGCAACAAGAGAAGCCATGGCAATGAGGAGCCCATGCACCACAGTGAAGAGTAGCCTTGCTCGCTGCAACTAGATAAAGCCTGAGTGCAGCAACGAAGACTCAACACAGCCAATAAATAAATGAATAAATAAATAAATTTATAAATACTTACAACACAAAGCAGATCAGGCCATTACTTCCTTGGAAGGAAATGTTGACCTAGAAGAACCTAGATGACCATTATAACTCTGAATATTTGTCATTTAGTTTTATAATGTTACTTTTGTCCATATTGGCTTCTTTAAGAGTAACACTACTTAATGCCTTGTGACTATGCTTGGGAATATTTTATTTAGAAATGGATTACTTTATATTTTCATAGTTGGTTCCCCATTCTGCAGTCTAGAAAGCTTCAAGGTTATTTAATGAATCACAAATAGCTCTCCAAATCAGCGTTTGATTTGTCTTTGCTTTGCTTAAGGAGTTTCAGAATCATACAATTTCGGAAGGGATATCTTAACGTTCCCATAACCCATCCCCCACTCCCCAACATTCATGGAAAAATACCCAAAACATTTTTATGCTTAAGCAAGATCCTAGACATAGATAGTTCTTAAATATATACCAGAGGAAATTCCCTATCTCTGTAATCTTTCTTGAACTTCTCTTGTTTAACTCCTTGTAGTACAGTTATAGTTCATTTATTTAGAAACACAGTGGTTGGTGGTTAGAAGATTCTTCACTCGTGTTGATTTTTTTTGGACCAAGAACTTTTATCATGATGTTGGGAGTCTGGCCACAGTCTTTACCCCAACCATCTTGTGAATGCATTGCATTGGAGATTTGGGGTTTTCATCTCTCTGTCTCTAGAGTTTATCGCACTACCTGCGTATAGTAGGAGTTCAATAAATGTTGATTATAAGAATGAACGCATGTATGGCTCACTAAGTAGGGTAACACCAGGAACAGAGTGTTTTGGAAGGTTAACCTGGCCTTGAAAAACATCATAGATGGGAAGAAAGAGCTGCTGAGAAGAAATGCCTGTTAAAAGACTATTTCAGTGAGACAAGCTGAGGTGAAAAGACATAGACAAAGCTGGGGAGGGTGGAGAGAATTAAAAGAAGGAGAGGGAATTGTATAGGAATCATTTTTGAAGGTGCCTAGGTAAGACTTAGTATAGGGGAAGAGAAGGAGTTAAATTTGAGACCATGGTGGTACCACTGTTGAGGAAGAAATTTATTTCCAGTGTTGTGTTTATCATTTTTGGGTACCTTCATGCGTCTAATGGAGTGATTTAAAAGCCTGTCGTTAAATCTTATATTAGATTTTTAGTCAGAAGCTAAAACAACACTTTTTTATCAGCACAGTTATAATTTCTGTATGTATACATCAAAGCCAACTCCATCAATTTTATCCTGTAAAGACATGCATACTTTCCAAACAAGTTCTGTCTTGGAAGGACTTAACTGTAATTCAGAATATGGAGGAACAGTCCTATCACAAAATAAATTGATTTGATTGAATACTTTGGTATGTGACTTATTCCTGCAGTGTAGTATTTCCAGTTTTTTTCCGCTCTAAATGTATATATAGAAAATGGATTTTTTTCTTATTGTACTTTTGAAAATACTGTGTACATGGTGAATGTAACAGTGTAAAAGATTTGTTTCCAAAAGTTCTAGAATGGAAGGTCTTAAATTACTTTTTTTCCCACCTCTCCTCTAGCACCAGAGTGGTCTGAGCTGACTGGCAGTGTTGTTATGGCCAGAGTAGTGTATGCCTGGAGCTGCTACCCTGACAAGCTGGCAGAATGGGAAAAGCAAATTTTTTGTGACAAAATTACACCGTACTCCTAATTACCAAGCACTTGTGTACTCTGTGGCTGGGTGGGCTTATAAATGGTACCCAAAGAGCGACTAGATTTCAATTATGCCAATACAAGACATGGGGTGAACTTGGTTAAGCTCATGCCCACTCACTAGCATGGGGTTAAGGAGTGAGTTTGCAGTGGTAGTTTTTTTAGTTAACTTCCGTTTATTGAGCAATTACTACCTGCCAGACACTGTGATAACTACTTAACATGCATTATTTTATTTGATCTTCACAGCAACTGTATAACAGGTACTATATCTCATTTATAGATGGCAGGATTGAGGCACAGAGAGTTAAAATAATTTTTTGAAGGCGACACAACTGGAAAAGAGCAAATCTAGGATTTGAACCCATGTCAGTTTGAAGTCCTTCCTTTTTTTGGCTTGTTTTTGTTTTTATTGGAATATAGTTGACATACCATATTATGTTCGTTTCAGGTGTAGTACATACTGATTTGACATTTGTATACTTTATGAAATGACCACCAAGCTAAGTCTAATAACCACCTGTCCCCATATGAAATTATTTAAGTATTATTGACCATATTCCTTATGCTGTGTATTACATCCCATGACATTTAATTTATAACTGGAGGTTTGTACCTCTTAATCAGTTCTCCTATTTTTTCCACTCACCTACCCCCCTCCCTTCTGGCAACCATCCATTTGTTCTCCGACTCTATGAGTCTGTTTTCATTTTGTTTGTTTTGTTTTTTAGATTCCACACATAAGTGGCTGACTTATTTCACTGAGCATGATATCCTCTAGATTCACCCATTTTTTTGGAAATGGCAAGATTTCATTTTTTATGGCCAAGTAATATTCTATTGTACATATACCGCATCTTCTTTATGCATTCCTTTGTGGATAGACACTTAGGTTGCTTCCATATCTTGGCTATTGCAAATAATGCGACAATGAACATTGAGGATTATATACTTTTTCGAATTAATGTTTCTGTTTTCTTCTGGTAAGTACTCAGAAGTGATATTGCCGGATCATATGGCAGTTTTATTTTTCATTTCTTGAGGAACCTCCATATTATTTTCTGTAGTGGATGCATGAATTTACAATCCTACCAACAGCGCATGAGAGTTCCCCTTTCTCCACATCCTTGCCAACATTGGTTATTTGTTGTTTTTCTGATGATAGACAGTCTATCAGGTGTGAGATGATGGTTTTGATTTACATTTCCCTGATTATTAGTGATATTGAGCATCTTTTTGTATGTCTGTTGGCCATCTGAATGTCTTTGGAAAAGTATCTGCTCAGGTCCGCTGTCCATTTCTCAACTGGGTTGTTTGATGCTAGGTGTTTGAATTCTTTGTGTGTTTTGGATAGTACCCTTTATCAAATATATCGTTTACAAATATCTTACCCCATTCTGTAGGTCGGCTTTTCACTTAGTTGGCGGTTTCTTTCACTGAGATTTTTAGTTTGATGTAGATTCATTTGTTTATTTTTGCTTTTATTTCCCTTGCCTGAGGAGACAGATCCAAAAAAATATTGCTAAGACTGACGTCAATGAGCCTACTGCCCACGTTTTCTCTAGAAGTTTTATGGTTTCAAATCTTACATTTAATTCTATTTTGAGTTTATTTTTATATATATGGTATGAGAAATCAGTTTAGTTTGACTCGTTTGAATGTAACTGTACAGTTTTCCCAACACCATTTATTGAAGAGGCTATCTTTTTCTCATTGTATGTTCTTGCTTCCTTTGTTGTAGATTAATTGCCCATATAAGTGTGGGTTCCTTTCTGGGCTCTCTATTCTGTTCCATTGATCTATGTGTCCATTTTTCCTTCTTTCTTCCATTTTCTTTCTTTCTTCCATATTCCTCCCTTCAATCTAGTTAGTGATAAACTATATTACTGAGGGGCATTTTGGGAGATGCTCTGCAATAGGAACTATAGTGGATTGGGTCTTGGTATTGGATTTTGACATTGGACCATGCTAACTTTGCTAATCATGAGATGGAAAGCCATACCATTTCTTAGAGACTTCGGTATGTGATTTAGGATGCTGTTGGCATGAGAATTAGAAGCTATGGCTATAAGGGGGATTGAAATAATAGAAATAATGATGATGATGATGACCATGACTGTGATAAATATCCTGTACTAATAGTTACGATGATTTGGGTTTACAGAAAAGTGAAGCTGGGGAGATTAAGTGACTTGCCATATGGTCGTATAAGTACAATCAGTGATGTGCTGGGGCCAGCTTGTACTAGCTTGTGAGAGCCAATTGTTAAATTTTCAAGAATTTTGTGAGATGGTTGATATATTTTGGGAATTTTAAATTTGCATGGTAGTTGTATTTACACCATGGAAACTGGCAAATGATGTAAAGCGGGGCTCCTGCCCCACCCCCCACCATTTATCAGCACAACAGTGGCTGTATCTGTCTACTTTAACCACTATGCTTTATTATACCCACATTAACCAGTGTGCTTTATTATCTCTTCATTTGTTCCATTTTTATCTTATTGAAGATTTTCTGACTCAAGTCATATACAAAAAAGATCACTAAATGTCAACAGGAATGAGATAACTAATAGATGGCACTTTTTTCCCAACTACCTTTTCTCATTTCCAGGAGCAACTAATAGTTTTTTATCTTGCAGGCACAGATTTGATGTAAATAAAATGGATGGTTGTTGTGTGGGGGTAGCTGTATCTCACACAAGATTTGTCTGTCATCTAAGTTTGGAGGTGGGGGGTAAACAGAAACGTGCATGTGTGCATGTGCGTGTGTGTGTGTGTGTGTGTGCCTGCACATGTATATTGCAAGGTAGGGAATGAACAGTATTTGACAAATATCCCCATGCAAGAAATTTATTTTTACTCTTTCTTGTTTCTCCTTTTCCTTATATGCTTACATCTGGTTTTTCTGTTGCTCTTTTTTGTCCCTTCTCTTAAACAGTGTTATCGTTAGGGTCACATGAAGGACCTGAACAAATGTTACTGATGCTGATACCGTTCTCTTTGTCTATGTGAATTCTGTTCTAGTCACCTTCATAGTCAGAATCAGCTCCTATTGCTATAGCACACAATCTCTGATTTTTGATTAAAGAACATGGGCCCATAAAATATTTTTAAGTGGGACTATTGATATTTTGTCACTGATTCAAAGGGAATTCCATATGAAACAACTCACTAAGCCATAAAGATTAATTTGTTGTAGAGCGATTACCAAATTCAATAGAAATGCTACTTCATAAAAAGCCATTTCCTTTATTCTGCTGAAACATATGGCATAATTTGGATCAGTTTACTCACATCTGAAAGAGGTTGATTTTAATATGTGGGAAGAAGTGCTATATACTTATAATCCATATAATAGAGCAGTCCCTCAGCAATATTTTTATATTCACGACTGTAGAAAGAAGAACCGAACATTTATTGAGTACTACTATGTGTAAACAGCGAGTTCGGTGTTTTCATTTAATTCTCACAACTCCATGAAGTAATGATCTCTCATTTTAGAGATGAATAAACTGAGTCTCAGAGTTCAAGGAACTTGCCCAGGCACTAAGTGGTAGAGACACAATTTGAACCTGGGCAATTTGCCTATGGAATCCCGCTTCTTTATGACAACATTCTCCTGCCTCCTGTTTCTACTGTTCATTTCTTTTAAAAGCTTAAGCTTTTCATTTATATTGTCCTTTATTCCCATCTTTTCCATTGAGACATTTCTTCATTCTCATTTGATGCTTAGGGAAAGTTTGCCAAGTTTGTTAAATGAATGGCTTCCATGGTTAATTGGTAACATTCCTGACACACCCTTCTGCTGCTGCCTTCCAAAAGGCCAATTTTTAATTTCCTTAAGAATTGACTAGATGGGCTATGGCCATAAAGTCTCGAGATGCATCTATAAACTGGCTTAAGGGAGGTAGTCTTGTTACCTCCTAGTCATGTCATATCTGTTATTTTCCATATTGCTCAGAACACCACCATCTCTTATACAATGTTACTTTCTCGGTGAAAGCATTCTCACCTGCACATGGTTATCAGAAATCTTGTTTCTGTTTAGTGTCAATTTCAGGCAAACGTGCTATTCCCTAGTTGTTCCCAGAGAAAAATGTTTCATCACTTATTTTTTTGAGAGTTCACATAGCTGCATGTACATTTTCAATTATTTTTCTCTTTCTTATAGAATGGTCCTGTAGAGTTCTGGAGGTGCCAGGTATTTCTCTCCTGAATGACTGATACTTTTCAGTAAAATTACTTGAGAGTATTATTTTTGTGTGTACCTGCTCTGCTGAAATTTCATTAATCCCTTTTCCTGTCTACTCCCTTGTCCTGGAAATGTACAGAATCATAACACAAATGTTACTTGAAATATATTCACTTTTTGTGTGTGTTTTCTATGAATGAACTGTTCACTGATTAGTCAGCCTGGATGTTGCTATTATGCCACTGTTTTGATTATCCAACATAATAAGTGAAAATGATCTCTCTTTCTAGATTATTTAAAGCCAGTTGGAAAAAGATTTTTCTACATTCAAAAATAGTTTCCTGAAGTACATGCTTTTCAATTACTCTGTCTTTTTTTTTTTTTTTTTTGGAAAAGGAAGGAATTACGCTGACTGGACTTTGGATGGTGCTGTCTCACACCTTCCCTGAATCTTTGTGTATTTTTCATAGATCGAAACAATGCAAGATAATGTTGTGTCATCAGGAGGATAATGCTAATGCTAGGATAGCAGCAGAATTATGCTCTCTGCTTTCTACAACTTGTTACTGTAGTCACTCATTTATTCATTTATCAGGTATTTATTTAGTATTTATCATGTGCAAGGGCCTGTGAAGGCCCCAAGGAAGATGCAAAAATACATAAGGCCAAAAACAAACAATCCATATTTTTTAAAAGACTAGAATGTGCTGCAACACATAAATGGAATCTATATTATAAATCAGTTTATATTCTTGGGCTTATCAAATCTTAATTGTCAAACTTACAGCAGGAGTCTTCCTTATCCTATCTGTTGCTTATATCTTCCACACATGAAAAATAAAAGAATTGTCCAAAACAAATAAGTTTCTGGCATAGGGATTTTTTAATAGCACAGAATTATTAAACCATTCAGGACACATAATTGACTCTCTATACTTCCTATATTGTGGCTATTTATTGTAGATACCAATATGTGTTTATATGTTCTATGTTATGCATGTACAGTGCTAGAAATTATACTGACTCATAACTTCCCAATCATAGTTGCCCATTTTTTCTCCATGCTTTAGATCCCACTCTTTGATCAATTAATCCTATCACTGTTGAAGTTTTCAACACCATCATTCTATCATCAGCAGCCATTGCTGCAGGTACAGCTATTCCTGACAAGCTCAGCCCCTTTCTCCTTGTTGGCAGGTCCCCTGTTTTGTCTTGGTGTTCTCTTTCCCATATGCTCAGGTCCCATATGAAAAGCGACCTCTTTCTCAGCTAGAAGGGGGGGGACTCGTGAGCGGTTCTAATCTATCATGTTCGTTCCATCCTGCTCCCCACCCCACTCCATCGCTTGGTCTAGGTATGCGCATGAGGCTGAAACAGCATCACCAATACTGAGTTAATCTTGTTTCAAAGGCACCATGTTGTGAAGCTTCGGACAAGAAAAATCACTGCTCTCTCTCCAGGAGTTTATTACTTAATTGGTAGATTAAATGTCTAACATGAAAAAATAATAAAATATGTCAGTAATAATGCTAAATGCCAAACAAATTTTACAGGCAATAAGTTCCATGGAAATGCAAAGGAGAGAGAGACTACTAATCTCTACCTTGGAGGCTCCCTATGAAAATGTGTTGTTGATGATGGAAATGATTAATTTTATCTCTATTGATAGAATGAATTTATAGGCTTCAAATTGCTGTGAGCAAGGAATTATAGTTTTGGAATAAATAAGCTCTGAATCTTTGAAGAGACTTGAAACTAAAAATCACTACTACCTGTCAGAGGAGCCTCCTAGATAGCTTCCTCCACAAGAGGGCAGACAGCAGTATCAAGCAGTATCAGCAGTATTTCTTCTTGTGGAACTGAAAACCACAGTCACAGAAAGATAGAGAAAATGAAAAAGCAGAGGACTTTGTACCAGATGAAGGGACTGGATGAAACCCCAGAAAAACAACTAAATGAAGAGGAGATAGGCACCCTTCCAGAAAAAGAATTCAGAATAATGATGGTGAAGATGATCCAGAACTTTGAAAAAAGACTGGATGCAAAGATCAAAAAGTTTACCAAAGACCTGGAAGAATTAAAGAGCAAACAAACAGAGATATGCAACACAATAACGGAAATAAAAAATACACTAGAAGGAACCAACAGCAGATTAACTGAGGCAGAAGGACAAATAAGTGACCTGGAAGACAGAATGCTGAAAAGCACAGATGTGGAAAAGAATAAGGAAAAAAGAGTGAAAAGAAATGAAGACAGCCTAAGAGACCTCTGGGACAATGTTAAACGCACCAACATTTGCATTATAGGGGTCCCAGAAGGAGAAGAGAGAGAGAAAGGACCTGAGAAAATATTGGAAGAGATTATAGTTGAAAACTTCCCTAACATGGAAAAGGAAATAGCTACCCCAGTCCAGGAAGCACAGAGAGTCCCAGGCAGGATAAACCCAAGGAGAAACACGCCAAGACATATAGTAGTCAAAATGACAAAAATTAAAGACAGATAAATGTTATTAAAAGCAACAAGGGAAAAAAGACAAATAACATACAAGGGAACTCCCATAAGGGTAAGAGCTGATTTCTCAGTAGAAACTCTGCAAGCCAGAAGGGAGTGGAGAAAAGGGAACACTCTTGCTCTGTTGGTGGGAATGTAAATTGATAACAGCCACTATGGAGAACAGGATGGAGCTTCCTTGCAAAACTAAACATAGAGTTACCATATGACCCAGCAATCCCACTGCTGGGCATATATCCAGAGAAAACCATCATTCAAAAAGACAAATGCACTCCAATGTTCATTGCAGCACTATTTACAATAGCCAGGACATGGAAGCAACCTAAATGTCCATCAGCAGATGAATGGATAAAAAAGATGTGGTACATATATACAATGGAATATTACTCAGCTGTAAAAAGCAATGAAACTGGGACATTTGTAGAGACATGGATCACCTAGAGACTGACATTCAGAGTGAAGTGAGTCAGAAAGAGAAAAACAAATATAGTATATTAACACATATATGCGGACTATAGAAAAATGATACAAATCAACCCGTCTGCAAGGCAGAAATAGAGACACAGATGTAGAGAAAAAACACATGGACACCAAGTGGGGAAAGCAGGGATGGTTGGAGGGGAATGAATTGGGAGATTGGGATACCAAACTGTACACTCTAAATATATGCTGTTTATTATTGTCTGTTAACTGTATCTCAATAAAAGTTCTTAAAAAATAAAAAAAATTAAAAAAAAAATCACAACTCCCTGTCAGCAAAACCAAAGGGTGTCCATGGAGGCACTTGTAGCAATTTGTTTGTCAAAAAAGTGGTCTAGCCATAAATACATAGCAGTTTTCTTTATGATGGAAAGAAACAATCTTTTGAGAATTTCACTTTCCATTTTTTAAAAATGCATATTCATTAAAGAAAATGAAAAAAGGAAAGATGAAAGATAGAAAAAAAGTCATCTTTCATATTCCCAATCTTAGCACTTTGATATCCATTCTAGTTTAGTGTGTGTGTATTTATTTTTCTTCTGAATGGGCTTTGTGTGATCACTGCATAATTTTTTAAACCACATTTTTAGTAAGCTAACTATCCAGTACTGTTTTGTAAGAAACAAGTCTCATTACCTCATCCCTTGGATCTTCTCTGAGCATCTGGCCTGCTCCTAAATATCCAAGGAAGACAGTGCAGTAGAAGGCCACCTAATGAGATTTTAAAAGAATGGAATATGACATCTGGTTACCAGAGAGAGTTTTAGCATAGGAAAATATCCTGAAATTTAAAAAAAAGAACATTTGAGTTAGGTTCTTTAAAATACAAAGTGCTGAAAACACCAATAATAGTAATTTAGTATCTGACCAAACTACATAGATTTCTTGTTGTGTACATTAGGTTGGTTGTCTACACCGAGGAAGTGGTTTTCCCTTGACTTACACACACAAACACACACGCTCACAGAAGTGTACTTCCCGCTCTTGAGGGGACCTTGCTCTCTAAGCAGCAGAAGGGTATGTATGATAAGTATGGGAAACATTTGTCAGGTAATTAAAGCTGCCTGTGGGAGGGACTTCACAGCTAACTGGCTTTTAAATTTTTCTTTTCAAATTGAAAAAAACAAAACACCTGTGAGGGCAAACGAAATAAAAATGGGTTCAAAACAGTGTTAAATGAGCATTCAAAACACTTAAAAGTCAGGAAGTTTCAAAACATAGTGTGAACTTGGCTGTTTTCTTATCTCAGAGATTTAGCTGTTAAAAAAATCACTTGCAAACTGCCACCTAGCCTGGGTATGCCGAAGGGGTTGTGTAGCTGAAAATTCAGTTGCTTTGAAATAAGCCTACATGCTGAACGTAATTATGAAGCTGAAATGCTGTCCCTTTTAGTCAATGTGTGAAAAATCAAAGAATGGATATAACCACACACGATGTTTCTGTTTTATTTCCAAGAAATTTATTCTGGAGTTTTCATTCACTTTTTCCTCAGCGTTTCTTCTAGAGAAGACTAATTAGTCCTGATCAGTCTTACATAAACATTTTGTTTAGCAACTTTGGGTTTCATATTCCAAAAGAAGAATATTAAGAGACAGCGTGTGCTAAGCTTTGTGTAAATAGGCTCTTGTGCGATGTCTTTCTGATATATTTCAAATAGGCATTTGTCAGATAAAATATATAATTTAGTTTGGAAAGGTAGTCGCTCCTTTAATTACAAAGTTTGAGAATTGGACATGATTTTTAAATGCTAGGGATTTTAGTTAATACTCTGAAAGAAAAGACCTTAAGATTCTAGAAAAACACAGACCAGATAAAAATTCTTCACTGTGGAAAGATTTTATCATTTAAGACTACTAGATAATTTAAAAAGATAACTGAGCCACACTTCTCTGCACAAGTAAGAGTTCTTAGCCCAGGAAAAAGGCAGTCCTGTTCTCTTTAATCCTTTAATCATCTGAGGAAAAGAATGGAAACAATTTGAGATAGTGTGCTCTTTTTCATACTGTAATGTGTGTTTTCTATGTGGCCACTTTGTTTAAGAACATGCATGCTTGGGACTTTGTGTCACTGCTGTCTTCTCCCCACTTATCTTTGTTACCTCTGCTTGAAGTGTGACACTAGGTATAACATTGAGCACTATAAAGGTGTCTTTAAATCAGTGTCCTGGCTTTTTCCTTTACAAACACATCGTTAAATAACATTCAAATGCCTGACTGTGTCTGCAGGCTTGGAAGATTAAAGATCTTTTCTAAGACCCTGTGAAATGTAGGAAATCAATCTGAGATGGAGGGAAAAAAATGGATGAAGTTAGGACAGTCAAACCCAAGCAAAATCCTTAAATACGACGTCTTGAGCTAATGAAAAGTGCTTTGGCAATATTTTGAAACAAATACTGGTGTTCCAACTATATAGTGTAAACCTTTAATAGTCTCAGGCCTATTTCATCACCCAGGGGACCCTCCAAAAGCCTGATCATTGCTCAATCACCTTAAAGTGGCAGCCCTAGCTTTTGAGCCACCAGACTTGGGTTGGAATCCACATTGTACAATAAACTGGCTGGGTGATTCGGGACAAGTCACTTAATTTCCTTCAACCTTTTTTTTCCTTACCTATAAAACAAAGATAGTCACATGTACTTCACAAAATTGTTTTTTAAATTAAAGGTGATAACAAAAAGCTAGTACAGGGCCTGAAATATAGCACATGTACTGTAAGCATTTATCCCCTTTATAATAACTCTCTGGATTATTGTAAATTTTTTAAAGTTCTCAATCTAATAATAAGAATACTAATAAAAAGTAGAAGAAAATGTTGGTTTACCAGAAATATGATCAAATGGTAAAAAGTTTTGAAACGTCTCCAAATCTAGGAAAACTTAACCTAGAAAACTTAACCTAGATTTGGAGATATATGTAAACACCACATTATGAAAGACCTACCTCCTTATGGTTCATTTGGAGATAAACTTGGGTGATTTTTACTTGGAATGTATAAGTGGAACTTTTAGTATTCAATATTTACACTGGGGAAAACATTTTTTGGTGAAAAATACTATTATAAAGATTATATAATGAAATTTTGCTTCAGAACCCCTTGTATTAGAATAATTCCAATCTGTGGGCTTGTTTCATATAATGATATTATGTGTGATTTGTTGTTATGGCTATACTGAAAACTTATATACTAAACTTAAATTATCA
Source organism: Hippopotamus amphibius kiboko (assembly GCF_030028045.1). NCBI lineage: Eukaryota > Metazoa > Chordata > Mammalia > Artiodactyla > Hippopotamidae > Hippopotamus > Hippopotamus amphibius. The sequence continues at coordinate 16,174,236 of NC_080203.1, read as the reverse complement.
ACAGTGTAGGTTTTTCTAGATGAAGGGAGTAAAAAGTGTTTTTTTTTTAAACTCAGGTTTACTGACATATAATTTGTATACTGTAAAATTCACCCTATTTAGTGTATAGTTCTATGATTTTTGATAAATTCCTAACTACCATCCAAGTTAACATACAAAGCACTTCCATCAACCCCTAGAACTCCCCCATATCCCTATGTAGTCAAGCACTCCCTCTTCACCAACCTCTGGCAACTACTGATCTGTTTTTTACTCTACAGTTTTACCTTTTGTAAAATGACATATAAATGTCTTAATTGTAATCTTAAAATACGTAGCCATTTGAGTCTAGCTTCTTTCACTTAGCATAATGCTTCAAGTGAGGTCCATTTATATTGCTTTCCTTTTTACTGCTGAGTAGTATTCCCTTTTATGGCTATACCACTGTTTATTTATCCATTCATGAGTTGAAAAACCACCAGTCAGTTTTTAATTAAATAGGTAACTTTGTGATGACTAAAGACAAGAATTATGACATTTGATCTTTTCTCTAAGAGCGAGTGTTGAAGAAATTAAAGACTAATGTTTGAAACTTTTACAATGATTAACTTGATAGTCTCCCTTCTAAGGGTTAAATTCAAGAGACTCTTGGTTTAAGGTAAATGGAATTTTTGAAAAACGTTTCAGAATGAAGTGTGTATTTACAATTAGGCTTTCCCTAGGTATGTCTTGGTATTTAAGAAGCCATTCTTCCTTTAGTATATTTCTAAACAAGTGTGTCATATGATTTGGAACATTCATAAGGCACAGACATCATTGCTCCAGTTAGTGTAAATGGAGAAGTGTGAAGGCAGAGGCAGAAGAGAAGCCTACCAGACATGCAACGCCATTCTGTTTCCTTCACAACTTCCAGGGTTCTATACCTGGCCACAGTCTAGGGAACTTCTGAGGTTAATGCCTAAATATGAAACTATTCTGCCTTTTTCCTTTTATTTCATTATCTGGAAACACATTTGGATGAAATTGATTCTTTGTACAAAATCATTAAGAAGTTTTGTAAATAGAATAGTCACAAGTTGATTAGGAATTAGTTAAGAACTATATATTCTGATAACTTTACATGTATTTATAATTATATATTTCCAATCCAGAGTTTATCTAATTGCTAAAGCAGCTGTAGCCTTTTCTTTCAGTAGGTTTAGAACAGTTCCTGAAGATGGATCAATTGTATTTTTTTAATGGATTTGGCCTGAGGCACAGAAAATCTATTCTTTCAAATAGGTCCTTTGACATGCTTATTGAAGTAGAGTCCAATGTAGCTTAAAAGCCTCAAAAGTGGAAGCACAATTTTATTTTCTGTGGGGGGTACTGTTCTCCTTTCCCCACACAGTCTTAAATAAGTAGCTAATTGTTAAAAGGAACAGACTAAAATGGTTAACAACAACAAAAAAAAAGGTCTCAGTCTGCAAGACACTTCAAAACCAATTTTGAATTCCCTTCCTTCAAGGTGTGAAAAGTATGTCTGACAGCAACAGAAGGTAGACTTTGAACTTTTCCTTTAAAACGAACTGAGGAAAAGTGTTAAGATTGGAAAACTGAATTATCATACAAGGCATTCACTATTCAAGATAGTTGATCAGTCTGTTTGGAAAGAGATTATACTTTTGCATTTCCATTTCTTTCTAGAAGAAGTATTTTTGGTCCTTTCCTGGTTAATTACTCCCCAGGGCTCAACTTCTGGTTTGGCTTTTTCTGGGATTGGCCACCTTTCATTAGCCTGTGTACTTACAGGCAGGCTTACCCAATTTAAAACTCTTGGTCCCAGAGCTCTGACATCAAATTATCAGATAGTTTATTTTCCTTTGTGTGTACTTTTCTGCATTCAAATTTAAAAAAGCAAACCAAATCCAAATAATTTGATATTTCTTTGTTTTTATTTTCTTCTTTCTGTAAAAGAATCCAGGCTCCAGCTGACTCCAGAAATGGAACAAAAATCCTGTACAGGAACAGGGAACTGGGGAAAGAGGGCTTCTCATCCTTTTAGAGGAAACATAGTAACCAAGAGAATTAGAAACCACATGTTTACTGCACAATTTAAACAAGATGTTTCCAGGCAGCCCATCCCCCACATTATTTAATTGGTTTTCATTTTGTCACTTTTTGCTGTAACTGAACCAAATCCTTCCACTGCTGATAATAAAACATCCTGTTAAGACGAATTTTGAAGCTGCTCACATAAAGACATGCTGAAGCTATATTCTAGAATTCTTTTTCTAATAATATTTTCACAGTCAGGTTACTGACAGTGTAAAATAATTCCCAGTATTGCTCTCCAAATATTTTTAGAATTTTAAATTACAGAGGCTACACACCAAATTGCTCCTCCTATTTGCATTGTTTCATAATCACTCTGGATATTTGACAAGTGGGGAAAATCACTTTACAACATGTAAACTACATGAAAACACTTCTGAGAATTTAGCTGCTTTCTAATAATATGAAATTTAACTAAGAAAGAAGGATATATTTGAGATCAATTTCATATACTAAGACTTTCCTACTCTTTTAATACAAATTCTGGTTTATCATCTAGAAAATGAGGACGATGCTTACCTCTTCGGAATGTGGTGAGGATGAATTACTGATGTCTGCCAAGTGCTTTTTCCATTTAGAGGATAAAATTGTCTGTTGATTTTTTACTATTATATAGTGTGCTTTTCTCCCAACTTGAAGGGTTATGGAAACTCAGTGCGATAGGAATGTGTAGACTGGAGTGGGGAGAAGAAAAATGGGCTGAGATCAACCTTTGCTAGATCTTGGTTTGCTGTTCATGAGCACCTGAGAAACTGGAGAAGCCAAAGTGTGTCAGTATTTAGCCACAATAACAATCACCGCCATAACATGCTGCATCTCAACCAAAAGATAACACAACTCTCATAGGTGGTATATTTACTTCCCTTTTGGGGCTTTATGGTTCCTGTGCTTTTGAGACCACTTTGGCTCTAGGGGCTGGTTTTCATCCTTGTGGGCACAGAAACACATTTTATCCTTTTTACCAAGGGGTGTTCTGGTTCCAGTGAATGAATTCACTCTTAAAAGAAAAACTCACAAGAGACCAAATGTAAATCAGAAAGTTGGTTAATTAGTTTACTATGAGAGTGGCCCCTAGGCTGATAAATGAGACCAGTTAGTTGTCTGAGAGGCCCCCCACTTGGTAATGTAATCTACCACTCAGAAGCTTCTAGAGCAGAGAATCATAGCAAAATGAAAGCAAAATTGGGTTTCTAGGATATTTCCATCAAGCTCTGGGGTCCTAAAGACAGCACATCCTTCACTCTTGGTACATTTCTGTCTAAACAACTAAAATTGCTGCCTAGAACAGACCACTCTCTCCTGATTAAGCTGTAGAAACACTGAGAAATTCTTATTCTCTTATACTACAAATTTCTTTTTTCTAGATTACATGTTGACTCTACAACTTTTAATTTTCATGTTTATAACTCTTTTGTGCCTTGACAATATATAATTTTAAGAAACCATTTTATGTTGAGTGTATTTCATCTCCTTATTGTCTTAGGAAAAGCTTGTTATAGTAACCTAACTAGTAGCCTTGAAACTCCCAGTTAGACTTTTTTTCTGATTTAGACTCACAGAGTGTTGGAGTTGAACAAAATCTTAGAGCTCATTTAATCCAACCCCCTCATTTTGTAAATGGAGAAACTATGGCCCAGAAAACAAAGGGACTTTTGCTTAAGGTCAAAAAGTGAATTTATAGCAGAATTAGAACTGTAACTGACTCTTAGTTTAATGTTTTAAACATAACTATGCCTTGTTTATTTTACATGTTATTTCATCTTTTTTCCTGATTCCTAATGTTCAACCTCACATCCAACTTTGTTTTGCATCTGCTGAAATATTTGTCTAATTTATATATTTTAAAAGATTTTTTTTTCTCATCAAGAATTATGTTACTTGATCCAGAATATCACTTTTAGCCGGAGAGTAACTTGTTCTTTCAGGTTGTGTTTTGCCAGTAGTAATGCTATTTAGTACAATGGCCATTAGAAAAGCTCTGGTTTATTTTTTCAAGGTGATTTTTCCCCCACATTGATCATAGGCAGTACTGACCACACAATCAAACTTTCCTCAATATATCTTAATGAATTCACTGGTTAAACATTGACTAAGAAGGATGAGCTAAGCTAATTGGACTGAAATTAATCCGAGATGATTTAACACAGAGATGATATTCGACAGCCATTTAATCTATAAACATCTCTTAATTGAAAAGTACCCCAAAGTGCTGTTTTGAGTGTCTACCGTTCCCCGTCTCTGTGTCATGACCTCCCAAATAGCTACTAAAGCCCATACTCTGGAAGATGTTCTTCATATTTCTTTTTCAAACATCACCCCTTGCAGCCTGTTCATCAACAAGTCCTGACATTTTTACCTCTAAAATGTAGTAAATCTGTTTACTTTTCACCACCTCCATTGCCACAACACTAGTCTAAGGTCCATCATCTCTCATTTGGACACCTCAGTAAGTTAGCTCATTGGTCTTATTTCCACTCTTCTCTCCCTCTTCTCTGTACTTGAAACTACAGCAGAAATGATCTTTTGGGAGAGCCAATAAGATCATATTGCCCACTTTATTTCACCCCTATCTATATCTCCAGTGTAATTTTTTTCAATTACTTTCTAATAATCCCAGAATGCTCTCACTCTCACACTTGCTTCCCATTTTCCAGCAATCGCGACCTCCTTTCAGTTCCTAGAAGAAGCCAATCTCTTTCCCATAGTTGGACATTTGTCTCCTCCGTTCTTTCTTCCTGGATGGTTCTGTTGGGAGATCCAGGAAAGCTTATAAAGTCAGCATTTGGACTGGGATTTGACAGATAGGTAGGATTCCCACAGAGAAAGATGATTCATCTTAAGATTACTATATGTAAATAATTTTCTAATAGATTAGGGGGTGTGTTCAAACCATTTATCTAAATCTGGAAGGAGTTCATATTATTATCTACTCTGATTAATCACTTCAAGCTCTCTCATCCTTTAAATAAATGTTCTTTCTTGAATACCGAGCCTCACCTGCTGCTGCACAAATACTTTGTTCTCACTGTTACATTGGAATATGTGGTCAGGCCCAAGTTATAAATATAAATCACTGAGACTGATAGTTAACAATAATGGCAAATTGATTTATTTTCAACAGCTTCACAATAATATCCAACCAATTAAACAATGGACCTAATATAGTATAAAATATTCCCTACCTATGGAAATGCTTGCACGCTAATTGTTGTTAGCCTAGGGAAGTTATTCCTCTGAGTAAACTGACATTCTCAGAGACACATTTCTTCATTAAGGCTACCAGGGCTCTGTTTAGTGTACTGCAGTAGTAATTTACGGAGTGATGCCTTATTGGCTTCAGAAATTTGAAACAACTCCCAAAGTGCCTGACACACTCATTTTGTTTTCATCACCTCATATACAAGCAAAACAGTACAGAACCAAATGTTTGATTGGATTACACAAGTTTTGGGCAACAGATATGACATCCAGTTATTTTTTTCTTAGGTTAATGATAAAATTGGTTTGTGTTGCTTTAGACCATAACCAATTAAGAGAAAACAGGTAAGGTGTGTGTGTGTGTGTGTGTGTGTGTGTGTGTGTGTATTGAAGTGGAGCTGGGTGGAAGGCTAGGGGAGCAGGCAGAAAGCTAGTTTAGAGTTTCAAACTTTCTTTAGATTATCCATTGTTTGGATAATCTACATTTAGAATTGACTACATTAAGTAAAGTCCTAATTTAATACATTAGGTTAGGGACTTCCCTGATGGAGCAGTGGTTAAGAATCTGCCTGCCAGTGCAGGGGACACAGGTTCACTCCCTGGGCCAGGATGATCCCACCTGGGATCTAAACCCACATGCTGCAACTACTGAAGCCAGCGTGCCTAGAGCCCGTGCTCTGCAACAAGAGAAGCCACCACAGTGAGAAGCCTGCACACCACAACAAAGAGTAGCCCTTGCTCTCTGCAGCTAGAGAAAGCCCGCATGCAGCAACAAAGACCCAACTCAGCCAATTAATTAATTAAAAAATATAGAGAGCTCTTATGGGACTGGCTAGTACAATGGGACCTTCAAAAAAATACATTACTTTAGGACTGAGGTCATCCACAGGTAGAGATTTTGCATAAAAAAGGAAGGGCCACTTTAATGTACATAAATATTGTGAGTTGGGTAGAAACTTGAACATGATTAAATTTCCATCAAGAAATCAATTGAGACCACTTAGAACTCTTCACTTCCATGTCACCCACCTACCACCACCATCATCACCACTATGACGATTACCTTCTGTTCTGGCACAGCCCAGGGTAAGACAAGAGGGTGAGAGAGAGACCAAGAATGTGATATAATGAGGTTTCTTGGTGACAGAGATGATTAAGTAAATGAATGTGAGTCTTTTGCAGGGCCAGCACAGTAGGGCAGGAAGACGTTCTCACCATCCTAATGGGGGCAGGAAAACATTTCTTATATTCCTCCAGCCATAGAACACTGTAGTGTGTATAACAGAACTGAAGTTGCTCAGTAGATAGAATAATAGGTTACATACCCGTAATGCCACTTGCTCACTCCTTAACAACCCTCCCTGCCAAGATCATCACAGAGAACCAGGAATTTAACAAAAAGACACAGAGAAGCCCCTGAAGAGCCCACAAATCCCTGCAAAGAATACTCAGCCACTTCTCCCATAGGTTATGGATTGCTGAAGTTTCAGTATGCTTTTGGAATAAAGGAACTCATTGACTGCTTGACTGATTCATTGACTGACTGGCTTGCTCACTCATTCCTTCATTTCACAAATATATATGTTAAGCATCTGCCATGTGCCAGGCAATGGGATGTCCTGGAGATTCAGAGAGGAATAAGATGTGGTCTCTCTTCTTAAAGGGCTCCTAGTCCAGTGGGACACAGATAAGTGAATAGGTGACAGCAATATAGGGGACAAAGGTGAGCTCTGGCTCTCTGGAGGGAGCAGCGAGGGAGAGAACTTCTGTGAGAATGCCTGTGAGGGAGCCACTGAAGGTTCTTGTCACACGGCCAGTGAGAATGTGAACTCTTTGCCTCGCTGGAACACTGTAGGGGCATGAAGGGGAAATGCTGATGGACAAGAACAGATGAACTCAGATGAAGTGACAGGAAAAGTGAGGAATGGTGGCAGATTTTTCCTTGATTTATTCATGGAGAAAAGTAGGAAAGAAATAGGAAAGTCTTGGGGGTCCTACCAAGCCGCTGCTGACAGAAAAGCAAATTGAAGATTGGGAAGCCTGGGTTAGAATGTATGATGGAGCTTCTGAGAAGAGACGGAGACCGGGAACTAGTGGTCCTGCTGCCTGCCCAGCCTGAGGGAGCCAGTCCTGGGCTGTCAGAGAGGCAGAGAGGCTACTCTGGGACCTTTCTGAAATGTGTTTCTCTTTAGTCCCAAATTACTTGGAAGCTTTTTGGCTTGTTTGGACTCTTAAAAAGAAAACAAAAAGGTGATCTCCATGACAGAATGGTGCATATGTTTTTGAAAACACTGCAGCAAGTCGTCAAGATGATTTAGCAGATTCAGAAAAGCCTGATAAATTCCTCATAGCAAGTATCAAGGGAGAGGTACCTTTGAGTTTCCAGCCTTATGTTACAGATGCTCTGAATGGTGAGCTTCCAAAGAAAGTTTTGGAGTATCTAATATTTCTGAGAAAAGCATTCTGGTTCCATTTTACAGCAACACAGAGGCAGCCTTAGCAACTAATGGATTTTACATCTGGAAAGAGAGAAAAGAACAAAATATTTGGCCAATGACTAAAATATTTCCACATCATCTAGCCTTCGAAAGATCACCTATGAGACACTTTAGTTTTAGAACTGTAGAAGTTAAATAAAGTAAGTAATTAAGTCAAACTCTAAGTACTTTGGGAATACTTTTCAATATTCTGCCTAGTATAGATTACACTGGGGAAAATGTGGAGTTGAATCAGGGGGCTCAGCCACATAGGCTTGCCACTGAATCTGCTTTTGGAGAGAAAGGGAATTAATTTAATTTTAGGAAAACCTCCCTGAGCTCCAGAAGGAGTAGAGCAGAAGGGACCAGCATTTTTGTTCTTTTCTGAAGGATTTTATTTCCTTTAGTGAGCATTCAAAGGGACTCTGGAAACGCCTTCTGAAGCCCTTTTTAAAAATTGCCTTTTGAATCTTACCTTTTGCTTCTTTCTTCAGGGCATCCAGAAAATGAAGACCACAACTGGATAGGCATGGAGCACAAATGATTTATATTGATGACTCTATATTGATATATATATATATATAGGTACGGGAGACAAGAAAGAAAACTATATTGCAAGAATTTATATGCAATTTGCTAGCCACTGGCGTTCAGGTGCTCAGCCAACTCTCAGTCAATGTGGAATATGGCTCAGTGTGACCATCCTTTTCCAGGGTATTAGTCACCTGGCCCCTCAACTATGAAATAGAAGGGGCCCAGGCAGATTAATGCCTGGGTACCAATCCAAACACCAGAAAGACGGTCAGTGAGGATTTTTTTTCTTTGATATTAACAATGCCCCTTTGGGGGTTCTTAAGTTGTGACCTGTGCCCCAAAGATATTCACTCAACAAGCCACATCTTGTAGATGACTTTGAAACAGATTTACCCAGAATTTAATAGCAACTTTACAATTTGTTATAACCATGTTGTACCTGAGCTAGTTTTGTGTGACTACTTTATCCAAGGCATTATCTAGCTGAAGGTAGTTAGACCAGTGTCTCAGTCTTGCTGCATTTTGTCTGGTCCTTATCTTCAGTTGTCCTTTCCTTTGTCTTCCTTCCTTCCTTCTTGTGCTTGCTGCAGGAATCTGATGGCCCTTTGATAATAACTGTGAGTGCCTGCTATGTGGCAGTTTGCATTCTGAATGCTAGCTGCACCACAATTTAATCCTCGAAAAACCCAGTGAATGTGGGCCTATTTTTATTCTTATTTGGCAGATGAGGAAACGGACACTTGGTGAACTTATATACTTTATTAATGTTAGTCATCTTTTGATGAATTTATAAACAAATAAGCCCAGTATTATGGGGCTTGAACCAGAGTTTGGCAATTTTTTTCTGCAAAGGGCCAAATAGTAAGTGGTTAAGGCTTAGTGGGCCATATGGTCTCTGTCACAGCTACTCAGCTCTGCCCTTGTAGCACAAGGGTAGCCATATACACTCTGCAAACAGACAAACATGGCTGTGTTCCAATAAACCTTTGCTGAAGGACACAGAAATTTGAATTTCATATAAGTTTCACATGTCATAAAATATTATTCTTTTGATATGTTTGTAACCATTTAAAAATGTACGAAACAGTCTTAGCTCACAGGCTATACAAACACCGGCAGTGGGCCATATTTCGCCCATGGGCTGTAGTTTGTGGACCCTTGACTTAAACGCCTATTTATTTCTTGTTCACATTATGTGGAGGCTGCAGGTCAGCTGTCACACTGCTGGGCTCTATCCAGCTTGGCTGTGCTTGGCTCCACAATTCTCATTCTGGAAGCTGCGCTGAAAGAGCAGCCATTATGTGGGACATGCTGTTCTCAAAGGGCAGGAGCAAGAGGGGCAGAGCCAAGTCATACAAGCCCATAAAAAGCTTGCTTGTGTTGCTTGTGGTTATAAGTAGCACATGTCATGTCCACTCATATTCCATTTGCCAAAGTAGGTGACATGGCCAAGTCCAAAGTCAATGGGGCAGGAAAGTATACATTTAGGGAAGCCCTGTCCAGGGAGGGAATGCGTAGTTGAAAACGAGTCATACGATTTACCTTTTTACCTAAGATTGTAGGGTGGGACTTGAGGTCCAGGGTGTCTTGCTACAAAGCCTAAACTTTTAACCACTGTGCTATGCTGCCTCCACCTCCAGAAGGACTTCGCTCCCCTCACACTCTCTTGACAGTGCTCTTTGTTACCTGTTGAGCTGCTGTCTGCTGCAGCTCTCCCATACCAGTACTCCTTTTCTTCTGAACTGCACTTCCCTTGGTCTCAGTCTTCACCATACTGCATGGATTTCCTGTATTCTCTGTTGTCCTCCAGATCATGACAGCAGGCCTCACTGCACACCTTAGACCAGGAAAGCACCACCACCCCCGCCCCGACCTGACCCGGGCAGCCTGGCCAAACGGGTCACTGTTTTCTCTCTTAGTCTCCGCAGGAATGATGGAAAGGGCTGTGACTCTCCCTCAGGAAGCCTGCTTGTTTCATCGGGAAAGGACTGGCTTCCTGGCAGAGGACACCAGGAATAAACCCCAATTGCTCCTCCGACCTCCTACCATCGCTCCCCTTTGAGGAAACAATAGCTGACATTTGCATCGGGCTTTATAGTTTACAAAGCCCCTTCTCCTGACCAGCCTGAAGGCAGACGTACTTACTACCATTTTATACATAAAGAAACTGAGTCTGAGAGAAAAAGCTTCTTCGAAGATCAAAAAGTTATTTAGTTAGTTAGTCAGGCAGGCAGTCAGTTAGTTAGTTAGTTAGTTAGTTAGTTAGTTGCGAAGCCAGGACTCAAACCCAGGGCTCTTTCCACTTACCCAGAAACACACCCTCTCTTTGATGTTTCCTAGTTTCCTCCCTTTAAAGCATTCCTATTACGATGAGGCAGGATTAGAGTTCTTCCTCCCCTGGGATTTCAAGAACCTTAAAAGGACTGGCAGCAGTGAGGTTTAACTCTTTATCGCTCACTGTGTGAGAATTTCATCAATCTTGACTCAGAGGTCATAGTCACTCGAAGGTGGAAAATTGTGACTGCTAGTGCACTGGAGTCCTAGACCACATCATTCCTCAGCCATTTCATCCTTCAGGACCTGGATTAATGGTACCTCCTATGTGAAGCCCCTTCCCATCTTTCCCAGGCAGAGGAATGAGTTCTTTCTTCTGTGCCCCCATAGTCCCTGAACTCCCTTCACCTACAGACTATCAAGGTGTCTTGTAATTGCTTATTTGCTATTGAGTCTTTCCCACTAGGCCCTGAGCTCCCTATGGGCACAGACCATATTTGCTTCACCTTTGTACCCCCTACCACAGCAGTCACCCCTCTGCCTTACACTCAACCAGATGGTTGCTTGCCTATCTGCTCTACTGAACTCCATGAAGACAGACACCTGACCTATCTACTTTACTGCCATATCCCCATGCTTATACCGAGTATGGTACCTGGCACATGGTAGGTGCTCAATAAATGACCAGTGGATGTTAGGATTTGGTTGTTTCCCACTGAAATGCAGCCACCTGAGATAGGGGTTGGTGAAACTTGTCTCATGTAGTTGTTTTTTTTCTTTTTTAAAAATTTGTTTTTAGGCTGCACTGGGTCTTTGTTGTTGTGCGCGGGATTTCTCTAGTTGCAGCGAGTGGGGGCTACTCTTCATTGTGGTGTGTGGGCTTCTCAGTGCAGTGGCTTCTCTTGTTGCGGAGCATGGGCTCTAGGCACAAGGACTTCAGTAGTTGTGCCTTGTGGGCTCTAGAGTGCAGGCTCAGTAGTTGTGGTGAATGGGCTTATTTGCTCCGCAGCATGTGGGATCTTCCCGGACCAGGGCTCAAACCCATGTCCCCTGCATTGGCAGGAGGATTCTTAACCACTCTGCAACCAGGGAAGTCCTGTCTCGTGGAGTTGTAATCAGACATAGTAAAAACCATCTCCTGGCCCAGTATTTTTAGAAAATAAGCAACTAACCAAATTCAGTGGGCATTGGAAAGGTGGCACCATCGTTACCTGGTTGGTATCAAACCCAAGGGTTTGGATGGAGATCCAAGTTGCAAAGGATCTTGACTTCAGTTCCAGGTATCCCAACCAAGTGTGTTTCTTCCCTGACACTGTGTAGTCCTTTGAGGACATCAAGAGAAGTTATTAAAACTGAGAGGAGACGGGAGAGGAGGAAGAGCACTGTTCCAATTCCTTTTGTTTCCTTACTCAGATTCCAATCATCTGAGCTATTTAAAACCTTAAAAATCTAAAACAGCATTGAAAAAGTGAAAGATGAAAGCCCCTTTTATCAGCCTGTTTCTCCGTGTTCTCACTCCACAAGCACTTGAGTTCTGAAGCAAAACTCAGCATGATATGAAAAAGTTCCAATCACTTGATTTGCAACTATCTTGGACAATGGAAAACCATTTGCTTGTCCACGAAAGTCCATTTTTTTCCCATCTGTGTATGAACTCCAGTTAAAATCATTAGGAAACTCTTTTAGCCTGCTGAGCATAATTTATTCAAGCTCATGTTTGTCAGAAGTTACCAGAAGCTTTGTGCCTTCTAGTAGACCCTCAATGTAATTCAATATGTGATGAACAAAGTCCTGTTGTTCAGGCATGGTTAAAATTAGGAGAGAGCAGCTTTCATCCGATATGGTCAGAAATGCATCTTACAGATGGAAGCTATGACGAAATGCCACTTTAAATAAGCAGCCTCTATATTGTGTAAAGTCCCCCCATGCACTCCCTCAAACCTCAGTGTGCTCCACTCCCTCTGTATTTTGTCATCATGGGCAGACAGAGAAATTCTAGCCAAGATGCATGATTTAGCAGATGTTTTGCAAAAGTTCCATTCTTCTGGCCATCCGCACATGTGGAGCTGTCAGGAGCCCTGTAAAGATTTTACAAGCCTTATAAGTCATAGTTTATTGAGCCTGGGATGGAATTTAATATATCATCATGGCTCTGGAAGTTCCCTCCTTTTTGTCTGATACAGTCTATAGCTTTATTTAAACCAAAAATATCGAGTATAAAACTGTACAGGCGAAGTTCCCCATTGGTGCCGCTGTGTCCTCGCCTTCTAGGCCTGCCTCCTTGTTGGCTTTGTGATAGCAACATTCTCACTTTCTTCTTCAGGACTGCTGCTGTCAGCACACTAAATCAGCATTTCGGCCAGATTTTCATTCATTTTTATTTTCCTTTGGATGCAATGTTTCCCAAAGTTTCTTAAGGATCCTAAAGTCTTATAAAATTATCTAGCAATCCTATTTAATCAAAACTGTCATCTGCTGTATGAAGTTTCATTCATGCCAAAAAGAGTCGGGATGTCTCAGCTCTTATAGCACTTGTTAAAACTAGGAGTAAAAAAGTGACATACACAGCTTTGCACAAAATGTAACATTCCAGGCAACTGGGATGCCGGGCCAGCTGAGCCTACCTGTATGTTGGGCTTGTTTTTGCCACATCTGAAGAGTCCGTGAGCAGATTCATTGGCAGCACTGGGAAGAAATTGCAACTGCCATATGTTGAGCATGTGACTCTCAACAACTCTGTGAGACAGATATGTATTTTTCTAAGTTCCTATTTTATAGATGAGGAACCTGAGGCTTAGAGAGATGAAGTACCAAGCCTAAGATCATACAACGAGACTTTGGCTAAGACTTGGGTTTCTTGGCTGTTTACTATACCACAACTTTCCACTTATGCTGTGGGAGAGACCATCATGTCAGTTACGGTCTGAAATTAATTTGGAAATAGTGAGGCATTGAAGCCAGAGAGATGTAGATTCAAATCCCCTTAGGAAGGGATGTTTTTCTGTGTCATGTCTACTTACCAATATCTATCTCTTCCTTAAAGCTTTTCCTGATCCTTCTTTTTCTTTCCTGCCCTCGATAAATGTGTTGCTGTCCTTCTTTGAATCCCTAAAACACTTTGCTTGTAATTCTCTTGATCACAGTTTATTGTACTTGAACTATAATAATTTGTTCATTCTTTGAACAAAATACAGCTACTTTTGAGAGTCTCTCATGTGCAAGGCCATGTAATCAATATTCTGGGAACACACAGATAAAAAAAAAAAACACACAAACATTTGGATAATGCCTGCAAGGAGCTCACGCTCTAGTACAGGAGGTAAGGCAGGTTTGTAAGAATAATAAGTGATGCTCTTTATTGAAGACCTACTACATGCCAGGTCCTATGCTAGGCATTTTACAATATCTTTCCAACTGACTTCTTCCAACAGTGCTGTGAGATAGATACTGTAAACCCCATTTTCAAGGTGAGGAAACTGAGGGCAAGGGAGGTTAAATGACATAATCAACCTTACCCAGCTGTTTAAATGGAGAAGATGGGATTTAAGACAACGTCTGATTGCCAAGCTCAGTACTTGCTACTATATCACACGGCCTCTCTACAGAACACCAGATAGAAAGCAAGTAAAAATGCCATAAGAGAGGCACAGCAAACGTGCTAAGGGAGTTCAGAGGAGGCACAACATTTTTGTACTGGTTTTTTTTTTTTGCACTGCTCCTCTTCTTTCTTCTCCCCCCGCCCCCTGCCCCTCCAAACACAGGGAGTGGGACTGTTTTTTCATCTCCGTATCCTCAGGGTTGTGACCACATGATGTGAGCCCATGGCAAGCGTTCTGAGGACGTGGGTGGAATTGCACACAGTAACTCTTTTCACGAATGGGGCACGGTTGGCTTTTGCTCCACATCGTGCAACACTCTCCAATGTGAACCTTGCTGGACAGCTCTACTTGGGCTCCCTCCCATGTGTGGCCCTGGGTGGAGATACCATCACACAGCCAGAGAAGGGATTTAAAACACAGCATTTCATTGTGGGCTTTGCTATGTTTTATGAGTTTTATTGAATTTCTATGATTTGGTAGGGAGGTGATGGAGTTTAACTTCTTTGTTCATGGAAATTTTAATGTATCAGTAAACGGGTGCTTGGGTAAGATTTTAGGGAAGTCATTTCCTTTTGTGTTCTTCTTCTAGGGTAACTATTGGCTATCCTGTCATAATTTTGACTGTTTAATGCAGTTGTGAGGCAATGCAGTGTAGAAGGGGGTAAGAGAGCATTGTGGTTAGACACGTAGGCTTTGGAATGAGGTCCGTCTGGGTTTGAATTCCAGCTTTGCCACTTAGCAACTATGGGACCTGGGATAAGTCATTTAACCTCCTCGAACCTCAGTCCTCTCATTTAAAAAATGGGAATGATGATAGTTCTTGTGAAGGCTGAATGAAGTGATGCATGTAAAGTGTTCTACATATACTAAACTCTCAGTAAGTACAGTTAACTCTTAACAGCAGGGAGTGAGGGGAGCCAACCCCCGGTGCATTCAGCCCTCAGTATCCAGGATTCCTCTGTATCCGTGGATTCAGCCAACCACAGGTTGTGTACTATGGTAGCATTTGTTATTGAAAAAAATTCACATATAAATACACCCGTGCGTGCGAACCTGTGTGGCTGAAGTGTCAACTGCATTAACAATTATAATGATAACTAGACCATTTAAATGAGACAAAATTTGGACTTACTTTCACCGTCTTTTAATAGTATTCAATGTTTGTTGCCCATATGGTATTTATTAGACAGATGCAATCATTCCCATATCCTCATTGTCAAATATGGTTTTCAAGGAATGCTAATGTAACATAGGAAACACAAGTAATTCTCATGATGAAAATGTCATGCCAAAGGATACTCTCATGATTTCTTTTTCTTTTCTTTTTTCATTTTTCTTAATTTTCTGAGAGTAAGAAATGGCACTGTGAGTTCAGGGAAGGCAAAAATACCTAATCCCCTTTAAAATTATAGCCATTTACAAGTGAAAGAGTATGCTATTAGTAATTAGGTTGGGAAAATAGAAGTAAATCAGATTGTCCCAGACAAATCTGAACATATGGCACCCTACGTAGAGTTTAAGAGCACAGGCTTTGGTATCAGAAAGACTTGAGCTAATTGTCTCTACTCCTTTTTTATCTCTTCCATGCTACCTATTCTGTTATGTTGTTGATGTCATATATTTAAGAACACAGGCTCTGGAGTCCAAATAGATATGGGGTCCAATCTCACTCCAGCACTTACTGGCTGTGTCACCTTGGACAAGTTATTTAACCTCTCTGAATCTCAGTTTCCTCATCTGTAAAATGGGTATAATGATTGTACCTATATCGTATCGTTTTAAAGATTGTGGAAAGTATGGAAGACTTTCCAGGTGGGAACGTGTGTGACAGTTGTGATTAGAGCACAGAGTGTGTCCCGGGGTGTGAGTGAGGAAGAAGATTGGCTAGGTTAGGTGGATCCAGGTTGTGAAAGGCTTTGAAAGTCAGGCAGACGTGTTTGATCTCAATATATTAGTAACTAATAGTAACCAAGAGGTTAGTAGTGCTAACCTCTTTTTGAGGCCTTTGCTGAATTTTCACTTCCTCAGTGAGGACTTCTCTGACAATCCCAGTGGTGAACAAATCAGACAAAAATCTTTGCCCTCATGGAACTTTCAGTCTGGAGTGAGAGGAGAAAGAAAACCAAGAAAAACCAGATAATATCACAGATCACTGTAAGTGTCTTGAAGGAAATGAAGAGGATGCTAATGGGAATTAGTGGTAGTGTGTGTGGGGGGGGAGTGTGAGCTACTTTATATAGAGTGATCAGGAAAGTGCTTGCTGAGGAGGTGAGACTTCAGCTGAGATCTGAAGGCTGAGAAAGAGACACATGAAGAGAAGGGGAGGAGCATTCCAGGAGAGTAAGTAGCATATGCAAAGACCCGGAGGCAGGAAGGAAAACTTGAGAAGAGGTCATCTTGGCTGGAGAGTGGTGAGCTATAAAGACAATAAAAGAGGGTGATGCGATAGAAAGGGACAGCAGTTGGGGGGGAAGGGGCAGGTCCTTTAAAGAAGGGGTCAAGGAAGGCCTCTCTGAGGATGTGAATTAAGACCTGAGTGGAGACAAGGAATCAGCCATGCAAAGATCAGGGGAAAGAAATTTCCAGACCGAAAGAATGGCCACTGCAAGGGCTTCTAGGTACAGCATGCCTGGCCTGTGAAAGAGAAAGCAAGGAGGCCATCATGGCTGGAGCACAGTAGGGGGGTGGGGAGAGGGAAGAGATGAATTTGGAGAGCTGGGAAGGGGCCAGATCACATAGAGCCTTGGAAGCCATGGTGAAGCCATTGGCTTTTACTCTAAGTGAGATGGAAACTATTAGGAGGGAGGTGGGGGGAGGTCTTTGAGCCAGAGAGTATTCCAGTCTCTGTCTCCTCTGGAGCCTGCAGACATCTCCTTTTACACTGTTCATTGGCTTCAAGGGTGAGCTAACTCACTCTGAGCTATTGTTGGCTCAGCATCTCCTGTCTTGCAAACTGAACAGGAATCCCTTTGAGTCGGGGACCAGGGCTCAGGCATTTGGATATGAAGTGAGCAGCACAGTGACAGAACCTCAGTGTGTGTGTGTGTGTGTGTGTGTGTGGAAGAGGAGGGTCGCGTCTTAATGATCTTGCTGAAGTGATGAAGCCCCAAGCTAGAAATGCAGATAGAGAAGATAAAATGTCTTAATAGCATAATCCATATTTTAGATGTTTTAGGGGTAATGCTAGGGCAAATTGGTAGAAGTACTTATTAAGTTGTGTGTTTGGGACAGAATCTTGGGAGCACCCTTATTTAATGGGTTAGAAAAGTAGTACCTTCCTTGTTGGACTTTCTCGGCCTAACGCTAATTTTCAGGCACAGGTACTTCCAGACTCTGATTGGGTAAGACTTTCCTGGCTTCCTATTGATAGTGACGTCTTAGAAACAAGTCTCTGCTTTTGCTGAAGTGAGCTTTCTAAGCAGTACATCCTCTTCTCCAGACAGGCCTCAAACCTTAATAACAATAATAACATTAATAATTAATACTTTAAAGTACTTCTTATTGTGCTTTATCTTAATTATTTCATTTAAGCCCCACAACAATCTTGTGGAGCAGATAATTATATTATTGATATTACTATTTTTTGGAAAGAAAACAGATTCAGTGAGGTTAGGCTACACAGCTAGCAAGTGGTATAGCTGGGATTTAAACCCACGTCTGCTCAATCCCAGAGCTCAGGGATAGCCTTAGAGCACATGATAGCCTTACAGAGTAGATGCTCAATAAAGACTGTATTGACTTGAACTCAATTTCTAAAGCCCAAGATATTATGTGATTGACTCCCATTCCAGCCATACAGGACTACTCCAAATTTCTACATAATTTTTTAGGGGGCAGAGATTGGTTTAATGGGGTCCATGAATATGTCTGGGGTGAGGGGAGGGGAACTGCCATAAGTTTTCTAAGTCTTATGAATGATATAGGAAGGGAAATGTGAGCTCTGTCCACCACCTTCCCCCTCTACTTCATTCAGTAATACGTTTAGTTTATGAAAGTCTGTACTATTTTCTTAAAAGCAAGGGAGGCAAGGGGAAGCTCCATAATTTATACTTTGCCAGTCTCATCAGTGCCTTAACATAGCTCCCTAGTCAGGCAGTGAGGGAGAACTGGATACCCTCTCTGGGAATTGGGACACATGCCAACGGTTGCAGAGAGCTCAGCAGCTTTGCCTGTACGCTTGGGTCTGGACTGGCCAGTCTAGCATGTGGATCAGATCAGAAACTAGTAAATGCCATTTTGTTTTGACACTGAATTGAAATGAGGGGAAAGAAGGTGCCTGTTTTATGAGATTAAAAGGAAAAGAATTCATTGGAAACGTTCGAGTTTGATGTACCATTAACAGAGGTATATGTGATTGATCCAGACATAGAGAACGCACTTGAGGACACCGGGGGGAGGGGAAGCTGGGACGAAGTGAGAGAGTAGCATCTATGTACACACACTACCAAATGTAAAATAGATGGCTAGTGGGAAGCTACTACAGAGCACAGGGATCAGCTTGATGCTTTGTGAAAACCTAAAGGTGTGGGATTGGGAGGTTGGAAGGGAGGCTCAAGAGGGAGGGGATATGGGGATATATGTATACACGTGGCTGATTCATTTTGTTTTACAGCAGAGACTGACACAATACTGTAAAGCAATTATACTCCAATAAAGATTAAAACAAACAAACGTAAGATTGTTTAAAACTAGACTTGTCCCAACAATCCTAGTATGAGGGTTGCCCCAAACTGGCAATGGTTTAGTTGTATAGAGTTGGAAAGAGACAGAAAATGTACAGGAGTCTAATACTAAGAGCACTTCAGTTTCATATATAGAGAGAGGTGTTTTTACATGTAGGTGCAAATCCATACTTTGTTTATCAAAAAGTCTATTTTTTGTCTACAATAGTAATGCAGTCACTGATTATTGAGACTGATTTATTTGCCAGACATTGTGCTGAGCACTTTGCCTGCATTGGCTCATTTAATTCTCATAACAATCCTATGAAATAGGTACTATTATGTACTTTTTATTGATGTGGAAACTGAGGCTCAGTGTGGGTAAGTAACTTGCCCAAGATCACACAGCTAGTAAGTGGCAGAGTCAGAATTCTGAAGTGAATTCCTGGTCTGACAAAGGCTTTTAATAAGGTTAAAGCCACCAACTCTGAGGACGAAGAGCGGAATAGTTTATAAAATGAAGCGCTGTAAAGGAATACATCCCAAGAACTCTGCCTTGTGTGTGTGTGTGTGTGTGTGTGTGTGTGTGTGTGTGTGTGTATTTTAAAATCAACAGAGAAAATGGGTAATTTTCATTGTGCTACTTAAATAATGATTGCCTAATTGCTTTTAACACTCACAGCCACTTAGTGGTTAAGTGATGTTTGTTAGGAAGTTCTCTTGGCAGTCCCTTTTAGAGAAAGATGATCAAAAGCACATCAAGAATGCCAGTTAATGCCATCATTATTTGCTTAGTATAAATTTACAATAACAGGAAAATATGTTCGTTGAAATAAAATATCATCTAAAGAATTTAAAGAATTGAAAACGATTCCCATCTTTGTTGTTTGGCCTTACCTTCCTTTAAAAAACAAACAAACCTGTTTATCACTTTGTCATAGGAAACAATGACTGTGTTGATAAAAAAAAAAGGTAAGCTTAGGTAGGAATAATAAATAACTATCATCTTGGAAGAAAAGCCTTTGTAAAAAGTTTTTTTAATCCTTGAAATATTCTTTTGAAGAAAGGCATGTGGTTTAAGGGTTAATTGAGAAATCAGACACCTAGGAACTCTACCTATGTCTACCCACGGCCAAAATAACATGAAAATTGATAGTTAAGCTGCTCCAAAATTAGGTCAACTTAGTTGCTTTCACCTTCTCCTTTATGGACCCTTTGCTCCCACTAAATCAGTTGCTCCTCAGTTATAATCTATGCTTTCCTAACTTGCTGTCTTTTCTCATGCTGGTCCCTTTTCCTAGAATTTCTTCTTCCCCTATCCTCATATGTCCAAATCCCCAGTGATTCATCCAGGCTAGCTCAGGTGCTACATCTTCTGTGAAGCTTTCTCCGATCTCTTCCGTCTCTCTATCCCCACCTCTATTACCTTAGCGATCTCATAGCATTTTGCTTTTATATTTCTTGAGGCTCACCTCACTTTCCACCTTGAAATTTAGTTTTTAATGTATTTGTCTTATATCTTTTACTAGTATCTAGATCTCCTGCAAAGGAAGCAGAATACATTTTCACTCAGCCTTGGATGGTCCTCAGATACCAAGCCTGGTGCTTTCGTATAAAAGTCACTCAGAAATATGCATTCAGATTTGAGTGCCTACCATGTGCCAGACACTGGGTTTGCAGAGTGAATGAAACAGTTCCTGCCCTCAAAGTATTCATGAGAGACAGACATGTTAATGAAGACCTTTAATATGATTTGGCAAATAATATGATAGAGTCATGAACAGGGAAGTACGGGAGCCCAGAGTTGGAATCTGACCAGGGAGAAGGCCTAGTTTAGAAGATGAGTGGTCTTAGTCAGAAAGTGGGATATCCAAATTTATGATTTCAAGGTGAAGGTATTCTAGAAGATGGCAATATTCATATCACCGTGAGAGCTGAGTAAGCCAACGAATGTGAGTCTAGGATGCAGGATAGCTTTTCCATTTGGCCAGTGGCATCAGGAATTGGGGTAGAGAGGATACCAGGGAGCCAGATGCCAGAGTCCTCGGTGACTGAAGGGGAATATCCAGGAGAAGGGTAAATAGTTAGACCAGGGAAAAGTAGAAGATGGTACTTCCAGATGGCATAAATATTATAGGCGGAGGGGCTCTTCATGAAGATGAAAGAATGGCCTGGTAAGGCAATGGGGAGGCAGGAGAGTGCTGATTCCCTACTCTATCGCACCCTCTCCGCTCCAGAATTTGAGTTTAGACATCAAGCGGCTTTAATTGGTGAGAGTTGCATGTGAGGTTCACTGTCTTTGTTAGGGCAGGAAGTAGAAGGTGTTCTGTGAAAACACCAAGGGTATACAGGTGCTTATTTTTAAGTTGAATAAATATAGATAAAGCTGATAAAATAGGACCGCGTGGGAGTGACCTCAATGATATAACTTACTTCACCTTTATCATTTTATAGCTGAAGACTCTGAGGTCCAAGGAAAAGAGGTCATTTTTCTCCGTGGGCTTCAATAACCAAATTTATTTTTCAAGCAGTTATTTTGATACATAGATCAGTGTCTTCCTAGATATTTATGTCTGATTTCTTCCCCGATTCCCCAGCCCTAACCCAATAGTGTGTCTTCTGACCATATGGACCTTGAAGCTTCCACCCACACTGCCCTGCTAAAGCAGCTTTCACTTAGGTCACCAATGACATCAGGTCACTAAATCTAACAGAAAAACTTCAGTCATCGTATTCAGCCTCTCAGCAGCATTTGATACTGACAATCAATCCTTTCTCCTTGAAGTACATTATATTCTTGCCTTCTATGAAACTACAGTCTCTTGGTTTTATTTGACCATTTTTTGAATCTCCTTTGCAGGTTTATTCTCGTCTACTTGGCTATTAAGCACTGAAATTCATAAGGGCACTATTCTACGTACTCTTACCATCTCACTCCATACTCTTCACCTGAGTGATTTAATCCATTTCTATGGCTTAAAATACTATCTTCATGCTGTGGATAGCAAGATTTACATCCTGAACCCAGGTTTTTTCTCTGAGTTCTAGACCCCTATGTGCAACTCAACATCTCTACTTGGTTATTGCAGAGTATCTGAAATTCGACTTGCTTGCAAGGGAACTCATGATTGTGTCACACTCCAGTGTTTGATATCACGGTGAGTGCCAAAACAATCTACTCCATTGGGCAAGCAAAAAATCTGATTCATCCTCAACATTTCCCTTTCTCTCAACGTCCACGTCAAATTCATCAGTGTATCCTGTTGATTTTACCTCTGAAATATCTCTCAGATTCATCCACTTATCTCCATCTCCATTAATACCATATTTAATCAAGCTGTTGAGGTAGACTTTTTTTTTTTGGTAACAGCTTTTTTGAGATCTAATTCACATGCCATAAAATATACCCATTTAAAGTATACAATTCAATGGTTTTTAATATATTTATAGCAATGTGCAACCATTACCACTAATTTTAGAACATTTTCATCAACTCCAAAAGAACTCCATAATCTTTATTTTTTTAATTAAATTTTTATTGGTGTATAGTTGATTTACAATGTTGTGTTAGTTTCAGGTGTACAGCAAAGTGTATCTGTTATATATATACATATATCCACTCTTTTTCAGATTCTTTTCCCATATAGGCCATTACAGAGTATTGAGTAGAGTTCCCTGTGCTATACAGCCGGTCCTTATTAGTTATCTATTTTATACAGAGTAACGTGTAAATGTTAGTCCTAACCTCCCAATTTGTTCCTCCCTCCCTTACCCCCCAGTAACCATAAGTTTGTTTTCTACATTTGTGCCCCATAAGCTTTAGTACTCACTCCCCATTCCTTCCTATCCACCCCATGGTCAGCCCTAGGTAAACATTAATCTATTTTCTGTCTCTGTAGATTTGCCTATTCTGGGCATTTCATTTAAATGGGTTCATACAATATGTAGTCTTTCATGACTGGCTCCTTTCACTTAGCATAATATTTCAAGGTTCATCCATGTTGCTAAATGTATCAGTTCTTCATTCCTTCTATGGATGAATAATATTCCTTTGTATGGATATATTACATTTTGTTTATCCATTCATCAGTTGATGGATATTTGAGTCGTTTCCACTTTTTGGCTATTATGAATAATGCCGCTATTAACATTTATTTACTAGTTTTCATGTGGGCATATGTTTTCATTTTCTCTTGGGTATACACCTAGGAATGGGATTGCTGGGTCACATGGTAATTTAATGTTTAACTTTTTGAGAAACTGCCAGACTCTTTTCTAAACTCACCACATGATTTTACATTCCCAAGAGCAGTATATGGTTTCAATTTCTCCACATACCCGCCAATACTTGCTGTTATCTGACTTTTCTAAAATTGAAGTATAGTTGATGTACAATATTATATAAGTTATAGGTGTACAATATAGGGATTCACAATTTTTAAAGGTTATATTCCATTTATAGTTACTATAAAATGTTGGCTATATTCCTTGTGTTGTACAATATGTCTTTGTAGCTTATTTTATACCTAGTAGTTGGTACCTCTTAGTCTCCTACCCCTCTATTACCCCTTGCCCCTTCCTTCTTCCCCACTGGCAACCACTAGTTTGTTCTCTATATCTATGAGTCTGCTTCTTTTTTGTTATATTCACTAGTTGTATTTGTTGTATTTTTTAGATTCTACATACAAGTGATGTCATATAGTATTTGTCTTTCTCTGTCTGACTTACTTCACTTAGCATAATACCCTCCAGGCCTATCTATGTTCTTGCAAATGGCAAAATTTCATTTTTTTAATGGCTGAGTAGTATTCTATTGTATATATATATATATATCTATCTCACATCTTTTTTTTAATTAATTAATTTATTTTATTTATTGGCTGTGTTTGGTCTTCATTGCTGCACATGGGTTTTCTCTAGTTGATGCGAGTGGGAGCTACTCTACATTGTGATGTGTGGGTTCCTCATTGTGGTGGCTTCTCTTGTTGCGGAGCACAGGCTCTAGGCATGTGGGCTTTGATAGTTGCAGCACATGGGCTCAATAGTTGGGGCTCATGGGCTTAGTTGCTCCGGGGCATGTGGGATCTTCCCAGAGCAGGGCTCAAACCCGTGTCCCCTGCATTGGCAGGAGGATTCTTAACCACTGCACCACCTAGGAAGCCCCATCACTTCTTCTTTATCCATTCGTGATGGGCACTTAGCTTACTTCCATATCTTGGCAATTGTAAATAATGCTGCTAAGAACATTGGGGTGCATGTATCTTTTTGAATTAGTGATTTCATTTTTTTCAGATATATACCTGAGTGGATTTTTTGATTCAAGCCATCCTAGTGGCTGTGAAATGGTAGCTCATTGGTTTTGATTTGCATTTCCTGAATGACTAATTATGTACTCATGTGCTATTGGCCATTTGCACATTTTTTGTTTTTGATATGTCTATACGGTCCTTTTTCCCATCTAGAAAATCAGGTCATTGGTCTTTTTATTATTGAGTTATAAGAGCTCTTTATATATTCTGGATACATGTTTTTTATCAGATATGTGATTTGCAAATATTTTTGTCCCATTCTGGGGGTTATCTTTTCACTTTAAATCATTATCATTTTAATGATGTCCAATTTATTTTTTCTTTGAATGCTTGTGCTTTTGCCTAGTCCACGGTCATGAAGGTTTACATCTATGTTTTCTTTGAAGCATTTCATAGTTTTAGCTCTTATATTTTAGATTTTATATTTAGGTCCATTTTGGGTTAATATTTATATGTGATATTAAGTAGGGATCCAACTTGATGCTTTTGCATGCAAATGTCTGGTTGTTCCAGACCCATTTTTCAAAAAGACTATTCTTACCCCATTGAATTGTCTTGGTACCCTTATCAAAAATCAATTGACGGGGCTTCCTAGGTGGCGCAGTGGTTAAGAATCCGCCTGCCAATGCAGAGGTCATGGGTTCGATCCTAGCTCCAGGAAGATCCCACATGCCGCGGAGCAACTAAGCCCATGTGCCAAAAAAATAAAATAAAATAAAATATTAAAAAAAAAAAATCAATTGATCCTGAGTGAGAGAGTCACAGTAGACACTTACTTGTTTTTCCCTGAGCCACTCTATGCCATTTTCCAGTCCATTCCCCACATAGAAGTTGGAGTGCACTTTCTGAAGGGTGTATCCAATCCTATCACCTCCTTCTTAACAATACACTTAAAACTCTTCAGTGGGTGTGTTCTCATTATCTTTAGGATAAAGACCAAAATTCTTAAGATATGAGTGAAGACCTTGAATGGCATTCTACTGAGACATAGACATTAATTAAATAATCACACCTAAATGTAAAGCTTACTGTGACAAGTACTACAACAAAATATGTCATGAGACTCTATAGTGGAGGGATTTGGCTCAGCCACAGGACTCTTGCATGTGCTGTTTTCTTACCTGCAGGGAAGGTGTCTGTCTTTTTCACTGCTATATCCTCAGTCAAAACTTTTAAAAATTAGATCAAGACTCTAGGTTCTAGTTTGATGCTACTCTTGATGTGAGGAACAGCAGAATAAACACCAGTCAGCAATATTATGCAAATATAAATGCTAAAAGTAAGATCATCTACTTCTAACCAAATGGTGGATTTGATTACAATTATTACAACCAAAATCACAATAACACAACTTTGTCAAAGAAAAAGTGATTTCATCAAAACTGTAGGCACTCCAAGTCAAATGTTAAAAACAGACAAACACACCAGACTTCCAATCAAACAAAGTAATTGGATTGGCTCTGGTTTAAGACTCGTATGAAAGGTATCCCTTTCTTCTAAGTCATTGAACCTTGCAAGGTAAAACATCTCTAGTACATCTATTCCAGACTTTGCTTTTTAATAGTCTGACATTTTATGATATCCAATTTTAAAGAGCAAAGTTTCCTGGATGGTAAGTATCAGCTGGTTTTAGTAACTGCTGTTATTTATATGTCCAAGAATAAAAATCATAGAGACGAGCCACATTTTGCCTGTTATGTGATATAGACATATTTTTGCTGTTTCGGTTAAGGGATAGTGTTTGGGAATTACTTTTGTTTTGTTTTCGTGGGACTTCTTGGCTTTAATCAATACCTGGTTAGGTCTTCTGGCTAGAGTTACCAGACGCCAGACAGAGAACTAAAGGTGAACAGCTATGTTGAACATGTAGAACACAAGAGGACAGATGTAGCAGAATGGAGTTTTACTATAAAATTGTTAAAAATCATAATACTCCACTTCATATTTAGTTGAGCTTTTTCATACATGTACAATTTCTAATGAGAAAGTGTCAGAAAATATTCTGATGAGGAAAAATTTTTTGCGTGATAATTTCTGAGCGGAAATCATTGATTTTAATGATATTCACTTTAATTTCACCATTTTAGACAGAGCAAGTTAAAAAGAGTAGAAAAAATTCTTCCTGACGACTCAGAATTTGGTGATCATGAAACTGAATTATGATGTATAAAATTTTTCTTTTTACTTAAGTCATCTCCTTTATTCTCCATCATTTGAGTGTGATGCTTTTGAAATGAATGAAAAAAAACCCCACAATTTTTTAAATTCCTAAATAACAAACACAATACCAAATATCTTTAAATTTCAGGTTAGTGTACATCTGGAAACCTAACATCTAGGGCACAAATTCCCTCTTTTTTGTACAGAAATTATTTACTACCTTTTTTTTTTTAAAGTTGGAGAAGTCCTTAGAGACTTTTTATTAGCAGATCAGGAAATTTGGGTTTGGAGAGCTTAATAAGCAAGTCAAAGGTCAAAAAGCTAGTTATAGGTTGACTCTGGATTTGAACCCAGGTCTCTTCACTCTTATTTTTACCACTTTCAGACAAGATTCTGTAATAAGAAAGAGTAATGGGTACACATAGATATATGTTCTCAAAATATATATTATGTATTTTTTTTCTGATTATAAAAGTGATCATTGTAAAAATATTCAAACAACAGCCAAGTGCAGAAAGCAGAGTGAATTCTGACCTTCTAATCCAAAGGCCAGGTATTTCACATAGATCAAAAGGAAAATAGTGACAACAACAAGGAAGCAGATACAGAGAATGGACTGGAGAACTCGAGGTATGGGAGGGGGCGGGGGGTGAAGGGGAAACTGAGAAGAAGCGAGAGAGTAGCACAGACATATATATACTACCAACTGTAAAATAGATAGTCAGTGGGAAGTTGTTGTATAACAAAGGGAGTCCAACTCAAGGATGGAAGATGCCTTAGAGGACTGGGGCAGGGAGGGTGGGGGGGACTCGAGGGGGGAGCGTCAAGGAAGGGAGGGAATATGGGGATATGTGTATAAAAACAGTTGATTGAACCTGGTGTACCCCCCCCCAAAAAAAACAAAAAAAAAAAAAGGAAAATAAATCACCTTAGTATAGCTTAGAGCTTAAAGCTGGGAAAAGTCTAATTTTTTGAACTTGTGCTTCTTTCCCATGCCATAGGAAAGCATTCATTCAAAGTCTGTCATTACTGCAGACCCAAATTTAGAAAGTTATGGCTGTGATATTGCTACTCTTGAAGGAAGACATCACACAGAGCAGTTTTGCAAAATGTTGTGAAATTGAGTGCTATGGAAACAGGACACCACCCGATTCCCCTTTGGAACACATGAGGTAATCATTTGAATTATACCTTTGCAAAGGCATGTTAGGATGCATTTTTAGATCGCTGTTTGAAACAGTGATTAACATGACCCTTTTGGGGGAAGCTTGATCTGCTTGTCAGCTGCCTGGAAACACAACAGGCTCTAAGAAAGGGTTTATTATCCAAGTAATACAACCCAAAAGGCAAGGTGCATGCAGAAAGAAAAAAGAGAGATTTGGTTCTGTCCTGGTGAGTCTCAGATATTTATTAATCGAGATGGCATTTGCAGTGGCAAATCCCATTTCCCCTTTCACACCCCCTCTGGCTGGCATATGATGATAGCATTAGAGCTGATGCCACTTGGCTGATCATGCATTGCTGATCACCATTCAAGGCAACAGGAAGAGACAAAAGAGAAGCCCAAGCAGTCCCCAGAGCACTAATATGAGGGTGAAATTGCTCATTTGAAACGTTTTAAAATTTCATCCCATTTCTAAACAATAACAAAATGTATTAGTTTCCTTTTATTCTTATATGTTGTTAGATGGGAGGCAGTCCATTATTTATGAACTACTTGCAAAGCTGCTCCTCCCATCTCTTCACCCCCCCCACCTCTATCTTCCAGTCCCCATCCTAAGTACTGCGCTGTCTTATTTAGTAATCTTCCCTTTGTTCTACCCTATGCTTCCAGTTGAAATATGATAGGGTTATGTGAGATTGGTCACGTTAGTAGTATCAGGTGCCTGAAAAAAGAGAAAAGAACTAAAATCCTTATTTATAAATACTATTTGCATTCTGTAGGTTTCTCATGGTTTTACTAAACATTCATTGCTTCATGTTTAGAATTCATTGCTTGACATAATAAGGTGCTATATAAAAGAAACGATTAGACATTTTTCCTAATTACCAGTTTTACTCTTTATTTTTTATTTTTTTTTTTTTTTTTTTTTTTTTTTTATTTTATTTTATTTTTTTGGGGGGTACACCAGGTTCAATCAATTGTTTTTTTTACACATATCCCCATATTCCCTCCCTTCCTTGACGCCCCCCCCTCGATTCCGCCCCACCCTCCCTGCCCCAGTCCTCTAAGGCATCTTCCATCCTCGAGTTGGACTCCCTTTGTTATACAACAACTTCCCACTGACTATTTTACAGGTGGTAGTATATATATGTCTGTACTACTCTCCCGCTTCTTCTCAGTTTCCCCTTCACCCCCCGCCTCCCCCCATACCTCGAGTTCTCCAGTCCATTCTCTGTATCTGCTTCCCTGTTCTTGTCACTGAGTTCATCAGTACCATTTTTATATTCCGTATATGTGAGTTAGCATACAATATTTGTCTTTCTCTTTCTGACTTACTTCACTCTGTATGACAGATTGTAGTTCTATCCACCTCATTACATATAGCTCCATCTCATCCCTTTTTATAGCTGAGTAATATTCCATTGTATATATATGCCACATCTTCTGTATCCATTCATTTGTTGATGGGCATTTAGGTTGCTTCCATGTCCTGGCTATTGTAAAGAGTGCTGCAATAAACATGATGGTACAAGTTTCTTTTGGGATTATGGTTTTCTTTGGGTATATGCCCAGGAGTGGGATGACTGGATCATATGGTAGTTCTATTTGTAGTTTTTTAAGGAACCTCCAAATTGTTTTCCATAGTGGCTGTACCAACTTACAGTCCCACCAACAGTGCAGGAGAGTTCCCTTTTCTCCACACCCTCTCCAACATTTGTTGTTTCCAGACTTTGTGATGATGGCCATTCTGATTGGTGTGAGGTGATACCTCATTGTGGCTTTGACTTGCATTTCTCTGATGATGAGTGATGTTGAGCATCTTTTCATGTGTTTGTTGGCCATCTGTATGTCTTCTTTGGAGAAATGTCTATTTAGGTCTTCTGCCCATTTGTGGATTGGGTTATTTGCTTTTTTGGTATGAAGCTGCATGAGCTGCTTGTATATTTTGGAGGTTAATCCTTTGTCCGTTGTTTCATAGGCAATTATTTTTTCCCATTCTGAGGGTTGCCTTTTAGTCTTGTTTATGGTTTCTTTTGCTGTGCAAAAGCTTTTAAGTTTCATGAGGTCCCATTCGTTTATTCTTGATTTTATTTCCATGATTCTAGGAGGTGGGTCAAAAAGGATGTTGCTTTGATGTATGTCAAAGAGTGTTCTGCCTATGTTTTCCTCTAGGAGTTTGATAGTGTCTGGCCTTACATGTAGGTCTTTAATCCATTTGGAGTTTATTTTTGTGTATGGTGTTAGGAAGTGTTCTAATTTCATTCTTTTACATGTTGCTGTCCAATTTTCCCAGCACCACTTATTGAAGAGGCTGTCTTTTTTCCATTGTATACTCGTGCAGTTTTACTCTTTAAAGAGACAGATAAAATATTTATGGGGAAAATGTGAGTTTATTGACAGTCAGGTTCTAGACCCACTTCCTCATTGATTGGAGTTTCTGTTAAAGGGTTGTAAAAGAGCTAAGACTTAAGAAAATTCTGAAAAAAATCTCTGTACATGCCATGAGGAGTGAAGAAGTTCATAAGAAAATGAGAAAATCTCTAGTATTTATTGCCATCTTGGATACTCTGCTAGTTTCTATGCAACAATTACATTATAGCCTCATTTTAATATTGAATTGTCATGATAAGAAGGAAATTTATTTATTTTTTTAATATTTGTCTCGTTTTTAAAAAAAATTATTATTTATTTATTTATTTTTGGCTGCATTGAGTCTTCATTGCTGCGTGGGCTTTCTCTAGTTGCGGCAAGCGGGTGCTGCTCTTCTTTGTGGTGCGTGGGCTTCTCAGTGTGGTGGCTTCTCTTGTAGTGGAGCTTGGGCTCTAGGTGTCCAGGCTTCAGTAATTGCGGCACATGGGCTCAATAGTTGTGGTGCACGGGCTTAGTTGCTCCATGGCATGTGGGATCTTGCCGGACCAGGGCTCTAACCCGTGTCCCCTGCATTGGCAGGCAGACTGTTAACCACTGTGCCACCAAGGAAGTCCAAGAAGGAAATTTAAATATAAAAACTGGGACTCAGAAAATACCGTTTGCTCTTCTTTTCCTAAAAACTAGGCATTGTTCTTGGCAATGCAGCAGAAAACAAAATGGACAAAAACCTCCACTCTCACAGGGCTTGCATTCTAGTGAAAAAATGCTAATTGAATGGACTCAATAATATAAATGTAGGTATGTGACTGATATTATTACTGATTTAATGATGAGAAAACTAGAGGCTGCCTCCACACTAGGACCGTTTACGTACAATCCTCTGAAGACATTTGATTCATCACTCACACCTGGGTTTGACAGCTAATATAAATAATTTGGGATGTTTCTAACAAGACTTGCACAGCAGGTTACATAATTTAGATGAGAGAGATGTGGGAGGGGTCATTCAGTTGCAAATCGTATGCATTGATACGAGTTTATTTTCTTCCTGTAGATTTCGCGCAGTGAGTGACTGCTCATGAGCAAATGGAATCTGGCTAAAGAATTGGAATTTTCTGGGTATGTTCAAGATCAAGTTACACATTTAAAGTTTTTTTCTAAATCTCTTCACTTATGTCATCTACAGGCTTAAAGGAAAAAAAATGTTATCTTTTGCAGTAAAAGAAAGAGTAATAGAAAGAAGACAGTCTTAACAATTAGGAGATGGAGGTTCTAGCCTTGGTTCTTTTCACAAACTGAGTACCTCCCTGCTATTTCTCCTTTCTGGGCCACGATTTCTCCAACTGTAAAATCAGGAGTTTGGCAGATGATCCCTAATAGCCCTTCCAACTAATACATTCCATGCTTCTATGACTTGATGAGTTAGGGTCATATAGACGATCCTTCCCAGACTACAAATACAGAGTTTAATTTCTTACTTTAAATTATATCCTTTCTTGGAATCAATTTAAACACTTTCTTTAAAGCTAAAAAGACATATAAGCACTCCAGAAGAGCTATTTTATTTGATTCTCAAAGTTCCAAGTAAAATAAAACAATCTTTAAAAATAACAATCAAGGATTTTGTGTATAAAGATGGAGTTCATTTCTGATCACTGTTCCAATCCTATAAATTCTTATATACTTTTAACATGGAAGACTTCTTTTGACTCTAATGGAAATAAGTCAGTAATATAGTGTGTCCAGAATAGTTAGCCATGTGCTTTCATATCAAATAATTTTGCGAATATTAATACTGAATAATAATCACATATTCACATTCATAATACCCATCACCTACTGAGTGACATCAATATTTCTGGCAATGTGCCAAGTTCCTCACATACTTCAAATCAATACGTATACCTAAAGTCACTATGCCTCATACCTCAAGTTGCTATAACACTGAGATTTAGATATTATTGTACCTGTATTTGCAAATGAGTAAACATATAAACAAGTAATTTGATAAGGGTCACATACCCAGTAAGTGGCAGAGCCTGGATTCAAACCTAAGGCTCTGTGATTGTGAAAGTCTAATGTTTTTGTATATATATATGCTATACTATCTCATCTGATCCCCACAACAACCATGTGAGATAGGTGAGGCATGATCTCCTCACTTTGTAGATGAGAAAACCAAGTCTAAGAGTTTATATGACTTGCCTCAAATCATAAAACTGCTAAGTAGTTGGAGCAAGGGCCACAGCCTGATGACAAGTATGCAATCATGTGAAAGCTTCTATCTTGTTTTGTTCTGTTAAGCAAACATTTGTGGGAACAATAACAATACTGTGTCTATTCATGAAATCAACCATGAGAGTGTTTTAGGTTTTGGAGCAGTGGTTAAAATAAATAGATTTAGGCCTAAACTTAATTTACAGAGGATATTGTGTGTTATAATTATTCTATCAATCAAGACATTTTGAGGGAACCTCTATGTCCAGCATTCTTCTGGCATCTAATGTGAGTACAGAAAAAGGTATAACATAGTATGGAGCGAGGTTTCTCTCTCTTCCTCTTCTTATAAGGGTCTGACTCTCATGACCTAATCTAAATCTAATTACCTACCAAAGGCCCCACTTCTAAATACCAACAAATTGGGGCCTAGGGCTTAAACACATGAATTTCAGAGGAGGGGGGCACAAACATTTAGCCCAAAACATTCTGTCTATGCCTCCCCATTCATGTCCTTCTTACATGCAAAATACGTTCATTTCACCTCAACAGTCCCCCAAATCTTAACTCATTCCAGCATGCACTCTAACGTCTAAAGTCCAAAGTCTCCTCTAAATAAATATCACCTTGGAAAAGATTCACCCTGAGACAAAATTCTTCTCCAGCTATGAACCTGTGAAACAAGACACGTTATGTGGTTCTAAAATACACTGATGCTACACACATGGGATAGACATTCACATTCCAAAAGGAAGGAAGAAACGGATGCTAGGTCCCAAGCAAGTCTAAAACCTTGTAAGGGAAAGTCCATGAGACCTTAAGCCTGGAGAATTATCCTCTTTGCTCTAATGCCCTGCCCCCTAAGACCACTGGGGTAGCAGTGTCACCCCTACGGCTCAACAGAACACTGCTCATACTGAGGGCCCCTGCAGGGGCCTTGCTGCTGAGGTACTTGGGGAGGGTCATTCTGGCCTGCCAATCTGGAGAAGTGATCCCACCCTTTGAAACCTAGGAGGAACTAGCACTGTTCCCCAGCCTGCGGTGGGAGCGGCAGCCCTGATGATCTCTGGATTGCCTTCAGGGTCATTCTTCCCTTTTCATACCAGGAACACGGGTCCAGGAAGAGCTGGGGTCCTCTTGGATTATATCCTTCTTTTCCATCCCCATAGCTATGGCTTTAGTCCAGAACTGTGTCACCTCCCTCCTGGACTTCCACAATGTGCTGCCAGGTAGTATGGCTTTCCCTCCAGGCCACCCTCCAGGCCACAGCCAGACTGTACTCCCAAAACACCAATCTCAGGTGCCTGCTCAAGGACCTACAGTGGCTGCCGAGGATGAAGTACAAACTTCTTAGTGTGACTTTCTAGACCAGCTCTGTCCAATAGGAATACAAGGCAAACTGCATATGTATCTTTAATATTTCTAGCAGCCATATTTTAAACAGTAAGAAGAAACAGGTGAAATTAACATTAATAATATATTTTACATTCTTTTTTTAATGCTATGTCGTCAAAATCCAGCATGCATTTTATGCTTGGAGTACATCTCATTTTGGACTTTTCACATTTCAAATGCTCAGTAGCCACGTGTGGCTAGTGACGACTGTATTACACAGTGCAGATACTGACATTCACATTTTGGCTATTGTCTCACTAATATCCCTTTTCTGGTCCAGAATCCAATTTTGGAACCCACCTTGCTTTTGGGTGCTGAAGGGAATTAGGATTTGCTACTTCAAATTATACTACTTTGACGTAAGGATTATTTTGAGCTGAAGGCAATTGAGAATCAACAAGTTCAGGAAGAGTTTTCTGCCCGCTTTTTAACTGCCTAAAAGCAGGGCGTAAAGTTCCCTTCGTGAAGGTGTCCCCCTCTCCTGTATCAGTAAGAGAGCAACTCATCACCACAGATGGAAAGTCGACACTGAGATGAATCTGCATAGACAAACCATACTGAAATAACCCTTATCTTCCGTTAATTCCCCCATATATTTCCTAGACTCTTCTCCACAACTTATTGTTCCTTGAAGCCCAACCCCCCTTTCCTTTGTTAAAATGGTATATAATTCCCCGTGTCTAGCCACTTCTTTGAGTTTCATTTCTTTTCTGTGAACTTCCATGCCTGTAAAATATTAGTAAAAATTGTATGCCTTTTCTCTTATTAATTTGTCTTTTGTTAGTTTAATTCACAGACCCCCAATGAGATAACTTAAGAGGATATAGGAAAACTTTTTCCACCTTGACATTGTCATGTCTCCTTAGTCTCCAATCTGGGACAGAGAAATTAACTTCTGAGTTAACTAAGGTAATGCAACCTGGGGGTTAGAGGTAATTATAGATAAAACCCTGGAGTGCAGGGAAGAAAAAAGAATCCACATTAATAACCTATAGTATTTGGTGAGTCTATGTGAGTAAAAACTAGTTAACTTTGTTATTAACATTGACACATCTGTAGTACATTTTAAAATGACTTGTGTATGTAAATTAGGGATTGAATTCAACCGTAATAAAATCAGATTTTTTTTCTTGAAATAATCATTTGAAATAGTTGAGAGAAATGACCAGATTTATAGTTACAAATATCATTTTCTCCTCCTCTTCTCTCTCTTTTTTCTACTTTTGCCTTTCCTTCATTTTTCTTGTCTGCTGAATCCTCACTCTTTCTTCTTTATGTTGACTGGCCACTTGTTCAAATTTTATTGAACACCTACTATTTAGCTATTACGTTGTCCTGTAGAAATAATTATAACAGTGAGTGAAATATCCTAATTCTCCCATTATATTCTGAGGTAAATAATTACTAGGAATTTAAATCAAGGTATATGGATATTTTGGTTTCTGCAAACTCATGAAAGGTGTTTCTGTTGTTTGATTTATATTGCATTACAAACATTTATAGAAAATACTGTTCAGATTCTTGAATACCCTTATCTATCCTCCTGAATTATACATATCTTTGGGTGTGTTAAAATACCTCAAGCACTAGAATTAATTTAAATGGCAGGTCCTAATTGACAGGGATGATTTAGTGAAATTTCTTTAAACTGCCTTTTTTTCAGGGGAAGAAGCTTGACTTTACTCTGAACTTTACCCTTGTCTCTTTGAAAAAAAGTTTAGTGAGAGAGACTTGGTGTCAGTTAACAAAAAATGACTGAAAATTTGCATACTTTTACCAATGGAATAAACGAACAAAGTTTGCAATTGAAAAGGCAGTTTACACCTTTTGTTGTTTTGGTCTGTAGAAATCCTATTATACTTCAAGCACAGCTCTAAGGAATGTGCAAACAAGCATTAATTAGATCAATGACATATCTTTGTAGTTTCTTTTATCAGGATATTTAAAACTGAATATTTGAACCTTTATTCATATATCACACACCTGTCACACCAGTACATTTATACCCTAGTATATTTAATTGCTAAAAGTTTTTTACAGGTGAAGGTCCTAAATGTACTGAAACCTAGGCTACAGAGTCAGCAGTGTCCTGCCAAGATGCTTGCGATTTAAGGGGCCACTGACTTTAAGCCCTTTAGTATTTGAAATTATTGTCTGTTATCTACCATAAATGGTGACTGAATTCAAAGGAATTCATGGAAAGATATTCCATAAAAGCGGTTTATTTTAGCGGATTGAAGATGCACAAAAGAGCTTCATAAAATGTGATCAGACCGTGTCAAAATGTAACAGTTGAGTTTCCAAAAACATTCACAATCTAGATGGGAGGTTTTTCATAGGCCTCTGCAACATATACCTACTTTCTGCCTAACTTCTATTAGTCTTTTTGATCCAGAGGAAATATCCTGCATGTGTATCGACAGTTCAGTCTTGATCATTTTAAACTGCACTTTTACAGGCAGAGCTGAGACAATCTAGTTAGAAGCTAGATCCCAATTCGCACAGATAAGGCATTTTAGGCAAAACTACAGAATATTTTAGTAAGCACTCTGTGACAAATTATATACTTCAGGGAAACATATCCCTATCTATCTATCTATCTATCTATCTATCTATCTATCTATCTAATCTATCCATTCATCCATCCATCCATCCATCACTCTATCTAATGTTTTCTACTTCATATGCCTCTTGACAACAAATACAAGTTTTTTTCTAGTATAAAACTGTATGTGTTATGCATTAAATAGACCACAGTTGGGTATTTCTCATGTTTTACTAGTTCTTTTGGATTTCAAATTAATGTTTTCCTTTCTGAAGTAGAAAGGGAAATTCTAAGAACTTTTCTAGTGGTGATTTCTATTTTTCTCTTCTGTGAAAATCCGGAGTAATAAACCCTACTGGTAACTGTA
This sequence comes from Hippopotamus amphibius kiboko, assembly GCF_030028045.1. NCBI lineage: Eukaryota > Metazoa > Chordata > Mammalia > Artiodactyla > Hippopotamidae > Hippopotamus > Hippopotamus amphibius. The sequence continues at coordinate 16,137,892 of NC_080203.1, read as the reverse complement.
GCATATTTTCTTGTGCAGAATGGAATGGAAAAATGTGATGTAAAAAAGCAAAGCAACAGAGAACATGATGTATCTTTAAAAGAATTTAAAGATAGATCTCCATTGGTTAATAGCATACGCTTGAATGGCACATTGAAAAGGTTTCTGAGGAGTAAATACCCAAATAAAATATTGCGCTATTTGATGAATAAGTTGAAATGAAAAAAAAATTAGGATAAAGCATATGAATATATATGTTCAAGTATTGCCTATAGGGTTATTTTAGTTAGAATGTTTATACACATTCAGTCTGAAATAATAAAATTATATTGCAACATAATTACATTGAACCATTTTATAGTTTTTTACTCTGGGAAAGAAATTGCATTCCCAGTTGTTTCTCAACTCCTGTAATTTAAAGAAGTAAACCTTTTGTTCTTAAAACTTACTTAGTTCCTTCTAATTCTGTTGATGGACATCCATTTCTACTGCCTTATTTTATGTTAATATCTAACAAAGGAATGCTGTTAGCCTCCTGCCAGTAAAGGCCCCACCTCCTTTGTTGGGGGTGTGGAGAGGAGGGGGATTCTTTTTTAGCCTTTTACTTTACAGAAGACTTTAAACTTCCTCTCTCCACATCTAGTCAAGAAGAGAATTTCTGCATGAGCTAAAAATTCCTAGGAAAAGGCTATAGCCCCCAAGTGTGGAAGGTGGTTCTTAGCTGTCAATTCCCTTTTGTTATTCGCTCAAATGGAATTATGAAATGTTCGTGGCTTTGTAGGGCAGAACGCATTTCTCCCGAGCAAATGCAAATGCATTAGGTGTGCCCAGGTAATTTGAAATGCTCATGCTGGCAGCTTTTCTGCATGAGTAAAGCTGTTTAATTAATGCATTTTCCCCTTCCTTCTGATTAGTTGATTCTGATTTTCTTTGAATAAATTAAACTCCCTGTAATATGCTTCCTATAGCTTCTTGGGCTACCCGAGGCCTGATACCTCCCACCAGGAGGGCAGATGCAAAGAAATGAAATGATTCCTCTGCATATTTCTCACAGAGCTTTTTCTCCTATACAAAAGACTGATTTTTCTTGTAATATGGCTCGAGTGAGTGATGTGTTCAAAGAGGATCTTAGGGTTTCTGTTGATGTTGCTCATTGATAACAGTCCTTCCAACTTGAATCCCGGAAATGGGTGGTGGTTCCGTTTAGTTTTGTTTTATTGAGATTTGGGGAGTAAACATTCAGTGAGGTAGGAAAGAAGTGGCCTAAACACTTTCCCTAATAACAGTGCTCGTATTAACTGTCACTGCTTAGTACTCATGCCAGCTTCTATACTTGGCGTGGGGTTAAAATTTTTTTGTAAGTGTCACAGGTATCTAAAGGAAACCTTTGAGTTGTGAGAATAATTTATTTGCAGCAGAAAGGCAGAGTGGTGATAGAAAGAACGCTAGGCCTGGATTTGGGAAGGACTGTGTTTAAAACCCTAACTCTGACACTAACCACTTTTGGTGAAATCGAGGTCTTGTAGGAGACAATCTCTTAAGTGGGACCCTCCCGCCCTTATATCCTCAATATCCTTACGGGATATATACAGATATCAGGCATCTTACCAAGAGTTGATATAAGGTCCGAAACTGCTGTCCCATCTTAGGTTTTTGCTTCTATAACCATAAGAGAAATCCCTGAAGGGAATGTCCTTGTTCTCCTTGCCCCACTCCATTTGGACATGCTGCAGAGGTAATGCAATCACGGTCTTGAGAAAATTATTAATAAGCATAATGACAATAGTCACAAGATCACTAGTTGGTATTTTGTAACTTTTTTCTTCTAGATACTTGAGACTTGTTTGCAGTCTTTTAGATTGATTTTTGTGTATTTATGTCTTTAACAGACCCCTTGACTTCATTTTTAAGACTTTTATCAAGTGAATGCCAATGCTACTATTACAATCAGATTCTCTATTTTTTATTAATACATTTTACCCACATCCACTGTTCACTTAATACACCCAGCAACTCTAGCTCAGGGCTAATTGACATGACTGATTTGCAGAAACAGGTGTAGCTCACTTTATACCCCAGATGTGTTGGAGAAGTTCTGTATGATTAAGGATAGGTCAAGAGGGGAACAATATTTTTACACTGATCCTTATAATTATGTTAAGATCCTTTACGTTATGAATGGTTTTCCTTGAGGTCTCTTACCACTCAAGGTAGTTAATGAGTTAAATGTAGTAGTGTTTATAGTAGACTAGTTTGATTAAGTAGACAACCTACTCCTTAATATAATATTTTGCAATGTGTATCCAGCTGTTTTCTTCTTAAATTTTTATTTTGAAATAATTCCGAACTTACAGGAAAGCTGCAAGAATAGTACAAACAGCTCTGAAAACTTTTTTTTGACATACAATGAACTGCATATATTTGAAGTGTACAATTTGAATTTTTTTTCTTATTAGTAATGTATATATGGCAATCCCAATCTCTCAGTTCATCCCCCCCACCCCCTGCTTTCCCCTCTTGGTGTCCATATGTTTGTTCTCTACATCTGTGTCGCTATTTATGTCTTGCAAATTGGTTGATCTGTACCATTTTTCTATATTCCGCATATATGTGTTCCTATACGATATTTGTCTTTCTCTTTCTGACTTACTTTACTCTGTATGACAGTCTCTAGGTCCATCCATGTCTCTACAAATTTCCCAATTTCGTTCCTTTTTATGGCTGAGTAATATTCTATTGTATATATGTACCACATCTTCTTTATCCATTCCTCTGTTGATGGACATTTAGGTTGCTTCCATGACCTCGCTACTGTAAATAGTGCTGCAGTGAACATTGGGGTGCATGTGTCTTTTTGAATTATGTTTTTCCCTGGATATATGCCTAGTAGTGGGATTGCTGGCTCATATGGTAACTCTATTTTTAGTTTTTCAAGGAATCTGCATACTGTTCTCCATAGTGGCTGTACCAATTTACATTCCCACCAACAGTGCAAGAGCGTTCCCTTCTCTCCACACCCTCTCCAGCAAGCTCTGTACACTTTTCATTTAGATTCCCCAATTATTCAGTTTGCTTTACCATTCTCTCTTTATTTTTTATTTTATTTTTTAATTTTTATTCTTTGGTTGTGCTGCAGGCTTGCAGGATCTTAGTTCCCCAATCAGGGATTGAAACCATGCTCATGGCAGTGAAAGTGCCGAGTCCTAACCATCGGACAGCCAGGGAATTCCCTCATTCTCTCTTTAAACAGAAAATATATTTATTATTTTTTCCTAACTAATCTTGAGTAAGTTGCAAACATGATATGCCCATTGCGCCAAAATAGTTCAGTGTGTATTTCCTAAAAGACAAAGGTACTCTCCTGTATAATCAGTGCTACCATCAAAATTGGGAAATTGACATTTTTAAAATACTGTACTTCCATCTAATCCACAGGCTCAATTAGTTTTTTTGTTTTTTGTTTTTTTGTCTTTCATGACCTAGACATTTTTAGAGTACAGTTCAGTTGTTTTGTAGACTGTCCCTCAATTTGAGTCTGTCTGATGTTTCCTTATGAGTAGATCCACTTATGCATTTTTTGCCAAAAATGTAACAGGAGTAACGTGTTTTTCTCAGTGTATCATATCAGCAGGTACACTGAATTGTCCCATTACTAGTGATATTAACTTTAATCACTGGTTAAGGTGATATCTATCAGATTTCTTCACTAAGAAGTTACTATTTTCCCTTTGTTATAAATAACAAATATTGTGGGGGAGATACATTGAGACTATGTAAATATCCTGTTCCAATGGTGATTTTCTAATTCTACCATTTATTAGTTAGTATTCTACTGTAAAGAACAACTTTCCTTTCTTCCCTACTTATTTATAAAAGTATGGTATAAAATATAAATTTCTATTTTACAAACCAGGTTGTAATATGTTACCATTATTGTTTATTTTGATGTTCAAATTATATCAGATTTGGTTAATGAGAACCACTTCAGGTTGGTTCCTATGTCTTTTCGACATGCCCTCATTATTTGGGGGACACTTTCTTACTTTCTGGCATGATGAAATATCCCAGACTCAACTTGTCTTTTTCCCTTTCCCAGCTCTACAATCAGCCATTTCTCTCCATTTATTAGAGAATGCTATTTAAAGCACCAAGATCTGGGAACTAGATGTGTTCATTGCTGCTGCGATGTTAAGGTTTTTAGGCGCCTCAGTGGATAGAGATAAGAAATTTTATATATACAATAAACAGTAGGGGATTTATCATAAAGCAAATTAGGAATAAATGTCAGGGCCCATCATTTGCATGGTCCCTCCCAAGGCAGTGTGTTCGTGTGGTCTTATGTTTTGCAAAATTTGAAAGTAATGAAGACACTATCTATCCATTTAGACTTCCTCTCCATCATACTTGCCTTCTTGTAGAATGGCATTTGAGTGGCTGCAGATATTTTGGGAGCTGAGCTAAGAGGAAGGTGAAGTGGGGATGCATTTTTAAAATCACTTTACTGAGGTCTAATTGAACATACAAAAAGCTATCCATATTTAATGCGTACAACTTGATGAGTCTGAAGATAACTATACACCCATGAAACCATCACCACAATCTATGCCATAAATGTATTCATCACCTCCAAAAGTTCCCTCCTCCTCCCTTCTTTATTTATGATGATGATGGTGACGATGACGATGATAAAAACACTTAGCATAAGATCTACCTTAGAAAATTTTTCAGTATACGGTACAGGATTTTTAGCTATAGAAATTACGCTTTACAGTAGATGTCTGGGACTTATTCATTTTATATGACTGAAACTTTGTAGAAGTGGGGATACATTTAGTTGGGGTTAATGGAATATATTTATGCTGTTTGCAGCCACCGGGGGTTATAATTATAACTACCTACAAAGGGTAGGCATAGCTTCCATTACCACCCGCTGTGCCATCTCACGTGGTACCACAGCATGGAAGTGCAGGCCCCAAAGTAATATCATGATATTGAACGTGTCCCATGGTGCCGATCACTGGAAGTATGTGGTTCATGCAGGAGAAACGAGGTTGAAATCTACAGAACTAGAAGCTGGTCTGCAGAAAATTCTTCCAGATCTTACAGGTCATATATTTTCCTCCTATTTTCATTAAAAAACTATAAGTTTCGTAATATTAATAATGAAGATTTGTGTTAAGGAAAGAACCTTTTCAAAACTATCAGTAATAAAAACAAAATTTGATCAATCATACTAGAGGAAAGATTGAATTACCTTTCTATTTTCTCTATGGAGATTTATATTACAAAATCCTTGTCATATGAAAAGATAATCTAAGAGTATGAAGCTTTAAAAAGTGGGAAAATACAGATATGTCAGGCAGTTAATTAATATAAATAGTATGTTATTTTTATGGATTTTGTTATTTGTGCTATTTCAGCTTTTAAAAATTTATGATTTGTTGTGATTTCTAGATTCTAAGTAAATATTTATTTGATTACCTAAATTTGTATTTACATTTTTTTGTACTCTTTTTCTTAAAGATACTCCTACAAATTTTATAAACCTTAAGACTCAGAAAACCTGGATCTACCTCTGCCAACATGGCAGGTGGTCAGCATTCGATCGGTATTTGTTGAGTGAGTAAATGAATGAATGAGTAAAGAAAACATATTTTTATGCAGCCTTCCAGGGCCCAGAATGCATTGGAAGAAATGCCAATCAGTTAGCAACTGATCTCTGGTTGGTGGGGAGCTGTGCTAAAGTAGAAGTCATTGCCTACTCGCCACCTTGTTAAGAGGCTGAGGAGATATGGTCTGAGTTAGGTGAGAAGTGGGGAATGATTTGCAGGGGTCCACAGTAGGGGGGAATCTATACTCTGGATCCATTCTCTCAACCTGGATATTATCTCTACCTTTGGTAATGAGGTTTCTGGCAGCAAAATATGGGTCTGGCACATTGTTTCTTTGTTACTAGAGATAATACCATATGACTCTTTCCAAATAGTAAATTACACTAAAAGGACATCCATTTCTAGTTATTTGCAGTCTCAGTAGAGAAAAATAAAGGCCAAAAAATTTGCACTATTCTAAGATCACAGAGACAGGAGAAAAGCTAGTGATAATTTGGAAAATGGACTCATAAATCATTGTCTTTTTTTTATTTGCAATTAAACCACACCTCTGATAATATTGCGAACAAATAATAATTTGATTTGGGTTTTGATCTTTTCAAAGTCAGCCATGTTTGCCTCCATTTTTTCAGGTGGATGGTTTGGAGTATTTACAGTCCCCAGGGGGAAACAACAACAGAAAATTAGGCAAAATCCTTGCATCTTCATTATCAATCACTTAATTTATTTTTCAAATATCCACAAATGCAAAGTAGTCCACAATCAATCAGCCCTTATCCGGACATAGTGAAGACAAAGAAAATGTTGTTTTCCATAGAAGGTAAAATGGAAGATTGCGCAGGATAAGACATTATGTTTCACTAATTATAATTTTTGTGTAAAATGAATCCATGAAATCATCATATATGTATTACTTAATACTAGGTTATCAATCACTGTGCATTTTTTAAATTATAAAAATGCTTCATTAGGACAATTGGAATAAACATAATGAACACAGATATTTCCCTTTCACATTCGAAATATGTGTAAGTGAAAAGATGATATAAAAATATCCAGGACAATTTTGATAAAAGAAAGCCCATCTGTAATCCCTGCAACCTATGAGTAATATTTTAATTTTTGTCCATTATCTTTGAAGACTTTTATCCATATGCATGTTTCTACATGATTGCAATCATCAGATACCTATTATTTTATAGTTTGAATTTTCCACTTGGTATTCTGTGTTAAATATACATGCTACCATGTTTTTGCAATCTTCAAAATGATCCTATTAATGGCTGTGTAACCTCCCAGTGAGTAAATGTATCCTTCTTTATTAAGTCATTCTCCTATTGTGGTGAGTGGTAGGTAATGTGAGCTCTCAGGATGGTGCGTCCCCTTCTCCAGGGGAAGGAGGAGAGGAGGGTGGGAAAGGAAAAATTGAACATAGTGAGAAAATTATTATATTATGACTCGAACTGATTTCTCCCCATTATAAAAGTAATACATGGTAATTATGGAAAAACTAGGAAATCTCAGTGTATATTAATAGGAAAATAAAAATCACCTATAATGTGGCTGCTTGGTGATCATCCTAACTCCAATAGAAAGAATCACCAAGTCTTGATTATTCAGGAGCTGATATATTTTGGACCATCACTTTTCAGTTTTTTCTACTTCTCAACAAATATAAGCCACAGGTGCAAAAAAAACCAATCTTGTCATTTTTCAGACATATTTCATTTGGATCCCAAACAGTGTCCCCCAGCCTTATCTCCTGGTGTTTGGGATGGGGTTTGAATATTTCCAGAAATTACAACCACTCCGAAAGCATGCATATTTGCTAACCATTAAGGGGAATGAAAAAAGAAAATAGAAAACCATAATAGTTCTTGGGAGAGGGGCATTAATTCTGAAAAAAAAAAACAAACCATTTTTAAAAACAAAGGTTAAAACTACAGGATTTATAAGAATAAGAGTGCAACTTCCTGGGACATCCCTGGTGGTCCAGTGGTTAAAACTCTGCACTCCCAAAGCAGTGGCCCTGAGTTCCATCCCTGGTTAGGGAACTAAGATCCCACATACCTCAACTAGAGAAGTCTGCATGCCGCAATGAAGACCCAGCACAGCATAAATAAATAAATAAATAAATAATAAAGTGGAGATTAAAAAAATTTTCTAAAAAAAAGAGTGTAACTTCCTAAAGGGTCTCTGTTAAAGAGGACAATCCTCTTTTATTATTTTTAATTTATTTTCTTAATTGAAGTATAATTGATTTTAAATGTGTTGGTTTCAGGTGTACAGCAAAGAGACTCAGTTAAACATATATATATACACACATATGTATATTATACATATATTATATATATATATGTTTTTCAGATTCTTTTCCCACATGGGTTATTACAAAATATTATTACAAAATATTGAGTATATTACCAAATATGAAGTATAGAAAGTCCTTGTTGTTTACCTATTATATATATATATATATTTTATATATAGTAGTGTATCTGTTAAACCCAAATTCATAACTTATCCCTTCTCCCCCCCCCATTCCCTTTGGTAACCGTAGGTTTGTTTTCCAAATCTGTGAGTCTGTTTCTGTTTTATAAATAAGTTCTTTTGTATCATTTTCTAGATTCCACATGTAAGTGATATCATGTGATATTTGTCTTACTGTCTGACTTACTTCACTTAGTATGATAATCTCTAGGTCCATCCATGTTGCTACAAATAGCATTATTTCATTCTTTTTTATGGCTGAGTAATGTTCCATTGTGTGTGTGTGTGTGTGTGTGTGTGTGTGTGTGTGTGTGTGTGTGTGTATACACCACATCTTTTTTATCCATTCCTCTGTCAATGGACATTTAGGTTGTTTCCATGTCTTGGTTATTGTAAATACTGCTTCAGTGAACATTGGGGTGCATGTATCTTTTCAAATTATGGTTTTCTCTGGATATATGCCCAGGAGTGGGATTGCAGGATCGTACAATAGCTCTATTTTTAATTTTTTAAGGAAATTCCATACTGTTCTCCATAGTGGCTGCACCAATTTATATTCCCACCAACAGTGTAGGAGAGGTCCCTTTTCTCCACACCCTCTCCAGCATTTATCGTTTGTAGACTTTTTAATGATGGCCGTTCTGACTGCTGTGAGGTGATACCTCATTGTAGTTTTGATTTGCATTTTTCTAATAATTGGCGATGTTGAACGTCTTTTTGTGTTCTTCTTGGCCATCTGTATGTCTTCTTTGGAGAAAGGTCTATTTAGGTCTTCTCCCCATTTTTTGATTTCACGACAACCCTCTTTTAGATGGTTGAGTTGCTGTATATACCTTATGAGCAAAACTTACCCTTCAGCTTTTCCATGCAAGTCTCTCCTTAAGGGTGGACAGAGAATTTTTATGAACAGTTGGCATTTGGGTGGAACAGTTCTTCACTGTTTGCTGTTTACTGAAGGGCATTTAACGGTGGCCTCTGTCCACGAAAGCTAGAAGTGTCCCTTGTTCTGACAAAAATGCCCTCTCCCCATTTCTACAAGTCCCCTTGGCAATAGGTGGGGTCAACTTCGGCTGAGGATTACAGCTTTGGTTTCTAAAAGTACCAGACAAGATACATCTATCTCAATGGGCAGCTGTAAATTGAGCAAGTTCTAATCTTTTTAACAAATAATCCTGTATACAGTAGAGGGATCATGGCAAACCACAATCTGATCATGAGCTAAATATCTAGCATGGTTCAGAAAATGTGCAGAGCAAAATCAGATAAACACACCACTGTGTGAACAGGAAGTGGAGATCTGAAGCTTATTTTATTTAGCACTGGAAAAACCTTTACCTTAGAGCAGTATCTTACTATTAATAATGCTTTATAGTTCAGGAAGCCCCTCCAACCCTGTTATTTGTTTTAATCTAGGGTGCATCCCTGTAAATTAAGGACGTTTATTATCTGAATTTTACAGATAGAAAACTGAGTCTCAGAAACCCCAAGGTCATACAGGTATGAAGAGAAAAAGCTGGGACTAGAACCTGGGTCTTCAAATTCCTAGGTGCACCTGATTTATCACATGACTCTTCACCATACAGGTTTTGGAAAATATGGAGAAAGGGCAGTGGATTAGGCACAAAGATAAAAATAAAGTCAATAAAATAAGGCCAGGAGGATGAGGACTATTAAGCCAAGAGAAGAAAAACTTAGGGAGCAAATTCTTTAGGAGCTTTAGCAATGAGAAGTGAATGTTAAATGAATCTTTTCCATTTTGACTAACGGTGTACTCAAAAGCAATGAAACGGAATTGCAAACAAAACAAAACAAAAATAAAACATACAGCCACATTTGATATTCATATAGTAGCTCTGGACAGTGAAGAGTGTTCAACACTGGATAAGGTACCAAAAGAAATTGGGGAAACTTCCTTAAATGCTTTCAAGCCCAGCAGGATGTGTGTAGCTCGTGATCACATGCATCCCATCGGTGGGAGAGGTGCTTATTGAAGTTTTCAGCGTCTCTCACAGAACTGCACCATCTGGGAAGCGTGTCTCTCACCCACTGAAATTTTATTTCTCTTTCCAACTCTGTGATAAGTAAAGAGCCTGAAAGTGGTGATGTGCTGGCAGCCCCCAGCTCAACACTAGAGTCCAGGCTGAGAGTGGAGTTGCGGGGCTGCCATGACACCCTTGATGGAGAGGAAGAAGGACCTCCAGGCAGCCCCACAGTGTTTGGCCTGGGAAGGGGGAAATTGACCCTTTCTCCTGTATTCTCCCGTTACACTTCACTACAGGGGGAACTTGACTTGAAAGTTCTGGAAGCCCAGTTTTTTCATTATATACCTGCCAAGAGAGGATTTGCCTCAAACTGACGGGAAGCAGCTCATAGCCTGTGAATTACTGTAACTGTTGGAACCAGGTGGAATATTCTTTCCTTTTGCCTCATTATGTAAATCTTAACCTGCAAAGTCGTGTGTGCATTCTTCTACTGTGAGGCATCAAAAGCTTTGATCAGTTTCTCAAAGAGGTCTGAGACTCAAAAAATGTATTTTCAAAAGCACCTAAAGGTTTGTATAGCAAACCATTAAATAAAAGTAAATGAGAAGTGAGAAAAATAGCACACACAGGGAAACTACAAAATGGCAGATATCTCTGGAAGTCCCCACGCCTGCCCTTGCCTTTTTTTATTCTTTTATAAAGTTATTTATTTATTTATTTATTTATTTTATTGGCTGTGTTGGGTCTTTTTTGTTGTGCGCGGGGTCTTTAGTTGCGGTGAGTGGGGGCTACTCTTTGTTGTGATGCGCGGGCTCCTCATTGCCGTGGCTTCTCTTGTTGCGGAGCATGGGCTCTAGGCATGTGGGCTTCAGTAATTGCAGCACATGGGCTCAATAGTTGCGGCTCACAGGCTCTAAAGCGCAGGCTCAATAGTTGTGGCACACGGGCTTAGTTGCTCCGTGGCATGTGGGATCTTCCTGGAGCAGAGATCGAACCCGTGTCCCCTGTATTGGCAGGCAGATTCTCAACCACTGCACCACCTAGGAAGCCCTGCTGTTGCCTTTCTTACAGGGTAACCAGAAGGCCTGAAGCTGCTCTCAGTGTTCCCCTGCCTTCCCTAGCTCTCCACATTTCTCTAGGAAGTTTCGCTTGTCACTTTTAAATTTCATGTTTTTATTCCAATTTTTGCTGGGTGGCTTCAGTTTTTGCACGAACTTACTCATTAGGTTCTTAAAATGCTATTTGTAATTATGAAGCATTTCAAACTATATGTAGTATACCAGGCACACACTCCTCAGGATAAAACAGATGTTAACATTTAAAAACTATCCCTTCTTGTAAAGAAACAGAATGGCATGAATACGTATTTCTCATTCTTTCCCTCCCCAGAGGTAACCACCAACCAGGAAATTGGTGAGCATTATTCTCATGTATGTTTCCTGTGTATGCATGTGTCTCCACAAAACAGTAGCGCCCCAAACTGTTTTCCAGAGTGGCTGCACCAATTTACATTCCCACCAGCAGTGTATGTGTGAGAACAAAAAGTCTTAGTCAGGAAGTTTTTACTGCTGCTTCTGCTGCCTCTCAACACCTATGAAGCTGGTGACTGAGCAGGGGAATGGAATTTCTCAGACATTGCTGTTTCACATATTTTTCCTGTTTCTTTTTTCTCTTTCTGGTATTCCTATTACGTGTGTTACATCTTTTCTAGTTGTCCCACAGTCCTTGTATATTCTGTTCCTTTTTTTTTCAGTGTTTGTTCTGTTTCCTTTTCAGTTTTGGAGGCTTCTACCAAGATAGCCCCAAGCTCAGAGATTCTTTCCTGAGCTGTGTCTAGTCTACTAAAAATCTCATCAAAGGTACTCCATTTCTTTTAGTGTTTTTGATCCCTTGAATTTCTTCTTGGTTCTCTCTTATGGTTTCCATCTCTCTGCTTGCATTTCTCTACCTATTCCTACATGCTGTTTACTTTACCCATTGGTGCTCTTAGCATATTAATCATAGTTGTTTTAATTCCAAAATCCTTGCCATTTTAGGTTCTTGTGCTTGCTTTGTTTCTTCAAATTGTGTTTTCTGCCTTTTGGTATGCCTTGTGATTTTTTCTTGATTGCCAGGCATGATGTACTGCGTAAAAGGAACTGACATAAACAGGCCTTCAGTAATGTGGTGCGGAGGTGTGGGGGGAGGGGAAGCATTCTTTTGTCCTATGATTAGGCCTCAGTCTTTCACTGAGTCTATGCCTCTTGACTGTGAATTTCACAAGAGAGTCTTAGATTTTCCTCCCATCTTAGGTGGAACAGAATGGCTAGAGTGGGCTAGAATTGGGTATTGCCCTTCTCCCACCTGGAAGGCTAGAGCCAGCTGGAGTTGAATATGTCCCTTTCCCCAAATCAGTTAGGCTCTGATAATACCCCACTAGATTAGGCCCTGGTTAGCTGGTTTCTTTTGGCAACAGACCTTATTAAGAACAGATTACTGTGGAAACAACTCAAATGTCCATCAAGTGATGAATGGATAAACAAAATGTCTATTCAATGGAATATTATTCAGTAATAAATAGTTATGAAGTACTGATTCATCATGATCCTTGAAAACATTGTACTAAGTGAAAGAATCCAGTCATAGAAGGTCACAGATTGAATGATTCCAATTATAAGAATTGTCCAGAATAGGTAAATGAACAGAGACAGAAAGTAGATTAGTGGTGGCCTATTGCTGGGGAACTTGAGGCAAAATGGGGAGTGACCACTCATTAGTACAGTGTTTCATTTCAGGGTGATGAATGTGTTCTAGAATTGGTTGGGTTTGATTGCATAACTTTATGAATATTCAACAAAACTTTGGACTGTGAACTTTAAATGTATGAATTGTATGGTATGTGAACGATATCTCAATAAATCTGTTTCCAAAAATGCAAAATATAAATTAAGTGTGACTTTTGGGGATTACCTTGTGACCAGTATTTCAAGCTGTGGTGAAACCAGACCACTGGTGCAATTTGGCCAGTTGCATGGCTGCCCATAAGTTTGGACATATAAAAGAGTTGGAGAGATACTGAATTTGGTGACCACTCTAGAATTTCTATGTAGAAGAGGCTCTGGGAAGGGATCTTGTTGGAAGGGGTAAAATGTTAGTTTGGGGACTGTGTTTACATAGCACGCAAATTTTTTTTCATAGATTCTGTGTCTCCTTGTGGTGGCATTGAATGGTTTCTCGCTTCTCGAGATTATAGGAAGGAGATTGAACCTCTCTCCACCCCCAGCTGCTGTTTGGCTTCACGATCACCTGACCTCTACACTGGGAGTTGGAGTGTAAACTTTGTCATGGTAGAGACTGTCTGATTCGTTCACCACTATATCTCTTGTGCTTGCCATGTAACAGGTTTGCAATAAATGCTTGTTAAATGAATAAATGATGCTATCACTTCTTAGAAGTGATATGAAAAGAATGATGAAGTTGTGTGGGCACCAACAAATTTCTCATCCTAATTTTGAAAAAAAAATTGAGCAAAAAGATGGAGAAGTGCCAGTTAGAGACTATAATGTCACCTTTACTACCATTAACTAATGGTTAAGTTAGAGGACATGGCTTATATCTGAAGGCATGTAGAAATGTGAATGCTGAAACTTAGATCTGGATATACTTACTGTGCTAGATTGTTGCAGTTATGACCGCAATTTGTTCATAGCTTCCTGGGCAGTCCCTTCCTGCACTTACCCTGGGCTCAGTCATCTGACTTTCTTGGGTCAATAGAACATTAGAAAGTATGACACAGGCAGATACTTGGAAAAATTCTTGTACATTGAAGCTTTCCCCTTGTACTGCTGGGAAACCTTTTATCAATGTGAGAACAATCTCATGCTAGACTCCTGAAGGGTGAGGGATCATGTGGACAGAGGCCTCAGCTGTACCAGTTATATCAGCTGTCCCAGATGAGACCCCAGACATGTGAGTGAGGCTATAGTAGACCATCTAGACCCAACTGAGCTAACCTCGATCAGAAGATTCTATCCAACTAGCCAATAGAATCATGAAGAATAATGTTTACTGTTTTAAGTACTGTTGTGGGTTGAATCGTGTTTCCTAAAAAGATGTATTGAAGTCCAAACGCCTGGTACCTGTGAATGTGACCTTATTTGGAAATGGGGTTTTGCAAATATAATTAAAATGTAAGTAACAATGAGGTCATACTGGAGTAGGTTGGGCCCTTAATGCAGTAGGTATCCTTCCGAGAAAAGAAGAAACACAGAGACTGACACACAGGCAGAATGCCATGTGACTATGGAGGCAGAGATTGGAGTGATGCTTCTACAAGACAATGAATGCCAAATATTGTTGGCTGTCACCAGAAGCTAAGAGAAAGGCATGTGACAGATTCTCCCTAGAGCCTTCGAAGATAGTGTGACCTTGCTGACACCTCGATTTTAGACTTCTAACCACCCGAACTGTGAGAGAATAAGTTTCTGTTTTAAGCTACCCAGTTTGTGATACTGTGTTACAGCAGCTTTAAGAAACTAATACAGCCACTAAATTTGGGATTGGTTTGTTACATGGTAGAAGCTAACTGATATACATACCTGATCATTCATGGCAGCAATGGACCAGGTCCAATGTGCCTGCCCAGAGAAAATTTACAGTATGAAAGAGCATTCTATTAGAAAGTTTGATCTAAAAAAAGAAAGAAGAAGCCTCTGGGCCTAGCATACTTTGTTTATTCTCCCCAGATTCATTAAATAGATGTCACTCCACCTCTTTTATAGTTTGGTTTGTGAAGAGGTGGAAAGAGTCTAGGAATGCCACAATAATTGAGCTCCCTCCTATAGAAGAAAACATCAGGAATTGGAAAGAAACATCCCCCTTAGCACTTGTCATACACTGAATAGATGAAAAACTAAATTTGGTACTAATAAGACTTATAAAGAAAAACTAGGGTTCATCTAGAAAAATTGTGATCATGGGTGAATGTCACACTTATAGCTTAATATAACATTCTACTCCAAATGGTTGCAACATTTTGTTTTGTTTGTTTATTTATTTATTTATTTATTGGCTGTGTCGGGTCTTCCTTGCTGCATGCAGGCTTTCTCTAGTTGTAGCGAGTGGGGGCTACTCTTCGTTGTGGTGCACAGGCTCCTCTTTGCTGTGGCTTCTCTTGTTGTGGAGCATGGGCTCTAGGTGCATAAGCTTCAGTAGTTGTGGCACACAGGCTCAATAGTTGTGGCTCACGGGCTCTAGAGTGCAGGCTCAATGGTTGTGATGCACAGGCTTAGTTGCTCCACAGCATGTGGGATCTTCCTGGACCAGGGATTGAACCCATGTCCCCTGCATTGGCAAGTGGATTCTTAACCACTGCGCCACCTAGGAAGTCCCTGGTTGCAAAATTTTACTTTTCCATCAGCTAGTATGGATACACCAAATCCCAGGTCATGAAGATTTACCCTTATGTTTTTTCCTAAGAGTTTTCTCTCTTACATTTAGGTTGTTGATTCATTTGAGTTAATTTCTGTACATGGTGTGAGGTAGGGATCAAAGCTGATTCTTTTATATTCACCATCCAAAGGAAAAAAAAACCCACATATAGTTCATCACTTGGGTTCTAGTAGAACAGTGAAGCATATAAATTGGGTTCTCATTTAGTATAATTCCTGAATATGTTTTTTTTGAATATGTTTTAAAATGGCTGAGGACACATAATATTCTCTGTAGAATTCACCTGTTATGCCAAATCCCCAAATAAATTGTTGCTATTGCAAGTGACTTGAGACTGTGGGAGTCTTAACCAGCCATTTATACAAATTTGTAATAAAAAAACAATAGAATTCTGCAATTTTTATGCAAATTGGAAATGAACTTGCCATCTTGATGGGTCTCACTGTGTAGTTGGCTGAGTTCTGTAGCTTGTTTGAAGATGATCTTTTAAACCCTATGATTAGGGTTTTATTTACCTTAGGTCATAGGTCACATCCCCTTTATTTACTACTAGCAGTTCTGTGTGGGTAGTTCTCAGTCAGAGGGACTCTGTGAGTAGAAGACCAAGGATTCCTGTGGAGATAAATAAAGGTCATAATTCATCTAACGGATCTTTCATGGGTATTTACTACATTCAAAGCACTGTGCTAGATTCTGAGAGATACAAAGACAGTGGGAAATTGTTTTTATATTCAAGGAGCTGGCAAGCAGTTTCAGAATATAAACCATGTGTATAAACTACTATAGCACTAAGGTAAAAGTAGTTAAGTGATTAAAGTAGTTAAAAGGAAAGTTACAAAAAAGTGAAGCCATCTACATATGCTCAGGAGGTAGAGTACCAGACATCCATGTTTTCTTTGAAAAATTCAAATTAACACCTATTTCACTTGTATGATAGTGTCCCTTTCTCTCTAGAAAGTGCCATTGTTTGTTCAATAAGTATATGATCACTCATAAAAATAGATGAACAGCCACATGAATTAGAGTGCTGAACAACCATATTATGATTTCCTAGTAAAAGAAATAAAGTAACAATAAAAGGCAATTGTACAAAATAAATGTTGCACTTCTGCACACTAACAATGACCAATCCAAAAAGGATATTAAGAAAAAATTGCATTTATAATAGTACCAAAAGAGTAAAATTCTAAGGAATAAATTTAACCTAAGAGAAGACTTGTACACTGAAAACTACAAAACATTGCTGAAAATAACTAAAGAAGACCTACATAAAGGGAAAGATGCCTTGTATTCTCAGATTGGAGGACTCATTATTAGGATGACAGTACTATCCATAAGTGATCTACAGATTGAATATAATTCCTACCAAAATTCCAACAGTTTTTTGCAGAAATAGAAAAATCCATTCTAAAATTCATATGGACTTTCAAGGGACTCTGAATAGCCGGGGACAAAGAAGAACAAAGTTGGAAGACTAACACTTTTTAATTTAAAAACTTACTACAAAGCAATAGCAAACAAAGCAGTGTGGAACTGGCATGAGGATAGATATACAGACCAATGGAATAGAATAGAGAGCCCAGAAATAAGCCCTCACCCCATATGGTCAATAGAATTTTGAAAAGGGTGCCAAGGCTATTCAATGGGGAAAGGACAGTCTTTTCAACAAATTGTGCTGGAAAAACTGGATATCCACATGCAAAAGAACGAACTTGGACCCTTATCTTACACCATATGCAAAAATTAACTCAAAGTGGATCAAAAACGTAAATATAAGAGCTGAAACTTTAGAAACACTTAGAAGAATACATAGGGGTAATTCTTCATGTACTTGGATTTGACAGGGGATTCTTACATATGACACCAAAAGCATGAGCAACAGAAGAAAACTTAGATAAACTGGAGTTCAACAAAATTGAAATCTTTCATTCATCAAAGAACGTTACCAACACAATGAATAGATAACACACAAAACAGGAGAAACCTTTTGCAAATCATGTATCTGATAAGGGAGACAACAACAACAAAAAACAAACAACCCAATTCAAAAATGAGCAAAGAACCTGCAGACATTCCCCCTAATAAAGATATACAAATGGTCAATAGGTACATGAAAAGATGCTCAACACCATTAGTCATTAAGGGAGTGCAAATCAAAATCAAAACGAGATACCGTTTCACACCCATTAGGATAACTATTATTTAAAAATGGAACATGGTTGTTGGGGAGATTATAGAGAAATTAGAATCATTGTGCGCTGCTGGCAGGAATGTGAAATATTGCAGCTCCTGTGGAAAACAGTTTCACAGTTCATCAAAAATGTAAGCATAGGATTACTATGTAATCCGGTAATTCTACTCCTAGGTCTATACCCAAAAGAATTGAAAGCAGCTACTCAAACAGATACTTGTACACCAATGTTCACAGCAGCATTATTCGTAATAGCCAAAAGGTGGAAGCAACCTGTTTCCCTCAATAGATGAATGGGTATAGTATGGCTGATAATATTTGTTGAATGTGGCAGTTTTGCTGATAAGTTTTCTCATTATTTGTTGTCTCTCAAATTAGATAGTGAAATCCTGGATTGAGCTCACAGCAGAAGTTCAAAAAATATATATTGGGTTGATTCCAACATTAAACTAAAACAATTTAGGATGTTTTGTTGCTTTGTGTTTTCTTTTCATCTTTCCATTGTAATCAGTGTGTAGATAACTAAGAAATTACTGTGAAATTTAAAATTCTTGTCTGCTCTTCCCTTAATGAGAAATATCTTTCCTAAATTTGATCTCAATCACTTGTGTTAAGTCCTTTTTAAAGAGCTCATTTCCGTTGACTCCTGTGCAGGTCAAGCCTGATGTGTTTATAGCTTCAAAATGAGGGGGTATTTTATTCAAGATATATACTTTCTGGAAGACCTGATAACAATTTTCAGAATTATACATAAGGCAAAATAAGAGAATTAAGGATTAAACAGAATAGATGTGTTTTACAGAAATTAGGCAGAGTAGTTGCTGACAGGTAAGTGAATTATGGTGTTTCCAGGCAGCAAAGGCAAAAAGGGAAAGAGATTGGATTGTACAGTTTTCCTTACCTGAGAAGAGCCATTTTATAAAGTTATGGGTACACACAGGTTTTTTTTTCCCTGAGAATAGGCTCAAGAGGGAATTTACTTTGTGAGATCTTTTATAAACCACTTTGAATAACAGTCAACAATATCTTCAATGAGAGTTTTGTAG
The DNA here is from genome assembly GCF_030028045.1 of Hippopotamus amphibius kiboko. NCBI lineage: Eukaryota > Metazoa > Chordata > Mammalia > Artiodactyla > Hippopotamidae > Hippopotamus > Hippopotamus amphibius. The sequence continues at coordinate 16,119,162 of NC_080203.1, read as the reverse complement.
GAGATACAGCAACTCGACTTAAGCGGACTATCGATTACAAGGTATAATGTTAAATTGTACAACTGTGTAGACATTTCTCAAAAGTATTCAAATTATGTGATCTAGATATTTTGCTTTCTAGTGACCAAACTTCATAAGAGCTAGAGATTACTCATGATTATTCTGAGCCAGTTTACGAAAGGTGCTGGGGAGTGGACAATTCAGAATTGAGCACCTGCAGTAAGCATGACTTTTGTGTTTGATTAGTTCCAGGGTGACACTCATGACATTCCAAATGTGATGGGGACAAAGCCATTATTCTGTTGGGAGAGTTTCACAGCAGGCTTGTGTCTCCACTTGGTGAGAAGACCAACTCATTTCCACAGTGGGGTGGGCAGCAACAGCATGTCTAGAGACCGGAGTCTTTACAGCAAAGGGCTTTAGGTCGTCTCAGACATTCTGTATACTGTCCACTGGTTGAGATCCTAATATCCTGTGTCCAATGGGTGGAAAATCTAGGAAGTTTATAGAGTACTTTTCAATGATACTTTAACAAGTGGCTAGAATTTGTGGATTACAACCTATGATTCCAGGCTTTTAAAAAATATTTGCGCAAAAATGCATATTTCCTCCAATCTAAAATGTGACCCCAAGAGACATTATAGAAACTTTCATGTATGGTGTGTGTATAATAAAATATAATTGTACCTTATATTTATGTTATACAATTTTATAATATATGTAATATATTACTATATATTTGATAAATGTAAAAATAAAAGTGTATTTGACCATAGGATACACAGGTTACTCCAGCTCTTACTCTTTCTTTCCTTTTTCTTTTTCATGAAGTGTTTACCCTTTCTTTTCTTCTTTTTTTAAAGCTCTTTATTACAATATAATTGCTTTACACTCCTTTTTTTTTAAGCTCTTTATTGGAATATATTTGCTTTACACTCTTGTGCCAGTTTTTGCGATACACCAAACTGAATCAGCTGTATTTATACATTGATCCCCATATCCCCTCCCTCCCGCGACTCCCTCCCACCCTCCCTATCCTGGTCCTCTAAATCGTCACCCATCATCGAGTTTATCTCCCTATGTTATGCAGCAACTTCCCACTAGCTATCTATTTTACATTTGGTGGTGTATGTATGTCAATGGTACTCTCTCACTTTGTCCCAGCTTCCCCTTCGCCCCCCCGCCCCAAACCAAGTGTCCTCAAGTCTGTTCTCTACATCTGCATCTTTATTCTTGCCCTGTCACTGGGTTCATCAGCACCATTTTTTTAGATTCCATATATACGAGTTAGCATACGGTGTCTGTTTTTCTCTTTCTGGCTTACTTCCCTCTGTATGACAGTCTCTAGGTCCATCCACCTCATTACAAATAACTCAGTTTCATACCTTTTTATGGCTAAGTAATATTCCATTGTATATATGTGCCACATCTTCTTTATCCACTCATCTGTTGATGGGCATTTGGGTGGCTTCCATGTCCTGGCTATTGTAAATAGTGCTGCAATGAACATTATGGTACATGTTTCTTTTTGGATTATGGTCTTCTCAGGGTATATGCCCAGGAGCAGGATTGCTTGGTCATATGGCATCTTTATTTTTAGTTTTTTAAGGAACCTTCAAACTGTTTTCCATAATGGCTGTACCAGCTTACATTCCCACCAACAGTGCAGGAGAGTTCCCTTTTCTCCACACCCTCTCCAACATTTATTGTTTCTAGATTTTTTGATGATGGCCATTCTGACTGGTGTGAGGTGATACTCGTAGCTTTCACTTGCGTTTCTCTAATGATTAGTGACATTGAGCATCTTTTCATGTGTTTGTTAGCCATCTGCATGTCTTCTGTGGAGAAATGTCTATTTAGGTCTTCTGCCCATTTGTGGATTGGGTTATTTGCTTTTTTGGTATTAAGCTGCATGCAGCTCTTACTCTTTCTATTCTTAAAGAGAAAAGCCCTTAAAAATCTAATCATTAGACAATTTCTCTCTGTGTCTCTCTTTCTTTCTCTTCCTCTTCTTTCTCTTGCTGGGTAAGACTCTTAGTCTCCTAAGTATTGATTATCTGGGTAAACAAATGACTGAATTTCCAACTGCTAGTGAGACAACTTTTTCCTGCCTCAAAGTCTTTCCGCTTGTTATTCTTACTGCAGAACAGTCTCTGCACCCCACCCTCTACTGGGTTAGCTCCTAGTCATCCTTCAGGACCCAGCTTGAAATTGTCTTCATCCAGGAAGTCTTCTCTGAGAGTTTCCCTGAGACTGAGTTTAATTCCCCCACTTATACATTCCTATAGCATCCCCTCTTTAAAATGTTTGCTACCAAATCCAACAATTCCACTTCTGGGTATGTACTCAGAGGAAATGAAAACAGCATTGTGAAGAGATATCTGTACCTCCATGTTTATTGCAGCATTATTCACAATAGACAAGATATGGAAATAACCAAAGCATCCACTGATGGATAATTAGATAAGGAGGATGTGATATATTATATTATATTACATTATATTATATTATATTTCATGGAATATTCAGCCATGAGAAAGAAGGAAGTATTGCCATTTACGACAACATGGATGGAACTTGTGGGCTATGCTAAGTGAGATAATTCAGAGAAAGATAAATACTGAATGACATCACATATATGTAAAATCTGAAAAAGCCGAAGTCATAAAAACAGAGAGTAGAATGGTGGTTACCAGGGGCTGGGGGAATTGGGGAGATGTTGTTTCAGGATACAAACTTGCAACCAGTAGGTGAATAAGTTCTGGAGATCTAATGCACAGCATAGTGATTATAGTCAACAATACTGTATTATAAACTTCAAAGTTGCTAAGAGACTAGATCTTAATTCTTCTCACCACAAAAAAGAAATGATAATTATGTGACATGATAGAGGAGTTAGCTACCACTACGGTGGTAATCAAGTTGCAATATATAAGTGTATCAAATTAACATGTTATACACCTTAAACTTACACAGTGTTATATGTTAATTATATCTCAATTTGAAGAAACTTTCACTATTGTGAAAAATTTCAAAATTCAAAACCAGGGAAAACAGTGTAATGATGTCTCACTTGTAAATTTCTTGTAAACCCTCTTGTAAATTTCTTATTCAAAATTTGTCTTTCCAATAAGACTTTAAGTTCCCATGAGATCAGGAACCATGAATGACTTGTTTATTGCTTTATCCTTAGTGACTAGAACAGTGCTGGATAGACAGTAGACACAATAAAAATGAATAGATGTGGCAGTCAATTAATGAGAGTGGTAGGTAACAAGGCTTGTTTTATTTTTTATTGTTAAGATCAGAGTGATTAAAGCATCTTTAATCCTTATCAGAAAAAGCAAATAAGAAGGAAGAGGTGAAAACACAGCAGACGGGAAAATGGGGATCCTGAAGAGGTAGGAGTGGGTCCAAGGAAATTAATTCTAGATTTGCATAGCTAATTTATCAGGCTGTCTCTGCTTGGATTGTAGAGGCATCCAAATTCATACAATTCAAAACCTACTTCTCATCTTTCCCTCAAAATTTGTTCTCCCTTTTTTTTTATTAATAGTCCTACTATCCCTTCAGGTGGGAATCAGGGGACCTCAGCTTTAGTCCTGACTGCTCTATTTGCTTTCTGGAAAAATCACTTACCTCTTTCAACCTCAGATTTCCTATCTGTAGAGTCAGTGAGCAAGTCTAGATGACATCAAAGGTATCTTCCAATGCTAAGATTAAGAGTCTAATCCTTAGCTATCTTTGATTCTTTTTTCCTCATTTAATAACACATCCAACTCACTAGCAGATCCCTTCAAATTTTGTTCAGAACCTTGTTATCTTTCTGTTAGGCTAGTGTAATAGATTCCTGTGCAAAATACACTTTGCGGCAACATTCATCATCCTAAACACAGTTCTGATCCAACCCTTCAGTATCTCCTAAGTATTTAATCAATAGAGTCCAAACTGCTTAGCCTAGCATTTGTGATGCTCTAAAATGGCCCCTAACCAACCTCTCCAGACTTATTTCTTACTTCTCTATCAACCAGACAATCCAGCTGGACTGAATTGCCTATTCTTCCTGTGAGAGGCTCATGTGTTTTATCCCTCTGCCTTTGCTCCTGCTAGTTCCTTCTCGTAAAATGAATTTGGTTCTATTACTGCCTATGTTAGGCCTATTCATTCTTTAAGATACAGTTTAAATGCTACTTTCTCCATGAAGCCTCCCTTGATTCTTTCTAGGCAAAAGTTGTCTGAATACTTTCTAGCCTGTTGTTTGAATACTTTGAATGTATTTTATAATATATATATATACACATATATATATTTAAATACACACCATATATATGTTACTTTCTTGAGGGACAAACCAATGTTTTGATCATTCTTATTCATCCCAGAGTAATTTGCTCAGTGCCTAGCACATAGCAGACACGTGATAAATAATGTTAAGTGTATCAATTTATGTCTAAAATTTATAAATCTTCTCTAGTTTATAAATTTTTCAGGCACACCAAAACTATATTAGTCAGGGTTCTCCAGAGAAATAGAACCAATTGGGAGTGTGTGTGTGTGTGTCTGTGTGTGTGTGTGTGTGTGTGTGTGTGTGTGTGTGTGTGTGTGTGTGAGAGAGAGAGAGGTAGGCCGGGAGAGAGAGAGAGAGGGAGAGAGAGAGAGAGGTTGGCTTATTATTAGGAATTGTCTTATGTGATTATGGTGGCTTACAAGTCCCAAGGTCTGCAGACAACAAGCTGGAGAAGCAGGAGGGTGGATGTGTAGTTTCTGTCTGAAATCTGGTAGGCTCGAGACCCAGAAGAGCTGATGTTTCAGTTTCAGTTCGAATGCAGGAAAAAAAAAAATGTCCCCACTCAATGGCAGTCAGGCAGAAGGAATTCTCTCTTACTTAGCTTCTTTTTCTAATCAGGCGTTTAACTGATTGGATAAGGGTCACCCATGTTAGGGAGGGAAATCTGCTTTACTCAGGCTACCAATTCAAATGTTAATCTCATCCAGAATAATGATTGACCAAATATCTGAGCACCCTCTCACCCAGTCAAGTTAACACATAAAATTAACCATCACAAAAACCCAACTTAAATTAATCAATTTTACCTCACTTCAGCCATTGAATACTCTAAAGTGATAGAATGTACCAGGGCCTAAGTAAGTTAATAGATACAAATAATCAGTGAAATGCTCGGGGATCTCCATGTCAAAGCTCTATGGTTCCATTTTACTTGATACATGGACCTTCTCAGGTTCAATGACAGAAACCAGGATATTTCCCCTAGTATCAGGGATAGAACCTAGGCTCTTGTGCTCAACTTCCAAAGGGAGTGGTATTTGAATTACATACCTGTAGGTTCTGGTGATCTACAGAGGTACACCCTGAGGGTAGCCACTTTAGAGTGGCATATGTGTATCTTGACATTAACCCTTGAGGACAATTATCTTTTGTTTATTGTTCCACAGTAAATTCACCATATTATATAGCCCAGGGTTGCGAGGACTGAGAATGACTCCCTGGTTACCTAAGTTTTGGCTTTTGATCTGTTTAAAGGACCCACCTAAAACTATCCTTTCGATGTCAGGCTGGCCCTAACAACACTTTCACATGACTTCATAATTATTTGTTTCCACGGAAACAAATACCATCCTGGAAAAAATCAAGGATAAGAGCCATAAATAGGGTAGCACAACAGTGTCAAACTTGTATAGTTTTGACAAGGAAATGCTGATCCCGTCCTCGTTATGATCACTAGGCCTGTGAAAGAAATGGGAAGGTGACATGGATTATGTTTGCCAGCCAAGGGATCCTGCTGACTTACATAGGCACAGAGATATCACTAGTTATGACTTCTTCCCCAAGTAAGAGAACAATGGGTTATCATAAGTGTGTGGTAGGTAGGCCTGCAAACACCCACTTTCCCTTCCTATATTCATTCCATGATGGGTGCAGAGTGCATTGACAAAGAGTCTCTGTTGCATTGCAAAAAGTTGGGTGCAGGACGACCAGCACTGGGAGCAGAACATTGTATATTTATCCAGTTTGGTCATTCAGCTGTGGCCAGTTCTGAGTCTATAACGTTGTTTGCTTGTAGTGAGAACTAACCTGTTGATTTCATATCTATTTTTGTTGGGTCCGTTCCTGGCATATTGTTGAATGCTTAGGTGTCACTGACAGTCAAACTTGTGGTAAATCATCCTTGTCATCAAAAAGTATTCTAATGACCAAGCAACAGCAACGTCTACTTTCAAGAGCATACAACTTACAGAGTTAATGAGGACAAATTGAGATTCCCTAAGTATCCAAACTGCTGCAATCATTGTAGTCACCGCAGGAGCCCAGTCTGTAATGTGGCACTTAGGATGTTCTCACAGCCTAAGGGTCTAAATTCATGTGATTTGGGGCTTGTTATTTGCTTATACGCTAAGAAGAGAAGAAAATGAAGGCAGATTGAGCAATATAGCCATCTCATATTTTTACCATGAAAGTTTCCAAAATCAAATTCTACACATTTGACAGGAAGCTTGGTTTTAAGCCAGGATCTCAAAGGCCTGTGGGGACCAGACCAGGAACATAAATGAGAAAAGTGGGCTGAGGGGAGACTGGGGTGAAATGGAAATAATGTGTTCATCTTCAGAGGCCAGAAATTCCTCAACTGCAGCCAAATGACGGCCCTTTGGGAATGCAGGCACAGTGTGACTACTATCCTATCATTTTTCAAAAAAAGCTGGAAATCTAGATTTTTTTTTTCTGAAAAACGTTCTGATTTTTAAATGTCAGCCACACATGTTCAGAGGGTGGGTTTGGCCCGCAGATCGTTAGTCTCTGGTTTAGTAGAAAGGGCGATAGACTAGAAATCAGAAGACCTGGGTTCAAACTTGATTATCCTCTATAGCTGTGAGATCTTCGACAAGTCACTTAATCTTTCTGGGCTCCTGCTTCCTCGTCTGTAAGATGGAGGTAAAAATGCTTACCGTGATTGTGCCACAGACCCGTGTGGGTGAAATGAATAGTGTATGTGAAAGGACTTTAACTGAGGCTACTTGTTAGACAATTGTCCAAGTTGGTGAATGTTGGTTTGATACACATTAGGGATGATGGCAAGGTTAACTGTTTCTCAACCTGCTTCGTGAGCCTAAGGAAAAGACCCAAAAGAATTTTTAAAACTTTAAAGCCAAAGTGTGACCAACCCTTCCAAGTCAGGCCCCAACAAAGGTCCTTCAGCCCGGTGTCATTCCAGCCAATAGAACGAGGCCTAGTTCTGTTTAGAAGCAAAGAAAAGCTTTGTTGTGTGCTCAAAGAACGGAGAGGTGCTAGCCTGCTCTAGAAAACACGCTCTCCCTGAGAGGCCATGGGTGGGGCTCCTTTATACTGTTCTCAGCAGTGAGGCAGTGAGGGGGTGGAGTTCTCGTGAGTCCCGCGCAGGCGTGTTGCTCGCAGCTCCAGGTGGCGGTTTCGGGCGCAGCTATTCTGCACACAGCCCGCTGCCGCCATCTTGAACTGAGGTGTCTGCGCAGCGATTTTGTACCAGGAACTCTGTTCTGAAGTGCCCGGTGCCAGGCCTCTGCACGTGGTACCTCTGAGCAAGGGAAACCAGACTAAGCACAAAGGAAAAGAAAAAAGGTTAGACTTTATTTTATTACCCAGATTCTATTTTTTATTTCCCAGGAATCGTTAATGGGCTTTGCGGGTGGCAAAAGGACTTTCACATTTGGGCAAGATGTTAGAGGTCATGAGCCAAGGCAACATCCCTAGACTAAAATCTGCTTGTGCTTGAAGAGAAGACATGGTCGTCTTAAGTCAATAGCCAGAAATGAATTCTTGAGCAGAGGTGGGATCCTGTGGTAGGACGGGGAGCCCTGGGCATCTACCCAGGCCACTCCTCAGCTCTGCGGGAGCAACCTTAGAGTCTCCAGCTCTGGGCACATGGACAATGCAGATTACATGGGATAAGCCTGGGAGTAAAGTTTAAAGCATACTTCACGCTACATTCACCTGTCATGAAGAAGCTCAGGGAAGCCATAGGTTGCAGATTTCAGTTCAGTGGCTACATGAATAATTCATCAGTCATTTTGTCAGGTTGCAGAAACTGTTTTTTCTCTCTCAAATGCTTAGACCTAGCTGTGAAGAATTAACTGGCAAGAAAGGGAGTATTTGCACGCTTTGCTGAAAGGCTCAGAAGTGGCAGATGGAGAAATGTGTCTTCTTGAACTCATTTTTCTAACTTACCTGCTGTTCCTTGGTTCCGCCCTATTTGACTGCATTTTCTTAGTCATTGATTAAGTGGACTAGATTTGGATGATTTACTATTTAAATAAGAGGGTGGTGTTGATTCTCAGAAAATCACATTCCTACCCTTGTAAAACTTGCCTTCTCTTCCTTTATAAAAACACATCTTCTTTAGGAGGTCGTTATGATCCTGAAAAGTTGCTTACATTGTTCTGCAGTTTCGGCTATAATGTGTAAAGCATATACAGATAAAATGATATAATATTGGGGATTTGTTTTAACAAATTTAGTTGTGTGTGTGCTTAAGTGTATGAGGGAGTATGAATTAAACAAGATCAGCCAGGAATTGATAATTGTTGAAGCTGGATGATGCGTACATTGGGGTTCACGATACTATTTTCTCAAATAATATGTAGAAAGTGAAAAAGCAAATTATTTTGTGCTATATTTAAAACAGATAACCAACAAGGACCTACTGCATAGCACAGGGAACTCCGGTCAATACTCTGTAATAACATAAATGAGAGAAGAATTAGAAAAAGAATAGATACATGTATATATATAACTGAATCACTTTGTTGTATACCTGAAACTAACACAAATTGTAACTCAGCTATACTCCAATATAAAAATGTTTTTAAAAGTAAATTATTTGGCATGGTGTTATAAGTGATGTTTTATTAGTTTACTCACCACCCCCCATCCATGGAACTTCGTTTTTATTTTTAAATTATTAATTATATACTCATTGTGAAAAATTGGAAGAATACAGAATATATAAACAGTAAAAGTCCCCATTCACATTTCACTGTGACCTTTTCCCATCCAACATGCCTCCCTAGAAGTAGCCACAGCAAATTTAGCTGTATCTTCTTTCAGAGCTTTCTGTATACACATACAGATGTATGTTGAAATGAATGTTTTTTTTAAAAAATAGAATTTCTGTAGTATAAAGGGCAGTTTGATTTTATAGAAGGATCAATTTCTTCCCAAGTAAAACATGTCTCCAACCCTATAATGTAAATCAAGTGGAAAAATAGGTATCACTTAATATCATTTTGTGTTTTGGCAGATTTTGCACTAACTATAAAGAAATTTAGTCCTTTTATTAATAGGATAAACTTTAATTAAATCAGAGAATGCAGTGAATGCATCTGAAATGCTTCCAATGCTGATTACTTTAAAGTATGGCCACCAAAAGCAACTTAAAGCAACTTAAAAAAAAAATCGATCAGTGACATCTTTTAGTTGAATACCTTTTCAGATGCACATTCCAGAGGAAAAGCAAACCCATTTAAGCTGAAGAAATCAGCTTGTAATTTTGGTTAATTTTTAAAGAGTGAGGAGAAAAGGAATCATCTTGTGGTGATGTTTAGCACTGTTCATACTGGTGGCAACATAGGAATTCAGATTCATTAACTCTTACTGAATGATGAGTGGTAGAAGCTCTCAATATATTTTGAAAGGATGCTCTGTCTCCTTTTTTATTGTGTAACATCTCTGACTACCCCTCCCCACCTCCCCATCCTGTTCAATTTTATGTAAACTTTTGAATATAGGCTCTGTTTTTCCCAGAGGCCTCATATTTACTTCCAGCAACGGCGAGAAACACAGATCTTAAGAGCGACCCTTCTTTGTTTTCTTTCTGATTCACTTTTAAGGCTCATGAAAGGCACTAGGCTGACAGCTTTGGAGGCTCCAGACCTGTTTCTCTGTGTGCCATGTGCAGCACGGCACATCTCTGTTGCATTAGCAGTAGTCCTCCCTTTGCACCTGCAGGAACCAGCATGGGGCAAAGGCCAGGCTGTTCCATCCTTGGTGCTTCTCCTGAAAGGAAGCAATTAGCCAGGATTCAGGGACAGGCCCTCTCTGTTTCTTATAACACTTATCTACTACCCCTTCCATGACACACACACACACACTCATTTATACACAAAGTCTCTAATTGGCTCATAGGAACTGGTACTTGGATATTGTGTTCAAAGAGACCCATTTACTGAGGAAGCACATAGTAAATATTTGCCATGTATACAGCCTTGAATACATTAGAATCTGTGTAAGTGGTCCACAAATCCATATGCAGATTGAATAATCAATATATGTCATATTTATATGTATGTAAGGCACTAATGAATTCACAGTAGCTTTTTAATTTGTTTTATTTAAAATTGTAGTAAACTATATATAACATAAAATCTATCATTTTAACCATTTTAAGTGTACAATTCAGTGGCATTAATTAAATTCACAATGTTGTGCAACCGTTACCACTATCTGTTTCCAAAATGTTTTCATCATCCCAAACAGAAACTCTGTAAACATTAAGCAATAGTACTTCACTCTCTTCTCCCCTAGCACCTGGTAACCTCATATATACTTTGCTTTATGAATTTGCCTATTCTGGATATTTCATGTAAGTCAAATCATACAATATTTGTCCTTTTGTGTCTGGCTTATTTCACCTAGTGTAATGTCTTAAAGGTTCATCCATGTTGAAGCATGTGTCAGAACTTCATTCCTTGTGATGGCTTAATAATAATCCATTGTGTCTATATGCAACATTAAGTTTATCCATTCATCTGTTTACAGACATTTGGGTTGTTTCTACCTTTTGGCTGTTGTGAATAATGCTGCTAAGAACATTGACATACAAGTATCTGATTCTGTTGGGTATATACATCAGAGTGGAATAGCCAGATCATATGGTAATTCCATGTTTAACTTTTTCAGGAGGCACCAAGATGTTTTCCACAGTGGCTCTACCATCTTACATTCCCAGCAACAATATATAATGGTTCCAGTTTCTCTATACCCTAACCAACACTTATTTTCCTTTTTTTTTTTTTTGTAAGCCTTCCTAGTAGATATGAAGTACATAGTAGTTTTTTGTCACATATTTTATCAATCCACTAGTATTGTGTGTGTGTGTGTGTAGGAGGGTCTATGAAATAGTTGACATTTATTTTATTTTATTTTAATTTTATTTTTTTAACCAACACTTTTTAATGTAATAGCACACTGAATTAATATACATCTTTAATTTACCATCATGTCATTGCCAGTAGCTTGGACGTAGATTATATAAAGTCCTAAACTCAATCATGAAGTCCTTCACTCAGTAACAAATATCCTAAATAACCTTACAAAAAATCCGGGGGAGGTGCCAAAATTTTTTTAATGGTCTCTAATATCAGTAGATTTCTGTTTCTAGCGAAAACAAGCTGGATAAAACAGTTTCTGGAGATGATAAGCAGTTCTGTTGTATTGAAAATTTGGAACATGTAAAAATTCACTTTTAAAACTAAAATACAAAATCCTCCAACTTACATTCTAAAAGTTTGTTTTATTTTTTAATTTAATTTTATTTTATTAAGCTCTTTATTGGAATATAATTCCTTTACACTCTTGTACCAGCTTTTGAGGTACACCAAAGTGAATCAGCTGTATTTATACATATATCCCCATATCCCCTCCCTCCCATGACTCCTTCTCACCCTCTGATCCCAGCCCTCTAAGTCATCACCCATGATCGAGTTGATCTCCCTTTGTTATACAGCAACTTCCCACTAGCTATCTATTTTATAGTTGGTAGTGTATATATGTCGATGCTACTCTCTCACTTCGTCCCAGCTTCCCCTTCGCCCCCAGCCCCATGTACTCCAGTCCATTCTCTACATCTGCATCCTTATTCTTGCCCTGTCACTGGGTTCATCAGCACCATTTTTTTTTTTTTTTTTTAGATTCTGTATATATGAGTTAGCATACAGTATTTGTTTTTCTCTTTCTGGCTTACTTCACTCTGTGTGACAGACTCTACATCTATCCACCTCATTACATATAGCTCCATTTCATTCCTTTTTATGGCTGAGTAATATTGCATTGTATATATATGCCACATCTTCTTTATCCATTCATCTGTTGATGGGTGGTAAGGTTGCTTCCATGTCCTGGCTATTGTAAATAGTGCTGCAATGAACATTACAGTACATGTTTCTTTTTGGATTATGGTTTTCTCTGGGTATATGCCTAGTAGTGGGATTACTGGATCATATGGTAGTTCTATTTTTAGTTTTTTAAGGAACCTCCAAACTGTTTTCCATAGTGGCTGTACCAACTTACATTCCCACCAACAGTGCAGGAGAGTTCCCATTTCTCCACACCCTCTCCAGCATTGATTGTTTCTAGATTTTTTGATGATGGCCATTCTGACCGATGTGAGGTGATACCTCATTGTGGCTTTGACTTGCATTTGTCTAATAATTAGGGATGTTGAGCATCTTTTCATGTGTTTGTTGGCCATCTGTATGTCTTTTTTTTTTTAAGAACTTTTATTGAGATACAGTTAACAAACAATAAACAGCATATATTTAGAGTGTACAGTTTGGTATCCCAATCTCCCAGTTCATTCCCCCAACCCTCCCTGCTTTCCCCACTTGGTGTCCATATGTTTGTTCTCTACATCTGCGTCTCTATTTCTGCCTTGCATTTCTTCTTTCATAGTTGTTAGCATTTGCCTTATGTATTGAGGTGCTCCTATATTGGGTGCATATAAACTCATAATTGTTATCTCCTCTTCTTGGATTGGTCCCTTGATTTTTATGTAATGTCCTTTCTTGTCTCTTCTAACATTTTTTATTTTAAAGTCTATTTTATCTGATATGAGTATTGCTACTCCAGCTTTCTTTTGATTTCCATTTGCATGGAATATCTTTTCCCGTCCCCTCACTTTCAGTCTGTATGTGTCCCTAGGTCTGAAGTGAGTCTCTTGTAGACAGCACATATATGGGTCTTGTTTTTGTATCCATTCAGCCAGTCTGGACTTTTGGTTGGTGAATTTAGTCCATTTACTTTCAAGGTAATTATCGCTATGTTCCTATTCCCATTTTCTTAATTGTTTTGTTTTTGTTTTTGTTTTTGTAGGCCCTTTTCTTCTCTTATGTTTCCCGCTTAGAGACATTCCTTTAGCATTTGTTGTAGGGCTGGTTTGGTGGTGCTGAATTCTCTTAGCTGTTGCTTGTCTGGAAAGCTTTTGATTTCTCCGTTGAATGTGAATGAGATCCTTGCTGGGTAGAGTATTCTTGGTTGTAGGTTCTTCCCTTTCATCACTTGAAATATATCATGTCACTCCCTTCTGGCTTGCAGAGTTTCTACTGAGAAATCAGCTGTTACCCTTATGGGAGGTCCCTTGTATGTTATTTGTCGTTTTTCCCTTGTTGCTTTTAATAACTTTTCTCTGTCTTTAATTTTTGTTAATTTGACTACTATATGTCTTGGTGTGTTTCTCCTTGGGTTTATCCTGCCTGTGACTCTCTGTGCTTCCTGAACTTGGGTCGCTATTTCCTTTCCCATGTTAGGGAAGTTTTCAACTATAATCTCTTCCAATATTTTCTCAGGTCCTTTCTCTCTCTCTTCTCCTTCTGGGACCCCTATAATGTGAATGTTGGTGCATTTAACGTTGTCCCAGAGGTCTCTTAGGCTGTCTTCATTTCTTTTCATTCTTTTTTCTTTATTCTTTTCCATATCAGTGATTATCACCATTCTGTCTTCCAGGTCACTTATTCGCCCTTCTGCCTCAGTTAATCTGCTATTGGTTCCTTCTAGTGTATTGTTCATTTCAGTTATTGTGTTGCATATCTCTGTTTGTTTGCTCTTTAATTCTTCTAGGTCTTTGGTAAACTTTTTGATCTTTGCATCCAGTCTTTTTTCAAAGTCCTGGATCATCTTCACCATTATTCTGAATTCTTTTTCTGGAAGGGTGCCCATCTTCTCTTCATTTAGTTGTTTTTCTGGGGTTTTATCCTGTCCCTTCATCTGGTACAAAGTCCTCTGCTTTTTCATTTTCTCTGTCTTTCTGTGGCTGTGGTTTTCAGTTCCAAAAGACGAAATACTGTGGATACTGCTTAATTCTGCTGTCTGCCCTCTTGTGGAGGAAGCTATTTAGGAGGCTCATGGGTGCTTCCTGATGGGAGGGACTGATGGTGGGTTGGGCTGGGTGGTGGAGCTCAGTAAAACTTTAATCTGCTTGTCTGCTAATGGGTGGGGCTGTGTTCCCACCTTGTTGGTTGTTTGGCCTGAGGCTACCCAGCACTGGAGCTTACAGGCTCTTTGCTGGGGCTAATGGTGGACTCTGGGAGGCTTCATGCCAATGAGCACTTCCCAGAACCCCTGCTGCCCGTGTCCCTGTCCCCTTGGTGAGCCACAGCTGCCCCCCACCTCTGCAGGCAACCCTCCAACACCAGCAGGTAGGTCTGGGTCAGTCTCCTATGGGGTCAGTGCTCCTTCTCCCTGGGTCCTGGTGAGCACACTTTGTTGTGTGCCCTCCAAGAGTGGAGTCTCTGTTTCCCCCAGTCCTGTGGAGTTCCTGTAATCAAATCCCGCTGGCTTTCAAAGTCTGATTCTCTGGGGATTCCTCCTCCTATTGCTGGACTCCCAGTTTGGGAAGCCTGACGTGGGGTTCAGAACTCTCACTTTAGTGGGTGGACTTCTGCAGTATAACTGTTCTCCAGTTTGTGAGTCACCCACCCAGCATTTATGGGATTTGATTTTAACACGATTGTGCCCTTCCTACCGTCTCATTGCGACTCCTCCTTTGTCTCTGGATGTGGGGTGTCTTTTTTGGTGAGTTCCAGTGTCTTTCTGTCGATGATTGTTCAGCAGTTAGTTGTAATTCCAGTGCTCTTGCAAGAGGGAGTGAGCACAAGTCCGCATACTCCGCCATCTTGATCCTATCTCTCTCTGTATGTCTTCTTTTGAGAAATGTCTATTTAGATCTTCCACCCATTTGTGGATTGGGTTACTTGCTTTTTTGGTATTAAGCTGTATGAGCTGCTTGTATATTTTGGAGATTAATCCTTTGTCTGTTGCTTCGTTGGCAAGTATTTTCTCCCATTCTGAGGGTTGTCTTCTTGTTTGGTTTACGGTTTCTTTCACTGTGCAAAAGCTTTTAAGTTTCATTAGGTCCCATTTGTTTATTCTTGATTTTATTTCCATGATTCTAGGAGGTGGGTCAAAAAGGATCTTGCTTTGATGTATGTCATAGAGTGTTCTGCCTATATTTTCCTCTAGGAGTTTTATAGTGTCTGGCCTTACATTTAGATCTTTAATCCATTTGGAGTTTATTTTTGTGTATGGTGTTAGGAAGGGTTCTAATTTCATTCTTTGACGTGTAGCTGTCCAATTTTCCCGGCACCACTTATTGAAGAGGCTGTCTTTTTTCCATTGTATATTCTTGCCTCCTTTGTCAAAGATAAGGTGCCCATATGTGCTTGGGTTTACCTCTGAGTTCTCTATTCTGTTCCATTGATCTTCCTTTCTGTTTTTGTGCCAGTACCATACTGTGTTGATCACTGTGGCCTTGTAGTATAGTTTGAAGTCAGGAAGCCTGATTCCAGCAATTCCATCTTTCCTTCCCAAGATTGCTTTGGCTATTCGGGGTCTTTTGCGTTTCCATACAAATTGTAAGATTTCTTGTTCTAGTTCTGTGAAAAATTCCATTGGTAATTTGATTGGGATTGCATTGAATCTGTAAATTGCTTTGGGTAGTATAGTCAATTTTACAATGTTGATTCTTCCAATCCAAGAACATGGTATGTTTCTCCATCTGTTTGAATATTTTACATTTAAATGGTATTCTTGGGACTTTCCTGGTGGCAAAGTGGTTAAGAATCCACCTGCCAATACAGGGGACACAGGTTCGATCCCTGGTCTGGGAAGATCTCACATGCCACGGAGCAACTAAGCCCGTATGCCACAACTACTGAGCCTGTGCTCTAGAACCAGAGAGCCACAACTACTGCAGCCCATGAGACTGGAGCCTGTGCTCCGCAACAAGGGAAGCCACCACACTGAGAAGCCTGCGCACTGCAACAAAGAGTTGCCCCCTCTTGCCATAACTAGAAAAAGCTGGTGCACACCAACGAAGACCCAATGCAGTCAAAAATAAATAAAATAATAAATAAATCTTTTAAAGAAGATATTCTCAAATTCAAAAATATTAGGACATCTAATTTTATTTATATATTTATATTTTTGGCTGCGTTGGATCTGGGTTGCTGCACGCCACCTTACTTGCCCCATGGCATGTGGGAGCTTAGTTCTGCGACTGGGGATTGGATCTATGTCCCCTACATTGGAAGGTGGATTCTTAACCACTGGACCACCAGCGAAGTCCTGACCTCTAATTTAGATGAAACATTTTTAGAATTACTCCACGTTGCATATTTCAGAAATATTTCATATAATCCTCACAGTAAAATTGTGAAGTAGGTATTATTGTCCCCATACAGAGAAACTGAGGCTCTGAGAAGTTAAACAATTTCAGAAAACAGTTGTCAAACCCAGTTTGTCCAGTTCCCAATTCCCAATAGTCTTTCTTCTACATTACCCTAATTACCTTTCTGGATATGGACTGCTAGAGCTGGAAGGAAAGCAGGATGCAGGCTTATTTTTTTTCCCCCAGTTTTCATGTATCTACTCTCCATGCCATGACCTACTCGTTTACAGTGTTTTTGCTCCTTCACCATATCTCTATACCAAATTCTCTTTTATTTTGATCAAGGATTTCCTATGATAAATAGAAAATAATCTGAAATATAGAATATTGAAAAATAGAGACAAGAAATAAATCTGAATCCTAATACCATGATATAGTTGTATAACATGATGTAGTTGTATAATAAATATATACACATATATATACACACACACATATTTACATGTGTACATACAATAGTATGTGTGAGGGTAGGAGATAGAAACAAAGAAAGAGAGAAATGTAGAATTCTTTATCTTTTTATTTGGGACTCTCACTAGTGAGGGTAGGCTTAACAGGCAAATAATACAGATCATTTCCTTGGAAAACCTTGCAGAGTTCGTTTCTTCTCTCTCCAGTACTCCATAGTAAGCATAATAATAATGGTCTCATTGGGAGAGGGGCTCAGAAAGAGGCTGCTCCCTCTAAGGCCCCAGTCTCTGGGCTGCCCCGTGTGGTGTGAGTAATAGAGGAAGTTTAAAATCCTGGCTCATCGCCCACATAGCCTCTCCCTCTTTCGGTGCCTCTGCAACAGGCAGTGGAGAGACGCCCTGCGGGCCACCTAAGGCGCTCAGGGATAACAAGCACCCTCAGGCACTCGGGCGGGGCTCGATTAAAACTCCTTGCAACGCCAGCAGCAGGGAGGCTGCCGAGAGAAAAAAAAAACCAGCATCAAAAAGAAAAAACCCCGAGAGAGGCCCAACTCTAAGACTTTCTGTGTACGCCTGAGCCACCAGCGCCCTCTGCAACAGGCACCTCCAAGCCTGACTGAAACAACAGTGCGCCACTGCTCACTCACTCCCAGGAGAAGGAGCCACTATTGTACCCTCTCCCTCCCCACACACCGAGGCTTACAGACGAACAATAAAGGAACCTCTGCTGGTCACAGAATAACGCAAAAAAAAAAAAACCCAAGGCAAGGAGAAGGACACTTACAGCTGAGACGCTAAGGAAACAGAAATAGTACTATCAATACCTATTGAACTGGTCCATTCTGGGATCAGTTCTGGATTTTTTTTTTTTCTTTCTCTCTCTCTTTTTTTTTTTTTTTTGATTTATTAAATACAATCTTAGCCCTAAGGGATCTACAAGTTTTACAACATAATTTTTTAAGGATATTTTTTATTCTTTTTTTTTTTTTTTTTGCCTTTTTATATACTTCTATATCTAGCTAAGTTTTTGGTAGTACGGACAAAATATCTTTCATACTTTCCTTTCATCCCTTTCTTTTATACACTTCTATTCCTTTCTTTTTCTTTGCATATTTCCAACCACATTACACTCTTCTGTTCCCCTTTCTTCCAGCCATTTTAAGTGTATTTTATCTTAACATACTTATAAGCAACACTATCGGTCTGTTCAGACTCCTTGCTCTATTCTCCAGATGATGCACTGCCTTGGTATTAATATTAGGCTTTTGTCTTTATCTTAGTTCTTAGTACAGTTGTCTGATTACATTCTGAGAATCTCCATTCTCTCTGGTGGTACTCCAGCTCATTTCTATATTTGATCCTAGCTTACAAAATCTCCCTGGATTGATGTTTGTATGTGTAGGGTGTTATTTGTTGTTTGTTTGCTTTTGCTTTTGTCTCTGATTTGTTCTGTTTCAGTTGTCAATTTCTGCTGGGTTTCTCTTTGAATATCTGATAGCACACTGGGATTCTGTCAGGTCTTTCTAGAGCCTTATGTCCTAACGGATTCAGTAATTGTGTGTCTTATACATGTATGTGTTTCCTAGACTGAATATTCGTTTAATCCAATACTTGGACATTAGTCTGAGGCTTGGACAGTCTTCTATAAACACCTCTATCACCAGGACAAGCAACCCCAAAAGCTTGGACAACCATGAGGAATCAAAGAAACCCCATGCAGGCAAAGGAGCAGGAAAAAAACCCACAAGACCAAATAAATGAGGAGGAAATAGGAAAAATGCCTGAAAAAGAATTTAGAGTAATGATAGTAAAAATGATACAAAATCTTGATAACAAAATAGAGAAAGTACAAGAAACAGTTCATAAGAACTCAGAAAAACAAACAGCAATGGATAACAAAATAACTGAAATTAAAAATACTCTAGATGCTATAACCAGCAGAATGACTGAGGCAGAAGAACGAATAAGTGAGTTGGAGGATAGAATGGGAGAAATAAACACCACATAGCAGGAAAAAGAAAAAAAAAATAAAAAGACTAGAAGACAGCCTCAGAGACCTCAGTGATAACCTTAAACGTACCAACATTCGAATTATAGGCATCCCAGAAGAAGAAGAAAACAAGAAAGGGTCTGAGAAAATCTTTGAAGAGGTTCTAGTGGAAAACTTCCCCAACATGGGAAAGGAAATAATGAACCAAGTCCAAGAAGCACAGAGAGTCCCATACAGAATAAACCCAAGGAGAAATACACCAAGACACATATTAATCAAACTAACGACAATTCAACACAAAGAAAAAATATTAAAAGCAGCAAGAGAAAAGCAACAAACAACATATAAGGGAAAACCCATAAGGATAACAGCTGACCTTTCTACAGAAACTCTGCAGGCCAGAAGGGAATGGCAGGATATACTGAAAGTCCTGAAAGAGAGAAACCTACAGCCAAGAATACTCTACCCAGCAAGAATCTCATTCAGATTTGAGGGAGAAATCAAAAGCTTTCCAGACAAGCAAAAGTTAAGAGAATTCAGCACCACCAAACCAGCCTTACAACAAGTGCTAAAGGAACTTCTCTAAGTAGGAAACACAGGAAAAGGAAAACACCTACAAATACAAACCCAAAACAATTCAGAAAATGGTAATTGGAACACACATGTCAATAATCACTTTAAATGTAAATGGATTAAATGCTCCAACCAAAAGACACAGACTGGCTGAATGGATACAAAAACAAGACCCTTCTATATGCTGCCTACAAGAAACCCACTTCAGACCAAGGGATACATATAGACTGAAAGTGAAGGGATGGAAAAAGATATTCCATGCAAATGGAAGTCAAAAGAAAGCTGGAGTAGCAATACTCATATCAGACAAATTAGACTTGAAAGTAAAGACTATTAAAAGAGACAAGGAAGGGCACTACATAATGATCAAGGGATCCATCCAAGAAGAACATATCACAATGGTAAATATCTATGCCCCCAATATAGGAGCACCTCAATACATAAGGCAAATGCTAACAGCTATAAAAGGGGACATCGACAGCAACACAATTATAGTGGGAGACTTGAACACCCCACTTACATCAATGGACAGATCATCCAAACAGAAAATAAATAAAGACACACAAGCTTTCAATGACACATTAGACCATCTCGACTTAATTGATATTTATAGGACATTCCATCCAAAAATGACAGACTACACTTTCTTCTCAAGTGCACACGGAACATTTTCCAGGATAGATCACATCTTGGGTCACAAATCAAACCTCAGCAAATTCAAGAAAATTGAAATCATATCAAGCATCTTCTCAGACCACAACGCCATGAGACTAGATGTCAATTACAGGAAAAAAACTGCAAAAAATACAAACACATGGAGGCTAAACAATTCACTCTTAAACAACCAAGGAATCACTACAGAAATCAAAGAGGAAATCAAAAAATATCTAGAAACAAATGACAACGAAAACACAACAACCCAAAACCTATGGGACGCAGCAAAAGCAGTTCTAAGAGGGAAGTTTATAGCAATACAGTCCTACCTTAAGAAACAAGAAAATGATCGAATAAACAACCTAACCTTACACCTAAAACAACTAGAGAAAGAAGAACAAAGAAACCCCAAAGTGAGCAGAAGGAAAGAAATCATAAAGATCAGAGCAGAAATAAATGAAAAAGAAAGGAAAGAAACCATAAGAAAAATAAATGAAACTAAAAGCTGGTTCTTTGAGAAGATTAACAAAATTGATAAACCGTTAGCCAGACTCATCAAGAAAAAAAGGGAGAAGATGCAAATCAACAGAATTAGAAATGAAAAAGGAGAAGTCACAACGGACACCTCAGAAATACAAAACATCATGAGAGACTACTACAAGCAACTATATGCCAATCAATTGGATAACCTGGAAGAAATGGATACATTCTTAGAAAAATACAATCTTCCAAGACTGAACCAGGAAGAAATAGAAACCATGAACAGACCAATCACAAGTACAGAAATTGAGGCAGTGATTAAAAATCTCCCAACACACAAAAGCCCAGGACCAGATGGATTCACAGGCGAATTCTATCAAAGATTTAGAGAAGAGTCAACACCTGTCCTTCTCAAACTCTTCCAAAATATTGCAGAAGGCGGAGCACTCCCAAACTCATTCTACGAGGCTACCATCACCCTGATACCAAAACCAGGCAAAGATGTCACAAAAAAAGAAAACTACAGACCAATATCCCTGATGAATATAGATGCAAAAATCCTCAACAAAATACTAGCTAACAGACTGCAACAGTACATTAAAAAAATCATACACCACGATCAAGTGGGGTTTATCCCTGGGATGCAAGGATTCTTCAATATACGCAAATCAATCAATGTGATACATCATATCAACAAATTGAAGGATAAAAACCATATGATCATTTCAATAGATGCAGAAAAAGCTTTTGACAAAGTTCAACATCCATTTATGATAAAAGCTCTCCAGAAAATGGGCATAGAAGGAAATTACCTCAACATAATAAAAGCCATATATGACAAACCAAAAGCCAACATTGTTCTCAATGGAGAAAAACTGGAAGAATTCCCTCTAAGAACAGGAACAAGACAAGGGTGTCCACTCTCACCACTGTTATTCAACATAGTTTTGGAAGTGTTAGCCACAGCAATCAGAGAAGAAAAAGAAATTAAAGGAATCCAAATCGGCAAAGAAGAAGTAAAATTGTCACTCTTTGCAGATGACATGATATTATATATAGAAAACCCTAAAGACTCTACCAGAAAACTGCTAGCACTCATTGATGTGTTTAGTAAAGTAGCAGGATACAAAATTAATGCACAGAAATCTCTTGCATTCCTATACACTAACAACGGAAGAGCAGAAAGAGAAATTAAGGAAACTCTCCCATTCACCATTGCAACCAAAAGAATAAAATACCTAGGAATAAACCTGCCTAAGGAGGCAAAAGATCTGTATGCAGAAAACTTTAAGACATTGATGAAAGAAATCAAAGATGACACAAACAGATGGAGGGACATACCATGTTCCTGGATTGGAAGAATCAACATCGTGAAAATGACTGTACTACCCAAAGCAATTTACATATTCAATGCAATCCTGATCAAATTACCAATGGCATTTTTCACAGAACTAGAGCAAGAAATCTTATGATTTGTATGGAAACGCAAAAGACCCCGAATAGCCAAAGCAATCTTGAGAAGGAAAAATGGAGTTGGTGGAATCAGGCTTCCTGACTTCAAACTATACTACAAGGCCATAGTGATCAAGACAGTATGGTACTGGCACAAAAATAGAAAGGAAGATCAATGGAATAGAATAGAGAACTCAGAAGTAAGCCCAAACACATATGGGCACCTTATCTTTGACAAAGGAGGCACGAGTATACAATGGAAAAAAGACAGCCTCTTCAATAAGTGGTGCTGGGAAAATTGGACAGCAACATGTAAAAGAATGAAATTAGAACACTTCCTAACACCATACACAAAAATAAACTCCAAATGGATTAAAGACCTACATGTAAGGCCAGACACTATAAAACTCCTAGAGGAAAACATAGGCAGAACACTCTTTGACATACATCAAAGCAACATCCTTTTTGATCCACCTCCTAGAATCATGGAAATAAAATCAAGAATAAACGAATGGGACCTCTTGAAATGTAAAAGCTTTTGCACAGCAAAAGAAACCATAAACAAGACTAAAAGGCAACCCTCAGAATGGGAAAAAATAGTTGCCTATGAAACAACGGACAAAGGATTAATCTACAAAATATACAAGCAGCTCATGCAGCTTCATACCAAAAAAGCAAATAACCCAATCCACAAATGGGCAGAAGACCTAAATAGACATTTCTCCAAAGAAGACATCCAGATGGCCAACAAACACATGAAAAGATGCTCAACATCACTAATCATCAGAGAAATGCAAGTCAAAGCCACAATGAGGTATCACCTCACACCAATCAGAATGGCCATCATCACAAAGTCTGGAAACAACAAATGTTGGAGAGGGTGTGGAGAAAAGGGAACTCTCCTGCACTGTTGGTGGGACTGTAAGTTGGTACAGCCACTATGGAAAACAATTTGGAGGTTCCTTAAAAAACTACAAATAGAACTACCATATGATCCAGTCATCCCACTCCTGGGCATATACCCAAAGAAAACCATAATTCCAAAAGAAACTTGTACCATAATGTTTATTGCAGCACTCTTTACAATAGCCAGGACATGGAAGCAACCTAAATGCCCATCAACAAATGAATGGATACAGAAGATGTGGCATATATATACAACGGAATATTACTCAGCTATAAAAAGGGATGAGATGGAGCTATATGTAATGAGGTGGCTAGAACTACAATCTGTCATACAGAGTGAAGTAAGTCAGAAAGAGAAGGACAAATATTGTATGCTAACTCACATATACGGAATCTAAAAATGGTACTGATGAACTCAGTGACAAGAACAAGGACGCAGATACAGAGAATGGACTGGAGAACTCGAGGTATGGGAGGGGGCGGGGAGTGAAGGGAAAACTGAGACGAAGCGAGAGAGTAGCACAGACATATATATACTACCAACTGTAAAATAGTCAGTGGGAAGTTGTTGTATAACAAAGGGAGTCCAACTCGAGGATGGAAGATGCCTTAGAGGACTGGGGCGGGGAGGGTGGGGGGGACTCGAGGGGGGGGGCGTCAAGGAAGGGAGGGAATATGGGGATATGTGTATAAAAACAGTTGATTGAACCTGGTGTACCCCCCCAAAAAAAAAAAATCCTGGCTCATAGCAAAAATGTCAAAAACAGCCCTCTTGCTTTTTGTGAACTGCAAAATAAAATGCTCTCTCAGGTAGGGAAAGGCCCCCTTTGCAATATATGGATGGCATTTATATCCATTGACAGGGAGTTGGAAGTGTGGGGTCCACTGAGCCAGAAATATCAGCACTGCTCAGACTGTGTCAGATTAACTCAACAGAACATTCAGTGATAGGGCCTGCTTTTCATACATTCATTCATTCATTTCTTTTAAATTTATTTATTCATCCAATGAAACCATTATTATCTCACTTTAGTGCCAGACTTTGTTTTGGGGGCTGGGGATACAGAGAGGAGTGGGAAATAATACTGCTCCAGGGGAGCTTGCAGTGAAGTAGTGAGGAGAAGACAGGCAGGAAAACAGATAATAAGAGGCCTAAGTGCTGTTGCTCTGGGGCCACAGATAGACAATGGAGAGGGTGGGGTAGATGGCTTAGTGGGAATTCCTTTTGGATGATCAGGCCTGTAACTCAGCACAGAGGTCTAAAGGGGAAGAAAGCAACCATTGTGGCAACTATTCACCAGTAACACTGAACACCTACCAGGACCCTGAGTATATTATAACATAGCAGTCATAGTAATAACATAATAACTAGCGTTTATTGGATGATTCCTATGTGACAGTCAGTGTACTGAACATTTTTTAATAGACTATTTTTTAGAGCAACTTCAGGTTCACAGTAGAATTGAGGGGAAGGTACAAAGAGTTCCCATATACCCCCTCTCCTCACACAGGCACATTATCCCCCATTATCAACATCTCCCACCAGAGCAGGACATTTGTTACATTGATGAACCTGCGCTGACACATCATCACCATCCAAAGTCTATAGTTCACATTACTGTTCAAGCTTGGTGTTGTACATCCTGTGGGTTTTGACAAGAGCATGATGACCTGTATCCATTATTATAGTGTCACGTAGAATAATTTTAGTGCCCTAAAAGTCCTCTGTGCTCCGCTTAAGTATTTTATATATATTAAATCCTTTAATTGTCACACGAACCTTATAAGGTGCAGACAATTATTATCATTTTACAGATGGGAAAACAGAGGTACAGAGGTACAGATTTCAAGAGACTTGCCCAGCCAAGTATTCTGACTCCAAAACTCAGCGCAGCCACTTTCATTTCTCTTTATCACTCCACAAATCTTTGTCTACCTACTTATAGCTTATGTTATTGCAGTCATGCTGTATACCTAGATTTATAACCCGCTCCTTTCACTTAACAATATATTAATAGCGTTTTTACTGTTTCTACATCAAGTGCTTAATACATCTAACTTTTTCAAACTTATTAGAGAAAAAAATGTATAAAATATGTAAAATAATAAATAAAATTTAAAATCTTTGTAACCTTGGCTTTTAAATACAACTTCAAACACTATTTTAGTATAGTGTTCTTTTTAGGGCTTTTTCCTTTGCTCACTTTTCAAAATTTTTGCTTGGTGGATATTATGTTGTTGTTGTTGTTGTTGTTTAAATAAAATTCATGTAGGTTATGTTTTCATGGAATCCCTGAACCAAGCCTTATGTTGTGAAACTTTTTGAGAACATTGTCCACAGTAACAGTCACAGTAAGATTTTCAGGAGAGTGTGGAATCTGTGATTTGGTTCACTTGCTGTGCTGGATTCTGAATAAGTTATGGACGCTGGGTGACTCTTGAAAGCCCCATTCACTTTGCACCTTCACTCCTCTGTTCAACTGCAAGCTCCACGAGACATTGGCCATGCTGGTTTTGCTCACCACTTTATCCCCACTAAGCAGTACCTGGTGCTTAATAAATGTCTGGTCTTCCAGCTTTCCTTCTTATCCCTTCCCAAAGCAGTCTTATGCACAGAAATAAGGGTGTTGTCTGTAAAATTTAAATCAGATAACGTGTTATCCTTGTAAGCCACGGCAGAGTTTTAATTTTATTCTGATTGTAACATAAGACCTTGAGAAAGGCAGATGAGAAAGGAACCCAGAAGCATTAATGGCAGGGTTGGCTTTGGATAGGAGAGGTGTTTCCTCAGTCGTAGCTAGAGGAAGAAATGGGGGTAAGTGTAGTTTGCTTTGTAGATTAGTAATAGGAAGAGGAGTCGTTCTTGTTTGATGGCTTCTATTTTCTCAATTAGCTAAGCGGCAGGGTCACAGCTAAGGAGAGTAGGAGGTAGGAATAGACTTGAAATAGTTGTCTTAGAAAATAGGAGAGATTTCTAAAGAAATATAGTAGGATTTCTGTGCAAGGTTTGAAGATTCATTAGAGGTATGAAATTAGTAATTTAAAAGGGATCTAGTGTGCCCAGGTGTGGGATTCTCTGTCCTTAGCTGCATATAGTTGTTTTTTCCTACAGACCTCCCTCAAAAGAATCTTCCCTTTGTTTGAAGCCTAAGGCAAGGATTCACCTGGTATCCAGGAACCCACTTCAGGGGGCCCAAGAATCCCCTGAACTTGTATGCAAAATTTGTGCATATGTGCATTTTCTAGAGAATAGGTCCTTAGCTCTCATTAGATTTTCAAAGGAGTCTTTGAACCCCAAAAGATTAAGAACCACTGTTGAAATACCCTAATAGTACAGCCCTTCAGGACTGCCTCTCAGTCACCCTCATTGTCTCCCTAATTGTCTTCTAAGGAGGCCCATTAGGTAACTCACACCTAAACCCCTAGAATTTCAACTCCTGCATCTCTCAACTACAGCCAGTCACCACAGTAACTGATAGGGTGAGGGGACAGAGCCTTTACTTAAAAATATGACATACATCATCACCAGGAATATAGATATTCCTACTTTAATTTAACCAGTCTCCCCTTATCAATAAATATTGATGTTGTTTTCCAGTGTTGAATATACTATATCAAAGAGTATGAGCATTTAAAAAACTCCAAAGAGTTGTCACCAATCTATACTTCCATCAGTGATATGCGAACTTGCTTGTTTAACCACACTAGGAATTGTTGAGCCTTTTACTCATTGCCAATCTGATAGTTGAAAATGGTACACTGGTATCTTAGTTTGTTTTAAGTATGTCACCATAACCTGGGGTTCTTGGATCGGCAGCAGACTCTTAAGAAATTTTATGCAAATGGTTTGTGCTTCTGTGTATTTTTTAGCAACCAGGGGAGGGATGGGAGGAGCTTTCATAACCTTCCTCAGATTCTCCAGGGGAGTGTAGGCCTCCAGAATGTTACAAAACAAATCTGGGAGGGTTTTACAGCAAATCATTAAAGAAAAGTAGACAAAACAAACACAAAGGACAAAAATAACAAATGGGAAACTTGCAAAATTATAGCAATTGCACAAAATGCCCACAGCCCCCATCTGTAGCTCTGAACATCATTTCCTACCTGGCATCCCAAATTCTTGAGCCTATGCTAGTTTCCCTCCCATGGGATACTCCTGTTCTCTGGCACACAGAGACTATTTCTGTGTGTCTTAAAACTTTAAAAAAATGCATTTCTTACCTAAACCTTGGTTAAAAAATGGACATTCTGGGAAGTTACCCCATGTTTGTCAATGGCTCAAAAGACTCCTAGGTTGGGTCTAAATCCAGCTGATTTTCTTTGTGTTCACTTTAAAACTGTTGAGTACATATGAAGTTTAAATAAAGCATGTTTACAGGGTAGACTTTTCAATTTCTTTCATTTTGTAGAATTTTCTTTCTCCATAGATTCTATTTCAGTTCAAAAGAGGCTATTGAATTATGTTTTCCAGAATTTTCCTACTTTCTGGAAAACTCTTGTAACCTTAAGAAATGTCATTACAGACTGCTGACATAATTGAAGTTATTTTTTCAATATCCAAGTTCAACCACCGAATGCTTTTTTGTGTTCAGAAAGGGTGGTTCCGTGCCCTTGCCACCTGCAAGGACAGTGTCTCTTTTGTCATCTTGGAGGAAGTACATGGTTTGCCTTTTATTTACTATTGCCCTTCTGATTTTGTCTCTATCCATAATAAGGTAGGTGATATGATCCTGGAGTTACAATACCTATATGGGCTAAGGAAATTGAGGTAGAGGATTTGTCTCAGGAAATCAGTGATAAAGTGGGACTAGAAACTTAATCTTCTGAGTCCATTATCTTTCTGTGAGGGAGTATTGTGTAATAATGAGAATGCCTATCTAATGATAGATCTGGTTCTACAACTTCCTAGCTATAGGGATTGTTGCAAGGCTCTAGCCTCTGTGGGCCTCTGTTTCCTCATCTATAAAATGGAGATAATAATGCTTACTTTGCAGGGTGGTTGTAAGGATTAAAAGAGCTAATATCTGCAAAATGCCTGGCACATAGTCGATAAAAGGATAGGTCCATTCACCTATCTCACCACACTACACAGAAAAGCTCAACAAGGAAAGGAATACAGATTTTGTTTTGGTAGGGAAATTATACAATCTGAGATTATTTGGAGCTGGAAGAGCGCTTAGAGATCAAATAATTTATTAGCTTGTTTACACATGAGCAAATAGGCCCAGAGAGGGCTATGACATGCCCAAGGTCTCAAGGTAACACACATGGCCCGGTAAAGACACTTGTACTTAAGAGAGGAATATGTTTTTTAAGGAACGTTTGTTTCAGAGGTTGTATTAACATGTATTAAACATGAACTCTTTCAAAGTAAAATGCATTCCGTGTTAAAATAAGAATCCCCATGCTTAAAGCTCATCGGATAATGAGTGCAAACAAGTTACATTTAAGATGGTACCAAAGTGAAATAAAACAAAGTGGAATTTGTTTTTAAATTAAAGGGTAATATATATTTTAAAAATACAGTGATGTACAGATAATGAATCAGTGCATTAGTACATGTAGCTATTATACTGTATACCACATCGCTAACTTCCTTCACAACTGATGAAACAAATGGACTATCAAAATATTTAGGGGAATGTCAGACGAAATTTCACTTAAATTATTTCTTCTAGACTTTTTTCCCTACTCAAGATTAGTTTGGTTTGTCTACCATAAGAACAAAAATAAGCTTAATACATAGATAAATGCTTGTCTTCCTAGCACTACAGAGGAAACATTTGTTCCCCCAGATAACTCTTAAGTAAACTGCTGTCAAAACAATTAGTGTTATTTTTCTATTATGCTCCTATTTGAGAGTAAATAACCAGTTCATGAATATGTTAATTATCTAGTAGGTGGAGAAGATAAGGAGGGCCCTATATCTCCAGAAGCAACTGATAAATCATCAATTGCATACGAAAACACGAGAACTGGTTCTAAGCTGGATAGTGTATGTCCGCATTTCACCTATCCAGACTGACAGTTTACAGAGAACTGCAAGAGAAGTGACAATGTTTTGACAGAATTAACCACGAATAAACCTTCATTTGTGCAAGGCTGCTGCAATGAGAGTCTACTAGCTAACCTCATATTATATAGTTTTGTTTTATTTCATTGCCAACAAATGTCTTTTATTTTCACACTGTTTAGAATACACATTTTAGAATGTTGTAATGATTATTTTAAAGAACTGGGGAAGTGAGCCTAAACCATAGAGTATGCTCCATTAAAAAAAACTTAGCTTATGGTATTAGTGCTGGACAGATATTTTTTTCTATAAAGTCATGTTTTAAAAATAAATGATTGTGCTTATTTTAAGCTTAATTTGCCTTTAGTAATCATACCCAACTTTTGGCAGCTTTGAATGTGCCTTTTGAAATCTCCGGCACAGAATTCTTCACCATCCACAGTGGTTAAATGTTCTGCTGAAAGGGAACACATTTTGAGGGGGGAGCAAAGGTGGGGGTGGGGAGAAAACACAAAAAAGTGCTTTCCCTTCCTATTTTGAAGTGGCAAGATGTATTTTTCCATATTAAATATTTTGAAAAAGTTGAATGCAGCATTGTGCCAGATAATTAAAATGTAAATTTCAGTATCTATGCTTGCTTTGTGATTTTTTAAAATACATTTAAGTTAGTTGTCTTTTAAAACATGTGGTCAGCTGTTGTATTCACATATGGTCAAATGATCAAAGTCTGAACTCCTCTCTAATTGTCCCCCCGCTGCTCGTCTGCTCTGTCCGTGATCAAGGCCTCAGCAGGTGATGAGAAAGGCATGAGAACAGGCTGGAAGGAGAATGAGGCACTGAGAGGCCCAAGCTGAAAGAAATAAAGACTTCCAGTACATCACCCTGACAGTAAAGAGTGAAGGAAAAGTGACGTCTGGTTAGTAGTGCTTATATATTTTTTTGTTCGCCAATCTGCATACATTTTTTCCCTAGCTAAATGCAAATGGAGCCTAGCTGCTCCCAGAGATGGAGCCCCACACATCAGCGCCACCGCCAAAGAAGTGTTGCATTTGTTTACTTGCCTCGGGAGGAAGCTGCTAAGTCCCACAGTTTATAGTATTTCACATGTTTGTGGAAATCATTGCAATTCTTTTCACTTCTGCTTGTCATTGTTTGCCTAGAGTTCACTTTGCCAGATGGCGCTTTATTGTCACTAGTGGTTACACCTCGCTATTGGATCAGTTCAAGACCAAATGGTGTGAAGAGCTTTCATACTTAGAGGATTTCGTCAAACATTCATTCTCTGCTATTCAGGCTGCTGAAGCACTAATTCATAAACAAGCCGACTGACCTAGGAATGAAGGGAGGAGAAAAGGGCCCTGGTCTTTTTTCCCCTCTAAATTATTAATTTGCCTTCTATTTACAGTCCAAATTGGAATGAATCATAATTAAGCAGGAGTATCTTGCATAAACATACATAAGATGCTAAGGCTGGGCTTGGGAGGGGAGTGGGGGGGGACGGGGGAGGGGTGGTGATGGTGGTGGCAGAAAACAAGATACTGCATTATGTGAATTCTGCCAGAGCTTAAGGGGGTTTGCCAGTCCACACACAATCACAACCCATTATTTCCCCACAAGTCCCAATTCCTGATATTCTCTGGTCCTACCAGCCAGTTCTATCAGCAAATGCCATGAATGATCTCATCAAGATTGTTTTCTTTGGCATGTATATTCTGTGAAAGTTTCTGGATGTGAAATATTTTCAAATGTGAACAGGTTTTCAAGGTTGGGAAGGGACCTTTAAAATTCAAGAGATTCCATTCATCTTATGTAATTTTTAAAGGAGCTTTGGAGAGTCTGGCCAGATTCTGGGTGGGTGCATTTTTCTGCTTTAGGAATTGAATAGTTAGGGGCCTGAGATAGGTGGCATCATACTGTGTGTATGTTTTTAAAAAATTGACATGGTAGTTGCCTTTGTGAAGGCAAATTTCATTAATGAATCGCTTGGCTGCTGCTCCAAGCTCTGGAACTTGTCTTCCTTTCTTCATCAAACCTATTTAAATGGCTGAAAAGATGGTGTGTGGTGCAGTGAAACTAAGACAAGGACAGCAGGAAAAGGGTTACACAAACAATGACTCAATTGCTCTGTCTAATTTTGTTTCTTATTAAATATGAGGCCCTGTAGTTGTTGCCCTAGTTTTCTTTTTCCTTGGGATGGGAGTATCGCTTTACCTAACTACTCAAAGTGATGTTGAAAGGACAAAGAAAAGCACCGATGTGAAGAGGGAGGTTCTTTGGCAGAAGGCAGGTGCTGAGGGATTTGGAGGTTATTATAGAAAAAAATCCTTGAAGCCCTTGGTGCAATGCCTTGGTGTAGTAAGAAAGGCAAACAGGATAATGGATTGTATCAACAGAGGGAGCAAACCTAAATCAAAAGACGTGATCTTGTTACTGTATGGCCTGATATTGTTCCTCTACAAAGAGCTGGTTGGCGCTAATCAAACACACTGCACTGCTGGCCTAATCGCCTTGTCCTCAGAAGCCTATTGTCCTGGGTAAGGCCCAGTTCACAGAACAGCCCGGATGAGGATACCCACTTTTCCAATGAAGGAAATGGAATGAGAGGTGTAGGCTTTTTCCTTCATTACTTTTTTTTTTTTGCCTTGAGGTACAATGCAAAATTATGTAATAATAGTATCCCCGGGGCCTGACCCAAACCTGGAGAAAGCCACAGCAGTGGGGATTGCAGCTCTGCTTGGGAAGTAAGCACAGCTGTGAGGAACAAAGCATCCACTGGGGCCCTCTGGTTTTTCCACACAACATTTCTGGACTGCGGCTCTTTGCTATGCTAAGTGGGCTACCAAGTAATTGGGCCTACCCTTATCGAGGGGAGGAGACAGAAAGCTGGAAGGGCATAGTGAGAAAACAGGAACTGTTAAGCTAGGGATTCTGGTGGGGGTGAGGGTGAGGGGATGAGGACGTTGCTTTCACCCAGCTCCTGGAAACAACACTATGAAGTAGGTAGAGAGAGTTAGTTTTAATATTAAACCAAAAGTCTTGACATTTTCCCTTTGAAAGTGGGACAAAATACTGACTAAATAGTAAGTGTCTGGAGTTAGGAGGAAGCTTTTGTGCACTTTGGCAAGTCACCTTTGGGGGCCTCGGTTTCCTCTGAAAAATTGAGGGGAGGATTTTGACTTGAAATCTAAGTCGCCTTCCATTTCTGACATTTTGCAAGTCTGCATCCTTATGCTGTTTTGATTTTCACCTTTCTGTAAGAGTCTGTGGGTGGGGTGGATGGGGCTAACTGATCCAGCTATACTGACTCTCTGAATGACTTGAATCAGCTCAGGTACAGAATTTGATTAAACTGTTTGAATCTCTTGTACTCTACACAGGAACCTTCTTTTGGTCAACAGACTTATGAAGAATGAGTGACAGGTTAAAAAGTGCCTGCTCCTTTAGCCATCAGCTTTAAGGGTAGAATCGCTGGAGGTTTAGAGCTGCTACATTTTACAGCTGTTTTAGAGGCTGTCCCCCACTGTTCCTCTCTCCTTGAAAGGTTCAGAGATTCCTGGCTTTGGGTTCGTATGGCTGAGGCCAATCAGATGCTTTCGTCAGCTCACCATTGGATGTTGAGTGATATATTGCCACCAGTTAAAATTTGACCTACTCAATGACCCTCTTGCAAACATTAATTGTGCAGAACATCTTTCTCCTCCAACAAGAATATCTTCTTGAAAAGGCCACTCATTTACTTAAGACTTAGTCCAACTCATCCAACTTTGTTACAAAGCTTATCTTATGCTACTTTGTGCAAGGGTTCCTGGAGGAAAGAATCACATATGCCTAAAATAAAGGTTAGAAAGAGACTGTTTTCCTCAGAGAGTTTGCAAACGATTACTAGAAAGGACCTTCTGAACGTCTATGAGATACTTATTTACCATAACAAAAACACAGCCCTAATCATCAGAGAATAGAAAGATGTATAACTAAGGCTTTACTTTAGACGTGAAGGATTTTGTATAAAAGCTTTGATTTGCCATGGGAAAGGAACGGCAAATTTTAAAGTGTAGAGAAATATCAAAACAGAATAAGCAGTGATGGTCTGTTTTTTCAAACTGGTTGATGGTTAAAGATAGACTCTTTTTACTTAAGAAGAAAACAAACCACATTAAACAAGCATGTCTTATCATGGAGCCAATTGTATGCAATTTTATTCAGATTTTCTAGTTGATCTTGTTGTGTGCCTTTGGAGGTTTTAGGAGGGCATCATCCAGAGATGTGCAAATATCAAAAAGGAGACTTTTTTCTTTTTAATGAAAGTATAGAAGCTGCAAAACGGGGGGGGGGGGGGGGGGGATGGGAATTGTCTTTGAAATTACCTAAATAAATCCAGCTAACTACAGAGATATTCTTTCTACTTTATTTGAAAACACTTCACCCACCATTTTAGTAATACTGTGCTTTTTAGGAAAATGATGTTAAATTGATCTAGAAATCATGACACTGTCTGCGGCACCCGTGCTGTGTTTGTGTGCATATGCCAATACAGCCAACACAGGAGTTTTTAAAAATTAGCTTTTCCTTCCTGGACTTAGAAGACAGAGAAGCTACTTTTTTCAGGCTCATTTCTTACACGTAAATTGGTGGAGAGAGGAGACCACTGAACTTGTAGTCAGATGGATTTTGGTTTGAATCCAAGCTCTAGCACTTTGTAGCTGTGTGACTGTGGGCAAGTCACTTAATCCCAGAACTTCATCTATCAAATGAAACGGTCAGAATTCCCTCCTACTTTCAGAATCTGTGAAAGAAAATGTTCATGAGCTTGTCTTGGTAATTATATCAACAATCAGATATAGAATCCCTTGGGAAAGTCCTGTATCACTCCTAGGGGCAGGGCACAGTACTTCCTTTCCTGCTCCACCTTTGCTTTTCCAAGCTAGGAGAAGGCCTGGAAACAACCCTGTAGAGGAGGTTTTATTATCCTTATTTCATGAGGAAACCAAGGCCCAGTGAAGTGGTTTTCTTGATGTCTGACAGCTGGTAAGTGACCAAGCAAAGACTGAACCTCAAGTTTTCTAACTCCTCATCTAGCCTTTCCACCATGCTTCTAAACAAATTGGGCCGTCACACAGCTAGATTTCAGTGAGAAATTAGCTTTGTTTTGAAACTTATTTGCTAAAGAGAATTCTTCAAATCCTCTCCTAAAGGACATTTACTGATTAATATAAAATCTTCAGCTAGGCAACTTTTACACACTCATCCAAGTCAGAGAAATACAGGACCAAGGTTCCCATGGCAACCTTTAGCCTTCTCCTTTGAGGAAGTGCATTACTACAGGGCCCTTCTTCAACCAATCCCCTAACAAGGAAGCTTGAATATAAAGACCCTGGTAACCTGGGACTCTCCTACTCTGAGAACAAGACAAATACTTTTGTCCCTTCTGTTCTCGCCTTTGCCTTCTCCAAGTTTCCTTTATGGACCGCCTCCTTCCCCCACCCCAGCCACAACCAGGCCTGAATTTTTGTGACAATTTTCTTCTTTTCCAGGGTGAATTATTTCTAAGTTTTTTTTTTTTCCAAGTGGGAAAATAGACAGACTAAACAGAGAGTTTCAGTCCCTTCTTTCAAATTTCAGTGATGGTATACAAGGTAATCCTTCTGGGTACCAGGTTTATCTTTCCTTCTGTAGGGAGGCTTACAATTAGGGCAAAAGATACCAATTCCTTTCCTCAGAGGTGGATTTGGGTCTTGTCTGGCCTCAGGTGTGAATGGAAGGACTGGGAGGAAGATGCTATAACTAGCCAGACTCAAATGATCTCTGATCTAAAGTGTCCCCTCAAAAGCAAACTTACTTCTTGATAACTATAAGCCACTTTAACCCTCAAGTATTTTAAGTATGAATTCCATTTTCACTTGCCCTTCTCTCCTTCTCTTCCAATCTAACAACTTTGGAAAAAATAGTGACTCACATAACTCCTTCCAACTTTGTATAGTCATCACTTGGATGTGAAATAAATTACCAGGCCCACTATCCCTCTGCAAGGAAGCCAGCAGTGACCAAGAGCCCTTTCTGCAAAACTCTGGAGAAGAGTTTTTGTTAACACAAACTTGGTAGTATGGAGAAATGGGGCTTTCCTTTGCTATCCACCACCACGGACTCAATCTTCCAACAGTAACAAAGTGAAATTTAAGGAATCACTTTTTTTCCTGGTTGACATATTATTTTCTTCAGATTTACATGGATATTCTTCAGATCTAGAAGGGATTTTAGTAGACTTGCTATTTTCAAACTGGTCTTTAGCAGTGGGACTTTTAAATTTTTCTATTTTTAAAAATTGTGATAAAATATACATAACATAAAATTTACCATCTTAACCATTTTTAAGTAGCATTAAGTACATTAACATTGTATGCAACCGTCACCATCATTCATCTCTAAAACTCTTGTCATCTTACAAAACTGAAACTTGGTCCTCATTACACAATAACTTCCATTTCCCCAGTGCCTGGAAACCACTATTCAACTTTCTATTTGTATGAGTTTGTCAATTTTAGATATTTAATATAAGTGAAATCATATAATATTTGTTTTTGTCTGGCTTATTCCACTTAGCCTAATGTTTGTAAGCTTCATCCATGTGGTAGTATGTTAGAACTTTCTTCCTTTTTAAGGCTGAATAATATTCCATTGTATGTATATGCCACATTTTGTATTTCCATTCATCTACTGATGTCACCTAGATTGTTTCTACCTATTATCTATTGTGAATAATACTGCTATGAGCATGGAAGTAGGGACTTTAAAACTTTTTTCCCATGAAATCTTGCAGATACTGATAACAATGCTAAAACAGTTCTCATTGGTTGGTGGAAAGTATTTTGTTGTCAGGACAATAAAAAGGCACTGGTCCATTCAACCCTCTCTTTTTCCAGGCAAAAAAAGTTTAGTCCAGAGAGAGAAAGAACACATGGTAGGACACCCAGTAAGTTAAAGACATAGCCTCCATGAGAACTGGGTCTCCTCACCTCAGTCTGCTGCTACTTCCACTCTACTTGGCATTACCAGTTTGAAACAATGATAGCTTTCTTTCCTAATATCTACATTGGGAACATAGAAAATTTTAGTGTATTCCCAGGAAAGTACTTTGATAGAAAGAATGCTTTGTATTAGAACTTGCACATTGAGATGGTGGTGAGTTTTTTCCTCTGGATCATTTCATTTTGCTCCAGTAGTCCTCTAGTAACAGTATGTGGTTTCCAGAGTGGAACTTCTTACACCACTAACCAGCCACATCATGATACCTAGCTTAGGAATGTTATTTGATTAATGAGATAATAGTTTCACAGCCCTTTGAGCTGCTCAGAACAAAGGCACTGGATAAATTCAAAGCATTACTATTATGGCATTATCTAAGGATAGACAGTTTGCTAAATATTTTCATTTCAGTATTAATCTTCAGATGTCTGCAAGCATTCAGTTGCCTTTACAGAATGATGCTTTTAAATAAACCTGGGAAACCACTTGGATATCATGGGATATACTTGACCCTACTGAGTATTTCAAGATAACTGAAAATAGTTGAAAATGATGGCAAAAAATGAAACTTTAAACATTTTGAAACATATCCTTTATAGAAAACATTCTGTATTGGGTTTAATCTTTTTCTCCCATCTTTTAACTGACATGAGTTGCTTTTTACAATATTAATTTTTATTAGCTAATCTCATCTAGGATCAGTATGAATAAGATCTGAGTGATTGTCACTTATCAAAAAGAAGGAAAACATTAAGCATTCTTCATTACAACATAATGGATTTCTGGATCTTCCTCATTTTTAAGACAAGTCTGATTTATTTTTAGGTCACTTCCACATTTTGAAATTCCATACTTCTCATATAAGGGCCGTAAAAGTGACAGGGAAAGCAAATGAGTAAAAGGGAAAAGCAGATCTTTTTGCCCCGCCTTGGAAATAGAGAGGTTCTTTTCCCCCACGGCTCACACACCGGTGTCTTGGAGGTTGGAAGTAACTACAAAACTGAGGATACTCATACCTGAGGTTTGAAAGGCAGGAAGGAAATCAGCATTTACTTAGCTGCTCTTAGATGCCAGGTACTAATAGTACCTTATGACTAATAGTACCATCCTTATGACAATGCTGTGAAATGGGTAGTATCCTTCTTTTTTACACTTGAGGAACCTGGGGCTCAGATTATGTAACTTGCTGCAGTAAATTGACTGAGTCAGAATTTTTTTTCTGTTCAAATTTTCTTCACTTGCACCAACCTCATTAATTCTGCTCATGGAGAGAAATGGACTGTTTGCAATTGTTAATATACCCTCATCATTGTGGTCACATATACATATTTTAATCCACAAACACAAATGTCCAGGCTTGCGGGTGGGAAGAGGACTTTCAACAGCAAGAAAGAGACAGACAATGGGAGATAAGAGAGAGGGATGGTAGAGCCTACTGTTTAATTTAAACAGATTTAAAGTCTTTCCTCACCACTTTTAGCTGTGTGCACTTGGGCAAGAAACAACCTTGCTGAGGCTCAGTTTCCTCACTTGAAAAACAGGGGTAAACGGTACTCATCTCATAGGGTGGTTGTGAGCTTTGCTGATAGTGCCAGGAATATGTTCAAGCACAGAGCCTGGTGCTCAGGAAACATTCTCTGTGGTTCCTTTTATTTCCAGAGGACTCTGTGTTCTGATATATCACTGGATGTTTCCAGACAGAAGTGTAGATTACTGATTGGGAAGGCAGCTGACAGGATTAGCCAATCCAAGTCAGAGCACACAATATGGAGTGAGAGCATTTACACCAAGGGCTCCAAACTCCCCTCCTGAGGATCACTGGAGTTTCCAGAGCTGAACTGAAGTGCCAGCTGCTCATTGACAATAATGAAAGCATTCCCCACATTGAAGATTGTTGATATATTTTCTCAGTTATAATTTTTTCTCCCATAAATATTTATTAAACATTTGGTGCCTGCTACTATTTATTCCTTCATCCAAAACATAGTTTCTGAGTGCCTTCTGTATACCAGGTACTATTCTTGGCACTGGGAAATAGCAGTGAAACAAAAAGACAGACAAAAACCACTACCCTCATGGAAGTTGCATTCTAGTGGGGGGTGGGAGGAAGAGATGAAAAATGAAATAAATAAATAAAATAGATGGTATGTCAGTGATGAGAACTAAGGAGAAAAAAGCTGGGCAAGTGAGCAAAGGGCATAGAAAGTGTGGATGGAGTTTGGAATATTTGGTCAGGAAGCCAAGTAAAGCCCTTCTGAGAAGGTGACATCTGATTTGAAGGAAGTAAAGGGAGGATAATTCCAGGCAGAGGAAGCAGTAAGTCCAAAGGCCCTGAGGAGGGAGCATATTAGGAATGTTCTAGGAAGTCAAGAAAAGCTAGAGTGGCTGGCAGAATGAGTGGGAGACTGGTGATGGGGCGGGAGGGGAGGTGGGAACAGGAAACGGACAAGGTAAGACCTTGTAGAGATGATTTTTTATAAGTGAAAAAATGAGCAAGAAACTATCAAATGAGTAGAAGAGAAAACTTAGAAATAATATATTTCTTTAAAAAATGTTTTGGGTACTGATATTATGGTTGTTATTAATATTTTGATACAAAGATGTATACATGTAATAAAGCCAAAAGTTTTTGCTGGCAAAGTGGTTGTCACTATTTTATGGTGCACCTCAGAGGTCCCCATGACTTCCAAGTCCTTTGCAATTTTAACAAGTTGGACAACCACAGCTAGTAAGTGGCAATGTTAGAACTAGAACCTGGTCCTCCTAACCTCTACGCCAGGGTTTATACGTCCTTCCTTCATGCCTGGGGCGTGTCCTGCAACACAGACTCACTTATTATCAGAATTGGAAGTGACCTTGGAGGTCATCTAACCCAACTTTCTCCTTGTAGAGATGGGAAAACTGAGTCACAGAGAGCATAAGTAATCTACCAAAGGTTAGCCATCGTGTCAGTGATGTAGCTTGAATTAGACTTCAGATTTTTGCTCCTTATAGGCAGGCTTCACACCCAGCTGTTGTTTTTGAGGCAGCTATGGCTAGGAGAAAATTCATACCCTGGACTGTGGCCAAGGATATCTAGGACCTATGGGGCAAAAATGAGCTGATTTTAGGGTATGAGGTGACTATAAAGACTCTGGGCTGATGGACTGTGGCAACCAAGGCAGGGAGAGACTGGTGTTAAAGGGCTCCTGTGTCTTTCAGGGGGTGGGAGTATGGATAGATCTGGTGAGTTTATATTCTAGAACGTTTTTGAACATCTTAAGACCACCCATGAAGATCATATGTTTTCTTGTTGATTTGTGTCTTAGGTGCTGTGCAGATGTGTCTGGAATCTGTTTAGCTGAGGAAATATCACGTGGTGGCAAATGTTCTTGCCGTGTGGGCTGAGCTTGTTACTTCTTGCTGCCACCAACCTATTGTTGAGCCTTTTCTTACATTGTAGCAAGTTGGTCTAAAGTGGGCAGGTGGAAGAAGGAAAGAGAAACTGCTGATAACCATCTGGGGCAGCCTAGCTGTTAAACCAGTGTGTGCAACACAGATTCTCTCAATATCAGAACTGGAAGTGGCCTTGGAGGTCACCTAATCCTACTTCCTTCTTGTATAGATGGGAAAACTGAGTCATAGAGAGCAAAAATGACCTGCCAAAGGTTAACCAGTGTGTCAAGGACATGTTAGAACTAGGCCTCAGATTTAACTTTGTCCTGTGTACTAGAAAGTGTATTTATTGTCTATCTTGCAGATGCTACAATGACATTTCAGATAAGGAGCAAGCTCCATTCATTATTATTATTTGCTTATTATTAGAAAGTTCCAATTGATTATCTTAGTCTCATAGACAAAGAAATGGCTCAGGAACTTTCCTAAATTTTGCTGGGGGTGGACAGTGATTAGTTCCAGGGTCAAGTTCCTTTGTCCACAACTTGGAGGCTGACCTGGGTTTTGGAAGGGTGGAACTGGGACCAGCAAGGGTCAGTCAGAGGCTGCTACTCTGGAAAACCTGTCTAATGCCTAGCAGTGTGGGGTTTAGCCTGGCCTGATTCCTGGATGTCTTTCCACTTGTGAGTGGGCACTTGTTGGAGGTCATATCCATTCATTTCTTTTCCTAGCCCTCTCTCTCATGGAAGCTTGAGAAGCAGACATCACACACCCTGAAAAGCCCACATCTGCAGTGGAGGTGCTGGGAGCCCACTAGTGAGGCAGCTGTGAGTCCTTAGACATGTGTTAGTGCTGATGGCTTGGGGCCAAGTGAAATCCCAGGCTCCAATCATGTGGCTACCCTCTGTAAAAGCTGGCTGTTTGAAAGAATGCAACAGGAAAATCGAAACGCCTGCACACTTTTCCCTACTGCCGTTGGTACTGAGCTGGAGTTCAATCCTGCTCAAGTCCCAGTGATATTAGGGAGATCCTTTAATATCATTTGGAAACCCAGACACCTGGTTTTGCCATTTGTAAGCTCTCATGACTCATCGCTGTACTCCACTCACCTCTGAGATGAGAGTGGCTTTCCCAGCTGGAGGTTGCCTTTATGTGGATTGTTGGTTGGCTGCATTTCCAGAAGGGAGTAAAAGGTTCATGGCTTAGGTGTTATCTTGGACATCAGGACAAAAAAATACAGAATAACACAACATTGCTCTGTGAAAACTGGAGTGTAGTTATCTTGCTTCTGGGAATATGTCATATCCTGGTGATCAACAGATAAAGCGAAGAGTCAGGGGTATATGAAATACGTTTGAGGCACTCTGGAAGTCCCTTTTGCATAGGCTGTAAACTAGCTACAAATAGACATACATTCTGTTCTACTGCAGCTCCCTTATGAAAAGTAATTGCACCAAAAAGTGTGTGGGTTAGAAGTGGGGAGGTGCTTGGATCTGACACTATTGCATTATTTTCAGAGAACTGCAATGTGTTCCACTTGAACAAAAGGAAGTTGGGTTGTGATAATATAATTCTGGATTCCATGGAATGCTGTGGCTCAGGGAGGCAAGAGATAAAAGACAGAGAAACAATATAGTGGTAAGTTTCAGGGGTTTTATTTTATATTAAAACATCATTTTGTCACAAATATGGACTGAATGTGCATAAAAGAAGAGTATTATATTTCTGTGCATCAAAATAGAAACATGCTTACTAGGCTGCGCTTTGTATTGTCTGCAAAATACCAAGTGCTCCTCATCATAGCCTTTGTCCTAAAAGGCTTGCAAAATTATTCCAGGAAAGGTGTGCTGGCAATCAATTGCTGGTTACCCAGAGGGAAATAAATAGCCCTCTTGACGAAACTACCTGAGAAGTCTCTTTACTGGCAGAACATGTGTCCATATCTCATTGCTCTGTGTCCAAGCATGATTCTTTAATTATGGACCAGGGTGTGTGAGTGAGAGAGCCATGGATCCATGGGCCAGAAATAATTTATGCAGATTTGCCCAACGAACTACTAATAACAAACTATACAGTACTTTGTTATTCAGCACAAAAGCAGCCACCATAGCAACCTCAGGATCACAAAATGCTTATGGTACTTCTGAGAGATACATCATCGTCTTGCAAAGATGTTGAAGTGCATGAATCTTCCACAGCCACAAAGTTCATCTTTACCCTGTGTGAACCAGAGAGCTGCATGGCTAAAGGGCTTCTTTTTGGTGTGATCTTAATGTCCCATTAATGCACCATGTGTGTTAAGTAACCTGGCTAGCAGGCGGATTTGCTCCTCTCTCGCAGTTTGTTTTTCATTTTCGTTTCCTTAATGAT
Source organism: Hippopotamus amphibius kiboko (assembly GCF_030028045.1). Classification (NCBI taxonomy): domain Eukaryota; kingdom Metazoa; phylum Chordata; class Mammalia; order Artiodactyla; family Hippopotamidae; genus Hippopotamus; species Hippopotamus amphibius. The sequence continues at coordinate 16,077,429 of NC_080203.1, read as the reverse complement.
TTGAAAAATTGTTTTCAGAGGTTCCTCGGACAGGGCCCAGTGGCACTGTGCTTGGCCTGGCTTCCTTTGCTGCCAAAATGCAGACCCTCTGCAGTGTGACAGAACAAGGCTTTTGAGCTGCTAACTGGTGAGGGATACGGTAATGAGCTCCAGCTGTGGAGTGCAGGCTCCAAGGAACTGGAGGGGAGCCCAAACGGAGAGGCTCTGGTTGATTCTGGGAAGCCTGTCTTCTGGTGCCCTTATCTTCCCTGTTTTGATATCCAGAACCTAGGGCCAAACTCCAGCTGGTGCCTGTGCTGCTGAAAATCCATAGGGACCTGCAAATGTCCTTCATGTGCTCGGCATGGCAGAATCGCAGCCCGCAACTCTTGGCTTTCACCTGTTTAAGGCCCCACAGTGGAGTGCAGATAACTCAATTTTCTGAAAAACAAATGACAATCCCTGATGTGTGGGGTCTGCAGATTTGTAAGCTCTGCAGATACTCCCACCATAGCCTGATTTCAAACTACCAACAGCTTAACAACTGGCTCACAAAACTGCTGGAAATGTAACAAATGGCTCCAGCACACTGTTGCCCCAGGTTATCTCCTTTGCTATCCACAGCCGATCTCATGATCTCATGGATAGGTTGGTGTCCTCAATCCCATTTAACAGAAAAGAAAACAGGCCCAGACGATTTAATACAGGGATTCTCAAAACTTTACTGTGCATACAAATCATCTGGGGATCTTGTTAAAGGGGGAACCTGTGATTCTGCATTTTTAACAAGCTCCCAAGTGACAAGTTTCCACAGTTAATTAAAGGTGTAGTCAACTTTCTGGAAAAGAAGAGGAGGAGGTTAAAAGATGGTGTCTCACAACTGACAAGTTGCACTCTGCCCCCCTCCTCCAAGCCATACCCTTTGATTCCTCAATCAGTTCCACTCCTGGAATGTTCAGGGGTCCTACTGGGCCCTCCCAGCAGCCACTTGCAAAGGACTGTAGGACAAAGGACTGTAAGCAGAAGGGGAGCTGGTTTTCTCTCCAGTGCTCACAGGTTAGTAACAAGACAGAACTGATTGATTGAGGGCTACAGGAAAGCCTTTTGCAATACCCAATCCTAATCATATAAAGAAATCCCTCTCTCTCCTTGAGTTGGGTCGCATTATGTGACTTTGGGGTACTGCACCCCTAGGAGTTTTCTCAAATTCCACATTTTCACTCCTCTCTGGATCTTAGAGAAAAACCTGTTGCTGCATATTGTAGAGGAGCCAAAAGTTGATGCTATTTTCTACTCACCTGACAGTTATAAACTTAGGGGCCATAACCAGCAACCCAGAAAACAGTTACAAATGAGCTAATATGGGTCCTGTTTTCACTCAAATTTATCACCTAATAATGAAGCTGGAGATGGACTGGAGAGTTGACTGAGTGGAGAAACTCAAGCTAAGGAGACTCTGTGCCTAGGATGGTGCTGGATTCTGAGAAGGACAGATGACAGTGCTCTTGACCTCAGAGCCTGAAATCCAGTCAGGCAATGCATACTCATGGACCAGTTAGAGTATGAGCCATTGTATGGTACCAAGTCCAATTGTGCAGTAAGATTTAGATTATGTTTGTTGTACAGAATACTTAAATGTGTATAGGCAGGGCTACCGTCTAGACTGCCAGAGCACAATTTCCAAAGGAATGTTCTCCATCCCTATTTTAAGACTTTTCATTCAATCGGGCAATCAAAAGATTCAAACGTATCCAAGATATTTTCTACTTAATGGAATGCACGAGGAAAAGATTCTTTTCCTTTGGAGATTCTCTCACAATCAAAACCATCTTTCTAGTAAAATCACTTTATCCTGATACTCAGCTCCAATTCTTTTTTTATTTTCTTCTCCTGAGTCTGGATAAAGCAAGCGATTCATGATGATCCATTTATTCGCTGCCAACATGTATGTTCGCTCTTACAGAGACATAATCTTAACTGCCTCTCGCCTTTCCTTTATCACCTTCCCAATTCCATTCTGTGTCTGGTACAGGAATACCTTTGTGTTCATAGGGCATGATAGTGCACAGGCACAAATCTTCCCCTTCCTACCTGTGGAAATTCTCCTCATCCCCTCAGGTCCAATTTGAAATGCTGTATTCTCTGGGAAGCCTTCCCCAGTCCCCACAGTTAGCTGGAAATTATTATATTTTCCTCCAGTCTGCAGCCTTGTGACCCTTTTCTCAATGGTAGGTTATATTTCATTCTGCCTTGCATTAGAGGTAATTATTTCAATATCTTTCCCCTTTTCCTACCTCCAGCCCAGATAGGATGTCAGGTTTTAAGGCTGTTAGGTCCACAATAATTATAATTATCAATTACTTAACACCTACTAAGTGCCAGGCATTCTACAAGAGAGTATTTTAAAACTTCAAAATAACACTCTGTCAGAGGCATTGTTATCCCATTTCACTGACACTTGGTGAGATCAGGCAATTGGTCTGAGATCTCCCAGCAATACTTTTAACCTGACCCAAAGCCCACATTCCTTCCATTCTACTCCTCAGCCATATGCTGTGTTTGAGGGCAGGGACTAAGCCTTCTAGCCAGAGTAAGTGTTCAGTGAGTTGTCGAATGAATATGTACATGAAGAAGTTTGTGTTACTCTGCTCATGGTAGCAATAATGCTAGAAAAAGGATCTGCGCCCAGGCTGGTGGCCCTCCTTTTGTGGCTTCCTAGGTGGGGTGCTCAGGTCACCTTTCCCTCAATCTGTGTCGTGTGCTATGTCCCCAGTCGTCTGTTCCTTTCCTGTCAGTCACCTAGCTAAATTTATAAATGAACACACTTTGATGCTATTCTGTTAATGGATGCTAGTAAGATTTTAAAAAATTTATTCATTCAACATTTACATAAAAAATATTTAATGTTTAGTGCCAGGCACATAAGAAGGACCTTATAAATATCTGTTGAATAAATGCACCAGAGGTAAAATTATAACTAAATAAATAATGAAGGGGACACAGACATAGTTAGGTTAGAGCCATTTTCTAGCAAACACATCTAGGCACCAAGGACTGTGCTAAATCAGGAACACCAAGATGACTAAGACAGACGAGGTCTCTGCCCTCATGGAGCTTATTCTTTAGTAGGTGACACATTTGCATTTTACACTAGGCTCTACTTGAATCAATGGCCTAATCTAAAGGAGTAGGCTAGAAAAAATATTCTAGGGCAGGGGTAGGAGAGATTAAAATTACCATGTAGGAGTTCTTGCCATTGTACTTCATTATGAAGAAGATTCTAGGCTTGACGTATCCATAGGGACTTCCCCTTCCTTCTCCTTTTAGTTCAGTTATTCTCTACCAGAGAAGGAAGTGGAGACGTATCTCCTTAGGAGGTTGTAGCATCATTTGCAGTGAGTGCTTTTATCATTAAACTGTTATATAACCACCAAATAAAAATACTGTCACCATAAAAAGCATCTGATAATACCAATGCTACCTTCAGTCTTTGTCTCAAACCCATTCTCCAGAACTAATAACAATTAAAGTTTCTTCTGTCTCTATCCAGACATTTTCTCTGCATTTACAAAATCATATGTACATATACACATACTATAGTAATTCTCTTTTTAATATAAAAGCAACTGTTCTCTATATATTCTTAAGTAAATAGCTTTTGATTTAACAATATATCTTGGATGTCATTCCATGTTGCTACATATAGATCTACATTCTTCCTTAAAAAAAAATGAGCCTGTTTCATTTAAACTGCTGTATAGTATTCTGTTGTGTGTATGTACCACAGTTTAACCATTTCTATACTGATGGGTATTTATTTAGGTTGCTTCCAATTTCTTTACTCTTATTAACAATGTCACAGTGAATGTCCCAGGCAATGTGCCTTCTGCATATGTATATCAGTATTTCCCTAGGGTAACTTGCAGAAGTGCAATTGTTGGGTCATGGAGTATGCATGTCTAAAATATTGCCATATTTCCCTCCAAAGTGGCCGAATCAATTTACATTATAACCAACAGTGTATGGATGCCCTTTTCCTATATCCTTGTCCAATGGATATTATAAATTTTAATTGTTCCCAATTTGATGAATATAAGAATTAGTTTCTCATTCTATTTAAAAATGTTCTGGGGACTTCCCTGGCAGTTCGGTGGTTAAGACTCTGAGCTTCTACTGCAGGGGGCACAGATTTGATCCCTGGAACTAAGATCCTGCGTGCCATTTGGTGCAGCCAAAAAAAGAGTTCTGATTGTTAGTGAATTTTCACATCTTTTCTTATGCTTATTGGCCATTTGGGTTTCCTTTTCTGTGAATTGCTTGCTCATATCACTTATTTATTTTTTTGTTCCTTGTTGAAACTCTTTATATGCTCCAGATATCAATTATTTGTTATATGGTATATGTTGCAATTATTTTTGGTAGTCTGTCACTTTTTAACTTTGCTTACTGTGTCTTTATGTACAGAACTTCTAACATTTTATGCAATCAGCTTTGCTTATTTTGTGTTTTATGACAGGAATTTTTGTCTTGTTTTAGAAGTCCTTTCCCACCTTAAGAATATGAAAATATCTCCTATATCTTCATATAATATTTATATTTTTTAACCTTATATTTAGTTCTTTAAAACATTTGGAATTTTTGCATATGGTATGAGATAGGGATCTAAGTATTTTATTTTCTGAAATGAATAGCCAATTGTCCTTATACCATTTCCTGAAAGCCCACTTCCACCCACTGATTTTAACTACAACCTTCACTACGTACTAATGTTTTCATATATACACAAGTTTGTTTTTTCACTCCATTCTGTTTCATGGAGAGGGCTTTATCAAACTATCCATTGCCACAACCATTGAATGGAGTATTCTCATGAATACTGTTGATCCTTTAATACTTATTTCATTCTTTCAAAGAAAATTCTTAATTCTAGTCAGAAAAAAACCCTTTTAACTAGGTAGTATACTCATAAAAATATTTTGTTTGGAGAAAACTATATCCACATGCAATGAACTGAGTTACTGTATTCAATAAGAAATTAATCATTATAATAAAAGACAATGGGGCTTCCTAGGTGGCGCAGTGGTTAAGAATCCGCCTGCCAGTGCAGGGGACATGGGTTCGATTCCTTCTCCAGGAAGATCCCACATGCCACGGAGCAACTAAGCCCGTACGCCACAAAAAAAAAAAAAAAAAAAAGGCAACGAAAAAGATAAGATTACATACTGGTTCATGTAGCCACATTCCGATTTTCCCCACTAATATTAAAGGATATGCTGAGCACAACTTTTTTAAGTTCTTTGTTGGAATATAATTGCTTTACACTGTTGTGCAGGCTTTTGCTGTACAACAAAGTGAATCAGCTATATTTATACATACATCCCCATATCCCCTCCCTCCCACGACTCCTTCCCACCCTCCCTATCCGAGCCCACTAACTCATTACCTATTATCGCGTTGATCTCCGTGTGTTATGCAGCAGCTTCCCACTAGCTATCTATTTTACATTTGGTAGTGTATATATGTCAATGCTACTCTCTCACTTCGTTCCAGTTTCCCCTTTGCCCCTTCCCCAGGTCCTCAAGTCCATTCACTACATCTACATCTTTATTCTTGACCTGTCACTGGGTTCATCAGTACCATTTTTTTAGATTCCATATATATGAGTTAGCATACGGTATTTGTTTTTCTCTTTCTGGCTTACTTCACTCTGTATGACAGACTCTAGGTCCATCCACCTCACTACAAATAACTCAATTTCATTCCTTTTTATGGCTGAGTAATACTTCATTGTATATATGCGCCACATCTTCTTTATCCATTCATCTGTTGATGGGCATTTAGGTGGCTTCCATGTTCTGGCTATTGTAAATAGTGCTGCAATGAATATTGGGGTGCATGTGTCTTTTTGGATTATGGTTTTCTCAGGGTATATGCCCAGGAATGGGATTGCTGGGTCATATGGTAGTTCTATTTTTAGTTTTTAAAGGCACCTCCAAACTGTTTTCCACAGTGGCTGTACCAATTTAAATTCTCACCAACAGTGCAGGAGGGTTCCCTTTCCTCCACACCCTCTCCAGCATTTATTGTTTCTAGATTTTTGGTGATGGCCATTCTGACCAGTGTGAGGTGATACTTTATTGTGGCTTTGACTTGCATTTCTCTGATGATTAGTGATGTTGAGCATCTTTTTATGTGTTTGTTGGCCATCTGCTTGTCTTCTGTGGAGAAATGTCTATTTAGGTCTTCTGCCCATTTGGGGATTGGGTTATTTGCTTTTTTGGTATGAAGCTGCATAAGCTGCTTGTATATTTTGTAGATTAATCCTTGTCCGTTGCTTCGTTGGCAACTATTTTTTCCCATTCTGAGGGTTGTCTTCGTGTCTTGTTTATGGTTTCTTTTGCTGTGCGAAAGCTTTTACATTTCATTAGGTCCCATTTGTTTATTTTTTATTTTATTTCCATGATTCCAGAAGGTGGGTCAAAAAGGATCTTGCTTTGATTTATGTCAAAGAGTGTTCTGCCTATGTTTTCCTCTAGGAGTTTTATAGTGTCTGGCCTTACATTGAGGTCTTGAATCCATTTTGAGTTTATTCTTGTGTATGGTGTTAGGAAGTGTTCTAATTTCATTCTTTGACATGTAGCTGTCCAATTTTCCCAGCACCACTTATTGAAGAGGCTGTCTTTTTTCCATTGTATACTCGTGCCTCCTTTGTCAAAGATAAGGTGCCCATATGTGCATGGGTTGATCTCTGGGCTCTCTATTCTGTTCCATTGATCTTCCTTTCTATTTTTGTGCCAGTACCATACTGTCTTGATCACTGTGGCCTTGTAGTATAGTTTGAAGTCAGGAAGCCTGATTCCACTAGCTCCGTCTTTCCTTCTCAAGATTGCTTCGGCTATTCGGGGTCTTTTGCGTTTCCATACAAATCGTAAGAGTTCTTGTTCTAGTTCTATGAAAAATGCCATTGGTAATTTGATCGGGATTGCATTGAATCTGTAAATTGCTTTGGGTAGTATAGTCATTTTCACAATGCTGAGTCTTCCAATCCAAGAACATGGTATGTCTCTCCATCTGTTTGTATCATCTTTGATTTCTTTCATCAGTGTTTTATAGTTTTCTGAGTACAGGTCTTTTGCCTCCTTAGGCAGGTTTATTCCTAGGTATTTTAATCTTTTTGTTGCAATGGTAAATGGGAGTGTTTCCTTAATTTCTCTTTCTGTCTTTCATTGTTAGTGTATAGGAATGCAAGAGATTTCTGCGCATTAATTTTGTATCTTGCTACTTTACTAAATTCATCGATTAGTGCTAGCAGTTTGCTGGTATAATCTTTAGGGTTTTCTATGTATAAGATCATGTCATCTGCAAACAGTGACAATTTTACTTCTTCTTTTACAATTTAGATTCCTTTTATTTCTTTTTCTTCTCTGATTGCTGTGGCAAGGACTTCCAAAACTATGTTGAATCGTAGTGGCGAGAGTGGACATCCTTGTTTTGTTCCTGATCTTAGAGGGAATGCTTGCAGTTTTTCACCATTGAGAATGATGTTTGCCTGTGGGTTTGTCATATATGGCCTTTATTATGTTGAGGTAGATTTGCTCTATATCCACCTTCTGGAGAGTTTTTATCGTAAATGGGTGCTGAATTTTGTCAAAAACTTTTTCTGCATCTATTGATATGATCATATGGTTTTTATGCTTCAATTTGTTAATATGGTGTTTCAGATTGATTTATTTCTGTATATTGAAAAATCCTTGCATTCCAGGGATAAACCCCACTTGATCATGGTGTATATCCTTTTAATGTATTGTTGGATTCTGTTGGCTAGTATTTTGTTGAGGATTTTTGCATCTAAATTCATCAGTGATATTGGCCTGTAATGTTCTTTTTTTGTGACATCTTTGCCTGGTTTTGGTATCAGGATGATGGTGGCCTTGTAGAATGAGTTTGGGAGTGTTCCTCCTACTGCTATATTTTGGAAGAGTTTGAGAAGGACAGGTGTTGTCTCTCCTTTAAATATTTGATAGAATTCGCCTGTGAAGCCATCTGGCCCTAGGGTTTTGTTTGTTGGGAGATTTTTAATCACAGTCTCAATTTCCGTACTTCTGATTGGTCTGTTCATGTTTTCTATTTCTTCCTGGTTCAGTCTTGGAAGATTGTACTTTTCTAAGAATTTATCCATTTCTTCCAGGTTATCCAATTTATTGGCATATAGTTGCTTGCAGTAGTCTGTCATGATCTTTTGTATTTTTGCAATGTCGGTTGTTACTTCTCCTTTTTCATTTCTAATCCTGTTGATTTGTGTCTTCTGCCATTTTCTCCTGATGAGTCTGGCTAATGGTTTATCAATTATGTTTATCTCTCAAAAAACAAGCTTTTAGTTTTATTGACCTTTGCTATTGTTTCCTTCATTTCTTTTTCATTTATTTCTGATCTGATCTTTATGATTTCTTTCCTTCTGCTGACTTTGGTTTTTTTTTTGTTCTTTCTCTAATTGTTTTAGGTGTAAGATTAGGTTGTTTATATGAGATTTTTCTTGTTTCTTGAGGTAAGACTGTATAGCTATAAACTTCCCTCTTAGAACTGCTTTTGCTGCATCCCATAGGTTTTGGGTCATTGTGTTTTCACTGTCATTTGTTTCTAGGTATTTTTTGATTTCCTCTTTGATTTCTTTAGCGATTTCTTGGTTGTTTAGTAGTATATTGTTTAGTCTCCATGTGGTTGTATTTTTTACAGTTTTTTTTTTCCTGTAATTGATATCTAGTCTCATGGCGTTGTGGTCAGAGAATATGCGTGATATGATTTCAGTTTTTTTGAATTTACCAAGGCCTGATTTGTGACCCAAGATGTGATCTATCCTGGAGAATGTTCCGTGTGCACTTGAGAAGAAAGTGTATCCTGTAGTTTTTGGATGGAATGTCCTATAAATATCAATTAAGTCGAGATGGTCTAATGTGTCATTTAGAGCTTGTGTTTCCTTATTTATTTTCTGTTTGGATGATCTGTCCATTGGTGTAAGTGGGGTGTTAAAGTCTCCTACTATTATTGTGTTACTGTTGATTTAGCCTTTTATAGCTGTTAGCATTTGCCTTATGTCTTGAGGCTCTCCTATGTTGGGTACATAGATATTTACAATAGTTACATCTTCTTGGATTGACCCCTTGATCATTATTGAATGTCCTTCCTTGTCTCTTGTAATAGTCTTTACTTTAAATTCTAGTTAGTCTGATATGAGTTTTGCTACTCTGGCTTTCTTTTGACTTCTGTTTGCATGGAATATCTTTTTCCATCCCCTTACTTTCAGTCTGTATGTGTCCCTAGGTCTAAAGTGTGTTTCTTGTAGGCAGCATATAGAAGGGTCTTGTTTTTGTATCCATTCAGCCAGTCTGTGTCTTTTGGATGGAGCATTTAATCCATTTACATTTAAGGTAATTATTGACATGTATGTTCCAATTCCCATTTTCTTAATTGTTTTGGGTTTGTTTTTGTTGGTCTTTTCCTTCTCTTGTGTTTCCTACTTAGAGAAGTTCTTTTAGCAATTGTTGTAAGGCTGGTTTGGTGGTACTGTATTCTCTTAACTTTTGCTTGTCTGTAAAGCTTTTGATTTCTCTGCTGAATCTGAATGAGATTTTTGCTGGGTAGAGTATTCTTGGCTGTTTTTCTCTTTTAAGACTTTCAGTATATCCTGCCACTCTCTTCTGGCCTGCAGAGTTTCTGCAGAAAGTCCAGTGGTTATCCTGATGAGTTTTCCCTTATATGTTATTTGTTGCTTTTCTCTTGCTGCTTTTAATATTTTTTCTTTGTGTTTAATTTTCATTAGTTTGATTAATATGTGCCTCAGTGTATTTCTGCTTGAGTTTATTCTGTATGGGACTCTGCACTTCTTGGACTTGGTTTACTATTTCCTTCCCTACGTGGGGGAAGTTTTGCACCATAATCTCCTCAAATATTTTCTCAGATCCCTTCTTTTTTTCTTCTTCTTCTGGGACCCCTATGAATCAGATGTTGGTGCACTTAATGTTATCCCTGAGGTCTGTGAGACTCTTCCATTCTTTTTATTCTTTTTTCTATTTCCTGCTCTGTGGCAGTTGTTTCCTCCATTCTATCTTCCAACTCACTTACTCGTTCTTCTGCCTCAGTTATTCTGCTGTTTATACCATCTAGTGTATTTTTAATTTTAGTTATTGTGTTGTTCATTACTGTTTGTTTGCTCTTTAGTTCTTCTAGGTCCTTATTAACCGAGCACGTTTTTATGTTAGAAGATACTGAACTTTATCCTTGATAGACTCCATGACTGTCCTGTTTTACTCACATCTTAAAAGCAAATCTCACTCCAGCCATTAACTTCAGTAGAGGTCCTTTCAGAAATAGAGTTAAGGAAAAAAAATCCTGCAGAATGCAACATAGTACAAATGGGTGAAAATAATATTCAGAGCACCACTTTTTTGGTAAGCACAGAAAAAAAAATGTAGAAACATTTATAGTAATGATGGAAATTGATTCTCCAAAATGATTATCCATATATTAAGTAGAAAAGTTACATTTTGCATCTCAAATGTTTGTGGCTTTCCTATAGGAATATGTTAGTTTTGCATTTGCTTAGGAGACCAATCCATTATGTGGATGTTCCTCATGGAAGATGATGAATATTATCTTGGGAAAATAATGGTGGTGTTGTAGCTTTCAGTGGTGGCCTTTTGGCTTTTGGTGCACAGTGGATGACTCAGTGTCACATTTTATGTACAGGAGCATTTAGAGTCAGGCAATTGTGGTTCTAGTTGCAGTTCTGCCGTTTACTTGCTGTGTGACTTTGGGTAAGTCATGTGCCTCTTTGAGACTCAGTTTTCTTATCCATTCAGTGGTGGATCAAATGACTAGTCTGCCTATTTCACCTCAGTGAATCAAATTATTATGAAAATCAAATGAGGAAATGAACAGTAAAAAGGTTTAATCAGTGTAAAGATGAAATATAAAAAGATTATTAATAAAGGGCACCTGAAGAATATGCTTTGATGGTCTTCAAACACTACAAATCATCAGGAAAGGGGCCAAATGGAGACAGGGGAAAATAGCCATGAGAGAAAAATGGGAAGAAATAGAAGAGGAAGAAGGTTTGTAGCAGAAAGCACAAGCCCTGAGGAGTATCTTAACCTCTTGCCCCTCCCCCCCTTGTTACAAACCTACAATAGGGAGCCTCTAAGTGTTGCATAATAATATTTTAATGTAGTAGTTAAGAGATTTTAAAAAGTAGATCTGATTCTAGTGTACTGGGAGTATCAAGGTATTGAGGGGTGGGGAGAGGAAAGCAAAACTTATTGAGTGTCTACCACAGGCCAAGCTCAGACACCACATGCTTTATATACATGATCTTATCTAGTCCTATAAAGAAACTTGCAAGTCTGGATCTTAACCCCATTTTACAGATGAGGAAATTGATTTGTGAATGTTCTATGCCCCCTACTGGCTAGCACAAAGAACTGACCTGTCTCTTCCCCACCAACTCCTTTCTTTCACCTGAGGGATCTGAATCTCTACATTTATCTTTTTATCTTCTCATTTTTAATTGCTTAATCATATCTCAGGCAATCTCTCCTTCATACATATATACTTCTCTATGCTTTTTTACACATCTTTTTTCTCACCTCTTTCTTCTAATGTTGTCCAGTCACCTCAAGAAAAGTTGTTTGTCCTCACTTTCTTTGAGCCTTGGTTTATTTATCTATAAAATGGGACAACTCACAGGCTGGATTTGAGGTTTAAATTTGATTATATGTGTGTAAACATGTTATAATCTATATACCTATAATCTCTACATTTAAGTGTAAGATATTAGTTACCTTTCTCTAGAGAATGTTCATTATTGGAGAAAGATATTTAGTGTACTGCCACAGGGTTTTGTCCTGGACCATATTCTATTCAAATATATATCAATAATTGGAAAAACATAAAAGTATGCTTAGTAAATTTATATATGTGATAAATCTATATATAGAAAGTAATTATAGAAATTTTGACAGATGGGAACTATTGGTTGCAATTAGTGAGTTATATTTAATCAAAATAAGTGTAAACTTTTCATTTAAATTCAGAGGACTGCAAAAGTACAGATTGGGGGGAAACTGAACCTATTGGTATTAATGGGAAAACACTGTTTTGGTTGTGTTAGTACTGTAATTCAGCTGTTAAAAAACCTGAGAAGCATGTAGGCCACATTAATAGAGATGCATTGTCCAGGTCAGGGGTGGTGATGGTTGCACTAACTCTTCAGAGAAAAGCTGTACTGGTGTGTTATGCTAGTTACAGGCATTACATTTTAAAGGACATTCATATTATAGAAACTTTCAGACATACACAAAAGTAGAGAAAATACTATCACGAATGTCCATATACTCTTCTCAAATTCAATAGTTATTAACATTTTGTTATTGCTTCTTTCACCCTCCTTTATCTGTCTTTTTTTTTTTGTCCACATGGCATGTGGGGTCTTAGTTCCCTGACCAGGGATCAAACTCGTCCCCCCTGCAGTGGATGCACAGAGTTTTAACCACTGGACCACTGAAGTCCCCCTCCTTTAGCTGTCGTACTGGAGTATTTTGAAGCAAATCCTAGACCTCCTGTCATTTTACTCCTAAGTACATCAGTATGTATCTGTAAGAAAACATGGACATTTTCTGATATAACTACATGGCATTATCACATCTACCAAATTAACAATAATTCCTTATTATCATCTAATATCCAGTCCATATTTAAATTTCTCAGGTTGCCTTGGAGACAATTGGTTTATTCAAAATAGCATCCAATTAAGGTTCACTACCTTTGTTAGTAATGTCTCTCAAATCTCTTTTAAACTAGAGCAGTCTCCCCTTCATTACTTCCTCTCATTGTCTTCTTTTAAAAACCATCAGTTGGGGACTCCTGTGGTGGCACAGTGGTTGAGAGTCCACCTGCCAATGCAAGGGACACGGGTTTGATCCCTGGTCTGGGAAGATCCCACATGCCACGGAGCAACTGGTCCCATATGCCACAACTAATGAGCCTGTGCTCTAGAGCCTGTGAGCCACAACCACTGAGCTCACGTGCTGCAACTACTGAAGCCCACGTGCCTAGAGCCTGTGCTCCACAACAAGAAAAGCCACCGCAATGAGAAGCCAGCCCACCACAACGAAGAGCAGTTCCTACTCACTGCAACTAGAGAAAGCCTGCACACAGCAATGAAGACCCAACACAGCCAGTAAATAAGTAAATTAATTTAAAAAAAAAAGCAAACAAAAAAAATCAATTGTCCCGTCTTACATTATGGATTTTCTGATTGCTTTTTCATGGTGCCATTTACCTTGTACCTCTTTACCCCAGATTTCCTGTTCTCTTGGCACGAGCTCAAAAGGTGCGATTAGATGCAGGATGTGAACATTTTTGACAAGGCTATCTCATGGACCCTTCAGTGTACTTCCTATTGCATCCTATCAGGAGTTACACAATGTCTGGTTTATCCTACTCTTAAGTGATGCTAAAATTAATCAGTGGGCTCAGGTGGCAACAGTTGACGTATTTTCCAAAGGGTCATAAACAAACGAGTTTGATCCATTGAGGCAGATTGATGGTGACAGGATAGAAACACTGTGGTGTCAGGACTGCTTGAAGAAACTAGGACTTGGTGATTGTATTAGTTTTCTGTTGCTATTGTGATAAATTACCATAAATTAAGAGGCTTAGAAACAACACCCACCTATTATCCCAGAGTTATGTAGGTCAGAAGTCTGAGTAGGCTTGACTGGATTCTTAGATCAGGGTCTCCCAAGACCAAAAATTAAGGTGTTGGCAGGGCTGTGTTCATTATTGGAGACTCCAGGGAAGAATCTGCTTCCAAGTTCATTCACATGTTAGCTGAATTCAGTTCCTTCTGGTTGTAGGGCCCAGTTTCTTTGCTGGCTGCCAACTGAGACCAGTCTTTGATCCTAAATGTTGCCCTATTCCTTCTCTTGCTTTCCATGTGGCCTCCCTTCAGCAGCAGCTGGTTGAATTCCTCTTAAGCTTTGAGTCTTTCTGACTTCTTCTGTTGCATCTCTCTTGCCTTCAGTTGGAGAAAGTTCTCTGCTTTTTAAGGGCTCAAGTGATTAGATTGGCCCCACTTGTTTAATCCATGTTAATTTTCCTAATTTTGTCCTTAACCTTATTTTTATCTCCAAAAGTCCCTTTTGCCGTGTAATGTAACATTCACATTTCCAGGGATTAGAGCACTGACATCTTTGGTGGATCATTCTGCCTACCACAGTGGGGTTAGGGGTGGTAGAATTTGCTAACTGGCTTTTAAATGTTTGCTTCAAAGTTATAGGGGAGCAGATTGGGATGCAATATAAAGCAAGACTCTCTGAAGACCTCAGCTGTAGGATAACAGAATGGCCTGACCAGTGGCAGCATGTAAGCAGAAGCTGTCCAGCCCATATATCAGCTACGTGGGAGGCAAGCCCCTGCAGTGGTTCATAAGTAGAAAGTATAAAACAGTGGTTGAGAGCACAGACTTTGGCGAATACTGGTTAAGAGCCAGACTACCTAACGCTGAAACCTGTGTTTGACCTTGGCAAATTATTTAATGCCTCTGTGCCTCAGTTTTCTGACCTGTAAAGTGGGGATAATAATCCTGCCTTCAAGGGTTATTTTGAGGTTTAAATGAATAAATACTGAATTGAATTAGTTAATAAAATGTGCAAAATATTGAAAACAGTCCCTGACACAGAATGAGCACTTTATGTGTTAGCTATTATTTTCTGAAAGGAATGAAAATTTGTGAAAATCACTTGGAATTTCAAATTCCTGTAGACATGAAAAGTGGTGTTTTGCCATAGTTGTTTCCATCATTTTTGTAGTGATATGTTTGCAAAATATTTTCTTAACACACAGGTTAATAGACTCTTGGCTACAAAAAAAATGATTGTATATCATCACAAAGTAAAAATTAGGTGAGTTTATTTCATATTTCCAAAGAAACAGGAAAAAAAATTACAAAGTTCTTTACATGGTATTCAAGATCCAGCTTACCAGCTCAAGCTTACCATACAGTGCAGCCTTTGGTCTGGCTATGAATAAACTCTGGGCCTTAGCTCGTGCTGTATTCTTTTTTGCCTGGAATATCTTTTTCTTACATCCTCCACTGATTCTCTCTCCACACGTTCTCCAATACTTGGTTTAAATGATTTCTTTTCCTTGAACTTTTTTCTCAGTCCCCCAAATCAAAATGCATTCTTCTTCTACTTTTCTGTTTGTATTTATAATTTGCTGTTTACATGTATGTTTTTCCTATTAGCCTGTAAGCTTATTAAGGGCAGGGTTTCTTTAATTTATCTCTTTGTCTCTGTTTGGTGCAGCTTTATTATGGAATATACTCAAATATTTGTTGACGGTGGTCTACTGGAAAGACCACTAGACTTGGAGTCAGAAAAGCTCCATTTTTTTTAATACATTTATTTACTTATTTATTTATTTATTGACTCTGTTGGGTCTTCGTTGCTGCGCATGGGCTTTCTCTAGTTGTGGCAAGCGGGGGCTACTCTTCATTGTGGTGCGCAGGCTTCTCATTGTGGTGGCTTCTCTTGTTGTGGAGCACAGGCTCTAGGCACATGGGCTTCAGTAGTTGTGGCACATGGGCTCAGTAGTTATGGTGCATGGGGTTAGTTGCTCCACGGCATGCAGGATCTTCCCGGACCAGGGATCAAACCTGTGTCCCCTGCATTGGCAGGTGGATTTTTAACCTCTGCACCACCAGGGTGGAGAGAAGAGGTGAGAAAACTCTAGAGTATTTTAATCTTTCTCTTTTTCTCCTCTCTTTCTACTTTTACCAAGGGCATGTATTACTGTTATAACAACTACTAGTGTTAAAATATTATGTCAAGGTCTCTCATTGGGTAGTTTGGAAATATTGCACTTTTTCTCAACTTTTTGAAGTTAAAAACATCACAACTTCCATACTTTGATAATAGTAACTGATATTGTTTTTTGGTGTATATAAACCAACTTACTGTTGATGTGTTTTTAAGAAGAAATCATCCGAAAGTAGATGGCAGTCTCCTAAGACAGTACTTAATTCATGGTAAATACTCAATACATGTTAGCTGTTGTTGTTATTAATCCTCGATTACTATCACTCTTCCACTAACTAGCTGCATGACCTTAACTGTGTCACTTCTCTGGGCCTCATTTTCTGTGCCTCAACTGCAGAAGAAGTGGAGTCAGACTAAATAATATGGTACTCTGTGACTCTTTTGGACAGAGTTTCCTCATTCCCCACCCTGTTCCACCCCTCTGCTTTTGTAGCACTAGAGGGTATGCTATAGATTATCTAGCAGATTTCTGGCTGCTCCTGAAGGAGTCCACCCTGATTTTCAAGAGGCTCAAATGTAGCACTATATAATAAAAGGTCTGTGATCTGTTCTTGAAGTTAAAAATAAAGATACTTAGTTTGCCTCCATGTCCTGGCAGGTGAATGGATAAAGAAGATGTGGCATATATATACAATGGAATATTACTCAGACATAAAAAGGAATGAAATTGAGTTATTTGTAGTGAGGTGGATGGACCTAGAGTCTGTCATACAGAGTGAAGTAAGCCAGAAAGAGAAAAACAAATATCGTATGCTAACACATATATATGGAATCTAGAAAAATGGTACTGATGAACCTAGTGGCAGGGCAGGAATAGAGATGCAGATGTAGAGAACGGACTTGAGGACACAGGGAGGGGAAGGGGAAGCTGGGACGTAGTGAGAGACTAGCATTGACATATACACACTACCAAATGTAAAATAGATAGCTAGTGGGAAGCTGCTGCATAACACAGGGAGATCAGCTCAGTGCTTTGTGAAGACCTAAAGAGGTGGGATAGGGAGGTTGGGAAGGAGGCTTAAGAGGGAGGGGATATGGGGATATATGTATATATGTGGCTGAATCACTTTGTTGTACAGCAGAAACTAACACAATACTGTAAAGCAATTATATTGCAATAAAGATGAAAAAATTAAAAAAAATAGATACTTTTTCACTTGAAGTGATGAGGAAAGACTTATAAGGTCACCTAATCAGGAAGCTGCTTGGCTTTGGGGCAACAGTGAACTTATTTTCATCTGTGTCAGGGGAAGTGAGGCACAGGGAGAAGAAATCTTGAAATCAGAAAAGTGCTGTAAAATACTCAGCAGCACTTCTGGTGTAGAATAATGCCTGGTGCAATTCAGACCTGCCTACCAGCTTGACTCTGTTCCTCCTAAAAGTTGTAAATTCAGAAAATCCATTGAGGGCTTTCCCCCACTATAAGAATTCACCTGCACGTTTTTAATGAACTCATGGAATTGCAAGTTATAAGGGACCCGAGAGGCCATGAGAAACAGTGGTTTTCATGATGAAATCCTATAATACAGAGGTATTCATGTGGCAAGATGAGATAAATATTACCCACCTTTTAAATTAGATGAAAAACTAGATGAAGGAATTCTGTCACTTACTAGGGAGCTGGAGTTCATCTTATTCCTTAGGAAAACTATTCCTCTTGATTCTATAGAAAGGGAGGGTCTATCTCTTACCAGTCTTTATTGGCCCTTCCTTTATACAAAGAATATTTCTCAGTATATTTTAAAATTATTTTGTCTACTTCTGTGATTTCAGAGAGTCATTTTGTGATAAGCATACATGAAGGAATCAAAGTGGCCATATGAGAGGGCAAAGGCAAATGTAGGATTCATTTTTTCCTCCAGTTCTGTAGTCATCTGACTATGACTGTTAGTTGGTGTCTCCATCAAATTTTAGAAGTCTCTGCAATATCTGCCATGTAAATTAGACAAATACACAGGACCTCAAGTGAACTAATGAGCAGCTGCCCTGCAACAGAGCCCATGATGAGAACTTGTAGCATTGCGTTATATATTTCAACAGGGCAAATAAATTAAAGAGACCAAATGAAACTGCAGTTAAAGCAAGGAAAATTATTAAGATTAGGACTGATTGGGGAAGAAAATTCAAGTCTTTCTGCTCTTTTCTTTTCATTCTGTTTTCTTGTCCTAGATGCTTCCTTCCTCCTTGGCATAAGGCAGGTAAAAGATGTTTGTGGAGTTAAAATCATCAGGATCTTGACATTTATGATGATAAGAACAAGCCCTTCAATCAGTGATACTAATGCCATAAGTACTCAGGCACTCTGTCATTAAATGGAGATGATTTTCTGCTGCAGTGTATCAGGATACTGGCCATACATTATTTAAGCAGTAAAGACAAAGGGTCCTTATTTTATGTCAAGTCACCTTTTCTATAACCTGCCCTCTGCCCCAGATTACTCCAAACATGGGCAGTTGCTCTTCTCAAGTTCTGAGCTCTCCCCAAGTTTTACCTGAAAGGTATTTCCATATAACAACAAGAATGAAAAGAGTAATACTACTTATCAATAGCAACAACTTCCATGTTCTATGTGACAAGTGGTATATTAGAAGCTTTCTATGATACCTCTTTCATTCCTCATATTAACCCTGGAAGATTAGCTTATGTATTCCCATTTTACACTTAGGAAAACTGAGATATAGAGGGGTAAAATATCTTAACTGAGGTCACTCAGCTAGTAACTTGGAATCTATATTCAGGTCTATGCTGAATCTAGATGTGCTCTTCTAACGATACAGGCTACTACTGTATTCTGCTCCACAGTCTCCACTGTCTACTTGTGTGTGTGTGTGTGTGTGTGCATTTTTGTGTGTGTGTGTGTGTATGGCAGGAAGATGGAAAGGGAATAGTTTTATTGGGCTTAATACAGATAGCCAATGAGACAGAAATTAAAGGGGCACCACATATAACATGCAAAATGAATATTGGGTGCCCTAAATCTCCCCAGGAGAAATGAGAGCTGGATGTCTTGCCTGCTGCCCACCTGTTAGAAATAACCCCTCCAGGAAGGGCTCTTTCCTTAAAGATTTTCCTTTTTTTAAATAAATAAATATATTTATTTATTTATTTATTTATTTTTGGCTGCATTGGGTCTTCCTTGCTGTGGACAGGTTTTCTCTAGTAGCCGGTGCTACTCTTCGTTATGGTGTGCGGGCTTATTGCCGTGGCTTCTCTTGTTGCGGAGCACAAGTTCTAGGCATGTGGGCTTCAGTAGTTGTGGCATGTGGGCTCAGTAGTTGTGGCTTGCAGGCTCTAGAGCACAGGCTCAGTAGTTGTGGCGCATGGGCTTAGTTGCTCCATGGCATGTGGGATCTTCATGGACCAGGGCTCGAACCTGTGTCCCCTGCATTGGCAGGTGGATTCTTAACCTCTGCACCACCAGGGAAGCCCAAAGATTCTTTTTTAAAAAAATTTTATTGACGTGTGGCTGATTTACAATGTTGTGTTAGTTTCAGGTGTACAGCATAGTGATTCAGTTATGCATATACATATATTCCTTCTTTTTAGATTCTTTTCTCATGTAGGTCATTATGGAGTATTGAGTATAGTTTCTTGTGCTATACAGTAGGTCCTTGTTGGTGATCTATTTTACATATAGTAGTGTATGTATGTTAATCTCAAACTCCTAATTTATACCGCCCCCCCCCCATGTTTCCTCTTTGGTAACCGTAACTTTTGTTTTTGAAATCTGTGAATCTATTTCTGTTTTGTAAATAAGTTCGTTTATATCATTTAAAAAAATTAGATTCCACATATGAGTGATATTATATGAAATTTGTCTTTGTCTCACTAACTTTACTTAGTATGATAATCTCTAGGTCCATCCATGTTGCTGCAAATGGCATTATTTCATTTTTTATGACTGAGTAATGTTCCATTGTATATATGTATCACATCTTCTTTATCCATTCCTCTGTCAATAGACATTTAGGTTGCTTCCATGTCTTGGCTATTGTAAATAGTGTTGCAATGAACATTGCAGTGCATGTACCTTTTCAAATTATGGTTTTCTCTGAATATATGCCCAGAAGTGCAATTGCTAGATCAAATGGTAACTCTGTTTTTAGTTTTTTAAGCAGCCTCCATACTGTTCTCCCTAGTGGCTGCACCAATTTACATTCCCACCAACAGTGTAGGGAGGGTTCCTTTTTCTCCACACACTCTACAGTGTTTATTGTTTGTAGATTTTTTTGATGATGGCCCTTCTGACTAATGTGAGGTGGTACCTCATTGTAGTTTTTATTTGCATTTCTCTGATAATTAATGATGTTGAGTATCTTTTCATGTGCTTTTGGCCACCTGTATGTCTTCTTTGGAGAATCCTTAAGGATTCTTGAGCCCTAGATAGTGAACCTTGAACCTTCTTCCTAACCATGCTTCTACTTGTGCTAACTTTGGTTTCACTAGCCACTTTCACTGGCCATTCCCCAAGGTCGGTTTCCTACTTCTTCCCATGTGAGTATCGCTACTCTCTTCCATTTTCCTAAATCTCCACCCTCATCTGTTTCTCCCTACATTGTCATTCCTGTGACTGCATCTCTTATATTTTTCTATGTAGAAAAGAACTCTTTGAGATGTGAAAGCATGTTCTTCTCGAGAATTCCACTTGGTCAAATGCAGTCTCCTTGCCAAAGGAAGCCCATAGAAGTCAGCTCTGGGTGTGTTTACAAAATTGACCTTTAATAATTTGGAGACCTAAAGTCTGAAATGAACATTGAGTTTCTGTAGAGGAAGCTCTGTGGGACCAAAATAGTCCTGGGAATGGTTTTAAAAATTTATTAAGATAAAAATTTATTAAAAAATGCTCAAAAGATCTTACTTCTCATTATAGATTTTGTAAAGAGGTATATTTATAGATCATTCAGTATGGACAAAGAAAAAGTAGGGAGAATAAAATGTTCCATTTAATTAGCTGCAGTAAGCAGAATTCTAAGATAGCCCCCAAGATTTCTGTCCCCTGGTATACCTTCCCTGTAATCTCCTTGGGTGCGGGTGGGATTTGTGAATATAAAGTGCTTTCACTCTTGCAGTCAGGTTATGTTCTATGGCAAAGGTGAAGGAATTGTGCATATGTAATTAAGGTGCCAACTCATTTTTACTTTGAATTAATCAAAAAGGAGAATATTCAGGGTGGGCCTGACCTAATGAGGAGCCCCCTTTAAAGAATGTCCAGGCCTTCCCTGAAGGGAGTGGTTTGGAGCCAGAGAATTGCTTGCCTCCTGGCTTTGAAGAAGTAAACTGTTGTGTTGTGAAGATCATACAGCAGGGAATAGCAGGCAGGCTCTAGGAGTAGAGGGCCTCAGTTCTACAACCACAAGGAACAGAATTCTCCAATAACCAGTGAGCTTGGAAAAGAACCCCAAGCCTCAAATGAAACCACAGCTTCAGTCTATGTCTTGCTATAGCCTAGTGAAACCCTGAGTACAGAACCCTGCTAAACCATGCCTAGACCTTTGGCCCATGAAAATTGTGAGATAATACATGGGTGTTTTTTTAAGCAACTAAGTTTGCAGCAATAGAAAATTAATATGGTAACTTAGCATTTTATCTCATTCTTTTCAGGATTATGTGCCCACCATGGTAAGGAGCATTCTGTATGTGCAAGTAGACAGAACAACATGGTCCACAGCATTATTCAGACTTGTGCTGGGGCAGTGGTATTTACTTTAAGGAGTAGTTTTGTAGCTATAGAGTAAAATCAATGAAATGTCAAAGACCTTGCTGAAGTGATATCTGGAGGAAATTAGTAATGCCTGGCCTACAACTTCTTTGCTTTAAATCAGGGACTTATTATGTCTCAAGACTATACTAATCCTATACTCCATTTTATTCACCAGCTCCCTATTCATTTTAAAAATCAATTTATAAACATGATTCCAACTTTCAAGTATTCATTACTGTTTGACATTGTGGCTGTCCCCTCACATAATCACCATTCCCCCCCCCCCCCACCTTAATCTTGGCCTCATCTCTACCTGTTTTCTAGCTGTCCCAAAAATGACCATTTTCCTTTCAGGTGTGTATATGTATCTGTTATTTCAAATTTAATCTTGTGCCTGAGGTGTCTTGTCACTTCCTCTCCTGGAGAAGTAATACTTATCTTTCTGCAAAAGAATTGTGGAGGAAGTATTTGTGTATGCCATACTCCAATAAAATGTTTTAGACTATCAGGTTTAGTTTTGCAGTTATCCACTCTGAAGAAAATTAGTGAACTTCCATTTTCTCAACTCTCCATCTTCCTTGATTTCTCCCGAGATTGCGTTTTTGTGACTGCCATCTCATGTATTTTTCTACGTAGAAAAGAACTCTGTGAGGAGTGTAATCAGGTCCTTCTGGATATGTCCATCTGGCCAATTCAATCTCCTTGCCAAAGAAAGCCCATAGTAGTAAACTCTGAGTGTGTTTGCAAGATTGTCCTCTTGAGTTGTGCTCCAAAGACAGAAGATAATCCTATTCTGATGTGACAAGGCTTTAAAAAGTAAGCTGCCATAGAAAAGTTGTGCTTTTTTAATATGTTTCTGGTTAGTGTAATTCTTTTTAAAACTTTTTTATTTTAAAAACTTAGGGGACACAGGGAACTATACTCAATATCCTATGCTAAACCATAATGGAAAAAATAAGAAAAAGAATGTATATATGTGTATATGTGAATCACTTTGCTGTACAGTAGAAATTAACACAACATTGTAAATCAACTGTACTTAAATAAAATAAATTTTTAAAAAACTTAGGGGAAAAACTCAAGTACAGCAAGATCAATGGTTGTTCAAGGGCAACATTTTTTTTTAAGCTTCAAGACTAGCAAGGAAATGTAAGTGTCAGAACACAGTCATTGGGTTGCTAAGGAGTACAGAAGAAAATAAGACATCTATGCACTGAAAGGGAGATTGTCATCCAGAAAGACAATGAGATTCATCCCATTAGTGGAAATATGTAATTAACAAGCTGCTGGATGTCAGTCTGTAGCGAGAACCATGGCTTGGGCTCTTGCCTCCTATAGAGTGGAAGTCTTGTCACTGCCTTCTGGCCTCCAGTGGGGGTGGTACAGATACAATTACAAAGAGGAAATCAGCCTCCCACACTCATAGAATCTTTGATGCTTGAAACTCCAGTCCAAGCTATATGAATAAGTAGACAAGATTGACATTCTCCTATTGGACTGTAATATTTTTCAATTTCAGTAAATAAGTTTTTGCTAGCCCTATTAGCTAAAACAATAATCACAAATGAGGGAGAGTAGGAGTCAAGACAGCAGAATAGGAGGATGTGGAATTCATCTCTCGTCATAAGTACGTCAAGAATACATCTACAAACGGAATAGTTCTCATAGAGCACCTGCTGGACATTAGCAGAGCACTTTGAGCACCTAAAAGGATAAGAAAAATCCCCTCACAACTGGGTAGGACAGAAAAAAGAAGAAAAAAAGAAAAGAGGATTCAAAAAAGGGACCAACAACCCTGGTGCGAAGCTGAAGGTGAGGGGAGTTCCCTGCACTCAGAAAAATTCCTTCACGGTGGGGAAGTCAGCTGGGACAGAAAAGGACCTTCAGGGGATCAAAGGAGAATACAGAATATGGTCTGTGGAAGGCAGGACAAAGTAAGAACTGCACACATGGTCTACACTGCGGCTCTGAGCATTCTAGCATGAGTCATGAGTCACGTGTTGCAAACAGGGGCTGGGTGCTGGAAAATAGGACTTGGAGCATGGACCCAGGGAGGGGACAGCTGTTGGCTATGAAAAGACAGCCTGACGGGACAGGAGTAAGGAGATCCACAACTGGGAAAGTCTGCATAAAAAGCCCAGGACACCATAAAAGCAAGGTGTCATTGTTGAGTGGTAAGCAAGGGGCAGAGCTGCCATTACAACCCCTTTCCCCACCCACCAGCTTCTTTGGCCTCCACGGACACTGGGAGGGGCTCCCATCTGAGCAAGTGTGCCACAGTCTGTTGCAACTGCCCTGCTGGTTCTGCTGCCACAGGCAACTCACACACACCCCAAATGTGGCTGCCATACCCCTCCCCAGCTTGAGTAAGTGTGCCCCAAGCAGCTGCTGTTTTTGCTCCCTCTTGCCTGGGCAAGGAACAGATGCCTGAGGGTGGCGCACATGCAGAGGTAGGGTCAGAACCAAAGCTGAGCCCCAGAGGCAGTGTGACTAAAGAAGAGAAACAGAAATCTTTCCATGCAGCTGCACAAGCTGCGGATTAAATCTCTGAGACTGGCTTGGTAAATCCTGCATCTGTGGAATACCTGAATAGACAACAAATGTTCCCACAATTGAGATTGGTCTAGCCTTCTCAACAGTGGACTTTGGGGAAAAGCACACATGGGATTCGGGCCAGCTCAGAGCCTGAGCTGGCCCTGCAGTGCCCACAGCAGGTCCAGAGATCTACCTAGAGGTAATGGAAGGACTCCTGGGGAGGTGGGGATTGGCTGTGGCTCACTGTGGGAACAAGAACACTGACAGAGGAGGCCCCAGGAAAACATTCTTATTGCTATTATTCTTTTCTTATTTGTTTTGTTTTGTTGAGTTGCTGTTATTACTTTTATTATTTTTTATCTTTTATTTTTAATTTTTTATTGAAAAGTTAATACATATTTTTTAACCTTTCTCTTTTTACTTTTTTGTTCTTTTGCGTTTTTTCTTTTTTTTTGTTCTTTGTTTTTATTTTATTTATTTTTTCTTTATTTTTTGATTGTTTTTTGTGTATATTTTTTGTTTTCTTCACTTTTTGTTGTTTGTTTGCTTTCTATTTTTGTTTTATTTTTCATTTTTGTTTTTGTTAGTTTAGTCCTTATTGACTATTCTCATTTTTGAATTATTTTGTTTGTTCTCTTGTTTTTGTTTTTTTCTTTTTCTTTTTTTCTTGTTTCTCTGTTTGCGTGTGTGTGGGTGTTGTGCTGTTGCTGCTGCTGTTTGTTTGCTGTTGTTTTTGCTATTTGTCTTGGGTTTTGCCTGTTTTCTTTTCTATCTCTGGTCACACTGTGCGGCTTGTGGGCTCTTGGTTCCCTAGTCAGGCCTGGGCCTTCAGGGTGGGAGCACTGAGTCCAGGATGCTGGACCACCAGAGAATTCTCAGGCCCAGGGAATATTAATTGGTGTGCACACTCCCAGAGGTATCCATATCAATACCAAGACCCAGCCCCACACAACTGCCTGCAGGCTCCAGTGCTAGACACCTCACACCAAACAACCAGCAAGATAGGAGCATAGCCCAGCCCATCAGTGGGCAGGCTGCCTAAAGTTGTACTAAGCTCACAGACAGCCCAAAACACACCACCTGAAAAAGATGTTCCATGCAAATGGAAATCAAAAGAAAGCTGGAGCAGCAATACTCATATCAGACAACATAGACTTTAAAATAAAGACTATTACAAGAGTCAAGGAAGGACACTACATAATGATCAAGAGATCAATCCAAGAAGAAGATATGACAATTGTAAATATTTATGCACCCAACATAGGAGCACTTCAATACATAAGGCAAATGCTAACAGTCATAAAAGGGGAAATTGACTGTAACACAATAATAGTGGGGGACTTTAGCACCCCACTTACACCAATGAACAGATGATACAGACAAGATAAATAAGGAAACACAAGCTTTATTTTATTTATTTATTTATTTATTTTATTTTATTTTATTGGCCATGTTGGGTCTTTATTGCTGCACATGGGCTTTCTCTAGTTGCAGGAGGGGGGCTACTCTTCATTGTGGTGTGGTGGCTTCTCATTGCAGTGGCCTCTCTTGTTGCAGAGCACAGGCTCTAGGCATGTGGGCTTCAGTAGTTGTGGCACATGGGCTCAATAGTTGTGGCGCACAGGCTTAGTTGCTCCGCAGCATGTCATATCTTCCTGGGAAGGGATTGAACCTGTGTCCCCTGCATTGGCAGGCGGATTCTTACCCACTGCGCCACCTAGGAAGTCCAGGAAACACAAGCTTTAAATGACACAATAGACCAAATAGACTTAATTGATATTTACAGGACATTCTACCTGAAAGTGACAGAATACACTTTCTTCTCAAGGGCTCATGGAACATTCTCTAGGATAGATTACATCTTGGCTCACAAAGCAAGCCTCAGTAAATTTAAGAAAATTGAAATCTATTCCGACCACAATGCTATGAGATTAGAAATCAATTACAGGAAAAACTGTTTAAAAATACTCGCACATGGAGACTAAACAGCACACTATTAAATAACCAAGAGCTCACTAAAGAAATCAAAGAGGAAATCAAAAAATACCTAGAGACAAATGACAATGAAAACACAATGACCCAAAACCTATGGGATGCAGCAAAGGCAGTTCTAAGAGGGACGTTTATAGCAATACAATCCTACCTCAAGAAATAAGAAAAATCTCAAACAACCTAACCTTACACCTAAAGCAACTAGAGACAAAAGAACAAACAAAACCCAAAGTTAGTAGAAGGAAAGAAATCATAAAGATCGGAGCAGAAATAAATGAAATAGAAACAAAGAAAACAATAGCAAAGATCAATAAAACTAAAAGCTGGTTCTTTGAGAAGATAAACAAAATTGATAAACCTTTACCCAGACTCATCAAGAAAAAGATGGAGAGGACTCAAATCAATAAAATTAGAAGTGAAACAGAAGTTACAATGGACACTGCAGAAATACAAAGCACCATAAAAGACTACTACAAGCAACTATATGCCAATAAAATGGACCACCTGGAAGAAATGGATAAATTCTTACAAAAGTACAACCTTCTAACACTGAAACAGGAAGAAATAGAAAATATGAACAGACCAATCGCAAGTAATGAAATTGAAACTGTGATTAAAAATCTTAAACAAAAGTTCAGGACCAGATGTCTTCACAGGCGAATTCTATCCAACATTTAGAGAAGAGTTAAACACCTGTCCTTCTCAAACTGCCCCAAAAAATTGCAGAGGGAGGAACACTCCCAAACTCATTCTATGAGTCCACCATCACCCTCATACCAAAACCAGACAAAGATACCACAGAAAAAGAAAATTACAGGCCAGTATCACTGATGAACATAGACACAAAGGTCCTCAACAAAATACTAGCAAACCGAATCCAACAACACATTAAAAGAATCATACACCATGACCAAGTGGGATTTATCCCAGGGATGCAAGGATTCTTCAATATATGCAAATCAATCAATGTGATACATCATATCAACAAATTGAAGGATAGAAACCACATGATCATCTCAATAGATGCAGAAAAAGCTTTGACAAAATTCAGCACCCATTTATGATAAAAACTCTCCAGAAGGTGGGCATAGAGGGAACCTACCTCAACATAATAAAGGCCATTGATGACAAACCCATAGCAAACATTATTCTTAATGGTGAAAAACTGAAAGCATTTCCTCTAAGATAGGAATAAGACAAGGGTGTCCACTCTCACTATTATTCAACACAGTTCTGGAAGTCCTAGCCATGGCAATCAAAGAAGAAAAAGAAACAAAAGGAATCCAAATTGGAAAAGAAGTAAAACTGTCTCTGTTTGCAGATGGCATGATACAATACATAGACAATCCTAAAGATGCCACCAGAAAACTACTAGAGTTAATCAATGAATTTTGTAAAGTTACAGGATACAAAATTAACGCACAGAAACCTCTTGCATTTGTATACACTAACAATGAAAGATCAGAAAGAGAAATTAAGGAAACAGTCCCATTTACCATTGCAACAAAAAGAATAAAATACCTAGGGATAAAACTATGTAAGGAGGCAAAAGACCTGTACACAGAAAAGTATAAGATACTGATGAAAGAAATCATAGATGACACAAGCAGATGGAGAGATGTACCATGTTCTTGGATTCAAAGAATCAATATTGTGAAAATAACTATACTACCCAAAGCAATTTAAAAATTCAATGCAATCCCTATCAAATTACCAATGGCATTTTTCACAGAAATAGAACAAAACATTTTACAGTTTATCTGGAAACTCAAAAGACCCTGAATAGCCAAAGCAATCTTGGAAAGAAAAACGGAACTGGGGTAATCAGGCGCCTCAACTTCAGACTATACTACAAAGCAGCAGTAATCAAGACAGTATGGTACTGGCACAAAAACAGAAATATAGATCAATGGAACAGAATAGAAAGCCCAGAGATAAACCCATGCACCTATGGTCACCTAATCTATGATAAAGGAGGCAAAAATATACAGTGGAGAAAAGACAACCTCTTCAATAAGTGGTGTTGGGAAAACTGGACAGCTACATGTAAAAGGATGAAATTAGAACACTCCCTAACACCATGGACAAAAATAAACTCAAAACAGATTAAAGACCTAAATGTAAGGCCAGACACTATAAAACTCTTAGAGGAAAACATAGGCAGAACACTCTTTGACATAAATTGCAACAAGATCTTTTTTGACCCACCTCCTAGAGTAGTGAAAATAAAAATAAAAATTGGGACCTAATAAAACTTAAAAGCTTTTGTGCAGCAAAGGAAACAATAAACAAGATGAAAAGATGACCCTCAGAATGGGAGAAAATATTTGCAAATGAAGCAACTGACAGAGGATTAATTCCCAAAATATACAAAGAACTCATGCAACTCAATACCAGAAAACCCAACAACCCAATCAAAAGATGGGCGGAAGACCTATATAGACATTTCTCCAATGAAGATATACAGATGGCCAACAAACACATGAAAAGATGCTCTACATCACTAACTATTAGAGAAATGCAAATCAAAACTGCAATGAGGTATCACCTCACACCAGTCAGAATGGCCATCATGAAAAAATCTAGAAACAGTAAATGCTGGAGAGAATGTGGAGAAAAGGGAACCCTCCTTCACTGTTGGTGGGAATGTAAATTGATACAGCCACTATGGAAAACAATATGGAGATTCCTTAAAAAACTAAAAACAGAACTACCATATGACCCAGCAATCCCACTCCTGGGCACATACCTTGAGAACACCATAATTCAAAAAGACACATGCACCCCAATGTTCATTGCAGCATATTTACAATAGCCAGGACATGGAAGCAACCTAAAAGTCCATTGACAGATGAATGGATAAAGAAGATGTGGTACATATATACAATGGAATATAGGTCAGCCATAAAAAGGAACGAAATTATACCATTTGCAGAGATGTAGATGGACCTAGAGAGTGTCATACAGAGTGAAGTAAGTCAGAAAAAGAAAAGCAAATATTGCATATTAACGCATATATGAGGAATCTAGAAAAATGGTATAGATGATCTTTTTTTGCAAAGCAGAAATAGACACAGACGTAGAGAACAAATGTATGGATACTAAGGAGAAAGGTGGGTAGGAGGAATTGGGAGATTAGAATTGACACATATACACTATTTATACTATGTATAAAATAGACAACTAATGAGAACGTACTGTATAGCACAGGGAACTCTACTTAATGCACTCTGGTGACCTAAATGGGAAGGAAATCCAAAAAAGAGGGGTTATATGTGTATGTATGTGTATAGCTAATTCATTTTGCTGTGCAGTAAAAACTAACACAACATTGTAAAGCAACTATACTCCAATAAAAATTAATTTAAAAAATGAGGGAAAAGTGGACTGCCAGTATACTTTATTGCTGTTAATTCTGCTACTACGTAGTCTGTATATATGATGAATGCTTCCTCTAACACTTGTATAGCTTTGTACAGTTTATATATCATTTCACATGTACTAATTTTGATTTTCATTCTCAAAACAATTCTGGAAAGTCAATATAATATGCAGGGCAGGTATCATTATCACATTTTTACCAGTGAGGAAACTGAGGTTCAGAAAAAGTTTAGTAGTTTGCATAGGGTCACATGGCTATTAAAGTGGAGGGAAGATAGACTCTAAAGGGTCTTAAGGAAGAATCCCAGTAATATGTGACACACATATTTGTGCTTACACACACACACACACACACACCTACCTTTCTTGCCTTTTGTTTGGCAACCTAAACATAGTTCCTTTGGGGCTGGACGAGTACTGATGATGACCGTGCTAGCTGTGCTCCTGAAAAAGCATTGCCTGTGATCCAGGGAAAAACAGTGCCATCTTTTCTCTGCCATGTGGTGGTTCTAGCATTAGGAATAGCCCAGTGTCCTGACATCATAGGAACTTGCTTTTTCTGCTTTGGGGAGAACACTGTAGGGATGAGATAGGGTAGAATTTGGGCATGAATACCCATCCTTCCTTCCCTAGCCCCAGATGGTCAGGTTGACTATGGCCTCAGGTCCAGATTAGAGATTCCCGTTTTAGTTGACTGTTAATGTGAATCAATTTACTACTGTTCCCAAGACTTTAGATACCAGAAAGAAATAACAAAATGCATCACTCCATTCTTCGATCCTTCTCAACCATACGGCCATCCATTATTCAACCATTCCACTGTGTTCCAAACACTGAACTCAAAGCTGAGAATATAACTTGAACTAAGAAAGATTCGTGCTTAAAGGAGATTATAGTTGAGAGGTTTCCTCTAAATGAGGCTACAAGAAGGAAGAGTG
This sequence comes from Hippopotamus amphibius kiboko, assembly GCF_030028045.1. Taxonomy (NCBI): domain Eukaryota; kingdom Metazoa; phylum Chordata; class Mammalia; order Artiodactyla; family Hippopotamidae; genus Hippopotamus; species Hippopotamus amphibius. The sequence goes on along the minus strand of NC_080203.1, from coordinate 16,047,028 downwards.
ACAAATAACAGGTTTGTGAATAGTCTTCAGTGCATTTCCTATTTCCAATGATGTATTCCTAACAGCCACACAGTGTAAACTCAACCCCCAGAGGAAGGGGTGAACCATTTCTTTGAAGGCTCATGTTTTACATTAAAGTTTCATGTAAAAATCTGTATTTTACTGTATAATATCTGTGTATTTATTTTTATAATCACCTCCTCTCCATCGATATCTAACAAAACTGCTGGTCCAGAGGGTGCTCCATGTTTATCCTATGTTTTCAAGTCACTACCAGTGCATTGCGAAGTGTACGTGTCCCAGTTTAAGTAGCTTGGAACTGAAGTCCAAGGTCACTTCTCGCTGTAACCTTGTATGGACCTTGTATGAATATAGTCCCAGGCCCTGATCACTATCCTCTCTTGCTAGTATTTTCAATAAATCTCCATGTCCCACCTCCATCCTGCTCATTCTTCACGAGACAAACACAATAGGTTTTTCTTTATTATAAATAAAAATATTAACTCTTAATTGAGCAGTATGTAGCAGACACTGTGTTCAGTGTTTCATAGATGTCTCATTCCATCTTAAAATCTAGCTCATAAACACTATTTAAAATTTTTTATTGACTTATAATTAACATACAATATTACATTAATTTCAGGTTTACAACATAGTGATTCAATATTTTTATACATTATGAAATGATCACTGAAGACCAGTTACCATTTGTCAGCATACAAAGTTGTTACAATATTATTGGCAATATTCCTTATGTATACATTACACCCCTGTGATTTATTTATTTTATAGCTGGAAGTTTGTACCTTTTAATCCCCTTCACCTATTTCATCTGCCTCCACACACACCCCTCCCCTCTGTCATCCACCAGTTTGTTCTCTGTATCTATGTCTGTTTCTGTTTTGTTTCGTTTGTTCGTTTGTTTTGTTTTTTGTATTCCACTATATAAGTGAAATTATACAGTAATTTTTCTCTGTTTGACTTATTTCAGTTAACCTGATATCCTCCAGGTCTATTCGTGTTGCTGCAAATGACAAGATTTCATTGTTTTTTTTATGGCTAATATGCCATTGTGTGTGTGTGTGTGTGTGTGTGTGTATACACACACACACCACATCTTACTTATCCATTCATTTATGGGTGGACACTTAGGTTGCTTCTATATCTTGACTGCTATAAATGTGCTGTGACGAACATTGGGGTATATATATCTTTTCAAATTAGTGTTTTCATTTTCTTCAGATAAATGCCCCAAAGTGGAGTTGCTAGATCATATGGTAGTTCTATTTTTAGTGTTTTTGAAGAAACTGCATACTGTTTTCCACAGTGGCTCCACCAATTTGCATCCCCACCAACAGTGCACAAGGGTTCCCTTTTCTCCACATCTTCACCAACACTTGTTTCTTGTCTTTTTTTTTATGTGAATGTATGTAATCTTTATTTTTTTCTTTCAGTCTTTATTGGAGTATAATAGCTTTACACTGCTGTGCCAGTTTCCATTGTACAACAAAACAAATCAGCTGTATTTACACATATATCCCCATATCCACTCCCTCTTGAGCCTCCCACCCTCCTTATCCCACACCTCTAGGTCATCACCAATCATCGTGTTTCTCCTCTTTTTGATAACAGCCGTTCTGACAGATGTGAGATGATATCTCATTGTGGTTTTGATTTGCATTTCCCTGATGATTAGTGATGTTGAACACCTTTTTATGTGTCTGTTGGCTATCTGTATGTCTTCTTTGGAAAAATGTATACTCAGGTCCTCTGCCCATTTTTTAATTGGGTTGTTTCTTTGATATTGAGTTGTATGAGTTCTTTATATCTTTTAGATATTAACCTTTTATCAGATATGTCTTTTGCAAATGCCTTCTCCCATTCAGTAGGTTGACTTTTTTGTTGATGGTTTCCTTTGGTGTATAAAAACTCTTTTAGTTTTATGTAGTCTTATTTGTTTATTTTTGCTTTTGTTGCCCTTGCTTGAGGAGACATTTGACAAGGAGGTGAAAGACCTATACTGTGAAAACTATAAGACACTGAGGGAAGAAACTGAAGGTGACACAAATAAAAGGAAATATGTACTGTGCTCATGGATTGGAAGACTCAAGATTTTTAAAATGTCTATACTACCAAAGCAATCTACAGATTCAATACAATCCCTATCAAAATACCAGTTTTGACAGAACTGGCATTTTTCAGAGAACTAGAAGAAATAATCCTAAAATTTATATGGAACCACAAAAGACCCAGAATTGCCAAAGCAATCCTGAGGAAAAAAAACAAAGGTGGAGGCATAACCCTCCCAGACTTCAGACAATACTACAAAGCTACAGTAATCAAAACAGCATGGTACTGGCACAAAAACATATACATAGATCAATGGAACAGAATAGAGAGCCCAGCAATAAACCCACACTTATATGGTCAATTAAACTATGATGAAGGAGGCAAAAATATACACTGAGTAAAAGACAGTCTCTTCAATAAGTGGTGTTGGGAAAACTGGACCACTTTCTTACACCATATAAAAAATAAACTCAAAATGGATTAAAGACTGAAATGTAAGACCTGAAACCATAAAACTCCTAGAAGAAAATATAGGCAATATGTTCTTTGACATAGGTCTTAGCAACGTTTTTTTTTTTTTTTTGGATGTGTCTCCTCAGGCAAGGGCAATAAAATTAAAAAATAAATAAATGGGACTAAATGTTATTATAATCATGATTTTCCAGATGAGGAAGTTGAGGCTCAGAGGTAAAGTAAATTTTATGATGAAACAGGACATTTCAAACAATGTTTCAAACATGCTCCTGGCCGCTGAGAACTGCAGCTCCCAGGCTGCTACAGTTCCATAATACCTTTTCTTTACCATAGGAGCATTGGGTTAAAATATTTGCAGAAAAAATAGACTAGGTGATATTTAAGGTTCACTTCAGCTCTGACATTCTATAATTTCATTGACACTCTTTGCATTTAATTATGTTGATTTTTCTTTCTACTCTTTGCTCAGCTCAAAACTATACCCCTGTTTTGCCCATGCACGGGAGATGGAGTATTGAATAGAGAGTACCATAACAAATCCTTGTGACTGTTCAGATGTCACTCTAAAATATTTATCATTTTGGTAAATCTCAAGCTATCACAACAGCACATAGTGCAATAATGAATATCATGCTAACACCACTAAAATGGATATAACTGAGAATGATGCTTGTTCAGCTCATAATGATTCTGTTCTCAAAGGACTTGCAATTCATCTCCTTTATGCTGTTTGATTGCCTACCACATCCTGCAGGTTTGGGTAGCCTCCTCTTTGGTCTTATGTAATACACAATATTCACAGTGATACAGCCCTCATCATGCCAATCAAGAATGCAAATAGAGAGCTAGCTGACTGTATGATCTGAATTTTCTGCTCATTTAGAAGGATATAAACATGGGGAGAATATGGATCTGCTTTGTAATGGATTAAAAGTAATCAGACCTTTCATTCAAATTAAGTCAGAAAAGGTTATTTCAACATTTCAGTATACCTTTTAACAAGGTTTTTTTTTTAAAATTACTAAGATACTTGCTGGGGAATACCTGTAATTTTTTTTTTAAATTAAGGAAATACAGGAAAATCAGTAATTGGGATCATTTCATTTGAAAAACTTTCTAAACAGAAGGTTTTAATAGTTAGACATTATTCTGATCTCCAATATTACATGTTATACATTCTGCAGAATGGTCCCAGGCACCTGTCCTCTTGCTAATGCTGGGTTGGCATATATCTCACTCTTAGATTATCAATTGTCATGGATTTGAGAGACAATGGGAATAAAAAAATCTAAGTGAGGCCTGATATCAAAGTTATTTCTCTTTGGTGGTTTAAAAGATCAGTTTCTTGTGCTTATCATTGTAAATCTACAATCTCTTTGTATAGCAGATGTAAGAGGTTAGCTTGAGGATGTACTGACCTGATGACATGAACAAAAGTTGCTTTTTAGAACAAGCCTTGAAGATTGGTTGGTTTATGTATTATTCGTCTCTTTCAAAGACAGAATGTCTCATATCGAAATTGATAACCTCCTGGGCCACACCATGTGGGCGCCTTTCTGTAAATTTAATTATTTCCTCAAGGGCTGAAGGCGGACTTTGCCAAGTTATTTGCTTCTTTCCTTTAAAATCTTCCTCTACATAGCTTTAGCTTGTCTTTTGACTTCCTAGTATTCAGAAAGAATTTTTTTTTATTGCTTTTGCACCCAGAGAATTTTCAGGTTAAGGCTACTCTACTATCTGTTCTTTTTACCTGCATCATTTGTTAATTGGACAATTTCAAGAATTTACAGTACTATGGTTTAGAATAAGACTCTACAACACTACATTACAACTGGTTTTTGCTGAAGGCATCTGTGTTACCTAATGGTGTATGGTACCTTTGTTTGAATTGGAAAAGGGCCCCCTCCCCACAGACACAGCCCCCTGCCAAGGTGCGTGGCTTGGTGAATGTAGGAAGGACTATGGATTTCAGCCCCCACTTGCTCTCTCTGCTAAGCGTCCTTGTGCACTGAATGACTTGTACGGCCATATGGGGCAATTTGTGCTTTGTATACCTAATACCAGTCTCAAGCTTTCCCTAAACCCTCATTAAATGTTTGACTTTGAAACAGAGTTTTAGGCACAAGTGACAAAAGACAAATGGTCTCCTCTCTGCTCTCCTAGGATTGAGTATTGAACACTTCAACTTTCTCATTGGATGTTTTCTGCTAAATATTTCACATTCTAAATAAAGCCCTGGTCCAAACATTGAAACCATTACTAATCCTGCAGGCAGGGAGATGATAAAAATTGCTTCTGATAAGAAGTACTCCCATGCTCTAGCAATGGAGTAGCTCTCTTATAAACCTTTCTTTTTTATAGCCCTTTCTCTAAATGTATTAAACATGGTGAAACAATTACAGAGGAAAAAAACCTATGGATCTATTTATTGAATTATATTGTTCTTTGTAAACAATAGGTGAATGTGTGACATCTGAAAAAGTTCTGAAATTAGTATATGTTACAATCACCAAAGGTTTTATCCAGTGTGAGTCTGTAGCAGGAAGTTCAATAAATCTAACTTGATTTTTTCCTATATAAAATCCACAGCAGTGGAATCCACAGTATCTGCATAGTAGCAGTAGGCAAGGATAGCCCATTTTCATCAACTTTGTAGGATAATTATCTTGAAGACTGACCATGTTCAAGAATTACATGTCTAAATAAGGCACCAAAAAACACTTCGTTTTGGTTTACTCCCAATTAATGAAATCACAGATTCACAGCTGTTAGAGGTAGGAAGAGCCTTAGAAATGATGCAACCAAATTTCCTCAGTTTATACAGGAGGCAACTGAAACCTACTGAGGGAAAGTGACTTGCCCAAAGTCATACAAAAGAAGTAGAGTGAGACTAGAACACAGGTCTTCAGATTCCCTATCCAGTTCTTGCTCTCTTCCTCCTCTTCCCCAGTAATCCATAGGAATTAAAAATCCAAGTTGATAACTATTTTAACTTCCTGGTTCAGGAATGCTACATAAAAGGTGGGATTTGGTGGAGCTTTAGGGCTCTGTCCCACTCTTTGGTGTGTACAATTAATATTTACCCAGTTTAACAAAAGTGTTAAGCAAACCGAGCTCTAAGTTTTCACTTCCAATCAGAATGCCACCTGTGAGCCACTCCTCTGTAGTAATCCTAGAGTTATCACTGTCTTGGCTTCACAGTCTCTAGAATGTTTTATCCTAAATTCCTCCTTATGTACTTTAGCTTGGTCACTAATCAGTGTGGCTGTATACAGGGTTTCCCAATCACGGCACTATTGACATTTGGGGCTGCACAATTCTTTGTGGTAGGGGGCTGTCCTGTGCCTTTCGGGATGTTTAGCAGCAACTCTGTCTTCTATCCAATGGATACCAGTAGCACCACCTCCAACCTCAGACATTGCATGATGTCCCTTGCAGGACCAAGTTTTCCTTGGTTGAGAAGTAGTGGACCATATTTTATAATTCACTGTCATAGGCCCATCTGAAATTAAGCTAGCATGCTTTGTATATCCCAGTTATAAAAATGGATTTGTGTGTAGGCTCATGTTTGTGTGTGTGTATATGGTATGGCTAAAGGTTGTTTGGATTTCTCCTACTTTTTTAATGAGCTTGCCTAGGGTTGCTATAGTGACCAAAAGACAGGGATTATTTGTAGATGCTGGTACCTGTAGATCTCAGATAAGGAATTGAACCATGTTTATTGACAACAAACTATGTACCAGGTTGCTTAGCACCCATTACTATTTTTCCAGGTTTTATTGGGATATACTTGACATACAACATTGTATAAATTTAAGGTGTACAATGTACTGATTTGATATATACTGTGAAATGATTACCACCATAGTTATTAGCTGACATCTTCATTACATCACATATTTATCATTTATTTTTTGTGGTGAGTAGGCTTTCTGCTACTTTTTAATCAAAGGAGTCTTAACTAACATGCTGCAAAGGGATAAAAATGAATATTGAAGATTGTCATAGACTGAATTTCTATGCCCCTCCCAAATTCATATGTTGAAACCTAATCCCCAATGTGATAGTATTTGGAGGTGGAGCCTTTGAGAGGTGATTAGGTCTTAAGGGTGAAGCCCTAATGCGTAGGATTGGTGTCCTTATAAAAAAGACTCCAGGGAGTTCCCTTGCCCCTTCTGCCATGTGAAGACACAGGGAGAAGATGATCTTCTGTAAACCGGAAAGTGGGTCATCAGTGAATCTGCTAGTGCCTTGATCTTAGACTTCCAGCCTCCAGAACTGTGAAAAATAAATGTTTATTATTTAAGCCACCTAGTCTGTGGTATTTTTGTTATATAGCAGCCCAAATGGACTAAGACAAATATGTTCAGTGACTAGAAAATAATATGACCAGGAATAAGATCATCACATGGAAATGACATAAGCAGTTGCTAGAGGTGAGATGGTGATTTGATTCTAAGTTTCCCAGAGGGGAGAGGAAAGGAGGAAAACCTAACCAATTTATTATTAATCTAATTATCTCATAAGATGCAAGCAAATTCCTTTTTCAAGAAAAGGTCAGCTTTTTAGATTACTGGCATCTCTGAAAATTATTCTTTGGATACTTATAAAGAGAATAATTTCTTGGTACTAATTAAATGCAATTTTCTACTCTTATCCTTTAATACAGGCCAATATCTTAATGCCAGCAAGCATTCTAGTAAAAGCAATCCCAAATATTGACATCCAAAGATAAAATTCAGAATGTGGTTCCTAAACACCTGTCTGTGACAGCTTCAACAGAACCCCCTGGGCCTTTAATTGGAGGGGTGTCTGTGTGAAGGCATTGAGTACTAATTTCTTGTCATTTCATTTGCTTATAAGTGATGACAGTGATATAATGGGTGCCGTGAGGGTTCACAGTACACATATCTCATGATGAGTTGCCATCTAGATTCTCTGATATCTGAGTCTAAATTAGGATAAAACTGTGATTATAAGGTTAGGCTCTGGGATCAAAATCTGGTTCTGCTATTTCCTAGATGTGTGATTTTGTATAAATCTTTAATATTTTTGAACCTCAGTTTTGTCTTCTACAAAATGGGGATAATAGTATTACCTACTTCAGAGGGTGGTTGTAAGAGTCAATGAGAAAATTCATATGAAAGAGACTGGCACATCATACATGCTCACTAAATATTAGACATTGCTTTTGTTTTAACCTCTAAATTCTTAAAGAGTCAGTTCAGTGACTATCACTCTAGTTTTCTGGCCCAAGACTAGACAATTTTCTTAAACATTAAGAAGTTCTAACTTCCTTTGCATTGTGTCCTCTAGTATAAGGGCTTTGAAATGATAACAAGGATACTATCTTTTAAGGTAAGATTTATAAAGTTTTTTCTTTTGGGTATATTTTAATTTCTTAAATTTCAGGAATAAACTTGCTTCTTACATTATAAAAACAAAGATGGTAATTTGTCATTTACTGTTCATCTATAGTATAGAAACTAAAAAATTTTTTTATGAAAATGGAAAATTAAAACCATGCGGTCTCATACTCAAGGACTTCTAAGAACACATGCTGATCTGTAAATAAAGATATGTAGAAACAAGAATGTTCTCATACATAGAAAAATATACAAACTCAAGAGCAAAACATTATCTTTCTGATCTAAATCTGATGGACTCAAAATGAGATATACATTAGCAGACAGTATGTTTAAAGTAGACAGCTGCTAATAAATCATGCAAAAAAATCATTCTTGAAAATTAACAGGCAGGATGACACCATGATAACCCTAACTGCAACAATTTTAGAGCCAAATTCAGAGGACTAAGGAAGAAAACAAAGAGATTTTGTGGATAAGGGCCTTATTTAAAACTTTTAAAGTAGATTACTACTTATAGACTATTATATAAATTATTATGGAACCATAATCATCTTCCTCTTAATATAAGTAAAAGCTAAAGTAGTACTTAATTATAATGCATTACTAGATTAAACCTTTTTCTTTTTTCTTTCTTTCTTTAGAGGCTATTAACACAACCGTGATTTGAAGGCCAACTCTGCCACTTATTGCTATGAGGCCTTAAGTAAAAGTATATTTTAAATGCATTTTAAACCTTTACTTTTACTTTTTTCATCAAACTAAAGCATGTGTATAGTTTTAAAAATCAAATATTATTCAAAGGCTTATAACGAGAAACAGCAGTCCCCTGCCCTTTGCCTTCTCATTAGCTAGTTTTATTTAGTATTTAAAATTTTATTATGTTTAAAAATTTCACAAGTAATATATGAATAATTTCCATTGGGAATGATTCAGGTCATTCATAAGTATAGAAAATAAACTGTTCAAGTACTCCTTTTACTTTCTAGTACCCCATTCCACCCTCCTTCCTGAAGTAAACATTGTCATTAGTTTGATGTGAATCTTTACAATCCATTCCCTATGGATTTACATATATATGTACTTACAAATTTGTTTGCTTACGTTATTGAGATCATAGCATAAAAATTGTTTAGCAACTGTTTTTCCTCTTTGAACAACATGACTTGGAGACCTTTCCATGTCAGTGCATACAGACCTACTTCATTTCTTTTAACCACTGCAAAATATAGATATATGTTTATTTGACAACTGATGAACATTTAGCTTGTTTCTCACTTTTTACAACTAAAAATAGTGCAGCAATAAACATCTTTGTTTCTTTGTATGCACACATATGCTGGTTCCAAAAACATGCATGTTTATATTTTGATAGCAACTGAGAAATTTCTCTCTGAAGAGGTAATATTCTTCTACAGGCTTCCAGCAAAAGTGGAAATTTTTGCCAATCTGATGAACAAAAAAATTGTTGTTTTAAAATTGCTTCCCTGATAACTGGTGAGATTATATACATTTTTTCTTTTTTTAAAAAAATTAACTATTTTGTTTTTTATTTATTGGCTGCATTGGGTCTTTGTTGCTGCGCACGGGCTTTCTGTAGTTGCAGAGAGTGGGGGCTACTCTTCATTGCAGTGTACAGGCTTCTCATTGCGTTGGCTTCTCTTGTTGCAGAGTACGGGCTCTAGGTACGCGGGCTTCAGCGGTTGCGGTGCCTGGGCTCTTGCGCTCGGTAGTTGTGGCGCACGGGTTAGTTGCTCCACGGCCTGTGGGATCTTCCTGGAGCAGGGCTCAAACCCGTGTCCCCTGCCTTGGCAGGCAGATTCTTAACCACTGTGCCACCATGGAAACCCTATATACATTTTTTTAAGCTCTTTATTGAAATATAATTGCTTTACACTCTTGAACCAGCTTTTGAGGTACACCAAAGTGAATCAGCTGTATTTATACCTATATCCCCATATCCCCTCCCTCCTGCGACTCCCTCCCACTCTCCCTGTCCTGGCCCTCTAAAGCATCACCCATCCTCGAGTTGATCTCCGTTTGTTACACAGCAACTTCCCACTAGCTATCTATTTTACACTTGGTAGTGTATATATGTCTATGCTACTCTCACATTTTTATATTTGTAATTGCCATTTAAACTTCTTTGAATGGTGTAATCATATCATTTCGAACTCCCTCTTCAAAATAGATTTTTTGCTTTTTCCTTAGATTTTCTTGTATATATCTGTGATATGAATCCTTTGTCATATATATTGCATATTTCTCCCACTTTGTCACTTTCCTTCTTAACTTAGTTCACAGCATCTACTAATTAATAACATAATTAAATTATATAATTTATTGTTAAATTTATTGATTGCATAATTAAAATGTTCATTCTTTTTCTTTATGGATACTCCATTTGAACCTTGCTAAAAAATGATCTTCCTCACCCTATGATAAAAATATCTTCCTACATTTTCTTCTTAAAACTTATTGCAGTTTCAGTTACGTTACTGACATTTAATTCTTTGGTTCATCTGGATTTTTTTTGTGTGGTATCAGTTAGAACATGAACTTAATTTCTTTCTAATGTAAATAAATTATTCTACTATCACTTAATGCATAGTCCATTGTTTCCTTTATAATTTGAAATGCCACTTTTTTCATCTATTAAATGTCCTGGCTTTCTATTCTATCTCATTAATTTAGTTGTTTATTTTAATTACTACAGCCTATTTTTTGCCTTATAGCATATTTTAATATCTGATAAAGCAACCTTTCATTGTTATTTTTTGTTCAGCTTTTAAAAATAATTCTCATGTATTTTTATTTTTTAAGATGAATATAAAATCTCCTTGCCAAGTTTCATAAAATATCCATTGGAATGATGTTTGTGATTGCACTGAATTTATAGGTTAATTTAAGGAGAAATGGCATCTTTTTTTTTTAAAGCTCTTCATTGGAATATAATTGCTTTACACTGTTGTGTCAGTTTCTGATGTACAACAAAGTAAATCAGCTGTATTTACACATATATCCCCATATCCCCTCCCCCCGTGACTATCCAAGTCCTCTAAGTCATCACCCATCATCGAGTTGATCTCCCTGTGTTATGCAGCAGCTTCTCAGTAGCTATCTATTTTACATTTGGTAGTGTATATATGTCAATGCTACTCTCTCACTTCATCCCAGCTTCCCCTTTGCCCACCCCCACCCTCTGTCCTCAAGTCTATTCTCTATATCTGCATTTTTATTCTTGCCCTGTCACTGGGTTCATCAGTACCATTTTCTTTTAGATTCCATATATATGAGTTAGCATACGGTATTTGTTTTTCTCTTTCTAGCTTACTTCACTCTGTATGACAGACTGTAGGCCTATCCACCTCATTACAAGTAACTCAATTTCATTCTTTTTTATGGCTAATATTCCATTGCATATATGTGAAAATGGCATCTTTAAAGTAATAACTTTCTCCAGCCTGGATCATGGTATAGCTCTCCTTTGAGATCTTTTTTTTGTGGTTTGCTTATAATCCTTATTTCAGTGTTATAGTTTTCTTCATATAGATGTTGCACATTTCACAGAACTTCTCTCATACTTGGGTAAAAGGTGCCCTGCTTTGTGCCCTATGCTTTTAGTGAGCCCTGCTCTGGCTCTCCTCAAGCTGCTCCCCTTCCTATGGGGTGAGAATTTTACTGTACTGTGGGGACAGGCCCATCTGGATCCCCCCTCCACCAGCTTTCTAGATCATAGCCTAGGTATTAGGATGTTGGGGTTCCCTGCTCAAACAGCCTCAAGCCCTTTCTCAAGATTTGAGCAGGCTTCTTCCCCAGATCTTTCCTCATGAGGGCTGATCACACTGCTGTTGTACACAATCTTAGGCCTGAGATAAGACCAAGTGATGGCTGCACGAGTAGGGTGCAGACAGTGCTTGGATATTCAGGCTCACGTACGTGAATGTGTATGAGGTCCCTGATGTATGGGTAGGGCCAGGGAGTGGGAGAGAAAGGAGATAGCCTGGGTTTGGGAAGTAGCTCTCTCTGTGAGGCTACTTTCTGGCACAGAACCTTGAGGTCATTTTGAAAGTATACTTGTCAGTCTGTAGTTTTCTTTGGTAATGTCTCTGTCTAGTTTTCGTTTCAGGATTATGCTGGCATCATAGAACAAGTTATGTTCCCTCCTCCTCTATTTTCTGAAATAATTTGTCTAAATTTGGTGTGATACCATTCTTTAACACCTGTTAGGATTCATCATTGGTTCTAGGGTTTTATTTGTGGAAAGGTTTTTGATATTAAAATCAATTTCCTTAAAAATATAGAGATAATCATATTGTTTCATCTCATGTCAGTTTTCATAAGTTGAATTTTTTAAAGATTTTGTCTATTTTGTTTATGTTTTCAATGCTGTTTCTCTCTTACCTTCATATTAAATAATTTCTATTGATCTGTTTTCGATTTCACTATTTCCACTATCATTTCCAATCTGCTATTAAACCCACCAAATGATTTAAAAATTTTTAGATACTGTATTTCTCAGTTATAAAATTTGTCTCTCTTTTAGAGTTTACATTACTTTTTTGAGATTTTCTATCTTCTCACTCATTGAAATCAAATTTTCCTTTAGCTCCTTGAGCATAGTTATAATAATAGCTTTACAATCCTCTTTTTTGTGTGGCTATTACCAACATATGAATCATCTTGGGGTTGGTTTCCATTAACTGTCCTTTTTTCCAAGCATGGGTGATGTTTCCATATTTCTTTATATGTAGAATAATTTTCTCTTGTATTCTAGACATTTTAAGTGGTCTATCTTTAGAAACTCTGGGTTCTGTTTTGTTTTTCTGAAGAATATTTATTCTTGTTTGTTTGTTTTATCACTTATTTAGCTTGGCTGAACTTAAACTACAAATTCAGGCTCCCCTGTGGAGATAAACGACTGAAATTTCAGTTGAGTTCTCTTGGCCTTACCTAGGCTACATGGAATATGCCTTGTTATATTAATTTCCTAAGGCTATTGTAATAAATTACCACATACTTTGTGGCTTAAAACAACAGAAATTTATTATTTTACAGTTCTTGAGGCCAGAGTTCTAAAACCCAGTAGGGCTATGCTTCCTCTGGGAGCTCAGGAGGAGAATTCTTTCTTTGCCTCCTCCAGCTTCTGGTGGTTGCCAACGTTCCTTCACTTGTGGCCACACCACTCTAGTCTCTGACTCTGTGGTCACATTTTCTCCTCCTCATCTGTCTAGCAAGTCTCCCTCTGCCTCCTGCTAGTAAGGACACATGTCATGGATTTAGGGCTCACCTGGATAATCCAGGATTATCTCCTCATCTCAAGATCCTTAGTCACATCTGCAAATTTAATTTTTCCAAATTGGTTAACATTCACAGGTTGCAGGGATTTGACAGGCATATCTCCTGGGTGCCATTTTTTTCAGCCTACAAAAACTGTGTATATGTGGTTTAAGACTCATCCCGAGATTTGGGCAGTTTACAGACAGAATTTGGCATTCTCCATTCTGGATCTTTCCTCCAAACTATCCAGGTGCTGTCCTCAGGTTCCACAGGTTGCCTGAAAGCCTGTTGGTTTCTGTATGAGTTTTAGCCATCCTGCAGGGTGTGAACTGACCTCTGTCCTCAGGCTAAAGGCCATGCAACAGGAAATTCATCCAATGCTCTTCCCTGTTTCCAAGTGTTTTCTCCTCCACAATTGTCCTGTTTTTATTTGCTCCCCATTGCCTTCAAGTATTTTACTAAAAATATATTTTGTCAAAGCAGCAGACTCACAGATTCAGAGAACAAACTAGTGATTACCAGTGGGGAGAAGGAAGAGGGAAGGGGCAATATAGGGGTAGGGGAGTAAGAGGTACAAACTATTAGGTATAAAACAAGCTGTAAGGATGTATTGTACAACACGGGGAATACAGCCAGTATTCTTAATAGCTATAAATGGAGTATAACCTTTAAAAATTGTGAATCATTATATCATACACCTGTAACACATAATATTGCACAGCAACTATACTTCAATAAAAATTTTGCCTACTATTTATAGTTCTTATTTATGGGATGGTTGGTTCAATAAGAGCTAAGAAACCATGACTGGTATTAGAACTTTGCATGTTTATCAAAGTTGGAGGATCAACCACATTTTATTTAATAGTTTTTATATGTATTTGTAACTTTTTAATATTTAGACATTTATTATTTTTGCATTTATGCTCATACATGAGGTTGCCTAATATTTTTTGTTTTTACATTATCCTTAATTTTGTTTGGCATTGGATTATGTTGGCCTGGCTGACTGATTTGTATAGCAGGCCACCTTTTTCAATATTATGGGATAATTTACTATATTTTATTGAGTCCAATATATAGCATTATGTTATGTCATTAGGAGAAAAGAATGGTGCTAACTAAATCATGACATAAAGCTTTCTTATTACTTAAATGTTTGATTTTATTCTTTTTTCACTTTTATTTTTTAATTTTTTGGCCGCGTTGGGCCTTTGTTGCTGTGCGCAGTCTTTCTCTAGTTGTGGAGAGCAGGGGCTACTCTTCGTTACAGTGTGCGGGCTTCTCATTGCAGTGGCTTCTGTTGTTGAGGAGCACCGGCTCTAGATGGGCTGGTTTCAGTGGTTGTGGCACATGGGCTCAATATAGTTATTGTGGCTCATGGGCTGTAGAGCACAGGTAGTTGTGATTCACGGGCTTAGTTGCTCTGCAGCATGTGGGATCTTCCCCAAGCAGCGATTGAACCCGTGTCCCCTGCATTGGCAGGAGGATTCTTAACCACTGTGCCACAAGGGAAGCCCTTGATTTTATTCTTAATGAGTGTTCTTTTAGGCTTTTTTAGACATAGATTTTAAAAATCATATTTCACTATTGTTTATATGTAAAATGGAAAATTTGACTACACTTTCAGCATCTTCTGTGATTCAGGGGCTATTCAAGTTTTCTCTTTCAACTTAAATTAATTTTGATAGCAGATATGTTTCCTAGAAAATTGTCTATTTCATTTATGTTCTCAAATATATTTCTACAAAGTTGTACACAATATGCTCTTAATGTTTTAAATATTTCCCTTGTGTTGTTAGTTATTTTTTTCATATTCTGAATATTTTTCCTGGATGTGGTGTTAAATTATTACACTGGTTATAAACCAAAACAAAAATCAAATGCCATTTTCCTTGGTATTTACTGATGCCATTCAGCAATTAGTTCTTCTCAGTCAACTCCCCAAAGTTATTTTTTTAAATGAAATCATATTTTTTTACAAAGTAATACATGTATGTAGTCTTAAAATTCAAATAGTAGTATAAGGCTTCTAATTGAAAAATGGAAAGTCTGTTTTCTAAACCTTGCCATCAATCTCCACTGTACATACACAAGTCCTAATTACCCCTGGCAACCATTTTGAACTCTTTTAACTGTTTCTTTCAGAATTTACCTCCATATTACTCAATGACATTCTTCTATTGCTATTTCTCATTTATTTGTTATCTTTAAAAAAATTTTAGGCATAATCTATTTTTTAAATTTTTTTAAGAACTTTTATTGAGATACAGTTAACATACAATAAACTGCATATATTTAGAGTGTACAATTTGGTATCCCAATCTCCCAATTCATTCCCTCCCAACCCTTCCCGCTTTCCCACTTGGTGTCTATATGTTTGTTCTCTACATCTGTGTCTCTATTTCTGCCTTGCAAACCGGTTGCTCTGTACCATTTTTCTATATTTCACATGTATGTGTTAATATACGATATTTGTTTTTCTCTTTCTGACTCACTTCACTCTGTATGACAGTCTCTAGGTCCATCCATGTCTCTAAAAATGTCCCAGTTTCATTGCTTTTTACAGCTGATTAATATTCCATTGTATATATGTACCATACCTTCTTTATCCATTCATCTGTTGATGGACATTTAGGTTGCTTCCATGTCCTGGCTATTGTAAATAGTGCTGCAGTGAACATTGGAGTGCATGTGTCTTTTTGAATTATGGTATTCTCTGGGTATATGCCCAGCAGTGGAATTGCGGGCTCATATGGTAGTTCTGTTTTTAGTTTTGCAAGGAACCTCCATACTGTTCTCCATAGTGGCTGTATCAATTTACATTCCCACCAACAGTGCAAGAGGGTTCCCTTTTCTCCACACCCTCTCCAGCATTTACTGTTTGCAAATTTTCTCATGATGCTCATTCTGACCAGTGTGAGGTGGTACCTCATTGTTGTTTTGATTTGCATTTCTCTAATAATTAGTGACGTTGAGCAGCTTTTCATGTGCCTCTTGGCCATCCGTATGTCTTCTTTGGAGAAAGGCCTATTTGGGTCTTCTGCCTATTTTTTGATTGGGTTGTTTGTTTTTTTGATATTGAGCTGGATGAACTCTTTATATATTTCAGAGATTAATCCTTTGTCTGTTGATTCATTTGCAAATATTTTCTCCCATTCTTTGGGTTGTCTTTTCGTCTTGCTTATTGTTTCCTTTGCTGTGCAGAAGCTTTGAAGTTTCATCAGGTCCCACTTATTTATTTTTGTTTTTATTTCCATTACTCTAGGGAGTGGATCAAAAAAGATCTTGTTGTTATTACGCCAAAGAGTGTTCTTCCTATGTTTTCCTCTAGGAGTTTTATAGTGGCTGGCCTTACATTTAGGTCTTTAATCCATTTGGAGTTTATTCTTGTGTATGGTGTTAAAGAGTGTTCTAATTTCATTCTTTTACATGTAGCTGACTGATTTTCCTAGCACCACTTATTGAAGAGGCTGCCTCTTCTCCATTGTATATCCTTGTCTCCTTTGTCATAGATTAGTTGACCATAGTTTATCTCTGGGCTTTGTATCCTGTTCCATTGATCTATATTTCTGTTTTTGTGCCAGTACCATACTGTCTTGATCACTGTAGCCTTGTAGTATAGTTTGAAGTCAGGAAGCCTGATTCCACCAACTCTGTCTTTCTTTCTCAAGATTGCTTTGGCTATTCGGGGTCTTTTGCGTTTCCATACAAATCGTAAAATTTCTTGCTCTAGTTCTGTGAAAAATGCCATTGGTAATTTGCTCGGGATTGCAATGAATCTGTAAATTGCTTTGGGTAGTATAGTCATTTTCACAATGTTGATTCTTCCAATCCAAGAACATGGTATGTCCCTCCATCTGTTTGTGTCATCTTTGATTTCTTTCATTAGTGTTTTATAGTTTTCTGAGTACAGGTCTTTTACCTCCTTGGTTAGGTTTATTCCTAGGTATTTTATTCTTTTTGTTGCAATGGTGAATGGGATTGTTTCCTTAATTTCTCTTTCTGATCTTCCATTGTTAGTGTATAGGAATGCAAGAGGTTTCTGTGTGTTAATTTTGTATCCTGCAACTTTACAAAATTCATTGATTATCACCAGTAGTTTTCTGGTGGGATCTTTAGGATTTTCTATGTATACTATCATGTCATCTGCAAACAGTGACAGTTTTACTTCTTCTTTTCCAATTTGGATTCCTTTTCTTTCTTTTTCTTCTCTGATTGCTGTGGCAAGGACTTCCAAAACTATGTTGAATAGTGGTGGCGAGAGTGGACATCCTTGTCTTGTTCCTGATCTTAGAGGGAATGCTTCCAGTTTTTCACCATTGAGAATGATGTTGTGGATTTGTCATATATGGCCTTTATTATGTTGAGGTAGGTTCCCTCTATGCCAACCTTCTGGAGAGTTTTTATCATAAATGGGTGTTGAATTTTGTCAAAAGCTTTTTCTGCATCTATTGAGATGATCATGTAATTTTATCCTTCAGTTTGTTAATATTGTGTCTCACATTGATTGATTTGCGTATGTTGAAGAATCCTTGCATTCCAGGGATAAACCCCACTTGATCATGGTGTATGATCCTTTTAATGTGTTGTTGGATTCTGTTGGCTAGTATTTTGTTGAGGACCTTTGTGTCTATGTTCATCAGTGATATTGGTCTGTAATTTTCTATTTTTGTAGTATCTTTGTCTGGTTTTGGTATCAGGGTGATGGTGGCCTCATAAAATGAGTTTGGGAGTGTTCCTTCCTCTGCAATTTTTTGGAAGAGCTTGAGAAGGATGGGTGTTAGCTATTCTCTAAATGTTTGATAAAATTCACCTGTGAATCCATCTGGTCCTGGACTTTTGTTTGTTGGGAGATTTTTAATCACAGTTTCAATTTCGTTACTTGTGATTGGTCTGTTCATATTTTCTATTTCTTCCTGATTCAGTCTTGGAAGGTTATACCTGTCTAAGAATCTGTCCATTTCATCCAGGTTGTCCATTTTATTGGCATATAGTTGCTTGTATTAGTCTCTTATGGTGCTTTTTATTTCTGCGGTGTCCGTTATAACTTTTCCTGTTTCATTTCTAATTTTATTGAGTCCTTTCCCTCTTTTTCTTGATGAGTCTTGCTAGAGGTTTATCGATTTTATTTATCTTCTCAAAGAACCAGCTTTAAGTTTTCTTGATTTTTGCTATTGTTTTCTTTGTTTCTATTTCATTTATTTCTGCTCTGATCTTTAAGATTTCTCTTTAAGCATAATCTATTAACGTCTTAGTATGGATTATGATTATTTTGCTTTCTTATACCACTGCTGCACACATTTCCTTCCATTTAGACTTATAATTTCTCAGCTTTTGGTTAAATTGATATTCAATATTTGTGTTCTTATGATTCTGCTGATACTGTTCATAGCTGAGCCATGAAATTTGCTAGGGACACATTTTTTTCATACCCAACTTATTATTTTCCCTGGAGTTAATAGCCACCCTTTCTGTTGTCTGGTCTTTTTTGTTTAATTTTCTGTAAATATGTATCACTGTCTTCTCTCAAATTCCAACAGAAATATACGACTTCTCTCAATATGGTTAAACACCTCAGATAACCTGTAGGTTCTATTTTTTATCTTGAAGAGATTCCTTTGTGGAGACTTCCTTCCTGCTGTTCTGATATGAACTGGTTTAGTTCTTAGCTTATGGATCACTAGTACAATGTTGATCATTTATGTATCTAAGAGCAGAGTTTTGATATAAATAAAGCGAGAGAGAGAGAAGTGAGGGAGAGAGGAAAAGAGAGAGAAGAGAAAATTGATAAATCCACAATTATAATGGGACTCTAAGAGTGTTACAGACTGAATATTTGTATTCCTCCCAAATTCATACAGTGAAATCTAATCCCCAATGTGATGGTATTTGAAGATGGGACATTTGGGAAGTGATTAGGTCATGAGAGTGGAGCTCTCGTGAGTGGGATTAGTGCCCTTTTAAAAGATACTCCAGAGAACTCCTTCATGGGAGAATAACTATGAGGCTATATAGAGCTCATCAGGGCTCCTATTCCCACCACAGATCCAGAGTGCAAGGGCCCAGAGGGCAGAGCAATTTCAAAGGGTAGGGTTGTCTCTTCAGTTCAAGAAGACCAGGATATGTTTACTTGGTAACTTAGGGATGAACGGTGTGCAGCATAGCCATGGGGGTGAGGCTGCTGGAACTGCCCTTGTGCAACCCAGGCTTGAGAGCTATAGTTGCTGGGACCTCAACCAAGAGAGCCTCTGTGGAGTTGTACTGCAAAGGTATTGGGTTGATGTTGCCACCCTAGTGGGCCTGGAAGGCAGAGCACTGAGCCAAAGAGTTAGTCTCAAGCCTTAAAGTCTTATAGAATTTGCCCCATTAAGCTTTGGATTTATTTGGGACCCGTCACTCCTTTCTTCTTTCTTTCTTTCTTTCTTTTTTTAGCTCTTTATTGGAATATAATTGCTTTACACTGCTGTGCCAGTTTTTGAGGTATACCAAAGTGAATCAGCTGTATTTATACATATATCTCCATATCCCCTTCCTCCCACGACTCCCTCCCACCCTCCCTATCCTGGACCTCTAAGTCATCACCCATCATCAAGTTTATCTCCCTATGTTATGCAGCAACTTCCCACTAGCTATCTCTTTTACATTTGGTAGTGTATATATGTCAGTGCTACTCTCTCACTTCATCCCAGCTTCCCCTTCACCCCCTACCCCCGCATCCTCAAGTCCATTCTCTACATCTGTATCTTTATTCTTGCCCTGTCACTGGGTTCATCAGTACCATTTTTTTAGATTCCATATATATGAGTTAGCATATGGTATTTGTTTTTCTCTTTCTGGCTTACTTTACTCTCTTTGACAGTCTCTAGGTCCATCCACCTCACTACAAATAACTCAATTTCATTCCTTTTTATGGTGGAGGAATATTCCATTGTATATATGTGCCATGTCTTCTCTATCCATTCCTCTGTTGATGGGCATTTAGGTTGCTTCCATGTCCTGGCTATTGTAAATAGTGCTGCAGTGAACATTGTGGTATATGTTTCTTTTTGGATTATGGTTTTCTCTGGGTATTTGCCCAGGAGTGGGATTGCTGGGTCATATGGTAGTTCCATTTTTAGTTTTTTAAGGAACCTCCATACTGTTCTCCATAGTGGCTGTACCAATTTACATTCCCACCAACAATGCAGGAGGGTTCCCTTTTTTCCACACCCTCTCCAGCATTTATTGTTTCTAGATTTTTTGATGATGGTCATTCTGACTGGTGTGACCTGATACTTCATTGTGGCTTTGACTTGCATTTCTCTGATTTTTAGACTTAGACTTTAAAGTTTACGCTGGAATAAGTTGAGACTTTTGGGGCTATTGGGATGGAATAAATGTATTTCACATGCAAGAAGGATATGAATTTTGAGGGAAAAGGGATGCAGTGCCATAGACTGAATTGTTGTGTCCCCTCAGATTTCATATGTTGAAGCCGTAATCCCCCAATGTGATGATATTGGGAGGTGGGGGAGCCTTTGGGAAGTGATTCGATTATGAGGGTGGTGCCCCTGTGAATGGAATTAGTTCCCTTATAAAAGATACCCCAGACAGTTCCCTTGTTCCTTCCACCATGTGAAGACACAGAGAGAAGATGGCTGAATGGAAAAACTCTGTTCATTCACTCTCTATTACTACCATACTCACACTTCTGGCCAACAAATATGTGGATTTTTTTTTCCTACACCAAGGAATTCTCCAATTCTCTGTAGATACTAGCTGGGTTTTTAATAATCCAATTCAATTCTGATATTATGTACCTGGAGTTAGTGTCAGATCCACAGGATAAGGGCTCAGTTCCACAAGACTGCCACTCACTTCTGATGCCAATTGTAAATCTGGGCCTCTGGTGCTTCTGACCATCCAGTTATAAATTTAAGGTTCTCTTGACCCCCTTCCCCCCCACCTTGGGTTTAACAATTTGTTAGACTGTCTGACAGAACTCTGGAAAATAGTTTACTTACTAGATTACCAGTTTATTATAAATGGATACAACTCAGGAACAGCCAGATGGAAGAGATGTATAGGGCAAAGTGTGAGGCAGAGGTGCATAGATTTTCCATGCTCTCTCCAGGTGTACCACCCTCCCAGCACCTCCATGTGTTCACCAACCTGGAAACTCTCTAAACTCAGTACTTTCACAATTTTTATGGAGGCTTCATCAGGTAGGCATGACTGGTTATTAACTCAATCCCTAGCCCCTGTCCCCTCCCTGGTGGATGAGGGTTGGAGCTGAAAGTTCTAAGCCTCTGATCATGGCCTGGTCTTTCTGGTGACCCACCCACATACAGGAGCTATCTAGGAGCCCACCAAGAGTCACTTCATTAGAAAAGAAAGATGCTCTTGTTACTCAGGGAATTCCAAGGGATTTAGGATCTCTGTGTCAGGAACTGAGGTCAAATACCAAATATTAGAATGAAAGATTTTTCTAGCACTTTGTTGCTTAGGAAATTACAAAACTTTGGGGAGCTCTGGTTAGGAGCTGGGAGATAATGACCAAAATATATATTTCTTATTATATGACAGTGGCTGTCTGTGAACCAGGAAGCAGGCCCTTACCAAACATTGAATCTGCTAGCACCTTGATCTTGAAGTTCCCAACTTACAGAACTGTGAGAAATAACTTTGTTGTTTAAACCATCTACTCTATGGTATGCTTTTTGGTAGCAGCTCAAACGTATTAGGAGAAACATATCTCGCATAACATGGCAATTCTAGTAGACAAAATATGTAAGACTATAAAGAATTAGAATAGTATAATTAAGAAATTTGATCTAATAAATATATATAAACAACCTTGTACTCAAAAAACAGCATACAAATTATTCTCAAACTCACATGGAAATGTCTCAGATATTGATTACATGTTAAGCTACAAAGGATCTACAAATCTCCAAAAGTAAAAATGATACAGGCCAAATTCTCTGACTCAAATGTAATGTGATAATAAATTAGTAAAGAAACTGTATCAAAATATAAACACCTTTTAAAAATCAAGGTAAATTTACAAACTATTTAGAAATGAACAAAAATGAGAAGAGTATACATTCCAAGATATAGAACATAACTGAAGTGGTAAGCAGAGGAAAATTTAAGTAGTTATTCAAAAGTGAGAAAATCTTAAAGTAAATGGACAAAGCCTTAAAAAACTTCAGAACAAATTTTTGGAAAAAAGAATCTAAAATGGAGGAACTATCAAATGTAAAAACAGAAATTGATGGTGATTCTTATGTAGTGAAATGTAGCAATTACTGATTTAGAAGTGACACTGTTCTAGTGCATGGGTTGGCAAACTTCTGTGAAGGGCCAAATAGAAAATATTTTTGGCTTTGTAGGCCATGTGGTCTCTGTCTCTGTTTCAGCTACTCAAATCTGCCATTATAGCACAAAAGCAGCCATGCGCATTACATAAATGAATGGGTGTTGCTATGTTCCAATAAAACTTTATGTTTACAAAACATGCAGCCATGATCAAGAGTAATCAATGTCCTTTGGGCTGTCCTGCTTCAACATTATTGCCTGTAGACATGCTGTTCATAAGGATTTCATGCAGAGTTTAATATTGTAGCAGTCAAAAAGCACCTAAAATCACAGTGTTAATTGTTCCCTTTAAATTGCCTGTGGTATAGCTGACTTTGTGAGCAAGAGCCAGAAGAAAAGAGGCTTTTACTAGAGAAGTCAAGGAAATTGAATGGAAAGCTTAGCTCTAGGAACATTTTTGATATAAGAAATTTACCTATTTTAAACTACCTGAGTTATAGCAGCAAAGAAGGAACATGAGGTCTTCTTCTGGATACAATGGGATACTGCTATGAACTAATTTAAGCTTCTCTGGCTATCCACAGTATCATTGGCTTCTGACAATTGGAGGTGGCAGGAATATGCCTCCCCCCAACATACTACTGGGTGGTATATAACAATGATGGCAAGTCTCAGCCTAAATTCTGTGTCAAGTACAGATATTCATTAGGAAGCAGGCAGAAAAACCAACGTTGCTTCCCATTCTCTGGCCTTTTAGATTTTCCAGCAAGCACTTTGCATGAAAGGTTCATTCTGAGGAGGATGGAACCAATATTCTCATGGTATGATTAGCCAGTTTTCTAGCTGAAACAGTGACAGAGTTCTCTCTTAAGCTGGAAACAAACATATTCAGGGTGCTCTTCATAGGTGCTAGACTGATGGATTTGCCAGATTGTTATACCTTGTTCATGTCAAGACAGAGGTACCTGTTTAATCTTTCTTCAACATGATTAATTTCTCCATAAAATTGTTTATTTCTAACAGCACTTATGCTAAATAATGAACACTTGGTGCATATTTGGATAAGATTTTAAAAGCACTTGCCGTAGTCACGTAAGGGGTGTGGATTCCTGATTAGGGTCCTTCAAACACTAACTAATCTCCCCTGGAGTGTAGATTTCTGATTAGGATACTCCAAATGAAAACCAACTGCCCCTTAGTGTGTACATTCAAGACTAACTTACATACTTACATATATTATGTTTATACTGAGTTTTTTTTGCTTTTAATTTCATTCCTTTTCATTAAGGTGTAAGCATTAACATTTATCAGTTTTAAGTGAACAATTTGGTGTCTTAAAATGTATTTTGTAGTGTAGCCACCATCACAATCATAATATAGAACATATCTTTCATCTCAAAATACTCCCTCATGCTACTGTGCAGTCAATCTCTTGGTTTTTTAAAACTCACATGTATTTATGATTTTTATGTGTTCCTAATGTATTAATTCTTTTTAAAATGTTTTTTTAAATTGAGATATAATTGACATATATAAGTTTATGGTATATAACATAATCATTTGATATATGTGTATATTGCAAAATGATCACCATGGTAAGTTTAGTTAACATTCATCACCACACATTTAAAATTTTTTTTCTTATGATGAGAATTTTTAAGATCTACTCTTAGCAACTTTCAAATATCCAATACAGTATTGTTGGTCGCCATGCTGTACATTATATGCCCATGACATTTATTTTATAAGTGGAAGTTTGTACCTTTTGACCACCTTCACTCATTTTGCCCATCTTCCACGCACCTTGTATTAACTCTTTTATCATTGTAATATTCTTTGTCTTGAAGTTTATTTTTGCCTGATATTAATGTATTCATTCCAGCTTTCTTATGCCGAAAATTTTCATGGTATATTTTTCCAGCCTTTTACTTTTAGTCTACTTGTGTCAGAGTATGTTTTTTTTCCTTTAATTTGATAATCGCTGCAATTTGATTGGAGGATTTAGTCCATCTATTTGCATTTAATGTAATTATTGATATGGTTATATGTAGGCTCGCTATTTACTATTTTTTTAATTACTTGTTTCATCTCTTTTTGTTCCTCCATTCTTCTTTTCACACTAATTAAATGTATTTTTTATTATTTTAATTATTCTAATTAAAACAGTTGACACAGGGACTTCCTAGGTGGCGCAGTGGTAAAGAATCCGCCTGCCAATGCAGGGACACGGGTTCGAGCCCTGCCCTGGGAAGATTCCACATGCCACGGAGCAACTGAGCCCGTGTGTCACAACTATTGAGCCTGTGCTCTGAAGCCCATGAGCCGCAACTGCTGAGACCATGTGCCGCAACTGTTGAAGCCCACGCACCTAGGGCTCGTGCTCCACAACAAGAGAAGCCACTACAATGAGGAGCCTGCGCACCACAATGAAGAGTAGCCCCTGCTCTCAGCAACTAGAGAAAGCCCGTGTGCAGCAACGAAGACCCAGCACAGTCAATAAATAAATAAAATAAATAAATAAATTTATTAAAAAAAATAAATAAAACAGTTGACACTATATTATGTTCATTTTGGCTGTACTATATAATGATTTGACATTTACATACATTATGAAATGATCATCATAAGTCTAGTAACCACCTGAGCCCATCCAAAGTTATTAAAATATTATTGACCATATTCCTCATGCAGTATATTACATCCCCATGGCTTATTTATTTTATAACTGGAAGTTTGTACCTCTTAACCGTTTTCACCTATTTCACCCAACCTCTTCTCCCCTCTGGCAAATGTCTATTTGTTCTCTGTATCTATGAGTCTGTTTTCACTTCATTTTGTTTGTTTGTTTTGGTTTTTAGAGTCCACGTATAAGTGAGATCATGCGGTATTTGTCTTTCGCTGACATTTCACTCAGCATAATACACTCTAGAGCCATCCATGCTGTCACAAATGGCAAGATTTCATTTTTTATGGCTGAGTAATATTCCATTGTGTGTGTGTGTGTGTGTGTGTGTGTGTATCTTTATCCATTTGTCTAATGAAGGACATTTAGGTTGCTTTGATATCTTGGCTATCATTAATAGTGCTGCAATGAACATAGGGATGCATATATCTTTTTGAATTAGTGTTTTCATTTTCTTCAGGTAAATACCCAGAAGTGAAATTGCTGGATCATATGATAGTTCTATGTTTGATTTTTTTTGAGGAACCTGTTTTCTATAGTGGCCGTGTGCATCCCTACTAACAGTGCACGAGTGTTCCCTTTTCTCCATAACCTCACCAGTACTTGTTATTTTTTGTCTTTTTAGTGATAGCCATTTTGACAGGTGTGAGGTGGTATTTGCATTGTGGTTTTCATTTGCAGTTTCCTGCTGATTAGTGATGTTGAGCATCTTTGCATGTCTTTTGGCCATCTGTATGTCTTCTTCGGAAAAAAATGTCTATTCAGGTCCTTTGTCCATTTTTAAATTGGGTTGTTTGATTTTTTTATATTGAATTGTATGAGTTCTTTATATAGTCTGGATATTAAGCCCCTATTGGGTATATGATTTATAAATACATTCTCCTATTTAGTAGGCTGCTTTTCTGTTTTGTTGCTGGTTTCCTTCACTGTGCAAAAGCTTTTAAGTTTAATGTAGTTCCATTTGTTTATTTTTGCTTTTGTTCCCCTTGCTTGAGGAGACAGATCCAAAAAAATATTGCTAAGACCAATGTCAAAGAGCATACTGCCTATGCTTTCTTCTAGAAGTCTTATGGTTCAAGGTCTTACATGTAAGTCTTTAATCCATTTTGAGTTTATTTTTGTATATGGTGTGAGAAAATGTTGGTCTAGATTCACTCTCTTGCATGTAGCTGTTCTGTTTTCCAAACACCATTTATTGAAGAGGCTGTCTTTTCCCCACTGTATATTCTTGCCTCCTTTGTCAGACTGGTTGGCCATGTATGTGAGGGTTTATTTCTGGACTCTATTCTCTTCCATTGATCTATGAGTGTTTGCTTCAGTACCATGCTGTTTTGAAGCCCCTTAATTTACCCTTCTTTTATTGAATTAAACTTTCCTGGATGTTGAATTCTTGGTTGGCACTTTTTGTTTCTTCCTTCAGCACTTTGAATATGTTGTTCCAGTGGCTTCTGTAATTTCTCGTGAGATGTAAGTTATTAACCTTACATCTGTACTTCTGTATGAAACATATCTGCTATTTGGTGTCCTCCCCCCACCAAATTTATATGTTAAAGCTCTAATCCCCAATGCAATAATATTAGGAGGTGGGGACTTTTGTAGATAATTGGAATTAGATGAGGTCATAATAGTGGGGCCCCCACAATATGATTAGTGTCCTTATAAGAAAAGGAAGAAACCAGTGCCCCGTTTTTCTCTTCCATATGAGGATGCAGCAAGAAGGAAGCTTTCTGCAAACCAGGAAGAAGGCTCTCATCAGAAATGAATTACCTGGCACCTTGATCATGGACATCTCCTCAAGTTTTTCTCTTTCTGACTTACTTCCCTCTGTATGACAGTCTCTAGGTCCATCCATGTCTCTACAAATGTCCCAATTTTATTCTTTTTTAAGACTGAGTAATATTCCATTGCATATATGTACCACATCTTCTTTATCCATTCATCTGTTGATGGACACTTTTGTTGTTTCCATGTCCTAGCTATTATAAATAGTGCCGCTATGAACATTGGGGTGCATGTATGTTTTCGAATTAGAATTTTCATCTTTTCTGGATATATGCCCAAGAGTGGGATTGCTGGATCATATGGTAACTCTACTTTTAGTTTTTTGAGGAACATCCATACTATTCTCCATGGTGACTGCACCAATTTACATTCTCACCAACAGTGTAGGAGGATTCTTTTTTCTCCAGACCCTCTCCAGCATTTATTACTTGTAAACTTTTTAATGATGGCCATTCTGACCAGTGTGAGGTGGTACCTCATTGCATTTCTCTGATAATTAGCAATGTTGAGCATCTTTACCTCATTGTAGTTTCGATTTGCATTTCTCTGGTAATTAGCAATGCCGAGCATCTTGCTTCTACTTTAGTTGAAAGGAAAAGCTACCTAGCTCTCTTTGTGACATGTGACATACTACAAAGACATGATTTTTCTCCATGCTCTCTGGTAGAGTCCCTGTCCCTCAAATTCATATGTAGATGTGATAGTAGCTGCTGTCTGGGGCCAGAGAAACTGAGTTATAATTGAGTTGTGGATTGTGATTGTTATGTTTTTCATATTATCTAGGAGAGGCATCTTCTTGAGAGGTTTGAGAGTTTGTGAGCTTCTGGTGTTACAAAAGGGCTGAGGGGAGGGGAAGAGTTGTCAAAAGGATAGTGGCCTGAAGAGAATAATTGTTAGGTCTTGAAGCTGCTCTGGGATTGAGTGGATTGTGGGACTGAAGCAGCTGCCAGGGTTGAGGGGAGAAAGAGATTGGCTTTTTGGTTCCTGGGCAGAGGAGGGTCTAGTTCAGAAAATTTCAGCAGGCATAATCCAGGGATGCTGACTTGGGATTCACAAAGCTTCAAGGAGAACAGTGTTAGCTTGAAGGTGAGGGTGGGTCTGGGCCCAGAATAGGCAAAGCCTCTGCTTTTTCAAGGATTTCTGTGTAAGAGGAAACTAACTCAACCCTCTGGAAGTGGAATAGTATGAATGAACAATAATGACAAGTAATTCAAAGGGTCAGAGGATGAGCTGTGGAATATAAAAATGGTGAAACAGGAATGATATAGAAGAGACTAAAGAGCTGTTTTATCCCAAAATTGCACTGAAATGGAAGAAAAATAGTGAATGCCCTTAAACTGACTATGGATATGCTCTGTTGTAGTGGACAATGTGGGGCACAGGAACTACTGGAGAAATGAAAGCCAAGTCCTGGGCTTTAGAGGCAAAATGGTCCTCTGTTCTCTCCATGGTGGCAGTGCAATGTTACTCAGCGACTGAGGACAAGGGTAGGGGATTGCCTTTGGAGACTGTCCTGGGTTATGTACTGTCACATCCCTCTTCTATCTTATTTGAGAGTTTTCACTGCTTCATGTCTTATTCCAAAGACTATGTCACGTATTTTTTGTCTTTCTGCTTACTCCCTATCAGTTTTGTCAGCCCTGGCAACTTAACTTTTGTAAGTTGACTAATTATAGTCTGATTGAATTTTTTAACCTTGTGCTTTAAATCCACCTGGATCTTCTTCACTGCCCAATTCTATTATTCAGCACTTGACTTCTGATAAAAAATATAAGACCTAATATTTGTGTATGCTTTATATTTTTCACTATGACCTTTCATTTAGCCCTGCAGACAACCCATGGCCTAGGGTATTCAGTCATGATGGTGGCAGGAATTTCATGCTCAATTGGAATAACTAAGGAGAGTTTAACACTGGAATTATTTATATATGTGTGGCCATAAGTTTAAAGGGAAACCAACAAGTGATGTTGAAGCACTCTTAGGTGGTAGCCATTATCACTCCTAAGCTTCTAGGCCCCTAGGCGTGAAGGGGCATGAGAAGAGAGTAGCGAGTGTAACTATTTAGAGAGAGACTTCAGGCAGCGGTTAAAGGGACTCTTACTCTAGGTGAAATGATGCAGCTAATTCAAGATAAGCTAGCAGTGAGGGAGCTAGGGAGAATAAAAGCCCTGACCTCCTGCTCTTGATGACCTCTGTCATGCTGTCAGTGTCTCCCACAGAATGAACCCAACTTGAAGCCAGAAATCAAAGAAGCCCATTGATGCAGCCCATGCACAGGTATCTTCCTGGCCAAATAGCTGGGTAGAGAAACAGGAAGAAGTATCTGGAGGGGCAAATGAAAGCTTACTTAGCACACCTAGGTCAGCCCTATATTATTACTTCTATTATACCATTTCAGATGAGTATATGGAGACTCACTGAGGTTAAGTGGCTCACCAAAAGGATCTATATTAAATCCAAAGACTTAACTCCTCTTATGAAAGTATCTTCCATAAACTTTCAAAAAATCTTTTGTCTCTTTGGCCAATGAAGAACCTTAGGTTCCCTAAAGTCAACAATGATTGACAAATTTTTGCAGACTGACTGAATCGAATGAGTCCCTAAATATAGAAAGTAATTAATTTGTACTAACTTTCATCAAAGAACTAGATGAAATATTAATTTTTATTTAAAAAATTGATCTGCTTTGCAACGCACTTTATTGGCTGTTATATCAGCAATAGTACTTTTATTCACAATACCAATATGAAATTACAAACCAAGATTTTTTTTGTGACTTAACTGGTAAATTAGAATGCATGGTATACTTGGAAAAGGGAACCCTCCTGCACTGTTGGTGGGAATGTAAGTTGGTACAGCCACTATGGAAAACAGTTTGGAGGTTCCTTATAAAACTAAAAATGAAACTACCATATGACCCAGCAATCCCACTCCTGGGCATATACCCTGAGAAAACCATAATCCAAAAAGAAACATGTACCACAATGTTCACTGCAGCACTATTTACAATAGCCAGGACATGGAAGCAACCTAAATGCCCATCAACAGATGAATGGATAGAGAAGATGTGGCACATATATACAATGGAATGTTACTCAGCCATAAAAAAGAATGAAATTGAGTTATTTGTAGTGAAGTGGATGGACCTAGAGTCTGTCATACAGAGTGAAGTAAGTCAGAAAGAGAAAAACAAATAGCGTGTGCTAACTCATATATATGGAATCTAAGAAAAAAATGGTACTGATGAACCCAGTGACAGGTCAAGAATAAAGATGCAGATGTAGAGAACGGACTTGAGGACACAGGGTTGAGGGGGGCAAAGCGGAAGCTGGGATGAAGTGAGAGAGTAGCATTAACATATATACACTACCAACTGTAAAATAGATAGCTAGTAGGAAGTTGCTGTATAACATAAGGAGGTCAACTTGATGATGGGTGATGCCTTAGAGGGCCAGGACAGGAAGGGTGGGAGGGAGTCGTGGGAGGGAGGGGATATGGGGATATATGTATAAATACAGCTGATTCACTTTGATGTACCTCAAAAATTGGCACAGCAGTGTAAAGCAATTATATTCCAATAAAGAGCTTTAAAATAAATAAATAAATAAATAATTGATCTGCTTTGCAACACACATTATTGGCTGTTATACCAGCAATAGTACTTTTATTCGCAATACCAACATGAAGTTACAAACCAAGATTTTTTTGTATGACTTCACTGGTAAATTAGAATGCATGGTGTACTTGGAAAACATGTTTCTGATGTTTTGCTTGCCATCAGTTAGTATCGTCCCTTCCTTCAGGGCTCACTTAATGATGTTGTAGGAAAATTTTTTTCTATTATCTGAATTAATAAGCACTACTTTCTAAGCCAGAACCTATACCATCCCACTGTTGTAATATCATTTGCTTTCCTGTTCCAAAATATTAAAGGCAACGTAGGTCTTCTTCCAGCTAATTAGAAAATCTGAGTAATCTGAGTATTCATTTCATTGATGAGATCTAGAAATAGATTTTAGAAGACTCACAAAGTCCTTTGGTACCATCCCTTGGAGGGATGGTGTAATAGAAATAATCATTCATAATGAAAATAATCATGATCAAAGTCATGCTCCTTTAATATTGAAAAGACAGCATGTTTCAATACTTTGAACAATCTGTTTTAGGGAATTCAAGTCTCTTTCTCAGATCCCAGAGGCATCTTTGCTGAATAGGAATTCCTCACACACAAAGTATTTATGTTGGCATTTAAAGGCTGGCTTCAGCATATGCATCCTCTGGACAGGACTCAAACTCATTTGCATGTGTTATACATGTGAAATAATTATTGCAGTGTCCTTCCTACACAGAGATGATATTGCCAAGCTAAAGTCACTCGGGCATGTTCTTAAAGATGTGCTCTCCATAGCAAGGTAGGTTTCTACTTTTCTACCCACATACCCTCCCTTTGTCCTCCCTGTGATCAGTAGGCACTGGTCCAAGAAGTTTCAGTATCTGACCTTGGCTTTAGTGACATGATGCTTTAACTGAGCTAACTGCCTGGTCCAGTATAATCTCTCTCTGAAGAATTTCCAACAAGCTTTGGAATACAGGAAAGAAGGTAAAGGAATGGCTTAATGTCTCATTTGGAAGGTAAAGTTATGAGATGTGGGTTTACATTTGGGGAAGAGGGACACTTAGGACTCTAGCCCAGGAAAAAGGAAATGAATACCTAATGTGCTGACCTTGCTCACTTGACTTTTGCACTGGGATTTGAAGCTTAAGTTCCAGGTAATAATAAACCATTACTTTGTTTTTCTTCCTTTGGCTTACATCTAGCTATCTCTCAGGGAATTTACAGAGAGAAAGGATGGCTAGATCAAGGTTTGTAAATTTCATCTGGTTCTCTAACTGTATACCTTCATAATAGTATCCCAATGTTGACACAACACTCTCCAACAGGAGCCTACAACAAAGCTGTGGACTGGAGAAAGCAAAATTGACTTAGCTTGAGGTCCTTCCTTGTTACTGCTATCTCTCCCCTTATTAATTTTATGCTTCAGTTCCTAAGGATCTTTTGGTTCCAGTTTCCCTGATTTCAGACTTCCAATCTTCCTCTACTTTTGGAGGTCTTTATCCTGCTGGTTCTTGTCAATGTACCTGGATTCTGCCCCTTGTTTTATTCTGACGTTTATTCTTTGCATGCCCTGACTCTGGCTTTTCTACTCACGTGGGACCTACAGCCTTACTCTTGCCTTCCATATCTGAATCCACCACTACCCTGAGTTGACTAGCAGCTTCCAGACCTGTGACTTTGATTAACCTGTGAGCCTGTGGCTAAGCTCAGTGATCAATCCATTCCTGAATCATCTTCTACCTGGTATTTTCAGTCTTATCCCATCTATTCTGGTGCTTGCTCCTTATCCTGATGTCTAAAATTTGTTGGGATTTCTTCACAGTTAGATTATACTGGATCAAGCAGTTAGTACTATCTTAGGATTATACTTATTTATCTTCCTAAGAACTTATACACTAGAAAACTAGATCCATCCAGGGCCCAGGAGCCTAATCAATCATATCATCATTGTTCCTCTTTGGAGAGGAGTGGGATAATGATGGGTGAAAGGAAAAGATGTTGAATTTGAACTCATTTTCTTAAAGGTTAACAATTCACATGGTATAATGCAGGAAAGAATGGGATCTGGTCATAGAAGACATGAGTATTCCCCTGCATAGTAACTGTATGACAGAAAAACTCACTTAAAACTCTCAGAGCTTCAGTTTACTTGCCTATAATATGGGAGGGGAGTCTACTGCCATCTGTTTCAGAAAGATGCTGTGAATATCAAATGAGATTATACATTTATATTCATACATATACATATAATATGTACGTGTGTGTGTTTGAAAACACTAAAGTAACATAACAACAGGCTTATTCAGAGAAATTTCTTTTTGCCTAGCCAAAGAAGAAATAACATTGGGAAATGAGTCATTTCACTTAAAAAAACTCAAATTCAGGGGTAAAACATGATACTGAAGCAAGTCTTCAACCTCTGACCAAGATGGAGTAAAAGGGACCAAATTTACCCTCTGACCTGAAACAACTTTAAAACTAGACAAAATATATGAAACAATGGTTTTCAAGTATATCAAACAATGAAGGACACTAATCCCTGTATCACAGGAAACAAATTAGGTGAACACTCAATTGCCCTAGCTTACTGCCTGAAGAGAATTTCCAGACTGTGACATAGGGAGTGGTGGTGGGGCAGTATCTAGTCTTACACAAGACTTGAGTACATCCTGTTTCCACCAGCCAGAATGAAAAACCTTATAATTCATGGGGCACTAGATAGATTGCTCAGAAAGATTTCACCTCAGTAGTTGGGCAAAATTAGCCTTAGATTAAACATTGCTCTGGTGCTACCTATTAAAAGCCAGATCTGAAAGGACAGGCTCTTTCCAACCAACATAACTGCACCCCAGAATAAAGCTCAAGAATATTTATAAGAAAACAAGAATATCTAGCATTCAGAAGCTAAAATTCACAATATTTGGAATCCAAACAAAATTAGCAGGCAACTGAAGAATGGATAAATAAAATGTGGTATATCCATACAATGGAATATTATTGGGCAATAAAAAGAAATGAAATACTGATATGTGCTATAATGTGAATGAATCTGGAAAACGTTATGCTATGTGAAAGAAGCCAATCACAAAGGACCACATATTGTATGATTCCATTTACATGAACTATCCAGAATAGGCAAAGACATAGAGACAGAAAGTAGACTAATGGTTGCCTTGGTCTGGGGTGGGAGGGTTGGGGGGGATTGGAGGGAGATAATGGCTAAGGAGTGCAGGGTTTCTTCTTGGAGTGATAAAAATGTTCTAAAACTGATTGTGGTGATACATAACTCTGTAAATATACTAAAAATATTGACTTTTATACTTGAAATGGCTGAATTGCAAGTGGCATATGAATGATGTCTTAATAAAACTGTTAAAAATTAACAGGTATGCAGAGAAGCAGCAAAATATAACCAACAGTGAGGATTAAAAAGTCAATCAATTGAAATTGAACTAGAAATGACAGATGATGTTAGTAGACAAGGACATGAAAATAATTATTATAACCATGTTCTACATGTTCAAGAAGTTTGAGCATATTAAGTGGTGACATGGAAGATAGATGTAAAAAAGACCAAAATCAAATTTCTAGAGATGAAAACTACAGTGTCTGAGATGAAACATTCATGGATGGGATTAAGATTAGATACTACAGAAAAAACGATTCATAAACTTGAAAACAAAGCTATACAAATTCAACCTAACACAAAAGAATAAAAGAAAAAATATTGAACAAAGCATCAGTAAGCTGATGAACAACTTCCAGTGACCTAAGATATGTAAAATTAGAGTCTCAAAAAGGGCCAGTTGAAAAAAAAAGGAAGAAATAATGGTGGAAAAGTGTACAGATTGAATAAAAACTAAAAACCCACAGGTACAAGAAGCTCAGCAAGTCCCAAACTGAAACTCAAAAACACGAAGACAACTACCCCAAGGCATATCATAATCAAATTGCTTCAAAGCCAGTGGCTAAGACAAAACCTAAAATTAGAGAAAAAAAGATACTTTATATACATAGGAAGAAAGACATGGATTACCACAAATTAATAGTTGGAAACAATGCAAGCAAGAAGACATTGGAGCAACACATTTCCAGTGCTGAATGAAAAGAAACAAAGTCTGCCCATCTGTAATACTATGCCCAGCAAAAATATATTTCAAAAACAAAGGTGCTATATCAAACATCAGTTCTGTAGCTTAAATATATATAATTTTTGTCAATTATATCTCAAACTTGGAAAAAAATATCCCCCAGCCAAAAAAAAATAAAAAAGAAGGTGAGATAAAGATTGTATCAGATACATAAAAGATGGAAAAAAAATCATCATCTGCATTACAAAAAATGTTAAAGTATTTCTGACAAGAAGAAAATGATATCAGATAGAAACCTAGATCTATACAAAGGAATGAAGAGTACTGAAAATTATTAACTATGTGAGTAAATATAAACAAATTTTATCATTTAAATATTATTAAAAGATAATGAACTGTTCAAAGCAAAAATCGTAGCAATGTACTATGAGGTTTATAACATGTAGAAGTAAAATGTATGACAACAATAGCACAAAGGCTGGGATGGAAGAAATAGAAATATAATGCTTTAAAGTTCTTATAGTGGTATACTATCATTTGAAGGCACACATCAAAAAAATTTTTAATTAAAAAAAATAAAAATTCTCTAGTGCCTTGCTGTCAGTGTCCTTGCCCCCATGGTGAACTACATCCAACCCTAGCCTCCCCAGGAGGTAGGTAGGTCTCTGGACCCACTTTGTCAGCTCCACCTCTGCATGTGTTTCTTTACCAATGTCTGCTCCTGAAGCTGGCCCAGAGCACACGTGCCCACGCTGGGGCACAGGCTTCCATGGGCATGTCCACAGGGGCCAGCACAGCTGGAAGAGGCTTTGGAGGGGAGTGGTGCTCAGCCCACCTGGACCTGCCAGCCAGAGGAAGCTTTGTCAGAGGTGGCACATGGGCTGCCAGGACCTGTGCCTGCACATCCCACAGAGGCTTTGTGTGTGTGTGGTGCTTGGGTCCTGAAGAATAAAAACCATATGATCATCTCAATAGATGCAGAAAAAGCTTTTGTCAAAAATCAACACCCATTTATGATACAAACTCTCCAAAAAGTGGGAAAAGAGGGAACCTACCTCAACATAATAAAGGCCATATATGACAAATCCACAGCAAACATCATTTTCAATGGTGAAAAACTGAAAGCATTTCCTCTAAGATCAGGAACAGGACAAGGATGTCCACTCTTGCCACTTTTATTCAACATAGTTTTGGAAATTTCAGCCATGGCAGTCAGAGAAGAAAGAGAAATAAAAGGAATCCAAATTGGAGAAGAAGAAGTAAAACTGTCACTCTTTGCAGATGACATGATAATATACATAGAAAATCCTAAAGTTGCCACCAGAAAACTACTAGTGATAATCAATGAATTTGGTAAAGTTGCAGGATATAAAATTAACACACATAAATCTCTTGCATTCCTATACACTAACAGTGAAAGATCAGAAAGAGAAATTAAGGAAACAGTCCCATTTACCATTGCAACAAAAAAATAAATAAATAAAATACCAAGGAAAAAAGCTACCTAAGGAGGTTGTCTGTGTGCAGAAAACTATAAGATACTGATGAAAGAAATCAAAGATGACACAAACGGAGGAACATACCATGTTCTTGGATTGGAAGAATTAATATTGTGAAAATGACTATGCTACCAAAAGCAATCTACAGATTCAATGCAATCCCTATCAAATTACCAATGGCATTTTCCACAGAATTAGAACAAAAAAATTTACAAATCGTATGGAAACACAAAAGACCCCGAATAGCCAAAACAATCTTGAGAAAGAATAATGGAGCTGGAGGAATCAGGCTCCCCAACTTCAGGCTATACTACAAAGCTACAGTAATCAAGAGAGTATGGTACTGGCACAAAAACAGAAATATAGATCAATGGAACAGGATAGAAAACTCAGAGATAAACCCACACACCTGTGGTCACCTAGTCTATGACAAAGCAGGCAAAAATATACAATGGAGAAAAGACAGCCTCTTCAATAAGTGGCGCTGGGAAAACTGGACAGCTACATGTAAAAGAATGAGATTAGATCACTCCCTAACACCATACACAACACTCTTTGACATAAATCACAGCAAGATCTTTTTTGACCCACCTCTGAGAGTAATGAAAATAAAACAAAAATAAATGAGATCTAATTAAACTTAAAAGTTTTTGCACAGCAAAGGAAACCATAAACAAGACAAAAAGACAACCCTCAGAATGGGATAAAATATTTGCAAATGAAGCAACTGACAAGGGATTAATCTCCACAATATACAAACAGCTCATGCAGCTCAATACCAAAAAAACAACCCAATCAAAAAATGGGTGGAAGACCTAAATAGACATTTCTGCAGAGAAGACACACAGATGGCCAAGAGGCACATGAAAAGATGCTCAACAACACTAATTATTAGAGAAATGCAAATCAAAACTGCAATGAGTTACCACCTCACATCGATCAGAATGGCCATCATCAAAAAATCTACAAACAATAAATGCTTGAGAGGGTGTGGAGAAAAGGGAACCCTCTTAGCTGTTGGTGGGAATGTAAGTTGATACAGCCACTATGGAGGACAGTATGGAGGTTCCTTAAAAAACTAAAAATAGAACTACCATATGACCCAGCAATCCCACTACTGGGCATATACCTGGAGAAAACCATAATTCCAAAAGATACATGCACCCCAATGTGCATTGCAGCACTATTTGCAATAGCCAGGACATGGAAGCAATCTAAATGTCCATCAACAGATGAATGGACAAAGAAGATGTGATACAGGGGCTTCCCTGGTAGTACAGTAGTTAAGAATCCACCTGCCAATGCAGGGGACACGGGTTCGAGCCCTGGTCTGGGAAGATTGCACATGCTGCGGAGCAATTAAGCCCGTGTGCCACAACTACTGAGCCTGCGCTCTAGAGCCCGGGAGCCACAGCTAATGAGCCCACACTCCACAACTACTAAAATCTGTGCACCTAGAGCCTGTGCTCTGCAACAAGAAAAGCTACCACAACGAGAAGCCCGTGCACTGCAACGAAGAGTAGCCCATGCTCTCTGCAACTACAGAAAGACTGCATGCAGCAACAAAGACCCAACACAGCCAATAAATAAAATAAATAAATTAAAAAAAGATGTGGTACATATATACAATGGAATATTACTTAGCTATAAAAGGAATGAAATTGGGTCACTTGTAAAGACGTGGATGGACCTACAGTCTGTCATACAGAGTAAAGTGAGTCAGAAAGAGAAAAACAAATATCATATATAAATGCACATATGTGGAATCTAGAAAAATAGTACAGATAAACCTATTTGCAAAGTGGAAATAGAGACACAGGCATAAAGAACCTACTGTATAGCACAGGGGAGAAAAAAGAAGGTACAATCTGTTTGTAGGACATATATTAAGGTTATCTTAAAAATACATTCCAATATACAGGAGGTGCAGACAAATACTGTTAGATTCCATTTATATGAGGTACCTAGAATCGTCAAATTCATAGAGTCAGAAAGTACGTTGGTAGATGCCAGGGGCAGGGAGGTGGGGGGGAGATAGGGAGTTAGTGTTTAACGGGTACAGAGTTTCAGTTTAGGAAGGTGAAAAATTTGGGAGATGGATGATGGTGAGAGTTGCTCAACAATGTGAATGTACTTAGTGCCACTGAACTGTACAGTTAAATATGGTTAAAATAGTATGTTTTGTATTCTGTGACTTTTATCACAATAAAAAATATTTTAAAAAATGGATCATAAGCCCACATATAATAAAGCTATAAATCTTTGTGTCTTTGTGACCTGAAGTTAAGCCAAGATTTCTTCAATGTCATACCAAAAATGTGATTAAAGAAATAATTGATAAGTTGTACTTTAAGAACTTCTGCTCTTTGAAAAACATTTTTAAGAGAATGAGAAAAGTCACAGATTAGGAGAAAATATTTACAAATCACATAATCTACTAAAATACTTATATCCATATTACATAAATAATTCTCAAATCCCAATAATAATACAAACAACCCAATTTTAATAAATGAGCAAAAAACTTGAAAAGATATTTCACCAAAGAAGATATATGGATGTCAAGCATATGAATGCTCAATATCAGTTGTTAGAGACTTGCAAGTTAAAACCACAATGAGATACCACTACACATATAGGAATGTCTAAAATTAAAATGATCATGTGTTGGCAAAGACAGAGTAACTGGAAACTTCATACATTGCTGGTGGGAATGTAAAATGTATTACTACACTGGAAACAGCTTGGCAGTTTCTTAAAAGTTAAACATATACCTACTGTACCACTCAATCATTTTACTATAAGGTGCTAAACCAAGAGAAACGAAAGCATATGTTCACACAAAGGCTTCTGCGTGAATAGTCATAGCAGTTTTATTTGTAAGGAAAAAAAACAGGTAATAGGAAAAAAACAGGAAATGACCCAAATGTTCATCAAAAAGTGAAAGAATAAACAAACTGTGGTATATCCATATAATGGAATTCTTCTCAGCAAGAGAAAGGAACAAGCTACTGATAAATATGACAACATGGATGAATCTCCAAATAATGATGCTGGGTGCAAGATGCCTGAGGGATAAAAAGATACTGATTCCATTTATATAAAATTCTGGAAAATACAAATTAATCTATCATGTCAAAAGGAGATCAGTGATTTT
Organism: Hippopotamus amphibius kiboko; assembly: GCF_030028045.1. NCBI lineage: Eukaryota > Metazoa > Chordata > Mammalia > Artiodactyla > Hippopotamidae > Hippopotamus > Hippopotamus amphibius. The sequence continues at coordinate 16,007,704 of NC_080203.1, read as the reverse complement.
CTGGGGATGGGAAGAGATGTGGAGAGGAGTGATGGGGAGAGAATATTATAAAGGGACACCAGTGAATTTTTGAGGGTGATGGGTATGTTTGTTACCTTTTTGGTGGTAATGATTTCTCTGGTGTATTTATATTCCACAACATATAAAATTGTGCATTTTGAGGATTTTTGTCTCATCTTTTGGAGTGGTTCTGTCCCTCACTTCTTAAGTTTGATTTCCTTCTAAGTACTTGGATAAAATTTAAGGGAGCTTCCCTACAGATTTCTGAAGCTCTCTTTCAGTGCAGCTCTCTCATCCCTAGGGTTCTGCCCTCTGAGCCTTAGCCACTCTGGCCTCTCTGGACTCCCAGTTTTATGTCCTTAGCTCAGGGCAACCAGACTCCACCTGGGTTCCCCTTCCTTGCTCACAGGACTGCAAACTATATCCAGGTTGCAAGCTAAGGCAGTCATAGGGTTCACCTTGTTTGTTTACTACCCAGGTTCCCGTTCCTTTTCGCCTGATGTTCAGTGTCTTGAAAACCATTGTTTCACATATGTTTTTCCTTTTTAAAATTGTTAATTATGGTAAAAAGACACATAATATGAAATTTAAGTGTACAGTTCCATAGTGTTGTGTGTTTACAATGTTGTGGACTCGATCTTGAGAACTCCTTTCATCTTGCAAAATTGAAACTCTATCCCCATTCCCTCCTACCCTCTTTCTGTCTCTATAAATTTGACTCTTTTCTTGTCAGTATTTGTCCTTCTGTGACTGGCTTATTTCACTTAGCATAATGTCCTCAAGGTTCATCCCTGTGGTAGCATGTGTCAGAATTTCCTTCCTTTTTAAGGCTGAATAATATTCCATTGTATGAATAGACCATATTTTGCTTATTTACTCAACTGTTGATAGATACTTGAGTTGTCTTTACTTTTTGGCTGCTGTGCTAATGCTGCTATGAACATGGGTATACATATAGCTCTTAGAGACCCTGCTTGCAGTTATTTTGGTTTTATACCCAGAAGGGAAATTCTGGATCAGAGGGTAATTCTATTTTTAATTTTTTTGAGGAACCACAATACTGTTTTCCGTAGTGACTGCAACATTTTATACTCCCATCAACGGTGCACAAGGGTGCCAATTTGTCGACATCCTTGACAACACTTGTCATTTTCTGTTTTTTGATAGTAAGCATCTTGATAGGTATAAGGTGGTATTTCATTGTGGTTTTGATTTAAATTTCCCTTAATGATTGGTTATGTTCCTGTGCTTGTTGGCCATTTGCATGTCTTCTTTGGACAAATGTCTATTTAAGTCGTTTGCCCATTTTAAAATCAGTTTATTTTTTGTTACTGAGTTCTAAGAGTTCTTTATATATTCTGGATATTAACATCTCATCAGATATATGATTCGCAAATATTTTCTCCCATTGAGTAGATTGCCTTATGTTTCATGTATTTCTCAAGTCTTTTAGTTGTTTCAGGCCAGAGGGTAAATTTGATCTCTGTTACTCTATCATGTCTGGAAGCAGAAGACTTCCTTTTTTCTTGAAACTGCCACTCCACAAAAACTGCCCTTTCATGGTCACCAGTGATTTCTACATTGCCAAATCCAACAGTCAATCTTGGTCTTCATCTTACTTGACCTAGCAGGAATATTTAAGTCAGTTGATTACTCCTTCCTCCTTAAGCATCTTCTTTTCATTGCTTCCAATATACCACATTCTCTTGGTTTTCCTACTCACTCAGTGACCCCTCCTATGTCAGTTGCCACTTATTTTTAGTTTCCTTTGCTTGCCTCTCCTCATCTCTCCAACTTCTTAACATTAAATGGACCTAGGCTCTCCCCTGATGAAAGTAGTTTGGAATAGCCTATATAGGGTTGGTGTCAGTGGGGAAAAGGGAAGAATCAACTGATTTGATAGAAGAAAATAAGACCAGCAAAGGAGCTGGAGAAAGAGAACTGGAAGAGCAAAATATCAAAGTAACCACGTTTTGAGCAGTGTCAAATACTCTGATCAAGCAGAATACAATGGAGGAAAAAAAGTCTTATTCTTCTGGAAGCATTTTTCTACTCTTGACATTGCAGCAAGGACTATTCCTTACATATATACCCACCCACCTCCCAGACACACTTAAAAACCAGTTCTCCATTGTTCTCAGGACCAGGATCTAAAATCCTTAATATGATATCAGAACCCTCCATGATCTGGTTCCTTCTTCCCTTCTCTCCTGTTATGCCATCTCACGCTCTAGCTGTTTTGTACCTCTGCGACTTTTTACTGTGACTGATCTCTCTCTTCTGCTGAAAGCAAGTTCAATATTCTACTCATCCTTTAAGACTCAGCTTAGGTGTTATCTCCTTCAGGAAAATTTTTCTGATCATCTGAATCTGTGTTAATGCCATTTTTATATGCTTCCATAACTCATTTTTTCTTGTGGCATCCCAACACCTAGTACAGAGCCTTACACATTGTAAATATTCAAAAATATGTTGAATGATTGAATATATGACAGAATTAATGAATGAATGGGATTTGGTAGCCTTGGAAATCAGTTGCCTGAGTATGCTTGGTACAAAACACAGCTTGTTAAATAGAAATAAAAGATCAGTAGAGACTGGATGTGAGAGTTAGTTTGTATCTGTGAAGTATATAAAATTATTTAATCTTGGGTTAAAAATGGTGAGTCTGTAGACTTCTTGACCACTTTCAATTAGTCACTGTACTTTTTTGAGTATTAGCTACAGGATATAATTTGTTAAATTACAAAAGTTACCTATTGCATTTTTTAAAGAATTTTTATTGAGATACAGTTAACATACAATAAACTGCATATCTTTAGAGTGTACAATTTGGTATTTTTTTCTTATTAGTAATGTATATATGGCAATCCCAATCTCCCAATTCATTCCTCTCCAACCCTCCCTGCTTTCCCCACTTGGTGGTCCATATGCTTGTTCTCTACATCTGTGTCTCTATTTCTGCCTTGCAAACCGGTTGATTTGTACCATTTTTCTATATTCCGCATATATGTGTTAATATATGATATTTGTTTTTCTCTTTCTGACTCACTTCACTCTGTAGGACAGTCACCTATTGCATTTTGTTACAACACTAGCCATGACACCTCATCTTCATTACATGTAATTATGGTTGGTGTGCTTGTCCCCCATGTTGGTGGCCTCTATATTACCATGATGTTGACCTCCAAACCACCCCCTAAAAAGTCCCTGCCAATGTCCCTTAGCTTCTAGTGCTTTCTTGCTTTGTGGTTGAGGGAATTTAATGTATTCTAACTCCTCCAAAGACAGTGAGTGTGATGAAAACTTCATGTCACATTGTGCCTTTGTACATGTTCAAGCATGGGCTGCTCCTCTCTGCTCATAATCGTAATTAGAGGATTCTTTTTTGAAAAGCTCATAGCATGCATCTACTTTTTAATGCACAGAATCATATTTTAGATTTCTCTTTCAAATCTGACTTTATGACCAGATTATATTTGACAACTCCATGATTTTCTTAAAGGGCCTATAAAACGAAAAAAGAAAAAAAAAAGGTGATCACTTTACTTTTCGGCTATTAAATATGCTTTATCTATTCCAGTCTGTTGCTGTGGAGATAGATACAACACAGGAGCCTTGGCAGTATGACAAGCAATTAAGACACCAAGATGTTTAGCCATGTATGAGTATTTTCTCACAGCGAGACCTCAAAGCTTAGCCTGCCACTGACATTGTTAGTCATTGAATCAATTACACAAGATGAGGTTGACAGGTGTAATTATATATTTCTATGGTGATTATGTATGGCCTGCCGTAGAGACCAACAAGCCTGTTACTTTGCATTCATTTAAGCAGTCACTTGTCTAGCAAAGTTTTTGGAGTTGGAGAGCCTCTTTGGAGAAAAGGAAATCCACAACAAAGTCAAAATCCATTGCCAGTTCTCACTAATGTCGTTAGGTTGAGAAACATTGGCGTTGTTATTGGAATGATGTCCAGCTGGCGGGTGATTCTGCCCTCACAGGTTTTAGAAACTATCTATGTGTGGTTATATGAGACTGGAGTGAAGACAATAATTGATACTAAAAGTACCAGATTAACTAAAATCAAACTGAGGTTAGTAATCTGTTTAGAAATGGAGTACAAACTTTTAAAAAAATCAAACTAGTTTGTATGTGTAGATACAATTTGTGTCTGTTTTCCTTGCATCAAATCAGGTTCTATGGGGGAGGAACCTAGACAGCATAGTTTAAGACATTGCTCGCTTGCTACATGCAGCGTCCCTGTTAGAATAGCTTAAATTTGCTTTGGGAGATTATTTTTTTTCTATTCCCACTTCCCCCCAGTGAGATTTTTTGAAAAGGTGGAATTAAACCAAATCAGCCTCAAAGTACTTCATGGAGAACAGGGGGGTTGATTTAAGAAATGTAATTGTCTTTTTAATCTCCCTCCAGTTTCACCAAGGCATCCCTCAAAGGCAGGATATTTTTGTCATTAATGAAATCTTAATTAGCATATGTCTAGATCAGTGTTCGGTGATCTGGGTCAAAGGCATCTATGATGCATCTGTGTTACCAGAGGGTTAAGTTGAGTTCTGTAAATTAGGTCTGTGCTCCATGTATAAGCATATTGGGAAATACCCAGCAGTGATCAGCAAATGCATAGATTATACTCATGTTGTCACGTCTGTTCTCAACCTAATTTTACAAATGTAACTTTACTCTGAAATTCTCAGAACATTAAAGAAAATGTAAAACAAGTAAAAACTAAACAAGCCTAACTAGCCAAAATATATCATTTATTATTGTGCCAAGCTCCATCAGTTTTAAAATATATACTAAACAGCCTTAATAAAATTGTATGTTAAAAAGGAATGTATTTATTGAGTACGTACTATTTGTCTAGCACTGCCATGGGTGCTGAAGGAGAGGCTGATGAAACACCGCTTAGGACATGGGCCTTGAGGAAACTGAGTTTAGATACAAAGAGGAGACATATGTGAAACACCTCAACTTCCTGCTTGATAAATGGAGGAGTACAAATTAGAACTGCTATTGGCCTTTATAGGAGATTAATGCAGCTAGAACAGTCAGGAAAGGGTAGTTAGAGGAAGTGGAACAACAGGAGCCAGAGCCTGTGGATATTGATGGGCAAAGGAAAGATGAAGGCATTTTCTTTGAGAGGAACGGCATGAAGCAAGGATTGAAGTCAGCAGTAAAAGTGTTAAGTTCAGGACCAGTGAAGAAACCTTGCTGGCTGGATGGGAGGGTCTGTTTTTGTGAGTACTTAGAGATAAGGTTGCAGAGAGAGGGCGAATGGAGCTTGCAGTACCAGGCACTAGAGTCTGCACCTTATTGTATTGGCAATTGTGAGCCACTGAAAGTACTTGAAAAGAATGATACAAACAAAATACGTGTTTTTAGATGATTGCTTGGATGGCTGTACAGCATTTGTTCTCCAAGTGTGGTCCCTGGACTAGTGGTGTCCATAGCAACCAGGAACTTGTTAGAAATGCTAATTCTTGAGCCTTGCCCCAGACTTACTGAATCAAAAATTCTGAGAGTGGGACCCAGAAAGCTGTGGTTTAACAAGTCTTCCAGGTGATTCTGATGGACTCTCAAGTTTGAGAACCATTGTATAACAGGATGTGAGGTAGGAGGCTCTTGCATAATTCAGTTCCTGGGCAATAAAGACCAAGATTAGGATCTTTATCTCACTTGTTAGACCATTTACTTAAGAGCTAAAAAGGTAAAGATTGTGTAATCTACTGATTTTCTCATCCATGAAGTAATTTATCTCATTGATGGACATAGGCAATGATGTATACATATGCATTTGTATACATATATTACTAAAAATATGTAACAAATAGGGTAGCTAGTGAATAAAATGGTTTGATGACTAGAATTTTTATAGACCTTTTGAGTCTCTCTGCCTAGCTTTTCAGGTAGCTATTTATCTTGCTCCTATGTTTTCTCTGGCATCTGTATCATCATAACACCCTCCAGGTTTTTTGACAGAGGCTAGTCACGACTCTATATAATACTGGAAATTCTTGTCTTTCTGATAACCTGTTGTTAATTTCTCCAATGCCATTTTTATGGTTGCCATGTGTTTTAGATTTCCTTAAGGTTAAAAGTCAAGTTTATTGCATTTGGGAGTTTGAGGTGGAGTTCTCCTGTACATATGACACATAGACTGCCTGCATGGTACCAGAGCAGCTGATCAGTCCAGTCAGTGGAGGGCTGGAGGTGGGGCTGGAGAAAGGAAGCTCAGAAACTAGAAGTTTAGCATTGAGAAATCCAAACAGTTAAGTTGGTGATTTTTTTGTAGTCTTTCAACTACTTGTTTTGCCAAAATGAAGGCAAACAACTGTCTTACCATTTAAAGAGTAGTGAACTTTGGGGTCAAAAGGCAAGGGTTTGATTTTCAACTTTACCACTTATGGAGATATGGGACCTCGAGCAAGTTAGTTTCTCTGAACTTCAGTTTCCTCATTTGTAAAGTTGGGGGTGGTGGTGTTTCAGAGGGCAGTTGTACATTGGCAAACTATAGAGTGCTATACTATGTTACCTGCTAGTATAATTGCTCACTGCAGTTTCAGTGATATGATGCTTAATTAGGCAGCAGAGTCTACCAGAATAGCAGAGTCAGTCCATGTCTGCTCATTGCTTGGTGGATATTCCCTCAACCTGAGCCACCTCGACAGTTCCACCTAGTACCACTTTCCCTGGTCCCTGGAGTCGTGTCCTTTGATGGTTGAGTAAGTTTGGGAGTAGTTTGACCTTTATAATTAATTGTTCTGGAAGTCCTTGATTGAGTTCATTGTTTTACCTAACTTGGCTAGAATTTCAAACTATCTGATATTCAAGGATGTTTGGACAACAGGCAAATAGGAATTTTACTAAGTTTCAAGAGAATAACAACTAGAGGTATGGATTAATCACAGGATGCCCCAATTTGAAGTTCTGCAAAGAGATTCCAGTCAGGAGGCAGTGTAGTATACAAGAATACAAGATCTAGAATAAAACAGGTCGGTGTTTCAATCCTGTTTTGATCTACTATCTGAGGCTCAGTTTTTTTCATCTGTAAAATGAGGATTATATTAGAACCTACCTCATAGGATTTTTTGGTGAGAATTAAGTAATATATGTACAAAGATTTTGTGCAATGTCTGCAAATGCTAGTTCCTTTCCCCAAGGACAGATTCCCCAGGAAGAGTGTTGCTCTGAGTTCTCAGGAGCTTTTCTTTCATAACCCCAAAGTCCTATGGATTCCATAGTATGGGAATCTGTTAGAAGGACAAATAGTTCTGAGATTTAGTATAACGAATGATACTAAGAACAAATGCTTGAGAATCTGGGGACTCAATCCTTGCTCTATATTTTTCCAAGTACAATGTTTGCAACATATATAGGCTACTGATTTCATGTAGTGCCTTAGACGGGAATTTGAGGTTCTCCATGATCTGACCCTACCTACCATGAGTTTGATTTCCCACTATTCCTCTGAATTGTGTTCCCGTCAAGCTGGTTAATTCATTGTTCCCCAGACATACTAAGCACATTCCTACTTCTGCATTTTCGCTCAGGCTATCCCCACTCTAGAATGTCTTTCTTCTTCCTTTGTACTTGTGTACAGGCTCCATCCCCGAGACCTAGCTTTAAGATTGCCTCCTTCATTGAGCCTTGCCCAACTACCTTGATCCCTAGGGGATCAAGTTGCTCCTCTGAACTACTATAGCATTATTACCCATGATGGTTGAATGGAAGGTTTGGTTGGATGAATGGCCAATACTTATCCCAATCTGGAACTAACCTGGGTCTGTGGGTAAGAGAGTCTTCTGGGTGGGAAGACTTCTTTCACATTTTATCCTTAAGAGGGTACAAATATGATTTCCTCAAACTAGAGCATAAGTCTCCAGAAAGCAGAGGCATACAGGGAAGGTTACTGGTGTCATCTACAAAACTAACACATGCATCTGGTTGTTCAGATGAAAATCTACCTTTTAACACAATAGCACGTACTCCCAAACTGTGCCCCAAACATTATCTTTTGTGTGAAGTTGACAGTTATCTTCTAGCTATAGATGCATGACTATCCTCAAAGCATTAGCATCTAATTGCACGTGTAGAATAGGCATACACTTTCAGAGCACTTACTTGGCACCAGGCACTTTTCCAAATAGCTTTACAAACTCCAACACTGAGACCCTTGCCTCAGACTGCCTTGAATTACAGTTACTTGTGTTCTCACCAGTCTCTCGCCTCCTTCACATCCCTAGGGACCCAAATGATATTCTTTTTGTTTCTCTCTTTGTATATCTTTTTGTTCCTCCCAGCATTTGGCACAGTGCCTGGCATATAGTAGGTGCTAAATAAATGTTGAACAAATGAATGCATGAATAAATAAATAGTATCGTGCAAGACTCAAAATGTAGCCTTTGGTGCCTTTCAATTTTTCTTCCAGAAATGGACAGAGCAAGTCCCCATTTAACATTCAGTCAAAGATAAAAAATCCCATGTCTCTCAGCCAGTCATTGCACTGCCCTTTTGTGCCTGGCTTTATGAAGTTGTTAAAAAAGTTTTCCTTGGAAAACTTTCACCAAGAAACTACCTAATGGGGGCCAGCTGCAGGCCCAGGTTTTATGAACACTTCGATAGAAACCACATTAAATAGCAACACTGGTTCACACATCAATTTTGCCATGTTAAATCCCAGCTCAGGCACGTGGGGAGTTCATGCGATATTGACTTTTCATCATCATCATGGCAGAAAATATGGTTTGGTCTGGCTCAGTCATTAGCAGACATAAAGCAGAATAATCTCAAAGCGCCTTAAGAAAACTGAACTTGGTCACAGTTTTTTTCCCCATCTTTGGAGTTTAGTGAAGCAGGTGAGGGTCAAGGATTGCCAGAGAAATACTCAAATGGTTCCCTAAGTGGTAGTAGTAGTTGAGCTGTTTCTTCTCATTGCAAACTTTGGTAGCTGTGTGGCCTCCCTAGTACTGAGAGAATTTTTTTTCTTTTGCTTATTGCCACTGCTTTGGTATTTCCCTTTGGTGCAATCTCTGAACTTCATTGGTTCCAGATGTCTCACCCTTTTGCCTCTATTGGCACCCAAGTGGGAGAGGGTACAAATGGCCCAGCAACCACTTAACAGATCCATATGGAGAAAAAAAATAGGTGTGCCTTTTGAGCCATGGAAATCTAGATTTTGGAAATCTGGTTTTGTCGGGGACTAACTATGTGCTATAGGCAGATCACTTAAGTTGGAAGAACTTCAGTTTGTTCATTTGTATAATTGGGGAAAGTAGTACCCTATATGAGTGTTGATCTGAGTTGAACAGTGGGTAAATTTGGGTCAGATTTGCTCTGTGTAGTCCCTCCATAGCATCTCATGATAGCATCTCAACACCTTGCTTCAGAGATTACCAGGTCAGAGCAAGAGAGCTCTGGAAGCTCTTAAATGGAAGCAATTAAATGCTTCTACCCAGAATGAACGCAGGTACTTTCACTCACACGTCATTGGCCAAATCAAGTCACATGGCCATGTGTAACTATAAAGGGACTGGTTCTGCATGCCTCAGTTGTACGTGTTTCTTCTAGCAAAGAACTATATCTTGTTTAGCAGTTGTAATGCCTATCACACTTGACAGCCAGCCAGGTGACAGGGTTGTCATTCTGTTTTGTAAATTAAGTAGAGTTTCTAGTGCTCTCACACAGATGGAGGGCCATCCCAAATATGCACAGGATTGGACTGCAGGGATGTCTGCAAACAGGGTCACATTTATTCTAAAAGAAAGAGTTTTGAAACTCCTCAGTCGCCTCTTTTGAAATCCACTACTCAAAACAGTTCAGTTTGTCTCTGTGAGATGCCATTCCTATTCCCACTGGTTTAGAAGTGGGTATGTGCTTTTAGCACCTATCAGACGATCATTCGGGTCTCTTCCATGTCTGACAGTTTAGGACGGAAAAGGCTTTGGATAGTTAAGCAAGGCCATGAGGCTATCTGACTTTCTGAAAACTTTTTAGCTCCCAGTAGCAGTCAGGCATGGAACACACAGGTCCTACAGTGTTGTGCTTTTCAATCTCACTCTTTATAGGCCTCTGACTTAAAAATGCAGGGACATGAACCTTTAATTTGTAATGCAAGCTTGTCCTGCTGCTGCCAACTTGTTGGAATAAAATGAGGTGGGCTTGGATGACCGCAACAAAAGATAACGATTTTGGGTAAGCTCAGACAGAGAGCCTAGCAGCCCCTTTACCCTTTTACTGCTGCCACCCTCCAAGCTGCAGAAAGTTGGAGCTGGAATCTTGACCACCCCACAGTGCACTAACAGGTGTGCCATATTAATTTTAGAGGTATTGACAGTGCTAGACTTTTTGAAAGGAATGACATTACAGCTGTTATTCTTTGTTACTGAATTTACTCAATTTACTTGTCTGCATACCATGAACCACATTGTTTATTGATGTACAAAAATTATTTAATCTTAGTGCATTAGTTATAATATACAACATGGTACAGGACAGCTGCAGCTAGCTGACTTAGCTGTCAAGATTTTCCAGTTGGTTCCGGTACAATTGTTCTTCCTCCTTCTGTAATCAGGAGTGTCTGAGAATGCTTGTTTTGGAGGGAACTTGAAGGAGAAAGGAACCAGGACCTTAAGAAGTGAGATCCATTGGGAGCATAAGAATGATCAGACTTTCCAGGAAGATGCAGGGGAGGGAGATTGGAGGGGAGTGGTTAGGAGCAAAGGGACTTGTAGGCCGGAAAAAAAAATGTAAGCAGAAAATATCTCATGGGGATGCGAAAAGGAACTTTCAGTAAAGGCTTACACTGTGACATCCATTCTGTAAATCTAATTTGTTGAAGTAACTGCCCCCACCACACCACCTTCTACCTCCCTCTGATTTTTTTTTTTATAACTGCTACCAAATGGCTTCAGTTTTTAATTCTTTACTTTCTGTTTTACGGCCTGCAGCTTCATACAAAAGTGTGAGTGCCCTCTCCAGATGGACTGTGCACCTCATTTGGGAAGAAGGGCGGCCGATTTTCATCATCTGGGCCTTTAAGAACTCTCTAGGTAGCCCTAAAATACATAAAAGTGCAAATGGTGGACAGGAAATTTAGCAATGTCTCTTGCTGAACAGTCAGAGTTTGGATTTTAGTCTGTTCGTTTTTCTTTTACTGTTGGTTAGAACTACCAGCCTTGCATGCAGGCTAGAATATGGGGGAGGTGGAGTTGCAGGGAGGTGGGGGCAGAGGCGAGCACAGAGCACAAGTCTGCTCTTGCTAGGTGGAGCTTTTTATTCTGAAATTGCTTTCAGTGCCGACTTTCCCAGCGATCCTGGATGCTCCGTTCCGATTTTGGCCATATGGCTCTGCTCACGAAATTCCTCAGGCTCTTCCAACTGATGTTTTCCCACCACGTGGCCACAAATTGACTACTTGCTTTGCCTAGAGCTTTTAATTGGTTTAAATAATAAACTCCCCAAGTCTTTGTTTGTTGGCACACAGAACTAAGCACACAATTGCAAATGAGTTGGGCAACCTGCTTTGATTCGGTGATTAGTCATTGCTCTTAATTGTTTTTACAATTTCCACCTGAGCGATCAGGAAATGAAGCGCCGCCTCACACTTCTAGCAAGTTGCAAAGAGCCTAACTATGGTATTTCCTTACTGACTGTTTCCTTGCCTGGGAGGAGGCTGCGTTCAGATGTTGTGGCTTGGAAGGCAGGCGCCCACACAGCTGAAGTCAAGCCTTGGCATTTTAAGCCGATTCCCGTCTGACTCTGGGAAGTGATGGAGACAGATTAAGCCATGTAGCCTAAAAAAGGACAGGCCCCCAACAGGACTCTGAGGCCCTGGTCACACCACAGCATAAACACGGAAAACACAACCATGGCTTTGGGAGACAGAGCTTTCCTCCTGTCTCAAAAGAAGACTTTTTTGTTTAAGGCGTTTTTGCTTTGTTTTGTTTTGCTTAGCTCTCGTTTATTTTCCTACATCATTGGTGCAGATGGCAGATTAGCGATGCCTTTGGTTTTTTTCTTTGGTTCTGTTGTATTTTCCTTTGGTGGTCGGGTCTCTGAACTTCTCAAACGGAACTATCAGCCACTGTAATACAGACTTCTTGCTTGAAGAAAAGTTTGTTTTTTCATTCGAAAAGTTATGACAGTTCCCATATGGACACTATTTCCTGTGTCAGGAATGTACTCCACACCCCACAACCCACCACCTACTCCTTGTGCCCTTGGTGATTCTTATCAGGACTCAGCTCAAGGGGTTGCTCCTCTTAGAATACCTTCCTGACCAGCCCTCCACCCCACACCCCAAGCTGACTTGATGATAACACCTTCTTCCCTTCATGCCCCGCTGTGCCTTGAACAGGCCTCCAGCGTAACTCTATTTGAGTTATTTGTTGGCATTTTCCTCCCTTACTCTTAGAGTGTAGACCCCCAAGGCAGGGGCCAGAAAGCACTGAGTACAGGTCTGTTGAGGCCCTGTAGTCTAGTGGAGAGAGTAAATACCACAGATATTAGAGTCAGGCCGACCTAAGCTGGATCCCAGCCCTGCAAAATAATGTACTAGATGACCTTAGGCAATTTACACAACCTCTCTTAACTTCAGTTTCTTAATCTGCCAAGTAGAATCATGAGATTTACTTTGAGAGGTTGTTGGGGGAGTTCAAGGAAATATTGTATGTCAAGTACGTAGCACCATGCTTAGCACAGAGCAGTGCTCCAGAAATAGCTGATCCTCCAGGTAACTCCTCTTTGCTCCTCTCCCAGAGGAGGAATCTCTCTCATCTGATTCATAGCCTCCCCTTCCTTGGCTCTCACAAACCCCAAGATCACATGGTTGATTGCTGCCACTTGTACTTTGTCAACCACCTGGTTGGAAGCAAGCCTTTGCAGCCTCTCCTGTCCCCAGTTTGATGTTCCCTGCCTAATAGTGTGATTAGATACATCCATCTGCAACGTAAAACTGCATCGACCTTACACGGCCTCTTTCATCATGATGAGCCTAAAGTGCTTTGTAGATATAATGAGCTATGGCAAGCAGAGATGGTGCTTAAAAGAAGGTTCCCTTCTCAAGTATACACAGGGTAATGCTGCATACTCTAGTTCCCTCCTGGAGAGTCACACTGCATCTTATCCTTTGAGAGGCCCTACAATAAGGAAACGCATTTCAAACTTTGTCGAATGCTACAATTCCCAAACTGGTTGCACAGTATGCCAAGGCACTTCCTTAAGAACTTATGTTTGATCCAGAGCATTCTTTGGGAAATTCTGATTTATGGAAATAGTGTGTCTTCGTTGATGGAGCTTTATGATACTTAGAAGGCAAATAACTCATATAAGGACTTACAGAGAGTGCAGAGTGGTCAGCCTGGCCCTATCCTCCCCACATCACACCTTAATGACAAGCAGCAGCGCCCTGGTCTTGTCAAGGGTCTAAGTCCCAAACTTGTCTTGGATTCTGCTTTCCTGATCTTGATCTCTACAGTTCATGATCTCTTGCCCATGACCTCACTTCTCAGATATATACCTTTGGTACTGGTCTCAGCTTTCCTCCTCAATTTAGATTGGCACTCAGCCCTTGAACTAGTTCTGCCTCTGGCTATTAAAGATAATGAGCCCTTGCAATCCATCCAGTCTCAGTTCTCTAGAAAGGGAACCAGACATGTCAGCAGGTCATCCCAGAGGCATTACCGTAATAGGAAACACTTAGCGCTTACTCTGTGACAGGAGGTCTGGCTCCAGAGTCCAAACACTTAACCCCTATGTGAATCTGCCTCTCTTTACAAAGTAGTAGCAGATATAGGTACCCTTGCCATAGATCCTACACTAAAGCTTAGGCCATCAGACAAGTTTGGTGGAACAGATCATTAGCACACAGGGCATTATGTGATCACGTACAACACTACGTGGAACAGATCTCTAGAAATTTGTGTGGAGAGAAGAGTACACTCCACCAAAAGACAAAATAAAACAAAAAAGCAAAACCTAACCAGAAGTAAGGACTAGCTGCTACTTAAAGCTGCCAACAGCTTCTTCCTTTTGCTTTGAGAATTTATTGCTAGGAAAATATTGCTCTCTCCTTTAGGAAAAACCGCTTTAATGGACCTTTGATTTTGTAAAGCTCTAGCTCAGATTCTGATCTAGGATGAATAGTTTGTGAAAATGAAGAGCTAAACTGCCCTGTAGAAGATGTACACCATGGACTTCCTGTGAGGGCAGAGTAGCATCTCTGCAGAGATTACAGTGATTTCCACCGGAAGCAAGGAAATCTTTCCTAAACTCTTTGGGCCTTGAAAATGAAGGTCAGGAGTGACCTCTGGATAGTGTGGACAAGGTTGAAGATACTCTCCTCCCTGGGAGCTAGGCTATCTACCTCTTTGACATGGCAGTAGATGATGGGAGTAAGGAAAGAGCCAGCCAATGGGAGCTCTTGTGAACAGACCTAGTCTATAAAGCCTAGGAAACATAATAATGAATAACCACATTTAAGATTCTCTCTTCATTGTAGTTCCTCTCTGTCCTAGTCAATCTGGGCTGCTCTAACAAAAAATCACCGGCTGTGTAGCTTATAAAGAACATGAATTCATTTCTCACAGTTCTAGAGGCGGAAAGCCCAGAATCAGGGTGCTGACACAGCTGAAGTTTGATGAGAGCCCTCTTTGTTCATAGCTGGGTCTTCTCACAGTGTCCTCAGTGGTGCAGGAGTCTAGGGATTTCTCTGGAGCCTCTTTTATAAGATCACTAATTCCATTCATAAGAGAACCACCCTCATGACTTGAGTACCTCCCAAAGGTCCCACGGTCTAAGGCCAGCACTTCTGGGAGTTAGGACTTCAACATATGAATTTTGGGGGGAAATGAACATTCAGAGCATAGCACCCTGTGTTATTCCCAAGCCTTCAGTAAAATTTTGTTAAACTCCATAGCAGGCTTTAACTCTGCTGTCACTTGCTGTGACATGGTTTGGATGAAATTGCAGCAGCTTGGGGAACACTGGTTGCAGGGAGGCAAGGGCTGACCAACAGAGAAACCTGGAACAGCAGTCTAAATCTAGAGGTGACAGACAACAACCAGAATGGATGTAGGAATTGTAGGCGTTCTTCAATGACTGCCAGGAATTCTTGGCAAAGGGAACGAAACCTAATATAAAGTTTAGCTTTTTCTGCAAATTAGATGCTAGTCAGTTCCTAGTCAGGTAAGACTGTGTTATGCTGAAATAACAACCCCACGATTTCAGTGGCTTAAAACAACAAAGTCTGATTTCTTGCTCATACTATATACCATATATCCACTGCGGGTTGACTGGTTCTTCCCTACCTAGTCCTTACTCAGGGTCCAAAGCTGAGGGAGGCTCCATCTTCATTCTTCCATGATTGCAGCAGCGTGAAAAGGTTCTTAAAGCTTCTGGTTGCATGTCACTAGCTAAAGCAAATCATAAGGCTATGCCTAACTTCAAAAGGAGTAAGTAATTACAGTCCTGCCACTGTGCCTAGAAAGCAGTGAGTTGGATATATTTGGTGAAGATTACTAATGGCTGCTACAGAAGGCATTGGGAGCTCAGACTGTGTTTCAAGACTGGAGGACTTGGAGACATCTGGGTTGCACGTCAGGGTAGCAAACTGGGCTCTGTCATTCTTTCGTTCTTGCATGGCTGAATTCATTAAATATTTGTCGAGCATCTTCTGTGTGCCAGGCACTGTTTAAGCACTGGGGATACATTCTTATACAAAAAAAAGAGACATGGTTACTGTATTTAAGGAACGCACATTCTGGAGGGAGGAAGAGATGGACAATAAACCTGTTTCTCTGAGAAAAGCATTCCTTGAAATGATACCCTATCTGAGGATCTTCATATTCTGTTAGATGATCTAGGGGTGAGTGGCTGTGGCCTTCTGACTGCAGATTGGTATGCTAAAGCACTTGCCAGATTTTCATAGTTCTCTTTCTGAGTACAACAGTTGGCAGCCTGGGTCCATTAACTGTTCTCTGAGCATCATGATTTCTCGTTCTTGTTCTTTCAGTATCTCACTCTCTCTTAGCTCTTTCAGGGCTTAGCTAGTGGCAGTGTCCATGCTAAGCCCTCTATTGGCTTCTAGGAGGCTCTGTATTCTTGCAGGAATTGGCTCCCTTGGGGACCTCTGGGATATACAGGGTCACCCTATCAGTTCCATTCAGCTCTAGTCTTCTGGGCACTTAGAAAGACCCAGGGTTTCTGATTCCCTTATTATATGCAATATGGTATAGTGGTTAGAGGCACTAGTTTGGCCTCAGGCAAACCTAGGTTTAAGTACTAGTTCTACCATTCCCAACTCTCAGTTTTTCCCACTGTAAAGTGCTGATAATAATAGTATTTACTTCACAGAGTTAATTGATTATTAAATTAGTTATATTTAAAGTGCTTAGCACAGAGCAAGGCAAATGATAAGTATTCAGTATAAACTAGTTGCCATCATTTATTGGCTTAGAGGCAGCTCTCATGTTCTTTTTTTTTTTTCAACAGCTTTATTGAGACATAATTTATGTACCGTAAATTCACCCTTCACCCATCTTAAGTGTACAATTCAATGCATTTCATTGTATTTACAGTGTTGTACAACCATCACCACAACTTAATTGTAGAAATCTCATAGCCATTTATAGTTACTTCTTATTCCTATCCCCAGGCCTAAGCAACCACTACCCAACTTATCAACCCTTCTTAATTCTGGACCCTGAATCCCCAGTTCTCCTGATCTCTTTGCCCTTCTGACTCCTCTACTTTCTCTCAGATTCATCTGTGGCTGAGGATAAATGGCTCTCAGCTCTGGAAGGAACACGACGGTTGGACTACATCAGGTACTCCCTCTTTTTCTAGCCATAATTTATAATTCAACGTTCCCCAACCTTCTGTTAACTTGGACTCCTAAGTGGTCTTTCATTAACTCTTCTCCTTGGTTCCCCATTTGTTGCTTCTTAGAAGGAGAGGGGGCAGGAATTGGGCATCTGCCTCTATTGTATCCCATGACCCATCACTCCTTTCCTCCAGGCTTATTGTTCTCCCCTTCTCTTCTTCACTCACCCCTCCAGGTCTTGTCTTCGAAAGGCCAGTGACATCTCAGTCTTAGTGACATCCAGGGTTCGCTCTGTAGTACTTCAAGGTGAGTTTCTTGGGCCAACCCACTCCATTCCTTCCTTGCCTTTTTTCTTTACTCACCTGACTGGATTCTGCTCATGGAGGGAGACCTATAAAGCCTCCTTGTCCCCTTCCAGTGCAGCATCCTCCTCTCGTTTTGCTAGGAACTACCCATCAGCTCTAACTCATCCTTCAGTGCTACCTCTGCCTCCCCACTAAGCTTGTGGTCCCTAACAGAGGGATTCCCAGCTATCTGTTCCTGTCCTTCCATCAATGGATGGGGATTGGCGCTGGGGTGGGAAGGAAAATGTGGAAGCTGGTTTGACATTTATGATTCTGCTTCCTACATGTGAAGGTGAGTATTTGTATCTAGGTAGAATGTATGAAGTGAATCACTCAAGGTCTTTGTTTTCTCTTCACTTTTATGTGCCCCCTCAATCCTACCTACCCAAACTTTCCCCCTCTGTGCCTCTCACTTCCTCTTACCATGTTTCCTTTTCTCACTCTCTTCTGCCCTCGTTTCTTGGCCTTTCCTTCTTTGTCCCTTATCCCTCTTTATCACCCAGAGCGCGGTGATCATGATTTCAATGGCCTCCACTCTTCACTCGTCCAGCTGCTTTCAGTCCCTGAAGCCCGAGCACTGCTTGGCTTCCAGTCACTAGTGCAGCGGGAGTGGGTGGCAGCTGGACATCCTTTGCTGACCCGACTTGGGGGAACTGGGGCCAGTGAAGAGGTGAGAACGTTTGGGGAGGGTATTGAGAGGGTATTATTAAGAAGTATGGGGATGAGAAAATTATACAGTAAAATCTCCACTGGAGGTGAATTAGATCCAAAGGGTTCTGAGGTTGGGCTGAGCTTGAAGGGAGACCTAGATGAGTGAGGGACCATGACCCTCTACCTCAACTGAGATTTCCACTCCCTGACCGCCTTCTTGTCCCCTGTTCCCATGCCTCTCATCCCGTCATTTTGTCATTCTCCCCCTTTAGGTCCCCATAACCCCTTCCAACCTCTTTATTTCCCTCTTCTCAGGCCCCAGTGTTTCTTCTCTTCCTTGATTGCGTCTGGTAGCTCCTCCAGCAGTTTCTAACTGAGTTTGAATTCTCTGAGTTCTACCTCCTTGCTCTTCATGACGGTGTCCCTTACATTCCTGAGAGACACTCCCTCAAGCCCAGGCCGGGGCTGTGAGGCCGCGTCTGTCCAAAAGCTGCGAGTCGAGGTGGACGGCTGCCTCCACGCCTTGCGTTGGGGGGTTCCTCAGCACACCCTTCTCTGGGAAACAAACGAAGCCTACAAAATATATGAAAAGTTTTGTTCTCTCAGCTTTTGAAGTGACATTTTTGGGAGCAGTGTGACCCTTTAACATCTTCTAGCACGGCCTTAAGAGGGTCTGAACGCTGCCATTCTGCCTTCCCTGCCCAGACCACTGACAGTCGCACGACCACCACCGTCGCCTCCGCCGCTCCCAGCTCTCATGTTCTTAAAGGAAGTCCCACTCCCCATAAATTCATGTAGTCAGTAGTGTCCATACCAATTCCAAAACTCTCCTTATGCATATTCCTCATCAGACACAGGGCTTCATATGCACACTGAATCCTAGGAACAGCTCTGAAGAAATACTTCCCTAAGAAATATGCAGTGTGAGCTGTGATAATCAGGGTGTTAACTAGTGTCATGGCCACGTCTGTCTTCCTGTCTCTCTCATCTCTCTGGTTCCTTCTTGCTCTAAGATTCTGTAATTTTCACATGTACTTCTTAGCTTCAATGTGATCCCATCCAAATAGCCTATATTTCCAAGTGCATTGTTTGGCAAGAAAATAAAGAAAATAACATATTACTTTTGTCATTGAAAATGTGCTTGTGCATTTCCCTGAAACAGATGCCAAACAGTCGATGCTTTGAAAAAATACACATCTTTTTACAGTATGACTATGACTAGAATAGATGAGACAGGAGGACATTTCTCATTTTGTGGCTTCTCTGTCCTGGGATCAACACGCATGGCCCAATCAGGTCTTTCTTACTAGTTAGCAGTGGCTTAATATCTCAACTGAGTGGAGTGCAATCATATGGCAAACTTGTGTGCCTTGAACATGTGAAAAGAAGGAAGAAAACCAAAGAGGCCTTTGAGGGGCCAAAACAACAACCACAAAGCTGTACGCTGAAGAAGTCCTCATCCTGTAACAGTTTTCTTCTTTTACCCAAGATGTAAACATACTTGTCTGTCTTCATTCTACAAGCTTGTATCAAGCTGGTAGAAGATTAGGAAGAGGAAGAAGAAAAAGAGCAGTGCTGCCAGACACAATACCAAGGAGGGCAGAACACGGCCAATAAGAAAGCTGAAGAATATTAAAAATACAGAACTATGAGACCATGTTGTGTGGGAGAAGGTGGCCCTGCTCACTTCAGTAGTCTTAAAGGCAGTGTTTATAACATACCTGTGCTCTTTTGGAACTGTGATGCCAAATTATGCAGAGAAGTCTAAAGTATTCTCAGTGTCCTCTCTTCAAGAAGGCAGAGAAAAGTGTAATATATCTGGGTGGCTTTCCCCCAAAATGGTTAAAGTAAAACAATTTTGGTGTTTTGTTCAGGTTTTCTGGCACCCTGAGAACTTCTGCAGGCTTCTAGCTGGCTGAGATATGACTTTAGATTGCTTAGCAGTTTTGTCAGTCTCACTGTAGATGAACAACCAGATTTCTCAAGAAGTATTATTTTAGGACTTCCCATAGGAAGCTGAAATAAGTAAATCCCACTGTATCAGATGCTAGCCTTGGAAGAAATAATGCACAGAAAACTGCCCACTGCCACAGCCCAGGTTGCCAGCATTATGTCTGAGATCTGATCAGAGTTTGATGACTTCTCAGCTCCTCCACTGCTACCATCCTCTGTCACCATCATCATTCGTCTAGCCCCTTAACTGGTCTCCAGCTTCTAATCTTGACATTTACTGTCTAATCTCAACATATCAGTTAGGGTGATTCTTTTAAAATGAAAATCATTGAATACCTACACTACTATTAGTCATAATAGCCAAGGGGTGAAAACAACCCATTATCCACTGATGGATGAATGGGTAAACAAAGTGTGGTCTAGCCATAAAATGGAATATTATTCATCCTTAAAAAGGAAGGGAGTTCTGACACAACCTACAAAATGGATGAAAAAGACAAATACTGTATGATTCCACTTATATGAGATACCTAGAGCAGAAAATTCGTAGAGACAGGAAGTAGAATAGTAGTTGCCAGGGGCTGGGAAAAGAGGAGGGTGGGGAACTGTTGTTTAATGGATATAGAGTTTCAGTTTGGGATGATGAAAAAGTCCTAGAGATGGATGGTGGTGACGGTTGCACAACAATATGAATATAATTAATGTCACTGAACTTGTACACTTAAATATGGTCGAGGTAGTAAATTTTGTTATAAGTATTTTAGCACAATTATAAATAATTAAAAATTCCATTACAATAAAAAAATGAAAATCTGGTGTTGTCACTGCTCAGACATCTCCCATGACTCCCCATCACCATCAGAATAAAACCTGATCTCTAAGGCCCTGACTTATCTGGCCTATGGCTCCCTCTCTGCCTTACTTCTTACCATGCATTCCCCCACTCTTTCTGCTATGGGTTGGTCCTTGAACACCCCAAAGCTTTTTTCTGCCTCACGGCCTTTGTCCTTGTTACTCAACTTGTTTAGCATACTTTTTCCCCAGGTAACTTTGTGATTTGGTCTATTTCTTCCTTCAACTACCTGTTCCGATGCCATCTCCTCAGAGATAATACTGGTCTGTTTTAAGATAACTGTCATCCTAATCCTGCCCTGGCCCTCCACACCCTCACATATTACTTTAGTTTTCTCCATAGCACTCTAGAGTACATGTTTATTTATGTGTCCGTTGTCTACTCATTCCTCTGCAAGGTAAGCTCCATGAAGGCTAGAGCTTTGTTACTGACCAACACATTCCCAGCACCAAGAGAAGCAACAGGAACATAGCAAGTGCTCAGTAAATATTTGCTGAACAAATGAATGATACAAAGGTTCTTTGTAAAGCTCAGGCATTGCAGAGTAAGGTCATTCAACCTCACTGAATGAGATACATTCGACCTCAGAAAAAGGCAGCTGAATCCAGCAGTGCCAAGCACTGCCGTCTCAACATGATACCCAACTTGTTTGCTCTCTTTTATTGAACTCTTTCAAGTTTATGTGATAACATCCAAAAGGGTTTACTCAAGTGATTTAGAAATTAGGTTGATTTACTGTAATCATAGCACTTGGCTGTTTGGATGGTTTTTAAATACTAACGTGACTCTTCATGCTCACTGGTAGAGAGCAATTATGGTGTTTCAGAATGGTTTTCACAGACCACAGTGTCACACCCAGCCTCTTCTTCACATGGAAAACTACAGGGAATCTTCTCTCTAGTGAGAGCTGCTGCAGAGTTTCTCTCGGACTTTAGTGGGCATGACAGTGGCCTCTAGGGACCTTTGTGAGAGGAGGACTTCCACCAGTGAAACTGGACTGGATAGGGCTGGCTCAAGACAAACTTGTGAAGTATGAGTTGATCCTCTCCAGGCCTCTGCCTCCCTTTTCTGCATTTTAACCCAGCCTCAGGACCCAGTGCTCTCCATGAGGAGTTTAACGAGTAGGAAAGTCTGTAATAAACTTCATCCTGGATGGAGT
The DNA here is from genome assembly GCF_030028045.1 of Hippopotamus amphibius kiboko. Classification (NCBI taxonomy): domain Eukaryota; kingdom Metazoa; phylum Chordata; class Mammalia; order Artiodactyla; family Hippopotamidae; genus Hippopotamus; species Hippopotamus amphibius. The sequence continues at coordinate 15,985,905 of NC_080203.1, read as the reverse complement.
CTTACAAATTACTCTTCAAAAATATATCTGCAGTTTAGAAAAGAAGTGTCCTGGAGAAAAATCCTGGAGCATAACAATGGTAGCTATACTTTTTTCAGCAGCTATTAAGGACCAGGCCCTATGCTAAGAATTTAACATTTTACTTCAGGATCACAGTTCATCCTTATAGTTTCTCTGTGAGGTAGATACTATCATTTCCCCCATTTTAATAGGTAAGGAAAGTGAGACTCAAGAAGTAAGTTACCCATGGTCAGGCAACTGGTGAGTGGCAGTCAAGGTATTCAGGGAAGACTTCATGGAAGAGGCCTAGTATATGTCCTTGCTCAGAGTAATATTTAACAAATATTTGTTTAATTATGTTTTATACTAAAGAATTTGGACACTATCCTATAGATAATGGAGAGTTAGTCAAAGCTTTATTTTTCTCTCAGAAAGTCAAATAAAGTTCTGTGAAGCCAGGAACCATGTTATATTCATGTTTGTATCCCATGCACACAGCACAGCATCTGGCATGTAGTAAGTGCTCACTAAATGTTTGTTGCATGAATAATGGAATTCATCACTGCATATGTTTGAATAAACCATGTCAAACAAAATTCCTGGAAATACAACTACACACAATAAACTCCTGACATAACGTGGCTAAGGTCATAACATAGATATATAATGGTCTTTCCTACAACCACTGGAGAAAGGAGTTTCACTGTTAATGATTATAATTCTTAGGAAAATGACTTGGGTATACTTAAAATCAGGATAATTGTTCATTTTGAGCACTGAAGCATAAGTCCTGATAACCCTACTCAGCTTTTATCCTCTCACTTCTTTTCTCTTATTACTTAAGGCTTTTAGAGACATGATCAAGCCTGTGTTTTTAGAAAGCTCTCATGGTGGATGTAGAGGACTGATTACAGGGAGAGGAAATTCGAGGATGGGTGTCAGTGCAGAAGCTGTTCAATGGTGGGGGAGGGCATCAGAGGCCTGAATAAGGGAATATTCATGAGAATAAAAAGGAGGGAAGAAATTGGAAAGAGATTGAAGAGGCTTAATTTAGTGATAGTTATCAAGAAATATTGGCAAATGATGGGATGCATTTTAAGAGGGTTAGGAAACTGTCAGGGATGCCTTTGAGGTTTTCAGTGGGATATGAATAGAAATGGGGAAATCAGGAGCCAAGCTCTTTTTGCAGGTAGTGGACCTGCAGGTAATAATTTTGGGTTGGAGCATCTTAAATTTTTTGGGCCAGAGAATATCCAAGGGGAGATGTCTAGCAGACATTTAGAAATTATAATCCATTAACAGTTCTTTCCCTTCTCCCCTCCCCTCGTCCCTCCACTCCCCCCCCCCCCCGCAAGATGGCAAGGATTAATATCTGTTTGAAAGAATCTGGTTCTACAAATCAGAGTGTCCAATATTTAGATGCCTGACAGGCACCTGTATTGTAAGGGCTGGTGCTTTAATCAGTATTTCAGGGCTGGAATTTGCTTTTTGATGTGGGGGACAGGCAGATGTGGAGGTGGTATTGTGGGGCAGAGTTGCAGAGAGTGGGCTGCTTCCCCCATTCAGGAAACACTGTGCTTGCACTTCTCCTCACTCTCCAAGGCAGACTAGTAAGTAGTGATTTCCAAGAATGATAAGGCACTTAAATACTTAAGTACTTGGTAAGTAAGAGTCTATATGAGCAATCAGTTGAAGAAGCAAATAAGATTCTGAGGGGAGCGTTAATCATCTCTGTGTCTAATGGATCTTCCCTAAGGCCACATGTACACGAGTGTGGAATTTTAAATAGACCTTTTTTTTGGTAGATTTGCAAAAGGATAAGAATTTTTAAAAAATTGATATTTTCTCGTAACTCTTCCTACATGAAAGTGAGCTTGGGACTAAAGGTTGTTTTGAGAAATGCACATGAAGGATTTGCAAATGCTTCCTCAGGCTTTTGCCCATAAAGCTGAATAAGCTTTCTTCAATTCACAAAACATTTGCTAGAACATCTGGGGAGCTCAGCTAAGCCCGAAGGCTTTCAAAACATAACCAGAAAGGCTCTTGCAGTTAAGGTGCTTCTTCCTGAAAGCATTTGTGTCTGTCGACAACACATTGCTTGCCAAAGTAGACTTAGGCCAGCATTTCACATCTTCTAATTGAGTAAATTATAAAACTTGATTTCTTTCTTTAGGATTGGTGGCTATTTCACTTTCTTTGATATAAGAACTGGAAGCATATTGGCAGATGTTAAGAGTTTCCTTTGTTTCATCTCCTGAAATGTAGCTTACTTCAAAAATTGAGAGGGCATAAAATACTCATGCCTCTCTGACGAGAAATACACCAGAAAGACTGTTTCCCTTCTTTTCCTTCAATGACAGAAACATGGAGAATTGTTAATAAAAGTTGTCAGCATTGAAATTCTTTAAATGACTTGAAAGGAGAATTTGCATGGGACACCGCCACCCAAACTCACTCCAGGTGTGGCTACTTTCCTGGCTCCCTGACCGGAAGGAGAGCATGCACAGGGCTCTGCTGTGATTCTTGAGACATTTGGAAAAGGGGGCATGACTACTTTATTAGAAGAGAGCTTTTGGTCTGGGGAGGAATATTCGTCACCGTACTATATTTTGTCCCAATGCCTAAATTTGAAGATTAAACAAGATTTACATATTCTCAACCTGATTCTGAGGACTTGGTGAAATATATAGCCTATGTGGGGCAAGGCAGCCAAGTTTTTATTACCACGAACTTCCATTTCCTCCTCTACTATATGATTAGTGAAGGCAGGGAGCAAATTCATTAAAACCGACTATGTGTGAGAATATTATTTCCGAGATAATTTTGTGTTCTGATGTATTTTTATATTTAGGAAGGAAAACCCTCCATAGGCAGGTTCCTCTGGAAGGTTTAGAGTGTGAATCATATCTGGGGAGCCTTAGGAAATACTTCTCTAGGCTGTGCCCCAACTCCAGTTTCAAAAAGCCTGCGAACGCTCAGATAACTCTCAGAGAAAACAGACAGTTTTAATGGACACCACAACCTTTGGAATACTAAAAAAAATTAAATTACCTACCAGTTTGAAATTTATGCCAAATCTGTGTCCAAGTGAATAATCCATTCTGCTTGAGAACAAATGATGATGATGATGGTGATGATGGTAATGATCTTCATGCTAATAACTATCATCATCATAATAATGGCTGCCGTCACTAAGCAATTACTGCGTACCTACGAGGCACTATATTAAGCTCTTTGTGTGCATTTTTCTTATTTAATCCTCATAACAATACTGAAGAGTAGGTATATAATTATTCCTGTTGTAGAGATGAGAAAGTGAGGCCCAGAAAGGTTTAAGTAATGCACCCAAGGTCCACAACTAGTTAGTGGTAGAGTTGGGATTCAAAACCAGATCAGTCTGATTTCAAGACTCATATAATTGACCACTAGATTATATTGCCTCTATAGTACCTATAGAAATGCCCATGAGATCGAGATACTATATCATGATGGCTTTAACAAACACATACTGACTACCAGGAACACTTATTGTGCCAGGAACCTGAGTGGATTATATGAAAACAACATGACTGTAGACTTCTTTCCCCAATCTCAATTAATTTTAAAAAATATACAATGTATCTTTATTTTTATGTAAATGAACAACTTAAGTTGGAAAATACAAATCATAGAACATCACAGGCTATCAGGAGAGACTTTAAGATTATGTAGACAAGTGCTTCTCAGACTTGAGCATCAGAATCCCCTGGAGGGCTTGTTAAAACACTGAGTTCTGGGTCCCACCCTCAAAGGTTCTTATTTTGCAGGTCCAGGGTGGGCCTAAGAATTTACATTTCTGACAGGTGCTTGCTGTGCTAATGACTGGGGAGAGCAAGTTTGAGATCCACTGATCTAGTGATGCAAAAGCCAATGTAAAATATAAACTTATGGAAGATAACTAGCCAATGGTCTTATATTAAATTCTAACCAAGGCTCTTTTCCTGACTAGCTTCGTAATCCTTGGAAAGTCACTTCGCTCTTCATGGGCCTGGCTGTTTCCTCCTCTATAAAATAAGGGGGTTGGATTAGATGTTCACTTACTTTTTCTTTTTTCAGTTGCAACATTCTGTGAGGAAGAACACCGGATAAATAGAGCTCACCTGAAATTCAAATACATCATCTTTGCGTCTGCAGACTTTATAGTGACAGCAAATATCTTACAGCTGCATATCACATAGCTAGCTTGAGACTAAATTTTTTTCATGCATTCGACATATTTACTGAGTACCTACTATATGTAGAGTGCTGTACTATGTACTGGGGATCCAGTTGTGGAAAAAATGGCATAATTTACCCTCATAGAGTTTATAGGCTATACTAGGGCACTGCAAACATTTTAGATAAAAGTAAAAATAAACATTAACAGAAGTTCTAGTCTATTTTCCTACCCAAATGGATCGTATTACACACTCCTGATTTCATAATTGAATACCTAGCTATAAAAATGTTAAGTATTTCTATGGTTGATGACATCCAATAGACTTTTTAGAACAAATTAATGTTAAAAAATGGATTACAAAGCGAAGAGCTACTTGAGACCATGTCAGTCTACAACTGAAATGAAATAAACTACAACTTTTATCCTAAATCCTAAACAATAGCTCAGTTTAAAAGTGTATTAAAGGGGATTCTCTAGCAGTCCAGTGGTTAGGACTCCGTGCTTTCACTGCTGAGGGTGCCAGTTGGATCTTTGGTCAGGGAACTAAGATCCCGCAAGCCACATGGCGTGGCCCCAAAAAGCCAACCAACCAAACAAAACACTATTAGAATCTTTATATTTAAAAGTATAGTCCAAAAATGCTTTACTTTCTGTGTATGTTTTCTTTATACACACACACACGGGAATGCATGCACCCATGTGCACAGCAAGGCGAAAAGGCAGTAGTTATGTTTGTGACATGACTCTATTTACAATACTAGTAGAGTGGAAGATTGCTGGGGTGGTAGTCAGGAAACCTGTGCTCAACACTGGGCTCCACCACCAACAGTGACTTTGGGCAAATCATAGACTCTCTTAGCGCCTTAGTTTCTCCACCTGAAAACGAAGTTTGCAGAAGGTGTTTCATGGTATCTTCTCCTTCCAGCATGAACATTTTATTAAGTCTGGTTCTTTAAAAAGTGCTAATTAAGATAAAGTGCTGTATTTCCACTCTCTCTTTAGAAAGCAAGTATTTATTATATTAAATTCAGCATATTATTTCGAGTGTTGAAATCTTACACTATGAGGTGGTTTTTATTTTTAAAATCTAATACTATTTCACTGGCTCGGAAAGCAAACTGGGCACATCAAACACTTCCTTTTAGATGGTAATTTCACAAGGGGCACTTAAACACAGTGGGCCTAGCAAGCCTGCTATCAGAGACAGCCAGGGGATGGTTTAACTAACGGCTGGCTCTAAGGTTTCCTTTCACATGTGTGCCTACTGCCCAACTGGCTATAATAAGGAAAGAACCATGGTGGTGATTCTTCCTGAACCAGACTTTTCAGTTTCTGTGATTAGTATCTATGATTTTAGTCCAACTGTGTTGGTGTTAGACACTTCAAAGCAAATCCAAAGCCCAGTATTTAGGGGAATATATTTTAAAGGAATACTCACTACCAATTAGCCTAGGCGGTAATGAAAATCATCATATATTTTCAATGATGAAAGATCCCAGTAGGAGGTCTCCTAATGGTTGACAGGTGCCAGAATGAGAGGCGTCCAGTGGGAGGAGGGCAAAGCCTGTTTCTCAGTCAGCTTAAGGGAGCACAACATGCCCTTTAAGCTGGACTCAGAACACATACAGTGTGCAACCCACAATTTCTCCTTGTGTTTCACTTAGAACACTGCTTCTTAGAGTCAAATCACTGAAACCTTATAGGAAGACTGGACAGGTTGCCATGAGTTCACGGTCTCTTCCAGTGTCTTGGTATAGTTACTGGTCACATAAACCAAACCATGGTATAATCTAACTGCTGAAGGTTTAGGTTTTGGGATTCCTTTATATTTCCTTTAAAAGGCTACCAAGGGCAGAGGTATGTGTTTTCTTCACGGATATGTCTCTAGCATTTAAAATGGTGCCTGTTACATGACGGTTGTTCAAGAAATATTTTTTGAAAGAATGAATAAATATTATAAGAATAATTCTTTGCCTGGCTCTTTTTCTCTTTTATTTCTGTTTTTCTTTCGTATCAGCTATTCTAGGAAGTTCAACAACCTTATTCCTGTCTTTGTTTTGCTCCATTACTATTTGCCCAATTAAAATCCTCTTTATACTGTAGTTTTATTGGTATTGTCATTTATTGAACTTAATGAAGTGTAATATATATACAGAAAAGTGCAAAAATTGTATCAGCTTGATGAATTTTCAAAAACTGAATATACCCTTGTAACAAGCACCTAGATCAAGAAACAGAACCTGGATAGCGCCTAGAAGACTCCCTTAGTCACTACCTCCCCCTCCCAAGGGTAACCACTATCCTGACTTCAAACACCATAGATTAGTTTAGCCTGTGTCTATACTTTATTTAAATGTAATAACATGGTGCATCCTCTTTGATTCTGGCTTCTTTTGCTCAACATTCTTTTTGTTTAATTTATGTATATTGTTAAGTGTGCTTGTGTTTCATCCTCATTGCTGTATAATATTTGAATATGATGTAGTTTATTTATCCATTTTACTGTTAATAGGTATTTGGGTTGTTTCCAATTTGAGGCAATTATGCACAAGGCTACTATGAACATGCCTGCATCTGTCTTTTGGTACATTTATGTATGCATTTCATTTGTGCATTGTCTTAGTCATTTCAGGCTGCTGTAACAAAAACACCATAGATTGGATGGCTTAAACAACAAATATTTTTTACAGTTCTGGAGACTCAAAAATCCAAGATCAAGGCACTAGCCAATTTGGTTCTGGTGTGGGCCTTCTTGCTGGTTTGCAGATGGCTACCCTTTTTCTATATCCTCACGTGGGGGAGACAAAAAGAGAGGGAGAGAGAAAGAGAGAGAGTGAGAGACAGGGAATGAATCTCTTTTGTATCTCTTCTTATTAGGACGCTAATCCCATTCGTGAAAGTTCCACCCTCATGGCTGAATTATTTCCCAAAGGCCCACCTTTATATACTGTCACATGGGATTAGGGCATCAACATATGAATTTGGTGGGGGCACAAATGTTCATTCAGTTCATAGCAGGTATACACATAGGTTTGCACCATTTTAAATGGTGTGCATCTGAACTATTCCTCCCCTGCGTTAGGTTTACTGCCATGGTAGAGAGGATTAGCCTCAGCAGTTATCATAAAAGCAGTCCTTTTAACAAGAGTTGAAGACTCTGAAATCAGATATATGGCTGGTATTCCCTTCGTTAATATCCATTCCTAAGAGTTTTCTAGGAATCGTCACTCATGTAACCAAAGTGTTATCAGTCATCTGAATGCATCAATGTTTGGATGTCATGTCCATTTTATTGGTTAAAGCATTGGATTACCTTGGTGGTAAGCACCCCCTCCACACAGCAAGAAAAGAACTCAGGAGCAAATGAGTAATTTTGTAGTAATACAGGCAGACCCTTTACATGCTAGTGGTCTAGCAATTCAGGGGTGTTTGAGGTTAGTACTTAAGTATACAACCTGATGCCAGGGCTGTATTTACATGGTCTTGGTTTCTGTTTATAAAGAGTATTTTTACTGCCGCAGCTGTCAGGGGTCTTGAAAAATGGAGACACTGAACAGAAAAATTTTGAATGAAGCTGCTTAGGGAAGAAGGGTAATGGGTACAGGACCCGTGCAACCTGAAATGCTAGGAGACAGCATGGGATTTGGGAGGGCATGAGGAAGAGGGACTTCAAGATGGGAATGAAAGTGCCACTATGTGAAGCAGAAGGAGCCAGAAATCCAGGGACTTCGTTGACTTTGCAGCCTTGCCCAGCGTTTATGCTGATCCTACTGTGTGCTCTGTCCATAGTGACCTATCTAATGGGGGCATACAGAGGTCAAATTAAAAACTGTGAACTATAGTTAATAATACTGTATTGCATATTTGAAAGTTGCCAAGAGAGTAGATCTTAAAAGTTCTCAGCACAAGAAAAAAAATTGTAGCTATATGTGGTAATGGAAATTAACTAAACATTGTGATGATCAATTCACAGTATACACATATATCAGATTATGTTGTACACCTGAAACTAATATACTGTTATATATCAATTATATCTCTATAAAAAAGAAGCCACTAGGAAAACTAATTGACCACAAAAGCCTAAGGAACAGCAAACCCAGAATGAAGGTACAGATTATATAGTGCATACAAACAGATATCTCATTCATTCAAAAAAAATTTTTTAAGCACCCCTCCACACAGCAAGAAAAGAACTAAAGAGTAAATTAGTAATTTTGTGGTAATACAGGCAGACCCTTTACATGCTAATGGTCTAGCAGTACAGGGTATTTAAGGTTAGTACTTAAGTATACAACCTGATGCCAGGGCTGTATTTACATGGTCTTGGGTTCTGTTTATAAAGAGTATTTTTACTGCCACAACTGTCAGTCAGCCTTGACTACAAACCCACCAGGTAGTAATCATGGGAGCTTAGGTCAAAGCGGGGGAAATGGTCAAACCAGCTGACTCTCAACGTTTTTAGAGATAAACAAGGTTGAGGTGATGGGTGAATTCTGTCAAGGCTGAAATTAAGCATTTTGAGTCTCTTAAATGCTATCCACTGAAATGCTGATACAATCATTTAAAAAGTTGGCAGGAATTTTTTTATAAATGTATATTATTTTATTGGAGGTTTAAGAAAACATTGTTTTTTCTCCAACCAGATCCCCTTTAGCTGATATCCTGCCTTAGGCAATGTTCAGGCTAATAATGATGTTTCTGACAAGGAAATATGGTCATGTACTCTGCCTCCTTTTATTGTACAGCTTTATCCTTTCAGGTATTTCATGTCAAACCAGGCTTTTTGCTGGCTTGCCAACTTTTGTCAAGTTATGTACTACATCACCTGGCTTGCATTCATTCATTCGAACAAGTGTGTATTGAGCACCAATGGGCTAGGAAGGGATAGTTATTTGGGGGAAAACCAAAAGTGCATGAAATCTGTTCTGTGCCCTCAGAGAGTTCACAGACTAGCAGGGGAGCTGAGGCAGGATTACAATTCTAATATAAGGTGGAATGGGAGAAGTGCCAACAGAGAAGTACAAAGGGCAATGGTGTTCAAAGGAGAGTGAGATCATTTCCAGATGGGGAGATCAAAGAAGGCTTCATGGAAGAAGTGGTATTTGTGTTGAGCCTCCAAGGGTAAGATTTCTACTGGAGGAGATGAGTGAACAAAAAAGGAAGCATTGTAGATTCAGGACTAGTGAGAGTTGAAGCTTATGAGTGGATAAAATGGCTGGGCTGGGAAAATATCTATCCTTGAAAAAACCAGGGACTTTGCAAAAGATTCTGCTAACATTTGTTAAGTAGGCCCTGCTAAAGCCCAGGGTTATGGGCATACTAGCACACAGCAGAAAATCATTATTGTTGACCAGAAGCTATAGCAGAGAAGTTAGAAACATTCACATATATATCATTCATTCATTTCTTTATTCTTTAAACATTACTGAGTTCCTACTCTGTATAGTACCCTGAGCTGGGTGCCAAGGGTGGTGGTAAGGAGAAGTCATACAACACTGACATATATGATTGTGACCCCTTAGGAATTTACCATGTCTATTTCCTTCTTCCCTGTTGGTAGAGACAATTAAATGGCAGTCAAAATAGCCTAGAACCTCAGAACTAAAGATAAAGTTCAGGCCCTGGTCAGGTTTAGAAACTAAAATATTCCACAATCTTCTTGGATACCAAGAAACACCAATATTAACAGATAAAACTTTCGAGCTCTACTTTTGTGCTAAACACTGGGTGAGGCATTTTATATCCACAACCTTTGACTTTTGCTTCAGACCTGCCAAGTAAGAATTCCCAGTTCACTGTGCTGTCTTAATATGTTCAGGTAGATACTGTCAGAGTAGGCATTCTTGCAGTACATTGTATGTGTGAGGACGGGCAAGGGGATGCCTGTGTGTTTTGGGACCCAATGCTGGTGAGCAATGGGACAGGATGGAGCTTCTTTAGCAGAATATGACAAGTTTTTTCCTACTTCCTGGAGTCCAGGAATGTCAGGGGTGCTCCTTCATCTGCTGTAGTCGGGCTACTTAGGACTACCCTGGAATGAACATAAACATTACCAAAAAGCTAATCTCAATGAGGCAGATTTGATCATGATGGAAGGCAAACTCCATGACCCAATCCCCTTACATAAATACTGACTGCACAGACTACATTAAGTACTTTTGCACACAAGAATTCACTTAATCCTCACAAGAATCTTGGAAGATTGAATTACCATTTTTCAGATGATAAAACTGAATTGCAGAGAGGATGGGAGACTTCCCTAAGAGTACACAGTAAATACAAAACAGAACCAGGTCTCATAATTCCAGATTTTGCCCACATTTATTCTATGCTGATTCTATGAACAAGGGTGCCATATTTGGTCCCGTGACAGGGACACTTTGATAGCTAATGTTTTGGCATCCAGTTGGGCATAGAAACCTAACCTATCAGCCAGGAAAAGAACATGTATTTTGCCCCAAGAGCTGCCTGTCTGTGAAACTTGAGAGAGAGATAAAGAGAGGGGAAGATTGAGAGAAAGAGGGAGAAGAAGGGAAGGGAGGGGGAGAGAGAGCATGTGCCCACAAAAGACTCTCCGCAGGTAAACCTGAATTTGGGCAGCAGGCTGAAGAGGCACAGTCAAGGCTTTGATAAGAAATTTCAAGTTGGTTGACCAGGAGCTCTGTTTTTTTTTTTTTAATTTTTTTTTTTTTAATTATTTTATTTTTTGGGGGTACACCAGGTTCAATCAACTGTTTTTATACACATATCCCCATATTCCCTCCCTTCCTTGACGCCCCCCCCTCGATTCCCCCCCACCCTCCCTGCCCCAGTCCTCTAAGGCATCTTCCATCCTCGAGTTGGACTCCCTTTGTTATACAACAACTTCCCACTGACTATTTTACAGTTGGTAGTATATATATGTCTGTACTACTCTCCCGCTTCTTCTCAGTTTCCCCTTCACCCCCCGCCCCCTCCCATACCTCGAGTTCTCCAGTCCATTCCCTGTATCTGCTTCCCTGTTCTTGTCACTGAGTTCATCAGTACCATTTTTAGATTCCGTATATGTGAGTTAGCATACAATATTTGTCTTTCTCTTTCTGACTTACTTCACTATGTATGACAGATTGTAGTTCTATCCACCTCATTACATATAGCTCCATCTCATCCCTTTTTATAGCTGAGTAATATTCCATTGTATATATATGCCACATCTTCTGTATCCATTCATTTGTTGATGGGCATTTAGGTTGCTTCCATGTCCTGGCTATTGTAAAGAGTGCTGCAATAAACATTATGGTACAAGTTTCTTTTGGGATTATGGTTTTCTTTGGGTATATGCCCAGGAGTGGGATGACTGGATCATATGGTAGTTCTATTTGTAGTTTTTTAAGGAACCTCCAAATTGTTTTCCATAGTGGCTGTACCAACGTACAGTCCCACCAACAGTGCAGGAGAGTTCCCTTTTCTCCACACCCTCTCCAACATTTGTTGTTTCCAGACTTAGTGATGATGGCCATTCTGATTGGTGTGAGGTGATACCTCATTGTGGCTTTGACTTGCATTTCTCTGATGATGAGTGATGTTGAGCATCTTTTCATGTGTTTGTTGGCCATCTGTATGTCTTCTTTGGAGAAATGTCTATTTAGGTCTTCTGCCCATTTGTGGATTGGGTTATTTGCTTTTTTGGTATGAAGCTGCATGAGCTGCTTGTATATTTTGGAGGTTAATCCTTTGTCCGTTGTTTCATAGGCAATTATTTTTTCCCATTCTGAGGGTTGCCTTTTAGTCTTGTTTATGGTTTCTTTTGCTGTGCAAAAGCTTTTAAGTTTCATGAGGTCCCATTCGTTTATTCTTGATTTTATTTCCATGATTCTAGGAGGTGGGTCAAAAAGGATGTTGCTTTGATGTATGTCAAAGAGTGTTCTGCCTATGTTTTCCTCTAGGAGTTTGATAGTGTTTGGCCTTATATGTAGGTCTTTAATCCATTTGGAGTTTATTTTTGTGTATGGTGTTAGGAAGTGTTCTAATTTCATTCTTTTACATGTTGCTGTCCAATTTTGCCAGCACCACTTATTGAAGAGGCTGTCTTTTTTCCATTGTATACGCGTGCCTCCTTTGTCAAAGATAAGGTGCCCATATGTGTTTGGGCTTACTTCTGAGTTCTCTATTCTGTTCCATTGATCTTCCTTTCTATTTTTGTGCCAGTACCATACTGTCTTGATCACTATGGCCTTGTAGTATAGTTTGAAGTCAGGAAGCCTGATTCCACCAACTCCATTTTTCCTTCTCAAGATTGCTTTGGCTATTCGGGGTCTTTTGCATTTCCATACAAATCGTAAGATTTCTTGCTCTAGTTCTGTGAAAAATGCCATTGGTAATCTGATCGGGATTGCATTAAATCTGTAAATTGCTTTGGGTAGTACAGTCATTTTCACGATGTTGATTCTTCCAATCCAGGAACATGGTATATCCCTCCATCTGTTTATGTCATCTTTGATTTCTTTCATCAATGTCTTAAAGTTTTCTGCATACAGATCTTTTGCCTCCTTAGGCAGGTTTATTCCTAGGTATTTGATTCTTTTTGTTGCAATGGTGAATGGGAGAGTTTCCTTAATTTCTCTTTCTGCTCTTCCGTTGTTAGTGTATAGGAATGCAAGAGATTTCTGTGCATTAATTTTGTATCCTGCTACTTTACTAAACTCATCAATGAGTGCTAGCAGTTTTCTGGTAGAGTCTTTAGGGTTTTCTATATATAGTATCATGTCATCTGCAAAGAGTGATAATTTTACTTCTTCTTTTCCAATTTGGATTCCTTTAATTTCTTTTTCTTCTCTGATTGCTGTGGCTAACACTTCCAAAACTATGTTGAATAACAGTGGTGAGAGTGGACACCCTTGTCTTGTTCCTGTTCTTAGAGGGAATTCTTCCAGTTTTTCTCCATTGAGAACAATGTTGGCTTTTGGTTTGTCATATATGGCTTTTATGATGTTGAGGTAATTTCCTTCTATGCCCATTTTCTGGAGAGCTTTTATCATAAATGGATGTTGAACTTTGTCAAAAGCTTTTTCTGCATCTATTGAAATGATCATATGGTTTTTATCCTTCAATTTGTTGATATGATGTATCACGTTGATTGATTTGCGTATATTGAAGAATCCTTGCATCCCAGGGATAAACCCCACTTGATCGTGGTGTATGATTTTTTTAATGTGCTGTTGCAGTCTGTTAGCTAGTATTTTGTTGAGGATTTTTGCATCTATATTCATCAGTGATATTGGTCTGTAGTTTTCTTTTTTTGTGACATCTTTGCCTGGTTTTGGTATCAGGGTGATGGTAGCCTCATAGAATGAGTTTGGGAGTGCTCCGCCTTCTGCAATATTTTGGAAGAGTTTGAGAAGGATAGGTGTTAACTCTTCTCGAAATGTTTGATAGAATTCGCCTGTGAATCCATCTGGTCCTGGGCTTTTGTGTGTTGGGAGATTTTTAATCACTGCCTCAATTTCTGTACTTGTGATTGGTCTGTTCATGGTTTCTATTTCTTCCTGGTTCAGTCTTGGAAGATTGTATTTTTCTAAGAATGTATCCATTTCTTCCAGGTTATCCAATTGATTGGCATATAGTTGCTTGTAGTAGTCTCTCATGATGTTTTGTATTTCTGAGGTGTCCGTTGTGACTTCTCCTTTTTCATTTCTAATTCTGTTGATTTGCATCTTCTCCCTTTTTTTCTTGATGAGTCTGGCTAATGGTTTATCAATTTTGTTAATCTTCTCAAAGAACCAGCTTTTAGTTTTATTTATTTTTCTTATGGTTTCTTTCCTTTCTTTTTCATTTATTTCTGCTCTGATCTTTACGATTTCTTTCCTTCTGCTCACTTTGGGGTTTCTTTGTTCTTCTTTCTCTAGTTGTTTGAGGTGTAAGGTTAGGTTGTTTATTCGATCATTTTCTTGTTTCTTAAGGTAGGACTGTATTGCTATAAACTTCCCTCTTAGAACTGCTTTTGCTGCGTCCCATAGGTTTTGGGTTGTTGTGTTTTCGTTGTCATTTGTTTCTAGATACTTTTTGATTTCCTCTTTGATTTCTGTAGTGATTCCTTGGTTGTTTAAGAGTGAATTGTTTAGCCTCCATGTGTTTGTATTTTTTGCAGTTTTTTTCCTGTAATTGATATCTAGTCTCATGGCGTTGTGGTCTGAGAAGATGCTTGATATGATTTCAATTTTCTTGAATTTGCTGAGGTTTGATTTGTGACCCAAGATGTGATCTATCCTGGAAAATGTTCCGTGTGCACTTGAGAAGAAAGTGTAGTCTGTCGTTTTTGGATGGAGTGTCCTATAAATATCAAGTAAGTCGAGATGGTCTAATGTGTCATTTAAAGCTTGTGTGTCTTTATTTATTTTCTGTTTGGATGATCTGTCCATTGATGTAAGTGGGCTGTTCAAGTCTCCCACTATTATTGTGTTGCTGTCGATGTCCCCTTTTATAGCTGTTAGCATTTGCCTTATGTATTGAGGTGCTCCTATATTGGGGGCATAGATATTTACCATTGTGATATGTTCTTCTTGGATGGATCCCTTGATCATTATGTAGTGCCCTTCCTTGTCTCTTTTAATAGTCTTTACTTTCAAGTCTAATTTGTCTGATATGAGTATTGCTACTCCAGCTTTCTTTTGACTTCCATTTGCATGGAATATCTTTTTCCATCCCTTCACTTTCAGTCTATATGTATCCCTTGGTCTGAAGTGGGTTTCTTGTAGGCAGCATATAGAAGGGTCTTGTTTTTGTATCCATTCAGCCAGTCTGTGTCTTTTGGTTGGAGCATTTAATCCATTTACATTTAAAGTGATTATTGACATGTGTGTTCCAATGACCATTTTCTGAATTGTTTTGGGTTTGTATTTGTAGGTGTTTTCCTTTTCTTGTGTTTCCTACTTAGAGAAGTTCCTTTAGCACTTGTTGTAAGGCTGGTTTGGTGGTGCTGAATTCTCTTAACTTTTGCTTGTCTGGAAAGCTTTTGATTTCTCCCTCAAATCTGAATGAGATTCTTGCTGGGTAAAGTATTCTTGGCTGTAGGTTTCTCTCTTTCAGGACTTTCAGTATATCCTGCCATTCCCTTCTGGCCTGCAGAGTTTCTGTAGAAAGGTCAGCTGTTATCCTGATGGGTTTTCTCTTATATGTTGTTTGTTGCTTTTCTCTTGCTGCTTTTAATATTTTTTCTTTGTGTTGAATGGTCGTTAGTTTGATTAATATGTGTCTTGGTGTATTTCTCCTTGGGTTTATTCTGTATGGGACTCTCTGTGCTTCTTGGACTTGGTTCATTATTTCCTTTCCCATGTTGGGGAAGTTTTCCACTAGAACCTCTTCAAATATTTTCACAGACCCTTTCTTGTTTTCTTCTTCTTCTGGGATGCCTATAATTCGAATGTTGGTACGTTTAAGGTTATCACTGAGGTCTCTGAGGCTGTCTTCTAGTCTTTTTATTTTTTTATCTTTTTCCTGCTCTGTGGCGTTTATTTCTTCCATTCTATCTTCCAACTCACTTATTCGTTCTTCTGCCTCAGTCATTCTGCTGGTTAGAGCATCTAGAGTATTTTTAATTTCAGTTATTTTGTTATCCATTGCTGTTTGTTTTTCTGAGTTCTTATGAACTGTTTCTTGTACTTTCTCTAATTTGTTATCGAGATTTTGTATCATTTTTACTATCATTACTCTAAATTCTTTTTCAGGCATTTTTCCTATTTCCTCCTCATTTATTTGGTCTTGTGGGTTTTTTTCCTGCTCCTTTGCCTGCATGGTGTTTCTTTGTTTCCTCATGGTTGTCCAAGCTTTTGGGGTTGCTTGTCCTGGTGATAGAGGTGTTTATAGAAGACTGTCCAAGCCTCAGACTAATGTCCAAGTATTGGATTAGACGAATATTCAGTCGGCTATGTCAGGTTCTCCGCAGCCCTTTCCGGTGTCCGAGGCCGTCTGCTGGTGTTCAGCTGGTTCTCTGTGGGAATGACTGTGTCCTTCCGTGCATTCCCAATGCATCTGTGGAGAGGGATGCACTCCACGTCTCTCTACTTCGCCGCCATCTTTTTCTCTCCCCAGGAGCTCTGTTTTTAATGTATATTTTCATTTCTCATGAACTTCAGAAACATCCTCCTTTTGCCTCCAATCTCCATTCAACCTGGGCTTGAATGACTCCTTGGAAATTTATCTTACTTCGTGCATTCCTAACTATAATAGCCTTGGGCAACTCTGAATGTCAGTTTTTTCATCTTTAAAATGAGTATACCATTAATAATAATCATGGCAATAGCAGCAGTGACAATAATAAATAAATATATGTTTTATAGAATGGTGATTATGAGACTTTAAATAGGTAATGTACGTGAACTGTAATACAGTTTGCAAACATTAGATTTTGTAAAAACTTCTCCATTTATGCAAAAGCATCCTTATGGGAGAAATTTCGCTGTCTAAATATCAAATTAAGTATTTTCCCTCAGAACCACACCCATCAAAGAGTTCACGCTCCATAAATTCTTTGTCTTAGGGTTCAGGAAGAATTATCAGCTGCTTTGTTCCTGTTACAAATCAGCTGACTCAGCCACTTCTCAAAGGGTAAAACATGCTTCTGATGTGGTAGTCTTTATTTTATTTTCTGTCAAGGTTTTTCATCCAGGGGAATATGTAGAGGGAACAAGGCTGCCAGAAATGATTCCAGATGATTAATTAGTACTCATTACTCCTGAGAAAGTGAGTAGTGATTTCCTAAGAGCTCATCTGTGATTTTTTGGAAGCTTTGGTTTCAAAGCAAAATACCCACATCTTAGTAGAATACATGCATCCTCCCACACCTCTACCCAAAATCTCTTTACTATTCTGTGTGAATTCTATATTTTCTAAGAATATATCTCTAAATAGTGGAGTTTAATATTCTTGTAAGTTCCTTTGGAATAATCCAACTGTTTAAGTTTATGTTGTCACTATAGTCAGCTTACCAGAAAACAAACAAATCAGCACAGAATTATTTGCAAGGTAATTAAGTGTGTCATTGGCTAAAACAACAGCACCCGAAACAGAAGGGACTTACAAGAACCAAATTAATCTTTATTCAAATGACTGAGTATGCATAGCAAATGATCTTCAAAATGACAGAACAGAAAAAAAAATCTCAAACATAACTCCAAATTTCCGTAAGCTTGGAACAATGGTTTTGCCTGTTTTTAATAAAATATAAAGCTTGAAAAATCTCACTGAAAATTTCAAAAGCCTTCTTTTGACATCAAATACCTCTTAAGAAGCAGTATTTGGAGGATTTGGTGTAAATGAATCACAAACATGTGGATTAAATTTCCCACAAAATATGCACAATTCAAAAATTAAGTGAGAAAGTGTTTCAAATAAATGTGCTTTGAGTTTTCTTAACTAAAATGATGGTATAATTAGTGAAATCCTTAAGAGGTCACAGACACAGTGAGTTGGTTTGTTTCTAATTCTACAAACAGCTGTGCAGTTTACAATCAGACACACCCTTTCATTTACTAACTGCATGAACTTGGACAAGTTTTTTTCCTTTCCTGAGCTTCAACTTCCTCATCTGTACAATGGAGTTAGTACTACTTAACTCACAGTGTTGTTGTGTGGGTTCAGTAAAAGTGGCTCATTTATGCATGGCATTTGCTAAATGTATATGTATGCGTGTTTGTGAGTGTATGTTATCAGAGTGTAAGTTTGTAAACGTGTGCTTTACATGTGTGAGTATGCATGTGGGTGTGATTGTGAATACACATGGATGCATGTGTGCGAGGCCCTGTGTAGGTGGTGTGTGAATTTGTGTGATCACACAAGTGTGTGTGAGAGTGTACACATAAGTATATGAGAATGCGTGTGCATGCATATGTATATCTAGGTGTCTGTGTGCTGGATGTCTCTCTTCAAAGAAGTAACAGATTATGGATTATGAATCAATGTAAAAGGATATACAAAGATGCTAATGTAGACTCTATGTTGGCATTTTACCCAATGCTAATTTGTCAACTCATTAGTGGAAAGTAATCAATTCATTAAGTTTTGAATTTCCAGAAAGCTGGCATATAGTGATTTCACTTCTGATTCACTTGGTACATTTGTACCCTAAAGACAAGAATGCTGTAAGCTGCTGTATAATGTGTATAAAGTCACTTTATATCTTATGAAAAAAAATTTTTATTTAACAAAGAACAGGATGTATATATCTGAATGAAAGTACAATTGTTTAATCAGGTTGTTTGGGTTTTTTTTGACATTGAGTTGTATGAGCTCTTTATGTATTTTGGATATTAACCCCTTATCGGACATGTCATTTGCAAATATTTTATTTAGTAGGTTGTCTTTTCATTTTTTTTTTGATGGTTTCCTTTGCTTGTCAAAAGCTTTCAAATTTAATTAGGTCCAATTTGTTTATTTTTGCTTTTGTTTTCCTTGCCTGGGGGTACAGATCCAAAAAAAATATTGCCAAGACTTATGTTCTTAAAAAAGTACAATTGCTTACTACAAGACACTTATGCTCTTGTCTTTTAAGATGCCAAAGGTACTCAGGCAGAAAAATTAGAGTCAGCCCATGTATTTGTCATGATGTTGGCAACTACTCCCTGTTGTCAAAGAGAACTTTTCTGGGCTGGAGATGGTCTTCTGTAGTTGTCACTACCACCCTTTGAAGCATCCTAGCCCAAGATTCCACCCAGAAACCTCCTCAGTTACGCACAGTCTAACAAGGAATATGCTCCCTGATCTCCTTGGGAGAATATTTCTTTGATAGAAGTCATGAGGTCTTTAGCAGCTCCTGGACTGTTCACTGGTCTCTTTCAGCATGCTTGCCCTTGCTGGGGAGCTTGCTTCTCATTTTCAGCTCTCTCTAGCATGTGGTCATTCCAATTTCCCCAGGACCCAATTCTTCTGCTGGGGAGAATCTGTCCACTGTTCCAGGACAGGATCTCTCTACTGATGAGGATTAAACCACACAATTCAAAGGGGGCCCCATTTCTTTCGCTGACTGTTTTGCCTTGACTTGGTACTCTGCAAGGGCAGACTGCCTAACTGTTCTTTGTGGGATGTGCTTCTCTCTTTGAGATGCTTACACACTCCACTGGTATGGTTGGTTCAGTACTCTGCTGGGCTGGGTTGGTGCCATTGCTGCTGTCTCCTTGCTTGAATGTGGTCCTCTCTCGTCTGGCATGGTCTTTGTGCTCTCAGCTGGCATTCATTTCTTGCTGGGGAATGTGCTTTGGGTTTTCTCTTAGCTGTTGGATTCTTGCAGGCATCCCTGCCCTTGCTGAGCAATCCTCCTGATTTGATCTGGAGTGTCAGTGCCTTTCTGCTTCCCCACCCTCTGCTGCATTGCTCACAGCTCCAGAAACCTACAAGACATTCTGCCCAGAGGTCTTTCTCTCCATCTCCTCTCTGCACCCTGGGCCATCCCTTTGTTCCTAGCTCAGTGGCTCCTAAACACAAAGATGCACCTAAGAGCAGGGGTTAACACAGCATCCTCTCCTCTGGAGCTCACTCTTGTCCAACTCTTGACCTCCTTGATTAGGTCTCAATCTGCTTCTGTGAGGTACTGGAACTAATTATGCAGATTAAGGGCTTGCACGCAAATTCGAATAATCACCTCGGGTTAGAGCAATAGGAAATTCAAGTGGGTTTCAGTACACGTCAGATCCTTTACATTAAGCTCCTGACACCCTGTCCATATTCTCTGTTGTTCAAAAAAATTGTATCAAATATGTCTTGAATTTGTGATTACATAGCTATGGTTTTGTCCCTTTTTTGTAATAAAGAGATTTTGGTTATAACAGAAATTGGCCGGTGGGAGTTTGACAACCATATACTGTTGACTGGTCAGCAAAGTTAACTCAAATTTTATTTCCATCTCCATCCATCAGCAGCCTTTATGAAAGAAGGGGAAAATAATTTTCAAGATTTTATAGCTCTTGCAACAATGTGTCAAGTTACATGAGATCATAAAAGAATAGTCATTACTGAGTTGGCACAGACTTTAAGAGTTTTTCTATTACATGCTGTGCGTGTACCTAAGGCAAGTGCAGTTCTGAGTTTATGTCCAGCTCTGCTGCTTGCTAGCTGTGTGACTGGGTAGTGACCTCTCTTAACCTTAGTTTCTTCATTTGTAAAATTGTTTAGTTATACACAGGGTTGTTTTACTACTAATAATGGCAGCTTACATTTATTCAGCCTTTAAATAGCAGGCACTGTGATGAATTGCTTTATAGGTACTAACTCATTTCATTATCATTCTAGCCCTCAAGGCATGTATTATTACTATTAGACCCTAATTTTACAAATGAGAAAAACGAGGCTCACGAAAATAAGGTGATCTACCCAAAGTCAACCAGCTGATAAGTAGTGGAGGTGAGGCTTGCACCCAGATGATGGTGTGAAGATTCCCGATGTACTTTGTTCTTAACCATATATAAAGTGTTGCTGTGAGGACCAAATGAGATAAAATTGAGAGGGTATTACAAATAAGGCACTATATAACTATTGATTAAGTTTAGAACTATGATTACCACCCTAAGGTAATCATGCTTAGTTTTTATTTTATTTTATTTTTATGTAGGTTTTAGTTTTATTTTTCTTAAGCTCCTTAAAGCAATAGGTTCTGAATGCATACCGGGAGTTATAGAAGGGTTATGCAATATGACTGTACAGAGCAAAGACTCCAAATCCACTGACTGTAAGATTTGTGCTCCCATTTGATATTCCTAAATGATGGAAGATGCTACACATTCATTGCTATTTTGAAGGGACTTGTTGCAGAGAGGATCTGTCTTTCCCCTTCATTTGAGAGCCACCATGAGCTGCTCTTCTAATTATTTTGATATTTTCCTTAAATTTAGTGATTCTTGACTCTGCTTTGGATACTGCTTCCAAGGAGTCTACAATTATCCACAAAACGGTTATGAAATTATCAAAAAATATAACACGCAAGTAATATTTAGTTTAAAAGAAATGCTTACAGGCCTGTTCAAAGGTAGAAGAGAAGTTACCACACCAAGCAAGGCCCACTAACACCTCCGGGTTAGGAGCACAGGCCTGCCATATAAGTCCCTGCCCTTCTACTTACTTGTTGTGGAACCCTGGGCAAAGTACCCAATGCCATCAAATATAACATGTTGGCAATTATATGACACATCACTACTTAATGTACCATTAAGAAATAAAAGAAATTTCTAATTAAATAGTGACATAGTGCCTTAGCAATAGTGCTATGCAATGTATGAGTTGGCTTTCACTGCACGCCTTAAAAATTTCTTGCATTTCTGTGTGGAGGGATTTGACACTTTCTCTTGCTTTCAGTTGATTTGCTTGTCACTCCTTTTGGATAAATCCGTAACAAAATATAACAAAGTTTTCTCTTTGTGGGCATTTCTTTCTCATAAGGACTGTAAATCACTTGTTACCTTGCAAGAAAATAAGGAATTGTGTACATTCCTTCAATGATACTTATATTTGTTTTGCTAGTAACCAATTGCTCCCTGCCACTCTGTTTTCAGTGCCTTTCAGCATTCACTATACCTTTTTTTAAATGTCAATTCATAGTGAACATTCTTTTTTAAATTAATTTTTATCGGAGTACAGTTGCTTTACACAGTGAACATTCTAAAAAAAACATTTAAAATGACAATAAAACATCATGGTTAGTACTAACATCATACATAAATTCAAATAAATTGACAACAGTATCAGCAAGTATGACCAAGTATGCACACACACAGTAAAAGCTACTCTGCTAAGCTATTGTCTGGACACTAGTGATTGTAAGATGCGATTGATAACAAGCTGCATCCTGACTTCAGAAATGTGAAATGTGTTCTTAGGATCAATTAAATGCAGTCTTTAAGCTTTCTTGGCCTTTTTGCTTATTTGAAAAACTGAGACTAGTAATGGCATTCACCTCTAAAGTTTAGCATGAGGATAGAGTTAAATCCCTTAACATAATGTTGGACACATAGTAAATGCTCAAAGAAATTAGGGGAAAAAAACTGCTATAGTGGGTATCACTGTGAAAACCAAACAAAAGGCAGAAGATTAAAGGGCAGCTATAGAAATGTCTTAGCCAAATACTAATGACATTATGGAGATGAAACTAGAAAACATGACAGGCATATCTTGGAGAGATTGCAGGTTTGGTTCCAGATCACTGCAATAAAGCAAATATCACAATAAAGCAAGTCATACAATGTTTTTGGTTTCCCAGTGTATAGAAAAGTTATATTTACACTATACTGTAAACTGTACTGTATACTATAAACTGCTTACACTATACTGTATATAATCTATTAAGTGTGAAATAGCATTATGTCTAAAAATACAATCTACATGCCTTAATTTAAAAATACTTTATTGCTAAAAATGCTATCATCTGACAATGCAGGGTTAGCACAAACCTTCAATTTGGAAAAAATGCAATGTCTGTGAAGCGCAATAAAGCAAAGCGCAATAAAACAAGGTTTGCTGACATAGACCATGAGTTCATAATACCCTAGTGAACCTGTAGAGGGGATAGGTTAGTTTCTTTTAAATTGTTTAACTGGTATTTTTTTCATCAATTTTTAAATATTTAATTTAATTTTATTGAAGTATACTTGATTTACAATGTCATGTTAGTTTCAGGTGTACGGCACAGTGATTCAGTTTCAAACACACACACACGCACACACACACGTATTCTTTTTCAGATTCTTTTCTCTTATAGGTTATTATAAAATATGGAGTATAGCTCCCTGTGCTATACAGTAGATTGTTTTAATGATAGTGAAAAGCAAACTTAACTCATCCTTCATGGACTACTTTAGTATCCCAAAATACTTAATAAATATTTACTAAAATGTTTACTAAAACCCTACATATGAACTTCTAGGCATTGTTTTCTCATTTAAACTTTTTTATGTATTATAAAATGGTGCAACTTCTATGGAAAACAATATGTAGGTTCCTCAAAAAATTAAGAATAAAACTATTGTACGATCCAGCAATCCCACTCCTGGGCATATATCTGGAGAAAAACATTGTTTGAAAAGACACATGCACCCCAATGTTCACTGCAGTGCTATTTATAATAGCTGAGACATGGAAGCAACCTAAATGTCCATCGACAGATGAATGGATAAAGAAGATGTGGTACATATATACAATGGAATATTACACAGCCATTAAAAAGAATAAAATAATGCCATTTGCAGCAACATGGATGGACCTGGAGATTATTACACTAAGTGAAGTAAGTCAGACAGAGAAAGACAAATATCATATGATATTGCTTATATGTAGAATCTAAAAAAAAATGATACAATTGAACTTATTTACAAAATGGAAACAGACTCAGACTTAGAGAATGAATTTATGGTTACCAGTGGGGATGGGTGGGGAGGAGGGATAGATTAGGAGGTTGGGATTGACATATATACACTGCTATATTTAAAATAGATAACCAATAAGGACCTACTGTATAGCACAGGGAACTCTGTTCAATATTCTGTAATAACCTAAATGGGAAAAGAACTTGAAAGAGATACATGTATATGTATAACTGAATCACTTTGCTGTACACCTGAAACACACAACATTGTTAATCAACTATGCTGCAATATAAAATAAAAATTAAAAACATTTTTTTACCCAGGCATACCCCCCCCATCTTTTATGTATTATAAAATGGTGCAACTTCTATGGAAAACAATATGTAGGTTCCTCAAAAATTTAAAAATAGAACTACCATTTGATCCAGCAAACCCACTTCTGGGTATATATCCAAAAGAATTGAAAGCAGAGTCTCAATGAGATATTTGGACATATATTCATAGCAACACTATTTATAATAGCCAATATGTGGAAACAATCCAAATGTCCAAGGGTGGATAAATGGATAAACAAAGTATGGTATGGAATATTATTTAGCCTTAAAAAGGAAGGAAATTCTGTCACATGCTACAACATGGGTGAATCTTGAGGACATTATATTAAGTGAAGTCAGCTGGTCACAAAAAGACAAATTGTGATTCCATTTATATGAGGTATCTAAAGTAGTCAAATTCATAAAAACAGAAATTAGAATGGTGGTTAGTAGGAGTTGGGGGGAGAGGGAGTTATTTTTTAATGGGTATAGAATTTCAGTTTTGCAAGGTTGAAAAAGTTCAGGGGATCTGTTTCAAGACAATGTGAATGCAGTTAACACCACTGAACTATACACTTAAAATAGTTATAACAATAAATTTTATGTGTTTTTTATCACAATAAAAAAGTATATGTCCTCAGCACATCATTTTTAAAATTTTTTGGAAATAATTAGTAGATTCCAAAACAATACTAACTTTTCCTCCAAAATCTCTTATTGTCTTTCTTCTGAAAGTGAGAAGATATTGTTCTGAATAAAACATATAAATGCAGAAATCAAAATAATAATGTTCCATTTAATTCAAGGCACATAATGGTTTAAAATCAGGAAATAATCCCATTTTTTACTTCTCTGATGACACTGAAATTAAGCTAGAGATTAAGAACAAAAATGTAATTAGAAAACCACATGTATCTAGAAGCTTGAAAACAATTCTTTATAATTAATTCATGGATCAAAAAAAGAAAACATAAGGGCAAATATTTAGCACTAAATAAAAATGAATAGGGTACATATACAAACACATGCGATACAGCTAAAACAATACTTACAAGGAAGTTTATAATCTTAAATTTTTATATCAGAGAAGACTAACTATTAAGGAGCTAAGCACACAACTTAAGAAATTAGAAAAAGAACAACAGACTAAAGAAAGCGGAATGAACCAAAGAATAAGGATAAGGGAAGAAACCAATGACTCGAGGTATGGGAGGGGGCGGGGGGTGAAGGGGAAACTGAGACGAAGCGAGAGAGTAGCACAGACATATATATACTACCAACTGTAAAATAGTCAGTGGGAAGTTGTTGTATAACAAAGGGAGTCCAACTCGAGGATGGAAGATGCCTTAGAGGACTGGGGCAGGGAGGGTGGGGGGGACTTGAAGGGGGGGAGTCAAGGAAGGGAGGGAATACGGGGATATGTGTATAAAAACAGATGATTGAACCTGGTGTACCCCCAAAAAAAATAAATTAAAAAAAAAAAAAAGACATAGAAAACAAACCTTTACTACAGGCAATCAACAAAGCCAACAGTTGGTACTTTGAAAAGGCTAAAAAAAATTTGCAAGTCTTTTATGAATGATCAAGAATAAAAGATAGGGATAAGACTTTGCCTTCCAATGCAGGGGATGCAGGTTTGATCTCTGTTCAGGGAGTCCCATATGCCTCACAGCCAAAAAACCAAAACATAAAGCAGAAGTAATGTTGTAACAAATTCAATAAACACTAAAAAAAAAAAGAAAAAGAAAAAGAATAAAAGGTGGAGGGCACAAAAAAGCAATATCAGGAATGAAAAAAGGGAGTATAATTATAAATGCTTTAGAGAATAACAAAGTAATAAAAGGATATTATTGAAAATCATTAAGTCAATAGATTGAAAACATTGTGAGCAAGTGGACAAATTCCTACCGAGCTGTAACAAATATTCAAGGAACAAATAATGCCAATTTTACACGGATTATTCCAGATTTTTAAAAAGAGGAAGCATAAACTCATTTCGTGAAACGAGCATAATGTTGATATCAAACCAGCTTTCATTGATGAGTATATATTAGAATATTCTAAGTAAAATCTTAGCAAACCAAATCCAGCAATGCATAAAAAGAAAATGCTTTATAATCAAGTACATTTATTTCCAGAATGCAAGATTGCCTTTACCTTAGAAAATCAATTCATGGAATTCCCTGCATTTTGAGAGTAAATGACAAGAAATATGATTGTATCAATAGAAGCAGAAAGACTATTTGATAAAATTCAATACCATTCATGATAAAATTCTTAGTAAACAATGAAGAGAATATCTTAAACCTATTTAATGAAAAAGAAAAGCATATTACAAACATCACACTTATGGTAAAACATTGAAAGCATTCCATTTGCAATTGGGAAAAAGACAAGGGTGCCTGCTATCACAACTTCTACTCAACAATGTATTGGTGATCATAGCCAGTGAAATGAGATAAGAAAAAGAAATGGTTTGAGTACTGCAAAGGAAGAAACAAAAATATTATTCACAGATGTTATGATTGTCTACATAGAAAAAATTCAAGTGTACAGATAAATTAGTAGGATTTTTACAAGTGTTTGACCAGGGTTTCTGGATATAAAGGTAATATATAACAATAAATTGAAATTCTACATATCAGAAGAAAAATGTGAATAGCTAATAAATGTGAAAATTTTCTCCACCTCATTAATAATCAGAGAAGTATAAATTGAAACCACAATAAGGTAATTATTTCAGAGCTAACAGACTAGCAAAATGAGTAACAAGTATTCATGAAGATATTTAGCAACTGCAATTTGGCATTATCTAGTAAAGTGAAAAATGTTTACTTCTTTTCCTGAGCAATTCTATCGTGTCCTAAAATTAGGCACATTCATACTATGAGACATATATGAAAATATTTATAATAGCATTATTGTACTGGGAAAATAAAAACTAGCAACAACCTAAATATCTATGGATGTTTAGAGAATGTATAAATACATTTTGGTAAGTACATCAATAGAATACTGTATTTAATAAAAGTGATTTAATTCTAGTTACAAAACAGCATAGAGATTCCTCAAAAAATTAAAAATAGAACCAGCACATTATCCAGCAATCCCACTTCTGAGTATATTTCCAAAGGAAATGAGATCAGTAACTTGAAGAGATATCTGTACTCTCCTGATCATTGCACATTTTTCACAATAGCCAAGATATGGAGAAAAATCTAAGTATGTGTAGACAGCTGGATGAATAAAGAAAATATGTAATGGAATATTATTCAACCAGAAAAAGAAACAAATCCTGACGTTTGTAACAACATGGATGGATCTGGGCATTATGATAAGTGAAATGTCAGACAAAGACAAATACTATATGATCTCACTTTTATGTGGAATCTAAAAATATCCAACTCATAGAAACAGGGAGTAGAATGGCGGTTGACAAGGTCTGAGTTGTGGGGAAATGGGGCGAGGTTGGTCAAAGGGTATAAACTTTCAGTTATAATATGAATAATTTCTGGGGATGTAATGTACAGCATGGTGACTGTAGTTAACAATACTGTATTGTATACGTTAAAGTTGCTAAAAGGGTAGAGCTTTAATGTTCTCACCATAACAACAACAGTAAAATGTTAAGTAAAGTGAAGGATCTGTTAACTAACCCTATTTTGCAATAAATACATGTGTCAAATCACATTGTATACTTTGAATTTACACAATGTTTTATGTGTCAATTACATCTCAGTAGACCTGAGGAAAAAAAGAATTGCAAACTAACTACTAACATGCCACATCATAGACAGATGTTAGGAATATGGTATTAAGGGGGAAAAAAAGTTGTAGGAGAATACATAAAGTGTTGTTCCATTTTAAAGAATTCAAAACATGGAAAACAATAATATATTGTTAAGGAATACAAACATATAGTAAACACTATGAAGAAAAGCAAGTGGGAGATAAACACGAAATTAAGAACAGCTCTTACCTCTGGGTGCAGAAGGAAGAATGTACTTTTGCGAAAGTGCTGATAGGGGATTTCAGTGTAATGGTAATATTTAAAAAATCTAGGATACTTTATATTTTATATATATTCTTCTGTGTATAATTTAACAAAACCCCAAGTCTTTCTCCCTATTCCAGATTCACTATTTCCCTCTCTCTATCAATATTAAGTAATTAAAAAAAAACTAGTTAACACTCTTGATATTCCATCTTAATGAGGGAAAATATTTTTTCAAGCAAGATCACCTATAATGCCCTGGAGTAGATGGCCTGAAGCTAAGGGAAGTTCATGATAAGGATGGAGGAAGTAGGGTGAGAGAGAGTGTACTGAGAATATAAACAAATCGACTTGCAGAATTCAGTTGTTTTCTCAGGTAATTGTCGATAGTTCAAAACACATTTTTGTTCAACAGCTTTTAAGAGCTGCAAACAGACTTACTGGCAGATTTTCTGATCTATTATGGCAATGGAAACCATCTGATGCCTGTTTTCAAATGTGTTTGCAGACGGCCAGAACTTATGACTCAATTAATAAAACAAACGTGTCTATGAACTTAATGTAATCCTTTTGACCTTAATAAAGTCTTAAATCCCAAGTAAATCTGTTTTAAGATTGAAAAATGTACACAAAAGTGAAACATTCCATATACTTGCACTAGGGTTTATGACCCTTGCCTCCTACCACTGCTCCCTGGCTAACTTAGTGCCATTTAAAGTGCTTCCTTTGGTGGTAGCAAATTATAAATCCATATCTCTGTAAGACGCTCTCATCAGCCCAAAGGCTTGTACGTAAGCGCACATGCATGCACACACACGCAGAGTTTTCTCTTGCATTGATTTGGTTGGCAGGTTGAAAAACGACCTAGGACTTTCTGTTCTAATTCTAAATATCGTTGTTTGTAATGATAATATGCTGTTCATTTTCCTGGATTTTCCGCCATGGAAATGCTAGACACATTACAATAAAATATATTCTTATGCAAATAATCCAAGTAGGGTTTTTTTTAACCCCAGAAGAAATGTTTGAAAGAACGTCCTGTCAAAAGCAAAATACTAAAGTTTCTCAATAGGCCACTATTCTTTATCTGAGCTGTTAAGTCTCTAAGTTATTATATTATTACTGAATTGAAAGAATAATAAAATAATACTGGATAGTCAGACCCTAACCCCTCCCCATACATAGCAATTACAACTGTAGCTGAAAATGACTGAAATTTTATCACATCAAAGAAGACACCAGCCAGCCATGGCCTCATGAAAGCCTTTCTGGGGTTTTGAGTTAGATTCAAAAAGGGAGTTGTTTGGCATATTCTTCTATTGTTTCAGAGGCCCCTGTCAATCAGCACAGCAGTTAGTGAGGAACTCTACTGCTTGCTACCACCAGCCAATAGGCAGACTGGTTTGGCTCTTTTAACTTAGCTGGTTATCTAATCTATTTTTATTATGAAAGAAGAGTATAGTTAATGGATTTGGTCAAGGCTGAAATTAGGCCTGGATATTTTAATGACAACCGAATCATTCCTTATTTTATGTTAACTATATTCAAACCTGTTTTGAATAATTATGTTAGTAGGGAGAGGAGGAAAGATTACTAAACTGGAAATAACGAAATGCAGGTTCTTTTCTCCCCATGAGTCCAGCTCCATTCTTAAGATGCTTTGTAAGAACCTTGAGCATCCTGGCTTCATTTGGGGACACAGTGGTGGTTTTGCCTTAGAATGAAGATTAATAATTTCTTCTGTAAGCCAATATTGCAGGATTAAAATTGAAAAAAATAAATGGGCTCCATATGTAACCTTCAGTATTAACTAAAACTTACCTCATCTTGCTCTGGTGTCTCCAATTTTGTTGATGGTGGAAAACAAACTTACTACCGAAAGCAACTCAGTTTCTTCTAATTTAAGACTCTTTTTTAGATAGTCATTGCATGCAATGTTCAAACTCTCTCTTGGGGTTGTATCAAAGGGTTTCCCCTCTCCCTTTTCCCCACAATGATGTCTGCATGCAGAGACAGCCCTATGTATGGTGGCAGCAGCAGCAGCAGGACAGAAGGAACTGTGGTTTTTCCTGGAATAGTCTGCATCTTGCTGCGTTACACAGCATCCAGTGCTAATGTCTGCTCTTTCCTTGTATTATCCACTATGATAGTCCAGGGCCCCTTTGGTCTTGAGTTGTCTGAACATTTTCATCCTGCACCAGACCTCTTCCAATTCATTAGTTCTCTCGAGTGTCTCCCATCCCCTGCCACTCACAAGCTGTGGGAAATTGTAAGTTTTATCTCAGAAACATCTAAATAGATCTCTCTCCTGCTGGTGATGCCACACTTTATGTCTCCAGTACATCATAATTACTCTTTCTGTATTAGAATGTGGCCATAAAAGTAGACCACCACCCAATATGTTCAAGATGCTCCTAATATATCCAGGGATCTGTTGTTTGACCTTGTCAGGGATGAGATATATTCTCCCTAGTCCATAATATGACATATCCTTCCTACTCTTTTATATTGTGGTCAACAATCAACTCAGAGCACCAAGTTTAACTCTTGCTATATAATAGGATTTTAAAAAGAGATTTAGAAATCCTTCACTGAATCCATTTTCAAGATCATTGTCCTGCTATGGACTTAAAAAAAACTTAGTTTAAAATTCAAGTTGAGTAAGACTTCTTCAATCTAGATTGTACCAGAAGCCCTGTCTCCCACCCTGTGTCATCATGCCACATTGATCCAGTGGGTAAGGAGCTATAGAAAACAAATAAATATTATGTACATTATATAAATACATCTTTCTCTTAAATTACTGACCACCTTTTACAGCATAAATTTGATGTACTAGAATGCCTGCTAGGGAACCAGTTGTTCTCAGTAGTAGGCACCAGACACCCAATACAGAGATTTAGGGAGAAAACACGATTCATTTGCTAAGTAAGGTTTTTCAAATTGAAGAGGAAGATTCAGAATATCTTGGAATTTGTAACCACCTTGTGAAAGTGATTGAGGGTAAGTACTATCTCAAAGTGCTGGCGTGTTAGACAATGTAATTGTATTTGAGAAGACATTGGAAGTGCATGTGAAGCAATGCCTTAAGGTGTCTCTTTGATGAAGCAGGGTTGAAACTATTAGTGGACAGAGATATGTAGCCTCAAATTGATTGCTAATTTCTCACTCAAGCTTCTTCTGTGCTGGTCCTATCATTAATGATCTCGAACCCAACTAGCAGTATTTGAGGGTAGGGGAAACTAACATAAAAATTTTATACTTATAGAAGAGATGTTTGATCCACAGACATTTTTGAATTTTCTGCATTTGGGGGTTCATTGCCTTCTAACATTATTTACCTCTACAGTTAGTAAATCTTATTTTCTTTATTTTACAAGTTAGAAACTGAGACCTAGGGAAGAAAAACATTTTTTTAAGGACATAGCTCAACTCATTACTGTGCTACAGTCCTGCTCAAATTTTAATTACAAAATAAGTATCTATATAAAGCATTTGTGTTCATAGTCACAGTATCATGAGATCATCATACTGCCACATTTTGTCATCAATATCTTTATAGAGACTGAAAGAGGGTATAGGGAGCAGAGAGTGTTTATTCAGATCAAATGTGGTAGAGGTAGAAAATTAGTATGCGGAACATTTAAATATTTTATGGTTAGTTTTCAGCTTTGGGGGTTTTAAAGTGTAAGTAATGCTTATTATATTAATCTAGATGTTACATTAGATTTGTTGAAAAACTACTAAAGTAAGCTAGGAGCTTGGAGACCTTGGTCTTGGGCCCTGGACTACCACAAAATAGATCGGTTGATATGAACAAGTTAGTCAACTATTCTGGGTCTTCAGTTTCCTTATGGATAAAAATGAGAATGTTTAACTGGATAATCTCTAAGTTCTCCTCTAATATTCAGTGAGTCTATGTGGATTCCATATCCCACAGATTTATCATGTGTCTTCAATTCCCAGATTTAATCAATCACCAAGTACTGCTGACTTTCTCCTAAATATTATTTGACTTTATCAATGCCCCTTCATCACAGCTGCCATTCCTCTTGTTGAGAGCCTCAATATCTTTCCTCAGACTCCTAACTAGTTTCTCTGGCTCTCTTGACCCCTTCCAATATCTCTTCTGTTATGGTGCCAGGGTGATTTTTCTAAAACACTGATTCGATCACATCATACTCTAGGTTTTAGGGCTTTTGTGGTTCCTCCATTGCCATCATATAAAGCATGGTTTGCATGATCTAGCTCCCCATTTCTTTCTCCTCTTTCCTCCTCATTTTCAATGATTGAACCAAGCTGATCCAACCACTGCCCTGCTTAAAAGCTGCAGAAATTCTGTCAATATTTCCAGAGCCTAGTCCAGGGACTGGAGTGTAGTAGGTGCTGAATAAAAGTTTGTGGACTGTATTGAATGAATTCAGTTATAAGCTTAGCTCTACAATGACTGTGTGTCACAGCAATCACTCTCAGGGTCTTGATCTAGAAGCCCTAGTATGGCTTAGGGGCCCCTCTTCTGTGCTTTATCAGCCCCCTCTGCTGACTCCTGTAGCAGCACTCATCACACTGGATGATAACTGCCTGCTCACTGTTTTGTCTACTTCTATCAACAGTAAGCAACTTGGGGGCGGGACCCAGGTCTTGGTTATCATTTTAATCCCAGTGCCTAGCACATGGCAGGCACTCAATAACTGAATACTTGAATAAACGAATGAATGAAAGAATGGCACAACAGAGACTAGGTTATATTAATAAACACCTCTTTATATCACACTGGTTGCTACTTTGCCAATATAAGATTAAAATCCTTATTTAAAGATGAAAGAGACTTTACCCTAATAGCAAATGTCCAGAAGAATGGGTTCTTTTGCTGTTGGATCTCTGACTTGAGCCAGTTGACCCACTGACATGCTGGTGGAAAATGCAAGTATTGACCACCATGAAGACTGCATCTTCAAGATGCAGAAAGGAAACAGTGCTCCTTAAAGAACAGGGGACAGCCGAAACTGTGAGGATGGTGCAGTCACCTTGAGAAAGAAGGACAAATAAGGAGAAACCATCAGGAAGGAAAGGCTGAGAATCAGTTTCTATTGTGTGATTGTGTTGATTTTTGAAAATGAGAAAGTATTCATTTTACATGCTATGGTAATTAAGCAAACAAAAACCTATATGACCAAAAAGTGAAGATTGATACATGCATTCAGTGAGAGCAAGGAAAATTACACTAGCGGAGGAAAAGATTCCATATGTTCTCCAATACCTAGGCACAACTGGGTGCCGCTTTAATGACTTTCCAAATGCACCCCGTTGCTCTTAGGTATTGAAGAACATATGGCATGTTTCCCCTTTAACTGTGAATTTCCTTGCTTTTGTCAGTTGGTGTCTCAAGCTTAATGTATTTTAATGCAGCTTTTGTGGGTGTGAATACAGTCCGAAGTTGTTATTAGAGAGACCATGTTAATAGTATACACAGATGTTATCTCTTAGTCTTCCCCAAATATGCTGTGAAAATCTACATATACGGGTCTAACTTTGAAATTGTTAATAAAGGCCCTTCGAGAGTTTCCAAATCGTTCTTCTCAGCTCCAAACTTAGCATGGATGATAAATGACCATTTAGTTGCCAATATAGCACAATATTTCAATTTCCTGCCTTCCCAAAGGTATTTGAAAGGTTGTACGAAGTTCATACTCACAGTATGTGTTGTCTACGATGCTGTGATCTCCGACTGGCCAACTTTAACCAAAACCTTTTCAATTAACTCAACACATTCCTGGAGAAAAAACCAGCCCACTCAAGGCTCTGTACAAATATATCTTTATTGATATTCTTGGCAAAGACTCCCTAAATTATGGTGAAATCTGTTCTTTCAGATGATGTACAAAAGGGAATATTGTTCCGGTAAGGCAAACACTAAATGAACGGAAGGATGATCAACATTTTATCTAAAAAAAGCTACAGATTTAACTGTATTTTGTTTTGCACACACAGCTTCTGAG
Source organism: Hippopotamus amphibius kiboko (assembly GCF_030028045.1). Taxonomy (NCBI): domain Eukaryota; kingdom Metazoa; phylum Chordata; class Mammalia; order Artiodactyla; family Hippopotamidae; genus Hippopotamus; species Hippopotamus amphibius. Next base: position 15,952,078 of record NC_080203.1, on the reverse strand, counting down.
AATATTAATGAAAATCCAAAGGAAAGAAAACACAAATCTTCATTCACAGTGCTGCCACCCCCTGCAAATCAAATTGTTTTCATTTTTTCCTCATCCCCTTCTAGTCCATGTCCAGATGCATACATAATTTTTACATAATTATATTTCCAGTGTAGAAGCAATTTTGTAATCTGCTTTTTTTTTTCTATTCAAAATTATAGCCGTTAGATTCTAAGGAAAGCTATATAGCACATTCTTGTGGACAAATAGAGCAGAACCTAGAGTAGAAAACTGAAACTCGTGTACAGAAATTTGCCGGGCAGCTAAAGCCCAGCATTCCAAAGTATAGAAAGGTCCCTGACTAGACTAGGTTGGCTCATTGTTTGCTTCTGAATCCTCATTGTGTACACAGGGGAGCCAAAAGAGGGCTGCTTCTAGTTGTCCCATTATTCTGATGGCCAGGCTGCCCAGAGAAAGGAGACCAGCGTGGGCCATGGAGAGCTCCACTGGGGGCTTAGTATCAGCCAAATAAAAGAAAACAAGGCTGACTTCTGGTGAGTCACCATTAGGCTGACTGTAGAGTGAGCATTTCTGAAGTGTATAACTTCTGGGAAAGCTATCCCTTTCTGCTGACCAAGGAACTTAAGCTCACCACATCGAGGTGAAGGCTGTGAAACTAAGACTCATTTTAGGGATGGTGAATAGCAACAGACACACTAATTAGTGCTGCTGATAAAAATTATGGCCAAACAGTTATCAGGTGACAAAATCCCCAAGTAAAGATTTATACATACAATTAAACATGTAGTTAATGGGTGCAACATTTTTTTAAAGTACATAGATATGTAAGTTTAAAACAATTATGTATTTCAGCTAAAATCCAAGCCCTGCTTAATATTTATTGGTTGGCTAATCCAAGCAGTAGTTCAGTTGAGGAAGAAAAACAAATTTCTAATATTATTTTCACGAAATAGGCAATATTAGAGAAATAAAATTCAAGTTTGTGGGTTCTCTCTCTAAGTTCATGTGTTTGAACCAATTCTCTCTGTTTATCCTTTTAAGTTTTAACAGCAAGCAACCCCTTCTGGATAACACTGCATGCCTTCAGCCAACTATGATGTTAGCCAGAATGTGGATGGCAGCTGTTGTGCTACGATTTTTACCAATGTCTGGAATGTCAGATTTGGAAGTCTTTGCTTAAAGAAATGTGGCTTGTATGCTATACATATATAATATTTTTTCAATTTTGATTGAAAGTCTAACTTGCTCTACTCCAGACTTATGAGCTAAGGCTAACTTGTAAGACTGTTGCTTTACTGAAATCATGACAGACTGAAATGTACACAAGAATTGGTGAAACTTTCAGACAAATGGAATAACCTGATTTAGGAAATCATACTGCAGAGGTTCTTAAGCTCCCCTCCCAAGTGCCCTTAACAACAGAGGAGTGTGAACTCTCCAGGGGCTCTGGAGCAGTCTGTCACAAGCTTGAAATTTCTTTGAAGATTCTGTCTTTCATCTTAAGATATCATAGGTTTTTGTATACTACTCCATGATATGTTCATGTTTGTTTTGACTTTTCAAAATATTTTATGTTGTCAGGTAAATTATGTAACTTTTCCTTCCAGATCTTTAAGGAAAATAGATGTTCCAGAAAGATGTCATGTTTATTCCATAGCTTATACTGGTTACATGTGCCTGTTGAAAAGCACAACATAGGGGTTTTAAGAATTTATTTTTTAAACTATTAAAAATTTTAGAATTAATTAAATACCAGGGAACATTAAATACCTGGAGTGTTTTACCATTGAACTTCAGCCCACCAGATTACCAATGTATGATAACGCATGTAAAAATGCTTTGAAATAGTCCTTGGTGCTATATTTATGTTAGGTTCTAGCATTTGCTAATTTTTTTCTTCTTTTCTATGGAGTTGTGCAGTTCAAACTTCCCCAACTCATTTGCTTCTGTGACGTTTTCATGTTAGAGTTTCAGAATGTTCTTTGAAGTGAGACAAACCTAAATCACATCTCTGTCACTTAATAGTCTTGTCACCTACCTTCTCTTACACTCGGTTTTCCCATCTGTAAAGCGGGAATAATAGTATCCATTTCCCAGGGCTGTTGTGAGGATTAAATGAGGCCATATATATAACATGCCTAGCACATAGAAGGTGCCCCCCAAATGGTAGCTCCTCTTCCTACGTACCTCATTGTGCCCTAGTACGTCTGGGCTAAATTCCGTGACTGTTTTTGCTCCTGGGCTCTGTGAGCTGATGTAATTGGGTAAGGGAAGAACATTACGTCTCTTCTGCTAACATTCTCATTGTTCTCTTTTTTTAGATATAAGATGTGAGGTTCTTTCTTTGCCCTTTGACAGCAAACGGGGATATCTGCACTTTTTCATGTAAAAAACAAAAGCAATCTGTGTAAAAGTAGTACCTTCCTAATTACATTCTGGGCTAAATCATGTACCATTTTGAAATTCTCGGGATTCTAGGATTTTATTTGATGGATTTGCATATTGAAATATTGTGGTCTTTGAGTGGATTCTGATAACTTCTTTGAAAAATATTGATTATTTGTTTTGGATAGAGATTTAAAGGTTTGCTCTGCAGTCCAAAAACTTGAATCATATAATAATAACAAACACTGACATTGTCCCAGACAGTTCTAAGTGCCTTAAAAATATTAACTCATTTAATCCTACCAGCAGCCCTGTGAAGAAGGTAGTCTTATTATCATTCTTTTAAAAAAAAAGGTATTTTGGGGGTATATCTGATTTACAATGTTCTGTTAGTGTCAGGTGTACAGCAAAGTGAATCAGTTATACAGATACATATAGCCACTCTGTTTTAAGATTCTTTTCCCATATAGGCCATTACAGAGTATTGAGTCAAGTTTCCTGTGCTATACAGGAGGTTCTTATTAGTTGTCTATTTGATCTATAGTAGTGTGTATATGTCATTCCCAGTCTCCCAATTTATCCCTTCCCCATCTTATCCCCTGGTAAACATAAGTTTGTTTTCTACATCTGTGACTCTATTTCTGTTTTGTAACTAAGTTCATTTGTACCTTCTTTTTTAAGATTCCACATAAAGCAATGTCATATATTTTGTCTTTCTGTGTCTGACTTACTTCACTCAGTATGACAATCTCTAGGTCCATCCATGTTGCTGCAAATGGCATTATTTTGTTCTTTTTTATGGCTGAGTAATATTCCATTGTATATATGTACCACATCTTCTTTATCCATTCCTTTGTTGATGGACATTTAGGTTGCTTCCATGTCCTGGCTATTGTAAATAGTGCTGCAATGAACATTGGGGTGCATGTATCTTTTGGAATTATGGTTTCCTCCGGGTATGTGTGCAGGAGTGGGATGCTGGGTCATATGGTAGTTCTATTTTTAGTTTTTTAAGGAACCTCCATACTGTTCTCCATAGTGGTTGTATCAATTTTCATTCCCACCAACAGTGCAAGAGGGTTCCCTTTTCTCTACACCCTCTCAAGCATTTATTGTTTATAAATTTTTTGATGATGGCCATTCTGACCAATGTAAGGTAGTGCCTCATTGTAGTTTTGATTTGCATTTCTCTAATAATTAGCAATGTTGAGCATCTTTTCATGTGCCTCTTGGCTATCTGTATGTCTTGTTTGGAGAAATGTCTATTTAGGTCTTCTGCCCATTTTTTGATTGGGTTGTTTGTCTTTTTGATGTTGAGTCGCATGAGCTATTTGTATATTTTGGAGATCAATTCCTTGTTGGATGCTTCATTTGCAAATATTTTCTCCCATTCTGAGGGTTGTCTTTTTGTTTTGTCATTTTTACCCTATAAATGAAGAAATTGATGTAAAGAGAAGTTAAGGAACTTGCCTTAGGCCACATAGCTAGTAAGTGGAAGAGCCAGAATTTGAAACCACGAAGGCTGGATTGCAATTCAGAATCTGTGCGTGTATACATGTGCACATGCATACACACACTATACACATGTCTGTGTGTGTGTTTTGGCTCTACTTACCTACCTACCTACCTCTCTACCTATCTAGTTGCAATACTATCCTAGGGGAATGGTTGCCACATTCTCTCTTTTTTTTAAGTGTAATATCTGGTGTCATACTATCAGGGTTCAAATCCCAGCTGCATCACTACCTAGCTGCACCTCAGTTTTCTCACTTATAAAATGTGGACAATAACAGTACCCACTTTTGTCACCCAGGATTCTTGGTTGCAAGCAACAGCAACCAACTCCAGTTAACATAAACAAAACAGAAAATTTCTTGGAAGCATATTAGGAAGGCTGGCAAATCAGGTTCAGAAAATGACAGAAACCAAGGAAAACTGCAGGACCAGGTTAGGTACTGCTTCCATAGGTCCTAGACTCTGGAAGCCACTTTTGGCACCACCACTGCTGATTACTTGATGTCTCCACTGTTAAAAGGGATTTCTCATTTCTGATGCCAAGACCTTGATAGGATTATCAAATTAGCCCAGTTTAGGGCAACTACTCATGCCCTACTCCAAGGAACAGGGAGTGTTTGGATCTGGCAGTGGGATTCTGCCTTTCATCAAGATTCACTCAATGGTGGTGTTTCCATAAAAAAGGGAAAAATGTTCAGAACAACCAAAATGTTTTAGGTAAAAAGCACATCAAAACAAAATGAAACAAACAAAAGCTACTGGACAAAAGTCTACAATTCACCTCATTGGATTATTGCAAGGATTAAGTGAAGGGCATGTAGTAAGAACCCTGCAACTATTACCTTTTTTTATTACTTATATACTATTTTGCTATAATATATGACTACTTTTTCAGCTATGAGTTTGTGCCTTCCTGTCTAACGCTTTCCTATGATCATTTCTTATGTCCTTAACATTTGACTTTACTCCCACCAGGATAAAAATAGTTAGAATAAGAAAGATAATGATGTTATATTTACATAGTTCAAACATTTAAATGTATGGCATCTCATTTCATCTTCACAGCAGCCCTATGAGGTAGGTATTATTTTCCTCTATTTCCCAGTTGAGAAAATTGAGGCTCAGAGAATTGATGTAAATATCACTTAAGGTCACAGCTAGTTGATGGTAGATCAGGATTTAAATGTAAACCTTCTGACTTGTCCAGTACTTTTGCCATACTGTGTACAATCAGGGGAAGAAGAGAGCTTTCTCTCTATATTTGGGTCTTGTCTTGACTTCCTGTCCTTAGAGATGTTACATCCATCTTCCCAAATGAGTTGTGTTATAGATTAAGAGCACAGAACCAAATTTGAATTCTGCCTTTACTACTTCCTAACTGTGCAACTTTTGGCAATTAACTAACTAAACCTCTTTGAACCTTGGTTTTCTCATCTGTAGAATGGGGACACTAGTACCTCACTCATATGGTTACAGTGAAGGTGGTATTAGATAATGGATGAAAAGTGCTTACCATAATTCTTGGCACAAAATAATTCTCATTATTCAGGTATTATTATTATTGCTGGATAAATGCAGGAAGGGATGAGTAGTAGAAACAAGGTGTCCACTGACATAATTATCTTGGTAGTCTAGACATCGCTCCCTTTTTGCTTGAATTACCCATATGTGCCTATATATACAGTCTCTCTGCTTAGCCAACTTTTGAGAGTCTTTTGAGGCCTAGCCTAATTTCCATTCTCAGTCTCTCCCTTCTCTGCATGCCTATTGAGTCTGCATTGTCAGTACAGTCCTTCCTCGGTATCTGTGAGGGATTGATTCCAGGACCTCCATTGATACCAAAATCCGTGGATGCTTAAGTCCTTTATATAAAATGGCATATTTGCAAATAACTTACATACATATAGTTTAAATCATCTATAGATTATTTATAATACTTAATACAATATAAATACCATGTAAATAGTTGTAAATACAATGTAAATGCTATGTAAATAGTTGCTGGGTGTGGCAAATTCAAGTTTTGCTTTTTGGATCTTTCTAAAATTAAAACAATATTTTTGATCTGTGATTGGTTGTGTCTGCAGATGTGGAACCTGTTGATACAGAGGGCTGACTGTACCATGTAAAAATGCAGTTCTAAAATATTTTATATGGTTTCAGCTAGTGCAACAGACTGAATGTGCCCCCTATAATTCAAATGTTGAAAACATCTCCAATGTGATGATATTTAGAGATGTGGCCTTTGGGAGGTGATTAGGTCATGATGGTTGGAACCCCCATGAATGGAATTAGTGTCCTTACAGTCAGGCCCCAGAAAAATCCTTCTCCACTTCTGCCATGTGAGGACACAATGAGAAGACTGTCCTCTGGACACTGAAGGAGAGCTCTCACCAGAACCTGACCATGCTGGCACCCTGATCTTGAACTTCCAGCCTCCAGAACTATGAGAAATAAATGTCTGTTGTTTAACCCACCCAGTCTATGGTACTTTGTTGTAGCAGCCTGAACTAACTGAGATAGCTAGATTGTAAACTTCTTGAGAATGGGTGGTTAGCATCCCACAGTGACAAGCACAGGACTAAGAAAGCACAAAATAGTTGCCTAATAAGTGTTTGTGATTAATTTTCCTGGACCATTAGTAGGAAAAGCCAGTAAAACTTGGTGAATAATAATACCATATATGACAACTATTTTTTTTTAGTTTTTTTTTAAATTTGAATTTATTTATTTTTATTTTTTTGGCTGTGTTGGGTCTTCGTTGCTCTGCGCAGGCTTTCTCTAGTTGTGGCGAGCGGGGGCTACTCTTCATTGTGGTGCATGGGCTTCTCATTGTGGTGGCTCCTCTTATTGTGGAGCATGGGCTCTAGGCGCAAGGGCTTTAGTAGTTGCAGCACGTGGGCTCAGTAGTTGTGACACACGGGTTTAGTTATTCCATGGCATGTGGGATCTTCCCAGACCAGGAATCGAACCCATGTCCCCCACATTGGCAGGCAGATTCTTAAGCACTGTGCCACCTGGGAAATCCCGACATAACTATTTTTAAAAGCCCGTCACAAGTGTAATATCATGCAAACCTTGTGCCTCCCTCTGAGGAAGGTACAGAACATCTTTTGTTACTTTGCTATGACTACAGAAAGGGCTCTCTTGTCTTCATTCCATTCTGCTGTGCTGCCCAGTAGAACTATCTGTGCTAAAATTTCCCTAGGAATAGATCTGGCTTTAACTAGGCAAACAGAGGATACTTTGATCCTGTAGTTTTTAACTAGCATCATATGTAAAGGGGCAGGGCCTGCTTGAAGGAGTCCTGAGGCCAAAGATCCATTGAGGTACCTTGGGCACTGACTCTGAGCCTCAATGTCTCCTGCATAATGGAGGAGATCTTTAAGGTTTTTTTCAGATCTGCTCTTCTGTGACTTGGACAGTATATTAAGATAATGCTAACTGCTGTAACCAATAAACTCCCAAAGGTCAGTGCCTTAACACAGTGGAAGTTTATTTATTGGTTACACAGTAGTCCAATATTGGTATTTCTAGCCAGTGGTAATCATGACTAAGCTCTGCTCTGTGTATACATTTAGGGGACCGAGCCTGGTAGAGGTTCTGACACCTTCAACTTGGTGTATCCAAGATTGCTCTGGGTGTCAAGTGGGAGGGAAAGAGCACAGACGATTTCTCAGGTAAGGGCCAGGCCTGGAAGTGTTGCACATAACTTTTGTCCACTTTTTATTAGCCAGACATGACTACTATTAACTGCAAGGGAAGGTGAGAAGTGTAGTCTAGCTGGGGCCAGGAAAAAGAGAACACGCATTTGGTTCTGCCACAGGTAATCGTCATCATAATTAACGTTTTGGGATACTTCTGTGCCAGCTTGTGTGCTATGTGCATTTACATGTATTGTCTCGTTTAGGTCTTGCAACTGTAATGAGGTGGGCACTCTTTTTAATCCTGTTTTTGGATGAGAAAACTGAGGTTCAAATCATTCAACAAGTGAGTTCTAAAGCTGCACTTTGAACCTGGCTCTATTTGACCCCAGAGCTGGACCTCTTAACCTCTGTACTTTTGTAACTGTCCTATGAGATTGTTCTTTGTTGGAATGTATCCTACTGGGTTGTAACCTAATGGAAACACAGATCATTTAGTAAAAGGCTTTCTTTAGTTCTTTGGGTGTTTATATCATGTTATAGCTGGCCAACTTCCCAGTCATATTTCAGCTCTCCACAGGTGAGCCTTCAAAAAATGTCCATAGATGAAATATACTGCTTCAAGCAGATTCTTACCCACGGTTTCTCTTGGAACGTTGTCCACAGAGGGTATATGAAGTGTTTATGAACCCAGGGAATGATGGTTGGAAATGAGGTTGGAAATCTCACAAGCTACCTCTCTGATGAGGTTTCCAGCTCCCTTTGAGTCATATGGGACACTGATCTAACTGCACTCTGGTGTCATTGGGAAAGTTCTGCTTTGGGTCTTGGCCATCATCAGAAGGCCTGGGAAGTGAAGCATTCTAGGATGCAAATTAGCACGGCTCTGAGGCCAAAGCTATAAAGAAGCCAGACTGCCTGAGGTCAGGAGCCTTACACACTGAAGGCAACTGGCTTTCAGGTGCCTGGTTTGCCGAGGTGGAGCGTGCACCTGGAGAGAGCAAAGACCTGGTTACAGCAAAACCCCTGCTCTGTGAGTGGGGAGGGCTGTGGCAAACTTGGATTTCACACCAGCTGACCAAAGATGGTAGCCTGACTAGGAGGATTTAGAAGCCTGATAGGAGGTTAACCAATGTGGGGAGAAAATATACATAAACTCAAAGATTTGGATGGAATAGTACCAGTCTCAGAAAGTTGTGAGAATTAGATGAGTTATAAATGAGTTATGTAAAGGTCTCAGAACAGGGCCTGATACCTAGTAAGCAATCAAAAATATTTGCTATTATTGTTAATTTTGTATATTTCTGATCACTTCCTGAGGATAGTCTTGGGAGTAGAATGGCAGGATTGAAGAGTATATGTACTTTTTAAAATTAATTAATTAATTGGTTGTGTTGGGTCTTTGTTGCTGCACAGGGGCTTTCTCTAGTTGCAGTGAGCCAGGCTGCTCTTCGTTGTGGTGCGCAGGCCCCTCATTGCCGTGGTCTCTCTTGTTGCAGAGCACGGGCTCTAGGTGCGTGGGCTTCAGTAGTTGCAGCACACGGGCTCTAGAGCACAGGCTCATTAATTGTGGTGCACAGGCTTAGTTGCTCCACCCCATGTCGGATCTTCCTGGAGCAGGGATTGAACCCATGTCCCCTGCACTGGCAGGCGGATTCTTAACCACCGTGCCACCTAAGTCCCGTATATGTATTTTTAAGATCTTGAATGCATATTGCCAAATTGCTCGACAGAAAGGCATACTAATTTACTTTCTTACCAGTAGTGCATGACTGCCTTTTGTCTGAAACTCTGTTATTACTTGTCCTTCCCCATCTCTATACAAATGCTTCGTGGGACAAGGATCATGTCTAATTCACCACTGTATCCTTATTATTTAATCCAATGCCTGATAGGTTACAGTTGCTTAATAAATATTTGTGAAATTAATGACCTGCGTCAACTCTGGGTATTTTTATTTTAAAAGTTTGGCTTATTTTTAAGCAAAAACTTTCTCTGAGTTTATTGTTTTCTTTTTAATGTTGTTTATGACATTATTTTAATTTGCATTTCTCTGCTTAGTAATAAGACAGAAGATATTTTCTTCATGTTTATTGGCAATTTGTATTTCTTCTTTTGTGAATTGTCCATACATATCATTTATTTTTCCATTTGATTGTTTGTCCTCTATTATTGATTTTAAGCATTTGCTGTATCTTAGAAATATTTAATCTTTTTTCATATGCGGTATAACTCTCTGACTTTGTTTGCTTCTTAATTTAGTTTATGACTTTTTTTGACATTCAGAATATTTTATTATTAGTCAAATCTTTGCATCCTTATAGTTTTGTCTTTACACCTAGAATGCTTTTTTAACTCCAAGATTATGTTTTCTTTTAGTTTTTATAGCTTCAGTTTTTTACCTTTAACTTATTATATCATCTGGAATTCCTGTTGGCTTAATTTACCCCCAAATAGGTAACAATTATCCCAGTATCTTTCTTTCCCCACTGATTTGAAATCTCATCCTTATCATATACTACATTGGTATATACTTTAGGGACTGTTTCTATCCTTCCTTTCTTTCCTGATCCATTGATCTACCAGTCTAGTCCTTTGCTGGTATCATGCTGTTTTAATTATCATTGCTTTAAGAAACATTTAAGTATTTGGCAGGGCAAGTTCTTCATTACTCTTTTTTTTTCTCAAAAATATCTTGGTTATTAAATAGATCAGCAAACATAAAAATTGTGTTATGTATGTATCTTCTGAGATTTTCAATCCCCCCAAATACTTTTTCTCTTCTTTCAAATTATGCAGCTATTGTTACAGATAGTGGTTCCAGAAGGCTGGTGGAGTCAAAGCACATACTTTTCGTGTGCGTGAAAACATTTCCAGCTCCGTATTTTGCAGAGTATTGTAGCATTTTACAGCTAGAAGTTACCTTCAAGGTCATCTAGTCCAGCTACCTTCTTTCACAAATGAGGCATTCAAACTTCAGTGGTCAGGCAGTTAGTGGCAAGACTAGGGAGAGAACCAAGCAAGGGCTTCTGACAGCACAATATCAGCACAAAAGAGATGATAATGAATCATTATCCTATCATCTCATGCACTCATATCCATGAGAGCATTTAACACATACCCTGTGACACAGAATGCTCCTGAAATTTGCTTATTCTTTCTCCTCTCTTCCTCACACCCCAATTTAAAGGTCTAAACAGACCTCTTTCTGCCTCTATCATATAAATATAAATGTTGTATGTAGTACATAGTATTTTACCAGAAAACTACAATAAGATAAATTTAGGCTATAGTTTGAGCGTGTAATTATAGTATGTCAGGAAACAAAGAGAGTTAAAAATACAAAGCTAAGCCCACAGCAATAAATATCGTACAAGACACTCATTACATTACGGAAATCCAAAGGAATTTGCAAAATCTCTTTCTGAAGAGTTTTGTTCGGCTTTGTAGTACAGAATCATCAAATGGAGCTGTGCTTGTGGATAGGCCCAAACTGTACCTTTTAAAGTAAGTGTTAGCAGTTAAGGAGATTGAAGAGCTTTTGGAATAAATATGTAACCTATCATACTTAGCTCACTTGGCCTAAATTGCTCTGACCAGCAAAGACCAAAAGTTATTTTCACCTCAGATGTACATGTTGGCCTCTTGAGAAATGTTTGGATTGTAACATTTACTACTCTGAGCCCAAGTAGCGTGGTTGTACTCCAACAACCTGCAGGCTCAGAAATAAAGATCTTTGATGGGAGTTCCTGACAAGAAGTCAATATTGAATAGGCAGAGCCCATGCAAAGTTGAGAAGTAATTATCTAGCCAGGATTTAAATTGGGGTGGGGGATATTTGAAAGAGAATGGGGACCTATGATTCTATTCCTGTTTGAAAAGATCTGATACATATGTTCACATTTCAGTGTCAGCACTCAAGAATGTTTTATATCTCTCACAAAGGGAACTATTTTTAAAAAATTAATTTATTTATTGGCCGTGTTGGGTATTCATTGCTGCGCACGGGCTTTCTCTACTTGTGGCGAGTAGGGGCTACTGTTCATTGCAGTGCGTGGACTTCTCAGTGCTGAGGCTTCTCTTTCTGTGGAGCACGGGCTCTAGGCACACAGGCTTCAGTAGTTGTGGCACATGGGCTCAATAGTTGCAGCTCGGAGGCTCTAGAGCTCAGGCTCAGTAGTTGTGGCACACGGGCTTAGTTGCTCAGCGGCATGTGGGATCTTCCCGGCCCAGGGATCGAACCCATGTGCCCTGCATTGGCAGGCAGATTCTTAACCACTGCACCACCAGGGAAGTCCTGGGAATTATTTATAATAGTGGACAAGGGAGATGTCTGCCAACCTTGGAAAAGAAATTGCCTTGGTGGAAGACAGTCACGGACCAGTGAACTCCTACTATTGGATTATATTTTAATGTTTTGCCCCTCATTCTCATTAGTAAAGAGCTGAACACTCTGGGTATGTTTCATGCCATTAGGCACAGTGGAAGATTATGGATTTGGGGCTAGGCTCCATGGTATGGTGGACAGAAGTTAGGCAAAATGAGTTTTAGTTCATTTAAGCCACTGTGTGTCTGGGCAAATCCCCATCCTTGGGCTCAAACGTTACCCTTTCTGAGTCATGGACACCACTGAGAACCTGAGCAAAATTATGGCTACTGCAGAGAAATGTATACTTATACATTACTCTCCCTCATCCCCACAACACACACAAGGTTCAGAATCTCTGGTTGAGGTGATAGCCAGATCCCTTCTTATTCTGTTAGTCCCTCTGCTCAAAAGGGTTTCTTTACAAAGTAAATTATAGGTGGGATTCCATAGAAAATATGAGAGGGTGGTTTTGAGTGTATGAAAGTGAACCATATCCCCTTGTATTTTTAATGATGGGCTTTCCCACATTGTCTGTGTGTGTATAGGTACATGTGTAAGCAAAATTTGATGGAAAATGACCAATGAAGTGCTTAGCAGTTACTCACCATCCTCCCATTTTGGGTGACTTTGGTAGTTGGTCTTCACTAAGAAAGAAGGTAAATAAATGACTTTAGAGATTTCTGTGGTGCGTAATTTTTGAAATATTCTGTATTTTCAGCATTATATACATCTTGTTGAGGGATAGAGTATATCTGCTGTTGTGTTATATTTAGTGAGAAAGTCTACATTTCTTGTTTCTTCATTAATTTATCCATTTTGAAATATGGTAATTAAGGGGAAAGCAAGCATATACTGACACTTTTAAGGGCCTGAGACAAAACTGGGTTATAAACATGCTTCTAACTCTCAGTCTCCACCTACCACCTAGTAGCCTCTATTTCCAGCCCCAAGTTTTCGTATACCATCTCTGCTTGAAAATTTGGGTGCGAGTCCAATGTACAAAAGTCAAACAGTTGGTTTACATGATTTAAGTTGTTACTGCTCTCAGAAAGCTAAAATATTATTTATTTGGTAATTGTACTTTGCATTTTAGACACACACTTCAGTGACTAATATGCCTAGAATTTTCCACAAAGTTTTAAATTGAATTTTAAATTCATAATTGTACCTGCTGTTGGCTAATTTAAACTGAATACATGTCAGAATTAACTTAAAAACTTGGCACTTTGGGTATGTCTAATGATCTTTGTCTCAACTGGGTTGTCTTTATGAGACTCATTTTCATTTACAGCCATTTTTATAAAATAAGAGAAAAAAACGCAATAAAATATTCAAATGATTGCATAAGCACTGATGGTTGTATAAAGATGATGACCCAGCTAAGAATTTAGTTGTTGGCTAGTAGTGCAGCTTGCATAAAAGTCTGATGTAAAAAAAGTCAATGATCACCTTTAAATTGTAGGTAAATCTAACCTTTGGCAAAGTTAACGCTCATCATACCTCTTGTGTAGCTCTAGGAAACAGTTCCAATAAACAGATCTATTCGGCTCCTTTTTAAAATATATTTTTTAACATCAAAGTGTTACATGGAAAAAGTTTTTTTTTTAAAGGTCTAATAATGATAAAAGGCCTTTGATGAAAAACATCAGTCTCTAGCAGCAACCTTTTAAAATCTGTAGCTATTTCTTCTGGTATTTACTTCCATTTTTCAAGTTACATACACACACACACACAAACACACTTTTTATTAGAGTTTAGACATTACCTACTGATTCTTTATTATGTCATATCTGGATTTTAGATCACATATTTACTCTTCTCTCCCCCATGCCACATATTCCCAATATATCTCATTTTTTGTTTAAATCTATATTACACTTTTACTATCCTATGTTTATACAAATATCATTCACTGCTGAGCCTATTGGTGAACTAAGACTACATTTACTTTTTCAACTTTTCATTCTTCCTGAAGTTACTTATTGACTGACTTTCATATTTTTTCTTTTGTTTTGTGTTACATTTGGTGAAAATTTCCATCATACTTTAAGATACTTATAACACTTTTCCATAACTTGTCAGATGACATAAATCTTAAGCTCCACTAGAATGCAAATTTCAAAAAGTTAGAAACTTAATTTTGTTCATAACTGTATCCTTAGTGCCTAGAATAGCCCTGAAAAGTAATAGGTTCTCCATAGATACTTGTTAAATGGAACATAAAAAGAATATTTTTCATTTATAATTTTTCCCTGGAAGCATCCCTTCTGAAACCCTCCAGTCTGGCCTGACTGCTTGCTTCATGGAAGACATCTTTGTTTTTACCTTGACTTCATTATTCTTTTGAATTTTCTGTTTCCTGGATCCCATGTGTTCTATCTTCTTGGTTTGCATACATATTTTTGTAGAACAACACATCCTCCAGAAGCTTCTTGAGTTTGAAAATTTTTATGGAAGATAAATATTGTACTTGCACATCTGAGACTGTCTTTACCATACACTTGCCTTATAATTTGACTGCCTATCAAATTCTGATTTGAGAATCATCTTCACTTGAAATTTTGAAAGCATTGCTTTTCCAGTATTGATTAGCATTCTTCCACCCTTTGCAGGCACTTATTTTTTAATTCCCTCCCCTCTAATGAGTCATTTTATCATTCCTCCACCTACTTCCTACCTCTAAATACTGTGGTTTGGGGATGCAGATATATCCAAGTGTTTCATTATCTATTGTTATGTGACAAACTATTACAAAACATAGTGGCTTCAAATAATAACCACATGATTTTTTTTTCTCAAGGTTTTGTGCATTGACTGGTCTCTTCTCCATGAGATGTCATTTGAGACTGCAGTCATCTACGTGCTTGACTAAGCTAGAATATGGTGCAAGCGCACATGGCTGGCAATTGATGCTAACTGATGACTATGAGCTCAGTTAGAACTTTTAACCAGAGTGCCTTTGGTTCTCCTCAATGTGACATTTGCTTGAACTCTGATTGGATAGTACCTAGTTTCCAAAAAGAAGGAAGTGGATGCTGCCAGTCCTCTTAAAGCCTGTGTTCAGCACTCTCAGAATTATCACTTTTGCTGTATTCCGTTGGTCAAAGCTGGTTACAAGTCCAGCCTAGATTCAAGGGAAGGGAAAATAAGCTCCAACTGTTGATGTGAGGAACCGCAGGAACACAGAGGAATTGCTAGGGACCATCTTTGGAGACTAGCTACCATACCTAGTTTCATCGAAAATCGAGTTTGTGTTGCTGCTCTCTGTTCTTATTGGTTTTGTGTGATTTTTCAAGAGGAAAAGGGGACAGAAATATTACCATCTTGAAATCAGAAATCCATTCAACTTAAAAAAATTATTGCTTATTAGATATCAAGATTTCATGTTTATGATTTTTAAAAATATTATCATTGTTGGGACTTGATTCCTCAGACTGCCACAGCAGATTGTTGCTCAGCATTACCTTTGACTGCACAGAGCTGGCCAATGAATGAAATTAAAAGATGGCAGGGAGTGGGAGAAGGAAGCTGATATTCATCTATTATTTATTCATTCTTCATTTGTAAAGAGATATTAAAACAGGATTCTTTATATCTCAGTTTTAGCTGAGGCCCCAAAAGATTGAGAACAACATCCCCAATTCTAAAGTGGGACCCTTTTATATATGACTTGCAATGGAGATTTCTAGAAACTGGTTTTGTAATCTATATCCCATCAGCAATCTTAAAGGTATTAAAGGGCTGAAGTTAAAGAAATAGGGAGAGAAGAATTCTTTTGCAGAGAATTATTGGATTGCAGTGGCATGCTCGGTCACTTCTCCCCTGTCCCTCAACTAAGGTGGGGAAATGGGTAACTTCCCCATACATTATGTCAAAAGAGAAGGACTTAGAGGAGATCATTCTGAGAGTTTGATACGTGTCCCTTGAAAATTAGGAGACACGGAACACAGGTATCTAATTCTTGTCTGAGAAATCTAAAGTCTCTGTCTGTAGACCTGAGGAAGAAGAGAAGGGGGTGGGGGAGGGAGCAAGAGTAAGAGTAAAAGCAACAGAGGGCGGAAGGAGGCATTGTTTTACTGTTATGGATTTGTTTTTGTGCTATGGGTGTACGGGGAAATCAGCTTGGAGACATATTTTAAAAGTCTGTCCAAGAAGTTATCTGGAGGGAGAGGCAAAGTATGCCAGCAGGAGGTGGCACTCAGAATCCCAGATCTGAAAGTTGGAATTTTAAGAGGCCACCCAGAAGGATACATATAGAGATCAATGGAATAGAATTGAGAGCCCAGACATAAACCCATACATGTATAATTGTCTGATTTTCAACAAGGATGTCAGGACCATTCAATGGGGAAAGGATAGTTTCTTCAATAGGTAGTGCTGGGACAACTGGGTATCCACATGCAAAAGAATGAAGTTGGACTCTGACTTTATACTGTGTACAAAAATGAACTCAAAATGGATCAAAGCTCTTAAACGTAAGAGCTAAAATTATAATAAAATCCTTAGACAAAAACATAAGCCTAAATATTCATGAGCTTGGATTCTAATAATAAAAATGACAACAGCTATCATTTCTTGAGCTCTTAGTAGAGCCCAGATACTTTCATTTGCATTATCTCACTGAATTCTCATAACCACTTTGGGAGATAGGGAATATTATTGCTTCCATTTTGTAGACTGAGATTCAGGGAAGTTAAGTGACTTGCCCAAGGTCATATAGCTAGTAAGTGGTAGGGCCAGACTCAAATCCTGATCTACTTGACTCAACAGCTCAAGCACTTAAGCATAGTACTACACAGCCACCTTGATATCTGCAATTGTAGACCTGGTGTTCTTACTAGGGGAAATCAGGCTGGACCCCTGAGGCCATTATTGCTGACTACCGGTGGATGAGCCCGCCCCATTCACTGCAATTCAGCCCCATGCATTGCTCTCTCATTTCCTACTTTTGTACCATCTGCAGCTGGCCTATGTCCTCCCATTTCTGTAGGAGTGGAACATCTGGTTAACCCTTTCCTTCTGTAGGGGATCTCAGGGGAGGGTGTGAGTCAAGGGCTGCTCCTGGAGAGGCCTGGCAATGCTTTTACTCTTCATTAAATGTTTATGTGCATTATATACTTTATTATATGCAATTGGGTTTCTTATATGGTACTCCAGTGCATAAATGACTCCCTAGACACATTTGTGAGTTTTCATTGTTATAATATAAAGGCTAGCCAAGTTACAAGGCAGACATGTTTTAAACTATTCAATTATTCCCAGTACAGTAACCAAATCCAGGGGTGATTTGGCTTTACACCCTCCACAGGATTGCTTGCTGGGCAGACTCAGTATTTCTATTGGTCAAAATGTTTCAGTTTTGAATTTGAGTAGTCAGGAAGATGGGAAAGGCCATGGGTAGAGTATTACCCCCATTTTCAGTTTATTTTAGATTAACTTGTACCCTATTGTACTGTGGGTTAGTTTATATAACATAAATGTAGATCTTAGGAAGCCTAATATCTTTATATTGAGAAGATGAAGCCATGGGTATTAAGAAATATGACTTCATACATTCACTCATTCATCCATTTTTTAAACTGACTTTTACTGAACATTTACTGTGTTCTCAGCAGAGTGCTAGGCACTAAATGTATAGAGAAGAATATAAGAAATGGTGTTCATGCTCAAAGAACCCACCCTCTAGTGGGGCAACAGGTAAATTTACAATTTCGGTGTAGTGTGATAACTGCTGTGAAAGAGATATGCCTAGACTATTAGGAGAAAACAGATTAGAGAGTTGTGCATGAAGGAAAAATGGCTGATAAATAGCCATTCCTTAAAGACAATACTTTTCTTCACAGAAAGGTATTTGCTTCAGAGAAGTGGTTGTTTAGCTGGCTGCAACGGAGATGGCCCCCTGGACAACCTGGGAACCCATGTATTAAAGATGGCGGATTGCTGTCAGCCTGGCACCTCACATGGAGAAGGGCTGATCTACTTACTCTTCAGGTGCCCTGTACTCTTACATGAGCAAGAAAGAAACTTCTATGAGGTTTGAGTGATTATACATTTCAGAGTTTACATGTTACAGCAGTTAGCCCATCCTCATCAATACAGTTATGAGGTCACGTTAGTTTTCATAGTATCTTGGTCTGGCTCCTCCTCTCCATCAACTCTGCCACCATTAAGATCCCCATTGTGGCCCTCCTGGACTACAGCAACAACCTTCTAACTGCTTTTTCTCCCTTGCCTTCAGCTCTCCTTGCTGACTAAGTGGAAGACTATTGTGTTTATCCAACATGTTTCAGAGAAACAATGCTTTAGGCCAGAGAACTAATACTTAAAGAACGGACTGCTTCAGTGGTAGGTACCCCTCAGATGCTTGTCATGTGCAGGCAGCCTTCTCCTCTGCCTCTGTTCAAGGCAGTTTGTAAAATACCCCATGAGGTGGAACCCAGCCAGAATTGCTTAGCTTTTCTCTAATTTAGGGACTCAGAGAGATGTCGTATAACATTTACTGTTGGACACTTAGAGAAGTAAGTTTGAGAGTATGAATGGTTTAGGCAAATCTATTCCTATTACTAGAAGGAGAACTCAAGGTACGTGGGCTCCTGACTTGGTGGGAGAGTCAGGGTAAGTGATATTTTCATCACAGCTCAACTGCTTTTTGCTGTGGTGAAATTGGGCAAGTTACCTGACCTTCCTCTGATTTCAGTTTTTTTCAGCTGTGATATAGGAATAAAAACAGTAATAAAAATTAATTCACAACCAAAATTAAAAATAAAATTATAGAAACCTCAGAGAGTTGTGAGGATTATATGAGGTGATGCACGTAAAGCAATTGGAGTAGCGGCTGGCACATAGTAAGTTCTTAAATATTTTTAGAATTATTGCTTTTAATATTGTGTGGAAAGTAGTTCTGTTATAATGATAATTTCTCTGATTTAAAAAATTATTTCCATATCGAATAGAAGTTTCTACTAGTGTTTTAGAAAAATAAAGTTACCAAGTAGCCAAAGTTTTCCATGGAGAGTACTGATTCTTCCTGGCTTGGAAATATAGTTTGCTCTGTTGCTGAAATGTATTTAAATCTATTTCCCAGTGGCTTTCAATTACTGCAGGTTCTTCCTCAGAGTCTGATCATGTTTAGAAATGCAGTATAGTTGTGTCACATTCTTTCCAAGTTGAGGAACAAACACAAGCAAAAATGGGGAATGATTTTTAGGGAAAGATCTTTAAGGCCATGTTAGCTAAAGCTGTAACCAAAAGAAATACTGCGGTTTCTGGAGCTGTTTCAGGGTCAATACAAAGGTTCTCACAGGGGACTCCTAACCTTGTTATTTCTTGTCCTCTGAATCATCTTCATCACCTGCACTTTCTGCTAGAAAGAAGTGACTTGTGGTTTCCTATGTGCCACTTAGGTCTGAGAGGGAAGATTTCAGATTCTCTTATCTCACCTTTTCCAACAAGACAAGGGCAGATGGGCAAGGGCACAGACCATAAGCTTCATTCCCCTCTGGACCTGGTTAAGGAAGATTGGAAATAGCCACTGTTTCATTGTTGAGTTTCCTACCTATTTTGAATTGAGGGTAAGTAGCTGCTGAGGCAAGTTTAGATAAAGGCAGTAACCACCAAATCTTCAAAATATGAATACAACTTGCTCCAAAGAAAAACTAGCAGAGCCCAACTAGCCCTCTACAATACAAAGCCTAGAACAGAGGTCAGGAAACTTTTTCTGTAAAGGGCTAGATAAGTATTTTAAGTTTTGTGGGCCATATGATCTCTGTCACAACTACTTAATTTCACCATTGTACTGGGACAGCCATAGGCTCTACATAAAGAAATAGGCAAAGTTGTGTTCTAATAAAACTTTATTTACAAAAACAGGCGGCAGGCAGGATTTGGTCTAAGGGCTATAGTTTGCTGAGCTCCTATTTAGAGATTGATAAAACTCTAGGCTATGACAAGGAAATGAACCTGGGACAGAACTTAGGTTCCTTCTGATCCCAAGGGTGATAGGTGAAGAACACTAGCATGACCCTTCATTGAAATCTGGAGGGAGATGAAGGCACAGTAAGAGCAGAGTCTATGGGTCCCTTTCCTTAGAAACTCTAAAGACATGGGGTGGGGTGAGAGGAGGGGCATTCTGGCTAATCCATGATGATTTATACTTTGGTATGTCATCAAAAGGGTTCAACTCAAGGTGAGGTAATGGAGCTACCATGACCTATTGACCTTGTTATGTCATGAAAAGAAACAGCTTTTGACCAGAAAATGGTGGATTTCTTCCTAGCGATTTGCACATTTCCCAGAAGTCTCTAGGTTGTTGCAGTTATTAATAAAATTCCAAATATGTCAGAATTTGCTAACACTATAGTGTGTGTGTATGTGTGTGTGTGTTTTAAGCAAGCACTTTGGCTAATTACTCTATTTCCTTGGGACAAAATCATAGATTTGTCAAAGAGAATGGGTTGGTGGGCAGCCCTTTGGCAAGTTTGGCCTGAACTTTGCCATTGTTGGTGGGCATGCCTGAAAAGGCATTTGATGTCTCCTGTATTTAGAGGAAATTCAAAATACAAACCTTTGCTCATAGTTGCAGTGAGCAGAGGGGTCAACATTAGCTTAACACTGTAATACACTGAGTCTTGTCTACTTTCTAGAGGGGGAAGAAACAAAACGTATTTAGCAGAGGCAGACCTTTATTTAATTAGCTCTGATGTAAAGATTTCTTGTCTTTTGCAGCTACACAGCTTTAAGAGAGTGCCTGGTACCTGAAGGCCGGCTCCTACTGGGACTAATTCCATCCAGACAGCTCCAAGTCTGTTCATTAGACGCTGATTAGGTTTCACACAGGTGGGGAAGGTTAGGGGCACAGATAGAGAGGCGGTGCTGATTGTGTTAAGCATAAAACACCATCTGTTTCCCAAGTAAGAAAAGGAACTGCGTCCATGGTTCTTGAGGGATACCAGGCCACTGTTGAAGCTGTTGCTCCCTCCTTTACTTTCTTGCATTCTCTGGCTACATTTACAGGTCTCAAAACAAGTTGGTGGGAATTAAGAAAACAAAAAATATCTGAAGGCTGTTGAAAAAGATGCTAAGTTCTTAACCATCACATTCAGTCTTGCTGATCTGAGTGAATGGGAGATTTTTTTTCCCCCTAATGCAAGCATTGTACTTGGCATAAAAATAGAATACTACATTGATTCCTTTTCAAATGTAAGGACTTTTTTTCCCCAAGGCAAACAGCCTTCCCAGTTAGCCAGCTCTTCAAGGCACTTTAATATGGTTTTGTTTGGGACCAAAGAATGCAAATGAGCTGACATGCAGATTCCCCTTTTCTAAGAAAATAAACAGCCTGGAGACGCCTGGGGGAGGAGGGGCAGCAGTTGATGGAGTGAGCTGATGGGCACTTGAGTTCACCTGATAAGGGGTCCCTGCTACTTTGTTGCTTGCCCACACAGAGCCAGAGGCTCACAATGCTGCACTCATTCCAGCCAGCCTCCCAGAGCAAACCACCCCACCACCTGGCCTTTCCCCATTCACCATTTCTCTTTCCTGCTGAAGAAAACTTTCCTGCCCAGCAGGTGGTGGGGGGAGCCCATAGTGCAGTGCAAAGCTTGTCCCCACTTCTGCTCTTCAATTCATGACCTCACTGGTAAAGAGTCCCATCTTTATTATTGTAAGAGCTCAGGAAAGCCAGCTGGAAGCCAATCAGCGTGACTCCCGCCCCCACCCCAGGCAAATGAGGGAAGCAGGCAGCCCGGCCCTAGAGCCATGGCCAGCAAGCCATTCTGGGGCTCTCCCGGTAAACTTCAGTTCTGTGGGTGCAGTGTGGGGTGTGCAGCCTGGGGCTGAATGGGGGAGGAGAGAGGAGAGCCTTGCTGACGCCTGCTCCTATTGGATTCTCTGGGGCAGCTTTGTTGTACTTCTGGGGGAGTGAGCCCCCAGCATGCTGTGAGGGCAGCTGCGGTGGGGGAGGGGATGCCTGTCACCGCCTGTAGAAACAAAGGGCTGAGACTCCTTGACTATGGAGTCTGACGCTGGATAACTAACCTCCCAGCCTCCTTCCCACAGCACAGCGGTCCTGGCTACTTCTTACACTGGTTACTTTATATACATATGTAGGGCATGGCCTGAGCAGGATTGCTTCCCAAATTGGAAATCAGTTTTCCAATAAGGTGACCCCTCAGTCTGCTCTTTGCCAATGATCAGTAATGTTATTCCTAATCTGGCACTCGAGGCCCTCCACCATCCAACACTCTCTCTCTACGCCTCTTACCTGCCCTCTGAAGGATCCAGATTTAGTGCCTGGCTGTTCTCCAACTATTCTGAGCATACCTCCACCCTCACATTTGAACATATGCCATTTCTTCTGACTGGAATGCCCACATTCTATTCTTCCTTCCATTAAGTTCCAACCTATTCCTCAAAGGGCGTTTAAGCCTTCTCCAAGTCTGTCAGACTATTTAGATCTGTTCCTCCTCTGAACACCTTTGGCATTTATTGTCTGTTCATCTTTGGAGCACTTAGCATATGCCTGCTGGGATTCTTAATGTGTGTCTCTCGTGATTTTTTTTTCTGCCTCTACCAGTAGATTGTTAGCTTTCTGAAGGCAGAGGCTTTTTCTTCTCTCTCTTATACAACTTAGCACAGCGCTAGGAAAATAGTAGGGGCCCAGTAAATATCAATTCATTTGACCACTTGTAGACCGACAACCCTTGATAGCATGGGTTAATGTTTGTTTTTCCTGTATTGAGCCTTTTCCCTACCAAAAAAGGGGTGAGATGAGAAGAGAAACTAAGGTGTGTGTGTGTGTGCAGTATATGGCTCACACAATAAATACCTACCTCATTTATTCCTTTTGGTAATTTCATGAGGGTTGTTATCCCATTGTATAGATAAAGAAAACTGAAACTCAGAGAGAGAAATGATTTGCCTAGGTTTACACAGCTAGGAAATTGCAGTGCTGTATTTGAATCCAGGTTGGTCTGATGCCAAGCCAAAGTTTTTTCTTCTATTAATACTGACTCTCGTGTGCCAGGGCCCAGGTAGGAGATGGGGGTAGGAGTTGAAGTCTAGAAAGAATGGATTTTAGTTTTGATTACTCTTCAAATATTATTCAATGAGCATCTGCTATTTAGTAAAGCATTTGATACGTACTGTATTGGATACTAGGAGGGATACAGAGAAGAATAAGATAAAAATCACTGACTTCTCAGAGCTCGCCATCTCACAGAGGAAAAAAATACCTATTGAATCAAATTCTGATAAAAAGCCAGCTCTGAAATAGAGGTGTAGTTTAATGAGGAAATGAGAGAAGGATTGATTTTGACTGAAGTTGTTGAGGAAGTCATCTTGGAAAAAGGTATAATTTTAGTTGTTTTAATGGAAATGTCAGATTTTTACAAGTAAACAGAGAGAGAAAGAACCTTCCAGATTAGGGGAATGTTGGAGCAAAGAGACTAAGGTTAGAAGGGCCCTAGATGAATATATGGATAAGGATTCGCTCTGGAGCCCAGAACCATTGGCTGAGTAGTGCTGTGGTCACAAAATCCTGGTTGGAGAGATGCTGTCTTGTTCTCTTGTCCTATGCTTAGGGCACAGTCCATCCATAAATAAGATTCTTGGTCTCAGTGATGATAGTACCTGAAGTCTTAAACTCAAGCAGTGAAGAGACCATCACAGTGGCCTATGAACCTCTTCTCTGACTCAGTGAATTGTTGCAGGGTCATGATTTCATAGACACTGTATATCCATTTTTTATTCTTCTTGATTGCCATATTGAATGGTTATAGAAGGGAAATTCCCAATTAGAAGTAATTCAATAAGGCATTAAAATTCCACAATCCATTTCCTTTAAAGTTGATGGAAAATGTTCTTTGGGGAAAATAGGTGTGTGCACAATTTTTAAATCATAGTAATTCTAACCATGAACAGAGGCCCCTGAGCAAAAGTCAGCATTATGGACTGAATGTTTGTGTTTCTCCAAAATTTCTATGTTGAAATCCTAATGCCCCAATGTGATGGTATTAGGAAGTGGGGCCTTTGGGAGGTGATTAGATCATAAGAATGGAGCCCTCATGAATGAGATAAGTGCCCCTATAAAAGACCCCAGAGAACTGTCTCCCCCCCCCTTCCACCACGTGAGGATACAACAAGAAGATAGCCATCTGTGAACCAGGATGCAGGTTCTCACCAGTCGTCAAATCTGCCAGCGCCTTTATCTTGGATTTCCCAGCCTCCAGAACTGTGAGAAATAAACTTCTGTTCTTTAAGCCACCCCTCTATGGTATTCTGTTATAGCAGTCTGAACTAAGACAGTCAACACAAGGCAGAAAAAAGATCTGGTTTGTCTAGGATGGGAAATTCTGATTGTTCTCTTAACTGCCTCTCTAGAGGCAATATAGTATTCTAGAAAGAATATAGGCTTTGGATTTACAGACATGTTTTTAAATCCCAGCTCTGCAATTTAGTAGCTACATGATCTTGAACAAGTTACTTAACCTCTCTGAACTGCATTTTCTTCATCTGTAAAATAAGGATAATTAAAAGCCTCCTTGCTAGGCTGTTGTGAGGATTAAAACAGATAACACACATACAAGTGCCTGGCTCAGTGCATGGCATACAGTAAGGCCTTGATATATAATACTATTATTTTGGTTATATTTAGTTAAAATTTTCTGCTTTCAGAACCCCCCCCCCCCATTTTGATTATACTCCACATGAAGGGTAGGGATCATGCTTGCTTTGTCTAGCACTTCATAGCATTACTATTGTAGGTACTCCATAAATATTTGTTGAATGAATGGATGGAAAGAACAGCATCTAGCAAAGTGCATAATAGCTGGTTGACACTTAATAATTATTTGTTAAACTGACTTGCAACCAGTCCAGCTGAGTAAGGGACAGAGAAACAGACCAGAAAGACCAAGAATCCTTAAGACTCATATCAGCTATCTTTTTCTCACCAATCTTTATAAGTGGAAAGTTATGAGTTTCCCTTCTCTACATTTTAGTGACCTGGTCTATCATCCTCTCCAAAATGGAAATTAAACAAAAGGGTCAAAACTAACTCCTCAAAGGAGAATAAAAACTGACTAGCTACAAGCGTTCCCCTTTTTAAGGCAATTGCTTGCTGTTAACCTCTTGAAAGGAGCATCTGTGGGGAGGTTGAGAGACTGAGGTGCTCATTGCTTGCACTAAGCTTGAAATATAGCTTTGGTCACGTCCTGAGAGACCTGAAATCTGCTTGGGATTCAACAGAGAGGAAAGGATAGTTTTTAATTCATTTTGGATGAAAATATAAATCTCAACTTTAGAATTGCTCTTTCTTTTCATTTGGCCCTTCTGCAGTTTGAAACCAAATCTTTAACAGTTGCTTTATGTTCACTATCAGCCAACGTTTATATAAAAATGTCAGCCTTCCATAAGACTTAGATTTCGATTTTCATTAAGCACATATTTACTGAGCACCCTGCCAGGACTTGAGACTCTTCTAGGGACTCACACAAGTTTGCTGAATCAATCCCGAGAAAGTCTTTATTTGGCTAAATGGCATCACAGTCTTTGCATGCTAAATTTGATTGCAAGATTTTGAGAGATGCTTTCATCTCATTTATGTCAGAGTGGGCAGCTGCCTCCATAGCTTCATTGGAAGGACAAGGAAAATAAGTCTACCCTAAAAAATACCTTTCTTCATTCCCAGGCTAAAAATCTCTATCCTTAGCATCACCAACAAGGTCAATAGCAAAGGAGGCAGCATTATCTCTTTTGTAGAGGGCCCCAGGTGACAAAAAAATATGTTTTGTCATTCCTCTTAACATGGTGCCCCAGGTTCCTTGGTCTACTGAGGTATGTGTAAGCTTGGCCTCTGAAGGGTTTCTGTGCGAGAAAGAATGGCTAATGCCACCTAAGGGGAGGGGCACTAGAGGATAGAATACTTGACTGAGCAGCTGTGAAATAAGAGGGAATGGAAAAGATGCCTGAGAGTGGAGCCAGAGATACATAGGATATACTTCATAATCTTGCTTCCACATGATCTTGTGAATGAGCCTCTCCTGCAGGAGGTCAAAATGTAGTCTGAGTAACTTCAGGTTCAAATTCAATGAAACCCATACTCTGGGACCATTGCCGGCTCTTTTGTTTGAATTGAATGTTATTTTCTTTGTTTGCTTTTCTGTCTATGACATAAGTTCATTAGTGGTGCTCTCTTTACAAAGATTATCAGCACTATCCCCTAAAGTTAAGTTCAGAGGTCAGGGTATCCTTTGTCCACAATAAAAACTCTGCCAAAGGTCTTCTCAGATCTGGAAGACCTTCTCTCCTGAAGTTCTAGGGAGGGAATTTTCCTTCCTTTGAGATTCATTTGGACAAACTGAGAAGCTGAAAATGAGCATGTATTATCCTTCATTACCCATATGTCCACCTTATCCCATCTTGATTGCCACAGCTCTAAATGTGTAAAGGGGTCAGGGTACAGTGTGATGAGAAGGAGAGAGAAAACTGGAGAGAAAGCCAGAACAGATGGAATGGGAGATAGAGGGGAAGGGGGAGAGGGAACCAAGGGAATGGCAACAGCTTTATGACATCCTTGCCTGGTTTTGGTATTAGGGTGATGGTAGCCTCAAAAAATGAGGTTGGGAGTATTCCTCCTTCTGCTATATTTTGGAAGAGTTTGAGAAGGATAGGTGTTAGCTCTTCTCTAAATGTTTGATACAATTCACCTGTGAAGCCATCTGGCCCTGGGCTTTTGTTTGCTGTGAGATTTTTAATCCCAGTCTCAATTTCAGTACTTGTGATTGGTCTGTTCATATTTTCTATTTCTTCCTGGTTCAGTCTTGGAAGATTGTATTTTTCTAAGAATCTATCCATTTCTTCCAGGTTATCCAATTTATCAGCATATAGTTGCTTGTAGTAGTCTCTCATGATCTTTTGTATGTCTGCAGTGTCGGTTGTTACTTCTCCTTTTTCATTTCTAATTCTGTTGATTTGTGTCTTCTGCCATTTTTTCCTGATGAGTCTGGCTAATGGTTTATCAATTTTGTTTCTCTTCTCAAAGAACCAGCTTTTAGTTTTATTGATCTTTGCTATTGTTTCCTTCATTTCTTTTCATTTATTTCTGATCTGATCTTTGTGATTTCTTTCCTTCTGCTGACTTTGGGGGTTTTTTGTTCTTCTTTCTCTGTTTTAGGTGTAAGATTAGGTTGTTTATTTGAGATTTTTCTTGTTTCTTGAGGTAGGATTGTATAGCTATAAACTTCCCTCTTAGAACTGCTTTTGCTGCATCCCATAGGTTTTGGGTTGTTGTGTTTTCATTGTCATTTGTTTCTAGGTATTTTTTGATTTCCTCTTTAATTTCTTCAGTGATTTCTTGGTTGTTTAATAGCTTAATGTTTAGCCTCCATGTGTTTGTATTTTTTATAGTTTTTTCTCCTGTAATTGATATCTAGTCTCATGGCATTGTGGTCAGAGAAGATGCTTGAAACAATTTCAATTTTCTTGAATTTACTGAGGTTTGATTTGTTACCCAAGATGTGATCTATCCTGGAGAATGTTCCATGTGCACTTGAGAAGAAAGTGTATTCTGTCGTTTTTGGATGGAATGTCCTATAAATATCAATTAAGTCAAGATAGTCTAATGTGTCCTTATTTATTTTCTGTTTGGATGATCTGTCCATTGATGTAAGTGGGGGTGTTAAAGTCTCCTACTATTATTGTGTTACTGTCAATTTCCCCTTTTATGGCTGTTAGCATTTGCCTTGTATCTTGAGATGCTCCTGTGTTGGGTGCAGAGATATTTACAATTGTTATATCTTGTTCTTGGATGGATCCCTTGATCATTATGTAGTGTCCTTCCTTGTCTCTCTTGTAATAGTCTTTACTTTAAAGTCTAATTTGTCTAACGTGAATATTGCTACTCCAGCTTTCTGTGGACTTCCATTTGCATGGAATATCTTTTTCTATCTCCTTCTTTCAGTCTGTATGTGTCCCTAGGTCTGAAGTGGGTTTCTTGTAGATAGCATATATAAGAGTCTTGTTTTTGTATCCATTCAGCCAGTCTGTGTCTTTTGGTTGGAGCATTTAATCCATTTACATTTAAGGTAATTATTGACATGCATGTTCCTATTCCCATTTTCTTAATTGTTTTGTTTTTGTTTTTGTAGGTCCTTTCCTTCTCTTGTATTTTCTACCTAGAGAAGTTCTTTTAGCAATTGTTGTAAGGCTGGTTTGGTGGTGCTGAATTCCCTTAACTTTTGCTTGTCTATAAGGCTTTTGATTTCTCCATCAAATCTGAATGAGATTCTTGCTGGGTAGAGTATTCTTGGCTGTAGGTTTTTCTCTTTCAGGACTTTCAGTATATCCTGCCACTCCCTTCTGGCCTGCAGAGTTTCTGCAGAAAGATCAGCTGTTATCCTTATGGGTTTTCCCTTGCATGTTATTTGTTGCTTTTCTCTTGCTGCTTTTAATATTTTTTCTTTGTGTTTAATTTTTGTTAGTTTGATTAATATATGCCTCAGTGTGTTTCTCCTTGGATTTATTCTGTATGGGACTCTCTGTGCTTCTTGGACTTGATTAATTATTTCCTTTCCCATGTTGGGGAAGTTTTCCACTATAACCTCTTGAAATATTTTCTCAGACCCTTTCTTTTTTTCTTCTTCTGGCATGCCTATGATTCGAGTGTTGGTGCACTTAGTGTCCCTGAGGTCTGTGAGACTGTCTTGCATTCTTTTTATTCTTGTTTCTTGTTCCTGCTCTGTGGCAGTTATTTCCCCCATTCTATCTTCCAACTCTTTCCTCTGCTTCAGTTATTCTGCTGTTTATACCATCTAGACTATTTTTAATTTCAGTTATTGTGTTGTTCATTGCTGTTTGTTTGCTCTTTAGTTCTTCTAGGTCCTTATTAAATGTTTCTTGTATTTTCTCTATTTTGTTGTTGAGATTTTGGATCATCTTTACTATTATTACTCTGAATTCTTTTTCAGGCAATTTTCCTATTTCCTCTTCCTTTATTTGGTCTTGTGGGTTTTATCTTGCTCCTTTTCCTGTAAGGTGTTTCTTTGTTTTCTCATTTTGTCTAATTTATAGTATTTACTGTCTCCTTTCCCTATGCTGCCTAGTAGTAATTCCTCTTCTTTCTGTTCTCTGCCCCCTGTGGTGGGGTTGCTCCAGTGTCTTGAGTAGGCTTCCTGATGGGAGGGTCTGGTGCCTGCTTTCTGATGTGTGACTCTGTTTTCCCTCTGATGAGCAGGGCCGTGTCAGGTGGTGTGTTTTAGGATATCTGTGAGCTTAATATGCTTTAGGTAGAATGTGTGCTGATGGGTGGGTTTGCGTTCCTGTCTTGTTTGTAGTTTGCTGTGAGGTATCCAGCACTGGCAGTTTCAGACAGTCAGGTGAAGCCAGGTCTTAGACTCTGATAGAGGCCTCCGTGAGAATTCTCTGCGGTTAATCTTCCCTGTGGCTGAGAACTCTCTAGTGGTCTAGCGTCCTGGACTCAGTGCTCCCTCCACAGAGCCTCCAACTTGACTTCTGGTTCAGGAATCCAGACTCCAGAGGTCACTTGTCCTGGCAATATAGGGGATTAAAAAAGACCGTCTAAGACCCAGACTGATGGCAAAAGATTAAGTCAAACATTCTAAATCAAGCAAACATGTACACACACAAGAAACACAAAAACTGAATCCAATAGAACATAAAGCACTAGAACAACCTGACAGAAGAACCCCAGAACGGAATCGGACAATCAAAGAGAAAACCGAGAAAAATTCAAAACAAACCAACAAAAACGCACACAAAAACACAAAACCAGGGAAATTGTGAAAACGAAGATCAGATATAATAAAGAGCAAGACAGACTGAAGATCCCCCAAATGAAATCAATTATATTTAGAACTAAGATAAAGACAAAATCTAATAAAAACCAAAACAGTGTGTCATCTGAAGAATAAAGCAAGGAAACAGAGCAGACCAATAATATTGATTAAAAGTATAAGATAAAATAAACTAAAAAGGGGTAGAACTCAGAGCAATAGAAAAGTGTAGTATGACTGGACATATAAAAAGAATAAGAAAAAAATAGGAATACATAAAAGATAAAGAAGAAAAGAAGATAGGGGAGATAAACTCAGCACTACAAAAAAGGTAGCTAGAAATAGAAATATATAAAAAAGCCAAAAATAAAAATAGAAGTAAAAAATAGAATAAAAAATATGTTATAAAATGTGAAGAACCCTTAGGACAAGACCATTTTTTAAAAAGAAGGCTAAAAATGACCACAGAATGGATCAGATCAATAGAATTAATAATAATAATTCTGTTTCCTTGGGGTCTCAGCTCTAAATGTCCTTGTACACACCTTGAGCCTCAGGCCACCTTTGCCTCCCCAAGAGGCCCTCTTCTGTTTCTGGGTTGGACTCTTGACCTGCTGTGGGTCCTATGGGGTCCACTTAGGCTCTGATCTGGCCCAATTCCTGGGTCTGTTTGCTACCACAGTCCGCAGCTGCCAGAGTTAGACCTTTTTCATTGTGGGGACATTCATTGTTTAGTCAGATATTTCAAAGACGTAGGGTCTACCTAGCTGATCATGGGGATTTAGGCTGCAGCATGTATATCTGATGGAAAGATTTTAGAGCCTCTTCATTAGTCCTCCTGTCCCTGGTGTTCAGCTTTGGTTTTGCTCCTGCTTCTGCATGTGCTCTAACCGTCAGAGTCCGGTCCTGAGGCTGCCTTGGAGCTCTTTGGGTCTGCCTCAGTGAGGCTTTCCTTTATTGTTCATCTGCAGAGGGAGGTGTGTGGGGAGAGAAGGGCTTTGATAGTGGCTCCTCTCTCTGCGTGTGACTCAACAGTAGCACCCTGCTTGGATTGCGGAAGCCCCGGGGGTGACGCCGAATGCACAGGGATGCTGGCAGCACAGGTTTAGGAAATCTGTCCTTAGTGTGGTTCTTTACTGGTGCCTGGTGCAAGGCGCCTGATGGGTAGCCCTCAAGGGCTTTTTGTATTACCCTGCAACCAGCTGAGCTTCCTTTACTGTTTGTCTGTAGGTGCCGGTGTGTGGGGAAGGAGAAGGTACAATGGTGGCTCCTTCCCCTGGGTGTGAGTGAGCAGTAGCGCCCTGCCTGGGTCACGGGAGCCCTGGTGGCGGCAGCTGTGCCAATTGCACAGGGAAGCCAGTGGTCTCGGGTGTAAGAAGAATGTCTCCAGAGCCAGCCCACTCTGCAGACTTCTTCTGGCTCTCGGCCGCAGGTGCACCAGGCCAGCCCCACCAGGGGGCTTTTTCTATCCCTTGTCGACTGCAGCAGCCAGGCCCAGAGGGGGCCTCCCTTTGTTTGTAGCAGGCTCCGAGAGAGCGGCCCCAACCGTGGCTCCTCCTCTGCCTGTGAGTCAGCAGTAGGGCCCCGCCTCCATGGCCGCCCAGCTTTCTGCCATAGGCACTCTCTGCTGCAGATTTCTTCCCTCCTGTCCCCTCAGTCCATCTCCCCACAGCCAACAACGTTTCTCACCCTGAACCAGTTCTCCAGTTCCCACGTCCCAGCTTCCAGACCCCTGTACAGCTGTGAACCCACGTCTCAGTCCGGGACATGCAGTGCCATGGTGCAGACCCTCTGTGTGTTTCTCACTCTTTCCTGTCTGCCACAGATTGGCCGCTTCATCCTCTTTGGAAGGTCCCAAATGCCTCCCTTCTGACCCAATCAAATTCCCTGTTGGAGAGGGGGTTTCCCCATCAGATAAGGGAGGTTTCCCCGAATTCAGCAATCTCCCCTCTGTTTCAGCTCCCCCCGCCCCAGGGTGTAGAACCCGTCCCTTTCCTTTCTTCTCCTCCTCTTTCTCCCTTCCCCCCCACCCCTGTCCTACCCAGTTATATCAGGATCTTTGCAGTCCTTTCTGGTGTCCAAGGTCTTCTGCTGGTGTTCAGCCAGTTTTCTGTGGGAATTATTGCATCTTTTGAATGTATTCCTGATGCATCTGTGGAGAGGGATGCATTCCATGTCTTTCTACTTCGCCGCCATCTTTTTCCCCCATGACGAGAGCTTTAAAGCCATATCTTGTTATATGTCAGGGGTTGTTAAAGGTCCAGATGATATAGCAGTAAACAAAAGAGAACAGACAGAACCCTGCCTCTCATGGAGCTTACAGTCCAGTGGGAGAAGACAAGCAAGAAGCAAGATCGCTTGTTTGAAAGATAGAAAAACATACTGTTAAGTGTAATGGAGAAAAGTAAATTAGGCAAGAAGAATAACAAGCATGACACAGGGACTTGCCTTTTTAGGCAAGATCAACAAAGAAGGCCTCACTGAGAACGTGACATTCGAGTTACTTTCCAGCTATTTCCTAACTCACAGTTCTCGGTCAGGGTGAATGCTGTACAGTGTGGTGGCAGGAAATTGCAGGATGAGGTGATGAGGCATGGTTCCAATGGAAACAGTAACTCCTCCAGTGGTAAGTGTTCTTAGAGGTCATCTCCTCCAGCCCCTGTATTTGATAATGGTGGTAAGTGACTTGCCCAAGCACATAGGCAAGTGACGACCAAAGTTAAGAAAATGAATCAGCTTTTCCGATTCCTAATCCAGTGTCCTTTTTGTGTTACCTAGGGGTGATAGGATACAGGTATTTCTTCTTACCCCCTTCAAAAATAGAAAATGTGGATATTACTCCTTGTCAGTTATTCTCAACCTTAAATGCATATGACAATCTCCTGGGAAAACTTGTTACAAATGAAGATACAGGGGCCAATCCCAGAGGATTCTGACCAAGATGGTTCATGAACCCCACTTTGATAACCCCATCTAGGCCCTCGAGTAGAGAAGAAGACCCTTTTATCAGAGTTTTGTCTTTGGTCATTCTCATATCTCAGTTCCTCACTAAGGATAATTTTAAGTCACTGCATTTGTCCAGCAAGTCTTATCAGATTTTCTTGAAATTAGTCACCATACTTTTCACCTGCATTCTCTTAGAATCTTCTGTTACGTTCATTGGTAATGTGAGCATTTGGATTAGAAATATCTACAGAATAGGTACTGTGAAAAAAATATAGTGGATATGAAGCTGAAAAATAGATTTGAAGGCAGATCATAGAGGAACTTTAATGTCAGGCAAGGAATTCAGGCTTAAAGATTTGTTTTCTCAGAGAAATAAGTCAGGCAAGATTGTATAGGATAGATGGTGCTGGTGGCAGTAGGATAATTGGAGGAGGTAATTTTAAGATTGCAGGCAAGAGTAGAAATGGGCTGTGCCTACGTGGATGAACATGGGCAATGCAAGCTATTGGAGGGGTTAGATTGCACAGTGCTAGATGACTGATTGGCTGTGCATGGTAAGAAAAGATAAAGGAGTCAAAATGACTTCAAACATTCTAGGCTTGCAGTGCCTTGATCAGAGATAGGAACCACTGCAGGAAGAGCAAATTTGTTACAGAAGGAGGTAATGGCTTTGATTTGGGCCATGCCATGTTAATCTTGACATGTTGGTATGATAAACACGTGGAGGTGTGTGGTCAAGAGAGGGGTTAGGTTTTGCGATCTTGATATGGCAGTGATTATTCAACAAAATCTGTCAAGCACTTACTATGCTCCAGGCACTATTCCAGGTGCTTGGTGTACATCAGTGAACAAACAGACCAAATCCCCTTCTTTTATGTAGCTGACATTCTAGCAGGGATGAGGTGTTGGGGGGCATTAATAAACATAATAAGTAAATTATCTCATAAGTCAGAACATGATAAGTGCTATGGAAAAAAATAATTGAGATCAAGGGAATGCCTATGATAGCCCAGGAAGAGAGGGGTACAAGGAGGGAGTGCAGAGTGAGAAGCAGAGAAGGCTAAGGGCAGACCCTTTGGGACATTAACATTGAGTCTGATGGAGAAACAGAAGTGATTAATCAGCAGAGGTGGTTAACAGTGATATAGGAAGACCTAGAGGAGTATAAGGGAATATAAAGGAGGAAAATGTTTCTGTTGGAGGGTATCAAGTGGTAAATTATGCCAGTGCATCAAAGGCAGAGATGAGGCCATTGAGATTGGAAACTATGAGGCCATCAGTGGAGTGCCAGAAGCCAACTCATAAGTGTGGCATTTACTTTCTAATATGATAGATGCTTGTAGGGGATTAAAGAAAGAATCAATGATGAAAAGGAGAGATGATGAATGAAGGCAACTTCGTTTAAAGTTTATAAAATAAAAGGTAGAGTTGGAATTGTATCTCTAGTTAGGAAGAAATAAAGTTATGGAGAGTTTTTTTGGTTGAGAGGGGTTAGTGAGGAAGACTTGAGAGAGTCTGCTGGCTGAGAGGAAGGACCCAATGAGAAGGGAGAGTGTGATAATTTAAAAGAATGGGAAATTAATACAGCAAAGTAGAATCAAGAGCAGAAGAGGGATTTGTTTTTTTAAGCTAATAAAATTGTTGGGGTTAACTTTGGCAGAAAAAGCAAAACATAATAGGAGACAAAGAAAAGAGAGGTTGAGTAAAGATATGGAAAGCTTGTTCTGGAAAGGAATGGGAGCTGAATATGTTTACATTTTGTATCTTGACAGTTTGAAAAGCATGAAAAGGGTCCAAAAAATTGGGAGAGAACAAAGAGGATTAGGTATCAGGGTCCTGGGTCTGACTAGGGTTGTATATATCAGTGTGTAATGGTGTCACTCAGCATGAGGAGTTGCACATGTGTGTTCACTAAGATCTTTATAGATGGGGAGGATTAAAACAATAAATATGAGTACATCCAGGATTGTTTAGCAAGTAGTTTAAGAAGACAAAATTAGGGATAGATTATTCTTGAATTTGGAGTAGAAATGGTTGACCTTGGTTTCCAGAATGGGTAGAAATGGAGGTGAAAGCAAGTGGTATTAGGAAAAAAGAGTAGGGAGGTATCCCAGGAGTGAAAAGTCCTATGAGATGGGAGAGTATGTTTAGTGGGAGTAAATGAGAGCAGAGCAGAGGTCTCCTGTCAGCGGCCGAGGTAATAGAAATTTTAAGGTTTAATATTTCAGCATTAGAACCATTCCAGGTGACAGCAAGGTCGTGGCGTGGCCACTGAGTTGATTGCTAAAGTAGAAAGAAGATGAAGGTCAGAGGAATAAAGGAGGTCAAGGCCAGTGTCATGAGTAAGTCATCCACATGAAGATTGAAGTTGTTCAAGAAGAGGGGATACATGGAAAGAAGATGGTAATCTGGATTCCAAAATGTTCAGTGAATGCAATGGAGTGCTTGCGAGGGCGATCTGGAGATGACTGTGAAGAGAATTTATCAGATGATGACGACTTCAAAAGACGAGGAGTTATTGATGAAAGGAAGCCTAGAAAATAGTGAGGATTCTGAGAACTCCTACCAATCTTCTTTACCCCAGAATGAATACAGAAACTCTAGAGCTTTGCTAATTCCAGGGTGGCCTGTGCACCAGCAGCATCTAGACTCACCTGGGAGCTTGCTAGAAATGTAGAATCTCTGGTCCTACCCCTGATCTACTGAATCAGAATCTGCATTTTATCAAGCTCTCCAGGTGATTCATATACATATTAAAATTCTGGAAGCACTGAAGGAAGTGTCATTATCAGAGGGAAGCTAAAGTTTAGTGGAGTAAAAGAAACTTTTCAAAAGATTTGTTAACAAGGCCTAGGGGTAGGTGTAGATGACCTAAGTGGAGAACTAACCAGTTATAATTGGAACTAAGATGTGAACTTAAACTGGATGAGAGTTTCCACCACTGGTGGGGTGGACCCAGGTAGATTATTTTTGCCCTGGGTTCACTTTAGGTGGCGGAGGGGACGGGGCTGGTTGTGGCTCCTCAGGTAGCTGGTGAACCTTCCTAGAACCTTTGGTGCTCATTGTATGCAGTTGGGGTTGTTCCTGAGGTCTGGTGGAATTGTTTATAATAACGAGGCTCCTTGCTATGGAATGGAGTCCATGTTGAAAGGCAATGTGATCATTTCTTGTTAGTTGATAGACTAGATGAATTCCTTCATGAGGTGATCTGTTTTGAGACCATAGGACACAAGTGTGCAATGATAGTGCCAGCCAAGTTCTTTACAGAATTTTGCCCCAACAATTTTGAGATGGGCCTGGGAAAACGTTAATGATGTCAACAAATGCCAGAGGACAAAGGTGCCTCCAGCTAAAACCTTGTCAAAGCTGCCTTTACCTTTTCAAAGCTTTGTTTACTGGTTTTTATCTTTCTGTACTTACTTTACTAGCCTCATCATTTCCCCTTCCAAATAAGAGGTGAACATTAATCTAGGCAATATTGATTAAGATACCCTAAAAATGGAAAGTCTTGAAAGTTAAACGAGTATAACATATACTGGCTGAACATATGTGCATGTAATAGTATCAATATTGAAAGCCCCTGCTGCGAGAAGCCATAGCAAAGCATTTTTAGCAGACTTACTTCTGGGATCACTAATGATTAATTAGTGTGTATCATAATGTAAAGCAAATGTCACCCTAGCTACCTGGGGTTGCTGTCATTTGAGAGTGGAGCGATTTCCTGTTGATTACCGACAGTAAAATGAAAACTGCCTGCCATCTTGTGGAAGATGGTGGGTATCTCACACCCAGAGGAAAAAAAGCAAGTAAGTCTTTTAGACTCTTGCATGTTCTCTTGAGGGTTTTCATGGATGCATTGTCTCCTATAGAGACGTATAGTAAGGATTAAAATGGAAATGATCACATCTCAATTAAAAATTGCACAATTGCCTTTCCTTTTTCATCACATATTTTGAAACCAAGGCATTTAGCCTGAGCAGAAAACTGTGTCTCTCCATTGGGTGGTTGCTTCTTGAAGAATTGTGAGTTGGCCTGACATGTTCAGTTTGTTGGCTAGCTGCAAGAGAAATTGTAGCTAAATGAATAGATCAGATCGCAAGCTCAGAAGCAGAGTACAGGCTATGAAAGAGTGAACTGAATGCCAAGCCAGCAGTTCATGGATTTTTCGATTGAAGCAGAATTCTTGGAGCATTCAGGAGTTTAACCTGCTCCTCGGGGGCCTTCAAATGGTTCTGCCCAGGGCAGCCATCAGCGCAGTTGATTACTGTAACTCGCTCAATCCCAGGAAAATGTGTGTCCTGGGGAACAAATAGTTATTCCCTAACTCCAACCGCAATTGAGAAAACAATTGAATCAGTAAAGGGCTGCTTGGAGGAGACAGGTGAGTAGAGCGGTGGAAGGAATTGGTGTTTGGAAAGAGCAGCAAAATAAGACTGTCCACAAGTTCCTTAACAGGTGGTTTTGGTCAATTTGAGGTGGGAGGGTGTTAAGTGGCTCTTTCATTAAATTGACTGGTCAATTTAGTCAAAATGGTCAATTTGGTAAGCCTGTATAGACTCAGAGTCTTTTTCATGGGCACTTTGGCAACCAGCATCTAATCCAGTCTTATATGTCCAGTTCTTAGTCCTTAGTAGTGCATTTTATCTATCTATCTATCTATCTATCTATCTATCTATCTATCTATCTATTTATCATCTATTGACTTTAAATATCAAATTGGACTTCTGGTTTTCAAGTACATATATGTATTCCTGACTTCCTTATAGTGTAAGAGCTGATCTTAATGATATCAAATTTTATTTTAAAAATATGGAAGGAGATGATATATTCAAAATAATACATATCTGTTGATGCATAACTTAGGACAGTTTTGATGAGAACTTAAAATTATTTTTGCTACTTTGCAAACTGTATTTTAATTGAAGGACATCCATGCAACCATTCTACGACAAATTATAGAGTCATCAAAAATAACAGAATGCTCTCAAACATTTATTATTAAGGAACCAAGTTATATATGAACATGCAGTCAAAACTTGTATTTCTCCAGTGGTTAGACATTTGGAAGGGTAACTCTACAATTTGATACATTCTACAGTTTCATATAGCACCTA
Source organism: Hippopotamus amphibius kiboko (assembly GCF_030028045.1). Lineage (NCBI taxonomy): Eukaryota > Metazoa > Chordata > Mammalia > Artiodactyla > Hippopotamidae > Hippopotamus > Hippopotamus amphibius. The sequence continues at coordinate 15,914,316 of NC_080203.1, read as the reverse complement.
GTTGCTGAGTCAACAATTGTGAAAGTGTTCAGTTAGTTTCAAGTCACCCTATATTGTCAGTTATACCATCAAAATTGAAAGGAATAAAAAATACTATGTTCAATCAGTAAATATATCATTTGGTGACTTTTCTTATTTTTAATTCAATTTCTTTATTTGTAAGAATTTCAAAATGTGTCCCCCTCCTTATAAATTCTGATTTGAGCATTTTTACCTATTAGTTAACTAGAAATAAGAACTATATCTCCTAGGAACCTCAGTAGCACTTTGACACAGCAATAGCCCGTGGTAAAGAAAACAGTTCAGGTATCTTGTAGTGGTGTCGTTCTCTCGTTGGTTGTGTGGCACAAAAGTACATTTTTTGATAGAAAGCATGAAACCTGATTTGCAGATTGAAACCAAACTAATGGGGAAAAATTCTCATTTTCAATTATGCTCTTGACAAGGTGTGAGTTTTAAATATACACTCTTTTAAAATATGCATGTAGGTATGTATTTTACCTGTAAGAATAAATGTCAACCATGAGCATTTCAATTTTTTAAAAGTACTTAGAATTTAGTAAAGAATTGGAATTTTGGAAACCAAAATAAGAATTCATGTTTTCCAGCTGAGATAAAGCTTTCTGATGGGTGGAATATATTATAGGTCCAGAAAGTGCAGTGGTGAGAATAAATAAAATAAATTGCTTCCCAACTGCTGAAATCGTGTAATACTCCTCAGTTTGATTGTTAACAAGCTGCTGTTAAGGTTGTTCTAGGACCATTCAAACTGTGAGTTTTAGCTTTCTCTCCCTCAGCATTAGATGATACACATCATTTAATGAGCGCAAGTTCATTAAATGTTTTACGCTTTATAATTTCAGGCTGCTGGTGATGGACAGAACTGTATTATACTAGAAAGTGTAATTTATTGGTACAAAACCATTTTTTTTCACTCATTGGGAAAGACTGAGTAGCTAGCTCACTTATGGTTATGCTACCCCTGGGGCACAGCTATTGTACTTTTAACTAATGGAAATACTCCATCAGATCTGAAACCATTATGCATTTTATTTGTTTATTCAAAGAGTATTTAAAACTATATGTTTGTTACAGAAGATTACATACCAAACAGGAGAGCTGCAAAAATAGCCTCTTTCTATAGTGAAGGATTAGAAATGATAACGAATCCATCTGCAATTTAAATTTCTTCCTCTGTATGTATTCTCTCAGGTCCTCTTTGTGTGTTTTCTCCTGTTTTTCTTTGTGTTAGCTATGGCTTGTGCAATACGAAGACTCTGACCTGCCTATGGCCCCCCAGTTGAGGCAGCCTTCATGACATCAGTGTCATCTTGTTCCTCCTCCTGGTGTGCCTTTGTTTGATATGCGGTTTCATTTGGTGTTATTGTTTAGCTTAAGCAGTTGACACTTGGGAAAGTCAATTCATCAAATCAGGACTGACTGGGAAAAGTGTCACTTGCTAACATAGCCCCATGTTTGGTTACTCAAAATTTGAACATGGATTTCAGTCCAGATTAGAAAGAAAATCTTTGGTGGTCACAAAGCTGCCAAGGTAAGGGGAGGTGCAGAGAATGGTTGGAGAGGCTTAGGTGGGAAAAATCTCCAAACGGGAATGACTTCAGGTGTCTAATATTTGTAGTCTTTAAAAGGGGCATTTGAGAAGTGACAAAAGAGCCTGATACCTCGTGGAGAGAGAGGACGCTGATTATACAAGAGCCCTAATTATATAAGTAGTGAAAAATTGAGTCAATCAGTTGGGTATTTTGAATTCATGACATCAAACAACTGATCTAGCTATTCTCTCCACCCTGCAACCCTGAGGTGACTAAAAGGAGTGGTTGTAGACACAGCCTTTCACCCCAGTGTTTAGTCTCTCAGATTCATGCTGATGGCCACATCTCAGGACAGGGATGTAATTACATCTATCAGACACTAGCATACTTTTTGATTTATTTTGTTTTCATTTGTTCATTTTGTCAATTCAGACAAAAGTCTAGGCAATTGAGTAGAAAGAAATACCAGTTAAACTAGTCATTTGGCTGGTTCCTTCCCTCCATTCACTGACCAGTTCCACAAAAGAAACTGCTTTGGTAGCACTGTATAGGTAAAGTCTGTATCCCAGGGACCAAACATAAGACATGAAATGGAACTTGAGTTGTGTATTTGCTGACAACAAATGTTGACAACATGACTCAGTTGAGGGGGACACTGAGGTTGATTTAGGTTCAGTGGTTCATTCACTCATCCACAATGTTTCTTGAGCAATTACTATGTGGCAGTTCACTCTGCTGATGAGGAACAAGACAGATCAATTCCTGGGATATAGAGACATTAAAGAGGAAGATTATAATACAGTGTGATAAAAAATGTGTAACTCTCTTTTTCACTTTGTGAAAACCTCCTTCCCTCCTTTAACCCCTATTTTCTCGGGCAGGGTGGTTAGTGCCTGCTTTCTACACTCTCTCCCATCAGGTGATGCTTTGAAATTCTAAAATGTTCTAACACTAACACTTCTGTGCCATGTGTCAGCACTTCACATCAGCTTGAAACTGGGACTGAGTCTGGGAGCACACATGAAGGATTTCTCTGTGGTTAGCTCCACAAAGGAAACCAATTGTGCTGCAGCCCAGCACCTGTGGGTCAGCTTTGCTTGCAGAATATCCTCCTGCCTGTGAAGTGCAAAAGGACCCGTAATTGGCAGGCTTTCTAGTCATAGCTCTGATTGGGTTTGCTCTCACTCTTCTTTTACATCTGCACAGTGCATGCAGATCTCCTAGCCACCATCTCACCCTTAAACACAGCTTGAGACACTGTAACAATCGTTGCTACTTCGCAAGCCACGAAATATGTGTGCCTTAATTTGTGTTGGAGTGTCAGCTCCAGGAGTAGTTTGACAAAGCAAAGACCTCCTCAATTTAATCAGTTGAAACAGAAAACATTGGCTTTGGCCAATCCTAAGAAGTACATTGTCAGTAAGATCCTCTTGAAAAGAGAAATTCCTCCCTATATTTTCATATCTTTGTACTCTCTCATTCAACACACACATACATGCTCCCTCTCTCTCTGTCTCTCTATTTCTCTGTCTCTCTCTGTCTCTGTCTCTGTTTCTGTCTCTGTCTCTCTCCCATGTGTGCATGCATGGATGCACACATGTGCGCACGCACACACACACACACATTTCCCTTTTAGGACCGAAACCGTCCTGATTTGGCCCTCAGTAATCTCTTTGTCCAACCCACTTATTGTCCAAATCACTCACTTGATACTTTGACCCTAGTTATAGTGTTGTTCATACAAATCCTATCTTTCTCTCATATCCTACATCTAATCTTTCAGTAAATCCTTTTGTCTTTACTTTTGAAATATATCCAGAGTCTGACCACTTCTCACCATCTCCACAGCTACCAGCATGGTTCAAGCTACCATCATCTCTCTCCTGAATTATTGCGATAATTTTATAACTGGCATTCCCGTTTCTCTTCTTTTTTTTTGGGGGGGGGGGGTACACCAAGTTCAATCATCTGTTTTTATACACATATCCCCGTATTCCCTCCCTTCCTTGACTCCCCCCGCCTCGAGTCCCCCCCACCCTCCCAGCCCCAGTCCTCTAAGGCATCTTCCATCCTCGAGTTGGACTCCCTGTGTTATAAAACAACTTCCCACTGACTATCTGTTTTACAGTTGGTAGTATATATATGTCTGTGCTACTCTCTCGCTTCGTCTCAGTTTCCCCTTCACCCCCCGCCCCCTCCCATACCTCGAGTTCTCCAGTCCATTCTCTGTATCTGTGTCCTTGTTCTTGTCACTGAGTTCATCAGTACCATTTTTAGATTCCGTATATGTGAGTTAGCATACAATATTTGTCCTTCTCTTTCTGACTTACTTCACTCTGTATGACAGATTGTAGTTCTATCCACCTCATTACATATAGCTCCATCTCATCCCTTTTTATAGCTGAGTAATATTCCATTGTGTATATATGCCACATCTTCTTTATCCATTCATTTGTTGATGGGCATTTAGGTTGCTTCCATGTCCTGGCTATTGTAAATAGTGCTGCAATAAATATTATGGTACAAGTTTCTTTTGGGATTATGGTTTTCTTTGGGTATATGCCCAGGAGTGGGATTACTGGATCATATGGAAGTTCTATTTGTAGTTTTTTAAGGAACCTCCAAATTGTTTTCCATAGTGGCTGTACCAATTTACAGTCCCACCAACAGTGCAGGAGAGTTCCCTTTTCTCCACACCCTCTCCAACATTTGTTGTTTCCAGACTTTGTGATGATGGCCATTCTGATTGGTGTGAGGTGATCCCTCATTGTGGCTTTGACTTGCATTTCTCTGATGATGAGTGATGTTGAGCATCTTTTCATGTGTTTGTTGGCAACTCTCCCATTCACCATTGCAACAAAAAGAATAAAACACCTAGGAATAAACCTGCCTAAGGAGGCAAAAGATCTGTATGCAGAAAACTTTAAGACATTGATGAAAGAAATCAAAGACGACACAAACAGATGGAGGGACATACCATGTTCCTGGATTGGAAGAATCAACATCGTGAAAATGACTGTACTACCCAAAGCAATGAACAGATTCAATGCAATCCCGATCAAATTACCAATGGCATTTTTCACAGAACTAGAGCAAGAAATCTTACGATTTGTATGGAAATGCAAAAGACCCCGAATAGCCAAAGCAATCTTGAGAAGGAAAAATGGAGTTGGTGGAATCAGGCTTCCTGACTTCAAACTATACTACAAGGCCATAGTGATCAAGACAGTATGGTACTGGCACAAAAATAGAAAGGAAGATCAATGGAATAGAATAGAGAACTCAGAAGTAAGCCCAAACACATATGGGCACCTTATCTTTGACAAAGGAGGCACGAGTATACAATGGAAAAAAGACAGCCTCTTCAATAAGTGGTGCCGGGAAAATTGGACAGCAACATGTCAAAGAATGAAATTAGAACACTTCCTAAGACCATACACAAAAATAAACTCCAAATGGATTAAAGACCTACATGTAAGGCCAGACACTATAAAACTCCTCTAGGAAAACATAGGCAGAACACTCTATGACATCCATCAAAGCAACATCCTTTTTGACCCATCTCCTAGAATAATGGAAATAAAATCAAGAATAAACAAATGGGACCTCATGAAACTTAAAAGCTTTTGCACAGTGAAAGAAACCATAAACAAGACTAAAAGGCAACCCTCAGAATGGGAAAAAATAATTGCCTATGAAACAACGGACAAAGGATTAACCTCCAAAATATACAAGCAGCTCATGCAGCTTCATACCAAAAAAGCAAATAACCCAATCCACAGATGGGCAGAAGACCTAAATAGACATTTCTCCAAAGAAGACATCCCGTTTCTATTCTTAACCCTATATAGTCTATTCTATACACAGCTGCCAGAGAAATCCTTTAAAACATGAGATAGATTGTTACTCCACTGCTCAGAATTTGCTATTGTCTTCCCATTGTCCTTAGATATAAATTATTTACCATGGCCTCCAGGGCTCTATGTAATCTGCCCAATACCTAGTCTTCAATCCCGTTTTCTATGATTTCCCCCCGTGTTCACTAAGCTCCAGCCACACTGTTTGTTATTTTTTTGTTTTTGATTCTCAAACATGCCAAACTCGCTCCTAACTCAGGGCCTTTGTTTTGGTTATTCTGTCTATTTGTCGGAAACTAACTGTCCACAGACTTTCTCATGACTTGCTTCCTCACTTCACTCTGCTCTCAGCTCAAATGAACTTCTGCATAGATCTTCATATGACTAGATCCTTCTCATCATATGGGTCTCAGCTCGAGAATCACCTCCTCAGAAAAGCCTGCTTCAAATGTCCTATCTACATTAACTTTCCTCCACTCTACACATATTAAAAGTAAATTACTTGTTTTTGTATTACTATTTTATTATCACTACATCACTTACAACTATTTGAAATTTTCTTGCTTATTTACTCTTTACTATTGTCTTCACAACCCCTCTTCTAGAATTTACTTTCCATGAAGACAGGGACTATTTACCTTGTTAATTATTGTATTTTTAGCATCTAGAACAGTTTCTGACGTATAGTACATGTAGGTGTGTAATCAGTATTATTAAATGAACGAATGAATTGTATGTAAGAGGTACTATCACATATAGAATTGATGAAAAAGGAAATTAAATTAATAACCATATGAATAGTGCATATGGATATGTTTTTATTTCAAGGTGAGAGTTTTCGTCTGTATTAGTGAAATGTACCAGGAATAGCCAGAGGAAAACTGCAGTTGAAGGTCACCGCTGATAAAAGTCTTAAAAACTTCACTGCTATGGCATGCCAAAAGCTTTGAGTATTCCACCCACCTTGACTGAAATGCTCCCTAAGGAGTGATAAGTTTCCTACGGAGACTCCCCCAACTTTCCTACCCTCTTACATAGCTCATCTGCCGAGTTCTAAAGAGAAACATAGCTAGCATGAAGATAATCGGCTATCATGTACTGTGAGACGAAGCACCATATTTACTACTCCTTTGTCACAATTTCGTATCACCACCACCATGACCCAAGGAGAAGGGGGATTGAAGTGGATGTTGTGACATGCCACCCAAATTCCCCGTTTAGTACTGAGGCACTCAACTCCTAGACTTCTAGGAGTGGGTGGCTGCTAATGACTCATAGCTGAGTCCTTCTCCAGGATCTGGCCTCATCTGAAGGGAACCACCTTGTCCAGCATTACACAATCCCTCTCCTCTGGAGAGCAGCCCATATCTAGCGACTGGCTGATGTAGGACTCCAGGGCCTAGTCCTCTTGCCTCATTTCAGGACAACTTTAAAGGGTCATTCCAACTGTATAACTCCCTGAAGGATTGGCTGAAGCCCCTATTGTAACTGTATGGTAGTTTAAATCCTTCCTATGTCCAAAAGTGCTTCCATAATTCTCCTAGAGGTGTCATTTCTGAGAGAACTTTCCCCCAAAACTCCTTTATACAGATATCCATCTCAGAGTATATTCCCAAGGAATTTGACTGAAGAATGGGTTCTAGGAAGAAAACTCTAAAATTTCAGATTTGGGAAATGGGTTACCCATCCGCAAGCACAGAATGAGAATAATTTCACTGGTGGTAGATGGAATACTAACAGCTTTTGGCATTTCATAGCTGTGAAATTGTTTAGACTTCCATCAGTGGTGAATTGGGATGTAATACCAGAGGAAGTAAACACACTGGCAAGAGCAATGTCTTGTGCATTTGAGTGTTTGAGTGAAGTATTAATTATAAACCCTAGGGAATTGAATGGCTTTTTCTAGATGCTATTGATGCCTTTGACAAAGAAAATGAAAAGCTAATGAGGACTAGAAGCTGATTTAAAGTGGAATGTGAACACCAAATATCCTTGGAAGTGTATAAAGAGACACTCCTCTCTTTTGCTGGAAGGCAGAAAAAGTTGAGGATCAAGCCCAGGACTTAATTATAAAGATCTTAGATCTCCAGATAAGGTTGAATACTCAATCCTAGCATATCAGCTATGCCAAGCCCAGGGCACTGATGGGAAGAAGTGGGACTCTGAGGCATGGAATAAAGGCAGCTGGGTCAATGCACTCTAAATTCTTGCCTTGCAAGATTCCCCCAAACTCTCTATGCCTGTAGAAGTGGGCTCTTCCTCCTTGGTAAAGTCTGGTGCTCTTGCCTTGCTGGAAGATGTTACAGGTATTTCTACCTTGCAAGAAAACCTGTACTCCACTCTCACAATCTACCCCTCACCCCCATTCTGGCCTCTAGATCCATGACTAAAGTCAAGTACCTTACCCAGTTGGGGAAGTTCTGGGCCTCTTAAGAGAGAAAAGGAACTGTATACCAAAAGAGCTGTAGGATCTAGGCAACAGGTACTAACAGGAACCAGGGCAGTATATGTGGGGCTGGGTTCTAAGTGTCCTGGATCAAGAGGAGCAAAACATAAAGTTGGATAAATGAGAATTTGTTATTGTTACTCAAGACCCTGGGAGATAATGCTAACATACTGCTAAGATGACTCTTTGAAGCTTGGTGAAAGTGATCATCCACACAGAGTGGAATAAAGATGCCAGAAATTGCGTGGAAGATGGTAGAGGAAGGAATCAAAAGTCTCCAGAATTGATCATGCCAGGGAAAGGGAACATACTGCAAAACCAGAAAACCCACCAGTCAAATATCTTCTGCAGGAAGACAAAGGGCACTGTATTTACCAAAGCAATAAAGAATGGGCGGGTAAGAGGGGCACTATTATTGAGAAGCTTACTGGGTGTCCTATGCAGACCAGGACTGACAGTAGGAAATGCTATAATAAAATTGAGCTACTTGATAGCAAAGGTGATGATAGGATCTGGAAATAATAGAGGCCAGATGTCAGTGATTTACTATCAGGAGCAAAGTGGATGTAATTATTGCAGTGAACAGCAGGATCAGAGTGGCAGCCAAGGGGTCCTGACCTGCAGAGAAATAAGGCGATGGTTGATAGAACATGGTGTTCTGAAGAGCAGGGTAGATGGGAATCCAACAAGATTTTTTCTTAATTTTACAAGCCCCCTCAAAAAAATCAAAAGTGGATGTTCAGAAAGGGCAGCTTCCCCAATAAAAACATTATTATCCTTTACCCAGTTTCCAGCCTTGAGCCTGTTCTCCTATCCAACACCAAGGCAAGCAGAAAACCCTCTAATGTTCCCTCTAGTCCTTCCCAAAAGCGACTTGAGACAATCTACTCGAGTAACTATACACTTGGGAAAAGGATATACCCAAGTATACTGAGGATTGTTATGATCAGTTGACATTGATACCTGGATACCAGAAGTTACATCATGGCTCCTCTGTTAGAGCGAGAGTGTATGTGAGCCAGGTACTAAATGGAGTCCTAGGCCAGGTTTAGCACACAGTAGGTCCACTCTACCCATGGATTCACCTGTTGGTCATTCCCTCAGCCCACAAATGTATAATTAGAATGGGCATACTTGGTACATACTTGGGAAGAGCCCCAACATTGGGTCCTTGGCCTGTGGAGTAAGAGCTATCATAGTGGAAGGTCCAAGCACAAGCCTCTGAGTCCCTCCCTCCCTCCCCTAACTCCATTCAATATAGTAAATGAAAAATAAAATTGCATCCTGGGGGAATGGTAGAGATTAGAGCCATCTTAAACACCTGAAAGATGTATGGATGGTAGTCCTCATCATATCCTCATTAATTTATCAGTCTGGCCCCTACAAAATCAAACAGACACTGAAGAATGACAGTGGATTACAGCTGCTGGTCTAGATAACTTTACTAGAGCATACTAACAGTTTCAGGTACATGGTATGTGGTCATTGATACAGCAAATGCATTATTCTTCACTCCTATCAGGAAGGAGGATCAAAAGCAGTTCACATTCACATGGGACAGACAATAGTACAAATTTGCAGTCTTGCTCAGGCATATGTTAACCCTCTTATCCTCTGTTATACTATGAAGAAACTGGGACCATTTGGATGTCCTGCAGAATATCACATTGGTCCAACCTATCAATGACATTAAAACAGAAAAGATGGATAAGAAGTGGGAAGTATATTGGATATCATGGTAGAACACTTGTGTTCTAGAGTGTGGAAGGTAAACACTGTGAAGATTCATGGGCCTACTACATCAGTAATGTTTTCAGGAGTTCATTGGTCTGGGCCATGAAGGGACATCCCCTTCAAAGTAAACAACAAATTGCTGCATTTTTCCTCCCTTACCACAAAAAAGGAAGCAGAGAATTCAGTAGACATCTTTGGGTGTTGGAGGCAGCAGCATATTCCACTCTTGGGAATACAGCTCTGACCCATTTACCATACAACTCAGTAGGCCCAATGGTACCAGAGATCTCTGTGGTGTACAAAGATACAATGTGGAGTTTATGGAAAGTCCCATTAGGAAAATCACACCACTTTCAGTGGAGAATTATACGTTATTTGAAAAATGACCTCTTATGTACTACTTGGTACTAGTAGAGATAGAGTATCTGGTCATGAGATATTAAAGTGATCAACGAGACAGAGCTGCCTATCATGAGTTGGACTCTGTCAAACCCAACAAGTCATAAGGTTGGGGAGGCCCAATATCAATCCATCTTAATCTGGACATAGTACATCCTGGATTGGGCATGAATGAGGACAAATATACTGCATGAGATGATGGCCCAACCCACATGTTATGTGCCTCTGTTGCACTGTTGCCTTTCAGCTCACACCTGGGGTAGAGGAGTTCTTATGACATGCTAATGAAGTGGGGTGGGGGGAAGGTTCGTACTGGTTTGTCTCAGTATGTGGATACAAGCTGAAAATGAACTGCTGCTGCACTAGAGTCCCACACAGGGGTGGCCCTGAAAGATAACATTGAGGGGAGATCGTCCCACTGAATAGAACTTCATGCAGTGTATCTGTTCATCCATTTTGTGTGAAAAGAAGTAGCCTGATGCAAGAATATACACAGCTTCATGGGCACTATCAAATAGCTACACTAGTTGGTAAGGGTCCTGGAAAGATTAGAAGATTAAGGATGGGGAAGTCGGGGAAAAAGCAAGTGGATGAACTTTCAGGATTGGGCATAATGTGTGAAGATCTTTGTATTGTATATTAATGCCCACCACAGAGCATTCTTCCCAGAAGAGGTACCAAACAACCAAGTAGAATGACTCATGCGGCTGACATCAGCCAGCCTCTGTCACCAGTCACCCCTCTGCTAGCACAATGGACTCATTAATGGAGTAGCCATAACAGAGATGGAGGCTGCTTCTGGGCTCAACTACATGGGTTCCCACTCATCGACTCTGATTTAACTACTGCCTCTGCTGAATGTTCAACCTGCCAGCAATGGAGATTAGGGCTTCGTCCCCAGTAATGCACCATCACTTGAAGAGATCAAGTATACACTTGTTTGCAAGTTAAATATATTAGATCCTTTCTACTCTAGGAGCGACAGCAATTCATCTTGACTGGGATTGACCCATAATCTAGATATGGTTTTGCTTTCCTGCATGTGGGAGCTTGGCCAGCCTCTCTTTCTGAGGATTTACAGAATATTTGATCTACTGACATGGAATATCTCGTAGCATCACTGTGGACCAATGGACCTACATTACAACAAAGAAATTTGGCAATAAGTACATAACTATGGGATCTGATTAATGGTCATATAACAAACGATACCACCCAGAAGCTGCTGGTCTAATAAAAGAATGGAATGGCTTTTGAAGGTGTAGGGAAGGTGTCAACTTGGAGATGATAGAAGAAAACTTGCCAGGTTGAGGCACCATACCCCTGTGTGCAGTATATACCCCAAATCAAGGGCCATTATATGGTGCTGTGTCCCCAGTAGGTAGAATATATGGGTCTAGTAACCAAGGGCGAAGTATCACTCTCACTGGCTCATTTTGGGTATTCATGCTTCTCACCTCTGTAACTTTAGGGTCTGTAGATCTAGATGTCCTGCTTCCCAAATGGGATATACTTCTACCAGGGGATGCAGGAATTGTACCATTACATTTTAAGCTATACCTGCTATCTAGACACATTGAACTTCATATGCCAATAGACCAGGAGGCAAAGAAGGGAGTTGCTACACTGGTTGGGTAATTGACCCTGATCATCAAGAGGCTATAGGGCTGCTGTTACACAATGGTGGCCGGTAAGAATATGTTCAGCCCCAGATAACCTACTGGGGCTTCCTTTGGTACTTCCCTGCCCAATTCTTTTATGATAAGTGGATAAAGCATCAGCAAGTGTGATAAGGATATATTGAACAGGGATCAGACTCCTCAGAAATAAGGGTCTGGGTCATCCCACCAAGTAAGCCACCTAGACCAGCAGAAGTGTTATGCGAGGGTGAGTGAAATCTAGAATAAGGAGTGGAGGAAGGGAGAAAACCTTAATTCCAAAGAATACATGCACCCCAGTGTTCATTGCAGCACTGTCTATGATAGCTAAGACATGGAAGCAACCTAAACGTCCATTGGCAGATAAATGGGTAAAAGAGATGGGGTACATATATACAGTGGAATATTACTAGCCATAGAAAAGAATGAAGTGATGCCATTTGCAGCAACGTGGATGGACCTAGAGATTATCATACTAAGTGAAGTAAGCCAGACAAATATCATATGATATCACTCATATGTGTAATCTAATTTTTAAAAAAAAGATACAAACGAACTGTTTATAAAACAGAAGCAGAACACTGATATCAAAAACAAACTTCTCGTTAGCAAAGGGGAAACATGGGGGGAGAAGTATAAATCAGGAGCTAGAAATGAACACGCACATACTACCATATATAAGACAGACCCAAGAAGGATGTACTGTATAGAACAGGGAACTCTGTTCAATACTCTGTAATAACCTTAAAGGAAAAAGAACTTGAAAAGAATAGATACATGTATATGTATAACTGAATCACTTACAGAACACTTGAAAATAAAACATTGTTAATCAACTATACTGCAATGTAAAATTAAAAATTTTTAAATAAATAAAAATAAAATTTTAAAAAATATAAACAAGGACATACCATATAGCACAGGGAAATCTACTCAATATTCTGTGATAACGTATATGAAAAAAATCTGGAAAAGAATGACTATGTGTATATATGTGTATGTGTGTGTGTGTATATATCTGAATCACTTTGCTGTACATCTGGAATTAACACAACGTTGTAAATCAACTATTCTCCAATAAAATTAAAATATTAAAAAAACAAAAAACAAACAAAAAAGAGTGGAGGAAGGGAGGAGTATTACTTATGATCTTGAGATCAGTTTCAGTGACCTAGACATTCATTTGTCCCATTAAACTCATAAGTTTCCCCAATGAAAGAGACCAACTAAAGTCCCGGAGGAGCTGTTTCCAATATATGAAGCTGCTGGATCTGAGTGGCCACAAATGATAAACTGTATGGATGCATGGCTCTCAGCCTAGATCTCCCCTTCATAACTGTGACAAGTTATACATGGCTACATTGAGGTATATCCCATCCAACATACTCTTCTTACATTGAGAACCGAGGTCTCTGTACCCTCCCCTGAACCTGGGTGAACTTCTATAAGTGTGTCAACCAATAAAATGCAGTGGATGAAACACTGTGTAAATTCTGAGGCTAGATCTTAAAAGGTAATTGACTTCTACCTGGTTCTCTCCCTCTCTCCCTCTCTCTCTCTCCCTCTCTCCCTCTATATATCTCCCTCTCTCCCTTTCCTTCCCTCCTTCCCTCCCTCATTTGCCTTGCCCTTGGAACCCAGGCACCATGCTGTAAGGAATCCCAGGCTACATGGAGAGGCCATGTGTGGGTATTCTGTTCAGATAGTCCCAGCTAGGCCCTTAGTAAAAACTAGCATCAGCAACCAGACAAGAGAGTAAACAATTTTTCAGATGATTCTTGTACCCAGCCTTTGAATCTTCCAGCCTTGGCCTCAGGACTGGCTATGCTCTAATTCCTGGCCCATAAAGAAAACCCAAGATAATAAGTGATTATTATTGTTTCAAGCCACTAAGATTTGGAGTAATTTGCTATACAACACTAGATAACTAATATGTTCTGTAGACCAGACTAGTGTTTTGTAATTAATACAATGACTAAAGGACTCATTACCCCAGCTGGGATGGAGTGCTGATGATTCTCTATACTCTGAGAATTTCCCTTCATCAAATGATGAATTTTCCTTCATCAAAAGGAGCAAAATTGATCCAAATTATGCGCCACCCCCCACCCCAGCAGCTTGCATCCAGTGGGTGGCTGATGCAGCCCTCCAAAGACAGGGCCCACTTGCCTTAGTTTAGAACAATCTTGAAGGGCCATCCTAATTCAAGAGCAGCCTTTGGGATCAGCTGAGACCTCTGTTACAAATGCCCCATACTTCTCCTTCTGCCCAATCCTCTTTCTCTCACTCCCCTACAGGTATTGCTCCTGAGAGCACACCTCCAATAAATATTCTGCATGCAAATTTTCGTCTCAGAGTCTATTTCCCAGGGAACCTGAACTAAAATAGGGTGTAGGGACAAAGGGTTAAAGCATCCCAATGTGGGATGCTTTGGAGGGCTGTAAACATGGGAGGATGGATTCATTCTTTCTAAAGGATGGCAGGATAGACTAAAACTTCAGTGCCTAAAATTAGATTGTCTATAATCTATGCTACCTTTACTATCATTCTTCCTCACCACTGAAGACAGAGTCAGATCCTATACCTACAGACCTGTCTTTTTTTTAAGCTCTTTATTGGAATATAATTGCTTTACACTCTTGTACCAGCATATGAGGTACACCAAAGTGAAGCAGCTTTATTTATACACACATCCCCATATCCCCTCCCTCCTGTGATTCCCCCCCACCCTCCCCATCCCAGCCCTCCAAGGCATCACCCATCATCCAGTTGATCTCCCTTTGTTATAAAGCAACTTCCCACTAGCTATCTATTTTACAGTTGGTAGTATATATATGTCTATGCTACTCTCTCACTTTGTCCCAGCCTCCCCTTTGCCCCCCGCCCCCCCCAACCCAGTGTCCTCCAGTCCATTCTCTGCATCTGCATCCTGTCACTGGGTTCATCAGTACCATTTTTTTTTTTAGATTCCGTATGTATAAGTTAGCATACAATATTTGCTTTTCTGGCTTATTTCACTCTGTATGACAGCCTCTAGGTCTATCCACCTCATTACATATAGCTCCATCTCATCCCTTTTTATAGCTGAGTAATATTCCCTTGTATATATATGTCACATCTTCTTCATTCATTTGTTGATGGGCATTTAGGTGGCTTCCATGTCCTGGCTATTGTAAATAGTGCTGCAATAAACATTATGGTACATGTTTCTTTTGGGATTATGGTTTTCTCTGGGTATATGCCCAGCAGTGGGATTACTGGATCATGTGGTAGTTCTATTTGTAGTTTTTTAAGGAACCTCCAAACTGTTTTCCATAGTGGCTGTACCAACTTAACATTCCCACCAACAGTGCAGGAGAGTGCCCTTTTCTCCACACCCTCTACAGTATTTATTGTTTCTAGATTTTTTGATGATGGCCATTCTGACCGGTATGAGGTGATACCTCATTGTGGCTTTGACTTGCATTTCTCTGATGATTAGTGACGTTGAGCATCTTTTCATGGGTTTGTTGGCCATCTGTAGGTCTTCCGCCCATTTGTGAATTGGGTTATATGCTTTTTTGGTATGAAGCTGCATGAGCTGTTTGTATATTTTGAAGATTAATCCTTTGTCTGTTGCTTCACTGGCAACGATTTTATCCCATTCTGAGGGGTGCCTTCTTGTCTTATTTATGGTTTCTTTCGCTGTGCAAAAACTTTTAAGATTCATTAGGTCCCATTTGTTTATTCTTGATTTTATTTCCATTATTCTAGGAGGTGGATCAAAAAGGATCTTGCTTTGATGTATGTCAAAGAGTGTTCTGCCTATGTTTTCCTAGAGGAGTTTTATAGTGTCTGGCCTTATATTTAGGTCTTTAATCCATTCTGAGTTTATTTTTGTGTATGGTGTTAGGAAGTGTTCTAATTTCATTCTTTTACATGTTGCTGTCCAATTTTGCCAGCACCACTTATTGAAGAGGCTGTCTTTTTTCCATTGTATATTCTTGCCTCCTTTGTCAAAGATAAGGTGCCCACATGTGCTTGGGTTTACCTCTGAGTTCTCTATTCTATTCCATTGATCTTCCTTTCTATTTTTGTGCCAGTACCATACTGTCTTGATCACTATGGCCTTGTAGTATAGTTTGAAGTCAGGAAGCCTAATTCCACCAACTCAGTCTTTCCTTTTCAAGATTGCTTTGGCTATTCGGAGTCTTTTGCGTTTCCATACAAATCGTAAGATTTCCTGTTCTAGTTCTGTGAAAAATGCTGTTGGTAATTTGATGGGGATTGCATTGAATCTGTAAATTGCTTTGGGTAGTACAGTCATTTTCACAATGTTGATTCTTCCAATCCAAGAACATGGTATGTCCCTCCATCTGTTTGTGTCGTCTTTGATTTCTTTCATCAGTGTCTTATAGTTTTCTGCATACAGGTCTTTTGCCTCCTTAGGCGGGTTTATTCCTAGGTCTTTTATTCTTTTTGTTGCAATGGTAAATGGGAGAGTTTCCTTAATTTCTCTTTCTGCTCTTTCATTGTTAGTTTATAGCAATGCAAGAGATTTCTGTGCATTAACTTTTGTATCCTGCTACTTTACTAAATTCATCAATTAGTGCTAGCAGTTTTCTGGTAGAGTCTTTCGGGTTTTCCATGTATCATATCATGTCATCTGCAAGAATGACAATTTTATTTCTTCTTTTCCAATTTGTATTCCTTTTATTTCATTTTCTTCTCTGATTGCTGTGGCTAACACTTCCAAAACTATGTTGAAGAATAATGGTGAGAGTGGGCACTCTTGTCTTATTCCTGTTTTTAGAGAGAATTCTTTCAGTTTTTCACCATTTAGAACAATGTTGGCTTTTGGTTTCTCATGTATGGCTTTTATTATGTTGAGATAGTTTCTTTCCATGCCCATTTTTTGGAGAGTTTTTATCATAAATGCATTTTGAATTTTGTCAAAAGCTTTTTCTACCTCTATTGAGATGATCATATGGTTTTCATCCTTCAATTTGTTAATATGATGTATCGCATCGATTGATTTCCATATATTGATTTCCATATATTTATCCCAGGGATAAACCCCACTTGATCATGGTGTATGATCCTTTTAATGTGCTGTTGGATTCTGTTAGCTAGTATTTTGTTGAGGATTTTTGCATCTATATTCATAAGTGATATTAGCCTGTAATTTTCTTTTTTGTGACATCTTTGCCTGGTTTTTGTATCAGAGTGATGGTGGCCTCGTAGAATGAGTTTGGGAGTGTTCCTCCTTCTGCTATATTTTGGAAGAGTTTGAGAAGGATAGATGTTAGCTCTTCTCGAAATGTTTGATAGAATTCGCCCGTGAATCCATCTGGCCCTGGGCTTTTGTGTGTTGGGAGATTTTTAATCACAGTCACAATTTCCGTACTTATGATTGGTCTGTTCATATGGTCTATTTCTTCCTGGTTCAGTTTTGGAAGATTGTATTTTTCTCAGAATGTATCCATTTCCTCTAGGTTATCCAATTTATCAGCATATAGTTGCTTGTAGTAGTCTCTCATGATCTTTTGTATTTCTGTGGTGTCCATTGTTACTTCTCCTTTTTCACTTCTAATTCTGTTGACTTGCGTCTTCTGCCATTTTTTCCTGAGGAGTCTGGCTAATGGTTTATCAATTTTGTTTATCTTCTCAAAGAATCAGCTTTTAGTTTCATTGATCTTTGCTATTGTTTCCCTCCTTTCTTTTTCATTTATTTCTCATCTGATCTTTATGATTTCTTTCCTTCTTCAAACTTTGGGGTTTCTTTGTTTTTCTTTCTCTAATTGTTTTAAGTGTAAGATTAGGTTGTTTATTTGATATTTTTCTTGTTTCTTAAGGTAGGACTGTATTGTTATAAACTTCCCTCTTAGAACTGCTTTTGCTGCATACCATAGGTTTTGGGTTGTTGTGTTTTCATTGTCATTTCTTTCTAGATATTTTTTGATTTCCTCTTTGATTTCTTTAGTGATATCTTGGTTGTTTAATAGCTTACTTTTAGCCTCCATGTCTTTGTGCTTTTTATAATTTTTTTCCTGTAATTTATATGTAGTCTCATGGCATTGTGGTCAGAGAAGCTGCTTGATATGATTTCAATTTTCTTGAATTTACTGAGGTTTGATTTGTTACCCAAGATGTGATCTATCCTGGAAAATATTCCATGTGCACTTGAGAAGAAAGTGTATTCTATAGTTTTTGGATGGAATGTCCTATAAATATCAATTAAGTCGAGATGATCTAATGTGTCATTTAAAGCTTGTGTGTCCTTATTTATTTTCCGTTTGGATGATCTGTCCATTGATGTAAGTGGGGTGTTAAAGTCTCCTACTACTATTGTGTTATTGTTGATTTCGCCTTTTAGGGCTGTTAGCATTTGCCTTATGTCTTGAGGTGCTCCTATGTTGGGTGCATAGATATTTACAATTGTTATATCTTGTTCTTGGATTGATCCCTTGATCATTATGTAGTGTCCTTCCTTGTCTCTTGTAATAGGCTTTACTTTAAAGTCTAATTTGTCTGATATAAGTATTGCTACTCCAGCTTTCTTTTGACTTCCATTTGCATGGAATATCTTTTTCCATCCCTTTACTTTCAGTCTATAGGTGTCCCTTGGTCTGAAGTGGGTTTCTTGTAGGCAGCATATAGAAGGGTCTTGTGTTTGTATCCATTCAGCCAGTCTGTGTCTTTTGGTTGGAGCATTTAATCCATTTACATTTAAGGTGATTATTGACATGTGTGTTCCTATTGCCATTTTCTTAATTGTTTTGGGTTTGTTTTTGTAGGTCTTTTCCTTTTCTTGTGTTTCCTACTTAGAAAAGTTCCTTTAGCAACTGTTGTAAGGCTGGTTTGGTGGTGCTGAATTCTCTTAATTTTTGCTTGTTTGTAAAGCTTTTGATTTCTCCCTCAAATCGGAATGAGATTCTTGCTGGGTAGAGTATTCTTGGCTGTAGGTTTCTCTCTTTCAGGACTTTCAGTATATCCTGCCACTCCCTTCTGGCCTGCAGAGTTTCTGCAGAAAGGTCAGCTGTTATCCTTATGGGTTTTCCCTTATATGTTGTTTGTTGCTTTTCTCTTGCTGCTTTTAATATTTTTTCTTTGTGTTTAATTGTCATTAGTTTGATTAGTATGTGCCTTTGTGTATTTCTCCTTGGCTTTATTCTGTATGGGACTCTCTTTGCTTCTTGGACTTGATTATTTCCTTTCCCATGTTGGGGAAGTTTTCAACTATAACCTCTTGAAATATTTTCTCAGACCCTTTCTTTTTTTCTTCTTCTTCTGGCATGCTTATGATTCGAATGTTGGTGTGCTTAATGTTGTCACCAAGGTTTCTGAGACTGTATTCCATTCTTTTTATTCTTCTTTCTCTTTCCTGCTTTGTGGCAGTTATTTCCCCCATTCTATCTTCCAACTCACTTAGTTGTTCTTCCACCTCAGTTATTCTGCTGTTTATACCATCTAGAGTATTTTTAATTTCAGTTATTTTGTTGTCCATTACTGTTTGTTTCCTCTTTAATTCTTCTGAGTCCTTATTAACTGTTTCTTGTATTTTCTGCATTTTGTTATCGAGATTTTGGATCATCTTTACTCTCATTACTCTGAAATTTTTTTCAGGCTTTTTTCCTATTTCTTCTTCATTTATTTGGTCTTGTGGGGTTTTTTCCTGCTCCTTTGCCTACATGATGTTTCTTTGTTTTCTCATAGTAGTCCAAACTTCAGAGTTTTCTTGTTCCAGCAATAAAGGGGTTTAAGGAAGACTGTCCAAGGCCCAGACTAACGGCAGAGTGTTGAGTCAAATACTAAATCAAGGAAACACATACATGTATAAGACACATAAATACTGAATCCAATAGAACGTAAGGTACCAGAAAGACCTGACAGAAGAACCCCAGTATGCTATCAGACAATCAAAGAGAAAACCAACAGAAATTCAAAACCAAAACAGAACAAAAAAAAACAAAAACAAAACAAATGAACAACAACAACAACAACAAAAAACCGCCACACACACACACAAACACAAATCCATGGAGATTTTGAAAGCTAGGATGAAATATAAAAAGAGCAAGAGTACCACCAGACAGACTGAAGATTCTCAGAATGAAATCAGACAATTATACTTAGAACTAAGATAAAGACAAAACCTAATAATAAATACCAAAGCAGTGTGTCATCTGGAGAATAAAGCAAGGAAACAGAGCAGACCAATAATATTGCTTGTAAGTATATTAAGATAAAATAAACTAAAAGTAGACAGGGCAACAGTAGAGTGTAGTGTAACTGGAAATATGAAAAGAAAAAGAAAGAAATAGAAATGTATAAAAGATAGAGATGAAAAGAAGGTAGGAATGATACAGTCAGCACTGCAAAAAACTTAGCTAGAAATAGAAATATATAAAAAGGCTAAAAAGAAAAATAGAATAAAAAATAGAATAAACAATATGTTATAAAACATGCAGATCCCTTAGGACTAAGATCATAATTAATAAAACAAACAAAAAAACAAAACAAAAAAAAACCCTAGAACTGACCCCAGAATGGACCAGATCAATAGAATTAATACTAATATTTCTGTTTCCTTGGGGTCTCAGCTGTAAGCATCCTTCTACCCACCTTGAGCTTTGTATTATTCTGTGACCAGCAGAGCTTCCTTTATTGTTCATCTGTAAGCACTGGTGTGTGAGGAGAGAGAGGGTAGAATACTGGCTCCTTCCCCTGGGAGTGAGTGAGCAGTGGCACCCTGCCTGGGTCACAGCGGCTTGGGCAGCTCAAGCCGAGAGAGTGACTCCAACAGTGGCTCCTCCCCCCTGCTATGACTCTGCCAGTGCTCCCTGCCTGGGTCACGGCAGCTCAGTCAGCCGTGGCAGTGCCTGTTGCAAAGGGACGCCGGTGGCTCAGGTGTAAACAGAATGTCTCCAGAGCTGGGCCACTCTGTGGACTTTTGCCTCTTGGCTGCAGGCACTCTAGGCCAGCCCCACCCAGGGGCCTTTGTTATCCCTGAGTGCATTAGCCAGGCCCAGAGGGGTCCTTCCTTTGTCCATCGCAGGCTCCAAGAGAGAGGCTACACCCGTGGCTCCTCCCCTCTGCTTGTGAGTCAGCAGTATCGAGCTGCCACTATGGCTGCCCAGCTTTCTGCAATAGGCACTCTCTGCTATGGATTTCTTCCCTCCTGTCCTCTCAGTCCGTCTCCCCGCTGCCAACAGTGTTTCTCACCCTGAACCAATTCTCTGGTTGCCACGTTCCCGCTCCCAGCCCCCCTGTTAAGCTGTGAATCAATGTATCAGTCTGGACATGCTGAGCCGTGGTGTGGACCCTCCATGTGTTTCTCACGCTTTCCCATCTGCCACAGCTCAGCCGCTTCACCCTCTTTGAACAGTCCCAAATGCCTCCCTTCTGAACCAGGGAAATTCCCCATTGGAGAAGGTGTTTCCCCTTCAGATAAGGGACGTTTCCCTGAATTCGGCAATATCCCCTCTGTTTCAGATCCCCCCACCCTTGGGTGTGGGACCCATCCCTTTCCTTTCTTCTCCTCCTCTTTCTCCTTTTTTTTCCCCCTCTGTCCTACCCAGTTAATGTCAGGATCTTTGCAGTCCTTTCTGGTGTCCGAGGTTGTTTGCTGGTGTTCAGCTGATTCTCTGTGGGAATTATTGCATCTTTTGGTGTATTCCTGATGCATCTGTGGAGAGGGATGTATTCCACGTCCTTCTACTTCGCCACCATCTTTCTTCTCTGTAATTATTTTAATGATCATTCTTTCCCCATAGGGCCACTAGCAGTAGCTCTCACTTTTAATCGAGATCCCCTCTCTTCGTACCTGACTGCCGTGGCAGCAGGGAGATAGATCAGGCAGTTACTCAGAGCTCATCTGACCTTCCTGTCCAAAAGATCCATCAAGGTACTGTCTAGACCTCTCTTAATATGGGCAGCTATGAATTTTGTTCAAAATCTAGACTGGCAGAAAATTATAGGGATTTCCTCTGTCACCAAATGCTCTTCTATGTTGTTTTTTTTTTTTTTGGCTCTGAAAGTATAAAACAAAAATAAAAAGGAAATGTGTTTTCCCAGCTATATTGGTATTTACAACACTTTCAATTCCAAATCAGAGGTAAATCCCTGACTAATGATTTCAAGGGTCTGAGAAAATGTTTACAGTTGTACAAATATAGAATGTTGTTTTCATTTCAGCATAAAAGTACAGCTAATAAGAAAGTTACAAAAATTTTAGCATATAGACAAAGATAATATTGGAGTACACTCTCTTATGAGCTACTTTTGAGCTGGGTTTTCTTTTTTTTAAAATAGTGACTCTTTTTAGGTTTTTTTAAAGATTTTATTTATTTTATTTATTTGGCTGTGTGGGGTCTTAGTTGCGGCATGTGGGATCTTTTGTTGTGGTGCTCGGGCTCTTCATTGTGGTGCGTGGGCTTCTCTCTAGTTGTGGTGTGTGGGTTTCTCTCTAGTTGTGGTGGGAGGGCTCCAGAGCTCTCATGCTCAATAGTTGCAGCACTTGGGCTTAGTCGTCCTGTGGCATGTGGGATCTTAATTCCTGTACCAGAGATGGAACCCAGGTCCCCTGCATTGGAAGGTGGATTCTTAACCACTGGACCACCAGGGAAGTTCCTGATCTGAGTTTTCTTAAAAGAGCAATGAACATAGTATCAGTACCTAAACTCGGCTTGAACCATTGGCAATTGCTTTAGACTTTGAAAAGGATGATTCTGGTTAAAGTGCTAGTCAGATCCCATTACAAGTCCCAGGAACCTGTTCAACTTCTTTTTGTGGTGACAGTGTTTGGTTATATTGAAAAGAACATTAAAACAGTGGATGGTAGACTTATGTGTTAATAATTTTGACCTAAAGTCTGAGCTGCTGTGGTTGAGGTTTCATGAAAAAATTTTTTTCGTATCTATGTATTAAAACAGTATCTTTCTGACGTTTGTTTCTCAGATAATATTTTACAATTTAATGTGATTTTTAAAAGAGCAACTTGCTCCTGGCTTTGAAGAAGATATTTCTGTGTGTCTTTTTTCTAACTAAAAAAATTTTTTTTCTTTACAAATCTGCCTATAACTTGCTGGATACAATTAGCAAATTACATTTATCTACTCTGTCTTATTCTACCTTTCTTAACAAAGAAGATAATAGCAGAATGACAAAAGACTATATGAAAGCTTACAGAGAAACTTTATCTTCCAAAAGGATATGAGAATAAATATCAGAATTTATAAACCCATATTCTGTGTATTACAAACACAGATTCTAGGACAGAAAATAGTTAGATAGAAAAACAAAGAAAATAGATGTCTATAGGTAAATAATAGCATCTAAAACCAAATATCAACTGCTACATGTACATAGTACCTTAGAGTTTATAAAGCATGTTCACATAAAGGTGATTGGCAAGGTGGATGTTACCATCAATTCTCTTTTACAAACAAGAGAGCTGAAGCTTAGAGAAGTTAGTGTCTCCTGGGTAATAACAATGGAACTGGGAACCTAGGTTTTCTGATTAGAAACTTCAGGTATCTTTTCACTAAAGTTGCCTTATGAAATGGAAGAAAGGTAACATGTAAATAAGTGAGTTAAAGAAAGTCCTAGAACGTAGTAGGGAGTAAGAAAAAGCATTCAAACAAACATTTTCAGAAACATACATATTTTTTAAAATGTGTTTTTCTCCTTAAAATTTTAGCTGACATTTATAAGATGATTTGATCATATTAAATTCTCCTAAGAAATCCAAGGCAACACAGAAGTAATATTTATTGGGCACCTACTATGTGTCAAGCACTGTGCAAGATGCTTTACAGAATTAGTTCTTGTAATCTTCACAGTTACCCTGAAGTTCAGAGAGGGCAAATAACTTGCCCAGAGTTCCATAGCTTATAAGGTGCAACACTAGGATTTCAACCCAGGTTGTATGACTTCAAAGCCCTTGTTACAGCAATTAATCAATCAGTTAATCCAGAAGCATCTAAGTGGCTCCAGTTGTGAGCTCATCATTGTAAGGATCTATACAAGAGATATGGGGTTCATGCCCTCAGAGACTTGATAACCTATATGGAGAGGTAAAGAGATTAGGCTTATTACATGGTATGGCATAAAGACTTGTACTCTGAAAAAGATGGTCTGGGGTCAGCAGCATTTTCACCAACTGGGAGCCCAACCGACATACAAAAATCTCAGTCCGAAACTCCTGAATCAGAGCCTGCATTTTGATAAGATCCTCTGGTAACTTGCTTACAGAGTAAAGTTAGAGAACTTCTTGTATAGATCATCATTACTAGGAATGATCATCATTACAGGAAGTAGGCAGGAGAGGTGTTAAGGAGGAGATGCCAGGAACCAGACTTTGAAGGCGGGGGTAAGGGGGTGCTGTTATTCTATCTTCTTCAAGTTGGTTTCTCTCATGTGAAAGCCATTTCTAGTCTGCAAAGGGCCTGGGAAGGCTACTCTAAGAATAGTGATGGGAGAATAGAGAGGTAGGGTTCTCTTTGCTTTAAGTATAAGGGAAGAATTTGGTGTATTAAAAAGTATAAGAGAAGGAACTGAGGAGGGACAAATGTGCAGGGGTGATCAGAGAGTTCCAATTCCACCAATAGGAATAGAGAACACATGTCATTTACACACTTGCTCCACATCCCTCTCTCTTCTCTTCCCTTGCAGCATCAGCCCCTTAGGAGGTGGGCTGGGGGCAGAGAGATGGACCACTAGCTAACAGTCTTGTGTGTGTGTGTCCCTCTGTGTCTTTGGATGAGCATATACATGCATAAGCCTCCACCTCAGGACTCCTTTAATGCTATAGGCCTAATTGGTACATTTTAATAATAAAGTCTCTTTTCAAATAAGCTCATACCATAATGCTGCATTTTCTTTGGTAAAGCTGAGTGCAACTGGTCTTCAGTAAAATTTCCATTTGCTCTAGGGACTTAAGAGCATTAAATGTCTTACTCTTAACTGAGCACCATTCTAATTAGGAAAAAATTGTATTAGGGAGCCATATGAATGTCTGAGAAGAATGCATTCATTCTTGATTTTGATATTTTAAAATATAGCAGATTGCAGAAATGCAGATTACGATGTGGATATAGTGTTAAAATTGCTTTTGCCATTATAAAGATAAAAATAGCTCTTGGTTCAAATTTCCTGCTGCTTCTTTCTAAATGAAGGAGTTAAATACTGAAAGGCAGGTGGATGCTGACGCTCCTTTAGAAAGAGATGAATAGGGTTGATGGCAGGAGCTACAGGGAAGCTATTGAGGCTGCAGATGCATATGCTGCCCTTACTTCCCACAAAGTTCAAAGTGGGGTGAAGCTGCCCGGGTAATTGGCTATGAAATAGCAAACCCTCTGGATGAAAATGGCCCTTGTACTTAATTGCCCACATTCCGGGCAGTGGGTAGCCACCTGGTTGATTAGTGACCCTACCTATATTCACAACCACCCAAGTTTAAGTGCGAATGCAATTGTTAGGACACTGGCACCAAGTTCAATCAGGGGCCTTGGAGTTTCAATCAGTTCTGACCACCCCAGGTCCAGATCCCCCACCTTCCAGACCTAAGCAGATGGTCCTACAAAGCCTCAAGGCAAAAGCCCATTTTACAATTGAGCAGAATGTGGACATGCATATTTGTAAAATAGCAACTACAATAGCAACAACTGTGATGAGAAAAAGACATTTTATTTGCATAGTACTTAATAATTCGCCAAGCACTTTTCTTCAATTTATATTATGGTCTTCACAAAAAGCTTGTAACGTAGGACTTTTAGTGCCCAATTTTTAGTTGGATAAATTAAGACTTAGTGAAGGTAAGTGAGTTTCACAAGGCTGCATAACTATTAGGCCACAGACCAGACCTCAAATTTGGATCTTTGGGCAAAAAATCCAGTCTCTTTTCAGAAGAGTGTTTTACCTTAATTTTGTCCTCCTTTGCAGTTCTGCAGGACCTAATTCATAATGGCTTTAGCCACAGAATACCTTTGGATGGGAGATAACCATGTGTGAATCATACACAGGTTTACACAGGCTTCCAGTCTGTGAATCAGCCAATCACAATGACTGTCTCTTATTTCATGTGTCATAGCCTATTTTAAGTAGTAACAATGGCTAACACTTAGTGTGTTCCAGTGTTGTACTAAGCATTTCGCATGTATTAACTCATTTAAGCCTTACCTTACAACAACTTTATGAGGTAGGGTTTGTTTGTTTGTTTTGCCAATTCTTCCCTTTATTTTTTCCAGCTTTGTTGAGATATAATTGGCATATAACATTGTGTAACTTTAAGGTATACAACTTGCTGATTTGATACATTTATATATTGCGACATGATTACCAACACAGGGTTAGCTAACACCTTCATGACATCATATAATTACCATTTCTTTTTTGTGGTGAGACTATTTAAGATCTATTCTCCAAGCAACTTTCAAGTATATAGTATGGTATTGTTATCTATAATCACAATTCTGTGCATTAAATTTCCAGAACTTTTTTATCTTATAACTGGAAGTTTCTACCCTGATGGACCTCTCCCCATTTCCCCCAAACCTAAGCCCATGGTAACCACCATTCTACTCTGTTTCTAAGAGTGTGACTTTTTTAG
This sequence comes from Hippopotamus amphibius kiboko, assembly GCF_030028045.1. Classification (NCBI taxonomy): domain Eukaryota; kingdom Metazoa; phylum Chordata; class Mammalia; order Artiodactyla; family Hippopotamidae; genus Hippopotamus; species Hippopotamus amphibius. Next base: position 15,888,079 of record NC_080203.1, on the reverse strand, counting down.
ATTCCCCATATGTGATATCATACAGTATTTGTCTTTCTCTGTCTGACTTATTTCACTTAGCATAGTGTCCCCAAGAACTATCCATGTTATCACAAATGGCAGAATTTCATTCCTTCTCATGGCTGAATAATATTCCATCATATATCATATCTTCTTTATCCATTCATCTGTTGATGGACACCTAAGTTGTTTCTATATCTTGAATATTATTAATAATGCTGCAATAATTAGGAAGGTGCAGATATCTCTTTTATATCCTGTTTTCATTTCCTTTGGATGTATACCAGAAGTGGAATTGCTGGATCATATGATAGTTTTATTTTTAATTTTTTGAGAAAACTCCATATTGTTTTCCATAGTACCAATTTAGATTCCAACAATGGTGCACAAGGGTTCCCTTTTCTCCATATACACCCAAACAATTGTTATTTCTTGTCTTTTTGATGACAGTCATTCTAACAGGTGTTAGGTGATAGCTCGTCATGGTTTTGATTTGCATTTCCCTGTTGATTAGTGGTGTTGAGCACCTTTTCACCCGTCTATCGAACACTTTTACGTCTTTGGAAAAATGTCCATTCAGTTCCTTTGCCCATTTTTAAAATCAGATTTTGTCGCTTTATTGGGCTGTATAAGTTCTTTATATATTTTGGCTATTAACCACTTATCTGACATATGGTTTGCAAATATTTTCTTTCATTCTATAAGTTGCCTTTTCATCTTGCTGACTCTTTCTTTTGCTGTGCAGAAACTTTTAAGTTTAATGTCATCACACATTTATTTTCACCTTTGTTACTTGTGCTTTTTGTTATTATATCCAAAAAATCTTTGCCAAGACCTATGTCAAAGAGCTTTTCCACTGTATTTTATTCTAAGAGTTTTACAGTTTCAGGCCTTACATTTAAGTCTGTAATCCATTTCAAGTTAATTTTTGTGAGTGGTATAAAATAGGAGTCCAATTTCATTTTTCTGCATGCGGTTATCTACTTTTCCCAGCACCATTTATTGAAGAGACTATCCTTTCCTCATTGGGTATTCTTGGCTTTCTTGTCAAATGTTAGTTGACTGTAGATGGGGGGGGGGATATTTCTGGGCTCTTGATTCTGTTCTATTGACCTATATGTCTATTTTTATGCCAGTACAATACTGTTTTGATTACTTACAGCTTTGTAGTGTAGTTTGAAATCAGGAAGTGTGATGCTTTTTTCTTCTTTCCCAGGATTGCTTTAGCTCTTCAGGGTCTTTTGTTGTTCCATACAAATTTTATAATATTTTTTTCTATTTTTGTGAAAAATACCATTGGAATTTTGATAGTGATTGCCTTGAATCTATAGATGGCTTTGGGTTATGTGGACGTTCTAACAAAATACATTCTTCTGACTCATGAACATGGGATATCTATTGTTTGTGTCTTCTTCAATTTCTTTCATCGGTCTTATAGTTTTCAGTGTACAGATCTTTCATCTCCTTGGTTAAATTTATTCCTAACAATTCTAGTGATTTTGTTGCTACTGTAAGTGGAATTATTTTCTTTATTTCATTTTCAGGTATTTCAATTGTTAACATATAAAAATGCAACTGATTTCTGTACATTGATTTTTTTGTATCTTGTAACTTTACCAAGTTCATCGATCAGTTCTAACAGTTTTTTGATTGTCTTTAAATTTTTCTCTGTATAATATCATATCATCTACAAATGAAGACTGAAGACAATTTTACTTCTTCCTTTACAATTTGGATGCCTATTTTTTCTCTTATCTGATTGCTCTAGATAGGACTTTTAGTACAATGTTGAATAAGAGAGGTGAGAGTGGGCACTCTTGTCTTGTTCCTAATCCTGAAGCAAAAGTTTTCAACATTTCACCCTTGAGTATGATGTTAGCAGTGGGCTTGTCATATACGGCCTTTATTTTGTTAAGGTATATTCCTTCTATATTCAGTTTGTTGAGAGTTTTTATCATGAATGGATGTATTTTGACAAATGCTTTTTCTGCATCTATTAAGATGATCATGTGATTTTTATCTTTTATTCTATTAATTAATTTTATTCTATCATCATATTTATTGATTTGCATATGTTGAACCATCCTTGCATCCCAAGGATAAATCCCACTTGATTGTACATATGGTCCTTTCAATGTGCTGTTGAATTTGGTTTTATAATATTGTTGAGAATTTTCCCATCTATATTCATCAGGGATATTGGTCTGTAGTTTTCTTTTCTTGTATTGTCCTTATTTGATTTTGGTATCAGGGTAATACTGGCCTCATAAAATGAGTTTGAAGGTATTCCCTCCTCCTTAATTTTTGGAAGAACTTGAGAAGGATTGGTGTTAATTCTTATTTAAATGTTTGGTAGAATTTACCAGTGAAACCATCTGGTGCTGGGATTTTCTTTGTTTAGAGGATTTTGAATACTAATTCAATTTCCTTACCTGTTATTTGTCTATTCATATTTCTATTCCTTCCTGATTCAGTGTTGGCAAGTTGTATGTTCCTAGGAATTTATCCATTCCTTCTAGATTATCCAATTTGTTGGCATATAATTGTTAACAGTAGTCTCTTATGATCCTTGTAGGTATTTTTTTTATCCCCATTTTACAGTTGAGAAAACTGAGGCACAGATTGAATAACTTGTTCATGGTTATACAGTGACAGAACCAGGATAGAAATCCAGGCCATGTGGTCCCTGAGTCTATACTTTTAGCACCACGCAACATTGCTTCTCTATGGTAGAATTTGGAAATTCATCCATTGGTCTAAGATACTCCCAAAATTGTTCCATATCAATCTTGAAAATGCTCCAGAAGTATGTATCCATTTTACTGAATTGGGAGTGGGAGATGTGAGGGTAGATGGCCAAATGTAATTGCCATGTTGAGGTGAAGGAAGATAAGAAACTAAAATTAGGAAAAAATGGCACCAGGTATTATATTAGTCAGTTCAGCTATGTCTTTCTTCCTGCACTTTTATAATCACTATTATAAAACTTATTTTTCAGGTGAGGAAACTGAGGCTCATTGAGTTTAAGTAAATTACCTAACACAGCCAGAAAGTGGCAGACCCATGATTACAACCCAGACAGTCTTATTTTAGAGCTTAGACACTTAACCACTCTATCAGTGTTACATAATGACAGTCATTAAACATTACCACTTACTGGGCACATGCCACGTGCCAGGCACTGCTTTCAATACTTCATTCTTAGCAGCTCACTTAATCCTCACAGTAACACTGTGAGGCCTGTCTTATCATTATCCCCATTTCAAAGATAAGAAAACACACAGATCCAGTAAGTGGTGAAACCAGGATTTGAACCTCCCCCTTGCTTATATTCATAGCTCTTTCTAATAGAGGGGAGATGGTGGAAAGCTGAGCTTAGCCTGGTACCTGGCAGTGTACCTCATATTTAGATTGGTCACTGCTGGTTATTTGCCTAGCTGACTCTGGGGTTTCAAAAGACACTTGATAAAAAGCAGAAATTTGGATTTTCTCCATAATGAATGGCCCAACAAAAAACAGATTTTGCTACTTCAATGTAACCTTCCTCTTGTTACACAATGGGCCACACTGTGCCCATCTTTGGGTGCCCATGCTATCCAAAACATATTTTTCATCCATGGATGTAGTAGTTATAATATCCATAAATATAGTTATGTAGGAGAAAGTGGGCATTAAATCATTCTTATCTGTTCCTTAAAACAGACCTCCTGAGTATTTCTATTTACTAGCCAGTTTCATTCATTTTATGCAATGGAAAGACCTTAACCTATTCTTTATAAATCAGAACAAAACAATTAATACTCTCAAATTCAATCTTTTGATCCAACCCAATATTCTTCACAGTTACTGAGATTTTTCTGTTTTTTATTTTTCATGTATGCTAAAGATTAGATTTACAATTAAACTGCTATCAATATGGCAGCTGGAAATAAAACAGCAGTGTTTCCAACAACTTAGAAGTTAAGAAATACATTCTAGAACAAGATTGCCAGGCTTCAAATCCCAGCTCTGAAACTAGCTGGAAGACTTTGGGGTGGTTACGTAACCAGTCTTTGCCTGCATTACCCAGCTGTAAAATGAGAATAATAACACTCTTGCCTTGTAGACATTATTGTTAGGATTGAATGAGTAAATACATATAAGTGGTTTTAACAGTATTTCAATGGTAAATTCTCATTACATTGTAGCTGTTATTTTTATTAGTCAAGGCCACAGAAGAGAAAAATTTGAGAGGTCCCGAAGGACTATTACCAATCCTGTTTTCCTTTGCTGGAAGACAGGTGAGGGTCGGTTATATCTTGAGGCAATAAAGGGGAATAAGTGTGTTAAGCTGGGACTGCGCAGGTTGAGATATGCAAGTTGGTATGCGATTAGTGTCTTAGATCGCAGAATGGCCTTGAGGTGGCGGCCACTGTCTAGAAAGAATGCCATGTTCTAGAATAATTGCATCAGGATTTCTGACCTTGCTGTTGACCAAAGAATTGTTAGACCTGAGGTCTAGAACAGGTTCTGACACAGATGAACTGCACATTAAATGTTGAATGTACAATATATACAATATATTTAAACACACCAGTTAATAAATTAGAGCACATATTTTATCACTTTCTTTTTTTTTTTTTTTTGTGTACATTTCCTCCTAGTTTTTTTTTATTTTATTTTTTTTTATTTTTTTGGGGGTACACCAGGTTCAATCATCCGTTTTTATACATATATCCCCATATTCCCTCCCTTTCTTGACACCCCCCCCGAGTCCTCCCCACCCTCCCTGCCCCAGTCCTCTAAGGCATCTTCCATCCTCGAGTTGGACTCCCTTTGTTATACAACAACTTCCCACTGACTATTTTACACTTGGTAGTATATATATGTCTGTGCTACTCTCTCGCTTCTTCTCAGTTTCCCCTTCACCCCCCGCCCCCTCCCATACCTCGAGTTCTCCAGTCCATTCTCTGTATCTGCTTCCTTGTTCTTGTCACTGAGTTCATCAGTACCATTTTTAGATTCCGTATATGTGAGTTAGCATACAATATTTGTCCTTCTCTTTCTGACTTACTTCACTCTGTATGACAGATTGTAGTTCTATCCACCTCATGACATATAGCTCCATCTCATCCCTTTTTATAGCTGAGTAATATTCCATTGTATATATATGCCACATCTTCTGTATCCATTCATTTGTTGATGGGCATTTAGGTTGCTTCCATGTCCTGGCTATTGTAAAGAGTGCTGCAATAAACATTATGGTACAAGTTTCTTTTGGGATTATGGTTTTCTTTGGGTATATGCCCAGGAGTGGGATGACTGGATCATATGGTAGTTCTATTTGTAGTTTTTTAAGGAACCTCCAAATTGTTTTCCATAGTGGCTGTACCAACTTACATTCCCGCCAACAGTGCAGGAGAGTTCCCTTTTCTCCACACCCTCTCCAACATTTGTTGTTTCCAGACTTTGTGATGATGGCCATTCTGATTGGTGTGAGGTGATACCTCATTGTGGCTTTGACTTGCATTTCTCTGATGATTAGTGATGTTGAGCATCTTTTCATGTGTTTGTTGGCCATCTGTATGTCTTCTTTGGAGAAATGTCTATTTAGGTCTTCTGCCCATTTGTGGATTGGGTTATTTGCTTTTTTGGTATGAAGCTGCATGAGCTGCTTGTATATTTTGGAGGTTAATCCTTTGTCCGTTGTTTCATAGGCAATTATTTTTTCCCATTCTGAGGGTTGCCTTTTAGTCTTGTTTATGGTTTCTTTTGCTGTGCAAAAGCTTTTAAGTTTCATGAGGTCCCATTCATTTATTCTTGATTTTATTTCCATGATTCTAGGAGGTGGGTCAAAAAGGATGTTGCTTTGATGTATGTCAAAGAGTGTTCTGCCTATGTTTTCCTCGAGGAGTTTTATAGTGTCTGGCCTTACATGTAGGTCTTTAATCCATTTGGAGTTTATTTTTGTGTATGGTGTTAGGAAGTGTTCTAATTTCATTCTTTTACATGTTGCTGTCCAATTTTGCCAGCACCACTTATTGAAGAGGCTGTCTTTTTTCCATTGTATACGCGTGCCTCCTTTGTCAAAGATAAGGTGCCCATATGTGTTTGGGCTTACTTCTGAGTTCTCTATTCTATTCCATTGATCTTCCTTTCTATTTTTGTGCCAGTACCATACTGTCTTGATCACTATGGCCTTGTAGTATAGTTTGAAGTCAGGAAGCCTGATTCCACCAACTCCATTTTTCCTTCTCAAGATTGCTTTGGCTATTCGGGGTCTTTTGCGTTTCCATACAAATCTTAAGATTTCTTGCTCTAGTTCTGTGAAAAATGCCATTGGTAATCTGATCGGGATTGCATTAAATCTGTAAATTGCTTTGGGTAGTACAGTCATTTTCACGATGTTGATTCTTCCAATCCAGGAACATGGTATGTCCCTCCATCTGTTTGTGTCGTCTTTGATTTCTTTCATCAATGTCTTAAAGTTTTCTGCATACAGATCTTTTGCCTACTTAGGCAGGTTTATTCCTAGGTATTTGATTCTTTTTGTTGCAATGGTGAATGGGAGAGTTTCCTTAATTTCTCTTTCTGCTCTTCCGTTGTTAGTGTATAGGAATGCAAGAGATTTCTGTGCATTAATTTTGTATCCTGCTACTTTACTAAACTCATCAATGAGTGCTAGCAGTTTTCTGGTAGAGTCTTTAGGGTTTTCTATATATAGTATCATGTCATCTGCAAAGAGTGACAATTTTACTTCTTCTTTTCCAATTTGGATTCCTTTAATTTCTTTTTCTTCTCTGATTGCTGTGGCTAACACTTCCAAAACTATGTTGAATAACAGTGGTGAGAGTGGACACCCTTGTCTTGTTCCTGTTCTTAGAGGGAATTCTTCCAGTTTTTCCCCATTGAGAACAATGTTGGCTTTTGGTTTCTCATATATGGCTTTTATGATGTTGAGGTAATTTCCTTCTATGCCCATTTTCTGGAGAGCTTTTATCATAAATGGATGTTGAACTTTGTCAAAAGCTTTTTCTGCATCTATTGAAATGATCATATGGTTTTTATCCTTCAATTTGTTGATATGATGTATCACGTTGATTGATTTGCGTATATTGAAGAATCCTTGCATCCCAGGGATAAACCCCACTTGATCGTGGTGTATGATTTTTTTAATGTGCTGTTGCAGTCTGTTAGCTAGTATTTTGTTGAGGATTTTTGCATCTATATTCATCAGTGATATTGGTCTGTAGTTTTCTTTTTTTGTGACATCTTTGCCTGGTTTTGGTATCAGGGTGATGGTAGCCTCATAGAATGAGTTTGGGAGTGCTCCGCCTTATGCAATATTTTGGAAGAGTTTGAGAAGGATAGGTGTTAACTCTTCTCGAAATGTTTGATAGAATTCGCCTGTGAATCCATCTGGTCCTGGGCTTTTGTGTGTTGGGAGATTTTTAATCACTGCCTCAATTTCCGTACTTGTGATTGCTCTGTTCATGGTTTCTATTTCTTCCTGGTTCAGTCTTGGAAGATTGTATTTTTCTAAGAATGTATCCATTTCTTCCAGGTTATCCAATTGATTGGCATATAGTTGCTTGTAGTAGTCTCTCATGATGTTTTGTATTTCTGAGGTGTCCGTTGTGACTTCTCCTTTTTCATTTCTAATTCTGTTGATTTGCATCTTCTCCCTTTTTTTCTTGATGAGTCTGGCTAATGGTTTATCAATTTTGTTAATCTTCTCAAAGAACCAGCTTTTAGTTTTATTTATTTTTCTTATGGTTTCTTTCCTTTCTTTTTCATTTATTTCTGCTCTGATCTTTATGATTTCTTTCCTTCTGCTCGCTTTGGGGTTTCTTTGTTCTTCTTTCTCTAGTTGTTTGAGGTGTAAGGTTAGGTTGTTTATTCGATCATTTTCTTGTTTCTTAAGGTAGGACTGTATTGCTATAAACTTCCCTCTTAGAACTGCTTTTGCTGCGTCCCATAGGTTTTGGGTTGTTGTGTTTTCGTTGTCATTTGTTTCTAGATATTTTTTGATTTCCTCTTTGATTTCTGTAGTGATTCCTTGGTTGTTTAGGAGTGAATTGTTTAGCCTCCATGTGTTTGTCTTTTTTGCAGTTTTTTTCCTGTAATTGATATCTAGTCTCATGGCGTTGTCGTCTGAGAAGATGCTTGATATGATTTCAATTTTCTTGAATTTGCTGAGGTTTGATTTGTGACCCAAGATGTGATCTATCCTGGAAAATGTTCCGTGTGCACTTGAGAAGAAAGTGTAGTCTGTCGTTTTTGGATGGAATGTCCTATAAATATCAATTAAGTCGAGATGGTCTAATGTGTCATTTAAAGCTTGTGTGTCTTTATTGATTTTCTGTTTGGATGATCTGTCCATTGATGTAAGTGGGGTGTTCAAGTCTCCCACTATAATTGTGTTACTGTCGATGTCCCCTTTTATAGCTGTTAGCATTTGCCTTATGTATTGAGGTGCTCCTATATTGGGGGCATAGATATTTACCATTGTGATATGTTCTTCTTGGATGGATCCCTTGATCATTATGTAGTGCCCTTCCTTGTCTCTTGTAATAGTCTTTACTTTCAAGTCTAATTTGTCTGATATGAGTATTGCTACTCCAGCTTTCTTTTGACTTCCATTTGCATGGAATATCTTTTTCCATCCCTTCACTTTCAGTCTATATGTATCCCTTGGTCTGAAGTGGGTTTCTTGTAGGCAGCATATAGAAGGGTCTTGTTTTTGGATCCATTCAGCCAGTCTGTGTCTTTTGGTTGGAGCATTTAGTCCATTTACATTTAAAGTGATTATTGACATGTGTGTTCCAATTACCATTTTCTTAATTGTTTTGGGTTTGTATTTGTAGGTCTTTTCCTTTTCTTGTGTTTCCTACTTAGAGAAGTTCCTTTAGCACTTGTTGTAAGGCTGGTTTGGTGGTGCTGAATTCTCTTAACTTTTGCTTGTCTGGAAAGCTTTTGATTTCTCCCTCAAATCTGAATGAGATTCTTGCTGGGTAGAGTATTCTTGGCTGTAGGTTTCTCTCTTTCAGGACTTTCAGTATATCCTGCCATTCCCTTCTGGCCTGCAGAGTTTCTGTAGAAAGGTCAGCTGTTATCCTGATGGGTTTTCCCTTATATGTTGTTTGTTGCTTTTCTCTTGCTGCTTTTAATATGTTTTCTTTGTGTTGAATTGTCGTTAGTTTGATTAATATGTGTCTTGGTGTATTTCTCCTTGGGTTTATTCTGTATGGGACTCTCTGTGCTTCTTGGACTTGGTGAATTATTTCCTTTCCCATGTTGGAGAAGTTTTCCACTAGAACCTCTTCAAAGATTTTCTCAGACCCTTTCTTGTTTTCTTCTTCTTCTGGGATGCCTATAATTCGAATGTTGGTACGTTTAAGATTATCACTGAGGTCTCTGAGGCTGTCTTCTAGTCTTTTTATTTTTTTATCTTTTTCCTGCTCTGTGGCGTTTATTTCTCCCATTCTATCTTCCAACTCACTTATTCGTTCTTCTGCCTCAGTCATTCTGCTGGTTAGAGCATCTAGAGTATTTTTAATTTCAGTTATTTTGTTATCCATTGCTGTTTGTTTTTCTGAGTTCTTATGAACTGTTTCTTGTACTTTCTCTATTTTGTTATCGAGATTTTGTATCATTTTTACTATCATTACTCTAAATTCTTTTTCAGGCATTTTTCCTATTTCCTCCTCATTTATTTGGTCTTGTGGGTTTTTTTCCTGCTCCTTTGCCTGCATGGTGTTTCTTTGTTTCCTCATGGTTGTCCAAGCTTTTGGGGTTGCTTGTCCTGGTGATAGAGGTGTTTATAGAAGACTGTCCAAGCCTCAGACTAATGTCCAAGTATTGGATTAGACGAATATTCAGTCTCAGATGATGAAGACTACACCACAGTTGCCCACTCTTGAGAAAAGAAATCTACTTCGACATTTCATTGGTGATATAATGGGAACCTCCTACCGTCTTCCATCTAGTCGCATGTTGAAAGGCCCAAATAACATTCTTGTGAAGGTGGTTCCTTCTTAGTCTAACTTAGAACCTTACGGCATAAGACTTGGAAGGTCATTTATACCTACCAGCTATCACTTTCTAATGTCAACAACATGAAGATTACTCAATCTCTTTGCATAAATAGCCTACCATCTAATTGAGAAGGCTTAATGGTGTAGATTTTATTGATTTCCTTTCCTTTGTTGTTGCACGTACCTTCTTCCCTACCAGTGCTTACTGGGATCATTTCCCAACAGACTACTTGCACTGGAATCCTATTTCAAGGTCTGTACTGATGAGGGGAACTCAAACCAAGATAGAAAAATAGTATGTGCTATAAAATACTCAGAAACCATTTACCTGATCTATGAAAATAAAATTCCCATTTTTCTCCTCAAACTCTTCTTCCTCTAATGTAGAACTGGAAGGGTAGAGCTCTTGCTCTGCATATTGTTTTCTGTTGCTCCCTTTCACTTTTTCTTGCTCTCTCACTCTTCCATAGCAAGTAAGGCAAGACTTGAAGATTTCAGGGAACTAGGCAGACTTCTCTGGGTAGCAGACCTCTAGTGGATTATGTCAACTTTCTTCTCCTTTCCTGTGAGAGGTACACAAAAGTACATTACATCATCTAGGTCAAATATTATAATATACAATCGCATCTTTATATTTAAGCACATTTGAGGCTCTCCTAGACAAGAATATTGAGATCCAAATATATTTTGGGAGAAGGCATTTCATCACCACTACACGTAGTGTTTTCCCTCAGATACTTAGCTGATTCTGGCCCAAGACTCACCTTGGGATTTGGCTTAAAATTCATAAGACTTATTGCTTTCTCCAGTTAAGTGAGGGTTATATTAGATGGAAGGTTACTTAGGTAAAGAAACAGAGTGTTTTTCATGATATAAACATTAGTAAGGAATTACATATGTGGTCCAAACACACATCCACATAGGCTTGCTCTTCACAGCTCCCACGACAGGAACACAGTCTCTCACTCTAGGTCTCCCTTGACAAGTTATTTATTTTTTTGTGTCATAAGATGTAGTCACTGAACCAAGGCCTTGAGTGCAACACTCATATTTTCACTTTTGTTCCATTCATTTCTAAAAAATCAATTCTAAATGTATTCTAGTGCATGAATAAGAGGAGATTAATAATGATTCCATTGTGCACCTTCACAAATCTAGTGAGGTTTTCAGTTTTTTAGAAGCCTTAGCAACTCATTCTATATAAATTGAGTAGGGGGTTCAGCTCTGTCAGTGTTTCATGGGTTGCTATATTTCTCCTAAGGCTGTCATAGGTAAGAAAGAAAGTACAGATCTAATTTATCTTGGGCTCGTAGCCCTGTGAAGAATACAACTTGATCAAAATTGGCTTGTATTTCACAAAAGTCCAGGACCATGCTTTTGAAGAGGAGGGAAAACTCCCAAAGACATTCTGTGAAGCCACCATCACCCTGATACCAAAACCAGACAGAGACACCACCAAAAAAGAAAACTATAGGCCATTATTTTTGATGAACATAAATGCAAAAATTCTCAACAAAATATTAGCAAACTGAATCCAATAACACATAAAAAAGATTGTAGACCACAACTAAGTTGGATTCATCCCAAGTTCACAATAATGGTTCAACATACGTGAATCAATCAATGTGTTACACTACATCAACAAAAGAAAAGACAAAAACCACATGATCATCTCAATAGATGCAGAAAAAGCATTTGATAAAATTCAACATCCATTCATGAAAAAATCTCTTACTGAAGTGGGTATAGAAGGAATATATCTCAACATAATAAATGCTATTTATGACAAACCCATAGCCAATATAATAGTCAATGGTGAAAAACCAAAAGCCTTCCTGCTAAAATCTGGAACAAGACAAGGATGCTCACTCTCACCATTTCTATTCAACATAGTATTGGAAGTCCTAGCCACAACAATCAGACAAGAAAAAGAAATAAAAGTTATCCAAATTGGGAGGGAAGAGGTAAAATTGTCATTATATGCATATGGCATGATACTATATATAGAAGACAATAAAGACTTCACACAAAAACTACTAGAACTGATAAACGAATTCAGCAAGGTAGCATAATACAAGATTAGCATTCAGAAATTGGCTGCATTTCTTTACACTAATAATAAAATATCAGAAAGAGGATGTAAAAAAACAATACCTTTTAAAATCACATAAAGAATACTTAGGCATAAACCTGACCAAGGAGGTGAAATACTTATATGCTGAGAAGTATAAAACATTAATAAAGAAACTGAGGATGATTCAAAGAAATGGGAAGATATCCCATGCTCTTGGATTGGAAGAATTAGTATTGTTAAAATGGCCATACTACCCAAAGCCATCTGCAGATTTAATGTGATCTCTATCAAATTACCCATGACATTTTTCACAGAACTAGAACAAATAATCATAAAATTTATATGGAACCATAAAAGATCCAGAACTGCGAAAGCAATTCTGAGGAAAAGGAACAAAGCGTGAGGCGTAACCCTCCCAGACTTCAAACAGTACTACAAAGCTACAGTAATCAAAACAGTGTGGTATTGGCACAAAAACAGACATATGGATCAATGGAATAGAATAGAGAGCCCAGAAATAAATCCACACACTTATGGTCAATTAATCTTTGACAAAGGAGACAAGAATAAACAATGGGAAAAAGACAGTCTCTTTAGCAAGTGGTGTTGGGAAAGCTGGACAGCTGCATGTAAATCAATGAAGTTCAAACACACCCTCACACCACATACAAAAATTAACTCAAAGTGGCTTAAAGTCTTAAATATAAGACATGACACTATAAAACTCTTAGAAGAGAACATTGGCAAAGCATTCTTTTTTTTTTAACATTTATTTATTTATTTGATTGAGCTGGGTCTTAGTTGCAGCACATGGGATCTTCATTGTGGTATGCAGGATCTTCGTTGCAGTGTGCGGGATCTTCGTTGTGGCATGTGGGATCTTTTCTTGTCAGTTGTAGCATGCAGGATCTTTTCTTAGTTGCGACATGCAGGCTCTTAGTTGCAGCATGAAAGTTTCCTGATCATGGATTGAACTTGGCCCCCCTGCATTGGGAGTGTGGAGTCTTAACCACTGGACCACCAGGGAAGTCCCACATAGGCAAAACATTCTCTGACATAAATTGTACCAATGTTTTCTTAGGTCAGTCTTCCAAAGCAATAGAAATAGAAGCAAAAATAAAGAAATGGGACTTAATCAAACTTACAAGCTTTTTCACAGCAAAAGGAAAGCATAAACAAAACAAAAAGACGATCTACAGATTGGGAGAAAATATTTGCAAATTATGCAATTGGCAAGGGATTAATTTCCAAAATATATGAACAGCTCATACAGCTCAATATCAAAAAAGAGCAGTAGTTTTAAGGAAAGTATGTCACTGAAAACTCTCTCCAGCTTGGTTCCCATAGACTTTGTGGGATTTGGTAGGCCTGATAAATGGAGAACCTCTTTTCTACCCGAGACTGGAACTAAAAGATTTAGACGTACAGATGGCCAACAGGCACCAGAAAAGATGCTCATCACTAATTATTCAAGAATTTCAAATCAAAACTACAATGAGACACCATCTCATACCAGTCAGAATGGCCATCATTAAAAAGTCTACAAATAACAAATGCTGGAGAGGGTGTGGAGAAAAGGGAACCCTCGTCCACTGTTGGTGGGAATGTAGGTTGGTGCAGCCACTATGGAGAACAGTATGGAAGTTCCTCAAAAAAACTACAAATAGAGTTGCCATATGATCCAGCAATTCCACCCCTGGGCATATATCTGGACAGAACTATAATTCAAAAAGATACATGCATCCCTATGTTCATAGCAGCACTATTCACAATAGTCAAGACATTAAAACAACCTAAATGGCCATTGACAGATGAATGGATAAAGAAGATGTGGTACATATATACAATGGAATACTACTCAGCCACAAAAAGAAATGAAATAATGCCATTTGCAGCAACATGGATGGACCTAGAGATTATCATATTAAAGGAACTAAGTCAGACAGAGAAAGGCAAGTATCATATGATATCACTTATATGTGGAATCTTAAAAAATGATACAAATAAACTTATTTATGAAACAGAAATAAACTCACAGACATAGAAAACAAACATAGTTACCAAAGGGAATAGTGGCAAGGGAGGGAGAGAGAGAAATTTGGAGTTTGGGATTAACATATACACACTACTTTATGTAAAATAGATAAAGAAGGGCCTACTGTATAGTACAGGGAATTATACTCAACATCTTGTAATAACATAATGGAAAAGAATCTGAAAAAGAATATACATATATATATTTCAATCACTTTGCTGTACACCTAAAACTAACACAACATTGTAAATTAACTATACTTCAATTAAAAAATGGTTATGAAAAAATGAAGGAAAAGATGTTACTGGAAAATACATAACAATTGCAGAATTGCAGCAACTTAGCATTGAGAGAAAAACCTGGAAGTCACCCAGTCCAGTGTCCTAACCAATGCAATATTCTTCTCTTAGTGTTCTGTTTGAGTACTTCCAGTTATGTCATCCTTACCACCTCCTCAAGGCAGCTATTCCATATCTGGATAGCTCTAACACTTAGAAAATTATTCCTTATGCTGAGCCATTTTCCCTGTAATGCATATAAAGATGATAGAAAAAAATTAAGCAAGCCATTTCCTAACAAAAGATGTCAAGGTACTGTCTTTATGATGAACAACTCATGTTAAAACAATTTAATTTCCTTCTGTGACAGACTTGCAGGTTTTGAATAAAGAAGAGAGAAATCAGCATAGGACACATCTGGACTTCACTAAAGCTTTGTGGATCCGCAAGGCATTTTCATTAATGAGTTTGGGATATCACTCCTGGGTTGTACTATTATATGAGTCTTATTCCAAGGGTATGAAATGACACTTTGGGAGGAATCTGGGACAACATATTCCAGAGACCACATAGGTTTGTTTCAGAGCTTTTAAATTTTTTCCTGCAAAGTCTTGAATGAGAAAAATAAGAGAATTCCTACTACATTTGCAGAAGATATCACATTGGGAAATGGGGCTGGCTGGAGGGTAGGGGAAATAAAAGCTGAAAATTCCTTGCAAGGCAAGAGAAAAATCCAGGGTGACCTTGAGCAATTAGAAAAATGGTCTGTCAGAAAGAAGCTGACATTTGATGTTCAACAGGGACAGTTGTGGGCAATCTGTGTGCTCCCCAAATCCAAACCACATGAATACCTGCTGAGGAATTGCTGGTGGAAATATCACTCTGAATCACACCTTGAATAGCTGGAAACAAGACAGGGCTATTGTTTAAAAGGCTAGTATGGGCCTGGGTTTTGTGAGCAGAGTTATGATGTACAAAAGCCAGGCAATAATTCTCCTACCATATATTCTGTATTAATAGGGACTTTATTAGACACACTCCAACATTCAGCATGTTGGTCTTCATACAAAACATGAAATTAGAAAAGCTGGAGAGACTATCAAGGTAAAAGGGATAGAAAGCAGTCCTAGAGAATATGTGAGAAAAGTTGAAATGAGTAAATTTATTAAAAGAAAGACTCAGTGTTGATTCCTCAATTGCCTTTCTTTCAGCTGATTTCTCCACAGTCACCTGACCATAATACCTCTTCTCCACATTACTCATGAATTTCTATCTAAAGATGTCCTTGTTAAGACCTGTTCACCAGGATATGTCAAATTTGTGTTAAACTCTTTCTTATGTTTGGTCATGTGCTGTGTAGATAAGCCAGAGTGGAGGAAAACATTTGGTGCTAAATGATATGCCTTGTATATAACACTGTTATAGCAATCATCACACTGATAGCTAAAAGGGCTGGCATATAATAGGTACCTAGTGACTGTATGTTGCATGAAGCAGTGGAAAGAGGAAGTTGCCTAATTTTCTTCCTCAAATCTGAGTTCCTCTCTGTCAAAATTGAGTTAATATAAGAATGCTGTGAGGCAGAATATGATTAATTATAAACTGTAAGTTGCCTGTTGCAGGGAGGAATTGCAAGGAATCTCTAGAAATACACTTAGTAGAAAGTGAAGATGTAAATCTAGGGCAGTATTATTGATGTCTCTAATTGGTGACGTGCTAATATGATTTAAGATAATTATTTGTTTTGCTAATAATCCAACTTAATTAACCTGCCTGAATGTGTCTCAAGCACCTTGCATAATACCTGGTACGTATCAGATGTCAGATACATGCTAGTTATTGTTTTATGAATTTCAGAATATTTCTTAAATTAAACTAGTTATACTGGCATTGATTTCCTTGATTAAGTATTGACATTTCATGCTGTGCTCCGAAGTCTACTGAAAACATACTGTAAGAATTCATTCAACTAACCTCCAAAACATAGAATCAAATGGCTATCTAGTTTAACCATTGAGAACTGTTCAATTTGAAAATCTACTGAAGTGCTTTCCTACTAAGATCAGGTATAAAGCAAGGATATCACCTCTCACCAGTCTTTTTCAATATGATAGTGGAAGTCTTTGCTAATGCAATAAGGCAAGAAAAGGAAATAAAAGGTATATAGACTGGGAAGGAAGAAATAAAACTATCCTTGTTCATAGATGACATGGTCATTTATGTAGAAAATCGGAAAGAATCAAAAAAAATACTCCTAAAACTAATAATTGATTATAGCAAGGCTTCAGGATACAAGGTTAATATATAAAAATCATTTTCCTATATGTCAGCAATGAAAAAGTGGAATTTGAAATAAAAAAATAACATTTATATTAGCACCCCAAGTAGTGCAATACTTAGGTATAACTCTAGCAAAATATATATAAGGTATATATGAGGAATACTACAAAACTCTGATGAAGAAATTGAAGAACTAAATAAATGGAGAGATATTCCATGTTCATGCATAGAAAGACTCAAAATCTTCATGATGTCAGTTCTTCCCAACTTGAACTATAGATTCAATGCAATCCCAAACAAAATCCCAGCAAGTTATTTAATGGATATTGGCAAGCTGATTCTAAAGTTTATACGGAGAGGCGAAAGACCTAGAATAGCCAACCCAATATCGAAGAAGAACAAAGTCAAAGGATTGGCATTACGTGACTTTGAGACTAACAGTAAAGCTACAGCAGTCAAGACAGTGTGGTATTGGTGAAAGAATAGACAGAGCAATAGAACAGAATAGAGAGCCCAGAAATAGATCCACCTAAATATAGTCAACTGATCTTTGACAAAAGAGTGAAGGCAATACAATGAAGCAAATGTAGTCTTTTCAACAAATAATGCTGGAACAATTGGAAATTGACATGTGAACAATAGATTTAGACACACACATTACATCTTTCCCAATAATTATCTCAAAATGGATCATAGACCTAAATGTAAAACACAAAATTATAAAACTCCTAGTTGATAACATAGGAGAATACCTAGATGACTTTGGGTATGGTGATGCCTTTATATACAACACCAAAGTCATCATCCATGAAATAAATAATCAATAAGCTGGACTTTATTAAAATTAAAATATTCTGTTTTGTGAAAGACAATGTCAAGAGAATTAGAAGACAAACCGCAGACTAGGAGTCAAATTTGCAAAAGACACATCTGACAAAGAACCATTATCCAAAATATACAAAGAACTCAGAAAACCCAACAATAAGAAACAAACAACCTGATTAAAAAATAGGTCAAAGATTTTAACAGACACCTCACCAAAAAAGATATACAGATGGCAAGTAAGCATATGAAAAGATGCTCCACATCATATGTCATCGGGGGAATACAAAAGTGAGATACCACTACACACATATACAATGGTCAAAATCTGGAACACTGACACCAGCAAATGCTGGTGAGGATGTGGAGCAACAGGAAGCTTCATACATTGCTGGTGAGAATGCAAAATGGTACAGCCAGTTTGAAGACACTTTGGAAGTTTCTTACAAATCTAAACATACTCTTACCATTTGATCCAGCAATCTCTCATCTTAATATTTACCCAGAGGAACTGAAACTTATGTTCACACAAAAACCTGCATGTGGATGTTTGTAGTAGCTTTATTTATCCTTGACAAAACTTGGAAGCAACCAAGATGCCCTTCAGTAGTTCAATGGATAAATAAATGGTGGTACATGCAGAGAATGCAATATTATTCAGTACTTAAAAGAAATGAGCTATCAAACCATGAAAAGATATGGAGGAACCTTAAATGTTACGCTATTACCTAGAAAGAAGCCAGTCTGAGAAGGCATACTTTATGATTCCAACTGTATAACATGCTGGAAAAGACAAAACCATGGAGACAGTAAAAAGATTAGTGTTTGCCAGCGGGGAGAGATGAATAAGCAGAGCATAGAGGATTTGGGGGGCAGTGAAAATACTCTATATGATACCATAATGTTGGATACATGTAATTATACATTTGTCCAAATCCATAGAATGTACAACACCACAATGAACCCTAATGTAAACTGTTGACTTTGGGTGATTATGATTTGTCAATGTAGGTTTATCAACTTTAGTAAATATAGCACTCTGGTGAGTAATATTGCAAATAGGAGAGACAATGCATGTGTGAGTTCAAGAGGTATATAGGAAATCTCCACTATATGATGTTTCCTTTTGAGAATGTATGTCTTTTTGATTAATATTTTTAAAAATATCACACTAGTTCTCTCACACTACTTTCCTCTCAGTTTTCCTGTGAACTTAAAACTACTCTACAAAAATAAAGTCCTTTAAAAAGTCCACTGAAGCTAAGGTTCCGTGAGTCAACTTGAGGGAACCCCACCATTAATCCCTCTCGAACAATGGAATTAAGTACTTTCTTAATACTTCCAATATTAGAGGATACTATCAGTAGACATTTTTGCATTTAGCAATGATCTTTAACTAAATGGTAAATTTTTGATGTCTTTATAACTGAGAGCTATCCTAGGTGCCTGTGGTAACTGTACTCATTGAAGATAAAGCTTACTATAGATGATAACAATGTAAATCAGGAGGAGATATTTTTAGTTGAAATAAAAAGGAAATGTTTTGATGCTTTGTAATGTAAATTTAAACTAGGTTGAGTTCCCTAGTTTTGTTGACACTTGCACTCTGTGAAATTGTTTGAGAGTGCAGATGACTGTGGAGAAGTGATTGCGGATGTAAATGGCCAGTCTGTGAGGAACAGCACGTTTTCTTCACCACCACGCCCACCCAGGTGGGTGCAATTCAGCTCAGTTTATCCCCAGTGAAAGGAAGATTCCTTGAGCAATAGTTGCAGTATACTCTGCCATTAGAGCTTTGTTTGAGAAATCTGAAGAGGAAATTCTTGTTCTTTATGTGCCATTCCTTCATCCTGAGGCAAGAAGCAGAATCCTCAATTGCCTTGTAATCTCAAATATTTGTAATTGATCATTGTTCCTGGAGAGTTTTGAACAGAATTAGTGTGATATTTTTAAAAATATTAATCAAAAAGACATACCTTCTCAAAAGGAAACATCATGTAGTAGAATTTTACTGTGCTACAATTAGGGTGATCACTCATCCTGGTTTGCTCTGGACTCTCCCATATTTAGAAGTGGAAGTCCTGCCTCCTGGGAAACTCTGCAGTCCTAGGCAAACTGAGACATTTGGTCACCCTGGACGTTTGGTCATCTGACCAAATAACACTAATCGATACTGTGACCTTGGGTAATTTACTTCTCTCCAGGCCTCAGCTTTCACCTCTGTGAAATAGGGGAATTGGGATGGACCCTCTCTAAGTGCCATGATTCTATGGAAGTGCATCCTCTGCGTCTGACTCGGTACCTGATCTTGAACAGAGGTCTTGAGATGGTTGCAAGGCCAAAGTTGTTCTCCCTGATACTGTTCCCCAAAGCTACATAAGGTCTCAAAACACTCCTACCTTTCTTGAATAAAGAACTAGACCATCATGAACCAAGCATTTATGTGGATTTATCTACAAAGCTACTTTTATTTTACATCCATACTATTTTCTTGAGGTAGTGATTTCCAGAATATTGCTTCCCATTTTATAAAGTGCTGGATCCACTTTGCATTCTAAACTTGCTGCTTTGCTACTTTTTTTTTCTCCAAGCTTTAAATTATCTTCCCTAGTCCTCTGACACTCTGACTCTTAGTAGTTTTGGTGAACAAGTCCATGTTCATATTAACCACAATTCTTGTTCAATGCTGTAACCCCACATGCCTGGTTTATAGTGTGTAGTTGATGAATTGTTGATGAATGAACAAAGGATTCTCTGAGAGTCTTTCTTTGTCTGTAAATGGAATAATTATACCTACCCTCAAGGGTTGTCATGGGGATTAAATGAGATTATGTATTGGCAAGTGTCTAAGATACCTGTCTCATAGTAAGCACTAAGGAAATGTCATGCCCCTTCCCAGGTATTCCCACTCACTGATCTAGCACCTTCTCTATTATTATCACCCTTTCCCCTATTTCTCCAACTTTCTGGGGCACACTGCCACCAAACATTCTTACCTTCCTGATCTTTCCACTTGGAGTTCATCTCTCCTTCCTCTGCACTTTCACAGAATTCTAGAATATTATTTACTTAATTCTGCTTTATGCTACAAGGTCTAAACTATTCTGTAGTCTGTTCTGTGGTGCTGGGACTGAGACTTTGCAAACCATGTTTCTGCTGGGCTTGCTAGCTCTCTCTTAGCCTTTACCATTGGGGCGGCAAGAGGGAGACTACAAGGCTGTAGTTTGTTCTCAGTGACCTTCCTGCTTGCTTGCTAATCCTGTGAGCATCATCCCAGTCTTGCTTCTTCACCCTGGCAGCGGTTGTACCTTCTGTGGCCCCAAGTTAATCCAGTTTGCAGTTTCTCCACCAGTCACAGAACAAGCTTCATTGAATTCCCCTTCACCCCACCCACCCTTGACCCCAAAGACATCATCATCAGCCAGTACCCTCTTCTCAGAGGCTTGGATCCCAAACCCACAGGACACCTTCTCTGACTTTAGAGACGTCAGTCCCAGCTGAGCAGCACTCCCTCCTCAAATATTTCAGTTTCAGCTCTATGGGGTCCCTCTTCCAAGCTTCTAAGTCTCAGTGGTTCCAACTTTTCCCTTTTTTCCCCCATTCCTAAGGGTGGTAGCTTCTTCCTGTAGTCCTACATCTGTAGTCTGTTAGAGTTCTCATTTTCTCTTTTCAGTCATCTAGGTAGTAACTTTAGGCCTAGTTAATAATTCTTTATACTAAATTCTTTCTTCTGAAATAACTGGTGTGATTTCTGTCTCTGACTGCACCCCTGATAACTATAAGGGGGATGATTGGAGGACCAACGCTACTATTTTCCTTGAGATTCTTGAGGGTAGGACCTTTCTTATTCATCTTCATTCATTTCTTCCAACTTCCTCCATACCCACTGAATCTCAGACAACATCTGACATATAGCCAGTGTTCAATTAAGATTTGTTGATTTTTTTGTTGTTGATTTGGTAAAACCAATAAAACTGTTTCATTCTGGCACAACTCAGCCTGAGTCATAAATAACCTTTTTTTTTTCTTCCAAGCAGATGAACTCAAGTATATAAAAGCAAAATCATCGACCTAAAAGTGTGTCTGTGAATGAACCTATTAAACCTGCCTTTCTCAAAGTGCGGTTCTAGAACACATCACAATCTTTTTTTTTTTTTTTAAACAGTTTCCTGGGTGATTCTCAGAAATTCTATAATAATAATATTTGGACCAGTATCAAGCATTTGGCTCAAGAGTGATTTGGAGCCCATATACATGGCATACTCACATCTCTGGGCCTTTGGATAGATTCTTTCCTCATTCTTGAAACATTTCTCACCCTCTTTCTTTGAGCCCTCCCTTCCTCCCAAGGCAGGGTCTAGTGCCGCCTCTCTTGCTCATGGCAGTCATTACATGGTTTATCACTAATTCTGCCCTCCTTATATGACTTGACCTCCTTGAGGGCAGGGGCTGAGTCTTTCATTCTGTATATATACAGAAGGTATATAGTAAGCGCTGAGTATTTTTTAGAAACAAATTACTTAATGATTCATATCATCAATACTCATGGGGATTTTGCTATACTTGCTTACCAGATTATTTACAGAAAGATTAAATAAAGTTTTAGTGTTGAGCCTGGATTTCTACCATTTACTCGTCTCCACTATTTGTTCTGATTCTTTCTTTGGTCTTCATAAAATTTCTTCTCATTATTGCTAATTTGCATTTACTCTACAGCTATCCTTTCTTCTAATAACCTATTAAAGATTATCAAAAATAGCCTATTAAAGGAACTTTTGAAATATGTTTATTGTTATATTTGTTCTAATCATTACATAGAAAAAAGTAACTTTGGGCTCGTAGGGGGAAAACAAAGAGCCCCACTTTCAGATGACCTGTCTTATGTTGGTTCCTACAACCTAGGTTTGACTTGGTGACAACAGACATCAAATAAAGTATACAGAGATGGAATCTCTGAGAAAGATTATGTTAACAGCAATTCCCAACTCTATGAGAAAGTGCATAAATTCATGGGCTGGCAAGGAAAATTGTCTCCCTTGACTCTTTTGCGGTATAATGAGGACCTTCTACATATTTTTTAAATGAAGCCGTTAGAAGCTAGCAACGAAAAGGGATCATTTATATTTTTACGAATGGATATTTTAAATCATTTTCTAAGTTATAGAAGATTTTAATATTTCCGTACCTTCATTTTTCAGTCTCCTCTGGAGGAGATGTATAGTTCTTTGTGAATTAAAGGGATGTATAGAAATGCAAATGTTGCAGATTATAAAATGCTGCAAAAGGACTGTCTGCTAAATTGATTTCAAGGCTATAGGGGACATTGTCAGTATGCTTAGACAAAAGAGAACTGGAAGTTAACAAAAAAAGAAGAGAGATTTAGGTAAAGAACTTAATGCAGAGAAGCGGGAATGGATACATAGCTTAATAAAAATGAATTTATATAGAAGTCAGACATCAGACTGTTCAATTTAATTATCCACTATTATATATATTTATTACTCTCAAATTGCACCAGCTGTATAAAATAGCATTCTTTATTTCAAATGTGGAACAATGTTAGAGATCTGAACACAGGCTATAGTACAAGGAGGAATTCAAGGCACACATATTATATTAAGAGCAAATTCAGTGTCAGTCAGGGTATGTATATTGATTTAGGAGTTCTACATATGTAAATCAGGCCTATGTTACTGGAATTATGAAAATTATGCTGACAGAGGAGGATTATTTAAAAACTTGTCAGCAGTCTCATTTGAAGACAGAAGGTGACAACATGGATTAGAAGGAACAGTGATTAGTTTTAGGGAGTGCTGATGAGGTTTTGAAAGAGCGTGAATACTAGTTTATCTAGAGTCTGAATGCATGTTTTAAAATTATCCTCCCTCATCCTCCTCTCTATCATCAGCTTTCTGGAAAGAAGTGTTTTATTTATTTATACGCTCTCTTTTCATTTATAAGTGGGTTCTAGAGTTGAAGCATTTTGGAATGTGAGAGTAATCTATTGCAATAAAGACTGAAGACAAGCTATTTCTCCTGGCTCTAGATATCATAACCAAGTCAAACCTGTCAGCTTGCCATTTGCCAAGTGAAGAGCTCCTCAGAAAAGAACTCTTATGTCTCAGCAGAGACTAATGACCAACATTAGAAAACCTGGCCCTTCACCATCGTGAGCCACACAGATTTTCAAACCCAACTAACTAATTCATCTTAAAACCATAACATCTGACTGGTTCTTTATAGTTCACCAAATCCTCTATTACTTTCTTGTTTTCAATTTCCTAAAAGATTTTTTTCTCCCATCTTACTCTCATTATTGATTCATTTGAGCATTATTCTCTCCTCCACAGTCCCCAGGGTCTTGGTTCATGCCTTTATTATCCCATCTAGTTCATTCTGCCTTTTGTTCATTTTAAAAACAGATTAAAAAAATAAAAATAAAAACAAATAAACCAATTTATTGAGCAGTTATTATGTGCTACACAGGGAGAGGACACTGGGATGAATGAGACATCTGCCTTCAAAGGAGTTTACATTTGTATGGTAAAAGAAGACACATTTTAAACTGTTATGACGGAGTGAGCCGAGTTTGAGGAGGGGGAGAAAGGAGAGGGGCAGGTTGCAAATATCAGTTTATTGTGGATCTCTAAATCTCTAATACCCAAAGTGAAATAATGATCGTGTGATGTGCTCTGTGTATTGCTGCCAATATTATTATAACCCCTGCCCACACTAGTATTAATTGGTTGTACACTGACAAAATGACATACTCAAATGCTTCTCAGCAATGTTAATAAACAAGTCCCTTTGACAAACTAGACAAACATAACTGATTACAAACATAATAAATATCCTCTCTGGAACAATGGAAATGTATTAGGAAGTCCTGGACCTATATTTTTCTTTCTCATTCCAAGTGCCTCGTTAATAGCCAATAGCCAGAGGTTTTTTTTTTCCCCAGGTACTAACTTCTACAACCACAGATTTTTCTTGTGGTTTTATATTCAGCTAGTCTTGCCATCTTCATATTGTTGCCAGAAATAAGTCACAAAGAGGTTCAGATGCTATTTATTAGCTTATTAAATCCATATGACTCCAGGGACACATTTTCTGGGAACTGAGAAACTCCTGCAAGATTTGAGATCCTATAGAATGCAATGCAGAATTTCAACCTGTCAGCTAATGGCACTATAGATATCACTGATTATTCTCTTTTTTAAGAGCAGTATTAACAACTCAATCAACCAACTAACTGAAAGGACAAATGACAGAATGGGTGACTGGCTGCATTACCAACTTTGCACAGCAGCTCAGAGAACACTTTTCCTAATGAGTGAGGTGTCAGGCCCTAATAGCTGATTGCTTTGGATGTGATAATCAGAAATGAAGTAGTTAAAAGGATTGTTAATTTTTAAAAACCCTGATTAGGGGTCAGAATGCGGCTTGGAAGAGATCTGTAATGACAATGTGCTTTGGGGCAACATGCTTGCCTAACACAATGGGAAAGCCATTAGCTGCCATTGTCACGCTTCCTTTGCAGAGTGACTGCAATCTCTGAAAACTGGAAGGATACTCATTTTCAATGTAAGCACAGGTAATCTTTTCAGGGTGTGAGATTCCAAGGTATGTGTGTGTGGTGATGAGGAATGGGGGTGGCAGGACACACTAGTATGGCATATTGAAGGCAGCCTTTTTTCCCAGAGTGATCTTGCGTATGCTCGTTTAATAATTTTCCTATTCTGTTTGACCCATTTGGCAGGAATACCATGCTAATACATCAAAGCCAATATAGAAGAGGGGAGGATGGGGAGAGACATTTTACTATTTATCAAGATCTAGAGATTGATTCTTTTTTTTTAAAATAAATTTATTTATTTAATTTATTTATTGGCTGCGTTGGGTCTTCGTTGCTGCACATGGGCTTTCTGTAGTTGCTGCGAGCGGGGGCTACTCTTCATTGTGGTGCGCAGACTCCTCATTGTAGTGGCTTCTCTTGTTGTGGAGCTCGGGCCCTA
The DNA here is from genome assembly GCF_030028045.1 of Hippopotamus amphibius kiboko. Taxonomy (NCBI): domain Eukaryota; kingdom Metazoa; phylum Chordata; class Mammalia; order Artiodactyla; family Hippopotamidae; genus Hippopotamus; species Hippopotamus amphibius. The sequence continues at coordinate 15,862,559 of NC_080203.1, read as the reverse complement.
GGCGCGTGGGCTTCAATAGTTGTAGCTCACGTGCTCAATAGTTGTGGCTCAAGGGCTCTGGAGCACAGGCTCAATAGTTGTGGCGCACGGGCTTAGTTGCTCTACGGCATGTGGAATCTTCCCAGAGCAGGGCTCGAACCCATGTCCCCTGCATTGGCAGGCAGATTCTTAACCACTGTGCCACCTAGGAAGTCCTAGAGATTGATTCTTCATTTTGGGAAGGGAGCGAGAAAAGCACTCTCTCTGTTTCTATTGTCTCTAAGTAGTTTGATCATAGTAGCTTTTGTTGGTTTTCCTAGACAGTCTCTGGAGGCAGTTTAAGATGGTGCCTAACACAGTGCATATCACATATTAGGAATTTGGGAATAATTTGTTGCAAAAGATGACGGCAGTATGAAATGTACAGTAAGACAAATGATCCATGGACTTATTATCTGAAGAGAAGAAAACAAATGGGAAGTCCATCCAGGAATCTCATCCTGCATTAATGTTTTTAAGATATGTGATCTTTCTCATCACAAGGAGAAATTTTTTCTTTTCTTTTATTATGTCTGAGATGATGGATGTGAACTAAACCTATTGTGGTCATCATTTCACAATAGATGTAAATTGAACCATCATGCTGTACACCTTAAACTTATACAATGATGTATGTTAATTTTATTTCTCAATTGGGGGGAAAGATATGTATGCAACAGTGCTACTCATTTAGCGAAACTGTACTCTAGGAATGATACAGCAATAGCTTGCTAGAGTGAATGAAACTGCGCATATGAATGATATAGTCTTTCAGCTCATGTGGGACAATTTAGCTATTTTATTAAAATGGTAATCACCAGAACCTTTGAAACAGCTCATCTTGGGCTCATTTGGATTTGGACTAGTTGATCCATCTAAGAAGTAACATATATTCTTAGTTCCTAATCATAAGCTTTCTGTGGTATATATAGAGAGATATAATCGAGATTCAAACCATTGATCCCAATATTATGCAACATACATTGGACTTCTGCACTGGATAAATTATTGTGCTAAGAACAGTGGAATACTTTCTTTTATTTTCTTGTTAATATTTTTTATTCCTGATTTTAATACTATAGTAATAATTAGCCCTTCATTTGAAACCATTTTCTCTGAGGCAGAAGGAAGCAGAAAAGGGGGAAAATATGATGAATTCCAGTCAACCAGCAGTAAAATAATGACAGTGGGGTACTTTAAGGGCAGGAAACTCACCTATTTTTTTTCCTACAGTGTATCCCCAGCATCTAGCATAATACATACAATATATAGCATATACTTAATAGATGCTTGTTGACCAGTGAGTGAATGAATGAATGAATAAGGGAGATGACAGACAAAGAGAAGTAATTATAATACAAGACAAAGTGAAACAAGTGATGTAAGCTTAGTGCTGTGGATACCAAGGGAAAGATGCAGTTAGCCCCAGTTTGGGTGAAGCTGGTCAAGAAAGGCTTCAGGTATAACATAACATTTGAATTAATTCCTTTGGAACAAATAAGATAAGGCAGGAAACACACACACAGAAGAGGAAGTGCATTTGAGGCTACAGTAACATCACAGACAAAGATTGTAGCAGAGTAAAAGTGTATGCCTTAGGAATGCTGAGAATGCAGGGTGGTTGGAAGGGTGTGGTGATGGATGGGGCTGGAAAAGAAGGGCAATGCCAAGTCATGTAAGGCTCTAAATGTCCTACTAAGAAGTTGTGCTCCATTGAAGATTTTCGAAGAGAGTAATAGGATTCAACCTACTAACCAAGAGTTTATTAAGCACTCAAGTGCCTATATTGTATACTGTAGGAATAATTTGCCTTTCAAGAACATACAGTTTGGATTTGCAGGTAACTGCCATTTCCTTCAAGAGATATTTCCTGACCCAAGTCCATGGCACTCTATTTTTTCCTCTTCATATTATTTATCACAGTGTGTTATAATTTCTTGCTTAGTTTTTAGTTCCCTGCACTGGCCTAAGAGCTCGGTGGGGGCAGGAACAATGTCTACTTTGTTCATCATTCTAATCCAGTGCTTGTTCATCAGTGCTTCGAACAGTGCCTGGCACACAGTAGGTATTCAATAAACGTGTATTGAATAAATGGAAGAGAAATGAGTGAGTAATAAACCACGTGATTGTTAATTTGCTGTATCTACAAAATGCAGGGGAACCACTTATGGAGCATTTCTGTGGTAAAATGAAGAGAATTCACTTATGCGATTGGAGAGTCTATGTCTGTTAAATGTGAAAGGCCCTGATAAAGGGCAGGTCTCTGTAAGATACTGGAGACTGAGTTACAAGTCCTGAGTTTCTGTTTAGTGTCGAGATTTCTCCAGGATGCTTTAAGTCTCAGAGTTACAGCTCAGTAAATATTGATAAAAGTACTAGTTCAGTTACCTATGCAAACTGTAGGATTCCAGTAAATATTGGTTGAAGGCCTACATTCATTGTTGTGGCAGACTGTATTTTCCAGAATGGCCCAACCCACATATTTATCCTATCTCCTTTGCCGATGAGAGGTAGAGTCTGTGCTCTCTTTATCCTGAGACTGAGTGGATCTGTGTAACTATTTTCACCAGTGGAATACGTTAGAAGTAAAGCTATGGGAATTCTGGCTAGGTCAGAAAAAAATGATATGGCTTCTGCTGGTATGCACACTCTCTCTTTCTCTGGTTCTTTCTCGGAATGATCACCTGTGGAGCCCAGCCACCATTCTCTGAGGAAGCCCAAACGTGCCCATAAAGAGACTACACAAAGAAACACATGTAGAGAGGAACCAAGGCCCCTAACCAATAGCAAGAATGAACCATTGGATGTGTGACTCAATGAACTTTCAGATGACTGCAGATCCTAGTTACTGAGTCTTCCTAGCTGACACCTTAGATGCCAGAGCAGATACAAGCCCTCCACAATATGCTTTGTCTGAATCCCTGACCCACAGAAACCATGAAAGATAATAAGTGATTATTATTGTTATAAGACACTAACTTATTGTGCTAATCTGTGACTCAGCAATAGATAATAAATAATATTCGTGTACTGTGTAGACAAGACCAGTGGTTTATAACTTAAAAAAAAATCTTATATCCATTTGAAAATCTGAAAAGCTAAGGTGGCCTCCATTTTGCCTGCCTCCTGGGAAGGCATTTGCAGCCTGTATACTCCCTTTCTCTTGAATGTGGGCAGTATATGCGGCTTTCCTATAAGCAATAGACTATGGCAAAATTGATGCACTGTCCCTCTACCATTTATGACTCCTTGCTGTCAGACTGACTCTAGGGTCTTGCTCTCCTTGTTGGCTTTGATGAAGCAAGCTGCCATGAGTCCTACAGGCACAAGGAAATGAATTCTGCCAATAACCAGAGTGAACTAGAAAGGAGACCCTTCCCTAGTCAAGTCTGAAGATGAGAATGAAATTTTGGCTGACACCTTGATGGCAGCCTCCCAGAGGATCCTGGTAAGCCATGCAGACACCTGACCAACAGATACGGTGAGATAAATGTGTGTGCTGTTTTAAGCCATTGAATTTGTGGTGATTTGTTTTACAGCAAAGAAAATTTTTTTTTAATTAATTAATTTAATTTAATTTTATTGGCTGTGTTGGGTCTTTTTTGCTGTGTGTGGGCTTTCTTTAGTTGCGGTGAGTGGGGGCTACTCTTCGTTGTGGTGCACTGGCTCCTCATTGCCGTGGCTTCTCTTGTTGTGGAGCACAGGCTCTAGGCGTGTGGGCTTCAGTAGTTGCAGCACATGGGCTCAATAGTTGTGGCTCACGGGCTCTAGAGCACAGGCTCAATAGTTGTGAAACACGGGCTTAGTTGCTCCGTGGCATGTGGGGTCTTCCTGGAGCAGGGATCGAACCTGTGTCCCCTGCATTGGCAGGCGGATTCTTAACCACTGCGCCACCTAGGAAGCCCTACCACAAAGAAAATTAACACGAACGCTATGGATCCTCTCTGAGAAAAATGTACAGAGACTCATATTCACATAGAATTCTTATGCAACATTTTAAGTTGTTTATGGACCCTGATTACCATGAATGGATCCTAGGCTAAGAACCACCATTCTAGATTATTTGCCCTATAGTCATATGCAGAAGAGTGCAAAGCCTAGAAGATTTTGTTCGTAATGTTTTATATTGACCATTTACTCGCTTGGTAGTTCACTACTTTATAATTGAGCATTGTCTACTTTAGGACTGAATTTTCTTTACTGCTGCATCTTTGCAGGTGGGTCATTTGTACAGTTTTATATTATTGTTCCACTCAGAAGAAATCCACGCCCCGCCCCCCCCCCCCAGTCACTCTCTCCATCTTTCATCCCTGCCTTTCTAGAGGCAAAACCAGAGGAAGATCAGCCGATTTCAATAAGCAGTAAACAGGAACAGCTGATAGAGTGAGGCTAATGAGTTAGTCATTGAGTAAAGGCTAATGAACACAATTCAGTAAATGGTTTACATTTTTCCTATATTTCACTGGGAAGTTAAGTTTAAGATACAACAAAGTTTTTTCTTTTGATCATAATTAAAATGCAATACAAACAAAAATCTCTCTTCTAACCTCACTGTTTAAGCAAGTGTTTTCTTTACCGTCTTTCTTCATTAATAATTGCTATCCTCTAATAAAATTAGATGATGTAGAAAATAATACTTATTATGAATTCTCTAACACTGGCATGCAAACATCCTCATTAAAGCCAGTGATCTATGTTTTGTTGTTTAGAAAAATGTCTGTAATTCTTGCTTTTTATTCTGACTATCCATTTCTTTGCTGTAGAAGCACAATCAACCTCTGACAGTGTCAACTCCCATTTTTGATGATACTGAAAGGAAGGGTCAATTTCTCTAAGGGACAAATGGAATTGTAGGGAGAGCTCCAAAGCATTGAGAAGCAAAGGATACGTGTCATCTGCTTTCTGTCTTCTCTTCTCCCTCAATTATACTGTTAAGGGTTAATCCAGGGAAGGCAGCAAGCAAGTGTCCACAAGACTCCCTGGAACGAGCATCTGCACTTGGAATATCCTGCTCTTGGAGATGTCCCCATCTGCACCACACATGGGGAAGGCAGCCTACATCTCAGCCAAGTGTGGATCGCATGGAAGAGTCCACTTGCTTGCTTGGTAAAATGACAGCGACGCAAGTCACATGTAGGCATGCCAAGTGACTTCATCTTTCTCTACTTCCCCAATCACAAACAATTTGGCTTTGCCTATTAATTTTTGTAGGTACCATTAAAAGGAATACCATAGCTAATGTTATATCAGACCTAATTACGCTAGTGAACTGCTTCTATTTTTTTTTCTTTCATGCTGTGGCATTTCCTTTCCCCTGAAAACACTCTTTCACTCAGTCTAGCAATTAACTGCTTGAACAGTATAATAAGGAAGCAATTAAGAGGTGACAGAGAAAAATTAACACTCCATTTCACATTAAAGGCTAAGTGAGTATCCTTGCCATTGTGAGTTAAATGTGTCTTTGAAAACCTGTAGTTTGGATGTATTTTCCTTTTGAATAAGGAACCCAGCTCCATGTTTTTTGTCTAGCATCCCAATCTGAAAATGGATGATAACTAATTGGGTGCTGTCTGCTTAAACAGGCTATATTAATTGCAGTTTGTTCTCCTGTAAGTGTCAAGGAAAACAAAATCTTTGTAATGTGTAGGCATAATGTACGGCTGCCTTCATTTGAATATGCAGGCCATGTCCTAGTGCAAATAAAGCAAACTCCTGGATGCAATGTTGCCATGGCAGGCAGCATTTGCATAATAAATAACAGCTATCATGAGACTTTCTTTATGAAGTTCTCTGTTGTGTTGTCAGCTGTAAGAGCCTCCACTAAAGCAGCCAATATTGAGGAAGTAGAGTGTGTTTTGCTTGCAAATGCAACATCCAAACCCGAGTCACTGTCAAGAATCCATTCTTTTAGTGTTGCTGGCTAAAGGGATGGACTGTGTTAAGTACATACAAGGGATAGATGGTGAACTGTATCAACACACATCCACAGTATGACAAGAATATGACTTAACTCCAAGACATTTGGTAGGATTAACTCAGGAACGTATTAGTTTGTTCTTCTGTGCCAAGGTCTTTCAGCACGATAGTGGTATCTACAATCTCATCCTTTGTTATCGCTTAAGCCTGGATCAAACAAGTTAGAAAATCCCTCTGGTTTCTGATGATAGTGATGGGAATGATATTTAAAGTGGAGTGAGGTTCTCAATAGCTTTACCCTGTGAAATTCTATTCTTATACTATCTTAAGGCTATTAGAAGTTTCCTGATACTTGTTTGTGGGCTTTTCTTTAGGCACTGTATCAATTTACTTTAAGTTGGTATTAGCATGGGAGACTGGTAAATAAATGGTTATTTTTCCATTGATTTTATATCTTCCTTCCCTTTTTCTACTTTCAGAAACTTTTCTTCACTGAATATTCCCTGAGACTCAAAAAGATGGAAGGTTAATTGTGTGTATGTTTGTGTGTTTCCCAACCATTAACTGAAGTTCATGGAATGTGATTAGTAACAGCCTTGCCTTATATGGATTTACACATTCTGCCAATCTTTTTGGCCCAGATGAGATCCTATATTTTTGTTCCCAAGAAAAGAAATCATGGCCACCATCATCCTCACTTTGGCTACTATTTATTGTGTGCCTACAGGCACCCGACACTGTGTTAAGTGATATTGTGTGCCTCATCTCATGTGATCCTTACAATTCATATAGTCCCCCTTTTAGGCCTGAGAAAACTGAGGTTCTGAGTCTGGAGCCAGGATTTGAATTTTGTGCTATTCTACTCCAAAGCTTGTGCTCTTTTCACCACTTACTGCCCCAAGGGCAGAATTTTTAGAAGTGAACATTAATGAGACCTTCCTTAAACAATGTCTATTTTAATGACTACAAACAGCACTGTATTTTTTCTAAAGCTAATGAAAATAGCAATATTCATGACTCTAGGAAAGAAAGGTGCAACAAATCTGGAGCTGATTCTCACCTCTTTATAGCCTGATTTATAAGGGCAGAGAAGTTAGAAGTCTGCTCTAGATGGAGGCCTAATAGGTTGTCTTTTATTTCCAAAAAGCAAAAAAAGAAAGAGAAAAAAACCAACAGCAAAACCTCAACAACTCATTTTCAACTTTTAAGAGCTCAGAAAGGTAGTCTAAGCTATTAAAGACTATTTATTATCTTCTTTTTTTTAAAAACATTTCATCATGTTAAATTTTCCTTGATCATATGAGAACTTGCTGTTCAGGTGTCTTTATAGAGCAATTTTCTGTAGCCAAGTTACACGTCTTAAAATAATGACTCATAATGGAAATCGGGCACGAGGTGGCTGCAGCATTAGCTAAAGAGCACCATTAGAATATGCTGTATTACAGAAAATAAACACTTGGGTGTTTCAGCTTTTAAAATGAAATCCTTAAAAGCAAGGCATCTGTGGCAAATGCAGTAATAATATTTAATAATTGTGGAGAGAGTGGTGAAAATGGCAAAAAGTGACCAAACAGTTGGAAAACCTGGGCAGGTTGTGTAGTTAGCATCTGTCCTGCACCTTCCACAAGGATTTAGGTATAAAAAAAATTCTTGCAACCTAGTTTCTTTTTCTCCTTTGCGGTTGCTATAATGTCTCATTTCCTGTAGGTTGGGAGGCAAGGATTTTTCTTCTTTCAATATTTCTTTTAAATGAACATGTTCTTCAAGTTATATCATAGTCTCTCCAATGAGGTCATTCTAGGCTTATTGAAGTTTCTCTCTTCTGCACACTGATGAGTTATATTACCAAAGATTCTAGCTTTTGTTGTACTCTTGAAAATAAATCTTTGTAAAAATAAAATCACTGTTCTTTTTTATTATTCTCATAACATGCCAGTCCTTTGATGTGAAGCAGTAACAAATTCATGCTTCATTATTAGGAAGTAGCTGGAATCTTTTACCACTAGTGGATGGGGCACCATTTTCCCCAGTGTGGGCTCATCCACAGTCACATTTTAATGAATACCTTGAATTTAACTATAACAGTACCATATATAGCAGTATTGCTACGCAGTCAAGAACTTGCACAAAGTAGCCCTTCATCTGATCATGAAGAGGATTAGTGGAGGTTGGAGGGATGAAAAAAGGACAGCATCTATATAACATATTTCAAGTGACCCCACTCATGTCTGAGACCTCAAGTACCATACACATGTGTATATGTGTTTGCAGGGGGTGGGGTATTTAGAAATATGTGCCTAATGACTTTCCTCCACCCAGAAAGCATGAGAACTTTGCAAAATTTTCAAGGGAGAGAAAGGCCAGGATTCTGTGAAAAGGTCACTATTGTGGCCTGCAAGTTTGCCCCTCCAAGATTCATATGTTGGAAATCTTTTTTTTTTTATAAATTTATTTATTTACCTATTTATTTTATTGGCTGTGTTGGGTCTTTTTTGCTGTGCGCAGGCTTTCTTTTTTTTTTTTTTTTTAGTTGCGGTGAGTGGGGGCTACTCTTCATTGTGGTGCACGGGCTCCTTATTGCCGTGGCTTCTCTTGTTGTGGAGCATAGGCTCTAGGCGCGTGGGCTTCAGTAGTTGCAGCACATGGGCTCAATAGTTGTGGCTCACGGGCTTAGTTGCTTCACGGCACGTGGGATCTTCCTGGAGCAGGGATCGAACCCATGTTCCCTGCATTGGCAGGCGGATTCTCAACCACTGCACCACCTAGGAAGCCCCATATGTTGAAATCTTAATGCCCAATGTGATGGTATTAAGAGGGAGGACCTCTGGGAGGTGATTAGGTCATGAGGGTGGAGTCTTCATGAATGGGATTAGTTCCATTATAAAAGAGACCCCAGAGAGCTCTCTTCCTTTTCACCACATGAGGACACAGAGAGAAGACAGTCATATATGAACTGGGAAGTAGGCTCTCACCAGAACCCAAAAGAGTGGCACCCTGATATTGAAATTTCAACCAGCAGAACTTGAGAAATATATTTCTATTGTTTATAAGCCATCCAGTCTATTATGTGTTAATAACAGCCCGAGCAGACTGACAGTCACCCCCATGAATGCCAAATGGCAGGAGCTGATGGACATAACTCCTTTGTATATTTAATGCCCTTTAAAGAGGAGAGACTACTTTCTGATACTTCCTTTCCTCTAGTCTCCAGTCTACTGCCCTTGGCAATGCAGAGAGTCTCCAGGTCTCTAACTTCTCACATTCTCTGCATGGCTCTGGAGATATCAGTTACTCTAAAGCTCACCGTATCCATCACAAGAGGTTCTCTAAGAAATTCTCTCCACCAGTATCCCAAACTTATTTGAATTTGTCGAGGAATTTGTTACCAGGACATTTTCTGTTGGACTTGTCCATTGCCACCATCCAAGACATTAAAAAAGGAGAGGTCCCAAACTCTTCCAGAATGAAGATCCCTTTTTAAAAATTTCAGGTAACTCTGCATGATTTTGTGATTGATAAAGTACAAAACACCTAAGTACAACTATGACTCATGAGTGTACAGTTGACACTTGAACAACACATGTTTGAACTGCATGGGTCCACTTATACAAAGATTTTTTTTTCCAGTAGGAAATACTACACTACTACATGATCTGCAGTTGGTTGAATCTGAAGATGCAGAACTGCATTATATGCAGATTTTTGACTGTGTGGAGGGTTGGACCTCTCACCCCTGCTGTTGTTCAAGTGTCAGCTGTTTTTATCTAAAGATAGAGTTTTGTTTTATTAATCACAAAGGGATGAACAGTTATCTGAAAAACAAAAGGTAGCAGAAAAAGGTGGTATATATGTCTGTGAGAAACATATATGCTATCCACATATAATACATGATGAGCTTTTCTTCCAAGATCCCTCGTCCTCAAGTTGGGAATCTTGAGATTAAAGGGGTTTTCCTCCTTAGTCAAAACCCTGAAGACTCTCCTGCTCTTTTGTTTTCCTGAATGCCCCTCCCCCTAGTAGTCCAGTCTCCTCGTGCTCCCCCCAGAGATTTACAGAACAAAGTGTATTTCAGTGCAGGATGACTGTTCTTAGCCCCAAATGTGATATAGATGGATATATTTGTAGCTCGCCACTCTGTGATATCAGAGTCCAATTTGTTCTGGCAGTAAGTAAAAAAAAAACCTAGCTTTTCAGTTCCTGTTTTTCCTTAGCTATTAGTAGAAAGAAAAAGCCAGGTCCTTTCTAGTGACGTTTCTGCATAGTCATCTACTTGTCCTACTTCCTTCCTCCACCATATGCATCCATGCCGGGCATTGTCTCTCCTAAATACCGCATTCTTTGGTGTGTGCTCAGCCTAGGACAGATTCCATCACCTTTTTTTTCTCTTGACATTCTAAGCTGAATTAAATTCTTTCAGACACTCCTTTCTAATCAGATACCTTTAAAAATGCATCTCATTGTACTTGCAACATCTCTGCCACCGTATCTCCTCAGTCCCCTTGGGGTGAATGTGTGAGGGCAATAGGGCAGAGGAAGAAGTGTTCATGCTTCTATCCCAGAGCCGTCTTTAGGACCCTCAGATCTCCTCTTCCCCTTTGTTCTCTTTCCTGCCAGTCAAATTCTGTCTCATTACAGATGAATATTTTCAAGTACCCACATTTACATATAACATCCATAAGACAACTTTTGTCTACTTCAAAAAAAAAGGAGGATGATTACATTTCACATATAATTGAAAATACGGTTGTTCATCACACACATGAAAACCTCAATCAATTATTTGTAATTTGTCTTTGGTCCTCACATCAGTGCCTCGTTGAAGCCTTTTATTGAATGTGAATGTTACTTACCTCGTGAAAGAACTTTCTGGTAATATATTAGTATTCATTATGTAATTACTGGGAAGAGTATAAGATATTTAGCTCTCTAATTCTGCTGCTGTCAGTAAAGCCTCATGGGGAGCTAAAGAAGAATTTAAAATGCAAGTAATAGAGACTTCAGATCGAAAGCCAAAATGCCACTGGGAAAGACCAGAGTCAGCTAGCCTTTATGACTTAACAGAGTCTTACATTGTATTATCACAAGTTTAAGAATATCTAAGCATTTTAGAGCTGGTGAAAATTTGAGATTGTCTAGTCCAGCACTCTGATTTTGCAAGTGGAGAAATTGAGGCCTAGTGAGAGAAAGGAAATCACCTGAGATCATATGGTCAGCGGCAGATTCCCAGACACGAAAAGACAGGAACCAAGGTACTCAATACGGCCAAAAATTAGCATTAGAGATGTGGTTAAATTACACAATTAATTTCAACATCCTTATTGCCCCCAACAAATTTTAAAAAACACATAAGGAAAAAAATATGAATAGTAGGTTTGTTACTTACAGGCACTAGTACTTGCTTCTGTACAAAAGTGTTTCTTTAGATTTGTGACCCCCAGATCTGATCCAGAAACACAGCATGTGTCAGTTCACACTGTGTCATGTGACATAAAGCTACTTAATATAACCTGACTTAGAGTGACATTTCTATTGCACTGCATTGCAGTAGAAAGAAATAACACTTTCGTTCACAAGTGGGTAATTATCTCTGCCAGTTGATATTGTTTTGCTATTTGTAGGTAGAAATGAAGAGAGGTATGTTCTTCGAGAGTGTATCCTTAGAAGAGGTACCAAGATAAGGCATTTGTGGGATATCTGTTTGATAGGGTCACAGGAGTTCACGTAACACGAGTGCAAGAAAATATTATGCTTAATGAAAGATGTATGTTTGCATTGAGAAGCAATTTGATTGGAAGGCAAAGTATAAAAACTTACATAGGAAGCAACCTTAAAGTGGGATAGTGATTATAAGCTCAGAGGAGCTTGCTGAAAGTAAAAGGCCAATATCTAAACCTTCCTAATAGAGATATCCACAAGGAAGTTACTTGGATGTAGAAAGATAAATGGTTTGACAGAAAAAAAATCTATAATATTAATACCACACACTTGCTTATATTTTGAGCATCACTCTAAGCAGTTTTTGGGTTTTAAATCTTTTGTTCATTACATCTACCCTATAAGGCAGTTACTATTATAGTCATTTTACATTTCGGTGTGAAAACTGAAGCCTGAATGGTTAGGTATATAAATTTTCTAGGGCGGCTGTAACAAAGTACCACAAACTGGGTGGCTTAAACAAAAGAAACTTATTGTCTCACAGTTCTGTAGTCTAGAAGTCTGAGATCAAAGTGTTGGCAGAGTCGGTTCTTTCTTAGGGCTGTGAGGGGAGAATCTGCTCTGGACCTCTCTCCTTGGCTGTTTTTGCCTGCATCTCTTCATATTTTCTCTCTGTGCATGTCTTCTATGCATCTTCTGTGCATGTCTGTCTGTGTGTCCAAATTTGCCCCTGTTTTATAAGGACACTGGTTATATTGTATTAGGGCACATTGTAACTTTAACGATTATCTCTGTAAAAACCCTCTCTCTAAATTAGGTCACACTCTGAGGTACTGAGGGTTAGGACTTAAACATATGAATTTTGGTGGGACATAGTTCAACCCATAACACCAAGTAATGGTTCTAATGTCACCAGCTAATAAGTGGTGAAGCTACCGTTCAAACCCAGGCAGTCTGCCCTAGAGTCTGCTCTGAACCACTACTTGACCTCTCTCAATTTTGACATCAACATCAGTATCAATATTATGCCAAGTGGAACAGAACTTGAGAAATTCATGGGGCTCAGTGATGTAAATGTGCTTCCTTTCAATCCAAAAGTTACCTGAGATTGAAACCAGACATTGTGCATGCCTAAAACAGTGTCTAATGGAAATCTTACCTGGAGATCAAGCGTGAGACTGACTTCCCTTCCCTGACTGATCTCGCTTTAGACACTATGCACAGCCTGTGTTCTAAGCACAATCATTGCCTTGTCCCGAACACTTTTATCTGCACTTTCCCACCTCTAGGCCTTTGCCTCTGCTATTCCTTCTACTTTAAATGCTTTCAAAATTTTAATTTGAAAATTTTGTGATCCTTTGAAGTTTATCTCCAGCCTCATCTCTCTCTTAATATCCTCAACCATATCAAGTCTTTCCCTCTTTTGAACTCAAAAAGGTTTTTGAGACTATCATAGCACTTCATGTCGTAATTTCTCTTAGGACACTTATCATGTCTGTGCATCTTAACCTTTTACTCTTGCCCCCACTCCGTTCACACACTCCTATTGACAATAACTTTCATTACCCTTAGTGGTTTTTTTTTGTTTTAGCAATTCCAGATACTTTATTTTTAAAAACTTTCCCCAGCCTTAAAGAGGTATAATTATATACCTCTTTATATACAACTGTAAGAGGTATATATACCTCTTTATATACAACATAAAACTGTATATATTTAAAGTGTACAAAGTGATGTTTTGATATAGGTATATATTGTGAAATGATTACCAAAATAAAATTAATTAACATATCCATTACCTCACATAGTTACCTTTTTTTGTGGTGAGGACACAGATCTACTTTCAACAAATTTGAAGTATACAATATAGTTTTATTAACTATAATCATCATGCTGTAGATTAGATCCCTAGAACTTATTCATCCTGCATAACTGAAATTTTGTACTCCTTGACCTGTATCTTCCCATTTCCCCCACCCCCACAGCCCCTGACAACCACCACTCTACTCTCTGCTTCTATGGGTTAGACACTTTTAGATTCCACATGTAAGTGAGGTCATACAGTATTTATCTTCCTGTGTCTGGCTTGTTTCACTTAGCATAATGTCCTCAAGGCACATTCATATTGTGACAAATGGTAGGATTTCCATGTTTTTAAAGGCTGAATTTCATATACATATATATATGCACATATATGTATATAATCTTTATCCATCCATTAATCTATATATACTTAGGTTATTTCCAAATCTTGGTTATTGTGAAAAATGCTGCAGTGACCATGGGAGTACAGATATCACTTCAAGATACTGATTTCAATTCCTTTCAATATATACCTAGAATGGGATTGCTGGATCATATGGTAGTTCTATTTTTAGTTTTTTGAGGAACTTCCATACTGTTTTCCACAGTGGCTGCACCAATTTACATTCCCAGCCAACAGTGTAGGATGGTTCTCTTTTCTCCACATCCTCTCCAACATTTGTTATTTGTAGTCTCTTTGATGATAGCCATTCTGACAGGTGTGAGGTGACATCTCATTGTGGTTTTGATTTGTATTTCCCTGATGATTAGTGATGTTGAGCATCTTTACATATACTGTTGCCATTTGCATATCGTCTTTGGAAAACTGCCTATTCAGGTTGTTTGCTCATTTTTTAATCAGGTTATTTCTTTTTCTTTTTCTTCTTTTTTTTTCTTTTGAGTCATTTTATTTCTTTATATATTTTGGATATTAATCTCTGATAAGATGTATGGTTTGCAAGTATTTTCTCCCATTCTTTAGGTTGTTTCTTCACTCTGTTGTTTGTTTACAGTGCAGAAGCTTTTTAGTTTGATGCAGTCTCACTTTATTTCTGCTTCTGTTGCCTCTGCTTTGGGGGTCATATCCAAAAAAAAATCATTGCCCAGACCAGTGTCAAAGAGATTTCCCTTATGTTTTTCTTCTAGTAGTTTTATAAGTTCAGATCTAACATTTAAGTCATCCATTTTGAGTTGATATTTGTATCTAGTGTGAGATAAGGGTCCAATTTCATTCTTCTGCATGTGGATATCCAGTTTTCAAACACCATTTATTAAAGAGACTGTCCTTTTTTCATTGTGTGTTCTTGGCACCTTTGTCAAACATCAGTTGACTGTAAATGCATGAATTTCTAGGCTCTTTATTTTGTTCCATTGGTCTATATGTCTATTTTTATAGCAGTACCATACTGTTTTGATTACTATAGCTTTTTTTTGTCATGTTTTTTATTGCATTATAGTTGATTTACAGTGTTTTGTTAATTACTGCTATGTAGCAAAGTGATTTAGTTATGCATATACATGTACATTCTTTTTATAATATTCTTTTTCATTATGGTTTATCATAGGATATTGCATATAGTTCTCTGTGCTATATGGTAGGAGCTATCCATTCTATATATAAAAGCTTATATCTGCTAACCCCAACCTCCCACTCCATCCCTCCTGCTTGACAATCACCAGTCTGTTCCCTATGTCCGTGATTCTGTTTCTATTTCATAGACAGGTTTATTTGTGCCATATTTTAGATTCCACATATAAGTGATATCATGTACCATTTGTCTTTCTCTTTGACTTACTTCACTTAGTATGATAATCTCTAGTTGCATTCGTGGCAACAAAATGGCATTATTTCGTTCTTTTTTATGGCTCAGTAGTATTCCATTGTATATATGTACCACATCTTTATTCATTCATCTGTCGATGGACATTTAGGTTGTTTCCATGTCTTGGCTATTGTGAATAGTGCTGCGGTGAACATAGGCATATATCTTTTTGAATTATAGTTTTGTCCGGATATATGCCCAGGAGTGGAATTGCTGGATAATATGGTAATTCTATTTTTAGTTTTCTGGGGAACCTCCATACTCTTTCCACAATGACTGCACCAACATATATTCCCACCAACAGTGTAGGAGAGTTCCCTTTTCTCCACACCTTCTCCAGCATTTGTTACTTGTAGACTTTTTGATGATGGCCATTTTGACCAGCTTGAGGTGGTACCTCATTGTAGTTTTGATTTGCATTTCTCTAATATTAGGTGATGTTGAGTATCTTTTCATGTGCTTCTTGGCCACCTGCATGTCTTCTTTAGAGAAATGTCTATTTAGGTCTTCTGCCCATTTTTGGATAGGGTTGTTTGGTTTTTTTGTTGTTGAGTTGTATGAGCTCTTTTTATAGTTTAGAAATTAAGCCCTTGTCAGTCACATCACTTGCAAATATTTTCTCCCATTCCGTAGGTTGTCTTTTCATTTTGTTTATGGTTTCCTTTGCTGTGCAAAAGCTTGTAAGTTTGATTAGGTCCCAGTTGTTTATTTTTGTTTTCATTCCTATTGCCTTGGGAGACTGACCTAAGAAAACATTGGTATGATTTATGTCAGAGAATGTTTTGCCTATGCTCTCTTCTAGAAGGTTTATGTTGTCATGTCTTATGTTTAAGTCTTTTAGCCATTTTGAGTTTATTTTTGTGTATGGTGAGGTCAAGTCATATTTACTGAGAATCTAGTAGGTGCCAGATGTTGTCAGGATCATAAGAATTTGTAAGTCCTGGGTCCAGCCCTCAAGTATATACATTCACTTTTGGGAGATGGGGCATCAATATGTGCCAGACGCTTTACATACATAATTTTATTTAATAATCACATCTATCCATCTAGGCATAACTTTTCAGAGTCAATGCTCTCTCTGCTGTACTTGATATCTCTCTGGGGAGACAAAATTAAAATACACGACAAGTTTGTTTAACATGGCATATTGACCACACGTGAAGAAATTATAAATTTTTTTAAAAGATCCTAAGAGCTTCCAGAGAGAAATAAAAGGTCATATACAAGCATCAAGAATCAGAATAGCATTGGCCTTCTCAACAGCAACAGCAGAAGCTAAATGTCAATGCTGAAAATGTCTGCCAGAAAATTATTTGCATCCTATAATTCTAAGTCCATTGAAACTATCAATAAAATGCTAGTATAAATAAATATCCAAAAAAAGGGAAATATCCATATATGCAAAATCTCAAAAAAATTTACTCATCATGCATCCTCTCTTAGGAAGCTTCTAGTGTATACTCAAGCAAAACAAGAGAATAAACCCAGAAAGATATGGAAGCCAGGAAACATGAGGACAGTGAAAGGAAGTCCTAGGATGGTGGCTGAATAGCAGGCCTAGAGAACACCAGAGCAGATTAAAGCAGAGGTACAGAGGGATCTGCAGTGGGGGTCTCCAAAGAGAATTATAGTTCTCTGCTCAAGTTCCCACAAGGTGGATGCAGCAGAGAAGCGATACAAATGCCCAGAGCAGCTAAACCAGCAGAGTAGCTGCTATGAATTCCTACATTTATGAGGTCACTCATATAATCCTTCCTTCAGAAAGTAGGGAATATTATTTTGGGTCCCATGTTCACTTTTGGGCATCTAGTTTAAGAAGGACATTGAGACTTCCTGTTTGAGCCTAATGAAATGACTGTGAGGAAATACAAATAGAAAATAAATCCCCTGACAGAGGATGAAGAACCATCAGCAGACCCAAGATGTTGATGAACTTTTGGAAGGCAGAAAGTAGGTAGATTATACTGATAGATAAACAAGAGTAGTGAAAGCTTCAGCAGAAATGCATTCCTCAAGAGTAGCTCCAAGCTAGAGTCAGCAGAAATGGAGAGCAGGAGTAAAATGTGGGGGTAGTAATCAGGATAATTAATTTTAAAACTGCCCATAAAACAACATGGACAACAATTGGCCATCTGTACCATCCTACCACCCCTATAGGCATACATATAGCAATAACAAATGTATCTGACTTCTGGTCTCAAACAAGAGAACTGCTTTCCAAAGAAATTTAACAACCTATCTGCAGAGGGCTAGGGCTTCTAATGTGGGTGTCATCACTTCAGAGTAAAACCCATTTTATTTTAAATTTGAGGGACTCAAGTTTGCCTACAAGCTCCTTGTGTACCCTAGGGTAAAACCAGTGAAATAACACATTCTGCTTAGCTGCATGTAACTCATGGTTCCATCTTCCCATTCAGGGGAATGGCCTGTTGGGGAAACAAAACTAACCAAAGGAAATAAAAGCAGCCTATAATGATCAAACTACTCTATTACGGAAGTTTTTAAGTGAACTGGAAGGAAACCAGGAGCACAAAAGAGGAGGATGAGGATGAACGAATAGAATAACTGACTCTGGGAAAAGCAGATTATAATTAAGGGAAGAGAAAAGAAAAGAAGTTTCAAAAGAATTGTTACTACTATTCTTAGAAGGATTTGCAATTGCACAAATAAAATAAGAATAAGCTAATTTTTTTTTCGTTCTTTCTTTTTTATTGGCCACGCCACAGCTTGTGGGATCTTAGTTCCCCAACCAGGGATCAACCCCAGACCGTCAGCAGTAAAAGTGCGGCATCTTTAAACCGAAGTCAGTAAAAGCGCCAGGGAATTCCCTACTTTCATTTTTTATTTTTTTTATTGGAATATAATTGCTTTACATTCTTGTGGCAGTTTTTGAGGTACACCAAAGTGAATCAGCTGTATTTATACACATATCCCCATATTCCCTCCCTCGACTCCCCCGCCCCTTCCCGGCCATCTAAGGCATCATCCATCATCGAGTTGATCTCCCTTTGTTCTGCAGCAACTTCCCACTGGCTATCTGTTTTATAGTTGGTAGTATATATATGTCTATGCTACTCTCTCACTTCGTCCCAGCTTCCCCTTCACCCCCCGCACCCCCCCCGACCTCATGTCATCCAGTCCATTCTCTGCATCTGCATCTTTATTCTTGTCTTGTCACTGGGTTCATCAGTACCATTTTTTTTTTTTTTTAGATTCCGTATATATGAGTTAGCATACAATATTTATTTTTTTCTTTCTGGCTTACTTCACTCTGTATGACAGACTCTAGGTCTATCCACCTCATTACAGATAGTTCCATTTCATTCCCTTTTATACCTGAGTAATATTCCATTGTGTATATATGCCACATCTTCTTTATCCATTCATTTGTTGATGGGCATTTAGGTTGCTTCCATTTCCTGGCTATTGTAAATAGTGCTGCAATGAACATTAGGGTACATGTTTCTTTTGGGATTATGGTTTTCTTTGGGTATATGCCCAGAAGTTGGATTACTGGATCATATGGTAGTTCCATTTTTAGTTTTTTAAGGAGCCTCCAAACTGTTTTCCATAGTGGCTGTACCCACTTACATTCCCACCAACAATGCAGGAGAGTTCCCTGTTCTCCACAACCTCTCCAACATTTGTTGTTTCTAGGTTGTTTGATGATGGCCATTCTGATCGGTGTGAGGTTATACCTCATTGTGGCTTTGACTTGCATTTCTCAAATGATTAGTGACATTGAGCATCTTTTCATGTGTTTGTTGGCCATCTGTATGTCTTCTTTGGAGAAATGTCTGTTTAGGTCTTCTGCCCATTTGTGGATTGGGTTATTTGCTTTTTTGGTATGAAGCTGCATGAGCTGCTTGTATATTTTGGAGATTAATACTTTGTCCATTGTTTTGATGGCAACTATTTTTTCCCATCCTGAGGGTTGTCTTCGTGTCTTGTTTATGTTTTCTTTTGCTGTGCAAAAGCTTTTAAGATTCATTAGGTCCTATTTGTTTATTCTTGATTTTATTTCCATGATTCTAGGAGGTGGGTCAAAAAGGATCTTGCTTTGATGTATGTCATAGAGTGTTCTGCCTATGTTTTCCTCTAATACTTTTATAGTGTCTGGCCTTACAGTTAGGTTTTAACCCATTTTGAGTTTATTTCTGTGTATGGTGTTAGGAAGTGTTCTAATTTCATTCTTTGACATGTAGCTGTCCAATTTTCCCGGCACCGCTTATTGAAGAGGCTGTCTTTTTTCCGTTGTATATTCTTGCCTCCTTTGTCAAAGATAAGTGCCCACATGTGCTTGGGCTTACCTCTGAGTTCTCTATTCTGTTCCATTGATCTTCCTTTCTATTTTTGTGCCAGGACCATACTGTCTTGATCACTGTGGCCTTGTAGTATAGTTTGAAGTCAGGAAGCCTAATTCCACCAACTCCATCTTTCCTTCTCAAGATTGCTTTTGCTATTCGGAGTCTTTTGCGTTTCCATACAAATCATAAGATTTCTTGTTCTAGTTCTATGAAAAATGCCATTAGTAATTTGAAAGGGATTGTATTGAATCTGTAAATTGCTTTGGGTAGTACAGTAATTTTCTCAATGTTGATTCTTCCAATCCAGGAACATGGTATGTCCCTCCATCTGTTTGTGTCATCTTTGATTTCTTTCATCAATGTCTTAAAGTTTTCTGCATACAGATCTTTTGCCTCCTTAGGCAGGTTTATTCCTAGGTCTTTTATTCTTTTTGTTGCAGTGGTAAATGGGAGAGTTTCCTTAATTTCTCTTTCTGCTCTTCCGTTGTTAGTGTATAGGAATGCAAGAGATTTATGCGCATTAATTTTGTAGCCTGCTACTTTACTAAATTCATCAATGAGTGCTAGCAGTTTTCTGGTAGCGTCTTTAGGGTTTTCTATGTATAATATCATGTCATCTGCAAGGAGTGACAATTTCACTTCTTTTCCAATTTGGATTCCTTTTATTTCATTTTCTTCTCTGATTGCTGTGGCTAACACTTCCAAAACTATGTTGAATAATAATGGTGAGAGTGGACACCCTTGTCTTGTTCCTGTTCTTAGATGGAATGCTTTCAGTTTTTCCCCATTGAGAACGATGTTGGCTTTTGGTTTCTCATATATGGCTTTTATTATGTTGAGGTAATTTCCTTCTGTGCCCATTTTCTGGAGAGTTTTTATCATAAATGGATGTTAAACTTTGTCAAAAGCTTTTTCTGCATCTATTGAGATGATCATATGGTTTTTATCCTTCAATTTGTTGATATGATGTATCACGTTGATTGATTTGCATCTATTGAAGAATCCTTGCATCCCAGGGATAAACCCCACTTGCTCATGGTGTATGATCTTTTTAATGTGCTATTGGATTCTGTTAGCTAGTATTTTGTTGAGGACTTTTGCATCTATATTCATCAGTGATATTGGTCTGTAATTTTCTTTTTGGTGACCTCTTTGCCTGGTTTTGGTATCAGGGTGATGGTGGCCTCGTAGAATGAGTTTGGGAGTGTTCCGCCTTCTGCAATATTTTGGAAGAGTTTGAGAAGGATAGGTGTTAGCTCTTCTCTAAATGTTTGATAGAATTCGGCTGTGAATCCATCTGGCCCTGGGCTTTTGTTTGTTGGGAGATTTTTAATCACAGCCTCAATTTCCGTACTTATGACTGGTCTGTTCATAGTTTCTGTTTCTTCCTGGTTCAGTCTTGGAAGATTGTATTTTTCAAAGAATGTATCCATTTCTTCCAGTTTATCCAATTTATCAGCATATAGTTGCTTGTAGTAGTCCCTCATGATCTTTTGTATTTCTGTGGTGTCCATTGTTACTTCCCCTTTTTCATTTCTAATTCTGTTGATTTGCATCTTCTCCCTTTTTTTCTTGATGAGTCTGGCTAATGGTTTATCAATTTTGTTTATCTTCTCACAGAACAAGCTTTTAGATTCATTGATCTTTGCTATTGTTTCCTTCCTTTCTTTTTCATTTATTTCTGCTCTGATCTTTATAATTTCCTTCCTTCTGCTCACTTTGGCATTTCTTTGTTCTTCTTTCTCTAATTGTTTTAGGTGTAAGATTAGGTTGTTTATTTGATATTTTTCTTGTTTCTTGAGGTAGGACTGTATTGCTATAAACTTCCCTCTTAGAACTGCTTTTGCTTCATCCCATAGATTTTGGGTTGTTGTGTTTTCATTTGTTTCTAGGTATTTTTTGATTTCCTCTTTGATTTCTTTAATGATTTCTTGGTTGTTTAATAGTGTATTGTTTAGCCACCATGTTTTTGTATTTTTTATAATTTTTTTCCTGTAATTGATATCTAGTCTCATGGCGTTGTGGTCAGAGAAGCTGCTTGATATGATTTCAGTTTTCCTGAGTTTACTGAGATTTGATTTGTTACCCAAGATGTGATCTATCCTGGAAAATGTTCCGTGTGCACTTGAGAAGAAAGTATATTCTATAGCTTTTGGATGGAATGTCCTATAAATATCAATTCAGTCGAGATGGTCTAATGTGTCATTTAAAGCTTGTGTGTCCTTATTTATTTTTTGTTTGGATGATCTGTCCATTGATGTAAGTGGGGTGTTCAAGTCTCCCAGTATTATTGTGTTACTGTCGATTTCCCCTTTTATGGCTGTTAGCATTTGCCTTATGTCTTGAGGTCCTCCTATTTTAGGGGCATAGATATTTACCATTGTGATCTGTTCTTCTTGGATGGGTCCCTTGATCATTATGTAGTGTCCTTCCTTGTCTTTTGTAATAGTTTTTACTTTAAAGTCTAATTTGTCTGATATGAGTATTGCTACTCCAGCTTTCTTTTGACTTCCATTTGCATGGAATAACTTTTTCCATCCCTTTACTTTCAGTCTATATGTATCCCTTTGTCTGAAGTGGGTTTCTTGTAGGCAGCATATAGAAGGGTCTTGTTTTTGTATCCATTCAGCCAGTCTGTGTCTTTTGGTTGGAGCATTTAATCCATTTACATTTAAGGTGATTATTGACATGTGTGTTCCGATTACCATTTTCTTAATTGTTTTGGGTTTGTTTTTGTAGGTGTTTTCCTTCTCTTGTGTTTCCTACTTAGAGAAGTTCCTGTAGCACTTGTTGTAAGGCTGGTTTGGTGGTGCTCAATTCTCTTAACTTTTGCTTGTCTGGAAAGCTTTGGTTTCTCCCTCAAATCGGAATGAGATTCTTGCTGGGTAGTGTATTCTTGGCTGTAGGTTTTTCTCTTTCAGGACTTTCAGTATATCCTGCCACTCCCTTCTGGCCTGCAGAGTTTCTGTAGAAAGGTCAGCTGTTATCCTTATGCGTTTTCCCTTATATGTTATTTCTTGCTTTTCTCTTGCTGCTTTTACTATTTTTTCTTTGTGTTTAATTGTCATTAGTTTGATTAATATGTGCCTCGGTGTATTTCTCCTTGGCTTTATTCTGTATGGGACTCTCTGTGCTTCTTGGACTTGATTAATTATTTCCTTTCCCATGTTGGGGAAGTTTTCCACTATAACCTCCTGAAATATTTTCTTAGACCCTTTCTTTTTTTCTTCTTCTTCTGGCATGCCTATGATTCGAATGTTGGTGTGCTTAATGTTATCCCTAAGGTCTCTGAGACTGTCTTTCATTCTTTTTATTCTTTTTTCTTTTTCCTGCTCTGTGGCAGTTATTTCTCCCATTCTGTCTTCCAACTCACTTAGTCGTTCTTCTGCTTCAGTCATTCTGCTGTTTATAACATCTAGAGTATTTTTAATTTCAGTTATTTTGTTTTCCATTGCTGTTTGTTTGTTCTTTAGTTCTTCTTAGTCCTTAGTAACTGTTTCTTATATTTTCTGTATTTTGTTATCAAGATTTTGTATCATTTTTACTATCATTACTCTGAATTCTATTTCAGACATTTTTCCTATTTCTTCTTCATTTATTTGGTCTTTTGGGTTTTTTCCCTGCTCCTTTGCCTTCAGTGGTCTTTCTTTGTTTTCTCATGGTAGTCCAAACTTCAGGGGTTGCTTGTCCTGGCAATAAAGAGATTTAAGGAAGACTGTCCAAGCCCCAGATTAATGGCAGAGTGTTGAGTCAAACAAATACTAAGTCTAGGAAACACATACATGTATAAGACACACAAATACTAAATCTAATAGAACATAAGACACTAGGAAGACCTGACAGAAGAACCACAGTATGCTATCAGACATTCAAAGAAGAAACCAACAAAAATTCAATACCAAAACAGAACAAAACAGAAACAAAAGCAAAAACAAACAAACACACAAACAAATAACACCACACACACACAAACACAAATCCAGGGAGATATTGAAAGCTAGGATCAAATATAAAAAAGAGCTAGAGTACCACCAGACAGACTGGAGATCCTCAGCATGAAATTAGACAATTATACTAAGAACTAAGATAACGACAAAAACCTAATAATAAATACCAAGGTGGTGTGTCATCTGGTGAATAAAGCAAGGAGACTGAGCAGATCGATCATGTTGCTTCTAAGTATGTTAAGATAAATTAAATTAAAAAAGGATAGAAGACAGGGCAACAGAAGAGCATAGTGTGACTGGAAATATGAAAAGAAAAAGAAAGAAATAGAAATACATAAAAGAGATGAAAAGAAGGTAGGCGAGATATATAGTCAGCACTACAAAAAACTTAGCTAGAAATAGAAATATATAAAAAGGCAAAAAATAAAAATAGAATAAAAATATGTTATAAAACTTGTAGATCCCTTAGGACTAAGATTGTAATTAGTAAAGAAAAAAAAAACTAGAACTGACCCCAGAATGGACCAGTTCAATACAATTAATACTAATATTTCTGTTTCCTTGGTGTCTCAGCTGTAAGTGTCCTTCTACCCCACCTTGGGTTTTTTTTATTATTCTGCAACCATCAGAGCTTCCTTTATTGTTCGTCTGTAAGCGCTGATGTGTGGGGAGGGAGAGGATACAATAGTGGCTCCTTCCCCTGGGAGTGAGTGAGCGGTGGTGCCCTGTCTGGGTCACAGCGGTTCAGGTGGGCATGGAGGTGCCTGTTGCATAGGGACGCTGGTGGCTCAGGGGTAAACAGAATGTCTCAGGGTTGGGCCTCTCTCAGGGCTTTTTGCTCTCGGCTGCCAGCACTCTAAACCAGCCCCGCCCGAGAGCCTTTGTTATCCCTGAGTGCCTTAGCTTGGCCCACAGGGGTCCTTCCTCTGCCCGTTGCAGGTGCTGAGAGAGAGAGAGAGAGTGGCTATGTCCGTGGCTCCTCCCCACCGCCTGTGAGCCAGAAGCATCCAGGTGCCACCATGTCCCCACAGCTCTCCGGGGCAGGCACTCCTCACTGTGGACCTCTTCCCTCCTGTCCCCTCGGTCTGTCTCCCCACGGCCAACAATGTTTCTCACCCTGAACCAGCTCTCCGGTTCCCACACTCCCGCTCCCAGACCCCCTGTTCAGTTATGAATTGACGTCTCAGTCCGGGAATGCTGAGCCGTGGTGTGGACCCTCCATGTGTTTCTCACTCCCTCCTGTCTGCCACAGCTCAGCCGCTTCACCCTCTTTGAGCCATCATAAATGCCTCCCTATCAGTTATGTCAGGATCCTTGCAGTCCTTTCTGGTGTCTGAGGTTGTCTGCTGGTGTTCAATTGGTTCTCTGTGGGAATTATTACAACTTTTGGTGCATTCCCAATGCATCTGTGGAGAGGGATGCATTCCATGTCCCTCTACTTCGCCACCATCTTTCTCCAGCCTACTAAAGCTTTTTAACATATATTGAAATCAGGAGGTGTGATGTCTCCAGCTTTGTTCTTCTTACTTAAAATTGATTTAGCTACTCAGGATCTGTTGTGGTTCCATACAAATTTTATGATTGTTTTTTCTATTTCTGTAAACAATGTCATTGGGATTTTGATAGAGGTTGCATTGAATCTGCAGATTAATTGCACTGAATTTGTAGATGTTTTGGATAGAATGGACATTTTAACAATATTCATTCCTCTGATCCATGAGCACATTATATCTTTCTATTTATTTGTGTCTTCTACAATTTCTTTCATCAGAGTTTTGTAGTTTACAGTGTGCAGACCTTTCACTTCCTTAAATTAATTCCTAAGCACTTTATTATTTTTGATGCTGTTTTAAAAGAGATTGTCATTTTAATTTTTTTGACTTGTTCATTATAAGTGTATAGAAACACAATTGATTTTTGTGTGTTGATTTTGTATCTTATAACTCTACTGAATTTGTTTATTGGCTCTAAGAATTTTTTGGTTGAGTTTTTAGGGTTTTCCATGTACAATATCATGTCATATACAAATAGAGACAACTGTACTTCTTCCTTTCCAATCTGAATGCCTTTTTTTTTCTTGCTCTAATTGCTCTGGCTAGGACTTCCAGTATTATGCTAAATAGAAGTAGTGAGAGTGAGAATCCTTGTGACTGATTATAGAGGAAAAGCTTTTAGGTTTTCAACATTCAGTGTGATGTTAGCTGTGGGCTTGTCATACACAGCCTTTATTATGTTGAGATGCCTCCCTTCTATGTCCAAATTATGGATCATTTTTATCATGAAAGGAGGTTGAATTTTGTCGAATGCTTTTTCTGCCTCCATTGAGATGATCATATAATTTTTATTCTTCATTCTGTTAATGTGGTGCATAATATTTGCTGATATGCATATGTTGAACTATCCTTGCATTCAAATAATAAGTCTCACTTGATCATGGTGTATAATCCTTTTAATGTGCTGTTGAATTTGGTTTGCTAGTATTTCATTGAGGATTTTTGCATCCATGTTCATCAGGGAGATGGTCTGTAATTTTCTTGTAGTGTCCTTGTCTGGCTTTGGTATCAGAATAATGCTGGTCTTGTAAAATAAGTTTGGATGTTTTCCTGCCTCTTCAATTTTGGGGGAAAAGTTTGAGAATGATTGCTGTTCATTATTTTTTAACTGTTTGGTAGCATTCACCAGTAAAGCCATATGGTCCTGGGTTTTTTCTTTGTTAGTTTTTGATTACTGATTCAATCTCTATACTCATTATTTGTCTGTTCAGATTTTCTATTCATTCATATTTCAGTCTTGGTTGGTGGTGTGTTTCTAGGAATTTATACATTTCTTCCAGATTATCCAATTTGTTGGTGTATAATTGTTCATAGTAGTCTCATTCTTTGTAATTGTGTGGTATCAGTTGTAACATCTCCTCTTTCATTTCTGATTTTATTTGAGTCTTCTCTTTTTATCTTAGTCTAGCTAAAAGTTTGCCTATTTTGTTCATCTTTCAAAAAACTAACTCTTAATTTCATTGGTCTTTTCTATTCTTCTAGTCTCTGTTTCATTGATTTCTGCTCTAATCTTTATTTTTTCTTTCTTTTGCTAACTTTGGACTTAGTTTGTTCTTCTTTTTCTAGTTTCTTGAAGTTTAAAGTTAGGTTGTTTGAAATCTTCCTTTTTTTAAATGCAGATGTTTATTGTCAAAAAAAATCCCTCTTAGAAATGCTTTTGCTGCATTCCATAAATTTTGTTATGTTACATTTCCATGTTCATTTGTCTCAATACATTTTTTTAAATTTCCCTTTTGATCTCTTCTTTGATCCATTAGTTGTTCAGGAGTGTGTTTTTTAGTTTCCAGATATTTGTGAATTTTTCAGTTTTCCTTTTGTTATTGATTTCTCATTTCTTACCATTGTGATCAGAAAGGATACTTGATATGATTTCTATCTTCTTAAGCTCTTTTTTTTTTTTTTTTTTTTTGGTCATGCCACACAGCATGTGGGATCTTAGTTCCCTGACCAGGGATCGAACCCATGTCCCCTGCAGTGGAAGCACACAGTCTTAACCACTGGACTGCCAGGGAAGTCCTCTTCTTAAACTTTTTAAGACTTGTTTTGTGACCTAACATCTGATCTATCCTGGAGAGTGTTCCTTACACTTTAGAAGAATGTGTATTCTGTTGCTGTTGAATGGAATATTCTGCATATGCATGTATATCCATTTTGGTTATATCATTGTTCAAGTTCTCTGTTTCCTTATTGATTTTCTGTTTGGATGATCAATCCATTCTTGAAGAGGGGGCATTAAAGTCTCCTACTATTATTGTATTGCAGTCTGCTTGTCCCGTCAGTTCTGTTAATATTTGCTTTATACATTGTTAGTGATTCTAATGTGAGCAGGAGGGGGCCTTCCATAGTCTAAAGGAGTATGTGAAAATTGACATATAGGGAAAGAAATGGAATTGGAAGAGTGGGCAGTGTCATTTCCAAAAGCCCTTATCATACACTAAATATCCCATATGATCATGTGGTTCAACTATTTCAGAAAATGTACGTTATAAACTTAAAACATTTTTCTTCATTGCAACCGCAAATGGCATCCATAACAAAATCCTCCATTGCACGGATCCTAGAGGCCCTTCTTGGGAAGAGGATACCTTCCCTCCTAATTTGAGAAGCCCTGTATACCTTGAATTATTTCCCCATTTGATTTATTCACAACCAGTCTTGAAACTCCTTGAACGATTGATACTTCTTATTTTTATATATTTATTTCCATTACAGTCCCCAACACACAGACTTGCACATAATAAAATTTGAAAAAATTCCTGTTGAACATAATCAAAATATAACTCCTCATCAAGGGATCTGAGAATCATGTATTTAGAAATCCCCAATAAATTATTTCTTATAAATAGAATGGTTTAATTTCCCAATTATATGGATTGATTCTTCAGTGTGGTAAAACTAACTACTCAATCTGTTTATGCTAAAATTTCCTTGCCTGCATAACTCAGGCCACAACTTTGATCATGGCATGAACCAGAATAATCATTTTTGTTTGAGTTCATGAGTCAGGCCTTGCCTGGTAATTTGATTTACATATTACCAAGGTCTTACAGAAGTTGTAGTCTGGACTGGTTGTGTTTATAGGTACATGGAACATGGCTCCAACCAGTTCCTTTGTTTGTAATTAAACCAATGGATAAGTGATTCTCAAGCAGCTACAAGTGTATGGGGTGATAGAAGGGGTGCTAGAATCACCTGTGGAGCATTGGCAAGCCGCATCCTCACCCAGGCATGTTCTGCCCCTTGGGACATGCCATATTTTGGGGATAAGAATACCCCTCATGAAGTACATCATAATTTTGCGATCAGGAACTAGAGTGTGGGAGCATGCATGTGTAGGTTGAAAAAGTTCCCCATGTGATTCTGATACGATGCTCACTGTAGGCCCCCTGTTGAGAACTGCTGGTATAAAACAAGCTGAGGAGTAAATGCTGTACCAATGTATTATTTGCCCACTCTGGAAAAATTATGCCACTGTTTGCTTTGATTCATCCACAAATATGATCTGGAGATACAAAAAGGGCCACTGCGCATGTTTGTACAGGTTGTTCACTGCACAAGGGCTCTGGCGAGCATGGTGAATGGGGGCTGAAATCCAGCCCATGTTCTACTTACCAAGCTATGCATTCCAGCTAGGGGTTATAATTACCTGATGGAAGGAGCCCATGTGGCTTAGGGATGGCAGTTCTGAGAATGATACAATCATTTTAGAGGTATATTACATTTTTCAGGAAACCAAAGCTCCTCCTAGGATAGTGAAGAGTACTTCACTGATCTCTAGATTATTTGGTCCTAATGTGATCTAACTTATCTCCGATAGGAAGCATTGGGATTCCTGTATTTGTTTGCTCATAATTTTTATATTTCTAGAGATTGTGTGTAGTCCAACTACTTTTCTTCAGAGTTAGTATCTTGAAATTCCCTAATGAAGGCATGTTTGCAGTAGATTTTAATATTCATTTAATCATATGACAGGCTCTGTATTGCACATTGAGGTAAATAAGATACAGTCTCTGTTCTCAACAAGCTTCTAGACCAATGATAAAAGCATCATGACAGGAAGTGTGACAAATGCCATGACAGAGAGACATCCTAGAGTTATTGAGAGTACCAAGGAGGAGTCCCAACCTTGACTATTTCTGGTGTGTGTGTGTGTGTGTGTGTGTGTGTGTATGTGTGCATATGCACATGTGTATATGTATGTTAGGGAAAAGACTGAGGCTTACCAGAGGGAAGGCGATGATTGAGCTAAGTCTTGAAGGAGGAGGAGTTTGAGTAACACATCAAGCATGGAAGTGAGGTGGAGAGGAGTCATCCAAGCAGGAGAGGTCTGGAAACAAGAAGACCTGGGAGACTAAAGAATGTGTGTGTGCAGAAGGACAAATATTGTGTGATCTCACTTATATGTGGAGTCTAAAACTGTCAAATTCATAGGAGCAGGGAGTGGAATGGTGGTTGCCAGGTGTAAGTAGGGTTGGGGGGGGGGGAAATGGGGAGATGTTGATCAAAAGGTACAACTTTCAGTTATGCAAGATGGATTAGTTCTGGAGATCTAATGTATAGCATCATGATGATAGTTAGCAATATTGCATCGTATACTTGAAATTTGGTAGGAGGTTAGATCTTAAATATTCTCACCACCTGCTGGGAAAATTGGACAGCAACATGTAAAAGAATGAAATTAGAACACTTCCTAACACCATACACAAAAATAAACTCCAAATGGATTAAAGACCTACATGTAAGGCCAGACACTATAAAACTCCTAGAGGAAAACATAGGCAGAATACTCTATGACATCCATCAAAGCAACATCCTTTTTGACCCACCTCCTAGAATCAGGGAAATAAAATCAAGAATAAACAAATGGGACCTCATGAAACTTAAAAGCTTTTGCACAGCAAAAGAAACCATAAATAAGACTAAAAGGCAACCCTCAGAATGGGAAAAAATAATTGCCTATGAAACAACGGACAAAGGATTAACCTCCAAAATATATAAGCAGCTCATGCAGCTTCATACCAAAAAAGCAAATAACCCAATCCACAAATGGGCAGAAGACCTAAACAGACATTTCTCCAAAGAAGACATCCAGATGGCCAACAAACACATGAAAAGATGCTCAACATCACTCATCATCAGAGAAATGCAAGTCAAAGCCACAATGAGGTATCACCTCACACCAATCAGAATGGCCATCATCACAAAATCTGGAAACCACAAATGTTGGAGAGGGTGTGGAGAAAAGGGAACTCTCCTGCACTGTTGGTGGGACTGTAAGTGGGTACAGCCACTATGGAAAACAATTTGGAGGTTCCTTAAAAAACTACAAATAGAACTACCATATGATCCAGTAATCCCGCTCCTGGGCATATACCCAAAGAAAACCATAATCCCAAAAGAAACTTGTACCATAATGTTTATTGCAGCACTCTTTACAATAGCCAGGACATGGAAGCAACCTAAATGCCCATCAACAAATGAATGGATACAGAAGATGTGGCATATATATACAATGGAATATTACTCAGCTATAAAAAGGGATGAGATGGAGCTATATGTCATGAGGTGGATAGAACTACAATCTGTCATACAGAGTGAAGTAAGTCAGAAAGAGAAGGACAAATATTGTATGCTAACTCACATATACGGAATCTAAAAATGGTACTGATGAACTCAGTGACAAGAACAAGGATGCAGATACAGAGAATGGGCTGGAGAACTCGAGGTATGGGAGGGGGTGGGGGGTGAAGGGGAATCTGAGACGAAGCGAGAGAGTAGCAGACATATATACACTACCAACTGTAAAATAGTCAGTGGGAAGTTGTTGTATAACAAAGGGAGTCCAACTCGAGGATGGAAGATGCCTTAGAGGACTGGGGCGGGGAGGGTGGGGGGGACTCGAGGGGGGGAGTCAAGGAAGGGAAGGAATACGGGGATATGTGTATAAAAACAGATGATTGAACCTGGTGTACCCCCAAAAAATAATAAAAAAAAATATTCTCACCACCACCACCACTCCACACAAGATAACTGTGCAGAGGTGATGGATAAGTTATTTAGCTTGAATGTGGTGATCTTTTCACAATGTATACATATATCAAAACATCAAGCTGTACACTTTAAATATATACACTTTTTATATGTCAAGATATGTTAATAAACTTTAAAAAATAAAGACATGTATAAAGAAAAGGATGCGTGGGGGGTGGCGCCTGGTGGGGGTTAATGGTGGAAGTCAGGTTTGGAAACATAGTGATGGTGAGAAGATGATGGGAAACTACTACTGCCCAGTTCTAAGTAGGGGAACTGCTGCTGTCAATCTATAAGGGACGGAGTGAAGTGAGGACAAATCTGAATGGAAGGAGATGGGTAAGAGGGTTGTAAGAGAACTCGTACTCTGAGTTAGAGTGGATGAGTGCTTCAATTAGAGCAGGGGTCAGCAAACTACACCCCATGGGCTAAATCTGGCCCATCACCTGCCTGTTTTTGTAAATAAAATTTTATTGGAAAAAGCTATGCCCATTCATTTACGTATTGTCCATGGCTGCTTTTGCACTACATGGCA
This sequence comes from Hippopotamus amphibius kiboko, assembly GCF_030028045.1. Taxonomy (NCBI): domain Eukaryota; kingdom Metazoa; phylum Chordata; class Mammalia; order Artiodactyla; family Hippopotamidae; genus Hippopotamus; species Hippopotamus amphibius. The sequence continues at coordinate 15,830,972 of NC_080203.1, read as the reverse complement.
GAATTGAGTAGCTGTTATAGAGATTGTACAGCCCGTAGGATCTAAAATATCTATCAATACTGTCCAGCCCTTTACAGGAAAAATTTGTCAACTTCTGAACTAGAGCAGTGGTTGGGAATGAAGAGAAATAGACGATTCTAGAGATAGCATAGATGGACTTTTAATCTTATGTTTATACTTTTTATTTCTTTATTTTACTTCTTATTTATTAAAATTTTCAAACAAGAAAAAATAGAATAGTTTAATGAATATCCGTCACATAAATTTAAAAATTGTTAATATTTTGTCATGTATACATCATCTATTTTTCCCTGGAGATATAAAGTAAATTAGATATTTACACCATAAATACATCCATATGAATCTCTAAAAAATTTAAGAACACTTTCTCAAATGGCCATAATGTACTTTACACACCTAACAAAATTAATTTCCTGATATCATATAGTAACCATAAATTTTTAATTTTCTCAGTTGTTCCACAAATACTTTTTCTAGATTGTTTATTCCAACCAGGTTAAGAATCTAATTTAATAATAACTAACCATTATAAAGCTCTTATTGGTCTTCTTGTATGGGAATCATGACCCAAATGGTTTTCAAGAATTATTTCCTTGAAAACTCATATTTATGCTGAGAAATATATATTACTTTTTCAAGTTTAGAGACATAAACAGAGCTGCCACTTTCCCTAAATTAGGTAAGTAGTAAATGACAGAGCCTGTGCTTGAACCCAAGACTGTCTTCTTTTAAGGGCTATAGTTTACACTGTATGCTTTAAAGGACTTGGTATCTAATTGTGAGTTGTGGATGAATGGATAGAGGTCAAGGATGAAGCCCAAAGTTTTGGATTGGAGAACTGGGGGGCATTCACTGACAGAGAGAATTCAGAAAAAGGAGCAGGTTTGGGGTCAGGTATGAGTTCAATTTTGAAACTTTTGTGTCTAAAGTACTTACGGGATAAAAATGCAAGTTTTAGAAAGAGCCCTCTGGGGCAGTGTGAGAATAAACAGTGATAGGGCAAGAATAGAAGAAGGCTATCTAGGAGGCTCTTACTGTGGTCAAGAAGAGAAATGATGGGGGTCTGGACTAGGGCGGATGTAGAAATGAACAGAAGTTTGTGGCACTTTGGTTCCATTTGCTGAGATGGGGAACACTGGAGGAGGAAAATCAAGGGAAGATCAGAGCGACCAGCGTGTAAAACATGAGGCAGAGACGTGATGAGAGAGGAGGTAGGAGATGTGGGTAGCAGCGGAAAGGAGTTTAGACTTTCCTCTAAGGGCAACGGGAAGGTATTGATGGGTTTTGAGGAAGGGAATTCAGGATCTGATTTATGTTTTTACAAATTTACTGTGGCTTCTCTATGGAAAATGGGTAAGAGGAGGCAGGAGTGGAGGCAGAGAGATCATTTGGAAAATGATTGCAGTGTTCCAGGGAAAAAACAACAAAGGCCTGAACTAGAGCAGTGGCAGAGGGGATGGAGGGAAGGGAACACTTATGAGAGGTGTTGAGGCATTATAAACAAAAGATGCCATGAAAGGGGCTTATGGCAGTTTAACAAAATGGCCACAATTCTTTGACACTCCACCCACTGATAAGTGGAGTCTACGTTCCCTTCCCTTAAATCTAGTTGAGCTTGTGACTGCTTTGACCAGTAGAGTATGACAGAAATGACACTATGTAAGTCCTGAGGCTTGCTCTTAAAAGGCAAACCACTCCGTCTTTTTCTCTGGAATATTTGCTCTTGGAGCTCTGAGCCTCCATGTAAGAAGGAAAGCTACTCTGAGATGGGCATGTTGAAGAAAACACAGGTAGCATTTCCTATGGAGAGTCCCAGCTAGGTCAGTCCTGCAGCCATTCCCGCCCAGGCACTAGATATGTGAGGGATGAAGCCAACCTGGAAGTGGATCCCTCAGCCCCAGCTGTTGTAGCCCCCAGCTGTTCATGTTACTCCACCAGTCATCTGGGTCATGGAATTGACCCTCAAGCCATCATAATGTAGAGAAGAGCCAGCCCCACTGTCTCCTTTCTGAATTCTTGACCCACAGAATCGGTGAGCATAAGAAAATGGTTGTTGTTTTATGCCACTAGGTTGTGGGGTTGTTTCTGACACAACTATTGATAATCAGAACAGGGTTAAATGTAAAGATGTATAGGATATGGGCTTCACCTCCCAGGAGCTTACAATACAGGGAGGGAAGTGAGAAAAATACAAAGGTGAAAAATAAAAGAATCATACATGCATGTTGATAGTTGTGTAAGCCACACTTTATAAAAATACTGGGCCAAGGCACTTAATAACAGCAATACTGTAGCACTTTCTGCCAGTGCTCTGTAAGTATTTTACATATTAAGTGAATAAGGCCTTCCGCGTAATAGGCCTATGAGACATAGCCACTTATTGTGCCTGTTTTTCAGATGAGAAAGATTAAGGCACAGAGAGGGTAAGTAACTTGTCTCAAGTCTCAACAGTTTGGATTTAAACCCAGATGCCTGGCCTTCAGAGCCCTTGCCTAGTATCACTCTGGTGTATGCATTCTTTTACTCCTGAGATATTAGTCATGGGATAATAGGGAATCTGAGAACGTGTGCTCACACCCCATGTTATCTTCCATAGGAAATTTTAGATTGGTTTTTCATTGACAGGGGGATTATGGAAAACTCCAATCCTCAATGTAATTGAATAAATTACAAGTTCTCAAAATCCCCTTCTTTTCCTTTGCATGGCCTGAGTCTTCACATTTTTTGTCAGTCTTTAGTTAAAACTCCATGTTTTCTTTCAAAACAAACTTCGTTTCTGCACACATGCAAAGATGAATGGAGTGTTTCCTGAGACCAGCATCCTACAGCTACAAAGCAGCAGCAGCATCTTGTGGCTCCTAAAGAGAAAGGCACTTTGGGATTATTCCATGCACCTCAACTTTTGCTGGATCACACCCACTAACTTGCTTTCTTAGAACATTCTCCCTGATCCTGGACTTAATTCTATTCTTGACTCAAAGATATTGCTTGACTTGGGCAGAGTCGGTGAAACAGAAGTACGATTATTTTATTCCACCAGGACTCCCACTGCTGCTCAACAATCTTTTTGATTAATTTGGATTTCCTAGGACACTCCAGCTCATAACATTCCAAACTCCCTTGCTTTCTTCACAGCTGCAACCCCACCCCTCACCTCCCACTGTATGATCGTACGAGCTCCCTCTTCTACCTCAACACACCTCCCCACATAACTGTTCACTCCTCACGTCCCAATTCATCTCAGAGATTGTGCTTCTTCCCTCTGAGTCTCCCCATACCTCTGGGTGTTCCTAACCTCATTGTGTGTTACTACCTTCAAAACCATGCTTCTCCAGTTACCCCCTTTGTCAGCTACATTCAGTATCTCCTATAAAATAAATTTTAAAAAGGCAAAGGTCACCTCTGTCTCAAAACAGACAAGCAATCCCACTCCCCAGGTTAGTGTCAGGTTTATTTTTTTGTTTATTTTTCTCATTCTCTTTCAACCCCTTTCCGTATATGCTGTATTTCCTTATATGCCTATCTTTTCTTCTCCTCTCCATGCCTCCTTCAAACCTGATCATTAAGTGTTCTACTCTACTTGTACTCTTAGAGGTCCAATGACCTCCTGAACTCCAGTCTACTGGCCTTGTAGCAGTCCTTGCCCCCTTGAACCTCTTGCAAGCTTCTCGTAACACTTCTTCAAAACCTTTTGTTCCTTGCAAATCTGGGATTTAGAGGAAGACTGATTCTCCTCCTTTCTCAATAATAGCACCTTCTGTGATTCCTTTGCTGTCTTCCCTCTGCTTCCAGCTATCCCCAGCTGTGGCCATTCCCTGAGATTCCTTTCTACATTCTCTGTGGAAGATAGAGAACCCCAGTGTTCAAGACTGAGCATTTTTGCTGCGTTCATTCTCCTGTATCAACTCCAAATCAACATGTCTGAAACATTGTCCTCCCTTAAAGCTACTTCTCTTCCTAATAATGACTCTGAACTTCACAGTCGCCTTTGACTTCTCCCTCTTTCTGCCACCAATTATGTGCTTAAGGCATAGAAATCCATGCAAATATTAGCATAAGAAAAAGTAATTAGGAGGCTACACCTGCCACACATACACACAAATCACATAGTGAATTCTCAGAACCAAATCTAAGTGATTTTTGGATTATTTACTGTTTCAGCATAATGTATGCCCGGGCTTGGATTGTTGAGAGTGTACATTAACAGGCCCTTCCAGAGTTACAGCCTGGCATCCTAATAGGGTTACATTGTGGAACAGCCATCTTATTTAATGGTTTGAAATTTGAGATCCTCCTTTCTTCGAACCCAGAAGAAAGCAATGTTCAAACCATGTTAATTGATGTGTTTTGATCAAGAAGAAACCAAGGTTAGTGTGAGGCTTATTTCCACAGTGACTAAGTGGAAGAGTCAACACATCAGTCTTTCTGAGCCCACCACAGAACTCTCATTTCCATTCTTCTATCCAACAACTGACACTCTAAGTAGCTCAGATTCAAATGCAAATGCAAGCACAAGAATGCAGACACACTTTGAAATCAATAACATCGTTTTGTCAGGCAATTCATTTAGTATTTCTAAAAACCAGTGAAGTTTAAAAAACAAGGGAGTTGAAAGCTTGCTCTCCTGCTCCTCGAGTTTTAATGAGCCTATTCCTCACTCTGGGACAGAGAAGCTCTCATTATAACTTGTCAGTAGAACATTAGCACCCAAGATGGTGGGAGCCCTATGGTCCCAGATAATTTCCTTTCTTTTTTTCCCCATCTGGATATAGTTGAAAAATCTTCTAATGGGAAAACTAGCCATTTACTTGAACTGCCTCTTTCTAAGTCATAGATTCATCTGCTTAAGCCTAGCCTGTTACTCTTACCATGTTGGTAAGAATGTTTTTGACGGAGACCTTCTATGCTGAGATATTACGGGCTCATAAATAACATGCAGCTCTCTCTCTCTCTCTCAAATGAGCTCTGTGAGGCCGCATGGAGAGACTCCAGGCAGCACACTGAGCACTCCATGCTGCCGGAGCACTTCTGTGCCCCCTCCCCCATACTTCGCCTTCACCTTCGGAAACAGGGGGAAATCGGATTTAGGATTCCGTTTTAGAGGGGGCTTTTGGAGTTAGAGATGAACACGGGGCGAGTGGGTGGTGGAGGGAGCAACTCGCCTACTCCCGGACGTTTTCACTTGATGTTGCAGCCCTTGAAACCATCAACAAATGTGAGACAAAGCAAAGTATGAGTCAACCTGGTTTCCTTTGCTGTGCCTGATAGGTGGTCTCACGTGCTACCATGTTATACAAGTTAGGTTTTGCTGTTTTTAATTACGAGATCTCATTGACCACTCTGTATTGCTGTGATGTAAAGTTTTAGCAAAGAAAAATCTTACTGCTTTTTTCTCCACCTGCTGTACAGCCCCTGATTCAGGCCAATCTAGTGCATGTAATAGACCCTTTAATCACATAATGCTCTTTCACTCCGCAGATCCTCTACCACACTCCCAATAGCCACGGACTAGTATTCAAAACTGAATGAACCAGGCGCACATTCCATGTCTGCAGGTGGAGTAGTCTAAGAGACTTCTAGAAATTGAACTGGATGTCCTTCTTCATTTCCAAAAGTTGCTTAAAGTAGCAAAATAATCCCAGAAACTAGAATTTTCATGGTCATTCATATTCTACCCAAAACCCCATTTGATTTGGTTTCTAGGATGGTCTAAGTCCTGCCGATGTAGCTACAACGCATTCACTCAGCAAACACGTATTCAGTTCCACAAGACTTTTTATGAACATCTGTATGTGTCAGGCACTGTGCTTGGCACCACAAATACAAAGTAGAAAACACAAGGTCCTTACTCTTTAGGGAAACTGTATTCTGTCTGAAAGGAAAGATTTGTAAACAGAAAAATTACACTAAGTTGTGCTAAGGATTCTAATAGAAAGAGAAACGGAAAAACTGAGTGCCATGAGAAATAACTAACACACAACCCAAGGCTGTCTTGGCTCAAGTTCTTTTCCTTTAGTTACTTTTGCCCTCACCAATTGTAGACAACTGTGGCTCAAAGCCCTTTACATGTGCCTTTGAAAAAAAAGCTCTTTGATTAACAAAGTGATCATCAAATTCATGCTACTAGCCTGCTTAGTGATGCAATATTCTCCCCCCCTGAAAATGGATTATGTTTACTGCATTTGGAGAGGCTTCTTCCTCCTTATGAGACTCCAGGTTCTACAATGTGAGTGAAAGTTTAAAATACAGCCTGGCAGGATAATTAAGAGCATACTCTTGACTCAGTACTTTCATCTTCTTCACCTCATTCTGGAAGCAGGATGGCAACGTGCTTTACGGTCACATAGGTCTGAGTTAGAATTCTAGCTCTCATTCTTGCTAGTAGTGTAGCCCTGAGCAAGTTACTTTGTCTCTCAGTTTCTGCATTTCTGCATCTGTAAAATGGGGAAAATAATAGTATGGGTTAATGTGTGGAAAAGGTTTATCTTTGTGCCTGAGGTATAGTCAGTGCTCAGTGAATAACAGCTCTTCCTTTTATAATTCTCTGTCCTTGCTTAAGAAAACATACAAATAAAAATCTTACCTGGGTTCTAGTCCCAGCTTTGGGACTAGCCCCATGGTTTGAAGTAAACTGCTAGAGTCTTTTCCACCTGCACTATAATGACAGTTACACTAGATGACTTCCATTGTCCCTTTTAGTGCTGACAATCTGTGGTTGGCTTATTGCTTGGAGTGACATTGTGAGCTCCTAGGCATGACAGTCACCCTGGATGTCCCGCAGGGTCTAGGAGCACCCTACTTCCTGTGCAGTATCAGGATAATGCTCTGCTTCCAGAAAGAGGTTCCAAAGGCAGTAAAAATGATGTCCCAGAAGGCTTGGTAATGATTTGTTACCCAGAGTTTTAAATGGAATATGTAACTGCTGAGGAGGCAAAGTCTTCTATTAACCCCATAGGGGTTCTCTTAACTGTGCAGAACTAAAGAAATTGTCACTCAAAAGAGATCTTAATTCTAGGGTTTATTCAGTTATGCTTCTTTTTTTCTAGCAAAGACGCTGAAAATGAAAAAAAATAAAAGGAAGAGAGATCGAGCATTTTGCCATTACTGTTCAAAATTTCTTTGAACTCGTTAACCCTGTGGTATTCTCAGAAGCATTGGAGTGCTTGTTATAAAACTACCCTGCATTTTTATTACACCTTGAGTATAAGCAACTGAAAGCACTTTACGACATCATGAGATCTCATCCTATCTCTGAGGTATTTCTCTGTAAAGAAGCAAGCAGCATGTCAGCCATGAGTCAAATTAGTCACTTTACCCTGCCAGCCATAGAGGATCGCGTCCCAGTGACCCTTATCTCTCTATTGCCAACACTCCTTGATGTTGTTTGAATTTCCACAAGGTTTGAGACAAAGGGTCTTGTACACTAGGAATCTATTTGATGACACTCCTCTGTCTGCCCCTTCTGTCTGCCAGGGTCAGGGTGAGCTGACACTTATTTGGCTTTTTCCTAGACCAAACAAGAAACAAAAGCGGGGTAAGGTTGGAGGGTCCCCAAGGGGGAAATACCCTCTTCCACTGTCATAATTCAGCCCATGAAGATCACTTCCACACAGTTTTATTCAGAAAGTTCACACATTGGAATAAAGCAACAGAGTGACTGTGCTAGAGCATCTCTAAAAGGTGCTAGATCCAAGTCAGTTTATTGCCAGGCTGTGTCCTATGTAGACATCATCTGACTAATTCTTTTTTTTCTCTCAAAGCTGTTTTCAGCTAACAACAAGGATGTTGTGATGAAATGCGTATAACAGGGTCAGGACTCAGTCTGACTTCCTCTATAGGTTTGGTTTCCTCTATCGCCACGCCCCACACTCACACTCCATATCCTACCTGGACTGAACGTTTGATTTCTCGGATTAGCTATGCTCTCTAAACGAAAGTCACACTCATACACAGACACACACATGCACACACACACACACACACACACCATGAACAATGCTTATATTTTAGGTCTCAACTTAAATGTCACTCCAGGAAGCGTTTGTCTCCCATAAATGACTCTGCTCTGTACTCTATGGTATCCTGTCCTTTCCCCAAACTTAGCACTGATCATACAGTTATCATTTTGCTCTCTTCCATTAGATTTGCAGGCATTCTGAAGGTAAAGAGGTTGTCTACCCAACTGTTTTGCCACCAGTGCCTAGTACAATGTGCCACAAATGTCTGTTGAGTAAATTAAGAGATTGATTTTGTATTTTACTTTCAAATATTTATTCTGGCATTTCACATTTAACCTTATCAAATACCCCAACTTTTGTTAAATAAGCACTCAAATGTCTTTAACTGAGTCTTTTATAAACCATACCTGTAGATTCTTGGTCTTTTGGGGCCTTTATATCCTAATCACATCACCACGAATGTATAATGCAAACATTTAGATCTTTTTATTCCCTTCTGCTTCCAAACTGAAACATATCTCCAGATTAAACTGCTGTGATACTAAATGGTTGCATATCCAGTTCAGATTATAACTAATTTGCCAAGGGAAATCATAGAAACTGGCTACTAAATGTCACGTGTAAATGTACATCTCTCTATAGTAACGAAGGATCTGAACATTAATAAATTCCCCCACTTTACTATCACCACTACATACCCTCTGATGAATGTAAAAATTTGCAGACGAACTATCCGTTTGAAGAGGAAGATTTACTTGCTATTGCTTTTGTTGCCTTGGAGTTGACGCTTCCTAGCTTTCTAGAATGAAGATGCATAAAACATTTTTTGCATCTAAAGGACTATCTGTTCATCCAATTATCACTTGACGTATTTATGCTTCTGCATATTGGAAGCAGTTGTAATACTCATTGGGCAAAGTGTAAATAGAAGTGGATAAAAATACGGACTCTGAATTGTATGTGCATCATCCATCCAAATCATTCTATACAAGAGAGTAAAGAAGAATGTTTGCACATCACTACCTGTTAAGCTGGGCCACCAGACCTGACTTTCTATGCCTCTTACTCCTCATTTCTACCTACTGAAATCCTAACCATCTTTCAAAGATATACTTAAATTTATCCTCATTAAAAACCTCCCCTCCCCACCACCACCATGGAAAGGGATCTCAGTTTCACAAAGGAATTCAGAAATTACCTAACTCAGTGGTTCTCAACCTTGGCAAAATGTTAGAATCGTTTGAGGGAATTTAGAGAAATTACCAAAGTCTGGATCCCAAATGAGATCAATTAAATCAGAATCTCTTGGTCTGAGATACAGCCTGAGCATCAGGGTGATTGAAAGTATGCCACCTGGTTCAAACGTACAGCCAGAGTGGATAGCCATTGCTCCAGAAGTTCAATGTGGCTGGTCATGAAGGGTGAGGGTGTAGGGTGGCGGCAAGGACGAGAGAATGGAAACGTTGGCAAGGCTCAGCTATGCAGGCCTTCTAATCCATGCCAAGGAGTTTGGCCTCTGTCCTGGAGGCCACGGGAGCCAAAAAAGGGGTTTAACTGGAAAGCAATGTGATCACTTTGGTGTTCAAGGAATTAAAGTTCTTTCATTTCTCTGAGCTTTCTTTTAACAATCATTTAAGCTGTGAGTGGAGTAGATGACTTCCAATGACCTTTCTCATCTAACAGAAAATTATTGGCAGAGTCATCATTCATAATAGAAATGCTAGAACTGATGCCTCCTATAAACAGAGGCTCTTCACCTTCCCCTAAATACAGGCTTGTGCAGAACATAGTAATTCTGTTAGTGGGAAGGATCTTCTAAGGGATTTTTAGAGGGCATGGCTGCTAACAATCAGCTTCTGCACCACCAAGGAACTGACCTCGATGGGACAGAGGGCCTATTAATTAGCAGACAAAGCCATGCAGGCCAAAGCTTACAGAAAGATCTCTCCTTGCTCTAGCAAACAGAGACTAGCAGCTGTGGGAAACTAGGTCCAGACTCTTCCCTGCCCTTATAAGTATGGGTCAGGAGTCCAACATGGATATTTGTTGAATTGAATTGAACACTGCTTTTTAAAATCATACTTGAAATAATTGTAAGCAGACAGGCCTTTATTTTCTGACTCTCTAGTTCTTGGCTATATCAGGGGTAAGTGAGGCTCCCAGAGAGGTGACCTTTGAATATGGAATTATGTGTGCATGCCTATAGAGACATTATAAATATGGTCAGTAATTCATTATTGCGATTTTTTGAAGGGCTAGGGAAACATTACCAGCTGAAATAATGTAAATTGAATCTGGCTAAGTTGTCTTCAGTGGCATTTCAGGTCACCTTTCCTAATGCTAATAATGCCCATCATTTGCATTGGCTGGAAAACAGTCTGCTTGGTAGGTATTGGCGGCATTTGTGAGTAGCTGCTTGGGCATGGGCAGACTTTGTTGCGATGCAGAGGGGGGCATACATGTGGATCTAGTTCAGAATATGCTCCAGAGATCCACGCTGTGTGCATTTAAGTGCTGGAGTCTCATCTCGCCTGCCTTCAGCCAATGCCGGCTTCTTTTTCCTCTTTCAGATTCACAGAAAAACTAGCACATCTGTTTGAAATTTTATTTACTTTTCATTGTCGTCTGGAAGAAAAGGCTTTTGCTAATGAAACTGGTGAATTAATATGGAGCGCTTGGGACTAAATATGATGGATACTCTCGACAAACACCTGCACCATTAAAGGCAATTTTCTGAGACCAAATGCTGTTTTAGGGAAGATAGAAGCTACTGTAATTGAAGTCTTGGGGAAACGTGACCCTTTATGCCTTCCGTTGCACAGAAATCATCACATGTTATGTTGAGGTAAGCATAAAATTTCAATTACATTTTGGGATCTGAAAATGAGAATGCCTTAGTTTGCCCCCATTTAATTCTCTGGCTATATCAGCTGTTTATCCCTTCCTTTGCTGGACAAGAAAGAATTAGGGATTAAAAAAAAAAAAAGAAACCACCAGAAACAAGAAATCTTAATCCATGTAATTACTCTAATTGGCTAATGGGAGTCTTTTCTGAATAGCAGACAATTCCTTGCAGTTTACGGACACGTGTTTACATTTCGAGAGGATTCAGTAAGAGGGGTTCACTTTTCTGTCTCTCGCTACACGGACGAGCAGAAAACATGAACATACATGGTGCAAATTCTTGGCAAACAGATGCAGCCCATGAAATTTTCCTCCAAACAACTTATTTTTCTTAAGTTTCCACTCCATTTGTTTGTTGAGATGATGCCTAATGAAGTATTCATTGATGGCAGCATCACTAATAAAACATAAATCAAATTGGGCTCAACATACATTCATATGCTAGAAAGAGGCAGCAGTGTGAGCTGGCGCTTGTTTCCAGCTGTTTCCTTGTCATTAGCTTTTAATTTCAACAGCTACCTACTTGGGCCGCCCCTCTCTTTTCTCAGCTCAGGTATTTGTGCTGTTAGTGTGATTGTCAGTTCTGTTCTGCTTGAAAGGTTTCAGTGTACGTTGCTATGGTTACAGGTGCCAGAATTGGAAAGAAATGAAGGGGGTATCAAGGGTTTGACGTAGCTGTGATGAAGGCTTAGTGCTGAAATGTTAGCTATTACTTTGGCAGATTCTATGTTATTTGACAATGAATCCGTTTTAATAGAATATTTAAATGCATTCTTGAATATATGGTACATCAAAATGGAAATACGGATAACTGGATTTAAAGTAAATGAATATTTTAAAACAGTTTTGAGTGCATACCCTATGGGACACTTGGGAACTAAACGAACACTGTTAGTGTAATAGGTAGTATCACCTGAGTAAGTAATATGGGCAATTTTATTAGCTCTCTGCGACTCCTTAGCATACCACTGTCTTGTCTTCTCTTCATTTGTTTTCTTTTTTTCTGCAGCAGTAGAGCTTGACTTCTGTAAATCTGGTATTTTGGAGATGAGTCCGGCAGTTGTTAAGTTACCTGGGAAGACAGGACTGGTTCTGAGGTTTCACAAAACTCCCTTTCTTGTTTGCTGCTGGAAATGTTAGAGGACAGGCCTTGGGGATTGGCTGTCTCCCTCTTTCCAACGGGAGACACTCAGGAAAGTTGATTACAGGATGTCACCCTTGGTCTTGCTGTGATGCTCTGTATGCCTACCTTGCTGTTCAAGATGATCATCCCTTCTTAAAGTAGTCAAAGATGCTGCTGCTCCCTGTTACCTATCTTTCTCCCCAACCTTCATTCTTTGTGTCTCTGCGGCCTTGCGTCTCTTCTCTTCACTTCCATGGTCTCCAATGCGGCCTCCCCGGCTTCCCATAGCACTCACACCAAGCTTTTGCTGGCCTACTGTGTTTAGTATCTATCTCCTTTCACTCAGTGATTTGAGGGAATGAAGACTCTTGTTTCTTTTAAAATAATTTTGATTTGGACAAACCCTGGAGTGATCTTACTGTCTTCTTACTACTCTCTGAATGAGGAAAACCACTCCATTACTATTCTTGGTGTCTACAACATGCTTGGAATACAGCATAGCGGTTAACAACATGGACAGGACATTGGAGCCCAATGCCTGGATTAAAATCCCAGTTCTGCCACTTACTAGCTCTGTGACCTTGGGGAGATTATTATTTAACCTCTATGGGCCTCAGTCTCCTCATCTATAAACCGGAATTAATCACTGAAACCAGTCCATACAGTTTTCATTGTATATGTCTGTGTGTGTGTGTGTGTGTGTGTGTGTGTATATATATATATATATGAGAGAGAGAGTCAGTCTTAGAATATTAGATGGGCACACATTAAGTAGTATATAAATGTCTGCTTTTGTTCAACAAAAATTATTTTCTACTATGTGCCAAGCTCTGTACTTGACCCTGGGCATAGAATAGAAATAGATGTGGTCTCATAGAGTTTATATCTAGTGGAGAAGGCAAGTAGTAAGGAAGTAATTACAATAAAGGGTGATGAGAGCTAACAATTCTTGCAACCCACAGTTTTCAGAACTGTCTAAACATGTCATCTCATGAGAAACACCTGTATAGCCATGACAAGGAATGCTCTGCTCTCTGAAGTGTTTTGTGTCTACCTAGACAGATCCATGAATGAGGAAAGGTAGTTGGCCTTTCAAGAAGAACTCCCACAGACGGTTCAGGCTGGAGGGGCCGTGTGACTGACAGCAATAAAAGTTTCACTTAAGCCAGGGTCTGGCCGGGACTTTCTCGCTTTTACAAACAACACAAAGGACCTAATTCTCTAATAAGCAGAGCTACCAACAGCAGTCTGTACAATAACTTTTAGAAACCTGACCTTGTGACCCAGAGGCCATCCTGAAACCACTGCACCCGCCTGCCCCCCTTTCCCCCATCACTCAATAAACGTCCAGCCTGATCTATTGTCCCATAGAAGAGAAGGCCCATGAAAAAATTAACAATCCCCTCTCTGTTCTGCAATACTTACTCCAAACGTTGACCATTCAGAGCCTCTGGAAAGACTAAGCAAAGATGATGTTCTTACCAGGTGATTAGATGACAAAGAGCCCGCTGCCAGTCTTCCGGAGCACTGTTGAATGCAGACCATGCCTCAGCATTCCTGGAAAGAGCGTAATTAAGAGCTGGCCCTTCTTAAACGACTAACTTCTTCCCACCCTAGAGGCTTGTCTGGTTACAACAGGACTACTAAAAAAAACTGTGACTTTGCCTTGTTTTGAGTCTCTCTATTGAAAGATTTAAAGCTGTGGCTTGTGCTAATGCTTCTAGTTACAAGGGAATGGTTTAGCAGTCAATGTACCACTATGGTAACTTTCTATTGAAAAAAAAGCCCTATTATGTAGGTTGGTGGAGCTCTTTGCTTTTAACCTGCCCTTGCAGAAATTTCTGAGCAGTAACTTTGATTGGTGGGAAATAGGAGGAGCATAGGTTTAGAGTTCTAAAAGGGGAGGCTTGGGCTTTGTTTGGTCCCTAGTGCCAGGACTGAGAAAAATCACGCAGGCTGTGGTCAGGGTAGATGGAGAGACTTGGTTGGGTTGGCTTGGAGAATTGCCTGGAGCAGCAGAACATATCTTAGCATAAGAAGGGAGCCACAGGTCAGGACTAAAAGGACAGTATCCACTTTCAGAGCCATAGTCAAGTGTGAGGCCACAGTGAAGAGTTGAAGCAAAAGATCAAAAGATGAGGGTATAAGGACAAGAAGGCAGTATAAACAGTGATTAAGAGCATGGCCTCAGAGACAGGCTACCTGGGTGGGTGTAAATCCAGACTTTGCCACTTCCTTGCTGTGTGTGCGACAGTTACTTAACTGTTCTGTGTTTCTGTTTCCTCATCTGTAAAATAGAGGGAGAATAATGCTATGTATATGTGCCATTCATTTATCTATTTGGTCTTAGACTTATTTCTCACTCTTCCCCTGCCTCATAGGATTGTTGGGAGGACCGATAAAGCTTTTGCATATAAAGCATTTGGAATAGTGCCCACAAATAGTAAGCGCTCAAGACATGGTGGTATTCGAAAAGCTAAGGTCTGAAAAAGAAATATAAGACAGCTGGACAATATGAGCAAATATGATTAAGAGATTAGAAAACGGACTTGAGGACATGGGGTGGAGGGCGAAGGGGAGGCTGGGACGAAGTGAGAGATTAGCATTGAGATATATACACTACCAAATGTAAAACAGATAGCTAGTGGGAAGTTGCTATATAACACAGGGAGATCAACTCGTTGATGGCTGATGACTTAGAGGGCTGAGATAGGGAAGGTGGGAAGGAGTTGCAGGAGGGAGGTGATGTGGGGATATATGTATAAATACAGCTGATTCACTTTGTTGTACAGCAAAACCTGGCACAACAGTGTAAAGCAATTATATTCCAATAAAGAGCTTACAAAAAAGAGAGATTAAACATGGAAGCATAGTGACATTGCTACCTATCACCCCAGGACCATCTCCAAATAGCTCCTTGAACAGATATCTCCACAGCCTGCTTGGGTACCTTTCTGTTGCCTGCTACCACACAAAGAAAAATCTGGCAGGGTGAGGGGGTGGAGGAAGAGATCGTTGTCCAAAATATCAGGCTTCTATGAGAGATGACATTTGCCTCTCACTTCTTTGAGGGCACCACCCTCATCCTGTCACTAGAAGAACATATAGGTGGTACAAGCAGCCATTCAAAAACATTTTTACCATGGCCAAACACGTGCTGTGAACAGGTTATGTGATGCAGTACTGAGCAAAGTATATTAGCTTTTTTTTAAAGCTCTTTATTGGAATATATTTGCTTTACACTCTTGTACCAGTTTTTGAGGTACACCAGAGTGAATCAGCTGTATTTATACATGTATCCTCATATCCCCTCCCTCCCGTGACTCCCTCTCCACCTCCCTGTCCTGGCCCTCTAAGGCATCACCCATCATCAAGTTGATCTCCCTTTGTTATACAGCAACTTTTACAGTTGGTAGTATAAATACGTCTATGCTACTCTCTCACTTTGTCCCAGCTTCCCCTTCGCCCCCCACCCCAGCCCCATGTCAAGTCCATTCTCTACATCTGTATCTCCACTCTTGCCGTGTCACTGGGTTCATCAGTACCAAATCTGATACAACAGAATTTAAATTCCTGTATTGTCACTTTCTGGCTATATAACCATGGACAAGCCACAAATGTTCTCTGCACCTCAATTTCCCCATCTTTAAAATGAGTAATGTTACTACTTATTGCATTGTTGTGAGAATTAAACATATGTGTAAAGCAACAGGCACATTTCCTGGCTTAGAATCACTGCTTAATAATAGATGCCAGTTTCTATCCCTCCTTCTCCTAGAGAAATTACAGACTCAGTCATGACCTCACGCTACTCAGTTTACTTAACTTGGGGTAAGATATCACTAACCCCCTTCAAGTCTGCCATAATATTATCTCCTGTTGGCCATTGTTCTTCCTTGCTGGCTTACCTCCTTGTCTAGGGCTGAGCTGTTAGCACATCCATTTGGAACTTTGGCAAAGTCCTTTTCTGTCCATGCACTGACTGAGTGCAATCTAAATCATCATGTACAGAGAGAAAAAGTGGGCTTGGGCTCCCTCCAGACCAGTGTTGCTGTCCAAAGAAGCCCAGTGGGGCATGGCAACAGGAATTCCAGACAGTTCTGACCCATGAGGTAAGAAGAGAGGGAGCAAAGTGGTACAGGGTAGTCTGGTTTAGCTGGAATAGGACCCCAGACTGTGGCTGGAGAACCTGGAGCAGTATCCATCTTCTAGGAGGGAAGACTAATAGGGGCATGGCCAGAGGTCATGGCTCTAGCCACATGAGCTTCAAGTCAGGGTAGGTCTCACCGCCCAGCAAGATAGTAGTCGAAGTACATAATTGACATAATTACATAGATTTATGGATTATGATCTACATGGCAGTGGATGGTACTTGAGTATGACAGTGTCTGATCTTAGGGTAGCAAGACTCATAGTAGGCCCTACCAGCTGGGGGGGCGAAGTCTTCTCGGGCCTCTCAGGTGCAGGGGCTGTGCGGACGGTGCCTGTAGCTGCACGGGCTGGGGGAAAACCTTTCTCTCCTGCCAGCCCTAAGCAGCCAGGTTGTATGCCACATGATCTCACCCTCACTTCTCCCTCCACCCACATCCTACAACTTACTGAAGAGCAGGTAGAAACCTGTTCAAGGAGCAGCCCTTCATTAAACCAGCCATGGGCCTATGAGGTGGCCTGGCACTGACAACTCTGTTCAATAGGAGTAAGCTGGAGCAGTCAGGTTCTAGCTACAGGAAAGATAAGGAGAACTAGATAGCAATGGGATTCTAAGGTGTGAAAGGCCCAAGTAGAAGGGGTTATGAGGGTCCAGGAGCAAGCTGAAGTCATAAGGAAACAGGAACTATGAGTAGGCTGGAGCTATGTCATTGGTAAAAACAGAGAGAAGTGGAAGGAAGTCAGATGCAAGCGAGAGAAGTGAGAAAGAACACAAAGATGAGGTTACACACGAGTCAGACTAATCATATAGCCCTAGAGAACAAGTCCAAGGATTCCTGCTCTCGAGGTTCCCAAAGGTGTCTTTGATCCAGTTCCAGTGATCGTAAGGCCTCGTCATAGTGTGGTCTCTGGATGTGCTGGTTAAGGATGGATAGATGTTGTGACAATGAACCTGCATTCTCAGTGGCTTAATACAATCAGCCTTTCTCACTCACTTCATGTCTAATACAGGCGCTTCCAGTGAAGCACCCTTCCTTCCACCTGTGCTCACTCAGGGACTCAGGCTTCTTCCATCTTGTGGCTCAGCACTCTTCTAGGTCCTTGGAGGCTCCTCCATTCAGCTGGTGGATGGGGAAAGAGACCATGAGGAAGGCCACCTCCTTCTTATTCACATTGTCCTGTAAGTGACACACATCAGTTTCTCCCCTTTCCATTTGTGAAAACTAGTTTCATGGCTGTACTTAGGTTCAAGGAGTTTGGGAACTAGAGTCCCTGGCTGGGCAGCCTCATTCCAACAACAGTTCTACACTTTGGAAGGGGAGCGTCAGTGTTTGTCAGCTGACCTTCCCTACCACAGTTCTTGGATTCCCTTGAACTCTCTGTATCCCTTATTGCCCCATATCTATAAGAGCCTCCCTTTCCCTGTCCTCCTTACTTAAGCTAAGCTGAGCAAGTCACTTTTCCTCTCAACTGATGGGCTTAGTTAAACCAGGTGCCTTTGGGAGAGTGTGTCTTTCCCGCGGTCACTGGAAGTCTGTGTATTGTTAGTGCTTCCAAAGTAGAGCTTTTGGGCAGGGAATACGTTCTGTTGTCTAGGTCCCTTGTCATCACACCTGAGCAGGACAAATGATGCTGTCTCTCACTCCCTGAGCCTTTCTGTCACCTTGCGTCCTGTTTCTCATTTCTCCTTTTTGTCTGCGAGTTAGGAACCCACCAGCTCTGGAGAGATCTTTCACAAAACCTGGGTCCTTGCAGGGATCCCATAGCATGAGGGGAGTTTTCTCTCAAGGCCAGGGAGTAAGTAGCGTTGCCATATGTACAAGACCGCTCTCACTGCAAGTTCTGCCTTATCCTATCAAGCTAGGTTTAACATTCTCTGGAATATGCTCACTTACTTGGGAAAAGCCTAGGGAAACAAACTCTTAGTCAGGTTTGATGTCTTATTTGGGTCACTCCTAATTTCATGTTGATATTGGGGATCTTGCTGCCATTTGCATCCATCTTTTATGCATCAGGCCAGCTCTGGGTGGGAAGGAGAAAGAGACAAGCAGCGGAAGGGCCATGAAATTAAGGTCTACCGCCTCCCCTCACCTCCACCCCCCATGAAGCAGAGGCAAAATTGGAGTGGAGATTTTGTAGCATGACAATTTTTAACAATGTTTTGGATAAAATTAAATATTTTTACTTTCAAATTGTTTTAAACAGTATCAGTTTAATACTATCAATCATCGAAATAATAACAAAAAGAACAGACAATATAAATTAGAAATGAAAAGTGATGGAAATAAGCAATTTCATCATGGAGCTCCATCAGGAAATATAAAGAATATTCCTTTTTTAATATGTATATTTCCAGTTTTAATGACTTTAAAAAAGGTTGAATTTTTTTTTAAAAAGTCTCCTGTTGCCTTTCAGATGACAACATTCTTTTTATACCCAAAAGCTAAAATCACATTTCTTTCAACAAACTCCCTCCCTAGGGTCACACTAGAGCTGTACCACTTCAGTCAATTACACATTTAGATTTTCTCTGTCAAATGTGGCCTGAATATATGAGCAATGCTATGCAGTAATCCCAGAGCAGCACAAACACAATTGATTAGAATTTTTGAGTTCCTCTTTTGAGGGTACCTAAACTTACCAAGGATTCCAGCCAAGTGGGCAAGCTTAGCATTTGGTTCTCGAGGGGCTTGTGCTAGGACAGGGCCCTACTTGAGGTTTCTGGATGCTAAGAGAATCGTAGAGTGAGTCTGAGCCAAAGTCCTTAATGGCTATAGAGGGTCATGCCAAAAAGACAGGTACCAGATGCCAAGTCTACAGGGGTAATATTAAGGCTGCAAGCCCATGACCAAGCTGAGTCAGGACTCTTGTGGAAGTAAAAGCAGAATAAGACCAGCCTGCAAGGGAAGTAAGAATGGTCTGGGACAAGTCCTGGGATTCATTTATTCATTCATTCATTTTTATTCACCATATTTTTATCAAGCATTTATTGTATACCATTAATTGTATATAACCTTATTAGTAGTAATGATCAGCCTCATTTGAAGGTGTAGATTTAAGCAAGACAGTCTGAATTTAAATCCTGGCTTAGCAATTTACTATTGGTGTGACATTAAAGTCAAATAACCTTTCTATGTGTCAGCTTCCCATCTATAAAATGAGGGCTGACAGAAACCTACTTCATAGGGTTGCAATGAAAATTCTTGTAAAGCACTTAACACGTGGCACATGATAAGTACATCTAAATGTTTTTTAAATAACTAAAATAGAGTTGGAGATGCCCCCTGTTATCAAGTTGAGATGGAATAGATATTGGGCTAAAGGATTCCTTTGTATGGTATGAAGAAAGTGTTTGAAAAGCAAATGAGTGGCATACAGAAGACTTTAGAAATAATTTTTAAACCAGAAAAAGAACATATCCATTTTATTTATGTACATATTTTGTACCCTGCTTATTTTTTAAATTTTTATTGAGATTTAATTGATATATAACATTGTTTTGGTTTCAGGTGTACATCATAATGATTTGCTATTTGTATACACTGGGAAATAATCACCACAATAAGTCTAGCTACCATTCATCACGATACAAAGTTAAACTTTAGGATTTATTCTCTTGGCAACTGAAATATTATTGGCTGTAGTCATCATGCTGTATATCACATCCCCATGACTCATTTATAATGGCAAGTTTGTACCTCTTGATTCCCTTAACCCGCTTTGTCCACTCCCCAAGCTCCTCCCCTCTGTCAGTCACCATTCTGTTCTATATATCTACGATTTTTGTTTTGTTTTGTTCGTTTGCTTTTTAGCCACAAAAGATTTCCTGTCTTATAACAAAAAATAATAACACAGAACTAATAATAAAATTAGAAATAGAAATTGAAAATTCAGTCTAAGAAAAGAAAATCCCTCAAAAACCCAAGCATGAAGGCCAACATAATCGCTGTGGTTGAGCTTCAAATTCGGTTCTCAACTTTTGAGTGGTGAAGGTAAAGAAGGAAACACAATCAATTGTATAGTTCTAACTATCACAAAGTGGGAGGCATACATATTCATTATTAGAAGCCAAACATTTTCCCTGCAATCATTTTAAAATACATTTCTCACATCAGGCTTTATATGAGAGACAGTAGATTTGTACAGAGGTACAGAATCAAGCAGATCCGGTTTCACGTTCCAGCTCCATACTCAGTAACTCTGTGATCTGGGGCATATAACTTAAATTCTTTGAGACTGACTCATCTGTAAAATGGGGATAGTAATAGCTCCCACATCTCAGAGGTTCTGTGAGAATTCAATGAGATATATAGTCTTTAAAAGTGCCCGGAACATATCAATCCCTCAATAAATAGAAGGTCTTTTTTCTACTTCCTCCTCTTCTTCCTCTTCCTCTTCGTCTCCTCTCCTTCCTATTTTAAATCTCCACCTCTTCCTCCTCCTCTCCCACTACTTGATATATCGTATTTGGAAACCACTCAATGTTCATTCTGGTGCATATAATACAAAAACAATGACAGCTAACAGGTATGGGAAACTTACTATGTGCCAGGTGCTATTCTAAGCACTTTACATTCCTTGATTCATTTAATCTTCATTTAAAAAAACTAGGCCAATTATGTGCAAAGGGTAAAAGCCATGTGAATATTTAAAGGAAAGCGTTTTATTGGAATCCAATCAAATAACAACTAGATGATGTCAAATGAGTTGCAGAGCTTATCGGGTATGTTTTCTTAACAGATTAACCTTCCCATGCACTTATCTCTCTTTTGGTTAAAAGGTAGAGTGAGAGCCCAAAAGAGAAAAGAGGCCTGGGGTGGATGGCTTATGCCAACACAGACCTATACTTTGGGGATAGTGGCTCCTACTTTCCTTGGCTCTGCCTTCATCTCTAGACCCTCTCACTCAATCACAAGCATAAGACTCAGTAGCCCAAACAAAGATATGATTCTAATAGAGGTTTGTATCCTGGGGTCCATCCCTATAACCCGCCTCAGTATCTCTGCATGCGCTGCAGAGGGTCTGGAAAACTTGTGTTGTTATATATGACCTTGTGTTTAGTCTATATGTGTGTGTTTCTGGGGTGGTTGCTAATATATTCCATCAGATTCCTCAAGAGATCTATGGTCCCATAATGTCAGGAACTACGATTGTAAAGGAACCAAGAAGACTCACATGTATAGTTCAGTCTAGTTCACCAAAGTAAGATCACTCCTTGATGTGGGGGATTTTCTAGGAGAGAATTTGAAACCATGTTTTAAGTGTCTTGGGAAACTATAGCAATGATAAGTGGCTAAACAGTAAGTAAGGATGTTGGTATTTGGGCATTCTGAGATCTTGATGCTCCCACTGCTCTCAAAACTGACAGGAACATAGGTGTTAGCTGAAGCCATGGATGTGAAGTGGTGACTTATGAAGACTCAACATATGGAAGAAAGCAGAGAGCCAAAAAAAGATCCCTGGGGGACCACAAATGTTAAAATATGAGTATAGGAATAATAATAGAATCATGTAATATGCTTCAGACAGTATTATAAACGTTTTCCCTTTATTAAGTCACTTAATTTCGTGACAACTTAATGAGGTAGGTACCACTATTCTTCCTCTTTTACAGAGGAGGTAATTGGAACACAGAGAAGTTAAGCAGTTTGCTTGAGGTCACACAGTAAATGGCATAACTGAGACTCAAACCAAGGGAGTGTGGCACCAAGGTCCACCCTCTTAACCATCATACTATATGCCTTCACCCACTTGGTCATTGAAACATTTGTCTCATTGGTACCTGTCTCGCATGGTAAGTCTTAGCCCACAAAGACAGGAATGAGCCTTCACATATCTTTTGGGTTCCCCTCTGGAACTTATGTATAAGTGCTTATGTGCATCTAATATGTCCACAACAAGTAATAGTTAAATGAGTGGCCTGGACTACAGACCCCCTAGGTAGCTATGGAGTCATTACAAGTGGCCTATGACCCCATAAAAGGGCACTGAGCATTGTCTGATGATGGAATAAACAAGGAATCCATTACAAATATTGTAATTTTTCACAGATATGTGGATCCCCTTATTATCTATAAAATACACATTCATTTAAAGATGTTAGAATTCTTAGTAGCTTTGTGTTATTATGAATTGTCTTAATCAATGGATACTTAAAGTATAACTTCTATTATCTGTGATGTATTTATAAAAGGGTCACAGTATTTTAAAAGTTAGTAGCCCCTGAGTTGAGAACATGATAGAAAAACACTTATCAGTCATGATAGGCTGAGTTATTCTGTGGCAAATGCACTCCAAATCTCAGTGGTTTAAAACAACAAAGACATTTATTGCTCACACACTACATGTCACAAGACAGCTGAAGGTTCTGTTCTATGTCATCTCACTCTAGGACACAGAATGTTGCAACAGCAACTGTTTGGAATTTTGCCTGTTGCTGTGGCACAAGAAAACAAGAAAATTAAATTTTCTGCTAGGAAGTAACATACATTACTTCTATTAACTTTTTATTGACCAAAGCAAGTTACATTGCCACATCTAAGTTCAGATGTGTGGAGAAGTATCATTTTACCATGTGCTAACAAGAAAAACTAGAAATATTTTGTGAGCAGTGTTAATGACTCCTATACGTGTGGGCTTCACTTTCTACAATGTCTGGGTGAAAAGCAAATTTGTGTAAATAGAGTCAACTTCAAAATGATGAAGGGTATTTGCTCTTTGAAGGAATCCTAATAGCTCATTATTTTTGCAATACAGCAAAGACCCAACACATAATGCAAAAAATAAAGCCTTTTTTTAAATTCCATCCTCTTATAGACTTTTAGACTTTTGTGTAGTTTGTGCCTATATACAAGTTTTTTAGTAGATGAAGTGGCAAGACCTCTAGGCAGAAATGTAATAAAGAAGAAGGAAAAAGACGACTAAGAGAAGAGGGAAAAGGCAAAAATGGTACCACTTGTTATGTCATTTACAGATGTCATCACAGAATAATATTTGACTCCATCCAGGCAAGGCTGGCCAGACTGTGAGGATTTGCAAGGAGCATCTTTTTATGCTTCAGAAAGCGACTTCATACACAGTCTGTGTAATATGGATTTGACTTTTTGAATATTTCTCTGTGTCTCTGCTAGTAACCACAGGAAACTCTGAGGTCTGAATCTTTTTTTTTTCATTTTTTTACCTTAAATATTTAAAAATTTAGGTAAAATTCATATAACATCAAATCAATCATTTTAAACTGAACAATTCAGTGGCATTTAGTACCTTCAAAACATCGTACCAGCACAAACTGTGCTTAGCTGTAAAACATTTTCACCACCCCAAAATGAAACCCCTCACCTGTCAAGCAATAACTTCCATTGTCCCTCCCTTGGAAACCATCAATTTGCTTTCTGTGTCTATGGATTTACCTGGATAATTCACACAAATGATATCATTTCATATACTACCTTGTGTCTGACTTCTTTCACTTAGCATAATATTCTCAAAAGTTATCCATGTTGTAGCATGTACCAGCAGTTCATCCATTTTTATGGCTGAATAATATTCCATTATATGTTGTAACATAATAAGAAATATACGTATATATTTGGTTTCTTCCCCCAATTCCTGACATAGAGCTCCTAAAACCCTTGTAATTTCTTTAGGGCTGGGGATTTTAGGAGCATCCTACACAGAGCTCCTAAATCCCTTAGAATTTCCTGTTCTAATGAGGTGACTCTTGGTGGACTCCCTGGATAGCTTCAGGATGACGGCTGGTCACTAGAAAGACCAAGCCATGATTAGAAGCTTGGGACTTTCAGCCCCACACCCCACAATCATCTGTGGATGGGAGAGGGGCCAGAGGCTGAGGTAATAATTGATCTCACCTATGTGATAGAGCTTTCATGAAAATCTATAAACTATGGGGTTCTAAGAGCTTCAGGGCAGATGAATACATCCATGAGCCAGGAGAGTGATGCATTCTGACTCCACAGGGACAGAAGCTCCTGTGCTTAACCCTTCCAAACCTCACCCTATTCATCTGGTTGTCCATTTGTATCCTTTATTATATATTTTAGAAGAAATTGATATATATGTATCTGAGTTCTGTGAGCCATTACAGCAGGGGGACCATGGGAACCCTTGATTTGTAGTCAAGTCAGACAGTTATGTGGGTAATCTGGGGACCCACTACTTATTATTGGTATCTGAAGTGGTGGGCAGTCTTGTGGGATTGAGCCCTTAACCAATGGGATCTAGGATCTATAGTAACTCCAGGTAGTTATTGTCAGAATGAATTAAATTGTAGGGCATCCTGTTGGTGTCCACAGAGAACTAGAGAATTGCTTAGTGAGGAAAACCCACACATATAGTGTCAGAAGCATTGAGAGTAAACAAGTTTTTCTTTTATATGTATATACCACAATTTGTTTATCCATTCACCCAGGTGGTGGACATTTGGGTTGTTCATACATTTTGACTATTGTGAATGGTGCTGCTCTGGACATGTGGGCACAGGTATCTGAATATCTGTTTTCAATGCTTTTGGATACACATATACACACACACATACACACACGCAAACATACACACCTAGGAGTGGAATTGCTGGGTCATATGGTAACTTTTTGAAGAATTGTCAAACTGTCTTCCACAGTGGCTGAACCATTTTATATTCCCAGCAGCAATGTACTTGTATCCCAATTTCTCCACATTCTCACCAACACTTGTTAATTTCTGTTTTCTAAATTATAACCATCATAGTGGATGTGAAACGGCATCTCACTGTGGTTTTGATTTGCATTTCCCTCATGACTAATGATGGTGAATTGCTTTACACATGCTTGTTGGATTTGTAAATCTTTTCTGCAGAAATCTCTAAGTCCTTTGCTCATTTATTCATTGGGCTTTTGTCTTTTTGTTGTTGAATTGCAGGAGTTCCTTAAACATTCTGGATACTAGATCCTTATCAGATATATGATTTCCAAGTATTCTCCCCCATTCTGTAGTTAGTCTTTTAACTTGATAATGTTCTTTGCTGTACAGATGCTTGAATTCTGATGGAGTACAATTTACCTATTTTCTTTTTATTGTTCATGCTTTTGGTGTCAAAGCTAAAAATCCATTGCCAAGTCCAAGGTCATGAAAATTTACCCTTATGTTTTCTTCTGGACTTATAGTTTTAGCCCTTATATTGAAGTCACTGACCTATTTTGAGTTCATTTTTCTTTATAGTGTGATGTAGAGGACTAATTTCATTCTTTTGCATGTGGATATCCAGTTGAACTAGTACCATATCTTGAAGAGCCTAATCTTTCCTCAATTTGATATTCTTTGTACCCTTGTCAGAATTAAGTGGCCACAAATATATGGGTTTATTTATAGAATCTCAATTCTATTCCACTGTTCTAAATGTCTATCCTTATGCCAATACCACACTGCTTTGATTACTGTAGGTTTGTAACAAGTTTTGAAATCAGGTTCTCTAAATTTTTTCTTTTTGTTCAATATTGTTTTGGCTATTTTGGGTCCCTTGCATTCTGTGAATTTGAGGATCAGCTTTGTTTTCTTCAAAAGAGATCATTGGAATTTTAATAAGGGTTGCATTGAATCTGTAGATTGCTTTGAGTTGTATTGTCATCTTAACAATTTTATGTCTTCCAAGCCATGAACAAAGGATATCTTTCTATTTACTTAGATTCTTTTTAATTTCTTTCAGCAATGTTTTATAGTTTTCAGTATACTAGTTTTTCACTTCTTCTTTGGTTAAATTTATTGCTACATATTCTTTTTTATGATATTTAAATTGAATTGCTTTTTTAATTTTTTGTTCATATCATTCATTACTGGAGTGTAGAAATGCAAATGGTTTTTGTGTGCTGAACTTATACCTTGCACTTTGATGGATTAATTTAGTAATTGTAGTAGGTTTTAGAGGAATTCTTTGGAATTTCTATATATAGGATTATGCCATATGCAAAGATAGTTTTATTTCTTCCTTTCCAACTTGGATGCCTTTTATTTCTTTTTCTTGACTAATTGTCTGGCCAGTTCTTCCAGTTCAATGTGAACAACAGTGGTAAAAGTGAACATCTTGATTTTAGGGAAAAGCTTTTAGTCGTTTATCATTGAGTATGATGTTACCCATTTCCTTTTTTTTTCAATAAATTCTCTCTGCCATGATGAGGAATCTCCTCCTATTCCTAACTGTCTGAGTGTTTTATCAAAAGGGTGCTGGATTTTGTCAAATGCTTTTCTGCATCAATGAAAATGGTCATGTTTCTTTTATTTTCCTATTAATGTAGTGTATCACATTGATTGATTTTCTTATGTTTGTATTCCTTTGCATTGCTGGGACAAATCCCACTTGGTCGTGGGGTATAATCCTTTTAATATGCTGTTGGATTTGGTTCTTAGTATTTTGTTGAGTATTTCGGCATCTGTATCCACAAGGGATTACTTGTCTGTAGATTTTTTTTTCTTGTGGTGTCTTTGACTGGCTTTGGTATCATAGTAATGCTTACCTTATAGAATGAGTTAGGAAATGTTACTCCCTTTTTTGTTTGGGGGAAGAGTTTGAGGATGATTGGCACTAATTCTTGTTTGGGGGAAGAATTTGAGGATGATTGGCACTAATTCTTTTTAAAATGTTTGGTAGAATTTACCTATGAAGGCATCTGGTCCCGGACTTTTGTTGTTGTTGGGAGATTTTTGATAACTGATTCAATCTCCTTACTTATTACAGGCTTTGTATATGTTCTAGTCCTTCTTTTTATACACATATAAATTTATTTATTTATTTTATTTATTTATTGGCTGTGTTGGATCTTCGTTGCTACACACGGGCTTTCTCTAGTTGCTGAGAGCGGGGGCTACTCTTCATTGTGGTGCGTGGGCTCCTCATTGTAATGGCTTCTCTTGTTGCGGAGCATGGGCTCTAGGTGCAGGGCTTCAATAGTTGTGGCACATGGGCTCAATAGTTGTGGCTCACAGGCTCTAGAGCACAGGTGCAATAGTTGTGGCGCACGGGCTTAGTTGCTTCGTGGCATGTGGGATCTTCCCAGAGCAGGGCTCGAACCCGTGTCCACTGCATTGGCAGGCAGATTATTAACCACTGCACCACCTAGGAAGTCCTCTATTCCTTCTTGAGTCAGTTTTGATATTCGTGTGTTTTTAAGAATTTGTTCGAGGGAGGTTGAGGGGGGAGTCGAGGGAGGGAGGGAATACGGGGATATGTGTATAAAAACAGATCATTGAACTTGGTCTACCCCCAAAAAAATAATAAAAAAATTTAAAAAAATTAAAAAAATTTAAAAAAAGATTAAACATAGATTTATCACATGCCCCAGAAATCTCACTTCAGCACATTTACCCTAGAAAAATGAAAACTTTTAGTTTCTCTATAAGACAAAAACTCATACACACATGTTCAAATCAGCTTTATTTCTGATAGCTCCAAGCTAGCAACTTCCTAATGTCCTTCAGTGAATGAAACTGTGATTCATTTATATAATAGTATAAACTATTCAGCAATAAAAAGGAGAAATCTATTGGTGCACACAATAATTTGAATGACTATCAAAGGCACTATGCTGAATGAGAGGAGTGAATCTCTACAAGTTATGCAGTACCTGGTTCCACTTGTATAATATTCCTGAAATGATAGATAATGTTGGAGAGATGATGTGACTATAATGGGTTAACACAAAGGAGTTATTTAGGGTGATGTAATATTAT
Organism: Hippopotamus amphibius kiboko; assembly: GCF_030028045.1. Lineage (NCBI taxonomy): Eukaryota > Metazoa > Chordata > Mammalia > Artiodactyla > Hippopotamidae > Hippopotamus > Hippopotamus amphibius. The sequence continues at coordinate 15,803,099 of NC_080203.1, read as the reverse complement.
CTATCCTGAATGTGGTGGTGGTTGTAAGACTCTGTCCCTGATATGAAGTATGATAGAACTACACCCCCCCCCCCCCATGAGGGCAGGTAAACATTGGCCAATGTTAATTTCCTAGTTTTGATAATTGTACTGTGGTTGTGTAAGATATTACCATCTGGTGAAGCTGAGTAAGGGGAACCTGAGAACTTTATTATTTCAGTGACTTCTAAGTGGGTCTAAGTTATTTCAAAATAAAAACAATTCAGTAATGCAAAAAAAAAAGAATTTGTTCATGTCACCTAGGTTATCTAATTTATTGATCTACAATTGTTCATAGTATTCTCTTATGATCTTTTCTGTATCTGTAAGGTCTGTAGTAAGGTCCCCACTTTCATTTCTTATTTTAGTTATTTTTATCTTCTCTCTCTTTTTTAAGTCATTCTAAATAAAAGTTTGTCAATTGTATTGATCTTTTCAAAGAAGCAACTTTTAGTTTGTTGTTTCTCTCTCTTGTTTTTCTATTCCCTATTTCATTTATCCAACTCTAATCTATTGCTTCTTTCCTTCTGGTAGCTTTCAGTTTACCTTGCTTTTCTTTCTCTGATTTCTTAAGATGCAAAGTTAGGTTATTGATTTGTGATCTTTCGTCTTTCAAATGTAGGCATTTACATCTAAAAATCTCCCTCTGAGCTTTTCTTTCACTGTATCACATATGCTTTGGTTTATTTTTTCTGTTTTCACTCACCTCTAAGTATTTTCTAATTTCTCTAGTGATTTCTTCTTTGACCCCTTGGTTACGAATATGGTGTTTAATTTCCACATATCTGTGAATCTTCTCATTTTCCTTGTTATTGATTTCTAGTTTTATTCCATGTGGTCAGAGAAGATATTTTGTATGAGTTCCATCTTTCTAAATTTATTGGGTCTTGTTTTGTGGGTGTGGGACTTTAGTACAGTGAAAATTTTGGGTCTTTCTGATAAAGATCAACTTGCTAGTAGATATGAAAAATAAACTCGCTTAACATGTCTTCTGCACAATCTTAGTTTCTTATATCATTATTTTCATTTGTAACATTGGAGAGGAAGGCATTATCACATGATAGTTAAAAGCATGGTTGTGAATAAAAAGATATGGGAATTAATATTGACCCTGTTATTTGCCATCTGTACACCATCTCACTTAATTTTCACAATAAACTTGCTAGGAATGTATTATTTATTCCCACTCTTATGGATGAGGAAATAGAGGATCGAGAATTCTAGCAATTGTTCAATATCAGGCAGCAAGCAAGCAGCAGGAATGGAGTTCATTCCTAGATTTCATATAATCCTATCTAAAAATGCTACCTCCAACATTATAAAGTGATTGCTAGCACAACATCACAATAGCTCAGAGAATTAAATGACTTTAGATTCTCTTTACAGAAGTTCTTATAATCTAAATGATGACCCCAGAATTCCATTCATTAAAACAAAATTATAAATTACTTAAAATTCATTCATTGTCTTTTGTCCCAAATTCTGATCACAAACCTACCTTTTAATGATAGCTTTTTATCTTCTACTTTTCAAATATTTGGTTTGAATCTTTAATGAAAAGGTTGACAACGTTCTCAAATTAAAGTGTTTGGAAGAAATGGAAACTAGAAAAATGGGAAATAATTTTTCATTAAAAAAAAGCATGTCATTTCCCTGAGGAATAGAATACTGTTTTGTAGTTTAGTTATGTCATTAGCCATCAAGCAGTGCTTCCCTGCTGTAAAAATATTCTCGGTGAGCAATGTAAGTTTAGCTGTTTCTGACTTTGTTATTCTAAATATGATTGACATAAACATTTATTAGCCTGTTACATGGAGAATAAGTAAACAGGATTGTAGAAAAATTATTGCTGTATTAATTCTGATTTTATTTCTCCATTCATGTCTCCTCTTTTGCCTCTTCACCATCCCATCAGAAACAGCTCTAAGTTTGGAAGCTCAACAGTGTCCACTAGTGGGCGAATACAAGAATAACATGTGATTACAAAGGAAAACCTATGATAATTGAAATTCAGGCAGAAAAGACTTTCCTCTAAAGACTACTATATATATTATCAAAATGACATTTCTAGGTAATGTCCAGGTTTTGTAACAGGTTAGAAAATAAGGTTTTGGAGGAAAAAGCTCTGTTCTGTATTTGCTTAATGAAGAAACCCTTATTTCATGTTAAACTCAGGTAACAATATTAGAAATAGTTTCTGAAAATGCTGAAACTTTTGAATTTCACTATTTGAATATCATAGAAAATCAAAAGTGTCTTTATTTTTTGAAAGCCCATCTTGTCCTTAATCCTTATGTGAAATTCCAGCTCTTACAGAAATACTTTAAGGATAGTGAAGGCAAATGTATATTTGGTCTCCCGGAGCAGGTATTCTCAAACTTTAGTGTGCATCAGAAACACCTGGAGAGTTTGATAAAAATGCGCAAGTAATGAATGCTCTGCTGCTGCCACCAATCCCACTCCTGCCATGTCCCCACTTCAGCACTGAAGAACTTATTTCCCCACATGCTAGGAATGCTCTTCACTGCCAGCTTATAGCTGCCAGTACTCTAGGAATTTCCCTCAGTTGAAGACCTCATCCAAGGTCATACCACGTTCTCAGCATAGGTACATCTGGGTCAACTCACTTTAAAATCTTGAATCCTGACATTCCCTAAACCTTCCATTCCTGCATAAAAGCACATTCCTCCTTGTTAAGAAACAGTGCTTTCCCCTTACTTGACAACAATACAGAGGCTTTTCATCAAGAAAACATCCTCTCCCCTATAGATCTGACCCACCTCACCTTACAGCTACTAGGACAATAACTAAGGTCACTCACAACATAATTCAGCTGAGGCATTTTTGGCTTGCTGAAAGGAGAAAGGCAGTAGACCCCAAATGAGCTACCGGACTTAGCTAGCACGTACTAGCTAATGAGCTAATGCACCAGGGAAGTAAGTATTGCACCAGGCTCTAAGGCTTCTAGATTATGGAACAAGGAGTGGGGAAATAAAGGTGAATAAGGATGAGTTTAACAATTGGGAACCACTCTTCCAGGATACAGGGTTTTACAATTTGTCAAGGACCCTGGGCCCCAGGATGAACCTGTTGCTAGAATAACTCCTAGAAAGCTAGAGAAAGTGATAGCCCACTTAAAATGAAGTAGAAGTGGCAGAACTGTCTTAGCAGATAATGGAGGAAGGGATTAAAAGGCATAGAGATGTGGGTATCCCAGATACATTTACATAAGGATAGAAAACTGTGTTCCACAGGTAGACCTGAAAAATACTCCATTTACCAAAGCAATAAGAAATGGACTGGTGAAAGGTACATCAGCATGAAAGAGAAGTCTGCTGGTTGCTCTTCTGCAACCAGGGCTGATGGTAGGTGAGGCTGTCACAGAACTGAGCAATAAGGATAATAGGATTCTGAAATAGTCAAAGCCAGATGGTGGACCTCAGTTGTCAGAAGCCAGGTAAATGCAGTTATCGCAAGGAGCTCCTTGGATACAGAGATAGACATACACAGAGAGAAGACAACATGAAGAGACACAGGGAAAAAACAGCCTTCTTCAAGCCAAGGAGAGAGGCCTGGAACAGACCCTTGCCTCACAGCTTCAGAAGGAACCAACTCTGCCCACACCTTGACCTCAGACTTCTAGCCTCCAGAACTTTGAAACAATAAATTTCTGTTTATGCCACTCAGTTTGTACTTTGTTATATATAGCAGCCCTAGCAAACTAATACAGGGTAGAATTTTGACATCACTGACTCTCAACTAATATTCTCCCATTGTTATACAAAACTTTATCCTCCTTGCAAGCATATGCCATCTGGCTTTATTACTCTTCACTCCTCCTTGTGTTTATCTTCTAGTAACTTCCTGGTCTAGTCACCATATTCATTCAACTTTCCCAACCTTCTTTGTTGTCCCAAATGCTATCATTATCCTGTAAGACTTCATTATCCACACAGAAAACCCACAAGATGGTTCCTGGTCCTCTTTAGAGAGTGACCCTTATTTCTGTTTCACTTCAGTTATTCCTATGGTCACCCAGTGGACTTTGTTATTACCAAAAATGTTTCAACCTACGAAATCCTAATCTTAAATAGCTCATTCATTGACTGCAACACCAGAACAAAAGGCCATCTCCCCTGCTAATTCTTGCAGAAAAGTACCAGGTACAATTAAACTAATATCTTTCTAGATCCCTCATGCCTTCATTCCTGCCACATTTGGCTGAGAGCTGCAGTGAATGAAGAAGGGAAATCCAGGACATCGCAGAGCTTCTCAAGGCTCCTTTTGCTGGCAGGACTAAGGCTCCTCCAGTTATTGAATATTCCTTCCATGTTGTCTTGCTCTGTACCTCACCTTACTTTGTGCCACTCCCTTAAAGGGGAAACTGTTCCTTTTTTAAAATTTATGTTACTGAAGTCTAGTTGATTTACAATGTTGTGTTAATTTCTGCTGTACAGAAAAGTGATTCATATATATATATATATATATATATATATATATACACACACACACACATATTCAGGTATATATATATATATTCAGATATATATACACATTCTTTTTCATATTCTTTTCCATTATGGTTTGTCACAGGATATTGAATATAGTTCCCTGTGCTATACAGTAGGAACTTGTTGTTTGTCCATTCTATATATAATAGTTTGCATCTGCTAATCCCAAACTCCCAACCCATCCCTCCCACCATTTCTCCCGCCTCCCCACTAGCAACCACAAGTTTGTTCTCTGTTTTCATTTCATAGATTGGTTCATTTGTGTAATATTTTAGATTCCACATGTAAGTGATATCATATGATATTTGTCTTTGTGTGACTTACTTCGCTTAGTATGTGACTTACTTCACTTAGTATGATAATCTCTAGGTCCATTCATGTTGCTGCAAATGGCATTATTTCATACTTTTTATGACTGAGTACTATTCCATTGTATATTTGTACCACATCTTCCTTATCCGTTTATCTATTGATGGACATTTAGGTTGTTTCCATGTATTGGCTATTGTGAATAGTGCTGCTATGAACATAGCAGTGCATATATCTTTTTGAATTATTGTTTTGTTCGGGTATATTCCCAGGAGTGGGATTGCTGGATCATATGGTAATTCTATTTTTAGTTTTCTGAGGAAACTCCATACTGTTTTCCACAAGGGCTGCACCAACTTACTTTCCCACCAACAGTGTAGGAGGGTTCCCCTTTCTCCACACTCTCTCCAGAATTTGTTATTTTTAGATTTTTAATGATGGCCAGTCTGACTGGTGTGAGATGGTACCTCACTGTACTTTTGATTTGCATTTCTCTAATAATTAGCAATGTGGAGCATCTTTTCATGTGCCTATTGGCCATTTGTATGTCTTCTTTGGGGAAATATCTATTTAGGTCTTCTGCCCATTTTCTTTTTTAGTAAATACTAATAACTTTATTATGGCATAAAGCTATATTTTTATACATTAACTCAATTTTATATTAAAAACACTTTATGTACAACTGTAAAGAAACTGCTGCACAGATAGTTTCAACATAAAAATTGGTTGTATTTTAAAGGTTCATTGAGTTGTTTGATACATAAATTGGAAAATATTTTCTCTGTAGAAAATAGTAAAAATGATAATATTTCCCAGGCTAGCCCAACAAGCCCATTTAAACCATACAGTAGTTGAATTATAATTTATAAATATGCTTTGAATTCTGGGATCCAGGAGAAACTTTAGCTTCATTTATTGAAGCAGCCATGTTGTCCTAAGTTGTGTAAAGTGAAATTCCCACTAATCCTGCCCCTAACTCTTGATTTAGGCCTGATTATTTCTTCCTAAAGGGCAGGTACACTGTCCTTTTAATCTATTTGATAAAGTAACCCATTCTTATCCAAACTTAAATGTTTTGGTTGTTATTTAATTATGCTCAGTATCTCAGGAAAACCAGAATTTAATAAAATGTGATCCACAAGGCATGAGTTGTTGGTCACCAAGTACCTACCTCCCCTGACTCCCACTGGTTTGATGAGAAACCACGAGGAGGTCAAGTGATAAAACTGACAAGTGGATCAAGGAATAAAAGCCAAGAGAATCTGAGAACAGAGAAACATCCAGTCGGGATCCAAGGACGGAACTGAAGTCCAAATAGAAAAAGGACGCTGCCTCAAGAATCAAGGAATTGAGTTGGCTTAACTGAGCCCTTTACTGCAAAGGTGACTGAGGAAGAAGCAGTTGGATATAAAGGCCCAGTCAGAGAAACCAGCGCCTAGAAAGATTTCAGTTGTTCAGAAAACTTAAATGAAAACAAGACAGGCCATGTATTTTAATTCCTCCTGTCATAGTTTATTTCCTGAGATTCCCTTAATTTCTAGGAATTAAGGCAAGAAGACAATGCTACTCTTAAGCTCCTGCACCATGCACAAGGTTTCCCAGAGAAATAATACTTGAGACCTCAGAGTAATATCCAGCCAGGGGCTATATTAAGTTCCTCAGTTCCCTCAAAGCAACAACTTAAAAATAACCATGTAGAGCTTGTCTTAAAAGGAAGTCTCCAGGTAGTTGCAAACTTTCAGTGGAGTAGCGGTCTAATAGAAAGAAAGATATCCTCTACTGTGGCTCTAGGAACTAGGCCTTGAGAAACTAAATTGGGTCATTCTACCTAAAATCCACAGCTTGCCCATTAGAAGTTAAACTCTAGAAACATTAATGACCCGTTAAGTTTTCACCAATAAAAGAATGTTTTACCATGCACATTCACTTGTTCTTCTCTTTGCTCTCAATACACATGAATGTTTCCTTTTTGCATGTGGAAAATATTTTCAGTGTTTTTTTTTCTTTTGACTCTTCAGCGATGCAAATCTCTGCCCCCTACTCCCTTAGTTCCTTCTTGGTAAATAATGTTAATCTTCCAATAGGAAGTGAAGTACATTATCATCAAGCACCATTTACCCAGCCTCCTTACTTATGAAGAAAGTTATGGGATCATGTTATACACTTGGAATTCCTTAAGAATACTTGCTTTCTAGTAAAATACTTATATACACATTATATATTTATTTTAAATCTGTGAAGAATTCACTGAAGCATGAATCACCTTATATTGAGAAGCTAAAAATGCACGTAACAATGGCTACTCTATATACTATCTCTTATCAGATATATCACCTCCTCCAAATCTAGAGCATATATGCTGGCATAAATTGTGTTACATCCCAGCTAAATTTGAAATCTTGCTTCAAAACATTGCTCAGTATTAATTCTTAGAAGATGCTTTATAGGACCATAGGAGTAATTAGGCAAGTGGCTGAGGAATACCAATTACAGAACAAAGCCTGGAGTGCTCAAAGTGCTTCTCCAGAAACTTGTGTTCCCCATGGTATTTATGAAGGATACTATTAAGAGACACTTCTAAGCATAAAGACAGGTCAATTAAAAAGTATCAGCAGATAAACGCTTGATTTTATCTTATAATCTATAGACAATGCATTAAAATATGTAATAGATTCATACACCTTTTCCAAAGGAATACCTGATACAGAAGTAGCAACAAAGTTATAAATGACAATGATCAGATGAAATAATTTAGATAAAGCTTGTCTCTCTTGAAGAGATGGAGACTGGACAAGTGATCAAGAAGGAAATACAATGTGCTTTTAACTTTGTATGAAAAATAATGTTCAGTTCCCTGTCACTGAACGTGGTTCTGTTTTTGCCATACTTCAAATTACTGTCCAAATGCTTTACTAAAACTCCACTTCTGGCCTTTGTTTTGGAATCTGTTACTTTTGTTGCCACCTCCTGATCACTGTCTTCTGAGGCTTCTATCTCTTTCCGCCTGTCCCCTGGAACCTCGATTGCCTTCCCGCTGTCCCCTGAAGCTTCGATATCCTTCCCGGGGTCCTTCTAGCTCTGGTTGCTATGTGGCCACAGAAAGCTGCCAGCGCCATGAATCATGCCATTTTCCCTGTACTTCTGTTACTGATGTAGCAGGAATATCAAAACAAACACCCTGCTTTCCTTTGAGAAAGACCATTCCCTTCACTTTGGAATCAATATCCTCACCCAGTTGCTCTTTAAGTTTCTTTCCAAGCATAACTAATGTTTAGTATTTCAATTGAGCACCGCATGATCATGGTCACAAAGCCCGCATCTGAATTGATCAAGGAGCGCTGGTCTACTGAGTAGCAGTAGAAATATGAGCCAGGGCTGCTGCCAGGGCTTCCACGGCTCCCTTCTCCTTGATCAGCTTCTCAGCTGACTGCTTGAAGTGACCAATTGCAGTGGGAGGCACAGAATCCAAAAGCCTGATGGCATCTTTGCTAGAAGCTTTTATTATCTCTGTTGCAGAAGGAACACCTATTCGCTTAAATTTAATTCCTGCTTTTTGCTCCACTTGGGCTAACTGATATTCTTCCTTGTGCTAATAAAAGCTAATAAAATTCCAGTCCTCCCAGCTCTACCTGTTTGCCCAGAATGATGAATGTAGGACTCCACATCTTTTGGTGGAGAACTTTGTACAACCAGATCAACCTCGGGGATGTCTAATCCATGTGCATCGACATTGGTTGCAACCAAAACTCCAAAATCACCATTTCTAAAACCCTTCAGAGTGATTTCACTTTGCTTCTGTGGCAAGTCTCCCTGTAATGACTGGGCATCCTGCCTTATGGACACATTCTGTGACAACTCCTGGGCTTCTTTCTTGGTTTCACAGAAGATGATAGTAGGCCCATGATAACCACTGTACACTCAGATCACGTCCCCGATAACTTCTGCCCTTTGAGTCCAGTGGCACTCGATAGCCAGATGCTCTACAGTTATTGCCGTTTTCTGAGTCTTTTTACCAATCAGGTCCACTCGTTCATATGTAGATTTCATATATTTCTTAGCAACATTATACACCCAATGAGGGCAAGTGACAGAAAAAAGCACTGTTTGGGGATTGCCTTCTGTATCTTTTTTGTATGCCACACATAAAATCTCTTCCACTTGATCAGCAAAGCCCGTGTTCAACATCTGGTCAACTTCATCCAGGGCAACATGCTTAAGTTTTGTGAGAGCTAGCTTCCCATTCTGCAGGTGGTCTTTGATATGACCTGGTGTCCCAACCAGGATATCAATTCCATTCCACATGAGTTCAATTTGTCCTCCATGGGGAGTTCCACCATAAAAACAAGCCACTGCCAGCTTTTTTGTGATGTCACTGAAGTCTCTGCTTACTTGACTTGCCAACTCCCTTGTGGGTGCAAGAACCAGTACCTGAGGGGGCACAGCCCCTCTTCCGGTCTTGCAGTTCTCCCTGAAGTTTCTCAACCAACGGGATAGCAAAGGAGAATGTCTTCCTGGTTCCTGTCTGTGCCTGTGCAATCAAGTCCTTCCCACTATAGACATGGTGAAACGTCTTTGCTTGTATAGGAAACAGGAAGGTCACCCCACGGGCTTTGAGAAGTTTAATAGTTTCTTTAGATATGGGAAAATTAGAGAAAGCTCCTTCTTTTTGCTCCACAGTTATTTCTTGGTCTAACTCACTTGTTACTTTCTTCACTGGCAGCTTCCTTGGAGTCAGAGTCAGGTCCAGAATGAGGGAATCCATTCTTCAGGTTGGGGCTTTTCTCTCCAATTTCTCCATTCGTTTCTTTTTCTTTCTTCATCTTCGTGGGCTTAGGTGCACCTAATTCTTCCTCAGCAGTCTCCTCATTTTTTATTACTTTTTTGGTATTAGGAGAGACAACTGTCTTTTCACAGGGCTCTTTTGATTTTTTTGCACTTTTGGTTTTAGGAGAAATAATGTCATCTTGAGACGGTTCCTCTTTCTTTTTTGCCTTTTTGGATTTAGGAGAATTCATGTCAACCTCAGAAGGCCCTGCTTTCTTTTTAACCTTGTTAGCTTTGGGGGAAATCGTTTCTTCCTTTTCTTCTGCTGCATCTTCAGTCTTATTAAATTTTGATTCTCTTTTTTTACCTTTCTTCTCATTTTGCTTTCGCGGCATCTCCACTTTTGCCATGGCTGTGTTCGACTCCAAATCCACATCACTAAGAAGTTTCCCCAGCATCACTCAGGACAAGCAGAGTAGGCCGACTGGTCTCATCTACCTTGTGGAGAGGAAGAGGTGCCCATTTTTTAATTGGGTTGTTTGTTTTGTTGTTGTTGAGTTGTATGAGCTGTTTGTATATTTTGGAAAGTAATCCCTTATTGGTCACATCATTTGCAAATATTTTCTCCCAGTCCATAGGTTGCCTTTTTGTTTTATCATTTCCTTTGCTGTATAAAAGCTTATAAGTTTGATTGAGTCTCATCTGTTTATTTTTGCTTTTATTTCTATAGCCTTGGAAGACTGACCTAAGAAAACATTGGTATACGGGGATATGTGTATAAAAACAGATGATTGAACTTGGTGTACCTCCCCAAAAATAATAAATAAATTAAAAAAAAAAGAAAACATTGGTACAATTTATATTAGAGAATGTTTTGCCTATGTTCTCTTCTAGGAGTTTTACAGTGTCATATGTTAAGTCTTTAAGCCATTTTGAGTTAATTTTTGTTTGTGGTGTGAGGGTGTGTTCGAACTTCATTGATTTACATGCAGCTGTCCAGCTTTCCCAGCACCACTTGCTGAAGAAACTGTCTTTTTTCCATTGTATATTTTTGCCTCCTTTGTTGAAGATTAATTGACCATAGGTGTGTGGGCTTATTTCTGGGCTCTCTATTCTATTCCTTTGATCCATATGTTTGTTTTTGTGCCAGTATCACACGGTTTTGATTACTGTAGCTTTGCAGTATTATCTAAAGTCCAAGAGAGTTATGCCTCCTGCTTTGTTCTTTTTCCTCAGGATTGTTTTGGCAGTTTTGGGTCTTTTATGGTTCCATATAAATTTTAGGGTTATTTGTTCTAGTTCTGTGAAAAATGTCATGGATAATTTGATAGGGATCACATTAAATCTGTAGATTGCTTTGGGTAGTATGGACATTTAAACAATGTTAATTCTTCCAATCCAAGAGCATGTGATATCTTTCCATTTCTTTGAATCATCTTTGATTTCCTTCATTAATGTTTTATAGTTCTCAGCATATAAGTCTTTCAACTCCTTGGTCAGGTTTATTCCTAAGTATTTCATTTTTTGATGGGACTATTTAAAAAGTATTCTTTTTTACATTCCCTTGCTGATATTTCATTGTTTGCACAAAGAAATGCTACTGATTTCTGTATGTTAATCTTGTATCCCGCTACCTTGCTAAATTTGTTTATCAGTTCTAGTAGTCCTCATGTGGAATCTTTAGTATCACGTCATCTGCATGTAATGACAATTTTACCTCTTCCCTTACAATTTGGATACTTCTTATTTCTTTTTCTTGTCTGATTGCTGTGGCTAGGACTTCCAATACTATGCTGAATAGAAATGGTGAGAGTGGGTATCCTTGTCTTGTTCCAGATTTTAGCAAGAAGGCTTTCAGTTTTTCACCATTGAGTGTTATATTGGCTGTGGGTTTGTCAAAGTTTTTCATCATGTTGAAAAAAACTGTTAATTTACGTTAATACATATGTAAGCTTGACCAATCCAGTGATCTGAATTCATAAACAACTATATTGAATATTTTAGAGCACAGTGAAAGCTCATGTGTTGTCAGAGAGATGTTCTTATCCCCTTCATTCTTTTTCTAATGACAACACTCTGTTCCTTTGGTATACTCTTCCATAACTGTATGTGGTTTGGGAAAAGCTACTAACCACACTCTCAGCCACCTACCTGCCACTCCAAGCCACTAGCTGTGAATGTGACCTAGGTCTGGGCGGAGTGCCCCAGACATTTGAAGATGGACTTATTACCCAGGCACAGCCAATCATAATTCTCCTAGGGACTTTTCTCCTGGAGTTAGCAAGGAAGGCTCCCTTTGTCTCTGTAGTTGCCAAGCTTGGCAGATGTGAGGGCAGACATTTTCCCTGACACATGAAGAAAGTATGTTTGAAGAATAGAGGCTACTCAGTGGGAAGTAGAGTAAAGAGATGCAGTAAAAGAAAGAGAGAGAGCAATTCCTGAATACAGCATCTTAAGCACTGGATCTTCTTGTAGTAGCTGGAACTTATTTCCAAAGCTAATTTGAATAGATTTCTCACACACACACACACACACACACATATAACCATAAAAGCCCTGAGTAATACAGAAGGGTACTTTGCCTGACATTGTGCCAAGTAGAGAGAACCAGTGGGGCAAATCCAAGCCCTTGTCCCAGGAGGGAGCTTAAAATCAGAATCCAAAAAGACCAAATAGCCAAATTATAATGGAGGGAAGCAAGAATTATAGGAAACAACAGAACCAGGGGCTGTGAAATGGGGGAAAATGGATTAGAAGTAGGGGAATATCTGAAATAAGTAAAGAAGAGCCTAATGATGTTCAGCTTCCCTCTAAGGACCCCTAGGTTTGTGGGTCCTGGAAGTGTCAAGTTGACTAAAAGACACAAAACCAAGGAAGACTGCTCTGTTCTACCCTCATGCCCTGACGGGTAGGATGAAGTTAGCCTTCCTTGGTAAAAGGCTGAAATATACTCTAGGACCTTTTTGAAAAGGGAGTCTTATTGTTTTCACTTCTGGTCCATACCCTTCCCAGTGAACTAGATCATACATTAGAACTAGCAATGACACTGATGGAAATATGGTATCTATTTCACTTTAGTCTCCTGCCTTCAGTTGTAGGCATTAGTTTAAGAGTGGGGTTAAGCAGATTAGTTGTTGCATTAATTAATTTATTCAACAAACATCTGCTGAGTTCCCACTGTGTATAGTTACTGTGCTAGGAAATGAGACAACAGCAGTGGGTAACACAGATGTGAATTCTGTTTTCATGATAAACCTGCAAGGTTTCTGCTGAGATATTTGTTGATACCCTTATGAGTGTTTTCTTGTATGTGAAGAATTTCTTTTCTCTTGCTGCTCTCAAAATTCTCTTTTTCTTTGATTTTTGACAGTTTTATTATAATGTGTCTCATCAAAAACCACATTGGGTTGAATCTGTATGAGCTTCATGTAACTGGATGTCCATATTGCTCCCCAGATTTGGAAAGTTTTCAGCCATTACTCATTTTGAAAAACTTTTCTGCCCATTTCTCTCTCACTTCTCTTTCTGGGATTCCCATAATGTATATATTGTTTCCCCCTAGAATTAAAAATAGAGCCACCATATGATCCAGCAATATCATTTCTGAGTATATATCCAAAGGAAACAAAATCAATATCTCAAAGGGACATCTGCACTCCTGTGTTCATTACAGCATTATTCACAATAGCCAAGATATTGAAACAAACTAAATGTCTATCAATGGATGAATGGATAAATAAAATGTGGTATATATACAATGGAATATTATTCAGCCATATAAAAGGAAGGAAATCCTGGTAAAAATATGGATGGACCTTGAGGGCATTATGCTAAGTGAAATAAATCAAACAGATAATGACAAATACTGTATGATCTCATTTAAATGTAGAATGGAAAAAGAAAAAGCCAAACTCCTAGAAACAGAGAGTAAAGAGGTCATTGTGGTTATCAGGGGCTGTGAGTTGTGGGAAATGGGGAGGTATTGGTCAAAGCATATAAACTTTCAATACTAAGATGAATAACTTCTGAGGATATAAAATAAAGCATGCTGACTATAATTAATAATATTGTACTGTATACTTGAAAGAGAGTAGATATTAAGCATTCTAACCACAAAAAAGGTAACTATGTGAGATGATGGATGTATTAATAATTTGATTGTGCTAATCATTTATGTATATATATATACATATATAAATAATCTTCACATTTTTCACTTTATATATGTAAAATTTTATTGGTCAACTATACCTCAATAAGGCTGAGGAAAAAAGTAACATTAGCTATGCCACAGGCATCATGAGATAATCTGATCAACTTTGACACTTCTTGAAAATATGCTTTCACTCATTGCCAGAGCAAATTCTAGGCACTTCCAGAGATCCAGCATTGTGAGCATTGAGGTTCTTCTAGGTGGTTCTGACAAAGGATAGATGGCAAAATAATGATCACTCCAAAATGTCTGTGTTCTAATCCCCAGCATTTGTGAATATATTAATTTTATGTGGCAGTAAGGATTTTGCTAGTGTGACCAAGTTAAGGATCTTGGCATAGAGAGATTATCCTGGATTATCTGCATAGGCCCAATCAAATCACAGGCATCCTCATAACTGTGAAGTAGGAGAGTCAAAGTGACAGATTTGAAAGTGTAATGTTATTGGCTTTGAAGATGGAAGAAGAAGGCCATGAGCCCAGGAGTGCGAGCAGCCTCTAAAAGCTAGAAAGGCAAAGAATGGATTCTCCCCTAGAGCTTCCAGAGGTAACATAGCCCTAATGAGACCTTGATTTTCACCCAGTGAGACCCATTTTGGACTTCTGACCTCCAGTATTGTCAGATAATAAATTTGTTGTTTTAAAGCACTAAGTTTGTGGTAATTCATTACAATAGCAATGGGAAACTAACACAACCTCCAAAGCTTATGATTTGAAGGCTGCAATAGTTCTGCCACAGTAACAGAACTGGGACTTCAGCAGGGAAAACCAAGGGTCTAATTAATAATTCTTCCTGATTATCCTGGAAGATCTGGTCTTCTGACTGTTGACAGTGATTCTATTTTCGGGTATGTGTGTGACACTGTAATCAGTCCTTTGTCATATATTTTGGAGGCATCTATTTTGTATCTGGTAGCACACTGGGCCCTGAGAATAAGAGGATGAATCAGACATGATTCTACCCTTAAAGAGCAACATGTCTCATATGGAAGTCAACTAAGTAAGCTAGGTATACAATTACATCAGTGTGATCAGGTGTTAAGACAAGCAAGGTCAAGGCCCTGAGGGAGAGGGCCACCTCACCCAGCCTGTGCTCAGTCAGAGAAGGTTCCAGGAGGAAAGGGAAATCTAAGCTGAAGGTATGATTGTGGGTCGGCAATAGAGAGCAATGTGGGAAGGGAGGAGGCATGGAAAAGAGACAGAATGGAAAGTAGATATGCCCCTAAGCACCAAGTCAACCACAGTTCTAATGTGGGAAAAATGCTTCTTTCCTAGTTCAAAATCATCTGCTGGCTTTCAGAGTATTTGTTCAAGACTACAGGAATGGGGGCGGGAGGGGGGAGATGGTGGTGAAGAGGAAGTATGTGGAGTGCATCTCTCTCCACAGATAAATCAGGAATACATACAAAGATGCAATAATTCCCACAGAAAACCAGCTGAACACTAGCAGAAGACCTTGGACACCAGAAAGGACTGCAAAGATCCCAACATAACTGGGTAGGATGCAGGGGAAAAAAAAGGAGAAAGAGGAGGAGAAGAAAGAAAAGGGATGGGTCCTACACCCTGGGGCGGTGGGAGCTGAAATAGAGTAGAGACTGCCAAATTCGGGGAAACGTGACGGGGAAACTGTCTCTCCAATGGTGAATTTGTTTTTTTTTTTTTTTTATTTTTTTTTATTTTTTTGGCACACGGGCTTAGTTGCTCCGCGGCATGTGGGATCTTCCTGGAGCTAGGATCGAACCCGTGACCTCTGCATTGGCAGGCGGATTCTTAACCACTGCACCACCTAGGAAGCCCCTCCAATGGTGAATTTGATTGGGTCAGAAGAGAGGCATTTGGGACAGACCCAAAGAGGGTGAAGTGGCCAATCTGTGGAAGACAGGAAAGAGTGAGAAACACACAGAGAGTCCATACCACAGCCTTATATGTCCCAAAGTAAGATGTGAGTTCACAGCAGTACAGGGGTTCTGGGAGCTGGAATGTGGGAACTGGAGAACTGGTTCAGGGTGAGAAACATTGTTGGCTGTGGGGAGACAGATTGAGGGAACAGGAGGGAAGAAATCTGCAGCAGAGAATGCCTATGGCAGAAAGCTAGGCAGCCATGGAGGTAGGGCCCTACTGATGACTCACAAGCGGGGGGAGGAGCCACGGTTGGGGCCTCTCTCTCAGAGCCTGCTACAAACAAAAGGAGGCCCCCTCTGGGCCTGGCTACTGCAGTTGACAAGGGATAGAAAAAGCCCCCTGGGGCAGCTAGCCTCATGTACCTGCAGCCAAGAGCCAGAGTCTGCAGAGTGGCCCAGATCTGAAGACATTCTGCTTACACCTGAGCCTGCCAGCTTCCCTGTACAATAGGCACCACCACCGCTGCCAGGGCTCCCGCAACCCAGGCAGGGCACTACTTCTGACTCACATGCAGGGGAAAGAGCCACTATTGTACACTCTCTCTCCCGACACACCAGCACCAACAGATGAACAATAAAGGAGGCTCGACTGGTTGCAGAGTAATACAAAAAGCCCCCAAGGACTGCCCCTTAGGCACCTTGCACTGGGCACCAGTAAAGAACCACAGTAAGGACAGATTTCCTATACCAACAGCCACTGGCATCCCTGCACATTTGGCGTCATCCCCAGGGCTCCTGTGATCCAAGCAGGGCACTATTGTTGAGTCCTATGCAAGGAGAGGAGCCACTATCAAAGACTCTCTCTCCCCACACACCTCCACCTGCAGGTGAACAATAAAGGAAAGCCTCACTGAGACAGACCCAAAGAGCTCCAAGGCAGCCTCAGGACCAGACTCTGATGGTTAGACCACATGCAGAAGCAGGGACAAAACCAAAGCTGAACACTAGGGACAGGGGGACTGAGGAAGAGGTTCTAAAATCTTTCCATCAGATATACACTCCAGGCTAAATCCCTGTGATCAGCTAGGTAGACCCTATGTCTTTGGAATATCTGAGTAGACAACGAATGTTCCCACAAATGAAAATGGTCTATCTCTGGCAGCTATGGACAGTGGGAGCAAGCAGACCCAGGAATTGGGCCAGATCAGAGCCTAAGTGGACCCCACAGGACCCACAGCAGGTCCAGAATCCAACCCAGGGTGTAGGAAGGCCTCTTGGGGAGCTGAAGGTGGCCCTGAGGCTCAAGGCATGTACAAAGACACTTACAGCTGAGACCCCAAGGAAACATAATTATTATTATTAATTCTATTGATCTGATCCATTCTGTTGTCATTTCTACCTTTTTTTAAATTATTATGATCTTAGTCCTAAGGGATCTTCATGTTTTATAACATATTTTTTCTCCTATTTTTTACTTTTATTTTTATTTTTAGACTTTTTTCTTATTTCTATTTCTAGCTAGCTTTTTTTGTAGTGGTGAGTATATCTTCCCTATCTTCTTTTCTTATTTATCTTTAATACATTTCCATTTTAATCAAACTAATGAAAATTAAACACAAAGAAAAAGTATTAAAAGCAGCAAGAGGAAAGAAACAAATAACATATAAGGGAAAACCCGTAAGGATAACAGCTGACCTTTCTGCAGAAACTCTGCAGGCCAGAAGGGAGTAGCAAGATATACTTAAAGTCTTGAAAGAGAAAAACCTGCAGCCAAGAATACTCTACTCAGCAAGAATCTTATTCAGATTCAATGGAGAAATCAAAAGCTTTACAAACAAGCAAAATTTAAGAGAATTCAGCACCACCAAACCAGCCTTACAACAATTGCTAAAGGAACTTCTCTAGGAAGGAAACACAAGAGAAGGAAAAGACCTACAAAAACAAACCAAAACAATTAAGAAAATGGGAATAGGTTTTCCTGTAAGATGGCAGAGTGGGAAGACGGGCACTCACTACCTCTTGCAAGAGCACTGGAATTATAACTAACTGCCGAACAATCATTGACAAAGACACTAGAACTCACCAAAAAAGACACCTCACAACCAGAGACAAAGCAGAATCCAAAATGAGATAGTAGGAGGGGCAAAATAGCATTAAAATCAAATCCCACAAATGCTGAGTGGGTGACTCACAAACTGGAGAACAGTTATACCACAGAAGTCCACCCACTAAAGTGAGGGTTCTTAGCCCTATGTCAGGCTTCCCAACCTGGGGGTCTGGCAACAGGAGGTGGAATCCCCAGAGAATCACCCTTTGAAAGCCAGTGGGATTTGATTATAGGACCTCCACAGGAATAGGGGAAACAGAGACTCCACTATTGGAGAGCACACAAAAGATAATGTGCTCACCAGGACCCAGGGGGAGGGAGCAGTGACCCCTTAGGAGACTGAACCAGACCTACCTGCTGGTGTTGGAGGGTTGCCTGCAGAGGTGGGGGGCAGCTGTGGCTCACCAAGGGGACAGGGACATGGGCAGCAGGGGTTCTGGGAAGTGCTCATTGGCATGAAGCCTCCCAGAGTCCACCATTAGCTCCACCAAAGAGCCTGTAAGCTCCAGTGCTGGGTAGCCTCAGGCCAAACAACCAACAAGGTGGGAACACAGCCCCACCCATTAGCAGACAAGCAGATTAAAGTTTTACTGAGCTCCGCCCACCCAGCCCAACCCACCATCAGTCCCTCCCATCAGGAAGCACCCACGAGCCTCCTAGACAGCTTCTGCCACAAGAGGGCAGACAGCAGAATCAAACAGTATCAGCACTATTTCATCTTGTGGAACTGAAAACCACAGCCACAGAAAGACAGAGAAAATGAAAAGGCAGAGGACTTTGTTGCCAATGAAGGGACAGGATAAAACCCCAGAAAAACAACTAAATGAAGAGGAGATAGGCACCCTTCCAGAAAAAGAATTCAGAATAATGATGGCGAAGATGATCCAGGACTTTGATAAAAGACTGAATGCAAAGATCGAAAAGATGCAAGAAAAGTTTAACAAAGACCTAGAAGAATTAAAGAACAAACAAACGGAGATATGCAACACAATAACTGAAATGGAAAATACACTAGAAGGAACCAATAGCAGATTAACTGAGACAGAAGGGCAAATAAGTGACCTGGAAGACAGAATGGTGAAAATCACTGATACAGAAAAGAATAAAGAAAAAAGAATGAAAAGAACTGAAGGCAGCCTAAGAGACCTCTGGGACAATGTTAAACACACCAACATTCATATTATAGGGATCCCAGAAGGAGAAGAGAGAGAGAAAGTACCTGAGAAAATATTGGAAGTGATTATAATTGAAAACTTCCCTAACATGGGAAAGGAAATAGCCACCCAAGTGCAGGAAGCACATAGAGTCCCAGGCAGGATAAACTCATGGACAAATACACCAAGACACATAGTAGTCAAATTGCCAAAAAGTAAAGACAGAGAAAAGTTATTAAAAGCAACAAGGGAAAAACGACAAATAACATACAAGGGAACTCCCATAAGGTTAACAGCTGGACAAAAGTAATGGACAACATAATAACCGAAATTAAAAACACTCTAGATGGTATAAACAGTAGAATAACTGAGGCAGAAGAACGAATGAGTTGGAAGGTAGAAGGGGGGAAATAACTGCCACAGAGCAGGAAAGGGAAAAAATAATAAAAAGAATGGAAGACAGTCTCAGAGACCTTGGTGGCAACATTAAGCACACCACCATTTCAATCATAGGCATCCCAGAAGAAGAAGGAAAAAAGAAAGGGTCTGAGAAAATATTTCAAGAGGATATAGTGGAAAACTTCCCCAACATAGGAAAGGAAATAATTAATCAAGTCCAAGAAGCGCAGAGAGTCCCATACAGAATAAAGCCAAGGAGAAATACACCGAGGCACATATTAATCAAACTAATGAAAATTAAACACAAAGAAAAAATATTAAAAGCAGCAAGAGAAAAGCAACAAATAACATTTAAGGGAAAACCCATAAGGATAAATGCTGATCTTTCTGCAGAAACTCTGCAAGCCAGAAGGGAGTGGCACAATATATTTAAAGTGATGAAAGGGAAGAACCTGCAATCAAGAATACTCTATCCAGCAAGGATCTCATTCAGATTTGATGGAGAAATCAAAAGCATTACCGACAAGCAACAGCTAAGAGAATTCAGCACCACCAAACCATCCCTACAAGAAATGCTAAAGGAACTTCTCTAAGCAGGAAACATAAGAGAAGAAAAGGATCTACAAAAACAAACACAAAACAATTAAGAAAATGGTAATAGGAACATACATATCGATAATTACCTTGAATGTAAATGGACTAAATACATCAACCAAAAGATGCAGACTGGCTGAATAGATACAAAAACAAGACCCATATATATACCATCTACAAGAGACCCACTTCAGACCTAGGGACACATACAGACTGAAAGTGAGGGGATAGAAAAAGATATTCCATGAAAATGGAAATCAAAAGAAAGCTGGAGGAACAATACCCATATCAGATAAAATAGACTTAAAAATAAAAAATCTTACAAGAGACAAGAAAGGACACTACATAAAGACCAAGGGATCCATCCAAGAAGAGGAGATAACAATTATAAATATATATGCATCCAATATAGGAGCACCTCAATACATAAGGCAAATGCTAACAACTATGAAAGAGGAAAATTGACAGTAACACAATCATAGTGGGGGACTTTAACACCCCACTTACACCAATGGACAGATCATCCAGACAGAAAATTAATAAGGAAACACAAGCTTTAAATGACACAATAACCCACCTTGATTTAATAGATATCTATAGGACATTCCATCCAAAAACAGCAGATTACACGTTCTTCTCAAGTGCACATGGAACATTCTCTAGGATAGATCACATTTTGGGTCACAAATCAAGCCTTGATAAATTTAAGAAAATTGAAATCATATCAAGCATCTTTTCCGACCACAACGCTATGCGATTAGAAATCAATTACAGGAAGAAAACTGTAAAAAATACAAATACATGGAAGCTAAACAATATGCTACTAAAAAACCAAGAGATCACTGAAGAAATCAGAGAGGAAATCAAAAAATATCTAGAGACAAAGGGCAATGAAAACACAATGATCCAAAACCTATGGGATGCAGCAAAAGCAGTTCTAAGAGGGAAGTTTATAGCAATACAATCCTACCTCAAGAAACAAGAGAAATCTTGAATAAGCAACCTAACCTTACACCTAAAACAATTAGAGAAAGGAGAACAAGAAAACCCCAAAGTGAGCAGAAGGAAAGAAAACATAAAGATCAGTTCAGAAATAAATGAAAAAGAAATGAAGGAAACAATAGCAAAGATCAATAAAAATAAAAGCTGGTTCTTTGAGAAGGTAAACAAAATTGATAAACCATTAGCCAGACTCATCAGGAAAAAAAGGGAGAAGATGCAAATCAACAGAATTAGAAATGAAAAAGGGGAAGTAACAATAGACACCACAGAAATACAAAAGATCATGAGGGACTACTACAAGCAACTATATGCTGATAAATTGGATAAACTGGAAGAAATGGATACATTCTTAGAAAAGGACAATCTTCCAAGACTGAACCAGGAAGAAATAGAAACTATGAACAGACCAATCACAAGTACGGAAATTGAGACTGTGATAAAAATCTCCCAATAAACAAAACTCCAGGGCCAGATGGCTTCACAGGCAAATTCTATCAAACACTTAAAGGAGAGCTAACACCTATCCTTCTCAAACTCTTCCAAAATATAGCAGAAGGAGGAACACTCCCAAACTCATTCTATGAGGCCACCATCATCCTGATACCAAAACCAGGCAAAGATGTCGCAGAAAAAGAACATTACAGGCCAATATCACTGATGAATATAGATGCAAAAATCCTCAACAAAATACAAGCTAACCGAATCCAACAGCACATTAAAAAGATCATACACCATGATCAAGTGGGGTTTATCCCTGGAATGCAAGGATCCTTCAATATATGCAAATCAATCAATGTGATACACCATATTAACAAATTGAAGAATAAAAGCCATATGATCCTCTCAATAGATGCAGAAAAAGCTTTTAAAAAAATTCAACATCCATTTATGATAAAAACTCTCTAGAAAATGGGCATAGAAGGAAGTTACCTCAACATAATAAAAGCCATATATGGCAAACCAAAGGCCAACATCATTCTAAATGGTGAAAAACTAAAAGCATTCCCTCTAAGAACAGGAACAAGACAAGGGTGTCCACTCTCACCACTATTATTCAACATAGTTTTGGAAGTGTTAGCCACAGCAATCAGAGAAGAAAATGAAATAAAAGGAATACAAATTGGAAAAGAAGTGAAATTGTCACTCCTTGCAGATGACATGATATTATATATAGAAAACCCTAAAGACTCTACCAGAAAACTGCTCGCACTAATTGATGAATTTAGTAAAGTAGTCAGATACAAAATTAATGCACAGAAACTCTTGCATTCCCATACACTAACAATGAAAAAGCAGAAAGAGAAATTAAGGAAACTCCCCCATTTACCATTGCAACAAAAAGAATAAAAGACCTAGGAATAAACCTGCCTAAGGAGGCAAAAGACCTGTATGCAGAAACCTATAAGATATTGATGAAAGAAATCAAAGATGACAGAAAACAGATGGAGGGACATACCATGTTCCTGGATTGGAAGAATCAACATTGTGAAAATGACTATCCTACCCAAAGCAATTTACAGATTCAATACAATCCCTATCAGATTACCAACGGCATTTTTCACAGAACTAGAACAAGAAATCTTACGATTTGTACGGAAACACAAAAGACCCTGAGTAGCCAAAGCAATCTTGAGAAGGAAAGACAGAGCTGGTGGAATCAGGCTCCCTGACTTCAAACTATACTACAAGGCCACAGTGATCAAGACAGTATGGTACTGGCACAAAAACAGAAATATAGATCAATGGGACAGAACAGAGCCCAGAGATCAACCCATGCACATATGGGCACCTTATCTTTGACAAAGAAGGCAAGAATATACAATGGAGAAAAGATAGCCTCTTCAATAAGTGGTGCTGGAAAAACTGGACAGCTCTGTGTAAAAGAATAAAATTAGAACACTTCCTAACACCATATACAAAAATAAACTCAAAATGGATTAAAGACCTCAGTGTAAGGCCAGACACTAGAAAACTCTTAGAGGAAAACATAGGCAGAACACTCCATGACATACATCAAAGCAAGATGCTTTTTGACCCACCTCCTAGAATAATGGAAATAAAATCAAGAATAAACAAATGGGACCTAATGAAACTTAAAAGCTTTTGCACAGGGAAAGAAACCATAAACAAGACAAGAAGACAGCCCTCAGAATGGGAGAAAATATTTTCCAATGAAGCAGCGGACAAAGGATTAATCTGCAAAATATACAAACAGCTCATGCAGCTCAATATGAAAAAAGCAAATGACCCAATCCAAAAATGGGCAGAAGACCTAAATAGACATTTCTCCAAAGAAGACGTTAAGATGGCTAACAAACACATGAAAAGATGCTCAACATCACTAATCATTAGAGAAATGCAAATCAAAGCTGCAATGTGGTATCACCGCACTTCAGTCAGAATGGCCATCATCAAAAAATCGAGAAACAATAAATTCTGGAGAGGGTGTGGAGAAAAGGGAACCCTCTTGTCCTGTTGGTGGGAATGTAAACTGTTATAGCCACTATGGAAAACAGTATGAAGTTTCCTTAAACATGTACCACAATGTTCATTGCAGCACTATTTACAATAGCCAGGACATGGAAGCCACCTAAATGCCCACCAACAGATGAATGGATAAAGAAGATGTGGCACATATATACAATGGAATATTCCTTTGCCATCAAAAGGAATGAAATTGAGTTATTTGTAGTGAGATGGATGGACCTAGAGTCTGTCATACAGAGTGAAGTAAGCCAGAAAGAGAAAAACAAATATCATATGCTAAGTCATATATATGGAATCTAAAAAATTGGTACTGATGAACACAGTGACAGGGCAATAATAAAGATGCAGATGTTGAGAATGGACTTGACACGGGTGGGGAGAAAATGGGAAGCTGGGACAAAGTGAGAGAGTAGCATTGACATATATATACTACCAAATGTAAAATAGCTAGTGTAAAGCTGCTGCATAACACAGGGAGATCAACTCGATGACTGGTGATGACTTAGAGGGGTGGGATAGGGAGGGTGGTACGGAGGCTCAAGAGGGAGGGGATATGGGAATATATGTATAAATACAGCTGATTCACTTTGTTGTTCAGCAAAAACTGGCACAACAGTGTAAAGCAATTATATTTCAATAAAAAGCTAAAAAAAAAAAGAGACTCCAGGAATGTCAGGGAGTTAGGGAGAGAGTCATACAGGCATCATCAGATGTAAAGCTGGGTTTTCAGACCATCAAGTCAGGATTCTTGATTGCAAACAACAGAAAGAGTCTGTCATTGGGTTAAGAAAGAAAGAATTTATGGGAAAGATCTTGGGAATCAATGTCAATGCTGGCAAAGCAGTGTGGGACAAGACACAAGTGAAGCTCAGTGGTCAGAGTCCCAGCTAACATAGGAATGGGGTGTAGATGCTGAGCAGTTAACCGCTTCCCCTGCTGCCCAGTACATAATAGAGTGGTGCATTATAGGTTTCCATTCAGATAAGACCAAGGATGACAGGGAATGTGGGTAGTAGGTATTGATTGGCTACAGTCACTTGAGGGGTTCCTCAAGGTGAGCTCTTCAGGAGTGACTTTGACTGACAGGGCTTCCCAGCCACAAGTGTTCATCTATCCCAACCATCTAAGGTCACATTCCAGGAACCAGCTGGTTAGGGTGATGCTCTCATTGCTGATGTTTTTGCTACTGCTCCCACCATTGGGTAGTTTCCAAAATGCCTCTGTTTCTTTGTACCATTTCCTTCAGAGATTGAGAACACTTGATTGGTCTAATACAGATTATATGGCTATGACTTGGTCCCACAGGCAGCAAGAGTGAATATCTTGCCTTTTCAGTTTCCTTTATGGGATCTGGAGCCCTTCCTCCCACCAAGGCTATCAATGAGAGATTACCCAAACATAAGAATGTGATGTGGATACTAAGTGGTCAACTATCTCTTTGCTGCCCACATATATAGTAAAGTGAAGCACTGTGGGTTTCTAGCCACATAAGGTAAGGATGAAAAGAATGTGGATGGTGGCATTCTGAGCAGTCTTTCAACCTGAGTATACAACGGTGGCTTGTGACTGGCAGGCTCCCCTTGCCACACTAGATATCCATCTATTACCCTACCTATGGATGAGGGCTTGAGCTGAAATGAGCTACCAAGTTGCTCAATCCTCCAGAATCCCCTGGTAGGTCCAGCCATTCTCAGTGTGATTAGCAGCCAACATATGCATTGGAAAGTTTGAGAAGTAGACTCAGCTTGGATCAAGGACCGAAGTGCCCTGGTTCTCTGATGCTAGATGTCTGTGTCATTTCCTAGAATCAGCTGTACTGGGACTGTATGATCCAGGTGGTCTGTTCTACATGGTGTCAACACAGTATCCACCATGTCAAACATGTGACATAGGACATAAACTTCTCTTCTCATAGGCAGAGCCATCAGCTGATTCTGTCAGTTATGTTTTCCTAGGCAGTGTCCTCAAACAACTCCTAAGTTGACCAAAACCCCGGTGCAATTATCCCAGCAGGAATTTTAAGGTTGTTAAATAAAGAGGAGAGGTTAAGAACATGGGATTTGGAGACAGACAGATTTGGGTTTGAATCTCTACTCAACCATTTATTAGCTGTGTTATCTTGGGTGTATTACCTAACCTCTCTGATCCCCACTTTCTGCATATGTAAAATGAGGATAATCATAATATCTGCCTTGTAGAATTTTTGTGAGGGTTAAATAAAAACAATAATATATGTTAAGTCCTTAGCACAGTGCTTGGCACATAGTGAGCAGTTGTTAGCTCTTGTTGTTATTATTATTAACAGTCTTTTTGATCTGTTAAGTACAGCATAAATTTCCTCCTTTCCAGTACCACCACCACCACCACCACCACCACCACCATCACATCATGGTTCCGAGGTGTCCATAAAGAAATGAGGCTGCTTAAAGCAATAGAGGCAGTTTAACTATGTTGCCCCTATTTTTCTTTCTACAGGGAAATGGGACAGAACTGAGGATGCGTCAGCCCTCAACAGCAGAGGGTGAGCAGCTTTGCCCTCCTCATCCAACTGAGGAAAGAAGTTCAGCACCTGCTCAAGAGGTCTGTGTTTTCTCCGTCACTTCCATGTTCACCAGACTCAGGGATTAGAAGGCAGCTGTCAGCTTATTTTTGTTGCTATAGTAACAAGAGTTCTGTGGAATTAGTTGTTCACAGAAATTTTCCAAATCTCTTTCTCACAGGGGATGAGGTTAGTTGGCCAAACCAGTGGTTCTGGGCCAGGGGTGGATGCCTAAGGGACTGCTTAGGGTCTGGAGCAGGAAGAGCTAGTGATATAGCACCCACTGGCCAAAGCACGTGATGAGAATCTGTGAGCCAGGCACACTGGAGAGCAGATGCAAATTGTGTTCAAAGTGACAGGCAGCAGACTGTAAACAGGAGAGGAGGCTGCAGAAGAATTGTCAACACACTAGGGCTTGGGGGCATTGGAAAGGGACTGGCTTAAAGTGGGAGAAAATCTAAAGCAGGAGATAGGGCTTTGCAATCATCTTGTCCTGTAGAAACATGTTTCTGAGTCTGTTTCCCCCTAGACTTTGTGATCCTTGAGCTCAAAGATCTCATCTTCTTTGCCTTTGTCTCCTCAATGCCTGGAACGTATTAGGAGTATAATGGTTAAGAATATTAATCTTGGAGCCAGGTTGCCTGAGTTTGAATCCCGGCTGTGCTACTTAATACCTTTGTAAACTTGCACAATTTACTTAACCTCTCTGTGTCCCAGTTTCCTCATCTGTAAAATGAGGATAAAAATATTACTTATCTCATAAGGTTATTTCAAGTTTACTGTATGCAAAACACTTAGAATAGTGACAAGTACATATTAAGAATCATTTAAATGTTTTACATTATTATTGTTATATCATTATTTTTATTATTTTAATATTCAAAGTCTTTAGTGTGGCACACAAGGACCTTCAGGATGAGGCTCTCTTGCTTACCTCTCCAATTCCCTCTAACATACACTTTCCCTATACATACCATGATATTTACTGTTCCCAGATCCTACCTAGGTGCTTTATACCTCCTTATTCTTCTCACTCTGCTGTCTCTCCCCAGACAGTCAGTCATGTGAACTTCTACTCAACTTCCAAAACTCACCTTAGGAGCCATTTCCTCTAAAAGGGGCTGCTTCTTTTGTTTTACTCTTCCCTGTATGAATAGTTGTCACAATGCACAGGACATCCTTTTACCCTTCTTTGTGTATATATCTGTCTACTAGAGTATGAGCCACTCAAGGATCAGGTCATAATTCATCTCTGCATTATAGTATTTAGCACAATGCTTGCTATATATTAGGCACTCAACACACACATTATATGAATGAATAAATGAACAAACAAGTGAAGAAAGGAATGAACACATGTCTTGGGTGTTGCTGCGGCTACTGCTGGCATGACTGGGTGAAAACTAGTGAAGGTGACCCTTGACAGAGAATCTCAGTGGACTTGGTCTTCTGTAGGAAGATTTTATCCTTTATCTGGATCAGGAGGGAGAGCCTCAGACTCCTTCTTGATGATGCTCAGAGTGTCTGAGAGACCTGCAAACTTCTAGAAGTTGCTCTGCCTGGACAGGCTTGGAAGCATCTCAGTTCACCATCAGAGTGCAGCAGCTGGCAGCTGCCAAAGCACTGGCTGCCACCAATATCCCTGAACATCATTGAACCTGGGAAGGGTTAAGCGATTGAGGACCATGGGGCTGTTGTTATCACTGATATTGTTCACTGGCAGTATTTTTCTTGGATAAATTTTTTCCTGAAGTCAAGGTGCAAATTTCTAATACTCAAAGTAATTGGGTTTGGGTCTATAGGTTCCTTAATTGGATGGATCCAAAGTGATACGTACATTCATGTTGTGGATATGTGTCCTGTACCATTTGAAGATTGTGTTAGTTGGAAGACAAATGACACTCTCAAAGAGTTTATTTGAAAATCATTGAATGAGGAGAGTAGTTACAGATTGATGGGCAAGGTTAGGGAAACATTATGGGATGTTAAAGCACCAGGAATTTATAACTGTGGGAAGCCCTTCCATCTCTAAGCCCAAAGGGACAAACGGAAGCAATGGAAATACCAGAACCTGGAGAAAACTTGGAACCATGCAGCAGAGGCTACCAGGCAGGATTTATGGCTAATTATGAACGTAGTCACAGGCAGAAGCATGAGGGAGAGAGATATGTAGCTGGGTTCTTTCTCTTTCCACCCTTTTATCTCATTCCAGCACTTCCCATTGGCCAAACTCAAACGAAAGCCAGAGAGCAAAGGGGGCTCAAGTTTTGCAATCTGTAATCATCTTCCCAGGACACAGAGCTAGATGTCCTAAGGGTGGAGAGTGGATGGGGACAGGAACATTTAAGCAGGGTTGCCAGATTTAGCAAATAACAATACAAGGTGTACAGTTAAGTTTGAATTTCAGGTAAACAATGAAAACTGTAGTAAGTATGTCCCATGCAATATTTGGTACATGCTTATGTTTTTAAAATTATTCATTGTTTCTCTGATATTCAGATTTCACTTGGCATCTGTATTTTATCTGGCAGCTCTAACTAGAGAATAACCAGCACAGAGATGTTTTTAGTATTCAGGCTTATGACTAAACAATGACTTTATTAAACACCTCTGTGTGTATCTCACTAACAGTGAGATTACATTTTTCCATATATCAGAAGAGATGATCTTTGACCCAGACCCCATCCTCAAGCCCATCCCCAGATAAGCTCACTGGATACATTGAGGTGAAGGACAATTTTTCAGGAGGAACTTGCGAGATTTTAGTGAGTATGGGAAGACTACCACATGTGAGGCATTTCAGCCAAATAGCGAATAGGTGGCAGTCTTGATCAATTTATCAAAGAGAATAACATTTGTTCTTTGAAAATAAATCTGTGACAGTAAAGAGAAAATTATGTAGATAGCTGAATATAAAATAAGACATTTTGATTAATTTTGATATGACTCAGGATTGACACATTGTACTATAGTCAGACTTCATTTGTCTTAATGAGTTGTTTTTTCCTTTTCTGAGTTACTTTTAAAATTAGAACTGACTTTATTCTTGAACTTCCAAGCAGTCGTGCTTGAAACTAAAGGGCAGTGGTGAGCCGTAGGTAGGAGAACTGTGTGCTTAGCCTGGTAGGATAGCTTCACCCTGGCTTCACAATAGGGCAGGGTGGCAGAGAAGAGGGTGCATGGCCCATCTCGTGTAATTCACTCAAAAACATAAGTGCCTGCCAGGGCCAGACGTTGAGCTAGGTGCCCGGGGTGCACAGGAGAAGCAGACTCAGTCCTCAAGAGGCCTGCAATATAAGCTTATAATACAATGTGGGAAAGTGGCATCAATTAAGCTAGCCAGCTGCTTTACATGTGTTACTTCAATTAATCTTCGCAACAACCCTGTTGGTAGAAGCTATGATGGTCCCATTTTTCAAATGAGAAGCTGACTTACCCAGTCTCACACACCTAGGAAGTGACAAGACCAGGATCGGAACACACATACAAAAAAATATTAGGATGTATCAGTATCAGTGTTTTCTTAGTAATTCAGTGTGTTTCAGATCAAATGGCAGAGTAATCCCTTTCCTTGCATATAATCAGGGGAAGTTTTAATGGGGGAATAAGTATTCGAACTGAGTTTTCCTTGGCAAAGAACAGATTTAGTATAATGATGGAGGTAGCAAGGTCTAAAGAGTGGAAATTAGGAGAGAATAGCAAGTGGTCCAGTTTGATTCCAACATGTCAATAATGCAAGTTGGGGGAGTTAGAGGAACTCAAAAGAAAGTTGGTAAGATAAATTGAGGCCTGAGTTGGATGGGCTTTGAATGCCATAGACAGCTATTTTTTAAGTAAGTATGAGAAAGCCATTGTAGCTCTGAGCAGAGTAACATCGTGATCAGTCTGATGCTTTAGCAATGGATGAATACTTAACCGTGAATTCAAAACAGGAGACAACATAGGCATAAAGTCTATTAGAGATCATTGCAATAGATCAAACAAGAGGGCTGGAAGGAGAGTATTTGGGAAGACAGTGTATTCACTGTTTGCCTGGAAAAATCATGGATGAAGTTTGTCTTCAAAACATATATACTGAAATGAGTACAAAAGAGTTGTTCTAATTGATGCTAGGAAGCGGAGAGCAGCTGGATAGAAATTTCTCTACATCAGAACATTGTCTTAGTCCATTCAGGCTGCTGTAAAAGAAGAGCATAAATTGAATGGCTTATAAACCACAAAAATTTATTTCTCATAGTTCTGGAGGCTGGAAAGTCCAAGATCAAGGCACTAGCTAATTCCGTGTCTGGTGAGAGCCCACTTTCTGGTTCATAGATGACTGTTTTTGCCCGTGTCCTCACACAACCAAAGGGCTAAGGGATCTCTCTGGGGTCTCTTTTATAAGAGCACTAATGCCATTCATGAGGGCTCCACCCTCATGACTCAGTCACCTCTCAATAGCCCACCTCCAAATACCCTCACATGGGGATTAGGTTTCTAGGTTTCAACATATGAATTTTGTGGAGACAAAAACAATCTATAGCAAACACCGTCATCAGTGATCTGTAAGACTTAAGTCAATAATGCTGTTTTGAATTTAATCTTGTTCCCTGCAACAGCATTACCCAACATGAGTTCCGAAGAACCATTGTCCCATGTGCTGATCCAAATAGAAAGAGTTCTAAGATCAAATAAGTATGAAAATGCTGTGTATTTTATTCTTCTTGGACATATCAGCATAGAGAAGGCTCTAAGAATTCCTGTAGCAAGGAAAATAACTTTTCATGGCTGATAATTTTCCATACTTATTTGACCCCAGAACCCGTTTTTAATATTGAAATCTAGTAACACCTGGCAGAAATTGTGTCTTATGAAATTCATACTAGGGTTATCATGTTCATCTGCGATGTAGTCCCTCTGGTGGACTCTAGAGAGCAGTCCCTTCTTTCAAACTTAGTTCAAATAAAACTGAACGTCAATGTTTGGGGGACACCTGCCAGCAGTGACCTCTGCTGCAGCAAGTATTGATCCTGATGTTGACAGCTGGTGTCACAAAAGTAAAAATTAGAAAAAACCAAGGACGATGTTGATGTCGCCAGGGTAGATGTTGGTCATCAGACTGGGAGTCCAGTTCCCTGAAGCTGTCAATTAACTTTCTCTTCAAAGTTGTTTTCATCAGTTGTTTATTCATGTGAACAAACTTTGGAAGCTTTCTAGTTTTTCTCCTGACCCTAGCAGCCTTAGGGATGGTGGAAAACATGTCAGTAATTTTGAAGTGTCATCATCTAGTAATAAAACTCAAAATATTTAGTTAAATTCATCATTCACTTGCTCAAAATCTTCCTCAGACTCCTATGACAGAAATGAAGATCAAAATTATTTGCATGGCCATCATTGCTCTGCATGATCTAACCCCAGCATTCATGCACACACATGTTTGTGAGAACACACACACACACACACACACACACACACACACACACCCCACTATTAATCATTTACCAATAAGAAGGCCAGCTTTTTCTTGCTCTCTTGTATTTGTTCTTCTCTGTGACTGAAATGCCCTTTCCCTTGGCTGTCAAAATCTCAATTAGCCCCAAGGTCCATATCAAATTGTTCCTTCTCCTAAGAGCTTTCTCAGTTTCCTCCAGCTGGAATTAGTCCCAAGTGCACTTTTTTGTACTTTTTGCATAGACTTCATCAGAGATTAAGTGCAAACTAGCTTTGAATGAATCAGCCTTCCCCACTAAATGTCAGTACCTTGAAGGTAGAGAATGGTGTATTAACTCTGATAATCCCTCTAATCAATTAATCAATCCATCAACAATTATTTGAGTGTCTACTCTGAGCCAGGTACAAAGTCTTACACACAGTAGGGGCTCTATTGATGTTTATGGACTCAAAACACAAGTACTAGAAGTGGAAGTGGGTTCTCTGATGCAAGGCCTCAGTAGATGATTCATGCCACCACCATCAAACATGACTGATGGGACCACAGGGTAAGTGTTGTTGTGGCCACCCTAGGTGTGATTTTGGTGTGAGAAGCCTTGGATTGCCAGGGAGGCATACAAGAGGAGCCTGCAGTTCTGCTGGGAATGCTGGTCAACTCCGAGTGAGCCAAAGAGGAAGAGGGGCATTTGTAATTATCTTAGAGCGTTCTGGCTTAAGCCAGCCTGGATAAGCCCTCAACAGGAAAGCCTTTGCCACGTGTGTGTAGTTGGATTGGCATCTTTACGTCGCCACCATTTCAGGAAAGGGGTGAAGAAGATCATGGCTCTTGGCTTTGGCTCTTCCTTTTTTTTTTCATCTATGGAAATTCTGACCCAAGTTTACTAACAATGACTACCCTGATGGATCAGACACTGTACACGTGTCTTTATGACTCTGATAACAAGGCATTGTTATTGTTGTTATTGTTGTCGTTGTTGCATTCATTTTATAGCTCAGGAGAGTGCAGCCCAGAGAGCAAAAGTGCTCTCATACTTTCATCAAGGAAAAGCAGATACATTAGTGAGCCTTTTCACTCTCAGCTATGTTCCAGACATTCACACAAGTCTTATTTTATTGAAATCTTGCCCCAAATCCTTTGAGGTTCCTTGCATTTTAACGGTGAGGAAAATGAGGCTTAGAGAAGGTCAGCAGCTTGCCCAGGGCCACACAAGAGGCAGGGCCAGGATACAAATTCAGGTCTGTCTGACACCAGACTCTCCACTCTTATCCACTGTACTACATGGCCTCCTTTTATAATGTGGCAGGCAGGCCCAGGAGCTGCTACCTGAAGGGTAAATAGTCTGTTGGTGGAATCTAAGTGACTATATTCTATACAGAATAGTTCCATGTTAGTGACTCAGTCTCAAACCTTACTTGTGCTTCTCCAAGCCCTCCCTATTACCCCCTTGGGTCAGTTGGCCCCTCTTGTCATCCCACCTGCAGGGTCACTCTGAGCTTCCTTGCCATCACAGCTTGTGTCTTCCATGGTTTCATCCAGAGGCAGAACCCTTTCCTTTAACATCGTTAGTGTCTGGAAAAACAAATCCCTTTCCCAGGTTCCTCCTCACTTTCCCTGAACAGGATGAGGTGCTGTCCATAGCACTGAATTTGTCTCATCTCCTGTGGGCACAAAGCTCTATGCTCAGCTCTCTTTAGCTGCTCTGGATGGGAACAGTCCTTGAAGGAAGGACAGACAGCCTTTCTTCCTTACATGTTTTCTAAGCCCCAAGCCCTTTCTTGGCTCATATTCCTACATTTCCTTCATCCCTTGGACCTTGTCTCTTTTGTTTGATAAATATTGGCAGGTTCTAATAGGAAGTGCAGGTATGAACCCCATCTCAACCACTGACTTGGTATTTGATGTTGGACAAATTACTTCCCCTTTTGAGCCTCAGTGACATTATCTGTAAAAGGTGGAGGTGAGATGATCTCTAAGGCTCCTTGTAGCTCTGACATTCTATGTCTCAGACTTCAATGTCAAAGGAAAGTACTGCATGAACACAGTCTGGGGATCTTAACCATTGTCATTTGACTGCCTGGGAAGGGGATTTTACTATAGAGATATAAACTCTTCTTATCCCTCCACCTACCTCCCAAGTTCACAGATGTGTACCACCGAGGGAAGAAAAAAGTTTTACATGACCCAATCGTTTAGGATTGTTCAAAATTAAAACAGTGTACTCATTGAGAACTTTAGTCATGCCACTGATGGAATGGATACAGAAGCCATTTTTTCAAATCCAAAGTTAAAACACAAGTAGGAGTGGCACTGAACACTTGAAAGGGGAGTTCTCCTGGGAAATCCAGGGTGCACGGTCTCCCCTCCGTATAAGACAGAACTTCAGAATCCTGACTGTAGGGTGTGAACTGGACAACGAGGCCTGTGCCAGACAAGAGCTTCATTACATTGGTGCTGCAGCAGCTGCTGCTACAGCTGCCTCTTGTCACCTTCTGTCACCCCAATGGAAGTATGTGGCTTTGGCTTGGCCTAGTGGGAGAATTAGGAAGGAATGATGGTCTTTTTCATTCTATCTACATTTAGCATACCCACTGAAGGGAAAGTTAGCAACTCCAAATGACACCTTGGCAATGACAAGCAGTGAAGTTAATGCAGGCTCTGATATCCTTGGAACATACTCTGACTAAAACAAAGGGTTCTGGCTCAGAAGGGGGTCCCCCAAAGCACATGAAAGAGCAGTTCCCAAACGGATAGCAAAATCCAGAGGAAGAAAGAGAAATGAAGGGTGCAGGATGAGATTGTTTACTTGGAATTTGATTGTTCACACTAAGCCCAGCGACCCCTGTGGTCTTGAGCTTGCTTTGAAAACACAACTTTGCTAAAAAGATCGGGATTCGATGGGAACTTTCACACTGGAACATTTGCCCAGATCCTCAGAGAAGTGCTGAAATCAGTGGGAGGGGCTCCAGCACCTCTGTGATTGTAATCATGGCCAAGCCCAGGCTCTTTGTCCAGGGATAAGTCTTTCTAAAACATTTCCAAGCTCAAGTACTTAAGCTTCATTTGGCTAGGCCTAAGAAATCCAGGCTATTCAAGCCCATGAGAGTGCACTGAAGTCACAGTTTACGCAGAAATCAAAGTGGTGGTGGGAAGTGTTTATTTATTTATTATTTATTATTTATTTATTTATTTGGTGGGAAGTATTTAAATTTAGTTGTTTGCTGAATTCTGTGTAAGCAGTGTTTGCCCAAGCGTCTTAACATAAGAAAACAAAGACCTGATCTTTACTATGAGAGGAGGGGATAGGAACAAATAACAACAAAAAAAGTCTGCTTTCACATCTCTGTGTTTTTATCTTCTGGGATTGAAAAAACACAGAATGGTGATAAACTTGGAAGCCCCTCTATAGATGATCTTATTCAACTTCTCAGTTTACAAATAGGGCAACAGAAGCCCACAGAAGACAAGGACTTGCCCAGTGTCCCACAGCTAGTAAGTGGCAGGATTGAGAGCAGTAACCAGGGCTTCTGACTTCCTGTCCTGGGTTTTCTTTGGCTCATGTATACATAGCACATGTGTGAAAACCAGGACCTTACCTAGCTAATAGTCACTGTTTCCTTCTAGCATCCTCCACCCAACCTTTCAATATGGGTGGGAATGGTGTTGATTACTCTTCCATCCAGTGGCATCTTGGGACTGGATTGTTTTAACAACCACCCACTTTGTCAGCCTCCCTCCTTTCTAGGCTTCCAGCTTCTACTGAAGGGCATCTCACACTCTTCACTATCACTGAATTCCCTCTCCCTGGCTGGCTGCAAAAGCTCAGCTTTCTCTCCTTAATTACTTTGTGGTCTAAATCCCACTCTTATCATCACCCTTGTACTGGTCTCCTTCTCTTCTATGCATATGAAGTAGAGGTCAGAGTGAGCCCATAGAACATGTGCCGGCCATCTTGAGCTCAGCAAGTCTTCCTGTTGCTTTTAATGTCAGGATAAATTTCTATGAACAATGCATTCCCTCATTTCATTCTGTGACTTTAATACTAGGCTCTACATTTACAAAAAAAAAAAATTCTCGTAGCACTTCTTAGGAACATTTTAAAGTCCAAGCCCTTGAAAATACAAGCAAGCACCTTATTCCTTTGTCTTGAAAGCTAAAACAAAACAAAATAGAATGATATATTATGATGTTTAAGAGTAAGTTCCAAAAAATAAGCTATATCAAATATAGATCAGTAGAAGACAAACAATCCTTAATCAAAGGGATTTCTGGATCCCCGTGGATATTATTCAACTAAAAATGGATGCCTTAGAAGAAGAAAGCAACATATATAGAAACCACAATGAGCTGTTTCAGTTTCTATCAGTGCTTAAAGGTAGCGGCCATATTGCATTGTGACCTGACATTTAATAAAACACATACTTGTAAACTGCAGAGAAATGAAAACAACTAGTATTATTGAGCACCTACTATGTGCCAGCTGCTATATTCTAGGTGCTTTGCAAATTATATCCCCCTCTTCTTGATGATTCTAAAGTGTAAGTGGTGCTTTCCCTACTCTCATGGGACAAAGCTGAGGCTCACCCTGAAAGGTAGAAGGACTCTCTTAGTATTATATAGCTAGTAAAAACAGAGCTGGGACTTATTTGCTTATACTTGGGACACTAACGCTTTCAAAAAGCTAATATCTAGTCATAAAGGGGAATTGTAAATGATACTTAGAGTTAAGTGATTCTTGCTAGAATAATAACCCTAAAAGAGGAAAAAGTGTTTATTATTTTTAAGTGACAATCCAATCAGCACTTACAAAAACTGATCTTAAAGGTTCAGAATTTGTGACAAAGAGCCACAACTGGGACTGGAGTCCCACTGTAGTTCATTTAAGGTCTGAACTCGCAAAAGCAATCCCACAGCCAACTGGTAATTGCCTTTTAGAAGACTATGTCCATTTTGGTGAAGCACGCATCCTAGGCAAGTACACAAAACATGCAAACACCTGCACTGCACTCATGTGTTTAGATGAGTATCCATAGCATTTGGTTGTTATCTTGACTTTAAGCAAACAATCACCGGTAATACATAATCTTTTCAAAAACTCGGTTACACTCAGAGTGGCAGGAAACAGTTTGACATCAATATTTAATGCAAGGTTATTGATTTTTTAAAACTGGAGAATGCTATCCTAAGCACTTTCAAAGTACATGTGGTTCATATAGAGTGTTTATGCACTCACTGTTTCCAGAGAAAAGTTCAGGCCGCTCCAACAAATACCTTGTTGGGGATAGTTTTGACAAATCAAAATAATGTGTGGGAAACTAAACTCCAATACTAGCATGGCAATCAGCAAAGAAAGATGGAATCAGTTCTCTCTGGGGTAGTAGTACTTGTGGTCCTACAGGTATTAGCCAGGAGAGGAGAGAGTGTCAAAAACGGAAGCACCAAGTCTAATAGTTTCTATCTTCAGCTCCATCACCCTTCAGACTGATACGTCTTAAGATATAGCTAAAGCCTCAAATTATGTCTAGGTCAGATGTGGTCTTTAAGCACTCTCCAAATATAGAGATGGTTGGGCTACTCCTTCCAGTACATATCATCTTGGTGCATTTCAATGCATAATCATTCCATGGGGCAGGGCAGAAATCAAATGGATCTTGGGGTCAGAAGGCAAAGTTTTGGGGCACGACAGCACTGGTAAGCTGATAGGCCTGCCGGGAGTGCCACAGGCGCTAAAGGGGCAGTCCAGAGGCTAGACTCTGAACCCACTGAGAGCAACTTCTAGTGTCTTTTTTCCCACCCTCTTCTTGGGTAACAATGTGCATGTGTGTGTGCACACACACCTCTTCCACTCCCACTCTCCTCTTTCCGCTGAAGCTACCAGAGACCCAGCCTGTTGTCCTCAGTCATTTACATTTTTTGTTGTTGTTGTTCTGAGGTTGTCCCCTCCTTCGTCTGTCTCACCTTTGCGTGGCTCCTCCAATTCCTCATTAAACAGATTTTCCCTCACTGTGCCGCTTCAGATATTCAGTTCCATTATCAGCCCAGGTGTGTCCACCTGAGCACAGGACAGGCAGGATTATCAGCAGGTGGATCACATCTGCTACTATTTGGGTTCCTTCTTCAGAAGGACTGTGTGGTGCTGAAGCTGCTCCTAAATGGGAGGGACTGCTTCAGTGGGCGGTGAACTACCAGAGGCGTTAAAGCAGAAGCAAGGGGCGATTCCTACATGGGATGTGAAACTGGACTTAGAGGATGTTAGTCACTGCTAACATTTTCTGTTTGTTTGTTTGTTTTGTAACTTAGTTTTTATTAGAAAATTTAGAAAAATTGATACACACACTCTGTTCAATTGTTTAAACAACTGTAATCAGTGGTACTATTAAGCTTCCAAAGTCTGAAAGATTTCTTTTAACGATATAGGTTTTATTATGATTCTGGTGACTTTATTGCTACTTCTATTTTCTGATTCTATTTGTATTAGGAAGAAATGAAAAATTATTTTTATTTCCTGTTTATGGGTATTGGATTTTTTCCCATAATTCCCCTCCAGCTTTTATTTTTTATTATGTTAAATCTAAAATTACATATCTAAACACATTTTTCATAAGCATTATTGCCAATTGTAGTGTATGTTATGGTTATTAAAATATAATTTATTAAATCATATGCACTTTTACTGAAATTTTACAACTTGAATACTTCATATTAGTTTTCTTAATTATCCTGACTTACTTTCTTAGAGTATAATTCCCACAGGATTCACATATGAGAAGAAAATAGTTTGTTCTTGTCACTTTTATTATAAATGTCCATGTCGTTCTTCAGAATACTTGTGCTATTTTACACTTTCACCAGTTATGAGATTAACGTCCTGGCTAGCTGTCTGGTGTTCAGCATTTATTACCACTTTTAGATTCCATTATTTCAAAGAAGATTGATAGGCAGTGACATCATTTCCTTTAATTTTATTTCATCTAAGTTCGAATATATTAATTTGATACACATTTTATTTTAATTTTTTGATGATTGATGATTTTTTCTTTAATAGAATATTCTAATTTTTTCTTACAGATTTTGTGCATCTTTATTTTCTTTGTTTTTTGTGTTTTTTTAATTTAACTTTTATTTTATATTGGAGTATAGTTGATTTACAATGTTTTATTAGTTTCAGGTTTACAGCAAAGTGATTCAGTTATACATATACATTCTTTTTCACATTATTTCCCCATATAGATTATTATAGAATATTGGGTATCATTCCCTGTGCTATACAGTAGATCCTTGTTGATTGGCTATTTGATATATAGTAGTGTGTATATGTTAATCCCAATCTCCTTTTATCCCAATGTTTTCCTTTAAGGATTTCACCCTTTTGAGGACCTGCATAAGGAAGTGATAGAAAGGCCAGATTTGCTTGAAAGAGCATTGAGAAAGTAGGAATTGGTGGGAAAGTAGAGAAGAAAGGCAGAGATATTGTAAAAGGAACTTTTGGTGTAGCTGCATTGTATGTTTGAGCAACTGCTTTTGGGGGAAGGAGACATAGGTGCTGCCTTCAACTCTGCTAAAGACTTTTCTTGCCTAACAAGCTGGGCCTGTGGGATGGGATAGAAACTAACATTTGTTGATTCCTTTGTATATACCAGAGACCTTGCTAGGCATGGTATTTTCCTATTCAGTGCCCACAGCAATGCTGAAAAATAGAGCCATGTCTATGTTGTGGACAAGAAATTTAAAACTCAGAAAGGAGGAGTTCACTTGTCCAATGTTTCCTTATCAGCTGCAGAGTTGGAAATGCAATCTAGGCCTGTGTGTCCCCACATCTCTGCTCTATGCCCAGCATTGTAAGTCCCCTTCACTTCATTCCTCTCTGCCAGTTCCTCTTAGGAATTTCCTCATGAGCAAAGTCAGAAAAGGAAGAAAAGGGTAGGAAGCTTTTTGTCATTTTCTTGGCAATCCCTCTGATTCCTCAAAGTTCCAAGCTGAGCTGGGACCAAGTGACAGGTTTCTCATCTCATCCATCCTTCAGTCATGGATGAGATGAGCAGGGTGAAATAGAGTCTTCAAAGGGGACCCTGTAATGAGCACTTATCACAGCCATATCCATGATCACTAGCCCTTGAAACAGTCCTCTGCTCTTCCTTGCTTCTTCTATGGGGAGCCTCCTAGGAGATGCTGGCAGAAAGCAGCAGGTTGTGTACGCACAGCTGACTTTGCCTGATGCATGGTTTTCAACTATCCCAAGACTGCTAGGCTCTGCAATATTTTACTCAGGGTATTGGTGTGGAGCTTCTTGTGCTCCGTTTGAGTGATACCAACCCCCAAGCTCTGAGCCAGTGTGGCAATGCCTTTACTGGTACACACCCATGCCCTTGAAGTAGCTGAAGCCTAAAGACTGAAGACAACAACTTGCCCAAAGGATTCCACATAACCAGGGTTGTGGCCAGGTCCTGGGCTGGCCTGCCCTCTGACAGACTGCCCCAGTAGCTGAACCCAGCTTTGATTCAAACTGTTGGACCCCAACTGGATCTCAGGACAAAGAAAGCACCCTGGGTGTTACTATTACCACTAGGAGTACTGATGATATCATCCCAGGTAGTAGAATGGACCTTTAAATGCAGGCTGATGGAGAGGTTGATTCCCTAACATAGTCTGTGAGGTTCTTGGAAGTCTTATCTGCTTCACAGTATTTATATTTCAGGCAAGACCTGACTGCCGCATCTTCAGCCATTCTTTTGGGATAAGGAGGTAAGGATTTGCTAAACACAAATCAATCCCACTGTCTCCAGGCCACATGGTGATTTATCCCATGTGACAGTCATTCAAGCACTCCACAAATACATATTAGGCATTTACTACATGCCAGGAACTGTGCTGTGTGCTGGGGCCAGAGTGGTGAGCCACACAGGTATGGTTGCTGCCCTCTGGGAACTTGCAAGCTAGTGGGGCAGACAGATCTTAACTGAGTGATTATGAAAAATAACTACACATTCACCAAAACGCACAGAATTGGGTAACCATGGAATCTGACCTAGGCTGGGTATCTGTAAGGAAGTGGTGATCCTGCTGAGACCCTAAGAAGGTATCAGCCAAACAAAAGAGTAGGGAGAGGAGCTCTCTAGGCCAAGAGAGCAACATGTATAAATAACCAGGGAACAGTGCTTTCTTTTTTTTTTTTCCTCTTCACC
Source organism: Hippopotamus amphibius kiboko (assembly GCF_030028045.1). Taxonomy (NCBI): domain Eukaryota; kingdom Metazoa; phylum Chordata; class Mammalia; order Artiodactyla; family Hippopotamidae; genus Hippopotamus; species Hippopotamus amphibius. The sequence goes on along the minus strand of NC_080203.1, from coordinate 15,762,552 downwards.
CCCCGCCCCCTCCCAAACCTCGAGTTCTCCAGTTCATTCTCTGCATCTGCGTCCTTGTTCTTGTCACTGAGTTCATCAGTACCATTTTTAGATTCCGTATATGTGAGTTAGCATACAATATTTGTCTTTCTCTTTCTGACTTACTTCACTCTGTATGACAGACTGTAGGTCTGTCCACCTCATTACATATAGCTCCACCTCATCCCTTTTTATAGCTGAGTAATATTCCATTGTATATATATGCCACATCTTCTTTATACATTCGTTTGTTGATGGGCATTTAGGTTGCTTCCATGTCCTGGCTATTGTAAATAGTGCTGCAATAAACATGATGGTACACGTTTCTTTTGGGATTATGGTTTTCTTTGGGTATATGCCCAGGAGTGGGATGACTGGATCATATGGTAGTTCTATTTGTAGTTTTTGAAGGAACCTCCAAATTGTTTTCCATAGTGGCTGTACCAACTTACAGTCCCACCAACAGTGCAGGAGAGTTCCCTTTTCTCCACACCCTCTCCAACATTTGTGGTTTCTAGATTGTTTGATGATGGCCATTCTGATTGGTGTGAGGTGATACCTCATTGTGACTTTGACTTGCATTTCTCTAATGATGAGTGATGTTGAGCATCTTTTCATGTGTTTGTTGGCCATCTGTATGTCTTCTTTGGAGAAATGTCTATTTAGGTCTTCTGCCCATTTGTGGATTGGGTTATTTGCTTTTTTGGTATGAAGCTTCATGAGCTGCTTGTATATTTTGGAGGTTAATCCTTTGTCCGTTGTTTCATAGGCAACTATTTTTTCCCATTCTGAGGGTTGCCTTTTAGTCTTGTTTATGGTTTCTTTCACTGTGCAAAAGCTTTTAAGTTTCATGAGGTCCCATTTGTTTATTCTTGATTTTATTTCCATGATTCTAGGAGGTGGGTCAAAAAGGATCTTGCTTTGATGGATGTCATAGAGTGTTCTGCCTATGTTTTCCTCTAGGAGTTTTATAGTGTCTGGCCTTACATGTAGGTCTTTAATCTGTTCGGAGTTTATTTCTGTGTATGGTGTTAGGAAGTGTTCTAATTTCATTCTTTTACATGTTGCTGTCCAATTTTCCCAGCACCACTTATTGAAGAGGCTGTCTTTTTTCCATTGTATATTCGTGCCTCCTTTGTCAAAGATAAGGTGCCCATATGTGTTTGGGCTTACTTCTGAGTTCTCTATTCTGTTCCATTGGTCTTCCTTTCTATTTTTGTGCCAGTACCATACTGTCTTGATCGCTATGGCCTTGTAGTATAGTTTGAAGTCAGGAAGCCTGATTCCACCAACTCCATTTTTCCTTCTCAAGATTGCTTTGGCTATTCGGGGTCTTTTGCGTTTCCATACAAATCGTAAGATTTCTTGCTCTAGTTCTGTGAAAAATGCCATTGGTAATTTGATCGGGATTGCATTGAATCTGTAAATTGCTTTGGGTAGTACAGTCATTTTCACGATGTTGATTCTTCCAATCCAGGAACACGGTATGTCCCTCCATCTGTTTGTGTTGTCTTTGATTTCTTTCATCAATGTCTTAAAGTTTTCTGCATACAGGTCTTTTGCCTCCTTAGGCAGGTTTATTCCTAGGTATTTTATTCTTTTTGTTGCAATGGTGAATGGGAGAGTTTCCTTAACAGTGTTTTCTAAAACTATATATATTTTATTTTTTAAAATATAAATCTTAAGTAGAACTGCACTATATAAAATAGACAAATCAGAGCTGCTCCAGTTGAAACGGAAGTGGGGCCTAGGCCACATCCACCTGGCTCAGCCTGTCTACCACCCCCTACTCCCACGCCCTCATAGGTAATCCCATGGAACACATTTTAAAAGTACTAGGATAGAGCACTAGTACAGAGGAACATGTTTGAGTCAGACACCCTGGGTTCAAATCCTGGCCTATAAGTATGTGATTTTGAGCAATGTACTTCATCTTTTTGAGTTTCATTTCTTCATATGTGAAAGATGAATACTGATACCGATCTCACAATGTAGATTTAGGGATTAATTCAATTTAGAGATTTCTCAGAGTTTAGTTCAGCAACTGGTGTTAAGTAGGCCCTTGATAATGTTTGTTCTCTTCCCTTCCTCTTCCCTTCTCAGGCACACCTTCCATTCTCTGCCCCAAGTCCCTCATCCCTTCACTGTGTCAGTCAGAGATCCTAGTCACAAGCAACAGAAACAAAATCTTTGACTGTTTTAATCAGAAAGGAATTTATAGAAAGGTTATTGGGTAGTCTCTAGAATCACAGAGAGGGCTGGAGAACCAGGTTTGGGGTTACATAACCAGGAGCAATGGCTGAAATTTCACTGCAAAAGTGATCAAGTGAGAATACTATTTTTGCTACTGCCACTGAGCACACTGAAGATTGCCACTGCTTCCCTGGAACTTGAGCTTCCTATAACTGTCACCATGCCTAGAAAGAGTATTCCTCTGTCCCATAACTCTGAGACAGGAGTGCTTAGTGTGTGGTGCCTAAATGACCTGCCCATGCAAGGGAAGCTGGTAATCTTGTGCAGTGGGAGATAGCTGTGTTTTCTATTAAGACTCACAAGGTAGGAGAAAATCCCCAAGCACTGAGGTTGGTGTCTGCATTTTGGCAGTAGTGGATGCTATGATGCACTTCCCAGAACCATAAAACAATTACTCCTCATTCCTCCATTCCCCCTCCCCAAGCGCCTGACAACCAACATTATACTGTCTCTATGAACTTGACTAATCTATTGTGAAATAGAATTCATATTCTATGACAAGACAAGAAAATGTAAATATGAAAATTCTTCTCTGCCCTTTGGCTTCCTTTCTGCCCTCTACTGTGCATTGTGTTCCTGCATTATGCATCGACCAAACCTGCCCTATCAGGAGGAAGACCTGCTCAACCATAAAGAGCAACATTCTCCCAGCGTCAACAAGACAACTCCTTAAAGATAACATTCCTTCTTGATCTTGTAAGGGGCCACATGACCCACCACGATGACATTTAGATATGGATTATGTAAACTGTCAATAATATGTCATTTTATGTACAGCCCCCTAGCACAAAAAAATTATATAAACTGGGTCTTGACTTCTAAAGGGCAGAGTAGTTCTCAGAGCTTTCTGAGATGCTCTTCCTGGGTTATAATCCTCAAATTTGACTTGAAAAAAGTTTTCCAGTTCTTTCTTAGATTGACCAATTAATTTTTCATTGACACTATGAACCTCATGTAAGCAAAATCATACAATACTTGTCCTTTTGTGTCTGGCTTATTTCATTTAGTGTAATGTTTTCAAGTTTCACCCATTTTGTAGCAAATATCACTATTTCACCCTTTTTAAGTCTGAATTATATTCCATTTTGTGTGTGTGTGTATAATTTTGTTTATCCATTCAAATATTAGTGGACACTTTGGTTGTTTCCACTTTTTGGATATTGTATTCAATTATTCAATGCCACTATAAATATTAGTGTACAAATATCTGTTTGAGACCCTTCTTTCATTTCTGAGTTATTTTCTTACTTGTCCTTGGGATTGCAATTAACATGCTAATTTATAATAATCTTATTTCGATTACTACCCACTTAATTTTAGTGGCATATAATTACTAAAGACAATGAATGATTTGTCTTAGTATTCTATTTCTAGGAGGATAGCTTTTCTAGCTTTGCTAGCAGTGAATTCTTTCAGTTTTTATTTATCTGGTAATATCTAAATTTCTGCTTCATTTTTTAAAGCTCTTTATTGGAATGTAATTGCTTTACACTCTTGTACCAGCTTTTGAGGTACACCAAAGTGAATCAGCTGTATTTATACATACATCCCCATATGCCCTCCCTCCCACAACACCCTCCTACACTCCCTGTTCTGGCCCTCTAAAGCATCACCCATCATCAAGTTGATCTCCCTTTGTTATACAGAAACTTCCCACTAGCTATCTATTTTACGTTTGGTAGTGTATCTATGTCTATGCTACTCTCTCACTTCATCCCAGCTTCCCCTTCGCTCCCCACCCAAGCCCCGTGTCCTCAAGTCCATTCTCTACATCTGCATCTCCACTCTTGCCCAGTCACTGGCTTCATCAGTACCATTTCTTCAGATTCCATATATATGAGTTAGCATACCGTATTTGTTTTTCTCTTTCTGGCTTACTTCGCTCTGTGTGACAGTCTCTAGGTCTATCCACCTCATTACATGTAGTTCAATTTCATTCCTTTTTATGGCTGAGTAATATTCCATTGTATATATGTGCCACGTCTTCTTTATCCATTCATCTGTTGCTGGGCATTTAGGTGGCTTCCATGTCCTGGCTATTGTAAATAGTGCTGCAATGAACATTGGAGTGCATGTGTCTTTTTGAATTATGGTTTTCTTTGGGTATATGCCCAGTAGTGGGATTACTGGGTCATATGGTAGTTCCATTTTTAGTTTTTAAAGGCACCTCCAAACTGTTTTCCATAATGGCTGTACCAACGCACATTCCCACTAACAGTGCAGGAGTGCCCTTTTCTCCACAACCCCTCCAACATTTATTGTTTCTAGATGCTTTGATGATGGCCATTCTGACCGAAGTGAGGTGATACCTCATTGTGGCTTTGACTTGCATTTCTCTAATGATTAGTGATGTTGAGCATCTTTTCATGTGTTTGTTGGCCATCTGTATGTCTTCTTTGGATAAACGTCTATTTAGGACTTCTGCCCATTTGTGGATTGGGTTATTTTATTTATTGGAATTAAGCTGCATGAGCTGCTTGTATATTTTGCAGATTAATCCTTTGTCCATTGCTTCATTGGCAAGAATTTTATCCCATTCTGAGGGTTGCCTTTTTGTCTTGTTTATGGTTTCTTTCACTGTGTGAAAGCTTTTAAGTTTCATGAGGTCCCATTTGTTTATTCTTGATTTTATTTCCATGATTCTAGGAGGTGGGTCAAAAAGGATGTTGCTTTGATGTATGTCATAGAGTGTTCTGCCTATGTTTTCCTTTAGGAGTTTTGTAGTGTCTGGCCTTACATTTAGATCTTTAATCCATTTTGAGTTTATTTCTGTATATGGTGTTAGGAAGTGTTCTTTTTTTTTTTTAATTTTTTTGGCTGTGTTGGGTCTTTTTTGCGGTGCGCGGGCTTTCTTTTTTTTAGTTGTGGGGAATGGGGGCTACTCTTTGTTGTAGTGCACGGGCTCCTCATTGCTGTGGCTTCTCTTGTTGTGGAGCACAGGATCTAGGTGCATGGGCTTCAGTAGTTGCAGCACATGGGCTCAATAGTTGTGGCTTAGGGGCTCTAAAGCGCAGGCTCAGTAGTTGTGGCGCACGGGCTTAGTTGCTCCGCGGCATGTGGGATCTTCCTGGAGCAGGGATCGAACCCCTGTCCCCTGCATTGGCAGGTGCCTTCTCAACCACTGCACCACCTAGGAAGCCCCATTCTTTTACATGTAGCTGTTCAATTTTCCCAGCACCACTTATTGAAGAGGCTGTCTTTTTTCCATTCTATATTCTTGCCTCCTTTGTCAAAGATAAGCTGCCCATATGTGCTTGGGTTTACCTCTGAGTTCTCTTCTATTCCATTGATCTACCTTTCTGTTTTTGTGCCAGTACCATACGGTCTTGATCACTGTGGCCTTATAGTATAGGTTGAAGCCAGGAAGCCTAATTCCACCAACTCTGTCTTTCCTTCTCAAAATTGCTTTGGCTATTTGGGGTCTTTTGCGTTTCCATACAAATCTTAAAACTTCTTGTTCTAGTTCTGTGAAAAATGCCATTGGTATTTTGATAGGGATTGTGTTGAATCTGTAAATTGCTTTGGGTAAGATAGTCATTTTCACAATATTGGCTCTTCCAATCCAAGAACATGGTATGTCCCTCCATCTGTTTGTATTGTCTTTGATTTCTTTCATCAGCGCCTTATACTTTTCTGCATACAGGTCTTTTGCCTCCTTAGGCAGGTTTAGTCCTAGGTCTTTTATTCTTTTTGTTGCAATGGTAAATGGGAGAGTTCCCTTAATTTCTCTTTCTGCTCTTTCGTTGTTAGTTTATAGGAATGCAAGAGATTTATGCGCATTAATTTTGTATCCTGCTACTTTACTAAATTCATCAATTAGTGCTAGTAGTTTTCTGGTAGCATCTTTAGGGTTTTCAATGTATACTATCATGTCATCTGCAAAGAGTGACAATTTTACTTCTTCTTTTGCAATTTGGATTCCTTTATTTCATTTTCTTCTCTGACTGCTGTGACTAACACTTCCAAAACTATGTTGAATAATAATGGTGAGAGTGGGCACCCTTGTCTTGTCTTGTTGCTTTCCAGACAAGCAACAGCTAAGAGAATTCAGCACCACCAAACCATCCCTACAAGAAATGCTAAAGGAACTTCTCTAAGCAGGAAACATAAGAGAAGAAAAGGACCTACAAAAACAAAAACAAAACAATTAAGAAAATGGTAATAGGAACATACATATCAATAATTACCTTGAATGTAAATGGACTAAATGCATCAACCAAAAGATGCAGACTGGCTGAATAGATACAAAAACAAGGCCCATATATATGCTGTCTACAAGAGACCCACTTCAGACCTAAGGACACATACAGACTGAAAGTGAGGGGATGGAAAAAGATATTCCATGAAAATGGAAATCAAAGAAAGCTGGAGTAGCAATACCCATATCAGATAAAATAGACTTTAAAATAAAAAATGTTGCAAGAGACAGGAAAGGACATTACATAATGATTAAGGGATCAATCCAAGAAGAGGATATAACAATTATAAATATATATGCACCCAATATAGGAGCACCTCAATACATAAGGCATATGCTAATAACTATGAAAGAGGAAATCAACAGTAACACAATCATAGTGGGGGACTTTAACACCCCACTTACACCAATGGACAGATCATCCAGACAGAAAGTTAAGAAGGAAACACAAGCTTTAAATGGCACAATAATCCAGCTTAATTTAATAGATATCTATAGGACATTCCATCCAAAAACAGCAGATTACACATTCTTCTCAAGTGCACATGGAGCATTCTCCAGGATAGATTATATTTTGGGTCACAAATCAAGCCTTGGTAAATTTAAGAATATTGAAATCATATCAAGCATCTTTTCCAAACACAATGCTATGAGATTAGAAATCAATTACAGGAAAAAAACTGTAAAAAACACAAACACATGGAAGCTAAACAGTATGCTACTAAATAACCAAGAGATCACTGAAGAAATCAAAGAGGAAATAAAAAAATATCGAGACAAATGAAAACAAAAACACAATGATCCAAAACCTATGGGATGCAGCAAAAGCAGTTCTAAGAGGGAAGTTTATAGCAATACAATCCTACCTCAAGAAACAAGAAAAATCCCAACATAAACAATCTACCCTTACACCTAAAGAAACTAGAGAAAGAAGAGCAAACAAAACCCAAAGTTATTAGATGCAGAGAACTCATAAAGATCAGAGCAGAAATAAATGAAATAGAAACAAAGAAAATAACAAAAATCAATAAAACTTAAAGCTGGTTCTTTGAGAAGATAAATATAATTGATAAACCTCTAGCAAGACTCATCAAGGAAAAGATGGAGAGGACTCAAATCAATAAAATTAGAAATGAAACAAAAGTTACAATGGACACTGCAGAAATTAAAAGAACCATAAGAGACTACTACAAGCAACTATCTGCTAATAAAATGGACAACCTGGATGAAATGGACAGATTCTTAGACAGCTATAACCTTCCAAGACTGAATCAGGAAGAAATAGAAAATATGAACAGACCAATCACAAGTAATGAAATTGAAACTATGAATAAAAATCTTCCAACAAACAAAAGTCCAGGGCCAGATGGATTCACAGGTGAATTTTATCAAACATTTAGAGAATAGCTAACACCCATCCTTCTCAAGCTCTTCCAAAATATTGCAGAGGAAGGAACACTCCCAAACTCATTTTATGAGGCCACCATCACCCTGATCCCCAAACCAGACAAAGATACTACAAAAAAAGAAAATTACAGAGCAATATCACTGATGAATATAGTTGCAAAAATCCTCAACAAAATACTTGCCAACAGAATCCAACAACACATTAAAAGGATCATACACCATGATCAAGTGGGGTTTATCCCTGGAATGCAAGGATTCTTCAATATACGCAAATCAATCAATGTGATACACCATATTAACAAATTAAAGAATAGAAACCACATGATCATCTCAATAGATGCAGAAAAAGCTTTTGACAAAGTTCAACACCCATTTATGATAAAAACTCTCCAGAAGGTGGGCATAGAGGGAATCTACCTCAACATAATAAAGGCCATATATGACAAACCCACAGCAAACATCATTCTCAATGGTGAAAAACTGAAAGCATTCCCTCTAAGGTCAGGAATAAGACAAGGATGTCCACTCTCGCCACTACTATTCAACATAGTTTTGGAAGTCCTTGCCACAGCAATCAGAGAAGAAAAAGAAATGAAAGGAATCCAAATTGGAAAAGAAGAAGTAAAACTGTCACTGTTTGCAGATGACATGATAGTATACATAGAAAATCCTAAAGATGCCACCAGAAAACTACTTGAGCTAATCAATGAATTTGGTAAAGTTGCAGGATACAAAATTAACACACAGAAATCTCTTGCATTTCTATGCACTAGCAACAAAAGAGCAGAAAGAGAAATTAAGGAAGTAATCCCATTCACCATTGAAACAGAAAGAATAAAATACCTAGGAATAAACCTAACCAAGGAAGTAAAAGACCTGTACTCAGAAAACTGTAAGACACTAATGAAAGAAATCAAAGACGACACAAACAGATGGAGAGAAATACCATGTTCTTGGATTGGAAGAATCAACATTGTGAAAATGACTATACTACCCAAAGCAATTTACAGATTCAACGCAATCCCTATCAAATTACCAATGGCATTTTTCACAGAACTAAAACAACAAGCTTTACGATTTGTATGGAAACGCAAAAGACCCTGAACAGCCAAAGCAATCTTGAGAAGAAAAGACAGAGTTGGGGGAATCAGGCTTCGTGACTTCAAACTATACTACAAGGCTACAGTGATCAAAACCGTATGGTACTGGCACAAAAACAGAAATATAGATCAATGGAACAGGATAGAAAGCCCAGAGATAAACTATGGTCAACTAATCTATGATAAAGGAGGCAAGGACATACAATGGAGAAAAGGCAGCCTCTTCAATAAGTGGTGCTGGGAAAACTGGACAGCTACATGTAAAAGAATGAAATTAGAACACTTCCTAACATCATAGACAAAAATAAACTTAAAATGGATTAAAGATTTAAATGTAAGGCCAGACACTATAAAACTCCTAGAGGAAAACATAGGAAGAACACTCTTCGATATAAATCACAACAAAATCTTTTTTGATCCACCTCCTAGTGTAATGGAAATAAAAACAAAAATAAATAAGTGGGACCTAATGAAACTTCAAAGCTTCTGCACAGCAAAGGAAACTATAAGCAAGACAAAAAGACAACCCTCAGAATGGGAGAAAATATTTGCAAACGAATCAACAAAGGATTAATCTTCAAAATATATAAACAGTTTATCCAGCTCAATATCAAAAAAAACAAACAACCCAATCAAAAAATGGGCAGAAGACCTAAATAGGCATTTCTTCAAAGAAGACATATGGATAGCCAAGAGGCACATGAAAAGCTGCTCCACATCACTAATTATTAGAGAAATGCAAATCAAAACTACAATGAGGCAGCACCTCACCCGAGTTAGAATGGGCATCATCAGAAAATCGACAAACAGTAAATACTGGAGAGGGTGTGGAGGAAAGGGAACCCTCTTGCACTGTTGGTGGGAATGTAAATTGATACAGCCACTATGGAGAACAGTATGGAGCTTCCTTGCAAAACTAAAAGTAAAACTACCATATGAGTCAGCAATCCCACTGCTGGGCATATACCCAGAGAACACCATCATTCAAAAAGACACATGCACTCCAGTGTTCATTGCAGCCCTATTTAGAATAGCCAGGACATGGAAGCAACCTATGTGTCCATCAGCAGATGAATGGATAAAAAAGATGTGGTACATATATATAATGGAGTATTACTCAGCTGTAAAAAGCAATGAAACTGGGACATTTTTAGAGACATGGATGGACCTAGAGACTGTCATACAGTGTGAAGTGAGTCAGAAAGAGAAAAACAAATATCATATATTAAGACATGTATGCGGACTATAGAAAAATGGTACAAATCAACCGGTTTGCAAGGCAGAAACAGAGACACAGATGTAGAAAACAAACATATGGACACCAAGTGCAGCAAGTGGGGAGGGTTGGGGGGAATGAATTGGGAGATTGGGATTGCCATATATATATTACTAATAAGAAAAAAAAATACCCAATTGTACACTCTAAATATATGCAGTTTGTTGTATGTTAACTGTATCTCAATAAAAGTTCTTTTAAAAAATTGGTTGACTTTGTTATATGAATCTTACTTCAGTAAAAAGAATTTTTTAAAAGGCAAATTTTGCCTCAGTCCAACCGATATTTAATAAGAACTTGTTCTGCACCAGCCCCGTGATGGGCACCTGAAAGCCTGTGATCCATATTAGAAGCAGAAACTGCTCTCCAAGGTTTCCTAGAGGAACACACACACATACACACACTGAGACCTTTAAGATATTGTGAGGCAAACTAATGTTGCCACCAGAATGCACTGAGGGCATAGGAGAGTTAGAGCTGGGAGATGGGTGAAGAGGGCTGCGTGGAGGAGATGACACTGGAGCTACCGCGTTTTAAAGGCATCTTGATGTGGTAGAAAGAACATGGGCATTGAAGTCAGACTACGTAGATTAAAGTCCCACCTATGCTAGCTGCATAATTGTGGACAGGTACCTTCATTTCTTGGAGCCTTTGTGTCCTCATTTGTAAACTAGAGATATTAATAATCCCTACTTCCATTAGGTTGCTTTGAGGATCAGATGTGAAATGCTTGTGCGTACTTGGCTGAGACAGGCAGGTGTGTTGCTCCTTTGCTAGTCTAGTTCACCTCATCCATTCGGTCCTTTGCTCTGCAGGCTATGGAAACAGGCTTCGCAAGAGGTGAGGGGGTTGGGGTGGAGGTAAGAGGAGGAAAGGTGTTGTTATTTAAGAGGTCTTCCCCTTTCAGAATCTCAGCGAGGACTCTTAGGAATCTCTACTAACTTCCTTTACCACCTAGATTTGTCTTCAACCCCTAGGAGAGTACTGCACACTAGCAGTTTCAAATTTAGAATGCAGATGACTTCAGGGGGAATTCAGCTTTGATAAGCCTTTAAGGACTGTAGGTGCCCTCTGTGTGCTGCTCTCTTACTTGGTATGCTGATAGCTGGTGGGTGATTTGGGCCCCAGTAACTCTGGGGCACATGGTTGCAGTGTCCATTTCCAGGGAAACCCCGATGTGCTACACAGTAGCGCATAAATAGATTAAATGAATTGTTCAGCCATAACCTTGCATCTAATCATTTCACTGCCTTTTGCTTTCTAAGCGTTTTTCTGTCTTGAGGAACTAAAAATGATGAAATAGCCTTGGCTAAAAACAAGTGAACCGGCTGAGCAGCTCTTCATTTGCATAGCAGCTCCTCCTTTCTGTAGAGACAGTGCAGTCTGAGGTTGCTGGTGTCTGCACAAAGGCAGCAGCTGACAAGGCAAGGGAGGCAGAAGCTGATTTTTTAGCGGCATCTATTTTTATAGGATTTTTAAGGGTTTTAACCCATTAGCTGCCCAAATTAAAACATTTTTATGCAATAACTTACAATAAAAATATACTCTCAACCAAATGATTAAGTAAACATCCTCACCCCTGCACTGCTTGGCTGGGTTCTAAATAACTTGTGTATTTTTGCCTACCAAAGGATTAACATGTTTTTCTTCAAAGATTGAACCCTAAGGATTTTAGGTAAATGCTCCTTTCACCTTTCTTGTAGTATACTGTCCCCCTCAATATCCACTACAGTATGGCCCATATACTGCCACTGTGTAAAATAACTATTTTATCAGAGTAAATGAATATGATATAGTGGAAATGGTACCACTCGAAAAGTTAGGAACCTTAGAGACTCTTTCCTACTAACTAGCTGTGTGACTCAATGTACTTCTTGACCTCTCTGTGCCTCATGCACTAAAGGTCATATCAAGTGATCTCCACAGTCTCCCCAGATATATCATTCATTATGACCCTGGTAAATTGCAAGTACATAGTCACACATTCTTTAATCCAGCTTGGTTTGCCTTGAATACATTGTTAGTCCCATCCAAGTCCTCCTTGTTCACTTATTGGCTTACCAGCACTTACAGCCTAACCTATTGTCAGCTAGTCCTTCCAATTATTTTCCTGATCCTTTTATTCTTGAGGAAGCAAGGTCCTTGAACTTTGGGTCCTAGGTTGTTTTTTGCTACTTGTTTGAAATAACTCTTTTCTTAAGAGCAGTCTGAAACTAGAGTGCATCATGTCCCCGAGAGCTATTCCAAAATTTCCCCAAACTATCTTTCCACTGACCTGGCCACACAGAACTTGTTCTTCCAAGTCTTCTGCCTAATGATTCATTTCTTCATAATCAAAAAAGCTTTCTTTATTCTGCCACCAAAAACTCCAAGCCATCACTTGATCTTTCTCAAGCAAGCAGTAGTTCTAACCATTATTTCAGCCTTAGGTTGTGTGTTGATCATCTGCACATATTGACACAAAAATTTTTACATTAGCAAGCCTCACTTGTAATAGCCAAAAGCTGGGGAAGAAAGCCAAGATTTCCACCAACTGATGAATGGTTAACAAAATGTAGTGCACCTATTCAAAGGACAATTATTCAGTCCTAAAGAGAAAATTGACACATGCTACAACATGGATGAACCTTGAAAACATTATGGTAGGTGAAAGAAGCCAGACACACAAAAAAAACATATATTGTATGGTTCTATTTATATTAAATCTTTAGTATAGGCAAATTCAGAGGTAGAAAGCGTATTAGTGGTGGCTAGGGTCCAGAGGGCAGGAAGGATGGGAAATGGTGAAGAACTGCTAACATACAAGATGTTTCTTTTGGGGGTGACAAATATATTCTTCAATTAGATAGCATGAATGTTGTTTCAATCTGTGGATATATTAAAAACTATTGAACTCTATCCTTTAAATGATAGGTTTATGATACATGGAATATACTCAATTTTAAAAATTCTGTAAGGTAAAAAGCTTGTTGCTACTTAAAAAATGCACAAGCTCTGGAGCTAGAACAGTTCAGATTTGAATTATAGCATTTTCACTTACTGACTGTGTGACGTTAAGTTACCAGATAGCTTTGAGCCTCAGTTTCCTCACATAAAATGAGGAAAATAATAGGATCCACAGGCAATGCCTGTTAAAAATCTTAGATTGATGTCTGGTATGCAATAAGTGCTTAATAAATATGAACAACTATCATTGTCTTTAACCCACAGTGGTAGTATGGGAACTTGAGAGTCCCATCCTCTGAGCGTCCTTGGAAATCCTCTATTGCTCCATCTACTCTTGCATCATAATAACTGTGTTTAATACTCTGATATTCACTGTGAAGAAGGAAATTAGAACTCTAGTTGTTTTTAGCATCTATATTAACATTTTTATAGCTATAAAAATCTAGTTTCTTCAGCAAACTTTTATAATGCTGATAAATATGCTCACTCATCCACCCTATTCTTTTAAAATAAACTTTATTACATAAAATAAAATACACACATTTAAAGTATATACTTTGGTGAGATTTGATCAATGCATACACCTATGTTATCACCATACATTCACCACAGAGAGCATTTCCATCATCCTCAAATATTCCACTATGTCTCTCTGCAGTCATCCTAACCTCTACCCCTGGCCTCAGGCAACCATTAACCTACCATAAATAATTATAGATTATGTTTTCCCTTTAGTTTTGTGTAAATGGAATCATATGTATTTACTCTTTCTTATCTGTTAGTTTTGCTCAGCAAAATGTTTTTCAGGTTTATTCATGTTGCTGTGTGTATCAGTAGTTTGCTCATTTTTATTACTAAATAGCACTCATATGAATGTGTTTACCCATTCATCTGTTGATGGGGAATTTGGGCTGTTTTCAGTTTTTAACTATTTTGAATAAAGCTGCTATTAACATTAATATATGTCTTTATATGGACATATGCTTTCCTTTCTCTTGGATAAATACCTAGGAGTTGAATTGCTATGTCATTTGTTAAGGGTGTGTTTAACTTTGTTAGAATCTGTCACACTGTGACTCAAAAGTGGTTGTATCTTTCTACATTCCCACCAAAAACTTCTGAGTTCTAGTGGCTCCACAGCTTCACTAACACTTAGCTTTAGCAGTGTTTTTAATCTTAGCTCTTCTGGTGGGTGTGAGGTGGTATCTTAATGTGGTTTATTTGCATTTTCCTGATGATTAATGACATTAAGCTTCATTTCATATGCTTATTGTCCATTCTTATATCTTCTTTTGTGAAGTGCCCATTAAAGACTTCAGAATTCAAGAAATCAGTGCCTATTGTTTTTCCTTTCCTTAAGTTGTTTCTTATCATGGAGATAACAGAGTTCTTTATAGGCACTGGACACAAATTCTTTTTCAGATATATGTATTGAAAATATTTTTTCCCAGTCTGAGGCTTATTTTTTCATTTTCTTAGCAGAATCTCTGGAAGAACAGAGGTTTTTAACTTTTTTGAATTCTTACTTATCAATTTTTTTCTTTTCTGGTTTGTGCTTCTCTATCCTATCCAGATAGACAATGTTTGTTTATTCTAAGGTTGTAGATATTTTTTTCTGTTTGCTTCCAGAAGTTATGTAGGTTTAGCTTTTATGTTTAGGATTATAATCCATTTTAGTTAAATTTGGGGGTATGGAGTGAGTGAAAGTTTGAGGTTTATTTATTCCATATTTATTTCAACACCATTTTTGAAATGACTTCATTCTTCATTGAATTACCTTAGAAACTTTCTTGACAATCATTTGAACATAACACGTGTGGGAATATTTCTGGACTTTCAAATCTGCTCCACTGATATATAAGTTGATACTTATGTTAATAATATACTGCCTTGTTTACAGTTGCTTCATAGTAATTCTTGAAATCAAGTAGTCCAACTCCTCCAATATTGTTCTTTCTCAAAATTGTTTTAGCTGACAAGTAAATTTTATCTTCATGTAAATATTAGAATTAACTTGTATATTGCTAGCAAAAAATCTGTTGGGATTTTGGTTAGATTGTGTTGAATCTACAGATCAATTTGGGAAGAACTGATATCTTAAAGAAATTGTATGTTCTAAGCCACAAGCATGATTTGTTTAGTTTTTTAAATTTCTTGTAGCAGAGTTTTATAGATTTCTCTGTTCATGATGCTGTTGTACTTGGTATTTTAAAATTTCAATTTCAAATAATTGGTTGCTTATATATAGAAATTTAATTGATTTTTATATTGATCTTGTATCATACATCATTGTTAAATCCCTTTATCAGTTCTAGTCACTTTTTTTGTGAATGTCCATAATCATGTCATCTATGAATAAAATATTTTTCCTTCTTTCTTTCCAATCTCTATGCTTATTTTATTGCCTCAAAGCAGTGGCTAGGACCTCCAGAACAATGTTAAATAGTAATGGTGAGAACAGATATCCTTTCCTTGTTCCTGATCTTTGGGTGAAAGCATTCAGTTTTTCACCATTAAGTATGATGTTTGCTGTAGGTTTCTTTTTCTGTAGCAGTCCTCTGTCATTTTTCATTTTGAGGGTGATTCTTTCTAGTCTTTTCTGCTGAAAGTTTTTAACATGAATAAGTGTTGGAATTTATCAAGTGATTTTCCACATCTATTGAGAAAATCATTTAGTTTTTTCCCTCTTATTTTGTTAATGTAGTAAAGTATATTGATATTTCAAATGTTAATTTTGTATTGCTAAGAAAAACCCTATTTGGTCATAGCATATTCAATATTATTCTTTTTATATGTTAACTGTATTTGGTTTGCTAAAATTCTGTTAAAAATTTTTACAACTATTTTAATAAAGAATATTGGTTTGTAGTTTTCATTTCTTGTGGTGCCTTTGTCTGATATTGATTTCAAAGTATTGCTAGCCTCATAAAATGAAGGAGGAAGTACTGTCTATTTTCTTGAACACTTTAAGATTGGTATTATTTTTTCCTTAAATGTTCGGTCAAATTCATTAGTAAAGCTATCTGGATTTGGAGTTTTGGGAGGAAGGTTTTCAAATGCAATTTTAATATCTTTGACAAATGTGGATACATATAAGATTATTTGTGAGTTTGCATATTTCATGAGATTTTTCCATTTAATCTAAGGTGCTTAATTTATGGCATAAAGTTGTCTGATATTCCCTTATTGTCCTTTGCATATTTTAATATCTGTAGTGATCTTCCCTCTTTCATTTCTGATATTGATAATATATAAGTTTGACTAAATATTTACTATTTTTATTAATATATTCAAAGAACCACCTTTTGGTAACATTGAATTCTTCCTTTCTTCCTTCTCTCTCACGTGCTTTCCCTTCCTTCCCTGCTCCCTCCCTCCCTCCCTCCTTCTCTTTCTTTCTTTCTTTCTTTCTTTCTTTCTTTCTTACTTTCATCTTTCTTTCTTATGGGTTAGTTGACCTATCTTTTATTTAGTATGTGTCTTAATTTTCTAATACCTGGAGATTTTTTGACTTTTTTTAAAGCTTTTTATTGGAATATAATTGCTTTACACTGTTGTGCCAGTTTTTGCCATACAACAAAGTGAATCAGCTGTATTTATACATATATCCCCATATCCCCTCCCTCCTGTGACTCCTTCCCACCCTCCCTATCCCACCCCTCTATGTCATCATCCATCATCCAGTTGATCTCCCTGTGCTATGCAGCAGCTTCTCACTAGCTATCTGTTTTATATTTGATATATATATATTTATATTTGATAGGGTCAATGCTACTCTCTCACTTTGTCCCGGCTTCCCCTTCACACCCCCCTCCCCCGTGTCCTCAGGTCCATTCTCTACATCTGCATCTTTATTCTTACCCTGTCACTGGGTTCATCTGTACCATTTTTTTTTTTAGATTCCATATATATGAGTTAGCATACGGTATTTATTTTTCTCTTTCTGGCTTACTTCATTCTGTATGACAGACTCTAGGTCCACCCACCTCACCACAAATAACTCAGTTTCATTCCTTCTTATGGCTGAGTAATATTCCATGTTTTTCATTTCTAATTTAATTTCATTTTACTCATGGAACACACTCTGTGGGGTTTCAAAAGTTTTTAATTAATTGGGAATTGTTTTTTGACCTAGCATATCATTTATCTTGGGGAATGATCTATGTGTATTAGAAAAGAATGTGTGCTTTGTTGTTCTTGAGTAGAATATATTATAATATCAACTAGGACATTATTGGTTTGATGATGATGTTCAGGTCACCTATTTCCTTACTGATTTTCTTTCTACCACTTCAGCAATAGCCAAGAGTGTAGCTTATTATCAACAATAACTGTATATTTGTCTATCTTTTTAGTCCTGCCAATTTTTTCTTCATGTATTTTGAAGCTCTGCTATTATGTGAATACATATTTGGGATTATGATACATTCTTCATTAATTGGCCCCATTTTAACATGACATATCCATCTTAATCCCTAGCAATCTTACATTTTCTGAAGTTGACTCCATGTGATATTTATATAGACACTATCTTTCTTATGCTTAGTGTTTGCATGGTATATATTTTTCCATTCTTTAACTTATAGTGTATCTGTCGTTATATTAAAAATGGATGTGCTGTGTTCAGTCTATAGTTAAGGCTTGCTTTTTTATGTAGTTTGACAATCTCTGCTTTTTATTTGAGTGTTTAATGCGTTCACATTTAATGCGATTGTCTATATCTTGACAACTACAACTAAATTATATATTGAGTTTGAATTTACCATCTTGCTGCTTCTTTTCTATTTGTCTAAGCCATTTTTTCTTTCTTTTTTCCTCTTTGTCTACTTTCTTTTGTTTTTGTTTTTAATTTAATTTTATTCAATGTTTTGTTTTTATCTTCCAGTTTTATTGAGATATAATTGGCATACAGCACTGTACACGTTTAAGGTGCACAGCATAATGATTTGACTTATATACATCATGAAATGATGACCACAATAAGTTTAGTAAACATCTCATATAGATACAATTTAAAGGAATAGAAAAAAGATATTTTCCTTGTGATGAAAACCCTTAAGATTTACTCTGTTAACAACTTCATATATATATATACATGTATACACACACACATGCAGCAGTGTTAATTATATTTAACATATTGTGCAATTCCCCCTCCCCCCACCACCCTCTGCCCCTGGTAACCATAAATCTGATCTCCTTTTCTACGAGTTTGTTTGTCTGTCTGTTTGTTGAAGTATAATTGACCTACAACTCTATGTTAGTTCCTGGTACACAACATAGTGATTTGATATTTCTATAGATTTCAAAATTATCACCATGATAAGTCTAGTTACCATCTGTCACCATACAAAGATATCATATAATTATTGACTATATTCCTCAAATTGTACATTTTATATTGTGACTCCTTTATCTTGTAACTGGAAGTTTGTAGCTCTTAAACTCCCTCGCCTATTTCTCCCCTCCTCCAAATTCCATCCTCTCTGGCAACCACCTATTTTTTTCTCTATATTGGTGATTCTGTTTCTGTTTTGTTATGTTTCTTCATTTGTTTTGTCTTTTAGATTCCATATGTAAGTGATATCATACAATATTTGTCTTTCTCTTTCTGACATTTCACTTAGCGTAATACCCTCCAGGTCCATCCATGTTGCTGCAACAGTAAGATCTCATTCTTTTTATGGCTGAGTATTATTCCCTTTTGTGTGTGTGTGTGTGTGTGTGTGTATCACATCTTCTTTATCCATTTATCTATTGAGAGACACTTGGGTTGTTTCCATATCTTGCCTATTTTAAATAATGCTGCATTGAATATAAGCATGCATAAACCTTTTCCAATTAGTGTTTTTGTTTTCTTCAAATGAACACCCAGGAGTGTGATTACTGGATCATATGATAGTTCTATTTTTCATTTTTTGAGGAATCTCCATACTGTTTTCCATAGTAGGTGCACCAATTTATATTCCCACCAACAATGCATGAGGATTCCCTTTTCACCACATCCTCACCAACACTTGTTATTTGTTGTTGCTGTTGCTGTTGTTGTGATAATTGCCATTCTAACATGTGCAAAGTGATATCTCATTGTGGTTTTGATTTACATTTCCCTGACGATTAGTGATGGTGAGCATCCTTTCATGTGCCGGTTGGCCATCTGTATACCTTCTTTGGAAACATATCTATTCAAGTCCTCTACCATTTTTAATTGGGTTGTTTGGTTTTTTGATTTTGAGTTGTATGAGTTCTTTGCATATTTTGGATATTGACCCCTTATTGGATGTATCATCTGCAAATATATTCTCCCATTCAGTAGGTAGCCTTTTCACTTTGTCAATAGTTTCCCTTGCTGTGCAAGAGCTTTTTAGTTTGATGCAGTACCATTTATTTTTTTCTGCTTTTGTTTCCCTTGCCTGAGGAGACATATTCAAAAAACTATTGCTAAGACCAATGTCAAAGAGCATACTGCCTATGTTTTCTTCTAGAAGTTTTATGGCTTCAGTTCTTATATATGAGTCTAATCCCTTTTTAGTTTATTTTTGTTTATGGTGTGATAAAGTAGTCCAGTTCAATTCTTTTTCATGTAGCTGTCCAGTTTTTCCAACACCATTTATTGAAGAGGCTGTCTTTGCCCCATTGTATATTCTTGCCTCCTTGGTCAGAGATTAATTGACCATAAGTGCATGGGTTTATTTCTGGGCTTTCTATTCTGTTCCATTAATCTATGTGTCTATTTTTGTGCCAGTATCATACTGTTTTGATTACTGTAGCTTTGTGGTATAGTCGGAAGTCAGGGAGCATGATAGCTCCAGCTTTGTTCTTCTTTCTCAAGTTCGCTTTGGCTATTTGTGTGTGTGTGCATGTGTTTCCATACAAATTTTAGAATCATTTGTTATGGTTCTATGAGAAATGCTATTGGTATTTTGATAGGGATTACGTTAACTCTATAGATTGCCTTGGGCAGTATGGTCATTTGAATAATATTAATTCTGCTAATCCATGAGCACAGGATATCTTTTCATTTGTTTGTGTTGTCTTCTTTCATCAGTGTCTTATAATTTTCCAAATATAGATCTTTTAGTTCCATAGTTAGATTTATTCCTGGGTATTTTAATCTTTTTGATATGATAGTAAATGTGATTATTTGTTTAATGTCTCTGATAGTTTGTTGTTAGTAATATAGAAATGCAACAGATTTCTATGTATTAATTTTTTTTGTTTGTTTTCTGGGTTTTTTTTATAATTTATTATTTTTTTGGGGGTACACCAAGTTCAATCATCTGTTTTTATACACATATTCCCATATTCCCTCCCTCCCTCGACTCCCTCCCACCCTCCCTGTCCCAGTCCTCTAAGGCATTTTCCATCCTCGAGTTGAACTCCCTTTGTTATACAACAACTTCCCACTGGCTATCTACTTTACAGTTGGTAGTATATATATGTCTGTGCTACTCTCTCACTTTGTCTCAGCTTCCCCTTCACCCCCCGCCCCCCCCAAACCTCAAGTTCTCCAGTCCATTCTATGCACCTGCATCCTTGTTCTTGTCTTGTCACTGAGTTCATCAGTACCATTTTTAGATTCCGTATATGTGAGTTAGCATACAATATTTGTCTTTCTCTTTCTGACTTACTTCACTCTGTATGACAGACTGTAGGTCTATCCACCTCATTACATATAGCTCCATCTCATCCCTTTTTATAGCTGAGTAATATTCCATTGTATATATATGCCATATCTTCTTTATCCATTCATTGGTTGATGGGCATTTAGGTTGCTTCCATGTCCTGGCTATTGTAAAGAGTGCTGCAATAAACATTATGATACATGTTTCTTTTGGGATTATGGTTTTCTTTGGGTATATGCCCAGGAGTGGGATGACTGGATCATATGGTAGTTCTATTTGTAGTTTTTTAAGGAACCTCCAAATTGTTTTCCATAGTGGCTGTACCAACTTACAGTCCCACCAACAGTGCAGGAGAGTTCCCTTTTCTCCACACCCTCTCCAACATTTGTTGTTTCCAGATTTTGTGATGATGGCCATTCTGATCGGTGTGAGGTGATACCTCATTGTGACTTTGACTTGCATTTCTCTGATGATGAGTGATGTTGAACATCTTTTCATGTGTTTGTTGGCCATCTGTATGTCTTCTTTGGAGAAATGTCTATTTAGGTCTTCTGCCCATTTGTGGATTGGGTTATTTGCTTTTTTGGTATGAAGCTGCATGAGCTGCTTGTATATTTTGCAGATTAATCCTTTGTCCGTTGTTTCATAGGCAACTATTTTTTCCCATTCTGAGGGTTGTCTTCTAGTCTTGTTTATGGTTTCTTTCATGGTGCAAAAGCTTTTAAGTTTCATGAGGTCCCATTTGTTTATTCTTGATTTTATTTCCATGATTCTAGGAGGTGGGTCAAAAAGGATCTTGCTTTGATGGATGTCATAGAGTGTTCTGCCTATGTTTTCCTCTAGGAGTTTTATAGTGTCTGGCCTTACATGTAGGTCTTTAATCTGTTCGGAGTTTATTTCTGTGTATGGTGTTAGGAAGTGTTCTAATTTCATTCTTTTACATGTTGCTGTCCAATTTTCCCAGCACCACTTATTGAAGAGGCTGTCTTTTTTCCATTGTATATTCGTGCCTCCTTTGTCAAAGATAAGGTGCCCATATGTGTTTGGGCTTACTTCTGAGTTCTCTATTCTGTTCCATTGGTCTTCCTTTCTATTTTTGTGCAGTACCATACTGTCTTGATCGCTATGGCCTTGTAGTATAGTTTGAAGTCAGGAAGCCTGATTCCACCAACTCCATTTTTCCTTCTCAAGATTGCTTTGGCTATTCGGGGTCTTTTGCGTTTCCATACAAATCGTAAGATTTCTTGCTCTAGTTCTGTGAAAAATGCCATTGATAATTTGATAGGGATTGCATTGAATCTGTAAACTGCTTTGGGTAGTACAGTCATTTTCACGATGTTGATTCTTCCAATCCAGCAACATGGTATATCCCTCCATCTGTTTGTGTCATCTTTGATTTCTTTCATCAGTGTCTTAAAAATTTCTGCATACAGATCTTTTGCCTCCTTAGGCAGGTTTATCCTAGGTATTTTATTCTTTTTGTTGCAATGGTGAATGGGAGAGTTTCCTTAATTTCTCTTTCTGCTCTTCCATTGTTAGTGTATAGGAATGCAAGAGATTTCTGTGCATTAATTTTGTATCCTGATACTTTACTAAACTCATCGATTAGTGCTAGTAGTTTTCTGGTAGAGTCTTTAGGGTTTTCTATGTATACTATCATGTCATCTGCAAAGAGTGACAATTTTACTTCTTCTTTTCCAATTTGGATTCCTTTCATTTCTTTTTCTTCTCTGATTGCTGTGGCTAACACTTCCAAAACTATGTTGAATAACAGTGGTGAGAGTGGACACCCTTGTCTTGTTCCTGTTCTTAGAGGGAATGCTTTCAGTTTTTCCCCATTGAGAACGATGTTGGCTTTTGGTTTCTCATATATGGCTTTTATTATGTTGAGGTAATTTCCTTCTATGCCCATTTTCTGGAGAGTTTTAATCATAAATGGATGTTGAACTTTGTCAGAAGCTTTTTCTGCATCTATTGAGGTGATCATATAGTTTTTATCCTTCAATTTGTTGATATGATGTATCACGTTGATTGATTTGCGTATATTGAAGAATCCTTGCATCCCAGGGATAAACCCCACTTGATCGTGGTGTATGATTTTTTTAATGTGCTGTTGCAGTCTGTTAGCTAGTATTTTGTTGAGGATTTTTGCATCTATATTCATCAGTGATATTGGTCTGTAATTTTCTTTTTTTGTGACATCTTTGCCTTGTTTTGGTATCAGGGTGATGGTGGCCTCATAGAATGAGTTTGGGAGTGTTCCACCTTCTGCAATATTTTGGAAGAGTTTGAGAAGGATAGGTGTTAGCTCTTCTCTAAATGTTTGATAGAATTCGCCCGTGAATCCATCTGGTCCTGGGCTTTTGTGTGTTGGGAGATTTTTAATCACTTTCTCAATTTCCGTACTTGTGATTGGTCTGTTCATAGTTTCTATTTCTTCCTAGTTCAGTCTTGGAAGATTGTATTTTTCAAGGAATGTATCCATTTCTTCCAGTTTATCCAATTTATCAGCATATAGTTGCTTGTAGTAGTCCCTCATGATCTTTTGTATTTCTGTGGTGTCCATTGTTACTTCCCCTTTTTCATTTCTAATTCTGTTGATTTGCATCTTCTCCCTTTTTTTCTTGATGAGTCTGGCTAATGTTTTATCAATTTTGTTAATCTTCTCAAAGAACCAGCTTTTAGTTTATTAATTTTTGCTATTGCTTCCTTCCTTTCTTTTTCATTTATTTCTGCTCTGATCTTTATGATTTCTTTCCTTCTGTTCCCTTTGGGGTTTCTTTGTTCTTCTTTTTCTAATTGTTTGAGGTGTAAGGTTAGGTTGTTTATTTGATAATTCTCTTGTTTCCTAAGGTAGGACTGTATTGCTATAAACTTCCCTCTTAGAACTGCTTTTGCTGTGTCCCAGAGATTTTGGGTTGTTATGTTTTCATTGTCATTTGTTTCTAGATATTTTTTGATTTCCTCTTTGATTTCTTTAGTGATTTCTTGGTTGTTTAATAGTGAGTTGTTTAGCCTCCATGTGTTTGTATTTTTTGCAGTTTTTTTCCTGTAATTGATATCTAGTCTCATGGCGTTGTGGTCTGAGAAGATGCTTGATATGATTTCAATTTTCTTGAATTTGCCGAGGTTTGATTTTTGACCCAAGATGTGATCTATCCTGGAAAATGTTCCATGTGCACTTGAGAAGAAAGTGTATTCTGTCATTTTTGGATGGAATATCCTATAAATATCAATTAAGTCGAGATGGTCTAATGTGTCATTTAAAGCTTGTGTGTCTTTATTTATTTTCTGTTTGGATGATCTGTCCATTGATGTAAGTGGGGTGTTCAAGTCTCCCACTATTATTGTGTTACTGTCGATGTCCCCTTTTATAGCTGTTAGCATTTGCCTTATGTATTGGGGTGCTCCTATGTTGGGGGCATAGATATTTATCATTGTGATATGTTCTTCTTGAATGGATCCCTTGATCATTATGTAGTGTCCTTCCTTGTCTCTTTTAATCGTCTTTACTTTAAAGTCTAATTTGTCTGATATCAGTATTGCCACTGCAGCTTTCTTTTGACTTCCATTTGCATGGAATATCTTTTTCCATCCCTTTACTTTCAGTCTATATGTATCCCTTGGTCTGAAGTGGGTTTCTTGTAGGCAACATATAGAAGGGTCTTGTTTTTGTAACCATTCAGCCAGCCTGTGTCTTTTGGTTGGAGCATTTAATCCATTTACATTTAAGGTGATTATTGACATGTGTGTTCCAATTACCATTTTCTGAATTGTTTTGGGTTTGTATTTGTAGGTCTTTTCCTTCTCTTGTGTTTCCTACTTAGAGAAGTTCCTTTAGCACTTGTTGTAAGGCTGGTTTGGTGGTGCTGAATTCTCTTAACTTTTGCTTGTCTGGAAAGCTTTTGATTTCTCCCTCAAATCTGAATGAGATTCTTGCTGGGTAGAGTATTCTTGGCTGTAGGTTTCTCTCTTTCAGGACTTTCAGTATATCCTGCCATTCCCTTTTGGCCTGCAGAGTTTCTGTAGAAAGGTCAGCTGTTATCCTTATGGGTTTTCCCTTATATGTTATTTGTTGCTTTTCCCTTGCTGCTTTTACTATTTTTTCTTTGTGTTTAATTGTCATTAGTTTGATTAGTATGTGCCTTGGTGTATTTCTCCTCGGGTTTATTCTGTATGGGACTCTCTGTGCTTCTTGGACTTGGTTAATTATTTCCTTTCCCATGTTGGGGAAGTTTTCCACTATAACCTCTTCAAATATTTTCTCAGACCCTTTCTTTTTTTCTTCTTCTTCTGGCATGCCTGTGATTCGAATGTTGGTGCGCTTAATGTTATCACTGAGGTCTCTGAGACTGTCTTCTATTCTTTTTATTCTTTTTTCTTTTTCCTGCTCTGTGGCAGTTATTTCCCCCAATCTATCTTCCAACTCACTTATTCGTTCTTCTGCCTCAGTCATTCTGCTGGTTATACCATCTAGAGTATTTTTAATTTCAGTTATTTTGTTATCCATTGCTGTTTGTTTTTCTAAGTTCTTATGAACTGTTTCTTGTACTTTCTCTATTTTGTTATCGAGATTTTGTATCATTTTTTCTATCATTACTCTGAATTTTTTTTCAGGCATTTTTCCTATTTCCTCCTCATTTATTTGGTCTTGTGGGTTTTTTTCCTGCTCCTTTGCCTGCATGGTGTTCCGTTGTTTCCTCATGGTTGTCCAGACTTTTAGGGTTGCTTGTCCTGGCAATAGAGGTGTTTATAGAAGACTGTCCAAGCCTCAGACTAATGTTAACATTTCTGTTTCCTTAGAGTCTCAGCTGTAGGTGTCCTTCTACTCGCCGTGGGTTTTTTTGCATTATTCTGTGGCCAGCAGAGCTTCCTTTATTGTTTGTCTGTAAGTGTCAGGTGTGTGGGGAGGGAGAGGGTACAATAGTGGCTCCTTCTCCTGGGAGTGAGTGAGCAGTGGCATGCTGTTGTTTCAGTCGGGCTTGGAGGTGCCTGTTGCAGAGGGACGCCGGTGGCTCAAGTGTAAACAGTAAGTCTCAGAGTTGGGCCTCTCTTGGGTTTTTTTTTTCTCTGCAGCCTCCCTGCTGCCGGCATTCCAAGGGGTTTTTATCCAGCCCTGCCCGAGTGCCTGAGGGTACTTGTTATCCCTGAGCACCGTAGGTGGCCCACAGGGCGTCACTCCACTGCCTGCTGCAGAGGCTCCGAAAGAGAGAGAGAGAGGCTACGGCCGCAGCTCCTCCCCCCGCCCGTGAGCCTGCAGCGTCCAGCCACCATCATGGCCGGGCAGCGCTCAGGGGCAGGCACTCCTCGCCGCGGACCTCTTCACTCCTGTCCTCTCGGTCCATCACCTTACTGGCAACAATTTTTCTCACCCTGAACCAGCTCTCCGGTTCCCACGCTCCCACTCCTGGACCCTCTGTTCAGCTGTGAATCGACGTCTGGGTCCAGGAACGCTGAGCTGCGGTGCGGACCCTCCATGTATTTCTCACTCCCTCCCGTCTGCCACAGCTCCGCTGCTTCACCCTCTTTGAGCCGTCGTAGATGCCTCCCTACCGGTTATGTCAGGCTCCTTGTGGTCCTTTCTGGTGTCCGAGGTCGTCTTCTAGTGTTCAGTTGGTTCTCTGTGGGAATTATTGCGTATTTTGGTGCATTCCCAATGCATCTGTGGAGAGGGATGCATTCCATGTCCCTCTACTTCGCCGTCATCTTTTTCTCTGTGTATTAATTTTGTAGAGTACTCTTGGTGTAGGTTTTTCCCTTTCATCACATTAAATATATTGTGCCACTCCCTTCTGACCTGCAGAATTTCTGTTGAAAAGTTAGCTGATAGTCTTATGGGAGTTCCCTTGTATGTAACCTGTTGCTTTTCCTTTGCTGCTTTTAATATTCTCTATTTTTAATTTTTGCCATTTTAATTACAATATGTCTGATGTGGTCCTCTTTAGGTTGATCCCGTTTGTGATTTTCTGCACTTCCTGGACCTGGATATCTGTTTCCTTTCTCAGATTAAGGAAGTTTTCAGCTATTGTGTCTTCAAATATGTTCTCTGCACCTTTCTTTCTTCTCCTTCTGGGAATCTGTGATGTGAATGTTAGTACACTAGATGTTTCAGAGGTGTCTTCAATTGTCTTCATTTTTGAAATTCTTTTTTTCTGTTTAGCTTGAGTGATTTCCACTACTTTCTTCCAGTTCACTGATCTGTTCCTCTGTATCATCTAACCTACTGTCAATTCCTTCTAGCATTTTTTTTTCACTTATTGTATTCTTCAGCTCTATTTGGTTCTTGTTTATATTTTCTAACTCTGTTAGAAACTTCTAACTTCTCACTATGTTCATTGATTCTTCTCCCAAGTTGTTTGAGTGTCTTTATGATCATTACCTTGAACTCTTTTTTGGGTAGATTGCTTATCTCCACTTTACTTAGTTCTTCTCCTGGGGTTTTATGTTGTTCTTTCATTTAGAATATATTCCTCCATCATCTCATTTTGCCTAATTTGCTGTTTTTATTTCCATATATTTGTTAGGTTGGTTATATTTCCCAATTTTGGAGAAGTGGCCTTGTGTGGGAGACATCCTATGGAACCAAGAAACACACCCCCCTCTAGTCACCAGAGCTATATGCACTATGTTTACCCTCTATGTTGGGCCCTTCTTTTGTGGCAGGCTGACTACGCTGGGCACACTGGTAGGCTTGGCTGGCCCTTAGTCTATTTGGTTGCCAGGCCCTACCTAGTGCAGATGCTGCTGGCAGCTGGTGGGCAAAGCCAGATCCTGGCACAGCTGGCTGCATGGCCCAGGGAGTCCTGGTCCTGGTGCTGGCCCACTGGTTGGCAGAGATGGCTCCTGGTGTGGTTCGTTGTGAGGAGGGGGTCCCAGAGCTAGTGTCAGCCTGCTGGCAGGCAGGGCCATGGCACAAGGTGGTCTTGGGTTTGTATCCACTTGTTGGTGTGTGAGGCCAGTTACTTACATGGCTGGCTGTGGAGTCCAGGATGTCTCAGAGCTGGTGTCTACGCACTGGTGGGCAGGGCCAGGGCCTGAGCTTTCTGGTGGATGGGGCCAAGTCCCAGGGCAGCTGAAGCCTCTGGGGTTCCTATGGCAGTCAGCCTGCTGGTTGGTGGGTCTATGTCCTTGCCCCATTAGCTGCTTGGCCTGGGGTGTCCCAGGACTAGTGCCAACAGGCTGGTGGGTGGGGGCAAGTTCCAGCACTAATATGCTAACGGGAGGATTCCAAATTGATGCTTACCAACACAGGTGTAATCATGGTAGAATGAGCTCCCCCAAATGGCTGCTGCTTATGTCTGTGTTCCCAAGGTGTCCCAGTTGCTTCCTGCCTCTCCGGAAGTCTGTCCAAGATCAGCAAGTGAGTCTTACCCAGGCCCCATTCAAATTACTGCTTCTTCCCTGGTCTTAGAGTGTGTGAGATTTTGTGTGCCCCTTTTAAGAGTAGAGTTTCTCTTTCCTACAGCCCTCTGGCTCTCCTGAAAGTAAGCCCCACTGGCCTTCAAAGCCAAATGTTCTGGTGGTTCTTATTCCCAGTGCAGAACCTCCAGTCTGGGGATCCTAATGTGGGGCTCAGACCCCTCACTCCTTGGGGAGAACCTCTGCAATTGTAATTATCCTCCTATTTGTGGGTCACCCACCCAGGAGTATGAATCTTGACTATACCATATTTCTGCCCCTCCTACCCATCTCATTGTGGTTCCTTCTTTATAACTTTGTTGTAGAAGGTCTTTTCTGCTAGTTTTCAGGTCATTCTCATCAATAGTTGCTCTGTAAATAGTTGTAATTTTGGTATGACCTTGGGAGGAGGTAAGCTCAGGGTCTTCCTATTCTGCCATCCTTGCCACTCCTCTCTGCCTTCTTTTGGATTTTTTGAGTTTTTTTAATGATTCTATTTTATTTCCTCTGTTGGCTTATTTTCTATATTCTGAGCCACGGCTCTGGTGCTGGGGGCAGGAGTGACACCCATGCTCTATGATCAGAATGCTAGGTAAGATCAACAGCCTATAGTCTCCTTGGCTTACTTCTCCTGGTATGGAATCTCTGCCCTACAAGCAGGCTGGGGTGAGGGCAACTGTGGTTCCAGTATTCTTGGTATGCCATGCCTGGGGCACAGCCTCCACCCTACAAAGTCAGGACTGGGTAGAAGCTATTACTCCTCTGCCAACTCAACAGGAATTTAGCCCCTGCAACTTGGAGCTGGAAAGGATGAGAAATGCTGGTAGCCTGCTATTCCCAGGAAGATCCTGAAGGGAGAGAGAGCTCTGTCATCTTGACCATACCCACTCAGAGTGGAGCCTCTGTCTCCCTGATCTGAAAGGAAGAAGGAGGGAGTAAGTTGTATCTCACATGCCATGGAATCGCTCCTTTTTTTTTTTTTACTGAAATTTCATTTATTTTCTTGAGTATATGCTATTTCATTTGCTGTATGCCTTCACAACCATTTTCAGACACTTTAAATGGTTTTTTTGTGTGTGTTTGAGAAATAATCTTCACCAGTATGGATGGTTCACTGGGGAATAGGTCCACAGAGCTCCTTATAATGCCATTTCACATGTGGGACTCCTATTTGTTTCCTTTTAAAAATATTGTCCATTTTTCTCCTTACTGAATCCATCTTTTCTTTCAAATACATGAATATAGTTATACTGTTTTCACTTTCTTGTAGTTCTACCTCACTCATTTCTGAGTCTTTTTGTATTGAGTCATTTTTCTTCAGTCGATGGGTCATATTTTCTTGCTAGTACAACTAGGCCATGTCTAGGCATATTTTATTGTAGGTCGAATGACTGTGGTTCAGTTTGATTACTTTAAGACTTTAAAAAAAACTTTATAAGGGAAAATCTAGAATAGTTTTTACTCTAGAAATAGTTTAACACCGCTCTTAAGATGTGATCCTTCTGAATTTTCTACTGAATGCCCTGAGTGATCAATGAGGATTCTCCACTCTGGCTTGTTGGAACTCACATGCCTCACATGTGACCTCTGATGACTGATTAGCCCACAACTTCTTGTTGCACTTAGCTGTCTCAAAAAGTTTCAGTGTACCCATGTAGATTTTATTATTCAACTAATAGTAAAGGGAACCCCTCTGAAGTTTTCTGTAGTTTTTTTTTATTTCTGTTAGCTAACTACTTCCCAGAACTCTGCCCTGAAACTCCCAATTGTCTCAGCCTCCCTGACCTCCAACTCTAACTTTTCAACTCAATGAGCCCACTGTGCTCTATTTTTGATCACTCTGCTTACTCTGTGATCCACAAGGTTTTACCAGATAGAAAGTTAGGGCGATTGTAGGATTCATCTAATTTGTTTCTGTTCACTGATACCTGTTATCCGTTCATCTAATTTGTTTCCGTTCACTGATACCTGTTTCCGTTCAATGATACCTGTTATTCAGTGTCTAAAAAGAGTTTCAAATACCCTGTCCAGTTTCTAGTTTTTGTAGTGGTTACTGAAGTCCATTGTGGCCAGAAGCAAAATCTTGAGATCTGTTTGTTTTAGGCTTTGCTAGCATGAATCTAGAATATCTTTTACTCTTGGGCTAGTTTAGAACTTCCTGGAATCACTACTAAATTTCCGCAGTGTTCAAGGAAGTCTCTTTATTCTAGCTGGTCAGAACTCAAATATCTTACAGCCTTATGTGAGTTCTGGGATGTATTTACAGCTCTTCAGTAATTGTTTCCTCACTAGTGATTCTTTCCCACGCCTCATGGAATTTCACCCTATGCAGGCAGTTTAGTACTCAGCAACAGTCTTAAGGGAAACTCTAGGTAAATTGATGAAGCTCTTTCTCTTGAGAGCTCCATCTTTTCTAGTATTATTCTCTACAGATTCCAATTAGTGTCTGTAAACTCTGATGTCTTATCTTCTTCCAGTGATCACCATCTCAGTGAATAAAATCACCATGTATCCAGGAGCCCATGCCATGCCTTGACCTCTCCTTCCTCATTTCTCACCTCTAACAGGTTGTCAGGTACCATTAATCATGTGTCCCCAATTATTATCTCCTACCTTTTGAAACTGTCAGAACATACACTCATAATTTCTGTGCTGGGCACTAGGAATACAAAGGACTGATGGGCAAGACCTTTCTTCTCATGAAATCTATGGTTTAAAAGAAGGAGACAGGCATGGAACAATTAATTATAAATGTTAGGTTTTCTTCTAGGCAAGACGGCTATAAAGATGGTTCCTTGGTCCCTTGAGGAGTCCACAGTGTATAAGAGAAACTGACACATAAAGCAAAAATTTCAAATTACAATTGTGTGATTAGTGCTCTATTGGAGAGATTTGCAAAAGGCAAAGGAAGTTTTGCAGTCCACACAACCAAATCTTCTTGACTGGGAAGTCAGGTAGTTCTTCCTAGAGAAAGTAACTTTTTTTGACTCTGGAAGGAAATTAAGGAGTTTATTATATGGCAGAGGAAGCAAAGACCATTTCGGGGTAGGAAATAATATGTGCAAAGGCATTCAGTCATAAAAAAGGTGTTGTTTTAAAGAGAATTATGATAAATTCAATGGGACTGGAACATAGAGAGAGAAGAAAGGGGATGATAGGAGGAGCTAAGGTAGGTTAGGGTTTGATGATGACAGTCTTCTGAGAGGCTATGGAGTTTAGCCTTAATCCTTAGGAAACGGGCACCACCAGAAGATTCTGAGCATCAGGATGAGGTGATTCTACCAAAATGCTTCCTTGATAAAACAGGATTAGTTCAACATTACCTTATTCAGTTTGCAAAACTGTAACATTTTCTAGAAATTTTCATTTGATTAAGCCCTTATAAAACCCCTCAAACTACTAATTTGGGCTCATGGAACTTACAGTGTAAACTCTTCAGGTTTTATGAAAAAGGAAATCAAAACCAAACTCAAACAACAACAGTAAGTTGATCTGTTCCTTTTTCTCTGTGTCTGTTGACTCTCATATTATTTTTTCCCTCCTTAAATGTTTCTAATTTCTCATTTTATTGTTTTTCAGTTTTAATGTTTTTTTTTTTTTGGTTTATAAAATGTAATTTTATTTTATGTTACTCTGCTGTTACATAGGGCATAACATTTTCACAAGGCTTTTATGGGACTACAGTCAATGATTAGCAACATACAATAGTGGTCCAACTCTCTAAATAACAATCACTAGACAAACTGGACACCCTCTCACATGTGCACAAATCTGCATGGAAAAGTACTAACGTTTTAGACTTGGACTTGTGTACTTTATTTCCCCTTTCTAGTGTATTAAGAAATGACATGCACTTTAATTTGCCAAAAGCAATGCTTGTATTCTGGCAGCAACATGCTACTTCTATTACATAGTAAAGTGAATACCAGAACTACAAAGGCAGGAGGTGTAAGTGAATTTTTATTGGGAAGGGAAGTTGTCAACTTAAACAGCAGCAAATGAAAAGTGAATAAGGAAACTCCCTGTTGTCACAGATAAACAAGATCTCCATCATATATGATACAGGAGGCATTTTAATTTGTGACCCCCAGCCCCAAAATGTCAAATGCTTTTCCATTCAATCTAATACGTCTGGATTCCTACCAAAAAAGGAATACAATAAGAGGATGGAAAAGTTGCTTACTGAAAGGAAATCCCCGAAGAATAGTAAGGGAGGGAATGTAGAAATTAAGAAGTAATGTAGAACACGCTTTAAATTGTAATTAACTACATTTTCATACCTTCACAGTAATACAAAACACAGTCACTTGCAGAACTGGTTCAGATTACTTAAATACCAGATACATTTTTAGTCCTCTACATAAGTGTTTGGAAGTTACTCATGTTTCTATGAAATGAAGCTGTTAATACTTTTCTACAGCAGTAACTGCACATCAGGAAGGCCAAGACAAACATAAATCAAGGAATGGAGTTTTCCCAAAGCTGCAGTGTGAAAAGACTACAAACAGTTGATTCCATACACAGGAATGGGTTTCTTTGCTACAGGAAATCCAAATGGAATAAGGAATGGAGATGAGTAAAAAGGTTTCTTGAGGGAAGAAGGATGACACCCTGTATGCACTTAGTTCTCTGCCCCTTCTGCCGCATCACATTCTTCTCCTGCACTGTCTGATGTCCATAATGTTAGGTTGTCTCTAAGCAACTGCATGATGAGGGTGCTGTCTTTGTAGGAGTCTTCATTCAGTGTATCAAGTTCTGCAATGGCCTCATCAAAAGCCGTTTTAGCCAGTGTGCAGGCAAGTTCTGGGTTATTAAGGATCTCATAGTAAAATACAGAAAAGTTAAGAGCCAGCCCCAGGCGGATTGGGTGTGTGGGTTGCATCTCTTTCTTGCTTATATCAAAAGCCTCTTGGTAAGCTCCTTGGGAATTATCTATCGTTTGTTTCCCATCATCGCCGCAAGCAACTTCAGCAAGGTACCGGAAGTAGTCTCCCTTCATTTTCAGATAGAAGACCTTACTCTCTGGATTAGTTGCATTGGCTATTAAATACTTATCCAACAATTCCAGCATCGTGGTGCAGATGGACCGCAGCTCGGACTCCACTTTCTCCCGGTAGTCCTTGATCAGCTGCAGCTTCTTGTCGGAGGCGTCGCTCTTCTGCTCGATGCTCGAGATGACCCTCCAGGCGGACCTGCGGCCCCCGACCACGTTCTTGTAGGCCACCGAGAGCAGGTTGCGCTCCTCGTTGGACAGCTCGGCGCCCTGCTCCGTCACGGCCTTCATGCAGGTGGCCATGTCGTTGTAGCGCTCGGCCTGCTCGGCCTGCTCGGCCAGCTTGGCCTTCTGGATCAGCTCCGTCTTCTCCATGGGGCCGCGGACAGCACAGCGAGGGCGAGCACCGACCCGGAAGGCGAGGCGGCGTGCGCGGGGCCCTTCACGTCTCCGCGGCCGCGGCGCGAGTCCCCTCAGTTTTAATGTTTTAATTATTGACTTTCTTTCCTTCCCAATTCTCAGGCCTTAGATCTTATCACATCATTTCCTTAATCCATCCCCAAATTCCTTATCTCATAACAGATTTCACCATCAGTAAAAGATACCATTTGCTTAAACCTGAAACCTGGGAGTCATCCTTGACCTGTTCCGCTTCCTCATCCCTCATACTGCATTTATCAGTAAACGATGCTGAGTCTGCCTCCAAAGTTACACAAGCTTCCAAGACCACTTCTAGAAGTAGCTCATATGATACTGCATCCTGTAGACACCATTTCATTTCTTTGATTTTTCTGGTAAATGGATGGGGAAGTTTTCAACTCTGAGATTCCACAATTGCAATTTTTCCCCAGAATTCTCGCATCAATTTTCTCCAAACTCATCTTCCAAATATCCACTGCAAGCACCATGGTTGCCAATAGCCTTTAGAGATCCTGACCAGATCTGGGACACTGTAGATGAATTACTTAGTCATGTCTATAGATAAAAGAATCTTAAAAAACTCCATCCTGTTTCCTATTCCAGGAACCAAATTCCTTCACCTGGATTTATGGTGGATGAATCCAAACACTGATTTTCCAGTTTCAGGGGGCTCAGAGAAATGTTTATTACTTGCTATGAACTTTCTCCACCTATTTAATATTGCAAAACTTTGTCTTGAGTTTCCAATATTTTTCCCTGTACCCTCCTAGGCTACTAAATAACAGTTTTAGAAAAGAAAAACAAACCAACCATAGCGTCTGTTGGTTCTTGTCAGGAAGGGGTTGAAGTTGAGGAAAGGAGAAAATGGATGAAATTGCAGGAGAGAAAATTTACGATAAGCATCACACGAAGCTTCCTGGCAGTGAAGTCTATTTGCTGTAGAGTTGGAAAATATTGGAAGTACTATCCCTAGAGATAGTGGCTGAGGTCTATGGATGAAAAACAAGATGTAAATAGTATTCACAACAAACCCATTTAGATAGCCATTAATCCATTTGCTCACAGGATCTCTTTATCTGAAATGTATGAATATTCCATAACATCATCAAGAAAATTGAGCTTAGTACTTAGGACTCAAGTTGCCCACCTTGCAAAGAGTATCTATGACACACTAAAAATCATTTTTGTAGTAAAACTTCTCTAAAGAGCCACAGGGTTTTAGACTTTTAGAACTAGAAGGATCTACCTTAGAGTGTCTAGTCTACCCTGTTATTTTGTAGATGGGGAAACAGGCTTAAAAAAGGGAAGTGACTTGCTCAGTGGAAGACAGACAACTGGCAGAGCTGAACCAAGGGCCCTGAGCTTCAGTCCTTTTTTCTCTACATACTGGCCACGTGGGCACATATTTATAATTAATGAGAACATTCTCTATTTGCTAAATTTACAGAAATTTAAACTATTGTGAAAAACAAACAATAAAACAGGAAAAAGGTTACAATCCCTGCAAATGCTTTCTTCATTAGACTTCAAATAATAGCCCCCTCCTTCCCTTTATTCTAAGGCCTTATTGACAGTTGATTGCTGAGCAGTTTTTTTTAACCCAATCTTGTTTTGCATTATTTCATCCTTGATTGCATTCAGTTTCTCTCTCCAGAAGCCACTTCTTAACTCCTACCATTTTGTAAGCTTCCCTGCTGCTCTAAGGCTGTCATTGTGACTGATTAATTTCATTAGCACAATGATGCACTTAAGCAGGACTAACTCATCTCTTTTGTTTTGTGATCTGGAGTACACACCACAGACAGAGTATTTACAGGAGCAGATAGCTGTTTAGATGCCAGATGGAACGAGAAAAATATAAGGACCTTTGCTTGTATTTCTTTAAGTAAAATGTTCAGTACCTCCCAGGTCCTTGAGGAACCCAGCTAAGGTGTTCATCTACACAATCAGTATCCTATTGTTTCACAAGTGCTTTGCTTATCCTGGCAGTTGGGAACATGACTTTCAATCTATCATTTGTCAAGTTAAGAGGAGAAAGAAGGGCACTAACATTCATTTAACATCTACTAAGTGCCAGGCGCTATCCTAGTAGACCTTTTATCATCAAATTAAGTGACTGCTTCACAATGATAAATCCTTTATTGTTCAGGAAAACTTTTTAACTAGATGTACAGTTCCCTGAAATCATGTCACTGTTTCAATCCCTGCCTTCTACCCATGCAAGTTAACCCTTTTGAAAGATGAGAAAGGGGAATGAGATTGAAAACCCAAGATTTAGACGTGAGAGCACTAACACATAACCCCTCTCCACAAGTAAATTGGACATAAGTGAAAATAAGTTTATTATTGCTTTCTGAAAAGTTTGCAGACTTCTCAGAAATATAGTAGAGAAGAAAATACTTTGGGCTTAAAGACCAGAGTTCTAGTCACAACTCTGCTGCTAACTAGCCTAGTGATGTTGAGTAAAGCTCATCCTCCCTCTGGGGCTCAGTTTCCCCACATGAAAAAGCTGTGCCTTTTAGAGTTCTTTTAGGAGTCAAATGGGAGAGGTTGTGGAGTTATGATCTGGAGAAGGACTATGAAGCTAGCAGTACTCTGAGCTTCCTACCCCTGCTTTAATCAAGGCACCACTTTTTGCATATCTTTTAGATAGCAGGGTTCCAAGAAATATTTCATGTTAACAAAGATTTATATGGCTATAAAAGTTTGAAAATCATTTGATTAGATGATGTCTACAATTCTTTTCAGCTCTGAGTCCTGTGGGTCTGTGAATTTTGAAAATCCAGCTGTTGATTGCTCAGCCCTTGAGGCTGCAAAAGGGAGCTAAGATTCTAGAATATTTGCTTTCACTTCTAACTCCATTTGTTTTCATTCTTCTGCTCTTGAAAACAAACTTTAAATAAACAGGGCTTGCCACTGTTTATTTCATAAAAATACATCCTAAACAATTATTGTTCATTTCTTTCTGGAGAGAAAACAACACCTTTGTTTCTCCTTAAGAATAATCACATGTAAAGAAGATGTGGCACATACAATGGAATATTACTCAGCAATAAAAAGGAATGAAATTGAGTTATTTCTAGTGAGGTGGATGGACTTAGAATCTGTCATACAGAGTGAAGTAAGTCAGAAAGAGAAAAATAAATACCGTATGCTAACACATATACATGGAATCTAAAAGAATGTTATTGATGAACTCAGTGGCAGAGGAAGAATAAAGATGCAGACATAGAGAACAGACTTGAGGACATGGAGAGGTGGGGAAGGAGAAGCTGGAACAAAGTGAAAGAGTAGTATTGACATTTATATACAACCAAATGAAAAATAGATAGCTAGTGGAAAGCAACTGCCTAACACAGGGAGATCGACTCGATGATTGCTGATGACCTAGAGGGGTGGGATAGGGAGGGTGGGAGGGAGGCTCAAGAGGGAGGGGATATGGGGATATTTGTATAAATACAGCTGATTTGCTTTGTTGCACAGCAGAAACTGGCACAACAGTGTAAAGCTCTTATACTCCAATAAAAATTGGAAGAAAAAAAAAAGAAGAATCACATGGCCTTCTGTATGTCTTCTTTGGAGAAATGTCTATTTAGGTCTTCTGCCCATTTGTGGATTGGGTTATTTGCTTTTTTGGTATGAAGCTGCATGAGCTGCTTGTATATTTTGGAGATTAATCCTTTGTCTGTTGCTTCGATGGCAAGTATTTTCTCCCATTCTGAGGGTTGTCTTCTTGTCTTGTTTATGGTTTGTAAAGCAATTATATTCCAATAAAGAGCTTAAAAAAAAGAATCACATGGTCTAGGGTAAGCTATATGTTTTTTATTAGAAATGGGGGGAAAAATCCAACCATTGCTGAAATTGTTTGGAGAAAGGCAAAAACCTTTCCATAGAGCAAGCCCTGGGGTGAGAGAATGGACTCTGCTATATAGACTCACCAACAGAGTGCCAAATTCAAGATCTCCTTGATTATTCATTCCTATACAAATCCCAGGTATCTCTCTCAGATTTCCTTCATATTTTACTGTAGAGCAAGCCAGAACAGAGAGAGATTCATTTGGTGCTATTATCATCAGCCAAACTTGACCAGAAAAATATGGGTCTGGAGTATATGTTTGCTCAACAACCTCCAGGTTTTTCTAGCTATTCCAGATTCAGAGGGCTCCAAGGTCTGTGTTCAATGGCCAGGTTATCTTTCCCAGAAGTCCTAAACTGCTCCTCCCTTGGCTAAGAGAATCAGTTAGCAGTTCTGGTGCTTTTCCATCCAGCCTGAGCGCAATATTATTTTAAGACAACCTCTTTTGAAAGCCTGGATTTTGGTGCCTCTTTTCTGAATCCTAAAGAAATTATATATTTAGTTTTTACTGCTTTATGTAGTCCTTTAAATCAAATAGGAGAAAAATAGTTAAAATCAAAAATATGTTTACTATTTTTTATGATTATCAATTTAGAAAACTTTACCATTTCTCTTTATATCTTTATGTGGATTCAAATGATTGTCTAGTGAAGGATAAGTTTGCTGGGTATAGAATTTTTGGTTGATGGTTATTTCTTTCAACAATTTGAACATATCATCCCACTGCTTTCTGGTCTCCATAGTTCCTAATGAGAAGTTATCTGTTTAATTTTTTAAAAAATTTTTATTGAAGTATTATTGATGTACAGTATTTTATGTTACAGGTGTACAGTATAGTGATTCACAATTTTTAAAGGTTATACTCAACTTACAGTTATTATAAAATATTGGCTATATTCCCTGTGTTGTACAATATATCCTTGTAGCTTATTTTATACATAATAGTTTGTACTTCTTAATCCCCTACCCCTATATTGTCCATCCCCCTTGCCCAAGGTCAGACAGCTAAAAATAGCTGAGCTGGAATTCAAATCCAGGTTAGCCTGATTCTTAACCATGTGCCTGTCATTGATCTCCTCTGTAATGTAATGGCATATTTCCATGCCTGTCTTTATTACTGCAAAGGAGCCTGTGTGTTCCCTGAAGGCAAGAGCCATATCTTATTTCTGCATTTTCAGCACTGAGCACAATCCTTAGTACATAGTAGGCACTTGTAATATATGTTGACTGACTAAAGAAATGAATGAATGTTTGCAGCAGACAGAGGCTTGGCTTGGGGCAGATGTAGGTACTGGACTGAGGCAGATTACATAGGACCAGCCTATGTGGCAGAACACCAAAAAATCTAGTCATGAAATACTTCATCCAAGATAAATATATTCTGAAATCCAGCCCAGATCACAATACTTGCTTTAGTAGTAGACATGCATTCAGAATTTTACCTCAGCACTTCAGAGGTGAAAGAAAAAGCCTTGTTCTACCATTTGAGGAAGATAAATTTCATATTTCAAATCTGTCAGAGGGTTTATGTGATTTAAGAGATATGTGACCTCGAAGCTAATCCTTATCTCTTGGCTTAGAATTTCACATCGAGCTAAATTTGAAATGCCTTAATATAATTCTGTGGAGGCCAGAAACCCTGAAAAACATTCCACTTCTATGGCCTAATTGTTGAAGTTATTAATTATCCTTCTAATATGAAGTTTGGGGATAAATTTAGGATCTATGAAAGCATAAGATTAAGAGGCTGGAGGCAGCACAAGTGGATTGGCATTTGTAAGCAGAAGGGTACATTGGCCTCTGCCCCTGAGTAAAGGGTATGTGCTTTTACCTTTCTGAATATGTCAGATGTCGTGAGACGAGCCATGTAATTGCAGCAAGTTGGAAATACCGTGGGTACTTTGCATGTTGCTTCCAGTGACCTGTGCTGTATCTTTGGGTTCAGAGATTTAAGAGACTAAGTGTGGTCTGCATCAGTGAAGAAGGCAGACATGAGAGGATTTGGCCGAATTGCACTGTCCAAACCTGGCAGCACAATATGTCCACACATACTTGCATTCTACCAAACTTTCTTGATCCTAATTCTGGGAATCACAATGTATTTCACAGAGTCATAACGTATCAGAGCTGAAAAGGGCTTTAGAGTCTATCTAAACCCATTATAGCTGGATAGAGAAACAGAGGCCCAGAAAGGGGAAAGGATTTATCCAAGGTCTTAGAAATAGTACATGCTAGGACTAGAACCCTGGTATCTGACACTTCACTCTGTTGTTCTTTCTACTACCCCAAAGTATCTCCTTGGAGAAAGGACAAGTAAAAAAAATGTATCTGCTAGCTCAGTGAGTGGTACCACCACTTATGGTATTCTTATTATTTCATTGAATCTTCCTGGCTACTTACCATCTGGAAATGTTCCCACACTCAGCTTCTCTGGTCCTGCCCTAGAGCCTCTTTGAACTATAGAAGAAAATCTTGCTACAGATTCATAGCCCTCAATCTCAGTTGAGTCCTTGACACTTCTTGGCTTTCATTTTTTTTTTTTTTTAGAATTTTATTTTTTTTATAGCTAGTATTTATTTATTTATTTATTTATTTATTTATTTTATTGGCTGCATGGGTCTTCATTGCTGCACATGGGCTTTCTGTAGTTGCGGAGAGTGGGGGCTACTCTTCATTGCAGTGCACAGGCTTCTTATTGTGGTGGCTTCTCTTGTTGCAGAGCACAGGCTCTAGGTGCATGGGCTTCAGTAGTTGCAGCACGTAGGCTCAGTAGTTGTGGCTCACGGGCTCCAGAGCACAGGCTCAGCAGTTGTGGCACATGGCCTTGGTTGCTCCATGGCATGTGGGATCTTCCCGGACGAGGGCTCAATCCCGTGTGCCCTGCATTGGTAGGCGGATTCTTAACCACTGTGCCACCAGGGAAGCCCCTTGGCCTTCATTTTTGCTTGTCATTTCTTTCAGTGATTCTCCCCAAAATTTCCTAATGCCTTTAAGCCCCTTACTCAACCATCAGCAGATGTTGCACTATTTCACCAGTAGAATTAAAGTCGTCAGACATGAGTTTACCCAGCTTCTTACTCCTCCACTTATACCATATCTCACCTACACACAGTTTTTCTCCTTTCCTCCATTTTCAGTGGAAGATATATTCTTTCTCCCATTCAAGACTATTTCCTTACCCTGGTTCTTGATTCCACCTTCATCTCTTCTTCTGAGACCAATTAGCTACTCTTTATTCTATGTCTTCATGTTCCCTTTCTACTAATTTCCTCACTGTCTGCCTTTCTGTCTACCTATCATCTATCTATTCATCCGTCTATCTCTTTGTGTACATATGTATGCACATATATTACAATAATTCTCTTCGCAAAACAAACAAAAATTCCCATGAACTAGCATCCCCCATAATTTTCCCTTTTCCTTTGAAAGCCATGCTTCTTGAGAGTATTCTCTACTTGCTTTCTCCACTTCCTCATTTGCCATGCAAGCCTCATTGCAATGTAATTCAGCTTCTGCTCTTACCACTCCACCGAAAGGATTCTTACAAAGGCGGCCCATGATCTCCAAGTTGAAAAATACAAGATACCTCTCTATTTTTTAACTTATTGTATCTCTGCTATATTTGAAATTGATTTCCACTCCCTCTTTGTTGTAAAACATTCTATTTCCTGGGTTTCCATAATACTAGTTTTGTTTTTTTCTCTGTCTCTCTGGCCACTCTTTTTTAACCTTCTTTATCAATTCCTTCTCTCCTTCTTTTCCATTAAACATTGATGTGGTTCAATCATCCCTCCTTGGCCTGAAGTTTTTCTGTCTTTACATGCTTTTACATAATCATATTCCATGGTTTCAACCACAACTTGGATGGCCAATGACTCCTAAAATAGGATATTCTGCTCATACCCTACTCCTGAGCTCCAGATCCAAATTTTTAACTGCCTGCTGCATGTCTCCAGTATCTTTGTCTAAATATGATCCTCATTGAGCTCATTATCTACCATTCTTTTCAGTAAATTGCATCACCATCTACCCAGGCGCACCTAATAATGCAACCGGACAGTGATCCTACATTCCTTCCTTTTCTTCACTGCCTCCCTTTCCCCCATCCTTTGTCAATCACTAAGTACTCCTGACTTTACATATTAAACATTTTTCAAACCTTTTTCTTCTTCTTTATTCAAGCTCTTTTCTGTCCTAGTTCAAGCCCCCATCCTCTCTTGTCTATACTACTGCAACTGCCTCTAAACAGCTCTTCTTGCTTCCTGTGGTCAGGATGATCTTTCTAAAACACAAATCTGACAACTAAACCCCCATATTTAAAACTTTCAATGGATACTCATTATCTAGAGAATAAAGGTTGATTCTTTTACCATGGTTTACAAGGTTCTTCATAATGTGGTCCCTATGTGACTCTTCAGCGTCATTTCCTATCATTTCTTACTCTGTCTGTATGGTCTACTACTATTAAACAACACATCATTCTCTGTAAATACTATGCTGACTTAGACCTACTGCACTTTTCTTTCCCACCTTCTTTATCTAGAAAATTCCAGTGGGAATTTTCTAGATGCCCCAGGGCCTGCCCAATGCAACATGAGGACCTGAAGATGAGCCATAATCAGGGAGAGGAACTGAGAAGTTACCCTTCATTTTCCTGAAGGCTGCTCATGCTGAGCAGAGCCTCAAAACATTCACTGGGCCTGGCCCTGAGGCATCTCTTGAGCATTAGGTAGCAGAACCTGCAGGATGGAATACGAAGACCAGCAACTTATACGCTTGCTCTGGGAGTGCAGATGGATGGATACATGAGGTTCAGTTAGTCTCACAGTTATTCCCTCCAGAGCCAGGGATCTGATAGATCCCCTGAGACCCTCTCACATCTTGGCAGGGGTTGGTAATGCCATCACCATCCCCTGAGACTCCAAGCTTTTATTTTTCTCTGCTTTAAATGGGGGAAAAACAGTGTTAAAAGAAAGCATCTGAACAAATGATCTGTGGAATTACTATGGCTGCTCCTGCTGACTGCAATCACCCAGGGACAGTTGAGCTGAACTCAAGAGGAAGACAGAGCCTATGCAGAACATCTTTTATCAGATTGGTTTTGTCATTGAGTATATTGTGTATTCTGCCACCTATAATTTAACAGGGTCCAATGTTCCCATTTTGATAG
Source organism: Hippopotamus amphibius kiboko (assembly GCF_030028045.1). Classification (NCBI taxonomy): domain Eukaryota; kingdom Metazoa; phylum Chordata; class Mammalia; order Artiodactyla; family Hippopotamidae; genus Hippopotamus; species Hippopotamus amphibius. Next base: position 15,719,892 of record NC_080203.1, on the reverse strand, counting down.
TCATCTTCATACTCATTACAAATATAATATTCTTTCCTAAATCAGCACAGAAACAGAGGGTTGACAGATTAAGTGAGGACAGAAACATGAAATTGCCTGACCCATATGAAGTCTCGGGTCAAAGGGACACCCCACCTGTTAGGTTTACTTTTCATTTCAACATTTCAAAATGCATTGCCATATTAATTAGAACCTGAAATGCCAAATTATGCTGAGAAGCAGCACATTACAGGAACAGAGATGAAAGAAGATTCCTATAAGAGAAATGACTTTTTTTGCCCTTTAAAAGTAAACAAAACAAAAAAGGACAAACCCTAACTATCATTTGAACTAACTAGTACATTAGAAACTTATATAGTTTGCATATATCAGCCAGGGTTTGGCCAAAGAAGCAGAAGCACTATGAGTAATACAAAATAAGGGATTTATTATAGGAATTTGACGTTATACTCTTGTAGGATCCTGTTAAACCATCTATGTAAGGCTGTTGCTTCTGCATCTGCTGTCGGACATGAAGTCATCAAGTTCAGCAACCAAGGAGGAAAGATGGGCATGGAGTGGAGAGAGCAGGGCCAAACTGAAACCTATGAGGATAAACTGGAATGTATGAAAATCAAGGTGAAGCCTCAAGTACAAAGGAAGCTACAAGAGCAAAGAAACCTGCGAAGACAAACTGGAATCCATGAAGACAATTTGGAACCTGTATCCCCCTCTCACCACCGTGAACTTCAAAGAAATATTAGTGGCTCTATGATCCTCCTACCTGGTGGGAAATGACAAAGAATGCAAGTCTCAGGCATATACAACATTAATTAGTAAGCAGGCCCAAATGGTCCTGCCACCTGTTCCTGAGGACTGGGTGAAATCCCACTGTGTCCTTGGACACCGGGCCAGTTCGTAATGCTACTTTACATAATCGTATACATCAATCTGTTTATACTAAAATATTTTAAAATAAATCACCATAGCAAGTCTGCTGTTTAACACTATGCTTGACAACATATGAGATATCGCAATGACTTGATTTATCTAATCTGGATAAGAACTTGTATTGAACTTGGCTAAGAACTTGTAAGAATAACTGCATTATTCTTTGTCTATAGCAGTGGTCCACAAACTACAGCCAAGTTGGGCTAAACCTGGCCCAAAACATGTTTTTGTAAAGGTTTATTGGATCATAACTGTGCTCTTTTGTTTACATATCAACTTTGGCTGATTTTGTCTAATATGGCAGAGTTGAGTTGTGCCAGAGTCACAAAATCTAGAATATTAACTGTCTGGCTCTTCATAGAAAAAGTTTATTGACCTCTGGTCTAGAGTCATGTTTAAGAAAAAGATCTTGATTTTGATTATTATTGTAAGAGAACTGAAAGCTACCAGGTTTCTTTATTGAAGATTGGAAGGAATAATAATGAAATCATAAGTATAGATTTCATTCATTTCTAGTTACCATTATCAATAAGTAATTTAAAATCTCTGAAGGGATAGAACATATTAGATCTAAGGAAATGCAATATCTCTAAGGAAAGGCCTTAGAGATATTGCATGCCTTCATTTTCAGAAGTGGAAATTAATACTCAAAAGGAAATTATAGAGAGGCAGCAGTGACATTCAGCTTGCTGACTTAGTACGTTTCTCTTTGCACTACACAGTGCATCTCCAACTGGAGTATCTACCCCTTGAAGATATATGAAACCATGAGAGAGAAATGTGGTGCATCTCCACAGCTCCACCATCTCCTAGCTTTATGACCTCAGACAAGTTGCTTAACCTCTCTGTCTTAGTCTATCATTTGTAAAAAGGGTTGTTATGAGTTAATAATCCAGGTAAAGTGCTTAAAACAATGCTAGGCACATGGTAAACACTCATTAAATATTTGATAGTAGTAGTAGTAACCTCAAAGTGTTGTCATTATTACTATTATCAATCCCAGTTATATGTGAGGATTTGAAAGGAAAAAACTTTAGAAATTTTCAAACAAGTATGAACATGTTATTGACTAGAACGCAAGATTTGCATGAATTTGGAAGATAAAACATGAGATTTCAGAGCAATATATTAAACTCTGCCCTCTGTGGGGGAATTTGGCTGGGAAAGTTGGAGAAGCTCTGGGTGCTACCCTGCTGTCTCTCATTCCTGTCTGGCCACAAGTCCTCTGACTCCAGAGACTGTGTGACTCCTGCCTCACTAGAGGGGCTTCATGGCCCTGATAAATCTACATTTCCCTTTGGAGCTTCTTGGGGAAAAGCTCTCTCTAACGGTTAAAGTGAGCTGACTGAAAAATTGTGACTGTAGTTTTCCAAGAAATTTGCCTAATGAAGGAACTCACCTGGAACTTTGCACTTTAACTTAGGAGTGATGCAGAACTATCCCATCCTTCTTCTGGTGCTGGTTTCTTAATTATATACTGCAGGGGAAACACAGGGTGAATAGGTAAGGCCCCTTGGGCCCATTATGCCAACACGATGTAGGAAATGAGTTGCCTTGTTACTGCTTGTTCCAAAAGTTCTCATTAATGTGATTAATATGGATAGAGCTGTCAGCTTTCATTTTCACTAAACAATAAAACAAGCCTAACCTTGTACCTAGGAGGCTAACAGTTGAGAGGCAGATGAGACGAAATTGGGATCTCATTAAAATAGAGTATATTATGACTTTTGAAATTAGAAACTCAAAATATATTTCATTAACATGACTAAGTTTGCCATTTGACTAAGTCACAAATTGATCAGTTTTTGGAAATGTCTAGACATAGCCTTTAAAGATTGGGACAAATTGTCCCCAAAATGTTTCTTGATATTCTAGGAAGGATATGAGGGTAGGAAAAATATTAATATTGCAAATCTCTAAATGTGAACTCTTCCAGGAAACACTTGGATAAAGCAATAGATAAATTCCTTGTGAGGAGACGGGTATAAAAGCAAACCAAATGAATGTTTGGGGTTGTAAAAAAGGGCCTGGCATTTTCTGAGAACCCGGTATGTGTTAGGTGAAATGCTAGAAGCTGAGAATGTAGTGCTAAATAGGAAAAATCTTGGTCTTGACAGAGCTCCTAGTTGAATGGAGGAGAAGAGAGGAAAGTAAGCAATTGTACAGTTCACTCTAGTAAGTAATAAGATAGAGGCATTCTATGGGAGCATACCACATAATGAGGCTTGGGGATAGCAAGGGAAGTCTTCTTGGAGAAGGCATCCCTTGAACTAATTTAAAGGGGAAATAGTGAGGGAAACAATAGGCAGATTTACACTGGAGGCAAGAAAACTTCTGGCAAAGAAGAATGGACCTAAAAAATTTGAAAATAGAATATGATTCAGCAATTTCACTTCTGGGTATATATCAAAAGAATTGCAAGCAAGGATTCTAATAGATATTTGTATACCCAGGTTCAAAGAAGCATTATTTACAATACCCAAAAAGTTGAAATAATCCAAATATCCATCAACGGATGAATGATAATCTTCAGTTTGGGAAGATGAAAGCATTCTGGAGATGGACAGTAGTGATTGCACTAGAGTTGCAGAACAGTGTGAATGTACTTAATGATTCTGAACTGCGCACTTAAAGATGGTTAAAATGGTAAGTTTTGTGTTACGTATATTTACCACAAAAAAAGAAAAGAAGGGATGGAAATGCCAATGTCTTTCCCTCTTGAGATTAAATATTGTTAGGACATTTTTGGTGTTTGAGATGAAATGGCCCCAACTGAGATCGTTGGGCAGGTACAAAGACCAACAGTCCCTTAAGGAATAATTCATCATGGGGGGAATATGGAATATGGACCAGCAATCCAGGTTCAGTATTTGAGCCTATACTCTGCTTTGAGGGAAGAGGCTGCTTGCAGCACAATATGTTGGGAGGCTGGAAACTGTTCCTGGCCTTGTCTCCCATGTACTGTAAGTATGCTTTTGAATTAATGGCTATTTGAGAGTGTGTGAGTATAAAACAAAAAGCTCAGACGGTGGGTGAAGGTATTAAAAACCATAGCTGATCACAACTTCAGAAGAGAGAATTTCCTCTTTTATCTTCCTTCTCCAAACCATGTAAAGTTACTGCAATAGTAGCAGTGAAGCCATCACAGTGATGAATAGGTAAAAAAAAAAAATCAGTATGTGGGATGGTTTACTTTTAACAATGTATCTATGAGAGCACATTTTCTGGCTCTATAAGGTGCTTAAAAGAAGTGGGGTTGGCCTAATGGAAAACATGGTGGTAGTAATGGTGATATTTTGGTGGTAGTAGTGGTGTCAAGTCTCTTTGAAATTCCTGAGTATGGATTTATAGCCCTTGGCATGAGGGCATAGTCCAGCCGGCCTTCCCAAAGCAAGCAATTTCTGCAGTCAGTGGTAGCCTGCTCCAGCGTCAAGAGGGCTACCAGATTTCCAAGTTGAGGGCAAGTGGGAGCTACTAGAAACGAGAAGTGGGCTTATCCCTGTAGAAATGACCTGGAGGTGGAGAAAAAAGGGTTCTCATGGTGACAAAATGGGTGCTGAGTCATTAAGCTTACTTTTAAAGATAGTATGCGATCCTAGATTGGTAACGTAGTGCATAGCTATTACTAAGAGATAGAAGAGGTGAAAAAAAGAAATTCTAAGCCAAAAAAGCCACATTTATAAAGCCATTTGGTCCTCTCAACAATCTCATGATGTAAGCATTATTATCCCTCACGTGCTGTTGAGAGAAGTGATATTCATCGAGGTTAAGTAACTTCTGAAGGCAAGCATCTAGTGACTTGGTGGAATAGGAATTCCAGCTCAGATGTTGAATTCCAAGGCCTTTGCTCTCATCACCACAGTGTGTGACTTCCAGATATAATATCTGGCTGATGAACCCAATAAAAAAAATATGTCAACATTTCAATCTTCATCCAGCAATTTTGACACTGTGCAGCCATAAACAAAGGCAAGTTTGCCAAGAATCTGACAGATTTACCGGGGCTGCCAACAAGCTTCCAAGTCCATCCAATTCAGGTGACACTCAGATAGCAAAATGAGTACAATCTGAAGACCCTTACTTTTTATACAATCTGTAGAAGGCACCTGGTAATTTGCAAGTCATCGTTAACTATCTTTTTATGTATATAAAGCCTGTTTCCCAAAAAACTCCAAAATCAGTGCCTGGCATGTAGGTGTTATTCAATAAATATTATAGTTAAATTGAATGAAAGCAAATCCCTGCCTGCTCCCACTATGTCTATACAAAACAGTATTTTGAATATATTTGCATTTTTTAAAAAATCCATATTTAATGAAAAAAAACCCTGCGTCATTGGACTTCAATTTGATGAATTTTTCCTTCTTTAGTTGGTGCTTCTATCATTCTGTAAAAAGTGCCAAAACTGTGGGGGGTGGTGTCTAAGCAAAGCGAAGAAAGGAGGCTACAGCCAGATAAAATCAAGTTTGCCTATGCAGTTGAGGAGTTTCCGTATGCAGCTCGTGCAACGTTTCAAGCTATGCTTTATTCAGGACAACAACTGTCTCTGAGGCTGTCAGGATTTGCCTGGACATTCATCATGGCAAAAAGATTTTCCTTCCTAAAAATAGAAGACTAAGGTGGCAGCGATGTAATTTAGGGTTCTAGCCCAATGCCAATACCACTTTTGATGAGAAACTTTCTACACAGCACTCCCAGACACTTTGGGGAGAAGTGTGGTGGTGCCTGTGGGGGCTCTGGCATTAACAGGGTTCTTCTACCCATCAAGCATTCATCCAAATTGTGCTTTTATATGAGCACTGGAGGGAGATTTCTGTATACGAGCCTCTGATTGGTTACTGCAGAGTCTATTTTGAAGATTCAAATATCAAATAAATCAGAACCTTTTTCAACTGGAATGGCCAAAAAGAGGTGCTAATCTGGGCCCTGATTAGTTTCAGATCAGCCACTGTTTTCCTTCAGGCAGCCTCTTCTCTCTGGTATACTGGAATGATGTAGATCTGTTTCCAGCATCCTCTTCTAAGGAAGAGCCTATTTAGGTGATAAATTGGCTTAATTTTTAGAAACTTTTTTAGTAAATTCAAGCACATGCTAAAGTAGAGAAAACAATATAACAGATCCCCATATATTCACTCTCCCCTCTACTGGATTATTTTAAGGCAAATCCTAGACACCAAACCATTTTATCCATAACAACTTTAGTATGTATCTCTAAAAGATAAGGATTTTTTTTGTAAAACATAATCACAAGACCATTAGCATGCCAAAAAATGTAATGATAATTTTTTCATATCACCAACTATCCAAATAGTGTTTATATTTAGATGAATTTCATCAAGATTTTCCTCAAGTGCAGATCTCTCTCTTTTTTAATTTTAGATTATTTTTTATTGAGGTAACATTGGTTTATAACATTACAGAAGTTTCATGTGTACAAAATTATATTTCTGCTTTTGTATACACTACAGTGTGCTCGCCACCAAAACTTTAGTTTCCATTTGTCACTATGCAATTGATGGCCCTTTACCATTTCACCCTCTCCCCACCACTTCCCCTCTAATAACCACTACTCTGTTCTCTGTATATCAGTGTTTGTTTTTGTTTTAACCTTAGTTCTCTTCTAGGTCCCTTTGGGGCTTTTCTCTTACTCTTCTGAGTTTAGTTCCAGTGATATCTATCTATCTATCTATCTATCTATCTATCTATCTATCTATCTACATACATATACAATATGATAGGAGAATTTCATTCACCAGAATTTTTTTGTAAAAAAACAAACAAAAAAGAGAGAGCGAGAGAGGAATTATGCCTCCCAAGCGTCTTTTGCCTTTGCCTCCGCTGTGATCAGGAGCAAAGCAGGGAACACGGAGCCTCCAGGTTCTCTGGATATCTGTTGGTACAGTGGGGCCAGTGGGTGGGAGCATAGCACTGGTGGCCATTCTGGGGTATAGGTTAGGGTTTCCATATTTAGCAAATAAGAATACAGGACACCTGATTAAATTTGAATTTTAGATAAACAACAAATAATCTTTCAGTATACATTTGTCCCAAATATTGCATGGGACATAGTATATCAATAAAAAAAAGTCATTGTTTATTTGAAATTCCAGTTTAACTCTGTCCTATATTTTATCTTAAATCCTAAGACAGGTGGAAAAATGGATTTGGCACAGGGGAAAATAACTAGAAGAGCTCATAAGGCCTTGGTTTCTTCTAGAGTTGAGAGTGCTTGTAGGGAGCTGAAGGGCAGAGGAGAAATGGAGAGGACAGGAGCTTTTAAACGTGTTTTGAGGGTTATTAATTGTAGCATTTTAAATGTTTTTTTTAAACATTTGAGCAAAATTCAGAATTATATTTTGAAACATAATTGATTGCTGAGTTATGTGACACAACTCTGAGACTGAATCACAATTCTGAGTGTAATTTTTTTTTGTCTCTCCAGTTGGAATTGGGCTCCCTCAAAGTGGTTTCTGGGATGACCTTCTATTTTTGCAGAACCATAGTAGGGGAAACAAGAGAATATTTTGATATTTGTCTAGACACTCTATATGCTCCCATTCTTTTCAGTTTGCTCCACATTTCTAGCTCCTGCCACACACTTGGAATAGTGTGCATGGTCTATTTAGTCAGTGGCAAAAGGAAAACTTTAATCTGATTTCCATTTCTTCTATTCTGAAACTTGAACAGAGAAAGTAATTGGTATAAAAGCACCAGGCATGACCTGTATAGTAACTCACTAGCAGGACCTATTATATATAGTAAGTCTGCTACATACAAATGAGTTCCATTCCAAGAGTGTGTTTGTAAGTCCAATTTGTTTGTAAGTCCAACAAAGTTAGCCTGGGTACCCAACTAACACAATCGGCTACACTGTACCCAGCTACATCACTTCTGCTTTTACGCTTGCTTCCGGACATCCTGGACTTGAAATAAAGATACTGTAGTACTGTACTCTATACAGTAAACAAAAGCACAACCACTTGTAGAGGATGCATGCACGTGACAATGTATGCCAGACACGTGAACTCACTTAGATGGGACATGCAAACTCATGTTCGCATCTTTGAAATTTCACAACTTTAAGGTTCGTATGTAGGGGACTTGCTGTACAGCGTGAAATCTAGAAAAGCCATTTGACCAAGATCTGAAATTCACAAATGGACTCAAATTTAGGCTTTTGACATAGTTTCAAAAGATGCATACAGGTATATTGTGTGTATATTAAAATTTTAAAGCACCCCAATTCTTATAAATATGTTTTGGCACTTAATTTTTGATATACATGGAACCTCAAAAAATAGAAACAGTAAAAAAATAAGTGTATCAGGACTCCATTTCCAATTGGCTCTGCTCATTGGTAATGAAAAAAGATCATATGTGATTTCTAAGTCTTTGTGAACACAGTACTCTACAGTTTGCAAAAGTCTTAGTTGTAACTCTTCATTTGTAGAGTATTCCACAGTTTACAATGCCTTTTCATATTTGGTTCCATATCTCATTCGGTTCCATAATACGGTGGAGTAAGCATAGCACAGATAAGAAGTTAAGCCATTTGCTCTTGGTTATATAGCTAATGAGTGGCAGAATCCATACAAAGATGCAGTTGTTTACTTTCTAGTTGGTTTTCCCATTGTACCACACTCTCTTGTGTTCCAGCTTAAGAAAAATAACATATTTCGTACACACATTCTGACTCCTAGATCCATTTGATAATTGTAGACTTAGATGTTGGATAATTGCATTTTAATTTTTCCCTGATTTTAAAGACTCCCTTTCCCAACAGAGGGCCATGAAAATGAAATACGTCACAAGTAAAGCATTTGCTAGCCATTTACTCTTTGGAATATTTTTAAGACCTTTGCTTCATTATGAAATATCAAGCCAATGCTGAATGCGGTTCAAAATGAAAAGTTCATCATTTTTCTGGCCCTGCTATCTTCAGAATAATTGAAAGCAAGAATGATGCAGAAATTGAATACACTTATCTACGGAATGCACCTGTTTTTCATATTTTAATGTCATTTATCATCATGACTTTAGAAAGAGTGAAAGACTTCACCAATGGAAGGGGTGTTTTTCCAGAGCAAAATTTTTAGTTTGGGTAAGAGAGTTTTAAGGAAATAAAATAATAAATTAACATAAAATGCTCTTGTAGAAATGATGGAATTTTTCCAAAGAACTGATTGTGCCTTTAAAATTCTTCTCATATTTGCATTTCAATCTGAATTTCCATTGGAGTGTTCAAAGCTAGTGAGTGATGATTCCAGCTCATTGCAGCGAGTCTCTGGTTCACAGCATTTCTGAACATCATCTGTCACTGCTAGTGAAGAGACAATTTCTTACATGCTAATATACAAACCCAGGATTAGAGCCCTCTGAATCATTATCCACTGAATTAAGGCTTACCTCTCTGTATAGAGAAGACAAACCCCACTTGTTATTTAGTCCCCAACCAGTGGAAACAGGGACAGGGTGATGAAGAGCTGCCGTAGAATTAATAATGATAGTTAATTGGAGCGGGTGAAATGTAGCAGAGGGACACCGTGGAATGTGGGTGGATTACACTGAGCATGGGACTAACCAACCACTAGATTCCAAATTTGAACTTTAATATCATGGGGGAGAAGGAGGAAAGAACACAAATTCCTTTCCTAGCTGTGTGGTCCACATCAGTCTGGACTGGTCCTGGTGGTGGATAAATAGGCCTTTGTTTCTTAGTGAAGGCATATATGTACTTTAAATGTGTTCCTGGTTTTCAATTTGGCCTCAGTCCTCTATTGAAACATCCACTTAGTCATCAGGATGTGACCAAGGAAGGAAATAAAGTATAATACTCTTTTCCTCATTATTGAAAGGATAATAGTGATGCCCAATATATCACGGATAGAGGAGGAAATTGGATTTTATTCCTAATCCATTGTTAATGACCTAACTTCACAAAAATACTTAGTCTTCATTGTATCTACTTTTGTGTTAATTGTGGAAGCAATGAGGTAACTCTTCCTGTAAGAACCAGTTATCCCACAAGACACATTTTAATTCTGTAATTCATTGATCCTCCTGAAGTTGAGAATTTGAAACCAAGTTTGGCAGTGAGCAGTTAATTATAATCTTAGCTTAATGGCTAGAGGGAAAGCTTGGAAATATTCAACAATAGAATAGGTAATCATCACAACCAGACATAAATGTTTATCTGACTTTAAGCACTAGGCCAAGTGATAGCTCTGGTTTATAGTTCAAATATTTATTGAGCACCTGTTATGTGCCTGGCACTTGTCTGACTGTATATATACAGGTTTTATAGTGCAGAGATAAATAAAAAGAACCTGCCCAAATTGAGTTAAACCATGTGAAAGAAGACCAAGAAGGTTGAATCTTGTGAAAAAGTAGGGTGATTTGCAAACTACCAATAGTATTCAATCAATCAATCGTTAATTGGTTATTTCAAAATAACAGAATGCAACCAGTTGACTTAAAATCACAAACACTATGAAGGTCAACTGGTTTGTATAGAAATGGCCTACTTCCATTCTTGTTCTTTATAGTGTTCTTTTAGATTCCAAATAGAGCAGGAAATGTCTTTTTGACCAGATTACAAGGTATAAAATCAGAGTCTCAAAGTTTCTGGTGATTTTTGGAAAACATATGCAATACATAAATATTCTATCTCAATGGGAAGTGTGTTTTAAGCTGAAATGCTTCATTACCTTTGATTTTGCTTATTATTAAAGTATAATTTTCTTCTTGAAATACTGAAGTTAATGTATGGAAATAAAGATATTTCCCCAAGTGACCTAACAAACACTGACTTAGGGCCTACTATGAGCTCAGCATCCTATTACTCTACTAGGTGCTGCATACTGGAGAGGATACTTTCCTTTATTGGTATTTTGCAGCAACCAGTTAAATGAAGTATCTGGGCTGGTATTTATTTATTATGTTTTTCAGATAGATAATAGAGAGAGAGCACCGTTCTATTTAATAGAGAAAAGAAGTATAATTAACTTTGAAAGTAGTTTTTCCTTTTAACAACTCCTAGTTTCTTTCTGAGAAGGAAGAATTAGAGAGGCCACAGATAATGATTCTATCAGATAGCTGTCACATATCTAACTAGGAAGAGCTCATTGGGCTAGACCTTGGAGTTGAGCGTCAAAGAGGACCTAGGATATATCCATGTTAGAAAAGAGTACAGAACCTTAGGTCATGGAAAGACATTCAAAGCTCATTTTTCTAATGTCGTTTCACAGTTTAGGAAAATTGAAAGGAAAAGACTTGTATGAGATAATCCAGCAAGTTAGTTCATAAGACAGCTGGACTACTACCTGAACTTCTGCTCCCTAGTCCAGTGCTTGTTTAGCCAATGCACAGCACCCACGATGGCAAAATCCAGATAAATCTGACCAGTGTGCTAAGCTCCTCTGGCTTGCTGAAGACATGAGACCATGCATCTGTGGCTTACAATATCTGCATATTACTTATTCTTTAAGAACTCCTCAAATAGTCATTTTTACATTTAGAATGACTGGCTCAGTGTGTGCTAGGTCAGCAAGTCACCGGAATGGGAAAATTCTAGAGAAGAAGGAAAAGGGTACCATCTCAATATTTGAAAGAGAAACCTCTTCTTTTCCTTTGGGTTATGGCATTGAGAATTTATCAGCAGGGGAAATAAAAACCCCTGAGAAATTGTGTTCTCAGTCTCCTCTGCCACAGTTGTTCACAAGGAAAATCCAATCTTAAATTTCTAGACATTCCTCTGGATTGCCAATGAACCAGAAGCAGCCTTGGTGTTCTTCTAGGTGCCAGGAAAACAAATCCTTCAACTTTCCAGTCAAAGGTTTCCAGCAATGAAGGGGAAATAAAATAACTCACTCTGATGAACATCAAGTAAGTGCTCCTTCTCTGGGTAATTGTCTTCCTGGAAGGTGAATCGGCGTTCATTTAGCAGTCCAAGGCCCAGTGAGTCCTGGCCAAGGGAAAATGAAATGTAACACATTTAGTGCTAAATTAAAGACAGGATCCACAAGCTGAGAGCTCGCGTGAATCAGAAACATGAATCACAAAGCCTGTACTGTTTATGGCAAATTGGTCCTGAAGACAAATAAAAAAATCAGTCACTAATTTTCACACTCTGCTCTTGATATACTTTTTCATTTGAAGGTAATTATTATTATAATAGCAATAATGACACCTTATAATTTTACTTTGTGAAGTGCTTTCCTGTCTACTCCTCATAGTTTTAATTTCTCTAAGTTCAGAGGTAAAAAGTATGATTGCTTAAAACTGATGCAAAATGACAATTCAAAGAAAATCCAAAGAGATAATAAAGCTTCAATTGTATAGTGCCTAACCTAGAGTGATTATGTTTAAACCAGTATGAATGACATTTATCAGGTGGAATCCAGAATTCTTTATGGGTTATTTGTGGTGATGTCCACTGAGAAAAGATAATATGTAGCCTTGTGAATTGTGGTATAAAGGTTCAGAGTAACTTGTGTGTTTGTCAAGGGTACATCAGTTCAACAGTCAGCAGTAACTGACTACCTCCTAGTCAATTGTCACATGTGCTAGATTGTGAAGATTCTAATTTGAATAAGACATTGCCCGTGCGTTTGAGAGAGGCAGGGCATTCTCAGTAGAAAAAAATAGCAGATGCAGAAGCCCAGAGATCTGAAACAGCATGCTTTGTCTGACAAAACAAAAGAGTTCACTATGGGCAGATCAAAAGAGGGTGGAGGGCGTGAAGGAGTAACCAAAGATGAGCCTAGCGCCAGATCTGGGAGAGACTTATGGGTTAGGCTGAGGCATACAGACCTCAAGCCTGAAGACAAATGGGCATCACTTAGGGGTTTTAAGATGGAGAGTAATATGAGCTGATGTTTCTTTTGCAGAAAGACCTCTCAGGTGACCCGTGGAGGAGGCAATGGATGGAGCCCAAGTTTGGAGCTTGTGATAATAATCCAGTGGTGAGATGATGAGGACTTGGGCTATGACAGTAGCAGAATGGAGATGAACAGGATGAGCTTGGTACATAAAATCAGAAAATATTGATGATTGAATAAAGCGGGAGTGGTGGTGAAGGAAAGAGAAGTGTCAAAGCATCAACTTAACCCAGTAAGTGCTACCATGTCCAGATATCAACTCTGTACCTTAACCCCTGAATCTGCTCCCACCTCAGTCTACCCTGTCTCAGTAAATGATGACTCCATCTTTCCAGTTACTCAGCTTCAAACTATGAAATCATCCTGGACTTCTCTCCTCTCATTCCCCACTTCCCATCTGGCAGTAAATTTGATTGGTTCTACCTTCAAAACATACACAGAATGTGCCCATTTCTCACCAACTCAACTGTTTCCACCCTATCCCAAGCCATCATCATCTCCCACCTGGATTCCTACTATAGCCTCCTGAATAGTTTCCTTGTCCCTACTCCCACTCCAAAGCATATTCTCCAATAAATCATCCAGAGTGATTTATTCACATATAAGCCAATCTCATCAAGCCATTATTTCTCATTTCCAGTTTACACAAATACAAGAGATGAAGGAATAAGTTCAATGACTCAAGAAAGCAATCAGACAGAGCGCTTCAGGATAACCGGCTCAGGCTCTTCAATAAGTTAATGCCATGGCGAAAAGAAACATAAGGGTTGGAGAGCTTTCTACACAAAAAGGTATGTAAGAAGCCTAACCATGCAATGCAAATATATGGTCCTTGATTAAACTCTGGTTTAAACAAAACCACTATAATAAATTATGGGGACAATTAGGGAAATATAAATATCAGCTGAGGCCTCGAACAGTTAATTTTGGTAGGTATGATAATATATTGGGTGATTATGCAGGAAAATGTTTTGTTTTTTAAAGAGATTTATAATGATGTATTTTGGGATAAAATGTCATGCTATCTATACTTTAAAATATTTCAGCAAATAAAGCATACCCAAAGCAAACACGGAATAATGTTACCATTTGTTAATTCTAGGTAATGGCTATATGAATACTTGTTGTGTTACTCCTTTTTCTTTTCTATGTATGTGTATTTTTTTTCTCCTTCCAGTTCTATTGAAATATAATTGACATACAGCACTGTATAAGCTTCAGGTTTACAGCATACTGATTTGACTATTATACATCATGAAATAATTACTATAATGTTTAGTGTACATCCATCATCTCATACAGATAAAAAATAAAATAGAAAAAATATGTTTTCCTTGTGATGAGAACCTTTAGGAGTTACTCTTTTAACAACTTTCATATAGAATGTGCAGTGTTAGTTATATTTATCATCTTGTACATTACATCCCTAGTTCTTATTTATCTTATAACTGGAAATTTGTACCTTTTACCTTTTGACCACTTTCATCCAGCTCCCTCACTCATCACCCCCTCTTGCCCCACCTCTGGTAACCACAAATCTGATCTCTTTTTCTAAGAGTTCTTTATTTTTCTATTTTTTTTTTTATTATTTTTTTTTTTTACACCAGGTTCAATCAACTGTTTTTATACACATATCCCCATATTCCCTCCCTTCCTTGACGCGCCCCCCCTCGATTCCCCCCCACCCTCCCTGCCCCAGTCCTCTAAGGCATCTTCCATCCTCGAGTTGGACTCCCTTTGTTATACAGCAACTTCCCACTGACTATTTTACACTTGGTAGTATATATATGTCTGTGCTACTCTCCCGCTTCTTCTCAGTTTCCCCTTCACCCCCCGCCTCCTCCCATACCTCGAGTTCTCCAGTCCATTCTCTGTATCTGCTTCCCTGTTCTTGTCACTGAGTTCATCAGTACCATTTTTAGATTCCGTATATGTGAGTTAGCATACAATATTTGTCTTTCTCTTTCTGACTTACTTCACTCTGTATGACAGATTGTAGTTCTATCCACCTCATTACATATAGCTCCATCTCATCCCTTTTTATAGCTGAGTAATATTCCATTGTATATATATGCCACATCTTCTTTATCCATTCATTTGTTGATGGGCATTTAGGTTGCTTCCATGTCCTGGCTATTGTAAAGAGTGCTGCAATAAACATTATGGTACAAGTTTCTTTTGGGATTATGGTTTTCTTTGGGTATATGCCCAGGAGTGGGATTACTGGATCATATGGTAGTTCTATTTGTAGTTTTTTAAGGAACCTCCAAATTGTTTTCCATAGTGGCTGTACCAACTTACAGTCCCACCAACAGTGCAGGAGAGTTCCCTTTTCTCCACACCCTCTCCAACATTTGTTGTTTCCAGACTTTGTGATGATGGCCATTCTGATTGGTGTGAGGTGATACCTCATTGTGGCTTTGACTTGCATTTCTCTGATGATTAGTGATGTGGAGCATCTTTTCATGTGTTTGTTGGCCATCTGTATGTCTTCTTTGGAGAAATGTCTATTTAGGTCTTCTGCCCATTTGTGGATTGGGTTATTTGCTTTTTTGGTATGAAGCTGCATGAGCTGCTTGTATATTTTGGAGGTTAATCCTTTGTCCGTTGTTTCATAGGCAATTATTTTTTCCCATTCTGAGGGTTGCCTTTTAGTCTTGTTTATGGTTTCTTTTGCTGTGCAAAAGCTTTTAAGTTTCATGAGGTCCCATTCGTTTATTCTTGATTTTATTTCCATGATTCTAGGAGGTGGGTCAAAAAGGATCTTGCTTTGATGGATGTCATATAGTGTTCTGCCTATGTTTTCCTCTAGGAGTTTTATAGTGTCTGGCCTTACATGTAGGTCTTTAATCCATTTGGAGTTTATTTTTGTGTATGGTGTTAGGAAGTGTTCTAATTTCATTCTTTTACATGTTGCTGTCCAATTTTCCCAGCACCACTTATTGAAGAGGCTGTCTTTTTTCCATTGTATACTCGTGCCTCCTTTGTCAAAGATAAGGTGCCCATATGTGTTTGGGCTTACTTCTGAGTTCTCTATTCTGTTCCATTGATCTTCCTTTCTATTTTTGTGCCAGTACCATACTGTCTTGATCACTATGGCCTTGTAGTATAGTTTGAAGTCAGGAAGCCTGATTCCACCAACTCCATTTTTCCTTCTCAAGATTGCTTTGGCTATTCGGGGTCTTTTGCGTTTCCATACAAATCGTAAGATTTCTTGCTCTAGTTCTGTGAAAAATGCCATTGGTAATTTGATCGGGATTGCATTAAATCTGTAAATTGCTTTGGGTAGTACAGTCATTTTCACGATGTTGATTCTTCCAATCCAGGAACATGGTATGTCCCTCCATCTGTTTATGTCATCTTTGATTTCTTTCATCAATGTCTTAAAGTTTTCTGCATACAGATCTTTTGCCTCCTTAGGCAGGTTTATTCCTAGGTATTTTATTCTTTTGGTTGCAATGGTGAATGGGAGAGTTTCCTTAATTTCTCTTTCTGCTCTTCCGTTGTTAGTGTATAGGAATGCAAGAGATTTCTGTGCATTAATTTTGTATCCTGCTACTTTACTAAACTCATCAATGAGTGCTAGCAGTTTTCTGGTAGAGTCTTTAGGGTTTTCTATATATAGTATCATGTCATCTGCAAAGAGTGATAATTTTACTTCTTCTTTTCCAATTTGGATTCCTTTAATTTCTTTTTCTTCTCTGATTGCTGTGGCTAACACTTCCAAAACTATGTTGAATAACAGTGGTGAGAGTGGACACCCTTGTCTTGTTCCTGTTCTTAGAGGGAATTCTTCCAGTTTTTCTCCATTGAGAACAATGTTGGCTTTTGGTTTGTCATATATGGCTTTTATGATGTTGAGGTAATTTCCTTCTATGCCCATTTTCTGGAGAGCTTTTATCATAAATGGATGTTGAACTTTGTCAAAAGCTTTTTCTGCATCTATTGAAATGATCATATGGTTTTTATCCTTCAATTTGTTGATATGATGTATCACGTTGATTGATTTGCGTATATTGAAGAATCCTTGCATCCCAGGGATAAACCCCACTTGATCGTGGTGGATGATTTTTTTAATGTGCTGTTGCAGTCTGTTAGCTAGTATTTTGTTGAGGATTTTTGCATCTATATTCATCAGTGATATTGGTCTGTAGTTTTCTTTTTTTGTGACATCTTTGCCTGGTTTTGGTATCAGGGTGATGGTAGCCTCATAGAATGAGTTTGGGAGTGCTCCGCCTTCTGCAATATTTTGGAAGAGTTTGAGAAGGATAGGTGTTAACTCTTCTCGAAATGTTTGATAGAATTCGCCTGTGAATCCATCTGGTCCTGGGCTTTTGTGTGTTGGGAGATTTTTAATCACTGCCTCAATTTCTGTACTTGTGATTGGTCTGTTCATGGTTTCTATTTCTTCCTGGTTCAGTCTTGGAAGATTGTATTTTTCTAAGAATGTATCCATTTCTTCCAGGTTATCCAATTGATTGGCATATAGTTGCTTGTAGTAGTCTCTCATGATGTTTTGTATTTCTGAGGTGTCCGTTGTGACTTCTCCTTTTTCATTTCTAATTCTGTTGATTTGCATCTTCTCCCTTTTTTTCTTGATGAGTCTGGCTAATGGTTTATCAATTTTGTTAATCTTCTCAAAGAACCAGCTTTTAGTTTTATTTATTTTTCTTATGGTTTCTTTCCTTTCTTTTTCATTTATTTCTGCTCTGATCTTTACGATTTCTTTCCTTCTGCTCACTTTGGAGTTTCTTTGTTCTTCTTTCTCTAGTTGTTTGAGGTGTAAGGTTAGGTTGTTTATTCGATCATTTTCTTGTTTCTTAAGGTAGGACTGTATTGCTATAAACTTCCCTCTTAGAACTGCTTTTGCTGCGTCCCATAGGTTTTGGGTTGTTGTGTTTTCGTTGTCATTTGTTTCTAGATACTTTTTGATTTCCTCTTTGATTTCTTTAGTGATTCCTTGGTTGTTTAAGAGTGAATTGTTTAGCCTCCATGTGTTTGTATTTTTTGCAGTTTTTTTCCTGTAATTGATATCTAGTCTCATGGCGTTGTGGTCTGAGAAGATGCTTGATATGATTTCAATTTTCTTGAATTTGCTGAGGTTTGATTTGTGACCCAAGATGTGATCTATCCTGGAAAATGTTCTGTGTGCACTTGAGAAGAAAGTGTAGTCTGTCGTTTTTGGATGGAATGTCCTATAAATATCAATGAAGTCGAGATGGTCTAATGTGTCATTTAAAGCTTGTGTGTCTTTATTGATTTTCTGTTTGGATGATCTGTCCATTGATGTAAGTGGGGTGTTCAAGTCTCCCACTATAATTGTGTTACTGTCGATGTCCCCTTTTATAGCTGTTAGCATTTGCCTTATGTATTGAGGTGCTCCTATATTGGGGGCATAGATATTTACCATTGTGATATGTTCTTCTTGGATGGATCCCTTGATCATTATGTAGTGCCCTTCCTTGTCTCTTTTAATCGTCTTTACTTTCAAGTCTAATTTGTCTGATATGAGTATTGCTACTCCAGCTTTCTTTTGACTTCCATTGGCATGGAATATCTTTTTCCATCCCTTCACTTTCAGTCTATATGTATCCCTTGGTCTGAAGTGGGTTTCTTGTAGGCAGCATATAGAAGGGTCTTGTTTTTGTAACCATTCAGCCAGTCTGTGTCTTTTGGTTGGAGCATTTAATCCATTTACATTTAAAGTGATTATTGACATGTGTGTTCCAATTACCATTTTCTTAATTGTTTTGGGTTTGTATTTGTAGGTGTTTTCCTTTTCTTGTGTTTCCTACTTAGAGAAGTTCCTTTAGCACTTGTTGTAAGGCTGGTTTGGTGGTGCTGAATTCTCTTAACTTTTGCTTGTCTGGAAAGCTTTTGATTTCTCCCTCAAATCTGAATGAGATTCTTGCTGGGTAGAGTATTCTTGGCTGTAGGTTTCTCTCTTTCAGGACTTTCAGTATATCCTGCCATTCCCTTCTGGCCTGCAGAGTTTCTGTAGAAAGGTCAGCTGTTATCCTTATGGGTTTTCCCTTATATGTTGTTTGTTGCTTTTCTCTTGCTGCTTTTAATATTTTTTCTTTGTGTTGAATTGTCGTTAGTTTGATTAATATGTGTCTTGGTGTATTTCTCCTTGGGTTTATTCTGTATGGGACTCTCTGTGCTTCTTGGACTTGGTTCATTATTTCCTTTCCCATGTTGGGGAAGTTTTCCACTAGAACCTCTTCAAATATTTTCTCAGACCCTTTCTTTTTTTCTTCTTCTTCTGGGATGCCTATAATTCGAATGTTGGTACGTTTAAGGTTATCACTGAGGTCTCTGAGGCTGTCTTCTAGTCTTTTTATTTTTTTATCTTTTTCCTGCTCTGTGGCGTTTATTTCTCCCATTCTATCTTCCAACTCACTTATTCGTTCTTCTGCCTCAGTCATTCTGCTGGTTAGAGCATCTAGAGTATTTTTAATTTCAGTTATTTTGTTATCCATTGCTGTTTGTTTTTCTGAGTTCTTATGAACTGTTTCTTGTACTTTCTCTAATTTGTTATCGAGATTTTGTATCATTTTTACTATCATTACTCTAAATTCTTTTTCAGGCATTTTTCCTATTTCCTCCTCATTTATTTGGTCTTGTGGGTTTTTTTCCTGCTCCTTTGCCTGCATGGTGTTTCTTTGTTTCCTCATGGTTGTCCAAGCTTTTGGGGTTCCTTGTCCTGGTGATAGAGGTGTTTATAGAAGACTGTCCAAGCCTCAGACTAATGTCCAAGTATTGGATTAGACGAATATTCAGTCCAGTCACAAGTTCATAATGCAGACTTCTGTAAATGTGTATTCAGGTCACAGCTATGCACCTCTAAACTTCTGCCACTCCTGCTCTAACAGATGCCTTCCTCGTCAGGCTGGTAGCAAGATGGCTCGCAGCCACTTCAACACCACGCACCCAAGAGCACCCAGTAGCTGTGGCTTTCCAGAAACCGAGTTCTTTATTTTTGAAGTATAATTGACCTACAACACTATGTTAGTTCCTGGTACACAACATCGTGATTCGATATTTCTATACATTTCAAATGTTTTTAAATTTTAGATTAAATGTATATTTAAAAATTTTTATAAGTCAAGAAAAGTAGTTCATATCTGGTACTCCTTAAAAACCCTGCAAAGGCCTCCCACCCCACTCAGTAAAATTCAACATTTTAACCATGATCTGACCCTTACTATCTCTCTGATCTCATCTTCTACCACTCTCTCGCTCACTCACTCTTTTCTTTTTTTAAATAAACATTTATTTGTTGGCTGCATTCTGTCTTCATTGCTAGAGAGCAGGCTTTCTCTAGTTGTGGTGAGTGGGGGCTACCCTTTGTTGCGGTGCGCAGGCTTCTCATTGCAGTGGCTTCTCTTGTTGCGGAGCCCAGGCACGTGGGCTCAGTAGTTGTGGCTCATGGGCTTTTAGTGGCTCCGTGGCATGTGGGATCTTCCCACACCACGGATCGAACCTGTGTGCCCTGCACTGGCAGGCGGATTCTCAACCGCTGCGCCACTGGGGAAGTCCTCACTCACCCTTTTCTAAGAACGCATATCTCTTTGCTAAGTACAGTCTGTCTCCTGGCCTATGCGTCTGCTTTTCTAGTTGCCTGGGTCACTCTTCTCTCAGACGTTCACATGGCTCAAAGCTTCTCTTTATTTGGGTTTTCTATTTTCCTTAATAATGAAACCTTCCCATGCTACCCTTTAAAAATAACCCTTCCATCAATTTTCCCTGTGCCTCTACCCTGGCTTTATTTTTCTTCTTAACATTCATCACCACCTGACACATAATATGTTTTGTTTGTTTATTGTCTGCCTCTCTCCACCCCACCCAGCACACACTAGAATGTAAGTTCAACATGAATAAGAGTTTGCCTGTTTTTTTTAATTGCAGTCCTCAATGAATGGACATGGATGGAATAAATATTTGTTGAATCAAATTACAAGTAGGAAAAGCTGGTTTGGTGGAAAGACTAAATTAATCAAGTTCAAGATGTGTTGACTTTGAGGCCCTGTAGCTTATTTAAGTGAAAATGTCTTGTTCTCTATTTAGCTTGGAGAAGTTGTAGTTTTATATTTTGCAGTGAGAAGATAAATAATTATGCATGTGATAGTTTCTATTTTTTCATAAAACAAGGAGGTAATGTCATCAATTGAAAACAGCACATCGATGAAAATTAAAATCATGGAAATTGATGGTCTCTCATTTTGTGTACTTTTCTGACTGAAGTGACAGAAAGAGAGCCAAGTTTAAAGTCTTTGGGAAGAGCAATATTTAAGGGGCAGACAGACCAAGAGGAGGCCATGAGAAAAGACCAAAAATATATGAATAGAGATAAAAGAAAGCAACCAGGAGAAGCTGGTGTCATGTAAACTAAGGGAAATAAGAAGGTTTTTTTAAGCTTTTTTTTTTTTTAACTGAAGTATAGTTGATGTACAATATTACATAAATTACAGAGGTACAATATAGTGATTCACAATTTTTAAAGGTTTTACTGCACTTATAGTTATTATAGAATATTGGCTATATTCCCTGTGTTGTACAATATATCCTTGTAGCTTATTTTATACATAATAAAATTTATTATTTTTCTTGCTCCCCTACCCCTATATTTGCCCTCCCTCTTCCCTCTCCCCACTGATAACCACTAGTTTGTATCTGTGAGTCTGTTTCTGTTTTGTTATATTCACTAGTTTGTTGTATTTTTTAGATTCCTTATAAAAGTGATATCATACAGTATTTGTCTTTCTCTGTCTGACATTTCACTCAGCATAATACCCTCCAAGTCCATCCATGTTGCTGCAAATGGGCACTTGGGTTGTTTCCATATCTCGGCAATTGTAAATAATGCTGCTGTGCAACCTAAGTGTCCATCGACAGAGGAATGGATAAAAAAGATAAGATATATATATATATATATGTATACAATGGGATATTACTCAGCCATAAAGAGAATGAAATAATACCATTTGCAGCAATATGGATGGACCTCGAGATTATCATATTAAGTGAAGTAAGTCAGACAAGGTAAATATCATATGATATCACTTATATGTGGAATCTTAAAAAAAAAGATACAAGTGAATTTACTTACAAAACAGAATCAGACTCACAGACATAGAGAACAGACTTGTGTTTGCCAAGGAGGGGATGGAGAAGGGATGGATTGGGATTTTGGGATTAGTGGATGCAAACTATTATATGTAAGATGGATAAACAAGGACCTGCTGTATAGCACAGGGAACTATATTCAATATCTTGTAATAAACCGTAATGGGAAAGAAAAAAATTTGTTTAATTTAATTAATTAATTACTTAATTAATGCTGCTATGAACATTGGGTGAACGTATCTTTTTGAATGACTGTTTTTGGTTTCTTCAGATGTATACCCAGGAGTGGAATTGCTGGGTTATATGGTAGTTCTATTTTTGGTTTTTTGAGAAACCTCCATACTTTTTCCACAGTGGCTGCACCAATTTACATTCCCACAACAGTGTATGAATGTAGAGAAATAAGAGTTTTTACAAGACATAGAGACCAAATGACCTCGCATTGGCCAGGCAAAATAAAGAAGTATGACATTATGAAGGCAAATGGAGAAAGGTTAATTGGAGTGTTCGAGGCTTAATTTCAGGAAGGAATGAGGGATAGAGAAATAAACATCGAAAAGTACAGGGAACTCTACTCAATGCTCTGTGGTGACCTAAATGGGAAGGAAATCCAAAAAAGAGGGGATATATGTATACATATAGCTGATTCACTTTGCTGTACATTAGAAACTAACACAACATTGTAAAGTAACTATACTATAATTTAAAAAAAATTTAAATAGGTTATTCTTTATGAAAAGCTTTGCTAAGAAGGGAACAAGTAACTTGGGCAGTGGGATGGCTACAGCTCAAATTGGTGACTTTTCTTTAGGATTAGAAGGCATTTAAACATATTTATATGCTGAGGGTGAGTGGATAATAGAGGGAAGGAAATTAAAAATCAAGTACTGAGAGAAAACACAGGGCGGAGCAAGTCTTAGGAAGAAACAACAGGTGGCACAAGAGGCAGGCATTCAATAGAAGAGACACACTCTTGCTCATACAATAGGGAAGAAGAATCGATGGGTACAGAGAAAAATCTGTATGTGGACAACAGAGAAGATGCAGGATTTCACCCCAGTGGACTCAATATTGATGATATTGGAGTCTTTGAGTGTGAGGGAGTTGGCAACTAGGTAGAAAACTTGAGTAGAGAGGCAAAAAATTTGAATAGTTACTGTGAGAAACAGGAACAAACTAATAATAGGTAAAGGGATCGATATGAGTTAAGAAGGATTCAACTGAGGTAAAAAATCAGGGATTTGTAGAGGCATTCATCTGCGCAATTTTCTGAGATTTTCTTTACCAGCCCTTTGGTTCTAAAAATGAGGAAGGAAGATGGCGTGCCAAGAATTTATAGGGCAGGTACAACAGCAGGGGGCAGTATTGTGTTGTGGTTAAGAGTGAAGGTTTTAGTCACAGACATGGCTTTGAGTCCTGATTCTGCTACTTACTAAGTGTGTGGGCTTGGGCAACCTACTTATCCTCTCAAAAACTTAAGTTCCTCATCTTTAAAATGGAGGCAATAAAAGTAACTACCTCATAGGGTTGGTAAAATTAGATAGAAGAATCAATGTAAATTGCCTGATACTTAAAAGCCTTCTTTAAATATTAACTAAACACAAAAGGAAACTAAAACGAAACACAAAAGGGAATTGAGAGGGCTGGTGAAACACAAATTCATGCTATTGATGCGGGAACCAGGCAGCATTGGAAAGAAAGTGAGACTCTAAGGGGCTACTAAACTGGAAGCAAATAAAGGAATCAAGGGAATAGAGTCTTTTAGTAAGGGTGAAGAGCAGTAGTAAAGGGAGTGAGAAAACTATATTACAGGACACTCTGAGACTGGTATTAACATTTGAGTTGTAAGAGATGGAACGTTTCTTGTTAATTACAAATCCAGGTTGTGGTTTTACACATTCAATGTTGATGATATAGGAGTCTTTGAGAGTGAGGGAGTTGGGAATTGGGAATTGGGTAGACATTAAGGGATGCTACCCCTTTTGTGAAAGGTCGCCAGTGTCTGATCTTTCATCTTTGACCCTTATTTTTCTGGAATGATCGTGATGATACTCTCAAGAAGAAATTATCCAGCTCATATTACCTAAATTCCCATTAGCCTTGTTGATAAATCACATCTTAAATCTATTAATTTACAATGATAAATAAAAGTTACAAGGAATCTGAAATGTCCCTGTTGGCCAAATAAGCCCAGTCTCCCTCCAGAAGGGAGACCACAAGATCTAAAGGAAGCTTCGTGTGGATAGTATCCTGGTTGAGGGAGGATGCAAAAGGTCATAAGCTCTTGGTGAAATGAGTGTTCCCTCCACTCCAAGTGCCCCCAAACCAGGTAAGTGGTCAAGGCAGAATCTTCCTGAACATAGCAGGTGACATTGACGAGGGCCCCCTCCAATTATCCTTCTTCTGGACTCTGACATGATTGCTCTACAATTGGCACTTGCCATTACATCATCCTTCCCATTTTAAGAGATTTGTAGAACCTGTTATCACTTCCAAGTTGATAACTTATTTTACACTGATTGCATTTAAGGTTGGCTGCTTCCTAGGAAGACACTTTAATCTTATTAGTATTATGTCATCCTGCAGGATGGGTAACTTCAGGGAAGGTTTCCAATAGCCAGCTGCTTCCACTCACAAATTTCAAGAAGAAAAGATTCCTTTTCAGATCTTGTCCTATTTTGCCCTTTACTCTTTCATGTCCACTTTGGTTCTACAACATCTTAGCTGTTTTCAACCTCCTGGAGACTTTATAAACCAATCAAATAACTAGAGTGCATACTGCTTATGATGTGCAGTTTTCCATAAAAGTCACTGTTTGCATATTGCTTTCACATGTGGAAACATAAGACATCCAAATTGTAAAATAAAGAAGTTTAAATGTTCAGATGAATCTTTGCTAGACAACTTTCATTGGGAAAGCCTTTTTGCAAGGAATATATCAATTAACACCAAATCATCAAATCATTAGAGATAGCCTCAGACAATTTCTTCATTTTGTACTTAATGAAACAAATCCACAAAAGTTAACCTCCTTCCTCAAGGCCATACAGCTAGCACAGTTGCAATTCAGGACAAACAGGAGTGTTCCTATGGCTGTTAAAGTTATATGTGGGGGAACTTGTAACTCTCATCCTCTCCTCCAAATCAGTGCTATCTACCTTTGCATGGAAAATCAGTCCTTGACCAATGTTATCTGGTGAACATCCACTTATTAGGAAAAAATCACGGCGTTAGTTGCCTTGAACATGGTAATTATTAACACCCTCAAACTCACTTTTAAAAGCATCTAAGAGCAAAGCAGGTGAACGTAGATGCACTGACATATGTATCACATATTGTTTTTTTGATTTGAAAACATGTGTACACATCATTATGTCCAAACCAGAAGTCAAGAGAACCTGCACAGCCTACATGGACTTTGGCACAGATCCAATATTTAGGTATGAAGAGTAAAGATAAGCACATTGCCCCTGGAGTATACGAAAGAAGCTTTGTTGACATGGATTTTGACTGAATTAGTTATTCAGGTTGTGCCTGATAAATGCCACAATTGCTGATTTCATGAAAACGTATGAATCAAGACACCATTTAATTTTATCTAACTGAAGAGGAAAAAAGGTTGTCCTTTTAATATGGTCATTTTCCTCCTGTGTACTTTTGTTTAGGTTATCGACTTTAGAAGAGACCAACTCTGCAGCCTTCTTGGTGCCAGCAGAGGGAGCTCAAAGACAAGCTGTGAAGCTGTAGCAACGTGCAGGAAAATGGGGGCTTTGAGGAGGAGGGTGGGAGGGTGCTCAAGAATGTATATCACTTGAAACAAAGACAGCAGCAAAAATAATTGCTAAAAAAGTGCAGAGATGACATAAATGAAGCCAAGTTCAGGAATCTATTAAAAGGGTCATTTTTCAACACCCACGTTTACCCCTCCCACTTCCTTCCATCTGCTGATTAAAATGAATTCAAAAAGGTAATATTAACATCTTTTCCCAGACATATGTGTAGCTAAGCAATTTTGGAAAATTTCTACTTGATTCTTTTTACCATTGCTCCAAAAAAATTCTGAAAATATTTGCTTATAAGATCCAATTAGTTAATTAGAAATTAATTTGAAGTTGGTTTTAGCATACAGTGATTCTTCATCCATCTTTTAATGTTCACATACCTTTATTTTAAGAGGTTTTTCTTTTCCTGAACATACATTTACTCATAAGCTAGATCTAAATAAATTCTGTGGCAATATATATACGGAGTCCTAACTTGAACCATTGTTTTGTAAACTTGATGACTCACATACATTTCATGCATTTATTTATCCAACATATGTTTATTGAGGACCTATGGTATTCCAGATACAGTGCAAGGACCTAGAGACCTACCAAGAAATGTGACAGGGAAACAAACTCTAGTGAGGTTAACAGGTAATAATCAGTCAAACAAGTAAGAAATTGCAGAGCAGTCCTATGAAGAAATTAAGAGGATAATGTGAAAGAGTGACTGGGGTGGGAGAGGGGACGTGTCTCTCTGAGGGGGTGACAGTAGCACCAAAACCTAAATAAGGAGACAGCCATGCAAAGATCCAGCTGGGTTTGGCAAACTTTTGTTTAAAGGGTTTGTGGGTCATATGATAGCTGTTTCAACTACTCAACTCTGTCATTGTAGCACAAAAGCAGCCATAATCAGTAGTAAATGAACAGGCATAGCTGTGTTCCAATACAACTTTACTTATAGAAACAGATCCATGAAACAGGAAGAGTCTTCCAGGCAAAGGGAACAGCAGACTCAAAAGTCTTATATCAGAGATGAGTCTGGTGTTTTCTAGGAACAAAATGTCCAGTGTGGCTGTTGTATAATGAGCAAGGAAAGAGTGACACCAGCTTAAGTCTGAGAGGTAAACAGCGGTCAGATCACAGAGGGCCTTATAAGATTCAAACTTTTAAGACGTTTGAATTGGATTCTAAATATGGGGAGATACTATTGGAGAATTTTAAACAGGTGAGTAACATAATCTGATGTGCATTAAGAAAAACAAACTCCAGCTGCTCTGTGAAAAGTGGACTGCATGGAGGAAGAGTAGAAGTGGAAGGCGAGTTACTAACTAGTCCAAATGAAA
This sequence comes from Hippopotamus amphibius kiboko, assembly GCF_030028045.1. Classification (NCBI taxonomy): domain Eukaryota; kingdom Metazoa; phylum Chordata; class Mammalia; order Artiodactyla; family Hippopotamidae; genus Hippopotamus; species Hippopotamus amphibius. The sequence goes on along the minus strand of NC_080203.1, from coordinate 15,692,844 downwards.
GCTTTGATTAGGGAATAGCAGTTGAGAAGGGCATCAGTGGACAGATTCAGCAAGTGTTTTGGAGATAGAAACAATAGGAATTACTGATGGGCAAGAAAGGGAAAAGGGGGAATCCAGGGTTTTTAACTTGATCCACTGTGTAGGTGGTGATGTTTTTCACTGAGTTGGGAGAGATTATGAGAAAAGCAGGATTTGGGGTAGGATAGAAACCAGAAGTTTTGTCCTAGACATAAAGTTTTATCTGCCTATCAGACATGCAAAGAGGCAATAGGATATACAAGACTGGAACCAGGAGCACAGGTCAAGTTTAAAGATACAACCTATGGGAGTCACTAGACAATATCAAAGCCATATAATTGATGAGCTCAGCTAAGGAGAATGTGTCAGAGAAGAAGAGGACTAGTGCCAAGCCCTGAGGCCCTCAATATTTAGATTATGAACAGAGGAAGATAAGCAGAAATAAGAGGAAATCCAGGAGACTGGGCTCTTCCTGGAAGTTAAATGGAAAAATGTTCCTGGTTGAGAGAGAAGGCAATAGTGGTCAGTCAGTTCCAGTTACTGGTCAAGCAGGCAGCAAGCAGGGAAGCTGAAACCAGAGGACAAGACCTGTTGTGCCTGTTAAGTGGAGAAAATGTATAGGGTATGTTAAGCACCAAATTATCACTGTACTTTTTTTAAAAAACAACATCAATTTTAACACTTTGGAGACAGTGCTGTGCACTCAACCTGTAATGTTCTATTTTAATCATCCTAATTGTTCTCACATTTGTCCCCCAGTGACAAGGCAGTGTTCTTAATTAGAGAATGCCTAGTGCTGTTTTTTTCCATAAGATTGGCCCATCTTATCCAGCTTCCCTCTCCGTTTTCTGTTACCATCTCTAACCTGGAATGAAATGACACAAAACCTTATTTCAAAACCTAAGTGCTGGAATATTTGAAGCCTCAGTCTCTTGAATAAATGAGAAGAGGGGAGAGGAGACCACAGCAGGCATCAGTAAAATGCCTGGCAGGAAAGCAGCATAATTCTGGGTTCGTGAAGAGTATATTTCTTAATTTTAGAATATTTTCATCACTCCAGTACCCAGAGAAGTCATTTTCAACTCCCCTCTCGCCCCAACCCTTGGCTACCGCTATCTGGTGTGTCTGTGGATTTGCCTATTCTGGACATTTCATACAATGGAATCATATAATATGTCTGCCTTCTTTCATTTAGTGTAATGTTTCCAAGGTTTTTCCATGTTGCAGCATGTATTAAAACATTCCTTTTTATGCTCAAATAATATTCCATGGTATGGATGTAGCACATTTTGTTTATCCATTCATCAGTTGATAAACATTTTGGTTGTTTCCATTCGGTGGCTATTAGGAATAAAATTGCTATAAACACTCACGTAGAAGTTCTTGTGTGAACACATGTCTATAGCTCTCTTGGATATGATACTGGGAGTGGGATTGCTGAGTCATATGGGGCCCCCACTGTGCCTGCCCCCTCTGGCCTCAGGGCCTGAGCTCTGGACCCCCTCCCTCAGCTGCCACACCCCCTTCAGCTCCTGAGCACACGGCCTGAGGGGCATTTAGAAGAAAGAACGGCTTGTTAACAGGAGAAGTTCTGTGCCTGATGGTCAGGAGACCCACGACCGGAGGGCAGGGCAGCCTTTCCCCCACTGGCTCCAGTTGCCTCAGGGATGTGAAGCCCACCTCTGTATGTTGGACTTTTGAGGAACTGCCAAACTGTTTCGCACAGTGGCTCCACCGTTTAACATTCCTACCAGCAATGTATGAGGGTTTTAATTTCTCCACATCCTCACTAACACTTATTTTCCATTTAAAAAAGTTATTTTTGTAGCCATCTTAGTAGATGTGAAATGGTATCCCCTTGTAGTTTTGATTTGCATTTACCTGATGACTAATAATGTTGAGCACCTCTTTATGTGCTTATTGACCATTTGTATATCTTCTTTTGAAAAACTATTCAAATCTTCTGCATACTTTCATAGTGTTATTTGTCTTTCTATTGTTGAGTCATGAGTTCTTTATGTATTTTGCATACTAGATCTTTGTCAAATGTATTGCAAATATTTTCTCCCACTCTGTGGGTTGACTTTTTACTTTCCTGATAGTATCCTTTGAAGCACTTTAGAGAAAAAAAAATTTTTATTGGGGTATAGTTGTTTTACAATGTTGTGTTAGTTTCTACTGTACATCGAGGTGGAGTTCCTTGTGCTATACAGCAGATTCTCATTAGTTATCTATTTTATACATATTAGTGTATATATGTCAATCCCAATCTTCCAATTTATCCCACCCCTGCTGAGAAAAATTTTTGATACAGTCCAGTATCAAAAGGTAATGTTTTTACTTTTGTCACTTATTTTGGTGTCATACCTAAGAAATTGTTGCCGAATTTGCGGTCAAGAGATTAACCCATATGCTTCCTTCTAAGAGTTTTATAGTTTTAGCTCTTACATTTAGGTCTTTGATCCATTTTAAGTTAACCTTGTATATGGTATAAGGGAGGGGTCCAAGTTCATTGTTTTGCATATGGATATCCAGTTGTCCCAGCATCATTGTTGAAAAGATTATTCTTCCCACCATTAAATAGCCTTGGTATCCTTGTCAAATAATCAGTTGAGCATGGATGAACGGGTTTATTTCTTGACTCTAAGTTCTATTCACCTGATGTATATGTCTATTCTTATGCCAGTATCAGACTGTTTTTATTATTATAGCTTTGTAGTAATTTTTAAATCAGTAAATATGAATCCTTCAACTTTATTCTTATTTTTCAAGGTTGTTTTATCAGCACCCCTTGTATTTTCATAGGACTCTTAGGATTAGCTTGTCCATTTCTGCAAAAAAAAAAAAAAGACACTTGGAATTTTGACAGATATTGCACTGAATCTCTAGATCAATTTGCAGAGTATTGCAAACTTAGCAATACTAACTGTCCTAATCTATGAATATGGGATAGATTTTCATTTACTTAGGTTTTCTTTAAATTATTTCAACAATATTTTGTAGTTTTCAGAATTGTTTTGCAATTCTTCTGTAAAATGTATCCCTAAATATTATATTCTATTTGAAATTAGACAGGAGTTTAGACTTAACTTGGTAAGCAATAGCAGGTTACTGTAGGTTCAAAGTGGAATAATAACAAAAAATGGCATTTCTGGGAGTTATGGAGATAGGCTGCTTGGATCTCTCTTCAAGAAAGAATTCACCATTCAGCTGCAAGGAATGCATTTATCTGACAGCCTCCACCTATTAGCACATTTGGGTCTGCCTCAGCTGTGCTCTTCTTGGGCATCCCTCTCTCAATGACTGAGTATAGTAAGAGTATTAGGGTTTGGACATCTCCCCCCATCGTGAGATTCCTGTAATGGGAAATTTTTGCTTGAGAGTTCTCCACTGGGTTAGATGAGGCTTTGTGAGATCTGAACCTCAGTCTCTCTCTATCTAATCCTACTTCCTGTCCCTTTTCCTTTCATAAGGATCACATCAGCATCACAGTCTGAAAATTTTCACTACCTACTTCTGCTTACACCTCCTTTTTCCTTTCACAGGCATTACTGCCAATACACCTTTGCATTCCTAACTCTGTTTCAGTATCTGCTTCCCAGAGAGAGCCTAACTCACACCCAGCTGAAGAAAAGGAAATAATAAAGGATATTCAGAGAAAGACAACCTCTTTTAAAAATCTATAATCTCTGTGGGGTCTAATACAGTCCCAGTCAAGATGATACTGTTTTCGATAATAAAAGTCAATTTAGGGACTTCCCTGGTGGCGCAGTGGTTAAGAATCCACCTGCCAATGCAGGGGAAGTGGGTTCAAGCCCTGATCGGGGAAGATCCCATATGCCGCAGAGCAACTAAGCCTGTGCACCACAACTACTGAGCCTGCACTCTAGAGCCCACGTGCCACAACTACTGAAGGCTGTGTGCCTAGAGCCCATCCTCCACAACAAGAAAAGCCACCGCAGTGAGAAGCCCGCACACTGCAATGAAGGGTAGCCCCCGCTTGCTGCAACTAGAGAAAGCCCACAAAGACCCAACGCAGCCAAAAATAATAAATAAATAAATTTTCTAAAAAGTCAATTTAGCTATGCCATAGTTTGAAGGGTGACAGAATATAAGTATAAACAGGCACTTATCAGTGCCATTTTGCTGCCAAATATCAAATGTTGATCAGACACCTATATAAATAAATGGTCCAAATTGCTCTAAGAAATGTTTCATAAGCAAATAGTTAGCCCTTCATTCAAGATATGTGGCTTAAATCCACAAATCCAGCACCTACCTGGCACTTAAACATGTGGTTGAAAAGTGAGGAAAAAACCATCCATCCAGATATTTGGTGTAAAGCAGCCAAACACAAAGTGCAGAATTCAGATGACCATCTGGTTAATTTGGGCCATAAATGCTATCACTCGAGATATTTAACTAATTGAGTTACTTGGCTTCATGAGATAGAAAGAACCTAGAGATCACCAAGGAGGATGTCTACTCTCTATCACAGAATAGAAGCAGAAACTGAGGCCCAAAGGGAGGAAATGACATGCTGAAGGTCACACAGCAAGCTAGTAGCTGAGCTAGGATTAGAACCAAAGTCCATGCAATTTGACAGAGCTCCTTACCTCTCATTTTTGTGGTCACCATACTTGAAGTGTCACTGATTCTGGCATATTCCTGTTACCAGGGAGCTGAATCCAATAAAGTACACTCATCCTCAGTTTTTACCCTGCAACCCAACAGAAAATCTTCTTTTTACATCTTCAGGGATGATCTTTGATATGTGGCAGAATAGAAATCCACTAGAGGTTACACAATTTAGATTATTCAACTCCAAAGAAGAGAAGGCCTTAAGCAACACCATCTGATTATACAATTTGCTGTTATAGAGAATTAATCAAATTCATCCTAGAGGCTCATCTGCTACATGACACACTTATTTTTTGATATCAAAACTCCCTAACAAATTTTAACATAAGAGTTACTCTTGACTTCTTTTCCTAGTAATTTCTGATTTTATTAAACCCCCTAGGCTCCAGAAGTTGAAAATGTGTTGGTTACTAATGTTCAATTTTCCAAAATGTTTCATGTCAAGCTTTCTGGCTCCAAGATGTCAATTCTCTGGCAAGATAGGTCAGCTCCAGGAAGGACAGCAAATTTATTGTTACCTTTGTAGGAAAAAAGAGAGAGCGAGCAGGTACAATAGAATCAGGTGCAATTGGATGTTTCTCCCAAAACACCAGGCTTGGTGATAATTGTATCTTTTAGTGATTCAGTAGCTGGCACTTTCTCTTAGTCATTATTTAACTCATGTTCCAACAAGATATCAGGGAGTACAAGGCTTTATGAAGTACCAAGCTACTGGCCAAGCCTAGCTGTAGAAAATTCTATGACAAGTGAAAGGATTTAGCTTGACTCCTCTGTGTTCTCTCCTTGTCACTTTTGATTGTTGTCTCTGAGGATGATCTTGTGGTTTGAGATTGGCACTGCCTTGAACTGGTGAAACTCGGGCAGCTTGGCAAAGTGAGATAAGCAGAGTTTGGTAATGGCTGCAGCTAATCAGGGCTATAAAAGGCTGTAAAGACCATAGAGATTTATTTCTATATCTACCTTGGATGAGTAAATGCCCTTTCTGGGGAGGTGTAGGTTGGTATATGCTCCTATGTCAAATTTTCCTATAGCAGAATCAGGTTTAAGCGAATTTCAATGATAGTTCACAAGGCGAAACAGTGTATGTGTGCTTGTGATGGCAAGATATTACAAAGGCAACATTCATTCATCAATGTGTGTGTGTATCAGATATTGGGCCAGGCAGTGGGATTATAATACTAAATAAGACAGAAAAGGTATCTCACCTTGGAGAACTTATGATTTAATGGGAAATAGAAACAGACGATTATAATACACTATACATTGATGTGTCCTGTGGGAGTGCCTAGAAAGGACTTGGGGCATGATGAAAGACTTCTTAGAGGAAGCAATATCTACATTAAGACCTAAGGAAGGTGAGAAGTGAGGGACAACAGAGTGTGTGCTCAGTAGGGAGAATGACGTGTACAAAGCAGATAGAGTGAGGAAACGTGGGGAAAAGTCTTGCTAGATGAAGGGACTGAAAGAAGTGATGTGTAGATGGAGCATAACATGTGAAGTAAGGAATAACAAGGCTCTGAGGACTGGTTAATATTCTGAAGAAAAAAGTTAGGACTTTAATATACTGTGTGTATGTCTACTTCAAGGACACTATCTGTGAGTATTCGCCTGATGTGGAACTCTGCACTGGGTACTCTGGGAGCCAGAGCTGTTAGTAATTATTATAGCAAAAAAAATTGATGATTTAACTCTATGAATAGGTGCTATAATTATCCTATCCCCATGTTGCATATGAGAAAACTGTTGAGTAAATGAGTGAAAAATATAGAGTTAGACAGTAAGTACCGTGGACACTCACAAAAAGAAAATGTCACAGGACTTGAGTGCTCAAAGACAGAAGACCTTGAGATGAAAATACAGGACTGTAAAGGAAAGGTCAGAGTTGAATTTTTAACAATAGTCTTAGCAAGACCACATCCCTGAAAGGAGTAATTGTTGCTAGAAACAAGCAGAGACTAATGATGGACTCTTAGAAGATTCATGGTTTATTAGAGAGTGAAAAAGAGAAACCATCAAATGAGAACAAGAGGGAAATTAACCTACAGTGTCCTGGAGTCTAAAGGAGGGAGGACTTTCAAGGAATGTGTGAATGGGCGTGTCATGTAAAACCAAAGGAAGAGGATACTGTGTCCTCCAACGAGGCAGTTTTACTTTTTCTTTTCATTCCTTCCTGAAAAGTACTTTGTAACGAAGTAAATGTAGATAGTTTTCTTGCACTATATGAAAACTGAGATGCAGAAACATGATGTGTTGACAGGTATTGAAGACAACTCTTTGATGTAGTCAGATCCTAGAGATATGTCAGCATTTCCACAGCCAGAAGAGTTTTGGGCACATCACCAGATCATTTCTTTGCAAAAGTATTTCATGTTTTGAAAATAAAATTACTGCTTTATTTCACAAGAAGAAAGAATAATCTTCTGCTCTAATAATTCCTTCTTTCCCCTCCAACAAAAGCCACTTCTCTTTAGTAGAGAAACTCTGGCTCAATGGCATAAGCTTAAGATTCACAAAATGCTTCAGTTAAAGCCACATGTAACTGCTAGTTACATGTTCCTCCTAGAATTAGAACTCAGGAATGTGAAGTTCTAAATTGTGTGCTTTATATTCTGGCGGGCTCTTAACATAAATCAATGTGCCTGCTGCGAGAGCCAGAAGAAGTCTGCAGAGCAGGTCATCTCTGGAGACATTCCGCTTATACCTGAGCCCACTGGCTTCCCTCTGAAATTGGCATCGCCGCCACCGCCAGGGCTCCTGCCACCCAGGCAGGGCGCTACTGCTGAGTCACGCACAGGGGAAGGAGCCACTGTTGTAGCCTCTCTTTTGGCACCTGCAACGAACAAAGGGAGGCCCCTCTGGGCCTGGCTGTCACAGTTGACAAGGGATAGAAAAAGCCCCCTGGAGGGGGTGGGGCGGTGCTGGCCAGGTGTGCCTGCGGCCAAGAGCCAGAAGAAGTTTGCAGAGTGGCCCAGCTCTGGAGACATTCTGCTTACACCCGAGCCTGCCAGCTTCCCTGTGCAACAGGCACCGCCACCGCCGCCAGGGCTCCTGCGACCCAGGCAGGGCGCTACTGCTCACTCACACTCAGGGGAAGGAGCCACTATTGTACCCTCTCTCTCCCCACACACCAGCGCTTACAGACGAACAATAAAGGAAGCTCCACTGGTCGCAAAGTAATACAAAAAGCCCCCAAGGGCTGCCCCTCAGGCGCCTTTGCGCCGGACACCAGTAAAGAACCACACTAAGGCCAGATTTCCTACACCCATGGCCACTGGCATCCCTGCACATTTAGCATCATCCCCAGGGCTCCCACAATCCAAGCAGGGCGCTACTGTTGAGTCACACGCAGGAAGAGGAGCCACTATCAAAGCCTCTCTCCCCCCACACACCTGCATCTGCAGATGAACGATAAAGGAAGCCCTCCCTGAGGCAGACCCACAGAGCTCCAAGGCAGCCTCAGGCCCAGACTCTGGCGGTTAGACCACATGCAGAAGCAGGGACAAAACCAAAGCTGAACACCAGGGACAGGAGGACTAATGAAGAGGTTCTAAAATCTTTCCATCAGATATACATGCTGCAGACTAAATCTCCATGATCAGCTAGGTACACCCTATGTCTCTGGAAAACCTGAGTAGACAGTGAATGTTCCCACAAATGAAAAGCATCTAGCTCTGGCAGCTGTGGACTGTGGAGCAAGCACACACAGGAATGGGGCCAGATCAGAGCCTAAGTGGACCCCATAGGACCCACATCAGGTCCAGAGTCCAACCCAGAGGCAGAGGAGCACCTCTTGGTGAGGTGAAGGTGACCTGTGGCTCAAGGAGTGTACAAGCACACTTGCAGCTGAGACCCCAAGGAAACAGAATTATCATTATTAATTCTATTGATCGGATCCATTCTGTTGTCAGTTCTAGGTTTTTTTTTTTTTTTAATTACGATCTTAGAAGAGGGAGAAAGATGGTGGAGAAGTAGGACGTGGCGATCACCCTCCTCCACACAAATACTTGAGAAACACAGCCACTTGGGGAGTGGCTCCTGGAGAACACCTCCTGAATGCCGGCAGGAGACCTGAGACCGCCAAAAAAGCAAGAGAAATTCCATGTAATCGGGTAGCGCAAAGGAAAGAAGGGGAAAAAAAAAACAGAGACAAAGAATTCTGAGGAGACCGGCGCCTCTGGGAAGGAGCTGTGAGGGGGAAGGCTCCCACACACTGGGAGCCCCCTCGCTGGCGGGGAAGGCCAGGGGGAGCTGCGGAGCCCCCAGAAGAGAGAGCAATGGCAGGTGTGCGGAGGGCAGAGCGGAGCGATCCCCGCACAGAGAAGCCAAGCTGCTCGCCCGCGGAGGGGGTGGGGGCTGGGCAGCGAGGCTGGGACTTCCCAGAGCAGGCCCCAGGGAGAGCGCTGCACGAGAAAAGCCTGGTGGGCTGGTGCGCCAGCAAGATAGGGGGTTTGGGGAAAAACCTGGCACCGATGGAGAGGCAGGGGACTTTTGTCTCAGGGTACTTGGGAGGAAAATCCCTCTCCGCGAGCCCCCAGGAGGCGCGGCGAAGCGGCGTGACTCGAGGCTGCCGGCTCGAAAAGTCCGCAGCTCCGAGCCAGCATCGCGGGCCGCCGGGTCCCGCTGAACGCCCGCCCACCTGCCCGTCGCCCCGTTCCCCCCGCCCGGGCGCCGCGCCGCCGGCCCCAGGGGCTGCTCAGTTGAAACACTAGCCCACCCCGTGCCCCGCCTGCTTCGCACGCAGCTGGGTCCCGCCAAACGTGCTCACCTGCCTTCCACCCCGCTTCCCCGCGGCCCATGCAGCCACAGCCGCCAAGGGTCCTGTAAGGCAAGTTACTGGCCTCACACTCCCGGCAGCAGGGGAAGCCCACCAACGTCTGAGGCCCACTGAACTCTGCTGCTGCAAGCAATCCAGGAGATTTTGCCCACAAAAGGCTTGAAAGACCCTGCACCTGTGGATCAGCTGATTAGACGAGTGTTTCTACAATAGAGACTGCAGACATAGGGGACAACTGGGGACTGTGGGGACAAATAAACACAAGACTAATTCCAGATCACAGTCTGAGCTCTCCACAGTCCTCTCTACAGCAGGGGCGGAGCCATACTTAGAAATATTGGAGGATTTTTTTTTACTATGTTTATCTTGTTTCTGGTTTTAGGTATGTCAGTTAAAGTTTTAATATATAGATATGTGTATGTAAATATGCTTGTAATTAGTATGAGTACTTTCTTCTTTCTTCTCTTTGCTCTCTTGTTTTCTTTTCTCATTGGTTTCTTTTCCTCTTCTCTTTCTGCAAGTGCAAGTGTGCACAGCTCCTTGTGTGATTTTGACCCATTAGAGTTGATTTTACCACCAATCTTGGGGACCTGCCTGCCCTTTCCCTTTCTCCCCTTTTTTCTTTCTTTTTTCCTTCGCTCTCCTCCTACCCCCTTTTTCTCTGTGCCATCCCGCAGATCTCAGCAAGACTACCATATCCTTCCCTACATCCGACCTGAAGTTTCAAGTGAGACCCAAGCACCCTCTTTCACCCCCTCTTGCCTGGGTGAGGAACCAACTCCTGAGAGCAACCCACATGCAAAGTAGGGACCAAAAGACTTGAAGTTTCAGGTGAGACCCAAGCACCCTCTTTCGCCCCCTCTTGCCTGGGTGAGGAACTGACTCCTGAGAGCAACCCACACACAAAGTAGGGTCCAAAACCAAAACTGATGCCCGAGGTCTGCAGGACCAAAGAAGAGAAAGAGAAACAGCCACAGGAGGAGCAGATTTAATGCCCACAATAGGCTTGAAAGACCTTGCACCTGTGGATCACCTGATTAGATGAGTGTTTCTACAATAGAGACTGTAGACATAGGGGTCAACTGGGGACTGTGGGAACAAATACACACAGGACTAATACCACATCACAGTCTGAACTCTCCACAGTCCTCTCCACAGCAGGGGCAGAGCCATACCTAGAAATCTTAGGGGACTTTTTGGTATACTTATTTTATTTCTGATTTTATGTATTTGTTAGTTAAATATTTACTGCACATATCTGCATGTGGATTTGCTTGTAATTGATATGAGTACTCTCTCCTTTCTTTTCTTTGCTCTCTTGTTTTCTCTTCTCATTGGTTTCTTTTCCTCATCTCTTTCTGCAAGTGAAAGTGTGCACATCTCCTTGTGTCATTTTGACTAGAGTTGTTTTCACCACCAATCTTGGGGATCTGTCTTCCCTTTCCCTTTCTTCCCTTTTTTGTTCTGTTTTTCCTTTGCTCTCCTTCTACCTCCTTTTCCTCCATGCTGTGCAGCTTCCAGGGTCTTGGTGCCCCAACCAAGGCCAAACCTGGACCTTTGAGACAGGAGAGTGAAGTCTAGGACATTGGACAACCAGAGAACTCCTGACCCCATGGAATATTAATCAGCAAGTGCTCCCCCAGAGTTCTCACTCTCAACAACAAATTCCAAACCCAATCAAAGGTCAGCAACCTCTAGTGCTTGACACCTCAAGCCAAACAGAACAGAGATAAGAGGAATTTCTACTAAGCAGAATAGGGAAAGGAGACAGCAAACATGATAAATTAGACAAAATGAGAAAACAAAGAAACACCTTACAGGCAAAGGAGCAAGATAAAAATCCACAAGACCAAATAAATGAAGAAGAAATTGGAAATTTTCCTGAAAAAGAATTCACAGTAATGATAGTAAAGATGATCCAAAAATCTCGATAACAAAATAGAGAAAATACAAGAAACAGTTAAGGACCTAGAAGAACTTAAGAGCAAACAAACAGTAATGAAAAACACAATAACTGAAATTAAAAATACTCTAGATGGTATAAACAGCAGATTAACTGAGGCAGAAGAACGAGTAAGTGAGCTGGAAGATAGAATAGGGGAAATAACTGCCACAGAGCAGAAAAAGAAAAAAAGAATAAAAAGAATGGAAGACAGTCTCAGAGACCGTGGGGACAACATTAAGTGTACCAACATTTGACTCATAGGCATCCCAGAAGAAGAAGAAAAAAAGAAAGGGTCTGAGAAAATATTTGAGATTATGGTGGAAAACTTCCCTCATACAGGAAAGGAAATAATAAACCAAGTCCAAGAAGCACAGAGAGTCCCATTCAGAATAAACCCAAGGAAAACACACTGAGGCACATATTAATCAAACTAACAAAAATTAAACACAAAGAAAAAATATTAAAAGCAGCAAGAGAAAAGCAACAAATAACATATAAGGGAAAACCCATAAGGATAACAGCTGATCTCTCTGCAGAAACTCTGCAGGCCAGAAGGCAGTGGCAGGATATACTTAAAGTCTTGAAAGAGAAAAACCTACAGCCAAGAACACTCTACCCAGCAAGAATCTCATTCAGATTTGACAGAGAAATCAAAAGCTTTCCAGACAAGCAAAAGTTAAGAGAATACAGCACCACCAAACCAGCCTTACAACAACTGCTAAAGGAACTCCTCTAGGCAGTAACACAAGACAAGAAAAAGATCTACAAAAACACACCCAAAACAATTAAGAAAATGGTAATAGAAACATACATGTCAATAATTTCCTTAAATGTAAATGGATTAAATGCTCCAACCAAAAGACACAGACTGGTTGAATGGATACAAAAACAAGACCCTTCTATATGCTGCCTACAAGAAACCCACTTAAGACCTAGGGACACATACACACTGAAAGTAAGGCGATGAAAAAAGATATTCCATGCAAATGGAAGTCAAAAGAAGCCGGAGTAGCAATACTAATATCAGACAAATTAGACTTTAAAGTAAAAATTATTACAAGAGACAAGGAAGGACATTCCATAATGATCAAGGGATCAATCCAAGAAGAAGATATAACAATTGTAAATATCTATGCACCCAACAGAGGAGCACCTCAAAACATAAGGCAAATGCTAACAGCCATAAAAGGGGAAATTGACAGTAACACAATAATAGTAGGAGACTTTAACACCCCACTTACACCAATGGACAGATGATCCAAACAGAAAATAAATAAGCAAACACAAGCTTTAAATGACACATTAGATCATCTCGATTGAATTGATATTTATAGGACATTCCATCCAAAAACTACAGAATACACTTTCTTCTCCAGTGCACACGGAACATTCTCCAGGATAGATCACATCTTGGATCACAAATAAAGCCTCAGTAAATTCAAGAAAATTGAAATTATATCAAGCATCTTCTCTGACCACAACGCCATGAGATTAGATATCAATTACAGGAAAAAAATTGCAAAAAATACAAACACATGGAAGCTAAACAATACGTTACTGAACAACCAAGAAATTATTAAAGAAATCAAAGAAGAAATCAAAAATACCTAGAAACAAATGACAATGAAAACACAATGACCCAAAACCTATGGGAGGCAGCAAAAGCAGTTCTAAGAGGGAAGTTTATGGCAATACACTCCTACCTCAAGAAACAAGAAAAATCTCAAATAAACAACCTAATCTTACACCTAAAACAATTAGAGAAAGAAGAACAAAAAAAACCCCAAAGTGAGCAGAAGGAAAGAACTCATAAAGATCAGACCAGAAATAAATGAAAAAGAAATGAAGGAAACAATAGCAAAGATCAATAAAACTAAAAGCTGGTTCTTTGAGAGGATAAACGAAATTGATAAACCAGCAGGAAAAAAAGGGAGAAGATGCAAATCAACAGAATTAGAAATGAAAAAGGAGAAGTAACAACGGACACCACAGATATACAAAAGATCATAACAGACTACTATAAGCAACTATATGCTGATAAATTGGATAAACTGGAAGAAATGGATAAATTCTTAGAAAAGTACAATCTTCCAAGACTGAACCAGGAAGAAATAGAAAACACGAACAGACCAATCACAAGTACGGAAATTGAGGCTGTGATTAAAAATCTCCCAACACACAAAAACCCTCGCCATATGGCTTCACAGCCGAATTCTATCAAACATTTAGAGAAGAGCTAACACCTATCCTTCTCAAACTCTTCCAAAATATAGCAGAAGGAGGAACACTCCCAAACTCATTCTACGAGGCGACCATCACCCCGATACCAAAACCAGGCAAGGATGTCACAAAAAAAGAAAATCACAAGCCAATATCATTGATGAATGTAGATGCAAAAATCCTCAACAAAATACAAGCTAACCGAATCCAACAGCACATTAAAAAGATCATACACCATGATCAAGTGGGGTTTATCCCTAGAATGCAAGGACTCTTCAATATATGCAAATCAATCAATATGATACATCATATAAACAAATTGAAGGATGAAAACAATATGATCATCTCAATAGATGCAGAAAAAGCATTTGACAAAATTCAACATCTATTTATGATAAAAAAAAAACTCTTCAAAAAATGGGCATAGAAGGAAATTACCTCAACATAATAAAAGCCATATATGACAAACCAACAGCCGACATCATTCTAAATGGTAAAAAACTGAAAGCATTCCCTCTAAGAACAGGAACAACACAAGGGTGCCCACTCTCACCATTTTTCTTCAACAGAGTTTTGGAAGTGTTAGCCACAGAAATCAGAGAAGAAAATGAAATAAAAGGAATCCAAATTGGAAAAGAAGAAGTAAAATTGTCACTCTTTGCAGATGACATGATATTATGCATAGAAAACACTATAGATGCTACCAGAAAACTGCTAGCACTAATTGATGAATTTTGTAATGTAGCAGGATACAAAATTAATGCACATAAATCTCCTGCATTCCTATACACTAACAATGAAAAAGCAGAAGGAGAAATTAAGGAAACTCTCCCCTTTACCATTGCAACAAAAAGAATAAAATACCTTGGAATAAACATGCCTAAGGAGGCAAAAGACCTGTATGCAGAAAACTATAAGATGCTGATGAAAGAAATCAAAGGCAATATAAGCAGATGGAGAGACATACCATGTTCTTGGATTGGAAGAATCAACATTGTGAAAATGACTATACTACCCAAAGCAATTTACAGATTCAATGCAATCCTGATCAAATTACCAATGGCATTTTTCACAGAACTAGAGCAAGAAATTTTATGATTTGTATGGAAATGCAAAAGACCCCGAATAGCCAAAGCTATCTTGAGAAGGAAAGACGGAGCTGGTGGAATCAGGCTCCCTGATTTCAAACTATACTACAAGGCCGCAGTGATCAAGACAGTATGGTACTGGCACAAAAACAGAAATATAGATCAATGGAACAGAATAGAGAGCCCAGAGATAAACCTGCACGCATATGGGCACCTTATCTTTGACAAAGGAGGCAAGAATGTACAATGGAGAAAAGACAGCCTCTTCAATAAGTGGTGCTGGGAAAATTGGACAGCTACATGTAAAAGAATGAAATTAGAACACTTCCTAACACCACACACAAAAATAAACTCAAAATGGATTAAAGACCTCAATATAAGGCCAGACACTAGAAAACTCTTAGAGGAAAACATAGACAGAACACTCTACATCATACATCAAAGCAAGATCTTTTTGACCCATCTCCTAGAATCGTGGAAATAAAATCAAGAATAAATAAATGGGACCTAATGAAACTTAAAAGCTTTTGCACAGCAAAAGAAACCATAAACAAGACAAGAAAACCCTCAGAATGGGAGAAAATACTTGCCAATGAAGCAGCGGACAAAGGATTAATCTGCAAAATATACATGCAGCTCATGCAGCTTAATACCAAAAAAGCAAATAACCCAATCCACAAATAAGCGGAAGACCTAAGAAGACATTTCTCCAAAGAAGACATGCAAATGACTAATAAACACATGAAAAGATGCTGAACATTAATCATGAGAAATGCAAGTCAAAGCCAGAATGAGGTATCACCTCACACCGGTCAGAATGGCCATCATCAGGAAAATCTAGAAACAATATATTCTGGAGAGGGTGCGGAGAAAAGGGAACCCTCCTGCACTGTTGGTGGGAATGTAAATTGGTACAGCCAGTATGGAAAACAGGATGGAGGTTCCCTAAAAAACTAAAAATAGAACTACCATATGACCCAGCAATCCCACTCCTGGGCATATACCCAGAGAAAACCATAATCCAAAAAGAAACATGTACCATAATGTTCATTGCAGCACTATTTACAATAGCCATGACATGGACTCAACCTAAATGTCCATCCACAGATGAATAAGATAAAGAAGATGTGGCACATATATACAATGCAATATTCCTCCACCATAAAAAGGAATGAAATTGAGTTATTTGTAGTGAGGTTGATGGACCTAGACTCTGTCATACGGAGCGATGTAAGCCAGAAAGAGAAAAAAAAAATACTGTATGCTAACTCATATATACAGGATCTTAAAAAAATGATACAGATGAACCCAGTGAAAAGGCAAAAATAAAGATGCAGATGTAGAGAATGGACTTGAGGACACGGGGTGGGGAGGTGAAGGGCACCTGGGATGAAGTGAGAGAGTAGCATTGACATATATACACTACCAAATATAAAATAGATAGCTAGTGGGAAGCTGCTGTATAACACAGGGAGATCAATTCGATGATGGGTGGTGACTTAGAGGGCTGAGATCAGAGGGTGAGAAGGAGTCATGGGAGGGAGGGGATATGGGGATATATGTATAAATACAGCTGATTCACTTTGTTGTACAGCAAAAACTGGCACAACAGTGTAAAGCAATTATATTCCATTAAAGAGCTTAAAAAAATAAATCAAATTAAGAAGAAATTAATCCTTAAAATAGAAGTTCTCTTGAATTCATTCTTTCCCAAATGATTAACATATCATTTGGATTCTTAAGGAGCCATGACATTTTAGTGAACAATTCCTAAGTTATCATGAACCAGGCTGCTTGGTCCAAAGATCTTTGATGCCACATACTAAACCACAGAAGAATAGGTCAGGAATATTACAACCCAAGTTTGCTTTTTTTACTTGATAAGCTGCAACTTGTAGCTTGAGAAGCAGTACCTTATGTAAAGAAATTTATAAATGTCAAAATTTCCCCATAACTTTAATGGCGGTGCCCCTACACGTGTGCCTATTTGAATCTAGCCAACACTTGCAAGGATAAAGGGAATGTACGCCATTTCAACTAACTAAACTAATGGAATTTTTGTTTTCAGATACTTTATCTTCATGTAGACATGGTCTGATAAACACATTTTCAGTGCAAAAAAAAAATTTAAAGATGCAGAATGATGAGAACAAAGGAAGGCTAAAAGAATAAAAGGAAACCAAGAGAAGGTTGAGGCATTCTCTTAGTCTGTCTGACCTTCTACTTAGGTGGCCACTGGAAAAGGTCAAGTCTCTTTCTCTAGACACAAGTGAATCTGATTTAAATGGCGATATTGGATTTTTCAGATCACTGCAGAATGGCAATCATGCTATTCAAATGATTCATTTCTTTTGTTGACTCCACTTTGTCTTCTAATCTTTATATAACTGAATAGCAAAAGAAAGCTCCTTAAATAATGAAAGGAACTTCAAACACACACAGGGACTATTTGTTTTTCTCTGCCCACCAGCTGTAAACTTCACATTAACCCTAGCTAGCCAGGTCTCAAAAATGCTATATTAGTTATACGGATAATTTATGGGGAAAGGAAGAAAGTCTAGGTCTACTTTCTAGGTTCCTCTTTCTGTGAGAGTGATGCATAGGGGACATTGTCTACAGAGGGGTCACATAGTGAGGTTAAGCGAAGGAATATGTAATAGTTGTTTTGTGTGTCCCCAGACTCCCACATCAAGAATGAGGCATCCTAGCATTTCCCTGGCAGCACAGTGGTTAAGAATCCGCCTGCCAATGCAGGGGACACGGGTTCAAGCCCTGGTCTGGGAAGATCCCACATGCCGAGGAGCAACTAAGCCTGTGTGCCACAACTACTGAGCCTGTGCTCTAGAGCCTGCGAGTCACAACTACTGAGCCCATGTGCCACAACTACTGAAGCCCGCGCACCTAGAGCCTGTGCTCCACAACAAGAGAACCCCCTGCTCTCTGCAACTAGAGAAAGCCCCCACACAGCAGTGAAGACCCAGCACAGCCAATAAATAAAGAGAGAAAAAAAAGAATGAGGCATCCTAACTACAGAGTGTTAGCTATTTCCAAGCTGAGTTTCTCTCTGAGAATCGCCATCATCCAAAGAGTATTGCCTCACCCAAGGTGATTCTTGCTCCCCAGGAACAGCCCACATCCAATGCCTGACAATGTGGATGTACAAATCCAGAACTCCTTATGTTGGTTCAGGACAACTCAAAAGATCCATCCCAGCTCTAGAACTCCGCATAGGATCAGTTGAGATCTCTGTTGCAACTGCATCTCAGTAGACCCTCTCTCTGCCAAATCCTGCTTCCTCTACTCCTTTGTAGTGCTGTTCCACCTAGGAAAACTCCTGCACACAGATTTTCATCTTGAGGTCTGTTTATTGGGAATTTGGGGCTAAGACAGAGTGAGAAAGTAGAGATGTTGCTCTCTAGCAGCAGAAGAAGGCCTCTAAGGAGTTGATGTTCTTCCTTTCTTCTGTGTTAGTTGTAAAATACCATATTCCTGGCCTACTAATTTCAGGCTAGGGGTTGCTGAGACTTTACCAGTACAGAGTGGATTTCTGATGTATATATACTTTGCCATATTTAGCGTGACTGCATTGGGATGAATGAAATACCTTCTGACAGCTCAACTGAATTGACTAATCAATTCAGTTAAGATGGTAGACCCACCCAACTGTGTAGATAACAGTCAAAGAAAAGTGAGTAAAATTGGACTGGGGAATTTAAAAATAATGACTAAAGACTTATGTGACTCATAAATTTGAAACTTCTTTTCTCAGTAGAGTGAGTGATTAAATAAAGGGCTGATGTACAGAGAAGAGGAATGTATTAGTGGAGGTGCTGAGACAGGCATTATTGATTAGTACATAAGCTATTACACTTGCACTTTCAAGTAATCCAGGATGACCAATAAGGGACAGGAATGTTTTGTACCTTAGTTTGATTATTTTTAAAACAAGAGATTTTGACAAGTTCAGTGAGTTACAACCTTCTCACAACCAAAGCCTCTTTTAAAAAAATCCCTATCCCCACCCCAATAATACCATAGACTCCATGATTTGAAACATTAAACCCACTATACAAACTGCTTTTTATTAAGTAATAATTTATTTTCTTATATTTAGGTGAGTAGATATACAGGGATCTGTCAATAAGAGCTTCTGATGAATGTGAGGTAACCACACATTAAACCACATTAAGCTCATAAAACTCCAGCCCAACACAAAGACACTTGATGTTCTAGTTAGCCTGTGCAGCTTTATTTTGAGAAGCTAGAGTTTCCAATGAAAAATAGATCCAGATATCCCATTATTGGCTTAGAAAACCTATAGGAACCCCAGGACTTCAGATTGAAACATACGATTTTACCTTGAAAGTCCCTCTCAGGTCTAATGTTCTATGTTTTATGAGATTTCCAAATTATGTTTCATTTTAGCAATTTATTTTTACCCATTTTTGTTCAATTATGAAAAGTCACATCTGATTCTGAGCTTTTATAAATCCAAGAAGTAATTTCCTTGTCAATTGGTTATACAGAAAATTTTAGTATAATTTTTATAATTGTCTAATTAGAGGTGAGAATCAGAAGTTCATTATAACAACCTACAAGACAGCTGGTATCAACAAAGTCACAGTGACCTTCTTCTCTTATTATAATTCATCCATGGGACCCAGAAATCTGGGATTCATTATTCTAGCAACATAAATGATACCTTCCAGTGTATGAGTCCTGCCCACAAAGCCAATTCTTTGAATAAACAGTCACATCTGTCATCTGAGTTCTATCTGCAATTCCACCTGATTTCATGGGTTTCTGTGTTTGTAAATGAAAAAGGAACATCATCTATCATCCATCAGGGTCAACATACATTTTGTATAGACATGGAAAACATTTGGCCCTGGCCTGACAGGAAAGTGATGGGATAGATTATCTGTACTTATTGGCATGACTGGTGCAATTTACTGGCATGCCTGAGGAATTCCCAACCAATATGCAAAACATCTCCGTTTATGGACAAGATGGCTTTATCATGCAGTAGCAGGGAGGCTTGGCTGAAAGGAAAGTCAAAGTCTCCCTTCTAACTGCCTAGCTCCACACTACAAATATCAGCCCGAGTGTGAAAATTAAAATCTTATTTGATTCTAAGTAACATTCCACTTTGGTGAGGGAAGAGTCGAGACATGCCACATGTTAAATAATGATGACATATTAATTACTCTGTTGAAAAAAAATGACTGAAGTCACGGAAGGACTGCAGAGAGCTTCTTGGGCTACTTTAAATATACTTCTACAGTGATAAAAAATATATGACATTAAAATAGGGTGCAGTTTTGATTCCTCTGATTGTTGTTTACCTGAATTCATCAAATGTTAATCAGTTTAGAAATGCATCCAAAGCCATGTTCAAAGACGAATGCAGTCACATCACATATGCAGGTTTCTGCTATTTTGGAATTTACTTGACATCAATGCCTTGATTAATGTTTTTGCTACAATGCAGAGGTGGTACAGAATGCTTTTTGTGACTTTATAAGCACCACCTCTGTTAAATTGCTTCCTGTCTAGATGCGTTAGCTTTCTGGGAGACTATCACTGTCATTTAGACTCCATGAATTTAGTAATCTTGGATTTAGGATGACTTACAGCTAACAGAACTGTGATTCTCTGTGCTTGAAAAATACTCAGGCTTCTTCTTTACTTATTTATATGATGTTTGGAGGGCAAACTTCTTTATTCTGTTCTTAGGATTCATTCAGATAGCATCTCAGAGGCACTGGGGACCAGGCACCTTTTTTATTCTATCACAGTTTCAGCAGAAGGAGGGGTAACAACTGTGGTGTACTGAAAGGCACACTGGAGCGGAAATTAAGAAAGCTGCTTTAGCAGCAGTACTAACTTGCTCTCGGAATGAGGGCAATCACTTCATTCTCTAGGACGTGGTTCTCCGATCCATCAAGCGATAGGCCCAGGGGCATGGGAGGAGAAGGAGGTTCCCTTTTATTGAGAGTTTTCTATGTATCAGACACTTTGAAAATGCTTTAGTATATTATCTCATTTGGTCTTCACAACTCCCCTAGGAGGTAGACACTAGCGTCTTCCCATTCACAAAGGAGGAAGATGAGGCTCAGAGAAACTAGAATTTTCAAATATCGCTCAACAGAACCCTCAGAGTTCATAAAGGTGCCTCTGGAACCCTCGAGGTAGTGAGAGTGTAGATACCTTGACCCTCAATTTCAATCAAATCTACTTTGTTTTTATAGGTTGTATTATATTGAGCTTCCCTGTAAATTTTTCTTTGTATTCTCGATTTTGCCACAGAAAGACAGTTGAAAATGTTGAGTAATCCCAAAGATGCAGTCTGTCTCCAACATTCTGCACAATGTCCAGATATGCCAAGAAAATACAAAAAGGTAGGCATCTGCCAGGTATTCTCATCAGAGATCGATTTCTCACATGAGTTTAAATAGTCCATGTTGTTCTTGCTCTTACTATAGAAACAGGCATTTCTGAGCTTCCTATGACTCATGGTGTTTTGACTTCTACACAGAAAGCCAGGTTGGTGTGGACAGGGCCAGGATGAAATGCACATGTAGCATGGCTGGGTAAATTTATTCCTTCAATTCAATTATCCTGAGCAAAGCAAAACAAAGGGTGATTTCAAAGGGTGAAATCAGGACTGTCCCCAATTTTCTAAGTCACTTGAGGCAGAGGTGAGCTATTAGGCTTGCCCCACTTAGATGAGGCCTGGGCAATTTCCAGTTCCCCAGCTAATTAGGCAGCCCCTACCCCTCTGTGGAAGTTTCCAATACGGCATACTGTCATAAAAAAGAGTAAAGCACCCTGTCTTGGCTATGAAATCACTCAAAATTACAGTTTAGTTTCACTTTAGCATTCTTTACCATCCGCCTCTGTCCAAGTTTCCTGCTAAAGAACAATGTAAAAGGAAAATCTCATAAGAGAATGAGATTTAGAGCCACCCAATGAACTTTAAAATGCCTTCCTGATCAATAAGACTTTTTTGAAAAGCATTAGGCAAACAAAACCACCCAATGTTACAAATTAGTTTGTACCAAAGCTGGGAAGGTGACCTGGCACCACATCAGTGTGCTACTTCCTCCATACAGGCAGTGCCTTCTGCCATCAGGAGCATCACTGTCCTTGTGACCCCCCGTCACGGCTCAGGGTTCTTTGGCCTTCTCTCCCTCCCATGGCCCTACACCCTGGGTATAAGGGTGAAGAATAAGAGTCTCCTTACTGGGCTTTAGTAATAATCTCTTGCTGTTGGTGTTTTATAGTCTCCAGAGTATTATGACAGCAATGTTTTTCTCTTATTTCTCCAAAAAAATTTCTTTGTGGAAGTGATATATGTGTTCACTATGTCTTGATTGTGATGATGGTTTTGTATACATATCAAAACTCATCAGATTGTATAATTGAAATATGGGCAGTTGATTGTATATCAATTATACCTCAATCAATCTGTTAAAATGTTTATTGGATGCTTCCCCTGTGCCAGGAACTGTACCTGATACTGGAAAGACAGAGATAAATAAGACCCCACAATTTCATCCTGTCTGGTTGAACCATGTGAAATTGCTGTTTGTATATGTGAAAAATCGACAAATATTGGTAATGTTTCAACCTAAGTCAACAATTGCAGTCACCATGAGATAGGCAACGTGGGTATTAATACCAATTTACAGATGAAGAAATTGGGGCTCACACAGAGAAGGTGACTTACCAGAGGACACTTGCTCTGGAATTTGCATGACTTAGTCACCCTTTGTCTGGGTTGTCTGGCCTGCGTATACTGAGAAGGGTAACTCACCCAGGGCTGGACATATGGACCATTCATCAGAGTTGAAGAGTAAACTCTGGGCATGAGTTTATTGTGATTTCTATGTTCCAAGTGGCCCTCGTAGGTGCTACTCCTGAGGCAATTTTAAGTAGCCACTGGGCCCCAGGGAGCTATCCTGTTCTCCATCTTGACATTGGGCTCTTTGCTGAGGTACTCTTCTGCTTGGGATTGTGTGTGGGTCTCAGGAGCTTGCCTCCATTTGTTGCAACCTCACATACCTTTTGGTGTTCTGGTTTCCACTCATCACCTGCTTTTTCACTCTATTCCCAAATGAACTTTCTTGGCCTCTGAATTTCATTTCACAATGGCCCAACTATAGTTTTCCTGCCCAATAGTGAATATTACCCTCTAATTAGAAACAGTGCCTTCAAGATTAGGGGCTAGAGGGTCCTCAAGACATCGCAGTATAATAACTATTTGTTAAATAGTTTTTGAGTTCATGAAATGATTCTTTCCATCAGTGGATATTTATTATCTATTCTTATTGAGTTACTTTCCATAAAATGGGGACAATGATAACCCTCTAATTAATGGACCTGATTCAAGCATTAAATGAGACAATCTATGCAGACAACTTAGAACAGTGCATCGTACATAGTTAAGAGTCAATAACATTAGCTAATATTACTATACACACAACATTTACATGAAATGGTCAGTCCATGGGTAGGGGTTGGGGTAGAATAGGATTAAGGACAAAACAGAGATGGATAACACAAAGCTACTGCCTGCAAGGAACTTGCAATCTATCATCTAATTTTAGTATAAAGGTATAATGTGATTATTAAAATTTTATATTTAAATTTATTTATTTTATTGGCTGTGTTGGGTCTTCGTTGCTGCACACGGGCTTTCTCTAGTTGCAGTGAGTGGGGGCTACTCTTCATTGTGGTGCGCTGGCTTCTCATTGCGGTGGCCTCTCTTGTTGCAGAGCACAGGCTCTAGGTGCATGGGCTTCAGTAGTTGCGGCACATGGGCTCAATAGTTGTGGCTCACCGGCTTAGTTGCTCCGCAGCATGTGGTATCTTCCTGGGGCAGGGATTGAACCCGTGTCCCCTGTATTGGCAGGAGGATTCTTACCCACTGCGCCATGTAGGAAGCCCTGATTATTAAAATTTAAAAAAAGTATACTAGAGGAAAGGTGAAATTCCAAGTTAGGAATAGGGGATTAGGGACAACATCACGGGGAGTGTGGCATTTGAAGAGGCCCCTGAAGGACAAGACAGCTTTTGACATGAGAGATGGGTAGGAATGGAGTGTATGAAAGGCAAAGGGAACCACATGGGCAAAGGCACAGTGGTTGGAAAGTGTTCCTGGACATTTGGAGGAAAGACAAAATAGATATCAAAGGAGGTGAAGCTATAGAGGAAAGCTAAGGCCATATTTCCAGTGGATTTTAGTGTGGAGGCACACAAGTAACTGCCAAGGTCACTTTGTTCATTCTGAGCCCAGTGTAAAGTGCAGCTGGGTGTTTGTTGCAACTAGCGATGAAACTGATTCAGAAGCTAACCGTGATGGGTAGCCCTAAAATTTGCCTGTTTTTGAACCACGTGATAAGATGCTATAAGAAGAACACAGCATCACTTGTGTGATATTGCTGCCAAATATGTACAACTTGAATCTAATAATGGGGTCACATCAGACAAACTCAGAAGGAAGGGCATTCTATAAACTAGCTGGAAATATTCAAAAGTGACAAGATCTCAAAAAGTCAAAGAGGGGCTGTGTAGGAAGGAGACTAGAAAGACATAACAACTAAAGATGACACAGTTCTGAACTGGATCCTTTTACTATAAAAGACATTATTGGGACAATTGGGGAAGCTTGGATGGGATCTAAGGATTAGACTATAGTTATGTATCAGTATTAATTTCCTGTGTTTCCAATATTAATTTTGATGGTCACATTGCAGTTACATAGGAGAATGCCCTTGCTTATAAGAAATACTAAAGTATTTGATGGCAGTGAGGAATCAGGATGGCAATTGCTTTCAAATGATTCAAGGGAGGAAAAAACCCTTGTACTATATTTACTGTACCTGAGACTTTTCTATAAGTTTGAGAATCCTTCAAAAATACATACAAAATTACTAAAATAGATTCCTCAGGGGAAAAAATAAGATTAAAATAAAGTTAGCAAGTTATCTTTAAAAAAAAATGCTGTTGACTGGTTGCCATGGTTTTTTGGAGAGGCCCCTTAGATTGCTAGCCATATGTGTGTAGGATGTAGTCCAGGAGGCCAGCATGGTGGAGAGTGCTGTGCCTTTGGAGGGGCCACACAGAGAGAAGCAGTATCTGGGAATGGTCTGCTGCTTTGGACCCTTTAGTCGTATATTGTGAGCTTTGGCCCCCTCTCCTCGCTATATGAAATCGAGGGCAGAGAAAAATAAAATGTGGCTCAATAAGAATTTGCTAATTGATACAGATGAAGGGGTTTGCAAGGCAGAAATAGAGACACAGATGTAGAGAACAAACATATGGACACCAGGGGGGAAAGTGGGGGGTAAGGTGGGTGGGATGAACTGGGAGATTGGGATTGACATATATACACTAATATGTATAAAATAGATAAGTAATAAAAAAGTGTTCAACTTGCAAAAAATAAAGCATATTAAAGCACTAAAAACAAGAATTTGCTAATTGACACGTGGGCGGCTCTTGCTCTGCTTGTAAGAAACATTAGCAGGTGTATTTATGCCCTACCTTATACATTTTGATAAGCCCTATGGGAACCTAGAAAATAATTTATCATGCCTCTGCTCTTTACCCCAGCATAATGAGAAACAAGGTCTGGATCAATAGTTGAAATGCGCAGGGACCACCTACTTAAAGTGAGGTTTCAGCAGGCTAATTCCTCTTTCAGCACGGTTAGGGGTTGTCCATGTCTTCGAAACCTGTCGCAAAGCAAATAAAGTATAGAACATTGTCAATCTCTGCTATATACTCCAGTCACTGCCAGAGTCTCTTCCGCTACCACTACTGCCACAGCTACAACCTGCCACCCAAACAGTGACAGCACCTTTCTGAAAAGCCCAAGACGTGTGCTTGCTTGCCCAGTTGGCTGAATCACCTCTTGATATGCAGCCTATGGAATTCCAAGGGCCAATGAGTTAATCCCTCAGCCAGTTGCCTGTTAAGCACTTTAAATAATTTATGCTAACATTTTATGTGCTTATTGTATGCCAGGCACTATGCTATGTGCCTTACATGTATTAATCATTCATTTGATTGTCATAAAATCTTATTAGGCGGGTGCTATTTTTATTCTTAATTTTATAGATAAGGATGCTGAGATTTGGAGAAGGAAAGTGATTTGCTCAATGTCACACATCTCTTAAGTTGCAGAGCTGGGATTTGATCCCAGATTGATTTAACTCCAAAGCCAGTCTCTTGGCCACTTTGCTACACTGTCTTTCAGGCCGCTTAGTCGTACCAACCAAATTATATACAGATCACAACACCTCAGTCTAGTTCAGACTTTCAAGGCAGACTGTCACCTGCTAGTGAGACCTTGGGCAAGATACTTCAAGTGTCTGTGCCTCAATGTCCTCACCTATAAAATGGGGATAACATTATCCACCTCCTAGGTGGTGGCAAGGATTAAATGAGTTAATGTAGGTAAAGCACATTTAGAACAACACCTGGTACAGGGCAAGCACATAATGGTTGGTGCTATTATTTAAATCAGAATGCGCCACGGGGAATGCTGTGTCCGCTGAAACAACATCCGGATGGTGCTAGCCTAACCAACCATGGTAATCCTGGTAGGCAGAGATTACTTTTTGCTCTCAACATCAGTGTAATGTATTTAGGAGTTCTGCTCTAGTCACTGTCTGTCTCCTATATGAATAGAGACACTTTGTTTTTCCCTATAAATCATTTAATCCACGAGTATTATGGAGAAACTAGTAGCTGTTTCAGCACTGTACTAACAGTGAGACTATTGCAAAAGAAATATGAGATAGGAGCTCTGCCTCCAAAGAACCAGCAGTCCAGTGGAAGAGACTTGTGCGGCATACATGACAGTGAGGAATGCGGGGCAGTATGTAATGACGTGCTCAATGATACAGTACTTATTTGAAGAGACGTGAGAACTCAGCAGACAGAAAAGAGGTGAATTGGAATCAATATTCACATCTAAATCAATTGATGAGAATATTCACTCCTACAACATGCAGCAGAGCTCTCTGTTTGCATGTTCACCAAAGCCAGAGTCAGCCTAGCCTAGTGGGCGTTGGGGCAAATGTCACCTAGTCACCCAGAAACTCCCTGTTCGTTGTCAGACCTGTGTCCTAGCCAGCTACTTTCACTATTTACTTCCTTACCCTGTGTTCTTTTTCTTAATAGCATGTATTACTATCCGACTGGACCATATATATTGACTCATTTTGTCCTTGTCCGTCTCTCTCACTGGATTCTCAGATCCTTGATAGTGGGAACTTTGTTGTCTTCACTGCTCAATCCCCCGGCCCCACGAGAGAGCCTAGCTCACAAAATATTCTTTGGGACAGAGGAATAAACCCGTACCAGACCTGCTATCTCCAGTTTTCTCGTTTGTTCTGAGGCCAGACTGTCTCCAGTGCTGCTGCAGATAAATAAAATAGCTGCTGTTTGAGACTTCCTATTGGCCAGGCTGGGTAATATTCTCCACACAACCACCCCATGAAATCAAGAATGTTATTCTTTCCAGCCTACTAATGCAGCCACTGAGGCCTAAAGACATTATGTACCTTGTCCAGTTTCACATACTTAAGAAGTCATTGACTTTCAGTAAGGGCTGACCTTATGCTCTCTGGCTTTAATCTTATGACAACTTCTAGCAGTATTGGGACATGCCCAGAATTTGACTTTTTTTTTGGCTGCTCTGCACGGCTTGTGGGGTTTTAGTTCCCCAACCAGGGACTGAACCCGTGCCCTTGACTGTGAGAGCATGGAGTCCTAACCACTGGACTGCCAGCGAATTTCCAGACATGCCTAGAATTTGAAGCAGAGAAGTATAACCCTAAAGAGGCAGAAGTGGAGGAAGGGTGGATCAAAGAGTCAGTGGGTAGGTGTGATAGGTTGAATTATGCCCTGCCCCCCTCCCGAAGTCACATGATGAAGTCCTAACCTCAGTACTTTAGAAAGTGACCTTATGTGTAAATAGAGTTGTTGCAAATTTATGTGTAATTACTTATGATGAGGTTATACTGAAGTAAGGTGGGACCTAAATCCAATATGACTGGTGTTTTTATGAAAAGGAGAAATTTGGACACACACACAGGGAGATGAAGCCAGAGACTGGATCGATTGCCAGCAAACCACCACGAACTAGGAGAGAGGCATGGAATAGATGTCTCCCCTACAGCCCTCAGAAAGTACCAACCCTGCCCATACCTTGATCTCAGACACCTAACCTCCAGAACTATGAAGCAATAAATTCCTGTTGTTTAAGCCACCCAACTTGTGGTATTTTGTTACGGCAGCCCTAACAAATTAATACAATGGGAGGAGGCAAGGAGAAGACTGAGAGAGAGAGAAAAAGAAAAAAAGAAAAAAAGAAAAAAAAAACAACCTCACAGCTCCTGGTGGGTGTTCTTGCTTGTATTCCATCCTTGCCTCTTCTACCTTCACCCACAACCCAATCTGGCATTCTGAAGACATAGCTTCTTTCTAGCAAGACCCTGGCAAGCCTTTTGAAGGAAATAGTGATTTCCTAGGAGAGGAAAGCGAGCTTCCTGATTGTCCCTGTTAACTCTGTTACCCAGGCCCACACAGCGGATCATAGTGCACGGACAGCCACTTCAAAATGTCATTGTCCCTTCCAGAGAAATCTGCAGAGACTTCACAGGCTCTGTGGCCTCTCCAAGGCCAATGGTGCCCCAAACTATCCCAGATCTTTGTATGTGGATAAGCTTCAGAAAATCCCATGAAGTTAGCGCCCTCATAATTCATATGCTGGTGGCCCCGCTTGATGGGAAAAGTCGGAAACAGGACACTCGAGAGGAAGATACACCCCTAATCTCTGCAGCATCTACTGCAAGATATTGATTCCATTGTCCTTTAACCCTCTGGCACTGGGTTGATGGTATATTACTGGTAATGAAGAAAGAGTCCTGCCAGGAATTGTTAAACGGTTGCAGGTTACTATAATAATGAGGGCTCAAGACTGATTTCAAAAAGAATGGCAAGAAAAAATGTTTATCTCCATCCCAGGCCCAATACCCATCCCCACAAACCTATTCAGGGAATTTCAGCAATGTGTAGTCTCCTTCCAAGCCCCAGCAACTTCTGTATTGGACAGAACTTCCCTGTCATGACAAAAGGAACCTCTCCGCATGAGTGGGGTTAGTGTTTGATTTCTGTAACACAGAGGTCAGCAAACTTTTTCTGTAAAGGGTCAGACAGTAAATAATTTAGGCTTTGAGGGCTGTCACTGTTGCAACTGCTCAGTTGTGCTGCTGTTGTATGAAAGTGGCCATAGATCACACACAAATAAATGGCTGTGGCTATGTGCCAATAAAACTTTATTTAAAAAAATAGTCAGTGGCCAGATTTGGCCTATAGTTTGGCATAGTTTGCCAACCCCTGATGTATAGCACAAAAACAACTAGAACTTTGCTGCCAATGGAGACAGTGTTCCTGTTTCCAAAGTTTTGGTGTCCAGCTCTTGCCTGGGAAATGTCACGTCAGGGCTCACATTCTTTTGCATTGCTGTCATGAAACAGAAGAGACAGATGAATGAATCTATCTCATTATTCCTTTTAGGGCTCCATATTGCTTATACTGAACTAAAGTGATGCCGACCTGTGACCCTTTAATTTCTTCTCCTAGAATTTATCAGCTCATAAATGTTGTGATAAAGAACGAAGAAGAAATTGCCTTGCAGAGTGTCTCCTTGGGTGATGAAGTGGCATTGATAGAAGAGGACGAGACCCTGTCTGGAGCCCTGGCTTTTTGTCCCTCTCTGCCCCCGACAAGCCCAGTGACCCCTCACGATTCATTTCATCTTTCTGGTATGACAGCTCCTTCCCTACGTACTCTATGGGATTGTCATAAGAATAAGCTAAAAAGACCAAGATGAGAGACATGAAAACATTTTACAAAAAGTTAAATTGTCACAGATCTACTTGTCCAAGGAAGCCAGGAAGATGCGAGGGGTGCCTTTCTGCATAGATGGAAGTGTTGCAACTAACATAGAACATTGAACCCTCGTGATGTAGAGGGACCAGGACATGAAAGGGCAAAGGGCTGCACATGAAGCTGTGGCAGTTTCAAGCCTTCCCATTAGACTGGCTGGCTGTTGTGTCATTTATATCTAAATTGATTCCTTTCACTTTTGGTTGTTTCCCAGCAAGTTTATTGGAAAGAGCAGGTGCTCATTATTGAATTCCCTTGTTTATTTTCCCCCAAATCCATTAAATCAGTACCAAACAGTCAGAATTCTCTGACACTAAAGCAAGTGATTTATTTATCTATAGCTATCTATTGCATCTGGCTTTGATAGGCTTTATTTCTACGTGCTAAAAACACAGAGCCCTTTAAAAGTTTGATTTTATTGCAAAAAGGAAAACTTAACTGTATAGGGGAACTTGGATGGGAGTAAAGGGGAGCAACTCTCTGGCCTGCAAGTCTAAATGTCAGTGCTTTTTTCAAGTGCATCAGAACATATCGAATCCAATTGTGGACCGAGAGTCCAGACTTTCATAAATGCTTATAGGGAACTTTGCTTGGGTTTAAGCCTAGGTGGGAGATTAGGTACAGAGGATAGAGTGGTGGGGTCAGGAACCCTGATTTAAGTCCAGGCTCTACCACTAACTTGCTGTGTGATTTTAGTGAATTTACTCAGTCACTCTTGACCAGTGTCTTCTCATGTGTAAAGTGGAGAGATTTTAATTTTAAGACTCCTTTTCTTACCCACTCTCTAGGAATTAAGGATTCAGTCACCATGATGCATAAAGCAATAGTGCCTACTATGGATCTCATCATTCATTTGTTCAGGAAACATTTATTGAGATGCTACTATGAGCTAGGCACTGAGGGTGTATTATAAACAAAGGCAGACTCCAATCCTTCCGCTCTTGTATCCCGTGGAGTAAAGACGCTCACTCTCCTCCATCCTTTGAATCAGAGAAGTCAAAGGGCTTTGCTACTATCATTGTTCAATTGCTATTTTAGCCCATTCTTTTAAATAGCACAAATTTTACCCAAGTCTTAAAACAATATTGACCTCACCTAGAAACAAATTCTGATGTGGTAGTGAACACATAGTTTGAGTATGCACACGGAAGATGTTTTTTGACTTAAAGCTTATTGGAGGCTGGTTTCCAGTTTGGGGCAGGAGTTTCCAAGCTTCTGGACCTTATCTGTTCAGAGATTCTAGTTAGCCCTGTAACCTCACCATAAGTCTTGAGTTCAACCAGCTCTACCTATGGGCTAGGCCACCAGGGGCAGGACTGGAAGCAAATTGCCTGGAGAGAGGAGAAAGCAGCTTGAACAGGCTCTCCAGAGAAAGGGACAAACCCAGAGCTCCAGAAAACATAGGATGTGAAAGAAATGAGTAGGATAGCACAGCAGTACCCAAAAGGGCTGGAATGACTAGGAGGAATAGATAAGGGACAGGAAGGAGGAAAAGTTGGGCACAGTTTTCTGGGCTCATAGTAGACAAGCAGAGCCATGTTGAGGTTGCTACATGGTTGTGAAAGTTACATATTCACTCACTGACATTTATTTGCTGAGTGCCTAATAGGTACTTTGCTAGATTCTGGAGATGCAGAGGTAAATTAGACTTGGTCCGTGCTCTCAAAGAGCTCATGGTCCATTGAAAGAGGCAAATGAGCAAATGGCCAATTAGAATACAGACCTGAACTCGGCAAGGACAGTGTTCTAGCCTACTGCATTTACTGATGTTTCCTCAGCTTAGTACATAACCTGGGATAAGACTTTGTTGTAGACAAGATGATGGCTCAGAGAAAGAGGGAAGTGGAAGAATCAAAGAGTCCCCCCCCCCCCCCCCCGCAAAGAGGGACTGGACCGCATTTGGTGATGAATTGGAGTGAAGGGCTGAGGGAAGAATCAAGAATGACCTTCAGCCCTCTGACTTGGACAGTTAAGTGGATGGTGATGTCATTTCCTGAGAGGGTGAACCCAGAAGTTTGATCCAAGTACAGAGACTGCCGAATAAGGATTGGGAACTGGTAAGTCATGGCTTCCTGTGAAGCTCCAGAGGCAGCCGAAAGAGCTGATTGTGGTACTGAGCTTTCTGTTTCTAACTTTGTTTCTGCCCCAGGATGTCTGCTTGTGTGTCATATACTGCAAAAATAAAAAAAGAATGTGGGTCTTTTTGAAGAGTGACTAGAAACTGAGCATGGTTAGCAGTCTGACACGATGAAAGTTAAACCAGGTGTGTGTTCAGTAAGTCGTGTCTAGTCCCTCTGTCTTCAGGAATTCCGATGCTTGAGTAACATCCTGAGGTTTTTAAAGGGATAAAAGAGAAAATCTGCTTGGGGATATTTCACCTAATGTCTGTTATGTACTCAACTTACAGATGTGAGTATAGGGTTTGCCTTTCATCTGCAAAGGATTACCTCATCTGTGACTTTTTGAAATTTTGAGATTATCATTCTCATAAAGGCTCCTTTTTAGCACTGTTATGGCAATTAAGTTCAGGCAGAATGGAACCACATCCCCAAATATTATATCAGGTAGCAAGATGAAAAACCAGCACATTACTAGAGGAAAGTGCTTCTGTCTGGAATTCTTCTTGATGGTTTCCTTGGGGACACAAGTTTGAAATTTTATTAGTTGAAACTGGCCATAACACAATACTTGGTATGTATGTATGTGTCTGTGGGGCAGGGGACTTCTTCTGGCATGTTTTGACCTACAAGTTTTAGTAACAGAATTTGTTTATTTATTTAATTGGAGCATAGTTGATTTATAATATTGCATTAGTTTCAGGTGTACAGCAAAGTGACTTAGTTATATATATATTTTTCACATTATTTTCCATTATAGGTTATTACAAGATATTGAATGCAGTTCCCTCTGTAATACAGTAAATCCTTCTTACCTATTTTATATATTTTAGTAGTTTGTATCTGTTAATCCCATACTCTTAATGTACCCTTCCCCCCTTTCCTTTCCCCTTTGATAACCATAAATTTGTTCTCTTTGTCTGTGAGTCTGTTTCTGTTTTGTATATAGATTAATTTGCATTATTTTTCAGATTCCACATGTGTGATATCATGTGATATTTGTCTTTCTCTGCCTGACTTACTTCAGTTAATATGATAATCTCTAGGTCCATCCATGTTGCTACAAATGGCAATATCTCACTCTTTTTTATGGCTGAGTGAAATTCCATTGTATCACTATGTATATATACCACATCTTCTTAAACCAGTTGTCTGTTGATGGGTACTTGGGTTGTTTCCATGTCTTGACTACTGTAAATATTGCGGCTATGTATCTTTTCGAATTTCATATTTTCTGGATGTGTTTTCATCTTTTCTGGATACATGCCCAGGAGTGGGATTGCTCAATCATATGGAAGCTCTATTTCTAGTTTTGAGAAAGCTCCATACTATTTTCCATAGTGGCTACAGCAATTTACATTCCCACCAATAGTATAAGAGGGTTCCCTTTTCTCCACATCATCACCAACACTTGTTATTTGCTGTCTTTTTAGTAGCTTTAGTAACAGAATTTAAATTGGGGATTTTGTACAAAGGCAACCTTCATGAGTGAGTTAAGTGTGGAAGGAGCACTGGGCTAGGAGTCAGAAAACCTCTATTCCAGTTTTATCTCTGTTGTTAACTAGCTACGTGACCTTGAGCAAGCCCTATCCCTTCGATAGATCTCAGTTTCCCCAGGCATAGAATAAGGGAGTTGGACTTAATGGGCTTAGCCTGTTTCAGCTCCAACTTCTAGGAAAACTAACTGAGAATAAAACCACTATGATATAACTACTACAAACTACTATGAAATGAGCTGAGCATAAATAACTATTCTGGTCAACAGCTCTGCTGCAGAGCTCTTTGAAGAGGCAGTAACTGGTAAATGAAAAGATAATTAAAACAGCTTATTATTTTCATTAATCATGTTTTTATCCTAGAGATTAATCTAATGCCTTTATCCTGAAGGAGCTGGCCTAAGGAGCCAAATTACAGTTCTGAGAAGTAAAGAGCTCTATGTTACTTTGAGAGAACACCAGTTGGCCTTAGTTTAGCCCAGGCATGCTGGCTTGGGGGCCTCTGCTAATACAGAAGGTGACTGCAGACAAGGATAAAGGTAATCAAATGTCTCCATTCTGAGACTTAGGTGAGGGTTGTGGAGTACCCCAGCCCTCACGCTATCCCTGAGTGAACTTTCCCTCCCCCTGAGTGGAAAGGTGGAGGGCCCCCATCATGCAGTAGGGAACTGGGGCTGCTTCACAAACACCAAACACAGCCTATCCAGTTTCATAAAGAAAGAAGCTGAGATAGCTAACACCTCTGCAGTTTGGCGAGGGATTATAGGAACTAACCACCGCCACGAGAATTGTGGTGGGAGTCTTCATCACCTCTGGACACTGAGTCTCTCTGTCACTGTCAACCCAGAGCCCACAGGATAAGCATAAGTCATGTTTAACCTTAATTGCAGAGGGTGGGAGGTGGGAAGCCAGCTGTGTGGGGTGGGAGATGTAAAGCGCTTGATGAGTCTGAATCCCTTTGCTGTACAGCAGAAATTAACACAACATTGTAAATCAACTGTACTTCGATAAAATAAATTCTGAAAAAATTTTAAAATAAAAAACATATAAATAAAATATAAAGCTCTTGACGAGAGGTGCCAGATGTTTGGCCTAAACCCCTGAAGTCCCCCCTTGTTGCTTTCACTTGGGAATGGATGCATTTCCTGACAGGGTTACTCACAGCCGCTGCTGACTGTAGCAGTGCAAGAGAAAGAACATGAGTGTTCTCACCCTGTGAACGCCACCAGTGTCTCACCAACCACAATTCCTTTCCTCACACTTACGAAGTCAGCTGAGAGGGTCCCAAGAGATCTTTCTGACCCCCTCCCCCAAATGTGTAGCTAAAGAACCAGGGGTGCAGAGCCTCAGCAGTTGGGCCAGAGACATGCCTCAGATCACAGTAAATTCATGGAAAATTAAAACTCAAGATCAAACTTCCTTTGATGAATAAGCTATAGCTTATCCTATAGCTCCTTTCCTTACCAGTGATGCTCAACTGGAGGCAGCACTGGCTCCCGACCACCACCAAGGGACATTTGAGAATTGTTTGCAGACGTTTTGGATTGTCAGAATGATTCAGGGTAGGGGTGCTCCCAGCATTAATACGCAGGGGTGTGCAGTGCATTTGGACAATCCCCGGTTACAAAATGCCAACATGTACCATTGAGAACCGTTGCAGGCCTACACCAGACTGTAACCATTTAGAACAATACAGAAGAATACAGAGTCAGGGCTTCAGCTTGTCTCTTTCTTCTCCTCAGGAGAAAGCTTGGTGGGGAGGTGAGACTGGAGACCTCGGTTCGAGTTCTAGCCTTGGCCTTACATCACTGTGATCATGGCAATCTGGCATTACATCATTCACACAAGCCTTCCTCTCCGGACCGCAGTTTCCTCATTTGTAAAATAGTGGTTTTGCAAAGATGGTTGTCAAGAACGCCTCCAATTCAATATTCTGGGCCTTCTTCTTTCAGAATATGGTCCAGGAATTACTTGGGCCACAGCTTTTTAAGAACCCAGATTCCTGGACCCCACTATAGAGCTGCTAAATCAGAACTGGTGAAGGTGGGGCACTGGGATCTGTATTTGCCTGCCCTCACAATGATTCTGAAGTACAGTGAGTTTGAGAACCAGGCTTCTAGTGTTTTAAATGGTAGAGCTGCACTTGATCAGCTAGCACTTACAGAGTATAAAGAGATCGTCCCCACCTCCCATTCAGAGCGACAGCAGCATTTGTGTGAGGGCAGGCCTGTCCCCAGTGAAGCCCCAACACTGAGCTCAGGGCCCTTGGTGGGCTCCCTGCCAGACTGCTGAGGCCTGTGAGCAGGGGAAGGGAGTCAGCTCAGGGATTAGTGTTCGTGGAGGCACAAGGCCTCAGAGGGTGCAGCCTGACTTTTTAAGACTGTAGGGTTTGTTTCTCTGACAACTGAGAGGAGACAGCCTGCGCCTGTTACAGCTGCCCCACCCCCCCCCGCCCCAGCACCTGCCTTCTCAAGCAGCTGCCCTGATCTGGCTGCAAGCTCAGGCTCCGTGCTCCGATGGCTGCTAACTACAGAACTTCTTTATTTGGTCTAAGTGGTGCCTCTGCAGCCTGTCTCCTTCATCCCAGCACAGTGGGTGGAGACTGCAGTGAAGGTATTGTTGTACAACACACCCAGGGTGAATTGATGACTTCTTCCTGTTGGCTCATAAAATGCTTTGCTCTTCCATCCACCAATGCAAACGTGAAGGCCTCTATCAGTGCTCAAAGCCAAAGGGCTAAGACCTAGAGGTCACCTTTGGCTAGTTTGGTGGAAAAAAGGTTGGCTCTTTGAGTTTGGAAATAAAGTGTCAAACAGACTGCTTTTATTCATCGTGGGGAAGGTGCAAGAGTTGTGTTCCAAGGAAGCTCTGAAGATTTATTATCTGGCATTCTCCATGACCTTCAGGCTGACAGGCCATCGGTAATCACTCTACTAAATAATGCAAAGCATGTTGGCCACAGTTTCCTCAGGGAGTCTCAGGGATTTTGAGGCCTCTCCAGAGAGTGGAGGAAGGGAAGAAGTTAATAGCCAGACACAAGCCAGTGTCCCAATTGAGGATGTACCCTCTCTCCTATAGGCAGCAATATTTCTGAGTTTATTTTGCCTAAAGTCATGAAATATAAGATGGGGGCTTATAAGTGAAAGTTAAAATAGCAAACTTCCAACCTACCTTTGTTATGAATTTCTTAAAAATTAACTGTGTTTTCCCCTCTACTGCCCCCCCACCCCCAGCGCCCCAGAGGAAAAAAATCACCATTAAAGCAGTATTTACAGTTCCTGAGCACCAGTTTCTGCTCAGAGAACATGCCAAAGAAAGCATATGTCCATCATTCAATGGTTGGATGTAAAGATTTAATTACAAATAATTAACTTAATGAGAGTAGAAAAGTAAGTCAAAACAAAGGCCAAAAGGCGAGGCACTGTCAGTGAGGTAGGGCCCATTTTACACCTGTTGGAAAGCTTGCGAGTTATTAATCTGCCCTGACAAGAAGAAAGCATTTTTGTACCTGACAGCGTTGATAAATGTGGCGAACACTGGCCCTACATTTTAAAATCAATATGGAATGTTTTTCAGAGCAAACCCGGATCAAGCCAGCATACCAAACACAAACGGCTACCAACCAGCATGGAGACTAATTGTTTAAATGAGTTCCAGGGGACAAATAAAAATTACAAGAGGGAAAGACAGGAGACAAGGCTGATTAAAGGAAAATGGGCTCAGCTCGGTTCAAGGAAACTTTTCTCTAATAAAAATGATCTTTGGAATGTGAAAGGGACTTGTTATGGCAGAAAGCAGTAAAATGCAGGCAAGAAATGAGCAGGCACTCATACTATACAGCTAGTATGCAATTGGGGCCTGAAAGTCTGAACTGTGAATCAGAATCATACAAAGCTATTAGTGCAGAAGCCCTAACATAACCTCAGAATCTTCCAGATTAGAAATATCCAACTAAATGCAGCTTATAATTTGCCAGGACTCATTTATTTCTTCAACAAGCACTTATTAAAAATTCTGGAGAGTCATTAGTGAACAGAACAGTGTCCCTGCCCTCAAGAGCATCACAGTAGAGTAAGATATAGAAGAAAAGTTCCAGCACCGTGCAACAGCGCTGTGATTGAAAGGGGCACGGGGGCTCGCGAGAGCACAGAACAGGGGAGCGGAGTTCAATCTGGCAGGTGGAGAATCCAGGTAAACCTTCCTAGAGGGAGACTGTGGAGTTAGACAGGCCTGGGTTCATACCCGGCTCTACTGCCTTGTAGTTGTATGTGACTTGGAGCATTTACAGATGAGGAAGGGGAGGCTCAGAGAGTTTGACGAACTTGTCAGGCTGGTTAATTTTATGCTTAAGCTTGACTGGGCCACAAAGTGCCCAGATATTTGGTCAAACTTTTGTCTGGATGTGTCTGTGAGTGTTTCTGGGTGAGATGAACTTTTGAATCAGCAGAAAGAATAGAGCAGATTGCCCTCCCTAATGTGGATGGGCCTCATCCAGTCCATTGAAGGCCTGAAGAGAACAAGATGACTAACAGGGACTGCCTCCTGCCCGACTGCCTTCTAGGGGAGATATAGGGGTTTGGTTTTGTTTTTCCCTGCCTTCAGATTCCAACTGAGACATTGGCTTTTGCATGTTGGCTTTTAAACTGGAATAACACCATCGGCTTTCCTGGTTCTCAGGCTTTCTTACTCAGACTGCAGCTACACCGCGGGCTCTCCAGGGTCTCCAGCTTGCTGCCTGCAGGTCTTGGGGCTTGTCGGCCTCCATAATCACGTGAACCAATTCCTTATAATAAAAACACACTCATCTCCCTATTGATTCTGCTTCTCTGGAGAACCCTGACTAATACACTTGCTCAAGTTTACGTTGCTGGAAAATGGCAGAGCTGAAATTCCGGATTGGGTCACTCTTACTGCAAAGCCTGTGCTCGCGATCACTGCACCATCAAGAGACTGCGGGAAGCTCCCACCCCACCCCTTTGTAGGGCATTTCTGTATATGGTGCTCAGGGAAAACTTGCTTTCCAGAGCCTTTTGTTCTCTGACAAGGAAAGGAGGCACTTGCGCCTGCTTCTGACTCCCCTCAGCCATACTTCATTCTAGGGCTAATGTGTTTTTTACACACAAGACAAAGTCAGCATTCTTTCAGTTCTAGGTATTTGAAGTCATCTTTTTGCACGAAGATCGCAGTTGTCTACAGATCAGACCAACACAGGAATCATATGTGTATTTGTAGCCCACACTTGAACTTTTATTCAATTTCATGAAAATGACATTGGAACTTGAGTCATCCATAATTTGCATAAATTATTTTCTCATTAAATAGATAAGGCTTCTGGTTGCTTTTAGCCCATGTGGACTATATCACTACCATTAAAAGGCAAAGAAAAGTGAAACTGTCACTTGTCGAACATCTATTATATGCCTGGCTCTGTCGCTCTAATGGTTAATTTTCAGCATCAACCTGACTGGGCCCCGAGGTACCCAGATAATTGATGAAACATTATTCTGGGTGTTTTTGTGAGGGTGTTTTCAGACGAAATGAACATTTAAATGGGTGGACTCTGAGTAAGGCAGCTTACCCTCCACAATACGGGAGGGCCTCCTGCTTAGTTGAAGGCCTGAACAGAACAAAAAGACTGACCCTCCCCCCAGTGGAAGGGAATTCCGTAGCTGACAGCCTTGGACTTGTCTGCACTGTCAGCTTTCTTGGGTCTCCAGCTGGCCAGCCCACAGTGCAGATTTGGACCTGCCAGTCTCCATAATTACACAAGCCAGTGCCTTAGAATGAATCTCTTTGTTGAAATATACACATCCTATTGGTTCTTTTTCTCTGGAGAATCCTGACTAATATAGTCACATATTTTATTTTATTCTTTACAAAGCTCTGTGAGATTTAAATATTATTATGCGCAGTTAACAGACAAAACAGTGAGGCACAGAGAGACTAAGTATGTGCCTAAGACTGCAGAGTTAACCCATGCTGTTCCCCTTCCCCAGGCTGACTCAAGAACCCTGTTGAAACTTCCCATTTGCACAGAGCAAAATGCTGCCAGTGGCTTAGAAATGCTACCAGTGATACCAGTGTCACTAGTGGTTCCAAATCATAGTGCATCAAGCCCAAACCCTGACACCCATTGAAGGACGTGGCACAGCACACAGACACACAAATCTATTCGCTCTATGCAAATAGAGACATCAAGGTGGGCGTGTACTTCAGTGTTCACAAAATCTACCTCCTTATCCAATATGCATTTCTCCAATCTGAAAGCCTGCCCTGCATAGCCAAGACAGACCTCCAGCAAATTTAATTTTTCTCCAATGATGAAAAATGCCAAGTTTGGAAAACTCTTTCTCATTTCTTGTCAAGGTGCTAGATGTCCCGGGTTAAGTTCAGCCCCCTATGAAACTACTGAGGAAAAGGGCATCACAGGATGCAAAGCGGAGTCAGGAAGAACCGGGGAGAGGATCAAGTGGTAGACAGGGATAGATTCAGTTGAGGAGGGGGCTGGCCTCGGGTTTTCTGGCGAAAGGTTTTTTCATCCAACATTTATTAAGAACCTATACTGTGCCAGGCATGGGAAATCGAAAGATAAGTAAGACACTGGCTCTGCCTTCAAGGAGTCCATAATCTAGTGTATCTCGCAAGGTGACAGGGCATTCATTCATCTGTAGAACAAATACTTAACAACCGCCAACTCTGCGCCAAGCCCGTGTGCTAAGTGCTAGGCATAGAGTGAGGAGTAAATCATGTATTATAGACTCCTAGCCATAATTAGCTCACAGTCTACTGGGCCATTACACCTGCCTTCAAAATCACCAGAGTGGGGCGAGAACCCTGTAGCCCCCGTCAAATATCCTTTAGTTGGTCTCTTTTGAAACAATGTGCTGTGTCTCTCTTTGTAGGTTCCGAATTCACTCCCTACCTCAGGAACATGACCCTGTGACTGGGGAGAGATTACTGTATTTTCAATTATACAAAGCCTAATGCTTTGGGGAGAAAATAAGACAGACAGACACTATATTCAGACATGCAATCTCCTCAGCCAGGAAGCAAGGCAGCCAGAGGGAGCAGTGACGGCCATCCATCTTCCCTAGCCCAACCCAAGAACAAACAATCTTCTCTGAATATTAAAGGCCCGGGAACAATTTAGAGAGAAAGTCTGCACTTGCTCTCTCTCCCCTACCATACTCAATGAAATGCAATTCTGATGTTCAGAGAGGCTCTGACTAAGTAGATGATACAGCCACATTTTTCAAAGGGCCTGCCATGGCTTTTTATCCTCCACAGCATCTAATACCTGTCAAACATTTTAGATTAAAATGAGTATGAAAAACACGGCCTCACTCAGCACTTCCTTTGCTCGGTAGACAAGGAACTAGGATGAACATCAGCCTTGGGGTTTAAAGTCCATCCTGGGATGCCCCCTGCACTGTGTACTAAGCATCTACTGTATTCAAAAATAGTATATGAGAGATAGCATTGGCCTTGGAGTTGGGCATGCCACTGACCTGATGATGACCTTGGGAAATCACTTCAGCTCTATGAATTTCGATTTCCTCACTTTGAGACCGGAAATAATAATCCTTATTCCCCAGACCATAGGATTATAATGAGAATCAAAGGAGATCACATATATAAGAGCTCTGACACATCGTAGGCACTCAACTGATAGCCACCCATCTCCTTCATGTCCCTCGTCTTGCCCTAAGATTAGCTGGAGAGCGGTCTCCTTCTCAGGGCTTATACCCCTGTTTTTGCCTGGGATTACTTTCTACTTCTTTATTCCCTTCAAGTAACCAGGAAATACCAGTATTTCTCCTGACCTTCCTTCAGGTTTTTACCGCTTCATTCTGCTCTCCCTTTTGCTGCTAATTAGGAGGTAAGTCATCCACGAAGTATTTGTACAACCCAATCAAATGAGCACATTCTGTCATCATTGAGAATCTGTATCATTTAACTGATGCAAATCCTTCAATAATGAGAAAGTTTCATGTTCCATATGAAAACAAATCTCCGGTAATTAGCATCCTCTTGTCATCAGTGTGTTCCGGCAGGTTGGCTGAATGGCCTGGGCCAGGGATTGGCAGCTCTCCAAAGCCTCGGTCTGTTGGGAGCTCAGGCCTCTCAGTAGTCTGAAAGGAAATAAGAGGGAGAACTCTCAGCACTTTTTATTTCACACCGTGGGAGTGGCCTAACACTCAGCACCCTCTGTGCGGAAAGCCCGCACTCTCCTCTCCTTATCACTTTCCCATTCAACCTTCTTTGGTCTATTGTGAATTCAATGTGTGATTTGGGAAAGTCTCCTTCCTTTTCTTTGTCTCAACCTTCTCTGTTAATTGAGTAATAAGGGGAGGGCCAGGAGGAACCTGGAATCTACTGGATTTGTATTTTGTCTTCACCCCTACCCCCACCTCTACCACCAACACCAAAAAACTCTCCAGGTAACTAAAAGGGGTCCTACACTGAATTCCAGTGTGATGGAGGCGGGCGGGGCGTGGTCCCCACACCAATGAGCATTTCTCAGATACCAGCTGGGCATTCTACAATTCTTCTTAATTCTGACACTATCTACCAGGAGATAGCATCAGATTCCACAGGTTAAGGGTTCAGTCCTACAAGGCTGCCTCACCCACTTCAGGTGGCAGCCACAAGCCCAGGGTATCACTTGTGCTTCTGACCGACCAACTATGTATTAGAGGTTCCAATGACTCCCTCCTTGGGTTTGATTCATTTGCTAGAGTGGCTCACAGAGCTCAGAGAAACATTTTACTTACCAGATCACCCGTTTATTATAAAACAATATAACTCAGAAATAGCCAGATGGAAGAGAAGCATAGGGCAAGGTATGTGGGAAGGGGGGCCACCCTCCCGGCACCTCCAAGTGTTCGCCAACCTCTAAACCCAGTCCTTTTGCATTTTTATGGAGGATTCATTACATAGGTATGATTGATTAATTCCTTGGCCAATGATGATTGATTCAACCTCCAGCCCTTCTCTTATTCTCAGACATCAGGGTCAGTTCCAACCCTCTATTCATGATTGGTTCCCCTGACAACCAGCCCCCATCCTCAGCTGATTTCCAAAAGTCACCTCATTAACATAAACCCAGTTATAGTGTAAAGGGGCTTGTTATGAATTAGCAGAGATTCATTTCACCTTCATGGCTCTGAAGTGATTTCAGGAGCTGAGGACAAGAGACCAAATTTATGACAAAAGGTGCTCCCGTTGCTCTTATTGTTCATGAAATTCCAGGGTTTGGGGAGCTGTGAGCCAGGAACTATGACAAAGAGCAAATTTATGTGAGAAATACACTTTGGTCCTCTGAATGACCAAATATAAATTTCTTATAAATCACAATATTACAATAACTTAAAAAACAGCAACAAAGGGTTTTATTGGCAGGATATTGGGAAGCTTGCAGATGCAATGGGAGGCTGGAGACAAGGCTAGGAAACAGAAAGGAACCAGGACAGAAACAATTTGAGCTTAGAGTGCTGCTGCTTGCATGGATGACTTTCAATCATGTATATTTTGTCCTTACATCACTCTGCTTACGATTGAAAGTGCTGGAATTTAGAATCTAGTTGTCTCCATTTAGATCACCCGCTAGCCTCTTGGGTTTGGAACAAGGGTAGGGCAGAAGGAGCCTCCAGGAAGCCTTTTGGCTTCCATTGTGGGAAGGCAAGCTTCCCTGATCACCTCTGCAACTTCAAATAGCATGATCAGACTATTCCGTTTATTGATCCATTAACAACAAACAAATCTCTTAGCTTCCTACTTTTGTAGCCTGAGAAGCTGGCATCACACCCTTCCCTTTTCATCTCCTCACGACATTCCTCCAGCTTTCATCTTCTTGTTCCTTCCTTTTTCCTATTGCCAAGGTTGATAAAGTGTATGCTTTATTTTGCAGCCATGCTTAAGTTTTCCATGATTTCTCTATAGATTAATTTTTAATTTCTTTTTTAATTTTTAAAATAAAGTTTAACATTCATTATTTTTATTAACTATTTTGTTTACACATCAGTCCAGTTGATGTCTCTCTAGTTATTTTCGCTGTCTAAAGCTCATTTTCTAGTAGATTCCTCAGAAAGGACTCATGGGAATAACATCCCCTGATTTCTTACATGTTGAAAACAATTTGTGGTCCTTTATTCTTGAAAGTCAGTTTTGCTGGATAAAGAGTCCGTGGCTCCCACTTTTCTTTCCTAGATGTCTTAAATTTATTATTCCATTTTCTTCTGGCATAAGGTCTGATGATACTCTAATTTTCTTTCCTTTATAAGTAAAATGTTCTTTTTTATCTCTAGATGTCCAAGGGATTTTTCTTTTAGGTCCACTGGTTTTTTACTAGAATGCGCCTTGGTGGTGTTGGTTTGGGGTCATTATTCCAGGACCTGCAGTGTATACTTTCAATATGTAATTTCAAAACAAAGTATTTTAATCAAGAAAGGTTTTTCAATTGTATTTACAGTATTCTGTTCCTTTGGCCTTCTTCAGCAATTTTTGTTATGTATATATTCCATATCCTTTGCCTATAATCAATATTTATCATTTTTGTCTTTCAAACTCATTTTATCTCCATTTCTAAGTTATTATAGTTTTACCTTCTATAGTTTTAACTTCTATTTTAAAAGGCTCTGCTGTGTTTTTTTACTCCTTTACTCCTTCTAGTTAGTCATTGTTTTTTGGTTTTTTTTTTTTAATTTTATTGGCTGGGTTGGGTCTTTTTTGCTATGCAGGGCTTTCTTTTAGCTGCAGTGAGTGGGGGCTACTCTTCGTTGTGGTGCACGGGCTCCTCATTGCCGTGGCTTCTCTTGTTGTGGAGCACGGGCTCTAGGCGTGTGGGCTTTAGTAGTTGCAGCACATGGGCTCAGTAGTTGTGGCTCACGGGCTCTAGAGTGCAGGCTCAGTAGTTGTGGCGCACGGGCTTAGTTGCTCCGCGGCATGTGGGATCTTCCTGGAGCAGGGATCGAACCCATGTCCCCAGCATTGGCAGGCGGGTTCTCAACCACTGTGCCACCTAGGAAGCCCAGTCATTGTTTTTTGAATGATTTTTTTTTGTTTATAATTCTTTCCTGAGTTCTGTCATCTACTTCCTGAGTGTTTTAAATTCTTATATATATTGTTCTTTCACATACTGTATCATTTTCTTAATATCTTGTAGCTTGTTTGAAATCATAAGTGTGAGTTTTATCTGTTTTGTGAGATCTTTCTGGCATACTTTCGTCGTTTGTGGGATGTTATGCCTCTTACTTTCTTTTTTCTTATAATAACTTTGTATGAGATTTGGCCTTGATAAACTTTGGGTGTCCATTTTTAAGGGAAATTAATTTTATGTTCTTTGGCGTACTGTCCACAAACATCGTGGCTGGCTTTCTGAGATTCCGTGGCTTTCTCTTCTCTCCTAATTTATTCTGGACCTTCTCTTTACTTTGTCTCTGTTGTCCCTCTCCTGCTCAATTTTTTTTTATTTAGCAAAATCAATCAGTATTTATTCCAATAATTTTGATAAAGATGTACAAGGAGATAGTTAAACTTGGGAATAAATAACATTTAGTAACAAAGCCGATATGCTATTTGAAATAAATAATGTTTATAATGTCCCCAATGGGATGGGTTAAAAGAATAAAGTGAATTATCACA
Organism: Hippopotamus amphibius kiboko; assembly: GCF_030028045.1. Classification (NCBI taxonomy): domain Eukaryota; kingdom Metazoa; phylum Chordata; class Mammalia; order Artiodactyla; family Hippopotamidae; genus Hippopotamus; species Hippopotamus amphibius. Next base: position 15,647,935 of record NC_080203.1, on the reverse strand, counting down.
GTGGTTATTGTAAACTCTGTGATTAGCATTAAAAAAGACATACTGGATTCAGTATAAATTGAATACTGAAAGTGATGAAGAAGCAAAAGCAGATGGAAGGGTGGGGCTAAATATCAGTCTAAAATTACAATGAAGAGTTAGTCTGGACATACATAGGAATGAGAATCAGAAAACACTGAGACAGTCTCAGACAAAACCAACAAGTCGACCAGATTTGACAGGAAGAATTGAACACGGGTAAAATGTAGTCCAATTCATGTGATGTGTCCAATTTCTACAATGTTAAATATTTAATCTGAGTTTATATACTCCATGGCTGATGGTACAAAGTAATGTATCCCAATGTCTGGAATAAGGATATTGCGATTGAAGGATATTTTATTGAAGCTTCCACATTAGACATAATTGATAGTGGCTAACTGAATATGGCTTGATTCCTGAGACTACAACCAACGTTTTCTTTATCGGCACTTTGGCACAGTCACAGATTGCCGAGTTTCTATTGTCATATGCAATTAGTGATTTGAACAGACAGTATGGTGCATGGCTGTGATTCTTCAGTGGACTCTCCTGCTCAGTTTTGATTCCATTACCATTAATTTCTCCTCACTGTGGGGCTCAAAGGAAGACATGGGCCAATCAGTTTTTAGTTTTGACAGTTCACAGGAGCTAGAGTATTTCAGTCCCTTTAACAGCTTTTTCAGTTTTCAGTTGTATGATTTCATCTATAGAGGCCTGGGTTGTTTGTTTGCTTATTTGTTTGTTTGAGGAGGCCTCCCGAGAACATTCCACCTACCCACTCTAATTCACACTTCAAACTGGTCATGTTTCAGGCCTACAGTGATATCTTAGGAATTTCCTTCAATACTTTTCTAGGGTAGATCCAATACCTTCTTTTCTAGTGATTTATTCTTATTTTGCTGAATTATATTTGTAGGGAATGCTTTAAGAAAGGGAGATAGGAAGATGAACTTTCTGAGTCCTTACATGTCTAAAAAAGTCTTTATTCTACTATGAGGTTTGACTAATAGTTTCAGTAAGATAAAATTGTAGTTTTCCTTATAACCTTGTATATACTTCCTGATTGTTTTCTAGTTTCCAGTGTTGTTTATGGGAAGTCTGATAGCAATCTGATTCTTATTCCTTTAGAGGTGACCAACTTTGAATCTCTGGAAGTCTTTAGGATTTTTTCTTTATCCTTGTTGTTCTGAAAGTTCTAAGTAATGTATGTGTGTGTGAGAGAGAAAAGAAGTCATTCTTCTTTTTTTTTGAGGACTAAATGGGCCCTTTTCATCTGAAGATTTATGTCCTTCCATGCTGGAAGAAACCATCATCCACTGTTTTCAGGGACAATTTCCTTCCTTCCATTCTCTCTGTTCTTTTATTCTGGAATTATCATCAGTTAGCTGTTGGACCTCCTGGTGTTAGTTTTTAAAAGTCAATCTTATTCATCTGAAGATTAAAAGAATATTCTGTATTATCTGGTGGGCCCAATGTAATCACATAAGCCCTTAAAGAGGGGCTCAAGGTGATGTAGCAGTGGGGGAAGTCAGAGAGATTTGAAGCCAGAGGAGGATTCCATGTGCTTTTGCTGGCTTTGAAGATGAAGGGGTCCATGGGCCAAGGAATGTAGGCAGCCTCTCGAAGGTAAAAATGACACCAGGCTGACAGTTAATAAGAAAATGGGAACTTCAGTCCTACAACCTTAAGAAACTGGATTCTGTCAATAACTGAATGATCTTGGAAATAAATTATTCCTAGAGCTTCCCAATAATAGCCCAGCCAACCAACAACTTGATTTCAGCCTTCTGAGACCCCAAACAGTGGACCCAGTTGAGCCTGCCTGGACTTCTGACCTACAGAACCGTGAGATAATGAATGGGCGTTGTGTGAAGCCACTAAGTTTGTGGTAATTAATGGCATTAATAGAAAGCTAGTATAGAGCCAGACTGTCCAGATTCAAATCCTGGCTCCACTGCCATGTAGCTGTGTGACCTCGCTCATGAACTTCAATTCAACCCTTTGGATTATTTTCTGAGTACAGATGTCTTGCCAGCCCTCAAATTCAGTCAGTCTCAAAGTACACTTGCCTATGCTTTCAAGTCTGTCTTTTCCCTGACTTCTCTCTTTCTTTTTGTGAAATATTCATTTTCCAAGTGCCTCTGAGAGAAATTCTGGCGTTGTTTTTTTGCCTCATCCTTTTCTCATTTCCCATATCTAATCATACACCAGACCCTGCTAAGTCTCCCTGCTCAGTGATTTTGGAAAATAATCCATTCTTTTATTTTCACCCCTGCTGCCTCTGCCCTAGTACAGCCTCTCATATTCTCTCACATGGATTGTTGCTACCTCTGCCTCTAATCTCAACCTCTTTAATTCAACACTCTAGACAGCCATGAGTGTCTTCTTCTCTAAATACTACTCTTATCATGCTACTGCCTTATTTAAAACCAGCAAACCAACTCACCAACTAACCAACCAGACAACCAACCAAACAACCTAAAAAGACCTTCTTTGGTCCCCAAAAGCTTCAGTATAAGTAAAAGTCAGCTACTTATCCTGCCAGTCACAGTCTTGTCCATGTCTTCCTTTCAATCTTTGTATTGTGTTTCTCCCCAAAGGAACCCTTTCATTCCAGCCCTATGGTCCATTTGACATCACTCTACTCATGCTATTTATATGACCTGAAATGCAATTCTTTCACTTATTCTTACCTAATATTCTTTCCATCCATTAAAGCCCAACTTGACTGTCACTTGCTCCATCCACCCTTCTTCCCAGGAAGGATGCTGAGAATACAATATTAAAATCAGTAAGTCTTTTCATCCACCTTTACTGAAAATCATCTGTCTCATCTTATAGAATCTCATAATGCCGACATTGAAAATTCTCTCAAATATCTTTTAACCCAACTTTCTCACTGTTCAGGAAAGTGAGGTCTAGTGAGAAGTGTCCTTCAATGGTGACACAATGAGTGAATGACTCAGAAGTAAGTCTAGAATCTAGATCTCTGGCATCTCAAGCCAAAACATTGACCACTCCCCTTGCTCATTGCATTATAATTTATCCTATGGTTCTTATACGCTGTTGTCTTAGAATATAGATTTTTTAGTTGGTTCCCACATCCCTGATTAGTACTGAGTTCCAGGAGGGCAGGTGATATTTTTCCCACTTTTCTGAATTCCCCACAGCATGTATTCCATTGCTTTGGACAGAACAGGCATTAAGCAAATATGTATTGATTGAACAAGATATGATACATCACAATCTGACACAAACTATCATTTTTCATTTTCTCATTACCATATTCTATCAATTAAAATTAGTAGTGGCCTTGGGTCCCTGAGCAGTTACAATGACAAAGCATGATATTCCAAGACAGTCAAGTAAACTAAAGGCCTTAATGTATATTTCATAAAGTCTTTGAAGGGCAGTGCTGGAATTGCCCTTGAAGGTCATTTGACATAACAGTCTCCTTTATTCCCCCCATTTTATTGATGAGAAAATTGAGATTCACAGAAGAACAAATAGGACTTGCCCAGATGTACACATTAAATGAATGGCAGAGTCAGAACCAGAAACTAACTCTCCAAATTCCTGAGCCAAAATTTTCCATAACCCAGGAGAACAGGTTACACACTACAATGGTTGAAGTGTTAAGTCCATGGAGTTTGGAGTCTGACTGACCTGGCTCTGTCACTTCAGAGTCATTTCATCCCAGTGAGCCTCAATTTCTTCATTTTCAGTCATAAGCCTGCTTGGGAAGCTCTGAGGCCAGACAAGGAGACAGTACTCTCATTGGTTGTGATGCCTCCTGCACTGGATGGAAAAGACCCAACCATCAGCTGAGGTCTAAGGCCATGCAGGCCCCTAGGGACACTAAAGGGAAGCCATGGATGGCCCAGGACATGCACAGATGTGCCCTAGATTTTGTCCATAAGCCTGAGATCAAGCTGAGTGGTCCTGGCAAGGAAACAAACATGAGGAGCATTGAGGAGATTAACTAATTACATACTGTGAGGAACCACGGAATAGGCACTGAAGTAATAAGACAGCACCCTCAGGAGCTGTCATTCCTCCATGAAGGACCCATTGTGAAACTGTCAACAATGGCAGTTGAAAGTCAGTGAGTAGAGAGGGACATCTTGTCCCCAAGGCACTCAGTTGGAGCTGCTTAGTGCTAGGACAGCCAGAGGCACTTTGAGGTCTCACCAAAGGTTGCCAACCAAAGTAAGAACCAGAAAATACGGAGAAGAGTATTTCGAGGATAAGTAGCACCAAGCCCTTGAGTAATTGTGGCTACAGGGACAGAGATACTAGGGGAATGCTATGACCTCCAGGTAGAGTTCAGACAGGGCAAGGCTGGGTGTATGGACACCAGGGACACTTAAGAAAAGTCATGGGAGATGAGGTCTGATGGGAAGCCTGGGAGACAAGAGGAAGAAACCCATGGCCTGGAGTCCGGAATTAATAAGCGTGAAGTGATCAGATATCCAAATAAGTGGTAGAAGGAAACTGCCGTTTATTGAATAGCTAATGTACATAATTAATTACTACAGGCTTAGTGGCTTAAAAACAATAGCCATTTATTATCTCACAGTTCTGTGCGTTGAGTATAGGAATGGCTTAACTGGAACCTTTGCTGAAAGTTTCACAGACTACTGTCAGTGTGCCACCAGGGCTGTGGTCTCATTTGAGGCTTCGAGTCCTCTTCTAACCATTTACGTAGTTGTTGGCATAATTCACTACCTTGCAACTTGCTTCTTCAAGGCCAGCAGGAGAGGGACTTCTATATTTGACCTCCACTCTCTCCTATAAAAGGCTCACCTGCATATCTCAGACCTACCTAGAATAATCTTTCTCTTGATTAAGTCAAAGTCAAACTAATTACGGATCTTATTACATCTGTAAAGTTCTTTCATCTTTACCTTACAACATAATCTAATACAGATGTGACAGCCATCATATTCACAGATTCTGCTCACATTCAAGGGAAAGGATTATACACTGGGAGACAGGAATATCGAAGACGATTTTAGAATTTTGCCTACCACAGTCTGCCCTCTGGCCTCCAATGACTCATATCCCTTCTAAGTGCAAAATACATTCACAATGTTCCCAAGAGTCTCATCCCATTATAGCATCAGCTCAAAATCCAAAATCTCATTTAAATCTCATCAGCTAAAAGATCCAAATCTCATCATCTAAATTATCTCTATCAGGTACAGATGAGGCTTTCTCTCCATCTTTCAAGCTCTTTACATGCACTATTATACCTAATTCTGAGTACAATCCTGTGAATAAATTTTCATCATCCCCATTTTAAAGAGAAGGAAACTGAGACATCGAGAATGTAATTAACTTGCTTAGGGTCATTTAGAGATTTTCATGGCTAAAACTTGAGCCCGGTTATGTGCAAATGTGTTAACTGCACTCAGTGTCTCTAGAGTAGCATGTCCTGAAGCCCTCTTGGCAAGCAGGGGATCGTAAATAATCATCCACATCCCCAGTAGTCCAGCTTTGGCGGCTGTTAAGATGCTCAGACTGGAGAGCTAAATGTCAGATAGCATCACTAACATTTTAGCATGGATGAAATTCCCTGCTTATGGTCCCATGGTGGAGGTGAGAAATGGGTTGAGAGAAAAGTATGAATTAATGAGAATGAAACAAATGTTAGTAGCTCCAGTTACGTGATCTAAGAACAAAAAAAAAAAAAAAAGGAGGTGGAAATATGTGGGTACTTGCTTTTTGAGCAAGCATCACAGTGACCCTTCCATCTGAGCACTCCTTTTTCCCTTTTTACACCAGAGGATGAATTACTTCTTTATACGTTTACAGTAAATTGCAATAAACTCTGGGCTTTACAAAGTTCATTTACAAACTGAGTTTTTAATGCTGCATATAAGATACAAATTAGGTCCTCTCCCACTTTTCTTAATAGTTTATATTCCAATCACCTTTCTTTGCTCATATTTTTCATTAACAATTTTAAATTTGTCTCTAGGGTGGTTTTTAATAAATCATTTGGTAGTGCTCAGCCTGCATATTCCAGCATTCTCTGCACGCACACATTCAGCCGCCCAAGACCGTTGTTCACACCTAAACACTTGGAAGACTTCAAGGAGCTGCCTCTTCAAATACATTTTATCAGCTATAGATAGATAAGCTACCGTGCACCACAAAGTTAATATGTAAAAATGTATTTGCACAGACCTGTGCAAGAACATATTCATATCTATGTATTTATATATATTTGCTTCCATTTGTCAGAGATGCTAAAAGATTACAGGTGCTGATGGAGCTTTGCCTTTACCAAGGGCTTTAGAAGTTCACATTCTCCAGGGTGCAATCTAGAGCCCTGGTAAAAGGATAAGGTATTGTCCCTTCTGAGTGGGGCTGCTGGCTCCCAGAAGTAAGAGCAAATGGCACTCCTGGAAGGGGAGGCAGGAGGAGGTGGCACCACAGGAATGAGGGTGTCTAGCTGCTACACACTCAAACTTCATTGTTCTGAAAGAAGGCAAGCTTCCTGGAGAAGTAGTCAGACTTACCCCCACTCCAAAGGGCAGGCAGGTACCCAGAAACCAAAACAGTCTGAGCACATCAAGCAGGCTTGGGGCAGTAGAAGCAGAGGAAAAACGCCCATGTGGAAGCGCAGGAGGAGGCAGAGTGCCAGGGAGGCAATAAGGTGGAGGTGTTTGTCAGCAGGTTCCAGGTCTTGTCTGAAGCTGCTTCTAGAAGGGGAGATGGTTAAGTGATTAAAAGCACACAGTCTTTGGAGTCATACACACCTAGGTTTACATCCTGGCCTTGGGACTTAGAGTGCGACTTTGTGCAAGTTACTTCTGATTCTCAGTTACATCATCTGTTGAACAGGTGTAATTGCAGTGTTGCAGAAAAAAAAACTGATCCCATGAGAAACCAAGCACAACACTCGGAGAGTTGGAGAACTCAGGTTTATTAAGCCGGCGGACCCAGACAAGCTAACGCTCCAAAATTCTGGGGCCCCGTTTCAGGGGAGTCTTCTCCTTATATAGGTTAAAACATACAGCTATAATTGGTACAAACTGATTGGCTACAAATTACTATAGGTCACGGGCAGTTACAAAGCACGGGAGTTGCCATGGGTTACCCACATAGTAGGGGGTCCTAACAGGAACTTGTAGGAGCCGGACATTCCATTCCTATCAGGACTAAGGTCCCAATTTGCAGTCTCACATTGGTTGCAGGTTGAAGTTAATGGTCACTTAACAAGTCTATGTGCAGCAAAGGGTCTCAAAGGCTTGGGGTGGGTGCCTGAGAGCGAGACATTCTTCCCTTATCTGATCACTCTTAGTAATTTATTTTACTGTTTAACTGAGAGTGGCGAGCTGGCCTTTGCAAGAGGAGAGTAAGCAATTACAAGCATGGAAGTTTCCATTTCCTCATCAGCAGCAGTCACCTCCTAAGGGTTATGGTGAGGACTGAATTTGTTGGTATAAGTTGCTTAGAAAAGTGCATAGCCCAGAGTGAGTGCTCAATAAATGGTGCTTATTATTAAAATTAGACATTAAAAAATAAAATAAGGTAGAATAAAATCAAATTAGACGTTTAGACTTTAGAAGAAGGGTAGGCGAAGATGGACTCTTACCCTTACCTAGAAAGACTGGGTAACGAGATACCAGGCGGACAAGTGTTTGATCATAAAGCTTTGGTTTAATCTGGGTTGAGGGCCAAAGCCACAGGAAAAAAGAAACTCAGTTGCTAGAATTTTCTCATTGCATTCGAGGAGGATTTTATGACAAGGTCCCTGAAATGTTTAACCAAGACTTCCTAAGTCCCCCCTTATTGGTTAGGCATGATTCTCTGGTTTTGCAAGAGATGGGGGAGGGTCAGCTCGTCCAGCTAGAGAGATAGAAAGGCTGAGGAGGGGACAGAACACTAGATACTATACTTCCCCATCTTGCAGCCACAGCCAAGATGTTGAGAGGGATACTCGAAGCCAACTCCTGCTCCTCTTGTTCTCAAAGCAGCCTAATGCAAGGCACCATCAGCTTTGGCCTAGATTATTACAACAGCTTCCTAACTGCTGTGCCTGCTGCCATCCTTGCTCCCCCTGCCCACAATCTGTTCTCAAAATGCAGACATAGTAATCCTGCTAAGTAGTGATTCTCATCCCATAACACTCATTAGCATCATCTGAGGAACTTTTAAAAATACCCTATTCCAAAAAGTTAAATTGGAATCTCTGATGTAACATTTTATTCCATTGCTCAAACCTTTTAGTGTCTTCTTTTCTCGTTCAGAGTAAAAGACAGCTTCTTACCATAGTTTATACGATTAGTTCATGTCTGCTTTTCTGACTTGATCTACTACCATTTTCCTCCTTGCTCACTATGTTCCAGACATACTGTTCTCTTCGCTCTCTTTTGAACGTGCCAGGCAAGCTTCTTCCTCAGATACTTTTCACTTACTGTTACCTCTGCCCAGAGCATTCTCTCCCAGACACAGATGTGGCTCACTCCCTCACTTTTTTTAGGTCTCTGCTTAAATGTTATTTCATCAGAAAGAGCTTCCATGCTGAGTCTATCTGCAGTTCCACTCCAGTCATACTCTGTCCCTCTGTCCTGCTTTCTTTTTTTCATACACTAGCACTACCTGACTTTATATTTCAGATCAATTTGTTTCTATTTTCCCCACTAGAATGTAAGATCTACGAACACAGGAATTTTTTTCTATCTTGTTCACATCTATATCTCCAGCTCTTAGAGCTGTGTCTGGCACATAACAAATAGTAAATATTTGTGGTTCATTAGTTGAATGAATGAATGAGTGAGTGAGTGAATTTCTATTCCACCTTGCTAGGTTCTGGGTGCATGGGAAGAGCCAGAGGAAGCTCCCTGGCTACGACAGTGCATATTCAGCACACGGGTAGGTAGAATTGGTGTGCAAAGTCTAAGCTCAAGACTACGTTAATTAATGGAAATCTATTAATAATGATTATGTCCAGATGGTTTTCGTTTCAATGGTCATAGGATGGATTTCTAGCCATCCTAAAAGCTGGTTGGTACATAGCTTGATAGGTATCACAAAGCCTTATCTAGAGTCTTGGAGTGGAAAGATTTCTGAGCTTAGCTCTAAAACTGTAGCAGATGGCTATGCAAATGTGGTAACTGATAGTAATACCACATTTGCATAAGTACTGTATTTTCAAAGCAATTTATTGCTTTACAAAAAGCTGGACCAGAAATGGTACATTATGTGTTTCCCATTAGCCCTTGAATGTGATTCCAGTTCATATAATAGGCTGGGGGGCTCTGCAGTGCTCAGATTTACCCAGTAAAGCCTTGTGAAGCCACCATGTGGATCCAGGCAGATCTTGAAGCAGCATGAAGCTTCCCCAAACTGGTTATGCCCTATTTTTCGTCATGGAGGAGTGCCGGAATTGGTCCTCATTGCTGCCTTTTTGCTTTATTTCCTCTTTACCCAGCCCAGCCCAGCTGGACAGTTTACTGTCACAGGAACAGTCCTGCCTTGAGCATTGCCATTACTACAGCTGTACTTCTGGAATCTTCCCTGCCTAGAAAACTCTCTACTGTCTTTTCAGCCTGTTTGAATTCTGGCTCCCCTCCAGGGACACATCGAGTACTCTCTGCCCAGTGAGGTGTTCTCTGAGCATCCCAGATCAAACTGATGACTCCTCTGAACTCTGGGGGGACCCACTGCTCATGCCATTAACCGGACCCTTCAGTAGCTTCATCTCTGGACGTCACACTGAAGTAGCAGAACTAAAATACTCCTAGACTTAAAACTACTCTAGACCTCACTTAACAAAGTTTTTTAAAAACCATAAAATGATCAGGCTGATCCACAAGTAAAATAACTGCCTGCCAAAACAGGTTTTTCATTAAAGGAAGACAATAAAATGTAGACATTCAATAAGGCAATTTTTACAATATTCATCAACCCAATCAAAAATTAATAGGCCTACAAAGAATCAGGAAAATGTGATGTATAACCAGGGGAAATGTTAGTTAAAAAAATAGACTCAGAAATAACATAAATGGAATTAGAATACAAATATTTTAAAACAGCTATTATAAATATGTTAAATAATCTAAAGAAAAACATACACATAATGAGAAGAGATCAGATCTCTAAAAATGAACTAAACAGAATTTCAGGAGCTGTAATGAAATGTTCACTGGATAGTTTTAGGAGCATATCAAACACTGCTGAAGAAAATATCATTGAACTTGAAGATGTAGAAACTATATAAACCAAAAAAAAGAATAAAATGATTGAAAAGAGCAGAACATCAGTGACCTGTGGGACAATACCAAGAGATAAAGCAAATGTATAGTCACATTTCCAGAAGGAGGAAGAGAGTGCAGAAAAGGATTTCAAGAAATAATGGCCAAATATTTTCCAAATTTGATGAAGTGTATGAACCTACAGATATGAGAAATTCAACCTAGTACAGGCAGAAAAAATAACCATACAACGTAAATGACACCAAGGCACATCATAATCAAATCATTGAAAACCAACATTAAAAAGAAAATATTAAAAGCAGTTAAAAAAATAAGCATTACATATAAAGGAAGAGGATAAAAATAAACACTAAATCTCCATCAGAAACAATGCTGAAAGAAAAAAAAAAAAGCCCTGTCAATCTAGACTATTTGTACAAACACAAGCTGAAAAAAATTTGTCACCAAAAAACTTGCACTACAAGAATGTTCTTCAGGAGGAAGGAAAATAATACTAGTGGAAACTCAGATCTACACAAAGAAACGAAGAATGCTGGAATCAGTAAAACTGCTTGTCATTTTCTTTTTTTTTTTAATTTTCTTGTGCAATTTATGTTTATTTATTTTTATTTATTGGCTGCACTGGGTCTTCGTTGCTGCACAGGGGCTTTCTCTAGTTGCTGCGAGCGGGGGCTACTCTTCATTGTGGTGCGCAGGCTCCACATTGCAGTGGCTTCTCTTGTGGAGCGTGGGCTTCAATAGTTGCAGCACATGGGCTCAGTAGTTGTGGCTCACGGGCTCTAGAGCACAGGCTCAACAGTTGTGGCACACGGGCTTAATTGCTCCGTGGCATGTGGAAGCTTCCCAGGGCAGGGCTCGAACCCGTGTCCCCTGCATTGGCAGGTGGATTCTTTACCACTCTGCCACCTAGGAAGTCCTTGTCATTTTCTTTTAAAAGTAAATGAATGTTTAAAGAACGAAAAATAATAATGTACTGTGAGTTGGATAACATGAGTAGAAATAAAATGTATGAAAACAATGGCATAAATTTTTTTGGGGGGGGCACTGAAAGGTTCTTACAACATACATGAAGTGATATATTAATATTCAAAATAAACTGTGATAAGTTCAGGAGGCATATTGCAAACCCTAGAGCAAACTAAAAAGAGAAACAAAAAATAAAACTAATAATCCAACAGAGAAGAAAAAAAAAATCCTAAAACAAAACAAAGCAAAAAACACAAACAACAACAACAAACAAAACCAAAACTTTCAGTCCAAACAAAAACAGGAAGGGGGGGGGGAAATAAGGGAAATGAACAGAGAGGGTAAATAGAAACAAATATTGACATGGTAAATTTAAACCTAACCATACAGATAATTACATCAAATGTAAATAGTTTGAATACACCAATTAATTAAAAAGTAAACTTTGTCAAATAAAAAAAGCAGACTCAACCATTATGTTCTCTATAAGAGACAAACTTTAAATATGCCCACATAGATTAAAAGTAAAAGAAAGGGAAAAGATATATCACACAAACACTAATCATAAGAAAGCTTGAGTAGCCATATTAATATCAGACAAAGTAGACTTCAAAAATAAGGATATTTCCAATGATAAAGAGGGAAATTATGTAATGATAAAACAATCGATTTATCAGGAAGACATAGCAATCATAAAAGTTTATCCATTTAATTACAAAGCAAACGTAACAGAACTTATTTGAGAATTAGGTAAGAGCACAATCTTTGTTGGAGATCTCAACATTGCTCTCTCAGTAGCTGGTTAAACAGGGAGAAAGAAATCGGTGAGGATATAGAAAACTTGAAAACCATCAAACAACTTGACCTTGCTGATATTTATAGACCACTACACCTATTAGTAGCAACACACACATTCCTTTCAAAGGCACATGAAACATTCATCAATAGGCCATACTCTAGGTCATGAAACCGGTCTAAATAACTTTTAAAATATTCAAACAATACAGAATATATTTTCTTTCCACAAAAATATTAAATTAGAAATCAATAAAAATTATTTGAAAAATCTTCAAATATTTGGAAACAGACAACACATTTCTAAACAACCATGTGTCAAAGAAGAAATCACAAGGGAAATTAGAAAACATTTGTACTGAACGAAAATAGAAACAGATTTGTGGGCTGCAGCTAAAGCAAGTGCCTAGAAGGAAATTTATAACATTGAATGCATGCATTAGAAAACGATAAAGTTTTAAAATCAGTGACCTGAACTTCCAACTTAAGAAGCTAGAAAAGAAGAATATATTAAACCCAAAGTAAGTAGAAGAAAGGAAATAATAAAGACAAGGGAGAAGGCAATGAAATAGAAAACTGGAGAAATAGTGGGAGAAATTAATGAAACAAAATTTGTTTTTGAAAAGATTAATAAAAGTGATAAACCTCTAGTCAGACTGATTTTGAAAAGGAGAAAGACCACAAATTCCCAATATCAGAAATAAATGCATAGATTCACTAGAGATCCTACAAATATTAAAAGGAAAATCAGAGTATATTAGGAAAAAATATATACCAATAATTTCAACTTAGATGGAAATGAACAAACTCCCTAAAAGATACAAATTACCAAATCTGACCCAATAAGAAATAGAAAATCTAAATATTACTATACATATTAAAGGAATTGAATTTTTAAACCTTTCAATAAAGAAACTATATCCCAGTTTTTTCACTGATAGGTTACATCAAATGTTTAAGGAAGAAATAATACCAATCACCCAAATTCTTTCAGAAAATAAAGACGGGAACACTTCTCAACCCATTTTATCAACATGAGGCGGGAATTGTTCTGTATTATTAGCCTGCATTGTTGCCATAGGCTACTAACTGGTCTCCTTACTCCAAACCATCATACATTACCCAGCAGTTAGAGTGGTATCTTTAAAATGAAAGTCAAGGGGCTTCCCTGGTAGCACAGCGGTTAAGAATCCACCTGCCAACACAGGGGACAAGGATCAGTGGTCTGGGAAGATCCCACGTGCCGCAGAGTAACTAAGCCCATGTGCCACAACTACTGAGCCTGCGCTCTAGAGCCCCTGAGCCATAACTAATGAGCCCATGCTCCGCAGCTCCTGAAGCCTGTGCGCCTAGAGCCTGTGCTCTGCAACAAGAGAAGCCACTGCAATGAGAAGCCTGCGCACTACGACAAAGGGTAGTCCCCCACTCACCGCAACTAGAGAAAGCCCCGCACAGCAATGAAGACCCAAAGCAGCCAGTACCTTAAAAAATTTTTTTAAAAAACTAAAATAAAATGAAAGTCAAAATGTGTCACACTCCTTTTTCAAACCCTTAAGTGGCTTTCCATTGTATATGCTTACAAAGCTTTATGTGATCTGCCCTTAACCTCTCTTTGATCTCATCTCTTACTACTCTTTATACCAGCCACCTATACTCTAGCTGTCTCCATCAACTTCATTTATGTTCCTTGATACCTTTTCCCAGCTCAAGAGTTTTTTTATCTGCAATCTTCTCTGCCTAGAATATTCTCATTATCATTCTTCAGGTCTCAGTTGAAATGGCACCTTCATATAGGCACGTTCCCTACCCAATCTTTGTTAAGTTAGCCTCCCTCAATTACTTGTCTATTTCCTCTAGAGTTTTTCTAAATTTCTTTAATTCTGTTTATTCATTTGTATATTGTCTGTCTTCCCAACTAGTATGTAATGTAAGCTCCAAGAGAAGGGATGCTGTATGCTGTATCCTAGCATAATAGAGACACATTGTAGCCACTGTGTACATATTTGTGGAATGAATGAACGAATGAATGAATGAATGAAACATTCATGGTAGAGAGCATAGCATGAAAAAAAGCACAGATCTGAGAAGTGCTAAAACATGCAAATACCTCCAGACTTTCAATCACTCTCTCTCTCTTTCTCCCTCTCCCTCACCCCCCTTCACACACACACACACACACACACACACACACACACACACACACACGGTATATAGTCAAATTACATGTAGATTAAAGTTTTGGTAAACTTGCACTTAATTTTTCAGAGCTTAAATGTTCTTTAAATGTAGCCTTTATTTAAATGTACTGACTGACCACACACAAAAGATATTCAGAATTTCTTAAGAAAGTAGAAAGTTAGCCATCTATTTTTTCCCCTTCCTTTCACAAAAGGTAGCAGTTATTTCCTACTGGGAAACAGTAAGGACACATGATTTTCATTAAATTTTCAAAGTTTTTTTAACCCCTAATGAGAACCTTTTTACCAGAAGTACAGCTTATGCTATTTTGAATGGCTATTGCAATCCCTTGGGTGTGTGTGTGTGTGTGTGTGTGTGTGTGTGTACAGCCTCCATGCAGGCAGAAACATATCTTAAACCTAAAGATTTCTTTAAATACCTGCACACACAAAATTCTATACACATTTATTTACCCAGATACAGAATCAATCCCTTCTTCCAACCCAGAACCCATGCACACACAAGTATGCATAATACGCCAGATTGGCAGCATCTCAAACCAGCCAAAATGCCATATATAAAACCTACATAGTTGCTTGTGTCATTTAAGCTATTAATTTGTATGAATATTGTCTTCAGTTCAAATCGTCATTTGTAGCTCTTTCTTTCCACCTATATAATAGGAACTGTCTAATCACTATCACTTTTGAGCAATCACAAATTTTTCTAAGCAATCAAAAAGCCGCGGGTTTGAACTTGCCAATCAGTCTGATCTGGGAACCATTTCTCACTCTGATTGTTTTACCATGAGGGTGACAGCAGTGATTGTCAGACCCAATCTCAATGACTAAATCTGTGACTAAATCAGACCAAATCTATGACTAAATTTAGTTTGAAAGAATTCTTTGACTCAGTTTAAAAGATGGCCTGAATTTACTCAACTAACCAGTGTTGGCTTAGTAAAGTTTTAACAACTAGCTCTCCGGGGAAAAAAATGTATAAATGTATACATAGTTTATTTAAATTTTGCTGATACAAAGGATGTGTACCACGTGATTTACAAATAGAAATTAAAAATACAGTGCTCTTCACAGAAAAATTTTACAGCCAACCCATTCTCACACAGTGCATTTGTTGATTTTTGCTGATCTCTTTTATCTCTAACCATCTCACAGTTTCAATTTGACCATGATTAGACAAATGGAGTTGCACCCTCATCCTCTAGCTTTTTTCCTAAAGAAATTCTTGTTTTTAAATCTGATACGTAGACTATGTTAAACTATTTACCATCATAGAAATTATATCATTAAACTAAAACTAATTTCACCTTCAATACTATTGATTGCAATCGTGGTATCCTTTTAGGTGTTTGTATAAGTTGTAGTATTTGGACCATTCTTTGATTCTACATTGTTAAATAAAGATTGTGTTTAGCAACCAGCTCACAAAGTTCCTGAAAGTTTAAAAATTAGCTCTCACAAGCCAGTGAAAGCTAAATTCATGCATACCACTGCAATAAATAACCAAACAACTTTTTGTAATTAGCCAGATATATGTGTTATAAATAGCTGTTAACATACACCTGTGTGTGTGGGGCGGTATGTGCATTTGTGTCTGTGTATACTAATCTATGTGATTTCATTCCATCTCATTATCACAATAAGATATTGCTGAATATTAATCAAAGTTTTCACTATCAAATACCTTAGAGATTAAGATGTTCTAGCCAACTCTAGTAATTTTAATAGGGACTTCCTTGATAGTCCAGTGGTTAAGACTCTGCGCTTCCACTGCAGGGGTCACGGGTTCAATCCCTGGTTGGGGAACTAAGATCCTGCATGCTGTGCGGCGCAGCCAAAAAAAAAATTCTAATATGATTCATTCCCTATGTACTTTGAAATTGCAGTGGAATTGACCTCACCCAGAAACATCTGATATCCTCCTTTCCTTGCCTCCTTCACTTAGGATCTTTGTTTCTCTTTTTTAATGTGTAGTCTTTTCTAGCAACTAATGCCTTATGTCCCTCCTGATTTCAGAGAAAGCTCTTACTTCAGAAATGTTCCAAACATTGCATGGAATAGAGAAATTTCTTTCTAGATAAGTATTCATCAAAGAGTAAACTTGTCAATACTGGGATTATCCAGCCACCCTAATAACAAGCCTAATAACAAGCCACCCTAATAACAAGCTTTAGTGTTTGAAATGAATTTGAATAATTGACTAGATATCTGTCATTAGCAGGAAAGAAGCGGACTCCAAGAAATGATGACATTTTGTCATAAAAACACACAAACTACTCATTAAAAGAATAAAGTGATAAACATTTGTAGAGACACGGATGGACCTAGAGACTGTAATACAGAGTGAAGTGAGTCAGAAAGAGAAAAACAAATATCGTATATTAACACATATATGCGGACTATAGCAAAATGGTACAAATCAACCGGTTTGCAAGGCAGAAATAGAGACACAGATGTAGAGAACAAACATATGGACACCAAGTGGGGAAAGCAAGGAGGGTTGGGGGGGAATGAACTGGGAGATTAGGATACCAAATTGCACACTCTAAATATATGCAGTTTATTGTCTGTTAACTGTATCGCAATAAAAGTTCTTTAAAAAAAAGAATAAAGTGATGAGACAGAGGACTTTATCCAAGGTCAAGAAATCAGCTTAAGAATAGGAAATGAATGGTATATTTAAATAGAGACTACTTTGTATACAGAAATGAGGAGATTTTTCCCACTGTCTTTTTCATGTAACCAGCTTTTACCTGCCCTTAAGATCCCAGTGTAACCATCACTTTTTAGGGAAGTCTTCCCTGACATTCCTGGGTCCTCTGCAAATTAAGTCAAACCATATGAAATTGTGGTTTATAAAAATGATCAAACATTGGCAATGTATGTTCAGCCTAATACTTCCCCTATCTTATACTGGATTACAAAGCACCTGTTCACTTAATGTCCCAGCTTTGACTGTGATCTCTGTGACTTTTGTATATTTAGCTAGTAAATCTTTACTAGATATGTGTTGAATGAATGAATGAATGAATGAGCAAGCAAACAAACAGCAGAGTCCCTTTAAGGGTAAACCCTGGTACCAGTATTTTTTATCAAAAATATTAACTTGGAAAAAGAGTACCCAGAAAAATTTCCAAGTTTGCATTGATACTAAACCATTTTAGGTAACAAAATTCTAAGCCAATGAGAAGCAACTATAGGAAACTCACTTGAGGTCCTGGAATGGGCAGTATTGACTTCAACTGGGTAAGAAGGAGACAATGAATTTAGATAGAAATCAGTCAAGCTTAGCAAAGGATGGCCTATAAGGTATAGTTGCTCTCCAGAAAGGGGTTCTAGTACTCATAGTAGAATGTTCTCTCTTGAATACAGAGGCCATCAAAATACTAGATGCTATCAGTAGGAGTCAAATACCTATGTAGACATTTCCTGGGCTGGAACAGAGTAGGGATTCTTAATTTTTGTTTTCTTTTAATTGCCCTTAATCAAGTCTAGACCAATGCTTCTCAAACTCTATTGCATATATGAATCACCTGTGAAAATGTTAAATGTTAAAGTACAGATTCTGATTCAGTATAGCTGCTAAGATTCA
Organism: Hippopotamus amphibius kiboko; assembly: GCF_030028045.1. Classification (NCBI taxonomy): domain Eukaryota; kingdom Metazoa; phylum Chordata; class Mammalia; order Artiodactyla; family Hippopotamidae; genus Hippopotamus; species Hippopotamus amphibius. Next base: position 15,630,134 of record NC_080203.1, on the reverse strand, counting down.
CCATATTAAACAAGCTCCCAGATGATGCTCATGCTACTGGTTCCCAGATCACACTTTGAGGAGCAAAAAGGTAGAGGATATACTTATAGAAGCAGAAGATGGCTCCTTTGCTTCTATTTCCTTAGTGTCCAAATTATTCAGACTCAAGTATAGCAAAACTTTGTTGTACACCTATCAAGGATATACAGGCTAGGCATCATACCAAGAGTTTTCATTCACATACTATATTAATAAATACATGTCTGGAGTGCTTATTATTATTTGCATTTTCCATTTGAAAGAGTCATTGAAGTCTGGCCTGGGTATTGTTAATCTTTCCCCTCACTCATTTGCTTGGCACATTTATATTAAATTCTAAATATGTTATATGCACTACACCCAACACTAATTTGAAATTAAATCCAGACCCATGTGGGTTTGTAATGGGTAGAGATTGAAACCATGGAGATGATTTGTAAGTACAGATAATGAGCTTGGGCCTTGTAGTTCCTCAGGGTTCATCAAAATTAGGGTGTTGGAACATGTGTTAGGTGGAGTTGGTCAAAGGCCCTATTACATGAAGAACAAATTGCAGACTGAGCACAGGGGCACAGTGTGTTGGGAATCAATGGAACTTACATCAGAATTAATTGGTCATGTATGTAATGACATGCAAGATCGTTATTGTGCTGAGTAGTAATTAGGCCTCCCTGATAAAGCCATTTACTCTAATGACAGTAATGATCCTTTCTGGGGTCAGTCTAGGTAATGAGTAGTTTAAGGGACACATTTGGTACCCTGTGCCACAAGAAGTGAGCTGATGCCATGGCACCTTTTTGGCAAGACAGTTGGCCTTAGAGTGCTGCACAGCAAGACAAAGTAGATTAGAGAGACCTGCATCAGGCCAGTTGACCTTTGACATCCTACATATTTGAGATTCAATTGTTAATGTTGCTGAAAGGATTTGAATCAGGTTCCAAACTTCTACAATCCCCTTTCTACAGCTTTTAGCAATCCTCCAGGATGGTCATCCTCTTGAACTATCCTCCCTGGTCAGGTTTTGGGCAGGACAGTTGAGCAGCCCATACTTAAACTGATCAATAAAGCTTTTGATTAGACCCACAGAGGGTCCTGGTAGGATATTATCCCCAGAAAGTTCTCCCCTGTTCCTTTCCCACTCCTTAACCAGCTCATTTTACTCTCTGGATATGAATATTACTAGGTCATGTCTGAGCCAACAAATGGAAAAGTTTTTATAATCCTTTTTTCCCCATTATTACTAGAAAGGGTCATTTTAAGAAAAAAATGAGAATTGATGGACTTGACAACATAAAAAATAAAGTGGCAAATTTATCATAAAGAAAATTAAAGTTCAAATGATAAAATAGGAAATACTTTATCATGTGCAACACACATGATAAAAGATTAAGTCCTAATATATAAAGATCACTTGGAAATCAATAAGTAAAAAATAAACATGTCAATAGAGAAACAGATAAATAATATAATCTGGCAATTAAAAAACTTATAAAGACAGTGACAAAAATGTGAAAAATGTTCAACCCCAAAATAATCAATTAAAGGCAAATTAAAATGAATATCATGGTACATACATGTGGTAGAATTCTGTTAAAAACCATTTCAGTGAAAAATATTGACATGGGAAATTTTTTTTAATTGAAAAAATTATAAAGAGTAAGTTTCAGATAAGTTTTTAAAATTTATAAATATGGGTAGAAAATTTTTTGGAAATACCAAATTATTAATTGTGACTCTGTGGAAAAAAATATTACTTTATTTCCTTCTTTCTATTTTTCAGTATGTTCTTCAATTAACAATATGACTTTGAAATTAGAGGGAAAATGTTCATTAAGAGTGGAGAATATGTATGCCAACATTATCGCTGATTCTACTTGGAAGAAGAGGGCTTTAGAAATTCATTATTTGGATCATCATTTGAGAAAATTATTAAAAGCTTTCATGAACCATTCTAAACTAAAATGGGTTTTAAAAATTGAGGTATAATTTACATAAAACCCACAGATATGGGACTCCCCTGGTGGCGCAGTGGTTAAGAATCTGCCTGCCAATGCAGGGGACATGGGTTCGAGCCCAGGTCCGTGAAGATGCCACATGCCACGGAGCAACTAAGCCCATGCGCCACAACTACTGAGCCCATGAGCCAAAGCTACTGAACCCGCGTGCCACAACTACCCGTGCCCGTGTGCACCTAGAGCCCGTTCTCCTCAACAAGAGAAGCCACCACAATGAGAAGCCCATACACCGCAACAAAGAGTAGTCCTCACTCTCCACAACTAGAGAAGCCCGCATGCAGCAACGAAGACCCAACACAGCCAATAAAGTAAATAAATAAATAAATTTATAAAAAAGAATCCACAGATATTAAGTGTGCAGTTTGATGAGTTTTGACAATTGTATACAACCAAGTAACTACTAGCCAATCAAGATATAGAAAATTTCTGTAACTTGAGAAAATTTCCTATTACCCCTTCCAAGTCAATTCTCACTACCCAGAAGTAGCCATTTTCTGATATCTATCATAACAGATTAGTTTTGTTTGTTATAGAATTTCATATACATGGAAATCTAAAGTGTTTACTCTTTTGTGCATAACTTCTTCCACTTTTCATAATGGTTTTGAGTCATCCATGTTGTTGCATATATTAGTAGTTCATTCCTTTTTGTTGCTGAGTAGTATTTTCTTGGATGAATATAACACAAGTTGTTTTTCGATCTCCTGCTAATGAATTTTTGAGTTGCTGTTGTTTATCATATTATGAATAGGGCTCTTGTCCAAGTCTTTTTGTAGACATGTTTTTCATCTCTTGGATAAACAAATAAGAGTGGAATCTCTGGGTCACAGGGAATATATATGTCTAACTTTAAAAGAAATTGACAGTTTTTCAAAGTAGTTATAAATTTTTACACCTCTACCATTAATGTATGAGCATTCCAGTTGTTCCACATCCTTGCCAGTATTTGTTGCCTCTCCCATGTGTGAGATGGTATCTCATTATGGTTTTGTCTCTTGATTATTGAGGTTGAGCACCTTTTCAAGTGCTTATTAGCCATTCATGTATTTTCTTTTGTCAAATATCTGTTCAAGTCTTTTGCCCATTTTTTATTGAGTTATTTGTTTTCTTATTATTAAGTTGTAGGAGTTCTTTATACATTCTCAGTACAAGTCCTTTATCAGATATATGCACTGCAAATACTTTCTCCCATTTTGAGGCTTACCATTTTCTTAATAGTGTCTTTTGATGGGTAAAAGTTTTAATTTTGATGAAGTCTATATGGTGAACTTTTTTCCCTTAGAATGTCCATGTTTTGCATTCAGCACTAATATGCAGTAGTATCCTCCCCCAACAAAGGTGGTTCCTTCGCCTGACTAACGGCCTGGCTTACTCCTTCCTATAAAGGCATATTGACCCCTATTACTCAATATAACATGAGAACACGTTAAAAATGCATAAGTTCAGGCTACACCCCAAATTGGCTGTATCAAAATCTGCTTTTCAACAAGATCCCAGGTGATTGGTAAGCACATTAAAGTTTGAGGAGCACCAATCTACACAAAAGTCCAACATCTCACAGTTAGCCTAAAACTCCATCGTGAGTTTCTTCCATCAGTGCCATAAAGAGATTCAACTAATACTTTTTAACCTCTAACCTCTTCAACAGTAGCGTAAAATAATTTATTAGCATGTGGACAGGTGGATTTTCATGTTCATTTGTTCTTAGTCATCCATATTTAGTTCAAATCCAGATACTCTACTGCAGCCAGGGAGTCTAAGTAGAACAGCTGGATTCGTTTATATATTTTAGAAAACTTGTTTCTTGCCTCTCCTGAGAGACCACTGAGTTAAGCAATGCCTTTTTCCCACCATCTGGTTAACTCCTGTGCTAATTCATTTTGTCCCTGCTCTGAAAAAGCTCTATTTGAAACTCATGATCTGGTTGAGCAATTGCTTTCTTTCCCTCTGTGTTCTTGGTTATTCTCAGGGGGACTTACTGAAGAATATACTTTTTTGCCCATTAATTTGCCCAAGAGTCTTTAAGACGCTTCAGTGTAGGTGAACAACTAATTTATGCAACACCACATTCTGCATAGAAAAGGACTCTAATTGCAATATATTACACTACACTGACATCTGCCCTTGAAGACATTCAAATGGATATAGTGCTTTGTGAGGCAGTTATTCTACCAGAGTGTTTGTTGATCACTGCATGAGACCCGCACTTGCGTTCATTTATTCCATTGTGCTTCCAAAATGAGGGTTGATAGAGCCTTGAGTAACCCTTCAAATCTTGAACTAGGTTGCCATATTTTCTGTGGGCAGCAAAATCCATAACTAGAGAATGTGCATAGTCGGTCAGGGAAACCTGGGCTGCAGGCCAAGTTCTTTTGCTCACTAACTGTGTGAACTTGGGCAAATTACTTAGACTCTCTGAGTCTCAATTTCCCTCATATATGAAATGGTGATAAATAAAATGTAAGGATCAAATTCAATAACGTTAAGAAAACATTTTGACAGTTCGCCTGGCCCATAGTATGCGTTCCATACATGCGTGCTCTAATCATCATTTCACAGAACACAGCTCTCCTGGTCTGCTGCTTACAGTCTTACCTTTTTCCAGCCTTGGAGGGAAAGTTGCCTTTTCTGTAGTCTGTACGTGTGTGTGTAAGCGTGCCTGTGTGCGTGCATACATTTGTGTATGTGTTTGAATTGAGGCTACCAAAAAGAGACTTGAAAAGCCATGGATGGCTGGTGAGGGTTAGACTAGGCAAACAGACTTCTTAGTCATCACACATTCAATTTTTGTTTTAAGTATTTGAACAGAGACTGTGGGCAGAAGTGCTCTGGGAGAGGACAGTTGCTTCAAATGCCCCTGCTCGTTAGGCCAGCTGAGGGACTAAAGGTGGATTCAGGACTTGCCGTCTCTGCCTACTCAAAGAAAATGCCACATCATTTTTTGAATTTGCTGTATCAGAAATCCTGGGAGATTTCTGGACATAGGCTAGAAAGGTGATAATTAAGCATGTGAAGAATTTTCTCCTTGCTAGGAAAAGATTTTTAAAAAATGAGAGTGGCTGTTGGGTCAGGTAGTATTCCACATGAAGAACTGATTGGTAAAAGCACAGAAAGAGTTTTCATTTCCTGATACCAGCTCTCTGAGCTGGGCTTATTTGTAAAGTTCCTTAAGTTCAGCTGACTCTTGTTAGGGACCGGAAGTCCTGTGGCAGACTGTTTCGTTTGGAATATGGGCAAGTACATAAACACAGAAACACGGAAAGGCAGCGGACTTTTTACTGCTGTTTATTAGGACAGTGAAAAGTCAGAGACTGAAGTTCTTCATGGTGGGCTTTCTGAGTTAAGAAGGCCACAAAGCCTCCCTACCTATGTCCTCCTCCCTTACCCTTCAGCTGGGTGAGGGTGTGTTGAATGAGGAAACTGCCTGTTGGGATTTTATGTGAGCATTAATTAGTGAGCTTCTATTGCAAAGGTAACAGCTTGATAGGCAATCAGCTTAATAGCTGAAGGTTACTCTTAAATATTACATTGCACATTTATTTTTATGTCCACCTTGCAAAAGTGCTTACCAAGGAGATGTATGCCAGAAAGCACTATTGATCCGAGAGCCCTTTGCTGCATTGTGGTACGGACTCTCATTAGGCCAGCATCTGAGATGTGAAGGACTCTCTTCCTGCACCAAGAACTCTGTGAAAACGGCCAGCAAAATAGTGTGTTAATGACAGCACGCTCTCACTCCTGCATTTCCAGTATTGAGTGCAAGCTACTTTGGCCTTTGCTTGTGTTGTCCTTGGGAATTCTGAGGCCACTGGGAAGTGAGGGGATGCTTATCAGCCTGAATTCTCTCAGCATTCCACAGCTACCTTGCCTTCCTCACGCCGTGCTCTCCTACTGTCCACAGTGGCCTCTTGCTTTCTTAGTGGTCCCTGGGCCTCTGGATGGAGGTGTGCATGCTTCAGCGCATTTAGCTCCTTTTTCTTAAAGGCAAGTGATACAGGGAAAGAAGCTATAAAGGGAGACAGAGTTGGGTTTCCCTCTGGACTCTGACCCTCACTAGCTGTGTGCCCTTGGGCTAGTGACTTCATGTCTCTGAGCCTCACTTTTCTGATTTACAAAATCCAGATAAGAGCTCATTCATAGAGATGACAAGAGAATTAAATGAAAGAACATGTCTAACAATTGGCACAGTGCCTGGTACACAGTAGGCATTTGGCAAATATTACTCTTTACTTTTCTCTTAGCATGAAGCTGTCCCCATGCTCCTCCAAGATCCCCCAGAGGCCCCAGGTTCTCTGTGCTCCCCTGACCTACTCACAGACTGAAGTATGTACATGCCGTCTGTCTTCCCCTGACTCTGCCCAGGGCCTTCTTACTAAGATCTCCCCTCTCAGTCATGATCCCCTATTCCTCCTCTATCAACATTCCAAGGGTTTACAGAAATTAAGAGCATCCCCTGTCCTCACAATCGTTGAGGGCCATTGGCCTGTAGCATCTAGAGATTAACCTTTTCCTTTACCTGGAGCCCTCTTTAATGGGACTGATGCCTTTGGTATCTTGTCAACTGGTTTAAGCCTAGCTTTAACCAGCATATCCCTGGTTCTAGCTGAACTGGTAATGGAAGGAGGAGGGACAGTAACTTACAGCTTCTACCAAACTCTGACCGAATGCCTCAAGGACTGGCCATGGCCATGACCCAGCTTCAAGGCAGGCAGAGGCACTGGGCTTTATTTTACTCACTCCACAGCTTTATGAGCTTGAATTTGGCAAAGGCATGGCTAGGGATAATGTCAGCCTCATGGGGCTTCATGGGGGGGGGAAGAGTAGTACCTTTGGCAGCAGTTGTCAGTTTTCTGATGCCTAAGCTCATGGAGCCCTCATGTTTAGACTGCAGCCTGGGCCGCTTGTGCCTTAACAACCTGAAGGCCTCCAGACTTCACAGAGCTTCACAGAGCTAGGAGGCGGCAAAGGCATTCATTTGATTTTACTGAATTCCTTGGTTGTGTCTACATGAACACAAAGCAAGTGATAGAAAGAAGAACCAATCTAGCCAAATTAGCTCTTTGGAAGTCAATCCAGATGGTTTACGTCCTCAAAGGTAGCCTTCTCAAAGCAACAGGCTAAAATATCATATTCTCTTACAAAGCAGAGTGGTGCGTTGGAAGACAGATGGATGTGGAACTACCTACCAGATCATTCAACGTGGTGATGAGTTGCCAAACCCCAAGTCACTTTGTTCTCGGATTTAGTATACTTACAGAATTCTCTCCTGTAATTATCTGATCTCTTTGGCCTTTCTAACTACAATCTGTGTTACCACTTTCAGGAGATAAGGAAAGAAGCTGCTTTACCCTTCTTATTCTCAATGACATATTTTTGATATTCTGATTTTAGCAGAGAATGGAGCAAACAAGATAGGGTACTAGCTCTGTGCCCTCCAGGAAGTCTTTCCACCTCGCAGGCTCAGCTTCCTTGTCACAGAACATATGCGATCACATTTGTTGACTAAATGGATGAATAAATAAATATTATGGGGATAATAAATAACACACAGCTTCTAGCTGCATTTGAGCATTTAGCACTGTTCTGGGCCCACAGCTGCAAGAGGTGCAGTAGATGTTAGCTCCTTCTCTCTCCCCTGCACACAAATAGCGCCACCACCTTCCAGGCAGCCCTGTTCAGACTGCTGTAGCAAATATTTCATTTCAGGCTGTCTTCCTTCAGCACCTCTAGAGACTGCCTTCCACGCAGCTGGTGTGCGCATTCAGATGGCAAGTGACTCAGGGACAGTGTCAACAGGGTGATGGAAACCGCGACAAAAGAAGAGGATAGTCTGAAGGCAGAAATAACTACTGGGAGCCCAAGTGCCCATTGATCATTTTTCTCAGCAAGCTGAAAAGGTGCACTTTGGCTGATTGGAAGTTTTGCTGAAACTAAATTTGTTAGAATATTTCAAGATTCTCAGTCATTTAGATAGGTTGTGAGACCCCCTTCACAGGAGGTATATAAGCAACAGCTCACTGGACCATCGATGTAGACATTGCGGGGGGGGGGGGGGGGTGTTAATATCTGATGGGTCTCAAGCATTCTGAGATTCTATAAACCTTAGCAAGCCCAACCCTCTCATTTTACAAATGAAAAAAAGTAAAGTTAAACTTTTAAGGAGATGCATTCAGTACATGAACAGGGATAAGAGCCCAGATTTCCTGACTTCTAGTCCAGGGCTTTTCTCACTGTCACATACTGGTGTCACAATCCCACATTTGATCTCACTTTCTCTGCCAAGATCTCCTGGATTAGATGCATTTTGGCCTAAGTTACATTCTACCTCAAGTATAACACTTTATCTTCCAAAAACCATTTCACCACTACCATGAACCCGCTCACACACCCATAACATGAGGGAGGGGCATTAAAATTTTTATTAAGAAATGTCTTTGTGTTATGTACCGCTGTCAATAAAAATATTCAAACTTGGAAGTAGGTATCTTGCGAGTTAGGTTAATACCCTTCCTTTTCAGGTGCTGTCCATGCCTTCCTTCTTGGTTGCTTATGGTTACTTAGACACAATGATATAACTGAAAATTTAGGTTGGCCCTGCTAAGTCCAATATTACACAGGTGAAGAAAAATAGAGTCTTGCCTTTGGGGAGCTGCGATTCTTGTTGGGAAGATAGCACGCATGTGAGAAAAATACTTGAGGACAATTACAAGTAACACGGCAGCAAGTATGCGATCGTATGCTTCAAACTGAAACTGTAGGTGAGAGCTTAGGGTACATGAAGGGAAAAGATTAGGGCTATTTATCCATGTATTTTTTTTCACAAAATTGCTCTACCATCATCATCATCAACAAACAACATTGTTGTGTGCCTGCCCTGCTGGAGGGGAAAAGAGGAGGCATCCCTGTCAGGATGGCGATCAAGGCCATGCACAGGCAGCAAGTGCTCAAGGCCAAGAATGTTCAGGGACATAGGTGTGCAGAGGAGGTGGTGAACGCAGAGCTCCCCAAGGGCCTGAAGAAAAAGGGAAGACTTTCCTGCAGAATCCTGGTCTCAAGCTGCTTCTTAAAGAATGGCTAGGAAACAGAGAAGTACAGTGTGTGTCAGGTGAGAGAAACAACTGAGAAAGGTTTGGTTTACTATGACGTTGTAGAAGATAACATTGAGGAAAGAGGAGCCCGATTGTGAAAGACCACAAAGAACACATTAAATAAGGAGTCTGTGCTTTATCCTATAGGCACTTGATACAAATGAGGATTTTGAAAGGTAGAGGAGAGGGGTAAACTTTACAAAAAGTATTTTAGAAGTATTCATTTGACTTCCAGCTGTGGGCTGTTAGTTGTAGTGAGAGTGGGGGAATGATCGTGTAGCCGTGCAGGTGGATTTCAAGAAGAAATGAGTAAAATTGGAGCCCTTCTTTTGGTGTGAATGTTTATGGAAAACAATATGCTGCATTTCAAAAGCAAAGATCAGAGGATGTTGTTTACTTAAAATCAATCGGCAAGTCTTCAGGGATCTGGGGTATTTGACCTCTTCTTCCAGTTTCAGGTTTTAAAGGAAATATAAGAACAAGGTGAATATTGATTTCTTCTTTTAATTATGCATGAGTAAAAGCATCTTATATTACTGTGAAAAACTTTTCCTTCTTAAACCTAAATATAACTAAAATACTACTTACTGCTAAATGAACAGTTCAACAACATGAAAGTGAATATTTAAAAATACGCTCTTGTTCCTGATAGCACAACCCTTTTTATTTTCAATATTCTCTTCCAGACTTAATCCTTATACATAATTTATTTCACATGATTGTCATTACGGTTATTTAAGTAACTGTCGTTAAAACCTACATATTAAATGAATGTGTTTTAATTGAAAACTCACAAAAGTAAACCAAAATGCTGTGTTGATACAATTTTGTTACGACTCCCCAAACTCTCTCTAAACTACACCTAAAGTCATGCAAGATGTTAGAAGGCCCACTCATATTTAAAAACCTGAGATTTGACATCCCAAGAACATAGAGTATTGATATTTTTAGGATCATTGTAGTTTTCATAAAGATATAAAATGGGCTTTAAGATCTGGACCTAAAAGTGGCACTACTTATTTACTTTTTCCATAATAATAGCGGTTGCATCTATTGTATGTCTATCAATTGACAGGCACAGGTGCTAAGCAATTTACATACTCTAATGATCTCACTAATTCCTTACAGCAACCAAATGGGGTAGGTATTATCCTGATGCTAGAAAGAATAGTGACTTAGACAAGATCACAAAGTTCAAAATAGAAAAGGGGGATTTCAGATTTAAGTTGGCCTCATTCCTGTGTCTGAACTCTTAACTGACTCTCAAGATAATATTTTCAGTTTTAACAGGAAAGGAGCTATTTTTGTTCCTCTTATATAAGTGCCTCAGTCCCAGCTCCCATGTGACTTTTTGTTTCAGCATTAGCAACCCTACAGAATCCTTGACCATAGCTACAAGTGGGGTGTGACCAACCCTGTGGCTACCACTAAAGGCATGAATCTCAGGGGAAGTGGGCACATTGAGAAACTGCCTTGACCAAGCCTTTGGAGGATTCTATCTAGTAGGAAATTGCTTCTTCCTCCAATGACATTGACCCCAGGTTCTGAGCTGCTGGGAATCACTTACATAATCCATGTATTCTCACATTTCCATGTTGCAATACCTGTACAAGTTAGGGGATGGAGTAGGTATGTGACTAAGTACAGCTTTCAGCCTGTTAGTCTTTTGACAAATATTCTTTGAGTACCTACTATATGTCTGCCATCATATTTGATCAACTCTTGTCACTGTCACTTGTGTTTGCACAAATGTCTTCTGTTTCTTTTATTGGAGCTTCAATTATTCTTTTCATCTTACTTTTTGCTTATTTTTCTCTACTGTATATTTGAGGAAACAGAAACTTCCTTGGCAGTTTCTCGTAGGCAGTCTGGGGCCACGTCAGGCACTCTCTGGTCACTTTCCCGATGGAGTACTACCTAAAGAAAAGGCTTCCAAACAATCACAATTAGTGCTCTGGGCAGGGCTAGGGCCAGCCTCCTGGGCATGCAACCTGTGTAGTCAGAGAGGGCTGTGGTTAGAAGGGCCCTGGACTTGGTTGAACGCTCTGCTGTTGCTGTCTTGAAATGCTTAACGATTTCTGAACAAGGAGCCCTGCATTTTCATTTTGCACTTGGCCTCACAAATTATGCAGCTGGTGCTCGATGGAAGACCATGGCCCACTGAAGCCAGGGGGAGATGTGCTCACACACACAATCCTTCCCAGCCTCGCCTAGATCCCCCTTATTGGACTGAAGGTGAATGTGAAGATGAATGGCCAGTTCACCTCATTAAATGGTAGTCTGCTCTCCAATAACCAGTGTTAAACATCCTTGAGTTATATTTTGAAAATTGATCTGCAGTCAGACATCCCCTAGGTATAGAATGGTAGGGTCAGAAAAGTGGCTTACTCAGCTCTACCACTACAAGATGATCTTAGTAAGTCACTTAACGTCTTGGGGCCTCAGTTTTCTATCAGTAAAATGGAAAAAACAGTGTCTGCCTTACAGACAGAGTGTTTGTGAGACAAATGAAATAATGTATTTGAATATCACTGAGTGTTATTCAAGCTTTGGGATCAGCATAACTGTTTATTCTTTCCAAGGTTTATGTACAATAGCTTAGAAGTTTTTCTATTTAACAGAAAAGCAGAAGTCATTATTTTAAGAAATAACTGTAGGAGTTAGGAAATCCACGAAGAAATAGATCAAAGGAAATATAAAACTTTGCAGAGAATGCGTGACATTTCTGGTGTTAGAAACTATCAAAGTGATTAAATAACCACCATGATATTTTCAAGTTCTTGTTGCAGTTCTCATTATTTTAAATAACAATTAAGATTTCAGGAGCATCATTTCTCAGCTACAATTTTATTGTCTTTCTGCACATTAGCCTAACACTTCAAAAAGTAGAACTGAAAATATTTGGGAGGAATTTGAGACTATGTACCTAACTTCCCAATCCCTTGTACTCATCTTTATCCTGTCCTTCTGTTTGTTGACAGCTGATATTAAATTCTTGTTGTTTTTAAAAAAGAAAGAAAAATGTTTAAAATAGTATTTCTCCCGTGTGTCAGAAGCCGCTGTCAATCTACCAGCTCCCTCCATTTCTATCCAGCTATGGGCAGTTACCCTGGTATAACTTTTATTTTAAGTTTTTTTTTAAAACCAAAGGAAACTATACCCACCAGAACTGCCAGTCTTCTGTCTTGTTAGCTAGGATGAGGTGAAGAGCCTAGCCATTTTTGAAGGTTATGCTCTTTTTTTTAATTTATTTTTTTTAAATTTAGTTGTTTTATTGATACAATGTTGTGTTACTTTCTGGTGTACAGCAAAGTGATTCAGTTATATACATGTGTGCATAAACACATATGTGTGTATAACACACACACACATATATATATGTATATATATTCTTTTTCATATTCTTTTCCATTATGGTTTATCACAGGATATTGAATATGGTTCCCTGTCCTATACAGCAGAACCTTGCTGTTTATCCATCCTATATATAATAGTTTGCATCTGCTAATCCCAAACTCCAATTCATCCCTCCCACTTGGCAACCCCAAGTCTGTTCTCTCTGTCTGTGAGTCTGTTTCTGTCTCATAGTTAAGTTCATTTGTGTCATATTTTAGATTCCACATATAAGCTATATCATATGATATTTGCTTTTCTCTTTCTGATTTAGTATGATCATCTCTAGGTCCATCCATGTTGCTGCAAATGGCATTTCATTCTTTTTTATGACTGAGTAGTATTTCATAGTGTGTATGTGTACCACATGTGAAAGTTATGCTCTTAAATAAGCTTTATCTTATCCTCCATGGCTGTTCTGACAGTTTTCTGGAAAGTTGGCTTATCCACTGATTTATATAGTGAGTTCATTCGGGGGCTCATGTGCTACATTTCTAGAGTAAAATGCATAATGTGCATTCCTGATTTACACGTTGGACTTTGTTTCTTCCAAGTTTAGAATTTGCTACTTGGTTAAAAACATATTTACAAGTTAGTAGAAAAATAGATGGACCATATGCTGCTCCAAAAATTTAGGGAGGGGCTATCTCACAACCACTGCTAAGGCTATTTCATCCCCAAGCAGCTCATTTTGGAGGTGGGCAGCCTTGCCTAATTTCTGCATAAATGATCCCAACACCCAAGCAGTACATACCATTTGGCCATTAAGATGGTCAAAAACATTGATCAACCATTTGTGGTTCTGTTTTGCTTATCATATACACATGGCTACACAGCGTAAAATTTAAAGTTAAAAAGCAATTTTACAGTTCCTTATATTTCATTTCATTTTGTCATATTACCAAGAGCCATTCATAAATGAATCTTCATATTCCTATGGCTTAGCCTCTGGTCTTATCACAGATCCTGCATTAGCACTTTGGCTATTTAAAAAAAAAATAGGCAATAACCCTCCTGGATTAGTGTCCTCTGAGGTGTTTCACTGGATTTGTCAAACTCGCTTTCTCCCTAATACTCCAAGGCTGATAGATTGGAGTACTTTGGAAGGTTCATATGCGCACAGCCTTAAGCAAAATATACCCTCATTCACAATATTAATGACAACAGGGAAACAAAATGGAAAGATTCCATTTGCCTTCAAGCCAGCAAAGGGACTTTGTTTCTGACCAGCTATGCTCAAGCCCTTGAAATCAACGCTGCTGATGACAGCAGGGCCAGAATTGTGTCAGGTGCTTACCGAGAAGATGCCTCCCACCCATCCCAGGAGGCTGGCTGCCAACATCAAGGAAAGAGCAGGGTACGGCTGAACTATGGGCTGTACCAATGGTCACTTGGGCCCAAGGCAAGCTGCTTCTCCTCCCCAGGCCCCCATTTCAGCAGCTGTGAAAGGAGAGTGTTGGCATCCTCCGAATAAGTGGGGTTTGATAGGGAGATGACAGATACGAGACTCTAGAGAATCGTGGCAAAGAGCATGGCTATGAAGCCAGGTTGCCTGGGTTCCAATCCTGGCTCTGCTATTTCCTAGTTGAGTGGCCCGAGGGAAGTTCCTTAAACACTCTGGGCTTCAGTTTCTTCCTCCACAGAAACCAGGAAGTAATAGTACCCACTTCACAGCATTGTTAGAAGAATAAAATGAACTCATACGTGGAAAGACCTTAGCACACAGGACCTAGCACATCATAAATGCTCCACAAATTGTAGCTATTATTATTGGTGGTGGTCTGCAAGCTAAGAAAGATCCAGAATTTCTGATTAGGATAATGTCTGGTTCCGGAGTCCCAGAAAGCCCAAAATTTCAGCCCCACCCCTGCCCCCAGTGCCCCTCAGCCACCTCTCTGCTGAATACTAAGCCACTCTCCTTTTCACCTAGCTGAGCCATTGGTGACTGCAAAGATCCCCCCCCTGCCCCCTCCCAGCCTCATCACCAAACACACCACATACACCCTAACGCCGCCATCCCTTCACAGTGCTTCACCCAACCCCAGAGGACATCCACACACACAACACACGCAGGTCCACAATATCACACACGCACACATCATTCAAAGCATGTTCTCACATACACTTTCCACACCACGCACACACGTGAAGTCTCTCTCTCTTGCTTGTTCCAGGACCGTTCAATGCAGCAATGATATTTACAGCATGTAAGCTTAGAATACTGGCCCAAGCCCACGATGTGCCCCAAGAGGCCACCTCCCCCGCAGCGCTCTCTTAATAGAAGCAGTGCGCTCTGGCTGGGCTTGCGCGGCCCCTGTCCAGCTGGCTGCCGAGCGCATGACAATGCCTCGCATTAACTGACTGAGTGAGACCTCCATTACCTGAAGTTCAAAGCCCTTCTCTTTCCAACTCTGTATGGGCGCCAAATAACAGAAAGAGTCCCTTCCTGCGTCACAATCCCTGCCGTAATTGCGAAACACCAGTGATCCGTATTCTCTTTCCTGAGCCTCTCCGCTGCTTCTGTGGCCTGTGTAAACTGCATTGTTCTAACAAACAAATCACGTTCTTCCATAGGTTGAGGTCCAGGTACTAATTATTGGGCCAGAAGAACACAGCGTGTTTGGAGCTCTAACTGATTTGGATAGCTTGAATTCTCCACAGCACTGGTTCAGGGGTCAGTTCAGTCACTGAGAACAGCGGGAAGCAGGCAAAGCTGCTAGTGATGGAAACTCAGTTTCAGCAAATGAGGCCCCCTCTTCCAGCTGCCACCTTACACAGTGACCATCCCTTCAAAGTTATTGAACCTGTATGGAGCACCCTCTAGCCTCAAATTTTCTTTCACTGTGTAAAAACTCTTCCTCCCACTGCCCTGTGAGTTGATGCACTAGAGCAGTAATGCAGGTGTCACTGTGCTGTAGGAAAGGCACCAGGATGCACTAGACCACAGTCCTGCTGCGAGACCTTGTGCCAGACATGTCTCTGCTCCTCCCTGGGTAGCAGTTTCTGCATTCACTATGTAAAGGTTATAGGCCATGTTCTTGAACTTCCTCTTTAGTGGATTGTCTGAGATTATCATTTGAGCTGTCCTCACTTATTTCTAAGACCATACAAGGTTATGTCCTGGATTTGAAAAGCACCCCTGACCTAGGAGCTGCCCCTGTACCTGTAATTATTCCCTAAACTCAACAGGATTCACTGATCAGGGCATTGAGTAAGAGAGTGTGGCTTGAAAGCCTTTACCACTTATAATTGTAAAGCCACTCTGAAGAAATCAGATCTCAGCTTCCACAACTAAAGACACCTGAAGGCAGAAGCCCAGAGCCAGCATGGAGGGGAGGGAGGGGATTGGTCCTGCAGTCGGAAGGCCCAGCTTCTGGTCCTGCTGTGCCACCCATCTGCTGGGTGACCCATTCACGTCTCCTCTCAGGACCCTTATTTTTCCATTTTTAAAGAGAGTGGGACTAGATGGTCTCTAAGGTCTCTTCCCATTTTGAGATTTGTTTTTTCTCCCTAAGGCTTTTACATAGAATATTACCCATTCTAGGGTTACGCACTCTGTCCTCAATCCTGGGCCAGTGTTTGGTTGCCAGGGGAAACAGGCAAGCAGGCATGTATGACAATCCTTACTGCCCTCACCAGTCACCGAGTGCACGTCCGTCCTCCTGACAGTGTCAGCAGGGTCACCTTTGTGTCTGGACGACAGCACATTCACAGTATTTCTTGAGTGAATAAGAGAACCATTGACTACCTGACAGACAGAAAGTCAGTGGGTCCTTCATGACAGCATTATGTTCTCCCACTGTCAAGGAAACTGACTATCTGAGCTGACAGATGTGGAGCGGCTGTGTGGCTGTGTAAAATATAAAGTATGGTAGAAACAAGAGCTGTTATTAGCATAGTAAAACACTTATCCAGTGTTCCACTGTGGCTAGTTCTTGCCATTCTTGTGGAAATCGGTAATTGATGTGAACATCTACCTAACTGCAGGAAGATCACCCAGCATGTTGTTTTTATAAGCTCCTTCTTACCTAAGTGAGAGAAAAAAAAATTATCTAGCCTTTTTATTCCTGGGGGAACTGAATTCAGTTTCAGTCAAGGTTTTAGACCTTCCTTAATAAGAAAATGCCAGCTTTTCTAGCCTGTAATCTGGTTATCTAATACCTTGCTAAAGTGATTAAAATTGATTAAAATGAGGAGGGAACACTTTCAAAAAAAAGAAAGAGAAAAGAAAATGATTGGATTTCTATGCCTTAGGTTATTCTTAAGGAAAGATTGAATTAACTTGATCTTGATTGAATAAAGGACACTTTAAACAATTCTAAACTTATTCCAAGTCTGAACATTCTTTTCTGGAATGCTTCAGCACAAAATGTCACTGTCACTTTTATTTCATAAGCACAGACATCTTTTAATGCATAGATAATGTACTTTCTAGAGGCTCTTTAAGAGCATTCACACATGCATAGATATTTATTTACAACTCGTTTTGCCAAACCAAAATAGAAAAGGCTTAGTTGACTTTTAAGCACTTGCATTTTCCAATTCGAGGACAGAGAATTATGACTGCAGAGCACCTCATTTACATAACCAAGAGGTGGCAGTATTACATCCATTATGTATACACTGCACATGTGTCATTTAACAATAAAAAAGTGAAGTGTGTAAATAAAAATATGTAACAAATATTTCTGTCCTTTTTAAAGGGCTGCTTCATGGATAGCCACTAAAAACATTCATTAAAGTGTTATGTTTCCTTGTAAACAACAATCACCACCCCCCACAAAGAAATCAAAGCTAGGAACCACAGTTTATAACCACCAGCGAGTTTATTGCAGCTCTGGGAATCCACACACATCCCCTTCAGTAATCACTTGTTTTCTGATAAAACATTCACCTCCTTCCCAAATATAGATAAAAATCAATTTAAAAAAACAATCACAAGATTCCCCAAGTAAGAACTTCTATATAAGAAGCAATTTAGAAAAAAAAAGTCGAAGAGTTGAATATAAACAGCATCCTACAAACTGATTATTATTACAGAAAAATAACTATTTGAAATCAAACCCTTTTGGTAACCTCCTGAGATTGTTTTGAGCATCTGCTAAATTATGCCTTGTGACTTGTGACTTGGGTTACAGGCCAATTAAATTTTACCTAAGCTACCTGAATCTGTTCTGTTTTATTTTTGGTTTTCTATTTCCAACCAGTCTAGGAGATTGAAAAACAATAACAGCAGAAGCAAAAAACATTTAAAAACTGGAACTGTTGGGTCACCACTTTCCTATAAAACTACTCTTAGTAAAAATCAATACCATAATATATCTGAGAAGTCAGGACTGGATATCTGGAATAGAAGTTCTTAGAAAAGTAGTTTAAATAGAAATTGAGTACTTTATATCTGGCCTTATAGAAAGTTAGACAGCTCAAACTTTCTGTCACCCATAGGAAAATATGTTATTTTATTTATTTATTTATTTATTTAGGGTTGCATCGAGCAGCATGTGGAATCTTAGTTCCCTGACCAGGGATCAAACCCATGCCCCGTGCATTGGAAGCACGGAGTCTTAACCCCTGGACCACCAGGGAAGTACCCGAAAATATGTTGTTTTAAACCATGAACTACATGATGCAAGACCTCTAAATGCTCACCATCCCTAGAACTAAACCATGTGAGTATCTGGAAGTATTTTTACGTTATTTAGATACTTATGCTACCTATTAGAATCAGCCCACAGTCTAACATCTAGAGTGTTTGTTGTACAGGTTCTAAAAGTTACCTAAAAACAAGTAAAGGGCATTTAGAGAATTAGTATCTGACACATACAAAAATATTACGAGCTTTTAATTTCTGAAAGAAATATTCTATGGAAGAGTCATGAAGTTGGCTGTTCTGACTGATTGTGGGTATTTGAATATTTTAGATCTGTCCTTTTTATTTCTTCTTCTGTATTTCATTATAAGTCAGAAATTGTGGTTGTGATGCAGAGTACTGAATATTTTTTTCACATATGGCACAAACAACAAACACTCTTTCAATGTCTAGACTGAGAACCTAGTCTGGGGAAATTATTCGATCTATGGACAGGATTCAAAGAGCACCCGTAAGGGTTATGTAGTAGGATGATGGAGAGGAGTGGTGTTGTGCCAATGGCCACATGAGTGGATCAAATACTCCCTCCCAATAACTTCAAAGTGGGCAAGGGTTTCAATTTCTGAAAAGGGCTGAGGGAGTTCATTTAATTCTTACAGTCGCCCCTAAGAAATCTTCCAGCTTTATCACTTCATGGAATAATTTCCAGTCTCAATTTCGTTCTTCATGAAATTTGATGCATTATGTTGTCATTTCCTCCAACATGAAAATAAAAATGTATTTTAATGTTTTAATTGAATTTATATTCTCTTCCTATGTATGAATTCTGTGGTTGTGTCATGATATTTGATGTCTCATCAATCCCTCACCTTCCGCTGTATACCGATACTCCCATCATGCACTGAGATTCTCCCCCCTCCCCGCCATGCCTCTATTTTTCCTCCTCACTAACAGATTTCTTATTCCAAGAAAAAATATAGGTTGGTCAAGAAAAGGCGGAATAAACAAGAATAATATCAACATTTATTCGTTTATTTACAGCATGTCAGGTATTCTGCTGAGAACTTTACACTGATTATCCTACATAATCCTTACAAGGCCATTGCACGTAGATGTTGTCATTGTCCCTATGTGAAAAATGAGAACACTGAGACTCAGAGATGTGAACTGACTTGCCTAAAGTCACACAACTGGTAAATGCCAAAGATACAACTTAAAGGAGGCGCCACTGCCACCACCACCACCAATAACTTCCATTTATTGAATTGCATTATGTGTCAGGCACCATGCTGAACACTGTACAAGCATCAGTTTATTTAATCCTCACAAACAGGGGGCTAACATCATCTCCACTTTAAAGATAAGCCAGTGGAGACACAAAAGTTAGGTAACCTCCATAAGGGCAAATAGCCTGTAACCTGGGATTCAAGACTGGCTCTCTCTTGACTCCATAACTCTTAAAGGATCTGCTCTAAAATAGGACTGAAGGTGGGCTCCAAGAATGACTCAGCTTATAAAAGCACATTCAAATAATGCTGGCCCTGTCCAAAGACGTGAAATTCGACTTTATGCTTTTGGTTGGTAGTTCCCCTTCAAAAGCAGAGCCAGAGGCTCTCTCTGCACACAAACTTACAGTTCCGCTTCACTCAATATAGTGTTGGTTCTGTCCTGTAAGTATGACTCAATCCAGAAAAATCATGCTGATATCAACCTTCTGGCTCAGAAAAAAAATCTTAATTGACCAGTTTCACCAAAAGAGTTGAAGATCTTGCCCACATAGATACCAGTTACAGGGACAAGTGATGCCTTGCCAACTCTCATGCCATCAAAGCACCAAGGATGGAACAGATTCCGTTAGATTTCACAGATCCTTTAAAGAGTGGTGCTGGTTGAAGAGGAAGAGGACTCTGGCCCTGAATATTTGTATTTGAAGGGATAAATCATTGAAGAGTAAGATCTAAGAGATCCAAAGAAATGAATTAGAAATGGTAGAAATTCATACACATTTTATGGACTATAGTGCAGACCTAGGAATACAGAGCATTCTTTTTCTCAGAAAAAAAGCTTCTTGGCACTAATGCACCATGAAGCAGAGCTATCTGCAAAAGACCACAATTAAAAAAAAAAAAACCTTTCTTTCACTTTGTACCAAAGAAATGATTTCTATCTTAGTCTCCAAAGATTAAGAAAGCTCATGTGCAAAGATAGAGACATCGATGTCTTGAATTATTAAAGTTGTCAGTCCCTATTTTTAAAAAGTCAAATTAATGTGCAGTCCTGGAAGTCTGAGCCTCACTTCCATTTGCAGGAGGCAGCAGGAAGGATGCTGGTTCCCTCTTTCCATTTCTTTGTTAAGTAATGAACAATCTAAAAAGATGAGTTATTTGTAATCAACCCATCCACTTACAAAAAAGGACATGTCTAAAGAGAAGTGCAATCATTTCAGTTGAAGCTTGGGTTCAGTGGCAGGCTTGCCTTTGGAAAGCTAAGTATTAAACCTTATCTGTTGGTCTGTGCATTAGAAATTTATGGCAAGGTAGTCTGCTGGGCTTTGCCTTGTGCTATGCAGAATGTTGCTGGTATATATAATGAAAGAGCTTGGTGATACTCTCTTACCTCAGAGGTTTTCTGTTTAAGCATTGTGCATAAATGTGGGTAATTTCAACCAGAGTAAATACCACGGAGATATGACTTCAAGTAAAAGCTCTGTGTCTCGGACCTTGGACAAATTACTTAACCTTTCATGCTTTAGTTTTCTCTTGTGTAAAATATGATGTTCGATTCATTCATTCCACAGGTGTTTTGGGTACCTATTATAAGCTCAGCACTAAGGTTGTCATGGTAAACAAGACAAACCCCTTGCCTTCACCTTGGTTGTAGTCTAAGTGGAGATACATCCAATAAATATATAAACAAATAATATAATGTATAATTTCACAGAGTAGAACGTTCTATAAAAAATGAAGCAGAATAAAGGAATAGAGAGGGATGGGTAGGATGGATGGACTGTCTTTTTGATAGAATGTTTCACAAAGCCTTCTTTGAAGTAGAGACTTCTGAGCAGGGACCCGAATGAAGCAAAGAATCCAGCCATGCAAAAATTTCACGGAAGAGCTTTCCAATCAGAAGGAGACAGCACAAAAACTCTAAGGCGAGTTGCTTAATATGTTGGAGTTACAGGCTGGAACACAGGAAAGAAAATTGAACGCAGCAGGAGATATGGCAAGATCATAGAGGGCCTTCTAGGCCATTGTGACTTTGGGTTTTATTCTAAGTGTGGCAGGAGGTTACTGGAAGTTTAAGCAAGGAAGTGATTTGATCTGACTTGCATTTTTAAAAAGCTAATTCTGTCTGCTCTGCAGAGAATAGACTATAAGGGGGCAAGGGTAGAAACAGAGAGCTGTTGGGAAACTATTATAATAATCCAGGCAAGAAATGATATTGGCCTAGACTGATTGTTTTCAGCAGAAGTGGTGAGAAATGGCCAGATTTGAGGATGTTATTTTGGAGGCAGAGCCAAAACAATTTCTTGATAGATTAGGTTTGATTTGCGAGGGAAAAAGAGGTGCCAAAGATGATTCTGAAGTTTTAGGCCTGATCAACTGGAAGGCTCAACTTGACATCAGCTGGGATAAGGAAAACTGAGGGGACAGTTTGGGGCAGTCATAAATTCTTATGGACATGTAAAGTCTGACATTCCTATGAGATACTTAAGTGGGAATGTTGAGTCAGCCATTGAATATGTGTATCTGGAACTCAAAGAGTACTTAGGTTTGGAGAGAAAGATTTGGGAATTTTGATGGTTTTTGAAGCCATGAAAATGGAAAATCACCTCGTAAAGAAGAAAGTGTAGATGAAAAAGAGAAGAGGTCCAAGGGCTGAACCTGGGTCACCTGTACATCAAGAGATTAAGTAGATCAGATGAAATCAGCAAAGGAAAGTGAGAAGGAACACCTGGTGAGGTAGGAGGAGAAATAAGCAAAAGTAGTACTTTAGAAGGAAATGTTTCAAAGCAGGAGGAAAGTTATAAATCATACCGAATTTTGCTGAGGGAGTAAGTAAAATGAGAACAGAGAATTGACCAACAAACCTAGCCACATGGAGGTTACTAAGAAATATAATACGGGTGGTTGCTGAAGAATGTTTCATGAGAGCCTGTTGGAGTTGGTTGAGGAGACAATGGAAGGTGAAGGAGAGAGAATGAGTGTCGACACCTATGTATTTTTAGGAATTTTGCTATGAATAGGAGTAGAGAAATGAAGTACTGACAGTGCTGATCTTACTTGATTATAATGAAGGTGCTTTGCAAACTTAAATTTATATACAAATAATTAGGCTATTGTAAAAGGTAATTACTTCCTAATATCCATAACTAGCAAATTCACTTTATGTGTTTCTATGCATTCATGCTTCGTAAAGGTTTATTAATATTTTTAGTTGGCCATCTTCATGTTTATTTTAAGCACATGACAGCCTTGACTGAGTCAGTCACCCCTTGATGTGAAACACAAAATTTTTGCCACACGTTCATTGGCATTGTGGATGCCTTTGTTCACTGAGAGACAGAATCTAAGAGAACGTTTATATTTTTCCCGTCAGCCTATATCCCCTGGCACATATACTACCCAGAGGGATTACACTTTCTCTTCAGTCTTCAATAGCAGCATAAGCTCTGTGAGGAAAATAAAACAGGATGAGTCAAAGTTCTGGAGAGTGGCTTGAGGTCAGTTTCACAGTTATGGAAAGAGATGCATCAGGTTAAAGAATTAAGCATATCGATTTCTTTTTTTTTTAATGAGACAGTCATGGGAAGGAAAGGGACATAAAAACATATTGGAAAGAAATTTTCAAAAAGGTCTTGAGGGATAGACATGTGATTGTCATTTTTTTTCATTCTAAGGTATCTAAGGAGTTCTTTAGAATCTGATCCCATTCATTTAAAAAATGGAAATGGAGGAGGGGTTTGTACCAATAAGTGGCTGACAGTATTAACTAGTTCTGGAAGTTCTGGCTATCTCCAATATTCTCTGTATTTTCAAATAATACTTAGAGTAAAAGAGAAACAGAATTTGACCTAAGGCAAAGTAAATATTGACTGCCATCTCAAGAGTTTATCTGGCAGGTGTGGTAAAAACAAAGGATGCCCAGTGTGCCAAGGAGAGAAAGGGCTCCTGGCTCCAGGTACAGTCTGTAATCATTACCCATAGCCATTTAAGTCAGGAAAGGGAGTGTCAGCTTGTAAACAGCCTACCGTGTGGATTTCAGCCTACATACACACACACACACACACACACACACACACACACACACACACATAACCTTTGTGCAGCCTAATAACTAAAGATCAACTCTAGAAAATGTTCTTCATGGAGAGGGCAGTCAGGAGATGCATAAACTCTGTTTGTTGACATATTTATTCCCAGGGCTGATTGCGTTAATTTCTAAAAACCCTTGCCTTGATGAGAGCTAGTGGGGAGGAAAAGGAAACAAACTCTGTGGCATTGTATAATTATATCCACAGTTAAAATTTTCTTTTTGTTTCTCATCAAGATGCAAGGCTTACCATATATCACTGTGCACTGACAGCTCTAATAGAAGAAAAAATAAAGCAAACAATTAGCCCTGGGGAAGAGATAAACTAATGCACAATTCATGAATTTGCTACTCATTCATACCTGCTGTGATTCTAACAGAGTTGATGAAATACAACAGTGAGTGATTTTGAACAATTTTGATTTAATCTTCTGAAAAAACACTTGGTGTTGGGATTATTTAAAATGTGATTTCTTCTTACGGATTATATGCAGAGTAGTCTTTCTCTGAGAGAGATTAAGTTTTATAATACAATTTGGTACAACCTTCCTAAGTAGGCCTGGGATGAGAATCAGGGTAGCTTCATTACTGATCCCAAAACACCCTTTGATGAGGTACAGTTTCACAGACACAGGTTCCATCTGCAGTAGTCAGAACACTAAGCAGATTCCAACTCAAGCCAGCTTATGCAAAAATGAGAATTTACTGGTTTGGGTTAGCAACTCTAGAAGAAGGAGGGGTATAGCTGGTTGTCAACAATAACTGGAGCCAGGAAATTCACCATCATTGTCCATCAGTTTCTGTATCAGTTTTATTCTCTCAGATTAGCTTTTAAAATACTAGGGAAGAGGTCTTATTGATCCAGCTTCTGTTAGGTTCCCACTCTTATACCAGTGAATCGTCCCTTGAGAATTACCCGTGGGAAATACGAAACTATCCATGCCCCCACAAAGTTTGCAAAGCCCTTAGCAAAGTGGTTTCTGGGTGTATGCCAGCCACATAGCATTACCTGGACTAAGACCAGGAGAAGTAGTTACTACCTGCCTAGAGTTTGGAGCTATTCATACCTCAGACAAGATTAATGGAAAATCAAATGAAAGAAAGGGGAAAATTTCACAACCATATTTATCTCTGTAATAAATCAAATGGGTTTAATTTTGCTGGACTCCCTTCTAGGCCCATGGTCACCCATGTTGGGGTTGAAGGGAGTTTATTGCTGAGCCTTTTTTCTTCTTTCTTAAAGCAGTTGAGAACTAGACACAGGAAGCAAGTGAAACTTAATCCGTTTATAGTTGGTAAAGGTGGATTGGAAGATGTGGTTTGGACTGGTTGCCAAAGTGGAGGTTCCATATTACTCTCTCTCAAGTCTGCATCGTGGGATTTACATATGGGGAGAGTTGGGTCTGCAGACCAGGCATTTCCCCAGTTAGCCACACAGAAGGCCATACCCTGGATGAGCAGGAGGCAGAGGGACAAGGAGGGAGGCTTCTGGTCTTGCCTGTGGAAGCTAGGTCCTGATCCCTGATCCAGCCCTCCTTAACATATATGGAAGCAGGGGTAGGGAGAAGAGCAAGTGCCCCCAAAGAAAGCATATCTATGCCTGCATCCAATGACTCCTTTCCTACCTTGTTAATCAGATAAATCATTTTTCCTCCCTAGGAGAGGAAAAAGTGAGAGAGAAAGAAGGCCTTAAAATGTCTCTTTGCTACTACTTCCTCCTAGGGAGTGGAGCAAAAGTTCTCTCATGGGAGTATGAGGACAGGGAAATTGGGTCAACACCACCAAAATATTATAACCATGATTATGCTATAGTTATATTCTTTATATTTTTTTCACTTTTTATGTCTTAAACATTTCCTGTGTTATTTACACTATCTTCCAAATCATAATTATAATGACTGCATAATGTCTCATCATTTAGATGATTACTGCTTCACCAGATCATTTACCTTTATTAAATATTTAGGTGGTTTCTTATTTTTCTACCCTAGCTACTACTCTCTCAAATGGACATTTTTATGACTGTAGTTCATTGTCTCCTTTTGGATTATTTCCCGAGGTTGAATTCTCAGAATTAAGATTACTATGCCAAAGGCTATACATATCCAAACCCAAAATGTTTATCCCAACCTACACTGCCACCAGTGATACAGGCTTGTGCCAGTTTTACCGCTACATCGTGGACAGCCAATAGCGTTTTGGTTTTGACTAGTTTAATGCCTATAAAGAACACTTCATCAATGTTCTCTTTTTTATTTCTTTGCTTGCTAGAGGGTTTAAATATTTTCCCATATGCTCGTTTACTAATCACACTTCCTTTTATAAACTGTTCATCTCCATTGCCCACTTATCTATTGAGTGTCAATGTTTTTCTTAGCAGTTTGTATGAGTTTCTTAGATTATGTAGATCCTAGCCCTTTGTCATATTTACTGGTAATTTTTTTCTCATCTGTTGTTTGCTGTATTATTTTACTCATTTTTATGTGTATGTAGAGGTTTAGAATTTATGGACTCTACATCATCCATTTCTCTCTTGTAAATTCTTCAGTGGCTTCAAAGCTAATGATGTTATCAATCTCTTGTTCTGATATCTCTTAGGGGATAGAGTTATATATATATATATATATATATATATATATGTAAAAGACATGTCACACTTCCAAAAAAGTTTCATAAGGATCAAAGCAACCCTGAACTCAACCACAGTTTGTAGAGGCATTAGTTAAGCTTCGAGTTGATTTCCCCTTATTCATGCTGAAAAAGACTTTTTCTCTTTAAGCAACCAAATATGGATCACAGCGGGAAGTATTAACTTCTAACACTTTCCGAAGAGCACAAACCTTCTGTTATTCCATTCACATAAAATACCAGTTGACAGATGGTATTTGCCAGAAAATAGGGGAGAAAAGCATTTGAAGAGAGATTTATACATTGAAAATTCTCTCAAGAAAAGTACCTGTCTATTTGGTTGGATATTACAGAGATAAGTCTGGGGTCAGTGTAGGAAAATGAAAAGATAGGAGGAAAGGAATTTTGATCCTAAGCCTGGTTCAATTCTTAACTAGCTGTGTGACTTTCACCAGCTATTTACCCTCTCTGGGCCTGTTTCCTCATAGATTTAATAAGGAAATTAGACTGGAAAATTTATTAAATCCCTTTTGGTGCTGCCATTCTGATTCCCCATTCATTCTTTCATTCATTCAACAAATACATCTTTTTTATTTATTGGGGTTTTTTTGTTTGGTTTTTGTTTTTTTTTTTGTAAATTTATTTATTTATTGGCTGTGTTGGGTCTTCATTGCTGCTCACGGGCTTTGTCTAGTTGTGGTGAATGGGGGGCTACTCTTCGTTGTGGTGGCTTCTTTTGTTGTGGAGCATGGGCTCTAGGCACGTGAGCTTCAGTAGTTGTGGCACATGGGCTCAGTAGTTGTGGCATACGGGCTTAGTTGCTCCACGGCATATAGGATCTTCCTGGACCAGGGCTCGAACCCCTGTCCCCTGCATTGGCAGGGGGATTCTTAACCACTGAGCCACCAGGAAAGTCCCAACAAATACATATTGAGCCTATAATGCAGCAGTCCCCAACTTTTTTGGCACCAGGGACTGGTTTCATAGAAGACAATTTGTCCACGATGGGGTGGGGGGTGGGAGTGGGGTGGAGATGGCTCAGGCGGTAATGCAAGTGATGGTGGTGGGGGGTGGTTCAGGCGGTAATGCCAGCAATGGGGAGCGATAGGGAGCGTCAGATGAAGCTTCGCTGGCTCGAGGCCACTCACCTCCTGCTGTGTGGCCTGGTTCCCAACAGACCCGAAGACTGCTACCAGTCAGCGGCCGGGGCTTGGGCACCCCTGCCATGATATGTAACAGGCACTCCTCTAGTTACTAGGAATACAGTGTTAAATAAGAAAGAGTCCTTATATTCACTGACCCCTAGTAGGAAAGAGAGAGAACACTGACACGTCCTGTGGTCAGTTCTAAGAATGGTGGTGAAAAGCTAAGGCAGCAGAGCACAGGAGGACCCCGTCCTGGTGCCTGCCTCAGCACAAGCTGGGCTGTCAAGGGGAAGGTTTCTGGGGGAGGTGACGCCAAACTGAACCTTAAAGATGAATAGGATAAAAAAGAAGATGAGTAGGATTTCATTAAGGAGGGACGAGGTATGGACCTGTGAGGCAGTCCATGCAGAGGGATCAGTAGGAGCAAAGACTGAAAAGCATAAAATAGCAGGAAGCATGCAGAAAACTACAGGTCCTGATGTTACAGGAGCTTGGAGTTCGAGGCACAGAGATAAAGCTAGAAGATAGGGCTTAGCTCATGGAGGAGCCCTTGTATTAGGCTACAAAATCTGGAATTTGTTCTCGAAGAAATGGAGACTTTGGGCATGAGAATACCGTGGTTAGGTGTGTATTCTGGCAGAAGCAGGCAGGTAATCCACTGCAAAGCTCTTGTCATAATCTAGGTATAATCCCATGGTTTAAAGGAGAAGAGGAAGGGTGGCTGCATGTGGTTGTTCAAGTTTTTCACTGCACAAGGGTGCTTGGCTGAGGGGGCAAATGGGAGCTGAAATCTAGTCTGTGCTCCGGTCACCAAGTTCCTCGGTGAGAGGCTTTACCCTACTGGAGAGAGAGACACTGTGTTCTAATTCACACAGAGAAATCATAAGAGCTAGCATTGACCTTCAGGGTAGTAGTCATAGATATAGAATAGATTTGAGAAATATTTAGGATGGATACAAGTAGGACTTTTAAAAATTACTATTAATATTAAAGAATCTAATTATTTAGTGTTTTAAAACATATCCTATCAGGTGACATTGATCTTTCCCCTCATTAAATTTGCAAACGTAAGTTCTGAACTATATCAGAAGTAACTTTAAGAAAAACTACTAGAGTTAACAGAAATTGTCCATCAAAATATTACCCCCACCATGTGTGGCATACAAGTGCTATCACATGGGCTGGGCTATGAAAGATGGATAATAAGACCTCTTGTGAGCATAGTGCTTCGTGGTCTCTTAGTATATTTATTTATTTTATTGCTTTTGATTTTCACACAAATCTTCTAAGGAAGGCAGAGAAAATGGCCTTAATTCCATTTTT
This sequence comes from Hippopotamus amphibius kiboko, assembly GCF_030028045.1. Classification (NCBI taxonomy): domain Eukaryota; kingdom Metazoa; phylum Chordata; class Mammalia; order Artiodactyla; family Hippopotamidae; genus Hippopotamus; species Hippopotamus amphibius. The sequence goes on along the minus strand of NC_080203.1, from coordinate 15,601,621 downwards.
GCAAAAGAATAAACTTAAGATCAGAAAAGCTAAGGGACTTGGCTGTGGTCACACACACATACTCAAATACAAGATGAGAACCCAGGTTCCCAGGCTGTGAGGCCAGTGCTGGTCATTCCTTCACATCAACTGGCCTCCATGACTACCCTACCTTTTAAAATCTCACTGTTACCAGTCTGAGAGACACCATAGCTGAAAATTCCTATATTAATTTTCAGTAATCAACATGCAGAAATTATAGTGGTACTTAGCTTTCATTAGTTAAGACCATTTATTCAACTAGAAAAAATATTCAGTGTCATTCCCATTAGAGTAATGAAGCCGACAGAATTGGAAGAGGCACCTTTTCTCTGGCATTCATTAGAGCATCGGGGCCTTTGGTTCCCATATTAATTGTTGGGTGCTGCATAACAAATTACCCCAAGCCTTAGTGACTTAAAACAACAAATAATTCTTCATTATTTCGCATGGTTCCTGCGGATCAAGAATTTAGACAGACCACTATAGGAATAACTTACCTTTGCTCCACAATACCTGGGGCCTCAGCTGGCAGAAAGGAAGACTGGTGACTGGAATTATCTGAAGCCCGCTCGCTCACCCACAGGTGCGGTTGATGTTGGCTATAAGGTGATGGCTAAACTGGGATGCTCAACCAGAATATACCATGTAGCCTGGGCTTACAAAGTGGTGGCTGAGTTCCAGAGAGACAGAGAGAAAGGAGGGGGCGGGGGTAGAGAGAGGGATTGAGAGAGATTGATTTACTATAAGAAATTGGCTTAGACAATTATGGAGACTGACAAGTCCCATGATATGCAGTCAGCAAGCTGGAAACCCAGTTCTAGTCCAAGTCTGAAAGCCTGAGAATCAGGAGAAACAATGATCTAAGTTTCAGTCCAAAAACCAGTGGCTTAAGACCCAAGAAGAATTAATGTTTCAGTTCAAGTCTGAAGGCAGGAAAATACTGATGTCGCAGCTCAGCGGTCAGGCAAGAGGAATTCCCTTTCACTCATGGAGAGTCAGCTTTTTTGTTTTATTCAGGCTTTTCAACTAATTAAATGAGGCTCACTCACATCATGGAGGGCAACCTACTTCACTCAGTTTACTGATTCAAACGTTAATCTCATCCATAAATACCCTTGCAGACACGCCTGGAATAACGCTTGACCAAATATCGGGGCACCTCGTGGCCCACTCAAGTTGACACATAAAATTAACCATCACATTAGGTATATCATAAATATTTATGAAGTAGATGAATTGGATTCAACAAACAGTCCTAGGTATCTACTCTGTGCCAACCTCTATAGTAGGTGTTGGGGATACTGTAAGACACAATCCCTGCCCTCGCAGGTCTCACATTAAGTGGGAAAGGCAAACAGGCCAGAAAAATGGACTATGATGAGGGCTTTGGTTGTGGTAAGCCCAAGGTGCTCTGAAAGTACAAAGAATGTGAGGTCCTATCTCAAACTCTGTGATAAGAGGAGAATAAAGTGGTCACAGAGGAGTTAGCATATGATCGTAATCCTGAAGTAGAAGTAAGTAAGCTTATGGGAACAGGAGCAAGGGGGAGGAAGTAGCATTCTTGGAAGCCAGAAAAGAAGGTGCAAAGGTCTAATGAAGTAAGTTTGGGTTGCTATGTTACTGAGGTTTCTCCAGAGAAATAGAATTAATAGGGTGTTTGTGTATTTCTCTCTCTCTCTCTCTCTCTCCCTGTCCCTTGAGTCTCCAAATACTTAAGGATCTGATAAGTCAAGCAAGGAACTGAAGATTTTACCCTGAGGATGATAAAGAGCTATGGAAGGGCCAGATTTTCATTTCAGACTAATTTTTCTGATGGTAGAAACTTAACTAGAGAGTGTAGAGCACGCAGAACTAGCAACAGGAAGACCAAAGAGGAGAAAATCACCCCGGTTCCAACAAGAGACGATGGTAGCCTGGACTAGGGAGGCAGTGGAGATGGAGATAAGCGATTGTAATCTGGAGATAATTTGGAGGTAAAAGTCCTAGGAACTGGTCAGGGATCTGATGGGTTAGTGAGGGAGAAAAAGCCTAGGATGACACTCAGTTTGCTGGTTGGGGCCCTGGGTAGATAGAGATTTCAATTCCTAAGATGAAGAAAAGAACAGTAGGAGGAGGGTGAGGGAAATGATGAAGGGTTCATTTTGTACAAGCTGAATTTGAGATACTATGAGATCCCGGCTAGGGTCATGATGGAATGGAAACAGACAGGTATATCCCCCTATCCTCTCTAAAGCAGTGAAAGGTGCTTTGAATTTAGCATGATTCATCTGTCCTTTTCTCTTCATTAGGCAAGTACATTCATCGTGAATTCTTTATAATGTTTCAATGATCTAGTGATTGTCACCCTCCTCTCCGGATTCACTGTGGATGCCATCTAGAATGACACAATGGAGCTTCACACACTGGCAATAGCCACAAAAATTCCTGAATCTCCTTGAGTTTTTAGATTACAACAATAGTGTGTGTGTGTGTGTGTGTGTTGGCACTAGATTCTAAGCCATTCCTATTGTCTCCAGAGTCCTGGCAACTTATTTGACTTAGGTGATGTCAAGTGAACTCCCGCAGTACCTCCTAAGTTGTCCTTCTACGTTTTTATCCATACAGAAGCCAGTGGATCCTTTCTAAATGTAAGTAAGGTCATGTTCCTCCTCTGCTCAAAACCCTCCCAGGGCTCCCCATTTCATTCTGAGTAAAAGCCAAAACCCTAATAATGACCCAGAAATTCCTGGTGATTTGTCTAATCTTCTGTCCCCTGGTAAATTTCTCTAATCTTCTTCCATCATCCTTCTCACACCTCTGCGGTAGCCACAGTGATCTCTCCGCTGCTTCGCAAATGCAATGCACCAAGTACACGTCTATCTTCGGCCTGGAATGCGTCTGCCAAATACCAACATAAATCCTTTCAGTCTGTACTCCAGCATCACCTCCTCTGTGAGGCCCTCCTTGATCGTCCTAAATAAATCTTGCATAATTTACCCCAGATGCAACACCTGCCCCTCTCCCCCATCCCCCACACAGGCAGATTCAGACATTTCTCTCTGTAAGGAGAGTTGCTTGGCAGAAACAAATGCTATTTTACAAAAGTTCTCCTGCCATAAGGCAGTGTGGTGTGCTGGGAATAGGGTAATTCGTGGAAGGAGGATGAAGTCTGCCTTCTTTCGGAGCAGAGGTGGCCTGGTCCTGCCTAGACCTTACGCCCACTTCTTTTTTTTTTTTTCTTATTTTTAATTTTTTATTTTTTACAATAAACTGCATAGATTTAGAGTGTGCAATTTGGTATCCCAATCTCCCAATTCATTCCACCCCCCAACCCTCCCCGCTTTCCCCACTTGGTGTCCATATGTTTGTTCTCTACATCTGTGTCTCTATTTCTGCCTTGCAAACCGGTTGATTTGTACCATTTTTCTATAGTCCACATATATGTGTTAATATACGATATTTGTTTTTCTCTTTCTGACTCACTTCACTCTGTCTGACAGTCTCTAGGTCCATCCATGTCTCCACAAATGTCCCAGTTTCATTGCTTTTTACAGCTGAGTAATATTCCATTGTATATATGTACCACATCTTCTTTATCCATTCATCTGTTGATGGACATTTAGGTTGCTTCCATGTCCTGGCTATTGTAAATAGTGCTGCAATGAACATTGGAGTGCATGTGTCTTTTTGAATTATGACTTTCACCCACTTCTAACAGCTTTCTTTCTCCTCTTTTTCTAACACTTCACTGTACTTCCCTAACATTGGCTTCTCCCATTGAAATGGCATGTCTTCAGTTTTGCCCCCAACTCTGGGTTCCCTGTGCTGACCTTCAGAAGAAAGGAGCCCTGAGCCAGCTATGTGAATTGATGGCAGTGTCCTAGAGATAGTCAGGCCCATGGGACCGGCAGTCCCTCTCCTTTCTCCCTGAGCCCTAGAGTCTTACCTCTGTCCTCTGTACTGCAATAATCATGTTTTCGTACATGTATAGTTCTTCTTCAAACAGAAGGACATAAGCTATCCTTCAAGAGAGGGGTCTAAAAGCTCCCTGAAATGATGAATGGTTGTCTTGGCTCAGAAGCCATGTGAGGGCTGTAATGGCAGAGGGTGACGTCTTGGATTGAGCTCTCACTCACCATCTCAGGAGTCTACGCCTTATTTCCCATTTGAGCCTCCGGAAGTAAATGTTCTATTCTCACGTCGTAGAGAATATGATTATGTTCTTTACCAGACATTTATGTTCCCAGCCAACAACTTATTAGATATGCTAGGGAAAGAAAAGAGGGTGGGGGTGGGGTGCTGAGGGGAGTAGGCCAAAGGGACAGGATATCCTGAAACATTTCATTTGCTTTAGGCTCTATTCCTATCATGCCTCCTCCCCCACTGCATCCTCAACCCCATTGTCGTCCCCACAACATCAGTCTAACAAACACACCGTGATAATTGAGGAGCATTTTACTATTGTCTGAAGGCATTAGGAGTTGGCTTAACAACTGGGCTATTATATTCAACAGAGACTATTCAAATTATAAATAATGCTTCATCACTAGCTCTTTTCATTTTAATTTCTCGCCCATGTACCGTATCTCTGCTTGCCAGAATGACAGCTCACTATCAGTGAGCCAACACGGGTAGAGAAAGAAAATACCCAAAAGAGAAAATGAAACTAGCGAAGAAGTTCAACACACATCCCTCTATGCTGAGTCTGATCTTGGAAGAGAGGAGAACACTTTCAGTTAGAGTTGGAAATCTAGGACAATGTGTCTCTAAGAAATGGACATTCTAAATCCTGTAGCTAGTTTATTTCTCCAAACTGGGAAGCTATTTTATTATGCCTCTGCAGCTTTCTCAAGGGACTCACTGTGCATAGCATGTCCTCTCTGGAGTGGCCTCTCTTTCCTTGTCCACCTAGCAAGCTTCCACTTTTCTCTCAAGATGTAACTCAAGACCCATTTCCTTTGGGAAACCCTCCAGTGATATTCAAAGATTGGCTTTATTTTCATGTACCTCTAACAGTCTTACACTTTTTATTTTGAAATACTTTTATATTTACAAAAGAGTTGCAAAGATAGTATAGTTTCCATAAACCATTCGCTTAGCTTCCTCTAATGTTAACCTCTCACAGAATCATCATACTTTAATCAAAACTAAGAAATTAACATTGCTACAATACTACTAACTCAACTATAGAGCTTATTTGAATTTTACCAGTTTTTCCACCAATATCTTTTTCTTTTCCAGGATCCAATCTAAGATCCCACATTGCATTTAGCTGTCAATGTCTCCTTAGTTGTCTACAATCCATGACAGTTTCTCACTCTTCCCTTATTTTTAGTATTGACACTTCCGAAGAGTACTGGTCAGATATTTTTCAAAATGTCATGTTTCTCCACTGTAAAGTTATTATCTTTCCTATTCATTAGAAGTGAGTCACTAAGTCCAACCCGCACAGAAGAAGACAGGAATGAAGTTACACTTCCTGGAAGAAAAAAGCATCAAGTAATTTTTGGACGTTTGTTAAAACTACCACGGTAACGAATAAATATTTGAGGCTATACAATTATCCCATTTTGCCTTAAAGTTTTACCTATTAACTTTAGCATTCATCCTATCTTGCCTGCAGTACTTAGCACTATAGCATTCTAATAGTGACTTTATATTTCTCTCATTCCTTCCACATTTTAATTGGAATTCTTCTGTAAGGAAGATTCGTCCCTTCTCCCCATTAATTTATTCAGTCATTTATTTCTGTCCATATGGACTCATGGGAGTTGATTTATACTCTGGGTTATAATTCAATATGATAATAACTTATTTTGTCGCTCACATTTTCAAGTGTTAGATATAGGAGCAATTTTAGTTGCGTTCTTGTGTCATTTTAACATCACCTGTAATATTTTGTTACAACTTGCCTGCATATGTGTCCATGTCATCCAATTAGACTGTAAATCCTTGAAGACAGAAATGTTGTACTTATCTTTGTGTTACTAGTGCTGAACATAGTGCCAGACACATAGTAGGACTGTGATAAAAGCCTGTTAAATGAATTAGCAGAGTCGAGAAACGGGAGTGGAAGATTTTTCTCACTTTATAAAAGAATCTATCACTTGAGTCCCACACAAACCCATATGAGGCCAGAGGAAACTTGGATCCAAGTTGTTTGCAAAGAGTTCATCATTTTTATTTGGATATCATCTAACACAGTTGTAGACCAATTTGTGAACAGAATTGCTGCAGCCAAAGAAGAAGGGGTGTTGTTGAATGGGTGAGCAGAGATAAAGCGAAATCGTGAGAGTACTCCCAGAATCCCGGCCTCCCAGGTTGGAAATGTACTTTATGAAAAGCACTTGGAAGCAGTCTGCTCCCTGAACATGGGGACCCCACACACTCCCTCTGACTGAGAAGCTGTCACCCTGACACCCCAGACAGGAGCAGGAGAGCAGTGTAGATTTTAAAGTGAGACTATTCAGGCAATCAGAATATTTGGCTGAGTAATGTAATGCTTTACGATAACATCTTCTATATCTCAGCATTTTTGACATTTATTTTCATTTTTGGTTTACATTATTCTGGGAGAAAAAGCCAGCAAGTGGCAGAGTTTTAGAAAAGCTCTGACTCTCACCCCTTTTTGTCTTTGATGGGGACCATCAACCCAAGCTTCTGGATAGAAAGCCCAAAGCTCCTGCAGGCAAAGCTGTATGAAAATGGGTCGGGATATTCTTGGTCTCTGCCCAGGTATCAAAGAGCTAGAAAAGGCTGCCCTTAGGCCAACCACAGCAACTCTGGTCTTTCAATGTCCGGAAGAGGAAGATAACCAAAGATCTTTGGGGCGCGGTGAAAACGTTTCTAGCAGCAGAGTTGGCTAAGGAGTCCATCAGACTTGAGTTGGAATCTTTTCAACCTCTTTCTTGCTATATGCACTTGAACAAATTACTTAGCTCTCCAAACCTCAGTTTCTTCATCTGTAATATGGTGATGATAAGAGCACCAATGGGATAGGTGGGTATAATGAGATCGTGGATGTAAAGCCCCTAATGGAGCGCTTGACTCATAGTAAGGGCCCAAGAATGACACCTGTCATGAATGTGTCCCCAAGGCTCCAAACACTCACATTTCCCAAGCACTTCCTCTTGAGCTTTCGAGTCCTTACCTAGTCTGCAGTAAGTAAATACCTGGTGCTGCTCTGTGCTGTGCCAAATGTGAAAACAATTAGCAAGCCTTCCTCATGCAGCCCCCAGGCCCCCAGCCTGCAACCTTACCTTATAGCCTTTGATCATGTTTATAGCTCTCCTCAAAATGGCCCCTCAAAAAGCCTCCAAAATCAACCTCCTGCTTGTATTTATTGCCCTCTCTTCAGACCATCCTGTGGCACTCTTGACAATACACCATGTTCCCATGACTTGTTCTAGTAAAAGGGGAGGAAGTCTCTTGTGTTTGTCCCTAGGTAGCTATGTTGCTTCCTGATCAAGTGTTACAAGCTTTCTTTTTTTTTTTTTTTTTTTTCAGTAAAATGAGAGATGGGGAAAACGTCACTCCTTGTCAGCCAGAATCCCAAGAAAAATGATCCTACACAAGAATGATCATCACCTGGAAGCCCTGATTAGAATGCAGTGATTAGTTCGGATTGTGGCTTGACTTCTGAGTAGCGCACATCTGAAAAAGAGCTCTAGCGGGCATCTCAGCTTCGACTGCAGCCAGGGTTCTTCCTGCCCCGTCAGGCTGCTGGAGATGAATCTTTGAGAACAAGCCTTTAGGTCAGACTCTGGCCAGCACAGCACTGAACACTCTATAAGCGGACAATAAACAATAAAAACATACCATAAGCACCTATAAAAATTATATGGCCTGACCTCATGCAGTGCAAGATATAACTCCTGTAATCAGGAGCTAATTGGCCATTTTTAGGACACTAGTTCCCTGCCATCAGTCTCCTGCCTCCAGGACTGTGATTTGATCTGTGCAGTTGAGAAGAAAGTTGGTAACTGGGCAGGATATTCCTCTCTAAATAGCTGAGGAGAAACCATAAAAGGAAGAGCTGAAAATTATTTACTGTGGTCAGCGGGGCAAGAAAGAGATTACAGAGCTTAAATTGTGTCTTTCTAAGCATCAGGCTAGCTACATCACTAATGAAAACAGCATGTAACAAAAGGTGAAACAGAGGGCATTCTTGAGACTCATCATTAAAATAATTTTACTACCTTGTATTTGTAGGCAAGTTGGTCAGGGATAGAAGGCTACGAGCCTCCTTATGAGTCTTCAGAATTGGGGGACAAGGTCAGGCAGTGTCATTCTGATTGGGATAATAAGAATTGAAAATGAAATAGATGGGGTTAGCCATCTGTGGAAATCTTTTCAAAAGCAACCAACCCTAAGAGATGACTTGAAAATGTGTTGCTAATGAAATGAAGGCAAGTCCCTAAAATTTCCTCAGGAAGATGCCGATCAAAATGTCACACATTTAGGATCTGCTGTGATCTCAGGATTGTTAATTAGATTGGGAGTCAATAACAGCTGGAATCTTACACTTTCTTGCTGAGTGACCTTGGGTGAGTTCTTTGACCTCTCTGAGACTCGGTTTCTTCATCTACAACGTGGTAAAGGCTAACACCTACCTGATAGAATTGCTATATTATATGAAAACATTCACTAGAAAGTGTTTTGTAGATGACACAAGCCCTGAAATATTAGTTTGATGATGATGGTGGAAGTGACAAACATGCAGGTGGCATGGGGCATAGGAAAAGGACCACTGCCATGTCTGTGTCTTTTAACTGATTGTGACTAGGCCTTTCTGCCTGGTTTAGGAATATTTAGGATGGAACTGTGCCCTGCCTATCTCCTCTAACCCTCACAGCTACAATTACCAGCGATTTGTCCTCCAAAGTCTCCACTCATCTCAGAGTCATTCTTCCCACCTGGAGGCATGCATCTACCCTTACTTTGCTGAGCAACTCCCTTTCCTTCTTTTCTTTTTCCCACCACTTTTGTTTTGCTTATTTCTCCCTCGAATACATACATACATATATATGTATATATATATAATAAGTCAAGTCAAAAGTATGTGCCTTTGATTAGGTCAATAACCTTAGCCTTTGATCTAAAGTCCCCTCATCCCCCCATCCCCCAGTGGGGTAGGGACCATATTGGTTCATTAATTTTGTTTGGAGTCTAGCCCAGAACTCCTCTAGTATAAGTTTGCCAAAATATTTAGGGGTTAATGGTGCTACAGTCCTAAGAGATCATCAACCCTCTATACAATGTGATATTTTACCATGTCATTCTGCTATTGATGTCAACTATATACATATCTCCTACTCATGCCTCCATCTCCACCAGTTTCTTTGTAAATTCTGCTCTTCTGTTGACATGTCAACATTGTGTTCTACATTGGCTATGCATTATCAATACACATAATGTCCTTTAATTGTTTTGGAAAGCATTGGAGATAGACATCTACAGTGGAAGGAACATGACAGCAAGGAATCAGGAAACCTGGGCTCAAGTTCTCAGGCTACCATTAACTAGCTATGTGACCGTGAACAAGTCACTTTATTTGTTGAACCTCAGTTTCCTCATTTGTAAAACTGAGATGATCACTGCTTCTCTGCCTCTTTCACAAGCCATTGTAAGGATTTCACAGCATCCTACACCTATGCCTCTCATAACATCTATTACATTGTGCTTTAACTGTTTGTTTAATTTTCTGTGTCTTCCATTAGAGTAGCAGTTTCCTGAGAGCAGGAACATTTGTATCCCCAGAATTTGGCAGAAAGCCAGGCACATAGTAGGTTCTCAATGATATTTGTTGAACGAATGAGCACATGAATAAATAAGGTCATGATTGTGAAAGTGCTCTGTAAATATGAAAACTTATGCAAAATTATTTCAAAATGTCCTAGTGAGGCAAGTATTTTAGTATTTGCATACCCATTTTACAGATGGAGAATACTCATAGAGATAAAATGCACTATCCAAGGTGATACAATGAGTTGGTCAAGGGGAAAGGAAGAGCTCCCTGTCTCTTGACACCTTGGACAGCTCATTTCCCACCACAGTACACTCTTTCTAATTTTGCTATCAGTATTGTTATTCTTATTGGTTGGAGTTTTCAAGTATTCTGCCCTGAGCAGTGTGGGATGAGGTTGTGGTAGTACCCAATTTGGCTTGGACCTTTTGGAGACATTGCAAGGTATAAAAAGCAGTTGGTTGTACATAAATCCCAATCTGCAGCTTTTTTTTTATCAGTTTGATTGTAAGGTAATCTATCAGGCCAGGAAAGTCAGTGCAACTTTTGAGCAGAGTCCAGCTCAGTAAGAAACTGGTACCGAAGAACTGGAGCTGAAAATACTCGCAGGAGTGAATATGTGCAGATTATCAGACAATTGACAGGAAGCCAGGCTCTCCTAAAGCTCTTTAAACCACTTTTTTCTCAGAAAAGTAACTTGCCTTTATTTTATTAAGAAATTGTTACCCTAGGATTTTTCCAGCTAGAATGGATGCTAAAGGAGCAGCAATCACCTTTGTGAAACAAGTATAGGACAGCTTTCGGGAGCCCTGCAATTGCAATGTGGTGTCTCAATCAATTACACTGAAGTAGCAGCAGCTGCAGAGGCATTGTTACCATAGAAACACAATAAGCATAGCTTATAGAAGTGGACAACAGGACCTAAGCACCCCCACGCACTTCTATGTGAAGACGGTTCACACCGTAATTATGCCAACTCATGCCACACACAAATACCCATTTTAATATGTAGAGCACAGTCCCTGAAATCTTCCTTAAAGTTCCCTTTCGGGATTGTATTACAGCAAATATACTGAGTAACCAAACTTAGATGCGCTCCAAGAAAACCCTGTGTTTTGATTCAGTTCCATGCTATAATAGTCATCCTTTCTGCTCCACTGTCATCCTCCTGGCTAAGCAGGCCCTTAACTTTTCCCATCTGGCTGGGCTCTTGAAATTACCCCTTAGGTGGTCCCCCTGCCCTATTTCTGGATCACCTACAACTCTTCCTTTACATTGTTCCTGGGGTGATCTCTCTAAAATTCAAATATTTGATTGTGTTACTATCCTATGAAAATCCTTTCCAGTGGTTTTCCATAACCCCAGCTGTGTTTCCAAAAATGAATTCTGGGGTTCCATTGTCAAATAAGTTTGAGAAGTGCTTCTCAAAATATCCCTGCTTCTGGGCATTCTGGTGTATTGAGAGCTCTGAGAAGAGTGTTATAGGAAAACTGCTTTGTTTAAGCCCACTGCTTCCATACTTATTCGCCCACAGAACCTATTTTTGTACTACCTTTATCAACGTGTCCAGAGCACTGATTTACCAACTTATCAGTCTCTTCAGCATCAAAGCCATGTACCATTTTCCAAAAATGGTTTGGTAAGATGTCAGTAGCTGATACATTTCTTACACCCATGTTCTCTTTTAGTTACAAGTTACCCAGAAAACCTTGAGTTCTTTTTTTTTTTAAAGCTCATTGAGTTGGATATTTTATTAATTAATAAACTTTATTTTATAGGGAAGTTTTAGATTCACAGCAAAATTGAGTGGTAAATACAGAGAGTTCCCACATACTCCTGCCCTCACACATGCATGGCCTCCCCCACTACAGACATCCTGCACCACATGATACGTTTGTTACAATCGATGAACATTATCACCCAAAGTCCATCTTTTACATTAGGGTTCACTCTTGGTGTATACCTTAAATTTTCACTATGCACTAACTTCCTTATCAATTTCCAACTTCTATTGGGATTGCTCTTTTATTTAAAATAGGAGCACCAAAAAGTAAATCAATAAAATAAAATAATACAATGGGAGCACCAAGCGATCTATTTTTAAGAATGAAGTTTGCCAATAGGGAGGTTTCTCAGAAAACTAAAAATAGAACTACATATGATCCAGCAATTCCACTCCTGTGTATATATCCAGGAAAAAAAATGAAAACTCTAATTCAAAAAGATACATGCACCCCAATGTTTACAGCAGCACTATCTACAATAGCCAAGACTTGGAAGCAACCCAAGTTTTATATATTTATATGTTACTCAGCCATAAAAATTGAAATTCTGCCGTCTGCAGCAATGTGTATATAACCTAGGGAATACTATGCTTAGTGAAATAAGTCAGCCAGAGAAAGACAAATACTGTATGATGTCACTTATAGTGGAACCTAAAAAATAATACAAATGAGTGTATATGCAAAACAGAAACAGACGAACAGATATAGAAAACAAACCTGTGGTTACTAAAGGGGAGAGAGAGGAGGGAGGATACATTATGGGTATGAGATTAATGGATACAAACTACTATACGTAAAATAGATAAGAAACAAGGACCTACTATATAGCACAGGGTATTACAGCTGTTATCTTGTAATAACTTATAATGGAGTATAGTCTGCAAAAATACTGAATCACTATACACTGTACACTTGACACTAATACAATATTATATTGTAAGTCAACTATACTTCAATTTGAAAAAAAGAATCAGGTTTTTAAGATTGAATAAATGTCCTTAATAAAGAACTATACTATACCATGAACTTGTTTATACATTAACACCTTAGGAAATCAGTTGTTTTCATTAGTGAGTTTTCCCATACAGCTGCAGTCTAATCCTTTCCTATCATGAAGGGTATGACACCAAGAACAGTATATAAACAGAAGAAATGCGTGCTGAATTTTGAAGGGGGGATAGGAGTTTGCCAGTTGAGAAGTGTCCTCCCCAGATTCATATGTCAAAGCCCTAAGTAACCCCCCCCCCCACCATGTGACTGTATTGGAGAGAGGGTCTTTAAGGAGGTGATTAAGATTAAATAAGGTCATAAGTACGAAGCCCTAACCCAACAGAAGTGGTACCTTAATAAGAAGAGGAAGAGTCACCAGCACTCTCCCGCACAGAGAGAAAGAAGGTGGCTGTGTGCAAGACAGGAAGAGATTCCTCACCAGAACCCAACCATGATACTGGTACTATGATCGCAAACCTCCAGCCTCCAGGACTGTGAGAAATAAATGCCTGTTGTTTAAGCCACCCTATCTAGGATATTATATAGTCTGTGGCAGCTCCAGCAGACTAAGACAGCATCCAAGCAGGGAGAACAGCTTCATAAGAAAAGAGTTTGCAAAGAGTAGTAGGCAATGAAGCCAGATTGTGAAAGCCCTTTATATCATGCTAAAGGTTTTCAAAAACACTAGGCTATAGGATTAAGTCCAGTGTGTGTTCTCTTCAGCAGTAGTTATGGTGTTTCAGGAAAAATGTGCAAGAAAAGTGAAACCAGTCCAGAAATAGGGCTAGAAACAATGAAAGCTCCGGGAACTGATTTTTTTTTTTTAAAGCAAGATTGATAAAGGGTGATCTGATTTTCAGGAGTGGAATTTTCAGTGCCCACATCATTCCCGAACTGAATTATCATAATAACTTCTTAACTGTTCTCCCCACATCCAGTCTTGTCCCCTCCCACCTCTGACAACCCATTTTTTTCTATTGCAGCTAGAGTTGTAGATCAATGGTTCTCAAAATTGAGTGTGCATCAGAATGGCCGGGAGGGCTTGTTAAAGCAGATTGCTGGGCCCACTCCCAGAGGCTCTGCATCAGCAGGGCCTGAGAATTTGCAAGTCTGACAGCTCCCAGGGGATGCTCTTTTTTTTTTAAAGCTCTCTATTGGAAAATAATTGCTTTACACTCTTGTACCAGCTTTTGAGCTACACCAAAGTGAATCAGCTGTATTTATGCATATATCCCCACATCCCCTCCCTCCCACGACTCCCTCCCGCTCTCCCTATCCTGGCCCTCTAAGGCATCACCCACCCAGGTGATGCTTTTGCTGCAAAACTTTGGACTATATCCAGAAGGCCACTGATAGACAAACCTGATCAGTCTCTTGCTAAAAACTCCTCAATATCTCCTTAGTGCCTCAGGATAAAGTCCTCAATCTGGCCAATCGGGTTCTAGACTGTCTGGCCTTCGCTCTTGTCTTCTGCCTCGTATCTCATCCCTTCCCTTGTAGAACTGTGTGATGCTCCCTATTGTTGCTTTCTGTTTAATGCTTCTATGACTGCGCATATATTTCTCCATTTGTCTGGCACTCCCAATAGAACCATGTTTCCATCCAACTACTTCCTATTTATCTTTAAAAACTTAATATACCTATAATCTACAGGAATCCTCCACTCAACAACTAATCTGAAGGAGATGCCTTTTATCTGTGCTGCTATAGCATCCAGTACCAACACCCATTGTTGTACTTAACACGTGGTATTGTACGAATCTATTTGCGTGTTTGTTTTTCTCCTTTAGCACACAGCATGTTGAAGGACAGGGTCTTGTATTTCATTCATTTATCTGTTTGCACAGTGCCTAGCACAGTGCCTCCACATACAGTAAGTTCAATTAGTGTACCATAAATAAGAAAATAAATGAGTGCACAGGCACTGGCTTTGGTAAAGACCATAAGTCACTGCTGTAATTCATCTCTTTAACAACCTCAGAGGTAGGTACTAATAGAAGAACAGCCATTGTACAGATGAGGAAACTGAGTCTTGGAAGTCAAGTAGTCTGCCCACAGTCATATAGCTAGTGAGTGATGAACCATGAGAGGAACCCATATATGTCTAATTTCAAAGTTTGCTCTTTTCACCACTATCCTATTCCATCCAAATGACTGGCTATATAGAAATCAAACATCCTGTGAGCTGCATCTCCTTGCAAACATGTAGGATGTAGAATGTGCCGTTCCAGAAGCCAAATATGAGAAGTCATGTTACTGCTAATAGGTCCTTGGAACAGGGATGCTCCTTTCCAGCATATTTTTTTAAACTCTTTATTGGAATATAATTGCTTTACACTCTTGTGCCAGTTTTTGAGGTACACCAAAGGGAATCAGCTGTATTTATACATATATCCCCGTATCCCCTCCCTCCCGTGACTCCCTCCCACCCTCCCTATCCTGGCCCTCTAAGTTCCAGTATCCTTTAATATACTGTTTGGGGAATGTGTGTGCATCCATGAGACTCCACAGCAAATCAAGGGGAAGAGACTCAGTGTACCCTTGTAGGACATCAAAATCCAACACACACACACATACACACACACACACACACACACACACACACACAGTGGAAATGTTCCACATACTTTCTGTTGGTCAGAATTGGAGGCTTGTAGAGATTTGTAGGTAGTTTTTTCCTAGAGCTCTGACTATTGCATTCAGAAAAACCCAGTTTGTGGGTACATTGCTCTTTATATTTGTAAACACCAAATATGTAAAGGTGGGCATGTATTTAATCGATCAATCAGTTACTTTTGGGCTGGAAATAAGTCAGATCTCTGGCTCATTAATTCAATTAAAATATGTGAACTGTAGCATATTATAGCCCCGGGATATGTGTGCATTTTCAGTAATGCTGAAACACAGCTATTTTAGAAAATAAATTTAATGGATAGCGTTAAGAACTGGCAATGCAAACCTAAGACCACACGCTTGAGGGATCCACCCGCTTCTTTTTGGTATCACGAGCAATTTAATGAGGACTAAAAGAGCATCATGTCCATTTGCCTCTTGTCACCCTCCCACTGCCACCCAACCAACTTATGCAGCCAAGTCAAAGATGGAGGTGAGGGTCAGGAGGCCAGGGAGGCCAGATGCTTCATTGGCCCACATTCTGAGTTTCGATATTGCCCCTAACCAGTAAATAGCAACAGCAATTCTGGAACATGTCAAGCAGGAAGCAGGTAGCACTAAAACCCTAGTTCTAGCAAGCATGTTATCACAGTGACTTTAATTGCCACTCCCCTACCTGGCATTGATCTGTGAGAAGGTAATCATTTGGGCAGTGGGAAAAGGAAAAATATGTATACACACACACACACACGTATACACACAGCTCCCCAGAGGTATATACTATGAGGCAAGATCTATTGTGAGTGAAGTTTAGGCTTAGCCCTTGTGGAAGGAAAGGGGAGAAAGTGGGATTGTGCAGAGGAAGAAGTTGAACAGCAGGTCCAGCCAAGCCTCAGCCATCCCTATGAGGAGCTCTGGAGTGAAAACTGCCTGAAAGGGTATCTCTGGTTGGAGTGGAATGTCCAGGCCCTTCTACTCTCACCCTGTGCGGTCATCGAATATGTGCCACTGAAGAAATGCCTCCTCATAGGGAAAGAGGCTGAGCTGAAGCAGCCCCAGAAGGAGCTGTGAGTTGGAGGCCACCAGCCTACTGCACTCCCAATGGCTGCGCAGCAAGTCCTTTCTCGAAGGGGGATTTAGGCTGAGCGCCTCTGTATTCACCATCGTTCACTCGCTTCATGTAAGTGAGGAACTCCCTCAACCATTTGGTGGTTTTTTCTCCTGAGGAGAAGCTTAGGAAGGTAGTGGGCTAACCACAGCACCTGCCACTGCAGGTAGTCTCAGAGTTGCAATTGATACTTGCTTTCTCTTCTCCAGTGTCTAACCTAAATAGATTCCTTTTATCTCCAGCTACTGCACATGCTGGTCTTGAGGGCTTTCCTGATGGTGTAACCTTGACCTTCATGGTATGACCTGAGCCCTTGGTCACCATATCTGCCTCAGGCTGGGGTTGCTGCTCTTGTACATTGACAGTTACAATGGTCAAGCAGGGGTATCAAAAGATGCCCAAATTGACCACCTGTGCCCCATAAGTGTTCACCCTGTTTCTAATGTGTAGCAACAGCCCTACCTCTTCCTGCTGATTAGTGTGAATGACTCCTGCCAAGATGATAACTTCTTCTCTCTCTTGTGGTCCAAGAAACACGAGGAGCCCCAGGTGCTCTACTGCTAGTTGTAGCTTTTAATTCAGTGTTACCTCCACCGTGCACCCTGGTAAAAGCAGGCTTCCTTTGGTAACAAGAACTCCTGCTCTAACCCTGTTGAGCTCATAGTTCCGGGAACAAGAAGCATGAAGTCCCCCATTAGGTGACAGGGAGTAATAGTAAGTGGGGGCACTCCTGCTTTTGTATCCACTGTTTCCCAGACCATGTATTCATCCTATTACATCACAGAACCGTATATATGTCTTTGATTTTATTCATACGCTGCATCCTAGAAAATGGAATCCCATGCTTTCAGAGTATCGCCTTCAAGGTGGCACTTCAGCTGGGCCTTCAGCAGGCCTACTGACATCCTATCAGGCTGGCAATTTCTGTGTGACACAATATGTGAAACAACCAGTGGAACTCGCAGTTTGGAGCCTACTGCCATAGTCCTTTTGCTGCACATTGGGCTCCCTTTTCTGATGATATGTTATATGGGATCTTATTTCAGTGGATCCCATTTTATAAGCCTTCAGATAGTGGTGCTGGCTGAAGCCCTGCAGACAAGAAAGCTAATTTCATACCTGGGATACCTACCTATTTTTGAGAACAAACCACTGCCCTTCTAGGACACAAAGGGACCACTTTGCCACAGTCATGGCCAATTGATATCCTCAAGGAAGGGTAGCATATTGGAAATGCAGTGTTGCACTCTATTGCCGGCCAGTTGGGCATTTGACACCAGAAGCCAGATCAGCCTTGATGAATGGAAGTGTCCATGCTGTTGGGTCCTTATGTAGCCTCAATTTCTGCCTTCATGTGTCTTCCTGCAGTTCTGGGACGGCTGATGTCAAAGGTTAGCTAACATCAACTGATCGAGTCACGTTAACAATTTTGGTTGCTCTGTCTCTCCCCTGTAGTAGGTGCTCTATGGTTAGTGTTAAACTGTGAAACAAAGACCTTCACAAGTTGTGCCCACTCTGATATGTCTATCCGCGTGGCTTTGCTCTAGAGTTCCTTCTCCCAGACCTTTTCATCCTTTTTCTTTTCAGGCCCCTACCAGCCAGACAAGCCATTTGCCACTGCTCATGAGTCTGTACATATATTTCAACCCCTAACCACTGCTCCTTCCACAAAACATGAACAGTCAGGTGTACTGCCTGAAACTCAACCTATTGGGAGAATTTTCCCTCACTATTGTCTTTCCTGGCCTCCCTCAAATGAGGTTATAATGTAACTGCCAACCATTTTTGGTTTTATGCTTATCTACCACACTGACCCATCTTTTTTTTTTGGGGGGGGGGGGTACACCAGGTTCAATCATCTGTTTTTATACACATATCCCCGTATTCCCTCCCTTCCTTGACTCCCCCCACCTCGAGTCCCCCCCACCCTCCCCGCCCCAGTCCTCTAAGGCATCTTCCATCCTCGAGTTGGACTCCCTTTGTTATACATCAACTTCCCACTGACTATTTTACAGTTGGCACTATATATATCACACTGACCCATCTTTAAACCAAGCTTGGGATTTCTCAAAACTCAAGCATCACTTGATCACATGGGACACATTGGACTCCCGATGTGGTCATAGGCATGGCTGAGGGAGAGGAGATGGTGCAAATGTGGTAGATGGCACTGGGATCTGGGCTACTATTTCATGCAACTTTTGGTACCCTCTGGTTTTCCTTGTACTCAATCTCAGACCTTAAAACTGATTGATCTGACAGAACCCAGCTCATAATGGGGAATTCCAGGTGCATGGGCACTTGGTGTCCTACAGTTAGATAATCTCTCACTCTACCAGTGTCTAGTACCATAACAGGAGCTGTTTTTCAAAAGGCTTTAATTCTCTTGTGCATGTGGCATGGCCTTACTCCAGATTCGTCCCTCCAAGCTTTCCACAAACTCATTGTAACATCTTCTTCCCCCTCCCAATAATTGTAAAACCATAGGGTCTGCAGAGTCATATGGCTCAAGCAGCAGGGCTGCTTGTACCTTGACCTGCCACAAAGCTGTTTCCTGCTCTATGCCTTACTCAAAGCTCATAGCTTTACATTTTACCTGGTATATGGGCTGGAGCAGTACTGCAAGATGTGAAACATGCAACCTGCATAACCTAAAGAGCCCTACCAGTCACAATGCTTCTTTCTTTGTGGTGGAGCGAGTGCAAAAATTGGTCTTTTCCTTTGATGGGAAGGTCCCAACACTCTACTGACAGCTGGACTCCTAAAAACTATAGTGATCTGGCAGACTCCTGGATCTTTTAGCATTTATCTCCTACTTCTTGGAGTGGACTGCATGTGTCTTACCAAGGTCTCCAGCAGCTGCACGATTTTTTACTGCTAAGATCCAATTAACATGAACTCATTGATTTGAAGAATCAATGTGATATTCTGCAGGATGTGCAGAGTGTCCAGATTCCTTCAGATTACTTTATAACAGGTCAGAGATTTTTCATAATTCAAGGGCAAAACTGCCAATGCATATTGATTTTCATCTTTGAGAATATGAACTAGTTTTGATCCTCTTTGGGTAGAAAAGAATTTGCCAAATCCGCAGCCACATGTCACATACCTGGGACCATATTAATCTCCTCTAATGAGCATATCTGACACTGTGGCTGTGATTTAAGCTACCACTTTCTCGAGTTTATGTTCCTCTGTGGTCATCATATAGGATCTATTCCTTTTCTCCAAGGACCAGACTGGTGAATTAAATGGAGATATGATGGAAACTACAGCCTCTGCATCCTTCAGCTCTGTAATGTGGTGCTAATTTCTTCCACTCCCAGAATGTGATATTGGTTTGAATTTACTACTTCATCTGGGTCAGAGTGGGGGCAGCTCTAACCCTGCAGGGCAAGGTTCCAGTGTGTGTGTTATTCCAACTTCCAAGTATGCCAATCCAATTATACATAAGGGAAATGACCATTGGATGGGTTCACAGACCCAGTAGACCCAGAGTAAACAAATCTTGGCCAGGACTTTGCTTATTTTCTGACCTCTAATATTTCTCCACCCTAACAGAGGAGTCATGACTCTTGATTATATCTCATTTTCCAGAACTGGGTCACATAGCCACTCCTAGCTGCAAGAGAGGCTAGGAAGATGAATGTTTTTAGTATTATGAATGGCTGGGGAAATTGTCAATGCAAACAGAATCTGAGTTATGTAGGTAAGGAAGCAGTGGAAAATGGATGTTGAGTAGGTAACTAAACTAGCTGTGTCTGCAACAGCAATGCCTATTGGATCCAAGAGGTTTAATTTTTTCGATATGCCATATTCCTTTTATTCTTGTGGCTTACGTAACCATTCTAGAAGAACTACAACAATGTTCAGTATCATTCCTTTTAAGGTAATGTTTACAAAATACTGTGGTCTCCTGGCATCAGTGAGGCCATATCCTCAGAGTAAGTGCCCACATGACTCTGAAAAATATCTTTGTCTCCAGCTTTCCAACTTTCAAGAATCACATTTTCCCCAAATTAATATGAATTATTAAAAACATTTTCTGTTTTGTGCTGCATATAAGGGAGATAGAGAGAGACAGTTGTTCATTAGTCTTTCCTACTTTTTTTGATGATAAAATTACCTCTTTTATGAAGTGAAGATGATAATAGCTGGTAATTAGATCATAATTAATTTACTTAAAATCCATATTTGGAAAAATTAATTTGTCAAACATGTGCAGGATCAGAAATTAACCCCTAAGAGTAAAATCAGAGAGTGATGCAGACCTTAACCAAATTGTCTTACTGTCAGATAATACACAAACACCTGAGTCCAAAGAACATAAAAGTGTCCTCTACTTTTGGTTTAACTGTATATTTCAAATCACTTGACATCCGTAGAATACAGACTGTCTCCTCTATATCATTCAACTCATTCCAAGTTTCCTAATGGACATGAGGTCTTTATTCTCTTCTCTCAGCTTACCCCATTTGACCAACCCTTTTCCATTGGAGAAAAACCTCTTCCTTCTGAAGCTACTCTGTCTCATTTCTCTCTTTTGTGACCACTTAGACCCACTGATTTTTCCTCTTCCTTGTGAAAAGGGTAACCAAGCATTCTGATCCTTGGACACTTGATGGATTGCGTAGTGTATTAGAAAAAGGGGAATTTTAGATTCTGAGAAATAAAAAGGGAAAGTGTGAAAGAAGCCGTTACCTTCATCTGCCTTCAGAGTAGAGTGTTTACAAAACAATCAGATATTCAACATGCCCAGGATCAAACTACTCTTAGCACTCTCACTCTGCATTATTCAGCTAAAAGAATTCTAGTTCTTTCTCAGCATAGAGTTGCAAGACCAGAGAACAGTTTTAATTATTCCGGCCTAGATATTCTTTGTACACTAGTAAGGAAAACAGAAACAAAGGAAAAAAATAAGCATTCCGTCACACCTATATCACTCCCTGCCTTGAATTGATTTTTGAAATTTGTAGTGTCTAATGAACTCTAGATGTATGATAGTTAAATTATAGACTTGCACCATGTAGTTATAATCATCTCCTACATCTAAATGCCACTTTAAAGTTACAAAAGGACTGCTTTTATACACGACCTCATTTGATTTTCCTTGGACTCCTACAATGGTAACTGAACATGGTAGTCATTAGCACTGATCACAGATGTTTAGGCTTTTTCTCCTTCTTGGCACATGGAAAGATTGCACTACCCTGATCTTTATTTATTTATTTATTTATTTATTTATTTATTTATTTATTTATTTTTGGCTGCATTGGGTCTTCGTTGCTGCTCGCAGGTTTTCTCTATTTGCAGCAAGCGGGGGTTACTCTTCGTTGCGGTGAGCAGGCTTCTCACTGCAGTGGCTTCTCTTGTTGCGGAGCACGGGCTCTAGGCACGTGGGCCTCAGTAGTTGTGGCTCACAGGCTCTAGAGCACAGGCTCAGTAGTTGTGGCACGTGGGCTTAGTTGCTCCACTGGCATATGGGATCTTCCCGGACCAGGGATCAAACCTGAGTCCCCTGCATTGGCAGGCAGATTCTTAACCACTGTGCCACCAGGGAAGTCCCTGCCCTGATCTCTTGAAGTTATGTGTAATCACATAACTTGTTTTGGCCTATGAAATGTGAGCAGATGTGTCATTTCCAGGTGGAATTTTTTACAGCCTCTCTATGCTTTGACACACCCTCTTTTCCCTCTATCACAGTAACCAATCTTTATCTTGATTTTTATCTGTTTCTGTCTCTGTCTCCATCTCCATCTCTATCTCACTTGTTCTCTTGCTCTTACTGTCTCTCTCTTAGTCACACACACACGCACATCATGTGTGTTTCTCTCTACACCTCTGCTTCATTCTTTACTGCTCACTTATCCATTTGCATATGGCCGGCATGCCCACCTGCAGCAAATGGCAGCCCTGGGCCCCAAGTCTACATGATCCGCTTTCCTGAAAAAAGAAGCTGATTGCCCAAGCTTGAGACAGGTTTTCATCACTGGATCACTCAGCCGTAGCTAGGGGTGGGAAGTAGCTGTTTACTTTATGCTAAAGGCAAGGCAGATATGAGCAAGCAATCCCACTACTGGGCATATACCCGGAGAAAACCATAATTCAAAAAGATACATGTACCACAATGTTCATTGCAGCATTATTTACAATAGCCAGAACATGGGAGCAACCTAAATGCCCATCGACAGATGAATCGATAAAGAAGATGTGGCACATATATACAATGGAATATTACTCAGGCATAAAAAAGAATTAAACTGAGTTATTTGTAGTGAGGTGGTTGGACCCAGAGTCTGTCATACAGAGTGAAGTAAGCCAGAAAGAGAAAAACAAATACCATATGCTAACTCATATATATGGAGTCTAAAAAAATGGTACTGATGAACCCAGTGACAGGGCAAGAATAAAGATGCAGATGTAGAGAACAGACTTGAGGACAGGGGGTGGGGGGTAAAGGGGAAGCTGGGATGAAGTGAGAGAGCAGCATTGACATGTACACACTCAAAAGCTGGTACAAGAGTATAAAGCAATTATATTCCAATAAAGAGCTTAAAAAAATGTAAAATAGCTAGTAAGAAGCTACTACAGAGCACAGGGAGACCAGCCTGATGCTTTGTGAAAACTTAAAGGGGTGGAATAGGGAGGTTGGGAGGGAGGCTCGGAAGGGAGGGGATATGGGTATACATGTATACATGTGGCTCTTTCACTTTGTTGTACAGCAGAAACTGACACAATACTGTAAAAGCAATTATACTCCAATAAAGATTAAATAAATAATAAAGGCGAGGCAGAGTCTCTAAGAAAAGGGAATAGGCACAGTGAAATGATGCGCATTTAAAGTACACCAGCTAAAGCTGGTAGGCTTCAGAACAAGAAAGAGAACTCAGGTGTCCTGACTTATAGTTCAGGATTATCTTCTACCACACTCCCTGCTGCAGCTTCAAACTCTTGTATTTGGAAGAAATGATTGGGCCTAAACTCTATCTAAACCCATGCAATAATACTGTTTATAACAAGACACTACTATACTTTTTAAAAATGGGTGTATACAGCAACACAAAAATAAACTGGCATCTGAGGGAAGACATTCATTTTTCATTGAACAAAAAAAATAACATCCTTGGATTTACAGCTGTAGAATATTTATCTTAAACACTCTTTTCCCTTGTCTTTTCCCAACATCTCTGTATTGAATGGTCTGATTTTTTCGTAAATCCACCTAAAAAAAAAAAACTTGTCTTTGATTCTCTTCTCCAACTCTCAGTATTTTATATTCAGATAGTTTGGCCTCAATTTATATTTTCCTAAGTTAATCTTAACTCTTTAACTGTTAGTGTTCCCCAATGAATTTGTAACAGCATGAAGATGAACTTAGTAACTTGTGTTTCCCTCGAATTGATAAATACATTATCTTTATGACTCCTCTAATATTACTGTCACCGTATGTAGAGTGTTTACAAGTTCAACATGCAAAACTCAATTTCCTCTGAAGGATTTTTGTGTAGTTTGGGTAAGCTACCATACAACAAATGAGCAGTGGCAACTTAGCCATGGTTCTATGAATAGAACTTTTCATAGGGTTAGTTCATCCAGAGGAAGGATGATAATTCTTCTACCTCAGTAAAGAAATAAGAGATTTATCTTCTTCACTCACTTGTACCCACCTGACCTGTCATATATCTGTTCCTGACTATAGTGTAAAACATTTTTATCATATGTTCTCCTTAATAACCAATGATTGGGTTATGTTTCTTAAATCCAGAGTTTAAAGTTACCCAGATATCTGCTTAACCTCAACTTTCTTTTTGAGGCAGAATGATGTGGTAGAAAGAGCTCAATCCAGGACTGAGAAACATGGGTTCTAACATGCTAGCTTTGTTCCTTTATTAACAGCGGAGAACCTTCTACAAGCCACCCAAACTCTGAACTACTATTTCCTCAATCGGAAAGGATTTGTCATAGTACTGGTCAACCCATTTCTCAGGCTCACTGAAGGCTTAAAGGCCATGCATGTGGGAATTGTTTTAGAGACTGAGACACAATATATAGATGTGATTTACCATTAGTATTATTTTCCATAGGAGTCTATCTCTTAACGAACTCCTCAAAATCAACATTCAAAGAGAAAACTTAAGAATAATTTTAAATAGAAAGATAAGCAATCCCTGACTTGGCAGCATTTGAGTCATAAATGATTCATGTATGCAATTTGCCACAGTTATCCCAACTGTTGCTGTCAAAGTAAAAACAATGGAAACTTTCAGACAAGCTGTAGGTTCACAAATGGAAGGAAGGAAGACACTGTTTAATAAAGAAATCACTTTAACAAGAGACCCAATGACAGATTCATAGTCACACCGTGCAGCTGATGCCTAAATCCAAACTTTCACACGCCCCCTCAAATTTTTCACTGCAAGAAATCCTACCAGTTATAGGCTCCATTGCGTTAATATGTATCTTCTTTGAAAATGTGAAAACTTCCTCTTAACCCCTGCTCTGTAAGTATGGAGATTCTGGTTGAGATGAGGAAGAAGGTTGTTTTGTGGCCTGCTATACTTTGTGGAGTATCACCCTGGGTGATTTTCCCTAGCGGAGGACTAGGGGAGCATGAAGGTACTGGGCTCCAACCATAAGGACAGGAGGAAAGAGGTGGGAGGATCATAAAGATAACCTTCATTTATTCAAACAAAGCACCTAATGATGTCTCTGTCATCGGACATGGAGGAAACCCTCCCTCCACTACTTTCTCCTCCTCCTCCTGTTTCCCCTCCTTCCTCTTCCTCTTCCTCTTCTTCCTCTCTTTCCTCTCCTCCTTCTCCTTCTTTTTCTCCTTCTCTTTCTCCTCCTTCTTCTAACAATGAGCCCTGTAGGGCTATAGAGAGTACATGGGTCTTAATACCTAAGGAGCTTCCTCACCCTTACATTTCAGGAACACAGCTCTCAGGATCCAGATATTAGACCAGTGACGTTATCTAAAGTTCCATTTCCAACTATTGTTTGATCTCTGCCACCTTTCAGATCAATCCCCTTAGACTGGTCAGTCTGCTGCCTCTTAGATTAATCTGCCTGTCTTATCACTCTCTGACTGTGTATATGGGAAGGATGAAAGTGGGTTGGGCCAATGGTTATGCTTATATGAGGCAACTGAAGAAAATGACCCTGCTTTTCCATTTAAGATTCTATTTTTATTGAGGGCAAATTAGATTCTTTATCTTGAACTACATGCAAAAGGTTAATCCCTCCAATAAACATTTATTGAGCACCTGCTGTGTGCCAAGCACTGTGTTAGATAATGTGGTATATGTAGAGAAGACTAAGCCACTATCAACATCTTCAGGAAGCTTAGTGTCTAATGGGAAAGGGCATATCAAATTACAATACAATATGATAAGTGCCATGTTGAGGAATACACAGGGTTCTATGAGATATCAGGAAGAACTTTCTGGAGGACAAGTTTTCAAACAGGTGAGGAGGAAGTTGAAAGAGCGCCCCCAATGGAGGGACTAGAGTAGCAAAGTTCAGCATGGAGATAAAGCATGACATATTTGAAGAAGCGCAAATAGTTCAGTGTGTCTATACGATAGACTTAGCTGAGAGGGTCGGAAGATTAGCAAAAGACCAGGCTCTGACACAGAGCTTTATAGGTTTTATTAACATATTACTGTGGTTTCCCAATTATGTGCAATAAGAATTCTGGGAAATTTTGGAGTTGAATGAGGTCAATAAAAAATAGGTGGTTGCCAAGGTGGAGGGTGGTGGGAGAGGGTTGGATTGGGAGCTTGGGATTAGCAGACGCAAAGTGGTATATATATATGTATATATATTGGATAAACAACAAGGTCCTACTGTATAGCACAGAGAACTATATTCAACATCCTGTGATAAACCATAATGGAAAAGAATATGAAAAAGAATGTATATATATGTATAACTAGGTCACTTTGCTGTACAGCGGTAATCAACACTACATTGTAATTCAACTGTATTTCAATAAAAAATAAATTTAAAAATGCCCCTCCACCAAATCTAAGATCAGAACCTGCTAAGGGAGAAAGCACAAGTCAGACAAACAGAGATAAAATATCAACTTAATGTTGGAGAGCATGACTTTACATCTGTAAGTCAAGTAGACATTAATATTGCATCCCTAATTTGAATCTATTCCCCCAACCCCAGGCACTACTGGAAAGTCATAGGCATCTCCTTTAGCAGGTCAGCCCCTATAAGCTTTACAGCATTGAGGACTAGAGAATGCATACTTCCTGAAGGCAAACCATCTCCCAGAGAAAGGGCGCAGAAACTAAAGGACACAAGTCATCAGAAGCCCTGTAATAAACAACCATGACCACAATAACAACAATAAAACCCATCCAGATGCACCATAGCAAAAATGATAATATAAACGCAGAAGATCCTAGAACTCCCAAAGGAAAAAGCAAGGGGGGAAGAGTTATACTACAAAGGAACAGTAATCAAATTGGCATCAGACTGTTGAGCAGCAATCTGTGCCTCTGCATCTACTGCTCAGCATTGAGCATCCTGTCCCAGAACATCATGGACGCTGGATGATGACTGTATCAGCAGCGGACGTCCGGTCACCAGGGTCTGACCACTATTTCTTAGACTCTATATTCTTCCTTCTTAGGGCACTACCTCATTTTGCTGGATCACACAAATAAATAACATTTTAAGGAAGGATGAGTGAAGGAATATTTGGGCCCCTGCATATTTGAAAAGATCTTTATTCTGTACTTAAACCTGATAGGTAACTTATGAAAAGAATTCTAGAATGCAGACTATTTTCCCTTAGAATTTTTAAGGTGTCACATCATTGCATCTTCTAGCATCTAGTTTTCTCTATATATAATTTTCCAATGTCTTTTTGAAATTCCAAATAGTCACATAGTGGAACTCCTGGATCAATTCTCCCTGTCTCTTATTTCTCTTATATATTTGTTTCTTCATCTACTTGTTCTAAATTGTGTGAAATTGCCACAACTTTTTCTTCTATTATTTTCTAAGAGCTCTTTTTAGGTCTTTGATTGTTCTTGCTTCTCCTGGGTCTTCTTTTTCACACTGTTAACTGTCCTCAAATAGCTAGTTATTATTTGCCCTTCATATTTTAAGATTTAGCAATGTAAAAGGTGACTAGAAGCTTTGCACACACAAGAAGCTCATTCCCTCACAGATTTTGCTTTAAGAAGAGAAGACTATTTTACAAAGTGACTCATGGAAGCCACATTATTTTAGAGGTGCTAATTGCTACGCTAGCTGCCCTAGTACCCTTAATACACAGTATTCAACTTCTTTAGGAAAGACCCTTATCACTTTGTTTCCTTGTTTGTTTCCCTGGGCAATAAATCTCTGGTGTTTGATGGTGGAGATTTAATAAGCTTCAGTTTTTTGAGGTCACATTTCTCTTTACTGACTTATTAGTACTGAAAGTGTCGCTCAATGATTCTGTAATTTCCTCCACAGCTGTGAACTACAAACTCCTCTGTCGTATTCTCAGTCCTCTCCTATCCACTCTAGAATATCTTCTAGACAGTTGTTGAAATCTCTTTTTGCTAGTGGCCTACTCTAGTTATCTTTATGATTCTGGATTAAATGGGACCTCAGGAAAAAGGGGTAAAAAGTGTATGTTTTTCACACAGCTTAATAGCAAAAAACAAACAACAAAACAAACAAAAAACACCCAAACCAACACACAAACAAAAAAACCTAAACAATCTGATTTAAAAATAGGCAGAGGACTTGAATAGACATTTTTCCAAAGGAGACATGCAAATGGCCAGCAAGTACCTGAAAAGTTGCTCAACATCACTAATCATCTGGGAAATGCAAATCAAAATCGCAATGAAATATCATCTCACACCTTAGAATAAGGGACAAATTAGGAGTATGGGATTAAGAAATGCAAACTACTATATCTAAAGTACATAAGCAACAATGATTTACTGTATAGCACAGGGAATGACAGTGAATATCTTGAAATAACCTATAATGGAATACAATCTGCAAAAAACCTGAATCGATATGCTGTACACCTAAAACTAATGCAATATTATAAATCAATTACACTTCAATCAAATAAACAAGAGATAAGTGCTGGCTAGGCTGTGGAGAACAGGCAACTCTGGTGCACTATTGGTGAGATTGTAAGCTGCTGTGGCCACTATAGAAAACCATATGGAGGTTCCTCACAAAATTAAAAATAGAACTATGATATGATCCAGTAATTCCACTTCTGTGTATATATCCAAAGAGATGAAATCACTATCTTGAAGAGATACCTGCACTCCCAAGTCCATTGCAGCATTATTCACAATAGCTAAGATGTGCAAACATCCTAAATGTCCATCAACACATGAAACATGTTGAGTGAAAAGGCAAGTTTCAGAAGCATACATAGGCATTAGTTCATTTATATTAAGGTCAAAAACTGGTAAAACTATATAATGTGTTGTTAAGAGATACATACATACGTGATAAACTCTAGGAAACACAAGACAGTGGTTTTTTTTAATTCATAAAGGCAAATCTGGGGAGAGAAAGGTGGACACCATGGAAAAGGAGTACATGGGTAACATCTAAAGTATTGATAATTTTCTTAGTCTTTCAACTGTACCTACCAGTATATAGGCTTTGTGTGTAGATGATGTAGTTCATAATTTTAAAATGTAAAGGAATGAATTTTTACTTTAGCAAATATTTAGTAAATGCTGGCCACATGCTAGGTGCTGGGAATGTGGTAGTGAACAAAAGGACAAAAATCCCTGTTCTTATGGTGCTCATAATCTAGTGGAGGAAGACACACAATACATAAGATTACAGTAATCAGGAACACCATTTGTGTTTTAGAGAGTGATAAGTGCTAAGGATAAAACATAAATCAGGGAAGGGGTTATGGAATATTGTGGAGGATAGGTGACAAAGAAGCCCTCACCAAAGAGTGAGGGGGTAGAAGATGAGGTCTGAGAAGTGGCGGGGGTCAGATAGGGTAAGGCCTTATGGTGAGGACTTTGGCCTTGACTCTACGTGAGAAGGGCAGCCATTGGACGGTGTTGAGCAGAGGAGTGGATATGATCTGACATATTTTAACAGGATCGTGCTTTAGTTAATGCCACATCATTTGCATAACATAAAATGGGTGTCATAATTGTTCCCCTGCAGTGTTACCATGAGGATTAGAAATAAACTATTAAATACAATGAGGCCAAATACCTAAAACATGGTAACTGTTATTACTTTTAAAAGTTTTCGAGCATAATGGTAATATAAGAGGAACAGTAAAATATTTAAGAAAGACATATTGGTGTGGAGGCTAAAGTCAAGGCTACCAGTCTGGCAGCTGTTATAATAGTCCTGGTGCGAGATGGTGCTGACCCTGAGATCAGTGGTACAGCACGGATTAGGGGCATTTTCTCTTCCAGCCTATCTTCATGTTTGCATCAGGTTTCTCACTCACCATTTCCTGTAAATCACTCCTTTCACCTCCAAATAATTCCAAAAAGAAATGACTGCCAGGAATCCAGGTAGGATCTACATATTATCATGTATAGATCATAGTTTCTAAAAGTGACGTTATCTGACAAACCACACAGCTATTCATTACTCAGACCCTGAGAATTCTTTCTAGAGCTGAAACACTAAAAAAAGAACATACCTGAAATGTATGAACCAAACAAAGATGTCGTTGCAGAGAAGTTTGAAAAATAAGTGTAAAAAATTGTACCGTTGTCTGCTCACATTTCAGTCATCCTGTCTTATCGCTTTCCCAGGCCCATGGAAGGAGGGAATCCACAAGCAGATCCTGAGATTTATACGCTGAACTACTTGTGTACTTCCATTTTAGAGGATGTAAATATGTGAAATTTTATATGTGAGAAATTTGGGAAAAATAAAAATAAAAAATTCAAAGTATGAGTTCAGAAAATACAATAATTCATATTAACAAGCGTATATTTTGCTATCATAATTGCTATACCAATCAACCACGTTTAGTTTCCTTTAGAAAGTTTTGTAAACCATATCACTAGACATAGACAACATAGGGATTTAGCATTTTCAAAGTCAAGTCTGATTCCTATAAATGATAAGATGCAATGAAATGACACATGGGAAATATCAAATACTTAGAGGGAAATTTAAAGGGTCATTTTCACCAATTTGTTTTCTGCATATCTAAACTCAGGTACTGGGTTCAGAAAGCAGGGGAATTGACACTGAGATGTTAGGGCAAAGTAAATGTAACTCAGACATCTATTCATGCCCCAGGAAATTGCTACCTACATAAAGGAGCTTTTGTCTCCTGGCTGTTGGTTAAAATCAAGCCGGTGATAGTCAATACTGCTATTAGGACCCTGGCCACACCCCTTTCCTGCACAAGAATCTGAACGCACTTAATATTACTTAGAATACTTGAGAGCCAGAATCTGGGCTTTGTCATCTTGTTAAACAGAGGTTTATATTGTGTGTGCGCGTGCTTGTGCATGCGTGTGTGTGTGTGTGTGTGTGTGTGTGTGTGTGTGGTGGGAGGGGGGGTGTGAAAAAAATAAAAACTGAGTGTCCTATTTTTTTACTTGCGGTATGGATGTTAGGTTGAACATGTTTCAATACAGACTTTTTTTTTTCAAAAAAGAGTAATTCACTCAGAAGTGAATCAGTCAGAAGCACTTTATGCAAGACAACCTCAGTATACAGAAGTAGCAAAAGAGCCGGGAAAAATGGACTAATATTGGGTCTATGCAAGGGCCAGTCCTCCTCCTTAAGGGAGACATCTCTCAGAGACCAGAAGCCATGGATCTTGCAGTGTTAGGAAAGTGTCAGTTAGGGGAAATTCAGCAGAAGGAGGTTCTGAGTAAATGAGTGAGCAATGAAATAAAGTAAGCCTGACCCGGAATGCTGCTGAGACTGAAGAGTGCTTAAATTGACAAAGAATTGTCTGAGGGAGTAGGTCAAGGTCACCTACATCAAATAAGTTTAAAAAGAAATTACCATTCCATTTTTGTATTTATTTTGGTTCCTGAGTTGGCTATTTTATTATATTAAACACATAGCACTGTGCTGAGTATTTTGTTCATCCATTCTACAAATATTTATTGAGCAACTATTAGGTGGCAGATATTTTGCTCGTGTAGGTATAAAGTGATTGTCCCTGTACTCACCAATTTAACAGTCGAGTAGGATAGGCAAATATTCAGAAAATTAATCTATAAATATATGAATGAACGTATACATACAAATTGAGATAAGTACTCTAAAGGAAAATAATTGTGTGCGATAAGGAAAAATTACAGTTGACTGTGTTAGGGAAGGCTTCTCAGAGAAGGTGACACATTTCATTTAAAACTCAAATAACTGTAAGTGAAAGGTGTTATTACCTCTATTTTACAACAAGAAAAGGGAGATTTGTAGTGAGTAAGGAAAGTGCCAGCAGGTAATTCAGCAAGTAATTGGAAGAAATGGAATCAAACCAGACCTGTCTGATACTACAGTTCATTCTCTGATCTCGTAGCCTACGCTGAGCACCAGCTTGAGAAGCAGGTGCCTGTGAGTTTCTCTGAGCTGCTTGTTCAGGTTCATGCATGTTGGCAGCAACAGCGCTGTCCATGCCACTTACTTAACCACCAGCACTGCTTTCCCTTCTGACAGTGAGCAGGGCACATGGTGTGGTCCCAAGTAACAAAGAGACAACAGATCTAACCATAGAACAGGGCTCACGGATTCATAGTAGGATGAATTGTAACAGCATTTGATTGCTGTGAAATAGTCACTTCATATATTGGGGTAAACTGGGTTTTTTTTCTATATAAATCTGTTTTCAAATTGAAGTTCATTTATCATTGTAGAGTTGTGGAGCTCTCTCCACCTTTTCCAGAAAATCGGTTAAAGGCAGTGTCAGCCTAGGCAACTTATAGCAGTGTTCATGTTGATAAGGTGCCTAGCTGTGTGCAGATCAAGTATTTGATCCAAATAGTCAGGAGAACAACCGAGGAAAATCAAATAACAGAGAAAAAATTAATAGAAAGACAAGAGCAAAAATGAATACACTGACACCAAAATCATAGAGAATATTAACAAAAGCAAAAGCTGATTCTTTGGAGGGGAAAAAAGATAGACAAACAGGTAGCAAGAGTCAGTGTCAGGTCCAGGAAACATTCCTCCACATTCTTCGCTGTTAAATGTGCCATCCTGGACTAATTTCATTTCTCTCACCACAAGCAAAAGGTAGCTACACTGTTATTTCACACAATGCCATGGCTTTTCTGTTTGTATTGAAACAATATATATTTTATTTCCTCTGCAGTTTTCTAATACAGTGTATGTAGCGCTGGCTACATCATTCCTCTGGCCCCCAACCCCATGGCTGAGAACCCATCTCAGTTAGGTGGAATGCTAGGACCACACATGAGCTGAGACTCCACTGCGCCATCTGAATTCATTTACAAAGCCCAATGTCAAAGGTAAAATTATTACGAATTTCAAAAAGAGTGGATATATGTATATGTGTGGCTGATTCACTTTGCTGTACAGTGGAAGCTAACACAACATTGTAAAGCAACTATGGTCCAATAAAAATTCATTTAAAAATAAAGAATTTCAAGACTGAAGCCAAAGAGCTTCAATCCCCAAGTGCAAGGTCCTTCTGAGCACAGGGCCCTGTATGACTGCACTGATAATGTGCTAATGAAGCCAGCTCTGGTGGGTCATGTGATTTTTCATTACACTGGGACTTTTGCCAATTAAGCTCTTATAGCTTAAATAAGCACACATAAAGAGTTAATTCCACCAGATGGTACACTCTCAAGACTATAGCAGTAGAATAACTCTTCCAACTAAAGGCTACTTGTTTTACTTTAAAAAATGGAGCCAAGGAGCAGTCAAATTAATCAACAAATACTTGAGCTCCCACTGTGCTGTGGAGCAAATCAGCCAAGGTAGAGACAAGCTTCCTGTCCTCCGAGAGCTCACAATCTAGTTGGAGAGGAAGAAACAAAAGATAACAGATGCGCAACTAACTTCTTTTTCTTAATAGCCGCATAATTTCTCATAATATGCCACTATTTACTCAAACGTTCCCCTACCGATGGGCTCATATTGTTGCCAGTTATATGTTAGCTTTTTAAAATATATATATATATATATATCAGTTCTTGCTGTGTTACTAACCACTCTCCTAAATTTAGTGGCTTAAACAGCAATCGTTTACTAATTCCTATGATTCTATGGATTGACTGGGCAGTTTTTCTCATCTGGGTCAACTCAGCTCATCTCTGCTGGAAGGCTGGATGTTCAGGATGGCCTCAATCATATCGCTGACAGTTGGCAAGCTGTTGGCCACAGTGATAGGACTGACAAGTGCACATGTCTCTTGTCACCAGCATTCTGGCTAGGTTAACTCATGTGGCAGTCTTAAGTTTCCAAGAAAGCAAACAGTCAAGTTTCAATGCACAGGTACTTTTGAAGCTTGTTTGTATCGTATTGGCTAACATCTTATTGGCCAAATGAGTCTCATGGTCAATCCAGATGAAAGGAATAGAGAAATAGAATCTACCTCTTAATGGAAGGATTTGATCACTTTTACAATATATCACATCAGTTTTTTGACACTAAATAATACGCTACAATAAATATATCTACATAAGTATGATGGCTTTATTTCTATGAAATAGATTTCCTGAAATGGAATCATCAGGCTAAATAAAGGGAATGTGAATTTTGGTGGTCCAGTGGTTAAGACTTCACGCTCCCAATGCAGGGGACCCGGGTTCAATCCCTGGTCAGGGAACTAGATCCCATATGCCACAACTAAAAGTTCATGTGCCATAACTAAGGAGACAAAGTGCCACAACTAAGATCTGGCACAACCAAATAAACTAAAAAAATAAAAATAAATAAAATAAAACATTAAAAAGTAAAGGGTACATGAATTTTTAACTTTAATAGGTATTACAAAGTTGTTTCTAGGAAGACTAGTAATTTATAGTTGAGCAGCAATTTATCAGTGTTCTTTAGCTTGCTGCCTCGCCAGGAAAAGATGTCATCATTATATTTTTTTGACAATGAAATAAGTGAAAAACAGTATCTCCCTGTTGTTTAATTTGTGTTATCTTGACTACTAATGTGTAGTAACCTTCAGAATACAGTTATATTTGTTGAAAGGTGATGAATTAAGTTGATTGATGACAAGTAAGGAGGAATGCTCAAGTCATTTACACACGGTGCCTGCTGGTAGTTTAGTTGTTGAGGTAAGTCGTGCATTGAAGTCAAACATTTGGACTTACTGTGAAACACCACAACAAAAGCACAGATAGAGTACATGTAAGAGAAGCACTAAGGGAGTTTTGGCAGACTGGGGCGATTGGGGAGGTTCCTGAATGAGGTGATATATGAAGTGTCATTTGTTGAATCCGTCTTATCTTCATAGCTATATTTTGCTTTGGTTAATTGAGTCAGGAATGAGAGAATATAATATACGCCGGGCGTGGTTGGACAAAGCTAAATATAATGAAAATTTCACCAAGAAAAAAGTACAAAGAGATGACAGAGATGATTACTTGTTTCAGTAGTATGGAAATTAGTCTTTGGGGGATTGATCCTGGAAAAAATAATCGTCATTTCTTATTGTTTATACCCAATACTGTGTTCTTTCTGATATAGGTGGTGGGAGAATCATTTGTTTATGAGTTTCCTCTCATCCTTCACCTTGTGGTTGAGTTGTTAATACTAAGTTTTAAATGCAGATATCAGGGCATTTAGCTTGTATGCAAAATGAGTAACGTTACACAGTTAGCACTTTGTGGCTCGTCCCTGGAGGATTCTGAGAGCTGGCCAGAAGAGAAAAACACAAGCCAGCTTCAGGAAGTCTGGAAGAAGAAAGACAGAATACTCCGAGGCCTGGAACTAGCTGAAGGAGTGCTCCTGGGCACTGGAATACCAGCAAGGGGAGGGCATACCCTCACAGGTGCCCAAAGGCCTTGCCCCATGGCATGGGGTGTGCTCACACACTCCCTCAGGCCTGACTGCTGCCGGATGGCCCCTCCCACCAGCCACTGGACATATGCACCGCACCCTGGATGGGGGAGTGTTCTAGAGAAGTCCACTTAGGCATCTTACCAACCCACAGTAGAGAAGTGACTCTCAAAGATCTTTAAACCTCTGCATTGGGCTGTGCTCGGTACTTGGATTGGAGGTGAGTAGGCAAGTGGCTTTCCCCCCACGAAGATGCCGACGACCCAGGCTGGCCACCCACTTGACCTGCAGTTGTGCTGTCAGCCTGGAGTGGGGATGGCTACCACCAAGTCCCACCCTGAGATGCCTTGGGGCGTGCACAGCCAAGTCCAATTCTCCCCACACCTGCGCCCAGGTTCCTGCTCAGAGAAGAGGGCAGCAGGGCCCAGGCAGAGAGGACAGATTTAGCAGGGCCTAGGATGCCAGAGGGTGGGAGAGCAGGTGGCCAAGAACCAGTCCTGGGGAGGCGGCAGGGTATTAGACCTCACACCAGCCAAGACTCCAAGCCTTTGGTGCATGCTCCAATGTCCCATCTGACAACTTACAAAACATAAGTTTTAAGATAAGAACGCTTTTTAAATCTAAGACAGCAACTGCAGAGCATTATTGAATCTGGAGCCCTCTACAACCGCACTCATCACTGGTTATGAAGCTGGTCCTCGTGGCAGAAATATAAAAGGTAGATGCAAAGGATGGGTGAAGTTAAAAAATGGGTATAGTTGTAAAGCTATTGTAATAGTTTGAGAGCGCTGGCCCTTCACATTCTTCCTTCACACTTCTCACTGAACACCTGCCACTTCCCTCTGCACACTTCACAAGTATAATAATCTCACAATCAACCTAATCCCATTTACTCACCTCTTACCATTTCCACTACTGGTGGCATATTTATTACTTCTACACACATTATAAACCTCATCTTATGGTATTATTACTTTTACTTTAATCAGTCAGTTGTGTTTTAATTATATTCGATACGAAAAGTAAAACCTGTTATTTCATATTTGTAATTTCTGATATTCTTCTTTCTTTTTTTAGATGCCGTTTTCCGTCTGGTATCACTTCCCTGCAGCTTGGTGAGAATCCTTCAGCATTTCTTGTGTTACAAGTCAGCTGATGACAAATTATATTAGTTTTTCTTCATCTGAAGTTGTCTTTATTTTACCCTCATTCTTAAACAATATTTTTGTTGGATATAGACAGGTCGGCAAGTTGTTTTTTTTAAGTACTTTAAAAATGCTGTTTCACAATCTTCTGGTCTACACTGTTTCTGATGAGAAGCCAGGAGCCATTCTTACCATTGTTCACTATATGCAGTGGCATTCCCTTTTATAGCTGTTTTCAAGATTTTCTCTATTTTTGGTTCAGTAATTTCATTATGATGTGACCAATTTTGATTTATTTTTAGTGGCTTTGCTTCGAGTTTTCTGAGACATTTGGGTCCATAAGTTAATATTTTCTGTCTTACTTGGGAAATTTTTGACCATTACTTTTCTATTTTTTTCTGCTCTATTACTACTCTCTTCTATTCCTGGGATTCCTATTATAAGTATGGTGTATTTTTCAGTATTCCACAAGCCTGTGAGGCTCTTCTCATTTTTGTCAATTTTTTTCTCCATTTTTCAGATTGGATAATATTTATTGTTTTGTCTTCAAGATTGCTAACTGATTATCCTGCCATCTGCCATCTAAAATCTGATATTAAGCCCATTTAGTAAATTATTCCTTTCAATTATTGTACTTTTCATGTCTAAAAATTCCATTTTTTTACTTTCACTTTATCTGCTAAGATTCTTTCTCTCTTCACTCATTAAGGCCAGCCTTTACTTTAATTCTTTAAAGACATCTTCTTTTGGTTCTTTGAACATTTTCATAATGGCTGCTTTAAAGTCTTTATCTGTTGAATATGAAGTCTGGACCATCAGTGGGTCAGTTTCTGTAGACGTTTTTTTCCTTTACTGAGTCACATTTTCCTGTTTCTTTGCGCATCTACTAATTTGTTTTAATTCTCTTTATGGATATTGTTGATGACACAATTTAAGTACTTTAGATGTCTTGTATCTTTGTTGATGACAATTTAAATACTTTAGATTCTTGTATCTTTGTCTTGTATCTTGTATTCTTTGTGTCCCTTTAATGAGGACTTTGTACAGGAGAGTTGATCTTTTAAATTATTGGCCCAACATCTGAAACTTGTGTCAGCTTAAGTTTGTACTTTGGTATTTAAAATGTATGGAAATATAGAGAGAGTAGCACAGACATATATATACTACCAACTGTAAAATAGTCAGTGGGAAGTTGTTGTATAACAAAGGGAGTCCAACTCGAGGATGGAAGATGCCTTAGAGGACTGGGGCGGGGAGGGTGGGGGGGACTCGAGGGGGGGGAGTCAATGAAGGGAGGGAATATGGGGATATGTGTATAAAAACAGATGATTGAACCTGGTGTACCCCCCAAAAAATAAAAAAAATAAAAAATAAGAAAATAAAATAAAATGTATGGAAATACCATAGTGTTTTTCAAGCTCCTCTTATTTGGTAGACTCAACTTCCAAACTCTGTATCCCCTCCAAATTTTGTCAGGGTTTGGTTTTAGCCTTTGTTAGGGTAGGTCTAGAGTCAGCCATAGCATAGTTCTTAATCTTAAGGCACAGGCTTTCTGGTGTCTCACCTCAGGGTGTTATTTTTTTTTTTTTGACTGCACCTCATGGCTTGTGGGATTTTAGTTCCCCGACCAGGGCTCGAACCTGGGCCCATGGCAGTGAAAGCTCTGAGTATTAACCACTGGACTGCCAGGGAATTCTTTTTTTTTAGGATGTTATTGAATTTTTTTTTTGAGATTGAACTATATTTTTATTCTTTTTTTAAAGCTCTTTATTGGAATATAATTGCTTTACACTCTTGTACCAGATTTTGAGGTACACCAAAGTGAACCAGCTGTATTTATACATATATCCCCATATCCCCTCCCTCCCATGACTCCCTCCCACCCTCCCTATCCTGGCCCTCTAAGTTCCAGTATCCTTTAACATAGTGTTTGGGGAATGTGTGTGCATCCATGAGACTCCACAGCAAATCAAGGGGAAGAGACTCAGCCTACCCTTGTAGGACATCAAAATCCAACACACACACACAGTGGAAATGTTCCACATACTTTCTGTTGGTCAGAATTGGAGGCTTGTAGAGAATTGTAGGCGTCCCGTGCACCGTGTCCCCTGCATCGGCAGACGGATTCTTAACCACTGTGCCACCAGCGAAGTCCCGAATAGCGGTTATTTTTGATTGGTTACTTGTTTTTTATTATGCCTCCCATTTCTCTTCACATTAATGAGCTTTCTCGTTTCTCATACAATATTTATTGAACCTTTACTATGTAATACACACACATGCACACACACACTGTACTGTGTACTCTGGATACAGAGATTAAATGCAGTCCTTCAAGAAAATTGCTGTCTAGTGAGAGAAGTAGGCAAGTAAATAGATTATTAACATAATGCCTAAGTTGTTGGAATATTTAGTATACTATCTGGAAAATGACAAAGAGGGGAGTGTTGATAACTTTCTCACTGATCTGTTATAAATGACCCATTCATTTGATTATTCCCTCACCTCTTATTTTTTCATCAGCCCATGCTCAACCTTGTGTGTCATTCAAAAATCTTCCCGAGTTTTAGTTTAGCATCTACAAAGTTAGTCTCCTTAATTCTTGCTACATTGAGTAACACAATATAAATGTTTTCAGATACAAAATTTTAGACACAAATATAAAGTGTTTTAAATAGGTGTTTTGATCAAACCTTATAAATATGAAATTACATTAGTAGAAAAAATGAAATACAATTTTACTGCTCCTTTTTCTATATTGGAAAAATAATAAAACCATTCATTCCACATACTGTACATTTTATGATTAATCCACAATTGAAGATACTATACTTGGCTTCTGCAAATGTATGGTGACACAGAAGGGATTGTGAGGAAGCACATGAAACACCTATCCCCTTTATATTAAAAGGCTAAGGGTTGGAATAGTTCTTTTTGATGGGTTAAGTACTGACCTATAAAAGTGGAGAAAATAGGCCAGCGGAGAAGGGGTAAGCCTGGTGGAAAGAAGTTGAAGTGTGGTCGCTGTAGAATTATAAAACTCCTGGACCTGATCAAAGAGAGGAAAGCCAAAGGGGTTCTTTCATGTGCTAGAATAGGAAGTCTCAGAACATTCTTATGAAAAATAAGCAATGATCTTGCTTAACTGCTAACTGGGCTTCCTGGAGACTTTTTCTGTCCTTTTATTCCAACATCAGCAGTTTAATCAGGTTTATGAAGAGAGAGAAGAGCTTGTTAAAACTCCTTTTTTGACATTTCTTTTTTCCCTCTTTCTTGCACACTGTTCAAAATCAACCAATAAATGAAAAACCTACATAGTTATGTCTTAGCTCATTAATGTGAAGAAAAATGGGAGGCATATTGAATAACAAATAGATAACCAATCTTAAAAATAACCGCTAATTGATGAAGTGCAAATGATGGCCCTTTCATAGTGCTATATTTAGTATGATTGAAATTCACCCATAAAAACTTCATTTTAGAGGAGATGGGCAATTTAAGCTTTAGAAGAGCAAAAAGTTTGTTTTCAAAAATGAAGAGGAAATGAATGCCGAATATCCAAATGCTTAGGAAGATGGTAAGACTATAATCTCAGCGATAATCTGTTGGTTTCTCTTATTTCCTTGAATTTTTATCATAGAGCATCCAGGTTCTTAATACATTGGACATAAAATTTGCATTAGATCTGTAGCAAATATTTAGTATCAGTGAAAATAGAAATCACCGATCACTTCTTGGTCTTTATGGCATGGGATAAGAGAAGAAGGAAGAAAATTAATGTCTTGTCTATTTTGATTGCTAAATTTCAATGCAAACGACTAGTATATATGTTTGTGGACAGAAATGCAAAAATTTTTAGAAATACCATGAGTGACCACTTAATCAAAAGGTTAAAGTAGGCTTTTGAGATATAGGTTTCTATATGCTCTTTTAAGATTGATTCTGTGTGAAAATTTGTGATCTGTGGAACCAAACTACTTGGGTTCACATCGCATCTCTCCCATTTGTTAATTTAATCTCTCTATGCCTCAGTTTATTTGCTTTTTCATGGGCAGGGAATAATATCCTCCCTTTAGTGTTGTAAAGATTTAATGAAATTATGTATGTAAAGTGTCTAAGATAAATTTTGGCATAAAAATAGATGGTAAATAAGTGGAAGTTACGTTACTCACCAGAATTGAAACTCCATGAGGTTATAAGCTATGCATTATTTATGATTGTATCCCCAATATTTTCCTAAGTGCCAAGCACACAGTAAACACAATAAATAAATGTTGAATGAGTGTATGAACTCCAACCCTCCACTGCATAAATCATATGTCAATTGGTCATATCAATGATGGTGTTGGCTGCTATTAGTGAATTCTCAATGACCACAACCAGTGTAGTCAACAACAGAGTCCCTTGTAGGAAAAGGTTATTCTGGCTTCTCTCCCATGTAATGCAGGTGCTTGAACTACAATACGGAACCACTAGAGGGCAGAGAGACAGCAACTGACGGACAACATAAAACTGGAATAAATGAGGGGCGTATGGTTTGGGTTTTAACCTTTGGGTATTTCTTCTTTAAATTATTTCATCTTGTTGGTGATGCATCATAATGTCTCCAATAGGTAGTATGTCTCTGGAAATGCTCTTGCTGGATAGCATGATTTAAACTATGTTGGGTTAAGACTACTAGATATAGCAGAAATATTCACTGAAGGCATTTAATTTATTCTTTTCCTTTCATTGAAGTTTTAGCATGTTCATTTGATCCTCATTGATTTAATTAAAAAGTACCCATAAATGTATTGATACTACTCTAGTCCCTTGCACATATTAATCCGTTTTTCAGTTGAAACAATTTCTCTTAAAGAATACAAACATAAATGAAAATTTAATAATTTATCAGCAAAGAAACAACAAATGAAGGGAGAAAAGGCAAGTGTAAGCTGATAGTAAATTGTATAAAACTATAGTGAAGGCCTCATTTGAATGGGAGCAGAGATAATCAGCAACCCTGCAACATGTACGCATCGAACAGGCAAGGGAACTCTGGTCCATCCAATAAGAAGAGTCAGCAAGCGCTGAACCTTTGAAGATTACCGCGGTGATAACATTTGGATTTTATCTGAAATTCATGGCATTCTTTTTTTTTCCTTTTAAAAAGAATTTTATTACAATATAATTGATATAAAATAAACTATATATTTAAAGTATACAATTTGATATTTTTCCCTGTTAGTCATCTATTTTATACATATTAATGTATATATGTCAATACCAATCTCCCAAAGAAATTCATGGCATTCTTGCCGGAGTTAGGGAAGAAGTACTTTTTTCAGTATGCTTTCAAACCCAGTGACAAAATAAATGTCTTTCCATTATATAGGCATATCTATAACTTATTAATAAAATTGTGTGTTAGCTTTCTGATTATGTAATTCACTTCACTTAATTGGGAGGCTATATATTACAGTGGATAAAAAGACAGATGTGGAGTCAGGAAGACCTAGAATTAGAATCCATAGCTATCATATATGACTTAAGCAAATCCATTTGTCTTTCTGTGCTTCAGTTTCTTCATTTGTAAAGTAGGAAGAAATAATAAATACCCAGATAACACAAGTTTAAGGTGTTATCTTTAGGATTTTCCATGTATAGCATTATGTCATCTGCAAAGAGTAACAGTGTTACTTCTTCCTTTCCAATTTGGATTCCTTTATTTCTTTTTCTTCTCTGATTGCTGTGGCTAGGACTTCCAAAACTATGTTGAATAAAAGTGGTGAGAGTGGGCATCCTTGTCTTATTCTTGAAAAAGCTTTCAGCTTTTTCACTGAGTTGAGAATGATGTTTGCTTTGGGTTTGTCATATATGGCCTTTATTATGTTGAGGTGTGTCCCTCTATGCCCACTTTCTGGAGAGTTTTTATCATAAATGGATGTCGAATTTTGTCAAAAGCTTTTTCTGCATCTATTGAGATTATCATATGATTTTTATCCTTCAATTTGTTAATATGATGTATCCACACTGATTGGTTTCCATTATTGAAGAATCCTTGCATTCAAGGGATAAACCCCACTTGATCATGGTGTATGATCCTTTTAACGTATTGTTGGATTTGGTTTGCTAGTATTTTTTGAGGATTTTTGTGTCTATGCTCATCAGTGATATTAGCCTATAATTTTCTTTTTTTGTGATATCTTTGTCTGGTTTTGGTATCAGGGTAATGCTGGCCTCATGTAATGAGCATCACCTCACATCTTTCAGAATGGCTATCACCAAAAAGAACACAAATAACAAATGCTGGCAAGGATATGGAGAAACAGGAGCCCTCATACACTGTTGGTGGGAATGTAAATTGGTGCAGCCACTGTGGAAAACAGTATAGAGGTTTCTCAAAAAAGTAAAAATAGAACTACCATATGACCCAGGAATTCCACTCCTGGGTATATATCCAAAAAAACCCCCAAAACACTAATTTGAAAAGATACATGCACCTCAATGTTCACAACAGCATTATTTATAATTGCCAAGCTACAGAAGCAACCTGTGTCCATCTGCAGATGAATGGATAAAAAAGATGTGGCACACACACACACACACACAGAATGGAATATACTACTCAGCCATAAAAAAGAATGGAATTTTGCTATTTGCAGCAACATGGATGGACTTGAAGGGCATTATGCTAACTGAAATAAGTCAGTCAGAGAAAGACAAATACTGTATGACATCACTTATATGTGGAATCTTAAAAATACAACAAATTAGAGAATATAACAAAAAAGAAGCTGACTCATAGATGCAGAGAACAAACTAGTGGTTACCAGTGTGGGGGGGAGGGGCAAGATCGAGGTGAGAAAGTGGGAGCTACAAACTATTGGGAGTAAGACAGGCTACAAGGACGTATTGTACAACTAGGGGAACATAGCCAATATTTTGTAATAAAAGTAAATGGAATGTAACCTTTAAAATTGTATAAAAATTTTAAAAATTAAGTGTTATCTTAAGTGTCAAATACTTTTTTATCCATTTTAACTTATTGTATAAAGTTAAGAGACAAAGAGAGGTGCAGTTTACAGATATTTTTGAGTTTTAGATATGCAAATTTTTATATTCTTTTGTTGGTTGCTAGTTAGTATAATTAAGTACATTTCACTGCATACATGGGGCTTTTCCAAAATAGTAGAGAAAGTACTGAGCATTGTCATTGCATTTCAAAAGAAAAGTAACACACTTACTCTAAAAAAAATGTTTGCCAAAATGATGAAATGTTTTTTGCTGATTGCAATGTAAGTAATATACTCAAGTAGCTTTCAGTGAGTAGAAAATCTAGCTGTGTCACTTGGTTTAAAGAATTGTAGCTATCTTCTTTTAGATTAGAAGTGTGGTAGCTAGGACGTTATCCTGCCTTTCAAAACTATGCCATCTATGTGTAAGGGAAATGGGAATGACTAAGCTCATTTAGA
The DNA here is from genome assembly GCF_030028045.1 of Hippopotamus amphibius kiboko. Lineage (NCBI taxonomy): Eukaryota > Metazoa > Chordata > Mammalia > Artiodactyla > Hippopotamidae > Hippopotamus > Hippopotamus amphibius. The sequence continues at coordinate 15,557,804 of NC_080203.1, read as the reverse complement.
TAGGCACACAGATGCCTGTCAATCAGTGACCCAAGTCTTCCCTCAGAACCAGTGCAATTGGAGAAACTGACCTCTTTCGTTTTAGGCCGCGTTAAGAACCAGAAGCAAATATGGAACTATAAAATGTACAAATGAGGTTGGGCCAAAGTGGGGGTGGGGGGAAGCAAAAACTGAAAGGTTAAAAAGCCTGCTATCCCCTTATAGAGGTAAGACCAATGTAAAAAACTTAATTTTTAACAGCTTTACTGAAGGATAATTCAAGTCATAAAAATCACCACTATAACAGAGAATTCAATGGATTTGGTTTGCTAGTATTTTTTGAGGATTTTTATATCTATGCTTTCATATATTCATGGTGTTGTGCAACCATCATCATCATCCAGTTGTAGAACTTTTTCATCACCCCAAAGAGAACCTCTACTCATTAAACTGTCAATCCCCATTGTCCCCTTCTTCTTTCAGACCCTGAAAACCACTCATCTACTTTCTGTTTCTATAAATTTTCCTATTCTAAACATTTCATAAAAGTGGGACCATACAATATATGGCTTTCTGTATCTGCTTATTTCATTTAGCATCATGTTTTGAAGATTCACCTATGTTGTAGCATATATCAGTACATATTCCATTTTATTGTCTAATAATTTTTCATTGTATAGATTTATCAAGTTTTATTTATCATTCATCATGTGGTGGACATTTGGGTGATTCCCACTTCTAGGCTTTTATGAATTGTACTGCTATGAATACTCATGTACCAGTTTTTCTGTGGACATATGTTTTCATCACACGTGGATGTATATACCTAGGAGTAGAATTCCTGGGCCCTAGGATTCCCATATGCTTAACCCTTTGAGGAACTATCAGACTGTTTCCCAAAGCAGCTGCACCGTTTTACATTTCCATGAGCAGTGCTTGAGGTTTTCAATTTCTCCACGTCCTTGCCAACACTCGGTAATATTTGCCTTTTTGATTATAGATATCCTGATGGGTATGAAGTGCTATCTCATTATGATTTTAATTTGCATTTTCCAGATGAATAATAATATTGAGCATCTTTCCATGTGCTTATTGGACATTTGTGTTTCTTCTCTGGAGAAATGTTTAAGACCCTTTGAACAATTTTTAATCTTTAATATTTGTCATTTTATGAGTTCTTTTGCTCTGAAAATAAGTCTCTTATGAGATATATAATTTGCAAACATTTTAATCCCATTCTGTGGGTCATTTTTCACTTTTTTGAAGATATCTGTTGACACACAATTTTTAAAATTTTGGTGAAGTCCTATTTATCTATTTTTTCTTTTGTTGCCTGTGCTTGTGTCATATCTAAGACATGCTTATGTCATGTCTAAGAAACTGTTGCCTGATCCAAGCTCATATGATTTATTCTTATGTTTCTTCTGAGTTGCATAGTTTAGCTGTTACATTTAGGTCATTGATCCATTTTGAGTTCATTTTTTTTACATGGCATAATGTAGATATCCAACTACATTCTCTTGTATGTGGGTATCCAGTTGTCCCAGCACCATTTGTTGAAAAGACTATTATTTTCCCATTAGATGATCTTGGCACCACTGTCAAAAATCAATTGCTCATAATCATTGCTTTCTTTATTACCCAATAACCTTTCAAATTTATTCCTTACTAGACTCTTGATTTTTTAGGCAATCAGTATGTCAGCTACAAATAGATATGATTTTTTCCTAAATATTTATAGTGATTATTTTATTATTCTTACTGTAATATAAATAATCTCCAGGACAAGATTTAGGATTAGTGGTGATAGCAGGCATCTAGTTGTTTTTCCCAACTTAATGGAAATCACTTAGCACAATGTTTGCTCTGTGTTTGAGGTAAACAGATATTGTGTGGCTTGCTTGTTTCCTTTAGTCCTTATTTAACTTTTTTATGAAAAATGCCTGCTGAATACTGTCAGATGCCTTTTTGGCACATTGATATATTTTTCTTCTTGAATTCGTTAATGTGATAAGGTGTAGTTTGGTCATTAAGGCAACATGATACTGATGGAAAATGAACAAGTAGACCAATAGAACAAAATAAAGAGCTCTGAAATACAAAAAATCAGTTGCTCCTAGGTATGTGGGTTTATTTATAGATTCTCAATTCGATTATATTGATTTATATGTCTCCCTTTAGGCCAGTAGTACACTATCTTTATTACTATGGCTTTGTAGTAAGTCTTTACAGATTGTTTTGCCTATTCTGGGTCCCTCACATTTCCATGTGAAATTTAAGATCAACTTGTTAATCTCTGCAAAAAACAGCCAGGATTTTGATAGGGATTACGTTGAATTTGTAAATCAATTTGAGGATTATTGCCATCTTAACAATATTGTCTTCCATTTCATGAACACGAGATGTCATTCCATTTATTTAGCTTTTCTTCAATTTATTTCAACCTAATAATCTTTAATGACTTAAATTTGTAGAAGGAATTTTTTTATGGGGAGGTCTTTGGCATCATCCATCTCCTGTCACTGTGATGCCTCTTTCCGGCATCTGTATTGTCTTATGCTTTAGGTACTTTCTTGGAAAATATAATAGACTTGATATTCAGATGCACTTGGGTTTAATACAATCTCTGTCACTTAACTGTGGGATCATAGGAAAATTAAATCATTTTCAGGGCCCCAATATCCTCTTCTTTAAAATGGAGAAAATGCCAGCTTCAGAATTGCTGTAGGGAATCAATAAGTATTGGAAAGTGTCTGCATCCTTCTGACACATGGTGCTCATTCAATAAATGCTACTCTCCTTTATACCCCTTGCTGACATACCGAATAAATCTTTCCTTAGGATGAGTGCTAATGGATAATGGGAAAACCTATCACCGATAGTGTGATACCCTTGTAAGTAGTAGATACAACTTTCTTAAGATAATAGTCATCTCAAGAATCGTTTGGGGGAGATTTTAGGGCATGTGCCTTTCAAATCACACACTACAGACTACTCCCCCACAACTGTATTAAGCGTTTACTACACACATAATTTTGTTAAGAATTACAGACATGTGAAAGGTAAAAATAACTCTTTGCCTAAAGATACTGCGATTTGAGGTGAGGCGACAAGAAATAAAAAGTAAATATAATTTACAGCTGTCATGAAGATCATACCTGTTAGTATCTTCTCAAGACAATTCTCCCAAATACATGATATGAGGTTTCAGAGGAAGAAGCGATGGAATATGGACTGGACTGATCTACAAGACTTCAAGTAAATAAGCGGAACTTTGCCTTGGATTTGGGTAGCCTTAGATAGGAAGAGTAACGCGGGAGGAAAGAAAGGCATGAGTCAAAGAAAGTTTGTGTGATTTTTCAGGCCCAACCATAGTCAATTACAAAGCTTTCCCTGGCTTCATGGGGTGAAGCGGCCCTCCCCATGCGAGACTTGGGGCTCAGGCACAGCACTGCAGCCTCTGAGGGGAGCCGCACTTAAGGACTCAGATCCCACTGGCCAGTCACCCACTTCACATATTTGCATTCCTAACTCCTGCGCCCTCATTCCTAGGTCTCCTTATCTGAGGCCTTGGAAAGAAGTCCTCTTCAGGGGCTCTTGCCTAGGCTTCCTTATCAGGAGAGGAGGGGAAAACCTTAAAAGTTTAGTTAACTTTCATTTAGTACCCAGTACTTTTCCACTCTGAGCTCTTTTCCCCCCACCCCTCTCCCCCGCACCACCTCAGGGTCTTTAAAAATATCAGAGCCCTTTTGTTCCAGACTCCCTCAACAGTAAAATGACCCTCACATCTGTGCCAGTCACATGACCCTGAACGGGTGTTTGGTTCTACGGAAAAAACCGGAACGGGGGCATCAGCACTTGCTTCGGTTTTAGCCTCTGGCTTATATTATCACAGAGCGTGATTAAAGGCTTAACTCTTTCATTTTGGGCTCATGGCTTTAATGGGCTACTTCAACACCTGGCAGCTCAGCAATCTCTCCAAGCTCAGCTGAGCTCTTGATAATAAGAGCACCTTGCCCTGACTAAATACGCAAAAGAGAATATTTCTTGGAAGGATATGAGATAGCTTAGAAAATTGAAGGAAAAACGAAAGAACCAAACTTCAGAAAGGACAGAGGGCAGAGAATCCCTGATCGAATTAACAATATTTCAGGGATCACTTTCTAGATGAATCAGGCTCAATCCTTGTGTTTAGTATTTATATAACTTCATTCTGAGTGAAAATTCCAGACAGAGAGAATTTGGCCCAATTAGAGCCACAGTCCCACTTTGGGTACTTTGTTTAATGATCCACCAAGCTTGTATCCAATAGGGGTTGGATTGTTCCTGAGAGAAACATTTGCTACTGGAAGACGATGACTGCGTACTGGTGGGGGAAAAAAAAACACGTGTATTGTAGGGAAGCATTTGGAGGAATAGTAAGGATCCCAGCTTCTCAGGGCCACAGGGTTCATGTAGAATAAACAGTAGGGAATACACTAGGAATATCAGAGGTGTATTGGGGGAAATCATTTTTTTAAGCTCTTTATTGAAATATAATTGCTTTACACTTTTGTACCAGCTTTTGAGGTACACCAAAGTGAATCAGCTGTATTTATACATATATCCCCATATCCCCTCCCTCCCGCGACTCCCCCCCACCCTCCCTGTCCCAGTCCTCTACGGCATCACCCATGATGGAGTTGATTTCCCTTTGTTATACAGCAGCTTCCCACTAGCTATCTATTTTACAGCTGGTAGTGTATATATGTCTATGCTACTCTCTCACTTCGTCCCACATTCCCCTTCGCCCCCTCCCAACCCCGTGTCCCCCAGCCCATTTTCTGCATCTGCATCCTTATTCTTAAAAGTCAGTCTAAGGAGTTTATTCTTTATCCTACAGCCATGGGCAGCCATTTAAAATATTTTGTCAGTGAAGCAAATGATAAAAATAATCATTTAGGAATGTTGCCCTGGTAACATGAAGATGAACTGGGGAGGAAAGGGGAGCAAGCTAGGAAGTTACTATAAGAGAACAGACAAGGAGTATTAGCTCCTGAAGCAGGATAAATGGAAAGAAATGGCTAACCATCACAAAGGTAGATTTTGGCAATTAACTGGTTGGATAAGAGTTAGGAGAGTCAAGATGAAAGCTGACCAAGAGATATATTGGGAAATGAGGAAGAACACCTTGTTTTAGGTGAAAAGAAAACCTCAGTTTCTCCATCCATCAAACAGAGTAAGAACTAGATCTGTAAAGGTGACTTCTAGTTCTTAATTTTTCTGACTATATGAGTTTTGTTTTAGACATATCCGTATGTATATTAGGCTTGTGCATGCATTGTTTAAACACATAGGCTTGTTCTCTGGGGCTTAGGGCTGGATCTATCATTCAGTCATTCATTTTACTTTCTATTCCTAGACAATTCTTGGTCAGGAGATAGTTGTACTGTCCCCTGCCATCCCACAGCTACAGGGGCACGGTTCCTTGTATTTGCGTATCCCTTTGCAGATGGAGTACTCTTCACACCCATAATGTACGATGCATTTCACTCTGTGAGGTAAGCAGTATGGCAACATAACCACTTTATTGATGAAGAAACTGAGGGCTAATAAGATGAAGTGACTTGTCCAGAGCCACACAGCTAGGAGGTGGAGTTAGGAGTAAGATTCAGTTATTCTGCTGTAGTCCAGGACTCTTACACTATATGAGTTATTAAAAGGTCATGGCCTTTGAAGAAATTAAGACTACATATAAAGGACTAGCTGACAGGGTGCTATAGCAAGTGAAAATATTATAAGCATTTGGGTCCTGAAAAATCAGATCTGCCTGCTTTCTTTCCAAAAGTGAGAATATGGATAAACAGAAGTGAGAGATCTGTGCATTATAGAATGATTTCTGTGAGCTAATTTCAATAATTTACTTTCTATTTCACTTCTCCCTAACACAACCACATAGTTCAATGAAATTAAGCACCCTTCAAAATTGAGCATTTAAAAAGAAGCCTATTGTTGAAAGGACTGATGAAAATGGAAAGACATAAGAAATGAGACCAACCACTCAATAGTTCCACCTCTCATTCATTGTCCTTTGGCTGAAGTTTGGAACACTCTATGCTTTGGGTACGTGTCGCCACATGGGATGAATGTTGCTCCTAGTGGACAATGTTAATGGCTCCTACTAGACCACGGCTCAGCTGCATGGGTACCCTCATAGCCCCCGTTCCTCACTTTTTTCCTATTCCAGGGAGCAGTAGTGGATAGTAGAGTTGACTCTCAGGGCATCGTCCTGAGAGGCATGGATGTTTGTAATGCCTTTTACAATTCCCGCCTATCACAGTAGAACCAACTTCCCACTGGTCCTGCTCCCCCAAGCCTGGAACTCTCTAGAAGTGGAAAAAGTCACTTATGATTCAGACAAAGGAGAGGCAGGTCTAGCAATATTGGTTCAGCTACATTATCTTCTTAAGGAGAAAATTTTAAAAACTCAAAACATTCCTCTGACTAGGTCATGCTGACCGGTGCAAAGTTATCTTTTGAAAGGACATTGTAAAAAGCCATACTAATAAAATCTAAGCATCAGTTTGGCCATTATTTGTTACAATAAGAGGAAAACTTATGTACAGAATCTCAAATCTGCTTCCCCATTCTTTAGCCCAACCCCTAAGATCAGATAATCATAAATAGAACTTTCAGAACTGTCCTCTACTGTACATCAGTCCATCTATCTCATAAAGGCAGAGGCGGAGCAATCATCTTTTTGAGCTACTGCTTTTATCTTCAAACCTCACAGATTCTGGCTGAGAAAAAGGCCAACATAACAAACTAGGTTTCACAGCATACTGCTTATACGTGTTTACCATTAAGTTGTCTGTCTCTGTGTGGGGGGGTGGGGTGGGGTTAAGTCAATAGATAGAACTTATTTCTGTTTGAATTATTGCTTCCCATATTTTTTTCTTAAATGTCTAGCACTTGTTACAGTGAATTAGCAAAAATGGAAAACAGGTACTAACAGAAAAAAGGCTAACAAAATGTTATCCACACCCTGTCAAATGAGTGCAGCTTTAAAGTGGTTGGTAAAATTTTTCAAGTTCGTTTCTCAGGCAAGTTTTTCCTCAACATATATGCATTTATGATCACTCTCAGCTTGGGACCCTTTTGAGAACTTTCATCTAAGTCAGTGTTTTATCTTCTGTTGAAGCTCTGCCCTGAAAGAAAAGAGTGAGTATCTTGTTCCCAATATTAGGTTGAATCGGATGAACTAATTTGAGGAGTAGAAATGATAGTTCAGTTAATGTAGGTTTCTGCATTTCTTTTTTTTCTATTTTTTTTTTTTTTTTTTGGCACACGGGCTTAGTTGCTCCACGGCATGTGGGATCTTCCTGGAGCTGGGATCGAACCCGTGACCTCTGCATTGGCAGGCGGATTCTTAACCACTGTGCCACGGCATTTCTTTTTTAATGTGCTCACACCTATCTCCAGAACTTGAGTTCCAGTCAACTGAGCCCACATGAAGTGCCAGGCACTTTGCTAGTTGATGGAGATAGAACCTCAGATAGGGCATGGCCCTTACACTTAAGACCCTCAGAGTCTACTGGGAAATACAGAAATAGAAGCAAATAATTCTAATACAATGGAGAGTGATACTGGTGATAATAGAGATTTGTTCCAAGCACTATATGTACCAAACAGAAAAAGTACAAATCTACTTAGGTGTGAGTAAGGAGGGGCTTTCCTGAAGAGAGGATGTTTACTTAGGGTGTTGAAATATGATTAGGAGCTTTTCAGACAAAATAAAATGAGTAAAGGCAATGTGAAAAGAGTAAAAACCAATATGAAGTTAAGATGACTGGTAGAGCCAAATATATGGGGCAAAATAAAAAATTCAAAAAAGCCCACTGATTTACAGCTTAATCATATGAGCACAATGAATATTTAGAGACTGTATGATATAAAAAGAACAATCAGAATAAGCTATTATGTCTTCCTGAATCTCATTTAAAACCTAATTAGATCTGGTGGGAAGCTGGCAGAGTCCCGTCTGGGTGGAAGGAGATAGATCTGTCAGTGTAAAAAAAAAATTAAGAAAAGTCAGCTTATTTCTCTACAAGCCCAGCGTTTATCTTTAAACTCCATTTTGCAATGCTAGAAGAGTAGACACTCGTGTTAGAAGAGACTTTCTGGCTTATAAATTCTTTTCAATATATCTCCATCTGATCCACACAATTCCCCTTTGGGGTATGGACAAATAGAACAAGTATCCTTATCCATTTTACCCACATATAGACTAAGCTCAGAGAAGTAAAATCCTTGTCTGAAGTCACAAAGCATGTCAGACTGCAGAGTCAGAACCCAAACCCAGGTCTTCTGATACGAAGTTCTCTGTTCTCTACTATGCCGCATACTTTATTTTCCAAAATCTGCAACCAATGTACAGAGCACATTATGCCATAACATCGTAATTGTACTTAAATTGTTCTATGGAAATCTTCAATTATATCAATTAATTAAAAGGGATTAATTCACTTCTTCACAGTAAACCTATTGATAACCTTATAATCATATCCACCTTGAGAGACATGTAAGCATAAGGTAACTTTTTTCCAGAAAGCCTTACAGTAGAAAACTCTGTATTTTTCTGCTTATTACCCCGGGAGGCTGACTTACGTAGACTTACATCAATAAGCTCCCTTGCCTTCAACCTCTTGTTGGGTTTGGCCGGTGGGAGTCAATGACAGGTGAGAGAGGAAGATGAAAGTGAGGTTGGGGTATGTATTCCCCTGCCCTCCTCCCTGCTGGCCTACAATGGGATGACAATGTCCCTCTACTAAAGGCCACAGCCCCTGTCCTGTGGCCCTCTCCATATTACTACAGGCATACCTTGTTTTATCTTGCTTCACTTTATCGTGCTTCACAGATACTGCATGTTTTACAAATTGAAGTTGTGTGGCAACCCTGCATCCAGCAAGTCTATGAGCACCATTTTCTCAACAGCATTTGCTCACTTTGTGTCTCTGGGTCACAATTGGGGAATTCTTGCAATATTTCACACTTTTCATTATTATTATGTTTGTTACGGTGATCTGTGATCAGTGACCTTCGATGTTACTATTGTCATTCATCTGAGGCCACAAACTGCCCCCATATAAGATGGTGAACTTGAGTCGCACGTCTCTCACTTTAAATCAAAACCTAGAAATGATTAAGCTTAGTGAGGAGGGCATGTCAAAAGCCAAGATAGGCCAAAAATCTGGTGTCTGTGACAAATAGTTAGCCAAGTTGTGAATGCAAAGGAGAGTTCTTAAGGAAATTAAAAGTGCTATTCCGGTAAACACACGAATAATAAGAAAGCGAAACAGCCTTATTGCTGATATGGAGAAAGTTTTACTGGTCTGGATAGAAGATCAAACCAGCCACAACATTCCCTTAAGCCAAAGCCTAACCCAGAGCCAGGCCCTAACTCTCTTTAATTCTATGAAGGCTGAGAGAGGTGAGCAAGCTGCAGAAGAAAAGTTTGAATCTAGCTGAGGTTGGTTTATGAGTTTTAAGGGAAGAAGCCATCTCCATAACATAAGAGTGCAAGGTGAGGCAGCAAGTGCTGATGTAGAAGCTGCAGCAAGTTGTCCAGTAGGTCTAGTTAAGATAATTCATGAAGGTGGCTGAACAACAGATTTTCAATGGAGATGAAACAACCTTCCAATGGAAGAAGATGCCATGTAGGACTTTGATAGCTAGAGAGGAGAAGTCAATGCCTGGCTTCAAAGCTTCAAAGGACAGCCTGACTCTTTTGTTAGGGGCTAATGTAGCTGGTGACTTTCAGTTGAAGCCAGTGCTCATTTACCATCCTGAAAATCCCAGGGCCCTTAAGAATTATGCTACATCTACTCTGCCTGTGCTCTATAAAAGGAACAACAGAGTCTGGATGACAGCACATCTGTTTACAACATGGTTTACTGAGTATTTTAAGCCTACTATTGAGACCTACTGCTCAGAAAAAAAGATTCCTCTCAAAATATTAGCTCTTTGACAAGTATCTGGTCACCCAAAAGCTCTGATGGAAATGTACAATGAGATTAATGTTTTTTTTTTTCATGTCTGCTAACACAGCATCCATTCTGCAGCCCATGGATCGAGGAGTAATTTTGTCTTTCAAGTCCTATTATTTAAGAAATACACTTCATAAGGCTATAGCTGCCATAGATAGTAATTTCTCTGATGGATCTGGGCGGAGTACATTGAATACCTTCTGGAAAGAATTCACCATTCTAGATACCATTAAGAACATTTGTGGTTCATGGGAAGAGGTCAAAATATCGACATTCACAAGAGTTTGGAAGAAGTTGATTCCAGCCCTCGTGGATGACTCTGTGGGGTTCAAGACTTCAGTGGGGAAAGTAACTGCAGTTGTGGTGGAAATAAGAGAACTATCAGCATTAGAAATAGAGGCTGAAGATGTGACTGGGTTGCTGCAGTCTCACAAGAAAACTTTAAGGGATAAGGAGTTGCTTCTTAAGGACAAGCAAAGAAAGTGGTTTCTTGAGATCAAACCAACTCCTGATAAAGATGCTGTAAAGATTGTTGAAATGACAACAAAAGATTTAGAATATGACATCAACTTAGTTGATAAAGCACCAGCAGGTTTTGAGAAGACTGGCTCTGATTTTGAAAGAGGAATCTTTTGTGAAAGGAAGAGTAAATCAATACAGCAAACTTCACTGTTGTCCTATTTTAAGAAATTGCCACAGCCACCCCAACCTTTAGCAACCACCACCCTGTTTGGTGAGCAGCCATCAAAGCAAGACCCTCTGTCAGCAAAAAGATTACAGCTCTCTGGAGGACCAGATGATGCTTAGCATTTTTTAGCTTAGAGTATTTTTAATTCAGGTATGTACTTTTTTTTTTTAGACATAATGCTATTGCTACAATATGGTATAAACAACTTTTACATGCGCTGGAAAACCAAAAATTTCATGACACATTATTGTGATATTTGCTTTACGGCAGTGGTGTGGAATCAAACCCACAGTATCTGCGAACTATTTCGGTATGCTATCTAGGTACCAATAATCAGTCTTTCCTCTGCCCCTTCAAGCCTAGGGTTGGTAACAGGTCCTGTTGTTATCCCTGGGTACTTCAAAATTCCTTGTTGCTTTTCCTAAACCCTCCCACATTTTTGTAAATGGTCCCTATGCTAATTCCTCCTCATATCATCCAAGAAGAGTGTGATGTCTATTTCCCGCTTGGTCCCTGCCTGATAAAGCCCCTACCTTTTATTTTCATTTCCTTGTATCCATCTTCTCATACAAGCTCCTGGTTTGTATAATAATCATCATCTATTCACTGAGGCATTGTCATTCTCACTGTTGCCCCAAATCCCCATGGTCCAGTCAGTGCTAGCTCTTAGTTAGGAAAGCATTCGTATGAATATCTCTGTCAGATACGTTTAGCATTTAAGGGAGTAACCCTTTAGTCCCTAAAGAGCTATGGAGTTGTTGGTGCTTAAAATGTAATTGCACTAGAGTCATGGCAAGACTCACGACACATTTCACAAATATGGCATATGTATATCTATCTCAGCTGGATCTAGGTTCATTAAAAATTTTTAAACAGTTGATAGTGCACTAGTAAGTCCAAGCTGTACTATTTAATTATGATGACCATGCAACCTAGAAACTGTTTTTGTCACTTGGACACAGTGCCTTTTTCGACACAGTTTATTTTCTTGAAAGAAAGAAAAGTAAGAAAACCAACAATGGTTTCTTATGCAAAGAATATTTGCTAATGGGAAGAGAGCTGTTATTTTAAGTATTAACATTGTCATGGACTCTCAGCATAAACTGGCTTCTCTGTGACTACATCTTCCCTCCCACATTTAAAATGGGAACCCTTTGAATGTGGGTTACCCTGTTGCAAGTTAGCACCTGCAGCTCAGGCAAAAGAGTCTCTACAAAAATCAGAGAGCTACTGGGGACAATTATCCATATGTCAAAGCAAAGCCTGTATGGAAGAGCTCAAATGAGCGTCACCATTTGAACGATGAGAGTCTGCAGAGCTGTCTTACTGAGTAGTATTTTTTTCATATTGAAGTATAGTTGATTTACAATGTTGTGTTAGTTTCTGGCAGACAGCAAAGTGATTCAGTTATACATATAAATATTCTTATTCATATTCTTTACCACTACAGGTTATTACAAGATATTAAATATAGTTAGTTCCCTGTGCTATACAGTAGGACCTTGTTGATCTATTTTATATATAGCGGTGTGTATATGTTCATCACAAACTCCTGATTTATCCCTCCACCCCCTCCCCTTTGGTCACCATGCATGTGTTTTCTACCTCTGTGGGTCTATTTCCGTTTTGCACATAAGTTCATTTGTATCATATTTTAGATTCCACATATAAGTGATATCATATCATATTTGTCTTTGTCTGGCTTACTTCACTTAGTATGATAATCTCTAGGTCCATCCATATAGCTGTAAATGGCATTATTTCATTCTTTCCTATGGCTGAGTAGTGTTCTATTGTGTGTATATTTATACATATATATACACACACGCACACACAAACACCACATCTTCTTTATCCATTCATCTGTTGATGGACATTTAGGTTGCTTCCATGTCTTGGCTAATGTAAATAGTGCTGCTATGAACATTGAGGTGTATGTATCTTTTTGAATTAGAGTTTTCTCTGGATATATGCCCAGGAGTGGGATTGTTGGATTATATGCTAACTCTATTTTTAGTTTTTTAAGGAACCTCCATACTGTTCTCCATAGTGGCTGCACCAATTTATATTCCCACCAACAGTGTAGCAGCATCCCCTTTTCTCCACACCCTCTCCAGCATTTGTTATTTGTAGACTTTTTAATGATGGCCATTCTGACCGGTGTGAGGTGATACCTCATTGTAGTTTCAATTTCCATTTCTTCAATAATTAGCGATGTTGAGCATCTTTTCATGTGCCTATTGGCCATCTGTATGTCTTCCTGAGAAGTATTTCTGAAGTTCTACTTCAGAATACTATAATACAGAGAAAGTTCGAGCAAATATGTCAACAACAAACATGCTTGTTTGGTGTCAGAAAACTGCATCAGTTCTTTTTGTGGGAAAGCAATTTAGTTCGCTTTGTAATGAACATTCACAAACGATCTCCAGAAACAAAGCGTCTAGTATGGGATGGCAAAGAGATTCCTAAACCATCAACACAACCTGATTCTTTAAAAATAGCAGAGCAAAGCAAACAATTTGCTGATGACTTCTATACTTGAAATAGGGCAACTTCCACGCACAGAAGTAGAGAATTTGTTGCCGGGATGTTTCTAGTGTCTGGATTTTAAAAATAAGTCTCAGTTTTACTCTTGATCTAGAACATCTCATTATCATCATCAAAAAGAATATTTGGTTCTGATGTCTTACATATTTACTATCTTTAAAATATAGCCAGGGGATTGCAGTCCCTGACGTTTACATTTATCTCATTTATTGTCCACAGGCTTTGAATTGCTTATTTAATTTAAATTAATGGGCCATGTTCAAATCAAAGAAAGCTAAACTAATTAAGGCAGAATAGTCTAATCTGGCACTTTAAACTCTAAGATTTATTGCAGACATTCAAGATTTGAATTTGATTGCATTTATTGAATCAAGCCAGGAAGCTATTTGACTCTAATGTTTGGGCTAGGTTAATCTATAATAAAGTCCAACCTAAGATTAGAGGTGGGAGTTCAACTCAGTTGAACGTCTGAGCACTGCATGCAATATAGGTGCTGGGTACCAGGGAGAGAGAGAGGGCTAGGCCTCATACCCCACCGTCAAGGAGCCCATGGTTTATTGAGAAAGATCAAAGGGGAGGGATAATATCACAAGGGATGAATTTTCCTATCTTCTCTCAATTTGAAGCCCACCCTTCCTAAGACAATATAATTTCCAGAGATACACTCAGTTCAAAAAATTTTTCCTAAGCACCTCCTACTATGTGTCAGAAACTGGTACCAGTGCTAGCAACTGGGAATACATAGATGATTTTCTTTTTTTGTAAGTGAGATGTACATGGAGAAGACATAAAAGAGACAAATGTTTACAATAAAGTAGGACTAGGAAGATATATGGACCCTGTGAAGAGAAGCACAATTTGTTCTGGAAGAATTGGGGGTTATGTGATGTTGCCAGCTGATACATTCAATAAACATTTAATAAGTGCCCAGTGTGTGCCAGGCCATGAGGGTAAAAAGATGAATAACAAGTATTTCTTTCCCTGGAGGAACTCACGATTCAGTAGAGCTGTGTATTGCAAAGTTCTAAAAATGTCTGCATCAGATTGGTTATTATAACAACAAAAAAAATTTAGAATCCTTAACCTTCTAAAAGACATATAACTGGCTTAAGGTAAAAAAAAAACCAAATAGAAAATTCTGTAGACAAAATAATGAACAATGTACATTTAAAGACTCAGAAATGTTGGGAGATTGGGATTGACATATATATACTAGTGATACTATGTATAAAATAGTAATTAATGAGAGCCTACTGTATAGCACAGGGAACTCTACTCAGTGCTCTGTTGTGACCTAAATGGGAAGGAACTCCAAAAAAGAGGGGATATGTGTATACATGTAGCTGATTCACTTTGCTGTACAGTAGAAATTAACACAACTATAAAAAGCAACTCTACTTCAATAAAAATTTTTAAAAATACTCAGAAATGTCTATTAGATGATTAATAAACAGTTTATTTTACCGAGTTGTATATAAAAAATAATTTAAAAGCTGAAGTTCAAAAATAACTCACACACTATTATGACTTCCATAAATTAAATTACATTAAGTTGCCTCAGACATTTTCCTTGGATTAAATTCCAATTTATGACACTAGATTGTTTATACAATATTAAAATCACTGGTTGTAAAGTGTAAGACTTGGCCAACTAGCTTTTATCCACCTTATGCTAAATGACTTAAATATAACTACAATAATTTTCTATAAATACAACAATGTTCAAACACTGATTCACAAAATTTTTGCCTTAGTATACTTCTGTACAATCAAGAGTTGTTTAATTGGTTGGGCACAGAACTTTCTGCAGTTACATAAAGCAGTTTGTTTTCATTTACAAAGGACATACACTTTTCAAGTTCCAAAATTCACAAATATTTAGACTGCAGATAATTTCCCCCTTAAAACTTCTGTTTTATGGCTAAGAGTAATAAATTTTGGAGAATTTTTCTACATGCATCACCAACAGTTGACTTTCTTCTTGGGGCTATTTTTACCCACACAAGTTTTTATCACTTAGACTTATGTGCGGTTGACCAGAGAACAATCATGTCACTTGCAGAGGAAGTGCTTGCCAGTCCACCTGCTTTACCTGCCAGCTGAGTGACTCCTGCAGGTTGCTCACAGGGTGGGAGAGAGACAGATCATTACATCATCAACCTTAAGGGTCACTTGAAATTATTTTAAACTTTCAATATGAAATCTATGAATGCTATACTGTCGTATATAAAAAACTATATCCTTATATTTTTAACATCTATACCTGGCATTATTTCTAACTCTTTCCAAGGAATACAGAGATCTTGGAATAACTCCAATCACCTCTCCTATCTTCCATGTTTTTGTTTTCTAGTATTATAGTCCCACCTTCTTTTTTTATCACATCACCCCCAAATTCGTCATTAATATAGCTGTTTGTACCCAAATCAGTCATTAACATGATTAGTCATTGATTTGAAGTTAGCAAGCTTGTTCAATAAAGATGAGATAGTAAATATATTCAGCTTTGCAGGCCATACAGTCCCTGTCACAACTACTCAGTTCTGCTGTAGTGTGATAGTGGCCATAGACAGTAGGTAAATGAATGAGAGTAGCTGTGTTTCAGTAAAACTATAGGTACAAAAATAGGCAGTGGGCTGCATTTGGCCCAGAGGCCATAGTTTGCCAAATTCTGGTTTATACTGTCAGAGCTTTGTTCAGCTTTAGTTTCCCAGTCCGCCCTTCCTTTTTTTGAACTTTTGCATCCCACTCTTTGTAGGTTCAATTTCCTTCTTTCTGACATGAATCCTCTTGTAGATCTTTCAGAAAAGATCTCTAAAGTATAACCACTCTTTGACACTGAGGAATTCCTGAAGCCCTTCAGTCTAGAGCTAGTAATCACATTTGACTTGCAAGGATTTTAGGCTTTGTGTAAAAAAAATTTCCGAGCTCTGATTATCTTCTTCATCAGGTCCTACTCTAATACAAAATTTTATCTACCTTATATTTAAAACTATTTAATCATGATATAAACATGGACAAGGACCGAAAAGGAATATGAGAAAATAAGAATAGTTAATTTGATAGAATGCTAAGATTGGTAGGTGATTCTCTTTTTTTCTAGTTTTTTTTTTTCGATAAATAAATTTTTAAAGTTATTCTCTCAACTGATTCAACTTCCTTTTCCTTAAAGAAAAAAGATAGGTCTAGCTTTCAAGTAAATTGGTATAATATCAATACCTAAACAGAATGACATTGATTCCCCTTTGTAAGTTCCCAGTTTCTCAAAGAATACCTTAGGGGAAGCTCTTGACAACTCCCTGTAGTTGTACTGTCTGGATGACATAAATGCTTTGAACACTGATTCCCAGAAGTGTACGCTGGTTCCTCCCCAAGAGGCCTGTGTGCCCACTTCATGTGCTGGCAATTGGCATCCTCTTGGCATAGGAGTTGTACTGCATAGTCACAGCCCAGCTTCTATCAGTAGCATCTGAGTTGCTGATTTAATCTCAAATGTATGTTGATTTTAGCGCCCTTGGCAATGGCTGTTTGGGGGAAAAAAAAAACAAACCTGTTACTAACACTACCACTAGAATCACCTTAATCTTACACTCACAGCCTTTAATGATTACTGTTATAGTGTAATATAATGTAACATTCTGTATCAGTTATCAATCACTATATAATAAACTTAATGGCTTAAATAAGCAACTATTTCTTTTTTTTAATTTATTTTATTTATTTTCTTTCTGGCTGCATTGGTTATTCGTTGCTTGCACACGGGCTGTCTCTAGTTGTGGTGAGCGGGGGCTACTCTTTGTTGTGGTACTCGGGTTTCTCATTGCAGTGGCTTCTCTTGCTGTGGAGCACGGGTTCTAGGTGTGTGGGCTTCAGTCGTTGTGGCATGTGGGCTCAGTAGTTGTGGTGCACTGGCTTAGTTGCTCCGAGGCATGTGGGATCTTCCCAGACCAGGGATTGAACCCATGGCCTCTGCATTGGCAGGTAGATTCTTAACCACTGCGCCACCAGGGAAGCCCCTAAGCAACTATTTCTTATCTCTCAAGATTCTGTGAGCCTCCTAGGATATTTTTCTGGCCTGGGCTGGTTTGATTTATCTCTGCTGAGCTCACTGATGTGTCTGTGGTCTGGTGGTGGGTTGAGTGGCACCTGGATGATCTAGGATGGACTCACTCTCATGTCTGGCGCTTGCCAGGCTATTGAAGGGAACACCTAGATTCACCTCTGTGGCGAATGCTATGGCATAAAACCCAGATCCTCCTCTTCAAGGCTAAGACATTTTTTTCCCACAGCGACTAGTTGCCTGCGACAACTTACTGCTGAATCTCTACCCCAATAATTGCCAAAAGCAGCTGCCTAGCCCAAGATCACACTCCCTGCTTGAGAGCAGCCCTCATCCACTGGTTGATGCAGACGTCAAGGTGCGTGGCCGGTTGGCCTTAACTTGAAAGAACTTTGAAGAGACATCTCAGCTCCAGAGCTCCCCAGGGCATCAGCTGAGACCTCTGTTTCAAATGTGCTGCAGCCTAACTTTCCCCATGACCAATCCTACATTGATTCCTGCCTCACAATTTTTGCCCACAGCACTCTCCAGTAAACTTCCTGCTTGAAAATCTCCACCCCAGAATCTGTCTTCTGGGGAACATGGCCTAGGACATCCCGAATGTGGCCTCTCATCCTCCAGCAGGCCTTGTTGTGCTCAGTCACAAAGGTGGTTACAGGGTTCCCAAGACCATAAAAGTAAACTACAAAGTCTTTTAATGAATGGGCTCAGAACTTGCACAATTTCTCTTCTGTCACATAATTTTGGTCAAACATATCAGCTATTAAAATAAGTGTGAGTGGGTTAAATAATCGTAATAGCAGTGGTGGTGATAAGGCCTTTTCAATGCTTACTTTGTGCCAGGCACTCTTTTAAGCATTACATGTATAATAACTTCTTTAGGGCTTCCTAGGTGGCGCAGTGGTTAAGAATCCGTCTGCCAATGCAGGGGACACAGGTTCGATCCCTGCTCCAGGAAGATCCCACATGCCACGGAGCAACTAAGCCCGTGTGCCAAAAAAAAAAAAAAAAAAAAAAAATAACTTCTTTAATACCATAACTTTATGAGGTAGGTGTTGTTGGTATCCTTTTTTTTTTCAGATGAACAAAGAGTAGAGTTTCATCAAATATTTCCCCAAACAAGATAATCTGCTACATGAAATCTGTGAAATACCTCTGATCCTAGAATGGGGGTGGGTGACACAGCTCTGTGATGTACAGAACAGTCGTTCCATTTGGCTGATTTCATTCTGGTGCTTTAAATCATTGAGCAATGCTGATGCTAGGAAGAAGTTTCATTAATTTGAGAATTTTATCAAATGACTA
The DNA here is from genome assembly GCF_030028045.1 of Hippopotamus amphibius kiboko. NCBI lineage: Eukaryota > Metazoa > Chordata > Mammalia > Artiodactyla > Hippopotamidae > Hippopotamus > Hippopotamus amphibius. The sequence continues at coordinate 15,539,200 of NC_080203.1, read as the reverse complement.
AGACTTGGGTGAAGCAGGGACATTCTGAACTTTTTTGGACTCTTCAAATGTTTTGGCCTTCAGTTCACTTGAGCTCATAGACCTCTACCGTATTTTATTCACAAAGGGATTCCTATGCCGAAAGAATTTCAGCTGAAGGATTAGTCTGGTGAAATCAAACCCCCTGTTGTGCATCACAGCAGACATTTTAAGCATCAGCCCAGCTCATATTTGAGGAGAAGTGGATTTAGTTACTGATCCCACGTATTTATGTTGTCTGCCTTTTATTTTAATGATTGCTTTTCTCCAATCTCCCTTGATAATCAGAAACTCTTTATTTGTGGCTACTCAAATACTATAGAGGCAGCGTGGATTTAGCATAGAACTTTATTCAGCTAAGAACTAACTAACCATCCCCTCATTCCTCTAACTTAACCATTTCTGATGGAATATGTGAGCAATGTTGTTGTACCATTGTCACCCCACTGATGGCAGGATGGATGTTTGGTCTGCCTGGCTGGGTGGGGATTCACTTTCTCCCTCACTACTTGGCACAGACATGACAAAGAGGTTGATCTGGCCATGGGAACGCAAGTTGCTCTCCTCTCATACTAGAATTTCCAAGCAAACTTCTGGACAACAAAAAGGACAGCTTAAAGACCCTACAATTACATCCTATGCATTTTCACCGTTGTGATATTGTAAGTGGCCTAGGATTGTCTTTGTGGATTCTCGACCCGAAGCGCTAAAACATTCCCTGTCACTTTCACTGTAGCTAGAACACAACAGGTATGATTCATGATATAAACACATACTTTTTCCCTTAATAAAATACAATCTCCAAAGTCATTTTCCAAAGTGGGGCACTGTTCAGTAGTGTTTTTAAACAACTGCTCTACGATGCGTTATGAGAAAATTTTGGCTGAGAAGGGAGGATGTGATCACTTCCTCTAAAATGTTGTCATTGACTTACAAATATCATAACCATGCCCCTGGGACAGTTAGTAAAATCATTAACGAAAGGTGACTGAACACCAATCAAGTTTTAAAGGTTCCCCAATGAACAGCCACTAGGTGAGTCAGAAGAATAATTTTGACTTTATTGTATTTATCACTTGTTGAGTATGTTAAATTAACAGAGCTCAGTGTTAGGCTTCTTAACCTCAGTATTACTGATATTACTCATGGAGTAAGATTTTTACCCAGGGAAATTATTTTGATTAATTTCTCAGTGGACTAAGGAAAAATTCTATCTCATTTCCGACTCATAAAGTTACTATTTCATTCACTTCAGTTGGCAATGGAAAAGGGAATTCACTGAAATTGCAGGGCCATGCATGGCCTTTTTTGTATTACATTTGGGGTTGTCTACTTCCATAAGTAGGAGAGGACCATAACCTTGACGACAGAGTTCCCGACTACGCTCCACAGACCGCTGGGTACTGTATGCACCTAACTCAGGGAAACTCCCACCTCACTAAATATCAGGGCTAAACCTCTCAAAAAGAGAGAACACAGGCATTTTCTTTCATACAGTAATGTGCTAAAAATGCTTTCAGCAAATGATTTGATATAGCTGAGTTTAAAATGTGTAGAACTCCCTAGTTTTTTCAGCTGGGTCTCTATTTGTTTTTGCCTTATATGATTGAGATGTCAAATAAGAGGTAGGGAAATGATTTTTTTACTTGCCCCAAATAAGAACAAATAAAGGCCTTTATTGCAGTTTGTTTTCTTTTCTTCGGTCTTTCCAATTCCAAAGAAGACATCCTGTTCTAAAAGAATTAAAATCAAATCATCAGTTAGTTGTATCTATCTACACAGATATTTTCTTCAATGTTCAAATCCCTTTGAAATTGTCTTCCCTTTAGCTCTTAATTTCTTATTAAGTATGTTTTCAGTATGAGCCTGAGATCATCATTAAATTGCCACAGATGCTTCTGCCTGGATCACATTTTGCCTCAGTCAGTGTTTCCCTTGATGTAGCTAAGGGTGAGCTTTGTGCTTTGATTTTCCTGCGATTTTGAAACTAGAAATGCAAATATCATTTTACACTGTAAACTGGACTAAATTCCTTTTCCTCCTTATAATTCCTTGGAGGATCTTTTTTACTATTGATTTAAGCCACGTGGCTATTTCTAACCATGTAGCATGTGGATTATTTCCCTGAAATTTGTTTGATCTGATTTAGTCTGTGTGATCAACTGAAGCATTTATCAAAATCATTAAAATAAACCCATTTTTCATTCATTCATCTGTCTGGATGCTGTAGACAAATGCATGTAGGATCAACATTTCAAACCATTTCCCCCTAGCTTTCCACTTTCCTATGCCACTGTAAACCCGGGTACCAATAGCCCCTAGTGATAGCCAAATGCCGCCCACCCCCCAAAAAAAGGATTTGCAGATGCCAGTGCTGATGTTTGTAACCAGTTTTCCCAAATCCATGTGCAAAATTTTGTTTCATGTTCTGGATAGATAGGAGAATTCCCCTCCAAATATCTGTAGACAAAGAGCCACTTCTTAACTCAAACTGTGAGTTTTTAAGGATGGAGACCTCGTTAACCTTAATTATGGACCTTCAAGAGCCAGCCTAGTGCTGTGGACTCTGAGAAGATTCTTGGTGAATTACAGACTGATTACCTGAAAAATCACAGGCTGTGAAGAGACTGTTAATTAGGAATTCAATTGTAGAATTGATTAAATAATATTTTATACATTCTATGAAATTAAATTGAATCTAAAAATATATTAGAGCCCTTTAAAAGGGATCAACACTATAGAAACCATAATTGGAGGTAAACATGAATGCAAACAGTCTAGAAAAACAGAAGGCAGCATCTGATTGTTGCTTGAACCGCCCCTACACACACACATACACCTAACACGTGCCCCTCCTTCTTTCTCCTTTCCCATTATCTGGAGAAGAATTAAATTAAAGAAAGGAAATCATATGGGAGGTGATATTGGGCTTATCTTTCTTGTTAACTTAATGGGCTTATTGTTCTTGTCACTTCTAATTTACTTTGTTCCTTATAAGTATTTGTATTTGTATATGTGGGAAGTAAATAGTAGTCACAACATAGAACTCAACCACAGCTTAAAACAATGTAACTAAGTTTCTATTACTGTGACCCCAAACAATTGCAGAAAGTGGGTGGGTCTAGTTAATGTCCAACTTGAATCTCCTCCTGAATATCCAAGTATTGATGATGTTAAAGGAGATAGTTTATAGTAGTTAACTTTAATTTCCTTATCTCTTTAGCAACCTATGTGAAGCAAGAAGAAGTGGTGTCCAAGGACAATGCCATGTTCTTGTTCCCTCTCCATAGGTCACCTCCAAGTCAGGATTGGCAAAAACTGCCTTTAGTGGCTTTCCACAGTCTGGTGCCCCAAATGTATGTGTTCCTTTGTACCCTTCTGCTAAATCCCTGGTGAAATATTTAATGGATTTTGTAGAAATATTATAGAATATTAGCAATAAACCTTTTTCAGTTTACAAGTGAGGAAACCAAGGCTCAGGGAGATAAAGTGACATGCCTGACATAACCCAGCTAGTTGGCTACACTCAATGCAAATACAATTATGCCATAATCCAGGACCTGGAAAGACTGTTATACATCACTTTTAAGTGCAGATATATTCCTCCACAAGAACCATTTGTAATGGGGGCATTGATGAAATGAGAATTTTGTTAAAATGAAGGATGGAGGTAAACCCATGAAGGATGGAGTTGATAGCTTTCTTCATTTGTGTGTGTGTGTCATAGGCTTATGTGGAATGATACAGTAAGTATCATGAACACAAAGGGTACTTAGGTTATAATTTCAGCACTGGGAGAAAATAAAAATAATCATACCGCCAATAATAATAATTCTCCTTATTTATTTTTGTCCTTTTCTATTATTGTAAAATTTACATACAGTGAATGCACATACAATATTTTAAGTGTACCATTGGATTAATTTTGAGAGTTACAAATACCTGTGTAAATACTACATAATCAAGAATACAGACTATGCCCATCACTTCAGAAAGTACTCTTGTTCCCCTTTCCAGTCAATTCCAACCCAACCCTAATACAACCATGTTTGGATTTTTATTACCATAGATTTATTTTCCCTGTTTCTGTACTTAATATAAATGGAATCATAAAGGGTTTGCTTCTTTAGTTTTTTGGCTTCTTTAACTCAACACACTGTGAAGTTCATTTAAACTGTTGCATATACAGTATTCATTTTTTAAAATCCCTGTCAAGCATTCCACTGTATGACTCCCACGTTATCAACATCCCCCACCAGAGTGATACGTTTGTTACAATTGATGGACCTACTTTCATACATCATTATCACCTGGAGTCTGAAGTGTATATTAGTTTCACTCTTAATGTTGTACATTATATGAGTTTGGGCAAATTTATAATGACATGTATCCACCATTTTAACATCACACGGTGTAGTTTCACTGCCTTAAAAATCCTCAGTGCTCTGCCTATTCGTCCCTCCTTCCCTCCTAACCCTTGATAACCACTGATCTTTTTACTGTCGCCATAGTTTTACCTTTTCCAGAATGTCATATAGTTAGAATCAAACAGTAGGTACCTTTCCTTATTGGCTTCTTTCACTTACTAACATGCATTTAAGCCTCCTCTATGTCTTTTTGTGACATAATAGCTCATTTCTTTTGAGCACTAAGTCATATTCCATTGTCTGGATACATCACAGTTTATTTATCCATTTTTTCTTTTTTTAACTATTTCTTTAAAGAGCAGAATATTTAATTTTTAATGCAGGACATTATTTTTTTCTTGTATAGTTAGTGCCTTTTGGTCTGCTTTAATAAATCTTCACTTATTCCTAAGGTTGCAAATATATTCTCCTAAGTGTTCTAGAAAATATATAAAATTTACATTTTGATCTATGATCAATAATTTTGTAAAGTATGCAGTAGATAATCGTTTCAGTTTTTCTTTATATGTTTAATTATTCTAACACTTTATATTGGAAATATGTTGTTTTCCCATTCAATTCCTTGTTGTGTTTGCCAAAGATTTCTTGTATATGTTTAAATTAATTTCTGCACTCACTATTGTTTTCCATTGATCTATATGTCTGTCCTTATAGCAACACCATACTGTCTTGATTACAATAGCTTTACAGTAAGTATTGAAATCAGATGCTATGAGTTTTCCAACTTTGTTCTTTTCAAAACTGTTCTGTCTGTTATAAATATTTTGCATTTTCATAGTAACTATATAATCAGCTTGTTAATTCTACCAAAAAAATTTCTTAAAATGGGATTTTGAATGGATTGTATTGAATCTATAAACGAATTGAGGGAGAATTAATATCTTAACAATATCGTGTCTTCCAATTCACTTACTTAAGCCTTCTTTAATTTCTCTCAGAAATATTTTGTAATTTCTGGTATGACGTGCTTGTCTTTCTTATGTTAAATTCAGTCCTAAGTATTTTTCATGCTGTTGTAAATGGTATTATTTTAAAATTTTATTTTCCAAATGTTTTCTGCTAGTTTATAGGAATACAATTGATTTTTATAGACTGAACCTTGGATTCCTCAATAATACTGAATTTACTCATAAGTTTCAGTCATTTTCTGTATATTCCTTAGGATTTTTATGTAAACAATCATGTGATCTGTGAACACAGTAATTTTACTTATTATATTTCTATCAGTACCTTTTGTTCCTTTACTTACTGCATGGTCCTCTAGATCACTGTCAATAGAACTGGTCAGAGCCAATATTCTTGCCTTGTTCTTGATCTTAAGAGAAAAGAATTCTATACTTCACTGTTAAGTGTGATGTTATCTATTACTGTTTAACAATCTAACACAAAACTTAGTGGCTAAAAACCACACTGATTTATTATTTCTCACAAATCTGTGGATTGGCTAGGAGAGTCCTCTGCTAGTCTTTCCTGGGTTAACTCATGTGGATGCTTTCAGCATGATGTGCAGCTGGGGGCTTGGCTCAAATGGGGCGCTAGAGCAGCTAGGCCTTTCTGCGTGAAATCTCAGGGCCTTTCTCTGCACATGGTCTCTCATCTTTCGGTAACTCAGTAAAGCTTTCTTAGATTGCTGTAAGAGCATTTCAAGCAAGCAAAAATGGAAACTGTAAGGCCTCTTAAATCCTAGGCCCAGAAGTCACACAGGAACACTTCTGCCCAATGTATTGGTCAACAGAAGCCACAGTGCTAGCCTAAATTCAAGGAGAGAAAAAATAGGCACCACTACTTTTTTTGGAGGAGTAATAGGCATTTAAATGAATGTGAGAATTGTTGGTGGCCAAACTTTGCAGAAAAATCTACCACATTATCTGTAGGTTTTTAGGGAGATGTCATTTATCTTCTCAGGAAATTCCCCTGGATTCCTAGTTTGTTGAGAATTTTTTTCTGATGAGAGAGTGTTGAGTTTAATCAAATGATTTTGCTGCATTTATTGAAATGATCATATAGTTTCTCTCATTTATTCGGTTAAAGTCCTGATTTGTACTTACTGATTTTCAATGCTAAAGCAACTTTAATAGCTGCTACTTATTAGGGACGTACTAGGTGTCAAGAACTTTATATGCATTATTAACTCTTATTTATCCGGAAAATAGGCATTATCTTCCCCATCATATAGATAAGAAAATTGAGTTTTGGTGTTGAAGTTACTTGCCCAGGGCTACTCAGCTGGTAAGTGGCAAATCCGGTACTCAAATATAGGTCAGCTGACTCCAAAATCAATGTCTTTCTCCTATATTCTGGTAGAAGAGTACTTAAAAAGGAGGTGAAAATTTTCTGGAGGCCAATTTTTCTACTTTCATAGTGTCAATGTGTATTTACATATAGGTCTAATCTTTGAACTTCTTGAAAGTTCTCCATTACATATGGACCTAGTGTTGTCCACTTTAGGATTTGACAAGTGCACATTTTTTTTCAAACACTGAAACTCAAAATATTAAGAAAAATTGGAAATGACTGAAGCTGAAAAATTTTAGCTTTCCTCTCAGACTCAAGTCAAATTACAGCAGCTAAGTCCAGAAATGTGTGACCAAACATTACATTACAGAACATTTGACCCCAAATTCTACTGCTACTAACTCCCAAATGTGATTAGATAGGATAAGAACACCCAAAATTGTGTATTATATTTCTATCAAACACAACAAACGATCTTAGCTGTGACAAAAATGCCAAATTACGGTGAACCTGTGACTCAAAAATTGCAGCTCTTCTTACACTACTCCTCTACTTAAAAATATACTCTTGAAAATTGTCCTTTGTGATATAGCACTAGGGGGAATAATATTCTGTCTTTATAGTCATATTGAGTGAATTTAGTCATATTGAGCCATATTGAGAAGTTATCTGTAGTCAATCAGAATTTCCCACTGCACAAGATATATTTTTGTAAGTCACAATACAGTAGTCCTTTCTGGTGTAATAGTTTTAAAGCTCTGTCGCTATCACTATGGGAGTCAGTGTCTGTAAATAACAGACTCATGAACATGACTTTATCATGAATCATATTTAAAAACAATGCTCAGATACCTAACACTGAGGTTCATGTCCAATGGTCTTTCAGTGTGCAATAGCCATTTCTCAGTTAAAATATTTCTATATATTACATCTCTATAATTCTCTGAATTTATAGTTCCAAAGAAAGAAACTGGGCCAATATCAAGAAACGGCCTTATATAACACAGATATCACCAGTGGTGTAATGTGAGGAATGGTATGTTCTTCTGCCCAGAATTATTTCTGCCACACACCCCTTACTGCTTATAATTCATTCATTTGGATTGACAATCTCTTTTAAAATGTAAATAACCTAAGGGTCAACACATTAATCCAATGATAAATCCAAGTAATAATTTCTAAGATGTGCATAGTGCTCTCTATATTTTGTAAAAAGTAACTATACTTTGGAAATCGCACTTGGGGAATTATTTTCACCTCCTTTAACTTATTGGATCTTCATCAGGACCGTATGACTTAAGTGGTTATGTTAGTAGTAGTAGTAGTAGTAGCACTACTAAGAGTGATGCTAATGATGAAACACTTATACAGCACAGACTATGTGCCAGACAGTGTTTTAAGCGCTTTATATATATTAACTCATTTGATCATTCCATAAGCCTTACATAGTAGCTTCTATTTATATGCCCATTTTTAAAGATGATAAAGCCAAGTCATGGAAAAGTTATGCACCTTGCCCAAGGGTACAGGACTGGTGAACAGTGAATCAGGATTCAAATCCTGGCAGTCTGTTTCTAAGGGTCTATGCTCTTAACCACTTGCCCAAGACCATTTATTTTTTCGTTTACTCAGAAATTACTTAGTGAGTGCATACTGTACACCAGATGCTCTTCAAGGCCTTGGAGATACAGCAATGAGCAAACAGATCTGGTCTCTCTTCACAAGCAGCTTTCCTTCCCGAAGGGAGAGACACAGTAAATAGAAATTAGTGAGGAGAAAGCCTAGATGAGGATTTCAGTTGTCCGGACTGTAAATTGATGCACATATTACCTGCCTCTAAAAAGCTAGTTTCAGTTCTAGCTGTAGGAAGCGAATATTTTCATTGTGGGAAGAGGGGGAAGACAAGGGAAATGTGAAGGGTGAATGCGGCAGGTTGCCACAGTCATGGGCTTTAGGCAATCAAAGGTCTCTAGATTTGGAGGAGCAGATATTTGGTACGACATAATAGTAGAAGATCAATGTAGCCTAGAAACTCGGCTCATCATAGAATAAAGGCCAGATAGACTTTATCTTCCCAGTGGACACACCCCCCTCGAATTGACAAGCTTCATAGAATTCAATCAACTGAATTAAATTTTTCATATGCTTCTTTAATAAAGAGTGATTTAGCAGAGTTTTGCCATTTTCCTTTCAAATGGGGCTCTGTATAGGCAAAGCATATGTCTCCTATGCATCCTCGCCAGTCTAGTGTGCTGTGAAAGCCTGATAAATGTTCCATTACTCTAATGACCTAAGACTTCTTCCTGGATGTCCTTAGGCTTTTCTCTGGGGTGTAAAGACTACATTATTCTGGGAAGCAGTAACAGTAATGGTTTGGTCAATTAGTATAAGTATTAGCTGTGACTAGGTCCAAATGATGAAATTGTAGTTTTAAGCATTTTGGATGTAAAGCACAATATATCTAAAACCTCTTTCGTAGATTAAATCAGGTTACAGCCAATATTTCATCAAACTCCATTTCACAAAGCATGCCAAGACTTGGAGGATCACTCTCTGTCAACCTTGTTTCTCCTTTGCTTCCCTTCTCTTGTCAAAACCTGTTCTGAGGAATTAAAGATTTGAAAGTCATTTGCAGAAGTATAAAGATCTAATAAGACTTCAGGTATTCGCTGCTCTAGAGACATTCTCATTTTAACAGGAAAACAAGAAATCCTGAGCCAAAAGAATGAATTTGGCCGCCAATGAAATGGGCCGAGCAAATAAATTAAATGCCTACTGTATTCATCAGGGTTCTCCAGAGAAACAGAACCAATAAGATGTGTGTGTATATATACACAAAGAATGAGATTTATTTTAAGGGATTGCTTGCGTGATTATGGAAGCTGGCAAGTCTAAACCTGCAGTGTGGGCCGGCAGTCTGGAGACCCAGGAGAGCCGATGCTACAGTTCCATTCCGAACACACTCTGCTGGAAAATTCCCTCTTGCTCAAGAAGGCTTTGCTTTTTTGTACTATTCACACCTTGAAATGACTGGATGAGGCCCACCCACATTATGGAGGGCAATTGGCTTTACACAAAATTCACTGATTTAAGTGTTAATCTCATCCAAAAACATCCTCCAAGTTGACACATAAAATTAAGCATCACGCCGACCTTTGATAAGAACTGTTAAACATATGGTTCCACAGACAGTCCCCAACTTACAATGATTCGACATTATGATGGTGTGAAAGTAATACACATTCAGTATAAATTGTACTTAGAATGTTGGTCTTTTCCTGGGCTAGTTATATGCAGTGGGATACTCTCTCATGATGCTGGGCAGCGGCAGCCATGGCAGCTCCCCATCGGCCAGGTGGTCACAGGCTAAACAACTGATACACTTACAGCCGTTCTGTACCCACACAACCATTCTGTTTTTCTTTTTCAATAAATGAGATATATAACGCTTCATTATAAAATCGGCTTTGTGTTAGATGATTTTTCCCAACTGTAGGCTAATGTAAGTGTTCTGAGCACACTTAAAGTAGGCTAGACTAAGCTATAGTGTTCAGTAGGTTAGGTATATTAAATGCATTTTCAATTTATGATATTTTCAACTTACGATGTGTTTATCGGGACATAATCCCATCCCGAGTCAAGGAAGATCTGTATTTGTTTACTTCTTACACGATTTGCATCCCCCATTATATTTGATACTCTCTGGTTTGCAGTTCTGTTCAAACTAAAGATAATCACATATGTACCCTCATATTTGAAATGCTATTTTATCTCCTATTTGTATATAGATATGATAAATAACTAAGCAAGAATTATTGACCATGTCCAATTTGGTATATATTGAGCCTGTATTATATGGTACAGATAGTAGGAGAAATCTAAAATAAGTAAGACATAGTCTTTATCATCACATGCAAGGCAGAATATTAATACTCATTTAAAAAAAGAATAAGCACAATGAAGGGGGAGTCAGAGAAGGGACACATCACATCTCAATGAGAGAATATATCCATTCTTTCCTTCTTTCCTTCAACAAATATTTATGAAGCTCTACTGTAGGTCAACCATTATTTTACATTCTGGAAATAGGATAGTAAAAAATAAATGAACTCTCTGCCTTCATGGAATTTAGTTTCTAGTGAGGGAGACAGACACCAATGTGAAAACAAGTAAGTAGGGTGGTTTCATGTCCTGATAGTATTTCAGATCATGATAAGTGAAATTTAAAAATTAAATGGAGTAATGGGAGAAGATTCAACTAGATTGCTATTTAAGTTAGAGCGAACAGGCCTTTCTTTCTACAGAGTGGCATTGAGCTGACACCTGAATGAAGAGGAGTTATCCATGCATATGTCTAAGGGGAAAGCATTCCAGGCAGACGGAATGGCAAATGTAAAGATTTTGAGGATGAAATTAGTTTGTAGTGTTCAGGAAAATCTTCATGAGAGATCGCATTTGTGAAGGAACTCAAAGATGAGGTGAGAGTTTTACAAATAAAGACTGGGGAGAGATTAAGAAGTGCTGATTTAGAAATACAAAACTTTCAATGGAGAGCATTAGTTATTTATTAATGTGGCCTTATAAGATTAATTTGAGTCAGATGAGTCCCAATATATTGTAATACTTTATGTCCTAAGTGCTTTTATTTCCTTTCCATTTTGCAAAAGTAATGACCCATTAAATACATTGTGAAATATCTGTCTGAGTGTCAGACTCATCTATTTGAAACCATGAAGAAGAGGGGTGAGGTGGTCAGGGGACTATCCAGAGTACCTACAAAGCAATGGAAAATACTCTTTCCTCAAACGCCTTTGCTTTCTAATTTCAAAATGGGATTAATATGAATTAAATAGCCTTTTCATATACCTCAGTAAGGGGTAAAATCTATGTGCCATTCACATCAAAGTGAGAATAATTTTGATCAGATAATTGAATACTTTCTATGTATACCAATACAATTTCAGGTAATCGGAAGGAGACTTGAATGTTGTCTCATCTAAGCAACTTCTGATGTTTTTGTCCCCACCAAGTAACTGCTCACCTTATAATTGAACACAACTAATGACCTTTCTGAAGCATCCTCATTCCATCATTTGTCAGCTTTGATGAAATCATTATCCTTGTAGCACCTATCCGTTGGTCTGACATCTATACCTATATCAGTCAGATATCTTACTCTTATGGATAATAGAATTATCTTACAGCTAATAGAATCCGCTCTAGCCAGCTTAAGCAAAAAAGGGATTTTTTTTTACAGGTTGCTAGATAACCTACAGAATGTTTAGAAGTGCAAGGGACTCAACCTTGGATATTGCACAGCCAAGTTGAATGCCCAACCCCACCATGGGGCTGTTCTAGCAGAAATTCCACTAATACCACTGCCTATCACTCAGCACCTATGATTTTGGGCAACAAAGAGTAGAAACTCTGCCATAGTTTCCCTGGAAGATTCTATTTCTTTATTCACAGCCACCACCTCCCTCTTAAATTTAAGAGGCAAATACATCTGGTTGGTGAAGCCAAGATCACATGCAGAAATTTAGATTCAAGAGAATTTGGGAAATGCAGTTTTGTGATTGTAAGACTCTTAGTACAGGAAAATATGGTAGAGGTATTGAGTGAGCCAATTTGAAATATTTTTCATATTTCCTCTCTGAGCTTTCTTGAAATAAAACATCTCTAGTGCATTTATATGCTGGAGGATGCTTATTTTTGTTTTTATTTCATTACTCTAGCAGGTGGATCAAAAAAGATCTTGCTGTGATATATGTTGAAGAGTGTTCTGCCTGTTTTCCTCTAAGAGTTTTATGGTATCTGGACTGACATTTAGGTCTCTAATCCATTTTGAGTTTATTTTTGCATATGGTGTTAGGGACTGTTCTAATTTCATTCGTTTACATGTAGCTGTCCAGTTTTCCCAGCAACACTTATTGAAGAGACTGTCTTTTCTCCATTGTATATTCTTGCCTCCTTTTGTCATAGATTAAGTGACCATAGGTGTCTGAGTTTATCTCTGGAATTTCTATCCTTTGCCATTGATCTATAGATCTGTTTTTGTGCCAGTACCACACTGTTTTGATGACTGTAGCTTTGTAGTATAGTCTGAAGTCAGGGAACCTGATTCCTCCAGCTCTGTTTTTCTTTCTCAAGATTGCTTTGGCTATGCATGGTTTTTTGTGTTTCCATACAAATGGTAAAATTTTTTGTTCTAATTCTATGAAAAATGCCATTGGTAATTTGATAGGGATTGCATTGAATCTGCAGATTGCTTTGGGTAGTATAGTCATTTTCACAATATTGATTCTAATTAACCTTAAAAGCTTTTGCACAGCAAAGGAAACCATAAACAAAAAGACAACCCTCAGAATGGGAAAAATATTTGCAAAAGAAGCAATGGACAAGGGATTAATCTCCAAAATATACAAACAGCTCATACAGCTCAATATCAAAAAAACAAACAATCCAATCAAAAAAATGGGTGGGGTACTTCCCTGGCAGTTCAGTGGTTAAGATTCCAAGCTCCCAACGCAGGGGACATGGGTTCGATCCCCGGTTGGGGAACTAAGCTCCAGCATGCCATGTGGCGTGGCCAAAAAAAATAAATGGGCAGAAGATATAAATAGACATTTCTCCAAAGAAGACATACAGATGTCTAAAAAGCACAGGGAAAGTTGCTCAACATCACTAATTATTAGAGAAGTGCAAATCAAAACTACAATGAGGTATCACCTCACTCTGGTCAGAATGGCCATCATCAAAAATCTACAAACAATAAATGCTGGAGAGGGTGTGGAGAAAAAGCAACCCTCCTACATTGTTAGTGGGAATGTAAACTGGTATAGCCCACTATGGAGAACGATATGGAGGTTCTTTAAAAAACTAAAAATAGAGCTACCATATTATCCAGCAATCCCACTCCCAGGCATATATCCCAAGAAAACCATAATTCGAGAAGATACACGCACCAGTGTTCATTGCAGCACTACTTACAATAGCTAGGACATGGAAGCAACCTAAATATCCATCAGCAGAGGAATGGATAAAGATGTGGTACATATATACAATGGAATATTACTCAGCCATAAAAAAGAACGAAATGTCATTTGCAGCAACATGGATGGACCTAGAGATTGTCATACTGAGTGAAGTAAGCCAGACAGAGAAAGACAATTATCATATGATATCACTTATACGTGGAATATAAAAACAGGGTACAAATGAACTTATCTACAAAACAGAAATAGAGTTAGAGAAGTAGAAAAATATTTCATATTTACCAGGGGAGGAAAGAAGGGAGGGATAAATTGGCAGTTTGGAACTGACATATACACACTACTATATATAAAATAGATAACTAATAAGAACCTGCTGTATAGCACAGGGAACTCTACTCAATACTCTGTAATGGCCTATATGGGAAAAGAATTTAAAAAAGAGTGGATATATGTATATGTAAAACTGGTTCACTTTGCTGTGCACCTGAAACTAACACAACATTGTAAATTAACTATACTCCAATAAAAAATTTAAAAGAGAAAGAGAGTAGAAATAAATAAATAAATAAATAAATGCTGGAGGATGTTGAGGTTTTGAGTGGGTTCACCATCCTGGTACTTCTTCTCTGAGCATATCCCAGTATACAGTCTTCAAAACATCAAAGCAAGAACAGATAAAATTTTCAGGTCTCTTTTGACCTGTGCTAAATGGAGCATGCCTATTGCCTATTCTAGATATTAAACATCTATTAATATAACTTCATAACACTACTGATTCATAGAACCTACTGAGTAAGATAGCGAGTGTTTTTACAGGTCCCTCACTTTTTTAAGGTGTCACCCCAAAACTGCACTACTATACTTATAGAGCTTATTTTATACACAAAAGCAGGGCATTGAAATGTGCCACTATTAAATTTCATCTTGTTAGAATCAGAATCTAAAACTAGAGGCTACAGAGATGGGTAAAATCTATTTTTCATAATAAGTCATTATCCCTACTGGCTTTGTATCTACTAATGGTTAGGTAAGCATGTCAGCTATGCTCTCATTTAATTCATTAACATAAATGATTAATAGGACGAGGCATAAGATACTCATTAGAGATGTGTTAATATTGATCTATTAATTAGGACAAAGATAATTTCACCCAATATGTATCAATACAATTGTCACAGTTTATCCCTCTTATGCAGAGGATACAAGGAAAGGGTGTCTAAAGTGCCACATAGAAATCCAGTTACATCGTTTTCACAGAATACCCTTGACATGTCAGTCTGACAAAATTCAGCATAGCCCATCTCATCACCTTACTCCATAACAGATCTGCTTCTTAATTTACCTATTTCTGACAAAGAGGCCCTTTCTCCTTCAGGCCACCTGGGCTTGAAAGTTAAACCATTTCTTTCTTTCTTTTTTTTCTTTGCAGTGAAGGAAAGTGCAGTGTTTATTGTAGGGCGAGGTGCAAGGAGTCCAGAACAGCTAGTGCTCAAAAAGCCCAAAATCTCCAATGGGTTTCAGCAAAGCACTTTTAAAGGCCAGGTGAGGGAGGGGCGTCCAGGGTATGGGATCAGCTGGTGCCCGATTCTCTGATTGGCTGATGGTGAGGTAAGGGGGCGGTGTCACATTATCAATCCTTAGGCAGCCAGTAGGTTTGGGGGCTACGTGTTCATTGTTGTCAAGTAGTTAATTTCTTCCATTTGGCGATGCTTTTAGCATCTGTAAAACAACTCAGGAATATCCATCAGGCACCGTTCTCTTGGTACTTCAGAGAGGAGCAACAGCAGAAGATAGGGGCAAAGGAGTCTGTCCTGGGAAGGCCCCACAGGGTCCTGCTGGGTTACAAGCCCTCAGCTTTCTCAGTGTTCATTCCCTTGGACAGGCCAGAGTGGCAGTTATCCAGGAGGAAATTTAAACTATTTCTGATGCCTCCACCTTCCTATCCTCACCATCAATTAATCACTGAGCCAGTTGTTTGCTCTTTAGTATGATGTTCTGGAACTCTTATGTCTTCATTTTCCACTTTTACCACCCTAATCCAGGCCTTTATCACTTCAGACATGGACCACTGCAAAAGTTTAACTGATTTCCCTCATTCTTTTATGTAGCGACAGTGTGAAGAATGGCTCCCTTTTATTCCTGTCACTCCCATCTAAAATGCATTCATCCACTTCTTCTGTACACATTTATTAGATACTGGGGGGGGGGGTGCGGGGAGGCTGTTTCTTGTCTCTTCCAAACTCTTTGTAAGCAACTTGAAGGCAAAGATTATAGTATCAACTCCGCCATCAATGTCCACACCACTATTATACAAATACTGTTTAATAGCTCTACAGTACACAAATACAGTAAATAGCTGTTAACTAGAGATTGAGTCCATTGAATCGATTTACTTATTTCACTTATTCTTTTATTTCACACTTATTAAAATAGGTATGGAATTTTTTGTAGTACCATAGTTATGTGAAGATGATCATATGCAACTTTTTAGAACCAAGAACACCACGTTGAATTCATCCGGGAGGTCTTGTGGTAAAGTATTAGAAATTTTTCATTTGAGAATATTCCAAATGTATAGGATACTACTCCAAGCGGAAATCTATTGGCAGACAAAATGCCCTGAGTTCGGTGCTTCACTTGCAGTGTTAGGCTGAATGGTATTTGGCAGCAAAATCTATCCAGAGACCTCCAGAGACTCCTTAAAACCAGATAACACTGAAGCGTAGCAAAAAATGGTTTCCATTTGGACCTTGGTGCCAACTTAATAGATGTATGAAAAATAAAATGATTAAGTGGTTCCTTGTAAGGACATTCATCTAACTAGGCAATTCTTAAAAACAGTCAATGTGTGTACACTTATTAGGTCAATGTAGTTGACCTAACTTCTTTGAACTGTACAACCTAAACACAAGTTACAGGACAGATGGCCTGATACCAGGCCACGTATGTGCTAGAAGAGTAAAAACAAATTATATGAGTTTAAAGTTGAAGTACTAGTACATAAATATGCCTCATTTTTATGACATAAAAATGAGAATAGTCACTCTATGAGAGAACCACTTATGGATGGGCACATAGCTCAGTGGTTCCCAATCCTGCACATGATATACATTTATTTCAAACCTCAAAGCAAATACAAATCTTTTTCTAGTCAGTAGAGTAATTCATTGTCATTGTAGAGCATTTGGAAAATATGTAAGCATGAAAGGAAAATGAAATTCACCTGGAATCCTACTACTCAGTTATAACTCCTGTTACCATTTGGTGAAACTATGTAATTTTAATATTTTTATAAATAAGGATCTTATTGTGCATATAGGCAAAAGAAATATTTTCTACAATCAAAAGCATATTTCATTTTCTTATGTCATGGACGTTGTCTAATTAATATCCATACATGTGTTCTTATCAATTTTAATGTTTTGTTTATTTTTATTAGTGCTTTAACAGGAAAAGTCAAGAGCATATGCATTATCAAGATAACTGCATGATGTTCATTTTGGCAATTTTGTCAGCTATTATGAAGCCTCTTTTTAAAAGACCTTACTGAAGGCATAGTAATCTCCCATGAAATACAAAACACCAACAAGTGTTGAGTAGACTTCTTGCAGAGAAGACTGAGGGTCTTATTTCTTGGAGCCTATATGGTAAGGAATATTGGTCATTGCTTTTCTGGGAGTCAGGAGATCTGAGTTCTAATTTTGACTTTGCCACTAAATCACCACTAATCTCATTTTCTTATCTAGAGATGGAATTAGGGGGGTATTAGGAGAGGGAAAATATTTGAAATGACCCAAAAACTCACCAAAAGCCTATTCTGATCTAGACAGAAGGTACATGTGCTCAATGTATTACATACTGGATGTTGAATGATTGAATAGCATATCCAGGTCAAAAAGTTCATGGTACTAAGCAGTTATAGCTATAGCATTAAATTAACTGGAAATGTGGTAAAGGATAAAGGAAAACAATTGTGTCAGCCGTTCTAAAAATGCTCTTCAGTGAAAAACACACCATAAAGGTCTCCTTTACAACTGTAAATACGTAGTCATTAGATAGCTCTAGGTCACTGATTTGCCGAGGTTGGAGTCTTGACCCCCATTGGCCCCTTCCTATCATTACATTCCTTTTTCTTTGCCTATTTTTTATTCTTTCTAATCTTATAACAATGGGTTAACACTGGCCCATGGTAAACACCAAGTCTCAAGGAGGGTAGTTCATTATATTAAGGCTTTGAATTATAATATCATGTGCCCAATTCATATTCTTATTACAGTAGTTATGGTTAATCTTTCCTGAACTATATCTGCTGTTAATTCCTGTCAAAACGGAGTAGGAGAACAATTGTTAAGTGCATTAATAAAGTTTACAAGTGAAACCTTTTTAGATTGGTGGGGAGGGCTCAATTTTATTGACTCAGAGCTGGAGAATGACGTTAACCGTTTGGCTCTTCAAGACCTCACAGCTGACGGACTAGATTATAAATGATACAAGGGACAGAGCTCTGACAAGGTCTCACAGTGATAAAGTGCTGTGGCCAGAGACAGGCAAAAACGTAAGAATCTCAAATCCCTGTCACAGAAATCTCTAAGTTTTCAACACTAATCACATCCACATTTCCAGAATAAGAGAGAGGAACTCCATTTTCCTAGCCCCCTGCCCTTTCCCCTGCACCGCTCCTTTGTTTGCCATCTTTAGACCTGGTTTCTCGTCCCTTCATTCAAACTATTTCTTGGTTTGCTTTGACCGCTTAGAAGACAAAGTCAGCAAGAAGTCTTTGAGGGGTGGGAAGAGGCAAGAACATTCTAGGGGATCAGAGATTTTGCCTGTGAAGTGTATTGCCCATAGGAAACTGAGCAAAAGGGATGAGGGTCAGATGAAGAGGGGACTGAAAGCAAAGAAGCGTCAAGTATCTTTTTTCTTTTTCAGGGATCTTGGGGGCCTCTCTCTGAAAGATATGGTGAAATATGAGGGCAAGTGACAAAGCACTGTCACATGTAATTTGAAGCTTGGCAGCCGGAGAACAGACTGAATGACACATAAACCTTCCTCATTGGCACTTGGATCCACGTGCCACCTGTTTGCAGAAGCACAACCATAAACACCAGCTGAGGACTTTATAGAAAAGAACAAAGGACCAAGGACTTTACAAGGAAGTAGTGGCCAGTTTATAGCATCTCCAGGGAATAAGGCAGTGTGATAAGGGAGAAAGGTATCTAGAGAATCAGCTAAAAGCTCCATCTTCTTTTACTTTATTTTTCACACTCGTGAAAGTTTCTCCAAGATAGCTCTTAGCAGAGCCTTGGGAGAAATGAAAATTCAATTTTCTGTCTAATAATGGAAAACAAAGAGTTAACTAGATGACCGCTAAAGCGTGTCTTCAATCGCTCTTGGTCACACATCCCTGTGAGAAAAATAATAACTCCCAACAGGGCTGACGTTCAGCTGATACATTCTCATATGGCCCTACCTACTGTCTGCATCTGTTCTAATTGGCCAGCGCCTATTTATGCTACATTACTTCTAAAGAGAATTTTTGAAACAGAGTTTCCTCTCACGATTTTGCCTGAGATACAAGGCTCATGGACAGGAAGGCCTCTTCCAGAGGGTTGCTGGAGAGGTCTAGGGAGTCCACGTGAAGGAAACTTCCTTATTTTATATTTGACTGCCCAATGCTGCCAGTTCTTTAAGGACTGACAAAGTTAATAAGCCACAGAAGACTTGGGGAATGTGTACATATAAGTAAAAAGGACTAATATATATCCATTTGCCTTTATTACAATATTTAAAAGGCCCATGATATGAGTCTCTACTTCCTACAAGGACATTTTTATAATAAAAACCCAGGCATACTTAGACAAACAAGAAACAGAATTACTGTACTTTTGGGGGGACAAAAGGCAGATTAACAGACTAAAACTTTTTAGTTAACAAAGTGATCACAAGAAACCTATAAAATGTATGCAGTGTATAAAAATTCAGTAATTTTTTAAAGTTTCATTGGAGGAATTAATAATTATTAAGAATAAAACATGGTGGATCCACTGGCTTAGGACTCCCAGGAGGAACACATGCAGCCTCCCCTCATCACTTCTGTCTTCCTCTAGTGCCGGTTGAATGGAGTTCTCATGGCTGCTCATCTCCACCAAAATCAGGAGACCCCAGAAGCTACATCAAAAGCCACACAGCCTTTTATTATGTTGAGGTAATTTCCTTCTATGCCCATTTTCTGGAGAGCTTTTATCATAACTGGATGTTTAATTTTGTCAGAAGCTTTTTCTGCATCTATTGAGATGATCATATGGTTTTTATCCTTCAATTTGTTGATATGATGTATCACGTTGATTGATTTGCATATATTGAAGAATCCTTGCATCCCAGGGATAAACCCCACTTGATCATGGTGTATGATCTTTTTAATGTGCTGTTGGATTCTGTTAGCTAGTATTTTGTTGAGGACTTTTGCATCTATATTCATCAGTGATATTGGTCTGTAATTTTCTTTTTTTGTGACCTCTTTGCCTGGTTTTGGAATCAGGGTGATGGTGGCCTCGTAGAATGAGTTTGGGAGTATTCCTCCTTCTGCTATATTTTGGAAGAGTTTGAGAAGGATAGGTGTTAGCTCTTCTCGAAATGTTTGATAGAATTCGCCTGTGAATCCATCTGGCCCCAGGCTTTTGTTTGTTGGGAGATTTTTAATCACAGCCTCAATTTCCGTACTTGTGATTGGTCTGTTCATAGTTTCTATTTCTTCCTGGTTCAGTCTTGGAAGATTGTATTTTTCTAAGAATTTATCCATTTCTTCTAGGTTATCCAATTTATTGGCATATAGTTGCTTGTAGTAGTCTCTCATGATCTTTTGTATTTCTGTGGTGTCCGTTGTTACTTCTCCTTTTTCATTTCTGGAAAAAATAGTTGCCAATGAAACCATGGACAAAGGATTAATCTCCAAAATATACAAGCAGCTCATGCAGCTTCATACCAAAAAAGCAAATAACCCAATCCACAAATGGACAAAGACCTAAATAGACATTTCTCCAAAGAAGACATACAGATGGCCAACAAACACATGAAAAGATGCTCAACATCACTAATCATTAGACAAATGCAAGTCAAAGCCACAATGAGGTATTACCTCACACCGGTCAGAATGGCCATCATCAAAAAATCTAGAAACAACAAACGTTGGAGAGGGTGTGGAGAAGAGGGAACTCTCCTGCATTATTGGTGGGAATGTAAGTTGGTCCAGCCACTATGGAAAACAGTTTGGAGATTCCTTAAAAAACTAAAAATAGAACTACCATATGATCCAGTCATCCCACTACTGGGCATATACCCAGAGAAAACCATAAACCAAAAAGAAACATGTACCATAATGTTTACTGCAGCACTATTTACAATAGCCAGGACATGGAAGCAACCTAAATGCCCATCAACAAATGAATGGATAAAGAAGATGTGGCATATATACACAAAGGAATATTACTCAGCTCTAAAAAGGAATGAGATGGAGCTATATGTCATGAGGTAGATAGACCTAGAGTCTGTCATACAGAGTGAAGTAAGCCAGAAAGAGAAAAACAAATATAGTATGCTAACTCATATATACGGAATCTAAAAAAAAAAAATGGTACTGATGAACCCAGTGACAAGACAAGAAGAAGGATGCAGATGCAGAGAATGGACTAGAGGACACGAGGTTGGGGGGTGTGGGGGGTGAAGGGGAAGCTGGGACGAAGTGAGAGAGTAGCATAGACATATATATACTACCAACTGTAAAATAGATAGCCAGTGGGAAGTTGCTGTATAACAAAGGGAGATCAACTCGATGATGGGTGATGCCTTAGAGGGTCGGGATGGGGAGGGTGGGGGGCAGTTGCAGGAGGGAGGGGATATGGGGATATGTGTATAAATACAGCTGATTGACTTTGGTGTACCTCAAAAACTGGTACAAGAGTGTAAAGCAATTATATTCCAATTAAATAAATAAATAAATAAAATTTAAAAAGCCACACAGCCAAAAGAAGTGTAGGAAATCTCAAATAGCTGCAGGGACATGCTGAGTGGCTCCCCTGAACAGCACCCATAGTAGGTGGAGCAGCTGAAGCAACAGCTATGCAAGTGCTTAGCAGTGGCATCACTGTTTTACAAACCCCAGGGTGAGCCCCACATCCTACCTGGTTCCTTGAGATTTGAAAGCATTTAGTGTCTCTGGTCACATGGCTGTAACTAGTTTCCTGCTGCCTTTGCAGTCCAGCTCATGGTTATCAGGTGAGGAGGAGAGCACCAGAGAACAAAGCCAACACCAGTCATTCACCCGTTCAATCGGAGGCATGAGTGTGAGAAAAGTAGCGTGAAAATGCAAACGTTCTGATTCTAAAATAGAAAATTAAATCCATTCCTATAAGCGAGTAGAGGAGGATCTTGGAGGTTCATGATTCCTGTACATCATCTTATAGTGTATGTGCCACCCTACCAAGAGGCAGAGAGATAGGTTATAATAACCAAACATCTTTTTTAGTTTGATATACTGTTGTCCAGCGATGAAGACCTGGTTCAGAATGTACACGAAACTCAGAGAGATGGGTGACTTACAAAGTGGGTTGTACTGTGGTACAATGAAAGTTGCACAGATTTTGGAGCCAGGTAAACCTGAGTTCAGATCTCAGATCTGCCATTGAATGTATATTCTGTAACTCCAATCAACATGGTCTTGGTTTTCGCATTTGTCAAATGGGCCTAGTAATAGCACCTATTTACTAAGGTTTAATGAGGACTTACTAGAATACCACATACAAAGCCCCTAGCACAAGGCTCTGGCACATAATAGGCGCTCAGTAAATGGTTATTTATTTCCCCTCCACTTTACCTTCATTTTTTCTTGGCTTCTTGGAGTGCAAGGGCTTAAGTCAAAGACACACATACGAGCCTAGGAAGGCCAGAAAATGAAGGGTGACTAAGCATAACACTTTTTTTCTCAGATTATAGGTAAAGATAAACCACTGCTGCCTTGCTGGCTCTGGAAGGTTCTTCTATATCAATCTGGGGCACATAGAAGGGAGGTTAAAATAAATAATTTATTAAATCAGAACATTTAATATGCCATTACAAGAGATAGAAGGGAAAATGTACTGACTTCTCAAGTTTCCTTGGTCTTCTCTGTGCCTCTTTGCTCTGAAGACTTCAGCCAGGTGGGCTTGATAGGATATGGGCTTGTCAGGGTTAGGGTATGCTATGGGAAGCTCCGTAGTTCCTGAGCTTCACCCCAATTGCCTGATAAAGATCCCCACTCATGAAGACTCATAGTGACTGATCAGAGAAGTCTAAGAATTGAGGAGCTTAGCTAAAAATCTGTATGGGCAGCCTTTTTTGAGAACGCAGAAGAGGAAAATCAAGAAAGATGGATGCGAGCAACACTGTTGCCAAGTAGGCTGCCCTACTTACCTTGCTTAGGATCAGTACTAAGTTTTCTCTCAGACAGACCTAATGGAGTAGTGGCATAAAGCCCAGACATTACAAAGAATTTAGTTCAGAGAATAGCTGAAAGTTACAGATGCTTATCAGAATCAAGTTGTTTCCCTAGCTCAACTCTGCAGGTGCTTCAAGGAGTGCCCGGAAAAAGCAAACATGTTACAACCACACCATATTCTATATGTAAAATTGGAATTTCCTATGTTGAATTTGCTTGAAGATAAATTAGAAATGATTTCTCTATAAAAAGATTCACATCAGGATTTCTTTCAATAGTGCGTTTTAGAAGGGCTTTTCCCCATACGCAATTCCTCATGAACGCACCTATTGGGCAAAGGCAGGAAGTCGTGTACAAAAACGGAAAGAAGTGACGATTTATGAAGAGCCAAGGAAGGCAAGCATGAACTGGACACAATTCTTTCCATTTATTCAGGAGCCTTCTTGTTGGTTTTCCCATGCTAACAACCAATCACAAGGAGAAAAAGTTACCCAAGGGGCTGAAAGTATAAGTGTGGCTCCTGAATTGTTGGTTTGGAATCAAACATTGCCACAATATTGCTATGAGCACCAGAATCTCTGGTAATAAGTATTATGTTCTGTAGCTATACACTATTATTAAACCTATTAAATACTGATTCTGGGGACCTAGGCAGTCCATGTGTGGCAGCTATAGCTTTTTTGCTGATCGAGGAGAAATTATAATTTAGAAAGGCAAGAAGGAAATAAAATTAGTTCCTACTAAAATTAAAGGAAAGCATTAGCTGACTTCATTAAGATAAGTCAGAGCAATTAGGAAATCAAATCACATGTCTAAGATCATGAAGCCTACAGATAGAGCAATAAGTATGGAGTCTATTTATCTGCTAAATTTATGCAGTATTACCTCAAAACCCTGCCAGAAACATAATTCATTCCTCATGCCCCTTTCCTAGTTAGAGTTATAAAACTTTATATAAAAGGCTGAAATAATCCTATATTGTAAGACACTTACACAGTTGTTATTTGGGATTTACTCCTAAAGTTGTATCCTGGCCCTAAACACTCCGTACAATCAAAAGTAATTTCAAAATAAGCCAAGTCCTTACTTGTATTTCTGAACATTGCTGTATCAGTCAGAGTCCCAGCAGGACATAGATGGCGTACTCAAAGGGTATACGTCAGGAAGGTTTAATATAGGGCCCATTTTAACAAAGGGGTAGGCAGGGTAAGAGAAACTCACAACGATAGTAAAGTGCCTGGGGACTAGGAACAGAGGGAAGCTATTACTGCTTAGGATTGACAGAGTGAGGGGAGGGAAGTGGTGTTACTAGAACTCAGTGAGAGCTGTAGCCATGGAGAAGGGCTCCTCAACAGGAATCGTGGCTCTCGTAAAGGA
The DNA here is from genome assembly GCF_030028045.1 of Hippopotamus amphibius kiboko. Taxonomy (NCBI): domain Eukaryota; kingdom Metazoa; phylum Chordata; class Mammalia; order Artiodactyla; family Hippopotamidae; genus Hippopotamus; species Hippopotamus amphibius. Next base: position 15,514,679 of record NC_080203.1, on the reverse strand, counting down.
CTGCAGCCACCACCAAAAGCATAGCCAGCTTGGGTGGGTGTGGGGCGCGGGGGAGAGGAATCAGTACCCTTCCCAGCTTCTCTCTTCCCACCCTTTGATCTTATGCATGTGCCTCCCACTGCCTGAATCTGATCCTACCCCAGCTACAGACCCAGCACATGCAGTACCTGCAGCCTCCAGCGGTACTAAGCAGAGCAGCAAAAGGTAGCGAATGACTCAGCAAAAACGAACGGAGAACAACCAGCACAAGTGTGAACAGGGATTCATAAACCGCATCAACACTTCCTTGACGTATACTTAACATGTCCCATTTCTCTTTCATCCATTTCTTTCATAAATCACAGCTCTTCTCTCCATAACCCCTAAAAAACCCTCCATGTCTCCGCTCTACATGCCTCTGATTAATGTCTTATGCTCCTGCTCTTTACCCTTGATTCAGTCTATGTCACAAAACGCCAAGAGTAAATCTGATCAGGCAGAACCGTCTGTCCAGGATGCAGGAAAAGAAGAGACTGACACATACCACACTAGAATTCTCTTTAGCAAGCAGGAAGGAAACACTAGAGGACTTCATTTATTAATCACTTTTGTCCTTTTACTGTAAGGTTTTCTAAAATTCGAACGTTACCACCCATCCCTTACCATCACAATTAGTATACATTTAAAGTGTCCTTATTCTTCTTTCCTTTCATCCTTAAAACACATGCATACACTCAAACATATACAATGACGTACAATTCCATTAAGATCGCGAGCTCATTAATGAGAATGATATCTCTGATGGAAGCCAGGATTGCTTTCCACTAACACTTTCACACTGAGTGGTACCATCTCTATTCTGAGCCCAAATGGCTTTTCAAGTTGCTGAAGGGAGTTTTTCCTCATCATCGAAGTGAAATGCCAGGCTTATATTAACCACTGCCTGGAGACAGGAGCTACCAATCTATTACACCAAACCCTGAGAATCAATTAAACTACTTTATTGAATCAATGAGTCAAACTTTCATCAAGCATCCTCTCTAAGTCCCTGAAGCACAGCCATCCTTTCCTTGGATATCCATTTATCTCAGTGTTTTCCCTCTTTTTCAATTCTCCCATATATCTGTCCATTTTCTATTTTGGCAAAAGATACATGGTATATTTATTTGGTAGGCCAGGGAAGCGGCTGTAAGCGTAAGACCACGAAACAAAATTTTTAGTGAAGAAGAGAATCATATGGTGAAGTTGGAAGGAAGAAGAAATAAAATACATTATTAATCTAATAATAAATTATTAAGAAATAGTTAAAATACACTAAAACAACACAAAACCTTGTTTAAAGAGACAAAACTGCATGGGAATAAAAGAAGCCATGTTACCAGATATGAAAACTCAAGATTACACGAATGTTCATTTTTTTCCAAATTACTGTATACATTGAACACAATTTTAAAAGTAGTGAAATTTACTCTGGAACTTAAAATGAATCTTGTGCTCATCAGGAAAAATAAACATTTGTGATCCATCAAGAAAATTGTGTAAAAAAATGAGATTCTTGAATTAAAAAATAATTTTAAAAGCATAGCATTACCATAGAAGGAGTCAGCTCACTGAAATAATAGAGACTTTTGAGAGATATTGAAGACTATATCAGATATACATGTATGATTACAATGTTATGTCAATTTAATAGGAAAAGTGTCATATATGATGTTTTTTAAAAAATCCAGCAAACCAACAGAACTTCATGTAAGGAAAAACTATGAACAAAATTGAAGTCAAATGACAAATCAAAAAAAAAAAAAGACATTCTCTATAAACCACTATTAAAAATCAAAAAGAAGAGGAGTAACATTTTCCCCAAAGTGGTAACTATATAAATTCAAAAAAAGAAATACAGAAGGCAAACAAACATGAAGACAAGATAAAACATGAAAAAGTTCAATCTCACAAATAATAAAGTGATATAAAGAGAGACACAATTTTCAATTAAACTTGTGGAACATTACAAAATTATAATAACTAGTGTTGGCAATGGAATGGAGAACAGGAATGATAGGCTGAAATTGGGAGAGTAATTTGGTGAGTCCCTGGAGGCATTTTGGCAGCATGTACCGAAAAACCTTAAAAATATACATTAGCTGGGACACAACAAATCTGCTTCTAGGAATTTGTCTGAATGAAATAATCATGTTAATTTATAGAGATTTAGCTACTAGAATGCTCATTTCAGTGTTACTTGTGACACCAAAAATGATTCCTTTTATTTTCTTTCTGATCTCCTCTTTCCCTACATTTCTATAATGAACAGTTACTTTTGTTATAGGAGGAAAACAACTGTTGTTTAGGAGCAGAGCTAAATAAACAAGCGAGCCATGATGATTTAATGGAAAGAACACTGAGCTAGTCACCAGAGATGGTGGATCTCAAAACTAGATGGGCCTCAGAATGACCTGAATAACTCTTTTTTTAAAGGTCATCTTTATTGGAGAATGTATCATCTCTGGCTTCTAGCCTCTACTACTTGATTACCTGTCACTCCCACAGCTGTTAAAAAGCCAAGCTCGGTGATGACATCTTCTACCATCATCCCTGGCCTGTAGAAGAGAGCCACCTTTTAACTTAATGATGCTAGTGCCCCTCTCACTAGCACATTCCTGAGGTCCTTGGTGAATGATGGGTCCTTTGGGTTCCCCTGTGGAACATAACTCTCTGGTGGGTTTTATGGCCCCACTTAATATATCCCTTACAGTATGCCCACTTTCCTGAGCCTTTTTATTCTTTCCTCTACCAACTGCCAGAGTGACTCTGGCATTTCCACTTCCTACCACGTGAGATGTATCTTTCTCCAGGTTTCTAAGAGACACACTAAATAAATTTGTACCACTTGCAAGGGTCCTTGCCAGGTGTTAAATCCTGTGCCCTAAGAAAATGCCCTGAGTCAGTTAATTCTTGATAACTCAGTATTAAATTCCAGCTCTCTTGTAGAAGCATCCTCAAAATCCAATCCCAGGGAGTACGATGGCTTTTACAGGACATACTAACAAATTCTTGCAGCCCCTTCAGGGTATAATATGTCTCTCTCTCTTTTTTAATTTATTTCAATTTTTACTTTAAAACAAGCCAACAATTTTTTTTAATTTATTTATTTTTGGTTGCATTGGGTCTTCATTGCTGCGCGCGGGCTTTCTCTAGTTTCGGCGAGCAGGGGCTACACTTTATTGTGGTGCGTGGGCTTCACATTGCAGTGACTTCTCTTGTGGAGCACAGGTTCTAGGCGCTCGGGCTTCAGTAGTTGCAGCACATAGGCTTCAGTAGTTGTGACTCATGGGCTCTAGAGCACAGGTTTAGTAGTTGTGGCGCACGGGCTTAGTTGCTCCACGGCATGTGGGATCTTCCCCAAGCAGGGCTTGAACCCATGTCCCCTGCATTGGCAGATGGATTCTCAACCACTGCACCACCAGGGAAGTCCCAGGGTATAATCTCTTTCCTCCTTATCAGACCCACCACATCCTGAGCTAGGTTACCCTGGGATTTAACCCGTTATTGTCCTGGCAACCAGGAGAGGAAGTGAGCCACCTCTGACGGTTGAGGGATACCTGTTGCCTTGCATCAGAGAAAACTGCAATTTCTTCCCTCATGGGAGAAGTGCTAGCTCTTATTCCAGAATGGTGGGCCATCTCTTGCAAGCTCTGTTGGATTTGGGGGAATCTACAGAGCCAAAATCCTCAAGAACATTTTCTCAGATGTCCTCACCTCATATTTCAGGGCCCCTCCCAACAACAGACTTGACTTTGGCTGACCATTCAAATGTCTCTGGAGCTCTAGGATCCAAATGTCAGATCCTGAATTTATTCCTCAGCTGTGTCTGTTCTCCCACAGGAGTAGATACAGGCCCCTTTGTGAGCTACCAAGGAGACTCTCTGGCTCTCACACTTGTCCTTTAACACTTTGTTAACCACCCTTAAGTTTCTTACTATCTCTCTGCAGAGCATTAGTGCAACTTAGTGGCAATCAACAACTCCTACTGAACTGCATCAAAATTTGAAACTTTAGCTTCCAAAAGGCATTGCTAAGAAAAGTGCTTGAGTGCCATTCACAAAGATAGAACATATTCTGGGACATAAAACAAAGCTTAACAAATTTAAAATAGTTCATCCTATACAAAATATATGCTCTGACTATAACAGAATTAAAGTAAGTATCTGGAAAAATAAATACTCTGTAAAATCCCCAGAGGTCAAAGTGGAAATCACAAGGGAAATAAGAAAATATTCACAGTTGAAGTATAACAAAAACACAGCATAGCAGAATTCATGAGACAGCTAAAGCAGTGCTGAGAGGAAAATTTATAACATTTAAGGTTTATACTATAAAAGAAGAAAAATCCATCAATGACCGAAGATTTCGCCAAAAAAAAAAAAAATAGCTTAAGAAGAGCAAATTTGAGAAAAAGCAAGGAGAAGAAAAAATATAAAGATGAGAGCAGTGAAAATGAGAAAAAACAGAGTCGATGAAATGAAAGTAGGTTCCTTTAAAAAGTCAGTAAAATTGATAAACTGGCTGAACTGACCAAAAAAAAAAAAAAAAACAGCAATAACAAATATAAAAAATGAGAGAGAGGAAATCACTATGGATGATGCAAATATTAAGAGTATAATAAGGGATACTACAAACAACAGTGTGGCAATAAATAAATTTTACAACTTAGATGAAATGGATGAATTCCTCAAAAGATCAAGCTTCCAAAGCTCACTGAAGGAAACAGTGATAACTTGAATAGTGCTTTTATTCAAAGAAATTGAATTTGTAATTTAAAAACTTCTGACAAAGAAAAATCCTCATCCAGATGGCTTCTCTGGCAAATCTTAACACACATTTGAGGAAAGAATAATAATTCCACACAAATTCCTCCAAAATATGTAACAAAGGAAACCCTTTCTAAATCGATTTATGAAACCAGCATTACGCTGATAAGGAAACCAGACAAAAACACTCCAGCAAAAGAAAACTACACAATAATATCCTTCACATAAATGCAAAAATCCTCAACAAATCACAAAATAGACACGAAATGCAAAAAAATAGAATTCAATGGTATATAAAAAGGATAATGTATTATGGCTAAGTGGGGTTTACCTTAGGCATACAAGGCTAGTTCAATATTCAAATCACAGTCAGAGGAATTCACCATGTCAACAGACAAAAGAAGAAAGTAATATCATCATCTCAATAGATGAAGAAAAAGCCTTTAACAAAATTTTACACCTATTCATGATAAAAAAGAAAACTCCCAGAAATCTAACAGTAGAAAGGTACTTCCTCAATCTGATAAGTCTATCTCCAAAAAAATTTGCATTTCTCCATTGATGATCTAATATCAGTATTTCTTTAGTCACAGAAAAAAATTACTTTTCAGTTTATACTGAACCGTGACTTTTATTCACATCCTAAAAATTTACCATAAACTTTTGAGATATTGGATCAATGGGGACTATTCTAACCTTACCAGTGATTAAATATCACACCAGATTGTCTAGAACCTCTTTAGCATGTATAATTTCTCCAGAAAATAAATGTCATGTCAATCTGTTGGGACAAACACGGGGCTACATGAATTGATATAGGAGACTAGGAAGTCTAACAGCTTTTTTTTTTTTTTTTTTTTAGATTTTTAACCAGTCCTGATGCTTTCATGTCACCTCAACTTGACCCATGCTTTCTGTGGTACTTGGGGCCTCCAAAGCCTTGCTTAAGTTTAACAAAGAAAGATTAGATCAGGTCTTATTGTTCCTTAGAATTCAGTGCTCTAAGTCATTTACCAATCTTCTATCTACTATAAATCTTTCAGATTTTTGTTTATCTCTTGTGCTATAGTCTTCTCTCCTGTTCTCTTCATGGTTATGGTTTATATATGGTTTATATGGTTTATATATTTCTTTGTCGTTGTTTTTAATGGGATTTGGGTTAGTAGCATAGATAACCACATGTTTTTACCTGTCATTTTTTACAGCTTTGCTGTGGTATAATTTATATAACAGAAAATTTACCCACTCTAAGTATAGATTTCAATGATTTTAGTAAATTTACAGTGGTTCAACTATCCCTGCAGTCTACTTTTAAAATATTTCCATCGCTCCAAAAAGTTCCTTCATGTCCATGTGTAGTCCATACCGACCTCCAGACCCAACCACAAGTAACCAGTGAACTGTTCTGTCTATACAGATTTCTCTTTTCTGGGAATTACTTATAAATAGAATCATACAACATATAATCTTTTGCATTTGGCTTTTTCTCACTTAGCATTATGTTTTTGGGATTCATTCATGTTGTGGAACGTATCAGCAGTCTATTTATTTTTGAATGAAAATTATTGATGAATAGTTTTGCAATAAAACCACATTTTGTTTATCCTTTCACCAACTGATAGATATTTGGATTGATTCCAGTTTGTAGATATTATGAAAAAAATACTTCTGTAAACATTCCCCCACAAGTCTTTGTGGAAACTTGTTTTCATATCTCTCAGATAAATATCTAGGCATAGAATTGTTGTGTTGTGTGGTATGTTTATAATTAACTATCTAAGGGACTTTCAAACTGTTTTTAAAAGAAGCTGCAACATTTTACATTCCCACCAGCAATGTATGACCATTCTTAGGGGTTGCATTTTAGTGGTATATCTCTGTGATTTTAATTTGCATTTTCATAATGAGTAATGATGTTGAGCATTTTTTCATGTATTTATTCACCCATTCCCATATCTTTTTTTGTTGAAATATCTGAATCTTTTAACCATTTGTTAATTGGGTTGCCTTCTTATTATGGAGTTATAAGAGTAATTATTCTTGATACCAGTTCTTTAGCAGATATAGGACTCACAAATGTTTTTCTCCCAGTTTGTGGGTTGCCTTTTCATTTTATCTATGTTGTCTGTTGAACACAAACTTTTTATATACGTAAAGTGCAATTTATCAATCTTTTCTTTTACAAATCGTGCATTTGGTGTCATATTTAAGAGCTTACCTAATCCAAGGACACAAAGATTTTATTCTAAAAGTATTATAGTTTTACATCTCACATTTTGGTATGATATATTTTGAATCACTTTTTTGTGTTTTGTGTGGAATAATGATATAAATTCTTTTTTTGTTGTTTTTTTGCATGTGCTATCCAATTGTCCCAGGACCACTGTTGAAAAAACTATCTTTTCTCTATCAAATTGACTTCTCAACTCTGACAAACATCAATTGACCATAAATGTAAAGGTATTTTGAGAATTTCAGTTCTGTGCCATTAATTGATATGCCTATCTGTATACTACTCCCATACTGTCTTTATTAATGTAGTAACTTTTGAATTGGGAAGTGTAAGCCCTCCAACCTTATTCTTTTTTAATACTGTTTTGGTTATTCTAGGTCCCTTGCAGTTCCATATGGATTTTAGGCATACTTTGTCAATTTCTGCAAAAGTGCCAATTGAGAATTTGATTGCAATGAATCTATAGATCAATTTGCCACCTAAAGTTAAAACTTACAATCTATGAGCATGGAATGGCTCTCCATTTATTTAAATCTTCTTTAATTTCTCTCAACTATGTTTTATAGTTTTCAGGTATAAGACTTACACTTCTTCTGTCAAATTTTTTTCCTAAGCATTTGGGGTTTTTGTTGTTGTTGTTTGATGTTGTTGTGAGTGAAATTTTCTTAAGTTTGTGTTTGGATCGTTCATTGCCTTACATGAAACACTCTTTGATGGTCATTCCCAGCCCTTTCATGTAAAATACTAATTGCATGTTAGTGTGTGAACATGTACATAAATATAGTTTCCAGGACCATTTCCAATAAATCCATATAGCCTCTCTCTGAGAAATCCAAGGCCCAATGCTTAACAATTACTTTTATGTAAACAACTAGGTACATTAAAATGTGATTTAAAAAAAGAGTAGGGACTTCCTAGGTGGCACAGTGGTTAAGAATTTGCCTGCCAATGCAAGGGACACAGGTTCGATCCCTGATCCAGGAAGATCCCACATGCCGCGGAACAAAAAAGCCCATGTGCCACAACTATTGAGCCTGCACTCTAGAGTCCATGAGCCACAACTACTGAGCCCATGTGCTGCAGCTACTGAAGCCCACGCGCCTAGAGCCTGTGCCCCGCAACTAGAAGCCATGGCAATGAGGAGCCTGTGCACCACAATGAAGAGTAGCCACCCCCTGCTGCAACTAGAGAAAGCCCATGTGCAACAACAAAGACCCAATGCAGCCAATAAATAAATAAATAAATTTATTTATTAAAAAGAAATAAAAAATAAAAAAATTTAAAAACAGTAAACATTGCTGTCTGAATTTAGATGCAGATACTCTGAATTTAGATTATCTTAGTTGGTTTAATTCCTGAAAATCAACTTTTATTAGAGAATATAGCTAGGCTTTAAAGTTATAATAAGTAGACAGGCTGAGAGATGGAAATAAAATCATTCTGATTGACACATCTGTGTAATAACCTATAAATCTGTTTGGTCTTCACTCATAATAATAGAGTTCTTGTTATGACATCATATTACAAAATTTTTGATATGTCTATACACAACTTATCAGCTAACTATAGCCAGAATAACATGCAAACAACTACAAAATCTCAGTGGCATCAATGGTAAGCATTTTTTTAGCTCACAACACTGGGTCAACTAATCTAGGCTGGACTCTGCTGGACAGATCTGCTAATCTCAATTTTGCTAGCTCATACATCTAAGGGTTGGTTTATCTATGTTGAACTCAGCTGGGAAGCTCTTTTTCTCTCAGATGTGTTTGCTCACACATCTGGTGGTTGTTTGATCTAGTTTGGGATACACTAGGCAGCTCTGCTAATATCAGATATGCTTGTTCAGACTCCTGGGAGTTGGCTAATCTAGGCCAGGCTCTGCTGTGGTAGAAACTCTGCTTTACTTTTCCTCATCCTCCTTTGGGGTCCAGTGGGCTATCCTGAGCTCACCAAGTTCTCCTGGCAACAGCAGAGACCCAAGAGCAAGTGGAAAAATGCAAGCCTCTTGGGGGCTAGGATTGGAACTGATTCACTGTTGCTTCCAGCTTATTCTAAAGTCCAAGACAAATCACATAATCCTACTCAAATTTGAGTTTCGGGGGACACTACTGCAACATAGACATACGGAAAGATGAGGAATCTGAAGCAAATACAATCTACAATGAAATTTTAGAAATAACTGACTATTGAAATTCCAAAATCAATATGAATCTGTCATGATTATTCAAACTTATACTTGAGAGGCTCACCTTTACACCCTCTCAAAATGACCTCCAAAAATGCCGATTCAGTATGAGAGTCAGAGACTACTGAATGCCTTAGTAGCTTTGCCTTTGTTCTGCTTTCTGCAATTTAAGTAAATACATACATTTCTAATACAAGGCTATACTGGTGTGCTGACCTATACATATGCCCTGAACTACAGACATTTATCTAAATGATGCTTTGGATTATCATAACTAATATATTTAATTTGATAAGAAAAACAAATGACTTTGTGCTTTTGAAACTGTGCTCTAAGCATTTGTTAGCCATTTGTACACTGCTCCCTCTGATTGTTATCTGCCTCTAATGGATGTATAGCTAAACACTCCCTAAGCCTCTTGTGTTGAGGAGACTCTGAACAGGATGTTCAGCAGTTGGTATATGATTCCTAGTTGGCAAGATTTCAAATAATCACTAAATGGTAGAAAAATATCTCAGTGTGTCACAAAAAGAGAAAAAAAATATTTGACATGTAATTAGACTGTATTCACTTAGTAGATTATATTGGGAGCAAAGGAAAATTGCATTTTGAGCAAATATATCAAGAAGCTAGTATTTTACTCTAATTTGTAGTTTGACTATGGGTTTCTATTCCACTGTGACTAGGAAATTATTTCACTCAGTGAACTCTAAATACTGGAAAAAAATGCAAAACAAGAATCAATTTATCTAAAATTGAAATTTCTTACAAATACCCTTCTGTTATTAAAAAAAAAAAAAACTTAACAGTATTTCATCATCTGAAACGCCACAAGAAGTCACATGACACTCAGATAATACCATGTCTATGAAATGCTGTGAAACCTAAGAGAATTATAAGTTTATAGTCAGATATATGTTTGGATAAGAACAAACAATTGACTCAGTACAAATCCTCCTCTATTCACAAATCTGTTGATTTGTTGAGTTTGGATCCTCATTAGGTGCAACACCCATGATAAGTGTTGTGTGCATCATCCAGACATGGCTTTGGAAGACTCAAGTCCAAACAGGGAGAGAGACACTTAGAGAAATACTAATGAAAGAACTAACATTTGTTGAGTGCTTACTATGTGCCAGGCACGGTGTTATGGTAATTATGTCGTTTAATCCTCACCACCCTCCTATGACAAAGGTATTATCATTATTCCCATTTTACAGATGAGGGAACAGAGGCTTAAAATGGTTAATTAACTGGTACATGGTTTCACAGCTACTAAAAAAGGCAGAGCTTCAATATGAACCCAGTTCTTTTGGACTCAGTATTAATCGCCATTGTCCAATAGATGATAAGCGCTCCTCAAAGAAAAGTGATACATTAAATATTAAGGAAGGGAGCCAGAAAGGGGTGGGGTGTAGTCAGGAAGGGAATTCTAGGCAGAGGGATACATGAGCAAAGCTAAAGCTCTACAGAAGATATTCAGGCAATGGCAAGGAATTCTGGCATGGCTGGTGCGTTCAGGATATGAAGGGGAGGGAAAATGCAGGGAAAGGAGCCTGGAATAGAAGTTTGGGGTGAATTTGTCCCAGGTTTTGAATGTTTTTCATAGGAAATTGGGCTTTATTTTTAAAAGCAGTGGGCTGCCATAGAAAATGTTTTAGAAAAGGGGTGAAGAGTTTTAAATTATGAGATCTCTGTGCTTACCTAAGTGGTGCTGCCATGTGCTATTATTCAGAAAGCTGCAAGCTTCCATTACTATGGCATGCTGGCCCCAGGGTGCATGGGGAAGAGAGTCAGCTCGAAATGCCCAGGTTTGGGCCAAGTTCAGTACTAAATATATAGTTAAACTATCACATCAGTGCTATATTAATCTCCATTTGTAGATATTTGTAAAAGCTGGACCATTTGAAAGTTATTTCTCAAATGGATAGAATTGATAGTAAACATTTCAGAAATCACACTTTGGGGAAATGTATGAATTATAAAGTGAAAGAAATATACCATCTATATAGAGGTGACTTCCAAAATGAATTGTTCAATGAGGTGATGAGATATCACATTAGGACTAAAAATAAACTTTTCTATTCCATTGAAGTTCTTGTTTGTTTTGTTACTTCCAGAATTCCCATCCTGACTCCCTCTTAGTCCTAGCTCAATGTTTTACACATAGTGATCCCTCTGCCTGAACGGTCTTTTCCCTGTCTCTTCTCTTGATTCAGTCTTAATGGTCGTGCAAACCTTGGGTTGGTCATCACCACCTTCCCCAGTAAGCTATCCTAGCATGTTTTCCCTACTCCATTCTTAATTAGTTGTACATGTTGTGGGCATCAAAGCCTCTTGTTCTCACTTCCAGCTTCTCTCATAGTCCCTCTTATACTGGATTGCAGTAGTCTTCTTACTTTTCCATGTCCCAATGACTGTGAGCTCCATGAATGAAAGGATAGGTCCCCAACTTTTGTATTATTTTTTGATTTAACTACATACGCAATAAAAGTATGTTGAATGTGACTTCAAATTATGTTACTAAGTGATCATAAACAAAAGAGTATGGTACTGGCCTAAAAACAGACATGTAGGCCAATGGAAAGAATAGACAACTCAGAAATAAACCCATGCATTTATGGTCAGTTCTACCGCGCTAGAACTGAGTTCTTTGTATATACTTCTAAAAATATATATATATAAACCTTGTTATATACAACAACATGATGAATAAAGTAAAGAAATTAAAGGCTATTTCCTACCAACAAAACATGAAGAAACAAGAGATTACATTTTCATATGGTGTAGAGTTGATTTACTTTATGTAATATTTTAAAAGATTTTTGCATTAACTATCTCTTAAAACAGACATTATCAACATAGCTTCCTTTCACATTGTATTAGAGTTCTCTTAAAATCCAAGCATTTCTTTTTAAGGCATCCTCAAGGATGAACATGGTTTAATTACAAGGAAAGAAGCCAACAGAAATACTTTTGGCACAGAAAATTTGCGCTCTGCCAGAGTATAATTTATTCCTGGATACACATACTTAAGAGTATATATAGTCCCCTCTCAGAGCACATTGTTTACTACATCACCATAAAGATGAAGGGAAGAAAGGTTAAATAACACACAAAGTCCATGATTTTCATATTTCGCAGAAGAAATGAGATGAGCATTCATCCATTCATTCATTGACTAACCTTTGACTACCTTACAAATGCCACAATTGTAGGTTGCATTCCCTAGGAAGCCAGTTCTGACATGGATGTCAATGTGCAGGATGTTTACTAAGGAGTGCCTTTGAGATAAACATCTATGGAAGGGAGAAGAAAGGAAGCAAGAGTGGGCAGTGGGAGAGGTCAAGTTATGATGCAGTCCAATGATAGCCTTGTCCAACCCCACAGGGATCTCTGAAGCTATAGTTGCTCTTCAGAGTTGCCACCCTCAAGGATGACTATCACCAGGCCTGTATACTTCTAAATCAAATACTCATTGTGTCTCAACCATCTTGGGAAGCCATGTGACCTTGAGCAAGGCAGTTCTTTGTAGCTGAGGTGATTCCTGAAGGGGCTGACAACTGAAGGCTGTCTGCTGACAGTACTCCCAACACCTGGGGGAATAAGCGTTCACTGAAGGGGGATCTGGGTGGCATGTCATCTTGTCCACCATAACTATGCACTATACCAGGGCTTGGAAACGTGAAAATATGCATAACTCTTACTCCTGGAAAGGTCAAAGTCTAGTAGGGTAGATTGTCTTGGAAACACACAAGCAAAAATAATATTTTATTTGTTTTGTGGTTATGGTATTTAAGACATTGTTACAAACATTTCACATACATTATCTCTTTTAATCCCCACCAGGACCCAATGTGGGTGGCACTATTAATATACCCATTTAACAGAAGAGGAAAAAAATTCGATGGTAAAATGACTTTCCCAAGGTCAAATGGTAAGTGGCTGATGGGTCCAGGATTCAAATCTTTTCAGTTTGACTCAAGTCTGATAAGTAATAAAACAGTAGGTACTATAGAAACACACACCAAAAAACAGGATCAACTTTGTTCTCAGAACTCTGTCTGTTTCAAAGAGCAGAATCGTTTCTAAAGAGATAAATTAAGAGTTTAGGTTAACATATACATACTACTATATATAAAATAGGTAACCAACAAGGATGTACTGTATAGCACAGGGAACTATATTCAATATCTTGTAATAACCTATAAGGGAAAAGAATCTGAAAAAGAATATATATATATGTATGTATAATTGAATCACTTTGCTGTACACTTGAAACTAACACAACATTGTAAGTTAACAATACTTCAAAGATTAAAAAATAATAAAGAATAAAATGCAATGCAGACAATGTCAGTTCTTTTTTTAAAGCCTTCAGTGACTACTCATTGGCTTTTAGGACAAGGCCAAACTCATGAGCATGGGGTTTTCCAACGCACTTTATGAGCTAGCCATTCTAGTTCTTCACCCTTATCTTTTATTAATTGCTCATGGCCTCTCTCATCCCTCACCCCCTCATTCACTCACATTGTCAGATTGAAAAACTTGACGTTTCATTACCAAATAAGGTCATGTTCTCTTAAACTTATGAGCCTTTGCACACACAGCTCCCTCTTCCAGGAATGATTTTACCAGGATGATCCATGATCATCCAACCAACTCCTGTATGTTCTTGAAGGCTCGGTTTAAGTGCTACCGCTTCTCTGAAGCCTTCCTCAAGTTTCCCAGGTAGAGTAAATCATTTCCTCCTCTTCATGCCCCACTGCAGCTTGTACATAATTTTACTATAGTCCCATCATGCTATTTTATAATCATTTATATGCATTTCTACTTCTTTCACCTGAAAATAGGGATTGTGTTTTACTTACCTTCAGAGTTCTAGGTTCTAGCCATTTCTGGCACAAAGTAGGAGATTAATATACTTTTTGAATGAATGGATGAGTAAGTCTTTCTGGACTCACACCTCCACTTCATCCCCCACACCCAATCAGTCTTGTGGCATCTGCCTCTTAAAAAAGATTCTGAATCTCTGATATCCTCTTCATTTCTGCAAGCACTGACTAGCTCAATACCTCATCATTTCAGACCTAGACTATGTCAGCAGCCTCCTAAGCAGTTTTCTTGCTTTTAATCATCCTCCTCCTCTCCTTGCTCAGGCTACCTTCTGCATGACTAGCAGAGTGATTTGTCTGAAACATAAACGGGATTACACCGATCCTTAGCTAAATCCTTTCCGTGGATCCCAATGGCACATAAGATAAATTTTATGTTTTACGTTGCTTATATGGTCTGCTAGTTATTGTCCCCTGCTGATCTCTGTAGCCTCATCTCTCATTACTCCCCTATACTCAAAGCCAGAATGATAAAAAGTGGTACTCCCCAGAGGGCTACTAATTTGGCACCCAATCAAGTTGATATTCCAGTACATACTTCTTCAGCCATTTTTTAAAGTGAGGATGGAAAGATATGAATTTTCTAATAATAAAATTTTATGCTTCTTTATGTTTAAGGTAAAGGATTTATGACATTAATTTATTCCATACAATTTCCAAATCCTGACAACCTCTTGGGAGGCATAGTGAACCATTTAAAATGTAGCTACTAGATGAAATTTCTTATTCCAAATAAATAGTCCTATACTTTTCTGCTGAATTTAGGTGACTGTCCTCTGCCTGGTCTTGGGTTTAGTTGTGCCACCTGCCTGTAGTTGAAGCCTGCAACTTGCACGTGTGTGTTTGAAAAAACAGTTCAACTATGAGAAGTCAGCACCACTAGGGATATTTTTATTTCTACTTGAGGTACTGAATATTTCAGGCAAAGGGGGTCCGATTTCTGTTTTGCCAGTTATGTAATGAATTGTAGATAGAAGCATGAATTAACTGGTGTCATTTACTACTTAACACTTTACTCTTTTAGCACCCAGAACAGATTGACACCCCATGCAGCCGCCTGTCTGCCCTCCTCCTGAATCTGATTCTGCCCCTACCCACCTTGCTTAACCCAACCATATATCTGCAAGGACCCGTGATTGCCTAGAAAACTCCTGTTCATCTTTTTATTCTCAACCTAAGGGCCACCATCTCTATGAAACCTTCCCAAATTCCCCAGAAGACTTACGTTTCCCTTGTCTGTTATATATTTATATTGCTACCTACTTGAGTCGGTCATTTATCACACAGTATTTTTACTGCTGGTTTACATGTTCAGCTTCTCTGCTAGGGCAACACATATCTTAATAAAATACAAAGAACACGCTCATTTTTCTTAAGGTATATTTATTGTAAGGGGGTTTGGTGAAAAAAGAGAGGGATCTCTGAAATTGTGCTGATACGGAACAACCGTTAAGTATCTACATCCCGAATAATCTCACACAGGGCAGAAGTGTGATCGCGTTGTAGGGTAGGTTACACAGGCTAAATTAATTTCATTATCGAATTCCTTTTTTCACACAGCACCTATTGCCACCTCTCATGACACTAGCATCAGATTAGTTTAGGAAGTGCTACACTCCATCGTGACAGCAAATGTCACCTATGTAGAAATCTTATGTGTTTACAGAGAAAATGTATCAAAACAAAACTTGCATTACTTTTACCCACTCATTGTCACTCATCAGTTTTATAAAAAAAAAAAAAAAGGATCATATGGCTCAGAGCTCCTACAAGCCAGTTCACATTGTTAGTTGTTAACTTACCATGCCATTACAGAGGTATCAAATGGACTCATTCCATACCAGGGGCACTGACATTTCGCTTCTGACTGGATCTGGATAGGGAAATGTTCCTCTCTACCTTAGAAATACTACCCAAGTGTAATTATACATGAACAAAAAAATCTGCTTGCTGTCTCACACCAATTTTGGAAATACCAATGTGAGTCTTCTTACACTAATCAGACTTTGTATGTAAAAGTCCTGATTACAAACTCTTTAGGGAAATATACACTATTCACTATTATACACCACTAAGCCATTTACTCACCATTCCTTGATCATTGTTCTACTTTAGATGACCATTTGGTATTTAATTGCTCACCTTATTGGAGAACCCAGCCCACACTGTCTGCATGTGATTATAAAGGCAAAGGAACATGGAGATATTAACTAGCTAGTGGGGACCTCTTTTTATATTTCCATACAGGTATAATTTAAGATGGTTTATATCTCTCTCACAACCTCAAAATAAATGTGACCCACACTAACTGTATTTTACTATAGGCAAGTGACATTACAGTTCCATCTGCTATTTAAAGTAAATTTGTTTGAATCAAACTTTAATTCAGTTTGGCGTAGTAGTTAAAAGGATGGACTCTAGAACCATACCATGTGGACCCCATCCCTTACTAGCCATGTGACATGGAACAAGTAACATATTCTCCCTGTGCCTTAGGTAATATTAGTCTTGCCTCACAGAATTTTAGGTGGATTTAATGAACTAACACTTATAAAGCACTTAGATAGTAACTGAAACATAGTAATGCTATATAACTGGTAGCAGATGTATCAACTGCAAGCCTTTACCATATCTTTAATATGTTTATGTTCCTTGTGAATCTATAGGAGTCTAGCTATTAAGAAATGGACTAGCATCCTATCTATTCAACACTGCACTAGAGTTCCTGGCACCATAAATAAGAAAAAGAAACCAAAGGTGTTAGGCTTGGAAAGGAAGGAAATAGGTCTGGTATTAATCAAGACAAGTTATCTACATAGAAAACCAAGAGAACAAACAGACAAAAAATTTTGAAACTAACAAGAGAGTTCAGCTACATTGCTGAAAGTGGTGTCGGTATACAAAAATTCATTTTATTTCTACACACTAGCAACAAAGAGTTATAAGTGCAATCAAAATGTTTAAATATCACTTATACTAGCAGCAAAAATGCTAGATACCTAGAAATAATCCAATGAAAGTTATGCAAGACCATTATATACAAAATTATAAAATTTTAATCAAAAGTCATCTTAAAAATCTAAATAAATGGAGAGCAGTGGTCATGGGAAGACTCAAAAGAGTAAGGATATCAATTCTTGCCAAATTATTCTATAAATTCAGTGTAATTCCAGTTAGGAGAGTAAGTTGTAGGTCAAACTCCCAGGACTCAAATTCCAGTGCAGCCACTTACTATATGACCTTGGGCAGGTTACTTAACCATTCTGTTCCTCAGTTATATTGTCAGGATGAATACAGATAATATACTGTTTTCCCTTTGGGGTTTTTTTTTTATGCTTAAAGAATTGCTTTATTTTCATTGCTAAAAGTTTCAGTAATTTATCTCATACTTTTGATTATTGGTTGGGGTATTCAATCAGTATTCAAGGGCTATGTGTGGTAGCTATCATCTATAGGTTCTGAGAAGTGTTATCCATTGTAGGTCCTGAGGCATTTTGTGCAGGAGGAGTGGCCCCTTGAGGTGAAGGAGTAACATGACCTGTGGCATTAAATTCTGGAATTGCAGTGTGAAGAATAAATAAAATAATGAATATAAAGTGCTTAAAATATTCCTGGCACATAGTCAGGTGCTTTAAAAATGTTACCTATCATTGTTGATGTTATATTAAGAACTACAGTTTCCTAAAGAAAAGAAACAAACAACCTAATAGAAAATAGGCAAGCAAATGAAAAATACTTTACAGAATAAGAAATAAAACTGTCCAATGTGCATTTAAAATAATCTTTACTAATAATTGAAAAGGCAAATTAAAACTTTAAGATTTTCACCAGTCATATTGGCAAAGATTAAAATGTGTTGGCAAGAATGTAAGAGAAACAAGTGTTTTTGAACACTGTGAGAATATAAATTGGCACCATTTTATAGGAAAATATGACAGTAACTAACAAATTATAAATTGTACATACTTTTAATTGAGCCATTCCATTTATGGAGTCTTATCCTACAAAAACTGTCATGTAAGTACACTAAGATGGAAGGATGTTTATTGTCGTATTGTTTGTAATGTAAGAAACTGGAAAAATCCTAAAGATCCATATTATTTAGCCAATGAAAATGAAGTGATAGACAGTATACATTAACATGGAAAAATGTCCAAGATCTAATGTTAAATAAAAGAGCAAGATGCAGAAAAGTGGGTCCAACAAGGTAACAATTTAAAATTTTTCACATAAATGTTAGTATGCACATAAAAATCCTTTGGAAGAATATACAGAAATTGTTTACAGTAGTAACTTCTGAGGGTGTGAGTGGAAAGGGAATGCATGTGACTTTTATTTTCTGTTTGAAGCGTGTCAATTGTCTAAAAATATTACACAGTGAGAGCATCATTTTTATAGTAAATAGATTTAATTCTTCTAAGCTTTAACACAATTCCCACTGTTAAACATGTTTCATAACTATGTTAATTATTTACCTTAAATTATTTGAAGAAGTGCTAAAGACTTCCCCAATTCAGTAGGATAGAGTGTTTAGTTTTTAAACTTACGAAAACTTTAGAATCATGATTCATGAATGTTTTTGTTCTACCTTTTCAGGTGCATGCTAAAACTGACTATACACTTCACCAGAGCCAAATGGCAAAGGTTTCAGTTCTCTGAATGTTTGAATACTTTTTGTCATTTCCCTATATATCCCTCCCCAAGACAATGAAGAACCATACCCTTAGGCTTTCTTTAGTCACCAAGGAATTTCCCCAGCAACAGTAACTCTGGGGTGGTTTGGACGTTAAAAAGCACCACTCTTGATACCTTGGAGTGGGGGTGTAAGGGGACCTTGGAAGACAAAATGCTCTAATTGCAGAAAGGGAGCATTTATTTTTAGCACCTCTAAAGAGCCTTCCCAAAATGACCTTCCACTTTTCCTCATCTCCCCATGATCAGTTGTGACAGCCAACACACCAGAGAGGGCGATTCCTCCAAGCCTTTCACCACAGCCACTACACTCAGTGATTCATTCTGTTCTTTCTCTCCCACCCTTCACCATGCAAGACCTATTATTTTAGATGTCTTACCTAAAATCCCTCTAATATAATGTGACTATATTTAATATGTAAGTCTTGGTGGATATGTGAATTGTCTCACTTCCTTCCTACAAATTTCCCTTATATGCCTTGAAGACCATTCACTTCTTGGCTATTACAGGTGACTTTTCCATTTCTCCTCATCTTCGCAATGTCCACATTGCTCTTCTCAGTTCTCTGTTTCTAGCGTGAAATCACTGCCTTCATTCTGTCAAGGCTTTAGTGAATTAAACTTGTCCTATTGAGTATTCTACTCTTGTTTTAAATCTGAGGGGTTATGTTCAACTCAGAAAGTGTATTACTCAGGCTTAGATTTTTTCAGTGTAGATGGTGAGGAGGCAAATGTTAACATGCTGAAAGTTCCTCTGGGTGTTTGCATTCAGGAAATTACCATCTAAACTGATGTGCTCACCCAGAGCAGGGAAGGGTTGCTCAACTCCATACTGAAGGTTCTATTCAGTGCAACATGAGGGGGGAGAAGGCCTCCAGATCAGAAAGGGAGATTTAGAAATATCTTTATTCAGACTCCAAGATAGTATATGTAGAATACTTTATCAATCTTTTAAAAAAAAAAAGTCTTCAAAAACTAATATTTGAATTTAGCAAGGCTGCAGTATACAAAGTCTATATACAAAAATAAATTTTATTTTTACATGCTAGCAATGAACAATGGCAAACTGAAATGAAAAATAGTGCATTTTAAAATACCATCAGAAAAAAATAGCATCAGAAAATACAAAATACATAAGGATAAATCTGACAAAAGATATAGAAAAACCATACACCAAAAACTAAAAATCATTGCAGATATAAACTAAAGAAGACCTAAATAAATGATAATATGAGGGGTAAAACATCTTATTTATAGAGAAAGAGGTTTTAGTAGACTGAATTGTGGTACCCAAAAAGATTTATATAAGTCCTAACCCCCAGTAGCTGCGAATGTGACTTCCTTTGGAAAAAAATGTAAGTGAAGAATCTCAAGATGAGATCATCCTGGGTTATCTAGATGGATCCTAAATCTAATGACAAACGTTTTTGTAAGAATAAGAAAAGATACAGAATACACAAAGGAGAGACCTAAAAGAGAAGGTCATGAGAAGATGAAGGCAGAGATTGGAATCATGCAGCTCCAAGACAAGGACTGGAACCACCAGAAAATGGAAAAAGCAAGGAAGCATTCTTCCCTAGAGCCTTGGGAAAGATAGCAGTCCTGCCAAAACCTTGATTTCAGACTTCAGGCCTCCAGAACTGTGAAAGAATAAATTTGTTTTAAGGCACTCAGTTCGTGGTAATTTGGCAACTCTAGGAAACTAATATACAGATGCAAGAATTACAGTGTACATCTCATCAGAAACTATGGAGAAAAAGAGTGTGAAGTGAAATATTTAAAGTATTGAAAGGAAAAAAATCCACCAACTTAGAATTCTATATCCAGCAAAATTGTTCTTCAAAAGTGAAGAGAAGATAAACTTTCTCACACAAACAAAAACTGAGGGAATTCACTGCCCATATATGTACCTTGCAAAAAAAATGTTAAAAAGTTCTTTGGGCAGAAGGGAAAATATACAGGTCAAAAACTTGGATCTATATAAAGAAAGGAAGTGCATTAGAGAAGCAAAACATGAAGAAGAAATAAGATGATTTATTTTTCCTATTCTTAATTGACCGGATAACTGCCTAGTAACAATGTGCTGGGTGATTATAGCCTATGCATAAAAAATGAATAACAGCAATGTCATAAGGGATGGGTGGAAGGAATTGGGAATGCTCTTTAATTAAAACATATACACTATATGTGAAGCAGTTTCATGTTATTTGAAGGTGAACTTGAATTTTTAAAAATTTTTAATATTATAAACTAGGGAAACCATTAATTTTTTAAAAGTTTGATCAAGAAAAACAAATACTGTATAATCTCACTTTTATGTGGAATCCAAAAAAACCACACTCAAAGAAAAAGAGAACAGATTGGAGGTTGCTGTGACAGGGTGGGGAAGGGTGTGGAAATCCGTAAAGGTGGTCAAAGGATACAAACTCAGTTATAAGACGAATTAGTTCTGGGAATGTAACACACAGCATGGTAACTATGTTAACAGTACTGTATTATATATTTGAAAGTTGCTAACAGTAGATTTTAATGGACTGGAGAACTCGAGGTTTGGGAGGGGGCGGGGGGTGAAGGGGAAGCTGAGACAAAGCGAGAGAGTAGCACAGACATATATATGCTACCAACTGTTAAACAGATAGCCAGCGGGAAGTTGTTGTATAACAAAGGGAGTTCAACTCGAGGATGGAAGATGCCTTAGAGGACTGGGACGGGGAGGGTGGGGGGGACTTGAGGGAGGGTGGGGGGGAGTCAAGGGAGGGAGGGAATACGGGGATATGTGTATAAAAACAGATGATTGAACTTGGTGTACCCCCCAAAAAATAATAAATAATTAAAAAAAAAAGTTCTCATCACAACCAAAAAAGAAAAAATTGTAAGCATATGAGGTGACAGATGTGTTACACAAACTTTATCACGGTAATCATTTTGCAACATATATGTATATCATAGTATTACACTGTATACCTTAACCTATGATATTATATGTCAAATACACATCAATAAAGCTGGGGGGGAAGAAGTATATTTGATATACTAAGAGATGGAATGATTAAAAGAGAGGATGAAATGTAATCATAATAAATACTCAAAATCAGAGAAGGCAGAAAAAGTCGAGAAAAAAAAGAAATGTAGAATAAATGAAACAAAGAGAAAACAGCTACAAATATAGTAAATATTAATCCAACTATATCAACAATCACTTTAAATGTGAACGCTCTATATACACAAGTTAAAAGACACAGACAGTCAAAGTGATAGAAAACAATATCCATTCACATTTCGTCCACAAGAAATTCATTTTAAATATAAAGATTCAGATAGACTAAAAGTAAAGATATGGAAAAATTATACCACATTAACAATAATAAAAAAAAGCTGTTGTAGCTGTATTAATTTCACAGAAGCTGACTTTAGGACAAGATAAATCATCAGGGATACAGAGGGGCACAACATAATGAAGAGAAGTCAATTCTTCAAGAAGATATAAAAATGTTAAATGCATATGCAACTAAAAACAAAGTGTCAGAATATGTGAAGCAAAATCTGATAGAGATGAAAGGAGAAATAGACAAATCCACTATTATATTTGGAGACTTCAATACCACTCTGTCAGTAATTGATAGATCAAACAGGCAGAAAATCAGTAGGGAAACAGGTGACCTGAACAGCACTATCAATCAACTTGATCTACTTGACATTTATAAAATACTCCAACCAGCAACAGCAGAATACATATTACTCTCAAGTGACATAAAACATTTATCAAGATAGAACAAATTCAGAACCATCAAACAAACCTAAAAAAATAGAAATTATATGGTTTGTTCACAAACAATGGAATTAAACTGAAAAATCAGTAACAAGGAGGTAGTTAGTGTATCCCCAAAATATTTGGAAATGAAATAACATACTTCTAAATAATTTGTAGGTTAAAGAAAAAAGCCCAAAGAGAGATTAAAATATATATATATTTTAACCTAAGTGAATATGTGCTTAACAAAGTTGTAAAGAAAGCAGAGAGAAAAACGAGTAAAAAAAAAAAAAAATCAATGAAATTGAAAACAGGAAAATAATAGAGAAAAATCAACAAAACCCAAAGTTGGTTCTTTGCAAAGATCAATAAAATTAATAGACTTCTAGTCAGGCTAACCAAGAGGAAAGAAGACAGAATTACATTTCCCATTTCATTTCTGATATAGGAATCATTATTTCTGATCCCAGGGATATTAAAAGAAAAATTATGAAATACATCAACATGTATACTATATTTGGCAAAGCTGTCCTTCAGAAATGAAGCAACATAGCCTTTCTCAGACAAAAAAGTTGAGGGAGCTCATTACCACTAGACCTGCCTTGCAAGAAATACTAAAGGGAGTTCTTCAAGTTGAAATGATATAATCACATATACAGAAAACCCTAAATCATAACCAACAACAAAACTGTTAGAAATAATAAACAAACTCATTAAAGTTGTGCCACGGTGACAAGCTTGGGTTGCTGTCTTCTACCCTTGGTTTGATATAGATGGATTTGGGTCAATAGAGGGAGAAGGCCAACTCAGTGCCAGGAATCAACCTGATGATCCTGAGAGAGGATGAAGAACTCCCACCACAGAAGAGACTGGTCCCCAGGCGCATCCCACCCCAGCTGTTAGCCTTGGGAGACTTCGGGGCACAATGGCCAGATGTGGCAGACCCTGACATCCACCAAGAGATGGGATACATTTACAGGGAGGTGAGGGCTTTGATGTGAGGGGGAGCACTCAGGTCGGCTGAGGGAGGACCCCTAGGCCCTGTTAAGCATGAAGGTGAGGACACTTATGGAAGGCTGAATTATCCGCCCACCCCAGACAGAGGGGAAATGCACTCAAGGCCCCAAGCAGGAGTGTAAGGAAGAGGTGCCACCACCCGTACCCTCTTCATTTCTATGGTGGGCATCTCGGGAGAGAAGGGCCTTGTGAAGGCAGGGGGTGCGGGTCTTGTGGAGGATGATGGTGACCCCAACCCAGAACACACAGGGAGGCATGCAGCAGAACGCCCCCCCCCCCCCGTCAGCTTTGGTGGACCCCACACAGGCCGGTCAGGTGGAGGCCCCGCCTCACTCCCATCTTGGGGAGGGAAGGCTCCTGATCTGAGGGGTGAGGTCTCAGGTGGACCAAGGCAGGGCACTCAGCACAGGAATCAAGGTGAAACCTGAAGGGTTTTCCCAGCAGGATTCCTCTGATGGGTAGCAGAGGGAGGAGCCCAGGCCCCACCAGTGTCAAGGTGAGGATCCAGAGGGAGGAGGGCAGCCCCTCAGCCTATAGCCTACGTAGGTGGCCCCTTCTGCCCCTGCGGTTCTCCCCTGGAGGCCCCACGGAAAGCGTTCCGGATGTGAGGTGTCCTGACTTCCGCCCTGGCAGCTGAGGGAGCCAGAAGTCGTTGGTTCGAGCTGGTCGGTTGGACTCGCGTGGCAGAGGCAGAGGTGAGGCCGGGGAGGAAGGCCCGGGGTGGGGGGACAGGGGGTCTCTCCGCAGCTCCCGTCCCGCCCTGCGCGTTGCCCCGGGGCAGCCCAGGCCTGGCCTCGGCTGTGTTTTCCCTGGGCCTCCGTGCAGGGAGGGTCGGGGCCCGGGGCCTTGTCCGTTGGGGCTGAACTCGGGGCAGAAAAGGGGGTGTCCCGGCTCTGCCGGGTGTGAAGGGGGACCCTCATGGGGGGCTGAGGGGGCCTCCCAGTCCGGACCGTGGGGCCCGCGGACGCCCGCACCGCCCAACTCTCAGCCCTGAGCCGACCTGGGGCGGGGGGGATGGGGAGGGGCCCTCCTTGTCTCCTGACTTCTTTGTCTGGCCCCCCAGGGCGGTGGTGGCCGTGGGCTGGGGGTGGGGGCGGCCTCGGGTGCAAAGAGGGGAGGGAGGCCGCCCCGTCGGGGGTGACTGTGAAACTGTGAGGATGTACGAGGGGACCTTCCGCAGGCGTGGAGCCCCGCAGACCCCGCTCCGCCCGCGCCATGACCCTGGGAGGACTCAGGCCGCGGTGCTCGGTGCTCGGGAGAGGTGCCCCTTCGTTGCCTCAGGACGCGGTGGGGCTGCACTCCGGGGAGAGAGGCCTTGGCCTGAGGGGCGACGGGGCTACCTTGAGCGGGGCCGGAAGCTACCCACCGCGGAAGAGATGCTGTTCAGGCCCTGCGCTCAGCTTTGGGGGCCCGGGTCCCGTCAGGCAGAGGCGCCCCTAGTGCTCTGTTCTCTTTTCCAGGCGCTCCCGGAAGCCGGGCCTGAAGGGAAAGGGGCGGTCCTGTCGGGAGGAAAGGCGAGGGGTCGTGGGTGCGCCACCACAGAGCCTGGCGGAACCTACACAGGGACTCCCTCTGCTCCCTCCTGGCAGCCCGGTGACCCCGGGAAGAGCCAACAGGCCCATCTTCCCTTGTCTCCCCCATTTCCTCATCCGAGGGTCTCAGAGCCGTGAGAGCCTCGGTCTGAAGGGCCCTCCAGGCTGGAAGGTGAGGAGCTCCAGGTGGGTTGAGAGGACCAGGAGGCCCCGCGGGGACCTGCCCTTCTCTCCCCTCAGAGGCCCAGGCGGTGCTCGGGTGCCACTGCCGCTTCCATCCTCCCGGTCCCCTTCCCCAGAGGCTCTGGGATATGGTGGCCTTCACACGCAGGAAGCCCCCGTAAGTCAGTGTAAAGGAGGGTTTTGGGCCCGACAGGAATGGGTGTGGACACCTCGGGAGGACAGAGGGTGGCTGGCAGGCCAGGACGCAGAGGGAGCTGTGCAGACACCGCACCACCCCTGCTATCGGCCCCGGAGACCGCGCAGACCTGCCAGGCAGAGGCCCGGCCTCCTGCCCTTATCGGTGGTCCCTGTGAGATGGCCATCGTGGTCTGAGGGATTCACATTCGGATCCGCAGAGGGAGGAGCCCCAGCCCTGCCGGGAGTGGAGGTGTGGACACACATGGTAGGACAGGGAGGCTGTGGAGAGACGGGTCTCTGGCCGTGTCCTGCTCCTGCTGTCAACCCGGGGAAACCCCCAGGTAGAGCTGTTCCAGTCCCCTGCGCCCCCCACCCCGCTCCCTTGTCTGGTCTCTGAGAGACAGAGCCTGGGCCTCAGGGATGCGGCCGCAGGTCAGCTGAAGGGGAAGAACGCACTTCCACCTGCTGGTCTCGCAGGGCTCAGTGCAGTGGAGGGATGAGTCTCAGGTTCTGCCAGGAGTTAACTGGAAGATGGAGAACGTGGTGGCGCCCGGCCCCTGCTGAAGAACAGATGCCCCTGCTGTCAGCCATGAGAGCACCCAGGGCGTGGTGGTTGAGTGTAGTACCCCTTCACTTCCTCCTTTGCTATCTCAGGGAAGTGAGGTCTTGGTTTAAGGACGGTGACCTCAGGTCAACAGAGGGAGGAGTCCCAGGCCTTGCCAGGCCTCAAGATAGGGACTGTGATGACCTCCCTATTCCAGGAGAGTGGGATCCCCAGAGTTCATCTGGCCCTTACTGTCACCCCAGGGAGGCCCTGGGCAGGTGTGGCCAAATCCAGTGCAGCTTTATTTCCTCTTCTTGGTCTGAGGAATGTGAACTCTTGTTCTGAGTTTTGTCTCAGAGCAGCAGAGGGGTGGGATGCAGGCCTGCCTGGCTAGGAGAAAGATGAGAACTGTGAGTGAATATTGATGGGACCATCCACGTTGGAATGGTGGGGACATCACAAAGTCTGGGCTTCCCCCTCTCGGTGCTGGGGGTTGCTGGGCAGGATTATGATTGCAGTCTCCAGCCTGAGGTGCTTCTCAACTCCTCTTATAGGGATTCAAGTAATCCCAAGGGTGAGGGCCTTGGTCTGAGACATGTGTCCTTGGGTCAGCAGAGCAGAGAAAGCCCAGGCAGGGCCGGGAGTCCATCAAGGTGAGGACCTTGAATATCTCCCAGTGGACCCACCCACACCAGAACAGAAGTGACACCACAGTGCCTAACCTTGCACACACTACTGTCTTACCTGGAATCTGCAGGCTGAGTGGGCTGGTTACACCCTGAGGAGCTTTCTCAGGTCCTCCCATTGGTTCTTAAGGCACAGACTGGTCAGGAAGACAGGAACCCCACCCCCACCGCCACCAAGAGCACTATCTAAGGGAAGAGCTGTTAAGATGGCCTTGGTCAGAGCTGACCAGCTTGAGTTTCTCACACTCTTTTTCTCTCCCTCAGATCAATTGGCCCCCATCAATACCTCCTGCCCACACCCCTACCTGCTGCCCTCAACACGGGTCATGATGCCTCACAGTCAGAAGAGTCAGTGTGACAAATCTGAAGTAGGCTTTCAGGCTGAAAAAGAGGCTCAGAGCCAGGCAGATGCACAGGTTCCTGTAGCTGAGGCTGCCGCCTCCTCGCTCTCTGCTTTGATCCAGGGCACCCCAGAGGTTGTGCCTGCTGCTGGAACACAAAGTGCTCCCCAGAGTTCTCAGGGAGCCTGCTCCTCCTCGACTGCCACTGAAGCCATTCCATTGAGCAAATCAAATGAGGGCTCCAGTGGCCAAGAAGAGGATCCAAGCACCTCCCAGGCTTCCGAGTTCTTGTTTGTTGATATGCTAAACGAGAAGGTGACTGAATTGATGCAGTTCTTGAGTGCCAAGTATGTAACAAAGGAGCCCATCACAAAGGCAGAAATGCTGAGGAATGTCATCAAAGAGTACAAGCATCTCTTCCCTGTGATCTTCCTCAGAGTCTGTGAGTACATGGAGATTGTCTTTGGCTTTGAAGTGAAGGAAGTGGACCCCATCAGTCACTCCTATGTGCTTGTGAAGATGCTAGACCTCACCTACGATGGGATGCTGAGTGATGACCAGGGCATGCCCAAGACCGGCCTCCTGATGCTTGTCCTGGGCGTGATCTTCTTGGAGGGCAACCGTGCTCCCGAGGAGAAAATCTGGAGAGTGCTGAATATGGTCGGGGTGTATGTTGGGCAGAAGGATTTCATCTGTGGGGAGCCCAAGAAGTTCATCACCAAAGAGTTGGTAGAGGAAAAGTACCTGGAGTACCAGCAGGTGCCCAACAGTGATCCTCAACACTATGAGTTCCTGTGGGGTCCCAGGGCCTATGCTGAAACCAGCAAGATGAAAGTTCTAGAGTTTTTTGCCAAGGTTTCTGGGGCTAGCCCCACTGCCTTCTCATGCTGTTATGCAGAAGCTTTGAGAGATGACAAAGAGAGAGCCCAGGCCAGAGCTGCTGGCGAGGATGATGATTCTGCCATGGCCAGTGGAAGCTCCAGTGTCATGTCCAGCAGCTTCTCCTGCTCTGAGTGAAGTCAGAGGAAGATTCTCCACTCTGTGTTTGAAGAGGGCAATTAAGGTTCTACATAGTGGAGGGCTGAATTGCAGATTTTATCTTCTTTTGCCCTTTTTTGATATTTTTCAAATGTTCTTCCTCCTAAAAGGCTTTTAGCTTTAGAGTCTAGTTTTGTGAATGACATTGGTCACATATTTAGTGATGTTTTTCAGGTTTTAGAATAAGAATTTTGCTATTCTGTAAAACAAATTGGGAAATCTTTCATCTTATTTTGTGATCTAGAACAGGATAACATGGCATTGGAATAGGAATTTCCTTAGAAACATGCAAGAGCCTAGCAATAAAATAGATGGAATCAACAAATAGAAGAAAAAAATGTAAAAGATGGTCATCCTAAGAATCCTGTATCCCATAAAGTCTGTTGTTTTGTGAAATTAAAGACATACACCTGGATTTGCTTGGCTAATTAAACAGTGTATGAGAAATTAAATCTTAATAAATGAGAGTCCTGGCTCACTGGCTCATTTCTGCTTATAGATGGATCTTATAGGTGAGAGAAAAGCCTAGAATGGAAAACTGCTCCTGGCAGTTCCTCTGGGATCATGGAGAAACAGATCCTAGTCTCCACCTGGAGCAGGTGGGGCAGGTGTCCTGCCCTCCTATCCCCATGCCGCTGAACACAGTGCACAGACTTGGTGTTCTATACACATCATCTGCAAGGATTTCCTGAAAAGCTGATATTTCTTTGAAGTAGTGCCCAGAGGCTGACACTTCTTCCCTGGCCTGGGTGAGCCACAGCCCACACCACTGAGAGGACATTTTAAGTTATCTTGAGTGTAATTTGGCCAACTGTAAGCAAGGGCTAGATTTTTGGTGGGGGTAAAATGAATAAAATGGTCATTTGGATGGAAGAGCAGCTGGGAGGGAGGAAAGGAATTAGTCCTTGACTCAAATTCTGGGAGCTCTGAGTTGCATTCAACTCCCAATTGAACTTCAACTCCCACTGAAGACCTCCCATTATCCGAATTAAAGATTATATCCACTAGGAAGGAAATTTTACTGAGTTTTATTTAAAAAGGAGCATTTGGGGCTCGCTTGTTTTGTGTCCTAGAGTGCTGTGTATTCTCTGAGATGCCATAGAGCACACACACACAATCCCAGGAGAAAGTGATAGAGTCTAGGGTCAAAATCATATTAGAATTACTGCTATTATTAAAGATCCATTAAATGCCACACCATGTGCTTGACTTACCTTACATATTGGGTTGGCCAAAAAGTTCGTTCTGGTTTTTTCTGAATGAACTTTTTGGCCAACCCAGTGCATTCCAGCAGTCCTGCAAGTCAGGGCTTATTAAACCCACTTCACAAATGAAGAACCTAAGGCTCATATTGGCCACTTGGCCACGGACCCAATATCACGTGTCCAGTAAGTGACAGAGCTGGGACTGGATCCCTCTGAAGTCATCGAGGTCCAGGCTGTCCCCACTCCTCCCAGCCTAAGGCAGACCTTTTGTCTCTAAGTTCATTTTTCTTCCAAGTACTGCATTATGGCAACAAAAAGAAGGGCCCTGTGTCCAAGGTACTAAAAGCAGGCCTAAAGAAGGAAGGTGATGATGAGAATCAAATTGGATTTGGGGATTGTCTGTGGGCTTATTTACCTCTGGTCCTCCTGCCTGAGTCCCAGAGCTCCTTGAGAGCTGACTGCCCAGGTTCTGGCACTTTTGTCTGGGTCCAGCACTTTCCTGCATTACATACCCTTCCACTGGTCTTCCTTCACGTGCCCTCCTGTCCGACTCTGGAGCCTGGCCTGCTGACCAGCTCGTCACTTTCTCTTCTCTGAACACTGTGCCCTGTTCCCAGTGGAACAGCCCCAAATACTGCATCAAAGTTATTTTAATTTGTGTCTCATATTTTCTCATTAGGTTAAGCAGAAAATTAACTTAATCCCTCACTCATATAAAGCTGGATTTTTGCAGTGATGTCCTGAATAAAGAGATTCCTCTGGGCATGATTTAAAAGTCTGAAATGTCAGCAGGACCTTTCCCCCTCTACTTTGAGAAGCAAGGATTTGGCCAGAGTGACCAGGACCCAGGGAAGGAGACCAGACAGGACACTTTCAGTCAGTGAGGGTCATTGAGAGCATCCTGGCAAGAGCGATTGCTAGAGTCCAGGAGAGAGACCACATACAAAACCAAGTCCAGAGGTTCCCAGGCAGGCTGGTGGTCAGGACTCTGAGTCCAGAGTTCAGGGTCCAGAAGGAGAGATGGTGGGGAATCTGGGTGGGTGATATTGGACACCTTGTAAGAATAGGCTGGGAAATCTCGGCATCCTCATGACCAGCTAGAAGTTCCAGTGTGGTCTGAGTGGGTAGGTCAATTGGAGGAGGAGTGGACCAGCAACGTGCCAAATACCACCCCCACCTCAGAGTTGCCTCTATGTCCTGTCAGGAAGAGCACAGCTGCTCCCCTGCATCATTTGGGTGAGCCACATTTCTTGACACCTCTAGTGGTCCAGTGCACCCTTGCCAGTGCCCCAGGGCTGGGAGCTGTCTTGATGCCTGCTGGAGGCTGGGATGTTGCCCCTGTGTACAGTGGATGCCTCCATAGAAACTGGGGCTATGTGACTAGGTGGGGTTGGTGACCAACATGTGCCAGTTGAGATGGGCCAGGGGAACCAATGAAGAGTGGAAGGCAGTGCACAGCCGCAAGGAGGGGGCAATTGGAGTGGCAATCCCTGAGACTAATCACCTCAGAGGCTCTGCCGCTAAAGGCCTGGGTGTGGACATGCATTGAAAATGATCCACGGATTCTGAGCTGTTGGGACACTAGAGGATGGGTGTCCTGTGGCTATGACTGCTGGTCTATGTTGCCACCAGTTTCTGTCTGGGATAGAGGATTGGCCTGCATTATCTTCCCAGGCAATAAACTGGGGTATCATAGAACTTAACTCATTTGCTTTCCATTTCTTAGAGATCACTGTCCTTCATGGCCTGATGTCCAATCAGTTAAAAATTGTTTCACATATTTCATCTGTATTTTTAGGTATATCACGTAGGAGTTCAATTCCTCTTATTCCATTGTGGCCAGAAGCAGAAGTCCTGTAATCCAAATTTTAAATCTAAATTTGCTAGGCATGACTAATGTCCCAAAATTTCAATCTTATTCAAATTAAAACCAGGATTGAAAGGCTATGGGACACATTTATGTTAATATAGACATACATACAGCTAGGAGAATATACAGCAAAATGTCAACAATGTATTTCTCTGTTAGTGGAAATATAACTGATTTCTTTATTTTCTTATTCATGGTTTGAAAAATTTCCAACATTTTTGAAACATATGAATTACCTTTATAATTATAAATATTTTAAAATGTGATTTTGACTGCCAAAAATAAATACACATCCTCTAGATGGTTTGTTTGCAAAAAATTAATCAACCTCTTGCTGCATTTTACCCAGCCTCTGGAGTGCCTACTGCTTGTTTGACTAGAAAGAAAAAGAAATGCAATCCAATTAGTAAGCTATGTGTAGCCATCCAACTTCCCTGATACTTTCAAAGACAGTGCTGCACAGATAAGAACTGATCTCCTTTTTAAAGCCCTTTATCCAGAAAAAGTATTAACTTATATTTTAAAAGGGAAAATTATATTTACATCTAAATCCTATTCTCCATGATACGATTGGATCCAATATTTATATGAAGGACAGTATTCAGGCAATTTACGGAGGAGGAATTATAATTATCACATTCATTACTATGAGTGTTGTTTATATGTCTCTTGTCAGAGCTCAGAATAAATAAATCATGTTATTTTAAAAATACGTTCTTCAGTCATTACTGCATTAATTCCAAGTTGTGTCTGAAAATGCACTTTTTTTTTATGATTGACGCAACATTTTCATTAGAATGTTTACCATTTTCTTTCACAGGCTATTATCAACACACAGTTTCTCAACACATGATTATCTTTCACAGAGTAAATATCATGTAAAAAGTGCTGTAATTGATAATTTTGACAATCTTCTCTACTGTATATGTTGTGTGCTTTGTCATTAGCTGTATTTCATGTACTCATTTTCTACACTCCACTATTTTAATGGTTTCATTCACACACTGCCCTAACAAAGCCATTAATGATTATTGATATGATTCAATATTACTTGTGTGACTTAGGATATTGTCATCACTGTATTATTTGTACTTTGTTGTTTACTTTCCTTTATTCCTTTCTTTCTTCCTCACGTGAACATTTTCTCTTTATTGGACCATGGCCGACTTTCTGGAACTAATCAGTCCCTGAGTTTTACCAAGTGATTTTGATTCAAATATATTTCTATGGATTTTTCAATTGTAAAATATATACACATTATTTATTTGCAATCGAATAATCTTACAATACTTTTATTTTTCCATTTTTAAAATGTAGGTTCACATTCTCCAAAAAAATGGATGCAGGTGAAACTATACTTAAATTTAAGAAAAAAAAATAATAAAGATGTAAGTGAATTAATAAGTACCAGTAACTTTGCCAATACTATTTTTTACCAATATCATTTAAAAAATTGGCTAGCATTTTCCTCTTGCAAAATTAAAACTGTTCCTAATTTTCCCACGTTATCACTTTGTTTCCTTTATATGCATTTGCTCTAGATCTAAATAATTTGATCACTATTCTACACTTTTAAACAATTACAAGTTACTACTATAAGACATTTATTCATTTATATGATTATAAGTATCCTGTCATGTTTGCCCTTTCTGCAAACTCCTAGATTATATGTCATTTTCTCTATATGTACAGTTTCTGCCACTTAAGGTTACTGAGAAGTTAAGAGTCTGCAACCTGGAAGAGGACTTTCACCAGAACCCAGCCATGCTAGTACCATGATCTCACCCTTCTAGACTTCAGAACTGTGAGACATATAGTTCTGTTGTGGATAAGTCATTCAGTTTATTGTATCTTGTTATAGGAGCCTAAGCTGACTAAGACAGTGTCCAAAACCATTGTTTTATGTCTTTTTAAAAAATTCTCAGATATTTCAGCTTCTTTGATGTTCTCAACGGATCAGTTTTTGTTCCACTGACATTATTTATTGTTTTTCAAATTTCAATTTCATTGGTTTTTGCTCTTATCTATATTATTGCTATCATTCTTCTTGCCTTGGGTTTAATTTACTTTTATAATTTCTCAAGGTAGGAGCTGATTTATCAAATTGAGTCTTTTCTTCCTTTCTAATATAAGCATTTAATGACATGTTTCCCACTTAGCACTTCATTAGCCAAGTCCCCAAAATTGTGATATGGTGTATTTAGATCTTCATTCAGTTCAAAATATTTTCTAATTTCCTTCAATAATTTATTTTGAAGCTTGGGTTAGTAAAAATGTGTTATTTAATTTCCAAATATCTGGGAACATTAATGATATTAAAAAAATATTGAGGGGCTTCCCTGGTTAAGAATCTGCCTGCCAATGCAGGGGACACAGGTTCAAGCCCTGGTCTGGGAAGATCCCACATGCCACGGAGAAACTAAGCCCATGCACCACAACTACTGAGCCTGCACTCTAGCACCCATGAGCCGCAACTAATGAGCCCATGCTCTGCAACTAGTGAAGCCCGCGGGCCTAGAGCCTGTGCTCTGCAACAAGAGAAGCCACTGCAATGAGGAGCCTGCGCACCGCAACTAAGAGTAGCCCCCGCTCATCGCAACTACAGAAAGCCCACGCAGCTCAGCAGAGCCAATAAATAAAAAATAAATAAATAAAATTTAAAAATATATATATTGAGGCCTTAAATGCTAGAGTGAGGAGTTTGTACCTAATGTGTTGAGCAATGGAGAGCCTTGATGATTTTTGAGATGTATACTGACATGATCTGAGCTATGTTTGAGGAAAGACAATCTTGAGGGATAGAATGGATTGGAGGCAGGAAGTAGGGAGGTAGCTAAGAGTCAGCTACTTATTCTGGCCAACTGTGCCAGATCATGCACTTATATTTATTGAATTTCTATTTCTGAAAGACCATTTCTCTAAGTATTCAAGTCACTTTGAATTTAAATCCCAATTTAAATGTACTAGCAAATTTACTAGTTAGTGTCATCTGCAAACCTAATTAGCACATACTTTATCTACATGAATGACTGGTTTAACCATTACCATGGCCAAGACAGCCAAATTGCTCAATTTGGGCTAAAATAGTTGTTAATGGAATAGATATTTGCATTTAATATATGTGTTTTAAACTATAAGTAATTGCTACTTAGCAACTTAGAACCTAAAATGTAATTGATAATTAGTATGAAATCAGAATCTTATAAATTTCTGCCTAATTATTCTGAATCATATATCTAGATGTCTGGTTGCTATATATTTTTACAAGGTTTTCATGCTTTTTTAAACCAAAGCATTTATTTCAACAAATCTCTTGGAATTTACCAATACTGTGGAAGTAGAATAATTGGCACCCAGCACGTGTGACTTAAAAGGTAAGCGTGATTAAGTTGGGCTGGGCTCATAAAACAGCATTACATTCTATTCAGCAAAGATTCTGCAGTTTAAAAGATTTTCGTTATTTTTTCAGTATAGTTAAATATCACAACATCCATATTGTTAAGGCAGGAAGTTGGAGTAATCTCTTGAAGATATACAAGGAAATAGGAATAATTGCTTGCCATGAATGGGAGAAAGGCAAAGCACTTGAAGCCACGGCCTGCAGTTAAAAGAATCTGGTCGGCCTTTCGCTTTCCCTTACTTGGCTCTTCACAGTCAGGGGAGGAGAAACTCTTGAATCATGAATTGGAAATACAGCACTCATTCTGAAGTCACATAGCAGCTTTCAAAGAACACCACAGAACTTTGTCAAGGACATCCTTTTTGCCCTTCCCTTCAATGTTGCTTTCATTATGACTGTGGCTCTTAATGTTCTGGAGTACAGATCCTTTTCAGAATCTGATGAAAGTAGGGGAAAAGGGAAATTTTGCCCAAAAAATCCCCTCCTATGTGCATAAATCTCATAATTTTGTCTATAATTTCAGAAGGCTGATAGATTCCTCCCTGTTTGGGGTTTGTGTTCCCCAAAAGATATGTTGAAGTTCTAACCTCCAGAACCTGTGACCTTTTTTGGAGAAAGTGTCTTTCCAGATGTAATCAAGCCATTAGGATGGGCTCTAACCTGATATGATCGGTGTCCTTACAAAAGAGGGAAAACAATGTGAAGACACAAACACAGAGGGAAAATGACATGTGAAGACAAAGACAGAGATTGGAGCGATGCACCTATGACCCATGGAACACCAAAGATCACGAGCTTCACCGGAAGCTAGAACACAGCATGAAACAGATTCTCCCTAGAACACTCACAAGAAGCCAACAATGCTGACACCTTGATTTCAGACTTCTGGCCTCTAGAACTGTGAGCCAATAAATTTCTGTTGTTTTTAGCTATCCAGTTTGTAGTACTTTCTTTTGGCAGCTCAAGAAAACTAATACAGATTTTGATACCAGGAAGTGGGTTGCTACTGTAACAAATAACTAAAATATAGAAGCAGATTTGGAATTGGATAATGGGTAGAGGCTGGAAGAATTCCTAACTGTTGATTTTTTTTTTAAAAAAGGCCTAGATTGACCTTAAGAGAGGATGGTAAAAATATGAGCCTTAAAGGCACTTCTGGTGAGGACTTAAAAGGAAATGATGAATGCATTATTGAGCCCTGAAGGAAAAGTAGTCCGTGTTACAAAGTGGCAGAAAACTTGTTTGAATTGTGCTTTGCTGTTGGGTGAAATGTAGAACTTATAAACTATAAACTTGCATATTTAGCTGAGAAAATTTTTGAAGTATGGAAGATACAGCCTGATTTCTTTTTACTGTTCATATTAAATTGTCAGAGTAGGGACTTTCTTGGTGATCCAGCAGTAAAGAATCCACCTTGCAGTGCAGGGGATGTGGGTTCAATCCCTGGTTTGGGAACTGAGATCCCACATGCCTTGGCGCAACTAAGCCCGAGTGCTGCAACAACTGAGCTCCTGTGCCTCAACTAGAGAGCCCAAGTGCTCAAACTACAGAGCCCATGTGCCCTGGAGCCTGCACGCCACAACTAGAGAAGAGAAAAACCCACACGCCACAACTAGAAAGAAGCCTGCAAGAGTAAAGACATAAATTAAGGAATAAATTACTAAGCAAAAAGCAAACAGCACTTAATGATTTGGAAAATTCCCAGTCTATCTGATATGATGATCTGGAAACAAGGCCAAGGGTGTGGCTGAACAACTCTTGGCTAAATTGATTAGGTGTGTGCTTTGTGGATCCAATCAACCATCTCAGCAAAAGTCAGCAATAGGAATGTGGTGATCCCAGAAAGATCTGGGAGAAACCCCATGTCAAATGGTGTGAATTCCCTTGACATTCATGAAAGACAGAAAAGGTTTTTGAGAAGTATACCAACATGGCATTGCTAGGCTAGATTGATAGGGACAGAGGTGGGACAAAGTGAAGGAAGCATGACTCTAAGGGCAGAGCCATAGATGCAAAGGCCAGAGAGAGCACAGGCCGAGGGGCCAGAGTGGCCACCTCCTTGTTTCCAGAGGATAGGGCTGCTGCCCAGGGCTAAGAGGGCAGAGCATCAAGTCACAGAGAATTATTCGTAAGCCCTGGAACCTAGTGAAATTTGCCTTGCTATGCTGTGAACTTACTTTAATGGCAGCTTTGTTTTTCTTCCAATTTCTCCCTTTTAGAATAGGATGTCTATTTTTTTTTCAATATATTGATTCTTTTTTTTTTTTTTTTTTTTTTGGCCGTGCCACGCAGCATACGGGATCTTAGTTCCCTGACCAGGGATGGAACCCAGGCCCCCTGCAGTGGAAGCGTTGAACCACTGCACCACCAGGGAAGTTCCTAGGATGTCTATCTTAAGCCTGTTCTATAATTGTATCTTTGAAGCAGATAATTTCTTTTCCAGGTTTCACGGGTCTATAGACGGAGAAGAATTTTGCCCCAAGATGGACCATACTCAGAGTCTCACCCATAACTTATTTAAATGGCGTTATATGATAAGATTTGGGACTTTCATTGATTATACTTATATGATATTTTGGCTTAAAGTTGGTGGTGGAATGGGTTAAGACTTTGGGGGATACTGGGATGGGATTAATGTATTTTGTACATGGGAGTTATATGAATTTGGGGGGTACAAAGGGAAGATTGTTATGGGTTGAATTGTGTCCCCCCAAAAGATATGTTGAAGCTCTAATTTGCAGTATCTGTGAAAGTGACTATTTGGAAATAGGTTCTTTGCAGATGTAATCAAGTCATTATTGTGAGCTTGAATCCAATATGACTGGTGTCCTTAAAGGAAATGATGTGAAGACACAGATACAGGAAGAATACCATATAAAGGTGGAGTCAGAGATTGGAACAAGGCATCTACAAGCCAAGGACTACAAAGGATTGCTGGCCATCCCTGGAAGCTACGAGAGGAGCACGGAGCAGATGCTCCCTCAGAATCCTCCTAAGGAACCAACCCTGCTGACCTCATGATTTCAGATTTCTAGCCTCCAGAACCAATTTCTACTATCTCAAACACCCAGTTTACCCAGTTTCTAGTACTTTGGCCAGCCCTAGCAAACTAACATGCCCACCCTCAGGTCCCATCCATATATTTTTTAAGCAACCCGTGAAACCCAGGATCCTTCCATTTTCGGGTATTTGTTCAGCAGCCAGACCTAGCAGCAAGATGTCTTGAGCACAGTATAAAGCAAATGTTGCTGCAATTTCTATGACTAAAACTAGAGAATATCATACTGTTTAAGAATCATTGCATAATTTAATGAACTACTAAAGAGTATGCTTTGAAAACAGGGTAGACCGGTAGCAGAAATTTCATCCCAGTGTTCAGATTCTCCATATGACTAACCTTTGCTTACTGATTGATGAATGTGTTTACCTGTCTTCTCCACGAGCATAGAAGCGAATATCAAATTTGCAGCTGACTCACTTTTTAATGGTTATTCAAACACATTCTTTTTCAAGTGATAAGTAAAAACTTATCCTTAGTGAAATAAAATGTACGCAGTAGGCAAATAAACTTGTACCTTACCAAAGTGTTAGTGTGAGTTCCTTCTTAGGTTCTTAACTGGGATTACGTCTGTCAGCTTCCAATGCCCATAGGTCTTTGAAATATGGAAAATATATAAATTTAAAGATTTACAGGAGCATAAGTCAAAAATCAAATAATATGAGCCACTACATCGTATAGTTTTGAGGTCAAAGAAGCTGCTGAAAATTCATGAAATAGAATAGTTTCACAATGTTAAAAAAAAAAACAAAGAAAAATTTGTTTCTATTAAATTTAATTTTTCAATCTCTAGGGGAAAATATACTGTCCTATTAACTTTGAGTTTGGGGCTCTATTTTGGGAAGGGTTTTCTTCACATTTTCTTTTGTGCAC
This sequence comes from Hippopotamus amphibius kiboko, assembly GCF_030028045.1. Lineage (NCBI taxonomy): Eukaryota > Metazoa > Chordata > Mammalia > Artiodactyla > Hippopotamidae > Hippopotamus > Hippopotamus amphibius. The sequence continues at coordinate 15,476,209 of NC_080203.1, read as the reverse complement.
TGGTAAAAATATTCTTCCTGTTGGGTATAAAGAGAAAATATAACCATTAGGATCAGGAGAATCATTTATTCATCAAATATTTACTAACTATCTACTATGGATCTCTCACCAAGCTGGACAATGGCAATACAGAAACAAATAAGATGTGGTCTCTGCCCTCAAGGAATCTCAGTGACAGAGGAAGACACAAAAAATAATTACAGTATGTGATCATAAGAGAGCTATCTGATTCATTCAGGATTGGTGGGAAGGAGTGTGAAGGATGGGTACACTACAAGAGGTAGTAATTGAGTTGAATCTTAAAATTGGCAAGTGCATTACAGGGACATGTGATGGCATGGACTAACGAAAAGGTAAGAAACAGCACCTTACATGGGATACACTCATACTAAAAAAGCATTCATTGTTTATTTGAAATTCAGATTTAACTGGGTGTCCTATATTTATATTTTCTAAACCTGGCAACTCTTTGCGTGAACTGAACACATTTCTGTGTTGCTGGAATTGCAAGTCAAAGTCAGGGGTTGTGAGAGACGGAGTTGGAAAGGTAGGCAGATGTAAGATCATGAAAAACTAGGTTTGCCAAGTCAGACAGCTTGTACTTAGTTTTGAGAACAGTAGTGAGCCATTGAAAAGTCATCAGCAGAAGAGTCATACAGTCAGACTTCTCTTTTATTTTTTAATTTTTTTAGAATATTATTATTATTATTATTATTATTATTTTGGTTGCATTGTGTCTTTGTTTCTGCACAGGGCTTTCTCTAGTTGCAGTGAGCGGCGGCTACTCCTCACTGTGGTGTGCAGGCTTCTCATTGCTGTGGCTCCTCTTGTTGTGGAGCACAGGCTCTAGGCGCTTGGGCTTCAATAGTTGCAGCACTCGGGCTCAGTAGTTGTGACTCACGGGCTTAGTTGCTTCACGGCATGTGGGATCTTCCCGGCCCAGTGATAAAACTCGCATCCCCTGCATTGGCAGGTGGATTCTTGACCACTGTGCTACCAAGGAATTCCCCAGACTTCTTTTTTAGACAGGTTATTCTGACATCATATGGATCATACATTGAAGTAAATAAGGGTAGGGACAGACTAATGTTAGGTTAATCCAGGAGAGGTGATGAGCTTAAAGTAGTGCAGCAGTTGGGAGAGATGGAAATAAAGTGGTGGAAGAAACTTCCAGGAGTAAAATCCAGAAGTTTAGGTAGTTGACCAAATGGGCGATTGAAAGAGAGGGGGAGTCTAAGATGGCTCCAAAGATCCTGTCCTTGTGACAGGATGTATGACATGGAAAATGTAGGAGAAAGGGCAAAACTTTCAGGGAAGATGACAAGTTATACTTGGGGCATGTTTATTTAGCTGGTAGTGCTAGTGGACTAGCCAAATGGAAATGACCAAGTAGGTATCAGCGGAGTATTCTATGTCAGCAACATAGATTTGAGAATAGTCAAGATAGAGTTACAACTATAACCAATTAAGAGCCCTCTTTCTTTTTTTAATATTTATTTATTTACTCATTTATTTGGCTGTGCTGGGTCTTAGTTGTAGCATGCATGTGGGATCTAGTTCCCTGACCAGGGACTGAACCCGGGCCCCTGCATTGGGAGCATGGAGTCTTAACCACTGGACCACCAGGAAAGTCCCATTATCCCTCCTTCTTGCAGTTGGTAGAATTAAAAGTCTTCTTGAAGGACAATTGCCACTCAGTGTACTTCTTTCTAATCCTGGCTCATCAATATGCCATAAAACTCGAGGAAGGAAGATGCCTTAGAGGACTGGGGCGGGGAGGGTGGGGGGGACTCGAGGGGGGGGGAGTCAAGGAAGGGAGGGAATACGGGGATATGTGTATAAAAACAGATGATTGAACTTGGTGTACCCCCCCAAAAAATAATAATAAAAAAAAATGCCATAAAAAGATTCAGTACAATGAATACACAATCACGGCAGGACACTGTACTTACTACAAACCATGTGATAGAGGTCCTTTTTTACCTTATTTGTGGAATTATTTCATATTTAATATACCTCAATATAACATAAGATATTGTAGCTAGAAATAGGCCAATGTGTAGAAAAAGCTAACAGTCAACATTTTTGTGGAATGCATATATAATTCTCATCACAAGGTATGGCCAAACATCAACAAGATGACTTATCTGAGCCAATGTCAGCATTTATAAAAGGGAATTTCTGGCCTTTCATCCAGTTTAAAACTTCTACTCTGTAACATAGCTTTAGGTAGCCAAGGAGCTTGTTCAATTAAATGGCAATGTATAGAGTAATGTGGATGAAAAAGTAAGGTTCATATGAAGAGCGGTTTAACTTGGAGAGAAAGAACATTTATGTGCTATATAAAGCTGAGTCTTTCATTGCCTATCAAGGCTGTAAGGTATACATATCATCTAAGCATATAGGTGGATTATTGAGAACTTGTGCCAGACATAGAACTAAACAATTTACATGTTATTTTGTATAATTTTCATAGAAATCCTATGAACTAGGTATATGATCATTCTCCTTTCATTATTGAGGAAATTTAAACTCAGAGAGGTTGCTTAACATTTACAGAGAGACAATTTTCAAAGTCTACATTTGAGAATTATATATATATATAATTCATATGCACACATATATACATACATATATATGCACACAAACATATACCTGTGCGTATATACATTAACACACATATGTTTATGAAAATGTATAGCCTAGTTACTTTTTATCACTGTCAAAGTAACCATTTCTAATTTCACTGCTTGGTTCACAGTTCACATCATAAAATCTTTTTCAAAGGGTATAGTATAACATGGATTCCTCCCTCTCTGAACACTTACAAAATTAAATAATCAACATATTGCCTTGCTATATGTCAATTTACCTTCCTAGATTTAACAGCTTTTTCATTTCCACTATTTGCAGTGACTAGGAGGGGAAAAAAGGTCACTAATTCCAATGTTGGGGAGCTGTGGTAGGTCCTAAATCTGTCTTCTAAAGATTTACAGATCTATCCTTGTTGCAAATAAATGACAAAATTTCATTCTTTTTTATGGCTGAATAATATTTCATTGTATATATACAGCATCTTCTTTATCCATTCGTCCATTGGTGGGCACTTAGGTTGTTTCCATATCTTGACATTTGTAGATAAGCTGCAATGAACATTGGGTGGCATATATCTTTTAGAATTAGTATTTTCATTTTCTTCAGACTAGTACCCAGAAGTGGGATTGCTGGATCATATGGTAGTTCTATTTTTATTTTTTGAAGAACCTCCATACTGTTTTCCACAGTGACTGCACCAATTTACGTTCCCACCAACAGTGCATGAGGATTCCCTTTTCTCTACATCCTCACAAACAGTTGTCATCTCTTGTCTTTTTGATAATAGCCATTCTAACAGGTGTGAGGTGATATCTCATTGTAGTTTTGGTTTGCATTTCTCTGATAATTAGTGATGTTGAGCATCTTTTCATGTACCTGTTGGCCATCTGCATGTCTTCTTTGGAAAAGTGTCTATTCAAATCATTTTTTAAAAATATTTTTTCTTCTGACTCCTCCATAGTACTTCTTATAGTACTTCTTCCCACTTTTTTGCTTCACTTTTGTTTTAGAGAACTAGAAGTATTTTAAACATTATTTTTTTAGACCTTATGTCTTCAGAGAGTACCATTAAGAACCACTTTCTTTATGATGTTTGTTTGTTTTACACTAATGCATCAGGAAGAAGGCTTTACTGTTAATAGTGGAGTGGAGAGGAAGGGCACATTATGATGATCTGTGCTGGTTTCAATACTAACATAATTTATCTTTTAAACTAATCTGAGAATGAGATGAATGTAACTTTCACATTGGAAAAAATCACCAGAGGAAAAATAGCCTCAGAGATCTACAGGCAAAATAAGTTAATATGACTTTTTAGGCAAACTCTTTTCCAAAAGAATACACACACACACACACACACACACACACACACACACACATATTAATTTATTAAAAGAAATTCAGCAAAATTGCAGGATATGAGATCAACACAAAAAATTCAGTTGTAATTGTATACACCAGTAACAAACAATCTGAAACGTAAATTAAGAAAATTCCATTTATTATAACATCTAAGAGAATAAAATATGTATGAATAAATGTAACCAAAGAGGTGAAAGTCTTATACACTGAAAACTATAAAATGTTGCTGAAAGAAATTAAAGAAACTTAAATAAATGAAAATATATGTCATGTTCATGGAGTTGAAAATGTAATATTGTTAATATTCAAATACTATCAAAATCAATCTACAGATTCAATGAAATCCTGTTAAAATTTCAACATCCTTTTCGGCAGAAATGGAAAAGCTGATACTAAAATTTATATAAAATTGCAGGGGACCCTGAATACCCAATACAGTTTTGGGGGAAAACATTTCAGGGCTCACACTTTCCAATTTCAAACTTAGTACAAACCTACAATGATCAAAACAGTGTGGTGCTGGAATAAGGATAGACACAGAATTACCATATGATCCAGCAATTCCACTCCTGGGTATATACCCAAAGATTTGAAAATATTCAAACAAAAACTTGTACATAAATGTTCTCAGCCTTACTATTCACAATAGCCAAAAAGTGGAAACAACTCAATTGTCCATCAGTGGATGAGTGAGTAAACAAATGTGGTATGTCCATACAATGGGATATAATTAAGCCATAAAAAGGAATGAAGGAATGAAGGAATGATACATGCTATGATGTGGATGAGCCTTGAAAATATTATGCTGAGTGAAAGAAACCAGATACAAAAGGTCACATGTTGCATGATCCCATTTGTATGAAATATCCAGAATTGGTAAATCTATAGAGAGAGAAAGCAGATTGGTTTTGTCAGGGGCTGGGAGAAAGTTGAGTGGGGAATGACTGCTTAATGGATACAGGGTTTCCTTTTGGGATGATGAAAATGATTTGGAACTTGATATAAGTGGTGGTTGCACAATATTGTGGATGTCCTAAATGTCACTGAAATGTATGCTTTAAAATGGTCAATTTTAAGTTATGTGAATTTCATCACAATAAAAAATGAAAAGTATATAAATGCATACAGCATGTAACCTTTTGAGATCATCTGGTTTCATTCAGCATCATTCCCTTGAGATTCATCTAAGCCATCTGCCTTCTATGTCTTCAGAGAAACTGAGGAAAGGGACAAGGCCAAGCACAAAGCCAGCTAGCATGTGAAGGCATTCTCTAGCCACGTTAACATTGCTCCATTCATATTTGCGTATATTTCCACCAGGTGTGATGCCACTTACCTATCCTGTCATCTAGTCCATATTTCTCCCTCTTGTTTCTAAAGCTATAAACTCTTTACCTAATTTAGTGAGTATCAGTATTAGTTACTATAGCTGTTGTAACAAATTGCTACAAACCTAGAGGCTTAAAACAACACGAATTTATTATCTTAAAATTCAGCAGCAGAAGTCTGAAGTGTGCATGACTCAGTTAAAAAGGTATTGGCAGGGCTGCATTCCTTTTAGAGACTCCAGGGGAGACTATATCTCCTTGCCTTTTCCAGGTTTCAGAGAATACTGTCATTCCTTGCCTCAAAGTCCCTTCATCAATCTTCAGAGCATCATTCCAACCTCTCCTTCCACCATCACAGCCCCTCTCTCTCTCTGACCCTAATTCTACTACCTTCCTTTTATAAGATTGATTACATTGAACCCACCTGGATCTTTCACCGTAATCTCAGCATTGCATTTCCTTAATTTAATCACATCTGCAAAGTCCCTTTTGCTATGTAAATTAACATATTCATAGATTCTAGTGTTTAGAATGTGAACATGTTTGGACTTCCAAGGTGGCGCAGTTGTTAAGAACCTGCCTGACAATACAGGGGACATGGGTTCAATCCCTGCTCCAGGAAGATTCCACATGCTGCAGAGCAACTAAGCCCATGTGCCACAACTATTGAGCCTGCACTCTAGAGCCAGTGAGCCACAATTATTGAGCCCATGTGCCACAATTACTGAAGACTGCACGCCTAGAGCCCATGCTCTGCAACAGGAGAAGCCTCCTCAAGGAGGAGCCCGCGCACCACAATGAAGAGTAGCCCCTGCTTGCCACAACTAGAGAAAGCCCGTGTGCAGCAACAAAGACCCAACGCAGCCAACAAATAAATAAATAAACAAATAAAATACTGTTGTGATAAATATTTTAAAAAAAAGAATGTGAGCATGTTTGATTCTGCCTACTGCAATGTGTTTGTTTGTTTGTTTGTTTCTGCTGAATTCCAGACATATTGGTTCAACAGCATTCCCTTGATCTACCAGCCTAGTTAGCCTTTCAAGGCTCATCAACCAAATTCATTAATTTCATTGCAATGCATTGAATGAACTGAGTAGAAAGTACCACAATAAACTGGACATGCCAATTATCCTTGCATGTGTCTGGACACAAACAAAATGACTTCTCAAGAGTCGTAACTTTTATTAAAGTATTAATACAAACCTTGCTTACTGCTTACCACACTCTGCCTGTGTGGTAGCAATGCTTAAGATATTTTGCAGACTCAGTATACATTGATTCATGGTTCTTTCCACATCCTTTCACCGAGATACTATTTTACTGGCAGGTATTATTGATTTGCGTTTTCCCACAGTAAAGTCACAGTAATAATTTGTATTGGTAAATAAAACAAAGACATACTTAAATATTCACCTGAGTTATATTATGATCAGTACTTTCAGAGGCACAAGATGAGGCAATATAAATAATCTCATTGAAGCTAAGCAATTCTTCCCTCAGTAAAATGCGAAGACATGTCCGATTGGCAGCATTTTTGCCTAATCCCTACCATACTGGGTTTTCAAAAGTAAGTTTCTCACTACCAAACTAAAGTTGATTCTCAATTTATAAAACTAAATCACTTTTATAAGGCGTTCAGACTCCTTAAAAAGTTCCATTATTACCTGTTGCAATTACCAGTTGTAAACGTAACAAATATACAAAATCTCACCATATATTCTGGGCCAGTTGACATCAGTGAGAGTGCTGGGACATTTATTCCCTTAGTCTGAGATTCCAAAGGAATGTTGAGGTCTTCTGGCCTAAAATCCGTCTCCTAGATTTGTAGCATTTGCCCATTTAATAAACATGCCTGTGTGTATTCCTTGAATATGTGGACTTAATAGGGCCAAAGACAGAGATCAAAGCAAGAAGGTTCCTTTAGGACATTCTTGGCAGATAGACTTTCAAGCTCTGTTTGGACACTTCCTAAGACTACTTTGGGGTTTTCTAAGTTACCTCTGCCCTTACCCTTCTTTCCCGCCCTCCCATCCGATGCTAACTGCTTTGCTGATCATGCTCTTTGCTTGTATTTTCACATGTATCTGGTTGGACTGTTTTGATATAAGGGAGCCACTGAGGATCTCTTTAAGCTTCAGTTTTCTTCTGTGTCACTAAGTCCAAAGGATAGAAAGCCCTTTTTACAGACTGTGGGCTATAAATTGTTCTGGGATATATTTACTGCAGTCCGTAGCAACTGAGGATTTGCACCACCTTGCCTTTTCCCTATATGTCAAGACACATAATTTACTAACTTTTTAAATGAACTGGTCTATATTGATATTTTATTGTTTCTTTGTTTTTCTTTGTTTCCATTTGTCTCCCTAAGCTGTGAGCTGAGAGGTTTGAGAGCCAGACTTTGAAATGAGTCAGCTGTGTAGAGCCCAGACCCTGAAAGAGGTTTCCGTAGCAACGGGAGATGTGTGGGAAAGCCTTATGCACACGATAGCTTAGGAAGCAGGATTTACTGGCTGAAGCGCAAAGCTTCCCCTCTGTCCAGGAGTTATTTTCTTAGCACAGGGATACTTGATTTGTGTTAGTTTTAGCTAATGTTCAAACATGGTAAAATTTCTTTTCAGGGTGAACTTTGCATTTTGTGGAAATAAATTAAACACTGATATTAAACACAGACTGTTTCAAAAATAATCATAAAATCAATAAAGCACTATTAACTAAAGGAGCTAAGCTTTAGTCAAGGTAAATAGCAAAAGTATCTTATTGATCTCATCACAAACATATTCACTGCTACAATGAATTCAATCTGGCAAATGTCTTGCCTCCATTCCTATCTATAAAGTGGTCCTTAAATATATGGAAAATATCTGAATCCTAGCAGGTTTCCTAGAAGAGATTTCATAGTTCAGACAACCAATCCTTATTTGATATGGCCAACTGACTTGATTGGTTAGAAACTGCCTAAGAAAACCAAGGCTTCTGGTCTGGTTCAATATTCCACTCAACCTTAGGTAGTTGCACTGTGATGGAGCCATTGGGCAGAAGTGAAAGAATCGGTGTATTTCCACACATCCACTATTGGAGAAACAACTCCAAGGGCATTCCCTTGGAAACTCATTGCCAGGAAACTCAGCTTTCTGCAATAAAGAGGCCATATATACTGCCTGGAGTTTTGAAAACTAATTACAAAAGGACTTGTGATCTAAGAAATACTGCAGTTGGACCATGAGAGTAACTATAAACAAATTCTGCCATAAGGAAAATTTTACAAAATACTGTATCTCAACCTAGAGTTAAACATGGTAATTTGCTAGGCCACGGTTCTCCTCCCATAATCTTTGGGGCTGTTGTGAGAACCTGGTTTATTAAGAACCATTCTTTTCTCTTTATTTCTGTTGATGGCTCCTGCACTCTTGTCACCATTCTGCTGAAAGTAAGCCTTATTTCCCCTACAGAACCATTTTGATTACTAACATGACCTCATGATTTTTAGCTAAAAACTGCCTCAAAATTTGTGGTCATGATAATTCAAATATTAAATGGTCTTCTAAAAGTGGCTATCACTGGGGCTTCCCTGGTGGTCTAGTGGTAAGGAATCCGCCTGCCTTCCAATGCAGGGGATGCGGGTTCAATCCCTGGTCTGGGAAGTAAGATCCCACATGCCGTCAAGCAACTAAGCCCACACACCACAACTGCAGAGCCCACACACCCTGGAGCCTGCACGCCACAACTAGAGAGAAGCCCGTGCACCACAACAAAAGATCCCGCATGCCTCAACGAAGATCCTGTGTGCCGCAACTAAGACCCAATGCAGCCAATAAATTAATACATTAAAATAAATATATTAAAAATAAAAAATAAAAGTGGCTATCACTAAAAGCTATGTGGGAGTGCATATTAACTAGCAGCAATGCTTTGTAACTTCAAAATAGTCCATGATTCTAGATTTGGCTCCACATTTATAGAAAGTCAGAGCAAGAATTGCTTTCATGATCAAGTAGTCCAACTTCCTCATCTTATGGATGGTGAAACCAAGGCTTTTATTGACAGAAGAACATTTCTTCTTCAATTACATTAAATTAAGTGAGGACTGGAGATGATTGAATTTGAAATAGATTTTCAATTCCCTGCTAATATATATTTTAATGTCAAAATACATTTGGTTTACATATCTGTATTTCTTCAAAAGATCTTACATATCTGTAAGGTATTTAATGGAATTGGAAATAAAACTTAATCTTCTGTGTGTAGGGTCTATCACTTTTCTTTCACCACTAAAATGGCTGTCCCTCTTTGTTGACAATAAAGAGGAAGATGTTGAAAAGGCCTAGTATCAACCAGACTTCTCTGCAATGGTCATAAACACTAAGTATGTAAGTGGCACACTAACTCTTATTTCTGCATGAATATAACAGTATTAAAGCCATAGCTATAGACTCAACAAGCTACCTCATTCAAGACAACTAGTATCTTATGGTTCAAACGAAAGAATTTTTGTGCTGATTGTCTTTCATCAGGTAGGCTGTAAATAGAAAGAATGCCTATAAAACAACTTTCCAAATACGTGTATTGATTTGACAATTGTGCCTGTTTTCCATATTGGAAGCATTGAAATAGTAAAATTAACCCAAATCTTAATTACCAATCTGTTGAGTAACTGATATGTTTTAACAAACATATGTGGCACACAGTTAGCACGTAGTGAATGCTTGTTGAATGAACAAATGAGTGAATGAACATCCGCAGTTGGTTTTTACCAGTCTCTCTCCTGAGCTCCTTATCCTCTATCCCATCCTCCCAAGTTGGGAGTACTAAGGAATGCATCGCATATCATATACATTTCCCACTGGATCTTTTTATTTGAGTCTCAGGGCTAATAGCTCTGCCCAGATACTAGACGTGTCTTCCTGAACTGTGAGCACTTTCCTCCCCAAGCAATTATATCCACAAGCGAACACCCTTTTCCATAGTTACCTCTTCCAATCAAATTCAGTTCTATTCCAAATAACTTTGTAACCATTAATAACACTTTTATTCTCTTAAGCTATTCAGGCTTAAAACTTTGAATCATCTTTGGCAGTTTCTACTCACAGAGCTCTCATTTCAATCAGTCACCGACCCTATCCATTTTCTTTCAAAATGACTGTCATTTTCATCCAAATTATTTCCCTTCTCTATGCCCATTTCCAAATATTTATCCCCTCACCCTTGAATTACTGCAACAGCCTGCTAGCCCAGCCCTCAGGTTCCAAGTTCTCCCTCACCCCAAATTATCTGCATTTTTCTGTCTCTGCTGTCGCCTACAGCACTTCTAATTTGTGTCTCTCAGTTTAGCACTGAATTCCATAATTTCACACTGGTCTTCACTGCTGTGTGGAAAGCTCGTTTCCCCCATGTATTATAAACCCCTTAAAGGGATGCATGATACCTTAAACTGCTCCGTATTTCTTACAGCCTTGAGCACAGAGTGGCCACTCACATAAATAAGGAAATCTTATGAGTAAAGAGTAAATAGAGGACTTCCTAGGTGGCGCAGTGGTAAAGAATCCACCTGCCAATGCAGGGGACATGGGTTCAAGCCCTGCCCTGGGAAGATTCCACATGCCACGGAGCAACTAAACCCGTGAGCCACAACTACTGAGCCCATGTGCCACAACTATTGAAGCCCACGTGCCTAGGGCCCGTGCTCCACAACAAGAGAAGCCACTACAATGAGGAGCCTGCGCACCACAATGAAGAGTAGCCCCCGCTCGCAGCAACTAGAGAAAGCCCGTGTGCAGCAACGAAGACCCAGCACAGCCAATAAATAAATAAAATAAATTTTTAAAAAAAGAAGTTGACTCCTTATAAAGATTTAAAAAAAAGAGTAAATAGAAGGCAGAATAATAGGAAGCAGACAAGAAGAGGAGAAAATAATCAAAGAGGAAATGAAAGGGGGATTTTCTATGCAAAACGGAGTGAGATCTCCCAATCCTGTCCCAGTCTGTCTCTGTTCCACTGGCCCTAGTGGAGCAGCTACCAGGCTGCTAGTCTCTACCTTAATTGTCATTCTTTTGGTTGGTCTGAACAATCTGAAAGACAGAAAGCAATGGCAGGGGTGAGCTCTTAGCCTTAGCATCAAAAGAGGACCCATTGCCGAGCTGGGTACTTGGCTGGAGTACTGAATTTTGAGATGGTTTGAAAAGACAATGGGAAATGAAGAGTCTTTGCTAAACAAACAATAAAGCCTGTAATGCCTCTTGCAGGGAGCACCATCAAAAGCTGTTTAGAGTTCCATATCTCTAGTTTCCCACAGACTTCCACAGAAAATCTCTAGTAACCATGCCTTCTGCTTGTGACACTGTTCACCAGGAAGAGGTTTAGATATGTTTCAGTAACACATAGCTCCCAAATCTCAGAGACTGAGGACACAAAAATTTATTTCTCACTCATCCAAAGTCAGTTGGGGGTCATTTAGGAGGTGGGGTTTTCCGCCATTTAGTGATTCACAGATTGATGCTCCTTCTGTCCTTACCATGTATCTGCTCCCTGGCTACTAAAGAAAGGGAAGAGAGAGCTTGGACATGGCTTACCAACTCTTAATGCTTTGAATTAGCAGTTAGTTACATGTGTCACACCCACTCGCAGCCCATTAGCCAGTTTTCATATGGTTCCAACACAACTAAAAAGATGCTAGGCTATATATGGGATCACGTGGAAAACTGGGAGAGCACCAGTGTCTGCCACAAACACCTTTATGTTATCCAAGGAGTCTTACACCTATTTATCACTTGATTCCCACAACAAATCTGTGAGGTATCTGGAACAGACAGTAGCTCCTTTGTAAAGAAGTAGCAACCAAGGCCCAGAGGGCAAAAGTAACTTTTCTAGGTTACAAATTTAACTAGTGGCAGAGATAGAATTAGAAACCAGAGTGCCTCTTTTCACTCCTGAGTTCTTTGTGCTTTAAAATCTTTCCTGCTGAAAAGAAAAAAATCAACAGCCAAGAGCAAGCCAAGAAGACGAAGATGGTCGACTTACTTCATGCTCAGCCACTTTCAGGCACGTCCAGATGAAATAAAAATCTCTCTCTTCAGATTGTAATGATAATAAATAAAGTATCCAGAAACTTTTTGGAGAAATTATCAGATATTTGACTATTTTTAACTAGACCCATGGATTTCTTTCACTGGCAAAAAAGAAAAGAAAAAGTCTCTATTGACCTGAAAGAAGTTACCACCACAAAGCAATTTAAAAGAAATAGTAGAGAAAGAAAATCTTGCTTAACAGGCAAAGAGATGCTGAAAGGAAATCCAACCAAAGGAATCTTAATATTAAGTATGTAGTCTTATGTTGGTCATGTGACATTACACACATACCCATGAATATACTATGCCATAGAGATAACTGGTGAACTAGACCTCAAAATAATGGACGTGTCCCATGCATTACTATTCTTCTCCTTATACTCGTCTCTCCTGCACGAATATACCCCTGATGTAATATTCAGCATATTTTGTTGCATTCGTCGATGTGCTTGTCCCTCCCCTTTCTCCAACCTTTGAAGACAAAGATCATGTGTCATTGGTTGTTATAGTCGCAACACATAGTGAAGTGGTCCTACCTCTCTTGCTCCCTCTCTGAAGGTTCCTCGGCTTTAGCTGATCACTTCCATGTTCTTCAGTACTCTGTCCTAGGTCCTATACTCTTCTCAATCTATACTAACCTCTTGGGAGGTTTCATCTACTCCCATGGATCAATATTGTGATGGTGCCTAATCTCTGACTCTGACTGAGCTTTAGACCTATCAGTCATTGTCTACAGGACCTGTCCGTTGGTCCTGAAACTCAATACTTTGCCAGCTGACCCAGTTCTCTTCCTCACCACCCCCAAACTGCTACTGTTCCTAGGTCTTTGAACAGCACACTTATCCAACCAGTGACTCAAGCCAGATATTTGGGAGTCATTCTCCTCCTCCCTATTCATTTTCCACCATGGTCAATCAATCATCAAATCCTGACCTATTTTCTAAAACATCTCTCAAATTTGTGAAACTTCTCCCCATCTCCACTTTCACTACGTTAATCATGACACTCTCAGCTCCCAACTGGAATATTCCAATCTTTCCTCTTCTACCCCGTTTCCTGTACATCAAAGAGAGTGATCTTTCTAAAATACCAGTATGATCTTGTCACTGCCATATGTAAAAGTGATCAATTGTCTATTATTACTAGGTGCTTTGAGTACACAAAGATACAAATCTAGATGAGGGTGGTGTTATGGACTGAATATTTGTGCCCCCCCCTAATTCATATGTAGAAACCCCAGTCCCAATGTGATGGCATTTATTAGGTGGTGTCTTTGGGAGGTAATAGGTTTAGATGAAGTCATGAGGGTGGAGATCTCATGAATGGGATTAGTGCCCATATAAAAAGAGGCCAGAGATCTAGCTAGCTCTCTTTCCAACATGTGAGGATACAAGGAGAAGTCAACAATCTATAGCCTGAAAGAGAGTCCTCATCAGAACCTGACCATGCTGGCACCCTGACGTTGAACTTCCAGTCTTCAGAAATATGAGAAATAAATTTCTGTTGTGTTTATAAACTACCCAGTCTATGGTGCTTTGTTAATAGAAGCCTGAATTGACTAAGACAGATGAAGGTAGAAGGAAAAGATAGTCTGTAATCAGTTAAGGTTTTTGAATACAAATAACAGAAACTAACTCTGGCTAACTTAAGGAGAAAAGTTTATTGAAAGGATACTGGGCAGTTCACAGAATCAACAGGAAATCTGGCAAAGTACGTTCAAAATAGTCAAGAACCAAAGGTAACTAGGCAGCAAGATATATAGCCCAAGTCACTCCACAGGAATAGCTGGTGTTGGCAGCACTGCCATAGGTCACTTGACTACCGCCTCCATGAATAATCTCTAACTTTCTCTGTTTCCTTGCATCACTCTCAGAATTCCAAGTCCCAAGAGGGAGCATTCAATTGGCAAAACCTAGGTTATACATCCACGACCAAGTGCCAGGAAAGAAGAGGTTGAAGTACCAGGTAACTTCAAAATCCACGATGGAGATGGAGCCCTAATTCCCACCAAGACTCACACAATGGCAGGTTCTCTCAGAAGAGAGTGGCTGTCTAGATATTGGGTAGCAAAAACAAAAAAAGGTAGCTGTATATAAATATAAACAAGTTTACAATCCCTACCCAAAAGCCTTGGAAACAGTTGTATTTCAGGATTCATACATTTTCAGATTTAGAACAGTAATAAGACCCATATACTGCATATTAAATAACACAATGAGAGGGATTTTGGAGAGTAGCCCATTATCAAACACATTTCTGAACCGAAATAAATGTTTATTAACACTAAACTGAGATAAATAAAGACTAGAGAGACTCTCACATCACTTCAGGTTAAATTTTACTACCAAATAAGTTCAGGTCAGATCTCATTTTTTAATGATTTTGAAAATTTCTCTATTTTCATAGCTTTAGGGGTTTGAGAATTGCCAGAAAGAGATGGTCAACGTATCTGTATTAGCACCATAAAGACCCATCAAAGTTTCTGGAGAAAGAGAATGTGATTATTCTGAAAGAATCAAGGATGACTTACTGAAGAAAGTAACATTTGAACCCAGTCTAACATAAAGAATGGATAAAATTTGAATGGACCAGAGTGTGAGGGAAGACATACACATTAGAAGGCATAGCAGGAGGGAAAATCCCAGGATGGAAAGACAAGGAAACATGTGAAGAATAGCTTCAGTCAAGTATCAGCATCTGTAACCTTGAAAGGTAGACTAAATCGCAGAGTGCCAGATTAAAGGATTAATTTCATTCTCCAGCCAATGGGGAGCCACTGAAGGTTACTGAGTACGAATTATAAAATCAGAGCTACGCTTTTGGAAGTTTAATCTCGCTATATTGTGTCAGTTTCAAACAATCTATATAAATAAGTCTTATCTGATATCACAGGAGGTGTTTAATTTATACAATTGAAATCCATTTTCTCTTGCCCTTGTCTCAGTAAAGATAAACAGCTTCTCGACACCACCCGGTCAATATTATTATCCTTGCAGAACCCTCCGACTCAATTGCCTACTAAGAAGTATTGAAGGATTGTCGGAAGACTTGTGAGGACCTAAGTTATTGGTGTAAGATAAATCACAAACACACAATGTAATGCAGAATAATGGACTTAAAGGTTAATATTTAACCACTTCTTCAGTTGCTGTTTGTTTCATTTAATGATCTGGTATCAGTATGCCAGATACCAATGCAAATAATGAGTTAATTATAATTATTCCATGTGACGGAAAGAGTTAAAGAGAAGATCAACTCCAGCCAACATGTATTGAACATTCAGTGAGAACCGGACATTATCCTAGGCAATTTCTGTACATGATACTCATGTCAGGAATGAACTATTTCTTGGCCATGCACCAGGAAACCAATCACTCTCCCTTCCCTTCTCACCTTCCTTTCTTGGATACAAAACAAAACTTCCATCTTTGGCACTACTTTGTCCTTAGGAACAGGAACTGGTAATTTTCTTCATTCCAAAGTATCTGTAGTCACAGCTACCACAGAGATCAGAGTGGCTATATATCAAAGACAACTGGCTGCCCCAGCTGATTAGCAGCCAAAAGCACAAAAGAAATGCATTCTCAGCAATTTTTTAATGATATTAGCCCATTACTTCCCACTAAGTGTGAGCTATAAAAGCCTCTTCACTGCCCCCACCCTGACTACTGCATTTGGCTCAATAGTACTGTCTTCCCTGCAAGCTGTTACCTACAGCTCCTGCCATGACACATATTGGCCAGTTATGGCTGAGATCAAACTGCAGAATATTTTTCCTCTATGGGCTAGAATATTTCCAGGAATTAAAGGGACTTAAGAATAAGTTGGGTTTTTTAAAAAATTATATTATTTAACATAATTAATTCAAAATATTAACCAGTCAACATGGAATCAGGTTAAAATATTAATGAGATAGTTTACAGGGACAAGTTGTTTTAAAACCATTTAGTTTTCATGTTTCAGCAATGTCATTAAAATACTATATAGTCCATCCCTTTAAATCCCATAGTCCCTCCCACCACCAACTCATCCTCCAAAGTTACTCCTCTTTAACTTGGAAAAAAACATTTTTGTCTCAATATTCTTAAAATTTCCTGGCTATAGTTAAAGAGATTTTTTAAAAAGACTTCATATTTATCTGCGTACTGAAAGATAGTATGACAATGCAGCAGTTCTCGACTTGCTTCTTCCATACTTACTCCGTTCCTCTGAGCAAGTCCCCATACACTCCCCAGTCATAACTGCATCCCTTTTCTTCTCATTCAAGAAAGCAAATCAGAATATAAGAGATTGAGAGTGACCACATGTTCTCCTGGTTTTCCTTCCATCCCACTCAGTGTTTTCTGTTGGCCTTCCTCCACAACCTGACTTCAAAATAATGGTGTGCTTTGCAGTTCAGTTACGGGGACATCTCTTCTCACACTATATTCTTTGTTTAGGGACTTCCCTTGATGTCTAAAAATCCGTTAAATGTCTATATGTTGACAACTCCAAAAATTTATAGTTCCAAGGCAAATCTCTCTTCTGACCCCCAGAAACCCATCTCTTCCTCTATTTGATATTCGATTTTTCAAAGGCATTTCAAACTCAATTTTTCCTTATAATCTTCCCCCACCAGCTAGGTCCTCTTTCAACATGCCCTGCCTCATTGAAGAGTTTCCATTCAGTTCGGTAAGTCAGAAACCTAGGTGTCATCTACAATATCTCCTTCTCCCTCAACATCTGTTATCTAATCTATCCTCAAGTCCTGTCAATATCCCCAGCTAAATATTTCTTGACTCTCTCCATATTTCTCCCTTTCTACAGCTTTTCCCCTAGTCTAAGCCATCAGCCTGTTTTCCCTGGACTACTGTAATTTACTTTCCACACAGCATATATAGAATATAATGTTAATGGCGCCCTAAGGAGCTGCTCAACTCAGCAGTTCTCAAGCCACTGGAGCGGAGTAAAATCAGGGGATCATGGTCAGAGGTCAGTGTCTGGAATTGTGGAAGAAGAGATGATCATTTTTAAGCAGACTGTTGTGAAAGACATCCATCTCTCTGTAGAACAGTCTAAGATCACAGCTGATACGAAAAGATTCGTAGAGTCTATAGGAGGTAGGCTTCAGGAGCTGAGAAGCCTGGATTCATTTTCTGGGGAGAAATGAGAAACCTATAACTCTTATAACAATCCTGACCCTGCCTTTGAGGATGCAACTTGGCCACCTTAAAAGCTCAGTACCCTGAACTGGCATCTATTTTCTACAAATGTCTGCTTTAGCTTCTGGATTGATTCAGCTATGTCTGCTAAATTCAATTTTCTAGAAAAGGGAAGAGATTGAACAGCGAGATGTGGGGGAAGACAGGGATAAAGAGAACAGAGGGTCAGTACTGGAAAAGAAAGGGACACATAAGATGATCTAAAACAATGAGAAATTGTTTTACCCATAGCCTCCTCCGTCCTCTTGCAAAATCACACAATCAATCTCACCATACATTTGTAACTAGACAGGAGCCGTGGTAATGGTAGCGCTCCTCACCTCTTACCACTCCCCACTCCCTTCATGTCTCCGCTCAGACAATTTTCTATCAGAGAAGATTCCCTAACTTCTCCTACCTGTACTTATTATCCCTCCTATTGTCTTTGTACCCCCAGTTGTGGCTGGGGTGGGGGGGAGTGTTAGCCTCAGAGGAGTAAGGTCTTCTTTCTTTTTCTTTTCCTTTTTCTTTTCATTTTCTTCCTTGTGGTATCTACAGCATTTTCTCTAATGGATATAATTGACATACAACATTATATTAGTTTCAGGTGTACAACATGATTCAATACTTGTATACATTGCAAAATGATCACCACGATAAACATTTAGTTAACATCCATCACCCATACACGGTTACATTTTTTTTTCTTGCGATGAGAACTTTTAAGATCTACTCTCTTAACTTTCAAATATGCAGTACAGTATTATCAATTAGAGTCATCATGCTGTACATTACATCCGCATGACTTACTTATTTTATAACTGGAAGTTCGTACCTTTTGACCCCATCACCCATTTAGCCCACCCTCCCACACCGTGCCTCTGGCAACCACCAATCTGTTCTCTGTATCTATGAGTTTGGTTTTTGTTTTAGATTCCACATATAAGTGAGATCATATGGTGTTTGTCATTCTCACTACAGCATTTTAGAGCAATACCAGACTTATAGTAGGTATTCAATAAATATTTGTTATATGAAAAAAAAGAATAATCCAATGCAGCCTAGTGATGAAATACCCTAGTGAAAAAATTTCCTGTTCATTACTAACAAATGCTAACAAAGAAAGTCTTACCTATTTAAGCAGCGTCAATTTGGTTGGATAGAATCCAGGAACTATGAAAATCTTTGCCAACACCCACTCAGAACCCCCTTTGCCCCATCCATCTGCTAAATGTTTCGATTCATATATTTACCTTGTGGCTTTGTTTTCAGTCCCATCTAAACTTTGTCTTGTCCAAAGGAAGAAGCACAGTCTCAGTGTCTGGTACATATTTAGCCTTTTCCCATTCGAGATTTGGTATTCTATCTTTTCCCAGGCATTCTGAAACACAGCCTCATCTTCTTTGTGGTTATTATACAGCCACGCCCCCTGCCCTGCTCACCACATTGCTGATCTGAAACAGGTTCCGATCTTGCACGGACTGAGTTAAGTACCTGCCTCCTACTGGGAATGTACAGACAAGCTGAGTTGTGTGTAGGCGGTACAATCGTGGGAACGAGTTTTCAAGCTGCTTTTAGGAGCTGTTTGAGTTGTTATACTTATGACAGTACACAGCAGAGGACGGTAGTCATGCTCACTAAACTCTAGAAAACAATACTAAGAACTGAGTTTTTCAGAATTTAAAAATAGAAATGTATACATATTTATACAGAACCAAAATAAAATACTAATTGTCCTACTGAAATTATATTGGGCCTTTTGCTTGTGAAGGTTTTACGTGGAGCATTTTATAAATGTGGCTGAATCAGTCTAGCAGAGAGAATAACAGGAAATGCAACTCTTAGGCAATGGTTAAATAGCTATGGAAAATCCATGAAATTTATACTAGAGTCACATCCAGAATCCCCAACTCTTAATTTCTTTAGGGTGATTTTTCCAACAGATGATGGTACTAATTTAGGACACAAGAAATAAAAATATTTCCTGGTTTATTTTACATTTTAGTTAGAGTTAAGATATTTTTCATGCCCGATCTCAGATAGAGCATGGTACAATTAAAAGAGAATGGAAATGAGAACCAAGGTTTAGTTACAGTTCTTTTACAAAAAAAAATGGTGTTCAACTTTAAGCCAGTTACCTAGCCTCCCTGAATCTCAGTTTCTCCATCTGGACAATGTGGTTATTTAGTAACAATGGTTCTTTTTATTTTAATTTTTATTGGAATATAGCTGATTTACAATGTTGTGTTAGTTTCAGGTGTACAGCAAAGTGAATCAGTTATACATATACATGTATCTACTCGTTTTTTGAGATTCTTTTCCCATATAGGTCATGACAGAGCAATGGTTCTTAACTAAGGGTTATACAATACCCCCATTTGGGACTTGGGAAATGTATGGTGGCATTTTTTGGCATTTAGCAGGCAAGTGCATGAGCAAAAATTGTCTCCCTCAAAATACCAGTAGTGCTCCTCTGGGAAAAGAGAGGACTGGATTTTTAAGATCCCTTCCAGCTCTGGCATTCTATGATCCTATGATACTGCCTCTCTTAGATTCACTATGCTCATATGTAATCTACTAACATTTGGAACCTATAAAGTCACTTTTCAAATGATTTTGAAATGATTTTTCTTTAGGATGTAAAGAAAAATTATTTCAAAATCAACTTTTCTTACAGATGATACATTGTCTTGAGTAGAAATATACACTGAATATGACAAAAAGTAGCATAAAGGATGAGAAAAGGAGATGGACCTATACAGCTCTAAGTTTCTATATATTCTATGAAGCAATAAAATATTAACTCTAAGCAGACTGTTAAAATTTAAGGATGTATACTGTAATCTCTAGAGGAAACACTAAAATAAAAATATAAAAGAGATATAGCTACAGAGCCAAAAGATAAAATAAAAGGGGATTTTTAGAAATAACTATTCAATTAATCCCAATATGGGGGAAGGGAAGGAAGATTGGTAGAATAAACGGCAATGGAGACTTCAGAAAATAAACAGTAAAATGATAGACCTAAATCTAACTCTATCAAATTTTACAGTAAGTGCTGATGGCACATAAACACTCCAATTAAAAAGCAGAAGTTGTCAGAATGGATAAAAACTGAGACCAAGTATGTGATATCAACTAGAGATACGCTTTAAATTTACAGACAAAAATTGATTGAAATAATGTGGATGGAAAAAAGACACATGCTATAGAAGTCTGCATAGGTTAATTGCAGTAAAAAAAAAGTATGCATAGGAAAGCAGGAGTCACAATATTAATATCAGATAAGATAAACTTCAATAAAGGAGTATTACAAAAAAAAACAGAAAATCTAAATTACACAATAAATCTTAAGGAAATTGAATTTGTTATATTTTAAAAATTACCCCACAAGGAAACTTCAGGCATTTATAGTTTCACTGATAAATCTTATCAAGCATTTAAGGAGGAAATAGCATGAATCTTAAATTCTTTCAAAAAATAGAGGATCAATTCACAACTTATTTTGTAAGGTAAAGCATAAACCTAATTTTAAAATTTGAGAGAGTCACTACAAAAGAAGAAACTAATAGACCAGTATCCCTCATGAATACAGGCACAAAACTCTTAAGACAATTTGAGAAAATAAAATTCAAAAACATAGAAAGATATATCATAACCATAGAACACTTATTCTAGGAATATAGGATTGATTTATTTCAAAAATTAATCAATGTAATTTGCTATATGTATTGAATAAAGGAAATAACCACCTGTGGCATAATTCAACACCCACCCAGTATAAGGACCTTCAGGAAACTAGATATAGAAGGGAATTTCTTATTCAGATAAAAGACATTTACAAAACACCTAGACTCAGCATCACATTTAATAGTGAAATATTGAATGCTTTTCCCCTTAGAACAAGAGGAGAATAGCCACTTTCACCATCTATTCAACACTTTCCTAGAGGTACTAGCCCCTACAATAAAGCAAGAAAAAAAGAAAGAAAGAAAAGAAAGGCACAAAGATCAGCAAGGAAGAAGAAAAAATCTTAGGTTTAGATCTCATTAGGGTATATATAAAATATCACAAAGAATGTATAAGTAAAATTACCAGAACTAATTTATATCATTTAGCAAGGTGGCAGTATACAAGGTTAACATATAAAATCAATTATATTTTCATATGAAACAGCTTCAATTGCAAATTAAAATTAAAGCAATGCAATTTACAACAGCAACAAAAAACATTATATTCCTAGGAGTAAATCTAACAACAGATGTACAAGACCTCTATACTGAAAACTACAAACCAGTGATGAGAGAAATTAAGACCTAAATAAATGGAGACATCTGCTATGCTCATGAATTGGAAGACAATATTTTAAAGATCTCAGTAATCTGAAAATGGATCTACAGGTTCAATACAATCTCAAACATAATTCCACCATGCTTTTTGTTGTAGAAAATGATAACAATTCCCTAAATGTATAATGCATTAAAAGGATCTAGAACAGTGAAAGCAGCTGGAAAAAGAACAACAAATTTGGAGATGTACACTACCTTATTTCAAAGATTATTGTAAAGTAACATTACTCAAGACAGTATAGTACTGTCATAAAGACTAATGAAACAGAGTCCAGAAAAAGACCCACACTTATAACATTATTTAATTTTTCAAAAAGTCACTAAAGCAATCCAATGTTGAAAGGAACATCTTTTCAACAAATGGTAGTGAGAAAACTAGGTATCTGTATGGAAAAACAATGAAATTCAATCCCTACCTCACATTGTAAACAA
This sequence comes from Hippopotamus amphibius kiboko, assembly GCF_030028045.1. NCBI lineage: Eukaryota > Metazoa > Chordata > Mammalia > Artiodactyla > Hippopotamidae > Hippopotamus > Hippopotamus amphibius. The sequence goes on along the minus strand of NC_080203.1, from coordinate 15,453,899 downwards.
AAGTTAATTTGAGATAGGTCATTGACATAAATGTAAAATAATGTATACTGCATATTTATACAATGGAGTAGGACTTAACAAGAAAAGGAAACATACTACTGATACACACAATGTAAATGAAACTCAAAAATATTATGCAGAATGAAAAAAGCCTTACACAAGAAGGTACATTACATACCATATGATTCCACTTACATGAAGTTCTAGCACAGACAAAACTAATCTACTGTGAAAAAAAATCAGAACATTGCCTCTGGTGGGGGTGTGGGTGGCATGCAACAGGAAATGAGGCATTAGGGAAATTTCTGGAGTGATGGTAATATTTCTATATTTTGATAGAATTTTGAATTACATGGTGTATTCCTTTATCAACACTAATTGAATTTCTGCATTTCATTTTATGTGAATTTCACCTTAAGAAAAGAGCTATAAACAAACATTTAATTGTGGTTGATGATATGCATTCTATAGTGTTTCTTGATGAAGTGAACTGATGTCTGCCACTCATTTTGAAGTGCAGTAAAGAAAATAAGATGATTTATGGATATGTGATATGTGATAAAACAGGTATTGTAAACTGTTAATTCTAAAATCTATATAATGTGTATATTCACACTCACTGTATAATTCTTTCAATTTTTTGTGTTGTGCTTCAAAGATTTAATTGTAAAATGTTGGTAAAAATCAAACAAACAGGAGTAAATATGTATGTTTATAATGATAAGGAATTGCCTCCAAGATATATCATTGAGTGAAAAAACATCAAAGTACAGATACTTCCATTTGTGGAACACGTATATAATGTGTGTGTGTGTGTGTGTGTGTGTGTGTGTGTGTGTAGTTCCTGGTATTCTATGCATAAACTATTTTCAAAGGATAGATAAGAAAGCATTAATGGTGGTTGTGTTGTGGCTATCTCAAGGCGTAGGGATTAGGATTAGAGGAAGACTTACATTTCGTTGTATAATAGTCTACACTGTAGGAATTTTTATCCTTATGATAATGTATTACTTTTACAAAAAAGACCTATGTAAAAACTTAAAAATAAGGAAAATAAAGATTAAAATCTCCTTATCATCGCTATTTAATGATCTAGCAATGAGCGAAGCTTCTTAGGAGACTAGGACTTGGAATCCAACACGGTCATGCCTGTGATAGTCATCTGGGCAGGCAAGTAATCAATTTCAGGAAGATCAGTATACACACACTCACACACCTGTGTGGACTTTAGGCAAGTTATTTAAATTTCCTGAGCCTTTGCTGCATCTGTCAAAATAGAGATAATTATATAAGGCTGCAACTTTTAATTAAATGGCATATTCAAATGTATGGGTGAAGCAAGGTCTACTTTGAAGGTCTTAGCCCCCACAAAAATAAACCAAAATAGAGTGGTAAAAAAAATTGATCAATAATCATTTGAATTGCTAGATTTTAATGAAACAAGGTACATTTCTTCAAAAGAACCACCATAGGAGCCCAAATGCTCAAGAAGTCATTGATAAACTGCAGCATCCTACAAGTGCAGATAACAGGGCTTCAGTTCATCCTTAATGAATCCCTGATGTCTGGGAATCTTTACTCAGGTGAACCAAAGTCATATGCTTGGTTCCCTGCCCTTAATACATTTATTAAGGCCAAGAAGTATTCTTTTGGTGTTCTAAGGCTCAATTTCCAATGTGGCGGGGGGAGAGGAGGGGGTTTCCCCCCACACCAAAGAAGCGACACCACCAGGGTGTCTGAGAATTTAACTTAACTCTGACACCATTTCTACCAGAGATAGCATTAGACGCCACAGGTTAAGAGCTCAGTCCTACAAAACGCCCTCCACCCCCCCAACTTTAGACAACAGTCACAAGTCCAGTTATCACCTGTGTTTCTGAACAACTGACTACAAACTGGGGGTTCCAACAACCCCCCACCTTGGGTTTCAGACCCTAGCCTCAAATCCAAGTTGTTACCTGTACTTCTGACTGACTGGCTATAAATAAGAGGTTCCCACAGCCTCCTTCTTGGGTTTGGTTTGATTAATTTGCTAGAGTGGCCCACAGAACTCACAGAAACATTTTACAGTACTTACTAGATGACCAGTTTATTATAAAAGGATATAACTCAGGAACAGCCAAATGGAGGAGATGTATAGGGCAAGGTATGAGGAAAGGGCGCAGAGATTCCATGCCCTCTCCAGGTATACCACTCCCCCCACATCTCCATATGCTCACCAGCCAGGAAGCTCTCCAAACCCTGTCCTCTGGGGTTTTTATGGCTGCTTCATTACATAGGCATGATTGACTAACCCAGTGGCCATTGGTGATTGAACTCAACCTCCAGCCCCTCTTCCCTCCCTGGAGGTCTGGAGGTGGGACTGAAATTTCCAACCCTGCAATCACATGGTTGACTCCTCTGGCAACTAGCCCCCATCCTTAGGTGCTTTACAAAAGTCATCTCATTAATATAACAAAGACCTTTAAACTCTTATCACTTAGAAAATTTCTAGGGCTTTGGGAGCTGTGAACCAGAAAGTATGGGCATTGACCAAATATATATGATAGATATATTTTGCTCATCTAAAAGACCAAATATAGATTTCTTATAAATTATAATATCACAAATACATTAAAAATTATAGAAAAAATTCCAGTAAACTATTAATACTTTCCTGGCACTGAAAGGTTAATCTTCACCTATCTAGAAAAAGTGTTTATTCAAACAACTGCTTCTTCAAAGATTTCAATTTTATAAGACTTATTCAACTGCTGGAAGGTTGTAGGGATATGACACAACCACTGTGGCATATTCAAAATGCACATACCTATCTGCTTCAGATTAAGTTTTATATATTTCCATATCTGGCTTTATACAAAGGAGAAAGAAAGGTCTTGAGTAGGCAGGAGAAGGCAAATAGCTTCTCTGTTCTCATTGATCTAATATACCATGGCATTCCAGTATCTGAGTGTTTCCACTAGATCAGTGTTTGATTAATTCAGCAAATATTTATTAAGAATCTACCTATTCTGTGGGAGAAAATACTTGCCAACGAAGCAACTGACAAAGGATTAATCTCCAAAATATACAAGCAGCTCATGCAGCTGAATACCAAAAAAGCAAATAACCCAATCCACAAATGGGCAGAAGACCTAAACAGACATTTCTCCAAAGAAGATATCCAGATGGCCAACAAACACATGAAAAGATGCTCAACATCACTAATCATTAGAGAAATGCAAGTCAAAGCCACAATGAGGTATCACCTCACATCAGTCAGAATGGCCATCATCAAAAAATCTAGAAACAATAAATGTTGGAGAGGGTGTGGAGAAAAGGGAAATCTCCTGCACTATTGGTGGGAATGTAAGCTGGTCCAGCCACTATGGAAAACAGTATGGAGGTTCCTTAAAAAACTAAAAATGGAACTACCATATGACCCAGCAATCCCACTCCTGGGCATATACCCAGAGAAAACCATAATTCAAAAAGATACATGTACCACAGTGTTCATTGCAGCATTACTTACAATAGCCAGGACATGGAAACAACCTAAATGCCCATCAACAGATGAATAAAGAAGATGTGGTACATATATACAATGGAATATTACTCAGCCATACAAAGGAATGAAATGGAGCTATATGTAATGAGGTAGATAGACCTAGAGTCTGTCATACAGAGTGAAGTAAGACAGAAAGAGGAAAACAAATACCGTATGCTAACTCATATATACGGAATCTAAAATAATGGTACTGATGAACCCAGTGACAGGGCAAGAATAAGGATGCAGATGCAGAGAATGGACTGGAGGACACGGGGCTGGGGAGGGGGCGAAGGGGAAGCTGGGACGAAGTGAGAGAGTAGAATAGACATATATACACTACCAACTGTAAACTAGATAGATAGTGGGAAGCTGCTGTATAACAAAGGGAGATCAACTCGATGATGGGTGATGCCTTAGAGGGCCGGGCCGGGGAAGGTGGGAAGGAATCGCGGGAGGGAGGGGATATGGGGATATATGTATAAATACAGCTGATTGACTTCTGTGTACCTCAAAAACTGGTACAAGAGTGTAAAGCAATTATATTCCAATAAAGAGCTAAAAAAAAAAAGAATCTACCTATTCTGTGTCAGGCACTATCATAGGCACAGGGAGAAAGTGCTGTGAAAGAAAGATCAGAGTCTTGTTGTTGTGGAGTTTGAATTCTCATTGGAGAAAATAGATAATACACAAGTAAAGATATACACAGTAAGATAATTTTACATAGTGTTAACTGCTGTGAAGAAAATAAAAGAGGATGATATGAGAATGATTTGGGGGGGGGAGGACAGGGCATCTTTCTGTAGAGTGGCCTGGGAAAGCCTCTATGAAGAGGTGGCACATCAGCTGAGACCTGAATGATGACAAAAATAAGTTATATGTGGATTTGGGGGAAGACACATCCAAAGGAAGGAACAGCAAGCAACAATGACTGGTTCTTCAATGTTCATATAAGTAAAAATCTCCCAGAGGACTGACTTAAATGATGATTTCCGGGCTCCAACTCCCCTATTCTGGTTCGGTAGATCTGAGGTGAGCCCCTAAATGTGCATTTTAGCAAGCTTCATGCCCACCCCAATGCATTTCTGATTCTGGTGGTCTACGTAGCATATCTGGAGAAATGCAAATCTCGGGCCTGCTTCTTGGTGTGTGGGATGAATTTTCATACTGAAGCCCAAGATAGGTTGGGGAATCCAGGGCTTTGGGCCTTGAGAAAGGATCCCTAGAATCTTGTGACCCTAGAGGCACAGACAATGGAATCGGCTGGCCGGGTGGGACCTTGTAGGTTTGTTATTCAAGGCTGGAGAGGGGATGGAGGGAGATCAACTAAAGTAGCGAGAACAACACTGATGGGTTTAGTCAATGTTCCAACTAGCAGAAATCAGGAAATCAGTGAGATCTGCAAGAGTTGAAGCCTGTTTCTAAGGCAGGCTGCTCTCTGCCTTGCTTCACACTTCCTGCTGTGTGGGGGTGGCCCTGAGCTCATAGGTGTTGATTGAAGACAGAAGGACCTCAGAAGCCTGCAGGTGTACTCTGTCTCTAAGGGAGAAAAGGGTTGAGGCGCTCCATTTTACCTCTTGCATGGCTTTATCTCACCAGTAGAAATGTCTCAAGGTTGACTGAGAGCAACTTGAGTAGGGAGGAGATGTGATCTACTTTTTCTTTCCAACCCAGATGCTGATAATGAGCTTCACCACATTCTAATTACTGATTTCTGCCTGGAGGAACATCTTGGCTTTTCCAATTAACAATAATTTAATATGTTATTGCTTATCCTTTGTTCTTTTTCTTTGAGCTCATCCAATTACTGCATACTGCTTTTGTTTTCTTAGTCCTAAACACTAGCTGTATTATTTTTTCTTATGAGATTTTTCTTAGATCCTGTCCTAATTATAAAGTATTTCCAGTTGTATTTAAAATCATGGTTAAATGCTTCATTTGGGGGGCAGGTAACAAAAGAGTGGATGAAGTATCACCTCTTTGTTACTGGGGAAATAATGCAAGTTACAAAATACTGTTTTGAAATTTTTAAATACACCATTTTTATCTATTTAAACTATTATCAGCTCAAGGTATACACGATTTAAACTAAATTGCATCTTCTTTGCAAATCCATGTCTTCGGAAGCAACCCCCTTGGTTGACTGAGTAATCAGTCCAGGAGTCATTTTGCACTTTCTTGTCTTTCATATGGTGTGGGACTCAAACCATCCTAGAACACAGTGGTTTCACTAGATTCCTAAAATATTTTAGAAAGAAACCAACCACAGGCACCAGATTTCCCCAGATGCTCCTTTACCAGTTTTTATTGAGTAGTAACTCTCTGCTAGGCATTATAATCAGCGTCTTCCAAACAGTGCTTGCAGTCTATCCCTCATAATTAACTGTGTCACAATGTTTTACAGTCCAACTATAAAACATTGAACTGTTTTACAGTTCCACGCAACTGTAAACTTCTTGAAGGTAGAAAATATATCATGCCTTTGTCTACCCCCATAATAGCAAGCAAAACAAGTAAAGTCAGAGTGGGTTTCCAAAGGTAAATGGATTGACGTTTCCGTGCCATTCCTCATTCAATGCACTAGCTGCATTTGTGCTATATGAATTTCTCTGAGTATAAAATCCAATAAAATTAATCTTTTTAACCCAATCAATCATCTACAACTGCACTGAGATCATACTTTGTCCCTTCTGTGGGATCTTAGATAGGCTTACTGATCTGCTGATAACAGAAAAATAGAAGTATAAATTAGACACATTTCTAACAGTTTTTCCAATCTCTATAAAAAAATCCTATAGCCTAGTGACCAAAGGACAGTTTTCATGACCACTCTATTAACAGAACTCATCAGCTTTATTTCATTGACTTCATTTATAGAATTTCTAGTCTAATAAAAGAAATGTAACCTCTCAAGCATTTATTACTAGAAGAATACACTTTTAATGAGATTGTGTACTTTGAAGAAACATTATACATATTGGAATATCCCAATTACGTACCCTTCCCAAGGGATCAGGCAGTTTGCCCCACTTGCAATAAATCACTGCCTTGTACAAATAAATTATTAGCGATGTGTCTGTGAGCACTCTCATCCCATTCAAATTTGCTAAAAAGCTCTTCAGTTGATTTGTGCTTATGTAAGAGAATGTGTTCTAAATGTTGATCTAACTTCAGCTGTGAGAATGTGGAATAGGCAGAGGGTAGTAGAATACATTTTGAACTTAAAATTGGAAGAACCGGTTCTAGGCCCGACCCCATCACTTACTGGGTAACATTGGGCAAATCATTGTACCTCTCTCAGGCTTTGACTTGTCCCCTGTACAATAGGGCTAATGCTGCCTGCCCTCCCCCCTCTCAGGGCCGTAGGGATTTATAAGCTTTGCAAACAGCGGAGCGCAATACACATTTCAGGGATGAAAGCCATAGCACAACAAACAAATTCCTTTACCTTGAGCTGTTCTTCATGAACTGAGCATAAATTTTCCTGGAAGAAATTCTAGTTTCTACATGAATAAAACTTAAAGCCCTACTAACTAAAATGTGTCCTTTTCTTCTTTGTTCTTTTTTCTTTTTTCCTGAAGTATAGTTGAGTTACAATGTTGTGTTAGTTTCAGGTGTACAGAAAGCGCCTCCATTATACATATGTATTCTTTCTCAGATTCTTTTCCATTAGAGGTTATTACAGAGTATTGCGTAGAGTTCCCTGTGCTATGCAGTAGGTTCTTGTTGCTCACCTATTTTATATATAGTAGTGTGTATACATTAATCCCAATTCCTAATTTATCCCTCCCCCGCCCTTTCCCCTTTGGTAACCAGAAGTTTGTTTCCTATGTCGGTGGGTCTTTTTTGGTAAGACATGTTCTTTGCATGGAAATATTGTCCAGCTCTCTCTAGAAATGTGTCTCTAGCCCCTCTCTCGGACTTAGCTACCTTATTTCCAACTAATGCTCTCACCATGCAATTCCTCTCCATTCTTTCAGGCCCATTTAAAGCCTAGTTCCTCAATGTTGATTCCACACCACATGAATTTCTTCCTACGCTGAGCTCCCAGAGATTTTATTATGGTCTAAACCATGTGATTCATGCCAGGTCCTCCAGCAATCCTTCCCTGACAACCTCTACCAGTCTAGGTTATGGGCCCCTTCTCTGTGCTTCCAGAGGTCCCTGGGCAAACCTCTTTTCTAGCCCCTGTCACAGTTAAAGTTTTAAAGAGCGTTATGCAATATATCCAACATGAAATTGAACAAAATGATATTTTGATCATTTATTTACTCACCATGCAGCTTAAGAAATAATGGCATCATCGCTATATGAAAGCCTCCTAGGCACTCCTTCCAGACTGCATCCCCCTCCCTAACGCTCGGAGGTGGCTACTTCTTTGAATTGATGCCCATTATTCCACGCAATTCTATATCACTTAATGACACCTAGGTGTAGACCTATACAGCATACAGTATTATTTGGCATATTTTTAAAATCTCATATGGAATTATGCTGGAATGATCGTTCTGTGATGTTTGCTTCTACTCAATATTGTTCGTGAGACTGCTCCATGTTGCATCCTTGAGTAGATGACAATGTAGTCATCAATTCTTCTAATTGGTAGATTGTTCTTTCAAAACATATTTTCAGATAATTATGCTATGAACTTTCTTAAACTTGTTTTTTGCTGCATGTTGTATATATTTCTCCATAGAGTGTATACAGAGAAGTGAAACTGTTGAGTCATAAGATACATATGAGGTAAGCTTTAATAAATATTGACGAATCACCCTCAAAAGTGGTTGTGTGAATTCACTCTCCCATCAGAATTGTGTGGGATGTGCCTTTGGTCTACATACTCTCTAACACTTTGTATGGTTAGACTTGCAAAATCTAATGGATCTTGTGCCACTCCAGATCCACACTTCATTCTCTTCTATCCCGCAACGTGATCCAGGGGGTTTAACGCTATGCATGACATCAAAGGGTTCCCTTGTCTTTGACTTCTATTGGTTTTCACATGGGGAGCATTAGAAGGAAATTGAATGGAGGGTAGAATTTTCATTCCTTCTGTCCTCTCTCTGTGGAGTCATGAGCTAGAATTATACCTTCATAGCTTCTATTAAAGTGACATTTTCCTTACTGATTTGTAGGATTTCTTTACATATTCTGGACACTAATTCTGTTTTCAGCTATGTACATTGCAAATGTTTTCTCCCAATGTGTGGTATGTCTTTTTACTTAAAAAATATTTTCGTGCTCAATTTTTTTACAGCGTCTCTATTTATCAAGTTGTTCCTTTTATAGTGTATGTTTTCTTTATCTTCTTAAAAACTTTCTCAACTCTAAAGTCATTAAGATATTCTCCTGAATTTTCTTCTAGAAGATTAATAAAAGTTTTGCTTTTCACATTAGACTTTTAAGCCACCTAGAACTGATTTTTGTATATAGTATGAAATAGAAATTCACATTTACTTAATTTTCATGTGGGTAGCCAATCTTTCTAGAACAAAGTATTGAACTGTTATTCTTTCCCTACTGTGAAACATTTCGTGTTTCTGTTTCATGCTACCTTTCTTTTTATCACTCCAGGTTTAGTATATGTGCTGACAAAGCGAGCATTCCCATTTCACTTTATTGTCTGGTTCTGTGACTATCTCCCTGTAATAATTTTCTATTGCTGCTATAACAAATTACCACAAACTCGAAGGCTTAAAACAACACAGATGTATTCTCTGAACTGTACATTCTGGAGGCCAGAAGTCTAAAATCAGTTTCACCAGGCTGAAACCAAGGAGTCAGCAGGGCTAATCTCCCTCTGGAGGCCCTAGGCAACAATCCATTTCCTTTCCTTTTCCAGCTTCTAGAGGCCTTCTGAATTCCTTAAATTCATTGGCTCATGACACCTTCCGTCATGTTTCACAGCCCAACAACTTCAAATCTCTCTCTCTCTGCTGAGCTTGTCACATCGACTTCTCTATTCTGTAGTAGAAGCTGGCTCTGCCTCCCTCTTGTAAGGACATTTGTAATTATCTTCAGGGTCCATCTGGATAAGCCAGGATAATCTCCCCATCTCAAGATGCTTAACTTAATCACATCTGCAAAGCTCCTGTTACTGTATAAGGTAACATTCACAGGTTCCAGGGATTAGGACCTGGATATCTTTGGGGGCTATGGTTCAGCCCATCACATTCTCCTTTAAATCTATGAGCTTCTTGAGGGCCTATACTCTTATTAGTCTTTAAACTCCTAGAGCATCAAAAGTAGCAAATGTTCAGCACGCATTTTCTGAATAAGTACAGTTTTGTTTCATCTCCATACTATGACTGCAAACTCCTTTAAGGAAGACTTTGTATCTTTAGCTTCTTTCATACCTTCCAGTGAGTCTACGATAGCATAGATCTCTAATACATTCAATACTCTTGAGGCAATATGGTAGAGTAGAAACAGATCTAGAAACCACTCCGGGTTGTAGCATGTATTAACATTGAATTTTAAGGCAAATTCATTTTTACTTTTCTGGAATTCTTTCTTCATTCATAAAGTAAGAGGAGGAAATAATAAGCCTCTCTGGTTAGGGCCCAAGCCTCCCACTTCTGATTCATTCAGAGCATTTCTGCTTCTGTCTGCTTTATACAACTATTGAACTTTTTTATACAAAAAATCTTTTAATAAATTTATTTATTTTTTATTTTTGGCTGTGTTGGGTCTTCGTTGCTGCATGCGGGCTTTCTTTCATTGTTGTGAGCAGGGGCTACACTTTACTGTGGTGCGCCGGCTTCTCATTGAGGTGGCTTCTCTTGTTGCGGAGCATGGGCTCTAGGCATGCAGCTTCAGTTGTTGCAGCACGTGGGCTCAGTAGTTGTGGCTTGCAGGCTTAGTTGCTCTGTGGCACGTGGGATCTTCCCGGACCAGGGCTCAAACCCGTGTCCCCTGTGTTGGCAGGCAGATTCTTAACCACTGCACCACCAGGGAAGTCCCAAAATTTTGTTTGAAAAAATAAAATGTTCTCCTTCCTTAAAAACTTTTAAAAATTGCTGTCCTCATTACAGTCTACCATGGGAATACTGAAACTCAGGTGTACTCTTCACCTCTTGAATTTGTTGTCTGAAACCATTGCCTTGAAATTATTCTGTTGAAACCACTGCCTTGAAACCATTGTGTTGAAAGGGCCACGAGGACCACTTGTGCCCTCCTCCTGACAGTTGCTAATGTTCTCTCTTGCCTTAACACAGAAAAACCAACTGTGTAAGTTCTAAGATACCAAATGAATATGTGATCAGAGGTATATATATATATATATATATATATATATATATATATATGGCAAAGCAAGATCTAATTCGGCCACACAGACCTATCAAATTGCAAAGCACAGTGATCATTCGGGGAGAAGGGATAGAGGAACACCAAGCCAATCAATAAGCCAGGAAATTTACTATATTCGGTGTAGAGGGTTATACAAAACGCTCCATGAAGGCAAGAATGGTGTCATTCATATTCATAGGCACGTGTTTATACTGCATAGATGGCACAGCATCTCCCCCAAAGGGACTTATATCTTAGTACATTTCCTCGTATGCACAACTTTAATCTATCTCTGTCAGTAGGATAGCCAAGCTGATTAGATTGACTGTGGACCAATATTTGCAGTTACTCAGATATGACTTACACTGTCTCTCTCTAAACTTCATCGCAGAGCTCCTGGACCACATTGCCGTATATCCCAGAGATGGTCAATAAAATTACTGATAAGAAAGATCTTAGCTTTTTTCATGTATTTCCATAGCTTTTCTGAAAATAAAATAAAATTCCAGCCTCACTTTGTTATATGAGAAAGAATCATGTTTATGTATTCTGATCACTTACTGTCTGTGTGACCTTAAGCAGTCCCTTTCCACCCCTGTGTGTCATTTTTTCCCATCTGTGAAATGAGAAGATTCAGACCAAATGATCTCTGAATTCCTCTTCAGACTCAAGGCTTTACGATCTATTATTACAGGAGTAAATGTATCATTTTAACCCACTGAATTGGTTTTCTTAGCTGTCTGCACCATTCAATAACTATTTCTTTAATACTTACTAGGGGCAAGGCTTTCACTCAGAAAGAAAAAAGAGCAGCAGGAAAGTGTTGGTTCTGTTAGTGACTGATAATATTATTCATTGGCACAAATTGTGATTTCTGAATTTTTTTTTCAAGTCAACCAAGAGTAACCATAGCAACATAGGTTAAGTTGACTATTGCCCTACGTTGAAGTGTCAAAGTCTTAACAAATTCCTCCTCTGCAGCAATGATAGGGAAGTAAGAGACATGCCATTCTTTTCTGAAGCTCAATTAGTTAAAATTAATGCAGGAAGCTGAGTAATTTCAATGGACATTTCAGAAATTCTGTGGCAAATCATTTAGGAATAGAAAAGCAATCCAACTACTACTGACAAAATTAGATTACTAATTTTTAATGCTCCATTACAGCCATACAACTTAAAATCCATAGTCTGTGTTCTTGAGGAATGTGGTAATCAAGAAGAGATTATTATTGTTTTTGTTATAAAAGTGAAATCCGGTCAACTTTTTAAGTGTTTAAAATCAGGAAAGAATTTATTTTTTAATTGCATCATAAATAGTATAAGAAAAGATGGATGGAAAAATCACATGATGTGTGAAAAAAATAAAAAATAAACCAAGCACCATGAAAAAGAATTTTGTAAAAGATAGAAAAATTTAGAAATACCACTCAAAAAAAAAATCACTTGACATGTAAATGAAATTAGCTACATTTGAACTAGTTATTTATTTTTCTCTTAATTCTATCGTTGTGTTATAGTGACTTTTTTCATTAGAAGATATATATTGGCAGTGTTTGTTAAGCTGAACTGCTTCCCAGATAAAGCTATTTGAATATGTCTTATCAGTTTCTTAGTATGACATGTTAAGAGTAATGACACTTTGCATGCCTTTCATGCAAAGACTTTTCTGAACATTTCCTACACGTGTCAAGTCCCTAATATTTCCTTAGCTCTTCTTACTCTCAGTGCAGACTTTACAGAGAAGACTCAAGAAAATCAAAGCCATCTTTGGTGAGTTCCCTCGAGGTCCTTCCCTTCCACTTCTGAAGTCCACTTCTGTTCACTTACTCCCTCATTTTCTTTTGTATTTTAGAAAAAGAAACATCTCCCCCCTATTTTAAGTCAAATTCGTCCCTGCAGGTTCTTTGATTCCATTACAATTGTCTGGTTCTTTCCTACAAACATACTCATCTCTGCTTTTCTGTATTCACTTCCTATACTCCCATCTTTCATCTAGGCTCCAGATCTAACCTCACCAACTGCTGGGTGGATATTTTCAGGTAAATGTTCCTTAGATTCCTTAAACCCAATGGTTTTTTTAAATTTTATTTCCACTAATACTAGCTTAGAATTTGTGCTTTTTTTTAATTGGAGTATAGTTGCTTTACAATTTGTGTTAGTTTCTGCCGTACAGCAAAGTGGATCAGGTATACGTATACATATATCCCCTCTTTTTTGGATTTCCTTCCCATTTAGGTCACCACAGAGGACTAAGTAGAGTTCTCTGTGCTATACAGCAGATTCTCATTAGTTATCTATTTTATTTTTTTTTAATTTTATTTATTTATTTATTTTTTGGGGGGTACACCAAGTTCAATCATCTGTTTTTATACACATATCCCCGTATTCCCTCCCTCCCTTGACTCCCCCCCACCCTCCCCCGAGTCCCCCCCACCCTCCCCGTCCCAGTCCTCTAAGGCATCTTCCATCCTCGAGTTGGACTCCCTTTGTTATACAACAACTTCCCACTGGCTATCTATTTTACAGTTGGTAGTGTATATATGTCTGTGCTACTCTCTCGCTTCGTCTCAGTAGTCATCTATTTTATACATAATAGTGTATATATGTCAATCCCAGTCTCCCAATACATCCCACCCCCCCTTTCCCCTTTGGTTATCCATACATTTGTTTTCTACGTCTGTGTCTCTATCTGCTATTAAACTCACCACTACCTTGTAAATTCCTGTCCAATAAGCTGTTTCTCCTGATTTGGTTTTGTTTCATGGTATTTCGCAGTTACTCTCTATCATCTTGAACCACATCTTAGTGGTTCTAGTAATTATAAAACCATAATATTGATGACATCTGACCTCTGTTTTGTGGTCGTTAACTTAATTCAAGCCCTCGTTCTTTCCTAACTTTACAATAAACTCCTCCTAAGTGATCTTTCTGTTTCTATTCTCATTTCTCTCCATTCCCTCCTTCATACTGTCATCAGGGTGAGTTCTTTTGTTTTTTTTTTTAATTGAAGTACAGTTGATTTACAATATTGTATTAGTTTCAGGTGTACAGCAAAGTGATTCAGTTATATACATATATGTATATATTTTCAGATTATTTTCCGTTATAGATTATTACAAAATATTGAATATAGTTCCCTGTGTTATACAGTAAATTTTTGTTTATTTTATATATAGTAGTTTGTATCTGCTAATCTCAAACTCTTCATTTGTCCCTCCCTTACCCCCTTTATCTGCAGTCTTGTGCTCATGTCTCTTGATCAAAACTCAAGGCCAGTTCAACTCCTCCATAAAGATGTTTTTTATCCTTCTGTTTGAAATCACTCTTTCCTGCTTTGCGTTCCCTTCAATCTCCACTTGTTCTTATGAGGTTTGCCTTCTAGTTGCTATGTTCCTACAAATCCTGGCCCAGCACAGACGCTTGTTTGAAGTGAATTGAATCAATACATAATTGATACAATACATTGAGCTATGATTATGGTGATATCATGTTATATCATGAGAAATCAGTTTCCCTTGGTAAATAAAAAATGATTATCTCTTGGTTTTGCCATATGGTTTAACCTAACACTTAGCTCTCTAATTGAACTTTCTACTCTTACTTCTTTTTTCTGGAAGTGAATTTTTACAGTATAGATGGGTCATGATTTAGTTTGAGTCCATGGTTCTCATAGCTAGAACAGAAAATGTCAGTTAGATCTTCTTATTTGTATTCCTACCTTTTCAGCAGTCTCATTTTATTCCCTAGATCATGTCACCTAAATCACAACACTAAGGTCATGTATGCTCAAGGCTAACAGCGACACACAGTGCATCACTGGAAAAAGGTTGGCACAGGCACTTAATGGAAAACAGTCATTTTGGCCAAAAATAGTATGCCCAAACATTCTGAGTCATTAGAAAAGTTTAATTTGAGTTCAGCCGATCTGGTTCCCCTAAGAAGATCCTACCACATCCTTGCTGCACTTTACAGATGAACTGAATTCAAATTCCCTTCTTTAAATTCATGACGATCTGTTCACAGGAATTACTAAAACGTTTTCACACGTGCAAATTGAATACACTTGTAACCTCTCTATAATTCCCTCTGCTCTGCGAAGTCCACAGAGATAAATGATTTCCTAGAAATAGGCGGCTTCCCGGGATGCTAGTCAGTACATTTGAGTTACACTTTGCATTTCCCCATCCATCAAATATCTTCTTTAGAAGCAACAATCAGTGGAAAGGACATGGTTTTGTTCTCCTATATTTAAAGTGTTCTTTTTTATTATCCTGGTCAATTAATCTCTTTGATGGTTATAATCCATTTTTAACTGTGTCTCAGATGTTACATTGTTCTGGTAATTTTACATAGTAGCAAATTATGGAAAGGATAGAATGATTTTTTAAACTTGAATGGCTAATGCGCAATTAATTCTATACAAATGTTCAATACATTATAATTTGGAAATATGTTGAGTTATTTTTTAAAGTCATATGTCCTTAAACACAATCAAGCATCTTATCACTGCCCCTTTGGAGTCCATAAGGAAAGAAGTATAGGTGCCTTGCCAGCTCAAATTCTGAAATAATTTCTAGGTTTATCCTGTGTATCTGAGCCATCATGACACCCTTCAAAACTCTTTTCTCGCTCATTGCCAAAGCTACTCGTGCACTGAACAGAGGCTTGGTAAAGTTCCCTAAGCTCCGCTTTCCGGTCTTCATCATCCATTTTGCTCTGGTGCTATACTGCAGGTCCCTATCCCACTTCATTCCTGGATTCTACCCATCTGCCTTACTCTCTTGTTTAGAATCCCTGTTTGAATTCTATGTTTACCTGGCTTCAATTTTGGTTTCCCCGTGGATACTGTGATTCAACACTCTGTACACCAAAGGCCAGATCCCTATGCCCTTGGGATTACAGCCCAGGTACAATACCCCACGTTTCAGCTTGTCCAAGAACAGAGTTCAGACACTCTGCCTGATCTGATATTGACCATTCTGCAGCCACAAAACCAAACCCACTTACCAAATGCTTTTGTTTTCAAAATCCAGGAATCAAGGCCAGCATTTTGATAACTATGTTAAAGATGTTTTAAAAAGAAAAAAGAGCAAGGGAGAAAGAAGTCAATCAACAAACTGATTTGGAGTCAGTGGATGTAAGTTTGAGTCCCTGCTCAGCCATATACTAGCTGATGACACTAGACAAGTTCGTAATTTCTAGGGGCTTCTCCGCCTCATTTATAATATAGGGTAACACCTTTCCTGCCAATTTCTTAGGGCTCTTGTGAGGACTAAACAAGATAACAGAAGCAGAAACACTTTTCAAGCAAAGGAAAATTATCCTTACTGAAACAATAAGGACAAGTAAGTAACATTTTGAAAGGAATAAAGCCTTTGACACTTTACAAAGTGGCTAAGAAAATAATTACCTAAAACATAAAGGCACGCCAGCAAATTCTAGTTTCTTGTGGCTCCTGGAGCATTCTAGAAAAGTTCATTATTCATGCTAACCGGCTGTTGCCATTTTTCACTTTCAATTTCTCCCATTACACCATCACTCTGGTTTTTCACGTGCAGAAATGGCTGCCTTTATAGTTCATGTCTTCTTTTCAATATCGAGACTAATACAGCACGGTGACATGAATAATAGCCAATCTCCCACAGCATACGCTACACCTCATAGCATGATTCATCGATGCAGTTCTGGTGGTGCAAATGTTCCTTGATTTGAAGTTCTGGAGGTCTCTGGTTTCCCTCTATACTAACTTTGAACATGTACTATCAGTATTGTAAAGCACAGTGGCTTTGCACTGAAGGGATGTTCGATTTTAAGGGACAAGAACTCTAACGTTTAGTATAGAACTATGGTCTGTAGACTAATTCAATCTTTTTCTTAGTTTTCATGCCCTTGTTTACCTCAGAAATAACTGTCACACCACAATTTACATAAATATTGGCTTCACAAAATATCCCATTGCTTTTCCTTAATTTTCTTTTTTTTTTGGAAAGAATAAGGTTCAGTTAGTAGAGCTACCACCAAAAGCCTTTTAATTGAATGACAAGTCTGTAAAGTAATCAATGGTCATGCTGAGGGCAATCCCATTTATGGCTTGCCTGTTTGCTTGTAGCTTTAAAAAAAAAAAAAACAGCACTTTCTGGGAGATACTTTCTTCAAGTCTCTCAGAGATTCTCTTTGTTCTAGGACATCAACCATTTTCATATCCCCATACCTTTAAAGTCACATATCTATAAAAGAGTCAATTCTCTATTTTTAGCTGTGCTAATGGCCAATTTTCACACAATAGAGCAACCTGACCAAACAGTGACCTGAAACAGCATGTTGAGACAGATGACATGCAGACTTGCCGTTACAATCCAAAATACTGGCTGTTAAAAGCTATATGTGGTAACAGTTAAATCTGGGCTGTTTAAAGATGGCACCCACAGCACAACTTTGGGAGAGTTATTTTCGGCTCAGTTTCAGACAGACACTGAATTCGTGCTCTGGGACAATGGAGGGAGCCCTTTTATGAGCTGAGGTTGACATTTCAACTGATTGATACATATTTCTTGAGCCCTTGCCATGGCTGTCAAAGTGACTGAGTCGTTTGATTGAGTTAGGAGGCAAAAGCCGGGTTTTAAAGCACAAATTAAATTTATGAAGTGAGAAACTAAAAGGAAAATGCCTGGGCGAACAAGGCTGAGATACCTTAAACATTCCCCCAGACAGTGTGTCCGAAGAGCAGACTGGGGGACAGCCAGCCACAGCAAGGGGCTCCGAAAGGGATGGCCTCCCGTAGCCAGTAGCTCTCTTAGTAGGGAACACTGGACACCTCTATTCTCTTTGCCATGCTGGCAAATGAGTCAACTGGTGCATATGAAATGCCTACCATGTATACTATGCTCTAGGTGCTGTAAGAAGGTGACACAAAGAAATATGTAATGTGAGCTCCAGACTCTGGTTGTTTAGTTAGGGAGTGACGATATCTTTGTGTAACAATCCTACACTAAAATTTTGTGCCATGTCCCAAATGAGTGGTATAGCTTATGAAGGTGATGGAAGTTCGTAGTTCCCCACCTATTTGGACCATTTCCACCTTCCTTCCCTGACTTCACAATCTAAGGCAAGTTCTTTCAGTATAGGCTCTCCTAGAACGTCCACTTTCCTTCTTAGTCCTTTTTTGGAGTAACTCTGTGATTATTTTGTTTCTAGCCACCTCCCTGTATAACCTGTAATCAACATGAAACACCAGGGCATTTTCCTGCTCCACACTGGATCTTCAGTATTTAGCACATTGCTTAGTTTCTCCCTCATGTAATTTAGCATATTTTTTTGGTATTTATTTCTAGTTAACTTTAATTGAATATGATTTACATACAATAAGCTAAATTCATTCAATGTACAGGTTTAGATAGATGCATACAGCCATGGGACCACTGCCACAGCCAAGATACAGACCATTTCCATCACTTCCAAAAGTTCTCTTGAGCCCCTTGGCAATCCAGCCCTCCCTCTGAACCTGGCCACAGGCAACCACTAATGTTTTTGTCCGCATTTTCTAGAATTTCTACAAAATTTCACTTTCTAGAATGTCTAGAGTTTCATATACATGCAGTTACATAGTGTGTACCCTTGTATCTAGATTCTTTCCTTCAGCATAATGATTTTGAGAATCCTTCATGTTATTTTGTTGCCACAATAATTTTTATATATCTTCCAATGGTATTTTCTGGCAATGAATGCATTTGTGTTTTCCTATCATGTTTCCCTCATACATTATTTCAGTCATTTTATCATGGCAAAGGAACAAGTGTGTTCCAAGTGGTGTGTGAAACTTTGTAGTTTGTTCATAAGTGAGAATCCCCAACAGAAGCTGTAAACTTCCATCATTGTTAAATGAACTTGGGTAAAGTATTGGAATGAGTATCACATGATTTTACACATTTGAAACTCTGGAGTTAACTTTTTTTTCCTTTTGGCTAGCTCTTTGTCACATCTGTGAGATGGTCACTCTTTTCACCCTGTAATATAGCTAAGCCCTTGTACCAGGAATAGGAAATGTGTCAGATCTACCAATTATTTGTGATTAATTTCTGCTTATGTTATTTGTATGAACCCCAAAGCTGAGTTTCTTTGCAGGAATATTTTTAAGTGGCTTATCAATTTTTCAAAAAGTTTCTTTATTTCCAGCTGGATTTTTGAAAATCCACAAGTTGGCTCACAGAAAAGTGAAAGGATGAGCAAGGGCACCACCATAAGCCCCTCTGTGGGTGGAACTCCCTGCTTTCCTTGGGACACCACGCCTCCCTTATGCATTAGATGGTCATGTAAATACCAAAGGAGGGTGCCAGTGTACATGCATGTATTCAATATTAATAGAGCTTTTTCTTTCTTACTACTTGAGCTGAAATATATAAATAGGACATCCCTCATTTTGAAGACCATTGCTAGGCAGTGGGGAGTTATTGAGACTTGGTGAGCAGAGTCGTGACATAATAAAAAAAAAAGGGTATTATAATTATATTAACACGGTGACACTACACAGGATGTGTTGCAAAGAGTAATGACTGGAGAAATAGTTAGAGGTTGTGTTTGTTTTTACATCCACTTATTTTTAATTAACATATTGAAGTAGTATACAGTCAAAGCACAGTATTTAAAGAAAAAAGAGTGTAAAATCTTCTCCGTTTCCTCAACTTTCAGCCCAGCTCCTTAGCTAACTACTGTTAATAGTTTCTTGTGCATCCTTCTGGATGGTTTCTATGTGCATGCAATGTAAAAACACATGCCTCGACTTGTCTATTTGTGTAAATGTGATTAACTGCTCACACTGTCGTGAACATTGCTTTTTCATTTAACAATATACCTTAGACATATTTCCACACGTGTAAATAGAGAACCACCTGATTCCTTTACAGGGCTACTGAGTATACCATTCCATGGATATGCCATGATTTGTAAGCCAGCTCTCTCTCTCTCTTTTTCTATTTTGATCTTTATTAGAAACACTCCAGCAGCCATATGTGTACATATGTCTTGCATAGGGTTATTTTTAGAAGCAAAATTTGCAGAGTAAAAGCACGTATCGGTTTCTATTGTTGCATAACACATTGCTCTGTCAAACACCAGCCATTTATTTGCTCATGATTTCCTGGGTTGGCAACTTGGGCAGGGCTCAGGGGGCGTGGCTCATCTCTGCTCCCCATGACGCCAGATGGACCCACTATGGTGTTTTCAGTGTGCTGGTGAGTTGGCTGGTCCTAGATGTCCCCTCTCCGCTGTGAGGGGCTCCAGCACTAAGGGCTGGGGTGGCTGGACGCCTCTTTCTCACCACGTGATCTCCCTCTCTCCGTGTGGTATCTCATCCTCACAAATTAGTCCAGGATGATTCACAAGGTTGTAGCAATAAAGCGAGTGAGAACAGAAGCTGAAAAGCTTCTTAAGGCCTAGACTTGGAAGTCACACAATAATCATTCTGCTACATTCTATTGGTCAGAGAAAACTCATAGCATCCCAGATTAAAGGAGTGGGAAGATAAGTCACCTCTTGATGAAAGTTGCGACAAAGTTACACTGCAAAGACATGTGTACAGAGATGGGAGAAAATGTTTAACTATCATTGTAAACAACTTTTATAAACAATCCTCCCCAAAGAATGTGCACACTTTTATTTTGATAATTCTTTTCAATTAGAAGAATATTGTAATATTCAGATCATTGTAGAATAACAATACAAGAATGGTGCAAGACACATTGTAAAGGAGCTTATTAACTGAATAGATATGAGGTGCTAGGCAAGAATAGAAAATTCTTTTAAAATTATTCAGAGCTAGGTCTCTAATGTCATTGCCGAAGTTTAGAATATTAGGACTGAGGGAGACCATAGGACCAATTTGCTCCCACCGCATCTAACGTCGAGATTCCCTCCTCAAACACATTCCTAAGGTGCTTGAACACGTCCATTGACAGGGACGTGTCTGTCTACTAAGATAGCCCAGCCCACTTTTGAAGAGTCCTGCTACATGGGTCTCTCCTGAATTGAGGCAAATGTTGCCTCCCTCCTCAGTCCTGCTTTTAATCTGTAGAGGCCAGACAATGAGTCCATACATCCTTTGCCGTAAGGCCTTCAACAACTGAAGTTCACTGTTGTGTCTTCCCTTATTCTTTCTTCTCTTAATGAAACTTCCCCAGGTCCTTCTTCCATTCCCCATATCACATAACTTCCGGAATCATCATCCTCTCTAAGGGTAGCCATATTTGGATGTGGTCCTCCTTGTCAATCTCTCACAAACTATAGTGTCCAGAACAGAACACAGTTCACAAGGATGGTCTAACTAGCACATAGCAAAACAGAGCCATTAATTCTTTTTCTTGGACATGTCATTGGTTAATAAAACCAAGGCTATACTAGCTTTTGGGGAAGCTACGTTTTATACTTTACTCATTTCTACTTTCAGTACTTTCAGTTTCTTTTTTTCCATGTACGCTCCTTTCAGTACTGTGCCAGGAGTCACTTGAAAAATCCTGTCCTTCCAAGCCAGGAGCTTTTTGTTATTTTCCATGTGACAATCCTTTATTTTTAAAAAATAAGTTTAATAAACTCTCATTCGTATTCCTACAGAGTGGTGTTACCAGCACTTGGCCATTCTTTCCCAAATGATAATGTAATGCATTGCACGCTTTACAAGGGAAGGGAACAAAACATGAGGTGCTCTGCAAAAAATGCTATATCTTGCTTTCTGTCCTGAAACAATATATATGTTGGCTCTTTTGTAATTTTTAAGTATAGAGGAAGCCCATTTCTCACTGTCCCAAGTGAGAAAGGAAAATTCGTGATTAGACATTAAGACTATGGTTCATCTTGGATGTAGGAGTCAGGCGTACTTTCCCCTAAGATGCAATAAACAAGTGATAGCAAATGAGCTTGGTCCTCCTGAGAAAGTGAAGAAGGGTGGGGTTTATACTTTTCAGACTTTTTTTCAGAAGAAAGAAACATTACAAATAGGATTGAAAAGCCACAAGTAAAAACTAATTGTTCTTTAATATTATCTCTATTATCTTTTCTTGAAAAATTCTTTTTTTTTTTTTTTTGAGGGCAAAGTCTTTCACTTGCTGCCTTATGAAAATGATCAGTTAATCAATTTAGAGCCTGGAAAGGAGAAGAATTCCCTGACTTTTGGCTAAAAATTCCCCTTAAAAAAGAACAGGTTTTTTGAACATAAATATAAAATTTTATATTTATTGATATTGATATCAATCATTGTTCAGCTTTTAGTTTCAGAGGAAGAGTCTAACTTGGAGGTCTTTAAGGATCCTGATTATATCATAAAAATACATCACTGTCCCTACCAAATTCTTGTGATAAGCAGATTTTATACATATGTTACGGATGTCTTCTTTCAAGTCATTAAAAAATTTTTGAACAGGTCAAGACCAAACCTCTAACTCTGCTGTATGACACTAGAAAGTTCCCTTCAGGATTGCAATGAGCCATAATCAGTACCTTTTGGCTACAGTAAATCAACCACGGCTGGATCCACCAAGCTCTACTGGGCATCCAGCCCTTGCTTCTGTAACTCATCCAAAAGGACATCATGAAACACACTAATATCTGCTTTCCTGATGCGATGCCCTCTTTTTTCTTTCTCCCTGAATTTCTAGTTTTGAACTCAGCAAGTTGAAAGTTGTTCCACAGATTGTTTATTTAACCTTCATAAGGAGAGACATTTCTAATGCAGAGATGTTTTTAAATGTCTGTAAAGTTCTTTAATTAAAAAATGCCAAATTCATCTATACACTGAATAAAGTGAAGTAGCCCAATGCACACTATTCTTAGCTCAATCTGCCAGAGCACATTTGCATAATATCACAATGTACTGATTTCAGCTGTTTGTAATATCAGGCCCAGACGGAGCAAGGCCAGGAAACAGAGTAGAAGAGGCGATAGATGCTACAATACTGCTTTTCATTAATGAGGAGCTTAAAGAATGGCCTCTAAAAAAAATAACACTTGTCAGAGCCCTAAATGGGTACTGTCTAAGGAGTATTGATTGATCTCGACTAGCTAGGAAATTAGAAAGAGGAGAGTCATAGTGGAACGATTCATCTTTGTCAATAAAAGGAATCTCTGTTTCTATTGGAAACCATCTCTCTCCTGGTTCATAGCATGCAGTCTTTAAGAACAGTATATTCTGTAGCAATTTTCATGCATTATCTTGGAAAGTCCTCCAATAGCAATAATTGTGTGTGCTTATACTTGTCACCTTAAGCCACTCTTAATCACATTCACCTACCAACGTGAGATGCCATAGAAGTGAAATGTTGACCCAATGCATGGTTGTTTAGTATGGTAACATTGAAAATGGAGAAAAGTTGTCATTTATGTCAATGAAAACTAAAAATTACATTCTGTTATGTTGTCTAGATGGTAATTTTTTCATTAGAATGTAAGTGCCATGGGAGCAGGGTTGTTACTTTGCTCGGTGACATGTCCTCAGCCCCTGGAAGAGTGCCTGGCACATCGCAAGACACTCAATAATCTTTACGGGATGAATAAGTGGATTAATGGATACCTACTTCAATACACATATCTACTGAATTCCTCCTATGGGCAAGGCACCAGATAACATGCCATTGTGAGTAGTTGCTCATTTATTCAGCAAATATTGAATGCCTACTATATTTCAGGCACTGAACTAGGTTCTAAGGGTATAACTATGGAGAAGATGGAGAGTGCCCTCTTAGAGCTTATAGCCCAATGACAAGTAGCCAGAAGTAAAAGATAGAGTCTCTACTCTTGGAAGCTAGCTATTTAAAAAACGAGTTGGGGAGGCAAGACATAAACACAAGAAAGTTAAATAATGACACTTTAACATATTATAATACAAAGACTATCACCCCTTTTTAATGTATGGTTCTGAGGCCTCCAGACTCCACCTGCAACTCAGTTCATGTCCAGTTTTTTCTTTTGCTTTATGAGGGCTTCACTCCATTTTATCGTCATTTATCATTTTTTCTTTCCTGCATACCATAATCCCCCAACCAAACAGGAAACAAAATAAAGTGTGATACATCTTGTTTACTTTAAAACATCCCAACCTTTCTGCCTACACCACCAAAAGCAATCATACTTCAAAGCCTGTTGGCTGTATCATCTCAGCACTTTTAATTTAGATGTAGTTACATTTGCATAACAGTTTAGCTGTGAATTTGGCAGGAAATTTCTGAAGAGTTATTTTGGTTCTACAGAGAGCATGCCCAATGTCTAATAAGCAGATCTCCTGTGCAGTACTGCATTTTTATCGTCACAAAAAAAGTACCCTGGAGGCTCATACCTTGGCAAAAGCTTTTTTGCTAACAAATAATATGATTAGCAGCATTGCTTTTCCTGAGAGTGATAATGTGGTAAAGCCTGTTGAATTTTTGAAACCATAGTAACAATACAGGAGAAACTCAATGAAAATGACATTTTAAAATTTTGTATGGTGCAATTTTCTGATTATAAAAGAAATGCATATTCATAATTATATATTTGGAAGATACAGAAAAATAGAGAGGAGGTAAAAATCACTCATAATCCTACCACCTGAAGCTAAACACTTTAATGTATTAAAGTTGTTCTAGTTACTTTTTTCTGTGTGTGTGTGTGTATGTGTGTCTGTGTGTGTGTGTTTGTGTGTGCATTTGTGTGACAGACTCAGGAGTGTATGCTGCAGGCCAAGGGCAAAAAATAGGTGTTGTCTCACATGTGCTTCTGCTTATTAGAGATACTCATGGACTAAAGAGGATTCTAAGATGAAGATACCATGATTGATTAATAATGGCTGCCTTCTTTCTTTCATTCTTTCATCCTTTGTTTCTTTTTTTTTAAATTTTAATGACAGAAAATTTCAAACATAAAATAAAATAAGCAAAATAATGTCAAAGAAACCCCATGCACCCATCACCTAGCTTCCACAACTATCAACATTCTGCCATTTTTGTTTCATCTATATCTCCTGCCCAATTCACAAACTACTTGATTGTTACCTTTGTACACTTCTTTTATTGGTAAGAATGGCGTATGTTAAAATGCACATATTTCAACTGCACAATTTTTAAAAATGGATACATCCATGTAATCTGCACTGATATCCAGAGAGTTTCCTTCACAATCAATTCTGCCCCTCCTCCACCTTGGAGGCAACCAGAATTCTGACTCATCTAGAACTTCATATACATATCCAAATACATGTACATAAACATATACAATACATAAACATATACATGTACATATACATATACAGTATGTACTCTTTTGTGTCTGCGTTCTTCATTCAGCATGTACCTGTGAGGTCCATCCATGTGATTGTGTGTTTCAGTAGTTCCTTTTTAGTTTTTGCTGAATGTATGAAGATACCATGGTTTGTTTATCCATTTTTCTGAGCTATTTCCAGTTTGAGTTCTTATGAATAAAAGTGATGCAAACATTCTGGTGCACATCGTGTGTGTGTTTGTGTGTGTGTAGATACAATTTTATTTTTCTTGAATAAATACCCAGAGGAAGAATGGCTGAATCATAAAGTGTATGTTAGTTAGTTTTATAAGAAACTGTCAGACATTTTTCCAAAGTGATTGTAACTTTTTCCCACAACACCAACAATGGAGGAGAGTTCTAGTTTCTCTATATCCTTACCCACATTAAGTATTATCAACCATTCCGGAGGGTATGTTGGTGTTACATTCTGGTCCAGTCATTAGGATGACCTAACGTCCACATTTCTAGGCTGAGGACTGATCAGGACCCAGTGGGCACCAATGGCATCCCAATGTCTATGGTGTCACAAAGGCTGCTCCTTGACCAGCAAGTGGCTGCAGTATGGGGACAGAGTTGGCGGGAATGAGCACTGGTGACTGGTGTGTTGAAAGGCTCGGGCCAGCTGAAAGATCAAGCTAGGTCAGTAGAGCAAAACATCGTGTCTGGAAATAGAAGCTGTCAGAACTCCTATGGGCCTAGGAAGCATACATTCTCCTGCTCCACAAAAACCAAGCTGCAGTTCTTGGAGAGCCATGTGGACCACTTCCTGCAGAAAAAGCACTCTGCCCAGCACCTGAACTTGTGCAGCCAGGTTTTCCTCTCTGCCATTCTCAAATATGTGACCTCCAGCATTCTAGAGCTAGTGGACAACAAGGCCCACAGCAACTGCAGGATTAAGAGGGCAGTGAACAACAACTCGCAGCTCGGTCGCTTCTTTGAAGATGATACCAATTCTCAGGTTCATGAAATGTTCTAATGCAGGAAACACTGCGGATGCCTGGGTCCCAGAGCCTGGAAGGAGTTCACACCGCCTAATCCAGCACCAAAACTTCTCTCTGTAGAAGAAGCCCTGTGCTTCTAACACCTGCACATGTTATTAAAGAATTTAAATCTATGGGCGTGCTTCTGGCTCCTCTCAACTGCAATCCTATTGAGTTGAATGTGTGTGTGAAGCATCCAAGAGAAGATGACTCCACAGAGAGTTGAAGGGATGGAGGATGTGGTCAGTGCGGGGGGCTCAAATCAGGGATTTCAGAGGAGCAGTTTCTAAGGGTAACAGTGTGGAGAGCGGCCCCGGCGGGAGGAGTACCTGGTTGAGGTGGTGGGGGAAAGAGGACTTCCTCATTGGCTCTGAGGAAGTAAGGGCTTGAGACCAGAATGTTGGCTTGGGTGCATTCTAGACATGTTGACTTCCCAGAGTGATGGTGGTAGCTGAGGTGGAGCTGAACGTGGTGGCTGGGGTATAGAAGGCTTCATCTGTAATGGGGAATGTCTACAGGTCAGAAGGTGACAGCAATGGGGATGGGGAGGAAAGGGCTGCACAGCAATTGTCACAAACTTAATGGGGCAGAGAGTTTTACAGGAAGATTGAGGCATGATGGAGGAAATATTGGGTTGGCCAAAAAGTCCGTTCGGGTTTTTCCATAACATCTTATTGTCATATTGATTTCATTTACTATCTATACCCTGCTTCATTCCCAGTAAAGGACTTGAAGCAGAGATTATTAGACAGTGCCATGATTCTTTTTGTGGAATATATCTTTCTGTCCTCTCTTGTGAAAACATAAATAGGAATATTACATATAAGCCATTCTCTAGCCTTAAGGCATGCAATTCAAGCAGTTCTTAACGATTATTAAATATTAATGAATAGATTTGCTTCTTTTTCAAGCTTTTTGTGTGCCACGTGGCTTGTGGGATCTTAGTTCCCTGACTAGGGATTGAACCCGGGCCACAGCAGTGAAAGTGCCAAGTCCTAACCACTGGACCGCCAGGGAGCTCCCCATGAACGGATTTATTTGTTAATGTATTTCATTGTAAATACAATTATCAACCTCATTCTCAGGTGTAACACCAATGAGTCTGATGATCATATATTTGATAGAGCACCACAGAGTTGTAAGTAGTTGAATAACTGTTTTAAAAAGTGTAAGTATATTCTACGTAAATTCTGTTCCAAGTGATGAACTCAAAAGAAAATACATAGGTGCGGTGGGGGAGAGAAGGATTGGGAGTTTGGGGTTAGCAGATGCCAAGTATTATATAGAGACTGGATAGACAACAAGGTCCTACTATAGAGCACAGTGAACTATATTCAATATCCTGTGATAAACCGTAATGGAAAAGAATAGGAAAAAGAATGTATATATGTAACTGAATCACTTTGCTGTACAGCAGATACTAACATTTTAAATCAACTATACTTCAATTTAAAAAGAAAATACAATTCTTATAAACACTTTCATGCACTGTATTAAGTTTAAAATAGCTGTCACACTACATGTTGTGGAAGTCTGAGATTCATTTTTATGAACAGTAAATGTTTACCCTTCCCTGTGAGTGTCAACATTTGAGGTTTTCACTTGTCCGTCGGTTGCCTCTCAGCCTTTTCACAGAGGGCTGGTAAGAGGCCATCCAGATAACCTGAACAACAGAATTATATGGGCTGGGTTCAAGATAGCAGTTCACCACTTACTGGCCGTGTGATCTTGGACATTCATTTATTCCCTGTGAACATCAGTTTCCTCATCTGTAAAGTGGGAATATTAAGAGCTCCTCCATCTTTGGGTTTTCACAAGAATTAAGACAATGTTTGCCTGTAAACTGCAGTTTAGCACAGTGCCTAGCACAGAGTACTCTTTTTTTTTTTAAGATTTATTTTATTATTTACTTATTTACTTATCTTTTGGCTATATTGGGTCTTCATTGCTGAGTGTGAGCTTTCTCTAGTTGCGGAGAGTGGGGGCTACTCCTCGTTTTGGTGCGCAGGCTTCCCACTGCACAGACTTCAGTAGTTGCGGCACATGGGCTCAATGGTTGTGGCTCGTGGGCTCTAGAGCACAGGCTCAGTAGTTGTAGCTCATGGGCTTAGCTGCTCCGCGGCATGTGGGATCTTCAGCCCAGGGATCAAACCTGTGTCCCCCGCATTGGCAGGCAGATTCTTGACCACTGTACCACCTGGGAAGTCACTGTACCACCTGGGAAGTCCCTAGCACAGAGTACCTTAACGAGCAGCTACATGCAGCTTCTTCCATAAATACCAGATGTTTAGCTGTGCTTCCCTAAGGTGCAGCTGGGTCCAGTTCTCACTTGATGACTGGGTGCTTGGGCCACTGGCTCTGAAAACCATACCCTGCTAAACCTCATGGAAAGAAAAAAGAGTGCGATGAAAATAAGTCAGAATTAGAACAGAGAACTAGACAGTCCAGACACAGGTTTGCTCTTGCCTCCCCACTGCCTGGTGACCTACTCTCTCTCTGCTTTCCACCATTTGTTCAAGCAGAAGGACCCAGCTTGGCCTTTGCCTGCTACACAGTAGTTCCCTGACAATAAAAGAAATAGTATTGGGATTGCCTTTATAGCTTTTTGCAATGTGTGCTTGTTATAGACCCAAGAAACCTTTCTTGCCACATAATTTCATTAAACACCACACTTACCGATCACTCATTGTCCAAATGTCCACACTACAAACAGGATTTGTTATAGAGACCCATAAAGCCCTCCTAGCACTAGCCAATCCCAATTCTCACTCTCCTCTTCGTTGCAATTGACAAGCAGGCCTGTCCCCAGGAACTGCCTGTGGAGATTCATCTTCAAGGCTACTACCACCACCCCATCCCAAAATGAAGTATCTGTTTGTCCAGGGCGTTGGTTTCTCATATTACGGTGCCCTTCAGCCTACAGTGAATGTCTCTATGGTGGGTAATGCCAGGGAATGATTATACTAAGATCATAGCCAGTTGGCTAAAGAGCGTATTTTTAAAAACTGCTTTTTTGGCCTGTAGTTGTTGCTTGTAGCACAAAGCATAATCTCCTGAATACTTCACTGAACAGCACAACAAAGGATATTAATGGTGTCATGAAGCCATAGCAGGTGGGGAAACCATGTCAGGGTTAGCAATTCTCTATGGCCAGGTCTTCAGGCCTTACAGTCCATGAAGTGGCCAAGAGATGGTGCTCAGTTACGACTCTTGTAAGGAGGCAGGCTTCTGAGGTCTTTCAGACCCTCTTTGATTTCTGTGGTGAAGTTTGGAAGCTCAGTACTTAGGAGCTCATGTTGGAAAGCCCTTTGGAAAGTCACACAGGTGTGGGAGAATCAGAGCAATACTAGCATGCCTTTAAAGAATGATGCTTCAGCTATGCTTGTGCTTTTTACAGGAAACCTGCGGACTGTGACAAACATAGCATCCAGCCTAGAGCTTGCCGGTTCATTTCCTTAATGGTATCTTGTGAAGAGGAGAAATTTTTAATTTTTATGGAATATAATTCTTCAATATTTAATCTTATTTTCTGTTAATATGGTGAATTACATGGAATATTTTTACCTTATATTGCTAGGATAATTTCACTCAGTCATGATGTATTTTCTGTTTTATGTATTACTAGATGTAATTGCTAATTTTTTTTTTTTAATTTATTTATTGGCTGCATTGGGTCTTCGTTGCTGCACACGGGCTTTCTCTAGTTGCTGAGAGCGTGGGCTACTCTTCATTGTGGTGCGTGGGCTTCTCATTGTAGTGGCTTCTCTTGTTGTGGAGCACGGGCCCTAGACGCATGAGCTTCAATAGTTGCGGCACATGGGCTCAGTAGTTGTGGCTCACGGGCTCTAGAGCACAGGCTCAATAGTTGTGGCGCACGGGCTCAGTTGCTCCGCGGCATGTGGAATCTTCCCAGGGCAGGGCTCGAACCCATGTCCCCTGTGCCACCTAGGAAGATTCTTTACCGCTGCGCCACCTAGGAAGTCCAATTGCTAATATCTGATACAACATTTTTGAATTTGTGCTTCCCTTGTTGGAATGCCTTGGACAAGCTTTGGTATCAGGGTTATTCTATTTTCTGAAAGACCTTGTGTAAAATCTTTTTTTTTTTTTTTTGACATGGTCGATAGAATTTACCAGTGAAATAATTTGAGCCTGGGGTTTTGTTTGCGTAGATGTTTCTAATAATAATTTCAATTACTTCAACAGATGTAAGGCTATTCAGATTTTCTACTTCATCTTGTATCAGTTTTGATTGTTTGCTTTTTCAAATGCATTTTATCTTGTTTGTCTAATGTATTGGCATAATATTTCCCTTTTGACATCTGTAAAGTCTATAAGCATATCTGCTCCTTCACTCCTACCGCTGGTTATTTGGTTTTATTTTCGTTCTTTTTTTTAGTCAGTCTTGCTAGGGTTTCATCAACTTTATTAACCTCTTCAAAAACCAACGTTTGACTTAGTACACTTTCTATGCTGTTTTTAGATTTTTTATTTCATTGATGTCTGCTCTTATCTTTATAATTTCCTTTCATTCTACTCATTTTTGATTCAATTTGGTATTATTTTTCTAGGATCATAAGATAGAAATGTAACAATTATTTTTACCCATTCTTTTTCTGTGATATAAGCATCGATTATAAATTTCCTTCCAAGCATGCTTTAGCTACCAATAACAAAGTTTGCTATTTTGTATTTTCATTTTCTTTCCATTTGAAATATTATCTACCTTTCCCTTTTGATTTCTTATTTGTACCATGAGTTATTTAGAAACATGTTGTTTTATTTCCAGATAATTAAGGCTTTTCTAGCTTTATTATTGTAATGGGTATCTAATATAATTTCATTGTAATCAGAAAGTAAACTTTCAAAACGAACTTCTGAAATTTATTGAAACTTGATTTATGTCCTTGTATATGGTCTATGCTGGTGTACATTCCATATGCATGTAAAAATGATGTGTCTTCTGCAGTTGTTTGGTGTTGTATTTTATAAATGCCAATTAAGTTAAGGTGGTCAATAGCATTCTACGAATCTTCTATATGTTTACTTATTTTGCATCTAGTTCTATCAGTTATTGAGACAGAGTGTTTATCTCTGATTATGTTTGTAGATTTATCTTTTCCTCTCTTTAATAAAATCAAATTTGTTTTATTGACTGTTTTGTCTGTATTTTAGGCAATGCAGAGTTAGAATTCTTATGTCCTTCTACTCTGTTGTTTATTATTTTTAAGAAAAGCCCCTGTGGGACTTCCTAGGTGGCACAGTGGTTAAGAATCTGCCTGCCAATGCAGGGGACATGGGTTCGATTCCTGCTCCAGGAAGATCCCACATGCCGCAGAGCAACTAAGCCTGTGTACCACAACTATTGAGCCCCTGCGCTGCAACTACTGAAGCTCATGTGCCTAGAGCCCACGCTCCACAGCAAGAGAAGCCATGGCAATGAGGAGCCCGCACACCACTACGAAGAGCAGCCCCTGCTCGCTGCAACTAGAGAAAGCCCGTGTGCAGCAACGAAGACCCAACGCAGCCAATAAATTTATTAATTTAAAAAAATAAAAATAAATTAAAAAGAGAAATGCCCCTGTTTCTCTCTAATAAAATTGTTCATCTTGATTTGTATTTGGTATAGTCACTCTGGATTTCTTAGAGTATTATCTATCATGTTCCATCTTTCAGTTGTCAATCTATTTGTGAATGTTCATTTAAAGTTCATCTTTTGTAGACAGCATACAGGTCCATCTATTGCTTTGTTTGTCTGTTTAAACTGTATATTTTACATTTTTCCTGCAGCTTTATTGAGATATTATTGACATATAAGGTATGTAAGTTCAAGGTTTACAATATGATGATTTGATACACATATATGTTACAAAATTATTACCACAATAAGGTAACATGTCCATCCCCTCACATAATTACCACTTCTTTTCTGTAAGGAGAATAAGATCTACTCTTTCTTCATTTTTTTTTAAGATCTACTCTCAACAATTTTCAAGTATATAATACAATATTGTTAATTATAGTCACCATGCTGTATATCAGACCCCCAGAACTTATTCATATTTTATTTAGTTGGGAGTTTGTATCCTTTGACCAACATGTCCCCATTTTCCCTACCTCCCAGCCCCTGCCACTCTACCACTCTACTCTCTATGAGCTCAGCATTTTTAGATTCCGCATATAAGTAAGAATATACAGTATTTGTCTTTCTTTGTCTGACTTATTTCACTTAGGGGAATGCCCTCAAGTTTCATCCATGTGGTCACAAATAGCAGGATTTCCTTCTTTTTCGTGGCCAAATAACATTCTTGTATGTGTGTGTAAAATGTGAAATACAGATATATCTCCAACTGATTCATTTATTTTATCCAGTTTTATAGTTGCTTAAGCTAGGAAAGTAAAGTTGATCCTGACCACTCTACCATGGATGACTGTAGAACTCTGTGACAAATTTCATGGCTTCTATAGCCATATCTCACATTTTCCTTATCCACTCATCCATCAGTGGACGTTTAGTTTGTTTCCGAGTCTTGGCTATTGTGAACAATACTGCAATGAACATGATGATGTGGATATCTCTTTGAGACAGTGTTTTCATTTCCTTCCGATATATACTCAGAAGTGGGATTGCTGGATCATACGGTACTTCTATTTTTAATTTTTTGAGGCACCTCCATACTGTTTCCCATAGTGGCTGTGCCAATTTAC
The DNA here is from genome assembly GCF_030028045.1 of Hippopotamus amphibius kiboko. Classification (NCBI taxonomy): domain Eukaryota; kingdom Metazoa; phylum Chordata; class Mammalia; order Artiodactyla; family Hippopotamidae; genus Hippopotamus; species Hippopotamus amphibius. Next base: position 15,421,118 of record NC_080203.1, on the reverse strand, counting down.
ATTCCCACCAACAGTGCACAGGGGTTCCCTTTCCTCCACATCCTCACCAACACTTGTTATTTCTAGCCTTTTTGATGCTAGCCATTCTAGCAAGTGTGAAGTGATATCTCATTGTGGTCTTGGTTTGCATTTCCTTGATGATTTGTGACGTTGAGCAGCTCTTTGTGTACCCATTGGCCATTTGTATATCTTCCTTAGAAAAACATCTATTCAAGTCCTTTGCCCATTTTTAAATCAGATTATTTGTGGGTTATTTTGTCTTTGTTTTCGTTTTTGTTGTTTTCCTATTGAGTTGTATGAGTTCCTTACATATTTTGGCTATTAACCCTATATCAGATAGATGGGTTGCAAATATTTTCTCCCATTCCACAGGTTGCCTTTTTATTTTTCTGATTATTTCTTTTGTTGTACAGAAGCTCTTTAGTTTGATGTCATCCCACTTGTTCACTTTTGCATTTGTTGCTTGCACTTTGGGTGTCATAGCCAAAAAAATCTTTGCCAAGACCAATGTTAAGGAGCTTTTAAGCCTTCTTAGAGTGTCTTTTACTCAAGATCTACTAGATCTCCTCTACTATGGTGCTATCTTCCTGACAACTCTACCCTATGCCCTTTGTGTGATGAAGTTTTTCATTCTGGCAGGTGAGAACGCAAAATATTCCCACCCCTTTGGGAGCTTTGGAAATTGTTCAGCCTAGTGCTTTACAGTGATTCTATTTCCTGTGCCTGGTGGTTTCCTCTCGTGCATGCACAGAAATAATAAGCCGGAGACTCAAGGGAACACCTCTGCATATCTCTGGAGTTTTCTCTCTGCAGCTTTCTCCTCTCTGGTACTCTGTCCCATGATTAGCAGCTGCATTGGCCTCCCTGTATCTTGTTCTTTGACTTTTCTATTCAGCAACACCACCAGGCCATGTTTGGGTCCCCTCTCCCTCTGCGCTGTAACTTGGAAACACCTCCCAGCAGTAAGTTGGGGCAACTGAAGGGATCGCCTGACTTATTTCTTTTCTCTTTGTGATAATAGTCCTGTGCTTCCTGTTGTCCAGCCTGAAAACAATTGATTCATTTATTTTATCCAGTTTCATAGTTGCTTAAGCCAGGAGAGAAATCCGATCCTCATTACTCCATCATGGAAGACTGTAGAACTCTGTGACAAATTTCATGGCTTCTTGTTTCGTGCTGATCTTTTAAAGCTTTTCTTCTCTTTCTTGAAGTACAGCAAGCTAGCTCTTTTACAGTTGATTACAGATTGTTCCAGTTTCTCAGGTCTTTGTTGATTATGGCTTTTCTATTGTTACATAACAAATTACTAGAAATTCAGTCACTTAAATCAACAACCAATTACCAGCTCACAGTTCTGCCTGTCAGAAATTCAGGCAGAATTCTTTGCTTGGGGTTTCACAAAGCTAAAATCAAGGATTTGGGCTGGCTGCATTCTCATCTGCAGCTGAGAGTCTTCTTCCAAGTTGACATTGTTGTGACAGAATTAAATTTCTTGCAGTTGTAGGACTGAGTTCGCTGTTTCCGTGTTCACTGTCAACTGGAGGGCGCTCTTGTTCCCAGATACTGTCTGCATTCCTTGCCACATGGCCTTCTCCATCCTCAAAGCCAGCAACAGAGATTCTCCCTTATGCCAAATCCTCTCATGCTTCAAATCTCTTCATCAGAAAGAGTCCAGTAAATTATCCTCTGTAGGCCTGATTAAGTCAGGCCCACTGAGGATAATCTCCCTATCTTAAAGTCAACTGATTTGAGACCTTAATTATGTCTGCAAAATCCCTCTACAGCAGCACCTAGATTAATGTTTGATTGAATAACCGGGACGGGGCTCTTGGGGAACTACAAGAGACTGCATCTTAGAATTTTGCCTACCATATTTGATATGTTTCTATTGCCTGTGGTTTCTGTTAATTCTTGCTCACCGTGTCCTGTTTCCTTGTGTATCTAGTTATAGTTGCCTATTTCCTTGATATTTTATTAGAAACTTTATTAACAGGAATTATACGAGGCCTAGAATGATAGCTTCCTCCTCCAGAGGACTTTTTATTTGCTTATAGCAGGGGCCTGTGAGCATTAATTTTTCAGGAACACCTTAATACAAATTTAAGGTTTGCGTTTTTCCAGACCACCCAAGACCATTCATGGTCTGGTTTACTTCTGGTTTGCCTTTACCCTGAGCTTATAACCCTTTGGTGTGCCAACTTAGAGTGGCTGGTAATTTATTCAATCTTTCCCCCCTAGGGGTTCCCTGGGTTTTGATCACTGTCCTCCTCATCCCAGGATGTGGCCCAAAATGCAGGGTAGTTTTTTCAGGTCATTTGCGCAGTTGTTTCTTTCAGAGTGGAAAATACCCTCAGAGCCAAAGAGGCTTTCTTTGAGCGTTAGGATTCCCCCTTTGTTCTCCTCTTCTCCTAGATTTTGGTTATTTCTCTAGTTCTTTTGTGCTTTAATAATATGAGTTTTACATTGCATCCAACTTGTTTTAGATGTGCTCTCTAGAAGATTATTCTGATTGTCTAGCTGCCAGTTTTAGAAATGGATGCCATCTCCATTGTTTTCTAGGTTTAATGTTATTTTTAAGGAACTTGGTGCCATTTTGATTCATGTTTCCTCATATGTGACCAGTTATTTTTTTCTCTGTGGAACATTTTAAGACTCAGCTCTGGTTTTGTATAATTCCATGATGATGTGCCTAGTATGGGTAATTTTTCCCATTTATTGTATTGAGCACTTAGTGGGTTCTTTTGACCTGGAAACTCATATCCTTCAGTTCCAGGAAATGGTCTAATACACTTTATAATTTCCTTGTCTATGATTTTACAGTTCTCCCTTTCTAAGACTTTAATTAGTTGGATGTTTGGCTTCTTGTAATGATCCTCTAATTTTCTTGTCTTTATTCCCTTGTATTCCCTTTATTCCTTTTTCCCCTTTTTCTTCTGTTTCACGGAGATTTGCTCAAATTTATCTTCCAATCTTTCATTAAATTTTCACATCAGCAATTACATATTTAATTTCCAAGAGCTCTGCCTTGTTTTCAGAATATTCCTTTAAAATAGCATCCTGTTCATGTTCAGAGATGGGATTTTCTCTGATTACCAGAGGATATAAATTATGATGTCATTTCAAGTTTTCTTTTATTCCCTGCATTATCTCTGTTTCCTTCAAGTTCTTTACTTTTGTTCATTTTGAACTCTGTTGTAATATTAGAGTCTTTGCTTAAATGTGTAATGATTATTTGCCATCCATTCATACTTATTAGTGAGTTACTAAAAATCTCACTGGCATTTCTGCCTTTGGGGCACAAGACTTTCTTTATGTGAAATATACCATGAATCAGGAACTTGACTCTTTTGGTGGGAGACACCTGTGTGTGTGTGTGTGTGTGTGTGTGTGTGTGTGTGTAGCATTTTGTTTAGGGCCAGTTTTCACATAGAGGATTTCTCTGATCTCTAATCTTTGGGGTCCCTGTTTTGAGAGCCAACAGAGGAAAATGGGGCTGTGGACTCTCAATGTTCAATATGAACTTGCAACCAATTCCCTTATTTTCAGTATAGAACCTTACTTCAGGCCTCTCAGGTCAGTTTGGTATCCTCCAGTCCAAACTCCCTCCTGTCATTTCACTCTTTTATCTTTTCTCTATGTATCTGCTTCATTCTTGGAGTGACAAAGTGGCTTTCTCTGAAATCTCTTAGATTTCCGTCTTCCATATCATTTACTTGTGCGAGGCTGTGGCATATCATGGCGGCAACTCCGAGCCTGCATTCTATTATATTTTATTTTAAGTGTCTTCTTCAATCATGTAAGTGTCCCAGTGTCTCGATGTTTCAAGTTCTTAGGAAACAGAATCAAAGTAACCCAGTTTAGATCAGGGATTCCATTTTGGTCATATCAGCTTCAAGGGAGGAAAGCAAGTCATATACAACTTATAGAAACATTTTAAACCTTCTGTATAGCAGAAAAACATCATAAACGTAATTAAAAGGCAAATTACAAACTGGGAAAAATTTTGCATTCCATATAACAGACAAAGGGTTAATAGACCCATAGATGAGGCAACAATAGAACTAAAATAAACACCTGTTAGCAGAAAAATGGGCAAAGGGCTTGAAAATGCCGTTCACACTAGTGACAAATAAATATACGGGCAAACATTCAACACCAAACAGTAATAGAAGCAATAAAGTTTAAACGGAAAACTTCTTACCTATGAGATAAAAAGGAACAATGATATCCAGAATTAGTGGTAGCCCTTGTAAGCAGGCACCCTCAGACGCTGCTGATAAATTTGTAAATTGGTATAATCTTTCTTGTGGCTGTTTGGTATTATATCTAAAAGGAATTAAAAATAAGCATTCCTGGGGGAATGGAGTACTTGCTGTGCTGGGTGCTTGGGCAGAGGCTGGGGGTTGGCTGCAGGGAGCTGAGGGGCGTGGGATGCTGTCGGTATGCAGCTCTGAGGCTCGGTATGGGGCCCCGGGGACCTGAGGTGAGCTCCCCAACCAACCAAGATGGGACACCAGTGCCAAGGCTCTTCAATCGGCTTTAGACCACCTTGCCCTTTGCTGAGAGTGCTCCTGGAGCGTCTAAGGACCCCACAGCCAAGGCCTTACCCTTAGGGTCTGCAAAGCCAAAGGTCCCGTTGACTACACGGATCATCATGGTGGGCACTGCACCTGGATGATCACATTTAACTCTCACAGATCCATGGAGTGAGTGCTGCTATACCCTGGGCCTTGCAGAAAAACAGAAAGATGACAAAGATCAACAGGAGACAACAAACTTGCATGGATTCACTAGAAGAACAGAGCTAAAGGAAGAAAGAGACGTGATAAAGAATTCCAAAATGTAGAAGATGCTTGTGATGACATCATGCTGGCAGATGACTACTTAATGACACCTTATCCAATTGGCGATGCTTTCACTAGCCATTTTCGAGAAGAAATGTTAGAAGCAAAGAAAAATTTGCAAGAGGAAAATGACATCTCAGAATTCATAGTGGAATCAATTCAGCAAGTGTGAGCAGATTGGAAAGTTCAATTGCATGCCAAAATTAGGCGCAACATCAACCTTAAAGCTGATGAATGTTAAATGTTCTATACTTTTTTTTGGCTGCACCTCGCGGCTTGCGGGATCTTACTTCTCCGACCAGGGATTGAATCTGTGCCCCCGGCAGTGGAAATGTGGAGTCCTAACCATTGGACCACCAGGAAATTCCCAATATACTTTAAAAAATTTGTTTAGTACATCTGAATATTGTTTAAAAGGAAAAAATAAACTTTTGACCCAACAATTCCACTTCTAAAAACTTCATCTTAAGAAAAATAAACATGGATGTACATTAAAAACTACACATGTTCAACAGAATATTATTGACAATAGAGAAAAACAGTAAACAACCTTAATGTCCAACAATAGGAGACTGTTAAAAATATGTATGGCACACGCAGGAAATGGAATAATGGAATATAATACATATATCATTATTTATAATAATGGAATACATTTATTCACTATGTATATACATATTAACACTCATGTTCTAAACATATTTAATGACATGAATTACTTCATTTTAAATTTAAAAGCAAGTTACAAAATCTTATGCATCTAACATGCTCTTATCTTTGTAAAAAATAGAAAAATACATAAAAAAGAGAGGTTATACATTCTAAAGCTAATAATAGTTATCTCTGAGTAGTGAAATTAGGAGTCACTTTATTTTTTTCTTCGTAGTTTTCTTAAGTTTCAAAAATTCCACAGTGAACACATATCCCTCTTGTAAATGTGAAAAACAAGTAGGGACTTCCCTGGTGGCACAGTGGTTAAGAATCCGCCTGCCAATACAAGAGACAGGGTTTGATCCCTCCTCTGGGAAGATCCCACATGCTGCAGAGCAGCTAAGCCTCTGTGCCACAACTACTGAGCCCAAGAGCCACAACTACTGAGCCCGAGTGCTGCAACTACTGAAGCCCATGAGCTTAGAGCCCGTGCTCTGCAACAAGACAAGCCACCACAATGAGAAGCCCTCGCACCACAATAAAGAGTAGCCCCCCACTCACCACAATTAGAGGAAGCCCAGGTGCAGCAACGAAGACCTAAGGCAGCCTAAATAAATAAATAAATACATAAATACATAAATTTAAAAGAAAGTCGGTTGCCATTCACAAAAAGAAAAAGTAAAGATTATTTTATTTGTTAAATACAGAGATCTGGTATCATGGAACAATATACTGGTTGCCCCAAAGCACAGGGGTCTTACAATAGGCAAACGCTTGTCCAACTTTCAGTTCTATACAGACCTGGACTTTCTGTGCTAAGGAGCAAGTAGTAATTGAGAGATAATATGCCTTCCTGTCTTCTTGCAGGGAGACCAGGCTGCTCTGTTAGATGGGGAAATGGGGAGGAGGGGCACAGATGGGGAACTAACCATTTTTTCAGTGCTCAGTCTTTTTTTTTTTTTCTTTTTGGCCCTGTGGGCATGCACCATCTTAGTTCCCCTGACCAAAGATAGGACCTGTGTCCCCTGCGTTAGGAGCATGGAGTCTTAACCACGGGACTGCCAGGGAAGTCCTTCAATCAGTCTTATAACCTGTAGAAATTCTTTCCAGAGTCTGTCAGTTGGTTGTCTCTCAATCTTACTTTTCATTGCTGCTGAGTTTTCATCTTTTTGTGTGCCTTCATTGACATTTTAGAGGGAAATCGTATATGGCTGCAATAGAGATGCTAGCCTGAAATCCATTTAAAATTGAACGTATAGAAAAACTCTCTCACGCGATCTACAATTCCCTTGTCATATATGTGATGGTATCTTAAGTGGGCCTTTCTTCTTTTATAATATTGCTTCACAGAGACCAGTAATTCCTTCCACTTCACCATCACTAGGAAGCTGGGCATGGATTCCTGACATATTGGGGAAAATTGTCTTGTTTTTTTGTATTTATCCTGGGTCTCTGAAACAGAGGACCTGTAAGCCACCCCCAGATGCAGAAGGAAGAAATGTGACAGGCAGGGACTCTGTTCTGAGAGCAACGAGCTTTGTCATTTCCAAAGATCACCTCTGGAGGCTGAGGCTGTTTTGGCTCTGGTTTTCTGAATCGTGACTCTGAGGCCTTTTCTGAAATGCGAACATTATTAGGAGCCCAAACAGAAGGCCCTGGAATCAGTTCTGCCCTCTTGGTTTGCAGGAAATCCAGCCACCTTGTAGTTGTTAATGTGCTTGGTGTAAAAATGACCCTGAAATTTTGTTTACACATATAGAAATTAAAGTAACCTAAAAAAAACAACTATACATAGATCCCACTTCTCACATATCATGTGTTGATAAAACCACTCTAAAATGTTTTGCTGAAGTGGTAGTAAAATGGATGGACAGGATGTCTAGTTACAAGTAGCTTTTATAGAGATTGGGAAGTGAAGCTTTCTTAGAAGGTCACTGCAATTTTCTCCTAATATAATTTGCTTTGAGATGTCAAAATAAAATTTCTTCTGAATTGCATATTTGTTTTTAACCCGGTACCTGATGTGTGTTTTCCTGCAGATGTATCAAGTTATAGTTTTATGTTTGAAATGGAGTGAATTGAAAAATGTAAACATTATCATTCAAAAATAATGATGTAGCTCTAGGGAGGAGCTGTGATTCAGTTTTGTGTGTGTCTTTGAATTAGTTTCACCCAAATTCACAAACCTGGAAAATCCTGAAAGCCAGTATCAGATTTTTTTTTTCAGCTTGAAGAAAGTTGGGATACCATCTAAACCTAATTCCTAATTTTATAGAAGAGAAAACTAAGATTCTCTAAAATTAAATATGTAACCTAGGATCATATAGCAGAGTCTTAAAATCACTCTTTCCAGCATTTTTATGAGATAATGAAATGTACGATACATAACCTGCAGGGACACCACTGCAAAATCCCACGGTAACAAAATCCTGTACTCATTTGTGGAGTGACTATTGATATTTTCTTTCTGTGAAGAAAGAGGAATCCACACATCTACTGCTTCTGCTATCCCTTAGCTATAAATTGAGCTCAGAAAATTTTCGAAAAGCCTATTTGGTAATTGCATAAAATCACAACCATTAGGGATGAGTCACTCTACACTCAAGCAAATTTGCATTGAGATTAATTTATGCTAATCAAGGAGAATGGGCTGACCATGAGCAATGGTATCAGCTGATGTAACTACATGGTCGAGTTATAAGAGTGCTGGTGCTTTTGCTAATAAGCCAGTTTTTAATGAAACAGACTCTCTCAGCCCCTGAACTACCACTATAGACCTGTCAATCCTTCACACTCCCTAAGGCCTATTCTGCCTAAGCTTTGCCATTAGGTAGCAGAAACTAAAAACGATTTCATAATTCTTTCACAAAATTCTTTCTGGCATTTAGTGTCTTGTTAGGCACCTAAGCAGCAGATAAATCTCAACTTCATGGAATCCGACTGGCTCTGTCTCTAATGGAGATGAAACCAAAGCAAAAGACCATCGATTTCTGACACCATCATGATTTCCTGCAAAATTATGTGAATATATTATTGTCATTCAGATACGGACGCCTCTAGCGGTTTCCTTGTGGGCTTTTGTGGAATAGTTACTAATAGACTTCCCTGGGAATGCACTGATTGTCTAACGATGACTCATTTTCCCATATAGTCTTCTCCTTTTCAGAATGTGTTTATTGCCCCCAATTCTACAAGCAGTGCCACCCCCATCTCCTTCCCCATCTCTCAGCCTAAAAATGCAGCAGTGGCTTCAAACCAATACACAGTTCCATTTGATTTCATCTTGAATACATGTATGCATACTTGAAATATTTAAGAGGCCACTTTGGATTAATGAAAATTTGATATTTCTGAATGTTTTAGAGGAACAGCAATAATAAAAAATTGTGTGCGTAGAATGCCTTTATGCTTCCGCAAGAATTTCAAACCCATTGTTTCATGTGATCTCAAAACTGCACTGAGAAGTTCATAGCACGGGTATTAGCACCCTCATTTTCCAGGTGAGGATCCAGAGGCTCAGAGAGGCTGAATGATTTTCCCCAGCTTCTTCACCCAGTAAGTCTCATAGTAGAGACTAGCACCTGCATACCTTCACTCCTACCTAAATGACTTTTCTTCTACATGCAGCTAACGTTTCACTTTTTAGGCAATCTCATTGGTATAGGTATTGGTATTAGGCAATTTGCACCAAGGAATTGAAGAATATTATTTACATGAACTTTACCATAACTAAGAACTAAATGAGTATTTCTAAAATGTTTGAAAAGAGTTCATGAAAATCATTATTACAAAACTATTCCTGAGATATTTGGAATTCTAAATAGAAAAGACAAGAAGTCAGAGGATTCTAGGTAGAAGGGGAGAAAACAGTCCATCATTTTCTGATCAAAAGTTGGCTTTTTAAAAATGATAGTGTCAGGTTAACCAGGTTACCCTTCCCATTTAGCACACTGAAACGAGTGTTTCCAGGTGAGTGCAAATCCATGAACGTTGAAGAAATAAGGCATGTTCATTCTTTCATAAGGCATTGTTTGTCATCTTTACTTCTCCCATACTTAATTATAAGTCTTGGACCTAGCAAGTTGGCTCTATTTGGAAGCTTTCTTTTCTGATACTTTGAACTCCATGGAAACACATCCTACCCCCCGCTGCTGGTACTATTGGGCTTAGAACCTGCTCCTTGTCTCATATTTATTAGTCATCTCTCTCACTCCTTACCTTTATCATGCTAACGTTCAATGGGGGGCAGTATAGTGTACTTATTAAAAACATAGATTTAGGGGTCAGATTGCATGAGGTTTGATCTTATCACTCACTGCCCTCACCACTTTCTAGCCATGTGTCCAACCTTGGACTTCTTTTTTTTTTTTTTTTTTTTTTTTTTGAGAGTGAGAGTAACTTTAATTTTTGCTCCGGTCTTATATATCTTACATCTTGTTATGTGGATTTTTCCATTAGGGGCCCCATATCCCTCCCCCAAATGTCCCAATGACTCCGCCGGGGGCCTGTCCTTAGTCAGGTGACGAGTCTTCTATGTAATCATCAGTTCTCATCAGTTCTTCATGTTCTTGTCCATAAACAATCGAACATTTTTTCCCCATGCTTAACATCACCATTCTTGTTTTAACCCTCCAGTGGTTACAAGGGGGAGGGGAACACAGGATAACAATCTGTAAGGGCAGGCCTCTCAGGCGCCACAGGCTTGAAGTGACAGACACATTGTTAGCCGGTTAAGCTTAATTAGTGAGCTACATTCTCTATGCTACGTGACAGCAGACATACAGGACATGGACATAACATAGATACCCGTAATATCCCGTTCTTATAAGGGAATAGTGCATGGGATATTTTATAGGCAACTTTGGTTTGACGGACCCTCACTTCAGAGGTTTGGGATCATTGTGATTGGGTGAGGCAGCATTCCTGATCACAATGCATGGCCCATTACGGCCGAATTGCCAGCATGGCCCAAGGGTGGGGATAATAAGTTTAAACATTCCTCCATTACCCGGGCCCCCTAAGGGTCTACATGTGATTTGTTTGCGTGGCCTTGGACTTCTTACTCAGGGTCACTGATTCCTCCTCTGTTAAATGGTGTTCACATATTAATCTGCAGGTATCTGAATGAAGATAGCATATAGCAGGTGTATGGCTGAGACAATGCAGGGATGAGCACTAAAAATAGCTCAAATTGATCTTTCAGCCAGGCTGTTTAGACTGAGGAAGGCTGTGTCACTTAACTTGGTTGCTATAGCTACTGAATTATAGATAGGTAGGTAAGTAGATAGACAGGTAGATAGATAATAGATAGTTAGACAGACAGAGATATCTATAGACAAAATCTACATTCCACCATGGCTAAATAATTGTGCTACCATCCAAGTATAGAAGTTCCTCCCATATATATGTGCTTGTCACATAGTTTCTGCAGTTCATTCAACTTGAATTCTTCTGGGACCCTAGTTAGGATATTTAGGTTGCAAGTAACAGAATACCTGACTTTAAAAATGACTTAAAACAATAGGGATTTATTATCTCACTTGTTAGAATTCCATAGTTAGACTTCCCCTGGGGTCTATAATGGCAGGACCCCCACTTGATTTCTCTGCAATCATATTGGCTTCCCCCTCATGGTTGCAAGATAGCTGCCACAGTGCAACATATCACATTGTCAGAGGACTAGTCAAAAAGTGGAAAGAAGGCACTTTGTCCTACTGCATCCTCTGCTCTTCTTCAGGAAAGAAACCTTTCACAGAAACACAAAATTCTCCCCCTGTAAGAATTCCCCTTACATTTTTTTTAGCAAAACTGAATCACATGCTCAACCCTAAACCGATTACTGGCAAGAGAGCAATGTGATTACCATGCTTGGTTTAGATTGCCTGTCTTGAACAAAATCAGTTCTGTTAGCAAGGCAGCAGGGGAGCATGGCTGTTGGATAAGTAATAACCAGCAGTGCCTGCCATGGGGATGCAGAGACCCGTATCTGGCAATAGATTTCTGTCTGATGTAACCTTACACAAAGATCAACCTTTCCTGTGATCTAATGCTGAAGAGGAAAGCCCAAGAGATTTACTAAAAGGTGATATTAATTATGGACCACTGCTTTGTGTTTTTTCTTTCTTTTTTGATATAGAAGTGAAATTTGATATACAAAACTACATAGGCTAAAGCTGAAGTTGCGAAGGAGGGTAATTTGGAATAGTAACTATTCATAGAACTTTTTAAGATTGGAAGGAACATTAGAAAATATCTGTATTTATATCTCAGAATCCTCTATCCAGTGTTTGCTTTAAGTAGAGCACCCATGTCAAATAATTGTTCCCCTCTTCTTGAACACTTTCAGTGATGGGTGCCTCTGCCTCATGATGCAGTCCAGTGCTCCCTTAAACAAGTCTATTAAAAATTTCAACTTTAGGTCGACCCAAAAATCTATCATCTTCAACCATTCATCCTAGTACTTGAATCTAGCGCTGTACAGAACTGATCAAATAATCTCTAAGTGCTAGATATCCAGAAATTGCTTGGTCCTTCCTTCATGTAACAACCCTGCAAATATTTAAAGAAAGTTATTGTGTACTTTTATGTCTCCTCTTGAAGTTATTTGTCCCCAAATCCTGCATGGTTTCATAGCCCGTCGCCATCCTGGTCCCTTGCTTGTAGCCTTTATTCATCTTAAAGGTGGCAGCCAGAGAAGTGTGAAGCCCTCCGGAGTGGTCTGACAAGTGCAGAGGGGGACTTATCTCCCTCATTTGAGATGCTAAATATCTATTAGGCAGTCCAAGCGGGCACTACTTTTATATTTAAACTGTGGACTTCTATTAAAATAGGTTTTTAGTACACCTAAGTCATTTTTTATGTGCAACTGTTCAGCCCATCACCTATATCCTGTAAAGGTACTGTCATGTTTTTATCTTTTAAGAAACGTATATATATATATATATATATATATGTGCATATGTATATATATATTTATTTATTGGTTGTGTCAGGTCTTTGTTGCTGCATGTGGGCTTTCTCTAATTGTGGCGAGGGGGACTACTCTTTGTTGTGGTGCCTGGGCTTCTCAGTGCAGTGGCTTCTCCTGTTGTGGAGCACGGGCTCTAGGCTCGCGGGCTTCAGTAATTGCAGCATGCGGCCTCAGCAGTTGTGGCTCACGGGCTTAGTCACTCCGTGGCACGTAGGATCTTCCTGGACCAGGGCTCGAACCCATGTCCCCTGCATTGGCAGGCGGATTCTTAACCACTGCACCACCAGGGAAGTGTCTATACTTATCGTTTTAATGAATGTATAATATCCTAATGAAAGGATGTAACATACTTTCTTTACCCATTTCCCTGTTGTCAGACATTTAGGATGGCTGTTTTAGGTAATGATATATGGAGTACTTTCATCCATATAACATTTACTGTATTTTGAGAAATTTCCTAAGCATAAATCCCAGAAGTGGAATTAATTAGTCAAAAGGTATAAATATTTTATTGCATATTTTATAATTGCTTTCCAAGAGATCTCTAAAATTTGCAATAAAATTTTCTGCATATGATAATACTGGTTCTGCCACACTATAGCCAACATTAGGACTAACTTAATTTTTTACAACCTAATAGATAAAAATGACTTATATTGCTTTTTTCAAATTGCCTTTCCTTGATCATCCATGATTAAATGTGTGCCTACTCGTAAATATTTTCCCACTCTACTATTTTCTTTTTCATATTGGAGTAAAGAGGTAGGATTGAGGGGGAAATAATAATATTTTGTAAGTAACCGTGAACAGCCCAATAATAATGTGGTTATGATCTGAAGATTATTACCACTATAGTTCTGTGCCCCTAAGGATTTATATTTGTGTACACAAAACCAAATAAATAAATGCTTACCCAGGCCAAGGGAAACCAGACTTGCAGGACAAAAAACCCTTGCTACCCTGGGATAGGGGTAAGGAAGGGCAGGGAAGGGGAGCAGAGAATTGTTTTTCATTCTCTTATTTTGAAAATGTCAGCAAAATTTAAAAATATGACAAATTTTGTAATCAGATTATATATACTATAACACACAGAAAAAAATACCTGGAAATAATATAAATCATAAGAACACACTATTGTCAGACCTCCCTGATGGCACAGTGGTTAAGAATCTGCCTGCCAACATGGATTTAATCCCTGGTCCCGGAGGCTCCCACATGCCTCGTAACAACTAAGCCCATGCGCCACAGCTACTGAGCCCGTGTGCTGCAACTACAGAAGCCCAAGAACCTAGAGAGCCTATGCTCTGCAACAAGAGAAGCTACCACACTAAGCCCTCGCACCACAATGAGGAGTAGCCCCTGCTCACCATAACTAGAGAAAAGCTCATCCGCAGCAATGAAGACCCAATGCAGCCAAAAATTAAAAAAAAAAAATTATATTTTTTTTAAGAAAGGACACACTATTGTCTATTTTATGTGGATATTTTCAATGTACCTTCCAGACCTTTATGTATATATTATAAGTATCCACAGTATTTTCTTTTCACTCAACATTATACTGTTGAGATTGACCCCAATTTCCTTGGTTTCTATTACTAAACAATATTCCATCCTTTGCATATACCTCACTATATTTATGCATTCCTCTACTTGCAAACATTTAGATTGCTTTCAGTGCTTACTTATTTCTTATTACATCACTGCTGCTCTGAGCACATCCATACATATGTTTGTGAGCCTGTGCAGTATTTTCTTTGGGCTCTATACTTAGGAGTGAAATTGCTGGGCCCTGGGAAATTCACATTTCTCTTTTCAGTAACAACTTCCAAATGACTTTTCATAACAGCTGCATCAGTTTACACTTCTATCAAGCATACCTGACAATTCCTGATTACGCATATCGTTTCTAGCGCTGGATGTTATCCATGTTTTAAAATTTAGGCTATCTGTAAGTATAAAGTAATATTATGCTGCTGCTTCATCTTGCATGTTTTAATTACTAATGAAGTTGATTGTCTCTTCATACATTCATTCATGTTGCCCTTCTGTGAACTATCTTTCATAATCTTTACCCATTTTTCTATTCTGCAGAGTCTGTTTATCTTGCAGATGTGCATGAGTTTCTTGTCTATTTAGACCGACTGCTCTCCGCGGAGACAGCATTCCTACCAAGAGGACATTTTGGAAATTTGGGGGGACATGTTTAGTTGTCCCTGTGCCTGGAGGGTGTTATTGAGCTTCAGTGAGTGAGGGCCAAGAATGTTAGCTATCCCAAACACACACACACACACAATGTTCCCTTATTCCTCCTCCCAACTTTCAGATGTCTTGTCATATATTCATGCAGATGACACATCTGTTCGTATATAAAACACACTAGTTTCCGAGTTCAAATAATTTTAAGCACAAAGTAGTCCTGCATTTTGTTCAGGAATGCAATTCCCTTTTATTCAGAGTATTACCCAGGTTTGTTTCTCATTTTGGAAAAGCAGATCACCAATTGCAACAAGGCTCAAGAATCTGTGACTCCAATAAAACATAGCTACATGGGTTGACGTTTGTAGCTGTCCCATTCCCAGTGATTCTATGTATAGGAACAATCGTCTCTCTGCTTCCTTATGTCTTGTGGTATATTGGGCCCTAACATTTACATTTTGAAACACAAATATTATTATAAATGATTTTCCTTTTATTTCTTTTTATATAACAATTAGGACATTGTAATAATTGTTTATAATTATTTGTATTGGTAGGTAACATAATCTATAAACTTATTTCAGGGTAATTTAAGGTGGTTACAAAAAATTTAAAAAGGGAACATTAGCGATAATGGGATTGAGATGCACTGTTACAAGTATTAATCTATGTTTCTGATATTGCAGATGATCTTCCCCTAATATGCCCCTCATCGTTCTCTGTCTATGATATCTTCCAATGAACTGAGCCCTGATTTTTTGATGTGGTCAAATGTAACTTTTCCCATCATATTTTGTGGTTGTTGCATCTCTCTTAAGAAATCCTCCTGAAATCCAATAATAAATGGATCTTCTGTTATATTATTTTCTTCTAATAACAGCTTTGCCTTTCATCAGGGGCTAAGTTTTTGTACATGGTGACAGGTACAGGTTTCATTGTCTCAATATGGTAAGTCAGTTTTTCCAATACCATTTATTAAATAATCTGTCCTTGATTTGTGATACAACTTTGCAATATGTTTTAAAATATGGTAGGGTAAGACCACTTCTTTTGTCTTCTTTCTTAGAATTGTCTTAGCTATTTGTGGACATTTACTTTTTTGCATAAATTTTAGAGTATGTATGCCCAATTAGTCCCAAAATACTGCTGGATTTTTGTTATGATTGCATTAAACCTATAGGTGGATTATTTGGGGTAGAAATGCATACAAAAATATGTTATATATTTCTATTTATTCAGTATTCTTTAAAGTCCTTTGTAAACATTTAAATTTTCTTCATTAAGTTTTGTGCTTTGTGATTAGATTAAATTTTAGATACTTTATAGTGTTGCCTACTGTTGTAAATTGAATCTTATTGTCTATTATATTTTCTAATTGTTATTGACCTAGAGAAATGCTATTGATTTTTTTATGTTGACTTGTCTTAAGCAGCCTGACTCTTCAGTTATTTGGGGGATTCTCTTCTGCTTTCTAAGTAAATTTTCATACCATCTGCATAAGACAATAGTCTTATCCCATCTCTCATAGTATTGACCCCTCTTATTTCCTTTACTTTTCTTATTGCATTGAGCAGCATCTCTAATAGTCTGTTCTAATAGGACATATGTATTCCTTACAAGTACCATGTTATAGGGACTTACCTGGCGGTCCAGCGGTTAGGACTCTGTGCTTCCACTGCAGGGTCACAAGTTCAATCCCTGGTGAGGGAACTAAGATCCTGCATGCCCCATGGCACAGCCAAAAAAAAAAAAAAGTCCCATGCTATGCAAAATCACACAGTAAAAACCACAGGGCTTATGAGAAAATGGGGTTGGGGCACAACAGTCAAAATCTTCATCACACACAAAATATAGGAAGCTAATGGAAATGCTATTACAGTTTTATACACGTTAAACGGTTAAGAAATACATGAGCACTTCAAGAAATATGGCACTTTATCTTGAAAATGATCTGAAGTTTTTTGGTGGACGTGGGCAGTGGAAGTGTTGCAGCTTGTGAGTTCTTGTGAAGTGGTAGGAAAGTTGTAATGCCAGATGTGGACAAGTGTGGCCCATAACACATGCGGTGAACTGTGGGAGCTGCTGGATGTTTTGGGGTGTGTGGAGGGGATGGGGGTGGGTATGTGTGTGCCCACACATGCATACATATTTGGGGGACTCCTATGTGACTCAGTTCCCCTGGATGAGGTTACTTGTGTTCAACTAGTATTTCTCATGGAAGAAATCGTGCATAAGGAAACATGAAATTCATGTTACGCTCAAATTGTTCTCATGTATCAATCATGTTGGAACAAAATGGTATTTTCAAACTGAGCACTGTATCAGAATCAAGGTACTGTATAGTAAAATATAGTGGTGACAGTCAGCATCCTTGTCTAGTTTCCAACTTTATAGGAAGTATGTGTATGGTGTCTCTGTTAAAAAATGCTTGCTAGAGATTTTTACTAGATAACTTTAATGAAGTTCAACAAGTTTCATTCTATTCTTAATTTTGTAAGCACTTTTACCATAAAGAGATTTTCCTTTTGGTTCTTGAAATGGAGAATTACATTGAAGATTTTTCTGGCACAAGCAATTCTTTTATAGAGTAGACCTATAGTAGACCTTATTTTGTCATGATGTATTATTTTCTCTTCTCACTTGAGTTCGGCTAGCTAATATTTATTGAGTTTTTATGTCAATAGTTTTTTAATTTTTCTTAAGTTTTTCCTTGTAATATACTTTTGGGTGTCACAGTTGTGAGAGCCCTATAACACGAGTTTCTCTGCAAAGTTTTATAAGATAGTGGTTACCTAGTCTTTGAAAGTTGGTATATATAACAGCTATAAAACCATTTGGGCCTGGTGCTCATTTGAAGGGCAGCTTTGTGACTACCATTTTGTTTCTATTTTTTAAGTTAGGAAAATTTTAATTTTTAATCAAAGTTGAAGAAAAACCCATAGATGGCGTTTTCCCATTTTACCTTAACACAGTGATTTCCACAATTTTTGTTCATACACCTCTATCAGTTAGAGAATGATCATTCACCATTTAAAATATATATGTGACAAATCGAATAACTATACTCCATTTTGTATTCTACAAAAATACACATAAAATGAGACAAAGATAAAGTTAATTAGAATAATGTGACTTGATTCAATTTCATGTATTAGTAGTATTATTAAAAGTACTAAATGGCACTTTGGGCCAGAAAAGATGGCACAGACCTGTTTCTTCCTGCCCTTCTGCACTAGGAACAGCCATAAGCCCTGCAAATAATGCAAATGGCAACAATGCAAAGGAGAACGCTGAAGGGTGGACCAGTTCATTTATTTAATGTGATCAGCTTAATCGTGTTGTAAATTTTGTGCCAATTTTGGCATGTTCTATTTTTCCAGAAATGAAGTCAACTTGTATAAGTTTTTTTTTTTTATATATTTATTTTTTTTGGGGGGGGGGTACACCAGGTTCAATCATCTGTTTTTATACACATATCCCCATATTCCCTCCCTTCCTTGACTCCCCCCACCTCGAGTCCCCCCCACCCTCCCCACCCCAGTCCTCTAAGGCATCTTCCATCCTCGAGTTGGACTCCCTTTGTTAACTTGCATAAGTTTTAAAATGCTATTTATCAGTGAATGTTTCTCCTCGTATGTATCCATTGGATAGATCCAATTTTCTTCGTGCATTTTTTTCACTGGTGGTTTCAAGATTTTACATTTTATTTTTATTGCTTTCAGATGTCTCTAGATTCACATAGATATAAGCCTACACTGTTTGATAAGAAGCGTTTAAGACCTGGGTTTCCCAATGCAGAGGGATGGAAGTTTCCTGGACTCTGTGAATGTTGAGACTACGTGGCATTTCACACACAAAGTTAGGAGTTGTCAGGCTTTTTCCCTGGGGTACTTGTGTAGTAGATGCAAGGGACTGATCTCTAGGCATCACAGCTTTCGAAGGGACAGTAGATATCCTGGTAGCCAAATTTATCTCCAAAGGAGTGTAGGCTGTGAGCAGGAGAACTGACTGTATTTGGATGTATCGTGTAGCTTCATAGGTTTCACTTGATTTTTTAAAAAATAAAGAAATGCATTGTTACTTTCACGCAAGTGCCATGGAGCAAATTC
Source organism: Hippopotamus amphibius kiboko (assembly GCF_030028045.1). Classification (NCBI taxonomy): domain Eukaryota; kingdom Metazoa; phylum Chordata; class Mammalia; order Artiodactyla; family Hippopotamidae; genus Hippopotamus; species Hippopotamus amphibius. Next base: position 15,402,348 of record NC_080203.1, on the reverse strand, counting down.
ATATGATGTTATTGATGTGTGTGTATATATATATATATTTATATATGTAATAGGTAAATAGATGATAGATGATAGATAGACCTATTTCTTCCTTCCATAAGCTCCCATTGGATTAATAGCCTGTACCAGTTTATTCATTACTTACATTTTTTTATTCTTCTCTTACCTGCCCAACTGGGTTGTAAGTACCACAGTCACTAACATTTACGCCTTTTTCTGCCACTGATCACAGCCTTAAGCCTTTCCTTCTCTGATCATGAGTCATTTGTATATTGGGCATTCTCATGGTCATCTGTATAATGAAGGAGGAGCATAGAAGCTCCATGTAGTGTCTTCCAAATCTAATGTCCTAGAATTACATAGCTATACCTGATGAAGAGCAGGTGTTCAAAAAATCATGTTGATTTCATTATCTCTTCATGGCAGGGTAAGCTGATGTGAAAGATCGTTAGCGTCCTCTTCGTGCAAATGTCATGTTTCTCACGGTAAGCTCGGAATCATAGAAATATATAGGCTTCCACAGTGATAGCAATCACTGCCACTGAGCTGAGAGACCCAGAGAATGAAACTAATCCTCAGATCTGAAAGTCCATTAGTCATTGAACATTCTCTACAAGACACTGTGTTCTGTGCTATGGGTTGCACAATATATTAGTCACAATAGGCTTGTTACGCTGCAGAAACCAACGACCCCAAAATATGAGGATCAAAATGACAAAAATGTATTTTTTCACTCATGCTACATGTCCGTCACGTATTGGTTGGGGAAAATCTTCTGCATCTCACGCTCACTCACAGGCTAAGGGAAGCTCCACCTCTGTGCTTCCATAATTTCTGAGCCAAAAAATGAGAATGTGGTGGATCATATCTTAGTTCTAAAGCTTTCACTTGGAAATGACAAAGCATACTTTTCACTCACATTTAATTGAACAACAAGTGATGAGGCTGGACTTAACTTCAAGGGGACAGGAAAGTGTCACCTACCTCCTACAATTTCTGGAAGAAGAATCAGAAATGTTTGGTGAATTGCTATAATGACTCCCATATTTGATGGTTAAGATGAGATAATATGTACCTTTGAGGAACCCTACGTTTATGACTCATACCCACAAAAAAACTACAAAACAAGGCAGATTGTAATAAATGCCAAAAGAGAAATGAAATAAAGTGTTGTGGGGCTTTAGAGGAGAAAAAAGATCTCTTTGGTTATGTGGTCTAAGAGCACATCATTCCTTTCTGTAAAGGTACTCCTTTTACTTCCAGTTTGTGGGAGCAAACTCATCTTTATGGGAATCATGTCCACTATCTAGATGTGGACTTCAGATACCTCATGCTGTATATAAGCACAAGATTTCCAGATGTACTGCATAGGAAAGGTAAAAATAAATGTGAGATGGAGTCAGAAGGTCCATCCGTCATTGGGCTTGATCTATGATTTAGCCTAGGAGAGGGAATAAATTTTTGGTTCATGTATGCAAGTCAGTTCAACTGCTGTTATTGAAGAGGAAAGTTAGAAACTTACACTCAGCTAAAAACAACTCCATGCTTGTTTTGCTTTTGTGAAATATGCTTGCTGCGCAGAGAAAAACAGAAAAACAGGATGACCTAACAATTCAATGTAACTTTAAAATGTTTTGCTAAAAAATGGAATGTTCTGCACCTGCTCTTGTAAGTTTCTGTTTGGAAACTTCCATGCTCTGTAAACATGTGCACTATGAAAGTAAAGCTCACCCTGAGTTTGGGGCCCAGAACTTTGGAGCGTTAGCTCGTCTGGGTCCGCCGGCTTAATAAACCTGAGTTCTCCAACCCTCTGAGCGTGGTGCTTGGTTTCTCGATGGACTGATTTCTGCAACATTTCTGTGATTATCCATTTCTTCCAAATGTGCAGGCTCATATCGGAAATGTTTCCCACCAACACCGGCAAAGTGAAAGTGAATCTCATCGCAAACTTTTCAGGGATGGTAGTTAGACCTTGGGTATTGAAACTGATAAGACTTGGAAGCTTTCTATTTGCAGTACAAGTTCAATAAATGACTGCTCAACTCGTTTTAATCATGCTCTGAGCACTTCTCAGTGGATTTGAATTGAGGCATGTTTTTATTCATTTATCATCGATGGGGCTATTAGAAAGCCAATTCCAAGCCTCATTATATATGTAGCTTCTTAGATGGTTTTGTTTTTGTATCTGGATTTCTAATTCTTTCATTATTTTGTAACCCTTGATAATTCTTAGCTGACCACCAGCCAATTCCTGTTCTCAGGTTCTGATTGAGGCCAGATTACTTAGTTCAAATTACCCTGACCGGACATGAGTGGACCGAGATTTCATAGCTCAGGGAATCCTAATTCCAGTTTCAGTGTTTGTCTCAATAGTGTGAGTTCTAAATGCCAAAGTTCGTCTATGACCCCCTCAAACACATATTCTTCTCCATATTATTTGTCTGTGTATGTGATCCTCACAGATAGATCCTGCAAAGAAAACTTTCTGGGAATTTCTGTGGCCATTCTATTTAGCTGTGGTAAAGTTTATATTTATTAGATCTTTATGTAATTTAGGGAGAGGGATGCACGATCTAAAAGCTTAAAGGAGCATTTTGACAACAGCTGAATGTACTTTGTACTGGCAACAGTTTTATTGTTCTTAAATTCTATGAACTGTCTTTCTACCATAGGTTAATTGTTGCAAAAGATTGCATACCACTAATTTAGTTTCATTGTCTCGCTTCATTCTTAGGTGGTGACCTTCCTTCTTTCACCAAGAAAATAGAAGCAATCAGAAGAGAATTTGAACAGCCTCCCACTGCCAAATCCACTAACCCCACTATATTGTACACAAAGGCAGTGCCTCATCCTTTTTTCCAATGTAACAAGCAACCTTTCTGCCTTAGTCCAGGATCCCTACACAAGGACTGTAATTAGCGTCCCTCTCCACTGCATCATTGTATGCTGATGAGAATGATCTATGACAAACAGAAAAGAGAAACATGCTGTAAAATCTCTCCATTAAAAAGGAAACCCTTCTGAGACTGTAACCATCCTCCCACTCCTCCACCTCTGAATTTGTTACTTTTGCTGTGTAGCTAAGTCCTCGAAACTTGGCCGCTGAAAGCAATATGCATTATCTTACAGTTCATGTGGATCAGGAAGTTGGGAGCAAATGAGTTGGTGGCTTTAGCTCAGGTTCTCTCCTAGGCTGTCATCAAGCTGTCGGCCAGGGCTGCAGTCCCAACTCTACTGGAGCTGACGGGTTCACGCCCATGCTCAGTCCCCAAGTTGTTGGTGGGCCTCAGTTTCTCGTGGGTTATTGGACTGGGGTCCTTAGTTTCTGGCCACACCACCTGGTCTTCTCCATAGAGTAGGAATGGCAGCTTGCTTCCCCCGGCACCAGTGCTCAAAGAGACAGAGAAAGAGAAAGAGAGAAGCTACAGTCTTTATGTAAATTAATCTCCCAGAAGTGACACCCTATAACTTCTGCCGCATTCTATTCTTAGGAGTGAGTCACTAAATTCAGCCAGAACTCCAGGGGAGAGGATTACACAGGGGCGTGAATACCAGGAGTTGGGGAATCACGGGAGAACAGTCTAGAGACCAACGACCATACTCCCCTAGATACTGCCATAGTCCTCTGCTTCCCTTTCTAGCTCAACTGCTCAAAATAGCCAGTACTTACTATCTTCATTTTCTCACCTCCCACACGTGTGCGGTTTTTACCCCCTCCACCCCACTGAAACAACTTTCACCTTGTCAAATCTAATGATCCATTTTCATGCCTTATATTAAGGATTTATCAACATTGGCCCAGTTAATCATCATCTTCTTCAAACAGTCTCTTCACTTGGCTTTTAGGATTCCCTAGTCCCTTGGTTCTCCTGTTACCTTACTGGCTTTTCCATGTCAACCTCCTTTGTTAGTTTTCCCTCCTCTTTTATCCAGTCTCTAAATCCTATGTCATCTTATTTTATCTAGATTATTTCATCCAGATTTACATCTCATAAGCATCGAAATCTTAAAATGTCCCAAACAAGACCCTCGATTTCCACCCCCAAAATTATTTTCCCCCGGTGTTCCTCACTTCACTGAAGAGCACCTCCACAAGCCAGATTGCGTAAGTAAAGATCTTAAGTGTCTTTGTGGCTTATCGCCCCTTCAGACCCAGATTTGGTGTTTCAGCAAATTCAGTGTACTCCACCTCAAATAACATCCTGAACTCAACCCCTGCTCTCAGCACTAGCATTTCGGTGCGACATACCAAAACTTAAGAGATGAACCTAAAGCAGCACTTAAAGAGAAATTTGTAGCTGCAAATGCCTAATGGCTCTCCCTCTATTGACATTCTCTATTTGGCGATACACGGGTCTCCTGGTGTCCTTTTGTTCTTTGTCCACGCTTTGCTTTAGCTCTTGAGCATATTGAAGATAGGTGATTTAAACACTGCTAAAGTGCAACACCTGTGCTTCTTCAGGGACAGTTTCTATTGACTATTTCTCTTGCTGTTTGTGGGCCATACTTGTTTCTTTGCATGTCTCACATTTCTTTTGTTGAAGACTGAGCATTTTACATGATACAAGTGTCAATGCAGGAAATCAAATTCCTCCTCTTTCTTAGGGTTTGCTATTTCTGCTATTGTTTGCTGGTTTAGTCACCTTCCTGAACTAATTCTCTAAAGTCTATGGGGGTTTGTTTGTTTTTGCCATGCGCCCTTTGGCATGCAGGATCACGCAGGGGCTTATTTCCCCTACTAGGGATCGAACCCATGCCCCCTGCAGTGGAAGCGTGGAGTCCTAACCACTGGACAGCCAGAGAATTCCCAGTCTGTGTTTATTACAAGGAAATCACTTGCTTCATGTGGCCACTGAAGTCTCTGCTCAGTTACATAGTCTAATTGTTGGACTGATGATTAGACAGAGATTTATTAAATGCTTGCAGTGTGAGCCTAGGGGCTCTGTCCACATGCTTGGCACGCCATCCTCACTTAAGCAGATAGTTTTCAGCTCTAGTCTTTACTTCCTGCTTGTGAAGAGCCTTGAGTTCAGCTCAAGGTGAGAGCTTAGGAGCTTCTCAGGCCTTCCCTGAGCATTCGCACAGTCCTGGGGATGCACACAGCCCTATATGTGTGCTTAGTCATCTAGATTTCCAGGACTATATCGGAGCTTTCCAAAGCCCTCTATGGACACCTCATACCCAAGCTTTCCTTTTAAGCCTCTTGGTTGCCTCAGCTGTTATCCACACCCTCAAACAGCTATGATTTTAAACAAAATTTATTTAAAAGCTGTAACTGTTTTCAACAAAGGCCTTCAAGAAAAGGTACTTAGCATTGGGTGAGTTTTAAATCAGCTCAGATAAAAATCTTTGGGGATGGTATCTACCAGGGAGCCACCAAGTAAAATAATGACGAGAATGGGGCTTTCACAGAGCTCCAAAGCCTTTCTGTCCCCTCCAGTAGCTGCCAGGCTTTTTTGGTTACTGGGGAGCAGGGAAGAGGGGCTTGGGAACAGGGCACAGTGAAATGCCACAAAGCTCCCTGTCCTTACCAAGATTCAACTATTTTTTTTTTTGAAGAGATGATCCCGGATTGTTCTGAGCCTTTAGTTAATATTCAGAGTTTGGAAAACATTGATTCTGACAATGACAATCTTTTCATAGCTTTTATGAAGGAGAGGGTTTTCAGTTTCTTACTCCATCATTCCCACTGATGTCACCTAATTGCTGTTGTTTTGACTAGAACGTTCCTTCTCTGAATCTTTGCATGGTTGGCTACCTCACTTGGGTCAGCTCTTTGCTGACATTGTAACTGCTCGGTGACCTGTCTTACCCATTCTTTCTGAAATACCCCCCATCACCTTACCCTGATACATTGTCATCATAGTATCTGGTATTGTGTTATATATTTAATCGTTGCTTCCCCTGTAGAATGGCACTCTGTAAGACTGAGAACTTTGTAAATTCTGTTTAGTTTTAACTCCCTCATAGAGCACCGTCTTTGATACATAGTATAAGCTCAATAATTATTTGTTGAATGAATAAATAAATTGAACTATTTAATTTATTCTCGCCCAAAATAAAATAGCTGGCTTAATGAAGTCTGTTTTTAATAAAATAATATTCATTGTTTTGTATGAATATTAATGTAGTATATACTAATTAAAATACGGAAAGTGTAGAAACATAACCATAGATGCTCTTGAGAACATTTTGGTATCTATCACATCAATTTGTTTTATATAATCGGATTGTTTTTACCTGAACACATTTCTATATGGATGAACCATAATTATAATTTATTTAACAACTTTCTCGTTGTTGGACATTTAAGTTGTCTCTCATTTTTTTTGTTAAACTGTGATGAACAGCTTTGTACATATCTTTTCATTTTCATGGCTATTTCCTAAGATTAAAATCCTACAATTAAATTTTCTGATCATGGAGTATACAGAATGTTGTCATTTTTATACATATTACTAAATTTACCTCAAGAGATGATTTTATTAACTTTTTTTAACTTATACCCTCATCAACAGTGTCGGAGTTTCCCTATTTCCTCAAAGCATTAACTTTGAATACTTGTTTATTTAGTTTATCAATTCTTAGGCCAATAAAACATGATGTCTTTTTTTTTTTTTTTTTTTTTAACTTTTGGCCGCACCATGCAGCATGTGGGATTCCCCGACCAGGGATCGAACCCGCACTCCCTGCAGTGGAAGCTCAGAGTCTTGATCACTGGACTGCCAGGGAAGTCCCCACAATGTTTTACCTTAATGTTCATTTCTTTAAATACTAATGAGGCTGTACAGTTTTATATGTTTATTGAAAATGTTTAGTTCAATTTTATAATTACTCACACTTTGACTTTAACAATTTTTTTATTATTCAATTTTTCCTTATTGATAAGGGAGCACGCTATTAATAATACTTCTTTATTGAACATATAAGCTCCTTGTTAGTTTCTCCTTTCTATTTTTATGTAAATTTTAATGCTTTTATTTTTAATGCAGCCAAATGTCACAATTTTCTTTATATAAACGCTAAATATTATTTGTTGTGTTTAATAATTGATATTTTCTATTTTCTTGCTACTGTGAATAGGACTTTTGTCCTTTATATTTTTAAGTAATTATATTGGTATATAAAAAAGGTATCGATATTTATTTAATTTTAATAAATCCTCTTTTTTATTCTAGATAATGTTATTTGTGATGTCTGTTTAAGGAAAGCTAAAAAAGTATAAAACTACTTACTCATGGAAAAGTAAACAGCAAAACCTACCCCATTATTTATGGCTTGATTTCCTTGGTAAATTTTCAAGCTATAATACTCAGGGTAAAAAATGAGCATGTGGTTAAAATGTAACACAGAGAGTATCTACCCAACTGTCCATGTACTTTTCTGAAGATTGCAAGTTCTTCTTGCCCCCAAATCTAATAGAACCAACTGCAATAGCCCTGGATTGAAAATACACACTCCCAAAGTCTGTAGCTACCCCATCCCTGGCCAAAAAAAATAAAGCTCACATTCTTAGCTTGACAAAATACAATCACCATATCCTCTCACTAATGATTCGCCCATTGCAATTCCTTTCCTTTCTAATCTTTTATCCCTATCCCTGTTCTATTTTTTCTGCCTCATTCCTATTTTTCATTAACTTTCACTTCTTTCAAGCTGCTCCTCATTTTTCCTCTGTCCCTTTTAAAACAGATCCACTTTTATTTTTCTTAACAATTCACCGGTTTTTTTCTCTCTTTTATTTCCATGTTAATTATAATGTCACATGAAAATAATGATTTACTCACTCCTTCTTTCAATACATATTTATTCAGTACCTGCTCTAGGTCAGACATTGTTCCTCACGCTGGGGATATGTCCCCAGCTACAACACAATACAGACGATAACTCTACCCTCACAGCAGAAAAAAAGATAATGATCAAACAAAACCTTCTAGAATATAGCAGGTGGTGATAAGTGTTATGAAGAAAAATCAGCAGGGAAAGAGGATATTGAGTGATGATGGCAGAGAGAGGTTGCAATTTTAAGAAGGATGATTCGGGAAGGACACTCTAATAAAGTGACATTTGAGAAGAGACTTGAAAGACAGTAGGGAGTCAGCCATGCAAAGATCTTGATCTGAGTAAACAATGTTCCAGCTAGAACAGCATGTGAAAGTGCAGCTCTAAATCAGAAATGAGTCTGAAAAGTAAGGAGGCCAGTGTCCCTGGTGCAGAATGAGCAAGAAGGAGAGAATTAGGAGATGAGGTCAGAGAAGTAGTAAGGATAGCAGAATGTGTATAACCTTGCAGACTTTTACCAAAGCATTTAACAGGTTTCAGAAGTCTATTTTGGGGGCTATTCATTTTGATGTATATTACTTTGGCTGATGAACAGAAAAGATATTTTGGTCATTATTTTCAGTTATGCCAAGGCCCAGAAATTATATCTATAATAATAACTTACCTGAGTTGGTAATATTTGGCTTAAAACATTTCCCTCAAAACTATGTCCAACATTTCCCAAAATCCATTCTATGAATGTGGAATACCAATCATTATTACATGAAAAAAAGGGAATTCTATGGTCAAATAAATCTGGGGAACTCTGGATTTAAAAATTAAATTTGTATGGTTTCTTTGCCACACAAATTCTCAGGATTTTAAAATATATCGAAAGTGCTATGCTGAACCACCAAAACAGACACATACCTGCAGCATTTCATAAACTTCTTTGATCAAAAAACCAAAAACCCAAAACATTTTTGTGATGGAGAATTTCTTGGAACTTGCTGAAGCAAAAAATATTTTGAAAAGTTTTCTTCCAACTGTGCTCCATTATCTTCCATAAGCCTCAATAATCTGAGGCCGATCTGATTTTTCTTACTCTGCAAATTCACTTTATTTTCCTGCATGCTTGCTTTCTTGACCATACAAATTAAAAGTTTTGCCTGATTTTTCCCCCATATCTTCAAAGAAAAGTCTTTCAGTCTGCAGATCCAGATCATTCCTTCTTCAGAAATATTTTCCTCCGTGCATCTTGCTTATTTTGGTTTCTCATTTTGGTCTGGTTCTCTGTACAAGAGCACAAATTGCCTGATCCCTGATACCCACCCTTCCTTCCCTGTTTATAATCATCTTTTTTAAAAATAAATGTATTTATTTTTTATAAATTTATTCATTTATTTTTGGCTGCGTTGGGTCTTCGTTGCTGCGGGCTTTCTCTATTTGCGGCAAGCAGGGGCTACTCTTTGTTGTGGTGTACAGTCTCCTCATTGCCATGGTTTCCCTTGTTGTGGAGCTTGGGCTCTAGGCACGCGGGCGTCAGTAGTTGTGGCTCACAGGCTTAGTTGCTCCGCGGCATGTGGGATCTTCTTAGAACAGGACTCGAACCCATGTCCCCTGCATTGGCAGGCGGATTCTTAACTACTGTGCCACCTGGAAGCCCCTATAATCATCTTTTTACCAGGCAGAACCTCAACACCATTGTAGTGTTGTTGTGATCATTGTCACTTCTAAAGATTCTAATTCTTTTGGTGAATAATGATTTTCCTTATACATTTTTTCATTTTCATCCAATTCCTTTTGATTTTTTCATTCTCTTAGCCAAAGATGTTCCATGAATTTCTTTTCTTGTACTCTCATATTTAATTTCTTATTTTATACTATCCATTTTAAATAATACCCATTAAAAATGTTACCTAAAATTTATTTTTCTTTTCTTCCATAAATTCTTTTTTTTTTCTTTTTTAAATTTTTTTGGCCACTCCATGTGGCTCGTGGGATCTTAGTTCCCTGACCAGGGATTGAACCCGTGCCTCGGACCACCAGGGAAGTCACCATAAATTATTTTTAAAAGCATGCCTTTTCTCTTGAAAGAGAGGTCATCCATGATCACTACTTCCCCATTTGCAATGTGTGACTGACACAGAGGATGTAACATCCCAAAGACATTCACAATACACTTTATCTTTCGTTCCTTCCCAGACTTGCTTGCAGCTGAGTGTGGCCCTGCGACAGTTTTCAGCCAATGAAATACAAGCAAATGCGAGGGGTGGGGGCGGGGGACAGTAGGGCTTGCTGAAAAGTTTTTATATGGAGCATATACTAAATTGGCATGTACTATTGACACTTTATGTCTTTCTGCCTGAAATTCAGGTCTAAAGCTTGAAGATCAAATAGCCACCTTGCAACTAGGAGGGGGAAAGCCACACACTAAGTCTAACACTAAGAAGATGGAAAAAGCTTAGATTTTTGATGACATCCCTGAGTACATCACTGAAATAAATAGACTCATCTTTTTAGACACTGCTAGTCTGCTTTCTCATACACACAGACAAATGTGAGTGGATTTTCCTTTTATACATTTACTTTTTACCAGTTTGCTATTCAAGAGGAGAGGCTGATATATATACAAAAAAAAAAAAAAAAAAATGTGTGATGGAGGAGAGTATGGAGAAGAAGTTGGTGCTTTGGGAAGTCCCAGAAAGAGATTTTCATCTCTCTGTGATAGCTTCCTTCTGTTTGGTAAAGCCATTGAGCAATGGGACAGCTTTATATATTCAGATGTCTTTTAGCTTAGCCTCCATTCCAGTTCTTTGATGGCTCTGTCTGGCCTTCGTCCCAGGACTGTTGTCAGAAATGCAGCCATCTGTACTGCTGGCTATCTGCTGCTGGTAGCTCTGTGCCTCCTGGAGCTTTCTAGGGTAGTTGTTTGTTGATATTACGGCTCTTTATTGGCAAAGGGGGCTCAAGAAGGCTTGTTTCACATCTGCCCTAAGTTTCTTCCTTGCCTGCAGCCCTTGCCCTTCCAAATGAGGTGGTCATTGTGATGCAGAGCAGAACCCTGTGGTCCTGCTGTGTCCTTTCTCTGTGTAAGCCTTTCTGTGTCCCCGTTTCTTGATTACAGGAAATAGGCTTCCTTCAGCATCCATGACTTTCCTTGAGTTCCAATGGGCAGGTTCAAACAGTTGCTAATCAGGGAAGGGAGGGGATGTGGAGACAAGGGAGGAGCAGTCAAGAAACAATAGTGCAGCCTTGGGGCAGGGTCCTGGTGCCCCCTCAAGGGATATACATAACATTATCTTTGAGCTGTTTTGCAGATACTGAAATTAACGATATGCTACCTACAAACACATAGACCCCACAAGCACATAGACCTGTTGGAACCAGAAGGTTGATGATGCTGGCTCCCACTTACCTCCCCACCAACCAAACAGAAGAATGTCCACGAGCTGATCATTCTCTCTTTGAACCATGACTATAAAACTTCTTACTATGCCTTCCAGGACGGGACACACAGTTTTGAGAACATTAGCTCGTTGTGGCCCTCTTTACCTGGCAAAGCAATAATACTATTCTTTTCCACTCCACCCAAAACTCTGTCTCTGAGATTTAATTCAGTGTCAGGGTACAGAGGCCAGATTCAATTTCAGTTGTTGCCTTTTTCTATGATGGCCTGTCCATATGACCGTAATTCTCTGATGGCTTTCCAAAGAGAGGTAAGATTGGGATTGGCACTTTTCTTCAATATGCTGACACATTCATAATATTTAGAAGAAATTTCTTAAAATTTCAAGTAGGTGAATAGCACACTTACCTGGTTTCCAGAGATGAAACAGATCCCCTGCAATCCTTTTAACTCCTTTGCTTATTTCATTGGCGGATATTTGGGAAGAAGTAGACACTTTTATTCAAGTCCCATCTTACGCAGAATTCCTGAAGTTTACTTTAAACTTATGGACACACAAACATTCAGAAGGGAAATTTTCTCAGTTCCAAATATAAATGTCCTGCTACATGAAACTGAATCTAATATACCTCAGTCCAATCGGTGAGGTACAGGGACTGGGAGGGTCACTTACAAAGTTTGTGACCAAGGTCAGGAGTTTTAAATTTTCAATTTCTCCATTTCCTCATCTGTAAAAAAATGTTTGAATTAGAGTGAAGTTCTCAACCAAACTATACAGAAGAATAGTAAACTATCCAATATCTGTACTGCAAACCCCAGGAATAAACACATAGGAGACAGGGCAGAAGAGGGCATGTTTTCAAGGCATGAAATAGCAGGTACTAAACTAAGGTTCCTTCTAGCTCTGATATTCTGCTACATCATGTGTTTTAGTGTGTGACAAGACATTTCTTGAAATTATCACATTCTCATCAAAAATGGGTTCCACATTCCCAAGGGGGAAACACACACACACACACACACACACACACACACACACACACAGCCCCCCCATAGTGGTTATTTTTTTTCATATTTTTAGAAAGTTTATGCCTTTCTACAGTTCTCAAATTTTCTACCGAGCCACATATTACATATTTTATAATTAAAAAAAGAAAATGATCGTTCTTTCCCCATAATGACATACTCATTTGGGTAGGGGGTTGTCCAACAAAAACCTATAGACTATATAATATGCTCCTGTCAGTTTCCAAAAGGCATAACGCAGCAGCAGCAGCAATAACAATCATGATAGAAAACATTAAGCTCTTATTTGAGCCCGACTTTTTGTTTTATACCTCTATTTTTGTGTTATATAATATAGTGAACATTTCTTATTTACCATGTGCCAGACCCTGGTCTAAGCTCTTCAATTTAATCTTCACAAGAAAACTATAAGAAAGGCACTTTTACGATCCCTATTTAATAGAAAAGAAACCTAGGAATATGGAGTTCTACATCATCAGAATGACACACCAGCACATGAAGTAGCAGAGGGGAACCACCTCAACCCAAAAAACTCTGCAAAGGTGAAGTCCATTTCTCTGTCAGCAGAGCATTTAGGAAGTGCTTTCCCTCTTTGTTCCCTAGAGCTGTGGGTCTCTATTGTGTTGACGTATAAGTTTTGAAAGATGTGAGACATATTTTGTTACTAATACTAGTTCAAAGATCAAAGTTTGCTAATTATGTACCTTTCATTTTACTTTATTTTTGTTTTTTCCAAGCAGCTTATGGGATCTAAATTCCCCAACCAGGGATTGAACCCGGGCCTCGGCAGTGAAAGCACGGAGTCCTAACCACTGGACTGCCAGGGAGTTCCCAATTATGCACTTTTTAAAGTTAAAAAAATTGTGTAAAATTCAGTAGTTTTTATTATATTCACAAAGTTGTACAAACACCACCACTAATTCCAGAATATTTCATCATCTCAGAAGGAAACCCCGTACCCATTAAAAGTCACTCCTCAATCTTCCTTTCCCCCAGCTCATGGCAACTGCTAATCTACTTTCTGTCTCTATAAGTTCGCCTACTCTGGACATTTCATATAAATGGACTCATACAAATATGTGCCCTTTTGTGTCTGCTTTCACTTAGCATAATGTTTCAAGGTTCATTCATGCTGTAGATATGTCTGTACTTAGTTCCTTTTATGGCTGAATAATATTCCATTCTATAGATACATCACATTTTGTTTATCCATTCATCGGTTGGTGGACATTTGGGTTGTTTCCACGTTTTAGTTATTGTGAATAATGCTGCTGTGAATATTCATGTACAAGTTTTTGTGAGCTACTGTATATAAAATAGACAACCGACAAAGACCTACTGTAGAGCACAGGGAACTATATTCAATGTCTTGTAATAATCTATAATGGAAAAAGAATCTAAAAAAGTTATATATATATATATAAAACTGAAAAAGTTTTTTATATATATACGTATATACATATATATATGTTCTCTCATATATATATAACTGAATCACTCTACTGTACACCTGAAACATTATAAATCAAATATACCTCAATAAAAAAAGTTTTTGTATATACACCTAGGAATGGAATTGCTGTGTCATATGGTAACTTTAGGTTTATGAGAAATCACCAGACTTTTTTCCAAAGTGGTTGCACCATTTTACATTCCCACCATTGGTGTATGAAGATTCCAGTTTCATCATATCCTCGTTAATATGTGTTATTGTCTTTTAAAAAAAATTAGCTGTTTTACTGGGGGTGTTTACTGCAATTTCATCCTGGTTGTGATTTGAATTATCTAAATGACTAACAATGTTGAGCATCATTTCATGAACTTATTGGCCATTTTTATGTAGTCTTCAGAGAAATCAAACTATTCAAATCACACAACCATTTTTAAGTGGGTTATTGTCTTTTTATTGTCAAGTTGTAAGAGTTATTTATGTGTTCTGGTTAATTTCCAGAGTTCACAGAAAGCTAATTTAGAATTTTTGCTAGTGTTCTCATGGCTTTTATGAAGAAAAATATTTTCATAGGCCCTGACTCCACCATCCCCAAAGGTCTTCCCTAATTATATACTTTTAATAATCAATCAGTGGAAGATAATTTGGAAACTATATATGCCAAAGGTTTCATACCTAGAATACATAACAAACTCATAAAACCGTATGGTTAATTTTTAAAAATCCAATAGAAAATAGATCAAAGTTATGCACAGACATTTCACAAAATAGGATAAATAATGGAAAATTAAAACATGAAAAAAATGTTCAATATCATTAGCCATTAGGAAAATGAAATTAAAATCCTAACGATATATATGCACCTATCAGAATGGCTAAAATAAAATAGAATATTGACAATGGCAAATGCTGGCAAAGATGCAGAGAGTTTACATCATTATATGTTGATGGGATGGTGGAACCTATAATAATACAGCCATGTGGAAAGTAGCTTGTCAGTTTCTTACAAAACTATCACATGACCCAGCAATTATACTCTTGTGCATTTATCCCAGAGAAATAAAAACTAATGCCCACACAAAATCTTGTATGTGAATGTTCACAGCAACTTTATTTGTAATAGCTGAAAACTGGAAGCAATACAAATGTAGTTCAACAGGTTGATAATTAAACCAACTGTGGCACATCCATACCAAGAAATACTATGCAACAATAAAAAGGCATGCACTATTGATACATGTAACAACATGGATGGATCTCAAGGGAATTTGGCTGAGTGAGAAAAACCATTCTCAAAGTGTTACATTATGTATGATGGCATTTATACAACATTCTTGAAATAACAACATTATAGACATGGAGAACAGATTAGTGGTTGCCAGCTTTAATGGATGAGGAGGATGAGAGGGAAATGGATGTGACTATAAAAGAATAATACATGGGCTCTTAGTGGTGATGAAACAGCTCCATATTGTGATCATTGTGGTAGTCACACGAATCCATACATGTGATACAATTACATGAACCCTCACACACACAAGTGCATTGTAAAACTGATGAGATCTGAATAAGCTCTATAGATTGTACCAATGTCAGTTTCCTTATTTTGATATTGCAGGATAGTTCCCATTGGGGAAGTAGGTAGAGCACACAAAGTTCTCTGTACTCTTCACACCTTCTATGAATCTATAATTATTTCAAGACAAAAACACAAAGAAATCAATCAGAGACTTGTGGCTTAGTCCCACAGTTATAATGTTGCACTCTACATTCTGATAGCTTTCCTCACGTGGAGAGAAGAGGTGAGAAGGAGTCAGAGCTAGTAATCAGGAAATTGAAAGGAACCGCAATAGACCCATTTGAGTGAATATCATGGCAGAAAGAAAGGTTCAGAAACACCACTTTCTGGTATCAGAGAGTAAAGTACAAGGATAACGTAATAATGGCGGAGAGCTGTGAGAGTATAGGTTTGTTTATTTATGTGTGTTAAAATTTTACCCTGTAAATGTTTTAATAGTGGATTTCAAAATGACAGTCTCTCAAACTCACTAAAGGTAGTTTTAGATCTAGGGCATTCTCCCACTATATTTCTGTTTTATACTGCAGGAACAATTCTGCTTCTGAGAAAATGTAAAATCTTTGATATGTTCTCACACTAGCAATGCCAGGGAAGAAGGGGCAGATGAGTTTTCCTTAAAAAACCCTACAGCGCAAGGGACTGAACTGACTCTAGTTCCCTAATTGGTGGCAGAAACTCTACTATTTGCTATGATGTTGCTAACTTATCAGAACGTGGTCCTCGAACACTTTTTAAAGATTATACCCAGCATTCCAGTCAATAGGGCAATTTATTTGTAGACATCCTATCTTCCTCATTAAACCTTACTCTTTTCCATGACAAGGATCATATTTATTTCATCCCCATATTCTGAGTGCCTACGTAAGGCCTGGACCTTAGTAAGAACCAAATACCCTTTTTTTTTTTTTTTAACGTAGACCATTTTTAAAGCTCTTATTGAGCCTGTTACAATATTGCTTCTGTTTTATGTTTTAGTTTCTTGGCCCCAAGGCATGTGGGATCTTAGCTCTCCGGCCAGGGATCCAACCCATACCCCTTGCACTGGAAGGCGAAGTCTTAACCACTGGGCAACCAGGGAAGTACCCCCACCTCCCGCCCCCATACATTTTTGTAAGTGAATGGTTGAGTGTGTCAGACGAGGTCATCATTCTTGGAAAGTATTTATTTTGGGATCTTCAGTCTTAATAGTAAATGTAGTATATTTCATTCTCTTTACCATTTTTGTGAGTTTTACTTTCAAGGTTTGAGGTCCAAATATGGCCCTGTGATAGAATAGCTCTAGATCCAGGGAGAACTTAATGTATGAATAGACTGGAAATTGCCTACGTACTATGTTTTGAGGGAAGGACTTCACACCCAGAGACCCAGAAGGCCTTTATCTTAGTCCATTCTGGATGCTGTAACAAAATGCCACAGACTGGGTGGTTTATAAACAACAGGAATTTATTTCGCAAAGTTCTGGAAGCTGGAAGTCCAAGATCAAGGTGCCTGTACTGTTGGGTGAGGGCCCTCTTCCAGGGTGCAGACTTCTCATTATGTCCTCCCATGGAGGAAGGGGTGATGAATCTCTGTGTGGTCACTTCTATAAAACACTAGTATCATTCAACAGGCATCCACCGTCATGACCTAAGCCCCTCCTAAAGGCCCCACCTCCTAATACCATTACATTGAGAATTAAGATTCAACATATGAAATTTGGGAGGGACACATTTAGACCATAGCAGCCCTCAATATAATCCTAGACTGGGTTAACTGGAGTATCCTTAAACATTGAGTCCAAACCCCTTGTTTTCCAAATAAAAAACCTGAGAGAGGAGAAGTGACTCATCCTAAGTCATCAAGCAGGTGAGTGCGATGGCTAGAGCTGGAGTGTCTATGTCCCAAATTCTAATATAATTAAAACCACTCTCAGCTTCTTTCTACAATGATAGGCATTTCTTTAGGAAACAATGAGTTGGAATGATCTGGAGCCTGGACTGAGGGATGCAGTGTGCGATTAGTCATGTATAAAATATAGAAAGGAAAGTTGTCAGTATTTCCTAATGCACATCTTAAAAATACCTTTCTTGTCATTAGAGCAAGAATGAATGCCTAAAGTGTGCTCCCTACAGAAGTGTCTAGGAACACTACCAAGAGAAAATTCCTGTTCAGCATCATTGGTCAGGTCGAGGAGGACTTGAAGTTCTCATGAACTACATGGTTAATGCTGAGCAGCAAGTGATAGCACAATGAAGGGATCTAAGGTAATTCTGGGAGCTTTATCCATCAACAGAGGCAAGAAGACTTTGAAAAGGTGGGACTTATTGGTTAAATAATTGAAGTTTATGCTGAAATGATTATTGAAAATTGAGAACGTTTAATGTAGTGTGGTTACTAAATGATAGGAATGGTTTTTTCCTTCTGACCCGAGGAAAATTTTCATAGCTACATCTTGTAATATCTGGAAAGGCTGAATTTTACGTAGTTAGAAAAACATTGTTGAAAGGCTCAAATAACTACCAGCTAGCACATTTATTTATAAAGACTACTAGGAAAGGAGGTGAGAGAGTTGGGGGAAGACCACCTGTGGAGGAACCTCCAGAGGTTTAGAATTGATCAGACATTATCAAGTAAGGAAATAATATGGCCTGAAGGATTTTTAGGAAGTTTATGTAGCTAGGATATGAAGGAGAGATAGTGCGAGACAGCATTAATTCAGGTGGAATTTTCCGGAGAAGGTGGCTATAAGAATGGCTAAAAAAGAGAAGAGAAAAAGCAAGTAAGTATTTGGTGACTCTCAATGATTAGCCATGGGAGATGAAGAGGCAGTTCGAAGACCTTGTTTTCCTGAGCTTGAAGCTGGTAAGAATGATCTTACTCCTGATTTGGGCCAGCCTGGGGGAAAGCCTACTGAGTTCAGTTGGTTATTGATGTGGAGAAATAGCTAAGCTTTAGGGGAATGTCAACATGGGCTTGGAGCATGAATTAGACTTAGCCAGAGATTACGATTTGGAGATTCATTAATTAGCAATGATGAGTGAAAACATGAGATCAGATGGGCACTTGGGATGGAAAAGTAGAAGGGCAGAAGATTAAAGTGCAAGCCTTGTGGGACATCTCCAGCTACGCAGGTAAGGACCTAGAATGTTCAAAAGCTATCTGGGAAAGAAGAACAAAGTGGAAGGAATTATTACCAGCCTTCAAGACCTACTACAGAGTTACAGTAATTTAGACAGTGTAGTGCTGGCATAAGAATCAATAAATATACCAGTAGGACAGAATAGAGAGTCTGGAAATAGACTCACACATACGTGAGTCTATTTGATTTCTGTCAAAGACACCAAAGCAACCTAATGTGGAAAGAAAAGTCTTTTCAACAAGTGGGGCTGGATATCCACATTTAAAAATTAACCTCAACTAGGACCTTACACCATACATAACAATTAATTTGAGCTGGATCATAGATGTAAACTTAAAAGCTAAGGATAAGGGACTTGCCTGGTGGTCCAGTAGTTAAGAGTCTGCACTTCCACTGCAGGGGGCATGGCTTCAGTCCCTGGTTGGGGAACTAAGATCCCATATGCCTTTGAGCACAGCCCAAAAACAAACAAAAACAACAACAACAACAACAAATACTAAGGAAAAGACAGAAAAATTAACATTAATAAAAGAAAATAAGTTGTAAATTAGATTTTCTCAAAATTAAAATTTCTGCTCACTAAAAGACACCATTAAGACAATCAATACCAAGGTCATAAACTGGAAGAGAATATTCACAAATCATATATCTGACAAAGAACTGGTATGTAGGTTATATAAAGAATTCCTACAGATCAATAATAAAAAGACAGACATAAATGCGGAAATCAGGAGAGCAGACACATCACAAAGGAAGATACATGAGTGGCCAATAAGCACATGAAAACGTGCCTGACATCACTAATCATCAGGGAAATGCAGATTAAAGCCAAATGCGATACCACTATACACATTTCAGAATGGCTAAAATTAAAAAGACCGGATACACCAAATGTTGACGAGGATTTGGAGCAACTGGAACTTTTATACACTGCTGGTAGGAGCGGGGAAAAGAAAAGTAGTACTTTGGAAAAAGTTCTGACAGGCACATAAGATAAACCATACGTCTACTGCAGGATACAGAAAATTCATTCCTTGGTATTTACCTAAGAGAAATGAGCGTCTATTTCCACAAAAAACTGCATAAAACTGTTTATAGCAGCTCTCTTCCAAACAGCCCAAATTGGAAACAGCGCAGGTGTTGTCAACTGGAAATGGATAAGCAAACTATGGATATAGCCATATTATGTACTACTACTTAGCAGTAGAAAGGGGTAAAAGACTGATAACACAGGACAACATGGATGGACCTCAAAAACATTTTCCTGAGCAAAAGAAGTCTTACATGAAAGGCACACATGTATGATAATATTTATAATAAGTTCTCAAACAGAAACAAGTCATCTAAGGTGAAAAAAATCAGACCACTGCTTGCCTGTGGGTGGTAGGCAGGTATTGACTGGGAAGGGACATAAGAAAAGTTGCCGTGGTGATGGAAACACTATATTACAGGGGTTTGGGTTTCATGGTGCATGCATTTGTCAAACGAAATTAATTGATATAGTTAAGAAGTTTGTACATCACATTATATGAAAATTTTAGCTCTCCTTCCCAAAGAAGTATACAGATTGTGTGTGTGTGTGCACGTGGGCACATGTATGTGATGGGGTATGGAGAGGGAAGGAGAGATGTTATTTTAAATAACTTCGGAAACCTGAAAATTTCAAATAAACTTTATTCAAAGGAAAAATCATTAAAATGTACATTTTAGATAGAAGGAATTTGCTTGAAGAAAGTTTTCCTCTCATTATCTTGCTGCTGCTTTTATTTCTCTGTATGATTGTACTGGTCAAACAACCCACATTGCTTGACACATTCTTTTTAGAGCAGGCAAAGAACAGACTGTTCAATAGACGAGAAGGGGGAATTAGTAAGACCCATCCACTCCAGTCTAATAAGCAAGGCTGTGAATCATACTTTGCTCATAGACCATTATCTTTGATTTTTGTCTGCTTACGAAAGTAATTTACTCATTGGGTTTTTATAAAACATATAGAGCAATTAGGTTTCGAAGACACGCCAATAATCCAGAGCTAGGTCGTTCACCATCTCTTTCCAGCCATGAGACACAATGGAATGAAGCATTGTTGCGAGGTTATTCTTCTCCCGAGCATCACTTGAATAGCAGGGGCTCCGCCTCCTGTGTCCAGCTACACTAGGCTAATTAATGTTTTCTGGACACTCAATTCTATTTAATGACTCCATGCTTTGCTTATATTGCTTTTTTGTCCTAGAGTCATCTACACTACCTTTCTAGCTTTCGAATTCCTATTCATCTTTTAAGACCACTCAAAGATGAACTCCTCTTTGAAAGTTTTTCAGTTTCCCTAGTCAATTTTCTTCCTCCACGTGCTCTCCTGACACATTGATTATACGTATTACAACGTTTATCCTAACCTGACTAAATTTGATAGTGGCATGTCTACTATTCTAGACTGAGAGTTTCTGGAAAGTACAACCTGTGTATTTGGTTTCTAGCACAGTTTAGTCACACGCTATTCTACTTGTGCAAGCTGTTTTGTTCAGCTGTTTTATATAAAAGGGAAAACTGTAGTGCAGCTAGCCTTTGAGAACTAAATGATCCTAGTTTTGCAACTTTTAAAGAAGAAAAGAACATGGGTTGTAACCATCCAGTTTGTAACAGGGCGTTAGCAATGGAGAGGTTTACATATATGAAGAATGCAAAGCTGAATAGTTATTTCCAATTGGAATCCACTTTATTAATTCCAGTAAGGAAGGAAAATTTCCCCATTGCTAAAACCCCAGAATATCTCTTTCTCTGAAAGACTGACTCAGTCTCAATCCATTTGTTCTTGGGCGAAAGCTTTCTCCAGGACTCAGTTACGTGCTGTGTTGCATTGATGGCTTATAAAGTAATAAATATCCACTGAGCCAGCAAGCTGAGCCAATTGACTGCAAGGAGCCAAGATTTACTCAATCATCGCCCTTGTACATTTCTCATACTCTAAGTGTTAACTTTACAGAATCGAAAACAAATTATTTTAAGAGTGCACACAATTATTTGGAGTACTGAATGTGCAGACATGCTAACATGTTCTGGGGACAAACCTGGGCAATCCTCCTTAGTGAACAGAAGTGTCATAGCTGGCAGGACAGCTTCAGAAGCCGGGGAGGCCTGTTTTTTTCTTTAATCTTTCTTTATTCTTCCCGGTACTTTTTTGAAGAATAGCTGACATATAATATTATGTTAGTTTCAGGTGTACAACATAGTGATGGATATTTTTATACATTATAAAATGATCACTATGATGTCTAGTTACTATCTGTCCCCACACACAATTACTAAAGTATGATTGACTATATTCTTTGTGCTGTGCATTACATCCCCGTGACTTGTTTATTTTATAAGTGGAAGTTTGTACCTCTTATTCCCTGTCACCTATTTTGCCCACTCCCCACCCTTCTCCCCTCTAGTAACCACCAGTTTGCTCTCTGTACCTATGAGTCTCTTTCTGTTTTGTTTCGGTTTTTTGTTGGTTTGGTTTGGTTTGGTTTTCCCATGTTGTCACAAATGGCAAATTTCATTCTTTTTCAGGGCTAATATTCCACTGTATGTTTATGTACCACATCTTCTCTATCCGCTCATCTATCAATGGACACTTAGGTTGCTTCCGTATCTTGGCTATTGTAAATAATGATGCAATAATCTTAGGGTGCACATATCTTTTTTAGGTTATCTTATTTACATTTTTTTAATTGAAGTATAGTTGATTTACAATGTTGCGTTAGTTTCAGGTGTACAGCAAAGTGATTCAGTTTTATATATATGTATATATATATATATATTTCTCTTCAGATTCTTTAAAATTAGAATCTTTGTTTTCTTTGAGTAAATACTGAGAAGTGGAATAGCTGGATCATATGGTAGCTCTATTTTTGACTTTTTGAGGAACCTTCATACTCTTTTCCATAGTGGCTGCACCAACTTACATTCCTACCAACAGTGTAGGAGGGTTCCCTTTTCTCCACAGCCTCACCAATGCTTATTGTTTGTCTTTTTTTATAATAGCCATTCTGACAGCTGTGAGCTTAGGTATCTCACTGTGGTTTTGATTTGCATTTCCCTGATGACTAGTGATATTGAGCATCTTTTCATGTACCTATTGGCCATCTGTATGTCTTGAATCCTGGCTTTTTAAACTTGACTGTCCCAGGCTCCCTGCTGAATAGACATATGTCATCTTCCCAGAGGAATAGAGCATCTCTGAGAACTTTCGGGGGCACATCTATGTGTGTACATGCTTCTGAAGTGACTGATGAGAGAGCAAGAGGCAGAGTGAGTGAAACAAAAATTAACAGAAAAGGAAAGATTGGATTGATATTTGGTAAATCAGTTTTGAATCCTAATACTGAAAACCACCCGTATTGGGTGTTCTAGAAAGAATTCCTGCATAATGACAGAATTGCAGCTGTTACGAACCTCTTCGAAAATGCCCATATAGAAAACGAGATTCCCCGAGTGATGCCATGTATTTTCCTGTATTTTTTATATTGGAGTAAGAGTGAAGAAGAAAATACCAGACATTTGTACTCATGTGATATTAGCAAAAGGGCTGACTGATTTGGCAGAGATTATTGTTCTGTGCAACAAATTCAAACCCACCCCTAAAAAGCAGTACACTGTTTAGCTATGAAAACAGGTCCAGGATGTGACAGTGCATGAAAGGATAGCACTCAAAAGCTATTTCTCTGAGTCTGGATTTTTCTCTATTTTTCTCATTTACAGCTAAAGAGAAGCCCAGAACTTGAGTCACATCCTGTTGTGAGTCCATGCTTGTACCGTTCCCATTTATTAGGGGGCAAGGGCGTGCCCAAGGTGAGAGAACAAGCTAGCATGGCGGCCAGGTGTCTTCATTGCAGGATCACTAGATGTGTCAGGCCAAGCCATGGGACCACGTGTTGGCTTAGAGAGTGATGAAAAGTGTGAGAAGCTATCATCGTCAATAAGGTTAATAATTTGGGGCACAAGTGGCCCACCCTAGCTATAGTTCTCCACTTGGTCTTGTGATTGGAAATGGTCATCCATTATACCACTGCCATAGCCCTGAACAGATTTTGGTACAGCAGTGGGGTGCTGCTGTAATCAAGACCTAAAATGTGGAAATGGCTCTGACTAGAGGTTGGAAGAAGTTTGAGAAGCACGAGAGGAAAAGCCTAGATTGCCTTGAAAAGGCTGTTGGTACAAATACAGCGGTGCCAGTGAGGGCACATTTCATTTTAAGCCATGAAGGACACACCTCAGCTAAAGGAGGCTTCTAAGGCACATCTGGATGGCATGTATTCAAAATGGTCATCAGCCATGATTCCGCCACCCCTTCTCCGCAGACGGGTTCTAATCAGTTGCTGCAGATGAAGAGATGATCCTATTGGATATTCATTTTCCCCCGTGTGTTCACTTGGACAATGGGTGCTTGGAAAATTTGGAAACATGTAGCTGGCTGCTTTGAAAAGTTCTTCAGTGAACTTGATTGGCTTAGGACTGGGCCAGTGTGCTGGTCAGGGAGGTGAGGGTAAGGGCTACAGATCACGTTCCCAGGCCTGGCCTAAAACTACAGGTGGTTCTGGTGCCCCCCAAAGGCCAGAGAACCACTGCTCTCTTGCAGGGTTAGTATGTGCTCTGTGAAACTATGGCTTCATGGCCAAATAAGTTTGTTCATCCCAGCGGTTCTCAAAGTTAAGAGGCTTCCTTAGCACAAGACTTTCTAGAATTGAATGTGCTAATGCTCATTTTCAGTCCCAAAGAAGGAGAGTGTGCATGCGGGCCAGTGGTTCTCAAAGTGTGGTTCCCCAGGATCGCCTCAGCACCACCTGGGAACTTAAACTTGAGTCCACCCCAGATCTACTGAATCAGAAACGCTGGCGGTGGAGTCCAGCAATCTGTCTTACAAGCCCTCCAGGTATTTCTGAGTGGACAAAGGTCTGAGAGGCAACAGTCCTTGTGGTGTTTTTCCAAAAATGTTATTTCATCAAACATGTGGCAGGGCTAACGTTCTCAACCATGAGAAATGTTACTGAACTGTGTGTGTGTGTGTGTGTGTAATGAAGATGTGTGACAGTATCACTGTTTGTAGGGAGGTTTTTTTGGTTGATAATTTACTGATTTATTTAAACACCACCTTCTGTTACTAACAACTTGAGGCAGCTCATAGGGAATGCCGGAACTACAGGGTTATTCTTGGGCATTTTGGCCACTTCTTACATATGCCAGGCTTCCCTGAGACACCAAGGTACTGACTTGTTTGTGATCAGCAGACCTACTATTCCTAAACAATGGAAAAACAAGAGCCTCAAGCAAACTAGTCGGTGACGAAATCCTAAAGTCCTTGGAGCAAGAGTGAGACAATGCACTTCTTTTCTCTACAGACTGAATAGGGGACAGGGTTGAGCTAGTCTACTTATGGTATATGGTACCCAGGCTCCTGTCCAAGCTGAGCAGGCAACCTCTTTCATGCAGCTGGACCTTAGAGCTCTGGCAGGATGAGGGCTTAAGACAGGATCACAAGGTGACTGAGCTGGGCTGGGCTGGGCTTGGAGCTCCTGCTGAATCCGGCCCAGACATCTTAGGAATGGGCAGCTTCCCCTCTGTGCAAAAGCATGCTGCTTGGGGCCCCAGTAACTTTATTTGATGGATGCCCTGAAAAGTGCCAGTCAATTATGTTTCACCTGCTCTTTCACTCTTAACTTTCCTACATTGGCTACTCCTGAAGCATTATGATCAGGCAATGGCAGCTTTGGGGAGCTAGTGAAAAGTCATCAACATTGAAAACGTTTATGGCTACACAAATGTATGCATGTGTCAACTCAACAAACGTACACTAAAGATACATGCACTTCCTTGTAAGTTTTATATTAAGAGAAAAAACTGCAGGGACTTCCCGGGCGGTCCAGTGGTTAAGACTCCATGATTCCAAGGCAGGAGGGCGCGGGTTTGATCCCTGGTCAGGGAATAAGATCCCACATGCCGTGCGGCACAGCCAAAAGATAAAAATTAAATAAATAAAAGTAAGAGAAAAAAACTGCACACGAACATTGAACTCTAGTTACGGATATACATAACGAATTAGGAGGAAGTGTACAGATGTCTGCAATTTATTTTGAAAAGTGTCAAAAATAAGATGGATTGATGGACAGATAGATGTAGAGAACAGTAATATGTTAATGGTAGAACATAGGTGTAGGTTTACCAATGTTCACTGTAAAAACCTTTCAATTTTAACATACATTTTGAAATTTTAATAAAAAAAGAAAATGTTTATGTCTTCCTTCAGTTCTCAGAGGTGGAAAGGCCTTGAGATATTTAGCTCCATGCCTTCCCTCTACTGAGAGAAATCAGCAACAGCGAGGGGGAAATGACAGTGTGAACGGCAGAGAGGGTACTAGAACACAGGTCTCTTTTTGTACAATTCATCACTGAATAGGAATGAGAATTCTTCTGTTGCAATCTGAAGTTCAAGTACAGCAGCTAGCACAATAACTACACTTTCAAGAGTGTGTGTGTTAATATAAATCTCTAGACTGTAGATTATCCAAGGGCAGCGACCTGATGTACATAATTCAGTGCGTAACTGCAGTTTCTACCACAGTTCACGGCACGTAATGGACACTCAATAAATACACATTGGAGGGTTTTTCTTTGAATGAATATAAACAGTTTATTCGGTGCGTATCTGGGTATACAACAACAAATATTCAACAACTTTTTTTTTTTACTTTTTTGTGCACAGGACAGAAAACTGCCTGTACATCTATGTCCATTTTTGGAACACAGATTTTAACAATTATTAATGCACAAAATCTTACATATCATGCAACTCTATGCCAAGATTCCAACTTTCTTCCATGCAACAGATATGAAGATCTAAATGGAAACCTAGCTAAGTCTTAAACACTTTTCCAGAAGCAGGGATAAGTATATGTTGTTTAGGGGTAACCAGTCTTAACATTTCCTTGTACACAATATTCACGTGCTGAATACAATGACAGGACAACTCACACATACACAGATAAGACATTTCTTATTTTAACAACACGAAAGACAACATCACAGTTCCACACTTCCTGTCTTTATACAAGAAGCCACAATAATAGTTTAACATGATAACACAAATGGAATTAAGAGAAATCTACACTTGAGGATTATCTTTTTTTTTCTTAAGTAATCTTTACTGACTGGGGTTGACAACACAACACAATTTCTACGCACAAAGTACAGCACAAGAACTTGACCAGAATACTACGAATCTAAAGGAAAACAAAATTTGGTAAAATCACAAGAACACTGTTGCCTTGAGCCTGAGATGCCAATTCAGCTTCAACCCTGAATTTGGTTGAGTTGGATTAAGTGACACAGAGTCAACAGAACCATTGAATTCCAGAAATCATAAAGTTGCGCTATACCAAAGTAAAGAATACATGTGAATCAAGCATAGATAGAAAACATTAAGCCAAGAAAACAACACGGTTCACAGAATTTTGTTTGCCCCTACAAAACATTGAAGCAGTTGATTTTGTTCTGTTTTGTTATTTTGTTTGTTTGTTTTTGAAGAACAATGGTGGTCTTTTCAATTGTCTTGGTTGGAGAGCAATTTTTTAAATCAGCATTAGTGCTGTGAAATGTTTTCGGTTTGTCTTCCCCAAAGCATAGGTGAGATCATGAGAAAATTGGGCAGTCCTTCTCCCAGATTTAGTTCACTGATCATGCTTGGCACTCTTTTTTTGCACAAGCTCGATCTAAATCATGGGGCTTTTGTAAGGATGAAAAGAAGTTTGGGTGGCAGATTAGAATGGTGAAGTCTGCCTTGTTTGTTTGGTACACGTCATTGACAAATCTGAACTTTTGGGTGAAGGACTGCTAGAATTCAACAGCACCTGGAGGTAAGGTTCTGTTACAGAGCCCTTGTTTTGCCCTCACTGGCTACGTTGATTCGTTGTGGCTCATGGATTTGCCTCCGTTCAGCACGCCGGAGACACTTCTGCTCTTGGTTGGGGTCCCGCTTCCAGATCGGGAGAACTCCGTGAGGTCATGTAGAGACGGCTCCTTATACATGGCCACTGCAAGGAACAGAGACACAGCATCAGAGGCCACCGTACTCTTCTGCCCACTAAGGCTTCCATGCTGGAGGCCAAACCTGAAAAATGCCGCTTTCAAGGACTCGGTAGAGTGCGGACTGGACCAGATGAAGCAAAATCCAGTCTTGGTACAGAAGCGTATAGAGAATTCTAATGCCTAATTTCCATCACTAATGGTTTTATATATACGAGAGGATTAATGAAAAATGCATTTAATAAAGCTCGTAGAAGTTTAAAGATGATCTACAGCATGCTGTGCAAGGCAAATATTAAAAGGGAAAACATTTTCAAACACCGATTTCTCTCAGAGTTTAAAATGAACCTCTCCAAGACTCTAAGTATTAGCACAACTCTTCATGCAATAAATGGTAAATATTGTTGTGCTGTAAATAACAGCCCCAGCTTACACTTACAGAGCACTTAGGACGGGCCAGATACTGTTGTTAGTGCTTCACGTGTGTTATCTCATTTAATTCACATAAGAATCCCATGAGGCAGGGACTTTTTACCCAGATTTTACAGAAGGAACTTGAGGTCAATAATCCGCCCAAGACTATCTGGTTAGTAAAGGGCTTTGGACCCAAGTAATCTGGCTCCAGAAAATGTGCTGTGAGAGGGCGCTGTGCTGATGTGACCAGGTGGTCTGCCCCTCCTGTAAACCGCTCTGCTAATCCCAGGCCGGTAACCTCTTGGAGGGTTTGCTCTGCTCTGACTGGATCTTCTACCGCTTTTCCACCACATCTCACTCTCTTCTAACACCCCTACCTCCTGCAGCTCATTCCTATCCCTCACCCTTTCTCATTTGCTACGAAGCTGCTAATAATGACCAGAAAACAAACTACGAATGAATGAAAATTATTGGGACGATACTGTTGGGCTCTTAGAGTTGGGCCCAAGGAGATTTCCGATAAGTGTTAAGTGTGCACCCATTTCAGCATCTGTGTTTCTGCCCTGGGATCATTTTGGCATAATTTGGGGTTCTTGGCTGTCCTGAGTTAGCAATTAAGCTATTTCCACATAAGAAAGGTGTTACCCCATGTAGATATACTATGGAAAAATTAAATTCAGGAGATTAGGTGCTATTGTCAGTGCTTCAGTGTTTTTTTAAGTGTAAAACGTTACTGAATTTTTGTATAAATGCCTTAGTATGGAAGAATTACGTTCCACTTTTGAAAGTGTGATAAAGCATTGATGGCAATACTGATACTCATGTAACCCACAGCTGGTATAGTATCAAGTTTACCTTTCAGTGGTTTGGGCAGAAAGTGAGCTGCAGGCTTGTTCTTCTTCACATGGTTTCCTTTCATGATCTCTCCTTCTTTGTTCAGACCCAGATACCACCCTCGGCCTGACTGCTGCTGACGGTATATCATCGATGAATATGTCACATAATAATTTTCAAACACTGATTCTTTGAATTTGCACTCAGGTGTGAAATGTTCCTATGAGAAAAGTAAATAAACAAAAGCTCAGTATTTATAGCTATGAATTGCATGGAGGACCATATGGTATTGCCCTTCAGGAGTTTAGGACATACTTTGTTAGAGCTTGTTATGACTGCTGTTCTATATTAATAGCAGAAACTATTATCATTGGAAACCAAGACCATATATAACATTTCACGTGATGCTTTAGAAAAAGCCCTAAATGCAAGTGCTACTGATCAATGATTAGCTCTCTTTGTAATAAGGTAATGGAAAAACTAGAACCAGCCACCTAAGTGTAATGTATTGGAGAAATACAGGAGCCAGAGATTGAAAAGACAAGCATAAAACTGTCACATGGAGCTCTGTTCCCCTCGGGATTAAATATGAGAAAATAAACATCTGATTCTTGTACTTAATTTTCAGAGATTATCCAATTACTATATACCAGAATTTTCAATCGCCCCAGGCTGAAATCTGTGTTACAGTGTTACAATGCTGGCTGCCGTAGATTTCTAAAGAGATGCTACAAAGAAAGACTACCTTTTACTTTTAGGTTAACCAAATTGATTTTTTTTTTCAGATCATTGGACCTTGACTTAAAAAGAAAATATAAATCCCCTCATCACCCCATCTTTGCCTTACAGTAACATTTCACACAAATCAATATAGAAACAAGGAATTTACAATAATTCTACAAGCAGACATGAGAGAGCAGCCCAGGGGACTCTGAACCTGGCAATGTGATTTCCTGCCATGTATGTGGCCATGTTTTCTTTGGACTTGCCCACACAAATGAAGGGTTCCTGACCCAACAGACTGTTTCTGAAAACAAACAAACAAAACCAGAAAACCTTCTTTCAAGTTTTGCAATATGTGTAGGTATGCAATAAACAGCTATTTAAAAATCCACTTATAAGCAAGATGAAACGTACAGCAGAATTTAATCTCTGAGTAAATCCACAGAGTTGCAGTGGGTCCACCTGGAGTAGGAGATGGCGAAAATGCTAAGTGATCCACATGTGACAGTGGCTCTTAGGAAGCCATTCGATTTGTGCTATTTTGCTATTATCAGGAATAAGTTTTGATAAAACCCTGAAAAAAACCCATCTTGCAATAAAAATACTGTAAGCTTTCTGGACACCTGTCTTTTCTGAACGATGCCTCCATGGTTCCTACCTTCCTTCATTTTCATGTTAGATAGCATTCCAAGCAAACGCACTATCTGAGCAACAGACAGTGATTCACTATCAGAGAATCATGTCAGCAAAGAGGGACACATTCCTCAAACGAGGCAGCCTTTTTCTGAAAGTTAAATAACTGAACACTTTTTTTTCTGGAAATCCACAAAATCTGTTTCACTCAGTAATCTCACTGGTTCCCCCATCTGGCTTCCAGAGTGCACGGATCAGAGTCATCTTTTGGGATAATTTCAGCCTAGGGGCATACTGGATAGATCCTCAGAAGATTCACACAAATTCAACCTACTCAAGAATCAGAGTACTTAGAAGGCAACTATCACACGGTAGGAACCAAAGTGTTCTATTTATGGGCTATGAACACTCCTCTTTGTAGAATTCTCCACATAGGGAAAGCCAAGGTATGCCTACAAAGAAACTGGACTAAAATAGTCTCCGCGTGTCCTGTAGAGATGAGGCCAATTGTATAGAATGTTGGTTTCACCTTGCCTGGAGTCAAATGGCAAGCCGATGTGGCATTTACAATTCTCCACAATTCAGGAACTTCCCTGGCGGTCCAGCAGTTAAGACTCCGCACTTCCAATGCAGGAGGCTCGGGTTCGATCCCTGCTGGGGGAACTAAGATCCCACATGCCTCGTGGTGCAGCCAAAAAAAAAAAAATCCTCCATAATTCAGTTGCTACTGTGCCTTCAGTGTCCACCACAGAATCATGTGTGCCTTTGTGCCTTTATGGACGCCATTCATGTCCTTACTGCATCTCTCTACCTATCGGCTTTCCTCTCATTCCCCAAGGTCTAGCTCAAATATGACTGCCCCTGGAATCATACATGAGCTCTCCCAATCAGAGCTGATGACACTGATGATATTTGTGCTCTCAGAAACTCTATCTACATCTCCAGCATGGCCCTGTGACTCAGGTGTGTGCATACTTGGCTCCAGAAGGCAAGGAACTTGTCTTATTTCTGAATCCACCTTCCAGTCATAAAGGACTGGTCATACTGCCTAGCGCACAGCAGACCACTCGGTTATTGTTTACAGGATTTGCATTGCAGAGATTCAGATTGAAGTATTGGAAATTCCCGGATTCAGAAGTATCAACCAGTAAAAAGCCTGCAGGGAATTTCCTGAATACCACAGCACAAAATCAGCTGTATGTAGAGGGAGGCTGTCATGGCAGGGACAGATCCCGCATGTGTGACATCGTATCTGTTCAAAATAACAGATACTACACAGATCCTGGCACCTACAATGTGAGGAGGAAAAAACTTGGCAATTGTTACAACTATTGGAAAATGGCAAGGAAGGACTCAATGAACTGAATGCTCTGTCACATCCTGGCAATTTCTTAGTCATCACCACTAAATTTGGACTCAAGAACTCAGTAGAGAGGGAGGAAAATGAGGCCAAAAAAAGAATGTCGAAGCCACCAAAGGGGTGTTCTGTTCTCTGTGTGTGACACTGTCATTTTATCCAGTGCTGGAATGAGTAGGCAGAAGAGGCTTGATTTTTATCAAATGTGGAAAGATGTGAACATCCCACCCAACACAGGAAGGGCCACCAAAGGGAAGAGGGGTGCCGCTGCATCTCTCCGTCTCAGCAGTGGTTCACAGAAATAACAGAAATTGGATTGGACCCTAACTAGAGACGCCCTATTCAGAGAATACCAGGTAGACATCAGGCAAGGAATCACTCCCCTTTGACTGACCTGGAGCTGATTATTAGTGTTCTCGAAAAAGGTACCATAGTGGCCTCGACACACAGGAGGCACTAAAGAGGCAGCAACCATTGTGCTCCGTATTTAATACACATTAGATAAATACCTGCTGTCATAATTAAAAAGATGTCAAGCATTCCCTGCACAGCCACTAAGAAATTACTTGGCATGAGTACAAAAGAAAAGGTGCTGTATATCTTCTAACCTTTTATGCACTGATTTCTCTTAAAAGTTGTTTACCTCTCTTGCATAGCTATACTTATTCCAGAGGAATAATTTTAGTCATGTTCAGAGGAATAACTGAAAAAAATATAAATATTCAATCTCTCCAAAATCTCTTCTCTGTAATCATCACCTCTATTTCCCTTAAAGTGCAAGATTAGCTTTTTTCTCCCTGAATATTGAACTTTTTACCCAAGGAATCCATACTCGTTAGTTACAGCGATCATATTGTGGGTGAAGAAGAAGAATTTACATTTACAGAAGGAGCAGATCCAGGAGCAAAATCAAATACTTCTTTTTACCAATTTACTCACTATTAAGGGCAAAATAGTTCTTTGGAGGTTGAAATATCACTGACGAGAAGAAAACATTTGAAACCTCAACATCAGGTCAATAGAGCATATTGGAGAATACTTAGAGCTACAAATGGTGATGGTCAGCTGCCCTTATCAGACTCTGAGAGGCAAGTGAATAAGGCATTAACGCAATCAGTAACACTGAGTATATGCAAAGAATCCCCAGATGCAATGGTGTGCTAGAAAGCATCTTTGTCCCAGAACAAAGGCTCTGGACCTGGGTAAACTGCTATCCTCTTTAGGGTCAGAAGAAGCAACAGGGCCTTGAATTGCCCCCGGCACCAAGGGCAAAGTATGGAAAGGATGCACAACTCTCGGGGCTCCTGGGGTTGGAGTCAGGTCAGAAGAAGCATGGGTCGTGATGGTGGCTTCCCCGAAGGGAGCCAAGTAAGAGACTGGTCACTCAGCAGGTGGTGTGCAGCCGTATCCTCAATAGCCATAACCAAAAAGGTGAGAGCTCAAAAACCTCTGCATATCACGTACGCCATCTCCGTGCCCTAAACCCATCTACAATACCACAATGCACACACCACGACTAAGTGCCTTCCTGATTAAAAGAAGTCATTTGGCAAACATACGCCCTAATAGTAGGTTTTTCATACTTTTACCCCTGCTTTTGTACTTTCAGCTATGCTACCAACCGATAGGGTGGCAGTGTTTCACTTGAGTCTGTACCTCGGTAGGCTTTGAGGAGCGCCATGACTATTTTTTTGTTTTAAATACGGAAGTGTGTCAGCCTTTTCATTCTAACTTTGTGAGATTTGTAATCTTGCAAGGGTTCGTATATTTTCTTTAATTTTATTTTTGGCCGTGCCATACAGCATGCGGGATCTTAGTTCCCCAACCAGGGATCGAACCCGTGCCCCCTGCAATGGAAGCGCGGGGTCGTAACCACTGGACTGCCAGGGAAGTCCCGCCATGACTACTGTAAACATTTCCTTTGAACAAATTTCTCTCAAAAGAAATCTTTTTAAAATGGGTTGCGCTCATTTCCTTGGGTCTCGAGAGAGCAGCAGGGTCTCCTGAGGTTGTCCATACATAAATGGCAGCACCAAGGCCCTAGACTGTTGACCAAAGCCTGAGCACTGAGTATAAGCTTTCACACGGGTATACGCTATGTCAAGTGCACAAATCCTGGTAGAGGTGAATGTTTCTCAATACATTCTGTTCTGTTCACACGTAACATCTTCACTGGCATCACAGAACACAGAAAAACAGTTTATACATCGATGAGTGGGCATTTCAAGAAACTTTAAAAAATGAAGCTGGTAAAACATGATTTCCTCTTTTCAACCGGTTCTATAAACATATTATAACTAATCTATCTCTCCCTTTAATCCTCTCACTTCTTTCTCTTTTCCTCCTCTCTTCTGGCTACATTTTCAGTTGCCCAATGATGCAATTAATTCAACAATTACTGCCAATAGCAAGGGTCACTCTTCTAATTCTCAGCCACGTTCTGATGACAATTAATTGTATAGATTTAAAGTTAGCAGGTTATTCAAGCAGGTCTGACTCGTGTGCGTCAATTATTCCCCAGCCTAATGAAAATGATATGCAGATTAAAATTAGATTTTCAACTCTGTTAAAAAAGAAAACAAAACAGAATCTTAAAATATAAATCATACTCATGGGGGGTGACACCGTAACTACCTGTATTCTCTATATAAGCTTCCCCTCTATCGGTGATTTCAAAATCCAGGATTAATTATTATATTCAGGACTTTGATGTTCTCTCCCAGGGTATATTTGATGTGAATGGACTTCATTACTACAAAGATCAAAGCACGGGAAGGGAGAGGTTGGGGAAGAGGGAATCAATACTTAGCCAGAGCACTGCAGCTAAACAAAATTATTAATTCATGATAAACAGAGTTTGGTTTGCTCACTCAAATATCCTCTGGACTGTGGGATACTTGAGGGCAGCTCCTAGCATGGGGCCTGGCTTAGTCAATGATCAATGTGCATCTGGGGAAATAAAGAAAGGAAAGGATGGAATATCATAGGAAGAGGACTTGGGAGCTAGCTTGTACAGATCCAAAAAAGGGTTAAACATGGCGGGATAGGAGGAGAGACTGACAAGTCAGAACTTGCCTGCCAGGGCAGAAAGAGTAGGTGATAAAAGGAGGAAAGCAGCCTACAGAGAAATTCAATTTAAAAAACTGGAGGGGGAGGGAGGGAGAGAGGGAGGAGAGAGAGAGGGGTGGAAGGGAAGGACAGAGGGAGGGAGGCGGAGAGGGAAGAAGAGAAAGGGGACAGATAATCAAGACAAAACGGCTGCTGAAGCTGCAAGAATAAAGAGACTTCCTGGTAGCCAAGGTACAGGCATTCAACTGGTACTCTTGGTCTTTGGGTCTGCAAAGAGCGAAACATTTGCAACTCAATTCGATTAGCTTGATTTTTGGAACATGGGGTGGGGGTGGGGGAACCAGTCCTGCTGACCTCACTGGATGGTGGGACGGGGAGCCAATGAGATGACGCATGTGAAAGAAGCTCTGAAAATTGTAGAGCTCCACGAACATGAAATGTGGGATTACTTCTGCTAATACATGCCCAGAAAAGCCAAGGCAAAATACATTCTCTCTTCTTTTCCAGGTTCTTTTCCCTCCGGAATCAATTTCTACAGCAAGGATCTGCCTATATGTATTTCATTAACATGGAAGCAGATGAATTCTGCCCAGAATTAGGACGGCACATGAGTGACGCTCAGTGCTCAGTGTTCGCCTCCCAGCTTGGTTCCCTGAAAACTGTTTTGCTTCCTCCCGTTTGTCATTTTGGTCTGCAGTCAGCTGAAAAGGCTGCAGTGCTTCAAGCCACAGCACTAAAGAAATGAAGTGCTGAAAAATGGGCTTCGTGAAATACCATCTCACAAAATGACTTCAAAGTACACGTGCTATCTGGCAACCAATTGTAAAGAAACACAAATTATAATTAAGAATATGCACAAGGGACTATTTCTCCTCACATGGTTCTAGCGAAATTTCTTGGTAGCAGTTTTGTATTCCAAGGTATCTAACAGACATTTTCATTTACCTTATGTTGAGCCCATAAAAGAGGGCAGCAGAATATTGCTTTTTCTCAACTCTTTACAAACAAAAATGAAAAAATAAGTTGACAAGTGTGTCAACCAATGGCCTGTTTAAAACAGAATTAGGAGGCAGATGTGACCACATTTTAGCCCTGGGGTTCATTGAGTCCTGTGTATTGGGTTGTTCTGGATTTTCATATATTTCTATGGAGCAGTCTCATGCAATGTCAAATTTTACAATTTGTTTTAGAAAATACACTGAAATAAGCTAGAATAAGGCAGGAGACAAAGCAAAACCACCATATCCCTTACAGAGCCTAAGAGGGGTGATTTTTGTTGTGATAAAAAATTAAATGATCCTAAGGTCTCACTCAGCTCCAAACCTGGTCAGCAGATACATTTTGAAATGGAAGTAACTTGCTGAGACTTGTGACAAAGAAGAGGGACAGGTCACGCGTCTCCAGAGCTATGAAACTGGCCCAAGGCAGTGTCGGTCTGACCCAAGCCTTGCAGAAGAATACAGATTGGTTAAGAATCCAATCAGGTAGGAGAAGATGGATTTCATTTTACATATGTTACAAAGACTATGTAGCCACCATATTATTTTCTTTTACTCTTACTAGATTAAATCTTACTATTGAACAAAAATCTGTGGAAAAGCATTTTTTTCAAGTGAAGAACACTTTAAAGTGAGTAACTCTCTCCAACATTTTTGTCTATTACGTGTATTAACTCATGATGTTGGCTTTTCTTATAAGCAGGGCTAGACCTATGTATTTTGAAAGGGGAATCAAATATCAGATACAATTTCTAAAAATAAACTTTCATGTCTTTTGGCTGGTTACTAGAATTAATCTGTGACCATTAGCTAACTATTCTCCATTACTGTAATGCTTTCTAATTTGTGGCAAGATTCTTCTGTATAATAACTTCAGAGCGTGATCTAAACCCATCAGCAAGAGAATGACTTTGGAAGTATTTGTAGTCAGCGAGAGAATAAACTTGGTAGGTTGTATCCTTTTAAATACCTCTTCCAATCTCCTGTCCAAAAATTCAAAGCCTGGGAACTCTGAAAACTTTTCCTAGACATCCAACAAACTGTCATGCAAAGGAGAAAGGTTCTTTCTGCATAGATCAATTGAAAAAACTCTGGCAAGGTAGGTAGCCTATTAAAAATAAAATCATACCCAGGTGGGTACGTAGCTTGTTCTACTACTGCAGGCAATTGTGAGGGTGGTTATTCTGATTTGTATTGGATAGCGGTTGTGTTAGATTTGATAGGGTGTGTCTCTGTAGAAGAGTCATTTACAATAGCCAGCAGTCTACTTCTTCAAAGACTTTCAAAGAAGACATCTTTTCTCTTGCACAGGTAGGAAAGCGATGTCACTGCTCAGAAGGAAGTCACTAATGCCTGCTTTCCACTGCAAACCAGAAAACCTGGAATCACAGGGCAGGGTGCAAAGGCCTCATGTATAAACCAAGGATGAGAAAGATGTCGTAGCGGGCTATTGGACTGTCACATCACATTACACCTGCAAATGACTTCTGGGGATAGTAAATCGTACAGAGTCCTCTTTCTATGTAGAGAGCACATTTCCACTAATATTTGCCCCTTGAAAGGAGCTAATGAAAGGATGCTTGCAACAGTCACTTACCATGAGTCTGAGTGGGGGTAGTCAATTCATTAATTTAAGACTCAAATGGAAGAATTCATTCTCAACTGCTCCTAGGGTGTGCCGAGTACTGCAGGAGGCCCCTTTGCGTATATAATGATGTGATTTAATCTCTACAGCAGGCCTCTGTACCAGCTTCAGAATGGCCTGAGAGAGGAGTTCTCCCACCTCACAAGTGAGAAAACCACAGGAAAGAAACCCTTAACAAGCCGTTCCCTTACGAACTCAATTGCAAGTGTGCCTTTTCACCCAAACAGTCACTGCGTAGACAAGAGCCGTGATGTCAATTCTCTTCTAAATGGACAGTTCCAACATTGGCTGAAGGTTCAGCCCTTCCTCCTATTCGTGTGTCCTGGCTCTCTGAATACCAAAGAGCTCTGTTCAAACCTGCCTCTTCTACTTTCCAGATTTCTGACTTTGGGCAATTTACCTTGGGCTCTGATCCTGCATCTCTAAGAGGAGAGTAGCATCACGTGTCTCCCAGGGAGGACTGCAGAGGGCATGGAAAGCAGCTAGCATACGTGTAGGTGCTCACAGACTGCGGGGGATCCCTTGCCTTGCCTTAATTGTCTGTTCGTGTGACAGCTAGGATTCTGCAGCCTCCTCCCCATTCCCCCCCAACTTGAAACTGGTATGAAAACTAGAGGTTTGTCAATGCAAACAGAGTAGAGAAGCACCTCTCCAGTTCACAGAGAGGTTCACGTTACACATTAACTGCATGGGCGAGGACTGCTTTCCTTAGTGATTCCTTTGCAAGGGTAACAATACACGAGCTTTTAATTTGGGGCTTAAAATATCCTAGGATTCTAAAATTTGAATTACTGTAATGTGTATCAGTGAACCCACATGATATTAAAGAGATTTGTGAAATAATCCAGTATTAATGGGGCAAGCGACATTTACATGTCTCATGTTAATTACTATGCCACAAAAGTACAACATTATCATCTCACTTCTTTTGTTCTAAACCACTGTTTTGCTAGTTCTACTTTCATAATGTCGGTTACTAATAACAACAATACTGAAAAATCTAATAGTACCTTATGTTTAAGCAGCGCCTACTTTTAAAGTTTTCTACAACTGCTTCAACAGTTATGCATTCGAATGCCAGATAAGGGACGGTTTAATGATGATGATGAGAAAGGTAAAGATTACAATGGATCTGGTAGACCTGCTTTTTTTTTTTTTTAAACAGTGGAAGAAATGAAACCAGAGATATTAATACACTGGAATCTGGCTTTTACACTTTCTTTTAGAGAATGAATCCAGAGCAGGGAAGAGCTCCTTCTAGAGGAAGCTGGAATCTGTTTAAGGGAGCTGGTGTTGACATGTGAGAGACCCTTATTTTAAGCCAACCTGATCTCTAAGATGTTTCTAGGGCTGAAGAACACCGAGGACCCAGCAGCGCTAACTGGCGCTAGGCTGCAGAGGAAAAGAAGAGCTTTAATTGAGAGCACAAGCCAAGCTCGCCAGCCTGTCTCTCATTGCCTTCTCCACCATGCCAGGCAGCTTCCCATGGCTCCTAAGTAAATGTGTCCATGGAACATTCTCCTAGCTCATGCTATGAAAACTTCATTCTTCTACTGCAAAATATTCATCTCTGATTTTCAGCACATTTGGGTTTGTTTTTTTTTTTTCTTTTCAGGGACCTCTCTACACTCAGAGTTTTTAGGGGATGACGGCAGAGCAATTTTACTGAACCTAGGCACAGAGGTGGGTAACCGGTAGAGAGAAATAGAAATCAACCTAATCAGAGTCCTGCGTATGTGCATATGCTCGCAATAGAGACAGACAGACAGACAGACAAAGAGACGGGGGTGGCAGACAAAAAGAGAACAAGAAGTGAACACAGAGAAAGTCAATGCGATGATTTCTTCTTTTTCCCCAATACTGTAATCCTGTGACCTTCGAGAAATGCCTGCCATTCCCCACCCCGCCCCCACCCCCACTGTACAAGGGGGAAGATGGGAAAGTGAGCCATCTCTCCTATTGGAGAAAATCTCTGTTTTTTGTCCAAATTCCCAGTTGTGTTCAGACCTTGGGGTAAAATCTGAGAAGCCAGCCAGGGCAGGTTGTTCTTCTGTAAAGTCAGTATCTATAGAGGAGCTTGATAAACGAATAAACCTATTTCTTCCTTCCTGGAGATTTTCCTATGTGTAATGTACACCCATCTCTGAGAGCAAAAGGAAATCCAGGTGTTTTGAGAAACTCAGGATTAGTGCAAGACAACGGTTCCCTGTTTATGACCAAACTGTCCTCACCTATGATGCCGTTTATTATAACCATTACCTGATATTACGGTTAGGGAGGAACCACTGCAGGGAAGCCTGAATTCTAAAAACCGAGTATCCAGCTACAATTCATAAATGAGCTTTCAATAGCTTAGTTTAAAATAAATTTGGTCTGTTCGGGATTTCCTGAAATACTGCAACATTCTTAGGTTAATTTTTTAAAGGGTCTTGATGACATTTAATTTTGAAATGGGCAAATTACAGTTCTTTATCAAAATATGCAATTTCAATTTTCAAATATTTGTTACCTGAGTATTAGCAGAGTTTGAAAACACAATGCCAGAAGATAATATAAATTATGAGACTATATCAAAATGATTAATACTTCATAAGCTCTGCACAACCATGACCTATTTGGAATAATTTTCAGCTTTCATTTTCAACAGTGTAGACTGTTAAAGCATTTGCATGAGAATGCAAAATACATAAATTATCCCTGCAGGGAACACTTAAAACTTAAGGTGATTATATAGCACAGAAGTGATTTCAAAGGACTCCAACAAAATAACAAATAATTCTACAGTCACCTTTTAAAATGTTTATTATTCTGTGTTACCAGTGATCTTGACCACTAAAATCCCTCTCTTTACAATTCACATTATCAATTCTTACTTTGTTCTTTTACCATCAAGCTCTTACAGCTGGCCCTGAAAATCTGCATGCAGTAAAAGCTGAACTAGACAGCTAGTAGAGATGAATTCCCCAGTTATATTCATGCTGTGAACAGAACCATAACACTCCCTTAATATATCTTATCATTGCACTTTTATACTAAACACGCATCCAAATCAAGTCCTATTTTTCACATTCCTCCTGTTCAAAATCTTTTAATGGCTCCCTGCTGCCTACAGGATAAAATCCAAACTCCCTGGCCTGGTGTTCAAGGCCCTCCACAATCTCGCACATGTGCTCCTACAACTCTAGTATAAGATACCTCAAATCCAGCCAGATTGGAGAAATAAGGCCAGGACCAAAAGGAGCAGAGATTTTTCTTATGAATGGAAAAATATCTCCTCCAAACCAATTAGTGTGCTTTGCAGGCTGGGGTAGTCACTGTGATTAGAGAGAATTACTGGGTCACGGGGAATATGTAACTAATCTCTCCTGAGTTTCTTTCTTAGGCTCTGCATTATTCTTATTTTTTAAATTCAAACCAATGCCTTGCACTTCGGCAACATCTGAGCCGCCTCGTGTCACGGCTCCGTGCGCGGTGACTTTGCAGTGGCCGCCCCCAGGTATGCAATTCTCTGGGGGCCACTTGCTAATAGCCGGCACCTCTTCCTTTCACGGCACACAGAGGGAAAAAAGAGTCAAACGTCAGCATGTCAGGAACCTCCAGGCTCAGCTTCAGCTGGAACGCGAAAGCACTTTACAATTGATTATTTCTGACGACTTTTCACAGTATCGAGGAAGAGGGTAATGAAATTGTATCTGAACAGAAGGAAGCTAAATTATTTATCTCATACTAATTTTTACCAGATGGCTGATGATGAAAAATCTATACTGGCAAATCTGCTGTATATATTATTTTTAAAGATAATCAAGGGGGCTAAAACTTTATTTTTATTTATTTTTTGGGGGGGAGGCTATGTTGGGTCTTCGTTGCACGTGGGCTTTCTCTAGTTGCGGTGAGCAGGGGCTACTCTAACGTTGCAGTGCGTGGGATTCTCAATGCAGTGGCTTCTCTTGTTGCAGAGCACGGGCTCTAGGTGCGCGGGCTTCAGTAGTTGTGGCTTGCAGGCTCTAAAGCACAGGCTCAGTAGTTGTGGCGCACAGGCTTTGTTGCTCCGTAGCATGTGGGATCTTCCCAGCCCAGGCATCGAACCTATGTGCCCTGCATTGGCAGGCGGATTCTTAACCACTGCGCCACCAGGGAAGTCCGAGGGGGATGAAACTTTAAACGGTCACAATATATTTGGATTTAGTTTTATGGCTCCTATTGATTCCATACACAGGTTCTTCTAAGTGCACGTGATTGGGACATGATAAATCCTATCAGCAAGTCATTAGATGCTACATCATCTATCCATGAATCACATCAGCAGTTGGACTGCTTTTCTTTTTTTAATCTGCAGAGAGAACACA
This sequence comes from Hippopotamus amphibius kiboko, assembly GCF_030028045.1. Lineage (NCBI taxonomy): Eukaryota > Metazoa > Chordata > Mammalia > Artiodactyla > Hippopotamidae > Hippopotamus > Hippopotamus amphibius. The sequence continues at coordinate 15,360,923 of NC_080203.1, read as the reverse complement.
TTTGGGATGTTGCCACACGATGGTGCCTACTGTATCCCTCTGCATCAGGAGGGTGCAAACAACGCTCCTTCCCCAAGAGAAAGAGAAGGAGATGCCCCTTCAGGGAGATCACAGTCCTCAGAATGAAACTCCCTCACTGAGCTTCAGGCAGAACCCGTTAAATGCTGGCTTCCTACTACAATAAACAGTTGACGACTGGAAGGGAGACAAGGTGTAGCAGATGTATGTCCTCTTCCTTTTCTGCCCAAGTTCTCTCTCCAGGGAGAGGGTTGTGTGGGTTCAACATCCAATTCGGGCCGATTCGGGCCTGTCACAGATCCATTTCCCCTCTGAAGCCACCACTGGAGAAAGCCCACCCTTGCTCTTTGGTTGACTCGCAAACGCCAATTGTTCGGGAAAGGATAGAAGACAATCAGTTACACTTGCAGGTTCCTATCAAACAAACCCTGTCCACATGAGCCTCGCCACTCAATACTGTTCTCCAGGTAAAGCAGGTAGAAGTTCTGGCCCCGGAGAGGAATTGGTTTATGTACAGAATCCCAAAGTATGATTTGCCTCGTGAGTCAGAGCTTCTCTGAACAACATCTTTATATAATGTTTATAATTTCGCAGAATGTGCAGTATCATCTCTGGTTGACTTATGAAGGCCGATTACCTCACATACCATTTTATGGGGGTTTTATGCTTTCAAGTTAACAAAGATTTCTTGAGTGTGTGTCATGTGCACTGTTTTTCCTAAACTAGATGGCGATACTCATGGTGCCTTAGCACTTTGGTAAGAGCAGTTGCTGTCCCCCAACAGTTTTCCAAATAGCACTTCCCAAGCTGCAGCCAGAACTCGTCATGCCCCAAAGTGTGTTCTTACAGTGAGAGACAACAGACCAAAATTGAGTTCCACAGTCTACAGTGGCCCAGCAAGATATAGGCCCACTGTGGGTGAATATCTTCCCACTAGGATAACCTGTTTGAGCATTTATTGTATTTGAAAAGGATTCATTTAGTAATTTCATCTGTTATAGTTGTGTTCCATTGTCAGCAGCAGCAGCAGCAGGTAAGCATTTACCAGTCTCTGAAAAAGTATGACCATCCTGGGTCAGAGTATAGATTAGAATGGTAATAGCTTATGTTGAAACTTAAAAACAAATCCTTCAGCATCACACCGGAATGATCAAAGTTGCCACTGTGATACTACCTATATGAACACAGAACCTGTACATTCTATGACTCGTCCAACTCAAGTGAGTTTAATCATAGTAACGAACTGCAAGGGATACTGTACACCATATGCCAATAGAAGAGAATAAGGCTCCACTGTTAAATCAGTGTCCTGCAGGGCGAGGTTACTAGTACTCCAACCACCAGCAATAATATGCTGTAAACACACTTTGGTGTCACTGAAGTTATACTTTCTGCAGTTCTGATCTATTGAAAGAATGTCTTCAGAAGCCATATATTTGCAGAAAATCATAGGGAAAAGGCACGAACAGGGTGGCTATCAGCTAAGTGACCAGAATGAAAGACTGTATGAACACGCCTGTGAGTAAACACGCACAGAGGTTCAAATCTCAGAGCTTTGGGGGTGACTCCACAGGCCATGCCCAGTTGTCAGGGACTCTGCTAACTTTCTAGCATTAGGAAGAAACAGGAGGGGACAAATCAAACAGACGTGACACCATCAGAACTTTGGTGTTTAACTTTTCGCCAACACATTGTTACGTGTGCGGCTCCAATGAGCAAGCAGAGATGGGTGTGTACACAGCAACCTGTCACTGAAGGACAGGCATACGCAAAGTCGGTGTGAGAACTGCTGCAGATTACATTTTGTCTTCTTAGCAACATTAACTCTCCGTTCTTTTAAATAGTCTTAATGTTTATCCACAGTTGCTTACTGTATTTTGAGTGAGCGATAACAGGTTCGCTTTTCCCTGAGCCTGAGTCACAGCCTGGTAGTAAATTAGCTGCTCAGGGAGGTACGTTACTTCCTTGAGGCCACTGAGCCACCATTTAAGGCGTTAAGGCTTGCTTTCGTTTAGGAAGATGCTACTGACTCACTTCAGTGGGCGTTGTTTTTCCTGCACTGCTGATGGCTGAGTTAAAGGAATGTACTCATTTTTTTCCCTCCTTGCAGTATGGATGGGATGGACTGGGCGAATGACACGCTCTTGCCAATTGTGTTGTGACCCATGGAGCAAATGCCCATGGTGTTCATTCTGCAGCTGCAGAACAAAGTCCATGAGGGCTGGGGGAGATCGCAGATTCCTCAATAGCATCCTCTAATTGACGGTGTTAGCTAGCCACTAGTGCCATAAAAGACATCCTTGTAGTAAAACATTCATTTACAACACAAAGTAAATCCTGGCACTCCTCTACTCAACACCCCCCCAGTGCCTTCCATTCTCACTTAAGAGTCAAAAGCAAAGTCCTTACCTTGGACAATAAGATCATATGTTATCTGATCCCAGCTATTGATACTTCTCTGTTCTCATCTCTTACTTGCCGCCTTTTTTTTTTTCACTTTATGTCAATTACACTGGCTTCCTAGCTGTCCCGTGAACATGCCAACCATATTCTCACCTAAGGGGCTTTGAGTCGGCTGCTACCTCCGTCTGGAATTTTTTTCCTTTAGATGTCCACCTGAACCCTTCCTTCCTGCCCATCAAATGCCACCTTAACAGAGAGGCTTTCCCCGACCACCCTATATGTAGGCTGACCCTATCTCTCAGCACGCCCTGTCCCCCTAACCGTGTTTGTTTATTCTCTAAAGAAAATTATGTATGAATTTGTTTATATTTACTGTCTACCCCCTGTAGAACATAAGCTCCACGAGGACAGGGACTATGTTTTGCTCATTGTTGTAGTCTAGTACTTGGAACAGTGCCTCAAGCTCTGTATTCACACCATAAAAATTTGCTGAATGAATAGATGGGTGAATTCTGGTGGCCTGATAAATTGAAAGGACAAATTAGTCTAGATTATTAAGGTCTCTGCCTAAGTATTAAAGAATTAGATGTGTCATAAAACGATATTTCGGTTCCTTTGAGGTGCAGTTATCAGGGCTTTCATTTTCATTGTGCTTATGAACTGCATTATAATTATACACCAGCAACCCTACACAGAGAAACAAAATAAACCCTTACTAGCATTCTTTTGAGCTATACATGAAAGGCTATTCATAAAAAATGGTAAGTCAAGATGAAAGGAAACAGCTAAAGAGAATAATACCTTTGAAAACTATGCCAACAGGTAATTAATCATTGAAAGCAGCAAATCCTGATGGCTAGTAAATTTCAAGGCCTTGTCTTAGTAATATATGAATGTGCAATCTTCTTCTCAACATATTAGAAATGTCAGTCCATTGTACTGAACAAAAGAATAAATGAAGAATACGTCTTTCCCAAGAAGATGCTATTATTTTTGATGATTTCATTAAAATACATTAAATAAAGATTAAAACACTAAAATATCAAGAAGATTTTAGCCAGGGACCTTGTGCTTCAGTATGATGTGTTTTTCATGGGGGTTTAACACCTGGTATGACTTGTGCTTACATTGCCCTGTATAGAGCACGGGCATCTCAGGCCGAACAGATGCAGTGTAGAAGGGTTTACATCTCATTTCCTTGCCATGGACCACATTTTGTCTTCCACTTACCAAAACACAGATAAGGATTTTTAAAGAAAGAGGGATGTTAAAGAAGAAATAAATGCTGGGACTTCCCAGGCGGTCCAGTGGTTAAGAATCTGCCTTCCAATGCAGAGGACGTGGGTTCGAACCCTGGCCAGGAAACTAAGATCCCACATGTCTCGGGGCAACTAAGCCCTTGCGTTGCAACTACTGAGCCTGCACGCTGCAATGAAGATCCCATGTGCTGCAACTAAGCCCCAATGCAGCCAAATAAATTAATTTAAAAAAAAAAAAAGAAAGAAGTGCCACAAGTTGCTAATTAAGTACAATGGGATAGAAAAGCCACTTCAGATGTTGTTTAGAGAGAGGGATAATTTGGAAGGAAGCATAGAGAAGGAGAAAGAAAAAAGAATGGTTTAAATTGTGAATACACTTTGCATAAATAAACATTTAAATTCGTCAACAGCAATACATGCAAACCTTACCACTGTTCCACTCACAGGATGATCAGGATTACATGAGACAAGCAGGAACATCCGGACCCCGCTTAATGTGCCTTGCTTAATATGGACTCAGAAGGAACTTTATCTAACCAAATGCCTCGGATGGTTTTGCCAGTAGTAGAGGTTCAGGGCCCTGATCCAGGTGTAATGAAGAGGTCTGGCTGTATTCCCTGTGAGAGAGTCTCTTTTGGATATAAACTAATGGACTAGACACTGGAACCTTATAAAATAAAGCGACGTGCATATTAGGCCTCTAGCTGTTCTTTTCATGGAAACTGGTTTTTAAGATATGCTCACTTCAACCAAACATCTTGGCGTGTTGATTTTGACACACCGGGAAAAGGAAAAGTGGTTAAACAACCCTAACGAAAGGCTAATGGCAAAGAGCAGCCCAGGACTGTCGTACCTTCCACTCTTTTCTTCTTCGTTATATGTTCTATGTTAAGACAACTTTGCGCACGGGTTGAGAAAATAGGTTTTCAAGTCAGACAGTGGCCGAGCACGAATTAGAACCCAGGTCTGTCTAACCAGGTAACTTTGGGGAAGTACTGTAACCTCTGGCCTTAGTTTCCTCATCCTCAAACTGGGGAAAATAACTTTCTTCTTCATAGGGTTGTTGGGAGGATTAAATAGGTTAAGATTTACATGAGGCTGCCCAGCCCATAACAAGGAAGAGAATTTTCTAAAGCCAATGTTTTAAATTCAGGAACAAAGGGCACTATTGTGGGACACTGGCGTTCACATAAAGCGCAATTACCTGAATAACACATCGGGGCACTGGTGGCTGCTAACAAAGTTGTGTCACTCGCCTGTGCGAACCAGAGCAGGGCTGACAACCAATTCACGCCTGCAGTCAGCATCAAATCTGCTTCGGGGTGGATGGTTTAGGCGTTTGGTTCCAAACACGGGGTGGTGGCAGGTACTGAAATTCTGTGAACTCATTTTTTGGGGGTAAAGTCTGTTTTTCTTTCTGTCTTTAATCAGGCGCCCTTTGAGCAGAGGTTAGGATCCTCTCCCTTCAAGAACTGAAACAATAGTTGGTAAACATCTGGCTAAGAAATCCCTAGGGGATTTCTCTGGAGATGCTCCTGCACTCCTCTGCTCTTTCTCAGCTTTTGAGGAGTGAAGCTGCTTCTCCTGTTGCCAGGCAATGAATTCCAAGAGCTTAATTTGGATAGTGACTACTAAAATTGCATCTCCTTCTAGGGCACCTTCTTGCCTACATCCTAGTTCCTAGGCCTTTCTTGTCGTTTTGTTAATCCCGACATCTAAAAATACTGGTCAATGCTGCGCTGCAACGGCGGGCTCTTCATGGTAGCCTTCATCCGCTAGTGCCCGGGTATTAGTGAAAAGGGGACCTTGAGTGGGTACTTGATCGTAATTAACAGTCCAAAGTCTGTTTCTTCCATCTGACTCTAAACTCAGAGGAGGCTGGGCCTGTGTTTGCCAAGTATCAGGCAATCAGTGGATTATTGCTTGGATGGAGGGATGGAGGTATATATACTATAAGAAGCTACTCTGAAAGGAGTAGGACTAAAGATTAAAAAAAAGAGCAAGAAATATTTTTTCAGGATCTTACTAACTGGCTAAAGGAAAACAGGAGGAGCTGAGATTGGGTGTATAATTTGGTGACAAGATCAATAGCGGGCGGAAAAAGTGAAAAGAGAAAGGGTTAAGATGTGCTAAGGAGGGACTACCAGGGTTGATCTCTGAGTGTGACAGTTACTTGAGAGGGAAAGTGCCTTTTAGGCTGCTACCTTAAATGGATTTCAGCCAATCAGTATCAATATTACATAATGACAGTGGAATGATAATTATTTAGTATCCAATCAAAGGATGTGTAATTAATATGTAAGTGTAATTATTATGTTACATCCAACCTGAGGTTAATACTTGGAGCTCAATTGCTAATATTAATGCTTTGCATCTGTTCATAGCACATACAGTGTTATGCTAACCCTGTGTTTGGGGGGTGTAATTGGAGAACGAACACCTTCTTTGGGGCCACTCTCGTATGTGGCGGGTCATACCTATGATACTAGGATACTTCATTCATTCATTCAGTAAACATTTACTGAACACCTACTACATGCATGAAAAGTTGAGACACTGAGCTAAGCACTAGGGCTACAGCACTGGGCGAGACATAGCTGTTGTCTTCTCTCTCGGAGTCTATGGTCTGGTTAAAGAAACAAGAGAGATAAATGTGCAAGTACTGTTGGCAAGGTGAGTACTGAAGTTAGGAGTAATCACAGTGCACTACGGGATCCCGGAGGACACACAGTTAAGCTATCTAGTCAGGGAAAGAGTTGCAGTTTGGTAAAAGCATCCTAGACCCAGGTTTAACAGCCATTTCACCCTGAGGGCCACTAGGGAGGCTCAGTCACAACAGTGGATATTTGATAATAGAAATGGCTGACACTTAGTGAACGCCCACAGGACGTCAATAACGTGCACAGGGCTTATGCTGTGGAAAAGGAGTAAATACCATACGGAAATCCCATTGGTGTTGGGAGGGAAAAGAGCAGAGTTGCCTTGGGAAGTTTTCTAAGGCTTTCTCTAGGCTGTAGTGGCTTCTCACAGCTGACAGCAACAGACAACAAGAACCATCCTGTGGCACTATCCCTTGGTTGGCAAAGAGTTCACCTGAGCTTGTTGGAGGGGTGGAGCATAGCACCTTGGGGTTCTTGTGACAGCCAGTGAATGACAACACTTGGAATAGTGATTTCACATTGCCAGTTACCAGAAGTATATGGGTCTGACACTAGTTAAATCTTCTGGCAGGTGCCAGCAGGTCACTAGCTCAATGCTGGAGGGTGAAAATGGTTTTAAAAATGGTGGGGGAAAAGGAAACACAGCCTTCTCTTCAATCTTCCATGGAGCTACCACTAAAGTGTAAAACAAATGACAGGTGGAGAGTAAACAGACACAGTGTCCAGGAGAACAGAGATGGCTGGGAAAATCCTAATTCAGGAACATGGCGAGGCATCTTAACCATGGACATACCATATACAGAAAGGCAGAAAGTGCCAGCTGCAGGCACTGTTAAGGCCTAACCTCCTCAACCTGACTGATCGTGTTATAGTTAATGACCCCTATTGAAGCTTTTCAGAAATGATGGCATTTCATAGATTACCCGTGTACACTCTGAGCTCAATTCCCAATTACTGGTAAAATGACTTCTTCATATTGTTCTTGAAGGAAGCCTTGTTCTTTAGGAATTGTAGGAAATCAGTCTTAGCAAAAGCAAAGCTAATTAACTGGCATAGGTTAATGGATGGCCTATGGGCAGGAAATATACTAGATTCTTGGAAGCGAATGAAAAGATTTAGTTGAACCTTTGGTTTTAATTTCGCCCCTCCTAGGGTCGCATTTATTATGAATAAACACAACCTATTAAAATTACTAACTGACAGATCAGACGTCTATGTGATTCCATCTACTATTAAAATAACATTAACCACTCCATATTCTTCAATGATGTTACTAGAACCGAACCCAGATTTATCTCTGGCAGGCACAGACTTCATACCAGACTGAGCATTTAAAGACGGACACTTGTTTTTACCCTTAAAAAGCCAGTAATAGGAGCTTTCACTCAAGTCACATGGGTATGCACAATCTATTTGAAAATATTTAAAAACTTTGACCCAATGTTATATACAATGATATCAAATGTGATGCTGGAGGGACATGGCCTACTTTTTATCATCTCAAGTTTTCACGTTATGAGTATGGCTATATGCTTAAAGAAATCAAACCTTTTACTGATGACCGGGCTTTATGAAGGCGTCCTCTGGGAATTCACAACAGAAGTTCAGTTTATTTTCCAGTATTTCACCTGCTGAAAGAAATCGCCAACCCCCACTATGATTACTGCTCTGATGCCACCAATCACAACCTGAAATATTTGATGACTCGGGGTTTTCGATGATTCTGTTTCTTCTTCAATGACTACAGAAGACAGCAGAAGAGTCTAATGAAGATCTCACCTTATTGATTCGCTTCAGATTTTTAAAGTGAGTTGAGAGTAAAATATTTATCATGCTTAACTGCTTGGTTTATTTTCTCCAGGATCAGCATGAAAGTGCAGACTGTGAAATAAGTTCCATTTGCGACTGCAAAACCTCACTGAGACAAAGCCACCTAGGGAAGCTGAGCAGTTAAGATTTCACCAGGCTACAATATTTCTGTTCCAAAGGGAGGGATGTTTTTCTAAGAGAGAAGGAAAAATAAGTTTTCTGCACTCAAGTAATTTTCCCAAGTCATTTTCAGAATGAGCAAAAAATGTGAGCCTGTCAAAACAGACAAGTTTCCTTTAAAGAAAGGTGTGAGCAAATACAACCAGCAATTATGAACAGAAATTGCCTTCACTACAACTGCTATCAGCTACGGTGCACAGCACACGGCGGGAAACTAATCCTTGAAAAGCTCGTTTCCTTCTGTATGGCTGCTTAAATGAAAGCACCTAGCTAATCCAATTATTCTAACTGTCCTCTGAAAATTAAATTTTTGATTTATTTTGGCGAGGTAGCTAATTCAAAAGTTATAATTACGACAAATTTGAATTCAATTGACCAGTATAGAAGAATCATCATTCTTAGAAAGTATTACAGAAAAGAACTTTCCAGTTTGCCTGAAAAATGTTCGTGCTTTCAAGTGTCTGGAGTAGCTTATGTAAGTTCAGTTACATTCTTTTAGATCAAGGAGTTCTATTGGGGAGGGATCTTGGGCTCTGTCACCCAAATGCACTAAGACTCTCACTAAAGTCTGGCAAATGCTTTGAACCTTGTGTTTCATAATTTATATAATGGAAAGAATGATACTGACCTTTCTCATTTACAAGTGGAGGGAAGATGAATATTAGTTCTACAAGGCCACCTAATCACAACCTGATGTTTTTCACATAACTGTCTTTAAAGAGGAAGTTACGTTTGAAAGTGGAAACCCTCATCTCCTACATATTCTGACAACTACCTCAAACTGAAAGAAATCGGCCCACATCACACTTCATGATATAAGTCAAAATATAGGATCTTAACTCAAAAGCAATGGTGAAATACCAGCTTGCTTTTTCTATCAATCTTACATAATCCTGAAAGTTGGTCTTCTTATCTCTCTGTTCCTTCTGAAATGTGAAGGACATGAGCAATGGCTTAAAAAATAAATGAATGACAGATCTTCACCATCACATGAATACCTTCTAAATCAGTGATCTAAAAAGGCTCCAGAGTGATTTTTTAAAAATTAAATGTAAAACGAAGATTATAAACTTAACCATTTTTCTTGTTTCCACTAGCTATGTACTTATTTATTTTTTTATTGGCTGTATTGGGTCTTCATTGCTGCGCGAGGGCTTTCTCTAGCTGCAGCGAGGTGGGGCTACTCTTCGCTGCGGTGTGTAGGCTTCTTAGTATGGTGGCTTCTGTTGTTGCGGAGCATGGGCTCTAGGCACGTGAGCTTCAGTAGTTGTGGCACGTGGGCTCTAGAGCACAGGCTCAGTAGTTGTGGCGTGCGGGCTTAGTTGTTCCCCAGCATGTGGGATTTTCCCGGACCAGGGAACGAACCCGTGTCCCCTGCATTGGCAGGCAGATTCTTAACCACTGAGCCACCAGGGAAGTCCAGCCATGTACTTTCGTTAATTTAATGCATGCTTAGAGTATTCATGTGTAAACAAAGGTATCACATAGATTATTAACTCAACGTTGGCCAGGGGAAATAAAATTAACTGTATTTCCAATTTAATTTGTCAAAGGAAATCATTGTTAGAACCCACTCCTTTAAAAGTGAAACGGTATAGCCCTCCCTGAAAATCCTTTGGGTTGCTAATAAGTGATGGCAGCCTCATAATCTTTTTTTAATCCACCTGTCTATTTTGTTTAAATAATTTACACCTTGTCTAGCAAGGCAAGCCAATGATCTGGAGTGCCCTTCCTAGTACACTATGGAATACATTTTATTTGAATATCACTCTACGTAAGTTATTTTTCATTTTTAGAATACGTGATTTGCAATTTATTATATTTGGGGGAGTTATAGGGAATACATGCATACCTTAGTATTCACCCAGCAATATAACAGAAGGATAACTTCTGCACCAAACACCATCTTGTACAGTCCAAGGATCCAATAGAAACACATTTGAGGAATTTTGCTGCTTTAGACAATACACATGGGGTTGTCTTTCCAGAAGTCTATTACCATTACTACTCATTCTCTGGAGGAGCTGGAGCTAGTAAATGGATAACAAGCAACCCAAACTTCGTGGTTGCTTGGCTAGTATATGTCATTTTCTCTCCTTGCCCCAATCCCTAGCAGAGCTGTCTTGCTCAGCCTTCTCTTTCTGTTGCACACTGAATAAATAAGAGCTTGGGAAAGTTTATTAGAAGCATTATAACCCTCAAATCTCACCGTTTCAGATGCTTGGTGCTTCTCTATAATTGGCATTCGTGGACGCAGAATAATGATTTGCTTTGTACCTCTTCCACAAATCTAAACTGTGATTCTCTTTTTTCCTGAGAGACCTACAGCGAAGTAAGGCTCAAGCTTTCCAAGCTCTTATGCTCAGTACACTTGGTACTCTGGAGCTCCAGTGGGGATGAATGAAAATATTTCACTGTGAACTCTGGTGATGCTACTGCTGCCACATTACTTAACTGTATTAGATGCTTTCTGTACCCAGGAGTCCAGGAGGCAACACGATTCTGTTGGGAGGTTTTCCTTGTTCCTCATATAGTCTTCTGTTTTCAGCAATAATATTAGAGAGTAAATTAATTTATCTGCCTATGATTACTTTAGTTAAAAACATGAGCGAGGGAAAGAATGGTTAGATTAGGTGAGATAAAGATATAGGAATAGGTTGAAGATGGATATTTATTCATTTTCACGGGTAGTTTGCCATTTTCATGTGTTTCATTCTATAGGAATGGCTTCATTTTATTTGATTTGATAATTGGGATATAATGAGAAATAGAATCAAGCTGTGAAAATGTTCATGACAAAATCTCTCTCACTAAACACTATTTCTTTAAATGTGATGCAAATTTCATCAGGTGGTTCGAACCTTCTTTATCATCTTTGTCTTTAGGAAGAAGAAAACACAAGCTTCGCTTCAATAAAAATTCTAACTTGCATATTAACGAAGTTTTGCTTCTCTTTGGAGGAGGTAGGATAAAAATGCAAATAAACAAAGCTTCAATATAAGAAATGGGGGAATTTGCATTTACATAAAGCCTCATCCAAGTCTGTGTGAGAAATACAAAAAATTCCACATTAGTAAAGTTGAAATTCATGAGGTCCTAGTGATGTTCCCTGATCTCTCTAGGCCTGGCACTGAATGATTCACTTCCTGAGCATTGACAAAATCAGATCCATTGTTCCTTTAATTTTATTATTTCTTCCTATAAAACAGTTCCTTTTTACACAAGAGTACCGTGATAGGCAATGACAAGTATAATAAAATTGAAGAGGTCCCCAGTTAACAATGAATGATTATACTGTCTCAGTAGCTGTCAATACGGTTCCATAGTCTTGCTGAATGAAGAGGCCTCTGGAATATGCTTTAACCATGATTTTAATATATACATTGCTCAGAATGAAAAAATTAGCTTACTAAATAATGCTTTCTAAAAAGCATTACCCAAAAATAAATTGCAGCAATCAGCAATACACATACTGAATCCATGTCCAGGAAATTTCCATTTTTAGACAGAATAAAGCATGTCTCCGTGACAGAGGGATAAAATGTAATTCAGGTAAAATGGCACATCTGACTCTGAAAAGAACATTTTGATTCTGTTCAAAAGTTGTTTCTGAATACTAAAAGCAGCAAGGGCCTCTTCAGTTTTCCATCTGCTAATTGTTTCTAATCTACTCTGTAATAAAAAAACACAGCGTACTAATGGATAATCATTAAGGAGGGAATGGCTTTCAGCGAGCTCCCATCCACAGTCCAGAGAATGCACGGGCTGTGGGGCAGAGACTGATGGCCACTGAATAGTTGCTGGGTGCTGTCACCAGGCAGCTGACAGACATGAGAGTTGGAGCGTCCACTTGCTCCAGAAGGCTCTCGGCTTTCACATTTCCTTTTTCATCGTCTGCTCCAAAACCTTATTTAGGGCTTCTAAACTACCTGTGCTTTCTAAGGAGCTCCATTTTGGACAGGACCACCTCCTCCCCCATTCCCAAAAACTAGATTCTGGACTAATGGAAAGAAAAAAAAAATCAGCATAAGTTATCCAACAGAACAGACTGACCTCAAATGTGTTCCTCTTGGAATTCTGTAGTTGGCAACATGGTGTTCAGGGCAGAAGTTGGTCTTCCTAATTATATTTTGCTTAGGTGAATATTAAAATGATTGTGTATTTTCTGAGCCTCCTAAGATACGGAGGAAGAACTATGAAGTTTAAGGCTGAGATGGCCTGGAATTTAAAATTTTCTACATGTACAAACCACCATTTTCTATGTCCTAATTGCTTCTAATCAATTCTGAGCCTAACTGTTCAACAAAACCCATAAAGTAGTTAACATTACCTTGATTATTTATACACAGATAGTTGAAAGTTGACTAATGAGCCTTAAGGAACAAAATCTACACAGCAGCTGATGCCCTTCCTAAACGAGTATGCAGTAAATCCACACCAGAAACCAGAAGAGCCGTTTCCAAGCTCAGGCGTTGGGTAGAGACATCCATTAAAATCTTGAGAATGGCAATATTTGAGTTACATCCGCATTCTGTATCTAGTCCCAAATGAGTCATCCTCAGCTACTCTCCCTCACTCTCCAATATGTAAGCATATAGTAAATGAACGGACATATGGTCGCGGATAACCTTAGCCACAGACATGCAAATAAACCAGCACGTGTTTCACTTATTAAAAAGCAAACTGGCAAACTATCTAAAATCCAAATTTATATCAGAAATAAGATAGAGCTGGTGTGTGTGCGGGGGGGAGAGGGGGAGGCCCGCGCACACTCCGTTCTATATTTTCAGGGCTTTGTATTTCACCAAATCGTTGCAGTTGAAACTTTAGTTATTTCCGAGTCACGGTGGGGAAGCCCAACAGAAAGTCGCACAGCATCTTCTGTGAGTCACCTGTCTCTTTGGTATTCTGTCATTTGATCGTCTACGAGTCCCATTTAGGTCTCTTAAATTTAGCATCCCCCCGCCCCCGGCTGCTCTTACAAACAGGCAGCTGCTGCAACAGCGTCTGCTTAAATGGTTCCATATATGAATAAGTAAAGACTATGGCCGTTCCAGTGGCCTGTTTTGGCTCAATGGTACAAACTCCCAGCTGGCGAATTCCCCAGGAAGTACCACGACAAGAACAATCTGTTTGAATGATGCTGTGAAGTCTGAAAATTGTTTTGACATGAAGCTCCCTATCCAGATTGGGAGGAAACTTTGGCTAATACAATCTTTTGAGGACAATAATATGAAAGCCCATCTTACACACTTTATTTTCTGGCCAGGGCCGTCATGAAGCTCAGTTATTCCAAATTACTAGTTGGTTTTGAAATAGACACACCATTCCTTTGTTTCAATGAAATTACCTCATTTAAGATATTTTAGGAGAAAATATTCAGAAAAGCAAGCAATATAGTTTGGCTGAAAAAAGGAAGTTGTACCAATAGAGATTAGTTGCTCGTTAATCCTCAATGCTAGTCTGAGGGTGTGTGTGTGTGTGTGTGTGTGTGTGTGTGTGTGTGTGTGTGTGTAAGACCGAGAGAAAAAAGGAAAATAAATTAATAAAAAAATTAACTTAAGAAAAAAAACTTTTCCACAGATGGCTGGTTCTGGAACACTAGGCAGTTTAGAAAATGCCACAGGGTTTCCCACATAGAGCCAAGAAAGATTATTTTACCTCTTTAAAAGAAGCAGGGGCAGGAGGACCAAGAAACACAAGGAGAGAAAGAGATGAAAACCCTGAACCTCTCTCTACAAATATCCAGCAATGGTCTGGCTCTAAGAAGTCAGGCAACATACAGTAACTGGTTTGGCACTGAGAAGTCCAAAGAAAAGAAAGTGTATGAAAGAAGTTCCCTTCTCACCCTTTTCTACCTTCGCCATCACTGCCCCGCTGGGTTTGCTTCCTCTGTTGTTTTTAAATTCAGCTGTTCATTGACCTCAACACTCAAGGATGTGCTGGGTCCACTGAGCTGCCTGGAAATGAGGGGGCACAACCGAGGTCTCTGTTTGTACGAAAGGGGTTCCCAGTGCCCTAGAGTGTGCTCTTTTAGTCCCTACCCTCCTTTAGCCTGCTAGCCCTGGAGAATATTCTCTAGGTCAGAGTAGCCAGAGGTCACCCTAAGTCAAGATCCAGGCCTTACTGAAGCCTAAAATTCCTTCATTCATGACTAATTCCTTCCAAAGCCAGGCTGTCTGCTTCTCTTTGCTCTAGTGAGGCCTGGGAACCAGCGTCAATTCTCCTTCAAGCATCATGTTGATTCTGGGGTTCAGTTCAAGCCAAAGCTCCTGTGGTTTCAAGTTATTTTTGATCTGACTACGCAATTAAGATAGTTTCATCCCTGTGCGCTGAACAGCCATTATACTTATCGCAATTGTTCCTGCCTGGTTTGAGGGAATAGTGAGTGAGTGATACCCGTGCATTTTAAGAAGATACAGGGAACATAATTTTGGAAGATTTTATAAACTCTTAGAATCTATGTATCTACAATGTGCCCTTGTGGCTGGGCCTTTGGGAAATGTATCTTAAGCACCTAGCATCCTATAGTTAATCAGACATTAATTCTGAACAAAGGGACACTATGAAAGGCGTTTCATTCCTGTTTATGAAGACTATGCAGATGGTTTTGCGGTAGATGGCTTCAGTATTCTGTAAGTGCTCATTACATGCAGGCAGTTTGGCTGAGAAGTAACGACACTTAATTCCTGAAAGAAAGCAAAGTCTTTACCTTCATATAAAACAGATGGCAAAAGTGTGTGCCTGACCACTTTCTTAATAGGCACTAGGGTAAAACAGAGCATCAAAAGGTGCTATTTTAAAATAAAAAAAGCAATCTGCTGAGAAGAAAAGAAGCAAGGAGCAATCATTTATTCCCATCAACTAAATTAGGGCTGATACAAGACTGGAGGCACTTCGTTACCGGTTTCGCAGGTAATCAGGTGAGGAGCAACCCCATCCCCATCCCGGGTATAAGCACATGGAACCTCTCTCTTACTCTCTCTGTCTCTGACGCACACACACACACACACACACACACACACACACGCACGCACGCACGCAGGGGCGCATTTCTCACTCTTGCTCCACTATGTCCTGGGAGCCTAACTGAGAAGAGGACTAGAGGAGCCACATCAACTTCAAGGCTGGCTACAGGGTGGGCTATTCTCACCGGCACTCTTCAGCCAGTGTCTTTTTATTTTAACATGTATCTTATCCCTAAGAAGTTGTAATCGGGAGTTTTCGTCCTATGCTTTAATTCCCTGGTGTTTACACCGTATTTCTTAACCTGAGCATCCACATTTTCAAATCAAGATGTTCCAGTTGTGAATGACTGCAGTCCAGCCCCCTAAACTGTCAGGGTCAAAGAATGGATTTTCCTCTTTCTGAGAAGATCCCGAGTTGCTATATAAGGTACCTCATGAACGCCATCAATACAAATGCAACATCTAAGAGTTTTTTCCCAAGTATATACACAGCATATTTGCATTTCTGAAAGGAAAAATGTGTTTTTATTGTTAGAATCTAGTCATATTCTCTTTCTGCTAATGAGAAAATTGGTGAGAAAGCTACATTCTCCTAAGTCGTTATCAAAAAAATGTGTAAGAAGAGAACATTTGAATAAGAAATGTTAGTAAGAAGCACGTAACTCAAGTGGAGAAGCTGGGACGTGGCAAAATGGACTGGAAAGAGGACTGGTTTTGAATCAGAAGACTTGAGTTCAACTTCCAATTCTGCCACTTATTTGTGAACTGTGTGTCCTCTGGCGGCAAATCACTTAATCTCTCTGAACATGAGTGTCCTCCTCTATGAACACATAATGATATCCCTTGCCCTGTCTATCTCACAAGATGGTTGCAGGGATCAAACAAACAAATGAACACAAGAACACTATACACTTTAAAGTGTTAGACTAGGCCAATTACCATTATTATACGTGAGCAGGATACACAACGATACATAACTTGTAAGTCAAAGACCATTATTAACTATTCTGTTTCCTCTCACTTTTTCAAGGATTCAAGTGCCCTGATCTAGACATAGAGGTCGCACGCATTTAGGCATCTGCAGTAACAGAAAACAACGTAAATAGACTATTACTGTTTGGCCATTCAAATAATGATGTGGAAGAATATCTTAATATATGAGAGAATATTCAAGACAATAAGAAAACGCTTCAAACATAATAGGTATGACACTACTATATATAAAATAATCAACAAGGACCTACTGTATAGCACAGGGAACTCTACTCAATACTCTGTAGTGGCCTATATGGGAAATGAATCTAAAAAAGAGTGGATATATGTATCTGTATAACTGATTCACTTTGCTGTACACCTGAAACTAACACAACATTGTAAATCACCTATAAAGATTTTTACACCAATACACCAATAAAGATTTTTTAAAAACATGATTTGTACAGAGATTTCTAAATATATATGTATATTTATATGCAGGGAAAGAGAAGGGAGAGAGAGAGAGAGACAGCTACCATAAGGAACTATAATAGAATATTAACACTGGTTGTCTCTGGTTACGAGGATTTTTTAAATGGATACGTTTTTGTACTTTCCAATTTTTCTACAAACACACATTACATTGATAAAGAGAAAATTAAAATGCATAAAACCAGTATTCTTTTAGAGATAGGGATGGGACAGAGGGAGAAAAGGAGAGAGAGGGATGGACAAAGAGAGAGGGAGAGGGAGGGCCTCAAAATTCTTGTCCCACCTAAGACTCTAAGAGAGTTACAAGGATATTTCAATAATTACTGAAGAGACTTATTAGGGTGGAGCTTCTTACAAGCAGACCAGCTGAATTTTCATGAAGCATTGGACCACTGGGATAGATTCCGGTGAAATGGCTTTGAAATCGAGTTCCGATCCACCATTGCCATGCGGTGGTTGCCTGTGCCTTCTGTATGGGAAACCCTGCCCTGCGCTCCCTTCAGTAAGCATACAGATAGAGTGCAGACCAGGGTCTCCCAACAGCAGCTGAGTCAACGTTCCACTTCAGATTTTCTCTCTTCAGTTGTGATTTTAGGTGGAAATGGATGGCTCGTAGAGTTACCTTTTCCTTTGGAATCGTCCCGCTGCAGTGATGAGCACTGGCTGATGAGGGGAGGCCGTGACCTTGTGGATCAGTTTGTCCCCTGTGAATAACTGTAGTTTTGGACTTTCTATAAATCTATAAATTATATTGGTGAAATCTGACAATACAAAACATGATAAGATGCTCAGAGTCTTCCAAAAATTACAGGCTGAAGTCAGCATGTCCCTATACGGACTGTAACAGCAAATAATAAGATCGAACATTTATTAACTCTCTGTGCTTTTAACACTGTAAAATGCTGTGCGTGTGTCATCTCATTTAATCCTCTTAAGGACCCCATGAGGTCTATACTACTATTACCCCCGTTTTAGAAATAGGGAAACTAAAGGACAAAAAGATTAATTCCTTCATCCAAAATCAGAAACCTTACAAGCAGCTGAGCTGAGTTTCCAATCCATGTCGCCTGACAGAGCCCTCCCTCTTAACCTCTGCAAGCATCTTGAAGGCAAATATTAAGTGTCATTTATTAATGATGCTGGAGGCTGCTTAAACCTAGGACATCAAAAAGCTGTTGTCACATGGTGAGAAGTAGGGTTAATCTGTTCTATTCTGGAGATAGGGACCATGACTCCATTGTTGGCTATCTTGAGTCTGAAGAGCCATTAGCAATAGACAAATGTGGAGATGCAGTAGCCAGTTGGATATACAGGTCTGGTTCTCAAGAGGGAAGCTGTCTGCATATGGATGGTGACTGGAGCCTGAGAATAGATTTAATAATCTGAGAATATGTGCACAAAAGAAGACAGCCACCGAGGCTGAAGCCTGGGGGTTAGGGAAGGCACCAACATTTAAGAAGAGATGAAGGAAAGGGAGCAATCAAAAGACAAATAGAGAGAAAGCAGTGTTGGGTAAGCCAAAGAGAAGAGTTCATTTCAATGAGGAGGAGTGATGAACCTAGTCCAACGCTGCAGGAAGAAGAAATAAGGTGAGGACTGAAGGGAACAGTTGATTTTGTTTGGTGGTCACTGGTGACCTTAGCAAGAGGAGTTTAAGGATAGTAATAAGGGCAGAAGGTAAAGTAAAAAGGATTGAGGAATTATGAAGTAGATGAGAAAACAGACCAAGCAAAGGTAAAGCTGGCTCTTGGCTATCAAGCGAAAGAGACAGTGTGAGAGGGAAACAGAGTCCCAGGAGAGACCTTTTAGGGTTGGAGTCCTGAAATATCTGTATGCCAATGGGCAAAAGCTAGTAGTCAAGGAGACAAAGTATGGGAAAAAGAGTAACTGATGGATGCAGGTCTACATGGCTTTGGGAAATGATACAATCAAGGGAAAGATAGAGGGCTTAGCCCTAAAAAGGAAGAAAAGGCCTTTTGGGAGAGGGAGGTTGAACCGAATGACCTGTAAGATCCTTCACGGTATTAATCCTCGTTGACAAAGGACGAAAAAAATCTTATCACTATTGCAGTGACTTTTGGGTGGCAAGGAAGGAAAGGTACTCCTATGGACTTAGGCTTGTTCTATAAGGCACAGAACAAAGTAATGTTAAAAGGATCCAGTCTACCTCAGACAACTACCAGTAACCCCTTCACCTGATGCTAAATCTAGACTTTTTTTTCAACGAAGAGGTCTCTCTCTTTTCCTATCTTACCGGGCCTTCAGCTAAGAGCTGAGAACGAAATGTGATACCTTTGCATGAAAGTGACATGCAACATACAATCTACATGTACACTGACAAGAATATATTGGAAATATGTCACTTTAATAATGTAGATTGGGGCTCCCCCGCACCTCCATGCTGTCCTTACTATCTCTAGATCCCACCTCCTGCTTCTCCCTAAAATACCTTTAGGATTCCTCCTGTGTGCATAACAAATAACAGCATGATGTACATTTCAGCACTTCTTCAAAGAGGTTTCCAGGTGCCGATACAAGCAGTAGAAGATCTTGTGTTTCTTCCTTTAGATCTAAATAGTCTGAATCTCAGTATTGCTCATGGGAACTGTTTCAAAGGCTGAAGTGTCAGAATCAGAAAGGAAAGAAATGTGTGGGTGGCAAGTTGCTACATGCAAACCTGTCATATTCTTCTTTCATTTTCAGACCTGAATATGCATGGATGCAGAAATTATAGCTTATTCCAAAGTTTTTATTGTCAGCATCAAATATAACAGAAAATGTCAAGAAGGTAAGATTGGTATATTTAAGTGAAAATGTTCAACAAATTTGATCTTTAACTCAAATAGCTCTATCTGTTAATGAGCCCTTTCACTCCCTTTGAATATACTTTAAGAGAGGATTCTGGGGCAAAGTACAGAGTAAAATCTCATTTATTCAAATCTTACTACTTCGAAATTTACAATAATTTAAAAACAGAATGGGGAGAAACATGTTTGTCTAGCGATCAATTTAGAGATGAGTACAAAATAATGACACTGAAGAAGAAACTTTAAAAATATTTGTTAATCAAATTTTTTGAATGTATGCACAAAGATTGTTTTATAACAACAATAAAAAAAGAAAACACTCTAAACATTCATCAATAGAGGATTAGATAAGCAAATCATGGTACATACATACAATAGAATTATTACCCGCCTTTTAAAAATGATGATGTGGATGTACATTTATTGACAAAATATGTGCACAAAATGTAAGTGAAAAAAGGAAGTTACAGAACAGCACATACAGAATTATCACATTTATGTACAACAAAGTACATATATGTGTATATATATACATAAAGAGGCATATGGGCAACAGACACTGAAATCTCTGGGTGGTGAGTTTGTGGTGATGTTTAACTTCTTTTCATTTTCATATAAAATAAAAAATAGAAATAAAAAAGTACCCGTGAACAAACTTTTCTGGACTCCTCAAATAACTCTAATTCACATGTAAACAACTGAGACATTAATCATACATCATTTCATTAAATCAGGTCATCTCAGGACCCTTACCGAAAAAGGAATAAGCATAGTTTGAGTTAATCTAGGGAACAGGTGTTATTGCATCTCTTTAAAAAATACTTTATAAGACTGACCCACTTCGTAATTCTTTTTTAGTAGTGAGTGGGTTTTGTGTGTGTGTGTGTGTATGTGTGTGTGTGAACTGAACAGCAAATCTCAAAATTGTTCTTTAGCTGTGGGGCACACACACACACACACACACACACACATCACCACCATTACCACCACCATCAACTACCATCATCATCATTTCCATTATTAATCTACATCATCATAAAGGATGTTAAAAGATATTAAAATTGATTACATAACTCTTAGTGGAAATAAATGTATACTTAAAATACTTATAGTGTTTCCTAGCAACAAATTTAAACAAATGAGAACGGAACCAATGTTGGACTACAGGAGTTCAATATAAGTTAGGCTGAATGACATCTCCACTTCATACAGTGGGATACTCTTAGCCAGAAAAACCTCTGGTTTTCATATTCATACTTACCAGTTTTTTAATAAATTACCATTTCCATGTAACGGAGTAGGATAAAGTTATGAATCTTACAAACACAGTCAATGTTTATCAACATGTCTTCCTCATAGAGAAAGTGGATATTTATCCATCACACTGACTTGAGTTTAACCATTGCTCTTGGAAGTTATTTCAAGCCTGACCTAATTAATCAATTAATTAAATATCTCAATGGATATTTATTGAGCACCCACTGAATGCCAGGCACGGTTCCAGGCACTGAGAATAGGTCACTGAACAAAATAAAAACCCTGCCCTCAAGGAGCTGACATTCTAGTAGAAAGAGACAATAAATAAAAGTGTACATAATCAACAGAAACAGTGAACAAAACAAAATTCTTGCCTGCAAATGATTTATGTTCTAGTATATAGACACAAACAACATACAAATAAACATTTTATTCAACAAATACACATTCAACATATTTATCATGATTTGACCTATTTATATGTGCTATATAAATTATGGACAGTGGGAGATGGAGAATAAGGGGGACAAAGTGCTGTTTTAAGTTAGGGAAGTGTTATAGATGAACTTATTTGCAAAGCAGAAATAGAGACACTGATGTAGAGAACAAATGTATGGATACCAAGGAGGGAAGGGGAGGATGGGATAAATTGGGAGATTGGGATTGACATATATACACTACTACGTATAAAACAGATAACGAATGAGAACCTGCTGTATAGCACAGGGAACTCTACTCATTATTCTGTGGTGACCTAAATGGGAAGGAAATCTAAAAAAGAGTGGATATATATACGTATAATCGATTCACTTTACTGTACAGCAGAAACTAACACAACATTGTAAAGCAACTGTACTCCAATATAAATAGATAAATAAATAAATAAATAGATAAAGGAAGTTTCTTTGATAAGGTGATATTTGAACAGGGACCTTAAGGTAGTGACAGAGGGAGCAGTGGGTCTAGCTGGGGAAAAAGAGTCCAGTCAGACAGAACAGTCAGTGCGAAGGCTGTACAGCAGGGGAGGCTTGTCATGGTGTGAGGAAGGAAGAACATGAAAGCCACTGTGACTTGAGCATAGTGAGTGGTGAGTGAGAAGCTAGTGAGTATGGGGAGGGTGCAGTCAGACAGAGAGCGGGGGGACCATGCATGTCACAGAGGGTCTTACAGTCCACACTAAGGACTTTGACGTTTGCTCTGAAGAAGCCATTGGAGGAATCTGACCTAAGGGTCAGATCGTGTAATAACTAATAAATGGATTGGCAGCTGGTGAGGGATGTATAATCGAGATGGGATCTAAGAAGGAAGATTACTTAGGAGGCTGTTGCCATAATCCAGGTATGGGGGGTGGGGGGACCTAAAAGGTAGAAATGGAGGCGATGAGAACTGGCTTGGTTCTCAAGTTGCATATATTTTGAAGCAAAAGCCAAGATTTGCTGATGCACTGGGTGTAATGTTAGAGAAAGAAAAGACACAAGACAACTCCAAGGACGTTGACCTAAGCAACTGGAAGGATGGGGTTGGCATGTATTGAGATGGAGAAGTTTGTGGGGTAGAGCAAACCTGGGGAAGGGATGTGAATATTTCTATTTGGACAAGTTAACTGAAGGATGTTATTAGGCATCAAAATGGAGACATCAAGGAAGCACTTGGAAGTATGATTCTAGATTTTAGATAAGATGTCCAGGCTGGAGGACTTGGGGAGTCACCCATATATAGATGGTATTTACAAGTCATGAGAGTGGTACATCAAAAGAGTAAATACAGATCGAGAGAAAAACAGGTCCAAGAACTGAGTTCCAGGGCCCACCAAAGTTTAAAGGTGAAGAAGATAAGAAAGAACCAACAGAGGAAACTTGAAAGGACTGGCCAGTGACGGAGGAGAAAAACCAAGAGAGTGTGGTGTCCTGGAGGCCAAGTGAAGAAAGTGTTTTTAGGATGGAGTGGTGAATTGTATCCACCACCACGGTTAGGTCAAATAAGAGGAAGACTGAGGACTGGACACTAGATTTGGAAATGTGGAGATAATTGGCGATTTCGAGAAGAGTAATTGGGTGGGAAAATGGGGTGGGGGGCAAAAGCCAGACTGGAATAGGTTTAAGGGAGAATGAGAGAAGATGAGGGGAGATGCACATGTAATTCTTTGAGGGGTTGTGCTGCAACAGGAAACTAATAAATGGATTGGTAGCTGGTGAGGGATGTATAATCGAGAGAGATTTTTCTTATTTAAATGGGAAAAATGAGAGCATGTTTGTATGCTGATGGGGATTATATGTTAGAGAGGAAAAATGACATAGGAAGGAGGGGTGATCATTTCTGGAGTGATCATCTTGAGTAAGAGATGTGGGGTTGAATCCAGTGGAAAACTGTAAGGGCTGGCTTTATATAGGAGCAAGGAAAAGTGACATAATAACGGGGGGGAAAGGCAGAGTATGTAGGCACAGATATAAGTGGGTAAGAAATGAGCTGGTGGATGTATAAGGGAAATTTTATTTTCTATTTTCTCTATGAGACAAGAATCTTAGAGCAGGAGGAGACATTCAGGATTTCAGGAGAAAGAAGTATGAAATAATCAAGTAGGTTGGTACAAAAGTAATTCAACTAGGGAAATTCAAAAATACTAATACTAATAAGGGGAAGGAGGTAAAAGAAGGCTTTATATATGCTAACATATTTAAACCCCTCAACCCTATGACAGTTTTCTAAGTCATATTACAGATGAGAAAGCAAAGTCAACTCAGCAATTCATCTGTGCAGTTGCCTTATTGGGAGGCACTGATGACCACCAATGATTAAGAATTTAAAGTGAAATCAGATAGCAGCATTGTGTTGACCTCCAGCAGCATTTGTACAGATGTCGACCTGGCGAAGATGTGATGATGGTGGGGGTGCTGCCAGTGGTTAACAACAGGGGGAGGGGGGAAGTTGAATTAAATCAATACTCTATGAAAGAGTGATCATCATGATGAATTCTGTCACCTAAGCAGGGGAAGGAGATAAGCGAGGAAATGTTTGTTAAGAGTCTGGGGACTAGAAGGAATGAACTGTAAAGGCAGAAGGTGATAGTCAAAGAATAGGATGCTTGAAATTGCAAAGGGGGTAAAGGTTACTTTGAATGACAGTCTAACGTTTTGCATAAGAGTGGACGGCTGAGATGGGATGGACAGGATCATTGGAGAAGAAAAGTTCAAGGAACTGAGAGGTCAGAGTACCTAGAAATCATCTACGTGGACACTGAAACCGTCAAGGTTTACAGCAAGAGTAATGTCGGAGGGCAATGGGTAGTAGTGTGGGAGAGAATGATAATCAAACCCAAGAAACACTCCCCTTATCCCCTCTTCACAGAAGCTACAATCAAGGGAGGACTAAAAAGTGATGTATGGTCCAAGGTAAACTAATAGTGGAGACAAACATTTGGGAGTTCTCATGGTTATGGTTATGAAGACCACCCCAAACTCTTGCCACTTTCCCAAATAATCAGTTCACCATTACTATGAATTTGCTACTTGCTAACTTCTGCTGCTGTGAGCCCGTTAATTCTATGGCTACTCTCTCATGCCCTGTTTTTCCCGATGAAGCAAACTAGACTTTGTATGATGCAAAAGCAGAGCTCAAGTGTTGTGATAGCTCCAAACAGAAACTTTGTTAGGTATACATATTTTTTAAAAAGTCCTAGTCACCTAGTCCAAGAAATAGGTTTTGGTCTACACCAAGGCAAAAGATAAATGAAATCTGAATCTTTCTTTTTTTAAAAAATTTATTTATTTATTTATTTGTTTGTTTTATTGGCTGTGTTGGGTCTTTTTTGCTGTGCGCGGGCTTTCTTTTTAGTTGTGGTGAGTGGGGGCTACTCTTCGTTGTGGTGTGTGGGCTCCTCATTGCTGTGGCCTCTCTTGCTGCGGAGCAGGGCTCTAGGTGCGTGGGCTTCAGTAGTTGCAGCACATGGGCTCAATAGTTGTGGCTCACGGGCTCTAAAGCGCAGGCTCAATAGTTGTGGCACACGGGCTTAGTTGCTCCGCGGCATGTGGAATCTTCCTGGAGCAGGGATTGAACCCGTGTCCCCTGCATTGGCAGGTGGATTATCAACCACTGCGCCACCTAGGAAGCCCCCTGAATCTTTCTTAAAGTTGAACTACTCATGATTTGTCATGAAAATCTTGAGAAATCCTAATAGTCATCTGCTATATTTTAAACTACATTCTATACCACATGTAACAATAATTCTGTGAAAGGAAAATTCTTGTGATTTTTATATCTATCTTATTATTTATTTTCACATTGAGGCAATTCTGATCATCTACTATGCATCTCAGTGACAATGTCACATACGAAATCAACACACAAACAAAAGGGAGTGAAAAGTTGAGGTAAGTTAGACACTGTTTGAAGGACACCCTGTTTTGCCTTTTTATCTTTTATAAAGGTAACATAATAAAATTAATTTTAGAAACTTTGATAAAGGTATAAAAATAAGAATCACATATGATTCTGCCATGCAGTGATAACCATTTTTTAATCTTTTGGGGTATGTGCCTCTTTTATAGGGAATGACAGCCAGGAGATGGGGCCTGAATACCCTAAGAGGTTTTGTTTTTGTTCTTGTACCTTTTCAATCTTTGCATTTTGTAATAATTCAGGTCCCTGTTAAATCATGGAGAAAATACATGCTAGTTGCTAAGGCATCATTACTATTAATAAAAGGTTTTGCTCTAAATGAGAAATATTTGTTTTGAATGAATAGAAACATCTTCAGTCTGGAGCAGAATGGCTTAGTATAGAGGTACCAGAGGGTGACCAAAGATTAGAAACAACAGAAAAAAAACATAGAGAGGAAAAAGCTGAAAATCACATACTTCAGTGAACCTGCAGCTATTTGGTCCTTAGAAGATCGTTAGCCCGGCAGCCTAACGAAACAGGGGGAAGTGATACTGGTACAGGTGAGGTTTATGGGGCCAATCTAGGTTCAAAATCATGTTAAAAAGTGGATGAGATTAATGCACTTGGAAAACCCAAATAAATGTCTAGTAATGACTTATTTTCATGAATACATGTTTTCTTCCCCAGTATGCATCACTGAATTCAGAAAGCCTCAACTGGATCCTCAGTCTCTCTATCTATATAAAAGGTAGGCTATAAAGGGAAAAGGGTATATTGTTTGAATGCGAGTAGATCACCTTTGTGGAGACAGTCGTGATTTCCCTACAAGAAATTCACAAAATTATGAACTCCTACCCATAAATCAGCCAATCAGAAATCTAAAAGGTTGGGGACTATGATTAACATTTCAAATGGCTCTTCTTTCAAATTTAGTTGATTCCTTTCCAGAGAGCTTTTCATACTTCACTATATCATGCACGGCCTGTTAGAGTCGTGCACTGATAGAACATCTCTGTGAAACAGGAGAGCAGAGCTGGTGAAGAACTATGGGATGATATCTTAGGAAATAAAGCAGCGTTTCAAATAAATTATCTCGTGAAATGGATAACTAAGTTGTTAGATTCAGTCACGTCAATTTTTCTGTTAGTAGCTTTCACGTGTTCTTTGCTCCTTTTGATAAATGGCATATACCATTCATACCTATATTGGGTCCGAATCAAAGCTAGAAAGAGGAAAGCTCTGACTGTGAGACTCTCATGATGCCCTATTTGTGACTGGACCATATGTTTTTCATGATAGATAGGGGAGCCACGGAAATTCTGAGCTCTGAAACGGTCCCAGACTTACATAACATGAACTTGCATGAGTGTAGTGTTTTTTGGTTTTTTTCCACTGATATTCTTCAGTTCATTTAACTTTGAAGAGCTTTCAGCCCATAATGAGCAAAGAAGTACACTCAACCAAGTAAGACAGGATAACAAAGCACCCACAAGAGATGGTTTTCTTTACAAAAATGTTTCATAAAACACTCAAAAAAACCCGTGATTGCCTTTTCATAAGCTGCACTTATATGCTAAAATTAAATTTTAGATTCGACAATTGCATGAGCCTTATGAAAAGTTTCCAATACAAAGCGCCATGTTTATTCAACCACAGTGATGGGGATGCAAACATTTGTTGAGCACATATACATGTCAGACAATTCACAGAAGTAACCTTTGTGAACCCCAGAAACACGTATTGGGTTGGCCAAAAAGTTCATTCGGGTTTTTCATAAACTATTACAGAAAAACCAGAATGAACTTTTCGGCCAACCCAATAATACCCCATATTTTAGATGACGAATCTGCAGGTCAGAAATATAAGGTAACTTGCCCAAGGTCACACAGCGGGCAAGTGATACAGTGAAGGATGGACATGTTTTTGATGTTTGTATTGTGTCTCAGGTGTGGGTTCTGCTAGTCCCGTATTTTCTGTGAACGTGGAAAATAAGGATGTTATAATTCTTTCCCCTACATTCCTATAAATGTATTACGAGATAGAAAACTTGAAGCATTGCCATGTCTAAGGAATATTTACACTGCCCCTAAAGATTGTACCACTGAGGTGGGCTGTCTCCCTAAGACAGAAAAATACTATCGCAAGTAGAAAGCTACATCATGAACTCCTCAGCACAGTCCTACAACTTAAATGTGCTCAGAATCCCCATAGTTTCTAACAGAATTATACACATCTCCATCATCAAACATATTTTCAAAGAAGGAACCTGGGAACATTGATCTTACTGTGTTTCTCTAAAATGAAATAATTTGTGTAGAAATAGGAATTTTCTGACAGATTCTATGTCCTCTGAAAGTTATCTTTAATTTCATTGCCATGTAGAGACCGATGAAAGAAAGGAGACTATAAACTATGAAACAGCTTTTGGGGGCTCATTTATGAAGGACCAGGACAGAACTCCTTGGGTTTAATTTTCAGAGATCCCAAAGGCCAGCATTTTTGATTCTTGATGAAATTCAACATAAAGGAATAGATAAGCAAAACTAAGTCAAATCTGGTGTATTAGACCTTCCTCTCCCTTCATACCACTAATGTTTGGATGTTTTATCTGCTAAGAATTCCTCCAAAGGAATCTCAAGCATGTTTTCTTGTCAGAAGAAGTAATATAAATTCTAGGGAATCATGACTTGATAAATTCATAGAAGAGAGAAAATTCCCATGAATACATGAGAAGCTTGCTGATATTTTGTAGTAACACTAACAAAACCTGTTAACATAGTATATAACGAGGGTAACTTTGGGGGCAAATTTGTTTTAATTTGACCTCCAATTATATATGTGTTAAATCGTGCATATTCAGTTATGCCCAGAGATCCCTTTCGATAAATATCAACTTTTCAAATACTGTTTTACTGGGTTTGGAATGAAACTATAGAATGGATAATTACCATCTGAGAGAGGAAAGCCTCTAACTACCACAATTACCCACATTAATTCAAATTGCATGAAAAGAGAAATAACAAATGTTTGGAAGACTGCACTATGGGGGAAACTAAACAAACCAGCACAAAGAAAAACCTGATATTAACAGAGGAAGGAAATCATGTATTTTCTCCTGTTGTATGGGATAATGAGATTTGAGCTTTAAGTCCACTTGACTTGTTTCCTAGGTCATTACCAGTGGACAAGAATACAGACTAGGCAAGTGAGCCTTTCATTAGGTGATATAATAACTGAGTGCACCATAAAAGCCTATTTCTAAGCCCAAATGAGAAATTTTCTCAGTTGAGAAGTATCTAGTTATGTACCTTACCATTTTCAAAAGCTATCTACCTCCCTTTATATACAGCAAATTGCCATATTTTGACACCTTTCACACATTCATTTATTATATGAGTCACAGACCATGGAAATGTGACATTTTCCACAGTTCAGTGGGATAAAGAGCAGGACCATTAAGCGAAGGCAATTAGAAGACACAAACAGTCATCCTTTATTGGTCAAGCCCAATTCTGTCCCCAGTGGAAGCCTAATGGTACTTTTATATAAATAAACCGGATAATCAAAGGCAGAGAAAAAGAAAATAATGCGGTCATGAAAGATTCATTAGAAACCAATGACAATTGTTTTGATCACAAGTAGAAAATAATTGTTCATTTCCCCAGGTACAACCCATCTATTTCAAAGACGATCCCCGGCCAACCAGTACTGAGGAGCGTTCATTAGATCTGCACTCTACTCAACCTCATTGCTGGGGATTTTATGAAAAAACTTACTGATGAATGCAAAGCTGAGGTATTTATGGATTGCAAAATAGATTCTAGGGGTCACAGGGATCAAATGTAATTTCCTCATTTAATATAAGGAAGGGAGCTGCCTGAGTTCATACATTGATCTGAACAGGACTTAGACGCTGCGCCCTCAGCTTTCTAGCTCAGTGTGCTCACATTGTGACTCCCTGTGCAATTGTGACTTTACTACCTGTTCAACCAGTGTTTCTCACGTATAAGAAAAAGGACATGATTAACCAAGTGGTATTTTATTCACCACTACGTTGCAATGGTGACAGGAAGGGGGGAAACCCACGTGTCGTCTGGCTCTCCAAATGGTACCTTACTAAACTGTCATTCTTCACTCAGTCACCTCTTATTATGTAAATGAAAGAAATCATTCCTTGTCTCTCAATCTTTGGCCTCTAACATAGCGAAATGTTCTTCTGTCATCTTCTATCATTTACTAAATATTCGCAGAGTGTCTCCTAGATATTTAGTAATGAATTTGGTATGGGGGGAAATATAAAAGGAGAGGCACCATTCCTGACCACAAATAGCTTAAAACACGGTTTGGGGACGCCCAATTTACACCCAAGAAACATCTGGGGAATAAAAGAGGTATGTGAAAATATGACACACATCTGCTCTGAGAACACAAAGTGAAGCCCTGTGATGCTTCTACAGGCTTTTATAAGGTTGTAACATTACAAGGAAACTGTCTGATATTATCAGATACTTCTTTAATCTTTATATTTACAGTTGGCTTAATGAAGCCAAACAGAGTAGGGCCTTAAGGATGTGCAATTCAGCTTCTATCAAGGGATTTTTGCTAAATAAAAATTTGAAGACTGTAAGTTCTTCCACGAGATATTCAGGAGGGAAGAGAATGACTGGAGACAAAACAAACAATAAAGCAAAACCAAACAAGATAGTCGATCTCATTCGGATTCAGAATGTCACACTTGAAAATGAACTACTAGGTAATCCTATAAAAGAAAATTTCAACTAAATGCAGGAATTAAAATTGAGTTGGTAAGGAAGCTTCTTGAGCAACCACAAAGAGACACAATAAAACTGTCTGGAGGAACAATTTTCCCTTGAATTAAGTGAGATGGCTACATAATTGCTTTGGGGACTACAGTTGGTACCATAACAGCAGGAAAAACTTTCTAAGACCTTTGGAAAATATATGAATCTGCCACAAGATCATATCAGAAGTAGTGATGCTGAAATTCCACAGAAGACTGAGATGCATGAAACAACTAAAGAAAAGTTCATGTATGTTGCAAGAAAGCCACTTATTTCTTGGGCAACACTACCTCACATATAAACATTACATACATCCCTACGACTTCTGGAATCAGGAAGAATTCTTTCAGTGTGACTCTAGGCCAAAATGATCCAGAAAATTTTAATGGACAAAAGGATGAATTCCACGTTACTATTTTTTGGTTTATTTATTGTCACAAAATATACCTATTTTGACTTTGCATTTAATTCAGCGGTACAACATCGTAATCCAAGTACAGCAGTTTTTCTTGATCGTTTGTTACATACACATACTGTGATGCAAGCAACAGGGCTAGGAAAGAAGAAATCACCATATTTGATATTATTTGTTTTGATTTTATTATTACACTGGGTTGTCTCTATAATGCTACCCTTGGAGTCCTAGGGACAGGAAAAACAGAAAGAAAATTCCTTTCATAACAAAATTTCTTTTCCATGACACAAACCAAATTCTCTCAAATGGGATCCTCCTTTTCAGAAAGAGCACATTTATACCAAGGGTCCCCCATGAACTTTTGACTCCTCATGGTTTCTGGAAAAGCAGCTCTGTTTACGGCAGCTTCCTGGAAGATTAATTTTCTCAATATATTGAATGAAACACTGGTTCATGACAAAATGGTAATGGGTTTGGTGGCAACAATAACAACAAATAAAGGTTTAATAAAATCTCGTAAAAAAGACAAATTTTCTCTATTACTGCTGTACTTAGATAAACTCTCCATGAAAAATGTTACTGTTTTTTAATGTCTTGCTGCTAACTTCTAAGAACAAAGTTTTACCTTAAATTCTAAGAGAAAATATATTATTTATGCAAAAGCGATCCTGGTTAGCTTCGATTTTCCCCCATGGCTCCAACAAATGTTTGAAAATGCAGTGTAGCCACTTGACTGGGCGAAGTATGCTAATGTATAACCTATGAGATTCATTGATTCATGAAGAAATTAAATGTTGGTAACATTCTGAAAAAGAAAGTGTTATTGTGCTTATAAAAGTGAAATGGGAACACGATGAACAATTTGCGAAGTAATTAACTAATGTGCAAGAAATGAGCAACTTGCTGATGAGACTTTCCAGGTTTTTTCACAGTGGGCCCTACTTTCATTTCCCCTAACTTGAAAACACCAGATGAAGTTTGAGATCCCTCAGGCTGAGGAGTGCTGAGCCATTGAAAAAATCCGGATCTAACTACTAATAGATGCAATTTACTCAGTAAATCAGTGGGTTGCTATCTCAAACTCTTATGACACATTTCATACAGAGAGATCTCTATACAAATGATAGTGAGCTCTTGGTAGAGTTTCTCGGATTACTGAAATCTGGTTTGATGAAATCTATATACTGCTAGCTAAGAAAATTATATCATATTAAAGGAATGACTCAAAGACATTGGGCGAATGACACCTATACTTGAGGATGAGGCAGTTATACATAGAAAAAGGCGAGAAATGCATGTTTGTAAAGCCTCTCCAAGAATGACAAGTCACCATTCAACGACACATAGCAACACTCCAGGAAATAACATCAATAATAAACACTCAATTAGCCGTGGATGGTTAAAGCAAAGTAAAAATCCAAACCCACTAATTGTCCATCTTCTTTCAGCATGCTTTTTTATATCAGCATTTAGTCAGTACAATAACCACCCTATCACAGCACCAATCAAATCTCATTATGGTTCCAATTTTTAAACTCAGGCAGCTCGCAATTATCCTGACAAAAATGCCAAGTACTTCCCTCTCCCAAAAGGAAGATTGACCATCTGAAAAGACTATTGTATAAATGCTTCTATATTTGCCATAAAAAAAAGTCAAATATTCTGACAGAAGAGTCCAAGTAAAATAACAGGAGAGCTTGAGCTTTAGGTATGTGATCGAACCATTCAAAACCTGTTTGCAGAGCTACCTGTATGAATATTAGCGCAAATGGGGAGAAAAAGCAATGATGGTCAACTTATTTGAAAAGGTCCGCCATCATATCATCTCCTCTGCGGACTCATGGATTTCTGCCATTTTAAGGCGTATCTTCACCGCTATGGTGGGGACAGAGATTATGGTGCCAAGTGCTTTCACACTGTTGCCCCTGACCCCTTAAGCCTAGAATTTCTTACTGTCAGAATTTCAGACAGTACTAATAACCTTGTGGAAGAAAGAGTGTTTCCTTTTCCATTTTGGTCCCCTGAAACTGACAAGACTAGGTGTCCCGACTGTCAGAAAGTTCTGAAACAAACCTAGACCAGAATTGTTTCAAAAACATTTAGAATTCTTCTATTTCTTCACTCTTATTACTCCTCACCGGTTTGCTTGCATCCTTTGGATGTTCTGACGGTACACAATTACAAAAACAACACTACCATCCAGCCAGGCGGTTGCCAAACTGCCTCTCTGTGTTCACTTGAAGGTGCTGGGTGGGAGACCACAGCCCTTACCTCTCCAACAGCAAGAACCATGCACATAGATGAACGTCGCCAGAATGTGTTATAGATGTTGGACAACAAACTAACAACAACCCTCCCCAACTGTGATGCCAAAAGCCACTAGTCTCACCAAGGCTTGAGAGGGTCAAGGCAGCTGTTTTTGAAGTTTGGCGAATAAAAGGATGAATTATGGAGAGGAAAAAGACCACCCTCAGAATCTGGAGAGAGGGCACACCAAAAGACCTTCCAAACCACATAAAATGCTGCTCTGCACGCCCTCAGTGCGGACAGAAATCAGGCCAAGGTCCAGAGCAAAGAAAAGCACTGAGCAAAACAACCCAATCACGGTTCTGTTGGCCTCTTTTCCCCAGGCTAATTGTTGGTCTGAATAAAGTCTCATGCCTAGATCAAAGGCACTGGCACTTAAAGTGTTTCCTGAGTCTATTATCTTATGTGAAATTTAAGAATTGTGAGGTTCAAATACCCTTGTGACATAAATACTGCTTTAGATTTATGAGCAGCCCTACTGGAAGCAGAACTTTTTTTGTCTGAGCAAATAATTCTCTTTGGGAATAGAGGGATACAAAGAAACAAAGTTAGCTGGCTAGGTGGCTTCCCTTGCTGGTAAAATACTGAGAATGAAAATATAATAAACAGCTTTAATAAATGTGTTTTTTATCCACTTGCTGTCTCCAGTGTTAAATGTCTACCTAACCAGCCATCTAATCAGAGAGAAGTGGTCCCTGAGTAACAGGGATCTCAGAGCAAGAGGAGATGGTAGGGTCAAAATCTCGCTCCATTTCCTCATCAGTCATGAAAATCTCTGGTAGGAAATGAATTCCATTCTGGATAAATGAGCACTTGGTATTCCCCCAAAGATGAGACGTTCATCTATCTTGCATATGATAGCTCTAAGAAGGTGCATCTCTATCTATGCGTCAGCATTGCTTCTCTGTGCTAAGCCTACTACGGCAGCATGAAATTACAGAAAAATGGAGGGAAAGATGTCTCCATGTCATTGTCCAAACATGTGAGGTGGATTATGATATACCTTGAAGCTTTGGTTGGTTGAATCCACTGAAATCCATCTGTTACCCAGGTGGGGGAATTTTTTTTAGGAGTTGCACATTTATAAAACTTCTAAAGCACTTCAACTTATATCTTTTCTTGATATAAATGAAAACCATTTTTCCACTGTATTCAATTATACCTTCCTATGACATATAAACATGGTCTTAATGTGATCTGCTGAAGACTGTGGTGCCAAACATCCAATATATATTTAATACAACTGGTAAACTTCCATAATGATGTACCCTCACTCACCCCCATCCCCAAGGACATTCAAATTGTTCCCCTATATGGAATTTTCTTCCAGTGAGTTCTAGACTAAAAATAGCATTGCCAGGCTGCTGAAGTTGGGGAGAAACAGTAGATCAACCTTTCAGTAGTAGATCAACTGTTAACAATTAGGGCTCTGAACTTAGGACAAATCTCCTTATGTGCACTGTAAATTCCAGCCATTGTCAGTAGAGATCAATGTGATCACTGGGCTGCCTAGTACCTTGTGGATGTTCCACACATATCCGGTAACTGATTGGTAAATCAACCATACTCTAATATAAAATAACATTTAAAAAAGTAAAAATAATAAAGGTTATGATACCGTATAGAAACACTCAGCTTCTGTCTCTAACTTCTTCAGTGCAAAGAGTCTGCAAAGTGTTCACACTTGTATTACAGTAAATCATTGTTATGATGTGGGCAGGAAACAGGGAATACCATACACAATATTTTTGAGAATTCTTTAATCAGACCAACAACCAAACACTTTTGTTGTTGTAGCCTTGCTGATTTGGTGACCAGATTATAGCAATGGGTTTGTTATGCACGGGATTTTTTTGTTATACTATTTGCTATGTACAATGGAGTTTTACCTGTTGGCATCTCATTTCTGAAGGCTCTCACTGTCATTTTCTACCGTCTCTTTGTCAATGATGAGACTATTATGGGATGATTCACACCCTCCCTCTGTTAAGCATTTTTCATTGTCTGTATTATTACAGTCTACATTCTAACACCTTAGGGTTGTTATTTACATTTGACTTTTCCAATCTCTATAATAACTTTTTTCTCAGGTAAAAATGGACACCATTTCTCATTCTGGCTACTCCTGTTTTATGCTGAGCCAGAATTCCTGTACACATCGGAGGCTCTTACAGAAGGGGATGTTATATATCATGGCTACTGGCTATATGTAAAATCTTTCCAAGAAATCAACTGAGGCTTTTCCAGTACTTTCACTTCCAGGAATGTCAAAAGCAGTTAGCATCAGAGTATCTGATGAATAACTTAATCAGAATTTTAGCACAGACGTGTTATCTATTCACACATTCAGCCTGGGCAAAACATATTAAATGTATTAGTCAGGGGCTCGCCAGTTATTAACCTTGGTTACAGCTATTATAATGATCAGAGAAATGCTTTCATTTAAAGTTTCCCTGTTCAGAAGTCACAATTCCCTTTAAGCGGTGTAACCATTGAAACCAGTGCTGTTGCCTTCAACTTTTTTTCTCGTGACTCAGTAATTCACTTTCTTATGTAATCTTGAAACGTTAACACTTGAGAGAATGCATGAAAGGTTATAATTGGGCCCTTTCACTTATTTTAAATATTCAAAAGGCTTGACAGAAATAATGTGATTGTCTTTATTTTTTTATTATACCCATCTTTATTAATTATTTTAATGAATATTTATCTAAAAGGTAATTTTTTCTGGGCATTGCTCTATGTCTAAGAAGGGGGTGGAGAAAAATAAAACCAGTTATTACCATTACCTAATGAGCATAGGATTTGGTAGGTAAACTATTTTAAAATATTTAACTTTCATGGAAAAAAAAGGATAACAAGAAAAAGTGTCTTGATGGACTCTGTGTTTTTCTATCACATTGTGGATTAAAATTATACAAACAAGAAGGCAGGGACTAAAAACAATGTCTGCACCAAGACATGAGATTCACATGAAATATAGCTAAAAAGTCTTATTTGCTCTGCTTCATAAAGCTATTAAGCATTATTGAATATGTTACTAGAGCAATCTCTAAAGGTATTACACGTTCAGTGCAGGGTATGTATTTAAAACAGAATTATTTTAGGAATTCCAAAATAACTCATCCTGTAATAGCAACAGAGCAATGAGCATAAGATCAGTTTCTTCCATTTGTCTTTTGTGTATGTGTGTTGTATGCGTGTGTGTATGCGTGTGCGTGCATTACCTCCTTATCTCTGGTATTACTGGCTAAAATTCTTCTTTGTTATTCTTGCCAATTATTTTATTCTGAAGCTCCAACAGACTGGCTTTTTTCCTACAAATATGAATTTAGCTTCTGACTTTAAGCCATGAGACACTCTTTTAAATGTGTACCCCATGACCTTTCATTTGGATTATTTTTTCAACTTGGCCTCAAAAAAGGAACACAGAGCCAATCTTACTCTATTTAGCTACAACTACTACTGTCTCCTTGATTTCTGAGAAAGTATCATCCTTGGTCATTTTTTCCACCTAAGAAACTAAGACCTTCACCCAGAATAATTTCCCAGTTTATTTATTTTTTTTACAGAGACCATAAAGAGAAGGGCCCTTGACTTTGAAAGCACAACCAACCAGAGTCATCTAATTTCACATTCAAATAATGCCAGGCTAGATTTTCTTTCACATTTGAATGAAATTTCCATTAACTGCAAAGAGAACTAAACGTGAAATAATCTGTGACTTGGGAAATGTATTTTGGGTTTGAAAACTATGCTGATTTACCGGTATTCTGAAGGAATATCTAAGATGAATACAGATATTTTGGTACATTTTTCAATACAATAGTTTTAATGACCTCTCATTCAACAGCACCAATAACTGCAAGCCTCTTTAAAACATAAAATTTGTCTCCTTGAGCTAGCAGAGCCATTCATTAGCAAATAAAATGTGCTTGTTTTCTCTACTTTTCTTCCTGTAAAATAATTCCATGTCTACATTTTCCAGCTTTAGTGATACCACTCAGAAACATGGGTGTATGTATACAACTACCCTTACAATCCTTTAGTCTGAACTGAAAATGCCCACGAAAAATGTTTAAACTCCATAGCCACAAACAAAAAAGTTTTCTAGATGTAGGCACCAAAATTGGGAATCTAAGTTTCCTGAGTCAACATTTTTCTAATTTTATATTAAAAAATCAAATTCAACAATTTGTGAATTAACTGAAATATACAAATAAGCTAATGTTGTAGTTAGAATTTATTTGTGTCTACTCGTTTTGTAGGGGCTGCTATACACGATGGCGACTGGCTATATACAAAATCCATAATGATCATTTTCTTCTATATTGGATATGCTAGTGCTCATATTCATTGTAAATATATTTCCTTTTATAATTGGGTCAATCCCACTTTCCTAAAGAGCCATAATCTTTAAACCAGTGCCCTTGTCCTTAATTCTATTAAATTTATAAGTCTCTGTGATAACAACCCCATAAGTTAAATTACATGAACTTGCTGATATACAGATTTGACATAATTCAAACATTTTAGATGCTGCAAGCATTTGCTGGGAGTACATTCATCACTCTGAATTGATCGATGAATTCATCTAAACTTGAACATCCTTTCTATATTAGAATATGGGCTTGAGTTGTGAAGCCATATCACTGAAAATTAGCTCTTAAACTGTCATACACTAAAATCAGAGGAACTAAACAAATCTGCAAATGAGTAAGCTCACAGATCACAGCTAAATGTCCTGAACATAAACCAACCCCCCACACATAGAATGAAATCAAACTATGTATCAGAACCAATTTTAATTCACCTGGACAATTTAAACTAACTTCCCACTAAATAATGCTACTGAAGCCCAGTGACTAGAATGCTGAACCCAAGAAATCCTTGCTGTTGGGTCCTATTTTTTTATGACACTTGTTCATCTTAGGAAAAATGTGTTAAATTTTCTCTACCTCAATTTAGCTATCAGTAAACTTATATGGCCTATCTAAAAAAACCAATTGTCATTTCTCAATTTATTGACTAATTATCTTATTTTTCTAAAGAGATTTGAGATAACTGAAAATATAATGTTAAAAACCAGGTTCTTTGGAGCAGGTATTTACGCAAAGTATCTCCCAATGGATTGTTTACTAGTTGCAATAAAACAAAATAAATTAAAAAAGTAAGAAGTACACAGTGGAAAATCAGTCAACATCTTGAATGGATCATCAAAATTAACATCTGTGATGGGAGAAGAAACTTGCTAAGTTTAAGCTAGGTAAAAATAATTCAATAGAGAAGGAAAGTATATTCCCTTAGTTCAGATTCCAAGTCTGCCTGGGCCCCTGGGGATCAGTAACACACACTGCCTCATTCCCATGGCATCAAACTGACTCTCAGAGAGACCTGCTTTCTGGTCTTGCATCTAGTTTGCTGTAATAGTCCCAGGACCATAAAACACAGCAGTAAAATC
Source organism: Hippopotamus amphibius kiboko (assembly GCF_030028045.1). Lineage (NCBI taxonomy): Eukaryota > Metazoa > Chordata > Mammalia > Artiodactyla > Hippopotamidae > Hippopotamus > Hippopotamus amphibius. Next base: position 15,322,733 of record NC_080203.1, on the reverse strand, counting down.
ACTCCTAAAAGTCCTCTCTCGAAATATATGAATGGAAAAGGTTTACTTGTCAAAGGATTTCTACTTGTCTACACATTTAGCTACCCCAACAACAACCCAAGCAACACTGTGTAGTCTGGAAACGGAAAACTAGTGTTGATGAACAGTAAATAATTAGGCAGGAAAAAATGCTGCTACTAAGTTCTGGAACATTCCAAAATCACAAGAAAATACTTTGGGCTCAGCTTTGAGTCCTTATTATCTTGTTTCTAATATCTGTTATTACTCCTCTATTAAAATAGGTACTAGAACATTAATAGCATTTTCACATTTAAGACTTGATTTCCTTTAGTTAATGTTTATTTATTTCAAGCAGTTTTGAAATATGTATTACAAATAGCTTTATACTATTAAATTTTGAAGAACTCTCAAAAGCTTGTGTACAACTCATTATTCTTGGGAAAGAAGAACCAAAGGTATGAACAAAGTTCTCTGTACACAGTGAGTAATAATTTCCTTACCATTCTAGAAAGACTTAGTTATATCATGGACAAAAGTAAATATGTTATGAAATAATGGCTAATTATGATTCTCTGTGCCACAGATGGTTTCTCACTGCCACTTGGGCCTACATCAAGTCTGTCCCCCATGGCAACAAGGAAAAAAGGAAGGGGGGAGGGTGCAAGAATCCTGAGATTAATCATGGAAAGCAAATTGCTATCTCTGTAGCAATAACAAGGTGGAGGTATTGTTTCCTCATGTAATGGCCAGAGGGGGTAAGAAATGGTAAAAGCGTAAAACTGAATTTAAAAAAAAACGAGGGATATAGAAGCAGAAATGCAAAAGGAGATAGAAAAAAGAAAAGGAAATAAAATAAGAAAGCTCTTCCAAGGATCAGCATTTTCTTTCATCTCAAGAAACAGTCCTTTAGGAATGTAAAGGCAATTTGTTTACAAGAACAGAAAAAGATCACTTCAGACATTTCAGATACAAGACAAAGTACCTATAAATTCATGGTTTCTGACTTCATCGTGGGGGGCTTCTCAGTGCTATTCAGCAATGATTTTTCTTAGCCATCTATCAGTGGTTTTCAACCCAGGCAACACGTTAGGATCAGCTGGGGAGCTTTGGAAAATATTGCACAGACTCCACCCTCAGATATATTGATATTATTGGTTCGTGTTTAGCACAGAGAATGGAATTTTCTTAAAGGTCCTCAGGTGATTCTAATAGGTAACTAAGGTTGTGAACTATCATCTGACTAGGGGTCGAAAAACTTTTTTTGGTAAAGGACGAGATAATAAATAATTTAGGCTTTGTGGGCCACAAGGGGTCTTGTTGCAACTATTCAGGTCCGCTGTTGTATCACAAAGGCAGCCATAGACTTTTGAACGGGCGTTACTGTTTCCCAATAAAACTTAATTTACAAAAAGAGGTGGGGGGCGTCCCTGGTGGCGCAGTGGTTAAGCATCCGCCTGCCAATGCAGGAGACAAGGGTTTGAGCCCTGGTCCAGGAAGATCCCACATGTCACGGAGCAACTAAGCCCGTGTGCCACAACTACTGAGTCTGTGCTCTAGAGCCCACGAGCCACAACTATTGAGCCCACATGCCACAACTACTGAAACCCATGTGCCTAGAGCCCATGCTCCGCAACAAGAGATGCCACTGCAATGAGAAGCCCGTGCACCGCAATGAAGAGTAGCCTCTGCTCTCCGCAACTACAGAAAGCCCGTGTGCAGCAATGAAGACCCAACGCAGCCAATAAATAAATTAATTAATTAATTAAAAAAAAAAAGAGGTGGCAGGCTGCATTTGGCCCATGGGTCACAGTTTATTCACCCCTGGTCTTTAGACTATTTCCTCTCCCCTTTCCTAAAACAGCTGTTCCAAACCTTCACCTATGTCCTCCCTATGCCTGATTACTGGCAGATGACTCCCTGTCCTGCTTCAGTGGGAAAATACAGGTCATCCTGCTGGAAATTCTTCAACTTCCTACGTCTGCATCTGTCCTCATCTCTTTGCCTCCTATTGTAGAAAAAGTGTCTCTTCAAAGTAAATCGAATCCTCTCACTTATACTCAGTTCCATCACTCTCTCTCTGACTCCTTTGGGACCCTGCTCCACAAAGGATCGCATCTCCTACATCTTTAACATCTCCCTCTCTACTGGCTCTTGCCTTTCAACTAACAAATCAAGAGTTTTAGCCAAAGAACCCTCGTAGCCTTCTTCAATCCCGTGTCTTCCTCTAAATACTCACCCATGTTTCCCCTTCCCTTAGAAATTCTACACCTACTGCCTCTATCTCATCTCTTCCCATTCACTCCTCAAGCCACTGCAGTCTGGCTTCTGTGCCCACAACTCCACGCCAAGTGCTCTTGTCTAGACTGCTGAAGACCTTCATATGGTATATTCCTAGTTCTTGTTTTACTTGTTTTCTCTGAAGCTTCTGACGTTGTTGACTCTTCTGAAAACTCTCTCCCCACTTGGTTTTTGCAATGCTATGATATCTGCCACGATTCATGCTTCTGCTGCTGGCCGCTTCCATGTTAGTACTGCCTAATGTTATCTGACAAACTCTTTTTTCTCCTTATGCTATGTATTCCTCAACTATTTTCGTGGAATCAACCACCACCTACATGTGGTAACTCCCACATTTGATCTCTAGCTCACCTATCTTTCTCAAGCTCTAGGGTCATATTTTCAAATATCTCTGTCAAGCTGTACTCAGGTATCTTTTTTTCCCTAAGTGTTGTTTTTCCTTTATTCTCCATCTTGGTTAATATAGCTCACCATCAACTCAATTGCCAAAGGTAAAATTTTCACTCTCCCTCAGGGACCCTAATAATCACTACTGTCCAAATTTTTTAAAAAATGTCTACCTGAAGATACTTTATTTCCATCAGTGCAGTGCACAGCAACTATACATGTTCAACCATACATGGTGGTCCTGCTCTCCCCCCAAATCCAATCAGCCACCAAATCCTCATGATTCTACCTCTAAAATACCCCGAAAATCCATCTCCTTTTAGCCATTGTCACTGCAAATGTTTTAAGGCAGACCTTAGTCAGCCCTCACCAAGATAATTTTCATTAACTTCCTAACAGATTTTTTTTTAATTTGCCCATATCAGTAGCCTCTATTTCCTTTTCTTATTTTTGCTTCCCCCTTTTGTCCAATATTATTTTCTCTTTGCTAACAAAACTGCATACAGTGTTTCAGTAGCAGACATGCCATGGTTTTATGTAAGAGAAGAATGATCGTTCCTCTTTGGTGACCCTCTCTTCTTGATGAAGCAAAATATTTCATTTAGCTTTTTGGTCTGCTGTTGCTAAAGTCGCTAAGACAGACAATATCCTGAGAGAGTCTGAGTGCTACACTTTAAATAAGATGATAATAATTGGAGCGCCCACTGAAGATGGTGATCAACGTGGTGACAGGACGCCGAACCACAATCAATACGAAATAATAAAAAGAACTGGGTAATTGATCCTGGAGAAGATTCTGATTCTTTCCTGGAGCAGACTGATTTGGATATTTTTTTCCTCTATGAACTCTAGGATTATCAATCAGACATCTCTCCTCCTTTACAAAAACATAGTTTCTTTTCCTAAATAGGTAACACTTACTGAAGGTTTCCCTTCCTTAAGAGGAAATGCATACAAAGTGATCCATTTTGCTGTGTATTCGCCTGCCCACCGAAGAAAGGAAGCCCATTCATCTACAATGCTGATTCCCCTGGAAAGCCTTCCTTAGAAATGAGCTCACGTTGACATTTACTATTTGCTAGAGTAATAGTCAACTTGAATGGTAGCCTATCAGTTTTTTACATCAATTCCCTACATGTAATACTAATTTTCTTGAGTGGGAGCATGTGACATACTGCCTAACTTACGCGACATTTTCTTATCCTAACTTAAATATTTTACCAAACAATTAAAAACATTTATTGTTAGCAGATTTTTTAAAAAATCAACCTCTCTCATCAGGGCACTGCAGTGGTGACCACAGCTCAGTGAAATTCTGGATGCTTTACAGTAATGATTTCCTATACCATCTGGTATTTCCCTTCTCAAAAGTAGGCCCTGTATATTCCATTTCCTTCCCATGTCTGCATAGTAGTTGCAGAAAGCAGTCATTTATTTTATGAAAAACCTACCTTTACATCTGGTCCTGATGAGGTAGTCTGTTGATTTAAATGAGGTTAATTAAAATCCTTCATTATTAAATTATCTTACCTTAATGCACAAATCTGAAAGACAAATCCCCTTTCCTATCATTTCTAATAATAGCCATGTATTAATAAAGTGACAGATCTCATGAAGTTTGCAATAAACTCAAATCTTGCATTTGTAAAAAGAAGAAAACCCCTGTGTTTATTAAAACAAGACAGTTGAAATGGCCTGATAGGCATGCTGATAGTGACCAGGATTTGAGGATTATGCTGCTAATCTTTTACTGTGAAACCTGAAATGCACCCCCCAGGTTTACCAAATGAACAGGCCCTTTGGTCTCACTCTTCTCCTGGCCTCTGAAAAACCGTTATGACGCAGTTTCACCATGTCTAACAGTCTTTCTACATACCTAGCTTTGAAATAAACTTAAGGAACAGGCCAGAGCAAGAGTGTTTAAAGGTAACCACTTTTGCAGCTTGAGGAATAGATTTCTCTAGTCATGGTCACAGCCTACTTCAAGGCTATATAGAAGGAAGTCCAACAAGCAATTTTCTCCCTTTTTAACATCTTATCCTTTTCTTAGAATACATACAATTCAAAACAAAGATTAAAAGATATTCATATATTAAGTGGTCTCCTGTATTCTGTAACTAGATCTACTGCTAAGAATAAAACCCTATCCCTGGTACTGTACCATTTCTGCCTATATTTAAATGTAAAAATTTTAAAAGCTTAATGTGGCGCCAGGTTCCTAGCTGAACGGTTGTCTACATTGTTTATAAATTTCTTGGAAAAAGTTTCATTTTTTACTCTGTTCATTACAAACTTTTAAGAAAAAGGCAAGCAGGAATTTGTATGTAAGAAGAGACTGAACTGTGCTTGATGGAAAAATAGAATTTAAAGTAGAGACAGCAAATGTGACCTAATTGAACTGAAGATAAGATACAGAAACACTTCTAAAACTGTTCTTTATGTCCTAGAGTTGATTTGAGGAAGAGGTCTCATTAACTTCTTTAGGAGTAAACATGGATAAATATATGTTGAACTGAGTTATAGAAATGGCTTTGCTTCCCACAGCTGAAAGCAAGACAGCAAGACAGACCATTATATCACATGCTACACAAAATAACAACCCAAATGCCAATGTATGCAAAAATGTTTTGTGAATCTTTGAATTTTATACCAAAAATGCTAGCTTCAAATGATTAATTAGCAATAGATATAATTTTCACTGGAAATTTATTTGTCTTTTCATATGAGATATTTCCACCCAGACCACTCTTCCTCGAATCACACAAATCTGCAATGTTAACACATAAGCCGCATATTTCACTTCATATCAGAAGGAAACTAGAATAATCAAAACAAGAGCACAGTGAAAGGCTTACCGAGGTGTACAGGTATCCCTCGCTGTTCATTGCCAAATACAGCTTGGTTTGAACTCCTTGAATAGCCACCACTCGAAGACCCACAGGGATGAGGTTAAACAGAGCTGCAATCAAAAAGAAAGTGAAAACAAGGTTATAATTTCAAATTCCATAGCTTTTCAATGTTTCCAGCAGGACTGTCTGGTCTTTCAAAAGTCATGCGAGCTTGGTAAGAACATTCATATAAGTGTATACACACACACACACACACACACACACACACACACACACATTTATTTATTTATTTATATAACTACAGAGAGCTAAGGCCTCTTCTACCTTTCAGTATCTTTGATTCATGGTCGCAGTCATATAACAGGGACCATAGCTACATATTTTCAAACACCCTGGAGAAAATGGAAGACAATTCCATGGTTTGTACAGTGTTGGAAGTGGGAAGTTGTGATGCTTCCGGAGAGATCCAGTTCCAGGAATTGCTCTACATATTAAATAGCTTTATCCTCAACAAACCGAGGTTTGAAACTGCTCTCTTAGACAACTGCTGAAATTCACAGACACAGATACCATTTACCATTTGGGGAGAGATTCCTAGAATCTCCGAAAAGACACTAGTCCAACTCCTTCACCTAAATTATCTGCAGTATTTCTGATGCAACCCCCCAAAAAAGAGTTCCAGGCCTTGAAAAAAAGGAGTCTTCTGTTCCCAGAGTAGTATTTCTTAAAGAACATTTTCTAAGATAGGGTTGAGAGGGGTCTTAGCTTTCAGTCTCCGGGAGCAAAGGTTACAGGATTAAAAAAAATGAATTTAAGAGGTTTATGTATTTAATTTTTTTTTCCTAAATAGTTGTAAGTGGGCAGCTGGCTGGTGCCAAAGAGGCCTTCATTTCTCCATTTGAAGGTTTGACTGCGTGAAACTTACACCCCGGCTCTCCTCACAATCACACACCACTCACTGGAGAAAACCAGTGGGCGTCTTCCCCCTACCAGCTGTCTACTCCCTCCTACACCAGGAATAAAAATAAAACAGTGCATTTTTAAAACGTAGTGCTTGCCACACACATCTTTTGAAAATACCCTGTGCACCTTTCTCTCAAGAGTCCTAGACCAATGTTGACGATTTTTGCCTTGGTGTGTAAATTTATGGAGGATGATAAATCGGTCTGCTATCACTTCTGTGAACAAGAACGTAAAGCAGTCACTCCGTGGGTAAGAATAGTTTTTCTCAGATCTCTTATCTTGGTGTATATATATATTCTACTGCAGTAGGTGGGGTTACAGAGATGAGAAATATTAATGAAGAACTCAATATTCCTCGGTGAGCCTACAATGTACCTTTCCCTTAAAATCAGGGTGTTACCAGAGAGCTAGGACATATTGTACGGTTCAAAATACAAGTGTTCCTGCCACATGCCACTGATGGCATTTCATTCAATACTCATCGTATTAGAAGCTGTGCCCTTCTGTTATGTGAGGTGAAGGAAAGTAACTGCACAGATTGCGAGCCAGGATCTCATGCTATATTTGACCACGCAGTGCCCAGGGACGAAGTCTGGTCTCATTAAGCATGTCATGTATATGTTCTACCTCTTTCCGTTGACGGTACCTTGCTCATGGCAGGTGCTCAACACACATTTGTGGACTGCTTGCAATCTATATGGCAAAACCATGATAATATCACATTTTTGGAATGTAGTAAATCACAACCCCATTATAGAAAAGCTCATAGTTTTAAAATTCTGATATCTAAAAAACCAAATGAAACCAAACAAAAACCTCCATATGGGTTCGGCTTAAAAGCCATACCATGAGTCAACTAGAGCACCAGAGTATGTCTGAATCCTAGTTTAGTCAAACTAATAGATGATAATAGATGATAGATGACAGGTAATAAAGGATGTTCAGAATTATTTCTAGAACTTCATTTTTTTACAATATTCTGAACCTTCTTAGTTCTCTGAAAGCAGGTGGTAACAAGCAAAAAAGAGAGAAAGAGAGAGAAATATTTGATTTTCACCGTGTGCCCCAATTACTCTCTGATGTGGGTTTTAATGGGCAATAAAATGCTTAAGTCCCAAACATCAGATCGCAGTAGGAGGAAGAGAAGCAAAGAACATCAGTAACCCATGCCCCACCATTATCTACTCCTGAATAATCGTATGAACTATACAGTGGCACATGGATTTTTCACCATGTACCATACATTTCTGTGAAGTCTGATCCAAAAACAAAACAAATACTACTCTAAAGTAAAAAGTGGAGAGTGACTGGTGATACCAGTCCAATCTTTTCTCTTTAGACATTCAAGATAGATCATAAACAGGTTTGTTTAAAAGTCTGTCTAAAGTAAAGGAACAGTTTTTCCAGATAACAGTGCAAAGAAATTACATCAAGGGTGAGCTTGCACAGATTCAATATTCTCCAATATGCCTTTGTTTCTCTAAATCTGGAGTACTTCTTCATGGGCTTAAGATATTATTTTGATTTGGATGAAAATATGCTAAGCATGAGAAGAAAGTAATTTTATTTGTATCTAAAACACATTCATCAAACACCTAACAGCTCTAATATCTCAAAATTTCTGTCAAAATTTTGAGGAAGATTTTAATAAATAAAAGGGCCTTCATTTCTTGTTTTCTGTTGTGTCTACATAGAAACAATTAAACTCCTTCCACCCTGAAGGGACCATTTTTCTCAGAGATGTGCATACAGTTGGCACTCTGTTTGCTGAATACAATAGTGAGGTCAGCCTTCATTATCAGTCGGGTTGAGATCAATTTCTCAAAGGGAGTAATTTAAAAAAGTATACATTAATGTAGATAGGAAGATTTGACTCACTGAACTGGTAACACTACTGGAGTTTTGAAAGGAAAGCTGCCTATTCTTCTAACATCGCCCTCATTGAACCAAAGGCAGATGTAATAAAACTGGTCCCATGAAATGTCCATCATCTTTTCCGTTTCAGGGGGCAATACATAATTTACAATGGCTGATTTCCTCACGATGAGATTTTATTGGACTGACATTTACCACTGTAATAAAGCTACCTAAGGTCAGCGTAAATGCCTCATATCAAACATATGTTTTTAGAAATAGATGTATCTGGGTAAATGTGAACTAATTTGTTTTATCATGATCTGGCTTACCGTGTCAGAATTAAAATATCATAAAATCAACCCAGTTGAACTAAGTGAGAAAAAATATGATGAAAAATCCTAAAAATTAACAAAAATATAAATATAATACCAGAATACCATATTAGGGAAATAGTATATAAATGAAAGAGTGATAGTTGGGGAAAAAAAACAACTTGTATTTTTGTTCCACTCATTTAAAGTAATTAATTAAATAATGAATGCCAGGAAAACTGCTTGGCTTAGGGGGAAAAAAAAAAGAATACATCTGCATATTTCCATTTTATTGACAATCATTTTAATGATCACTTCAACCATTAAATACGCTTGTTTCATGATGACTTACATCCTACAATATACTCAAGTGGAAAGAAAAGCTAGCTCTCCAGCCTCTGGTCATACCTGGCAGCAGGAGTGGAGTCAAGCCCCACAGACTTGCTATTTCTATTGAGATACCTTTCATTTGCATGCTTCATGTTATGGTAATACTCACCATTGGCTGACTCACCTCTCATTATTTCATTCTGCCTAAACACAGCTTCTGGCTCTTTACAGGCCTGACAATATCGTTAGTATACAGAAATTCCATGCATATCAGCCAGTTATAAGACAACCAAAGGCAGAAGCTATGCATAGGCAGGAATTGAGAAGTAAAACCTATTACCTGATTCCATACTTAAGAAATGGAGCCTTGATTTACATACATACGTGTGTGTGTACATATCCATGTGCGTGTAATATCTTAAAATGACTACATACAGTGTGAGCTTGGTGTGCGTGCCATGTCGCTATGCATAAACTAATGAATTGCCTGGGGTTTGTTTTTTTTTTTCTTTTCAGGAAACACATGTGAACACTGGACCCAAAATAACTTTTTCACTGATTTCCATCTGCAGAAAACGTTAAAAGTAGATGGGGGAGAATCTGTCTGGGTGGGGCTCATTAGCAGCTGATCATGAACTTCCTTTCAATAATGCCCAACCAATCCGTTTTGCTGAGGCACTTCGGAAAACAGAGCAGCTTACATCCCCTAACTTCTTTCCCAAACACCGATTTGAACATACAGCTTATGGGAATGTTTTATTACTGGTCATGATGGACTCATGTCTGTTACAGGAGTACTGTAAAACCCTCTAGTTACCCTTAACTCATTTTTTCAAATAGAAGAACATGCGTGAAAGAACACCTAGCATACTCGTAGAACTTCAATATCACAACAGTAACACAATATTTTGCAAAACAGTGAAAACTATTAAACCATTTAAGTACAGAACTTTTTCATCCTAGGTAGCAACAGAGCTTTCTTTAAGGGTAATTAAAGGTGACTTCCTCTTGAGGTCTTGCCTTGGCCATCAATCAGCCCAGGGATCTTTCTTAAAAGATGTGAAACTCTTTAACACTCAACATTGGAACCCTTGTCTATGGCTTTGTTGTCTCTAGCCCAGCATCTCTAAAAATGCTACAGAGGACTTGTTAGCATTCAGACGGACTTTCCTTGGCAATGGGACTATGTCTGGGAAATTAACAAAAGCCTGAGGGAAATGCAATATAAATTAGGGAAAATAGGGATGGAATTGTGAGAACTAGGTGGTTTAGCCTCATGGAACATTGAATAGGTCTGCAGCAATCGGCTAATTGCAAAAAAACCCATCAATTTTTATCATTGAAGAAGGAGTCACTATTTGTGAATTCATGTTTTGATGACTCTGAATAAATAAAGCATATGTAACACAAGGTTATATAAAATCTCGGAATCAGTATCCTTCAGTAATTGGAAATAAAACTGACTTGATTTTTGATGTGTTTCTCTTTTAGGTTTACTATGATGGTCTCCAATTTGGTCTTGACTTAAACCAGTTAAAAATAAAGCGCGCTCAAAGAAATCTCTTTACCCACCTGTGGAGGTATCTCAATGTTAAAATCCCAATTAGTCTGAGAGTTATCAGTGTGGGGGGGGGGGGGGGGGCGGGGCGGGGAGTAGAAGTGAAAGCCTGTAATGATGAATTCTCCTGACATGAAACCACTCCTCTCTCTTGCGATGAGACCAGTTCTTAAGAGTAGAGATAACCATGCTATTTCAGGATCAGTGTGTGGGTGAATAAATTTTCTGTGGGAAAAAAGTAATAAAATCCAAAGGACAGCCATAAATCTATCCAGATTACCATGGAGATGACATTTGGATTGTTCTTCAGATGGTGTCAACATTATTTGCTACAGTTCACTATTTTAGATATTTTCATGTTCCCTTTCCTTTAGGTTAACCTGCTGAAACAGGATCATATAGTGTTGATTCTATTTTGGATTCGCTTTGGGATTTAGCAAGGGTTGTTAATTTTTAAAAAAAGGAAAGAAAGAAAGAAAGAAAAAGAAAGAGAGAGAGAGAGAGAGAGAGAGAGAGAGAGAGAGAGAAAGAAAGAAAGAAAGAAAGAAAGAAAGAAAGAAAGAAAGAAAGAAAGAAAAAGAAAGAAAGAAACAAAGAAAAAGAAGGAAAACAATGTCAGCAACATGCTGGGATATACTATTATTTATTTGCAGTCACTTACTGTAAGTGCTGTCCTCATCTTTCGTGCCATCAATGGTTCCATCTGCCTGCAGCTGCAAGTGGTAACCTTGTCGGCTGTATAGTTTGGTAACTATACCCTTAAGCTGAGGCTCTGCAAAGAGAAGGATGGTTTGCATCAATTGTTAAGTTGCGAGTATATAGTTGAAAAGACTCAGAATTCAGAATTCTAATTTCACTTACAAATTTAAGTGGAAAAGTTCAAATGACACTTTTAAAGAGTCCTTTGAAAGAAAACAAACAAACAAACTCCAAGTTTTAGAATCAATCTCCGAACTGAAGAAACGTTTGCTTTCTACCTGGTAACACTGGTAAAGCCCTAAAGCTACTGACAGCAGAGACAGTTTCTGACGGCATGTCCTTTGGCTTACAGCGCGGCACATTGAGCATTCGAAATGGGTTGGCAAATGGCATATTCTGCCTTTTAACAATCTGCCACTTCTCATGTGGAAGGAAAAGTAGAAATACCAGGATGATTTAGAGTGGTTTCCCAAGCTGGGCCCAAAAACACACTAGCAAAGATTTCCCTCAGAATTACCACAATTTGAATAAAGAATCCCCTCCATTCTAAGAAGGTTGGAAATGCATAAATAACCTGGAACCCCATCAAAGGACTTCTATTTAGAAAACTGAGCTACGATACAAAAGGGGGGGGGAGAATAAAACAATCATTACCATACCCTATCATATTAATTATCCTTAAAGAAAATGGGTGCAAAGAGCAGGGGTTTTGTTGGTAGGAAGGAAAGAAAATTAGTTCATACTTATTTTCAAATTTAGTATCAGAAATATAATTATCCAAAATGTGTGTTCTTAAAATGATTTTCAATTATGAATCACCACACATTAAAGAAGTACCTCATTTATCAGTAACAGCCATGTTATCCAAAATTTGCTTTTATTGACTACAGACACCTGCACTGAAATGATGTTTATGTGGTTATTCAGGCCACATAATCATGCTTTGCCACCTCTTAAATCTGTTTAAAAACAAGCCTAATTTACAGCTAATGCCTTAAAAACTTCGAGCAAGCAGAAAATCTGTGTCTGCATTTCCATTCCAAGCTGTGTAGAACACACAAATAGCGAAATAATAGACTGATGAGTTAAGTCTGAAATTCTGTGATACTTATCCAGTAAAAGTAAGAAAACAGCGTAAAGGATTCATTTGATTAAGATTAGCCAAAGAAGCTGCCTCTTCGCCTGAAGGTCTACCTTGACGCAACCCGACACCTCCAGCTGTGTGAATCTCCCCTGGTACCGGAATACCGCGCTACTCTTCTTTTCCCTGAATAGGTTCAAAAGGACCCACGATCTGGCTCTGAGTTTAAATTCTCTCTTCAATCTTGCATTTTAGTTGCAAGTAACCACAGTTTAAGTAGTCTAACCAGATCACTAAGCTCTCTCCCACAAGGTTTTAGGAATCCACCCCCTCCTCTCCAGCAAATATTTCAAAGCTGCACCACAAGTCTGTCCCGATATGCTTAAAAGTGATCAAAGAAACAGAATGCCTGGAGAGCGGAAGCCCACGGCCCTTGGGGCTGGAAGCTGGAGGGGAAGGGTCAGAGCTGCCTGGATGAAAGCCAGGGAGGGAATTCCCCGGGTTCTCCTGGGGTGGGGGGTGGGCAGGGGTCTGCCCAGCTCCGCGCCTGCAACTAACACGCCGCACACACGATAGCCACGTCTGGGTCACGCCCGCCCAGAGCCCACCGGCTTGCGTTCATGCGGCCTGTGTGAAGCCGACGGCGCGCCCGCTGGGCAGGGTATGCCCCCAGGATCTGCGCCTGTCCCACGGCAGTTGCAATGCAGCAAGCCTGTTACTGTTACGAAGGAGGCGAGAAAGCGATCGCTTCCCACGCACGCACACCGGCTAGGTGGCCACATCCGCACTAGAGGGGCCACCGACAAACTCACCTCGGCTTCCATCCACGCCCCCCAGCCCCCTCCACACTCGTAAAGTATGAGGGGAAAAAAAAAAGGCAGCCAAGAGCCCCTTCCAACCTGGTCTCCTTCTGCGCCTCTTCTTGGAGCCGAAGAGTTTGACCCGGGAAAAGACGTTTAACTTGTTTTTGTCGCAGCTGGTCTTGCCTTTACTGGGGCTGCTAACACACTTGCAGGCGTTCGATTTCTCGCGCTCCCGGGCTTGTCGCTTCTGCCGGATGAGCGAGCTGGCGATAGCCGCCGCCATGGCCACGACGCCCACCACCACCACTTCTTTCGCGGCCCCTCTCCGCGTTCGCCTCCTCCTCCTGCTCCGCCGCCGCTTGCCCGCTGGGTCTCGCGCCTCCGCCGCTTTCGCCTCCGGAGCCGGCGCTCGCCCGGGCTTCTCCGCGCTCGGGCTTCAGCCGAGGAGGGGGCTCAGCATGCCGGCCGAGCTCCTCCGGCGGTGCTCCGGCTCCCGCGCGGGCTGCCGGCTGCCTGGGTCGAGCAGACGCCACAGCCCCGGGCCGGGATCGCGGGCGAGACTGGCAGGCGGAGGCAGAGCTGCGCGAGTGCGTGCGCTCGGCCCCTGCGCCCCGAGGACACTGTGCGAGTCCAAGTGGCTCGGGTCGGAGTTTGGCGGCACCCCCCGCCCGGTGCCGCGCGGAGGGGGCCGGAGGAGGGAGGCGGGCGGAGGGAGGGAGCGCGGGCGGGAGAGAGGCCTGGAGCGAGGGCGGCAGCAAGGAGGGGGGGGATGGAGGAAGCGCGCGGGGGAGCGCGCCCTCGCCCTGGCCCCTCCGAGCCTCCGACTAGTCCTTGCAACTTCTTGGCCTGCCGATCGGGAAAAGTTGGCCCGTGCCGGCTTTCCGACGGGGCTCAAACAGGTAATGGCCTCGCATCTTCGCTGCTGCCGCTGCCGCTGCCGCCGCTGCTGCTCTGGGCGCGGCACAGACTCAGTGTAGGAATTCCGTCGCCGCAGGCACCCTCCGGAAGAGCGCGCCGGCCTCCCTCGGCCCCCTCCCCCGGCGGCCCCTCCCTCCCGGAGCCCAGCCCGCTGGCTCCCCGCCGCCGGCCGCCCCCACCCGCCCCACCCCCCAAGTCCCGGGCGGGCCACTCGGGCTAACACCTGTAGGGGCTCAGACACTGCCCCATCTCCCAGACCCTTCTCCGCTCCTCCTCCCCAAAGGAGCTTCGGAAGGAAACAGTGATGGAGGAGGCACCGGGATGAGGCAGTTGGGTTGGAGGAGCGGGGGGTTGCTTGGAGATGGGGGATGGCGGAGTGGGATGTTCCGTTAGTGTGTGACTCTTAGCTGGTCAGATTACGCCCGGGCTGGAGCCCCCGGGAAGTTCGCCAGCGCCCTGCCCCAGGGCTCGGACTCGCAACACCCACTCCCCTCCAAACACACACTCGTTGAGGTTTTTCGCATGGCGACACTTGTAGCCATTCAGGCGAGAGGCCGGGGCTCGCAGACTGGTTCAGCCCCCGCGGCCGCGGCAGCAGCAGTAGCGGTAGCAGCAGGCACTGCAGAGCGGCGCCCGCACACCACGCTGCCACCCAGTGGTTTTTTGCTGACTTTTCACTTCAGGCCAATTTGTGCGGTCCGAACCCCGTTTTTCCTCTGCGCCCCCTCACCATTCTGTTCGGGTTTGGGATCCAAGCAAAGAGCTTGGGTCTTGTACCACAAGCAGTATCTGGGAAATGCAGAGCTGAGCCTCTTTACTTAACCTCTGGCGCGTCTCCAATATACTAACAGCCGCCCTCCCCTTTCCCGCCCCCCCCACCCCCCCCCCCCAGCTCAGGCAGCCTGCCTCCCTCCACTTCAGGAATCGAGTCTGGCTTCTTGCTCGCTTCACTCAATTCACAAGTTCTGTGAATTGTTCTATATTTTAATCTGGAGAAGAAGAAAGGAGTTTTGAGGTCAAGAATATAACAAAAAGAATAGTCCTTCCACATCCCTCCCTTCAAACAGACACGGTTGTTTTACTATGTTACTTGATTTCTGATGCCAGAAACGAAGCCTCCCCCAATAGCAGTTCTACTCTGTGGAGCTACCACCACGCTCTGTTTACTGCACCTCTACCCCTTTTCAGAATTGATGGAGATGCAAAACCAAATGCCCAGACTCTGGTCCTTTCCTGAGCTCTTTTGCCTGAGCCTCAACTAAGAAACTGAAATCTTTCAGGCCTCTTAGCCCATCAGAGTTGAATCACTTGAACCTTCTGTAAATTTCATTGCTTCACCGGGAAGCTGCTGCCACCTCCCTTCCACCTTTCCCCAGTCTTGTAGTCTCTTGCCCTATCAGAAGCACGATTATGTGTCTGCTAAGGTGGGGTGTGTGTGTGTGTGTGTGTGTGTGTGTGTGTGTGTGTGTGTGTGTGAAGGTTGCAGGAACTGAAATTGATAAGATACAGGAGAGATGTCGAATGGTCTGAAATTCCCTGCAGGTTACTCTACTGCTCCTTTGTGCTTTGCACTTTCCCAAAAGAGAAGGGAGCACAAGGAAGAAGAGTTTTAGCATCTCAAGTCCACTGAAGCATCTTCACACTTTAATTCACAGGGGAAAAAACCCTGGTCTGCTCCCATGGGACTCTGAACACCTTAAAAATTGGAACTGGGTCTTGGTCACCAATATATTCCCATTTCCTGGCACCGCTCCTGTCATACAGTTTATGCTCAATAAAAGTTTATTGAGAATAATTGACAAATGACTGATTGATATTGATTCTGAAGGGTAGGAAAATGTTTCCTGGCTTAGAATGCATGGGATTCAAATTCCAAGTACCATGAAGGGAAATAACCTTACCAAAAGAGGGGTCAAAAGCAGCTCTGATCAGGACCAAATCTTTGGGGTGTGGGATGGACAATTAAGAGATTCCTACTCACTGGCTATGCTTTTACCTTCCGCTGAGTATCAACTCCAAGGGCCTTTTTTTTTTCCCCTTTCCTCTTGCTTCTCTCTTAGGACCTTGAACCAAAACAGGTATGACAAAGCTAAAGAAAGGCAGAGTTCTGATTCAGGCAAGGGACAGATCTTGGGAAGAATGAGGGAATGGTACTGAGAAAATGAGGAGGGTTTTCCCACACTCTTTCCTCCGCTTCTCCATGGGGAGAGCACTCACTGTTTGCTTGTCCAAACGCCATTCACAAAGTATTTCTAGGTGGGTGTTTGCGGTAAACAGACACAGAGAAGACTTCAGGAATATATAATGAAGAGGAGGGGTGCATCATTACAAAGTCACAAACACAAACATGTAAATACATCAGCTCTGTTACTAATCCCTACCCTCCACCCTAGGCTTTTTTTTTTTTTTAATACATTAGAGAATTAAACTCTATGCTATGAGCGCATGGAACCACCGGGTCAAAGCAGATAACTACATGATTCTCTGAGCGTTTATAGATATCCTTCTTGCTCCAACCTCTCTTGAAAAATGAGAGGTATAAGGGGAACCAGTCTCTCTCCCTGTCCCACGTCCCTGTCCGCCCATAAAATGTACTTCTGCCTATTTATATGCCCCCTTTATTCTTTCAGCTCCATGGACAGGAAAACGAATGACATGTGATGGGTGAGACTAGAGATAGGGGCCCCTAACTAACTCTCTGTGATCTGTCTGCCTACAGACCACATGCGTTCTCCTCTTTCCTCCAGTAAGAGAACTCACAGAGGCCTGTCACTGGAGGGGGGATGGGGGGGCAGGAAACTGAAGGAAAGCCATTTTGACTTTGGGTCCAAATTGTACTGTACAATCACTTTAACCATTAATGAAGCAGATATTTTCATCCTTTTCTAACTCTCACGTGTATTTCTCAGGTGCTGTCAGAGAAGAGTGTGAATATAAAACTCTGAAATCCTCAAAGGAGATCTGTGCTAAAAGCCCATTCATCTTGAGAAGGCAGTAATGAAAGAAAGACCCACAGGCCACCCTAGAGGAGCACATTTTGCCTTTCCTTTCTGTCTCACTGCCGCTCCAGACCAGCAGCATGCCATTTCAGTACAAGGACGAGTAAAGAGCTTTCCTTTGACACATTTCCAAAGCACCTTTTTCTCCCGTCTTGCTCTGTTCCTACCAGTTCATCTGCACCCTTGTTAGGGAACTTCTTGGATCTCCTGCAGGTCCAGAGGTTCAATTCTTCCTGCTTAACTCCAAGGCTCCCAACTCCTCTACGCTGGGTGGGCCTACTCGCTGCAGCTCCTCCCAGACCTTCGTTCCCCACTGCCCTGTCTACCATGCTCTCTCCTTCATCAGATTCAGGAAGAAAGCATCCTTGGTGCCTTTCTCCAAGTCAACTCACAAAAAGTTCTAGCCTGGGTGACAGGAGGCATACGTTTGAATCCTGTCTCTACCACTAACTGGCTGTGTGACCTTGGACATGTCATTTCTCCTGTTGGGGATTCAGTTTTCCCATCTTTATTTTTTTTAATATTTATTTATGTATTTATTTGGCTGTGCCGGGTCTTAGTTGCAGCATGCGGGATCTCTTAGTGGCAGGATGCATGTGGGATCTAGTTCCCCGACCAGGGATCGAACCTATGTCCCCTGCATTGGGAGCTCTGAGTCTTAACCACTGGACCACCAAGGAAGTCCAAGTTTTCCCATCTTTAAAGTCATCCTTGAGACTTGAATAGTTTTCAAATCGTATCCTACGAGCCCTAAGGGTACACAGATATAAGTTCCCTCACCCATATTTCAACCATAGCGTTTTTTTCCTCTCTTTTTTAAATTTTTTAAAATTTTTATTGGCTGTGTTGGGTCTTTGTTGCTGTGCGTGGCTTTTCCCTAGTTGTGGCAAGCGTGGGCTACTCCTCGTTGCGGTGCGTGGGCTTCTCATTTCAGTGGTTTCTCTTGTTGCGGAGCACAGGCTCTGGGCTCGAGAGCTTCAGTAGTTGTAGCACGTGGGCTCAGCAGTTGTGGCATGTGGGCTCAGTAGTTGTGGCCCATGGGCTTGGTTGCTCTGCGGCATGTGGAATCTTACGGACCAGGGATTGAACTTGAGTCCCCTGCATTGGCAGGAGGATTCTTAACCACTGTACCACCAGGGAAGTCCTGTCCTCTCTTTTATATACTGGGACTCGTGTGATTTCTTACAAAAACAAAATAAAAATAAAAAGATTCCATTGCTAAAAACAAAACATTTGAAAACCTCTGAGATGAGATGTTCCGGAAAGTCTTTTTGGCCCTGCGAGACGATGATTTGTGTGCCTGTGCCCCTGTTCCTCCTACCTCTTCATCTTGCCCTCCTCATACTTGCCCTCCGCCCTCTTCCCTCCCATCCCATCAGAATATAAACGCTACATGGGGTCCCAAAGAAAAATATGAGTCTTATTCGGCTCCTTTCCTCATGGGTTCACTTGAGAACCAGGCTTTGGCATTCTTTTCCGGGAGAGTTATGTGAGTTATCAGAGCAGAGAATGCTGATTGTTGTCTGCCAATCTCTTTTGGCAGGGCTTGGCGGAGCTGGAAAGAAGCTGAGGGGACCTGCTCTCAAGAGGCATCTCCAGGAGAGAGACAGAAACCCAAACAGATGTGACTGTGATGAGGAAAAACAAGAGAATTCAGACAGCCTAATCGGGAGCAGCCTCAGTACTTTCTGAGCAGGAAGGAATTGGCTGTCTTTCTGAAACTCTGAAAAGATTTCAAACACCCTTCCTCCGTGAAGATAAACATAATCAGAGCCACTTGCCAGTTGGCTCTCCAATTTCACGAGCAGTCCATCAAAACATCTCGGTGACCAGTTACCAGGTCAAAGACTGATGATGAACTCAAAGGGAGGGAAGGCGGGCAGGTTCAAGCGCCCCAGGGTCAAGCAGCACTGGGATCCCGGCAGTCACTGAGTAGGGCAGCAGAGCGGGTATTGAAGAGACTGGGCAGCAAGGACCACCTTTTGTGGTCTATTTAATTATGTCCAAAAGCCCAGAGAAATGACTGGATAGAAATACAAATGAGGAGATTAGAGAAAAGCCATTAGCAAAGGCTCTGGCCGCTTAATTCCAAGCAGGAAGGAAAACGCAATTTAAGGAAATCTCGTCAATGTCACACTGGAATTCTAGAGACAGAAAGAGTGACTACTGTATTCTGTACCATAACCTGACACATTTATTAGATGACGAAGAGTCTCTCCTAGTCAGATCATTTGGGGGAATTATGCTTCAGAAACAAAGGTCTCCAGAATCAATTTTTTAGCAATTGATTGGCTCTTCTGATTTGCATTCAGAATGAAAAGCCAAGGAACCCTAGGCTTGCGCTGCTCTAGAATAGCGGGGTTGGTCTTCATTATGTCTTCTTTCTGAGATCATTCTCTAAATACTTAAGCTATAGAATGTACTGAAGCCATCTCTAATTTATATTTAAATCAAATAAATAAATAAAATCAATTGGGAACACACTAATTCTGATCCTTAAAAGGAAAAATCATAATTTATGAACATTAAAACCATAAAGCATCCTGATGGTATTAATCATACCTGTGAATTCAGCTCTTTGCCATTTAATTAGCCATAGCAACTACAACATCAAGAGTTCAAGGCCTCTGATTACCTGCTTGGTCATTTTAATCAAGAAAACCTGGAGAAAAATATCAGATTGTTGGGGTGGAGGTTTCTCCCTTGATCATCAGGAAAGAGGAAGGATCACAAGAAAATGAGCTTAAGCTTCAATATGTGGGGATTTAAGTTTTGTACAAGGAAAACATTCTTTTCAGCAAGGGCTGTCAAATACCATAGTTGATTGCTGACTTTCCTATAGAAGCGTCTGTGACTATAGCAGAAACCTTATCTACCTTGGTGGATATGTGGGCTCAATGCTGTCATTCTGTCATTAAAACTACACTACTATTCACATACCCATGACCTGCAACCAACAAGGGGTCACAAGGAAAAGAGCAGTAACACCATTACTGAGAAAGCATAAGTTCCTGTGTGATGGGGCATGGAGATAGCGAATGCCTTTGCCTTTGGAAGATCATATGGGGTACACTTGGAACACGTGGGTCAAGGCAGTTGCACCCATCTTCTAAAGTTTCTCTCGTCCAACGTGTGCATAATACTTTGTAGACACAATATGTTTATTCTTCACCAAATGGTTGGCCTCAGTGGTGACAGAGTGTCCAGAGACAGCAAAAGCACCAGCTTTTCTGAGATCAATTTTGTTTTATTCAATAACATTTGAAGATGTTGAAGGAATAGTTGCTATTTTATGAGCTGACTGGTGGCTAACAAACATAAATGAGGTGTTTCTATGATGAAACACTTATAGCAGACGAGAAATGTGTAAAATCAGAGGCAAAATATCTGTAACACTGGGTTCATTTGTTGCCCAGTGAACTAAGTAATCTAAATGAAAAGCTTGGGGGAAAAATAATGGAGGATTTGAGGCAGAAGCAGACAATCGGTCATTTTCCTGGATCTAAGCTGTTTCAGGAAATGGGATTTCTGGAGGAAGGTGACCTAAACTCAAGATGTGAGGAAGGGAATGCAGTGTTTACAAATGATCGAATGTTCACTGTTACTTAGCATAGGTGGGTGGGTTTCACAAGTAGCATAAGGAACTCTGGATTGACTTCCTATTTGCCAATGGCACTGTTTCCGTTAACTTCCTATTAAGAGTTGCCATCTTTGAAAGGAGCAGAGAGGTAAGGAGAAACGACTTCAGTGCTCTCTCAGGATTGTCTTAACACATCTCTTTTTCAGACAGCAGCCAGAATTTGGGCAGGAGAGCCGGCTGAATTTGGAGGAGATGGTTTCCTCCAGATTCTAAGGAGGGGACAAAGGCCAAGTCGATGATCCACCTGAGACCCGTGCAGATGCTCTAGAGGAGTTTTAAACTCTCCACTGTGCTTCAGTTGTTGTTCATTTGGTTTTTTGTTTTGTTTTGTCTTTTTTCCCCAAACTGGGGTTTCAAATGGTAATAACACTCAATAAATACTGCTGTTATAATTGGATAAACAACTTATTAAGTGCTGTAACACCAATATTTTTCTTAATCCTTACAATAACCTGGAAGGTAGGTGTTATCATTATTGCCATTTTACAGATGAGGAAAGGGGAGTCTAGAAAGACTAAGCGATACGTCTCTGGTTTCCTGGCTTGTACATAGGTGGCAGTGCCTGTATTTAAACTAAGGATCCTCAGCCAATACAATGTTATATGTACAAGGCCAGCCCTTCTCCTTGGCACTGGGTTTGGAACTTGGGTCGCTGAACAGTGGTGCTCAGACATGGCTATCTCTTGGCTTGGGTAACAGAAAAAGATGGAATATGGTATGATTTTCAACTCAGTTATGTTTTTTCAAACAAAAGTGAATTCTGAAACAAAGAAGAATAGATATGACCTATGCATAGTTATCAGCATAGTTCATACACTTTTAACAAGAGCTTCTTAGAGTGATATTTAAAGAAAACGTCACTACCTTTCTCACTAAAATTCAATGATTATAAATCACTGCTTAATGTTATTCTGGGTTTCTCCGCCCAGGGAGTGAAGTACTTTGACAGCAGGACCTGGGCTGACTCAGGTAATCTGGGGTTTGGAAATGCTATGAGACCCAAGGACATTTCCTGGAGTTTTCCTTCCCCACTACTTCGCAAAGACAAGACGTTAAAGCAGCTCCCAATTCGCTCAGTTCTTTTCACACAGGGAACACCGACTTTCCACACTAAGCTTTTTTTGTGCCATCTGCTTTCAGCTACAGAAAGCTTGAGTTCAGCCAAAAGAGACAAAAATATTACACACAATGTATTTGCTTCCATGCTCTGACGCCCATGACTATTCTTTTGCCATCAGGGGTTTCTCCAGCATCCATTCTATCTAATTTGCTCTCACTTTTCCCTTCTGACAACAGCTAAAAGTATAATCAACAGATTGAAATTATTTACTAACTTCTCCTGTAACTACTGAAGACCTCAAGCAACTTTAGAACCTGATTTCATGACAGGGGCCCTGATGCTCAATTAACACCCTCGTTTCAGAGAGGAGATCTGAGGCAAGAGAAGTTAAATGAATTTGTCCTGGGCCAAGTTGTTCATTCATTCATTTAAAATTGACTCAGAACCATTTGCCATGTACTGAGCTACACCCTGAAGGGGTGCAAAGGTACCTGAAAGATGCAAAAGTACGAAGAGCTACATATCCATGGCACTATTCTAAGTACCTTATCCTTATTTACTCACTTAATACTTACAACAACCTTATGGGCTTATCCCCATTCTACCGATGAATAAGCTGAGACAAAGAGAGGTTAATACGTTCATTCAGGTAGGAAGTGGTGGATTCAAATTCATGCATTCTGACTTACATCCCATGTTCTTTAAACTGCTCTACTGCCTCTCCAGTGACTGTCCCAGACATCAAGTGGAGGAGAAAGAGAAGTAAATAAAATGACTAAAACCAAATGTGATGAAGCACAGTAACAGTGGTACCAATGTCCACTGTGTTCAGGACAGGCAAAGAAGGCACAGCTAAAACTCTATGCGTAGGAGTGGTCAGCTTCAGAAAATAAAAAATACACGCAAAATCATCTCACCATTTGGAGGATGAGAAACAGCTAGGAAGTCAGGGAACAAAAGTGGGTAAAGCCAGACTTCAAACCTGCGTTAAACTGACTCCTGGTGCTGAGTTCCTACCAGGCTATATTACTACTCGGCAGGTGAGAGGATTTATACAACCTTGGATTTTTATGCCCCTACACTTTGAATCACTTGGCAACAAGTTGATCCCCTATTGTAACCATTCTCTAGGAGTGTACTTTTCTGTGAAATATTGATTACAGTTATGGTCATGAAGCATTCTGGGGAATGGGAAAAATAAAATGTGCTATGTGGAGGTTCTGATGGACGTTTGCGAGTTGTTTATTTCTTGCTTGTAAACCAACTGCCTTCCCTTCCCCATCGATCGTGTTCGGCACACAATATTGTCAATGGTGATGTTCAAGTGTACAGTACTTTATCGATTTACAACTGCCATCAGCAGAGGGTTTAGTAGAAGTAATCCCTTTGAAAAGATGCCAATCAAAATGAAAATTAAGTTGGCATGTGTGCCACAGTGAATCACACATTCTCCTGTAATAACTGGGGTGAGCTTAGCGATCAGAGATTTGCATGTGGGCAGTCATTAAATAATTTTATACTGATGATGATAAAACTTTAAGCTAACAAATGAATTACAGATTATGAGGCAATGACTGTCCAAGCCAGATAATCCTAGTAATTCCTCTATGTAGATTTCAATATTGCTATTGGAGAGGGACAACTGGGATTTGGTTAGTGTTTGAATATATTGAAAACATATGAAAGAAATCTTCCTACTTACTCATCCCTCTTCCTGCCGCTAAAATACCAATGCCTACTTTCTCTGTCAGAATCTTGGTATGGTCTGAAAAAATATACTTAACAGAATTGTTAAGGGAAACAACAGCGCACTATTTCATTATAAGAAGAACCAAGACAACATACTGTATATTCATCTGTGTGTGTGTGTTTGTGTGTGTGTGTACACACTCCATGCAGGCTTCAGGCAATGCTGCAAAGCCAGTACCTTAGCCCAGATGCCCATCATCCTTATGAGGCTCCACAAGAGCCAGCTCTTGCAGATAAGACTTTAGGATCCAGCTTGTACTCATTGTTCTCCTTCATTAATATTGTCTTTTCCCATATCCCATCCCTGGGTCAGTGCTTTCTGATAATACAGCTCCTCTCAGCTCCTCTCATCAGTGCTGGGTTAGTGACTAATAATAGCGTCCTCATGACACCACCAACCCCCCCGCCCCACCAAGTGGCTCATTCTAACAGATTTTATGGATGCAATATTATATTGTATACTACTACAAAAGAGCGCCTCTAGTGGTGATATTTTAAATGACAGAACAGGCTGCCAGAGTAGCTTCAAGGGAGCTAACAGCTCTGGAGAATCCCTCAATTTAAAAGTCCCCTGCCAGTCATTTGTAGAGATGTGGATGGATCTAGAGAGAGTCATGCCGAGCGAAGTAAGTCAGAAAGAGAAAAGCAAATTTCCTATAATAACGCATATATGTGGAATCTAGAAAAATGGTATAGATGATCTTATTTGTAAAGCAGAAATAGAGACACATATAGAGAACAAATGTATGGATGCCAAGGGGGAAAGGGGTGGGGGTGGGAGGAATTGGGAGACTGGGAGTGACACATATACATTATTGATACTGTGTACAAAATAGACAACTGATGGGAAGATACTATATAGCATAGGGAACTCTGCCTAATGCACTGCGGTGACCTAAATGCGAAGGAAGTCCAAAAGGGAGGGGATATCTGTATGTGTATGGCTGATTCACTGTGTTGTGCAGTGGAGGCTATCACAGCATTGTAAAGCAGCCCTACTCCAATAAAAATTTAAAATTTTTTAATTTTTTAATTAAAAAATTTAATTAAAAATTTTTAATTAAAAAAGTTTTAATTTAAAAAAGTCCCCTGCCATTTTAAGCTTGGGACTAGCAAATGCAAACTATTACGTATACAATGGATACACAACAGGGTCGTATTGTATAACACAGGGAACTATATTCAATATTCTGTAATAAACCATAATGGAAAAAAATATTTAAAATAATGTATATGTATGTATGTGTGTGTGTGTATATATATATGTAGAACTGAATCACTTTGCTGTACATCTGAAACTAACACAACACTTTAAATTAACTATACTTCAATTAAAAGTCCCCTGCCATTTCATTCTACCGGCTCTATGCATATACACGTGTGAGTGTACACGTAAGGTTGCTGTGCTGGTTTTGCTATTCATGTTGCATAAATTTATATGTCAGACAAGCTCATTCAGCTCCTGCTCAAGCTTTCTTATCCTTCATAGACGAGATTCTTGAAAAAAAGTTGTTTTTGCCAACAATCCCCACTTCCCTTCTTCATGTTCACCATTCACTCTAATTTTACCATTTATTATGTGTCTCTGTGTGTATATATTCCTGGCAATTCCTCCCTATAGATTTCAATATCCCTTTTAGAGAGGGACAACTAGTATTTGGTTGGTATTTGAATATATTTAAAACACCAAAAATATTCCTACTCACTGCATTCCTCTTCTTATGCTCCTTCAATTGTTCAATTGTTTTGCTTCAGTTCTGGAAATGTAGCCATCAACTCTTCATCTATTGCTTCTGCTTAAATCTCTCTCTATTCCTCTTCTGAAACTTCTACTAGGTGTATGTGAGACTACATTCTCTCCTCTATTCTCTTTCTTGGTCCCATCTCTTTAACTTTGTAGAATCGGGGTGCTTCACCAATCCCCTCTCCAGTTGGCTTTAGTCTAATGCTTGATTTTGTTTTTATTTCATTGGTGCACATACAAATACTGTAGTATACATTACATAATATAAACTACATATAGCATATTAAAATTATATATGTATATACATACATGCATGTGTATACAATATATGCATACACATATATAATTTTTATAATGTTTCATCTTTTCTAATATGTCTGCTATTTTTTTTCATAGTGTGCTGTTTATACCTCATGGAGTCTATTCCTTCCTTTATCCTATTGAACATTTTGAAGATGCTTATGTTAAAGTCTCTTTCATATTGCCTTATTATACAACTTTTCTGGAATATAGTTTATTGTCATTTCTGACTACCTCTGCAGTGGCTTATTTCCCTTCTGGCTCTGTAACTTTGACTGTGAGCTTACCTTCAGCAGGAGAGTTTTTTTCTATAGAAGTCCTATGTGGACTCTGGAGAGCAGAGTTATCCATCTCTACAATTTTGTATTCTTTCTCTGCCAGCACTCTCTGGGTTTCACTGGATCAAAGTCAGTTTTTTAATTTTAATTTCCCAGCTTTTTAGTATAAATTAAGGTGTGGGGCTTTGATTTCTTACACTCTAGGCCCAGAATGGACACTCCGCCTATATGCTGCATCCCCAGGCCTTGAGTCCTGATTTATCATGAGCCGGACAGGACTTCCAGCTCCTAGCTTTATGCAGGAAGCGCAAGGCTCTGTGTCAGGGCTGTGGCTTCACCTTAAGCCCCAAGATATATATCCAGGTCTAATACTCTTTTTTTTTAGTTTATTTATTTATCTTTATTATTATTTTTTTGGCTGTGTTGGGTCTTAGTTACTGCGCGCCGGCTTTCTCTAGTTGTGGTGAGCGGGGGCTACTCTTCGTTGCGGTGCATGGGCTGCTTAGTGTGGGGGTTTCTCTTGTTGTGGAGCACGGGATGTAGGTGCATGGGCTTAGTAGTTGCAGTGCATGGGCTCAGTAATTGTGGCGCATGGGCTTAGTTGCTCTGCGGCATGTGGGATCTTCCCGGACCAGGGCTCGAAACCGTGTCCTCTGCATTGGAAGGTGGATTCTTAACCACTGCACCACCAGGGCAGTCCCCAGGTCTAATACTCTTTTTTTTAATGTATATTTTTTTAATAAATAAATAAATATATAAAAATATATAAATTTATTTATTTATTGGCTGTGTTGGGTCTGTTGCTGCACATGGGCTTTCTCTAGTTGTGACGAACGGAGGTATTCTTCGTTGTGGTGCGGGGGCTCCTCATTGCCATGGCTTCTCTTGTTGCGGAGCATAGGCTCTAGGCACACGGGCTTCAGTAGTTGTGGCACATGGGCTCAGTAGTTGTGGCTCACGGGCTCTAGAGCACAGGCTCAATAGTTGTGGCGCACAGGCTTAGTTGCTCCTCGGCATGTGGGATCTTTCTGGAGCAGGGATTGAACCTGTATCCCCGGCATTGGCAGGCAGATTCTTAACCACTGTGCCAGCTAGGAAGTCCTCAGATCTAATACTCTTGATGGCCATTTAGCTTCAACTGTTGCACTTTGCTTTGGCTTTGAATTACTGCTTTGTTTCTATCACCCGGAAATTTTCCTTTTTTGATTTTGAATTTTCTTTCACATTGTCAAAGACGTGCTTATATTTTATCCACTCTTTCTATGTTTTTATAGAAGGATAGGAGCTTCTGCAAGACCTTAGTTCAACATATTGACGAGAAGTCCCGATTCAAACTTTATTTCCCCCATAAAACTAAAATTGTTTTTACTAAGATCATCAAATGACCTTCTTATTGTTATATCCAATGACTGCTTCTCAGTCATTACTTTACACAACCCTGCAGCAGCACTGGACGCCATGGACCATTTTCTTCTTGACATTCTTCCATAGGCTTCTCGGAGACTCTGTTCTCCTGGTTTTCCTCCTACCTATATCTGACTACTCCTTCTCAGTCTCCTTTTCCTCTTACTGACCATTTGAGTTCCTTAGGATTCTGCCTTAAACTGTCTAATTTTCTCCCTCATTCTCCTCTTCATAGATATTTACTCTTCATTCATCCATTCATCCAATGTTCTTGGAGCACTTAACTATGTGCCAGGCTGAGTTGTAGGTATTCAGCAGTGAACGAGGCAGATGTGATTGGGCTCACATGGAAATCACAGTCTCGTGAAGAGCCAGAGAGTGAACTCTTAAACATAAATAAGTAGTTATAAATTGAGATTGCTGCTATGAAACAAAAGAACAGAATGGTATTGGAGAGTAATACGGAAGAAACTAATTGCGATTGGAGGGTCAGGCAAGGCCTCTAAAAGGAGATGACATCTAGCTGACTTTTGATATATGACAGGGACCCACCATCATGAACAGTGTAGGAAATAACTATCTTTTCTACTGTAACAACTGCAGAAATTTCCACTGCTTTTGATGGAGTTCAGGATATGTTGCCCCTAAATATGGCATGTTGAAAATGTTAAGCTGAAGGAGTCTGAGAAAACAGCAAAAGCAGGAAAGTCACTCTGACCTTCCAAACCCTTCATGTGAGAAGCGCCCTTCTTGTACCCAGAGGAAAGGGGCATGATGATCTCCAAAGGCCTTGCTAAGTGCCCCCCAGTTTACTACGCTTCTCTCATACTCCTTGGCATGTTATATTTCTATACGACTGCCCATTCTTCATCAAAACCAGCATAAAAATACTCAGGTCTAATTGTTTCTTCTGGTCTGCATTTCCTTGGGAAGACTCTTATGTCACATAAACCTGTATGCTTTTCTCTTGTTAATTTGTCTATGTCTGTTGCTCAGACCCAGCCAGGGTTGAGGCTGAGTCTGAAACCCAAGAGGGCTGAGGCATACTTTGTCCTCCGCTACACTTTCATCAGCTCAGACAGCTCCTCCAAGCTCTATACGTGGATAGCTCTACCCAAATGCTACTCAGGACCTCAAATTAAGCTAACCTCAAATTGAACTCATCTCCCCAAACCGGTTCCTCTTCTCTTATTCCATGTGGCTATTACGTTTGTTTCTTGCAGCCTACTCCTTTCCGGATTCATTCCCCATCTCAACCAAACCAGAAACTTGGGTATTATCCTGAGTCCTTCCCTCTCCCATCTCACATCCAAGGAGTAGCCAAGTACTGCAGGTTCTATATTCTTACTATCTTCTCTAAATTCCTATTGTTAAGACTTTCACCTATTCCAGTTTTATTTCTGCCTGAATTTCACCATAGCCTCCTCTCTGGACTGTGATCAAATACTGCTCCAATGTTAACAGACAAATGTGATCATGCACGCCCTGTTAACAGCTCTCGGTGGCTCTCCACTTACAAGCCTTCCATTATCCGGCCCCAGACTTCCTTGTCACCCTTCCTTCCTTCCTCATGCATGTTGTATTTCAGCCATACCAAAGGTAGTCCCTTCCCCAAGACACTCCTTCCAGCCCTTTAGCCACTCCGACTGCTATAGCTTGGAAAATTCTATTCTGCCTCACTAGCAAATTCTTCAAGATTTATTTCAGGCATGATCTCCTCTGGGAAACGTTCCTCAGCAATCCCCCTGTAAAGACAGTTCCTTCTCGTCTGCTCCACAGCACCCTGCACAGATAGCTATTATGGCGTTTATACTGTTCGTTTTCCGTCTACTTGTCTGTCATGCCCACCAAACACTGAGCTCCCACGGCAGGGACTGGGACGTCATCTCTGGATGCCCACAGCTAGACAGAGTAGGGACTCCATAAATGACAGCTTCCTGGCTAAATGAACTAGCTAACTCTCCCTTTCTCCGTTTAGAAAGTAAGCATCCAGAGCAATGCAATGCAGGACGGGTCTGTTTTGATAAGAGTGGGTTCATTTGAAGTAGTACCTTTAAATGCATGTTAGAAGGTAGCCATGTTTTAACATAGAAGAACTATAGTTCAGGCATTGAACTATCAGCCGGAAACAACTGGATCCTTGCAAAAGGGAAAGTTAAATCATGTTGGTAATTAGATTGGTCCATATTGTGCCATATTTGTTATTAAGATAATTCTTCAGAAGCTTACAACACGTTAAGGTCTGACAGAGCCCTTTTACAACCAGTGTCTGATTCGATATGCTTAAGAACCGGTGGCGAAGCCAGAGGAGCTTTCAACTGGCTCCGTTTCACAGACCAGAAGACTGTTTCTCACCAAGAGGTCATGGTTTGCCTACCATCACACACCTAATTTATTGATTGATCAGCGTAGGCCCTGCCTCATTCCAAAGAGGCAGTGTAGTTGCTTCCAAAATGTATCCAGGAAAACAAAGGGCAGCGGAGTGAAGAAAGAAGTCAAATGGTAGCAGAGGCCAGCAGGGTTGCAACCCTCAGGTTTCTGACTCCTAGGCTCCTTCCCTTTCGGCTCCATTAGGCTTTAGAACCACTGGGTAGTGATGGCAGGAGTTTTGTTTGCATTAAAAAAAAAAAAAAAAAAAAGGAGCAACAATTTTGACCTCACCAAGCAAGTAGCCCAGTATCTATTAGAATAATCTCCCATTAAATGTAAGCACTGAAAATTAAATCCAAACTGGAATTACTGCAATTATCCTGCTTGGACTAGAAATTTAATCAACCCACAGACAGAGGCAAGGTGAAATGAGCTGAGACCACAAAGATAATTGGCCCATGAAGTTACAGGGGCCTGGGTTTGTTTTTCATATATATATATATATACACACACATATATACATATATATATTTTATATATATATTAAAAATTAATTAGATCAAGAGGTCACTCAGTTTCTGAGGTAAATGAATTCAGTTTTGATCACATCCCATTTTACAGACATCCGCCTGCTCCTAGATTTAGATGAGAATTTAAACAATGATGTGGCTTTACTTGGATCCCAGGCCTCAACCAGAATCACAGTTACCATTTTCCTAAGTGTTTTATTGAAATTGAAAATGATAATACCTACAAAACCTCTCCAGGGCTGACATTTCCAAGTCTCTTTTTGAGCACAAACAAAATTAGAAAATGGAAAATATAACCTTTCTCGCCCTGTATTTTCTTCACCGGCTATAAAAGTGAAAGGTAGGCTCTATCCCAGAATCACGACCAACTAGCAGGAATAATAATAATGACGAGGAGCGATAATAATAGCAGCCAGCATTTTTTGGAGCATTTACTCTGGACCTGGCACTGTTCTAAACACTTTATACGTGTTGACTTAATGATCACAGCAAGCCTAGGAAGTAGGAACTATTATTATCCCCATGTTACAGAGGAGGACAATGAGGTACAATGAGGTTAAAGTTGTGCCCAAGGTCACATAGCTAATGACCACTGGAACTGGGCTCCTAAACCAGACAATCCTGCTACACACAGATATGCAAATAATCTTAATTTAGAGTTGTTTGGTCAAATAGAGAGATTATAGATTTTGCGGCCCACTTTTGACCTTTTCCTACTCTCTGCTGTTGCTTTCTGTTTATATCATTGTCAAGTAACATTCCAGTAGTAGAGGCTCCGGGAAGTAAAACCTTATAAAAAGTTGTATGAATTTCTTTAAGAAGGGGGAATACTTCCCAGGTGTTTTTTTTTCCCCTTGATGCTCACTGCAGTGATTTCTATCATACTTGCAGCTTTGAAATCACTTCTTCCCATGTACACAGCTAACCCTGGCGTTGCCATGGAGACTGAGTGAGATCCATGCCACAAGAGGGGACCTCATTTGCATATTTTGTTGATTAGCAGGGGTATTTGCTAATCCCTTCCAAATTCTCCCATCCACTACCATGACTAATCTCACACGCTGCCAATATATGGGATTCATGAATGTTAGGAACTGATCCTCTCAGGTTATTTAACACCTCAGTTCTGTTCAGTAACAGCTTAATTAAACCTCCAGGGAAAAAAAAGGCAACAGAAAAATAAAAGGAAGTCTTTAAAGAAATCAGTTAATAAGAAGGGAAAGTTAGAATTCACTGCTGTGAAGAAGAGCAAAAAAATACAATAATATAACACAACATAAATGGTATATTTCATTCTGGGTATTCAGGAGTCGATCATCCTGACCAACTCTCATGTATTAAGAGCCTTCACTGTGCCTGGCAGTGTGCCAGGTGCTGTCATAGCTGTTACTTCATTTCATTTTCATAACAATCCAATGAGGCCCAGAGCCGTGAAATCACATGCCCCAATTCGGACACCAACCAAGTGATACCACCTGAACCAAGCTGGACCACCCAAGTGTGTCTGACTCCTTCCACGCCCCTGGAGTGGGACTGTAGATGGAGCTTACTTGCCATCCAATAACTTGATTCTCTAGAAGACAGCAATAGGGTCAAAATGAAGAGAAACTGCAAGGAAACAGATCAGGGCTCACTTTGACAAAGCCATTTCTAACAACAGGGGCTGTCCAAAAATGGATAGAACGGATTCTCTAAGAAGGTAATCAGTGCCCTGTCATTGGAAGTGTTCATATAGGGGCTGCGGGGCTCACACAGGCCTGGTAAACACTTACTAGATGTTGTAGAAAGGATTCTTGCATTTAGCGAATGATTGAATCAAATCATTTTAGATCCCATTGTCAAAGCCCAACACAGAGATCACCAAAGAAGCCCTATGGTCATAAAAACATGCTGGGCACGAGAAAGTGTTCCCTTGACCGAGGCTAAGTACTGGCTCAAAAGGGAGAGTTACTGGAGAGTATTTAGAGCATTCTAGAGGCTGGGATTGGTCATAAGGTGGTTTTAAAGCAGAATTTTGTTAAGCTCTGTCCTCACAAATCCAGATCAGAATTTGTAACTTAGGTGAGTTGCTGGAATAGTCAGTAGTCTTATCTTTGAAACACAGGAGCCATGTGGATTTACTGTTAGAACAGTCCAGGCTAAAAAACAATAAGACACAAAGAAATTGCCACGGACCAGGAGAGATGAAGATGTGATGATTAAATGAGATACAGTATCCAGGATGGGACCTTGGAAGGGAACAAGGGCATTAGTGGAGAAACTGGTGAAATCTGAATAAAATCTGGGGTTTCTCTGATAGTAATGTCCCAGTGTTGCTTTCTTAGTTTTCATAGATGTTTAAGATGTTAATGTTAGGGACAATTGGATGAAGGGTAAGTGGGAACTCTCTGTATCATCTTTGCAACTTTTCTGTAAATCTAAAATTATTCAAAAAAGTTTAAGTTTCTGAAGAAACAGCTTGAGTTTCATTTGTCTTGTACATCACGGCTTGCTTCAATTGATCTATTTTTGAGTCATAGTTCAATATGTTTTACAAGTTGTGGTTTGTTTTGTTCCTCACCTTGATTTGGAAAACATTTCACGGGTCTTCTAGTCCGAATAGAGTTTCTATGTAACCCGAACTATGGGGAAATAGGTAATAGGATTTGATGGGGATGGAAAAGATGTGTCTAAAATAAGACCTATTTTTTCACTCCTTTTTTTCGCAATTTTATAATCTCCTGAGTTTAAGGGGACCATCTTGAGTACACAAATGATGCTATACCAACAGGGCGGCAAGAAGAAAGCTGTTGACTCTGTAGGGAAAGGTATGCACACCCTCTGTCACTGCTAATAGAAAGGCACCAAGTAAAGACTAGTGAAGCCCATGATACGGTTATTTACCAGGGGATACAGCTCCCTGACTCTAACACCCAGAGCACGAGAAGTTGACACAGGTCAAGGACAGCTCCTTTATGTCTCACTGAATCAGAAACTGCACTCTTGTTCTTCTTAAGCTGTACTGGGAGATTTCTCAGCTAGCAAGCACTAGACATTACACATTTCAAGTCTTTCCTTCTTCAGAGAAGCCGGCTGCAGATGGTGTTTGTGATTGCAGCAGAGGAAATGCTATTGAAGGCAAAGAGTATTGATAATATAATAGCTTCTTTCCTAACTAAGGATATTTGTTTTGGCATACACATTTCCACTGATATTTCCTTTTCCGCGCCTGGGAAGCTTGAAGCTCTTTTTCTCCTTCCTGCAAAATTACTGACATTATTGGTAATGGACAAAGCATGACTTGTCATTTGTAAAAGTAAGGACTAGGCGTTGTAATAAGGCAACTTTTGTTATGGGTTTGCACATGATAATTAGAAATAGTATTTAGTTGTGTCTAAGGTCAACCATCACTTCCACTTTTCGAACTACAGGCTTGATGAAATGATGGAAATAAGAATCCTGGGTATGAGTCTCAGTTCTGCTAATAACTTGTCTTGAGACTTTTGGAAAACTGTCTGTACTCTGTTTAGCTGTTTCGTCATCTAGAAAATAAGACACTTACGTACACAAAACCTTTTTGAATTTAATCCACCACTAATCAGAAAAACAATGGTCAAAAAAAAAAAGAAAAAAACAATGGTCATGGGAGTTTATCACATAGCCATAGAATTATTTGTCCATCATATTCACTTGCTTCATCAAATTGAAAAAGTCATGAAGTACAGGAAGCCTGAAGCCCTGGGGCAGGTTCTCCACTCAATACAGAAGATAGTGGGCCGTATGGCAGAGTGGTTAAGAGCGTAAACTCTGCCACTAGAAAACTTAGGTGTGATTTTTGAGTCCACACCATGTGAGCTGTGTGACCTTAAAACACCAATTAACCTCTCTGTTCCTCAGTTTCTTCAACTGTAAGATGAAAATAACTATGGTACCTATCTCTTAGGGTAATTGTGAGAGCTAAATGGATTAATATTGGTAAAGAGCTTTGCATGTATTTGGCATATACTATAACACAATAAATTGTAGTTGCTGTTTCTGTTATTCTTCTCATTGATACGTGTTATTAAAGCCAATTTTATCTGCACATGTATCTTCACAAAATGAGCCAGAACCTTCCTCTAGTGCAGACCAACAGAAGTGACTAATGTTCAGTTGCGACCTCCAATGGGCTCCCATCTCTTGAGCCTGCCCTGGTCTGGACCGTCTGGAATGGGAGAGAATAATAGCAAATACTTACGTTGTACCTACTATATGGGCCAGACGGGGGTCCTTTGCATGTATTAATTAATTTGATCCTACTGAGGAGGTAGGTAGTATTATTCTCCCTAATTTGGGGGATGATAAAATTGAGGTATGAGGAGGTAAAGCAACTTGCCTAAGTGGCAGCTGGTATATATCAGAGGCAGGATCTGGACCCTAACAGTCTGGTTCCAGAGTCCCTGCTTTTGACCCTATACTTTGCTGCCATCATAACAGCTCATATTTATTAAGTGCCTACTAAGTGCTACACTCATTAGAAACCCTATCTCTAATCCTTATGGTAACCCTGCGAGGAAGGTATTATGCTTACCTCAGTTTTTAACAGACGTGGAAAGGGATGCTCAGAAAGACTAAGTAACTTGCCCAACATCACAGAGAGAGGGAGGGCTAGGGGCTGTCTCTATAACCCGTGTTCTGCCCACTCTACTGCACTGTCTCTTAGCAAGAATTAGATTCCTGGTTTTTAAGCTTAGATTTTTTCTTTTTTTAAACTCAGAGTCTTTCCAGTGGGAGATGACGGCAGATTTTGCTCAGCGTCAAATTTCTGGAAGGGTTGGGTAACTGCAACACCGATGTTCTCTCTGGGAAATCTGCATAGCACGCCCATTAATGAGGCTCAGGAAGCAGTAGCCTTGGGTGAAGGCCCCCTGCTGTTGGTCCAAGCCCCACAGGCACGGAGGAGATCTGTAGATCTCTCCAACAAGAAGTTTTTCTCTTCTATAAAGGGAAAGAGTTACTGAAGCACATAAAGAAAGCTTTCATATGAAATTCAAATTTGCTCAACCTTCCTGAGAATGAATCTTAAGTGAACAAAATAACATTCTGACTAAAGCCCATAATCACATCACTTTTTACATGATGAAATACAATGAGATGCCTGGAAGAAATCACTGTGGAACAAATGCACCCGATTTAATTCTATGGGAGAACAGTTCTTCTAGATGTACCCTAGAAATACATACGCTATCAAGGCAGCCAATACATTTTTGTGATCTACTAAGAAAACACATCTAGTAAAATGTGAAACAAAGCCAGTGATTAATATTTCCTTGTTCTTAGATGCTTGGAATCATGGCCCGCAAAGAATGCTCCAAAAGGCATTACAGTGAACAGCAAAGGGCTGGAGAAATATAGCAGTTCTGTGGTGTTTATGCTTTTCCCATTGGATATTACTTTTATATAATTCCTTATTTCAATTTCGTGTAAAAGATGTCTTCCAAGTTCAAGAAGGTCATAACACTAAATATGAAAAAGACAGACAGGAAAACTTATATTTTAAGTAGAACAGTGACTTTCACTCACCCCGTATTTTAATATTATATTATCCTTTCTAAAGCTGCAGTTAGCAAAAACTGAAGAAAAATGTGTGAATTCATACTGTTGAGGAACCTTATAAGCAGTAAAATATGAACACATTTATATTAAATAAGAGCCTTTTATGAATCATAATCCATCATGCAATGGCTTATTTGTTTATACAATTGCTGATACCATTTTTGTAGCTTTCTTGTTTGGGCTCTGTGGATTATAACCCCAGGTTATGCAAAGTTTCAGAGGGAAGTCAATCTCTTATCTAGCATTTAAATATGGGTAGGGACTTCCCTGGCGCAGTGGTTAAAAATCTGCCTGCCAATGCAGGGGACATCAGTTTGATCCCTGGTGCAGGAAGATCCACATGCCACAGGGCAACTAAGCCTGTGTGCCACAACTACTGAGCTCACATGTCACAACTACTAAAGCCCTCGCGCCTAGAGCCCATGCTCCACAACAAAAGAAGCCACCACACTGAGAAGCCCACGCACCACAACAAAGAGTGGCCCCTGCTTGCCATAACTAGAAAAATCCATGCGCAGCAATGAAGACCCAACACAGCCAAAAATAAATAAATAAATAAATATGGGTAGACAAGAAATAACGTTTTTCCCTTCTCCCATTCCCAATGAGCCATAGCCCCTTGACTCTATGAAGACTCTCATGGAAAATTTACTGTGAACAAACTCTGAGCTCTAAATTGGAAAATGGGTTTAACCAGGACATATGCATAATTATCGCATAGCCAAGCATGCACAGAATTTTGGAATAGTATGTGGTTGGTGGATACTTTACAAACATTATATTGGGTGCTATTACTTCTGCAATAATGGTAGTCAAGCACAGATCTAAGATATCATGGTAAACACAACTCAGAAAGTAGGAATCAGAACTCTTCCCATACTCTAGGCTTTACAATGAGTAGGAGACAGTGGTCATCTGCCATTGGAAGAGGGGCAGGAAATGACTGAGAGAGACTCCACTGGCACTGAGGACCTGGAAGACACTGAGTAGCAGCCAGTGGCCCTCTACTCCTGTGATGGGCAAGAGAATAAAGAGAGAACATCCCCATCTGCCAGGGTTCCAGTTTAGAGCCTGCTAAAGCCTGGGGTTAAGGAAGGAGAACAGAAACAAAGGGTCCAGGTATTCAGATTGAAAGCCCTGCTAAAGAGAAAGCTGTAATTCTGCTCTTAAATAAAGTGAAACCTATTGTGAATTGGACAGAACTACAGCAACAACAAAACTCAGCTCCAGATCAATCTAACAGTGTACTGAACCCAAACCAAATACTAATGGCCTAAGAGAAGAAAAGGTATTCCCATTTTTGGACATTGATATAATTTACCTCAGTTTCTGTTCTTTTACATATATAGTAACTTGTATTTGAATGGAAATTACATAAACAAACACAACAAAAGACTTACAAAAAAGGAAGAAAACAGGAAACATTCTCAAGAAATAAAGAGTCTATAGAACCAATCCCAGAGATGGCCTAGATGAAGGAATTACCAAATAGGGACTTTCAAGTAACTATGATAAATATTTTAAAAGATCTAGTGGAACAGGTGAGTAACGTGCATGAACAGAGATAGAACTTCAGCACTGAGATAGAAACTATGAATAGAGAAAGATGGAAAAGCTGGAAATAAAATGTAGACTATCAGAGATGATGGATTTGTTTTAAGGGGTTATCCGTTGACTGGCTATAGCAAAGAATGAAATTTGTGACTTGGATGCATATGACTATGAAGTATCTAAAAAGCAAAAGAAAGAAATAAAACAGCAAAAAAAAAAAAAGGAACAGAGCACCTGATATCTGTGGCACAATAGCAAAATCTGACATACGAGTCATTAGAGTCTCTGGAGAAGAAAGAGAGAAATGAGCAAAAGAAACATATGAGGTGATAGCAGCCAACAATTTTTCAAAATTTATGGAAAAACAACATCTTGACTATCCAAGAGGCTCAGAGAATACCAATCAGGATTAATACAACAACAACAAAAAAAACCCAGCTAGGCGCATCAGAGTCAAACTACTAAAGACACTAAGATAAAGAGACAATCTTGAAAGCATCCAGAAAAGAACAGAAATACTTCATACAGGGGAACAATGATAAGAATAACATATAACATCTCATCAGAAATGAGACAGAAGACAACGGAATAGCGTGTTATCCCCTCGCTGAAAGAAAAATAAAACCTGTCAAACCTGAATTACATAGCAGCAAAAAATATTTTTTAAAGATGAAGGTGAAATAAAGAAATTTTCAGGAAAAAAAAGAAGCTGAAAGAATTTTTATCCAGCAGAAATATGCTAAAATAAGCTCTTTATACAAAAGTAAAATTATATCACCTAGAAATCTAATTCTGTAAAAACAAATAAAAAAGCCAGAAGGAGTAAATATATTGGTAAATATAAAGAATCATTATTTTAAAAAAATAGTTATGTACATGATTATGTGTGTGTGTGCACACGCATGCATGCACACACAGAAATCACATCAAAGAATATTGACTGTTTATAGTAAAAATAATAGTAATGTAACAAGGGAGGTTATAGCATATATAGAATAAAACATATGAGAAAATGATCATAAAGGTTGTGAGTGGGATAACTGGAAGAATAATTCTGCAAATTTCTTACATTCTATGTGAAGTAATAGAATATACACTGAAAGGAGCAGAGATAAAGATGCTACTGTAATCTTGTGAAACTGCTAAAAATGCTATAAAGAATGTAATACAAAAATGTTTGATTCACCTCAAAAAGGCTGGAAAAAAGGAACAGGGGGCTGCAGAGAGATTGGACAAACAGAAATCAAGCACCCAAATGGAAGAGTTAAATCTGAATGTATCAATAATTATGATATAAATGGTCTAAAAACCCTAAATAAAAGGCAGAATTTGGGGACTGGAAGAAAAGAAATGACTCAATTATATGCTACTCAAAAACACACTTTAAACAACAGACACAAAGAGGATGAATGTCAAAGAATGGAAAATATGTATTTTGCAAACATTGAGCCTAACATTGGTGGTGTGGCTATACCAGTATCAGTTAAGGTAGGCTTGGTGGAAATGAATACCACCAGAGATAAAGAAGGAAATTTAATGATTATACAATGGTCAACTTGTCAAGAATATAAATTCCTATTTGTGTTTGCGCCTAACAAAGGTATTACATATCTGAAGCAAAAATTGATAGCAATAAAAGAAAATACAGATAAATTCACAATCATTGTTGGAGGTTTTAATAGTCATCTCCAAGTCAGATAGAATACATAGACCAAAAAGTCAGAGTACAGACTTGAACAACCCTATGGGTCAATTTGACCTGATATAAGCTTATAGAACACTGCACTAACCAATAGCAGGAAGCACATTCTTTTCAAGGGCACCAAGTAGGCTATGAGCTCAGTCCTCCAAATAGTTTAAATAAATGTCTAAAGACTAAAATCAAAGAGAATATGTTACCTGACTGCAACAGTATCAAGTTTAAAATCAACATCAAGAACATACACTAGGGGTTTCCTAGGTGGTGCAGTGGTTGAGAATCCGCCTGCCAATGCAGGGGACATGGGTTTGATCCCTGCTCCAGGGAGATCCCACATGCCGCGGAGCAACTAAGCCTGTGTGCCACAACTACTGAGCCTACGCTTTAGAGCCCATGAGCCACAACTATTGAGCCCATGTGTTGCAACTACTGAAGCTCACGCGCCTAGAGCCCGTGCTCTGCAACAAGAGAAGCCACGGCAATGAGGAGCCCGTGCACCACAATGAAGAGTAGCCCCCACTCACCGCAACTAAAAAAAAGAAAGCCCACGCACAGCAAAAAAAAAAAAGAAAGAAAAAAGAAAAAAAAGACCCAACACAGCTGATAAAATAAATATTTATTAAAAAAAAAAAAAAAGAACATACACTAGACCCTCCTCCCAAATTTGGAAATCAAATATCACATATTTAAATAAGCCATCGGTTAAAGAAAAATCTAAAAAGGAAGTTAGAAAATACTTTGAATTGAATGATAATTAAATACAATATATCAAAAAATGAAATAAGTCTAAAGCAGTCCTTGTAGGGAAATGTACAGCTGCTTTAAATGCCTTTACTCAAAAAGAAGAAAGTTGTAAAATAAATGATTTCTATTTCCACCTTAAGAAGCCAGAAAAATATCAAAAACCTTATTCTGGGTGAAAGGAGCCAGACACACACAAAAACACCTACTATCACGTTTCCACTTATATGAAGTTCTAAAGTAGCAAAAACAACCTATGGTGATAGAAATAAGTTCAAGGATTGCTTCTGGCAACAGAGGGGTGCTGACTAGGAAGGGGCATAAGGGAACTTTCGGGGGTGATAGAAATGTTCTCTATCTTGAATATAGATTACATGAGTGAATGCATTTTTCAAAACTGATCAAACTGTCTACTTAAGATTTGAGCACTTTACTGGATGAAAATTATACCTAAATAGCAAAAACAAACAAACAAACAAAAACTTTACAAAGTAATATACACAAATAATACACACTCAATGTCTTACGTATGGATGTGGGAGGCTGGTGAGGGAAGGACAACGATGGAGACTGGGAAGAGAGAAATGAGTGGAGAAGACTAGTTCCCGGAGGAATTCTCTAAGTGAGATATGTGTCTTCTTCCTGTTCCAGAATCACATGAAGTCCTTGTTAAAATGTATCAATAGATTCTTGGATTCCAACCATGTAAGCTGTGAATCGCCCATTTTAACCAGTTTCACAGAGGATACTGATGGCACACACTAAAGTTTGGGAACAGCTGGGTTACAAAATTTTCAGCCCAGAATACAGAATTTTACCATAGAGAACTAGTGTAGTTAGACAACACTGAAGCTAAGGCTCGAAATGTGATTTTGATATTTTCATGAGTGATGACTGTTATGTCAGCTTTCATATGTCTATAAAATCAGACTTTAATTTTATTGAGATGAGTTGACATTGTAATTTTTAGTGGGATGCTTGAAACTTTAGTTGGATGTTGAAACTATAACATTAACTGAGATTCTACATTTTCCTGTTATTGAGATGAATTGTCAATATGTATTCGTGTAAAAAATGTTTCAGGATAGTGAGTTACATTGTATCAAAACAATAATTTTGCTTCTATTATGCATAAAGCAGTCATAGAATTGCTATTGGAACAAAAAGACACCGGCTTGGGATTGATAGCAACCCAAGACTATCAGCCTCTGACATTGGCATTTTAAATACATAAAGATCTTGCAATCAGAATACTAAGAATCAGCCAATCAACAAAGCAATATTTGCTCAAAATTGATTATACCTGGGAAAGTACGGCATTACATGGACCTATTTTAAAGACTGGCTCCAATGTCCATGAAATGGGGAGCTTGGTCTCATTATTTACTTTCTCTGAGCCTCAGTTTTCTCAACAGTAAAATGAAGAAAATATTCACCTCCCTTGCAGGGTGGTTGTAAGAATAGAGTTATCACTGTACAGTATTTAAGCTGGGGGCTGGCCCACAGTTGATACTTAACAAATGGTAGCTGTTTTCTCTTGGTCACATAGCCTAACCACTAGGGTGATTATTTTAGCCTCTTTTTCTTTTTCTGCATTTTTTAAATTGAGGTATAGTTGTTGTACAATGTTGTGTTAGTTTATACTGTACAGCAACGTGAAGTAGAGTTCCCTGTGCTATGCAGCAGGTTCTCATTAGTTATCTCTTTTATACATATTAGTGTATATATATTAATCCCAATCTCTCAATTCATCCCCCACCCCACTCCTCCCACTTTCCCCCCAGGTGTCCATACGTTTGTTCTCCACATCTGTATCTATTTCTGCCTTGCAAACCAGTTCATCTGTACCATTTTTCTAGATTCCACATATGTGCGTTAATATACGATATAGCCTCTTTTTCTTAATGAGGAGGAAGAAAGAAACTGCTGATTAAGAACAAGGATCAAGTGGATCACATATTTAGAGAATGAAATAATACGGACAGGAAAAAAAAATAAGAGCCCGATTGGTTGTTTGTGGAGTGTTATGATCTATAGAGCAGCATCATGATGTGATTTAGGGAAAAGGGACCAAAAAGGTTTCTTGAGCGGCTACTAGACTATATATTCCATGGTTTGTACTGTACATCCAGAAGCCAGCACAGTGCCTGTAACATAGTAGGTTCTCAGTGCTTATCTGTTGAGTGAATGAATGAAAGGGGCCAAAAGGAATTGTCGCAGCTTGTATGCAGTCCAGGCTGGCTCAGCAATAGTGAATTTGACTAGTTGTATTCTATCTTGGTATTCTACTATATAGCAATGGTTAACTAAGAAGTCAAGGAATTCTCAGGACCCAAACAAAAGTTTTTTTGTTTTTGTTTTTTTTTCTTCACATAAACTACATTTTAAGTTACTATTGTGATTAGTCCTGTGCTATTGATTAGGGGGATAAAAAAAGGATTCAATATGAGCCTTGCCTCCAAGGAATTTATAATCCACTGGGGAAATGAGCACAAAGTTCAATACCAATGAAGGAGTCTAGAATGAGTGCCATATGACTGGTTTAGCCAGTAAGTCCTATGAGAGCTTTAGGGGTGAAAAAAATTGTATTTGTCTCGGGGAGGGCTTTGGAAAGGCGTCTCAGAGGACATGAACCAAGTCTCACACACATTCAAGTCCCTGGTTAAATTATACCTCCGCCGTGATGCCGTCCCAAATCCAGCCAGTAGAAGGCTGCTAGCCTAGTCCTGATCCCCTGTGGCTTTTTGTATTTCCATTACAGCACTTGTCACAGTATGTCTGGTGTTAGCTAGCTGGGCGACCAGCCTGTGCCTTCCTGGAAGGCAGGCCCTATGACTCTTTCATCCTGGCGCCTTACTCAGTGTGTAGCACGTCACAGAGAGCGTGCTG
The DNA here is from genome assembly GCF_030028045.1 of Hippopotamus amphibius kiboko. Classification (NCBI taxonomy): domain Eukaryota; kingdom Metazoa; phylum Chordata; class Mammalia; order Artiodactyla; family Hippopotamidae; genus Hippopotamus; species Hippopotamus amphibius. Next base: position 15,280,151 of record NC_080203.1, on the reverse strand, counting down.
CGTGGAGAACACGTTAATGAACTGGACAAATTCCTCTCAGTGTAATGGAGGCGATGGGACTGATTGAAACAGGTCTTTTAGGTAAGGAAGGATGGAGATTGGACTGGAAAGGTATGCTGAGCCAGCCTGTTGTGGGCTTTGCTTACAGAATAAAGTCAACTACCCCCTGCCCAGAAGTGGCTGGCATACAGAATGAAGCCAGTGAAGGTTTTTCTAGAGAGAAGGAATATGAGGAATGTGGCATTTGAAGACCTCATCATGTTCCCTTATACTAGCTGGTATTAGAGCTGGAAAAATATCTTCTTACCCAAGTACACAGTTAAGCCCTAGTGGAACAATGAATAGTACAAAGAATGCCAGAGATGCGTGCACATAAGCATCCAAAGAAAGAGTCCCAGGAAATATCTCCAACTCCGACACCTCTGGAGCTCTAGTAATGCCTATTTGCCTAAATAACACCCATCTTGTCATGCAAGGAAAGGCTCCTGAATTAGAAGTCTTAGCCCTCTAAAAACAGAGTAAAGGATGGAGTATGTTGGGAAAGCGTTCATATTTGAACACTGCAGCTACGTGTTGAACCACACAAGGGAAATTGGCATAGGTGACAGATTAGAGCTTTGGGTCCAGGAGACACGCACATACCCCTCTTTAAATATGTAAATGACCATACCTGTTATTTACAACTCCCTTGAGTAAAGTTTTTAAAAAATTCTATTTTAGAAGGCAGCAGCATCATGTCATATCAGACAATTGCTGCTAAATCGCAGGAAATGCTAATAAATTATTCAGAAAATTGAAAAACAAAGTAAGCAGATTTAAATGCAACCATTTTTTAACATTCTCAAAAATGAGGCACCCTTAAAACACACTTTAGCAAGCCCTGGTCAAAGAATTCCTTCTTAACAGAACGTAGATATGTTTTCATTCTGGTATACAATATTCAGACTTGCCAATGGATAGATTAAAGAGTAATCCTTTCAATACATGTATTATTCGAGAAGTCTTCACTTCACAAAAACATACACCAAAAGGCTCCTTTCCTTACTCTACACCCCATGTGGATTTCAAATGGTACTTGATTTACATATAATTTTCTGGAAACAATTCAATGGTATAAAGCAAGACACACTTGTTCTGTAGCTTGAGATAGGCTTAAACTTATAGGCCATGCCAAGTGGCACTGCTGGAATTAGAAGAAACGTTATGGCATATTCATCTCTCTCCCACAGCACTGGTATTCCAAAGGGAACTTACAGAAGGTTTTCTACCCAAAAGGCACTTGCTTCCTGTGGATACTCTCCTCCCTTCTCAAGCACGATGCATTGTTCCACCACCCAAGATCTCTTCACTTCCAATAGTATTCATTCCCAACTCCAAGCCTCCAGTTTCTAAAGCAAATGGCAAAGGCAAATACTTTCACTATATATTTTAAAGACACAGTCTGAAGACAGTCTTTCTGGTCAGTTTTATAAGATCAGCTTAGATCGTTTAATTATTTGTCCAAAGCAAAGAGATTGAAATATTTTTGAGTGTTCTCTATGCAGCCATTGTCGAGATATTCATTGACTCAGCAAACACTGAGTATCTATTGGGTTGGCCAAAAAGTTCACTCGAGGTTTTCCATAACATCTTATAACATTCCATAACATCTTATGGAAAACCCCAAACGAACTTTTTTGGCCAATCCAATACTAAGCCCCAGGTCCAGGGCCAGGCAGGCAGAGCTGTGCATTCTAAGAAAGGCACTTTGAGGCACCGCCCCGGTAACAGTGAACTCAAGGTTTAAAATGAGTGATCTATGAAACAGCTGAAAGTACACATCTGCATCTCCTGAAAAATACACTAAGTGATCATTGATTAAAAAAAACACAACAATTAACATATGTCATTTCCTAAGTGCCTATGGATAAGAAAATGAAACAAATATACTGTTTCCTATAGTTCCCAACAAAGGGGAAATCTGTCTTTGTGTGTTCTACATTTTGGAAATTCTCACTCAACACGATATGTGGATGAAGGCATAGCCGTGAACAGAAGGCCCACAACCAGCTGGGCAAAGAAAAGAACACGAAGGGACCTTGAAAAGCTGAAAAAGTAGTCACGGGGACGAGCAGAAAGCAGCACAGCAAGCATATAAACACTTTGAGAAATAAATGGGTGAGCTACAACAGGATTGGTTAGACACACAACTTTTAATAGGCTAAAGACACTTAGAATCCTTAACGCCAATAAGCATGATCACGAGGCCATCCAAGCTGTGAAGGGTTACACAGAGCACAGCTACTGTCTGTTCTCTGGTTTCCCTGAGGACCAAATGAGAGGCACCAGACTTAATTAGAGGAGGGGGGATTTAGTGTTAATGTTCCTGCCTTGAGAGCTGTTGAAATGAATTCTTTAAAGAGCTTGTGGGCGTGGTGGCTGAAACAGCCTCCTCCGTATCAGAGAGATGAAGTGTTTTCCTGTCTAAAGGCAAAGAGATAAACTAACTACCTGACCTTTCTCGTCATTCTTCTGTTGCATAATCTTTTCTCCTGGTGTCATATGCACTGTGTTACCATGGACTCAGTGCTTACCCTACACCGCATCAGGTACTTTTAACTTTCCTTTCAAAGAGACACTGCAGCATCCTCGGTTACTGCCAATCTGTCCCTGAGTTTGCACTCATTTCTGCAAAGGGCCTTGGTTTGCCATGAACATACATCTATTTCAAACAGACACGTCTATTTATAACATTTCATCAATCAATCTAGAAGTCTTTTGTAAGCATAAAGTTGGTTTGTGCTTGAATCTAACCAAACAGCTTAGATGGCAATCTGATCGCTTCCAATTAATCTATGCACTTGTCAATGAAATAATTGTTTGGTGAAAATTACTCATGGCACAGACCTTGCTCAGCAAAGAATTAATGTACGCATTCCACTCAAATACTTTACAAGCAGAGCGATGAGTGTATATGTTTCTGCCACATGTACTATAAGGGGTGTGGAGTCCTTAGTCCCTTTAAGGATGATTATAAGCCATTTCCCATCGGAGTGGTGGAAACTCTGGTGGGTTTATCAGAGGCATGAGTTGTGAATACTCAGAAAATGAAATGCTGAATCCACCTCAAAGTCTATAACGATTTCCATCACTAATATTACCCGTGATGCCCTAACCGATCAAACAAGTTTTTTTTCTCCTTTTCATGAGCAGATTAATTGAAAATAACCAAACAAGCAATGCCCATGCAACATGACATATCAATCCTAACCTTCATCTGGAGATGCTCCAGGACCACTCCAAGTAGTTTGGGAGATCTGGCAAAGTTCTCAGAAGGGAAAATCTATCAGTTCTAGTCAATTCCGTGAATAAACACATACTACTCAGCAGTTTTTGAATGGGAGGAAGGATTTTGAAGAAACAAAAACTGCAAAGAGGAATCACTCATCTGGATGAAATGTCCTAGCAAAATAAAACATTTAGAGGGGTGAGCATTCTCCGGGGTCCTCTCGAGTTCAGTGATCAAGAAAGTGCAAAGGGATTGCAATGGAAGCGTAGCTTGATGAAGCTACTTTGTTCAAATAATATGAAGACTGGCAAAAAGTTTCCAGAGAAAATATGTCATTTTCCATTTAGTTAGTGTTAACATTTCTCATCAAAAAGTAGCCAGCGGAGAGACTGAAACCCTCCCTAAGAATCCCTGTCCTGCTATTTTCAGAGGCTGGAAAGTGGCCGCTCGGGCAACCTTGTCTCATCTTGTTTTCCTCCGTGAGCCGGAGGCTCTTGGGCGTTGGTTCCATTAGCTATCTGCCGCATCTCCCTGGCCGCCATGGAGGAACAGATCGTCTCCTAGTTTCGCTTAGATATGGAGTGCCTATCTTCTGTGATTTCCCTGAAGATACACCTAATAAAAATTCTCAGAATTAATATGTGATTGTACCCACCTCCCCTTAGCTCTATGTTGCCTTCTCTTTCCTTCCTTTCCTAAGCCAAAAGCAAAATACACTTCAAGCTGATTACAATTATTTATTCCCTTATCTTCCTGTAGAAATTCAAATGAATGTTTTGTGCTGTCTGCAGAGAGTAAAGGCAAATCTGGAGGTAGGAAATCTCTCTTGAACCAGCTCGTGTCATAGTTTTCTAAATACACACAGGGCTTTAAATAGACAAACATTCACTCTTCTATAACAATTAATATCTAAAATTCCTTAGGAAAAAAACCAAAATGAAACAAAGGAAGCATTTTTCAAAGAGTCTATGTTGAACAGCCACACATCATGGAGTACAGGGAAACTCAAGAACCCCTGTCCCATCCGGAAAGCAAAGATCTCAACAGAAAGCTCTCCGGCATAATTTTGTTAATTTCCACAAAGGCGTTAATGTCCAGGATAAGCTCTCAAATCTCTGTCCTTCAAAAACATTGCTTAAATATATCTTACCTGAATACGACTTCCTTAACAAAGCCATGCTTCTTTATAAGCTGGTACTACTCAGACAATTGCTGTCTACATTTGGAGCAGACACAGAGAGAGGAGATCAGAGAAAGTTTAAGGCATATCTAAAGTATTCTCCAAGGTACTGGCCAGAAACATCAAGCCCATACTCGCGGTATAGAGAGATCATTAATGGGCATTAGTGACAGACCATTATGACTCTCACAGATCATTAATGATTCATCATGCAGCAGTATTGTTCTGGCAATAATCAGACCATTGCTTGGACTCAGATATAAACTTTGCCCATACTATTTGCTTAAACTTCTTATTTCCAAGCATAAAATTTTATTTTGCCTTCTAGAATTACGAAAAATGGTCTGTAACAGGATCCCTCAGCACATTAGAGGAGTTTTTGGAGCTAGCTGCCTTCTTTGGTAGACGCTTCTCCCACGGTCAGAAATCTTGTTGTCTGAAAGGCTCCCAATAGCTTTTGGGATGTAGAAAATGTGTCTTTTGTTTGGAAATTCAATTACTGATGAGTTGAAAATGCTACAAGCAAAATCAACATTTATAAGAATTACAGTTGTTCAATCCTCTGTAACAATTACTTGTCAAATGTTGACATTTTACCTGAATTTTGAGTTTCTTGCCAAAAAATGCATTTTCATATTGAAGTCCTTTGTTAAAAATTCAGAGAATCTACTAGCAGCCTATGATGAGGCTTTCAGCTAATTATAACAAACAGCAAGACACACAGTCTATTTTAGCATGATGCCACACACGTTTCTGAAGCACTCAACGGTGTTAATATAGGAATCAAAATTTTAAGGAAAAGTGAAACCCCAAACCAAACTGTCATTCTTTTTTATTTCTGCCTTATGGAAGATCCACTATTTTGGTTAAAAATTCAAAGGAAAATGGAAATTTGGTTATTCCGGGAGCAAATGAGTCTTTCCTATTGAACAGATTGGATTCTCCTTCTGTGTTGCTCTGGGAAAATTTCCCTTGAGTCAGAAAGAAAGGAAATCTGTCTCAAGGTCTGAATATCATAACTATCAATGAATATTGAAGAATTACTGACACCCACAAGGAGCTATATTTATTGAGCCCATCACCCATACTCAGTGCTAGATGGAAAGGAAGATTATGTGTACCCCAAAGCATTCCATAAACTTACATAATTTTTTTCCCTTAAGCGTCTCTGCATAATCAAAATTGCCTTGTGCTCTCTCCCTCCACTTTTCCATCCAACACGAAGAATGTAACAGACAACAGCTGCAGACGGGAGCCCCTCCCAAAGGGATCCAGCCTCAAGCGAAATTGGTTTAGCTGTAAGGATGGGATTTCAGCAGTAGGCAGAGGATGGAGAAAATTTGTTCTGCCCTGAAATCAAGCATCCTCCCCCGCCCCCATCTGCCGCCCACATCCCAGGGGCCTGAGCACCAGGAGCCCTCAGAACCCACAGGGGCCAAGGAGTTGTTCCTCAGCAGGGAAGTGTGTCCCGGTTTCATAAGCTCTGCTGTCACTGTTGGTTTTTTTGTTTTTGTTTTTGTTTTTCTTTTTTATTCTTAACAGTTTTGGAACAAAGAGCAAACATTTTCAACATTTTCACTTTGCGCTGGGCCCTGCAAATTAGGTAGCCATTCCTGACCCTTGCCCGCCATTAGTCAGTCGTGCTAAGAGGGGCAGATGGCCAGCTTCAGAGTGTGGCCATGGGGTCTTCCCCATGGCTCTGAGTCTGGGAAGCTGAGCTAGTGCTCCGGCCACCACACACACACAATTGCCTACTCTCAGATCCCTGTTTGCAACCCAAAATGGCTAATGGAAGAATTTAGTCTTCAGTGAACTCCTTACACAGGAGAGATGCCAACTTCCTTCAAACAAAAATAGAAAACCCTAATACGCAGGCAGTCTCTCTTGGCCAATGGAAGAGCTTTTTTTAAAAGGCACTTCTCAAGGGGCAAAATTAAGTCATCTCCATCTGAGTGGTCTTATCAGGGCTAATCAAGAGAATCGGTCTTTCCTGTAGCTGTGCCACAGCTTCTGCTGGCCGAGCAGGGGCTGCACTGGTCAGTGCAGTGGAGAAGGAGGTCCCCTGGGATGAGAGCAACTCAATCCTCGGCTGTCTAGACGGCACAGAAATAAACAAAATGAGGGCTGACATGGAGCCAGATTGTGAGGCAGGTGAAATGTATTTCTGCTCTCCTTTCTCTCCTCCCCCCGCCCCCCCGCCGCCAACTAGTTGTCAGCCACTCAGGGCCTTGGTGCAGCTGTCCATCTGCTGGAACTCTACTGCAGAAGGAGACCCTGCTAAGCATGGCAGCCCCCTCCGTAGCCCAGGCCCTACCCTCTCTTGCATTCCATATCTCCCCAGCCTCCAGGTCCTCAATGTGGCTGTTTTTGGTCTGGCATTATGGAGAAAAGCATTCTGATTCAATTGATTTACACGAATTTGTGAATAAATGACAACTCTGACAAAGCTGCTTTCATTTAAAAAGGAAGTGTCTTGTTCTCTGATTGGCATACTCTTCGGTAGTGGGACCAATGGAAGGATTTCAAGCAACAGAAAGGTGCAGGGGATGCTACTGCTCACCTGTTCTATTTAGCCTTAAGTGGGGATGGACTTCGAAGTCTTCATCACTTCTTGGTTGATTTCAGTTTCTAAACCTTAGGGCTAAGGTCCTCTCGCCCTTTCAAAAGTAGCAAGGGTGGGGGAGTGGGGATAGGTTTGGGCTGTGGCTCAAGGTACCACTCCCAACCCCCCACGCCAGACTAGTTGAGGTCCCAGAATGCACCAGGCTCTTTCACACCTCGGCAGGTCTAGTTCAAGATCTTCCCTCAGCGTGGGGTGCCCTTCACCGTTTGTCTGCCTACTAATCTTTCAAGTAGGACATCTACTAGGAAGCCTTTTCTTCTGGCCTCTCCACACTTCTCAGTTGACCAAGGCCTCTTTGGTCCCTTCACCTTTCCCAACACAAATGGCTATCACTGGACTATTCAACTTGACCGCATTTGGCTGTTTACATTTACTGGCCTGTAAGTGGCTCGAGGGCAAGTGCCCCGTGTGACCTGACAAGCACCTGTGAACAAATGAAATCAACAGACAATGGGGTATCCTAAAAGGTGAATGCACTAGGAGTCTGAGCCTGTGTGGCTGTCATAATTGTGATAAACAGATTTGCAAGCTGTAGGGCCCAGTTTTGCATCAGTCAACTTAGGCAGGGGTTGCATGGGTGCCTTCACTTCCTTTACAAGGATTTCATCCAGGTAGAACTGATACTGGGGTCAGTGCTCAGTGCTGTGTCACTCACCCTCTTTTAAGAGATGCCATCAGCAACTAACTCTCTTTCTGCACAATGACTAACAGTACCCCTCCAAAGTCACAATCTATCATCTGCCCCTGCAGGCAAAGGCCAACTAAACAGAAGCTGACAAATCTAGTTAACTCTCTGGCGAGTGGCCTTTCATCCCAGCCCAAGAAGTTACAGATCTCCAAGCTTTCATCACATTGTGGTCCTGCAGCCCGAGTAAGCATCCTGCCTTCCTGGAGGCCCCAATCAATACTCTGCCCTCCTCTTAGAGCCCAGACACATCAAAAGCAATAATGCCTGATATTTAATCATTTCCCATTAAAATGCAAGGCTCTGTCTCCAGGCCCCCTTGACAGTTTAATTGTTTTAAAATGTCTGCAGAAGCCGATGTAAAGAGATTTGTAGTACATGGTTTACTTGCTGTGCCATCACGGCCTCTTGGCTAATTAATAAGAGCATCTTGCTGCAAATTGGGCATCTTGTCTGCACTGATGCCTAACGTTAGGGAAAAGTCATGGGAGAGAGAAATTTATGGGAGTAAGGACAGATATATTTTTCATTAAAAAGTACCAATGATTTGAAATTTTATGCCCACACGAAACCCTGCACGTAGATGTTTAGAGAGGCTTTATTCACCATTGCCCCAAACTTGGAAGCAACCAGGATGTCCTTCAGTAGGTAAATGGATAAATAACCTGTGGTACATCCAGACAATGATTAATCATCACTAAAAAGAAATGAGCTATCCTGCCACGAACAGACATGCAGGAACGTTCAATGCATATGACTAAGTGAAAGCAGCCAATCAGAAAAGGCCACATGCTGTGTGATTCCAACTCTGTGACATTCTGAGAAAGGCAAAATCTGACGACAGTAAAGTGGTCGCCAGGGACTGGGCAGAAGGGATGAACAGGCAGAGCACAGAGGATTTTTAGGGCAGTGAAAATACTCTGTATGATTCCATGATGCGTACATGTCATTATACATTTGTCCAGACCCACTGAATGTGTAACACCAAGAGCCAGCCCTAACCTCAGCTACGGACTTTGGGCGATTATGATGTGTCACTCTAGGTCCATCAAGTGTAACAAGCGTACCACTGTGGTAGGGGATGTGGATAATGGGGAAAGCTGTCTGGGGGAGGGGACGGGGTATATGGGGCGTCTCTGTAGCTTCCCCTCAATTTTGCTGTGAATCTAAAACTTCTCTAAAAAATAAAAATGAAAAGTACTGAGTACGCAGTATGTTCCGGGAGTGCATGTTTTCTCATCGAATTCTCAGGACAACTTGGGAAGGTTTTCTTTGTTGTGCTTTATGTAGATGAGGAAAGTCAGGCCAAGAGTGGTGAAGTTCCTTGCCCAAGGTCACATAGCGGGCAGCTGGCTGGAATCCTGGCTTGCTTGGTAGTTAAACTGGATACCCTTTATGGCTTCTCCCGAGCCAGAGTTTTCATGACCGCAAGTCCCTCCTCCTCCATAAAGCATTCTCCAGTGCATCGAACTGCTTGAAGTCCATCAGCAACTGCCCATGTCTCTCATTTCCCACGATACTAAAGAGGCCCAGGAAGGAAAGGAAATGCCCCACAGGCTGTCCCCACCCCCCACCCCCGCCTGCAGTCAAAATATAGAAACGGCTTCACTGCTGTCAACTGCCAAGGGCTGCACCTCCCTGTCAATTTCTCTGAGTGCAGCAGGGGCAGAGAGGCAGCCAGGGAGATGCACGCCTCCCTTACCCCCGTGAACACAGGAGTCAGCTTCAATAACTGCTCATTGTTTATTCTGCCCACCGCTCAAATCCCAATCAGCACCTGCACCGCCCTTAGGTACAAAAGGCGCAGATGACGCCTTGGCCACTCCCAGGAACGCCGCCTAATCGAGTATTTTCATGTAACAGTCACAACTGTGCAAAAAGCTAGGTGGTCGGATTGGGGGCGATAATCCTCTCTTCATTGGGCTACTGTAAGAATTAGATGAGAAATTCACGTAAAGCGCTTAGGGCTGTACCTGGCACACTGTGAGTGTTCAATGAAACAAGGTCTCTTCTCTTCCCCTCGGTCCCTTCTGGCCCATTTACTTGTATCCCCTGTAATCTCATCATTATCCTTGCTGACATTTTTGGCAGCATTTTTACGGAAACTGATCAATAAACAAGCAACCCATGAACACTGACTGAATCCTTACACTGTACCTTTGCCACGTGCAGGCGACACAGACGGAAAACACACATGTACACACGGAGTTGAGTCCAAAAGGATGAATACAATTTGAAACTATCACTCAGCATCCAAGGCCATCACGGATATGCTGAAGGCAGAAACTGGAGCTATGATGTTGAAAACAAGATTTGATTTGCCTAAGTCACTGGTTATACAAACTACAGCTTCTCAAATATTGATTATGCTGTCTGTGGTCCCCCATTACGGTCTTGTAAGAATCAAAACTGAACTACTGCACACAAGCTGGCACTGCTGTCTATGTGCTCTTAGTAACAAGAGCTGGCTGATACCCCATCTCGGACACTTGGACGGATCTTCTTCTAGAATAGTCTATTCTATGTCAGGGTTAAAAGCAACATTGCACATGCTTTGTTCTGCTCGATTCTGCTTCTGACATTGTAGTAAATAACACCTGAATTTGTCAATGAACAAATTCCAGATATACCACAAATCATACATTTTTAAACTTCATGCCTGATCTTTTAAAGGTGCTCCGGGGGGGTGTGTGTGTCTGTGTGTGCGAGCACACACATGCACGCATGAGCAGACAGGCACACATGTGCATCTCATTAGCAGGAAGACTTGTTCCAGGCATACGTGATTGTGAAGCATGATGGAAGAGTTATTCATTTCTTGCAAAACTGTATGCAATGCAGGGAAAATAGAAAAGTTATCTGGTTTCTGCAGTTTCTCTCTGAGGGAGAACAAATTAATGAAGTGTTCTCTTTGTGTTCATAGCACCCCCTGGTGGAGAGCTAGCATATTTTAGTTGCATGCTAATCCTCCCTGCTTCAATGATTTTTATTTTCCTCTCAAGATTTTATGGAGGGAGGGAGAAATTAAATATTTTGACTTTTCTAGATTCAGATCTCATGACAATAGGAATAAATGATAGTCCTCTTCGTTCACTTATTCTGAACATTCTCTAGGCTGAATTTAAAATTAATGTCAAATACTTATTTTAGGGAAACTTCTTTTTATTCACCACACATTTCCTGAGTGCCTATTATTGTGTGCTAGGCCTGTTCTGGGTGCTTGAGACACTACAAGAAGAAGCCCGGGTCACTGCTGGGGAGGAGCTTGTTCACAGCTGAGAGGAACCTTGGAAGGTCATTTTCAAAAGCACAAGATTGAGAGGCTGAACCGGGTCTGGTAAAACTCACAGACAGTGAGCAGGAACTAAAGAGGCTTCATAGGAAGGTGACAGTTTACCTGAGCATTGACAGTTGAATAACTGTTCGCAAGGCAGATGGGGTTGGTAAGGGAGATAAGGTATTCCAGGTAACATGGGCTGCAGTGTGTGGCATGTGCAGCAGGGGGAGGGTGTGGACACAAGACAGGGAGCTCTGGTAAGTGATACAGTGAGAGATGATGAGGGTAGAAATTGAAGTTGTAGGTTCCTTCTGAAGACCCCACCAAAGCCTGGATCATTGTCTATATTAGAAAACAAACAAACAACCCCACCCCCCCAAAAAAAAACCCACAACAAAACAAAACCGTAGTTCTCTTCACTACAAAACAATTGATTCTTGGGTTGGGGGAGGGAGCAGGCAGTGATTACTTCAAATAGTCATCTAAGCTGCTCTTCGATTTGGCCAACACCAGGCAGATGGGCTCCATTCCATCCGTAGATTTACAAGAAAGTGAAACCAAGTCCCCTTAAAACCAAGTTCTTCTGCCGAGTTTATGATTAACCTCTCTACCCAAAACATTATTCCATTTCTTGCCCCACCTCTGCTCTGCTCAGGATTGAGAAGAGTCAAAGAAAAGGAGGGATTGAAACTGAGCAGGACCCTGTGGGGTCCTCCCAGGTACAAAAGCTTTTCCATGTCCCTGGTTTTTTGCTTGTAGGAAAAAGGCTTCAGCCTCCTAGACCTTGCCTGAGTTCCAAAGGACAGATTCAAACAGTTATAATTAGAGGAGTGAGGGAATGCAGGAAGAAACATAGTGCAGCGATGGGGCAGGGTCCTAGTTCCTCCTGAGGGGTGTGCAAAACAATCTGATACATATCTCTGAGTTCTTCTATGGAACTAAGACCCCCGCCCAGGTGGAGGAATGGTAACTGCAGGCTGAGCACAAGCACATGACCGCAGATGGGTTAGAATCAGAAGGCTGATGACTGAGATTCCTAAAACACCACCCTCTTACCTCACCACCAACCAAACAGAGGAAGGCCACATACCCTACAGCCTGCTCCCCACCCACCACCAAATTTTGCATATAAAAACTCTTTCCTGAACACAATCAGGGAGTTTGGTCTTTTGGGGCACAAGCTACCCATTCTCCTTGCTTGGCCCTGCAATAAACCTTTCTCCGCTCCAAACTCCACTGTTTCAGTCTGTTTGGCCTCACTGCGCATCACGGCGAAGCAGTGAAGAGCACGGGCTCCAGGGCCAACATACAGAGACCTGAGTCCTGGCTCTGCTCTTCACTCAAAGCTATGCTTCCTTTGGCCTGTTTCCTCATGTCTCTGAGTTTCAATTTCCTCCTCTGTAAAATGGATGTAATAATTGTCCCTATCTCTCAGGGTGGTTATAAGAGCTCGATTAGGTAATGTATGTAAAGCACTTATCACAGTGCCTGGCACATAATAAACAGTTGATAAAGGTTAATGTACTTCCCCTTTCCCTTTCTCATTCAGCGGGCCCAGGGAAATGAGTCTTTTGTAAGATGCCAGGTATGCAAGTCCCATAGTACCTGCCTCGGGTAGTCTACCTTGGGCTGTCAGGAAAACCTCTATTTGAAAGGTATCTGATGAATTCAGCAGTTTGTTTCCTTCCTAACTAGGACAGACTCTAAGCTCCACAGGGAGAGTTGAGAACAAGCCAGGCTCTCTTGGTCCAGAGAGCCTGGTCTGTATACCTGCCAATTCTTACTGGAAAGCATGGAGCCTGGAAAAAAGGCTGGCAGCAGAATCCTATGGGATTTCTAAGTCAGCCAAGAAAGAGACAGGTGAACAGGAAAAGGCCCAGGCAAGATATGAGGACAAGTGGATGTGGCATTACTGGGAGCCGATGCAGAGAGGGAGACAGCACGGCTAGGCATGGAGGAATTCCTTGGGTCAAGGTGTGCCTCCCACAGTGGCTTTTTACATGACTCTCCCAGAGTTACACTCCTAAGAGTGAGTCCTCGGGAACAATAATCTGACCAAGACTCTGACTGAAAAGATCCTGTGATCAGTAAGTTTGGATAAGGCTGTTCACCATGCCCTGCTCTTGGGAATTCATATTATACATTTGGATGGCTGAAGGTTCTCATAAAGAAACCTATTATCTGTGAGAAACTCTGCGTTAAACATACTACTTTGCCCGCAGAATCCTCGATTTCCCACAATAACTACTAATGTTCCTTAATACTAGTGTTTAGTGAAAAACAGAGGACATGCTGGGCTAACATCTCCATGGCCATGAGCCTCTTTGCCAGGGTAGAATCACTCAGGGCGCCCCTGTGAGTGGCTCCAAGGGTTCTAATCCTACACTGGCATTGTATTCTCCACCTATGCATCAGATGACCCTAGAGGGATGGGGTCGGAAAGTGGCCCTGGATGGGGCTGCCTCCACAACTTCTGTTATTTCTGGTTTCAAGGTGAGGGCTCCCTTAAGGAGGTTTTGAAAACCTGGTACCCAGAAAACAGTAAAACTGAAGCCCTTGAAGAAGGCAGTCCACTTGACCTAGAAGCAGTGGAGCTTCTGGGCCGGCCACAGTGATTCTAGGCTTCTGAGGTAATGAAGGGTTGGAAAAGGGAAAGAACTCAAATTTATCATTTCTCCAGTCCAAGGGTTCTCTGTCGGCCCACCTGCCCCCATACTCCTCCCGCAGCAGAAGCTCCCTCCTTTGACACGCAAGGTAACAGAGACTCAGGAAGTTTGATCACAGGTTGAGGTTACAACCAATCCTGCTGCTTTTGTTTCAAGGCGATTTAAATATCGTGTTTCAGACTTCCTAGGTGGTGCAGTGGTTAAGAATCCTCCTGCAAATGCAGGGGACACAGGTTCAAGCCCTGCTCCAGGAAGATCCCACATGCCATGGAGCAACTAAGCCCACGTGCCACAACTATTGAGCCTGTGCCCTAGAGCCCCTGAGCCACAACTATTGAGCCCATGTGCCACAACTATTAAAGCCCACACACCCAGAGCCCGTGCTCCTTAACAAGAGAAGCCACCCCAATGAGGAGCCCATGCACCGCAATGAAGACCTAACACAGGCAATAAGTAAAATAAATAAATAAATTAATTAATTAATTAATTTAAAAATATCATGCTTCATGGAATTGCACAAAATTTTGATAACCTTGGGATGTGATACTTGCTGTGGACTGAATTGTGCATCCCCCCCAGAATTCATATGTTGAAGCCCTAGCCCTCAATTTGGATACAGGACCTTTAGGGAGGTAATTAGGGTTAAATGACATCACAAGGGTGGGGTCCTAATCTGACAGGACTGGTGTCCTTATAAGAAGAGGAAGAGACACTCGAGCACTCAGGAAATCTCTTTCTCTCTTTCCCATCGCCCCTCCCCCAAGACTATGTGAGGACATGGCGAGAAGTTAGCCATCTACAAGCCTGGGAAAAAGGCTTTACCAGAAACTGACCATTACATCACCCTGATCTTGGACTTCTAGCCTCTAGAACTTTGAGAAAATAAAATTCTGTTGTTTAAGCCAGGGTTTCTGGTACTTTGCTATGTCAGCCCTAGCAGACTAACGCAGTACCTCTTTCTTCTAAAGCATGTATAATTTTGCATTTCTTTTCCAAACAACCCCACCTAGAGGACAAAATAGTCCAAATTTGTTACAACTATATAATGCTTTGTAACACTTTAAGATGCAACCAGGAGCAGTTTAAAAACGGGAATGGAATTTTAATGAAATAGAAATGAGGCAAAATCGCAATGTCCAAATGCAAAAAGTGAAATCAGAAAATGTTTACTGAATAACTAATCTATACCTGGCTCTGTGCCTGACTATAATAGGTGGCTGAGGTGGGAAACACGATGTCGAGTAAAATCTAGTCCCTTCTTTCAAGGGATTCTGCATTTAGTGGAGGAGATAGAGAAATAAACAGTTGTTTAAAAAGCAAAGGAGAACTTCTGTGTTAGAGAGGAGGGACGTCATTGGTTGGGGTTTGGGAGGTTGCAGTCAGGGAAGGCATCCAGAAGAGGTGATATTAAGTGGAAACTCGAAGCAGAAACAGGAGGCAATCAGGTGAAAACAGCAACTGCTCTAGGAACAGGCAGAACCCAGAGGCATCATACAAAGTCTTTACGCTAAATGAGCTCTTAGCTCCCAGGAGAGAGTGACAAACATACATATAATTACCTTACAAGGCAGTAAATTTAATGACAGAGACGTGGCACAAAGCATTAAGAAAGCACAGAGCGGGGCACCTACCAAACCTAGCCTTGGGGGTGGTCAGGGAAGCCCTTCTCAGAGCAGGTGGTGGGAGCTAAGTTTTGAAGGCCAGTGGTCATTAGTCAAGTGAGTTGGGAGAGAGTGGGAAAATGTGTGGGGATTAAGAATTCGGAGCAGAGAGAACAAGTACACAGACATACAGGCTTGAGACGATCGGACCCAGTTGAGAAATGCAGCCAGATTTGTAGGAGTGGGATGAGACATGAAGATATGAAAGCTGCTAGTAGGCTGGATCACGTGGCACCCCATGGACCACAGAAAGGGATTTGCTACAATCCTGTATTCCCCAGGGGAAATATGCAAGCATTCTAAGTGAGGGAGAGACCTGACCCAGCTGGCATTTTAGAAAGAGCTCAGTGGCTGCAGTGTGAAGACTAGTGTGGTGGCTGCAAGTACAAGACTAGAGGCAGAGGATAACATCTGAGAGGATGTTTATCCAGGGAGCAATGTCAAGAGTCTAAATTAAGGCAATGACACTGTGAACAGAGAAAAAGCAGACATCGGAGTCACTGTGGGTGCAGAATTGATAGAACTTGGTTATGGGCAGGAGATGGAAGGTAAGGAAGAGGCAGGTGTCAAAGAGTACTCTAGGGTTTCTGACTTGGGCAACTGGATGGTTGGGATGTTGTCGTTCATCAAGATAGGAAACCTTGGGGAAATTCCCTGGAGTTCAGTGGTTAGGACTCTGCACTTTCACTGCTGAGGTCCCGGGTTCAATCCTTGGTCGAGGAACTGAGGTCCCACAAGCAGTGTGGCACGGCAAAAAAAAAAAAAAAGGGAATCTTGGAGTTCATTTTCCCAATTTTCTGTTTTTACAGGTGAGGAAACTCAACTTGCCCAACATCATTCAAAAAGTGAGTGAAAGCTGGAACTACAAGCCAATATTTTCTGATTCTTTGCCAGCTGTTTTGTGTGTTCATATGCACATATGCACACATGCACAAATTCAGTTTTGGATATGCCTGAGGGGCAGTGGAGATGATCTAGAATTAGTAGGTCTGGGATATGGAAGAACGGCCTGGATTGGAGATAGAGATTCTGAAGTGAAGAGCAAGGAGACAGTAACTGCGGTCCTGGGGGGTAGGGTAGATGAGATGAGATGCCCGAGGAAGGATGCATAGAGGGAGATGAGAAGGAGGAAGAGGAGGGAGTGATGGACAGGAAACAGCATTTTTATACTAGCATCTTTTCTTCAGTTTTCGTAACCTATATTATTGAAAGGTACCACTTTTGGAGATGTGCTTAAAGAGAGTAACCACTTCTTCCCTTTTTGCTTTTTTCCATGTCCATTAGCAGGAAATTATGTCCACAAGTTGCAAGAGAATTTTTCAATAGGAACAGATCCTACATCAAACCCTATGACAGAACACATTGTTATCAAGTAGAATATGTGAGGGGTATCCATGGTCAAAAGTAATGGTGTCATGAGGGTGCAGCCTAATTAATGGCATCTAAGAAGTGCGGCGCTAACCATGTCTGCCACTGTTATCATCAACATCATCAACAAAGCAATTATTATTTACATTTACCAGAATAGTTATTCTTCACAACCACCTCAAAATGCAACTACTATTAAGTTATCCTATTTCATGAATGACAAAATGAAGGCCCAGATTATGGACAGCAGAACCTGCTCAGGTTCACACAGTCAGTAGAAGAACTTAGACCTGAACACATTGAATAATTCAACAAATATTATTATGAATTGAGCACCTATGATGTGGGGAGAACATACTGGAACTTCAATGATGTGTATTTCATTCATCCTTTTTTATTCATATGCTTGTGTTTATTTCACAATATATTTAGAATGTAATTAAAATATATTAGTAGACAGGTACATATACATAATTTGTACATAAACAAATATGTACACTCAGGTAGAGGTGTGTGATCAAAAGGTTTATAGATGACCAGTGTAGAGACAGTGATAAACAAAACCTCACTAGCCCTGACCTCCTAGAATTTACACATAACACTGTCTGTCTCCTGAGCCCATGTTCCCCGAGTCTCTCTATTTTATACCACTTTGAAGTACACAAATCCTCTGTATTGTTTGGACCAAAGCACCAAGCATGGATTTAATTTAAAATAGAGTTTTGTGAACAATTTATTTTCCAGACATTTATCCTCGGAGGCTATTTCTCATTGTCAGAAAAAATCAGAGGTATCTATGTTCGAATCAGCACCTTCCATTACTCATTTTTATCGATGATGATTTTTTTTTATAGTTGAAACATGAAAAGAATTTTAAAATTTGAAATACGTACCCAGATAACTGACCATATTACAGGTTAGCTTCAATTTTCACACATTCCCTAAGCATTATTTTGCTTTTATATATTGAATCCATCCATTCTTTCAGACATTCATCAGATATTTCGAGCATCCAGGGTCCCCAGCACTGTTCTAGGCACTAAGGAATTCAACTTGTATGCCAGCATCTCTACAATTTTTGTCTTTTCCAAAAGCTAAATGCTAGAGAGAGCTTTACTTATGTGAAGTGTTATTTTTTCCCTTGCTCTGAGTTACCCAGCCACCTACAGCCAAACGAAAGCCCTGTCAGGTACTCAGTTTTAATCGTCAGATAAGAACAGAGCAAATATGTAGGAATTTATTTTATTGATAAAAATGAAGTCACAGTTCCAAAAGTGGTTTCCCTTTTGATAGCTGTGAGCTGCGCTTTGAAAGTTTAGACTGCAAAGATCAGGATGCGTCTGAATTATCAAGCATCTGCCCCGTCCCTATGTTAGAGTTTCAAGAGAGCCTAATTCAGCTAAGAATCAACAATGCCAAACGGTAACATTCCTGGAACCTCTGAGACGAGACTATGAATCCTATAACCATCCTGACTTTCTAGTTGTGTGGCCAAATCTGGGCACTATTTGAGTCTAAGATTTAACTCTGTGAAAGTAAACTCTGCTTGCATGAAATGTCTCAAGTTGAGCTCAGAGTTAAGCTCAGTGATACAATATGGTGACAGGATTGAGATGGCTGGCTGCTGGACTAGGCAATTAACAAGCATACTTCAGTCTGTTCAGTAGTGGTATTCTTGCTGACTTAATCAAAACTGATCCGATACTAGGCTTCTAACTGTACTCTTTTGTTTGACTGAAGCTGATGAATGTGTTTGGGATTGGTTGTGTCTTGCTGCTCTGAATAGCTAACAGATTACTTCTCACTCTCGTTATCACCACCATTACCATCGCCACCAACAAAATCATGCTGCCAACACATAAATGGATTCAGATTATGAGACTCACAACTGAAATAATGCCAACGTCTTCGATCACAGCAGTGACAAGTGGCTCCCAGTTTAAAAATCTATTTTATCAGCATTTACTATGTACATGTAATAGGTTGCTTACCCACAGGATTTTACTTTATCCACTGGAATTTTGGATAAAGTTACCTTCTTGTGTTTCTTCTAATGAAGGATCATGCCAAACAGATTTAAATGTTCACGGTCTGCTTAAAACTAGAGACAGAATTTCCAGTAAGATGGATGTGGTGTGATACAGCACATGTAGATAATCGGCACTAAAGCATAGGCTCTGTGAGCACAGGGACATTTGTTTGGATTCCTGTCATGTCCTCAGTGCCTCACAGAATACGGGGCACATGGTAGGTGCTCAATAACTATTTTTTTTGAATGAACGAATGAATACAATTATCACAAAGAACGTCCACTTGATTAACCTGACTCCTTCCCCTGTCCCCTCAAGGCAGATAGAGGAGTTTCTTTCGGTTTCATGAATCAGCCATGCTCCCCCTCCCACTGGGACTCTGCATCTTTTGTTCCTGCTCTGTGGAATGCTCATTTCCAGAAAATTAACCCCTTGGTTCCCACCCCCCCCCATTACCTCACCAACTTAACTGCCCTGACACTGCTGTCCTTAGAAAGGCCTGCTTGCACAGTTGGCCCCTTGGCTGGTGTCTGCAACTCGGTTGGCAAACAGTTCCCTACACTGATATGAAACTTGCACAAAATGATAAATGTGATTCACTGCATTTGAACAATTTCATACAAACAAGGTGGTTGATGCTGAATACCTATCCATTTTCCTTCTGAGTATCTGGAATTTTAGCATGTACCAGGCAGATGGTGCCTACATGAGCAGCCCTCAATAGAAACCCTGGGCACTGGGTCTTTGAGCTTCCCCGATAGACAACCTTTCACATGTGTTGTCACGCTTTTTGCTGGGGGACATAAGCGTGTCCTGGGTGACTGCACTGCGAAAGGATTCTTGGAGGCTTGTGCCTGGTTTCCTCCAGATTTCTCCCCATACACCTTATCCCCAGGCTGACTTTGCCCTGTATCCTTTTGCTGTAATAAATCATAGCCAAGGGCATGACTATATGATAAACACGTCCAATGAATCACCGACCTGGGGGTGGTCTATGCAACTCCCGACATATCTTCTACTATATACTCATCACATTTCATGAAATAAACAATAGCCTCAGATCCACCCAAGACTGTAAGCTCTGTGGGGGCAATAACCTTGCTGGTTTTGTTCACCACAGTATCGACAGCACCTAGCACAATGCCTGGCACACTGTAGATATTTAAAGTATTTGTGAAGGGACTTCCCTGGTGGTGCAGTGGTTAAGAATCCGCCTGCTAATGCAGGGGACATGGGTTCAATCCCTGGGCCGGGAAGATCCCACATGCAGTGGAGTAACTAAGCCCGTGCGCCACAACTATTGAGCCTGCACTCTAGAGCCTTTGAGCCACAATACTGAGTCTGCGTGCCACAACTACTGAAGCCCGTGCACCTAGAGGCCGTGCTCTGCAACAAGAGAAGCCACCGCAATGAGAAACCCACACACTGCAACAAAGAGTAGCCCCCAATCACAGCAACTAGAGAAAGCCCGCACACAGCAATGAAGACCCAATGCAGGTAAATAAATAAACAAATAAAATATTTGTGGAACACATGAATCAATGAAAGAATAGAGAGCTATGTATGGGAAATTAAAACCTTAAGACTACACGTACCAACTCATTGTTAAAGGTAGAATGATTAAATCCAATATTGGTTCTGATTTTTATACCACAGGGTCCAACAATTTCTTGCAGAATACATGTCTAAAATTATAACAAGAGCTAATTAGAAAATATGATCTAGTAGATTCAGCTTTTTCCTCTTGCCTTTAGCACAGAGCCTGGCATATATAAGACACTAAAATATAGTTATTTAATAAACAAATTAATAAAGATATATATCGAGTTCAAACTCTACAATGAAATTGCTACATTAGTTTGCTCTCAGAATAAGAAATCAGTCTGGACTGTGAAAATCCATTTGTTAGCGAGTCATCATAAATTTGCATTTCTTTTCTGGAAAACTCAGCTGTACTTCATAGACTCACTTATTTGTGGACAAGATTTCTAAGCTTCTAGATCTAACCCATGTATCATAAAAATCCAGAGAGGGAAAGAGCTTACTCAAAGCCTTCACTGTACGAGGAGTGTACGGCAGAAATGAATTTTTACCCCAAATTTCTACATCGAAGTCCTAACCCCTCCAACACCTCAAAATGTGACTCTATTTGGAGGTAGAACCTTTAAAGAGATAATTACATTAAAAAGAAGCCATTAGCATGGGCCATAATCTAAACAGAAAGGTGTCCACAGAAGAAGAGGAATTTCGACACCCAAAGAGAACCAGAGATGTATGCACATGGAGGAAAGTCTGCGTGAGGACACAGCTAGAAGGTGCAAGTCAAGGAGAGAGGTCTTTGAAGAAACCATCCCTGCTGACACCTTGATCTTGGACCTCTAGACACCAGAACTGTAAGAAAATAAATTTCTACGGTTCAAGTCACACAGCCTGCAGTATTTTGTTATGGCAGCCCAAGCAAACAAATACAAATGTCATTCTTCAGATGACAACCTTTGCTACGCACCCCCATCAGACCAGAGAAAAGAGAAGGCAGCTGTCAGTCACAGACTCTGGGAGCCCTGGGCAACTTATCTCTCCCTCCTGCTGCCCAGTCAAATTTCAGGCTGGAGAAGCCAAGCCAGCCGGTGGGGGCTGGAGTGGGGGGCGGGGAGGAGCCCGCGTGGGCTGACAGTTTGAAGCAGGCTGCTGGGTGCTGGTCATTAGCAAGCAGGTTCCTGGAGATGGCAGCATTAGCTAATGATTACTCCTTCAGGCAGGACAGCTGCCTTTTTGCTTTTTCCCTAGATTTACAGCAAGGGTAGGATAAGGAATGGATCCAAATAAAGCAAGGACCCTTGCCAGAGCCATATGTTTCTAATCGGGGTGGGGAGCCCTAGTGAAGCTTATAGAATTTCTTTCTCTTGGCTAATTTCAATACCCGCCATGTCCCATCCCAGCCCTTTAGCAGAGCACAGCCTCCACGAATGCCAGGCTGCCTGGGGGATAATTATACCATCGCATCACTCAGTGTGGGCTGCAAATTTCCCATTCCAATCATCCTGCCCATTCTCCTACCCTCCCCCCAGCCCTCCTCCCTGCTACCTCGGGGCAATGTGCCATGCATATTTCTGGCTCCAGGCTTGTGTTCCCACTGTATCCTCCATCTGGAATGCCCCCCTTCCCTTTGTCTAATTCCAATCCTTTATCTACTTCTAGGCTGAACTAAGCCCCTGCCATCCATGATGCCTTCCTCGGACACCACGATCTGCAATCAGGTCTCTCTCCCTGAGTCACAATAATGCGGTGTGATGAGCGTCCTATAACAGAGCCATATATGAGAAGCTGTGAGATGGGAGCAGGGGGTTGCTGGGGGCAGGACACAGAAGCTAGGAGAAACAACCCTGTGTGTACACCTAGAGTGGCACTTACTGGCTTGGCACCTGATCGCATGCTGCCCTAGGAACAAGTATGACATCATGCTTTGCCTCCCAGATCACATTACATCTTCTGTATGTTGATCATTGCTACCACTGCTACCTCAGGGCACCCCCTGCCAACACTACCCCCTCCTCATCCCCTCCCCCATCATTTCTGCTTCACCTACCTTGTGTCACTGGCTATTTTCCCAAGCTGCTTACCACTCTCTTAGCTTAGTAGGGGTTGAATATACACGAAGAGGTGAACTTTAATCCAGCATGGCATCTCACTGAGTTTCTGAGAAAAGCTAAAAATAACTGTCTTGTGATTGTTTTCAGTCATCATTCAAATGTCAGGCAAGCACCAGAAGGAAGAGCTAGCTGCTCTCTGCGAACTCTTCTGTGCCTAGAAATGAGCATGAGCCAATACTGAGTTGGCAAAGGAACAGAGGCTGCAGGCCACCAAAAAGTGCCTAATGCAGGATCCCTGACCTTGAAAGGCTCAGATGACTGAGGAGGACCATGTACTGAGTGCTGCAGTGAGGGGTGGGCAAGGAGATCTGGAAGCTAGAGAAGACAGAAGGGGTGGGGGGTGAAGAAAATTGGTTGAGGACCAGCTCTACACCAGGTTCTGCGAGCGCTGCTTGACTCCCATTATCTCATTCAATTCCTTTGGCAACGCTGTGAAATTGGTACCATTACCCCACCCATTTCTGACCTGACAAAAAGTAAGGTTAATTGACTAGCCCAGAACTGCACATCTAAAAAGTAGTGTTACCTTGTAGAGCTAAATCAGACTCCATGTTAGATCTGTTTGACTTTAACCTTTGCTTTTTGTTCCTTTTGTTATTGTAATCATACATGATGGCCTGCCTCAGGGAACGCTGCCCCTCTGCCTGAATGTTAAACTAAAGGGCCTCCTTTCAGCTCACAGGCAGACAACCTGACCCGCCCACCTATGTGAATGGCTGAAATTAACATATCCCCTCAGGGAGGCTGGTTATTCCCAGAGATCTTTTGTAAGACTGATGGCCCTTTAACTTTACTTCCTCACAGCCACTCCCTTTCTGATTCTACAAAACTGGCATCCAGATCCCAATAAGATGGTTTTTTAGGAGACATTAGTCTGCCATCTTCTCAGTTTGCTGGCTTTCTGAATGAAGTCGTATTCCTTGCCTCAACACCTCGTCTTCAATTCATTGGCTTGTTGTGCAGCAAGCAGAATGAGGTTGGATTCGGTAATAGTAGTAGGGGCGAGATGTGAACCCAAATCAGTTAGACTCCAGTGGGCTATACTTTCGACCCCTGGGCTGATCCTACAAAAGCAGCAATGAACACCAATGCCACATAATGCTTCAGCTCTTATACCTTTGGAGGAATAAGAAAGCTGTGTCTGCTCCTCCAAGTCAAGGTGAAGAGCAGGAGCAAATGCAGGAGAAGTCAAAGCCACGCCTGAATGTCACCATCTGGGTACTTCCTCCTCCCATCAGAGCCTGGAGGTCCTTTGCCAGCTGGTCCTCCCTGCTCAATGTAGACACTGAGGGAACTGTGCCAAGAGGTGGGGAAGGGGCTTTCCCTGGGTTCACAAGGCCTTCTCCAAAAAAGGGTTAGGGTCAGGGTTAGGGTTAGGGTTAGGTTAGACCTTTCCATGCACAGTCTTTCCCAGATACAGTCAAGGGAATCAACAGCCCAGAGGCCATCTACTGGGCCCCTGAACTCATCCTGGGTCCTAGTGCCTGGAACCTAAGCTCTCAACTTGGTTCTGGCTCTCAGACCCCCCCTTCTCAGTTACCACCATCTAAAGGCTGAGATGAATGGGCCTTACCCTCCCCTCACACAGGAAATGCAAATCCCCTGGCACAGCACGTGCTCCCTCCTTAAACAGCCACCCCAGGCCTGCCCTGACGCATTCTGTTCCTGCAGTTCTTTTATCTTTGTACCAAGTTTTGATTACAAAAACTCTCTGAACTAAAATCATTTATCCTTGTTAAAGGATGCAGCCAAAATCAATATATGCATTCTATCTTCTATAACAGTCATTTCATATATGCTAATTAA
The DNA here is from genome assembly GCF_030028045.1 of Hippopotamus amphibius kiboko. Taxonomy (NCBI): domain Eukaryota; kingdom Metazoa; phylum Chordata; class Mammalia; order Artiodactyla; family Hippopotamidae; genus Hippopotamus; species Hippopotamus amphibius. The sequence goes on along the minus strand of NC_080203.1, from coordinate 15,255,937 downwards.
ATAATAGATCCACAATCAACTATTTGGCTATTTACTAATGGAAAATAATGAGAGCGGCTCATATGATAAATCCATGCCCCCCTTTTTAATCATCTTGGGATGGTCTGCACTACTTCACTTTAATACAAATGTGCTCACACGCCAGGTCTGCAGGAACAGCAGGCTGGTCTCTTGGCTGCACATTAACTCTTTTTTTTCTTTGGCTGCGTTGGGTCTTAGTTGCGGCACGTGAGAGCTTTCGCTGGGGCATGCGGGATCCTCCACTGCGGCATGTGGGCTTCTCTCTAGCTGTGGTGCATGGGCTCTGTAGTTGCAGCATGCGGGCTTAGCTATCCCAAGGCACATGGGATCTTAGTTCCCTGACCAGGGATCAAACCCACATCCCCTGCACTGGAAGGCAGATTCTTTACCACTGGACTGCCAGGGAAGTCCTGAGGCTGCACATTAACTTTCTTAAGGCCAATGGGTAGTCCCGGGCAAACTGCAGCCCTTTCATAACATGTGGGAATCCAGAGGGTAAAAAGGTTTACTACACACAGCCTGCAAGCAGTTTTCATTGCAGGTTGGTCAAAGTCATTGTTGGCTTTTGGTTCATAAGAAGCAAATTTCTGGTTGACTGAAGATGCTGAGACCAAGGACTTGGGATGACGTCATGAAACTGATGAAACCACTTGAGCTTCAAGATCTCAACACTCCTAAATTCTTGCAATAGATTGGGGACGCTGCAAACACCAACTGTATATTGGTGCCCTGACATCTCCTTAGGGCTTATTTCAAACTGGTCACCTTCCCTGTAAAATGTCATTTATGGCAACTGGCTGAGAAGGACCTATTTATAGTAAGCAAAGCAGGGCACTGCTCCTGCAGACACCTCAAGTGTGCTTTTCTCATCACCTGGTTCTCTGGACTAGCAAACAGGGGAAAAATGAAGTTCTAATATGGGCTGAGGAGAAAGAAAATGTGTGGAAGCTGAGCTTATTGATCCCAAGCCCTGGGTCACAAGGGGAACTGGATGACCTTTAACCCTGCTCTCTGCAGTCCTGCTGGCCTCACTCTGGGGCCTGATCTTGGCCTCCTCATCGTCTCCTTTGTCCTACTTCTTGAGTGCAGAGTGCATAAGTGGAAAGGGTACAGCCTCCAGAGTCACAGAGACCTGGATGGACTCCAGCACATAGGGGCTGTGTGACTTGGAGCAATTATGTCACCTCTCTGAACTTCAGTTCCTCCTCTGTAAACTGAGGTTGTGCAGGGTTGTCAGGAGGCTAAGGGGAGATGATTCAAGTAAAGCAGCTGACACCTAACAAGCCTTCAATGAATGGCAACTGTTTCTGCTAATGCTGAAGGTCAGGATCCTGTGTTTCCCTTCTTCCCTATTGCTAACAATGATAAGCACAGTTACTTCATGAATAAACACAGCCTTTGATGAGTCCTTGCTATGTGCCGGGAACTGTGCTAGGAGTTCTGTATGCCTCTTTGGGGCATGTGAAGATGGGTGGGGGGAAGTGGGGAGAAGATGGTTATAATTAAAAGATCAGTCTGATTCCTGAACTTCTGCCAATCTCAGCAAGCATTATTCATCTTGGAGATGCTCCTGTCAGAGACGCCAAACAACGCACAGTTAATCCATATGAAAGTTATTTGCATCGTAGTTCCCCTAACACATCTGCCCTACTTCAGCAATTCCTCGTGTCCATTTTAAGCTGAACAGGCAGAAAGGTGCTGCTGTGTGGTTTGAATGTCTGTGTGTGTGTGCATGTGTGTGCACACTCATGCCGAAGAGACAGGCAAGGACCAGAAAGACCTTTGTAAGTGACAGTGGTTTCTTTACATTAACTATCCCATTCCAGTGTTGATTCTTGCAAAGAGGGACCAGGCAGCCATCTCAAGCCTACCTGGGTGTTAGCTCCACTTTGCAAGGCTGCAGCCCCCTTAGGAAACTAATATTCCAGAACCCAATGTGGGTGGGATAGGGTCTTGGGGGATGTGGCCAAAACAAAGGAAGAAATTAACAGACAACTCATCGCAGATTATAAGACTGAGGGCTACAAGGCTTGCCTTGGCCCACACCACCCCACCTCATCCTGGCCTCCACTTCAGCTACTGTCAAGGCCTCCAGTTTACCTCCTGTAAACTAATATACTAGAGGGACTTCAGCAAGAGGTCACTGAGTCAGCAGCAGAGCTGGATTAGAACCCATATCTAAACTGTGTGAACTCCGGCCCTCTAACACTCCACCGTAAGTGATGCCTCAAAAGCTACAAGGAAAAGAAATCCTGGCACAATTGAACAAGGACAGGTCAACATGAAAGCTCAACTTTCTTCCAGCTTCTAGGAACATGTGTCTGGACATACATCGCACTATCACAGGCACTGGGTCAAAATCCTGAACATGCAGATTTATGTTCCTCTCTGGCTCTGATCTCAGCAGAATCATCATGTTAAGTGTGCCGGAAAGAACCCCAGGGGATTCATTTAAGTCAACTCAAAGGGCCCTTGCGCATGCTTTTTATGACCCTTGAGATTTAATATTCTCTGCCATGCTGCCTGGTCCTCCCTCACCTGCCATTCAGTTCTTATTAATGATTACTTATGAATTTGACAAAGGTCACAGACACGATTTTTCACTCTCATTACTGAACTCAGACATAACTTTCAAATGAAATAGGACAGCTCTCCCAGAGTTCTGAGCACTTCACCACTTCACCTCAGGGCCACTGAGGCAGCAGGCTGGTCAGGGGTCACACTGCTGTCCATACTGTCAAAGCCGGTGGCAAGTCAAGCATTCAAAAAGCAAATGAACACAGGAGTGCACTTCTGTGTGACGTCTGCCCCACTGCACTTGGGGGCAGGGGCTGGGGCTGGGGCCCTCCACTCTCCAGCATGGTATCTGTCATAAAGCAGCCCCACCATCAATGCCCACCAAGATGGCACCAAGTGTCCTCATATTTATCAAACCCAGAGGGTATTTTTCAACTCCACTTCAAAAGATCTGTTTGCCAGCAGTGGATATTGAGAACCACACTTTGCTCCTGGATATTCCCCCTCTCTGAGCTTTCCTTACCCCACATTATCTTATCTTTCCAGCTTCTCCATCTCCTCTTTTCTCTCCTTGATGGCCTCATTTTCTACTTCAAACTCCTAATCGTTGGTAGTACCCAAGATTCTATCAACACCTCTCCTCGCTTCTTCCTTCCTTTCTCTCTAGATCAGTGTCTGTCCAATGGAACTTTCTGCAATGATGGAAATATTCTATAACTTTGTGGTCCAATATGGTAGCCACAAGTTAGATATGGCCATTGAGCAAGTAAGTATGGCTAGTGGGATTGAAGAACTGAATTTTTCACTTCAATTACAAATAATTTAAACTTAACTAGCCACACGTGCCTATGTGCCTATGTTTTTGGATAGCTCAGCTCTAGACACTCGCATGTGGCAGTCTCATCCCTTCACACAGCTCCAGATAGCACTTCTGCGTTCATGACTCCTCCATGTCCTTTGACTTGATAACCAAGAGTACGTGGAAGAATTTCACTGATGCTACCTTCAATAAAATCTCTACTTACAGGCCCAGCACACACAAGAAATATTTGTGAAATGAGAGTCTGAACAAAGGACAGTGAGTTCATTTTAATTTCACCCATTCTTGTGAGAACTAGATTTTTGGAATGAGAGCAAGACTTTTCAGATGAAGAACAAATGACTTGAGCTGGCTGTTGAAAGACAGAACCTATGCTCTTCTCCAAATGTATCCCATTCCTTCATCACCTGTAGTACAGGAAAAGCTCAGATTCTGTCCTCTGAGGAGGCAGTGTGGGGTTGGGGTTAAGATCTTGGTATCTGCTGTTGGACTCAGTATGAATCCTGGCTCTACTACTTACAAGATGTAAATGTGGGCAAGTTACTTAACTTCTCAGTGCCTCACTTTCCTCATTATAAAATGGGGATGATAATCATAGCACTTACTTCATGGACTTACTGTGAGGATCAAATGAAATAACGCAGAAAAGTGTACCTAATGCAATGTCTGGCAGAGAATAATGGTAATAATAGTAGCTAAAATTGACGTGGATCACAAGCTTCCTGAGTTCACTCAGTGTGCCTTAGACATGGCATCCATTAGGAAGTCCAGGTCTAAAATGAGGGCCCCCTTAGGGAGGTCCTCCAAATCTAGACACCTTTAGTAGCAGAACTGCCTAGTAGGCCTCGTCCTGTACACTCACTTCTGGAGTACTCTCAGTCCCTGGGTTTCCAAGTCTCATAAGGTTGCTCACAAGTTAATAGAATTGTTTTTATAGCTGACTACAGAATTCTGGAAGATATTCTGGGTTTATAAAGGGATAGTTCCCAAAATGGTTGAGTTTTTAAACATATCTCATAACTAGAGACAATAGAGCCCCATGCTTGGCTTACAGCCATCTTGGGGAAAATATGTACATGTATATATAATGCACAATACAAAACAGATATGTATATATATGTTACATTGCATATATATATATTTTTTTCTAGGTTCACTAAATTTATTTCAAACATCATAAAACGTTTCTTACAAAAGAACATTACATTCTGCACACTGCTCTGAATAGATGGCAGGGACGTATGGACTATTATTACTTTTCCTCCCTGTCCCACCCCTCCAAATGTTACAGGGACCACAAAGCAAAGTGTTCACAATAATCACATGGGGGGATTTTTTTTCAACCACCAACAGTGAACAAAAATTAAAATTCACTCACTCTGCTGCTGTTTCAAAATTTCAATGTTAGTTTTTGCACACCCTCCCAGACCCCCAACCCTGTTTGTAAAGAACTAAAACATTATACCTGCTGAACAGCAAAGATTTCACTACCCCTCAAATGCAGAACACCTATGAAGCAGAGGAATGTTGGCTTTTTAAACAGAAGCACATAAAAAAAAAGAAAAAAGATGCAGGACTCCTTCAGTTCTTCACTAGTCGTAGAAAAACTTTCCAGAATACTGCTTCACACTGTTCTGCAGCAAATACTGTGCATTCTGTACCTGGTCCTGTGTTCCTGTAATGCTAATGATCTGATCTTTGGACCCTTCTAAAGGCTCATCAATTTTGATCAAAGCTCCTGACTCACGACGGATTTGTTTAATCTGCTGACCACCTTTGCCAATAATAGATCCAGCCAAATCTTTGGGAATAGTTACTTGTGTAGTAATAATAGGTCCACCAAGATCACCATATGAGCCACGACCCCCTGCATAGGATTAATCATATCCAGAGCCACCCTGTGGTTCATAAGCCATCTGCCACTCTGATGGGCTCCATGTATCTATTGCAGAGTCCCAGGTTTCATCAGCACTGAAACCAACCATGCCATGATAACGGTCCCCAGGTCTTCCTCTTCTGTCATAGGCCATTAGATCTCCTCCTCCAGGTGGTGGTGGTGGTGGAAGAAGAAGATTCTGAGCTCTGCTACCACCCCTGCCACCTCATCCAGGAGGAGGTGGAGGAGGTCCTCGACAAGGGCTCATATCATCATAATCTCTTCTGGATGGAGGCATGGAACGCCCACCCTGACCATGAGGCATTCTATCAAAATCACCTCTTCCCCGCATAGGAAATCCCACGGGACGTCCACGGTGGTCATCAAACATCATTGTAAAACCACCGTAATCATAGGTTTCATCATAAAAATTGGGATCATAAGGCTGAGCACGTCCTTTGATGGGAGACTCTGATATAACATCCAGGGTGAGCTTTATGCACTCTACAACCCTATCAGGGTTTCCTCCAATAAGAACGACTCTGTCAGTGGATTGAGGACAACATTCCTGGAAAAGCTTGATTGTTATCTGAGTGTTCTCTCGAAGTTCTTTGATTTTAGCACCTTTGACCCCAATAATTCCTCCTGTTAGACTCTGATGAATCAACAGTCTCAACTCGCAGTCAAAGTCACTTCCTTTATAGTGTTGGTAATATAAGCTTCCACAGCATCAGATTCATGCGGGAGCTGGCTGATTGCAGTGGGTGATGGCAACTGCAGGCCCTCTTCCAAGGTAGGGATGATTTTCTTCAGAATTTCTCCAATTGTTTCAATATCAGCACTGATACTCAATATGCGCTCGGGGCCACTGCTGTCTCGGACTGAAACACTGGCAATGTAGTCTGTATGGAGAGCCTTAATATTTTTGCCTCCTTTTCTAATCACTGCCCCAGCATTCTTGTTCTGAAGCAGAATGAGTAATTCAACCATCTCATCAGTGTTTCTAGATCTTTTAAAAGCTTGTTCCTCTTCCATATCTTCAGCAGGGCGTTTACCAAATTCGCCATTGGTTTCGGTGTTGGGAAAGGTTTCCTCTGGATGGTCAGTTTCCATTTTCTTGTATTAAAGGAACACACCAATCAGTTATTAAATATATCCTTGCAGGGCAGAACTGAAGTGTTCTGGGCGGGACCAACTGACACCCTAGTGCTGCAGTAGCCTATAGGCCGCAAATAAGCGGGAAGTAGGCAAGACGTCAAGGTTGGTGCAGTGGAGAAACAGAGGATAAGGGCGTCTGTAGTGCTTTCGCCTGGAGCGCCCTCCTCCTTTCTCCATATATATTTTATACAACATACATTGCATAAACATATACATATGTATATATACATAATATGCATATGGATATATATACATATCCTATTTTTCCTGAAACTTGCTTTGAGCCAAGCAGAGGGCTCCATTGTCTCTAGTGCTAGTCTATCTTCCTAGATGTATAATATAAATTGTATTATAAACATCCTATAATATACGTAGTATATATTCTATCTCATACATACATACACATCCTACATAATGGAGGGCTTTCTCCTATTTGAGGTGGTCCTTAATACTTAGAACTCTACCTGGGAACCTCTGTGTCCTTGCTGGTTTGGGGACAGAAACATGGCTCACTCCACGGATATCTGCAGTCCTTCCACATCACATCCACTACATTTGCCTGTGCACAAAAGCATGGCTGTTGTATCTGTAAAGACTGTATCTCTTGCACAGTGTACAAGATAATTGGAAGCTAAGACCTTAAAGTCAACATTTGTTTGGGGAATGAATGTTCTGGTAACAGTTAATTAGCATCCTCATTCATAGTGTTATCCTCGATCCTAAGTCATGAACCTTAACACAAGGGGCTGCTTTGGCGGATACTGAAGAGTTGGCATCCTTCCCTTGATGCACCACCCCATCCCTGCTTTCAATTCACCAGCTGTCAAACAAGGCCTTGCATGCTTTCCCCACATGGTAAATTGCAGTTCTGTGCTCCATTCAGTGCAAAGAATACATCCCCAGCCACAGGAGAGCATGTCACTCTTGCATTTATATACTGGTCAGAAGAAAAATAGAGCTGGAGAAGTGGCCGAATCAGGGCAGCAGAAGTACAGTAAGTGCTCACACCATCAGCAGGCCGCTCTTTAGAAAGAAGCAAGTGGTTACCAGCCAGATACCTTGCTTCCCACCCTGCACCCGAGCCACAGAGGAAAGGAAGACACTGTCTGTTCTTCGGATCCAGTTGTCCCAAACCAGCCTCTTTCCCCCTGCATGAGTACCATTTGCTGACTGCATTTCTAGCTTGCACCGTGAGCTGAGAAGCCCCTTCTTTTGCCCCGGGAGCCTCAGATCCAGGCCCGACAAGGACAGCCCAGCAGTGCAGGAACCAACTATGATTAGGAAGCGTGTCAACCCTGAACCTCGGCCAATGGACTCTTGGCAGCTTTTCCAGATGAAAGCATGTGTAATTAAGCCTCTGATATGCTAGTGGAATAAAATCAAATTCTTTTGTTCTACCTGAAATAAAATTTGGGTATAGGGCAAAGCTCTACTCTTGCTGATGGAAACATATAACTTAAAAAAAATAGTACAACAGTTCCTAGGTGGGCACCCTTAGGCCTGCTGCTGGACCTCTTAGTGCAGCCCCCTGCCATCTGTTGTTGCCTCGCTACAAGTTAAGAATGTTTTTTCCATTCTTAAATGGTTGAAAAAAAATAAAAAAAAAATATTGCACAATACATGAAAACTCTGTGTGAAAGACAAATATCAAGGTCATTGAGCAAAGTTTTACTGGAACACAGCCATGTCCATTTGTTTCTGTATTGTCTGTGGTTGCTTTAGAACTACATTGATGAAGTTGAGTCATGCAATCAGAGGCTGCAAAGCCTAAAATATCTACTGTCTAGCCCTTTATGGAAAAAGTCTTCCAACCTCTTTCTTAGTGTTCCAATAGTCTCTCTTAGAAACTGCTGTTCTTAACTATACCTTTATCTTAAGACTTTTGTAGGGATCAAATTAGATAATGGGTTTAAATGCACCTTCTCGGGGATTGGAAAGGCAACACAGAGATTGGAAGGCAATCTGGGGTCCTATGAGAGATGGCTGCTACTCCTCTTTTCAATCAGTTCCTTCACAATAACAGCAAGGATCTACTTAACACAATGAACATGTACTAAGCTTCTGAATGGCAAAAAAAAAAAAAGTTAAGAACTCAAGAGTTGGAGGGACCTTGCTTTGGATATCAGTTCCACCACTTGCTTAATATGTAAGTTGTATGTCCTGTGACCTTGCTGAACCTCTTGCCTTATCTGCAAAATGAGTTAATAACATATCATCCCACAGCAGTTCATTGTGAGAAATAATTATGTAATAGGGAGGAACAACTCTGATGCCATATTGGATTTATTTCTTTTAGTTTAATCTTTGTTTTCTATTGCATTTAGTATAAGTTAATCACTAAAAGGATGTTGCTTATAGCTTAAAGTATACATAAAAGCCCATCTCCGGGAACCCTGCCTCCCAAGTTTGAGTGTTAAGCTAAAATACCTTTATTTAGCTCACAGGAAACATTCACCAGGCCTATGAATGGCTGCAGGAAAGAAGAAATTAACATATCTCTTTCGGAGTATGGCCAGAACCAGGAAATATTTGCAACAAATTATTGCCTTTTATACTTTACCTCCTCTCCCCGCACCCCCACTCCCATCCCCCGCCTTTGTTCTGTGAAAGAAACTAGCATCCAAACATAGGCAAGATGGTTCCTTGGGACACTAGTTCACCATCTTCTTGGTCAGCTGACTTTCCGAATAAAGTTGCTATTTCTCACCCCAACACCTTGTCTCTCAATTGATTGGCTTGTAGTACCACGAGCTTGGACTCGGCAACAATTAACTATGTCAAAGTGCTTTTTAAATGCAAAAATAAAAATACCTTGCATGTCAGTGTGATGATTATTACATGTACTTTCTCTCCCCTATTCACTTGCTGAGTCACCTCTTCAAAACTGTCAGCTCTATTGAGCATGGCTTCCTCTTACAGAAACTAACTACACATGTTGCGTTTGTCCAGGTAGGATTCTGTGATCATGTCCTCTAGTATATACTCCACCACCTTCTTTGACATGGAAAGTCAGATGCTCTCATCTCACTGGCATCATGCCAGGCACCCTGAACCCATGCCCAACTGTCATACAGCAGAAATAACCCAAGACATATTTCAAAACAAATCAAAGTACACAATGTGAGTTAGAGATGCCCTGAAGAAGATTCCAGAAAAAATGTAACCACATGAAAATAGACAAGTGCTATGTTGTCATGGTTCAGAGAGCTGGTTCAGGAGTCAGATGGACTTGGATTTGAATCCTCACTCTGCCCCTAACAGCTGAGAGGCTTGGAACTAGTCATAATCTCTTTGAGCCTACTCAAAACCCTTCCAGGTCTCCCCATTGCCCCAGAGACAGCATCACCATCCCCAAGACGACTGTCAAGACCCTGCATGATCTGGCTCTTATGCAACTCTTTCTATCCTCAATCCTTCTTAGACTTGTTTCAGATCCATAAATGTTCCATGTTCTTTCCCACCAAAGGGACTCTGCACATGCTATTTCCCCAGCTGGGAATGAAATGCCCACCCCCATTCTACTCTTGCCCACTTCACCTAATTAACACTCATTCATCCTTTTAGGTGTTTGAGGTCTTCTGTTGGTGTTCACAAGTTATTCTGTGAGAACTGTCCCATTTGTAGATGTATTTTTGATGTATTTGTGGGAGGAGGTGAGTTTCATATCCTACTACTCTGCCATCTTGATTCTCCCTCTCACATTCATCCTTCAGACCTTAGTTTGAATGTCACTTCTCCAGAAAGTTCTTCCTAACCCCACCCCCATGTCCACACAACTGGTTTGTGGACACCCCCCCACCCCAACACTGCATCCTGTGCCTCTGCAGACTAGCATTTAACACCAATACTTACATTTTTAAAAGTGTAAGGTGGGTATTACTTGTTAAAAGCCTGTCTCACCCATGAGAGAAAGGATCTGGTCACCATATTGCCTAGTGCATAGATTTGTGTCTGCTACAGAATACTTATTGGATAAACGAATGAATGACTCTGGGATGTGCTCTTTCTTAGAGGATATCAATGTTATCATCTCACAGAGAGGAAAGTTGCAGAAGGCTAACATCTGCACAGTCATCAGTTCACTGATGACAAAAGGACTCTGAAAGCAGGAAGAACCAATTCAGAGTAGCAGTTCCAACCTCCCTGCTGAGATAATTTCAGGGCAAAACTCTTTCTCTGTTGCTAGCCAGAATGCTATTCGAAGCCAAATAATGCAGCCCATGTTAAGGGAATTTAAAATATCTTTTTGACGTTGCACATGATTTATAATGTCTGCAAAGGCAGAGCTGAGATGGCTGATGTTTCCTCATACTGCAACAAAAATAAGGTGTCTACTTTCCCCAGCAGGTGTGTGAATACTGTAAATCCAATTAATGCTGATGAGAGCACGTGCATGCAAAGAGAGCAAAGTGAATGAGGGAGGTTGTTCCTCTTATAATCTTCTCGCAAATTCCCACTGCCTCAGTGAGGAGCAGGCAGCTTCCTTTTCTACCTCTTGAAATGAGAGCAATAATCTCACTCTTATTTTCCATGTCTTTTACCCAAGACACATATAATGGATTTATATCCCTATAAATCCATTTTGAGCAGAGTACACTGAACATGGTGTTCTGGCATTCAACTATGCTTCTCAAACTTTCATGTATGTACAAATCCCCTGGGTACTGTGGTAAAATGAAAATTCTCACACAAGATACCTGGGATCCTTCCTTTCATGCTGTGGGTTTGCAGACCAGACTTTGAGAAGCGAGGTCCTAATGGACACTTTAGTCTTTTTTGGTATCATTGGTAGTAAATGATGTGCTTAATGATCATTCTGATGCCCTGAAGATTCCTTCAGAATCATCCCCAAAAGAGCAGAAATTCAAGACATCAACTTCAAATTTCGGTGGTCAGTGATTCTCCAATAAAGCAACTCTCTGGAAGGCTAAGGGGTGTTTCAAGCTTGGAGCAGGATAGCTACAAGCAGAGGCTCTAGTCAGAACAGACGTGGACATCCTGGTCCAGCCATTTACTAGCTGTGTGACCTTGGCCAGGGCATTTATCCTTACTGAGCATCAGCTTTGTCACCTGTGAAAAGGGAATAACAATTGCTGAGGGAATTTGGAGGATTAGAGAGTAGAGACACAGTACAGAGCCTGGCAGTGATTGTATTAGCACAGCCAAGGGTCATCTCGGCCCCATAAAACCTGGTTGCATTTAAGACCCACGCCTAGCCGGCCAACTAAGCTTCCTCATTGGCAGCTTCCTCTGTGGGAATACCTGCTCAGAGAAGGGGGCTTCCAGAGGGACTGCAAAGCTACAGGGATTTGGGACTTGGTCCATAGCCCTTTGAGATCATGACTGCCATCGGCCCCATTAGGAATAGTGTCATGGAAACCCGGCATCACCTGTCACCCCTCTCCAGTGCCAAGGCTACCCTTTTGGGCCTGGCTATTTAGGTATCTATCATTTTACCTTCAGACACCATTAAACACTTTCTTAAAACTAGAAACAGTCTTCTATGAAATTTGGAAAGTTTTGTAGTTTTTTAGGTATGTATTATCTGATGTATAAGCCCTGGAGTCAGATGGTCCAAACTTCACGTCTGACATTTAGTTTCTTTTAACTTCTATGCTGTTCAGAGTCAGGATAGAGGTTACCCTTAGAAGTGAGTGACCAGAGTGGCTCTTCTTGGGGGTGCTGGTAATGTTCTGCTTCTTCATCTAGGTGGTCATTATTTAGGTGTCTTCAGTGTGTAATCATTAATTATACGCGCCATCTTTTGTATATGTATTACGCTTTACTATAAATTTTAAAACATGCCATTCATATTAATTCATCTACAAAGACTAGGCAATGATGGGAATAAATGCTTTTATGTTCAAAAAACAAGAGTAGGTAGGATAGTTTAAAAAAAAAATCTTGTAAGTGGCCAGTCTCCGTGCCAACAGCCTAGGAGGTGACATCTCATTAATCCTCCCCGTCAGCCCACCTCCTTTTATTTTGGTCTATGTGAAAAAAGGCATGAAGCAGATTGGTGGAAACCTAGGACTCCTGTGGGAAGAGTAGGAAGGACTGCACAGTCTGGGGTCCAGCACAGCAGTGCCCTGACTTGCTTGGTTTGTTTCTGTCCCAGGTGGTGTCTAATTGCGTGACACCGCGGGAGCCAACATCCTGCGTCAGCTGCAGGTATGATTCAGTGTGGAGCAGCAGGACTCAGCTGACTGTTCCCATCCAATAATGCTGTCACCAAGCTTATCCATCACGTAGAGAACAATGATACATACTCAGTCCATGGCCGCTTGGCAAGCAGTCAGAAACGGATCTATTTCATGGTAGTTACCCAGGTTAGGACTTTTCTTCAAGATATGTTTGTGTGGACACAGGAGCTGCACTGCAAAGGAATTATTGGGTTGGCCAAAAAGTTCGTTTGGGTTTCTCCGGAAACCACTGTTTCAGAGATTAGCATTGGTGGTTTTCCAGAAAACTCGAACGAACTTTTTGACCAACCCAATATATATAGTAGCTCTGACAGTAGTGTGCTGGGGCGGTTGAGCAAGTGGCTTTTAGAGTAAGAAGGACTCAGGTTCAAGTCCTTGCTCTGTCACTTACTACCGGTGTGACCTTGCACTAGTTACCTACCCTCACTGTGCCTCATTGTTATTAGAAATGGATCAGGTTGTTACAAGGCATGAATGAGGTAATGTTTGTAACGCGTTTAGACCACTGCCTGGCACAGATTTAAACACTCAATAAGTAATTGTTACTGTCCCATCATCATGCCAGGGACTGCCATGGAAAATCAATGAGATAAAATGTACAAAATGCCTGATACAAAGTGAGTGCTTGATAAATGCTAACTGTGATCGATCATCTCTTCATCTAGAGACCAGTGTTTCAGAGATCAGCATTGGTGTGGCAACATTTGGCCCATAGGGAAGCCAGGTATTTTCCTGATTAGCTGCAGGATAATCTGACTTGCAAATGAAGGAAAGGAAAAAGTGAGTATGAGTTATCGTCCCTGAAAAGGTCTTGCAAAGCCGCCTGGTCCCCCATGCTGCCCCCGGGCAATCAATCATCCGCTTACAGAGAAAGTTGACCATCATTTTTCCTAAGTGTAATCCCTGAAAGCTTACCCTGGATTTCTCTCACTTTATATGCATTCATTTAGCTATTCATTTGCAGGTGTCCTTTAGCACATGATTTCCCCAAACATGTTCCAAAACACAACAGTCTTTGAAAATGTGTTATTCAGTGAAAAAAAGTTATGTGGTCAAATACGATGGAAACTCTGCATACTATACCCCATTTTTGAGATCTGCAACATACATTGGCCTGTTGAGGGTTCTGACAAGTCCTACCATTCATGCAATCACTTGCTCACACATTCATTTAATAAAACATGCACTGAGTGCTTACTGTTTGCCACTCACTATTCCAGGCACTGGGAAGAATAGAGCGAAGAACAAAACCACCCTACAGAGCACTGTTTAAACCAGTGTTTCCCAACTGCATTCTTTCTGTAGAGACCCGCCATGATTTGGCACCTAAACCGCCACTCTCACTACAGCTGACATGAGTATCTAGAATTTCCAAAGCCTGGCATCTGATCTCACACCTCTGTGCATCTGCTTTGCCCTCCTCCGCCTGGAATGTCTTTTCTCCCTTCAAGCCGCTCGTTCCTCGCTAACCCCGTTCTTCCATCTGGATCCTGCTCAAGCCGCAACTTGACTGAAAAGGACTCTTAGTTCATGCCTGCAGGCTGGAAGAGCACCCCTCCTCTGCGCTCTCATCATGCGCAGTGCACACCCCATATCGTGGCACCTTCATAATGATCTTTTTACTGGTCTGTCCTCCACCAGACTCTGCATTCCTAGAAGGAAGTGACCACGCGCCACCCATCTCTGTATTCCCAGAACTTAACTTGTGTTTGGCTCTCTGTATGACTCTGCAGACAAGTGTTAAATGTCTGCGGGAATCAGGGCCAACAGTCTAGTGCCATGCAAATTATTGTCCAAAGGCACCTGCTCTTAGCAGGCTCAGCCTGGGAGGGCAAGAGTTGGCAAGTGCAAGGCACATATGGGGGTGGGGGTGGGGGGGGTGCCCTTTGCTCTAGGTGCAAGGCTTGGGAAGCAGAATAAGAGTTGGACTTCAGCCCCAACTGACCCCTTTGGCCTGGCACCTTTTTGCCAGCAACTCTGGAATGGAAGAATGGGCTTCCCGGCCGGGGTAGGGGACCTTTTAGGGAACATTAGACTGATTGCCCTGCACAGCCCTTTCCGACCTGAAACACTCTATAAGAAAACTAAATAAATAAAGAGACCTTTTATGCAAGCCAACATATAATTAGCACGTGTCCTTTCTCTTGCTTAAATGATTATACAAGTTGGCTGTACTCAGCTGACGGACCATTAACCAAATCGGACATTCTGCTGCTCGTTTGATTCTAAGGAAGTTAAAATTGGCCTTACTGCTGTATTTCATTTATATAACTTGGAAATTATAAATAACATTGAGGACGGTCAGATAAAATATAAGATGCCCAGTGAAATCTGAATTTCAGATAACAATTTTTTTTAGTATAAGTATGGCCCACGCAATATTTGGGATATATTTAGACTAAAAAAAAATATTTGTTGTTCTTTATCTGAAATTCAAATTTCACTAGGCATCCTCTATTTTTATTTGATAAATCTGGCAACCCTATATGTGATGCTCTGCTATAGGATAGTCAAATTTTCCTGGTACTGCACCTTGAGAAATAATTACCGGGCACTTGAGGGCAGTAATTAGTGGATAAACATGGGAACACTCTCTCATCCTTCCCTGTCATTCAGGAAGGAGTAGACAAGGAGAAAGGAGACTATCATGATTCTGGAAGAGAAAGGAAGGGAGCAAACTCAGTTTAAAAGGATTTAGAACATCAAGGTTGGGTTGCTAAATTCTGTGGAGGCTGTGATAACCGATCCCTTTCAAGTGAAAAGTAGAGAAAGCCTTCATTTTTGGCTATTGATTGGTTAGGTTTTGTCTCTGTGCTTTCAGAGAAAATATAAATTGATTTCTTTAAAAGGAAGTTTATCGAATATTACAATGAGGAGAATAAAAGTACCTACATGTCAGGGCTTTAGCAAGAACTAAACCTGATAACACATTTTAAGCACCTAACCAGAGTAAAGGTTCCAGAAATTAGAGCTGCTAATATTATTATCATCTCTATTGCTGGTATTATTTCTAAATCTGGAGCAATCTTCTATGGGCTTCCCTTCTTCCAGAATACAACGGGATGGACTAGAACACAGGAATAACTGTCAGGTGAAGGGCGAGCATAGGGGGCTTGATACCTTACATCTCAGTGTCAATGCTGAATTTGTACTCTCAAATTATAGCACCCCCAACAACAGCAAAGGTTTTATCCGGACAGGATTTTTTTGGGGGGATCTTAGTTCCCCGACCAGGGATCGAACCCGTGGTCCCTGCAGTGGAAGCACGGAGTTTTAACCACTGGACAACCAGGGAACTCCCCCCAGACAGAGTTTTGATACTGTTTATTTTCAATTATTATTTATTTTGTGCATCAGTCCTTTAACTCCATGCTGTTTTCAACCATGTTTAGCACTGGCCTTGAGCAAACTTTGCTAGCTTCGTGAGTTGCAAAGATGTAAAGATGGCCAGAGGTTGGGTCTCATTTTCTATTCAAAAGCATGTTCTGATGGCTGGATTGTAAATCAGAATCTCAAGTTCTACCACAAATTGATCTCCTATGGTTTTGGCCACTTTAACCTCTGTGATCTATTTAACAGGTCATCAGCTTTAGAAACTTTTAAAATCCATGAAGTACTCTAAGTACAAATATTATAGATCTTGTGTTAGACTGGTGTTACTTCTCATACTATTCGTTCCTAACAGGAATCTAGACAAATTGTTATTGATTGAGTCCTGCTGGCAAAGCTAGTTATGAACGTATATATAGTGGGCTCTAACCACAGCAGCAGAGAAGACTATTTCTGTACGGAGCTAACTGCTGTGTCATTGTAAGTTCAAGGTGATGGCTGGTCTATATTTAGTCCAAAGAAATGGCTCACTTAAAAAAGAAACAGGTGATCAGTTGATACTCAGTAAAAGCAAATGATAGTAGCCACATAAAATTTAAAGAGGGACCAGGATTCCAGGAAGCAAGTGAATACAAACACAGCAATGAAATGAGGTAGTCCCCCTTTATGGCCCGTGCTCCCCGCAGTCTGTACTGTGCCTGGGAATTGGGCCTGATGATGCACAGTGCTTTTCCTTCCAGCGAGGTCACATGCGGGCCTTCCAGAGAAATCCCGATCTCACTGGGCCCTTAAGAGGACAGAGGAGCAAAGCTGGACTCAGTGATGAGCTTCCCAAGTTTCTAGGACCCAGTTGGTGGCGATGGGGGAGGGGAACAAACATGTCACTGTTCCCACCTGTACGTTTTATGAAACATTAAACATCAATAACAACTGCCCATTGGCCTAAGAACTCTGAAATACTGAACGGTCAAATGATGAACATTATCCACGTTTCATAAAGCCATGCTACAATGTATTGTTACATGGCTAAGGCATTACACCACAGTAAAATGTGCACTGTCCATATTCCATAACAGTTACTGTTTAAAATCCTACTTCTTAGCTGTCAATCCTTTTGCTATGCCACAAAAATTAATTGAGGATTAAGCAATTTAATTAGAAAATATATTTCACAGAGGGCTGATATCACAACTTGAGAACACAGACTATTCAGCATCCAACAAGTGTCTACAGAACACACTTAAGGTACTATATACCAGCAGTGGGACACACCCTTGCCTTTATTTTGTTAAGATTCTTTCTAGTTTTTTCAGTTGATTTTGTTAAAGCCAACCCAGAAGGGGTTTTACCTTTACAAGTGTGTACATGAATAGGTTCAAATAATCTAGGCCTTGGCTTACTCTTTCATATGCTTAACACAAGCCCTCATGTACCATACAGTCCAGTGACACCAGTACTACTGCCCTCTGTCCTTTCATTGTCCCATTCCTTCGCTCCAGTCCTGCCTCAGGCTCAGACTTGAAGTGGATAATAATCTAGTAGAAAGGTGGAGACAATGGTTTCTACCCATTCCTCACTGGAACTAGGAAAAGTAGGACCTTAATGAGAAAGTTAGTCTTAAATTTAAAAAGTAAAAGGATAGTGAAGTTTAGCTCACCCGACAAAACCCACCTCAAATGCTTCCTCTGTACCAATAGAGATGATGACGACGATGGTGACGTTGAGAGCTAAAACTTACACAGCGCTTACCATATGCTTGAAGCTAGTCAAAGTGCTTTGTACATATTAAATCAATTAATCCAGACTTCATTCGTATGAAGGAGCACTGTATTCTCCCAATTTATACATGAGGAAACTGAGGTGTAAAGAAGTTTAGTACCTTGTCCAAAGTCATCCAGCTGGTAAGTAGCAAAATTAGATTCAAACCCAGCCAAATTGTTATGCCTTCCTAGAGCTCCCGTAGCAATCCCCCAGATTTTGGCTTAATCTAACACTGTTGGCACTTAACAGAAATGATTAGAACACGAGGCATGCTATCTAAGTGTCCACTTACTCCACTGAATGATGAGATACTTGAAGACCCATGTCTTATTTGTCTCTGTTTGCTCCAGGGCCTTGCACATTATCTAGACCTATCATATGTCCAGAATAAATTTAAGTGAACTAATTTGAAACATTAGGCTGATCCATACGAAACTGACATTGTTACAGGTCAAAATAGTTCATTGTCAATTTCATTTAGTGCAACCTTCTAGAACGGAGACAGCACCTACCAGCTCTAAAAATAACCTATTTTTCATGCTCTTTCAATGCTTTATTAATTTGTAGCACACTGATACTTACAGAAAGACAATAATACCATCAGATAGTCTACTCATCTACCACTGCCAAGACGAGAACATGGAAAAGTTGGTTGCCTTTGATTTATTTATGCAAACATTTTACTTCTCATTTTCCTCTACGGCAGGTACATATTAATGCCTCAGGATACCCAGCAACACCATTTTTAAAGGTCTCCAAACCAACAATGTCCATTGCATCAGACATTTTATCAAGGTGGCATCCATCTCATCAGTAACTTTCCAAAACAAGTCTCCACCTCATCCCTATCCCCTTCTCTCATTCATTCATTTCTTCAGCAAGTAATTTTCAAGCATTTCTTCCAGGCTGGGTCTTGAGGATATAAAGAAAACACACTCAGCTCCCATTGGTAGCTTTTTGAAACTCCTAAGTGGTAATAACAGCTCGCTCCACAAGATGGCACTCCTAATTCTTCTTTGTGTTCCTTTTCTACCATGATGAAAGATCTTATGATTTTTTCCACTGTTGCAAAACAAATAAAACCAAGAGGGTCTTTTTCACGATTGATGTAGCTGCATGCTCACATGAACATATTTCACACACTTCCAAATGATGGTTTTCTCAGCTACTTTCAAATGTTACTTTGGGAGAGAGTGTATGTTGCAACATGGAGGGCATGCTGTGTTGTGAAGAGGTTGGAACCTTCTCTTATTGCTGGTCCTGACCTTGAGAGCACGCAGGCTTGAAGAAAAGAACGGCAGAAAGTTGCATAGAACACTGCAGGCAAACAGCACTGCAGCAGAAAGTGCACTGAGCTAAGGGTGGGGGTGGGGAGCTCAGTTGGCCCCAGGCACTTACCTAGAGCTTCCCAGGGAAGCAGATGCTCCAACAGCATCTTGGAGTTCCTGATATTCAATTGCTCCATCCCCACTATTCGTTACCCACACTGGTTCCAGATGCCTATGCCCACTCTCACCTTGACCCTCTCAACCAAAGGCACACGATTGGGCTGAGTTTGGCAAATTTTGACCAATGATTTTAATTCAAGAAAACAGCTTAAGGTTGAAAAGAATAAGTATGAAAATGACAGTATATTTATTGAATGATGAATACCGAGCAGTTTGATAAGCAAACATTTCATTTAATACAAGAACCCTGAGAGAGTTCTATGTACAAAAACAAACACTTATGTAATAGCTGATCCTAAGCACTTCACAAATATTAATTCATTTCAATTCACTGTTATAACTTTCCTATGAGGATATACGCTATTACTTTTTCCCTTCTATGGGAAACTGAGGCATATAGGGATTACACGACTTGCCAAAGGTCTAACAGCTGGTAAGAAGCACAGCTGGGGTTCATAGCCAAGAATGTCAGACTCCAGTGTCTGGGCTTTTATCCTGCCTCTCTGTTTCACAGAAAATATATTAGGTTCATCAGATGAGAATGCCTTAAATTTCCGCTATGAAACCTATAAACTTACTTGAATCTGCACCTTCTCTATTTGGCTAATATATTGGCCAAAATGTCCAGGACACAATAAAAAATCACCTGTCATGCCAAGAATCAGGAAAATCACAACCTGAATTTAAAAAAGATAATCAATTAATGTCAACACTGAGATGACTTTGATGTTGGAATTATCTGACAAGGATTTTAAAGTAGCCATCCTAAAAATGATTAAACGACAACCAGAAATTTTCTTGAAACAAATGAAAAAACATAGAATCTCAGAAAAGAAATACAAAATATAAAAAAGAACAAAATTGAAATTATAAAAGTGAAAAATACAATAATATACATTTAAAAATCACTCAAAATCAATAGTACTGTGATGGCAGAGGACAGAATCAGTGAACTTGAGAATGGATCAACAGAATTCATACAATATGAACAACAGCAATTAAACAGACTATAAAAAAAAAAAAACATGAACAGAACCTCAGAGATCTGTGGAACAACAAAAGATCGAATATTCATATCATACAACTCCATGAAGGAGAGGAGAAAGAAAATGGAACTGAAAAAAAAATATGTAAAAAAATAAGGGCTAAATACTTCCTAAGTTTGGTGAAAGATGCAGACCTATAGATTCAAGAAGCTGAGCAAACTCCCAATAGTATAAACCCAAAGAAATGCATACCAAGACACATTATAATTAAACTGATGAATAAAGACAAAATAAGAAATCTTGAAAGCAGCCAAACAGAAACAACACATTTCCCAACGAGGATACCAATTCGAATGACTGCAGATTTCTCATCTGAAACCATGAAGAACAGGAAGGAATAGCACAATCTTTCAAGTACTGAAAGAAAATTCTTTAAAGTCCATGTGAAGAGAATGAAAACACAAGCTACAGTCTGGGAGAAAAGGTTTGCAAACCACATATCTGACCAAAACAATCTAGAGGATCTAGAATATATAGAGAACTGTCAAGCTCAAGAGTAAAAATTTAAAAATCCAACTGAAAAAAAATAAATCAACAAAAGTCATGAACAAATATTTCACCAAAGTGGATATATAGATGGCGAATAAGCACATAAAAAACATTCAAAATCATCAGGTATCAGGGAAAAACAAATTAAAAGCACAATAAGATTACCACTGTACACTTAGCAAAATGGCTAAAATAAAAAATTATAACAACAGAAGGTTTTGGTGATGATGCCAATGACTGGATCAATCATCTATTGCTCGTAAGAATGTAAAATGGGGCCGGAGACGAGACCAGAGGCCGAACTCGGGATCTGACAAGATGGCCGGGCTGCCCCGCAGGATTATCAAGGAAACCCAGCGTTTGCTGGCAGAACCAGTTCCCGGCATTAAAGCAGAACCAGATGAGAGCAACGCCCGTTATTTTCATGTGGTCACTGCTGGCCCTCAGGATTCCCCCTTTGAGGGAGGGACTTTTAAACTTGAACTATTCCTTCCAGAAGGATACCCAATGGCAGCCCCTAAAGTACGTTTCATGACCAAAATTTATCATCCTAATGTAGACAAGTTGGGAAGAATATGTTTAGATATTTTGAAAGATAAGTGGTCCCCAGCACTGCAGATCCGCACAGTTCTGCTATCGATCCAGGCTTTGTTAAGTGCTCCCAATCCAGATGATCCATTAGCAAATGATGTAGCGGAGCAGTGGAAGACCAATGAAGCCCAAGCCATAGAAACAGCTAGAGCATGGACTAGGCTATATGCCATGAATAATATTTAAATCGATCTGATCATCAAGTGTGCATCACTTCTCCTGTTCTGCCAAGACTTCTTCCTTTTTTGTTTGCATTTAATGGACACAGTCTTCGAAACATTACAGAATAAAAGCCCAGACATCTTCAGTCCTTTGGTGATTAAATGCACATTAGCAAATCTATGTCTTGTCCTGATTCACTGCTGTAAAGCATGAGCAGAGGCTAGAAGTATCATCTGGATTGTTGTGAAACGTTTAAAAGCAGTGGCCCTTCTCTGCTTTTATTCATTTCCCCCATCATGGTTGAAGTATAAAGCACTGTGAATGAAGGTAGTTGTCAGGGTTAGCTGCAGGGGTGTGGGTGTTTTTCTTTATTTTATTTTATTTTTTTTTGATGGTGGGGGGAAGGTAGTTTTATTTTAATTTTATGAGCTCCTTTCCCTCCTTTTATGGTGATCTAATTACATTGGTTAAAAGCAGCTAACCAGTTCTTTAGAATATGCTCTCTAGCCAAGTCTAACTTTATTTAGACGCTGTAGATGGACAAGCTTGACTGTTTGAACCAAAATGGGAACATTAAACAAACATCACAGCCCTCACTAATAACATTGTGACTTTCCTGTCAAATGTAGAATCCTCCCTTCAAGAAAAAGCTTGTGACCATTTTGTATGGCTTGTCTGGAAACTTCTGTAAATCTTAAGTTTTAGTAAAATATTTTTTGTTATTCTACTTTGCCTTTGTACAGTTTATTTTATGGTGTTTATTTCATTTTCCCAATGTGACAATCATATTTAAAAATTAAAACTGATAGAACATTCAAAAAAAAAAAAAAAGAATGTAAAATGGTGCAACCACTCTGGAAAATGGTTTGGCAGTCCCTTAAAAAATTAAACATGCAACTAACTGTCAAATGACCCCCAGTAATTGCAGTCCTGAGTATTTATTCCAGAGAAATGAAAACCCATCTTCACACAAAAACCTGTACACATGTTTATAGCAGCTTTATGCGTAAGATCAAAAAACCAGTAAGTAACAGCTCAGATGTTCTTTAATGTGTGAATGGTTAAGCTAAGTGTGGTACATCTATGTCATGAAACACAGGAATAAAAAAGAAAAAACTATTCATATGCACAATACCTGGATGAATCTTAGGGAATTATGCTGAATGAGAAAAGCCAATTCCAAAAGTTTCCATACTGTGTGATTCCACATATATAACTTTCAAGAAATGACAAAATTATAGAAATGGAAAACAGATTAGTGGTTACAAGCAGTTAGGGATGGGGGGAGGGGTGGTGAGAGGGATGCAGGACAGTGGTGGATGTGGTTATAAAAAACAAACATGAGGGATCCCTGGGGTGTTGGAACCGTGTGTAGTCCTAAGATACACACATCTTGCACAAGTGATAAAATTGTATAGAATTTAATATGTATACATACATGCAAGTGCAGGTGGTGCTGGGGAAATCTGGATAGGATTGGCATCTTATATCAGTGTCAATGTCCTGGGTGGGATATGGTACTGTGTTAATGCAGGATGTTACCACTGGGGGAAGCTGGGCAGGTCGTGAAAAAAAATCTCTGTTTATTTCTTGCAACTGCATGTGAATCTACAATTATGTCAATAATAATTTCCATTAAAAATAAAACAGAGTCAAGTGTTGCTCAATCACTTAAGGCTCCATATTCCTCTCTAACAACCACCTATTTTTTTCGTTTCACTTCACAAGCAACTTATGATTTCTCTGTCTCAACTTCCACATCTGCAATCAATTCTCAGTCTACCACAATGGATCCTATCATTCCATTGAAAAGGCTCTTGCCAAGGTCAACAATGATCTTTTTGTCATTTTATCCCTATCTTAGTTGATGTCTCACCCTACTGACTGATCCTTCCTTCTGGAAAAATTCTTTCCCTCTCCTACTTCAACAGTCACTCCTTAACTCCCTTTTGGGCTCCCCTTTCTCTATTTCTCTTCCTTCCAGATCACCTGCCATACTAATCTCATTCAGTAATTAACTTCATCAAGACCTGAAAGGTACTGCAAGATACTCACCACCTTCTCACAGTTAATCATCTACCCTATGCCTTCTGTTAACTCTAACCATACCTTTGACTCAACAATCCATCATTATATTCATTCTCTTGCAAACAAGATTACCTCACTAATTTCCCTCTCCTATCACATCTGCCTTGCAAAGTCCCAACTGCAGTCAACTCTCCTCTCTGCCTACTACATCCCTGTATTTTAGCAGCTGAATAGTGTCTGAAGAAACACACAGGTGTGTTGGCAGATTTCATTTTTAAATCAGGGTCATAAATTTCAAATGAGCCCTCTATGTTGCCTGAACATTCCACCACTTGCTTTAATGTTCACATCCCTACTGTCCAAAACAACTATATCACAGCTTTCTCTCCCTTCTCAAAATTACAAACAAATCCAACATCTAACCTTTCGCTCACAAATGATGCTTTTGCCACCCTGAATGCACAAAGCAGGAGCCCTAGAGTGAAATGTCCCTGCTTCTCTTTGTGGCTAACTCCTCCACTTGTGCCCAGTGTTCATCCCATCCTCTCTAGCCTTCTCAGGGGTGCCCGTCCTCTCTTTATGCCCTCTCTTCGTCCCATCTCAAATTCCTCCCTCTCTCTCTCACCATCTTCATCAGCAAAGAGGCATGCCTGAGGTATTGCCCACTATTACCAAAAATTCCTTTTACCCTACATCTCCATTCCAACTGCCAACTCATTTCTTCTCCACTTCACAACAAAATCACTTGTATAATTAGTCTATAGTCGCCATTTTTACTTTTCATCTCTCGATTGTTCCCTCAACTCACTCTAATCCAGTTTCTGTCTTCACCACTCACTCTAGAGACAGTTTTTGCAAAAGTTATCAATGACCTTTGTGTTATCGAAGTCAGTGGTCTCTGCTCTTAATTTACTTGACTCCCAGCAGGATTTGACACATCTGACTATTCCATCCGTTTTAAAACCTGTTCCTCCTTGGGCTTCCAGAACACTGCCTTATCCTGTTCTATTTCTATCTCACTGGCCTCTCCTCAATCTGTTTTGCAGCCTCCTTTTCTTCTCACCGTAAGTGACCTCATTCAGTCCTATAGCTTTAAATACTGTCTATGTGCTGATGACTCCCAAGCTTACGACACTTCCATTCATATCCAACTGCCTCCTTGACATCACCATTTGGATGTCTAATAGGCACCTCAAAACGAACAAGGTCAGACGCAAACTCATGATTCTTCCTGCAAAAATCTACTCTCCCAGCTATTCCCAGTTGCTCATGTAAAAAAATCTAGGACTGATTTCATTTTTTTCTCACCACGTGTTCAATTCTTCCACAAATGCTTCATATTCTACCTCCAAAAATGTATCCTGATTCTGTCTACTTCTATCCATCACTAATATTACCATCCTCATCTGATCTACCATACCCATTTGGCCTAAAGCAATTGCTTCTGATGTTCTTTTTTTTCCCTTAGCTTTGATAACTCCCTGCCATCCATTTTCCATTCACACCAGAGTAATCTTTTTAAAAAAATAAAGATTTCAAAATAGCCCCTTGACCTCCCCCTTCTATGATGCCCAAGGGGATTATTCTTTGATATTTACTGTGGGAATATGATTGAGCTCCTGCAGGTAAATCTCACATTTTACAGGGGGCCCCTTCTGATGGGATCCCCCCCGATTCTATAACTCTCACACTTGTCCACACTGAGCCTCCAGCAATTCATCAGCAACAGTTGAGTTTTTCCTACCCTAGCACTGGGCCCCACACGTTCTGCTCATCAGTCTTTGCCCTGTAATAAATTAAAAAAAGAAAGAGTGGCCAAGAGGGCAGAGTACAAGAACTCTTAAGCTCACCTCCTCTCACAAACACACCCAAATCACAACAATCTGCAGAACAACCATCGCTGGAATAGTCTGAAACCTACCAGAAAAGATCTTTGACATCTAGAGGTGTAAAGAAGGAATCAAACCACAGTGAAGCTAGTAGGAGGGTCAGACTTGCAATATAATCAAATCCCATACCCACCAGGTGGGCAACCCACAAACTGGAGAATAATTATATTACAGAGGTTCTCCCAGAGAAGAGTGAGTCCTAAGCCCCACATAAGGCCCCCCAGCCTCGGGGTCAGACATTGGGAAGAGGAGCCACCAGAGCATTTGGCTTTGAAGGCCAGTAGGGCTTGGTTGCAAGAGCTCCACAGGATTGGGAGCAATAGACACTTCACTCATAAAGAGCACACACAAAGTCTCACATGCAGCAGGACCAAGGGGAAACGCAGTAATTTCATAGGAGCCTGGGACAGATCTACCTGCTGGTCTTGGAGAGTATCCTGAGGAGACAGGAGGGGGAGCTGTGGCTCAATCTGGAGACACAGGCACTGGTGGCAGAGATACCTGGGATAATTCATCAGCATGAACTCTTGTGAAGGATCATATCTTGCTTGAGTCACTAGCACTGAGACCTGGCCCAACGCAATAGCCTGTAGGCTCCTCTGCTGGGACGCCCCAGGCAAAACAACTAACTGGATGGGGACACATCCCCACCCATCAGCAGACAGGCTGCCTAAAGACTTCCTGGGCTCCCTAGGTGGCACAGTGGTTGAGAATCCGCCTGTCAATGCAGGGGACATGGGTTTGATCCCTGCTCCAGGAAAATCCCACATGCCACAGAGCAACTGAGCCTGTGCGCCACAACTATTGAACCTGTGCTTTAGAGCCCGTGAGCCACAACTATTGAGCCCGTGTGCTGCAACTACTGAGGCCCACGTGCCTGGAGCCTGTGCTCTACAACAAGAGAGGCCACGGTAATGAGGAGCCCATGCACCACAACGAAGAGTAACCCCCACTCACTGCGACTAAAAAAGAAAGCCCAAAGCCCATACACAGCAAAAAAAAAGACCCAACACAGCCAATAAAATAAGTAAATAAGTAAATAAATAAATTTACTAAAAAAAAAAAAAAAAAAAAAAGACTTCCTGAGCCCACAGCCACTTCTAGACATGCCCCTAGATATGATCCTACCCCGCAGAGGGCCAAGACACAGCTCCACTCACCAGTGGACAGGCACTGGTCCCTCCCACCAGGAAGCCTGCACAAGCCTCTAGACCAGCCTCAACCACCAGGGGACAGATACCAAAACCAAGAAAACTATGGTCCCGCTGCCTGCAGACTGAATCTGCAAATGCAGGCCAGACACTACCCTGGGACCAGCTGGCCCCTGGGACCAGCTGGCCCCTGACCCTTGGGTGATGAGAACACTGCTGGGACACATAGGAAAAGGGCCACTTATCCAAGTTCAAAACACATAACTAACTTACCATATATATAAAACTACAGATAGCAGTTTAGACAAAATGAAGCAACAGAGGAATATGTTTCAGATGAAGGAAAAAGAAGAAGAACTAAGTGATGTGGAGACAGGCAATCTACCCGAGAAAGAGTTATGATCAAAGAGATGATCAAAGAATTGGGGAGAAGAATGGATGCACAGAACAAAATATTAGAAGATTTTAACAAAGAATTAGAAAATACAAAAAACAACCAAACAGAAGTGAAGAATACAGTAACTGAAATGAAAAATACATAAGAAGGAATCAACAGTAGACTAAACGAGACAGAACAGACCAGTGAGCTGGAAGAAAGAGTAGTGAAAATCACTGCCACTGAACAGAAAAAAGAAAAAAAAATGAAAAGAAACAAAGATAGTTTAAGAAACCTCGGAGACAACATCAGACGTGCTAATATTTGCACTGTAGAGGTCCTAGAAGGAGAAGAGAGAGAGAAAGGGCCTGAGAAAATATTTGCAAAGATAATAGCTGAAAACATCTCTAACCTGAGAAAGGAAACAGTCACCCAAGTCCAGGAAGCACAAAGTCCCGTTCAGAATTAATCCACAGAGGAACACACCAAGACACGCTGTAATCAAAATGACAAAAATTAAAGATAAAGAGAGAATACTAAAAGCAGCAAGGCAAAAGCAACAAATAACATACCAGGGAACTCCCATAAGGCTCTCAGCTGATTTTTCAGCAGAAACCCTGCAGGCCAGAAGGGAGTGGCACAACATACAAAAAGTGATGAAAGAGAAGAACCTACAACCAAGAACACTCTACCCAGCAAGGATCTTATTCAGATTTGATGGAGAACTCAAAAGCTTAACAGACAAGCAAAAGTTAAAAGAATTCAGCACCACCAAACTGACTTTACAACAAATGCTAAAGGAACTTCTCTAGGGGGAAAAGAGAAGGCCACAACCAGAAACATGAAAATTACAAAATGGAAACACTCACTGGTAAAGGAAAACAAACTATTAAGGTAGGAAATCATTCACACACAAAGCTGGTAGGGAGTTTGGAAGAAAAGTAGTAAAATCATTTGTATCCACAATAAGCTGTTAAGAGATACACAAAACAGATGTAAAATATAATATCAAAAACAATAATTGTGAGGGGAGGAGAGTACAAATGCACAGTATCTAAAATGCATTTGAAATTAACAGATTAGCAACTTAAAACAAGTACATTTATCTATATAGCTATATATAGACTGCTATACAAATACCTTATGGTAACTGCAAAACAAAAATCTAAAATAAATATATACACAAAAAATAAAAAGGAATCCAAACATAACACTAAAGATAGTCATCAAATCACAAGAGAACAAAAGAAGAAAGGAGGAAAAAAACCCTACAAAAACAAATGCAAAACAATTAACAAAACTGATGCAGCCACTATGGAAAACAGTATGGAGGTTCCTTAAAAAACTACAACTAGAGTTACCATACGATCCAGCAATCCCACTCCTGGGCATATATCTGGAGAAAACTCTAATTTGAAAAGATGCACGCACCCCAGTGTTCATAGCAGCACTATTTAAATACCCAACACATGGAAACAACCTAAGTGTCCATCGACAGATGAATGGATAAAGATGTGAGTATCACTCAGCCATAAAAAAGAATGAAATAATGTCATCTGAAGCAACATGGATGGACCTAGAGATTATTATACTAAGTGAAGTAAGTCAGACAGAGAAAGACAAGTATCATATGATACCACTTATATGTGGAATCTAAAAAATTAATATAAATCAACTTTTTTTACAAAACAGAAACAGACTCACAGACATAGAAAACAAACTTATGGTTACCAAAGGGGACTGTGGGGTAGGGAGGGAGAGAAACATTAGGAGTTTGGGATTAACATATGCATACTATTATACAGAAAATAGATAATAAACAAGGACCTACTAGGTAACTATATTCAATATCTTGTAATAACCTATAATGGAAAATAATCTGAAAAAGAATATATACATATATATATATATAACTGACACTTTGCTGTACACCTAAACTAACGAAACATTGTAAATTAACTGTACTTCAATTTTAAAACACGGTTAAAAAAATCAAGTCATTCATTTCCTTACTTAAAATCTTCCAGGGACTACCCAAGAGACTTAGAATAAAATCTAAACTCCTTTTCCTATTTTCCCAACCGGTCCTGTGGGAAAAGCCAGGGAGGGATTTCAGCCTCCACTTCCCAGAAAAAAATTGGGGAAAGGGCATGGGAACTAAGATACAGCCACTCCACATCTGCACTGGAAGAGGAGAAAACTGTTTAATTTGTAGGAAATTAAAAGCCCTTGGCAGTTGTTTACCAAGCATGGGTCAATTAGTCTGACACCTCCAGGGTCTTCCCCGGGGGACGGATTTCCACGTTTCTCTAATCTGAAACCGGTTTCAAATGGAGTGGGCTGTTTTCTCCAAGGTGTTACAGTGAGCCAGAGAACTTCCTGCCTCCAAGAGTTTCTTAGAATTCCCCCATCTACCTCTTGACCTCACCTCCTACTATCCTTTGTCACCCTCCAGCGAAATGCAACCATCATTCACTACTGTGGCCAGAGGGCAGCACTGACAAAAGGAAAGGTAATGAAAACTTTGACCTTCTGTCTTCTGGTCCAGCTAGATCTGCCACTAACCAGCTGTGTGACTCTGGGCAAGCCACATAACCTCTCTGAGCCTTAATGGTATTGAAATGGTCCCTAAGATTCTATAATCAACTGCTAGTTTTCAAGTTGCAACACATCACCAATTCTACTAGCACCAGGTCAAAGAGAGGAAATGTAATCGTTTTATAAGAAATAAACAAACAAAAATCATTGGGACTTTCCTCTTTTTCCTTGGAAAACCCTCATGGTTAACCAATGATTCAATCTTTCTTTTGTGAGACAGAGATATCTTAAGCTCCTGAACCAAACTGCCAATATCTGCCCACTTACTAGCTTCCAATTTGCAACACTTTGAGACTAATTAAAGTGGTGGGACCTGCTTGACTTTTCAAAGCAGAAGATTTTTCCTCATTATCTGCATTGTGAAAATGTTTTAAAAGAAATTAAAAGAGGAACGATTAATTGATATGTGAATTAGCCCTTAATCAGCCAGATGAGGCTGCGGGAGCCCCAGGGACGCACTGTCTCTGGTGGCCCAGGTTTTGCAGCACAGAGAAAGTACGCCGCGCAAACCCGAAATGCCTACCCAGTGCCCAAGCCTAAGTAAGGCTTCACAGCCTTTCAGCCTCCACACCCTCTTTCCTCTCCTGTATCCTATCCATCGTCTGGTCCTGGTGAATCTACCCAGAAACGCTTCCCAAATAGGTTCAGACCCAAAGAGCCAGCCTTTCCCCTTTCACCTATCTTAACGCTTTATTTTGTTTTCACATCTACGTGCCTTTGTCCTTTGCTTTTAGTAAAATCTCTGCCTCTGATATGCAGGCTTAGTTCCCATCCCATCCTCTCAGGTGTAACTGACACAGCCTCTCCTCTGGGAAGTCTCCCTCGCCCTCTGCCCTAACGCTTCCTAAAACGAGCAGGAGTGTGTCACCACAACTTTTAGAGACTCCCCGTTAAGGCCGAGTCTTCTTTCTCTCCGTATTACCAGCACAACGCACAAGGCTGGTGAATTTGCAAAATACAGGTGACCCTTGAACAACAAGAGTGTGAACTGCGCAGGTCCACTTACACACGAATTTCTTTTTCACTAAATACACAGTACAGTACACGGTACACGATCCAGCACTGTTTGAACCTGCAGATGGACGTGCAGAGCCGGGGATACAGATGGCCAACTGTCAAGGTCTAGGCAGATTTTCGACCCTGAGGGGGGATCAGTGCCCCTAACATCCACATTGTTCAAGGGTCAAGAGCACTTAATCACTTGTCTATTGAATAAACGAGCATGAGAATGGATCTTCAGAAACTGGATTTGCACATGCAAGAAACAAAAGTTGTACTTCCTTGACTCCATGCTTAATATGATGGCAAGGCCCGCCTTTAGTATGTCACTGCTCATTGGCTGCTTTCTTCAGGGGAAGTCCTTTTCCTCTACCACTGATTGTGGTAATGCATTTGAACTGATGTTGAAAGACTTAGCAGCTGTTCTGTACTTAACTGCAATCAAAAGAGGCAGGAACCAAGCTAATGTGGACAGTTGTCCTGGAAGGCTCCCTCAGTGGTCTGAATTGTAATACCGTGATGTCTGCAGCAACACTTTAACTACTGTATAAAGCAAGATATTTATGAACAGTCAAGCTGGTTTTGTCACTCTAATGACCCTAATTGGAATTCGCCAGTAAAACAAGAAGAGAATCTCCATGAGCATTCGGCCAGAAAAGTGAAATGCAATTAAAAAGGGTTCATTTGTTAGTCGTCTACATTTCTCAGCGAATCCCCAGGACATATTTAAAATCTATGAATTTTGACAGAAAAGGCATTAGCTTTGATCTGTGGTCTTGATATCAGAATGTTCACCATAGTGAAAAGGTTTGCTCGTTAAAACGTAATTCACCCTCAGCTCCTTCATCCCTTTCTCAACTCTTCAAATGTATGCAATTTCACCCAAGAGCGGCGATGACTTAACTGTATCCCAAGGAATTCATTTGCAGGGGCATACGCTGAGTGGTGTTTCCAGTTTCTCACAATCATACCATCTTTCTCCTTCTAAAAGTTCAGCCTTCTCTATAGGAGGACCAAGATGCATCTTGGCATCACTCCATAGTGCATGGCAGGACGTCTGGCATAGAGTCTGCCCTCCATAAGTTGTAGATGATGAAAACAACAACAATAATAGTAATAATGAGGGGCTTCCTAGGTGGCGCGGTGGTTAAGAATCCACCTGCCAACGCAGGGGACACGGGTTCGAGCCCTGCTCCAGGAAGATCCCACATGCCACGGAGCAACTGAGCCCGTGCGCCACAACTATTGAGCCTGCACTTTAGAGTCCGTGAGCCACAACTATTGAGCCCATGTGCTGCAACTACTGAAGCCCACGTGTCTAGAGCCCATGCTCTGCAACGAGAAGCCACAGCAATGAGAAGCCACAGCAATGAGGAGCCTGCGCACCACAACGAAGAGTAGCCCCCACTCACCGCAACTAAAAGAAAGTCTGTGCACAGCAAAAAAGACCCAACACAGCCAATAAAATAAATAAATAAATAAATAAGTTTATTAAAAAAGTAATAGTAATAATGAATATAATAAACATGCATTGACACCAACTATACTTTCTGTTGAAGAGGAAAATTAGAAGTTTGCGTTCAGCTAAAAATAACTTCATGCTTGCTCTGCTCCTGTAAAATCTGCTTGCTGCGCAGAGGTAAGAACAAGATGACCTAGCAATCAACTGTAATCTTAAGATGTTCTGATAAGTATGGAATGTTCTGCTCCTGCTCCTGCAAGTTTCTGTTTGGAAACCCCCTGCACATAACCCATAGCAACTCCCACGCTCTGTAACTGCCCATAACCTATAGTAACCAGGTAACCAATCAACCAATGCTAACTCTAACCATGTGCACTGACCCCTATAAAAGTAAAGCTCACCCTGAGCTCGGGGCCCCAGAACTTTAGAGCAGTTAGCTCGTCTGGGACCGCCGGCTTAATAAACCTGAGTTCGCCAACCCTCTCAACCCTCGGAGAGTGGTGCTTGGTTTCTTGACAGACTGATTCGATTTCCGCAACACTGTAACTTTTATTATTAAATCGTAACATCTCTGTAAAATAAGGGGTATTATCCCTATTGTGTGGATGAGGAAACTGAGCTTTAAGAGATTTTCAGTGTCTTACCCCAAATTGTGGGTAGTGGGTGGCAAAGCCAGGAAACAAACCCATGTCTCTCTGTCCCCAAAGCCAAGCCATTTTTTTTTTCTCTCTTACAGGAGCCTCTGACCAAAATGGATTTCTTCATCTCATTTCTGTTTTGCAGATAAGGAAACTGAGTCCAAGAGAGGGTCAATTAACATGTCCAACGTCACATCAAAAGGAAGTGTTAGACTAACTTCAAACCCAGTTCTGTCAGATTCCTGAGTTCTTGCAGTCTCTCATATCCTATGCTGTTTACACGAATGAATAGACCTCGGCTGACCTGAGCCTGATCGCACGGGATGTCAGGATAGCTTGGGGACTGGAGGGCACAATGGGTGAGTGGCCATATTTAAAAAGGTAGGACGGGAGGGTAGCCACCATCCTATCTTCCTATTCCTAGTGACTTAGTTTGGCCCTGGGCAGCCAGATTCCCTGTGGTTCAGAGCACTGTTGGGGGATGTTGAGCTCCCGGTAGTAAGTTGAATGTTGACTCCCCCAAAAGATATATACACATCCTAATCCCTGAACCTGTGAATATTACCATAATTGAAAAAAGAAGGTCCTGGCAGATGTAATTAAATTAAGGATTTTGAGATGAGATCATCCTTAATTATCTGGGTGGGCCCTAAATGCAATTACAAATGTCCTTATAAAAGAAAGGCAAGGGCTATTTGAGAAAGAGGAGGAAAAGACACGGTAGAAGAGGAGGTGATATGAAGATGGAGGCAGAGATTATAAAGTGATGAAGTTGCCCCAAACTAGAAGAGACAAGGAACAGATCATCCCCTAGAGCCTCTGGAGGGAGGCAGCACTGCCAAAACTTGATAGTGGGTTTCTGGCCTCCAGAAACGTGAGAGAATAAAATTCTGTTGTTTTAAGCCACCACGTTTGTGGTCGTGTATTATGGCTGCCACAGGAAACTAATACACACCCTGAGTGTGGTTTGAGGTGCCTCCATCTGGAGACACACAAAAAGAGAGCTCTGTCTACCTCTAGGACTCAGTAGTTTGATCATGTGAAACCCCTAACCAGGAAATCCAAGACACTTAGAATGCAGGGTGCAAGGCAAACTTAATGGGATGTAAGGTACAGGGAGTAAGTGGATGGCCATCAGAGCTGAGCAAAGGCCCTGTGATTGGAAACACCTGGGTTAATACAAGTGCCATGAAACTCTTGATAGGTGTGACAGTGAGGATTCTAACAAACTAGGAATCAATACTACTAACCTATAAACATGAGGGCTTCAGTGAGGCTTCAATTAGGACAACTTGGCCTGCCTTTGATCTTCATCTGAAGCTATGTGATGTGGAGAAATGAGAACAGACTTTGCTG
This sequence comes from Hippopotamus amphibius kiboko, assembly GCF_030028045.1. Classification (NCBI taxonomy): domain Eukaryota; kingdom Metazoa; phylum Chordata; class Mammalia; order Artiodactyla; family Hippopotamidae; genus Hippopotamus; species Hippopotamus amphibius. Next base: position 15,222,018 of record NC_080203.1, on the reverse strand, counting down.
TAAAAACCTTGGGTTTGAGTTCTGGCCCTATCCACGGTCAGAGAGTCATTGAGCTGACAATGACTAGAAAGTTTCTCAGTTTCCTTATACGCAAAATTGAGACACTGCCAGGAACAATCGCATTGAGATGGTGTCAGGAGTGAGTTAAGTATTAGAAGTTTACATGCAGTATCGTAACAGGGAAGAGCCAATATAGACACCACGCTGGATCTGTTTCTTTGACACTAGCCTTTGCTTTTTGTTGCTTTTGTCACTATAATCATTCATGCTGGCTTGCCTCAGGGAAGCCCGCCCACCTGTGGATGGCTGCAGGAGACAAGAAATGAACACATCCCCTCCCCAAAGCTGGCCATTCCAGGATATACATCACAAGATTGATGGCCCTTTTTACTTTACTTTCTCCCTGCCTCTTCCTCTCTATTCTGCCTTTTTACTTTACTTCCTTCTCTGATTCCATGCAAGAAACTGGCATCCAGACTGCCATAAGATGGTTTTTTGGGGACCCTAGTCTGCCATCTTCTCTGTCTGCCAGCTTTCCAAATAAAGACTTATTCCTTGCCTCAACACCTTGTCTCCTGATTCACTGGAGATTCACTCCTGATTCTCCTGTCATGCGGCAAGCACAGCGAGCTTGGACTTGGTAACAGTATCACTGACACAGAAGAAGTGCTCACTAAATGGTAGTTGTGTTCTCTTCAGTCATGAGACCTCAGCCTGCAGCTCTGTCATTGCCATCTTTTCCTTGAGCTGGTTCAAGAGTAAGAGGCAAGATCTATTCTCACGCCCAATGCTCTAACCTAAGTGTAAGATGGCTCAGAGCAAAAGCCTCCTCTTCATTCTGGACTCAAGTCTTGAAACGGTGAAATCCCATGGCCTTCATAGCTCTGAAAAACAGCGTATGGCTTCTCACCTTTATCTGCTATTTGTTTCTCAGATCTTATAGCAGAATTCCCTGGGTGAGGTATGTGACTGCTCCCAAGCATTGTTTATCTGTAACTTAGGATAAAATTTTAGTCACATTTATGAAATGAATAGTTCATCGAGATTACATTTTCACAAATGAAATCAACAATACAATACAAGCTACCATGACAGCTACCGGGCTAGACTCTGATGATATTTTGTGATGGCAGTCACTTGAGTGGCTGGGAAGATTGGATGACACAACAGACATGCCATTAGGAATGAGTACTTTCTATGAAGTCACACTTCATTTACATTGTGACATCAAATGACTGAATTTATTTTCATCTGTTACGCTCAGTTCTCAGGTCTTACCTGGAATCGAATCCGTCAGATCCTTTTAGAGGTGTTGCCAGTGAAATCTGTCAGCATGACAAGTGGTCTCTTTTATTGATAATGTTCAGTGTTCCTGCGTTCTGGGATTCTGACAACTGAGAAAACTCGTGTAACTTCTTATTTAATCATGGGAAGCCTGAGAGGTGAAGAAACTGACCTATTATCTGATAGGCAATAATTTTGTTTTTAAATATTCTCCAGGGAAAGGAGAGGTCAGGATGGAGTAAGCAAAATTCAGTGTACCTTTAATGGTCTCCATGACTGCTACCAAGTCACAAGTCAACTCTGCTGTAGGGGATCAGTCATTTAAAGGAGGTAAAAACTCGAGGGGTGGGAGTCAAGGAAGGGAGGGAATATGGGGATATGTGTATAAAAACAGATGATTGAACCTGGTGTACCCCCAAAGAAATAAAAAAATAAAAAATTAAAATTAAAAAAAAAAAAAAAAAAAAAAAAAAAACAGAATGGTACGTAACTCCAGCCAGGAATAATACCATGCATGTATTTGTCCTTAACCGAAGAGGGATTCTGACATCCTGTGCTGGGCCTCACATCTCGGAGTTTCTCCACAGAAGTACATGAAAAATCAAACTCAGACAATCCAAGTGTGGTTTGCTTCATTCTGTTGGGAGTTCTCTTTATAACTATAAACACAGGGTATAAGAAGGGTCAAGTTATTCCCTCAAGAAGCTAAACTGTAGGTGGAATGGAGCCAAATTAATTAACTCCTACATAGGTTTAAGTTATTTATAAACCTGAGAAATAAGCACAGCCTGGATTTCCAAGTGCCTGTAGCTAACACACTTAACTCTTTATGAACCAGCTAAAAATACTCCAATCCTCATTTCTACACTGGAGAAATTTTGGTTTAGCCAAGTCAGTTCTGCCATCCTCACTTATTCTTCACACCACACGATTTGGCAAAGATGCCTGCAGTCCTAAAATAAACACAATGAATCTAGGCTAGTTTGTACCGTGAGTTATTTCTTGTGAATAACTGACAGACCCACTCTGAATCATCAAGATCCATCCAAATTGAATGGCTGTCATGGGTTCTTGGCAGACAACACATGAATGGCAGTTCTTGGGCAGGTGAGCCTTAGGAACACACTGTCTATGTTGTAAGACACCGTATACATGCTGTAAGATGTATGTTTGGAAATACACAACGTGTGTTGTAAAGAAAATCGGGGAATGATTCTTTTCATAGACAACACGGCACGCATAGGGGTCCCATTCCAGCCGAGTTCAGAACCTTTGTAGAGGCAAAAAGAATTATAGAACCGGTCTAGACCACATAAGTCTGGAGATGTGGACCATAAGTAATAAATATAATGTATTGTCCAAATCAGGACATTTCTGAAGATGAAATGAGGAGCTATTAATAATCGCATCAAGACCTAGCTCTAAGGCCTGGGGAGGGCAATGCGAATATTATAACTGAAATTGGCAACAGAGAGAGAACATCTTGCAAGATGCCTGGCATGTAGAAAAGTTCAATAAAGGTTTGTTGAATGAATAAGTTAATACAGTAAAATTGGATCACTTTACTTCTCCAAAGTCTTTTAGTCAAAGTCAAAGATCCATTAGGGTGGTTATTCCATTATTAAGAACTTCATGGCAGCCATGATTTTGATTCAATTTTGTTTTAATAAAGGGAGAGAATGGAGCCACCTCCAGTGGCTTTGTCTCAGCTTATATCCTCCTTGATCTTCTGAAGACTCTAACAGTATTGGCCACCCCCTTACCTTGGTTTCCATGACATTGTGTTGTCCTGGTTCTCTTCCTACTTTTCTGACCACTGCTCCCTGTCTTCTTTTCCTAGTTTCTCTTTGCCTTTTTCTTCCTCGGCCCTGAAACCAGGTATCCACAGGGGGGCCATCCTCGACTCCTTGCCCTCTCTTTCTACCTGTGTTCCTCAGTGGTCTCATCTAGTCTGTGTACTCCTCACACAATTCTTAGATTTTGGCCTCCATTCAAAGCATCCATTCTGCAATGCGATGCTGCAGCTGCACCTCAGACTCATCTTTTTGAAACAGAACTCCACATCTTAAATCAACTCTTCCTTCTGCTCTCTTTCTGTGAAAGGCACCTCCATTTCTCAAGGGACCAAGGCTTGAAGCCTCAAGCTCATTATTTTTTTCTTCACTCTGGGCCATATATCCAAGACAACACCAAGTTGTCCTGGACCTTTTTACCAAATTACTCCTATGTTTGCCCAACTCTAAATGCAATTGCCTTGGTTCAGGCTTACCATCTCTTTTTTGCTATGATGTATCAACCTCCTAATTAGCCTTTCTACCTTCATTTCTAGCTTCCGAATCCAAATCACTAGGGTTTGAAGTTTCCTCTATTTCGATGTCAAGGCATGACCTATCTTAGCTGCATAATTGCTACTGGGGAAAAGCAAGAGGGGTGATTCAGAGGCCATCCAAACACCAGAGAACGTGAATAGCTGAAAGGGCAGGTAGGAGACAGGGGACTGGAAATTGAGTCAGCACAAACATCCAGACTACTGGCGGGTAGGAGCTGCTTCCTATTTATCAGGTGGGGTCCATTTGGTGTCATCCATCTCTACTAGGGCTAGTCTAACTCGGCTGTCCAGTATAAGCAGACGGAACTGCAGTGCTGCTTCCTGGACAGCTGAGTGAGTCTTTTGATTTGATGCCAGGTAGTGGGGGATCACCGAGTCTGATTTAGGAACAAGAAGCAAATGAAGGTAAGAATCCACCCCTTGAAAAGTAGTACCTACTTTGGTGCAGTCGGTGCCAGAAAGGAATCAGTTCTCTGGATGACCCTTCCAAACAGAGGCCCACGTTATTTAGACCTATTGTGCTTAATAAAACCTGACACACATTCCTCCCACAGAACTTAAGAATTTCTTCTTCGATCACTTAAAGTATCCTCAGCTCCCTAACAAGGAAAAAGTGTTGAAGCTACACGGCAAGCCCTCTGCTTCTCATCTATCCTCTCAACCCCGTTTCCTTAGCTTTTTGGTACCACTCACTTCATCCTCATGGACAGACAGATTCTTCAAATGTGACATTACACTGTCTCATAAAATGCCCTCTATCTCACTGTCACAGCTCCTTCTCCCACCATCATTCCCTGTCACGTCACCTGCACCTGACTGATGCAATGCACTGTGGGCCTGAAAGCATCACTCAGAAACCGAGACACTTATTTTCAATATGCACCTATACGCACCCAGGGTGGGCAGACACAATCATTAGTTGGAGCCAATAGTGCTTGACCAATGATGCGCTGGACCAGAATTCTTCATTGCTAATTAGTCCAATATTATACATATGTCTGTGGGATGCATATACACACAGATGTATGCACGCACACTTGAAACCACACACAGTATCGAGCTCTTCCTGGTTCCTAAAAGGAGAATCAGTAACACGATGTATCACTCTAGCTATGCCCATCTTGTGGCTTTTCTACTTTGTCAACTTGACTTAGGTTCTTTTTCTACACACACATCCGATTTTTAAAAGGCTTCCTGGCAATTCAAATCTCTGTTGATTAAGATTATCAGAAGAAACCGTTCAATTCAGTCTTGCTTTGTGCTATATTGTGGGTAAGTTTTGAAGGAGACAAATATTCAAGTCTTATCTTTCCCACCAAACTACATCCAACTAATTTTAACTCTGAAAACTGATTATCTACAGTTTTATAAGTTCACTTCAGACTATGGGATACAAAAGGCTCCCAGACTACTTTTGAAGAAATATTGAAATAGCAACTTAATAGTAGGGTAAAGGTTAGCAATCTTATTTCATTCTACCTAATGTTATAATGACTCATTTGAGATTAAAATGAAAGACTCATAGTAATTACTCGATATCAATTAAATGAAAAGGCAGATGTTTCAAGTAGGTGCAAAATTAATGTCATATATCAAGTTGACATGGGTTTCTGTATGTTATATAAAAACAAATTAGTGTATCTATAACTTCCTATACATTCAACTTGAAATAAATGCACTTGAATATGGATAACAAAAACATCCATGGTGACTCTGGGGAGGTAAATATACAAGGCAATATCAAATGCCAAGTTATTTTCAGATATTGGTGTCTGAGGAAAGCTCTTTGTTTTGTGTCCTTAAAATCTTTCAAAATTCTTTGTAGTGTTTTCAGATACTTGACACTCCACGTGAAATGAAGTGAACTGATATAATGCATAACACGTGATAAACATAAGCGTCCACATACACTGAGGAAGAAATCTAAATATTATGTCTGATGCTCTTGTTAATGGCTGGACTGTATTTTGTAAATGCAGTATTTGATTGGATTTGTGATCCAGCAATCTAAAGTAGAGAGGTAGGGGTGGAGGAATCTGTTAGGGTCCACAATCCAGTTAGTCCTGTGCTAAGTGGCTGGAATGAAAAAGCAAATCAAAATTTCATGATTCGAAAATGTGTAGGGCCAGTTGAATTCTGCAAATGTTAGGACCTAAGCACTGTTAATGCTACAGGGCAAGGGGGAATGTTGGGGCACTATTAAAAATCTGGGGTGGCTGATGATGGGAATAAAAAAGTCTATGAACTCTGTCCATCTTTGTGGCTCTGGGATGAAACACGGTGCTTGGCACATACTAGGTACTCAATCGACGGCTATTAATGAATGAATAGATTAATGAAAAAAGATCCTTAAACAACAACACTGTTTTCCAAAATACTCTTCATTATTTCATTCCATGGCGAGTACTGGATCTACACTTCTCCATGCCCATCTTATTGTAGTCGTTATTCTTGTCGAAGACATTCTCCCCTTAACACTCATATTTTTCTTGCTTATCTCACCAACCTAATCACTGAAATTATCATGTTCTTAGGTTGACCAGAAGTAAGAAAACAATTCTGAAAATGATCTGCTAATTTAATGAAGGAACCTAATCAACTCCATTGTGTGATTCTATTATTTATAATTTTAGAACGGCGAATTTCAAACTTTATGGAAATGAAGCCATTGGTAGAACTCAAAATGAGAAACAACAGCAGAGCTGGGATGTATGGAGAGGTGGCCTTTAGTCCCACCCTGAATATGTCTGACCCCTAACTTCATCCTCTCTCTCCTAGCATTCCGCAGTTCAGAAGCCTTAGGGTTTTGAAAGGCAGAGTTTGAAAACTAGTGCCCTAGGACAAACATGCCTTCAGCAAGAGTAGGGAAGGGAAGCCGAATTCTAACTCAGCGTGAGGATGGGAGGCAGGAATTTGGAGTGGGACAACAAGAGATTGACTTGAAAGAATGTATCACAAGGTGAAATGAGCATAAGCTATGATCAGATTACGGCAGTTTCCTGGAATAGCACAGCTGTTGGTGGCAGCTGCCTTAGCAGATACACACCACCTGCTCTCTATATTCAGAATGCACTGGTGCAGCCCCTGTCAACACTTCCGAGTGTAGGAAGTACTTTTCTCCCGATGTGCTTTCCCACTGGCACATCTGTATTTCTTTCCAAAGCTTCTCCACCTGCGAAACTGAGTTGATACTACTCTGAAGAAACTACTCTGCATCCTGGTCCAAGCAGAGGGTGTAACCCCAGGAGATCTCTGACGCTAGAGACAGACCACGCAGGGGACAGATAGCTAAGAGACTCTGAAAGTCATGTGCCTTGCTGAACTCCACTGTCCAAATCCCTTAACCAGCAGCAAACACTGGCAAAACTGGGGCATTTCCACCCCAAAGCCAAGTGGAACACAGCACCCAGGGCACTCTGAGGAAATGTCAAAGTCATCAAATCAAGACATACCAAAGCACACCCTCACAAAGAACTCAAGCCACACTATATTTCAGCAGGGCTTTGAATGCCCACACCCTTCCTCTCTCCCTGGGCATAGCCTTTAGGGCCCAGAACAAATGCCACCTCCTGCAGGAAGCCTTCTTCGACTTCAATGGTCAAATCTCTTGCTTCTCAGGCATTCATTTGCACTGATCATTTCTACCATATCCCTTTTTAACTGCTTACTTTTGCTTCCTGAGTTGTTCTAAAATGGTTTTCTGCCTCCCAAACCAAACTAGACATTCTCTTAGGATAGACACTATATAACAGTACATCATAATGAACCACTCAGCTCTAGGCCCAACTTCTAGAAATCAACACCCTAGCTGTGAACAATCAATAGCTTTAGTATTGAGTTGTTTCTTTATTGCCACATTCTTAAACCCAACGGCACACTGAATATCCTCACTTCGATGTTCAGTGGACACCTCAAAACTGACATGATCATAGGAGGACACAAGATTTCCAATCCCACCACTACTCCATCCTGATTTTTCCCCAGTATTCCTTATCTCTGTAAACGGCACCACCATCCACCCAGTTGTTCAGCTCCCAAACCTAAAATTCATCCTTCATTCTTGTCTCTCCATCATCTCCTACATTCAATCCAACAATAAATCTCATTAATTCTACCTATAAAATCGATTCTAAATCCAACCACTTTCAGCATCTCCATGATCACTCTCGACTCCAGCCCAAACCATCATTATCTCCTGCCTACACTGTGCCCACATCCCCCAAACTGAGCTCTCAGCTTCTGCTGTTGCGCCACTATGGTCCATCTTTTCATTCTCATTCTCTCTCTCCATACCCCCTTTCTCTTCCTTTTCCCTCTCCCCGATGAACTCCTTGGTCAACTGGAACTTTATTAGGATATCCAAGTGGAAACAATAGCTGTCCCCTTGTTTCACTTTCCTTTGGTTTCCTTCTCTGGTCTCTAGAGCAGTCTGAGCTCCTGACATCCATTTACCAAAAGACATGTAAGAGCTCCAAGTTTTCTCTTCTTTTTCTCCAATATCCCCAGTTCTTTCAACTATTTCTAAAAGCAGATGCTTTCTTGACACCTTGACATCTCTGGGTGCTCTCCTCTAGATTCTCTCCAGTTTGTCCACATTTCCCTTAATTTAAGGTTCTTCTTCATGAATAAAGTGCTACCTACATATTGGTCTGACCAAGAAGTGCACAGCTCACCATGATCTGGTCACCACACTTGTTTTACTGAAGCTTGGATGACTTTGCTATTTTTAACTGCTGCTAAACTGAAACTATTGGATTGGTTAAATTATAGGTCAATCTAGATACCTCCTCCAGATATCAAAAGCACTGCACCTAAAGCAGTTCTTCCTGACTTCTACCTATGCGTTTCTACTTTTGAACCTCAGTATAGAATGTTCTCTACTTCTTAAGTTTGGGCTGATCTTTGTGACTCTTCATTATTCTCACGGTCGTCGTCATCATCATCCCTTACAACTCTTCTTTTTGCTTTCGAGAAGCTGCTCTCTGGCTTCAGTGAAGTCGCTGATGAGAATGAATGAATTAGTAAATGATGGACTAGGAAATTTCCATCTCAGAATACAATTGGAGTAAGCTTGGAAGAGATCTGTTCTTCCCTTTACAACCTGTTATATATGGAAATGGCGTGTTCATTACATATATTTTTCCCATTCTGAAAAACTTCAAGTCTAAAAAATCTAATTTTCCTAATTTAATGTTTTTCCTTTCACAAAAGACACAAACACAGACTTCAAGAAATGGAAAGACATTCCTCGTTTTTTGAGAGTATAACTAGACAGTATAAAGATGTCATTTAATTTGTAAGTTTAATTTATAGAGTTAAATTATAAATTTAATACCAATTAAAAAACTTATAATCCCAATTTAAAAAGTCAAGTTTTTAAAATACAATTAAACAAGATGTGACTGAACCTCACATGGAAAAATTAACAAGAGTCATGAAAACACAAAAATGAAAAACTATGAGCAGGTACTAGCCCTACCAGAAAATAAAAGATACTATAAAGTCTCTATTATTGAACAGGTGTGGTACTAGCACATATTTAGAGATCATTGAAAGAGAATAGAAATTTCAGAAACAGACCCAAGTAAATATGGAGCTTTAGCATATAAGAAAGATCGTATCTTGAATAAATGGAGCAAAGATAAACTTTTTTAATAGATGGCGCATGGACAAAGGTTAACCATTAGGAAAAAGAAAATTAGATCCACACGTCACGCCACACATAAGAGTAAGTTCCAAATGGATTAGGGATCTAATGCAAAGTGAAACCATACAAGCACTAGAAGAAAATATGGGTGAATTCCTCTTTAATTTGAATGTAGTAAGAGATCTTCTAACTAGAACTCCAAATCCAGATACAATAAAACAAATGATTTTTAAATTTCATTGTATAACAATAATTTTTTAAATGAAAGCATTTCAATAAATACCATACGCAAATCGAAAAGGCAACCGACAAACCAGGAGAAATATCTGCAACATGTATGACACATAAATGTCTAGTAGCTCTACTATATAAATAATTCTTAAAATTCAAAGGAAAAGAAAACAAATGCCAGATAGGAAAATGGCCATAAAGATGAATAACTCACACTAAAAAAAGATATAAAAATGGCCTTTAAGCTTATGAAAAAAATCCACCATCACTCATAATAAATGATATGCAAGTAAAAACTACATTAAGAATCCATTTCTCACCTATCAGATTCGCAAAAATTAAAAACTGTAACACTCTCTATAGGTGAGGCTGTGGAGAATCAGGCATTCTCATATATAGCTGGTGGGAATGCAAACTGGTACAACTCTTGGGAAGGGAATTTGGCAATATTTAACTGAATTGTATATGTACTTACCTTTTGACTCAACAATCCCACTTATCAGAATTTACCCTGAACATCTATCTTATGAAAATACATAAGCAAAAGATTATTTATCACAGCATTATACTGGCAAAAATATAGGAAAACAGTGGTATACAATAAAGTACTGTTCCTGTGATTTTTCTCGAAGTCCAAAATCATGTCAAAATAAAAGGAAAAAAAGAAGGATGTTTTCCTCTAAGGAAACCTTCGCGAGTTTATCAGAAGAATTTTCAGCCCTCCCTTGTCTGAGTATCCATCTCACATTGCATTTTCAAAATAGAGAATCAAGGCTTTAAATGTATAAGTGAACAGAATATTTAACAAATCACTAATCACACTGTTGCAGTCCTCCCTAGACTGACAGTAAATTCTGTAAGCAGTCAGTCAATCAGTCAACACCATTTATCTTGAGTATTTCTACTTGCCAAGAGTACCCCAGGAGGTCCTGTCTCATATTATGGTAAAAGTGATGGAGGTCGTTCTGCTTATTCTTCCATGTCTCCCTAAAGCTGGTTATTAAGTATATTTGAATCCTGCTTACCAGGACTTAGGCATACTGCCAGGGTGGTTAAAGAATGACCACAAAGCTGGGACGAAGTGAGAGAGTAGCACTGACATATATGCACTACCAAATGTAAAACAGATGGCTAGTGGGAAGCTGCTGCATAGCACAAGGAGATCAACCAGATGATGGGTGATGACCTAGAGGGGTAGGATAGGGAGGGTGGGAGGGAGGCTCAAGAGGGAGGGGATATGGGGATGTATGTATAAATACAGCTGATTCAACTTTGTTGTACAGCGGAAACTGGCACAACAGTGTAAAGCTATTATACTCCAATAAAGACCTGAGAAAAAATAAAATAAAGATCACTGGGGAGAAGTGCCATCTTAACACGTTGAGTCTTTCAATGCATGCATGGATGCGGCATATCCCTCCATCTATTTAGGTATCCTTTAAAAAAAAAAATCCTTGTATTACTTTTCGGTACATTTCTTCCTAAGCATTTTTAAATTATTGATGTTTTTGTGAATGAAATTATTTTCTCAATTTATTTTTTAATCAGCTGGTGGTAGTATATAAAAATGCCCTGGATTGGGGGGGAAAAAACCCCAAAAAAACAATGACTGCAAACGCTGGGTTTTCATCCTTCTATATGGGAAGGACAGTCTGCAAGCTCTTATTCCCTCAAGTTTCCTACAGTTCAAAGTCATCACCAAGGGCCCATAAAGAGTCTGAACTTGTTTCATTTGAAAATCAAACAGCAACCTGAAGAGAAGTGGTTCACAATCCTTTTTAGAAAGCATAAGCCACCTATGCATTTCTCTATCTTTTCTGCAGAGGCTGGAAGGGGAAATTTTATACAACGTTGCCACTTCTCTATAGGGAGCAGGTATGCTTTCCTTCTTAAAGAAATGTCAGTGCATCAGGGATGTGGTAGAGGAAGTATGTAGAGGAAGGGATGGGAAATGAGGACAGTTAGAACCGCTAAGGTCTCTTCCCACTCAAAGACGGCATGATTACATGGTTTAATTCCTCTGAAAATTTTCAGATCCGTCTTCAAGAAGATGTAATTATATGTGCTGCCTTTGTGCCTCCTCCAGTTTTGTACTCAGGCCACTGGATTGAAATTAAAGATGCACATGTTTGTCTACAAGAAGCGTTGGCAAACTACTGCTGTAGAGAATCAAATAGTAATTATCTTGGGGTTTGTGGGCTATGTGGCCTCTGTTGCAACTACTCAGTGCGGCAGTTGTAGTGCAAAAGTAGCTACAGACAACACGACAATGAAGGGGAGTAGTTGTGTTCCAATAACACTTTACTTACAAAAAGAGATGATGTGTGGGAATCAACCTGAGGGCCATACTTTGCTGACCCCAGTCTATGACATTTGAGACAGAGGCCATGTCCTAAATCGTGACATCTCCAGTTCTAGTACGGTACATGGAAACCTCAAAGGAAACCAATAACCAGTTGTTGAATGGGTACATAGTTGAACACAGGGTCAGATTATCTGGTTATGCCCATAAATTTCAGCATACCTCATTTCTCACAGAGTGTAAAGCATAGAAATGACCTCAATCATAACTGCAATCCAATTATTAATATAATGTCTGAATAATGTCTACAACATTTCTACCAAGTCACTGTCCACTTCTACTTAAAAATGGAAATTGCCCATGTCTTAGGGTATCCCAGCTCATTTTAGGAAGGCCATGGCCAAATGGAACAATTCCTTTTATTGAACTAAAACCTGCCTCCTTGAATTGGTCCACACACCCCCTAACCACAGTCCTAAAATCATAAACTATGGCCAGAAAGGACCTAAGATTTCACTTAGCCCACGTTCCTCATTTTACTGATAAGAAACTCAGGCTCGGGGAGATCTAGTGAGTTGCTCACAGCAGCCCAGATTGTCAGCAGCAGAACTCTTAAGGAGGCAATTCTGTGTGTGCTGGCATCACTGGCTGGATTCCCTGCAGATTTGGTAAAAATAAATCATCTTTGGTGTACTTTTGGAGTACTGTTTTCTTTTCTTATAGCAGAAATACTTTCCTTAAAATGAACCTTAAAATAAAATAAAGTGGGTGTATGCTTGTTTATGTCCAACCAGGAATGTCAATTGAGATGCAGAATGGGGAGCACTGGACTTGAACTTAGATGAGGTCATGTGGGCAAGCTGTTGAACCTCTTTGGGTTAAATTAGGTGATTTCTCGAGCCCCTTCGAGCTCTAGGATTCATCCTCTAGATGAAAAAGGAAGAATAATTCAAAGCACAGTACAGGCACTTTTTTTTCAAAAGCCTATTATCTTTCACCTCAGAAAAGATTACAGCCTAAATAGTGGTTAAGACCAGGGGCTTCTGAAACTTAGGTTCAAATCCCAGATCTGTAACTTGTTATGTGACCTGGGCATGGGGCATTTAGTCTATTCCAGGTTCAGTGCCTTTATCTGTAAATTGGAGATAAAAGTATCTACCTCACTGGGTTATTGTGAGGATAAGAAATGAGTTATATAAACAAGATATATAGATGGTACTGTGAAATAAAATTCATATTTATGGCAAGAGAAGAAAACTTTAAACATAAAAATTCTTCTCTACACTTTGGCTTCCTCTCTCCCCTCTACTGTGCATTGTGTATCTGCATTACACAAGGACCAAACCTCCTGCATCGGGAGGAAGACCTGCTCAACCATGAAGAGCAACATTCTCCCAGCGTCAACAAGACAACTCCTTAAAGATAACATTCCTTCTTGATCTTGTAAGGGGCCACATGACCCACCACGATGGTGCTTAGATATGGATTATGTAAATTGTCAATAACACGTTATTTGATGTACAGCCGTCTTCTCAAAAACACTTAAATGACTGTGCCTTGATTTCTAAGCAGCAGTACGGTTCTCAGAGGTTTCTAAGATACTCTTCCCGGATTATAATCCTCAAATTTGGCTCGAACAGTTATCCACTTCTTTCTAAGATCAACGGATTAATTTTTCGTTGACACTATACAGATGCACTCCACTATACAGTTGCACTCAGAAATCCCTCATTACTCTAAGAATTCTGGGAATAAAGCAAACTACAAAGTGCAGCTATAAGACTGGGTATGGGTGGGTGTGGATCATGAATACTTCTAGCTACTATCGAGTGGAAAGTCCTCCTAGGAATGGAACTTCCCCAAAACAGCCCCTCCATCTTTTGCTTATATCATAAAGCCTCCAGACCTTTCTACAAGATGCCTAGTTTCTCACCATAAAGGTGTGGCTCAAATGCAGAAGCCATCATCAATGTTTGCTTTCAGAATTCTAGTTTCATAATGCAACATGAGAAATGACAGACAAGTGGTCTTTCCGAATTAGTACAGAATTATGATGTTATTATTGACCGCCAACAATTTCCTCTCCCAAATAGGAAACTTTTAATAATGGAGTTTTTTTTTAGAAAAACTCTAAGTAATGTGTAAAGGTGGTGCATATACTGCTTAGTTCTCGATTCTCTGAAGGAAAAATAGCTTCTTTTATTTTAGGAAAATCTATGTTACATTAAGAATATTCACTACAATAGGCATACTGTATTCACACACAATTCAAGTAATAACTTGAAGGTGGGATAATGTAATTTACACTAAAGACTCAGAAAAGAACACTAACAAGTCAGGTCAAGTGTCTTATCCAAAGTAGCCAATTAAGCCAAAGATCAAGCCAAGACTTGAATTCACAGTTTCTGCCACTTCTCTGTGTTGGAGGCACTCAACTTCCAAGGATTTAATCGATTTGTGTCCCTGGGAAACAAGTCAAATCAAACAGAAATTAAAGTACGAATGGTAGGTGGTACATCATATTTTGAAAAAAAAAAAATGGAGGTAAAAAAAATTGCTTTATTCAAGCAAAGAGTTATAAGTGGCGATATGGTAGACACCATAAAGAATTCTAAAGACGTAGCAAAAAGCATTTTCTATCCTCAAAAATCTTCTCAATTACAGACAAAAACATCAACTTTCATTCAACGCATGAATCCAATTTCATTCATCTACTGTTCAATCCCAAGAACATTTACTGAGAACTTGCCATGTGCCTGGTGCTGTCCTAGGGCACTGAAGATGGGTAAGACAGAACCCCCATCCTTTAGGACAGAGAAGTAGGCAAACTTTTCCTGTAAAAGGCCGGATAATAAATATTTTAGCCTTTGTGGGTCATTCAGTCTCTATTGCAACGAATAGTTGCAATAAACTATAAAAAAAAATAAAGAGGTGAATAAACACCACTGCTGGAACATAAACAGAGCAGTAGACGACACGTAAATGAATCAGCATAGCTGTGTTCAAAGTGGAAAACTGTTTTAAATCAGTGGTTCTTAACTGGGTGTGTTTTTGCCCCCACCACCACCCCCCACATCAGGGGCACATTTGGCAATTCTACAGAGTTTTTGGCTGTCACAGCTTGGGGAAAGGGGTGGTCTGCTACTTGTAGGTCAAGGGTAAGAGACCGGGGATCCTGCTAAACATCCTACAATGCAAAGGACAATTCCCCACAGCCAAGTTATCTGGTGCAAAATATCAATAATCACTGAGAAACCTTGTTTTAAAAGCAAGCATTCTAGTTGAATTAAGAAAGTGAGAATGTGAAAAAAAAAGAGCATAAAAACATCAGAGATTTGGTACACCAAATCAAAGAATTTTTTTTTAAAATGATATTTTAGCCCTCTAAGAGAAAACATATTTTCTCTGAGATAATTTTTCTTCTGCAACATGAAATCAAAGTAGGCTCTGAAATTAAAGTGACTTTTTAAAAATGTTCAGATGACTGTTTTCAAACCAGGCTTTAGTCTGCCACATTGTTCACTGAGTAAATTTACTTATACGTGAAAGTTTTTCAGACAGCTGATAATAACGTATAATATCTCTCAACCTGTTTGCTCCTGATTGAATCCTGGCATTCAAATTCTTAAAAGAGAGTGACCAAAGAAAAGTAATGGTCACAAGATGAAACTTCTTCATTGAGACTCTTGAGGACATTAATAAATGTTTTCACATATCTGAAGGCAATTGAGCTTGTTCTGCAGGGTTCCACGGCAGGGCTGGCGATGGGACTGGAAAGTAAAATCAATTCATAACAATAAAAACCAACTTTCCCTTTGTCCTCTTCTATTGAATACTCACAATGACCCCTTATAGGTAGATACTAATATTAAGATCATTTTATATATGTGGAAAAACTAAGGCTTAGAAAGGATGAATGCCATGCCCAAGGTAAAATTAAAAAAAAAAAAAAAAAAGCCCAAACACACAAAAACAAACAAATAAAAACTAAACAAACAACAACAACAACAAAACTGGTCAATGGCTAACCTGGAGATACAAACCACTTTGCTCAAGACAGACGTGTAGACAGTATTGAAATGATTCAAGCAAAGATCAAAGAGGACAGGCGTATTAGGATAAATTGACCTTTTAGGTCACTTCTAAACCTGAGGTTGCCAACAAGTAAAGAACTAACTAGAAAATCCAGTTTTGGAAGAAAGAGTCTGATCCCGTTCGAGGAAAAGCAAAGGTCTTTAGGATATCTGTAGCCAATGCCTAAGATGCAAACAAACTGTTAGCTGTCACAAGACTGCCCACCTCAAAGTAAGCAACAATCCAGTCCCTTGGTTAAGGGAGCCCTGCCTGCTTCCTCCCTCCTCGGTTTCTAGCCTACCATCAACAAACCCCTGACCCTGCCAAAGGGACTGACACTGATCAAACTCTCGCTAAATGCTGAAGGCTTGCTTTGCATCTTAGAAGAAGGAGTAAGTTGATGATAATTACTGACTTTGCTAAGTGGCCTCAAACACTGAATAGAGAAGATGGCAGCTTTGTCTTTCAAATTGATGAGAAATCACTAAGATCATTCATGCCCTCAAGGAGGTGAGAGAAGAGTGGCTGAGAAGGGATTCTGCTTACAGGAGCCAATTATTTTTAAGAGATTACCGCCCCCTTATAATCAAGAAGCTAAAAAGTTTCGATTTCTTAACATCAATGGGAACAGAAAGAGTGGAACCAAATATTGTATTAATTTCCCATCTTTACAATGCCTAAGAAAGGAGCAGTGCTATTTAATAGCTTTAAAAGTACAAAAAGAAGAATCTCCAATAACGTGATAAAAATAATTTGGTTAAAGTGTCCAAACAGTTCCTCAACCGGGGGGCAGTGTCATGAGGCCGTAGTAGGTGTCCATTACCACAATCATTAGGCTCCTACTGAGTACTCAGGCATTGGAGATATCAAGCTTAACTCGCCCTAGTCGGCCAGGAGTTCCAAGTGTAGCAGGATGGAAACGCAGGTCAGCAATGAACATGCCATGTGGGACAGTACATGTAAAGGCTACGGGATCGCCAACTCTGCCCATAGTGTGAGGATGACATGAACATCACCGATCAAGGGGCACTGTTCTAGGACTTGGGGAGAAGGGGAAAAGGCAGGGAAAGCAGAAGGAACAGAATCATGAGAATGAAAGTGCACAGCATGACTTGAGAATGATAAGAAGGTCAGTATGCCTGGAACAAGGGGGGCTATGAGAGGAAATGAAACTGGTAGAGACTTTGGATAGAGCTGAAATAGATTACACATTGTGACAAAGGATGGGACAGGAGATTACAGAATCCAAACTTGTACCTGGACAAGTAAAGGGCACCTTGAAGATATTTCAGCTCAAATCCCCGTATCATTATTCCCACGACTACTGTAAGTCCTATAAATAACACCATGACCACAAATGTCACCATTTCTGAGCACTAGGTTCTAGGTTTGGTGACACACATTGTTCAGTGATACTCATTGTTTCAAGAGAACCATATCATGTTCATAAGAGGTCAGAAAATGTCACGGATGAATTTATTTTTATCCAGGGGATGGAAGCATGCCAATGACCCGGTAACACCTCTTCCTGGAGTCTCTACCTGTGCCAATTGGCACCAAAAGGCATCCAGTCTCCGGAGGTCCTTTACCTGGGAATATTTACATTCCAAAAGACACCCTAGCCAGTGGGAAGCTAGACATGTAAGGGAAAGAGAGTACTAAGTGACATCAAGGTCATCGAAGGAGCAGGAAGAATGTGATGCAGAGCACATGTAGAAAGGACAAACTTGGGGCAAGAAAAGAGGTATTTTCTGTGAGAAGAATGGGACAGAGGGTGACTGCAAATGCCTACAGCTTTGAAGGTGCACAGGAGGGAAGCTATGGGGCTTCACCTGGATGTTTTTCTGCAGTGTTAGGAGTTCCTCTCCTAAGTAGGTGAGATGGTTAAGTTTATGTGTCAATTTGACTGGGTTAAGGGACTCTCAGATTGCTGGTAAAACATTATTTCTAAGTGTGTCTGTGAGAGTGTTTCTGGAAGAGATTAGCATTTAAATCAATAGACTGCGTAAAGAAGATTGCTCTCCCCAATGTCCTAGGGCATCACCCAATCCACTGAGGGCCTGAATAGAGCAAAAAGGCCAAAGAGCGAATTTGCTCTCAGCGAGGGCGGGGACATCAGTCTTCTCCAGCCCTCCTACACTGGCACGAGGTTCTCGGGCCTTCCAGCTCTTTCTGGAGGCTTACAGCATTGACTGATCCCCCATGCACACTGATTTTGGGGCCTTTGGACTCAGATTGTGACTTCTTCCATTGGTTCCCCTGGTTCTTAGGCCTTCAAACCTGGAATGAATTACACCATCAGCTTGCCTGGTTCTCCAGCTTGTAGATGCCAGATTGTGGGTCTTCTCGGCTTTCGTATTACATGAGCCAATTCCTCTAATCT
Source organism: Hippopotamus amphibius kiboko (assembly GCF_030028045.1). Taxonomy (NCBI): domain Eukaryota; kingdom Metazoa; phylum Chordata; class Mammalia; order Artiodactyla; family Hippopotamidae; genus Hippopotamus; species Hippopotamus amphibius. The sequence goes on along the minus strand of NC_080203.1, from coordinate 15,203,768 downwards.
CGCTGTGTGTGTGTTTGTTTCTCTGGAGGGTGATACAGTACGCTTCAGAAGGGGCAGAGGCTTGAGGCACGTGGTTGAGGATATCTGCTGTGGGAGATGAAAGTGGGAGACAACAGGATATATAACTGACCCGATGAAGTCAGTGCCAAGGCTGTGTATCCCAGATGCACTTTATCTACTCACCTTCCAGTGTAAAGAATCAAAAGGTGAAATTCTTCTCTATGTCCCAGAGTATAAAAAATAAAGAAAACTGGGACATGACCCATGATGATACTTTTTGTAAAAAGTGACCTTATGAAGGTCAAAAGTTAAGAGATAATGAGGCTGCATTATAAAAACAACTTCTTATTCTTAGTTATAAAAAGTACATCTTAAAAGTAGATCTGTATCAAAGATCACAGCCATGTATACAGACCAAGTTTCATGGAATTCTATCTAAGCAGAATCAGAGAGCCCATACTATGATAACATGTGGCCTTTAAAGAGAAAGAATCAGAAACGGTTAGGATTTTCCTTGTTAAAAAACCTCTAACTCACATCCCTTCCTTCACTTATCCTGGGGCTTCACAACCCTTAAAGGAAAGGAATGCTGGTCTTTCTGCTTTGATAAGCAGACTATTACACCTCACTGCAAGGGAATTACACACCCTGCTTGTTTTGTGCTTAAGAACGATATTCGTGCTCAAACATTTTCTCCTTTTGTGCATTTCCTCCAACACACAGGGAGCTCTCAATTTGTTCCTTATGCAGATAGGACACTAGACCAAGGAGCTGAGCAAAGCCTTCCATTAAAGAGGATGGTTCCGATACACTGCAGAAGACCAAGGGAGGGCTGGCCTGCCATCTCGCTCACCTTGCCTTTTCCTTCCCGTCACCGCAGGATCTCGGTTGTGAGTGATACATGTGGTCAAAATGACTGTTTTGATGGTCTTCGGAGTTGCTCACTGGGGCATAGTAGTTACAGAACAAGTTCTTTGGAGTCAGATCTGGGTTCAAATCCCAGCTCCACAATTCACTAGTTAGTTGACCTTGGGCAGGTAAATTTAAATTCATGCTCCAAGTCTCCATTTTCTCATCTCAAAATGAGGGGCCAATAATAATAAAATAAAATAATATTTTAATAACATACAATAATAAATAATAAAATAAAATAATAATAACAATAAAATTAGGGGCCAGTAAGATCAAACTCACAATATCGTTGGGAAGATTACAGAGCTACGGCGTGAAAGATGTAGCATGGCACCTGGCACAGAGCTGTGCTCCACAATGTACAGCTACATAAAAATGATTCTGTGCTTCCACTTACTTCTGTTTCAAAGGGAGAAGAAGCTTGTTCTTTGTCTTTCCAGGCCCCATCATAAGCATGAAAACCCTTTCAAAATGGACTCTTATGGTTAAGAACTTGACCTCTGGACTCTACCCAAGTTTGAATCCCTTTTCTGCTACTTACAAGTTGCGTGACCTCAGGCAAGTTCCCTTTCTAAGCCTCAGTTTTCTCATCTGCATAATGAGAATTAAATGAAACAATGGATGTAAAGCACCGGGATTGGCATATGGTATACAATAAAAACGTAGGCAATTGATATTATCGTTGGGTAGGCTCACTCTGAGCTTATAAAGATAAAGTGACATTTTTCAGAGGCAGTCTGACAAAAGCTGAATTCAAGGTTTCGCACCAATAGTGTCCAAAGCTCTGCTGTATACTTGGTTCCATGATGGTGGCCAAACACATCAGGAATGGTAATTGCTTGGCTTCTTAAACAGGGAGTTTTTTAACTCCTCAGGAAATGAAGAAAGAGTTTGGCTACACTGGGCCAACCTGAGAGGGCGTCTAGAAAATCTGACCCACAATGGTGGTTCTCCTAGTGTGGGTAAGGCATTTATGGAAGTAGCATCTAATGAAAAACTTTTGCTGGTTGAATACCAATACATCCTTTCAGTCCCCGTCAGTTCAGCTTTCTGACTTATAAAGATCCTTTCTAGACACCTGTCCTTTCTTAAACATTTGGCTGTGCCTTTTCTGACAGGACCTTCGTATTATAAGTCTTCAGAATTACAGGATGATTTGCCCAAAGTGTTAGGTGCTCTCGGGAATGAGATTGCTATTTCTGAAAACCTCTTATCTCTTTTAGACTGAATGAATACCGTTAGACAATGTATGTCTACAATGTACTACTGGTACCTGGGTGGTCTAAAAGTTGGCACATCCCTTAAATGACTATTTCCCAACAAATCATGTATATTGTTCTAACAAAATCCATCCAAAATAAAACCAAAGAATGGCGCCTTTCCACAGAATATAGAACAAAAAAGCACAGGTCTAAAGTACAAATTTCTCAAGTGGTAAAAAAGGAAAGACCTGAATGGTAATATTTCACAAAATACTCTAGTCATGAAAGCCTTCATGATCTGCTGACTATGCAGAAACAAATAAAAAAATCAAATCCAAAGGATGCTGTGACAGGAAGGAATCAGAGCACATAGCCCAAGGCAGCAGTCCCTCACTTTATCTAATAAAATGGTTTGATCTTAGAAAGTTGTGTATAAAATCAATGCTTATTTAAAAAATACTTTCAAAAGGCCTTACAAAGCAATCTTGCAGTGAATCCATTAATAAAATGAATACTCCCATTTTACCTCTTTTATAAATTCACATGCTCAAATAATAATACTTAAAGTGGGATTTACCTATGACCCAAGAGACCCTAGCTCCACAGCTGTATACCATAAGCAACTTTTATTCCAAGATGGGCATTATGGCCCTAAACTGGTACACTGATATATTAATACATAGTCAATTGAATTGCAAGCCATAGAGCCTGTGACACATGGAACTGTAGCATGGGGGTATATACATGGCTCACAGCTTCCTCGATATGAGATTACACTCCTGATCATTGGCTACATTTTGACATTCAGCTGGTATCACAGGAAAAATCTAACCCTGTTTCCCAGCACATGCGGTGATTCTGTAAGGCTTTGTATACGAGCAAGAAAATGGCATTGAATACCAACTACCTGGAAACTTCTAAGGAACAAATCAGCATGTTCTATGGTCCTGGTGGCCTGATCGTAGTGACTGCAACTTCATAGCCCCTGTCTACTGAAGGACTCTCCTGAAGTGGGAAGAGAGTGGGAGAGTGATAAGAGTCACGTATATAAAAATGAAGACAGCGAGAACCGCAGAGCTTTTATCACGGGGAGGTTCTTTGTAACCGCAAAAACAATTTCATATGCATAAAAGATAAATGACATAGGACTCTTCAGAGTCTTTAATATTCTACTGTACAGTGCAAATCTCCAGGGCAGGGAGATGGTAAACAGCTGTTTCTCAAACAATTTGACTCTTGGGACCTTTCCTAGAGGAGCATTTCATTTGGGTAAAATATTTGGAAATGCTGCCTTAAAGTCAATTTTAACAACAATAAGAATAACTAGCATTTATTAAGTGCCAGGCACAGAATATGTGATACTCAGGTACCAGTCTGGAAGCATCATGTAAAATGGGTCCCAATACGTAGCTTGGGAAAGGGGTTAAAAACTGATGAGGACTCTGAAGGCTCATTTATATACGGCAATGGCTGGACGGGTAAGGGTGGCCTGATGAGACAAAACACTCACCCAGAGCCGCATCTTCATCAACATAAATAGTGATAAAAATACTTCACCTTTGTTGATCACTTGCTATGTTTCAGACACTATGGTCAATCAGTCCTCAAGACAGCCCTGTAAATTTCAGTCCTACTATGATCTCTATTCTAGCCTCATCTGCCCCAGTCGTCCAGCAAGTGTCAGAGGTAGGACGGAAACCCGGGTTTGTTTAACAAGAGTTCGATGTTCTTTCCATTCCACTAGCTGTCTCTCATGAACGCACTGGCGAAGACAGATTCCGAAGGACCTGCAGGATATCACGGATAGCAGTTAATGCTGCAGGTAACTGCACCCAGCAGAAGGCACTAGGAGAAGATGATATATATGAATGGATTCTCACAGCTCAGGAATAAAAATATAGAAAAATACAATCAGCAACCCAAATGTTCTTAACCTGAAGTAATCTGCAAGCAAATTCTATGTGGAGGCTAACTGCCTTGATCAAATAATGAATCTATTGTTCACTTTGTTTTTGAAAATTTCCATTAAGGTAAAACAACACTCGAGAAACAGACCTTATTGTGCAACACAATCTGTGAAAGCCTCTTACTAGTAAGACAAACATGCCTTAACAGTGATGGGTAACACTCAGTATTTTCCAATTCTGAGAAGTATTCTTTTGTTCATTAAGAGGTAACAGAGGTTCCTATTTCCTGGATATGCCACCCAGCCTCATTTCTAAAGCAGCTGCGTTGCATCTTCAATTGAGAGGCTTGTATTGGGCACCTACACTGTGAGAGGAAGAAGACTTGGGTCCTGGTCCTCTATGGGAAGAGGAAACCCTTTAATCCTAGGCAGGCAGTGATAAGACCTAAAATGGAGGGACTCACCCAAGTGCTTTGAAATTGATAGGCAGGGATTGATTCCAAAAGAATCTCGCGGTGGGAGTGCTGGGAATAGATCTAGGAAGGCAAAAGCTCAGATAGGATTTCAGAAGGGCTTTGAAGACTTTTGAATTTGACCAATTTCAAATTTATAGGGATGGGCTGTGTTGTCCACATTAAAGGAAAAGTGAAAGACCCCAAGTTAAAGAAAAAAGGTGGACAGGTTTTCTATTTATGGACAAACACATATGAACGTACATTTACGCGGCCACCATTTTTATAGTTAACAAGAGATTTACCAAAGCAGTGTTTTATGTGTCTAGTATAGCCATTATTCTAGAATAAATTATTTTGTAAATAGAGATGACAAATTGAACTTCAGTCACATCTTAATCAACAGTTCAAGTCACTAACCTAGGCAATACCCCAGAGGCAGGAGCCAATCTATCCAAAGGCTGGATTAGATCACATAGAGTTCAAAATTCAAATCAACCTGTATTTTAAACACCTCCTAGATTCCCAGTCCTGCGTAAATTACACTCTCTGCGCCTCAGTTACCTCATGTATAAAATTGGGAAAAAATAGCTACATTCCATGATTTAAATAGAGATTAGAGAAACTTGACTGTACTTGGCTTAGACTGGGCCTTCCAAGAAATGGTGGCTATGGAAATTTCTGCTCCTCGTCCAAGGCCAGGTGCTGTGGATGGGGGCGAGGAGAGGTGAGCTGGAGACCCTGCTTGAGGCGATATTCCACAAGGTTCCCCCACCTCTATTCACATGGGCATATCACTCCGCTTTTCTAACCATTCATTAAACGCCTCGATGATCTGAATCATCAGCATCCAAAATAGGTGGGAGGCTATGAGAGCAGCCGCAGTGCTCACAGGAGGGCGGACCTGATGCTCTGAACAACAGGCTACCACCTAAAAGGCAAATGGGTAATTTGGGAAACTCTACCCTTTTAGGCAGATGAATAAATATCCCACCCTTGTACCTAACACTCATCCAGGAATAGTTGCTATTCCAAGAGCATGTGGGTTGTTAACTCAACTTCACACAGAACTAGGAGTAGATGGGACATGGGAGTAGATGGGACAGCCCGAAGATGAGGGACAGTAAGTTGAGGAGGCGTGTGAAGCTTGATGCCTAGCATCCTAAGTCAGAAAACAGAGGTGTGAAGTGCAGTGGCTGGGGAGCTAGTCTACCAAACAGCTGATCCCTCTCACCCCCTTCTCTGACTTTCTGTGCTAAGTGGATCCTCCTTGCTCCAAAGCACTTCTCCACCAAAGGGTACTAAATGGGCAGGTATACACATCAGCATCATGACAGCATCAGTTCCCAGAAATCAAGTTTAGAGGCACTAACAGGAAGAGTTGAGGTCACCAAATAAAAGCATGCTTAACTCCTCCTCCTCCTCAAGACAGTCCTGAGAGCTTCCCTTGCAGAGAGAGTAGAGGACAGCTCAGGCAAGACAATCTGGGTTTGAACCTTAATTCCTCCATTTTCTAATGGTGTAATATTGGGCAAGTTACTTTTAGTTAATTGGATCACACTAACAAATTTTTTAAATAAAGACAGTCAAGTACTCAGAAAATGTTACTTTTCTTCTCCCCACCCCAACACCAGCCCAAGCCTGGGCCTCTACTCTTCTTAAAGCTGCTCAGAATCAAGATCACCAGTTTCAGCAAGAATCTGGACAAGGAGAAGCCCATGGCCACCACCACTGGCCATGAAGTCCTTGAGTTTGGAACAATGCACTACCCAGTATTCAATCCATTTTCTTCCCATTTAAACACATAAGGATACGGAGACCCAAAGAAGGAATGGACCTTGTTCAAGTTACATAACTCACTGAGAGCACTTTACTATGATAAGGGAATAAAAGCAAAGCTAAAACACAGGAACCAGATAAACTGCAACTGCTTTTGAAAAAAATAAATCAAAATCTATTAAATTAGCTGTGAGGTAAATTTAATTCTGTTCTTTGATTATCCTTTAGAGGACTGATTTCTCTTAACTTGGATGAGTTGAATTCCTGTTTGTCTCTTAAAATATATGCAAGGCTTGACAAAATTCCTTTTTCATGATCTCATGTGCTTGTTGGCGGTATAAAGGAACCAAGAGGATGAAGGGAAAAGGGATAGGTCATATTTAGGGGTGTTTCCAGAACTAAATACTCTAAAGGAAGCAACCAGTTCAGTGCCTGGCATAATGATAGTTACCTAGCCAGTGTGAGTTCATTCTCATTGGTAAGATTTAATATTCTAAGCTTTGGAATTTTGAACTAGCTATGAAAACAGGCAGAAGAAAACACTGAAGAATATTTTCCCTTCTGCTCATGAACAGCTCTGCTGAAGAAACAGAGCGAACTAAGAGGAATCTTCTCAAAGGCCTGCAATGCAAAGTGATTCGTGAACGAGATTATACTTGAGCTGGGGCCCTGGACACAAACCGACTGACATTACTTTTCATGCGTGGAAGTTCTGACACTAAGCTCATATAAGGCAGGACTTCTGTCATACTTCTCCAGATCTCCTAGAGTAGACACAAGGGGAGAACAATGACTGTGGAATGATTCATTGACTCGGAGCCCTCAGCTTTCTTCCACCAAATCATTGCATTGAGCTCTACTGGAAAGGCTTATAAATGGTTTAGATAACAAAAAGCTTTTGGGGGGAGGGATAAATTAACAGTTTGGAATTAACATATACACACTACAATATCTGAAATAGATAGCCAACAAGGGCAGAATATATAGCACAGGGAACTATATTCAATACCTTGTAATAACCTATAATGGAAAAAAATCTAAAAAAGAATAGATTTATATATATATATAAAACACTGAATCACTTTGCTGTACACCTAAAACTAACACAACATTGTAAATCAGCTATACTTCAATTAAAAAATAAAGGAAAAAAAACCCCTTCACAATTATAAGCTGGTAAGTCAACCATGGGAAAAACCCCAAATATAAAATTAGTGCCAAAAAAAAAGCTTTTGGAGGGATGAGTCCTTTTGGAGGACTGGGAGGTGGAATTTGGATTAAATTGAAATTATGACTTTAGTAATCCAAGGAATTAGGACATAGATTCGATTAAACAGAAACATTATGAATGTCTCTTAAAGAAAGAGTAATTTTTAGACCATAGCTTTCTTATTTGCATAGTTATTATAAAGGCAAAGGGGTGCTTAACAGGGTGAGGTCTCTCCTCAAAAGACATGTGGCAATGTCTGGAAATATTTCTTGTGGTGGCAACTCAGAGGTCCGAGGGGCCAGCTGAGACACTGCTACTACTACCTACTGTGTAGAGTCCAGGTACCTACTCAACATTGCACCACGTTCAGGGCAGCCCCTGACAACAAAGAATGATCTGGCCGCAAAGGGCAATAGTGCTGAGGTTGAGAAACCTTGTTCTAGCCCAACACAGAGGCTGGAACTGACTGATTGAAGGGAAAACTAGATATGTCAACTGATTTTAATAGCAGCAAACAAGCATGAACAAATATGCTCCCTGGGTTTTAGTTCTCACTTCTATTTCCCATGTTAATTCGGTGTCATTTTTAACCCAACGTTATTCATTATCAAGTAATCTGAATGTGTGGTTGATTTCCTGAATTCCTTTCTGTACAAACAAATTAGGCACCACTGCATAAACATGATACATACTTCCTTCCCCTTGGAGCACTCTAGGGACACACGTCCGTTTCTGATCTTCCCCATCTCTACTCTTCTACCCCGAGCAGGAATAGAACGAAACAGGAAAAAAGACAAAGTCCAGATTGTGTGGTAAGTCTAACCTCTTCCCCCAACCTGCGCAGATATTCCTTTCTTTTCAAAGCCCTCCCTTGAGGCCAGCAGACAGGTTATCAAAAAGCTTCCCAGGCCAAAGGACTATATAGTCTCCTTGGTTAGCTTTTATGTTCCACCACGGAGAGCCCAACCTACATTTTAAGGTATAGGATACTGCCTCGGCACAGATTTGAGACACAGGACCGTAGTACTGGATAGGCAAAGGGGGAAAAATGTTGTTAGAGGTGGGCGCATGAATGTATTCTTTCCCACCATGATGTTTTGCTCTCTTGGTATAAAGGGTACTGAGCCAAGGGGCTAGTGGCTGTAATCTCTGGTCTCAGTTTACAGGTAGGTAGTAGCCCAATGTAGTTTTAATTAAGGGGTAATCCAAGTGCAAGACTTCCTTCAAAAATAATCTTCCCCCAAATTCTCTGGACCACACGACACTATGAAAAGTTAATGAATTTTTAATTTTCTTATCCTGAAAAAACAAAGCTTCTTTCCTTTTCTGAGGCCACTAAGGAAGAGTTATTTGACCTTGGACAAGGGGACACCCTGTACAGAAAATCTGCATCCACTTTTGCACGGTAAGTTAACATTTCCTTGGGATGTAAATTCGTAAATCCTAGATGAAAACTCAGCTCAATTATATGGACTCTGTATCATATTGTCAACTCAACAGTTCTTCACCGCAAAACTGTGTATCTGTGCTTTTTATATACTAGCTCTTTGATTCAGCAAGAGACCTTCAGTGTTAGACAAGGAATCAATTTCCATAGTCTAGCAAGAGTGCACACGTTTGTAAAGTTGGCAGAAAACTTGCTTTATTGGAAACTCACGTAATGTCATCCTTGATTGCAGCATATTAATACAACCTCAAAGTATGTCAGTTTGAAAATACTGAACTCAAGAGGCAACGCACTTTTAATTTGAATTCCCACTGGTCCAATATTTTGAGGCTATTAAAAAATATCAAGCAAGGTTAACTATATTAAAAAGGACAAACAACAAAAGAATAAATGAGTCCTGGCAAAGACTTAAACTTTAGATGCACTGTGGAGAAGCAGAATCAATGACAGCTTTACAAAGACCTACCCTTTCTTTAGCAGTTAGGCAGTGTGTGATTCCTCATCACTCCCTCTTATCAAGGGTCATTCTAACAAAACACATTTCAATGTTTTCTGCTAGTTATTTACATGAAGTCTAATAAGGTGTGAGGAGTGGGGAGACATTTGTTCTCTACTGAAATGAACTGTGCTACAAAGTCCAGATGGTAAGAGGGACATATGAGAAGCTTGCATTAAATTATTACCTCCTTCTTGCATTCTATTCTACTGATTATTTCCTGAAGCTCCGTCCCACCTTGGCTTCCTTAGGACCTTCTTCTGCTATTTTTCCTTCTCTCACTCCTGAGGAATCCCTTCTCTTCCAGATCACCTTCTCTGCCTCATCTCCCTCCCTAGGTGATCACCTCTGCTCTGATGGTTTTAACACCACCCACAGGCAGATGTCTTAAATGTCTGCCACCAGCCTAGAACTCATTCCTGAGCAATGTAAAAGCAGGTCCACATAGTGCTGAGATACAGGAACATTGCTCAATAAGTGTTAAATGAATAAATGAATGAAATATAAAAACAGATTCATGGGATTTCAGTGAAAGACATGTGGAGGAAAGTTGAGTTGCCCTAGACAAGCCCGTCCTAGAACCTGGCTCAACAGCTGACCGCAAATGTATGAGTAAAGTCAGGCAAGATCAGCAGAACCTATAGGCAACCTATAACAGACTTAGCCATCCTACTGACTACGAGAAAGAATGAACTTTTTCCTATTTCAAACCACGATGTTTTAGGGTGACCCAAAATACAACAAAAGCTAAGTGACAGTTCCAAGTCTGCCATTCATGCCAGCCTTTCCTCCTCGAGGGCAGTGATAGTACCTCTTGTCAGTGGTGTGCCGAATAATCAGCTTCGTCCCTGGTTTGTACAAGATAATAAATAGCTATTGACAAATACATCAAATTCTATTAATGGTGACTGGAAGCATCATCAGTCATTTGCTGCCTAGAATTACAGCAAATGGCAGGTTGAACTCAGAGTATCAAAATTTGTTATTGGAATAGGTTAGTTGTAATGATAAATATTTACTGAGTATTTCTTGACAGACACTGTGCTAGGCCTGTGGTCCCTATACAATAAAGCTCTATTTGGTAGGGATGAAATAAAGGGTATATGTTTAAATGCAGCCCTAATTGGGAAGGGGGACAGATCTCTTTTAAGGTACCAGTAACTGCTCCCAAAGAAAATGCTGCACTAGAATAAAAGGCTGCCGAACTATTTTGATTTGCTTTGGGGATTTTTTTCCTCCCTCAGTAAATATTCTGGGTATATTTAACCAATTATCCACTAAGTGAACAACTAACCATGCATGCCAATTAGAAATCTACTGAATCAGTTCACGAATCTTCTAACATAGATCCAAAACGCTACCTTCTCAATCAAGGGATTACAGAGGGAAAATGGCTGAGGAGGGAAAAAAACAGAAAAGTTACTGGCTAGCAGGGTCTGTAACTCCTACTTTTTGAAATGCCCTTTGTTCCTTCCTTATTGCATGAAAAGAAGTAGATTTTGCTCACAGCCTGAGGCAGCCTGCTAGACAACTGTGCTCCCTGTATGAGTGGCCTGCTTGAGCCCACATTATCCTACAGAAGGCTGTGATTAGGCTGGGCTTTGCAGGCTGGATGTATTCTAGAAAGGGCTCCAGTAGAGGAACCGTGGGAGCTCTACTACTTCTTTCCTGGTAAGCGTTTTTCCTCAATAAAGTATTTTAACTAGTGGTGTGCGTGCTTGCGTGTGTTTGTGTGTATTCACACCTTCTTTGAATGCCAACTAGTGGCCACCAGGGGCACATTTCACTTATCTCAGGGCTTTGTGTTTTGGGAAGGGGCAGAGTCCACAGTGCTGTGCAAGGCAATGGCAGGTCTCTGCGAGAGTTAAATTGAGACAGTTCCTGCTCCTTTGAGGTCCCGTATAGAGCACCTGCACAAAACCCGGGGGAATGTGCTCACGCCAGGAGAGAAGAAAAGAAGCAACAAATGACCCCAATATGAACCTGTGTGTCCCTATAACATCCTTGGATTTCAGACAGATTACCCTAAAACGGGGTCCACCCTTAGTGCGCAAGCTCACTGCATTCCAATGAGGGCACAAAAATCCAGAGCATGAGTGGAACCCCTGAGCTCTCACTGGGAGTGCCCAAAGCCAGATGACCTAAAAACAGGAGTTTTCTATCTGTATGGACCCTGCCTCGGAATCCTGGCACCCAAAGAACTCTGCATCACTGTTTTCCTTTTCTTAGGGGCCAGCTCATGACACAACCAGTAAAGGCTGCTTCAAGGACTAGTGGTTCCATGAGGGAAAGTATGGGTTAGAAGCATTCTTCCACTTAAGGGAGCACTGCAGGAAAAATGACCTGCACTTAGTAGATGTTCATATAGGGAACAAAGGAGAAGTGCATGTGACAAATCTCAGGGATGACCGTTTGTTCAACCCCTTGCCTACCGCTTTTACCAACGTTCTGACCGGAAACCCACTAGGGAAGTCTCCCAATGGATGCACTGGGTAAGTGCACTCTGCAGAGAGGTGAGAGAGACTTCTATAGTCTTCATCTAAACAGCAACTCTCACCAGCAGTGGATAAGATGGTGCTGACTTCTTCAACATGGATGGACCGGGAGAAAATCATACTAAGGGTAGAAATCAGAGAAAGACAAATACCATATGATATCACTTAGTTATGTGTGTAATCTAAAAAAAAAGATGCAAATGAACTTATCTGTGAAACATAAACACACTCACAGACATAGAGAACACACTTATGGTTACCAAAGGGGAAAGGGGGAGGGATAAATTAGGAGTATGGGATTAACAGATACACACTACTATATAAAAAACATGTAAACAACATGGACCTACAATATAGCACATGGAACTGTATTCAATATCCGGACATAAACTATAATGAAAAACAATCTGAAAAAATATTTATGTATATAACTGAATCACTTTGCTGTACACCTGAACCTAACACAATATTATAAATCAACTATACATGAATTTTAAAAAAAAAAAGAAAGAAAAGAAAAGCAAAACAAGAAAAATATGGTGCTGAGCTCTTTTCTCATGTCTCACACCTGAAAGGGGGAGTCAGGGGTCAGGGTGTCAGACAAGATGAGGCAGCAGAGTGTGGTAGAGGAGATCAGGCTTGGGTACTAAAAAAAAACTGGCTTCAAATTCCAATTAAGACACTTATTAGCCATATGACTCTGAAGAAGTTATTTCCCATCTTTACACACCAGTATCCCCATCGTGTCCTTCAAGATTGATGACACCTACCTCATGGGTTAGGAAGATTAGCAATAATAAATCTGAAGTGCCTGGCACAGAAAAGATGCTTTAAAAAATTGATAGCTAAGCATCTAACCAAAGCACAGTGTGGAATGTCCTGCACAGAACAGACCACACAAATGCCTGTGACCTCCTTCTTCATGCTTCTGGACGGAAGTAGACCATCTCAAGTAATCTCATTCCTTAGGAAAGTCATACGGAACAATCTCTTGACAGTGCCCCAACCCAGTTGGGTAAGACATTCTCTTCATGTTCCTTTAAGTCAGTTCTCACTATGTCACAAAGGTTTTGCCATTCAGGAATTTAGGTCAGCAGAGATTTTGCGAGCCGAGGTTTTAAGGTACAAGGTCAACTGGCCTGAGGTAATTAAGAACTGGCCCGCAGCTGAATACTCCACACCAGCACAATAAGCAAATCCCAATTGTGACACTGCAGATTATACAGCATTTCGACAGAGTAACATTTGATGAAAATTTGCCCTCTAAACACGTTGAAGTTCCACCTCGCTGTTTCTCTTTTCTCTGAAGAACAAGCCACCTTTTCCATCCATCGTTTCTCTGACAGCAGGCCCATGGCCCCTCCACGTCTCCATACCTTAGTGGACCTGGCCATGTGTCTCAATTAGATGATACTGGAGTCACCGGAGAACAGAATGGGAGCTTTTGCTACGGCCAGTCTCGTTATGAGACATGTTCTCTCCTAGTGGCGAGACCACAGTCTCTGGAGTGAAACAAGCTGCACTGCAGTATTGGCTCTACCATGTCCCAGTCAGGTGACCCCGGACAAGTGATTTAACTTCTCTGAGTCTCCGTTTCCTCATGCATAAAATGGGGAGAAAAAAAAATCACCTACTAACGTCTAAGGATTTTTGTGAGACAAGATAATATTAGGTAAAGCACTTGGCACATAGTAAATTCTGGATAATTGCCAGTTATTGTTTTCATTACTATTTACCATAGACTAGAGAGTAGGGGTCCAACAAGTAATGACAGAGAATTCATGGCTAATATCTAAACCTCTAGGTAAAACCTAATCCAACAGAAAAGGGGAAATGCTCAGAGCAGGTCGTAACAACATTCCTATTCATGGTGGTATTTTTAATGAGCTGAGAGAAAAATTAAGCAACAGAATCAGCTTTTTAATAATGAGAAATGATCCCTCCTCATTTCTGCTAGTATAGGTGAAGAGCATCCTCTGGCTTAAAGGAAGGAGGTGAGGCAAGTGAACAGTTTATGTTATTTATTCAGGAAACGTTTTATTGCACTCAAATGGAATTTAGCTATCTATAAACATTCTACTTTTCTTTGAGTGTCCTGGACAAGGTCATCACCTCCCTGAGGGTGAGGGTCATTTCATTTCCTTCTTGTGAGTGCTGCACTCCATCTAACTCTAGGCCTGCAGAATGAATGAGCAGGTACCTCCCGAGTCCCATCTGCTTGTGACAACGTATTGTCACAGCAACGCTGAGAATGGAGTGCAGGCAGCGTTTTTAACTTTAAAACTAAGATGCTTCAGCAATAAAATTGCTTTTAGACAACAAACCCACGTATAGGGCAAGAAGGGCCAAGCTGAGCATATGGAGAAGCCATGGAGGGGAAAGAACATGGGCTCTGGAGGCCAGAAAAACCACCTTCAAATCAAGTCCTGTCATTCATTGGGGAAGTGACTTAACCTTCCCATATCTTAGTTTGCTGATCTGCGAAAGGATGGTAGCAGCCCCTACCTTACAGGGTTTTTGTGATTCTGCCTCTAAGGGGCTTTGCACAGCGCTCTCACTGCATGTAGAAGTGGTGCAGTGGAACTGTGCTCCCTTCTCCTTCCTCCTTGGCGATCCGGTTTTCCAGACAATGTACACTTGTTGCTTCCAAAGCTGGACATGCTTGAAGATTGACCTGGAGCTGTTCTGAAAATATATATCTTAAAATAGCCGGGGCTCCTAAGTAGAAATAGGCTAGCACATGGGTGGAAGTGAACATGTGATTTTGATGTGTTGGAGTGAGTGTGGATATTGGCTGTGAAGCAAGACAAGGGTAAGTGTTTGATAAAATGCAGAATGTAATATCTCTTGTTCCACACTTTCCCACGGGCATTATTCAAGCTGCATATTCTCAAGCACGCCGAGAAATGCTGTAGTGTGTAACAAATGAACACCAGAATCAATGTAATTTAGAATGCTCGGAATGATTTATAAACACAGACAACACTGAAAGTCTCCCAATCATGGCAAAGGCAGTTTTTGCATACATGCTGCTATAATAATGTTACGCTGCGGGAGCTGGTGATGATTAGATGATAAGAGGGCACTGCCCCAGTGACGACAGCCTCTGGGACAGATACCCAGATCAGGAGCAGCTGGCCTCAAGTTCTGCAATCTCACCCTAGAGCAGCGGCAGTCAAGTCAAGAAGCACATAGAAGTCGTGTTCTGGCATGTTGATATGCTCTGCTCCTTCTCCATCTTCCTCTTTAAGTACGATCACACGTCATCCCAAGAAACTCTTCCTCCCACATTTGCAAGCTGAATCACAGAGGGCAGAGCAAGTACTTCAACCACTGCTTGCAAGAAAGAAGGTTGGTCACAAGGTGGCAGATTACCACACTCCTATGGAGAAGCCGGATTGTATTTCTGAAAGTGCAGAGAGGCAAAGAGGGAAGGGAACTTCAAAAAGGTAAGTGTGTGTGTGTGTGTGTGTGTGTGCGCGCGCGCACGCGCACGCGTGCGTGCGTGCGGTGAGAAGGATTCCTTACATGGACACAAGTTCTAAAGTTCATTTAAGTGCTGCCTGTCCAGCAGTGACCTCTAATCACAGGGCACCTCCTGAAGAGGCCCATGCAACCAGCATGATACGAATTCTGAATTGACAGCTGACATCATACAACGGACCTTACGCCAAGGTGATTTTTTTCTGAGGAAGCAATTCCAACTCTGTTAGTACACTAGAATCACGTGGGGAGCTTTTGAAAAAAATACCCATGCCAAGACTCAGCCACAAGAGATTTTGCAGCGTTTTCATTTCGACAAGTTATCGGTTAGTTGCTTGGTTTTGGTCTGATATTAGGCTCAGGCATCACTATTATTTAAAAGGCCCTCAGATAATTCAAGTGTGGAGCCAAGGTTGAGAACCACCAAAGTGATAAAAGCAATGTTGCTGAAAGTAGGGTCCACAGACTTAGTGCTGCTCCGTGAACTTGGCACTAACACATTTCTTATTTAGTTCAGCTAACACAATTTCACAGCAAGACAGCAATACTTACTTTTTTTTAGTGGAAGCATAGTTGATTTACAATGTTGTGTTAGTTTCAGTGTAGAGGAAAGTGATTTCTGTACACGTGCACACACACACACATCGTTTCATATCCTTTTCCATTAGGCCTTATTATTTCCATTATGCCTTATTACAGGATATTGAATATATTTCCCTATGCTACACAGTAGGACCTTGTTGTCTATCTATTTTATATATAGTAGTGTGTATCTGCTAATCCCAAACTCCTAATTTATCCCTCCCTGCCCTTACATTTGTTTTCTATGTCTGTGAGTCTGTTTCTGTTTTGTAAATAGATTCATTTGTATCACATTTTAGATTCCACATATAAGTGATATATGATATTTGTATTTCTCTTTCTGACTTACTTCACGTAGTATGATAATCTCTAGGTCCATCCGTGCTGCTGCAAATGGCACTTTTTCATTCTTTTTTTATGGCTGAGTAGTATTCCACTCTATACATATATACCACATCTTCTTTATCCATTCATCTGTCAATGGACATTTAGGCTGCTTCCATGTCTTGGCTATTGTAAATAGTGCTGCAGTGAATATTGGAGTGTGTGTATCTTTTCAAATTAGAGTTTTTGGTTTTTTCCAGATAAAGGCCCAGGAATGGGATTGCTGAATCATATAGTAACTCTATTTTTAGTCTTTAAAGGAAACTCCATACTGTTTTCCATAGTGACTTTACCAATTTACATTCCCACCAACAAGGTGGGCAGGTTCCGTTTTTTCCACACCCTCTCCAGCATTTATTATTTGTAGACTTCTTTATGATTGCCACTGTGACTGGTGTGAAGTGGTAACTCATTGTAGTTTTGACTTGCATTTCTCTGATAATTAGCAATGTTGAGCATCTTTTTCATGTGTCTGTTGGCCATCTGGATATTTTCTTTGCAGAAATATCTATTTAGGTCTTCTGTTCATTTTTTGATAGGATTGTTTGTTTTTGGTTTTGTTTTTGGTTTTTTTGATATTGAGTTGTATGAGCTGTTTGTATATTTCGGAAATTAAGCCCTTGTAGGTCGCATCATTTGCAAATATTTTCACAGTCTGTAGGTTGTCTTTTTGTTTTGTTTATGGTTTCCTTTGCTGTGCAAAAGCTTATAAGTTTAACTGGGTCCCATTTGTTTATTTTTGCTTTTAGTTCCATTGCCTTGGGAGACTGACCTGAGAAAACATTGCTATGATGTATGTCAGAGAATGTTTTGCCTATGTTCTCTTCTAGGAGTTTTATGGTATCATGTCTTATATTTAAGTGTTTAAGCCCTTTTGAGTTTAACTTCATTGATTTACATGCAGAAAGAAAGCAATACTTTGTGTTCTAACTTCATTGATTTACATGCAGAAAGAAAGCAATACTTTGCTGATGAAAGAAACAGTGCATTGATTTACATTTTGGCACACGCTCCTCATCTCATGGTGGACTGGTAACAAACAATTTCAGACCCAGCCCTGAACGACGGACCACACTTGGAGTAACACTTCCCTAAAGATAGCAGGTGGGGGTCAGAGCAAAAGGGAAGGGCATTCATCTTCAAAAGTGTGTTACTTGTCAAAGCCCAGCTTTGATGGGAACACACTGCTCAGTGGGGCCAGCATGGCATTTCCCAAAGCATACTTCTGGGATGTTACTACGTATTACAAATAAAAAGGTTCTGGTAGTTGGAAGATGTTTTGTTTAAACCACTGAATTGACCAAAGTGAGACAAATTCCTAATCTGTAAGACTCCTTAAAACGTTTAATACTCTTTATGCACTGTGACTCTCTAAGAGTGGTATGGAGTTCAGGAAACTTGTATGTGATCAGAGAACCTCTCTCATGAAACAATTTGGAAAATAGTGATCCAATAATTATTTAAGAACATGTACAAGAGATTGTACTTAATTCTGCATTCTCTTCAACCACGCAAGCAAGTTATCATTTAAAACAAAAAAGTGAAAATTGGAGCTCCTTCACAGAGGCAGACCTCCAGGCCTTAGTTGGGCTTGACTTGGGGAGACAGCTCAAAGTCATCCAGGCTATGCCTTTTTGGATGTGGACCCCAGTCTACCTGGGTCATCCTGAGCTGGGTCAGAAAGGCAGATTTTCTGAAGTGGTTTCTTAACTGGCTGTGAAAAGGAAAAAAAACCAATAGGTGTTGCTGAGACATCAGAGCCCTAGTAGCACACTGGCAACGCAATCCCCGATGTAACAGCTTTGAAGGGGGCGGTGCTGTGTGGATGGACAACTTCCAGATTTTTTCAAGGATCAGCACTTAGATTTTGACTTTGTTTTAAAATCAAAATCACCACCATCGTTCATCCAGTAGACCTTTCTGGGCACTTTCCCAGGGCAGTGTTCATTTAAACATAAATACTTGAAATGGACCATCTGTGTTGGCTTCACACAGGAGAAATATCTGCCTGCAGTATTAAGCGAGGAAATCCTCAGTCAAGAGAGTTAGAAAGGAGAGACTGCTTCTCAGGAACCAGCAACACCACCTGGACAGGAACACCGAGGCTCAAGGGAGAAGGGAGGCCTGTTGCTTTAAAAAGTGAATCATCACAGAATGAAAGGTTGTTAGTTTCCACCGGAAAAGCCAGCCTGGAGACTGATCTGAGATGCATGTATCTAATAAAGAGAATAATAAATGCCCATCCTGGCCTGAAATTGAATTACTGGCTGTTATGTATACTTCCTTGATCAAATTACAAGTTTTCCAGAGAGTAGAAAGTATCCCCCAAATACGACTTAATGTTGTATTCGCTGCCATAAGGTGGGGAAATAGGAGAGAAGAGAGACTATGTTTCAGTGCCATTACTAGTTTCCTAATGCTGTTAGGAGGTAACAAATTGTCTTCTAAGAATTAGCTGGCAAGCAACCAAGAGAAATACATTTGATCACTTTATGGGGAGAAGATAGTGTTTATTCATTGCTAATCACCAAGGCCTTCAGATTTCTGGCTTTTTAATTTGATTTTGATATAAACCTATATTTTAATCCTTTTTGTGACTCTGCAATTAAGGTGCCATTGCCTGCAATGAGCAAAGAAACATCTCTGGTGTCGCTGTCAGAAATCAAAGGCAGGGTGACCCTAAGGCATAGTTATTTTGAAATTAAAAGATTCAGAATAAAGTCTTTTATCTCTTCAGAGGCACCCAAACATATGGCCCCATGTTCTTCTAATCAAATAGTAATATCTCCTCAATTCTCACCTTCAACGAGACAGATATGGAACTCAATTATACCCTTCCTGCAAGTCAAGACGTTTTCAGATATCAAGCATCAGAGGTGGCTTCGTTTTATTGAACTATTAATTCAAGTAGTATTATACCCATTTTTCTCAAAAGGCAAATGAGTATGAAAATTAGCAAGACACACAACAGGAGAGAACAGAGTTGAAGAAAAGGTGAGGATGGAAATAAAAACATTTCCCTTGGCACGTTCCTAAACATTGTTCTACCGTCTTTTTCTCCTACCATTTAGGAAAGGCTCATATTCATGGTGACATATTCTCTTTCTGGGATAAAGAAACCAAGGCATTATCAGAGTAACAGACATTGTGCTTGTTACAAATATGGGCCCTTAACATTTGGCACACAATTTTGCTTTCTTTTGATTGGTGAAAGCTGCCATACTTCATCACCGGTCTGGAGCACAGATTCTCTTCTCCCCCAACCAAAGTCACTATGGTTGGATGCCTCTCTGAATAAAAAGGTTATGCATGTCCTGAGGGGGAGATGGAACATATATATATATGTTTTTTAAAATCACATGAAAATAGGTATGTAGGAAGGAGGCCAGATGCTTGATTAAAAGATGGTGACAAATCCCTGAGCCCTGTAACATTTTCCTATATTGCGTGAACTCCTTCAAATTTACTGTTGTAATCAGGATTTTCAATCCTACAAGCAAATTCAGGGAATCCGTGATTTCTTTTTCTCTGTAGATTTTCCACATTATCTACTTGTAAGCATGTATACCTTGGTATGAGTCTTCTGAACAATCTTCAAACATCAGTAAAAGCCCAATGACTGGCATTTAGGAAGCAACAACTCTGCTGATAACAGACTGGCTTTCAGAAGTTACTCTAAACCAGTGATTTCATTTTGGCACACATGACAATGAAAGGAAAAACATGAACAAAAGAATAAAACTGTGATGATTATACTTTCTATTGTCAAAAGGCTCCTGGAACAGTAAGAAAAAGCTTTTGGTAACAATCTCTGCTCTCCGTGTGGCTTTCTTATAACAAAGAGCGTTGCTGGTACTGGGCCAAATTAGACTCTCAGATATCTGTATGTGCTTCTTCAGCCAAAGTCCAGTACTCACATAAGATTACATCGTAAGTGGTTTTTATGGAAATAATCACATCACTGAAATTCACAAGTATTTGGAACAGACTAAAGAACTTATTTTGGAATTGGCTGCTCAGACATAGAAAACTGTTTTTGGCAAAGTGTAATCTGTCCTTAGTATATCCTGAAAAGCCAGTGAGGTATATCAGGCCTTCCATGGATTGTTTAACATGAATTCCGAGGGCCCTGGACATAATACAAAAATGTCTTTTAAAAGATAGATTGCGAACAATTGTAAATGAGTTATCGGTACCAAATGTCAGGTGATCATAAACCATAGAAATAACCTGGCCCTTATAAAAACATCACCAACCAAAAGAAACAGCAAGGCGTTGTCTATAATAATGCAAAAATAGTTGGTAGATTTTATCAGTTCAGTAAGGAAGAAGAAAATTAATTCCAGCTTTATCATCATACACATAAACCTCTCTGACCTAATTTAATCATCTGTAAGACTTATCCAATTCTAACATATCCCCTCCCCCAAATTTCAATGAATGTTTCATTTTTCACAAGGGCTGTATACACACAATCTCATTAGAAGAGGTCATACTGGCAGCTTGGCATTGCACAGATCAAACAGTGGATGGCTTCACCACCCTGTCCATTGCCTTCACCTGCAGTGAAATTGGTTGGGCAGCCACAGCCAAGGTCAATTTAAGTCTCATGCTTTGGCAGAGAGACCATGAGAGGAAATCTCTCTTCAAAATGCTTCACGTGAGAATAAAATGTTTCAAGGTATGGACATTGTTTAGAACTGAGATTCTATCCATTTGTAATAAAAAGATCTCTTATTTCTACTAATTATAATAAAATGTTACAGCAACTGTAAGAGAAAACTGAAGACTGTACCTTACAGCATTTACAAACCAGTCTTGCAAAAATCTTCCAGGTCGCCAGAATGAACCCTTCTAAACCCAAAGTTACTTCACCTCCTGGCAAAGACGAGTTTCAAGCCTTTAGTATCCTATATGAAGTAAGCATGTTAATTTCTTAGCATTGTTTCCTTATTTATCCAAGGTCTCTTCCACAGCACGTTTCCTTTCACCCCCATCTAAGGTCTTCAGGATCCTGTTAATTTGTACAGAGATCAAGTGTATTCACTTTAAGGTCGGAGTTCACCATTAGCTTCTGGGTCCTTGTTTAAAGGGGGTACAGTAAATTTGTAAATAGTATCAAAATGTCATCCCAGAAAACCTCTGATAATAATACTATTTATAAATAATTCACACAAATCAAGAGGGAAGTATTAGCTTCACTATTCCAGGAGAGCAAGACTAAGGGAAATCTTCAGTCTGAAAGAAGATAATGCCCATCCTCAGAGGATACAAAAGTGAAAGGATGAAAGGCACATTTAACACAAGGACAGGCAGCCTAAAAAGTATCCAAACCTTGTATAAGAGAGTTTTACCGCTACCCACTCTCTAAAGACTTCTTCATATCTGAAAACATTCATAACATTATTCACGATACACTCCAGATATTGTGAAAACTAATAGATCCTGTCAAAACTGTATGTAATAAGAAAAGGGATGGGTCTTAAATTTGGTTATTCAACTGTTTTTGTTTTAATCTGAGAATTGTTAAAACAATTCAAAGTAAGTTTCTAACCAACTGCTTGACTGAATTTAACCAGCTGCTTCTTAAATGGCTTATTATACTTACTCAAACCAGCTTCTGTTTTTCAGGAACATGTGCAAGTACAAAAACACTACAGTATCTGCAATATGGACACACACATCTATAAGAATATAATTATATAATAAACAGCATATTTCTATAATACAGATACTGTTTTTGTGCTTGCAAATACATATATATCACACAACTATCATTTTAGAGAAAAGAAAGAAAATATTGGAATGCATTATATATAGTAAAGTAATTGTCACTGGCTGAATTTTTTTGTTTCAGTGAAGCATAAAATCAACTTAGTATCTTCTCTATGAAACCACCAAAAAGTAATCTTACTCACTGTAAAGGGCCAGCATTTACATCTCCAGGTGAGTAAGCTGACATCAGAACTCATATGCAAAGTGGATCGCTTGCATACCAAAATATGAGTAGAGAACAAATGCAAAGGCTCTATTCTATTGCTGAAATATAATTAAGCATAGAGAAGTGTACACTTCTCATCTTCTGCCAAAGAACATTTAAAGCTCTATGTGGAAGGGAGGAAAAGGGGGAGACTTTGAGATGTAAAAATTTGCTTCCAAAAATATAGACTAGAGTCAATTTGGAGTAATCTCCTCAAACACCAAACTTTGACCTGAACCGCGTAGCAGAAAGACAGTTGTACTGGAGATCCTATAATGTTGCAAAAAGGGCAACTTGAAATCGGAACAAGGGCACCTCTAGAAATCACACCAGAACCATTTATGCAAAAGTGTACACCGACTGCCAAAGGACTAGTGAATTTTGTCACCTCCAAGGTCATTCATTGGTAAATTGCATGGATAGTATTTGATCTGGGAGAGAGGGGGAACACGAACTGTTTTACAATAAGTATTTAACTAGCATACACAGTGTACTTCTCAAATGTCATTTTGGAAATCAAAACGTACACAGATGGCAAAAAGTTGACCACATTTGGTGATGTGAAAAACGTCCCTGTTTGATATATGCAAAACAGTTAGGAAAAAAATGAATACTCCTTCTAGAAAGACGAGGTACTTTAGACATGGATTGCGATGAATACCTTATCGACCTCAGTTTAAGCAACAGCAAGTAGCATTTTCCAAACCTGTACCCGAGCTGCAAAGAAACACAGACTACTCATCGTTTCCTTGAGGCATGCATTTTGCTATGACAAAGCGCACCAGGCGTGCATGACAGGGGCAGTCTGGGCCTGCTTCAGCCAACCGAGTAGATCACGAGCATTCTCCGAACACAAGGCAGAAGGCGTTATGGAGTGGAAGAGAGTGAGAAAATTTGGAACAACCTTCTCATGATTTCATTTTGGAAGGGCCATTCCTCAGCCGACCTCTGCTTCAGGAAGGCAAGGTGATGGGACCAGACTCGGCCAGATGTTGGCTACGGGAGCAAGCAACTTTTGCAGCCAAAATGGGGCAGTGTCATGACACCAGCTGAGCACGTGTCAGCTGTGAGAAGCAGGAAGATGCTGTGCGCCAGGCCAGAGCTGACTGTATTAGACAGTGTCCCATCCGACACTGTGTAACACACTCACTGGCGAGCCACGGGGCCTTGGAACCATGTCAGGGGCCGAACAACACACAGCACACCAGAGGGCAATGCACAGTCAGAAAGAAAGAGAAAGAAAGAAGAATGAGAGGAAACAAGCAAGACACGCGTCCGTCGTGCACAAACCTTCGGGCTCTGTGTGTTCTTTGTGATGGACTTGCTTCAGCGGGCAGCAGAAGATTTCGTGACACTTAGCACGAAAGGGGGACTCTTTTTTCTTTAATTCCGCAGATTGGATGGAATCTTGCCGTAACATAATGTATTCCTGTGTGCCAGGGGGGGCGTCATCCAGAACTGTGGTCACCACATAACAAAATGAACTCAAGTTAGAGCTTTAGGAAAGCAGAGAACGTCTTACATCAACTCTACTCCCAGGGAAGACTACAGAAACCACATTCCCAAGAAAAGTTTCAAAGAAAAGCATTGCATGGCTTGGGGATTTGATTTTTAGGGGCTTAGTTTATAATACTAAAGCCCTCGGAATAGTTTACTCAGCTATTAACACCTCGATTGCTACTACAATGAGAATTTTACAGTGTCAAACTGTACCAAGATGTGCAATTCAACATATTCACACCAATAACCGTGTTGTATCTAAATAAACACCATGGAGAGCTGACATGTTTCAATTTGAGATACAATTTAAATATTTACAGGTGAACATGGCTAATGTCCACCAAATCCTCAGTGTATTAGTTTAGGGTTTCTTCCTCGCTCTGCTCCTGGATAAGGGCCCGGCTTCCATGCACTACGTACTGAGTCTGATAAAAGAATTCACTTTTTGGTTCCCAAAGAGAACTGGGGCTGTCACAAATATTCTTCACATATTGAAAAGCCCCTATGAAGAGAAGAGATTCCAGGTGAGAGCCTAATAATCACCACTGGATGAAAGACCTACCTTGAATTGTCGCACAGCAGGGCCTGGTTCACTAATTTTGGCCTCAGATATACAAGAAGCCCCTCTCAGCTTTTTAGGTCCTTTGTGCATTTTCCTAAGCAAGAGTGTGAGTTTCTAGTGCTTTCTCCCTACAAAAACAAGGTGTCTGCTCTTACAGGGTCCGCTGCAACATTCTTTAGCCCAATAACTAGGCACCTAAGTGGGTGCAAATTTGATCTGCGTTTGCAGAAACAGGGAAATGATCCCAGAATGGATTTTTTTCTCTTTCACATCCTTCCCAGTGAGGACATCCCATTTTACCAGCAGTGAGTCAGTGCCCCTAAAGCTATGATTAACGAAGAGCTGACTCATTCTACTCCCCCAAATGCATACACTTAACATGCATTGAGAAGGACTGATCCCAGCAGCAAACTTCCTATGGGGAGAATAATGCTGTGGTGTTTGTAAAATATCAACAGCTTCTGGCTGAAATTAGATGGGATCTCAAGCTTCCATGTTAGGCAAAACATTCCCAGCTCATTGGCTGGGATTGTATCCGACTTTTAAGAACTTTCATGTTGGAGTAAAAATGGTATAAAAACCAACATAGCTTTGAAATTCGTATTATTTCGTATTAGAACAAGTTCTGGATAGACTGCCTGCGTGTGGAATTGCTGTCTTCCTTTATAAGTCATTAAATTATGCAAGAAGGTGATGAATATTTTAGTCACTTCTCTATTTTTCTCCAGCTCTCAGCAGCACTAATCAAAAATATTATCTAGACAAACCACCACTGCTTTTCCTGGCAGAGAGTCTCCTTCATCTACTAGGAATGTGACTATAACTTCTTAGAATCTGGTCACTGAATGCACATCTTTGGTAGCAACTGCTGCTATTCAAACCATTTGCAACCATTTCCTGCCATGAGCAGTTTGTTATGATAATATAGACACTTATCAAATCCCAGCATCCCAGGTGAAGATAAATGCTGATTTTACCATACAAATATTTAAGGAAAACCTACCAAACTTGGAACTCAAAACCAAACAAATAAACAAAACCCACCCAAGATTATTCAGAGGCTGAGAAATCCCATTTTCATGCACTGTATATAAGAAACAAATTTTAAGATTAAAGGACAATTGGAGGATTAGAAAGAAAAGAACAACTTTTGGATAATACCTAAAGAGCCTGGTATTCAGAAGTACATAATAAACAGCAGTAAATTGTCTTCCGTTTTCATTTTTCAGTACCAAAAATGACGTCACAAATGAGCATTTCTGGAGAATAATGGCAAGCTGAAGTTAATAGCCTTTGGCTGACTCTCCAGGCATCAGTTTTTCCCAGCTGGTCATTAATTCCCAGAAAATGCCTTGCACTGCCATCGTTACTGTTTAATTAGATACAACTGGTTATCTGCAACATACAACAAAATTCTAGTGAGAGCAACCCAATGACTGATAAAAGAACCAGCCCCCAAATGCATCGTGATGGGGAAAGCATGAAAGTCACAAATGTGCAAGATAATTGCTTTCCACAAAATTCTCTCTCTCCTGTTCTTTCTTCAAATTGAATTTAGCAAGGGCAAAAGGTGCCAGTATGAGAGCATTTAAGTAGCCATCTGAGTAATGACCATGGGCACAGAACATTTCTTTGGAAATTGTGAACATCTGGGAGTTAATGGCTTAGCTTTGGGTCCAGGCTGTCTCTACTCAATGCTCCAAACATCAGTCAATTCAGACAAAACAGGAAAAAAAAAATTCAATCTTGTGTCAAGTTGACACAAGAGTTAAAAATATTTTGCACTTTTTAACCAGAAGTGGCATTGTACACAAAACACCTCACTCAGGTCTATAAAATCTGTGAACGTGAATTAATTTTGGATGAAAGATTAAAACTTTTATATTAAATTCATTTATTCCTAGGGCTCCTTCAAGTAGGATAGTGACTCTGTGCAATTGACAACAGCAGGAGTGACAGGGGACTTCCCATAAGAACCCAGCACTAGGGCAGGTGGGTACCTTAATTCTACTTCCTTAAAAAAGGGGTGAGAAGACAATGCTTCCAAGGGGCACTCACTCTAGAAAAGGGAGAGGAGAATTGTAAAGAAGTCAGCTCATCAATACAGGAAAAAAGAATGGGATTTACGTTTCCCTGGCTTAGTCCTATGATTGATGCTATTTTCCCCCTTGTAGTACATTCCTTCTTGCACACCACTTCTAGCCTCTGAAAACCACTCTCGCTTTTGTTCATTGTAACCATTTGTCCACATTTACTCAATGATTCCTGCTGTTCTCCTCAATAATATTTATCCAATCTTGAAGGTGTACGAAAGACTCCCGTGATTAGGTAGACGATAGATTTACACCAAACCTCTTCCAGTTTCAGAGATTCAACTTGACTCTTCAAAACAGATAAGATGGTAAGAGTGACTCATGGTTGATTTCTGAACCATGGGGCCCATGCTTTAAGAAAGGCCGTGAGCCCCAGGACAACAGCAGCCAAGGAGGAGGCCTCTGCTGGGAAATGGCACCCACACAGCCAGTGCCCTTGACCTTGATCGCACAGCCCACCTACTCAGAACTCCAAAGGCCCACAAGAGTGGTAGAGGTTTGGAGGAGACAAGCGCACACATGCAAATTCACACACCCACAGACACCCAGACACTGACAGGTGGCATACTCAGACACGAGGGTGACAAAAATAAGTGACTGTCCTGGTGGCATGGTAGTTAAGAGTACAATTTATAAAAGACCTAGTTCGCATTATAGAAAGGTGCTTATTGACTAACCATTAGGTGGGCAAGCCTGCATCCAGGATTAGTTTCCCAGCTGCAGTGCTTGATTGGCACTAAACCACCCCCACTCTCCTCCAGGCTTCTCAGCACTCACCAAGAGCAAGGCCACGGTCAGGGGTGGGGGGCATTCATCGGAAGGGAAGAGAGTTTATGTCTAAACCTGATGACCTGGGTCTCATGTTCACAGAAATATAGTACTCCCATTTCAAACTGGACAAAAAAACCCCGTCAATTTGTAACAAAACAACCTTTGATAAAATTAAAGATAACTTCAATGTAATATATTTATTAAATGTATTTTTAATTAAAGAAGTTAACACTCATTTATCCTTTCTATGTTTAGAAAACCTATTTCCTGTTTTACTCTGTAACTTTTGTCAATAAATGTAACATTGGCTACATAATACCGACCCAAATATTTAGCAGTATCACAAACACTACAATTTTCCACGTCATTCCAAACACACTTTCTTTAGAGATAAATTACTGCAACCCCTTTGTCTTAAAATATAAGGAAAATAAATCTCAGGAAGAGGAAGTGACATTACAAGGCCACACAGCTACTGGAAAAGCCTAGCCTAGAAGCAAGGATTCCAGTGTGTTAACCAGAAAGTCTCAAGTAAGACTGCTTTGTACAAACATCGATATATTTAACAGGGATGGGGATCGCCGGTATTTCTTAGCTTCAAAGATTATCTGTCTCCAACTAAGTTTTCTGTCTTTATTCATTGCGGCAAAGGCACGTGGTCCCTCACCAGGCTACTGTGATTTGCAAGGTGTGCGGGCTTCAAGCTGGAAGCAGTTAACAAGTCCTCAATTATTTGATGATGCTGTTTTTTTCTTCTTAAATGAACTCTTCAGAAAGATGACTCAACATACTCAATTAATGATATGTGATTTTAAATCAAAGCAAATCTCAGATCACCAGGGCAACAGAAATGAACACAGCCACGGGACTACCAATCAAAGTTATTAGACATGTATTAGGGACTCCAACAAGCAAATACTTGAAAACATCTATGAAACAGAAAATAGGGCAAAATATACAGATAATCAAATGTCCTTACATAATGAGAAAGTGAGAAGAAAACAGAATAATTAGAGCGATTACTCTCCCCTGTCACTGATGAGCACCTGCCAAGGTGAAAGGTACATTCAACCATAAGGATGAGTTACCTCAAGACCTCCCTTTTGCCTCCCAACTCACTCTCTACCCATGTGCATATAGTATTCAAGCTTTACTGCCACACTGCATACGATCAAGATGGCAGGTTTAAATGTAAATGAGTAACTTAAATTCTTCACTGAACTGAATTGATCAATACTAATGATCATTTGATTTGGCCAAGAGAAAAACAACTGTAAAATATTTCTAGAAATTCCAGTTACCTTCTCCTTTGCAATCTCGCCCATCTCCAAGCAACTCCCAAGCACTATCCAGCCTTCCTCCAATTCTGATTGTTCAGGCTGTTCTGCTCTTTTCCTGGTAGAATGAAATGCAAACGTCCTACCACGGCAGCCACCCACCTCCACAATTCCATCACACGCCTATCTTCTTCCACACACTAGCTTTACATCAGTATCTAGAAGATGCTAGGCTTTTTCCTGCCTGAAGACCTTGTACTTGCTGTTCACTATGACGCCCCCTTTATCTCCTTCATGCTCTGCTCAAATGCCACCTCTTCTGAGATGTCTTTTCAGCCATGTTAGATAGATGTACACTTGTGACGATCTGTAATTATTGTATGTATGTATTTATGTGAGTGTCTCTCATCTGACTTTTCCCACAAGAATACAAGCTCTCTGAGGCAGAAGCACTATTTGTCTCATTTGCCATTCTGTATGTGGGGTCACTCATAAAGCACTCAATGAATTCCTATGAATGAAGTGAAGGATGCCCTCCTTCTTCACCCAGCCTTCCCACAAAGCTAAGGTAAATAGCTCACTCTAACTCTTCATGTCCATTTAACATTTTAAGAAACTTATCCTGTCATGTCTTGAGATAGCTTTCTTGTCATCATCATATAGGCTTTTCCTGAAAAGTTAGATTGATAGTTATTTTCATATATACGTCTTTCCTCCACAACTTGAATGTAAACTCCCAGAAGACGAGAACTATGTCTCTTTTGGTATCATATTTGCTTTCCTAATGGCCTAAAACATTTTTGCAATGCATAAATTTTGCATGCATAAATTTAGTCCCTTCTAGGGACAGCCCTGCCTACCTTGAAGGTGGTGCTAAGAAGAAGGAGTCGTAAATGGAAAGACTTCAGCACATTGCCCGGTAGCTGGCAGGCACACAGTAGCAGCTGCAATAGAGGAAACGCTGTCCATGATAGAGATGGAGCCGGTGAACACTGTACCAGGATCCCCACCCTGAGTCACTGACTTCCCGGGTGACCTCTGGAATGCCACATCAGATCTCTGAGTCTCAGTTTATCCATTTCAAAAATAAGTGATGTGGACTACGCCAGGGTTTCACAACATTGGCACTCTTGACATCTGGGGCTGGATAATTCCTTGTTCTGAGAGGCTGGTCTGTGCACTGTAGGATGTTTAATAGCATCCCTGACCTCTACCCAGTAGATGCCAGTAGCATCCCTGTCCAACTTGTGACAACCAAAAAGTTCTCAGGATATTGTCAAACCCCACTTTACCACTGGGATGAAGGCAAAATCATTTTAGTTGAGAATCACTAGACTTGATGACAGGTAAGCCCCCTCTGCTCTATAAATCTCTCTAGGCAGTCGTACCAATCCTGGATGCCCCTTTGTGACCCTCAGAGATGCTCAGCCTCCTGCAAGCTCTGAGCTATTCTGTTCAGGGGAGTTTGACCCACATGGTCCAGACCAAAAAGGGAGGAAGATGCACTAGTGAGCATGCCCATCATCCGGGTAACAGAAAGCCCCGGACAAGATAGAAAACATGCGGCTACACACCAGTGGGGTCCTTACTCAGACCAGGGCAAAGGCTTTCTCTAGTGAGTGATGACACTGGGCAGTACTAACAGCTTTGCTCAAGGCTAGGGGAGTATCTTAAGGCACCTGCTGTGAATAACAGATGGGGCACAGCCTACCAAAGACCCAGTTCCAATGGGGATGAGAAGCAAGAAGAGAAGGGCCAACCCTCTGTGGCCTTATCTAAGGAGCTTCCCCGAAGGCCGGCATTCTCATCGGCAAAGGACCCATGTCACCAGGGAGGATGCATCGCCCTACTGAAGACAGAAATGAGTCTCTTAAGAAGAAAAGTGGCAGCTTCCTCCAGCAGAGCAGAGTGCGCCTTCAGAGGTCCTCCGCCCCAGCAGGAATGACACAGGTTTTGTCTCACCGCACCGAGAAAGAAATGCCAAGAAATACATTCCACCTGAGGACACTGGGTGATGCTAGCAAATCTCAATGAGCTGACACCAGCCCATTACTTTCAAGTTTTCTAGCCTTGTGTTACTGCATTCTGTTCCCATGCACCCTGTTCAAGTCCAAGCCAAACGGAAGTATCCATCATAGTCCACCGCAAGGCTTGTTAAGATACAGACTGCTAGGCAGCTTCCCCTAGAGTGTCTGAAGGAGGTGGTCTGGGGTGGGCGTGAGTATTGCCATTTCTAACAAGTTCCCAAGTGCTGCTGCTGCTGCTGGTCAGGGACCAAAGTGGGAGTATGACTGCCCCAGCTGTTCCTTTTACCTGCTCCAGCTACCTGTGCCAACTGCATTCTGCTCTGCCTGGGACAAACACATTCTACACCAGGGGTTCTCAGCTGTGGTTAAGCATTAGCGTCATCTGGGGAACTTTAAAGAACTAAAGTACCCGTGCTGCCACCTCCCCCCGCCCCCCGCAATTCAATTACACAAGAATCTCCAGCCTGGGGCCAGAGCACTGATAGGTTTCCAACCAGACACGGTGGTTTGTCCATAGCTCTATCAGAGCACTGACCCACCCCTGCCCTGTGTTCTTGCTGTCTTTCAATATGGTTCTCTCATCACTAGCCAGTTTGGTTGAAGTGAGTCAAAGCAAGCTCTCTTATTAAAACCCCTCAAGGTCAACGTCATGGGCTGGTGAGAACATGTGTCTTGTCCCTGAAGCCAGTCTGTAATGCTGCATCCCACCACTCTGATCCCTCCTCATCAGCTCCCCACAAAGGCCCCTCACCCTCGGGGTCCACACAGAGCCATGGCAATCTTCACATGTGCTGCAGCTTGAACCACAGTGTAGCCCAAGCTCATGGTCACAAAACAAAACGGTATCAAGAATTCATCAAGAACCTTGTTGGTGATTGGCCCATTAAATACACGAGCCCTTCTTTAATGACATCACAGAAAAAGGGGTTTTGGACTACATTTTCTAGAAATTGTTTCCTTGAACCCTGTAATTCAGGGGCTCTCCATGCTAGCTACAAAAGTAGAATCACATGGAGAGCTTTTATAACATGCCCATCCCTGGAATGCAACTCAAGAAATTCTCCTTTGGTCTTGAAGTGGGGTATGAGCCTTGGTAGCCAAGCTCCCCAAGTGATTCTAAGGTGCAGTTAGCGTGGTGAACCAATGTGTCTAATCAAAGGAGCATGAGAAACATTAAGGCGTCAAATGCGAGCACAACTGATTGCAAAGATGTTTTCCTGAACAAAGAAGGAAGCGCTCAAGAAGATACTAGGACTTCCAAGCTCTAAGCCCCTTAGTTAAATATGGAATACAAATGGCTCTCTCAAGAATAAAGTTTTAAAACCCTCAGCGTATGAAGAACGAAGTACTGGCAAAGGCCTCATAATCCACCAGTCCTGGTT
Source organism: Hippopotamus amphibius kiboko (assembly GCF_030028045.1). Classification (NCBI taxonomy): domain Eukaryota; kingdom Metazoa; phylum Chordata; class Mammalia; order Artiodactyla; family Hippopotamidae; genus Hippopotamus; species Hippopotamus amphibius. Next base: position 15,171,828 of record NC_080203.1, on the reverse strand, counting down.
CTGATCCCAGTCCTAATCCCAAATTCCCAGTTCTCTCCTTTCCCACCTCCTTCCCTCTTGGCAACCACAAGTCTGTTTGGGATTAAAAAACGTAAACTATTATATATCAGATGGAGAAACAACAAGGTCTTACTGTATAGCACAGGGAAATGTTCAATATGCTATGATAAACCGTAATGGAAAAGAATATTAAAAAAAAGAATGTATGTGTAAAACTGAGTCACTTTGCTGTACAGCAGAGATTGGCACAGCAATATAAATCAATGGTACTTCAATTAAAACAATTTTTTTTTTGAAAATCCCTGTCCTGAAACTGGAAGTGGTCTCGACCGTGTGACCTCAGACAAGTCCTGTCTCTTCTCTGAACCAGTAAAACAGTCTGATAGCTATTTTGAAGTCAGGACCCTGGACCAGCAGCAAGGGTATTGCCTGGGAGCTTGTTAGACATGCAGCCCCTCATCCCTGCCACGTCTAGACCAACAGAGTCAGAATCTGTATTTTCACAAGCTTCTGAGGGGACTGCTATGCATATTAAAGATTGAGATGCACCTAGAACAGTGGCTGGCAGACAGTGCTGGAGCTGGCCCTCAGTATGGGTTCATTCCCTTCTCCCTTGAGGCCAAACAACTATTTCGGTGGCAATTAAATGTACATTCCTGGAAACCCAGCCACAGGGTAGAGGGGAAGAGCACTGAACTTGGAAGACCTCTGCCACCTACTGCATAACCTTGGGCCCGTCAATTGCCTACCTTTTACAGACGATCCAGCTGAATCAGTGTTTAACTCCTAACAAGATTGTTTTTAAAATTAAAAATGATACTTGGATGGAAGCATCCAGCACAATGCCTAACCTTTGATAGTTACTCCATGTACATTAAATACTCCCGAAGCATAAAGGGAGGCTGAATCCTTTTTAACGTGAAAGTGTCTTTCCAAGAAAACAAATGTCAACCACCTACTTTCTAACTGGTGCAGACAGGGCTTCACACAGCCCTCATGTTAGTTTTCTAACCAAAGTGGGGAGAATGACCCACAGGACGAAAAGATGGCTATGCTGCTCAGAGTGATGAAATGACTGGCAAATGGTATTTCTTCCAGAATGCCATCTGGAATTTCTTGAAAATGTTTCATTATGACTGCTTTCATTGAAAATTTTTATTTGGTCTCATTTTGCTTTTTAATACAGAGTGCTTCTGGCCACGATGTCCTAGGGGCTGAAACATCTAGGCAGCCTTTAAAAATTGCTTATAGGGCTTCCCTGGTGGCGCAGTGGTTAAGAATCCGCCTGCCCATGCAGGGGACTCAGGTTCGAGGCCTGGTCCATGAAGATCCCACATGCCATGAAGCAACTAAGCCCGTGTGCTGCAACTACTAAGCCTGTGCTCTAGAGCCCTCAAGCCACAACTACTGAAGCCCGCTTACCTAGAGCCCGAGCTCCACAACAAGAGAAGCCACCGCAATGGGAACCCCTCACACCACAACTAAGAGTAGCCCCTGCTTGCCACAACTAGAGAAAGCCCATGTGCAGCAATGAAGACCCAAAGCAGCCAATAAATAAATAAATAAATATAAAAGAATAGAGAGAGAAACCTCTAAAAAAATTGCTTATAGATTGATTCTAGGGGTGGCTTTTACACCTCACTTTGCCTGTTTCTCTGTGCATGATGATGGAGGTCACTGGTACCATTTCCTAAGGGGCCTTTCTCTTCAGACACAGTAAACTAAGGGGACTGCCCACAGCATGTTGTTCCAGCCAGCTCTGCCCTTTGTGTGTGTGTGTGTGTGTGTGTGTGTGTGTGTGTGTGTGTGTGTGTGTGTGTCTGAGGCTAGAGATATGCCTTTGCCTTTAATAACTATTAGTAGAGGAGCCCCGGTTAGGCTCACAAAATGATGTCATAGCTACTCACAGAAACCTTGCCTGAAATCTTCTCAGCCTTTGATCTTAAGACCTTTCTTGGGCAACATCACAGCGAAAATTGCTATGGAAAGCCTATTTTCTCCTATCAATCTTTTCCATTTTTAGAGCATTAAATCTCAGAGGAATGAGGTTTCCTCACCTACATACTAGAGAGTGCAAAGCATTATACCCATCTTTCTAGAAAATGTGTTCATTGCCACCACACTTCTTCACGTGGCATGCTAGAAGAGACCGGCACTATGTGCGATCAGTGTTTACTTCATATTTTTATCTTATGTTTTGAAAGCTAAGCTCTGATTAAAATCTCATGGCTGCTCCAAGTCTCCTGAGATGTTTTGAGAGCCCAGGAAACCCCACCTTATAGGCTCTGCTGACAGCCAGAAATTCCTCAGTCCAGGAAAAGTATACTGTAATGGTGCTTAAAAATTAGATGATTGGGAGAGTGATCAATGCCATCAAAGTCACCCCTACCTCTCCACATCACCCCCGAAAGGTAGCTAAGCAGCAAACTCATTTTATCAGTTATAAAATACTACTCTTACTTTCAAGCAAGGAGAGTTCTCTCACTTCCTCTTCCTGCCACTGTTCTATGAACATAATGTGCTTCTATCACTTATTGATGCGTCCTTCCGGCCTCAGCGACACTGAAGCAAGTTCACTCAAGCACATTAGCAGCCCATCCTAACTCTTTGTCAGGAACCATGAAGCAAATACCAATATATGGGCTGATCTGTAAAAAGCCTTTCTCGAAAACTATGAAGTACGCCTATGTTGCTGTGGCTCTGTGCTACCTGGCGTTCCACGTAGCAAGGCTGTGCCGGTGGGGCAAGAAGCAGTGAAGGGGGAAAGAAGGCCCCGGAAAAGAGATGGGAGAAGGCTCTTTCCATTGATTAAGACGTGAGCCCTGGCATGTCTTGTTTCATTTAAAGGATGCACTGGTTAAATCCTTCCTTCCCTAGTTAGTCAGGAGTTGCACTCAAGCTCATCAAAAGGCAGTTAGTTCACAAAATCATACAAATGAACTTACTGGCAAAAAAAAACAGACTCACAGACTCAGAGAACATGCTTATGGTTATGGGGGGGCGGGGGGGAGGGGTGGTGGGGAGGGATAGATTGGGAGACTGAGATTGACACGTACACACTACTATATATAAAAGAGATAACCAACATGGAGCTACAGTATAGCACAGGGAGCTCTGCTCACTATTCTGCAATAACCTAATGGGAAAAGAATCTGAAAAAGAATATATATGTATATGTATAACTGAAACACTTTGCGGTACACCTGAAACTAACATGACACTGTTAATCAACAATACTCCAAGATAAAATAAAAAAAATTTTAAAAAGGCACTTTCGTTCAATTTGGCCGCAACATCACATTCATCAATTAGCAACCTCAAATTGTCTTCAAAGCCTCCAGGAAATGTAGTTCTCACCTATATGCTGTGGAAGAATTCTTCCCCCTTATAGTTAAAACAGGTGCATTTTTTAACTAATGGAAAGCTTTAGAACAAAATTCCCAATTACAAAAGCTGAAATCAAGAAAAGAATTCTCAAGCAGAAATATTCCAATAAAATGAATGATTTTCTCTGCACTCAGGGCTGCCATAGTTTCTAACTCCCCATTCAATAAACAGAGCTGGTGTTTCTTCTCAGGAGGCCTGTCCCTGTGGGGATTACAGATGGAAGAATATACTGTGCCAGGTTAGAACCCACTGTACATGTGTTTATGAAAAATTTCAAAGCAAATGGTATTTGAGTTTGTTTACTCTTGGCAGCATTTCTGTTTAAGAAAGCGGCATTATGATTGTTTTGAAAGCCTCGAGCCATCAGATGTCCTTAAAATAGCATTTAATGATTTAGGTGTAAATGAATCATAAACACTTAAATTAAACTTCCCCCTCATTCCCTACAAACCCAGCTGGTTAAGTGAGGTTTTAGCAGAAAAGCACTCCTGAATCCTATTAAAGGTAAGGTCTTCTGAGGTGGGTTCAAAGCTGGGTTAGGCGCTCCCATTTAGGACACGGAGTACGCATTTATTTTTTTAAGTTATTACAAAATTGGAAAGTTGCATTTTCCTTCTTTTTTTATTGAAGTACAGTTGATTTACAATGTTGTGTTAATTTCCGGTGTACAGCAAAGATTCAGTTATACACATATATATTCTTTTTCATATTGTTTTCCATGATGGTTTATCACAGGATATTGAATATAGTTCCCTGTGCTCTGCAGTAGAAACTTATTGCTTATCCAGTCGAAACTCAAACTAGATTTTTGAAAGGAGTAAAGTAGAGCACCTGGTGTATATACGTACTTTCATGTTTCCAATGTTCACAATAACCCCATAAGGCAGGTGACATTATTGTCCCCAGTTGGCACAGAAGATGCGTCCTGAAAGTCAGAGAGGTTAAGAAACATATCCAGAGGAACCCAGCATCAAGATGAGAACTGGATTCAAACCCAGGTCTTCATGTCTCCAGAGCCTATACTCTTACTCACTATACCATATCTTACACTCGATTTCATATCCATGGTAGGCAGAACAATGGCCCCTCAAAGATGCCCACATCCCAGTCCCTGGATCCTGTGAATGTGTAACCTGAAGGTTGCAGATGTAATTAAGGTTGCTAATAAGGTGACCTTTACAAGGATTATCCAAGTGGGTCCAATGTAATCATATGAGCTCTTAAAATGAAAAGAGAGATGACTCAGTCACAAAGATAAACAGCAGGAACAGGCAGGTCACATTAAAAATGTCAGAGGGCTCAACAGGCTTCGGCTGGCTTTGAATACTGACCTGAAGGAGGCTGGGACCAAGGAATACAGGTAGCTTCTAGCAGCTGAGGACGGCCCTCAGTTGACAGCTAGCAAGGGCACAGGGATCTCCATCCCACCCAGAAACTGAATACTGCTAACAACCAAAATGAGAAGGGAAGAGATCCTCCTGTAGACCCTCCAGAAAGAAATACAGCTAAGCCAAGACTAAAGTCTTGGCCTGATGAGAGGCATGTTCGACTTCGGACCTCCAGGACTGTAAGGTGACAAATTTGCGTTACTTATGCCACCTAGATTGTAGTATTTCGTTAGGCCACCAGAAAACTAATACAATATCCAATGCTTAATGCTGAAAACCTAACTAGGTTCTACAGCCCATAAAACATCTACAGGTATTTAAAAACAATAATCAAGTATGATTATGCGAAACTGACATATTTTCATCTTCAGCCTGAGAAGCAAACATATGCACAAAGATGCTTCCTGTGGCCTTTTTACTTTCCATTGCCTCTCATAATACTCTGTTTCACTATTCTTTCAACAAATATTTGTTGGGAACTTACCATATGCCAGGCACTACTCAATGTAGAGAGTATACAGCAGACAGGAGAAAGATGTACAGAAAACCCCTTGCCCTCACAGAGTTTATACATTTGGGGTGGAGCTGAGGGGTAAACAGAGAGTAAATAAATAGGGAAGATGAGACTTCCAAGGGTCTCTCAGTCACTCGTGGGAAGGGCGGTCCTTGGAATTACCACTAGACCCATAAGCGCAAGAAATAAACATTTACAAGTTAAGTTCCTGACACATCAGTTAGCTTCCCCGTAGGGCAATGCAAGGTGACACCGGAGCAGAGGCCTGAGCTATTCAGAAGCGTGTTCCCAGTAGAGGGATCAAAAATGCACAGATCCTGTGGGAAGAGTAGGACTTGCCGTTTTGTTTATTTCTTTAAGAAAATGAAGAAGACCAATGCGGCTGGAAGTGAGAGACTGAAGGGGAGAGTGGGAGGAGATGAAGTCAGAAAAGTAACAGGAAGCCCGCTCACTGGGCCCTTGTAATACCTCTGGCTTCAATTCTGAGTGGTAGGGAGCCATTGGATGGATTCGGGCAGAAGACGGATGGGATCTGGCTCCTGTGGTCCACGGCTCATTCTTGCCACTATTTAGAGAACAGACTTCGGGGGAGAAGGACAGAAGTAGAGAGACTTGTTAGGAGGCTACTGCTACCATCCAGGCAAGGGATGACAGCAGTTAGGACTTAGCGGCGTAGGTGGGAAGAAGTGGCTGTATTCTGGTTACCTACTCTTGGAATAGAGATGTTTATGAACAGGAGTTTAACAGCTAACACTACGCAGCATCTAACAATGCTGCTTCACATAGATACCCCTTGAAAATGGTAGCTAACTCTACTCTTTCGGCCTTGGAGAGACATCTCCTCACACGTAGCTCTCTCCTGCACGATTTCATTGTACTAAATATAGACTGGGATTGCGTAGGTACCCAGCAAACACTCCCACAGCAGGAGAGTATCAGTGGCAGTGATGAGGATGAGGAAGGGAAGTTTGCAAAACAACATTCTCTAGAAATCGATTCTCTTGAGCCTTTTCACCATTCTTGTTTCTCTTCTATCAATCTGTTTTCTTCTGTCTTTATGTCAAAGTTGCCCCCAAACAAATCTAACACTTCAAGTGCTCGTGGGAGAGAGGAATGGTGAGAAACAAACTTAGAAGTGAAGTGCCTGGACACATAAGCCCAACCTAGGAGCCAGCTCGGCCACTTTGACATGCCTCCAATGTTTGCATTAATTAGACTCATACAGAGGAACTCAGTCATTTAAAGAGGGTCTGTTGGCACCATCAAGAAACTGAAACATGCCACTCTTCACAAGCTTGAAAAATGTCAGCTGGGGGTGGAAACGTTTCCCAGTTCTCATACTAGAGATAGCCTTCTGCGTCTTCCTTAATAGAAAGTTAAGTGGAGTTTAAGATTGCACAAAGAGAGCCAGGGCAAAATGTTCCACATAAATTTCCTCCCAGCCAATTAGGTATTTATTTGCTGGGTGGTAGAAGAGACAGAGTTCTTAGGAAATGCAGGAGAATTACAATTGGTAACCCTTCAGAGTTGCCTAGAGAGCAGTTCTTTCTTCTTTCCTCTCCCAATGTCTCTGTGTAACACTTTAACTGACAACTTCTCAAAGACAAGCTCAGCGCATGTGAGATAGTCTCAGAGGCTTAAGGCATCACCTTTGAGACAGTCAGTCCTTAGTTGGCAAAGAAATCCTCAGGTCAACTATGGCAACCCAGGAACAAATGTTTCGGGCTGAGAGCAGGGTGGGTCACAGTCAGACGTAGTAGGCAGCAATGACGGACAGAACCACATGGTACTTTAGATTGCCAGCCTTTTCCTGAAGTCTGTTTCTTTAGACTTTCCTCTGTTCCACAGGAACTTTGGGAGTCGCTTCTGATGAGCACAAGAGGAACGAACTTTTCTTGTTGACATCCATATTTAGGCTGCTTGGAAATAACAGAGGAAGTTGCAAAGTGAAGTAGAAGAGGCAGTAAGCGTGCCGAGCTGGGAATCTCCAGCCAGGGAAGGCCTCCAGCCTCTGCTCCTGGCTTCATCTTTGCCTCTTTGCTCCTGGCTTCATCTTTGCTTGCCTCTTTGCTCCTGAGCAACTCCAGTTTGCTTCTCTTCTCTCAGAAGCCCCGAGGAAGCGTACAGCCTAAAACGCTGTGAGCAGGCATATAACACCCAGCAGAAATGGCTGCAGGAAACAGCCTGAGGAACGCCCCTCAGCTCACGAGGTAAAGCAGGAACTGGTTGAGTCCTGATGCCATGATAATTGGATTAGCCCCACTTGTCAGGGAAAAGGGCCATCATGGTTAATTTTACATGTCACCCTGCCTGGACCATAGGGTTCCCAGATATTTGGTCAAACATTACTGTGATGATAGCAGCTACTGCTTCCTGAATGCTTCTTAGGTCCCAGGTACTCTTCTTATGTGATCATTTTTATCAATGTGTCTTGCCAGATTGCCAGAGTTGGAAAGGCCCATATATGCTTTAGCAAAAAAAACCAAAAAAACAAAAAACAAAAATCAAGAGGCAGATCCATTCAGAGATCACAGGACACGAGCTGCCCATTTTCATCTCCCAGTCCTTCTCCTTCCTCCCATTATTTTACTTCCACTTTTTCCATCTTTGAAACTGATCTAGCCCAACCATAAATCTAATGTGTGGGTTTCAGTGTTTCCTCCATCGCTCTGCATGAGTTCCCAGTGCCCTGGGCAAGTACATTGGGTCTGCGGAGTTGGAATCTTTCTTTCAACTCCTTCAGTGTTATGACACAGTGAATTTTTACTTGATGGGAAAATATTTTGTATGTCACTTCATGTTTTATATCCATGTGTCTATATACATTGGAAACGGTTAAAATCAACACTTCAAAATAATTCTGTGCTCTCCTTGCTCGGAGGTGATTATCCAAAATGAAATTTGTCAATAATCAGCATCATTTCTCTTGCGTGCTATCAAAATGTTTTAATGCAGTGAGTGAAAAACAGTGTTGTTATCGCAATGATACAGACGGGACCCAAACTCAATGCCGTGTACGACCAGTAGAATAGTAACCAGCTCAAACAGCACATTCGCATACTATAGTCCTCCATTTTGATTTACTTTCAATCTTCCTAATAACTCTGTGAAATAAACAAGGCAAGTATTGATATTGTCCTGATTGCTACAGTGAGGGAAGCGGAGGCTCCAGGAGTTATTTGCTTAAGGTTATCCAGAAAATATATGGCAGGATTAGGAACACAACCAGGTCCTGGTCCTAAAGCCAGCATCTAATACACAGATAAATTTCTGAGGTTCAGTAATCTCATTAGCACATCCATTTATTCAACATGTACTATGTATCAGATCTGTACTAGACTCTGTCCGGGAGGTACAGAGATAAGCCAGCCAGGGAATGTTTACATGAGGTTAATAAAGAAATGAATCGATCTTGCCTTCTTTTGGTCTCACCTTACGCAGCTTTTCAGAAGGAGAAGGTGTATGTGCGCAGGTTATGTTGATGTGATAATGGACAGGTTTCTTTCCTTAAGGCACCCTGCTAGACACCATGCGCACACAATGTGTACAAGCAGAAAACCTGGTGACCTGGGCCCATTGAGGGCCAGTGGCAAACGTAGAAGCAACCTTGGGAAGGAAACTCCATTATACACGGAGTATTCAACTACATTTTGCCAGCACTGTCCCTCGAGAGCAACTTACTCGAGACAACTTTTAAAATTTTCCTTCTTGAACGGAAATTCAGCAGTAACAACAAAAAAAGAGTGGAAGGGGGTCCCCCTAAAAGAGGCTGAACTGTACTTGCAGAGGGAAACAAAGAGGTCATCAGAACTTCCTCATACTCAGCTGCTGGAGGAGATGGAGTGCTTTTCCTTAGTGAATTCAAAGGCAACAAACCCCTAATTTTGATCATGTTTTGACAAGAAAAGTATAACTAGCTGTGCCCCCTGGGTTTGGCATGAATCTAAACACAGGTGGGTGCATGCAAACCCACTGTGTGAACGCTGTCATGTAGTGGTACAAGCGTCACTCAGGTAAGGAGGGGCGGGATGGGTGCGAGGAGGCCTCCTGAGCCAGATGTCCTACAGGACCGCCCAGGTGGTTGGTTTGCAAAGGGTGTTTTGTCCAGGCCAGGTTTCCTTTCTCCTGCTGGATGGGGCCTAGTGCCAACCTAGCAGGTGCCTTGGAAACAACGTAGAGGGGGTCGGCCTTCTCTCACACACCTCACCTCACCTCAGGGCCTGTAGTGACTCGGCTTGGACACTTCATACGCAACCTGCGTAAACATGAGGTGAGAGTCTTAGGCCCTGCCTGGCCAAGCATGTCACGCACGCACAGCCCTGCACATAAGGAGAAGGGCGTGAGAGAGGAGAGAGGACTCCACAGGAGCCAGCTCCACTACTGGAAACAGAAGCCTTACAGTGTCTGCGAAAGCCTAGCCGTTTCCCTCACTCTGCACTTCTGGGGAGTCACCCTATCTTAGGCGTGATTAGCAACACATACAGCCCATTAATGTCCCACAGAACAAGGCCCCTAGAATGTTTCCTAGGAGACCCAGAACAGGGGCTCAGTCAACATTGGTAATTTAATTGCTTCCTTTTGGCCATCTTTCAAATAATGGCAAGCAAGGACCCTGCCCCCTTGGAGGCTTTGAATCACTGAGACAGTTCTATTTTCTTCTACAAAAGAAAAGGTAAAAGGCACAGCCAAGCAGCTTCTTCATAGGACATAGGTTCACCCTACCCACCACCACATCTCAGCACTTGCCCTGTGCTGTCTAAACCTTTGACCTTCTGGTCGAACTAAAAGTAAGCTGATCCAAGCATACTGGGGAGGGTTGGTCAGCTGAAGCTTGGCTACAGAGGCACAGGCAGCCCTGAGAGCACAGACAGCTGTGCAAGTGATGAAAAGTGATGTAAAATGAGGCCAGGGAACAATACAGCCAATCCAGAATCCAGAGGCTTACAGAACCACTCCGCAGGAAGCCCAGGCAGCCACTAGGAGGCTTTAATGAGAAGAGCACATTACTTGGAGAAAACAAAGATCTGGCTTAACGGAAATGGAGAGGCACTGGCATCCCCATGTCACCAGGAAGTAGAATGACCATATTAACAAGCAGAATGCCAGAAATAAGTCACTGCCTTTTCATAACACTGGAAGGGCACAGCAGTTAGAAGACCTGGGGTCTGCCACTTACTAGCTTTGTGATCTTAGGCAAGTCCCTTAAGTCTCTGTATCTTTACTGCTTCATTTGCAAAGTCGGGACAACCGTACCTCCTCTGCCTACTCCATAGGATAGGATTAAATGAGGCGTGAGACAGGGCAGCTCACACCAGCTGGACGACTCTAGATGAATATGTTGGGGGAAGAAAGAGCTGGGCAAAGGGGCCTGATTACAGGGCACCAGCTGAGAGCTAGTCTCTGGCTGAGACCACAGCCTTCCCAGGTTAGCGCCCTCCCCTGCCCTCTCCTGCCTACTCCCTTCTCCCCCCAAAATCCCTGTCCCAGGATCCGCTTCCAGGGAATCGAAGGGAAGACGACCACCCTTCAGCTACACAATTTTAGAAAGTTAATGTGTTCTGTTTTTTCTCCTCAGAGGTCTACTTTGGGTTATATTTTATTGAACCAGGCACCCCGGGACGGCGAGATACATCATTCAAGCCAGTCTCCACTGCCTTCCATTGTCGTCAGGAGCCAGGAGAGAGCCCTGCGAGCTGGATGGCACTAGAGGTGACATTACTGACACCTGGGACTGTCTCTGACTCTGCTCCTCAGCGGAGGAGGGCATTTCCAATAGGGTCTTGATGGGACTGTGTTACAATGATTGACTTGTTTTTACATTGGTCAGTTAACCCGCAGGAGGGTCCCTTTAGATGCCTCATTCTAGGTATTTGGAATCCTAGTCAATATATATTGACTTCCTTCCTGAAATCTCGCAATTGTGTGTGAGTGAATACAGTATAGTATAGAATATAGTCCTTTCCTGAGAAATACCAATGTTTTACACACCTTTTGTCTAACTGTAGCCTCTTCTTCCTGTTCTCTGCTTTAGGAAGTGGAAAGAAGCTGTGACTGGAAAATCTGCACCGATCTCAAAACTACCAAACAATAAACTTGCCTTTTCCCCCGTTTCTAACTAGTGTCGGCAAAACTGACTTGGTTATCACGGCCAAGGTTTAGAGAACAAATGCTTTGGGTAACAAGTGTCTGGTTATAAGTATGACGTTTAGTGTGAGAAAACTCCAACTGAAGCCTCTCTCTTGCTTGGGATGTGAAAGAACAAAGCCAAGTTCTTGAAGGGCCCCTCTGACTCTGAGGTTCCCCACTCCCCGTTCTCAACATAGGACATGCCCGGGGTTCTCAGGACGTTTGGACCCCCTTTCACAAAGCCACTCCTAAGGTCTGAGACCAGGGCAAGTCACATTGTATGAGGCTTTGGGATTCTTTGGGATCACTGTGTCACAGGCCCATCAAGACCCTATTGGAAATGCCCTCCTCCGCTGAGGAGCAGAGTCAGAGAGACAGTCCCAGGTGTCAGTAATGTCACCTCCAGTGCCATCCAGCTCGCAGGGCTCTCTCCTGGCTCCTGATGACAATGGAAGGCAGTGGAGACTGGCTTGAATGATGTATCTCGCCGTCCCGGGGTGCCTGGTTCAATAAAATATAACCCAAAGTAAACCTCTGAGGAGAAAAAACAGAACACATTAACTTTCTAAAATTGTGTAGCTGAAGGGTGGTCGTCTTCCCTTCGATTCCCTGGAAGCGGATCCTGGGACAGGGATTTTGGGGGGAGAAGGGAGTAGGCAGGAGAGGGCAGGGGAGGGCGCTAACCCGGGAAGGCTGCGGTCTCAGCTGGAGACTAGCTCTAACCTGGTCCCACAAGGTACCCTGGACCACAAATGGCCCCACGGGTTTGGTCCCACCTTGAGCCAATGGGGTTGAAAGAATCATAGGCTGTGGGCAGCTCCCAGGGATGAGGACGAAACACCTCTTAGACAAGAGGCCTCCTGCTATAGAGAAAAGGGCAACTATGAACCTCAGCAAGCAATACTCCCAGCAGCGCAGGGAGAGGTACACATAACTGGTAAAGGGAATGTGGGCAGGGCACCAACAGTGTCCACTACACTAGCTGAGCGTCAACCAAGTACCTTATAAACAAAGCTGCTTCCCAAGGGCCAGCCAGCTCCCTGGGGACCTGTCCATCCTCACCTCCCACTACTCTCTGCTTCCCTCCCCTCACACCACCCACATCAGCCACCTTGCTGGTCCTTGCCCATGTTCTCATCCTAGGGTCACTGCGCTCGCTCTTCCCCCGGCCTGGAGCTCTGCGTGTGCAGATATCTTCTCAGTTGAGCCTCCTCTGGCCGCCCGCCCTGGCCGCCCCCCTCTGCACACATCCACACACCTGAACACCTCCATTGCTCTTCCTTGCTTTACTTTTCCCATCGCACTTATCACCATCTGACATCAAATGTTTTCTTTATATTTATTGTGCTTTCTTCCCTCCTTGAATATCAGTTCCAACGAGGCAGGAATTTTTGTCTTTTTTTTCCCCACTGCTGTATCTCCAGTGCTAGAACAATGCCGGGCTCATTAAATGTTTGTTGAATAAGGAAATGAATAGCTCCTTAATTTTAATGCCCTCTCCCCTAAGCTTGAACTAACTGGAATCTATCTCCAATGCTCACATTTTCACCCTCTATTTCATTTACACCATTTCCAGCGCATTCGGTTCACTTTTTAAAAAACATTTATAGTAATGGCCATGTTAATTCCCACTTCATATTTTCAAATGTTCACCAAATCAACCACAGTCATCATATCCACACTGGTTATGAGTCATATTTGTTTTGAAAGTGAAAACGCTTAAAGCACCCAATCCTGCCAATCGTGAGGAACAAGACACCGCAAAAAAGAATCCATTGAAACTTACCCAGCAGATAAATGAAATCCCAATGGAGTAAAGGTGTGTCTTAAATCCTAAAAGGTTCCCAAACCCCCACCCTCACACCAATAAGCTGGATCTGAACAGAAATCTATGTAGCTTCTATCAACTAAAGCTTTCCATATAAGCTACTTATTTTAGAAAATCTACAAAATATGTGCTTTTGTGTGTGCACTGTTTTTTTTTGTTGTTGTTTGTTTTTTATTTAAAGCTCTTTATTGGACTATAATTGCTTTACACAGTTGTGCCAGCTGTTGAGGTACACCAAAGTGAATCAGCTGTATTTATACATATATCCCCATAGCCCCTCCCTCCCGCAACTCCCTCCTATCCTCCCTGTCCTGGCCCTCTAAGGCATCACCCATCATAGAGTTGATCTCCCTGTTATGCAGCAACTTCCCACTAGCTATCTATTTTACATTTGGTAGTGTATATATGTCAATGCTACTCTCTCACTTTGTCCCAGCTTCCCCTTCACCCCCCGCCCACCCCCACCCCGTGTCCTCAAGTCCGTTCTCTACATCTGCATCTTTATTCTTGCCCTGTCACTCGGTTCATCAGTACCACTTTTTTGGATTCCGTATATATGAGTTAGCGTACGGTATTTGTGTCTCTCTCTCTGGCTTACCTCGCTCTGTATGACAGACTCTAGGGCTAGCCCCCTCATGCTACTTTTTGTGCCTCTTCTGTAGTATATGATAGTGTTTGTCAACATAATCAACACTTAATAAATGTGGGGGCGTTTTCTGCATCTGAAATGAAAAAGAAATCTTAGTATATCATACTACACCTGCATACACAGTACCTATTTTGAAAAGTGAAATGGTTCATTTCACTGGGGGCACAAAAACAAAAGTATAACTTGGGATCAGCTTCTTGAAGAATGGGTATGCTTTCTCCCACTTCCAATGGCAAAGGCACCCAGTGATGGCTCCAAAACCCTCTTGGCTACATAACCTTGGGCTGTCTCAGTCTTACATTCCTCAACTGTAAAATGGGAATAACCTCATTGGGGTTGTTGTGAGGATCCCATGACATCATGAATGTGAAACGACTTCATAAAAAAGATACACACATAAGGTATGAGGTAAACCTGGTCTCTAAACTGAGCTTATACAAGGGTAGTGTTTTGTAGTTTTAACTATTTGGGGGGAAAAAGCAGTAGTAGGGTAGAAAGGCCTTATAAATTATGACCACACGGATAAGAAGGTAGGATATCGGGATTCAGTAGTCACTTGACATCTGAAATTAGCAGATGTGGTCAATCTACTCTTCCATATCTAGTCTGGTGCCTTTTCACCTGTTAACTCTGACTAGGAGTCCTGCCAGAAAGAGCAATCTTTGGCCTTTGTCCCAGGCTGTCCCTTTGTCTCTGCACTACGGTCAATGACTCCATTCTACTCTGATAGACAGCTCCAGGGTAGCATGGTGGTTAAGAGCGCGGGGCTATGGAACTAGACCTCGGGGGTTTGCCTGAATGACTAATGGAGCATGCTCAGTAATGGCGCTTGCCCTCGTGGAGCCACAGCATCCTCATCTGTAAAACTTGCAAGTGAGTGTGAACGTGAACCTCATTCACAGGGATGTTGTGAGGATGAGACACATGATGTGTGTAAAATGTCCAACCCACAGAATTACCTCCAAAAGGGGCAGCTGTGGTTGCTACACAAATAAGCTGTGGTTTTCTGTTTCAGTCTCTAACTGTTACACGTCCAGGTCCCAACGTCCTCAATCAACGATAAGGAAGCCTTCCCCAGCTGCTACAACAAAAGCTAAGCTGCCTCATCGAGCCAAGTGATCATGGATGTGTCTGACAAGACCTCTTCCCCGCTGAGCTACAACGTGACAGCATGGAAAGAGCACTGGGCTTGGAGTCAGAAGACTTCAAGTTTCAGCCCTACACATTACCAGCATCTGTGATCTAGGCTAATTCATTCTACTTCCGCACTAGAAAGTAAGCTCCTGGAGGGCAGCGACCATATCTAAATGTTCATCCAGCCCCAGCACAGTAACTTAAACCTAGTATGGCTTCGATGACTCATTAACTCAATTAAAGACATGAAAATGTCCGAGTCTCAATTACCTTATGCATTAAAAAGAATAACAATAGCAGAACCATCTAGGCAGTGGCTCTTGCAGTATAGTATTGTCTCCTCCCCCTTTCCTTCCATTTCTGCCATTCAACTATGACTGCCTTTGGCAGTTGACTCCCTCTGCCTAGTCTCTCATGATTTAGCACCTCCTTCTATTCCCTACTAGTTAGTACCTATTCATTCATCAATTCTCAGCCCAAAAGGCCCTTTCTCTGACTCTTCATACCTCCTCCTGCTGTTATATTGGGTTGGCCAAATATAGTAAGTTTGGCCAAATATGTTAGCCAAACACATGTAAGGTGCTACAGAAAACCCAAATGAACTTTCTGGCCAACCCAATAGCTCTTCCTATATGTCCTCCACGGAACTCAAATTATATTATATTTGCATGATGATTTCATTCTTCCTGTTAGATTATAAATACCACCAGGGCAGGGCCCCATGTCTTCCTTTCTGACCACTATATTTCTTGTTCCTCGGCCAATTGTGAACCTACACGAACAGCTTATTAAATGGTTGTTGGATGAATGAGTGAAGGGGCCATTAAATGAATGAATGAGAAGCAGTTGAAATAATCATCCTTTCTGCCTCACCGTTTCCCGGAACCTTCCTGATGTGAGTTTAAGCCCATCGCCACCGTGTGGATCATTCCATTCCAACGCCCTCAGGAATATCACCTTGCAAGCCCTACTATTTAACAGGAAAAATATACTATAACAAATTCTCAGATACTGAAACTAAGAAGGCCAGCACACAACCTTTGTGGGCACCCATCTGCCTCATCATGGTCACAATAAGCTTTCCTGTCCTTGGACCCACACCATCTCTTCTGCTCTAGCACTGGGGCCCCTGGCTCTCAATTCTGCAGCTTGCCTGGAACCTGCTTGAGTCCTCTACTGTTCTGATCGTCTAAGACCTGAGATCAGCAGGTCCTCATCTCAGGTGGTGCTTCCCAGATTCTCTAAGGTTGATGGCTGGTATTTAGCACTTTTCTTGGCTTAGCAAAAATGGCGGGGAAGGGAAAGAGGAAGGGAGAGGGAAGAGGAGTCATCTTTGTGTGCTTCCATGGGCATGACCATTTTTCCTTCTTCCCCATCTTTCTGCCTGCTCATAGTCCTGGGGGTGAGAGGGAAAGCAAAATTCCTCCTGCTACTATAAAAGTCATGAGGCAGCTCCCTTTAGAGAATCTTCCCACTGAATCTCTACACCCTTCCTGGGATTTCACTATTATTATTGCTCCTCTGTTCCAAACGAAGAAAGTCTATGACCAATCATTGCCCTGGCATAAGTCCCATGAATGCCACCATTCTTCAGATATCTTTGTCCACAAGAAGTCCTTTGTGTGATATAAATATGATGCATGGCACTGTAATTGTTTTTGCTGTCCACCATGGGCATTAAAATCATTCATCTAACTAATATTTTCCAAGCACCAAGCATCAGCTCAGCACTGGGAATACAGCAGTGGACAAAACAGGCACAGAACCGCAGGAATGAGAGTGGGGGCAGAACGGCAGTGATACACAACAGTACAGCGAGTACTGTAATGGGGAAAATTATGGATGTGTGGGGGTACAGAAGAAGGCTGAATAATCCAGGCTGGGCATACAGGTAGAAAGAAAACACTTTCTCTGCTGCAGTACCGATGAGAATGCACAAATCAAAATAGGCCAGCATAGCTTTTACAGTCTTCCACTTGCAAAATATTCATTTAATCAGCAGATGTCGGTCGCATAGCTACTCTATGCCAAGCATACTGCTAAGCACTGGGGATGCACAGTGAAACAAGGCAAGCGTGGTCCCTGCCTTTAGATGGCAATTTCGACCAGATGGTCTCAGAGGTGACTCCCAGCAAGAATGTTTGATTGTTTTCCCTCCCAACAGTACAAAAGTCCTTTGATTTGATGCCACCATGAGAAAACCCAAGGGTAACAACAGGCAGTCTGTCCAAGATTAGAAGGGCATCTCCTTAGAATCCTACAAAAAGAAAACCCATCAAATCTCCCTGGTGACTTAGAGAAGACAATACACGTGGCTTTCACAGCACATCCCATAGCCCAGCTCTCTTGTACAGGCCCATTGAAGAAATGACAAATAACTTAAAGCAGCAGGCGTGGAGAGCTCCAAGTAAAATCATCCTCATTCATATGCCAGAGAACAGAGTTATTACTGTGGCATCCTTTCTTATAACTGTATATCAAGGCTAGAACAGAGAAAAATCTGCCATGCTGCTAAGCCAAAAATTGGGCTTTGGGGGCTCAGAGTGGAGGAAGAGACTGAATGTTAGTGCATATTGGAAACCCACTCGTTTTTTGTTTTTTGTGTTTTTTTTGTTTTTTTCTTAACTTTCAATTTAAAATTTTGTTCATTTTTATTGAAATATAGTTGTACAATATTATGTAAGTTACAAGTGTACAATACAGTGATTCACAATTTTTAAAGGTTTTACTTCCTTTCTGGTTATCATAAAATATTGGCTATATACCCCGTGTTGTACAATATATCCTTGTATTTTATAAACAACAGTTTGCAGCTCTTACACCTCTACCCCTATATTGCCCCTCCCCCTTCCCTCTCCCAGCTGGTAACCACGACGTTGCTCTCTATATCTGTGAGTCTATTCATTCTTTGTTATATTCGCTAGTTTGTTGTACTTTTTGGATTCCACATATAAGTGATATTATACAGTATGTCTTTTTCTGACTTACTTCACTTAGCGTACTACCCTCCAAGCCCATCCATGTTGTTGCAAATGGCAAAATTCATTCTTTTTATGGCTGAGTAGCATTCAATTGTATACATGTACCATATCTTCTTTATCCATTCATCTGCTGATGGACACATAGGTTGCTACCATGTCTTACCTATTGTAAATAATGCTGCTGTGAACATTGAAATGCTTGTATCTTGTTGAATTGGTATTTTTTTTCCTCACTCGTTTTTAACATGAGGGAAAGAGGATATCCAGCCTCTACCTTTGGAACTTATTCAACATAGATATTTCAGCACAGTTAGGGTTTGAGAGCACTCCACAACTTATTCAATCTGCACATATTTTTGGAGTGCCTCTCATGCGTCAAGCACTGTACCAACCTGCACATGAGATAGTGACAGGGCTTCTCTTTCACTAAGACACATGGATCACCTGTGTCATTATCAAAACCACCTCTCTCCAATTTGTATCAAGCTGTGCACACTAACAACAGCAACAATATCAATAGTAGAAAGCTACAGAACTTTCCCTCTGCCAGGAATAGTTCTAAGTACTATATATATATAAATTCATTTATTTTTCACAGTAACCCCATGAAAGAGGTACTGTTCTTATTCTCATGTAATAGATGGGTAAATATCAAGGCACAGAGAGGTTAAGAAACTCAACCAAATTGTAGCTTTTTTCCCTTGCTCGATTGAATAATCTGGTGTTGAAATATATCATCCCGAGAACACTTTCAGTACACTTACCATGTTCCAAACTAAGATATGCCATGCTGGCTTTTATTGAAGTTCAGTAGCCTCTCAATTATTAAGCAATCAAGCAACAAACAACTACTGAGGACCAAAGAGGCGCCTGGCTCTGTGCTAACGAGAGTGACACAGTATGCCTGGGCTACTATAAGAAAATACCAAAGACTGGGTAGCTTAAAAATAGGAATTTATTTGTCAAAATTCTGGAAGCTAGAGGTCCAAGATAATGGTAAATTTTTGAGGAAACGTTTTCCATAATAGCTATACCAATTTACATTCCCAACATAAGGGTTTCTTTTTCTCCACATCCTTGCAAACACCTGTTAACTTTTGACTTCTTGAAAATAGCCATACTCACAGGTGTGATGTGATACCTTTTTGTGGTTTTAATTGGCAGTTCCCTGATGACTAGTGATACTGAATATCATTTCTGTACCTGTTGGCAATTGGTGTATCATCTTGGGAAAATGTCTATTCAGGTCCTTTCCCATTTTTAAATTAGCTTCTCTGGGGTTTTTTTCTATTGAATCATAAGTGTTTCTTATATATTTTGTATATTAACCCCTTATTGAATATATGGCATACAAATATTTTCTCCCATCCCAAAGGATGCCTATTTTATTGTTTCCTTTGCTGTGCAGCAACTATTTGGTTTGATGTAGTCTCACTTGTTTATTTTTGCTTTTGTTGCTTGTGCTTTGGCGTCAGATCCAAAAATTCATTGCCAAGATCACTCTCAGAGGGCTTTTCCACTATGTTTTCCTCTAGGCATTTTATGGATTCAGGGCTTATTATTTAGACTTGTTTTTTAGTATGGTGTAAGATAATGGCCCAATTTCATTCTTTCTCAGGTAGATATCAGTTTTTCCCAGCATCATTTATTGAAGAGACTATCCTTTCTTCATTGTGTATTCTCAGTCACTCTTTGTCAAAAATTAGCTAACCGTATATGCATGAGTTTACTTCTGAGCTACTATTCTGCTCCACTCACTTATGTGTAAGTTTTAAATGCCAAAACCATACTGTTTTGATTACTATAGCTTTGTAATACACTTTGAAATCAGAAAGTGTGATGCCCCCAGCTTTGTTCTTCTTCCTCAAGATCAATATTGCTATTAGGGGTCTTTTTGGTTCCATGAGTTTTAGGAATGTTTTTCCTATTTCTGTGAAAAATGTCATTGGAATTTTGATAGGGATTGCATTGAATCTGGAGATCACTTTAGGTAGTATGCACATTTGAAAAATATTAATCCTTCCAATCCATGAACACAGGATAGTTTTCCATTTATTTGTGATTTCTTCAATTTCTTTCATCAGTCAATGTTTTCAGTGTACAGATCTTTAATCTCCTTTGTTATATTTGTTCATAAGTATTTTATTCTTTTTTCCTAAGTATTTTTCTTTTTCTTTTTCTGATAGCTTGTTTTCAGTATATAGAAAAACAATAGATTTTTCTATGTTGATTTTGTATCCTAAAAATTTACTGAATTCATTTATTCTGATTTTTTCATGGAGTCTTTAGGATTTTCTACATATAAGATCATGTCATCTGCAAATAGAGACAATTTTACATCTTCTCTTCTGATTTGGATGCCTTTTATTTCTTTTCCATGCCTGACTTCTCCAGCTAGAACCACCAAAGCTATGTTTAATAGGAGTGGTAAGACTAAACATTGTTGTTCCTGATCTTAAAGGAAAAGCTATCGGCTTATCACCACTGAGTATGATGTTAGCTATGACCCTTTGATATATGGTCTTTATTATGTTGAGGTAATTTCTTTCTATACCTAAATTGTTGACAATTTTAATCATGAAAGGATGTTGAATTTTGTCAAATGGTTTTTATGAATCTACTGACATGATCATGTGATTTTTCTTCATTTTCTTAATGTGGTGTATCACACTGATTGATTTGCATATGTTAAACTATTCTTGCCTCTCAGGGATAAATCCCACCTGATCATGATATATGATTCTTTTAAGGTGCTCTTAAATTTGTTTTGCTAATATTCTGTTGATGATTTTTGCATCTAAGGCCACAAGAGATGTTGACTTATAACTTTCCTTTATATTGTGTCCTGTCTGGCTTTAGTATTAGAGTAATGGTGGCCTTCCAACGTGAGTTTGGAAGTGTTCCCTCCATTTCAATTACCTGCAGGACTCTGAGAAGGATCTGTATTAATTCACCCTTAAACGTTTGTAAGAATTCACCCATGATGCAATCTGGTCCTGGACTTTTTGTTGTGAGATAATTGATTACTGATTTTATCCCCTTACTCATTATTGGTCTGTTCAGATTTCCTCTTTTTCATGAGTCAGTCTTGGGAGATTGTGTTTCTTGGAATTAATCCATTTCTTCTAGGCTACTCAACTTGTTGACATATAATTGTTCATAGTAGTCTCTTATGATCCTTTGTAATTTTTTAAAATTTATTTATTAATTTTATTTATTTTATTGGCTGCGTTGGGTCTTCATTGCTGCACACGGGCTTTCTCTAGTTGCTGCGAGCAGGGGCTACTCTTCATTGTGGTGAGCAGGCTCCTCATTACCGTGGCTTCTCTTGTTGTGGAGCACGGGCTCTAGGTGCATGGGCTTCAATAGTTGTGGCACATGGGCTCAATAGTTGTGGCTCACGGGCTCTAGAGCACAGGCTCAATAGTTGTGGCGCATGGGCTTAGTTGCTCCATGGCATGTGGAATCTTCCCAGAGCAGGGCTCGAACCCGTGTCCCCGGCATTGGCAGGCGGATTCTTAACCACTGCACCACCTGGGAAGTCCTTCTTTTTTTTAAAAAAGAACTTTTATTGAGATACAGTTAACAGACAATAAACTGCATACATTTAGAGTGTACAATTTGGTATTTTTATTCTTATTAGTAATGTATATTTGGCAATCCCAATCTCCCAATTCATTCCCCCCAACCCTCCCTGCTTTCCCCACTTGGTGTCCATGTGTTTATTCTCTACATCTGTGTCTCTATTTCTGCCTTGCAAATCCATTGATTTGTACCATTTTTCTATATTCCACATATATGTGTTAATATATGGTATTTGTGTTTCTCTTTCTGACTCACTTTACTCTGTATGACAGTCTCTAGGTCCATCCATGTCTCTACAAATGTCCCAGTTTCATTCTTTTTTACAGCTGAGTAACATTGCATTGTATATATGTACCACATCTTCTTTATCCATTCATCTGTTGATGGACATTTAGGTTGCTTCCATGTCCTGGCTATTGTAAATAGTGCTGCAATGAACATTGGAGTGCATGTGTCTTTTTGAATTATGGTGTTCCCTTTTCTCCACACCCTCTCCAGCATTTACTGTTTGTAGATTTTCTGATGATACCCATTCTAACTGGTGTGAGGTGATATCTCATTGTGGTTTTGATTTGCATTTCTCTAATAATTAGTGATGTTGAGCAGCTTTTTGTGTGCCTCTTGGCCACCTGTATGTCTTCTTTGGAGAAATGCCTATTTAGGTCTTCTGCCCATTTTTTGATTGCATTGTTTGTTTTTTTGATATTGAGTTGCATGAACTGTTTATATATTTTGGAGATTAATCCTTTGTCTGTTGATTTGTTTGCAAATATTTTCTCCCATTCTGAGGGCTGTCTTTTCATCTTGCTTATAGTTTCCTTTGCTGGATCCTTTGTATTTCTGTGGCATTAATTGTAATGTCTCCTTTTTCACTTCTTATTTTGAGTATGCTTTCTTTTTTTCTTACTCCACCTAAAGGTTTGATGATTTTGTTTATCTCATCAAAAAACCAACTCAGTTTTGTTGATCTATTTGATTGCCCTTCTCCATTTCATTTATTTTTGCTCTGATCCTTGTTGTTTCCTTCCTTTTACTAACTTTAGGCTTAGTTTGTTCTTCTCTAGTTCCTATATGCAAAGATAAAATCTTCCTGTTTTCTTAATGTTGGCATTATTGTTGTAAACTTTCCTCTTAGAAATGCTTTTGCTGCACCCCATAAGATTTGATATGCTGTATTTCCATTTTTGACTCAAGATTTTTTTTAAATTTCTCTTTTGATTTCTTCTTTAATCCATTGGCAGCATGTTATTTAATCCCTACATATTTGTGACCTTTCCAGCTTTCCTCCTCTTACTGACTTCTTATTTTACAGCATTGTGGTTGAAAAAAATGCTTGATATGATTTCAATTTTCTCAGATTTGTCAAGACTTATTTTGTAGCCTAACATATGATCTACCCTGGAGAATTTTCAATGTGTACTTGAAAGAATGTGCATTCTGCTCCTGTTGGATGGAATATTCTATATATGTATCTTATTTCCATTTGGCCTAAAGTATAGCTCAACTCCAATATTTCCTTATTGATTTTTTGTCTGGATTAGCTATCATTTGTTGAAATTGGTGTATTAAAATCCCCTACTGTCTATTCTTGTCTGTTCTTACCTTCAGATATGTTATTATTTGCTTTACATATTTCAGTACTTTGATGTCATATGCATAGGTATTTAAAATTATTATATCTGCCTCATGAGCTGACCCATCACTATATAATGACTTTCTTTTTCTCTCATTACAGTTTTTGACTTAAAGTCTATTTTATCTGACATAAGTATTGCTTTTCCTGCTCAATTCTGGTTTTCATTTGCATAGCATTATCTTTTTCCAGCTCTTCTTTTTCAATCTATATGTATCTTTAAAGCTGAAGTGAGTCTCTTGCAGGCAGCAGACAATAGGGTCTTTATTATTTATCCATTCAATCACTCTATGTCTTTTGATTGGAGAAATTAGTATATTTACATTTAATGTGATTACAAATAGATAAGGGCTTGCTGTTGTCCTTTGTTCAGTTGTTTTCTAGGTGTAATGTTTATCTTTGTTCCTTTCTTCCTCTCTTGAAGTCTTCCTTTTTGCTTTGATGATTCTTTTTGGTGGTATGTTTTGATTCCTTTCTCTTTAGTGTATCTACCATATGTTTCTGTTCTGTAGTTCCAATGAGACTTACATAAGATATCTCATAGTTATAACAGGTTATTGTAAGCTAACAACAACCTAACTTCAGTCACATAAAAAAGCCCAATAGGGGCTTCCCTGGTGGCGCAGTGGTTAAGAATTCGCCTGCCAATGCAGGGGACATGGGTTCGATCCCTGCTCCAGGAAGATCCCACATGCCGCAGAGCAACTAAGCCTGTGCGCCACAACTATTGAGCCTGTGCTTTAGAGCCCGTGAGACACAACTATTGAGCCCATGTGCTGCAACTACTGAAGCCCACGCGCCTAGAGCCGGTGCTCTGCAACAAGAAAAGCCACGGCAATGAGGAGCCCGCGCACCACAGCGAAGAGTAGCCCCCACTCACCACAACTAAAGAAAGCCTGTGCACAGCAAAAAAGACCCAACACAGCCAATAAAATAAACAAATTAAAAAAAAAAAAAAAAGCCCAACATTTTTAATTCCCCACTCATATTTTATATTTTTGATATCACAATTTACATATTTTATATTAAGTATCCATTATCAGACTACTGCAGCAATAGTTATTTTTAATAATTTTGTCTTTTTCCTTTCTCTTCTTATGAGGGTGCTAGTTCTATTATGGGGGCTCCATCATCATGATACAATTATCTCTCAAACGCCTTACCTCTTAATACCATCATGTTGGGATGCAGGGCTTCAACACATGAATTTTGAGGGGCAACAAACATTCAGTCCATAAAAAAAGAGATACAAGATCTTCCCATTTAGAGTGTGAGCTCTTTTAGGGCATAGATTAATACCCGATAATGTAGCAGTTAAGAATACAGGCTGTGAATTCATACGAGAACTGAGTTTAAATCTCAGTTTCACCACTGACAAACTATGTAGCCTTGGGCAAGTTACTTAACCTCTCTGAACCTTATAAAATGGGAAAACAAAAATTCTGAGTGGTATGAATTAAGTGATATTATCAATATAAAATAATAAGTACACTGCCTATCCAAAAGCAAATAATGCATAGTAGTAAAATATCAATATATGTGCGTATCACATGTGGGAGAGATCAATGGTACTGAGGACAAGCAGTGCAGGAGGGCAGCAGAGCAAGGATCAGTATAAACAGCAGATGTAAGAGAAGGCTTCATCAGGATGTAGAACGTGCTGGAGAATGAGCAAAGTAGAGGAGGGAGGGCATTTTGGATCAGAGAACCACCTGAGCTAATAAAGAGGCCTAGGCATAGGAAGACCACAAGAGGTGATCAGGTGGGGGTGTGTGTCAGAATGCCAAAAATAGCTTCTGTTTCATAATATTTGCTATTACCTTTCTCATTCCAAAATAGTTCTGTGTTCTGAAATGTACTTCATCCCAAGGGTTATGGAAAGAAAACTGAGGTCCTGTACTACATTCCCTGCTTACCTTACATAATTATTCTAAGGAGAAATCTTCAAGTGGTGTGAATATTCCAGGAATATTTCATAAGAAAAAAGGCTCTGTGAAAATCAAAGAGATTATCATATAATTTGAAACTGCAGCTATAGCCGAGCTTGTATTATAGCAGTGACAGTCTAAGTGGTGGCAATGACTGTCAAATCCTTGCAAAATAAAAGCCTCTCAGTTCAATCCACAAGGAATGCTGGTGAGCCACTGACTGTGACAATGATCTAGTCAGTTTAGCCTGAACTGTGTATTTCACTTCCCCATGCAAAGGCTCCAATGGCTGTTGTATAGTCTCCATCCCAATCAGGGGATGAATATGTGTCTGAGATTGGCTCCCTTGAGGTTCCGTTATCCTCTAAATTCTACTTCCTGTGTCATAGAAGCACTTTAGTAGTTTTACATATTTGATTTGGAAGAATCTTCTTCCAGGTCCTTCTGACTAATCTTCAGACTCAATATATCACTGAAAAAAGAACAAGAATAAAAATAGCATCTGGGCTACTGCACCATACTTATGAGCCCCATGTTCACAGCACAAAGAGATATCTGATTATGAAGACCATGTTATTATTATTAAGGATGCAGTGACGGTTTCACAAATAATTAGAATCTAACTCTCTTTAGCAAAAGAAATAAGTAAAGCACATGTTGTGACACACTACCTATAGCCTGTTTATTTTGCTAACTCTACAATGTACCAACTCCTGTTATTTGAAGCAACTCATTCCAATTTTCCTAGGACTCTGTAAAGTCATACTATATACATATGTAATCAATGTCTTTTAAATGTACTCTCTAATGATGGTTTACATTTTAAAGTTCAGTCTCCAAATGGAATTACTTGGTGGTTTTGAATTTCCTGAGTACTTTTAGTTGCATATTATTTATTGGAAAACCAAGTTCTTCCTGCCAACATGACCCCATAAGGATATTATTGCATCTGTACTGTATTCGCAAATAGCACTAGAGAGATTAAATCTAGCAATTCTATGAGGGCTACAAACAATAAATAACTCAAGGGAATGGAATGCAAATGGCACATTCAGAAAAAAACTAAACAAAAGAGTGATATTCATTTGCAAAGCATCCAGATGCCTTACTAAAACTTTCTGGTCAATGCAATTTATTTGATATTCATGAAATGTAAATTAAAATAAATAAAGCCCAAATTACCACTACCACCCAAGTATACTCCATTCCAACCACCTTTCCATTGGGAATGACGTGTTAAATCAATATAAGACCAGTAATACAGTGTACCCAAGAAGGGAAAGCAAGCACTAACAAATTTCCTTTTTAGATAATGCTCTATTGATATAAGTTAGTGGTCACAGAGGTGATCATATTGCATTAAATGAAATCTATGATCCCAATCCCACCTCACATTACTGAAGTGTAATTGGAAAGCACTTTTCATCCTTCCCCGCCTATAGTCTCTACCACAGATATATTCAAATTAACTTATTTCTGCTTATTAAAGTTTCACATGCTTGTTGTGGAAAATTTGGAAATTAGAAAAAGCATAAAGAGGTGAACAACTACACAGAAGCCCACCAATTAGAGATGGTTGACATCTTGGCATATTTTTTTCTTCCACTTCTTTCTACATATTGTTAATTTTTCCCCATATAATTAGAATAAAAACTTTTATATCTCAATCTTTTTGCATAACACTATACAACAGGCATTATCCATGTTATTAAAATGCATCACACAATTAAATTTTAAATGACCATAATATGCTACCAAGCTATCTTCTAATGCCAAACATTTAGGTTGTTTCCACTTTTGTTATAATAAATAAGGCAGCTATGAATATTTAAATCAGATGTGTAGACAAAATGCCGACAAATAACAATAAAATGTCTTGGTTTTTGTTTCAAATGTAGAATTACAACTTCAAAGGATACATGCATTTTAAGGCTTTAGCTACATCTGGTCAACACGATTTCTAGAAAGATTATCTGGATGTACATTTCCAACAGCAATCTACTTGAATACTAATCTTGACAATTCTCTTCAACAATGTATATTATCAGTTAAATACAGATAAATGAAACCACCTTTTACCAATATGGTAAATATAAAATATGTTTTATTAATTTGAATTTCTTCGATTACTTGAAAAAGAAATTCTCATAGGTTACTGGCTCTTTGTAGGTATATTTTGTAAATTGACAATTTATGCCCTTTGAGACTGTAGTCATGTTTAAAACCAATGAGACTGTAAATATTCTCAAAGTAGAAGAAATTGGGATTCCTCCTATCTATCTCCCTAAATCTATCCTAAATACCTGTTTCTATTGTCCAAACCAACTTCTCATTGCGCTTTCCACAGTGGGTGTAGCTGACTTTCTCAATGACTTTGTACATCAATTAGTTTAGCCCTTAGCCTACTCCTCTTGCTTTAAAATAAAGATCCCTTACTCCAATGGCTGTCAAGCTTCAATACACATCACAGTGATCTGGAGTGCTTGTTATAATGCAGATTCCTTGGTGCCTCTCCCAAAGATTCTGATGCAGCAGGTCTTGGGTGGGATCCAGAAAGTGTTTTTAACAAGCACTCCCAAAAATTCTGATACAGGTGATGTAGAGATGATACTTTGATAAACAATGCTTTAGCCACTCATCCTAGATCTTTGATAACCGTAGAAATCCCATAGAACTCTCCTGTGCCCTTTCATCAGTTTCCTCTCCAGGGTCTCCCCGTAGGGGAATCACTATGACATTAGGACCTGGATACTGCCCGGTGGAGCAGGACATCCCACTCAATGCAGAGCATTTCACAACACTGGTACCTGCCCACAAAATGCCAATAAGTTCCATTCAGTCAGTGTGATGATGCAAAAAGACTCCCATCACTTTGCCAAATGCAATACTGCTCCTGGGCGTGAAACACTGCCGGAGCCACTTTGGCTCAGATCTTTAGGGCACATCTGACCACTGCTGAGATTCCCGAGAGACACTCACCATGTATGTATGCATGCACACGTGTGTGTGTGTGTGTGTAGTCCAATAACATTTGTTTCTTTTTAACAACCTTGTATCTACTTGTTACCCCTCAGAGAAGATGAAGACACTTGACACACACACAAGATGGCTGAAAAAGAGCAGCAACGGGTCTAGGGAACAGAGAGAATAGGACTATCTGTCTTGGACTCTATGGGTCAGTATCCTTTTCAATCACAATGGAAGAACAGCAAGGTGCTGGAAAGCTAGACCATGATGGGTCATGTGCCTTTCAGATCATAAAGCCCTCACTATACTCTTTGCCAAAGCTGTCATCCCATGTCCAGGCTGACTCTGATTTTAGGCAACCAGGTGACTGCTGGTGTTGGAGGTTAAGGTGTATGTGCACTACGCTCCCTTGGAAAGCCCACCACTCGAGCAGAGATGGGCAGTGAGATAGTGCGTATACATTGGGCTGCTCGTGGTAGCCAGAGGGCCATTTGTGTGGAAGTGCACTACTATTTTGGTCACTGCAAGTTTCGGTGACCCCTGGGCCTTCTCTTTCTTCCTTCCTGCCAGTGAAGCCACAGTGAGGAGGGCTCGCCATGCAAATAGTTACATTAGTAGTTTGTAAGCTGTTAGTACGTTGAAAGAATCTATTTGTCTCAGTCTATGGAATGTCATAGTCCAGCTAGCATGCTTCCTGGATCCATTTTATTTTTTGTCCTAAGGTTTGGAGGAAACAGACTGAAGAAGTAATTCTTCTAGGGACACCTTCTAGCTAATCTCATGAAGATCCAAGCCCAGGAACCCCTCAAAATATAAAGCAAAAAACTTGCAGTAGAGCCAAGAGTGAGCAGGCAGGGCCATATGGTACAGGTGGATGGGTGGGGCAGGCGCCAATGCTGCCCCTACTGCTATGGGAGCCAGTGTGGGCATGGGCAACCCTGTCCTCTGATGCATGGACACAGCATCCAGGAAAAGACTGCAAGATCATTTTCGTGAGCTACAAAGACAAGACCCCAGAGCAATCGTGTCTCAGTAATTCTCTGGGCAGCATTACCATCAGGATGTTCACACGTGCCAAATGGAAGCAAGGACAACGAAAGAGTCCCTCTCTCAGGACTTCCACCGGGACACTCACTGGCCATGCGACCTCTTGGCAGCTTAAAACACTAACAACAATCATTCCGTCTTCCAATTCCCCGTCACCCAGCTCCCATGTCTGCACTTCACCTTGCCCCCTCCAGGATCCCAATATGTCCACACTTACACATTCTGATGGGAATACAGAACTCCCCATTTGGCTCTGTATGGAAGCTCCAGACGTCTCTTGGGTCCGCCATACGAGAAAACTTATTTTGGAAGTGTTAGTGGCTCTGTCACAGAAATCTCCTTCACAACAAATCTTTGGTGTTCCTGTTCCTGCTTAGAACTGTTAGAGGAAGACGCTCCCAGGGTCCCGGCTTCCATCCAGGCAATCAGTGTGTGGGACCTGTGCTTACCTGGACTCCCAGCTGGAGAAACGACCAGCGTCTACTCTCCAGGTACTCCTCCCACTGCTCTGAGGTCTCTGTCAACACTACTCTAGTAGCCTGACCTTGGGGAAAGCGGATCCTTTGTCAGCTCCTCTTCCTCCTTTAGTCTGCTGAGTACAATTAACAACCCAGGTGGAGGCTTTGAGCCTGTGGATTTCATGCTGTACATTCTTTGTCTTGAAAAGACTCTCTGGGTGTCACCTGCTGCCCCCATGCTGATGGATGATGAATTTCTACCCCCAGCCTGACTTCTCATTTAAGCCCCACTTCTGCATCATCCACTGGGCATCTCATCTGTACTGATCTGGCCTGCTGGTACTTCAAAAGAGGGCTAAAACCCAAACCATCAAAACCACGGACCAATAAGCCGAAAGGGAGAGAACATAGCTGCTCTTTTCTTACTTCCCAGCTTCAATCTTTAACCTCAAGTTCCCCCAGTACCTCAACAGAGTCCTGATAAGTACAGGCTTTGGAAATAATCAATTCACACAGTGGCTCAGTCTTTTCTGCCGATGAGGCCAGCTATGCTACGGCTTCTCCTCCAGGTTCATTGAGATATCACTGGCAAATAACATGGTGTAAGTTTAAGATGTACAACATGATTTGAAACACATATATATAGTGAAATGACTACCACAATAAGATTAGTTAACACCTCCATCTCCTCCATAGTTAGCATTTTCTGCAAGGGTGGTGAGAACATTTGAGATCTACTCTCTTACCAACATTCAAGTATACCGTGTGGTATTGTTAATTACACCCGCCATGCTCCATTCTACTCCTTCTTACAGGGAATTTCCTTAGCTTTAAACTAGGGTTGATAACAGGACCTATTTTCCATGGTGGCTGTGAAAATGAATTGAGAAAATGTGGTTAAAATACTTGCTTAGCTCAAAGCAGCTCCACCTGAAATGGCAGCTGTTACCATCCTTCCCATAATGTTTTCAAGGTTTATCTACTTTACCTTAGGCGAACCATTGTGACTCTTCTCTCATTGTCCTTCATTCATTTTTATTCATGCAACCAACAGGTATTTATTGTGTACTTACTACATGCCTGGAACTGTGTGGGCAATGAAGACAAAGCCGTGACTACGAGAAACACAGTCCCCATCCTCACCATGCTTACAGATTAGTGGGCAAAGACCAACTTAAAAAAAAATACAACTCTGATCAATATTATGATAGGGAAAGTAAATTTCAATAGCTCAGCACACAGTAATGAGTCCTACATCATTTATGACTAGGCTTTTACAGTGTCCTCCAACTGGTCTCGTATTTCCAGCCTCTCACTTTGCTACTCCAGCCTACACGCAGCTACCAAATTCATCTTCCTAACACACTGCTTTGTTCATGTAAGTCTCCCCCGTAACCTTTCAACGGCTGCCCACTTCTTACATGATATGGCCAAACTCCTTAGACTGGCCTTCAGGAAGCAGCTTATGTGCAAACGCACAGGCTTTGGAGTTAGACACATGTGAATATAAATCTGGGCTCTGCTACTCACTAGACATGTAAACTTGAAGCAGGACGCCTAGCTCCTGTAAGCCTCAGTGACCTTACTTGTACGATGGGAAAAGAATTGCTCTCCACATCTGGGACTTTTACAAGTTGATCGCCCTGCCTGGAAGGCCTTCCCCAACCTTTTCTCTGCCATCTCAGTCTACATGAGTCCTACGTATCCTTCCATCAGTGTTTCAGTAGCAGTAAGAGATGGGACGGAAGAGCAATGAGATAATGTCAATGATGGTAGATGACAGTGAGCATCTACATTCCTGGTCCAATCAGAAGTTCAGAGCCTCATGTAAGCCTTGCTTGGCTAAGTGAACGTGGATCCCAGGCTTGGAATGGTCCACAGTCCATTAACCACTGACTGCTATGAACCATTAAGTGAGCAGGCCCTAAGGTCACATGACATCAGGCACAGTTGTCAAGAAATCTAGAAGGGGAACTCAGGAGAGAAGCAGCAAACAAGCCACAGCAGACGCCACACCTCTGTCTGCTGGGCCAGCGCTATTTCCACTCTCCTGGTTCCCGAAGACTTTCAGGAGGCCACCTGAGGCTGGACCTACCTGCTGATGAACCCGGGCACAGCAGAGGCCTGGACACGTGCCCACAGAGTTCACGCCACCAAACCACTCCGGGGCTGACGGGTCTCAGCCCTCACACCACATCTGGGGCCCGCGTGCTTGGCCAGAGCAGCTTGTCACGTGACTGCATTTCGGAGCCAGGGCACTGGTCCAAACTCAGATCTGAAGCAGGATCCTTCCCTCTGTGATAAAGAAATCTAAGAGCCCTGGCTTCTGTTTTTTCTTGATGAGGCCAAACTTTCACAGGACTCTTTCAAACACCCACTGGATCAGGGAACACCGTCTCAGGCTTTCGGTAGCACTTGCTGACAAATGGTTCCACATGTATAGAGCTTAGCCACACCATCAGCTGCCTCTGAAGTGAAATCCCACTTGCCTGACTAAATGCCACCGGATCTTTCTCCAGCTATAAGAGGTATATTTGCTCTGCTGCTTAAAAATGCTTCTTCTGACATTAACAATAACAACAGAAATCAAGATTTCTTAGCGGAGCTGGGGACAAAGGAGGCAAAATGGAGGGAGTCGGCGCACTGGTTTATTCCGCTGCACACTTTTTAATTACCTAAACTCAAGTACGACCTGTGTTGTTCACCTCTCTATGATCTGCGACTCGCACACATCAAACCTAAGAGAACTTGGTCCATACATATTTCTTGAACATCCACTAGGGGCCTGAACAGGCACTTTACTAGACACTAGGCAGGTGCTCAGTATACATCTGGTGAATTACATTCATGGTTTCGTTGCGCTTCCTGTCCCTGAAGGGCCCGGCACGCACTTCATACCTCACTTCTTTGAGGGAGAAACATAGGATTTAGGTCGCCTTCAGTCAACATGTCCACTCCCTGTTGCCCCGTGGCCTCTTCCTGTTTCAAAGCATCCATAGCTTTTTTCCATAGAAGGTTCAAAAAATACTGAGCGATGATGAGCTACACCAAGTGTGTCAGGGAGGAGGAGATTCACGAGAGGGAGAGAATCAAAAAGAGAATCATTTCTTTTCACAGCGTCCTAAAATATCAGAGCGATTTTATAGATGTAAAACAGAGAAGCTGCCTCCGAGTTCAGTCTGCGAGAAAAATAACTGAACGAAGCTCCTTGGTGGTTTTTCGTGGCACTCTTCTCCTCACCCCTGCTCCCTCGCTCAGCCCCACCACAAGGAACACTTCCTCTCACTGAGAAAGATCTTTCTGGCATCTGCCTTCATGCTGGTGGGTTCAGCCTCCCTCCCTGCCCCATCACAACTCCCAAAGTCAGGTCCACTGAGTCAGGATGCAGATGCAAAGCTCTCTCTCGTTCCCTCTCAGATGCTCCAGCCTTTAGGCCATTCTTTATTCAGGACTAAGGAGGGTGTTGCTGTGACCTGCATATTGGAAAGCTTTAGATAAGGGAAAAAAAGAGAAGCAGTTTGTGGGTGGGGGGAGTGGGGGAGGGGGTACCAAAACTTGAAGAAACTGAATGCACACGGACCGATGCATTGATGTGTGTGAGTAGGAGAAACATCAGGAAAAGGAAGCCTATATTTAAATACAATTTTCAATGTCATGGCTGCTCAGCTGATTCTGATCCCTCCTCCACGTGGGGCAGAGCCCAACGCCCAGGCTGGGGAATGCCATCTTTTCGGCCTGTTCCTTAGTGCAAAAATCCAGTCACACTGGCACAAGTCTCTCCATTTCTGGAATGATGGTTGCCAGTTGGAAAGGTTGGTGAGGTTTCAGGAGAAACTGATGTTTTTGGCCCAAGTGACACCTGCCCAGACAAAGTCATCTATATCTCCAACGAGAAAGCAGTCAGAGTTAGAAAGAAGAGTCAGGACTTCCCTGGTGGTGCAGTGGTTAAGACTCTGTGCTCTCAATGCAGGGGGCCTAGGTTCCATCCCTGGTCAGGGAACTAGATCCCACACACATGCCACAACGAAGAGTTCGCATGCCACAGCTAAGGAGCCCGCCTGCCACAACTAAGGAGCCCACGTGCCACAATTAAGACCAAGTGCAACCAAATACATAAATATTTTTAAAAATAAAAATAAAAAAATAAATTAAAAAAAATAAAAAAGAAAGAAAGAAGAGTCATCGCTGTACACCTGGTGGACGAAGATGAGGATGAGTTGGCTACCCTTCCCCTTGGATTTCTCCAAAGAAAAAACTTCCACACAGTGTATTTACCCCCAAAAGCCTATTTTTCGCCTTTCCTAAGGTAATAAATGAGAAACTAGCTGTCAGAGCCCCAGAAAATTGCCTGCAATTAGAAGCATGAAATGGAGAGCGAGGCCAGCTCCCTAAGTGAGGTCACTCAGCCTCTGTCAGAAAATGGGAACTAAAACAATTACGTGTGTGTATGAATGTGTGTGTCCTTGTGTGTGGGTCTATGTGCATGTGCCCTGGGTTTAGAATCATGGAAGCAGCTACGTTTTAGAGAAAGAAAATGGGAGAAGAGAACAAGAGTAAGAAGTTAGGCTGTATACAGTCACAGGTCCTATCAGGCCTGGGAAGTCGGTAAGGTTCTTTTTGGTCATAGTAGTCAAAACCATGTTGACTGGACTTCCTAGGTGGCGCAGTGGTAAAAAATCCGCCTGCCAATGCAGGGAACATGGGTTCGAGCCCTGTCCCGGGAAGATTCCACATGCCACGAAGCAACTAAGCCTGTGCACCACAACTATTGAGCCTGTGCCCCAGAGCCCGTGAGCCACAATTACTGAGCCCATGTGCCACAACTATTGAAGCCCACGCACCTAGGGCCCATGCTCCACAACAAAAGAAGCCGCTACAATGAGGAGCCCGCGCACCACAATGAAGAGTAGCCCCCGCTCTCAGCAACTAGAGAAAGCCCGTGTGCAGCAACGAAGACCCAGCACAGCCAATAAATAAAATAAATAAATAAATAAATAAATAAATAAATAAATAAATTTATGGGGGGGGAAAAAAACCATGTTGACTATACATCTGTCAACATTTCACGTCTCCCACTGGGTGCCCAGCTTCATTCAAACTTCCACAAGCCAATCGTCTTATTTACTAGTGTCCAAAGCTCCACCCACTCAGGGTTCCACGGAGGATCATGTCCCAACTGCTTCTCAACATGTCCTTACAGAATATCACCGTTCTTAGCCTCTACCCTTGGCCATGTCTAAACCTGAACCCTGGATACTCATCCCCTCACCTCTCTTCTGCCTGCCAATCTTCACCATCTGGTAACTCAGTACAGAACCTGGGTTTCCTCTCTTTCCCACATCCTGAATTCCAATACATCACCAGGTCCAATGGATTCTACCTCAAAAATGGGTCCCCGATCCGATTACTCTCACGATCCGCACCCCACCACCCTAGCCCAAGCTACCATCACATGTCTCTACTGGACTCCTACAGTGGGGTCCTAATTGAGCTCCAAACTTGCCCTTATCCACTTAATTACTCATAAAATCTCCCAAGAAATCCCTTAAAAACCAAAATCTGATTGTGTTGCTTCTCTGCTTAAAGCAATCCAATGCCTTCTCATATTGCTTAGAAGAAAATCCAAACCCCTATGATGCCTGGCGAGGCCCTAGGTGACGCGGCGGCTGCCCACTCTCCTGGCTTCATCTCCTCTGACTCCCCCGAGTTCAAGACTCTTTTCTGCCCTTTGGACCGAATCCACTACTTCCTGCCTCCACAGCTTTGTGCCTCCTCTGCACTCTTTCTTTTTTTTTTCTTTTTGATGTGGACCATTTTTAAAGTCTTTATTGAATTTGTTACAATATTGCTTCTGCTTCACGTCTTGGCTTTTTTTTTTTTTTTTTTTTTTTGGCCCCTAAGCATGTGGGATCTTAGTTTCCCGAACAGGGATCGAACCCATACCCTCTGCAGTGGAAGGCGAAGTCCCAACCACTGGACCGCCAGGGAAGTCCCTGGAACACTCTTTCTTCACCTGTTTGCTTGGCCAGCCACACTGCTCATCATTCTGGTCTCTCTTAATACCCCTCAGACCCCCGTGGCCAAAGAAGCTTTCTCCCCACTTCCTCTCCCTCGTTCTCTCTGCCGTATTTTTCCCAGTGCATTTATGACTATATGATAGTAGCTCTATATCAGGTTACAAGTTGATGGCGTATCTCCTCACTTTGGCTTGCGTGCTGCCGTATCCCCAGCGCATCGTCTGGCACATAATCAGTGAGACTGTGCAGACAGGCAGGCCAGATTTGCTTCTCATTTTTCTTGTGAAGTTGGTAATTCCTCTTTCCTTCCGAGTTTCAGGATTTAGCATCTGGACTGATATACTTGAGTAAATTATGACACAGAAGGTGGGACTGTTGGCTGGAATCTTACCGGGGCCAGATGATTCCACCACAGGCGGGAAGCCCAGTGGCCATCCCCGCCCTTCCCTCTGTTGTACATCACCAGGAAAGCCACGCAGGAGAGGGGGCAGCTCGGTGTTCTCAGGGCAGAACTGCCTGTGGAAGGGGCCAGGGCAAAGAGTACATGTTCTTTCCATTTTTTTTTTTTTTTGTAAAAGTATTCCCTTTATGTTCATGGCATTTCCCTTGTCAGAAGCCACCAACACGCCCATCTCCAGGAGTCCTAGGCTCTTGGGAATCTCTGAGCCTCTAACTACGCAGTGTTTCCCCCTCCCTTCCATGCCTCACGCCTGCGGTAAACTCCTAACGATCCTGCAAAATCCACTATGAGTATAGCTGCCTCTGAACTATTTCCCCTGCCTCCCACCATATCTTGAACACATACATTAGCAATGACAAAGCAATATGATGGCTTCTCTCCTAAACTGTAAGCTCCATGAGGTCAGGGACTGAGTTTTTTGTATTTACATAAGGGAATGTGTTCATTGATTCATTCATTCATTCTATCGGTCTTTCACGAGACATTTATTGAGCATTTACCATCAGGAAAAAAATCCAAGGTCAGTGCTTGTCCTCACACAACACGCACCACATCCCAACACAGACACCACATCCCACACACACACCACATCCCACAACACACACCACATCCCACAACACACAACACATCCCACAACACACAACACAACTACTGAGAGTGACCTCCTGGCTGCATTCCTTCCTCCAGATGAATTCCCTCTACATTTGAAGATGTCAGGAATCATGAAAATGAAATGATTAATCCCTTGCAGATGCACACAGATCTGAAGGATTGGTAAATGGGAAGCTTTCTGAGAAAAGAAACCCAGACTGCAGGTCAGAGAGAGAACCAGATGGAAATGATGAAGGCAAGGTTAACAGACATAGAAGGTAAATGAGGAATGCCAACCAGTCTACCAGATTTTCAGAAAGAGATGATACCAAGAAGGGGCGGGGGAAATATTTTAAGATACAATGGCAATCATTTTGAAGAACTGCAGAAAAAGACATGAATCCTCAGGTTACAAAAACAAACAAACAAATAAAAAACGTGCTAAGTTCCAGAAAGACTAAATAAAAACATGTTGATTATTACCTAGACACACTGTAGTGAAACTACAGGGGCTGGAAGAAAAATGAAAAATACTTAAAATGACTAAAAAGAAAAAACTTAAAGTGACTGAAGAAAAACAAGAGACTGACTACAAGAGAAAGACAATCAGATTGACAACAGACTTCTCCACAGCAAGAAATAGAGCAGGGTGTTGAAAGCCCTACGCTTGGTGGTGGGAAGAAGACATCTTCACCCAGCTAACTTATGGTTAAAAGAAAGAGAATGAAATTTCAACATCTTCAAAGAAAAACTGAGTTTTCTGCTTAGAAAACTTCAGTACAAGGATATTCTACAGTTTGAAAAGAAGGCAACTGAATCAAAATGAAAGGATAGAGTGTAAGAAAAAAATGGCAAAAGAAAGAACTTGTGACACTAACTGGAGATAATAAAGGAAAATAATAGCTAATGGAGAGAGTGTGACAACAAGGTGAGGGGCCCTTCAAGAACTTGGCTTTGTTCTTTCACATCCCAAGCAAGAGAGAGGCTTCAGTTGGAGTTTTCTCACACTGAACGTCATACTTATAACCAGACACTTGTTACCATTCCCCGTTCTCAACATAGGATATGCCCGGGGTCCTCAGGACGTTTGGACCCCCTTTCACAAAGCCACTCCTGAGGTCTGAGACCAGGGCAAGTCACATTGTATAAGAGGCTTTGGGATTCTTTGGGATCACGGTGTCACAGGCCCATCAAGACCCTATTGGAAATGCCCTCCTCCTTTACAATTCTTGGGAGGAAAGCAGAGAAACTGAATAGTTGGAGATTTGTAAAGATAACCGTGAGTCTCTTAACATTTAATGAAAAACCAGTAAAATAACAGAAATGAACCCTAAGGGAGGTTTGCTCTTGGTTCTGAGTGTTCACTCTACAGCAGATTCTGAAATCTACTTTCCCTGATGTCCCGACACCATCCAACTATCTCAACCTGCTGACCTGCAGATGTAATGACGTCAGGTATTCCTGTTAGGCTGCTAGAGCAGGGAACTAGAGAGTCGTTATTTTGATGGTTATACTGAGGGGTAAAAGCGGCACCTGTTTTGTGTTATACACACAAATCTTCTTAATCTGGCCAATTAGCTGGAAAACCAACACAGGGAACGTTTCCCTTGTTATAGGAACGTCATCTCATGCTCATCTGGTCTCTCCTTGTTCTCTGAAGGAAACCATCTTTCCTTTTCTATCAGAATTCCATCACCCCTGCAACTGTTTTTCCTTTCCGCAGATACGCTCACAATTTCATTGCAACTAATCATTTCAACCTTCTGTCCATTGACTTTTACCTGTTTTTAAGGGAAGGGAAAAAATTCTAAGTGGGAGCTCTGCTTCCTCCCCATCTTCTCATCAGTGCAAAAACAAGCAGGAAGAAGATGAAGACTAAAAAATCAGAGTGATGAAAACTCTGCCTAAGAAACAGGTTGGAAGAAATATTTAAATACCATCAATACATTTATTAACACAATGGCTTTTTGAAATCTATTAAGGAATTCTGCATGTACTTGATAATGGCCTCTGTATTTAAAGCAAAACAAAAATTGTACGCTTAAATAAAACCATAAAATCATTGATAGGTGTCTCTGAGGGACCCATCACCACATTTGACAAGAAACACATTGAATTAAATATCAAAAGAACCATTGGACAAAAAAAAAATGTTGTCTTATGCTCGAATCTTGAGAGCTGGGTTAGACACTGTCAACTTGTCATGATCTGTTATAGTAAGAAAAGGGCTTAAATGAAGATCAGTCTCATAGAAGCTGAGATCTGCTATGGTTTCTGGGAAGAGTGAAATGAAAAAGCAGAAAGAAAGATCTAGATCCCAGTGAAAGAGTTTCCAGTCCTTACCGATTTATAAGCAGCTTAACAATTAGAAACAGGGGCATACAAATACTAGTTTCCAAGCACTGATGACTGTCCCTTGCGTACAAGCTTCTAGGACATCGATAAAAGTGGCTCTCCAGATTTCATTACTGAATACGCCAACAGTCAAATTTTAAGGTTGATATAGTGCTGGAAAATGTTATTGTAGAACTGAAGACCAGAAAACTGACAAGTCTATAAAAAATTAAAATGGCAAAATGAGTAGGGACCAATAAAAGTCGACTCCAGCTGAAAAGCAATCAGCTTCGTCTAGAGAATCCATTTCTCCTGGGGCAGCTGTTTCACAGGGCAGAACCCAGCCCTCCGGAGCCTTAGAGGAGCCGTGTGCAGGTCAGGCCGAGAACTTTTCTCAAGTTAAAGTACCTATTTTCACAGTTTGTAGATTTGTTTCGTAAAATGGTTGCATAATGATTA
The DNA here is from genome assembly GCF_030028045.1 of Hippopotamus amphibius kiboko. NCBI lineage: Eukaryota > Metazoa > Chordata > Mammalia > Artiodactyla > Hippopotamidae > Hippopotamus > Hippopotamus amphibius. Next base: position 15,132,342 of record NC_080203.1, on the reverse strand, counting down.
CTGCTCCTTCCAAACAATAAGTCCCCAAACCCAAAACTAGTAGATCAGAAGGACACCACGTTGTGTTCTGGACACTTGAAGTGTGGTTACATAGAAGTAGCCCCGAATGAGGTTTGAAAGAAGCACTGTCATTTCCACGAGGACCTGGTTTAGTGTTTATATGTATGGGCATTGGTGAGGGGAGGAGTTGAAAATGAAACGTGATCAGAATTGCATCAATATTTCTGGCAATGACGCAAAGCACCCTTACATATTGAATTCTTTGGAACATCTATATCTCCACACACACGTGTCTAGTACCTGGCGGGTTTCCGACCCCGTGCTAGGCACTGGGAAAAAAGCACCATTCAAATATAGACCCTGTAATTCAGTGGTTCTTGATCTTAGGTACATATGAAATCCCCTCAGCCTTACGTCGAGAGTTTCTGATTTACATGGCCTGCCATTGAGCCTGGACGTTGGTAATTTTTAGAAACCCTTCCAGGTGATTCTAACATACAGCCAGGGTGAGAACTCCCGAGATACTCGGGAGTAGAGACACGTGCATCCCAAGAGAACAAATCACATGGGCTACTTCTCTTCCATAAGAATTTACGACTTGAACTGATGGAATATTTTGAAAAGTGAAACTTGGGTAAAAAATAGATTCTTCTCTAATGTGACAGAAATCCAAGTGTCAGGAGTCTGTACTCCTATTAGGGATTTACTCATTCTCTACAGATCAATATGAAATATTGAAGAATACTTTGAAATCTCAGCGACTTCCTAATAGACCTAAGTACCACTGTGACTCAACAGGAAGGAAAGAGAGAATGGCTCAGGAAATCTGTTAGCGGATTCAACACTAAAAAGGGACCTAGGTCCAGATGGGGTTGGGTGGCCCAGAATTTCCCTAAAATTTGCGATTCTTGGGATGGGGACGTGACTGATGACAGAATCCACGAAGTCAATGGTGCTGGAGTTTGCCTTGGAAACAAGGCAGTGATCCCTTGACTCTTCCATGGAAAAAGAGTCTCTTACTCACTCATATGCAGGTCTCCTCGAAGAGGAGTAATAGGACTCTTAAATTGGCTAATTATAATACAAACATGATAAAGACCTTAATTTTCACAAACACAGGATAACGATGTGATGACTCTGACACTGGATTGCGCCAGGTGCTACGATGTGGATAAGCCATGCTCAGGAGGAAAATGACACTCTACCCACACCCTGAGCCAGTGTGCTGAGGGCACCTGGGAGCCCCCAGAATGAAATGAGCCTCTGCAGGGGTCTTGGGGACTTTGGGGTGCACATATAAATATGCCCTACCCTTGGGGAGCTCAGTGGGCCGCTTGTCCTTGGTGTGGTGTTTTGGTCTGACATTTTTTGTTACATTTTCTTTTGGGAGGCAGAGTACATGCAAATTGCAATTTCATGAAAAAAAAAAGGATGAAAAAAAGTGACTAAGAGAACTTGGTGTACCCCCCCCCAAAAAAAAATAAATAAATAAATAAAATTAAAAAAAAAAAAAAGTGACTAAGAGGCCCTCACATGCTCTGGCTTTGTAAAACACTCCATCAATAAGTAGCATTGTCTAGGCCATGTCTTCAGCAGGCGAAAGTCAACAGTAGAGCACGTCAGAATGACTGTTAATCTTTATTCTGAAATCTTCAAGGAAAGGAATGCCCATTACCCTAGGTGGTATGGCTTCACTACTGAGCCACCGCTGTGCCAAAGAATGGGGCTCCTTCTGCCACAGATGCAAATGAAACATCCACCTCATGTGGTCATTTTAGTGAAAGTGTTTTATCAAGTTGGGTAAGAATCATAGAAATTCCAAATAAGTCAATTCAAAATATTATGCACTGAATCCTTAGTCCGGTATGTCTGAAAAGATGGCCCCCAGGCCCAAGATCAAATCCTGACTCTGCCATATTCTCACATTGTGACCCCAGGGTCACAGATGCAAGTTACTTAACCCCGTAGTCTAATTTTCCCTCACTGCAAAATGGGGATGAGGACAGAATGCAGCAGGCAGAGTTGCTGAGAAGATTCAGGGAGTGGATCACGGCACTCAACACACCATCTGCTGTTGCTGCTGTGTTTGTGGGGACTGGTCTATTCCTTGTCTTGTTCATACTAGGTTCATTCATTCCCACAATCCGGTGATTTATTTCACATATATTTCCTGAGCTTCTGACATGTGCCAGGCCCTGTTCTAGGCTCTGGGGACACAACAGTGAATAAACCCAACCCCATGTTTTCTTGGACCTTACATTCTAGCGCGTGAGGCAGACAATGGAAAAAGGAATAAAAGATAAAAAGCATAATGTCAGGTAGTGATGTGTGCAGGGAAGAACGATAATGCCGGATAAAGGGAGAGTCAGTGACAGGGCCTGCTTTAAATACAGTGCCAGGGACACCTCATTGAGGACGACACTGGAGCAGGGACCTGAGGTTTCAAGCCTCCCAGTGACTAGGCCACCTTTTTTTTTTTTTTTTTTTTTTTTTTTTTTAATTCAGTCACTCAAGCACTTAGTCTAGCAGGTGCCCTCGGCCCTCAGTTCCTGTTTCCCAGCGTTCATGTTTTGCTTGCCCAGCGATGTGTGATGATGCTGACAGCATCGCACGGAGGTAGGGAGAAAAGTCTCGTTTGCAGCCCAGCTGAAAAAACTTCAATATTCAAGTTTGGCAGATCGTTATTCCACCTGCCGCTCCCTAAAGAGTAAGCGGCTACCTTTTTTTTCCCTCTTCTAAAAATAGCTGGCTGCTTCAGTAAGGTGCTGTGTAACAAAGGCGCTGCATGGCTCCCCATCCATTTCTTGCCTATTATTCAAGTCAGCCAGGACAGTAGAGTTACCTCCTGCCTCCCCCAAGGAACTGTAGCCAGACAGCCAGGCACACAGGACGTGGATGCCTCTGTTAGGAAAAACCTTGGGGGAGCTTCTGAGGTCAACTGAACTCAGGGAGCAGTGGGAGAGCAGGACAGGAGGGGAGGGATGGACTCCCCTACTCTCTCTCAGTGCACAGGATGGTAGGGCATCACCTCCGTGAAAGCAGAATAGACAGGAAGGACATTCTGACCTGTCTTAGGCCACCCTGGTCTCATCTCCACCAGCTCCTCCTCCCCCTTCTCTGACAAACCCGAAGCCGACTGATAACAAGACTGTGGGTTGGGAAGAGAATGGGAGAGTTAAAGTGCAGGCTGCAGCTGGAGTTCTAGTCATTCAGCCTTGGCGCAGGGAAAAGAAGCTGAGTCAAAATGCCCTGAGGCCCAGGCACTGCATTCCTGATGGAACAGGACTGTAGGGAGCATCCCATGCGGACTCTCCATTTTCTGCTCCCATTCCAGCTGGGATGCATACAGACTTAGAGGTCCTATTTCTGACAGTGGCCACAGCAGGGAGGGTACTCTTGGTGGGGTGTGGGGTGGGCGCTTTGGGGGAGTCCCCTGAAAGTCTGATACCAACTTGGCTCCCTGCTCTGAGTCATTCTGGTGATCGGATTGGTTCCTGATCTCATCATTACACCTGTTTTCTCAATGAGCCACATACATCTGGGGGGCTCCTGGGCAGCTTTCCTTAGCTTTGAGAATTAAAAACCTAACTATTATTGATCAAATATCAAATAAGGATGCTGATTAGAAAGGTGGGCTGATATGACAGAGAAAGCATTGAGTGGGAGCTCAGAAGCCCGGGGTTTTACCAAGTCTCTAGGTAAGTGGAAGAAAATGCATTGAGAGAAGATAGAAAGGCAGGATATACCCAAAAATGGTCAGAGTAAAGCTGTCTGTGCAGAGGGGTTAGAGGCATTCTGTTCCTTCTTTATCATTTTCCATATTTTTCAAATTTTATCTAATAAGCATGACAAATCAGAACACTGACATCATATAAGATAAAAGATCAGGGTCAGAATCTCGTTTTCATCATTTATGATTTGTGTCACTTTGGAGCCAGCTTACAGGCCCTTCCTCGAGTCCTTTGTTTTCTCATCTGTGAGGAAAGCAGGGGCTGGAGGAGGAGGAGACGGTAGTTCTAACATTCTGTGTTGCTAACACATTTTTTTTTTTTTTAGTACTAGTAGATTTAGGCACTTGAAAGAGCTGGGACACGACCACTATTTCAAGTCACCCTGACCAAAGTTGCCTTGTGCAGCAGAGCTAATCCTTTCCGCAGGGTAATGACGTTCGGCCCAAGGGCGAGCAGGTGTGAGTCACAGGCATCCTGATCTTGGATCCTGAAGTGTGGGATTAATAACAAACTATTCATAACATCTGCCTTCAGCTGAAGCCATTTCTTTATTTCAAATGCTGCTTTGGAGGGTTCCTCAGAAACACAGATAACACAGCACATCAATTATCTCATTTAATCCTTACCACCACACTGCGAAATGGGAAGAGAATTATGATTACCCCCTTTTTGTAAATGATGACATTACATGATCCAAGAAGCACATAGAGAGGTACCAATATTTGAACCCCTGTCTGTTCAGCCATGCTAAATACCATTCCAGGGATTTTACAAAAAAAAAATGTGGGCAAGGATTTGCTGGGGGGTAGGGGTGGTCACTGAGCTTCTAGGTATCTCTATCTGGTTTTCCTCTGTGACTCAGTACGATTGATTCCTCTAGCAAGAAGGATTCGGTTGTTGTTGTTGTTGTTGTTGTTGTGCTGTTTCCCTGGTCCCTCGGCCATGAAGAAAACAATCCGCATTGCAAAACCCTCTACCACCACCCCCAACAGTAACTTGAGGCTTGGGAGACTTGAGAGTGGGTGTGGAAGAGGCTGACAGAGCCCCCAAGTAAAGCAGGTGGTAATTATGCCCTGATCTGTGCTCCTCCCATCTGAGAATTCCTCCAAGCCCAGAAAGAGGTGAAGATGACAGCAACCCCCACAGCAAGCCCCTGCGTGTAACACTGAATGACATATAAGTGACAGGCTTCCCGACTTTGTTTTACGGTCCCAGTTCAATTCAGTCCCTAAGTAGAGTCCGTCCAGTTTCTAAGATTCAGGGTATTAACGTGGGCTTGTGATGGATATGGGCAGCCTCTGGAAGGGGATGGTTTCCCAACGTTGTGCTAACATGACATTTCTATCCCAAGAGCCAGGGCAGGGCTGTGCCTGCGGAGATAATGGGTGTGAGCAACTCTACAACTTGCTCACTAGGTGATATGGGACAAGTCTTGGAATCTCTTTGTACTCCATTTTCTGCATCAATAACATGGAGATAATAAATCTATCTTACAGCATGTTTATGAAGATGAAAGGACATTTTCCCAAAGTGTGAAGAAACTATTTCCTAGGTATGTTCATAGGTGTTTGGTGGGTGTGTATGTGAGTCAGGGTGTATCAATACATGAGCAGAGGGTACCATGATCCCATGATTTGGGTAAACAATGGGTTAAACAAAGCTAAGGCTTTATATTTGTAGCTCTTACACCACCAACTTCCCAGCTTATCATGGAGTCTAGAAGCTGCTCTGAAGCCCCATGGACAGTTCAAGGTAGGCCATGAGTGTTAGGCTACCCAAAGGAGCCATTCTGGACCACAAACTTATCCAGAGGATGTAGAGACAAGATCAAGCTATGACCCCCAGGTCCTCCTGCCTTTGCCTAAGGGGCATCATCTGTCAGGGGTCTCCAGGGCTGATAACTCCACCTCAACCACTCAAGCTGGTTCCAAGCTAGTGCCCAAAGGCCCCAGTCATGACCAGGTTGGTAACCTTTGAAGACCAACAGCGTTCCATAAGACTGGCCGGTGATATATGCCACATGCAAAGACTGGAGTCCACGTAAGAAGACATTAAGGAAGAGTAGACTAGAGGTGACATTGCTACCTTGGTGGGATTGGGGTCAGGTTCCCATGCAGATAGCACAAAGCCAGCAAGATTTGAAAGTGCAAGCAGGGCCCAGAGTGTCAGAGCAAAGCAAGATAGGAACATCAGCTGAAAGAATCCCAAAATGAGGAAGCCACTGCCAGTTCTGAAGGAATGGTCTTTCTGCCAAATTGCAAACGTTTACCTGAGCAACCAGACCGTGGCTAAAGCCAAGCAAATAGCTGCAATGTGAAGGAGACATAGTAGGTTATAAAACAGTGAGAGGAAACACACTGTGACTATGGAAACCCAGTCGAGCCTCTACCATCCCTCTTTGAAACTTGGCCTCTACGTACGGGACTCAAGCAGTTTACTGACCATTTACAATGTACCAGCTGTACCAGTGACACACCAGTTATACTTACTGATTGCCTAGGATAACACTGGTAAGTAAGCAGCAGGACCAGGACTGAAATCCAGGTCTATTTGATTCCAAAGCCAAGGCTTTTTCATTAACCTGTGACAGAGGCAGCTTACTTGGCTTTCCTAACCCTCTTGGCCTCTTTCAGTAACACATCCCAGTGCCAGATCTTAACCAGGATCCCACAGCCGGCCCCCAGGCCTGCAGGGCTGCTGAACTTGGTCCGAAGTCCCCACAGCTCACAAGTCCTGGCATCCCAGGCCTTTTACATGTAAGAGGGGTGTTGCGATGTCTGGGCGCCTAGCAAAACAAATCCTTGACTAAGTAGTAAAAAAAAAACCTTCAACTTATGCCAAGAAGGGTGAAATGACCCCTTTTCCAAGACAATCTGACAATCTTTCAGTGAGTTTTGAAAACTACTGCAGACATAAGACCTTGTCTGTGCCTACCGTCGGGCCATTGTTCTAGCTGTTTGCTTTACTGAGGATGTATTTGGTCGAATTGTGCATGTTTTTCAAAGTCTATCTTAAATCATGTTTCCCACTATGAGGTATTTGCTCATTTTCCCAACATGCTGAGACCTCTCGCTGCTCTGAATCTCCATGGCAAATATTTTATCTGGTATCACATTCAGCTAATAATTTACCTCTACCCCAAACTTGCCAATCATTACCATGAACTGGTCAAAGCAGGCACTACATATTCCTCACATCCACAGGCCCTAAAACAGTCAGAATAATAAACACCCAGAAAAAGACTCATGTCCCCAGAAGGTAACCAGCAGCGATTCCATGACTCAAATGGATACACACATGCCGAACACAGATCCTGACTGCTCCTTCCCCTTCCTGGGAAAAGGAAGAAAAAGGAGTGACTCTCCCAGGTCCCTGAGCAAACAGCTTCTTATTCTCTTGGAGGCTGGTCTTTGTGTATATCCCCAAAGTGACAGGGCAACATTTTAAAACAATGTTTGGAGTTGACATAAAAAAAAGAGTAAGCCAGGCAAATTCGGTCCAGAAATCTCTAATTCCTTTGAAATCACTCTATTTAAAATGACAAGCAGAGATTGATTAATCCAAGGCTGACGAATGGATGGTTTCATCCTCTGATCTGTCTTCCCCTTCATGTGCGGAGTATACATGTTTTATTGACGCAATACTGTTTCCATGGCAGTTTACATTTTGAACTTTTCACAGTCCTTTTCCTTTTGCCTTCAGCATGCTAAACAGGAGTGGTTAGGTCCACACAGCAGACGGGGAAAGACTCAAGCACGGGGATGTTAAAGGTCATCCTTCAAATCAGAGGCAGATCTGAGAACAGAACACCGACTTCGGAAACTTGGCTCAGAAGGCATATTAATCAACAAGCCCACTGTCCACACCAAGGAAAGGAAGAAAAATGTCACTGAATTAGAGTCGGGACACTCTATCAACATACCACTATTTAATCAATTCAGAGTAAGGGATTGACACAAATTGACCAAAATAAGGTAACCCAAGGAGCAGATTAAAGATCACAGATACCCAGACCCCATGCAACACCCACTGTATCAAAATCTTGGCAATACTGCCTCGGAATCTGCATTTTAACAGGCTTGCGAGTGATTCTGTTGTACAAGTATGGTTACGTCCCATGGGTTTATGCCACTGCAAAGGTGTCACATGTGAAGTCTCACGCCGGGGCTCTGTTCTGCCTTGCCCTGAAGACTCTATTCCAAATGGCAGTGGGGGTGGGGGAGGGGAGGGAGAGTTGCCAGGCTGCATCCGGGGAACATGAATTCTTCAAGCAGGCCTGTACAGGTCTCTGGAAGAGAGCGTCCAGACCCTCTGGTTGCACCCCACGTTTGGCTCTGACATGTCCTCAGAATGTGCTTTTCACTCTTCTATTGTCCTGGTGTGAGGAGAAAGCAGGCCCCCGGCGAAAGCAACTCATTCAAACCCAGGTTATGAATCTGCATCAGTAAACAGCAAACACTAACTCATCACATCTCAAAACCCATTTGTAAGCAGACAACGTCATTCCCCTTTTAGGGACAGGTCCTTGTTCTGATTTCCTTACTCTTGCACCTGGGCAGTAAAAGCCTCTACTATGTAGAAACCCCAAGTATAGGCGGGTTACTGTTAGACGGGTGATAATACGATGAATTGAATTACCCCAAATTACAACAATAAACAGGGCAGGGAGGAAAAAACAAACAAAACAAACAAACAAACAAAAACAACCATCGCACTGAATAAGCAGCATTTTAAAATCATCCTTATAAAAATCTGATCTGACCAGTTTTGTCAGTCCTTAATGACTGGAAGAATTCAATACCTTGTTTGGTGAAAAGACAAAACAGGGAGAAAGAACTTAAGGGAAACAACATGCCCCCACCCCAGGATTAAGTGCAGACCGACCCTGCTCCCCTGTTAGCATTATGCGTACTGTGCTTGAACCAGGTGAGCTAATGCCTCACTAATGACAGCAAGGCTACTGCTGAGATAATTTCTCCCCTTCCGGGCCTTGAAAATAAAGAAAATACAAAAAGCCTTGGAAAATTTACATGTGCCTTTGACAAACTTCATTCACTAATTACAAATCAATCATCAGTGCCCAGGGGAGTGAGCAGCTAATGACCGAGAAAGAATTGACATCCAGCCAAAGGGGCCCTGAACCAGAGGGTTACCTCCACTCCTGCCCGCTGAGCAGCCACTGCCTTTCATACAAATACCCTTCCAGGCCTTTCAGCTCCACCCCATTTCCATGAATCCTCCTCCCACCATGATTTTGCAGCTAAACCGCACGGTTATCGAGACTGATTTCCTGGCCTCTGCCTCTTCTGTTTCCCGTTCTCAAAGAATACCGCCTAGCCCCTCAAGCTGCATTTTTTCTCTGTTTCCTAGACAGCAGGGCTGGGGCCTCCATGGCTCAGAATACAACTTATAATTTATCTCTGCTCTTTTTCTGGAAAACCAATGTGTCTGACAGCACGCTGACAGCTTCCAAACCCACTAACGGTTTGTAAAGCTTTCGTAAAGCCAAGACCTTGCTACTGTTTCTATGCCTCTCTTGGACCTTTCTTGCCTTACAAACAGGAAAATAAAAGAAAGAAGGAAAAAATACATTTTCTTCTTTGGACAATCCCCCCCCCCAAAAAAAAAAAAACCACACAAACAAAAAAAAAAAAACCAAAACCAAAACAAATCAAACAAACAAACAAAAAAACAACTCATGCTCAGGTTGGAAAAGTCCTGGTGCAAACTCCTTGGGAGGAAACGAAGTAGTGGGTACACTGGTCCAAGCAACACTTAGTTTATCTTCTGAGAAAATCATTTCAGGCGTCACAGCAAATGCTGCACTGTCTATACCCTAACCATATCCCCTTGGCACTCCCAGTTCCTATACACATGGACAGCTTTCTACTGCAAGGATCTTCAGTTTCTAACTGCCAGGAACTTCCTCTTGGGCCTCAGGAACTTGCTCAGCCTGGGCACAGGGGAGGCTGGAGGGTTAGGAGGTGTCAGGAAGGTGTTGTTTCCAGGAGTAGCCCTTAACAGACACCAGCTGATGAATAAATATTCCAGTTTCTTCAACTGTGAGGCATGTCCTGCACAACTCCCATGATTCCCAAGATGACTGAACAGTGGAAACTTACTAACTAAGGTACTGTGTATACTGGCTTACATTCCTCACTTCCTCTTTCCCCACACAATGGTGTTTCCTTGGAAGCACCTCCCAAATAAACCACTTGAACTCAAATCTTGTCTCAGGGTCAACTTCATGAAGAAGCTGACTGAAGATCCCTATCATTTTCATCCCCAGTCCCACGACTGCCTGTTCCCAAGTCCTGCTGCCATGGTTACATGGTAGATGCTGCGGGAAAGCCAACAGGTGTGGGAGCAGTGCTGTGCACAGCAGCCTTCTTGCCCGTAAGTGAATGCTAGTGTTTTTTCCATGGACTGTTCGAATGTGTAGTTTACATCCACAACCGCAGAAGTCAGGATGCTTGCTAGGCCTGGCTCAGCCCTGGAGGAGGGGCCCAGGCCATTTCTGAGGCATCTCAAAGATTTTTACTATCTATGATGAGGAGGGATGCTTGGTGAGCTGGCCAGGTTGCTCACTGACGGGTGTCACCTTAAAACCACTACTAGAATCATTCGTCAGGAGTTATATGCTAAGACTTCTTGCTTAATCCACCCAACTGGCCACTCCAGAAGATTCCCAAACTAGGGACTATATTTCTTGGCTTTGGTCTGGAGAAATATGTTTCCCTGGAACTGACCCAGGTCATTCAACGGTGCACTCTGTATCTATCAGAACAAATTTCTTCTGGCATCTTTATGATTACACGTGGAGGGGCTGCCTGTACTATAACACAGTTATAACATGGCCTCTTGCCACCAGCTCACTCCCCCTCAAAGGTATGACCAGTCTAGTTTATGAGTTCAGAAGAAGAAACCAGGCATATTCAGCTCAGTTCCCTCCCTTCCCTTGGAATCTGCTTGCTTGAAGGAACATGTGTTCTGGTCTGCTTGGCTGGTAAGCCGAGATCTCTAAATAGCTTTATCACAAATCAAGGTGATCTACTCCTCTCCATCTATCTCACTACTGTGCCTCATTTTGCTCAGGACTCAGAGAATGAAGGGGTGTTGCTTACTGATCCACCAAAGCCTCAAGAGGAGCCTGTGTCATGTCATCTTCTATCAGAAGGGATCTACAGGGGAGGAATCCCAGATCCTCAAGGGTTCAAGTTGATGAGTTCATGGCCTTCTCTTCATCACTGTCATGAATTTCCACACTGGCTCCAGAGAGGTAACGAAACTCATTACTTGTCATGGTGTGAACTTTGGAAAACCACTTAAACCTTCAATACCTCCATCATAGGACTATCGTGAGGATTAGATAAGAAGTAAAGTGCCTTTTAAAATGCCTGACATATAGTATGCATAGAACAAATGGGAGACAAGTCTACATGGTGGCTGTCCTGGTTTTGCCAATTTCTTTCAGTTCTAGTGCCATCACTGATCACACATCTCATCCATTTCATAGCAAGGACTTCGAGAGATACATTTTTGTCCTGGATCATAAGAAGCAGCAAAGTGAACAGCAAGTAGCTCTGTGACGTTTGGGTAATTTTTCTTCAATTGGTCCTTCTGGTGTTGCAGAAAGAGTGCCTCCAGGGCTTTGGGAGGCCTATTGATAGCAGAGCAACATCTGCTCCATAATCCCCAGTAAGTCGACTGGAAGACAGCACGAGATGACTTGAAAATCTCATGCCAGGTCTGGGATGGCAAATTCCTAGCATATTGGCTACTCTGACAATCCGAAGTCCATAGTGGCCAAACAGTCTGCACAACGCTTCTGACCAGACTCCTGACATCTTTCACCAATTGACTGAAGTTGGCAAGTGAAATGAACACATTTGAAATCTCTGATCTGGGTGAACTAGATGACAGAATAAACAGCCTTCATAATGAACGTGGGGAAGGCTGCAGGGGTGTTTAGATTACGATGCAAAGAAAGGGTCCACATTCCCATAGACCACCATCAGAAGGGGGCAGCAATGAGTCAGAAAAGGGCTGCTTTCAGCTTATCACATTGATTATAAATTCCCACTTCTGATATGGTCAAAGATATCATTAATAGAAAGTAATATGAAGCAGACAGAACACACGCACTCCTATCTGACAAACTGATTGCTTTCAGAAAGCTGCTTCAGTTAGGAGAACGGTCACACAAAGGCTGGCTCAATATCCAACTGAGTAGTGATCGTATTTCAATGGGACCAATGTGAGTAGTAGCAGAAGAGTTTTGAAAGCTCAAGTCTCTAAAACCTCTCTTTGTATACATGGGCTCACTGAATGCTCCCAAGGAAAAGGAACGTGCCCACAATCACATAGTGAGTTCAGTGGCAGAGTCATGGCCACAGCTAACGTGTAATGGCTTCTGGACCAAAGCTCTTTTTACTAAACCAGACTGTTCCTAAATAAAAAATATAAAAATGAAAAAAAGAGGGTGGGAGCAAGAGTGAAAGAGGATATGAAAATGTGAAAGATTTTTTTTTTTTTTGAAGCTGATCCTAAATATGGTGATGTAGTGGCCTCAAAGAGCAGCATTAGCCTACATAACGAAGCTGTCCAGGACTTAAGTAAATGCACGCTGAGCTGTGTGCTTTCCCCCAATCCTTCACTTTACCTGGTGAGCAGCAAAGCTCACCTAAGGGAATTTCCTTTGCTCTAATCTACCACAAATTCAAAATGATAGTTCACTTTTGGACAACTGCTTCCAGTTCAGTAAAGATGATGAAACTGTTCCCCATGTCTCCCGTTTTTCTTGAAGTTTGCTCTTTATTTTCCTCTTTTTGCTCCTCAGTTGCCTGGCTGTGGCATATTTTGTTCCAGACAGCATCCGGGAGTGTCTATGTTGGCTGCAACAGGTTGCCGTGACATAAGATTAGGCTTTCAGCTCTAATTAAAAAGAACCTTCTCGATTCCCGATGGCAGTCGCAGCCCGGGAGCAGCAGGGGCTGCCGGGAAAGAGGCCCTATTTTCTCCTCAGTTGCCGGTGGAACAATTTTCAGGAGCTATGCTGAATATGAAAGGAAAGTACATGATCGCTTCATCTGAAAAAAGGAGCAGCCAGGAATTAATGTCTGGCCCAACTCCCTTGGAAAGAATATGTGTCTGTGTCTATGTGTCCGGATCTGAGCGGGGAGGGGAGCCATACCACCAGAGAGTTTAACCATCTTAGAGTAAAAGCTTTCCCGGACGCAGTTCTCTGCTTCCTTAAATACAGGAGAAAAAACAATGTAAGACTCCTTGCCTAGCTGTGCTTCAATGTTACTTTCATGGAGCTCTTGGTTCTTGACTTTGAGGCTTGCAGTTCACACGTGCTCTCTCAGGAAGTGGTCCTCGGCTTTCCTTCACTCTGTTTGGCTTAAGGGACCTCTTTCACTACCAAGCCCCGCCCCCTCCCCCCCCCTCCACTGCCTTGAGCATGAAACGCCGCGCTGTAGCCTCTGACCCCCAGACCGTATTCTCTATTCTAAGCATCTCGGCCCACAGAGCCCTGGCCAGCTGGCTTCTCCCACGAGGAAGGGAGTCCCGGATCACAAGAGTTTGCCTCTGCTCCAAGCACACTGAGCCGCTGTGCTTAGGGAGGTCTAAGGTCTGCTTATTTTCCGTAGCTCTCCCTCATCCCCACATTCAGTCAGGGTCACTGGCCACTTAGTTCAGTCAGTGAAGTGCATGGGATCAGGCACTTCGCTGAGGGTACAACTGTTAAACAGACTGGCACGATCTCTTCTCTCATGGAGCCAAAGCCACGTGGGGGACATGAGGAGTAAACATGCAGTTACACCGCAGTGTGAGAAGCGCTATAACGAGGGGAACAAAGCGTGATATGGGATCATAGAGAAGGAAGTTGGAAGAAGACTTGAAAAGTGTCAAGGAAATCTTCCCAGAGGAGTAGATATTAAGTTGAGCCCTGATGGATGAATAGAATGAAGGGTGGGCAGAAAGTACAATGAACGGAGATGCGTTGAAAATCATTATTATTTGCTGTTAGAGTAACCGTTTCTAGCATTTTCCTGACCTCTTCCAATGTACTGGTGTGTACAGTATTTCAAAATCAGATAAGCAGAAATGGTAGTATTGGGTATAAATTAAGAGCAAAGAGACTGTTTGAGACTCTATAAAGTCTCAACTACGAATAAACTGCAAAAGGATTTCTTATTGAAGACCACAAAATCCACAAACCATAAAGGGAAAGAATGATAAATGTGACTACATGAAAAATTTAAACGTGAACATAAAAAAGATACCGTGAACAAGTTAACCCAACAGGTCACAGGTAGGAAAACACGTGTAATATATTTCACCAAAAAAAAAAAAAAAAAAAAAAAAAGGATTACTATAAATAATAAATAAAGAACTGCAATACATCAGTAAGAAAAGGGCCAAAAAGCTCATTAGGAAAAAACAGGCAAATGATAGAGATAGGAATTTCAAGGAAAAGAAAGGCCTAATGGTCAAGGAATATATAAAAATATGTCTACATCAAATATCATCTTGAAAATGTAAATTAACAAGAGGGAGAAGGGACAGCCTCTCAGGATAATAGCTTGGCAGTGCCTTTCCAAACTAAAGATGCATTAGACCACAGTGCCCAGCAATTGCACTCTCAGGCACTTATCCCAGATAAAGGAAGACGTATTTTCAAAAACTATAAACGATACAAATGCCCTTCAATTGGTTAAACCGTGGTCCACCCATACCACACAACATGCTATGTGCAACAATTTCGATGAACCTCAAGGAAATTATGCTGAGAAAAGTCCATCTCAATAGGTTACCTACTGTATAATCCCTTTCCTATAACATTTGTGAAATAACATACTTAGAGCTGTGGAGAACAGGTAGTAGCCAGAGATTAGGAAGGGGGAGAGGAGATGGGTGTGGCTATAAAGGAGTAACACAGGGACATCTTGTGTACAGTGGGGTCACTGTGATGGTGGTTACACAAGGCTACACACATGAAGAAATTACATAGAACAACACAGACACACATACAGGAGTGCACATATAACTGGAGAAATCTGAATAAGCTGTAGGGACTGTCAGTGGTTTTGACATTGCACTACAGTGGGATAATATGCTAACACTGGAAGAAGCTGGGGCAGGGGGCTCAGGACTGTACCTTTCTTTACAACCTCTTGTGAATCTATAATTATTTCTAAATAAAATACTTCAAAAAATTAAAAGCAGGCGTAGACCTTAGGCAAAATTTTAACTTTTGTTTGAACATTTTGGCAGGCATGTAAGAGGAGGTAGTATTATTTTCTGTACCAATAGACTATGTTGGAATTGTTTTCTGATCAGAATAAAGGATAACCGTAACAGAAAAAACACAGGTTAAAGAGTGATTAGGTTAGTTACCAGAGATTAAGGAGAGGGGATAAATATGGCCATGAGGAGTGACACAGCGAGGTCTTGTGGAAAGTGACTAAAGCATTACTCATTTCAAATCACAGATCTATCACTTGCTAGCTGAGTGATCATGAGAAAATTACTTAGCTCTCAGAATATCGGCTTCCTTTTTTATAAAGTCAGCACGATAATCCCTGCCTTACACAGATTTCTTTTTGTAAAATTAATTATAATAATGGCTATAACGTGCCTGGCATAGTACGAATGTGATTAATGGCTGGTATGATAAGGTTGTTCCTTTTTTCTATAGTCTCAGATGAAATTAATTTGACGTGTTGCCACAATGTAAGCCAAAGATGATTCAATTTAACCTAGGGAGGCTTTCTTAACGTGAACAAGTTTACCTTTTGTGGTCTTCTTGACTTTAGTAACATCACATCATACTGTCTTTTAGACAATTTCATACAATGTTATAACAGAGAAGGTAAATGAAGATAACTGATGCACTATCAAGTCTGCCAGAGTTGTGTGACTATGGATCAATGTTTTAACCACAGAGAAAGGTAGAACTTGAGGAGGTACTGAGAATAGCTGCTGGGAAAAAGGCTCCAAGTTCTCTTGTTCTTCCATAGTCTGTATCTCATAGCCATCGACAAATGTTTCAACAGTCCTTGGCAAGGCTCCGTGAACTCGGCCCAACTCTACCCAAATATGTGCAAAAGAGTTGGCACTGATTTTAATGATCAAATGATAAAACCTACTTCATAGAGTTATTTTAAGGGTTAAAGGAAATAATCTCTATAAAACACATAGTATGGTGCCAAGTCTATAATCAACACCAATATTAATCTATCCAACTCCCATTAAGTATTACTTATGTCGGAAAGAAACTCTACTGACCATGACATTCTGTCTGAGAAGTTCCAGATGGAATTAAGAGGTCATCAAAAGTGAACTGGGTCAGAACCTGCATCCACTCATCATTCCTACCAGGCAGAATGTATACACTATGAGCTCCCAAGTTCTCATTTTACTATGAACCCAGGTGGTGATGCTATGGACATTTATCAAGTTCTTTGCAAATTTATTATTTCATCTGGTATTAATTCTGACTCCAAAGTGGCCCTGCCTTTTTTAGTGATAATGTTGATGGGATATGTATTATAAGAAATGCTAGGGACTTCCCTGGTGACGCAGTGGTTAAGAATCCACCTGCCAATGCAGGGGACACAGGTTCGATCCCTGGGCCAGGAAGATTCTTCATGGCATAGAGAAAATAAGCCTGTGCACCACAACTACTGGGACCACGTGTAGCCACTACTGAAGCCAGAGCGCCTAGAGCCCGTGCTTTGCAACAAGAGAAGCCACCGCACTGAGAAACCCATGCACCGCAACAAAGAGTAGCCCCGGCGTGCAGCAACGAAGACCCAACACAGCCTAAATAAATACATACATACATACACACATACATACATACATACATACATACATACATACATACATACATACATAAAAGAAATGCTATTACCAAGTTCCTTAGGCTGAGTCTTACAAAGATTCTTTCCGGTCTCTATTACTGTTGATTCCCTTCATATTTCTGACTTCAAGCCATAAAGAGCCCTGGAAGCTATGGTTTCTCCAGACGACTTTTTGCCTCAGCCTAAGAAAGATTATCTTGTGATTTATAAGAAGAAAGTTGATATTTATGGGACCGCTTGATTGCAGCAGTGCACACAGGCATGTGAAGAGACGACCGTGTTCCAGGGATTTGTCTATCTAGCCTGAGCATTCTTCTTGTGATGTAGTTTTTTCCACAAAAGATATCTGGATGCATGTTACGCTAGGCCTACACTGTTCTAGGAACTGTAG
This sequence comes from Hippopotamus amphibius kiboko, assembly GCF_030028045.1. Taxonomy (NCBI): domain Eukaryota; kingdom Metazoa; phylum Chordata; class Mammalia; order Artiodactyla; family Hippopotamidae; genus Hippopotamus; species Hippopotamus amphibius. The sequence goes on along the minus strand of NC_080203.1, from coordinate 15,115,348 downwards.
GGAGATCCAGAAATTATGAGGTCGAACTCATGCTTCAAAAGACTAAAAATTCACGGGGGAGATAAAATTTACATACATGAAACAATCAGAGAAATCGGCCAAGCAGGTCATTCTCATGGAATTTAAAAGACACAAAACCTCTGCATTACTGTTCCTCACCTTGCTCTACAGTTCAGGGTGTCAATAGCTGGTTCTGCTGGTGACTAGGCCCCCAAATAAACCTCTCCAAGGAATCACTTCCCATTTCTGAAAATGTTTAACTGTTAAATTAGGGATCCCTAACTGCATCCTGAGTGGATGTACTATTTATTCTCCATATTTGAGGTCCATCATCCAATCATGAAACAGGCTTCCAGTGGCAGAATTTGAATGTTCCCATGGACCAATGGTTCTAATCACCTACTGGGGAAAGGCATGGTGGGTGACTACAGTGTGGTCTGCACAGGACACTGCAGGCCTCCATGTGCAGGGATTCTCTTCTCTTGCTACATTTCCTTACTGGGAGGGGCTCACCTATATCCATTGCTATAACAATCATCTTCAGGGGGGTCATCTCCAAAGCTAAATCTTCAAGACTTAACTTGACCTTCAGCTCTCGCCCTGCCTTCGAACCAGACTTCCTCAGGGATTCCCAGTTCTAGCAAATGCACCATCACTGTCCCAGTCAGTTCGCTCCTATCTGTTGATTCCACAGCCATAACATCTGATTCCTGTATTTCCCTATTTCCCCACATGGAATCTGTCCCCAAGACCTGATAGTGTAACTCCCAGATATCTACCATTTCCACTGTCATTTTCATAGCTCATACTAATATCTTCTCTTCCCCAGAATGCACTAATAATGTCCTTAACAGGACCCCCGCCACCTCATCCAATTATTCTCCATGAAGGGAGCAGAGTCTTCTTTCTAGACTGCAAATCCATATCGAGCACTTCACCTATGTTTGTTCGATTGGGACCTATAAAATTGCATTATCCAATCTTCTTTTTTTTTTTTTTTTTTTTATTATTATTATTTTATTTTATTTTTTTGGGGGGTACACCAGGTTCAATCAACTGTTTTTATACACATATCCCCATATTCCCTCCCTTCCTTGACGCCCCCCCCTCGATTCCCCCCCACCCTCCCTGCCCCAGTCCTCTAAGGCATCTTCCATCCTCAAGTTGGACTCCCTTTGTTATACAACAACTTCCCACTGACTATTTTACAGTTGGTAGTATATATATGTCTGTACTACTCTCCCGCTTGGCAGTTTCCTTATTCAGAACATGAGCACAATAATGACTTAAGGATGCTTTCAGTGCCAGAGAATAAACATGATTTCAAGGTATTTAGCAAACGTACTGTCCCAAGACTTAGAAAGTTACACTTTTGTTATATTCACATTCTATTAAATCACCAGCATGTTTGAAGTATTATGAGCTTCATAATATCCAATTTATTAATGTTATGAGTTCATATGTTATGGTACTACCGTGTGGAAACAAAGCAAAACCCTGAGAGCAAGGTGCCCACGCTGAGATAGGGTGTATGTAGTGCTGGCCCCTCTGAAGCAGTGAGGAAGCGATCACTACATTAAGCCCTGGTGAATGTGAGACGTTAATTTATGTCTCAAACCTGAGCCATTTATTCCCAGTTCTGCTAACTTTCTAAAGGATCAAATAGAATATATTTACGTATATGATCAAAACAGAAGGATGAATCACTGACTTTTCTAGGTTGGTAGTACAGCAGTCGCGGTGCTCCTACAACCTTGCAGGCACCATCTTGTACAGCTACACTGAACGACACAGTGCCAGCCAGGCAAGCCACCCTGTGATGTTACCGAATGAACGCAGGCGTTTACTGACTTTGTTGCTCCCCCTTTTCCCTCCTATCTCATGCCAGACAGAGGGAGATTCCCAGACTGCTCTTCATTTCCCAAGCTATGCCTTCTCCTGAAAGATAGAGGAGACCCTTGGCTACCTCTCCACTCCCATCCATCTCTTGTTTCACAAAGCTCTAGCCACATGGACCTTCTGGAGAGTTCTCAAACCAAGAGCGAGCTCTTTCCTGTCTCTGGGCCCATGTATTACTATACTTGCTGTCTCCTCTGTCTGGAAGGCTCTTCCTCCACATATGCACAAATCCAGCTGCTTCTCATGATTCAGATGTCAACTCAAGTGTCACTTCCTTTATTGAAAGTAGCCACCCTCACCACCACCTCGGGTGCTCCTGAGGCCATTACCAAGGCCGTCTGTCTCCAGTGGCATCATTATCTCTGCATTCCTGAATTGATCAAGGCAGGAAAAGAAACTTTAATACCAGAATTTATAACCTTTTGCTGATGAGAAGTTCCTTTTGATTTTCCTGAAGCTTTAGGAGGTAGAGGAGAGACTGGGTCTTAGTCAGTCCTCTTTTGATTGCAAATGGCAGAAACCTCAGTCAAATGAGCGTTAGCAAGAATGGGAAGTTATTGGCTCACAAATGGGATGTCGAAGGGCAGGTGCTGGCTTCAGGCCTGACAAGATCTGACGGTTTGAACAATGTGAGCGGTGCTCAGCCTCGCTCGTCCATCTCTTAGCGTTGCTTTTCTCTGTGTTGACTTCATGTTCAGGAAGGATTTGGTCACATTTGGACCACTAGGCTCCGTGCTGGGGACACAGCCATGAATAATAAGAACGGCAAGGGCCCTGCTGTCTTGCAGGCATGACTTGGAGCACGATGAACTGTCTGGGCATCTAACCCCCCCTCACATGACACGGGAGTAAAACGGGCAACAATGCAGGCAGCAAGGACATATATGTGTGCAAATAAAGAGACAGACAAGAGTCACTTCAGATAATGACAATGGTATTTAATCTACCCTCAGGACACCTTCCCATAGATTCCAAATGTAGCCAGTCTTTACTGAGCACCTACTCTACACCAGCTCGTGCCAAAAGGCTGGGGAGCAGACCAAGGGCTATCTATGTTCCACCCTAGTAGGTGAACTTCCAGGTGGTTGACATGGGGGAGGGGGTTTTGAGAACAAAGTCCTGGTAAAAGAGTCCCTGTAGGAAGTGATGAGAGGCAGAACCAGAGTACTGGAAGTGGTGATGGAGAAGAAGAGATTAGCCATCAAGGATTCTGAGCAAATGCTGCTCATGAGAGCTATAGGGAAGTCGAGGAGCAGCCGAGAACAGAAGGGAAGGGAGTGATGAGCTTGGTCTGGGATATTTAATTAAAGGAAAAATGGAAAGCAGCTACCATTATCATTTCTGTTCCTCTTTGTTGAGGGCCTATATACACCAAAAAGTATGCTTCACATACATTATTTCACTTAATTACACATGTAGTGACTCTTGGCAAAGGAGGTGTTGTTAGCACCACCTTTTACAAATGAGACACATGAAAATCAGAGATGTTGTGGAACTCGTGCAAGGTCACACAGGAAGTTAGTGACACAGCTGGCCTTTACCCCTCTACCCTTATCTGACTCTTTCTACCTTATCCCCCTGCCTCATCACAACCTATATTTTCAAAAATGGCAGCCACAAAGATCTTACTGGCTCATTCTCCCATTAAAATCATTTCCAGTTGAAGAAAGAAGCAAGGGGAATGACTAAACCCCATGTTGATTTATTTTGCAAGGCTTTTCACAGCACTCTTTAAGGAGCTCTCTGACAGTGCTAATTTTAACCAAGTCATTGTAGAGCAACCTTGGATTCCTCCATGGAAGGCAAAGCACAAATAACAAGTGGATGACTAAGCAGAAACCAGCTGTGGTTCTCCCTGCAGCCCATTATGCACACCCTAAAGGGGATGAGTAACAGCCCTGAGATCCAATAAAGAATTCCGAACTGGCTCAGAAATGCCCCCACCTTCCCCATCCTCTCAGCTGCCCAGACTGAGGCTGTGGCACGACTTCCCAAAGAGTCTACCCCCAGTGAATCGTCTTCGTATAATCCTCTCTTGTCCGAGTGTTCCAAGCAGGGCTGACTTGGGCTATGGGACATGTCCTGCAAAAGATATGTGGCAGTGAGCATCTGTTTGCCGAAACCCCCGATCAGAGGGGGAGGTGGTCAAAGAGGGGCTGAGACTGTAGTAACAGCAGTAACATCGAAATCTGGTCTTAACATTTGGACAAGGGCCTACGCTTATAGAGCTCTGAGATGCTGGCCTGCATCACTGGTAGCCCTGACAAAGCCGCCTCCAAACCCAAATTCTCCCCATGATGTTGTCCGATCTCTCTGGCTGATCTCACCCCCACCCCCACACCCCCACCCCCACCCCCACACCCCCACCCCCACCCCCACACCCCCACCCCCACCCCCAGGAATGGAGTACGGTGTTTTGTCAGACTTCTGCCCGGAGACCGCAGCCCAGGGGACGGGGGATTTTCTCCCTTGCTCTTCTGAACCTCCTCTTCAATGTCACGCTGCCAATCACACAATCAGTTTTTCATTCCACAAATATATGATCCCCTACTGTGTGCAAGACACAGCACTATAGCATGACCAAAACAGACAAAGATCCCTGCTTTCATGAAAAGGGGCAGACAATGAACAGTCAGCATAATCAATCAGCATATTATACAGTATAAGAGAAAGTATAGTATAATTTGCTGAAAAGGGGGAGATGTGCGCAGAATAAGGGGGAGCAGGAGTGCCAGCGTTGGGGGTTTAAAATAAATAATAAATTAAATTAAATAGGGTGGTCAATGTAGGCCTCACTGATGTTGTAATACATGAGCAAAGATGAAGGCCTTGGCCCAGTGGGTACCTGAGAAAGGCCCAGGACACACTGAAGGAACCGCCGCTGTAAAGGCCCTGAGGTGGGAGCATGCCTAGCATATCTGAACAGCAGCAAGGAGGCCTCTGTGACCAGAGAAGAGTGAGTCTTGCTCAGTCAGCCTCTTAGAAACCCAGGATGATTCATTTAGGCCCAGAGTGAAAACCTTTTACCAGCTTCCTCACCCAATACATTTGAAGGAACTACCAGAACAGGAGCTCCAATGCTATGTTCACAGCTGCATACCCACTAAGAAAACAGTGTCAATTCAAAAAATATCCATTAATCAGTCTGAATAAAGAGAGAAATGAATATAAAAATCTGTCTTCTATTATTTCAATCTGACTTCCCTGTCGCCTATCCAGTTCTTACCTAATCCTCTGCCCAGGGGATCCTCAGACTTCTCCCACATGGTCGAGGGTTTAATCTACTGATTTTTACATTGAAGCAAGGCACAGTCTCCTCTGCAGTCACCCACGCTTTGCTGCATGGAGTAGACCACACTGTATCTTTAACAACCTGCGCTAACTGACCTGATGTGCTTATATTAAGTTCCAAAGCACTTAACAGCACCCTCGCTCACTAGCTCTTCACTTCTCAATGTCATCTCTCTACTACTTCCCCCTACACAGGATTAAATTAATTTCATCTTGATGTTCCCACAGACCTGGAGCAAAGCACATGTCATCCTCATGGATCCGACCACCTTCCCTGATGGCAGTGGCTTATTCAACAAGCATGCACACTGCGCCTGATAATGTGTTGAGCACCATTAAAGAAGTCAATGTCATGGGCCCTGCCCTGGAGAAGCTTTCCAGCTCTCCAGTGGATCTGGATAACCAGTCCTGCTATTACTCAGCACCAGAGACAATGGGCTAGTGAGCCTCTCTCATGTACTAGCTGTGGAAGTGTATATACTGGTACACACTTTCTACCAAGCCATTTGGATCTCTGTAACAAGACCCTAAAATTTCACATGCTTTCCCCTAGTGATTTATATTCTTTAAAGCTGGAGTAAGGAAATAGAGAAGTGGTCAAATGTTTACACACACAATGATATTTCTTTGCATTGTTATTTGAGAAGAGGGAAAGCTGACAATTAAATTTGCCCAAATAAGTGAATAAATATATTTGTGTACAACTATGAGGGTGAGTCAAAAATGTTCTGCACTCCAGTTACGTTAAAACTTCTGGTGGCCACACTGTCTTATCAGCTCTTTCTGTTCAAGGCCACCGTCTCCCCAGTCACTGCTGTGCAGGTGTGAACGTGTTACATCAGTTCATTTGTGACTGCGGTGCGAGCGAAAATGGATGCCCCACCTGTGATTTGCATGAAAGAAGAGCAGTGTGCAGTGATTCGCTTTTTGTGGTCTGAGGGTATGCACGTCCGCACACTTCTGCCCACACTGTCGACACTCTGCAAAAACCTCATTTTGAGGTGTTAAAAGCATCCTCCCTATAGTCCTGGTCTTGCTCCATCGGACTTTCACCTATTTGGTCCCCTGAAGGCAGCCCTATGAGGACGAAGATTCATTTCTGATGAAGAAGTGAAGACAACGGTGCATTCGTGGCTCGCAGCTCAGCCTAAAACATTTTTTAATGAGGGAATACAAAAGCTTGTGGACAGATGGACAAAGTGTACTGAAAAGCAAGGAGATTATGTCGAAAAATCATATATTTGTCTTTTGTAAAAGTTAATTAAAGTAAGTTCTACAGCCAGAGTGTGGATAATTTTTGAACTACCCTTGTATATAATCACCAGGAATATTTACTGATATGGGGAAATGCTCATTATATAATGCTAAGGGAAAAAATGGTTACAAAAGTCTATGTACTGGACTTCCTAGGTGGCGCAGTGGGTAAGAATCCGCCTGCCAATGCAGGGGACATGGTGGGTTCGATCCCTGCCCCAGGAAGATACCACATGACTCAGAGCAACTAAGCCTGTGTGTCACAACTATTGAGTCTGTGCTCTAGAGCCCGTGAGCCACAACTACTGAGCCCATGTGCCGCAACTACTGAAGCCCACGCGCCTAGAGCCCGTGCTCTACAACAAGAGAAGCCACTGCAATGAGAAGCCTGCACATCACAATGAAGAGCAGCCCCCACTCGCCACAACTAGAGAAAGCCCGTGTGCAGCAACTAAGACCCAACACAGCCAATAAAATAAAGAAATAAATTTATTTTAAAAAAAAGTCTATGTACTACATTGTTTTAATTTTATTTTAAATGTATACAACATGTATAAAATATTGGAAATAACAACAACAAAATGACAACTTGATCTTCTTTGGCTGTTTAGTGTGACAGGCACTTTGTGTACTTTACTGAATCTCCCATAGTAAGCAAATATTCTAATTTCTATATTAAATTTTTGTAAATGGATATTTTATAACTTTTGAAAACAAACAATTTACATATTGTAAGATGTGCAATAGGCATTATGAAAAAATTGACCATATCTGGAGGGACTGGGGGTTCCTCTAAGAAAAGGGGCATGTGTATCACACATATATATTGCATTCCATCTACAAAGGGGGGATTGGAGGAGATTTTTGAATCTCTTCCATTTCTGCCTCTGAAGGACACAGTCCTCTTGTGGGAAGGTGTTTAACAGGGAGCTCTCAGGAAGTCAAGCCAGACCCAAGGGTGTCCTCACCTCCCAGGAGTCTCCTAACCCCCAGAGGGCAGCATGTCACCAGGGGAGAGAGAAATCACTAAAGCTCCTCTCACAGAAGAATCCGCCAGAGCTTCAAATCAAAAACACAAGTGCCAGGGGCTTCCCTAGTGATCCGGTGGTTAAGACTCCGTGCTTCCACTGCTGGGGGCATGGGTTCGATCCCTGGTCAGGGAACTAAGGTCCTGCATGCCACACAGTGCAGCCAAATAAATAAATAAATAAGTGCCTTTAAAAAAGAACAACAACAAAAACAGACCCACATGTGCCAGTAACCAATCTCAGAAAATGCTTTTCATTCCCACAAGTCCCCATCCAGCGCAGGAATTTCTCTACCGTCTCTCTACGAGTTGAGCAGTCAGAACGTACCTCAATACCTGTGAGACTTCCCTCTTCCATACCGGAAAGATTTCCTAAAACACAGACCCACTCTCCTGACCTTCCCAGTCCACATTCTCACCACTTCCCACCACGGCGAGAACAGTTTTCAGTGAGACCAGGCTCCCCACCGTTTATCAAACGCACCATGTTTGGGTCCAAAATTAAGCCTCTGCCTGGGCTTTCCCCCCTTCTCCCAACAATGACTGTCTGTACCTGAAATGACAATCATCTCTCCTGCTCTTTTCTCAAAGCCCTATGACCTGCCCCATGAGGCATAGCTGATTGGATCAGAACAGACAATGTGGCAATGGAACACAGGAATTCTGGTCCACCTCTGTTGAATCCTTGAACTAGGAAGTGGATTTGAAGTTGAGGCTGATTCGGCCATAAGTGTGTGAAAGTAGAAGAAAGAAAACAAAAAACAAAACTCGAGTGTGTGTGTGTTTTCTGTGTGCAGAAAAGGAGAGAAGAGATAAACCTGAAGCAGTCTTAGAAGCCTTGATGACTGCCTATATGACCCAAGATGATGGAACAAGTGATTGTAGCTCTTGACCTATCGGTTCTTGGATCGCGCCACACGACCCAGGACAGGTTGTACTCACAGACTCCTCCAATCTGATTGCCTCTTTTACTTAGACAGTTCAAGTGGATTCTAAACTTATTTACAGCATTTTGCACATCCGTAATAACTCAGCCAGTAAAATATAATTAAAAGAATCGTCTTCAGGTTAAAGGATAAGCTCCATGATAGCTTAGATGATGCCCGGCTTATTCTTCACTTTGGCCCTGGCATTGAGCAAATGAGAGCTCAACGACTAGCTCAACAGCAACAACTTGTTGAGCTCAACAAGGGAGAGCTCAACAACCAGCTGCCTTAGTTGGGCAACAGCATGACTCCTTCTTCTTTGTCTTACAATGTTCTCCCAGTTCTCCTTAGTCAAGTTCAAGCCCCATTTTGCCAGAGTCCCTTCCCTGGCTCCCTGAGTTCACAGCGATGACCTCCTTTCCCTAAACTCCTCTACAGCACCTGTGAGCCACAGTACTCACCCTGGTCCTCGGTCATGTGCTGTCACGAACTCTTATTTCCCTGCCTTAGCTGTGTGTGCATGTGTGCGTGCGTTCATGTATGTGTCTGTCTCGGTGTTCAATCTTCTCAACAGCTTGTGAGGGACTACCTGTCTTCCACTTCTCACTGTACTTCCAGTCCCTACCACTGTTCAGACGCTAAATAAATATTTAACAAATGCAGCATGTATTCTAAATTTGCCTTTTTCTGTCTCTGAGCCAGTCTTGGCAGGAAACTAATAGTGTGCAAAGCCACGGCCTCAAGCCAGCAGGGTATTGGGTGCCTAGCAGCAAGTGGCCTGAAAGAGTTAATGAGCTTCATCGAGTCTGAAAGAATATAGCTTGTTTACTTTGAGGCCAACATATTTGTCAAGTGCCCAGTAAAACATGTGTTGTGCTAGGGTGTCTGATTTTTTTCTTTCTTGCTGCATTTTTGCCATAATAGAATAATGTTTCTATCTGAAAGATGCTTGAATTCAACTAAGAACTACTGTGTTCATTTATATTGAAAAAGCAAAATTTAGACTGTAGGCTTTTGTTTATTTTACTGTTCACAGAAATAAGGTAGACAGATAGTAAAATGCACATGGAATGGAAAATATGATCTACTGCTTTCCAGATGGGGCAGATTTCCCCCTCAAAAGACTTCACCAAGGGAGGGATAAATTGGAAGATTGGGAATGGCATATACACACTACTATATATGAAATAGATAAATGATAAAGACCTACTGTATAGCACAGGGAACTCGACTCAATACTCTGTATTGACCTATATGGGAAAAGAGTCTAAAAAAAGAGTGGATATATGTATATGCATAACTGATTCACTTTGCTGTACATCTGAAACTAACACAACATTGTAAATCAAATACACTCCAATAAAAATTTTTTAAATTAAAAAAAAGAAGAATTCTCCAAATGCGGAGAAAAGGCAGGAATGAAGATATATGAAGAAAATATTCCACTGCTACTTAGGAGGACAGATCTGAAAGTCTTTTCATCTTTTTTTCATCTTTAAAGTCAAAAATAGTCATTTGCCAAGCGTCATTTTTCTTCATGAACCTAAGAACCTACACTAAAACTCAACGTGCTTTCGCTTGCTAAATCAGCCTCCCCATGCACTTATCTCAGCAGCTTAGTAGAGATGATAACAAATAAGCCCAGGCTGCTTGTTTGCTGCAGCTGTTCACCAAAAGGCAGTTGCAGGGACCACACACAGCTTAAACTACAACTGGACCAAACGGATTTATAATTGAAGTGGAAAAGTCAAGGGCTGCGGAGATACCCCAAACCTCCCTCAACTGCTCTAGGCTGAAGCACCTGCTGTATCCCTAGCAACTTGGGTCACCGAGGTACACACGTATCCTCCATGTCATAATTGGTTGTCTGCAGGAGATGAAAAATGAAAAGAAAGGACCATTGAAATGAGGGGGGTAAAAAAACCCTCTAAGATCGCTTGTCTTCTGAAATAAATTTCTTATGAACTATAAGTCAAAAAGGATGTTCTACCATAATCAGAATTCCAGTCATGTTTTTTTTCTCCTCTCAAGGCCAATCTTTGGGGCTATTTGCTCCCTCATTACCCACAATGCTTAGCAATAGTGAGTCTGTGCTGTAGAAGATACTAGAAGAAATACCTGAGCACTGGATACAGCCCATTTGCTATATAGCACACTTGATTCCCTACTGATAGAAAAGGACTCTTTTTTAAAAACTGCCAATTTTTCCCTAGCCAGCACTGAGGGCTACAGGCCTGTCTACAGCTTACAGTAGAGACTGACAGGGATGCTTCCAGTTACAGATGCTTAGGGGGAAATCTTCTAGTGAACACTGTCTAGGACAGCACGAATCCCTTTGCTTTCGTGCAGATGTTTTTGTGACACTCTAACCCACCAGGGAGCTGAGAGTCAAAGCAGAATCCTTTGTCAAGAATCAAAATGATGAACCAACACCTCTAAGCTGAAACAGGAAAATACACTCATTAAAAACTGAACATGTCACATTATCTAGTTTCGGGGTTTAGTTTTCTTCCAAACCTGAAAACAGCTGTCTGTGGCCAAAGGGCTCCAGGCCTCCAACAGACCTAAGGTAACTACATCTGAATAAGTCATCAGCTTCTGTAAATCGACACACAGAAGCCTGCGTGTTTCCAATTTTACCCAAGGATATGGAGACAGGAGAATTGGTTGTTTCCAAAAACTCAAGATGTGCTCTCCTCAAATGGACCCTAGATGTATATAAGTCTAGTAAGAGCCTGACAAAGGGAGATTTGCAGCATTCAGAAATATGTCTGTGGGCTCAAACAAAAACAAACAAGCATGTGAACAGAAAAATGACCAGAGTTTAGATTCTAAGAAGTGTAACTCGTGTTTTCCCACGTCCATTTCCTAAGAGCTTAGGTAGCCACACAGAATGAAAAACCAGCAGCAGACTACCCCCCTCATTATAAAGGTCAGTCCTCTGTGGAGTTTGGGGTAGCTCACCCCTCCTGAAGGCAGGCTTTAGCCATTTACTGTTCCTGAGATTGGTTCAAATGGTATACTTGTCACTCCCAACAGTGGCCTTTTAAACCTTAATATCGCCACAAAGATAAGAGGTACAAAGTGTAAAGTCAGAAGAACTTACTACCTCTTGCAGCAAAACAAGCCCACTAATCCCATCCTTCCATCCCAGATTACAGTTTACGGTGACATTAAATCCAAACTCCATTCCTGAAATAAACTGAAAAATAACTCCAGCAGAAAACAGAAGGGGGGAAAGGGTCTAAGAGGAGTGTAATGTGTTTGTGTTAAGTTTTGAGTTTATTTGCTTCTTGGTTGGGATGAAATCGCAGCCCTGTGTCTATGACAATTAACCAGAATCCAATGAGTCTGGGCTTTATTGCTGGTCCCCCAGGTCTAAAGGCCTTGGTTTGCAGAGGCTCTGCCCTCTTCTCCAGCCTGGAAGCAACTTGCATTTAGTGGCTGGGTCGTGGCGGAATGAGTTGGAAACAAAACTTGAGGCCCGCCTCTGCCACTTACAATATCAAGACCTTGGGCAAGTATGACCTTTCCAGGTCTCCTTAACCCCTCTACAAAATGAGAGGTCTCCGTGGCTCTTGCAATTTGAAATGTTTTTGGTTCTATACCATTCTGACCAGGAGCATCTTTTCTTTTTTTTAAAGAAAATCTAAATCTCTTTCTTTCTTTTTTTTTGGTCCTGGTTGTGATGGACAGCCTGTGGGATCCTAGTTCCACAACCAGGGACCGAACCCGCACCCTAGGCAGTGAAATCACAGAGTCCTAAGGTTCCCAAGAAAATCTAAATTTCCTGGAGAGTCACTGGAGTAGACTTGGGGAAGATTCTCCAAGATATTTCTGAACACGGACTTGGAGCAGCTGTCTTGCGGGTTAAAGGTAAGTCCCCTAGGACTCAGGTCTGTAGTGTGGCCTAGGAGATACACCAGTCAGAGAGAGAGAAAGATGGAAAGTGCTGCCTGCCGCCCTTACAATGCGGGCTCCCTCAGCCCCCTGGTGCTCAGTCAATGTGAAGGGGGCAAGGCTCCTCTCCAAGTCTCACTCTTGGAAGTCCCCAAGGGTGAGCAACTTGGGAAGGAGGTCACTCTGGTTGAGTGACATTGTCTTAATCTTCAGGCCAAACAGCACAATGTAGGTCCTCTTAGCAATGGCTTCCTCATTGGCCTCTGTGCTTTAGGCCTCACTTTGTTCACACCATCTTGTGTACCGCGGGTGGATAAATATTCCTTAAATATTTTCGTCTTATCAGTGTCCTGCTCAGAACTTGTACCGGCTCCCACATGCCTGCAGGACCAGACTCATGTATCTGTCTTCCCCACGAGTCTGTGAGGTGAGTGAGGGCACAGGCCACACCATAGTCCCCTGCAGACTCATAGCATCAACCATAGTAACTGTACACAGGAAGCTCGGTTAAGTGATGAACCTGTTGACCTAAGTGGTGGATTACAGCAGATTTTCATTTTCTCTGCTTTGCTAATCAATATTTCAAAATTTTCTGTAATCAACACATTTAGTTTTGCTTTTCTAAATGAAAAAAATATTGTTTTCTTAGAATTCAATGTAACCTCTTTTAACTTTCAACACAAGAGCTAAATCCCAGATACCAGTTGTGCACAGGGCACTGTACATTCATACAGCTCACCATGGAAGGGGCTTCCAGACCAATCAGGGATGCGGCAAATGGAGGAGCAATGATGCCATGGGAAAAATGTGACAACAGCTCTAAGAGTGGTCCCAGCAAAATGTCTCAGGAGCTCAGAGGAGAGGAGGGAGTAGGCCTATAACCAGAGTGAAGAAACCAGGTCATTCTTCCCTTAGAGGACTGGGGCGGGGAGGGTGGGGGGGACTCGAGGGGGGGAGTCAAGGAAGGGAGGGAATACGGGGATATGTGTATAAAAACAGATGATTGAACTTGGTGTACCCCCAAAAAAATAATAAATAAATAAATAAATAAAAAATGCTTGGTTTGATTGCGGGCAAGCACAAATGAACTGCAGTCATGATAAAAACCACTTTTCAATGCTGCCTAATTATTCTGCAGCACAGTAACAATTTGGCATCCTGTCTAACATGTCAGAACACCTTGATGGGAATTTGTATTTTATTTCAGAAGTGTTTTGCTCACGGAGCTTGGCTCTATGCTCATGGCTTTGAAAATAAACTGGACGAAATGTGCTCTAGGTTGCAAAAAAAAAAAAATGCATCTGCAATTGGGTGGCTTACTAGGTTGGAAATCACAACACACCATCCCACAAGGAGAAATGGTAGGTGTCCCAGCTAGTCCATCATAAATCCTATTCGACTCACGCTTTTCGTTATACAAATGTGCCCAGCAGTTTGACATTGGACCCGAAGGGTCTTTCTGGGTGTTAAGCAATGCAGGTGTGATCATCCACATGTCCCGGATGAGGAAAGAGTCAAAGAAGCTTAAATGCCTTGCTGAAAGTCCAACAATCAGTAAGGGGAGGACTATGCATATTACCGAAGCTAGTCCAGTTACAGTATAATTGGTAACAAATCGCCCCTGCTCTTTCCTCCTGCCTTGGAGTAGAGCACATCCAACACTTCAGGACAAGAAACAAGAGGGAGAAAGGGAAAAGGACAGCTCCCCAGTCTGGCAGAAATGAGTGCTCCTTCTGCCCTAGAGCACCTGAACTGAAGGTTCCGGAGTCATTAGCCTTTGCAGAAAGCTTGGTGGGGGACCCCTCCCAAGGGACTGGGGGCCTATGGAAGTCAAGGGCCACCTGCTCTGGGCTGCAAGTACAAACAGGAACTGAAGTCACATCAAACACTGATAGAAAGCTGCAAAGTGGAGCATTTGAGGATTGTGGGCTCCAACTTGGGCAAAAATGTTCTTTCACCCAGCTTCCCACTTCTTCCCCACAGCGTGCCCTAGCATCGTGAGGCATCCCACATTGCCCACGTGGCATTTTTCAAATAAGGGTATTAGGTAGCTTAACAACAGAGATGGTACATGGGAGGATAAATTAGCTTCTTAGGACTTGCAAAGAATCAGGTGCCAAGTTCAAGCAATCTTCCTCTTATTAGCCTTTTTCCAACCCTGCCAAGTCATCAAAGGCTGTGAGTACCCGTGTTTTTGTGCAGGAACTAAGAGGTGAGAAATAAAAACTATGTGGGTGGCCTTGGTTCTTTATGAAATTTTGCTTTTAAAAATTAACATACAGCAAAACTGACTTCTCTTAGTGTACAGTTCAATAAGTTTTAATATGTATAGATCCTGGGACCTACCACCACGATCTATCACTCCAAAACACTCCTTCCTTGCGCTACTCCTTTTAAGTCACACCTGGCCCCCTAACTCCTAATTCCTCACAACTGCTTGATTCTACATCACCATAGTTCTGTCCTTTTAAGAATGTCAAATAACTGAGACAAATGGAACCTATGTGGTGTGTATTTCATCTGGATCTACAACAGGAACACTTGCAGGCCCTGCTGCTTCCAGATGTGAGTGGTGAAATGTACAGCCTGGCTGGCCTGAGGGTTCAAGAAATACTTGTGAAGACAGTCTCTCCACTGCTTCTCCTGGGTTCCTTATGCATCCTTAGAGCCACAGACAGGGCCAAGGCATACTGCGTGATTCCAAGGTCCCACTGTTGCATCTGAGCAAAGATGAATCATCTCAAAATTCTTGCTAAGGCTCAATAATCTTTTGGACAGAAGGTCCCATAGTCTACACACAGTGTGCCACATGGACCATTAAGCCTCCTACAATCTACTACTTCTCCCTAAAACTCCATACCTGGGCTCCCTCTCTTTGCAAAAAAGGGCTCTCCCACAGTGATCTCACTGATGCATGCCAAAACTCCCTCAAGCTTCAGCCCAGACCCAAAGGCAACATCAACAGTGCTTAAGAGTCCAAGTTTTAAGAGTCCTTTGGTCTTGTCTGAATGTTGGCTTTGTCCCTTTTTTAAAAAAAATTTAACCTCATTGTGATGGTTTCTTCATCTGAAGAGTAGGGACTAATCAAAGATCTCACACAGAGTTATTGTAAAGATTAAAGGAGATAATTCCCATGAATTATCTGGACATAGTACGGGCTCGATAAGCATTAGCTGTTAATATAACAATGATACCACCAGTGGCATTGCCTTGTTAACATTTCAGTCTCTGGCATTAGACTGTGAGCAGAGCTCCCTGAAGGCAGGAACCTGGTGTCATTCAGCTCGCCATCCCCAGTGTCTAACATCATGGCTGGCCCGCACAGATTCTGGCTAACTCTTGCTTATACTATAATACATTCATTCATTCATTCATTCAACCGATATTAATTGAGAACTTCCTATGGAGTGGAGGTGACAAGGGTGACTTTGGCTTTCTTTTTCTCTGCCTGAGAGAATACCTCCCTGCAAAGCCAGGCCATCTCTCTCGATTGGTCCTTGTACATAACAGGTATAATAGGATAATGTAGCATAGCACCTGGTACATTGTAGGGTCCCAGTTACTATTTGCCGAGTGAATATCTGCATGGAAAGATGTACATACTAATGACTGCATGGAGGAACACACACTTGTCTACCACCCCATGCACCCACATGGCCCAGTGCACAGCAGCTGGCTCTCCCCCAACCCCTGATTTCCTCAGCAGCTACCGCTGTGTCTGACACAGGGTAGATAATCTGTTAATGTTTGTTGAAAGAGTCCCTGTAGGTCAATGAGCTAGAAATGGGAACTCAAAAGCCAAAAAGAAAAAGAAAAGGCCATTAAACCATCATCGTGCTTCACAGTTAGCCCTACTTCAGTCTTCTGTTTTAGAGAGAATATTCAGCACAACACATTCGGGGGAAAAGATGCGGATTGGAGAAAGAAATAGGGCAGTCAACTGCAAAAAAGAGTAAAGCACCAAGAGGGGATGAGATTGCCAGGGCAGAGTATACAGAGATAGAGAAGAGGAGAAAGCCCATAGGCAAGCTCTAAGGAACCCTACCATTTAGAAATGGGTTAGAGGAGGACAAGCCAGTTAAGGGGGCTGAGAAGGTGTAGCCAGTGAGGAAGGAGAATCAGGAGAATGTGAAATCAAGTAAACGAAGAAAAGAGAGCAGTCAATGGTGGATGCGATGAAGAGATTAAGTGAGATGAGGAAAGAGAGGACCATTTTATCGGGCAACACAGGAGGTCACTGGCAACCTTGACAAGAGTAGTCTCAATGGAGGGATGACTAGAATGGGATGAGGAGAGAATGGGAAAAGAGCAAGTGTCCACTGTCAGTACAGACACATCTTCCAACCTTCGGGGAAACTTAATCGGCTTGCCAAACGCCTTTTTAGTAGTTCATTTCCTGCCCACTATGGAAGAAGGCCTTTCTCCTGGCCAAATCACAGCAGTTCTAGGATGCAAATAACAGACATCCAGAAAAGGGAGGCCGGGTGGCAAGCTCTTAGCCTGAGAGTCGCTGGCTGCTGCAGCCCCAGGGAGCCAGGACTTATCTGCCTGTGCTGCCCTCTGTCCGCTGCTGAGTTCCTGGCACAATCTTGCCCTCTCCACTCCATCCATTATTAACGACATCACTGTCATCAACAAAGAGTTAGGGAGAATTTGGAATGTATCAAGTAGGAGTTGCAACAAAATACTCTGTTATTCGATGATGAATGTTTAAATGAAACATCTAAATACAGATTGCTCCCCAAGAGATGTTCTGATTTGAGGCTGAGCTTGATGTACTTCCAAGAAACTGTCTAATTACAAATTAGGCCCTAAACCTAGATGCTTAGGTAAGTGTCTCATGCAGAACACAATGCAGTCTTTTCTACCCTACTCCTCGTGTAGGCTGGGGTTCAGAGGCAGAGCAAGGCCAGAGAGCCTCTGATGAGAAGCTTGGCCAACAGGCTGTGAGAGGCATTTGCTCAGGTTTCCCGGTCCTCAGGGATGTTGGGTTTAAGTGTACCTGTAGTTTTACTTTGCTTTTAAAGGGCTTGGAGAAGAAAGGCTGGTATGTAAGCCATTTGCTAAAGCAAAACCCAAAAATCTTGTGAAGATTTTTAAGCTTGGTTGAGACAGTGCCAGGAAATAATGAATCTGGAACTAGCCTGGTCTCCTGTTGACACTGCTGAAGCTGCTAGTGAAAATCTATTTGTGGAAATGAAGCCACAGGTCAACTGGCCCAGGACAGCACTTCAGTCAAAAGAACTCCCTCTTTATTCATGTGCTGAAAACAAGAAACCACAGATGTTTCATATTTCACAAATTGCAAATCCCCAGCGTGGTCCAGAGAGAGAGTCCCTAAACCTCAGGACAGCATTCAAGTGAGAAGTCCCTGCTCCCAAAGTCATGGCCAGATTGGGCTGTACGCATGGCCTCTCATTCCTCTGAGAAAGTGGCACTTTTGCTGCTCTGCAGGTGTCTGAGGGCCCTCTTCACACTGTGTCTATACTCAAGCCTCGTTCACCAGGAGTCCCTGGATACCCATGCCCCAGACTAAGGAGCATCAGACAGAGCTTCAACGTGTATCCCGTAGCCACGTGTCAGGGCTCTTCCCTGAGTAACTCACTGGCCCAAAAGATGACATCTCCCCATTAGTGCCACGTTCACAGAAATAGTCTCCAAGCCCAGGCAGTCCTTATCCTGCAAAACTCTGCAATACTCACCTGTCTTTCATTGAGCAGCTACTTCCTTACATGCCTGACATGGTAAGAAGGCTTATTTTACGTGGAGTATCTCATTTAAACAATGAAACTACCCTTGAAAGTTGGTATTATTATTCTCTGCATTTCTTAGACAAGCCATCGGAGGCTGAGAGGAGAAGGCATTTGCTCCCAGCCATATATGTAATAAATGTCCAAGCTAAGACCCCAGGCCCCCTCTTCTGCAGTCTCTCTCCTTGGGAGCAAAACGCCTGCCTAATCAATAAGCAGAGTGCCACCTCCACTGGGAAGCGTGCCCCCCAAAGGACACACACACACACACACACACACACACCCCTACATAACAATGTGGCAAAGAAAGGCACATTTTGGAGGCAGCCTAGAAGCCTTGACCTGAGGTCAGCTATTAATCAGTCACAGCTCTGGGTCCAAAACACCTGGTCATTTGAGCAATGAGATAATGTCCTCTTTGGTGCTCTCTCCTCCCCTGGCTTCCGCAAAAAAGCCAGCCAAAAAATACCCTTTCATTTGCTTGTTACACAGCTAATTCTTCCGATCCAGAGAAAGAATTGTCTCAGAATTTGACCTCACAAGACAAATCTCTGGGCAGTTAATTAAGAATCCATTCTTAACTGGACTCAAAGGTATCTTCCATCTCCTTAGTTCACAAGGAAGAAAAAAAAAAAAACCCAAGATATTGCAAGAAAAACAAAACCAGGGAAATTCTCATTATACTGGGCTCGTTGTACATGGTGCTCTTCAAGTATTTTGTTTGTTTGTTGTGCCTTTCAACATACAACTTTTCATCTTTGAGATTGCTCTAGGCCATTTACAAGATGAAAAATTTTTATTTGAGCCCAACAAACAGTTTCTGCAAACATTAGAAGAGCCAAGATTCTACTTTGCTCATGAAATTTATATCAACTCTACCTAAAATTCCAAGGGCAGTTGGTGGCGGGACTCTAACCTGTTCTCTCCTATTGACTCTAAACTCTCCATAATAATTACATTATGGGTTTTCTTGTTTTTGTGGGTTCCGGTGGGTTTTTTGAGCCACTGGGGGCAGGAGAGCGGACTGCTGATCAAAGACTAGGCCACCTCGTCCTCTCCGGGGCATCGAAGTGGGCCCCGAAGCTGTGCATGAGGACATTACTGGCTCAGCCCCACAGGCCTCTGATGAGGAGCTACAGAAGCCTTCCGCGACCCCCAGTGTGGAATGCGTAGCAGGGTCTAGCTGTCTGGTCTCGTAGGCTGGCACAACTCATTTTCATCAACGTGACTGGCACCCTACACGTAGGACTATACATGGCAATCAAAGCCCTACCATTAAGACTCTGTCTCAACATTTTGCTAAGCTAAGAGAGTAAAAGCTTGCGGAGGTTCACTAAATATGGATTAACGAAAATCATATAAAGTACACACCAGTGAAGCTTCATTATCTGACCCACTGGGAAGTAGGTATAACTTTGTGTCAAAAATACCCTGGTTAACTGCAACGTATCCGAACAGTCACAGAGCCATGGGGCTAAAAGAAGGACAAAACCAAAAACCTAAGTGGATCTCCACTAGATTCCATCTAGGAGGACTGGGAATGAGCCATTCTGGGGTATTCTTAATCAAATTCTAATCATTTTAGCAAAGACCATCACTGGAAAGTGGATGAAGGGGAAAAGAGGAGAGTGAAATTCACTGCTGAGAATAACTCTGAGCTTTCTCAGTCCTCAGTCATCCATGTACAGGATGACATGGATACTCTTTGACTGTCTAAATGAACTTTTTCAAGAGCAAGAGTGCCTGAGATAGTCTATAGGAAGATACCCGAAATTATTCACGGAAAGGAGGCTGCGTACAAATTCAAAATTAAGAGTTGGTTATTAGCGTAACTTTACAGGTGGATTGTTATTTTTTCCATCTCCTATGTGTTAGGCACATTATAGGAAGCCCATTTACACCATTTCATTCAGTCCACACACAGGCCCATGAGGTAAGCATCACTGTCCCAATTCTACCGATTCAGCAAACAAATACTTATGGAGTGCCTAGCCATGCCAGACACCTAAGTTCAGGGTGATAAGGAACTGACCTAGGGTCACACAGCCACTAAGTGACAGAGGTAGACATTGAAACCACGTATTTTTGACTCCTAAGCCTATGCCCTTTCCATGAAACTATACTCTCATTCCAGCTTCCGTGGTGCCTTGTTATTCAAAAGGTACGTACCTGACACGGACATCCTCAAAGTTGCTCAAATATAATTTGCCGTTTTCTCCTTCCCATCTCCTCATTAAAAAGCCCTTGTCACCAAAGACTACAAGACAATATTAATTAAGCTCTTCGACTCAAAGCACATGAAACTTGAAGATGTGGAGAAAGAGGATGGAGACTCAGGAGACATGAGTTCTGGTCCTCTTTGCCATTAAGGTGTGCGTGACCGTGGGCCAGTCACTTTAGCTACTAAATCTTAGTCTCCTCATGTGTCCTCATAGGGGAAAAAGATGAATGGGTCTTCATAAGGATTATAAGAAGGTCACGATGGGAGTCTATGAGCTATTTTTAACACTTTAATAAGCCTAAGGGAGACGGACTGTAAAGATCCCTGAGATCTAGCAGACCCCAGGGTAACTCGAGGAGTGCCTTTGCTTTTGGGACGGAATTCTATACGTTTACTGTGGTCACATTGATTATTTCATGTGGACCACATGCTCCAATGGGCGGTTATCAATGGCTCAGAGCAACAAGCAATGGGAAAAGAAATAATGATGTGACAAATGTAATTTATTTAGTAGGCCAGATATTTCAAAACATAGAATGCAGGGGAAAATTAATTAAAGGTGCCCTCGGTGATGAAAACTTTTGGAACCACTAGACTAGATCATCTCCAAGGGTCTTTCCAGCTCGAAAATCCTCTAAAGCACTCCTCAGTAACCGATAGATCACAGGCTGCATCTTAGAGCCAGGCAGGCTAATTTCAAGATGAAAGATTAAAAAACAGCTTCTGTGTTGCTGCTTCTCAAATATGCTTAGATATTAAATTTTTTAGTGGCTGAAAAGCAGTGGCAATTTTCTCACTGGCATTATTCTATTCAGGAAAAGGGTAATCTAAACCTTTAAGAATAAACATTTCCCACCACTCTACCACACCACCACCATGGGATTAATAAAGCCATTTTAATTTTGAAAACCATCTGTCCCTTCCTTCCTTCCTTCTGGTCCTATGTATTGAAAGTGTTTACTATTTATCCCACACACAGTCTTCCTTTTCCCAGTTTCACCTCTCACATAAGCTATCGGTCACCATTGCTCTAAGGATGCTTCTCCTGTTGGTGGTGGGAGGGCTGAGATGAGGTATTAAGTGTACAGAGGCAGCCCACACTGAGAAGTCAAGAGTGTACCTGCAAGGAGCAGCCCAAGAAAAGGTAGCCACTGTATTCAGACATGCAGAGTCCCAGGATGGACCTGTAGCGTCATGGAAGGCTTGGACTTTCACCCCCTCCGTCTTTACATCCAAGATGGCGCTCTTCACTGCTGCAGAAGGAGATGTCCACAAGACACACACTGAGCCTTCCGAATCAAAGTCCTAAGTCCTAAAAGCACGTGGAGTCATGAAGATGATGTGTCGAAACACTGCTCCTCTGCTCCCCCGGCACAGATGCTGACCTCCACCAGCTCATGTGATGAGGGTAAATCGCAGGTTGCAACAAAAGAGAGAGATGTCTACAGATCATTTAGGCAGTGGAGTCTGAAGGAAGGCAGGTCAGTTCACTGCTCCTGTCGGCTCCATGCACAGAGGGGACTATTCCTGGGAGAAAGGATCTACCTACCCAGGGCTCTTCATTATGATGCTGATCCACACCACTTGCCAACAGAAGTGATGAACCCTTCATCTGGAAAGCATCCGGGAACTGAGACTTCTATTGGTATGTTTTCAAATAAGTGATTATATAGGAACCAAAACTAATATATGGAATGCAGAAAACAGATTCAGTGGGGTAGAGAGATAGGGGGTCAGAAATTGTTTTGCCTCAAGAATAAGCAAAGAAAGCATCCTCTGTGCATGCAGAGTGATTGTGGGCTACCCCCAGAGAAGCGTGGCTTATGTCATAAGCTTTCCCATACAACTCTAGAAGACTATTACCTAAATACATGATGCAGATAAGCTAGTTCACCTTCCAGGTACGTATTCCATTGCATTTTTCTAAGATTATTTTTGTCAGTCGATTTCCTTAGGAATAGACTCCTCCCAATTAAAGAGGCAGAGTGAGTAAAAGCAGTGGTTAGGAGCCACATTCAATGACTTCAGATTCTGGCTTTGCCGCTTACTCTCTGTGTAACCTTGGGAAAGTTACTTAATAGCCCCAAGCCTCACTTTCCCCATTTGTAAGGTAGGTATAATACCTCTCTTGGAGAGTTCTTGTGAAAATCAGATACCGGGCAAAGGTGGCACCTGACAAATGGCTAATATTCTACACACGGTCATTATTTGTTATGAAGTATTAGCAGCAAGAGCACCGGATGGAAGACTGAAATATGGCTTGAATTTAGTAAATGTTTGGCTTCACACAGCCTGCAGAGAAAAGAACCCCTGTATCTTGATTGGCAGCCACTGGGCAATTGAAACTAGTAAGCAATTATTCATCGTCCCAATTCTACTTAGAAATTGTTCCAGGAGCACAAAATATTCAACAGTTGGAAGTGAATGAACTCAGTGTGTTGGACTTTTATAAAAAGTAATTTAGCAAGAAAGGCAGAGGTGATCCAAAGACCTGGGAGTTTGCTCTGCCTCCATTTTACCTCCTGGTACCTCAATTTCCACATCTGGAAAGTAGATCTAACAGTCTCTGACCGATGACTTCAATATATTTTTGTGAAAATCAAATGAGATATAGAAGGTCTGAGTAAACCGGAAAGAATTCAACAGTAGGAAGCATGGCTGTTATCGCTGCCATCGTCATTTTTAACTGGCCTTCTAATCCTTTGAAATGTATTTTATCCGTCACTTGAACTGCCAACACCCCCTTCCTTTGCGAAGAATTCATCCTTAGGAACTGAACCGTTCACTGGGTCGAAACAGTATCACAAAATATGTCACAATCACAGAAAATGTCCGGAGAACAGGGATGCTCCTGACTTTTCCTGTATAATCTCTGACCATTTTTTGAATTTGGGAACAAAACTGCATAGGAAACAGTGCACATAAACAGACCATTTTTGGTACTGCAAGCTAATGTGCTGTGAAGTGGAGCCTGATTGCAGAGGCCACAGGACAAATCTGAGTCACTTCACTACACCAGCACGGTGGAAAGGGCTGTCTGCACCATCACCCCCTCCCCAGTTCTTTTTTCAATTTATAATTAAGCACTTGGCTGTCATCATTTCCTAATTCTTCAGTTGTGCAATTTGCATGGCAAGCTTTTAAAAAAAAAGGCAGCAAGTGAGGCAATACTAAAAAGAATCCACAGTCAAGTATGCGTACATGATAAATGAAAGGATGAGTGAATGATGACTGTGAACTTCTAGAAACTCTTTCATAAAGTTTTGTTTTGTTTCATTTTGGTGCAACAGCTTGAAATGGGAAAAAGGAAACTTGTTTTTCAATGCCAGATAAGGGATGCATGTGGAAAGGCCATGGCTCTACAATCAGACGGGTTTATGGTTAAATCCCAACTCTAGTATACTTGCTAAGTGTGCCTTGGACCAAATTAGTTTAGCGGCTCTGAATCTTAATTTCCACATCTGAGTGACTGTCAGGAGTAAATTAAACATCCCATTACGGTGCTTGGCACAAGGCAGGTGTTCACAAGGGCTAACTTCTGTCAATTGTTTCCCTCTCCTGATGAGGAGGACCTGTAAACTGTCCTGGAGTAATTTCTGTATATATACCACAACCCTGAAGTCTCAGCCCACAGAAGATGTGGTCTTTGGAGAATCAAGACTAAATATTACATTCATCACAAAGGGATTGCAAAGCATTTTGATCCTGATCATAAGACAACTACAGGTCTGTTTAGGGCTTCGGTCGATCCAAAAATCATATGTTCAAGTCCTAACCCCCTGTAAGAATGTGACTGTATTTGGAGATAAGGCCTTTAAAGAGGTAACGGAGGTAAAATGAGGTCATTAGGGTGAGGCCCTCATCCAGTATGGCTGGTGTCCTTATAAGAAGAGGAAATTTGAACACGGATATGCACTCACACAGAGGAAAGGAGATGTGAGGACACAGAGAGAAGATGACCACCTACAAACCAAGGAGAGAGGCCTCAGGATGAAATCAACCCTGCTGATGTGTTGCTCTTAGGCTTCTAGCCCCTAGAACGATGAGGAAATAAAGGTATGTTGTTCAGTCCACTCGAGGTATTTTTTAATGACAGCCTAGCAAACTAACACAAGGGCTTGCCAGACAGAAGGGGCAGGTGTTTGTGTTTATGAACTCTGCCACGCTAACCAGGGAACCAGTCAATGCCTACAAACGCTTCCATGTGATTTCACAAAAAGGCTCTCAACTGATGCATCTGGAAAAGGAGATGATGGTCTTGTAAGGGGATGATATTACTCGACCTTTTTAAAAAGGTCCCCCTCGCTCACCTAGGTGAGGGTGGGGACTGAGGGTGCAGACATTCAAAGAGAACTCAGGACAAGAAGTACATGCTGGGGCCCGAACTTGGGCCTGGCAGTCAAGACTCCAGGAGTGAAAAGAGAGAGAGATCCTGCAGGGATGAGGCCTCCAGGACAGTGTCCTAGATGAAGAGAGACCAGCTTTCCAGGTGAAAGACTTCTGGTTGAATCAAGTGCAAGGATGTCCCAGTGCCATCTACAGGAGCTGTGCAATCGGTAGAGGGCTCTTACTTTTCCAAAATTCTTGCTCCACATTTAGCCCCTGAAACAACATCCACCCTGAATCTTACAACTCTGACTGACGTGCAAGGGCTAAGAGCAGAATTCCCCATTTGTGTTTTATACCTCAACCGACAACCTTACGGCTAGAATTCCCAGTGTAGAAAACTGAACTCCTAGCACCCTCCACTTGGAAAGGTAGACTCCTGGAAACCTGCTGGTCTCTACCATTGGTGGGGAGTGCGTTCTGTCCTGTGTGATATGCAGTTGACTGCAGGCCTACCCATGCTCCCTCCAGCACCGGAACCAGTAATGCCAGAGCTGCTGTTCTTACTATAAAATGACTGCAATATGAGGCACAGTGGGTGAATCAATCAAGAAAGGGAGGGAGAATCACACTTAAGGACACGACAATCCTATTAGGTAGGCATTATTAATTCCGTGGAACACATGAAGAATTCCTGTCAGTAGCTGGACAGGGTCAGAGTCAAGATTTTTCTGGCACCACAGTTTGTGATCTTTCTACTACCGCCTTGCTACCGATGTCAAGAAGAGTGAGAAAGGACCTCCAGTTGGGGAGACCTGGAAAGGTGTCATACTTCAGCTTGACCTTCAGAAAGGGTGTCATGGTTGCCTAGGGCTACCATGGCAAATTTCCATAAACTGGGTGGCTTAAAACAACAGAAATTTATTCTCTGACAGCTCTGGAGGGTGAAGTTGGAAATGGAGGTGCTGGCAGGGCCACTCTCCTTCTGCAGGCTCTAGGGAGGAACCTTTCTTAGCCTCTGCCTTGCCTCTGGTGGCTGCCAGCAATCCTTGGTCTGCCTTGGCTTGTAACTGCATCGCTCCAATCTCTGCCTCCGACTTCACATGGCCTTCTCCCCGTGTGTCTGTGACTCTCTGTTTTCAATGACTTTCTTTTCTTGATTTTTAAATTTTTTCTCTTATCTATCTATCTATTTATTTATTTATTTATTTAAGATTTTGATTTCTCACTAACTTCTTATAAGGGCACCAGTCATTGGATTAGGGCCCACCCTAATCCAGTATGACTTCATCTTAACTAATTCCATCTGCAGAGAACCTATTTCCAAATGAGGATGGGAGGGAGGCTCATGAGGGGGGCAATGCTACTCAACTCAGAAGAGGTGATACACTTTTAGCAGACAGATATGATAGGGAAAGCTTCTCAAGTCTGGGTGAAGAAACAGCACGAGCAAAGATGCGGAAATAGTGAAACATGGGAATTGTTTGGAGAACGGAAATTGGTTTGCTCTGGCAAGAAAAGAGGTAGGGCTATAGTGGTAGGTTGAGACCAGCATATGACAGGCCTAGAGCGATTCCCGAGGGGAGGACGTCAGCAGATGTCCCTTCAAAGGCTGGATTAAAGTCTTTGATGCCTTCAAAAGGCAGAAGGAATGCTCAGCCAATAGGCTTCTGAGTTCAGGTGTGTGTATTCATTCTGAAAGTAGCAGCAGTAGCAATAGCAGAGATCAATTTACATGCAGAATCTTCTCCTTCCTCTTCCCAAGATGACAGGAAGATGTTGAAAGGGAAGGTATTAAAGGGGGAAATGTATGGAGCAAAAGCCACATTCTTCTCCAATTCACAAGATCATTGGAACATGTGTTTCCATCATTCCGACATGACAAATAGCCAGGGATGCTCCGCTATGATTCAGGAATGCACTGAATCAGTGAGTGTTCTGCAAACAGCCTCACATGTCAAACAGATGTATCTTGTGAATATTATTCTAAAACACGGAGGAGAAATCCATAAAAAAAATTGTTTTCCTCTTCTAGGATGTAACATTTGAAATTCGGTATCTCACCTTTGTTTGATATTATCAATACATATAAAAGTAATAATACAATCACTAAAAATGAGGCCAACCAATAAGTCCCATTTTCAAGGGCCTACTATGTGCCAGATTGTGTACTCATATTGTCTGTAACACTCGCAAAATACTCATCAGGATTTAGACTTCATTTTACAGATGATAGAAGTGAGGTTTGCAATAAAGTGATATGGCCAAGAATTCAAGCGCCATGTTTGTTTCATCGCAAAGTCCCTGCTCTTTTCACTGTACAACACTGATTTCAAAAACCTTCTAAACATCTGCCTTTAACCACATTTAACCAGCACATCGCATTTCTGGAAAAGCATTGCGTCTGCTCTTTCATACAATTTCAGTTTTCAATAAAATTGTCCTCTCTGCCAGGGAGTTGTATAATCATATCTGTCATATCTGCGTGTGGAGATTCTGTTATTCGCATTCATCAAAAGTATAAAAATGTGATTTTAGGCTTATATATAAATAACTCTGTCCATAACTATAGCCGGTTTCTTCTCAGTGGGTCATCTCTATGTTCAGTGATTCTGTTTGAAGTCTGCAGGGGAAAAAAGGCAACACTCTCTTTATGTGCCTCTAGCATTAAGAGCTCTTGGTGAGACTGATATACTATGAACGGAAATTATTCTATCTACAGCAGATACCAATGGTTGAGAGCTTACAATGTGTAAGCTTACTATGTGCCCTGTGTTAAGAAGTGATCATACAATTATTCATTTGATAATCATAACTTCCCTGTAGAATAAGCAGGAGGTATTATTCCCTTTATACAAATGGAAAAAGTTACACATAGAAAGATCAAGTAACTTGTCCGAGGTCACACAAGTATTAGAGCCAGGATTTGAATTCACATCAGTCAAACTTCAAAACTGTTCGTACACTGCCTCCCATCAGCTCATTCTGATAAAAATTATCTGATGAACTAATGCACCGCTATAGAAGATAAGGTCAAAGAGAGGGTTTAGAAGACACTACAGAAGATCTTCACGGCCTTGGGGTTGACAAATATTTCTTAGGACACAGCCAATATGAACCGTAAAAGAAAAAAGTTTATAGGTTAGACTTCATTCAGATTAAAACTTATGATTAGACTTCATTCATAAATTAGACTTTTGTCCGATTAAAAGATCCTACATATCGAAAAAGCAGAAAAAGAATAATCAAGCCACAATCTGGGAAAAAATATTCGCAAAACATTTATCCGATAGAGAACTTGTATCCACAATATATAAAGAACCCCCACAATTCAATAGTAGAAATATGAACAAGCCAATAAAAAATAGGCCCAAGTCTTTAACACACTTCACAAAGAAGAAACGTGAAGCAGTGCTTACCAGGCACACGTCAGGGAAATACACATTAAAACCATGATGATACCACAACACACCCGCTAGAGTAGCTACAATTAAAAAGACTTCAAGGGGCTTCCTAGGTGGCGCAGTGGTTAAGAATCTGCCTGCTAATGCAGAGGTCACAGGTTCGATCCCAGCTCCAGGAAGATCCCACATGCCATGGAGCAACTAAGCCCGTGTGCCAAAAAAAAAAAAAAAAAAAGACTTCAAATATCAAAGTGCTGTCAACCACAACTCTCACACATTGCTAGTGGCAATCTATTTGAAACTGTGCTTGGAGGTTTCCTGAAATATTAAGCAAATTCTTTCCATATCACCTAGGAAACCTGTATCTAGATAAATACTGAAGAGAAATGAAAACATATATCTACAAAAGACTTGAACACAAATGTTCGTGGCACCTGGATCTGTAATACCAAAAACTGAAAACAAGCCAAATGTCCATCAACAGGAGAATGATAAACAAACTGTGGTATATTCACACACTGGCATGCTACTTAATAATCAAACACAACTACTGGCAGTCTTAACAGCATGGCCAGATCTTAAAATCATCATGCCGAGTGAAAAAACCAGACTCAAAGGACTTCATAATGTATGACTCCATTCATACAAAAGTCTAGAAAAGACAAAACAAACCTATAATGAAAATAAAAACAGAACAGCTTTTGTCTGCAGAGTGGGTGAAGAAGTTGCCTGGGAAAAGACAAAAGGGAACCTTCTAGGGTGATATAAATGTTCTATTATCTTCACAGGGTTGCGGGTTGCACAGTTGCAAGCATTTGTTAAAGCTTACAAAATTGTATACTAAATGTTGGTACATTTAACGGAATGTAAAGTTAATCTAAGTCAAAGATGTGTGTTTAAAAATTACTGAAATACACACTGCTATATATAAAATCAACAACAAGGACCCACCGTATAGCACAGGGAACTATACTCAATACCTTGTAATCATCTATAATGGCAAAGAATATGAAAAAAAATTATATATATCTGAATCACTTTGCTGTACACCTGAAACACTGTAAATCAATGATACTTCAATTTAAAAATAAATAAATATTTTAATTTAAAAAAATAATTACTGAAAAGTGAGCTTTGAAATCAGGCACACTTGGGCTGAATCCAGGTCCCATCATGTAACTTATTCCAAAAATATTTATTTACTGAGCCTCTGTTATATGTCAGGCACTGTTCTCATTACTGGAGATACAGCAGTGACCAAAACAGACAAAAATCACTACTCTCACAAAGTTGTTTGGATACTGTGCTAAGGGTAGGGGATAAATCACTGAAGGATTTGAAGACAGAGAGTAAGGTGACTCAGTTTACACTTCGAAAAAATCATGCTCAAAAAAAGAAAAGAAAAAAGAAAAAAAAAAGAAAGAAAAGATCATGCTCATCTCTATTTCGTAAATGAAGATCTCTTATCAGTTGTGTGGCCTTAGGTAAGTCACTTTACCTCTCCGAGCTTTACCTTTGTTTTAAAATTGGGAAAAATATTAATGCCTACCTCAAGAATTATCATAAGCATTAAGGAAATACATGTAGCAACCGACATTTAAAAGGTGCTCAGTAGCTATTACTATGATCAAACCAGAGATACTTCTACTCCATTACATGAATTGTTAAACTCCATTACTGCAGCTGGAGTCATAAAATAGAGGAAGCTCATTTTCACAATGATCTGAGTGATCATCTGGGGAAGTGAAAAGCAAGCAGATCCCTGGACGTTCACTCTGTTCTAGTATTACATCCCCTAGAATCTGACCTCAAGCCACCAAAGCAGGAACAAAAAGAATTCTCCACGGGCAAAAAAAATCTTATCTTTGAGGTCCGCTACAGAAAGTATAAATACGCTCTGATTTTCTGTGTGAAAATCACCATGTATGAGTGGTGGGCCTGATTAACGGGAGAGAGTTTTGTGAAGATAAAAAGTTCTGTGACGACAGGAAGAAAGGGAAGGGAAGACCTATAGAACTCTCCTGAGTCAGGGGTCCTCACACCTGACTACCCATCAGAATCACCTGAGGGACTTGAAATATCCTCTAGATTTGTGACCACGCTCTAGATCTCCTCACTCAGACTGTCTGAGAGGCGCCTGAGCATCTGTACTTTAAAAATCAAAAAGAAAAAAACTCAAGATAATTTTGATAGACTCGAGTCGTGGATCAGCAAACAGAACAACTGTTAAAGGGCAAAGCCCTCCTTCCATCAAGGGGACACTGAAGCCAAAGAGAGGAGAGGGAACTAAATCATGGTTCCCCCAATAGTCCGTGGCCAAACCCGTGCTCTCCTCCCCACATCCTGCCACATCTCCCGTGTTCCCTGCACACGATCCGGACACAGAGGATTGGCGGAAAATACGACACTCAGCAGACAAAGTCTGCTTTGGGCTTCTAATGAACACAGCCAGGGCAGCCAAAGTCTGGTACTCAATTTCTTTCTTACTCCTCAAAACTCTCTTCCAATGTAGACATTATGGTCTCCATCTTGACAGATGAGGGAAGGGAGGCCCAACAAACTGAACTTGGCCAAGGCCCCACAGACAGTAAGCGGCAGTACCGTGATTCAAGTTCATATCTGACCAGATCCAAAGCATGTGTTCTTAACCACTCCACCGTGTCACTACCCTGGCTGGGAACACTGGCCTGGCCGCCTTTCACTAGATCTCAGCCCCCCAGAGAGGCTGGAGCTATGTGGAAGTACACCTCTGGCCTGGCAGATGACCTCTCTTTGTTTCCCACGTAGCACAGAGAAATTCCACCCAAAGAAATAGGGATCTTCAACTCAGGAAGTCTAAGGACTAGCCCGCCCCTCACCCCAACACTGGTGTCTGTGAACTGCCTTTTTCCCTTCTTGAGTTTCTTTCTTTCTCTGTCTCCACCCTGGTACCCAGAAGCAGGGGAGGTGTCTTCATCCTGGACCAACACACAGCAAAGGGAGACCCGGCCAGACTCGGCATGGCTTGCCCACTGTCAGGTCCACAAGTCTACAGACTGCAGCTGGGGCTCAGTTGGGTTTCTCGACAGTGACAAAGTAGGCTGGAAGACTGGGGAGGAGACCAGCCCAAGAATAGCCTGGACTGTCCAGCTGGTGGCCTGAAGCCAAGCAGGCACCGAGCCAGGGCCACAGCCGGCTGCCGCTTCTTTACGAATTACGGCAGAGTGTTTGTGGAAAGCCAACGGGATGCTACTCTGTGGAGGGCACCCAGGATGCTTTTGGCTGTGATGTGTATTCGAATAAAGTGCGTGCTGTAAAATGGATGCAGGTCACAAAGACAAGAGAACTAGCAGAAATGAGACAGAATGAAGAGGCCTTGATGGACCGACAACACGCAAGTCATTTGTGTATTTCCATTTCCTCCTACTTCAATAGCGATGATTATATAGAATTGTGGGTTTAAACCGTGTTGCATCCAGGTTCTCTGTGACGCTGATACGGTATGCATGGTAGGAGGTTTGCAATTAGAAGAGAAATAAGGGAAGGCCCAGGCTCTGCCCTGGAGGTCTCAACTCTGCCACTGAGTGAACGCGTGACCTTTGGTTAAGTCATTTCTTCTCTCTTTGAACCCATATTCCCAGGTGAAGGAATGAAGGGATTGGACTAGATCACTGGGTTTCAAACTGTGTTCCTCAGAACCTCCTTAGGAAGCACTCTGGGGGGAGATAGGGGTGGGCAGTATTCAGCCTCCCCTCCCCTTTACCCCCTTCAACCAGAGGGCTCCGTGGTTAAAATAATTTTGAAAACCAGTGAACTCAATGATCTGTGGGGTTGACCCTGCAGAAAGTCTATGGTTTTCATGGGCTGTGAGGAAACACCCATGGACGGGCTAAATCCTTGAGACTCCTGTAACTGGATGATGAATTAGATGTATTTATGCAAAAGTACACTTCTCTGCGGAAAGGGTGAATAGCTTGCATCAGATTCTCAAAGGTATCCATGAGCCCTGCTAGCAGGAATGTGGAGTGTTCAGAAGGCCCCACCGCATAGAAGTTCATTATACTGTAAATCTGGATTGGGCATAAATGGGGATATTAGGATACGTCTGCAAAGAAAGAAGAAATCAAAAGGAAAGGAAAGCAAGAGATCAGCTCCCATCTAATCTAGCTCGTCAGAATTAGAGAAATCATTACAAGCCACACAAAGCCTCTTCAAAGAGGAGACTGAGAGCGTTGTCCAAGCTATTTAGAACCCATTATAGTGAGGAGAAACAACTAATACTTGCCCAAGACACTCTCAAAATGCACTACTGATTTCCTGGCGTTCAGAAAGGCTTGGCACAGCTGCTGGGAACTATTTAGTGGAAAGGTGGCTGAAGAATGAGCAGGCACAGAAATAGCTCCACTTTGCACCTCCACATCAGACTGATGTTCAACTCAAGACAAAGAAAACAGACGGGAGTTCAAAGTTCAGCTGCCAGAAACAGAATCCCTATTTGACTTTCTTGGCACATAGTAGGCACTCAATAAACACTTGCCATAAGGCCAGACACTATAAAACTCCTAGAGGAAAACATAGGCAGAACACTATATGACATCCATCAAAGCAAGATCCTTCTTGACCCACCTCCTAGAATCATGGAAATAAAATCAAGAATAAACAAATGGGACCTCATGAAACTTAAAAGCTTTTGCACAGCGAAAGAAACCATAAACAAGACAAGAAGGCAACCCTCAGAATGGGAAAAAATAGTTGCCTATGAAACAACGGACAAAGGATTAACCTCCAAAATATACAAGCAGCTCATGAAGCTTCATACCAAAAAAGCAAATAACCCAATCCACAAATGGGAGGAAGACCCAAATAGACATTTCTCCAAAGAAGGCATACAGATGGCCAACAAACACATGAAAAGATGCTCAACATCACTCATCATCAGAGAAATGCAAGTCAAAGCCACAATGAGGGATCACCTCACACCAGTCAGAATGGCCATCATCACAAAATCTGGAAACAACAAATGTTGGAGAGGGTGTGGAGAAAAGGGAACTCTCCTGCGCTGCTGGTGGGAATGTACGTTGGTACAGCCACTATGGAAAACAATTTGGAGGTTCCTTAAAAAACTACAAATAGAACTACCATATGATCCAGTAATCCCACTCCTGGGCATATACCCAAAGAAAACCATAATCCCAAAAGAAACATGTACCATAATGTTCACTGCAGCACTCTTTACAATAGCCAGGACATGGAAGCAACCTAAATGCCCATCAACAAATGAATGGATAAAGAAGATGTGGCATATATATACAATGTAATATTACTCAGCTATAAAAAGGGATGAGATGGAGCTATATGTAATGAGGTGGAAAGACCTAGAGTCTGTCATACAGAGTGAAGTAAGTCAGAAAGAGAAAGACAAATATTGTATGCTAACTCACATATACGGAATCTGAAAATGGTACTGATGCACTCAGTGACAAGACAAGAATAAGGATGCAGATGCAGAGAATGGACTGGAGAACTCGAGGTTTGGGGGGGCGGGGGGTGAAGGGGAAGCTGAGACGAAGTGAGAGAGTAGCATAGACATATATATACTACCAACTCTAAAGTAGATAGCCAGTGGGAAGTTGCTGTATAACAAAGGGAGCTCAACTCGATGATGGATGATGTCTTAGAGGACTGGGACGGGGAGGGTGGAAGGGAGTCGAGGCAGGGAGGGAATACGGGGATATGTGCATAAATACAGCTGATTGACTTTGCTGTACCTCAAAAACTGGTACAAGAGGGTAAAGCAATTATATTCCAATAAAAAATAATAATAAAAAAATAAAATAAACCCTTGCCGATGGGTTAAGAGACTGTCCCAAATCAATCACTGCTAGGAATAGTAAACTCTCTTCAGGCCCCCAGAGTGCTTTTTCATGAGGCATGAGATCCCTACTCCACCTTTCTGGGCACCTGCTAAGACTCCGCTCCTGGCCAGGTCCTCTGACCACCCCCACTGCTGGACAGCTCTCAGCATCGCTCCAGTTGCAGACTGGTGTGTGGCAGTCTGGAGAACAAATTACCCGGGAAAGAGTTCATGCGTGTCCCTACACACCTGCCTTAGAGGTTACTGTTCCCTTGGCATTGGCTAGCCAACCCGCACGCAACTACCTGCCTGGGGTGATGCAGCCTCGGGGAGCCCCATGGCTTGGCCCAGTGTATGCCTCTGCCTTTCTCTGGGTCCCCACCTCGCCACAACAGCCCACACCTACACAAACTCTCTTGGTACTTGCCTCATACTCCCTTGGGTTGTTGGACTTACCTGCTCTGCAGTTATCTGACCTCCCTTGTTACACTGCATACCCCATGAGAACAAAGAGAAAACAAGCCAAAAAGAATCTTCACAGTTGATGTTTTGCTTCTAGAAAGTCCTTATTTAGCTGCTCTTATTTGTCTCATTTCTAAACATATCCTTTAAATGCTTAGAAAAGCAATGTGGATAACTGGAAAGTTGTTCCTATTTTACCACCTAACAGCTCTTTGACTTTGGTCAGGATCAACTAGCTATGCCTTCATTTCATCATCTGTAAAATGGGGATAGTAATACACCATGCATTCATATATACATTTGCCAAATACTTGTTGAGAAGCTACTCTTGGCTTTCATGCTTGGCACAAGGTGGAGACTCAGAAAAGTTTGCTAAATTAATGAAGGAACATGGGACATCCCTGGCAGTCCAGTGGTTAAGATTCCGTGCTCCCAATGCAGGGGGCACGGGCTCGATCCCTGGTCAGAGAACAAAGATCTCACAAGCCACACGGCATAGCCAAAAAATAAATAAACAAAAAATAAATTAATGAAGGAACAAATGAATGAATACTACCAACGAATCAACGTGTAGGTGCTCCTCTATATTGCCCTTGAAGTCCAATTTTACTAGCAGGTGGTTTCCTATATTCTTCTGCCAAGCATAATACAAGTGGGCCTGATGTTAAATTATCACTGGCAAAATGAAGGTTCTAGAATGATTCAAGAGACTCAGGGCTACGTACACGATTTAGGCGGCCCAGTACAAGATGAGAGGGGAAGGGTGACCCTTGTTCAAAAATTAAGAATTTCAAGATGGTGACTGCAGAGCCTTAAACCAAGCACAGAGCACACAGCCGTGAAGCCAGACCTGAAAAGACCAATAAAGATCAGAAGTCTCTTTAATGTCTATAGCTAATAAAAGGGAGTGTTGAAGAAGAGCTGTTTTTATTTTTGACATTTTGATGAATGGAAGGTTTTTTTTTTTTCCTAATTTTGATGTGTCAACTCTTTCAATCATTTTCTTTGTGATTTCTGCTTTTCTACTTCTTGTAAGCTCTATTATTACACAGTAAGAGGATATGAAGGCAAATATTAATTTATCTGTGTGTGAGGCAGATTTCATTTAATTTCTTAGTTTAATATAAAGTTGATGAGACAATGACTCATAAACCAGATCACAGAGGGAATACTCATTCCTTCCACACTTTTAAGGAAATATCACCTGTTGTAAAATTCAGTGGCATTTTCTTGACTATGCAATCCTACTGGGTCATAATTTAAAACTAGTTAAAACTTTTCCAAGCTATGAAGAAATGGAAATAAATGGATTTCCTTCCTTCCTTTAATTCCTTCATGGACTGAAACAGCGTTTCAGAGTCCTGATTAAATGCTGGCATAGGGCTGGGTACTCTGAAGACAAAGAGAAAAACATACTGTCCCCTTAAACAGAGAATATCGCTTCCTAGGTGGCGCAGTGGTTAAGAATCCGCCTGCCAATGCAGGGGTCACGGGTTCGATCCCTGGTCCAGGAAGATCCCACATGCCGCGGAGCAACTAAGCCCGTGAGCCACAAAAAAAAACAGAGAATATCATGAGGGCTGGATATGACATGAAAACAATGAAAAACAACACAAAAACAAATGCTATACTCAAAATATGCCGAGGCACAGAGAAAAAGAGGAAAGAAAGCTGAAATTTACCTTAGATGTAATGCTTAAAAGTTAATTCCTGAAAGGGCAGTGGGCTTGATGTAGACAGACAGAGGGCAACGAAGTTTCTTCAGGTGGAGCAAAGAGCATATGGAAAGATAAAAAGTTGTACAAATAATGTATGTGTTTTTTGTTTCCCCCACTTCAATGGAAATTCTACGAAGAAAGGACCTTGGTTCTATTTTGTTTACGGTGGTATACCTAGTGTCCAGGCATCAACAGCTGCTGACTGAATGAATGAACGCTCTACTCTAGAACTCAAGTATTTTGGTATGACTGAGAAATAAGCAGGGAAGATGAGAGTGGAGACTGGATAGAGAGGAGACAAACTGGGCAGAGTTTTGCGTACCATGCGGAGTGCAGGCTTTATTCTGGATAAGCAATATGGGGCCACTGAAAGACGCTGAAAAGGAAAGTAACACAGTCCTCTGTGAGCGAGTACATAGCTTCTGAAGGAAGGAGGGGTGGGGAACGTGGAGGAGGACTGATTGGAGGTGAAGAGGCCTCTGGTTTACTGGTGTCATTAACAACTGAGATCATGAGAGCACGGACTAAGGTAGTGGCCAGGGGGATGCAGAGGACATCTATTTAAGCACCAAGCTCAAGAGAACTTTGTGCCGGAACAGATTTGGGGGAGGGTGGGTGACAGAGAAGGAAACATCTAGGCTGCCTTTCAGCTTCCTGACTTACTTGGTGGAAGCAGTCACAAAGACGTCACCTGTGCAGGGCAGAGTGTGGAGGAGGATGCTCAGTTAGGACACATAATTGCAATATAGGAAGAGAACTTGTACAATGCCCGGAAAATAAAATGAGTTTGTGGGATGTCATATTTTCGAAACTTGTCATAAGATAGCGCAGCACAGTTTTGATTACTAGTGTCATATTCTTATAAGCGCCACAGGCTTCTGAACCTAAATGCAGTGTATTAGGGATGCCTTTTAATCAACACATCATTACAACAAATTGGAGAGCGGATAGCTAGTCACTGCCTCCCATGTACAACCAAACCCAGCAGCAGAAAACTGAATGTGAAATTCTAACACCAATGGATATTGCAAAAGCCATCTGACTCAGTGACTATATCCATTCATTCGTCCTGCTTTGACGGGAGTCAAGTCCCTCAAACAAATTCATCGAGTGCATTTTTGACTGGCTGATTCACCTGCTCTAAGGTCTGTGCCCGCAAACGGCAACAATCTAGGACTAAAATAAATGAAAGTCACAGCAATCTGAGTACGTGTGTGTACACGTGCATGTGTGCACACCTGGGTCGAGTACACCGAGCTCTGTAACACCAAAATGGAGAGGAGGAAACGATGGCCACACTTTGTGAGCTCTACGTTTTGGCCACTTTTACATCCACCACTCTCATTCAGTCCTCACAACAGGCTGAACTGACAGGAAGAAAGGTAAGATCAGTTAAATTGTAAGTTTCCTGAAGGCAGGGTGAGTGTTTTATTCGCCATTATATCCATACTCCACAGCGGAGAGCCTGACACATGGTTCACTAAGTCTTTCTGTAAATAACTGAATGGAGAGAGGGAAGGAGGGCAGGCATCAGCCCCATTTTACAGTGACTCAGGCAGCTAGTAAGGGGCCCAGCTGGGATTTATATGCTCTTCGCCCCCATGGTTCCATTTGGTTCATTTTCTAATCCAGCCTGCTTGGGATCCCCCGACTCTGAGAACAAGGGTTCAGGCTAGACTGCTACCCTGCAGAAGCCCCATCTCTGTAGTTCTGCCAAGTCACCACTCTGAGACCTCATTCTCACCTCTCAACACCCTTTTCACTGAGCCGCTGTCTCCTCTCTCTACTTCTAGGTCTTCAACTCTTGAATATTTAATGAAGGTTAGGAGAATCCCTCAACACTGTAGGAAAAGTAAAGAAGGAGAAAAGTCTAACAGTATGTCAGATCAGCACAATATGGGTTTGGGAAAGCAACACCTAGGATTTCAGTTACATGTATTACATTGCAAGTTTTTAGCTGTCATCACAGCTCACTAAAAGGGACTGAGGGTGCGCACACGCTCCGTCACGGCAACAGCGCGGTGCCAGGCACCGCAAAACACACGCAGCTGAATCAGATGTGTCCCTGATCCCCTGGACCTCACCAGTGCAAGTGCTGTAACCACAGCCACTCTGGTTTTCAAACCCAAAATCTAAACGACGAAAGGTTTCCACACCTCTTTTGGTGCCATCTGGAAAGTAGTGTTTAGAGGCTGAAAGACTAGAGTTTCTGGGACAGTTTGATGGTCATGCCCAGGGATTGGGTGACAAACATCTTCCCTTGGCACCTTTCAGGATGACTACTTCAAAGCAGCCTTGGTTGATTTTTTCATTGAAGAACAATAACAAAAGGACCAGTACTGCCCATGTTCGTGGTATTTCATTGTATACTAAGAGCTTCGTGTGTGTTACCTCCTTTAAGGGTCACAGCAAGCCTGTGACATGTGCAGGGGAGGCGACAGTTTCTCCATTTTCCAGATGAAGGCAAAGGCTCAGAAAATGAGGTTCAACGCCTTTTCCAAGATCACACACCTAGCAAAATGGCAGAGCTGGGATTGAAACACAGTGTTTCTGAATCCAAGCTCCTCTACTACACTGGCGTTTCAAAGTGCTCGAGGACTACAAAGAAAAGGACCTTTCAGTACGATTGGGGGCTCTGGGAAGGTTCCTTGGAGAAGGTAAAACTGGGATTAGAAGAATGGAGAATTCTTTGCCCAACAAATCCAGAGGAGAAAAAGGATGCTGGAGGAAGAAAGGTGTGAGAAAAGGGAAGTGGCAAAAAAGCACAGCGGGGGACAAGAGAGCGGAAAACAGCTAGCTGGGGCTGCAGGAGAGCAGACCCATGAGAGGAAAGGCTGGGGAGGAGAAGAAGAACAAAGCCAGGCAGGACTTTGACTTCTGGACAGGAAACGACCGCCTCCGGCAGCCATTAAGGCGGTGCGGAGGTCTGAGCAGAGCCGAGGGCAAGATCACTAGGCTATACGGAGAAAGCTTACGCTTGTAGCAGTGTGGAGAATATACTGGAAAGGCAGTCCTTAGCCCCGTATAGGAAAACGGGATTGGAGGGAGCTGTCTGGGAACTGCTGTGTTAGATTTTGCATCACTGTTCATTAGATGCTTCTCATTCCCTCTCAACAGAAAAAAAAATTTTTTTTTGAAGCCTGTACTTGTACTCATGGTCATTGACTGGCAATTGCTGTTTCCAGTCTAGGGTCTTCCAACACTGCATTACTGTGTTAGACACAGGACTCCAAAAAGCTCCTGGGACCTGGGGCTCGCCCCAGAGCAAGGCCTGCTTTCTGGCTTTCCGAGTAAATTACAGCTATAATATATACATTTCCTCTAAAAACATGTGTAAGAACTTAGCACAGTTACGGCTATTTTAAAGAAAATAAAAAGTATTTGTGAGAATTTCCTGCGGAAGAAAAGGTCATCGAAAATGGATTAAGGTGGGTTACTAGCAGACAAACGGAATGACATTTTGTAGAAAGAAAATGGGCACAAGAACACTTTAGGGATTTGATTACGGAAATTATGGTCCTCTTCTCCATGGTCAAATGGAATAAAAGGTCAGAGCCACCATTTTCTCCACAGAAAGCTGCTGAAGTTATCATTTTAACATGGATGGCTTTCACAAATTAAAAGAGGTTTTCCGGTGCTCTGCAAAATAGCTGCTTTTACGAAAGCAAATGTTCGAGCCACTTAAGATCCTAACTATGACTCAGTGCACATTTACAATATTCAAAATACCAACAATGAGCTGTTTTAACCTGGATGTGAGAAATGCAGAAAGGAGTTGTTCTAGAAGGTCTGGAACTTTGCTCCCATGGTGAACACGGGCCCCAGACACTGCGTGGCTGACAATGTGTGCAATTCTCATTTCATGTGGTCTGGCCAGGACCTCCTCACTTTCCAAATACCATCATCGCAATTCATTTTCTTGACATATTAAGTGTTCCTCTTTCCCTTAAAGGACTAGTTAAGTCTTCAAAATAGAATGCGTTCTAAGATGCAAAAGGTATTTTTTTGTGTATTTTTTTATGGTAGTACAGTTATTTACAATGTTACATTAATTTCTGCTGTATAGCAAAGTGATTCCGTTATACATATATTCTTCTTCATATTCTTTTCCGTTATGGTTTATCATAGGATAATATTATATAAAGGCTGGACCTTGTTGTTTATCCATCCTTTATATAATAGTTTGCATTGGCTAACCGCAAACCCCCAATCCATCCCTCCCCCACCCCCGTTCCCCCTTGGCAACCATCAGTCTGTTCTCTATGCCCATGAGTCTGTTTCTGTTTCCTAGATAGGTTCCTTTGTGTCATATTTTAGATTCCACATGTAAGTGAGATCACATATATTCGTCTTTCTAAGATGAGGGAGCATCCGCTGACAGTCCACAAAATCTAGCTCCCCTAATTGTCTCAAGCGAAGATGACTTGACGGTTTCAATCAACGATAATGATAACAATAGCTAACATTTATGGAATAGTATTATAATCACACCAGGTATACTTCTAAGCATTTGACTTATATACTCAATCCTTACAACCTATTTTACAGAAGGGGAAGCTAAGGTATTGAGAGGTTAATACTTTGTCCAAAGTCACTGCTGGCAGGCAGCAGAACCAATATTTGAACCAAGACAGTTTGACTCCAGAAACATTTATGTTACTGAGTGTCTTAAAGCACTTTGAGATCAAGAAAGAAAAGACAGAGTTTATCCAGTTTATCCTTACAATTTAATCCAGGAGGCTAACAAATGAGGGAAACAGTAAACTATTCAAAAACTTGATAGCTACCATGAGGTTTTGGCCCCACGATAAAGTGCCTTTTCGACTCATATGGAACAGGCTTGTTAAATTACAGGCTTTTCCATGAGGGCTTCTTAAGTGGTAACCCTACCTGCTAAACCTGCAAGGAGTGTCAGAGCAGATACAAACAAATAACTACCATCCTTGAGTTCTCTATGTAAACACACCTCCCTGTGAAGAAACGTCAAGGTCAGAGCTCATCTTCTATGAGAAAACTCCACTGTGACTGCCTCAGGAGACTACAGCCACTTCACTGGAGGACAGATTAATGAGACATCATGGGGCAGGAAGGACACTAGCTGGGAAATCAAAATACCTATATTCTAATACTGGCTCTGCCACTGGTTCACAAGCATTACCAAGGGGGGTGAGTCCATGCTTCTTTCTAGATCCTAGTTGGCCTATCAGTAAAATGAGACAGAAGTAGACAAGGTCAGAGATTTCCAGGTTTGAGCATCTGACTTTCCACATGGTCGGTGCGACAGGATATGTGCCCATCACTTGTAGCTTTTCCTTTGCCACCTCCATTTTCACAATGTTCCCTTTTCCACTTGACAAAAGAGAGACAGACCTCTTGACCACCCTGAATTTTACTCCTGAGCATTCTCTCGGGGAGTAAAATCCTCTGGAGTACAAAAGAACAAAGGGAAGCTTCAAGAACATGGAGCTCTTGAAGGAGAGTTCTTGTAGAGCAAACCCAAGAGTGCTGGGGTAAAAAATATTGATGAGTCAGGGCCCTTATTTCATCCAGGTGACAAACCATGGCAAGAGAGGTCTGCCTTATCGACCTCTCTTCATGATAGAATTTCAGTACAGTGATGCCTGTCACAGGAGAATATAAACACATCAGACTCTTTTAACCAGAAAGTCAGTCTTGGCTGGCTGACCGGTTTGATGATGAGGACTGGTTTCCCACTGAGGTTATATGGTGAACATTTTCCATAAACTGAATGAGCTAACTGAGCATTTCCAAGGTTGTGATGAAAGTATCCATAACGTATATAATAAATACACAAAACAGTGAAAACTAATCCTTTAAAACCATTTAAAGTCATGATTTATACATGTAAAAATAACGACGTCAACGGTTATATAGTTTCTCAAAATATTTTTATCGTTTTAGTGCGAATAAAAGCACAAAAAGTTGAGGATCACGGAACTAGATGTTAAAAGCCTTTCCAGCTCTATTAGTCTGGGTTTCTTAGTGTTCAGAAAGCATTTCTTACCCATTCCTTTTAATCCCTGAGTCAAACCTCCTCTCATTTTAAGTCTCCAACATTTGTATCACTGGATTCTGCAAATTTCCTTGAAACATGTAACATCTTACCTTTCAACTTCTTAACTAGGAATCAAAAAGAATCTACTACTTTCTCTCTCTCCTGGCTCATGAATGCTGATCAGTAATAATTCGATGTTGTCTTTCCCATGTGGACTTGATTAGGGAGAGAATGTTTTCTTTTAAAAAACAAATTTTGCACTGGCAGCCACTTTGTTCCTGCAATTAGCTACAAAATGCAAAACAATTGCTAAAGCTCTTACCATGAAACAGCTGGTTGATAAATGTTAATAATCTCTAGAGAATAGCAGTGGTAGTCAGCACCAGGGATGCTTCCAGGAGTATTTTTTATGTCATTAGTAGAGGGAAAGCATGGGAGAAATTCATGGTTAGGAGAGATACCAGTATCTTTTGTTTCCTAGATGATAAGAATGAATAGGGTCTGCTTGTCAATGCCCATTAATTTTGGTGACTTCATGATCTGTGTATTCAGTTTACAGACTAAAACAATGGAAGAGATGAACAAAAGGGTCAAATGGAACAGACAAGATAAGTAGGAAGACGCTTTCCAGTCACATATTCAGGAATCACACATTGACAGCCTAATATGTGCCAAGCCTTGGGTTAAGCACCAGGGGTAGAAAGAGCTGAATAAGATGCAGCCGCAGCCCCCTACAAGCTCACAGGTCAATACGGGATGAGATCAGAAACAAA
Organism: Hippopotamus amphibius kiboko; assembly: GCF_030028045.1. NCBI lineage: Eukaryota > Metazoa > Chordata > Mammalia > Artiodactyla > Hippopotamidae > Hippopotamus > Hippopotamus amphibius. The sequence continues at coordinate 15,072,548 of NC_080203.1, read as the reverse complement.
ACTGTCAACTTTTACTTCGCTTTTGTGCCAATGATGCCATAAGAGTGGAATGCTATGAGAACACAGAGACGGGACATCTGGGGGTGAGTGGGGGCGTTCTTGGGTCAGCAAGAAAAACATTTTGGACAAAATAATGCCTGTGCTAAGACTGGAAGACTGATCAACAGGTAGAGAGAAAGGACAATGCTAGACAGAGAAATAGCAGGTGCAAAGGCAAGAGAATGACAAAGCATATGGCCTATTCACAGTTGGAATGGAGGGGGGTTGGTGTGTGCCTGTGTGCGTGTGTGTGTGTGTGTGTGTGTGTGTGAACAGCATGGGGGGGGAGGGGGCTTACGGTGGTGAGAAATGAGGCAGGTAAGAATCAGGAATTTGAGAATTATCCTGAACAAATGATTCTACATTAAGCCAAAATTATATGCTAGGTATGTGGCAGGATGCTAGGAGTGAGGGGAGGATGTGAGGATGGGGAGGACATATTCCTTTGAAGAGCTCACAGACCGAATATTCACACTACCAATATTAACCCACACAGGGTTCCAGAGAACTTTCAATCAGCCCTTCCCTTCAGATTCAGGCGATAGGGTCCAATAATCCACTTGGGTGATGGGAGTTGGAAACAGCCTACAGAATTTATTCAACTCATCCCTGGTCTTCATTCAAAAGCCCAGGGCATTCATTTTAGGGCCAGGAGCCACATCACAAAGGCCTCTCTCGTCATCACGCTCCATCCTCTCCTCACCCCTTACTTCTCTCTCCTTCCCATAAGACCTCTCCATTCATTTAATTCCTTTGCTCCCACCCCGTGCCTTAGATCTGGCTTCCAGAATCAGTTACCAGTAGGTAGTCAGGATCATGGATCACTGAGCAGGGCTGAGCAGTTTGGCAAGGCTTGGAGGCACACTCAGGAGTGTTCAGTATTTTGGGGATGTGACCACTTTGGGGAGCGTAGCCAGCAGTGGAGGACTTGACTTATGAGGTAAAAGGTCTCAGTTGAAGTGACTCTTTCAGGTTGAAGGATGTACTCAGGGTTGGGGAAAGGCTCCCTAAGGTCAAGAATGCAGGTGGGACCACAGATGGAGTTTGGACACGATGGGGGAAAATATCTGAGTTGTTGGGTGTTGTCAGAATCCATGAATCCGATTTGAGCTAAGTGGAGTAGTTGTACTTGGAATACTTACACTTCTTTTTTTTTTATTTCAAGCCCATTTTCTCTGCTTTAACAATACCATTAACCTTCCCCCTATGTTATGTCACAATCCTTGTCCAACTTGTCCATATAATCGGGACACATATACAGCAGTGGAAAAACCAAAGAAGATAAAACCCAAACTCGGAATGCTTATTTTTCAATGAAAAACAAATTACTGATAGTGGGGGAAAATGGATTCTGCATTTCAGTAACAGATTTCTGCATGGAACTCAGGAAGACACGGCAATGCAGCCACTGAGGAAGTTGTACAAAAAAGGTTGAAGATATCATCATTTTAGCCAAATAGAATCAAATACATGCCTCCACAGACTGGTACAAGACAAAGCTTCATCTATATGACCCAGGGGACTAGCCGCAATCAACCAAGGTCCTCATCACAGCTCTGCCACCAGCTACCTGATAGTCTTCAGCAAAATTCTACGTCTCTCGGACCCTCAGTTTCACTGTCTATAAAATGAGGACATTTGACTGGTGGGTGGCCATGAAAACCAGAGCCAGAATGGACCTCAGCATTTCTTTGTGGTATTTTGTTTTGTTTCAGAAGCAAGCTAAAAATGTCATGTCCTAAGCTTCTGTGTCAGTTCACTGTGTTGTGTTTTTTTTTTTTAATTTTTGAAATGTTTTTTTCCTTAAAGAGCAATGAAGCAACACTGTCATCAGTTCTCATTACAATGAAAGCACAACTGGAGATGTTCCCCAGCCACAAAAATTACCTACAGGCACTAATAGAATAAAGGCAGCTTGGGGAAATATTGATGACATTGTACCTAATCATACGAATGCTTTTTAGTTAGATAGTAGCTTCCTCCCTAAGAGCTGAAATAATGCACCCCGACTTTAGCGCATTTGTCCTCACCATACTTCTGGGAAGTACGTAAGAAAAAGGTTCGCATCCTCCACTAGGACTGCGTGGAAGAGAAAGTCAAGGTTGTGTCTAGCTGACGGCAAACTTGGGAAAGAACGCATGTTCCACAGATTCACAGACAGGAACTGATGTCCCCGTTGCGGGGATGGGAGGGTAATTGGGGGAGGCTGTGTGTGTGTGTGTGTGTGTGTGTGTGTGTGTGTGTGTGTGTGTGTGCGCGCACATGCACCCAGCCAAGCTAACAAGGTTCAGAGAATCACAGACTTTTACGGAGACACCGAGAGGGGAAGGGACAGTGAGTAGTGTCACAGATGGAGCAGCGCCCAGGTCAGCTGTCTCTCAGCTCATGACCTTTCCACCTAGCATTTCTGGTAAACTGTATGGAGTTTTCTGCAACAACACGCCCCCAGCCATGCTGGTCTCTTACAAGAGTAAAAATAAAAGTGACTCAGTCAACAGCCCCTGCTCTGCTCTCTTCTTAGTACAGTTTAGAAGATGGGAAACGTTGGTAGCCAGAGGCTAAAAGAGCTAGAAAGTGCCTCTAGGTTTTGGCCAAGGTTACTCTGGACAAGAGTAACCTGAGCAGAACCTGATGGGTGCTTCCCAGGGACCCAAGTGTGCCTGCTTCTAGCTGAGAGGAAGCAAAACGAAACTGCCTGGGGTCAAAAACAATCAAAAGGACCTTGACCCTTCCCAAGCCCTAGGAAAATAGTTATCTACAAATAGGAGTGATTACCAAGTGTGGCTGCCAAATTTACCATACACTAGTCTTAAAGAAATGGAATAATTATTACCCAAACTCTTGTTGTTTGAAAATAAAGTAATAAATTAGAACATCATTTCCTCAAAAGAATGATTAGCATTAGAATAATCTTATAAGGTGAGACTCTTATCCTTCTGATAAGTAAAAGTGCTCTGATCATAAACTTAGACATGGCATTTTTCTCTACAAGGGGTCTTGAGAGAGAAAAAGACTAGTGCATTATGTGTTCTATGTAGAAACCATATAGCTTAACTACCTACAAAAATTTTAGCACCTTATTTATAATGGACTCTTGAGTCTGCAGGCTTAACAGACATTAACTTACTTTATCCTCAAAACAACCAAAGAACCAGGAGCTATTTTATGCCGATTTGACAGATGAGAAAACTGAGGCATAAGCCGGGGAGGAACTCACCTAAGGTTGTACAGCTTGTAAGTGGTAGAGGTAAGAATCAAACCCAAACAGGCTAGCTCGAGAGCCCAGGCCCTTAACCACTATGTGTTTCTGCCTATGGGTAAGGAAACTTACCAGGGGTGGGACTGTTTGTTTCTATTTTTTTGCTCTATTAGAGCACAGAGCCCAGCTCCATGACTGAGCATGGTAATTATGGCCAAAGTAGCACTGTGAGCTCATGTAGCATAATTTCTCTCATTTTACTCATGAGGAAACTGAGAATGAAGCCAAGTCCAAGATCAAACAATAAGGGAAGGCAGAGCCAGAAACTGAAGGTATGTGCCATGACCCCTCATGGCCCCAGCCTGAATTTCTTCCTCTCCACCATGCCCTTGAAGCCAAACTTGCCCTCTACTGGGTTAGCAAATCCAGTTAATCACTGCATCATCAAGAGTCTGTGTTGACCACACAGGGAGGAAGAAGGGCACATTTTCCCACATAACGGAAATATTTTTAAAGAGAAGGCTGACACACCAAGTAAATAGGCTCTAGAGTTAATTTCCATAATGCAGTCCTATTTTCCCACTGAATATATTTTTAAAATAGGAATATGTAACACTCGATTTTCTTGTCACATGGTATTATGAAAAGTAAATCAAAATAAAGAGTCACAGGAAGGAAGCATGGAAAATTAACAGGACTAGAAAAAACATTTTTAAATAAATCACCCATGATCTTCCATCTCTTCAAGTCAAATACTGAATACTCTTATAATGTTCCTTGTGCAACAACTATTTTAAATGTACAAAACTTCAAAAACCTCCCTCCTCCCAAAAAGCAAGCAGCACAGCTTTTGCCATGTATGTGTCCCTCTGGAGGCATATACTCAATTAAATGGTTCAGCCACACTCCAGGAGAGATGACCCCTCTGTACTGGAGGGAACTAGAGGGAACCATCAAGAGGCTTTCAGATTTCCCATGAAGATGTCTCTGGGGTAGAGCATGAATGTTGTGACACATCCACAAAGGCAGCAGCAGGCTCAGTAGGAGTGAGACTACACATTCTGTGTTTTTCTAGGGTTCAAATTGTTTTGTTTTTCTAGAGTTCAAATTATTTTAAATATTCAGATCTCCCCAGCGCCACTGACCACTCCGCCCCATTCTTCCTCTTCCCCTAGAGGGTTAGCTCCTAGACTCTGCTCCTAATGTACTCATAACCCCGAGGGTTCTTCTACATTTTCTTTCATGGTCACTTATTTCTCTTTTCTTTTTAATTGAAGTATAGTTGATTTACAATGTTGTGTGAGTTTCACGTGTACAGCAAAGTGATTCTGTTACATCAGTTATATATATATATACATATATATATACTTTTAAAAATATTCTTTTCCATTATGATTTATCATAGATATAGGATATTGAATAGAGTTCTCTGCGCTATACAGTAGGGCCTTGTTCTTTATCCTGAGGGTTCTGAACACCCTGCCAGGACTGCTAGAACCAGCCTCAGCTACAAAATGTAAGACGCAAACCTTGCACGTACATCCAGATGTGCAGCTCTGCAGGCAGAACTCAGGACTTAAATACATCGACTCAGATTTTGAAATGCAACATTGCATAATTTTCAGCTAAAGCAAAGAGTTGGCTTGTGTTCACTTAGTTGAATAATCTCAACAATGACCAAAATGCCTTCTTGTTGGCTTGGATGGCAGAGAGACTGATGATCCGAATGATGTATAAAACATGTCAGCATTAGCAAATTAGCTGATGGTAATCACAGTCAGATACATTGGGGGTGAATTCCTGAACTCACATTGGAAATTCCTCAGGGACGGTGGGTGGGGTTCATATTTGTTTTCTTAGCAGCTATTATTCAGATTTCGGCTATAAAACACATGTACCACATGTTGGTGATAAATGAAGTATATATAAAACATATGCTATCAATTTGTGACTTCGGTTTTGAAACTGAGCAGGACCCTATGGGGCTCCTGGACACGGAAGCCTTTCTGTGTCCCCGTTTTTTGTTTGTAGGGAATAGACTTTCAGCCTCTATGACCTTCGCTGGGTTCCAAAGGCCAGATTAAAGGAACCAGAGAAGCTCATCAGGAGAACACCTGAGGCCAGATTAAAGGCGTGCAGGCCCTGCACATACCCTGATCCTCATCAGCAACCCCGCCCCTGAACCATTGCTATAAAAATCCTCACCAAATCCCCCCAGGGTTGGGACACAAAGTTTTTAAGACACAGTCCCACTGTGTCCCTCTTTGTCTAGCAAAGCAATACAGCTATTCTTTTCTACTTCACCCAAAACTCTGTCTCTGTGATTTGATTCAACGCCAGTGCACAGAGGCTGAGTTTTCAGCATCACTTTCAGTACTGATGAGGGGAAACAAACATTATATGATTTTATTAGTAACCTATAAGACCTCTGATGATAGGAGAAATCTTATCATAATAATGAAAATAGCCCAGTTTTATTGTTACACATAAAAATAATTTATTCTTAAACTCAATCCCTCTCTCTCTCCCCCTCTGGTTTTCACTTGTTCCCTAGTTAGGAACAAGAAGCAGAAACATTTTCCACTTAACTCACTGTGTGTCCTTGCAGTGGACTTGTTTACTTACACACCCCCAACCTCCTTCATTAACCCCTTTTCTTCTCCCCCTATGCTCTCCTCCGCTGGAATGTCCTCTGTTCTTGGCTTCAACTGTCCCTATGTTAATGACCCTCAAATGGCCTTAATTTCTGTAGCAGACTAACTTATCAACAAAGTCAGCAAGTCAGATTTCTAATTCTCATCACAGGTGAATTCGCACAGAGCAGATGCTCCATAAACATGTGTTGAGTGAATAACTGAATGGTCTCCACTATATAATGATGAGCTATAATCACAGGCTTCTCAGCCAGGGTCTCCCAATCATGTTGCATAAGTGTGCAGGGAAGCGCACAGACTGGAAATATACCAAAATTTATTACTATTTTTCTAAAAGACTCCTGGGAAATACTGTCATTCAAAAGAGCTCTGCTCAGTTACCAGCATGCAGAAAGGGAATACTCAAAGGAGTGTGCAAACACTAATACATATGATTGCAACATGTCCATCACACAGGAGGCCCAAGCTTCTAGTCTGGAACCAAGAACTTCATTTTATTCAAGATGAATAAGTTCTAGTGATCTGCTTACAACACCGTGCCTATCATTAACAATCCCGTACAGTACATTTCAAAATTTGTTAAGAAGGTAGATGTCATGTTAAGTGTTCTTGCCACAATTCACAAAAAAGTTAGGTGAATGGGACAGCCAATCCATCTAGCTGCATCATTTAAAAATACAGTCACAGAAAGCAGGAGCTAAAATGAACATAAATGGAGCTTTGAGGTTTAAGTAAGGGCTGAAAGAAGAAATTGTACATGGATGCCTCATTCTGAGCATGCCTGCTGGCATCTTCCCTATGGTAGCTGTTCTCTCAGTGGATTTCTGTACTTCATTTTCTGGCCACTAAGAAGTATATACAATTATCCTGGAGACGGCTGAAAAGAAGACAAATTCACAATTGTCAACTAATTGTTTTAGAAGCAAGATGAGAACGAGGGTTTTTACACTCTTCCCTTTAAGCTGTATCCCTGGCCGTTTGCTGCCACTTACAGATGAATCAAACCTATTCAAGGTGGGAAATAAGTTTCTTCTTTATGCAGATGATATGTTTTTAATATGTCCAGTCAGGAACAATGCAAAAAAGGAACTAAGAGAGAAATGGTACTTGTATTTAATAATCAGGAAGGATCACTGTGAATTATATCAAAATGAAAACTGTGCTCCTTAGAAGCCAGTGTGTCAATATGGAAGAAGTCCATTTAGCAAGTCAATTGATTTGGTGTCCCAGGATTTTATTTTACTGCTGAGTTGTCCTGTCCAGGACATCAAGAGGCTATGCTGATCACAGCCACACTTTTCACAAGGGCCTCACTGGGTCTTTCTCGACCTGGGGTGGACAGTTGCTGATACCTACCTTGAAAATTTCCTAACCCAAAGTATTTCCTTAGAAAGGACCTGGCACGTGGTAACTCTTCTTATTGACTTTTCGCATTTAGAAACTTCTAAGCTACAGAAACTTCCTGGTATTATCATAGATGTCTGGAGCAGGAAGATGACATCTGAAAATGACATTCAAAATTAGGGGGTCTCAGAGAGATAGGGACATCATCACCATATGGGAAACAGCAGACACATCTAACCATAATAGGAGACTGATTAAAGTTGATAGTTGAGTCACACAATGAATATTATGCAGACATAAAAATGTTATAAAAGAATACCCATATGGGAAAAAAATTCATGATTTACGATTAAGTGGGAAAAAAGCAGGATATCCACCTCGGTGGGGTTCAATGTCCTGCCTAGAGTAATATGACTACTATGGGAAATACCAGGAAAAGAACCAAGACTCGCCCAACCCCAGACCATGTTCATGTATCTATGTCACATTAAGCCCCCAAATTCAAGGTGGGAATCCCCAAATAAGCTACAACCTTCACCAGCCTTGAATTAAATGAAGCCGTAGCATAAATTTCTAAGCAGAGGTTGTAAAAGACTTGGTAAAAATTGTTTTTGGCATCTTAAAAGAATCTATCTAGACAGTATGTGTCGAGGCCTAGAGACTTCCTAACTTGAGAAATTACAGGTTTCCCTTTATTTCTTCAGAAATACACTGTGTGGTACCTTAGAGTGAGCCTCTTTGATGGGACAAAGAGCCCTGGATCGAGTGTTGCTCCTGGATTCTAGGCTGGGATCTGCATGATGGTGTGACCACATGCAGGTCTCTTAAGCATTGGGAGCCTAAATTTTTCTCTATCTCTGAAGCGTAAGGTTGGATATTAGATACTGGATATTCTCTCAACTATCTCTCAGTAAAGATTGAAAAACACAGGCTTTAGACTCAAGCAGACTTGGCTTTGAATCCTCACCAGCACCTCCACTAGGCTACACGGCACCTCTGTGATCGAGAAAAGCTCAAGGCGGATGGAGCCTCTGGGAGAACAGTGTCCCTGCCTGGGGAGGAGGCGGTCACCAGCCAGGTCTCCTGGTTTCCTTAGCAGAGCACAGGCTGGACTCTAGTCCATTAGCTCCCTCCTCACGCGTCTTGGCGTGTTGCTCAGACTGCAAGCTTTTGAAATGGAGACTCCGGGCCCAGTGCAGGCCCACAGGAACTGAAGCTGGGAGTCAAACCGTCTGTAGGAAAGGACAATGGGGCTGGCTAATACTTTAGCAGTCAGCACACACTCACCTGTCGGTGTCTTGCCATGATGCTGTGGCGGCTATAACTGCTAATGAATTGCTGCTGCCCAAGGATCAAAAATAGAATACACACTTTCCCAAAATTTTGATATACTTAGAAGACAAGTCCCACTCAAGGAATGAAACTGAATCTGTTATTATTGCTCCCATAGACTGCGTGCCGCCTACTCCGCGTCTGTTCCTGAACATGTATCATGCGGGAGATAGCAAAGCATTCTGATCAAGAGCCTTTCCTTCTAGGCTTGGCTCACTGTGTGACCCTGGACAAGTCGCTGACCCTCTCTGGGCCTCGTTTCCTCCTGTAAATCATTCAGGGATGGGCTTGAACATCTCTATGGGTCCTAACAGGTTTGGTCTTTACGACTCTATAGCTCCCAGAGATATATAGATATACAGATCTATGTATAGATAGAGATACATAGATCCCACAGTCCAGTGGAGAGTAGAAGCAAAAGGAGCAAAATCAACAACCATGGAGATGGCTTACCAATCACAACTGTGCTTCTTCCATGATAAAGGATAAAGCGGGGGGAGGGTAAGTATTTGGGAATGTATTTCAAGTACCTATAAATGCCTGTTGAACAATCTTACACAACTTATATTACCAGTGACCTTCAGGAACACTTTAAAGCAGCCCTCTCCTAACTGTCACTGGAAAATAAACATATTTCTGCTTTCAACCTCTCCATAACCTCTGGACTAGGCAGTTCTAAAAGTCCCTTTTTGTAGCAGTTTGCAATTCCCATCCACAGTGTATGAGAGTCCCTGTTGCCCCACCTTGTCGTACTTTTCAATTTTCACCATTCTGATAGGTGGGAAATGACACCTTGGTGTTGGCTTTGACTGCCATTTCTCTCATTATGAGCGAGCCAGAGCCTTTTTCCTATGGTTAAGGGCCATCTTTAGATCAGTGCTTTGCTAAATTGTCTGTTCATGGCTTTTTTCCCATTTTTCCGTAAGGTTTTTAGTCATTTAACTCACAATTTAACAGTTCTTTATGTATTAAGTATATTAGCCTTTTGTGGTATAGTGCAAATATTTTCTTCATATTATCAGTTGTCTTTTGACTTTGTTTATGGCCTTTTATAGGGCAATTGATTTTAGTTTCATACAGTCATATTTATCAGTCTTTCATGTATTTATTTTTGCATCTGGAATTTGAGTGATGGTTAGAAAGCATTTTGCAACAATAAAGTTTAAGGGGTACACAGCCACATTTTTTTCTAGCATTTATATGCTTTCATTTTTTTACAGTTATTTGCCTGCTCCATTTGGAGTTTATTCCTGTATACAGTGTGAGATATAAGCTTGATTAAATGATTATAGTAAAAGAGTACAACACACACAATAAAATAAATGTCCTTGAGTATATACCGATATAAATAAATAAGTAAATAAAGAAATGATGGAAAACGGCAGATCCTCTTTACAGCAGAATTAATAAATGGAGAAGGAATGATATACATAGAACATGATCATTGGGAAAACACCACAAAAATAATTGTGGCAGTCAAGAAATACTGATGGGTGGTAAAATCAGTGAGCAAACACATGGTGAAAAACCTCATAGTTACATAAACTCAAAGTATTTCCCCACAGGATACTAATACCAAGAGAAAACTAGTATCTTTACAGTGGAATGACCCAGTGTCCCTGTCTGGACTGAGAGTCCCTATATAAACCCAGTGATCAAAGTTAACATTACCAGTGAGGAGACAGAGTGATATCATGTACCTCTTGATACGATGCACTGGAAACGACATGATATTGCTTTTGTGTTATTCCTGCCAAAAATTCATACTCAGTTTAATTATGAGGAAACTTAAGAAAAACCCATATTGAGGAACATTCTGCAAAAAAACTAACCAGCACTCATCGTAAGTGTCAAGGCCATGAAAGACAAGAAAAGACTGAGGCCTGTCACAGACCAGAAGAGAGTAAGGAAACAGGGCCACTAAATGCTATGTGACATCCTGGATGGGATCCTTGAGCAGCAAAGGGACAACAGGAGGATAACTGGTGAAATGCGAATAAAATCTACAGTTTAGTTAAGACTATTTTATCAACGTTTGTCTCCTCGTTTCAATAATTATGCTATGGTAACACGAGAAGTTAAAATTAGGGGAACCTCACTGAAAGGTATTTGGGAACTCTGTACTAATTTTGCCACTTTTCAATAAGCCTAACATTATTTCAAAATAAAAAGTTTTATAAAGTCCCTCCTTGCCTACTGATCAATTTCATCCAAAGTGAACAACTGAAGGAGGAAAGCAGCTTTCCTCATCTCTGCTTAATGAAAACGTGCCTCTAGGACAACAGAATACCGCTTCTTCTAGAAAGTTTCCTGGATGGGTGTGAGCAAACAAGGAAGCATTGTGGGAACCAGACAAACCAATTCTCCCTCTTTTGCACATCACAGCTATATGATCTCCATCTCTCAGAGCCTTACTTTCTACATCTGTCAAATTAAGGTAACTCCCACCTTGCCATACAATGCAATAAAGATTAAATGGGATACTGTATTGTCATAAGGATTAAATGAGTTAAGGCTGTAAAAAAGTCTCTGACGGTGTCCGACACTGAGTAGATGCTTACTAAGTAATAGCTACTGTTTTCGTTATTTTTATTATCACACTAGTTGACTCAATCTTTCCTCTCAGGGTTAATACATTTAAAATTATTGAAACTATTTCAGTGATCAGACACATCACGATTTTCCTTCTCTATCAGACTAGAGAATACTGGATCCCTGAAGTAGGAAGTAGCCACTCTAGTTTTGTCATAGTCTGTCTTAGTCTGCTCGGGCTACTGTAACAACATATCATAGACTGGTGGCTTAAGCAATAGACATTGCTGGTCCTAGACGCTTGGAAGCCTGGGATCAAGGTCAGATTCTCGTGAGAGCTCTCTTTCTAGCTTGCAGAAAGACGGTTGCCTTCTCACTCTGTCCTCACCTGGCAGAGAGAGAGAGAAAGCTCTGGTCTCTTCCTCTTCTTATAAGGACACTAATCCCATCAAGGGGGCTCCACCCTCATGACCTCATCTAATCCTAATTACCTCCCAAAGCCTCCACCTCCAACACCATTATTTCAAGGATAAGGCTTCAACATATAAATTTTGGGGGAATATAAACATTCAATATATAGAATTGCTGTACTTCTTTAAATTTGAAATACCATTTTCTTTGGTAGATCTGGTTTCAAAATTTAGAAAGTAAAAACATTTTAAACACGTAATTCTTTTACTAGAAAAGCTGACATTATTTCAAGATATTTTCTCTTGTGTTTTCCTATTCATAAAACGTGTATATACAGATACTGTATTATGAATTATACTGCATTAACAGTGTTCTTAGGGTTTTTTTTCACTTAGCATTTGCATCAATATACTCACAAACTTATGTAGGAAGCAGAGGAAATTTAGGGGGGTTAACCATGCATGTTCATCAGAGCATGTACCATAGCACTCACTACCCCTCTAATGTTGGGTAGTCTATGGTTTGCTCTGCCATGATTCTTATAAACAATGTTATAACGTACTGAAACATGCATCAATAAGGATTGCCACCTTGCGAACGTTTCCCTATATCAGTAAATATTCTTTTACAGTACACTTTTTAGCAATTGCATTATATTTCATTACGTGTTCCATTTCCTGAACTAACTTTCTGTTACTGGACAAGAGGCTGTACCTACCATTTTGCTCTGAGAAATGACCCTGCAACAAACTTCCTTGAAAAAATGGCCTCATGTACAGCTTTGATCCCTTATTTCAAATGAACTTCTGGAAGTGGAACTGCTGTATCAAAGGCTTCATGACTTCTTAAGGTGTTGGTACATACTGCCCAGTTGTCCTCAGAAAAGCATATTATCTCACCCATCACGAGAAGGCTATGAAAGTACCTGCTTCCCTCTACCCTTAGCAACGTCATCATGCTTTGAAAAACAGTATCTATTTTAATATGTAGAAAATATTTCACTTTTGTTATCTTTTTTCTTTTATGATAGCTAAACATTTTAGTCTCACTTCAAATGTGAATTACTTGAACTCACGGAAGGGTTTAAAAAATATCATTTAAGTGATGTTACGGAAGTTTGGTGCTTCCTATTTTGATAACAAGCAATATGTGGAAAGGGTAAGAAAGGCATTATTATCCTGATCTCTATTTTTGTAAATGAGGAAGTTGATGTTCATAAAGTCAAAGCGATTTTGCCAAGGTCACTGAAAGATCACAACTCATAGCATTTTTCCCAGTCCCTTTCCAGCTTGAAGTTGCTAAGTAAATCCAGAGAGGGTAAGGACTCTACGCTTTTCCAAGTGCAAATAAGAAGATAACATATATCATACAGCGATGGCGTCAGATCAGCCCTCTCCTCTCCCCTCCCCCTTCTAAGCATTATCTTGGCAAAAGAAAGCAAAGGGAGGAGGCAAATGAGGCAGCTGGGCTTGGGAGGTCTCCCAAGCATAACTAGAACATATTTTATTCGCTTCAGCATTTGGCTCCACAACAGTACTTGGGATGACATTCTGTGAGGTGCCTCGGGGCCAATCACATGGCTTCCCTACCGATGTCCTATCTAGGTTGCTCGAGCCTCCCTGGTCCCAGCATGTCTCCGGTTGGCCTTCTGCATGGAGATCCAAAAAGAAATGGGCCACTCAAGGGACCGCTGCTTTCTCCCACACCACACAGATATGCTCGTTTCTTAATTTTCATTTCTGTGTTTTTAAGAAAGAGGCAAATGCACTAATTCTTTTCAGGCAGTCATAGTTTATTTGATGTCTTTTCCAAAATATTCCTTTACTTCCCTCGCATCAAAAATTCAAAGCTGACCTCTGTGGTAAATAATTCAGCATTCTTTTAAGTGACTTAATCTTAAATAACTACTCATTTTACTCTAGAAGACAGACGATAGATTTTTTACATATGAAGAATATATATGTATTGTATATGTGTATATACATAATATATATATGTCATACACACACATATATATGTCCTATATATACATACACACACACACAATAAATGACCATTTGGATGTATGAATGAAGGCACTAATATAGGTCCAGAAGTAGGGAGGAAGGACGAGCATTCTTTCAGAGACCACTATATGTTAAGTACTATAATCGCATTATCTCATTTAACCTTCAAAGTAACCCTGCAAATGGGACGAGATGATGCTGCGCTGGTCTCTCAGACCAACCGGACATTTTCAATCCTTGGTCAAGGAACTAAGATCCCACATGCTTTGTGGCACAGTCAAAAAAGTAAAACAAACAAACAAACAACAACAAAAAACAAACAAGCAAAAAAAACCAAAAAACAAAGCAAAAAAAACCCCCAAAAAGCAAAGTAAATCCACTTCGGAGTATCTTTTTTTAGTGGAGATGAATAAATCAAACTCATTAAAAGGTATACCCTGGGACTTCCCTGGTGGTCCAGTGGGTAAGACTCTGCATTCCCAATGTAGGGGGCCTGGGTTCGATCTCTGGTCAGGGAACTAGATCCCTCGTGCATGCCACAACTAAGAGTTCACATGCTGCAACTAAAGATGCCGCATGTCGCAATGAAGATTGTATGTGCCGCAACTGACACAGCACAGCCTAAATAAATAAATTAAATTAATATTTTAAAAAAAGGTACGCCCTCAATTCTATCAAATGTCTCAAGTAATTCAGCATTGGAATTACCAGCACTGCCAGGCCAGGGAAGTTTGCAGTGAAGACAAGTAGATCAAATCCCTTAGAAAATTGAGGCCTGAGGTGTATCTCGACTTTTCAGCTGGGGACCTTGGAAGTCCACTTGCTCTCCTCTTCCACGAAGCCCCAGATGACAAATGATTTTTGCACTTGCCAAACGTAACTCCCCAAATCTGTACAGGAGTAAAACTTTTCCCAGCTGTGATTCCTAAAGGGCAGCAATCTTTCCACAGTAGCCACTGTGATGCAGCTGAGGAGACTTTGTCCTGGCCCCAGACCATGTGCTTGTGAGGGTTTTGATGGACCACAGGCCCAGATGGCCAAGCTCAAGTAGGCAGAAGTTTGGCCTGGGACTCCAATGTCCATCATCTCAGGAACTTTCCCTCTCTTTATTCACTAGTTATTTTTAAATTTTTAAACAGCTTTGTTGAGCTACAATCCACATATAACTCACCTTTTAAAGTGAACAATTTGATGGCTTTTAGTACATTCACAGAAGTGTCCAACCAGTACTACAATTAGTTTTACAACATTTTTCATCACCCCAAAAGAAATCCCGTATCCTTTAGCAGTTAATCCATCCCTCATCTCCTCCACATCCCTTCCCATATCTGGGCAACCCCAAATATATTTTCTGTCTCTAAAGATTTGCCTATCCTGGACATTTCATATAAATGGAATAATACAATATTTTTACTGTAACTGTGAAATGTAGTGATTTTAACTTCTTATAAAGAAGGAAATGGGGGCTCAGAGAAATTAAATAATTTGCCCATGGTGACACAAGTACAAAGTGGTGAAGCCAGGAATTCAAACAAGGTGTGCCTGGATCTAAAGCCAAAGCTATGTTTATCTTTCCATTCTATACCTTCCAGAAAGACCTGGTTGTAGCCCTACCTTAGCCATTATTTTGCTTTGTGAAATGGAATAATTCAACACATACTTTCAAATTTGATAGGAAAGCCTTGCTGATTCGTCTGTAGGTATTCAGAGACAGAGAGCTCCTGGTTTGAGCAACAGGAAGGATGAAGGTTCCATTTACTGAAATGGGTAAAAAGTGGAGGGAAAGGTATGTAGAGAGAGGTACATTAAGTAAAGAGCCAAACTAATAATACAGAAAATAAAACCAAGTATTCACATTCTGGGGAATTCCCTGGCTGTCCAGTGGTTGAGACCCCACACTTCAACTGCAGGAGCCCAGGTGCAATCCCTGGTCAGAGAACTAATGTCCCACAAGCCGCGCAGCATGGCCAAAAAAAAAAAATCACATTCTGAAGATCTCCAGAGTGAAACAGTCATAGACTAAAACATGGCGAAGAAGAGAAAAAGGATAATAGAGATGAAAGGCAGAAGGACCTTACGCATCACAGGCATTCCCAACAAGAAACTAGAAGACAACAACGCTTACAAATGTAACTGAGGATAACCTTCCTGAGCTGGAGAAAAAGCTGAGCATATTGATAAAATGGGGTCCTCAAATTCCAGGCAAAACCAGTGAGAAGAGACCCACACCTGGATAAATAGGGTGTGTGTCTGTAGAAGTAAAAGCCCACAAGAATCCAGTCTAGAAAAAAGCGGTCAATTATGAAACAACTCTCAGGCTGCCCTTCTCTGGGGATGTATGTGTTTCTTCCTTCTGCTATATAGTACTGCAGATTTTTTTCTGGGAAAAACTAACACTTTAAAGATGCAAAACGAATAAAAGGACTAGCAACCATTGTTACCATCCTTGAAAACGATGTTGTTTAGCCTGGAGAAGCAGTACAGAGTAATGGAAAAACTATCAATCTAGATGCCCCAAGATGTGCTAGTTGTGAAGACATATGAAATCACTTAACTTCTTTAAGCTTTGGTTCCTTCCTGTTTAATATCGGGATAATTTTAATATCTTCTCATAGCTTTGCAAGAAGGATAAAACATGGGACTTCCCCAGTGGCCCAGTGGCTAAGACTCCGTGCTCCCAATGCAGGGGGGCTGGGTTCAATCCCTGGTCAGGGAACTAGATCCCACATGCCACAACTAAGAGTTCACATGCCACAACAAAGATCCCGCACGCGGCAACGAAGATCCCGTGTGCCGTAACTAAGACCCGGCATAGCCAAATAAATAAATAAATAAACATTTTTTTAAAAGAAATAAAAGAAGGATAAAACGTGATGTTTTTTACTTAGAACTACAAATTCACCAGTAGAATCAGCCTAATGATTTTCACTCTCCTTTCTTAAAGTGGTACTGCTCTGTCCTTCCCTTCTCAGGAGAGATGTGTTACTGAGATAGCATGGCCCATGGAGACATAAAAATTCCCCTTCTTCTTCCTTTTCTCAATGTGGCAACAGCACGCCTACAAGCATCTCTCTTTTGCACCAGGGAGTAAACAACTCTCTTGACAATCTGGGTGCTCCAAAATTTGTTCCCATATTCCTTAGTGAATCATATCACCCCCTCTCTTCAGAGCGAAGCTGATGGGTTTTCCTCCGCATTACTGATGCCTGCTCTATCCTCCATCACCTATTGTGTATTACAGGACCTGGTTCATGCCTGCCCTAATACCTTCATTAAATGGAGCTGACTTCGCATTCAGAACGACAGCAATGTTAAGCTTAAGTTCCACCTTTGCTATTTTCCCCGCAAGGACTGCAACCATCACTGAAATTCTATAATTCAAATTTTCTACACTAAGGTATAAATAATGTGATTGATGTTCAAGTCACATTCTTTGATTTTTGTATTTCACAATTTGGTTCTGGCCTATTTTCTATTTTAGGTATATTTGATTATATCCCAAAGTCCATTTTAATTTCCTTGGTGATTAGGGGTATGGCAATATGATGTCCCAAAAGAGCTTATAATAATGAGAAAATGTTTATGGTAAAGTGAAATTCAAACAAATCAAGATACAATATTGCATTTTATATATGATCTCAACCAGAAAACATATACAGATGATGGGATTGTGATTAAAATGTATACATAGGTAAAAGAAATTGATAATAATTGTAATTCCCACAATGACCAGGTATTGCTTTTATAAGTTAAAAAAATTAAGATATACTGTAGGAGGTAAATATGTAGGCCTCCATCTCTTAAATATAAGAATACTTCAAAAAGGTAAGTATTATTTAAGGTTTTATTTTATTAATTTTATAAGAATTAAAGAGGTTTATTATATAATGATTACATACCAAATATATCAATATAACTTTAAAATTAAGTGATACAAAAATGGCATACTTACAAGGAAAAATCAATAAATCCACAATTATAGCAGAAGAGTTTTAACAAACATCTTGCAGAAAGTGACAAATCAATCAGGCAAAAAATTAATACAGTCACAGAAGATTTGAACTACATAATTAACACGCTTGATCTAATTGAACCATGTGAGCCCTGCACTCAATGATTAGAGAATACACATTCCTTTCAAGCACATGCAGGACATTAAGAAAATCTGATCATATATTAACCATAAAGTAACTCAAAACTTCCAAAGAAATGCTTTAGAAAAGAACACAAGCTCCTTCCAAAATCCCAAGATCCAACAACAAATGATAACAAAGGAAGGGGGAGGGTGACCTACTAGGCTGTGTGTTTGGAAACTGAAAGAGCAATCTAAATAATTCATAGGTCAAAGAATATCTTAATGGGATTTAAAATATGTTGACTAGAGTAAGCATGGTATATTCTTAAAAGGTGAATACTTCAAAAAAATAGCTGCCGTATTAACTCTGCATTCATTGATCTGGATGATTGAGAACTGACTGTGATAGGAGACACCAGTGACTGGTCTCTTGCATCCATGTTAGATTACCTGCCTTGTATTCCTCCAAATACCAAAGAGGACCTTGTGATAAAGTTTCTGTAGAAAATATCACTTGGAATGTTTGAAGACTAGGAGGCATAGTGGAAATAACTGATGAAGAAGATGGGAGATTTCCAAGGCAGGGATGAGACAGGAACAAGAGGAGGAACGGGAAGCAAGACCAATGAATTAGTCTTGGTAGGAAAGGAAAGACCTTCTTCTCTAAGGTGGGAGAGAAGGAAAAAGAAATGATGCATACAGAAAGAACCTAACAAGTTATATAAAAAGGATAATAACCAAACTTTTGGTTACATGGCAATCCTACGGCAAGTCATTTCTCGCCACAGTGTACGTAAAGTCTACTTTCCATATATTTTTTTCCTGCACATTTTTTGGGAGCACACAATACACAACGTTTTTTAAAATGATTGTCCTAAATCTAGCTAAAGTTTAAACTCATCACATTCCCATATTTCCCCTTCTCTCTGCCTCTACTGTCAAGTACCTCTTCTCTTTTATATACTCTTCATCCAAACTAGTTCTTATCTTTTCCTTCCGGGTCCTCGTTTTCTGTAAATCGTTGATTGTATGAACATTTGTAATTCATGCGCTGCTGATGGTGACTTTCTAGAAGTGAAACATATTCAACCACATTCAACCACCCAAGATTATCTCTACCAAGGCCAGCAACCCAAAGATGCTACTTGATCTGGGAGAACAATTCCCACCCCAGCCACATGAGGGAGCATCTGCAATGGTCTTAGAAGGCACATACGTGTGGAACATATATGAAATTCACCAAAACAAGCAAGCTTCCACTTCTTTCCTTCCAAATAAATGGCACGCCCTTCCAACGCAACACTTGGCAAGCTCTCCAGAGACAGTGCTAGCAATTGTAAGTCAGGCATTATTCTGACCACTTCAAACGTATTAAATCATTCTCTCTTCACAAAATCCACATGAGACTGTCATTATCATCCTCCTCACTCTACAGATGAAGAAAAGGGGTACGGATTTACGATATAGAGAGAATAGAGCATAAAAGCAAATTATTTTGGAGTCAAAATAAAGGATTGGTATATCACCTATAATAACTTTCTAAACCCCTCTGGCCTAAATCAGGAATCATCAATCATTGTCTACAGAAGGCCAGATAGTAAATATTTTAGGCATGGGGCCCATATAGCCTTTGTTGCAACCACCCAACGCAGCCACAACATGAGCACGAAAAGAGCCGTAGGCAATACAGAAACAAACAGGTGTGGCTGTACTCAAATTTTATTAATGGACAATGAAATTTAAAGTTCATACAAATTTCACATATCACAGAACATCATCCTTCTTTATACATTTTTCAATCATTTGAAAATGTAAAAAGCATTCTTAGCTTATGGGAATTGTTCTCCCTGATCAAGTAGCATCTTTGAGCCATATAAAATTAGGAAGCAGGCTGGATCTGGCCCATCGGCTGGAATTTGCTAATCCCTGGTCTAAATCAGTAACATATCTGATAACAAATCCACTGCACCATAGTCACAAGAATAAATTAGATTTCAAGTTTAAATTGTAACCAAAAACAAAAAACAAAAAAACCGAAGGCAGAAAGGTAGGCCAACAGAAAGAAAGGAAGAAAAAAAAAGAGAAGAAGATCGGGGCAGGGGAGGGCAGAGAAGAAGGAGGGAGGAGAGAAACCACTATTTCTAAGAATGTATTCTCATAAATGTGTGCAAGATTAATTTGTTCTCAAGGATGTTCATACCTACATGATTGACAATTTAAAAAAAAATGAACAAAACCCAGATGAATAGCATGTGAAGAGATTATACAGTTAATCAATGGACTACTTTACTGAATGCCATTTTGTCAAAGACTAGCATTGGCATCTGATCACGTTCATAAGACAGTAAGGGAAAAAATATGTAACGATCTAATTTTTGCTAAAAAGAATATAGACATAAGAATGAATGAAAAATGTGTATCAAAACGTTAACAATGGATATCTCTAGCTGGTGAGTTAAAAGTGATTTTTTTCTTTGTTTTTCTATATTCTTTGCTTTTAGAATTTTTTACAACGAATACATGCTACTTTCATAATCAAGAGAAAAGAACTTAACCTTCTACCTGCCTCTACCCCAGTGAAGTGGTGCTATAAAACTTCTGAAGAGTTTCTGAATGTTTCTACTGATTTTAAACATTTTGGGCTTAGGACCATGAAGCAAAAAACATTTTGTTTTCCCTGATGGGCTGGTTCTTCTGTCCACGGTGATATCAGTGAACCCACAGAAGACTGTCATACAGCCATACCACGAAGCAGTAGGAAAGCACTACTTAGTGAAATCCACACACAGTGCCTCAAACATCATTTGGACCAGAAATTACTCTGGAAGCCATTTTTAAAAGACTGCTGCAAAGTAAATAATTTGAATATTACAATAGCTTTATAATCTTACGGGGATGTTTTCAGGTCACAGAATATCCAAAAACTGGGCGGGAAAAAGGCCAGATCAACCCCCTCAAAAGCTTTCCCAAATCAATTAATGATACATTCCCAGTCGACTCCATTGATGCTTCACACCAAGAAACTCACAATACTGAATACCTGCCTTACAGCCTCCTTGCAATAAGGCAGGCGCACAAATAAACAAAAAGTATTCAGAGCAACCAGATGATAGAGTATCAAGGAATGAGTACTGTCCTCAAGATATCACTGGTCAAAGATAAAGCTATATTGAAGCAAACTGTCAGCCTGGTATGAAATATTGACAAAGTACTAAGCCCTGAAGTTTGGGGTCCTTATCTAACCTCAAGCTTTGGACTCCAAGACCTCTCACCCACAACTCTCTTCTCTACAACTCACAGGGCTGCAAAGAAGTGCGCCAACCTGAGGCCAGCAAATCTCAATGATTCCTGCATCATATACCCATCATCCTTGATCATTACCCAAGACCATTCCTCATCTACAGGCTCATTCTCACCCCCTGTGCTGCTTCTCCTGCCTCAAGCTTCCACTGCTGCCCTTATCCATAAACCTTCCCATTGTGTGTTCTGATTCTGTAAGACAATGGAAGAGGAATACCTCTATTTCCTGAACTTTGACAGAATGCTCCTCCAACTCCTACCTTTACTGGAACCTAACTATCTTCTGATGATACTGCCTTCCCAGCAGGTTTTCGAGTGAAGTCTGGTTACTCTTCATATCTCACAAAACAGGAATATTAGAGATCTGGCCCTGTTGTTTACTAAGCCAACACCATGTTCATTAAAGCTGAATTCTCATATGACAACCCCTGGCCTCTTGAAATGCTTGACTCTTAGCTATCCACCTCTCTATGCCTCCTAGTAACTCTTCACATTTATGACCTATTGAAGATGGTTTTAGTTCATAGTTTACCACCTCCTTCTCCACCCCAAGTCCTGCCATCAACCTCGGAGAGTACTGCATTTCCTTCATGTCTAGCAGACTTCTTTCTTCACTTCTGTCCCTACCGTGCCTGGATCTGATGGTTACAAATCCAAGCTATTTGCCCTCCAGCTCCATCAGATTCTCTCCACCACTGTCCTTCTGACACCATCCCTAATTCCAATATTACAATCTACCCTTTATGATTCACCCAGCAAGAGAAAGTCATGCAAACCGGGCAGTTTAACAACATTACAAACTCATGATCTCCAACCTTTGCTGGAGTCTCAGCAACACCGCTTTATACTTTCATTCAGTCCATAATCTGCTCTCCTCAATGACCATGTTCATTAAGACTTCACTACCTTGCTCAAAAGCCCCCGCCTCTTCCAATTTCAATCTTTGGCTTGCCGGCCTGTCTCACTAACACAACTGAGGCTTTCGGCTATAGTCTCCTTAACTTTCTCCACCTCCACCATAAATATTTACAAATCACATCCTTCCTAATTTTCTTCCCTCACCCAGTTCAAGGGCAACCCTTCCCCCTGTGCCTTGGTCCACATCCTGTCCTCTCATCTCTGGGACACTGGCCTTCAAGTTACCTCCTAGGTCTCAAACCATTCTCTCCATACAGGCCCTTTCCTTTCAAGCTATAGTTATGCTAGAGTCTTTCCATGGCTTAAAATTTTTGAAAATAACCCCCTGTAAAGATGTGTCCCTAAGAAACCACTCCCTTCTCCCCTCCTTGCCCCATCAAAACCATCAGAACTACCAAATTATTCACGAACGGTCTCCTTTTCCTTCACTTCCTACTGAGCCCTCATTCATCTGCTTCTTGCCCTTCCCACTTCACAGACGGGGCTCTTGGGAAGGTCAGCATTAACCTCCCAAATGGAAAA
This sequence comes from Hippopotamus amphibius kiboko, assembly GCF_030028045.1. NCBI lineage: Eukaryota > Metazoa > Chordata > Mammalia > Artiodactyla > Hippopotamidae > Hippopotamus > Hippopotamus amphibius. The sequence continues at coordinate 15,050,216 of NC_080203.1, read as the reverse complement.
TCCTGGGGCTCTTCGCAGGTTTTATCTTTTTGGACCTCTCTCGTACATCACACAGTGTTGAAACACTTGCTCCATCTTGAAATTTCCTCCTCCTTTGGCATCTATGACAACGCATTCTGCTTCTACTCCCTCTGACTCATGGCCTCCTTGTAATGTCTGCCACAGAATTCAGGACTGGCCCCGACATGTGTAGACTCAATGGTACTCATTGGATTCCAATTCTCATTGCCCCAACTTCCCAGCCTTCACACCACTTCACCAGTGACACGCCCTTGTTATAACTGTCAATGCCTAATTTAGATTTTTAGCAATGATATATATCTTTCAAAAGATGATGGCCTTATCATCTTTAGGTCACATTATATGATACAATTTTATTTATGAAAACATTCATATATTTCCCCCTAAAGTAAGGAGAGCCATAGCATGGGTTAGCAGAAAGGGTCTTGCTTTAATCATTTAAAAATGAGAATAGGAACATTACCCTCAAAATACTATGAGAATTAAATGAGATAAAGGGGCTGGAGAGACCAGAACTCTGCCCAGTACACAGCAAGTCACATGATAAATGTTTGTTGCATCCAAATCTAAAGTCATTGAGTGTCCTTGGCCATTAAACAACTGGTCAGCTGCAAAAACACACAGTTAGTCTAGACAAGTAAAGCATCAAACAAACTGTCTGATGTACTCAGATCAAGGCCAGAGATTAGTGTCCCCTGGCGTGTGTACCCAAGTATGCACGTGACGACACGGCAGTCCACCGTTTCTGGTGGCAGGCCCACAGTGGTGGCCTCCATTCCTCTCTCCATGATTCCTGCCAGCAGTATGATGAGAACCAGTAGCAGCGAAGAGCTGGGAGAGCTGGAGCCTGAACTCCCGTGGCTGGGAGGCAAGGCAGGCAAGGGACACATTTGCTGCTGCTCCAACCAGCGTGCTGTCAACATTCTCCTCCCCCAGCTGTGACCCGGTGCACCTTGGCACATCTCTTTATAAAGCTGCCAAACACCAGCATCAAGAAAACCAGTGGCAGATGGAGTGGAATTTGATTTCTGTAAGCAGTCATTGTGGCATTACGCAGCCAGTCTTTGAGAGCTTTGCGCCACCCCCCTCGCCGCAAGATTAATGAGGTCACCATGGGAGTTTGTGAATAGACGCGGGAGGTGAAACTGCCACATTTCTTTAGCTCCTCGTTTTTGGCTGTCAAGTGAAATTACCCAGTGTGGCTTTAGTAGTGCCCAAGGCAATCACGAATTTAGCACACATTACACATATCCATTGCATCTCTTCTACCATGCCCCTTATTCAAAGTGGCATTTGATTGTATTGGGAAAATATTTGTTCTTATGTAAGCTTCCTTAGACCTTATAAAATGTACTGTCGCTACAATCTAACTGATACAGAGATGTTTACAAACTGTGATACTGATCTTTTTTAATTCGAGAGTGGCATTAATATATAACCCTTTTCCATCATAGGAAAAGCTTTTTTTCTTTATACTTCCCTAAAAATATGTTTAAAAACTTCCCTACATAGTGAATACACAATAAGATGTAGGAAACTTTTAGTCCAAAGCAATACAACCTGTCACATAGTACCTTTCTTGAGTCCTAAAGACTCATTTGTAAGTCAAGTGTCTCAAGCCATTCATCTGCCTGAATATAATCTCATTCACACTCTGTGGTTGCTGCATGGATTCAGTTTACATCCAAAGGAACACACTGATGATGACATTTAAAACACAGGATGCCAATTAACATCTGTGCTTCTTTTGTTCAAAGCACAGACAGTTTATTTCAAGTCAAGTTTTCACTCAACACTGACAGGTCGTAAAGAGAGATACATCTTTCAACATGCTAAACAAAAGGCCAAGGGCCTTTTGTACCCTTTCTTTAATGTCACTGTAAATAAAGAGGCATAAAAATGCAGACAGACAAGGAGTGAAAGGACAATGCAGGACTCAGAGAGGAAGAACTCAGGAACCAACATGCCTCTATTCTTCCAGGCCAGTCATTTCTTCTCCAATTTTTGAAACATCAGGAAGTGTCACAACACAGTACATGCAGATACATTTTCTCAGCAAATTGACTTGTTTCTACACGCTTTCAAAACAATGGACAAAAGGCAGACAATAACCATCACATAGAACGCTTCCACCCAGAGGTCATGGGTCCCTCCAATTTTATTTGATGAGGGGTGAGCAAGTTAATACACATACTGCCACCCAAATACATCATGCAAAGCTGAGATCACAATGCATCCAGAGCTATTTTTAATCTGCATTATCCTATAGTTTCCACATCACTAAATAGCTTTATAAGCATAATTTTTAATATGTGTATATAAAACTCCACCATATGGATAAATGAAGTTAAAAATAAGGTTTTAAAAAAACAATTGCATTCAATTTACTTTTGAGTTGGCTAGGGAGATTGGAAGCGTGGCTGTGGTTAAAGCAGTCACATAAACAAATATAGTAATCCCTGACATTTTTTTTCCTTTGGTAATCGTACAGAATGCCTTGGGAATCACTGGCATTGAGGCAAAAGAGCAATCAGATATATGTGCTATGAGAAAGACGAAGATTGAATGATGACAGCCCAGATCTCTTGTCATTCCCTCTCTCTTTATAGGTCCTGAGACGGTCCCTGCTATGTTTAGATTAAAGCTGAAGTGTGTGTGTGTGTGTGTGTGTGTGTTGCCAGTAGGAGGGGTGTGATCATGGAGTACTCTGATCAAAGAAGTTCTGCTTTAATCTGTTTTATAAACACTGGGCTCATGGATAGCATTTTTTGAGTAAAAGAAGGTTCTGCTGCCAAACACATACAACAAACATACACACACACATACACACACGCATACATAAAATATCAATAACATAAAAATTTGAAAAGCCCTGGTGTATGAGAAAGAATCCAGTATTGGAGCCTGTGGACTGGGTTCACATCCTAGCTCAATCATGTTAGCAGCTCTATGACCTTAAGGAAATCACTGCGTCTTTCCAAGTCTGAAATTTCCTGATCTGTAAAGTGGAAACAAAATATCCACCTCACAGGATGAGCACATGCATTAATGAGTAATATGCAAGAGAACACATACCGGAGCACTAGGTACCTAGTGCAGAGTTGGTACTTCATATACATTAGCTGGGGCTGAATTTACATGCTTAGTGGTCCCAGAAAAGATGAAATGATAAGAACATCACCATGAAGTCAACTTGTCAGATTCAGACCACATATAATACTACACATAATCTTAAATACCATCAACCAATTAGCTCAAAAGTTTAGACAAGGGTTGGGCAAACTTCTTCTGCAAAGGTCAGATAGTAAATATTTCTAGCTTTGCCCATCATACCATCTGTCACAACTATTCGACTGCGCCATCATAGTGAAAACCAGCAATACATTATATGTAAACAAATGGGCAAGTTCCAATAAAACTTTCCTTAGAAAAATTGTTAGTGGTATGCTGGCAGGCTCTGCTTTGCCAACCTGGTTTTGACAAGTGCATACGGTGAGCCTGGCAAGGAATCTGGGGAAACAATAGCACAAAATCATCTAAAGAACTTGTCTTACGAATAAGAAAGGGATGAACCTGGATACCAAGGAGTCCGGTGAGAGGGATATAAGTTGTATTCTTGCCCCAGTGATCTTAACCCAATAACAACTGAATTTCTAGATGAGGGTTAAGGCTTATCAACTTGAGTCAATGGCAATCAGCGTGGACCCACACTCTTAATAGGAAGCCACAGGTCCGCCAACAATCCTACCAGATACTCTGCTGGCAGCTACATGCAATTCACCAAGGTTTGTGCCTGTGTGTGCCTGCCCACCCCTGTGTGTGACTTAGGCATCCTTTTCCGTTATCTATTGCTGTTAAAGAAAAAAAAAAAAAAAACCTAGTGGCTCCAAACAACAATTTACTACATTATCTCACAGTTCTGTGTGATTGACTGAGCTAAGCAAGTTCTTACTTGGGGTCTCTGCAGCAGCTACGGTCAGACGGAGGCTGATTCCTCCAAAGTTTCATATGGGCTGGATGTCCAAATGGCTTTTTCACTCACATCTCTGGCACCTCAGCTGGGATGGCTGGAGCAGTTGGAGGCTGGCCAGACATCTCTTCCTCTCCCTCAACATGGACTCAATATCTGAGCTTCCTCCAGCATGAGGAACTAGAGTAGTTGGGTTTCTTACCTGGTACCTAGGTTCTCCCAGAATAAGCACTGCAAGAGACTCAGACCAACATTGCTCCAAGGGTTTTTATGATCTACACTCGAGAGTCATCAGTGTCACTTCCACCACATTCTAATGGGCAAAGGCCAGCCCAGGTTCAAAGGGAGGGCCTACATACGAGGAAGCATTGTTCATTTGGATGCCATCTTTGGCAACTAGCTGTCACGGGCATGTCAAAAGGTATCAACTTAGAGGACCAAGTTTTTGGAACTGTACATGGCTGACTTTTTAAACGTCTAAAGTCAAATCAGGTCACAAACCCTAAGCTTAAACGACCTCCTCATAAATGTGTGTTTCTATAGACTGTTTGGCTACAGATACAACATGTCAGAAGTTTTGGTTAAAGTCTCCTCACCTCCCTAAGGGACACGCAGAGCCACTTTACAATAAAGATGTAAAATGTCTTCAAAGAAGCTGAAGATAGTTTAAAGACATTTTTAAAAGCTGACCTTTGGGGTGAAAAGCAATCATTGCTCAAGATTCTAGTCATAAAGCCTGTTTGAGGGTAAATCCAAAGCAAGAGGATAACAGTTCCTAGATTACTCAACAGAATTAGTGGAAAAGATAAACCAGAATCACAAGAGACCTGACAAAACACCTAATTCAACTTCCCACACAAGGAAGGTGCCCTTTCCGCAATGTTTTAGGGAACTAATCTTGGACCAACTACTCTATTCCATGAAAAAATGATTTGCATGCATTATTTCATGAACTCTTCACAACAGCCCTATGAGGTCATTATAAAGAAGGCAGTAGCATTGTTCCCATTTTACAGATAAGGAAAGTGAGGCTCAGATAAGTTAAGTGATTTGCCCAAGGAGACACATAGGAATTGGCAATAGTAGGATACAAAGCCCACTGTGGCTGATGTCAAGTCTTCCACTGTGCCACCCCGCCCATCTGGCCGGCCAGCATCTGTACATGTGAACTAATCAACCACTGTCTCATGAAATGGCCAGTTCCAATATCAGGCAGTTCTAATGATCAGGGGGGAAAAGCCATGCTTCCTTAGTGAACATACCCCAACAGTTTCTGTGGTCCATCAAGAGAAGGATTCCCTTTCTTGCAGGGATTCTTAGTTTCAGAGGGCATGGCTGGGTTTCAGTGGCGCCATAATTCCCCGAAAGAATATGTAAACCACACTGTTTAGAAGGCATTTTTCATGGCAGAGAGTCTACAACTTTGATCAGATTCTCAAAAAAGACGACACAAAAATTTAGGAGCAACCAATCTATAAAGAAAGCAGAGCTGCGTCCAATGGGAGCTCATGAGTTGTCTAGTCGTAAAGACCCTGCTCTTCACAAGTTCACATTCCACTTGGAGAGACAGAAAATGCAGCTGTGCAACCAGAGCAGGTACAAAATAATATAATTCACAATCAGTAGGTGCCTACCCTCGTATGCATATGTACCAGGGCTGAGCAAATGCTTCCCCCACAAATTATTTTGGCCACCAAATCATTTATTTAAATGAAATCACATGCTGATGTCAAACACAAGATGCAGATAAAAAGAGAACTTCTCTGGTCAAAGGAACGATAGGTTCCCCACAGCCTTGTCCGTTCATAGGTACCCATCTCCATACAACTTCTTCCCCATGAAGCCCTGGATAATCCTCCAGAATATACCTATAGGGTCTTTGAAGCAGAGTTTGAAAACCAAGTATAGATCTGAGGATGGTCTCTGAGAGCCCATTTCTTTCTGTACTTCCCTGTAGCCCTAGGTCTCTGTGTTGTACCTAATTACCAAATAAACTTATCATGTGTTCCTAGCTAGGCTACACCAGAAGTTGTTGGGAACTGAGAGTGAATGAGTAAAAGACATTTCAAGAAGGAAAGAGAAGAACCCTCAAAGCCACAGACAAAGGACAACTTGGCTTAGACATCGGGAGGCATAGGTAGGAAGGAAGACATCAGCCAAGCTACCAATGAGCCTAAGGAGTTTAGATATATCGCAGCAGCAAGTGGGAGCTCATGTCTGCACGTTGCCACTCGCCGCTTCCCACTCTGCTGTGGTCTGAAAGACAGAGGAGCCATGACAACAGGGATGGACGGATGTTTCTTTACTTGTATCTCTACCACCTTCCTGCCTCCACTCAATAACCTTGCAGTCTCAGGAGGCAGACCGCATCCATGTCAAAAGAACAGAGGACTTCAATGGACTTTTTTGAATTTTGTGGTGCCGAGGAAGAATCGGGCTTATTTACCAGCTCTCCTTTCCTAGCCTTGTGAAATAATTAGAAGACCAGAGCCAGAGTATCTGATTATACTCGGAAAGAAATGCGGTTGATATTCAGGGGCTAATTTGGAGAGATTTGTGGGCCTTCGTTTTCCCCACAGCTCTGTAGGGAAACTTCCAGTTTGCATATGGATTACATCAAAGCAGAGCAAAATTGGAGGCTCTGGCAGCTACTGTTTTATTAAACAAATCAATATTATTTGGAAAGGTAAGTTACATGACATTCTTTTTTCTGTATCATTTGAAGAAGGGTACTGTGTAAATAAGTAACGTTAATAATTAATAATAATAATGTTTAAATTCACGCACAAACTATGAGAAAGGGAAAAGCGAGAACATTCAGACTTATTCACCCCAATGGGGGCATATCTTTCTTGGATATTTGAATTTAACAAATCTTTATCAATCACCTACTCGCTATGAGATAACTTTCACCAGAGGTCATGAGGCTTACATCACTGTCCCATTTTAGAGACGAGGAGATCAAGGCTAAGAGTGATCAACCAACTTACCCAAAGGAACACTGGTCGGAAACAGAAAGGTAAGAAATTTTGATTCCAAGTTTAAAGCACCTTCCAATACACACATCCGCTTTCTCACAGGGAAATACACTAAATCTTATTGGCAAAAAAAAGTCATGTAAACGCACAAGGCATTTCATGACACCCACTCCTGTGCTTCTACCTGCAACTGTCATATTTCAGGCACCATCCACTTCATGACCAAGTGACTGCAGCACAGGGCAAAGCTCCAGAAGCCCCTTCAGGTTGTTGAAATAGGCAGTCATCTCAGAAACAGTCAAGCTCCTGACTGATATGACCTTTTCTTGCATACAGCAAGTGTTAACTAAAAGTGAAAATTAGTTCAGAAGAGCTGATTTCTCTCCATTGCTGCATGTCTTACTATCCCTCACAAAATGTCTTCAGGGCAGGGGAAGGAATGTCCAGCTACAGAGTCCATACCCTATCTGAGCACTGTCTTCTCTCCCTGAACAATCATGGCTATCCTGCTCCCAAAATGACTCCTATCAGCATTATCGATATTTACCAAGTGCCTTTCAAACATGGAAGTACACACTTTATGATCACAGTAGCAAATCCCATGTATTGAGTACTTACTCTATGCTAGCCACTGTGGTAAGTGCTACAAATTCAGTGGCAAAGACAGCGTCCTGGAGCCTACATTCTAGGAGGGGAGACAGAGGTTAATCGGGTAATCACCATTCAGTGGGAGAAGTGGCCCAACAGGAAAAGCAGCTCCAGCAGGGAAACAAGTCTGGACACTCAGGGAGAATCTCCAGTAGGAAGAAACATCTAAGTTGAAACATGGAAAGAGTGAAGGGGAGTTAGCTGGGTGAATGGGGGAAGGAGGGAGAGAATATGATCCTGACCGAGGGAACAGTATGTGTGAAGGACCAGAGGCAAGAGAATGTTCTAGAAACTGAAAGAAGTACAATATGACTAAAGTTGGCAGGGCAGGGAGCAGGAGATGGTTTGAGAGCTGAAGAGGTAAACAGGGGCCCATTCTTAAAAGGCCTTGTAGGCCATGGTTTCTGGAGTACACTGAGAGCCAATGGCACTAGAGCCAATGGCTTATTCTTTGGTCACCATGATTAGTGGCAGCAAATGCAGAATTTCAAGTGCCTTGAAGACAGGGCTTATTTTTCCCAAATACTTGCTTTGTTGATTTTTGTACTCCTTCTATTTATTCTGCTTAAAGAAAAGTCCTTTGAGGATAGATTGGTTTTCTGGAAAAATATCAATGTTTTTGTCATGTTGTGCATGCGTGGGGGGTGGAATTAAAAATTATTTCTTTTTTTTTAAGATTTATTTTCTTATCTATTTATTTATGGCTGCATTGGGTCTTCGTTGCTGTGCACAGGCTTCCTCTAGTTGCAGAGAACGGGGGCTACTCTTTGTTGTGGTGCACGGGCTTCTCATTGTGGTGGCTTCTCTTGTTGTGGAGCATGGGCTCTAGGCGTGTGGGCTTCAGTAGTTGTGGCACGCAGTCTCAGTAGTTGTGGCACACAGGCTTAGTTGCTCGGAGGCATGCCCACATGATCTTCCCTGCCCAGGGATCAAACCCGTGTCCCCTGCATTGGTAAGTGGATTCTCAACCACTGTGCTACCAGGGAAGCCCCTAAAAATTATTTCTTAAATTTACTTGTTTCAATGTTTTAAAAGATTGCTATCACCCCTCTTTTCACTTAAAAAGTAAAAGATGTATGGGCATGTTTTTATAATAACATCACCAAGGACAATGTATGCTATTATCTCTGCATCAAGAATGGCCTGTGCAGTGCCATTTGTGGTATCTAATGTGTGAAAATATCCCATGGCAGTGAACAGACCCATTATAAACACTGTATGGCACTCGTTTGTCTTCCCATCATCTCTCCACCTACCAATCCATCTTTTGCCTCATTTCAAAGATCATTCAAAACAGCCCCAATGAATACAGAATGGCAATGTGATTTTTAAAAACAGGTAAAGAAATTAAGAGGAAGGGTAAATCAAAATGTGTCACTAAGATCAAATCTAGATCAGAATTGCACTCAGAACTGCACATGATGAAGTGCTATTTAGATGTTAAAAAAATGACCCAAACTAGGGACTTCCCTGGTGGTCCAGCAGTGAAGACGCCACACTTCCAACGCAGAGGGTGAGGGGTCGATTCCTGGTCAGGGAACTAAAATCCAACATGTCATGCAGCACTGCCAAGAAAAATTTTTTTAAATAAAATGACCCAAACTAGATTTTGAGCTTTCCAGTGGCCAGAGCAAAGAGACCCACTCACTTGTGACAGTGACCCTCAACCTTGGCTGCTCAGAATCACTAGAGGGAGGGAGGAGGGCTTTTGGAAAATTATCCTCACTCTAGAACAATTAAATTCCTCAGAGTGGGGCCGTGCAAGGATATGTCTAATATGTAGCTATGGTTGTGTTATTCCGTGGATCTGACCATTGAGTAACAAAATTCCAAATGTCCCTCAATTAGAAAACCCATTAGTTGTTCATAAGAAACACAGCTTTTCCTGGCAGTGAGGATGAAGAGAATGTCCTCCCTCCCATGGGTTCTTCTAAAGGGTAGAGAATGGGATACAGAGGACAGTGCTTCCAACACCATCCCTCCCGTCAACACAACGACAGGCTTCTGAAGAAGCGTTCGGGTAGAGACCTCCACGGGCTGTCCAGTGCCTAGTGCTGAAGTACAATTCAAAGAAGGTGAGCTTACGAGGCTTGAGGTGTATTTCAGGGACACAGTTCTCTGACATACTCACTTCATTCAGAAAAGTCATTTCTAGAGGAACAGACAGAAAAAAATATAGTTTCTTCACCCACTACCCCCAAAAGAGAAGCCCTTTTGAAACTCAGGCACACTTCTTAGCAGCCAGGCAAAGCAACAGTTCAATGTGCAGTAATTTCAGATGATATATTTAAGGCATTAGAGATATAAAATGTCCTTCATTTGCCAAGGGACCAGTAAGTAAACCTTCAAAGTCATTTTTATGTCCAGCAAATACTTAAGGATCACAGAGAAATTCACTAGTGATCTGTGGAATAATAGCACACCTGACCTATGAAATAGGGGAAGATTTGAGAATTCTATTGATTTTGACCTTTACCAATGCAACAGAAACACCCTGGCTTCACAAATATGTTTAAGCCACCTGGGTGATGGCGCTCCAATTCTTGTAATCCACTTTAAAAACCAAATAACAGCCCAGATGCTGTCATATGCACGACATTCTGCTGCTTCTCACAGCCACCCTCTGCTTGGAAGCTGGAAGGTCAGGCCTCGGGGGGGCAGGGGGTCCTCCCAAAAGTCTGCTTTTACTCTCTTTCCCTGAGTTCCATGGGTTTGATCACCCCAGAATCTTTGTTTCTTCTTATCTTCTACAGTGGCAATTTGCAGAATGTTCCACTAGTATTTTCAAACATCTCTTTGAGCCCAAGGATCACGTATGCACATGTATGTGTGAAATCTAACCTAGAAATCAAATATTTTTTAAAGAGATACATGTAGAACTTCTCTGGCTGAAGGAACTCCATCATCCCATCATCTCCTGTGAAAAAAAAACCTTACGTCTCTGGGGGCTCAGCTTGAAACCACTGCCTTGCAACAAGCGTGGGTTTGGATGAAGATTGATGCCCTGAAACTGAAGGCAGACTCAGATCCCATGGCAGAACATGTTAGCTCTAACAAAGGCAGCTCTTCTACCATCTTTGGATGGGTTTGCCACTTTACTCTTCCCCACATATTTGTCCCCTAACTCCTTGTGACCTGGCTTCCTCCGGCCACCTCTCTACAGTAGGAAGTTTAGTGTTGAGTGAAAAGGACACTGGACCTGTGTTCTATCTCCAGCTGCCTCCTTTACAAGCCTCTTCAAATCTCCAACCCTCATTTTCCACTCTTTCCTCAAGAATTGCTGTGGGTATTAAAGGAGGTAACGTTCATGAACCTCCTTGCAGATCTGAAAAATACTATAGAAATAGAAGGTTATGCTATTCGTTTCCCATCACTGATGTTAAAAAAAGAAAACAAAACAAAAAAAACAACCATAAACTTAGTGTCTGAAAAAAACACACATTTCATCTCTTACAATTCTGGAAGTCAAAACTCCAAAACAGGACTCATTGGGCTAAAATTCAGGTGTCAGCAGGGCTATGTTCCTTCTGGAAATTCAAAGGGAGAATTTGCTTCCTTGACTCTCCCAGCTTCTAGAGGCGGCCGGCATTCCTTGGCTCGTGGCTGCACATCACACTGACCTCCGCTTCAGTTTCCACATCTCCTTCCCTGACTCTCCTGCCCACACTATTTCCTTATAAAGATCCTTCTGATTACATTGGGCCCACTCGGATAATCATCTTCCCATCTCAAAATCTTTAACTTAATCACACCAGCAAAATCCCTTTACCATGTAAGGTAATATATGCATATGTTCCTGGGTTACGTGGTAGACCTGGGGAAGGGGGGCACTATGCAGCCTTGCACAGTTACGATAGATACTTATCTTTGCAGATCTATGCTCCATCCCTCTCCACCCTGCTCTGTGCTCCAGCAGGCCGACCTCTATGGACTATAACCAATCCAGTTCCCTTCCCCTCTGGATTCCACTTGGGTTTGGCCAATAGGAGGCACTGGCAAGACAGTGAATGAAGGGTGAGGGGTATGTGTCCCCACGGCCAGGTTCCTTGGTCTAGGCTACAGGTTGATGCCCTCTGTGTTCCTCCACCAAAGACCACAGCTCTGTCCAAACAGCTGCTGACCTCTCCAGGCTCTGTGACCACCCCCTCCCCTAGCTTCATTAGGACAGGGGTGAGAATAACTCCCAGCTGCTGTTTGCCCTGGACTCCACCCCCTTCCTTGTTGGTTTCCTTTAACCATTAACCCTAAACACTGACCACAGCTTTGTAAATAATCCGTTCATTAAATTATCCTCTAATTACTTCCTTGGGTGTATCAACTGTTTCCTGCTGGAACCCTAACTGATAAAAATACCAAAATTACTTTTAGAAAGCTTACCAGAATCACCTTCTATAAACCTTCTTGCCTGCCCTCACTGCCTTCACCTCTCTAGAATATTTGATGACGTCAACAGCTCTTCCTTACTTTTCTAAATACAGTATAAGGATATTCTTTCAAAATAATCAGGACATCGGGCTTCTTTCAGCTCTTCAAACAGGCCAAACTTTACCCACACCTTTCTACATGCTGTTCCCTCTGGCCGTAATGCTTTTCCCATTGCTAGTTCCTTCTCAGCATTGAGATCTCGGTTTAGATGTCATCTCTTAAAGGAAGTCCTCCCTGATCCTTCAATTTAAAAGTAAGTAACTATTAGTCACTATAATAGCACTCTGTTTCCTTCATAACATTTTCACCATCTGTGCTTAATTAATTAATTAGTCTCCAGGAGAGCAAGGGATGTCTATCTTGTTCTCCACTGTACCCCCAGCAGTGAGCACAAGACCTTACAAAACATCTGTTAGTGAAAAAGACAGAAGAGCAGAAGAATATGTTCCACATAGTGTCGTTAAATTTATTTATTTATTTATTGGCTGCATTGGGTCTTCGCTGCTGCACGTGGGCTTTCTCTAGTTGCGGCGAGTGGGGGCTACTCTTTGTTGTGGTGCATGGGCTTCTCAGTGCAGTGGCTTCTCTCATTGCAGAGCACGGGCTCTAGGAGCACAGGCTTCAGTAGTTGTGGCATGTGGGCTCAGTAGTTGTGGTGCAGGGGCTTAGTTGCTCCATGGCATGTGGGATCTTCTCAGACCAGGGCTCGAATCCATGTCCCCTGCATTGGCAGGCGGATTCTTAACCACTGCGCCACCAGGGAAGTCCCTAAAATTTTTATCTCACTTAATCCGTAGAACAATCATGTGGATAAGCAGATATTAAATTCCATTTTGCAGAAAAAGAAGCCAATGTTCGGTTAAAGTAACTTGCAAGCTAGTAAGCTTGCAACAGAGATTTGAAACCAGGCATCCTTTACTCTGTGGCTCTTTCTAGTAATACCTAACGTTTACTGAGCACTTACTTTATGCCAGGCCTGTATGAAGTGCTTTATAGACATTCTCTCATTTTAATGCTCACAACAACCCAGGAAAGAGCTAATCATTATCCTTAATTAACAACAAGGAAAGTAAGGCTCAGAGAGGTGGAATGACTTACGGGAGGTCACACAGCTAGGAAGCACTGGAGTTGAGATGAGTCCAGTTGAGTCTGACTCCAAAGCCCTTTCCTTTGCACCAAAAAGAGCTAGTGCCCATAGAACAAAGTCAAAAAACCTAACACTTAGAATAAGATGAGGTTTACCTAGAAATGACTTATTCCATTATTTCCCAGACAGGATGCAAGAGGAAGTGCTAGGCTTATTCTTGGGAAGAACAGCTTGCTGTAACCAGAGGAGAGAGAAGGCAGAGATTTTCAACTCCTATTTCAGTACATTCTCCATCAAAGGTAATGAGCCGACCATTGGAAAAGGCAACACAAAGGTAATTCATAGGAGAAAGGGAGGGGCAGGGCCAAGCCAGGCAAGGAGCCTGGAGAAGCAGCCATGGCTATCCTAAGGGATTTCAACTGAACTGGGATAGAAGCTTCATGAAAGCAGGGATGTTGTTTTGTTCACCCTGTACCCCTAGAACGTCACAGTCACATCACAGGCACTACATCCATGTTTTAGGAATGAATTAAGCGAGTCTCCTGACCCACTTAGATGGTATCGGAGGCACAGAGAGCACGTGTAGATTCGATTTCTCAGTGACTCCTTGTAATTTGAGGGAAGGAGGAGAACGTGAGCCATGTCCGAAGACTAGGGATGGGCCAACAATTTTCCAAAAGGTTGACTATTTAAATTTTCAAGCAAATGAAATAAGATCAATGGGATACTTTCCCACAGCAGTTTGTTTAACAGGGTGGCTTGGGAGAACTTTTCCGTGAGGAACCCTAGTGTTTACCATCATCTTTTGTTATATTAATTAAACATGTACTGTGTGCTGGGGCTGTACGAGGTGTTTCAAGTGCTTTATCCCATTTCATCCTCATAAAAGCCCTATAAAGTAAGTACTCTCATTATTCTCTTTCCTCCAGTGAGGAAAGTGAGGCACAGGGAAGTCGAGAACCATGTCCAGGTCTAACTCCAAAGTCCAGCCACAAAATAGCCCCATCTCATCACTGTAGTAAATAAACCTGCCAAGGCAGTTGGAGACACTCTCCAGTCATATGGGTTAACTAAGAGATTCACAAAATAAGGAATTCAGGTCTCTGAAGCATTACTTGCGTGAGGGGCTGGGAATTTAGAAATGGAGGGTAAGAGAGATGTTCTGCAGCTAAGAAGAGGGTGTAGATTAGATTGGCAACATCAAAGGACGCTTAAGAACCAAAATCCTTGGAGGGGGTTGGAAGATGGGGAGGGGAGATCAAGGCTTGACTAAGAAAACAGAAGCTCAGACAACCTTCAGTAGACTAATACAATGTGTATGCTGACACAACAAAGATTTCTTTTAAATCTCCTATACGTGGAATAGAATGAGCAGATCTATTTTCTATTATAACACATTTAAATGAATAGGATAGCACTCCTGAGAGGATTAGCTAGGATTAGAATGTGTATACAAAAGCACTGATGCTCATAAACAGTGAGCTAGTTGGAACAAGAACTTCAATCTGAGTCTCTTCTGCAGGATGAACTTCTCCCACTGACACCTAAAATTATATTCTGGACGACTTTCCTTTTGTTTTTTAATTAATTACATGTATTCATCCATTTAACTCACATTTACTAAGCACTTAGTGTATTTTCAGCACTGTGGTTGGCCACCTCTGAGCTTTGCTCTTCAAACTAAACCCCAATACTTTAATACAACTCAGTTGCTTGGATAACTTTGATTCTGTGTTCTAGTTGCAATCATGGCTCCTAATTTTTCAGGTAACCCTAATGGGTATTTTTGAATTATACTAACCACACCAACTTGGATTTTTAATTTAATGTGAAAGCAGGCATTTGAACAAAATGTTACTAACTGAACCTGGGTTCACTCACCTGACGGGCAGCAAAGCCAATCTACTAACACTGAGTTGTGCTGAAGGAAAGTACAGTGTTTATTTGCAGGGCACCAAGCAAGGAGAAAGGGCAGCTAATGCTCAGACCCGAACTCTCTGATGGCTTTCAGGGAAGAGTTTTTAAAGGTAACATTAGGGGGTAGTGTCAGAGGGTGTGTGATCAGCTTGTGGACATTCTTCTGACTGGTTGGTGGTGAGGTAAGAGGTTGATGTTTTGGGACTCTTACTCATCAACTTACTGCTCCTAACCAGTCTGGGGTCTACAAGCTTGTGGTTAGCATGCAGTCATGTCCACTACCTTGATGGGGGTTTTTGTTAATGCAGAAAGACTCAAAGATATGATTCAGATTGTTACTATATCCCTTCCTGAGGAACTAGGAGTCCTTTGACTCTGCTGTTCTAATCATTACTGCTTGAGTCCACTATTTGGAATGCATGAAAGCCCAAACAAGAAACAGGAAACATGGAGGGTCTTGAACCTAAGAAGGTCCCGCAGGTTCCTGCTCGGTTTCAGTCCCCTGTTTCTTTGATATTCCTCAATCCTAAGAGGAACAGGGGCAGGACAAGAAAAGGAATAAAGTTTTGGATAGAGAGATTCGTCATAAACTCACCCTGGAATTCGGTTTTGGGGGGATTCAGTTTCAAATACATCACAATACTCAAAGATTGTGGGTAGAAGAACAACATGGAAAATGCACTGGTAGAATTTGTGAAAATCTTAGACAGCAAACCACAAAGGCAGTTATTCTCTAGAAAGCAAATGATGCCCATTCTTCTGTCAAAAGCACTCAAAAATTGTTTACATGTTTAGCAGCCTGTCGTGGAGAGGAAATGGTTTGAACATTCAAGCACATGAGTAAAACTGCTGACCTATTAGAGTATTCCATCATGGTATTTGACAATACTGGGCATTTAGCTATTAACTAGAAGAATGGGCATGTCTACATTACCTAAGAGTTTAAATTAAATTTACACAGAGTGATAAAGTATGCATTCTTACCTGTGTCTATTTCCATTTCAAAAGCCTGAGCTATGCTCTATCTACATAATAGTGCTGTTATTCTTAGCAAGAGATGGATATTCTCTGTGGCCCACACTAATGTGGTAACCAATCATGCAGAACATAGGTTTGCGTATGTGGAGGCAGATTCATAAGAAATGAGTCATTTGGACCAGGAGTCACTCTGAGAATGGAGAACTGTGGTAGTATAATATCCCAGGCAGTGGTTTAGTGCAGTAGGTGAAGATATGATCAGCTCATTGTTGGTACCTGAACTTAGGATTTTAGGGACAGATTCACATATTACATGATGATGGTCAATTCTCAACTGTAAACTGAAACTGACAAATATAAAGCAATTACTGCAGTGTAGCTTGCCTACCTATTAACATCCATTTATGTAAAAATACTTGATTTTCATAATAAAGTACAGCTAATGATTCCTTTGGGTTTCTTAATTTAAATATTAGTTTTAAAAGACAGATGATTCACTGTAATTTATTCAATTTTGTGCAGTGCTCATCTCAACTGTATTATGTGTAATTTTTTAGACATGGCCCTTTAAATATTTTATGAACTGACATAACGTGAGAGTGAGTTCACTTATCACTGAAAGACATCACGGTTATAATGTTAAATCTGTATTTGAGAGAATTAGATTTTTAAATGTACCGTGGATTCTGATTAGCACCTTATTATTTCATTTTTAAAAATCTACAGGAAGCTTTTAAAATCTGAGCCTATGGAGGACCGAAAATTTTCCATTTCTGTATCCACAATGTTTGTCACATTCCCTGACACGCTACTTCCTGGTCCTCAATCAGCTTGTGTTTAATGTGCAGACGTCAGTTATTCCTCCCAGCTGTGTGTCATCTTTGGGTATGTGTGCTACATTTCCTCATCCAACGTGTACAAGTGAAGGGACTTCACCTGGAGTAATAACCCTGGCTTCTACCCACCTGTGACTTACCCTACTACAAGGAAGAGGACTAAGTTACCTAACTGGTAGTGCACATGCATCGCGCTACACTACGCCATTGGGGAGAGCTCATTTATATTGAAAGGCCACAAGTGTAGAAAACAGTTTAGTGGTTTCTCAACAAGCTAGACATAAAATTGCCATATTAGAAGAGAGATTCCATTCTCTGGTAATCTGCCCCAAAGAATCAAGAGCAGATATTCAAACAAATACTTGAACATGAAAGTTCACAGCAGCGCTATTCACAGTAGCCAGAAGGTGGCAATAACCCAAACCTCCATTAATGAATGGATGGATAATCAAATGTGGTATATCCATACAATGGAATATTAGTCACCTATAGAAAGTAATGAAGTAGTGATACACCCTACAACGCAAGTGAACCCTTGAAAACATTATGCTCAGTGAAAGAAGCCAGACACAGAGAGCCCCATATTGTATGATTCTTGAAATTTCCAGAACAAGCAAATTTATAGAAAGAAAATTTAGTGGATGCCAGGGGTTCAAAGGAGGAGAGAATGAAGGGGTACAGCTTAATGGGTATGAGGTTTCCTTTTGGGGTAATGAAAATACTTTGGAAATAATACAGGTGGTAATTGAATAACATTGTGAATTGTACACTTGAAAAAGCTTTCAAAGGTAAATTTTATGTCCTGTATATTTTACCACAATTCTTTAAAAGTCCACAAGTATTGGCGATTCAGTCTTTTCTGTCCCTTTCTACCCAGAATCAGCATTCTAGGTAAATGCAGCTGCACGTGTGGGCCTAACCTTTCCCTCAGGTTTGCTGTCCCAATGTCTGGACACAAAGGCAGTTAGAGGGTAGGCTGGAGGTACAACTGTTAGCAAACACTTCTCACTATAGATCTGAAGGCAAATTCTCCCATCAGCTTTATTGGTAATAATGTTGGCATTCTGTCTGCATCTGTCTGCCTTTTGAATTTTATTTCTCAACTTGTAAAGAATGGAATGTTATTTACTGGCACCCCCCACTCACCTCCATCAACAGAAGTGAAAAACCAGACAAGTGTGCTTCCCGTGGCCTCGTCCAACTCAAGACTGAACAATAGAGGATAAAAGAGAGAGGCAGGCCTATTCGCCCCTCCTCCACATTGCTCATCCTCCCGGGTCTACAAAAAAGGCTGAGTATCGGTTCAGAGAATATAGCAATGTCTGCCCACAAGATACTAGGACAATGTAGACACAAAGCCCTCATTCAGCATTCTCCTACTTCGGTCATTCAAGCCACACGTGTATCCACTTCATGAGATCTGAGAGGCCTGCCCACAGTTGCCCTGTTGAGTTAGTGGTCAAGATGGAATCAACAGACTGGATTCCTCTTTGAACTATAATGCACGTCATCGGTATGCCAACAATGTCTTGGTATATTTTCTTAATAATCTAAGAACCGATCTATTATCACCATCTATAACATATCTTCCGAGGTCTGGATAGTGCCGGGTTTAACACTGATTTTAGAGCCCCTCAGGACTGGGTTTCAAATGTTGGTTCTGCCACTGATGGGCTGCATGACATCAAGCAAGTTAGTCAAACTCATGGAGCCTCAATTTCCTTACCGGTAAAATGCAGAGAAGCACACCCTTCCTCTAAGATTAGCTGGAGGTTTAAATGAGAAAATGTATTCAAAGATCTTTGCACACTGCATGCTCTGTCATATTAGTTTATATCGTCTTTAATGGGGTTGCTTTCCAGTGTCCTTGAATAGGCATTATATACATTTCAAGGGCTTCTTAGCTTCAATGAAATAATTCATCTTTTTGGCTCATTGTAACTTCTCTGACAAAAAATAAGTAACTAAAGAGAACATGATAGCATTCCCCTCCCTCATGCAATACCAGCCCCTGATGTGATCACCATCAACCGTTTTGTGTTTATCTTTCCATATAAACAAACAAAAATTTATATGCCCATATTTAGGCTTGCTTTTTAACCAAATGGGATCATACTATACATGCAACTATAAAACCAGCTCATTTTATTTAATTATATACAGTGACAGTCCTTCAAGTTTATAGATAGCTAGATAGGTCTACAGAATTCTTTTTCTAGCGGCATATTACTCCAAAGTAGAGAATTGTGACAATTTATTCAACTATTCCCCTATGGAAGGCCATATGGGTTCCTTTCTTTTTAATATTCCAAGTAAATGCATCCACAAATTTTCCTGTAAATATATCTTTATGGAATGATCTTCTATCTATCAGATAAGTTCTAGAAATGGGATTGTTGGATCTAAGACTATACGCATCTAAATACTAATAAATATTGTCACATTCTTCTCTCAACAAGTTATAGCCGTGTGCACCCCCACCAGGACTGCAGGAGAGCACTTTTGCTCCATACGCTTGGCAAATGTCAATGTTTGGTCTGTTTTATTTGGACCAGTGTCAAATAAAATGACATCTCATTTTAATGTACCTAATGATTAGTGGAACTGAGGACCTTTTCGGCTTCGTATTTTCCCTACAGATGTTCATTCAGGTTCCTTACAGTTTTTTAATATTCCCAATAAATGCTTCAACAAACCTGTACTTTCTCCTTTAAATTACCTGTTCAAGTCCTTGGTTCATTTATCCATCGGGTAGTTCCTTTTTGTTATGAATGTAGGCATACCGTCTGTACTAGAAGTACCAAATATTTTTCTGTCAGAGATATGCAAATATTTTCTCCCAATTGATCATTTTTATGTAATAAAATCTGTAGAGTTTTTTTTCTTTAAAGAGTCTAGATCTGTGTCTTGCTTAAGGAGCATTACCTGACAGTCATATATATATTCTTTTACACTGCTTTTTAATACTTCAGTAGTTGTCTCTTTACATTTCACCTTTAATACATCTACAATTTATCCCTTTATGATGTCAAGAGGTTCTATTATTTTCTTCTAACACCAGATATTTAAAAACTTGTGTGTAACTCAAATCATGCTGTACACCTTAAATTCATACAGTACTGTATGTCAATTACATCTGAAAAAAGCTGGGATTAATAATTTTTAAAAGAAAAAGCTACAAATAGAAGGAAAATAAAATATTCTGAGATTCATAAAAAAAAGTTAATGTCATTGAACATACATGATTATCAACATAACCACAAAAATTAAAAGGCTATTGCAAGACAGTTCCTCAAAAGCTTAGTCAGTTACCATATGATCTCACAATTTCTCACCAAGTATCTACCAAAGCAGGATGATAACATATGTCCACACAAAAACCTGTACACCAATGTACATTGCAGCATTATTGATAGTTGCACAAAAGTGGAAACAACCCAAATGTCCATCAACTACTGAACAGATAATGTGATGTATCCATAAAAGGGGATATTATTTAGTCATAAAAAGGACTGAAGTACTGCTATGTACTACAATGTGGATAAACCTTGAAAACATTATGCTAAGTGAAAAAAGTCACAAAAAAATTATATAATTCCATTTATGAGAAATGTCCAGAATATGCAAAGCGGTAAGAGATACAAAGTATAGTAGTGGTTATCTAAGTCTGGGGGGGGGGTGCAGGTTGGGAAGAAATGAGGACTAACTGCTAATGGGTATGGGGTTTCTTTATGGGATTATGAAAATGTTCTAAACTTGACTGTGGTGATGGTACCACAACTCTCTTAAATATACTTAAAACCACTGAACTGTATACTTTTTTTTTTTGCATTTAAAAAGAAATTTTACAGTGGAGCATATTTGATTAACAATACTGTCTTCATTTCAGGTGTACAGCAAAGGAACTGTATAAAGAGATTTTTTCAGATAAAAAATAAAAATTAAAAAAGTCAGTCCTTCCCTACTGACTTCAGTAACTCCTTCACCATTAGCACGTTCCCATACACACTTGCATCTATATTTTCCACTCCGATCCGTTCATTCGTTTGTCTAAATTGGGTCAATATCATACTCATTTGTTTATAATCAAGTGCATATCTGAGAGAACTTTCCCCTCACACTTCTTTCCCTCCACGATTTCCTTATCAATGCTAGCATATTTATTTTTCCACATGAATTTCAGAATCATGATCTCAAATTTAAAAAAATATCCTAAGTATTCAAGATAATAATTCTTGCCATGCAGGGGCATGGTATGTCTCTCACTTTGAACAGGTCTTGTATTCTGCCATTATATTAAACATTATCGCTTTTCACATAGATTGTATCTTTCTAATTAATTTTATTCCTGGGTGATTTTTTTAATTACATCTTATTGTGAATGGGATTTTGTCTTATTTTTAGCTAGTTTGTGCTATTATAAATAAAATCAACTGATTTTTTTAATATTTATTTTACATCAAGCCACCTTATTAAATTCTTATTCATTCTAAAGATTTTATAGTCAAATCTTCTGGTTTTCATAGATATATACTGATATTGTATTCAAATAATGATAATTTTGTCACTTTTCCTGTTGATAAAACTCATTTCTTTTCCTTGACATATAACACTATGATTACCTCTAAAATAATGTTGAATAGTAGTGATGATGTGAGAATCCCTGTCATGTTCCTCATTTTTATGGAAATGTCATTTGTATTTCTTCATTTATTATGATGTTTACTCTTGGTATTTAGTAAATATACTACATCATGTTAAAGAAGTAGCTTTCTATTCTTATTTTACTTAAAAAATTGAGCATTCATTCCTGATTTTTAAAACTCTAAAAGTACTTTCTTTTCTCTGTATCTACCGATGATATGGCTTTTCTGTTTGAAATCTGTCACACTGGTAGATTTCCAATTGTCGAACCAGCCTTGCATTCCTGGAATAAACCCAACTTCATGAAGTGTTTCTGTCATTCATTCCTTCTATCTCTCCCTCTTTTCTACCCATCTATCAACCTGAGTCCCTGGAGATGAATGAGTTAATGGGAACCTATCTGGTCAGGAGTGTCAAAAAACTGGCTTGTGGGCTGCCCCTGCCATTTCTAGTCTCTACCCCAGGTAGGGTGCCTCTACTCTGCAGTTCTTGGCTTTCTGGGGCTGGGAGCTTGCCATGAGTCACAATGGCAGCTGCGCCTCAGAGGGAAGCTGGTCTGAGTTTGTTGCCTGCCTATACAGATGTTATTTCTATCTTGCTGACTAAATGACTTCTCATGATTCAGCCACAGATGGCAGTAAGTTTTGGAATCCCATGGCATTCCTTCTGATATCTGGGATCAGTGCATTTGTGTAATGGGCAGTCAGGAGAACAATCTGGGCTACCTTTGGGATAAGACTGGCATGAATGTTTGGGAGGGATCTAAATCTTTACTTGTCGCAGTCCAAAGCCCAATCAATTAAAATTTTCCTCACCCTTGCTATCGATGAAAATGTCAAAGAATGCATAGCAGTTTATCTTCACCACATTTTACTTTTCTAGAGCAGCCCCTCCCAAGTTACAGCTCAGTTCCCTTTCTCTAATGCACTGAATGTGATGGCAGTGTGCTGGGCCCCAGAAATCTCACAAGTCAAAAACCCATACTCAAAGCAGTCTTTTTAGTGAGGAAAAGATACATGCTAATAAATCAACGTGATATAGTAAGAGAAGATGTGCCAAAAGAAGGAAGTACAGGACCCATGTCCTTCAAGTCTTCCACCCAACCTCCATCTTGGATTCAATAATTGATTTTCTTTTCTAAGAGCCTCTGGGACTTCCTTGGCCGCACAGTGGTTAAGAATCTGCCTGCCATTTTTCACAGAACTGGAGCAAGAAATCTTACGATTTGTATCGAAATGCAAAAGACCCCGAATAGCCAAAGCAATCTTGAGGAGGAAAGACAGAGCTGGAGGAATAAGGCTCCCTGACTTCAAACAATACCACAAGGCTACAGTGATCAAGACAGTATGGTACTGGCACAAAACCAGAAAGGAAGATCAATGGAACAGAATAGAGAAGGCAGAGGTAAACTCAAGCACATATAGGCACCTTATCTTTGACAAAGGAGGCAAGAATATACAACGGAAAAAAGACAGCCTCTTCAATAAGTGGTGCTGGGAAAATTGGACAGCAACATGAAAAAGAATGAAATTAGAACACTTCCTAACACCATACACAAAAATAAACTCAAAATGCATTAAAGACCTACATGTAAGGCCAGACACTATAAAACTCCTAGAGGAAAACATAGGCAGAACACTCTATGATATACATCAAAGCAGGATTCTTTTTGACCCATCTCCTAGAATAATGGAAATAAAATCAAGAATAAACAAATGGGACCTCATGAAACTTAAAAGCTTTTGCACAGCAAAAGAAACCATAAACAAGACAAGAAGGCAACCCTCAGAATGGGATAAAATACTTGCCAATGAAGCAACGGACAAAGGATTAATCTCCAAAATATACCAGCAGCTCATGCAGCTTAATACCAAAAAAGCAAGTAACCCAATCCACAAATGGGAGGAAGACCTAAATAGACATTTCTCCAAAGAAGACATACAGATGGCCAACAAACACATGAAAAGATGCTCAACATCACTAATCATTAGAGAAATGCAAGTCAAAGCCACAATGAGGTATCACCTCACACCAGTCAGAATGGCCATCACCAAAAATATAGAAACAACAAATGTTGGAGAGCGTGTGGAGAAAAGGGAACTCTCCTGCACTGTTGGTGGGAATGTAAGCTGGTACAGCCACTATGGAAAACAGTTTGGAGGTTCCTTAAAAAACTACAAATAGAACTACCATATGATCCAGTAATCCCACTGCTGGGCATATACCCAGAGAAAACCATAATCCAAAAAGAAACATGTACCATAATGTTCATTGCAGCACTACTTACAATAGCCAGGACATGGAAGCAACCTAAATGCCCATCAACAAATGAATGAATAAAGAAGATGTGGCATATATATACAATGGAATATTACTCAGCTATAAAAAGGAATGAGATGGAACTATATGTAATGAGGTGGATAGACCTAGAGTCTGTCACACAGAGTGAAGTAAGCCAGAAAGAGAAAAACAAATATTGTATGCTAACTCATATGGACAGAATCTTAAAAAAAAAAAAACAAAAACATACTGATGAACCCAGTGACAGGGCAAGAATAAGAATGCAGATGCAGAGAATGGATTGGTTGGAGGGGCGGGGGGCAAAGGGGAAGCTGGAACGAAGTGAGAGAGTAGCATAAACATATATATACTACCAGCTGTAAAATAGATAGCCAGTGGGAAGTTGCTGTATAACAAAGGGAGATCAACTCAATGCCGGGTGATGCCTTGGAGGGCCGGGACAGGGAGGGTGGGGGGGACTCGCGGAGGGAGGGGATATGGGGATATTTGTATAAATACAGCTGATTCACTTTGGTGTACCCCATAACCTGGTACAAGAGTGTAAAGCAATTATATTCCAAAAAAGAGCTTAAAAAAAAAAAAAGAATCTGCCTGCCAATGCAGGGGACAGGGGTTTGATCCCTGATCCGGGAATATCCCACAAGCCAATGAGCAACTAAGCACATGCGCCACTACTGAGCCTGCACTCTAGAGCCCACGAGCCACAACTACTGAGCCCATGCCTAGAAGCCCGTGCTCTGCAACAAGAGAAGCCACCTCAGTGAGAAGCCTGTGCACCGCAACGAAGAGCAGCCCCCGCTCGCCGCAACTAGAGAAAGCCTGCACACAGCAATGAAGATCCAATGTACCCCCAACCCCGGAAAAAAAGAGCCTCACCTGGAGTGATGATGCCTCAAAACATTACCTCACAAAATACAATAACATACTAGCAAGAGCAGCTCACCACCCCTGTATCCCAGCAGTACCTACCACAGAACCTGGCTATGTCGCAGCAAGCGCCCTGTCTGTGTTTTGGATTGCAGGAACGCATGGATGCAATCAAATACCAAAAGCACTAGAGCCTATAGAGGAAGAGGGCGAAGCAAAAATGAAGGAATGAAGAGGTAAATAGAAAAACAGGCTGAAAATAAATGAAGAAATGCACATAAAAGCATCAGTAGTGCCACAAAGTTCTCTCCCACACATAAAAGGACATGAATAGCACCACTGTCACTGGAGGGAGGCCACTACGTTTTAAACTGGAATGTGCAATACACCTCCAGTTTATTTTCTTGGAGATACTGGGTGTATCCTGACAAAATCTAGATTTCTGCTTTCGGGCATGTGGTTTTTAGTCACTTGGAAATAGAATCACTTTGAAGAACCATTTTCAGTTACAGTGAATTCAGAATGCCTGAAATAACTCTGTGCCTCAAATAAATCAGCCTTTACTATATGTCTATAAAAAATTGACCAACACTCAGACACACGCCTCGTCTCTGGCTCTTCCTCATGACATCTTCTATGTAAGTGTGAGAAGCACTGCCCCAAATTCAAATTCTTCACTGTCTGCTTCAATAAACTTTCTGCTGCTTAGCCTAGCTGGGGAATGGCACGTGTGGACTAATCCAACGTCCTAGTTACTGGAGATCCACCAAATATACTTAGAGCCCTATTAAATATACTGCAAGTAGATAGAAATGTGCAAGAGTAAGATGCCATTAAGTTAAATTCAACCTTTCTGTGATGATCCCGAGTCATCACAGAATCCAATAAGCCAGGTGTAAGATGTACCTGGGGAAATATAGCAGGCAAATCTATTACCACCATCATTCGAGGCCAAGGGCTGGCTAACATAGTAATGGGGGGGGGGGCGCTGTGCAGTTTATGGGCTCTTAGTTTCACGACCAGGGATTAAATCCATGCCCCCTGCAGTGGAATCGTGGAGTCTTGACCACTGGACCACCAGGAAATACCCCACATATCAGTAATTTTAAAATGTCACAGATACTCACTATGGCTACTCAAATATCACAGTACCTTAGAACCAAAGAACCCTGAGGATCACTTAGCCTAGTGGTTGGCAGTTTTACTCAGGACTTGGAATAGAACGCTTTACTCAAATGCAGCCCAGAGAAGAGCCCTTCTGTATACACAGAACTTGGGATTGAGGGCCGAGGTCTCAGAACGCCTCCTTCAGTGGTCTCTGAGGCACCTCTGTGGAATTCTATGAATCTACAGAATGCAGTTTATAATTAAGAGTTTTGCCTGTATAGAGAGTGTTCAGATGAGAAAACTGAAGCTCACAACATCTAGGTGATTTGCTCAGGGTCCCACTCCATCGCAGTGACTGATCTGGAGTGAGAAGCCAGGTCTCCTGACTCCCAGTCAAGGGCATTTTACAGCCCTAGCAGTCTTCCTGGTAGTTGCTCCTCCTCTGTATTTGCTCTAGAAAATAGGAGTTAGCATTGGTTTCTGAGAGTTCCAGGTTAAGCACAACTGATTTCAGTCCTGTTCTGAAAGTGCTGCTGGCTGAAAAAAACTACATTTTCACTTATTTTAGGCCATTAATCCAACAACGAGGTATCGCAGATCCAGGAGCTAGTATAAATTACAAGTCCTTGAAGCTTTATTTTTAACATTTACTTAGGAGGAGTTACTTTAGCTCATCCATCTGTTCACATCTTTTTATGATATGTGATATATTGCTTTTTGATTGAAATTTTCTTTCCAACATTGTTAGCCTCATTTTAGTATGCTAGACTTCAGCACTGGTGATAGTGATTATTTATAGAAATCTAAAAGCTAAAAATAATATAGAGTGTGACACTTGAATGTGGAAATTTTGTTTGCATGCCACCCCCACCCCCACTACAGGATTAGGAAGCAGCCACTCTATTCTCAATAAATGAATAAGTGAATGAATGAGTTCGGGATATTTGGGGGATGACGGGAATCAGCAAAGTCCTCTTTTCCTAGTCCACAGCCTTCTCCAGCAGAGACTCTAACAGTTGCCACCATCCAAGGAAGATCTACTAAAACACAAGATGCTTTACATACATTATTCCTCTAAAATGGGTATAAGATCATCACATTTTATAGCCTAGGAACTGAGGTTCAGATAATTACTGAAGATAATAACTAAGATAATGTAAATTCACAGTGAAGCAAGGGGTCAAACCTTGAAACCCGGACAGCCAGGGAGAGTGTCAGCATCTCCATCTGAGAGCAGGTGTTAACAAGATTGGCGCTGGGCAATCACTGCACAATGGCGGATTAGGAAGTTCATGTTTACAGTGTCTTCCCCTAATCTCCTTTGAAAAAATACAAACTCCATGAAATTACAGAGCATCGTTGTTATTACAAGGGATTTTGAAAACTGCTGAATGTACTTTTAACTCAAAAGATTGTGCTGGGAATCATTTTAATTCAGATTCTCATTTGGTATGAAAGCAATAAACATCTTTTAAAAAGATTTCTTTCTTTGCTCTAAGTGGTTATGAGTAATAATGTGGGTGTAAATCTTCTTAATTCTTCCTGAGCTATTTGAAATTCTTAATCATGATCAGAGTATAAAACAGAACAAGATATTATATGTGTATTATTTAAAACGGTATTTGCTGAAAAGTCACTTTAAGTTTCCTTTCTCTGACTTAACTGATGGCAGTTTTCAGTGCTGGATAATGCAAACTTTCCATGATAAGACTTTCGGTTTAAGCCCTGGAAATGTGCAGGGTTTTTTCCTGCCAAAGATTAATTTCAGTCTCTGCAAATTAACAGGAGAGGGGAAGCAAAGAGGCATGGAGGAGCTTGTCTGGCTAGGTAGAAAGAGCCCTGGGAGACTTACCCACTAGGCCTAGGTTGTCTGGCTATGCCCATTCCTCTTTCTGAGTTTCAACTTTCTTACCAAAAAAGTGACGTGATTGGGTAGATGACCTCAAAGGCCCTTCTAGATTGAGATAATGGGGTGTAGAATAGGAGTCTATTAGTAAAATAGGGTCACTCAACAAAGGTGCATTTGGGCCCCTACTTTGTGTCAGGGCAACACTGAAAGACACAAAAAGGAAATGAGCCTTCAGAGGGAAGCCTCCACATGTGGATCTAGTGAAGAAGAGTCAGGGAAGGCTTTCCAGTAGAAGAAGCATCTGAGCTAAATCGGGAAGGCTCTTTCCACATATTTCAGAAAAAACAGAGAAATATTAGTTCTTCCAATTAACTCCCTGGATAGGAAATGCCCTAAGATTAGTTAATTTATACAAGTTAGCTTTGGAGTTATTTTCTGACTATCACAAGACATAACCTATAGAGAAGAAAACATAGATTTCCCATCAGAATGGCTAAAATTTAAAAGTCTGAGCATTGACATATATACACTACCAAAAGTAAAATAGGTAGTGGGAAGCTGCTGCATAAGCCAGGGAGATCAACTCAATGATAAGTGATGACTTAGAGGGGTGGGATAGGGAGGAGGGTGGGAGGGAGTCGCGAGAGTGAGGGGATATGGGGATATGTGTATACATACAGCTGATTCACCATGTTGTACAGCAGAAACCGGCACAGCAGTGTAAAGCAATTATATTCCAATAAAGAGTTTTAAAAAGATAATCTGACTGTACCAAGTATGGGCAAGATACGGAGCAGGTAGAATTCTCACAAGCTACTGACAGCAATGTAAAATGGTGCAGCCACTTTGGAAAAGTTTGGCAATTGATCAAAAATTTAAATCTAGAGTTACCATGTGGCCCACCAATTCCAGTGCTAGCCATCTACCCAAGAGAACTGAAAGCACACGTCCACACAAAAACTTGTACACAAATGTCCGTAGCAACAGTATTTACAACAGCCAAGAAGTAGAA
The DNA here is from genome assembly GCF_030028045.1 of Hippopotamus amphibius kiboko. Classification (NCBI taxonomy): domain Eukaryota; kingdom Metazoa; phylum Chordata; class Mammalia; order Artiodactyla; family Hippopotamidae; genus Hippopotamus; species Hippopotamus amphibius. The sequence continues at coordinate 15,021,576 of NC_080203.1, read as the reverse complement.
ACCTACCTCTCCACTGGCATATCCATACAATGGAACATTACTCAGCAATAAGAATAAATGAGAAACGACATATGCTACAACACAAATGAACCTCGAAAACATTATGCTAAGTGAAAGAAGCCATTCACCAAAGATACATGTAATATAATCCCATTTATATGAAACATCCAGAAGAGAAAAACCCAATCTAAGGCGTCTGAAATAATAGTGGTTACCTCTGTGGTGAAGAGTAAGCTCTGGAAGAGGGCAGAAGAAGGGCTTCCGAGTGCTGGTAAGCTTACCTCTCTTGATCTGGATGCTAGTTACAATGCTTTAATCAATTTGTAAACATTTAATATGCTGTACACATAGGATCTGTGCACTTTTTTGTGTGAATGCCATTCTGCTAAATTAGTTTACTAAAAAACTCTAAAGAGGCTATTTATACTTCAGCTCTTTCTATCTTTTAAGGGAAGATTAACTCTATACAATCAAATACCTGCATCATCTTGAATGCTATGTTTGAACTTAAAACCAGAAAAGGAGCAGTGCAGCTTTGATGTGATCTTCTTCTCTGACTCCCTGGAATGGGCTTCAAACATTTTTAAGATTATAAATAGCAAGTATCCTGTGGCTTGCAGTCTGGGTATCCAAAGTAAGAGGGCAAGACATTTTAAATATAAAAGGCAATGTTCCGGCAAAATGAATACCTTCATCATGGAAGCCCTTTTCAAAGCAGATTTATCCCACCGTCTCTCCTTCCTTCCTTTCTTCCTTCTTTTCATCCATCCATTCCTCTAACCATCCCTCTGCCCATCCACCCATTCATTTAACAAATACTGAGCACCTACCATGTGCCTGGCACTGTGCTAGGCCCTACCACAGTGAATCCGACAGAGAAAGCCCACGCCATTGTGGAGTTTCGCGAAGAACACCACCAAGGTGATTGAGAATTCTAAAATTGCATCTAAGGTCAAAAATCGTTTTTGAGGCTTATGGAGACTTTTAAACCCCCACCGCCTTGGATCTAGTCATATAAATGACTAAAATGCCTTTTCTTAGACAGTGGACCAGGTCCAATTTCCTATATTACTTGCTGATTTGACCAGGCATCTAGTGATATTAAAAGAGTGTCCATACACACTGATTCTCAACATAATGCTGTGAAACGTGTACCAAGATGAGATGAAAAAAAGTCTGTTCATCAATAACGATATCACAATAGTTTACATAATTAGCACAAAGCTGTACATCAACAAATGTATGAAACTGCAGGCTCCCAGAATGGGCAAAAAGATTCAAATAAATGCATAATTCAGTCACGCTCTATGATATATGCAGAGAGGACTTTAGATCAAACACCAAGACCCCTGCATTTTACCATCTAAAATATGATAACAGGAGACTGGGTAGCCACATGAGATGAGGTCCTGATTTGATCTATGCTGGTGGCCCCTTTTCCCTTTGAAAGTTACACTGAGTTCAAGAGGATTAATCAACCCAAAAGTTACTCTTCAGAATTGCCTTCATCTTTTATGTTCTAAGATTGAAAAAAAAAAGAGGGGGGTAGGAGGGGAGGGGGAGAAAAAATTTTAAGCATCTAATCATTACTTTCATTATTAATACAGCCAAAGGCCTGAAAATTCTACTGAATATTTAAGAAAGGACTTTCTAATCTTGCACGAAAACCAACCCAAAGTTTGATGATTAAAAAAATAACCACTGGGCTCTTTTCTTTCAAAAAGTTTTCAGTGATGCATTAAAAAGAGCAAAAAAAAAAAAAATACTTACGTTCTTCTGTTTCAGCTGTAAACTCGGCCTTTTCATCTAAAAATCCTGAGTCACCTGACCCCTCAACTCTCCCCGGCAGAGAGCCACCACACAGTGTACCTGAGTCACCGCCACAATAATAGATGGCGTGACACCAAGGTTTTCTTCAAGGGTGAGAAAAGATTTCTTCAAGGGTCAGAACACTGACTTAGAAAATATTCTAAGTGAAAATGTCCAGGAGGGTCTGCCTGTTTCATTGCCTCAGCTTTGTCAGGCTCCAGGAGAGAGGACTAAACCTGTCCAACCAACCCCTCAGGGGAACTTTCTGGGCTATGTGTGGCCCACTATACTTAGGCCCCAAGAGACCCTATTGGCATGGCCAACTATTTGCCTGTCCTTTTGCACAAATATACTGTACACATGCTTTCCCAAATTCCTTTGTACATGCAATACTATCTTCCAGATTTGTGTGTGTGTGTGTGTGTGTGTGTGTGTGTGTGTGTGTGTGTGTGTGTGTATTCTTTTTCAGATTCTTTTTCCTTAGTAAGACCCTGTTGTTTATCTATTTTACATAAAGTAGTGTGTATCTGTTGGTCCCAAGCTCCTAGTTTACCCCTCCCTCCACCCACCTTTCCCCTTTGGTAACCATAAGTTTGTTTTCTACATCTGAGTCTATTTTTGTTTTGTAAATAAGTCCGTTTGTATCATTTTTTTAGATCCTACATATAAGCAACATCATATGATATTTGTCTTTCTCTGTCTCACTTCACTTAGTATGATAATCTCTAGCTCCATGCATGTTGCTGCAAATGGCATTTTATTCTTTTTTATGGCTGAGTAATATTCCATTGTATATATGTGCACTTCTTCTTTATCCACTCCTCTGTTGATGGACACTTAGGTTGTTCCCATGTCTTGGCTATTGTAAATAGTGCTGTGATGAACACTGGGGTGCGTGTATCATTTTGAATTATGGTTTTCTCCAGATATATATACTAACTCTATTTTTTAGTTTTTCTAATGAACCTCCATACTGTTCTCCATAGTGGCTGCACCAATTTACATTCCCACCAGCAGTGCAGGAGGGGTTCCCTCTTCTCCACACCCTCTCTGGCATTTATTATTTGCAGATTTTTTGATGATGGCTATTCTGACTGGTGTGAGGTGATACCTGATTGTGGTTTTGATTTGCATTTCTCTAATAATTAGTGATGTTGAGCATCTTTTCACGTGCCTTTTGGCCATCTGTATGTCTTTGTCAGATTCATCTTTACTGATGCATGTGGATACAGTTCATTCAAACTGCCACAGAGCCTTCCATTCTTTAAATATGTTGCCATTTATAACATTAACCTATTCTCATGTTCTTGGACATTGATTTTGATATACAAATAAATATTCTTGTTTACGTCTTTTTACACATGCCAAGGATTTCTCCCTGGTAAACGTCTAGAAGGACTTTGGGATCATAATAAGGTATGCACATTTTCAACTTTGCTAGATATTGCTACACTGCTCTCCAAAGCAGGGGTATGGATTTACACTCCCACCAGAACTCCTAGTTCCCCATATCTTCCTTTGGTATGACCACTTGGCATGATCATGCTTTTTAATGTTTGCAAATTTGAAGGACTGCCTTATTTTGAATTTAATTGACATTTCCCTCATTACTAGTGAGATTGAGAAACTTTACTCATGTGTTTATAGGTGAATCAGGCTTTCTGTTCTGTAAAATGCCTGGTCATATCCTTTGCACATTTTTCTAATGAATTGTTTGTCTTTTTCATAATGATTTTTGGAGTACTTTACAGCTTCTGGATGTTAATCCTTCCTTATTTATGAGAGCTAAAAATAGCTGCTACCAGCCTGTGGCTCGTTATCTTAAGTTTTCTTTGGGGTAGACTTCATCAGAGTTTTTATTTTTCATGAAGTCACATTTATCACTCTTTTCTTTTATGGTTTTCATTTTGTGGTTTTAAGAAATCTTTCCCTACTTGAGATCATTAAGACATTCTTCAAATTTTTCAAAAGCAAATAATTCTTGCTTTTAACATTTAGGTCTTTCATCCATCTTGAGTTTACATTTCTGTATGGAATGGGGTAGGGAATTTTACTGTCTTCCATCTAAACAGCCAATTGTCCCAGGACTAGTCTAATGATTTGTAATGTCCCCTTTGTCATATACCAAGTTTTCATATATGCATCAGTTTGTTTCTGGAATTTCAGTTTCATTCTATTGGTACTTTTGTCTACCTCTGTACTAATATCACATTTTTATTAAAATGGGTTAAGAGCAATTCTTAATACCTGATAGAGTTAGTCTCATTTTTCTTCTCTAAGAGGATCTTGACTACTCTTTACCCTTTCCATACAAATTTTAGGGTAAGTTTGCCAAGTTCCATGAAAAAAAAATTGTGGGGAAGTTTGATTGGAATTGCACTGAACCGCAAGGTAATTTGACTGATTTACATATGATATTGAGTCTTCCAAACCATTTACATGGTATATATCTTCTATTGTTTATATTTAGGTCATTGTTTATGATCTTCAATAAAATTTCATAATAGTTCTTCAAAAGACATATTTTGTTAGGTATATCTCCAGCTTTATTATGGGGTTTGCTATTATGTAAATGGGATTTTTTCCTTTCCAATTTAGCAATTTATCTTGCAAATAAACTCTAATTCTAGTATTTATTCATAAATTACATGAATAGCTAAGGAAATAGACCTTGTGTGCTTGAAAGTAGCTGACATTCTGAGATCACCAAATTAGAGTCAATTTTGTCCTTTCATTAAACAAAGTAGGATAATTCCTATTATGTTCAGAGACTGATTTTTAGTTAGTGTGACAGTGTTTCTATATTTCTGAAATGGTATCTTTTCCTATGAAAGCTGCTACTTTTCCTACCTGGGACTCACTCCATCACGGTGGTTCTAAATGTAAAGCTTTTTCTTCTTATTCTTTAGAATACATTTTGGTCCTTTCTTTTTATTTAATGTATACACTTGTTCAAAGTCATGTTTTTCCTCCTCAGATTATTGGTTTAGAGGACACACACACATACACACACACACTCGCATACACATGCAAACATACTTTACCTGCTTTCTTTAACTATATGAAGCGTTTCTTCTTAATACTGTTTTCCTTGTTCTGCACTTACATCCCTTTCTACCTGCTCTCCATTTCTAGTCGTTCTGTCCTTATTTTAAAGCATTATTTTTTTTCCTCTTTGAAGATCTCTTCTTTATAGACAAAGCAGCTTCTTCACCATTTTCCTCTTGTTTTAGACAGAGGTTCATATTCTTCAGTAAATCAGTACTTGCCATCAAAGAACTATCTCCTACCAACTTTATATCACACACATCTGCATATTAAAGATAACATGTATCCTCTGTAATGGACTCTCCAATAGACAAAATGAATCCAAAGCCATCTAAATATTCATATCTATAATCACCAGTGTCCTCTTTTAACTAAATTCTCACCAACATTCATAAGTTTCAAGGATTCCTTGAGGTGATCTCCTACTTCAGTTTTTCAGTACAGTTTTAAAACCCTCTTGCAGGGCTTCCTAGGTGGCGCAGTGGTTGAGAATCCGCCTGCCAATGCAGGGGACAGGGGTTCAATCCCTGCTCCAGGAAGATCCCACATGCCGTGGAGCAACTAAGCCCGTGCACCACAACTATTGAGCCTGCGCTTTAGAGCCCATAAGCCACAACTATTGAGCCCATGTGCTGCAATGACTGAAGCCCATGCACCTAGAGCCCATGCTGCGCAACAAGAGAAGCCACGGCAATGAGGAGCCCGCGCACCGCAACGAAGAGTAGCCCCCACTCACCGCAACTAAGAAGAAAGCCCGCACACAGCAAAAAAAAAAGACCCAACACAGCCAATAAAATAATAAATAAATTAATTAATAAAAAAATGTGGAGGAGAGTTAATTTAAAAAAAAAACCCTCCTGCAATGATTTGTTCAAAGGTTAAAAATTTTTATAGAGGAATAGTTTATTTCCATTCTATGAATATAATCACAGGAACCCTGGGATTTGTCTTTGGTTTTTTATTTATTTGTGAAAGTCTTTAAGTATTTATATTTACTTTCAGTCTTGCTTTTCTTTTTAATAATTCTTTTCCTTGAATTTTCTAAAATAGCTTTTAAAATCAATGGTTTTAAAAAGAAAGGAACTTGATAAATTTCTTCTTGAATACACTCAGGTGAGGGAACACATTCTCTAATGGGGTGTCGACTCCTTTACTTAGAGATAGAAACAAACTGAACTTTGAATAAGTCAGTAAAGAAGAATCAGTGCTACACTCTGGTTTTCAATTTCCATAGCAGTAGCTATAGCAAAGTCACTATGGACTTGTAAGAGGAACCATTGGAAAGAAATAGTCTGTAATTTCTTTGCAACGATACTGTCTCTTTTTCATTTATTCTTTGTTTTAAATTAATTAATTTATCTTTAGAGGGCCTAGAAGAAAGGAAAACCAAACCTCTTGACCCAAGCATACCAAGGGGAGAGGGACAAACCTTACAAAAACAACTTAGGACTTGAGAGAAAGTGAAATATGGGAAAAGAGATACCAATGGTGGCTGCCATGCTGGTTGTCAGAATTTGTCTTTATAACATTTTCTCCTTGATTCTTACTGTTGAAGGGGAGCGCTATTGATTTTTATATATTGAGCCTATACCCAGAAAACCTATCTACCTATTCTAGTACATTATCTGTGTAGACAATCATGCCATCTGTGAAAACAAAAAAATGTTTTCAACCCTTATAGTTTTCTTTTCCCAATGAGCTGGGTAGGATCTCATTTATAAAGCTGAATAAAAACTGTGACTGGAGGTTCTCTTGTCAGTCTTGTTCCCGACTTGACAGAGATATATGGACGTCTAATATTTTACCATTACACACAACGTGTGCCATAGGGTTTGGGGAGAGAGCCTTCATCAGGTGAAGAATCTATTTCTAGTTTGTTAGGTAGGACTTTTTTCATATTCATGTTCACATTTACTGAGTGACTTCTTTACCTATTGAGATGACAATAGGTTTGTTCCTCCTGTAATCTATTTTATATTTGTGGATATCACATGGTATTGCATTTTTGTCAAATAACGTGGTCTACATGACACTGGCTTTTTGGTATTAGAGAGTTCCTTTAAGGCTTAATACAAGGTGAAATTTTGTACATGTGCCTGATTTGTTAGAAAATCATTTTTCTTCTCTAATCATTGGGTGCAGGGTTCTCTACAGGTCCTTTGCATCAGGCTCTACCATTTTGTTATTCATATTCTCTATATTGTGAATACTATTTGTTCGCTTGCTAGATCCCCATCACTGCCTTCGCCAAAGATGTCTAGCACCAGACACTGCCCAGAGAACCTGAGCTACAACAAATCAAGTGGAAAAGAACCACACGTCTAGTTGCAGTGTTTTCCTACTCTCACCAGGAATGACGTTTGAATACCTAGAATCCAACACTTTACTCCCAGAGCCACTTGTTCCCCACTGAAAATTCTGCAAAGTTGTAACAGAGCTCAATGTGATGAATGGGTGAGAAATGTGTGCCAAGTTTCAAAGGTTTGGGGGAAAGATATCATAACCCTGAAAGGCATTTTCTTTTCATTTTTGTTTGGAAGTGTTTGTAAGTCTAAGAACAAAAGGTAGTCCTTGGACTGTCTCTTCTTGGATAGCTGACTTGTTATAAGTTGCCTAAATAAGTGTAGCTGTATTTAATTACTGCTGAATACAGGGGAGACGTGTGTTGGTCCTTTTGTTTAGTACTTTAGGATGAGAGGAATAACAGGTGTGGTATTGTGTCAATGTTCCTTTATTCATTTCAAAGCCACTCTTTATCACAAAAATGTACAACTCATCCAGCCCACCAGCCTCAAGGAATTGCAATAATACAATTCTAAAGAATTCCCAGCTAGCTCTGTCTTTCCCTCATATATCAAGTGTGGACAGAATGTTTTGTTGAATAGTTGCCATCTAAAGGGAGGTGACAGCTGGCAGATGATCTGAGCAGCAAAGCCTGCTCTTACATCACTGGATACAACAGACCAAACCTGGAAAAATAGGAGCCTAATTAGGCTCAGAGAGGTGAAGCAACCTGTCCAAGGTCACACAGTCCATCCACTTTTTTTCTTCCACTGCTCCCATCCCAGTCTAAGCCACCACCGTGCCTGGTCCAGTCCACTGCAACAGCCTCCTAAAGAGTCTCCCTACCTCCCGTGTGGTTCCTGCTTTGATCCATTCTCCAACTGCTTACAGCCAGGGTCAACTATCTTACCAAAACCTCACGAATGGCTTCCCATTGTTCTTACAAATATGTTTAAACACTTTACCATGGACAGGCAGGCCTGGAAGGTGCTGACGCCTTCCTACCTCTTCAGCCTCAGCTTTTCCCACTTCCTCCCTCATGTGCTCCGCTCCAGACAGGCTGGCATTCAGGTAATGCGCTAGAACACGCTGCATTCTCTCCTTATGCCTGCCCTTCCCTCTTTCGGGAAGGTTCACTTTATAGGCCCCTGCCTAAACAGCTCTGTTCTTTGTATTCATTCCTCATCTCTCACCTCAAGTCTCACTTCTTCTGGCCGTGAAGTTCCATCAGTGAACTTCACTGATGCCTCAGATGAGGTAGGTCTCTCACAACATGTACTTTTTTTCATAGCACCCACCATGTTAGTTACACAGTAAGTTCAACACCTATTTGGTGAATGCATGAATTATCTGATTAAGAGCTCTCTTCCTGACTAGATGAGAAGTTCCAAGAGAATCACCAGTGCCATCTGTTAGATGGATGAAGCAGTAGTAGATCCAGGATTTGAACAAGGGACCCAACCTCTCCCTACTTCCTCCCGTTTCGCAGACTCTACTTTCCCACTTGGCCTTACTCCTCTGTTCCTCTGTCCCCCACCTGTCAGACCAGTAGCTCCCTCCCAAGAGGCACTGCCTAATTCCATTGGTGGCTTCGGGGGTGGGGAGAGCTATTCCCAGTTCCACTTAGACACTCATCGGCAATTACTCCTTGTCTAGGGACAGCCTTCATCACGGGCAGAAGCAGCAGTTACTTGCTAATACCTCAAATCAGGATATTGTTCCTTCCTATTAAGGAGGGCTGTCTACATGCAGCCCTCTTTTCAAACACTCACAAGCCCATTGTGGGGAAGGTAACACTTGCCTTATCCATCCCTCAGAGTCAACGTGTTTGACTTCACACTTCACCTGGCTCAGAGTTGGCTGAGGTGCTGATGCAATTAAATGGAAGAAAGAACTGAAATCAGAAAATACACATGTGTGTGTATTTTTCCAATTAACTTCATTTACATAAGTCAAATCTATAACGACCAGCCAACATTCCCCATGAGGAAAAGTGCTCCATGATGATTATACTAGTGCTCTATTATGACCATAACAGCCTCCATGTGTGGAGCTAGCTTCTCTACATGTAAACCTCCCCAGTAGCAAAAATATCAGACAAATGGCTTTTCTGGTCACCTAACACCAAAGCACTCAGTAGGCCGTTAGTGCATTCCGGATTAGAAAACCGAAAAGGTGTCAAATGGGCATTTGTGATCTGAATGTGCCCCAACCTTATCACATGGTCAAATACAATCAGTGCAATCATTGGAAGAAATGCACTGGTATGAAAGCACAATTTACACTCATCTGGATACCAAACTATTTACCTGAAGCAGCATCTGTTTTTCACGTTCTCCAGAACCTAAAAAGAAAAAGTAAATGGAAGGGAGGGGCCACAGCATCTTCGGCATATACAGAGATTAATTTGCGTGAAAGTAACCAGCATTAGTGGGTGTTATCTTTTTTATTTTAATGACCTGACGTGTTCTCCCCTCTTATCTCTTCGACCAGTGAAATAAGAACATTAAGTAGAAATATGAATAAAATGCTACCATAACGTTTCTAGTGAGCTATGATTCCACACCAATCTGAATACTTCAGAGGTGAAAAAGAATCCGTTAACTGAGGCTGGAATCTGATTCTCACCTGGGAGCCCGGGAAGAGAAAAAAATCCCATTTTTTCTCAGTGCCCTCCCCCTGATCTTTTGGCAACTCTGAGAACTCAATGCCTTGAAGGTGGCGAAGTCACTTGGCCCAGGTAGCAAATCGTGCCTGTGAGTTCTGCCCACAAGTATCAGAGGCGGTATTTCAGCCCATGGAGAAAACAGTGCCTGGCACAGGTGTGCTGATTTGATGGCACAGAAAAGGAGAAAGAATGTTCTCTCTGAAATGTGCAGATTTGAAGAGGTGGGGTTTCGTGCGGGATTGTTTTTCCTGTACTGCTGCACCTGAGCTGCTTTGGGGATCGATTCATTATGCTGCAGAAGGACCAGAGAGTGTGATGCTGGCTGGCCCTGAGGGCACGACTTCGATTCAAGTGCACTGATTCATCAGGGATGGCACTGTTTTCTAGTAGGCTCCAGCTGCCCACTCACCAGACCCGTTGGTGGTCCTTATTTAAAGAGCAGGAGGCATCTCTGAAATGTTAACATTCACCTTCAGAGAACAATTCTGGACCAACATGTAAAACATGTCATTTTGCTGCTGTTGTGTTTTTAGTATTTGGTCCAAGTGCATGTAAACTGTGAACAATCTCAAACCTATGGTTCAAGCAGAGGTCAGGGAGATGACTTAGTTGAGCTGAAGGATGTTTAAATGAATGGTATTGAGGACTACACAGTGGGTCACCACAAATGATTCATTCAATTCATCATTCCAATAATCAAGACCAACTGTGTAAAAAATTGGATCCACTCAGTGGAAAAAGAACCTGAAAGAACACAAAGCCCATTCTTGACATTAGAAGTGATCTCTAAGCCCAAAGCAGCTAATATTTCTTGAGCACTTACATGCATTTATCACAATTAGCTATTTAGCCTTCTATACAAACATCAGCTAAGGTGGCCCTTTCAACTCTGCTCAGTAATTAGCTCCCAGGTTTAACTCCTACACGCACAAAGGAAAGATGGACAGAAAATGTGACTCGGAGTCAGCCAGGTCTGGATTCAAATCCTGACTTTGCTGCTGTCTAGCTATATGACCGTGAGCAAGTTACTAAACTTCTCAGAACCTTTAGTTCCTCATAAACTGTCATGAGGACATTTCATAGATTGTCACGAGGATGGAAAGAAAGCATCAGTAAAACTGACTGGCATATGGTACTACTCAACAAATGCCAACGGTGCCTCCACTTAAAAAGCCACCGGAAGAGAATTAAAGTAAAGATTACCAATGGAATGTTTGTTACTGATTAGTTTAAAACAATTATGTTTGGAGTGTTTAGGTTTCTTTAGAAATCAAACCTACTTTTGAATGCCACTGGGAATTTTTGCTATCCTGTATTTAGAAATACTGTGCCACCTCATCCCAGAACAGAATGCAGTATTAAGCAACTCAATTCTTAGGGGTAGGGACCATGTTTCATGGTCTCTGTGTCCCCAGTACCTAGCATAGTGCCAGGAGCAACATCAACATTCAATACAGTACATACATACATACATACATACATACATACATACATAGCTTTATGGGGTGGCATCCTGGCATGGAATCTCAACTATCCCCTGTGGCCAGATTTGAGGCAGATGCTTTTGTTTTCATATTAACAGCCATCTTTTAAGAACCTTTTAGGAGCAGCAATTCTCAGCAGGGATAGAACTCCAGAGAACCTGTAAACTTCTTAAGATGCAGAAGCCTGATTGCCACCTGAGTCAATAATCGTAAGCACTCAAATAGGAAGTATATTTTTTACCGTATGTACTGTCCCCGTACATCAACCCATTCACCCCTCTCGACAATCGTATGAAAGCAGTGCTAACGTCTTACCCATTTGACAAATGAAAAAGCAAGGGGACTTGGAGAGGGTAAGTGATTTTGCCCAAGGGCACATGACTAGCAAATGATAGAATCAAGATGCACACCCAAGTCCATGTGACCACCTCTTTCCTACCACCTTCCACCTACTTGAGCTACCTATAGGGCTTAAGTTTGTGCACTTCTTTTGCTTTTTCCACAGTGGTTCTGATTCGTATGCCTGGTTAAGAGTCAGTCAATTAGGGCATGATTAAAAATGTGCGAGAGACAGAGAAAAAAATCAAATAGCCAAGACCATTAGCACAGTTCTCCAAATGTGGACAACAGTATGTGAAATAACCCATCCTTGTGAGTCAAGCAGAAGAAATTAGACCCTTACATGGTTGCAAATCATCTTTACAAGCTTTCTAACACTTCTGCCGCTACTGGCTCGCCCTAAACAATCTTGTCACCACGTTGCGGGGCTGGCCTGGCCATTTCCAGAGAGGATATGATCGCACGACGCCCGCCAGGCCTGATAGATGGGAATGTAAGGACAATGGCATGATCTATGAGGTATCCTAACTTACTACCAAGGAGTAGATGTTATTAGCAGTTAAAATTGCCTATTCTTTTCCCAATTGAATTTTTTAAAGACTTTGGAAAATAATCTAAACCTCAAATGTTATTGCAGAATCAAGAAGCAACTACTGGCCTAGTTCTATAACAAATGCTGATCAAATACATTTGAATTGGAAAAGTATATTTAATTTGCAGGTTTCTGTCTACATGTTCTGCTTCTCTTTTCTTTGATAAGATTAGTGAACAAAGTTCAGAGGACCTTTTTTAGTTCAAACGTTTTCCCATAACGGCAAATCAATCTGCTTAGGCAAACAGAATGTCAAAACGCTAACCATCAGGAGCTATCATTGGAACTCGATCCGATTTACACACAAAAACACCCACTGAAACTTATATGAAACTTCATATAGGAGCAAAACTGGTTAATGGATTTCTTTGAGTCTTTTAAAGCAGCTACTACAATAACTGCAGAAGTATGCACAAATTGTGCCAAGTCTAATCAATCTTGTGTATTTCTTCCGCACTGTGGCAAAATACGTTTCATTGAAGGGGAGAGCAAGCTCGCGGCAGGCAAAATGTGGTGGCTGAAGTCAAGCACAGCTAATTTGCTGTTTAGGACAGATGAGATCTACAGAATTCCCTGATCCATCCTGGTCCATCTGATATGGAGGCCTGATTCCCAATATGCATTGCTTCTATGGATTTGAATGTCGATGATATAGACTTCTTGGATCTAGATGGATAGAGGAAGATGGAAGCAGTATGTGAGCAGAAAGCCTATTCTATTTTACATGGTATCATTAAGTATGATAGGAAGGCAATTTGCCAGGCCGAGCCTGGTAGATGGGAGCCAGGAGCCGGTCTCAGACTCTCCCACCAGAGTCAAGAGCTCAGAGGAAGGGGCAAGCTGCAGGGGCAGGATGACAGCATGGAGAAGGACAAGATGCAAGCCTAACACCCACAGAACCAACACCACCAGAAGATGTAATAAGGTCTCAGAGATAAAGGAAGCAGAGGCACAGTCTCACAGGCTTAGTCATCGGAATATATACTATGAGCCCAGAACATAAGTCTCCTGAACAGCTTCCCAGGACAAAGGCCATTCCCCCACTAGCTTCTTTTAAAATCCCTAACTGATTTTTGGGAAGAAGAGTTGGGGCTGAACCCCTCCGCCACGTGCACACACACCCTCTCCCCACCCGGCAACTAACACAATTACATACTTTGAATAGAATGGGCTATGGGAGAGTTCTATTGAATGAGAGATGGATGGGTATACCAAATCTAACATGCAAAGTCATGAAGAACAGTGCAGAAGGGGTTAAGAGTGTGGACAATGGGATTGCAAAGTGCTGGGTTCAAAATGTAGCTCTGAAGCTTGCTAGCTGTGTCCTAGTGGATAAATTACCTAACCTCACCTAAAAATTGGAGTAGTAGTACTTCACCCCTATGACTGTTGTGAGGATTAAATGACTCCGTGCATCTAAAGCACTTAGTGGAGTGCCTTCATCATGGTAAGTACTCAGTAAATGTCAGTAATTGAGATTATCATTATTAACAAATGACCACAAGGCTTTTACGTTGAGTAAAATGAAGAGACTGCTACCTCAAAAGATCATAAGAAGCAGAATCATAGCTAGTTTTTTCCCCAACACACCTGTTGTGAAGTTTCGTAAAATTAAATATTCTACAACCCCAGTGCCAATCTCTCTTGCTTGCATACATGTGCTTCTTCTGGAGCTCTCCCATTCTCTCACTCTCTGCCCCGTATCTATTTGTAGCTACGGAGGACAGATTTCATACCTGTGCAGGAGTGTTACCTGCCAAGTGATGAAATGAGAGAGGACATGAAAAGGCAGCAAGGAAACATTAAGGAGGTGGAGGGAGACAAGTCCAAGAAAAGGCGGGTACCCAGCCTCATTTCCCCCTCTCCCCCAGTCTCCCCTCTCCCTCTCTCATGCATCCTTGACAACACCCCAGCTCGGGTTAAATCCAACTCTTTAACGATTCCACGCCTGTTCACAAGCAGTTTAACATGACTGGCCCACCATGCCACCATGCTGTCTGTTCCCCTTTAAACTGATGCCCTCAAATCTCAAGTGTGCACCTTCAGTGCTGCCTGCCACCCCAGGCAGGCATCAGTTATTTGTATCCCCTAGCTCAGTCATTTGTCTGCTCTCCCTGACACTATTTCACGTCTCCTCTCTGCTCACACCTCTAACTCTCCTCCCTTTCTCCTCGCTCTCAGCTCATAACTTCGCTTCTGATTTCAGTGAGAAAAAAATGGCAATTAGGAGAAATTCCACATCCTCCCACCACCATATCTACCCATCTACCAGATCTGTACCCACCGGCTCTGGCTGCTCTCTGTTAACTGTGAATGAAAGGTCTCTGCTCTGAAGGACAACCCTCCACCAACACTAGGAAGTTAATACACCTGCTTTATTTTTCTTTGTAGTATTATGACATTATAGTAACTACCTGATAACAATATAGGTCTATTTGCTTACTCTCTGACCCCCCCAGTAGAATTAAAGCTCCTTAAGGAAAATGTTAAGGGGTACCAGGCACTTATTAGGCACTCAATGAATACGTATCTCTGGAATGAACAAAAAAATGAATGAAGGAAAGAAAAACAATAATTTGTTACTGTGTGTGAAATTCCCTTTTGAATGTTTATAGTTCTCTCCCTCTCTCTCCCCCAGGTCACTACCCCACATTTGGGATAGAAATCTAATGTCCCAGGAGGCTAGAATATTACAAAGTGATGCTCTTCAGGGAGGCATGCCCTGGACCATCCATGTGAGTGACAATGCCTGCACTGAACCTTGTCTTGACTGAAGAGTGCCAGTGAGTGAAGCCCTACCCACAGAGCAGGGCCAGCCCGGCAATATGGGAAGTAGGCTTGCCAAGCCAAGGTCTATTTAGGATCTGGATCCAATAACAGGAAAGCTTCTTAACTTCCTTCCTTCCTTGCCACTGAGCCTGAGGCTGTGCCAGGGAAAGTCCAACCCTCAAACCTCTACAGAAAGTATCCCAGGGAGGAAGTCTATGGCTTGTATATACCATCTGCACAATGCTCAGGAAGCCAGCCAGCCTGAACGCGGAGGGGGCCTCTGGCTTGTACTTTCTGTCTGTGCATAAGATATTCAGTTCTTGAGCCCTGTGACCAATGCGGATGAAGGATCATAGGAGATAATGGATGTAAAAGTGGCTTATTAGTTAGATCACATGCATGATACACATCAGAGAGGTTGTTGAGAAGATGGAGATGAAAGAGGCGGTGGCGGGGAAGAGGAGTGGAGAAGGTAGAAGAGGTGGAGAAGGAAGAAAAAGAGAACGCAGAGAAATATTGATAATTTAGCTCTACACGTCAGTGGTAAATATAACTTAACCCGAAGACTGCAAATGTAACTACTGGACTCTGGCAGTCACCGGTTTAGGCACTTTGGACAAGTCCCATTTTTTAGTCTGAGCCTTGGTTTTCTCACCAGTCAATGCAGGAAGTTGGCATCTCCAAAGACCCTTGCAGCTCTGACCTCTGTAAATCCATAATCTTGACAGTCACCAGCTTGGCTCCGTGATCTGGGTCAGTGGAACCACCAAGCACCAAGGCCAACCCAGAGTCTGGAGCTTAAGCAGATGTCCTTGAAAACAGGCAGAGACGCCCAGTGCCAAAAGTATTTTGGTCCCTGAAATGGAGCCTTAGCTGCCTTCCTACAGACCCCAGCTTTCTTCCCAGGAAGACATTCTCCCGGGGGACCCATTGATGGTACGTCTCATTTCACAGCTTCTTTTTCCTGAGAAATAAACAGCGCAAAGTATCATTTGTTCCTCAGCACAGAATGAGCCAATCCAATGAAGTTCAGCCAATTTGTCCTTTAATACTGTTTATTGGCTCTTTAATGATGAATTCATTTGAGCACTTGGCCCCAGGTCCTCATTCACAGTGACTCTTAATGTAAACAAGACCTCTCCCAGTCTCTGCTCCTGCCCTCTTTTGAACTTTCATAAATCACACCTGGCTGCCTCGAGAACAGGCCACTCTAGTCTGACTTTGGGAAAGGATCCAGCATGGCAGACAGCACACTTACAGTTCTTATGGACCACATGGTGAAATCAACCAGAGACAGGCATCCCCAGAGGCAGCCAGTCCGGACTGGGAAGGGAGGAGACACAGTCTGTGAACATGCTGTTGTTTCCTTATTCTTCAATCTTTCCAAGTTAACTGGTGTGGAAACCAAATTGCTTGTCCATATATAGCCTTGGAATATCTCATAATTCAAAGAGACATCGTGGTGTACTGGAGAGAATACCAGAGCTGGAATCCAAAAGACCGAAGTAAAATCTTGGCTCCAACCATTGATCACACTTTCAGCAATTTACATAATTTCTCTGGGCCTCCTGATTCACTCCATCTCTAACATGGAGATAATAATAGCACGTAAGAAATAAAGGCAACTAAGATATCTTTGTCTCAAGCACATGCACAGTGTCTGGTACAAATGTATACAATAAATACGAGCTACTCACCACTGACAGTATTAAATGAAATCCTGGGTATGGGCATGCTGTGGGAAATAAAAAGAGCCCCCCAGAGAATGTTTGCAAAAGAGCTGACCGCAAAGTGAGCAACTAACTGTTAGCCTTCGTTTCCCGACATGGCATCCTTGTCAACATCATGAGCAAAGGGCATGGATCCACATTTGTCCAAAGGGACAAATCATTAATGTGGGCACAAATTCAGGCACAGGCTGCAACATCGTTGTGATAGCTGACAACTGGACAGGTCCCAAGTGTCCAAACTAACAAAGGTCCAAAACAGGAGCCTAGTTGAGGAAACTGTAATATACACATATAATCGACTACCAGGCCACAATTAAAATGCTGCTCTGAAAGTATATTTATTGACAGAAAAACATGTCCAAAATATGCTATTGAATGGGAAAAAAAGGCAAGTTAAGAAACAGATGTTCTGTTATACTTTATAAACCTATCTCGTATGAATTTTAACAAATATATTTCACCTTGGAAATGAAATAATAAAAAGTATCCCACCTCATCTCACTTTTGCAAACATGTGGTACGTATGTTAAAATGCCTAGAAAAATTCTCACTTCACCCTTCAACATGATTCTTTCTGCATAATAGGAATTTAGGTGATTTTTGTTTTCTCTTTGGACTATCCCTGAACTTCCTGGGGGGTTTTTTAAAATGATTATTTTAAAACAAGAAACTTGTATTTATTTATTCAATACCACGACAGATACTGTCCCTAACCATAAAGCTCTAAGTCTCTCAAACTAGCCATCACTTGGTTTCAGAGGCTGATATGCGGGTTTCTGGAAGGTGTGGGCCTCATGCGAAGCACAGACAGGCACCTATCTGCTACCCCTCCATAGTTACTCTGTCAGAGAGATGAAGGCAGGGATATTTCTTGTTTTCCCTGGTGCATCTGCCCGAACACTCAAGCCACCTTTGAAATCGCTTTGAAGGTATATTTTAAAATTAAAATGCCACTCTGGGAAGAGAGGGGAAGAAAAAGTGATTGCTTAACCAGTACAGGGCTTCCTTTTGGCACAAGAACATGTTTTGGAACTAAACAGAGTTAATGGCTACACAACATTGTGTCTGCACTGAATGCTACTGAATTGTACATTTAAAAATGGCTAATTGTATATTGTGCGAATTTCACCTCAATAAAATAAAAACAAAAATTAAGCCATGAACACTGAGTGCTGATAATTTCAACATGGATGTGGAAAATTGTCCGACACGGAAATACTCCACACGGAAATACTCCAACATGTAAACACTCTGCACACCTGGACCAAAATTTTAATAGGAACCTTTTTATTTTGTTTCCAAGGGATGCATATTACGAACCAATATGCAGTTTTCATCGTGTCATCACCATAGTCATAGGATATTAGAACTGAAAGGCAGTTCAGCCATTTCATTTTACAGAACAGGTAACCGAGGTTAGAAAAGAGAGAACTGGAACACACAAGTAATTTACAAAATCAGATTTAGAATTCAAGTGTCCTTGTCCGATGCTGTGTCTAGAATAATCCACTCCTAACCTTTTCTTCAATTTTCTGGGCTTCTTTATAACTATTTTTAAATACATCTTTACTCTTTGATCAAATTCTCAGTCTCATGCCAATTTCCAGAATTTGCTTTCTGGACCCAAAATCCTTTGATATACTGTATATTGGTCATATGTTTTGATAGTTGTATTGGGCAAACTCATCCTTGTTTAATACAGTTACTTCAGTTGTGAGAAGCAGGTGATGGGTTGCAGATTAACTCAGTAATGCTCCACACCTTCTTGGCCCTAACACTTTATCCCTGAGAAAGCTGAAGATCTGGGTTTCATCTGGGTCTCAAAAACACTGTCATTAACACAGCAGTTTCTGCGGCTGCACCTCTCACACTGCCCTGACTCCAAATCGTAGCTAGACTGTATACTTGAAGGACAAAGAAATCTCTCCAGCCACAGCCAAGAAAATTATACCTTACTTGTATTTTGCACAAATTAATTTCTGAGAAGGCTTACGATCAAATGCTTCTCCAATGTGTCTCTCCAGAGCTGGACTGCATGGCTGCCAGCAATCTGCTATCTGGAATCAAAGAAGCCCTGGCATGATGGAGACAGCAAAGATCTGGGCATTTTGTTAACTTACATGTCACCAATTTGCAGTTTTGCGACACCCGCATTCAGAGCTTTGGAGTCTGAGCTGAAGTGTGCCCATTCCTGCAAAATGGTAGGTTTTAAAAACATTCAGAGAACCTCTGGCATTCTGAGGAGTTTAGATACATTTGGAGACAATGATCTAAGCTGAATCTGGGTCCCAGCCTCCAGTAGTTTAGCCACCACACACCCCACCGGTGAAGCCCTGTATGTCTCATCAGCGTCACTCCTTAGACTTCCTAACAGACAAAAGATCTCAACTTGTTCCCTGCTTATCAGAGAGCCAAGAATGACATATTAAGAAGTAACTTGAGCAGGAAGGACAGGAGAGGGAATCCTATTCGGTTAACATCCCTATCTGTGCACATAATTTAGAATCAGAGCCAATTTTATGGTGGGGTTTTTAAGGCAAGGGAACAACCTATAGAGTTTTCCCAAATGGATTCAACAAAGCCAGCCACAGTGGGATTCACTCAGCATTACTTGAAAGAAAATCTCCCCAAATAACCACCAACATTAAATTTGACCTCGATACATAAGCAGATGTAGAGCAAACTTCAAAAGGAATGTCAATGGTATGTCCCCTCTCAGAACCTCCATTCCAGGGATAAAATGAGAAGGTTGTGATTTTCTCAATCATTTTTCCACAGTGTGACACACATGTGAGGAACACACTCCAGTGGGGGGCAGGGGTGTAACCAGATTATGATACAACCCCAATAATAAGTTCCTCTGTGTGTCTGTCTGTCTATCTGTGTTGTAGAGGAAGCCAGGTAGCGGGGCAGCTGAGGACAGGTGGTAGGAAGTGTTGACATCCAGGGCAGCAGGTAGTCCATGGACTCTGCTAGTGCAATGTAATTCATTTCAAAAGATAAATCAAAGCTGAAAACTCCTGGACTACATAAATACTGTTTCCTTCAAGCTCTGTAAAATAAATGAGTTGAATCAAAAATAGTATCATCATTATAAGATTTTTAAATATCTGAACTTCCTTGTGGCCACATCACGTGGTACCTAATTAGACGCTTATGAAAGGATGAAAGCAATGCTTTAGATGCCCTGTTCATGTCCATGTAGACCTCCACATAGTTACTGCCATTCAATGGTTATGATCTGATAGAAATAATGGGTTTTGGAGACAAAAATTTGGACTCAAACTTGAGCTTTGCCACTAACTAGTTATATATACCACAGTTTCTTCATCTGGATTCAAATCCTGGGATGACATTCTGCCAAACCCCCAACTTCTCTGTGGTTTACTCTCCTTATCTATAAAATGACGGTAATAATAGTGTTTATCTCCTAGGCTTTGTAGTTAAGGATTTAATGAAATGATACATGTAGAGCCCTTCAAGCTGCCCATCGCAGAGAAAGTGCTCAATAAATGTTGGTGATAGGTAATAGTAACATCATCTTTGTCCCCTTAACATTAAGGTGTTTTCAAAGCTCCCTAAATACAGTAGAATGTGAAATTAGCTTTCGGATGAATTTATTAAGCCCCTATACTATACTGCATGCCATCATCATCATCAACATCACAATATCTACATTTTTGAGCTATCATCTGTCAAGCACCAGGACTACGATAGGCAGTTTACCATGAAGTAACTTACTTAAGATTGAATAATAAAAATGAATCTGCAGAAGTCCCTAGTAGAGGTTCCTATAGGTCAAGAAAGTGACTAGTCACATCACCAGTAAGTGACACAACCAGGATGTGAACTCATGTCTCTCGTGTTGGAAAGTGACTATTAGTAATGATAACGACAATAGCAAAGCTGCAATGCATTCTTACCATGCACCAAGCATAGCACTCAATGTTAAACATGCATCATAACTGCATTAGGCAGATTCTGCATGACTGTAAAACACTGCCTTGATGTCCAAATCAGATGGGAACCTGAAATATTGGGAGAATTGGGGTCCCAGAAGGCAGAAAAAACAGAGGCTATCCCTTGGTCTCTGTCCTTATCCAATGATAGCAAAATGTAGCAAAAGCCCATGCTGCAGAGGGATCATTTAGGCCCTAAGTAGAAAACTCACTTACACAAACCAGTACTGGAAAGCTGGGTCATAGAATACCAGAGCTAGCCAGGACCTCAAAATAAAAACAC
This sequence comes from Hippopotamus amphibius kiboko, assembly GCF_030028045.1. Lineage (NCBI taxonomy): Eukaryota > Metazoa > Chordata > Mammalia > Artiodactyla > Hippopotamidae > Hippopotamus > Hippopotamus amphibius. The sequence goes on along the minus strand of NC_080203.1, from coordinate 15,000,612 downwards.
TTTACAACTGTGCTGACTGGTAGACCAGAAACCCAAAGACATGATAAGTGGAGCAATACATTTTCATTGCCTGCCACAGAATCTCAGGGGCTTTGTAAGCTTTTTTTTTCCCCCTTTTGGGGGGGGGGGGGTGTGGACGCAACTCCAACAGTTACCAAGGGCTGTGCTAGGGCCCCAAGACACAATGTAACAATGAATCCAGCACAGGGTCTGGCCCTCAAGGTGCTGCATGTTCACAGAGGGACACAGACAAGTCACAAGCAACATGAATTCAAGCCAAGGGGAGGTTCAACTCCAGGCTATGTACGTTCAGAGGAGGAAAGCTCCTTTCCAACTGGGGGAAGGGTGTCAAGGAAAGCTTAGTAAAGTAGATGACATTGACAAATGACAGGTAAAATTACGAGAAAGAGAAATACCTCTAAGTAAACAGCTGTAGCAGAGGCAGAAAATGTAATGGTGTGTTCAGGAAGCACTGAGGGCTCCAGTTTGGCTGGAAATGAGCCAGGTGAAGAAGAGAGGGGCAAACGGCTGTTCAGTTGCTTGGGGAGCCCAGACACACAATGCTGAAGAGGGTAGACTGTTTCTTAGCAGCTGGAGTCCATGTGCAGGATGAAGGTGATTCGAACTGGGCCTTAGAAGGATGTACCTGGCACTGCTTTAGGCTACATGTTGGAGGCGGAAGAGGCCGGAGAGAAGAGACACAGGACGCTGGAGAACAATCAGAAGGATATTTGTCGCAACAGCACAGACAAGAGGTAACGAGATTCTGCCTGAAATGGAGCAACAGCCTGGGAAATGCAGAAAGGTGGCCGCCACAGATACTTTTCCTTCCCTTCTCTAGGTGTGCGCTTGGCTGAGTGGCACTGAAGTGACCTGAATAAGCAAGCAGTCCCCATACCTTACTCCTTAGAGACTCTTGTCCCCTGAAGGGACATGACTAAATAGCTTCTGAATACTCAGTCACTCTCCTTTGGGCTGTGTTTAGCCAAACTCTGACACAATTGAGCACTTTCCTACACCCTCCAATTCTAAGCTTCATGACCTCATCGACACATTTCTACTCGTTGTCTATTTTCAGGGAGGGTTTTGGGGATGTGTAGACAGAAGCCAGCCAGCTCCAGACAACAGCCCTTACTGTGATCACATCAACAACTGCATCCCACCATCGGTGACCACTGCCTTTCTGGGTCTTGGCTCCTGGCTGTGGCTAAGGCTTTTCACTGCACCAATCCTCAAGCAACAGAGGCATCAGCCCTCCGAGATCAGAGCTAACAGAAAAAGCTACTTGGAAGTTAGATATTTCCATCCACAAGTCAGTGTTTACCAACTAAAACTCTGCAAAAGTAGCTGGGAGACATAGAGCGGTTATCTAGACATTCCAAGAAATCCCAAAGCCCCACCAGAGAAACCAGTCCTCAGCCCTGCATGTTTATGTTTGATCTGCTCAAAGCAATTTGCACAATCTTCCCACCATTTCTGCTAAAAATGAACCAGGTGGATTCAATTTTCTTCCCTAAGATGAGTTACTGATCTTAGGATCAGGCAATATAATACTTGATAAAGCCTTGTCTCTACCAGTAGAACATATCTCAAATCTTCCTCTAAGAAAACCTATTTCACAGCTCTTCCCAGGATTAAAAATGGGACAACTTCAAGCAAGCAAGAGAGCCTGGCGTCATCAGCAGGGACAAGGACAATCAAGTCTTCCGAGGAGGAGCACTGGGGCAGGCTGCAATACCTGTGCAGTAATAGTCACCAGAACTGACTACAAGCAAAGTCACCACTATGAAATGCCATGTAAAATTAAGGGGCCGCTCAGCCTTTTGCAACACACTAGGTAGAAAACATGGCTCCAGTGGACTGGGGAGAGTTGATGTCCCAATCACACCCCAGCTGACACATCCATGTGCCTTTCTTGCCTTCAAAGTTGTCCCATGCTAATTCCACATGCGCTCACAACTGTCAGACAGCTCCTCCTTGGCAGAAAGATGAAAGAACTTGACCAAGATCATTCTGTAGAGGATGCCATGGGGGAGCACATCAGCCTAATGTTGTAGGAATGTGAATGAAGAAAAAAGTAGCAAACCTGGTACACCCTTCAGAGATAAGGTTGTCCCACCTAAGTGTCCATCAGCAGATGAATGGATAAAGAAGATGAGGTATGTATATACAATGGAGTATTACACAGCCATAAAAAAGAATGAAATAATGCCATTTGCAGCAACATGGATGGACCTAGAAACTATCACACCAAGTGAAGTAAGTCAGACAGGGAAAGATTAATATCATATGATATCACTTACACATGGAATCTTAAAAAAAGAAAAAGAAAAAAAAAAGATACAAATGAACTTATTTCTAAAACAGGAGAGTCACAGAGGTAGAAAACAAACTTATGGTGGGGACTTCCCTGGTATCTTCCCTTCCCAGTGGTTAAGACTCCGAGCTTCCACTTCAGGGGGCACAGGTTCTACCCCTGGTCTGGGAACTAATTTTCCGCGTGGCAAAAAACAAAAACAAAAACAAACTTATGGTTACCAAAACAGAAAGGGGGGTGAGGGAGGGATAATTAGGAGTTTGGGATCAACACATACACACTACTATACACTAAATAACCAACAAGGACCTACTGTATAGCACAGGGAACTATACTCAATATTTTGTAATAACCTATAAGGGAAGAGAATTTGAAGAATATGTACATATATCTGATTCACTGTGCTGTATACCTGAAACTAACCTGATATTGTAAATCAACTATACTTCAATTTTTTAAAAAAGTAAAAAAAAAAAAAAAATTAAAGAAATTAGGTGGCCTTTCATACAGGCCCTCTAAAGTGCCTGTTTGTTTTCATCAGTAGTTAGATCGGTGTCCCAAGGGAAACTTGCTTTCTTAAAGTGGCAGGACCCAGAAAACCAAGATTCTTAGAGACATGGTAGACATCATTTTATATATATACCTTTCTTAACGGTGCTGGATGAAGAATCACCATATATCTTATAAAGTTAAGTGAAAAAAAAATAACTCCACAAATTTTATGTATGCCACGCAAGACCATTTTAACAAATCTGCATGAATTAGAAACAAAGTTTGGAATGGACTTCAAGAAACTGGAGCTAACGAAGGGGCTGGATGTGGAAGTACCAAGGCTCAGAGTTGCATGTGATGCACAACAGACCCTGCCGAGGGCAAGGCCACATGGAGAGACCAGGAGTCCTGCTGAAGAGTCAAAAAGGAGAAGGTCACTCAACTGAGCCACCGTCCCCCACTGAGGGTCAACTATGTGCGAGTCATGGTAGGGAGTCCAAGATCAGTTACAAAATGTGCTCTCTGTCTTCAAGGCACTTAAAGCCTAACTGAAAACAAAAAGCATGTGCCCTTGCAAAGATCACTGATAAAAAAGGGCAGTGTACACTGAGGGCCAAATACAGTTTCCCAATTTGGAACATTCCATCAAAAACCCTGAGTTTTAACGCAGGCTTGACTCTCACTCTATGTGAGTCTGGATGAGATACTGCCCCCCTCCCTGGGCTCCCAGTTCCTCATCTATACAATGATGAGTTTGGACCAGATGACCTGTAGACTATTGATCTGGCACCCCTAAATTGGCTCTGTGGATTGGTGGGGTGAGGGGAGGAAAAAAGTGCTCTCCCAGTCGGCAGAGAACTGCCTGAAAACAGTAAACTACAAAATTGCTCCCAGGGCACACAGATTCAATCCCTGGACCAGGAAGATCCCACATGCCGCAGAGCAACTCAGCCCGTGCGCCACAACTACTGAGCCTGTGCTCTAGGGCTCATGTGCCACAACTACTGAGCCCACGTGCTGCAACTCCTGAAGCCCACGTGCCTAGAGCCCATGCTCCGGAACAAGAGAAGCCACCGCAATGAGAGGTCTGCACACGGCAAGGAAGAGTAGCCCCATCTCACTGCAACTAGAGTAAGCCTGCGCGCAGCAACAAAGACCCAATGCAGCCAAAGAATAAAATTAAATTTTAAAAATTGCCCCCAAATATACAAAGTTGTGGTCTCTGGTCGGCCCTCTGACCTATTTCCCAGCTTCCTTGGAAACAGTTGTCTCCCTCCCCTTTAATCTATGAAGCTGCTGTTTCCAAAAGCTGGATGTTTCAGGAACAGCATGTGGACGAGGTGGGAATGACATGACCTAAAGCAGACACTTCCGTTTACAAAGAAGTTCCAGACCCTTCTGAAACCCAGAAGCCCCCACTCAGGAAGTAGAAAGAGAGATGCTATAGGGACAAGAAGCAACCCAAGCAGTTGCACGCATTCTTAGTTCATTCCAAGATCAGTCAGCAAACAGGACGTGACTTCTGACCACTAAAATACTGGAAAAACTGACTGTGGGATAGTGGTGGGCCACACAGAGGCAACTCCTATAACAAGGGCTCAATAAGAAGCTGAGGTTTTGAAACAAGGTCATAAAGAAGAGATTGGTTGGGTAGTAGAAGAATAGAGTCCGTCAGACCTCGCTTTGAATCTCAGCTCTGCCATTTGCTAGCTGAGTGGCCTTGGCTAAGTTGCTTAACCTCTCTGAACCTCAGTTTCTTCATGTGTAAAACTGGAGATGATAATAGTATCTACCTCTTTGGGCTGTCATGAAGATCCCATATGACTTGGCACAGTACTTGAAATAGAGTAGATCCTAATTAAAAGATAAATATGAGTATGTCTAGCCATCCCTTTCTGCATGCCTGTTCGCCCTAAGAGATGTTCCTTATTTACATCTCATCAATATATCTGCTCTCAGGAAAGGACCCAGCAAATCCACCCACTTGTTAGGGACCAGGGAAAATTCTGAGGGGTGGGATGTCAATACCTGGTCGGTCTCCTATGCTTCCCCCATCTGGTAGCATTTTTAGCAAGGAGAAAATGCATTAAGACAAATAAATGAAGCTCAAGTGACGAACTTTCAGACTTCAGCCAGTTCATGAACAAGGTAAGAGCATCTTCACATTACCCTGGATTACAACACGTGCCCTACATTTTTTAAAATTTATTTATTTATTTATTTGGGCTGCACTGGGTCTTTGTTGCTGCGCGCGGGCTTTCTCTAGTTGTGGCAAGCGGAGGCTATTCTTCATTGCGGTGTGTGGACTTCTCATTGTGGTGGTTTCTCTTGTTGCGGAGCACGGCCTCTAGGCACGTGGGCTTCAGTAGTTGTGGCCCATGAGCTTAGCTGCTCCGCGGCATGTGGGATCTCCCCAGACCAGGGATTGAACCTGTGTCTCCTGCATTGGCAGGCGGATTCTTAACCACTGTGCCACCAGGGAAGTCCCAACATTTTTACAATTCTACATTTTGCCAAAGGAGGAATGAATGCCTGTTCAAGTCCACTCGGCTTAATTCAGTTCAATTGAATCGAACAGATTCTGTGCAGTCCCTTGATGGGTGCTTAGAATGAAGACAAGAATAAGACGTGGCCTTGCCTTCAAGAGGCTCGACACCTACAGGACTTTGCAGACATGGAAGCAACTCTTTAAATATGAACAGACCATGATACTTGCTATGGAGAAGTTGGGGGGAAATATACAATGGGAACACAGGAGAAGAGATCTGTTCTGTTTGGAGGAAAACAGGGGAAAGCTTCATGGAACAGGTAGAATTTGAGACGAGCCTTGAGAAACGATGAGTATTTCAAAGGATGAAGATAGAGGAAAGGGAGGTCAAAATGGTGAGAAGGTACCGAACCGGCTAATGGAAGATAAGAATACACCAGGAGGAATACGGAAATCCAGTGTGGCTGGAAATCAAAGTAATGAGTAAGAAAATCGTTTTTTAAAACTGGAAATTTAGGCTGTCACTAGATCATAAAGGGCCTTGAAAGTCCTCCTGTAGTTTGTAAGTATGGAAGACAACTATACGACTAGCACCATGTTTTAATAACACTGTTTTGGTGATTATGTAGACTTAGAAATAAAAGGGAGTTGTACTGGAAAAAGAGGCACAAATAAACAATATTAAGAGTTAAAAGGGGCATAACTGTAGATACAGCAAAGAAAATAAAAACTATTAGATAATGTTATAAGCAACTTTACACCAATAAATTTGAAATTTTCAATGAAATAACCCAAATTACTAGAAAAATATTAACTTTAAAATTGACTCCAGAATGGTCCTATAACCGTTCAAAATTTTTAAAGCATCCCATTAAACAAATGCCAGACCCAAGGGGGGGGGGTGTTACAGCCTAGTTCTACTGAATATTCAAGAAACTCATAATTCCAATCTTATACAAATACTTCAGAGAGAAGATAGCAATATTTTATGAGGCAACTCTCATCTTGGCACCAAAAATAGACAAGAATAATAAAGAAAGGAAAAATACATAGCCGTCTAACTTGGGAACATAAAAGTAAAAATACTAAACAAAATATTAGCATGTGAAATCTAGCAATGTATAAAAAAGAAAATAAATCGTGATCAAGTTGGGTTTATTCCAAGAGTTTAAGTTTGTTTTAGAATTAAAAATTCTATGAGTGTAAAGCACGGCATTGCTTTAAAGGATTTAAGGAGAAAGAAAAAAAACTATGCTATATAATCACCTCAAAAGACACAGAAAATAAATTTGATAAAAATCAATATCCTTTCACAATAAAATATATTAGCTACCGATAGGTGGTAATTTCTCCAACCTGATAAACTCTATCTGTACAAAATATTTTGGAAGTATCACAGCTGAACAGTGAAATATTGTAAGTATTCCATTTAAAATCAGAAAGGAAAGAAGAATGTCCACTGGTATCACTTTGATTCAACATTGCACTACAGGTCTTAGCCAGTGCAATAAGGCAAAACAATGGAAAAGACGGCCAAAAGACTAGAAAGGAAGAAATAAAACTGTCAGTATTTGCAGATGATATGATTGACTAAACAGAATAAAAGAATCTTACGAATTATTAGAATTTTATTGGGAGAATTTAGCGAGGGTGTTAGATACAGGCTTCTAAAGTACAGGTACTATTATTCTATTTCCCAGGGTATAGGATGGACACATGGGGGTTCATTTTATTTCTTCATTACAACTGTTTTGATCTCCAGGCACCTGTTATATGTACTCTTCAGTATGTGTATTTCACCATAAACTTTAAAAAAGAAACAAAAAGTCTGGAGGCAGAAAGATAAGTGCTGTGCTCTAGAGATAGTCCAGGTGAGAGAGAGGCGAGCTTAAAAACAGGGCAGTGACCGTGAGGGCTTAGAGGAAGCCCCTACATGGTCCCAGAGCTCAGCAGAAGATGGCGAGAGTAAGAGGGGTCTGAATAGGGCACAGAGGCCTCCCCTCTGCGAGCAACCTTTACCCCAGAGCCCCTTTCCTGACAGCCCCACTCTATATCCCTTAACAGCAGACAGTGGAGCTGCTGTCTCTGTGCCCCCAGGGCTACGGCTGGGGGGAGCCCATCTCGGCTCCCTGCCTGGCTTCCTCTGGCAGCTCCAGGCCTGGGAGCACAGCCCGTCTCAGTCCTGGCCTTTGAATAACGTGGCCAAATGGATGGAGTCAATCCGCATTTACTGGGTCTGACTGACCCAGCCTCTCTTCTTACAGGAGAAGTTGGAAACGACAACCTCATAATAAGGTAAAAACAAATCTTACCCACTTAACTAATCTCTGTCAAAGGCATGGTAACCTGTCAAACTGCTGTCTGTGTCTGGTTCTGTTTGGGGCTTTTGGCTACGGGGAACCATGGTGGAGAGGATCTTTTCTGTCTCAGAAAGAACCATGATTCCACATCCTAAGCCCCAAGACCAACTGGACAGCTGGGAGAATGCTGGTACAAGTGTGGTTCCCTTAGCACCAAGGACTGGGCTCCTAGTCGCACAATTCTTCAACTTTCCGGCCTTGAGCCTCTTTGTACCAGGTCCTCTGCTGCCTCTGTCCCTATATCTGGATCTCACCTATGAATTGAAAGGGAAGGGGACCAACCCAGGAGTAAGTATATCAAACTCTGCTCTCCAAAGACCCACAGCCCTCTTCTGAGGAATCGCTTGCTGGGTCCCGGAGGCGGGGGCAGGGGGAAGGCAAGCACTGAACTTCCCACCCACATTTCAGGCACAGCAGCTCCCATTTGACCTGTTGGAAATACTGGACTTTGTATAAGATTTCAGAGAGGATTTTTTTAAAACCCTGTTAAAAGAATATAAAGTAAAAAAAATAAAATTAAATTAAAATTTTTTTAAAGTGTGAAGACCTCTGGGTCATGCAAATGACAATGTCCCAGATCAGTAAGTCCAAGAAATCCAGAACCATAACCAAAAGTAATGGTGGCAACTGAGTGGCTGGTTTAAGTACGAGGTGGGCCCACCTGTACTCCCGAAATAATGCAATAGCCATGTGGGTCCTCCTGCCCCTTAGTGGGCAAACACACACACACACACACAGCAACCAGCAAAGAGGCAAAACAACTTCTTTGGGGCATTGTAATGTGGCATCCAAAGACTGGGTGTGAGCTGGGTTTACAGAGCAGATGGTCTCAGCTCGGAACACAGCTTCACCACGTTCAATAGGCTACATCCTTAGGACAAACAAGCAGAACATTAAGGACAAGAGGAAAAGCTCCTAAATAGGTACCTCAGTGAGGACACACTCGCACCTAGAAGTGAGAGGAATGGAGAGAAGCAAGAAGGGAGTGAGAGGGAGCAACAGAAGAAAGGAGGGAAGAGAGGACGGAAAGTAAAGAGGGAAGGGGCAGAAGGAGGCGAAGAGGCAGAGAAGAGCAAGGGTGGGGGCCCTGAACAGCAGTGACAACAAACACCACCAGGAATTTGAGCAGAAGACCAAACCCCAAAAGGTGGCCAACGCAGGGAAGGCAGACACTACCTAGAAACTTGGCACTCAAAGGACCAACTTGAGGTGACTTCAGGAGAGCTGTAACACAAGGAAGAGGAAGAGAAGGTTTTTTTCCCCCCGTTAAAAAGGACACACACCTGTGAACAATGGGATCCCTCCACTAGCCAGGACAGATGAAAAGCTTCATGATAATTCCCACTTCCTTGAAAAGCAGAAGCTCAGAGGCCAAGCCTTGGTGCAGTAATGTGATCTCTCGAATGCCAAAGGGAAGCAGGCATGGCTAACTTCCTATGTGTGCCACCTTCCTTGGTCCAAGTAGAAGAAATGGATACATTACCATCCATCCTCTCCTCTTCTCCCACAATACCAGGAGCCAAGAAAGGTAGCTGCTACCGCAAAGCATCTTGGGAAGACACAATCAGAAAGATGGAGCAAGAGGAGAAACGTTTTGTAAGGATGAGGTGCTCCAAGTTTGTCCAGTCCCCAAACATGACTCATGCCCCTGCAAACTGAGCAAGCCCATCAAGACTGGGGAAACTCTGCTGCTAAACCATAAATGCACTGGACTCCGAGACCCAATGCTGACCTCTGCTGAGAAGCTGGCATCAGAACCAAAGGCCATCTTCTCCTCAAAGCCATTCTGACAAGAAGCCAATAGCCCACTATGCCTCCAGAGATTATTAATATTGTGGTTTGGTTAGAAATCAATAAATGTACTTTTTAATCATCCTTGAAGCCAAAAGCTATTGAACAGTCTGCTGCAAATACCTAAAAACTAGTGCGATTTATTTTACTGCTCTTCCAACAACTGCATTTGTTTGCACCATGTTCTCTTATTTGTGGTTTTTAATCAGACATGGTAACATATTTTTAAGTGAGAAACAGGTTTGCAATTTTGAAAAAAAGAATATTCAATGGATTGGATATGACTTTGCCTTTCAAGACAACTGAAAAAGCTATTATACTTGAGGAATAAAAAATAGAATTTGAGGAAGGATAAAATCATCAGAATAAAGATAAAACACTTGGCAATGAAAAAGAAATACAGTAAGGTCTCCATCTATTCCCTTAAAAATTGCAGTTAATGAAACTAGATGCAGATTTTTTAAATCGGTTTAATATCTAAGTAGACCACCAGACGGAAACAACTCAGTGACACTGTAATGACAGAACAGTTTCAGAAGATGAGGAGGCAACAGTGTTCTGGGAACACAAGCGAAGTATATAGAAAGGGATCGATTCTTCAGGCTTGCAAATCAAGTTCACAACTGGATTGTTCTGAGGTCAGACAAAAGCTTTTGAGAGAAATGCAAAGCAGAGCCCAGAGTAACAGTAGGCTCCCAGCCCAGCTCAGGCTCCCCCTGTTAGAGACCCAGGCATCTAACACGGGCTGTCTTCCTTCCCTGTGGTCTTCTGGAGGACTCCTGGGAGAATGCAGCCAAGGCATCCTATAGGACGAACTTTTCTTATTACATTGGGCTATTCGGAACTTGGATCAATTCAACAGTTCAGGCCTGGGGACTTCCCTGGCAGTCCAGTGGTTAGTGTTCCATGCTTCCACTGCAGGGGACACACAGGTTTGCTCCCTGGTCAGGGAACTAAGAACCCGCAGGCTGCCGAGCCAGGCCAAAAATAGATAAATAAATAAAACAATGTATCCATTAAAAAAAAAAACAACTCAGGCCTGTGCTGTCTGCTTCCATATTTCACAACACAGAACTAAAACAAGGGAAGGGGAGAACCTCTGCTTAGCGGGATGCCCATGAGCTTGTTGAACTCCACCTGTGCGGGAGTCATACTTTGATGTATACATGGGTGCTTCTGTGACCCCTCCCACAAATTACAGTCACTGAAAATGGGGTTGATGTATTCACCACAACCAATTTATTTAAAAAATAGAACTTTAAGTCATTCTGATAGACATCATCCAAATGTATAATGTCCTTACCTGTCCCTCTGAGACACAGAAGCCTATTACCATATTATCCAACTATTTGTTTCTTCCTCACAGCTGTCCCAATGGGGGTAAGACCAGTGCCCAGATTGTTAGAGAATTTGGGTCAATGCGGAGAATGGTCCCATGGGAAGATTTTCATCTCTCGCCCCCTCCCCCTCTCTTTGCCTCTCACCTCTCTGCCTCACTAAACTCAGCCCTCCTTTAAGGTCTAGAATCAGTATTCCCTCATCCGGGAAGCTGTCATAACCTTTTTCTTCGCAAATTTCTATGGCATTTATAATCCTCACCACTATATAGCATCTTACGGCTCCTCTAGTTGTTTACGCACGTGCATCTTCCCCTCCCCACTGTTTTATCACATGCAATTATCACCATCAAATAACTCGCCGAGGCCCCAACATACCCGAATGCCATGGTACACTTGGGGAAAATAAAAATGGGCTTAGATACAAAAGTTCTCATTTTAAAGTCTCTGCTTCATCATTTACTAAGAATGTGACCCAGAAGAAGTCACCTATCTGTCTGGGCCTTAACGTCCTCATCTGCAAAATGGGAGTGATGATTCGTGATGATAAAGGAGGAGGAGGAAAAGGAGGAGGAGAAAGAGGAGCGGCAGGAAGAGAAAAAACAAGTCCTCATCAGCAGGGCATTGTGAGATTTCACACTCTGGAGTCGGACAGACCCGAGCTCTATCATTTCCCCACTGAGTCACCAAATGCAAGTTCCTGAGACTCTCATCCATGAAACTGGGATAATAGTACCTACCCTGATGATTTGCCTTGTTAGTTAACAAAAGAAAGGACCAAGTAGAGGGCCTGGCACATACAATGCCTCAAACAACTGACAACTTTGATTATTCCTCTCATGATGCTGATTGTGAGTCAGACTTGCTCCCCGACGTCAAGGGGCTCCCAGTCCAGCAAAGGAAGTGGAAACAGAAGCATCTCTCTCCCAACGTGCAGCAGTGCATGCTGAGGGCCAAAGGACTGGAACAGACATGAGAGCTCTGGCCGGTGGAAAGGAAGGGAGAGCTCGCAGAAGGCTCCATCCATGTGGCATGGCTCCGCGCTCCACAAAGCACAGTTCCTCGCCATTCCTTCCCAGCATAAGTGCCCACTCCATGCCAGGCACTTTCCCACAAGAAAACCCAAACTCAGGAGTTTAAACAATGTCCTAGAGGCAACGGGAAATCTGTGATGACTTTCCAGCAGAAGGGTGACATGACTGAGAGCTGCACTTTAGGAAAATTAATCTGAAAGTGCTGTTAAGAATAAGATGTTTAAAAGGCCAATATCCAAAAGATGGAAACAACCCAAATGTCCATCTAATCAATTGATGAAGGGATAAACAAATATGGTCTACCCATACTATGGAATATAGCCTGTCCATAAAAAAGAATGAAGATCTGATATATGCAACAACAGGGATGTACCCTGAAAACATTAGGCTAAGTGAAAGAAGTCAATCACAAAAGTCCACATACTATATGACTCCATTTATATGAAAGTCCAGAATAGACAGGAAGTAGATTGGTGGATGCTGAGGGCTGGAGGGAGGGGAACACGAGGATTGTGGCATGACAGCTAAAGGGTTTGGGGCTTCTTCTGGAGGCGATAAAAATGTTCTAAAATTGATGGAGGCAACTTGTATGGTATGTGACTTACATCTCAATAGAGCTGGGGTTTTTTGTTTGTTTTTAATTTATTTATTTATTTATTGGCTGCATTGGGTCTTCTTTGCTGCACACAGGCTTTCTCTAGTTGCGGCGAGCGGGAGCTACTCTTCATTGTGGTGCATGGGCTCCTCATTGCGGTGCCTTCTGTTGCAGAACACGGGCTCTAGGCGCGCAGGCTTCAGTAGCTGCGGTGCGCAGGATTCAGTAGTTGGGGTGCACAGGCTCAAGAGTTGTGGCAGACAGGCTTAGTTGCTCCGAGGCATGTGGGATCTTCCTGGACCAGGGATCGAACCCGTGTCCCCTGCATTGGCAGGCGGATTCTTAACCACTGTGCCACCTAGGAAGTCCTCAATAGAGTTGTTTTAAATAGACACCACTCAGGAGCCACTGAAGCAGTCCAAGTGCAGGCCTGAGACTGAGACTCAAAGGCAGGTAGGAGCAACGTGGGAGAGGAAGGAGTGAGAAAACATTCTCAGATTCAGGCTCAGAGAAAGATGGAGATTATGGCTATAGGCATACTTCATTATTGAGCTTCGCTTTATGGTGCTTTGCCAATGGTACTTTTTGTTTTTTTAACAAATGGAAGGTTTGTGGCAACCTACATCAAGAAAGTCTATTGGCGCCATTTTTCCAACAGCATTTGTTCACTTTGTGTCTCTGCATCACTTTTGGTAATTCTCACAATACTTCAAGCTTTTTCATGATTGTTATACGTGTTATGGTGATCGGCGATCAGCAATCTTTGATGTTACTCTACAAAAAGATGACTCGCTGAAGGCTCAGATGATGGGTAGCACTGTTTAGCGATTAAGTATTTTTAATTAAGGTATGTACATTATTTTTTAGACATAGTGCTTTTGTACACTTAATAGACTATAGTATAGTATAAACATAACTTTCACACACACTGGGAAACCAAAAAACTTGTGTGACTTGCTTTATTACGATATTCGATTTATTGCAGAGGTCTGGAACTGAACTCGTGATATCTCTGAGGTCTGGCTATACTTTGAAAGGCAGGCTCGGAACTTCCCTGGCGGTCTAGGGGTTATGACTGCACTTCCAATGCAGGGGGCATGGGTTCGATCCTGGTTGGGGAACTAAGATCTCACATGCTGCGCAGCCAAAAAAAAGAAAAAAAGAAAAAAAGAAAGGCAGTCTCCCTGTGCCCTCGAGACCCTGGGGCAGAGATGGAACGGTAGTAGACTAATAGAGGACAGACTTTATCATCACCCAGCCTGGGCTTTAGATCTGCTTCAGCCACTTACTTGCTATTTAACCCTGATCGAGTCATTGAACTTCTCTGAGCCTCAATTTTCCCGTCTGCAAAATGGGGGAATTGAACGTATCTGCCTGATCAAGTTGTTGTGAGGACTCAACAGTGAAAATGTATTACTGCCAAGTACATTGCCTGACGCATAGGAGGTTCTCAATAAATATCAACCACCATGACTAAACAGGGAGAACGATGTGGGAGCTGGGAGGGTGGTTTAAGTTCAGATGAGCAATTTGTAGGGTCTACTATTTGGTGAGGCCGGATTTGGTGAGGCCAGGCCTAGGGCTTCTTGTCATTACCACTGAGATACACATTAGCTGACCTAACTTCACTGCTCAAAATACCTCTTAAGCTGGGTTTCCAAAAAGAACAGTGAAACTTAATAGCCAGTCAATCAGTAGGGAATATCCTTAGAGAAACGTGGCCTCTGGCAAACCCAAGGGTAACCAGGGCCACTGGGCAACACTGGACTGCTCTATGCTGATTTGGGCTTGGCCATTTCCTGCCTGCCTGACAAAAGGAGAATACACATCCCAAAACATTCATAAGCACGACGACTCACACTCCTTGCTGTAGAATCCAGAGTTTTTAAGTAAGAGGCGGGCAACCTACAGGCTCATAAACTAAATCCAACTGGCCACCTGTTTTGTCAATAAAGTTTCATACAGTGTATCTATTTGGTCTATGGCTTTTTTCCTCCTACAACAGAGTTGAGTAGTTGCAACAGAGACCATATGGGCCCACAAAGCTTCACACATATATTATCTGGCCCTTTGCAGAAAAAGTTTGCCCAACCCTGGATTAAATTATATTGAGCCCACTACTGTGTCCTGTATGATTTTCTATTTCTTTCAGCTCTTTCTTTTTACCATTTTAAAGTCTTTATTCTTCTTTACGATATTTTACCAAGACCATTAATAATATCAACATTGTTTTTCAGTACAATTCCCTATCCGACCAACTGTCAAGAGACTCACAGATGGTAGCTCTATTTTTAGTTTTTTAAGGAACCTCCATACTGTTCTCCACAGTGGCTGTCTCAATTTACATTCCCACCAACAGTGCAGGAGGGTTCCCTTTTCTCCACACCCTCTCCAGCATTTACTGTTTCTAGATGTTTTGATGATGGCCATTCTGACTGGTGTGAGGTGATACCTCATTGTGGTTTTGATTTGGTTTTGATTTCAAAAAGATACATGTACCACAATGTTCACTGCAGCATTATTTGCAACAGCCATGACATGGAAGTAACCTAAATGTTCATCAACAGATGAATGGATAAAGAAGATGTGGCACATCTATACAATGGGCTGTTACTCAGCCATAAAAAAGAATGAAATTGAGCTATTTCTCATGAGGTGGATGGACCTAGAGTCTGTCACACAGAGTGACGTAAGTCAGAAAAAGAAAAACAAATAGGGTATGCTAACACATATATATGGAATCTAGAAAAATGGTACTGATGAACTTAGTGGCAGGGCAGGAATAGAGATGCAGACGTAGAAAATGGACTTGAGGACACCAGGGGGTGGGGGAGGCTGGGACGTAGTGAGAGAGTAGCACTGACATATACACGCTACCAAATGTAAAATGGATAGCTAGTGGGAAGCTGCTAGAGCACAGGGAGATCAGCTCGATGCTTTGTGAAGACTTAAAGGGGTGGGATAGGGAGGTTGGGAGAGAGGCTCAAGAGGGAGGGTATATGGGGGTATATATATACATATAGCTGATTCACTTTCTCGTACAGCAGAAACCAACACAATACTGTAAAGCAATTACACTCCAATAAAGATTTAAAAACACAAAATATTAAAAAAGAGAGAGAGAGACTCGCATATAAAAGGTACTGGGACTCAGGGCTGCTGGACAAAAAATAATAAAACCTGTCGATGATTGATTCATTACTTAACCTGCAAGTGGCATCCAGAGATCATGACGTGCTGTGTGCAGCAGGGACAGGGCAGCACAGGGAACAGGCGCTGGGCTGGGAACTGGGCAGCCTGTGTTCTAATCCCAGCCTTTCCACTAACTTGCTGAGTGACTCAAGGGAAACTGTTTTCCCTTTCTGGACCACAGGGTCCTCTTCTAAACCTGAGACCCTCTATGCTCCCTCCTGGCCCTGTGACTCAAACTCTATACACCATAAACTACTATAGCCCACCTTCATGACATCTATCAAATAGTGAGGCTCCAATATAATAAGAGTATATAAAGCAGTCAGCACAGTGTGGGGCAGGGTAAGCACTAAATGAACAGGAGCAATGACTATCACTGTTAGTAAAGATTTGCTTTTTATTTACTAAAGATTTAAATGACATCATCACCGTTTTAAGAATACGTTAGGGCACATTACATTACAATACTTTTACATGTTAGCTGGCATGGCTAAGAAAAAATTATATAAAAGAATCTAAAATTACAGAAGAGACAGAGTAGAGGGTGATCAGTTCTATTACAAAAGGACTTTGTCCTTTGCCAAAGAACTCATCACAGGTTTCCTGCAAAAAGTAAACTTCCCTCACGTAGACAGGAGTTGCTATATGACCATGTGATTTTCATTCAACCCTTCAAGATCATCTCCGTTGTGTAAAAAAGTACAACCTCCTTGGGAGCATTCTGTTGACTTACTTCTGTTGGCAGTAGTGGACGTGGAAGTCATTTGGGTGACACTGCATGGGAATGTTAATCCTGTATGTTTGTAAACTGGAGCTAAAGGAGACCTGAGCCTCTCATGCAAGACCGAAGACCCAGCAGCCACCTAAGAGGAATCCCTCCCATGTGTGTGACAGCGCATCCTCCATACTCAGAAGCGCTCAAAATCGATCACCCTCATTTGTCAGATGACTCAACAGAGCCACAGAGAAGCTTGGTGACTTACCCAGGGCCATCCAGCTTGTCAGCCACAGAGGCAGTGCTCAGAGTCCAGGGCTACTTCTCACATACCTTCGACATCAATTCATTCAACTCTCGTGCCAGAAATGTCTAAAGGAAAGGTTGGGCTTTGCTTATAGGAGCCCAGAGTTTTGTAATTTCCGGCTAACTGTGGTCTAATGACCCTTGTACTTGCAAACTTTTAGGGCTGGGTGGAGAACCAGCCTTCACAGATGTAATGGGAGCACGGGATAATGGATTTGGGCTTCTGAGATGCTTATCGTCATTGTTTCTGGGAGCTAATTTAAATATGTTAATGAATCATTTTATTGGGCTCAGGCTCAAAGAATATTTGAGCAAAGTGGACAAACTTCTAAGATGGAGTTAGCACTCCAAATTTACTGAGGAAAATATGTGAAAGCTGTGACAGAGTTAAAACGGGGCTTTGACTTTCTTTATGAGAAGATTTTAAACTCTCCGTTGCCAAGTACAAAGGAGCCTGGGTTCGCTGATGCAGGCACTGCCCTGAAGGACAGGGAGGAGACCAAGAAGACTGTGAAGAAGCTGGGGGGAGGGCGGCAAGAGTCCCCAAGCGGCAACTCTGTCAAATCACTATCACACCCGCTGAACAGATGAGGAACTCAGGCCTCAGGATATTTCCAGAAGGCTTCAGAGGCTTGTAAATTATCCTTTGTGCAGAGGTCATGTTATTTTTTCATTGTTATTCTACTTTTAATATGTATCAGACCCTGGGGATATAAAAGTGATTAAGCCGCAGTTCTACCCTTAAGGAGTAGGCAGGAGAGTGAGGGGGACGGGCGGGTGTGGACAAGGGAACTGACGAGTGTAAGAAAGGATGATAAACAGAGGTCTGCGCTAGCCACTATTATAAGGGGCACCTGGCCGCTTATAATAACGCTGCTAGATGTTATTTTCTAACATGTAAAATTATGGTTGTAGAGGGAAAGCAGATTGTAACTTGCTTCTCTAAGATGACTTTCCTTGAAACAAAACCAACTGGTTATTTGTCACGCATGCATTACATACCAGAAACCTCTTAAAAAGCCAAGGTAACAAAATAAACTAGGCCCCGCAGATGGCAAGTAATCCGAAAGCCTTAGGTCATCGATAAAATATGCTGATCGTGAAATATTTATCCTTCGTTGCTGAGAAAAGAAGGACCAGGTTATGAAAGCTGGCCTCTCAGGCCATCTGCTAGGGCTAAGGCTGACTCTCCAGTGAATCTTGGGAAGGAGAGTTTAAAATAAATATTTATAGAATGAACTAAAAAAGAATGAGAGAAAGATGGAGGGAGGAAGGGACGGAGGGAGGAGAGCGAGGAAAGGAGATGTAACAGGGATGGTTTTGTGCCTTTGGTGTCACCCCTCCTCTTCTGGGGTTTCTAGCACATGGGAATCATGAGGGTTCATTCACGAACAGGTATTGATTGTCTCATAATATAAACTATCAACTGCTATAAGGATACTGAATCTAAGAAGTGGGGAGGGGAGGGGAAGAAGAGGGGAGAGGGGAAAGGAGGAAGAGAAAGCACCATCATTTTATTGAATATCTAGTATTATCTCAGTTAACTAACGAAAACACTGTGGTGAACTGGCAACAGTCAAGGAAATGGAGAGTCTGGTCTTAGCTCTGCCACCTCCAAGCTGGCCACTCTGGGCCTCAGTTTTCTCATCTCTAAAATTAAACAACCGTGACTGCCCTGATGGCACAGTGGTTAAGAATCCACCTACCAATGCAGGGGGCACAGGTTGGAGCCCTGGTCTGGAAAGATCCCACATTCTGAGGAGCAACTAAGCCTGCAAGCCACAACTACTGAGCCCACGTGCTACAACTACTCAAGCCTGCACTCCTAGAGGCTGTGCTCCACAACCAGAGAAGCCACCGCAATGAGAAGCCGGTGCACAAAAACCAAGAAGAGTAGCCCCCACTCGCCACACCTAGAGAAAGCCCGCACGCAACAACAAAGACCCAATATAGCCAAAAAATAAATTAATTTTTTTTAAGTTTAAAAAAATTAAATTAAATTAAATTAAACAACCATCCCTGTCCTAACCATCTAGAAGACTGTGAAGACAAAATGAAATAATGGAACTGAACAGGCTGTGGAAACTCTAAAGTCCCATACACATGATAGTTATTTTTAAGAACTTTATTTCCTATTATGGAACGAACAGTGGTGCACAGTTAGAGAACTACAGTGGCAGCTCTTCTTGCAGCCGCCCTGGCAACTCAACCCAAGGAGCCCTCCTAAGCTGGAAGGACCCTAGGGATCACAGAGTCCTAGCCCTCCATTTCTCAAAGGAGAACACTAAGGCCCGAAGATCGGAAGATAGTTTACCAATGACACACATCTATGTTCAATTAATTCAGTAAACATTTATTGAGCATTTGGGCAAAACACTGCTCTAAGAGTGGGGTTGGGTGCGGTGGTAATAAAATGTGTTTCATAGGTGAAAATGCTTACAATCCAACCAAGTTACTTCATCTCTTTGCGCCTCAGCTTCCTCACCTAAAAGATGGGGGCAATAATTGTACCCACCTCATAGAGTGAACTGAGTGTGTACATGTAAAGAACTTAGAACACTGTCTGGAACATAATAAGCTATATGCATTTTTATATAAATATGTAAAACATTTATATTTTAACATACATGTTTTATATTTATATTTGGAATATATGTGTACACGCATTTGTGTGTGTATATATACATATATATTCATTTATGTATTTAGTTCTATATACTCATATATTTCTAAGACCAGAGTGAGGCAAAGGCCATCCTCCTACATCTTCAGCTATTTTGTTGTTGTTATTTTTAATCCTGTCAAGCAAAGCGGTGAAGACGTGGCTCACGCCACAGCAGTGGTCCAGCGGCTCGTCATTCGCTGGGTGGCTGTTGAGGGACAGTTGCCGTGGCTGTGTGGTGGCCTCCTCACCATGGGCTGCACCATTAGCCATGTACATGTCCTGAAGCGCAGTGCTCCAGCCTCCCAATTCCCCCTCTCCCTTGGGTGGGCCAGTTTAGTGGTGTTGCTCTGGGTGTCGGCCCTGGAGACCCAACCTAGAGGCCTCATGACCACGCACCACAGCAGTTTTGTCAGTGTCTGACAGACAGCACTAAAATACCTGTCTGCTTAAGACAGCAGAGTAGCTTTGGCTGCCTTCAGAGAAACGCGGACTGCTACAGATGGGGACGATCTCAAAAAGCAGAGCTGGAGTGGAGAGAGAGAGTAAACACACCCCAGCCAGCGGGAAGAGCCTGGGCACAGAAGAGCGGGGACATGTAGGATGCAGTCAGGCAAGCCAGAGGACGGAATGCCTCCCACCAGGGCGGACGACCGCAGCTAGGCTGGCAAGGGCTGGCTCTGGGGACCGACGCCACAGGAGGAGCCCCGTCCGTGATCATGGTGTCAGGCATCAGAGAGGCCTGGGAATAACTGTGCAGCACCCCAGGGAGGTGAGGAGGGTAGATGTTCAGTGCTTTTACAACCTGAGAGAGCCCTCTTTTTAAAAAAGAAAAAAAGCTGATTTCATAGAAAAAGAGAAGAGTATGCTGGTTGCCTACCAAGGACTGGGAGGAGGGGAAAAGGGAGTGATGAAAGTAAAGAATACAAACTTCCATATATAAGAAGAATAAGCTCTGAGGATCCAATGCACAACACAGTGACTACAATTATAATATGGAATTGTATACTTGACAGTTGCTGAGAGTAGGTGTTAAGCATTCTTAAGACGCGCGCGCGCGCTACCTATGTTAACAATGTAGGGTGATAGATGCACTAATTATCCTGATCTTGGTAATCATTCTACAATGTATATAAAATCATTACATTGAACACTTTAAATATACACAATTATATCTGTCAATTATTCCTCCATAAAGTTTATTTTTAAAAAGAGTCTCTTTTGGTACCAGAGGAAAAAATTTCAAAGATACATAGTTATGGTAAAGATACATAGTTACGGTGTCATCCTCCAAAGATGAAAGATGTTTTTAGCAGGAAGGCTAAGGATAGAACCGAGGCTGCCTAA
Organism: Hippopotamus amphibius kiboko; assembly: GCF_030028045.1. NCBI lineage: Eukaryota > Metazoa > Chordata > Mammalia > Artiodactyla > Hippopotamidae > Hippopotamus > Hippopotamus amphibius. Next base: position 14,979,976 of record NC_080203.1, on the reverse strand, counting down.
CAATGAATGGCTTCATTGCTTCTAAACAGAAATTTTTGATTAAAGTATATCAATATTAATTCGATTTTATAGGATTCCAGTATTTCTGCCAAGACCATTTTGTCGCAGTGCCACAGAAAATTTCCCCAATGAAACTGTTTCAGTTTATGAATGCTATCTATTTCTAGAAAAAAAACACACACTGCTACGTGTCATAAATGGGGAAAGTTTACATAAGAGAAACAAAACAGAACACCCAAAATGAACAGTACAGTTAAAATAAAAGGCTTCAGGAATGCCAAGAGTGAGCACAGTGAACAGATAATACATTTTCCCCATTCTAAATTCCTTAGACATAAAGCATTTTTCAATCTCCAGTTTATACCTGATGCATTAAAATTCAATCACTAAATTGAGGGATGAACAACGGCCCTGCCACCCATGCCCATCTTCTGCTACATGGGCAAATAACACACGTGAGTGGTGATGTAGCAGAAACATTGCAAAGGTTTATTCTAAGGCCATTTCATAGTAGAAATGATTATAAATTCTAAGACCAATAAAAACTGGGGCCATATTTCTTTGCTATCAAAAAGAAAACCAATCTCTATCTTGTTTCAGAGAGACAAGAAAAGCACAAGCTTTAGAATCAAATATACATGGGTTTGAGTGCTAGCTCCAATGCTTCTTAGGTGCATGATCTCAGTCAAGTGCCTTAGTGTCTTTGAGTCTTGACTTCCTCATCTGTAAAATGGGCATTATGGCATGCCTACTTCACAGGGCTGTTATGACATTAAATAAAATAATAGCTGTACAACTCTTTAACACTGTCCAACATATAAAAAACATCCAGTGAGCATTAATCGCCGAGTTACCCTGCCTTTTTATGATAACTGCTTTGAGGTTTAATATACATACCACACAATTCACCCACTTAAAGTGTGCGATTCAATTATTTTGTGTGTTAATTCACAGAGTTGGGCAACTCTCACCACAGTCTGATTTTAAAGTATTCTTGTCACCCCAACAAGCTTTTAGCCATTAGCAGTCACTATCCTGCCATTTTAATCCCCACAAAAGACCAGGAAGAACTTGGGCCCTGGAGCCAGACACAACCGAGTTCAAGTCCCAGTTCCACTACTTGCTACCTGTGTGATCCTCAGGAAGTTACTCAACATTCCTGGGCCTCAGTTTCTTCCTGTTAGAGGGAGATGATAATACCACCCACCCTGTAGGCCAGCTGTGAGCATCTGGTGAGACAATGCATTTATATTACTTGCCAATGGCTGGCCCACAGTGAGCACCAGATATATGGCAACCATCGTCATCACAACCCTTCTTTTCCTTCACTCTGCTTATTCTTCTTCCCCTTCACCTGTTTTTCATTATCATTCCATTACAACGCATCCCCAGGGCCTAGAATAGTTCCTCACACATAGGAAGCATAATGTGTATTTCATGAACTAATGACTTAATTATGTAGTAGTTGTGTGTGTGCATGTGCACAGATTTCATTTAGACCAGATCCTCTTAGAAGAAAAAAAATTAAAGTGGCTTCTTGAATAGCAGTAAAAAATCGTGAAAGTGAAAGGAAATGTTCACATCTAATGCCAACTAGAGGCAAGTTTATCCGAGAGCTGTGTCTATCAACACTGCTCCAAATGATCATAATCACTGTCTAAATTCAGCCCCAGAGACTCAGTGGCTTTCAGTCACATTCTAGAGCTCCAGACCAAGCCGTCACCTCCCTCCCCACCAGCTCTTCTCACATCCTTTGAGTGTATGAACCTACAACTGCCAGATTCGCCATCAGCTCTGAGAAGGTTCTTTCCAAAGGCTCACAAAGCTAGTAGGTTGTTAAGCCTTGATTCAAAGCCAGGCCACCTGACTCTTCTTGGCTGCATCACACAGCTGCCTTATTAGAATTATTAATGTTGCTTTTAGGAATCAAAAAAGAAAAGTATATTTGCCTCTACGTGCATTCTGCAATGGTGGCAGGTAATATGGAAGTAGAAAAACACTGCTAAAAAATACAACCACTCGATAGCAGCAGATGTTATTTCAAACCAAGTTGGGGATTGACTATACTTGGCTTATTATTTGAAATACATGGTTAAATTTTAACAAATCGCTTCTTCCCTCTTAAGAGTGCATGCAATGCACAATGCCTTATTCTTGGTGAGAAACCCTTCTGACCAAGTGCCTTTGCTCCTCTGAATCTCCATTTCCTCTTCCAAGGAAACGAGGGGAACTGAACCAGGGATGACTAAGGGCCCCTCTGGTTCTAATATTCTGGATTCTCTGATGTCTCTGGGCAAAGCAAAACTGACTCTGGATTCTCTTAACACCCACTTAATTTAAATAATTAATGTCTTTACAGCCTTGGATGGCAAGTCATCAAGCGACTCAATCCTGAACTCCTCATAGAAGAACAGAGAGCTCATCTCCATCCAAGGCCTCAGGGCCCAGATGACTGGAAGCTGACTTACTAAAGGAAATGAGACAAAATTCACGGCCACAGGAAGAATGCCCCCTATGTGGAATGATTTACCTTGGAGAGTCTGAATTGTTTTACCTTAAGGTAAACCAACTCCATAAAGCAAAAAAGAGAACTGTGTGTGCTTTAGAAAACACAATTATCTAAAATCTGGATTTACAGTGATATTTTAACACTCCAAAGCAGTATGGAGAAATAAACAAGTAAAATAAAGTCTAGATATACGAAATAGATATAGCGGGGGCAACTGCTCACAGTACAAAAGAACATGGGCTTGGTGTAAGAGCTCAGCCAGTTCTGTTCAACAACTGGACAGTTACTAGGTGCTGATTAAATGCCAGGTCTTGGGTCAGAGGTTAGGGCTACCAAACTGGGTACGATCAGCCCATGAAGATCACGTTATCTCCCAGGAGAGATAGACACTTAAACAGGGAGTGTTCCTGGACGAGGTGACACATAAGCAAGGCTTTGCACTTGCTTACCCAAACTCTGAGCCTCTGTCTCCTCATCTGTTCAATGGGGAAAATGAAGTCTACATCACAAGACTGAGGCAAGAATTCAATGAGGCAATTGGTGGAGAATCTGAACACAATAAAAATCCCTAACAATAGCGGGCCCATAACATCATAGCCCATGATGTTTTCTCAACTTCTATAAAGTGTGACCTAAATAATCAAGTTATTTTTGTGTTATTTCTTGTCTGTCTCACTAGAATGCCCTATATGAGGACAGGGATCTTTGTTTTGCTCTTAATATATAACACTGGTATCTAGAGAGGTGCTTTTACTTATAGTAAGTGCTCATTAGATAGTTCTGGAAGGAAGGAAGAGGGACGGTCTTTAGAAAACTTTGCTATTTTTAGCAAATTCCATAAAACACAACCTAAGTTAAAACTGTGGGTGTTATCCAAACAGGTCTTGGAGTTAAGTCTCTGCACTCCCCCTTCCAACCATAAGTCCTTTTAAGAATTCCTGGGGGTTGCCACAAGAAGTAAAGTAGCTGGAGATGTCAGCCCGGAGCTCGGTGCTATGTCCACCTGACAACTCCACAGCAAACCTCACAGCCATCTCCAACTTAATGTACCCCAGACCAAACTCTTGCCTTTCTCCCAAACCGTTCCTCCCAGCCTCTTTCACCTCAGTGAATGTTACCATCTAGTCCTACTGTTCATGTGGCAACCTTCTCACCCTTCCAGTCTGCTGCAGATCCTGCCAGCTGACTATTTAACATCCATTCTCCCTTGCTTTCTTACTAACAAAACCCTCATTGTATTCAGTGTGGCCACGCGTCCGCCTAAGAGACAGCTCATCCCAGCCTCCTTTGTAATTGGCATAAAAAAGGAGAGCTGTTGGTGGGGCTACCAAGGACTGCTCTTCCAAGGGACTGACACTCCGCAGAGAGGCAGGCCCTTTGGCTTCCTCTGCCCACTTCTTCCTCCTTCTCAACTGAAGGCCAGCAGGCATCTTTGACCAAGAAGTGACCTTAAGAATGGGAGCCAGGCTTCCCTGGTGGCACAGCGGTTAAGAATCCGCCTGCCAATGCAGGGGACGTGGGTTCGATCCCTGGGCCAGGAAGACCCCACATGCCATGGAGCAACTAAGCCCGTGCGCCACAACTACTGAGCCTGCTCTCTAGAGCCTGTGCTCCACAAAAAGAGAAGCCACTGCAATGAGAAGCCCACGCACCACAACGAAGAGTAGCCCCCCGCTCTCCACAACTAGAGAAAGCCCATGCACAGCAACGAAGACCCATCACAGCCAATAAATAAATAAATATTTTTTTAATTTAAAAAAAAAAAAAGAATAGGAGCCCCATTCTAAATCCAGAGGAGCTGGAGAAGCAAAAAAAGCTAGAAGGTGTTGGTGTCCTGATGACAACATGGAACCTTTACAAATCTACCCTGCGATGCTCACCTCCAGACTTCTTTCATGTGAAACATGTTTAAGCTGCTGCCCTGAGAAGTTGCTGTCATCTGGTGTTGAATGACTTTTCTGATATAAGTAAGTTCTCAGCTCAAATATTTCTTTCTTTCAAAGCATTTCCTGATATTTTTATTATTTATTATTATGTTATACATTTATATGTAATTTATGTATTATAATTCATATATTTATTATAGAACATATTATTATATATTATATATTATATACTATTAAATATATATTTATTATTTATATATTTTGTTATTTCTTTGTGGTTTTGTTGTTGTTGCTTTCTGTCTTCCCAACTAAAATGTCAGCTCTATGACTGTGTTTCATTTACTGTCTCCTGGCATGTGCTTGGCATATAACAAGAGCTTGATAAATATTTTTCAAATACATGATTCAAGCAGCTTGAATATGGTATGGTATATAGTGGGTGCATGTCAGTCCCATTTTAAAAAGTCATGGGGGCGCCCTTTAACTCAATGAGGAAATGCAGCGATCCCCAGAATCACTTCTGTGAATACAATTCCACAAAAGTTTAGGGAGCACCTACTGGGTGCCAGGGGACTAAAGAGAAGTGTTTCCAAATGCTGATTTCATAGTACTTCATACAAAGACTCTCAATTTCAAATTAACAAAAGCAGCCAGACTCTGGTCGTGCGTGGGCTACTCTGAAATCTTAACAAGGAATGTATGATGAGCAATCATTGTTAATTGTCATTAAAAATGTACCAGCTCCAAAATGGTTGGATGTGCATATTATGGCGTTAAGATTAAGAACCTTAATTTATTTTGCTTATTTCTAACATACTTTTTTCCATTGGTATTTTTCCTCCTGGATCAAGAAATTACAGAAATAAATACTTCTCATTTATCCCAAAAGACCAACTTGTTTGGGGTAATTAATATATGACAGACTATAATAATTCTATTGTAGATTTGTCTGCTCTGGTAGTTGAATTCTTCCCATGAATATTATTTTGGCATTCTCTTGTATCTTAAAAAAGAATATGAATACTAACATAAAAATGGCAAACACCCCTTCTCATTGCAAACCTAAAAGCTGATTTTAATGGTCTTTCAGTGGAAGCGACCTGAAGTGACCTAAAGTAAAGGAAGTCGTTCTGGAGTTTGGATCTTGTTGCTTCTAATGGGTAAAGAAAGAAAAAAGGAGAGCAGAAAAAAAGTTCCATTTTACACTGTGTCTAGTTAACCGAGAAGAGAAAAAAACACCAGGGGGAATGTCAGTGAGGACAGGAAAGGCCAAATTGAAGAACATCCAGCAGGAGAGAGAATGGTACAGAGTGACCATGTTCCTGCCTCCGCCATGGCAACCACCTGATTACTGATGGCTAGACTTCCCTGGGGACTGCTAATGAGAAAGCAAAGCACACCATTTTGCTATGAGATATATGCTACCAAGTTGGACATTAAAAATATCAGCCACAGTATTAGACAAGGAATAACCAAGCTATAAGGACTACTAAAGGGAAGCATATAACAATAATAACAGCTACTATTAACAGAGACTATAAAAGATGTGCCTGCCACTGTGCTAATAAGGACCTAGTAGGAGTAGCCATTTAAAACAACAACAACAACAAAAAAGGCAAGGGCACCAGAGACCATACAGCCCAGTGGTTCTCAACTGTGTATGATTCTGGCCTCCTGGGGACATCTGGCAGCATCTAAAGACATTTTTGGTTGTTACAACTTGGGGGGTGGGGGGCAGATGTTACTGGCATCCAGTGAATAGAGGCCAGCAATGCCACTAAACATCCTACAATGCACAGGGCAGTCCCACTCAGCAAAGAATTATCCAGTCCAAAATGTCATTGGTTGAGAAATGCTGCTTAAACTTCAGCCCTCATGGTACACAGGAGATCAAGGTCCAAAAGGAGTGTGTCTTGTCTAAGGTCATTCTTATCTATCTACCATCTATATATCCATCTTTCTATCCATCCATCTATCGACCACAGTTGAAAATCTCATTTGAATAAAGGGTGCTGCTACTTTGAAAAGTGGGAAAACCACTGCTTCAATCCCCCAGGTATTTTTGGATAAACTGAAGCAGGTGCTTATTCCCTTTTCCTCTTGGTATCATTTTTCAGATAAGAAGTACAGCCATAAGCAGAGGCCTCCATCCCATCTCCCCACCCCACACACATACATTACATTCCACGGATGCCTGGGGTGATGCCTCCTTGCTGCTCAGGACCCAAACGAAGTGCTCCCTGCCCTCCTCCCTCAAATACTGCCCACTCATTTGCACAATGAAGCATCCCCTCTCCTGCTTCCTTACGCATCCCATCCTCTTTACATCATCTCCTTGGTACAAGGCACTAAGCTGGGGCTGGGAGGAGAGACCAAGATAGTCTAGAGAAAAACAAGACACAGTCCAGTCCAAGCCCCCTAGGGGCTCTCCAGGCTGGCAGGAGACCGGGAGGGCAAGGAATGATTTCCACCAGGTAAGCTGGGATAAGAATCTCTGGAGGCCACACAGTGCTGTGGGAGGCCACAGAAGGAAAGGAATACATATGGCAGCTGTAGAATCAGAGAAGGCTTCCTGGAGGAAGCAGCAGGCATCCTGCATGAGCAGGGGTAAGCAGCTGTTTACCATTTACAGATGTATATATACTGGGAAATAGGGAGAATACACAAAGGAGAAGACAGACAGACATACCCACTTTAGTTTTAGAACTTTTGACTTTTAGACAAAACAAGAGAATATTCCTAAAGCCCTCCCCCGAATGCCCCCCTTCTCAATGATTTTTACAGCCTCTGTTGCCAGCAAAATAAAAACCAAATTCACTCCCTTAGTATCCAATGCCTTTCACTCCCTAGTTTAAACTACATCTCCCAGTACAGGAAGCTGCCAAGGGATCCACACTGGTCTGCTCATCACCTGCAGCACTCTCCAGGAGCTTCCCACCACCCGGCCTTCGCCTGTACCTAAACGTCTCCCTCTCAGGGCACCCAAGTCCTCGCTCACCTCGCACACTGGCAGCTCGCACTCTGCCTGATAATAATGAGTTACTCCTTGAGTTCACTGTAAATATGAGGATGAGTGGTAATTAGTAAACATCTTCATTTATTGAGTAGTAACCACATGGCGGGCACTTTGCGTGTATTACTTTACATAACCCTCCCTGTTATCATCCCCACTTTGCAGTCGGAGAAACTAAGGCAAAGAGAGGCGACATAAATTGCCCAAGGTCACTCTGCTAACAAGTGGGTGAGCAGGGACCCCCACCTAGTTCTGGCAGGTCCCATGGCCGAGCTGCATTCCTCAGCCTCTGCAGAGTCCACCTGCTCTGCAATGCCTTCCTGGAGCCCCCAACTCTCTGAGATCCCTTGTTCGTCTGAACTCTGAAGCCCACGGGGTCTGCCCTCTTGGAGTCCATGTTGCCTCTGGCTACTGATAGAAGTGATCAAAGGTAATAATAGCAGACGTTAAAATAGTCCTTCCAGGTGGCAGAAACCCTTTAAATACCTTGACACGGTTTAGCTCAAGTAATCCTGCCAACAACCCTATTACCATTGTCATCTCTGACTTACAGATGAGGCAAGTGAAGCACAAACAGGTTAAGACATTTGCCAAAGGCCCCACAAGGAATAAGTGGTCGAGCTAGGATCAGAATGTAGGCAGTCTGGCTCCCATGTCGTCTTCCTAATTGCTGTGTTACACAGACCACCTCTTGGGCACTAACTCATTTAATCTGCACAGTAGCCCTTGGAGGCAGGTACCATCAAGCCCTCTTTTTATAGATTAGGAAATTGAGGTTCAGAGATGTTAAGTAACTTGCCTGAGGTCACACAGCCAATAAGAAGAGGATCTGGATTGGGAAGCAAAGTCTGTGCTCTTAACCACCAGAGGTCAGCCCCTCTGAACAATGACTTCTCTGGGGTCTCCCCAGCTTATATCCTCTACCGAACACCACCAACCGAAACACCAAAAACAGCAGGTACTAGCCAAAGAAAATTCAGTATCCTGTGATAAACCATAATGGAAAAGAATATTAAAAAAAAAAAAAAGAATTATCTGTATGTGTATAACTGAGTCACTTTGCTGTACAGCAGACATTGACACATTATAAATCAACTATACTTCAGTAAAAAAATAAATTTTTTAAAAAGTGATGGGAGCATCTTCTGCTTATTAAAAAAAAAGGAAAAAAAAAAAGCATTTCTGGTTTTCAAGCTACATTGCTACAGGCCCCCAGGAGGTCTATTTGGACCCTGACCTCCGTGTTCGTTGGGAACATGCCCTAAGGGTGGCTGCAAAGCCTGGGTCTCCCAGCCCTCCAGGCCCTGTGGGCTGTGCACCAGCAGGAGGGCCTAAGCCTCCACCTCGCTGGCCCCAGACTGAAGTCAGGCCCAAACTGACAACCAAGTTCACTATTGAAATACAGATGACTAATGAAGGCAGAGGAGGCAGGAAAAAATGACAAGCGTATTACTCATTTTTAAACTACAAACGTACAATTATAACCTTACTCACTAATAATTTCAGGTGGCGCTCTCCTGACAAGTAAGGATGAGTCTCTGTATGCAGTAGCACCATTTTATAGGAGTGAGTGCTATGGGGAAAGCATAGCACCATTTATTGTTGTTTTTATATCCCCTGAGGGCCTCCCATGTTACAATTCTGACATCACTATAATTTATTACATTTCCTTCTACTCCTCATCCACAGAGCCTGTCACAGAATGAGTTACCAATTTTCATCCTCCACGAGAAAAAGATTGGACAGGATTTTAAATGTTTAGGGTGTTTCTTCATCGTTTGTAAACTAAGCAACGATCTGAGGTAAAAGAAAGCACACCTCTATATTTGGGGAGATCTGGATTTCAGAAGTGGCTCCATCACGACCTGTGTGGTCATGAGCAGGGCAGTCACCACTCTATACCTGTTTAATGGGGCCCAGGATTTGTTTTAATCAAGTGTAGGCAGACATGCGAACACAACTTTTGAGGTCCAATCAGCGCTCTGCAGCTTCCGCTCTGAATCACCCTGGCCAGTTCCCTCTCAACTTTGGAGTCTCAGTTTCCTCATCTGGAAAATGGGAATAACAGCAAGACCCTCACGTTTCCGTGAGGCTCAACTGAGAGCAGGTCTGCGTGGAGCCCAGTCCAGAGTTGGGGCTCATGAAGCACGTGGTATTATGACCACAATCAAGTCAGAAAAGACAAGTGGTACCCAGGAGTGAACTGGGGCTCAGGGTGGAGGGCGGGCTGGGAGTGGGCTGGCGATGGGCACAGCCAGCCTGAATTCCAAATGGAACTTCTCACATGGATCCTCCAGAGAGGGGGTGATACTGCTGCGGTAGGAGAGAGATATGTCCTGGGTTAACCTGCATGCTGACCCTTTCGTACCTTTGAGATAAACTACCAACGAAACGATGCACCCGAATTGGATGAAAGATGAGGCAGCCCACCGCACCCTCCACTTTTGTGTTTGAGAACACTTCCCAACCCAACACATGCACCGGAGGTGTCTTAAGTTGTCCTCTAGTAACCTTGGCCACGTTGTAATATCATTATAATATCATTAGCATTGCGGTTTTTGACCCACCTACCCCCCACCCCCGTGGGTTTTGCTTACGACACCTGGTGGGACCCCAAATAAGGAATTACAGATGACGTGATCACAGGGGAGGGAAAAATGGAGTCACCCTCATCCAAACCCTGGAAGATTAACCCCATATTAAAAACCAAAGCTACCCCTATAGGGCACAATTCACTCTGCACAAGTTTGCCCTTGTGCTCTACCACACATGCTGTGCTTCTAGTAAACTCTATGTCTGCTTTGCAATCTTGGTCTCTTTGTTGACTTCTTTCTTCCAAGAAGACAAGGACTGAGGTCCTTGCTCCTGCCAAAATCACTACTACCAAGTCCCACCCCCACTGCACGGACAGCAGACACGTTCTCAGGCTCCAAAATAAGAGTCCAATGACCAAAAGCACATAATACATATTTTATGCTTCTGTCTATGAGAAAGGAAGAAAAAAACCCTTTTAATCTTCTTTTTTTTTTCCCCCAAAATTATAAGGCCAAAATGGTCATGACGTGGAACAAGGACACAACTAACTGAAATCCATTACAGGAGGGAGGGAAGAAGTCACAGAAATAGAAATTGTTACACATCTGACTTCAGGGGTATTTTTAAGTCTCCTTAGATACAGCCTCCCTATGGGAATATTCATAGTTAGGACTGATTATTTCATAAATGTCTTCAATCTCATCCGGGGGGGAAAAAAAAACTGTTGTCACTAACACCAGCAAAAAAAAAAAAAATTTCTTTTGGCAAGAAAAAGATGTTCAGTTCTTTTTTCAGCTTGCAAGATTATGGATTTTGCAGTGTTCCACCTCCCAATCATTTTAAAAAAATAATTAGTTAAGAATGAAAACTATTTTTTCCCTTCGAAGAACCTCCAACATACTCTGGAAGAGTTCCTATGTTTATGATGTGGTTCCACGGAGTTGAATGTCTTCGTTTTTATGAGCAGGAAGTTCCATCAATTAAAACAACGGAACGAACAAAAGAATTTGATGCCAGTTATATTAGAAACAGCACTTTAAACGACCCATAGCCCTTCACCGAATCCTACATAGATCAATTAAGCAAACGTGGGCCGGGTATCTGCTCACTGCCCAGTCCTGTGTTAGGGGAGATGGTTTGAATGAAGATGTGTGGCTGACAGGCTCACAGCTGCTACAGAACCAAGGCCTTGCAAAGGGGTAGTAGTACAGTAGCTGGAAAGGCCAAGGGCAGAAGGTAATGATAGGTTCCAGTGCCAAGACCAGCCTCCTATGGCCCAGTCCAGGCGCACCTCCTCCAGCTCTCCCACCTGCGGTATCCAGCGGGCACCTCTGGCCCCTGCTACTTACTAGTGCCGGGATCCCCTCGTGCCTGGCTGCACTGATGGCCCTTGAGCAAGTCACTTCACCCCTAACCTCCAAACATCAAATGGGGACAGTAAGTGTACCCACACCTGATATGGCTGGGCATACTGTGGCAGTAGCCTTGGCTGGAACACAGCCAAGTTCACACCTGTTTACATCCTGTCTACGGCATCTTTTGCACTGCACGGCAGAGCTGAGTAGCAGGGAAAGACTAAAATAGTCACTAACGGGCCCTTTACAGGAAACCTTTGCAGACCCCTGCCTTAGAAGGCCCTGTCCTTTCTCTCCTACTTGGATAAACCCTATTCAGCTTCTAAAATTTAGCTGCAGTCTTCTGCGCCAGGAAGCCTTCCCAGACCTTTCCACCCTGCCAGTGCTCCAAGGGAATTTCAGCCTCCCTCCTCTAAGCATCCCACCCCCACTTTGCATTCAATTCACTGCCCCTATAAAGCACTAATCAGATGGGGATGGAATTATTTGCCTGAAACCCAAGACACTGACCTCCCTGGGGGCAGAGACCTTGGCTCCTAAACACCCAGCACCCAGGGCGTGACCCAGAAATGCTACTAAATAAATCCTGCTGGCGTGAACAGGCTGGGCACTCCTGTATCTGTAATGTCACACAAAGCTACACCCCAACTACCACTCAACAATCACCCCGGCACTTGTGGAAGTCACCGGCATGACCCTTCAGCGAAAATGAAGACAGCTTGTGGGTGCTGTCCTCCCGCAGACACGTGTGGCTGAAGAGTCCTCAGCAGCAGTGCACAGCCTGCCCCTGCTGCTGGCAGGGAAGGGTCACCCACCAGGCAGAGCACAGCTTACCCAGGGCTCTGTTGGCTGAGTCACATCCCAGGCCATTGGGTCCTCTTGCCTCTCCCAAGGGCTGACCTCCTTCACTCCAGTTCCACGCCCAGCTTTGGCCAGTCCCCCACCTGTGGCAACAAACTCATCAGGTTGAGTGCCACCTCCTACAGGTGCCCCAGCATGCCCACGGGTCTGATTTGTGAGCCTGCCATTTTCCTCTTAGGTCCTAATCCTGGTATCAGGGATGCAGCACAGTGCCACAGACAAAAGCACTGGACTTGGAGTCAGAAGACCCAGCTGTTACTACCGGCTCCCCTACTTTCTAACTGTGAGAACCTTGGGGAAGCTTAGGCCCCAGCCTCCTTATTGATGATTTGGTCATGGTAAAGCCACCAGATCAGAGGAATCGAGGCGATCACAGGGGTGAAAGTGCTCTTCTCGCTGGAAAGCAGTGATGCTCAAGGGATAGGAACATGGCCTCCTGCCCCAGGAAGACAGCTCAGCATCATCAGGGGGACTTTCTCAAACCCCACCCAGCTCTGGAAGATGCAGATGCGGCCTTCCCCACTTGAGAATCAGAGCTGGGGCAAGGCACCTTTACCCATTGGAGGGGTACCATCTCTCAAGGGTCCAGGGCAAGAAGAAGGTTGAAGAGCACCTCTGGGGCTGTACAGATGGAGGTGGGCGTGGCTTGCACTGTGGCAGAAAAGGCCAAGAAGGAACGGGGCTCCAGCGATGTTCCCCAACCTCTGTCATGTGAGGGCACTTACAGAGGATACCAGGTGCACACGGCACGCTGGGAGGGACAGCTCAGGCTGCCAGCCAGCACTGGCAACTCAGGCCAGCATCCCTGGCAGTCATGAGGGTGCAGAGCTAAGATGCACGTCAAACACACCTTAACTAGTTTTTTGTGGGGTTTTTTTGTTTGTCTGTTTTCAGCACATCATTAGGAAGCTGTGCTTGAGCAGCAGTTGGTAACTTTGAGATAAATGAGCACCTCTCAGGAACAAGTAAGCCAGCTGTATCCACCTCCTCCAGTATAAGAGTTTGGAGGCTGTCTCGGACTTCCTAGGTGGCGCAGTGGTTAAGAATTCGCCTGCCAATGCAGGGGACACGGGTTCGAGCCCTGCTCTGGGAGGATTCCACATGCCTTGGAGCAACTAAGCCCGTGCGCCACAACTATTGAAGCCCACGCGCCTAGGGCCCATGCTCCACAACAAGAGAAGCCACTACAATGAGGAGCCCGCGCACCACAATGAAGAGTAGCCCCCGTTCACAGCAACTAGAGAAAGCCTGTGTGCAGCAATGAAGACCCAACGCAGCCAATAAATAAATTAAATAAATAAATAAATTTAAAAAAAAAGAGTTAGGAGGTTGCCTGTAATAATCTATGCCCCACCAACCCTCAGCAGCTCAAAAGCGTGTCCCACCGCTTTACAAAGTTTGCCAGTCCTGCAATCCCTTCTCACTTTGGTCTGGGGCTTGATCTCACCCTAGGACCACACCCTGCCTTGAAGGCGCTTCTTGGCCCTCTAGCCTGAGTCTACTCTCTCTCCACCTCTGAAGTTCACCCGCCTGTACCCGCAGGCATTGCTCTACGCTAACCCGGGTTCCAGCTTATTCTCAGTCGGGGAACACAGTCCACCCAGGGCAGGAGCTTAAGAAGGTCGGCATGAGCACCAGGCTCATCCTCCGGACCAGGGATGCTGGTGCTGCCGGGCCCTCAGCTCTGCTTCTCGTGGCTGGAGTCATGCCTCCCCTTCCTTAGGGTGAGACCCCACCTTGTCGCCCCAAGCCCAGTAGCATGCTTCCTGCTTTGGTCCTTGTATCCGACGCTGTGTTCCCCAGTCCCTCCACATCTAGGCTGCTGCCTTATTCTTTCCCGATCTCTGTTGGCCAGGAATGCATACTCTCCGTCCTGACTAGGACGCCCAGCACTACATGCTGCCAAACCCCCAGGCCCACAGGCTTCTGCGGACCATACTCTAAATGTGCTCCAAGGCCTGGCTGCTAATTGTGCTCCCTGGCGCTTGTGCAATCCCGCTTGGGGTGTCTGCTGTCTGCATCTGTGCCCTTCCTGGCCTGGCCCCCACCTAGCCCATGAGGTGGAAAGGCTCTTTCTGCCTTATGGCATGACCGCTCGGGGCCTGGCCTTCGGAATGGCCAAGACACGAAGGAAAATTGCAGCTCTACTGCTCACTGGCTACATGACCTCAAATGTTAGAGTCTGCTTTAACCTCCTCATTTATGAAATGATGAAAAGAGTAGCCATCTTAGGACTGTCATTGTGAGAAATCATTTTTAAACATATTGCATTCATTCATTAAATAGCTGAGGGCCTACTATGTGTGAGACACTGAGCTGGTCCCTCACTGGGGGGATACAGTGGTGCCCCCTGATGCGGACATTCTAGTGGAAATTAGCAAATGCTCTCTCACTGTTAGTTAAAATCATGAAAATGCTGGTTAGAGATCATCTCATTTTGAGTGTTTACTAGACCCCGTGCAGTAGATTCCAGCACCTGCATCACCCATGTGGGCCTAGCAGCAACTATATAATCATTCTGAACACTGCACCTACTTTAATCCCTTTGTTTAATAAATGTGTGTGGGGGCCTCCTCTGTGGAGATGCTCTGTCTGATGCTGTGGAACTTGTCTTTTGAAACCTGGTTGTTCAGCTAAATAACCTGGAAAATTCATATATATATCATTCATATATCTATTTTCATAGATATATGAAAATTCATACATAATACATAACATATAATTCATATACATAATGCATAATATAATGTAATATTTAATATAACATAATATAATATATAATACTATGTGATATGTAATACAATGTAATATATTTATCATATATTAGATCCCCAGATCTGTTGAATCTGAATCACCAAGGTCAGGGATATCTGTCTCTTTAAAGGTTCCTCAAGTGACCCTGATAACCAGCCCAGCCCAGCTTTGGAACTGATGCTGTGGAGAAAAGAGAGATGAAGGCCTAAATCCCACTCTCAAGGAATTTGGTGGGGGAGGCATGTCGGTATCGAGTTCATGCCAGTACCATGGACTGCTTTAGACCCTTCATGAAACAAGTCAACTATTGCAGAAGTGTGGAGCGGGGAGAGGCATTTTTGTTAGGGGCATTTGAGAAAGATTTCACACCAGAGATGGGCCTCAAAAAATGAAGGAGGATTTCTTGCACCTGAAAAGTAGAGGGGCCAGACCCCACAGCTGCAGCGGAAAGCAATGAGATCCAGACTGGTGCTCCTGTTCAAACTTCTCAGGTTTTCTTATGAAGATGGTGGCTGATGAGTGAGAGCTCCCAAGTGTCATGCTGACAAAAAGCCCAGGCAGAGAGCTAGCAGGCAGGTCCCTCTTCTGCTAGAAAGATATCAGGAGGCTGACTACAAGATCCTGGAATTCTGACTACAACCACTGCTGCCTTGCTTGCTTTAAGATGAGGCCACATCCTCAACGTTCCATAGCATCAGCTCTCCGACACCTTGGAGAAAGCCAGCTTCTGTGCAAACCCTTACAATAAGGATCATTCCCTTTCTTCCTTCAACTAATATTAATGGAGAACCTTTTATGAGTTAGGCACAGGGCTAGAACTGGATGGATGTGGAAATGGAAAAAGAGACACTCCTAAGATTGAACAAATAGGTGACAGAAAGTATAACTTCAAATGATTAATTTTAAAACTTTTTAGTATTACTGCCTGCTTATTTTTTCTAGATGAATTTCGCTAGCAATTTGTCACATCTCATAAAGTATCCCACCAGGTCTTTAACTGGCATGCACTGACACTCTATATTAACTCAGGGGATACTGTAATCTTTCCTATATGTTGTCTTTTCAACTGGAGCGAGGTATCTTTCCCTTCATTTATTTAATGCCTTTTATTCCTCCCTTTAGGATTGTATAATTTTATTTAAATAAATCTCATGTCCCCAATTAAATTAATGCCCTAGTATTTAATGTATTTTGTCTCCAATGCAAATGATTCTCTTCCTCACTATATTCTTCAGTTGTTTTCAACTAGAAACATGACTCTTTGTGTTCATCTGCCTTGAACGTCAAGAAGCTGCTAACCCCATTTACACCAAGTAGTATATGATGACCTTGTATGTTCTAGATATGCTCAGTCTTTCCAGGGTATATCCCCAGTAACTATCACAATGCCTGGCATAGAGTAAGTGCTAGGCCTGTTGAAGAAAGGTGTCGTTTCCTTGGCTGATGGTACTCACCTAATTTCTTTTTCCTCACTAATGAGTATGGCTCCCATTTCTAGTACAATATTAAAATACGGTAGAATTTCAGTCCTACCTTCATCATCTGTAATTTTTTCTATCTTTATGGGAACTCTCTTCTCTATGAAAGATAGTATTATACCTTTTATTTACATATATAAAAATCACATTATTTTTCAGGCCTCCAAATACACTGTCCAAGAAGAGTTGATGCCATTTCAACATCCAATGAGATATTATTTTAAATGTTTTTCTATTAATAGGATTGAATTGTCACTAGTTTTCATTTTATCATCTTATCCTGTGCTCCTGGATTAAATCTCATTTGGTCAGAGATCAATTTTTAAGTAAAATTACTTCTGTTTATAATTATTTTATCCATAAGTGAAGTTGGCCTATAATTCTTTCTTTGTACTTTTTCCCAATTTGAAGATTGAAATCATATTTCCTCCAAAAGTAAATTGGGAATTGAGTTAAAGCAGCATCAACTCAACATTTAAAAACAATTTAGGGAAGACAGAAATTTTTCATACCTGTAGAAAGTATAATATGGGGAAAGATTATAAACTTTGTAGCCAGATGGATCTGAGTTCAAATCCTACTTCTACCACTTACTTGTTCTGTGACTCAGGCAAGTCACCTAACTTTTCAGAGCCTATAATTATTATAAGGTCTGTAAACTAGTATTACTAATAGCTACCATGCATAATCATTATACAGATTGGAACTTATAGATACGTGTTTGTGTGTGTGTGTGTGTGTGTGTGTGTATGTATGTAAATGATCTAGTGCAGAGTAGGCAGTCAAAAAATATCATGGCTTTCAAAGTTTGGGTCTTTTTATTAATGTATTAGGCCCAAATACCCACAGTTTGTGTGGGTTTCACGGTAAGACTTTAATGACTGCTTGTTTCCTCCTCTGTAATAGGTGTAGTCATGTTTTCAATTTAATAATGCATGACTTTTTATATTTTGTAATTTTGCAAGGAGTAATTCATTCCCAATCTGACTTATCTGATTTATTAGCATACAGTGGAGGGTATTGTTTCCCCGCATATTTCTGAATCTTTTACATTTGTTGTCAGATCTCCTGTCTCATTTCTAACTTAATGAATTTGTGTTTTCTCTTCTTTAGTTAGGCAAACCACTGTTCATTATTTTTTCGAAAATCAGCTTAGGGTATATCAGCTTTTTCTCCAGTTTATTTATTTCTGCTTTTAAGTTTATTACTTCCTCTGCCCACTCTTTCCTGCTTCTGACATTGCTCCTGTTCAAATACATCTAGGTGCAAGCTTAACTCATTATGTTTTGCCTTTCCTTTCCTAGCAATATAAACACCTAGAATAATGTATCTTCCTCTAAGCGCCACTTTGGCAACATCCCACATTATTTTCATATCTTCATATTTATGTTTGCTTTGCTCATTAAAAAGTCTGGGTTACTGGGTTCTGCACTTCTCTCAGAATCATGGTATTATTTAAGAGAGTATGTTGTTAATTTCCCTTGTTTGTTTTTCATTTCATTACTGCTTCAAAAAGTGTTTTTTTTTTTTTTTGCACTTTCATCTTTTTATATTTACAAATCTATATCTAAGTCCAGGCATATCATTAATTCTTGTGAATGATCCGCATGCATTTGCAAAGAGATTTTATCACTACTCTCAGAGTAAATAATGTGATTAGTTTTAAATGTATGCTGTCATTTTTAATTAAAATAAGAGCAAGAGGACTCTGAAAAAATGTGTATTTTCTGTTTTAGATTCTAATCTTAGTTATGGGAATTCTTCCAAAGGAAAATGAAACGCTGTTAGTTAATTTCCTAATGTTGCCACTTAACATAAGAATGACAGTTAGTCTAAACAAAATATAATGTGTTAGCTCTAACCAAATGTAGTAATTCGTGATATTTAAACTTGGGAACACAGTGAAATCTCATTTTAGTACAATCAAAACACACCAGTGTTGCAAATTCACCTCTTCTAGATAGATGGCCATTGATCAGAGACAAAAGTCGACCAGAACTTTCCAATGTATATACATTGCCTATTGATGGGGATTAAATGGGAGAAGGGCTTCAGTGGTCAAACACACAGGGAAATGCTAGCTTACACAAAGGTTTTCTTTCTGCAAAATTTCTTAGGGTCTTTGTAGACTAACGTAGATTATGAATCCCTACAACAGGGACGTAGGTTCCCCAATATTTGACCACGGAATGCACCATTGCTGAGCATGTTGAAGCACTAGCATTTTCATGGAATATACTTTGGGAAACACTATTGGTAAAAAAAACAATAGCAGCTTTCCAAAGGCAGGGTTGCCTGACCTTTGGAAGCAGGTTCTCCAAGCAAGCACACAAATATACCCCAACAGGAGGCTCAATGAAGTCAAGCTGGGGATAGTTCTTATAGGACCATGAGAAAAATCTTCTCACCAGGAGGCTGGGGCAAAGCAAATGTTGGGGCAGGTAGTGAGAAGAATGCACTGTTGACTGCTCTACAAATTTCAAAGGATGTCTATCCCTTAGGACAAAAGCAGAAACTGTCCCAAGTCAAACTGAGCTTTAGATGGCAGAGGAAGAAGAGCAAGATCATATTACAGTCTAAGAAATACATCCCTTCTCCTTTGAGGTTCACAACCAAACAGTGATAGTGCCCTCTCCACATCACTGTCACCTCAGGCCTCCTGAGCACTTTCTCACATTCACTGGGGGCTTTGGCACCCGGCTCCCAGTCTTCCTCTCCACCGGGGGTCCCACCTTCATCCTATGTGACCTCAATGTTCACAAGGATGGCATACCCAACCACTGGCTTCTCAGTTTCTTCTCTCCCATCTCCAAAGATCACCTCTGCAAACCCATGTTTAGCCCTAGAATTTACAGTTACCTAGAACAGTTCAACTCTGATATCTGAAGTTCAAACAGCCTATTTTCTAGTCACTAGCTTTCTCCGCCTGTTACTCTCAATCTTTCAGCACTTACATAGAAAGCGGAGGAGTCAGAAGATTCTGAAGTCTCCAGGAAGTCTATTAGGCCACTCTTGCTGTCCATCTTAGATATCATGTTCCCTGACTTCAATCACCCTTTGCCAATATCCTTAACTTCTGGGCCTCCTTTTCCATCCATGTATCCCACCTGACAAGCCCCCAATCCCAGATCAACATGGTGGAACATGTCACGAATCCATACGGACTGATGCCGCTACATATTCATGGGTCTTCGCCCTGGCCACCAACTGTTCTACGTGACCTGCTCCAATCTCTCTCCCATTCCTGGCTTAATCTTTTCTCCTGTTTCCAAGCTTGACCGTACTACCTGTCAAAATATAGCTCGTGCCTACCTCCTCTTCACCTGCTACCCTCCAGATACACTAAACTACTTATTGTTTTCAGAGGACGTCATGGTCTCTCTTGCCACAGGATGCTGTTTCTTCTTCCTGGAGTGCCTTTCTCCTGGTCCACATGAAACTTACCTGTCCCTCTGCCTAGACACTGCACCTCAGGGAACCTTCAAGTGGCTCCCCGCCCTCAGGATAGCTTAGGTACTTACATGATCATGCGTATCACCTCCTGAAAACCCAACCTCTCAACCCCAAAACTGCCAAGCCCTCCCTGAAAGCAGGGACTATTCCTGTCTGTTCCTGTTCACTCTTGGAGCCCCAATATACAGCAGACAGGAAGATAGGACAGTCAGCCCTCAAACCACATTCGATGAATGAGCACAGAGCCATTACACACCTTTTTAAAAAGGAGTGCTTCGGGACTTCCTAGCTGGCACAGTGGATAAGAATCCGCCTGCCAATGCAGGGGACATGGGTTCGATCCCTGCCCCAGGGAGATACCACATGCCACGGAGCAACTAAGCCCGAGCGCCACAACTACTGAGCCTGTGCTCTAGGGCCCATGAGCCACAACTATTGAGCCCATGTGCCACAACTACTGAAGCTCATGTGCCTAGAGCCCGTGCTCCACAAGAGAAGCCACTGTAATGAGAAGCCCGCACACTGCAACAAAGAGTAGCCCCCGCTCACCGCAACTAGAGAAAGCCCGTGTGCAGCAATGAAGACCCAAAGTAGCCAATAAATAAATTTATTTTAAAAAATAAAAAATAAAAAAATAAAAAGGAGTGCTTCAAATCTACAATGATTTAGAAGAGCATGTTAGACTTTACAGGGGTCTTTTCCTCCTGCTTCACGTAGCTAACTTCTAATTACCCTTCAAGATGCAACTCAAAAAGTTCTCCCAGCCCCCCAGGGCTAGGGTCAATGTCCCTCCTCAGGGCTGTCCCAGCCCCTGCACTAACCTCACTTACTGCATTTTAATTACTTACATATTGGGCTTTCTAGCTTAAGTGTGAGCTTTCCGAGGGCAAAGAACGTCTCTTACATTTATATCTACGTGTTGAGGTCCTCAAAATCACACCCAGGTTGAATGATTTGCTAGGAGGACTCACACAACTCAACAAATCACTGCTCTCACAGCCATGATTTATTACAATGAAAGGATACAAAGCAAAATTAGGAAAGGGAAAGAGCACATGGGGCCAAGTCCAAGGGAAACCAGGTGCAAGCTTCCAAGAGTCCTCTCCCAGCAAAGTCACACAAAACATGCTTAATTGCCACAACAATGAGTTTTGGCAACACATGTGAAATGTCTCCCAGGGATGCTCATCGGATCAAGTGCCCGGGGTTTTTCTTTGGGGCCAACCATGTAGGCACCGTCTGTCACGCACGTATCAAAATTCCAGGTGCCCCAGAGGAAAGCAGGTGTTCAGCAGAAACCACTTTGTCTGTACAGTTTAGGCACAGTGGGAATGGAGGGAACCCTTCTGAATCCAAATTCCCAGACACTAGCCAAGGACCAACCTTGTAAACAGGCCTTTCAAAGAATAGCAGGCAAGCCTGCTGGGTAACTGTTTTCTGCACAATCCAGAACACCTAGTCCTTGACCTTGGCGCAGAGTAAATGCATGAAGAGTGAATGAATGAACACCAGGCATTTAGATGGGCAATTTACCCATGTGATCCCATGACTTTTCACAATCACCCTACATCGTAAGCACTATTATTCTAATTGTCGACAGAGAGAAACTGGATCTGTGAGGTTAAAAGACATGCCCAGGGTCACAGCCAGTAAGAGGACAAGGCTAGGATTTGATCTTATGGCTGCCTGAGCTAGACCTCATGTCTTTTGCACTTTAACCCAAATGCCTACTCAGTGGAGATAATATAAGCAGTAAGTCTCCAACATACGAACGAGTTCCATTCTGAGAGTGAGTTCCTAAGTCCAATTTGTTTTAAGTCCAACAAAGTTAGCGTAGGTACCCAACTAACACAATTGGCTATATAGGTACTGTAATAGGTTTATAATACTTTTCACACAAATAATACATAAAAAACAAACACAAAAAATAAAGAAAACATTTTTAATCTTATAGTACAGTACCTTGAAAAGTACAGTAGTCCAGTACGACAGCTGGCATACAGGGGCTGGCATCGAGTGACCAAGCAAGAAGAGTTACTGACTGGAGGAGGGAGAGGAGGTGGGAGATGGTAGAGCTGAAGGATCGTCAGCAATAGGAGATGGAGGGCGAGCTGCAATTTCACTCACACCTGACGTGGATGGCACAGGTTCTGGCTCTTTGCTGGATTCAATTCTATCTACCCTCTTGAAAAGACGATTCAGTGATGTCTGTGTAGTACTGGTACCAGCTACATCACTGCTACTTTTACACTTGCTTCCAGACATCCTGGGCTTGAAATAAAGATACTGTACTACTGTACTCTATACACTACTGTACAGTAAAGTACACAAAAGCACAACCACTTGTAGAGAATACATGCACGTTACAATGTATGCCAGACGTGTGAACTAACTTACATGATTGGACATGCGAACGCATGTTCACATCTTTGAAAGTTTGCAACTTGAAGGTTCGTATGTACGGAACTTACTATAGAGCAGGACAGCAGAAACCACATGGCTAGACAACAGAAACACAAATAAGCTACTGAACTCACAAGACACATACCAAACAAGCTTGGGAAAGTTCTCAAGAGGCAGTCATGCAGCGCCTGACCGGGGAAGTTGCTGAGGCCTCTTCTGGTTTCCATCCGTTCTCCAGAGGCAGCGACTCACAGGGCAATTGCAAACATATGGGCCACGCCATCATCCAGAACTCAGGCACCTGCCAGATGCTCAGCTCCACTCATTAGGGCTAAACCGACAGAAGCCCACCGGGGCCCTGGCCCAGGGATGGGGAGCCACATAGCCGAAGCACCAGAGTGCTCAGGCCCTACTTGAGGAACATTCACTTTTCTTTGCCAATCTTTCCTCCCCCAAACATTCTGATTGTGCCAACCCTAGTAGTACCGGCTGACGGAGCTACTGGGAGCTGGCAACAGCGGACCAGCTCTCAGACACCAGCTCGCAGACACCCACTCATCTCAGGAGCTGGTGTTATGTGTGTGTTTAGGAAAAATCTTTCAAATCACTGTCAAGCAACCATACATATCCAGTTCAAGTTCTCTGCCTGGTATTCAGTGCCTGCTCTGGCCAATGCCCTAGCCTGGGCCCTGGGAATTCAGAGATCAACAAGGTCCAGTCACCGTTCCTGAACCTGTGTCACCGAGTAAGACATCAAAAGTGGGTGTTCCCTTGCCCCCTCTCCCAAGATTGACTAGGGACTACCCTCCATCAATGCAAAGTTAAAAGGACCTACTGGAATCAGTATCAACAACAATAACAATAGCAGCCAACATTTATTAAGTACTTACTGGGTGTACCAGGCACTGTGTTAAGTACATTACGTGCAACATTTTAGTTACTCCTTTCATTAGCCCACGTTGCTAAAAAGTCATTTCAAGGGGGTCTGGGCATGGAGTAGGCGTTCTTTCAAAAACTATGGAATACTACTCAGCCATAACAAAGAATGAAATAATGCCATTTGCAGCAACATGGATGGACCTAGAGATGATCATACTAAGTGAAGTAAGTCAGAAAGACAAACATCATATGATATCACTTACATGTGGAATCTAAAATATGACACAAATGAACATATCTATGAAACAGAAACAGAATCACAGACACAGAGAACAGACTTGTGGTTGCAGGGGTCGGGAGAGTGGGGGAGGAATGGAGTGTGAGGTTTGGGGTTAGCAGATTCATAGCATTATATATAGAATGGATAAATGACAAGATCCTACAGTACAGCACAGAGACCTGTATTCAATGTCTTATGATAAACCATAGTGGGAAAGAATTATTTTTAAAAAGAACATATATACATGTATAACTGAATCACTTTGCTGTACAGCAGAAATTAATACAACATTGTAAATCAACTGTAGTTCAATAAAAAATAATGAAAAGTACACTAACATTTTGTTGTATTTTGAACAATCTGACCGTTCTCAAGCAAGTGTTTCTGTATGCAAATGAGGACACATAACTCATGCCTATTTTTGTGGACTCCTGGGTGTTTTCTATCATTCTTTGTAGGCAGTCAGATGCTCAATAAATCTCTGCCTAACTAGCTTGGTAGTATGGTGACAGGTTGATATTAGTAACAAACGTGCTTTGCTATGGACTAGCTCAGGGTTTGGAAGCAGACGACCCGGGCCAGAGTCCACAATCTGCCGCAAACACACAGTGTGATACTGGGAAGTCACTTGACATCCTTGAACCTCAGTTCCCTATAATCAGAAGCGAGAGAATCACACCTCTCTCAAAAGGTTGCTGGGAGGATCAGATGAGGTCATGCATGTGAAAGTGCTTTGTAAGCTGGAAATCATTCCATGGAAGGGATGCTAGTTATTGAAATTCCAGCCAAAACATTCTGAGGCCTGGAGAGACACGAACCCTCCCCAGTATGTGCTGTGTCTCCCCAGCAGTGCATGTCTCCAAGACACGAGTGTATTAAGTGAGTTTGGGTAGCCCTGAGCTTGGATCTCTGGGAAGGAGCTATTCTTATGAAAATGACCGATGGGCTGTGGTCACAGACCTCTCTTGGAGCCCATGTGGGCCTGCTGTGACCAGCCTATTCTGTCCTTAGTGCAGAAAGAGCCCCTGGGTTGGGAGGGCAGGGCAGACTGGCTCAATTCTGCTGCCTTGCCTCTTCGGCTGGCCTTCTCTACGTCCACACCAGCTTCTTAAAGGCACTGAGTGCTGTGGTTAAGAACTTGGATTTTGTAGTCAAGCAGAAGTGAGTCCGAATCCCAGATTTACCACTGACTGGGTGTTTGGGCTTGAGAGAGTTATTTAACCTCTAAGCCTCAGTTTGCCCATCTGCGTTCCTATCTTCCTCATAGTCAACCCTCCAGATCTACATCCCCAGCCGGGGTCACACTTTTTTTTGCTGTCCGCACCACACAGCTTTCGGGATCCTGGTTCTCCAACCAGAGATTGAACCCGGGTCCCTGGCAGTGAGAACACAGAGTCCCAACCACTGGACCACCAGGGAACTCCCCGGGTCAGACTTCAGAAAGCGAGACTTCTATTTCCAATGATCTACTCTTTTGCCTCCCTTTCAGGCTCCACAGGTATCTTCAACTCAACCCCAATTCAATCAAACTGGAATCATTCACCCACATCACCCACGGCTCTGTGTCTAGTGCGCCCAGTAAATGACATTACTCGGTGGCTCCAATCAGAAACCCAGGAGTCATCCTGGACTCATCTGTTACCCTTATTCCCTACATCCCACCCATCAGCAGCAAGTCCTGTGGGGGCCTCGATGCTCTAGCTATCTCTCAGATCTGCCCACACCTCTCCCTCCCCAGAGCCCCCACTCAGCTTCCTCCCAGCCTCCCAGCCTCCCAGCAAGCCTAGTGCACAGCTTGCTAATGGGTCTCCCTGCTTCTACTCTTGCCCTTCTTCAGATCTGCACTCAGTCATTCTGATCTTCCCTCCTGTGCACAAACCCTGGGGTCCCAGTCATCATCTCCTTGTTTCCACCTTTGTCCCTTAGTCGATTTCAACAGAGTAGCCAGGGAACGTGGGGGTGGGCAGCAAACCGACTAATCCTGTCAATACATCACATCAAAAAATCTACAAACAATAAATGCTGGAGAGGTGTAGAGAAAAGGGAACCCTCCAGCACTGTTGGTTGGAACGTAAATCAGTACAGCCACTACGGAGAGCAGCATGGAGGTTCCTTAAAAAACTAAAAGTAGAGCTACCATACGATCCAGCAATCCCACTTCTGGGCATATGTCCAGGGAAAACCATAATTTGAAAAGATACGAGGGTGAGTCAAAAATTGTCAGTCAGCACTCTGGCTGTAGAATTTACAGAAGTTTTATATAACCAGAGCGTGGATAATTTTTGACTCACCCTCGTACTATTTACAATAGCCAGGACATGGAAGCAACCTAAATGCCCACCAACAGAGGAATGGGTAAAGAAGATGTGGCACACATACACAATGGAATATTACTCGGCCATAAAAAAGAAGGAAATAATGCCATTTGCAGCAACATGGATGGACCTAGTGATTGTCATACTGACTGAAGTCAGGCAGAGAAAGACAAGTATCACATGGTATCACTTATATGTGGAATCTGAAAAAAGGCTACAAATGAACTTATCTATAAAACAGAAGTAGAGTCACAGATGTAGAAAACAAACATGGTTACGGGCGGGGGGGGGAGGTGGGATAGACTGGCAGTTTGGGATTGACACATACACACTACTATATATAAAATAGATAACTAATAAGGACCTACTGTATAGCGCAGGGAACTCTCCTCAATACTCTGTAATGGCCTATATGGGAATAGAATCTGAAAAAGGCTGGATACGTGTATATGTATAACTGAGTCACTTTGCTATGCACCTGAAACGAACACAACATTGTACATTAACTACACTCCAGTAAAAATTAAAAAACAAAACAAAACAAAAAAAACATCGTGCACATTGTATCATCCATCCAATGGCTCCCCATCCCACTCAGCATGAAAGCGAACATCCTTACGTTGGCCAAGACTGTCCACCATCTGAGTCCCAACCCTCTCAGGGATTTCAGCGCCCAGAGCTCTCCCGTGCCCACCCCACTCCCGCCACCAATTCTCCTTCTTCCTTCGGGCCCGTGTGCCCTGCTCTTCTCTGCCCGGAACACTCTTCTCCTTCATGCATCTCTCACCTCCGTTACTGAAACGCCACCTTCGGAGTGAGGTCTTCCCTCCCCACTCCATATAAGTTGCATCCTTCCCCCCAGACCACTGCGGCTCTTCACAGCACCCATCACCATCTGACGTGCTCTGTGTTTACCTGTTGGTCTCTTTACTAGTTTCCCCCCACCTCACGGGAATGTAAAGTCCACAAGGGCAGGGATTTTTTTTTTTGGTCGGTATTCCCCGAGTTATCCCCAGAACCAAGGGCAATGCCTGCAATGTAGCAAATGTTCAATAATTATCTGTGGGGTAAACAGCAACTGCACCGACCTTTTCGAGATGGAAATGCAAAGTCTTTAATGATTTTCCACTGTGGCAGAAAAGGTTCAAATCCAGCATCGTCTCCTGCCACCCCCCCCACTCACTCTCTTCGCTCCAGCTCTGCTGGACTTCTCTGGTTTTCTACTGCGCTCTTCTTTCTCCCACTCATGGGCCTTCACATCTACTGGTCTCTCCTGCAGTGCTCTCCTCCCTTCTCATCCTATAGTAACCCCTCTGCACCCTTCCCTTCCAGCTGAAATGTCACTTAACTTGGGGAAGCCTTCTTGGAATCCCTAGACTAGAACAAGTCTCTCAATTTTGTGAGTCTCCTTCGCAGCCCTCTCCCACTTCTCTTATTAACTTATTTATATTTAGCTCTTCAATGTTACGTTTTCCTTAATAAAGCATGAAGATGGAGATCATTTCTATCGTATTCAGTACTTTGGTGCCTAATAAGCACACAGTAGGTGCACAGTAACTGTTTAAAGAGATGCTAAAAGTTAGAACCTGATAATGCAGCTCAAATCCCATTAACTTCTGAAATGTAAGGCTATGGGTTTAGCGTGCCCTGGGACTGACACACTGATTAGTCTGGGGACGAGAAAAAGAGGTCCCTGAGCTCAGGCTGAATGAAGACTTTGCAGGGCTCAAGCACTTAAGGTACAGGCTCTGCCTGAGAAGCCCACAGGCTGAGGGAGACCACCTCTTTCCTTCTGCAAGATCTAAATCACTGCTAGAAACAACAGTTCTTTACAAGTGCATCTGTCACCTGAATATGAAGACTGATAGTTTCCACAACTGTTTCAATATATGTTTCACCGCACTTTTTTTCAAAGCTGCAAGCGATGACTGCGATGTTTATTGTCAATATTTTTGTTGTCAAGTGAGAAAATAGCACAGATAATCAGCTATAGGTTCTGCAGATAAAAATGACAGCCAACAGAGAGAGAAAGATAAAAATACCACCACATAAAAATATCACAAATGGCATCGCAGACAATAAAAGTAGACAAGGTGTCAACTACCGGAGAATAGTAAAATACACTCTCCAAGAAAACTTTAATTAAATACATGATTCTTCAAAATCTGCCACTAAACAGTGCATCCCTTTAATGCTTAACAGTTTGGGGGAAGAAGTGGCTTTTGGCTTTTAGGTATAGTATAATGGTTAAGAAAGAGGACCTGGGGGACTTCCCTGGTGGTCCAGTGGTTAGGGCTTGGCGCTTTCACTGCCTGGGGCCTGGGTTCAATCCCCGGTCAGGGAACTAAGATCCTGCAAACCGAAAGGCGTGGCCAACAACAACAAAAAAGGAGGACTTGGGCACTAGTCTGCCCGGGTTCAACCCCTGGCTTGGTCACTTGCAAGTCGTGTGACCTTGGGCGAGTGGTGCTACCTCTCTGAACCTTGGTTTCCTCCCATCTGTAGAGCAGAATAAAAATAATACTTCCCTTATAGGTCTTATGAGGATGAAATGCACTAATATATATGAAAAGAACACAATAAGCACTCCTCAAATGTTATCTTCGTTGCGGTGGCGGCTGTTGTCATTATCCACATACAACATGAGCTAAAGGCTAAAGAGATATTGGCAAGTAGAGGTCCTGGTAGACATCCCTTAATGAAAAGAAGAATGTCTGGGCATTTGGACAATCATCTAATGCCATTCAAAATAAAAATGTTGTAACAACACACTGTCAAAAATAGGGCGTAGCGATGCAAACACTGTGTTCCCTCTAAATTTGATAAGCAGGATAAACAATACAAGGAACCCATGAGATTAAAAGGCCAATGGGAAAGTTCTTGCCTCTGAGAACTGTGCTATGAAGATTCTGAAAAGGGAGCCAGGGGTCTCGAAGGGTACGTATGTTTGGATATTTATTTGCTAATCTGAGTTACTGATTCCCTGTGACTCATGCCCAAGATAACAGGCGCAGTAATTTGAAAGAGCTACCAGACAAAAACCCTGGAGACAAGAAGCTGCCTCCCTCTTATCCACTCTGAGACCCTCCTCTCTAGAGGGCCCGTTCACCTGGGCATCCTATGAGAACAAAGGCCTGGGATTGTCCCAATTCATGTCCTGGTGATCCCTCGAGATAGATGCCTTCTTTCCAGTCCCCATAGCCCTGGCCCTTGGCACTTCCTCCCCCACCCTTATGCTGCCTCCCCTCCGCTGGAAAGGTCT
This sequence comes from Hippopotamus amphibius kiboko, assembly GCF_030028045.1. NCBI lineage: Eukaryota > Metazoa > Chordata > Mammalia > Artiodactyla > Hippopotamidae > Hippopotamus > Hippopotamus amphibius. The sequence continues at coordinate 14,950,993 of NC_080203.1, read as the reverse complement.
TCCACAGGTCACCAGTCCATAGGGAAAGAAAGCCCACAAACCTTAGCAGAGCATTCAAAGCCTTCTAAGGCAATAGTCCTCAAACTTTTTCATCTCAGGATCTTAAAAATAATTAAGAGGAGGCAGAAAAAAAGGGGGGAGGCAATTTCTTGAAAAACAGTAATAACTGAGGAGCCCAAAGAGCTTCTATTTATATGGGCTTTATCTGTCAATATTTATCCTATTAGAAATTAAAACTGAAAAAACTTTTAAATATTCGGGTACTAATACATTTAAAATTAGTGATAATAAACCTACTACATGTTAATATAAATAACAAAATTACATGGTAACATAAATAGCATATTTTTATTAAAATAACCACACTGTACAGAAAATAACCGTATATTTTGAAACAATCAAAAATGTAGGTGAAAGCAGCACTGTTTTGTGTTTTTCGATTTTCATGTCTGCTTCTCCATTTGATCTGTTGTGATTGGTTGTTTTAGCTGAGATACATGGAAAAACTCGTCTTACAGAGATATGTAATTAGAAAAAGTAAGATTTTGCAGACCCCTCAAAGGCACTTGGGGATACCCAGGGGGTCCTCAGCCCACCCTTTAAGAAATCCTCAACCAGTGGCTTCCCAGGGACAGATGTATGAGCACCGGAGTCAGGGAGGGACTATAAGAAGGCACAAGAGGGCTTCCTAGGTGGTGCAGTGGTTAAGAATCCACCTGCCAATGCAGAGGACATGGGTTCGATCCCTGCTGCAGGAAGATCCCACATGCCACGGAGCAACTAAGCCCGTGTGACAAAAAAAAAAAAAAAAGGCACAAGAAAACTTTGTGGAGATACGGATATGTTCATTATTTTGATTCCATGGAAACTTATCAAATCGTACCTTTGAAATCCATGCTGTTTGTTGTATGTCAATTATACTGCAATAAAGCTGTTAAAAATAGGAAAAAAGAAGAAAAAGAAATACTGCTCACAATGACCTCAGCCTTCCTCTCTTCCTCTTCTCCCTTCACTCTCTGCAAAGCCACACAACCTACACTCCCGATGTGCGTTACTGACAGTGGTCCCCAGCCCTGTCCCGCCCCGCCCCGGCCCCTTCTCTGCATCTTTGCTCTCACCCCTGCTTCACCTGAAATGTCCTCCTCACCAATGCCTCCACTTTCTGCCTCCCTCCCTCCTCCCACTAGAGAACTTCCTCAAAATCCACATCAAATATCACCGGCCCAAGAAGCCTTCCGAGATCCTAACACCCTCTTGAGGGAAAATTAAGCTATTGCCCCCTCAACTTTTGTGGGTCAGGAAAGAAACAGGTGAGAGCAGCTAGGGGGCACATCTCCACCTGAATTTCCTCACATTGACTTATCTCCTCTTAATCTTCTTTGAATCGAGAAGAGACACCCAGGGACTTCCCTGGCAGTCCAGTGGTTAAGACTCTTCTCTTCCACTGCAGGGGGCACAGGTTCGATCCCTGGTCTGGGAACCAAGATCCCGTATGCCACGCGGCACTGCCAAAAGAGAAAGAAGAGACACCCAAAAAGAGGATCAAAAAGGCTATAAGCAGATGAAGGCAGCCCAGGACAAGCAGCTGGTGTTGCAGGGCCTGGGAGGAAGACCCATCTCCATGTCTAGGGGCCCGCCCAGAAATGGTCACAACTCCACACCCACACTCAGGAAGCAACCTGGGGTCAAGGGCCACATTTGGCCAATCCTCCAAGTGCCTGGCCCATCGCAGGTACTCATAAAATATCCGTGCTGCAAGTGACACAGGACTTCCTCAGGAAGACTCAGCTTCTCAAGTCTACATAAGGCATCTAAGAGCGTCCACCTGTCTGGGTTGTCCTAGTCCTTATTTACAGTGTCTTAGTTTCCTAGGGCTGCCTTAGCCAAATAGGACAAATCAGGCGGCTTAGAACAACAGAAACCTATCAAATCTATTGTCTCACCGTTCTGGAGGCTAGAAGTCCAAATCAAGGCATCAGTAGGGCCATACTTTCTCTGAAGGCTCTTCCAGCTTCTTCTAGCTTCTGGTGGTTGCCAGGGATCCTTGGCCTTCCTTGGCTCATAGCCACATCATTCCAATCTCTGCCTCTGCCCTCACGTGGCCCTGTCTATCTCTGTGTGTCTCCAAATCTTTCTCCTTATAAGGACATCCATCACTGAATTTAGGTCTCACCTGAACTCCGTAGCAGCTCATCTTAACTTGGTTACATCTGCAAAGATTTCATTTGCCAAGTAAGGTCACTTTCTGGGGTTCAGCCTATGCTGAATTTTAGGGGGGACCATGTCCACCCAGTACACAGAGTGTCTATGAAAGTTCCGGGTAGGTATCCAGCTCACCAGAACATCCCCTTTCTCTTCTGCGCAGAAGAGGCACAGAGGGCACCCTTCTCAGAGGGAGGCCCCAGGTTTGTGGGAGGTTTTCTCCTTCCACACTAACCAGATGTGAGGGACCAGCAGGGAAATGACAGACGGCCGCGGGTAATGACTTGTTTTCCTCCTCGGCTCCAGCTTTCCTCCCACAACTCCTCTGCCTCTCTGTTTCCTTGTTCCCTGAACCTCCACCCACATGGCCAGTGCCACACAGAACACACACCTGCTGATTCAGAGCGAAACTTCAAATGCTATCCAGGAATCGCCTCCTTACACTTAGGGACTATAATTTCATGCTAAAATTTCTCAGTGAGGGGGGTAGAACTTCCCAGGGAGAGAATATGTTTGGTGCATGCAGCCTACACAATAAATCCAAAAGGCCAGCTTTTTTCGAAGGAATAAAAGGGAAAGAATGACTCTGAATCTAATTACCCTAAAAATGCCTTCCCAAATCAGCTTTGATCCAGAATGTTGCAGTGTAACTGGGCTTTCTAATGTCAGTGGCCACTGGTTAAAAGAAAGCATAAAATACACTGGGAAAGGACCATAAAGTCTTTGTTGAAAAACAGAAACCAAAAAAATATGGTAGGTCCATCTTTAACACCGAGAGGCCAGGAATGTTTGACAAAACCCACACAAGCTGTGAGCTGAGAGGACTGAGCCCCCCCTAATGTCAGTTTTCCTTGTCAGTGCCCAGCAGGCCCCCAGAGGCTTGGATGCCTGGGGACTATTTCGACATTCACAGGGGCGCATCCAGTAGGGTCCTGACCCGCCCTGCCCAGAACACAGGGATCTGTCTGACAAAGAGGTGGCGGGCCTCGAGTCCTGCTGTGATTCCCTTTTGTCCCCAAAATCAAACCTTAAGTACAATTCTGAGTTACTCAAAACATCATTACTTCTCAAAGGCAACCTGGACTTAGCCTCCCGCAAAGTTAAAATGGCTTTGACCTTTTCTGCTGTCAGTCTCGGTGATCTGGAGATGTATTTACAAAACCCTGTGATTTCCCTTGAGGATTCTTTTTCGCTCTCTGCCTTTCTTCTATTCTTTGCTCTTTGTCTATTCTTTCAGGATGTTTGCATTGGCTTCTTCAAATTGTGAAACCTAACGCATCATTACTTTGCAACATTTCAAAGATTTTCCATGTCTAGACCTACCTACATAATGCCTGCTATTGTAATACAAAAAAGTAAAGATTTAAAAATAAATTAGAAACATGGAAGTGACATCAAAAGGGGGACCACATGGTGTGTTACACTGAGAATACTTTGTTAAATGGACACAGGGTCAATATATAAGGACTCCTTACAAAGGCTGGAAACTTTAAGTGCTCACACTTATAAGAGCTACTAATATTATATCTGGTTAGTATGTCTGGTGAAAGAAAAGTGTGTTTAAGTTTAAAATGTCCTAAGAATAGCAGCTAAGTATCTGGGTCAAAATTCCCATTCAAGTAATTACATTTTCCCAACCAAATGTTAATTAGCACTTCGTAAAAACATAGTTGGATAATGCTACTTGATAAGATTACTTGAGCAGGTACAGGTCACCATGTACAAAACAACCTGGATCTACCATAGTAACTTTCTCTATGAACTGGAAATCTGGAGCCCCTGATTCAAGGGGGAGTCCCCACAAAAGGAATGTGGGACAACCCACTGAGACACAGAGACACTTCTTCATATGCATACTTTCCACAAACTCTTCTGAGAACACTTTACACCAATCTTTTGCTGATCCAGCACAAAAGTGATCTGTGCATTTCACCTATCCAGAACTCAGGTGACAGCAGGAAGAGGGGCAAAAGAATGTCTCTTAGACATGCTCGAGGGCGCTCTCACATACACATAACATACATAGTTCTAGAAGTTTATTCACAGGACAGCTTCTCAACTCCACATTGAGGACTTCCTTTCTCCTCCTTTCCAGAAAGCTTTTAAAGTGTGGACGACTGATCTCCACCTGAACAGCCGAGAAGTATCAAGTAGGAGGGAGGCAATGAAGTACCTCCAGTGCACCACTAACAACTCAAAGTGACAGGGAACAGCTTCCCTGCCAGGGAAGGGGACCCCCCCCCCCCAAAAAAAAATGCAAAAGAAACTCAGAAACATCAGCGCAAGAACTCAGAATAGTCTCGGGTCATTTGGTACAGCATCAAATGCTTCTCATGTCTCAAAAGAATGGATTCTTATTAGGAAGGTTTTGAGTCTCCAAGAAAAGGTAGATTACATTCAGCAGTATTTGCTCCAGAAAAGCAAAGTAGTGACTAGGACATTTTAAAAAGATACTCACTCAAACTCTTCACATGAAAACTACTTTGCTATCGCACTATTCACAATAGCCAAGACATGGAAACAATCCAAATGTCCATCGACAGATGAATGGATAAAGAAGATGTGGTACTTATATGCAATGGAATACTTCTGAGCCATAAAAAAAAAAAAGAATAATGCCATTTGCAGCAACATGGGTACAACTAGAGATTATCGTACTAAGTGAAGTAAGTCAGACAGAGGAAGACAAATACTGGGTTGGCCAAAAAGTTTGCTCGTAACATCTTAACGGAAAAAATCCGAACTTTTTGGCCAACCCAGTATCATATGACACCATTTATACGTGGAATCTAAAATATGACACAAATGAACTTATCTATGAAACAGAAACAGACTCATAGACATAGAGAACAGACGTGGTTGCCAAGGAGGAAGGGGTTGGGGGAGGGATGGACTGCGAGATCAGGGTTAGCAGATGTAAGCTATCATACATAGAACGGATAAACAACAAGGTCCTACTGAACAGCACAGAGAACTATATTCACTATCCTGTGATACAACATAATGGAAAAGAATATTTTTAAAAAAAGAATGTATATATATGTATAAATGAATCACTTTGCTGTACAGCAGTAATTAACACAACATTGTAAATCAACTACACTTCAATTTTTTTTAATTTTTTAAAAAACTATTTCGCTACCTAAATGGCAAACAGCCAAATTCAGCTATCCACACTGACATCCTCCCTAGGGTTCCCATAAATGAGAAGATGCTGAAGAGAGGGTTTATTCTGGGGGCGGTGGCTTGGGACTCTCATTAAACAGTATGCCTTCTTCCTTCCTGTGGGAAGACATTCGGGAACCTTTCTGAAACCTTGAAAATGTTGAAGTATGTGGGCCGAGCGATGAGATTCAGAATGTCCTGCTTGAGCAGTGGAGGAACTGAGGGTGCGGGGCGTGGAGACTAATATCACCTGTTTGGTCCTGAAGGATGGCTGGTTAGCCAAAGACAGGTAAGATTCCTCAGAGGAGGAACAACCTAAGCCAGGCACAGCCGCAGAGGGGCCAACAGGGGTGGTGCATAGAGCCTTCCTTATATCACCCTGTTTGGCCCTGGAGGATGACTGGTTAGCCAGAGACGGGTAAGATTCCTCAAGGGAGGAACAACCTAAGACAGGCACAGTCGCAGAGGGGCCAACATGGGTGGGGCACAGACCCCAATATCTGAGAGAGGTCTCCTGCCCCCAGGGCTGTTTTGCTCTCCACCCCCAGCTCAAATCCACACCTGCTCAACTCGGACCCAGGAAGTAAACAAAGATAATTGCCTCAGTCATGTGAGGCCTTTGATTGTTTATGAGTGTAACCTGAGAATGTTAGCCCACGAACTCAATAAAAGCAACCTGGGATGAGTCAGCGGGGCTCTTGATCCGAGAGGTCTTGAGCCCCCCGGTCCCACTTTTCTCTTCAGTCTGTGTCTGTGTCTTCTTCAAGATTGCGGCACCCGTCACTCACCTCGAGTCGCCGAGCTGGTCTCGGCACCTTCCCATTGGATTCAGCCCTCATCTAGCCCACGATGTAGGCCGAGTCATCTGCAGTGCCTTCCCTTTATTCCAGAAACATTTACTGAGCACTTTCTGAGTGCCAGGCACTGTGGTAGATTCCAGCAACAGAACAAGGTACAACGGCCAACACCCGCACAGACTAGACAGCATATAATAAAACACCAATTACTCACTGGGTGGTAAGTGGCGGGATGTAGTAAGCCACAGAGATTAAAGAACTCCAAGCAGGGCCCCTAACCCTGCTTTGACCCCAGTGCTGTAGTATCCTCACTCTAGTGGCCCAGACGTCTGCTTTCAGTGCCCCACTTGGACTGCTCTCCAGTGTCAGGCAATGGTTCATGCCCTGTGGGGCTCCTGGGCATAAAAGCCTTTCTGTGCCCCCCACCCCCATTTCCTGTTTGCAGGAAATAGGCTTCATTCAGCCTCCCTTCCAGAGGGCAGGTTCAAAGTTGCTAATCAGGGAAGGGAGGGGGTGCAGGAGACAAGGGAGGAGCAGTCAAGAAACAATAGTGCAGCCTTGGGGCAGGGTCCTGGTGCCCCCTCAAGGGCACACAGAACAATATCTTTGAGCTATTTTGCAGATACTAAAACCCCCACCAGGTTGGAGAAGTGAACAGTTTGCGCCTTGACGCCCACAAGCACAGAGACCCCAGCCGCACTGCAGCCAGAGGGTTGATGATGCTCATACCCACTTACCTCCCCACCAACCGATCAGAAGAATGTCCAGGGGCGGATCACGCCCTCTTTGAACCATGACTATAAAATCCTTCACTACCTCCTCCAGGTCAGGACACACAGTTTTGAGGGTATTAGCCTGCTGGGGCCCCCTCTGCCTGGGAAAGCAATAAAGCTATCCCTTTTCTACTTCACCCAAAACCCTGTCTCCGAGATTCAATTCAGTACCAGGGTACAGAGGCTGAATTTCGGCTACATGCCCAACATCCATTTTTTTTTTGGTTGCACCACGCGGCATGTGGAATCTTCCCCTATCCCTCTTACCCTCCTGCAGTGGAAGCGCAGTCTTAACCACGGGACTGCCAGGGAAGTCCCTCCCTATATCCTTTTAATATTCATCTTTCCTGGGCCCTGTATTTTAAGGATTCAGACTCCTAAGAGGACACCATCAGATAAACCATGCATTCTCTTGGAGGCAATAGAGCCTCCAAGGGGGTGAAAATCAGTTCTTGGTGTGTGGCCCTCCAAAAGCTCAACCCTACCCAACAAAATCTTACTGCTTAGTGTTCAGTTTCCCCTGTTGGGTTTTCTTGGATATCAAATGATGATACACAAAACACATACAGGATCCGTGCTGCAAAACTATGGTCAATACATGGTTGTGACTGGAAAACCTTCTCTGGATTGACTGCTCATTCCAGAAGTTATATAGCAAGAGGTGGCCTGTGTGTATGCCTATTAGCTGCCATTGGCTACCCTGTCAATGTTGTTTTTATTTGATCTTCAGTTTATATTTTAGTATTTAATTCTAAAAATGCCATTCAACCCATCACTGATTATGTCAAATACAAAGAAAAACTGTCGGCAAGATCTGAATGAGTATCTAGTCGCTAGTCAAATTAGAAGTTATTTTCCCAGGGGAATTCGTTGGCAGTCCAGCAGTTAGGACTCATTGCTTTCACTGCCGTGGCCCGGGTTCAAGCCCTGGTCGGGGCACTAAGATCCTGCAAGCTACGTGATGCAGTGGCAAAAAAATTATTTTCCCATATGAAGCAATAGTTAAAAGTTCACGGACTTCCTAGATGGCGCAGTGGTAAAGAATCTGCCTGCCAATCCAGGGGACACGGGTTCGAGCCCTGCCCTGGGAAGATTCCACACGCCACGGAGCAACTAAGCCCGTGCGCCACAACTATTGAGCCTGTGCTCTAGAGCCCGTGAGCCACAACTACTGAGCCCATGTGCCGCAACTATTGAAGCCCACACGCCTAGGGCCCGTGCTCCACAACAAGAGAAGCCACTACAATGAGGAGCCTGCGCACCACAATGAAGAGTAGCCCCCGCTCTCAGCAACTAGAGAAAGCCCGTGTGCAGCAACGGAGACCCAGCACAGCCAATAAATCAATAAATTTATTTTTAAAAAAAAGTTCACTAAAAATATTTGTACAAAGTTAATTTAATTTTTTCTATTTCTTTTTACTTTTGCTGCAAAAACAAGTTTTAAATGATTTTTAATTTGATCACATTGCTATTATTTCATGTCTATAAATTGGAAATTTGCATATGTAATTTGACATTGCAACTTTTAAGTAAATTTACTCAACAAATACAAATAAACAAATCAATTTATTGTTAGTAGCTTTTTAATTGTTAGTTTTTTTACCTTTAAAATGTTTGTCATTCTTAATCCTGCATGTTATAAAGAGTAAATAAACCATATACGTGTTCATTTTATGTATAAAGCACAGGTATACACACAACACATAAACAGATAAACAAGCACATCTCTGGTATGAAAATGTCATAGGGAGGTAATAAGGAAAAAATGTCTAGAAAGGATCTTTAGGCGAACAACAATGAAAAAAAAAGGCTTGAGAAACACAGAGATAAACTAATCTCCATTGCCTTAGGAATTAATCACAATACCATGAAGAGACTGGGAAACAAGAGCAGGCTCCATGTACCAGAATTTGACGAACTCCCTGAGGATGGAAAGTACATGGGATCAGGTTGACATGAAAAGTGGAAACCAGAGCTCAAGTCATATGTAGAAGATAAAAGCAGATCCAGAGAAACTCTAAGCCTGGGGTGAACCATTACAAAAAGATGGAGGAGGCCCTGGAGCAATTACCAGGGCAATTAAGTTAAAAAACAAGGCCCGTGTGTACTTGGCTGTAAGTGCTCCTGTGGGAGCCAGCACACAGATGCGCGCACGAACACACACACACACAGACGACACACACACAGACACAGACACGCACACACACACACACACACACCCCAGAAGACCTGCAAACTATTTTCTAAGGGACTCTCTAGCTTCTGGGCCTGAGATAGAGGCTGGAGCTAATTCCGAACTCACACAGATGAAGGGGAAATGACTGGAAAGGTAGCTCCACCCACATGGAGATACCCTGAAGCCTTCTTTATCCAGAATAAAGCTCTGCTCGTCCTCATCAGGAAGTCAGAGTCCCCAGCCTGAGCGCTTCCTCCATGCCCAGACCCCCCGAAATGACTTCTCGCTGCATCTGGGAAAAAATTTCGAATCCCTGAAAGAAAGCTGACAAAGATATTCACGATGGCTGCCAGCCCGCCCCAATACTCTGTGCTTCAGGCAAACTGGACTTCCCTCCGTTCTTCCCACATGTGTTCGTCCTTGCTCAGGCACGCTCCAGCACTCCCTACTCAATCACTCTACTCATCTTTTGGGTCTCAGCTCCTCCACCTTTACCCACCAATGCATACTTTGCTCACAGCCCTCAGGTAAATGAACAGACAGCTGCATCTCTCCTTGTTTAGCCCTCACGTGACGGTGAGCTCTGTAGGGACAGTACCTACTCTTCTGCTCAATGACTCCCCATGGCCTAGTTCAAGTTAATAGCTCAGAAAAATATTGATTAGATTGACCCACAATGAGTGGAAGAGAGATTTGGAGCCTGTCAGGGCTTTTGGTGGTCAATTCGCAACCTCCCTCCCTCCCCCATGAAGCCAAGAACCCCAACTACTGGCAGGACCAAACCTGGCTTCCACTTTCCCAGCCATCTCTGGGTTTAGAGGAATTTGCCGCAATGTACTGTTGCCACATGAGGTTTTTCAACCACAAGTGCCAACATCTTTATCAAGAGGTAATAATAACAGCAGCAACGACAACAAATTCCTGACTTGGGAGTGAGGAAATCTGAGGAGTTTGATGACTGGTTCTACTTCTCATAGTACTCTCCTCCCACGAGGCCTCATTTGGTAAAATAAGAGAAATGGGCCTTATCTTCAAGTTTCCTCCTCCTGCTCTAACAGTCCGTGACTTTTAATCCTAATGTATACATCAAGTTATTCCTGTATGACTGGGTTGGGGGTGGGGGGTTCATTTTTTTAGATATGAGAGAGAAAATAAGAGAGAAAGGGAAATATATACTGTCTTGGGTTGAATTGTGACCCCTAAAAGATATTTTCAAGTCCTCACCCCCACGCTACGGACTGAATGTGTTCCCCTCCCCCAATTCATATAGTGAAGCCTTAATCCCCACCCAACATGACGGTATTGGAGGTGGGGGTCTTTGGCAGGTAATCAGCTTCGGATGAGGTCACAGGAGTGGAGTCCCCATGATGGCACTGATGTCCCTGTAAGGGGATGAGGAGACCTGAGCTCACTCACTCTCACCGTGTGAGGACACAGCAAAAAGACTGCCATCTGTAAACCAGGAAGCAGGCCCTTATCAAGAACCTGACCTTCTGTTAAAATGCGAGAAGGTCATAGTGGAGGGTTACTATTAATTGGGAAAAAGAGCAACAGGAAGAAATATCCAAATCTTATTAAATCATTTTATATATAACAGATTAAAAAAAAAAAAAAAAAAAAGAACCTGACCATGGCAACGCCCTGATCTCAGACTTCCAGCTTCTGAGAAATAAGTGTTCACTGTTTAAGCCACCTAGTTTATGGTATTATAGCAGCCTGAACTAATGGACACCTCAGTACCAGTGAACATGACCTTATTTGGAAAAAGAGTCTTTGCAGGTATAATCAAGGTAAGATGAGGTCATAGTGGATTAAGGTGGGCCCTAATCCCATGACTGGTATCCTTAAAAGAAGACGGCCATTTGGACACAGAGAAAGAGGAGACTCACACAGACACACTAAGGAGGAAGCCTTGGGAAGACAGGAGCCAAGACTGGAATGCCAAGGATTGCCAGCAACACCAGAGGCTAGAAGATGCGAGCGAAGATTCTCCCCAAAGAGTCTCCCCTACTGACACCTCGACTTTAGACTTTTAGCCTCCAGAACCATGAGACAACGAGCTTCTGTTGTTTCAAGCCACCAACTTTATAGTAATCTGTTAGAACTGTCCTAGGAAACGAGCACAGGAACCACCTTAAGGAAAGGCCAAACACAGAAAAGGTCTTCTCATTTTACCTAAGACCTGCCGTCCCCTTGAGTAGCCCTGGTGGGCATGTCCGTCGGTCCTGGTAGTAAGAGGGCTTCCTAGGATAATTGCTAGTGAAATGGGGTCTGGCTATACAGAAAGCAAGCACCTATGCAGGAGTGGACAAGGGCACTGAAAATAGCCCTGCTTAGACTCTCCATGAGATTTTTCTATTCAGAATATTTTGTGCTGCTCACAAAGCTTACAATAACTAAACCACTCTAAAAGCATCAATGAAGCAATGCATTTACCAACCCTAAGTGAGCAACAGAGGGGTAGCCAGGACAACATATTCATTGTCTCAGGAAAGGGCTGGATGAATATACAACGTGACCATGGAAGCAAGCAATCATGAACAAGGGCTCTTCTGGACACACGAACTGAGGGGAAAGTGCCCAGACAATTACTGCTTGTTAATTAGAGAGCATCCCAATATCAAGCTATGGCTACTAAATGACAATACGCCCTAAACAGAACAGCAAAATTTCCAATTTATTCTCATTAAACAAAGGTTTAAGAGACAAAGAAGTAGGATCTGCAGTAGCAAAAATGAGGAGGCAACTGCAGTCAGGAGCCTTGGGCTCCATCCATTCCCAGCTCAGTACTCATTTAAGGAGCATGACAGCAGCTGTACTTTCAGTATCTTCTGATTATGAAAACACTAAACCAGAAACAGCTAGAATGCATTTTAATTGGTATGCTATTAATAATAAAAGTTAACACATACGGCACTTAGTTTGTACCAGGCACTGTTCTAAGCCCCTTTGGGGAAAATCTAACTTAAGCCTGACAACAACCTTCGGAGGTACAAACTGTTACAATGTCCATTTTCCAGATAACAAAACTGAGGCTTAGAGAAATTAAGCAATATGTCCAGCATCATCATACATCACATAGTTTGTGTGTTCTAGATGGAGAATCTCAAACCAAGCAGATTTCAGAGCTTGTGTTCTTAACTTGCCATCACAACAGTAAGCACAGACATTTATAAGCAGGAGCACAGATATGGACCATGTTAATCATTTAGTCTATAGCTAACACTAGCTGTGCATATTTAGTACCTGAAGCATTCATGTCGCCTCTACATTCTCAGGTCCAGGACTCACAGGTTGGGACCTTGTGCTGGAGATACTTTAGAGCCTAGTCTAGCTCTGTGTCTCTATGGTGGACCCTGGCAGGTCAGTGATGGCCAAAAAGAACCTACCAGACAGAAAGCCCCTCAACTCCCCACCTTAGGCAAAGAATCCCCCAGCATTCAGATGGCAGGAAGGGTAGGGATACAACTTATTTGACTTGTTAGGTTGGCCTCCATGAGTTATCTCCAGAAGACTGCAGCTAATGGTGGACTCCCTGACTTAGTATTCTGCGGAAGGAACTTGGAAAGTCCTGGATACAGGAAGAAAAGCAGAAACATTCCATGGCTCTTACTGGCCACCACACAGGAGTGTGGCCCCAGCTGTCCTCAGAGGCACGTCTGCCCTGCTGATGCAGACGCCTAGTGGATTACAGATGGGTAGCAGAAGGCATGGCTAATGCCTGCCTGAGAGTTCTATTTTCTCCTCCTTGCTTAGCATGAACTCTCAAAGAATGTTGGACCAGATACAAAAGCAGTCTTCTGGAACTGGTCCTCTCCACTCTTCAGAAAGTGCTTGGGATGATGATTCAGGGATTCCCCCTGCTAATGACCATCTCCTGGTAACAGCTGCTGGGCCAATGCTATGCCAGCCCCAGCTAGGGGCTGTCTCTCAGGGTGAGCCCTGGGCAGCAGAGCCTTCTCCAACCAGAGCAAAGAGATCACCTGAAACGGGGCTCCAGGGACCTGCTGTGCTGGGTGCTAATGGAGAGCTTGGCCATTCCTGCCCTAGGTTACCCACACACGGGGCACCGACTGAACCTCCTGCTGAGCTCCAGACCCAAGCAGCTAACTGCCTCCCTGTCCTCTGCCACCAGCAGAGGCAGATCTGCATTTTGTAAGGCCTGAAGCTTATATAATTCAAAAGATTCTTTCTAGGAACAGAATATGAAATTATGGATACAAAATGAGCCATAGGGCCTTGCAAGGGGCCACGCAAGTACAGGGCCCCAAAGCTAAAACTTCGTTGGATTCATGATAAATCCACCTCTGCCCACAACTACCTTAAAGGTCACGTGTGGAAAACTGAAGTCCCCAACTCTCCACTCCTCTCACATGCTGCAAGGGGCAGACTCTAAGGTAGCCCCCATCAGCCCAGGCTCCAGGGGTCATGCCCTCAAACCATCCCCACTCCGAGGGTAGGTTCCCTTCCATTGCAATGTAATCATGGACACATACTCATGTACATCCCATCACCTTTGCAAAGAGACTCTCTCCCTTGCTGGCTTTGAGGACGTAGACGTGTTGGGAAGGCCTACGTGGCAAGGAACTGAGGGTGGCCTCTGACCAGCAAGAAACAGGGGCCCTCAACCCTACAGCCCACAGACCTGAGTAAGTGGTTCTCAAACTTTAGTGCACACAAGAATAATAATAATGGGAACTTCCCTGGTGGCGCAGTGGTTAAGAATCCGCCTGCCAATGCAGCGGACACGGGTTCAAACCCTGGTCCAGGAAGATCCCACATGCCGCAGAGCAACTAAGCCTATGCGCCACAGTTACTGAGCCTGTGCTGTAGAGCCCACGAGCCACAACTACTGAGCCCCTGTGCTACAACTACTGAAGCACGCACCTAGAGCCTATGCTCCACAACAAGAGAAGCCACCGAATTAAGAAGCCTGTGCACAACAAAGAGCAGCCCCCACTCACCGCAACTAGAGAGAAGCCCACACGCAGCAATGAAGACCCAACACAGCCAATAAGTAAATAAATAAAAATTTTTAATAATAATAATCAGGGGAACTTATGAGAAATCAGGGCCCACCCCCAGAGGGTCTTAGTCAGCAACCGGTGGGGGGGGGGGGCGGGGGGGAGATTCTGAATCATTTTTCACAAAATGATGATTTTGATGCTACACTTTGCTAAACCATGATCCTAATTCCTATTCATTTTCCTGCCTGGAGTCCTCGTCATTTGTCACCTCCTCTGCATTCTCACTGCCACCTGCTTAGAGTAGCTCTCATCTTGTCTTATCTCCCCTTTCTCCCTGCTTCAAATCTCTCACATCTCTTTAATCTATGTTTCATAGTACCCCCAGAATGATCCTCCTAAAACTGAAATGGGATCATGTCACTCCCTTTCCTCAAAAGCCTTCAGTGACAATACAAAGATTAACAAGGTCGTTCATCACAGCCCTCATACACAGAATTATAAACTTCTTAAACAGCGAACAATAGAAAAATGGTTAGATAAAATATAATACATCCGTATGACTGAACAGTGCAGTCATGACAAACAATGTCTTAAGGATGTTTGAATCACATCCAAAAATATTCACAATATGATAGGTGAAAAAATATAAGAAGTATAGCTCAAAACATGTATGATCTCTGCTGAATAAACACTGAAAAGAATTCACCAAAACACTTGAGTGGTTTTTCCCCTGGGTGAGTTATGTGGTCTTCTTTGTATGTTTCTACATTTTCCAGGTTTCCTACAACCAGCACACGGTGAAAAAAAAAATCAGTAAAATAATCTGTAAATAATGACTAGGACTCCTCAACATCAGGTATATGCTATCAAACCTGGCAGTCAAGGCCATCCAGGACCCTTGCCACTTCATTCAGCCTCATCTCTAAATGCATCTACCCTCCAGCCACAATGCACAAGGTGCTCTTCCTCAGCGACACACCATGTCTTTGCTCACATGGTTGTTTCCACCTGCAATGAGGCCACTTCCCTTGCCATCTCCACCTTTAGATCTCTTACTTGACTTCTTAGGTTCAGGTCAAAAGCCACCTCCTCCTGGAAGTGCTTCTCTGACTGCTTCCTGATGAATGTCCCCTTCTTTTGCCTTCCTACAGCAATTATTTGCTAGTTCATTTATTACTCAATCAATTTCACTTCCAATTACATAGTTTACAGGCCTCTCTACCCCACAGAAGGCAAGCGCTGGGAAGGCACAGACCATGTCACAATCAACTTCCAACTCCTCACTTGGTCCAAAGGCTTGGACATCACAGGCTCTCAAGAAGAGAAGTGCTGAAATGAAATTAAACATACAGAGGATTTATAGCAAGTAAATCAATCACTGCATCTTGAGGAAAGTGGCAGAGTATGGTTTGGATCCAATGGGACATCATCTCCTGATTAAATTCAGCATTTTAAATGATAAATAGAGCCATCAAACAATGTCCTGGCTGCAGATATTACTGTGCAGCTTCATGAGGAATAAACTTAAAACCTAAGGCAAGACAAGGTACACTGCAGTCTACGAGCCAACACCTCTGAGCTTTATGGGTCACAATCAATGAAGGTGAGGCGAAAGAACCGGGTCCTTAAGCTGCTGCTTTATGTCAAATTGAAGTGGGGAGTCAAAAGCTAAGTGAACTAAGTAAACACCACAAAGCCATTGGAGAAAAACAAGCCCCAGACAGACGCTGTTGGGAAAATCTCAGAGCAAAATAGACTATTCCGGGCATCGTTTGAAGGGCAGGAGTGCAAATGTAAGAAGAGAATAGGAAGGGAAGTGGCATTTCTTGAGCATCTACCAGGCGTGTGCTACAGGTGGTACATGCCTGGTCTTACTCAGTCCTCACAACAGCCCTGCAAGGTAGGAACTGCCATCCCTGTTTCACTGAAGAGAAACTGCAGCCTAGAGAAGTTACCTTATTTGACCAACATCATGCAGCTAATAAGTAGCAGAACAAGGATGCAAACCCCAGTCTTTCTGATGTAGCCCCAAGCGCTCTGCATTAGACCAGATCATAATGGGGCTCCCCTTCCACCACAAACTGAGCTAGAGTTCCTCCAGGCTGCCACCAGATAGCTCTTCCTAAAACCCAATCTGAACCTTCCACTTCCCCATAGAAACCTCTCTACCAATTCTCCAGTACCTAAAAGAAAATGGCCAGGCTCCCTGCATAACATATGCAATCCTTTAGAATCAGACCCAGGCCTACATTTCCAGCCTCCCTCTTACCCCGCCCTGTACATGCTTCCTAAACTCACGATCTGCACCTTGGCAAATGATATGCCCTCTGCATTTCAATTCGGAAAACTTCTACTCATCCACCAAGACTCATGTCTCAAGTATCACCTCTTTAGAGAAGGATCCCTTGAGCCATTATCCTTTACACACATTAACACCTCCTTCCTCTGGGGCTCCTCTACTACACTGCACGTAACTCAATTAAAGAACCTGCCAAAGTATTCAGTTTATCTGCCTTACTGGACGGTCAGCTCTTCGAGGGTAAAACAATCTCTAAACGCTCTGTACTTGGCATAGTGGTTGGCATATAATAAAATGCTTATGGGAAAATGGCAGGTTTAATCTAAACGTTAAGAGAAAATATATTCTAATTGCAGAGATGAAGATAAGCAAAAGTCAAGTTCAGCAATTACATTCACATACACATGTGGGCGCACACGCAGCAAGCCAATATGTCAACTTTGCACTAATTAGAGCAGAGCAGAAGCTCACTCAATGTCAATCATCTCAACTCGCTCTGGGCAACTTAACCAATATCTGAGATATGAATGTTGGCGGCACCTGAAGAATGAGGACATCTCACTCAGGGATGCGGTAATATCAGTGTCCTAGATAAGTTACATCCAACAAAGGGATTACACCAATTACATGGCTAGATGTCAAAACCTCAATTGCCCATGACCTCTCATGAGTGATACATAAAGATAAACATTCTGACCACCAATGTCTCTGGTGCCTCAGCTGGTGATCTCAGAGCCCATTAAGTCATATCTGCTCTGATCAGCCACATGTTTGATCTAGAAGATAAACAGGGCATAACTCATCAGCCCACAAAGACAGGCAAATACCACTTAGCAAAAATGGGGGGGGAGGGGGCTTCCTAGGTGGCACAGTGGTTAAGAATCCGCCTGCCAATGAGGGGACACGGGTTCGATCCCTGCTCCAGGAAGATCCCACATACCACTGAGCAGCTAAGCCCGTGTGCCACAATTATTGAGCCTGTGCTCTAGAGCCCATGAGCCACAACTACTGAGTCCATGTGCCACAACTACTGAGTCCATGTGCCACAACTACTGAAGCCCATGCACCTAGAGCCAGTGATCCACAACAAGAGAAGCCACGGCAATAGGGAGCCCACGCACCACAACAAAGAGTAGCCCCCGCTCGCCACAACTAGAGAAAGCCCGCGTGCAGCAACGAAGACGCAATGCAGCCAATAAATAAATAAATTAACTAATTAAAAAAAAAAAAGAATGAGGGGGACTTCCCTGGTGGTCCAGTGGTTGGGATGCCATGCTTTCATTGCAGGGAGTGAGGGTTCAATCCCTGGTTGGGGAACTAAGATCCCGCATGCCACAAAGCACAGCCAAGAAAAAATAAAGAATGAGGGACAAGGTTATAATGTACATGCCATAAACTGCTTTTTTAGGAAAAAATAGGCATCGTCTCAAACAATAAAGTGTAAATGCTGTGCAGTAATAATTTGCAAATAATAACAATGTAACTTTACCAGAATATAAACTACAAATATCTATCTGTTCAAAAACCAAACAATAACACTTAAAGAGAAGATCTCTGGTGTACCCCCCAAAAAATAATTTTAAAAAAAAATAATTAAAAAAAAAAAAGAGATCTCATACTTCACCAATATGACTCTAGAGTTCAAAATGAAAACTAGGATAGTATTTCATGCTCAAATGAATAAATGTGAGAGCACAGGCTACAGGTGCACAGTGTCCCATTTAAGACCATGCATAAACTGAACAATTTTTCATGAAAGTTTCATATTTAATAGTCAAGATGCCAAGTCTCTAAATCCAGATGAGTGTTGTGTAGACAAAATTCTGTAAGTTTCATCCATCCAGACCTCTACTCAAGGTTCAGTAAGATGCAGGTACTGGTACCCTGCACTTATGACTGGCCTGGAGGTATATCAGCTCAAAACTCAGTCACTGGTTGCCTAGAGTCTGTATGCAGAAAGTCAATTTCAAATAGCCTTAGTATTTAAAAACTATTTACTCTTATTATTTTACATTAAAAAAGGTAATGGGGAGGCGGAGTCAAGATGGCAGCACGGGAAGACCAGAGATAGTGACGCCCCCAAAATACATCAGTTGCCGGAGGCAGGCAGGGGACTTGAGGCCCAAGAAGACCAGAGGAACCCCAGAGCAACCGAGTAGGACCTGGGGAAAGTCAGGGGGCGGGGAAGAGGAAGCCAACAGACCGGCGCCCCTGGGGGGTGGCTGGCTGAGGGGGGAGGCTCCCGCCTGGAGGGACCCTTGGGGGTTGGGGAGATCGGAAACCGCAACTGGTTTTCTCCCGCTCAGGAGGCCAGGAGACCTGCTGGGCTCCCCAGCGGGGTCCTCCACCCTCCAAGGCCTCCTCAGGGCTGCCTGGGTCCTGGGGGTGTGGGAGGGAGGGAAGAGGGTGAGGAGGTGGAGAGGCGGACAGGTGGGGGCGGGGGCTTTGAGATCAGGGGACCAGAGGCGAGAGGGCGTTTCACCTGCCCTCTTGGTCAGACTGGGCTCCGAGGTGTGGTCCTTCACTCTCCAGGCCCCCCTCCGGCACCTCCGGCACGTGGGTCCTGGGGACGTGGCGGGGAGGGGGAGGGGAACCAGAGGAGGGAGAGAGGCAGACAGAAGGGGTGGGAAGGGATTTTTCCAGGTCAGAAGACTAGGGGAGGTGCCACCGGGTATGTCTTCCATGCAGGTCCTCCACCATCCAAGGCCCCTGCCGGCCTTGGTCCTAGAAGTACAGAAGAGAAGCGGTGAGGGGAGAAGAAGAGAGGCGGAAGTGAGGAGGGACTCTCTGGGATCAGAGGATCGGGGGAGGAGCGGAACACATTTACGCTGCCCACTGGCCAGGGAAGCCTGCTGGGCTCCAGTGCCTGGTCTCCAACTCTCCAGGATCCCCTCCCAGACGCATTGGTCCTGGGGGCTCCCAGGGGCATGGGAGCGTGGCAGGGGAAGGGGAAGAGAGGCAGACCCGTGGTGGGACCTTCCAGGACTGGAGGACCAGGGGAGGTGCACAGGACCTTTCCCCAACCCAATTGGGCCCGGCAGGCCTGCTGGGCTCCCAAGTCTGGTCCCTCAGTCTCTGAGGCCCTCTCTGGCTGAGTGGGTTGTACAGGTGTGGGAGGGAGAGAGGAGAGGGGAAGAGGAACAGAGACAGACAGTGGTGGGGGAGACCTCGCAGGACCTGAGGATCATAGGAAGACGCTGCGGGAAATCTCCCTACCCACTTGGCACTGGGAGGCCTGTGGTGCCCCCAGGCCTGGCTTCAGTCCTCCAGGGGCCCATCTAGGTCTCACTGGTCCTAGGTGTATAGAAGGAAAGCAGGGGAGAAGAGGAGAGGCAGGCAGGGGAGGGGGCCTTCTGGGACAGGAGGATCAAGGGAGGTGCGGAAGGTATTTCCCCTGTCCACTAGCTCTGGGAAGCCTGCTAGGCCCAAGGACCTGGTCTTTCACACTCCAGGGCCCCTTCCAGCTGCTTGGGACCTAGGAGAGTGGAGGGCAGGGGAAAGGAAGAGAGGCGGACAGGGACCCTACGAGACTGGAAGATGTGGGGAAGTGCTGCAGGCGTTACCCTAGCCCAGTTGGCCCTAGGAAGCCTGTTGGGCATCAGAGTCTGGTCTCCTGCCTTCCAGTGCCCCCTCCAGCTGTGAGGGTCCTAGCGGAATAGGAGGGAGGGGGTGAGCAAGAAGAGAACCCAAGGGGAAGGGACCCTCTGAGATTGGAGGACTAGGGGAAGTACCTAGCATTTCTCGCACCAACTTGGGCCCAGGGAGCCAGCTGGGTACCTAGATGTGGTGCTTTGCCCTCAGGACCAGATGCATTCCTGGGCCCCCTGCCTCAATGGGCCTAAGCCCCATTCTCCACCACCCCCAGGGCCTTTTCTAAGCTAAGGCCCTGCCCACTGCCTAACCTCCCCCACCCCACCCCTGCCCCACCATTGTCTAAGCCCTGCCCCACCATTGTCTAAGCCCTGCCCCCACAGCCAAGGCCTTTTCTGGCTTTTTTTTTTTCTTCGTTTTTCTTTTTGTTTTCTTCCCACCTCCTCACTTAGGCTATTGCAGTTGTTTTACCTTCCAGTTGTTGCTATATCTTTTTTTTTCTTTTTTTAATTTTTTCTAACACATCTGTTAGTTTCCTATTATCGTATTTTTTATCTTGCTATTGTTCTGCTCTTCTCCTACTTTTTTTTTTCCTTTTCTTAATTTTTTTTCTTTTTCTCTGCTCCACACGTCTTGTGGGATCTTGATTCACAAGCCCAGTGTCAGGCCTGAGCTCCCAAGGTGGGAGCTCTGAGTCCAAAACATTGGACTAACAGGGAAACCCAGTTCCCAAGGAATATTCTTCAGAGTGAGGGCTCCCAGAGGTCCTCAACTCAACACCAAGACCCAGCTGTACTCAACAGCCTACAAACTCCAGTGCTTGAAACCTCAGGCCAAACACCCAGTGGGACAGGAACACAACCCCACCCATCCAAAGTGGGGGGAAGATGAGACGACACAAAGATATGTCACAGATGAAGGAACAAGGTAAAAATACACAAGACCAAATAAATGAAGAGGAAATAGGAAAAATGCCTGAAAAATTATTCAGAGTAATGATAGTAAAGGTGATCTAAAATCTTGATAACAAAATACAGAAAATACAAGAAACAGTTAACAGGACTCAGAAGAACTAAAGAACAAACAAACAGTAATGGAAAACAAAATAACCGAAATTAAAAATACTCTAGATAGTATAAACAGCAGAATAACAGAGACAGAAGAACGAATAAGTGAGTTGGAAGATAGAATGGGCGAAATAACTGCCACAGAGCAGGAAAGAGAAAAAAGAATAAAAGAATGGAAGACAGTCTCAGAGACCTTGGTGACAACATTAAGCACACCAACATTCGAATCATAGGCATCCCAGAAGAAGAAGAAAAAAAGAAAGGGTCTGAGAAAATATTTGAAGAGGTTTCCATTCCCAACATGGGAAAGGAAATAATTAATCAACTCCAAGAAGCGCAGAGAGTCCCATACAGAATAAACCCAAGGAGAAATACACTAAGGCACATATTAATCAAACTAACAAAAGTTAAACACAAAGAAAAAATATTAAAAGCAGCAAGACAAAAGCAACAAATAACATACAAGGGAAAACCCATAAGGATAACAGCTGATCTTTCTGCAGAAACTCTGCAGGCCAGAAGGGAATGGCAGGATATACTGAAAGTCCTGAAAGAGAGACGCCTACAGCCAAGAATACTCTACCCAGGAAGAATCTCTTTCAGATTCGACAGAGAAATCGAAAGCTTCACAAACAAGCAAAACTTAAGAGAATTCAGCACCACCAAACCAGCCTTACAACAACTGCTAAAGGAACTTTTCTAAGCAAGAAACACAAGAAAAAGACCTACAAAAACAAACCAAAAACAATTAAGAAAATGGTAATAGGAACATACATGTCAATAATCACCTTAAATGTAAATGGATTAAATGCTCCAACCAAAAGACACAGACTGGCTGAACGAATAAAAAGCAAGACCCTTACACATGCTGTCTACAAGAAACCCGCTTCTGACCAAGGGACACATATAGACTGAAAGTAAGGGGATGGAAAAAGACATTCCATGCAAATGGATGTCAAAAGAAAGCTGGAGTAGCAATACTCATATCAGACAAATTAGACTATTACAAGAGACAAAGAAGGACACTACATAATGATCAAGGGATCCATCCAAGAAGAACATATCACAATGGTAAATATCTATGCACCCAATATAGGAGCACCTCAATATATAAGGCAAATGCTAACAGCCATAAAAGGGGACATCGACAGTAACACAATAATAGTGGGAGACTTGAACACACCACTTACATCAATGGACAGATCATCCAAACAGAAAATAAATGAGAACACACAAGCTTTAAATGACACATTAGACCATCTCCACTTAATTGATTTTTATAGGACATTCCATCCAAAAACGACAGAATACACTTTCTTCTCAAGTGCACATGGAACATTTTCCAAGATAGATCACATCTTGGGTCACAAATCAAGCCTCGGTAAATTCAAGAAAACTGAAATCACATCAAGCATTTTCTCTGACCACAACACCCTAGGACTAGATATCAATTACGGGAAAAAAACTGTAAAAAATACAAACACATGGAGACTAAACAACACGCTATTAAACAACCAAGAAATCACTAAAGAAATCAAAAAGGAAATCAGAAAATACCTAGAAACAAATAACAATGAAAATACAAGAACCCAACACCTATGGGATGCAGCAAAAGCAGTTCTAAGAGGGAAGTTTATAGCAATACAGTCCTACCTCAAGAAACAAGAAAAATATCAAATAAACAACCTAACCTTACACCTAAAACAATTAAAGAAGAACAAAAAAAACCCCAAAGTGAGCAGAAGGAAAGAAATCATAAAGATCAGATGAGAAATAAATGAAAAAGAAAGGAAGGAAACAATAGCAAAGATCAATAAAACTAAAAGCATGTTCTTTGAGAAAATAAACAAAATTGATAAACCATTAGCCAGACACATTAGGAAAAAAGGGAGAAGATGCAAATCAACAGAATTAGAAATGAAAAAGAAGTAACAAGAGACACCACAGAAATACAAAAGATCATGAGAGACTACTACAAGCAACTATATGCCAATAAATTGGATAACCTGGAAGAAATGGATAAATTCTTAGAAAAGTACAATCTTCCAAGACTGAACCAGGAAGAAATAGAAAATATGAACAGACCAATCACAAGTACAGAAATTGAGACTGTGGTTAAAAATCTCCCAACACACAAAAGCCCAGGGCCAGATGGCTTCACAGGCGAATTCTACCAAACATTTCGAGAAGAGCTAACACCTATCCTTCTCAAACTCTTCCAAAATATAGCAGAAGGAGGCACACTCCCAAACTCATTCTATGAGGCCAACATCACCCCAATACCAAAGCCAGAAAAAGATGTCACAAAAAAAGAATATTACAGGCCAATATCACTGATGAATATAGATGCAAATATCCTCAACAAAATACTAGCTAACAGAATCCAACAGCACATTAAAAAGATCATACACCATGATCAAGTAGGGTTTATTCCTGGTATGAAAGGATTCCTCAATATAAGCAAATCAATCAATGTGATGCATCATATTAACACACTGAAGGATAAAAACCATATGATCATCTCAATAGATGTAGAAAAAGCGTTTGACAAAATTCAACATCCATTTATGGGGAAAACTCTCCAGAAAGTGGGCATAGAAGGAAATTACCTCAACATAATAAAAGCTATATATGAGAAACCAACAGCCAACATCATTCTAAATGGTGAAAAACTGAAAGCATTCCCTCTAAGAAGAGGAACAAGACAAGGGTGCCAACTCTCACCATTATTATTCAACATAGTTTTGGAAGTTTTAGCCACAGCAATCAGAGAAGAAAATGAAATAAAAGGAACCCAAATTGGAAAAGAAGTAAAATTGTCACTCTTTGCAGATGACATGATATTATACACAGAAAACCCTAAAGATTCTACCAAAAAACTGCTAGCACGAATTGATGAATTTAGTAAAGTTGCAGGATATAAAATTAATGCACAGAAATCTCTTGCATTCATATACATTAACAACGAAAGAGCAGAAAGAGAAATTAAGGAAACTCTCCCCTTTACCATTGCAACAAAAAGAATAAAATACCTGGGAATAAACCTGCCTAAGGAGGCAAAAGACCTGTATGCAGAAAACTATGAGACACTGACGAAAGAAATTAAAGATGATACAAACAGATGGAGGGACATACCATGTTCTTGGACTGGAAGAAACAACACTGTGAAAATGACTGTACTACCCAAAGCAATGTACAGATTCAATGCAATCCCTATCAAATTACCAATGGCATTTTTCACAGAACTAGAACAAGAAGTTTTACGATTTGTATGGAAATGCAAAAGACCCCGAATAGCCAAAGCAATCTTGAGAAGGAAAGACGGAGTTGGTGGAATTAGGCTTTCTGAATTCAAACTATACTACAAGGCTACAGTGATCAAGACAGTATGGTACTGGCACAAAAACAGAAAGGAAGATCAATGGAACAGAATAGAAAAGGCAGAGGTAAACCCAAGCACATATGAGCACCTTACCTTTGACAAAGGAGGCAAGAACATACAATGGAAAAAAGACAGCCTCTTCAGTAAGTGGTGCTGGGAAAATTGGACAGCTACATGTCAAAGAATGAAATTGGAACCCTTCCTAACACTATACACAAAAATAAACTCAAAATGGATTAAAGACCTACATGTAAGGCCAGACACTATAAAACTCCTAGAGGAAAACATAGGCAGAACACTCTATGACATACATCAAAGCAAGATCCTTTTTGACCCACTTCCTAGGATCATGGAAATGAAATCAAGAATAAACAAATGGGACGTAATGAGACTTAAAAGCTTTTGCACAGTGAAAGAAACCATAAACAAAACAAGAAGACAACCCTCAGAATGGGAGAAAATACTTGCCAGCAAAGCAACGGACAAAGGATTAATCTCCAAAATATACAAGCAGCTCATGCAGCTTCATACCAAAAAAGCAAATAACCCAATCCACAAATGGGCGGAAGACCTAAATAGACATTTCTCTAAAGAAGACATACAGATGGCCAACAAACACATGAAAAGATGCTCAGCATCACTAATCATTAGAGAAATGCAAGTCAAAGCCACAATGAGGGATCACCTCACACCAGTCAGAATGGCCATCATCAAAACCTCTAGAAACAACAAGTGTTGGAGAGGGTGTGGAGAAAAGGGAACTCTCCTGCACTGTTGGTGGGAATGTAAGCTGGTACAGCCACTATGGAAAACAATTTGGAGGTTCCTTAAAAAACTAAAAATAGAACTACCATATGATCCAGTAATCCCACTGCTGGGCATATATCCAAAGAAAACCATAATCCGAAAAGAAACATGTACCATAATGTTCATTGCAGCACTATTTACAATAGCCAGGACATGGCAGCAACCTAAATGCCCATCAACAGATGAATGCATAAAGAAGATGTGGCACATATATACAATGGAATATTCCTCAGCCATAAAAAGGAATGAAATGGAGCTATATGTAATGAGGTGGATAGACCTAGAATCTGTCATACAGAGCGAAGTAAGCCAGAAAGAGAAAATCAAATACCGTATGCTAACTCATATATATGGAATCTAAAAAAATGGTACTGCTGAACCCAGTGACAGGGCAAGAATAAAGATGCAGATGTAGAGAATGGAGCTGAGGACATGGGGTTGCGGGGGTGGGGGTGGGGTGCAAAGGGGAAGCTGGGACAAAGTGAGAGAGTAGCATTGACATACATACACTACCAAATGTAAAATAGATAGCCAGTGGAAAGTTGCTGTATAACAAAAGCAGATCAACTCAATGATGGGTGATTCTTTAGAGGGCCAGGACAGGGACAGTGCTGGAGTTGTGGGAGGGAGGGGATATGGGGATATATCTCTAAATATAGCTGATTCACTTTGGTGTACCTCAAAAACTGGTACAAGAGTGTAAAGCAATTATATTCCAATAAAGAGCTTAAAAAAAGAAAAGATAATGGTCTTCTCCATAATAAATAACAACATTTTTACTTCCCTAACTCATGTACTACAAGAAGTATATATTAATATAAATGTTGAGAGGGAGAAAGTGAGCTGCAGAATAATAAATATAGTAAAAGGATGTCTACATAAAGTAAAAGTAATGAAAAAGAAATGATATGTTTTTTCCAGATAGTCCCAAGTGTAACAGCAACATAAACACATGCGTGGAGGTTTTCATGCCAGATTCAGACTCCTCATAACTTCCAGGTCGGGGGAGGGGAATATGATCAGTGATGGATACACAAGGGGCTTCGACTGTATCAGTCATATTTTGTTATGCTGAGTGGTGGACCCATCAGTGTTCACTAGATTATGCTGTGTATCATTTTTTAAAAATATTTATGTATGTATGTATGTACGTGGTTGCACTGGCTCTTAGTTGCAGCAGGCGGGCTCCTTAGTTGCAGCATTCGAACTCTTAGTTTCAGCCTGCATGTCGGATTTAGTTACCTGACTAGGGATCGAACCCAGGCCCCCTGCATTGAGAGCGTGGAGTCCTAGCCACTGCTCCACCAGGGACGTCCCTGGATCATTTTTATACAGGAAATATCTCCTCATAATTTTTTTAAAACCACGACTCGTGTTAATTCCTTGAATTCTGCTTATAAGACGTAACTAAAAATAAATGTCATTGAACTGAGAGGCATTCTTTCTCAGTAAAGAGAAATTTATCAACATATGAAGCCTGAAGCCACTGCTGTCATTGACAGTCTTCTGATTCCAAATAAGAACATTAACAGCCAAAATGTTTCTGTCACTTAATATGCGGCAGGCACTTGCCACACAGTCTCTAGTTTCATCTTCATAAAACCCCTCTGAAGGAGATACTAATACTATTTTGTGTTTGGTTGATAATGTACTTGATGCTCCAAGAGGTTAGGGAAGTTATGCAAGGTCACACATCTCCTAAGGGTGGGGCAGGGACTTGAATCCAGCTCCAGCTCCTAAGTTCTCCCCTGCTTCTCACCCCCTCTTCATACTGTCCTCCTAAATACCCAGTGTGTCCTGGTGTGAACTAGAAAAAGACCCCCACCTGGAAGAGCGCAGTCTGCATTTCAGCCCCACTCACCCCCAGGCCCAGGCACCCTCGTGCAGAGGTCCTACCTCCTGCTCACCTTGCTTCCTTCTGGCCTAGACACCTTTTTCCCCCGGCTTTCTTCCTAGATTTCCAAGACCCCTTTCACAAACTCAGCCTGATTGGAGTGAACAACTGTTCAGAGCGCTTTAGGATCTACAATGACCCTGGGTATCAAAGAACACCCCAGACACCTCACCAGAGAGCCACCGGGAGTGGTGAGAGCCTCTGAAAGAGACCAGGCTGCCTGTCCCCAGATCTGCCTGCCTTCGAGTGCCCAACTGGCTCAGCAGGAGGCCAGTTTCCCTTACTGGGCGGCAGGGAGGAGTTCCTATAAGATTTCCTTTGAAACCAGAGTCCTATTGCTAAAACTACAGTATTAGTTAAAAGTATAAAAACCATTGCCCTAAATCCTTTCAGTCCACTCTTGAAGTCTGTCTTTGACTCTAAGCCCCAAATATTGTTTACACATTTCGGGCCCACGGCCGTCCACTCCCAAAAAGCCAAGCTTTTCTCATCTGTGCCAACGCACCGTCCTCACCACTGCAAGGGTGATGTCTCTAAACCACAAGTCTGATCAGGCCTCCTTTCTGCACTTGGCCTTTAAGTCCAAGCTGCTCAGTCAGGCCTACCAGGTCTGTTGCCATCTGGTCTCTGCCCTCTTCCCATATGGCTACCCACTCTCTACTGAAGTCACCTCCTGTCCCCTGCATAGCATGCGCTCACAGACCTCTGGGGCTTTGCAAGTGCTGTTCCTTCCGCCTGGAATGTCATTCCCCAACTCCTTCCCCGGAGAACTCATAGCATCCTTCAAGACTCAGCTAAATGTCATCACCTGGGTGAGGCCTGGGTGACCCTGCCTCAGCTTCCACACCCTGGCAGCTTTGTGGCTCCCTCCTCTGTGCATCCAACCATTTCACACTCATGTTTCTTGCTGTAAGATGCTGTGAACAGCTGTTTGTGAGGCTGCCTAGCTAATCCTCTGGATGTGTCTTAGCACTGACTATAAATAAAGTTTGAAAGACTTTGGCCTGACATCCAAGGCTGTCCTTACCAATCTAGCTTCAGGTTCTATCATTAACCAGGCCGCCCATCGTTTCCCCTCCTATACTCTTACCTTTCCCTATCTTCCCAGACAAATCTACCTCTCACTGTTGGCCACCATGTCACATGCCTTCTCAACCCTTTTACTGCCCCCTCTGACCTCCCCCAGATCCCACCATCAAGGAGCAGCTCAGCAGAAATCAATCTCCTCCTGCCCCGAATCCCCATGAGCCCTTGACAGGTTCTTTCTGTGTGTCCCCTCCCATGAGCCCTACGAGATTGTGAGCTCCTGGCAAGCAGGGTGCATCCCATTCATCTTTGTGTCCACAGAGCTGACAGTGGGTGCCCAATGTAAGCTTGATGAAAGACTAAGGATCCACTCTCAGGGCTATTTTTAAAAGAAGAATCCTTATTAGGAACGTGTGAAAATGCAAATTCTAGACTGTGCTCCTTTCTCCTCCTTAAGAAAACTATTATTAGATGCCTAATTTCTTTTAGCTTGTACAACAGACTCCAAAGGATATGGAAAAAGCTTGTGAAAGAAATAAGTGCAAGAGAGTGGGGGGAGGAGAAGGCCTAGGAAGAGCTTCTGTCTGAGGTTCTAACCCAGCCCTGAGACAGACAACAACCTGCCTTCAGCAGAAACAGGGTGTCTACAGACCCCCGCGTCCCAATCCAAGCTCTGCCTTGCTGCCTTGCTTGTCTACCTGCTGGTCTCCTTATGCCCTTTCATAATGACTTTTATTTTGTAAAAAGAAAACAATCAATTTCATATCTAAATCCAATGTTTTGTCGTCTTTTTTTTTTTTTTTTGGCCGTGCCTCACAGCTTGTAGGAGGAATTTAGTTCCCTAACCAGGGACTGGACCCAGGCCCTCAGCAGTGAGAGAGTGGAGTCCTAACCACTGGACCCCCAGAGAATAGCCCCAATGCTAACAACTCAGGCCACCCATCACTCGTCAGCTTCCTGAGGCCCCATCCCAGTCCTGTGACAGAGCATGCTAATCGTTTCCTTGTCAGTGTGTGCTTTCCAAATGAATGAATAAGTTAGAATGCTAATGACTTTACACAAGAAAACAATGAATTATTTTCCCTACATTGCTGATTCATAAACGTTTCAAGAATGAAGAGTACGCATTGTTCTACCATTTTTCTTTCTAAACATTCCCGTCACTTCAATGTGACTGGTACTCTCTCTTTCCTGCGTAAAAAACAAACAAAACTGAAAAGTATACCTAGGATGTGTTTTACCCCCAGTGGGTCCTCAAGAAATACAATTGTTTAAAACTGGTTCCAGTCAAGATATGATTCCAACATAAAAACTCAGATATGACTCTGTATTTCTATTTTATTGGTATTAAATTCCCTACTGGCCCATAAAAATCCCATACACTTTCATAAACAGTGGAAATGGTTTTGAAATGGTGATTTTTTTACTCTTTAATATCAGGACCCAAATCCAATTTGAGTAGAAGGTTCTCTGTGATTAATTTGATGGTTCTTGGGCTACTTCTGCAGCAGGCTGAAGGCCAGTCTTAGCAAAGGGACTCCTCAACTCTTTCTGGCCAGCAGGTCCTGTGGGGGGAGGACAAGAGCCAGGCCCACAGGAGCCTCCTGCTGATTCCACATGGGGCTTGAGCCAGACTCCAGCGCGCCTAGCTTACACTTTCCATTTCTTCCTTCCTCTTGCCCTCTCTCCATTCTCCACCCTTGCTTAAGCTGGCTTCCGCCCTCTTGGCTCTTAGCCCAAACCAGGTATTTGATCCATCCTTGGTTTTCAAAGTTCTGGTTTTCGGAGTAGAATATTACTCAGTGAACTTCTGCACAAAGCCCTAAAGACAGCAATCTTCAAAAGAGAAACAAGATCAACTTGTTCACTATTGGCAGACGCTGGAAAGCTCTGGGGATAATTTAGCTAGTTTTCCACCAGTCCTGTGCCAGAACACTGCAACCACAAATTAATCTGTACATTCGTGTTCCAACGGTCAGAATTTGCTGGCAGACACATTTTCTCAAATCAAGATACAAATTTTACATCACACCTGATTAGGCTAGGAGACTTACAAATTTTATTACCCATGATTATTTTTATCCTGTGCCAAGAACCAAAAGACATGTTAATTTCCAGATTTATATTAGATATATGCCAGCCCTCCACTGAATTCTACTATCAATCAACAAACATTCATCAAGTGTGTATTATGTGCTAGGTATTAGGGGGATTCAAAAGAGGTATAAAACCTGTCTATCCCCAGTTCCCAGGTTATAATGCAATTAGTGCTATGGTCTGAATATGTGTGTCCCCCCAAAACTCATAAGTTCACAACTTAATGCTGGGGACAAAAAATGTTGCCTGCCATTCCAGTTAACAAAGAATGTTGCCTGTCATCAAGCCACCAGCCACGGAAGCCTCCTCCCTCCAC
This sequence comes from Hippopotamus amphibius kiboko, assembly GCF_030028045.1. NCBI lineage: Eukaryota > Metazoa > Chordata > Mammalia > Artiodactyla > Hippopotamidae > Hippopotamus > Hippopotamus amphibius. Next base: position 14,920,434 of record NC_080203.1, on the reverse strand, counting down.
CCATGGTGCGCCCCTGAGGGGAATTCAGGACAGAGAAAAAGCAGGATACTGGCCCCAGAGGGTTAAGATGCATATCTAAGGAATGATCTCAATGAGCCCACACTTGCAACTTTCCCTACAAAGAAAAGCACTAAAATCATTAACTTGAGATGTCTGTTTTGGGGGATTAGCAGTAATCTTTTGATGTCAGGCCACAAGTTTTTTCCCAGCAAAAACTCCTACATATCCTGGCTCCTCCCTTAACTCCTCAGGGTAGTTCCTCAGAGTGATCTGAGAGGCTGTCTCCCAAGTTTAGTTCTCAGTAAGGTCACCAAATAAAATACAACTCACAACTTTTAGGTTGTGCTTTTTCTACTATCATCAAACGCCCCCGAGGTGACAGTTTTAGGCGAAGCCTTTGTAAAGTGATTAGGTCATGGTGGCAGAGCCCTCAGGAATGATGTCAGCACCCTTATTTATAAAAGAGACACCAGAAAGCTCCCTCCCCCCTTCTGCCACCTGAGTACAATGTAAGGCATCTGCAACCCGGAACAGGGCCCAAACCCAACCATGCTGGCACCCAGATCTTGGGCTTCCGGTTTCCAGAACTGTGAAATATAAATGTCTGTTGTTTATAAGCTACCCAGTTTGTGGCATTGTGTTATAGCAGCTTGAATGGACTAAAACAGAGAAAATACGTACCAATTTAAACAGTTAATTCCAATCTAAGGCAATTTACAAGAGTCAATGAATAGTAGTGTCTAAAAGTACTTTTTGATGTCAGAAGTACTTTGCCAAAAACTCACAAAACAGAAATGTCTATTCTGAAAGAAAAGGATTCAGAGGCATTATGGTGTCCTACTAGAAATCAGAACATCTGGGCTTTAGTCGAAGCTATGCTGCTGACTGTCTTTTGACCCTGCTCAAGCAGTGTAACCTCGCAGGCTCTCCAATGGCTCCTCTCTACAATGGAACAAAACCACCTGCCCCACCTACCTTATCCAATTGTTTTAAAGAGCAAGTGATATGAGTGATGGAAAGCAATTCCAGAAGCTCTATTGTGCTACACCAAAACGCCTTGGGCAATCCTTCATCTTCTCCAGGTCTCAGTCCCTTCAACTGTAGAATGCTGAGTTAATCTCTGAGGTCACTGAGTTTAGGATGATGACAGGGAAAATGGAAAGAAAGGATGTGAGGGCCATCACTGACACCAGACTGCTGGAGGAGACTTCTACACTCATCAATATTTCTATCTTTTCGGATTTAACAGCCCCAGAGAGAATGTTGCCAAGTCCTATATAGGTATTGGTATTTTCACGCTAACACACCAACAATCCCATCACAAACATAGAGCCACAGGCCCACACTCCACACCACCTTGTCACATCAGGAATTTGTGCACTATTGCAAAGTTTGACAGTCTCCATGAAAACCTCAAGGTGGGAAGGTCTGGAATGTCATTACCAGAGATAAAATTCCTCCAGTCAGCTTCAGATCTAAGTGCTTTAAAGAAAGATCAAGCGAACCATGCTTAGAAAAACACTGTACCACGGGGGTCTTCCCTGCTGGTGCAGTGGTTAAGAATCCGCCTGCCAAAGCAGGGGACACGGGTTTGAGACCTGGTCCCAGACGATCCCACAGGCCTCGGATTAACTAAGCCTGTGCACCACAACTACTGAGTCCATGTGCTGCAACTACTGAAGCCCATGCACCTAGAGCCCGTGCTCTGCAACAAGAGAAGCCACCACAATGAGAAGCCCACGCACCGCAATGAAGAGTAGCCCCCCACTCGCCACAACTAGAGAAAGCCCGCGGCAGCCACAAAGACCCAACACAGCAAATAATAAGTAAATAAATAAATAAATATAAATTTTTCAAAAAGAAAAACATTATAACCATGTGTTTCACATGGTCTCAATCTGCATAATTCAGGTGTCAGATCTATAATCATAATTTTGGTGTGAGGTCTGTAATCAGTTAATTGCTTTCTTTCATTCTTGGCACAAACTCATTCCAGTTATCTCCCTACTTTGTCCTCTGATTGCAGGAAAGAATGAGGGATTAAACTGCACATTGGTGTTCTAAATCCTTTATTGACTCAGTGGAAGGAAGGAAGGAAGGAAGGAAGGAAGGAAGGAAGGAGGGAGGGAGGGAGGAAGGGAGGAAGGAGGGAGGGAGGGAGGGAGGAGGGAAGGAGGGAGGGAGGGAGGGAGGTGAGAAAGAAAGACAGACAAATCTACCACCCAAACTACCTAACAGAGTCTTTCTTTTTAAAAATACATTTATAAATTGCAAGCCAGCAAGATCAAGAATTGACACATGCAAGTGATAAGATATCACAAGTGACTTTTTCACAATAGTTTGACTTTATAGAACATTTAGGTCTATGGTCTATATTCCATGATGCTAATTGGCTTGTCTGTTGGCAGCCTAGCACTGGCTATTTAGGAAAGAAATAGATCACAACAATCCTGAGAGCGGCGTGTACGGGAAGAGTTTTGAATGGAAGGGTTAGGGTTAGGGTCTGGTAAGTTCTCATTTTTAATCAAAGTCCTCTCCAAATATTAAGACTGCCTTAGTCCTCAAGAGTCAGTCTGGAGGGATTCCACAACTGAATCTGCGCTCCTAGGTAAGAAAGTATAGCAGGGAACGATGGCCAATCCAAGTGAAGCATCTCACAGTGGACTAGTGAAGCAACACACCCATACGTGGTCCCCTCTTATTTTTATTATGCTCCCATTACATGTCTGCAAATTTTTCAGAACTTTACCTGAGTTGACAGCAATTTTCCCATTCAGAGAAACCATTCTTTCGTTTCTTTAGGAAAAGATGCACCCTCTTTCCACAGACAATCCGATTTCAAACCTTATTTCTGCTCATCCAATTCTGAGTCGGGCAGTCTTGTGATCCCAGGACATAAAGAAAAATGTACGGAAGTTGGATCGCGTCCCAGCTCAGCTGCTTCCTAGCAGTGTGAACATAAGCAAATCGCTTAACTCCTCTGCACCTTAGTTTTCTAATCTGTGAGATGGGGATAACGGAAACAACCTTGCAGGATTGCTGTGAAGATTCAACCTGCCTCGTGTGTGAAAAATCACTTGGCAAATGGCAAATGGCGGATTGTATGTTTACTATGTGTCTAGCTAGAAGACAGAAGTGTCCTGGACTGGTCGGATTTATTTTTGTATGCCCAGCAACCAGCACTGAGTGAGACCCAAATGACACTTTTATGAGATGCCTGAGGAAAGCACGAATGGCTGAGGAGTAAAGGAATGCACTCCCTGGGTGTCCCCCTAGTACCAAGAGCAGGGACCATGTCCCGGGTATCTCTGCTCCCTAGTACCCAGCACAGGGCCGGGCTCAAAGCAGCTGCTCAAATAAATTTCACCTGATGAATGAATGAAGCTCCTGTCAGGCTGGACCCATCACCAACACCTCACAATCATTTCTCCTTTCATCCCCGTCTCCCCCGTTGCCCCTACCTGAACTGCACTTTCTACTCCCCTGGCTGCTCTCCTCCCAGCCCCTCCCCTCCACAGAGCTTTTCCAGATTCACCCCTCGATTGAGCCCTCCCAGTGCACAGAACGGACAGCTTAGCTTTCTGGTTTCTAGCTTCTCAAGCTGCTCACTGCCATTTCAGATATAACCTCCTGAGATCAATGAGAATGCAACCTCTTTGTGGACAAAGACCAGGCCTTATCAATGTATGAAAATTCCTTACAAAGACTGTCACCAATGCTGGGCACTCACCTAAATGATAATCTTCTAGAACTGACGCTCCCTAAGGGTATTCCATGCACAAATGGCTCCAAGCTTGGGTGGCCGCTGCAAAAATTCTACTATCGAGAATCCTCAGAAATTGAGTTTTCTGAAATACCGGGGGTTAATTTTTTTGTTTCTTAGTTGTGTTTCTCTCTGGATGAAGAATCTCATTCTAACAGATACCATATACTTCCTTAACTTCTGAAGTAGAGGATCTTAAACACGATTTGGCCAACTTACGTGCATCAGCCTTACAGCGGGCTGCACATACCACTTCAGATGCAGTTGAAGATGGTATGCAACAGGGCCACTTGATTTAGCTGGTGACTGTGCGACTGGGTGTGGTCACCGCCCCAACCACTTCTAAATTGCACAGGCTGGCACAATGACCCCTCCCCCAGCGACTATGCTGTAAAAGGTTGCTGATCTGTATTCCTGCCCCCAGGTACACCCAGAAAGTAGAAGTACCCTGAGCCATGCTGCTTTCAAGTACCATTCAATTCACCAACCATTCACTGAACCCCTCCTATGGACCAGGTGCCCAGCAAGATTGAGAATGGTTCCACAGTTCACTGCAAGTTGCAACAAACAGAAAAGATGGCTGATAAACAAGTAACAGGATGTGCTTTTCCACAGTATTTGGGCAGACCTCTGAAGTAGTAGCAGAAAGATAAGGCGATTCCGTTACTCACTGGCTCATCCACCTACCATTGACCCCAGGCTGCTCCGCAGAACCAAGCCAGACAGAGTCCCTGCCCTCTTGTGGCTCATAGTCTAGAGAGGAACAGATAGGCAGACACAGCATGACTGATGTACTATTGTTAGTTATTTATTATGCAGTAAGATCCCTTGTTTTCAGAGATGTCACATGCTAACAATGAACACACGGGAGGAGCTGCAGCTAGGTCTGCCTGGGGGCCCCTGAAAAGGCCAGAGAGAAACCAGCGCTGCCCCGATGAGCTCTCTAGCTGGAGGGGGAGACACAGAGCAGCACCCCCGCCGCCACCCCAAGAAGGGAGAGATGGACTGTCAATCCAGCCGCCTCTTCTCTTTCCTTCTGCTCCGGCAGTGCCCCGGCCCACCATGGTTGTCACAACTACCTCCTTCAGCAGCCCAGCCGCCCGCTGCAGAGAGAACCAGGCCTCCGGCCAGGCAGTGGATTACGGCCACTTGGGGCTGGCTCTCATCTAATCTTGTGGGGAAGGCAGTGAGCACAAGGAAGGACAGCCCTGAAAGAGAAATGGCCTGCCCAGCTACCATCAGCCATTCCACAAGCACAAATTGAGCGTCTACTGTGTACCTAGGCACTGGGCTCAGGTTCCACCAGCCCCCTGCCCTCCGGAAGGCCACAGTCTGTGAGGGAGACAGACCTATAAACAGATAATATAACGAAGTGTGATAAATGCCATAATCCAGGTACTTACTGGATAAAGTGCTGAGATTGTAGTGGGAATTATCTGCTGGGTTTAGGGAGAAGTAGGGAGGGTGGATGTTTGAACTGGGCCTTGAAGGGACTTGAAGAGCTTTGTCAAGTGGATGAGGTGGGGAAGAACATTGGTGGCGGATATTGCTGGTTACTGAACAGAATTCCTTTACTACCTCCTCTTCCCCCTTCTAAGAGAATCCAGACTTTATGCAGACTGGCTTCAGACAGAAACCCTCTAGGCCAATCTAATCTCCGTGATGAGGGCTTAAGTAATAACAATAGGAGCAAACATTCACACGGTGCTTACTTTGTGTTGGTTACTATTCTAAGTGTTACATACCAGGGTGAGTCAAAAATTATCTGCACTCTGTCTGTAGAACTTATTTTAATTAACTTTTAGAAAAGATAAATATATCATTTTTCAACACAATCTCCTTGGTTTTCAATACGCTTTGTCCATCTGCCAACAAGCTTTCATATTCCCTCATTAAAAAATATTTTAGGCTGAGCTGCGGAGCCATGAATGCACTGCTGTCTTTACTTCATCAGAAGTGAATCTTCGTCTTCGTAGGGCTGCTTTCAGGGGACCAAACAGGTGAAAGTCGATGGAACAAGATCGGGATTATAGGGAGGATGCTTTAATACCTCAAAACGAAGTAATCCATGACAGGCAGGTTTTGAAAAGTTTGTGCAAGATGGGTACCGAAACAACTCACAGAAGAGCATAAACAGAAGCGCTTGGATATCTGCAAACAAAATTTGGACCGATACTCTAAGGAAGGTGAAAGTTTCTTGAAGAGAATCATTACTGATGACGAGACATGGATTCATCACTACACGCCTGAGAGTAAACGGCAGAGAATGGAAACATCCTCAATCACCGACCAAGAAAAAGTTCAACCAAGAAAAAGTTCAAAAGTCAACCATCAGCTGGAAAATTGATGCTTACAGTTTTCTGGGATTCTCAAGGGCCAGTATTGGAACATTATCAGGAAAAAGGTTCAAAAACCAACAGTGCTCATTACAGTGAGATGCTTATTGAAGAGCTGAAGCCTAAACTTCGGATTAAACGCAGAGGACTGCTATCCAAGGGCGCTGTGATCTTGCATGACAATGCACGTCTGCACACTTCTGCCCACACTGTCAACACTCTGCACAAACTTTGTTCTGAGGTGTTACAGCATCCTCCCTATAGTCCGGATCTTGTTCCATCAGACCAGTTTGGTTCCCTGAAAGCAGCCCTACAAGGACGAAGATTAAAGTGAAGACAGCAGTGCATTCATGGCTCGCAGCTCAGCCTAAAACATTTTTCAATGAGGGAACAGGAAAACTTGTTGGCAGATGGACAAAGTGTATTGAAAACCAAGGAGATTATATTGAAAAATGATGCATTTGTCTTTTCTAAAAGTTAACTGACAAATTCTACAGCCAGAGTGCGGATAATTTTTGACTCACCCTCATACATTAAATAATTTAATGCACACAACAACCCAATGAGGTAGGCACTATTGTTATTCTCACTTTACAGATGGGAAAACTAAGGCACAAACTCTGTGTGCTTCACTACTATACCCGACTGTCTCTTTATTACAAAACGTTGAAGGTCCACATGGCAAAAGTGACTCTGGTAAGCAGTCTTAGGGGGACCTTCGCCTAAATATCAAAGGGTCAAGCCTGAAAGAGGACACCAGAAGGCAAATCCTAAACATACTAAATTCTCCTTAATGAAAAACATCCAGTCTCTGAACTTCAACAGGACCATCAGTCTTTTCTGTACAATAAATTGAAATGTCATAAGGTTGCTTCTTCGAAATTGCATATTGTCCTAGTACATACAGTATTAAACGTTCTATAATATTTCCATCACTGAATGACAGCCAGGCAGCAGAAATGTAAGCTCTCCTGCTGATTCGGGCCTGTCGTTTTCACAGTACATTATCTTTTATTTGTCAACAGTAAATTGTCCACTGGTTCCCTTGCGGTGCAGTGAGGAAGGTATTAAAGTGAAATTATCTGGGCGAGGAAATCTTAGGAAGCAAACATGTGACTTCAAATGTGAATAATGCTAATTTGGGGGAATTTCCTGACAAAAGGCTGCATGCCATTTGTATGGCTGAACAATCTTCCACCAATAAAGGCCTAGGGAAAAACCATTTATAAAGGGGCACTTACAGGTACAGTGCTACACCAGGTGTGTTCACGCAGCATCACTCCAACAAAGCTTGGTAGGCGCATAGTAGTATTATTCTCATTGTCCAGACTCACGAAACTGAGACTCGGGGAGACAAAGAGGCTCACCCAAGGGCACCCAGTTCCTGTCCTCTGTCCACAAACACACTTCACGCCCTCCTCCCCACCCCCATCCTATTCGAATCTTTATACAACAGAGCACTTCGCTGAAGAGGAGAAGGTCACTCAGCAGCCACTGTGCAGCGCACACCCACTCCCACGCTCCGTCTCTTCACACACAAATGGCAGGCGGGTCAAACCCAACAAGTATCACACGCCTGGATCTTGTCCAGGGGAGGCCGGACGTGGCGCAGTGGTTAAGAATCCACCTGCCCGTGCTGGGGACACGGGTTCGAGCCCTGGTCCAGGAAGATCCCACATGCCGTGGAGCAACTAAGCCTGTGCGCCACAACTAATGAAGCCCACGAGGGTCTAGAGCCGGTGCTCCGCAACAAGAGAAGCCACGGCAATGCGAAGCACGTGCATTGCAATGAGTAGCCCCCGCTCGCCGCCACTAGAGAAAGCCAGCACTCAGCAATGAAGACCCAACACAGCCAAAAATAAATAAATAATTTATTTTTAAAAAGAAAAGGAGGCTGGAGCAGGCATTGTTCACTTTGGGTTGGCGGTGCCCCCACTGTAGGATCACCTCCCCCTTCCAGACCTACTGGGTCCTCCCTCCTTATCTACCTGCCAGTGGCAAGGGTTAAGCACAGCACAGCTGAGAAAGAATACGCATCTACAGAATACTAGTCCTAACGTTAATCCACAACAAACACTGACCAAGCACCTCTCCTCCCCATGACTTTGACTCACTCACGACGCCATGGCCCAACACCGCTCTCCCCGGCCCCTTTCAGGTCCTCGGGAGAGGCTGATCTAGCCAGCTGCCGCCCCCTCCTCACTTCCGAAGTCAAAGGGTCCAAAGGAGCTCCAGCTGAACCTCCCGGTGAGGGAGATGCTCATTCTTCCAAGATATTGGAATGCTTCGGGCTTTCTTCTGCAGAAACGAAAATCTGGCATGCTTGCATCTGCCGATCAGCAGGTGGTTTTCAACACCACAGCAGGTGTAGACACGGGTACAGACCAATGAGATCCATGCAAATGTTATATGTATGCATCTACACACATTTCAGAGGCTGCTATTTAAAAAGCTCTTTGTGCACTTTAAAGACTCAAATAGCTGTAGACTACATTTGAAGTTCTGCCTCGCAGAATTTATACAGGAATGCAGAAAGGAACTCACTCCTGTTCAGTAAAAAACAACCCTGACTGCCTTACTCCTGGGCAATACTTTTTTCCCAGGAAACACGCAAAAGTGGGCAATCCTCTTCCCCCAGATTATCTGTGTGACCATCGCTCGGGACTTTACTGAAATGCCACCCTAGTGAGTCCAGGCTGAACACCACACACAAAACCACAGCCACTGACCACCACCCTGCGTGCTGTAAGCCCTGCAACATACGCACATACACGCACACACGCGCGTGCAGGGATGTAAACCCAGGAGGGGAGAGATCTCAGGTCTAGTCACTGCTGTATCACCTCCGCCTGGAACAGCTCCTGGCACATAGCAGACAGTCGATACATATTTGCTGAATGAATGTTATATGAAAAATCCTTGCTTTCCAAGTTGAAATAAAATTTTCCCATACCAACTTGAAGTCTTATTTCAGAATGTGTAACCTTCTTTATTTCTTCCAGTTTGCTAATGCATTTCTGACTTGGCAGGACCGTCTTCAGAGGAATCACTCAGATGCATGTTCCAGAACACTTTATTGGGACAACTCTCACCATTAATTATAGCCTCAAATGTAGACCCTTTAGCTCTGGTTCCTGCACAGACGAAACCGGCCCTGGGCAGTACCTGTATTAACTTTGTTTTGCACTCAGTGATACACAATTCATAAATCCCACAGGGGCCAAGCCTGGACTATCCACAGGGACAGGGTAAGCTGAGCACCCTGTGACACCTGTCCAACCACTCTGGCAATAACTCCTTTCTAAAAACAATAAGAAAAAAATAAATTAATTAAAAATAAATTAAAACAATAAGAAAACTGTAAAACATTCTATTTATTCATTATGGCAAAATCACAGAATTCATGAAGTCCGTAAAATTTTGCTTCACTAAAAGTTTCATCTCACTTTGTATACTTGGATGCTTGTGCAAAATAATATTCCCATCAATCAGCTGCAGATAAGAGACCGAATATGCTAACATGCACCTAACTAGGAATTAGACCTGCATAAGAAATGAGGGGTGGCTGACCAATGTCAGTTCATTCATTTGCCCAATATTTATTGAGGGTCTGCTACATACCTTAGAAATAAATGATATTAAGGTCATTATCAATCACTGTTGAAAACAGTTCTGCAATCACATTGGGGAAATTTAAGACATGACGAGAAGGAGACACACAGAGAAGTGATGTTACCCAATCACATGCCTTCTAAGTGCTAGAGACAGAAGTGGAATCCAGAAACAGGGGCATCATCATTCTGGCCTCCTCTTGCCCCCTTAATTAAGTGAGACATAAAGGGACCACTCATGTTACTGTTAGCATTAAACCCAATCTTCTCCACCCCTTGAAGAGTGCCCTCGGATCTTTAGACGTCATCCATCTTCATTCCTACCTTACCGCGTCTAAGCTTGGACCACCGCATCAGCTTTCCCACTGCTTTCCCAGGCAGCCAGAGCTTTTCAAAATGCACATCAGATCACAGGGCTCTCCACCAAGCAACCCTCCACAGATTTCCCAATGCAATTTTTTTAAGCTCTTTATTGGAATATAATTGCTTTACACTCTTGTATCAGTTTTTGAGGTACACCCAAGTGAATCAGCTGTATTTATACATATATCCCCCTATCCCCTCCCTCCCACGACTCCCCTTCACCCTCCCTGCCCTGGCCCTCTAAGGCATCACCCATCATCGAGTTGATCTCCCTTTGTTATACAGCAACTTCCCACTAGCTATCTATTTTACAGTTGGTAGTGTATATATGTCTATGCTACTCTCTCACTTCGTCCCAGCTTCCCCTTCGCCCCAACCCCGCAATCCCAATGCAATTTAAAATGACATTCAAACTCCTCATCCTGATAGATAAAGCCCTCAACGCCTTTTGCACTGGCCCCAGGTGCACCTCGTGCATCTCTAGTCATAATGAATGTTATTCAACTATTCACTTTTATACTTACATTTGCAATCCCTCTCCTTCTCCTTTCCTCTCTCTTCCTTCCCTCCATTCCTCTCCTTTCTCTGTCTTCAGATGCACTGTTCTTGCTGCTTGAAATTCTCCTCCCCCTCCTCTCTGCCCTGCCAACTCCTAACTCACTTTTCTGATCCCAGTTAAATGTCTCTTTCCCCAGGGAGCCTTCCCTGCCCCTTCCAAGCTGAGTTAGCTGCCCTCCTCTGGGCTCGCACTGCCCCCTGGGCTTCTCCTATTACAGCTGCTCACACTGTGTTTATCCCAATCGACTATGTCCTTGTGCATCTTCCCCACTAGACTGTGAGCCCCATGAGCCCCACCTATATAGCGTGTTCACCTTTGTATCACCAGCACCTAGAATCAAGCCTGATACAGAGATGGTACCCAACACATGTTCAATGAATGGATAAGTGAAATAAATACATGGAACTATCCTGAAATTTCTATGCAGCAACTTCTGGGTAATATTTGTAAAAGCATATTTACTTTCCTGCAACTGCTGAAGTCAAAGATGAGAGCCACCATGAATGATGTAAGTTGGGAGTCATAAATGAGTTGCCTCCTGCCTGGCTATACCCCTAGTTCTCAAGAATGATGTTATCGGGGGGTGAAGGGGAAGCTGAGATGAAGCGAGAGAGTAGCACAGACGTATATATACTACCAACTGTAAAATAGATAGTCAGTGGGAAGCTGTTGTATAACAAAGGGAGTTCAACTCGAGGATGGAAGATGCCTTAGAGGACTGGGGCAGGGAGGGTGGCGGGGACTCGAGAGGGGGGAGTCAAGGAAGGGAGGGAATACGGGGATATGTGTATAAAAACAGATGATTGAACCTGATGTACCCCCCCCAAAAAAAAAAATTAAAAAAATTAAAAACAAAAAAGAATGATGTTATCTGTTAAATAGCAATGATCTTTTTGACTTAATAAAAACTCATGACCTAATGCATTCATGACCTAATACTAGCCATATTACTTTGTACTTCTGTATGAATAAAGTTGAATAAGCTGTTTTCTGGACTAGTAGTATCTGACTGTTAAACAATCCATATTCTGAATAGCGAAGAGGTTCTCTCTCATTCCTGTTACCAGTGTAAAGAAAGAAAAAAAAACTGCAAACACATATATGGATTTCTAATCACAGAGCTTACAATTCACAAAACTCCAAGGCCTCTGATCATTAAACCACAATGAGACATCACTTCACACCTCTCAGAAAAGATAAGAAATAACAAGTGTTGGCGAGGATGTAGCCAAAAGGGAACCTTCATAAGCTGTTGCTGGGAATGTAATTTGGTGCAGCCACTATGGAATACAATATGAAGGTTCCTCAAAAAATTAAAAACAGAACTACCACAGGATCCAGCAAGTCCACTTCTAGGAATTTACCCAAAGAATATGAAAACACTAATCTGAAAAGATACGTGCACCCCTATGTTCACAGCAGCATTATTTACAATAGCCGAGACATGAAAACAACCTAAGTGCCCATCAAGGGATGAATGGATAAAGATAGTATTCTCTTGTACATGCATACAAGAGAATACTATCAGCCATAAAAAAGATAAAATCTTGCCATTTGGGACAGCGTGGATGGACCTTGAGGGTATTATGCTAAGGGAAATAAGTCAGAGAAATACCGTACAATTTCATTCATATGTGGAATCTAAAAAACGAATCAACAAATTAAAAAAAAAAATGAACCAACCAAACCAAACAAAGCCACACAGATACAGAGAACAGAATAGTGGTTACCAGAGAGGGGAGGGCGAAATGGGCAAAAGAATCAACTATATGGTGACCCATGGAAACTAAATTTTTGGTGGCGAAAAAAAAACAACATTAATAACAAACAGGCTTCTACTTAATCTAATGAGTTTTATTCATTTAAAAAGATCGTATCCCATGGTTTTGTTTACAGTCGGCATTTAAACACATCATACATTGTTATCACTGAGCTTGCTTGAATTCTGTGTGGTTTGTCTTTTCATATATTTCTTCCAATCAGGGAACTTGCTTGTTAATGCACAGAGAAATGGTGTTTCTGAAATTCCTTCTTCAAATCTGGAATCACTGAGAACGTCCACTGCCACGTGAGTGGCATAACTCAGGGCACAGCTGTCACTAGGCTGTCTGGCTCCTCCAGGAACCCTGAACTTCCCATCGTTCTCGAAGTAAGCCTGGTTCTCACTGTCTGCCTGCCTTTGTGTGTTCCAGCTCTCCAGGACACTCTTCTTCCTTCTCATCAACTGCCTTGCTCATCCTGCAGGTGTAGGGTCAATGTTCCCGCAACTCACTGCCACCCAACACAGGCAGCGCCCTTCCCGCGAGCTTCCCCAGCTCTCCATCCTTCCCACTGGCAACACTGAGGGAGCAAGAACAGCAGCTCTCTGCCTCCCAGTGTCTCCCCAGTGCCTGGCACTGAGCCTGCCAGATGGCTGGTGCTCTTTAAATGAATGGGGTCCAGATTCTCAGGCATGTGTTTCTAAGGTATTGTCTATCACCTGAGAATAAGTGTATCTGCACGCTCTCTGCTCACCAATGGGAAAGAGAATACATTAAACATTGCCAGGGCCTTTATTAGAAATCGGAGTCCACTTGGGGAGATTTCTATTTCAGGAAACATATAAAGATGTTCAGGAGGGTTTTAAAGATGGCAGGGGGCATGAAGAACAAGGCTTAGGAGCCAATACATAGAGAGGGAAATCTGTGCCCGATATAAACAGAGCACTCGTGGCACTGGCTGTACCAGCCAAAACCACAGACAAAACCTGTGCAAACCATCTTCAGAGGGGCTGGGAGGAGAGAGGATGCACAGCGAAGATGCTCAGGGTGGCTACACAGATCAAAACTAAAGTCCAGGCCTGGATATTTCCTGTGTCTCGTGCCAAGTATTCAGCAACGGTCTCTCTCCCACTCCCCACAAAGGATTGAGAGAAAAAAACGTAATTGCCACATATTTAAACCTAATTTGTGCTCCTGAACATAAGCCATGTCTCACACATAAAAGAAGCAGAGGAAAACAAATAAAAATGTCAAATTGTTCCAAGACGAACTAGTAAGTTACAATTTTCCAAATGACAGAATGAGTCAAATTTCTGTTCAAACAAGCATTTATTTATTGTATTTGCTTTATGGGCCAGGCTCTGTCCTAGGTGCTGGGCATCCAGAGATGACAGTGTCCCTCAGCTCAAGAAGTTTACAGTATAGGGGGAGAGACGGAAGGCACAGTCCCCTCCAAATGCAGGGATGAAGGGAGGCTATTGCAGAGAAACCACGTTATTTCTACCAAAACATCACTGTACACAAAAACCCACCATAAATTACACGTAGACAGAAGAGGACCAAGAAAAGACCTAGTCTCTCTTCTCATGGTTCTCATACTTGCAAGCCATTTGGATTAACACCTCTGTCCTCAGGGCCCACCCTTGATGGTCTGGGCTCTTCCTTCACCTTTTTCACCATGTTATTTTGATGGCCTAGGACTAAGACTGAGGAAACACACTGAGTATATTAAAACAACTCCTCCCAGGAATTCCCTGGCGGTCCAGTGGTTAGGACTTAGTGCTTTCACTGCCGGGGCCCAAGTTCAATCTCTGGTGGGAGAACTAAGATCCCACAAGCTGCGTGGCACAGCCAAAAAACAAACAAACAAACAAACAAATAAAAAACTTCTCCCATCAATTAAACAACAACAAAAAAAGGATCAACACCCATGTTCACAGCAGCATTAGCCAAAAGGTAGAAGCAACCCAAGTGTCCACCAGCAGACAAATGGATAAAGAAAATGTGGTGCGTACATGTGTGATAGTTGATTTTATGGGTCAACTTGGCTGGGCTGTGAGACACCCAGACAGCTGGTAAAACATTATTTTGGGGTGTCTGAGGGTGTCTCTGGAAGAGGCTAGCATTTGAGTCAGGAGACTGAGTACAGAAGATTCCCTCACTAACATGGGCAGGCATCATCCAATCCCTTGAGAGCCCCAACAGAACAAAAGGCTGGGGGAAGGGCACATTCTCTCTTCTTGAACTATGATGTCCTTCCCCTCCTGCCCTTGGACCGCAGAGCCCCTGGTGCTCGGGTCTTCAAAGTCCAGGACGTATACCATCCATCCCCCCACCCCCACCCTCAGGCCTTCGATCTTAGGCTACGAGTTACATCATCAGCTCTCCCGGTTCTCAAACTTTTGCACTCAGGCTGAATTATACCATCGGCTTTCCTGGAGCTCCATCTTGCTGACGGCAGACTGTGGGACTTCTCGGCCTCCATAACTACATGGGCCAATTTCTATAATAAATGTCCTCTATCTCTACCTACATATAGATATCCGGCTGGTTCTGTTTCTCTGGAGAACCCTGACTAATACAATACACAGTGGAACTGGAATATCATTCGGCCTTTTAAGAGGACATTCTGACACATGCCGCAACATTTATGGACCTTGAGGGCATTATCTTAAATGAAATAAGCCAGTGACAAAGAGATAAATACTATATGATTCCACTTATATATAAGTTCTCTAAAATAGTTAAACTCATAGCAACAGAAAGTAGAATGGCGGTTTCCAGGGGCTGGGGGGAGGAGGGATGGGGAGGTTCTTTTGTTTTTTGGTTTTGTTTAGTGTATGTTTGGTTTTTTGGGTTTTATTTGGTTGTGCCGGGTCTTAGTTGCGGCAGGCGGGTTCCTTAGTTGCGGCTCAAGGGCTCTTTAGTTGTGGCATGCATGTGGGATCTAGTTCCGTGACCAGGGATTGAACCCGGGCCCCCTGCATTGGGAGCGCGGAGTTTTAACCACTCTGCCACCAGGGAAGTCCTTGGGAGTTGTTTAATGGGTAGAGTTTCAGTTTTGCAGGGTAAAAAAGTTCTGGAGATTGGATACACAACAGTGTGACTATACTTACCACTATTGAACTGTGCACTTAAAAATGGATAAAGGTGATAAATTTTCTATTGTGTATTGTATCACAATTAGAAACAAAATTTTTACAAAGGATCATGCTATAAAGCGACATGGTAAGTTGTCTCAAACCTCTACTCCAAGAAAAAAGTGGTTATGGTACACAAAGGCCCCAAACAGTTTAACTTGTGTAGAAATACTCTACTCCATCTAATGAAAAAGTTTCTTCATCTAATGTAATAAATAGAAAGAAAAAAAAAACGCTTCAGTTCTTTTAGTCACAGGTAAGTACAATGGTATGAGAGATGAACACGCTTTCAAAAACTCTTCTTGCCTTTGTGGGGGAAAAACAATACAAGCAATCTTATTTAGGTCACAGCAGTTACTGTAAACATCCCAAGGAAAGCTTATTAATAACAGCCACCCACAAAGGACCTGGTTTCAACCATGGAATGCCATGGAGTCAGTAAAAGGAAGACTGGGGGAGAATTTGCCTGGATTTTGGATATTAGAATGTTAGCATCTTTTTGTCATTGAATTTGGATTTAGAAATAGCAAATAGAGCCAATATTTTAAATTAGGAATTGGGACTAGATGGTGTCTGAAGGGCCTTCCAGGTCTAAACCATAATGATTGATTGCTTGATTTTTAAAAAAATGAGGGAAATATCCTAAATATTTATGCCAATCCTTGATTCTGCTATTAGTAGAGTCAAAGAGGCCACCTTTACTATCAGTGTAGTCACACAGAAACCCACTGGGCTAGGCCCCTGCCAATACCTTGCCTTATGGCCTTGGGCAGATCCCTGCCTCTCTGTGGTCCTGATTCCCTCTTCTCTGTAATGGGAAGGTTGGACCAAATGGTTATTATGGTCCCTTCCAGCCATTATAATCTCTCATTAAGAACCCTGGAAGGCTGGTGGTGATGCTCACAGAACAATGTGAGTGCACATAATGCCACAGAACTGCACACTTATATATCTTGTATATAAGTGTATATCTTCCCACAATAAAAAAATAAAAATAAAAATTTTAAAAAAGAACCTAGGAAGTGAAAACAGCCACTGTGAACAATAGCTTATAATGAGAATTGCAGGAAGCCCAAATGCTTCCATGAGACCTCTAGCCTTGGCTTTCACTTCTTTATTTTTAATCAAGCAATCCTTGATCCCTAAAGAAACATTCAGATACACCAGAGATGATGCTATGAAAAGAAAACCTTTTCATAAAACAACAACTCCTTCAATATTGCAACAACCTTCCCATTCATCATTTGAGTCCAATCTGTATGTATCAGGCTTTCAGAAACTGAGCCTCATCTCTATCAATATGGTCAAGGGAGCGGTACCCTGGTCAAAACCTCACTCTCAGTAGAGCAACTGGTCTCGCAGCCATGTAAATGAAGCAACTCAACTTCTGGCTCAGGTAGGAGAACAGGTTTATTATCTTCTACCGGGTTTTTCAGATCTTAGGGAGATGCCTCTGCACGAAAAATCAATACAAGATTTTTCAAGATATTCAGTTTTGTCACTTCTCTGGAGACAATGGCCTCAGAAAAGAGAATGAACTGTCTTACTTCCCTTTCCTCCCTTTCTGTGCACACTGCCCTTTAAAGACATGCTCTTTGTTCCGTAAATTCAAAGGCTGCTTTTATGTCCAGTGGGGTGGAGGCAAAAAGCTGTGTTTTTTAAGTGGTGAAATCTGTCAAAGTCCCAAAGGCTCTTGTGATACAAATCGGGTCATTCTATACAGCTTAAAACCCCAATTCCACAGGGGAAATAAAAACCATTTATAACTCAAAGTAACTAACAGTACTAGGTCAATGCACTTGATTGGTCATGAACCAGTGACAGTGACACTGCTGGGTGCCTGGGGGAGGAGACGAAGTGGGGGTGCGTCTAAGCCTGGCCCAAGCCTCACACTCCTACCCCGCCCTACCTCCTGCCACATACAGGCAGGAAAGTGGTACCAAGAAGGGGGAATGCCCTTGCCCACCTGCTCTGGACTGGCAAAGGATTACCTTAGAAGTCCCACTTCCAGGCCCTTATCCCACCACATTAAGATCCACTGAGGTCCAGCCCCCGGAAGGATCAAAATATTTGACCATTGACCTCCATCATTCTCACAGCTGTGCTGGGAGGGCCAGCTCTGGATGGCATCCCCAAAGCTCTCTCCCAGCCTCACCCTCTCTAGAAGGGCCCAAGGTTTTGGAACTCTCTTCCTGGCAGCAACAGAAAGGAGGCCAGCCTGACAATAAGAGAGAACAGAGCAGCAAGAATGGAGAAAGGAGGCTGCCAAACAGAACATTTGCCTGTGGAGGATGAGTAGCGGTGAGAAAACTGAGGACCCAATGCACACAAACAACAGTGCTAGGCACAGAGCTCAGGGCTATCTTTGGAGACACTGAACCCTCTGAGAATCTGCTGAAAGCTATGGAAGCCACCACCAGAAAAATGCACATTTACACACAATATCCAGGGGTCCTTTGATGTCTCTAGGTCCATGTTTTCCCAACTTGCCCAATGATAAGAATCACCCAGATGCTTATTTGCAATTCACATTACCAAACTCTTCCTAAAGTTCAGCAGGTCAGGGGGAGAGGTAGTTTGTTTGTTTTTTTTTTAAACAAAACCTATGGGTGACTATTAACTTCCGGCAAGCTTCAGTTAACACTGCTCAGAGCAGTAAGCCCTTTGATTGGCTCTGCATTAGAATCACTTAAGGAGATTCATAAACTATATGGGTTCATAAGCCCCATGTTCAGATCCACAGTCAAATTGTCACGGTGGGAATGTACGTGGTGGGAGGTAATACTGATTGATGCCCAAGCAAGTTCAGGAACCTCAGCTCTAGTGGTCCCTGGACCAGCGAGGAATAACCCATGTCCAACTTCATCCAGGCTCCCTCCTTGGTAGTTGGGACTGGCCAGGGCCCAGACGGCTATGACGGGCACCAGGTCACTCACTGCTTCACATACCACCAACACGGGACAGTGCTTTGTGCACTGAAAGTCCGGTTCCTCTAAGTAAACCTGTAAAATATCAGCTCCATGAAGGCAGGGATGATTATCTGTCCTGCTCACTGCTGTCGCGTAGGAGGTTCAACAAATATTGAGTAAAGTAATGGATGAATTACTTAATATATGAATTAGTACAGTAGGCACTCTGTACCTACAGATTTCACATCTGTGGATTCAACCAACCGTGGACCTAAAAAAAATTTAATTCCAGAAAGTTTCAAAAAGCAAAACTTGAATTTGCCACAGGCCAGCAACTATTTACATAGCATTTACATTGTATTTACAACTATTTACATGGCTTTTACACTTGCATTAGGTATTAGAAGTAATCTAGGGATGGTCTAAAGAATGCAGGCGGATGTGCATAGATTATGTGTGCATACGACACCATTTTATATAAGGGACTTGATCATCCATGGATTTTGGTATGGGGGGGTGTCCTGGAACCCATCCCCAGTGACTGTATAACTAAAATCCATTATACTGGAGTATGACTGTCAGACAGACATGTAAATCTGTAGATTTATTTTTATGGCCAACAAGCTCTTTAATAAGAACCCTCTAACTTGAATAATCAAAATGAAAATCACTATTTTAATAATATTATCAATATGACCATTGACCAAATTCTATGTTTTTCACACATTATCTCATTCTATCTTTAAAATAGGCATGTGAGATACACATAACTATCTCCATCATGAAGAGGCTTAGAAAGATTATTTGCCCAAGATCACACAGCGACCAAGCAAAGGAATTTATATGTGAACCCAAGTCTCTAAAATCCATGCTTTTAACCATGCAGCCACTTTTACGTGGAAGATGGCCCAATGTAAAGTGGAAATTATACCCTAAATTAAATTAGCAATATTAAATCCAGGTGGATTGTTGCTGTCATTCTAAGGGCTTCGGATATGGTTTGGAGTTTCAAAGATACAAGAGCATTTAAAGAAACCTAGGAAGGATGCTGAGCATGATGGTTAAGTAATACATTTATTGAGTACCGTACCTCTTTTGTGAAAAGGGCCCTCGAAGAGGTTAAAATCTAGTTGGGGAGATAAAACATGAGCAGATGAAAAATTCATCAGGAGATTCATCCCAAGTAGCCCATGGACATTGCCAGATGAGTAACCAAGAAGCCCAATGCAGGGAGTAAACAGACCCGGTAGAGAGGGTGGAAGAGAGGCTTCCTGGAGGATGTGGGTTAAGCTTGGACATGAAGGATCACAAAATGTGGAAATAATAGGTAGCTGAGCATTTCAGATCGAGAAATGGTAAAGGGCTGGAGCACAAAAGTCAGTGTGAAGACAAACCATAAGCAACATATTGTTTATGCTAATTTTTATTATATCATTATGATCATTATATACGTCCACTGTAGAAAAGATAAAAGATATGAATAAATATGCATATACGTATACATCCTCTATACATCTTCTATAAGCCAACCACCCAGAGATTCCTTTCGATATATATTCTTTCAGGATTTATTCCAAGCGTATTTGTGTGTGTGTTTATTTAGACATATGCGTATTTGTCTACATGCATTTAATTTTATATTTATAGATTTATACATGCATATATGTGTCTTTATATACGCACATATTCGTATATATACGTTTATAAAATACAAATAATGTTTGTGGAGGCCAGTGAGAGAGATCTCAAGGCAGCAGAGAAAAACTTTTCACCACAGACACAAAATGACCATCTCTCCTTTGCCACCCCCCAAATCCACACCCAGTGCGCACACTAAAAATGGTAATATGGAAGATTATTTAATGACATGAAAAACATTCTAACAGGGTGTTAAGAAAAAAAAACAGGTGATAGTATCTACTGTGTAATCCCACACATGTACTTAAAGATGTATACGTGTGTATTATAAAATTGAGAAAAAAGACTGGAAGGAAAATCTCAAAAAGAATCTGCGAGTGCAACCGTTGGGGGATATTTTCTTCTCTATGCTTTTATGATTATCCGAATCGCATGCATTATTTTGCAATCCGAAAAAGGTCGACACCAGGAAACATACGCAATATAAAAGCAGACAAACTCAAAACGGTCCGGGGCGTTCTGCTCAATATGCACCCTAGGTTTTTTGAACAGCTGAAACCGAATCAGCATTGACCAGAAGACGGAGAAAGCAAAGCTCTTCTATTTGGCCCAGACCCGACTTCCAGGCTTGGATGGGTATCCGCCTTTGAGGGGCCCAGCGGGTGGGGGCAGGTGTCGGCCGAGCAAGGACGCCTCGATGGCTGGAGGGCGGTGAGGGTCAGGACGCTCTTCCTCCGGGCCCGCCCGTCAGCCCCCATCTTAACGCTGCCGCCCACCGGCTGCAAAGCGCGCGCGGGCTAGACCCCCAGCCGTGGGCTGCCCCGGGCCGCCCGGCCCCTCTCCCCGCGCGCAGCTGCCCGCGCCGCCGGCCCGGCGCCCCGCCCCCTCGACGGCGTCCCCACGCGAGCGGACCAAGCCCTCCGCTGCCCGCCACCGCCGCCGCGAGCAGCGTTGTCATGCCCGGCGCCGAGCACTTCTTCGCCAAGTTTCACCTTCGGTGACACAACTTTTCCGTGTTTCTTTTTTCGGCAGCCGCCGCATCACGAGGCTCCTGAGCACACGGGTTTGTAATAAAGCGTCCGGCCGGATCCGCGGCGACGGAGGGCCGCCGCTTCCCCGGGCCGTTCGGCCCTCGCGTCCGGGTCCCAGCTCGGGGGCTCCCAGCCAGTCGGGAAGCACGCGCTCCCGGGAGCGGGAGCCGCCAGGAGCGCCCGCCCCGTTTCCAGGAGAACCGCTCCCATGGCTCCGAAAACCACGCGCAAACCCAACAGCTCTTGGAAGTCTTAATGTTCAATAAACCCCCCAAGGGGAGAGGCGAGCACACACACGGAGAACCGAAGGCAAAAGAAGCAGGTCAATTCACGACACTTTCAAAGGCGTGGTTGAAAGAAGATTCTGAAAATATCTATAGGCATATTCAAGAACTGCGTTCCGCGTGCCTTCTTTAGGTTGTTTACTTCTACTTTTAACAGCAAGATAAATATTTTAAGAACTCGATCCGTTTACTAACCCCCAGTGCAAGAGCAGGAGAAGTGCTACCTACATAATTTGGAGGGATCTTTTGAGAACTGGGTTCCTCATTTGCTATTAAACTTACCTATAACCACGCAATAGACCCGTCCCTGTTAATTACGGCTGTTAAGCATAGGTTCTGCAGCACAGAGAAACACTACGTGAGTCCTAACTTTGAGAACTATAATTAATATGCTCTTTCAAGGCGTGTGTCTCTGTTAACAAGATATATTTTTGGCAATATTATCTAACTGAAGGCAGCATAAACAGTATAAGAAATAAAGCTCGCACTTTATTTTTCCATTTCAAATGAGTTATATAATAAGTAGTGAAAAGCTTCTTCCATGGAGCTACACGTTAAGGGGGGGATTTCTTTTACTCAAGTTAATATAGCTATCAAGGGAGAAAATCCAGACATGAGAATCTTCCCATGAGCCCGGCTTACTCTATAAGGAACCCCATTCAGTTAATGAAAACCACTGACATCTGTTGACAAGAAAAGGAGGGGGGGCAGGAAAAGAGAAAAGTGGGAGGGAGGGGGGGTGGGGTTGAGAGAGAGAGAGAGAAGAGAAATGAGACAGAAGATTCTGTTGAGAGACAGACTGAAAGCATATGCGTGTGTAATGGGAAAAAAATAAACAACTGGGAGTTTTACCCAATCGTAAATTAAGAGGAAATGTACTCTTTAAAACACAGGTGAAACAAGCTCCCAGACACAGTTCTGGGGGAAAATATACCATTATTTTCAAACTGACAGATGCTTAAATCTTGAAAGTCAGAGTCATGGCCAACTGAGGGAGATGCACTTTGGAAAGTACAAGTCAGAATGTCCAAGGCCAAAAGAGGAAGGCTTAAGGTAGGACTGGGTTTCTCTCATCTCTGTCTGCCTGGGCCCAGCACAGTGCCTGGGATGGATAAGTCACTCAAGAAATCTGTTCAGAGATCTCTCCAGCCGCACAAAGATCACAGCCCTGGAGTAATCATGCCTGTATAGGCAAACTCTTCCTAGTCGTGTCCACGTTGGCAAACGGCAAGTCATTTTGTCCTTGTGCAAAACTGGATTAGAAAAGAATCACCTTTGTTGCCTAGGGAGGCCGTGTAACATAGTGGTTAAGAGTGTAAATTTGAAGTTGATCAAACCTGTCTCAAACCTTCACTCCACCATTTTAGCTGCGTGATCTCAGGCTAGTCAAAACCCGAGACTGTTTTCTCATGTGTCAGATGGGAATAATAGTAGTGTGTATATCTATCTTGGATAGCTCGAGATATTTTCATGTCAATCCCTGGCATATGATCAGTGCTCAAAAAAACTATTATTGTTACCAAATGCAAGTTCATGCGCTCGACTCAAAACGTCAGAGTTTGGAGCAGAGAACCCCGAACTCTCCGAAGGGTTTCAGTAAACCATTTTTAAAGGCCAGCTGAGGGAGGGGGGGTCTTGCAATGTGTGTGATCAGCTTGTGCATAATCCTCTAGATGGTGAGGTAACAGGGCAATTAATTGTATCAATCCTTAGGCACCAGAAGGTCTGGGGGCCACCTGCTCCTGACCATCAAGTAGTTAACTTCTTCCACCAGTGGTGGTTTTTAGCATCTGAAAAACTCAGGAAATATGCATGAGATACTATTATCTGGGTACTTGGAGAGGAACTACAGCAGAGGATATGGGGGAGAGGTCTGTCCCGGGCAGGCCCCATAGGGTTTGGCTCGGGTTACATTATTTTTAAGACCCCAACCAAAATTACTTCCCTATGTTATCTAGATGTCAGAAACTCAACCATTGACATTAATTCCTTGTAGTTAAAGTGCTGCCTCTGGCAATCCTTAGTTCAATGCCGAGGGCTGTGCTAGTCATTTGGGACCCACTTAGCAGTGTGACCTCGTACAAGCTACATAATCTCCCTAAACTTCAATTTTCTCATCTCTAAAGTCCATAAATACAATTCGCTACTTCATTTGGCTGTCATGAGAATTAAATGAGATAGATATAAAAATCATGCATGCCTAGTAAATAGTAAGTGCTCCGTAAGTTAGAAGCTACCATAATAATGATAAAGGATAAATAAGACACACCCCCGCTTAAAGGAATTCCCTACCTTGCCTAGATCATTCAACAGATACTCCTCTTGGGCCTGCCAAGTACAAGACCCTGTTTGAGTGCCCTAGGGTGTGGCAGGGTGGGGGTCCTCCAAGAAACCAGAGGACAAGAAAAGAAGGGGTGTCAAGCGGGAAAGGAAGCATGCTGACCAGAGAGGTGGCTGGGTCTCAGGAATCATGAGTGCATTCTGCGAGATTCCATTTCCATTCAATTCAGTAAAGGGAAAACTAAAATACGATGACAGAAATCAGAACAGTAGTTGCCTCTCAAGGGGGGAATGATTAGAAAGGAACACAAGAAAACTTTCTGGGGTGATGACAATATTCTATTACGTGGGTGTAAACATTTGTCAAAATTCGTTGAGATGTGCACTTAACATTTGTGCATGTTATTGTGTAGAATCTTCAATTATGCAAAAGGAAATTGGGTTCGTACCATTTTTTTTAATGACTTTTATAATTTGGCCTCTGACCAGGGCTGCCCTTCACCAGAAGATTTTTTTCTTTCTTCCCAGGCCCTACTGACAGGGTTCAGAAAGGACAGACATGTATACCTGAGAATTCCTTTGGACAACAGTGATTGTCCAAACCAAATCTGAAGTCTCTGCAGAAGGCCGAGAGCAGGCAGGTCGGGCAAACGCCTCAGCTCAGCCCGGTCCCGATGCACCGCCTAGAACGTCAACCTAAACCTCACACTCACAGAAGCCAAGGGTGCTGCTAGAGTTTAAAAGACTCAGCAAGGACACCTACTACCCTCTGCCCACTGCCCGCTGCCTGTGGGGAGGGTCATTAGCCAGTGACACTAATAGCACTTCCATTTGAAAATCAATGCTAAAAGTCATTTACAAGGGCAGAGGCAGGAGTAGGGCATGAGAACTGCTTAACAGTAATCTCAACCTACAGTAATTGTAATTTAGGCTTACTGTTTATTACAAACCCAGATCCCTAATAAAACAGTCCTTCACATTTCGGTCGTGCCCCAAGAATCAAGAACTTATCTCTTTTCTAATAGAAAACCCCCATCTTCAGGATTAATACCCTGGAAAACAGGGCTTTAGAGAAAAACAAATGGCTATCCAATTCAAGAGAAATCAGACCTGCCTGGAGTGGGGGCATAATGATTACTATGTACTATTTTACTTTCTTTAGGAAATTAGTGCCGTTTACCCAGAAATCCACACCCCAAAGAAATGTTTCATCAAGATACGGCATTCACCAAAATGCTAAAATGCCACGTTTAAAATGTCAGAAATCTAATTCAAGTGAGTTTGTAGAACTGGCATACCGCAAACAGGTAAGCTACATCTTGAGTCGGTGAGGACTGCCTGGGATGAACCCCGCTACAGAGGACGATGAGCCTGAAGTCCACTCCTCAGCCTGTGCTGAGAAGTCCTGCTGCTAACGTGTCTTCGAGATCCTCTGGATAGTGTGACTGCAATGATTTATGCAGACGTTTGTCTTCTCTACTTATTGCTAAAACTATATTTATGTGCCTAATCTTCACGTTCCAGAGATCATGTTAAGCTTACAAGGTAACAGACGCGGAGGGTCCCCTCCACCTGCCACACTTTAATTCATGGGAGGGTTTTTTTCCCCTCCTTGAATTGTTTAATCTTGGCAATTATCGTCTATTCTTTTCAAATCTCTCAACTCCAAAAATACAAGCCATAATGAAGCAGACACTAGAAAGCCCTTTTATTGGATATATTTGAAGAGCTGCAACACATTCCGGTTGTTCTGTGTTGATTGTAATTCCCAGGATGAGGAGTTGATTTGAACATAAAACAGCACAGCTGCAAAGAGACCTGGAATGTTAACAGTTTCATCTCCCTAGTGACTGCCTCACAAATCAGCCCTCCAGCTTACCACCCAGACCCTGATTCCAGCTCTCTCCCAGTTCCGGCCCTCTGCTCAGGGCCACCACACATGTCCCTGCACTAAGCACAGACCTCAACCCCACAGCTCACTTTCTGCGTCTCACCCAGCCTGCAACATCCTTTCCGACTCAAACCTCCAGCCCGAGGATGCATCCTAACGCCTTGTAGCGATTTGAACTGTAATGCCAAGAGACTTAGAGGAAGCAGAAATAAGAGAGCGAATACAGCCAATACCCCTAACCCGTATCCCTCTCCTGCTCCGGCCTGTCAGTAAAGAAGCTGTACACCACTGGAAAGAATAATGAAGAGGATTTGGGGCCATTGTGCACTCATCTTCTGCACCTGTCCCCAGACCAGGCCAACAGACCTACACTTCTGATTACAGATCTCCTTGGCCACACCCCCTCACTGAGGCTGTGATCACCATCTTGGACACAGAAGCCAATATGCGGCTTATGACACTCCATAAAACCACACTGGTCCATGGTGACTTATCCACCAGGTGAAAAAACAAGTCCCTACATGAGTAATAGGGAGATTATGATTGCTAGTTTTGAATAAGAGGTCACCAACCAGCATCATGACTTCTTGTGGGTGAAATACCTCTAAACACCTGTTTCGTCTGGCCCAAGCCTGGGAAAGACACGTGACGGAGGCAATGGCAGTAATCCACCAAGACCAAGATGAGCTTTTGGGAATGGCGTTCTGGGTTCAAGACTTGATATGCTGGCTGCCTGACCACAATGCCCTGTCCTTCTTAGGTATGGTTAGAGGGGCTACTGCAAAAGGCCAGGAAGTGAGCTGAAAATGAGCTGCGCCCATAAATGCACGTGGGCACCATAATCTGTTACAGCAACAGCTGTGCAAGTGGCTGGCTTCTTGGACTACGCGTGGAACTGTCCTCCGCTGCCCAGCAGCCAGCAGAAACCCAGCCTGACGTTAGTGCTGGCAGTCTCAGAGGGAACCCACAGCCCCCACGGCCTTGAAACCTGCCTGGATGTGATGGCTCTCCGGCTAAGCACAAGGGAAGGGGTTGCTGAAAAAACACACCCGAACCCAAGCTCCAGCTACAAACCAAATGACAGTTTTTGGTTTTGTTGGCCGCACCACACGGCACGAGAGATCTTGGTTCCTGGACCTGGGGTCGAACCCGTGCCCCCTGCAGTGGAAGCGGAGTCCTAACCGCTGGACCGCCAGGGAATTCCCAAACCAAATGACAGTTTTGAAATGGAGACTTGGCTAGCACTTTCACTCAATCCACAAACGATTTGCTTTTCTCTGTAACAGGCTACATGGTTTCCGAATGCCACAGGAACACAGTTGCAGTAAACCAAACACAGCCTTAACTGAGTGCTTTTCCAACAGAGAACCGCTGAAAAGATCTTATGTGACAAGGTAGGGAAGAGTGAGTCAAAGCTAAGCGAATATCTGTTTGAACAAACACAGGGTATGCTTTCTTCTCCCCTGAAATGGAAATAGGTCCTCCTGTTCAGGAGCTGAGTGCCCCAAACTATATATTCATCTGCCAATTTAAAAGTTTACGCAAAGCCTCAATAAATACACAGAAGATGATGTGCTGCACAAGAGGCCATTTTAATACTTTCAAACACAATCAAGATTCCCCTCCCCCCTCCCAAAGAGGACAGTCTATCTTGTCTGCCTGTGTTACTGGAAAAGGTTATGGAAAAGATCATTGTCCGTCACTGGTCCTCACCTCAAAGGATTGCAAAACATGATTTAAAAAAGGCAAAAAGCCATATTTCATTAAGCAGCACAAAATAACTTACTGATTAACTACGACCTATGCTTTAAAAAGTCTAGAAATGCTGCACTCTGATAATCTCTACAGTTATGATAGGCTGTGAGCATCAACCCATATGATGGGGTAGGAGGCCGAATTTAAACAAGTAGTGGGCTCTGAAAACAGATTATGAAATTCACTCAAACTGTTACTAAAATATTTGGCTTGATCCAATCATTTGTCACACCATCCTTCAAAATTAAGTGTGTATATTCAGAGTATCTAATAAATGTTCAATCCTGTATCTTACTATGTAGCACGGTGTACCCAGTCACTTAGCGTAAAAAACAATCCAAAAATGATCCATACATAAAAAGTACTTTAAAATTTAGTCATGCAAGACTTTTAACATATTTACTTGAAAGGGTAAAATACTAAGGGCTACTAGGCATTCACTATTTTGAAAATACTCTATTACAAACTCCCTTCTTAAAAGTTGTCTTGTAAAATTAATTTATTCTAATTACAACCATAATTCCAAATGCTAATTACACAATTCCTACGGAGCGATGTTCGGTTTCAAATGGGGTAAGTGAGTCAACATAAGAAAATGCTACGACATATGCCTAGTAAAAATTTTCATTATTGAGTTACAGAAACTTGTCCTAACGTTTCCAGACTTGTGACTCCGTTCTGGACAATCACAGATTATATTCCTAGAACAGCATCTCATTTTCTGTGAATGAACTTGGTTTCAGAGTCCTCCCAAAGGTAGCCTGAAATAAGCCTTAGGTAACCACCTGATGGAAATCAGGGACCAAAGTTCCAGAAACAAACTTGAAATACTCCCAGATGCGGAAGGGGAATCACTTACCTAGGTCAATTGTATTTACCTTTCTGGGCCCTCAACGGAAAAAAAAAAACCGTCTAACGACCCGGAAGTCACTTTCTCTTATCATACCAATGCCTGTTTAAAACGCACAACAATTAGGAAAGCTCTGGAAAAGTGGAGCAGGAGTTCTACTTTCCGGCTGACCATTTCCATTAATCTGTGCGCCTCAAACAGCCAGCGGGTATCACTGGGTCCGAAGGGGATGACCTCTAGCCTTGAGGCAGGCCGATGGCAACACTGGCCCTTAGCACAACGGATCTAAACCCCCCCCAAACTTATCGAGCCTCTCGTCGACGCTTCCCCTAGTTGGAAGAGAACCGGCTCCATTTAGAAACAAGGATAAAGGCCCTGAGCTGAAGACTTTGACAACTTTACGCGGGGGAGGGCTGACGCTGCCCTAGAATCTCCCGGGAAAGCAAGCTCTGAGAGACGGGGAGAGGCGAGAAGGAGGAGATGAGAAAAAGGAAGAGGGAAAGGAGTGGGAGGGAAGGGAGCCCCAGGGCTCAAGGAGGCCTCGGGGCCCCGCGAACGAAGGCTGGGGCTCCCCCCACTGCAGCCCCACTTCCGCAGCAGCGTGGACCCGGCGTGGGTCGCTGTGGCTCAGTGTACCTGGGGCCCTCAGGGCCGGTGCAGCCCACTCCGGCGTCTGCTCTGGGGCCATTCCGGACACTTGCACCTAAGGCACCTGCCGTTTCCCCACGGCACTACCACACCCCCTCTCTATGCCTCTCTCTGCACCCGGGTCTCCAAGGACGCGGTCTCCAGTGTACATTCCGGAGCTAAGCCGGGTCCTCGGCAAGGCCACGGCTAGGACTGGTGGGGGTCGGGGTGGGGGGACGCCCCTTCCTTCTCCTGAGTTCTCCCCGGCCTGAGCCCTGCTCCGCAGCGCCTCCCCAGCCCGCCGGTGGGAGGCCCCAGGCCGAGAAGCGCTCTCCGGGGGAGCGGCGGCTGGGCGCCGCAGGCCAGGTGGCCGGCTAAACCCCCCAGAGTGGAGGGAGGGGACTCTCCCCTCCCGCGGAGGCCCGCTCCCGCCGGGCACTGGTGGCAAGGGAAGCAGAGCCTTTGTTCTCCCGGGGCTCGGCGAGGCTGCGCTGCCGAGGCGCAGCGCGGGCGGCGCCGGGGCACCGGGATTGCTCACTTTTGCACGCGGCGTGTGGAAGGTTGCAAGCTCCTGCCTTCTGGGGAGGGGACGTAGAGAGTTGGGGAGTAGGGGGCGTGAGGGCGAAAGGAGCGCGGGAAGAGGGGTCGTGCGTTTCGGCCAGGCTCTTTGTTTGCATTGGGGGCGGGGAGAGGGGGGCTGAAGGTGGATTCGAGCTTGGGTCCTAAGAGGGGGGCAGACTCCTGAGTATGTCACCATGTTGCACCCGCGCAGCACACATATGCACACTCGCGCACACGCACACACAGGCACACGCACGGAGAGGCGGCCGGCCGGTGGCAGGCAGCGCTGTTCCCGGCGCTCGGGGCTGCAGCAGCTAGATCTGCCCGCAGCGCCACCCCGGCGCGTCCAGAGGGGGAGTGAAGAGGCTGGAGGCACTTGCGGGGCGACAATTCCACGAGGAAGGAGGGAAAGTGGTGCAAACCCAGACCCCACCCCCCCCCAGCGGCCCGCCCCCCCCCCTTCTCGCCCGGGGTCGCAGAGGTCACGGGCAGCTTAGGCTCCGGGAGGGAGGCCGGGAGCCGCCGGAGGGCGGCGCGCACGCGAGCGGGCGAGGGAAACCAAGGGAAGGGAAGCGGGCGGACTCGGCGGGCGGGCTTACCCTTAGAAGCATCTTTCTCCTCTTTGGGCTTGGTCACCTTTCCACTCATAGATCCCAGCTTGCTTGACAAGGTTCGGCCAAGAGACGGAAGTCCTCGCCGCGCGGGCCGGACTTGGGAGAGTGCTTAGGGCGGCAAGTCGCGAGCGCGAGCTCCCCTCGGTGTGGCTCCGGGCGGAATCCGCTTTTCCCCAGCGCTGCCGCCGCCGCCGCCGCCGCCTGCGAGAGAGTGGGGAGGAAAGGAGAGGGGTGAAGGAGGAGCCGCCGCCGCCGCCGCCGCCGCGAGCCCGAGCGGCCGGCCGCGGGAGGAGCCGCTCGCCTGGCTCCAGAAGTGCAGACAAAGCGGCGCGGCGCTCCCTCCGCGCCCCGCGCCCGCCGCTCCTGCCCGCCCGCGGAGAGCCGCGCTCGCCACCCCCGGGGCCGCCGAGAGGTGCGGCCGGGACTCCCCGGCTCGGCCGCCGGCCTCCCCGGGCTCCGCGCGGGCCGCTCGCCGGGCCGGCGCGGGCCGCGCGGGGAGTTGCCTGGGTGGGCTGCCCGCGCGCCGGGGGGCCGCTTCCCCCGCCTCTCCCCATCCGCTGCGGGCCGCCAACTCCAGCAAAATAAAACCCCGAGGAAGGTTAAAAAAAAAAAAAATCAAAACAAAGACGAAAATATTCACTTAAAAATAACGAGCCTCCCCGAAAGGGAAATGTTTGAACATGTGATGAGCAACGTGTGAGCCTGTTACACCGCAGAGCCGCGCAGCTCCTCGCCCGCGGAGAATCGAGAGGGGAGGGTCGCCTCTTTCTTTCTCCTGAACCCATTTTTAGGTTCCTATAATTTTGCCCAAGGGGGGTTCCGAGTTGCTGGCGGGCGGAGGGGCGGGACGCGATGGCCCTTACCTGCTCGCTCTCTCTGTCTCCCTACACCCACACCCCCTGGGAGCTCGCCCGCGCCCTCGCTCGCGCTCTCCTTCCAAAGAACTCCCGGGTCCCGGAGAGCCGCGACTCGGCACGGCGGCGCATTCTATATAAACGACAAGGTGTGGGCACGCGGGGGGCGGGGGCCGGCGAGGGCGGGGCCGGCACAAAGCCGCCTGCGGGCTGTAGTAAAAGGAGAGCTCGGCAGGGGCGCGCCGACGTCAGCCGCGGGGTGGCAAAACCCCGGCGAGCCCAGCCGAGTGGGGCGAGCGTGTCGGCCGGGCGTCCCCGGCCCCTCCGGGGCAGGCAGGGCCCGCGGACGCCGCCGGGGCGGACTCGCACCGTCGGCCGCCGAGGTCGAAGCCCGGCGCCCCCTGTCCCCCCGCCCCGGTCCCCGTTCCCCGCTCTGCTCCCGGCGCCCGCCTTCCCCGCAGCGCTGCGGGAGCCCGCGCTGGTCGCCACCTACACTTTGGGGACTCCGCTGTTGGCAAGTGCCTGCACCGAGCGGTGGAATCTCGGTCCGGGAGTCGGCGACTCCTCGCCTCCGGCCAGCTGCCCAAGTTGAGACAGCCGGACTCTCCGTGAGAAGGGCGCGCTGGGGATCTGGGTGTCAGTAGGGCAGAGAGTGAAACTGACCGCGGCGGCTGCCACCTCCCACCCCCACCCGCGCACGCAGGCCCCTCCTCCTAGGGCTGGTCACTGGGGTTGGCAAACTAGGCGCAGAGTGCCCACCACCCAGGATGGCCATCCCCGGGCACACGGAGTGAGGTGGGACTGGGGGCGAGTGCTGGAGAGGGATTAACGGGATCGACATGTCGCCTGGGGCACGCTAGTGACAAAACAGGGAAGGTCCCTGAAGATTTGAACTAAAACTACTCAGAAATTGTACAAGAGAGGGGCGGATGGGGAAGAAGAGAGAGCCTGGGGAAAGGAAGGGGGGACAGGGTAGCCCTGGGACGTCCTGGGAAACCCTTTCCGCGATGGCCCTTCCTCGGCGCGTGGATACCCGGAAGCCCGGCGCTCTGTTGAGGGACTAGGGTGGCCGCTGGCAGGACTTGGTCCTCAGAGCGGTCCATTAATCAGACCATAGGCTCCAGCCTGGCTGTAGAGACGCGGCAGCGACTCCCACGCAGAAAATCCGTTTCCCCTCGTCCCACCCAACTCCACCCGCTCCTTAATTCGGTTTCGTTAATGGCATTAAACCAGGCGAAGAAATTATATAGATGGATTAGCCCTACTGAATCCCAGGCGCTAACTCAATTACAAGAGCCTGCTGTGGCTTTCAAGACCAGGAGAGTGGGCTGCCCCTGCCTCCAGCCCGGGTCTAAAGGTCGGCAACCCTCTAAATTAAATTTGCAGCCTCTGTCCTTGGTCTGGGAGGTACTCCAGGCCTATTTTTCTTGTAAATAATATCTAATAATCTGGAGGTTGATGACACAATGTGATTATCCAACCCAAGTTTAGATCATTAATATCAGTACTCTGGGAAAGAAAGAATTTCTCTTCAAATGCCCGGAATTCAAAAGGGGTGGAAACTTGAGTGGGTTTAGAGGAAAGATAAAGGGGAAAAGGGGAAAGAGTCCTCAGTTTATACCCAATACTAGTCAGTTGCTATGGATTTAGCACCTACCCTGTGCCAAGCAGCACGCTAAATGCTTTTCATCATTATCTTATTTCATCTTCACAACAACCCTAGGAAGTGTTATTTACTTTTTACAAATGAAGAAACTGAGGCTCAGAGAGGTTAAGTAACTAGCCCAGAGGACACACAGCTCTTAGTGATAGAACTTGGATAAAAAAACTTGGAGAGCCAGGATAGGAAACCAGGTGGGTCTGTCTTTTCTGTGTGCTCTTCTGTTAGACCACATGGTCTCAACACTTCTATCAGCCTGTTAAAAAAGAGGGGGGAGGCACATTTTCACTGAACCTATCTGCCAATCCTGAACCCCTCAGTCTTTTCAAACTCCCTTAACTCAGCACATTCAAACACACACACACACACACACACACACACACACACACACACACACACACACTCCTCTCTTGTATACACATAATATTTTAATATTTGCTTTGCCTACATAACTCCAGTAAGCAACAGGACCCTCTTTTGGGAAAAGGGTTGGTCTCTAATTGGGGGTTATTAAGCATGGTGTCCATCCTGAGTATCTCAGCTTTCCTGACACACGAAAATTTCCAGGGGAGTTCTCTGCACAGAGCAGATTCCCCCATCCTGCAAGCCCTATTACCAGTGGCACCTCCGGCACAGGTAACTTCCAGCTGGAAGCCAGATATCACCCTGTTCCTTGAAGGACAATAATAGTTAACATATGACTAAACCTAGGTTAGTTAATATGACTGAGGTGAGTTGAAGAGATGTCTGCTTGAGAGTATTAGTGGAGTCTGCCTGTCCATGAATGCAAACAGATAAAATAGTGTGCTTCTTCATCATAAACCACTCTGCAAAAGAAATAATCAGAAGATAAAGAGACTAGATATTTCATGCAAGAACAATATAGTGATGTGTGTTCATAAGGGGGCAAATCAATGACGTCATAAAGGCATTCAGGCCAGAGACCAGGAATCATGAATATTCAAGAACCAGGACAAGCAATCTCCTCTAAACAAAGCTTCTGAAGACCCTGCTAGGGAGGTCACAGGCAGCCTCTTTCATGAAAGGCATGGAGGCTTTCCCTTTTTCCAAGCCCGCTGAGAACATGAACAAAATGTTGTTGGTACTGGCTCAGGAAAAGGCACACTCCAGTGTTCAGCCCCCAAACTCCTTGGTAATTTGGGATGATCAGCTGCAGGAAGATCTGACATCTGTGTGAGGGCATTCAGAGGGTGGTCTTTTCCCTACCACCAAATGGACTCAGTCTGGAAGCATCTCAGTGAAGCCCGGGCTTAGTCTGTAGTACTTCTCTGCCCCTCCCAGATCCTTCTGCCGGGTCCCACTAGGGTGGAAGCTCCTTCACTTTCAGTCTAGCAAATTGCACTGTCTGATCCCTTCACTTCTCCCTGCCTTGTCTCTGGTAAAATGGTCCCTCCTGTCCTTTCTCTGCCCCTCCTATGAGAGAGAACTCCATACATCTGATAAAACATGGGGCACAGGGGTTACCCTGTATAGGCAAGTAACCCAGTCCTGGAATTAAAGCAATATGCTAAAACAAAAGGCTACATGGCCACGCCCCTAAAGAGGGCTGGGTTGTTTTCTGGAGGGAGGGGCTGGGCTTGAGTCTTTGGTAGGAAAGTGGAAAAGCTACAGAGTGTCATCCTCTTGGCCCTACCATCTCCCTGGTGTCTGTTTCATGCCAGTCCCCAAATGCCTCAAGACACCAGCCTCTGGATTCCAAGTCTGCTCATCCTCCAGCAGCTCTGAGCAATGCTTCTGGGCAAGATGCCACGCGGTTCCGTTGTCTGTGCTGGAGGGTAAGGTTAGGGTGAGTGGGGCCATGGAGGACAGATACACTTAGGGCTTTTTCCTGGCAGGTTTGGACTGGCTGAGTATAGAGCCATTGTCATCAGAAACCACAAATTAGATGTTTCAGTGACAAGACTGCTTCTCACTGGACCAAATGTGTTTTTGTTCGTAAAAACACTTCACAGCAGAAAGCTGGTTCAGAAGAAGGCAGCCTGGCAAAAGTAACACTTCCATCCAGGATACTTGAGATAAAGAAAGGCCCACTGGGCCAAGATCTGGGAGCTGGAAGTCCCTTTAATTTTTAAGCTCACATCTCAGCAATTTGAATTTTGAGATCCAAATGCTAGAGCTCTGAAAGGATTCATTTCTGATGCAAACCCTACAGTGTTTATCTATGTCATGACTTAGCTTTCTAGCAGGATCACAGGTGAGTTGGTGGATTTCTGTGACATAAGAGTTGGGTAAAATAATCCCCAAAGTGGTGACTGTGGCATGGCCATTGCGAGGTGGGCACCATGACTCCTCCCCCTTGATTCTGGGTGGCCTGTACCTGCTTCAATGGTGGAAGTGATGCTCTATTCGTTTCAGGCTAGGTTAGAAAAGGCCATGCAGCTTCTGCCTGGCCCTCTTAGGATGTTTGCTCTGGGGAAAGCCAGCCACCTGGCATGATGTCAGCTTACCCCCAGACCACCATGGTGGAGAGGTGACATCTAGGCTCTTCAGCTGACAGTGCTAGCTGAGCTCCCAGACGACAGCCCGCGTTGACTGCCAGTCAAGCGACAGACCCATCTTGGATGTCCAGCCCAAACTACCAAATGACTGCAGCTCCAGGTGACCTCTGATGGCAACCCTGTGAAAGGCCCCTCAGTGGAGACCTATTCAGTGGCACCCTTCTCAAACTCCTGAGCCATGATATTATGAGGAAAATCAAATGGATGCTATGTTTCAGGGTAATAAGCTACGCAGAAATAGTAACTGGAACAGTGACCAACAGTTTCTCCTAATCCTGTACGCATATGCCACTCCACCCTTTAGGGGTAATGTCCTCTTACAACCAGGCTGGCCTCGTAGGTTGTTTTTCCCAAAAGAATGTGGCCGAAGCGATGCTGTGCCAGAAGGCAGATACCTTGTCACCTATGTTATGAGGAAGCCCAAGCAGGCTAAGTGGAGAGACTATGTGAAGAAGAACCGAGGAACCCAGCTGACGGCAGGAACGAGACTCCAGACACATGACCCCAGTCAAGCCATCCAGCCAGCGCGCAGCCATTCAGCTGCGAGGCTCCAAAATTCGTGGAGCAGAAAAGAGCCATCTTTGCTGTGCCCGGTCCAAATTCCTGACCCACAGAACTGTGAGTAGAATTGAGAGCAGGCAAAAGTTATAAGACAGAGAGATGTCATGATTTATCCGAAAACAACTCAACACTAAGACCTTTCCAATCCACACCAAACATACAGGTAACTCTCTGCCTCCCTTGAACTTGAACATCTAGACCACTGCAATGTAATGTTGGGATGCCTGTCAGCAATGAATATCTTTAAATGTTCTGTCACTTTCTTCTCCAGTGAAGGAGGAAACAAGGAGCTAGAACTTGTTCAAGGATTCGCTCTTGCTCCCAAATCAGGAACATCACTGGGCAGCATCGGCTCCACACCCAGAGTCCCTATCAGTCCACAGCCTTCAGAATCTCCCGTGTCAAGAGGAGGAGGTCATTAAAGGTGGCCTTTTCCTCACAGCAGGCTCCTGAGGTTCTCTACACGCGAAACAGAGGACCTAGCCATCCTCTCCCAGTAAATAACACGCAAAAGACTTCGGCCAAGGTCAGCTTCCAGATTTTCAAATCCTGCTCTTGCCTCCATTCTGGTGATTACACTGCAATGCTAACAGAAAACATGTCAGGCAGAAAAAAATATTATTTCTTACAAAATTCTTGGATATAGTGGTAAGTTGTTAGCACACCCCCATTTGCCCATATCTTGAATCCTCAATGAGACTGTAAACTCCTAGATGACAAGAACCGGGTTAAACTCTCCTAAGACTCACTGCCCCCGTGCCCACTCCACGGTTTACACAGCTCCTGACACATCAAGGGAGCAGTACATAGCCTTGTCATTGTAACACCATTTATTTTATTTACTGGGTTTCCTGCTCTGCACTAAACATTTATTCAGATTATTCCATTTTATACTCACAGCAACCCTCTGAATTAGTGGGAATTATTATCTCCATTTTCCAGAAAAGACAACAAGCTCAGAGAGGTGAAACAACTTCCCCAAGATTGCAGTTAAAAGGTACACCCAGGATTGAGACTCAAAGCAGAATCTTCTGTTTCCAAAGTCCCTGCTCTTTCTACTCTGCGACATTGCATATTTTGTAAATGTTACAAAATACTTACTGGCTCTAAAATTTCTCTTTATTTAAAAACTAAAGCCAAGCATCAGAGGGAGAACAGAGATCTCAGAACCGACTGCGCTTTCATTCTGTCAATACCAGCCCCCACCACGTGGTAGACAGGGAGGTGTGCCAGTGGGATTCCCCTTCCAGGAAGGGCTTCCTATCCAGCTGTGGGGGGGCGTGTCAGGGGTAGCCTCTAGAGGGCAGCTCCTTCAGGGTCTGCCTCAGCTGCAGAACCCTAACCTCACCGGAGGTCCCGTCCTTCCTGGGGTGGTCCACATCCCAGTGACCAAGGCCTGGCCATCTGGGGTCAAGGCAGGCTCTCTGGAAGATGGCACCCACGCCCCAGCTCCCCACTTGGTGGGCCGAGGCTTTGATGCACCTGCATCACAGTTCAACTTCTCCCTCCAGCCTGATGCCGCCTCCTCCCTCTTCCTTTTACATCTGTTAATCCCTAAGGAGCATCTTCCAACACAAACTCCATCTGCTTTCAGAGATCCCAGCCTATGACTCCTCTCTCTTTTTCTCTCCAGCACTGTCTGACTGTCCAGGCTTTTGGTAAAGAGAGATT
Organism: Hippopotamus amphibius kiboko; assembly: GCF_030028045.1. Taxonomy (NCBI): domain Eukaryota; kingdom Metazoa; phylum Chordata; class Mammalia; order Artiodactyla; family Hippopotamidae; genus Hippopotamus; species Hippopotamus amphibius. Next base: position 14,883,197 of record NC_080203.1, on the reverse strand, counting down.
CTGAGAATCTTCTTCTTCTTCTGGTGGTTTAAGTGATCATCGCTGTGTTGCTGGTGCCTTTTGCCTTCAACTTCCCAGTCTTCTTGGGAAGTTGCTTAGAAGCCTCTTTGCAGCACCAGGGTTTGGGGCTTGGATTTATACCTGCCCACAGAGCCCTGATACCCAGCTGGTACTGTCTATAACAGTTACATTTTAGGAAAAGAGGAACAACTTGCAGATGGTCAAGAAATACCAAGCTGGGTTTCTAATGATGTGATGAGACACCTGTACCTGCATTCTCCTTCCCTGGAAACTGTAACCCAGTTGGTGTGATTTTACCTGGCACAGAATGGATTTGCACCTGGCACATAGCTGGGGTGACGGTAACCATCACACTGTTGGTATAGCTATACCTACCGGTCTGCAGCTAACTGTGTTCTTCTCTAAGGGACTCGCCGTACTCAGTTTCCCACTCCTGGAATTCTTTATTCTTCTCCCTCCCACTTCTTCCAGTGCAGCCTCCAGTGTTATTTTCCTTTCCATGTTCTCACCCCCCTCCCACAACCGGGGTCTAGCATTACTGTTTGCTATTACTTTTTTCCCCATATTTATTCCACCCTGTTACATAAAGCTCCCTTCTCTCTACATCACCCAGCCCGAAAGGTCAGGATTTACTGTGGTCTGCTTCTGAAGAGAGCATCTCAGTTCGATGCAAAGAGATCTGCCTTCCTGCTGCTCAGCCACCAAAAGAGGAGCCCCTTTGAGGGTCCCCACTTACTATGGAAGGAAAGAAGCACAGCATCGTTTCTCTGTAGGCAATTGTAGACAATGCCTACAATTGTCTACAAATGCCTACTAGAAGCATTGTCAAGGTAGCAAGACCAATGACCTAAACAGGAGAGGCAATTAATAGATGGTGCTTTATATAAATTGTCATTTCATACTTGTAAGTATCCTAAAAGTTAGATATTGTCACCCTTCATTTACAAATAATGAAAAGGGCTGAGAAAGAGCAACTTACCTTTCCTCCCGGGTAGCAGAGAGCAGTAGATGCATTTGAACGCAGGTCTTTCCATTGCAAAAGCCTACGCACTTTGCACTGCCAGATGCTGACATAGTCAAGAAGGCTAACATACCAGTCTTGGCACTGGTTAGCATGGACCGCAGGATTCTGGAAGAATCCATGACCAGTGAGTGAGGGATGCCGTGGCTTTGGCATTAGGGGAGAGGACATCTCTGAAAGCCACATCAAAGCATGCACTCAAGAGAGCTATGCACTAGGGCCAAAGGCAGAGGAGTCTCTCCAGAAGCCGCTTCACCACAGCCACAGTCCTACCCTGCTCCTCTTTGGTCTTCCTGCTGGGGTACTGAGCTCAACTGTCTGTTGTCAGCTCAGCTACCACGGTCACTCCTGACCAAGGCCAGGAACTAGGTTACCCAGAAGCCCTTTCGCTGTGTGGTTCCAGGTCACTTTGCCACTGACAGAAACAGACTTGGAAGGTGGGAATGAAGCAGAAGTCACTGTTCTGGGGACACTGTGACATTCAGACTGTGTGACGTCACACACATCTCTATGAGCTTCCTCTTCCGTGTCACCTTTTGCAGTGAGACCTGGTGACTCCTCAGAATTCCAGTGAGTTCTGGCTTCCTCACTCCCTCCAGTGCTTCAAGCTGGAGTCATTAGAGACATTTGATCCTCTGGCATGAACCTTCTGGACCTTCAATCTCCTAGCTACTCCCACTTTTTATAAATAGATACAGATGATATAGATATAGATATAGATGTAGATGTAGATACAGATACAGATACAGATACAGATATAGATATAGATATATCTCTTCTTACTGCAATTTTTCAGTAGTTCTATTTTCATGACGGCACCCAAACTGACACAGGTTCTACCCTGAGCTTCATCACCAGCCCTGTGTTATTAAAAAGTGACTCCCTGGGAAGTAATGTAACTAAGGTCCAGTCATCTACAAGCCTTTTTTCTTTTTCTTTAGAAACCACAGAAGATTCTGGGAAGACGGTGACCTAAGCGTGGGTTGTTTGCATTCTCAACTCCAGGCTGCCTGCCTCTCATCAGCCAAAAAGCTACTGAGGTCTGCGAAGAAGACCCGGATGTGAGCTAAGTCCTAGGCATTGTGGGAGTCTCAGCAGAAAGCAGTGTTGTCGCACCTTCTCACTTGAGTGCTGAGCAAAGATGGATGCAGCACCAGAAAGGCCCGGCCCAAGGAGACCAGGAGATCGGGAAAGAGTATCAGACTTGTATCACCGGTCTCCTAGGCCTCCTAGGGGCCAAGAAGGAATGAAGTAAAGAAGCAGAGAGGGACTCTGTGAGGAGACCAGGGAAGAGGGCGGCTTCCTTCAGGTACTTAGTTTCCCATCACTGGAGGGCCTCCTAGCCTCTGCGGAGCTCTTAGAGACCCCTTCCACCATGAGCTGACCATTACGGGCTAATAACAAAATCCTTTATAACCATCTCTGTGCGTCCAGCACCCAGTGGAAGGTTGATGAAGCAATGCATGTCTAAAGAAGTAAACAGATGGGGGGATAGACAAATGCCAACTTCAACAACCACAACAACTATAACAACAAAATAGGAGCTTACACAGAAACAGAGCCACAGATGCAGAGAACAAACTTATGGTTACGGGGGGTGGGGGGGTGGGGAATGAGTTTGGAGATTGGGGTTGACATATATATACTACTATGTATAAAACAGATAACTAATGAGAACCTACTGTATAGCACAGGGAACTCTACTCAGTGTTCTGCGGTGACTTACATGGGAAGGAAATCATAAAAAGATTGGATACATGTATACGTATAACTGATTCACTTTGCTGCACAGCAGAAACTAACACAACATTGTAAAGCAACTATACGCCAATAAAAATTTTTTTTTAAAAAAGGAGCTTACACAGAGATTCAAGTGCAGCCTAAAAAGAGACTTTCTGGAACTACAAAATGTGATTCCCCAACTATACACTTCAGTAGATGAATGGAAGGAAAGGATGATCACTGCTGAGACCCAAAATAGTGAACCTGGAAGAGAAAGTGAAAGAAGAATCACAGAGCACAAAGTAGAAAATACTAAGACAGGGAATCAGGAAGGAAGATGTAAGAGACTTCTAGATCCTAAAGAATAATAAGTCTTCTAGAAGAAGAGGGAAGAAACAGAGGAAAAGCAGTAATATTTTAAAAACAATAGAAAAGAGATTTTCTGGGCATAACAGCTATAAAATTTAAATAATTTAAAAGATGCAAAGAATAACTGTTTGGAAATTAAGAAATACACTCTTAGAACACCACTGGATCAAAAGTGAAATTACAAACTATCTAGAAAGCAATTTAAAAGAACACTTTATTCTAAAACCTACGTAGCACAGTAAATGCCTTAGTCAGAAAAGAAATTTATATTCTTAAATGTCTTCAGTATAAATGAACAAAGATGCAAAGATAAAGGAACTTTGTATTCATCTTTAAATATGTGGGAAAGAACCAGGAATTAAACTAAAAAGAACTAGAAGGCTTTAACAACAAAAAAGGTGGAATTAATGAGATAACCAAAACTTGTTCTTTGAAAAGACATATAAAACAGATAACCTTCTTGCAAGTCTCATCAAGGAAAAAGGGAGAATAAATATTGACAACACTGGAAATGGAAAAGTATACATAAAAGATTTAAATAAGTATAAAATGACACTATATTAAACTCTACAGCAGCAAATTTGAAAATTTAGAAAAAAGAGATGATTTTTCAGAAACCAAAATTAACGCAACAAGAAGTGTTGAATAGGTCAATTATCAAAAAAGAGATTGAAAATGTGAATAAATATCTACCACTGAAAAAGTCATCATAACAGAGTGGTTCATCTGTTTTAATTCAACTTTTTGTAAAAAACAAGTAATTTTAATATCATTTAAACTACTCCAGGCCATAAAGTGGAAGGAAAGCTCTTTAATTCTTTTTTCCCCCAGCTTTACTGAGATATAATAGACACATAGCATTGTGTAAGTTTTTTTGTTTTTTGGGTTTGTTTTTTTGGGTTTTTTTGCCATGTGGCTTGCAGGATCTTAGTTCCCCGACCAGGGATAGAACCCGGGCCATCAGCAGTAAAGGCATGGAGTCCTAACCACTGGACCACCAGAGAATTCCCCAACATTGTGTAAGTTTAAGATGTACAGCGCTATGATTTGATACACATATATTCTGAAATGCTTACCCAAATAAGTTTAGTTAACCCAGCTTTCACCTCACATAATTACTATTTTGTTGTTGTTGTTGTTGTTCTTGTTGTTGTTACAGTAAGAATATTGAAGCTCTAGTCTCATAGTAACTTTAAAATATTCAGTACAATATTAACTATAGTCACCATATGCTGTATGTTGGATCCCTGGAACTTCTTCAACTTATAACTGAAAGTTTGTACTCTTTGATCAACATCTAACCATTTCCATCAACCCTCAGCCCCTGGCAACCACCATTCTTCTGTTTCTATGAGTTCAATGTTTTTAGATTCCATATACAAGCGAGAGCACATAGTATTTGTCTTTCTCTACTTGACTTATTTCACTTAGCATAATGACATCAAGGTTCTTCCATGTTGTCACAAATGGCAGGATTTCCTCCTTTTTTATGGCTGAATAATATTCCATTGTGTATATATACCACATCTTCTTTATCCATACATCCATCAGTGAACACCTGGATTGTTTCCATGTCTTGCCTATTGTGAATAATTCTGCAATGAACATGGGAATGCAGATATCACTTCAAGATAGTAATTTCATCTCCTTCAGATTTATAACCAGAAGTCACATTGCTGGATCATATGGTAGTTCTATTTTTAATTGTTTGAGGAACTTCCATACTGTTTTCTATAGTGGCTATGCCAATTTACATTTCTATTAACAGTGCACCAGAATTCCCATTTCTCTAAATCCTCACCAGCATTGGTTATTTCTTGTCCTTTTGATGATAGCCATTCACACAGATGTGAGGTGATATCTCATTTTGGTTTTGATTTGCATTTTCCTGTTGATTAGTGACACTGAGTACCTTCTCATGCACCTGTTGGCCATTTGTATGTCTGATTGACAAAAAAATGTCCATTCAGGTGCTTTGCCTATTTTTTAATTGAATTGTTTGGGTGTTTTTGCTATTGAGTTGTATGAGTTTTTTTTTTTTTTTTTATAGATTTTGTATATTAATCTCTTATCAGATATATGGTTTGGAAATACTTTCTCCCATTCTGTAGGTTGCCTTTTCATTTCATTGTTTGTTTCTTTTTCTCTGCAGAAGCTTTTTGGTTTAATGTGGTTCCACTTGCTAATTTTTGCTTTTATTGCCTATGCTTTTCGTGTCATATCCAAACAATCGTTGCCATGACCTAGACCTAGGAGCTTTTTCGAATTCTAAAGTTTTGGGTCTTATGATTAAGTCCTTAATCCATTGCGAGTTAATATTTGTGAGTGGTGTAAGACAGAAGTCCAATTTCATTCTTTTGCACATGGGTACCCAGTTTTCTCAACACCATTTATTGAAGAGATTATCCATTCTCCATTGAGTATTCTTGTCTCTCTAGTGGCCTGTCGATTCTGTTTCATTGATCTATTTGTGTGTTTTTATGTCAATACCATACTATTTTGATTACTATAGCTTTGTAATATAGCCTGAAATCAGGCAGAGTAAGGCCTCTAGCTTTCTTCTTTCTCAAGATTGCTTTGCCTATTCAGGGTCTTTTTTGGTTCCATATGAATTTCAGGATTGTTTTTTTCTATTTCTGTGAAAAGTGCCCCTGGAATTTTGATAGGGATAGCAATGAATCTATAGATGGTTTTGGATAGTATGGACATTTTATTAATATTAACTCCTGTGACCTCTGAACATAGGATATCTTTCTATTTGTGTCTTTTTCAGTTTCATCAGTGTCTTTTAGCTTTTGGTATATAGATTTTTGTTTAAATTTATTACTATTTTATTGTTTTTGATGCACAGTAGTGGAGACCAGTGTTGGGAGAAAGGCTAGAGGTGTATAGATGATGGGTCTGGCCTCAGGCGAGCCTAGTGGTGCCAGTGGCAGGAGACAGGGCCGGATCCAGGCCCACAAGCAACGGCAGAGGCCCTGGCTATCAACATGCACTTCCACAGCTGTAGGATGTTGCCACAGACGCATACATGGCAATGAAGGCTGGTGATGGGTGTCAGGCCAGCAGTGTGCAAGTGCGCAGCTGGAGGGTCTAGCCCTGAGAGCACACACAGTGGTGTGGGTCAGCTGTGGGGGTTCTAGGTTTGCACCTTGCACTCCTGCAGCCACAGAGGCCTGGGCTGGCTGCCTGTGCAAATTCAGGGCTCGGGTGGGAGCAGGGTGAAGGGAGTGGGGAGGGACTTGGATGGCTAATGTCAGTGAAGGCAAATATCTGTGGGGCAAAAGCCCAGTGAAATCTATAGGGGGTCTAAGGCAGGTGTGTTGGCCACTGTTTTCTTCAGTGGAGAAAGCTTGGGTCATCTACAGAGTAGGTCAATGGGAACTCCCTTAATTCTTTTTCAGGAAGCCAATCTAAATTTAATATTCAAATCTACAAAGGAGGCTACCAAAAAGAAATCCATAAACACTCACTTTTAAAATGTAGATGCTGGACTTCCCTGGTGGTGCAGTGGTTAAGAATCCACCTGCCAATGCAGGGGACACAGGTTTGATCGCTGGTCCAGGAAGATCCCACATGGCATGAAGCAACTAAGCCCGTGCACCACAAGCACTGAGCCTGGGCTCTAGACCCCGAGAACCACAACTACTGAGCCTGAGTGCCACAACTACTGAAGTCCGCACACCGCAACAGAGTAGCCCCTTCTCTCCACAACTGGCCCACGCGCAGCAATGAAGACCCAATGCAGCCAAAAAATAATAAAGTTGTCTAAAAAAATAAAATTAAAAAAAATTTTTTTAATAAATAAAATAAAATGTAGTTGCTGAAACTTTGAATACAACATTAACAAGTACAATCCAACAATCTTTCAACAAAGTAAAATTACGGCTAGATAGGGCCATAATTCCTCCCCCCTCCTTGTGTCCAAGAATTTTTCATGCGATTTTGGAGTTCCTGATATCAACATGGTATACATTTCCCTGCCCCTTAACTTTGGGATCAGCCAAATGCCTTTGGGCAAATAAAATGAGGTAGAAGGGTACCACTCCCCAGCCTAGGCCTCAAGAGGCCATAGGCATTTCTGCCTTCCTTCTTGTGCTTCTGCAGTCACTTTGAGAGCCTGGTCTGCCTGCTTGCCCCAGGAGGAAGATAAGAGTCACTTGGGGCAAAGCTGCAGCAGCCACCACAACCCGAAGCAAAGCAGCCCCATCAGACCAACAGACCTATAGTGACAAGCAGAGCCACTCAGCCGAGCCCAGACTAGACCAACCAGACCCCGACCAACCTGAAGGAAACATGAACAGTGAAAAATGATTGTTGTTTTTGAAACCACTGAGATTTTGGCTGGTTTGTGTCACAGAAATTAGTGACGTATAGGATTACATTTGGAAATGCAAAGGAGGTTCAGTATCAGCAAATCTATCAACATAATTCATCATATCAGCAAATTAAAGAAGAAAGCTGTATAAATAATTGTATCAACAAAGGCTTAAAAGTCAACTGATAAAATCCAGCTGCTCTCCTAATACATTTCTAAGTTAAATTAGAAGGAAATTTCTTAAAATAATACAGATTGTTTACCAAAAATGGATGCCAAATATTATCCCAAATGGCAAAACACTGACCTCTTACCCCATTATTATTCAACACTGACTTGGAGATTCTAGCTTATAAAAAAGACCAAAAAAAAAAAAAAGAGAGAGAGAGAGAAAGAACTAATAAATATCAGAAAAGACATCTATCTCTTCATCTGCTAGTGGTATATTTGCACAGCTACCCAAACAAAACACTCTAATAAAATCTGTAAGACTTATTTAGAGAATCTGGTACAGTCAAGAATACAAGGTTACTATACAAAACAAACCGTGTTTCTCTATTCAAGCAATCAACACCAAGAAATGAAAATGGGAAATATTATATTCATAATATTGAAAAAAACCTATATGACAAGAAAAGCATCAGGCCAGTATGAAGAAAATTACAATAGCTTACTGAAGGACATAAAACTAAATCTGGAAAAAGGGAATGAATTAAAGAATCATAAGACTTTATATCATAAAATGTCAATTCTCCCAAAACCAATATCTTTTTTAAAATTCCAATTTAAATTCCCAATATAATTTTTCAAGGGAAAAAGAGGGAATTTATTTTTACAGATGGCCCCCCATTTATGATGCCTCAACTTATGAGTTTTCGATTTTACAATGGTGCAAAACCAATATATACTCTGTAGACAAAGACAAATATCATATGATATTGGTTATATTCAGAATCTTAAAAAAATGATGCAAATGAATTTATTTACAAAACAGAAACAGACTCACAGACTTAGAGAACGAACTTGTAGTTAGCAGAGGGGAGGGATGGGGAGCGAGGCATAGATTGGGAGTTTGGGGTTGACATGTACACACTGCTATATTTAAAAGAAAATGTCTTTCCATGAAAAAAATAGTGATTTTTGTTTACGAGTTTTGATAATATGAATATGTTGTATATCTGTGAACCTTTACATTAAATAAGTGTTTGCATTTATACATATATAAAAAAAGAAACCCTACTTCTAATTTTGAATTTGATATTTTCCCGGGCTAGTGATAGGCGGTCAGATACACTCTCGTGATGCTGGGCAGTGGTAGCAGTGGCAGCTCTCCATCAGCCACGCAGCCATGAGGTTAAACACCCAATACCCTTACAACCATTCTGCACCCAGACAACCATTCTGTTTTCACTTTCAGGACAGTATTCAATAAATTACACGAGATAGTCAACACTTTATTTTAAAATATGCTTTGTATTAGAGGATTATGCCCAACAGCAGGCTGATGTAATTGTTCTGAGTACATTTAAGGTAGGCTAGGCTATGATGCTCGGTAGGTCAGGTGTATTGAACACATTTTTGACTTAGGATATTTTCAACTTGTGATGAATTTATGAGGATGTAACTTCATCATAAGTTCACGAAGATCTATATACATAATCTTAACACTTAGACTGAAGAATAAAAACTTTAGAATAGCCATGAAGAATAAGAATAATGAATAATAATAAAGAATAATAATAAAAGAAATATCTTAACCAGATATCAGATATACCCTATTGTCACCATAATCAAGTCAAAACATGGCAGTGGTGTGGAAATAATAGGCAATTAGGTCTGAGGAATAAAATAGAAAATGCAGAATTAAGTCCCATATATAAGTAGTTAATACATGGCAAGATATTATTTCATTTTAGTGGGAAAAAGATGGATTGTTAATGAACAATAGAGATACAACTGGCTATTAATTTGGAAGAATAAAAAATTGGACCTCAGGACTTCCCTGGTGGTGCAGTGGTTAAGAACTCACCTGCCAATGCAGGGGACACAGGTTCGATTCCCGGCCCAGGAAGATCCCACATGCCGCAGAGCAACTAAGCCCCATGCGCCACAAATACTGAGCCCACGTGTTGCAACTACTGAAGCCTGAGCACCTACAGCCCGTGCTCCACTACAAAAGAAGCCACCACACTGAGAAGCCCATGCACCAAAACAAAGAATAGCCTCTGCTCGCCACAACTAGAGAAAGCCTGCACACAGCAATGAAGACGCAACACAGCCAACAAATAAATAAATAAATAAATTTCTAAAAAAATTGGACCTCTATTTTACGCCCCAAATCAATAGTTTTCAGGTAAAGACATATTTAAATATAAAAACAGTAAAAGTCCTGTAAGAAAATCTAGGAAAATACACACGCAACCTAGGAGTGGGAAAACCCTCTTAACCAATCCTCAAAACCCAGAAGTTATAAAAGAAATTTAACTATATACATTTTTTCAAAGTTTCGGCATAAGGCCCAATAATTCAAATCAATAAAACAAGAAATTGGAAACAGAGCTGCACACAGGGAATAGATAAGGGGCTTATAGTAATAATACAGGAGGCGCTCTTAGAAATTAACAGCGAAAAACAACCCATTCAAAAAGTACGCAAAGGATATGAAGAGCCACCAAGAAGCAAATCTGAATGGCCAACAGTTTTTTAAAAGCTACTCAGACTCATGAATAGCCAGAGAAACTCAAGTTAAAATAGCAATGAGATGACCTTTATCATAGGACTGTTAAAACGGAAAAAAGCAGAAAGATCAACTGCTGGTGGGATTACAGGAAAAGGTGTACATCCATACATTACTGGTGGAATTGTGCATTTGTTACATGCTTTTTAGAAAGCAATATGGCAACATTTAATGAAATTTAAAGCAATATGTATACACTCTTCAATTTAGCTATTTCATTCCTGGGACTCTCTCCCAGAGTAAGAAAAAAAGTGCAGATAAGGGTACATATACAGAGGTGTTTATTGCAATGTTGTTTTTTAGTGACAAAAAAAATAATAATAATGGAAGCAAAGTGAATGTCCACTAAAAGTCGAATGGATACAGAAATCGTCCTTCATCACAAAATTCTGTGCAACCATTACAAAGAAGGAAATCAAGCAACTGCAACTGACTTGTAGGTTTGTTGAATGAGAATAATAGTAATAATGTTAATAGCAAACGCTCACATATAGGGCTATTTCACGTGCTTTATGTATTTCAACTCAATGAATCCTCATGATAACCCTATGAGAGAAGTACTATCATCCTCCTCATTTTCCAAATGAGGAAACTGGAGCCCAGAGAACCTGAGGTCACACAGCTAGTAAATGGCAAGAAGAATAAGATTCAGAAATGTTTAGGGACTTCCCTGGTGGTCCAATAGTAATGAATCCACCTTCCAATGCAGGGGATGAGGGTTCGATCCCTGGTCAGGGAACTAAGATCCCACATGCCGCCTGGCAACTAAGCCCGCTCGCCGCAGCTACTGAGCTCACAGGCCTCAACTAGAGAGCCTGTGTGCCGCAAACTACAGAGCCCATGTGCCACAACTAGAGAGAGAAAACCCACATGCAACAACTAGAGAGAAGCCTGCGGGCCACCACTAGAGAGCCCACAATGAAGAAGCGAGCACCGCAACGAAGATCCCGCGTGCTGCAACTAAGACCCGATGCAGCCAAAACTAATTAATTAACTAATTAATTAATTAGTTTAAAAAATGTCTAAGTAACATGACAATTTTTATAAAATAATCTATAACAAAAAAGATATATTCATGTGTCTACGTGTACGTATGCATGTTTTACATAATTATCTGAGTAGAGAAATATGGAAGCATACATACAAGGCTAGTAATGTGGGTTATATATTTTCACATAATTATATATTATTTTTGCATGATTACATATTATATATGTGTTTAAGTAAATTACAAATAATTAAAGAGCCACAGCATTTCAATAATGGACGATTCTAGAGGCGCTGCAGTTGCTGCACCAGGTGAGGCACAGAAGGGAAGTCTGCCCCAAGAGAAGCCCCTGCAGATCTCCATCACCCAATGTCTCCTGCCCCGCCTCTGCACCCCTTGGCACCGTGCTCATCCCTCCCTTATGGCAGAACTACTGTATTTAGAAATGCCAGGTGCTTTCCTATCCTACCTAAGCCAAGAGACTTCCTGGAATCCAGTCATCATTGTGTTCTGAGATTTCCCAACCACAGAAGGCTTCTCAGATCCCTTTCTGGTGCATAAATCTCAGATTTGGGGCACAGAGACAGAAAGGATTTGCCTCACATCCACATTTCTTAGGGAAAATAAAGCTTTATCTTGGGACAGTTTCTATCCTCGCTTCATCTACTGCAGAGTGATTTAAACTTTACAATTCCACTGACACTGCACACTCAGGCCCAAAGTGTTTGCACAGATAAATGGAAAGCGATCCCTCCTTCCAAGAAGCGTGGGTTCTTGAGGAAAGATGTACCTTTTATATTAGGCACTCAGTGAATGTTTGCTGAGTGAGAGAAATGATGATGTACAGGAATAATTCAAATAAAAGGTAAAGAGTGAAGTATTAAATTATGATCTATAAAAAAAATGCTTTGGGAGTTGGAGTGGAGAAGCATGGAGAAGCTTGGAGAAATGGTTTTATAAAGAGATGACATTTGAGCTAGATGTAGTGTTTCTGAAAGCGTGGCAGCATCAGACCCTGTGAGGCACCTGAGAACTCCAGACCTGCTGAATCAGAATCTCCAGAAGTGAGTCTCAGGAGTTGGTATTTTAAAGAAGCCCTCGGAGTCCTTCTTATGCACACTGAAGTCTAGACCACGAGAAATGGGGCAGATACTGGTGTGCAGAAAGGTAAGGAAGGACACAGCAGTCAACGGCATTAGCAAAGTGCCCGGGCATGGAAGCAAAATGGAAGAGTGACTGATTCAACTTGACTGGGGGCGGTGGTGGTGGAGAGGACAGATGAGGAATGAGATTGGAAAGGTGGGTCAGGGCCAGAACATGGAGGGCCTGGGGAATGCCACATGAAGTATGAACTTTTTCCTGAAGGCAACAAAGAATCATTAAGACATGTGGAACAAGCAAACAAACAAACAAAAACAGGAGGACCCTGGCTTCCACGATGCCTCCCAAATCTGACCATGCATCAGAATTATCAGGGTGGCTTGCTAAAAGTCCAGGTGCTGGGGCTCCACTCCCAGACCTTTTGAATCTGAATTTCCAGGGATGCAGCCCAGAAACTAGGTGATTCCTCGGCAGCCAGCCTGGCATTGGTTCATGAAATGGAGTATGGGAAGCATCACTTTACTGACAAATGCATTCCTGAAAAGTTGTTTGTTCACGGAGATTTTCTTAGCAGAGTCATTTGTTCAAAGTACTAGATAAGTGTGTAATTTAGGGGCCACATCCAGCAAATCGCCCCCTCTAGAGTGTTTCAATAAAACGAATACCCAGTTTGAATGCAAAACCCCTGACAACTTTCAATAAAATGTGACAACACGTTTGGGTGGTAAGACCAGCGCCTGGTATTAATGATGTCACATGGTTGCACAAATGCAACATGGGGAAAATAATTCAAAACATTCTAGCTTCATCTAGCTTTGCAGCAACATGAATGAACCTTAAAGTATTATCGGAAAGGAGAAAGCGCTAGTAGGATATGATGTCAATAGAACCATGGCTTCAAAATGGAAATATCCACCATGTATCCATTTTGAGGTCACAGGGGAAGCCGAGGCAATAATCTAGGTACAGCCCAACTCATGCTCCTATAAAGATTAGACAGGATGACTTCCAAGATGTTTCCTCTAGGTTTAAGATTTTTTTTTTCCTTTGGCTGCACCACGCAGCTTGTGGGATCCTAGTTCCCTGACCAGGAATTGAACCCGGGTCTTTGGCAGTGAGAGCACGGAGTCCTAACCACTGGACGGCCAGGGAATTCCCTAGGTTTAAGATTTTAAGTTTATGGTATTTAGACATTCATCTACCCCAAAGATGGTGAAAGGAAAAAAAAAGTATCAGTGAGTAATCCATTCTCCTACGAAAGGCACACAGAGGATTCTGAGTCTAAAGACTTGTTTCCTTCTGTCATGTAATATTTTAAGAGCGTAGTTTTCACTTAAAGTAAGCATATCTGTTACTAAAGCGTCTCTCCGTTTTCATGAAAACACCTTGGTTTGGCAAGCTGGAAAGTTGGCATAATACTTTGCATAGCGAATGCTCAGAAGTTAACCTGAAGCAAGAAATTGTTAGCATTTAACCTTCCAACAGCCAAGGCAGCTTCTTTTTCTCTCAGGGGGCTCCTAACCGCACCCCCAGAACTTTCTAGCTCCCCTTCAATTCCAACTCCTTCCCCAAGGCCCATTGCTATAAACGGGCTGGAAGTCAGAGATGAGCCCAGACAGAGGTATTTCAGGGAGGAAAGGGAACCCCAGCAGCTCTTCTGTGCACCTGGGGTGGATTCCCTCTGTCACAGGGCCTGCCCGAACTACAGGAATCCCTGCTCTAAGCAGCACTGGGTCACTCTCTGTCACTGTACAGCAGAAAAGGCAAACACAGATAGCCAGTGCCCTGAGCCAAGTTCAAATTCTCAGCATTAGTAACAGGACAGGAAGGACAAGGCACCTAAAAAAAAAGGCAACTCCAAGTAGAGAAGTTAAGAGAGGGTCAAATTTAACACTTCAGGGGCTTCCCTGCTGGCTAATATCTTGGCTTTTGGGCAGGAGGGTGCAAGGAAAGGAAATAATTGCCAAACATTACTGTAGCTTGATCGGTGTATTGGGAGCATGGAATCAGACTTTTATTCCTAAGCTACGTCCTGCTCTGACATTTGCCTCCCTGCCCCAGGCTGAGGAAACCTGGGCCGGGGTTACCCAAGAGGATCACAATGCCAGTAGCATTTCCCCCAAGGAGTTTGGTTTCACCTACCTTAGAAGTGGAGATGCAATGGGCCCGGCAGTAAGGAACAAGCAAGATCCCACCATGGACCAAACTCTTAAAGGGACCTGTTGTTATTAGTGTCAGTGGTCACGCGCTCCTGGGGGGAGGAAGCTTCTTGGTCATATCATCACCATGCGTGTCTGAGATTTGCAAGAGTCTGCATCTGAGCCAAAGCACTCCCAGCTCCCCAAGCCCCTCGTGGTTTCAAGGGCTTCAGGCAGGACAAGCAAATAGTCCAGAGTGATGGCAGGGGTTAGTGGACCCCATGTGGCGCACATCAGACTGTTCTGAGGAGTGGTAAGTCACAGGGTCTATACTGCAGCTATTTTTAGTGAAACCAAATTCCTTCCCCAAGTTCTCTTGCTTTCCAACTTGTTCTAAGTGTAGGAGACCAGCTGTGGTCAGATCATCTTACTGGACCAAGGCTCTGTCAAGGCGAAGGAAACAAACCAGGCAGGCGGAGCTAAAGCCGGTGACTGGCTCTGGCTCCTCCTCACTGTCTCAGGCATCTCCGGAAGAGGAGCCTTTGGAAAGCAAAGTGTTACCACCCAGGCGGGTGGGCATTCCCCTCGAACCTGGCAGAAACCTGAGAGGTAGATGACATCGGAGGGAAAAATTGAGAAGTTGGCAGTTCTTCCCGTGTTCCTCAATTCCTACAAACTCTCTCCCCCTCTCTCTCTCTGTCTCTCTCCCTCTCACATGCGCGCACACACAGACAACAAACACACATGCACACACAAGCACTCATACTACCAAGTGTATGCCAGGTCCTGCAGGCCAAACCTGGATCTTGGGCTGGACTTGCTAGAAGGGTCTAGAAAAGAATGTCATCATCCAGGAGCCAGGCCAGGGGTGAAAGTATGAGGACTGGTGTCTAGTCACTTTGCAGCTGTCATTCATCGTTCTCGGAGGTAGTTTTAACGTGGAAGATAATTCACAGTGAACATTTATTTTAGTTCCAAATCTTGGCCAGAGGTGTTAATTCAGAAGAAGACAGCTCTCTGGGATCCTGAGAGTGCTGACTGCCTTACCCGGGTTCATCTAGTTGAGTGTTTTACAAACTGTGGGCCATGACCCGTTATACAGTAGTGAAAGCTATTTAGCGGGCTGTAATCAGCCTTTAAGAATGAAGAGGGACTTCCTAGGTGGCGCAGTGGTTGAAAATCCGCCTGCCAATGCAGGGGACACAGGTTCCATCCCTGCTCCAGGAAGATCCCACGTGCTGCAGAGCAACTAAGCCCGTGCGCCACAACTATTGAGACTGTACTTTAGAGCCCGTGAGCCACGACTATTGAGCCCGTGTGCTGCAACTACTGTGCGCCTGGAGCCTGAGCTCCGCAACAAGAGAAGCCACCGCAATGAGGAGTCTGCGCAACACAACGAAGAGTAGCCCCCTCTTGCCACAGCTAGACAAAGCTCGTGTGCAGCAACGAAGACCCAACACAGCCAATAAATAAATAAATAAATTTATGAAAAAAAAAGAATGAAAAGAAATAAAATAGAGTAGAATAGAATAGAATAGAATAGAATGAATTGCACACAGTAAGGGGAACACTGTTCTGCGAAACTTTCATTTCTTCTATGGATATATGTACTCAATCACTTCATAAAATGTATTTCTTACTGCTGGTCATCATCAAATTTGTTTGAAAAACATTGAGCTACATGATTTGGTAGAAAAGAGCATGACAATAAGCCCTTGGGCAGCCCCAATTTTACCAATGTTACCACTAATACTACTATAACCACTATCTCGGGGGTGTTCATTTTGTGTCAGGCACTATTCTATTTCATGTTCATCATTTTATCTAATCTATATCACAACCTTCTGAGGTAAATGTATCCAATTCTCTAGAAGCAGCAGCGAGGCTCAGTATCAAGGTCAAGCAGCAAGTAAGGGGAAGTACCAGGGTATAAACCAAGGTCTAGCTGTCTTTGAAGTTTGTGTTCTTAACCAGTGTAGATCTCACCCCTCTTTAATTGATCAATGCATGGTTAAATCCGTTAGTTAAACACATATGAAAAGCCTGGCTGTGCTGGTGGCTTTATATAAAATAAGATATTTAGAAAACTAATTTCAGATTCCCAAAAGTATCTAGTAAACTCTTATTAGAAAAGAGGGTTTCATTTTGAATTAGAATTAGTTGCCTATTAGACTCAGAACCCCAGCCTCAAGACCCTCGAAGGGGCATCTGAAAAATCAGCTGGAAGAATATGATTTCCAGGCACTAGATTTTCACACTCTTACCCCTCTAGTTGCTTCCACTCTATTCCACACAGAAATCTCGTACTGGGCCGCATTTGGTGATCATCTTTTTATAGTTCGAGCTAAATCAGTTCAACCACTTCTGAGCTGATGAGGGAAAAAAAATCATACTTCTTCCACTTCCAAAATAAGCTGGGCTTTTGGGCACACAGAAAGCTCAGAAAAGGCTGAAACTGAAAACTTCCCACTTCACATATGGGTACTTTTAGGCCCTCATTACTTTTAAATTTACTTTTAAAATTCCTAGTGATTTGCTCATTTTGCAGACTCCTATGTTCTGTTGTCATTTTTGTAATTCCCACACCCTACACGCAGACTCAGTGTATTATAGACCAGAGGTACTGGCCTCCACAAGTGCCAATAAAAGTAGGGGTGTAAGTACCGAATACAGCCTCATGCAGGCTGAGTAAAAAGTGCCCCAGAAGGTAAGCCCCCCTTTTGTTTCCTGGTCACTGGCATGGGCCAGAGCAATACCGCCTGGCTGCTGGCTTCAGAAGGGAATTCTCTCCCAAGCAGGGAAAGGTGAAAGTTGACCTCACTGGCTGTTCACTTCTCTGTAGTATTTCTTGGCCACTCATCAGGGCTTCTCTGATCTCTTTGTTTGAAATGAAAACTAATTGACTCTTAAACACGTGCAGAATTTCCAGGCAAGAAGCTCTCCATTGTCACCAGTGACCTGACCAGACCCTGGGGCCACAGGTGCTGTCAGGAGTCCAGCCCAAATCTAAGTTTGGCACCGTGGGGGCCCAGCCCCTTTCTGGCTGGACTTCACTCTCGGGGGCCGACATTTACCCCCACCTGTAGCTACATCCTTCCGACACTTTTCAAAACAGGAACAGTTGTCTCAGTCCTCGCATTCTCCTGGCTATTCTATTTTTGCCGGGATGGAATAGGATATTGCAGGCCTGCCCCAGCCAGAGCAGGGCTGACTTGTCCAAAGGGAGCCCTGGGGCTCCCCACCCTAGGACGTGGCCCGAGCCCTGCCTGCTCTAGTGGCCACACTCACAGAAGCAGGGCGGGAAGGACAAAGTCAAGGGGTTCTACTTCTCAACCTTACCACTCTTCCTGAAGCTTCTATGAACAAAGGACATTTAATAATAGAATTCTTCCTCTGGTATTTATAGCACCAATTGCTCAAAGCTGTTTTAGGCTTTATTTTTAAAATCCCAGCCTTTGTCACAACCTCCCCAGGAACTGGAGCAGAAGGCAGGTATTAGCAGCTCCACTTTGCAGACCAGGAGACTGAGGGATCATTGAAGAGGGGACTACTCCAAGGATGGACAGCAAGCGAAGGCAGCCGAGACATTGGAAAGCCCACCCAAGCCCGGCACCAGGCTGAGGAAGTCTGGTCCTTCACTCCTTCATTCATTCATTCATTCACCTGACACTGATTGAGTTCTGATTCTTTCCTAGCTACTACACTAGACACCAGGGAATCAGAGAGGAGCAAGTTTCTGTTCTCCCGTTTCTTCAACAAATACATTTCCAGGAAACAAGAAAGGAAGTGGGAACTTATGATTAAAAGAGATTTGAGAGACACATCAACCAAATGCAATGTACCGACCGATGTTGTTTGGACCCCAGATCAAATACACCAACCATAAGAACACATTTGTGAAACAATAGGGGGAATTTTAACACAGACTGGATGTTTCAGAGTTAAGAACTTGTTAATTTTTTTAATGTGATAGAATTACATTAATAAAATTACCTTACCATTTAGAGACACACTGAAGCATTTATAGATGAAATGATATATTTGAGACTAGCTTCAAACAATACATGATTGATAGGAGGAATGAGGCAGGGATACAGATGAAACAAGAATGTCCTTGAGTTGATGATTGTTGTGGCTGGGTAATGAGTACAGGGTAGTTCACTGGACTTTTCAGTTTTGTGTGTGCTTGAAAATTTCTTTAACAGATGAATAAAAATCATCTTTAAAAAGAAAAGTCAGGGTACCTGCTCTCAAGGAACTCCCAGAGTCAGAATCACTTGGAAACCTCTACTGACAGCCATTTCTGATGAGCCCAACCTCTCCTGAGCTACAGCAGCCAAGATCAAGGAACATAAGGCCCCAGCATGGCGTCCCTGGTCCAGAACAAGTGGTGGTGGAAGCAGGGGATTGGGAGGGAAGCTTCTCAAGTAAAAGGAAGGCTCTGGAATGGGAAAGACCTTGAAAGAAGGTCAATGGGGTTGGAGCCTACAGAGCTAGGGGGAGTATGACCCCAGATGAGGTGAGAGAGGAGGAGGGGAAACAGATTACACACAGGGCCTCATGGACCATGGTAAGGAGTGGGGACTTTTTCCTAAAAGCAACGGGAAGCCAATAAACCAAGGGGCTGACATGCACTCATTTGTGTTTTTAAAATCTCCTACTGGCAACATGGTGGGAAATGTAATGGTGGAGATAGGAGGAGAAGCAGAGGACCAACTGGCCGACTACTGTATTAGAGAGGACTAAGTGAGAGACAATGGTGGCCTCTTCCGGAATGGGGGGAGGGGAGAGAAACGAACAGGTTTTATAAGAATTTAGGAAACGGAATCAACACAATAAGATGCCTATGTGGAAGTGGGAGTGAAGGAGTGGGAGGAGTCAGGGATGTCTCCTAAGTTTGTGTCCAGAGCAGGCAGATGGCAGGGGTGGGGATGAGGGTGGGGGGAGCATCTTTAGGAGAAAGTGAAGCTGATGAGATTAGTCTTGGATCTGGTGCCCAATGTTTGCTGGGCAGTTCAGCAAGGGTGGTATGGCTTCACCAGGCAGAGGGCTGAGTTCAGCTAACATCCTCCCACTCGGGCATCCACGGGCTAATTGAGCTACCTGGGGTGTCATGGTGCCCCACTCATTACTGCCCCCTGGGAACATTTCCAAGGTGACCATGCTGGGTCTGTGCTCTCTGTGATCTCTGTTTTCTAGGAGCTTCTTTTCGGGGACCTTGCATGCATGAGTCCAACTGCTAGGTAGGATGGCACAGGCAGAGGAAAAGACGACGAGATTCTGGATCAGCCTGGAAGTGCTAAGACAGACCACAGGACCACTACCACACCCACCTCCCGCCTGGAGAGATCCTAGATGTGCATCCCCAGCCATGAGCCCATCTGCTCTTCACAACAGCACTGTGACAAAGGCAGGAAATGACATATTTGACAGATGTGGACAATATGTGTGCTCTGATGACAGGGACTGTGACGTCTTTGTCCATCTCTCGCTCTTTCTCCCCCTCGGTACCCTAGCACTGAGCTCACGGTTTGGCAGAGAGAAGGAACACAGCAAGCACGTGGTGAAAAATATAAAATGCTTTCATTCATCTTCATTAAACACAGGAAACAGCAGTGCATTCCCTGAAGTGTCCAGACACTATCGAAGGTTCCTGTCTAAGGCTATCTGGACATGTTTTCCAGAAACACGAAAGTTACCCTACAAAACAGGTAGTTTGTGGGGGGGGGGAAGCTTTTATTTATTGTCATTTGTTTTATATATAATTTCAAAATGCTAAATATAGTAAATGCTGGGGCCTAGCATTCCAGAAGCCATACCACCCATAGTTAAAAAGAATTTAGTCAAGGAAATTGCTTCAATAGGCACAAAGATTGGCATCTGGGAAAATGAGATTTGCAAGGAAAGCAGCAGGCCTTCATCCCGGGAGCCTGGGGTCATAAGCATCCTATGAGGATGGTAACAGGACAGGCAGGGCTGCAGACAGGGAGGCCAGGTTAGGGAAAAGAGGAAAATAGCTCCCTGTGGGAGGATCCAGAGAGGCAGAGACAAAGGCAGCAGGCCCAGATCTGAGGAGCAGGCCAGCTCTGGAGCTGTACAGGTCCCTCAGGCTGGGGTCTGCATGTGGTCAGGGCAACCTTACCCAGGGGCCAATGGATTTCTGGTTTGGGAGGTAAGCGGGAAAGACAGAGGGGGCTTCCCTGAATGTATTAGTCACTACCTTACATCGAAAGTGATAGAGCCCAATTCGAACAGGCTTCCCCTATCAGGTGGGTCCCTCTCTGATAATCTCAGAGATACAAGTCTAGCAGAAAGAGACCTACCTCTTTCCTAATAATACCAACCAAAATTCCAGAACTGAGTCCCACTGAACTGGATTAGCACTGTGCCCTGGAGCTTGGAATTCATTAGTAGGCCAGGCCCAGGTCACACGCGTAGGCATGTGAGGTGTAGATGGGGGTCAATCCCACCCAAACCAACTGGACTGAGAATAGGGGCCAAATGGTTCATCAGTGAAAAATTTGTCCTCAGAAGATGGGGAAATGAAAGCTGGGTGGGCAGAAACAGCAGAAGTCCAGCGCACTGGAGGACAAGACTGTGGAAAACAATACACACAAAACCCCTTGAGGGGAATGAGCCCGGGCAGGAGATGAAATAGCACTGGATGAGGGTGGGGGAGGCGCGCCAGTGGAGAGACGGAAGTGTGATGGTCTTCAGAGACTTTTGCCCTGTGCTTGGGGCAGCAACAAATTTTCTCCAATCGCAGGATTGAAGAACAATGCTCTTCTGCTGGGCTAGTCCCAAAATGAGGCCCTCGGCCTGCTCGTGTGCTGGGGAGAGGCAATACACCTGTATTGTGGGCCAAGCAAATATTGTTTGTCGTCTATATCCTTGTTTCTCCTGTCAAATCACTCTAGTCCAGCCTCCTTCACAAGTCTCAGCTTTTGTAAAGACTGACATGACTGATACTGCACAACACGGATCCTGGGGCCGTCAAACAGGAAAGGGCTCCTGGACCACCAAGCCAGAGTCTGGCTCCTCCGATTCCAAGGGGAGTAAGAGAGTAGGAACAAGAAACTGAAAAGCTGTCTATCAGCCTGTTGAAGTCACTCCATTTCTTTGAGCTTTAGTTTTATGATCTGCAAAATACAGATAATAATAATGTATTTGGAAATACCTAGCATCCTTATCTGGCTCATGGTAGACTCTCAAAAATTACCATTTCTTCTTTTGTTCTACTCCCCCGTCCTTCAAGGTGACATGGAAAGCCAAGGTACTTCCTGAAACCAGCCTGAAATCCTGAAACCACAGCTAAACCACCTCATCCCTCTGGCCCTCCGGACCCCTTGGTGTCACTGGGAGTTGCCTGATGGCCTGTTCCCTCTTATTTTGTGGAAGAGTGGAAACAGTCATACCCTATCCTGCCCAGGAAGCTGGGGATGTTACTCGTCTGCTCACTCTGATCTTCCTACTCTGCCAAGACTGACAGATTCACGGCATTCTCAAAACTCAAGTGAGCCTGAGAGATCATTTGGTCTAATTCTCTCCCACATATTCCTAAATAGGACACGGAGGCCCAGAGGGGGAGGAAGTTGGCTCAAGGTCGCACGACATCTTAGGGACAGAGTCAGGAGTAGACATTAGTGCTGAAAGACCAGTGCTCTTTCTATTGCTGTATGGCTGCTTCTAAACCTTTTTCATTTTCACAAAACATAATATACTTTATTAGTTAAACCAACTTCTTTTCAATATATATCTACAATAAAGGCTTTCAGAGATGAAGCAAAAAGATGAAATGAAGACTGCTCCTTAAAGAAAAGAGTCATCCTATTACTACTCATCCAACCAGGGCTGATTATGAGGAGTGGGGGGTGTGAGGGAAGGAAGCCACTAGACCTAAGCCACGTATTCACAGAGAGTCTCAAAGTTCAACTTTTTACAGCATTTAACAACAACAATGGCAAACATATAGTATTTGGTATGTACCAGACTCTGCTCCAAGACCTTTACTGATAATAACTCATATAATCCAAATAAAGTTATGCTACAGTGATGTTTTAAGTGCATGTTAAAAATGCTAATATAGTAATACTATTTTTAACATAGCACAGGTGTTGTAATCCTATTTTGGCATTTCTTCTTTTCTTAATATATCACAAGCTTCAAACAATGAAAGAGGCCTGGGTATTGACCTTGGAAAGGCCCTGCTACCATCCACTCATCCATCCATCCATCATCCATCCATCCATCCATCCACTCATCCATCCATCCATCTATCCACTCATCCGTCCATCCATCCACTCATCCATCCATCCATTCATGCATCCATCCATCCATCATCCACTCATCCATCCACCCACCCATCCAGCCAGCCAGCCAGCCACTCATCCACTCATCCATCCATCCATCTATCCATCCATCCGCCCACCCACCCACCTACCCGTCCATCTGACATTTGCCACATTCCTCTGTCGGGAGCCGTCTGGACAAGCCAACGCTGTGACAAGGTCACCAGGCTCCAAGGAGGACCGCAAGGCGAGAACTCCTTGGAAGGGCATTTCGGAGCAGGAGGATCACAAGGCGACCGCTCCGCAAGGAAAGGCCCCAGACCATCTCCACCCATTTTACATTCTGTTCTTTGTTTCTTTGTCATACTATGCTTACTAGGAATCTTGATTAGCCCAGCATGTTCTTTCCCTCTGAAGCAAGGTCCCCTGGAAGAACATCCCCTGGGGGAAACTCAGAAATATTTCTAGGAAGAGGGGCACCATTTAGGGAACCAGGAATGAGAGGAATGTTTAGGTTATTACCACCCACTTCCCCTCCCTGTTTCTATGGCCCCAGGAAAGAACCAGGGTTTGACACATTCTTTCTCCTAGTGTCTGTCCCACCAAGTCCCCTCCCACCACTCCTTGGTGGAAAAGACAGGCACCTCAGGCTACTAAATGCTGGAGAAAAGGGAGGGGTGGCTCTTTTTGTATATACTTTAAACTCAGGAATGCTCATGACTGTATGGGTGCTAAGGGCTATAGTTTGCTTAGGTATAAGATTAAGAAGTTATTTACATATGCTTACCTCAGAGTCACAAGGTTTGCAAGCCAAACCAGTGCTGCTATTTGTCTCATATACCCTTCCCTTACTATCGGAGAATTAAAAGATTTTTTCTGAGATATACTTACTATATAAACACACAAAGCTCTGACAATAAAGAGAGATCCTGCATAGCTGACACAGGCCTCCTCGTCTCTTCCCTGCACCGACGCCACTCATCCCTTGGGTCCTCCTGGACCCGCCGGAGCTGGACTTCGGCATCCCTTCCATACACTAAGCCTTATGTTTGGGCTACTGATGCAGAGATGAAGAGAATACACTTACCTGTGCTTTGGTTGCTCACAGTGTGGTGAGAGGAGGGATATGTATGAAACCACTGTGGAACAGTGGCCTAAAGGCATGGAGGAGGGACACCTTGCCAAGTCTGTTGGCTTTATTATTTTTAGTGGGAAGTGTCAAGGAAGACTTCCTTAAGGAGGTGACACCTCAGTGGAGACCAGGAAAATAACAGTAGGAGAGCTCAGCAAGGGTTCTTCAGCTTCTGGAGTAATAATACCCTTGGAAAATCTAATGAAAATTGTCTCTCTCTAGATAAAGGCATATGTAAAGTTACACACACAGTTTAGCTTTTCACAGGTGAGTTTAAAATCCAGCTCCATCACTCACTAGCTTTGAGACTTAGCACCTCTGCTCTCTACTTGGTAAAATGAGAGTAACAATAGTACTTGTCTTCCTCTCAGGGTAGTTGTGACGATCAAATGCAAAATTGTGTGTAAAGCACCTGCAGAGACTTGGGAATCAATAAGTTGTCATTCTCTTTCCTTCTCCTAAGTGGAATTTAATTTTCAAAAGCAATGAGATGACAGTGTAGCCAAGAGGGTAAATTGATCTTTTTTTGTTTCCCACAGAGTCTATTGTGTGTGGGGGGGTTTGTTTGTTTGTTTGTTTGTTTTGCCTCTTCCATCATGCAGATTAGTCTGTGTGGCTTCATTTTCCCAAGTGGCTTTTTATGGCCAACCCCTTAGATTATTTGCAGCCCCTTAGGGTATCCATAGAGACGTGATCCCTGCTTATCAGGTCAGGAGGCCATTCTTTCCCTTTGGGAATCTTCTTTTCTACCTGAAAGGACTTTAATGTATCTTCTTCTAGGGCTTCTTTCTTCCCCGGCTATATATAGATCACCAATTCTGACTGGGAGATGACCGACATGGGCAGGAGGTGCTGTGTCAGGCCTGCAGGAAAATACACCACCACAGCTCATCTCTTAGCTTCACTTCTAGGGTCTGTATTAGTTTCCTAGGGCTGCTGTAACAACGTACCACAAACTGGGTGGCATTAAGCAACAGAAATGTCTTCTGGAGGCCAGAGATCTGAAATCAAAGTGCGGGCAGGGGTGATTCCTTCTGGAGGCCCTGAGCGAGAATCCCTTCACTGCCTCTCTCCTAGCTTCTAGGGGTTGCTTGGCATTCACTGACTCCTGTGTGTATCACTCCAATCTCTGCCGCCATCTTCACATCCCTGTCTCTGTGCTGCTCTGTGTCAAATCTCTCTCTCCTTTCTCTTAGGAGAACACTTATCATTGCATTTAGGGCCCATCCAGATAATCCAGGATGATCTCACCCCTTTTTCCAAATAAGATCCCATTCCCAGGTTTTAGGAACTAGGACGTGGATGTTCTCTTGGGGAACCATCATGCAATCAACTACAGGTCTTAATTTCATGACCAAAGTCTAGCTTTTTCAAGCCTGGCAAGTTGGCTTTCCCATGATGTCACTACCTATGAGTAAAGGGGAAAAATATATCACTTACAAATTGGTGCCAGACCCAGAGCTGGGGGCTGTATCTGCATTTGCTCCCTTACTCTTCACATCCTCTGTAGAAGGCAGATGCTGGGATCATCTTTATTTTGCAGATGAGGCTGAGAGTACTTCAGTCATCAGCCCCAGGTCATAGTACTTAGTACTATGTACTTAGTGAAGTTGTATTCCAATTCATCTCTGCCGGATTCCGAAACTTCATTTATTGAGGACTGAGCCTGGACAAGGCACTCTGCTATGTGCTTTACAAATCAAAACACATCTAATATCCATAACAACCAGACAAGTTAAATACATTATTAATAACCCCTCCCCTCCCTATAGATGAGGAACCTGAGACACAGAGAGACTTAGTAACTTGTCCAAGGGAACATGGCTAAAAGACAATGTCCCTGGATGTCCTTCATTTGTAAGATGAAGAATGAAGATTTAATGAACGTGTACTACATCAGTCACTTTGTGTTTTTTTTCACATGGAGTCTTCCCTGGAAACTTGCAAAGCAGATTATTATTATGTCTTACAGAAGAGAAACCAAGGCTCAAAGCGGGGAAATGACTTGCCCGTGCATGTTGAAGTGGGATACCAACCTAGATCTTTGCACTCGGTCAGGGAGGACCCAGGGAGATGACGTATGTGACTGGGACTCACTTTGAAAAGCACACGGGTCTTAGGGAAAATTAAGTAATTATCCCCATCCTGAGAGTCTTCCTCCTCTTCTTCATCATCATAACTGACGCTGCTGTCAGCATCATCAAAGTACCACAGCAGTTGCCCAACCTGAAAACTCCAAGGCCAGGGTCAGCAATGCCCAGGGGGTGCTACTGGCTCGCACAGCTCTGATCTGGTCCTGACACTTCTGAGAAAAATATTACATAACCCGAGGGAAGAAGGATGAGTTGGCACAAGGCACACAGTTTGGTCACACTGTAGTCATGCTTGGAGTGTCTAATTAAGCATCAAGTGTGTGCCTCCTGGCAATGGCTGCGAAGAGGGTCAGGACAGAACCACGCACCCCCGACATCCAAGAGGAACTGAGACAGTAGAATATGGAGGCTCCACAGAGCCACATGTCACCAAGGGCTTCTCAAGGGGGGCCCAGCTATTAACAACACTGGGGCAGGGCCGCTGGAGTTGATGCCAGCAGAAACGCTGGAGGTCAAGGGCAGCAGGGATCCCCCCGCCCAGGGCATGCTCCCCAACACACCAGCTCCAGCCCCTGCTTTCCCAATGCTTCATGTTGAATGATAATGTTAAGCCTGAATCTTCAGCCTATCTGATTCTTTCTTCCCCTTCAACTCCCGTGGAACCGGCACTGTGGTCGTTGTCCGGGTCCTAGAAGTCTCCTCACAGGCTATGCTTGTGGCCCCACCTCTCTGCTGAGAAGCTGTTCTTCTTGCACTGTGACTGTGTGATCCTCCCGTTCCCGCTGTGGCCGTGGAGGTAGGTCCAAACGGTACTCAGAAGTCTGGCCAATCTATACTTTCTGCTGGGAGTTTTCAAATTGGAGCTGGAGAGGAGGACCCTCTTTGTTCTTGGGTCAATGGCAGGATGTGAGCTTGAGGTAGCCCAGTGGTGAGGTTTCTCACCTCATGGAGGATGCCAGCCTCCAGCAGGAAAGGCTGAAGCCGCCCCATGAAGAAAAGAGAGATGAAAGAAAGAACCCATGCCCACAAGCAGTCTTCCTGGTTTCCGGCTGTCCCCAAGGCCACTAATTGTATGTCATGGTCCCCTCTTGGAATCCTCATGGGCCCTTCATTTTCCCCTTTTAGGGCACTTTTCACACTCTTCTGGATTTTATAGCTATCCTGAGAGTTTTCTCGAAATCTTTACCAAGTCAAGAGTACCAGGAAGACAAGGTCTGTGCCTTCCTTCTCTGATTTCATTCAACACACATCACTCAGCACGTTCTGCATGATTGGCCCTCTACTTTGTGCTAGAGATAGTAAATTACTCATATATTAGATAACGAGCCAGGCACTATTCTGAGAATTTCATGCACGATTAGCTCATAGCATTCTCACAAGAATTCTACAAAGTAGGTATTGTCATGCTCACTTTACAGTTGAAGGAACAGAGGAGGCCCAGAGAAGTGAAGCAACTTGCCTGAGGTCACACAGCTAGCAAATGGCAGAGCTGGGATACAAACCCAGGCAGTCTGGCCCTGGGAGCAGTGCTCTTAAGCACTCTGCCAGGCTGCCTTGAAGCTCTCTTCCCTTTCAGCATTCTCTTCCCAGGTGATCCTACCTGCACCTTTGTATCTTTTCTCTCTCATCCACTCATATCACACAGTTTTATTGATGCCTGCTGTGGGCCAGGCACTGATGGTGATTCAGCAGTGTAGTGGGCTGAATGACTGCCCCAAAGATATGTCCACAGCCTAATCCCTACAACCTATGAATATCCACTTATATCACAAAAGATATGATGAAATTAAGGATCTTGAGAGGAGGGACCTAGGCTGAATTATCCAGGTGAGTCCAATGTAATCACAAGGGTCCTTATAAGAAGAAGGCAGGGTGATCAGAGTCAGAGAAAGAGATGTGATGACAGAGTCAGAGACTGGAGTGATGCAGCCACAAGCCAAGGAATTCTGGAAGCCACCGGAAGCTAAAGGAGGTAATAAACAGAGTCTTCCCTACAGCCTCTAGAGGGAGTGTGGCCCTGATGATGCCTTGATTTTGGCCCAGTGATACTGATTTCAGACTTCTAGCGTCTGGAACTATGAGAGAATACATTTCTGTTGTTTTAAGCCATCCAGTCTAGGATCATTTGTTATGGCAGCCCTAGAAAATTAATTTAAACAGTGAACAAGATAAATGTGATTTCTGCTCTCATGGAATGGGCAAGACAGATACTGATTTTTAAAAATTAGAAGGTCACTGAGTGTTCCAAATGGGAAGTACAGGGTACAATGAGAGCTTCTCTATCAGCAGCCCACAGTCACAGCCTTCCCGCCCCATCATGCATGTGAAGGGGACAAAGGAATGAGACTGATGACTGAGGGCTGGGAGAGAGATTTAGTACACTGAACAAGCATGGCAGGAGAGCATTTTGAAGACTGCCACTGAAAATATGAAATTCATTATGGGATTGCTTTATGAGACTAAAAATGAAAGGATCTAATCCTCATCCTTGCTGCTTTCAGCATTTTCATAAAAGCCACGCAGAGGCTCTTGTAGCCCATGGCCCTTTGTTAAGACCCACACACAGGTTACCGTGGAGGCAGTCCTGTAGCCACCTGTGCTGGGGTGACAAGTAGGTCACCTCCATTCAATTGCCAGTGACGGACTAGGACACTGTTTGGAGAAAGACTCTGAGGCCATTGCCAGGCTCAGTGAGAACAAGCATCACGCTTGATTAACAAGCCCTGCCACGAGCTGCATCTAGTGGGAGGGGAGCATGGACATCCTGTATTTCTGACCATCCTCTAGAGCACTGTTCTCAACCTTTAGCACACATCAGAATCCCCTGGGGGGCTTGTTAAAACCCACACTGCTGAGCCCCACCTCAAGAATCTCTGATATGTTAAATTTGGGGCGAAGCCTGCAAATGTACATGACTCACAAGTGCTCAGATGTTGCTCTGCTGCTGGTCCAGGTACCGCATTTAGCAAACCACCACTTCAGAGCACTTCTCAAACTTCTCCACGCGCCCCGATCACCTGGAGTCTTTGGAAAAAGGCAGATGCTGAGTCAGCAGGTGTGAGGTGAAGCCCAAGATTCCGTATTTCTTGTAAGTTCCCAGGCAATGCCCGTGCTGCCCCCTGGACTACATCCACCATGGGTGGAAGGAGCTAGAAAAACAGTTCTCCTCTATGGTGGCATGGCACACAAGCGTGCCAAGGACAAGTGTGAGGTGTCACAAAGACTTTAGAACTAATTGCTTTGTCTACAAGCAACCTTGGGAAGACTCATTGTTTTCTCTATTTAAAAAGCCTGTCTTTTACTTGCATGCTTGTATATTATGAAAGATGCAGGAATTTCCTGGTGGTCCAGTGGTTAGGACTCCACGCTCTCACCACTAAGGGCCTGGGTTCAATGCCTGGTGGGGGAACTACAACCCCACAAGCTGCATGCGGCGACCAAAAAAAAAAAAAAAAAAAAACAAAGAAGAAGAAAGATGCAATTACAGCAAATCTACCAGGAATTGTATGTAGACTCAGAGACCATCCCATCTCCCTCTCCCCAACCCCTCTCTCTCCATTAAAATTCCATTTATTTATACAGATATACAGGGAGTTGTGAGGGGACCCAGAGGACCCTACTCCACCCTTCCGGCCCCAGGGAAGTGCAAAAGAAGGCCATCTTTCCCCATGGGTGACCCTGCAGGGGGTTGGGGAGGCTGCCCTTGGAGGAGTGTTGGGGGAGGTAAGAATGGGTGCCCCCCCAAAGTCATCACCTGCTCCCCAGGGGGTTACTGGCCCTGGAGGTGTTGGGAAGGCTCTGGAAAGCTGTGTTGAGGGAACTGGAGGGGAACGTGGCGGGCCAGGCTGGGCATTCCCCCTGAGGATAGCCCAGGCTCCAGCTGGCTCCATGCTCACCGGAGGCTGCAGATGAAGGGGTGGGGGTTCAAAGAGAGAACCTGGCACTTTCTGGTGTCTTGGAAAAGCTGATCCCCAAGGACACCCAGCCCAGGTTGCACTGGGCCCGAGCCCAGTGTAGCTGTCCAGAGCGCACGGTGAGCCTCTGAAGGTCATCTCTCATGGACGGCAGCAGAGAAAGGCTAAGACCACTGGGCTGGAGTGTTAGGATGCAGTCCTTTGGAGAGGACATCCCACTTCTTGCCCCTAAGCTGAATTATAAGGACAACATGAAGGGTGAGGAAAGAGATAGTTCTGGAAATAGAAGGGTGAGAGGGAACACAGCAGGGTGACCAATCCATCGTCCTGCTTTGCCCAGACTGAGGGGTTGCTCAGGATGCAGGAATTTCAGTGCAAAAATCCAGACAGTCACAGGCACACAGGGATGGTCGGTCACCCAAGCACCCAGCCTCTTTCTTCAGGCCTCCTCACGTTTCACGTTCGGGCACTACATAATTCCCTGCCCCTCCCCAAACGCACCAGAGTCTCTGGAAAGTTCATGGTACACACACAGTTCGGGAACAGCATCACTGCTAACAGAAACTTAACCATTCTTATTGCAATTGTGGGCACTTTTAGAGACACACAGTACAACCTACAGTTCCTCCAGCTTTCTAGATCTCCCAAAGGAAGGGGCAAAGAATGGAAGAGAAGGGGAGAGGAGAAAAGGGGGAAGGGTGAGGAGACGAAGAGGAACTCTGATGTGGGCAGAGGACATGCAACTGAATAGGAAGTTGTGTTCCCAGAAGAGAGAGAAGATCCCACACGGTTTCCTTTTCCTTCCCATGGATTCTCTTGTGGCTCGGTGTGGAGGCTTTTTTTTTCCTCTGCTCCCTACCTTGCTTGGTATAGTGGGCCTATAAAGTGAGCCTGAGGCCGCCTTCCTCTAGGTTCTGGTTCATCATATAAGGAAGCCATGATATTTGTAGATGAGGATGGTTGGACAGACAAGGGAAAAGCCCTCACCCTGTGTCTGCTGACCTGCGGTCACCTATGGGAGTGCAATGTCCACACATCCTCTAAAGATAATTGACAAGCCCTGATCATACTTGTATGTTTCAGGAATCCTAGGCTTGGGTTTTTCCCACACAAATTCATCAGCAAAGGGAAAGAGCAGAATTGGGGTCCTTTTTGGGGGGTGGTTATCTCCTTCTTGGGCTGCAGAGAAGATATAAAACTAAATTCAAACCACTCATGTTTAGAATCCTGATGTTTTAAAATCCCAAGGTAATACCATGGTCTGCAACTCGCCCAGAAACAGTAGAAAAATCTTTGGTCAGCAGTTGAATGGATTGCAGTGTGTGTTGAGAGACATGAAAACTCTCAGTTATGTGTTATAGATATGAATTTCAGAAACAATGACATGTTTAAATATGAAACTTCATTTTTCTAAAGCTTAACTTACCTCTCAGGCCTCCTTTTTCTACTAAAGACAAAAAACTTAACCTTACCAATTCAAAGTAAATGCTATCATTTCTGGATTTTGGGTCTTTTTTTTTTTAATGCCTCTTTCAAGTAAATACTTAAGCAATCCAGGATACTTTCTCTCCCCTTTCTGATTTCCTTCCTCATGTCAGGTGGGCAGGGGGTGATTTCATAGGGTCCAGATATCTGTGATCTGCTGCTTGTCTTTGATCAGTTTTAGCCCAAAATTGGCATCTACTGGCCATGTAACTCATCCTGTCTGTTCTTTGCAGTCCTTTGGCAAAGACACCCCACTTCTTCCCCCTAAGCTGAATTACAAGGATAACACGAAGGGTGATGAAAGAGTCAGCGCTGTAGAGAGAAGAGCAAGAGGAAACACAGTAGGGTCACTAATCAACCTGGTTTGCCCAGACTGATTAGATATTGCTGCATCCACCACTGAAACGTCCAAATCCTCCTTTACTCTTTATTCCCATGGACCCTACAGATGGTTCTATATCATCCATCCTCTCTCTGACCACGCAGCTTCCTCAAGTCCACTAGCCTACATCAGAGCCCCATCCCAAAGTAACAGGAGCCAGGAGAGTATGTCAGGCAGTCTCTTCCTAACCATTCCATACTGCCCTTGCTGTCGGCAAGGTGGGGTGGGATGGAGGTATATTTCTCTACTGGCCCCAGGATATCTCCTGATCAGAGAATGCCTCTGTCCTCAGATGGCAAAGAAAGAACCAGTGTGGCCCCAAAGGAAAAGAGGAAAAGGAGCAAGTTGCTTAGCTTGTATCTGGTCTGGGCAAAAAGAGCCTGCATCATCCAGACCATCCACCAGGGGAGGACTGATCACACAGGGATCCAGGGCCAGAGGCCGGGTTACTAATGTGTTTTTGGACATGATTTCAGCTTCAAGAATCTACAGCAGTAAGAGGAAATGGCTTGAAACTTAGTAGATTTGGGGCTCTGCCCAAACCGTTTATAACATCTAGGGACCAATTGAGCTTTCTTTTTCCCTTGCTATCAATTAGTTATCTCTATTATTTCTCCCTATCTTTCCAGTAATGTTTTTGGCATTAGCTCATCTCAGTTATGTTGGCATTTCAAGGAAGCACTTTTTCCCATAAGGGAGAAGTTGATGTAAGCTGATCTTTACACATACTCAGGAGGCTTGATTACTGAAGCCCCCAAAGAATCTCATTATCAAATGTTTTAATGATGACAATCCTAGCATGTGGTCCTTCCCATTAGTTTAGAACTATAAAACTGTTTTTCTTGAAGACATCTTTTCTTAGTTCAACAGACGAAACTTTTAAATCAAATACATACCTACCTTAGTAAATGGATAACTTTTTTTGTGATATGGGAAATATAATGGTGAACTACTATAGCAATAGCTGAAGGAAGCACATGTTCAAAATTCTCCCAACAACAATTTAGCCATATGTACAAAGAAGTCTTAAAATGTGTTTATTCATATTCTTTGTTTCAACTGCACTTCTAGGAATTTATAGTAAGAAATAATTAAAGATATATGCACAGGGACTTCCCTGGTGGTGCAGTGGTTAAGAATCCGCCTGCCAGTGCAGGGGACATGGGTTTGAGCCCTGGTCTGGGAAGATCCTACATGCTGTGGAACAACTAAGCCCGTATGCCACAACTACTGAGCCTGTGCTCTAGAGCCCTCAAGCCACAGCTATTGAACCTGCATGCTGCAACTATTGAAGCCCACACACCTAGAGCCCATGCTCTGCACCAAGAGAAGCCACTGCAATGAGAAGCCTGCACACCACATAAATAAATACATAAATAAATATTTTTTAAAAAGATATAGGCACAGAGACTGAATTTCCACTTAGAATGTAGAAAGGTACGCAAGAACGTCACTTCCTCCCCAACAATGAGAAAAAAACTGGGTAATTTATAAAAACATAACATTTCTTGAGCTCCAAAAAAATTTTAAGTCACAGGGAAAGTAAGTAAAAATGAGTTCCAGAGTCACCAAACCTTCTGAGAAGAGATGAGACACACGATCTATTTCATCTTTGGCAGAGCAGAGGGAAAAAGGAGTCTGCCACACAAATGGTATCAGCTAACATTTTAATGAAATCTTAAAGGCCAAGTATGGGTTAACACATCAGTTTGGAATAGCTAAGGACCACAGACATAAACAGATCTCACACTTCCACAAACGTTCACTGGGTGTTCAGTGGAAAGACTGAAGGGGCGACTTCCCTGGTGGTCCGGTGGTAAAGAATCCGCCTTCCAATGCAGGGGACGCAGGTTTGATCCCTGGTCAGGGAACTAAAGATCCCACATGCTGTGGGGCAACTAAGCCCACTCACCACAACTACTGAGCAACTAGAGAGCCTGCAGGCTGCAAACTACAGAGCCCGCACGCCACAACTACAGAGCCCACGCACCCTGGAGCCTGCGCACCGCAACTAGAGAAAAGAAAACCCGCACACCACAACTAGAGAGAAGCCCATGTGCGCAAGGAAGAGCCCGCGCTCTGCAACTTAGACCCAATGCAGGAGGTGGGGTGGGGGGCGAATTGAAGAAAGTAAGGCAGGAGATGGAAAGAACTCCCCTCAGTGACAGAGGCATGCAGGAGGTGATTGCTGATGCTGGGGGACCAGTACACAATCCCACCTATTCCACTGAACATTTTTTTTTTATATACAGCAAAAGCTTTAAGTGACTGGGGGAATGGCGGCAAATCCTTCTGCTCGCAAGTTCCAAGCAGAAATGTATTGCCTCAGGAGGGCAGGTAGATGCAAAAACCTTCTGACCCTGAAGGAAGGACAGGAATCCATCTTGGGCTCAGGAACCTTCAAGGATCCCAAGCAAAGATCCACATCATCTGGGAGAGGGAAAGGGAAGTTTCATACTAGATCAACCATGAAAACAAGGCAGAATTTGGGTGTCATAGGGAAGAAGGGCAAGAACATTGAGAAAATCCTACCCTTGAGGCCCAAGTATAGCAGGGCTTGCCTAAGAAGAGGGCTGGACCAGGACAATAGAAAACGTTTCCATCCCCTACCATGAGCCTAGCATTGGAGTAACAAGCAGTAGCAGTTTAGCAAGAGTGGAGAGGTAGTCAGCCTCTGTAGGGCGGGTGTGTAAGAACTAGTAATTCCCCTAAGGGTGGGTAATAGAAACACTGAGAAAAACCCATGAGCACCCCAGTTCCATTTTAAGAACAAGGTAACAGCAGCCAAGATCTGGAGAAATTTGAAGCCTGTAGCACATTTAGGTAAAGATAGCAACAACAAAACAACCCAAACCTTGCTACACTCCTGACTAGATTGACTCAGGCCCCAGTGGCCTAACAGAAGAAGAGGTGTACTCATTGCCAGGCTAAATACCATTTACCTCTGTTTCTAATGTTCTTCTAACCATGATGCCCAGGATTCAATAAAAAATTATAAGAAACACAAATAAGCAAGTTAAAAAAAAAAAAACAGTGTCAAGTGATGACATAGTCAACAGAACCAGACTCAGAGGTAACCCATTTGTTGGTATTTTTAAACAGAGACTTTAAAATAAATATTAAAATATCTTAAAGGTAGAGGAGTATGATATTAGATGGAAAGTTGGATATATGCACATAAATTGAGTGGAAAAATAGTAAAAATTAAGGTAAACATAAAATACATTATTTTCACATTTAATTCCTTTATTTTAAAAAAAATTATTACAGTACAGTTGATTTACAGCGTTGTGCTAGTTTCAGGTATACAGCAAAGTGTACTTTTTAAAATTTCCTTGAGACGGCCTTTTTGAACTATGGGTTACTCAGAAGTGTGTTGTTTAGTTTTCAAATGTTGGGAGGTTTTTCTGTTATCTTTCTGTTATTTATCTCTAATTTGATTCCATTGTGACTGGAGAACACAGTCTGCATTATTTCAGTTCTTTCAAATTTGTTGAGGTTTGTTTTATGGCCCAAGATATGGCCTATCTTGATAAATGTTTTGTGGGCCTTTGAAAATAATATGTATTATACTCTTTTGGGGTGGAGTGTTCTATAAATGTCAATTAAATCCTGTTAGCTGATGATATTCTTGATTTCTTCTATACTCCTGCTTATTTTCTGTCTAGTTGTTCCATCAATTGTTGATAGAGGGGTGTTGAAGTCATCAAATATATCTATGGATTTGACTATTTCTCCTTTTTTTTTTTTTTTTGCTTCACATATTTTTACAGCTCTGTTTTTTTCATGCCTTTACATTTTGGATTCCTGTGTCTTTTTGGTGGATTGATCTTTTTGTCATTATACAAGGTTTCTATCATTCTCTGGCAATTTTCTTTGCTCTGAAGTCTACTTTATCTGATATTAATATAGCTACACCTGATTTCTTTTTTTCTTCCTTTTACTTTCAATCTACCTCTATCATTATAAAGTGAGGTTCTTACAGACACTATATAATTGGGTCACATTTTTTAACCCACGTTGAAAATCTGTGTTTTTAACCAGTGGATTTAAATCATTTACATTTAATGTAATTATTGCTACGTTAGCACCTAAGTTGGCCATTTTATTTTTTGTTTTCTGCTTATCCTCTATATTTTTCTTTTCTCTGTTTTCTTTTTCTTGCATTCCTGTGGGAATTCCATTTTGATTTATCTATCGTGTTTTTGACTGTATCTGTTTGTATAAGCACTTTTTAGTATTCTCTCTAGATATATCATTATATATATCTTACTTATTACAGTCTACTGGTGTCATTATGAAACCAGTTTGAGTGACGTGTAGAAACTGTACCTCCACTGACATCCCTTTACTTTCCCCATTTATGATAAAATTGTCTTAAACAGTTCCTTACACACAATTAGAAACACATCAGACAGTGTTCTAATTTTTGCTCCAGCTGCCAAACATAATTTGGAAAACTCAAGAAGAGAAAAAAGCCTATTTTATTTACTCATATTTTTACTTTTTTCCTTTCTGATGTTCCAAGTTTTCTTTTCTTTTTTTAAAATCATTTCCTTTCAGTTGAAAGAACTTTCTTCAGCCTTTCTTTTAGGGTAGGTCTGCTGGTGAAAAATTCTTCATTTTCTTTTCTCTGAGAATATTTTGGTTTTGCTTTTATTCCTGAAGGATATTTTCATTGGGTAGAGGATTCTGAGTTGACAGTTCTTTTGTTTCGGCACTTGAGAAACATTGTGCCAGTTCCTTCTAACTCCAAAGATTCTGATGAGAAATCCCTCATTCCAATTGTTTTCTCCCTGTAAACAAAGTGTCATTTTTCTCTTACTGCTTTGAAGGTTTTTTCATTGCCTTTGTTTTGCAGAAGTTTAATTGTAATGTGTCTTGGCATTGATTTTCTTTGGGTTTATGCTTTTGTAGTTTGTTCAGTTTCTTAAATCTGTATATGTCTTTGCCAAATTTGGGGAGTTTTCAACCATTATTCTTTAAGTACTTTTTCAGCTCTGTTCTCTTTTTTTTCTCTCCTCCAGGACTCTTATTACATTAATGATAAATATTTTGTTATAGTTTCACAGGTTTCTGAGGCTCTACTCATTTTTGTACTATATTTTCTTTTTAGTTGTACAGATTGAGTAACATCTATTAGTCTATCTTACAGTTCACTGAGTCTTTCCTCTGTCTCCTCCTTTTGTTGGTGAACCCATCCAGTAAGCTTTCTATTTCAGTTGTGATTCACAGTTATAAAGTTTATGTTTTGTTCTTCTTTACATCTTCTACACCTTTGTTGAGACTTTCTATTTCTTTGCTGAGAGTTTTAATTTTTTTCACTCTTTTCAAGTGTAATTGCTCCTTGAAATATTTTTATTACAGCCACCTTTAAATCTTTGTCAGATAATTCTCACAGCTACATCATCTTGGAATTGGCGCTTCTTTTTTAATTTTAATTTTAATTTTTTATTTTTTGGCTGCACCACTCAGCATGCAGGATCCCAACCAGGAACTGAAACTGCGTCCCCTGCATTGGAAGCACAGAGTCTCAACCACTGGACCACCAGGGAACCCTGGAGTTGGCGTCTCTTGATTATCTTTTTCATTCAGTTTGAGATCGTCCTGATTTTTTGTATATGTAATTTTCTATTGAAATTTGGAGAATTTCATATTGTGTTATAATTCTTTGGATCTAATTTATTTAAACCTTATCTGGCTTTCTCTGACACCACTCTGGTAGAGGGAGGATAACACATCTTCATTGCTGATAAGTGTGGTTAGAAATCCGGCTTTCCCACTTGACCTCTGTTGACAATCAAGAAGAGGCACCCCATTACTGTTGAGTGGTGAGTAGGATTTCTGACTCCCCATTAGGCCTCCATTGATAACTTCCTGCCTTGAAGGGGTAGGAGTTCTCTGTTACTGCTCCCCAAATAACCTTGACTGAAACCATGAAGTGTAGGGCTCGTTACCAGCCATCAGGGGTGAACATTGCTCCCTACTTAGTCTTCTCTGACATCATCTTCATGTGAGTTTTGGGTCACCTTGTAACAATCTGCAAGGATGGAAATCTAGGCTAGCCATTCTGTCTTTGTTGGTACGAGTCAGGGTGGGGGTCATAGTTTTTTCTGTGGTGTTTGCCTGGAACAGAGCAGTACTGTCTAAAAATTTCTGTCTTGCTAGGCTGCCCCTTTCCTAGTCCTTTGGCTAGAGACAGGATGCTTTTATTGGGGCTTTTTTTTCTTGGTATACACTCATTACGGTTTCTCTGTTACTGACTTCTTCAGCTCCAAGTCTGGGACATGAGAGGGAAAAGAAAACCCAGAGAACTCAGTACCATGTTGTACTTCAGGTCCTGAGGTCCATACATAGTTTGCATTCTTCTCCACATTTCAGAGTCTTCTTACATTTCTTTTATATATAATTTCTGGGGCTTTTATATGTATTTAGCAGAAGAAAGAGGATAAAGTATGTCTACTTCATATTTTCAGAAGTGGAAGTCCTCCAAAAATATTTAAAGAATTGAAATTATACAAAGTATGTTCTCTTGTTACAAAAGAATTAAACTAGAAACGAACAACAGAAAGATATCTAGAATATCCCCAAATATTTGGAAATTAAGAAATACACTTCTAGGGGCTTTCTAGGTGGCACAGTGGTTAAGAATCTGCCTGCCAATGCAGGGGACACTGGTTTGATCCCTGCTTCAGGAAGATCCCACATGCCACAGAGCAACTAAGCCCACGTGCCACAACTATTGAGCCTGTGTGCTGCAACTACTGAAGCCCGCATGCCTAGAGCCCCTGCTCCACAACAAGAGAAGCCACTGCAATGAGGAGCCCACGCACCACAATGAAGAGTAGCCCCAACTTGCCACAACTAGAGAAAGCCCACTCGCAGCAACGAAGACCCAACATAGCAAATAAATAAATTAATTAATTAAAAAATACACTTCTAAATAACTTATGAACAATAGAGAAGTTACAGGTAGAATTTTAAAAATTGAGTTGAATAAAAATAAAACATAAATAGTCAGAATGTGTTGGGTACAGCTAAAGTGGTGCTGAGAGGGAAATTTATAGTACTAAATGAATAAGAAAAGAGGAAGAGTCTCCAATCATCTAAATTCTACTTCAAAAAACTAGAAAGAGTAGAGGAAATTAAACACATGACAAGCAAAATGAAGAAAATAATAAAGATAAGAACAGAAATAAATGAAACAGAAAATAAACAATACAAAAATCAATAAAACTAAATTGTTTCTTTGAAAAGATCAATAAAACTGATAAATCTCTAGCAAGCCTGTTCAAAAAAGAAAAGACACAAATTTTCAACATCAGAAAATACACTAGTATTATAACTACAGCTTCTAAAGATATTTAACAGATATTAAGGCTATAATATGAACTTTGGGCCAATAAATTTAGTAAGTTAGATGAAATTTAGTAACTTAAATATTCTTTGAAAATCACAAACCACTAAAGTTAGTCAAGAAGAAATAGATCACCTGAATGTCCTTATGGCTATTAAAGAAATAAAATTTGTAGTAAAAACATTACCACAAACAAAACCCCAGCCCCAGGTTAAAAATCTCCCCAATGAAAACTATTGACTCAAGGGGCAGGAATAATTAACTCAGTTTATAAGGCCAGCTTTACCCTGATACCAAACCAAAGACGTTTCAAGAAAAGAAAACTACAAAACAATATCCCCCTTCAATATAGATGTAAAAATCCTTAACAAGACATTAGCACATTTAATTTAACAATATATAAAAGAATAATATGTCATACCAAAGTAGAATTTAATCCAAGAACATAAGTTTGGTTCAAAATTCAAAGACCAATGGGTACAGAAGATGTGGTACATATGTACAATGGAATACTACTCAGCCATAAAAAAGAGTGAAATAATGCCACTTGCAGCAACATGGATGCAACTAGAGATTATCATACTAAGTGAAGTAAGTCAGAAAGAGAAAGACAGATACCATATGGTATCACTTATATATGTAATCTAAATATGACACAAATGAGCCTATCTATGAAACAGAAACAGACCCATGGACATAGGGAACAGACTTGTGGTTGCCAAGGAGGAGGAAGTTGGGGAAAGGATGGAGTGGGAGGTTGGGGTTAGCAGATTCAAACTATTATATACAGAATGGATAAACAACAAGGTCCTACTGTATAGCACAGGGAACTATATTCAATATCCTATGATAAACCATAATGGAAAAGAATATATACATATAAAAAGAATATATATATGTATAACTGAATCACTTTGCTGTACAGCAGGAGTTAACACAACATTGTAAATCAACTACACTTCAGTTAAAAAATCCAAAGACCAATAAGGCAATTCACTATAACAACAGATGAATTTTTTAAACTTTTTAAATTATCTCACTCCATGCAGCAAAAATATTTGACAAGATTCAGCACTCATTCATATTAAAAACCCTCAGGAAACAAGAATAGAAGACAAATTCCTAAAATTGATAAAGAGTGTCTATAAAAAACCTCAGCCAGTAGACCTTCTTTAAAAAAAAATTGCTCTATCATACTCAAATGATGAAAGAGTTTGTTTTTTTCCCTATGATCTGGAATAAGACAGGAATGTCCATTCACCTTTTTTATTCAACATTGTACTGGAAGTCCTAGCTACAAATATAACAGAAGTAAGAGGATACTTACTCTCAAATCAGAAGAGATTTGAAAGGAAGAATAAATCTTCATTCATAGAAGACATGATTGAATCTGTAAAATATTTCAAACAATCTACTACAAAGCTTCTAGAACTAATTAGTGAGTTTATCAAAGTCATAAGATAGAGGGTCCATTTACAAAAATCTATTTCTATATGTTGGCAATGAACAATTGTAATTGTAACCTTAAAAGATGCATTACCTTTTACAATGCCACCAAAATACATACAAGATCTGTATCCTGAAAATAAATCTTCCTTGTAGTATTGTTTTTAGTAGATATGAACCTCAAACTAGATACATGCCAATAATAGAGGTCTGGATAAATTATATATGGTTGTTCCAAACAAAGGAATGCTATTCAATTACTAAAAAAAGACATTGTAGATTATTATTTATCAAATGTATTTTAAAGATCTTGTTTTTAAAAGTTAAAAAATAATATATGCAGTGAAATGTTGTTTAAAACTATCTTATACATAGTGCATGATAATGAGCTGCAATAGCTAAACAACCAAATTTACATAACTTCCTCTGAATGATAGGATTATGAGTGTTCTAAACTTTTTCATTTATTTGCTTATCTGCTTTTCCTCATTTTTATACATGAATATGTATAGCTAGCATCATAAAAAATAAATAATACTTTTATACATTAAATTTGGT
This sequence comes from Hippopotamus amphibius kiboko, assembly GCF_030028045.1. Lineage (NCBI taxonomy): Eukaryota > Metazoa > Chordata > Mammalia > Artiodactyla > Hippopotamidae > Hippopotamus > Hippopotamus amphibius. The sequence goes on along the minus strand of NC_080203.1, from coordinate 14,842,127 downwards.
CTCTATCAGCTCTCTTGTCTGGTTGAAAAGGAATATTACAGAATAACATACATGTATCATCTTTCTAAATTTCTCTTCATCTTTTCCACCTTCATCTGAGTAGCTCTCTAAATAAATTTGGTCCCAATCTTGTCACGTGAGTATAGTGAGATTTGGTTGGTTCAATTTGACCTTCAGATTTTCAACATTCTAGAATGTCAATTACATTTCCTATTTCCCCAAAATACTTTGAGATACACTGATATTTTAACATTCATATACAATTCTGCCTCTGCCTTTTTGAATTTCCTTTACTTTACCCTTAGTGCAGTTGGTATGACAATATAAAACATCATTAATTCCAAGATTACTTTTAATCAAACAATAGTTTAAATGATCATATTTCTATTTGCATTCTAAAATATCATTTAAGTATTCACATCATGTATATATTTAATTCAGATACTGCTGAGAAACATAATTTCTGTTTTACTTGTACTGTCTGCATTGGGAAAGAAATCACTAATTTACATCTTGAAATTATTATGTTAAAATGTTCCTGAGCAGAAATCAGATCCTGAATTGTCAACAAAGTCTTTCGCCTGATATTTTTTCTAAAAGTCACCTATTCTACCCTCTCTATTAAAGGATTATGGAAATCAATACACACTGGTCAGTCACTGGATTTGAAAGAGAAAACTGGCCCAGGGCTCTAGCATATGATTATAGAATTGAGTGAAAAACACTGGTAACTGAGTTAATTATGACACATCTGCAGCATATAGCACGGCATTTAGGAGAACAGGCTCTGGAGTGAGACTGCTTGGGTTCCAAATCCTGGCTCACCAGCCAGACAACTTGAGCAACTTAATCTCTCTTGGCCTCCATTTCCTTCTTTGTAAAATAGGGGTAATGCAGTACCTTCCTTAGAGGGATGATTTGAACATCAAGTCACTACATATAAAGCGCTTAGAATAGTGCCTGGAATGTTGTAAGGACTCAATAAATATTACCTATTATTATTTGATGAACTGGTGGCTTGGAGTGAAGTCGGTTCAGGATACAGATGGAATGAACAGTGCATTAAGGGGCCCTAATGAATCTAATGGCAGCTATGTGACTGGCAAAATATACCAACATTTACCTACTGAGTACTGAATTCCATATACCTGTGCTAATTGCTACCTCACAGCATTATCTGGTTTAATGTAATTCTACCAGACAAGTATTAGCATCTCCATTTCATTTCATAACACAGTGGTAAAAGTTCAGACTGAGAATCAGATTGCCAGGGTTTTAATCATGGTGCTACTATTCACTAGCTACGTGATCTGGGGCAGATCACCTAAACATTCAAAGCTTCAGTGTCCTCATATCTAAAGTGGGGAACACTTTAAGCAAAAGGCTTACATCATACAGTTACTGTGAGGATTAAATGAGTTACTACATATTAAGGTCTTAGCACAATGTCTGGCCCATAAGTGATCGAGACTGCTTAGCTGTTATTATTGCTACTAGAACAGATGATCATAAATATCTAGTCCCAGGTCATGAAGCTGTCTAATTCTCCATTTCACATTCTTTGCATGGTTCTGTGCTGCTTGTGACAGCAGTTCAATTCTCCTTTCTTAGTTTCAGTGAAGATCCTCATCTTTAAAGTAAGCGTTGCGATCTCCTGTTATACTATAAAGCTGTCTTGCTGCTCTAAAAAAACAATGATTTCTGGGTGGATTTATATAGTCTAAGTCATAAGTTGAACAAAGAGCAGGAGTGCATTCTTTCCTGCATAGCACCTCGCATGACAACACAGATACAAGGCTGAAAGGGGGATACCAGTAAAGATGGCACTGTGTGACCTAAGGCACAGGTATCTGCATGATTTGTGTATTATTTTGAGTTTTTCTAGTGGTTATAAGAGTATATGGCATATATGATCTGATACACTCGCAAACCTTACTGAGAAGCATTGGGAATGTGCTTCTATCCAAGCCAAAGATAAGATAAATTTGGTTCTTGGCCTTCCTCTGTATAAGGATGGCAAAGTTCACATCTAAAGAGAAAAAGGCAAGCATCAAAATCTACACTCATGAGGAAATCTTTGTATAAAGATGATTGAGGAACTTGTCTAAGTCCATTAGGTCTGTTATAACAAAAATACCATAGACTGGGTGGCTTAACAACAAGCATTTAACTCTCACAGTTATGGAGTGTGGGAAGTCCAAGATCAAGGCACTGATAGATCAGTGTCTGGCGAACACTCACTTCTCAATTCATAGAAGACCATTATCTCCATGTGTCCTCACATGGTGGAAGGGGAGAACTCTGATCTCACCAACCACTTATAAGGGCACTAATCCCATTTATGAGTGCTCCACCCTCATGACTTAATCACCTTCTAAAGTCCATGCTTCCAAACATTGTCACATTGGAGATTTAATTTCAACATGAGAATTTTAGGGGGACACAAACACTCAAGTCTTTAGCAAAGCTCCAAGCAACAGTCTCCTCTGGACAGCCTCAAATACCCTTGTAAGATATAGCCTCTGAGTTTGACAGCCAAAGCATTTTCAATGGAAAAAAAGAGGTTCCTTTCAATAAATGAGCCTGGGGAAACTGGATGTTTACATGTAAAAGAATGAAAGTTGATCTCTATCTTACAGTATTCACAAAAATTAACTCGAAATGGATGAAAGACTTAACTATGAGAACTGAAACCATGAAACACCTAGAATAAAACAGAAAAAAGCTGTCTGGCATGGGACATAGTAGTGGTTTTTTGGAAATCACACCTAAAGCACAAGCAACAAAATAAAAAATAAACAAGTAGGACTATATCATATATGATATTTTCTGTACAGCAAAAGAAACCATCAACAAAGTGAAATGCAGAAAAGTATTTGCAAATTATATCTGATAAGGGGTTAATATACAAAGTATATAAAGAGTAAATACAACTCAAAAGCCAAAAACAAAAACAAAAAAACCACCCAAATAATCTTTACTTCATTCTGAACCTTGTACCATTTATACTGCATTTGAATTGTCCTCTATGGAAGAATGCAATGGAATTAGTCTATATTTATGTTTGGGGAAATTTCTTTGAAGCAAATTATACACCTAGAGTATAGCTTCAAATAAGTAGGACTAAGTACTGTAAAGCAAAAAGCATGTTAACAGGACTTTCATCATTGCAGCTTTGATCTGTGATCAACTGCACCATTAAGAGCCCTTACCAACTCGTTGGTACCTAACACATATCAAGCCAAAGGTACTCCTTGTCAATATGGTGTAGTGAGATAATAGTAAAAACAAAAACAACCTTCTCCTTCAAAGACAAAATAGATGCTAGATAAAATATGACAAAATCATTTAAAAATGCATGATCAAGATTAAAAATAGGAAGAGGAAATACCTTTGTGCCGAAAACCAACTCAAAAGTTAGAATGGCAAGCAGATGTTTACATAGAACAGCTCTTGGGGATCACAAGGACAGGTCTTAGAGTCTGTATTTTAACATCTATTCAAGGATAGCAAATAAGGACTCAGGCCCACGTAGAAAGCTAGAATTGAGCTCCCTGAATAAAGCTACCTGCTCCCTCCCCCCACCGCAATAAACATGTCTTTTATGTGAAACAGAGAATTGCAAAACTCTGCCTACCAGCCAAGGGAAGCAGCAAAGTAGCTTGTCATATTCTCTTCAGTATGGGTAAAAAAAAGAGTCAATTGCAAGAATGGGTCCCCAAATCTGGATTATCTATAGAAGTAAGACTCAAATTCACAATACCTGCATGGTACAGGAAATTGAAGCCAAGAAATAAATATAAAAATAAGTCTGAAGCAAGAAAATTCTATAGGGATCTGAAAAAAGCGACCAAATTGACCTACAGAATTGCATTTGCAACCAAAGGGTCTGGGATACCTACTGAAAATAACTTTCTCTGAAGACTAGTTCATATTTAAGAATTACGAGGAAACAAAACACCATGAGTGAGATTTTGGACCCCCTCAGAATTAGAAATAAATTCAGCATTTATAATGTGCTTAGTTTAAAATCTCTTTGAAATTGTTTTTTAAAAAAGGAAAAGGAAAAAATATAGTAAGAATAGGTGAATTTACAGATGATCCAAATAAAAACTTCCAAATTTGAAAAATGTAACCATTGAAATGTTTAAAAGTCAACACATTAAACAATATATTAGAGATCACTGAAAAGAGTTGAACTGGAAGATAAAGCTGCAGACATCACTGAAAATGCAGCACAAAGAGATAAAAAGAAAATATCAAAGTGAGGTGAAGAGACATGAAGGATAGAATGAGAATAGACAACACATGGCCATCAGGAGTTCTAGAAACTTACAAGGTAGAAGCAATCTTCAAGACAATACTTGCCCAAAATTTTAGAATTGAGAAAAGCTAGTGTCTCCGGATTCCAGTAGCAGCATACTGAATCCCTAGCAGATTAAGTTACAACAAATCACAGCGAGACACACTGTAGTGAAATTGCAGAACAATTAGCAGCCAGAGAGAAAAGACAGATTAATTGCAAAGGAAAGAATGCCACAGTATATGTCAAATATATCTCAGTAAAAGTGGAAGGAAAAAGCAAAGAATGCCACAGTGGCTGTAGATATCGAATCACCAATAAGAGATGTCAGAAAAAATAATATATTCATAGTGCTGAAGGAAAATAACAATCTAATAAGCTATACACAGCTAAGCTCTCATCCTAGAGGAGCATAAAATACTTTTATAGACATATAAATCTTAAGTTTATTACTCACAGACCATCACTAACACAACTACTAAATGACACATTATCACAAGAAGGAAATAAAACTAGAAGAAAAGTTTTAGATACAAAAAGTGTTGTAAACATATAAAGTGCAAAACAATTTGATATACCTAAATAATATTATATCCACTACTACTGTATAACACTTATATAGCACTTGCCATGAGCCAGATACTATATTTAGCACTTTACAACAATCTTTTAAGGTAGGTACTGATATAATCCTATTTTATAAATGAAAAAACTGAGACTCAGAGACAAGTGACTTGTTCACTGTCTCACAGCTAGTAATTGGCAGAGTCTGGCTACAGAATCTGTGCCCATAATCTGTTTGTTGTATTGCCTCTCCAATAAATATCAACTCCAATAAATTACTAATAAAAATGGTAGTGCTTGAAGCAAGCACGTATGCTAATAAAAATGGTAAATATATGGTGAAACTAAAAATCTAAACAGTAACATAGGAGATGGAACATGTGAGCTCATTTAGGAGGAGAGAAATATTGATTAAATTTAATCCGTATTAAGTATAAAGAGTAAAACCTTAAGGATAACCACCAAAGAATAGAAATAAAATGTGTATCAAACCAAGACGGGGGAGAAAAGGAATAAGGAATCCTTGATTACTCCAATGAGTAAGTAATGAGAAAACAAATACATGTAATTCACCACAAAGGACAATTCAAGAAGTTCCAAGAATACAATGCCATATAGACTTCTTTCTTTAACCACATTTAATACAATTAGAAGTCCATAATTATAGCAAAAATTAGACTTTAAGGAGCTTATAAATGAAGTATGGATTAAAGAAGAGATCGCAATGGATATAGTATTTGTGATAAACAACTCTGAAAGGAATACATACCAAAATTTGTGGGATTCAGTTTAAGGGGAATATTTAGCAGAAACTTTATAGTTTTAAGTACATATTTGGAAAACAGAAAAAAATGGAAATTAATGAGGTAAAAGTTCACATCAAGAGGCAAGAAACATAACAACAGAGTAACAACTACTAAAGCAGAAAGGGACAGGAACTTCCCTGGTGGCACAGTGGTTAAGAATCCACCTGCCAATGCAGGGGACACGGGTTTGAGCCCTGGTTGGAGAAGATCCCACATGCTGTGGAGCAACTAAGCCCGTGGGCCACAACTACTGAGCCTGCGCTCTAGAACCCGTGTGCCACAACCACTGAAGCCCGCATGCCTAGAGCCTGTGCTCTGCAACAAGAGAAGCCATCACGATGAGAAGCCCGTGCACCACAACAAAGAGTAACCCCCAATTGCCGCAACTAGAGAGAAAGCCCGCATGCAGCAATGAAGACCCAACACAGTCAATAAAAATAAATTAAAAAAAAAAAAAGAAAGAAGGGACAGATAACAATAAAAGTCAAAATGAAATAGTAATAAAAACAATCGAAATGACCAACAACATCAGAAGTTGGTTCTCTACACAGACAAATAAATATTGGAGGACATTACTACAGATTTTGTAGAAATTTAAAGATAAAATAATACTGTGAACAGTGTATATGCCAATAAATTTGAAAATGTAGACAAAATGAATAATTTCCTTTTAAAATGTGCTTAAACTGATCAAGAAGAATATCAGACAAAGTACTAGAGAAACTGAACAGAAGCAAAAAAAAATCTAACCACTAGGCCAAGGAATTTTCCAGACTATTTTGCAAAGGAAACCTTAAAGGAAAAAATAAAAGAGTATTCATTCATTTATTGTATATATATTTTTTAAAGATTTATTTTATTACGTATTTATCTTTGGCTGTGTTGGGTCTTCGTTATTGTACGCGGGCTTTCTCTAGTTACAGAGAGCAGGGGCTACTCTTCATTGCGGTGCACAGGCTTCTCATTGCGGTGTCTTCTCTTGTTGTGGAGCACGGGCTCTATGTGCATAGGCTTCAGTAGTTGTGGCACATCGGCTTCAGTAGTTGTGGCTCGAGGGCTCTAGAACACAGGTTCAGTAGTTGTGGCGCATGGGCTTAGTTGCTTCGTGGCATGTGGGATCTTCCTGGACCAAGGCTCGAACCCGTGTCCCCTGCACTGGCAGGCAGATTCTTAACCACTCCACCACCAGGGAAGCCCCTATTTATTATATTTTTAAACAGCTTTACTGAGGTATAAATAAAATTCAAAACACTGCATATATTTAATGTATACAATTTGATGAGTTTGAGCATAAGCATATACTTGTGAAACCATCATTACAACTGAGGTAATAAACATATATCACCTCGAAAAGTTTCCTCTTACCATCTGTTTTGTTTGTTTGTTGTTTGGTAAGAACACAGCATGAGATCTACCTTCTTAACAAATTTTCTAAGTGCACAAAACTGTTAACTCTAGGCACAGTGTTAAAGAGCAACTCTCTAGAACTTGCTCATCATACAAAACTAAAACTTTTAGCCATTGAACTAATTAGCAATTAGCAACTCCCCACTTCTCCTGCTCTCAGCCCTTGGCAACCACCATTCTACCATCTACTTTCATGAGTTTGACTAGATACCTTATATAAGTGGAATCATGCAGTATTTGTCCTTTCATGACTCTTTATTTCACTTAGAATAATATCCTGAAGGTTGGTCCACAGTTTTGCATGAGATAGATTTCTTTTCCTTTTTAAAGGCTGAATAATATTCAATTGTGTGTAATACCACATTTTCTTTATCCATTCCCATGTCAATAGACATTTTTGTTTTTTCCATCTTGGCTATTGTAAATAATGTTGCAATGAATACAGGAGTGCATATATCTCTTCAAGATCCAGATTTCATTTCTTTTTGATATGTACCCAGAAGTGGGATTACTGGATCATTCATTCCCACCAACACATTACTCCACATCCTCACCAACTTTTTAAACTTTTGTCTTTTTTTTAAACATCTGTCTTCCCTCCACACCAAAACACTCACTGTAAGCTCCACAAGTCTTCCGTCTTTTTGAAAATAGCCATTCTAACAGGTGTGAGGTGATATCTCATTGTAGTTTTGATTTGCATTTCTCTGATGATTAGTGATGTTGAGAATCTTTTTATATACACATATTGGCCATCTGTGTTTCTTCTTTGGAAAAATGTCCTTTGCCCATTTTTTAATCAGGTTATTTGCTTTTTTTTTGATGCACTTCCACTTGTCAATTTTTGCTTTTGTTGCCTGTGCTATTAATGTCATATCCAATAAATCATTCCAAGACCAATGTCAAGAGGCTTTCCCCCAAAGTTTTCTTCTAGAAGTTTTGTATTTTCTGGTCACACGTTTAAGTCTTTAATCCATTTTTAGGTGATGTTTGTGTATGGAGTAAGGGTACAACTTCAGTCTTTTGCACGAAATGCAGATATACAGTTTTCCTAACTTCCCCATTTGTTGAAAAGACTATCTTTTATCTATTGTGTATTCTTGAAGATCACTTGACCGTGCCCTTATGGGGTTAATTCAGGGCTCCCTATTGTGTTCCATTGGTCTATATGTCTGTCTTTATGCTAGTACTAAACTGTGTTAATTACTGTAACTTTGTAATATGTTTTGAAGCCAGGAAGGTATAATGTCTCCAGCTTTGTTCTTTCTCAAGATTAGTTTGTTACTTGGCATTTTCTGTGGTTCCATGTGAATTTTGTGATTGTTTTCCTCTTTCTGTAAAAAATGCCACTGGGATTTTGATGGCAATAACATATTGCTTTGAGTACTATAGACATTTTAACAATAATAAGTCCTCCAATTCATGAACATGGATGTCTTTCCATTTATTTGTGTCTTTTTAAATTTCCCTCATCAATGTTTTATAGTTTGCAGTGTACTAGTCTTTCACCTCCTTGGTGAAGGTTATTCCTAAGTATTTTATTCTTTTTGATGCTATTGTAAGTTATTTCCTTTTCAAATAATTCATTGTTAGTGTACAGAAATGCAACTGACTTTTTATATTGAATCTGTATTTTGCAGATTTACTGAATACCCTTATTAGTTCTAACAGCTTCTTTGTGAATCTTTCTACATATAAAATCATGCCAGCTGCAAACAGAGACTATTTAACTTCTTTTCTAATTGGGATACCTTTCATATCGTTTTCTTGCCTAATTGCTCTGGCTAGGATCCCAGTACTATGTAGAATATAAGTGGTGAGAGTGGGCATCCTTATCTTATTCCTGGTGTTATTCTTAGTGGCACCCCTTATGCATACATTTTGGTTTTAGGTTACAGACTATATATTGATTTCTTTTCCTACTGTTAATTTGAGATGATTTCTGAAAGAAGGAGGCAGTAAAGTCTTTACTTAAGTGGTCTTCAGGTATTTCTTTGCACATTTTAAAGTTGACTCTTTTTTGTCATATGTGTAAGTAGGCACAAGGAATACAATTTTCCACAGATTGTGAATAAAATAAAAACTGTTAAATCATTATTTACTACTCATCATTATCTACTTTATTTTCTTTTATGTTTTAGCTATGAACTAGTACGATTCTTCTTTTTTTTTTTTGGCTGTGCCATGGGGCTTATGGGATCATCTTAGTTCCTCGACCAGGGATTGAACCCGAGCCCTCAGCAGTGAAAGCATCAAGTCCTAACCACTGGACCACCAGGGAATTCCCTAGTATGATTCTTTTTTTACTCTTTTTTTTTAAAATTGAAGTATAGTTGATTTACAATGCTGTGTTAATTTCTGCTGTACAGCAAAGTGATTCAGAAATATGTATATATTTATATATTTATACATTATTTATATATATTCATATATATATATATATATATATATATATACACACATTCTTTTTCTAAGATTCTTTTCCATTATGGTTTATCATAGGATATTGAGTATAGATTTCTGTGCTATATAGTAGGACCTTGTTGTTTATCCATTCTATGTATAATAGTTTACATCTGCTAACCCCAACCTCCCACTCCATCCCTCGCCCCACCCCCTCCCCCTTGGCAACCACAAGTCTGTTCTCTATGGTCCATGGGTCTGTTTCTGTTTCGTAGATATGTTCATTTGTGTCATATTTTAGATTCTACATATAAGTGATATCATACGGTATCTGTCTTTCTCTTTCTGACTTACTTCACTTAGTATGATAATCTCTAGTTGCATCCATGTTGTTACAAATGGCATTATTTCATTCTTTTTTATGGCTGAGTTGTATTTCATTGTGTATATGTACCACATCTTCTTTATCCATTCATCTGTCCATGGACATTTAGGTTGTTTCTATGTCTTGGTTATTGTGAATAATGCTGCTATGAACATAGAGGTGCATGTATCTTTTTGAATTAGAGTTTTGTCTGGATATAGTCCCAGGAGTGGGACTGCCGGATTGTATGGTAATTCTATTTTTTAGTTTTCTGAGGAACCTCCATTTGTTTTTCATAGAGGCTGTACCAACTCACATTCCCACCAACAGTATAGGAGGGTTCCTTTTTCTCCACATCCTCTCCAGCATTTGTTATTTGTAGAGTTTTAATGGTGTAGAGTTTTTAATGATGGCCATTCATCATTATATGCAGGTGACATAGTATATGTAGAAAAAAATAAAGACTCCACACAGAAACTACTAGAACTAATTAAAAAATTCAGCAAGGTAGCAGGATACAAGATTAACATACAGAAATTGGTTGCATTTCTTCACACTAACAATGAAATATCAGAAAAGGAATGTAAAAAAACAATACCTTTTAAAATTGCATTATTTACTTTAAATATACACAGTTCCTGTTTTTCCTTGACCTCATACATCTATTCCATCCCTCCCAATATTTTTATCATAACACATTTTTATACTCGAACGTCTATAATTAAGTCACATCAAAATATATACATAAATTGAAATTAATTAAAAAAATTTCTATTAACACAAGGCTCTATATGTCTTTTTTCTGGATTACATTATAATTACAATTATCACTATTACACAATTGTTTAAAATAACATAAATATATTTAATATTTTGATAAAATTATTAAAGCTAAAAATAAAATTTTATTGCAAATTCAATTCTGAATGCATTGGATGAGGATAGGTTCTCAATTAACTTATGCATCTCTACTGAATTAATACTACTTCTTGACAAAATGAGACAGTATTCAGCATCAATTCTATCCCTCTTTTACATTTTTGTATGTGTGAAGGTTAAGAAACTTTGTTCGCATAAACAAGTATTAAAAGGAGTTTGGTATGGAAAAGTCGCTCAATTCCCTGAACCCCTTCTGAATCATGTGGCCAAATCACTTAGTCATATTTCATCAAAAATTATGTTTAATGATCTATCAGTGGACAAGTCTATTAAGCCCTTCTGACATCTTTTCTCAGGCTGATCAATCTCAGGAGAAAACACATAAGGAGAGGATATGGAAATAGATACAGAGTACCTATGTGTTCCCAGAAATATATCCACCCCAACTCAAAAATTTTATTCTACCATCTCAAAACTGGAAGTTTCTATAACATAATTTTTTTTAAAAAATGAAAGAACCCAAAGGAAAATGTTAACATTTATTAATATTGAATGTTGGTATATTGGTGTGTCTCTTCTAGTACTCTTCATACTTTTCTATGAATTTAAAATATCTCATTTAACATAACTCATTTCAATTTGACAATGGTTAAAAGCACCTAATGAGAACAGTTTGCTCAAATCTGAGTACAAGCCCACCCATTGTCTAACACATCTGATTCCATTGTGGCATTTAGTTGCTTTGACTTACAATTCACTGTGAAGTTCAAGATGTACTTTTTAAAATAACCATTAAAATCCACTGAAAAAGTGTGTAGAGAATGTGGAGGCTTGTCAAATTTGAAAGCTCCAAATGGCTGATGGACTTGTATGTTTAACCAGCCTTTACCACCACTCCATCACCACTCACCATCGCCACATCCACACACTCTGAAAATGCATTGTGTAGCAGGATCCTTGAGAACAGAAAGATAGCCACCAAGTTTGATAACCAGGATATTTGACCTAGGGAATGGGGTTGGGATAGGGTGAAGAATGACTCTGAAACTACCTAGCCTGAAAGAGGTAGCATAAACGGTAAACACTAAGCTTGACTATGCAGCCAAAGCCAAAAAGTGTTCATTGAGTAGTATGATACTAAGGCTGTGTGAAGATCATTGCAAAAGCAGCCCTGTTAGTTGAGAAGAAGTACAGACTGACCGACCTGGTGACCTGAGTTCCAATCCTGCTTCTACCATGTGCTGGCTTAGTGATTTTGAACATGTTCCTTAATCTATGCAAGGATTAGTGTCATTGCATGTAAACTGGGAGTTATAATAACTATCTGAAAAGATTGTTGTGAGAATTAAATTAAATGAGATGCTTTTATGTAATAGGTCCTGGTGAAACCTAGCACGGAGAAAGCATTTTTTCAAAACATGTTCCTCTCATTTTATCATTTTCTGAAAGACATTTTCACACGATTTTAGGTATTGGAGGTAGAGATGAATAAACAGATAAGCACATGAATGATATTTTGCCACTGGGGAGTGTATGAGTTCTGGGTAGACACTGATATGCGAGTTTGGGACACTGCCTTGGTTAAAGAGCTTCAGTGTCCTACTGTCTGGGTACAATTCCTGGCTCTGCCATGAGTTCTAGATATATAAACATAGATAAATCACTTCACCCCTCTGTGCTCAGTCCCTCAGCTGTAATAGTGCTGCCATAGACTGAATATTTGTGTCCCCCTAAAATTCATATGTTGAAACCGAACCCCCGGCGTGATGGTATTAGGAGGTGGGGTCTTTGGCAGGTGATTAGGTCATAAGGGTGGAGCCTTCTTGACTGGGACCAGTGCCCTTACAAAAGAGACCCCAGAGAGCTCCCTAGTTCCTTCCACCATGTGAGGACACAGCAAGAAGCCGGCCATTTATGAACCAGAAAGTACACCCTCACCAGACACTGAATCTGCCAGCAACTTGATCTTGAATTTCCCAGACTCTGGAACTGTGAGAAACAAATTTCCATTGTTTATAAGCCACCCAGTCTAAAAGACGAGTGCCTTCCTCATGGGATTGTTATAAGGCCTGAAAAGGGATAATCAAAACGATGCTTTAGCATTGTGATTGGCTCATAGCAAATACTCAGTATTTGTTATTTTACACACTTACACATCCAACTTTATTCAAGGCCCTATTCCCAACAAATCATACCTCTATGACTTTCTATGACAGTTTTTTCTTCAAAAACTACTGAATGAATGCTTTAATTGACAACCAAGGTGAACAATCATCTCTTTATCGCTTTGCTTCTCAAAGTATGTTCTGCAGAGATCAGCAACATCAGTGTTACCTGGGAGCGTGTTAAAAATGCAGAATCTCAAGCCCCACCCCAGAGCTACTGCACCAGAATCTGAATTTTAACAGGATGCCCAGGCGTTTCCAATGCACATCATAGACTGAGAAGTGCTAATTTACATTTCGACCTATTCTCTTGTCCCCACCTTGAAACGCACAGTCTGGTAGCAGGCAGAACTCTCTCTAGGGCTTTCAAGAAAGCTTTGATCTCTTTTAGAAGTTCTTGGGACTTCCCTGGTGGCCCAGTGGTAAAGAATCTGCCTTGCAACGCAGGGGACACAGGTTTGATCCCTGGTAGGAGAACTAACATCCCACATGCTGCAGGGCAACTAAGCCCTTGTGCCACAACTACTGAGCTTACTCGCCGCAACGACAGAGCCCACATGTCCTGAAGCCCACATGTCACACTAGAGAGAAGCCTGTGCACCACAAAAAAGAGCCTGTCTGCTGCAACTAAAATATTCCACATGCCTCAACGAAGATCCCATGTGCTGCAACTGACTCGATGCAGCCAAAAAGTAAATAAATTTTACAAAAAGATTATATCAAAAAAAAAAAAAAAAGAAGTACTCAGTGTCCTCTGGTCTGGGCAGGCAAATCTACTTCTGCTTCATTTCCAACACAGTACAGCCCTTGTTAGGCTGGGTCTCTCCAACTCGATTGTAAACTCCTTGAAGGCAAGAACCAGGCTTTATGTTTCTCCTGTATCCTACCCTTTCCCTCAGCTGCTCAGTGTAAAGGAAGTATAGCTGTCAACTTCAGTGCCTTAATTATGATCATTCTGGCAGACCTTCTCGGAGGAAGAGATTCTCTAACTGCCATGGCTCAGGGTAGCAGTTAAAAGGGAATGTCTGAAAGAGTAGCCAAATCCCATCCCTAGCACTCCTGATTCGATTCCAGAAAGCTGCTTTCCCAAGTGAGCGATGACGCTGACAGGGTCGAGTATATCCTGGGATGGCTTGCCTGTTAGCCATATTGTCAGCCTGCCCATCAAACCACCTGCCCTGAAGATTCAGAAACCCTCAGACTAGCAACCCTGGGGGCAGCCAGGGCAACAGCCATGGAGTAAGAAGAAAGTCTAGCTAATTTGGGGGAAAATTTTTCTCTTCTTTTTTTTTTTCTTTCCAGGCACTGAAAAGGCAACTAAGAGAAGGGGGAATAAGGTAGAGCTTGGATGAGCACCATGCTAACTAAGCACTTTATACAGATTCTTATTTATTTTTTCTAATTAAGTTGTTTCTTTTTATTTTTACACGATTTCTAACTTACGAAAGATTTGCAAGAATAGTACAAGGAACTTCTGTATACCCCTACCTGGATTCACCAACTGCTTACATTTGTCCCATTTGTGTTACTTTATCGTTCATTTTCATTTTCATTTTCATTCACTCTCTCTCTACACACACACACACACACACACACACACGTGCGCGCATGTGTATGTATAATACGTATTTGTGTACACACAAACGTGGACATAATTTCTTTTCCTGAACCATTGTGTTGGAGACATTTTGCCACTCAACCCTTAAATACTTCAACGTGTATTTCTTAAGAACAATGCTATTCTCTTTTTTTATTGTGGTAAAATATACATCACAGAGTTTACCATTTTAACTATTTTTAAGTGTACAATTCAGTACAATTCAGTACATTCACATTGTTGTGCAATCATCACCACTATCCATCTCCAGAACGTTTTCATCATCCTGAACTGAAACTCTGTACTCATTAAACAATAACTCCCCATTTCCCGCTCCCCCCCAACGTCTGATAATCATAATTTCATTTCTGTCTCTGTGAATTGGCCTACTCTAAGTACCTTATATAAGAGGAATCATACAGTATTTCTTTTTGGAAGTGACATTTCACGTAGCATAATGTCTTCAGGGTTCATTCATGTTGTAGCATGTGTCAGAATTTCCTTCCTTTTTAAGTCTGAATAACATTCCATTGAATGGATAGACCACATTTGTTTATCCCTTTATCCTGCGATCAATACTTGGATTAAATCCATCTTTTGGCTGTTGTAAAAAATACTGCTATGAACATGGATGTACCAGTCCGTTAGTGTCCTGCTTTCAGGTTTTTGGGGGCATAAACCCAGAAGTGCAATTGCTGTGTCATATGGTAACTGTATTTTTAATTCTTTGAAAAACCACCATACTGCCTTTCATAGAGGCTGCGCCAGTTTACACTACCACCAGGAGTTGCACGTGGGTTCCAAGTTCTCCACCTCCTCACCAACACTTGTTATTTTCTATTATTTTGATAATAAATAACCTATTGGGTAATGAACCTAATGGGTATGAAGTGGTATCTCATTATGGTTTTGATTTGCATTTCCCTCATAAAAGTGACAATGAACACCTCTATATGCTTGTTGCCCATTTTTATATTTTCTTTGGAGAAACGTATATTCAAGTCCTTTGCCAATTTTTGAGTTCTTTTGCTGTTGTTATCGAGTTGTATGCGTTTTTTATATATTTTGATATTAATCCCTTATTAAATATAAGATTTGCAAATATTTTCTTCCATATTGTGGGTTGCCTTTTTACTCGGTTCCTAGTGTTTCTTTGATGTACAAAAGTTTTTAATTTTGATGACATCCAATTTATCTATTTTTTCTTTTGTTGCCTGTGCTTTTGGTGTCATATTTAAGAAATCACTGCCAAATGCTTTTTTATGAAGCCTTCCTCTATGCTTCATTCTACGAGTCTTGTAATTTTAGCCCTTATATTTAGGTATTTGATTTCCTTGTGCTAATCTTTGCATATGATATAAGGTAAGGGTCCAACTTCATTCTTTTACATATACATATTCAGTTTCCCTGGGACCACTTGTTAAAAGACTGTCCTTTTGGAACCCTCCTGCACTGTTGGTGGGAATGTAAGCTGGTACAGCCACTATGGAAAACAGTTTGGAGATTCCTTAAAAAACTAAAACTGGAACTACCATATGACCCAGCAATCCCACTACTGGGCATATACCCAGAGAAAACCATAATCCAAAAAGAAACATGTACCATAATGTTCACTGCAGCACTATTTACAATAGCCAGGACATGGACGCAACCTAAATGCCCATCAACAGACGAATAGATAAAGAAGATGTAGTACATATATACAATGGAATATTATTCAGCCATAAACAGGGACGAAATTGGGTCATTTGTTGAGACGTGGATGGACCTAGAGACTGTCATACAGAGTGAAGTAAGCCAGAAAGAGAAAGTCAAATACCGTATGCTAACTCATATATACGGAATCTAAAAAAAATGGTACTGCTGAACCCAGTGACAGGGCAAGAATAAAGATGCAAATGTAGAGAATGGACTTGAGGACACGGGGTTGGGAGGAGGCGAAGGGGAAGCTAGGACGAAGTGAGAGAGTAGCATAGACATATATACACTACCAACTGTAAAATCGATAGCTAGTGGGAAGTTGCTGTATAACAAAGGGAGATCAACTCGATGCTGGGTGATGCCTTAGAGGGCCAGGACAGGGAGGGTGGGAGGGAGTCGTGGGAGGGAGGGGATATGGGGATATATGTATAAATACAGCTGATTTACTTTGGTGTATCTCAAAAGCTGGTACAAGAGTGTAAAGCAATTATATTCCAATAAAGACCTTAATAAAATAAAATAAAATAAAATAAAAGACCGTCCTTTTCCCATTGAATGATTTTGGCATCCTGGTCAAAATCAATTGACCTAAGATACACAGGTTTATTTCTGGACTCTCATTTCTATTCCATTAATCTATGTATCTATCCTTAGGCCTTTACCACACTTTAAAAAATTACTATAGCTGAAAAATTTTGAAATGGGGAAGTGTGACTCCTTGCTATGGACTGAATGTTTGTGTCCTTCCAAAATTCACATGATGAAATTCTAACCTCTAGCATGATGGTATTCAGACGTGAGGTCTTTAGGAGGTGAACAGCTCATGAGAGCAGAGGCCTCACAAATGGGATTAGTGTCCATATAAAAGAAACCCAAAGAGCTCCCTTGCCCCTTTTGCTATCTGAGGACACAATGAGAAGATAGCCATCTGTGAACCAGAAAGCAGTCCTCACCCAATGCCAAATCTGTTGTACCGTGTTCTTGGACTTCCCAGCCTTCAAAACTGTGAGAAATAAATTTCTGATGTTTATAAGCCACTCAGTCTATATGATATTTTGTTATAGCATCCTGAATGGATGAAGACACCCTTCCAAATTTGTTTTGCTTTTTAAAAATTGTTTTGGTTATTCACAGTCCCTTGAAATTTCATATGAATTTTAGGATCGACTTTTCCATTTATGCAAAAAAGGGACTATAGTGATATTGATAGGAATTGAATTGAATCTTTAGATCAATTTAGGGAGTATTACCATAATAATAATATTAAATCTTCAAGTTCATGTACACTGGGTATCTTTCCATTTATTTAATTCTTCTTTAATTTCTTTCAGCAAAGTTTATAGTTTTCAGTGTACAAGGCTTGCACTGCCTTGGTTAAATTTCTTGCCATTGGGAATGAAATTGTTTAAATTTCTTCATGGACCATTCATTGCTAGCATGTAGAACTACAACTGATCTCTTTACGTTGAGCGTATATCCTGAATATTTTCTGAACTTGTTTATTAGCACTAAAAGTTTTTATGGATGCTTTAGGAATTTCTATGTAAAATCATGTCATCTGAGAATAGAGATAGTTTTATTTCATTTCAATTTGGACATCTTTTACTTATTTTTCTCGCCTAATTGCTCTGGCTAGAACTTCCTATAAAATGTTGAATAGAACTGGGCAAAGCAAGTTTGCTTGTCCTATTCCTGATCTTATGGAGAGAGTTTTTAGTCTCTCACCATTAAATACGATGCTCACTGTGAGTTTTTCATAAATACCCTATATTACGTTGAGGAAGTTCCCATCTATTTCTTTTTTTTTCTTTTTATTTATTTTTTTTCTTTTTCTTTTTAAAGAACTTTTATTGAGACACAGTTAACAGACAATAAACTGCATATATTTAGAGTGTACAATTTGGTATCCCAATCTCCCAATTCATTCCCCCCCAACCCTCCCCGCTTTCCCCACTTGGTGTCCATATGTTTATTCTCTACATCTGGGTCTCTATTTCTGCCTTGCAAACTGGTTGATTTGTACCATTTTCCTATAGTCCACATATATGTGTTAATATACAATATTTGTTTTTCTCTTTCTGACTCACTTCACTCTGTATGACAGTCTCTAGGTCCATCCATGTCTCTACAAATGTCCCAGTTTCATTGCTTTTTACAGCTGAGTAATATTCCATTGTATATAAGTACCACGTCTTTTTATCCATTCATCTGCTGTTGGACATTTAGGTTGCTTCCATGTCCTGGCTATTGTAAATAGGGCTGCAATGAACATTGGAGTGCATGTGTCTTTTTGAATGATGGTGTTCTCTGGGTATATGCCCAGCAGTGGGGTTGCTGGGTCATATGGTAGTTCTATCTTTAGTTTTGCAAGGAACCTCCATACTGTTCTCCATAGTGGCTGTATCAATTTACATTCCCACCAGCAGTGCAAGAGGGTTCCCTTTTCTCCACACCCTCTCCAGCATTTACTGTTTGTAGATTTTCTGATGATGCCCATTCTAACCGGGGGTGAGGTGATACCTCATTGTTGTTTTGATTTGCATTTCTCTAATAATTAGTGATGTTAAGTAGCTTTTCATGTGCCTCTTGGCCACCCGTAGGTCTTCTTTGGAGAAATGCCTATTTAGGTCTTCTGCCATTTTTTGATTGGGTTGCTTGTTTTTTGGATATTGAGCTGGATGAACTGTTTATATATTTTGGAGATTAATCCTTTGTCTGTTGATTTCTCCATCAAATCTCAATGAGATCCTTGCTGGGTAGAGTATTCTTGGTTGTAGGTTCTTCCCTTTCATCACTTGAAATATATCATGCCACTCCCTTCTGGCTTGCAGAGTTTCTGCTGAGAAATCAGCTGTTAACCTGATGGGAGTTCCCTTGTATGTTGTCATTTTTCCCTGGTTGCTTTTAATAACTTTTCTCTGCCTTTTATTTTTGTCAATTTGACTAGTATGTGTCTTGGTGTGTTTCTCCTTGGGTTTATCCTGCCTGGGACTCTCTGCACTTCCTGGACTTGGGTGGCTATTTCCTTTCCCATGTTAGGGAAGTTTTCAACTATAATCTCTTCCAGTATTTTCTCGGGTCCTTTCTCTCCCTCTTCTCCTTCTGGGACCCCTATAATGCGAATGTTGGTGCATTTAGCATTGTCCCAGAGGTCTCTTAGGCTGTCTTCAATTCTTTTCATTCTTTTTTCTTTATTCTTTTCTGCATCAGTGATTGTCACCATTCTGTCTTCCAGCTCACGTATCTGTTTTTCTGCCTCAGTTAATCTGCTGTTGGTTCCTTCTAGTGTATTTTTCATTTCAGTTATTGTGTTGCATATCTGTTTGTTTGTTCTTTAATTCTTCTAGGTCTTTGGTAAACTTTTCTTGCAACTTTTCGATCTTTGCATCCAGTCCTTTTTCAAAGTCCTGGATCATCTTCACCATCACTATTCTGAATTCTCTTTCTGGAAGGGTGCCTATCTCCTCTTCATGTAGTTGTTTTTCTGGCATTTTATCTTGTCCCTTCATCTGGTACAAAGTCTTCTGCCTTTTCATTTTCTCTGTCTTTCTGTGGCTGTGGTTTTCAGTTCCACAAGATGAAATACTGCTGTTACTGCTTGATTCTGCTGTCTGCCCTCTTGTGGAGGAAGCTATCCAGGAGGCTCGTGGGTGCTTCCTGATGGGCCGGACTGATGGTGGGTTGGGCTGGGTGGGTGGAGCTCAGTAAAACTTTAATTTGCTTCTCTACCAATGGGTGGGGCTTTGTTCCCACCTTGTTGGATGTTTGGCCTGAGGCTACCCAGCACTGGAGCTTACAGGCTCTTTGGTGGGGCCAATGGCAGACTCTGGGAGTCCTCACGCCAATGAGCACTTCCCAGAACCCCTGCCACCAGTGCCTCTGTCTCCTCGGTGAGCCACAGCTGCCCCCCACCACCACAGGCAACCCTCCAACACCAGCAGGTAGGTCTGGTTCAGTCTCCTATGGGGTTACTGCTCCTTCCCCTGGGTCCTGGTGAGCACACTTTTTTGTGTGCCCTCCAAGAGTGGGCTGTTTCCCCCAGTCCTGTGGAGGTCCTGCAATTAAATCCTGCTGGCTTTCAAAGTCTGATTCTCTGGGGATTCCTCCTCCCATTGCTGGACCCCCAGGTTAGGAAGCCTGACGTGGGGCTCAGAACCCTCACTTTAGTGGGTGGTCTTCTGCAGTATAACTGTTCTCCAGCTTGTGAGTCACCCACCCAGCATTTATGGGATTTGATTTTAATGCGATTGTGCCCCTCCTACCGTCTCATTGCGGCTTCTCCTTTGTCTCTGGAGGTGAGGTGTTTTTTTTGGTGAGTCCCAGTGTTTTTCTGTCAATGATCGTTCAGCAGTTAGTTGTAATTCCAGTGCCCCTGCAAGAGGGAGTGAGCGCACATCCTCCTCCTCTGCCATCTTGATTCCTCTCTTCCCATCTATTTCTAATGTGTTGAATGTTTTTATCATGAATAGGGGAGTTGAATCTTATCAAATGCTTTTTCTGCCTCAGTTGAGATAATAATGTGGGTTTTTCCCCTCATTCTGTTAGTATGGTTTATTACACTATGTTATAGACTGAATTGTGTCCCACCACAAAAGGCATATGTTGAAGCTCAAACCCCCAATGTGACTGTATTTGAAGATAGGGCCTTTAAGGAGGTAATTAGATTAAAGAAAGTAATACGGGTAGGGTATTAATCCAATAGGACTGGTGTACTTACAAGAAGAGGAAGACACTAGGAGTGCATGAGCACAGAGGAAAGGCCATGTGAGGACACAGCAAGAAGGAAGGAAGCCAAGGGAGAGGTCTCACCAGAAACCAACCAGCACCTTGATCTTGAACTTACAGCCTGCATATCTGTGAGAAAATAAATTCCTGTTATTTAAGCCACCCAGTCTGTGGTATTCTGTTACGGCAGTCTTAGCAGACTAATATACATTGATTGTTTTTTTTCTTAATGTTGAACTCCTTGTACTCCTCAAACAAATCTCAATTGCTTATGGTTTATAGTCCTCTTAATATACTGCTGGATTTGGTTGCTAGTAATTTGTTGATGATTTTCACATCTATATTCATAATGGATATTGATCTATAGTTCTCTTTGCTATGATAAGGGAATGCTGGTTTCAAAGAATAAATTAGGGAGTATCCCCTCCACTGATGTATTTTGGAAGAGTTTGAGAACTGGTATTGGTGCTTCTCTAAATGTTTGGTAGAATTCATCAGTGAAGCCACCTGGTCCTAGGCTTTTCTTTGCCGGGAGGTTTTTGATTACTGATTCAATCTCAATTTGTTATGGGTCTACTTAGGTTTTCTATTTCTTCTTGAGTCAGGTTTGGTAGTTTGTTTCTAGGACTTTATCCATTTCGTCTAGGATATCTAATCTTCTGGCATGCAATTATTCACAGTATTGTCTTATTATAATACTTTTTATTTCTGTAAATCTGTAGTAATGTCCTCAGCGTCATTTCTGATTTTAGTAACTTGAGTCTTCTTTTTGTGTTTCTTGGCCAGTCTAGCTAGAGGTTTGCCAATTTGTTTGACCTTTCTGAAGAACCAACTTTTGGTTTTGTTGATTATATTGTTTTTATATTGTGCAGTTAAAAAATTTTCCACTCTAAATTCAATTCTTTCTTCTGCTACTGTAGGGTTTAGTTTGCTCTTTTTTTTCTTTATGGTACAAAGATAGGTTATTGATTTGAGATCTTTATTCTTTTTTAATGTAGGTGTTTATAGCCATAAATTTCCCTCTGAGCACTGCTTTCACTGCATCCATTAAGTTTTGGTATAACATCTTTTCACTTTCATTCACCTCAAAATATTTTATAATTTCCCTTGTGATTTCTTTTTGATCTATTGGTTGTTTAAGAGTGTGTTGTTTAATTTCCACATATTTGTGAATTTCTCAGATTTACTATTTTATTGATTTCTAGTTTTATTTCTTTTAAGTTGCAGAAATTACTTTATAGGATTTCAATATTTGTAAATGTATCGAGACTCGTTTTATGGCCTAATTTATGGCCTGTATCTCCTAGGTAATGTTCCAAGTGCACTTCAGAAAAGTGTACAGTCTGTTGCTGCTGGATACAGTGTCTATGAGGTCTAGTTGGTGTAAAATATTGTTCAAATCCACTATTTATTTATCGATCTTCTTGCTATTCTATTCATTTTTGAAAGTGAGGTATCTAAATCTCCCAATACTATGTAGAACTTTCTAGTCAGTTCTCTCAATTTTTGGTTCATATATTTTGGGGCTCTATTATTAGCTATGTATATATTTATAACTGTTGGATCTTCTTGATGCACTACCCCTTTTATCAATAAATAGTGTCGTTCTTTGTCTCTCGTAATGACTGTTTAATTAAAGTCAATCTCTTGTAGACAGAATATAGCTGGATCATTTTTACTAAAAGTTTTTAATAAAATTTCAGAAAAATCGACGGAACTTCTCATATATCCCCTGGCCCACACATGCACAGATTCCCTCATCATCAACACTCCCCACCAGAGTGGTACATTTGTTACAATTAATGAACCTCCATTCATACATCATAATCACCTAAAGTCCACAATTTATTTTAGGGTTCACTCTTGGTATTATATATTCTACGGGCTTGGACAATTGCATAATGACTTTTACCCATCATTACAGTGTCATACAGAGTATTTTCACTATCCTAAAAATCTTCTGTACTCCACCTATTTATCCATCCCCACGCAATCCCTGGCAAGCACTGATTTTTTACTGTCTCCATAGTTTTGCCTTTTTCTGAGTGGCTTCCTTCACGTAGTAATATGCATTTAAGTTTTCACTATGGGCGCGGGGCTGGCGGGCGGGCGGGCGGCTGGGAGCCTGACAGACAATGAGGGCGGCGTGGCGGCGCTGGCGGCGAGCGGCGAGCGGCGAGCGACGCGGGGCCCGGGGGCGGGGCGCCAGCCATGGACAATCAGTGCACTGTCCAAGTCAAGTTAGAGCTGGGACATCGCGCCCAACTGCGCAAGAAGCCCACCACCGAGGGCTTCACGCACGACTGGATGGTGTTTGTCCGCGGCCCCGAGCAGTGTGAGATCCAGCACTTCGTCGAGAAGCTGGTCTTCCGGCTGCACGACAGCTTCCCCAAGCCCAAGCGTGTGTGCAAGGAGCCCCCCTACAAGGTGGAGGAGTCGGGCTATGCTGGCTTCATCATGCCCATCGAGGTGTACTTCCAGAACAAGGAGGAGCCGAGGAAGGTTTGCTTCACCTATGACCTATTCCTGAACCTGGAGGGCAACCCGCCCGTCAACCACCTGCGCTGTGAGAAGCTCACCTTCAACAACCCCACCGTGGAGTTCCGGTACAAGCTCCTGATGGCCGGCGGGGTGATGGTAATGCCCGAAGGAGCAGAAACGGTGTCCAGGCCCAGTCCCGACTACGCCATGTTACCCACAATTCCACTCTCTGCCTTCTCTGACCCCAGGAACACCAAACCGTCCCACAGGAAGTCTTAGCCGGCAGCCACCCCGGAAGTGCTGACACTTCCTAGTAGTTTAAAGGAACAGCTCCATTTAAAACGCACCTGCTGCCTTACTCTTTCGCTTTTTGGAAGATTTTCTCTAGCTGAGTCTGAATCAGGACGCCAGAAGGGAGAGCAGCAAGACCTGCAAAGCCCACAAGATGACCAAGGAACACCGGGAGCGGCCGCGCGAGGACTCGGAGAGCAGGGCCGCCTCCAAGGAGCCGGAGCGTGAGCAGGCCGGGAGCACCGAGAACGCCGCATGGAAGCTGGGCGAGGGCCGGCCACCCAAGGAGGAAGAGGCCCCGCCGCCCAAGGCCGCATTCAAGGAGCCTAAGATGGCCCTGAAGGAGACCAAACTGGAGAGCATGTCCCCCAAGGGCGGGTCCCCGCCGCCCCCGTCCAAGTCTTCCAGCAAGCGGCCGGCTGCCACCGACTCACCCAAGCCCAGTGCCAAAAAGCAGAAGAAAAGCAGCTCCAAGGGGTCCAGGAGCGCCCCCAGCACCTCACCCCGCACCTCGTCTTCCTACTTCTCAGACAAAAAGCCGGCCAAGGACAAGGGCAGCACCGAAGGGGAGAAGGTCAAGGCCGAGAGCGAGCCCAGAGAGATCAAAAAGCCCCCGGAGGCAGAGGAGTCCAACTCGGAGGACGAGGCCTCCTTCAAGACCGAGGCCTCCTTCAAGACCGAGTCCGCCCAGTCGAGCCCATCCAACTCCAGCTCCAGCTCCGACTCCAGCTCAGATTCGGACTTTGAGCCATCTCAGAACCACAGTCAAGGCCCCCTGCGCTCCATGGTGGAGGACCTGCAGTCCGAGGAGTCTGATGAGGCCGACTCTTCATCAGGAGAGGAGGCCGCTGGCGAGACGAACGCAGGGAGGGACTCCAGGTTGAGCTTCAGTGACAGTGAGAGCGACAACAGTGCCAACTCCTGCCTGCCCAGCCGGGAGCCGCCCCTGCCCAACAGCAAGGCGTCAAGCCCAGAGCCCTGCAGCAAGCCCGAGAAGATCCTCAAGAGGAGCGCCTACGACAAGGCCTACAGGGACGAGCTGGTAGAGCTACACCGGAAGCTGACGGCCCTGCGGGACCCCAAGGTGCTGCAGCAGATCGTGGACCTGATTGAGGAGACCGGCCACTTCAACGTCACCAACACCACCTTCGACTTCGATCTCCTCTCCCTGGACGAGAGCACCGTGCGCAAGCTGCAGAGCTACCTGGAGGCGGTGGCCACATGACCGTGGGCCGGGTGCCGGGCTGCGTCCCCGGGGTCCTGGGAGGCCGCATCTGGGCCCCACCTTCCCTCCTTTCTCCACTCGCCCGCCCGCAGCACTGCCTTAGTGACCGCCCTGTCCTCGGCCCGCACAGCCAGCTACACTGTCCTCCTTGGGAGCCCGGGGGCCGAGGGGGGGCAGGCCGGCGCTGCTGCTCCCCGACACCCCGGGGCCGTCACCTGGGCTCCCCTTGGAAGGTGGCTCGTGTCGGAGGCCGCGCCAGGCCTCACTCCCGGAGGGGAAGAGACGTGCCCTGCGGTGGGGGCCTCGCTCCACGGTGGGGCGTGTGGCACACCTTCACTGCCCAGGCCCCTCTGAGCGGCTGGGGCACTGCCTCCGGCCTCCCAAACGGTTCAGAACACACCCACCGCGCCCCAGGACCTCAGAGGCTCCCACGCACCGGGACGGGCCCCGCTCGTCCTCCACGTCAGGCAGACGCGGCCCTCATGTCGGCCTCACTGTGCTGGGACTCCGTGCTGTACAGTTGTCTCTCTGTTATATATATATATATATGTCTGCACTGTAGGTACCAGAGCGGCTTCTGGGGTGCGTTTCCGTGGCAGCAGTGCACGTGGGGGGTGGGGGGGTGTAAGGCGGGACTTGTAGGTTAAGATGTCTCCACTGGTCTTGTTGTCGGGTTGAAGGCCGAGCCGGTGCGCCTGGTGGCCCTCTCCAGGTGCAGGGAGGAAGCCTCCCCGGTGGTTCCAAGGACGCCTCCTCCTCCCGGGGCCGGTGAACACTACGCGCCGCCATCTCCAGGAGCAGCCCGCCAAAAAGTAAATAAATTTTACAAAAAGATTATATCAAAAAAAAAAAAAAAAAAAAAGAAGTACTCAGTGTCCTCTGGTCTGGCCAGGCAAATCTACTTCTGCTTCATTTCCAACACAGTACAGCCCTTGTTAGGCTGGGTCTCTCCAACTCGATTGTAAACTCCTTGAAGGCAAGAACCAGGCTTTATGTTTCTCCTGTATCCTACCCTTTCCCTCAGCTGCTCAGTGTAAAGGAAGTATAGCTGTCAACTTCAGTGCCTTAATTATGATCATTCTGGCAGACCTTCTCGGAGGAAGAGATTCTCTAACTGCCATGGCTCAGGGTAGCAGTTAAAAGGGAATGTCTGAAAGAGTAGCCAAATCCCATCCCTAGCACGCCTGATTCGATTCCAGAAAGCTGCTTTCCCAAGTGAGCGATGATGCTGACAGGGTCGAGTATATCCTGGGATGGCTTGCCTGTTAGCCATATTGTCAGCCTGCCCATCAAACCACCTGCCCTGAAGATTCAGAAACCCTCAGACTAGCAACCCTGGGGGCAGCCAGGGCAACAGCCATGGAGTAAGAAGAAAGTCTAGCTAATTTGGGGGAAAATTTTTCTCTTCTTTTTTTTTTTCTTTCCAGGCACTGAAAAGGCAACTAAGAGAAGGGGGAATAAGGTAGAGCTTGGATGAGCACCATGCTAACTAAGCACTTTATACAGATTCTTATTTATTTTTTCTAATTAAGTTGTTTCTTTTTATTTTTACACGATTTCTAACTTACGAAAGATTTGCAAGAATAGTACAAGGAACTTCTGTATACCCCTACCTGGATTCACCAACTGCTTACATTTGTCCCATTTGTGTTACTTTATCGTTCATTTTCATTTTCATTTTCATTCACTCTCTCTCTACACACACACACACACACACACACACACACACACACACACGTGCGCGCATGTGTATGTATAATACGTATTTGTGTACACACAAACGTGGACATAATTTCTTTTCCTGAACCATTGTGTTGGAGACATTTTGCCACTCAACCCTTAAATACTTCAACGTGTATTTCTTAAGAACAATGCTATTCTCTTTTTTTATTGTGGTAAAATATACATCACAGAGTTTACCATTTTAACTATTTTTAAGTGTACAATTCAGTACAATTCAGTACATTCACATTGTTGTGCAATCATCACCACTATCCATCTCCAGAACGTTTTCATCATCCTGAACTGAAACTCTGTACTCATTAAACAATAACTCCCCATTTCCCGCTCCCCCCCAACGTCTGATAATCATAATTTCATTTCTGTCTCTGTGAATTGGCCTACTCTAAGTACCTTATATAAGAGGAATCATACAGTATTTCTTTTTGGAAGTGACATTTCACGTAGCATAATGTCTTCAGGGTTCATTCATGTTGTAGCATGTGTCAGAATTTCCTTCCTTTTTAAGTCTGAATAACATTCCATTGAATGGATAGACCACATTTGTTTATCCCTTTATCCTGCGATCAATACTTGGATTAAATCCATCTTTTGGCTGTTGTAAAAAATACTGCTATGAACATGGATGTACCAGTCCGTTAGTGTCCTGCTTTCAGGTTTTTGGGGGCATAAACCCAGAAGTGCAATTGCTGTGTCATATGGTAACTGTATTTTTAATTCTTTGAAAAACCACCATACTGCCTTTCATAGAGGCTGCGCCAGTTTACACTACCACCAGGAGTTGCACGTGGGTTCCAAGTTCTCCACCTCCTCACCAACACTTGTTATTTTCTATTATTTTGATAATAAATAACCTATTGGGTAATGAACCTAATGGGTATGAAGTGGTATCTCATTATGGTTTTGATTTGCATTTCCCTCATAAAAGTGACAATGAACACCTCTATATGCTTGTTGCCCATTTTTATATTTTCTTTGGAGAAACGTATATTCAAGTCCTTTGCCAATTTTTGAGTTCTTTTGCTGTTGTTATCGAGTTGTATGCGTTTTTTATATATTTTGATATTAATCCCTTATTAAATATAAGATTTGCAAATATTTTCTTCCATATTGTGGGTTGCCTTTTTACTCGGTTCCTAGTGTTTCTTTGATGTACAAAAGTTTTTAATTTTGATGACATCCAATTTATCTATTTTTTCTTTTGTTGCCTGTGCTTTTGGTGTCATATTTAAGAAATCACTGCCAAATGCTTTTTTATGAAGCCTTCCTCTATGCTTCATTCTACGAGTCTTGTAATTTTAGCCCTTATATTTAGGTATTTGATTTCCTTGTGCTAATCTTTGCATATGATATAAGGTAAGGGTCCAACTTCATTCTTTTACATATACATATTCAGTTTCCCTGGGACCACTTGTTAAAAGACTGTCCTTTTGGAACCCTCCTGCACTGTTGGTGGGAATGTAAGCTGGTACAGCCACTATGGAAAACAGTTTGGAGATTCCTTAAAAAACTAAAACTGGAACTACCATATGACCCAGCAATCCCACTACTGGGCATATACCCAGAGAAAACCATAATCCAAAAAGAAACATGTACCATAATGTTCACTGCAGCACTATTTACAATAGCCAGGACATGGACGCAACCTAAATGCCCATCAACAGACGAATAGATAAAGAAGATGTAGTACATATATACAATGGAATATTATTCAGCCATAAACAGGGACGAAATTGGGTCATTTGTTGAGACGTGGATGGACCTAGAGACTGTCATACAGAGTGAAGTAAGCCAGAAAGAGAAAGTCAAATACCGTATGCTAACTCATATATACGGAATCTAAAAAAAATGGTACTGCTGAACCCAGTGACAGGGCAAGAATAAAGATGCAAATGTAGAGAATGGACTTGAGGACACGGGGTTGGGAGGAGGCGAAGGGGAAGCTAGGACGAAGTGAGAGAGTAGCATAGACATATATACACTACCAACTGTAAAATCGATAGCTAGTGGGAAGTTGCTGTATAACAAAGGGAGATCAACTCGATGCTGGGTGATGCCTTAGAGGGCCAGGACAGGGAGGGTGGGAGGGAGTCGTGGGAGGGAGGGGATATGGGGATATATGTATAAATACAGCTGATTTACTTTGGTGTATCTCAAAAGCTGGTACAAGAGTGTAAAGCAATTATATTCCAATAAAGACCTTAATAAAATAAAATAAAATAAAATAAAAGACCGTCCTTTTCCCATTGAATGATTTTGGCATCCTGGTCAAAATCAATTGACCTAAGATACACAGGTTTATTTCTGGACTCTCATTTCTATTCCATTAATCTATGTATCTATCCTTAGGCCTTTACCACACTTTAAAAAATTACTATAGCTGAAAAATTTTGAAATGGGGAAGTGTGACTCCTTGCTATGGACTGAATGTTTGTGTCCTTCCAAAATTCACATGATGAAATTCTAACCTCTAGCATGATGGTATTCAGACGTGAGGTCTTTAGGAGGTGAACAGCTCATGAGAGCAGAGGCCTCACAAATGGGATTAGTGTCCATATAAAAGAAACCCAAAGAGCTCCCTTGCCCCTTTTGCTATCTGAGGACACAATGAGAAGATAGCCATCTGTGAACCAGAAAGCAGTCCTCACCCAATGCCAAATCTGTTGTACCGTGTTCTTGGACTTCCCAGCCTTCAAAACTGTGAGAAATAAATTTCTGATGTTTATAAGCCACTCAGTCTATATGATATTTTGTTATAGCATCCTGAATGGATGAAGACACCCTTCCAAATTTGTTTTGCTTTTTAAAAATTGTTTTGGTTATTCACAGTCCCTTGAAATTTCATATGAATTTTAGGATCGACTTTTCCATTTATGCAAAAAAGGGACTATAGTGATATTGATAGGAATTGAATTGAATCTTTAGATCAATTTAGGGAGTATTACCATAATAATAATATTAAATCTTCAAGTTCATGTACACTGGGTATCTTTCCATTTATTTAATTCTTCTTTAATTTCTTTCAGCAAAGTTTATAGTTTTCAGTGTACAAGGCTTGCACTGCCTTGGTTAAATTTCTTGCCATTGGGAATGAAATTGTTTAAATTTCTTCATGGACCATTCATTGCTAGCATGTAGAACTACAACTGATCTCTTTACGTTGAGCGTATATCCTGAATATTTTCTGAACTTGTTTATTAGCACTAAAAGTTTTTATGGATGCTTTAGGAATTTCTATGTAAAATCATGTCATCTGAGAATAGAGATAGTTTTATTTCATTTCAATTTGGACATCTTTTACTTATTTTTCTCGCCTAATTGCTCTGGCTAGAACTTCCTATAAAATGTTGAATAGAACTGGGCAAAGCAAGTTTGCTTGTCCTATTCCTGATCTTATGGAGAGAGTTTTTAGTCTCTCACCATTAAATACGATGCTCACTGTGAGTTTTTCATAAATACCCTATATTACGTTGAGGAAGTTCCCATCTATTTCTTTTTTTTTCTTTTTATTTATTTTTTTTCTTTTTCTTTTTAAAGAACTTTTATTGAGACACAGTTAACAGACAATAAACTGCATATATTTAGAGTGTACAATTTGGTATCCCAATCTCCCAATTCATTCCCCCCCAACCCTCCCCGCTTTCCCCACTTGGTGTCCATATGTTTATTCTCTACATCTGGGTCTCTATTTCTGCCTTGCAAACTGGTTGATTTGTACCATTTTCCTATAGTCCACATATATGTGTTAATATACAATATTTGTTTTTCTCTTTCTGACTCACTTCACTCTGTATGACAGTCTCTAGGTCCATCCATGTCTCTACAAATGTCCCAGTTTCATTGCTTTTTACAGCTGAGTAATATTCCATTGTATATAAGTACCACGTCTTTTTATCCATTCATCTGCTGTTGGACATTTAGGTTGCTTCCATGTCCTGGCTATTGTAAATAGGGCTGCAATGAACATTGGAGTGCATGTGTCTTTTTGAATGATGGTGTTCTCTGGGTATATGCCCAGCAGTGGGGTTGCTGGGTCATATGGTAGTTCTATCTTTAGTTTTGCAAGGAACCTCCATACTGTTCTCCATAGTGGCTGTATCAATTTACATTCCCACCAGCAGTGCAAGAGGGTTCCCTTTTCTCCACACCCTCTCCAGCATTTACTGTTTGTAGATTTTCTGATGATGCCCATTCTAACCGGGGGTGAGGTGATACCTCATTGTTGTTTTGATTTGCATTTCTCTAATAATTAGTGATGTTAAGTAGCTTTTCATGTGCCTCTTGGCCACCCGTAGGTCTTCTTTGGAGAAATGCCTATTTAGGTCTTCTGCCATTTTTTGATTGGGTTGCTTGTTTTTTGGATATTGAGCTGGATGAACTGTTTATATATTTTGGAGATTAATCCTTTGTCTGTTGATTTCTCCATCAAATCTCAATGAGATCCTTGCTGGGTAGAGTATTCTTGGTTGTAGGTTCTTCCCTTTCATCACTTGAAATATATCATGCCACTCCCTTCTGGCTTGCAGAGTTTCTGCTGAGAAATCAGCTGTTAACCTGATGGGAGTTCCCTTGTATGTTGTCATTTTTCCCTGGTTGCTTTTAATAACTTTTCTCTGCCTTTTATTTTTGTCAATTTGACTAGTATGTGTCTTGGTGTGTTTCTCCTTGGGTTTATCCTGCCTGGGACTCTCTGCACTTCCTGGACTTGGGTGGCTATTTCCTTTCCCATGTTAGGGAAGTTTTCAACTATAATCTCTTCCAGTATTTTCTCGGGTCCTTTCTCTCCCTCTTCTCCTTCTGGGACCCCTATAATGCGAATGTTGGTGCATTTAGCATTGTCCCAGAGGTCTCTTAGGCTGTCTTCAATTCTTTTCATTCTTTTTTCTTTATTCTTTTCTGCATCAGTGATTGTCACCATTCTGTCTTCCAGCTCACGTATCTGTTTTTCTGCCTCAGTTAATCTGCTGTTGGTTCCTTCTAGTGTATTTTTCATTTCAGTTATTGTGTTGCATATCTGTTTGTTTGTTCTTTAATTCTTCTAGGTCTTTGGTAAACTTTTCTTGCAACTTTTCGATCTTTGCATCCAGTCCTTTTTCAAAGTCCTGGATCATCTTCACCATCACTATTCTGAATTCTCTTTCTGGAAGGGTGCCTATCTCCTCTTCATGTAGTTGTTTTTCTGGCATTTTATCTTGTCCCTTCATCTGGTACAAAGTCTTCTGCCTTTTCATTTTCTCTGTCTTTCTGTGGCTGTGGTTTTCAGTTCCACAAGATGAAATACTGCTGTTACTGCTTGATTCTGCTGTCTGCCCTCTTGTGGAGGAAGCTATCCAGGAGGCTCGTGGGTGCTTCCTGATGGGCCGGACTGATGGTGGGTTGGGCTGGGTGGGTGGAGCTCAGTAAAACTTTAATTTGCTTCTCTACCAATGGGTGGGGCTTTGTTCCCACCTTGTTGGATGTTTGGCCTGAGGCTACCCAGCACTGGAGCTTACAGGCTCTTTGGTGGGGCCAATGGCAGACTCTGGGAGTCCTCACGCCAATGAGCACTTCCCAGAACCCCTGCCACCAGTGCCTCTGTCTCCTCGGTGAGCCACAGCTGCCCCCCACCACCACAGGCAACCCTCCAACACCAGCAGGTAGGTCTGGTTCAGTCTCCTATGGGGTTACTGCTCCTTCCCCTGGGTCCTGGTGAGCACACTTTTTTGTGTGCCCTCCAAGAGTGGGCTGTTTCCCCCAGTCCTGTGGAGGTCCTGCAATTAAATCCTGCTGGCTTTCAAAGTCTGATTCTCTGGGGATTCCTCCTCCCATTGCTGGACCCCCAGGTTAGGAAGCCTGACGTGGGGCTCAGAACCCTCACTTTAGTGGGTGGTCTTCTGCAGTATAACTGTTCTCCAGCTTGTGAGTCACCCACCCAGCATTTATGGGATTTGATTTTAATGCGATTGTGCCCCTCCTACCGTCTCATTGCGGCTTCTCCTTTGTCTCTGGAGGTGAGGTGTTTTTTTTGGTGAGTCCCAGTGTTTTTCTGTCAATGATCGTTCAGCAGTTAGTTGTAATTCCAGTGCCCCTGCAAGAGGGAGTGAGCGCACATCCTCCTCCTCTGCCATCTTGATTCCTCTCTTCCCATCTATTTCTAATGTGTTGAATGTTTTTATCATGAATAGGGGAGTTGAATCTTATCAAATGCTTTTTCTGCCTCAGTTGAGATAATAATGTGGGTTTTTCCCCTCATTCTGTTAGTATGGTTTATTACACTATGTTATAGACTGAATTGTGTCCCACCACAAAAGGCATATGTTGAAGCTCAAACCCCCAATGTGACTGTATTTGAAGATAGGGCCTTTAAGGAGGTAATTAGATTAAAGAAAGTAATACGGGTAGGGTATTAATCCAATAGGACTGGTGTACTTACAAGAAGAGGAAGACACTAGGAGTGCATGAGCACAGAGGAAAGGCCATGTGAGGACACAGCAAGAAGGAAGGAAGCCAAGGGAGAGGTCTCACCAGAAACCAACCAGCACCTTGATCTTGAACTTACAGCCTGCATATCTGTGAGAAAATAAATTCCTGTTATTTAAGCCACCCAGTCTGTGGTATTCTGTTACGGCAGTCTTAGCAGACTAATATACATTGATTGTTTTTTTTCTTAATGTTGAACTCCTTGTACTCCTCAAACAAATCTCAATTGCTTATGGTTTATAGTCCTCTTAATATACTGCTGGATTTGGTTGCTAGTAATTTGTTGATGATTTTTACATCTATATTCATAATGGATATTGATCTATAGTTCTCTTTGCTATGATAAGGGAATGCTGGTTTCAAAGAATAAATTAGGGAGTATCCCCTCCACTGATGTATTTTGGAAGAGTTTGAGAACTGGTATTGGTGCTTCTCTAAATGTTTGGTAGAATTCATCAGTGAAGCCACCTGGTCCTAGGCTTTTCTTTGCCGGGAGGTTTTTGATTACTGATTCAATCTCAATTTGTTATGGGTCTACTTAGGTTTTCTATTTCTTCTTGAGTCAGGTTTGGTAGTTTGTTTCTAGGACTTTATCCATTTCGTCTAGGATATCTAATCTTCTGGCATGCAATTATTCACAGTATTGTCTTATTATAATACTTTTTATTTCTGTAAATCTGTAGTAATGTCCTCAGCGTCATTTCTGATTTTAGTAACTTGAGTCTTCTTTTTGTGTTTCTTGGCCAGTCTAGCTAGAGGTTTGCCAATTTGTTTGACCTTTCTGAAGAACCAACTTTTGGTTTTGTTGATTATATTGTTTTTATATTGTGCAGTTAAAAAATTTTCCACTCTAAATTCAATTCTTTCTTCTGCTACTGTAGGGTTTAGTTTGCTCTTTTTTTTCTTTATGGTACAAAGATAGGTTATTGATTTGAGATCTTTATTCTTTTTTAATGTAGGTGTTTATAGCCATAAATTTCCCTCTGAGCACTGCTTTCACTGCATCCATTAAGTTTTGGTATAACATCTTTTCACTTTCATTCACCTCAAAATATTTTATAATTTCCCTTGTGATTTCTTTTTGATCTATTGGTTGTTTAAGAGTGTGTTGTTTAATTTCCACATATTTGTGAATTTCTCAGATTTACTATTTTATTGATTTCTAGTTTTATTTCTTTTAAGTTGCAGAAATTACTTTATAGGATTTCAATATTTGTAAATGTATCGAGACTCGTTTTATGGCCTAATTTATGGCCTGTATCTCCTAGGTAATGTTCCAAGTGCACTTCAGAAAAGTGTACAGTCTGTTGCTGCTGGATACAGTGTCTATGAGGTCTAGTTGGTGTAAAATATTGTTCAAATCCACTATTTATTTATCGATCTTCTTGCTATTCTATTCATTTTTGAAAGTGAGGTATCTAAATCTCCCAATACTATGTAGAACTTTCTAGTCAGTTCTCTCAATTTTTGGTTCATATATTTTGGGGCTCTATTATTAGCTATGTATATATTTATAACTGTTGGATCTTCTTGATGCACTACCCCTTTTATCAATAAATAGTGTCGTTCTTTGTCTCTCGTAATGACTGTTTAATTAAAGTCAATCTCTTGTAGACAGAATATAGCTGGATCATTTTTACTAAAAGTTTTTAATAAAATTTCAGAAAAATCGACGGAACTTCTCATATATCCCCTGGCCCACACATGCACAGATTCCCTCATCATCAACACTCCCCACCAGAGTGGTACATTTGTTACAATTAATGAACCTCCATTCATACATCATAATCACCTAAAGTCCACAATTTATTTTAGGGTTCACTCTTGGTATTATATATTCTACGGGCTTGGACAATTGCATAATGACTTTTACCCATCATTACAGTGTCATACAGAGTATTTTCACTATCCTAAAAATCTTCTGTACTCCACCTATTTATCCATCCCCACGCAATCCCTGGCAAGCACTGATTTTTTACTGTCTCCATAGTTTTGCCTTTTTCTGAGTGGCTTCCTTCACGTAGTAATATGCATTTAAGTTTTCACTATGGGCGCGGGGCTGGCGGGCGGGCGGGCGGCTGGGAGCCTGACAGACAATGAGGGCGGCGTGGCGGCGCTGGCGGCGAGCGGCGAGCGGCGAGCGACGCGGGGCCCGGGGGCGGGGCGCCAGCCATGGACAATCAGTGCACTGTCCAAGTCAAGTTAGAGCTGGGACATCGCGCCCAACTGCGCAAGAAGCCCACCACCGAGGGCTTCACGCACGACTGGATGGTGTTTGTCCGCGGCCCCGAGCAGTGTGAGATCCAGCACTTCGTCGAGAAGCTGGTCTTCCGGCTGCACGACAGCTTCCCCAAGCCCAAGCGTGTGTGCAAGGAGCCCCCCTACAAGGTGGAGGAGTCGGGCTATGCTGGCTTCATCATGCCCATCGAGGTGTACTTCCAGAACAAGGAGGAGCCGAGGAAGGTTTGCTTCACCTATGACCTATTCCTGAACCTGGAGGGCAACCCGCCCGTCAACCACCTGCGCTGTGAGAAGCTCACCTTCAACAACCCCACCGTGGAGTTCCGGTACAAGCTCCTGATGGCCGGCGGGGTGATGGTAATGCCCGAAGGAGCAGAAACGGTGTCCAGGCCCAGTCCCGACTACGCCATGTTACCCACAATTCCACTCTCTGCCTTCTCTGACCCCAGGAACACCAAACCGTCCCACAGGAAGTCTTAGCCGGCAGCCACCCCGGAAGTGCTGACACTTCCTAGTAGTTTAAAGGAACAGCTCCATTTAAAACGCACCTGCTGCCTTACTCTTTCGCTTTTTGGAAGATTTTCTCTAGCTGAGTCTGAATCAGGACGCCAGAAGGGAGAGCAGCAAGACCTGCAAAGCCCACAAGATGACCAAGGAACACCGGGAGCGGCCGCGCGAGGACTCGGAGAGCAGGGCCGCCTCCAAGGAGCCGGAGCGTGAGCAGGCCGGGAGCACCGAGAACGCCGCACGGAAGCTGGGCGAGGGCCGGCCACCCAAGGAGGAAGAGGCCCCGCCGCCCAAGGCCGCATTCAAGGAGCCTAAGATGGCCCTGAAGGAGACCAAACTGGAGAGCATGTCCCCCAAGGGCGGGTCCCCGCCGCCCCCGTCCAAGTCTTCCAGCAAGCGGCCGGCTGCCACCGACTCACCCAAGCCCAGTGCCAAAAAGCAGAAGAAAAGCAGCTCCAAGGGGTCCAGGAGCGCCCCCAGCACCTCACCCCGCACCTCGTCTTCCTACTTCTCAGACAAAAAGCCGGCCAAGGACAAGGGCAGCACCGAAGGGGAGAAGGTCAAGGCCGAGAGCGAGCCCAGAGAGATCAAAAAGCCCCCGGAGGCAGAGGAGTCCAACTCGGAGGACGAGGCCTCCTTCAAGACCGAGGCCTCCTTCAAGACCGAGTCCGCCCAGTCGAGCCCATCCAACTCCAGCTCCAGCTCCGACTCCAGCTCAGATTCGGACTTTGAGCCATCTCAGAACCACAGTCAAGGCCCCCTGCGCTCCATGGTGGAGGACCTGCAGTCCGAGGAGTCTGATGAGGCCGACTCTTCATCAGGAGAGGAGGCCGCTGGCGAGACGAACGCAGGGAGGGACTCCAGGTTGAGCTTCAGTGACAGTGAGAGCGACAACAGTGCCAACTCCTGCCTGCCCAGCCGGGAGCCGCCCCTGCCCAACAGCAAGGCGTCAAGCCCAGAGCCCTGCAGCAAGCCCGAGAAGATCCTCAAGAGGAGCGCCTACGACAAGGCCTACAGGGACGAGCTGGTAGAGCTACACCGGAAGCTGACGGCCCTGCGGGACCCCAAGGTGCTGCAGCAGATCGTGGACCTGATTGAGGAGACCGGCCACTTCAACGTCACCAACACCACCTTCGACTTCGATCTCCTCTCCCTGGACGAGAGCACCGTGCGCAAGCTGCAGAGCTACCTGGAGGCGGTGGCCACATGACCGTGGGCCGGGTGCCGGGCTGCGTCCCCGGGGTCCTGGGAGGCCGCATCTGGGCCCCACCTTCCCTCCTTTCTCCACTCGCCCGCCCGCAGCACTGCCTTAGTGACCGCCCTGTCCTCGGCCCGCACAGCCAGCTACACTGTCCTCCTTGGGAGCCCGGGGGCCGAGGGGGGGCAGGCCGGCGCTGCTGCTCCCCGACACCCCGGGGCCGTCACCTGGGCTCCCCTTGGAAGGCGGCTCGTGTCGGAGGCCGCGCCAGGCCTCACTCCCGGAGGGGAAGAGACGTGCCCTGCGGTGGGGGCCTCGCTCCACGGTGGGGCGTGTGGCACACCTTCACTGCCCAGGCCCCTCTGAGCGGCTGGGGCACTGCCTCCGGCCTCCCAAACGGTTCAGAACACACCCACCGCGCCCCAGGACCTCAGAGGCTCCCACGCACCGGGACGGGCCCCGCTCGTCCTCCACGTCAGGCAGACGCGGCCC
Source organism: Hippopotamus amphibius kiboko (assembly GCF_030028045.1). Classification (NCBI taxonomy): domain Eukaryota; kingdom Metazoa; phylum Chordata; class Mammalia; order Artiodactyla; family Hippopotamidae; genus Hippopotamus; species Hippopotamus amphibius. The sequence continues at coordinate 14,804,579 of NC_080203.1, read as the reverse complement.
TCATGTCGGCCTCACTGTGCTGGGACTCCGTGCTGTACAGTTGTCTCTCTGTTATATATATATATATATGTCTGCACTGTAGGTACCAGAGCGGCTTCTGGGGTGCGTTTCCGTGGCAGCAGTGCACGTGGGGGGTGGGGGGGTGTAAGGCGGGACTTGTAGGTTAAGATGTCTCCACTGGTCTTGTTGTCGGGTTGAAGGCCGAGCCGGTGCGCCTGGTGGCCCTCTCCAGGTGCAGGGAGGAAGCCTCCCCGGTGGTTCCAAGGACGCCTCCTCCTCCCGGGGCCGGTGAACACTACGCGCCGCCATCTCCAGGAGCAGCCCGCCAAAAAGTAAATAAATTTTACAAAAAGATTATATCAAAAAAAAAAAAAAAAAAAAAGAAGTACTCAGTGTCCTCTGGTCTGGCCAGGCAAATCTACTTCTGCTTCATTTCCAACACAGTACAGCCCTTGTTAGGCTGGGTCTCTCCAACTCGATTGTAAACTCCTTGAAGGCAAGAACCAGGCTTTATGTTTCTCCTGTATCCTACCCTTTCCCTCAGCTGCTCAGTGTAAAGGAAGTATAGCTGTCAACTTCAGTGCCTTAATTATGATCATTCTGGCAGACCTTCTCGGAGGAAGAGATTCTCTAACTGCCATGGCTCAGGGTAGCAGTTAAAAGGGAATGTCTGAAAGAGTAGCCAAATCCCATCCCTAGCACTCCTGATTCGATTCCAGAAAGCTGCTTTCCCAAGTGAGCGATGACGCTGACAGGGTCGAGTATATCCTGGGATGGCTTGCCTGTTAGCCATATTGTCAGCCTGCCCATCAAACCACCTGCCCTGAAGATTCAGAAACCCTCAGACTAGCAACCCTGGGGGCAGCCAGGGCAACAGCCATGGAGTAAGAAGAAAGTCTAGCTAATTTGGGGGAAAATTTTTCTCTTCTTTTTTTTTTTCTTTCCAGGCACTGAAAAGGCAACTAAGAGAAGGGGGAATAAGGTAGAGCTTGGATGAGCACCATGCTAACTAAGCACTTTATACAGATTCTTATTTATTTTTTCTAATTAAGTTGTTTCTTTTTATTTTTACACGATTTCTAACTTACGAAAGATTTGCAAGAATAGTACAAGGAACTTCTGTATACCCCTACCTGGATTCACCAACTGCTTACATTTGTCCCATTTGTGTTACTTTATCGTTCATTTTCATTTTCATTTTCATTCACTCTCTCTCTACACACACACACACACACACACACACACACACACACACACGTGCGCGCATGTGTATGTATAATACGTATTTGTGTACACACAAACGTGGACATAATTTCTTTTCCTGAACCATTGTGTTGGAGACATTTTGCCACTCAACCCTTAAATACTTCAACGTGTATTTCTTAAGAACAATGCTATTCTCTTTTTTTATTGTGGTAAAATATACATCACAGAGTTTACCATTTTAACTATTTTTAAGTGTACAATTCAGTACAATTCAGTACATTCACATTGTTGTGCAATCATCACCACTATCCATCTCCAGAACGTTTTCATCATCCTGAACTGAAACTCTGTACTCATTAAACAATAACTCCCCATTTCCCGCTCCCCCCCAACGTCTGATAATCATAATTTCATTTCTGTCTCTGTGAATTGGCCTACTCTAAGTACCTTATATAAGAGGAATCATACAGTATTTCTTTTTGGAAGTGACATTTCACGTAGCATAATGTCTTCAGGGTTCATTCATGTTGTAGCATGTGTCAGAATTTCCTTCCTTTTTAAGTCTGAATAACATTCCATTGAATGGATAGACCACATTTGTTTATCCCTTTATCCTGCGATCAATACTTGGATTAAATCCATCTTTTGGCTGTTGTAAAAAATACTGCTATGAACATGGATGTACCAGTCCGTTAGTGTCCTGCTTTCAGGTTTTTGGGGGCATAAACCCAGAAGTGCAATTGCTGTGTCATATGGTAACTGTATTTTTAATTCTTTGAAAAACCACCATACTGCCTTTCATAGAGGCTGCGCCAGTTTACACTACCACCAGGAGTTGCACGTGGGTTCCAAGTTCTCCACCTCCTCACCAACACTTGTTATTTTCTATTATTTTGATAATAAATAACCTATTGGGTAATGAACCTAATGGGTATGAAGTGGTATCTCATTATGGTTTTGATTTGCATTTCCCTCATAAAAGTGACAATGAACACCTCTATATGTTTGTTGCCCATTTTTGTATTTTCTTTGGAGAAACGTATATTCAAGTCCTTTGCCAATTTTTGAGTTCTTTTGCTGTTGTTATCGAGTTGTATGCGTTTTTTATATATTTTGATATTAATCCCTTATTAAATATAAGATTTGCAAATATTTTCTTCCATATTGTGGGTTGCCTTTTTACTCGGTTCCTAGTGTTTCTTTGATGTACAAAAGTTTTTAATTTTGATGACATCCAATTTATCTATTTTTTCTTTTGTTGCCTGTGCTTTTGGTGTCATATTTAAGAAATCACTGCCAAATGCTTTTTTATGAAGCCTTCCTCTATGCTTCATTCTACGAGTCTTGTAATTTTAGCCCTTATATTTAGGTATTTGATTTCCTTGTGCTAATCTTTGCATATGATATAAGGTAAGGGTCCAACTTCATTCTTTTACATATACATATTCAGTTTCCCTGGGACCACTTGTTAAAAGACTGTCCTTTTGGAACCCTCCTGCACTGTTGGTGGGAATGTAAGCTGGTACAGCCACTATGGAAAACAGTTTGGAGATTCCTTAAAAAACTAAAACTGGAACTACCATATGACCCAGCAATCCCACTACTGGGCATATACCCAGAGAAAACCATAATCCAAAAAGAAACATGTACCATAATGTTCACTGCAGCACTATTTACAATAGCCAGGACATGGACGCAACCTAAATGCCCATCAACAGACGAATAGATAAAGAAGATGTAGTACATATATACAATGGAATATTATTCAGCCATAAACAGGGACGAAATTGGGTCATTTGTTGAGACGTGGATGGACCTAGAGACTGTCATACAGAGTGAAGTAAGCCAGAAAGAGAAAGTCAAATACCGTATGCTAACTCATATATACGGAATCTAAAAAAAATGGTACTGCTGAACCCAGTGACAGGGCAAGAATAAAGATGCAAATGTAGAGAATGGACTTGAGGACACGGGGTTGGGAGGAGGCGAAGGGGAAGCTAGGACGAAGTGAGAGAGTAGCATAGACATATATACACTACCAACTGTAAAATCGATAGCTAGTGGGAAGTTGCTGTATAACAAAGGGAGATCAACTCGATGCTGGGTGATGCCTTAGAGGGCCAGGACAGGGAGGGTGGGAGGGAGTCGTGGGAGGGAGGGGATATGGGGATATATGTATAAATACAGCTGATTTACTTTGGTGTATCTCAAAAGCTGGTACAAGAGTGTAAAGCAATTATATTCCAATAAAGACCTTAATAAAATAAAATAAAATAAAATAAAAGACCGTCCTTTTCCCATTGAATGATTTTGGCATCCTGGTCAAAATCAATTGACCTAAGATACACAGGTTTATTTCTGGACTCTCATTTCTATTCCATTAATCTATGTATCTATCCTTAGGCCTTTACCACACTTTAAAAAATTACTATAGCTGAAAAATTTTGAAATGGGGAAGTGTGACTCCTTGCTATGGACTGAATGTTTGTGTCCTTCCAAAATTCACATGATGAAATTCTAACCTCTAGCATGATGGTATTCAGACGTGAGGTCTTTAGGAGGTGAACAGCTCATGAGAGCAGAGGCCTCACAAATGGGATTAGTGTCCATATAAAAGAAACCCAAAGAGCTCCCTTGCCCCTTTTGCTATCTGAGGACACAATGAGAAGATAGCCATCTGTGAACCAGAAAGCAGTCCTCACCCAATGCCAAATCTGTTGTACCGTGTTCTTGGACTTCCCAGCCTTCAAAACTGTGAGAAATAAATTTCTGATGTTTATAAGCCACTCAGTCTATATGATATTTTGTTATAGCATCCTGAATGGATGAAGACACCCTTCCAAATTTGTTTTGCTTTTTAAAAATTGTTTTGGTTATTCACAGTCCCTTGAAATTTCATATGAATTTTAGGATCGACTTTTCCATTTATGCAAAAAAGGGACTATAGTGATATTGATAGGAATTGAATTGAATCTTTAGATCAATTTAGGGAGTATTACCATAATAATAATATTAAATCTTCAAGTTCATGTACACTGGGTATCTTTCCATTTATTTAATTCTTCTTTAATTTCTTTCAGCAAAGTTTATAGTTTTCAGTGTACAAGGCTTGCACTGCCTTGGTTAAATTTCTTGCTATTGGGAATGAAATTGTTTAAATTTCTTCACGGACCATTCATTGCTAGCATGTAGAACTACAACTGATCTCTTTACGTTGAGCGTATATCCTGAATATTTCCTGAACTTGTTTATTAGCACTAAAAGGTTTTATGGATGCTTTAGGAATTTCTATGTAAAATCATGTCATCTGAGAATAGAGATAGTTTTATTTCATTTCAATTTGGACATCTTTTACTTATTTTTCTCGCCTAATTGCTCTGGCTAGAACTTCCTATAAAATGTTGAATAGAACTGGGCAAAGCAAGTTTGCTTGTCCTATTCCTGATCTTATGGAGAGAGTTTTTAGTCTCTCACCATTAAATACGATGCTCACTGTGAGTTTTTCATAAATACCCTATATTACGTTGAGGAAGTTCCCATCTATTTCTTTTTTTTTCTTTTTATTTATTTTTTTTCTTTTTCTTTTTAAAGAACTTTTATTGAGACACAGTTAACAGACAATAAACTGCATATATTTAGAGTGTACAATTTGGTATCCCAATCTCCCAATTCATTCCCCCCCAACCCTCCCCGCTTTCCCCACTTGGTGTCCATATGTTTATTCTCTACATCTGGGTCTCTATTTCTGCCTTGCAAACTGGTTGATTTGTACCATTTTCCTATAGTCCACATATATGTGTTAATATACAATATTTGTTTTTCTCTTTCTGACTCACTTCACTCTGTATGACAGTCTCTAGGTCCATCCATGTCTCTACAAATGTCCCAGTTTCATTGCTTTTTACAGCTGAGTAATATTCCATTGTATATAAGTACCACGTCTTTTTATCCATTCATCTGCTGATGGACATTTAGGTTGCTTCCATGTCCTGGCTATTGTAAATAGGGCTGCCATGAACATTGGAGTGCATGTGTCTTTTTGAATGATGGTGTTCTCTGGGTATATGCCCAGCAGTGGGGTTGCTGGGTCATATGGTAGTTCTATCTTTAGTTTTGCAAGGAACCTCCATACTGTTCTCCATAGTGGCTGTATCAATTTACATTCCCACCAGCAGTGCAAGAGGGTTCCCTTTTCTCCACACCCTCTCCAGCATTTACTGTTTGTAGATTTTCTGATGATGCCCATTCTAACCGGGGGTGAGGTGATACCTCATTGTTGTTTTGATTTGCATTTCTCTAATAATTAGTGATGTTAAGTAGCTTTTCATGTGCCTCTTGGCCACCCGTAGGTCTTCTTTGGAGAAATGCCTATTTAGGTCTTCTGCCATTTTTTGATTGGGTTGCTTGTTTTTTGGATATTGAGCTGGATGAACTGTTTATATATTTTGGAGATTAATCCTTTGTCTGTTGATTTCTCCATCAAATCTCAATGAGATCCTTGCTGGGTAGAGTATTCTTGGTTGTAGGTTCTTCCCTTTCATCACTTGAAATATATCATGCCACTCCCTTCTGGCTTGCAGAGTTTCTGCTGAGAAATCAGCTGTTAACCTGATGGGAGTTCCCTTGTATGTTGTCATTTTTCCCTGGTTGCTTTTAATAACTTTTCTCTGCCTTTTATTTTTGTCAATTTGACTAGTATGTGTCTTGGTGTGTTTCTCCTTGGGTTTATCCTGCCTGGGACTCTCTGCACTTCCTGGACTTGGGTGGCTATTTCCTTTCCCATGTTAGGGAAGTTTTCAACTATAATCTCTTCCAGTATTTTCTCGGGTCCTTTCTCTCCCTCTTCTCCTTCTGGGACCCGTATAATGCGAATGTTGGTGCATTTAGCATTGTCCCAGAGGTCTCTTAGGCTGTCTTCAATTCTTTTCATTCTTTTTTCTTTATTCTTTTCTGCATCAGTGATTGTCACCATTCTGTCTTCCAGCTCACGTATCTGTTTTTCTGCCTCAGTTAATCTGCTGTTGGTTCCTTCTAGTGTATTTTTCATTTCAGTTATTGTGTTGCATATCTGTTTGTTTGTTCTTTAATTCTTCTAGGTCTTTGGTAAACTTTTCTTGCAACTTTTCGATCTTTGCATCCAGTCCTTTTTCAAAGTCCTGGATCATCTTCACCATCACTATTCTGAATTCTCTTTCTGGAAGGGTGCCTATCTCCTCTTCATGTAGTTGTTTTTCTGGCATTTTATCTTGTCCCTTCATCTGGTACAAAGTCTTCTGCCTTTTCATTTTCTCTGTCTTTCTGTGGCTGTGGTTTTCAGTTCCACAAGATGAAATACTGCTGTTACTGCTTGATTCTGCTGTCTGCCCTCTTGTGGAGGAAGCTATCCAGGAGGCTCGTGGGTGCTTCCTGATGGGCCGGACTGATGGTGGGTTGGGCTGGGTGGGTGGAGCTCAGTAAAACTTTAATTTGCTTCTCTACCAATGGGTGGGGCTTTGTTCCCACCTTGTTGGATGTTTGGCCTGAGGCTACCCAGCACTGGAGCTTACAGGCTCTTTGGTGGGGCCAATGGCAGACTCTGGGAGTCCTCACGCCAATGAGCACTTCCCAGAACCCCTGCCACCAGTGCCTCTGTCTCCTCGGTGAGCCACAGCTGCCCCCCACCACCACAGGCAACCCTCCAACACCAGCAGGTAGGTCTGGTTCAGTCTCCTATGGGGTTACTGCTCCTTCCCCTGGGTCCTGGTGAGCACACTTTTTTGTGTGCCCTCCAAGAGTGGGCTGTTTCCCCCAGTCCTGTGGAGGTCCTGCAATTAAATCCTGCTGGCTTTCAAAGTCTGATTCTCTGGGGATTCCTCCTCCCATTGCTGGACCCCCAGGTTAGGAAGCCTGACGTGGGGCTCAGAACCCTCACTTTAGTGGGTGGTCTTCTGCAGTATAACTGTTCTCCAGCTTGTGAGTCACCCACCCAGCATTTATGGGATTTGATTTTAATGCGATTGTGCCCCTCCTACCGTCTCATTGCGGCTTCTCCTTTGTCTCTGGAGGTGAGGTGTTTTTTTTGGTGAGTCCCAGTGTTTTTCTGTCAATGATCGTTCAGCAGTTAGTTGTAATTCCAGTGCCCCTGCAAGAGGGAGTGAGCGCACATCCTCCTCCTCTGCCATCTTGATTCCTCTCTTCCCATCTATTTCTAATGTGTTGAATGTTTTTATCATGAATAGGGGAGTTGAATCTTATCAAATGCTTTTTCTGCCTCAGTTGAGATAATAATGTGGGTTTTTCCCCTCATTCTGTTAGTATGGTTTATTACACTATGTTATAGACTGAATTGTGTCCCACCACAAAAGGCATATGTTGAAGCTCAAACCCCCAATGTGACTGTATTTGAAGATAGGGCCTTTAAGGAGGTAATTAGATTAAAGAAAGTAATACGGGTAGGGTATTAATCCAATAGGACTGGTGTACTTACAAGAAGAGGAAGACACTAGGAGTGCATGAGCACAGAGGAAAGGCCATGTGAGGACACAGCAAGAAGGAAGGAAGCCAAGGGAGAGGTCTCACCAGAAACCAACCAGCACCTTGATCTTGAACTTACAGCCTGCATATCTGTGAGAAAATAAATTCCTGTTATTTAAGCCACCCAGTCTGTGGTATTCTGTTACGGCAGTCTTAGCAGACTAATATACATTGATTGTTTTTTTTCTTAATGTTGAACTCCTTGTACTCCTCAAACAAATCTCAATTGCTTATGGTTTATAGTCCTCTTAATATACTGCTGGATTTGGTTGCTAGTAATTTGTTGATGATTTTCACATCTATATTCATAATGGATATTGATCTATAGTTCTCTTTGCTATGATAAGGGAATGCTGGTTTCAAAGAATAAATTAGGGAGTATCCCCTCCACTGATGTATTTTGGAAGAGTTTGAGAACTGGTATTGGTGCTTCTCTAAATGTTTGGTAGAATTCATCAGTGAAGCCACCTGGTCCTAGGCTTTTCTTTGCCGGGAGGTTTTTGATTACTGATTCAATCTCAATTTGTTATGGGTCTACTTAGGTTTTCTATTTCTTCTTGAGTCAGGTTTGGTAGTTTGTTTCTAGGACTTTATCCATTTCGTCTAGGATATCTAATCTTCTGGCATGCAATTATTCACAGTATTGTCTTATTATAATACTTTTTATTTCTGTAAATCTGTAGTAATGTCCTCAGCGTCATTTCTGATTTTAGTAACTTGAGTCTTCTTTTTGTGTTTCTTGGCCAGTCTAGCTAGAGGTTTGCCAATTTGTTTGACCTTTCTGAAGAACCAACTTTTGGTTTTGTTGATTATATTGTTTTTATATTGTGCAGTTAAAAAATTTTCCACTCTAAATTCAATTCTTTCTTCTGCTACTGTAGGGTTTAGTTTGCTCTTTTTTTTCTTTATGGTACAAAGATAGGTTATTGATTTGAGATCTTTATTCTTTTTTAATGTAGGTGTTTATAGCCATAAATTTCCCTCTGAGCACTGCTTTCACTGCATCCATTAAGTTTTGGTATAACATCTTTTCACTTTCATTCACCTCAAAATATTTTATAATTTCCCTTGTGATTTCTTTTTGATCTATTGGTTGTTTAAGAGTGTGTTGTTTAATTTCCACATATTTGTGAATTTCTCAGATTTACTATTTTATTGATTTCTAGTTTTATTTCTTTTAAGTTGCAGAAATTACTTTATAGGATTTCAATATTTGTAAATGTATCGAGACTCGTTTTATGGCCTAATTTATGGCCTGTATCTCCTAGGTAATGTTCCAAGTGCACTTCAGAAAAGTGTACAGTCTGTTGCTGCTGGATACAGTGTCTATGAGGTCTAGTTGGTGTAAAATATTGTTCAAATCCACTATTTATTTATCGATCTTCTTGCTATTCTATTCATTTTTGAAAGTGAGGTATCTAAATCTCCCAATACTATGTAGAACTTTCTAGTCAGTTCTCTCAATTTTTGGTTCATATATTTTGGGGCTCTATTATTAGCTATGTATATATTTATAACTGTTGGATCTTCTTGATGCACTACCCCTTTTATCAATAAATAGTGTCGTTCTTTGTCTCTCGTAATGACTGTTTAATTAAAGTCAATCTCTTGTAGACAGAATATAGCTGGATCATTTTTACTAAAAGTTTTTAATAAAATTTCAGAAAAATCGACGGAACTTCTCATATATCCCCTGGCCCACACATGCACAGATTCCCTCATCATCAACACTCCCCACCAGAGTGGTACATTTGTTACAATTAATGAACCTCCATTCATACATCATAATCACCTAAAGTCCACAATTTATTTTAGGGTTCACTCTTGGTATTATATATTCTACGGGCTTGGACAATTGCATAATGACTTTTACCCATCATTACAGTGTCATACAGAGTATTTTCACTATCCTAAAAATCTTCTGTACTCCACCTATTTATCCATCCCCACGCAATCCCTGGCAAGCACTGATTTTTTACTGTCTCCATAGTTTTGCCTTTTTCTGAGTGGCTTCCTTCACGTAGTAATATGCATTTAAGTTTTCACTATGGGCGCGGGGCTGGCGGGCGGGCGGGCGGCTGGGAGCCTGACAGACAATGAGGGCGGCGTGGCGGCGCTGGCGGCGAGCGGCGAGCGGCGAGCGACGCGGGGCCCGGGGGCGGGGCGCCAGCCATGGACAATCAGTGCACTGTCCAAGTCAAGTTAGAGCTGGGACATCGCGCCCAACTGCGCAAGAAGCCCACCACCGAGGGCTTCACGCACGACTGGATGGTGTTTGTCCGCGGCCCCGAGCAGTGTGAGATCCAGCACTTCGTCGAGAAGCTGGTCTTCCGGCTGCACGACAGCTTCCCCAAGCCCAAGCGTGTGTGCAAGGAGCCCCCCTACAAGGTGGAGGAGTCGGGCTATGCTGGCTTCATCATGCCCATCGAGGTGTACTTCCAGAACAAGGAGGAGCCGAGGAAGGTTTGCTTCACCTATGACCTATTCCTGAACCTGGAGGGCAACCCGCCCGTCAACCACCTGCGCTGTGAGAAGCTCACCTTCAACAACCCCACCGTGGAGTTCCGGTACAAGCTCCTGATGGCCGGCGGGGTGATGGTAATGCCCGAAGGAGCAGAAACGGTGTCCAGGCCCAGTCCCGACTACGCCATGTTACCCACAATTCCACTCTCTGCCTTCTCTGACCCCAGGAACACCAAACCGTCCCACAGGAAGTCTTAGCCGGCAGCCACCCCGGAAGTGCTGACACTTCCTAGTAGTTTAAAGGAACAGCTCCATTTAAAACGCACCTGCTGCCTTACTCTTTCGCTTTTTGGAAGATTTTCTCTAGCTGAGTCTGAATCAGGACGCCAGAAGGGAGAGCAGCAAGACCTGCAAAGCCCACAAGATGACCAAGGAACACCGGGAGCGGCCGCGCGAGGACTCGGAGAGCAGGGCCGCCTCCAAGGAGCCGGAGCGTGAGCAGGCCGGGAGCACCGAGAACGCCGCACGGAAGCTGGGCGAGGGCCGGCCACCCAAGGAGGAAGAGGCCCCACCGCCCAAGGCCGCATTCAAGGAGCCTAAGATGGCCCTGAAGGAGACCAAACTGGAGAGCATGTCCCCCAAGGGCGGGTCCCCGCCGCCCCCGTCCAAGTCTTCCAGCAAGCGGCCGGCTGCCACCGACTCACCCAAGCCCAGTGCCAAAAAGCAGAAGAAAAGCAGCTCCAAGGGGTCCAGGAGCGCCCCCAGCACCTCACCCCGCACCTCGTCTTCCTACTTCTCAGACAAAAAGCCGGCCAAGGACAAGGGCAGCACCGAAGGGGAGAAGGTCAAGGCCGAGAGCGAGCCCAGAGAGATCAAAAAGCCCCCGGAGGCAGAGGAGTCCAACTCGGAGGACGAGGCCTCCTTCAAGACCGAGGCCTCCTTCAAGACCGAGTCCGCCCAGTCGAGCCCATCCAACTCCAGCTCCAGCTCCGACTCCAGCTCAGATTCGGACTTTGAGCCATCTCAGAACCACAGTCAAGGCCCCCTGCGCTCCATGGTGGAGGACCTGCAGTCCGAGGAGTCTGATGAGGCCGACTCTTCATCAGGAGAGGAGGCCGCTGGCGAGACGAACGCAGGGAGGGACTCCAGGTTGAGCTTCAGTGACAGTGAGAGCGACAACAGTGCCAACTCCTGCCTGCCCAGCCGGGAGCCGCCCCTGCCCAACAGCAAGGCGTCAAGCCCAGAGCCCTGCAGCAAGCCCGAGAAGATCCTCAAGAGGAGCGCCTACGACAAGGCCTACAGGGACGAGCTGGTAGAGCTACACCGGAAGCTGACGGCCCTGCGGGACCCCAAGGTGCTGCAGCAGATCGTGGACCTGATTGAGGAGACCGGCCACTTCAACGTCACCAACACCACCTTCGACTTCGATCTCCTCTCCCTGGACGAGAGCACCGTGCGCAAGCTGCAGAGCTACCTGGAGGCGGTGGCCACATGACCGTGGGCCGGGTGCCGGGCTGCGTCCCCGGGGTCCTGGGAGGCCGCATCTGGGCCCCACCTTCCCTCCTTTCTCCACTCGCCCGCCCGCAGCACTGCCTTAGTGACCGCCCTGTCCTCGGCCCGCACAGCCAGCTACACTGTCCTCCTTGGGAGCCCGGGGGCCGAGGGGGGGCAGGCCGGCGCTGCTGCTCCCCGACACCCCGGGGCCGTCACCTGGGCTCCCCTTGGAAGGCGGCTCGTGTCGGAGGCCGCGCCAGGCCTCACTCCCGGAGGGGAAGAGACGTGCCCTGCGGTGGGGGCCTCGCTCCACGGTGGGGCGTGTGGCACACCTTCACTGCCCAGGCCCCTCTGAGCGGCTGGGGCACTGCCTCCGGCCTCCCAAACGGTTCAGAACACACCCACCGCGCCCCAGGACCTCAGAGGCTCCCACGCACCGGGACGGGCCCCGCTCGTCCTCCACGTCAGGCAGACGCGGCCCTCATGTCGGCCTCACTGTGCTGGGACTCCGTGCTGTACAGTTGTCTCTCTGTTATATATATATATATATATGTCTGCACTGTAGGTACCAGAGCGGCTTCTGGGGTGCGTTTCCGTGGCAGCAGTGCACGTGGGGGGTGGGGGGGTGTAAGGCGGGACTTGTAGGTTAAGATGTCTCCACTGGTCTTGTTGTCGGGTTGAAGGCCGAGCCGGTGCGCCTGGTGGCCCTCTCCAGGTGCAGGGAGGAAGCCTCCCCGGTGGTTCCAAGGACGCCTCCTCCTCCCGGGGCCGGTGAACACTACGCGCCGCCATCTCCAGGAGCAGCCCGCCAAAAAGTAAATAAATTTTACAAAAAGATTATATCAAAAAAAAAAAAAAAAAAAAAGAAGTACTCAGTGTCCTCTGGTCTGGCCAGGCAAATCTACTTCTGCTTCATTTCCAACACAGTACAGCCCTTGTTAGGCTGGGTCTCTCCAACTCGATTGTAAACTCCTTGAAGGCAAGAACCAGGCTTTATGTTTCTCCTGTATCCTACCCTTTCCCTCAGCTGCTCAGTGTAAAGGAAGTATAGCTGTCAACTTCAGTGCCTTAATTATGATCATTCTGGCAGACCTTCTCGGAGGAAGAGATTCTCTAACTGCCATGGCTCAGGGTAGCAGTTAAAAGGGAATGTCTGAAAGAGTAGCCAAATCCCATCCCTAGCACTCCTGATTCGATTCCAGAAAGCTGCTTTCCCAAGTGAGCGATGACGCTGACAGGGTCGAGTATATCCTGGGATGGCTTGCCTGTTAGCCATATTGTCAGCCTGCCCATCAAACCACCTGCCCTGAAGATTCAGAAACCCTCAGACTAGCAACCCTGGGGGCAGCCAGGGCAACAGCCATGGAGTAAGAAGAAAGTCTAGCTAATTTGGGGGAAAATTTTTCTCTTCTTTTTTTTTTTCTTTCCAGGCACTGAAAAGGCAACTAAGAGAAGGGGGAATAAGGTAGAGCTTGGATGAGCACCATGCTAACTAAGCACTTTATACAGATTCTTATTTATTTTTTCTAATTAAGTTGTTTCTTTTTATTTTTACACGATTTCTAACTTACGAAAGATTTGCAAGAATAGTACAAGGAACTTCTGTATACCCCTACCTGGATTCACCAACTGCTTACATTTGTCCCATTTGTGTTACTTTATCGTTCATTTTCATTTTCATTTTCATTCACTCTCTCTCTACACACACACACACACACACACACACACACACACACACACGTGCGCGCATGTGTATGTATAATACGTATTTGTGTACACACAAACGTGGACATAATTTCTTTTCCTGAACCATTGTGTTGGAGACATTTTGCCACTCAACCCTTAAATACTTCAACGTGTATTTCTTAAGAACAATGCTATTCTCTTTTTTTATTGTGGTAAAATATACATCACAGAGTTTACCATTTTAACTATTTTTAAGTGTACAATTCAGTACAATTCAGTACATTCACATTGTTGTGCAATCATCACCACTATCCATCTCCAGAACGTTTTCATCATCCTGAACTGAAACTCTGTACTCATTAAACAATAACTCCCCATTTCCCGCTCCCCCCCAACGTCTGATAATCATAATTTCATTTCTGTCTCTGTGAATTGGCCTACTCTAAGTACCTTATATAAGAGGAATCATACAGTATTTCTTTTTGGAAGTGACATTTCACGTAGCATAATGTCTTCAGGGTTCATTCATGTTGTAGCATGTGTCAGAATTTCCTTCCTTTTTAAGTCTGAATAACATTCCATTGAATGGATAGACCACATTTGTTTATCCCTTTATCCTGCGATCAATACTTGGATTAAATCCATCTTTTGGCTGTTGTAAAAAATACTGCTATGAACATGGATGTACCAGTCCGTTAGTGTCCTGCTTTCAGGTTTTTGGGGGCATAAACCCAGAAGTGCAATTGCTGTGTCATATGGTAACTGTATTTTTAATTCTTTGAAAAACCACCATACTGCCTTTCATAGAGGCTGCGCCAGTTTACACTACCACCAGGAGTTGCACGTGGGTTCCAAGTTCTCCACCTCCTCACCAACACTTGTTATTTTCTATTATTTTGATAATAAATAACCTATTGGGTAATGAACCTAATGGGTATGAAGTGGTATCTCATTATGGTTTTGATTTGCATTTCCCTCATAAAAGTGACAATGAACACCTCTATATGTTTGTTGCCCATTTTTGTATTTTCTTTGGAGAAACGTATATTCAAGTCCTTTGCCAATTTTTGAGTTCTTTTGCTGTTGTTATCGAGTTGTATGCGTTTTTTATATATTTTGATATTAATCCCTTATTAAATATAAGATTTGCAAATATTTTCTTCCATATTGTGGGTTGCCTTTTTACTCGGTTCCTAGTGTTTCTTTGATGTACAAAAGTTTTTAATTTTGATGACATCCAATTTATCTATTTTTTCTTTTGTTGCCTGTGCTTTTGGTGTCATATTTAAGAAATCACTGCCAAATGCTTTTTTATGAAGCCTTCCTCTATGCTTCATTCTACGAGTCTTGTAATTTTAGCCCTTATATTTAGGTATTTGATTTCCTTGTGCTAATCTTTGCATATGATATAAGGTAAGGGTCCAACTTCATTCTTTTACATATACATATTCAGTTTCCCTGGGACCACTTGTTAAAAGACTGTCCTTTTGGAACCCTCCTGCACTGTTGGTGGGAATGTAAGCTGGTACAGCCACTATGGAAAACAGTTTGGAGATTCCTTAAAAAACTAAAACTGGAACTACCATATGACCCAGCAATCCCACTACTGGGCATATACCCAGAGAAAACCATAATCCAAAAAGAAACATGTACCATAATGTTCACTGCAGCACTATTTACAATAGCCAGGACATGGACGCAACCTAAATGCCCATCAACAGACGAATAGATAAAGAAGATGTAGTACATATATACAATGGAATATTATTCAGCCATAAACAGGGACGAAATTGGGTCATTTGTTGAGACGTGGATGGACCTAGAGACTGTCATACAGAGTGAAGTAAGCCAGAAAGAGAAAGTCAAATACCGTATGCTAACTCATATATACGGAATCTAAAAAAAATGGTACTGCTGAACCCAGTGACAGGGCAAGAATAAAGATGCAAATGTAGAGAATGGACTTGAGGACACGGGGTTGGGAGGAGGCGAAGGGGAAGCTAGGACGAAGTGAGAGAGTAGCATAGACATATATACACTACCAACTGTAAAATCGATAGCTAGTGGGAAGTTGCTGTATAACAAAGGGAGATCAACTCGATGCTGGGTGATGCCTTAGAGGGCCAGGACAGGGAGGGTGGGAGGGAGTCGTGGGAGGGAGGGGATATGGGGATATATGTATAAATACAGCTGATTTACTTTGGTGTATCTCAAAAGCTGGTACAAGAGTGTAAAGCAATTATATTCCAATAAAGACCTTAATAAAATAAAATAAAATAAAATAAAAGACCGTCCTTTTCCCATTGAATGATTTTGGCATCCTGGTCAAAATCAATTGACCTAAGATACACAGGTTTATTTCTGGACTCTCATTTCTATTCCATTAATCTATGTATCTATCCTTAGGCCTTTACCACACTTTAAAAAATTACTATAGCTGAAAAATTTTGAAATGGGGAAGTGTGACTCCTTGCTATGGACTGAATGTTTGTGTCCTTCCAAAATTCACATGATGAAATTCTAACCTCTAGCATGATGGTATTCAGACGTGAGGTCTTTAGGAGGTGAACAGCTCATGAGAGCAGAGGCCTCACAAATGGGATTAGTGTCCATATAAAAGAAACCCAAAGAGCTCCCTTGCCCCTTTTGCTATCTGAGGACACAATGAGAAGATAGCCATCTGTGAACCAGAAAGCAGTCCTCACCCAATGCCAAATCTGTTGTACCGTGTTCTTGGACTTCCCAGCCTTCAAAACTGTGAGAAATAAATTTCTGATGTTTATAAGCCACTCAGTCTATATGATATTTTGTTATAGCATCCTGAATGGATGAAGACACCCTTCCAAATTTGTTTTGCTTTTTAAAAATTGTTTTGGTTATTCACAGTCCCTTGAAATTTCATATGAATTTTAGGATCGACTTTTCCATTTATGCAAAAAAGGGACTATAGTGATATTGATAGGAATTGAATTGAATCTTTAGATCAATTTAGGGAGTATTACCATAATAATAATATTAAATCTTCAAGTTCATGTACACTGGGTATCTTTCCATTTATTTAATTCTTCTTTAATTTCTTTCAGCAAAGTTTATAGTTTTCAGTGTACAAGGCTTGCACTGCCTTGGTTAAATTTCTTGCTATTGGGAATGAAATTGTTTAAATTTCTTCACGGACCATTCATTGCTAGCATGTAGAACTACAACTGATCTCTTTACGTTGAGCGTATATCCTGAATATTTCCTGAACTTGTTTATTAGCACTAAAAGGTTTTATGGATGCTTTAGGAATTTCTATGTAAAATCATGTCATCTGAGAATAGAGATAGTTTTATTTCATTTCAATTTGGACATCTTTTACTTATTTTTCTCGCCTAATTGCTCTGGCTAGAACTTCCTATAAAATGTTGAATAGAACTGGGCAAAGCAAGTTTGCTTGTCCTATTCCTGATCTTATGGAGAGAGTTTTTAGTCTCTCACCATTAAATACGATGCTCACTGTGAGTTTTTCATAAATACCCTATATTACGTTGAGGAAGTTCCCATCTATTTCTTTTTTTTTCTTTTTATTTATTTTTTTTCTTTTTCTTTTTAAAGAACTTTTATTGAGACACAGTTAACAGACAATAAACTGCATATATTTAGAGTGTACAATTTGGTATCCCAATCTCCCAATTCATTCCCCCCCAACCCTCCCCGCTTTCCCCACTTGGTGTCCATATGTTTATTCTCTACATCTGGGTCTCTATTTCTGCCTTGCAAACTGGTTGATTTGTACCATTTTCCTATAGTCCACATATATGTGTTAATATACAATATTTGTTTTTCTCTTTCTGACTCACTTCACTCTGTATGACAGTCTCTAGGTCCATCCATGTCTCTACAAATGTCCCAGTTTCATTGCTTTTTACAGCTGAGTAATATTCCATTGTATATAAGTACCACGTCTTTTTATCCATTCATCTGCTGATGGACATTTAGGTTGCTTCCATGTCCTGGCTATTGTAAATAGGGCTGCCATGAACATTGGAGTGCATGTGTCTTTTTGAATGATGGTGTTCTCTGGGTATATGCCCAGCAGTGGGGTTGCTGGGTCATATGGTAGTTCTATCTTTAGTTTTGCAAGGAACCTCCATACTGTTCTCCATAGTGGCTGTATCAATTTACATTCCCACCAGCAGTGCAAGAGGGTTCCCTTTTCTCCACACCCTCTCCAGCATTTACTGTTTGTAGATTTTCTGATGATGCCCATTCTAACCGGGGGTGAGGTGATACCTCATTGTTGTTTTGATTTGCATTTCTCTAATAATTAGTGATGTTAAGTAGCTTTTCATGTGCCTCTTGGCCACCCGTAGGTCTTCTTTGGAGAAATGCCTATTTGGGTCTTCTGCCATTTTTTGATTGGGTTGCTTGTTTTTTGGATATTGAGCTGGATGAACTGTTTATATATTTTGGAGATTAATCCTTTGTCTGTTGATTTCTCCATCAAATCTCAATGAGATCCTTGCTGGGTAGAGTATTCTTGGTTGTAGGTTCTTCCCTTTCATCACTTGAAATATATCATGCCACTCCCTTCTGGCTTGCAGAGTTTCTGCTGAGAAATCAGCTGTTAACCTGATGGGAGTTCCCTTGTATGTTGTCATTTTTCCCTGGTTGCTTTTAATAACTTTTCTCTGCCTTTTATTTTTGTCAATTTGACTAGTATGTGTCTTGGTGTGTTTCTCCTTGGGTTTATCCTGCCTGGGACTCTCTGCACTTCCTGGACTTGGGTGGCTATTTCCTTTCCCATGTTAGGGAAGTTTTCAACTATAATCTCTTCCAGTATTTTCTCGGGTCCTTTCTCTCCCTCTTCTCCTTCTGGGACCCCTATAATGCGAATGTTGGTGCATTTAGCATTGTCCCAGAGGTCTCTTAGGCTGTCTTCAATTCTTTTCATTCTTTTTTCTTTATTCTTTTCTGCATCAGTGATTGTCACCATTCTGTCTTCCAGCTCACGTATCTGTTTTTCTGCCTCAGTTAATCTGCTGTTGGTTCCTTCTAGTGTATTTTTCATTTCAGTTATTGTGTTGCATATCTGTTTGTTTGTTCTTTAATTCTTCTAGGTCTTTGGTAAACTTTTCTTGCAACTTTTCGATCTTTGCATCCAGTCCTTTTTCAAAGTCCTGGATCATCTTCACCATCACTATTCTGAATTCTCTTTCTGGAAGGGTGCCTATCTCCTCTTCATGTAGTTGTTTTTCTGGCATTTTATCTTGTCCCTTCATCTGGTACAAAGTCTTCTGCCTTTTCATTTTCTCTGTCTTTCTGTGGCTGTGGTTTTCAGTTCCACAAGATGAAATACTGCTGTTACTGCTTGATTCTGCTGTCTGCCCTCTTGTGGAGGAAGCTATCCAGGAGGCTCGTGGGTGCTTCCTGATGGGCCGGACTGATGGTGGGTTGGGCTGGGTGGGTGGAGCTCAGTAAAACTTTAATTTGCTTCTCTACCAATGGGTGGGGCTTTGTTCCCACCTTGTTGGATGTTTGGCCTGAGGCTACCCAGCACTGGAGCTTACAGGCTCTTTGGTGGGGCCAATGGCAGACTCTGGGAGTCCTCACGCCAATGAGCACTTCCCAGAACCCCTGCCACCAGTGCCTCTGTCTCCTCGGTGAGCCACAGCTGCCCCCCACCACCACAGGCAACCCTCCAACACCAGCAGGTAGGTCTGGTTCAGTCTCCTATGGGGTTACTGCTCCTTCCCCTGGGTCCTGGTGAGCACACTTTTTTGTGTGCCCTCCAAGAGTGGGCTGTTTCCCCCAGTCCTGTGGAGGTCCTGCAATTAAATCCTGCTGGCTTTCAAAGTCTGATTCTCTGGGGATTCCTCCTCCCATTGCTGGACCCCCAGGTTAGGAAGCCTGACGTGGGGCTCAGAACCCTCACTTTAGTGGGTGGTCTTCTGCAGTATAACTGTTCTCCAGCTTGTGAGTCACCCACCCAGCATTTATGGGATTTGATTTTAATGCGATTGTGCCCCTCCTACCGTCTCATTGCGGCTTCTCCTTTGTCTCTGGAGGTGAGGTGTTTTTTTTGGTGAGTCCCAGTGTTTTTCTGTCAATGATCGTTCAGCAGTTAGTTGTAATTCCAGTGCCCCTGCAAGAGGGAGTGAGCGCACATCCTCCTCCTCTGCCATCTTGATTCCTCTCTTCCCATCTATTTCTAATGTGTTGAATGTTTTTATCATGAATAGGGGAGTTGAATCTTATCAAATGCTTTTTCTGCCTCAGTTGAGATAATAATGTGGGTTTTTCCCCTCATTCTGTTAGTATGGTTTATTACACTATGTTATAGACTGAATTGTGTCCCACCACAAAAGGCATATGTTGAAGCTCAAACCCCCAATGTGACTGTATTTGAAGATAGGGCCTTTAAGGAGGTAATTAGATTAAAGAAAGTAATACGGGTAGGGTATTAATCCAATAGGACTGGTGTACTTACAAGAAGAGGAAGACACTAGGAGTGCATGAGCACAGAGGAAAGGCCATGTGAGGACACAGCAAGAAGGAAGGAAGCCAAGGGAGAGGTCTCACCAGAAACCAACCAGCACCTTGATCTTGAACTTACAGCCTGCATATCTGTGAGAAAATAAATTCCTGTTATTTAAGCCACCCAGTCTGTGGTATTCTGTTATGGCAGTCTTAGCAGACTAATATACATTGATTGTTTTTTTTCTTAATGTTGAACTCCTTGTACTCCTCAAACAAATCTCAATTGCTTATGGTTTATAGTCCTCTTAATATACTGCTGGATTTGGTTGCTAGTAATTTGTTGATGATTTTTGCATCTATATTCATAATGGATATTGATCTATAGTTCTCTTTGCTATGATAAGGGAATGCTGGTTTCAAAGAATAAATTAGGGAGTATCCCCTCCACTGATGTATTTTGGAAGAGTTTGAGAACTGGTATTGGTGCTTCTCTAAATGTTTGGTAGAATTCATCAGTGAAGCCACCTGGTCCTAGGCTTTTCTTTGCCGGGAGGTTTTTGATTACTGATTCAATCTCAATTTGTTATGGGTCTACTTAGGTTTTCTATTTCTTCTTGAGTCAGGTTTGGTAGTTTGTTTCTAGGACTTTATCCATTTCGTCTAGGATATCTAATCTTCTGGCATGCAATTATTCACAGTATTGTCTTATTATAATACTTTTTATTTCTGTAAATCTGTAGTAATGTCCTCAGCGTCATTTCTGATTTTAGTAACTTGAGTCTTCTTTTTGTGTTTCTTGGCCAGTCTAGCTAGAGGTTTGCCAATTTGTTTGACCTTTCTGAAGAACCAACTTTTGGTTTTGTTGATTATATTGTTTTTATATTGTGCAGTTAAAAAATTTTCCACTCTAAATTCAATTCTTTCTTCTGCTACTGTAGGGTTTAGTTTGCTCTTTTTTTTTCTTTATGGTACAAAGATAGGTTATTGATTTGAGATCTTTATTCTTTTTTAATGTAGGTGTTTATAGCCATAAATTTCCCTCTGAGCACTGCTTTCACTGCATCCATTAAGTTTTGGTATAACATCTTTTCACTTTCATTCACCTCAAAATATTTTATAATTTCCCTTGTGATTTCTTTTTGATCTATTGGTTGTTTAAGAGTGTGTTGTTTAATTTCCACATATTTGTGAATTTCTCAGATTTACTATTTTATTGATTTCTAGTTTTATTTCTTTTAAGTTGCAGAAATTACTTTATAGGATTTCAATATTTGTAAATGTATCGAGACTCGTTTTATGGCCTAATTTATGGCCTGTATCTCCTAGGTAATGTTCCAAGTGCACTTCAGAAAAGTGTACAGTCTGTTGCTGCTGGATACAGTGTCTATGAGGTCTAGTTGGTGTAAAATATTGTTCAAATCCACTATTTATTTATCGATCTTCTTGCTATTCTATTCATTTTTGAAAGTGAGGTATCTAAATCTCCCAATATTATGTAGAACTTTCTAGTCAGTTCTCTCAATTTTTGGTTCATATATTTTGGGGCTCTATTATTAGCTATGTATATATTTATAACTGTTGGATCTTCTTGATGCACTACCCCTTTTATCAATAAATAGTGTCGTTCTTTGTCTCTCGTAATGATTGTTTAATTAAAGTCAATCTCTTGTAGACAGAATATAGCT
Organism: Hippopotamus amphibius kiboko; assembly: GCF_030028045.1. Lineage (NCBI taxonomy): Eukaryota > Metazoa > Chordata > Mammalia > Artiodactyla > Hippopotamidae > Hippopotamus > Hippopotamus amphibius. Next base: position 14,783,073 of record NC_080203.1, on the reverse strand, counting down.
GGATCATTTTTACTAAAAGTTTTTAATAAAATTTCAGAAAAATCGAGGGAACTTCTCATATATCCCCTGGCCCACACATGCACAGATTCCCTCATCATCAACACTCCCCACCAGAGTGGTACATTTGTTACAATTAATGAACCTCCATTCATACATCATAATCACCTAAAGTCCACAATTTATTTTAGGGTTCACTCTTGGTATTATATATTCTACGGGCTTGGACAATTGCATAATGACTTTTACCCATCATTACAGTGTCATACAGAGTATTTTCACTATCCTAAAAATCTTCTGTACTCCACCTATTTATCCATCCCCACGCAATCCCTGGCAAGCACTGATTTTTTACTGTCTCCATAGTTTTGCCTTTTTCTGAGTGGCTTCCTTCACGTAGTAATATGCATTTAAGTTTTCACTATGGGCGCGGGGCTGGCGGGCGGGCGGGCGGCTGGGAGCCTGACAGACAATGAGGGCGGCGTGGCGGCGCTGGCGGCGAGCGGCGAGCGGCGAGCGGCGAGCGACGCGGGGCCCGGGGGGCGGGGCGCCAGCCATGGACAATCAGTGCACTGTCCAAGTCAAGTTAGAGCTGGGACATCGCGCCCAACTGCGCAAGAAGCCCACCACCGAGGGCTTCACGCACGACTGGATGGTGTTTGTCCGCGGCCCCGAGCAGTGTGAGATCCAGCACTTCGTCGAGAAGCTGGTCTTCCGGCTGCACGACAGCTTCCCCAAGCCCAAGCGTGTGTGCAAGGAGCCCCCCTACAAGGTGGAGGAGTCGGGCTATGCTGGCTTCATCATGCCCATCGAGGTGTACTTCCAGAACAAGGAGGAGCCGAGGAAGGTTTGCTTCACCTATGACCTATTCCTGAACCTGGAGGGCAACCCGCCCGTCAACCACCTGCGCTGTGAGAAGCTCACCTTCAACAACCCCACCGTGGAGTTCCGGTACAAGCTCCTGATGGCCGGCGGGGTGATGGTAATGCCCGAAGGAGCAGAAACGGTGTCCAGGCCCAGTCCCGACTACGCCATGTTACCCACAATTCCACTCTCTGCCTTCTCTGACCCCAGGAACACCAAACCGTCCCACAGGAAGTCTTAGCCGGCAGCCACCCCGGAAGTGCTGACACTTCCTAGTAGTTTAAAGGAACAGCTCCATTTAAAACGCACCTGCTGCCTTACTCTTTCGCTTTTTGGAAGATTTTCTCTAGCTGAGTCTGAATCAGGACGCCAGAAGGGAGAGCAGCAAGACCTGCAAAGCCCACAAGATGACCAAGGAACACCGGGAGCGGCCGCGCGAGGACTCGGAGAGCAGGGCCGCCTCCAAGGAGCCGGAGCGTGAGCAGGCCGGGAGCACCGAGAACGCCGCACGGAAGCTGGGCGAGGGCCGGCCACCCAAGGAGGAAGAGGCCCCGCCGCCCAAGGCCGCATTCAAGGAGCCTAAGATGGCCCTGAAGGAGACCAAACTGGAGAGCATGTCCCCCAAGGGCGGGTCCCCGCCGCCCCCGTCCAAGTCTTCCAGCAAGCGGCCGGCTGCCACCGACTCACCCAAGCCCAGTGCCAAAAAGCAGAAGAAAAGCAGCTCCAAGGGGTCCAGGAGCGCCCCCAGCACCTCACCCCGCACCTCGTCTTCCTACTTCTCAGACAAAAAGCCGGCCAAGGACAAGGGCAGCACCGAAGGGGAGAAGGTCAAGGCCGAGAGCGAGCCCAGAGAGATCAAAAAGCCCCCGGAGGTAGAGGAGTCCAACTCGGAGGACGAGGCCTCCTTCAAGACCGAGGCCTCCTTCAAGACCGAGGCCTCCTTCAAGACCGAGTCCGCCCAGTCGAGCCCATCCAACTCCAGCTCCAGCTCCGACTCCAGCTCAGATTCGGACTTTGAGCCATCTCAGAACCACAGTCAAGGCCCCCTGCGCTCCATGGTGGAGGACCTGCAGTCCGAGGAGTCTGATGAGGCCGACTCTTCATCAGGAGAGGAGGCCGCTGGCGAGACGAACGCAGGGAGGGACTCCAGGTTGAGCTTCAGTGACAGTGAGAGCGACAACAGTGCCAACTCCTGCCTGCCCAGCCGGGAGCCGCCCCTGCCCAACAGCAAGGCGTCAAGCCCAGAGCCCTGCAGCAAGCCCGAGAAGATCCTCAAGAGGAGCGCCTACGACAAGGCCTACAGGGACGAGCTGGTAGAGCTACACCGGAAGCTGACGGCCCTGCGGGACCCCAAGGTGCTGCAGCAGATCGTGGACCTGATTGAGGAGACCGGCCACTTCAACGTCACCAACACCACCTTCGACTTCGATCTCCTCTCCCTGGACGAGAGCACCGTGCGCAAGCTGCAGAGCTACCTGGAGGCGGTGGCCACATGACCGTGGGCCGGGTGCCGGGCTGCGTCCCCGGGGTCCTGGGAGGCCGCATCTGGGCCCCACCTTCCCTCCTTTCTCCACTCGCCCGCCCGCAGCACTGCCTTAGTGACCGCCCTGTCCTCGGCCCGCACAGCCAGCTACACTGTCCTCCTTGGGAGCCCGGGGGCCGAGGGGGGGCAGGCCGGCGCTGCTGCTCCCCGACACCCCGGGGCCGTCACCTGGGCTCCCCTTGGAAGGCGGCTCGTGTCGGAGGCCGCGCCAGGCCTCACTCCCGGAGGGGAAGAGACGTGCCCTGCGGTGGGGGCCTCGCTCCACGGTGGGGCGTGTGGCACACCTTCACTGCCCAGGCCCCTCTGAGCGGCTGGGGCACTGCCTCCGGCCTCCCAAACGGTTCAGAACACACCCACCGCGCCCCAGGACCTCAGAGGCTCCCACGCACCGGGACGGGCCCCGCTCGTCCTCCACGTCAGGCAGACGCGGCCCCCATGTCGGCCTCACTGTGCTGGGACTCCGTGCTGTACAGTTGTCTCTCTGTTATATATATATATATATATATGTCTGCACCGTAGGTACCAGAGCGGCTTCTGGGGTGCGTTTCCGTGGCAGCAGTGCACGTGGGGGGTGGGGGGTGTAAGGCGGGACTTGTAGGTTAAGATGTCTCCACTGGTCTTGCTGTCGGGTTGAAGGCCGAGCCGGTGCGCCAGGTGGCCCTCTCCAGGTGCAGGGAGGAAGCCTCCCCGGTGGTTCCAAGGACGCCTCCTCCTCCCGGGGCCGGTGAACACTACGTGCCGGTATCTCCAGGAGCAGCCCTCCCGGCCCCGGCCCGGCCACGGGCTGCGACTGGGTTGACGTCCCGAGGCTCTTCCTCTTCCTCCTTCCATAGGATCCTCTTCCTTCTGTTGACCGAGTCTTCTAACTTTGAAAAAAAGGAGCTTTTGCCAAAAAAAAAAAAGTTTTCACTATGTCTTTTCATGGTCTGATAACTCACTTGTTTTTACTACTGTATAATATTCCATTAAATAGATATAGCAGAGTTTATTTAACCATTCACTAACCGAAGAACATTTTGATTGCTTCCAAGTTTTGGCAATTATGAATAAATCTGCTATAAAAACATCAGTGGACAAGTTTTTGTGTGGACATGAGTTTTCCTCTCCTTTGGGTAAAATATCAAAGACTGCAAATCTTGGATTGTACATTAAGAAAATGTTTACTTTTGTAAGAAACAACCAAACTGTTTTCCAAAGTGGCTATACTATTTTGCCTTCTTACTGGCAATGAATAGGAGTTCCTGTTGTTCCTGGCCAGCATTTGGTGTTGTCAGTATTCCAAGTTTTGAGCATTCTAATAAGTGTCTCACAGTATCTCGTTTCAATTTGCATTTCCCTGATCATATAAGATGTGAAGTCTCTTTTCACATGCTTATTAAAAATCTGTATATTTTCTTTGGTGAGGTATTTGTTAAAGTTTTTGGCCCATTTTTTAATCAGGTTGTTTCTTTTCCAGTTGTTGAGTTTTAAGATTTCTTTGTATATTTTGCATTCCATGCCTTTATCAGGTGTGTCTCTTGAAAATATTTTCTCCTAGTCTGTGGCTTGTCTTCTCATTCTCTTGACATTGTCTTTTGCAGAATGGAAGTTTTAAATTTTCATGTAATCCAGCTTATCCATTATTTCTTTCATATATTGTGACTTTGGTGTTTTATCTGAAAAGTCATCACAATACTCAAGGTCATATAGATCTCCTATTTTATCCTCTAGGAGTTTTACAGTTCTGCATTTTACATTTAGATCTGTGCTCTACTTGGAGTTAATTTTTATGAAGAGTATAAGGTCTGTGCCTAGATTCATTTTTTTATGTGGCTGTCTAGTTGTTCCAGCACCATTTGTTGAAGAGAGTATCTTTGCTCCTTTGTCAAAGATCAATTGACTATATTATGTGGGTTTATTTCTGAGTTCTCTATTCTCTACCACTGATCTGTTTGTCTTTTCTTTCACCAATATCACACTGCCTTGATTACTGTACCTTTATAGTAAGTCTTGAACTCAGGTAGTGTCAGTCCTCCAAATTTATTATTCCCCTTCAATAATGTGTTGGCTATTCTGAGTCTTTTGCCTCTCCATATAAACTTTAGAATCAGTTTGTCAGAATCCATAAAACAACTTGTTGACATTTTTATTGGGATTGCATTGCCTTTATTGGTTAAGATGGATGAACTGACATCTTGACCATACTGAGTCTTCCTATTCATGAACTGGAATACCTCTCCATTTATTTGGGTCTTCTTTGACCTAGTTCATCAGAGTTTTGCAGTTTTCATCATATAGATCATACACATACTTTGTTAGATTTATAACTAAGCATTTCAGTTTTGGGGGTCCTAATGTAAATGGTATTGTGTTTTTAATTTCAAATTCCACTTGTTCATTGCTGGCATATAGGAAAGTGATTGACTTCTGATTATTAACTTTGTATCCTTTGTATTATTAACTTGTACTATTATTAATAATCCTTTGTATTATTAACTTTTATCCAAGGTTATATAAATGCAACCTTGCATTTATAATCACTTATTAGTTCCAGAAGTTTTTTTTTTTGTTGCTGTTGTTGATTCTTTCAGATTTTTTACATAATCATATCATCTTCAAAAAAGCTTTATTTCTTCCTTCCCAGTCTGTACACTTTTTACTTCCTTTTCTTGTCTTATTGCATTAGCTAGAACTACCAGGACCATGTTGAGAAGAAGTGGTGAGAGGAGACATTCTTGCCTTTAGCCTGATCTTAATAGGAAACTTCAAGTTTCTCATCATAAAGTATAATGTGAGCTGTAGGATTTTTGTAAATGTTTGTTATCAAGTTGAAGAAGTTCCACTCCAGCTTACTAAGAGTTTTTATCATGAATCGGTGTTGGATTTTGTCAAATGCTTTTTCTGCATCTATTAACATTATCATGTGATTTTCTTTCTTGTCTGCTGATATGATGGATTACATTGATTTTCAAATGTTGAATCAGCCTTGCATACCTGGGATAAATCCCACTAGTCATGGTATATAATCTTTTTTATACAGTGTTGGATTCAATTTGCTAATATTTTGCTGGGGATGTTTGCATCTATATTCATGAGCGATATTAGTCTGTAGGTTTCTTGTAATGTCTTTGTCTGGTTTTGACATTAGGATAATGCTGGCCTCAGAATGAGTTCGGATGTATTCCCTCTGCTTCTAGCCTCTGAGATTGTAAAGAATTACTACAATTTCTTCTTTAAGTGGTTGGTAGAATTCACCAGTGAATCCAATCTGGGCCCAATGTTTTCTGTTTCGGAAGGATATTATTGATTAGATTTCTTTAATAGATATAGGCCTATTTAGATTGTCTATTTCTTCTTGTGTGAGTTTTGGCAAATTCTGTCTTTCAAGGAATTGGTCTATTTCATCTAGGTTATCAAACCTGTGGACAAAGACTTGTTCATAGTCCTCCTTCATTATCATTTTCCATTGTTGTCTGAGAGCAGACATTGTATGATTTAGTCTTTTAAATTTCTTTTGTTTTATGGCCCAAACTGCAGTCTATCTTGGTGACTGTTCCATGTTAGCTTGAGAATAAGGTGTATTCGGCTGCTGTTAGATGAAGTAGTCTATAGATATCACTTATATCACGTTGACTGATGGGTACTGTTCAGTTCAACTCTGTGCTTACTGATATTCTGCCTGTTGGATCTATCCTTTTCTGAAAGAGGGATGTTAATGTTTTCAACTATGATAGTAGATTTATGTATTTCTCTTGGCAGTTCTATTAGTTTTTGCCTCACATAGTGTGATGCTCTGTTGCTCTCCTTCTAGTATCTGCTAGGCTACTGGTTTTCAAGGCTGCCATTGAGTTGAGGAGAGGAGGATGTAAATAGGGAAAGTTAAAATATGACAAAGTCCTCTATTCTTATCAAGGTCCAGTTATTTTTCTTGAATAAAATGCTCCATGGGTTTTTGAAGCCTTTGTTTAATTCCTAGAAAAAGTTGTGAAAAAGTTGAGTTTGACAAATTTGCCAGTGTTTTCCCTGCTTTCACGGAGGAATGTAGTTTTGGATGTCCTTACTCCTCCATTCTGCAAGTGCTTCTCTGTTCCTGTTGCTTTTTGGTTCTAGTCCCATACTGTCTCTGTGACTTTGGGCTACTCACGTTACTTCTCTGGGCTCTCTTCCTCTGCACAATGTAGAGGGGGCTGTGGCTGTGAAGACCAGATAATCTTAAGATCTGAGATTAGAATGTAGGTTATAATTGATGCATAAAACAGGACTGTTTTGCATATGTAGTTTAATGGTAAGCATTAAAAAAAAAATGTCTTAGTGGTATATGAGGGCATCTTACCAGAGTGGCATCTTAGATTCCATAAGAGACATTAAATTAGTAGTATTCAGGAGGCTTTAAGGCACATCAAATTCATGGCCAGCTGATTCAAGCTTTATCATAATGGTGATATCCTATTGCTTCCCTTCAAGCCCTGAGCTGAGGGTCTGTTATTAGACTTCTCAAACACCCCCTTCTCTATATACCTCATAGCCTGGAAAAAGGGGTAAACGTCAACCTGTTGATTTTTAATCCTAGATCATTAAAACTGGCAGGAAGCCTACCTCCTCTGCAAAAGGACTTCTCAAGGACACACTGAGAGTGGCAGAGTGAGAGTTAGAACCATGGTCTCTTGTTCTTCTCTACTAGACCAGGCTGCCTCTCTTTTATCTATACCCTCTCAGCTTCACATTTTTCTGCATATCATTTTTTCATATCATTCCAAAGGCATTCTCCTCACCTTAATGGACAATTAGAATGGAGACAGCTACGCATTTTAAAAATCATTAAATCATGTTTGTATTTTAAGTAATGTGATTTCCATTTGGACATGAATAGAAATGCCAAGATAAGTCGGAGCCCCATAGCAGACCAGGTTCTCCTCCTTCCAGGCAGCAGCCAGATCCCTGTTGGTGAGAAAGAGTGGGCTGGCGGCAGCCTTTGTTAACCCTTAGTGGCAACCCAAATGTTTATAAGTCAATTGGGTCAGGAAATGCAGCTTTTAGCCTCAGCCCTGACAATAGCTAGCTGGCTGTGTGACCTGAGGTCTTGGTTGGTGGGGCAACACTTGGTCTGAGATTTCTGCAGCCAAAATGGAGCAATCTGGGAGGTAATATTTTTGGAAGAAGCTGGATCAGAAGCTAAACAGACGGAATCGGGCACGTTGAGGGTGGTATGGCCATAGATTCAAAGGCTAAACAGGGATTAAGAACCTTGAAAAAGTATATACTCCTTGATGTAGAAATTCAGTTTCTAGGAATTTATTCTTTGGAAATAATAAGATGAGCATACCAATATGCATATAAATCAGGATGAATACAGAAACACTATTCATTACAGTGAAAAACTGGAAATAATTGAATATTCAACAACATGTGATTAAGTACACGATAGTTCCTCTTTACAGTAAAATGTTATGTAGCCACTAAAAATAAAAATGAAATAAGTATTTGTGGTCATGGAAAATTTTTCCCCATTAGTCCAAAGGCAGGTTGTAAAATAGTGTCTGAAATATAATTCCATGTGTATAAATTTAAAATATATGTATCTCTATACGCATAGGAAAAAAAGACTGAAAAGCATGTTCACTAAATGTCAAGTGGTTTCCTATGGTTGGTGGAGTTAATACATTTTTTTCCTCAATTTTCTTGTCTATATTTTGTATATCTTCTACAAAGAATATGTAATTTTTGAATAATTAAACAGTTCAATGCTTTCTAAAAAGCAAGACAGACCACTTAAAGCAGAAGAGGCTAGGGCATTCCCTGGTGGTCCAGTGGTTAGGACTCGGCGCTTTCACTGTCGGGACCTGAGTTCAATCCCTGGTCGTGGAACTGAGATCCTGCAAGCCATGCAGTGCAGCCAAAAAAGAAAAATAATAATAAATAAAAAATTTATTTTGAATTAAAATCATTTTAAAAAATAAAGCAGGAGAGGCTAAGAAGCAAGGAAGCCTATGGGAGCGAATCCCTGAAGCTGCAAAGATGGATCCTGGATGAAGCAGTGCTGACAGGGGAAAGGCAGAACTTTGCTCTGACTTTCTGGAAGGCTCCTGTGGGGGATGTAGGGAAGGGGGCCGAGAATGTAAGGGCCTGTGCTCCAGAGAAAGACATGTCTTTGACCCACACATCTGCACACCCCTCCAAGCAACACCTAGCCCGGCTCCCCAATAAGTGCTCTGTAAATGTTTAATGACTGAACAGTGATAAACAGATATACAGCTATTAGTCACTCACTAAGAAACAATTATTTTACATAACACAGCAGAGGCAAAAACTGCATGATTTCAGGCAAATCTCCAAGTTCATATTTCAGAAAAAAACACTTCATTTACAACATTCTGATATTTTCAAATAAATATACACACAAAGAGATTACTCACTAAGTTATATTTCCATAACTTACCCTGAGTTGGGGGAAGATCCACCTCCAAGCCTACCATATTGTAAAAGATTTATTACATTAAAATGACTTCTCATTTTTATAAAATGATTCAACTCAAGTTTGTCTGGAAAGAATCTGGAGCAGTCGGCCTTAATCTAGTTCTCACGCTGGCACTGACTAGCTATGAGATGAGGAACAGGTCATGTCCAACCCACCCTGAGGCCTCCATGTCTCCATCCATACAATCTATTAAAAACCTCCTCCAAATCTAAGAGTAAGGTCTCCACAGTGATAAAAGCTCTGTGTCACCTGTTAAAAATATAGAAGACTCTTTGCCTTCCTGCCCACAGCCTGTCTCCGTTAGGGTTTCTGGTACTGAATGTGCATAGCTCCCTTCCCCCAGCGGGATGATTCTGCTGGTGTGGACTGTCATGGGTCAGAGTCACTGCTGAAAGGACTGGGAGGACAAGCTGATCTCCAGAGAGACCCATGAGGACTGGTGGTGGGAAAGGAAGACCCCTCTCTGGTCAGTGGTGACCTCCACACATTAGACTCCTCCTCAGAAATACCTCCTGCATATTTCCACCCATTGGAGAGGTGTTGAGGTGTGTGTGTATCACACACATAGAAGCCATTCGCCCATTGGTGTCTACTGTCTTTAATCAGCTCTATGTGGGGAGGAAATGGTCTTGTTCAAAGTTGTGTTGATTCCATTTCAGGAGGGAGAAGAGAGAAATAAAAGGATATATGACACTGGAGAAAGGAGGTAATTCATTCACCATTTATCAGAGTCCTCCTAATCAGCGATTCTGCTTTTCTTGGCTTGTTATACCTCCTTCCTTTCCATCTAGATTTTGGATATCTGGAAATTACTGTTTTCTTCTATATTAGTTCAGATAAGTAAAGCTAGCCTCTGTAACTCAAACTTTAGTAGCGAAACAGAAAAAGGGTTCTTTGCCACTCGTGTCATAATCCAGTGCAAGTATTCCTGGTTGGGCAGCTCTCTCACTGTCAGCCTGGGTCCAGGCTCCTCTAATCCTCAGAGTTCTCTCCATCAATCTGATTGATATATAGGAAACGGATTGAGGATTACATGGAGTGGTTCTGGGCTAAGTCTGGTCAAAGTTCACATCATTTACACTCGTATTTTATATGCAATAGTCACATGGCCATACCTTACCGCAGGGGAGCCTGGGAACTATAGCTGAGCTATATGCCTAAGAAGAGTAGAACATGAATGCTGGAGAGTGCTAGGGGTCTCTGCAACATCCTCCAAGGTCAAGTCCTCCATTCTTTGATTTTCACTCAGGAATGCGAATCCTTAAGTCATTGCAATAAATCTGGAGATAAGAAAAGACAGAAGGAAAACAAATGGGGATCCCGAAACTGACCACAGCATGACTAATACCTCCTCCAAAGAACCCAAAGGGAATGGTCAGCCCACAAATTAGAGGTTACTTGAATGAAGACAGACCCTCTACTGACAGAAAGGACCTGCTTTCTGACAATAAAGCACTCGATGGCCGTCACATAATTAGAGGTGAATGATAGGTGATACTAGCTATGCACACTGCCTCTCAGCCTATATAAATCATGCTGCTATTAGGGGAAGTTACAACAAATGGGACCAATGGGAGATGTGCAGTGGGAGAGGATGCAGAACTCCGTGTATGTCTACGGACATGTTTCTAGCCTTTGGGAGGCAGTGGGTTGAATGGAAACAGAGCAGCCTCTGGAGGTAGACAGTCTGGTTTGAAGCCCAGGCCCTGCCATTTACCAAGTTTGAGAAAAGACCTCAGCCTCTGTTAAGTCTTGGTTTTCTCATCACTGAGGTGAGTATAATAATGACACCTTTCCCACAGATCTACTGGGAAGGGTAAGTCGTTGATATAAAATTGACTGGCATGAAATTTGGCATAGAGAAGACGCCCAAGAGAGGGTCTCTTTTTCAAAATATTGGCAGGCTAATTTCTAAATGTGGGGCCTGCTGCTCTAGCCTGTCCTTGACCCTGAGGTAGCCAACCAGACAAAGGGGAGAGAGGAGGGAATGAGATCAGAGAGCAAAGAGGGACCTGCAGGGAGACTTGCAGGCCATCATGACGGCTTTTGGCTGTGATTCTGAGTGCAGCGGAGGAAACTCTGCAGATAATATTAGGACCTCCCTCACAGGGCTGTTCTGAGGGTTAAATGAAATCATATGTCCACACTTAGCCCAGTTCCTGGAACATAAACGTCGGCACGAGGACTCATATTATTTATTATTCTTCTGAACAAAAGGAGAGTGGTACCGGCCGGATGAGGAGAAAGGGAAAAGAAACTGTGGCGTCCGTTTGGCTGGCCTCTGTCTTCTCAGTGATGTAGTGGGTGGGGTGGGAGTGCAGTGGAGGTCTTGAGGGGAGTCAGAAAGGCCTGGCAATGCTGCCATGATGAACGCTGTCTTTCTCAGTCCAGCCTCAGAGGGAAATGTCTGAACACAGGATGAGATCATGCCTGGAAAGTTCTTTGTGCTCCAGAAGAGAAAGATGTCCTGCACATTTAAGTCGCTATTATTTGGAAAGCCAAATGCCAGGCTTTGAAATGCAGCCAGCCTCTCTTCAATATCTAGTTATGTTTCCACAGCACAGGAAGAAAAAAACCAACTGTTTATATGCAGCAGTATTTCTGGTAACTGAACTTATTAGTTTAAAAGGCAATATTTACCGAGCTCACAAAATAGCATGCTTTCTGTCCACAGAGACCTGTTTTAATTAAAGCTCTACCTTTAAAATTCATTAAAGTAATCAGTTCTAAGAGATTAGGAGCCCGCATATTAGATTTCAACCTGGGAATGCCACGTATTCCCTTCCGCAGGTGCAGGAGGCAATGATTTAAACAATTGTGAAGAGCTCTCCTTTCAGTGGATTTCAGTTTTATTGAAAGGCACTGGCTGGCTAGCCTCAGGAATTTCTCTTTTGCATTAGGCATGAGCGGCTCAGTCGCCTACTATGTGGATCACCTCATTATTCTCCTCACCTGGGCAGAGCCGTGACTCAGACCCGACTCTCCCAGGGCAGAGGGAATGGGAAAGGGAAGGTGACTACGAAGAGATGAAACGCCACCATGTCCCCCGGCCACAAAGAGGCTCTGCTCTTACACCCTGGCCCCTTGGCTGTGTAGGGAAGAGGGATGGCTGGAAGGGCTCGATGGGGACAGCTTAGAGGGGTAAGGATACAGTAACAACAGCAACTACAACCACAACCACAACAACTAGAATTGTTACAACATAGGGAGTACTTCCTCTGCGCTACGCATTGTGTTTTGAGCCTCTTAGCAACCCTATGAGATGGGCGCTCTGATCACCTTCATTTCACACATGAGGAAATGGAGGCACAGGGAGGCCAGGTCCCTCGCCAAAGCCCACATGGAGCGGATGTGACAGGAAAGCAGTGTAGGCAGAAAATGACCGGCCTTGGAACTCTACTGCTGCCACTTTCTAGATGTGAGCTCTGAGATGTCATTTCTCTGAGGTTCAGTTTGCTCATGTATAAAGGATTGCATCTACCTGACAGTGTGATGGCAAGGATCCCATGTGGTGACACGAGGACAGCATTCAGCACAGAACCCGGCATGGAGGACGCACCCAATGCAGGGTAGCAATTCGTATCAGGAGACTGTGTAAAACGTGAAGCTGGGCATCCCATCGTCAGAGAGCTGGCTCCCCTGCGCCTCGACGGCCTCCCTGCAACCCCGACTGAGAGACTGGAGACGGCAGCAGGAAAGGTGCCCTGCCAAGGGAAGACGGGACCTCAGTCAGCTCCTGTGCAGATGAGGCTGAGCCCTGAGGGTGGAGCCGCGGCAGTGGGAGTGGAGCCAAGGTTCACTGACGGCACTGAGGCGGGGATCCCAGCTGACCACACAGAACAATGAGACCCAGGAGGCGACAGCTGGGCTCCAAAAGGGACCTCAGTCACTTCTCCCTGGAAAACAAGCTGTCACTGCCAGATGGAAACGCTAAGAAAGGCCCTCGATGGCAATCTTGTCCAACCTCTTCACTGTTCACGTGGGGCTACTGAGGTCCCATGAGTGCGAGGCTATTTTATTTTACATCCGGAGAGCAAGTGTGTCTACACTAGACTTCAAGATGACTCCGCCACCTGACTGGCTATAGGACCCTGACAAAATCATCTAATCGCTTTCTGCCTCAGTTTCCTCACCTATAACGGAGCACCTATTTCACAGAGTTTTTCAAGGATGGAAGGACAGAATGCCTGTAAAACCCTCAGCAGGGTGCCTGCACCTGTGAAGCATTCAGTACAAATTCTCTGGCACTTTGCCCCCGTCACAGTCACCTCCTCTGCCACCCCGGCCCCGTGACGGTTGGGCCCTCCCTCCTAACGGGTGAGGGGTCTATTCTGTGGGGCTCCGGAACACGGAGGCCAGGTTTCAGTGTTCCCGCTCTGGAAGCCCCTCTGGGATAAGTGAACCCCAGAGGAAGGAGCTCCAGGAGTCCCCTCCCAGGGGGTCTTCCTCACCAGCTATGGCTTCTCCTGCTGAGAACACTGAGCCGTGCCTGCCACAGGCTGGCATTGGGCAGCAGGCTCCAGGCGCCCCTGAAGTGAGGCAGTGCCCACCCCTGCACCAGACTCGCTCCCTTGCGGGGCACTGAGCAGGCGCGGAGACTACAGTGGTACACAAGCTGGATGGTAGCTCGGCCTTCAGTGATCACAAACAATACTCAATTGGGCAAGAAATAACAATAAAAGGTGATTCGAGCTACTCATATTTATGTAACCACTCTGGATTGAGTTCAATAGTGTGCCCAAAGACGTATGCTCAGTGTTCGAGAGATACTGGTGATTTAAAGGCAGACACCATCCCTGGCCTTATAAGGTGCTTACAATCTAGTGAAGGGGACCGCTTCACTGCAACTATATACTTCCTCTTTTAATTACTTGCCTGGTGTGTAGGTGATGGAAAGAAAAGAAACAGGTTGCTAAGAGAGCAGATAATGGAGGCTTGACCTGACTTGGAGGATCACAGAGGCAGTAATGTTTGGTCTGAGCTCTAAAGGATGCAGTTTTCTAGGCAGAGGCAGTAGGAGGCAGGGTGGTGGGTGGGAGAAACAATTAGATGCAGAGGAAACTTTAAGGAAGGGCCCAAGAAAGGAAAGCCCTGTGACAAGTTGAAGGAGTTGAGAGATTGCTAGTGAGTCTGGGAGTAATCAGCAAAAGGAAGAGTAGTACAGGAGGAGGTGGTGAGGTCAGTGCGCCCCCATCACGCAAGGCCTTTGGTCCACAATAAGGAGACTTGCTTTTAGGGCCAATGGGGGGAGCTGTCGATGCATTTGAAGCCAGAGGATGACATGACCTGACTTAGGTTTTTGAAAGATCTGGCTGCCGTGGGGAGAATGGATTGTGGGAAGGCAGACCAGAGCGGGGGCATAGAGACCTGTTTGGATACTATTGTCCAGGAAGAGGTGATTGGAACTTGGAGGTGGAGAGCAGGAAGAGGGAATGAGCACGGCGGGTTGATCAGAGTTCTTTTTTTTTTTTCCTCGTGTTTTTTTGTTTTTGTTTGGTTTGGTTTTTTTTGTCCTCACCGCATGGCATGTGGGATCTTAGTTCCCTGACCAGGGAACGAACCTGTGCCCCCTGCAGTGGAAGCTTGGAGTCCTAACCACTGGACCTGCAGGGAATTCCCTGTCAGAGTTCTAACTGAAAAGCCTTGCTGATGAATTGGACGTGGAGTGGGAGGGAGTGGGAGGGGTCAGGAGTGACCCCCTTCTCAGGCTTGTGCCCTGGGTGGATGCTGGGAGCGGTTCACGGGGATGGGAAACCCGGGAGGAAGAGCCAGTGTGGAGTCAGCTAGAAGGATGGGGAGTTCCTTTTGAGACGAATTGAACCGAGATGCCTGGGAGGCAGGGCAGTGCACAGCTGCAAATATACATCGGGAGCTCAGAGGACAGGAGAGAGAAATCTGAATTCCATCAGCTCAGTAGAGAGGCAGGAATTGAAGCTCAGGAGTGGATGAGTTCATCTGGGGGGTGTGGAACGTGAGCACAGAGGAGGACGGAAGACAGAACTCTGATCAGCTCCAGCAGGTCAATGTCAAGGAGAGGGCAGACCCAGGAGGCTGAGAAGAGCCAGGCGCGATGGTAGCTAGGAGGGCGAGGGCTTCAAGGATGGAGTGACCAACAGTAGCTGTGGGACAGATGTCCAGGAAGATGAGGATGGGAAAATGCCCATTAGATTTAGCAACCTAAAGGTAATTTGGGACGATGAAGAATCAGCCCTGTTCCCCCCTTTAGCTCAGAGGTATTCTTTACGCGACTACTGTCAAGTTGCAGAATCCAACCTCAAATTCTTCACATGTCCCTTTGCCCCTTTCCCAGGCCCACCCACGTGTTGAGAACACCAGTGGCTGAGCAGGACCCCCCTGAGTACAGTTCATCCGGTCCTTCAGGTCTCTGGGCAACTCCCAACTGCTTGCTGTTCCAGGAATCATTTTTCTAACTACCACTTATCACTAATTTGGTCCTCATGCTGGTTTCATGTTGTTTGCCTTTTACTGAAGGCTAATAGTTAGGCATTAGCTACAATTTACTCCTACAATTACTTTTGAAGGGCTCAGCAATGATAGCAGTTTTCAATCCTAGACTATCAAATGTGCTTCTGACGCCATTATAATCATAGAATCATATAAATAAACGAATGAGCAAATTATCCAAAGCAAAATGTGATTAGACTCCAGGCAGCCCATCTTATTCTTTAGTACTCCAGATACCCTACTTTTTAGGTACCTCCCAATCACCTCCATCACCCATGTATGGACACACAAAAATAAAAGCATAAAGCTGGATTACTATACAGGCAGACACAAGTTTTCAGGTTCATCTTAGATAGGAAAGTTGATGATGCAGATGTCACTGAGAAATGAGCATTTACTTCAAACCATAGAAACTCATAATTAAGTAATCCAAATGCAGGATCACAATTTAATTTGTTTCCAAATTAGTTGTTATTTTCTTATACAGGAAAGCAGAGCATAAGTGAGGGTGGATTTATTTCATATTATACAAATTCATCTATTAACATCTCCTTTGAGGATTCTCATCAAGTTTCGTTTCAAAGATGTCATTAGTGACTACTTAACATCTGGACAAAATGGTTCCCTCTTACTCTCTAGTTGTTTTTGAATTTATTAGGAACGTAACTGAATATTACCTACCCAGTATGGCATCTCAAAAATACCATATAGTTACAGGTAACGAAGATAAGACCAAACGTGAGGAGTCTAGAGGCTCCTTCAGGGAACTGTGCCCAATGTTCTGGGCTCCAGGCCGTACTTCAGAACTTGGGGAATATATCCTCTCAGCAGGGCACTTCTTCCCAACAACTCTTTAGCTCAATTCATGAATAACTTTAAAGACCAATTATAATTTGACACCATGCCCTCACAACAATCTACTTGGTTTCCATTCCCTTTTCTGGGGCCCAGTCTCTGAACTCAGATAAGGATTTACTTCTGGAAGTCTTGCTTCTCACAGGCTGGTCTCCCTGGTTCCCCTGAGGTTTGCTGGTTTGTGTCCTTGTTACTTGTGGAAAGCCCTCTCCTTTAAGAAAGAGGCCACCCCTACAGGGATCACCAGCCCACTTGTACTGTCTCCTCAGGAAAAGATACATCTCTTGCTTTTATCAAGTCCCTCTTACTCTGCTGTCGCTGAGAATCAATGAAACAGATCTCTACGCAGCTAGAGTGACCAATGCTATAGCCCAAACTTACTGTCCTTCCAACCTCACTTCAAAATTGGTCCTCTCTTTTTCAGAGGCCTTCGCGCTCAATCTCAGCTGGCTGCTCCAGCCTCTGGTTTCTGTCTCAGCTATTGGAAGGAATCACATAATAAATCAGTTGGCAAGTGAGCCGACTGAGAAATAAAGAGGACTCAACACCCATCAGAGATTAGAAGTTTAAAAAAAACAAAACAGGCAAAACTTTCAGGTTTCAAATGATTTCTTTTTTAAAAGATTTCAGTGCCCTAACTCCAGTTTGAGAACTGGAAGAGAAGTCTTTCTGCCACTATGTGGAATGCAGACCGCTTACTTCCTTTTTCAAAGAAAAAACAAAAACAAAAGCAAAACCAAAAATCTCAGTGTCATTATCCTGATACTTGATGTCTGCCTTCTCTTTTATTTCATGATCCTCTTGATTTTTGTCCTTGTTAGTTTTGAAAATCTACGGCAAAATCTCCGAAGCTTGATCTGACAAGGTGAAGTGGCTCTAAAATATAGTCAATATTTGGCAACACTCATGAACAATAAAGAGAAACAATGGGATATGAATTTTTAGGTGGGCTCTGTTCTAACACGAGTAGCTTATAAATAAACACTATATTTGTGATTTGGGGCATTACTAATATACCCTCATCAAGAAAATCCTAAACACAAAACTCAGAAACAATGTGGATAGATTCCAGGGACCTTACTTGCATTACAAAAGGTCTCTTAAGGTCTCTTCCGTTTACCAAAGGATTCACCACAAGGCTTCTTTAATGAGAGAGCATTTGTACAAGATTTCTGTTTACAAAAATAAAAACATCAATTTGTACCAGAGTTACAGGAACTCTCTAATGGGTAACAGATGATTTATCTCGGGTCAGCTGGGATGAAGCCCACGCTCAGGAATGTGCTGGCTGACTCCGCCAGGACCCTGGAGTCCACTGAGTAATTCTAAGCTCATTTTCCCCAGAAGCCCTACTCTCCTGTTTTCTGGATGCACATGTGTGGAAGAGTGTCCTTAGAAAACAATCTTTGGGGACATTTCGACTCAGATATCGAGGAATCACAACACTCCCGCTCTGCCATTCCCCTGCCTTCTGACCTCTGAAATTGGGATGTGCGAGGTGGGTGGTCAGGACTCCCAGAGCTATTGGACTTGACCTGAAGGCCTATCTGTGGACATCCCTGTGGATCTGAGGCCTGGATGAAACGGCCTGAAGTCTCCATTTAAAAACTTTGCTGATGATAAGACTTTAGCTCCAAAGCCTCAGTTTGTGTCTGGAAGCTCTGACAAACAAGGCTGTTTGTTACTTTCAGCAGTTATGGAAGGAAGCTTTAAAAGCTAGTATAATGGGGGCTTCCCTGGTGGTGCAGTGGTTAAGAATTCACCTGCCAGTGCAGAGGACATAGGTTCGATCCCTAGGCGGGGAAGATCTCACATGCCACGGAACAATTAAGCCTGTGTGCCACAACTACTTAGCCCACGTGCTACAATTACTGAAGCCTGCGTGCCTAGAGCCCGTGCTCTGCAACAAGAGAAGCCACCGCAATGAGAAGCATGCGCACGGCAACGAAGAGTAGCCCCTGCTTGCCGCAACTAGAAAAAGCCAGCGCAGCAACGAAGACTGAACGCAGCCAATAAAAATAAATAAATAAATAAATTTATTAAAAGAAATGTAGTGTAATGATGTTCCATTTCTTCACATTTGCTAGTTTCCAGAGAAAGAAGCAGATAACATAAAAAGAGGACCGTTCTGTTCTTCCCCAAAACGGAAATCAGTGAGCAACCTTTACCATTAATGGGCCCATCCTATTGTAATGGGGCAGCTTCCCCTTCTATTTCAACTGGGGGAAGAAACAAAGTAAACATCAGATAAACCAGGACTGGTTCCTCCTGATGTGGAGATGAGCTAGAAAGGCAGCAGGAAGCAGATGAGCATATTAGTATAGAACGAGCCTGTGGGGTGTGGCAGCTCAGCAGATCTGGGTGTGAATCCCACCTCCGCCATCTATTCTCCATGGAACTTGAACAAGTGATTACGTCTCTTCAACGAGATGATTCTTCATCTGGGAAATTGGGAGGATACCATCAACCTTGCAGGGCTGTTTTAAGTGTTAAATGAGATAGTGTATGTAAAGGGCTTAAAGAGTATGGAGCCTGACACAGAGTACGCCCTCAATAAATGTGGAATTAATGACCACTTACAAAGATCGAAACTAAGGCTGTCCCTTTACTTCTTTCTAAAGGTTCAGCAGGGTCAAGAGAATACGGATGCTTGTGACAGAAAGAAAACTAGACAGGTCATTAGGCTTTTGATGCAAATCCTAGACCCAGGAAGGATTTGATTCTCAGATTTCATTCAGAGTTAACAAGGGCGGTCTCAACAAAGTCTGTGAGCAAAAACAGAATTCAATTAAATGTTAGTGATGACCATTACTGGATGGTAAGATTGTCACCTCTGCTTTGCCACAGTTAAGCCTGGCACTTTGGGTCATATACCAGGGCACATGGTGATAGTGTGAGTTCTCTGCACACAACTGACCTGAAAGGAAAAGTAGTGTCAGCGCAGAGCCTGCTGGTCTTACTACCTCAAAAGTGTGGACCCATGATCACAATCTTTCCCAATCACTTTCAATGACTGAACTCAGTCCTTTCAAAAAAGGGAGAAGATTCACATGTTTTTTCTTTCACGCCTGTGGCTCCTAATCATAGAGGTCTTTAGGAACAAGGTAGCCCTCTTCTGAGGGTCTCCTTCTGATAGCGTGAGGCCCCTAGGCACTTCTTTTTGTTGCCTTGGATTAGTTCAATGAGAAACATGGCTAAATAGAGAGTGACATTAACAGGTGTCCTACAGAGCAAACCAAAGCAAAACAAAGCATGAAACTTGCTTTGGCTTAATGAATCTCTTCTTCCTTATCCAGTTTAGTACAGGAGAAAATATTAGCTGATCCCTGTTATTCAAGCTGTATCAGTAACCCTTTGCCCTGACCCCCAGTTGAATTCACCTTATCTCAGAGTGAAAGATGTTTTCCTATGACACCTCTCCAGAAGTCAAGGCAGCCTTTATCTCCCCTTATTTGCATGTGAGAGGATCTGAAGTCGAGAGCTACAGAAGCTTACTGTGGGCTCCAAAGCACTCTTTACGCCAAGACCCCATTCTGGCTACCTCAGGGCTCTTCAGGCAAACATGAAGATCAGTCTTTGGGCTACACTAATTATCACAGGTGGTGTTTCTGACCTTTTGCAGTTCAAGTTCACATTCCACCTTCCACAGGTATCATTCATGTATGCCTTCATAAAGTATGTCATGAGCACCACAAGTGATGAACATATTTGATGGGTAAATTTGGGTAGATTACGGGACAAGCTCAACTGAGTGCAGTCCTCCTTTCTCTTGGGAGCAATTGTACTCCTGGGAGTAGGTGTTCTCTGCTCCTCCGGGTGGGCAGCCTGCCCTGGTTCTGTACTGCTTATATGGAAGTGGGTAAGTCTGTCTAATTTTTACAATTCATTTAACAGACACATTTCACTTTGTTCATTAAACTCGGTCTTCCAGGCTGGCCTCCATCAGCAATGAAGTGATATTTTAAAGTCCATACTTACTGTTTTGTATATTTCTCAAACTAAATGGAAATTGCTCCCCCACCCCCACTCCGCCCCCCGCCAAAAGCACCAACTGTGTGCTAGGCACAGGGATAGAATAGTGAGTGTCATAAACAGACTTCTTATCTTCACGGAGCTTATATGTCTAAGTCTCCCAGGGGACATTTCTGGTGTGAAGTGCATTTTTCTCACCATCACTTGTGCAGCATGCTGTCTCCATGGAGCAGCCAGAAGACATAAGTGGCAGAGCCAGGAAGATGTTCCGACCTGCTTTCCTGCTCATGCCTTTTCCTAAGATATCTTTGCTCGGAGTTGTGTTCCTAAGGGACAGGACTGTTGCTGAAATACAGAAGGAATCCTACCTATTACAATGTCAAAACTTTGCATTTTTCTTCTTTTTCAAATACTGTTCTCTTCTCTTCTTATTTTATAGATCACATCAATGCCCTGTGGCAGAGTCAAACTTTTGAAGGTTCACTGTTTAGGATTCAGCATTACTTCAAAGCCCAGGAAATTTTAAACCTGACCAAACAGCAGATACAATTTTCCAAATAAAACCGAAGCGTTTCCAAAAATATTCTATGTGGTGCACCGTGCTGAAAGTTTTGAGGTTGTTTCAATGTTTTTAGGTGTGCAAGTCCAGAACCACAACTTGGAACCAATTCTATTTCTACTGGGTAGATTGGCATTACCTCCAATAAGTCTTTTCAATCAGCATGCTTTGACTGGGTGCCAATGATGCACCCAGAAGGGTGATAACTGTCATCCCCTGTTTGCCAGAGCTCTGCCCAGCTTTACATATGAAAAGCCTATAAAATCTACGCAAAGTAGGATACCAGAAGCCCATTCTCCACCATGGGTAAGGTTAAGTCTCAGACCTGCTAACTGGCACCTGCTCTCTGGTGTATCTGAGGGGACACCTTGGCTCTCTATGCCAACTCAAATATAACCTCCAAGCCAAATCTCATTGTATGTGCTCAACGACAGTTTCTAATTACCATTCCAGCTCCTCTCTGGTACTGGAGCTCTGCTCTGCCCCCACTAGGAACATTTATCTCATGCTCAAGAGTTCACGTGATAATGGGTTTTACAATCATCTCTTTCACGTGCTATCAGGTTAGACTGCCAAAGTCACAATCACATGTCAGCTAAAGCTAATCTCAATAAGAGTCAGACCTAAAGATTCCAAAGGGGTGGGTGGAGAGAGAGCCAGCTGAGAAGTTACGGATGATTGGTTTGGAGGAAGTGAAGGAGACACGGTCGGCTTTATCATCCCTCCCTTCTCACGTACTGACTGAGATACAGGTTAATGGTGATGATGATTTTCTAAACCATCCGTCTTCAAGTCTTCAAGACACGTGGTCTGTCAAACTTTTACGCCACTTATGGTGTTAAAGACACTTAGGAATAGAAGTTCTGACCCAAACATTAACAGTTCTTGTACAACTTGATTGTTTATGTCCAGGGCTAAAAATTCAAATGTCAATAAATAAATAAATATGTAAATCCAAATTTGCAGATTGAAAAAGAAACTCAAATGTCTGCAGTGCTAACATACGTAACACAAATGAGTGAAATGGGCTAAATGTAAGACAACAGGAGTGCTGGGGACACTGGGGAGCTGGAGTGTGCCTGTTCTATTTAGACATACCAATTCAATTTAAAAAAACCTAGGGGACAAATTAAGCAAGTCTGTGGGTTAGATTTGTCTTGGATCCACCAGTTTGCCACACTTAGGTTTAAAGAGATAAGAGAGAATTGTACCATCCTTGAAACTTCAGGTTTTATCCTCTCTATGGCTAACTTCTAGATAGAACTGATCAGCTTCGCACAACTGTGGAACAATGGAAGGAACCCTGCATTCAGGAGAAGGCCTGGGTTCTAGTTTAGATCTTATAAAATGTGTTTATAAATAAAATGACATTGGATAAATCCCTTGTCTTCTTTAGGCCTAAGTTTCCTCATCTGTAAATTTGTCTGCCCTAGACAGCCTTTAAGGCACCAAAGCACCTTTATCTCTAAGATTCTTTTTTCCATTTCTACTCTTGCCCTCAGGAATGAGGTTCTGGGAGACAGGAAGAGAAAGATATTAGACTACCACTGTTTACTTCCATGATGTATAACTAAGCTGTCCATGATCAAGATGTGAAACAATGCATTCTGTTAAGACTCATGACAAGCACTTAAATTCAGTGTGTATCCGCGTGCACAAGTGCTTTGGGACAGCAAGGTGGCACCGTTCCATTTTGATCTTTTTCCAATAATGCTGATGTACAGGTCTGACTCATGAATAACTGTGAGCAGGGAAACAAGAAACGGATGCTGCCTAAGTATTTTTCATTCACCATTAATTGATTATTCACTCATTCACTCAACAAACATTGAGCACCTCAGATTCTGGTGATGCTGAGCTAAATGAGCAAGGTCTCTTGTCCCACGGAGCTCACTGACAAGCATTAAGAGGCATCTGGTTTCACCGAAGAATATAATGAACAACAAGGATGTGGTGGCTGAAGTGTTTCCAAATGGTGTCCTCCCTTCAGGTATAAATCAGTTGTGTTTAAACTGGTCCTAGAGCCACAAGGTTCCCCTTGCGTGCTTCTGGGACTGTCACAGTTAGGAAGTAGTAGAGGCTAAATGGGTAAGATTTTAACTATAGCTGCTCTGCTTTGATGTAATTTATGTACTGGGGTTCCTCGCACAATTTCACTTGAAAAAATGATTTTATTAGTTGTGGTAAGCTAAATAAATCACCCGCCCCCCGCCACCACGATGTCTACATCTCAATCCCTGGAAGCTGTAAATGTTACCTCTAGGACCAAAGGGATTGGCAGATGTGCTTTAAATTAAGGATCTTGAGATGAGCAAATAACCCTGGATTATCCTGGTAGGACCAGTGTAATCACAGGGTCCCCAAAAGAAGGAAGCAGGAGGGTCAGAGTGAGAAAGAAAGAAGGCAATGTGACAATGGAAGCAGAAGTTTGTGATGCCACCACAGGACAAGGAATGTGGGCAGCCTCTAGAAGCTGGAACAGGCAAGAATGGATACTCCCCTAGAGCCTCCAGAAGCCTGCTGACACCTGGATTTTAACCCAGTGAGATTCATTTTACTTTCGACATCCAGAATTGTAAGATAATAAGGTTGGGTTGTTTTAAACCACTAAGTTTGTGGTGATTTGTTACAGCAACTATAATAAATGAATACACCAGGAGCTTCCTAGGTGGCATAGTGGTTAAGAATCCACCTGCCAATGCAGGGGACACAGGTTCGATCCCTGCTCCAGGAAGATCCCACATGCCGCGGAGCAACTAAGCCCATGTGCCACAACAATTGAGCCTGCGCTTTAGAGCCTGTGAGCCACAACTACTGAGCCCATGTGCTGCAACTACTGAAGCCCACGTGCCTAGAGCCCGTGCTCCGCAACACAAGAAGCCATGGCAATGAGGAGCCCGTACACCACAACAAAGAGTAGCCCCCACTCACCGCAACTAAAAGAAAGCCCGCGCACAGCCAAAAAGACCCAACACAGCCAATAAAATAAATAAATTTATAAAAAAACATGAATACACTAGTATAAAACGTTATGATATTTGGAGGCCTTTCTAGTTAAAGCCAGGCCCCCTTTAACCTAGATGCATAGAGACATTTTCCCAGGGCAGTGCCTCTCTATGACTCTTTCTAGGGTCCCTCTAATCCTGGCACTGCAGTTAGAATTCTACGTGTGAGCTACCCAAGTGCTCTAATTTTGAACTGGTTCCAGCCCCCCACCCTCCCATCAGCTTTCCCAGGCCAGAAGCTGATTGCTTCTTGCTTTAGGGAGAGCAGACACCTCCAGTTTGCCCTCTGTAACAGCACTTACCCACTTCTTCAAGCCATTGTTAGTTAATGATCTGAAAAGGATACGGGAAGGCTTATTGTTCTCCATCTTATTTTCTAACCTGGCTGGATTAACAGCTAATCAGAAATTAATGCTCTGAGTAGGCACTTCTTCTGACTCAACAGCGAGCAAGTCAGCAAAAACTTTGTGACCACTTTATTGCCCGCCTCCACTCCAACAGGGTTAACGATTATGAGGCAGGGAACTTAGTCGTCATCGTTTCCCATTGGGATTTTGGCTGTTCTTTCCGTTCCTGAATTCAAAATGAAACAGGAAATAAACAGTGCATGGTAAAAACTTGTTACACAGTGAGGTCGACAGAGGTTTTCTTCAATGCCTCTTCCCATTTGGAGCAAGAGGGCAGGGGAGAGGAAGGCTCAGTACGCTGGATATCAGGTAATGCGATTCTAGTCCTGGTTCTGCTACCAACTTGCTATGACTATAAGTCCCTCAGTTGACTTACCTGTAAAATTGGAATAGGGAGCTTAATATCAAAGAATGTTTTTCATCTTTGGCAGTCCGAATCAATGGTTCCCAGATTTTTCAATTTCATGGACCAATAACACTTCCCATGAACATTTTGGAGACATACATAGGATTTACAAAGTCTGACTTTGTAAATGACTTTCAAGGCATTTTAAAAAGCTACCACAATAACTTCAAAAAAGAAAAGACATTTTATCGCCAAAAAAAGTTGAAAGGACATTATTTCAAAATAGAGAACAGGTCATTATGCTGAATCCTTTTGGCTTTATGAAAAACTCACTACCTCGTCTATTTTTTTATCATTTAGATACAGATATAAGAAACATTGTTGGGAATTCCCTGGTGGTCCAGTGGTTAGGACTCCATGCTTCCACTGCAGGGGGCACGGGTTTGATCCCTGGTCGGGGAACTAAGATCCTTCAAGCCATGCAGCCAAACAAAACAAAACATTGTCAAAGAATGGCAAAGTTTCTCAGATCCACTTTTGGGATTCAATGTTCTGTGGCACCAAAACTTTCTTACATCTCACCTAAAGTCACCCTGAGTGGGTGATCTCTTCTGCCAGGCCTGCTTACTGCTGCTCTAGTCAGAATCTCACCAAGGGGAATGCCACTGGGCCTCTTCCTCCCCAGGAGGAAAAGAACACCTATGTCTAAAAGCCTCAGCAGAGAACAAGACAGAGAATAAAGTGGCAAAGGAAGCTGGGTTTGATGAGTTGGAAAAAATCAAACAGATCAAAAGCACATGTGTGGCACATCATGTGTGCACATGCGTGTACACACATTCTGAAAGAAGAATCTAGGAAATTTGAAGTTTGGTCTCAGGCATCTGAAACTGGGTCTCATTCATGTGACTCTGGTTCACAGAAAAAAATGCCATACTCCAGATCTCTCTGCCCCTTAGGGAAGGTAGGCCTCTCTAAGCATCTCAGGAACTGCTATAGAGATAATCCCAACTCAGAAATGTTGGGGCTCTTACTGATTCAGAGGGTGGATCAGTGGTCAGTGTCGGCACACTGTGCTGACTTTTTCTCTCACAGACTCAGAGAAGTTGGGTGACTTAGTGTTACAAGTTGGTCAGTGGGAAAGCTGAGATTCCATTAAGGACTGTCGAAATATGATGCCTGCACTCTTTTTTAAAAAAAAATTAAGATAACGTTGGTTTATAACATTACATGTTTCATGTGTACAACACTGTATTTCTATTTCTGTGTACACTATAGTATGCTCACCACCAAAAATTTCGTTTCTATCCGTCACCATACAATGAATTCCTTTAATTAATTTTGCCCACCCCTCACTACCCCTGCCCCTCTGGTTGCCACTACAGTAAGTCCCCTACATACGAACCTTCAAGTTGAGAACTTTCAAAGATGTGAACATGCGTTCACATGTCCAATCACATAAGTTAGTTCACATGTTTGCCATACACTGTCACGTGCGTGCATCCTCTACAAGTGGTTGTGCTTTTGAATACTTTATAGTACTGTATAGAGTACAGTAGTACAGTATCTTTATTTCTTGCCTGTTCACTCAATGCCATCTCCTATAGGCCAGCTGTTGCACTGGACTACTGTACTTTTCAAGGTACTGTACTGTAAGATTAAAAAGGTTTTCTTTATTTTTTGTGTGTGTTTGTTTTTTATATATTATTTGTGTGAAAAATATTATAATCCTATTATAGTACAGTTCCATATAGCCGATTGTGTTAGCTGGGTACCTACGCTAATGTGCTTGGTTTTGTTTGGCTTAGTTTGTTGATTAATTTTGTTTGTTGGATTTACATTCCATATCTGAATAAAATCATATGGTATTTGTCTTTCTCTGACTTATTTTACTTAGCATAATACCCTCAAGGTCCATCCATATTGTAACAAATAATGCCTACATTCTTAACCACGGTTATTTACTGCCTTCCAAATAGTCCAGTTTTACCACAGCATAGGCTTTATGACGGTTTGGTTTCCCATTCATCAAGAAGGTTTTTTTTGAAAAAAAAAAATGGTACTGATGAACCCAGTGACAAGACAAGAATAAGGATGCAGATGCAGAGAATGGACTGGAGGACACCGAGTTGGGGGGGCGGGGGGTGAAGGGGAAGCTGGGATGAAGTGAGAGAGTAGCATAGACATATATATACTACCAAGTGTAAAACAGATAGCCAGTGGGAAGTTGCTGTATAACAAAGGGAGATCAACTCTATGATGGGTGATGCCTTAGAGGGCCGGGGGGGGGGGGGGGCGCGGGCGGGGGGAGTCGCGGGAGGGAGGGGATGAGGGGATATGGGGATATGTGTATAAATACAGCTGATTGACTTTGGTGTACCTCATAAGCTGGTACAAGAGTGTAAAGCAATTATATTCCAATAAAGAGCTTTAAAAAAAAAGGTGTTTTTGATCCAAATAATAGAATGATTATAGTAAAATATAGGTGAAGGGTAAATGGGAGTTCTTTGTAACTGTTTCTGTAAGTGTGAAATTATTTCAAAATGAAAAATTACCAAAAAAAAAAGACTGCCCAAAACAATCACTATTTGTAGATGACAATTATATATGAAGAAAACCCTAAAGACTCCACACAAAAAACCTGTTAGCATAAACAAATTTAGTAAACTTGCAGGATACAAAAATCTATATACAAAACCTGTTGTGTATCTATACACTGATAACAAATTAGCAGAAAGAGAAATTAAGAAAACAATCCCATTTATAATTGCATCAAAAAGAATAAAATACCTAGGAATAAATTTAACCAAGGAAGTGAAAGACCCATACACTGAAAACTATAAGACAGTAATGAAAGAAACTGAAGACACAAATAAATGTAAAGATATTCTGTTCTCATGGATTGATAAAATTAATACTGTCAGAATGTCCATACAAGCCAATGGATGTAGAGAACAAATGTATGGATACCAAAGGGGAAGGGGGGATGGGAGGAATTGGGAGATTCAGATTGACATATATACACTATTGATACTATGTACAAAGTAGGTAAGTAATGAGAACCTACTGTATAGCACAGGGAACACTACTTGATGCTCTGTGGTGACCTAAATGAGAAGGAAATCCAAAACAGAGGGGATATATGTATATGTATAGCTGATTCACTTTGCTGTACAGCAGAAACTAAGACAACATTGTAAAGCAACTATACTCCAATAAAAATTAATTTTAAAAAATGTCCATACAACCCACAATACAGATGCAAGGCAATCCCTGTTAAAATTCTGATGGCATTTTTCACAGAAATAGAAAAAACAATCCTAAAGTTTGTATGGAACCACAAAAGACCCCAAATAGCCAAAGCAATCTTAAGAAAGAAGAACAAAGCTGGAGGCATCAAGCTACCTAATTTCAAAGTATTTTGCAAAGCTACAGTAATCAAAACAGTATGGTACTGGCATAAAAACAGACACAGAGATCCATGGAACAGAATAGAGAGCCTAAAAATAAATCCATGCTTATATGGTAGATTAATCTGTGACAAAGGAGGCAAGAATGTACAATGGGGAAAGGACAGACTCTTCAATAAATGGTGCTGGGAAAACTGCACAGTCACATGCAAAAGAATGAACCTGGACCACTATCTTACACCATACACAAAAATTAACTGAAAATAAAGACTTGAATGTGAGACCTGAAACCATGAAACTCCTAGAAGAAAACACAGGCAGTAAGCCTCTTGACACAGGTCGTAGCAATGATTTTTTTTTATTTGACACCAAAAGCCAAGGCAATAAAATAAAGATAAATAAATGAGACCACCACATGAAACTAAAACCTTCTGTACAGCAAAGGGAAACATCAATAAAATGAAAAGGCAAGCTACTGATTGAAAGGAAATATTTGCAAATCATAAAGCTGACAAGGGGTTAATATCCAAAATATACAAAGAACTCATACAACTCAACATCCAAACAACCAACCCAATTAAAAAATGGGCAGAGGACCTGAATAGACATTTTTTCCAAAAAATACATACAAATGGCTAATAGACAAATGTAAAGATGCTCAACATAATAATCATCAGGGAAATGCAAATTAAAACCACAATGAGATACCATCTCACACCTGTCATAATGGCTATTATCAAAAGGACAGGAAATAAACAAGTGTTGATGAGGATGTGAAGGAAAGGGAACCCTGGTGCACTGTTCACAGGAATGTAAATTAGTGCAGCCACGGTGGAAAACAGAACGGAGGTTCCTCAAAACACTAAAAGCAGAACTAATCATATGATCCAGCAATTCTACTCCTGGGTATTTATCCCCCAAAAAACCTAACAAACAAAACAAAAAACAACAAAAAAAACCCCACTACATTGAAAAGCTATATGCACCCCCATGTTCACTGCAGCACTATTTACAATAGTCAAGACATGGAAACAACCTACATGTTCACCAATGGATGAATGGATAAAGAAAAACGTGGTGTGTGTGTTTGTGTTTGTGTGTGTGTGTGTGTATTGATATATATATATATATAAAATATTGGAATATATATAATGGAATATTATTCAGCCATTTAAAAAAATGAAATCTTGGGAATTCCCTGGTTGTCCAGTGGTTAGGATTCTGAGCTCTCACTGCCGAGGGCCTGGGTTCAATCCCTGGTCGGGGAACTAAAACCACACAAGCCACATGATATGGCCAAAAAAAGAAAAAAAAGGAAATCTTGCCATTTGTGACAAAATACATAGACCTTGAGGGTATTCTGCTAAGTGAAATGTCAAAGACAAATACCATATGATCTCACTTATATGTGGGCTCTTAAAAAAAAAAAAAAAAAAAAAGAAGCTCATAGATCCAGAGAACAGATTGGTGGTTGCGAGAGGTGGGGCATGGGTGAAATGGCTGAATGAGGGTCAAAAGATACAAATTTCTATTTATCAAATAAGTCATGGGGATGTAATGTACAGTAGGGTGACTATATAATAATACTGTATTGCATATTTGAAAGCTGCTAATAACAAAGTAGATCTTAAAATTTCTCATCACAAGAAAAAAATTTTTTGTAACTATGTATGGTGACATGCTAACTAGACCATGTGATGATCACTTCTGATATATACACATATCAAATCATTATGTTGTACATCTATAACTAATATAATGTTACATGTCAATTACACCTCACTAAAAAAAAAGACCACCAAAAATAAAAATTTGGCAGATTTGTTGAAAGTGATCACAAAGGCCAGAGTGTTGAGTATTTATTATGTATCAGGCACTGTGCAAAACACTTCATGTGCATCAGTTCATATAATTCTCACAACAATGCTTTAAGTACTACAACTATTCCCAATTTACAAACCAAGAAACTGATGTTCCAAGAAATTAAGTAATCTAGCAGGGGTCACACAGCTAACAAGTAGTAGCTTGGATTTCAACCATGATCTAGGCTGATGCTTCTCCACCAAAGCACACTGCTTGCATACAGGGTATTGGTATTTCAAGCATATAGATGTGAATACATGATATTAAAAAATACCCATTCAGCCACATTCTGTGTTATCACATCTTAATTTTAGCCCATATTTGTTTCAGACCTCATTTATTTTTAAGGGAAAAAACCCATTTCAGATAGCGTTGAGAACCTCATTGTACACTTCCCAATCCATTCCCCATTTTTCTCTTCTTCTTGTTAGTTAGGAATACAGTATTAAAGTTCCCATGCACATTTTTAATAATTTTACATCATACATATACATCCATAAACAATGTATATATCAGTGTGTGTATTTTTCAACATTTAACAAATGAAGTCATACCGTATCATGAGGCAACTTGGTTTTTTCACTCAACATTATGTTTTCAAGATACTAAACGGTGTCTCTGTGCAGATTTTTTTTTTATTACAGAATCAAATTTATCAGTTGTTCCCTGTATGATTTGTGCTGTTTTGTTTTGTTTTGTCTCGTTTTAAGAAAACTTTCCCCATCCTATGATCACATGAAGATTTTCTCCTGGGTTTGGTTTTACATTATGTGTAATAGAGGTTTAACTTTATTTTCCCCCAAATTATCCCCAATTCTACGAGAAGCATATACTAAATGATGCTTCCATCTCCCTGCTGATTTGATATCCCACACCTGATATATATCCAGGGTCCATGCTCAAATGAGTATATTTCTGGGCTCTCTATTCTGCTCCAGTGTTTTTGCCCCTCCCTGCATCAAGCACAGTGTCTTAATTACTGTAGCTTTATAGGAAGTTTTGTTTTGTTTTTTGTTTTGCTTTGTTTTTGGCCATGCCGCATGGCTTATGGGATCTTAGTTCCCTTACCAGGGATTGAACCTGGGCCTTGGCAGTGAAGTCGCCAAGTCCTAACCACTGGACCTCCAAGAAATTCCCACGTGGCTTTATAGCAAGTTTTGATATCAGGTAGAGCAAGATACTCTGCTTAGTTCTTCCAAAATCTCATAGATATTTCTCCCGTATTTTTCTATTCTCTGCAACAGTTTGCAAAAGAGGGGTTATCTGATCCTGGAAGATTTGATAGGTTTTTTCCTGTAAAACTGCCTGAGCCTAGTATTTTTTAAGGTAGAATATTTTTGAATATTAACTCACTTCCACTTATGTTTATTGGTTTATGGAGGTATCTGTTTTCTTCTTGAGTCACTTTTTGATGTATTTTCTAGGTAAATATTCATTTCTTTTAAGCTTTCAAGTTTATGGGCATAAAGTTGATTATAGTTTTGTCTTATGATAACTGAAATCTCTAATTTACCAGTACGACTATCATATTCCCTTTTTTGTCCCTAAAATTATTTGTCTTTTCTTGACCATTGTTGTTATTTTCTCACTGTATTCATTCCTTTCTTCCCCAAAGAACCAATTTTTAAATTTTGTTGATCCTTTCTCTGATTTGTTTTCTACCGAACTCATTAATTTCTGCACTTTACAATTTCCTTCTTCCTAAAAAATACTTTATTTTTCTTTTTTCTGGTTTCTTGAGTTGAACATTTAATTCATTTATTTTCAATTTGCCTTAATTTTTAAATTAAATGTAGTTAAGATTGTAAAATTACCTTTAATTATCGCTTCAGCAAAATAACACTAGATTTTTTATTTTTAAATAATTTAAGGCTGACAGAAAAGCTGTAAAAATAATAAAAGAATTCTTATGTACCACAACTCAAATTCCACAAATGTTATCATATATATATACACACACACGTAATTGTATGTATTGTATATTTTTCTAAACTGCTTTGTTTGAAAGAAAATTGCTGCCGTAAAGTCTTTTTCCCTCATTATTTTAGAGCGTACTTTCTAAAAACAAGGTCATTCTTTTATACAATTATAATACAATAATCAAATATCAGGAAATTCTTATTGATAAAGTATTATAATCTGTAGATCTTATTTATAAATCACCAGCTGTCTCACTAGTGTCCTTTATAGCAAAAGGATCCAATTTAGGATTATGTATTGCATTTAGTTGTCACGTTTCTTTGGTATCCTTTAATCTAAGACAGTTCCTCTGCATTTCTTTGTCTTTCATGATCTTGACAATTTTGAAGAGTACAGGCCATTTAATTTGGAGAATGACTATCAATTTGGGTTTGTTTCATTTCTCCTCATGATTAAATTTAGCTTATTTCTATAATTTTTGCAGAGATGTCACACAAATGATGTGTCCTTCTCAGTGCTACCTATCAGGAGACACATGATATCTATGTCCCATTACTGGTGATACAAATTTTGATCACTTGGTTAGTGGTGTCTCCAGTTTCCTCCACTGTAAAGTTACTATTTTCTTCTTTGTTATTAATAAGTGTCTTACAAAGGAAATTCTTTGAAATATGTAAATATGCCATTTCTCATCAAAATGTAACTCACTAGTTTTAGCATATATTAATGATTATTGCCAAATGGTGATTTTCTATGATTCCGCCTACATTTTTTAACATCTGTAAGGAAGAGCCTTCACAAGTTCATTTATTTATATTGATATTTGCATGGACTTGTGAATTCATAGCAGGGCCTAGTGAGGAGAGTAAGGCAGCAGGGGCCCAAAATCTAAGGAGGCGCTTACTCTCAGCATTGTGCAAGTGCCTTCTTAAAAGCAGCATGTCTAGGGCCTTTTTATCCTGTCTCTGCATCTATTCTCATCCCTTCCCACCTAGCAGTTTTACAGTCGTCTCTACCCAGCCCTACGCATCCCTATTTCAGAACCACGTCTTACAGAGCCAGTATGGAGTTTTCGCCCAGTGGTCATATTGGGGACTTCGCACAT
Organism: Hippopotamus amphibius kiboko; assembly: GCF_030028045.1. Taxonomy (NCBI): domain Eukaryota; kingdom Metazoa; phylum Chordata; class Mammalia; order Artiodactyla; family Hippopotamidae; genus Hippopotamus; species Hippopotamus amphibius. The sequence continues at coordinate 14,750,311 of NC_080203.1, read as the reverse complement.
CCTTTCACTGAACAAATGGGCCTCTTGGCTCATACCCAGGTCACGAGTTGTACCTGTGTTCTCCTATTTCCTAAGGCCTATATCTTGAAAGGGATGTGGTCTCAGGTAACATTTCACAACTTCCTTTCATAAGACAAGGTGAAGTGTTCTATCCCCGACTCCCAGTTCTTGCTTTCAAACACTGAGCTAGTCCTGACCCCCCCTTTATATGTGGAGCACGTTAGCTGCCTCACCAAGGACCTAACCACTTGGCCATCATCACCTATTACTAGAGCAGGAGCCCAGCAACATTCAGCCCTGCTCACACTTGTGCTTTGCTTTTCTCTATCTGATCCATGGAGATGCTTGTCTTCTATCCAAGACCAGCTGTGTCTTTTTGCTTATCTTTTCTGTATATTATCCATCAATACTACTGTCGACAGCAGAAGACTTACCAAAGTACGTGCCACCTCAAAGTATGTGTCATCTCTCTTATTTTTCATTCACAGGTATTTCACCTATGACTGTATAGACACATTATAAATGATCTATTAGATTAACTATGTTTTTCAAACTTCCAAATGAAATTTATATACTCTCTATTTTATCTAGGTATTCAAAATCTAGCTAGTAATATATTCTGGTGTTAAACACAAGCTTTAGATTTCAAATAAGGGAAGCTGGAGAATTGAATGCAAACAAGATGAGGATAGCTTCATAAGAAAATTTGATTACCACTGTAGGATAAAGGAAAAGAATAAAATGAAGGAATTAGCCCTACTAGATAATACAGTTTGAGCTTTTTGCTTCTGTGTCAAATACATAAGAGAGAGGGGGGTTATTTTTGTCTTATGTCTGCATGTGAATTTTGTTTCATTAGCAATTATGATAATGGACCTGCTTGCAGAGGAGAGGGTAATTGTCCATTTACTCAGACTCTAACCAACTTTACTATAAAATTAATTATGTGGCATGTGCTATATGTTTAATGATCAACTAATAAACTCATTTTGAGAAAGGGTTGGAGGTTGGCATTCTAGGATTTTTTATTGTGGGCTGAATATTAAAATCAAAGGCAGGTTCCACATTTTGAATTCCTAAGTTCATTCTCTCCAGGGCCTGATTTATGTATCAAATAACTGACCTGGGTTTGTGGCGGAAACATTCAGTTCTAGCTACCTAAGACAAATGACTAATTACCCTAGACAGCAATTACACGAACAGACAACCTTCCTTTAATTAAATATTAGACTTAATATCTATAACATGCATGCCAGTTCAGGAAACATAATGGAAATGATGAAACTGCAAGTCTTTTGGAAACACAGAATAAAAGGTTGTAAATATGAAACTCAATCTTCCATTTTAGGACTCATTTTCATATATGCTCAGATCCCTTGCTTTATCTCAAAACCTTTCATTTCAATAGTTACAAAATGGAAAGGCTTTGGGAGATATGAAATCAACATGCTGAATGCTTAAAGAATGATAGATAGAGATATTACAAAATTGGAGTCAATGTCTTGCAGTCTAACAAAAGCCTGGCAAATACTACACTGCACATGATACAAAATTTTCATTTTCGCCTCTGTTTTGCATTTGACAACAGAATATTCTGCCTAAGGAAAGATTTTTTTATTTTTCCCTCAACAACCTAGTCACTGCCTTACACTTAACTGCATTACTTTCCCCCTTCTGAATCTCTCTTGCCACCATCTCAGGCTGGGCCCTTATCACCTCATGCATGGATTACAACAGCCTCCAAGCTGGTCTCAATTTTTTTTAAAAAAAAAAAAAAAAAAAAGTAGGGGTTCCCATTTACGGCATGATTACTACGGGTCAGGCACTGGGCAGAGCATTTCACATATTTTGTCTTGTTTACTCCTTGCAGCATCCCTGTGAGACACGTACATTCTATTATCAGCTTCATCTACAGCTGAGACAGCTGAGGGTCAGGAGAGAGAGAATGCCTTGCCTAAGATCACACAGCTAATCAACGACAGTGCTCAGCTTCAGGCTCAGGCCTTTGGTGCCTGTGCCTATTGCCCTACGCTTGGAGTACAGAAATTGTGTCTTTACTCACTCTAATTTCTGCCACTCAATTCATCCTTGCAGACCAATGCCTGAGAATCTTCCTCAAACACAGCTCTCATTATTTCCTTTCTGCCTTCTCAGGAAATTTGACTAACTCTCTGCTGCCAATTCGACAGAGTCCCAGAATTTCTGTAATGTTGGAGAGCAGACCTCTCCAACATTACTGTGCATTCTCCGTAAAAACCACGTCTCTTTGTGGTCCCTGGGCCAGGCGCTTGTTGATGCCATTCACCCACATCTGGCTACATCATCTCTTGCTAGCCTCTGTTTCCTCATCTACAAACTGGGAATCATGACATTGTTCTTGTGAGACCCTGTCTTCCTGGATGAAAGTCCCTAGTGCAAGGCCTGGCATACACATAGCAGGCGCTAAAGAACAGGAGGTGCTGTCTATTCACGTCTCATGCATCCCTCAAGGAGGCACTGCCTGCCTCCTCTTCCATGGAGCCCTTCAGGAACAGAAATGGTAACTAACTCCCTCTTCCCCAGGATTACTTCTCCTTCCCCTGCTCCTTCCTCTCTCTTCTTTCCTCCTTTCTCCTTCCCTACCCTCTTTTCTCCTTCTGCTTTTGCATTACCCATATGGAACTTACTACATTGGACTTCGCGTTACAGTGATTCACGTCCAGGGTCATTTCCCACTTAGTAGAAAACACATTCATAACGAGGAAGAGCCTTGTTTGATTCCTCTTTATAGTCACTTTGTAGCCTGGTGTTTTAAAATCAGAAAAACTGGAGTTTGAGTCTCAGTTCTGTACCATACAGGTAGATGACCTTGGGGAAGTTATGGCATGCCTCAGTTTCCTATCTATATGGTGGAGATGATAATAGTACTTAACTTTTAAGGCTGCTGTGAGGTTTTTTTTTTAATGAAGTGCTCCACACAGAACTAGACACAGGTATTCTAATGAATACATTGTAAAATTTCTGTATTGATCTGGTGTTCACAGTAATGCACCTGTTTTTTGGTAACTGGGCTTAGTGGTTAAGAGCACAGGCTCTGGAATTAAACAACTTAGATTCCATCTCTGCTTTATTTCTTACTGTCTGTCCTTGGAAAATTATTCCTCTGAGACTCAGTTTCCTTATCTTAAAAATGGGTATGATAATAATAGTATCTAGCCCACATGATTGTTTTCAGGTTTGGTGATACTGTTAGTAAAGCATCCACTATAATATTCCAGCACAACTGGGGTGCTTGATTCTTTCACATAACTGATGCTCAGCAAAAATTAAATCTTCCATTAATTATTCTATTTTATATTTTATTTTGGTAGTGGGAATGGTTTTTTCATATCTGCCATACTCTTCCTGCTCTCACGGTGATGGCTGGCCCTGGAGTGGCAATACACTGCACTCAGTGGTCTGGGACTAATGACACAAACCTACTTTCTTCGCTAGGCCTCTTGGAGGGGCATGGCTTGCTCTGCTCTCCCATTTCCCGGCGAGAAGACTAACGCACACAGCAGTGATGTGTTCCCCAGTACAACTATAGGGAGAACTCCAACAGAGAGCCGTGTCTGGGTCTAGCCTTACTAGAATGCATGGCTTTGATAACGGAAAACTAGAGAGTCTCACTCTTTGCATTCACTGTTCATAGGAAAAATCCTGCTGGAATCGCCACACCAAGTATTTTAGTGGTAAAGGGAATACCACACCAGGAAACTAATAATTTCTCCCTGACAAAATGACCTCTTCCTTCAAAACAGGGGCCCAGTAATTCTCCTTGGAAAATTATAGTTCTATTACTAGAGGGTCTCTTCATCTGGAAGGAAAGTTGCCCATTCAAACCGCCAGGCAAGGATGCATAAAACACACTGGTGGTGAAATACACTAGGTATGAGGTCCTATTTAATTCCATTCTACTGTGTCAGCACATTCTGCAGAGGTAAGTTTCCTCGACTGCCACAAGATTTTGCTATTTAATGCTTAAAATAGCAGGCAGAGGGTAGCGTGTTGCTTCCTATCACGTTGAAGCAGACTTGTATCCAAGTATAGTGTGTAAAAGTAGAAGTGTCCCTGCTTATCAAAGATATGTGAAAGGTTGACACACTGAAAATAATGCTTCTGCTTAGAAGCCTCCGTACCTATGGTACCAACCTGAGGGTCTTGGGGCTAGCCAGCTTCTTCTAGTTAATCAGCAACTTCCCAAGGAGGCATGTCTTCATACAAAACGGAACCAATATTTGCAAATCTCACAGGCAGTGTTTGGTACAGTAAGACAATGAATGACCACAGTGGTCCTTAGTTGAGGACACGAGGATTAATGAAGCAGGACTCGTTACCCTAGCATACTAACAGGATAATTATCAACAGCATTATTAATATTTACTATTATCTACTGAATGCCTACCTTGTGATAGGCACTTTCCAACATGCATAAAACACTCTCAACAATTCTGGGAGATGGGTATTGTGATTTCTACTTACATTACCAGCTATGTGCCCTTCACTACATTATTTTACCTCTCAGTTCCTCTACCGACTCATTGGTAAAATGGCACCTATGGGAACTGTCAGGTCCTCACCGGTACAAACACACGCAAGGGGCATATACCAGTGTCAGGAAAAAAAACCCAATTATTTATCACTATGTGTTTGTGAGCAAACTTGGTCTGTGCTTGAGAGACTCTTCACAGTGTTGGGCATTTCAAATGAGGACTGACATTGCCAACGGCATCAAAATGGCTACAGTGGAGCCTTGGTGTAGAGGAAAGATCACTGAACACTGAGGCCCGGATGTGGGCTCCAGCTCCACTACTTAGTCTCTGGTAGACTTTTTTTTCCCCAGAACTTTATTTTTTTAAGAGTTCTCCCTTTTAAAAAAATTTAACTACAGTTGATTTACTTTATTTATTTATTTAATTTGGCTGTGTTGGGTATTTGTTGCTGTGCGTGGGCTTTTCTCTAGTTGTGGCGAGTGGGGGCTGCTCTTCACTGCGGTTCATGGGCTTCTCAGTGCGGTGGCTTCTCTTGTTGCAGAGCACGGGCTCTAGGTGTACAGGCTTCAGTAGTTGCAGCACATGAGCTCAGCAGTTGTGGCACGAGGGCCCTAGAGCACACGGGCTTCAGTAGTTGTGGCTCACGGGCTCTAGAGCACAGGCTCACTAATTGTTGCACACGGGCTTAGTTGCTCCGAGGCATGTGGGATCTTCCCGGACCAGGGATTGAACCCCCTGTCCCCTGCCTTGGCAGGCAGATTCTCAACCTCTGTGCCACCAAGGTAGTCCTAGTTGATTTACAATATTTTATTAGTTTCAGGTGTACATCTTCAGATTCTTTTCCGTTACAGGTTACCACAAGATACTGAATATAGTTCCCTGTGCTATACAGTAAATCCTTATTGTTTATTTTATTTATAGTGATGTGTATCTGTTAATCCCACACTCCTAATTTATCTCTCCCCCTCCCCTTTCCCCTTTGGTAACCATAAGTTCCTTTTCTATGTCTGTGAGTCTGTTTCTGTTTCGTAAATAAATTCATTTGTACTATTTAAAAAACATTTTTATTGGAGTATAGTTGATTTACAATTTGTGTTAGTTTTAGGTGTACAGTGTAATATTTTTTTAGATTCTACATATAAGCAATAGCATGTGATATTTGTCTTCCTCTGCTTGACTTACTTCACTTAGTATGATAATCTCTAGTTGCATCCATGTTGCTGCAAATGCCATTATTTTATTCTTTTTTATTGCTGTGTAGTGTTCCATTGTATGTATATGTGTGTGTGTGTGTGTGTGTATCACATCTTCTTTACCCATTTGTCCGCTGATGGACGTTTAGGTTGTTTCCATGTCTTGGCTACTGTAAATAGTGCTATTATGAACATAGGGGCACATTTATCTTTTCTAATTCGTTTTGTCTGGATATGTGCCCAGGAGTGGGATTGCTGGATCATATGGCATCTCTATTTTTAGTTTTTTAAGGAACCTCCATACTGTTCTCCATAGCGGCTGCACCAATTTACATTCCTGCCAACAGTGTAGGAGGGTTTCCTTTTCTCCACACCCTCTCTAGCATTTATTAACTGTAGACTTTTTGATGATGGCCATTCTGTTAAGTGTGAGGTGATACTCTGGGAGACTTTAAACAAGGCACTTAACCTCTCAGATTTTTCTGGAGACAGACTAAGTGGGTTTGAATCTCAGTTCTGCCACTTGCTAAATTTGTGACTTTAAATAAATTATTTCAAATTATTGAGTCAATGTCCTTATCCATGAAAGACAGTACCTATTTCATAGAGTTCTTTTGAGCATTAAGGAGAATGATAATACAAAATATTAGCACAATGCCTGCCCCATAGTCTTTGCTTGCTAAATTTCCACTGTTACTGTTTTTATCTTCTGCAAGGTAAGGATGATAGTGGTTAACCTGTGTGCCATATAGGGCTGCTGCAAGGGCATTACATAGGGAAACTCATGACAGCTTCAAATGTGTAGTACTTTAAATTTAGTCTCTAAGCTGGAAGAGACTGTAAGTACTCAAAGTTATTTTTACCTCTCTTCCTTACTCAAGAATGCCAATCTCACCAATGGATTCTAGCTGCAAATGCTGTATCCATGTACAATCCTTATAGTAGACAGAATTCCCTCAGCCTCTGCTCTGCAGGTCCTCCCTTGTGGTGGCCACGTACTGTTGGAGGTAGCATCCAATCCCACCTCTGGTCTCCTGAGGTCATCAAACCCTTTCTGAGCTGGTAGAGTTGAAGCCCAATCCTTCCTTTATCCCCCAAACAAAGCTCTTCAGATAAGGAAGAAGACATGGCACTTAGAAATTATCTAAATCTATCTTGTATGCAATTGCCATATAAGAAAGATGCCTCTAGAAATGGTTAGAATCAATTATGAAGTATATTAAAGTCAATTATGGCTGAGTGATAGAGATACCATCAATAATCCGTTATATTGACAATGTATGTCAAGGACCTTAAACAAATGCACATATTTAAAATGGTAATTCTACTAGGAATTTGTAACAAGAAAATAATCAGTCACAATATAGTCAAACTGATTCATGGTAGAACTATTTATAATTGGTTTTGTAATAGCAAAAACTGAAAGCAGAAAAATGTCCAGTAATAAAAGATCGGTTAAATGAATTATGGTAGATTTGTATGGTAAGCAACAATGAAAATGCTTTCAACAAAATTTAATGACTTGAAGATATGCTCACAATAAGAGGTTAAATGTTAAAAGCAGAGTACAAAACCATGAATACAACCTGTTCATTAAAATAGTTTATCTATCTACCCATCCAGGGTAAAGACTTGGAGAAAATGTACCAAATATAATAGGTATCTCTACGTTAAGGTATTATGGATAATTTTTATTCTTATTGTTGTTTTCTTCATTACATTTTATCTTCTTTAAATTTGCCATAATAGGTAAGTATAGAGGCAGGATTTGGTGGCAGTAAAGTGGGAAGGTTGCAGTGTCAGAAGACCCAGGGTTTTTTTTTGTTTTTTTGTTTTTAAGACCCAGGTTTTAATTCTAGCATTACAACTTCCCAGTTCTGTGAACCTGAATAAGACACTGGATTTCTTTGGACCTCAGTTACCTTCTCAGTTAAATGGAAATCATAATATTTACCACAGAAAGTTCTTGGGAAGATTAGTCAATGCATGCAAAACACTGAGCCCAGTCCTGAGCTCTTAGAATGTAATCAAAAGCATAAGTCATTGTTATGTATTACTTTTAAAATCAGAAAGAAAATGTTATTTTAAAAATAGCTGTGGACTTCAATCAATACCTAAGGTCGGTCATAGGCCCCAGGCATTTTGTTTGCCTAGCAGCTTGTTGGATAGCAAAACATGAACAGAACACAGAAACTACTTAAATAAAGGCCTCATTTAAAACACAATACAGGGGCTTCCCTGGTGGCGCAGTGGTTAAGAATCTGCCTGCCAATATAGGGGACACAGGTTCGAGCCCTGGTCTGGGAAGATTCCACATGCCGTGGAGCAACTAAGCTCATGCACCACAACTACTGAGCCTGTGCTCTAGAGCCTGTGAGCCACAACTACTGAGTCCATACGCTGCAACTACTGAAGCCCGTGTGCCTAGAGCCCATGCTCCACTAGAGAAGCTACCAAAATAAGAAGCCCACACACTGCAATGAAGAGTAGCCCCCACTCTCTGCAACTACAGAAAGCCTGTGCTCAGCAACGAAGTACAACACAGCCAATAAATTAAAAAATAAATAAATAAATAAATAAATAAATAAATAAATAAAAATAAAACACAATTTAGAAAACTTGTCCTGGGTGAAAAACGAATTATACTCCAAAGGCCCTATGAGAAAGACACAAAGAGGACAAGCACAGAGCTAGCAAAATTGGACCCCGGCTTCCTGGGATACTTATTGAGGGTTGTCCTTTATGACCACACTGAATGTTTTGATATTCTGTGGGAAGGTGATGGTGCCAGGTGTCCAACAGTAATCCTTTCCAGATAAGCCATGTCAGGCTATAACACATACATCCATCAGCTTCCTTACACAAACTCAGGGTACCAAAGCACACTGGGCAAGGAGCTGCATGCACTGAACTGTAAGTTCATCAATCATTCTCCAGAAACCAGGGCAGGGAAAATGATTCCCTCCTTCTCCAGGAAGTAATCAGCCCTAGGTAAGATGATACAGAGTCCTTTAGTGATGCCAACCTCACAACCCAGTGCCAGGTCAGGAAGCAGGAGATGGATGGAGTTCAGACACAGAAAAGAAATGTAGACAGTTCACCAAAGCACTGTACATAGAGAAAGCAGTGCCCAAGTAGATGATGTTAGTAGATGAGTGAAATGACTGACAATACCAAGCGAGAGCAGATGTAAGGTGGGGAATCAGAGTCTGAGGATTCAACTTCAGATTGGAGATCTCAATGCACAAGAAGGTTGAACAGAGATAATAAGATACCAAGAGATCTGCATGGGAGGGAGGCAAACCTCTGCTTGTTTGGTTATTGAGGGGCAATCTGGGTACTTTCAACAACTTCAAGAAAGCTTTCTGGGAAGAACACTCCCAAATCCAAATAATTGCCATGGGAAATGATGCAAAGACACTAGTGCAACTGTAAATGCTCACCAGACTCACTAGAGTCTGAGAGTGCTCACCAGACTCCATGCTCTCTTCTTCGTGGGCACACACCTGGGTGACATTGCCCAGTCACCCCTGCAGCTAGATATGGTCATGTGACTGAGTGCAGGTCAATGGAATGTGAGAGGAAGTAACCCTAAAACCTGCTATATGCAGCAGCTCACCTCTCCCTGCCCCAGTTTCTGTGGACCTGCATTAGATTTTAAGAAAGAGAAACTTTTACTGTTTCCAGCCACTGAGTCTTTGGGGTTGTTTATTACAGCAGTTAATCTACCCTGACTATGCAGTTAGTTAATCATGTTGTTCCCTTCCTCCCTACATGAGCATCACAAGTATACTCCAAGGTCATATCTCTTAAGTATACTGTCAACTTTCTTTTTAAAATAGTTTTTCTTCTTGATATACTAGTAATGTATGCTTACTGTAAGAAATACGGGAAACACTGAACAACACAAAGAAGACAAGAAAGGGAAATTCCCTGGCAGTCCAGTGGTTAGGACTCCATGCTTTCACTGCCGAGGGCGCAGGTTCAATCCCTGGGACGTTCAGAAGCATCATCCATTCAGAGACAATCAAGGTTTATGTTTTGGCTCATACCTTGTTAATATATTTCCTAGGAGTCTTTATATTTGTCTATATTTCAAAACTGGAACCAGGGTGTTCATCATGTAGACTCAATACACACACTTCCCCATCACAATTTTTATAGCTGCAGTGGAGATTCTTTAATAAAAAGAACATTAACTTTCCTATGTATAACAAATAACCAGTTAGAAAACAGAATCAAAGAAAATAACCCATTTAAAGTAGCAACAGAAATGATTCTTACTAAAACAATTCTCTCAAGAATATTTATAAATTTCACCAATCCAAATAACATACAAATAGGATTCTATTTTGAAGCAGCCCAACTTATTCTTAAAGTTCAAATGGAACCATGACTTGTAAGAAACCCAAGGAAAATTCTGAAAAATAATAGTTGTGCGAGGACGCTAGAAATAATACCTATTAAGATATCATAAAACTTGTGTAATTAACACAGCTTGATGCCATTAAATGAATGGACAAATCAATGGAACAGAAGAGAGAATCCAGAAACTGCCCAAAATATACCTTTTAAAAATCTGTTTTATTATTAAGGAGGCATTTAACATCAACAGGGGAAATGAATTACTCAATAAATGGTATTGGGCCAACTGGCTATGCATTTGGAAAAAGAATTAGGTTGGATACCTGCCCCATTTCTTATACTAAAATAAATACCAGATGGATAAAAATGTTAAATGTTTTCTTAAAAAATGATACCACCAAAGTAACAAAAGAAAACAAGGAAAATTTATTACATTCTCAGAAAGGTTTTGTAAGTATGACGCACCAAGAACCATTAAACAAGAGACAAAGACATTAAAATCTAAAACATTCCACGTATCAAAATACCATGGAAACTATGAATAAAATCAAAAGATAAGTGGCAGAAAAATACTTTTAACATATCTGGTAAAGAATCTAAAACTTTAAAGAGGTTTTCTATACCAGTAAATTTAATAATCCATAAGAAAATGGGGAAGGAACATGTATATAGAAAAAGAAATGACTCAAATATATAAAAAGATGATCAATTCACTCACAGCAACAGAGATACAAAGTTAAACTAAAACAAATGATCATCTTCCAACTAGAACTGAAAAGGATAAGCTATACTGTATTCCAGGATGTGAAGAAAACACCCTCGTTCATTGTTAATGGTAATTAAACTGGGACACCCTCTTTGAAGGACAATTTGGTGATATTTATCAACATTATAAATGTACATACACTTTGATCCAGTGATTCCAGTAACAGCCATTTATCTTATGAGTCTACATGCATGTGCGCAATGATGTGTGCATGAACATGACGCCTTTAAAATTATTTGTAATAGTGAAAGACTGTAAACAACTTCGGGACTGTTTACATAAATTATAGGATATCCATATGTTTAAATACCACACAGCCATTAAAAATAATGAGGAAGATCTATTCATACTGAAATGGAAAGATTGCCAAGATACATTGTTAAACAACAAAAACAAGGTTCAAACAGTGTGTAGAATATGCTATCATGTTTGTGAAAAAAAGCAGGGAGATAAAAATATACAGATATGCCTGTACATGAACAGTATCTCCCTTGAAAGACACACAAAATAAGTGCAGCGGTTACTTCTAAGAAGGGTGACTAGGGGATTGGGATGGTGGGAAAGGACAATTTATCCTTCAGTGTATAACCTTTTGCTTTTTCCCCCAAGTGCATGTATTATTACAAATATATTAAGAAACAAGGTCAAGTTTTGGAATCCTCTGTCATGTACATTCTTTGGGAGGTTAGTATTTCCATGTAAACACCCAGAGAACAAAATGCTTGGATTTTTTATGGGTGGGTAAGAGTCAGATACAAAATTGTTCCAGCTTAATTCCCCCAATGTACCCAAATTCTAATGTAGAAAAATCACAGAATCCTAATGTGAAAAATAGTTGAGCTAAATTTCAGCCATGACTACTGTAAAGGTGAAACAGATACCCGTCAACTGTCCACAGAAAGGCAAGCTCAATAATTATTGGAAAGGGAAGGGTAATGAACAGGTAGATACTGGGCTAGCTAGTCTGCACGCACCTTCTCATTTAATCTTGCTGGCAAGATTGTGATGTAGGAGTTATCGCCACCGTACAGATGAAGAAACCAGCTCCTAGAGAGGAATGCAGTTGCCCAGAGTGACAAGGCTAGTGACTCTGAGGAAGCAAAGAGGTAACATTCTGTGTTCTTTCTCAGAGGTCCACTGATTAAAAGGAACAGGAGATTTTGCCTTTCTTACCAGCTCAGGAGGTGTCTGATGAAATCCGGCCTTTGTGCTACCCAAAAGCATTCTTATGCTTAGCATACTTCTCCATCGTGAAGGACGAGAAGTATTCCTCATCCATAAATGACAAGTATCTATTTAGCAGGGTGGTTATAAGGATTCAAAATAAATTATGCGTGGTGCTTGGCACACCATAGATGCTCAATACGTGGTGGTCCCTAGCACTGTCCTCACGATCCACTGAAACTGACAGCCGCATGGGCAACAGTGGAATCCTGATTTCAGATTATGGAAATATCTGGAAGCAGGATAGTAAAGGTTTTAAAAATGTGAGCTCTGTCTGCCTTATCTCATTTGGCACTATGCCCTCAAGGTCCATCCCTACTGTCCCAAATGGCAGGATTTCATACTGTCTCATGGCTAAGTAATATCTGAAAATATGGTAGATAGATAGATAGATAGATAGATAGATAGATAGATAGATGGCGACACACACACACACACACACACACACACACACAAACACACTGCATCTTCTTTATCCATTCATCTGCTCATGGACACTTAGGTTGTTTCCATAACTTGGCTATTGCAAATAATTCTGCCATAAACTCAGCAGTGTCATATGGTATGATTTATATGTGGAATCTTAAAAAAGCCAAAATCATAGAAACAGAGGGTAGAATAGTAGTTACCAGGGGCTGGAGGGTAGGGGAATTGGGGAGATGTTGGTCAAAGGGTACAAACTTGCAGTTAGAAGCTGACGAAGTTCTGGAGATTTAATGCACAGCACTGTGATCGTGGTCGACAACACTACATTATATAGTTCAAAGCTGCTAAGAGACTAGATCATAATTGTTCTCACCACAGAAAAGAAATGATGATAATGTGACCTGATAGAGGTGTTAGCTCATTCTATGGTGGTAATCATATTGCAATACATACACGTATCAGATCAACACACTGTACACCGTAAACTTAGACAGTGTTACATGTCAATTATATCTCAATTTAAAAAAATAATAATGCGAGCTCTGGAGTCAGAAAGACCTCTGTCTGAGTTTTGATTCCACAACTTCCTAACTGTGTGATCCTGAACAAGTCATTTAACCCCTCGTAGCTTTCACTTCCTCTCCTTAGAAAGGGCATGCGTGTTCACAAGCACCACCTCGTGGGTTTGTAAGGATTCAGTGAGATGCTGCACGTGACTGACTCAGCACAGTGTCTGGTGCCTAATAAGTGACCGATAAATGTTATGTCCTATTTTTTCCTCATATGCTTTTCTGTGCTTAGATGGAGATCCCTGTGTTTTGTGCCAGAACGCGATGATCCTGGCTTTGAGCATTCAAGTACAGAGATAAACGCATAACCAAGGAAAAGGAGAAATATATCAAAAATCGTCACCTCTGCTATCAAAAATTCTATTTAGCCTTCCTCAAATTCCACCCTCTCCATGACCCTCTTCCCGCATCCCACCCAAGGGAGATCTAATTGCTCCTTATTCAGGAGTCCCACGGTACTCTGGTGAGACTTCTAAGTCAGCATATGTGAGGGCCCGTGTGGCTTAGTGAGGCTGACCATATAATTTATTGTTCAAATCAAGACACTTTTGAGAGTGAAAAGGGTGCCATTAATCATTTCACTGGAAGAACAAGAATCAGCCAGGACTGTCCCAACAAAACCAACACAAAAGTCAGTCTATGCTTAATGGAATGAGAAGGAGCTTTGGTTCGGATGAAGCCTTTGCGTATAGCAGGTATTTAGCAAATGATAACTATAATTTTTGTGCCCTTGTATCCCTAATAAATCATGAGCCTCTTGGCGTAAAGAGACTAGGTTTTCATTACTCTTCCACCTCCCCAGAACCTCACTTACAGGAGGCCTGGAAAGCACGAGGGGTTTGTTGAACTGGCCAGCAAGTGACACCTGTTACCACCACCAGGGCAGGCGTCCCACTGTATGGAGGACAGCAAACTGCATAACGATGCCTGCCACCAGGAACCACAGTCCCAGGAGATCAACCACGGTGTGAGGTTGCCAAGATATGACTCGCCCAGGCACTGGATAGAGCAACACTTCATTTCCATGGAGAAGAGACAGAGCAAGATGAACTTCGATGATGGGCGCCAGTCCCTCCTGGCCAGCAGGCCCTGGCCCACAGGGAGACGGTGTACACCCACCACTCTCCTGCTGCAGGTGAAGGACCCTGTCCCTGCCCCACCGGGAACAGACAGAGCAGTGGAATTGACAGGCACCATATGACTCACACGCTAAGCAGAGCAAAGGAGCACGTGTTTCATCTGAAACGGGGAAAGCTCCCCACACAAGGTGTGAGGACTGTATCTGTGGTAAGGAAGGGCTCCACGCCCAAGACCCATTCTTATGTGGCCAAATTGTGAGGGTCAAAAGACTGCATGCACACACAAGACTGCTTTTTCTCAATGATGCTTAATGAATATGTACTGACTGAATGAATTGGAGTACATCTCACATTCTCTTGTCTGAAGCATACATCCCTAACTAGGGCTTCCAGGGCTGTCTGAGAGGGAGGAGCAGGTGTCAGCAAGTAGGTGCTGGGAATGGGACTGTCAGGTGGCCCTAAGGGACTCATGGTCATCTATCGATTGATATTTCAATTTAAATAATGAAACATTCGTCAGGCGCTAACTACATGCCAGGCTCCAGACACATGGTGACTGAGATTCAGTTCTTGTCCTCACGGAGCTCATGCACGTGGAGGGTACAGGCAAGGTAACTGGTGATCATGGCAGTGCTCTGACAGAAGTAAACCCAGAAGGTGGTACTCCATCCAGAGCCAGAGAGCAAGATCGAAACTCTAGAAGAGTAGAACTAGAACTAGGAAGGACTTCCGGAAAGAATAGTTTAATCTGTCACAACAATAATATCACAGCCCACCATTTGTTGAATACTTACTATGTCTCAGGCCGTGGCTTAAGGGCTCTGCATGCCCTTATCCTCACAATAGTCCCTTGAAATAGATGTCATTATGTATTATCCTCATTTTACATATGAGGAGACTGAGGATCAGAGAGGTTAGGTACTCTCCCCAAGGTCAAACAGCTAAATGGTGGCAGAACTGAGCTTTATTTACCCAGGACTGTCTGGCTCCTCAAGCCTCAGCCCTTTTTGCCAGAGAGTATCGCCTCCCTTCACATCAAAGCCCCCTGCTGATAACACCACTGGGCGCCTGGTTCCCAGATCTGTACCTCTGGTTCTTTATCGGTGCTCTAGGGACAGGCTTCAGTGAATCCTGAGCTCCAGAACCATTTCCAGAGTCAGAATCCTGGCCCACATATTAGAACTCCAGTCAGTCTCTGATATGTATGTGTTGGGCTATTGTCCCGTCTGAAGCCAGAGAGGCACAGCCTTCAGCCAAGTCCTTGGGCGGCATGGAATCAGGCAGGACCCTCAGAAGCAGCCAGCCTCTGCGCTTAGTCAGGAATCTCCTGAGCCCGGGGCCAAGCTCTCACCATTTGGTTCCTGGACACGTACTGGGGAGGGACTTGCGTCCTAAACCATCTCCACTGACTCTTCAGGACAAGCGTCAACTGAGCTCCTGAGGATGGGACCTGCCTTCACCAGGCTCCCTTCCTCCAGCCAGAGAATCCAGAGTCATAGACAACCCAGATGCCCTGAAGCCCAGCAGAGGACAGACAGAGTCCACTCGGAGAAGCACAGGCTGGCCGTCCTTTCATCCGTGAAGCCTCTCCTCCCCAGGCTGGGAGCCAGACGCTCGGAAATGTAAAACATAGTACTATAGAAACTTAAAGAGAAAATAGAAGAAAGTCATTAGGACCTAGAGCTAAGTGAAGAATTTTTAAACTCGACACCAAAAATTCTGGTCCACAAAAGGAAAAAATTGATATTTTTGACCTCATAAAAATAAAAATAACTATTGCTATGTGAAATACTATATTAAAAGATAAAAAGACAAGTTACTGTTTATATATTTTGGATATTAACCACTTATTGGTCATATCATTTGCAAGTAGTTTCTCCCATTCAGCAGACTGTATTTTCATTTTGTCGATGGTTTCCTTCGCTGTGCAAAAGATTTTAAGTTTAATCGGTCCCATTTGTTTATTTTTGCTTTTATTCCTTTTGCCTTAGGAGTGGGTGGAAGGAGAACTTGGGATCACCGTGTATGGCTCCCTGAGAAATCAGCAGGTTCTGAGGCAATTCTCAGAGAAAGTCCATACCTTCAATAATGGTTCCTAAAATGTACCTGTCTGAGCCTTGGCCCTCAGAAGAGCCAGCCTGCATGTCCCTCGCACCCCTCTTGTTGCCTTAGTCTCTAACTATCTTCATCCCACCCTGTCACATCTTTTAGTTAATGTTTTTGTATCCATATTGGGAAGAAAAAAAAAACAAGTGACACAAAGAGGAATTAGAATCCAACTCTTCCACCCACTGGCAATGTGGCATCATTGGATCCCCTGTGGACCTCCATTTCCTCATCTGTTAAATAAGGGCTAATGGTGCTTGCCTTGATGGGCAGCTATGGCACTCCATGAGGAAATGTATTTAAAACGGTTTGGGAAATGTAACAATTGAGTAGCTAGCCTAGTACCTGACATATAGAAAGTGCTCAAAAAATGTATAGTTGTGATGAAATGTGAGTTAGGGAGCTCTCCAGTGATGGGTAACTGGGCTGTTGAGCAGTCACTTAAGAGCCCAGACGAATCTTCTCCTCAAAGGCAACTAGTGGCTTTCTCTCAACATCCCACAGCATGCTATTTATTATCCTTTCTAACGTTGACTGTTGAAACCATGGTTGAGGCTGGCTAATCTGAAACAACTGTCTCTAACGGTAATCTTCAGTTTGTCTCATCCAATGTTTTATTATTAAGTATATAATGGACTAAAATAGAATTTCTCAAATTTATTCAGAGTAAACACAGCTTTGCAAATTACCCACTTTGCCCCTCCCAGATGGTGGTTAGAAATGCTGGCCAAATGCAAGCATTTACCGGGGGCATTTATTTAGGTGCCAATTTGAGTTCAAAACCCTGCTCTCTTTAGTTGTGTGCAAATAAACAGAAATAGACTTTGAGAATTTGAAAGCAAATTTTTACACTGGCTGGTATATAAACAATCAATAGCCAAACTGTTCTCAATGTTCACCATCTTTGCTAGCATTTTAGGATATACAATGAGGTTGATAAGTCCTACCTGTAATGAGCACCAAAGTCAATGCTTCCTGCCCCAAGATGATGTGTAGTTCACTTAAGTGCTCCCATCTGGAGCTTGAAATACTTTGATATCCTCATCAATATGTGAAAGCAACTTTAAACCCATGATAAAGTGCTGGGCTTTGCCATACTCCAATCCAAAAGATTTACCATGAAATTTAGGACCATTCCAACTAAGTTGCTAGCTAAGCATAGTTGAAGGAACATGCAAGCCTAAAAGATTGGTTCAGTTTCCTGATGACTAATAAACATCAAATTTTACTTTCTAAGGCAGAGGCATGGAATAAAGATATCTCAAGTTGCCAACAACTGGAAATACCAAAACAGATCCGGCCTGAGCTGTGAACATTTAGAGTCTCCCCCACACAGCCAAGTTGGCTCTTTGGATGATGCTAACCCTCATCCAGTGAATAAGCATAGAGTTCCAGCCCCTCCCAGATCAAAGGATAAATACTACTTATTTATTTTATTTATTTAGTCAACTATTTCTTGAGCACCTACTATGTACACTGAGATAGAAACTGGTAGAAGACCCTTCTCTCAGAGGGATTACATTTTTGTGGGTGAGACACCAAACAAAGAAGCAAATGGATAATTAGATATTACAATAAATAGAAAAACAGAAAAACTGGGGAGCTATCATAGAGAATAACGGATTTGGGGGAAAACATAGTCCTTTCCACCTTTTATTATGCTTAATATGGTTTGTGACTATTTTCTCCAAGCATTTGGCTTGCCTATTCACTTTCTTAATGGTATCTTTTGATAAACAGAAGTCCTTTATTCTCAATAAGTCTAGTTGACCAAGATATCTGCTTACATATTTATCTCTTTCTGCGTCCGGTCCACAAAAAACAGAGGTGACCCCCGATTGCAAAGATATTCACTTATGTTTCCTTCTAGAAGCTTTGCAATGTAAGCATTATATTTGTATCTATGAGCCATCTTGAATTATATTTTGTGTATGGTATGAGTTAGGGGTTAAGAGTATTTTTTTAATATGGCTATTCAGTTGTTCCAGTACCGTTCATTGAAAAGACTTCATTTTTGCAAGTTAACTACTTTGGGAGACTGTCAAAAATCAATTGAATTTAGACATTTAAGTTTAATTCTAAGATCCCTAATCTGTTGCATTGATCTATTTTTTTTAAAATTTATTTTGGTTGCACCAGGTCTTAGTTCAGCACACGGGATCTTTAGTTGTGGCACATGGACTCTTATTGTGGCATGCACGTGGGATCTAGTTCCCCAACCAGGGATCAAACCTGGGCTCCCTGCATGTGGGAGCATGGTGTCTTACCCACTGGACCACCAGGGAAGTCCTCCGATCTATTTTTCTATCTGTATGCTAGTACCATGCTGTCTTAATTACTGAAACTTTATAGTAATACTTGAATTCATATATATAAGTTTACTAACTTTGACCTTTGTTTTCAAGACCTGGCTATTTTACACCTCAACACAGTGAAGGCCATATATGAAAAGCCCACAGCTAACATCATAATCAATTGAGAAAATGTGAAAGATTTCCCTCTAAGATCCAGTAAAAGGCAAGGGTGCCCACACTTATCAGTTCTACTGAAAATAGTACTGGAAGTCCTAGCCAGAGCAATCAGACAAAGATAAGATAAAGGCATCCAAATAGGAAAAGAGAAGTAAAATTATCTCTGTCTGGAGATAACAGAGAAGTAAAATTATCTCTGTTTGAAGAAAACCCTAAACACTCAACAAAAAATCTACTAGAACTAAAATGAATTCAGTAAAAAAGTTATAGGATACAAAATCAACATACAAAAAAAAGTGGCATTTTTACATACAAACGATGAACTATTCAAAAAGAAATTTAAGAACACACTCTCATTCACAACAGCAACAAAAAGAATAAAGTACTTAGATATAAACTTAAAGAGTTGAAAGACTTGTACACAAAATTATAAAACATCAATGAAGAAAATTAAAGGAGGCACAGATAAATGGAAAGACAGCCTCTGTCCATACTACCCAAAGAGATCTATGAATTCAGTACAAATCCTATCAGAAAATTCCAATGGCACTTTTCAGAGAAAAAATATTCTAAGATTCATATGAAACTGCAAAAGACTCCAAATATCCAAGGCAACCTTGAGTAAGAAGAACAAAGCTGGAGGCATCACAATTCCTGATTTCAAAATATATTACAAAGCAAAAGTAATCAAAATAGTATGATACTGGCATAGTAAAGAGACATATAGACCAATGGAACAGAATAGAGAGCCCAGAAATAAATCCATACATTTACACTCAACTGATCTTCAACAAAGGTGTCAAGAACACACAGTGGGAAAAGAGTCTCTTCAATAAATGATTTTGGGAAAACTGAAAATTCACCTTCAGAAGAGTAAAACTGCACCCATATCTCACAGCATATACAAAAGTCAATTCATAAATAATTAACGACTTAAACATAAGACCTGAAACTGTAAAACTACAAGAAGAAAACATAAGGGAAAAGCTTCCTCACATTGAACTAGGCAATGACTTTTTTGGCTATCACCTCAAAGTTCAGGCAACAAAAGTATGAATAGAAAAGTAGGATTACATCAAACTAAGAAGCTTTACCACAGCAAAGGAAACATTCAACGGAGTGAAGAGACAACCTACATATTGAGAGAAAATGTTTGAAAACCATTATCAAGCAAAAAATGCACTAGTATCCAAAATATGTAAGTAACTCATAAAACTCAAGAGCAAAAAGACAAATAACCTCATTAAAAAATGGGCAAGGGACCTTGAACAGACATTTTTCAAAAGAAGACACTGAAATGGCCAACAGGTACATGAAAAGGTGTTCAACATCACTAATCCTCAGGGAAATGCAAATCAAAACCACAATGACAAATCACCTCACACGTGTTACAGTGGCTATTAAGACAAAAGACAACAAGTGTTGGTGAGGATGTGGAGAAAAGGAAACCCTTGCACACTGCCTGTGAGAATGTAAACTGGTATACCTTTATGAAACTAGAATGGAGGTTCCTCAAGAAATTAAAAATAAAAGCACCACATGATCCAGTAATCCCACTTTGGGTAAATAACCAAAGGAATTAAACTCTTTATCTCTAAAACAACTATATTTCAATAAAAAATAAATGAAAATAAAATCTATATATCAAAGAGATATCTGAATTTCTTGTTCATTGTAGCATTATCCACAACAGCCAAGATATGGAAACAACCGAACTATTCACTCACAGATGAATGGAGAATAAAAATATGGCATGCATGGTACTGGCACAAAAACAGAAATATAGATCAATGGAACAGGATAGAAAACCCAGAGATAAACCCAGGCACCTATGGTCAACTAATCTATGACAGAGGCAAGAATATACAATGGAAAAAAGACAGCCTCTTCAATAAGTGGTGCTGGGAAAACTGGACAGCTACATGTAAACGAATGAAACTAGAACACTCTCTAACACCATACACAAAAATAAACTCAAAATGGATTAAAGACCTAAATGTAAGACCAGACATGATAAAACTCTTAGAGGAAAACATAGGAAGAACACTCTTTGACATAAATCACAGCAAGATCTTTCTTGACCCACCTTCTAGAGTAATGGAAATAAAAACAAAAATAAACAAATGGGACCTAATGAAACTTAAAAGCTTTTGCACAGCAAAGGAAACCATAAATAAGACAAAAATACAACCTGCAGTCTGGGAGAAAACATTTACAAATGATGCAACCAACAAGGGATTAATTTCCAAAATATACAAACAGCTCATACAATTTAATATTTTAAAAAACCAAACAACCCAATCAAAAAATGAGCGGAAGACCTAAATAGACATTTCTCCAAAGAAGACATACAGATGGCCAAGACGCACGTGAAAAGATGCTCAACATCACTAATTATTAGAGAAATGCAAATCAAAATTACAGTGAGGTACCACCTCACACTGGTCAGAATGGCCATCATCAAAAAAACCTACAATAAATGCTGGAGAGGGTGTGGAGAAAAGGGAACCTCCTGCACTGTTGGTGGGAATGTAAATTGATACAGCCACTATGGAGAACAGTATGGAGGTTCTTTAAAAAAGTACAAATAGAATTACCATATGATCCAGCAATTCCACTCCTGGGCATATATCTGGAGAAAACCATAATCCAAAAAGACACATGCACCCCAATATTCATAGCAGCACTATTTACAATAGCCAAGTCATGGAAGCAACCTAAATGTCCATCAACAGAGGAATGGATAAAAAAGATGTGGTACACATACACAATGGAATATTACTTAGCCATAAAACGGAACAAAATTGGGTCATTTGTAGAGACGTGGATTGTGGGAAGACATTCGGGAACCTTTCTGAAACCTTGAAAATGTTGAAGTATGTGGGCCGAGCGATGGCATTCAGAATGTCCTGCTTGAGCAGTGGAGGAACTGAGGGTGCGGGGTGTGGAGACTAATATCACCCTGTTTGGTCCTGAGGGATGGCTGGTTAGCCAAAGATGGGTAAGATTCCTCAGAGGAGGAACAACCTAAGACAGGCACAGCTGCAGAGGGGCCAACAGGGGTGGTGCATAGAACCTTCCTTATATCACCGTGTTTGGCCCTGGAGGATGGCTGGTTAGCCAGAGACGGGTAAGATTCCTCAAGGGAGGAACAACCTAAGACAGGCACAGTCGCAGAGGGGCCAACACGGGTGGGGCACAGACCCCCAATATCTGAGAGAGGTCTCCTACCCCCAGGGCTGTTTTGCTCTCCACCCCCAGCTCAAATCCACACCTGCTCAACTCAGACCCAGGAAGTAAACAAAGATAATTGCCTCAGTCATGTGAGGCCTTTGATTGTTTATGAGTGTAACCTGAGAATGTTAGCCCACAAACTCAATAAAAGCAACCTGGGATGAGTCAGCAGGGCTCTTGATCCGAGAGGTCTTGAGCCCCCCGGTCCCACTTTTCTCTTCAGTCTGTGTCTGTGTCTTCTTCAAGCTTGCGGCACCCGTCACTCACCTCGAGTCGCCGAGCTGGTCTCGGCAGTGGATGGACCTAGAGAATGTCCTACAGAGTGAAGTAAGTCAGAAAGAGAAAAACAAATATTGTATATTAACGCATATATGTGGAATCTAGAAAAATGGTACAGATGAACCTATCTGCAAGGCAGAAATAGAGACACAGACGTAGAGAACAAAGGTATGGATACCAAGGGGGTATGGGGGGGTGGTGGGATGAACTGGGAGATTGGGATTGACATACATACACTAATATGTATAAAATAGATAATGAATGAGAACCTGCTGTATAGCACAGGGAACTCTACTTCACCTTGCTGTACAGTAGAAACACAACATTGTAAAACAACTATACCCCAATTTAAAAAAAAGAAAAGAAAAGAAAATGTGGAATGCATATACCATATAATATCATGTAGCCTAAAAAAAGAAGGAAAACCTACCATTTACAACAACATGGATGAACCTGGAGGATATTATGCTAAGTGAAAGAAGCCAGATACATAAAAACAAATATTGCATGGTCTCACTTATATGTGGAATCTAAATTAGTCAAATTGATGGAAGCAGAGAGTAAAATGAGAGTTGCCAAGAGTGTGTATGTGTTCGTGCATGTGTGAGGAATGGGGAGATGTTGGTCACGAGTTCAAAGTTTCAGTTATGCAAGATGAATAAATATGGAAGGGAGAAAGGATAGAAGGATGGAAGAAAAGAAGGAAGGGAGGGAGGGAGGGAGAAAGAAGTAACTATACAATATGTTAATTAGCTTGATTTTGGCTATTATTTCACAATGTATGAGGTATATCAAAATATCGTCATACACCTTAAATATATATAATTTTTGTCAATTATACCTTAGTAAAGATGGGGAAATTTGTAGAAACAGAGGCAAGAATATACCTTCTAGGATTTTATTATATGATCTAGCAATTAATTTAGGGAAAATGAACATCTTAATATTTAGTTTTCATCCAGCAATTTTTACACTTTTCAAAGCAGAGATCCCATATGTCTGTTATTTTTTTCCTAAATTATGTTTTTGATGCTATTGTAAACAGAATTGTTTGCTTAATTTTTTCCCAAATGCTTTGGGCCACTATAAATATATACTACGCTTTTTGTAAATTGAGTCATGTCAACTTGGTAGGTTCACTTATTAGTTTGAAAAATGATTTTGTAGATTCCTTAGAATTTTCTACGTAAACAATCATGTTGTATGCAAATACAAATGCTTTTAAATTTTCCTTTCTAATATTTATGCCTTTGTTTTATCTTGCTAGGATCTCCAGAACAATGTTCAATAGAAGCAGTGAGACTGGGCATTCGTGCCTAATTCTAAATTTCGGGGAACGTGTTTGTATTTCATCAGTAAATACCATGAGACCTGCAGCTTTTTTATGTGGAAGAAGCTTCCTTCTGTATCCAATCTGCTGAGGTTCTGTTGTTGTTGTGTATCATGAACAGGTGTTGGATTTTGTCAAAATCTTCTTACTCTATTGAAATGATCATACTTTTCCCCCTTTTCCCTTTATTCTTTTAATATATTGCTGGTTTTAACTGAATATTTCATTAAGGATTTTTGCATCTATGTACACAAAGTATATTGATTTGTAGTTCTCTTCAAACCAATCATTTTGCAAGATTTTGGTATCAAGGTTTTGCTGCTTCATAGAAAAACGTATGAAGTGTACCTCGTCTCCCATTTTCTAAACAGGTTTGTGTATGATTAATGGCATTTCTTCTTTAAATACTCACCAGTGAAAATTCACCAGTATCGTCATCCAACTTGTTGCTTAAACTCAAAAGTTATTTGAGATCCTTCACTGTCAGTGCAAAGTGATGCCTTCCAGCCCTTGAGGTCTGCGGAGAGAGAGCCAAAGCCCAGAGTATTTGTTTTAAAAGCTGTTGCAACTGTTTTACAGTTGCTTGTCAACGCCTTCCTAAGATATAGAGGAGGATGTAAAAATAAAAATAAGGGGATAAACAGATTGGTTTTATGATGAAAATGTTGCTGTGGAATAGTGATTTATCGGAGATCTTTAGTCAGTGTCAAAAAAAAGCAAACATTTTCAAAATCACATTGGCCCAGGGTAACCTAAGTGTGACCCACCACCTTTGCTGTTTACACAGATTTCGTTGTTTGTGCAGTCTTGCCTCTGTATGTGGCTCAGGCTTACATTTAGCTCAAAAGGTCTCAGAGAATTTACACATCAATTAATTGTACCACAGACTTGTTCCCTAGTTGTTCCTCATTTAGTCAGAATGGAGCAGCCTTTTCAGGAGCTCTGATGCGCCCAGAATTAGGCCCAGATGATTTATTCTAATCTGCCCATCAGTTCCTCTCTTCCCTGCTGGTGGACTGTAAGAAATATCAGACATCAACTACTGCCAACATTCTTGATATTTACAAGTGAGCATTTAGGAGCATATAAACTTTTAAATTATACATGCCAGTTTTCATGAACAGATTTAAAATGTGATCAGTGATCAGAGTGATCAGGATAAATGGCGAAACACTAGCACAAAGAATTCATTTCTTCCATACAGTTCGACATTAAAATACAGTGCCTTCAGGAACGTTTTTTTTTTTAAACTACCATCAAGCTGATATTACAACTCACCCCACTCCCTTGTGATAGGTTCCTCTGCAAGTGGCTCTGGCCTGGAGTCTAGGGGTTCAGGAGTATCAGCAATGGGAATCATTTTTTGATGAAAGCTTCCTCCCCCACAAAACTATCAAATTTGTTTGCCCCCTCTGAGCTTTCCCCCCACAGACTCTCTGCAATAATTATGACAGCACTGAATATAAAAATTCATGTTTTAAAACACTGAAGTTTATATTTTACATAAGATATTCTAATTTCTATGTATTTTTTAGTATAAATTAACACAAGCAATACAAGCATATGGTTAAATGAAAAAGTATCACAAAAGCGACTATTTTGAAATGCAGGTCTCCTCCCATGCTAGACTTTCCAGTGGCCACTATTTCAACAATTTCCTATGTCTCCTTCCAGTAATTTTCAACACTGATATACAAATATGTACAGATGCATCCTTTTAAATCTTGTAAGTGGAAACATACCACACAAACTATCCTGGACTTTGTTTCTTTTCACTGAATAACACCCTGACAAGACCTCCATTATCACCTAAGACCGATTTCCTTATCACTTCTCTAGATTTCTGCAGTAGCATGTTTAATTGAAATTCTAATTGAGATAACTGAAGCTTCCAGGCAGTTGTAAGAAACACAGAGAGATTGCTTATTTGCTTTGCCCAGTTTACCCAAATGGCAACATTTTACAAAACTATAAACCAGGCTATAGACATTAATATAATCCACCAATCTTATTCTGATTTCCCCAATTTTAATGGTTCCCATTTGTGTGTAGGTGTGTGCATGTGTTGTATTTAGTGCTATACTTTCTTTTTCTCCTGTGTAAGTTGTGTATACATCACAAAAGTCAAAATACTGAATAGTTCCAAGGACACAAAGATCCCTCCTGTTGCCATTTCATAATCACACTCACTTCCCTCCTGCTGCCCCCCTCCTGTCCCTAATTCCTGGCAATCATTAATCTGTCCTTCAGTTCTAAAATTTTGTCATTTCAAAAATGCTATAGAAATGCTTTTTTAACTTTTGGGGATTGGCTTTTTTTCCTCTCAGCGTAATTTCCTAGGGCTTCATCCAAGTTGTTCTGTGTGTTTCAACAGTTTATTCCTTTTTACTGCAGAGTAGTAGTCCATGGTATGGATATTCCACAGTTTATTTAACCAGCACTTGAAGGACATCTGAGCTGTTCCTAGTTTTTGCCTACTAAGAATAAAGATGCTATGAACATGTGTGTACAGGTTTTTGAGAACATAAATTTCCATTTCTCTGGGATAAATGATCAAGGGTGCCCTTGGTGAGTTATATTATAAATGCATGTTTAGTTTTGAAAGACTCTGCGGAACTAGTTTCCAGAGTGGCTGTACCATTTTGCGTTCTCACACCAATGTAGGAGTGATCCAGTTTGTCTGAATCCTCACCATCATTTGCTGTTGTCACTGTTTTGGACTTTAGCCATCCTGATAGACGGATACTGATGTTTCATTTTGGTTTTAATTTGTTTTGCCCTGATAACAAATGATGTTGGACATACTTTCATGTGCTTATTTGCCATCTGTATATCCACTTTGGTGAAATGTCTCTCCATGATGTCTCTTGGTCATTTTATAATTGCATTTTTTTGTTTTTTGTTTTATTGCTGTCTTTTTTTTTAAAGCTCTTTATTGGAATATAATTGCTTTACACTCTTGTGCCAGTTTTTGAGGTACACCAAAGTGAATCAGCTGTATTTATACATATATCCCCATATCCCCTCCCTCCCTCGACTCTCTCCTACCCTCCCTATCCTGGCCTTCTAAGTCATCACCCATCATTGAGTTTATCTCCCTATGTTATGCAGCAACTTCCTACTAGCTATTATTGCTGAGTCTTGAAAGCTCTTTATATATTCTTTTTTAAAATTAATTAATTCATCAATTTATTGGCTGCGTTGGGTCTTCGTTGCTGCACACAGGCTCTTTAGTTGCGACGAGTGAGGGCTACACTTCATTGCGGTGCATGGGCTTCTCATTGCGGTGGCTTCTCATTGCGGTGCATGGGCTCTAGGCACATGGGCTTCAGTAGTTCTGGCATGTGAACTCAGTAGTTGTGGCGCATGTTTTTTTTTTACTTGTCTAATCTTTGTCTTAATTGTTGTATTTATACCTTTTATAGTTCATGTAATTATAGATATATTAGCACTTCAATTTATTGTTTTGTTATTTGTTTTCTTTTTTTAAACCCTCTGGTTCCCATTCCTCTCTTCCTCTCTTCTCACCTTCCTGTGGGCCACTTAGGCATTTTTTTAATCCCATCTTCATTCATTAACAGTATTCTTGAGTCTCTCTTTGTGTAGTTTTCACGACACAAGTGTAGTAGTTGCTTGGTATATTACAATGTAAATATGTGCCTTATAACAGTTTACTGGTATCAACTTTTTACCATTTCAAATGTGGAAACCTCACTCCCATTTAGGTCTCTCTACCCTCCCCACTTTTAAATATCATTATTTTGAGTATTAAATGGTGTTATAATATTTGATTTAATCGCTAATAATGATTTATAAAACTCCTGAGGAAAAGAATAGTTTATTATATGTACCCATATTTCTGCTCTTTCCATTGTTCCGTCTTCCTTCCTGATGCTTCACATTTCATTCTTTTATCATTATCTTCCTATTTGAAGAATTTCCTTTAGCCAATATTTAATGGCATGTCTGCTAGTGAAAACTTCTTTTAGTTTTCCCTTGCCTGAAAATGTTTTTGTTTTCTCTTCATTCCTGAAGGATACCTGAAACAGAATTTGCTATTGACAATTCTTTTCTTTCAGCACTTGAAAAATGTTGTGTCACTTCTGGCCTCTATGTTTTCGGATGAGAAATACATGTTTGAATTGGTGTGCCTCCATAGGTAATATGTCATTGCTCTCAGGCTGCTTTTGAGATTTTTTTTCTTTGTCTTTACTTTTCAAAAGTTTAATTATGATGTGTCTTAGTGTCTTTCTTCAGTTTTCCTATTTATGGTCCACTCAGCTTCTTGGGTCTGTAGCTTTGTGTCTTTTGCCAAATTAGAACTTTTCAGCCACTGTTGCTTCAAATATTCTTTCAGCCTCCCTATCTCCTATCCTTTTGAGGCACTGACTAGACAAATGTTGGAATATTTTATTATCCCACAGGTCTCTCAGGCTCTGTTTCCTTTCAGTCTATTTTCTCTCTGTTGTTCAAAATGGGTGGCTTCTATGATTCTGTCCTCAAGTTTATTTTCTCTGTCATCTCCAATCTACTATTAAATCCATACAGCAAGTTATTTATTTCAGTTATTGTAATTTTCAGTTCTGTAATTTCCATTTGGTTCTTTTTTATGACTTCTACTTTTTGCTGAGATTTTCTATTTTTTCATTTGTTTCAAGAGAATCTGTAATTGACTGAAGAAGC
Source organism: Hippopotamus amphibius kiboko (assembly GCF_030028045.1). NCBI lineage: Eukaryota > Metazoa > Chordata > Mammalia > Artiodactyla > Hippopotamidae > Hippopotamus > Hippopotamus amphibius. The sequence goes on along the minus strand of NC_080203.1, from coordinate 14,722,072 downwards.
ATTTTTATGATAGCTGCTTTGAAATCCTTGTCAGATAATTCCAACATCTGATTCATCTCAGTGTTGGAATCAGTTGATTGTTTTTCCTCATTCAAGTTGTGATTTTCTGGTTCTTGTTATGATGGGTGGTTTTCAAGTGTATCTTGGACATTTTGTTCATTATGTTAGGACTCTGAGAACTATGTAATTCTTTTATTTCAGCAGGCATTCACCCTGTTTTAGTTTAGCATGCAGGTCTTGACCTAATTTTGTGGGCTGTGGTCCCAATGGCAGTTTGTTTTCAGAGACTCCACGGTGTTATTTTGGTCAGCTTCATTTATGTGGTGCCCCTGGGGCTTCCTGTGTTTCCTGCTACTAATGACTGAGGGTTTCACAAGGTCAGGCCGCAAGATGTTCCCAGTGGGGGAAGTGAAGGGTGTGTTGAGACCCCCTCATTGACGCCCCCAACTGCTCTGGTATCTCTGGGTAGGGGATATAGACATTTGAAACTATGAAGATAAAGAGGCTTCCAAGGTCTGGCCATTCGCCATTGACTGAGTTCTATTTTCCAGCGCTTCCCGCCTGCCCTCGTGTCTCTGGTATATTAGGACAAACGTGCTTCCCAGACTGGGCCTCTGTCAGCCTTTATAAAAATGTTTATTTTAATTTTAATGCTTCTATTGAAGTATAATTTACATAATACAAAATTCATCTATTGTAAGCATTAAAAAATGACTTTTTGTAAAGTTATACACTTTTGCAACCAGAACCACAATCCAGTTTAAGAACATTTCCATCACCCCAAACAGTTTGCTCCTATATGTTTACAATTAATCCATGCTCCCGCCCCGGCCCTAGGCAACCACTGATTTGCTTCAGGTCTCTGTAAATATGTCTTTTAATGGCATGTTAATAAAGGGAATCGTACAAAATGTAGGGTTTTTTTGTGCCTGGCTTCTTCCGCTCATCACAATGTTTTTCAGGTTCAGCTATGTTGTTGCATGTACCAACTGTGCACTCCTTTTAATTGCAAGTAATAGTCCATTGACTAGATAAGCCACATTTTATGTAGTATGTATGTACTGATGGTCATTTGGATTATTTTCAGTTTGGAGACATTATGAAAAATGTTGGCATGAACATTTGAACACACATGCGTGTGTGGGCACATGTTTTCATTTCTCTTTGGCAGATTTCTAGGAGTGAAATTGCTGAGTCATACGTTAAGAAATCAATGAGCTGATTCTAAAGTAACTGGACAACTTTTATATCATCACCACCAAAGTATGAGGATTCCAGTTTCTCTGTTTGATGAGGTATTTTCGTTATGCTATATTTTAATCATTTAAATATCATTTCTTTTAGTTCTTTGAATATATTTATAACAGTGGCTTTGAAGTTTTTTGTGCTAAATCCAACATCTTAGCCAACTGAGAGGCGGCCTCTTTGACTGCTTTTTTCCTGAATACAGGTCACACTTTGCCGCTTCTTTGAATGTCTCATAATTTTTTGTTGAAAACTGGATATTTTCAACAAAAGTGTAGGAACTGTAGGTTGATTCCCTGGAGGCTGTTGTTGGCTGTGTTTTGTTAGTTAGTTAGTTAGTTAGTTCACGGACTTTCTAGACTCACTGAGTAAAGTCTGTTGTCCCTAAAGCATGTAGCCACTAATATCTTTGCTCAGGTTTTAAAAAATTCTGTTTTTAATTTTTAAGCCCGTCTCTTAGGGGTCACCCCTGTGTCAGCATATCTTTGCGAGCAGCCAATGACTGGTTAGAGGTTGTGCTTAAAAATCCTGAGACGGTAAGCCTTCTACCTTTTGCAGATGGATTTCTGTGTGGGCTGGAGGTTACCCTCAAAGTTCAGGCAGTTTACAAGTATGTCTCAGCTTCTACTTTCTACCAGGCCATCTCATGTCTCCTCCGTCGCATGCAAGGCCTCACATTTCACCATGAACTTAAGGGGAGCAAGGACTCTCTCTGCTCTCTCAGCATTCGGGCAGCTTTGAGCATGTTCTTGGCCTTCTAGACTGCCAGAGACACTTGGGAGCTGAGCAAGGCCCACCATGGTTGTCTCATTTCCTGGATTTTGCGGTTAAGTTGAAGGCTAGTCTGTCAGTCTACCTAGGCAGGCCGTGATGTTGTCCTTCCCCCATTCACTTGTCACCAAGATCGGCTCTGTTTCTTACAATCCCTAGGAGTACGGGGTTTTTCTTCCTTCTGCACTCCAAACCAACTCAGCCACCTCTGGCAGCAAAGTTGTTGCTTTTACAGCTTGTCCTACCCTAATAGAACTGCTGTGCTGACAGGTGGAGGGGAGACAGGAGCAGCCCCAGACTAAAAAACGTCCAATCCCTACTGTTCAGACCTGAGGTTCAATAGTTTTTCTTAAATAAACAATTCTCAGTTTATTATATGCCCTTTGTCAATTTCCACAGTCCAGAGACGGGTGTCTTGTCAGTTTGGACCCGATCTATAATTGCTTTTAGGGAAGAATATTTGCCGACCTCCTTTGGCCATCACCCACTATAGCCTTTAATGCTTCTCTTTGCTGCCCTTCTTGCACTGTCACATTTCAATTCTTACGAAGCAGCCAGATCGTATTCCTTCCCTACCTACAGCACAGCACTGGTTTTTCACAACACTAAAAATAACACCCGAACTCCTAAATGTGGCCTACAAGATCCTATGTGATCTGGCCCCTGCTAGCCCCTCAAATCTCCTACCACTCTCCCCACTGCTGCCCCCAAGTCCACCCACAGCGCTTGAGCCTCAGTTCCCTTCTTTCCATCCCAGCAACATACGTGCTCTCCCCTTCTCTGTACACTTGTACTTGCTGTCCCCCCACCCCTGAAATGCACAATGACTGCCTTCTTCTCATCACTTAGATCTCACCTCTTCGGAGAGGCCTTCCTGCTCCACCCAAGCTGAAACACCCCCTCCAATCCCAGAGCTGCATTTCATTTTGTTCACTGCCCTTACTGCGAGCAGCAATGACACTGTTGGTGCTACTTTATTGCCTGAGACGAACCTTCCTGTGACAAGCTCCGTGAGACTGGCACATAGTAGGTGACTGCTGGGCATTTTTAACATAAAAATAAAAATATATATATTGGATACCTTTCCATATTTTTATCATATTTGTAATGGCTGCAAATTTTCCTGTTGTAAAATGCACTATCATTCGCTCCCTTGAACATCTTATTACTATAACAACTCAGAGTCACATGAATTATGGGAATGGACCTTGGGATCAGACAGACTTGGGTTCAAACCCTGGATTAACCACTTACTACCTATGGAATTTCATACCAGTTTATAGCCTCTCTGTGTCTAACCCAGTTTCTTATCTGAAATAATAGTACCTGCCTCACAGAGTTGTAGTGAGGAGTAAATAACAGAATGTAAGGGGCTCGGCATCGTGCCATGCTCCCGGGAAATGGAAGTGAAATTGCTTTATTTTGCTTTCACCTGAAGTGGCAAAGTCCCTCCCTGGTGTTTTCCCCTCCTTGACAATCATTTGCAAGAAGGACATAACACCAGCCCAAAGAGACTAACTGAACCTCTCCCTTTTGCACAGACTCTGATGGAATCTGGGACCCCTGCACTCTCTTTGTGAGCAACAGCTCGTGCCCAGTGAAGAGGATGAGGCTAAGGATGTGCCCAAGCACATCAGCTGAATAAATGGCAAAATGGAGATCGAAAAATACCTTCTGCCTCTCCTCCCACAATTAGAGGACTAGGGAATTCCTGGGACCCCAGGAAATTGTGAAAAAAAATAAGAGGAACTGGTCTGATTGGAATTTTTGTGTGATAAAGTTAACCACACTTCAGCCACCACTGTGGCTTGTGTCTCTGGTGTTTGGAATCTTGGTCTTAAATCAGGAAAAAGGTGAAGCAGCTGTGGACTACCTTACTCATCAGGAACAAAAGCAGCGTGTTCTCTGGACTCTGAAAAGTGATGTTCTTGGCTTTTGCCAATAATCAAAACTGTATTGAAAAGCTGACACCAAAATAGGAGATCACTGTTGTATACCTTACAAAATTAAACATCATTACCTTATCATGATAGATTAACTAGAATTACAGAACTGATAAGGCTTTCTGCGATATCACCCAAATTCAGGGAGTTGTGGGGATCATTAGTGTTGCTTTCTTCTAAATGAATACCTTCTGTGAGCCTGGCCTTCCCTCCCGTCGTTTGGCACAACTCTGTTGAACAATCTACACAAAGAACCACTGTCTGAGCATGGCCGCAAACCGTGGCAATCCTGTAGCAACCTGGACATTTCACATCCATACAATAAGAATTTGGACTTTGAACGAGCCATTTCTTCTTATGTTTTTTCTTTTCCTCTTCCAAGGATGAATGTAGTAAATCTCTAGCTAAAGGCATGTTGATTCTTTCACAAGCCCCGCCCACTCATCTCTCTCCCTTATGTTCTAAATATGTGTTTTGTGTCCAGATGGGAGGAGGGATGAAAGGGATAGGGCCAAGGAAATATTTATTTGATTTACATCTTATCTTGCAGTAAACTGACGTTGCTGGAAAATGAAACTTTCTACCTCAGATTTTTCTTTTTCTTTTTTATTTATTTATTTATTTATTTATTTTTTGGGGGGGTACACCAGGTTCAATCATCCGTTTTTATACACATATCCCCATCTTCCCTCCCTTCCGTGACTCCCCCCCCCCAAGCCCCCCCCACCCTCCCTGCCCCAGTCCTCAAAGGCATCTTCCATCCTCAAGTTGGACTCCCTTTGTTATACAACAACTTCCCACTGACTATTTTACAGTTGGTAGTATATATATGTCTGTGTTACTCTCTCGCTTCGTCTCAGTTTCCCCTTCACCCCCCGCCCCCTCCCATACCTCGAGTTCTCCAGTCCATTCTCTGTATCTGCATCCTTGTTCTGGTCACTGAGTCCAACAGTACCATTTTTAGATTCCGTATATGTGAGTTAGCATACAATATTTGTCCTTCTCTTTCTGACTTACTTCACTCTGTATGACAGACTGTAGTTCTATCCACCTCATGACATATAGCTCCATCTCATCCCTTTTTATAGCTGAGTAATATTCCATTGTATATATATGCCACATCTTCTGTATCCATTCATTTGTTGATGGGCATTTAGGTTGCTTCCATGTCCTGGCTATTGTAAATAGTGCTGCAATAAACATGATGGTACAAGTTTCTTTTGGGATGATGGTTTTCTTTGGGTATATGCCCAGGAGTGGGATGACTGGATCATATGGTAGTTCTATTTGTAGTTTTTTAAGGAACCTCCAAATTGTTTTCCATAGTGGCTGTACCAATTTACAGTCCCACCAACAGTGCAAGAGAGTTCCTTTTTCTCCACACCCTCTCCAACATTTGTTGTTTCCAGACTTTGTGATGATGGCCATTCTGACTGGTGTGAGGTGATACCTCATTGTGGCTTTGACTTGCATTTCTCTGATGATGAGTGATGTTGAGCATCTTTTCATGTGTTTGTTGGCCATCTGTATGTCTTCTTTGGAGAAATGTCTATTTAGGTCTTCTGCCCATTTGTGGATTGGGTTATTTGCTTTTTTGGTATTAAGCTTCATGAGCTGCTTGTATATTTTGGAGGTTAATCCTTTGTCCGTTGTTTCATAGGCAATTATTTTTTCCCACTCTGAGGGTTGCCTTTTAGTCTTGATTATGGTTTCTTTTGCTGTGCACAAGCTTTTAAGTTTCATGAGGTCCCATTCATTTATTCTTGATTTTATTTCCATGATTCTAGGAGGTGGGTCAAAAAGGATGGCGCTTTGATGGATGTCATATAGTGTTCTGCCTATGTTTTCCTCTAGGAGTTTGATAGTGTTTGGCCTTACATGTAGGTCTTTAATCCATTTGGAGTTTACTTTTGTGTATGGTGTTAGGAAGTGTTCTAATTTCATTCTTTTGCATGTTGCTGCCCAGTTCTCCCAGCACCACTTATGGAATAGGCTGTCTTTTTTCCATTGTATATTCTTGCCTCCTTTGTCAAAGATAAGGTGCCCATATGTGTTTGGGCTTACTTCTGAGTTCTCTATTCTATTCCATTGATCTTCCTTTCTATTTTTGTGCCAGTACCATACTGTCTTGATCACTATGGCCTTGTAGTATAGTTTGAAGTCAGGAAGCCTGATTCCACCTACTCCATTTTTCCTTCTCAAGATTGCTTTGGCTATTCGGGGTCTTTTGCGTTTCCATACAAATCGTAAGATTTCTTGCTCTAGTTCTGTGAAAAATGCCATTGGTAATTTGATCGGGATTGCATTGAATCTGTAAATTGCTTTGGGTAGTACAGACATTTTCACGATGTTGATTCTTCCAATCCAGGAACATGGTATGTCCCTCCATCTGTTTGTGTCGTCTTTGATTTCTTTCATCAATGTCTTAAAGTTTTCTGCATACAGATCTTTTGCCTCCTTAGGCAGGTTTATTCCTAGGTATTTTATTCTTTTGGTTGCAATGGTGAATGGGAGAGTTTCCTTAATTTCTCTTTCTGCTCTTCCGTTGTTAGTGTAGAGGAATGCAAGAGATTTCTGTGCATTCATTTTGTATCCTGCTACTTTACTAAACTCATCAATTAGTGCTAGCAGTTTTCTGGTAGAGTCTTTAGGGTTTTCTATATATAATATCATGTCATCTGCAAAGAGTGACAATTTTACTTCTTCTTTTCCAATTTGGATTCCTTTGATTTCTTTTTCTTCTCTGATTGCTGTGGCTAAAACTTCCAAAACTATGTTGAATAACAGTGGTGAGAGTGGACACCCTTGTCTTGTTCCTGTTTTTAGGGGGAATTCTTCCAGTTTTTCTCCATTGAGAACAATGTTGGCTTTTGGTTTTGCATATATGGCTTTTATTATGTTGAGGTAATTTCCTTCCATGCCCATTTTCTGGAGAGCTTTTATCATAAATGGATGTTGAACTTTGTCAAAAGCTTTTTCTGCATCTATTGAAATGATCATATGGTTTTTATCCTTCAATTTGTTGATATGATGTATCACATTGATTGATTTGCGTATATTGAAGAATCCTTGCATCCCAGGGATAAACCCCACTTGATCATGGTGTATGATTTTTTTAATGCGCTGTTGCAGTCTGTTAGCTAGTATTTTGTTGAGGATTTTTGCATCTATATTCATCAGTGATATTGGTCTATAGTTTTCTTTTTTTGTGACATCTTTGCCTGGTTTTGGTATCAGGGTGATGGTAGCCTCGTAGAATGAGTTTGGGAGTGCTCCGCCTTCTGCAATATTTTGGAAGAGTTTGAGAAGGATAGGTGTTAACTCTTCTCGAAATGTTTGATAGAATTCGCCTGTGAACCCATCTGGTCCTGGGCTTTTGTGTGTTGGGAGATTTTTAATCACTGCCTCAATTTCCGTACTTGTGATTGGTCTGTTCATGGTTTCTATTTCTTCCTGGTTCAGTCTTGGAAGATTGTATTTTTCTAAGAATGTATCCATTTCTTCCAGGTTATCCAATTGATTGGCATATAGTTGCTTGTAGTAGTCTCTCATGATGTTTTGTATTTCTGAGGTGTCCGTTGTGACTTCTCCTTTTTCATTTCTAATTCTGTTGATTTGCATCTTCTCCCTTTTTTTCTTGATGAGTCTGGCTAATGGTTTATCAATTTTGTTAATCTTCTCAAAGAACCAGCTTTTAGTTTTATTTATTTTTCTTATGGTTTCTTTCCTTTCTTTTTCATTTATTTCTGCTCTGATCTTTATGATTTCTTTCCTTCTGCTCACTTTAGGGTTTCTTTGTTCTTCTTTCTCTAGTTGTTTTAGGTGTAAGGTTAGGTTGTTTATTCGATCATTTTCTTGTTTCTTAAGGTAGGACTGTATTGCTATAAACTTCCCCCTTAGAACTGCTTTTGCTGCATCCCATAGGTTTTGGGTTGTTGTGTTTTCGTTGTCATTTGTTTCTAGATATTTTTTGATTTCCTCTTTGATTTCTTTAGTGATTCCTTGGTTGTTTAAGAGTGAATTGTTTAGCCTCCATGTGTTTGTCTTTTTTGCAGTTTTTTTCCTGTAATTGATATCTAGTCTCATGGCGTTGTGGTCTGAGAAGATGCTTGATATGATTTCAATTTTCTTGAATTTGCTGAGGTTTGATTTGTGACCCAAGATGTGATCTATCCTGGAAAATGTTCCGTGTGCACTTGAGAAGAACGTGTATTCTGTCGTTTTTGGATGGAATGTCCTATAAATATCAATGAAGTCGAGATGGTCTAATGTGTCATTGAAAGCTTGTGTGTCTTTATTTATTTTCTGTTTGGATGATCTGTCCATTGATGTAAGTGGGGTGTTCAAGTCTCCCACTATTATTGTGTTCCTGTCGATGTCCCCTTTTATAGCTGTTAGCATTTGCCTTATGTATTGAGGTGCTCCTATATTGGGTGCATAGATATTTACCACTGTGATATGTTCTTCTTGGATGGATCCCTTGATCATTATGTAGTGTCCTTCCTTGTCTCTTGTAATAGTCTTTACTTTCAAGTCTAATTTGTCTGATATGAGTATTGCTACTCCAGCTTTCTTTTGACTTCCATTTGCATGGAATATCTTTTTCCATCTCTTTACTTTCAGTCTATATGTATCCCTTGGTCTGAAGTGGGTTTCTTGTAGGCAGCATATAGAAGGGTCTTGTTTTTGTATCCATTCAGCCAGTCTGTGTCTTTTGGTTGGAGCATTTAATCCATTTACATTTAAGGTGATTATTGACATGTGTGTTCCAATTACCATTTTCTTAATTGTTTTGAGTTTGTATTTGTAGGTGTTTTCCTTTTCTTGTGTTTCCTACTTAGAGAAGTTCCTTTAGCACTTGTTGTAAGGCTGGTTTGGTGGTGCTGAATTCTCTTAACTTTTGCTTGTCTGGAAAGCTTTTGATTTCTCCCTCAAATCTGAATGAGATTCTTGCTGGGTAGAGTATTCTTGGCTGTAGGTTTCTCTCTTTCAGGACTTTCAGGATATCCTGCCATTCCCTTCTGGCCTGCAGAGTTTCTGTGGAAAGGTCAGCTGTTATCCTTATGGGTTTTCCCTTATATGTTGTTTGTTGCTTTTCTCTTGCTGCTTTTAATATTTTTTCTTTGTGTTTAGTTGTCGTTAGTTTGATTAATATGTGTCTCGGTGTATTTCTCCTTGGGTTTATTCTGTATGGGACTCTCTGTGCTTCTTGGACTTGGTTCATTATTTCCTTTCCCATGTTGGGGAAGTTTTCCACTATAACCTCTTCAAATATTTTCTCAGACCCTTTCTTGTTTTCTTCTTCTTCTGGGATGCCTATAATTCGAATGTTGGTACGCTTAATGTTATCAGTGAGGTCTCTGAGACTGTCTTCTAATCTTTTTATTATTTTTTCTTTTTCATGCTCTGTGGCAGTTATTTCCCCCATTCTATCTTCCAACTCACTTATTCGTTCTTCTGCCTCAGTCATTCTGCTGGTTATAGTATCTAGAGTATTTTTAATTTCAGTTATTTTGTTATCCATTGCTGTTTGTTTTTCTGAGTTCTTATGAACTGTTTCTTGTGCTTTATTTTGTTATCGAGATTTTGTATCATTTTTACTATCATTACTCTAAATTCCTTTTCAGGCATTTTTCCTATTTCCTCCTCATTTATTTGGTCTTGTGGGTTTTTTTCCTGCTCCTTTGCCTGCATGGTGTTTCTTTGTTTCCTCATGGTTGTCCAAACTTTTGGGGTTGCTTGTCCTTGGGTTTTTTTGCGTTATTCTGTGACCAGCAGAGGTTCCTTTATTGTTCGTCTGTAAGCGTCGGTGTGTGGGGAGGGAGAGGGTACAATAGTGGCTCCTTCTCCTGGGAGGGAGTGAGCAGTGGCGCACTGATGTCTCAGTCAGGCTTGGAGGTGCCTGTTGCAGAGGGCGCCGGTGGCTCAGGCGTAAACAGAAAGTCTTAGAGTTGGGCCTCTCTCGGGGGTTTTTTTCTTTTCTTTTTTTTTTTTTTTTTCCTCTCGGCAGCCTCCCTGCTGCTGGCGTTGCAAGGGGTTTTAATCTAGCCCCACCCGAGTGCCTGAGGGTACTTGTTATCCCTGAGCGCCTTAGGTGGCCCGCAGGGCGTCTCTCCACTGCCTGTTGCAGAGGCGCGGAAAGAGAGAGAGAGGCTATGCTCGTGGCTCCTCCCAGCCGCCAGTGAGCCTGCAGCCTCCAGCCGCCATCATGGCCGGGCAGCTCTCAGGAACGGGCACTCCTCTCCGCCGGCCTCCTCCCTCCTGTCCTCTCGGTCCGTCACCCTACCGGCAACAATGTTTCCCACACTGAACCAGCTCTCCTGCTCCCACACTCCCGCTCTTGGACCCTCTGTTCAGCCGCGGATCGATGTCTTGGTCCGGGAACGCCGAGCTGCGCTGCGGACCCTCCGAATGTTTCTCACTCCCTCCCGTCTGCCACAGCTCCGCCGCTTCACCCTCTTTGAGCCCTCGTAGATGCCTCCCTACCGGCTATGTCGGGCTCCCCGCAGTCCCATCCGGTGTCCGAGGCCGTCTGCTGGTGTTCAGCTGGTTCTCTGTGAGAATTATTGCGTCCTTCCGTGCATTCCCAATGCATCTGTGGGGAGGGATGCACTCCACGTCTCTCTACTTCGCCGCCATCTTTTCCTCCCTACCTCAGATTTTTCTTAAGCAGAATCTTATAAAAAGAGAAAAAAGAGGTCTATTTTATATGTGGTAATACTACTGATAGAAGGTTAACTTCAGATAACAAAAATCTGAATGTTTGGCTTCCTGTCACGTGACCCAGATGTGTTAGGGTCTTTCCTTGTTGACATAAAAGGCATCCTCGCCAACTAGCGCAGCACCAGGGGACTCATTTGTGCTGTCTTCTCCTGCGGCTAAGCAGCAGAGGCACTGCCTAATCATCCAGCTGTCAGGGGGATGCCTTTCCCGTACTATCTTATTCTGAGCAATATCAACCAAACTATACCATTTGCAGACCTATGTCATCCCTTCCCTCCAGCCTCAGCACAGCACACACCAGATTACAAGAGAAGAATGTGAAATTCTTTACCTGAAGACGGAGAGAAAGCGAGAGTAAATGGAAGCTGCGGTCTTTTGTAACCCAATCACAGAAGTGACTCCAGTCACTTTTGCCATATTCTGTTCATTAGAAGTGAGTCATTGGGAATTCCCTGGCGGTGCAGTGGTTAGGATGCCAGGCTTTCACTGCTGAGGGTGCAGGTTTGACCCGTGATCAGGGACCTAAGATCCCAGAAGCCACGTAGTGCGGCCAAAAGAAAAAAAGAAAAAAAAATAATGTGGGGACCCATGGAGCCACTTTAGAGACTGTTTGCTACATCTGCTATTCAGTGAAGGGGCTACTGAAACCCAGGGAGAGAGGGATGATCTTTTCAATATATGGTGCTAGGTTAATTGCATATCCATATGGAAAATTAACCGTGACCCTTGAATTGTATACATAAATTAACTTGAGATAGATAGTAGACCTAAGTGTAAAAGGCAGAACAATAACGCTTCCAAAATAAAGTATCAGAAAATGCCTCCATGACCTTGGGTTAGACGAAAATTTCTTAAAGCATAAAGAGTACTAACTACAAATGAAAAGATTGGTAAAGTGGACTTCACTACAATTATGAACTTAATGAGTTTAACTAAACTATGAAAAAATAACACAGCTTAATTAGCATTAGCTACTAAAACAAACAATGCAACAACGGTTTATTTCTCACTCACATTATAGTCAAATGTGGAAGCCACCAGAGTGCTTCCATCTGGTGGCTTCAAGGTCACCCTAGTGTTATTCAGACAGCAAACAGGGGAAAGAGTTTGGAAAAGACAAACTGGATACTCACCCTCTAGGTGCACAAGTGACACGCGTCATTTCCACTCAAATTCCGTAGACTAGAACTAGTCCGTGGCCAACCCAGCTGCAAAGCGATGCTAAGAAGTGTAGGGTAGCTCAGGGCTATCCATGAGCATCAACAGACTCTGCCAAGATGAGGAAACGCAAAGCAAACTATTGATCACTTTGGACCCTGTTATTACCTTAAGTTGGAAGAATTTTGAAATGGACACAGAGAAATAAATGTGAAGGAAAAAATGAACTATTACCTAAATTAAAAGATTTAGATATTCAGGTCATCTCCTGCTCCTCCTGATTTGTAAAGACCCTTTTCCTGCCATCCTGATCACTGAGACCACGTGGAGGATTTACACTGGACAGAGTAGAAAGGTACTGGCAGGAAAGAGATGAATAAATCCTGAAGATGAGAGGAAAGAGCAAGAAAGATCAGAGTCAGCAGCACAGGCTAGTTGTGGGGAAGGTTTTGGAGAGAGTGAGAAAGAAAGTTTGGGGCATCTGCACTGTGGGTAAGCAATGGAGAGAGAAAGATAGGCAGGAGGAAGTTTTAGAAAGAACTTCATGACATACACTGAGATTGGAATGGGGACCTTTGGCTCCTTCTGAGACAACATCTATAATGCTAATTACATTGTTTTTTACATCTTTTTCTTGATGTTCAGAATACTCTTTCTTTGAATGTGACTTTGTGCCCATACTGGTCTCTAGGTAGATGAGCTTCATAAAGGTTACATAAATTCTTTAGAAAATGCTGACAAACACTTGCATTAAGTGCTTACTTTCAAGAGGTGATAGCGAAGTATATATTCTGTGTACAAACTTCCTCTCCTGCAATGACTGCATCTGGTTCCCTGTGGCTATAAGAGCATTATGAACCATGAATGAGGCTCTTATGCCCAGGAACTTAGATCCCTACTGGATGCCCTTCCACTGATACTAGCAACTGATGTTTCAAATAGTAACTTTAATGTCAAAATGAGTAGGGCCAGGGCACTTCTACTGGGAGGTTAATGAACAATGAGAAAGGCAGATAGAAGCAAGTTGATGTATGAGAAAGAGCAGAATCTTTGGAGTCGGGCAAACCTGAATTTTCATCTGGGTTTATTAGTTAAGCTATATGACACTGGCCCAATTATTCAAGATTTCTGAGTGCCAATTTCCTCCTCGGTAAGATGGTGGAAAGGGCACTACCCCACAGTGTTGGCACAGGGATGATAAAGATTATACGTATAAAGGACTCAGCACGATGCTCAGTGAAGAGCAGGTGTCCAACACACATGAGAGCCCTTTGCCTTCACCCCCACCTTCTGGATGCCAAAGTTAAGAGAACAAGACAAGTGAAGCTTTGCATAAAGAGATGGATGATAGGGAGAATGTTCCCGGGACAAGAACAGTACAAGGAAAGAACTGAAGGTGAGGAATGATCATGGCATTTGCTGAAAAGAGCAGAGACTTTGTGAAGGGAACCACAGAAGATAGAGTTATGTAGGGCTTACCAGACTGCCAGACCCTTCACGGACTGGCCCTATGACCACTCCATCTTCACCTTATACTACATCTTCATCTCTGAATTTCACCAATAGCAGCCCTCTCTCAGATCCTTTACTATTCTGTGTTTCTTCTTACACCTCTCTCCCACGGGGCCTCTGCCGATGCTGTTGCCTCTGTCTGGAATGCTTCCCCCACCTCTGCATCCTTTGCTGTTCATTCCTATTCATTCTTTATATGTTAACTCAAACGTCAGGCAAGCCTTCCTTGAAATCTTCTACTAAGTGAGACCTGTTATATGTTCTGAAAATAATCTGTAACTTTCCTATCTATCACTAATCATGGTTTGGAATTATCTACTACTTTGAGTGATTCTTTGATGTATTGATATATACCCACCAGTTGGCCATCATCATATCCCTAACATCTAGGGCATAGAAAGCCCTCAATAAACACCTTTTGAATGGATGAATGAATGAGTACATGTCTTCTGATGGGATTAAAAATCAATCTTGTCATTCAAAGGTCTCTCCAATAGGCCCTCTGGAGAAGAAATGACAGACTGGTCTGGACTATCCATAAATGTCCCAAATCTCCAGCCCGGAGGCAGTGCTCCATTGCAACGTTCTCTGCAGGTTGAGAGTTGATGGACAGCTCTCTAGTGATCCTTTCTGTATCACCCAGCTGTGTGTGCTACCTGTGAAACTGGGCTCAAAAACTGAAAGGTCATTTAGACTCACTCCCTAAATGCTATACCAAGTCCTTTACATAAAGGGATCAAAACCTCTGCTTAAATGCTTGCTTTCTGAGCAAGGGCTCTCTCTGCTGACATAAGCCAATAAGAATGGCAATGTGGAGGTAAAGCCAGAAGCCCCAACTTCAACTCTTTTGCTACTTGCCAACTCGTAAAGGATTGGTTTGGAATCTGATTCTGTTGATCCCACAGGGAAGGCCAAGGACCAGTTTACAGAATGAGAGAAGTTTGTAATTCACATAAGAAATAATTTATCAGAACTGCTTCAAGATTAAACGGTTGGCTACTGTAGAGCACAGGGAACTATATTCAATATCCTGTGATAAACCATAATAGAAAAGAATATGAAGAAGAATATATACATATGTGTGTGTATAACTGGATCACTTTGCTGTAGAGCAGAAACGAATACAACATTATAAATCAATTATACTTCAATAAAATAATTTTTTTTAAAAAAGATTGAATGCTTGGCACTGGAAGGCAATGAGTTCTCTGTCATTGGAGGTATTTAAGAAAAGACTGAATAACCCCTTTACAAAATTACTGCATATCAGATGTGGAGGAAAAAGAGAAGAGCCCTGAGATTCTTTCCAACACTGACACTAGGACATTCTGAAATGGGTGTTCTTTGAACTGTCTCTCTAGTCATGGGGGATGGGTTTACACTGAGTCATCTCCTCTTTTCCCTGGATTCCCTTGACCCCAAGAGCCCTCTGGCCAAGATTGGGCTACAGTCTGTGGCCAGGAAACATAACGCAGTTAATACTCTTACAGAGACTGAACCCATGCCCTTGGTTCTCATTAGCTCTGTCCTCTAACCTTCCCAACTTCACAGGCACATTTCTGTTAGGCAGCAGTGAAATTAACGAGAGAGAGAGAGAGAGAGAGAGAGGGAGAGAGAGTTTCACACCATGCAAAGTGATGTAATCCAATAACATCTATTTCAGCATGACAACTTTGTGCTCTGCTCAAGAATGAAATTTTCAAGTGTGATAAAAATGAAAATGCTGGTTTTGAAATATTTTGAGTGAGAAATTTTCTATCAAAGCAAGAGGAAATGTTACGTAAAAGGATTTGCAGCTTCAACCATGCAGAGACATAAATATCACATATTAATAGATTTGACCTAGTTGCAATCATAGTCAGCTTCATTCTCATCTCGTCTCCCTCACATGTTTATTCTGCATTTGGGTAGCTTACTCTGAAAGTCCACGGGATATTCGTGGATATGCAAAAAGAATGAGAAATAGGCAGTTAGCATGATAATAAACAGCCCTGAAAATAAAGTGGGCTTGAAGATCTTTCAGTGTTCCTAACGACTTCAAATTATTAGGGCTTGCAAATTATTAGTCTTTATTACTCTTGCTGTCTCAAATTTAAGATCATACATTAGATTATCTCATTACATAGTTAGATTTTCAATTATGCTTGATGATGGCAAATATGATATGGCTTTCACTGGGCTACCTGTTGAATTTCCTATCATCCTCCCCTGAACTAAGGAAGAGCTGTAATGAATCTGCTTAGCAAATCTGTTTGAACTTTAGAGTCAGACAGGAACTCAGAAAGCATCTAACTGAGAAATTCTCAATTTTCCGGGGTTACGTGAACATCAGAGAATCTGAGGAAAGCCAAGGACAATTTCCTCAGAACACTGCATATATGTATTTACACACACACACACACACACACACACAATTTTGCATACAGTTGCCTGAGGCTTAGAGACCACCATGAAGCCCATCCATGGAGCCCGGATTAAGAACTGTTCCCACGCACACTTTCTCTTTGAAAGACAAGGAAGCTATGGGTAAAGACCTATCTATATTGATCTCCCCAAAGATGCTACTCCAGCTGCAATCTGATTAAAAAATAGACAATTTTAAAAAGAAACTGAAGGCATAAGGTTTAAGAGAAGATGTCACCGGATTAAAAAAACACTACTGGGCATATATCCAGAGAAAACCATAATTCAAAAAGACACATGCAACCCAATGTTCATAGCAGCACTATTTACAATAGCCAGGACGTGGAAGCAACCTAAATGTCCACCAGCAGAGGAATGGATAAAGAAGATGTGGTACATATATACAATGGAATATTACTCAGCCATAAAAAGGAACAAAATAATGCCATTTGCAGCAACATGGGTGGACCTAGAGACTGTCATACAGAGTGAAGTAAGTCAGACAGAGAAAAACAAATATTGTATATTAACACATATATGCGGAATCTGAAAAAAATAGTATAGACGATCTTATTTACAAAGCAGAAATAGAGACACAGATGTAGAAAACAAACATATGGATACCAAGGGGGAAAGGGGGCATGGGATGAATTGGGAGATTGGGATTGACATATATATATACTATTTTATACTATGTATAAAATAGACAACTAATGAGAACCTACTGTATAGCACAGGGAACTCTGTTCTCATTTCCTAAATGAGAAGGAAACCCAAAAAAGGGGATACATGTATATATATAGCTGATTAACTTTGCTGTACAGTATAAACTAACACAATATATTGTGAAGCACTATACTCCAATAAAAATTTTAATACAATAAGAGTTACAGAGTATTGAGTAGAGTTCCCTGTAACTCTATTTTTTTTTAAATTTTATTTATTTATTTATTATTTTTTGGGGGGTACACCAAGTCCTGTAACTCTATTTTAATTTGATTTGATTTATTGTAGGAAGTGTTATTTGCTGCTCCACTAACGTATGGGACCCTATAAGTTTGAAAGCCTATATGGGAAAAGAATTTTTAAAACAGTGGATATATGTACTTGTATAACAGATTCACTTTGTTGTACACCTGGAACTAACACAACATTGGCAATCAATTATGCCCCAATAAAAAAAAATGTTTTTAATTAAAAAAAAACCACTATGAATAAACTTTGAGAGTCAGGAGTGATTATAAAATGTGGGACTTGCATATGTGTTTTCTAAATTGAATATCATTTTTATGTGTTATGTCCAAAGAAGAACAAAGGCCCTTCCACCTGCTAAACTTGCTACACATTCTTTTTTTCACACTGTCACGTATATTTTAACATGTAAGTCTACACTTTCCTTCCTGCTAGCTTCTTTGGAAATTGCACATATCAGTTTAATTATATTTTCTTCCCATTCTAAGGAAGGCCTACAAAGGTACTGTTTGTATGGTTACCTGTTTGTCTGTCTACTTGCTTGAGGAAATAAATTTAGCGTGGACCCACTGATATATGAAAAGTTCTTCGCCTTGCAGTTAAGCTTCTTGAAGGGCAAAATGAAGGTTTACTCATTGTCCAAACCCTGGTTGCTTCCATACTGTCTGCATTGGAATTTTCGACCTAGGGTACCTTTTTATTAGGATCAGTCGTGGAATGTTACCTGCAGAGGCTGCTATAGACCAGTGCAGCTAGAGACCAAGCACTTACCGAAAATTCATCCTCTCTGATTCTATCCAATCCCAGTTACCCACGGAGTCATGTGAAGGCTAGGACCAAACACTGACGCCAGGAATCAAATACAGCATCACTTATGGGCTTCCACACATCCTCTCTTTCCTTGAGTGTAATGGAATCCATTGAGCTGTGATATGTCCTATAAACCTGAAAGCAAACATTGCCATCCCAAAGGCTAAGCACAGATCCAGGGGAGAATATTGATGCTAACAGACTGGATGCCATGGAAACTGAGACAGACCTAATTTAAGCAGAAACCATTGCTATTTATTTATTTATTTATTTATTTATTTATTTATTTAGATCAGTCTTCTAAACCTAGAGTAACAGTTTGGGGGCCTCTAAAAATAACATGTTTGTAATATTTAAAACCACTGGTGCTTTTCCGAATGTAGGGCAACAAATATCAAATTCTATCAATACTCGCCACTTGCTTCTCCTTTGTAGTGAAACACTGGGGTTCGGGACTATGAAATTCTTGAGGTTGGACTTGAAAATTTTTTGGCAATTGCTGGAAATTGCAAAATGCTTAGGATTCCTAATCTTCACCCGCAGAATCATATACTTTTATAGCTGAAAGTTATCTTGGAACCGGTCCAATATGGAGATGATTTGACTACATACATGACTGATGAATGTGTCTGCTCACTTTTCAAGGTGAGTGTCAGTTTTACCTGCACTCATGTGAACAGAAGGCTTATTTGGTCCACAAAAGAATTAGCAAGAGTAGAACCAACTGACTAGGAAAAAGGGATCAATTTTCAGTTTTGCAGGAGAAGGGGGATACATCCAGAGTTTTGATTTCCTGGATGTTGACCGTTCCTGCTCTTGCTAGCCCTGATGTGAGCTGCATAGGACAGGAGGGCAGGGGAGCAAACAACCACACACAGAGCATCAAGGTCAGCGCACAACACTCGAGTCTCTGTCAGTGGCCTTGCAAGTGGGGAGGCCAAGTCAGAGTCAGAACACAGGCAGCCCATCCTCAAAACATATGCAGGCTCACACTTAGGCCACGTTTTCTCTTCCTGAGGTAGGATGGCATGATGGTCACGACATACGCGCCAGAGTCACACTGTCTGTGTCTACAAGGCTGGCTTCACCACTTCCTAGCTGTGTGATATTGAGCCAGTTACCTTACCTCTCTGTGTCTCAGTTTCTAAGTCTGTAAAATGGTGACGATGACAGTAATAAAAGGGCACTGACCTCTTAAGGTCGTTATGAGGATTAAGTGAGTTAATGGGTATATAAAGCACTGAAGTCAGCATCCGACATATACCAAGTGGTATATAAATATTAGCTGTTACCACTGGATTCTGCCCAGTTCTCTAAGTACCAGGACACATGGCTTCATTCAAGAACATACTTGGAGGAGGCAAACTTATTTCTCATTTCTCTTCTTCGCTATGTGGTTGAAGGAGTGAAGGGGGGTGAGACCTAGCCTGTATTGACAGGCATCACGGCCTTATACACTCCTTAGTGAGAGGGGCTTATGGTGAAGATCATCTATGGAGCAACGTCAGCAGGCCACCTGCCAGCTGGTCACCTGGGAAATGATCAGTTACTAGGGGACGATGGGCTATGAAAACCAAACTCCTCCTGCCACTTCCTAGGGCCCACGGTAAGGCCAGGTCGCCAGCCAAGGCATCGTTCTGAGATGCTACTACTGATTTTCCCAAAGCAAATGGGCAAAGCACTATCAGACAAGTGAAGGGGGACATCCAGGCGTACTTCTGAGAGCATCTAAGTGTCTCATACCGTGGCCAAGCAGTCCTCACGTGGCTCAGTGTTTAACACGTGGACTGTGACGTCAACTCGGTGTGACTCCTGGGTCTGCAACTACTTGCTCTGTGACCCTTGGCAAATTATTTAATATATTTGTGTCTCAGTTTATCATCGGTAAAATAAAGATAACAGAACCAACCTTTGAAGATTACAGTGAGGCTCAAAATGAGATAATACAGCTGGGATAGTTAACCCTTAGTTGCCTTACAAATGGAGCACGTAAGCACACCGCACAACAGCCGACCTAGAGGAGGGGGCTTGACGTTTGGCATTTCTTATTATTTCTCCTCTTTAGCATGGGTTGCAACCTTCTGTTATCAGCCCAGAACATTCACTAAATCATATGGCCCTTTGAGCAGTAGTCTGGACTCTGCCAAGTGTACTGCTTAGGAGGCCCAGCCATAGAACGCCAATATTTTGCAGCTCATCAGTGTCACAGCCCTGACTTAGGGACATAGGTCAACCCTCAGCAGCAGTTTTACTCACTTCCACTTCCGGGTACACACCCTCCTTCAGGCCTCAGTCTCCTCATTTATAAAATTAAGGGGTTTGGGGAGAAGATCATCTCTAAAGGCCCTCCCAGCTCTGATACTCTAAGTCTGCATAGTTTTATATCTAGAGATATAAACATGTAGAAACATCATATTCCTGAGATTTTGAAAGAAGTGACAGAGACACAGACAGGGTTGAGGTTAGTAGAGGTAGTGATGAGTTCAACCCTTAGGAATAAAAAGTGATAGAGAAAAGAGTTACAAAGCTCCCACAGGAATGTCTAAGTAGGGAGCAAGGAAAAGGTGTTTAAGAAATAACAAGCCAACCTCAATCAGTTTCAGTGAAGACAAGGGATGCCTGCTGTTGGTGGGATATTGACCTGTCTCCACTCATCTCACCCAAAGGTAGGGCAGACCCCCGACATCTCAGAGCCATGGGCCACGTCTGCCCTACTGAACACTCCCTGACTGGGATCTCAGACTAGGGAGATCTGACCAAGGCCAAGGGTTTGTTATAGAAGAAACAACACTCCACGCACCAAGGCCAATTTGAATGCAAGTTTACCCACTGTAGTTCTTGGCATGAAGCAAGAAACAGATTTGTTTGAACAGAGCAGTATTTCTATTTGCAATCATACCACTGTGTGCTGTGATCCTATTAATTCTCACAAGCCAAGCAGTTCTGTGGGGCTGGCTGCCTCCCTCTGTGTGCACTCAAGCAACCTCCAAGGAACACTCGAAATGGGATCATGGCGGCAGTAAGTGGCAGTCAGCTACTTTCTAATTCAGGAGGAGTTCAGGGATGGAAGGCCATCTTCTGCCCAAAGCAAAACCACGGTCCTGAACACTCCTTGAAAAACTAGTACCTATTTTAAGGTTGAAGGAAGGAAATCAGATCTGCTCCCCACCAAGAGTAGGGCAGAATAAAACAGTCCATCCATTAATGGGAGGTAATCTGGTTTGGCGGATAAAAGCATAAGTTCTGGAGCCAGATGGCCTGGATTTTCCTCCCCAGTCTGCCACTTATTAGCGTGTGACCTTGGGCAAATTATATTTAACCTCTCTGTGCCTCAATTTCTTCATATGTAAAGTGGAGGAAATAACTGAGCCTAGTTCATAGAATTGTTGGGAAAATTGAGTGAGTTAATATTTACAAAGCAGTTACAACAGTGCCTAGTGCTTTTGGCTTACTAAACAAAATAATCTTTATATGCTTGGTACCAACTAAAGTATCTGAAGGCCAATAGTAATTTAACTGCTTTTTTCCTTTAGTAAAAATCTTCCCCTACTTGCAGAGCATAACTACTAATGGCCAAAATCAGTAGAGAGGGTTTTAGATAGCCTCACATTACTTTGAACACATGACTGCCAGATAGAATGTTTTTATCTTCAAAATTCATATGTTGAAATCCTAACCTCCTCAAAGTGATGGAATTTTTTTAAAAAGTGATGGAATTAGGAGGTGGGGTTTTTGGGAAGCAATGAGGTCATGAGGATGGAGACCCCCTGAATGGGATTAGTGCCCTTATAAAAGAGATCCCAGAGAGCTCTCTCTCTCCCCTTCCAACATGTGAGGACACAGTGAGAAGAAGGCTATCTACGAACCAGGGAGATGGCCCTCATCAGACATCAAATCTGCCAGCACCTTGATCTTGGACTTCCCAGCCTCCAGAACTATGACAAATAAACTTCTGTTTTTATAAGCCACCCAGTCTATGGTATCTTTGCTCTAGCAGCCTGGATGGACTAAGAATGACCAAACTCAGGGAATGTTCTCATCTAAATGGTAAATTGAGAAAGATGTATTTCACATAAGGCACTTGTATTAGTCAGAATAAAGTAACTGCTAGAAAAAATAGACTCAAATATGTGATAGGCTCAAACACAATAGAACTTTACTTCTCATGCAAGGTACAAGAGGTGTTCCTGTTACACAGGCAGCTTTCTTCTAAGCAGTGACTCAGGGACCCAGGCTCCTTCCACACTGTGGCTCCTTTATCTTCCACACACGGCTTCCTACATCACTATACTCCTCTGTATCAGGCCAGTGAAAAGAGAAAATGAGGTGGAGAAAACGCACATGATGGCCTGGAAGTGATATACATCTCTTCACTCACATGCTATTGGTGAGAAATAGCTACATGAGCCCATCAAACTCTAATGAAGACTGGGAATGTAGTCCCCGAATGGACAGTCACTTTCCTGTGACCACTCTGCACAACGGAAGGGGAACATGAATTTGGTTGGCCAGTTAGCCATCTCTACCATAGGCTCTAGGGTAACAAGTTTAGAATTGGCAAAGTAAGGGTGGGGTAAGACTCTGCGCTCCTAGAGGTCAGAGGCTGTCTTTAATTCTTCTCTGTGTCCTCAGAACTCAACACAGGGATGATATCATTGTAGGGGACAAAAATGTCAAGTTGACAATATGCCAGTAGAGTGCCCAATTCTTTCTTGTGAGCTGTCTCTAATGGGTCTCTCTACCTGGTACTCTCCACTCTCAACCTTCATATGTGCACTGAAACCTAAAGTTTCCCAAACCTTTTCCATCACCACATAAGAGAGATCCAGGATTCTTGGCTTTCAAATACCTCTAGTACCTCCCTGTCTTCCCACCTAGTGAAGACAGTGGGCCTCTCATTTGTACATTTTAAAAAATATATTTATTATTTATTTATTTATCTATTTATTTATGGCTGCATCAGGTCTTAGTTGTAGCATGCGGGATCTTTCATTGCGGTGCGTGGGCTCTTTGTTGCGGTGCACGGGCTTCTCTCTAGTTGTGGCGTGTGGGTTTTCTCTTCTCTAGTTGTGGCATGCAGGCTCCAGGTCACGTGGGCTCTGTAGTTGTGGCGTGCGGGTTCCAGAGCGCATGAGCTCTGTAGTTTGCGGCACGCAGGCTCTCTAGCTGAGGCGCGTGAGCTTAATAGTTGTGGCGAGCAGGCTTAGTTGCCCCATGGCATGTGGGATCTTAGTTCCCTGATCAGGGATTGAACCCGCATCCCCTGCATTGGAAGGTGGATTATTTACCACTGGACCACCAGGAAAGTCCCTGTACATTTTTTTGAGAGAGGTTGAAAGTACAATTTACCTTTTCTAGTCACTCATTTAAAAACTCCTTTATGTTGCTGAAATATTAAAGGTCCCCTCTTTAATTTGAGGTTTCTCTGTCTGTTTTTGCGATAGGTTTCATTCATACAAGTTCCCTTTCTCTTTGAAGTCTAGTTAGGGATCAACTGCTCCAAAATTACAGTGGAAACATTTCGCAGCAGCACTGGTCTGTCCCATGGAGTCAGGCTTTGGTAATGTAACCCAAGTCCAACTATCTCTCAGAAGTTAAGGATTTGAACATGAATGGTTGATGTCACCGGTCTTTTCTGAGTAGGTAATATGGATAAATGGTTTAAAAGCAGTATTAAAACCTGCCAATAATGGTTATAAAATGTTTCTGGTGTGATCAGATGTTTTTCTCCAGTGGTATCAAGTGTGCTAGGGTCTGAGGACTGACCTAGTCTGAACATTTGTGTGTGTGTGTGTGTACATTAATGTGTGTGTGTACATTAATGTGTGTGTATGTATATTAATGTGTGTGAACATTTGTGTGTGTATATTAATGTGTGTGTGAACATTTGTGTGGGTACATTAATATGTGTGTGTGAACATTTGTGTGTGTACATTAATGTGTGTGTGTGAACATTTGTGTGTGTACATTAATGTGTGTGTGAGCATTTGTGTGTGTACATTAATGTGTGTGTGTGAACATTTGTGTGTGTACATTAATGTCTGTACGTGAACATTTGTGTGTGTGTATGGCGCTAGATGTGTTATGAGAGTGTTACATGTGCCAGCGCATTACGTTTGTGCATGTATGTGTATATGCGTGAATATGTGTACCTATGTAGGTATGCATGAGTGCGCATGTCTGCACATGTGTGTGTGTCTGTATATCTGTGAATGTGTGTGCCAGTGTTTATGTGCATGTGTGTATGCATGTGAATATGTGTATTTTTGTGGGTTTGTGTTTGTATAAGTACAGGTTCACACTTACACATATAAGTATGTACATATTTTCAGGTATACCCGTGTATCTGTGTTTATGGTACGTGCATACATGTGTGTTATACATGGACAAACATAAACACCTGCAACAGCTTTCATGAAACATTTACAACATTCAAGGCACTCATATTTTTCATCCAATGCTATTTTATTAATGAAATACCCAAGTCATGACTACCTAAATGATTTTTCTCATCTATTAATGGGTTGAAACCACAGTGTGAAAAATATGGTAGGAGATAATAATAGCAAATATTTGTGAAGCACTAGCTAAATGCCGAACACTTTACACACACTATTTCTTTTAACACTCATGACAATCCAATGAAGTAGGCGCTATTAACAGTTCCATTCTATGGATGAGAGCACAGAGTCATATAGGGATTAATCAACAAGCCACACACCAGTGCCAGAATGAATAAGTTACTTGCAGTCACTAAGCAGAGCCAGAATCTGGAGCCAGACAGTGTGGCTCCAATGCCCTAGCTCATAACCAACAGTCTGCACAGCCCGGCCACCTATTTGTAAAGAGGCCTCTCTAAGCCCCTTGCCCAAGGCTCCTGTTGAAAGTTCATCCCTCTCCACTTCCTTACTCCATTTTTCTAGCCCCACTGCCTGCTGCCAGGGCCAGAGCTGGCAGCCTCTCTAACTCTGGCTACAATTACTCAAGTGAGTCTGGCACTGCTGACTGAGTCAATGGGCACAGATGTAGTGGAATCAGATGCAGTTGTAAGACATAGTCATTATTCTCCGGCAAGTTTCATTATCATGATTTTTCCTGTAATAATGTTCCCATGTCTTTGAGCCCCAGTCAATCACAAGAATTGGGAGACCGGCCCCAGCAAATCGAAGTGACTGAATCTTCCTGGCGTGTCGGATTGCACTCTGGGCATAAATCCCACGCCCTTCATCATCTTTCTGCATCTTGTTTTGACATCTACTAAATGAAGATAATAATAACTGCAACCTTTATTAAGCCGTCCTTGCTGGTTGCCTTTAGTTTTCATACTTGGCAACTGGACTTTTCTCTGTGTCTTTTTGTGCTTTTTTTTCCCCTTTTTTGCAATTGCTCTCTGCTTTCCACCTCTCTGTCTAGATCATAAGCAGCTCAAGGCCCAACCCATCCATCTCATTTCCTGGGTGGTCCCCAACCAGTGGAAGCAAGTGCTGTGCATACAAAGCTCCCGCGCAGCTGGGACTCGCTCACTGGTGTATAGAACTCCCACCCTGTGCCTGGCACAGTTCTAGGAACTGCAGACATAGAGACCCCAAAAGACACAGCCCTTGCCAGTAAAGAGCTCTGTGTAACTAACTGGTCCTTGAGGACATATCCGCAGTCCCGTCTCATTTGGCTTGAAGGAGTCCTTTGCTCTCCATGAGGAGGGAAGGAAAATGCCCCCAACTTGGCCTGATAACTCCCCATTCATACAAACTCCCTCTCCCAAGACAACACTACCTTCGAAAAGCCCGTTTCTTCTACTTATCTAGGTTGGATGGGGTGGGAGTAACGGTCTACAGGGGCAGTGTAGCCACCTCTTGGCAAGTATTGGAAAGCTGTGTTTGGTAGCTCCTTGGCTGATCCCTTGAGACTGTGAGGAGCAGCTGAAAGGTGGCTGCGAAGGGCAAGGACCCCAGGGTCAGACCACCTGGATCAACTCTTGGCCCCAGCACTCACTGGGGCAAGTGAATTCAGGCAAGTTACCTGTCACCTCTGTACTCTGTTTCCTTTTCTGTACAATAAGAATGATAATAGTACCTGCTTCGTGGGGGTGTGTTTACATAAGTGCATCCCTGTGAAAACACCTGGAAACATGCCTGGCACAGTGATGAATAACTGTAAGCCTCCATTATTATCAATTTACTTAACACCCATTGCCCCCAGTTTTGAGCTTCAGCCAAATTCCCAGGACTCCAGGAAAAGTCCCCTCATGCATCCATAACATTCATCTTATCTCATTTCATCCAATGCGGATGGAGCAGAGTGAGAAAGGAGGAGAGCTGAGATAAGGCTTAAAAGGTCAGTAGAGCCCAGACCACACAGGGCCTCGGGAGGTGTGGCAGGAAGTATGAATGTCACCAGAAGTGGTTAGAAGCTTCTGAGCAGGAGAGTGACATGATCTGATTTACATTAATAAAGGATTATTCAGGCTGCTATTAGAGAAGGAATGGATTGTACCGGACAAGAGTGATCACTTAGCATGACCAGTGACTAGTTAGGGGGCTATAGCTGTGGTCCAGGCTAGAGATTACACACTTACGCGCACGTGCGCACGCACACAAACACACACACACACACACACACACACACACACACACACTGAATAAATATAATCACATTCTGGATTTTTTTGAAGGTGAAGGCAACTGGATTTGCTGGTGAATGTTTTATATATATATATATGTATATTTATTATATACACACGTATATTTCTTTTCTGTTTGTTGAGAGTCAAAACAGAAGAAAGGAGGCATACACTAGACCAAAAGAACATATCACTCAATTTTGAGTGAGTGATGGCAGTAAACTGTCAGAGTGAAGAATTCTGAAATGGTTTAGGCAAAGGGTCCTGAGGAAGACAGGCTTAGGGGAGACTATTCAGGCAGGGGCATGACCATGTTCTATGATGACGGTGATGGTGGCGATGACGACGGTGAGGGATATGGTCTGTAGACAGGGAGGTAACGATCTGACAGTGGCTGGCTGGAGAAACTTAGCACTCATGTGAGAAAATGAAGACTATGGTGTGTTCCCTCACCCCTGCCCAAGCTTCAGTTACCAGGAGTAACAGCAGAACTGTTCTTATTATTTCTGAACTATGGAGCTGGTGAGTCTTCTTACAGTGTAGCAAAGCTAAAATTAGCAGAAAATGCTTGTTTTTAAAGCTCCTTACACTTTCCTAGCATGTGTGTTATCATACTCCTGCCAGTTCAAGGATTTTAATACTCAGCTATTGCCTTTAGATATGAAAGGTTCATTCATCAGTCAAGGTTTAATCTCAGCTGTGAGTCAAGCCTAAAATGAGCATGATACAACATGCTTTACACACTTTCAAAAGCACACGCGATCTTGGTCCTGAGATTAAAGATGGAGATCCAGGGCCGGCTGTGCATCTGAGAGCCCTGGGCAAGGCTACACATGGCGTAGTTTCACCTGGCCAGAAAGAGAGCCATTTTTGCTGGATTCAGGATTCAAAGGCATAGGAGAGGAAGGGAAACAAAGAGCTCCAAACTGGGTCTTTTGGTGTCTTGAAATCAGCGTTTCATCAGAAGGTACTTAGTGGATTTGAGCTTGGTGAATGGAGCATGCTGGCGGGATTGGGGCCAAACCCTTCGGAGGGGCCATTTTGCCTAGACGTCCCCCAGCACAGTCCCTTCCCCAAGCTACCAGCAAGCATCAGTAGAGAGCTAAGGAAGAGTGTGAGAAAAAGTTGCGGCAGTAGAAAGATGTGCTTTTTAAAGTGTGTAAAGCATGTTATATGATATGCACTCATTTTAGCGTTGGCTCACAGCTACGATTAAACCTTGACTGATGAATGAATCTTCTTCCTTTGCCTTCAACTGATTTCTTGCTCTATTGTCAAAAGTCTGTATTTCGGGAGACTGCTCTCTGAAAAGGCAGAAGAGTTGGATAGATCCTTCAGGGTAAGGCATCTATTCTCAAGAGAGGCTAAAGAACTATCAAATTTCCAGCAGCCTCAGCCTCTGAAAATGAGACTACCTTGCTCTGAAAAGGTGGACCATCCCTTTTCTTCTGTAAGAAAATCCACTCCCTGGTCAGTACCTCAGTGTGCTGATACAGACGGGTGAAAACCAAGTTGTGTGTGGGAAAGACCACAGGTTTCTGAAGCACAAAGATCTGGACTCCCATTCTGGCTCACCAACTTACTGGCAACATGACCTTCCCCTTTCTGAGCCTCAGTTGCCTCATCTGTAAAATGGGAGATACTCATAGGATCGTTGCAAAGATTACATGAGTTAATGCATGTAAAGTGTTTTAATGCATAATAATCGTAAAAGTCAGCATTTACTGTGCGCCACATTCTCTGACTCACTCATCAGGTACGCATGCACATATGTAAGTGCTACCTCAGAGCCAGATACTGTTCTTGGTGCTGGTGATATAGCAGTGAACAACTTTTCATAGTTATCTTATTTGCTTCAATTCTCAGATCAAGCGTGTGGTAGGTGCTTCTTTCTCCCATTTTCTAGAGAATGAAAGAGCCTTCGAGAACTTAAATCACTCTAAATCACTTCAAAACTCCTCTCACCAATATTTATGGACAACCAAATATGTGCTGGTCACGTAGCAACTAAGTAGCAGGGCAGGGATTTCTACTAATCTCATTGTGACCTGACACCATGCTCTTCCCCCCGTACACTGCTTTCATAACTGCGATTTTAACTCCTCTGCTCTACAGCAGCTTTGCATATTTGGATAATGTGAGATCTTTTTTTCTTAACTGAAAAGAAAATGCCATCTTGGGGGCATGGACCAGTGCACTGGATCTTGCTCCAATGAGGTGCTGGTCTCAGACTCGGTGGGGTAGTAATGCTGCGTGCTGCTCTGGAGCTTTTGAGTCACGAGATAGTTCACAAACTGTAATCAGGACTGACACGGTGACCAGAATGGTGGAGGAGGTGGGAGACAGGGACACACACTGGCCAGATCCTGCTTCAAGGAAGACCCTGCCACTTCCCTGCAGGGCATATGGTCACACACAGCCATCAGCTGCCGCCTCCCTCAGCGGACGCAGAGAGCTGCCTCGGGTGAGGCCAGGTCTGCAGAGAGCAGAGGGACCCGAGGTACTGCCTTTCCCGAGGCTGCCATCATCTGGTGGCTTAGCAAAGTAGGCGAGGGGTGATGGGTAAGAAGGCCTGGCCATTTCCGCCCACCCCAAGGCAACTGTGAAGGGCAACACTTGCTCCAGAGCTCCTCGCTGGGTGGTCCGAGGCGCTCTCAGGCCTGCACTGCACTTGGACTCCTTCCTCTCCTCAGTCAGGCTTCCTTTTTTTTCTTTTCTTTTGAGTCACGCTTCCTTTCACAGGCGTTGGTCCCTAAAAAATATCCTGTCCCCTAAATTCCATCTCAGTGTCTGCTTCCAGAAAACCCAGCAGGAAGAAGTTGGTGTGAGGAGTGGTCCAAGAAAGCAGGTGCTCAAACAGGCCTCCAGAGCTGGATCCCTCGCTGCCAGGCTGGTGACGAGAATCCTCTCACGAGTGACAGGCGGGCACACGGCTCCTGCCCAAAGTGGTGGTCCAATTGTTACAATCTTCACAAGAATCGGAAGAGTGGTCCTGTGGAGAGGAAGTCATTGGTGGGCAGTAGGCATCAGGCCTTTATGGAGGACACAGCAGACACTTCTGAGCCTTGTGAGCCTACAGAAGTGCTTTGCATCAGGTTCAGGCTTTAGTGCAAGCACTCCTGCCTCTTGGATGCTGTGGTCCAGCAGACGCTATGATGCTGGAGGTATTAATGGTGGGAAACAATGCCATGGACAGGTTATGGTAAGCCCCAGGGAAAGAGCCACAAAACACACTGCTGGGGTTCTAGCACAAGACCATGGTGACAGCAGTGGAGACCTGCAAAACGTAACAAAACAGAATGCCTGACTCTTAGACACCAAGAGTCCATGAGTCCAGAATCTCCCCTATGATCTGGGTGCTGTCAGATGCACCAAGTCACACAATGAGGTGAGCCAATGAATAATTTAATCCACCATAAGATGGAAGGAGTACCTCTGGAATTAAGCATGAACAGGGCCACAGGGTACAAGCATGATGCATGAACAAGTAGCCCAGATCCTCATGGCATCCACCAGTGTTGCCCCAGAGCCCTCCATGAGCTGACATTCGAGGCCATGTGGGGGAGCCCATACCACCAGCTGATAGAGGAGGAAAAAGCCTGAGCTTGGCGTACGGATGCACAGGCATTCATACGTAGGTGTGTGGGGGGCAGCTAGCCACACATTCAACCTCACTCAATAACGGCCTTGAAAGACAGTGACCAGGAAAGATACTGGCAATGGGCAGAGTTTTGGACAATGTACCTGGTCAACTACTATTTTTGGAAAAAGAAGTAGTGAATGGTCTGGCCAGCTGGTTAGGGGCCTGGAAGGAGGCAGATGTGAGTACCAAGAGCAAGGAACTCAGCAGTAGAGGCATGTGGATGGGCAAATGGGAGCGAGGACAAAGCATGAAGACCTTTGTAACCCATTTCAATATTCACCAGAAAGCATCTATCATGGACAAGGAACTGAATAAGCAAGTCGACAGAATGACTTGGCCAGGTGACCTCAGTCAGCCTTTATCATCGGGCATGCCCAAACTGGCACGATGGGTACATGAACGAAGCGGCTCTGGTGGCAGAGATGAAGGCTGCACGTGGGTCCAACAGTATGAACTCGTACTTCAGAAGACAGATCTAATTACTGTGGCTTCTCAATACCCAACTTGTCAACAGCAGAAACCAACACTGAGCCCCGGCCATGGCGCTATTCCTTAAGGAATCGGAAGGACCAGTGGTTTATCTTCACAGCAATGGTATGAGTTCGCCTTTTCTGTCTACAGGGCCACAACCAGCACTGCTCTTCCAGGGCTTACAGAGTATTTGATTTACCAGCACGGAAACCCACGTTACGCTGCATCAGACAAGGGGACCTGCTTTACAGCACACAATGTGTGGGAGTGGGACCATGACCATGAGATCCACTGGTCTTATAACACCCAGAATCTGCACATCTGACAGAGCACTGGGATGGCCTGCTGAAGGCACAGCTAAAAGCACCAGCTCATAGGCAACATTTGGTAAGAACAGGGAACCATCCTTCAAGATGCTATATACATATTGAATCAGATACTTCCATTTGGCGGTGTGACCCCAATAGAAAGAATACATAGGTCTGGGAACCAGGGAGTGGAAGCAAAGGTGACCACGCTTGTTATGGGCTGAATTCTGTCCCCCTTGAAAAATGTATTTGTTGATATCCTAATTCCCTGTACCTCCGAATGTGACCATATTCGGAGATAGGGTTTTTATAGAGGTAACTAAGTTAAAATGGAGTCATTAGGGTGGGCCCTAATCTGACTGATGTCTTTATAAGAAGAGGAAATTTGGACTCAGACATGTACAGAGGTAAGATAAAGTAAAAACACAAGGAAAAGATGACTTTCTACAAGCCAAGGAGAGAGGCCTAGAACAGACCTTTCCTCATGGCCCTCAGAAGGAACCAACCCTGCCAACATCTTGATCTCATACTTCTAGCCTCCAGAACTGTGAAAAAATAAATTTCTGCTAAGCTACTCCGTCTGTGGTGCTTTCTCATAGCAGCCCTAGCCAACTAATACACCACTTACTTATCGCCACTCACAAAACCCATTGGGAGAATCTGTGCTTTCCATCCATGAAACTCAGGGCTCTGTTAGGTTGAAGGCTGTGATTCCCAAAAGGGGACCACCTCCTCCTGGGAGTTGCATTGAATTATATAAGATACAGCTGCCACCTGGGCACTTTGGACTTCTTACCAGGCACACACGGGCAAGAATGAGCCACTGTCTTGACAGGAACAATTGACCATGGTCATCAGGAAGAAGTTTGGATGCTGTCACACAATGGGTATAGAACCTAGTACCAATCATGGTCCTGAGACCAACTGTAGTAACAGGGACTGTAGTTCATCCAACTGACCTCCCTCACCTGCCTCTTCTAAGTTTTCCCTCAGGAAGAGAGGCCCACTGACTCCAGTGATTCCCGGAAGACCTGTCCCCTAAATTTGTATGACGTGAATCCACACAGCGCGGTGGATAGACTGTGATAGACGTGGGAGTGTGCTAATCCAGAGCCCTCTCTGAGGAAAGACTTGTTGCCCGCTTGTGAGGAGTATAGTCACCAGATACACTCAACTGCAGAGAGCTGTTGTCCGAGGTGACACTTCCCACAATGAGGCCTGAGGGGGAGGGGCATCCTGCCTGCTGTTGGGCCACTCTGACAGGTAACTCTCTCCAGAGCACCCTGCCTGGTTAGCTGAGACTCTGCTGAGCCTGAACTGTAGTTCAAGTTCTTCCTCTCCTTAGTCTGATTTTCCCCCAATCCTTTCGTAAGCATTGACCCATAATAAACACCTTGCACCCTCCAGTTCGTTTAATGTCTCCTTCTACAGAACCCAATCTGTGACAGTGTGGGGAAGCTATGTCCTCTGAGGAACAGCTGAAATATTTGGGGATTTTCTGAAAAGAGCAAATTTCAAAATGACAGGAGAACTCTTTTTAAATATAGCAAGGCTTGTCATAATGTACGGTAGAATCTATTAAGCTTACTCTGGGTGGCTTCATGAGGCAAAACTAGGTAGGTCTAATGGGAGGGCATCACAGGCAGATAGATTTGGGCTCGATATAGAAAGATAACTTTCTAGCATTTCGAAGTGTATGAAAAATGAAATGGCCTGGACATGAAATCCTGCCCTAGAGAATGTGCAGTGGAAACTGAACGAGTCCTCATAGGGCGATGGTAGCAGTTTCTTGCACTTGTTAGGGGCACAGGCTGGATGACCTCTGAGCCTACTTGCAGACTCTCTGGGGTCATGATGTGGGGGTCAGCTTCTTTTATCTTTTCTTGGCACTTTCAAAAATTACAAAGGTAAATTACGCCATCTATAAATTTAAAACAATACAGAAGGGTATAAACTAAAATATGAAAGTCATCCATTTCTTCCACTCTCCCAAATCCACGGCCCGGAGGTGACCACTGAGGGTATTTGACGTGTGACACCCCCTCCCCAGACATTTACCTGATCCAGGCACTGCGCTATACTTTACATATATTTGCTGATTTAACCCTCACCCTCAGCAATAACCCTGTGAGGTAGGTACTAGCATCCCTGTTTTACAGATGAGGAAACTGATGCTCAGAGAATGTCACAAGGTTAGGACACATGATAGTGACAGACTCGGGGTCAAAACCAGCTCTTCTCTAACCATGGGCTCTTAACCATGACATTATACTACCAGAGATGAAATGGACAGGGGGGCAGAGATAAGCAAATATAACCACAACAATGATTTCTTAGTGAAGGACCACTGTTTCTGAAACTTTTCAATTGTCAATGGCCATACACAACACACTGTGAATCAAAAGCTTTATCATCTTCCAATGACTCATCAAGTTCTAGGAAGTCACCCAGAATTTCTGCCACCCTGACCCTTGGGGATCCCTTTCCAGCACCAGAAGCCTCTGGGGATCTACGCTGGTCACAAGTGCTTATGTTCAGCACTTGAGGATTCAGATTATTCGACAGCAGAGGATCTCAACCCTGGCTATACAGTAGAATCATCTGGGGAAATTTTACAAAATACCTAGGCTGGGCCTCACCCCAGAAATTCTGAATTAATTGGTCTAGGAGGGGGCTTGGACACTGAGATTTTTAAAAAGGCTCCTCTAAGGCCCTCAAACAGGGAAGCCACACTGAGGATAAACCAATAACGTGCATCTGGACAACCCTGGGAAAATAGGATTCATATAAAAAGTAGTACAGTGGCTGCCTTCCTCTACTAGGGTTACAGACTAGCCTGTGGCACTCACGGTCGTATTAAGACTCCTTGCTGTCTCTCCCAAGAGATGAATGCCTGACCAGGGGGCTCAGAATCCAAGATTAAGCCTGACCTGAGGGAGGCAGCATTTTAAAGGACCAAGGTCTGCCCCTTTGGTGACTCAGGGATAAATCACATTTGCATAGGAACTCACCCTGAGCCGGATCTTAACAGTTCTTTGTTTACCGCTGTATCTCCAGCACCAAAACAATGCCAAGTACATAGCTGGTGCTTATTAAATACTGAATGAATGAATGAATGAATGAATGGACTTCTGTAACCAGCCCCTACTTCACAGCACTTTTTTTCAGGTCTGAGCTACTCCCGACCACTCTCCTCACAACCCCAAGGCCACAGCTTAGAGCAGGGTTCTGAGATTTTGATCCCAGGCCAACAGTATCAGCATCACTTGGGAACGTGTTAGAAATGCAAATCTGTGAGCTCCAACCCAGACTAGAAAGTCAGGGAATGGGCCCCACTCATCTGTGTTTTACCAAGTCCTCCAGACAATTAGAGTGCACCCTGAAGTTTGAGAACCACT
Organism: Hippopotamus amphibius kiboko; assembly: GCF_030028045.1. Taxonomy (NCBI): domain Eukaryota; kingdom Metazoa; phylum Chordata; class Mammalia; order Artiodactyla; family Hippopotamidae; genus Hippopotamus; species Hippopotamus amphibius. The sequence goes on along the minus strand of NC_080203.1, from coordinate 14,688,095 downwards.
GCTAGAGAAGAGGTTCCAACTCTTTGGGACGTGACACAAGGCCCTTCATCCTCTGATCCCAACTTCCCTTTCCAGCCTCTGCCCCCTTGACTTTCCTCTAGGCATTTAGAGCACTAGATACACTAAACATCTCCCTCTCTCCAAAACACAGCATGTTACTCCTATCAAACACTGACTCATTCTTCTAGAGCCCACCCATCTCTCTTTCTTGGTATTTTCTTCCCTGTTTCTTCATTCTTCTATTCATCTGATCACTACTTCAGTCAGCCGGCAAGCATGAAGCCTATAGTTGCTGGGTGCTAGGGATCTAAACATAAAGAAGTTTGCTGTCTAGCGGGTGTCAACTCAAAGAAAAACAAACAACATCAGGGTTGTGAGTTTGGGACTTCCCTTAACAGCGGTTAAGAATCCGCCTGCCAACACAGGGGACATGGGTTCGATCCCTGGTCCGGGAAGATCTCACATGCCGTGGAGCAACTAAGCTCGTGTGCCACAACTACTGAGCCTGTGCTCTAGAGCCCGTGAGCCACAACTACTGAGTCCATGTGCTGCAAATACTGAAGCCCGCGCGCCTAGAGCCTGTGCTCCGCAACAAGAGAAGCCACCGCAATGAGAAGCCCTCACACCACAACGAAGAGTAGCCCCTGCTTGCCACAACTAAAGAAAGTCCACATGCAGCAATGAAGACCCAATGCAGCCAAAAATAAATTAAATAAGTAAATTAATTACTTAATTAAATTAAGGGGGAAAAAAAGTTGTGAGTTCAAGTTTTATTCAGGCTTTTATTGAGGACTATAGCCTGGGATACAGCCTCTCAGTAGCTCTGAGAGAACTGCTCTGAAGAGGTAGGCAAGAAGCCAGTTTATATGATTTTTGGCTAGGAAGTACATGCAGTCGAGCATATGTTCTTGGTAAAAGATTATTGCTATTCACAAAGAACAGATATCTCAAGTTAATGGTTTTAGTGCTTTTCTATGTATGGGAAGATGCAAGAATCTGGGGTCCTTAAAATTCTTCTTGAGATAAATACATCTATCTGTGAGGTCTGTTTGTCCAAAGCACAGAGTGTCTTGTCCTGTTTTTCATCCTGAATTTGTCTTCTCAGGGCACACTGTCGCTCAGTGACTGCCGGGGCTGGAACTAATCCTTGTAGAACTGGGTGATGAGAAACACTCTGTTTTTCTTTGCTTACATGGAAGAGACTGAAATACAAATGAAAGGTTAAAACACAATGTGGGGACTTCCCTGGTGGTCCAGTGGCTAACACTCTGCATTCCCAATGCAGGGGGCCTGGGTTCAATCCCTGGTCAGGGAACTAGATCCCACATGCCGCAACTAAGAACCTGTATGCCGCAACTAAGAGTTCACATGTCACAGTGAAGATCCAGAGTGCTGCAACTAAGACCCAGCACAGCCAAATAAATAAATAAATGTTGCTTTAAAAAAAAAACACACACACACAATACGCTAAGTGATATAATAATCACAGGGTCCTATGTGAGTTGAAGTAGAGTTGAAACATCCCAAACTCTGCCTGGATGTGAGGAGAGTGGTGGTCTGGAAGTCTCACTTATGAGGTGACATCAACAGAGTCCTAAAGTACCATAATAAATATTCCAGGATCCAACATATAGTATGGTGACTATAGTTAACAATATTGTATTAAATACTTGAAAGTTGATAGGAGAGTAGATCTTAATAGTTCTCAACTCCCCCATCCTGAAAAATTGGTAACTTATATGAGCAATGGATATATTAACTGACCCTACTGTGGTAATCATTTTTCAATACATATGTATACCAAATCATTCCATTATATGGTGCTATATGTTAATTCTATCTCAATAAAACTGGAAAATAAAGGAAAAAGAAATATTCCAAAGGCACAGCAAGTTTTTCCAGACTTTCCTTATACAACTTCAGTGGTTCCCTCACAAAAGCTCACCATTCCTTGACCTGCTGCTTTCTAGATACCATACCTGGTGGGCCGGCTCCTGCCTCAGGCCCTGGATCTGCCCCTCCAAACTGCTCTGGGGTTCATCTCTGGTCTCTCACTCCACTGTCTTCCTGATACGGCCCTTCTACTGAGGCCTAGAGTTGTAAATACTCATGCCCCTGTTTTCCTACTGGAAAAAGCTCTAATAGACCCTCAGCCAGGCCGGACACCAAGCTACAGTCTTATTTATTAGCACACTGCATTGCAACTTGGAAGGCAATGAGAGAGCTGCAATCTGGAAACACAAAAAAATAACTTTCATCTCTTTAAAGCTAAACGGCCCATTTGGGATTGAATCTATGACCTTGGCCTCATCAGTGCCAGGCTCTAGCCAACTAAGAGCTGACTGGCCCAGTGTGGGTTTGCAATATAATATCCTCAAGGCACTTCTATATTAGAGATAAGACAGCCCTTTGTAAAATGGATGGTGTCAAGAACTCCTTGGTAGCCATGTTGTGTATAATAAAACAAGGAATATGTGCATTCTCTTCTCTCAAGCCACTTGAAATCTGCCAGAAGGAAATATTTTAGAAACTGTTCCATGGGCACTTGTTCAAGAGCAATACGATCAAGCTGAGTAGAGGCACTGAACACCTCAGGAGTCCAGAGCGTCTATTTCCTGCTCACTTAATCTCTGGCTTTTTAATAGAAAGAATGTCTTATAATCATCGATGTAATGATTTGCAACTTAAAAGCATCTTACTTTTCTAATTTCGGAGAACTAAAGCTATTTCAGGAAGGAGTGATTTTTAAGTATTCCTAGACTTGAACCAACTAAAAATAACCAGTGAAAATAAACACAAAATTGAAAGTCGAAATGTGGTTTACCTTCTGTTGCTACACAACTAGGATCGAAATACAGCAGCTCACCTCCCCCTCTGCCTTACTGAAGTAGACATTAGTTCCTATAAACTCTGTCAGCAAGCAAGCGGAGTGGGAAATATCTGCTAGTGTGATGGGTGGAAAGCCCTGGAAGGATCCCATTTGTCCCCTGCCCCTAAGTACTCCCCAATTACCATACCATTTCTGGTTTCTAGCTTCATTCTTCTGAGTCCCATAAAGCTCTTCAGCCTTCTAGAGCCCTCTATGAAACAAACATGAGAAACCCTGGAAAGCATCAAAGCATGAACCCTTCCATTTATCGTGCACCAGAGGGGGTAAATGAGGCTCACAAGAGATTTGCTGGCATGGTATTCTGGGGAGGAGCTGCTGAGAAGAGAGGCAGGATACTGCCAAAGGCATGACCAGTGGACTGGCCTGGGTGTGGCTGAGTCAGAAATGAGACTGCATAAAAGACTTCATGGATCCTACTGGTGTTTGCCATTTCCAGAGGGGACCCCTTTCCTTCAGCAGCCTTGGAGTCCAAATTTGCAGGCTAGGTCATGACAACTCCATAAATATTAAACCGAAAGTTTTGGCCCTATGCCAACCCCGTGGGCAGCCCAGATCCATTGGCCTTTTTCAGACCCTCTGGGTGGCTCCTCTGTGCCGACCTCAAGCAGCCCCCTCTTCTGGGCTGGGTGGTAAGGTCACAACTTGGCGTCCATATGGATTCGGCTAAATTCTGCCCAGATTCCACGAAGGAGATGCATATCCGGAAAGGGCTAAAAGAGAGCTGCAAGATTTTGCTCACAAAATCAGGATCTATTTCTTCATGCTTGAAATCCCAAGCTTTTCTCTCCTTATTCGACAAAAATAGTAACTGGGTCAAATATAGAAAATTCACCACCTCTCCCTTTTATTTACTTCTCCATCTGTGTACAGGCTTCATCAATGATGACAGCGGGAATTGGCTTGGCTTTGGAGCTCTGGTTGGTTAGCTATTTGATGTGAGGAAGCAGCTGGGAGAACACACACACACACACACACACACACACGTGCACTGTATGCGCAACGTTCCTGGGTCCTGCTCCAGGCCCCCCCTGCCACCCCGCCCAGGCCACTGACCTCTTCCCCACTCACCAGGTGAGAGGTTGCTCTGGGAGCTGGTTACAGGACCCTTAGCTCAATACCAAAAAAGCAAATAACCCAATCCACAAATGGGCAGAAGACCTAAATAGACATTTCTCCAAAGAAGACATACAGATGGCCAACAAACACATGAAAAGATGCTCCACATCACTCATCATCAGAGAAATGCAAGTCAAAGCCACAATGAGGTATCACCTCATACCAATCAGAATGGCATCATCACAAAGTCTGGAAACCACAAATGTTGGAGAGGGTGTGGAGAAAAGGGAACTCTCCTGCACTGTTGGTGGGACTGTACGTTGGTACAGCCACTATGGAAAACAATTTGGAGGTTCCTTAAAAAACTACAAATAGAACTACCATATGATCCAGTAATCCCACTCCTGGGCATATACCCAAAGAAAACCATAATCCCAAAAGAAACTTGTACCATAATGTTTATTGCAGCACTATTTACAATAGCCAGGACTTGGAAGCAACCTAAATGCCCATCAACAAATGAATGGATACAGAAGATGTGGCATATATATACAATGGAATATTACTCAGCTCTAAAAAGGGATGAGATGGAGCTATATGTAATGAGGTGGATAGAACTACAATCTGTCATACACAGTGAAGTAAGTCAGAAAGAGAAGGACAAATACTGTATGCTAACTCACATATACGGAATCTAAAAATGGTACTGATGAACTCAGTGACAAGAACAAGGATGCAGATACAGAGAATGGACTGGAGAACTCAAGGTATGGGAGGGGGCGGGGGGTGAAGGGGAAACTGAGACGAAGCGAGAGAGTAGCACAGACATATATATACTACCAACTGTAAAATAGTCAGTGGGAAGTTGTTGTATAACAAAGGGAGTCCAACTCGAGGATGGAGGATGCCTTGGAGGACTGGGGCAGGGAGGGTGGGGGGGACTCGAGGGGGGGGAGTCACGGAAGGGAGGGAATACGGGGATATGTGTATAAAAACAGATGATTGAACCTGGTGTACCCCCCAAAAAATAAAAAAAAATAAAAAAATAAATTAAAAAAAAAAAAAAAAAAAGAGATGCCTTCCCTGACTTGCTTTTTTTTAAACAAAAAATCATACAGGAAAGGTATTTTAATAATACCTGTTGTATATTTTTTCTAAATAACAAAAGTAATAAACACCCACTGTACATCACTTGGGGAACACAAAGTAAAAAAAAAAAAAAACTAAAAAGACGTCATCTATTTTCCAACTATTACAAATTAACACAAATAATTTTGTTTATGTTTTTCTGGGTTTTTCTGTGAGTACCTATGAAAACAAAGAAAATTACTAGTGATTTTCAATCTCCCCACCCTTTCCAGTTTTTTTCTAAGCAAGGCAGATGTTGAGGAAAACTCACTGAATCACTCCTCACATCTCCTGTACTCAACAAAGCAAAGTTAAACACCCAGATGTGGCCTACCTTGTTCTGCCTAAGAAGGAACTAGAGCTTTGCTGTCCAATATGATGGCCCTTGGCCACATATGGGTAATTTAATTTAAATTTCTTACAATCAAATAAAATTTAAAATATATTTCCCTCAGTTACACTAGCCATATTTCAGATGCTTAATAGCCACAGGTGGTTAATGTAAATCAATTATAATTAAATAAAAATAAAACCATATTTTCTCAGTTGTATCAGTCACACTGTAAGTGCTCACTAGCCACATGTGGCTAGTGACCGCCATATTGGGCAGAGAAGTTTGTAGAACATTTCAATCATTGCAGAAAATTCTGTTGGATAATGCTTGACTAGGGAATCATGGAAGGCTGCATGGTGGTGGCAGTGGTCATGGTGATGGTAGAGGAGCAAGAAGAAGAGGAGGAGATGTTGGCAATAGAAAGGCGGAGAGTCCCTAAAGGGGGTTGAGAGAAAGGGAAGGGAGAAAGTGGCTGCAAAAGGACATCAAACTTTGGCAAGAGAGAAATGTTTGAAGGGAAAATGATTTAGAAGGTTTTGCTGTTTGATATATGAAATAACTCTATCCCTACTCCATCTTCTCATGAAATCATCAATAAAACTCACAGCACTTCTCTATTTTTAGACTTGGATTTGTAGGTGTTTGTATTTTAATGTGATCTATGTCACTGACCTCCAATTGGACACCTGGTGGAAACAACACAGGCCTACATTTGGGTTATGTATGATATACGTGAGTACATATAAAATACACAAAATGAGATTTTAACGGAACATATTGCATTGCCCCTTGATTTTTCTCCTTTGCACTGATAACAAACATTTCTTGTGTTTATTCTTTACACAGGCTCAAAATATATACGTCATTCAATGCACACAAATACACATGCATTCCTTCAGGCAGTATTTCTACAAGTCAAATATACTGAATTAGAAGATATGCACATTTTTAAAGCATCCACCACATACAAATACATTTATCATAATTGGTAGCAGTGATGTATGCCCATTCCCATTTCCTCATGCCCTCCCCAAACTTACATATTTTTATTCTTTTTTATTTTTGATGTTTTCAGGAGCAAAAATGTAGTATTTATTTTCATTAGAAGTGCAGAAAGAACAAAGCCAACGCTGATAGTTTAATATAATCTTTTGCTTCTCAAAGCATAGTGGAAACCCTCTCCATGAAACTCAGAAGAGGCACCTCAAACTAATAATTGAACTGGAACAAATCTCTTCTGACTCTCATCTCCAAATTACGTGATGCCTCTATGAGAATACTTAGCAATCTGCTTGCACTTGACATATTTATTTATTTACTTTAAATAAATATTTAAATTTAAAATATTTATTTATTTCATGAGGGAGAGTCGATTTCTACAGCCAGAGTGCGGATAATTTTGGATTCACTCATGTATTTCAGGCTGTGTTGGGTCTTGGTTGCAGTACGCAGGATCTTTGTTGCAGCATGAGGGATCATCCACTGTGGTGCACAGGCTCCTTGTGGCGGTGTGCAGGCTTCTTTCTAGCTGTGGTGTGCGGGCTCCATAGCACCTGGGCTCAGTAGTTGCAGCACGTGGGCTCCCTAGTTGTGGTCTGTGTGCTCAGTAGTTTTGGCACACAGGCTTAGTTGTCCCGTGGCATGTGGGATCTTAGTTCCCCAACCAGGGATTGAAGGCGGATTCGTAACCGCTGGACCACCAGGGAATTCTCCTAACATATTTACATACATCTCCACTGACCCTCACAGGACCAGGCCAATATTTCATTTCCCTATAAAATACCTGTAGGACAGCACAATGTTTCACAAAGAGAGTGAATGATGGATATAGCAAGTTGAATCAAGGAACTTTTGCACTTCCTTGAAACCTTAAGCTCCTGGTGGGGAAACATGGTGCTGAGGGTATTAGAAAAACTGGACCTGAGTCCTGGCTCTGCTCTGTACTACCTGTCTTTGAGCCTCAGCTTCCCCATTTTTATAAAATGAGGAGGTTGGCCCAGAGGATATTTCTGGTCCATTCCAGATCTAACACAATTCTATTCCTGAGTGGCCCTGAGTGTTTGCAGGGACTGGGGTGGGATGGGATGAGAGATGTTGCATCTTCATGTGAGCGTGTGCACATGAGAGTGTGTGCAGGGAGAGGGAGGGCATGATTAATAGATGCTCTCTCCTCTCTGCTGGGAGTCCTTAGAGATAAGGGAAAAGGAGAAGAGGCAGCAACAGGTTTGAACACCAATTAGATAAGGCTCCAAGATATACAAGCCCATTCTAATAAATTATTTTGGGATGCCTGCTCTGGGCCATTGGGGAAAAAGTTCCCACGATGCTTTGTGAAGCTGAAGGTCAGCTTAAAGTGCCAATGTTTGTACTGCTCTTTCCCTACCGAAGTAGCAACTAAAAAAAAGTCTGGGTAGCTTAGTTCTTGATTAAAAGCAGCAAGAGAATTTCCAACATAAGTTAGTAGCCCCCTGAGGCTGACATTGAATGGGTCGATTATTAAGAGGCTCTATTCTAATTACCACTTCAGAAAAAGCTTTATGCCACAGACAATACTACATTGGTGGAATGTCTTGATGCCATGGCCTCAAGAATAAATGACTGCCTGGCTTGTATCTGGAGATTTTGTGTGGTAATATGGGTTTGCAGACGGGCATGTCTATCCTAATAAGGAGACAAGTATCCAACATTCCAGTCACAGAGAAGACGGCTTTTTTAGGCACAAGCATGAAGCCACAATCGTCCTATGTTACTGTCAGCCTGAGGGAGTCTGCTCCTCTGCCTTGATTTGTCACATTTGAGGTCATTTGAATCATGGAGCCTTTCTACAGATTTACTGTGAAGAATCACAAGCTGCAGAATTTGAAAACACCAAGAACACTGGAAACAAAGGACACCGTTCATATTGACGGGTTAACTGATGTCCCAAGAGCAAAAAAGATTTTCACAAGGTCACAAAAGTGGGAAAGTGGCAGAACCAGGATAAAAAGCCAAGTAGCCTACTCCCAGTTCAGTAGTACATACTGAGCTCCTGTCTCTTTCATGCAACCAATATTGACTACCCTCTGTGTACCAGGCACAGTGCTAGGTGTTGCAGATACATCTGGGAACAAGGCAGATCTGTCTTCCTGGAAGCTTCCTAGGATGGCTGCTTCCTGACTGACTATAAACCACTTGTCAGAGCGCCAAACCACATCTGAGGTCCACCTGCACTAGCACCAAAATCATCAGTGTTCTCTTACTGTCAAGAGTCCAAAGGACCTCATTTTGGTCATTGAGCGACTTCCAGATACCCCTTTATTTGTACATCATCCAATGTATAAAGGACTGGGAGCCATTTTATTCCTCTATGTTGAGAAATTTTTTAAAAAAATGCTCTCTCTTCTCTATCAATTGTATTATGGAAACACAAAAACAGAAGTAGCATTCTGTCAAGGGCATCAGTGCCAATCATGGATTTCACCGAATTCACAGTGCCTTTGAGGCCACATTTTCATTAGTTTAGAAATGTTTAATATTTGTATCAAGAGGAAAAATACAAATCAAAAACATATTCCATCAAGTCAGGCAGCTACAAGTGACTGAGCCAGGACCAGAAACCCAGGCCTGTTTGACTCCACAGAGACCAGATGAGAAATAATTTTCATAATTTCTGGAACTTGGGCAATGGCTGTGGGAAGAAGATGAACAGACATTTCCAAGACAGAATCAGCAGGACTAATGGATTTACAATAACTTAATAGTCAGGCGTCCCACAGATATTTACTGAGCCCTTGCTATGCCCCAAGCTTGTGCAAGGGGATGAACGAGGACTGAAGAACCAGATAGACACAGCCTGACTCTCAGAGTTTAAAACCAGTAACAGCCTATCTTAGGAACTCAACAAGGCTGACGTTCTATACCTCTGCCTTTGGGCTCCATATCATCTAGTTCACTACTTGTCTTAAGTGAGATGACTGCAATTAGAGTCACCAGGGTCCAGGGGAAATAAATCGCTATTTCGTTTTGCCTTCGGAGCTGATTCTGAAAGTAGCCCATATGACCTCAATTACAGATCAGATTTTCTTATTTCTGCCTACATTATGGAATGTTCTCAGAAAGCTAAGGAGAAAAGGAAGACCACAGCTTCCTGCCACCTTGAGAGTAACCCCCTACTCTGTGTATAACCCCCCCAAACTTACTCCTAGCCCCAACCACCTTCCTGAGTTCTAGTTCTAAATGTCCAGCTTTCTGCTTCACATCTTCACCTCTTTCTTATGTCGTGCACCTTGGTTCTGTGAGTGACAAAGCGCCATCCTCCCAGTCATCCAGGCCCTAAGACTCGTCTTTGATACGTCCCTTCTCCTTGCTCCCCACCTCTAATTAATTGTCACGTCTTCTCTACTATACCTTCAGAGTATCTCTCCCATCTGTTCCCTCTTCTCCATCTCCAACATCTGAAGGGACTGATGGCTAATTTTATATGTCAACTGACTGGGTTAAGGGATGCCCAGATAGCTGATAAAACATTATTTCTGGGCACGTCTGTGTTTTTGGAAGAGATTAGCATTTTAATCAGTAGACTAAAGAAGACTGCTCTCATTAATACGGGTGGGCACCATCCACTCTGTTGAGGGCCTGAATAGAAAAAAAAGGCAGAGGAAGGGCAAATTTGTTCTCTCTGATCTGGGACATCTATCTTCTATTGCCTCTGCACATCTGCACTCCTGATTCTCGGACCTTTGGACTTGGACTTCAACTTACATCATTAGCTCTCCCAGTTCCCAGGCCTTCAGACCAGGACTGAATCACACCAATGGCTTTCCTGGTTCTCCAGCTTGCAGACAGCAGTTTGAGGGACTTCTTGGCCTCTAAAATCACATGAGCCAATTCCTATTATCTATCTATCTATCATCTATCTACCTATCTAATCCTGATTAATACAGAGACTGAGATTCAAGACAGGGCAAGTGACCTGCCCAAGAGCACAATGATCTGTACAGCAGAGCTGGCATTATATAGAGTCCGTATATGTCTGACATCAAAGTACATATTCAGGCACTATGGCAGATAAGACCCTTATTAACTCTCACTTGTCCAACTTCAATGCCTTACTGAAGTTTCCCTTCAGCCTTTACTACAAAAAGTTTTCAGGTTAATCTTGCTAAAGCACAGTTTTTACTAAAAGCTTTTACATTGATCTCTAAATCTGATCAGTTTTTCACTGTTCGGCATATCCCAGGAATGAAAACAAGATCAAAATGGCTTAACCAGAGTAAGTGCAAGAATATATTTTCATCATCTTGATATCTATCTTCTTGTGCCTGGAATAGCGTTCAACTCATAAAAGGCACACCTGTAATTTTACTTCTGTGCCACACCGCTTAATTCATGATTTGTCTCTAGTTCACAGATGTGCCTTATCTCCTCAACTTGCATGTAAACTCTTTGAGGTCAGGTGCCATGGTATATATGTCTTTTTATCTATCTCCCACAGTGTCTGTGGAGAAAAAGAAATATTTAAATACTGAGGAAAGAGGTGTTAAGTAATGTGCAAAAGAGCTGCTTTTTTCTTCCACCTGTCCTGAAGCCTTCTTGTATACAGAACAGACCAATGCTGCCCAAAACTTTCCAGCTGGCAAATTTGCACATGCTTATTTATTTTCCTACACTCAGCATTCTGCTTGTTCCCACTTACCCCAACATTCACCCCATTCTTACCTGTATCCACTGCCTTGTACATTACTTATATTAAAAGAAGTTCAATGTTATTTTCTTGGAGGCAAGCACTACATCTCACTCATCTTGGTGTTCGCTCTCCCCCACAGCACCCAGTGCGTTACCTTTGGCACATACTAGGTGAACAATCAATATTTTTAAAATAAAAAATAACAACAGTGACAGGTTAATAGCAGATACTATACCACAAGCCATGGACCTTCAGTTTGTGCTGGTTTGCCCTTCTTCTAAATGCATCGTATCCCACTTCCCAAAATCAGTCCCTCTACCATCTTCCTTATCTCTGTCTTTGGCATCAAGGAATCTTCCAGTCTCCTGGGCTGAATACTTTAGAAGTATCTTTGATGAAAGTAAGATGTACATGGCAATACATCAAAGCTAAACTGTTCAGCAGACATTTGGAAACCAAGGCAGAGGTGGAAGGGCTACTTTTAGAGAGAAGCAAGGGTCCTACTCTTTCTTTGAGGCTGGAGAGAATAAAAAAATATGTATAGAGACAGCAATGAGTTGAGGTGGGGATAAGAGGACATACAAGGGACTCAGTCTTAGCAAAGTAGGAGAGGTCATTTGCTAAGGCAGTGGGTGGGTAGAGCTTGAGAAGAGTAGAGATCTGGAATAACTGGTGTCAGGAACTCCCTCAGGTATTGACAAGATTGAGCTTCTGCATCAAGGATCCTGAGTCAACATGACAGCCTTAAATAAAAGTCCCATTGTTTGTAGTTTTTGAAAAATGACTGTAGAGGCTGACTAAATTAAAAATTCATCCCACACGATTTATGGCTATAAAATGGATGTTCTTTGAGTAGAGTGGCCCACTTATACAGATGCCATTTATAGCTCAGTTGGGACACATTTCCTCTTTAAAAAAACCATAATTCTAGACACAGTATGAGATGATTCTCCTTTGCAGTTCTTCCACTGCAATATCCCATAGGATGGGACAGAAAGTCAATTTCTAATTATTAGTCTTTTTTATCATTATGATAATATTAACTTTACTTGAAGAAATATGCCCATAACCCATATTTTTGTTCTTCTAAGCTCTTTCAACCTAAAGGTTTATGTAGGTCATTTTTCTAACCTTACTTTATTTTATTTTATTTTATTTTTTTAATTTATTTATTTTTTTTTTCGGGGGTACACCAGGTTCAATCATCTGTTTTTATACACATATCCCCACATTCCCTCCCCTCCCTGGCTCCCCCCCCTCGAGTCCCCCCCACCCTCCCTGCCCCAGTCCTCCAAGGCATCTTCCATCCTCGAGTTGGACTCCCTTTGTTATACAACAACTTCCCACTGACTATTTTACAGTTGGTAATATATATATGTCTGTGCTACTCTCTCACTTCGTCTCAGTTTCCCCTTCACCCCCCGCCCCCTCCCATACCTTGAGTCCTCCAGTCCATTCTCTGCATCTGCGTCCTTGTTCTTGTCACTGAGTTCATCAGTACCATTTTTAGATTCCGTATATGTGAGTTAGCATACAATATTTGTCCTTCTCTTTCTGACTTACTTCACTATGTATGACAGATTGTAGTTCTATCCACCTCATTACATATAGCTCCATCTCATCCCTTTTTATAGCTGAGTAATATTCCATTGTATATATATGCCACATCTTCTGTATCCATTCATTTGTTGATGGGCATTTAGGTTGCTTCCATGTCCTGGCTATTGTAAATAGTGCTGCAATAAACATTATGGTACAAGTTTCTTTTGGGATTATGGTTTTCTTTGGGTATATGCCCAGGAGTGGGATTACTGGATCATATGGTAGTTCTATTTGTAGTTTTTTAAGGAACCTCCAAATTGTTTTCCATAGTGGCTGTACCAACTTACAGTCCCACCCACAGTGCAGGAGAGTTCCCTTTGCTCCACACCCTCTCCAGCATTTGTGGTTTCCAGATTTTGTGATGAGGGCCATTCTGATTGGTGTGAGGTGATCCCTCATTGTGGCTTTGACTTGCATTTCTCTGATGATGAGTGATGTTGAGCATCTTTTCATGTGTTTGTTGGCCATCTGTATGTCTTCTTTGGAGAAATGTCTATTTAGGTCTTCTGCCCATTTGTGGATTGGGTTATTTGCTTTTTTGGTATGAAGCTGCATGAGCTGCTTGTATATTTTGGAGGTTAATCCTTTGTCCGTTGTTTCATAGGCAATTATTTTTTCCCATTCTGAGGGTTGCCTTTTAGTCTTGTTTATGGTTTCTTTTGCTGTGCAAAAGCTTTTAAGTTTCATGAGGTCCCATTCATTTATTCTTGATTTTATTTCCATGATTCTAGGAGGTGGGTCCAAAAGGATGTTGCTTTGATGGATGTCATAGAGTGTTCTGCCTATGTTTTCCTCTAGGAGTTTTATAGTGTCTGGCCTTACATGTAGGTCTTTAATCCATTTGGAGTTTCTTTTTGTGTATGGTGTTAGGAAGTGTTCTAATTTCATTCTTTTACATGTTGCTGTCCAATTTTCCCAGCACCACTTATTGAAGAGGCTGTCTTTTTTCCATTGTATACTCGTGCCTCCTTTGTCAAAGATAAGGTGCCCATATGTGTTTGGGCTTACTTCTGAGTTCTCTATTCTATTCCATTGATCATCCTTTCTATTTTTGTGCCAGTACCATACTGTCTTGATCACTATGGCCTTGTAGTATAGTTTGAAGTCAGGAAGCCTGATTCCACCAACTCCATTTTTCCTTCTCAAGATTGCTTTGGCTATTCGGGGTCTTTTGCGTTTCCATACAAATCGTAAGATTTCTTGCTCTAGTTCTGTGAAGAATGCCATTGGTAATTTGATCGGGATTGCATTGAATCTGTAAATTGCTTTGGGTAGTACAGTCATTTTCACGATGTTGATTCTTCCAATCCAGGAACATGGTATGTCCCTCCATCTGTTTGTGTCGTCTTTGATTTCTTTCATCAATGTCTTAAAGTTTTCTGCATACAGATCTTTTGCCTCCTTAGGCAGGTTTATTCCTAGGTATTTTATTCTTTTGGTTGCAATGGTGAATGGGAGAGTTTCCTTAATTTCTCTTTCTGCTCTTCCGTTGTTAGTGTATAAGAATGCAAGAGATTTCTGTGCATTAATTTTGTATCCTGCTACATTACTAAACTCATCAATGAGTGCTAGCAGTTTTCTGGTAGAGTCTTTAGGGTTTTCTATATATAATATCATGTCATCTGCAAAGAGTGACAATTTTGCTTCTTCTTTTCCAATTTGGTTTCCTTTTATTTCTTTTTCTTCTCTGATTGCTGTGGCTAACACTTCCAAAACTATGTTGAATAACAGTGGTGAGAGTGGACACCCTTGTCTTGTTCCTGTTCTTAGAGGGAATTCTTCCAGTTTTTCTCCATTGAGAACGATGTTGGCTTTTGGTTTTTCATATATGGCTTTTATTATGTTGAGGTAATTTCCTTCCATGCCCATTTTCTGGAGAGCTTTTATCATAAATGGATGTTGAACTTTGTCAAAAGCTTTTTCTGCATCTATTGAAATGATCATATGGTTTTTATCCTTCAATTTGTTGATATGATGTATCACATTGATTGATTTGCGTATATTGAAGAATCCTTGCATCCCAGGGATAAACCCCACTTGATCATGGTGGATGATTTTTTTAATGTGCTGTTGCAGTCTGTTAGCTAGTATTTTGCTGAGGATTTTTGCATCTATGTTCATCAGTGATATTGGTCTGTAGTTTTCTTTTTTTGTGACATCTTTGCCTGGTTTTGGTATCAGGGTGATGGTAGCCTCGTAGAATGAGTTTGGGAGTGCTCCGCCTTCTGTAATATTTTGGAAGAGTTTGAGAAGGATAGGTGTTAACTCTTCTCGAAATGTTTGATAGAATTTGCCTGTGAATCCATCTGGTCCTGGGCTTTTGTGTGTTGGGAGATTTTTAATCACTGCCTCAATTTCTGTACTTGTGATTGGTCTGTTCATGGTTTCTATTTCTTCTTGGTTCAGTCTTGGAAGATTGTATTTTTCTAAGAATGTATCCATTTCTTCCAGGTTATCCAATTGATTGGCATATAGTTGCTTGTAGTAGTCTCTCATGATGTTTTGTATTTCTGAGGTGTCCGTTGTGACTTCTCCTTTTTCATTTCTAATTCTGTTGATTTGCATCTTCTCCCTTTTTTTCTTGATGAGTCTGGCTAATGGTTTATCAATTTTGTTTATCTTCTCAAAGAACCAGCTTTTAGTTTTATTTATTTTTCTTATGGTTTCTTTCCTTTCTTTTTCATTTATTTCTGCTCTGATCTTTATGATTTCTTTCCTTCTGCTCACTTTGGGGTTTCTTTGTTCTTCTTTCTCTAGTTGTTTTAGGTGTAAGGTTAGGTTGTTTATTCGATCATTTTCTTGTTTCTTAAGGTAGGACTGTATTGCTATAAACTTCCCTCTTAGAACTGCTTTTGCTGCATCCCATAGGTTTTGGGTTGTTGTGTTTTCATTGTCATTTGTTTCTAGATATTTTTTGATTTCCTCTTTGATTTCTGTAGTGATTCCTTGGTTGTTTAAGAGTGAATTGTTTAGCCTCCATGTGTTTGTATTTTTTGCAGTTTTTTTCCTGTAATTGATATCTAGTCTCATGGCGTTGTGGTCTGAGAAGATGCTTGATGTGATTTCAATTTTCTTGAATTTGCTGAGGTTTGATTTGTGACCCAAGATGTGATCTATCCTGGAAAATGATCCGTGTGCACTTGAGAAGAAAGTGTAGTCTGTCGTTTTTGGATGGAATGTCCTATAAATATCAATTAAGTCGAGATGGTCTAATGTGTCATTTAAAGCTTGTGTGTCTTTATTTTCTGTTTGGATGATCTGTCCATTGATGTAAGTGGGATGTTCAAGTCTCCCACTATTATTGTGTTACTGTCGATGTCCCCTTTTATAGCTGTTAGCATTTGCCTTATGTATTGAGGTGCTCCTATATTGGGGGCATAGATATTTACCATTGTGATATGTTCTTCTTGGATGGATCCCTTGATCATTATGTAGTGTCCTTCCTTGTCTCTTTTAATAGTCTTTACTTTCAAGTCTAATTTGTCTGATATGAGTATTGCTACTCCAGCTTTCTTTTGACTTCCATTTGCATGGAATATCTTTTTCCATCCCTTCACTTTCAGTCTATATGTATCCCTTGGTCTGAAGTGGGTTTCTTGTAGGCAGCATATAGAAGGGTCTTGTTTTTGTATCCATTCAGCCAGTCTGTGTCTTTTGGTTGGAGCATTTAATCCATTTACATTTAAGGTGATTATTGACATGTGTGTTCCAATTACCATTTTCTTAATTGTTTTGGGTTTGTATTTGTAGGTGTTTTCCTTTTCTTGGGTTTCCTACTTAGAGAAGTTCCTTTAGCACTTGTTGTAAGGCTGGTTTGGTGGTGCTGAATTCTCTTCACTTTTGCTTGTCTGGAAAGCTTTTGATTTCTCCCTCAAATCTGAATGAGATTCTTGCTGGGTAGAGTATTCTTGGCTGTAGGTTTCTCTCTTTCAGGACTTTCAGTATATCCTGCCATTCCCTTCTGGCCTGCAGAGTTTCTGTAGAAAGGTCAGCTGTTATCCTTATGGGTTTTCCCTTATATGTTGTTTGTTGCTTTTCTCTTGCTGCTTTTAATATTTTTTCTTTGTGTTTAATTGTCGTTAGTTTGATTAATATGTGCCTTGGTGTATTTCTCCTTGGGTTTATTCTGTATGGGACTCTCTGTGCTTCTTGGACTTGGTTCATTATTTCCTTTCCCATGTTGGGGAAGTTTTCTACTAGAACCTCTTCAAATATTTTCTCAGACCCTTTCTTGTTTTCTTCTTCTTCTGGGATGCCTATAATTCGAATGTTGGTACGTTTAAGGTTATCACTGAGGTCTCTGAGACTGTCTTCTAGTCTTTTTATTTTTTTTTCTTTTTCCTGCTCTGTGGCAGTTATTTCCCCTATTCTATCTTCCAACTCACTTATTCGTTCTTCTGCCTCAGTCATTCTGCTGGTTAGAGCATCTAGAGTATTTTTAATTTCACTTATTTTGTTATCCATTGCTGTTTGTTTTTCTGAGTTCTTATGAACTGTTTCTTGTACTTTCTCTATTTTGTTATCGAGATTTTGTATCATTTTTACTATCATTACTCTAAATTCTTTTTCAGGCATTTTTCCTATTTCCTCCTCATTTATTTGGTCTTGTGGGTTTTTTTCCTGCTCCTTTGCCTGCATGGTGTTTCTTTGTTTCCTCATGGTTGTCCAAACTTTTGGGGTTGCTTGTCCTGGTGATAGAGGTGTTTATAGAAGACTGTCCAAGCCTCAGACTAATGTCCAAGTATTGGATTAAATGAGTATTAAGTCTAGGAAACACATACATGTATAAGACACAGAATTACTGAATCCGTTAGGACATAAGGCTCTAGAAAGACCTGACAGAACCCCAGTGTGCTATCAGATATTCAAAGAGAAACCCAGCAGAAATTGACAACTGAAACAGAACAAATCAGAGACAAAAGCAAAAGCAAACAAACAACAAATAACGCCCTACACATACAAACATCAATCCAGGGAGATTTTGTAAGCTAGGATCAAATATAGAAAAGAGCTGGAGTGCCACCAGAGAGAATGGAGATTCTCAGAATGTAATTAGACAATTGTACTAAGAACTAAGATAAAGACAAAAGCCTAATATTAAATACCAAGGCAGTGCGTCATCTGGAGAATAGAGCAAGGAGTCTGAGCAGACCGATAGTGTTGCTTATATGTACGTTAAGATAAAATAAACTTAAAAAGGCTGGAAGAAAGGGGAACAGAAGAGCGTAATGTGGTTGGAAATATGCAAATAAAAAGAAAGGAATAGAAGTGTATAAAAGATAAGGATGAAAGGAAAGTATGAGAGATATTTTGTCCGTACTACCAAAAACTTAGCTAGATATAGAAGTATATAAAAAGGCAAAAAAAAAAAAAAAAAAAAAGAATAAAAAATATCATTAAAAAATTATGTTATAAAACTTGTAGATCCCTTAGGGCTAAGATCGTATTTAATAAATAAATAAAAAATAAAAAAAAATTAAAAAAAAAAAAAAGAGCGAGAGAAAGAAAAAAAAAGTCCGGAACTGATCCCAGAATGGACCAGTTCAATAGGTATTGATACTACTATTTCTGTTTCCTTAGAGTCTCAGCTGTAAGTGTCCTTCTCCTTGCCTTGGGGTTTTTTTTGCGTTATTCTGTGACCAGCAGAGGTTCCTTTATTGTTCGTCTGTAAGCCTCGGTGTGTGGGGAGGGAGAGGGTACAATAGTTGCTCCTTCTCCTGGGAGTGAGTGAGCAGTGGCGCACTGTTGTTTCCGTCAGGCTTGGAGATGCCTGTTGCAGAGGGCACTGGTGGCTCAGGCGTACACAGAAAGTCTTAGAGTTCTGCCTCTCTCCGGGTTTTTTTCTTTTTGATGCTGGTTTTTTTTTTCTCTAGGCAGCCTCCCTGCTGCTGGCGTTGCAAAGGGTTTTAATCTAGCCCCGCCCGAGTGCCTGAGGGTGCTTGTTATCCCTGAGCGCCTTAGATGGCCCGCAGGGCGTCTCTCCACTGCCTGTTGCAGAGGCACGGAAAGAGAGAGAGAGAGGTTACGCGCGCGGCTCCTCCCCTCCGCCCATTAGCCTGCAGCCTCCAGCCGCCATCATGGCCGGGCAGCTCTCAGGGACGGGCACTCCTCTCCGCAGACCTCCCCCCTCCTGTCCTCTCGGTCCGTCACCCTACCGGCAACAATGTTTCTCCCCCTGAACCAGCTCTCTGGTTCCCACGCTCCCGCTCCTGGACCCTCCGTTCAGCCGCGGATCGATGTCTCGGTCCGGGAACGCTGAGCTGCGCTGCGGACCCTCCGTATGTTTCTCACTCCCTCCCGTCTGCCACAGCTCCGCCGCTTCACCCTCTTTGAGCCGGTGTAGATGCCTCCCTACCGGCTATGTCGGGCTCCCCGCAGCCCTTTCTGGTGTCCGAGGCCGCCTGCTGGTGTTCAGCTGGTTCTCTGTGGGAATTACTGCGTCCTTCCGTGCATTCCCAATGCATCTGTGGAGAGGGATGCACTCCACGTCTCTCTACTTCGCCGCCATCTTTTCTCTCCTAACCTTATTTTAAAATGAAGGCATAGAAAACCACACCAAACAAATAAAGCTCAAGGAATTATTACACAAATAATACCCTTGTAACTACCATCCAGGCTAAAAAACTAGCCATGCGAGAAGCTCCTCCAAATGCCCAATCCCCAATACAGCCCTCTCTCTCCCTCCAAATATAACCACTATCCTTAACTTTATAGTAATCGTTTCCTTGGATTTGTATGGTTTCATTATCCAAGGGTGAACTACTAGACACCATAAAATAATCTTGCCCAAACTTCTTAAAAACTCGATATGTCGTTTAAACCAATTTTAACCTATAGGTTCTCCCTCCATCTATCTATATGCCAAGGAACTCCTGCTGTTTTACCTGTAGAGTTCCTCATAATCTGCATGGTGCTGATTACTTATTCATGGTGCCGGTCAACATCTTCTGTATATACTGGTGGATTCAGGCCTTGATAAGTTTCAGGTTTGCACTATTTTGTTAGCAGCTGCTGATTTTCAATTTCAAAATGATCATGTACTATAATTTTATTTTATTGGCTGGCATGATGTTTTTTGAAATACAATTCACAGATCACAAAATCAACCATTTTAAAGTACACAACTCGGTGACTGTTAGTATATTCACCAAGTTTTGCAATCATCACCATAGTTTATTGTAGTTATTGCTCTTTGTTTAGTGAATTTTTTGAACTAGTTGTGTAAAGTCTGCATTCTTTGTTGTGTGTGGTCACTGAAGTCTCTACTTGGTTAGCTTAGTGATCGGTTAATGAGATTTCCTTAAATGCCTGGAGCCAATGAGTCTCCCAGTCTTCATCTACAGGCTCTGTGTGTGTGTCAGGGCATACTTTCAACACTCAGCCGGGCAGTTTTCAACTATGGCTTAGCCTTCACATCCTCCTTGTACAGAGCATGAACGCCAGTCTGCAGCAAGAGCTCAGGGTCTTCTCATGTCTTTGCTGAGCATGTGCACAGCCCTACAAATGAGTGTGCCCTTCTAGATTCCCAGGAATATGATGGAGTTTTTCAAAGTCCCCACTGACATCTCATTCCCCAGATTTTCCTTTCTGGCTGATTAGCCAATTGTTTGCCTCACCTGACTGCCTCAAGCAGAAAAGAAATTAAATAATTGACCGCAAATATTTTCTACCATCACTCCCAGGGAAAAAGGCTTTTTGCACTGGGTGAACACTGTGTCAGATTTTTTTTTCACTCTCCAAGAATAATTTTATCCCCTCTTGGGGGCGACATTAGCCCCATGAGAATACATGACAGAATATTCCACAATTACTCACTTGCTTTTTCCATATAAAACACAGAGTAATATCTGCATAACAATACTACTGCCTCCACCAATATGATTAATGGATAGTTTAAACATTCTTCACGGGCTAACACTTTTCTTCTCCTATTTGTTTTATGGTTGTACTATATCTACTATGCCTCATCATATAGCATAGCTTACTCTTTCCCTTTTAACTTTCATTTAGATTTAATTCTAGGAGTAACTACATATTTAATGTTCAACACTAACCCTTATGTTGATACTTCTCTAGAGAGGTATAGAGTTTTTGGTTATCTAGAGTTCATTCTCCATTATTTTCCTCAAGAAGGGCTTATATCAATATCCTTCCCCATGTTGTTAACAATTTGTCTGTGCCCTCTATATTGGAAGGTCAGTATTCTTGGATATAAAATTATTGGCTCATATTTCCTTTTCTTGAATATTTTTAAAATGTTATTCCCTTATAGCATAAAGCTTTATTGTTAAAAAATCTGATAACTTGATTTTATTTTTCCTTATAAGCCTGTTCTCTTTATCCAAGGTGCCTAGAGAATTTTTTTCCTTCTCTAAAAACCCAGTAATTTTACTAGAATGTAGTCTTGGTGTTTGTCATTCTGGATCAATATTCTCGGGTAAACTGTTTTTTTTTAAATGTATACTTCAATTATATATATTTATGTGTGTGTATATGGACATTTGTATTCTGTTTATATTTCTTCTGTTTCCTTGCTTGGTTTCCTTCTTCAGGGACTTCTGTTATCTGTATGTTGGATCTTCTTTGCTTACCTTTCATATGTGTCATTTTCACTCATTATTTCAATTCTTCATTTTTAAAAAATTTTCCTTAAAATTTTGCTGAGGATAGATCTTATATTCCATGTTCTTATCACAAAAAATAATAATAAAGGGGGTAGGCCAAAACCTTTTTTTTTTATAAGTTTATTTATTTATTGGCTGTGTTGGGTCTTCGTTACTGCACGTGGGCTTTCTCTAGTTGTGGAGAGCGGGGGCTACTCTTTGTTGTGGTGTGTGGGCTCCTCATTGCCGTGGCTTCTCTTGTTGCAGAGCACAGGCTCTAGGCACGTGGGCTTCAGTGGTCGCGGCACATGGGCTCAACAGTTGTGGCACACGGGCTTAGTTGCTCCACGGCATGTGGGATCTTCCTGGAGCAGGGATCGAACCAGTGTCCCCTGCATTGGCAGGTGGATTCTTAACCACTGCACCACTGAGGAAGCATCAGAAAACTTTTAAAGGTAAAAATAAAAACAAAATTTTCCTCCTTTTAATCTTCATTTTCTCTTAAAGCATTATTTGTTGTGCCTTTTCACTCTTCTATTTCTTCTAATTTATTCTACATTTCTAAAATAAATTCCCTGCTGTTTGTAATTATTTTTGAGTTTGGTATCATTATTTATGAGTTTTTCTAATTCTAATTTATATTATTTTGTCATCTCTTGTAACATTCTAATATATTTTAGTTTTATTAAGTAACCTGACAATTCTTTTTGTGTGTGTGTGTGTGTGATTAGGTCTTTTTTTTTTATTTTTTTTTATTTTTGGGGGGGTACACCAAGTTCAATCATCTGTTTTTATACACATATCCCCGTATTCCCTCCCTCCCTTGACTCCCCCCCCACCCTCCCTCGAGTCCCCCCCACCATCCCCGTCCCAGTCCTCTAAGGCATCTTCCATCCTCGAGTTGAACTCCCTTTGTTATACAACAACTTCCCACTGGCTATCTATTTTACAGTTGGTAGTATATATATGTCTGTGCTACTCTCTCGCTTTGTCTCAACCTGACAATTCTTATCTGTTTTAAAGCATGCCTTGCTGGTTAGTTTTCATGAAATGAGTTTACTTTACTCCCTAGTCTCTCTTCTTATACTAACTTTATATGAAATTTTATCCTGATACATTTCTGTTGGTCATTTTAATGTGAACTTAGTTCGACTCAACTTTTAGGAAGAGGCATGATTCAGATAGATTTTCTAACTTCACAGGGCCTCTTCTGATGTTTTGTGTAGTGTTAAACAATACGGCCTCTCACTTTCTGAGATTTCTTGTAGTATCTGTTTCCCTCCCCAACTTTTATTTGAACGTTTTCTTTCTCTCATCTCTGTTATTCCTACATGTTCAAATTTTATTCAACTACCAGGAGTTTCTCTTCAGTATGACGCTCCATCATGGAAGGAGATTCTTAGTGGATCAATTTTAATGGGGCATTGGGAATACACAGCTCTAGCCCCTTCAGACCTTCTTAACACAGGTTCTTATAACTCTTTTATTTCATTTTTAATATTTTATATATACTCTTCCACGCATCTCAGTAATCTTCATATTTATCATTTTCATTGGTTGCAAACAATTCCATTAGGTTAAAATACCATCATTTTATAACCATCTCTCTATTAATGGCTGTTTGGGATGTATCCAGTTTTCCATGATAATAAATAACACATAATGCATTTCTTCTTCTGAATTATATCCTTAAAACAAATACCCTGGAGTGATATTATAGTAAAAAGGTATGAACATTTTATGACTCAATAAAAACTGCCAGGATTATTCATCAAATTGACTGAGATAATTTACAGTGTTACTAGAAATGTATAAATGTTTCAATTTCCCCAATAGTTCCATCACTAGTTTCACTAATGTTCCTTTATTGCTGCTAATTTTAGAGTTATAAAGTGACATTTCATTGTTGTTTTAATTTGCACCCTTTTATTGCTGGCAAGACTGCACACTGCTTCCTATGTTAATTTACTAATGGTGTCTCATCTTATGTAATGATTCTTCTTTGACCACTGTCCACAGTGAACTTAATGTAAATTTATAAAAACAATATATTTTGGAAATGTCACCATATGTATTAAAAATAATTTTCTATCTTGTCACTTGACTTTTATCTTGGTTTTGTTGTGTTTTCGTTTTATTAATTTTTTGTTGTGTAATCACACTGCTTATCTTTTCCTTTGTAATTTATTTTTCTCTTTAATCAAACATAATCTCCCTCCATAGACTAAGTGCTCTATTTTCTCTTTTTCCCCTATAATTAAATTTTTCTAAATAGTTGACACTTGAATTTTTACATTGTTGACTGTGATATATTGCATGAGGTATAGGTTTAAGTTAATTTTTCCTCACAGTAATGTCAAGTTATTTTAACAGCATTTATGAAATTGAACCCTTCCCTGTTGCTTTGTTGAATTTAGCTGGACAAGTACTGAACACTTACATATGTTGATTTAAGTCTATATTCTTTTTTTTTTAAGTCTATATTCTTATTTGCCAGAGGGCACCTAACTGGACTTAAACAGGCCATATTAATGATACCGCTCTTTTAGAAACAAAGGCCATGTTTCAGTGTCATATAATCAAACCTTATAGCGGCAAGTGCTCAAAAGTAGCTCTTTACCTAAACTTTCTTTTACTCCCTTCCTGCCCTTCCTTCTATAGTCTCTCTCTGTCTCTGTCCCTGTCTCTGTCTCTCTTTCTCTCTCTCTCTCTCTCTCTCTCTCTCTATATATATATATATATATATATATATATATAGTTTATAGATGTGTAGATATCTATAGCTATACATACAGCTATTGGTTCTGTTTCTGTGGAGAACAGCTGACAATGCAGTAATGTGGTCCTGATGGAGCTACCAGTCCCGCTCTCTGCTGGTTCTTGCCCTTTGTCCCCAGCCTGCTCTTCCTTTGAGTCAGTCAAAATATTACCTCCTCAGGGAAGCATTGCCTCCTTCCATGCTTTATGGATAGAAAATGGGTGGAGGATGGGGAGAACCAATATATGTACCCAAAAGCCTTTTCCAGAAATCTCCTTTCCACATGCCTGCCTTGCTCTCCAGCATCCAACTCTTCTCTAACAGGAGTAAGGAAATGGTGCTGACTGAAAGACAGAATACTCTGGAGAGCTTGGCATGACAACACACTTCCACACATCCCTTACATTAGGCAGTAGATCTGTTTTCAGAGTGTAAATTGAGTCATTATAAATTTAGCTATGTTTTGCCAGTGAGTGGAGTCATAATAATATATACCTTCCCTGTGGCATTGTTGACAAGTAATTTTGTAAACCAAAACGTTGGTAAAGCAAATACATTATGCATGTTTCAAAATTACCTGTGCTTTTTTGGAGTTTTTAAGTTACTCATGCCTCTCCCTGAGGATCCAGATGCCTTATTGGCAGGATATTTAAAGAGATTGTAAAAGGGGAAAGGATGAATGTAGGAATGTGTGTAGTTTCACAAAACCCCACGGGATAATCTTATACCTGCCCCTTACACACACACGTGTACACACACACACACATAAACACGCTAAAATCCCCTGAAGCAAGGGACAATGATTATGTTCTAAGTTCAAGGGCTTTTTCTTTTTAGGTTTATTAAAGCATAGCCCATCTGTGGAGGATACAGACAGACAGCCCCTTCGACATGCCAAACAATGTAGACAGATATAAAGAGTGTCATCAGTAATTTTTAAATTAAATTGGCTCTTCAAAAAATATATTTCCAAAAGGAAGGTTTTATGCATTTGGCAGTCTTTGCTCTGTGTTTAACTAAGCTGGCACACTTTTGAGTTTAGGTGGCAATAAAATAAATGATAGAAAAACTGCTTCAGAGGCAACTTTTAAGCTTTAGATATTCAGGCTAAGAGTCATGAGACATAATTTCCTACCAGGCACTGGGCCCACAATTAAGGCAAATAGCAGCTGTATGAACACAATATCATCTCTTAAGGACCAAGTATCCAGAGATATCTCAGACAGGGGAATCTATATTTACTGAGCTCCTACTATGACTCAGACACTATTCTAGAGGTTTTTAAACATTCTAGTTTTCACAGAAACCTTTGGAAGTAGGGAATATATTGACAGATTAGGAAACTGAGGTATGGAGTTTAGAAACTGTCCAAGTTCTTATAAATAGTAGGTGGTAAAGACCTGGGGTTCTGCTTTTAACCACTAAATTTCAATGTAGCAGAAGCAATTTAGCCCCATTTTCAGCTAGAGAGAGAACAGAGGGTTGGCAGCAAATGGCACCAGGGTTGGTTGTGGGGATGGTGACGATCAAGCTTCTTAACTGCCTTCTTACCAGTGGCAGTGGCATGGCAGTGTTGCTGGCAGGCCAAGAATGCAGGTGGCACAGCAGAGAGCAATCGCAACCCACGGTGTGGTTGTTCTCACGTCTATGATGACCTGCAGGAACAAGGAGGCCACCATCAAACAGTTTTGAATTTGTTGAAGGCCATTTTTCTTGATAGAAAGGGCAGGAAGAACATACAAAGTAAGTAAATCAGCCTTCTCAGCACCATCTCTTATCATTTGCCATTTGCCTTAAGAATTAAATCCAGGGAACTCCCTGGCGGTCCAGTGGTTAGGACTCTGCGCTTTCACTGCCAAGGGCCTGGGTCTAATCCCTGGTTGGGGAAGCCACAAGCCACACCGTGAGGCCAAGAAAAAAAAAGGGGGGAGTTAAATCTATCTCTTGCATTCTTCCTTTCAGTACTGGGGAAAGCACTTCAGTCATCCTCTTTTTTTTTTTTTTTACATTCTCAACTCAATCTGAGCTTTATTCTTCCTGATTTTGTCTTCCTTTCTAGGGTGTTGGGCCATGGATTCATACTTGACTTTTTATTGAACTTTTTGGAATTATAGTCTATGATAGGCTTTTGTGCACAGCTTCCCCTTTCTCTGCTTTTATCAACACTGTGGTAGTCTCTGTCTCTCACAGTTATCATTACTTCTCTTAATTCTAGTATAGTGTATCCAAGCTGAGGATCTTTGAATCTCTGAATCAATCCCATCGTCTGTTGCTACCATAAAAGGACAGAACATTAAAGGCAAATGCCCAATGTTATACATAGCTAGAACATTCATCCCAAATCTGTGCGTGGGCTCTCTTAGCCTTTCCCTTGACCAACCTACCTTTCCTCCCCACCAAATTCTGGCCCTCTGACTTAATATTCCAGGAGCAGTACAGAAAACCCAACCCTGCAAACTAGACTACTTATCCCTAGCCCTATCCCATCCTGGCCTTGCTAGACCATTCTGAAGTGGCTGGTATGGGGGATTGAGTTCAAGCAGCTCAGAGAAGGAATTCCAATAAAAGGGCCCTTCTCTAAGAAGGAATGCGGCCTAAGCCAATATTACTGATTGAAAGGCATGAGGAAAAGAAGAAACCAAGAGTGGGCACACCATAATGAAGAAAGGGCTCCACTCACTACAAAAAAATGATGTTACTGGAAATCATGAGGTAAATTCTAGAAATAAATTCATATTACCATTTTGTCCAATAGTTTCCTACTTTAGAGGCACAAGTTCTGGGTCTTATGGCCATGCCTTTCTCACCCTAAAGCACATAAAGTCCTCTAATGGGGAGATAAAACTGCCTGCAAGTTGAGTGAAGAACCTTCTGGATGGTCTACAATGGAAGGAGAACTCCAGCCATCTTAGGTATAGTTGAAATGTGCCATCACCGCTCTAACTTGCTCTTCTTATTGATATTATGAAAGCATCATCCAAAACAGCCATCTATCAATTCATGAAGTCCACAGTATTCTCCCAAAACATCACCACCCAATTGTTTTTCATCACATTTCTCCTTAGGTCTATGGATTCAGATTGTAAGGAACAGCATCTTGCAACTCTTAACCCCCATCAGATGAGTTTTTTAAGATAAAGTGTATACATCTATTATAGCATTCTAATCATGAATTCAACTCTACATACCGCAGCAGGACCTACAAGATAATATTAACTTCATATAAGAAATCTTTAAGGTCACTTTGGTCATGACTCCAGACATAGGAAATTAACATCTGGAGTAATGAGAAACTGCCTTCATACTTTTACCTCGCGGATTACTGGGAACCTTCTTCCTTTTTTCCTTCTACAGTGCATAAGCCCAAATGACAAATGGCTAAAAATCACATTTGATCCAGTTAAGTAAGGGCAGGGGATCTGAAGCCTCACCTATACCATTCCCCTCCCACTCCTCCTCCACCATCTGTGTTAGTCGCAAAGGTATTTCCTCAAACTCAGAAAGCTGCATATGGCACAATCTGACATCTTTTTTTCTCCAAAGAACCTAATTCATGGCATTTTTCTCCCATGCCATCAATTTCAGTCCAAAACCTTCCCAACCTAATCAGTGGGACTGATTATCTCCAGCATCTTGGTGTCTTAAGTATCCATATGACTTCGCAGGTGTAAATATCCCTACAAAGTAAAAGAGTAACTTACCAGGTCACAACAGTTGGTGGAAAATGCACTTTAGGATTATCCAAATCCATTTGCCATGACTTTGTTTTAATCATGCCTCCTTCTGCTCTTACAAAATTTCCTAAGTAAAATACAATCTCCTTAAAACAATCTCCATTTAAATTACTCGAAAAATTAATCAAATACTTCATTCCATCTGTAAAATGTACTGTCCAATGGCCAGCATACACTGAGTCCTCGGGGATAATAAGCTATATTCTAGTATATTCACTCACTCTGTTTCCACCACTAGGTGGAAACTAAGTATAAGTTTGTGCATACTAAGTTCCATTGATTCCCAAACTGGTTTATTCAAATTTTACTTATTATAATTAACATATTTAATTAAAATATTAATTAAATCAAATGGAAGTGTGAGTTGCTCTTTGTGTAAAAGTTAAGCTGAATAGCTCTGCAGAAGACAAGCCATAGATTGGGAGAAGGTATTTCTAAAGCACATATCTGATAAAGGACTGTTATCCGAAATATAAAAGAAATCTTAAAACTCAATAATTAGAAAAGAAACAACACCGTTAAAAAATAGGCCAAGTAGGGACTTCCTAGGTGGTGCAGTGGTTAAGAATCCACCTGCCAATGCAGCGGACACAGGTTCGACCCCTGCCCCAGGAAGATCCCACATGCTGTGGAGCAACTAAGCCTGTGCACCACAACTACTGAGCCTGTGTTTCGCAACTACTGAAGCCCATGCACCTAGAGCCCACAACAAGAGAAGCCACCGCAGTGAGGAGCCCTCGCACCACAACAAAGAGTAGCCCCCACTCACCGCAACTAGAGAAAGCCGTGCAGCATCAAAGACCCAAAGCAGCCATAAATAAATAAGTAAATAGGCCAAGTATATGTATAACTGATTCACGGCAGAAACTAACACAACATTGTAAAGCAACCATACTCCAATAAAAATTAACTTTTAAAAAAGGGCCAAAGACCTTAACAGACACCTCACCAAAGAAGATATACAGATGACAAATAAGCATATGAAAAGATGCTCCACACCACGTGTCATCAGGAAAATGCAAATTAAAACAGCAATGAGATACCACTACACACCTTTTAGAATGGCCAAAATCCAGAACACTGACAACACGGAATGCTGGCCAGGATAGGGAGCAACAGGAACTCTTATTCATTGCTGGTGGGAATGCAAAATACTATAGCCACTTTGCAAGACTGTTGGGCAGTTTCTTACAAAACTGAACATACTCTGGTCATATGATCCAGGAAAGCTCCTTGATATTTACCCAAAGGAGCTGAAAACTTATGCTCACACAAAAACCTGCACATGGATGTTTATAGCATCTTTATTCATAATTGCCAAAAAGTCCTGCAGTAGGCAAACAGATAAACTGTTATATCTGGACAACAGAATATTATTCAGCACTACATATAAATAAGCTATCAAGCCATGAAAAGGCATGAAGGAACTTTAAATGCATATTGCTAAGTGAAAGAAGATGATCTAAAAAAGTCTATATACGATTCCAATTATATTACATTTTGGAAAAGGCAAAACTATGGAGACTATGAAAACATCAGTGGTTTGCCAGGGGTTGGGGAGGGAGGGATAGATGAATAGGCAAAGCACAGAGGATTTTTAAGGCAGTGAAAATTCTCTGTAAGATACTATAATGACAGATAGAGGTCTTTATATATTTGTCTAAATTTACAGAATGTACAACACCAAGAGTGAACCATAATGTAAACTACGGCCTGTGGGTGATTATGATGTTCCAATGGAGTTCATCAATTTAACAAATGTATCACTCTGGTGAGGGATGTTGATAACAGGGAAGGCTATGCATGTGTGGGGGCAGGAGTATATGATAAATCTCTGTACCTTTCCCTTAATTTTGCTCTGAATCTAAAATGGCTCTAAAAATAAAGTCTTAATTTTTTAAAAAGTTAAGCTGAATACTTCAGGAAAACTTTATAAATGCTGTGAAATTATACATGGGCAAGACATCTGTGAAATAATGGAGAGAACAGTAAAAGCCTAGAAGGATTCTGCACTCATTGCATTGTAGCGTCATTATCAAATTCATTACCCAGTTTAAAAAAATATAAACTGTAAATGTTAGAGGAGTTATGATTAATACAAGGGAAAAAACTCAGCCTGATGTTAAATATGTACATTTAAATATGATGTTAAATAATGTACATTTTTAATTAAAATATTAGAATTTGTATGTAAACATTTAAATTCATCCCTATAACTGTCACTGAAAAATTAACTAGTCGAACCACACTTGAGCACATCACAAACTGATGAAAAACAAAGATGAAGAGAATCTTGAAAGCAGAAAGAGGTAAATGACATATGATATATAAGAAAACAATAATACAAATGACATCTGGATTCTCAAAAGAAACAATAAAGACCAGAAGGCAAAGGAATAAAATGTTTTAAGGTGCTGAAAAAAAAACTTTTCACTCAAAACTCTATATCAAGAAAAATATCTTTCAAATGTGAAGGCAAAACAAAGACATTTTCATATTAAAAGAAAAAAAAACGCTGAGACTATGTCACCACTAGACCTATGAAAGTTCTTCAGGCTGAAGGAAAGGACTCCAGATGGTTAACTCACATCTCCAGGATGTAATTAAGAGCACTTGAATTAGTAAATATGTTGGTAAATATAAAGACCATATAACTTTTTCCTCTTAAATTTTTAATTATTTTGTGGTGTTTGTAACATACATAAATGTAATATACATTAAAACCATAGGACAAAAGACATGAAGTTAAATGGAATTGTGCAGTTACAAGTTTCTTATATTTTATGTGAAATAATGCAGTATTAATTCTATGTAGACCACTGTAAGTTAAAGATGCGTGTTGTAATCTGTAGAGAAATCACTGAAAAATAAAGACAAAATGTTAAAGTCAATAGAGAAATTAAAATGGAATATTGAAAATATTCAATTGACCTCCCAAAAAAGGAAAGGAGAGAAAAAAAAGACATGAGACAAATAGGAAACAATAAAGCAAAATGATAGACCTAAGTCAAAATAGATAAATATTTACAGTAAACCAACCATCTTAATAAACACATTAAATGCAAACAGTCTAAAACTACCAAATAATAATCAGAGGTGGACAAATTGTATAAAAAAGCAAGACTCAACTATATCCTCTCTATAAGAAACCCACTTTGAATATAAAGACACAGTTGGATTAAAAGTAATATGATGGAACACGATATACCACGCAAACACCAATCAAAAGAAAGATGGGATGTCCATACTAATATCAGACAACGTAGGCTACAGAATAAGAAATATTATTATCAGGAGAGCAGATCAAATAAAGGGGCTAAATCATTGAAAATATAGAACAATCTTAAATATGTATGCCACCAATAACAGTTTCAAAATACATGACAAAAAACTGATAAGACTGAAAGAAAAGACAGATAAGACTACAATTATGTTGGATACTTCAACACCAAACTCTCAGTCATTACAGGACTACCCAGACAGAAAATCAATAAAAATATGAAATACTTGAACAATACCATCAATCAACTTGACCTAATTAACACTTGTAGAATACTCCATCCAAAAATAACAAAATATTCTTTTCAATACCATACACAATATTTACCAATATATACTATGTTACAAGCCATAAAGTAAGTCTAAATAGTTTCAAATGATTGAATTCATACGAAGAATGTTCTCTGATCACAATAAATTTTAATTAGAAATAAATAACAGAAAGATATCTGAAAAGTCTCCAAATATTAGGAAATTAAACACTTCTTTTTTAAATATTTATTTTATTATTTTATTATTTATTTATTACTTTTTATTTTTGGCTGCATCAGGTCTTCGTTGCAGCACGCAGGACATTCACTGTGGCACACAGACTCCTCTCTAATTGTGGCACGTAGGCTTCTCTCTAGTTGTGGCCTGTGGATTTTCTCTTCTCTAGTTGTGGCATGCAGGCTCCAGGGTGCCTGGGCTCCAGAGTGCATGGGCTCTGTAGTTTGCAGCACTAGTGGGCTCTCTAGTTGAGGTGCGCAGGCTCTCTAGCTGAGGCACATGGGCTCAGTAGTTGTGGCACATGGGCTTATTTGCCCCGTGGCATGTGGAATCTTAGTTCCCTGACCAGGGATCAAACTTGTGTCCCCTGCATTGCAAGATGGATTCTTTACCACTGGACCACCAGGGAAGTCTCCCAAAAAAACACTTCTAAATGCAGTTCCATATGATTCCTATTGATCAAGGATCAAGGGAAATTTAAAATATTTTGTACTAAATTAAAATGAATATACAAAAGATCAAATTTTGTGAGACACAGCTAAAGCTGTGCTTAGAGGGAAATTTGATGCACTGAAAGCTTATATTACAAAAAAAGAATGATTTCATATCAATGCTCTAAACCTTAAGAAACTAAAAAAAGAGCAAATTTAACCCAAAGTAAGAAGTAAAAATATAACAAAGATAAAGCAGAAATCAGTCAATCACACAGAAAAAAGAAAAATAATAGAGAAAAATCAATAAAACTAAAAGCTATTTTTTAAAAAATATATATCAATAAGAGAAAAAGTCAAAAAAGACACAAAATACCAATATCCAGAATAAGAAAGAGGACATCAATACAGATCCTACAGTCATTAAAAGGATAGAAAGAGGTTTTCATGAACAGTTTACAAGCCAAAATTCTACAACCCATAATTAACAAATTTCTTGAAATACAAAGCTCACCTAAGAAGAAATATAGCATCTAAATATCCCTGTACCTATTAACAAATTGAACTTTCCCACAAAGAAAACTCTAAGCCCTGACGGCTTCACTGGTAAATTCTAACAATTAAGGAAGAAAAAAAATACGATTTCTAATCAAACTCTTCTCAAAAACAGGAGAGACAATATCCTTCTCAATTCATTCTATGAAGTCAGCATTACCCTAGTATGAAAGCTAGCTAAAACATTAGAAGAAAAGAAAGCTATGTTTCAATATCCCTCATAAAGGCAGAACCAAAAATTTAGTTACAAAATATTATCAAAGATAATTCAGTCAAGACATGAAAGGGATTATATATCAGGACCATGACGGGTTTATCCCATGAATGCAGAGTTGGATTAACATTTAAAAATCAATCAATGTTAACCAACATATAAACTGACTAAAATAAGAAACATGTTTATCTCAATAGATTCAGAAATTATCCTGACAAAATTAAACACCCTTTCATAATATCGACTCCCAGAAACCAGGAATAGAAGGATGCTTCCTTGGTCTTATAAAGCACAGTTGACCTTTCAACAACACGGCTTTGAATTGCACAGGTCCACTTATACCTGGATTTCTTTCAGTAGTAAATACTACAGTATTACACCATGTGCGATTGGTTGAATTTGTAAATGCAAAACAATGGATATAGAGGAACCATGTATACAGAGGGCCAACTACCTGTTATACTCAGATTTTCAACTGTGCAGAGGGTCAGTGCCTCTAAGCCCCAAACTGTTCAAGCGTCAATTATATATCTTTAAAAAAAAAAAAAAACTTCCAGCTAATATTGTACCGTTTTCAGTAATAAGGGAAGTATGTCCATTCTTGCTGTTTTTATTCAACATCGTACTAGAGATGATCTAATACAGTAAGAAAAAAACAAAGATTGGAAAAGAAGAAATTAAACTCTATCTGCAGTTGCCATCATTGCTTATAGAGAAAATTATAAAGAATTTCCAAAACATTTACTAGAACTAATAAGCGAATTCAGTAAAGTGTCAGGATATGACATCAATATACAAAAATCAACTGCATTTTTATATATTAAAAGGAAAAACTTGTAAAATGAAATTTTAAAAGAAACAATTCCATTTACATTAGCATCAAAATCATATGATGCACTGAGAAAGCCATAATATCACTCTTGTGGTATTTCTGCCAAAAATACATAACCTTGAATCTATTCATGAAGAAACATCAGACAAACTCATATTGAGGGACAATCTACAAAATAACTGGCATATACTTCAATAATGTCAAGATCAAAGAAGCAAAGAAAGGCTGAGGAACTATTCCAGATTAAAGGAAATTAAATTCCATCAGGGAAATGTAAATCAAACCACAACGAGATGTCACCTTCTACCTGTTAGAATGGCTATTATCAAAAAGAGTAGATAACAAGTAAGTGCTGGAGAGGGTGTAGAGGAAAGGGCACCATTGTACACTGTTGGTGTAAATGTGAATTGGTGCAGCCACTGTGGAAAACAGTATGGAGGGTCCTCAAAAAACTAAAACTAGAGCTACCATGTGATCCAGAAATCCCATTCCTGGGCATATACCTGGAAAAGATAAAAACTCTAATTCGAAAAGATAATGCACCCCATTGTTCACAGCAGTACTACTTACAATAGCCAAGACATGGAAGCAACCTAAATGTCCATCAACAGAGGAATGGATAAAGAAGATGTAGTACATATATACAATGGAATATTACTCATCCATAAAAAGGAACAAAATAATGCCATTTGCAGCAACATGGATGGACCTTGAGGGCATGCGAAGTGAAATAAGTCAGTGAAAGACAAACACCCCATGATCTCACTTATATGTGGAATCTTAAAAACAAACAAACAAAAAACTAAGCTCATAGATACAGAGAATAGATTGGTGGCTGCCAGAGGCAGGGGGTGGAGGGTGGGCAAAATGGGTGAAAGGAGTCAAAAGGTACAAAATCCTGTTATAAAATAAATGTCATAGGCATATATAGGATGTACAGCATGGTGACTGTAGTTAATAAGACTGTATTATATGTTTGAAGTTTGCTAAGGGATTAGATCTCAAAAGTTCCCATCACTAGGAAAAAAATTCCATAACTATGTGTGGTGACAGCTGTTAACTAGGCTTGCTGATCATTCTGCAATATATACAACTATTGAATCATTATGTTGTATGCCTAAAACTAATATAATTGTAATATCTCCATTATACCTCAACAAAAAATAATAAAAGAAATTAAATTCACATGACAACAAGTACAATGCATGACACTGAATTATATCTTAGATCAGGCAAAACATTAGCTAGACAGAACATTATCAGGATATTGGCTAAATGTGAAAGTAGACTATGAATTAGATAACAGAATTGGACTGTATCAATCTTAAATTTTCTGATTTTGATAATGGTGCTGTATTTATCCTTATTTTTAGGAAATACATATTGAAGTATTTGTGGGCACCATGTCTCTAACTTATGGCCAAATGATTCATGAAAAAAATATGTGCATGTGTCTTGTGTACAGATAGGGTGATAGAAAGAGAGATAAAAGTAAGTACAAACAGGGCAAAATGTACACAGCTGATGGATCTGGGTAAAGGATACATGGCACAGGGTAGTTCCTTATACTATTCTTGCAATGTTTTTCTATTTTTTAAACTATGTCAAACATAAAATGTAAATGAAATAACTGACCAAGTGCACACCCCCAGTGCATTGGAGCCGGCTGCCCCTCCTGAGGAGGTAGAGCACTATTATGAACGCGAGTCATCGTTTGACAGTTATATTTTCGCTGTTAATAGGTTGATTTTCTAATTCACAGTCTGAGCTTTGGTGGCATAAGTCAGCTTTCCCAGAGCTAAATCGTTAAAGAATGAGCTGCTTGAGGAGATTCTGGACCTCATTTCTTACTCAAACATTTCCCAAGCACATCCTCTGTGCAATGCTCTGCACTACTTTGGCTCTGAAGCCAAGTAATCCACCCAGGAGGCAGGGCCTATGTGCCTTGGTATACATAATACATCCTACCAGTCTCAACCATCTTTACTAGAGGGAATCCACCTCCTCACTCCATTTGTTTGGCAAAAGACAAAGTGATATCTTGTCATTTGGGTTTCTCACTTCTTCAACTAGTTGCAAAAACAGGCTCTCCCAATTGGCATTTCTACAGTATCAATTGCCAAAATGTTTTTTTGCCACATGCTCTGTGTTATAATACGCTGCTACAACTTTGTTTACTCACTGAGTGATTTCTCCCATTACCACTTAGAAGCCCCAGCATTCTTCTTGAAACCGCAAAACCCTCAGAGGAATATCACTCTATAAACTCTGAATTTTCTCCTTGGGGACTTATTAACCCTGAAACCAGTCCTTGTGTTTGGGAAAACAGGCAGCAAATTACCAAATATGCTAAACTCATTTTTTGTTTATTTGTTTTTACACTAAACTCATTTTGAGGAGAAAGGAGTGTGTGTGTGTGTGTGTGTGCGCGCGTGCGTGCGTGCATGCGTGCACACAAACATGCAATGACCTTTCCTCACCTGGCTCTAAAATATGATTGTGCTGTGGGTGGCAATTTGTGAGAAACTATGCTATTCCCTTGTCTTTGATCTTCCCTATGCTTTCCTTGTTTTTCCCTTAATTTCTCAACTGGTATTATGTAGGCCCCTTGATTCACACATACCTTATCTAAAATAGTCGCATGGCTTATCATCCATTTTTCTCTATCTTCTTCACCTGCTTTATTTTTCTTCTTATCACTACCCGATGATATCATAAATATCGATTTATTGTCTTTCTCCTACACAGTGGAATAAAAGCTCCATTATGGAAAATATATTGTTTTTACTGCTTTATCTCAGGACCTAGAAGAGTGTCCAATATATAGTCAGTACTCAATAAATATTTGTTGAATGAACAATTAGAGAGTGGTGGAGCAATGCCTTATGTTATCAATGCATATTACAGGTCAAAAGCACATCTCTGCCTAATACCTTATTTGATGTTTATAATAACACTGTGAGGTAGACAGAAAAAGTGATGTTATCCTCATTTTATGAATTAGGAAGCTGAATGCATATACAGTACCACATAATACCAGAGGGACTAAGTGATATGCCCAAGTTCATAGAGCAAGTCATAGGCAGAGTTGAAATACATATAACATGGTTTTCCCAAGCTTTGAGTCCAAATACTTTTCACCCACCTACTGTGCCACCTACTGTACCACTGTAGTCTCAGAGTAAACGTGGAGGATGGGTGGGGATGAAGCACCTTAGCAGCCCTAGGGTAAGTCTTCCTTCAAGTAACTAGTTTATGGTATCCTCTTCCACCTGGGACCGAATCTCCCCCTCCAACCAAAGTGAAACGATGAAGTGATAGACAAGAGGGCCGTGGCTTTTGCCTCAAATCTAAGCCATGGTGGTTTTTTTTTTTTTTTTTTTTGGGGGGGGGGGTACACCAGGTTCAATCAACTGTTTTTATACACATATTCCCGTATTCCCTCCCTTCCTTGACGCCCCCCCCTCGAGTCCCCCCCACCCTCCCTGCCCCAGTCCTCTAAGGCATCTTCCATCCTCGAGTTGGACTCCCTTTGTTATACAACAACTTCCCACTGACTATTTTACAGTTGGTAGTATATATATGTCTGTGCTACTCTCTCGCTTCGTCTCAGTTTCCCCTTCACCCCCCGCCCCCTCCCATACCTCGAGTTCTCCAGTCCATTCTCTGTATCTGCTTCCTTGTTAAGCCATGGTGGTTTATCTGATTAGAGGGGAGTGGGGTTCCTTGGGAGAGATCAGGAGCTTAGATTTTTACTGAATATCAAGTTTGGGCGCACCTACCATCTCACAGCAAATTTAATATGCCAACATAAGTGACTTCTAAGGGAATAGGTATATATATGATGATGGACTCTTCTTTTGTCATCAACATAAAAAATGAAAACTTTAGAATATTTCATAACTGTTCATGGTAACATCTCAATTATCCAACATTATTTAGAAATGACATATTCAAGACAGTTACGTTTCCACATAAGCAAATGTGAAACCCTTTAAACTCCAACCTTAACTATTTAACTACAGTTTGACAAAAATCATTCCAACATCTACTGTATATTTTCAGGCACTCAAATTAACATAATAAGTGATTTGATAAAGAGCTACAGTCATTATCATGTACAACATATTTTGATACCACTGTAATAGATCCACATACCACTATTACTACTAATAACAACAATAGTGGCAGCAGCAATATTTGCTGATTGTCACATGATATGCCAGATGCTATTCTAAGCACTTTACATTTATTCATTTATTTAGTTTTCACAGCAACCATATGTAGAATAAGCCCCACTTTTCAGATGAGGAAACCAAAGCACAGAGAGGTTAAGCAACTTGCCCAAGATTACAATAGGAGAGCTCCCAATTTAAACCCAGGTATCAGGACAAAAGCAAATACATGGCCATAAAGTACAATTTCACAATAAAGTCCAGAAATCTCTATTTAAAAAGAATACTGGCTGCTCCCTTGTCAATAACACACACACACACACACACACACACACACACACACACGAGTTCACCTGTCCTGTCCCTGATATGCATTTCTGTTGGCATCAGGTTGTCTTCACAAGTCAGGCTCCCCACTGGTACTGAGCTACTCACTGTGGCTCCCACTCTCCTATGAGAACGCCTGTTGCTCTCCTTCCACGTTACTACCTTTCCCCTCCGCTGTCACCACTGGGCCCCCTAATGCTACAACGCAGAGCTTGCTGTCCACTATATTCTATTCTCCCTTTTTTTTTCTATTCTCACCTTTTTCCTTATCTCTTTTGAAGGCTGTTTTCCCCACATTTCTTAGATTTTTCACCACACAGCTTTGTGTCAATATTGCTAACAAGCAGGGCCACTAACAGGTCGATACTGCTAAGCTTGAGTCACTTACTTGAGGCAAGAAAGGCACCTTGTGCACAAATTCTAGATACTTCGCTTGCCTCACCCTAGTCCTGGCCTGGCCACCTGATAAGAATGTGCCTTTCATTGCTATTATGAAAAAGCATGATTTCTGATTCTAATTTCTGATATTTATTTCATAATGAATCACCTCCATTTCCTCTCACTTGGGTTCAAGCCCATGCAGTTGACCCAGTCATGCTGTAGTCCCCTCCGGAAGGCTATAAATTTGTAACAGTTACAAGAGGATGGCTCAAATAATTAATCTGATTTTTAGATTCCGGGAACTCCTTCAATGGCTTGCATTAAAGGAGCTGAAAC
The DNA here is from genome assembly GCF_030028045.1 of Hippopotamus amphibius kiboko. Classification (NCBI taxonomy): domain Eukaryota; kingdom Metazoa; phylum Chordata; class Mammalia; order Artiodactyla; family Hippopotamidae; genus Hippopotamus; species Hippopotamus amphibius. Next base: position 14,649,306 of record NC_080203.1, on the reverse strand, counting down.
AGAACAGATACTACCACTGGGTAGGGTAGAGAATTATACGTGGGATCACTGGGATGAGCCCTGGGCACCCCCATTTCTAGTGCGCTGCTGTATTCTCTTCACTCCTGCAGTATATATCCAGCGCATCTTTGATGGTTCCTACTTAACCCTCCAGTTCCTCTGCTGGGACTAGAACCTCGTCCAAAGAGTCGGCCCAATGACTGAGATTTGCCAAGTTCTTGACCACCCCTCCTCCCTTGTGCCCCGTATATCTAGCTCATGGCTCTTTGGGAGTCTATTACAAATAGATGGGTCATCTAGAATTGTCACACTGATTGTGGCCTCATATTGACTATTCCGCTTCTTGAGATACCAGGTGTCATGATCACTGCCATTCCACAGAATCCTGACCTCACAGAAGACCCTAAAACAGTGCACACTGCACCTCTGGCTACTCCCTTCCTCTCTGCGCCTGCCCCAAGCTCCCTCAGCCCCAGCTTCCTATCATTCACTGAATGCCCAAGATGCCTTCTAGCTGAGCTCATCCAACTTAAAGCTCTAAGCATCCTAGGAACACATCTGAGCGCAGTCTGGAGCCACAAAAGGGCAACACTGTGAAAGGAGAAAGTTCTGTTCAAACACAAAATCACTAACTGAAGAAGCAATGTACTCTAAGTACGCCAAGGTTTCTTAAATTGTTTAGCAAGTTACTACTTGTATTAGTCAGGGTCCTTCAGAGAAACAGAACTAACACATATGAGATAAAAAGATTTACAGGAGTGATTAACTCACATGATTATGGAGACTGAGAAGTCCCAAGAGCTGTAGTTGCCAAGCTGGGGACCCAGGAGAGCCAATGGTGTAGTTCCAGTCCGAGTCTGAAGACCTGAGAACCAGCAGACTCAATGGTATAAGTTCCTGTCCAAGTCCAAGTCCATAGGCAGGAGAAGACCAGTGTCCAAGCTGGAAGACAGTTGGGAAGAGAGAGTGAATTCTCCCTTACTCAGCCTTTTAGTTCTATTCAGGCCTTCAGAGGACCGGATGAGGCCCACCTACGTTGGAGAGAGCAATCTGCTTACTCAGTCTACCAACTCAAATGTTAATCTCATCCAGAAACACCCTCACAGACATACCCAGAATAATGTTTAACCAAATATCTGGACAACCTGTGGCCTAGTCAGGTTGACACATAAAATTAACCATCGCAAGGCCACACCTTCCACAACTTGGCACCATATGCATCCCCTTAAACCATACTTAATCTCTAAATAAAGACAATAACAAGGTCATAACTCCATCTAACTGATACAACTATTAGCATACAACTGAAAATGCACTAATTCCCTGCCCAGAATAGGAGCTAAAGTCCTTGAGTGATGTTTACTCTTATCTTTGATATCCCACAACTTAAATCCTATGATGTAAAATTAACAATAATAAATACTATGATATAAAGTCAATATATGTTACATGATAAAGGAATAAGAAAAGGAAGGAAGCAAAAATTATTTGCTTAGTGTATATATGTGTGTGTATACATATATAAATATATATACATATATATGTATACACACAAATATATTCATAACAAAATAAGAAGGAAATATTCATATAATTATAGTCCTCATTTCTGTAACTGGCCTTGTGGTCATGACTGGTATTTATAACTATCTTCTTCCACTACCCAATAACAGTATTCATTATTGTCAGGGTACCCAGGCCTTTCCTCAAGGGGAAGTGTCCTCCCCTTCACTCAAGATGTTTTGAGTCTACAAACTGGCTCAAGTCTGGGAACTGACTGAGGGGGAATGACTCTCTGTGTTTATGATTCAGGTTAAGATTTTTCTTCAATGGACCTAGAACTTTTCTGCTTATGCAGATCAAGTAAGAACTTGGTAGGCTTCTACAAAATCTGAATGGCATATAACAAAAAGGCTTTATTTCTTACTTATGTTTTCAGTCAGATGGGGTGATTCTGTTTCAAGCTATAGACAAAGAACCAGCTTGCTGCATGTGTTTTATGTAGGGAGCCCACATTAGAGGGGCAGCAACCACCTGGGTCATATTCTTCTCACAGCAGAAGCTAAAAACTATCAAAGGGGCAAGGAGAAACATGCCCTGCCTCTAAGATCTAGGCTTGGAGCCTCCACATTTTCAGTTTCACCCATATCCCATTGGCCAAAGCATCAGGTATGGAGGATATTTGCAAATATTAGTCTACCTCACACTGCTTTGATTTCCACATCCATCCAAGATGGAGTAACAGGGATGGGATTTACCCTCCTACTTGAAACAACTAAAGAAATGGCAAAAAAATAAAAAATAAAAAAATAAAGATTTGCAAGATATTGAAAATGATGCATTAAAAGACAGTGATCCTTGAAATATGGAAAACAAATGAGATGAGACCTATGATTTCCCATGCTAACTGCCTGGAGGGAGTTTCCAGGCTGCTGAGCAGAGAAGGGAAACCCAAGCAGAGCCACATGGTGTCCCTGAGTTGAAGAGATGGGGATAAAAGTCTGGAGAAGCCAAAATGGCAAGAGTTCATAGGACAGAGTAACAGAGAGAAGAGAGCTGCACAGAGAGAACTCTAGAGATCTACTGAATCTGCAGCTGAGTACTGAGCCCCACATGCGTGTAAGGAAACTACCCAAGACCAGATTAGGGAAACAATCCTCAGTTCTCACACAGAGATGGGAAAAGCTCCTGTTCCCACAAGCCAGAGTGGAAAACGCATAATTCATGAGGCACTGAGTAGAGTACTGAGAGAGGTTTTCCTCAGTAGTAAGGCAAAATAAGCCTTAAACTAAATGCTGCTCAGATCTTGCCTACCAAAGCTTAAATGCAACACTGAAAGGATCAAACTGTTTCTGATTAACATAACTGTGTTCCAGTATAAAGCTCAAAAATATTTACAGGGATATATAAAAATCCAGCACTGAAAAAGTAAAATTCGAAATCTGTCATCCTATCAAAAATGAGCAGGCATGCAAGAAAGCAGGAAACTAAGACCCAAAATTATAAGAAAAATCAACTGAAAACAAATGATACAGATGATAGAGTTAGCTGACAAATACATCAAAACAGGTGTTAGTTATAACTGTGTCTCATATATTTAAGAAGCTAGAAAAAATACTGAACATGATAATAGAGACACAGAAAATATTTTAAAACACCCAAATGAAACTTCTAGAAATGAAAACAATGTTTGAGATGAAAAATACACTGGAGTTGATTAACACCAGGTTAGCCATCACAGAAGAAAAGATCAGAGAATTTTAAGAAATAGCAATGAAAACTATCAAAAGTGAAAAATGGAGAGCAAAAAGACTGAAAAAAAATTGAACAGAGTATCAGTGAGTTTTGGGACAACCTCAGGCAACTTAATATTTCTGTAATTGTAATCTCTGAAGCAAGGAAAAGAGACAGGGACAGGAGCAGATGAAATATTTGAAGAAATAATGACTGCATATTTTCCAAATTTGATGGAAACTATAAACCAATAGATCCAAGAAGGTCAACAAATCCTAAATTCCAGAAATATGACAAAAGCAACATCAATGCACATCACAGTCAAATTCTTTAAAAGCAAAAAACTCTTAAAAGCAGCTGGGGGGGGGGAGAAAACACACTATTTACATAAGAGAAAATATAGAGATTACTGCAAATTTATCATTGGAAACAATGTAAGGTAAAGTACAGCGAAGTAACATCTTTAAAGTACTGAAAGTAAAAATTGTTACTGTAGATTTCTATATCCAGCAAAATTATCTTTCATAAATGAAGGTCATATATAGACTTTGCCAGATGTACAAAAGATTAAAGAATTCATCACCAGCAGGCCCACATTATAAAAAATATTAAAGAAAGTCCTTCACACAGAAGGGAAATGATACCAGATGAAAATACAAATATACAAATATACAAATAAATGAAGAGCACTGGTAATGGTAACTACATGGATAAATAGAAATTTATTTTTCTTATTATCTAACTCTTTAAAAGATAATTGACTATATAAAGAAAAATAATAATATGTATTTTAAGGTTTACAACATATGCAGAAGTAAAAATTCTGGCAATAAAGGCCAGGAAGTGAAAATTTGAAGTATACTGTTATCAGGCTTTTATACTATGTATGAAGTGATATACTATCACTTAAACGTAGAATGTGACAACTTAAAGATGTAATACTACAAACCAATTCAACCACTTAAATAACAAAACCAAAAATCGTAGCTAATAAATTGACAAAGGAGATAAAATGGAATCATAAAAAATCCTCAGTTAACCCAAAAGAATGCAGACAAAAAGGATAAGAGGAACACAGAAGGGATAAGACAAAGAAAAGTCAAATAGCAAGACAGTAGATTTAAATCCTATCATATCACTAATCACATTAAATGTAAATGGTCTAAACCCCGCCCCTCAATAAGGAAACAGCACTTATGAGATTAGATAATAAAGCAAGACTCAATTACACCCTGCCTAAAATAAGTCATGTTAAATATAAACACACATCAATTAAAATTAAAATAATGGAAACTAATAACTCATCCTAATAACTGTCAAATGAAATGTGGAATGGCTATATTATTATCTGACAAAGTAGACTTCAGAGCAAATAATATTACCAAAGATAAAGACGATCATTTCCTAATGAAAAAGAGGATAATTCATCAAACACATAACAATCCTATCTGTTTATGTACGTAATAACAGAGTTTCAAAATAGATGAGGAAAGAATTGATAGAACTGCCAGGAGAAATAGACAAATCCACAATTTTAGTCAGAGATTTCAACACACTTCTCCCTAGAACTCATAGAACAAGTAGAGAGAAAAATCGTAAGGTTATGGAAGACCTCAACAACACTATGAACCAACCTGACCCAATCAGCATTTATAGAACTCCACTCAACAACTGCAGACTACACATTCTATTCTCTTCAAGTGTACATGGAACATTCATCACATACCACCTTAGTCCAGATCTTCATCTCCTTACACCTGGGCTTTTATAACAGTCTCCCACCTGGTCTTCCTAATCCCAGGCTCTCATTCCCTTCAATTCCATTTTCCATATTACCAACAAAATTACGTTTCTAAAGTGCTCACCTATTTTATGTTCCATGCTACTTCTCTGCATTGAATTTTTTGGTGGCTCCCTAGTGCTTAAGGATTCAGTATAAACATTTTTAAAGAAATAATATAACATAGTGGAGCGAGGAGAGGCTTTGGAATCAGACCTTGTTTTAACTCTCAGTTCACCACTTACTATCTGTGTAACCCTTGGACAAGAAGTCTAATCTCTCTAACACCTCAATTTCTCCATTTGTAAAATGAGTATAATATCTGACTTACATGGATGAACAAGGCTTATCGACAATGTGTTTAAAATACTTAGCAAAGGGTGCAGCCCTATAAATAGCAAATTTTTTATCATTTTCATTAATATTATTGGTATTAACATAGCTTAAAAGAATGTTCATAATCTTGCCCTGTGTTTCTAACAGTCATTTTCCTCACATACATATCTACATTCCAGCCACACCAAGTTACTAACTATCCCCTAAACATAACATGCAACTTCATAGTTTTATGCCTTTCCCTGAATTCTTAACCTGTGTGCCTGTACTACAGCCCTGCCTTCTTGTGAGAGGGTAACGTCTTTCTGTGAAGGCTTCCCACACTGTTCCTAAAAATGTTGTGACCCCCTCCCTGAGACGCCTATAGCACTTCTCACTTGGATCTATGATAAGGCTTCTTAACCTGGGGTGCATGGACAGGCACATCTGTGTGCTTGACTGCATGTGTGTATTTGTTTGGAATGAGAGCCATAGCTTCCCTTGGATTCTCAAGGGGATTGATCACCCTATAAAGCTAGGAATCAATGGTTACTAGATTGAGCACCTGAGACAGCAGACAGCAATTAATTGAAAGTTTGTGTGGGGGCTCCTCGGTCTAAGAACCATTCCTTACCCATCCTTTATGTCTTCAATACCTAACATGTTGCTTGGCACATTATCAGGGCCTAATCATTGTTGGCTATAAATGAGTAAGAACATTCTTAACCTGGTATAAGTGGTAACTTAAAATCTGAGGAATCTTTGATAACTTCCTTCCCATGTTCCTTCTTCCCATTCCCAAATCCAATGTCACCTCTTCAAAATCTGCCCTAATGATAGCAGTTACACCAATCAATTCCTTTTTGTTCTAAGTACTGTAGTCTAGATCTTCAAAGTGTCAGGTAACTTCTCTGCTTGGTTCCCCTTAGTCACATCTCTGAAAATATTGCTTTGCAAATACCATTCTCATGCTCAGTAGTTTCCTACAGTAAGTTCAAAAGACCCAAGTCAGACATTTGAGATCTTTCACAATCTAGCCTCCATTTGCTCCCCTTGAGGAACTTTCCAATCCAAGTTGTGGTCTCCTAAACATGCCACATGCATTCTCTGGTCCAGGCTTTTGTTCACTACATTCCTCCCACCTGGAAGGAGATGTACTCTCCCATCATTTCCCCTTAAATAAGCTCTATCGATCTACCGTGATTCAGCTCAAGTCCCGCCTCCCACAGGAAGTTTTTGCTCACTCTGCAACTCACTGCAAACCTCAGTCTCCCACCAACTCTTGGGATACTTTTGAGAGTTTCACTCATTTGAATATTAACATGCCAAACTATAATGTATTAGTTACTTCATTCCTGTATGTTCTACCTTTCCAACTAGACTGTCAGCTCTTGAGAGCCAGCATACCATGCCTTACACTTCCTCGTATTCCCAAGACATTAGCTATTGCCCTTTATACAGTAGATCCTAAATAAATGATTATTGGTGTTGACTGTGAACACAATGATGTTGATGATGTTTAGGATCCTTTCTTCCTTATGCCTGCCAACCTTCAAAAGAAAGCAGTTGGTTTTTTTACTTGTATGTAATTTAGGAAAACCATTCATACAATTCCTCCTGCAAAGAAGACCTGATGTTAAACAGAAAGGGGACATCAATGCCAAAGAGATCTTCTATATTCTGTAGAATGAAGGGAGTGTGCAGATGAAATGCTACATACAGGCTGAGAGGGATCTAGGAACATGGCTTTATTTCTTCTTGTTTAATCTTGTTTAGACAGGGAGTTAGACAAGGGCCCTGATGTCTGCTTTATTGTAAAGAGCCCTCATAGATTGGCACAGCCTGGCACTTCCCTGGTGGTGCAGTGGTTAAGAATCTGCCTGCCATCTGAGGTTATAATAAATAGTTAAGTAATGCAAAAAAAGAAAAAAACAATCCGCTTGCCAATGCAGGGGACACGGGTTCGATCCCTGGTCCAGGAAGATCCCCCATGCCGCGGAGCAACTAAGCCCCTGTGCCACAACCACTGAGCCTGCACTCTAGAGCCCGTGCTCCACAACAAGAGAAGCCACCACAGTGAGAAGCCTTGCACCACAACAAAGAGTAGTCCCAGCTCGCCACACCCGCGTGCAGCAGCGAAGACCCAACGCAGCCAATAAGTAAATAAATAAATAAATACATATATATATATATTAAAAAAAAAAAAAAAAAGATTGGCACAGCCTTTCTGTCCACTCCCCTTTAGCGAGCAACCCTGCAGTACAAGAGACCAAGGGCTGACTAAACTGTCTGATTTTCCTGCACCAGTGAGTAAAGGTTATATTTTTAATTGCATAGGAAATCCTGGAACTTTGGTATCTCTAGGTTTAATTATGTTGCCTTTGCTGCAACACAGTGATTTCGGCGTCAATTGCTCTGCATTGTCTCATTCAGACAGATGCTGTCATAATCACTATGGTACCAATTTGCTTAGGGGACTTAGGGACTAAAAGCAAGATGCCCAATATTATAAGATGACATTGCTATGGGAAACCAGGGCCTATCTTTGAACATCAAATTCACCAAGGTTCCCTTCATATTTGCGTAACAATGTTTTCCTTGTTGTCTAAGCAAGGTGGGAAGCATCAAAACAGAAACAGTTGTCTTCTACTTCTGGAACATATGCAGAGTTCTGTAATTAGAGATTTGTCAGGCAACACACCTTGTTGCTCATTGAATTATACCCCCATGTAGGCAGTTTTAGAAGAGTTATGCCCTGTTTTTCAGTAACTGTATCCATTTCCTAGGGCTGTCCCAACAAAGCACCATAAACTGGGTGGTTTAAGCTTATTAGTCGTGTATTCTCCCCAGTTCTGCAGGCCAAAAGTTTAAAATCAAGATGTTGGCAGGGCCATGCTCTCTCTGAACTTTCTACTGGAGTAGGTGTCCTTGACTCTCCCAGCTGTGGGGAGCCCCAGGCATTCCTTGCTCATGGCAGCATAACTCTAGTCCCTGCCTCTGTCTTCGCATGGCCATCTTCTCGCTATATGCATGAGCCTTTCTTCTCTTCTCATAAAGAAACCAGTCACACCGAACTTTAAGAGCCCACCATACTCCCACATGACTTCATCTTAACTTGATTACATCTGAAAACACCCTATTTCCAAAAAAAGTCACATTCACAGGCACTGGGGATTCAGACTTAAACATATCTTTTTTGGGAACACACCTTAACCCATAACAGTAACTAAACTGTACATGCCCACCATATATCTTTGCTGGTATATAGTACATCACAATTCTTTAACCCAATTCCTGTTTGATATGACCACGGCATTTCCTTAAAACTTCCAAGATGAATATTTTTGTGTAGGTGAAACACTTTGGAGTCTCTAACAGTGCTTTACAACTGTAATGAAGTGCCACATAACCACATAGAAATTGGGGCCCAGAACCTTCTCAGCTTACTAAGATAATATTTCTGAGATAGAGGTTAAGAGGTAGCAAGGGAGAAAACAAATTAACCAAGAAAGTAACATTTCATCAGTTCTTCAGCTTTAAAAGTCACAGTGCTTGCTGCCAAATAAACTCTCTAATAAATTCTTTCTTCAGAATAAATGGATTTCCCCCTAGATGAACACTTTTTACAGGTTAGTCACATGAGATAAAAAACCAAAAGGCAAAAGAAAAAAATGTGGTGATTGTACCAATAAAAGTGTTTGCAGGATGAATTTTTTATATAAGTCCTAATGGCCACAGCTATATCTTTGGTTCCCAAGTAATACCAATAGCTATTTGACATCAAGTTACTTTCTCTTAGACCTGATAAATATGAGCAGTGTCCTTAAAAATCCATTTTTATAAGCCCAAGGGACAAGAAATTCTAGCAAATTTACTCTCCTCATTTATCACTTGTCTCTCCACTTATACCCACAATATATAACTTGAAAAGATTCTGAAGGGTGGAGGTATGTTGCAATCACGCCAACTGCTCTTCCAAATCTTCCTTACCAATGAACACAATTTCTCCATCACATTAATGCCATTTCAGGTTTAAAACTAAATATCCCTTGCACTTCATTGCAATGTTAAAAGGTAACCAACAGTCAGAAAGGTCAGTAGTCTTTGAAAGTCAGATCTGGCATCGGAAATTTACAGACGATTTTTAGCAGAGTAACCCTGCGGGCACAGACATGTTAAATGAGGAAAAGTCAATTGAGAAAAAAAGTTAAGAACGAGTTTAATTAGTTGGAAGCAATGCTGTTAACTGTAAACACCCAAGTTTGTCTCCCCAGGAATTAAATCAGGATTTGTTCAATGAAACATAGTGCAGATACACGTGTGCCAGACCAAAGGCAATGGCTTAACCCAGCAGGATGGGGGAGACTGCGATCTGCACATTGCTTCTCCAAACTAAAGCAATGTGTTTTGTTGAGTAATGTTCTAAATGGCTGATTATGAGTTCCACAAAGAATGTCCAGGCAGAAGACTGACTAAATGTGTGCTTTGAGCAGTCAGTCATCTGTTGCTCTAACTGGGAAGCCGGAAGATAGACATATTTCCCAGATGCCCAAGAATGCTCAAGTCAGCAAGAGAAAACCCTTGGCTTTTGTGCAGAACAGGCTGAGAGGGTCAGATCTCACACAGGAGAAAAGGAGTTATGACTTTGATCTCAAAGAGCTAGCGTCTTACCTCCTCTCCTTGCTGAACACGTGAAAGAAGAGTCAGGGGAAGGAAAGAAGCCAAAATAAAATACAGTCAATAAAGAGATCATTCTGATCCATTGAGCGCTCTTGTAACTTCACCATTCACAAAACCTATTGCTTAATTTGTGAACTCAGTGAATTCAATTCAACCTATTTGAGTGCCTGCTAGTGCCAGGTACTGCTAACCTATATCCGGACACTCCAAGTAGAGGGCAACTCCAAGTGCAAAGGCCATGGGGAAGAGTGTGTCTGGCATGTTTGAGAAACACCAAGGAGGCTAAGGAGGCTGGCATGGAGTGACGGAGGGAAAGAAAAGCAAATGAGTTAAGAGAGACAACAAGGGACCAGTTCATGTAAGGCCTTGCGGACCATTACAAGGAGGGGCCATTGCAGAGTTTTGAGTAAAGGAGTGTACCAGTATAGCAATCACTCTGAAAATAGACTGTTAGGGGCAGGGTGGAAGAAGAGAGAACAGTAAGGAACGCGATAATATAGGCAAAAAATGATGGTGGCTTGAAGTAGCATGATAGCGAACAGAGTGAAAAAAAGCTGTCAGATTCTAGAATGAAAGAAAAATGAGGGACTTCCCTGGTGGCAGAGTGGTTAAGAATCCACCTGCCAATGCAGGGGACATGGGTTTGAGCCCTGGCCTGGGAAGATCCCACATGCCGCGGAGCAACTAAGCCCGTGTGCCACAACTACTGAGCCTGCGCTCTAGAGCCCGCAAGCCAAAACTACTGAGCCCACATGCCACAATTACTGAAGCCCATGCACCTAGAGCCCATGCTCCGCAACAAGAGAAGCCACCACAATGAGAAGCCCATGCATCACAACAAAGAGTAGCCCCTGCTCACCACAACTGGAGAAAGCCCATGTGCAACAATGAAGATCCAACGCAGCCAAAAATAAATTAATTAATTAATTTAAAAAAAAGAAAATAAAAACAAAAGGAAAGGAGGAAGGAAAGAAAGAGTCAATCAGGGCAGAGTGGACATCAGTTTCTGATGGACTGGATATGGGATATAAGAGAATATGAGGCAGAGAATAATCAAGGTGAATTCCAAGGGTTTTGGCCTGATCTAATAAAAAGGAAGGATGGAATTGGTATTAAATTATATATGGAAGACTGTTAGTAGAGGAGGTATGAGGGTTGGGTGAAGATTAGGAATTTCTTTTCAACATGTTAGTTTTGAGATGGTTATTAGATATCCAAGTAGGTGTGCCACATAGGAAGTTCAATATACAAGGATGGTGTTTAATGGAGAGATTCAGGCAAGAGATATACATGTGTTGAAAGCACATGAAAGTTATTTAAATTCATGAGACTGGATAAATTACCAAGGGAGTGAGTATAAAGAAAAAAGTTCCAAGGCCTGAACGTGAGACATGCCAAAGTCAAGAAGTGAAAAGATTGAAAAAAAAAAAAAAAAAGAAGTCAGAAGATGATGTGTGGGACTTCCCTGGTGGCGCAGTGGTTGAGAATCTGCCTGCCAGTGCAGGAGACAGGGGTTTGATCCGTGGTCCGGGAAGATCCCACAAGCCATGGAACAACTAAGCCTGTGCGCGACAACTACTGAGCCTGCGCTCTAGAGCCCACAAGCCACAACTACGGAAGTCCAAGTGCCCTAGAGCCCGTGCTCTGCAACAAGAGAAGCCACTGCAATGAGAAGCCTGCACACCACAATGAAAAGTAGCCCCCGCTCGCCACAACTAGATAAAGCCCATGGAGCAACAAAGACCCAACGCAGCCAACAATAAATAAATAAATAAAAAGAAGATGATGTGGAACAAGCAAAAGAGACTGCGAAAGAGCGACCAGTAAAGTAGGAAGAAAACTGAGAAAGTAGACTGTGTTGTTCTAGAAGCTAAGTGAAGAAAGTTTTTCCAAAAGGAGGAGGTGATCAACTCTGGCAAAGGCAGCTAATAGATCAACTAAAATGAGGACTGAGAATTGATCACTGAGTTTGAAACAAGGATGTCATAATGGCCCTGAAAAGGGCAGTTTAGTGAAGCAGTGGGGATGAAAGCCTGTCTGGAGTGGATTCAAGACAGAATGGGAAGTGATGAAGTGAAGACAGCTAATGTAGATAACTAGGAATTCTTATGCAAATGGGAGATAGGAAATGGGACAGTAAGTGGGGTCAACAGAAGACTATTCTAAACTGAGAGGAGTAACAGCATGTCCATTATGCTGATGAAATTGATCAAGGAGAAAAGGAAAAATGCATGAGGGAGAGGGTAGAATTGCTGGAGAATAGGGTCTAATGCAGAGTTGGAAGGGATGTCTTTTGAAGCAATGGAAGTTCATCTCTAGTCACTGCATAGAAGGCAGAGAATATGAGTAGACATGAATGTGTGGGAGTAGATGTTTTGGTAGGAGTCTGCAGTTTTCTTCAGACCATTTCAATTTTCTCAATAGAGTAGGAAACAAGAGCACTATCTGAGAGAGAAATTGCGGGAGGAGGTGTTGGGTGTTTGAAAGAGGAGACTGTGTGAAACAGTCATCTGGAAGAGTGGGTGCACAAACGGACTAGGGAAGAGCAGTGGGATTGTTAGGTGGCACAAAGGACCAGTCAGCAAGGCTGTGTATTTTTCCAGCCATGTTCAGTGGCTCAGGTGAATGCACAGAGAAGGGAGAGTTGAATTTAACCAGGATTTTGGTTTTGCCACAAGAGATGGAAGCAAGTGATCAGAGGGTATCTACAGGGATCAAGAGAATGATTGTGTAATTTAAGCTGGGAAAGGAAAGGAAAGATATGAGATAGGTAAGGGGTAGCGAACCACAGTAGAGCAGACCATGGCTGGGCTCCTAACTCCAACCCCACCTCTCAGAAGCAGAACTGAAAACAGGGAAGAGGAGTCCAACAAATCATGGGAGTTTTATTAATACCCTTCAACTTGTAGGGAAATGGAGTGAGGCATAGGTCCCTGTGGGATCTCAGCAATAGCAGGAAGATCCAACAGGATTCATCACCTTTTCCAAAGCAACGTGTTGAGATAAGGAAATGAAGCAAAGCCGACCCCTGACTGAAGAGAGGGGCCCTGACATGCTTCACAAGATCTTAGTAGAAAAAATCCTTAAAATGGGTTTCTCTGCAAATACCCATGCTGCACCAGCCAAGCTCTCCACCAATAACACCAAGTCATCTAAGACAACTATCCTCCAGCACCAAACTACAGAAACCAGTACCCAGAGCTCGTACTGTACCTCAGCCTGAGACTGGGGTTTAAAAGATGGACCCAGATAAAGACCATCATTGCTTACTACTGAAGGTTTGGACAAAGCCGCCAATAATAAGTAGGAGTGAGATGTAAAATTACAAAGCAACTATGTAAACATACTACTGCAGAGGAAGAGGAAAGGAAGGGAAAAAAGGAAAGTGGAGTGGAGGGAAGACTCAGCAAGTCTGAAGGAAAACAAAACAAGAAAATAAAGCAGTTTCAAATTTTTTTTCTGGAAGGACTTCACGATTTAAAAAAAGGAAGTAAAACAGGAGTTACAATATAAGATAAAATCAGAGGACAGAGATGCAGGGGCTAAGAAAATGAAATGAAAACTAAAATAATAATATATATTATAATATATAAATTAGAAATAACAAGAAAATAGAATGGACTGAATGGAGGAAAGATTTGAGAGAACGAAGGTAGATAAAAGTGTCCAGATCCCAATTCCAATTCGGCTGGGAGGAGTTTCCCCGTCACCACCAAGCAACTCTCTGGACACCAATGGGGTGTCCTACAGTTCAAGTCAATTCTGATACCATTTAGTCTGGAGACAGCATCAGATTCCACAAGTTGAGGGCTCAGTCCTACAAGATTGCCCAGCCCCTTCTACTTCAGAGGCCAGTTGCAAGTTCAGGTTACCACCTGTGCTACTGACTGACTTGCTATAAATTAGAGGTTCCCATGACCCCCTCCCTTGGGTTACACTAATTTGCTAGAGTGGCTCACAAAACTCAGAGAAACATTTTACTTACTAGATTATGGGTTTATCATAAAAGGATATAACTCAGAAACAGCCAGATAAGAGGTACATAGGGAGGGATATGGAGAAAGAGCTCAGAGCTTTCATACCCTCTTGGAATGCCATTCTCCCCAAATCTCCACGTGTTCACCAACTCGAAAGCTCTCTGAACCTGATCCTTTTGGGGTTTAAGGAGGCTTCACTAAATGGGCATGATTAGTTAAATCTTGGCCATTAGCAACTGATTCAACCTCCAGCCCTTCTTTCTTCCCAGGAGGTGGGGGGTTGGGGAGGAGACTGAAAGTTCCAACCTTCTAATCACATGGTCAGTTTCTCTGGTGACTAGCCCTTATCCTTAGGTGATCTAGGGGCATTCCAAAAGTCACAATTAACATATAAAAGACACCTTAATCATTCTCTTAAGAAATTCCAAAGGTTTTAAAAGCTCTTTGCCAGAAACAGAGAAGACAATAAAATATATATTTATTATCATAAATCACAATGTCATAGTGTACGTCCAGGAAAAGGACATCAAATAACTCGAGAAACGATAACAGATACGAAGGACAGATAAAGATGACTCAACAATTGTGTCTCTGAAATAAGGAACATTTCCAAGAAGGAAGAACTGGATTTTCTAGTCAAAAGGGCATGCTATATATCAAGAAAAAGTCACACAATGAAACCACCATCAAAACATATTCTGGTTAAGTTATTAAACCTGAAGTATGAGGAAAACCTATTTAGGTATCCAGGCAGAAAAAGCAAGTCATCCACAAGGGGGGGGGGGATGTTCCAGCCTCAGACTCTTCCCTGGAAACTTTTGGTGCTGGAAGACAGACCAAAATCCTAAAGGAAAGTACATGTGACCCCAAAATGCTTTACCCAAACAAGTTGTTCAAGTATGAAAATAATAGGCAGATATTCTCAAACATGAATAAATTAAACACGCAGGAAATGTAGCCCTATTGAGCTCCTCTTAAAAGAAATACTACTTGATAATGAAATTCAGCCAACCAAGAGGGGAGTCTAATGAAGAACCAGGACAAGATAAGATAAGGTAATGGGACAGTAAGCACTGAATCCAATTAAACTAGAATTTAACTGAGAGAATTGTGATTGCAGAATAGCAATGTAAATATTATAAGCTCTGATGACATAAAATCCAGACAAGCAACAAAAACTGGGAGGTGGAGGGGAAAGTAGTGAGAAAAGTGGTAAGAGAATTAAGCAGCTGGTCTTTTAAGGTTATTTATACTGTTAAAAATTAAAATATGGAGTCCTACAGCAAATATTACTTCAGTCTCGTAATGATCTTTAGAATCTGTTTTCTTAATCTTAAAGAGATCTTTCAGGAACCAATATCTGTTATAGCAAAGAAACTTTTACCTAACATTCAGTGATTTCTTCAGCTCTATTTTATTTTTCTTTTATTAAATTCAAGAAAAATAAAATCTAATACTTTTTGTTTTAATTTATTTTGGCTGAGCTGGGTCTTAGTTGTAGTACATGGGATCTTCGTTGCAGCATGTTTAGTTGCGGCACACAGATCTTTTACTTGCGGCACACATGTGGGATCTAGTTCTCCGACCAGGGAACAAACCCAGGCCCCCTGCATTGGGAGTGTGGAGTCTTACCCACTGGACCACCAGGGAAGTCCCGTCCCCAAAATCTAATATTCTTATTATTAAAATAATAACATGTTTCTATATGATCCAATTCTTTTAAATTTGTTTCTATCTGCACATCTACATATCCATTCATCCTTCTATCAGTCATTTCTTAGCACTGAGATTTGAGATTTTTTAAAACATATTCTTTGTACTTTTTTATATTGCTTGAATTTTTATAGCTAGCCTGTCATTTTTATTAAAAAAATATCCATTCCTATTAAACAATCACTCTATGATAAAGAGGAAAGGGAGAAAGAGTTGGGCAAATATTTATTTTTGACTCTAAAAGGAGGCTTTCACTGTAAGTCTCCCATGTCAGAACAACTTTACAGGGTCATCACTTAGGGCAATTTCAAATTGATTTAAGTTATTGAACATGCGCTGCCTGTACTGTTCCACCATGTAATTCTTTCTCCTCTTGCTTGTGGTGAAACAAACCCTAGCCAAGAGAACACTGACAGAAGACATAAATTATCCTGTGAGTTAAAAAGGGCAACCAAGGCTTTTACTGTCTGCAGCAGTGGTTGAGGAACTGTGCATAGAAAAGGACCCTGGTAGCAATAGCTCTGCGATCCTCTATCACAGGCTGCTGGAGACCATGGTAACTGTCTAGGCCTTCTATCAATACAAGACCATATCACATGTCATACATAACCCAAAGCAGAGCCTGAGAGAGACAGCACCAATTTAGAAGCCTGCAGAAACGGTGTAATTCTGAGGTTCTGGGTCAAATGATACAGGATCAGTTTTATTTATTATATTTATTTATAGACTTACTTTTTAAGTCTGTAGATTAACTACTAGCCCACTGAACATATAACTAATAATGGTATGTGTTCTATAGAAATATTCATTGCACTGGAAATCAAGTCCCTCCCCTTGAAAACCAGGCAAGTCTTTCCCTCAGGGGTGGGACCAGAGATCTTCAGAAAGGAATTTTCCTAGCAGAAAACTTGCAAAAAGTATAGAGTTCACGTCTACCCTTTATCCAGCTTCCCCTAATTGACATCTTACACAACCACAGCACAATCATCAAAACCATCAAATTAACACTAATGAGATACTATTAACTACATGCCTTATTCAAGTTTCACCAGCTTTTCCACTAATGCCCTTTATCTGTTCCAGGATCCTACTTTGCATTCAATTGTTATTTCTCTTTAGTCCTCTCCGATCTGCAACAATTCCTCAGAATTCATTTGTCGTTCATAACCTGGACATTTGAAGAGTACTGAGCAGTTACAAAATGGGATTCAATTTGGGTTTAGCTGGTATTTCCTCATGGCTAGATTGAGGTTATGCAGTGTTGGCATGAATGCCACAGAAGTCATGTTGTGCCCCCTCAGTGCATCATACCAGGAGGTCCATCAGGCCCATGTGTCTTATTACTCTTGATGTTAATCCTGATTAGACGGTTCATGTGGTATTCGATTGGTTCCTCCACTGTAAAGTTAACATTTTTTTCTCTTTGCAATTGGTAAACATCTTTGAGATATTTTGAGACTATGCCAACAATATCTTGTCTCTCCTCAAACCTTCACCTACTGATTTTCTTTTATCCATTGGTGGACCTTACTGTAAATAATTATCACTGTGGTGTTTGCCTAATGGTGATTCTGCATTTTGCTCATTCCTTCTACATGTATTAATTAGAGGTCTTCTGTAAGGAAGAGCTGCCCACTCCTGTCTATTATGGACTGAATATTTGTGTCCTTCTAAAATTCATATGTTGTAACCCTACCTTCCAAGGCAATCATATTAGAAGGTGGGGCCTTCGGGAGATAATTAGCGCTAGATGAGGTCATGAGGTATTAGTGTCCTTACAAGAGTCAGGAGATAGCTTGCTATTCTCTTTCTGCCATGTGAGGAAACAAGAAGTCAGCAGTCTGCAACCCTGGAGGCAGTCCTCACCAAAACTTGACTATGTTGGCACCCTGACCTTGGATTTCCAGCCTCTAGAACTGAGAAATAAATTTTCGTGGTTTAAAAGCCACCCAATTTATGGTACTTTGTTACAGCAATCCAAATGGACTAAGATATCTTCCATGTATTTATTCATTCATTCATTCATTTATATTGGTATGGACAAAGATATTTATTGCATTCTACAGGTTATAATACAATACTATCGTCATTTATTTTGTTGCTCCACTTATCCCAGATTTGGCCATTGGGAGCCCCATCAGATTAGATTCTGCCTCCTTTTGATATGCTTTTTTTTGTATGGACATTTTCTAATTGTCTGGTACCACAAGATGTTCTGGGTTCATCTTCCATTTTCTGTGCTCCAACTCTGGAATCAGTCACTTCTCCGAGAAGGCTTGGCTCCTTTTATTGGAAAACTATGCTTCAAATCAAGGTCTGGACACTAAGTGTGCTTATTGCTAATGGGTTGTCCTGAGTCCTAGGTCCTCTCGGAGAAAAAAGCTAGAAATATAGGTGTATATATTAACTCGCATATAAGAAACATCAATATCTATTTCTACATCTGTCTCTGTATCTACACTAAAAGCCATGAGTTCATACTAATACCTCTGAATTCCAACACCTCAATCATTCTAGCTTTCCCTCTTTCCTTATTTGTAACTTCTTTATCCACCTATGAGAAAACTGGTTCTCATTATCTACAATAGATTCATTTTATTTTGTTCAATCTTGACCACAGAAAGTTATTGAAGAATTGCTAAACAATACCCTGTGAATAACAGAGTTACCAAAAGGAATGCAGTATTTGTGTACAGTTTTTTATCTTTAACCTTACCCTAACCAGTCAGAATGCTGTTTTCCAAAGTTGCTATATTAGTTAACTATTTCTACATAACAAATTTCCCCCAAAATTTAGCAACTGAAAGCCACATTTTTCTCATTAGTGCTGCGGGGTCAGGAATCTGGGCATAGCTTAGGTAGATGCCTTTGGCTTCTGGTCTCTCACAAAGCTGTAATCAAGGTGTCAACTAGGACTGCATGCATCTCAAGCTCACTCATGTGGCAGCTGGCGGGCCTCAGTTCTTCAATGGCTGTCAACTGGAAACTTCAATTTCCTGCCACAAGGACCTCTCTATAGGGCAGCTCACAACATGGCAGCCAGTTTCTGTCAGAATGAGAAAGTAAAAAGGTTGCCCAAGACAGAAGCCCCAGCCCTTCTGTACTCTCATTTCAGAAGGGACATCCCATCATCTCTGCCACATTCCTTTCTCTAGAAGCAATCATTCAATCCAGGCCAACTCAAGAAGGGATTACATAAGAGCATGAGATCACTGGGGGCCAACTCAGAGGCTACCTACCACAGTTACTTAGGTCAGTTCCTCTCTCACCATCCCCTTCAGTGCAGTTATGTTATTCATTTGAAATACAGTTAGGAATACTCTCTGTAAATACAGTTGGAATACGATTTGTATTTCAATTGAGTTCCCCCTCCCTCCATCTTGGTTGATTTAAATTATCGATTCATTTTTGGCAGGGTGTATAGGGAACATTACCACAGTTCTAAGAATCTGAGCTATACCAAAAGATCCACCCTAAGAAATGTTGCTGCCTCCTCGTCCCTGCTACCTCATGGCCATTCTTCCCTACATTCCATCCCCAGACCCTGCAGGTAACCAGTCTCTTCAGTTTCTGGTTTATCCTTCTTGTTTATATTGTATACATGAGCAGATATGTCTATATTTTCCTAGAACCCTTTCTTCCTTATATGAAGGGTAGCACAGTATAATCTTTTGCACTTTGTTTTTTTTCACTTAAGTATATTCTTGAAATTATTCCAAATCAGTTCAGTTAGAATCTCCCTCACTTGTTTTAAACAGCTGCAGAGTACAACACTGTGTGGACATGTCATGCTTTATTCAACCAGTCAGGGAGAAGAATTGTTGTCTGTCCCTTTTTGACCAAGAAACCTTCCTCAAATATTTAAGGATAATTTTAAAATAATAACTAGGGAAGAAGATTGCGTGCTTCCTCTAGGCTACTCTGCAGATTAGAAGAGCAATGTTTCAATTCTCACTGCCTGATAAGACTGAAATGGAACTAGAATCTCTACACTCTGCTGGTGGCCTTGTGAACAGAAACATCATTGTGAAAGCAGCATAGCAATATATAAGCACTACTTCCTTTTACTCACTAATTCAACTCATGGGTATTTCAGAAAGTCATTTAACAGAGGGATAAATATTGAAGCACAAGGATGTTCATAGAAAGAAAATGTATAATCCTCAAAATCAGAAAAATAATCTAAACATCCAATAAGGGATGGTCTAATAAATTATGATTCATCAATAGAATACTATATTACAACTAAGAATAATTATACAAACTCTGCAGAAAGGAATGGTATGAATATATGTTAAGTGGAAAAGCAGGATACAAAATGATTACAATGCTGCCAAACTGAAAACTGTGGGTAGCTGCACTGAAGTGGTTTGATGCTGAGAAGTGGCTGCTGTCAGTTAGTACATTTCCTGGTTCCCCTGGCATCCTCGTAGAGCATGTGCCTGAGTTCTGGCTAACAGAATTGTGTAGAATTTATGTGAGCAACCTCCCTGCCTCGGCCACACACATCTCCCATGTGGTTTCCTTCCTTGTCTGCCAGCTGGATGTCAATACAAAGAAATCATTGTGTTGAGAACAGAATCTCTGTCAGTCTGAGTCCCTGAGGCCTCACCTCTACCATTGCCAACTGGGCTTTAATAAGCAAGGAACAAATATCTAATATGATAAGCCCCTGAGATATCAGGGGCTATCTGATTAGAAAATTTGTTTAATGCTAATATTTTACTATCTGTAGGAAAAAATTAAAAGCAAGTGAGTCATTAGTATTCCTTCCTATGGTACTTCATCAGAAAGACAGCCAATGAAAGCCAAACACCCACTGTACTGCTGACTGTTCTAAGCAGAGCCTCAGAACACTCCTGGATAGGGGCTGGAAAGTGTATTTATATGCCTTTGACTCTCAACATGTTGTACTCACAGGGCTGCTACAGCCAGCAGGAATACAATCATTCAGGAAGCCAAGAGTGTCAGAGATTTGGGGCTATAAAAGATGACTAGCAATATATCAAAACATCACCTTAATCCAATTGTTCAGGCAAAGATGTATTAGAGAGAACAGCTGCCTTGGGCCTGTTGGAGACTGGCTGACCCAGCCCTCCAGACCCTGACAGAAGGAGGCCATGGGGCTGTATGTCATCAGCCTTAATATTTGCGACCACGTCCAAGTACAGCATTGCTCCTCCTGTTAGGCTACCAGTTGGCCTCCTGTGCCTTCGTGCTAAGAGTGCTAGCGGCTTCAACACATGCAAAGTCAAAACGTGGACACGCCAAAGGAACAGCTAAAGATGTCTATTATAAATATTTAAAGTTTCTTAGATATTATGATGTTTTGACATCCTAAAAAAAAAATCTTTCTTGCTGGAAAAAGCCTGCCCCTCCAAGAGCTAGCCAATTCTCAGAGATAACAAAGTGTCCAGGCAGAAGCATGCCTTTGATATGCAAACCAACCAATCCAGAGCCATATCTCCTCTGTCTGGCGCCTACACCCCAGGAGACAGATTCCTCTGCCTTAATCACCCAGAGCCAGGTGTCAGACAAGTAGGGACTACCGCTATAGCCCCAAGCCCAAGGAAATTATTCAAACTAGCCCATCCAAAACCATTCACCTTGCCCTGCCTTGCCTAAACCTTCCCCTCCCTCCAGTCTTCTGCCTCCTGATCACCTGGGTGTCTTTCCCATTGCTCCTGTGGGGTGGGCCCGGCCTCCTGTTTCCCTGAGCCTACCCTCTGTCTCCTCTGTGGCTGCACCTGACTAACCATCTCATAGAAGAACACAGAGAGCTTACATCCCTAAAAAACCCAGATGAAAGCCCACTCCTTCCAGCATGCCACCCCCACCCCCCCTCTCTCCTTCAACTACAGAGAGAAAAACAAACAAACCCTGACTCTATGAGCTCTTAGAATTTAATCAGTGTGTATTACGCTTACTGGAACGATTTTAGTATCTATCTCATCTCCCTTCCTGCAAGTTCCTGCAGAGCCAGATTGTGTATTTTTTTATTCACCACCTACCCCCTCCACCTTCTCATTTCAGGGCCTAGAAAAGGACCACACCAGTCCTCTATACTCACTGAATTTGAAACAGGTTTGCAAACACCCGAACAGTCAATACATTTCAACTAGAGAATGCTTTCACTTTAGTAAACCACTAATCTAAAGGTGCTGATGTGTTGGTAAACCCAATAAATTATTCATTTGTTTTAATTTAGGGAAAATTTCCACACAAATGTCTCTCCTGATTAAACTGACTATATTGGTCAATTTGGCCTTTCTAGTAAGTCAGATACTTTTTTTTTTTAGTATCAACTAGCTGATTCAGCTAGTTTTTCTTTCCTGTTGAGATAATCAACTGTGCAAATAATCAGTTGTTCAGCCTCACCTCCTGCCTGAGATGAATATAACAACTCTCCTTCTTAGAATCTATTATAGCTTAGGTAACCTGTTAAATGTTGCTAAGATTTCACTCTGAGATACAGATATTATGTCCATTTTACAGACAGAAAAACTCAGGCTCAGAGAAGTTGATTGATTTTTCCTATGCCATGTAGTAAGTAAATGACAGTACCATGATCTGAACTCAATTCTGATTCCAAAATCCATTAGACCAAGACTTGTTTAAGGAGGGGAAAAAACCCAGACTTGTGTCTGAGTGGTTTCTCTGTGTGGAGCATGTCCTCTCCTTCAACTGTAGCAGCTGCAGCATCAAGGAACACAGGCCAGCAGGCTGGAATTAGCACGGGCAGGAAGTCTGATGGAGCAGTAGTTGAGTAGATGGGGAAGGGGCCCGACTAGTTCCTAGGAGCAGCTGAGAATGGTATATACTGGAAGACCTCCAGTTATAGCCAACTGAATCACACATGGTTATATCCATTTCTTTCCCAAACACCATAAAGTGAGGGTAAAGGAATAAAAATAGGACACATGTACAGGAACGCAATACTATTAAAAAAAAAAAAAAAAGGAACATTCAGGAAACGAGATCCACTCTGTGGATTAAGAATTTATAGCAGAATTTGTTTTAAAGACCACAGAAGGGTTGAAAACTAAAGTTGAGACAATCTGATATCCTTAATTGCAGATTGGCTGGCTGGGTAGGCTGAGGAGCCTTGAAATGGTTCACCTTTAAAAACAGCAGAAGCACTTAAGTAGCTGTCAAAATGAACAGCTACTGTCATGGGCCTCTCCCGGCTGCTAGCACTCTGGAGAGTCCACAGTGCCTAATGCTGTTCTGTGACATATAAACAGATGCTCAAAAAGATGGTCTCTCCTCTCCCAGCTCTAGTACCTGGTTTTACCTTGACCAGCTCACACTGTCCAAACGCTCTGATCTTACTGAAGAACTTCTCAGAGCACAGATCAGCCATGTTTGGCATCACTAACTATCCAGCAAGGTAAAATACAAATTCATTCTCCTACAATAAATATATCCCTCCAAAATGGACACCCAAAATCCTGGTATAATGCTAGTCTTGAAGGAGAGACTACTATCAGTGTCAATATAGAGTTGTTATATCTGGGCACATGCTTTGGCCTGCAATATAACTGAATCTATGTTACAGAAAGGCTGGGTGTTGTGGAGTTTGTTTTAGTGTGCTCAGGCTGCTACAACAGAATACCACAGACTGGGTGGCTTAAACAACAGACATTATTTCTCAGTTCTGGAGGCTGGGAAGTCCAAGATCGAGGTGCCAGGAGACATGGTTCTTGATGAGGGCTCCCTTCCTAACTTGCAGACAGCCACCTTCTTGCCATGTCCTCACATGGCAGGGAGAGGAAGCTCCAGTGTCTCTTCTTCTTCTAAGAGCACTAATCCTATCATGGGCGCTCTACCCTCACAACCTCATCTAATCCTGATTACCTCTCAAAGGCCTCAACTCCTAATATCATCGCATTGGGGCATTAGGACTTCAACATATGAAATTTGAGAAGATGCAAACATTCAGTCCAGAAGAGAATTTCTACTTCATTTAGTCTTTACAGAGACACGGCAGTTCATCCTTTACTGTCCTTCTAGGGTTGAGAACAGAAGACAAATTTATATAATCAAGATATTTTAACTCTAAGGGTTTGAGTTAGGCTAAAATTATTTTTGGCAAATATTCCACACTATATCTAACACAGATCATCTAATTCAAGGAAGATTTATATCTCCCCCTTCTTGATGTGGTTATAACCGAGCAACCCAAGCTTTCAAATTAAAATGCATAGAAATATGGGTGACAGTCCAAGAACTGAATGCTTCAGTTCAATTGTCTTCACTGATCTTGCTTTGCAATGTAGTAACGGGACCAGACCATGTACACAAGCGACTACACAGAAAGTCCACGTCGAGTCAGGGGTGATCAGTCTCTGGCTTCTCTCCTAAATTCCCAACCACAGAATAGGTAGTTAAGAAGGTTGTGGAAGTTATGTTTTGTTTGTTTTTTAGGGATTTGTTTTTGTTCGTTTTTGGTGAGGTGCATTTTACATCTCTTAGAAAATGAAATTGGAAAGGAAAGATTTCCCTGTTAGTGTCAATTATGTCCTCCTTCTCCGTAAAGATGCTTCCCAAGGGCCATGGAAGCTGTACTCACCAATACTGTCCTGAATATAGAGCCATCTGAGGGAGGGACTCACAAAGTGAAAAGAGGAATAATAAAGATTTTATCATCAACTTACATTTACTGGAAATCTCCTCCTGCTTTTCAAGGCTTCAATAGTCAAGCACAGTTGGCTATTATGGTATTCTATTCTTCAGAAAAGGAGGAAATAAATGACTCCCCTTAGTCTTTATTTGACTAGAACCAGGTGTAATATTCAAAATATTTAACAATAAGTACCCCACAGGCACTGAACAATCTGAAAAGATGTAGACCTCAGGGCTCAGCTAGTTACTGGATGTCCCCTGCTTCACTAGAACTTAACCTCTTCGTTGCTGGATTGGGGGGTGAGGGGAGCACAAGTAGGTTGAGAAGGCTTGTCCTGCCTTTGCAGGACTGGAAGTTAGGCTATAGCAATCAAACTGTCCTGGCCAAAAATTTCAACACAGCTAGACGGTACAGAGTTACCACCCCCGTTGGTGGAGGGGAAGGTGATGCTCATGGCAGTGGTAGTGGTAATAACCAGTAGTAGCAAAAGCAGCAGCAGCAGCAGCAGCAATTAAGCTAGTTAAGCAATTGAAGGATTAAGCAAGTGAGCTAGGCTTACATATATCATCTCTAGTCATCAAAAGAAAGTTGCCAGAGAGGTATTATCTACAGTCTGTAGATATGGACGCAACATTTCAGAAATTTTAAGTAACTGGCTACAAGTCACACAGCTGGTACATAACAGAACCAGACTGGAGCTCAGGACTCCCAAGCTGATGCTTTGTCTCTTATCCAATACTGGCTCCTCCTGTGACAAAAGGAAATCAAAGGCTAATGGTCTCCACTACGAGGTTCACATCTCACGACTTAATTTTGACACGTACTTAGACAGCTTACTATTCTATCATAAACTTCTGCAACGAAAGAGAAAAGCTGTAGTTCACATGGAAAGGTTTATCTGCAAGGACCAGTAACTTTCTCCAGTAAAATTTTGGAATGGGAAAAAGTTGTTTTGGATGCTAGGTCATTCTTGAAATTATTTTTTTCATTTAAAGATACAGGATTTGAAAATTCCCAGGTGGTCCAGTGGTTAGGACTCTGCACGTTCACTGCCAAGGGCCTGGGTTCAACCCCTGGTCGGGGACCTAACATTCCAGAAGCCACGTGGTGCAGCAAAAAAATTTTTTTAAAAAAAGATAGAGGGGGATTCCCCTGGTGGCGCGGTGGTTAAGAATCCGCCTGCCAATGCAGGGGACATGGGTTCGAGCCCTGCTCCAGGAAGATCCCACATCATGCGGAGCAACTAAGCCCATATGTCACAACTACTGAGCCCTTGCACCACAACTACTGAACCCTGCATGCCTAGAGCCTGTGCTCCGCAACAAGAGAAGCCACTGCAATGAGAAGCCCGTGCACCCACACACCACAGGAAAGAGTAGCCCCCGCTCACAACTAGAAAGAAAAGCCCATGCACAGCAATGCAGACCCAGCACAGCCAAATAAATAAATAAACACAAATCTATTTAAAAAAAGAAAAGATAGAGGATTCAACCACTTTAACGCAAAGTTCCCCTTTCTGCTAGCCTTTAGCAATTTTCACAAGAATGGCTAATGCTGGAATTGATTGACAGGTGTAGTAACTAACATTATTCTCATAAGTAATTCATGCTCATTTTTAAACTTTAGAAAACACAGAGAAATACAAAGATTATGAAAATGAACCACAGTCCCATTGCCCAGAGACAATCACAGTTAAAATCATGACAAATTTTCTTCCAATCCTTTTGCCATACATATATTTATGCAAATTGAGGTCACATATATATATTTAAAGACTAAATATTATGAACATTTCCAATGGTCATTAAAAATTCTGAGAAACAAAATTTAGAGCTTTCTTAATGTTCCAACATATAGATGAAGCATAATTTATTTAAGCATTCCCCTGTCTTTGGAGAACAGAAGGCCTTGGTCAGGAAATAAATAGTTATGTAAATAACAGGACCTAAATTAAGTGCAGAAGATTAAGAACCCTAGGTTATTCCTTGGTCTCTGCAAGTTAATAGAATCAAGGGAGGCAGGACAATCAAATACAATATTTTTAGCCTTTAGGAGGATCCATCCATAGATGTGTATATTTAGCCTTTTTTGCTGACGTGCTATGCTGAAAGGTGCCCCCAGATCAAAGCACTTAAGACAGGGGCTCCTCACCAGAATGGTGAGAGTCACTCTCATATCTGTATGGGTCAGAAACCAGTACCAGAGAACACAACTCAGGGAACTCAACTGGGCCAATCAAAATCCAGCTTCTAAGAAAATTAAATCAAGGTTTTTATTCCCCAAATTCATGATCTTTAACAAATATGAAAACTTGAGCTGAAATTATTATCAATTATTGCATTTTTTAATTCTCTGATAGTCCAATTTTAATGGGGGGGGGGTTCCTGGCTCTAGAAAGCATAGAGGGTAAGATGTTGTAGCTCCATACATAAAGAGGTGCCCACTCTTCTACAGCTATATTAAATTCTTTAAAAAATTGCATTTCTAACTGGTGACAGTGACTTGAGGATTTTGTGATTATACAGAGTTCAGATGGAATGGGGAACAGAGCAGGTTACTTAGGAGTCAGAAGAGAGCTCGAGCACTCTCGTGGAACAATGTTCTCAGAGTATGGTGACACAGAAACAGACAGCTGAACACCAAAGTGTACTGCTGTCATTGGGAAGTGCTTGCCCAGCCTGGGTCTACATTTCCCAGTCCCTCCTGCATCTATGTGGGGCTATGTGACTAGTTCTGGCCAATGGAATGAAACAAATAGAGAATGTACCACTTCTGGACCAAGTGCCACTTGGTCCCTTGCACTTTCTTTCCCTTCAGCAGTGACTGTGCAGGCTTATACTGAAGATGACAGCATCACAAGATAGAAGAGGGTCACATACTTGCGTCACCATTTAGATGAGAGCTGCCCAGGATAGCTGACTAACCAGGAACATCAACACTGGATCTTGTGTGACCAAGAAACAATTATTTGTGTTAAGCCATTAACATTTGAGGGTTGTTTGTTAAATTCATCAGCCTATACTCATTAAAAAGGCCTCTCTGCTATCTGACAACGTGATTTAGCAGAGACAGAGCATGGGGGAAAAGAGGAGTATGGAGTACTTCTTCAAGATGGAGAACAGTATTTTTCAATAAAACTGGGGGTGGGGGGAGATGGAGAATAACACAAATGGGGGAAAGACAGGACAAGGAAAGGACAAAGCATCAAGGTTTATAGTCACAGAGAATCTAAATTAAAGCTCCAGGAAATCAAGGTGGTGGAGGGAAGTCTAAAATCAAATTTCTTTTTGATGTGACTTGGGCTTTTGATGAGTTCCACGGCCTACATGACCAATGAAACATCAGTTACAAACATCTATTTCTGTCAACAAGCAGAGTTTCTTTGGTATTCAAATCATTTCTCTTTCCCAAATAATTTCCCTTTTTGATTGATGACTCTTCGCTCTAGATTTTTAGGTCACATTCTAATTCACTGAGTTCTCTTGAGATTTTGGTTACTGGTTGAAGCGACAATAAAGGCATGAAAAATAGTTCAAGATTTCATTACACAGATTAAAGATGTTAACGAAAGCTTTTTGATCCGAAGCAAGATCACTCAGGGTTTTTCAGTCAGCTATAGATTTTTCAGAGCTCTGAAAACATTCACAGTAACATGAAGCTGCACCCATCTGTTTACTGATATCTTGGGTGTTAAATGCTCCTTGTGCTTTTCTCCAAGGGTAGAGTGCAGAATTGTTATAGTATTAGCCGTCGCCTTCTGAAGCCCTGCTCTGCTGGAATTGCTGAGCTTCATTCCCATTCATCTCTCGATCTGTATACGTGTGTATGTATGTATGAATATACGTATGAGGGTGAGTCAAAAATTATCCGCACTCCGATTATATTAAAACTTCTGCTGGCTGCACTGTCTTATCAGTGCTTTCCATTCAAGGCCACTGTCTCCCACGTCACTGCTCTGCAAGTGTGAACATGTTACATCAGTTCATTTGTAACTGTGATGCAAGCAAAAATGGATGCCCCACTTGTGATTTGCACAAAAGAGCAGTGTGCAGTGATTCTTTTATTGTGGTCTGAGGGTGTACACATCCACACACGTCTGCCCACACTGTTGGCACTCTGCAAAAAATTCATTATGAGGTGTTAAAGCACCCTCCCTATAGTCCTGATCTTGCTCCACCAGACTTTCACCTGTTTAGTCCCCTGAAAGCAACCCTACGAGGACGAAGATTCACCTTCGATGAAGAAGTGAAGACAGCACTGCATTCGTGGCTCGCAGCTCAGCCTAAAACATTTTTAATGAGGGAATTCGAAAGCTTGTTGACAGATGGACAAAATGTATTGAAAATCAAGGAGATCATGTCTAAAAATGATGTATTTGTCTTTTCTAAAAGTTAATTAAAATAAATTCTACAGCCAGAGCGTGGAAAATTTTTGACTCACCCTCGTATGTATGTATGTATGTATCTATCTACCTATCATCTATCATCTATCAAATTTAAGCCCTAATAAGGAGCTAGCCAAGGAATATACTAAATGCTAAAACCAGTCCTGACTAGGGCAGAGCGTCTCATGAGAGCCCCAGGCACACCAAAAGTTGAGATCCAGACTGTGTCTTGCTGCCCTAGTATGATCCCACATCAGCCTGTTGGTACCACATCCAAAGGCCTCTCAGTTCCTGAGTCTACTGGAATTATATCCTCAATGCCTGGCTCAGAATCTGGCACAGAGTAAATAATTGACAAATGTACATTGAGTAAAACTAAGTTCTGGAATGCTCAGAGTCGTGATTTTCTTGGAATACTTTCTGAAGTGGTCAAGTCTGTGTGGGCTTCTGCCTTGCTTTCTTTTCTTTTTTTAAGGACTTTTATTGACATACAGTTAACATACAATAAACTGCATATATTTAGAGTGTACAATTTGGTATCCCAATCTCCCAGTTCATTCCCCCCCAACCCTCCCTGCCTTCCCCACTTGGTGTGTGTATGTTTGTTCTCTACATCTGTGTCTCTATTTCTGCCTTGCAAACCAGTTGTTTTGTACCACTTTTCTATATTCCACATATGTGTGTTAATATACGATATTTGTTCTTCTCTTTCTGACTCACTTCACTCTGTATGACAGTCTCTAGGTCCATCCATGTCTCTACAAACGTCCCAGTTTCATTGCTTTTTACAGCTGAGTAATATTCCATTGTATATATGTACCACATCTTTTTTATCCATTCATCTGCTGATGGACATTTAGGTTGCTTCCATGTCCTGGCTATTGTAAATAGGGCTGCAATGAACACTGGAGTGCATGTGTCTTTTTGAATGATGGTGTTCTCTGGGTATATGCCCAGCAGTGGGACTGCTGGGTCACATGGTAGTTCTATTTTTAGTTTTGCAAGGAACCTCCATACTGTTCTCCATAGTGGCTGTATCAATTTACATTCCCACCAACAGTGCAAGAGGGTTCCCTTTTCTCCACACCCTCTCCAGCATTTACTGTTTGTAGATTTTCTGATGATGCCCATTCTAACCGGGGTGAGGTGATACCTCACTGTCGTTTTAATTTGCATTTCTCTAATAATTAGTGATGTGGAGCAGCTTTTCATGTGCCTCTTGGCCACCCGTATGTCTTCTTTGGAGAAATGCCTATTTAGGTCTTCTGCCATTTTTTGATTGGGTTGTTTGTTTTTTGGATATTGAGCTGGATGAACTGTTTATATATTTTAGAGATTAATCCTTTGTCTGTTGATTCGTTTGCAAATATTTTGTCCCATTCTGAAGGTTGTCTTTTTGTCTTGCTTATGGTTTCCTTTGCTGTGCAGAAGCGTTGAAGTTTCATTAGGTCCCACTTATTTATTTTTGCTTTTATTTCCATTACTCTAGGGGGTGGATCAAAAAAGATCCTGCTGTTATTTATGTCAAAGAATGTTCTTCCTATGTTTTCCTCTAGGAGCTTTATGGTGTCTGGCCTTACATTTAGGTCTTTAATCCACTTTGAGTTTATTTTTGTGTATGGTGTTAAGGAGTGTTCTCATTTCATTCTTTTACATGTAGCGGTCCAGTTTTCCCAGCACCACTTGTTGAAGAGGCTGCCTTTTCTCCATTGTATATCCTTGCCTCCTTTGTCATAGATTAGTTGACCATAGTTTATCTCTGGACTTTCTATCCTGTTCCATTGATCTATATTTCTGTTTTTGTGCCAGTACCATACTGTCTTGATCACTGTAGCTTTGTAGTATAGCCTGAAGTCAGGAAGCCTGATTCCACCAACTCCATCTTTCCTTCTCACGACTGTTTTGCCTATTCGGGGTCTTTTGTGTTTCCACACAAATCATAAAATTTCTTGTTCTAGTTCTGTGAAAAATGCCATTGGTAATTTGATGGGGATTGCACTGAATCTGCAGATTGCTGTGGGTAGTATAGTCATTTTCACAATGTTGATTCTTCCAATCCAAGAACATGGTATGTCCCTCCATCTGTTTGTGTTGTCTTTGATTTCTTTCATTAGTGTCTTATAGTTTTCTGAGTACAGGTCTTTTACCTCCTTGGTTAGGTTTATTCCTAGGTATTTTATTCTTTTTGTTGCAATGGTGTGCCGAGACCAGCTCGGCGACTCGAGGTGAGTGACGGGTGCCGCAAGCTTGAAGAAGACACAGACACAGACTGAAGAGAAAGATGGGACCGGGGGACTCAAGACCTCTAGGATCAAGAGCCCCGCTGACTCATCCCAGGTTGCTTTTATTGAGTTCGTGGGCTAACATTCTCAGGTTACACTCATAAACAATCAAAGGCCTCACATGACTGAGGCAATTATCTTTGTTTACTTCCTGGGTCCGAGCTGAGCAGGTGTGGATTTGAGCTGGGTGTAGAGAGCAAAACAGCCCTGGGGGCAGGAGACCTCTCTCAGATATTGGGGGTCTGTGCCCCACCCGTGTTGGCCCCTCTGCGACTGTGCCTATCTTAGGTTGTTCCTCCCTTGAGGAATCTTACCCGTCTCTGGCTAACCAGTCATCCTCCAGGGCCAAACACGGTGATATAAGGAAGGTTCTATGCACCACCCCTGTTGGCCCCTCTGCGGCTGTGCCTGTCTTAGGTTGTTCCTCCTCTGAGGAATCTTACCCGTCTTTGGCTAACCAGCCATCCTTCAGGGCCAAACAGGGTGATATTAGTCTCCACGCCCCGCACCCTCAGCTCCTCCACTGCTCAAGCAGGACATTCTGAATCCCATCGCTCGGCCCACATACTTCAACATTTTCAAGGTTACAAAAAGGTTCCCGAATGTCTTCCCACAATGGTGAATGGGATTGTTTCCTTAATTTCTCTTTCTGATCCTTCATTGTTAGTGTATAGAAATGCAAGAGATTTCTGTATGTTAATTTTGTATCCTGCAGCTTTACCAAATTCATTGATTAGCTCAAGTAGTTTTCTGGTGGCATCTTTAGGATTTTCTGTGTATAGCAGCATATCATCTGTGAACAGTGACAGTTTTACTTCTTCTCCAATTTGGATTCCTTTTATTTCTTTTTTCTTCTCTGGTTGCTGTGGCAAGGACTTTCAAAACTATGTTGAAGAGTAGTGGCGAGAGTGGACATCCTTGTCTTGTTCCTGATCTTAGAGGGAATGCTTCCAGTTTTCTAACCATTGAGAATGATGTTTCCTGTGGGTTTGTCATATATGGCCTTTATTATGTTGAGGTAGGTTCCCTCTATGCCCACCTTATGGAGAGGTTTTAAAATAAGTGGCTGTTGAATTTTGTCAAAAGATTTTTCTGCATCTATTGAGGTGATCATGTGGTTTTTACCCTTCCATTTGTTAATATGGTGTATCACATTGACTGATTTGTGTATATTGAAGAATCCTTGCATTCCAGGGATAAACCCCACTTCATCATGGTGTATGATCCTTTGAATGTGTTGTTGGATTCTGTTGGCTAGTATTTTGTTGAGGATTTCTGCATCTAAATTCATCAGTGATACTGGTCTGTAATTTTCTTTTTTTTGTAGTATCTTTGTCTGGTTTTGGGATCAGGGTGATGGTGGCCTCATAAAATGAATTTGGTTGTTCCTTCCTCTGCAATTTTTTGAAAGAGCTTGAGAAAGATGGGTGTTAGCTTGTCTCTAAATGTTTGATAAAATTCAGCTGTGAAGCCATCTGGTCCTGGACTTTTGTTTCTTGGGAGATTTTTAATCACAGTTTCAATTTCATTACTTCTGATTGGTCTGTTCATATTTTCTATTTCTTCCTGATTCAGTCTTGGAAGGTTATACCTTTCTAAGAATCTTTCCATTTCATCCAGGTTGTCCATATTATTGGCATATAGTTGCTTGTAGTAGTCTCTTGTGGTGCTTTTTATTTCTGTGGTGTCCACTGTAACTTCTGTTTCATTTCTAATTTTATTGATTTGAGTCCTCTCCCTCTTTTTCTTGATGAGTCTTGCTAGAGGTTTATCGATTTTATTTATCTTCTCAAAGAACCAGCTTTTAGTTTTATTGATTTTTGCTATTGTCTTCTTTGTTTCTATTTCATTTATTTCTGCTCTGATCTTTATGATTTGTCTCCGTCTACTAACTTGGGGTTTTGTTTGCTCTTCTTTCTCTAGTTTCTTTAGGTGTAAGGTTAGATTGTTTATTTGGGATTTTTCTTGTTTCTTGAGGTAGGACTGTATTGCTATAAACTTCCCTCTTAGAACTGCCTTTGCTGCATCCCAGAGGTTTTGGAAAGTTGTGTTTTCACTGTCATTTGTCTCTAGGTATTTTTTGATTTCCTCTTTGATTTCTTCAGTGATCTGTTGGTTATTTAGTAGCGTATTGTTTAGCCTCCATGTGTTTGTGTTTTTTACAGTTTTTCTCCTGTAATTGATTTCTAATCTCATAGTGTTGTGGTCATTAAAGATGCTTGATATGATTTCAATTTTCTTGAATTTACCAAGGCTTGATTTATGACCCAAAATGTGATCTATCCTGGAGAATGTTCCATGTGCACTTGAGAAGAATGTGTAATCTGCTGTTTTTGGATGGAATGTCCTATAGAAATCTATTTAATCAACTTGAATTATTGTGTCATTTAAAGCTTGTGTTTCCTTATTAATTTTCTGTGTGGATATCTCTCCATTGGTGTAAGAGGGGTGTTAAAGTCCCCCACTATGATTGTGTTACTGTTAATTTCCTCTTTCATAGTTGTTAGCATTTGCCTTATGTATTGAGGTGTTCCTATATTGGGTGCATATATATGTATAATTGTTATCTCTTCTTCTTGGATTGATCCCTTGATCTTTATGTAGTGTCCTTGCT
This sequence comes from Hippopotamus amphibius kiboko, assembly GCF_030028045.1. Lineage (NCBI taxonomy): Eukaryota > Metazoa > Chordata > Mammalia > Artiodactyla > Hippopotamidae > Hippopotamus > Hippopotamus amphibius. Next base: position 14,615,701 of record NC_080203.1, on the reverse strand, counting down.
TGTCTCTTGTAACATTTTTCATTTTAAAGTCTATTTTATCTGATATGAGTATCGCTACTCCAGCTTGCTTTTGATTTCGATCTGCATGGAATATCTTTTTCCATCCCCTCACTTTCAGTCTGTATGTATCCCTAGGTCTGAAGTGAGTCTCTTGTAGACAGCATATATATGGGTCTTGTTTTTGCATCCATTCAGCCAGTCTGTGTCTTTTGGTTGGGGCATTTAGTGCATTTACATTCAAGATAATTATCGATATGTATGTTCCTATTACCATTTTCTTAATTGTGTTGGTTTTGTAGGTCCTTTTCTTCTCTTATGTTTCCCACTTAGAGAAGTTCCTTTAGCATTTGTTGTAGGGCTGATTTGGTGGTGCTAATTTTTCTTAGCTGTTGCTTGTCTATAAAGCTTTTGATTTCTCCATCGAATCTCAATGAGATCCTTGCTGGGTAGAGTATTCTTGGTTGTAGGTTCTTCCCTTTCATCACTTGAAATATATCATGCCACTCCCTTCTGCCTTGCAGAGTTTCTGCTGAGAAATCAGCTGTTAACCTGATGGGAGTTCCCTTGTATGTTATTTGTCATTTTTCCCTTGTTGCTTTTAGTAACATTTCTCTGTCTTTCATTTTTGTCAATTTGACTACTATATGTCTTGGTGTGTTTCTCCTTGGGTTTATCCTCCCTGGGACCCTCTGCACTTCCTGGACTTGGGTAGCTATTTCCTTTCCCATGTTAGGGAAGTTTTCAACTAGAATCTCTTCTAGTATTTTCTCGGGTCCTTTCTCTCTCTTGTCTCCTTCTGGGACCCCATAATGCGAATGTTGGTGTGTTTAACATTGTCCCAGAGGTCTCTTAGGCTGTCTTCAATTCTTTTCATTCTTTTTTCTTTATTCTTTTCTGAATCAGTGATTATCACCATTCTGTCTTCCAGGTCACTTATTCACCCTACTACCTCAGTTAATCTGCTGTTGGTTCCTTCCAGTGTATTTTTCATTTCAGTTATTGTGTTGCATATCTCTGTTTGTTTGTTCTTTAATTCTTCTAGGTCTTTGGTAAACTTTTCTTGCAACTTTTTGATCTTTGCATCCAGTCTTTTTTCAAAGTCCTGGATCACCTTAACCATCATTATTCTGAATTCTTTTTCTGGAAAGGTGCCTATCTCCTCTTCATTTAGTTGTTTTTCTCACGTTTTATCTTGTTCCTTCATCTGGTACAAATTCTTTTGCTTTTTCATTTTCTCTTTCTGTGGCTGTGACTTTCAGTTCCACAAGATGAAATACTGCTGATACTGCTTGATTCTGCTGTCTGCCCTCTTGTGGAGGAAGCTGTCTAGGAGGCTTGTGGGTGCTTCCTGATGGGAGGGACTGATGGTAGGTTGGGCTGGGTGGGCGGAGCTCAGTAAAACTTTAATCCGATATGGTGGGCGGAGCTCAGTTACACTTTAATCTGCTTGTCTGCCAATGGGTGGGGCTGTGTTCCCACCTTGTTGGTTGTTTGGCCTGAGGCTACCCAGCACTGGAGCTTACAGGCTCTTTGGTGGGGCTAATGGTGGACTCTGGCAGGGCTTACGCCAATGAGCACTTCTCAGAACCCCTGCCACCAGTGCCCCTGTCTCCTCAGTGAGCCACAGCTGCTCCCCACCTCCACAGGCAACCCCCCAACACTAGCAGGTAAGTCTGGTTCAGTCTCCTATGGGGTCACTGCTCCTTCCCCCTGGGTCCTGGTGAGCACACTTTTTTGTGTGCCCTCCAAGAATGGAGTCTCCATTTCCCCCAGTCCTGTGGAGGGCCTGCAATCATATCCCGCTGGCTTTCAAAGTCTGATTCTCTGGGGATTCCTCCTCCCGTTGCTGGACCCCCAGGTTAGGAAGCCTGACGTGGGGCTCAGAACCCTCACTTTAGTGGGTGGACTTCTGTGGTATAACTGTTCTCCAGCTTGTGAGTCACCCACCTAGCATTTATGGGATTTGATTTTAACATGATTGCGCCCCTCCTACTGTCTCATTGTGGCTTCTCCTTTGTCTCTGGATGTGAGGTGGTTTTTTTTTGTTGAGTTCCAGTGTCTTTCTGTCGATAACTGTTCAGCAGTTAGTTGTAATTCTGGTGTTCTTGCAAGAGGTAGTGAGCGCACGTCCTCCTACTCCGCCATCTTGATTCCTCCTGTGCCTCGCTTTCTTACTCAGGCTAAATATCAGGCTTGCAATGCAGCCACACCCCACCCCAACATTGATCAGCCCCTCTCACAGGATTTTGAACCCTGTTCTCAGTGGATCCATCTCTTGCTTGTGGACCTTCTCCAAGAGAACTGAGACATCCTTCAGTTGATTTAAGGTCATCACCCACTCCTGACACATGCCCCCTCCCACCCCTACACACATACAAACTGGAATTTTAAAGATTCCCATATAAGCTTTGGTCAAAGAAGAGTTCACTCACTCCACCATATGTTGCATTTTCCATTGTTGGATAGCCATGCCTTAGGAACAGAGCCTGTAACTCTGCCTTGTCTCTTAACCTGTCCCACTATTTCTACTGCTTTTCCCTCAAAACCTGCTCATTGCAGAGGCTCTAGTAAGTCCCTCCACAGATCCCCTCACTCCTATAATCCCAAGGTATGACCTAAAGCCAGTTAGAAGGACCTTTCAAATGCTTTCTGCAACTTATCAGACTTGAGGTTTGCTACACACAATTAACCACACACATAATTAGAAACTCACAGAATATGGTTGTTTTCTACCAGTAACTCATTTGATCCAGGATTTATGGAAGGTGGAAGAACTCGACCTACTTACAAAAGGAATTGAGGTAATATATGCCTGTGAATAATTATAGATAAAATGAATGGGGGAGGGAGGTAGGCATGGTTATAAAACAGTAACAAGAGGGATCCTCGTGAGGAAAAACTATTCTGTATGTTGACTCTATCAATGTCAACATCCTGGATGTGATACCATATGACAGTTTTTGGAAGATGTCACCTTTGGGGAAAATAGGTTGCCTGTATTATTTCTTATGACTAAATGTGAATCCAATTATGTCAAAGTAAAAAGTTAATTAAAATAAATGAACAGGAGTAAAAGAAGTTAGGCACTTTTGGAATTTGTTCTTAAAAGGCTTGTGTACATAGGCAGAAAGGGAAATAAACTTTAGCTAAAAATGACTGCATTGATCTACTGATAATGAAAATTCAAATAAGACACAGGTTAGTCAGGCAATTCTCAGTAAGGAAAGTGAAGAGCAAATAGACAAAACATAGTATCAGAACCTCCTAGAACTCACCAGGATATAAACCATTCAACTTCTGACAATAATACAAAGAAAACTCCCCAAAGCAAAACATTTAATTATTTCAGTTTCCATACTGTGCATGCCATTGTAATAACTATAGGTGTTAAAAAAAAATCTTCTTTTTCTACAACATTCCATTTAGCAGTCTAGCATATGAAATAGCAAAACGAATCTCTCACTCGCAGTTATAAATCACATGAGATAAACCGTGATTTAAAAACGAGATGCCTGATGACCAGAGAAAGAAGTATTAGGTTGTGACCTAAAAGTCAACTATAGGGCTTCCTAGGTGTCGCAGTGGTTAAGAATCTGCCTGAAAATGCAGGGGACATGGGTTCGATCCCTGCTCCAGGAAGATCCCACATGCCACAGAGCAACTAAGCCCATGTGCCACAACTATTGAGCCCATGTGCTGCAACTACTGAAGCCCATGCACCTAGAGGCCATGCTCCACAACGAGAGAAGCCACGGCAATGAGGAGCCCGTGCACCACAATGAAGAGTAGCCCCCACTCACTGCAACTAAAGAAAGCCTGCGCACAGCAAAAAAAAGACCCAACACAGGCAATAAAATTAATTAATTAATTTTAAAAAGTCAACTATATAAATCCATAGCATTAACTTGGAACTCTTCTTGACAACTGCAACATAAACCAAATTGTTAATGACATGACTGCTGATATGCAGCAGTCCTCTGGGTAGTAATGATCAGTTATACTCCTCACATGTACCTTTACCAGAAAATAATCATAATTATTTTTAGTACAGCCCTGAGCTACCATTAGTGATAAACAATGATGAGGACTGTATTCAACGTTATTGACTACATGAATGATGATACCATTTACAAATTAGATTGAAGGTCTTATCTAAAACAAATGTTCTAATGGGGAGAAGTAAAATCCTTTCAATGAGAGGCCCAGAGCTACTTCCAGGTAGCCAGTACTGTCTCCTATGAATTCTGATGGTGTAAGATGGATAACATAAGAGGTGGTAAGTCTCCACTTCGACAGACACTCAGGCCCATGTTCTGAGTGAATATGAAGCATATCCTTGTACTTCCCACTTGTGTTAATTAGCCAAGGCTTTCAGCTTCCTGGAGAGAGACCCAGAGAGCTTGGCACTGGAGGCACCCAATAAACTGGGAAAGATCCAGGTCTTCACGTCAGTATTGCTAGAATAGAGATCTCACCAGAAATGCCAAATCACAGGGTAGTCAGAACAGGAAGAGCTTGTGCCCACCCAACTGAAGTCAGCCATTAGAACCAGGGAGGGGCCGGGTTGAGAATGTACACTCAGGCTCACAGGACCCAGACAAGGACCGGCATGCGCCCATTTTCTTTTCTCCATCTCTACCTCCAAAGCCTTGTTTTTTATCTTGTACTGTCTGTTTCATGGCAAGTGATCTCAAATCCCTTTCTGGATAAAGTACAAATGAAAGGACAGAAACAATGGTCAATAATACACTGGCCTTGCTTGCTGGCCATCCTTGCTGCCCTGAAAGGTCTATATCACCTTTGCTTCATGCTGGCAGCTTGGCTGTCTAAAAGCAGCGTAGGTTTTAAGGTTGTGAGTCACCATTAATCAAGTGTTGACTTGGACATGGGCATTTCTGGAGAACTGTCCTGATCGGAACATAAGCCATCTGGTCCCAGCTAGCAGTGGTCTCTGAAGAGATGGATGTCCTGCTTAGAGAACTACCCCTGTGCCCCAGGTTCTCAGAGACAGTCTCAGATTATAAGAGCTGATCTGGACCAAGCAGCACCCCTATCACCAAATGCCTACTGGGCACTTCTATCTTTTCAAGTAATTTGAACTAGAATCATTGACTATTTGAATTCTACCTATTTCCAAAAGGAATAGTCATGTTTAACACCTGTGACTAATTATGGATTAAAAATGGAAGCGGGGGCAGATTAGTTGTTTTTGGCATTTTCTCTTAAAGCCCTGTCAACAAGGGCAAGAATACAGATGCAGATGTAGAGGACGGGGCGGGGGGACGACTAGCATTGACATATATACACTACCAAATGTAAAATAGATAGCTAGTGGGAAGCTGCTGCATAACACAGGGAGATCACCTAGATGATGGGTGATGACTTAGAGGGCTGGGATAGGGAAGATGGGAAGGAGTTGCTGGAGGGAGGGGATACGGGGATATATGTGTAAATACAGCTGACACTTTGTTGTACAGCAAAAACTGGCACAACTGTGTAAAGCAATTATATTCCAATAAAGAGCTTAAAAAAATTTTCCCAAGAATAACAACAACAAAAAATTGTGTCAACACATGCAGAAAGGTAAAGAAACTTCAGCTGAAAATGACTGAACTGATTGAATAGGAAGGAAAAATCATCCACAGCATAGGCTACTTGGTTTAGCTTTCGTGGAGTCAATGGGAGCTGGAAAGCAAGGAGAAGAAACCCTAAGCGCCGTGCGAAAGCACAGCTCACAGCTACCTCCTCAGGGGCTGCGTGTGTCATTCCACCCACCCAGAAAGCCTTCCCTTCAATTTTCACACCCACCATGGGTGTGTCTCTATTGCTCATTAACTCCTATTTCCATGCCTCACTCTCCTAGTGCCATCCGCTTCTCGAAAGCAGTTCTTTTGCCCTTTCCTGTTTGCCCATTTCTGCTGCCCTCTAACCTTAAAAACCTAATTACAGGAATGAGATCACTAGACAGTTTAACCTAACTCCTGACTTATGCTCTCCTGAATGCATACCATGCCCCATCTAACCTGCTGATTCTTTTCCTAGATAAAGAGAAGAATGAATTAAGGAGTTAAAAATGACTAGCTCTCTGCTCCCAACAGCCCCTTAGCAATCCTGCAGGCAGATCACATAGGCAAGGTAACATCTAAAGAGAGTCAGCCAGTTTGCACTCAATGGAGAGTGACGTAGTGCTCGCTTCGGCAGCACATATACTAAAATGGAGAGTGACGTAGAACCCACCCTCCGGTCTCAAGGATTCACTGAGATTCTTACCCCTTTTTCCCTTTAAAAACTATCATAGCTGACAGAATCTTTGGAGCTGGTCTCAGAACAAGTCCACACGCTCCCCAGATCACCGGCTTTTTTTTTTTTTTTTAATTTATTTTTATTTATTTATTTATTGGCTGCATTGGGTCTTCATTGCTTCATTGCTGTTGGCAAACGGGGGCTACTCTTCATTGCAGTGCGCCTGCTTCTCACTGCAGCGGCTTATCTTGTTGCGGAGCATGGGCTCTAGGCATACGGGCTTCAGTAGTTGTGGCTCTCGGGCTCTAGAGCGCAAGCTCAGTAGTTGTGGCACACGGGCTTAGTTGCTCTGTGGCATGTGGGATTTTCCCAGACCAGGCATTGAACCTGTGTCCCCTACACTGGCAGGTGGATTCTTAACCACTGTGCCACCGGGGAAGTCCTTGCCTGCTTTTCTGATTGAAACACCTTTCCTTTCTACTGACACTTGCCCCTCAAATTATTGGCTTTTGAGCAGCAAGCAGCCAAACCTGAGTTCAGTAACATCCTTTCATGATTAAAAGGAAATTGAGGCAAAGAAGATGAAGTGTTGGGAATAAGGGAACATAAGTCAAGCCTTAACAAGATTTTCCCTGGCTGATGATGGGACATGTTGAGATGTGTAGGAGGGTCTGCAGTCTAGTCTGTTCCCTACAGTGGACGAGCAGGAGGAGGAATGGCAGAAGTGAATAAGGTGGAATTCTTTTGCCTGGCTCCAGAAACATCTGGTGTGGCCCAAGGGCCCAAGCATGATGTCATCACGGGAGAAGAGAGCCAGGGAATAAGGGATTTAACTCTGTGTGAAAGAAGGGGACAGGGACAGCACCCAGGGGCTCTTTTCATTATGCCCCCAGAAACAGGATTGCTAGATTTAGCAAATGAAAATATAGGACGCCCAATTAAATTTGACTTTTAGATAAACAATAATTTTTAGCATAAGTGTATCCCCAATGGGACATGCATATTAAAAAATAGTTGCTGGGTTATCTGAAATTCCAATTTAACTGGGCAACCCTACCCAAGAGTGTTTAAGAACTTAAGCACTGGAGTCAGATAGACAAAACTGGATCTAAACACAGCTCCACTGGGCAAGTCACTTAATTTTGTGTGTGTTTACCTCAGTTTCCTAAACTGTAAAATGGGAATAATAACAGTGCCTACGGCATAGACCTAATGTCAGGATTAAATGAGATAATTCATGTAAAGCACTTAGAATAATGCCTGGCACATTGCTCACAGAATGTTAGTTTATTATCTGGAAGCATGTGAAGGGCCACAATAACTGGAACAGAAAGGTGGCAGTGAACCACCCACTCAGCTTTGTTACCTTTATACAAATAAGCCCCCAAAGCATTATGTCTAACAAACTCCTCCTCCACTGGCTGTTGATATACCAACTTCTGCAGCATCTCACACTTTCTAAGGCAAACACAATATCTTCTCCAGAAGTCCCAACTCCTCAAGGCAACCTTGTTTCTGTTCATAGCACCATGTTTCTCCCAGGCTCAAAATCTAGGAGTCATCTCTGCCACTCTCTCTCTCCCAACTTCACATCTGATATCTTTGGTTGAGTTAACTATTTGCAGGTTGCATGTTAATTTCTTTTCAATACCTTAAGACTAAGAAATTCTGACCTGGCATTATAACCATGCTTTTCTTGGTACACACACACACTGTTTATCAGATCAACACTCCTTTCAGAAGCAGGAAATATTTTTATTGATTTTGCTGTAAATCCCCTAGTCAGTGCTTCCTTCATATAAGAAAACAATAATGTGAACCTCGGCTATTTGGAAAGTCACAGATCTTGGATCTAAGCCAAAGGCCTGATTTTTATTTGGTTGTTCCTCTTTAAGAAAAATCAATATTAATAACAGAGACTTAAAGGTTTTTCCACACTTTTAACCACATCATGCATGTTTCTGTGTAGTCTAAATCCAACTTCTTTTGCAACTGTACCCCATGCCAACACAGAATATCCACCAGTTCACAGACTTACCCTTCATTTTCTACCTCTATGCTTCTTTAACTTTTGTTACTTCCTCAGATTCACATTTTTTTTTAAACAGACAATAAACAGCATATATTTAGAGTGCACAATTTGGTATTCCAATTTCCCAACTCATTCCCCCCCAACCCTCCCTGCTTTCCCCACTTGGTGTCCATGTGTTTGTTCTCCACATCTGTGTCTCTATTTCTGCCTTGCATTTCCTCTTTCATAGTTGTTAGCATTTGCCTTATGTATTGAGGGGCTCCTATATTGGGTGCATATATATTTATAATTGTTATCTCTTCTTCTTGGATGGATCCCTTGATCTTTATGTAATGTCCTTTCTTGTCTCTTGTAACATTTTTCATTTTAAAGTCTATTTTATCTGATATGAGTATCGCTACTCCAGCTTGCTTTTGATTTCCATTTGCATGGAATATCTTTTTCCATCCCCTCACTTTCAGTCTGTATGTATCCCTAGGTCTGAAGTGGGTCTCTTGTAGACAGCATATATATGGGTCTTGTTTTTGTATCCATTCAGCCAGTCTGTGTCTTTTGGTTGGGGCATTTAGTCCATTTACATTCAAGGTTATTATCGATATGTATGTTCCTATTACCATTTTCTTAATTGTTTTGTTGTTGTTTTTGTAGGTCCTTTTCTTCTCTTATGTTTCCCGCTCAGAGAAGTCCCTTTAGCATTTGTTGTAGGGCTGGTTTGGTGGTGCTGAATTCTCTTAGCTGTTGCTTGTCTGTAAAGCTTTTGATTTCTCTGTCGAATCTGAATGAGATCCTTGCTGAATGAGATTCTTGGTTGTAGGTTCTTCCCTTTCATCACTTGAAATATATCATGCCACTCCCTTCTGGCTTGCAGAGTTTCTGCTGAGAAATCAGCTGTTAACCTGATGGGAGTTCCCTTGTATGTTGTCATTTTTCCCTTGTTGCTTTTAGTAACATTTCTCTGTCTTTCATTTTTGTCAATTTGACTACTATATGTCTTGGTGTGTTTCTCCTTGGGTTTATCCTCCCTGGGACCCTCTGCACTTCCTGGACTTGGGTAGCTATTTCCTTTCCCATGTTAGGGAAGTTTTCAACTAGAATCTCTTCCAACTTTTTCTCGGGTCCTTTCTCTCTCTCTTCTCCTTCTGGGACCCCTATAATGCGAATGTTGGTGTGTTTAACATTGTCCCAGAGGTCTCTTAGGCTGTCTTCAGTTCTTTTCATTCTTTTTTCCTTATTCTTTTCCACATCAGTGATTTTCACCATTCTGTCTTCCAGGTCACTTATTCGCCCTTCTACATCAGTTAATCTGCTGTTGGTTCCTTCTAGTGTATTTTTCATTTCAGCTATTGTGTTGCAGATCTCTGTTTGTTTGCTCTTTAATTCTTCTAGGTCTTTGGTAAACTTTTCAATCTTTGCATCCAGTCTTTTTTCAAAGTCCTGGATCATCTTCACTTGCCGGGAGCCATTCGGGGATTGCCTAAAGGCTCAGGCAAGGCCGAGCACTTCGGGAATGGCCTGCAAGGCGGGAATTCCGATGAAGGCACCTTCGGTTCGGGAGAGCTGCAAAGCAGGCATCTTGGAAGTACCGGAGTTCCCCGAGATTTAGTTTCACTATGAGTCTCCTTTGTGTACTTTTTCTTTCTAGGAATGATGAGCTCTCTGGGTGAGGGGCGCCAACGCTGCCTTCAAGAATGGTGGCTACCCCCCGCTTTCTTGGTGTTGTGGAAATTCTATGGGCCGCAAACAAATCACATTTAGACCCTTAGGGGGCCCGGGTAATGGAGGAATGTTTAAACTTATTGTCCCCACCCTTGGGCCCTGCTGGCAATTCGGCCGTAATGGGCCATGCATTGTGATCAGGAATGCTGCCTCACCCAATCACAATTATCCCAAACCTCTGAAGTGAGGGTCAGTCAAACTAAAGTTGCCTATAAAATATCCCATGCACTCTTCCCTTATAAGAACAGAATATTACGGGTATCTATGTTATGTCCATGTGCTGTATGTCTGCTGTCACGTAGCATAGAGAATGTAGCTCACTGATTAAGCTTAACCTGCTAACAATGTTTGTCACTTCAAGCCTGGGCGCCTGAGAGGCCTGCCCTTAGAGATTGTTATCCTGTATTCCCCTCCCCCTTGTAACCACTGGAGGGTTAAAACAAGAATGGTAATGTTAAGCATGGGGAAAAAACTGTTCGATTGTTTATGGGCAAGAACGTGAAGAACTGATGAGAACTGATGATTACATAGAAGACTCGTCACCTGACTAAGGACAGGCCCCCGGCGGAGTCATTGGGACATTTGGGGGAGGGATATGGGGCCCCTAATGGAAAAATCCACAAAGCAAGATGTAAGATATATAAGACCCGAGCAAAAATTAAAGTTACTCTCACTCTCTCTCTTTCTCTCCTGTCTCTGTCTCTTTTTTTTTTCTCGCCGACTCTACCCCTCCCAAGGGACTCCCTGGATCCTGCCTGGGCTGGACCCCGGCAAGTGGCGCCCGAACAGGGGCCTGAAGGGTAAGCATATATTTATTTCGGGGTAGATAGGACTCCACCTAGGGTGCTGCAGGCCCCCCTGTGAAGGAATACAGGGTAAGTGAAGGGTGGAAAGGTAATTAGTTATTATGGGAGCACATGAGTCAAAAGAAAGACAGCTTTTTGTAGATATTATTAAGCATATGCTCTCTAAACGAGGTGTTAAAGTATCTAAAGCTACCTTACTTTCTTTCTTTTCCTTTGTACAAGAACAATGTCCCTGGTTCCCAGAGGACGGGACTGTTAATTCTGAAACGTGGGCTAAGGTAGGGGAACAGTTGATAACTTATTATAAATATCATGGACCGGAAAAGGTCCCTGCAGAAACTTTCTCTTTGTGGAGCCTAATTAGAGACTCCTTAGACCCGATTCCTGAGGTGGAACGAGTGAACTCAAAGATTGCTTTGAAATTGGGAGAGAGAGAACCCTCACCTCCTCAGTCCCCTCAAAGAACTAATTTGGAAAAATTAGGTTTTAATTTACAACAAATACGAGACTTACTGCAGAAAATAAGTCAGACAATACCTAAGACAATTATTGATGATTTAAGTAAGCAAAATTCTTCTGAGCAACCTCCCTCTGTGATCGCAGGACTAGATCCTCCTCGAAACACTGTGATAAACTCTGGTGTGAATGTGTGTGTGAGTGAGCGCCCTGGTTCGTCCTCGTTCCAGGGCGATTGTGTGGCTCCACGGCCTTCGTGGCTACGGAGTCCGAGTGGGCCCTAACCTGCGGTTCCGTGGTGACCTCATATGGCTCAGGGCGGTATCTGTCTCTGGGGGACCCAGTCCCTCTCTACGAGTCAGATTCAAGTGGGACTCTACACCACCCGCCAAAGCTAAGAGGCACCTAAGCTCCCCACGGGGACACGGCCAGGTGGGCACCTGAGTGGCCTTCTCCTCGGAGGGGGCACCCATCCTTGTTTGTCTTTGCATCATTGACACATGGGGGAATTGGTTACTGATTTGATTTAGCAATTGTGCATGTCCAAACGGCCCTTTTGCCCTAGGGCCCTTCGCCAAAGTTTTCTTAAAATTTTACAGCTCACTATCCCCTTCCGTCAGCTGACTCTTTGAGCCGACTTATTGAGAAATTAGGTTTTCCCCAAAAGACTTGCCCCTTTTGCCAGACAGATCTGCACCTCTCTCTGTAGGTCCCCTGGGCCGGTCCGTGTGGAGCGGTACACTCTGACATGTTCTTGTATACTTTTGGATTCTCATTACAAGGCTGCCTTCCTCTGTCAGCTTTCCTTCATAATCCCCTGATTCTCCAAGGATTTCAGGCTCTTCACTTAGGCGAGGAGTACGCATACTGCTCCTCCGCCTGCTCAGTGCCCTCGAGAGGGTCAACCACCCCAGACCCCCCTGGAGCCCCGCCTGAAGTTATTCCTCTGCGAACCCCATTACAAGGGACCGCCTCCTTTCAGCCCCGTCTCCCTGAGACATTTAATGATCAGGGCCATCTTCAGGGAGGCACGTAATCGTGCTGTCTGGGAATACTGGCCTTTCCAGGAGTGGCGACATCAGCACTACCTAGGTTATTAGGCCCTAAGACAAGGCCCTTTGAGTGTGCGCCCCTCTCCTTCCTGGTCAAAGAAATAAATTACACTTGTCAACAAAGGGGAGACAAAGACACCTTAGGAGGAACTTGCTTGTACCTTTGAGAGGTAAATGTCTTATCTGGTCATCTAAAGAACACTTATCTCTGCTATCCTTTTAAATGCTAATTTAAAAAATTAAAATTAAAATAATTTAAAACTTGACTTGTCAAAGATAAATAGAAATCCTAAGTGTCTTTTCTGCAAATAGTAAAAGGGTTTAGCCATCTAGATAGGTGACCTCAATTTGTTCCATCTGCTAGAAGCCAATTTAAATCCAACCCTTTGTGACTGATGGCTTTCATGTTGTACCTGACTCAGTACTGAAATTTTAGAATGAGAATTATGAGGCCTCTGTGTTTGTGTGTGTGTTCGTGTGTATCTATATGTTCGTTGTAGGTGTGTGGTATTGCCAAAAGAATTCATAAAAGAGCTCTAATTGGCTTTAAAAAAATTATTAAGCGCTTATAAATACTCAGAAATAGAAAATAGTCTGGCCAGAATGAATTTCAGGTTCATGATATCTGAAAAATTTAGTATTAAACTGATATCTGGTATTGAAGATGGCTTAAGCTAATTGGTTTGATTAATATAGACATGTTTTAGAGTCATCAAATTAAGTATTTTTATATAAATTTTTATTGTGCCTAGATGTAATAGAAGCTAAATAAGGTCTTGTTGTGTCTGTTACAAATTTGTCAGTGTGGAAAGTAACCTGATGTAAAGAAACTTCTGAGGAAAGAAAATGTAAATGAGTTAAGAGCTTTTACATAAACTCTGTCAAGAAGAGTTATGCTTTAGGAATATCTACCTAAAATAGTCTCTCCAGATCCTGGTAACTTGAAATTCTGGAGTTGCCCTAAATTGAGTGATAAAAGCTTATTGACCAGCTGGATCATTCCCAAATAAAATAAGATACTGAAACATCCCAAAGAGAGATATAAACTAGGTTCATTTGGTACATTAAGTTACATAGGAAGTATTGTCAAATGAATAAATGTTAGATTTTGGTGCATGGTAACTGTTATTAATGTAGATATTCTAGAAATTGTATGGAGTTCCTAAAATTCTGATATGTCCTGGTAAAATGTTATCAGTCATAATTCTAGTTATTATCTTAAAATGTTGTATGACACAACAATAACCAAATTGATCGACCTTGCAATCAGATTTTAAACCTGCCTTCTTAAGCCTTATGTCTTAAGATGCTTCTGGTTTTATTCTGATGCCTTTGCAAAATGCTTCCTCTTCAAGAAGATTTATAAAAAGGAATTTTGGATAAATACAAGTTTCTGACTTTCAGACCATAATGCTGAACAGGGTTTAAAAAAAAAAAAAAAAAAATCGAAGAATCCTGATGAGGAACGTGATGGCTTCATAAGCTGTTAACAAAAGGATGTTACATAGGACTGAGTAAACTGGTGAATATGGTTATAAATTTTATGGTTTCTATCTAAAAATTACTGGTTTAAACCTGTTTTCCAGGTGTAAGGGAAACCTTCCCTTCAAACTAATTATGATTTCAGGATTGAAACATTTATCTTTTCTCTCTCTGTTCGCTCCAGATATTGAAAACTCTTAGGTTCCCAGCAGCTTTATCAGATAAATTAGAAAGGCTACCTCACTAACAGGTATAGAAAACTCAAGGTATTTTGGGAACCTTGAAAAGGGAGGAATTTACCTACCTACATTTGTTAGGCAAAAATCTGTGATATAAAAGTTTCAACAAAGCCAAAAGCCTATATGATCAATTCTAGTTCCATAAATTAAATGATCAGGCCAAATTTCTTTTGAGACCAGACTTATTTTGCAAACAAGTTAGCCTTAATCTGGTTATATTAGGTAAAAATGAGGGTAATTTTAGAGAGAAGAAGATTATGTTTCAATAAATATTAAATGCCAGTTTTGCTGATGGAGGTCTGTATTTACTGAGATTCACTCCCTGGAAAGTTCCTTGCTGTTGCGCTATAGTAATGTAAAATCCAACAAAGTTTTTAAAGGACACTCTAAGTTTGTTTCTGAAGCTTATCTCAGTAATCTCTCTTTGGATGATTATGGATACTAAAAGAACGCAATTTAAAAGACAACCTGCAACCCAGACGGAAGGACACTTATCAAAGGAGAAACTACACTCACACTAGGACGAGAAGAAGCCGACATCAGAAGTAGACAGCTAGCCCAAGATGCTGGACCTGACTCGTATGAACACTTATAATATTTTCTTGACTTCTTGGACCTTTCAAATGTTTTTCATTATAGTCCTGTTCGGGGATCCCTTTGCCTGGCCAATTAATAATACCTGTTCAGATTTCTGTGACCCACTGTGAAGCCTTGACCCCTTCAAAACTGGTTTGGCGTGGGAAACTTGTGGCTTAAGTATTTACTTGTAACTCTATTGATGCTACTAGCTATATTATTTGTATTTTGCCTGCTTTTCAATATTATTGCTTCTCGTATTACCAAATGTGTGACTGACCGCCAACAAAAATGATGATGACTAGGCTACTTGAAGCAGTTGATCAAATATATAGTTCTGTATGTGATCAATGATTGTAATAATGCAACTCTGGATATGGGAAGATGCAACAAGAGGGAATTTTTCCTGGGCCATAACAGATTAGGAATACAGGTGGTCCAGAGAGCTTTGGCTTTTGTTACAAAGACCAAGCCCAGTACTGGCACATTGAGTGGCCTATCGGCAAGCTCTTCATCAGACCTAGGAATGAGCCTTCCTAGCACCGTGGGACAAAATGGTCATGAAATGCCTCCCAAAGCGTGGTCGAATTTATGGCCATGAGGGGCCCCTGTCAACTACAAATTGGAACTTGCCATCTGCCTGTACAAGGACTAAATCACCTTGTGCTGCTGCAGCTACTGACCTTCCACATCCCCTGAAGGAAATTCAGGGTGGAGACCAGAAATGAGGCACTCTGTGCTCTGGAGGATGGGTGGAACAGGTCTTTAGATAGTTCGATGTTTTCAGGAGCTGATTTTATGAGCCCAACCCTTGCATCTCCCCATATCTAGAAAAGCACTAAATCCCTACTTGGTGACATCAGCTTGGGCAAAAGATGGGTCCTGGGGCTCCGAACCCCAATTTCCATGCTTAACAAAATTATTCGACTCACTCAACAAGTACATACAGCTGAACATGTTAATCAATTATCAAAAAATGTATCCCTAGCCTTAGCAACCCAGAAAATCATTGATAGAAAATTAGAAGCCAAGGTAGATGCATTGGAAGAAGCAGTTCTACATTTAGGCACTGAGTTGACAGCCCTTAAGGTTCGCCTGGCTTTAAGATGCCATATAGAATATAGATGGATTTGCGTAACGCCCTTGAAAGTTAATAATTCGATTCATACATGGGAAAAAATTAAAAATCATATAGAGGGGGTATGGAATCATTCTGATCTGAGCATGGATCTTAGTCAATTGCACCAAGAAATTCACGATATTAGCGATTCTAAGTTGGACTTCTCCACAGCTCAGGGAGCTCATGATTTCTTTTCTAACCTTTCTGACTTTGTCTGGCATAAGGGACTTCTGTCGTCTATTATGGGATTCGTAGTGTTTGGAATTCTAATGTTTGTCTTAATTCTTCTCCTTCCCTGCATTGTCAGGATTCTGACTCGGAGTATCAAGGACGTGTCTCTGGAGTTACAGACAGTCATCTTAAAAAATAAAAAAGGGGGAGATGCCGGGAGCCGTCCGGGGATTGCCTAAAGGCTCAGGCAAGGCCGAGCACTTCGGGAATGGCCTGCAAGGCGGGAATTCCGATGAAGGCACCTTCGGTTCGGGAGAGCTGCAAAGCAGGCATCTTGGAAGTACCGGAGTTCCCCGAGATTTAGTTTCACTATGAGTCTCCTTTGTGTACTTTTTCTTTCTAGGAATGATGAGCTCTCTGGGTGAGGGGCGCCAACGCTGCCTTCAAGAATGGTGGCTACCCCCCGCTTTCTTGGTGTTGTGGAAATTCTATGGGCCGCAAACAAATCACATTTAGACCCTTAGGGGGCCCGGGTAATGGAGGAATGTTTAAACTTATTGTCCCCACCCTTGGGCCCTGCTGGCAATTCGGCCGTAATGGGCCATGCATTGTGATCAGGAATGCTGCCTCACCCAATCACAATTATCCCAAACCTCTGAAGTGAGGGTCAGTCAAACTAAAGTTGCCTATAAAATATCCCATGCACTCTTCCCTTATAAGAACAGAATATTACGGGTATCTATGTTATGTCCATGTGCTGTATGTCTGCTGTCACGTAGCATAGAGAATGTAGCTCACTGATTAAGCTTAACCTGCTAACAATGTTTGTCACTTCAAGCCTGGGCGCCTGAGAGGCCTGCCCTTAGAGATTGTTATCCTGTATTCCCCTCCCCCTTGTAACCACTGGAGGGTTAAAACAAGAATGGTAATGTTAAGCATGGGGAAAAAACTGTTCGATTGTTTATGGGCAAGAACGTGAAGAACTGATGAGAACTGATGATTACATAGAAGACTCGTCACCTGACTAAGGACAGGCCCCCGGCGGAGTCATTGGGACATTTGGGGGAGGGATATGGGGCCCCTAATGGAAAAATCCACAAAGCAAGATGTAAGATATATAAGACCCGAGCAAAAATTAAAGTTACTCTCACTCTCTCTCTTTCTCTCCTGTCTCTGTCTCTTTTTTTTTTCTCGCCGACTCTACCCCTCCCAAGGGACTCCCTGGATCCTGCCTGGGCTGGACCCCGGCATTCACTATCATTATTCTGAATTCTTTTTCTGGAAGGGTGCCTATCTCCTCTTCATTTAGTTGTTTTTCTGGGGTTTCATCCTGTCCCTTCATCTGGTACAAAGTCTTCTGCTTTTTCATTTTCTCTATCTTTCTGTGGCTGTGGTTTTCAGTTCCGCAAGACGAAATACTGCTGATACTGCTTGATTCTGCTGTCTGCCCTCTTGTGGAGGAAGCTATCCCAGATTCACATTTTTTGAGCACTGCATCAGATGATGCAACACACCTTGTTCCAGCTCATCTAATCCTCATAACAAATCTGTTAACTGATAGGTACCATCATCCCCATTTTACATAGGAGTAAACTGAGGCTTTGAGAAGTTTTGTGACTTGCACAAGGACATGTGGTAGTGAGTGGCAGAGCTTGAACTGGAATTCAAATCTTCAGGCTCAAAGTCCCATGTTCTTCCCACTACACCACACAACTTCCCTTGGATACAAAGTGCCTTCGACTGCACCCCATTCCAAATTCTCAGCTATGAAAATGACTTTTTAAAAAGTCTGTTTCAAATACTATCTCCTCCATAAAATTCTTGATCACCTAGTCCAAAAATGAGCTCTCCTTACTCGGATTTCTTCAGCATGTTCTCTGTCATTCTCAGTCATTCAAGAAACAACTGAGCACCCACTGTGTGCTAGCTTCTATGGTAGGTGCTGCAGAAACAGCAGTGAACGACACAGGAAGGACACTGATCCCATGGTTCTGCAGTATATATCATAAAGTCACAGAATGACAGTTTGAAATTTCATGTCATCTAAAGCCTTTACTTAACAAACGAGTAAACTCACACACATGAATTTCAGTGTCATGCCTTCATAGGCAGAGATCAGACTGGAGGCCCCACTGCTCATCAATATTGTTTGTGCCCATAGCTTCTTTTCATAGGGTGTCAGCAATGTGAGGGCTGGAACTCTGTCTTAATCATCTCTGTACATCCTTCAGCATTAGCACAGGCATTCCAAAAAAAGGGCGGAATGTGTGATAACGGTGGTGAACAGGAAAGATATATTATCTATACCCTTAGATCCCAAATGGACAAAAGAACTAGATCTTTAACATTTATAAAGCATGCTCCACACCATTCATTCCTCGGCAAAGGAGCATTCATAACTTATGGATGCACACTGCAGAGCCAAGCCTGTGGAAAAGATCATATTTTCAAAATAGAAAATGTTGTTTTCAATGATAATAACCTATAATTTTTCACTGTTTCCCCCCTTCATTCAATCCCTGGAATTACAAATAGCATATCAATACCTAACTTATCTGAAGGCTACCTACCTATCTACTTCAACCATGAAGAAGACACCTAAAATTAAAAAAGAAGCAGAAAATTCCTCTGAGCAGCTACAATATATCTTACAAAGTATGGGCTCTAAAGAAATACATTGCACTGGTCCTTTCATGTTTGTTCATTCCACAGTGCCTGAGGGCTCACACTCTCTCTGTGCAAGCAACTCACTCTGGGACTCTTAACTCTTAGTTTGGGCACATTTATAACAGGCATCGAATTTTCATATCTCATAGCCAATGAAAAGCAGGAACCAGAAGGTGGAAAAGGTTGGCAGGAAGCAAGCTATTCTCACCCATTCTCAGACTTTATTGTAATTCCAACAGTCACAGGTGTGCCTCACAAATGCCCAAGATGGAAGACAATGCAGTGTCAGTCTGCAAATGATGGTACTTCAGAATCTGTGTGAAATGTGTTACATATAAATACACTGTGCAAGAGAACTAGGGTTCCTTCTTAGCAACAACCAAGTAAGGATCAGACTGCAATGGTTCCTGGAAAAAATATTCATTTATCTTTCTGTATTTAAAAGACAAAATCATTAACTTGGTGGAAGTGAAGGCATTTTGTTACAGTGAGACTGACATTCCCTCCCCTCAATTTTTTTCAGTTCCTGAACAGAATATACGTGGATTATCTTTCACCAGCAGGGGGAGGCTAAAACAAGGAAGTTCTAAAAATGTTCAAGTCTTCACCAGAGAGGCTGAGCCTTTTTCAGTGTGACTGATTGGCTCCTGTGAGCAGCATGGTCTAAATTAGAAAGGTCAGGAAAGACTGTTTAATATTTACTGAGGCAACAAACTTAGGAAAAACGAATGTGGCAAAAAGCAAACACACTCAGCAGGACTGGCCCTTGCACAATGGCTTCAAGAAGAGCTGAGGGGGAGACTTCGCAGTGTCTGCACCACTGCACACTGACAAGAAATCTTTTTTTGCCATGAAATCGCACTTGGCATATTTTTACAGTGAGAAGACATCTACACATCAACTCAGAGAGAGCTGAGTGCTTACTCTTCACTGCGATGAAACTGATGACGCGGAGGCAGTTGCTGTTGTTTTTATGTGGAAATCACCATGGGTAAATCCAACTCCTTGGCAGGACCAGCGGGAGGGGCAGAGGGTGGCCAATTCACCACTGCAGCTGCCACTGGGGTCCAGCAAAGATGGGGGTGGGGGCCTGGGAAGAAGCATACCACTTGAGATTCTCCAGGGAGGCTGAGTAAGTAACAAACTGTGAAGTCACCTTCACCTGAGCACAATACAGAAGAACCGTCACAACCAAGAGGAGAGGGGTTGGTGTTTGGAAAAGGCACATCCTGCCAAATTGTTTGCATTTCCTGAGAGACAAGGACAGCATAGCAAATCCAGCGGAAGTCCAGGCTCTAACATGAACCTGCTGTGTGAACATGTCACAGCCCCTCTCTTGACTTCAGCTCCTCTATCTGCAAAATAAGGAAGCAGTACCAACTAGAGAATCTCTAAAATAATCTCAGTCCTGACATCCTGGACTCTATGAGTCAACTGCCAGCTTGAAACTGTGAGTGAAATTATCATCTCAAACTAAGGTTATCACATTCATTCGTTTATTCATCATAAGAAATATGGGCCAATTATTATAACAGATCAACCCTCCCTCATGAATTCTGCTCACATTGGGGCAACATCTAAGTATATAAAGAACAGGAACCCGTGCTGGCTGGCTGCGGAATTCCTCTCTGAGAGAAACCTGTTTTGATTTAGGACAAAGACCATGTTTGGTTATGAAGATGAGCCCCTAGGGCAGAGTATGAAAGGGCTGAGCTGAGACCAGCCTAACAGCTAAACTGCTCTCTATGAGAAAAGGAAAAAAAAAATGGAGGTGGTCAGAAAGAAATGAGCTGGAGAGGGAAAGAAAAGAGGCAGGAACCAGGGGCCACGTAGCAAAATGGAAGGCTGAGCCACAAATATAAGGGTGGTCTGGGGAACAGCTCCCAGAAGCTAGGGTTGCAGATCAAATTTAACTGGATACCTAGTATTTTAATTTCAGGTGAACAAGGAATAATTTTTAGTATAAGTATGTCCCAAATATTGCTTGGGACATAGTTATACCCAAAAAAAAATTCACTGTTTATCTGAAATTCAAATTTAACTGGGTATCCTGTATTTTTATTGGCTAAATGTGGCAATTCTACCAGGGGCGGAAATGACAAATATTCTAGGAATTTCAATCTGAGGTTGTTTAGCTGTACTAGAGTATAACCCCCTTCAGAGATGCCACCTAACCCAGAATTAGGTTTGGGTTAATTAGAAAAGACAACCCCTTCCTCCCAGGACCTAGCTAGGGCACAAGGCTTGGTGAGTGGCTCAGGGGCCAAATTTCAGCCGGCATTCCCCTCAAGCCTGCCCCCCTTCCCTGTCTTCAACCCTTTAGCAAAGTCTGCTGCATACAGCCCTAGGTTAAAGGTATGGGGGCAGTGAAGCCCACCCCACCCCCAGTCCAGTGCAGGATCTGCATGGAGAAAATGCAGGAAAAGAAAACCAGGTTTATTTCAAGAGATAAGCCAGAGAGCAAAGATCAAGGATTCGGTGGCCACAGAGAGAGGATTCAGAGGTGACTGAGTAAAACAGTCCTCTGCTCTCACCCAGAATCCCCAGAGATGTGGGAGGGATTCTAGGCCACCCAATTTGCATTGGGTGGGATTAGAGTTGATTATAAACGACTGGGTACAACCTAAAGATGGGAGAATTGGGGCATATAAATGTGGTTACATAGCTAAAGAGGAAAGTATAATAGTTCATGAAGATTTAGAGATCATAGAGGAAGAGGAACCCCAACTCAGACTGAGGTCAGCTGTTATCTGCTCTGCCAAGCTTTTCCTGATGGCTCCAAGCCGAGTTCATTCCTTCTTCTTTGAGCTCCCTTGTTCCTGCTTTGCCACCAGGAAAGAAACAATCAGAATATAAAGTGTGTGTGTGTGTGTGTGTGTCTCCTCCTGACTAGACTAGGAGTTTGAAGAAATATGTCTCTTTGGCAGAAGGATTATATAAAGCTGGATATTTTTAAAAGTTAAAACTCTGAGAATGTAGAAGTTACCATTTTGTAAGACATTTACGAGGGAAATCTCCATTTGAAAGGGTGTCTCCCTCTGGAACCAGGAAGAAGAAGATAACTAAATTTCCAGATACTCTTTTCAATGGAGAAGGCGGTGACCAAAATCTGCATAACAACCTTATGCTCTTTTACTGGGCTTTTCCTGGTCACCTCCCCTCATTCCCCAACATCATCCTCTGTCTTTAGTTGGAGATGGTAGATGGTATTTAAGGTGGTGGCTTGGGTCATTTCTGGAGCTACTCAGTTTTCCTGGGCCTGTCCCATGTATACAGGATGGATACACATTATTAAATTTGTTTTTCCCCTATTATTCTTTTATTATTGAGGAGGGAGGCAGGGCTCAGCCAAGAACCTAGAGGAGTATTTTTCCTCCACGTTCTTTGAAAGCAAAGACTGATTTCTTAACTTCTTAATTTTATAGCCACAGTGACGGGCACATATTAGTGGGAAAGAGAAAAGATGTTTTCAGTTTGAAAGGAAGGCTGTATGGCAATATAAGAATATCTTCATGTATATAAGGGATTGTACAGTCGTTCTTCATGTCCACAGAGGGCACAAAAAGAAGAGAGACATCTGAAACATAGGGTGAGGAAACTAGGCTGGCCAAAAGCAAGAACAGAAGTCACTGGGTAATCAGCCTCTGATGCGGCCTTTCGAAAATAGGAAAAAAATCATTTCTTATTTACTTTAGTCAGTTTATTATGGTCCTATCTCTCAAGGTCCCTTGCAGATCGAGAATCCTGTTTTTCATGACTTTGAATCCTAGGTACAGTAGAAGCGATAGCATGACCATTTCCCTAACCAGTAGCGGAACACACTATTCACATTGTAATGCTATGCTAATGGCCAGGAGAGCTGACATCTTGGGAACCTGCACCAGAAAATGCAGCCCCCAAAGCCCCAAACTGCAAATTCATAGGGGACCCTGAAGTATCTGCTTTGATCCAACACTGAGCTTTACCTTTAAGATGGGAGAGATGCAATTGACTCTTGAATGCCCTGCTAATTCAGTCCTGTTGACTAATCGTCTTGGGTTAATTTTGGAAGTGCTGGAACTGTCTGAACTCTCGTATGAAAGAATTGTAAATATAATTCTGGAAAGGAGAAAGGAAGGACAGGTCAAGTCTCAGAATAATATTGCTAATAGTGATGATGAGAATTTCTGTGCCCTACAAAATCACACAGAGGTGTCATTCTCCATCTTTTGTTCACGTTTGACTCTAAGGAAGAAAGGCATCCCTCCTTTCCAAGGTGAGGCCCACCCTAATTGGTACTTTTGTGCCCATCCCACTTCTAGGACTTTACCCCATTGATTCTTGCTTTTTCTCACCCTCCTCCTTTCCCCTGTACAATTCCCCTTCTTCTGGCACCCTTCTCTTGGCCAACACACATGCTCAGTTCTCTCCCAAATGGAGCACACTTTCCGGATTCTCTGCTCCCTTCCAGGCGAACATGACTCGTCCTCATCCAGTCTGTCCTCACCCAGGTCTCCTCTCCTCCGACGCACATAAAGTCTGAACTGCCCGCTCCTTGCAGTTAGGAAAGCTCACGTGACTAGTTCTGGCCAATGAATTGTGAGTGCAGGTAATGCATTGTTTGCTTAGAAGCCAGTGTAAAATGTCCATATACTTTTTCCTTGAAGTAGCAACTAAGGAGACCTCATGTTCTAGAAGATATAGCAGCCAAGATGAATGAAGGCTTTGTCAGCCTGACTTAGAGACCTCTCCCCTAGCTTATGATGATCAGACAGCAGGAGTGAGAAATCGGCATTTCTCACTGAGAAAGAGTTAAAAATACTGAGTCCAATAAAGATCTGAGGAAAACAAAACAAAACACTGAGATTTGAGGGCTGTTGTTTTGATGTTTTCTAATCAATCCTGATCAATAGACTTCTTTCTCTCTCACTTCTACTTTACTACCAATTTCCTTCAAATAAAAGTCTAGCACATGGTTCTCAAATCCACCTGTGCATAAGAAACATTTAGAGAGCTTTTAAGAAACCAGATTTCTACACCTACCCCACACCTGATGAATCCAAATACAATTTGG
This sequence comes from Hippopotamus amphibius kiboko, assembly GCF_030028045.1. Classification (NCBI taxonomy): domain Eukaryota; kingdom Metazoa; phylum Chordata; class Mammalia; order Artiodactyla; family Hippopotamidae; genus Hippopotamus; species Hippopotamus amphibius. Next base: position 14,592,088 of record NC_080203.1, on the reverse strand, counting down.
GGCCTGAGGCCTAGAAATGCAGTTTTTTTTTTATAGTTTCCCCAGCTGACTCTGAGGCAGCCAACCTGTGCCACCCCTCAGACATGTCTGAGTACCACAGCCTCCACTTCTTCCCTCCCATTCACACATCAATATTCCATCACCTGCCTTCTCCATCCCCCACTCCTTACCACAGATGAAAGTGCTTTCTCACAGGCCATGTCAGACCTCCAGGACCTCCTTATTGCAAAACCACTCAGTCTCTGTCCTATTCAGGTTCCCTGTAACATTTCACGCTGTTATCTGCCACTCCCTTTTTTGAAATTCTCTCCTTCCTCAGTTTTCATGACATGACACTACTCTTGTTCTCCTTCCACCTCTATAACCAATGTATTTTTTCATTTTCTTATTTCTTCCCTTCTTTCATCCTAGATAGAAGTGATCCTATGCTTTTAACTTGAGTCTTCTGCTCTTTTCTCCATTATATACCCCCGCCCTCTACTAGCGTGCGGGAGCTGCCATAACGAATCACCACAAACAACGTGGCTTACACAACAGAAACTTGCCTAACAGTTCAGGACACTAGAAGTCCGAGGTCAAGGTGTGGGCAGGGTTGGTTCCTTCTGAGGCTGTGAGGGAAGGATTTGTTTTAGGCCTCTCTCCTTGGCTTGTAGATGGCCATCTTTTCCCTACATCTCTTCACATTGTAGGGGAAGAACACTTTTTTCTCTACCCTTCCGGGTTCTTTGGTTGGTCTAATAACTAAATTGACATAAAAGAGATTAACCAGACAAAAACAAATTTAATGACGTACCTATGGGAGCCCCAAAGATATGAGACCCAAGGGCAAGTCGGGCAGTTGAGGTTTACATGCCTTCCTGAGCTAAAGAATGGGATAGGGGCCTTCAGAAGGGAGAAGGGTAATTCACTGGACAATAAGAAGAGAGGTTTGAAAACAGAAATAGATTCACAGACATAGAAAGCAAACTTATGGTTGCCAAAGGGGAAAGGTGTGGGGGAGGTATAAATTAGGAGATTGGGATTAACATATACACACTACTATATACAAAACAGGCAACCAATAAGGACCTACTGTATAGCACAGGGAATTATACTCAATGTTCTATAATAATCTATAAGGGAAAAGAACCCGAAAAAGAATACACACACACACACATACACATATGTATGTATGTATAACAGAATCACTGTGCTGTGCACCTGAAACTAACACAACATTGTAAATCAACTACACTTCAATTAAAAAAAAAGACCAGATGTTTGGTAATTAGATGTTGCCAGCCCACACAGAAAGATCATTCAGATAAAAGTTATCTCTAGTAATAGTTCTCTCTCTCGGAGCCAGGCTCCCTATCTAAATTGTTTTAGGTAGTTAAGGGGGAGGTAAAAAGCGCCTCCCGAGTCTTTTGGACCCTGATTGTCTTCGGCTCAAAACAATCCACATCCCAAAGGAGCACATTATGGGGAGACTTGTTCTGAACCTCTTTGATATCATCTTCCTTCTATGTGAACGGGAATAAAATGTCACCCCAAAATATGCCTCTTTGACATAACAACTATCTTGAGCTGGTTATTTTTTTTTTTTTTTATTTTTTATTTTTTTGGGGGGTACACCAGGTTCAATCAACTGTTTTTATACACATATCCCCATATTCCCTCCCTTCCTTGACGCCCCCCCCTCAAGTCCCCCCCACCCTCCCTGCCCCAGTCCTCTAAGGCATCTTCCATCCTCGAGTTGGACTCCCTTTGTTATACAACAACTTCCCACTGACTATTTTACAGTTGGTAGTATATATATGTCTGTACTACTCTCCCGCTTCTTCTCAGTTTCCCCTTCACCCCCCGCCCCCTCCCATACCTCGAGTTCTCCAGTCCATTCCCTGTATCTGCTTCCCTGTTCTTGTCACTGAGTTCATCAGTACCATTTTTAGATTCCGTATATGTGAGTTAGCATACAATATTTGTCTTTCTCTTTCTGACTTACTTCACTCTGTATGACAGATTGTAGTTCTATCCACCTCATTACATATAGCTCCATCTCATCCCTTTTTATAGCTGAGTAATATTCCATTGTATATATATGCCACATCTTCTGTATCCATTCATTTGTTGATGGGCATTTAGGTTGCTTCCATGTCCTGGCTATTGTAAAGAGTGCTGCAATAAACATTATGGTACAAGTTTCTTTTGGGATTATGGTTTTCTTTGGGTATATGCCCAGGAGTGGGATTACTGGATCATATGGTAGTTCTATTTGTAGTTTTTTAAGGAACCTCCAAATTGTTTTCCATAGTGGCTGTACCAACTTACAGTCCCACCAACAGTGCAGGAGAGTTCCCTTTTCTCCACACCCTCTCCAACATTTGTTGTTTCCAGACTTTGTGATGATGGCCATTCTGATTGGTGTGAGGTGATACCTCATTGTGGCTTTGACTTGCATTTCTCTGATGATGAGTGATGTTGAGCATCTTTTCATGTGTTTGTTGGCCATCTGTATGTCTTCTTTGGAGAAATGTCTATTTAGGTCTTCTGCCCATTTGTGGATTGGGTTATTTGCTTTTTTGGTATGAAGCTGCATGAGCTGCTTGTATATTTTGGAGGTTAATCCTTTGTCCGTTGTTTCATAGGCAATTATTTTTTCCCATTCTGAGGGTTGCCTTTTAGTCTTGTTTATGGTTTCTTTTGCTGTGCAAAAGCTTTTAAGTTTCATGAGGTCCCATTCGTTTATTCTTGATTTTATTTCCATGATTCTAGGAGGTGGGTCAAAAAGGATGTTGCTTTGATGTATGTCAAAGAGTGTTCTGCCTATGTTTTCCTCTAGGAGTTTGATAGTGTCTGGCCTTATATGTAGGTCTTTAATCCATTTGGAGTTTATTTTTGTGTATGGTGTTAGGAAGTGTTCTAATTTCATTCTTTTACATGTTGCTGTCCAATTTTCCCAGCACCACTTATTGAAGAGGCTGTCTTTTTTCCATTGTATACTCGTGCCTCCTTTGTCAAAGATAAGGTGCCCATATGTGTTTGGGCTTACTTCTGAGTTCTCTATTCTGTTCCATTGATCTTCCTTTCTATTTTTGTGCCAGTACCATACTGTCTTGATCACTATGGCCTTGTAGTATAGGTTGAAGTCAGGAAGCCTGATTCCACCAACTCCATTTTTCCTTCTCAAGATTGCTTTGGCTATTCGGGGTCTTTTGCGTTTCCATACAAATCGTAAGATTTCTTGCTCTAGTTCTGTGAAAAATGCCATTGGTAATCTGATCGGGATTGCATTAAATCTGTAAATTGCTTTGGGTAGTACAGTCATTTTCACGATGTTGATTCTTCCAATCCAGGAACATGGTATATCCCTCCATCTGTTTATGTCATCTTTGATTTCTTTCATCAATGTCTTAAAGTTTTCTGCATACAGATCTTTTGCCTCCTTCGGCAGGTTTATTCCTAGGTATTTGATTCTTTTGGTTGCAATGGTGAATGGGAGAGTTTCCTTAATTTCTCTTTCTGCTCTTCCGTTGTTAGTGTATAGGAATGCAAGAGATTTCTGTGCATTAATTTTGTATCCTGCTACTTTACTAAACTCATCAATGAGTGCTAGCAGTTTTCTGGTAGAGTCTTTAGGGTTTTCTATATATAGTATCATGTCATCTGCAAAGAGTGATAATTTTACTTCTTCTTTTCCAATTTGGATTCCTTTAATTTCTTTTTCTTCTCTGATTGCTGTGGCTAACACTTCCAAAACTATGTTGAATAACAGTGGTGAGAGTGGACACCCTTGTCTTGTTCCTGTTCTTAGAGGGAATTCTTCCAGTTTTTCTCCATTGAGAACAATGTTGGCTTTTGGTTTGTCATATATGGCTTTTATGATGTTGAGGTAATTTCCTTCTATGCCCATTTTCTGGAGAGCTTTTATCATAAATGGATGTTGAACTTTGTCAAAAGCTTTTTCTGCATCTATTGAAATGATCATATGGTTTTTATCCTTCACTTTGTTGATATGATGTATCACGTTGATTGATTTGCGTATATTGAAGAATCCTTGCATCCCAGGGATAAACCCCACTTGATCGTGGTGTATGATTTTTTTAATGTGCTGTTGCAGTCTGTTAGCTAGTATTTTGTTGAGGATTTTTGCATCTATATTCATCAGTGATATTGGTCTGTAGTTTTCTTTTTTTGTGACATCTTTGCCTGGTTTTGGTATCAGGGTGATGGTAGCCTCATAGAATGAGTTTGGGAGTGCTCCGCCTTCTGCAATATTTTGGAAGAGTTTGAGAAGGATAGGTGTTAACTCTTCTCGAAATGTTTGATAGAATTCGCCTGTGAATCCATCTGGTCCTGGGCTTTTTTGTGTTGGGAGATTTTTAATCACTGCCTCAATTTCTGTACTTGTGATTGGTCTGTTCATGGTTTCTATTTCTTCCTGGTTCAGTCTTGGAAGATTGTATTTTTCTAAGAATGTATCCATTTCTTCCAGGTTATCCAATTGATTGGCATATAGTTGCTTGTAGTAGTCTCTCATGATGTTTTGTATTTCTGAGGTGTCCGTTGTGACTTCTCCTTTTTCATTTCTAATTCTGTTGATTTGCATCTTCTCCCTTTTTTTCTTGATGAGTCTGGCTAATGGTTTATCAATTTTGTTAATCTTCTCAAAGAACCAGCTTTTAGTTTTATTTATTTTTCTTATGGTTTCTTTCCTTTCTTTTTCATTTATTTCTGCTCTGATCTTTACGATTTCTTTCCTTCTGCTCACTTTGGGGTTTCTTTGTTCTTCTTTCTCTAGTTGTTTGAGGTGTAAGGTTAGGTTGTTTATTCGATCATTTTCTTGTTTCTTAAGGTAGGACTGTATTGCTATAAACTTCCCTCTTAGAACTGCTTTTGCTGCGTCCCATAGGTTTTGGGTTGTTGTGTTTTCGTTGTCATTTGTTTCTAGATACTTTTTGATTTCCTCTTTGATTTCTGTAGTGATTCCTTGGTTGTTTAAGAGTGAATTGTTTAGCCTCCATGTGTTTGTATTTTTTGCAGTTTTTTTCCTGTAATTGATATCTAGTCTCATGGCGTTGTGGTCTGAGAAGATGCTTGATATGATTTCAATTTTCTTGAATTTGCTGAGGTTTGATTTGTGACCCAAGATGTGATCTATCCTGGAAAATGTTCCGTGTGCACTTGAGAAGAAAGTGTAGTCTGTCGTTTTTGGATGGAATGTCCTATAAATATCAATTAAGTCGAGATGGTCTAATGTGTCATTTAAAGCTTGTGTGTCTTTATTGATTTTCTGTTTGGATGATCTGTCCATTGATGTAAGTGGGGTGTTCAAGTCTCCCACTATTATTGTGTTACTGTCGATGTCCCCTTTTATAGCTGTTAGCATTTGCCTTATGTATTGAGGTGCTCCTATATTGGGGGCATAGATATTTACCATTGTGATATGTTCTTCTTGGATGGATCCCTTGATCATTATGTAGTGCCCTTCCTTGTCTCTTGTAATAGTCTTTACTTTCAAGTCTAATTTGTCTGATATGAGTATTGCTACTCCAGCTTTCTTTTGACTTCCATTTGCATGGAATATCTTTTTCCATCCCTTCACTTTCAGTCTATATGTATCCCTTGGTCTGAAGTGGGTTTCTTGTAGGCAGCATATAGAAGGGTCTTGTTTTTGTATCCATTCAGCCAGTCTGTGTCTTTTGGTTGGAGCATTTAATCCATTTACATTTAAAGTGATTATTGACATGTGTGTTCCAATTACCATTTTCTGAATTGTTTTGGGTTTGTATTTGTAGGTCTTTTCCTTTTCTTGTGTGTCCTACTTAGAGAAGTTCCTTTAGCACTTGTTGTAAGGCTGTTTTGGTGGTGCTGAATTCTCTTCACTTTTGCTTGTCTGGAAAGCTTTTGATTTCTCTGTCAAATCTGAATGAGATTCTTGCTGGGTAGAGTATTCTTGGCTGTAGGTTTCTCTCTTTCAGGACTTTCAGTATATCCTGCCATTCCCTTCTGGCCTGCAGAGTTTCTGTAGAAAGGTCAGCTGTTATCCTTATGGGTTTTCCCTTATATGTTGTTTGTTGCTTTTCTCTTGCTGCTTTTAATATTTTTTCTTTGTGTTGAATTGTCGTTAGTTTGATTAATATGTGTCTTGGTGTATTTCTCCTTGGGTTTATTCTGTATGGGACTCTCTGTGCTTCTTGGACTTGGTTCATTATTTCCTTTCCCATGTTGGGGAAGTTTTCCACTAGAACCTCTTCAAATATTTTCACAGACCCTTTCTTGTTTTCTTCTTCTTCTGGGATGCCTATAATTCGAATGTTGGTACGTTTAAGGTTATCACTGAGGTCTCTGAGGCTGTCTTCTAGTCTTTTTATTTTTTTATCTTTTTCCTGCTCTGTGGCGTTTATTTCTTCCATTCTATCTTCCAACTCACTTATTCGTTCTTCTGCCTCAGTCATTCTGCTGGTTAGAGCATCTAGAGTATTTTTAATTTCAGTTATTTTGTTATCCATTGCTGTTTGTTTTTCTGAGTTCTTATGAACTGTTTCTTGTACTTTCTCTAATTTGTTATCGAGATTTTGTATCATTTTTACTATCATTACTCTAAATTCTTTTTCAGGCATTTTTCCTATTTCCTCCTCATTTATTTGGTCTTGTGGGTTTTTTTCCTGCTCCTTTGCCTGCATGGTGTTTCTTTGTTTCCTCATGGTTGTCCAAGCTTTTGGGGTTGCTTGTCCTGGTGATAGATGTGTTTATAGAAGACTGTCCAAGCCTCAGACTAATGTCCAAGTATTGGATTAGACGAATATTCAGTCTAGGAAACACATACATGTATAAGACACACAATTATTGAATCTGTTAGGACATAAGGCTCTAGAAAGACCTGACAGAACCCCAGTGTGCTATCAGATATTCAGAGAGAAACCCAGCAGAAATTGACAACTGAAACAGAACAAATCAGAGACAAAAGCAAAAGCAAACAAACAACAAATAACACCCTACACATACAAACATCAATCCAGGGAGATTTTGTAAGCTAGGATCAAATATAGAAATGAGCTGGAGTACCACCAGAGAGAATGGAGATTCTCAGAATGTAATTAGACAACTGTACTAAGAACTAAGATAAAGACAAAAGCCTAATATTAATACCAAGGCAGTGCATCATCTGGAGAATAGAGCAAGGAGTCTGAGCAGACCGATAGTGTTGCTTATAAGTATGTTAAGATAAAATACACTTAAAATGGCTGGAAGAAAGGGGAACAGAAGAGCTTAATGTGGTTGGAAATATGCAAAGAAAAAGAAAGGAATAGAAGTGTATAAAAGAAAGGGATGAAAGGAAAGTATGAAAGATATTTTGTCCGTACTACCAAAAACTTAGCTAGATATAGAAGTATTTTAAAAGGCAAAAAAAAAAAAAAAAAAAAAAAAAGAGTAAAAAATATCCTTATAAAATTATGTTGTAAAACTTGTAGATCCCTTAGGGCTAAGATCGTATTTAATAAATCAAAAAAAAAAAAAAAAAAAGAGAAAGAAAAAAAAAAAAAAATCCAGAACTGATCCCCGAATGGACCAGTTCAATAGGTATTGATACTACTATTTCTGTTTCCTTAGCGTCTCAGCTGTAAGTGTCCTTTTCCTTGCCTTGGGTTTTTTTTTTTGCGTTATTCTGTGACCAGCAGAGGTTCCTTTATTGTTCGTCTGTAAGCCTCGGTGTGTGGGGAGGGAGAGGGTGCAATAGTGGCTCCTTCTCCTGGGAGGGAGTGAGCAGTGGCGCACTGTTGCTTCAGTCAGGCTTGGAGGTGCCTGTTGCAGAGGGCGCTGGTGGCTCAGGCGTACACAGAAAGTCTTAGAGTTGGGCCTCTCTCGGGGTTTTTTCTTTTTGATGCTGGTTTTTTTTTTTTTTTTTTCTCTCGGCAGCCTCCCTGCTGCTGGCGTTGCAAGGAGTTTTAATCTAGCCCCGCCCGAGCGCCTAAGGATGCTTGTTATCCCTGAGCGCCTTAGGTGGCCCCGCAGGGCATCTCTCCGCTGCCTGTTGCAGAGGCGCAGAAAGAGAGAGAGAGGCTATGCGCGCGGCTCCTCCCCCCCGCCCGGGAGCCTGCAGCCTCCAGCCGCCATCATGGCCGGGCAGCTCTCAGGGATCGGCACTCCTCTCCACGGACCTCCTCCCTCCTGTCCTCTTGGTCCGTCACCCTACCGGCAACAATGTTTCTCCCCCTGAACCAGCTCTCCGGTTCCCACGCTCCCGCTCCTGGACCCTCCGTTCAGCCGCGGATCGATGTCTCGGTCCGGGAACGCTGAGCTGCGCTGCGGACCCTCCGTATGTTTCTCACTCCCTCCCGTCTGCCACAGCTCCGCCGCTTCACCCTCTTTGAGCCCTCGTAGATGCCTCCCTACCGGCTATGTCAGGTTCTCCGCAGCCCTTTTCGGTGTCCGAGGCCGTCTGCTGGTGTTCAGCTGGTTCTCTGTGGGAATGACTGTGTCCTTCCGTGCATTCCCAATGCATCTGTGGAGAGGGATGCACTCCACGTCTCTCTACTTCGCCGCCATCTTTTTCTCTCGAGCTGGTTATTTTTAAGAAATAGCAGATACAGGAGAAGCTCTGAAGACCAAGTAGAAGTTACCCTTTTGTAAGAGAGATTTACATTTATAAGGGAAACCTCCATTTGTAAGGGTGTTTCCCCCTCTGTACCAAGAAGAAGAAAATAACTAAATTGCTCGCAACATCAATGAAGAAGGCATGGACTTAAACCTGCATAATAACCATACCCTTGTTCACTGTGCTTTGCCTGACCACCTCCCATAACTGACTCCCCCACCCCCAACATCTGCCTTTCTCTTTAACTGGAGATGGTATTTAATGTGATGGCTTGGGCCATTTCAGGGAGTTAGTTTTCCTGGGTATGTGCCATGTATACAAGAGGTACATATGTTATTAAACTTCTGTTTTTCTCCTGCTAGCCTGTCTTTTTATTACACAGGGTCTCAGCCAAGAACTTAAGGATAAAGGGAAAATCATTTTTCCACCCTGTAGATACATGTCTGTATCTGTCCAAATTTCCCCTTTTTATAAGGACACCAGTCATATTGGATTAGGATCCATCCTAATGAGCTCATTTTCTCCTGATTAGCTCTGTAAAGACCCTATCTCCAAATAAGGTCACATATTCCAAGGTACTGGAAGTTAGGACTTTAACCCATGAATTTGAGAAGGACGCAACTCAGCTCATAATACTCCTTCAGTGATTTCATCTACTCCGTGGTTGAATGATCACTTTGGTCATTGTGACCCATCAGTCTTGGCTTTGACCTCTTTCCTAGTCACTAGTTCACTGATTAAAAAAAAAAAACCCAACAGAACAGTGTTGTGAATCTATGACTTCTCAGTTACACATTAAACGAAGTCCTTCTCCATACAGAGCTAAGATAAATTCATTACACAAATAGCTGCAAGGGAAGGTGGTGTAGGGAGCATATAGGGAACCTATAGCAGGGGGTCTACCCTAATCTTATTCCACATTTCCAGCACCTTTTGGGCATCTCTATTCAGATGCTCAACCAGCACCACAAACCCAATGTGTTCAAAACCAAACAAATTTCCCCTTTCAAATCAATGACCTCAGCTGATTTCTCGATTTATATGAGCGACCCCATTTATCTAGTCACCCAGGTTTGAAAGCTTGCTGTCATCTTTGTTTCCTCTCCACCTTATTCCCAACAGTCCATCAGTCACTGTCAGAGCCAATTCAGCTCTCCAATATGTCTGTCAGTCCTGTCTCTATTCTCGTACTACCGCTACCAGAGTAAGTCAGACACGCATCATCTCTACCCAGACCACTGCAGTAGTCTAGCTGCCTTCCACATGTCTAAGATACTCTACACAGTTCTATTCAACTAGCATTCTAAATAACAGCTGCTGTGGGCTGGCACTGGCGTCTACACTAACATACCCTTCCTGCCTCATTTCCTGCCACCACCGCCGCCCCCTTCTTTACCTGGCATTATATCTGGAACACAACCCATGTTTCCCCATCTCTCTCCATGCCTTTATTATCTAAGATGAGACACTTTATATTTACTGAGCACATGGAATGTAATACCCATCTCTAAACCCTAGTTACACGAATGAGAGTGTCCTGCACTCAATAAATACAGCTCAGCCATGTGTCGCAACGACTGAAGCCCGCTCGCCTAGGGCCAGTGCTCCACAACGAAGACCCAACAGAGCCAAAAATAAATAAATTAAATAAATAAATAATAAATCTTTAAAAAAGTTATAAATAATAAATACAGCTCAGTAAATATTTGTTGAATTGCAATGTGTAGTGTTCACACAAAGAATATCATATCATTAATTCTCAAATTAACCCTTCAATGTGGTACTGACTTTGGCTGGGGTCTACTAATCCCACTCCCACCCCAAAACGTACAATTCTTCATGGTTGTCAACCCTGGGCCAGGAAATGGGTTCATGAAATTACTTTGGGCACCAGTTTCAACCCCCTGCATCTTGCTCTCCTCTCTGCTTGCTCCCTTATTCTTACTTGGCTTTCAGCTAGTACAGCCTCTTCCAGTGTGGTTACCTGTTGGACCAACCTTGTGGCTCTTGACTCTCCAGCTTTCCTTCCCAGCTATAAATCGCTTTCCTCTTCTAGACTAAGAACTTTCTGAAACTCAGTTACAAGATACCATTTGGCTCAGCTCCAGAGCATAGTTCTGTCCCATTCCAGGAGGGATCCTACCATTCTGGAGCTGCTTTCAAATCCTGTTCTAAAATCTGACAGCAGGAACTGAAAACCAACTCTTGTCTTGTTTTAGCACGAGCTGTATAGCTTGCATCAATTATTCCTGAAATCCTGGATCCTGTGGTGGAGGGATGTCAGGAACAAAGTTGATTAGTCTCTCAGCAAAATCTCCTCTGTCACCACCATGTTTACTGACCACAGAGGGACTGTGCATTGACTCCCCCATTGTATGCAGCATCCCTTATCACTTCCCAGGATAAAGCTCCTTGCTGGTACTTTTTCTAGACTGAAAAGAGAAAGCGTTATCTGCTTTTTGCCATTCTCACCTGCTGAAAATCCTGTCACGCTTTCATGTTCCTGAGATGGGTGATAGGAAGGTCTTGCCTAAAGGGCTTCAGGACACTTATCCAGACAAATGGCAGATCTGGTATCAATGTGTTTGTTCTGCTTCTCTCTTCACAGTTCCTGAACAAAAAGCACAGGGCCACGAGGAAAATATCTCTTCATTCTTATCTAAGTAGCACCAACTCGGCGCTAAGTGCAGAGAATCCAGAAGTTGCTTCCCTCGAGTAGCTCGCAGTACAGTAGGAAAGAGAAAGCCACAGAGATCATTTCCTTTTTTTATTATGATCACTGAAAGCAAGCATTTTCCCACGTTTGGGAGGCCCCTGTTGAACCTTCTCTCATCAGTTTCTGTCTTTTATTCCCTTGCAACAGAAAATGAGAGCTTTGCTTAGGGAATTATGCGTGTGGATCCAGTGGGCAGAAAAGATCTTCATGGCAGTGGTTTATTACAGCCTTTTCTTTGCAGAGATTATTCAGCCACAGACAACATTCTATTCACAGGCGAGTTTGCTTCATTTCCTCTTTCCTTTGTCTTGTGGATATCCTATCATCAGGTAACATGAACTTGAAAATGTCCCACCTCCACAAAGAGATAATTTCCCCACACTGTGACCAGAGCAGAGGTAGAGATGAGGCCATGCTGCCAAAGAGACACAAGAGGCCAGGCCTGGTACCTGGGGAGTGGGGTTCAGGAAAGCCAAGTCTGAAGGGTTGGGGGAGTAGGCGGGGAGTCAGCCAGGCTAAGAGGACCATGGTGGACCAGGGCCTCACCCCAGGTGGAGCTGAGAGTGGGTACAATGGCAGGCGTGGGGATCATGGCACCTAGAGATGACTGGACCGTCAGTAAGAAATGGGAGATGAAGCTCGCATGACAGAGTCAAGTCACCAGTGAGCTATCTTCACTTCCTTGGCAAACAGGAAAAGCAAAAGATCTGCAAACTACCTCTGGTATTTGGCAAATCTCTTCAGTGACTTTGGGAATGATTTCTCCTCATGTTGCTATAAAGAATTTCCCTTTCTTCTCTAACTGGATAATAATATACCCCAAGTATCCTGGGTGCCTATGTCACCTGGGAGCCTCTTTAAGTCACTGCAGATATTTTAAAGGGTGGTGAAGGTCACTGGATCTCCTTTGAAAATACAGAGGCCCTAGGCAGCCATTAAGGCCCTTTTGTGAATGTGCAGTAACAAGCGTCCAACTGCCAGAGACAACTGGAGGACAAGCTCTCAGCCTGGACTAGACGATGCAGGCAGTGTGTAGTGATCAAAAGGAAGGTCTCACAAATGAGGATGAAGAGTGACAGGAGAGAGGAGACACACCATTTGAATGGACAGTGAGCTGACGACGGAGCTCAGCATGGCTCCTCGAAGATGGTGAACACAGAGACCCAGGGCTGAGGAGAGCCAGAGAGAGGATCCTGGTCAGATGTCCGTGGAGAAGGAAGAGTCAATGGGCTGCGTGGTCCACTGTAGTATACATTCATTCCCCACGGCTACGGTAACAAATCACCACAAACTTAAAAAACAGAAAATTTCTCACAATTCTAGAGGCCTTAAGTTCAAAATCAAGGTGTCAGCAGGGGTATGCTCCCCTAGGAGGCTCTAGGGGTGAACCCTTCCTTACCTCTTCTGGCTCCTCGTGGCTGGCAGTATTCCTTAGCTGATGGCCTTCTCCTCTGTATCTGTGCCTTTTCCTCTTCTGTCTTTCATAAAGATGCTTGTTACTGGATTTAGGGCCCACCTGGACAGTCCAGAACGATCTCATCTTGAGATCCTTAACTTAATTACATCTGCAAACACTCTCTTTCCAAATAAGGTCACAGTCACAGGTTCCAAAGATTAGGACACAGACATATATTGAATATTTTGGGGCGGGGGGAGCACCATTCAAGCCACTACAACTGCAAACAGCATTTACAAGGGGGAGAGGTATCCTCTCTTTTTCTGTTTACAAAGTTAATACATGTTCATTATCATTATAGAGAACATTTTAAAAGCACAAAGAAAAATAAAACCCATCTTTAATTCCACAACCCAGAGACAGTCACTGTTAACAATTTGAAAAATTATATTCCAGACTTCTATGAATATGTGTACACGTCTTATTAAGCTCCTACTGAACTTACTATTATAAAATCTGCTTTTTCTCTATTTTTTTAAGTCTTTATTAAATCTGTTACTATACTGCTTCTGTTTTATGTTGTGGTTTTTTGGCTGCAAGGCATGTGGGATCTTGGCTCCCCGACTAGGGATCAAATCCACACCCCCTTCAATGGAAGGTGAAATCCCTCTAATTATTGATATATTGTGAACATCATCCCACGCCATTAAATCCTTTCTCTATAACACAGCCACCACATGGCTGCATCACAGTTTAATTAACCACTTCTGTGCTGTTTGACATTTGGGCTGTTCCCGGGTTTTCAGTCTTATAACTAGCACTAAGATGTGAACATGCACGCCAGTGTATTTATAAGAAGATTTGGGCTGTATGATAGAAAAGGATATTGACTGTATATACCCTACATTCTCTGAGTTTTATAGTAGAGTGTGCACTGGACGGCACTGAATCAGGCCCGGGTTAGGCCAAGATTTGGCCCAGAGCTGCGAATCACTTTACTACTCCTTCTCTTTCTCAGAAAAACACTTCATTATTCAGCTTCATTTCCTGCCACTCTCTGCCTTATCCTTTTTATTTTCCAGGGGGCGGGGGCGGTAACACAACCATTGCCTCTTTTTAAATCTTATATTTTATGAATGCTTACCATCTTATTTAGCCAAGCCAACCTTCTTACTCAATGAAGTATAAATACAGCTTTTTATTTGAAGCTCCATGAATAGCACTGGGAAAATCTACCACAATTTTTTTTCTTTCTACACCTGCACTGAGAAATATTTGTATCTAGACTAGAATAAATGGAGGGTAGGAGAGGGGCCGTGGGTAAACTGCGTAAACACAGAGTTGTTGGAAAAAGCTATTCAGACTTCTGAACAGCTAGAAAAGATAGTCCTCAGATTGATGTGAAGGGGAAGCCTATGTTTGAATTACAACAAAATCAATGCAAACCCACCTCAGAGTCTCATATAATAAGGAACACAAAGAGCCTGCAGACTGTTCATTAAAGAAAATTAGTGTTTGCTGAGGAAGCCCATTCTTCCACACAGCCAGCTGACTTTGTAAAATGGCACAGGAACCAGCAAGTTCCGATCTACCTACATTTGTGATTTCTAGGATTACTGCCATAGAATTTTGGCCCATAAAGTGACTGTTCTTTCTGATTTGGCCTTCTGCATTCTTAAAGTGACAAACTGCTTTTTTAAAATGTCAGTCTTGATGTCATCTCTGCATCTGAGTAGCACAAGTGGACAATTCTGATAATGAAATCATAGATATGACAGCAATACACAACCCTAGTGCATACACTTCCAAAAAATACGTTGAAAGTGCGTTGTCATCACTGCCTCAGGTTGACTCCAGTAGTGATTTACCAAAAATAATTTTTTATACAGTCCTGGAAGAGAGAGTTGTTGAGAACTTGAGAAAAACACATTTCAGTCCAAACCATCAACTCATTAACAACAGCTTCAGCCATCCTTCAGATTCATGTGGCTCACTGCTTTCCATGCTGCACCCTGACACAAAGCACGAACACTTACCCTTGGATCGGCCAAGAATGCTCTTTTAGATTTGTCCCATTCAGTCATTTCTTCACTCCTGAAACATTAACTATGTCCACTATCAGTGATCTCAAAATCTAATGAGAGAGGCAATGCTTCAGTGAAAGTGCCCAGCCTGCTAAGTACAGAAGAAGGAGCAAACACCTACCCTGCTAAACCATCCTCAGGGGCTCGCTTCCAGGGTCCTAACATTTGGCTTGGTACCTTGGCTGACCACTCAACCTCTAAGTTCTTCCCAGCCTGACTACAGAGCTAACGCTTAGTTTTTATTTATATTGTGCTTAGTTGTACAACACATATTTTACATGCATCACATCATGTAATCTTCACAACTACCATATGAGGTAGATACAAATTCTATTTCATGGGTGTAGAAAAGGTGAATAAAATTACCCAAGAATTTGAGCCCAGCTTGGCCTAACTCTAGAGCTCTGCTTTATTCCATCTCACCATTCTGACTCTCAGATTTTAAAAAAGAAGGTGGTTAATGGGGCTAAAAAGTGCAGAGGGGTTGAGAGTGAGTAAGAAGGGGCCTTTGGCTTTCATCATTAGGAAATCATATTTGCGGCCATTGTGCCAGGACTGCCATTAACAAAATGCCACAAACTGGGTGGCTTAAATAACAGAAATTTATTGTCTCACAGTCCTGTAGTCTAGAAGTCAGAGATCAAGGCATTGCAGGGCTGGTTCTTTCTGAGGGCTGTGAGGGAAAATATGTTCCATGTCCCTTTCCAAGCTTCTGGTAGCCTCCAGTGTTTCTTGGCTTGTAGATGCTATTCCCCTGTACCCTCACATGGTCGTTCCTCTGTACATGTCTGTCTCTGTGGCCAAATTTCCCATTTATAAGGATACCAGTCATGTCTGATTAGGACCCACCTTAATGATGTCATTTTAACTTGATTACCTCTATACCCTATTTCTCATGTTGAAATGTAGAGAAGCATCAAATTACTATGTTGTGTAACAGGAACTAACAGTGTTGTAGGTCAATTATACTTCAACAAACAAATAAACTCATAGAAGAAGAGATCAGATTTGTGGTTACCAGAGGCCAGGGGAATTGGATGAAGGTAATCAAAAGGTACAAATTTTCAGTTATAAGATAAATAAGTACCAGGGATGTAATGTACAACACGATTAATATAATTAACACTGCTGTATGTTATTTACGAAAGTTAAGAGAGTAAATCCTAAGGGTTCTCATCACAAGGAAAAATAGTGTTTTTCTATTTCTTTAATTTTTTATCTACATGAGATGATGGATGTTCTCTAAACTTACTGTCGTATCATTTCATGACATACGTGAGTCAAATCACTATGCTGTACACCTTAAACTTATACAGTGCTGTATGTCTATTATAGCTCAAAACTAGAAGGAAAAAAAGACTTTCTAAAAACAAGTCACCTTCTGAGGTGCTGGGGTTAGGACTTCAACATACCTATTTTGGGGGGGACACACTTCAACCCACAGCACCCACAGAAGGCGCACTTCCAGCTCAGTAGTAACTACAGAAGGCAGACAGAACGGGGATAAAGGCTGGGATGTGATAAGGTTACCGGAGTTGGCTGGGAGCTAGAGGAGGCCTGAGTGTGTCCTCTGGGTGAGAAAAAGGCCCCAGGAGAAAGGGGAACTTCCAGAACTATGGAGAGAAGCTAACTGATGGGCGGAGTCATGCAGGGAACGGGAGGGGGTGTGAATCCTCAGAAAGAAGGTAGCCTGCCACTTTCCAAACAAAGGAGAAACGGAGAGAAGATTTAGAACAATTGATGTTTCTTTTTTCTTTTTTTAATTTTTATTTTATATTGAAGTATAGTTGATTTACAGTGTTAAACAACCGATATTGATGTGCATTTCTGGAGACACCTTTATCACCTCAGCCCAAATCTCATCCCAGATTCTCCAGAAGCCTGCCTCATATTTCTTCAGTAACTTGCAGTTACAGCTTTGTAACTTAGACCAGCTTTATTTGCAGCTCTGTAATTCTCTGCTACTGCTCCCCACTTGATACAAAGTATTGCAGAATCTTTCCCACAGCTATTTCCAGAAAATGTTTGAATGATTAAATGAACAAATGAACATATAAACATGAGGAGAGAGTGTCCTGCAGAATAATCAGGCCTCAATTCTACTTACATCTGACTTCCTTCCGCCCAGCGCTCAGCAAGGCTGGGTTAAGCAGCGAGGCCCAGGCCTACGGGCCCAGGCGGGGAGCAAGCGCCCACCAGGGTGTGGACGAGGCCCAGGTCGGTGCCAAGACACGGGGCAGGGGGCTCTCCATGTGCAGGTGGTCACACTGCACTGATGCACACTCAGAGAACACCACCCCAACATCCTCCTCTTCAGGTCCTGCCAGGGGGAGTGGCAGTTAAGTGTGGCCCCGAAGACCTTAACATATAACTGGCAGCTTTAACAAAAACGATGCCTTGGACTTCCTAGGTGGCGCAGTGGTGAAGAATCTGCCTGCCAATGCAGGGGACACGGGTTTGAGCCCTGCCCTGGGAAGATTCCACATGCCGCGGAGCAACTAAGCCTGTGCACCACAACTATTGAGCCTGTGCTCTAGAGCCCGTGAGCCACAACTACGGAGCCCATGTGCCGCAACTATTGAAGCCCACACGCCTAGAGCCCGTGCTCCACAAGATAAGCCACTACAATGAGGAGCCCGTGCACCACAATGAAGAGTAGCCCCCGCTCGCAGCAACTAGAGAAAGCCCATGTGCAGCAACGAAGACCCAACACAGCCAATAAATAAATAAAATAAATTTTTAAAAAATGATGCCTTATTGCCTAGGACTTCAGTATTTCAACCCAGTTGTCAGAATCTGAAGCTACTTGATAAGGGGCAAGTCCTACAAGTCAGTGCATGAAGGGCATCTTTGGAAATGGTGACCAACCAGCCCCCAGAGCTCCAGCAATTCCAGCAGTACTTTGTGGACTCAGCCCTGGTGCTGCTGACCTGGGACTTGGTAACGCATGGCTCTCGCCATCTCACCATGTTCCTGTCAGCAAATGAAGGAAGCCCATTAGAGAATGCTGAAATGCACTCCCCAGAATCTTCCAGCAAATCATTGCAAAGGGTACAGAGTGTGACCTGAGAGCCCCCTGGGTGCCCGGCTGGTCTCCTAACCATGAACAACAGTTGCCTTAAGAAGAGACTACAAGGCAAGTATAGCAGCATTATCAGTACTTCTCTCTCCCTTCACAATGTCTCTTGGACTCATACATGTAGTATATATTTATGGAAAGAGTTTATATATAGCCTACCTGCCTAAAAGCATGATTCCTTCCATATAAAATATGACATCTTATAATTGAGCACATACTCTACATTCTTTATTCTTTCACTGATTTGACAGTTCTCTTTTGAAATAAAAAGCTCTCATAAACCAGCACCCTTTGTGTGTGTGTGTGTGTGTGTGTGTGTGTGTGTGTGTGTGTAATAACCAAGAGGATATTTTAGTATTTAAAGCTACAGGGGCATAAATTTGATAAGCCCATCCCAGAAAGAAAATGAAGTTTTCAGAAAACCTGACAGGTCCAAACCCTTCGAGGTATGATTCACAGAAATAGATTTTTTGAAATTTTACATCAAATTACAAAAATGATGACGTAGTCCAGCTGCTACAATACCTGTTTATCCTTCAAATGCTTTACTTTGAAAGTAGGGTTCACATGCAGAAACAAATGGCAGAAACAATGTCCATGGACTAATTCAGTCAGGCCATTCACTGTTCTGCTTTCTTTTTTCCCTTCCGTCTCTTCCTCTGGGGAGCTAAGAGGCAATTAGAGCTGTCTCTACACACTCTGGTTAACCACAGAAGAGCTCAATTCACAAAGTCCAACTGTTGCTCGCTCGTGCCAATTAAAGGGCTCTGTGCTTAAATCTGCTCCAGGCCATCTTTTAGAAATGAGTCTTTCTGACCAAAATTCTCAGATGGGGAAAGGCACTGAAAATTAATTAGTACTATCCCTAGGCACCAGCAAGGATGCTACAGCACCACTGTGCTTTAGGAAGGCTCACCTGGGACCTAAAGGGATGCTCAGAATTCACACCTGCTCACCGATTTTCTAAATTGATTCTTACAAATGACAGATGTTGGCAGGCAAGTTCAGGGAAGGTAAAATTCAAAGAGCAAAGAACCAAAAGTTGAGCTGAGTGTTCAATTCACAATACACGTGGCCTTGACCTTCCGCCTCAGAAGAGATCAGTATCTCAAGGATGGCTCTTCAAACAAACAGGAATATGGAATCAGCCTCCAAGCCGTCACTGGTGACATGACATCTAATGGTTGCAAAGGGGAAAAACAGCTCCTGGGTCCTCTTTTGTGTGGCCTGCTGCTGAATGCCAGAATAAACGATGTGAAATGTTCAAATGGTTAGTCTCTCTCGCCTCATGCTGACCTTTCCATCTCTACGTTACAACACCCTACCCCTTCTCCCTGCCCCGAATGAAAAATAAAGAAATTGACAAAGCACTAAATTGACCTGTCACGATGACACCACGCGTTGCATTCACTGGAACAAAGTGTGGTTCCGTTACAATATTTGCTTTGACACATGTGTCACTGCCCAATATCTTTGCCATCTTGTATCAAAATTATGAGGCAGTTATACCCAATCAAACGTTAAAAATAAGTGAGGAATCTCCTTACATACAGTTGACTCTGTGAAGTCCCTTCAAATGAGGGAGGGTGCAAGGCCTAACAGAATGATGGCACTCCTGGAAACACTTTTTTTTTTCTGCATTTGCTCCCACTGTCAGGCACACACTTGGGGTCTCTCAGATCACCTACCTGCATCTCTATTTTAGTCACCTTTACTAGCCTCATCCCCATCTCTCTGACCTTTAAATGTTAGAGGGCCCCAGGGCCCAGTCTTCAGACATTTTTCTCTAAACTTACTTACTCCCTTGGTGATCTCATTACGTCCTATGTCTTTAAATTCCATCTATACGCAGACAACTCCCCAATGCACACACATGTATCTTCTGAAGCCCAGCTGTATGTAGCCAGCTGCCTCCTCAATAGCTCCCCCTGAATATCTAACAGGCATCTCAAATTTAACATGCCCAAAACCAAAGCCCAGACTTTCCCCTAAAACCTGCTCCTCCTCAATTTTCCCCACCTAATAACAATCCCATCCTTCCTGTTGCTCAGGCCAAATCCTTCAAGTCATCCTGACTCCTCTTGTTCTCTCACATCCACACCTCATCGGTAAGAAAATCCTATCGGCAATACCTTCTGATTACGTCTAGAACCCCATCATCACTTACCCCTACCCGTTACCACCTGATCCAGCCACAGCATCTCTGCCCTAAGTCACTGCAACAGCCTCCTCACTTGTCTGCTTCTGCCCTTGATGCTTTACATTGCTTTCCAACACAGCACGCAGAGTGATCCAGTGAACACGTGTCAGATCACATCACTTCTCCACTGGCTCCCAACAGTCCTCCATGGGATCTCTGACTTTGTCTCCTACTACGCTCTGCCTCCTTTATTCAGTTCCAGTCACCTGGCATTTCACAGACCTGGCTACACACAGATCCATCTCAGGGTCTCTGCACTTGGATGAACTCCCTCTGCCTAGAATGTTCTTTCCCCAGATATCTGCATGCATCATTCCCTCAATTCCTTCAAGTCTTCATTCAAATGGCACTTTGTCAGTGAGGGCTTCCCTTGCCACCAAATTCCAAATGGCACCCTCTCCTATACAAACCACAGGGGCACTCCCTGTCCCCGTGTTCTCTGATTTTACTCCACAGCCCTTATCACCAAGTTACTCTACATTTCATTTATTGTTTAATTCTGTCTCCCCTGACACTTGAGTGCATAGTCTATGAGCTCAGAGATTTTTTCTGTCTTGTTCTCTGCTTTATCCATAGGACACAGAACAGTATCTAGCACACAGTGGGTGCTCATTAAATATCCTTTGAATAAAGAATTAAAATCCCAAGGCAACTAGTCAATTCAGAATAAAAATAAGGCAAATGTATTAAAGTAGCTATACACTGAATAAAATGTTCACTCCAGCCAATTAGTTGGGGACTCTGTGTGTGTGTGTATAGAGAGAGACAGAGAGACAGAACTTACACCAGTCAGCAATGAAGCAACAGAGACAGGAATGGGGGTGGGGTGGCTGAGCAGAGGCACTCCCCACCCCTGGGGCACCGCCAAGACCAAGTTTGTAGGCCTAATGCTTTATAAAAATAATTTGCAAAGCTTATGATGAAGTACTATTGACAATTCAATTAGCCACACAAAAAAGGCAGATTCATCTAACCCCTGGCTGTATGCTTTTCATTTTGCTACATAAAATGGCTATACTCAGTTATAGATGTAAACAGAATTACTAAGTCTGATTATTTTTTTATCTGATAGTTCATCATCAATAGAAAAATAGACTAGACTTGATAGAAAGGAAATGACAGATGCTACAGGAGGAAAACGTGGTTTACTAATGAATTAATAATCATGTTTGTCCTCTCCACTGTAAAGTCTTCCCTGTCTCACCGCTCATTTCTGTCATTTGAGAGGGAAAGCTATCTTTGCAAGAATTTTTTTTTTAAGTCAGGCACTTCATCTCAACCTGCATCTTTTTTTTTTTACCTTTTGATATTTTTCTTCCCAGACATATTTTACTGTGACAGGATTTCTCAGATGAAAGCAGAGTTCAAGGTAGGTTACTACACACAAACCTAATTAAATACTTGAGAAAATAGGTCTTTTGATGCAGCAAGAATTCAAAAATTTATTCATTTCCTTTCTCGTATACTGAAAACTGAAATATGGGGATTTAAGATGACTGAACAAATAATAACAAAGCTAGTCCCAACATAAACTTAGCTTCTGGGATGGCAGAGTGCGATAAAGGCAAGAACACTGGCTAGGAACAGAGTCTTGGTTTCCATACCTATACGACAGATATTAACTCTTTTCCCTGCCTAGTTCAAAAGATTACTGTGAGACCCAAATGTGAAAATGAATGGGAATGGGCTCTGTCAATTTTAAATGCTGTCCATGTATAAGCCAAATGACTGGGAGAACTAGGAGGAACTTGCTTCTACCTTATTCCCAAGATGGGAGAGCAAATGGAATTGTTAAAATGTACAAACTTTTGGCTCCTAAAGAAAATGAAATGCTTTCAAAAGCAAAAGAACATTGTTGTGTTGAGTCATTCAAAAATTCCTTTTATGTTTCATCTGCTATGATGTATTATCTTTGGAGGCAATACGATGCCCCTCTTCTAAAAATGTCACAGCTTTAAGGATAATAATTTAAGAATTTCAGACAAGCCAATGAATTTCTCTTAGAACACCCTTTTTGAAAAATGACCAAGTATAAATCCTCTACTCTCAATTTGTGTCATAACAATCGATAACCAGAGTGGCTGTCTGACATAATTGGCTATATCCTACCAATATGGCTCCTGATTCTAGAATGCAGGGGAGCAGCAACTACTTTTACAAGAGCCTGAGACACATACTGAAAGCCAGATACTTATATAACACTATTTTCTTTTTTTCTTTTTTTTTTTTCTTCTGGCCACAACGAGTGGCATGCAGGATCTTAGTTCCCCGACTAGGGATCGAACCTGCACTGCTCCCTGCAGTGGAAGTGCAGAGTCTTAACCACTGAACAGCCAGGGAAGTCCCTAACACTGTTTTCTTATATGTCAAAAACCTTATTAATCTAACTTGGGTAGAATGGTGTCCTCCCTGCTGCCTTGTATTCATGTGGTCACATTATGCTGTACAAGTGCACCTCATTTTCCCTGGGCTCCTTTGCTCATTTGCAGATTCTCATATAGAGAGGATGCTAAGTAATTATCATGGCCTTGTCCAGTTGAATTCATAAATAAAGTACAGCTTCACACGTTTCTGCTGCTGAAATATGACAATAGTTACTTCGCAAATCATCCACTGGTGTAACCCAAATCTCAAAACCATAGAATAAAAAACGTCAAATCTTCATGCTGTCAACTACAAGCCTGAGCTCTAGTAAACCTGTATAAGTAGGTCAGCCAGTTGTACCTCAACATCCCAGCTCTGTAGTCTTCCCTGATGCTTTCTCTTATTCCCTCTATTAAAAGGCAGGCACAAATGTCTGATAATAGGGACAGATTTTAGTCTCCACCCTAGTATGATATACAGTTGACAGGAATCAAAGAGTCAAGAAATAAAAGTACCGTTAATTTTATCAAGGACCTACAATGTGACAGCTATTTATAGACATTATCTCCCTTAATCATTCATTCATTTATTCACAAATAACCTATAAATATCAGACAACACCAAGTCAGCAAAGCAGACAATGTTCCTACTTTCATGTAGCTTACAACTGAGTTCAAGAAAGAGACTAGTTTAAAAATAATCACACAACTTCTGCTTCTAGGCAAAATGTAATAAATCGAAGCAAATAAATACTCCTGCTGTAACAACTAATTAAGTATGGATACATTATAAAAATCATAGTTTAAATGCCTAAGAAAGCTTCAGTAACAATTAGGATTAGATGACCTAATATCCTAGAGAGTATACAAACATTCCAAGCCCTGCACTACAACAAGAATAAAGGGAGTCCTTGAGACAGAAGAAAAGGATCCCAGACAGAAACGTGGAAATGCAGGAATGAAAAACCCAAGAATGAACTAATATGTGGGTAAATGTAGATAAATATTGACTTCACAAAGTAATAACAACACTGTCTTGTAGAATTCACATTAAGGGACAATAATAACAAAATAATAACAGAGAGGTAAATGAAGTTTATAGGTTCTAAGGGTCTATTGGTTATGGGGCTATGACAAAATAATTTGTATTATAATAAAATAATTCATGAATGCATGTTATAATCTCTACAGTAACAACTAGAAGAGAAAAAAATGTATATAACAAATTATCAGAAGAAAAAAGCCAGCAAAATATATTTTTATATTAATCCAAAAGAAAGTATCGATAAGAAAGGGCAACAAAATGAATATAAAATGGACGGACCAAAAAAGAAAGAAAGAACATGATATATCAGTAATTACAATAAATGTAAAAGAACTAACTACTCCAAGTAAAAGACCAAGATTATAAAGCCAGACAAAAGCAAAACATGACTATATACACTATAAAACCAAAGACATCACAAGAAAATAAAGCTACAGACCAATATATCTTATGAATACAGGTGCCAAAATTCTCAATGAAATACTAGCAAATTCAGCAACATATAAAAAGGACTATACACCATGACCATAGGAGATTTATCTCAGGAATTCTGGGTGATATAACATATGAAAATCAATGTAATGTACCATATTAATATAATAAAGGGAAAAATTACATGATCATCTCAATAGATGCAAAAAAAGCATCTGACAAAATTCAATACTCTTTTCTGATTAAAAAGAAAACACTCAATATATTAGGAATAGAAAAGAGCTTTATCAACCTGAAAAAGGACATCTATAAAAAACATACTCATCACACTAGTGAAAAAATTAATGTTTCCTCCCTAACATCAGGAACAAGACAAGAATGTTTACTCTCATTGCTTCTATTCAGCATTTTACTAATAACTCTAGCCATAGCACTTAGGTAAGAAAATGAAATGAAAGGCACCAAGTTGGAAAGGAAGAAATAAAACTATGTCTGTTCACAGATGACACAATCATATATATTGGGTTGGCCAAAAAGTGCCTTCAGTTTTTAAGTAAAAATAAAAGACACATTTTTTCATTTCACCAAGAACTTTACTGAACAACAGAATTCACCCTTTTGTTCCACACTACCTTCTGCCATTTTTCAGGCAACCTCACAACTCCATCTTCCCCAAATTTTTTATCTTTTTGAGCAAAGAACTATTCCAGGTGCCTTTTACAGTCTTCCAGGGAATCAAATTTTTTTCCATTAAGAGAATTTTGTAAAGACTGAAATAAATGGAAATCTGAAGGTGCAATGTCTGGTGAATACAGTGGATAAATCAGAACTTCCCAGCCAAGCTGTAATAGTTTTTGTCTGGTCATCAAAGAAACACGCAGTCTTGCATTATCCAGATGGAAAATTATGAACTTTCTGTTGACTAATACTGGACACTTTTCATTGAGTGCTGCTTTCAGTTGGTCTAATTGGGAGCGGTATTTGTTAGAATTAATCGTTTGGTTTTCTAGAAGGCGCTCATAATAGAGGACTCCCTTCCAATCCCATCATATACACAACATCACCTTCTTTGGATGAAGACCAGTCTTTGGTGTGGTTGGTGGCAGTTCATTTCACTTGCCCCACGATCTCTTCTGTTCCACATTACTGTACAGCATCCATTTTTCATCGCCTGTCACAATTTGTTTTAAAAACGGAACACTTTCATTATGTTTAAGTAGAGAATCACATGTGGAAATATGGTCAAGGAGGTTTTTTTTGTTTAACTTACGTGGAACCCAAACATCAAAGCAATTCACATAACCAAGCTGGTGCAAGTGATTTTCAACACTTGATCTGGATATTTTGAGTATGTCACCTATCTCCTGTATAGTATAACACTGATTGTTCTCAATTAATGTCTCAATTTGGTCACTAGCAACTTCAACTGGTCTACCCAACTGTGGAGCATCGTCCAGTGAGAAATCTCCAGCATGAAACTTTGCAAACCACTTTTGACACTTTCAAGCAGTCACAGCATCTTCTTCATACACTTCATACACAAAATCTTTTTTTGTGTGTTTCAGTTGCATTTTTACCTTTCTTGAAATAATAAAGCATAATATGCCTAGAATCTTGCTTTTTTCCTTCCATCTTCAATATTAAAATGGCTACACAAAAATTCACCAATTTTGATAAGTCTTTTTTTTAAATGCATGCTGATATGGCAGCTGTCACATACAACCTAACAAAATTGTTTCGAATGAAGTGAAAAACAACTAAATGCTACTACAGCCATCTTACGGGAAAAACCGAACGAGACTTTTGGCCAACCCAATAGAAAATTCTAAGGGATCCCTACCAAAAAACTATTAGAATAAGAGAGTTCAGGAAAGTTGAAGCTTAAAGATCAATTTACAAAAATCAATTGTAATTCTACACTAATGCACATTCTGAAATTAGGAGACTAATTCCAATTACAATAGTATAAGAAAGAATACAATGCTTACAAATGAAGTTTTCAAGAGAAGTGCAAAATGTGTACACTGAAAACTATAAGACATTTTGAAAGAAATTTTAAAAGACCTAAATAAATGGGAAGACATCCTATGTTCATGGATTGGGACAATTAATATTGCTGAAATGGCAATATTTCCCAAATTTATCTATAGATTCAATGCAATTCCTGTCAATCACAGCCAGCTTTTATACAAAAATTGACAAGTTCATTCCAAAATTCACATGGAAATGCTAGGGACATAGAATAACCACAACACTCACAAAAAAGAACAAAGACGGATGACTCATTCTTCTTGATTTCAAATTTTACTACAAAGCTACAAGAACTAAGACATTGTGATACTGACATAAGAAAAGACATATAGATCAATGGAACAGAATTGAGAGCCCAACAATTTGACAATTTCTCAAAATATTAAACACAGAATTACCATATAACCCACTCCTAAGTGTATACCAAAAGAACTGAATACATATATCCACATAAAACCTTTATGTGAATGTTCACAGCAGCAATAATAGCCAAAAAGTGGAAACAACCCAAATGTCCATCACCTAATAAATGGGTAAACAAAATATGGTATATACATAGGATGGGATATTTTTCAGCCATAAAAAGGAATAGAAGACTGATAAATGCTACAACATGGACAAACTTATAAATATTACACTAAGTGAAAGAGGCCAAACACAAAAGACCAAATTTTATATGATTCTGTTTGTATGAAATGTTCCCATTAGGCAAACCCATAGAGATAGAAAGAGGATTATGTTTTCCAGGGTCTTGGGGTAAAAAAGAATTGGAAGAGACTAATGGATGCAAAGTTTCTTTGGGGAGTGATGAAAATTTTTTAATCAAGTCATTTTTTTGATGTTGAGTTGTATGAACTATTTATATATGTTGGATATTAATCCCTTATTGGTCATATCATTTGCAAATATTCTCTCCCACTCAGTAGGTTGTCTTTTTGTTTTGTCAATGGTTTCCTTTGCTGTGCAAAAGCTTTTAAGTTTAATTAGGTCCCATTTGTTTGCCCAGCAATTCCACTCCTGGGTATATATCTGGAAAAAAAGAAAAAAAAAAAAAAACCACTAATTTGAAAAGATACATACAGTCCAATGTTCACAGCATCATTATTTACAATTGCCAAAATATGGGAGCAACCTAAGTGTCCATCAACAGATGAATGGATAAAGAAGATGTGGTGTGTGTGTATACATACACACACACACACAATGGAATACTACTCAGTCATAAAAAAGAATGAAATTTTGCCATCTGCAGCAACATGGATAGACTTGGAGGATATCATGCTAAGTGAAATAAGTCAGACAGAGAAAGACAAATACTGTGATACCACTTATATGTGGAATCTAAAAAATACAACAAACTAGTGAATATAACAAAAAAGAAGCAGTCTCACAGAAACAGAGAACAAACTAGTGGTTACCAGTGGGGAAATGTGGGAAGGGCAATGTAGGGGCTGGGGAGTGGAAAGCATAAACTATTGGGTGTAAGACAGGCTCAAGGATGTATTGTACAACACAGGGAATATAGCCAACATTTTGTAGTAATTGTAAATGGAAAGTAACATTTAAAATTGTATACAAATTTTAAAAATTAAAAAATAAATTTTAAAAGAGGTCAATACCTCTTAAATATCTTTATCAAGAGCTCAATATCATCAATAAGATGATATCACTATCCTAAAACTGTATACACATAATAATATAGCTTCTATGTATATTATGTATAGCAAAAATCCTGAGAAAACTAAAAAGAGAAACAGATAACTCTACAATCATAAAGGAATACTTAACCATCAATATTTTTTAATTGAAATATGGTTGATTTGCAATGTTGTATTAATTTCTGCTGTACAGCAAAGTGACTCAGTTATACATACATATACATTCTTTTTTATATTCTTTTCCATTATGGTTTATCCCAGGATATTGAATATAGTTCCTCATGCTATACAGTAGGACCTTATTGTCCATCTCCATCAACCTTCAGAGCTGATAGAACAGGCAGACAAAACTATCAGTATACACATAAAAGTCCTGAAGAACACAATTAACAAACTCGATGTAATATTCATTTACATATCTCTGCGTCCAAAAAAGCCAGAATTCACATTTTTTTCAAGGGCACATGGAAGAGTTATTAAAATCCACTATATGCTGAGCCATGAAAAAACCTCAACACATTATAAAATATTAAAACCATTCAGAATGTTTCCTAACTAAAACAGAATTAAAATAGAAATAACAGAAATATAAACAGAAATAACAGAAATAAAATAATAGAAATTAAAAACAGGGAAAAAACCCAACTGAGCAGAAATTATATAATACAAACAAAATAACCATGGCCTATGCATGATGGTGGTTTAACTATCAGTTCAAGTCTTTAAGCCTTTGCTCTGCTCCTCTGAGTCTGCTCTGTAACTACATGGTTCAAGGGTCAGCCTGAGACTTTCCTGGTGTTTACACATAGAATTAGGAGATCCCTTTCTCCAGCTCTCCCCTCTGGGAATTATACCTCACTCTCTAGTCATGGTTGCCTGGATTTCTTTCCTTGGTTCTCCTAGCCAGAAAGACAGCACCGTTTCTATCGGAATTGAAGCTGCTTTTGCTGCCCTGTCTCACTGCACAATTGATGCCTGCCCTTGGGGCAAAGCCACAAAGACAAAAACAAATAGCACAAAACTGATGCCCGTGCACACTGCTTCTCCGAATTTCAGCTCTCTTCCACAGTTTGTCTGCCTGTATTTTTACATCAGAATCCTCAGGTAGCTGTTTTTATATTTTGTCAAGTAAATAGTTACTATTTCAGAAATTACAGTTTCCACACTGTGATTTTAATTTGCATTTATCAGATGAGAGTGAAGCAGGATGACCATAAATTTATTATCAGAAAATATGAAGAATATAAGACAGTAGAATAGCATACTAAAAGTGATGAAAGAAAAAAAAAAGCCACTCAGAATTTTACATTCAGTGAAAACATCCCTTAGGAATGAAGGTAAAATAAACAAATTTTTAGAAAAAGGAGAACTAAGAAGACACACTGGAGTGTTCTTTAGATTGAAGGGAAATAGTGCTGGAGGGAAGCTTGGATCTTTAAGAACAAATGAAAAGCATTAGAAATGGTTTACTTCTTAAATTCTTTAAAACATATGATTGTTTAAAAAAAAGTATAACATTTTTTTGTTTGATTTTCAATGTAGGTAGATGTAATACTTAGGTAATTATAACATAAAAGATGAGAATGGGGATTAAAGGGACCTATGTGTTTAAAAAGTTTCTACACTTTACATGAAATGGTATGATATTAATTCTAAATAGACTGGTAAAGTTTAGGAATGTATATTTTAATTGCTAGCACAACCACTAAAAACTAATACAAATTATTATACCTAAAAAACCAATAGAATAGAATACTAAAATATGTTCAAATAATCAAAATGAAAGCAGAAAACAGGATAGGAACAACAACAAAAAGGAAACGAGACAAATAGGAAACAAATAATAAAATGGTAAACCTAAATCCAACCATATCAATAGTTACATTACACTGTAATGGAATATAAGCATTTCCGTTAAAAGGAACAGAGTCTCAGAATGGATAAAAAAGCAAAATTGAACCATATGCTGCCAACAAAAGACAAACTAAGAATAAAAACACTGACAGGTCAAAAGTAAATGACATGGGGGACTTCCCTGGTGGTCCAGCGGTTAAGATTCCTCGCTCTCAACGCAGGAGGCCCGGATCTGATCCCTGGTCAGGGAACTAGATCCCACATACCGCAACTAAGAGCCCACATGCCGCAACTAAATATCCTGCATGTCGCAACTAAAGATCCCGCACACCACAATGAAGTTCCCACATGCTGCAACTAAGACCTGGTGCAGCCAAATAAATAAGTAAATAATTTTTCTTTTTTAAAGTAAATGAGCGGGAAAAAAATGTACCATGGAAACAGTAAGCATTAGATGGCTGGAGGGACAGAGGTATAGTGACCATATATATCCTGTTTGCTTGGAAGAGTCCTAGCTTAGGCCTGTTATCCCAGCTTAATAATTAATATCACCTCCTTTCATTCTAAGAAGAGTCCTGGTTGGGAGAAGAAATCATATGTTCACCATAGGCAGAATAATGACGCAAATTCTAAGATTCAAAAGGTCCAGCGAATTCCAAGCAGGGTAAAGGAAAAGAAATCCATGCCTAGATACATCATAATAAAACTATAGAGAGACAGATTTAGGGTGTGTGTGGTGGGGAGGGAATGAATCTTAAAAGTAGGAAAAAAAGACAACTTCAGAGGAATAACCAATAGATAGCTGACCTCTCAAAACCAGCAACAGAAGCCAAAAGACAACACACCATTTCGATGTGTTGAACAAAATAACGTTTATATTTTATTTTTTTGGCTGCACCGCGCAGTTTGCAGGATCTTAGTTCCCAGACCAGGGATCGAACCCCGCCCTGGCAGTGAAGGCACCAGGTCCTAACCAATGGATGCCAGGGAATTCCCCCAAATAACTATTAACCTAGAATTCTATAACCTACAGAAATATTTTTTCTGAATCAATGCAAAACAGATACAACTAAAGGCAATTATAATAATAATATTAATAATAATTGCCATTATTAGCCTATACTTTTACTAAAAAGTATTTACTAATAAAGATTTATTTAAAGCCAAAAGAAAACATATCAGATGGTATATCTGAGGTGTAGAAAAGAATGAAAAATAAAGTAATAAAAATGTGGGCAAATATAAATGAACATTGTCTATAAAAGCAATAATAATGTCTAGCGGTATTAAAAAGAGAAATGAAACATGATAGATTTTAATACCAGGCAGTAAAATATATAAGCTTGAGGTAGGGAGGAAAGGACAAAATATAAATGAGTTCCAAAATTACTGCAGTATCTGGGAGTAGGATAAAGGCTTTGACTCACTTTAGACTTTGAGAAGTTATTTACGCATGTTATAGTTTACAGGCTAACAGCTAAATAAAGCATATAACTTTCGAAGCGGTAAAGGGAAACTAATAGAATGATTAAAAATAATTAACTGAAAGAAAAGGAAGAAAACAAAGAATGACACAATAAAATGATAAATTTAATCCCCAACATATCTGTAAATACATTAAATATAAGTGGGCCAAATGTTCCAATTAATAGACAAAGACTGGATTTTTTTTTTAAAAATCAGTAATTTTGGGGTGGTGCGGAGGTTGATTAATTTGCCCGAGTTCACCTAGTCATTAAGTGGCTAAGCTGAGATCTGAACCCAGGTTGTCTAACTAAAGCCCATGCTCTTTTCACTACTACACGCTGCTTCCTCACTCATGGATTTGGCTGTAATCAAATGTGTAATGTCTGATTTTCTGTGCACTAAGTCACAGAGTCACAGCTTAATCTAAGATATGAAACTCCACTATTTGTCTTATAAGCATCAATCAGTTGGTGGTCAGACTTTTTTGGCCACCAGGTGTCCTGATACCCTGACGCATTTCTTCACATGTGAGAAACAGAACATAAAATCCTATTCGTAAAATTTCATAATTCACAAGGTCTTCCTCTACAGGATAAAGAGCAGTTCACAAAACATCTTCACATCCATTCTTTCATTTAATCTTCTCACTGCTATCATGAGGTATATAGCCATTATCACCCCCATTTTTACAGATGAGGGAGCTAGGATCCAGCAAGGTGAGGCATCTTACCCAAGGTCCCACACAATTAATAACAGATCTGCAACTTGAACCCATGTCTTCTGTCCCAACAGTCTGCCTTGAGTTCACTACTACACCAAAAATTATGAGACCTGTCACTACATGGCATATAAAAGAGAAGCTGTTCCAACTCACACAAAAGGTGTGAAGAAAAAGACAGTTGCCAGCTGTGATTAGAAAAACTCTTCTTTTCCTGTTCTCTCCATGATACCACAAAACCTCCATCACATCACAGAGATGGCTGAGTATCTGTCTATGCAACATGATCTATAAGCAGCGCAAGTTCAGACAGGAGCCATACAGGACTTCTACAGTGGGGTATTAGAAGGGAGAAGAAAGCTGTGAACAGGCAAAGGTCTGGTCTCTGAACAGAGTGGTGGACAGTCCACCACACATAGCCCAAAGGCTCACGGGGAGCTATGATTCTCAAGTGCAGCCAGCTTCCACAGGCCGAGGCAGCTGGCAGCACACATCAGCACCTCAGAAGCGCAAGCTGTGAGCACCTGAGATTATAAGGGCCAGGGCCAGGCTCCAGGGAAAGAGTGGGTAAAGGACTACAGACTGGTATAAGACGGTTTAGAGGAGCGTGGAGAACTTGTGGGTCAGGTGGAGAGAAACGAGGCAACAGCCCAGTCACATGGCCTGGTTGGACGGGTTCACCTCAGGCATAGTGGATGTAAGCCTGGTAATAAAAGTAGGTCCAGACCTCACCTGATGGTAGGGATGGGACAACTTAATATTCTTTCTGCCTCATGGCAGATTGGGGCTGAGTCCATGGGCTGGAGGCTGGAGAAGGCAGAGGCTGATGATCAGAGCTGTCTTTGGGCAGAAAGAACGCTCAGCAGTTTACTGAATAGAAAAAAATAATACAGTTTCCCTGTGGAGTTTGATATATGGGGTTGGAACAATTCTGTGACCTACTGTTTTGCCCTGTAACACAAACTCATCTCTAAAAATCAGTGCAATGATTTCTAAGACAATCCTCCATTGTTTCTTGTGGCTGCTTCTCTTGGAGAAAAGCAGGAGGGTGTTCTAGGGGGCACCGAGACAGAATGCTGGAGACTTTTTCTCCCTGAGGGAGGCAAGACCTGGAGAGAAGTAAAAAAGATGAGATGAAATTCTGCCAGCAAAGCCCCTGGAGAACATCCTTGGCATGAGATTCTCTTGCCCAGCTGTGCAAGCCTGCTCTTTGGGCTTTCATCTCCCAAGTATACTGGTTTGTCTTGCTAACCAGGAGGCCATTTGACAACAGTTATTATTTCCCAGGTATACTGCAGCATGAGACTGATTTTGTGGATGGCTAAGCAAATCTGGGAGGATAAACCCAACACCATTTTTTCTTCCTAATAACTCAGCTGTTCCAATATCATTTTCAGTAATTGTTTTTTCAACCTCCAAAATACAGGGTACTTTCATTTATTTTAGTATTTTTTGTGTATTTAATCATCATTCCCGTTCCGTACACTTTGGTGAAGAAAAGTAACTATAGTTACCAACTGTTTCTATTCAAAACTCTTCTTTATGAGTTGATTATAACTGCCTCCCTTTTACAGGCCTCACTATTCAGGACTCTGAGTTATCTAGATCATGAAAGTGTAATGTGGGAATTTCTCAGGACCGCAGTTTGATGTATCCTCCCCTTTGAACCCTGAGCATGCTCTGACAGCTGTGTCTACATTAAATTCTGAACCATCTTCTGATCCCATTTTGCAGCCAGAGATCAGAACTGGTGATTGACAAAGACTTAATCAGAGCATTTAATAACTCGAAATTTCCTCCAATTGATTATGCTGCATTATGGAAAAACTGAACAAATCCGTTTCAATAAAAGTTACTACGGTCCTTGGAAATCTGTGGTCACAACCAAAACTCTTTAGCAGGAACTCTGGATGGATCCATTTAAATTATGGCCTAGCACATGGAGAGTATTATTTCTACAGTACGACATGTGGGTGGGGTACAGCAATAACCGCAGTAATTTGGTCTTACAATTACAGGGAGGCAAAAAGGTGGAGTGCAAAAAACTTAGGTTTGGGGAATCATCCAAACCTGGATGCAAGTTCTGCTTATGGTATGTTCTACCTGTGACTTTAAGCAACTTACTGCATCACTCTGAGACTGTCTCCTCATCTGTAAAGTGGGGAGAGCAAAAATACCAACGTTATACAGCCACAATGGAGAACAGTATGGAGGTTCCTTAAAATAGTAAAAATAGATCCTGCAACCCCACTCCCGGGCACATATCTGGGGAAAACCACAATTCGAAAAAATACATGCACCCCAATGTTCATAGCAGCACTATTTACAATAGCCAAGACATGGAAGCAACCTAAGTGTCCATCGACAAAGGAATGGATAAAGAAGATGTGGTATATACACACAATGGAATATTACCCAGCCATAAAAAAGAATGAAATAATGCCATTTGCAGCAACATGAATGGACCTACAGATTATCATACTAAGTGAAGTCAGACAGAGAAAGACAAATATCATACGATATCACTTACATGTGGAATCTAAAAAAATGATACAAATGAAATTATTTACAAAACAGAAACAGACCCATAAACATAGAAAACAAACTTGTGGTTACCAAAGGGGAGGGGGGGTGGTAAATTAGGAGTTTGGGATTAAGAGATACACACCACTATATATAAAAGAGATAAACAAGGTCCTACTGTCTAGCACAGGGACTATATTCAGTATATGGTAATAATATAATGGAAGAGAGTGTAAAAAAAGAATATATATTTTTATATATACGTATAACTGAATCACTTTGCTGTACATCTAACACTAACACAATATTGTAAACCAACCACATTTCAATAAAAATTTTAAAAAATACCAACTTTACATGTTGTCAGATGAAAAGAGAATAAATAAGAAAATTTGAGAAAAGGCTCTGACATATGGTTTACATTCAATAAATGAGCATCACTAATACAGTTAAAACTATCTTGCTTATTCATAGGCCCTGCAGTGAGTTGTTCACACATCCTGTATTCCAGTCAATCTCAACTACTTGCAGAGCAGAACAGTGGTGGTGGTGGTGGTGGTGGTAACGCTGGTTATAGCAGCGACCCTTTGTTGAGCTATTTCTGTTTACCACTCTGCTAAGTACCTAACGTGAATTATCCTACTTAATCCTGACAATAACTCTAAGAGGTAGGTATCAACATAGAAGTCAACCAAAAGGGTTTTGAGACCAGATAGTGCTGGATTTGAATTGTGGCACACTTAAGATCTGTGTGACCTTGGACAAGCTATAGAACCTGTGTAACTATGGAGTGTCAATTTCCCCATCTGTAAAATATATCATTCCTACTTCATGGGTTGCTGGGATTTAAGGGGATAACATATATAAAGTTCCTGGCACATAAAGGTGTTTAACGTTAGACTTCCTTCTTCTTTTAAATTTAATAAGGGCAAATGAGTGAGTCTGTATATAATCTTATCACTCCTTAAATCTAAAAATTAAATCAAGATTTGTAGGAAGTAATATAGTAGAGAAAAAAAAAGAATAAAAAACCAAGGCATCCTGGGGGGGGGGGGGATGGAAAGAAAGCTGAAAGGAGATTTTTATTTTAGCTTTTTCCAATACTAGACCTGAAAATAGTGCTATTTTTATTTGAATGATGTGTTATTTCTCAATTTTACTCACTTGACAACTGCTTCAATAGTTCTTCACTGGGGTCGTGGTTACTGGAAGAAAACATATTGTGACATTTGAATAAACCATTTTTAGTGGCTCCATTTTGGCCAAACAGAGACAATGTAGATGTCAGGCAGAGTCAAAAATCAATTCAGTGGCTAACTCCATCTTAATGGCAATAAGCCACAGCTGCGAATTTCCAGAAAGTCTCTAACTGGCCTTTTCCCAGGAAGATGCAGGGTACAGGCCTGTATAGAACTTTTTTTTTTTTAACGTTTTTTAAAAATATTTATTATTTATTTTGTTGCACTGGTTGGGCGAGCCTAGGCTCTTAGTTGCAGCTCAAGTGTTCCCTAGCTGTGGTACATGGGCTCCCCACCTGTGGCACACAAACTCTTAGCTGCGGCATGCATGTGGGATCTAGTTTCCTGAGCAGGGATCGAACCCGGGCCCCCTACATTGGGAGCTCAGAGTCCCAACCACTACGCCACCAGGGAAGTCCCCTGTATAGAACTTTAACAAGCTGCCCCTGCCACAATCTGCCGCGTGCCCAGTGTGCACAAACTCACTTCCTCAACACTCCACCTTCCCTCACTCCATACCTTGTTCCTCACTCTGACTTCTTTCATCCACGGGCCCCTGACCATTCCAATTTCAGATCACCCCCTCAGCTGGACACACAAACTAGTCCATCCAAACTTTCAGCCTTGGCTTCCCTCCGGGCCAAATGTTTCTGTCATCTCTCCTTCTGGCACATGCTGATAACTTGCAGGGTAGCACTCTTTTTGGACCAATCTGGCTGCATAGAAAAATTCCACCCACACACTGTCCCGGCGCACAGCTTTGCAAACCTCTTCTGCCACAGCTTCTGCACAGCCCTGGCCTGACAGGGATGATTAACAGAGGGAACCCAAGAATCATCACTGCAAAAAGCCTGAACCTGAGGACAAATATGATTCTTATGAAATAAACCTTCCTCCCAGGGCCCCTCCATCTCTGTTTTCACTCCTCCTCCTGCACTGTACCAGCTCTAATTCCTTTGAAGAGCAATCCCCGCCACCACCCAAACTCTATGTCTCCTCTCTAACTCTTCTTGCCAGCACCTAGCCCTGTGGCTTGGTACTCCCATCAGCCAAGGCAAGTGGCAGCCACAAAAGAACTACCTTTGAGTCCCTACTGCACACATCAGTCTCTTCAGTAGGTTCAAATGCTTCAGCCCAACACCTACCCTTCCATTTAAGAAAAATGCTTCAGCTTCTATGTGCACAGCTACAGGGCTCACTTTGAGACTCCCGTGAGACTCCTATAGCCTTGAAACAAGTTATATATACTCGTCCTTATCACCAATAGGATTTAAGGTAGCTTATTATATGATACAATATATTTTATTTATTTTATTTCATGATAAAATTAAAAGTGTAAATAATAAGGTAAAAAGTCAGGAAATCAGGGCAAGGTGAAAAAATGGTAGAAGAGTAAAAACAGGGTCAGGAATAAAGTTAATACACAAAACATCTACTGAAAGTCCGGAACACTTGCTAACAGCAAGCCAGCCATAAAATCAGCCAGTGTGAAGGAAGAAAAGCAGCAACGTGATTTACAATGCCTCCAGGAAATAAGCCAAACAAGAGAAGCACAGGTATTTTTGGTACTGAGACCAGACACTACATTATATAATCCACAAACAACACGCTTCATAGCGGTGTTTCCTATAGGATCACTCACTGTAGGCTGATGACTTCAGGTCAAAGTACTTCTACAGGGAGCCAGGTAACCAGGTAACAAAAGTCTGCCTTACAGAGAGGTTTCAGAATTTCTTTAGGAATGGATAGATGACATAACTTATAGGCCTTGCTCCATAAATATGGTACCAACAGCTGAGTTTTGGTTTTTGGCATCAGCAATTTCTAGGAAATGTTCCCTGAAAAGTCACTGAAATGGATCTCTTTTCAGACAACCAGCTAAGCATGTATTTTAGCAGTGAGTCCAGCTATAGTAAGTCAAATACTCATGTCAGATAATTTTAAAAACATAAAATAATCATGAAATGTTTAATCTAGGACAGTATAAACTTCTGGTATATAATTTAAAACAAGTCACAAGTGTGGCTGATAAATAAATCATAAGGTTCCCCATAATGCCCTCCTCCTAGTAGCCACCTTCTTATATAATCCCTTCACCCTGAGTGTGGGTGGGACCTGTGACTTGTTTCTGAATAATACAAGGGGCCAAAGTGATGGGAAGTTATGCCTGTGCTTAGGTTTCATTGCATAAGACTTCATTCTGTCAGCAGTCTGGCTTTAGAAACTCCTTACTAGCTCAAAGAAGTAAGTAGCCATATTGGGGAAACCCACAAAGCAAGAAACTGTGAGCAGCCTCTAGGAGCTGAGGGCAGCCAACACAAAGAGGGTCCCAGGAGACCCTCTGTCCTTACATCCCCAAGGAAATGAACTTTGACAACCACCTGAGTGAGCTTAGAAGCAGACTGTTCCCCAGTTAAGTCTCCAAATGGCTACACAGTCTGGCTGGAACCTTGACTGTAATCTGGTAAGACCCTAAGCACAGGATTCAGCTTCTGACCCACAAAAACTGCGAGATAATAAATGTGTGTTGTTTTAAGCCATTAAGTCTGTGGTAATTTGTGGTGCAGAAAAAGGTACTCAATATAGAAAGATAGACTTGTTTTAAAATGTGTGCCAAAAGCAGTTCATTTCTTAATTATAAAACAGTTAAATGGTGGGGACCACTTGCCAAAGATAAAACCTTTGGTTTTAGAATAAAATACAGAATATCTTTCTGGCTATAAATAGATAGCAGGGCTAGTTGATGATTCAAGTCTCTCCTGGTTTCTGCCAATACAACCATTTCATCCTCACTGGCTGTGTCCTTGTTGTGTGCAAAGCACTGTTACTTACTGGGCTCTGGGAGAGCAAGAACAGGAAGAAAAGCCAAGATCTTGTGCGGGGCGGGGCGGACAGACGGGGACGGGGACACTCACAAGCTGCTCCAGGACACCAAACATATACAAATGAAACAGCTTGCAAACAAATGCAAAACAACAGGTCACCTGCACTACTGCAAATTAACAAAGATGTAGGAAATTCAGACAAATAATAGGCATTGTTAAATGTATTTCCACTCAGCTTTAGGTGTTTGGGGTTCTTAAATTTGATCAGGGTTATGCCTGCTGTTCTGAGAGTTCAACTAAAAACAAACAGAAGCATCACCACACTTTGCCCTTACTCCCCACTTCTCCCCCTCCCTCCACTCTGGACAAAGAGCAGGCTCATTCTTTCCTATCAATGATGCAAGCTCTGCCTTCCCTCATACTCGTCCTGGAACAGAGGAGACAGATATTCAGGGGAAAGGCTGAAGTTTGATGGACTTTTTGCCTTCCTCAATACCACTGTACCTGAGTACATAAGTGTTAGCAGTTTTCTTAATTTAAGAAAATTACATGCTCATTACCAAAAGAAAAAAGAAAAGAAAGAAATTATAAGCAAGGAAAAAAGGAAAATAAAAATCTGTAACGAAACCCCAGGAAAAAAACACTGAAAATTTGGGGGTAATCTACAGTGACTATAAGTGTGCGTGCATGTGCTAACATCATTTACACACACACGAACACACACATTCAACTACAAGCACACTAACATGCTGCTGTTTCCTCCTCATGTAACAATTGAGAACATCTGTCCATGTCAAACACACTTCCCCATCATTGCTTTTTAAACCCAAGGCTTTGTTTATTTTAAGCTTTGGTGAAAATAAAACAAATATACCAGTCTAAAATCACTGTAAACCATATTTTTTACATCTATTTCACTTATTTTTAGAAGTTGACTGAGACATAATTCACACGGCATACTAGTCACTAATTTAAAGGGTACAATTTAAGTTTTTAGTGTATTCACAGAGTTGTGGAACCATCACTACAATTTTTTTTGAACATTTTTATCACTACAATTTTAAGACATTTTGATCACCTCAAAAAGAAACTCTGTACCTATTAGCAGTAACTCCCCACTTTCCCTTTACCAAAGCCCTCAGCAACCTGGATTTACCTATTCTCATTTCATATAAATAGCATCATATAATATGTGGCCTTTTTTTCCTTTTTGGCCCCACCATACGGCATGTGGAACTTCGCTGACCATGGACTGAACCTGTGCCCCCTGCAGTGGAAGCACAGTTTTAACCACTGGACCACCAGGGAAGTCCTAATATGTGGCCTTTTATGACAGGCTTCTGTCAGCATAATGTTTTCAAGGTTTATCCATATTGCAGCATGTATGGATGCTATATTCATTCCTTTTTATGGCTGAATAATATTCCATCGTATGGATATAACACATTTTGCTTAAGCATTCATCTGCTGATGGCACTTTCTGGCTATTATAAATAATGCTATTAACATTCATATAGTGATATAAGGAAAGGGCTATGAGCCAGAAATTCAGGTAGTATCTAGAAGCTGAAAAAGACAGGGAAATGGACCATTTTCTCTGAACTTCCAGAAATAACCGGCCCTGACAACACCTTGACTTTAGCCCAGTGAGACTGATTTTGAACTTCTGACCTCTTCAGAAGCATAAGATAATTTTATTTTAAGCCACCAAATTTGTAGCAACTTGTTACAGCAGTAATAGGAAATCAATTCAATCTGTCTAACCATGTGCCACTACTACATTTTCTTGATTACTGTAGCTTTGTGGCAATTTTATTTATTATTATTATAGGCATAATGATGTACAGCAGGACTCTAGAACTTATTTTTCATTCATAACTGAAACTTTATACCCACTGAACAACAATTTCCCACTGTTTTGGCTATTCTGCCAAGCTATACCATGTTATAGTTCAATATACCATTATTTAATAGTTACCATAATTCTTATTGTTGGATATTTGGGTTATTTTCAGTATTTCACTATTATAATAACTGCAAAAACTATAGTTTGAGGTAAACTTTTTGTTCATTTATAATTATCAACTTAATTTCCACGTCAAAAGAATGAATTTTTGAGGCTTTTGATAAGACCTAAATGACCTCCAGAACTCTATACACCCACCAACAGTAAATGCAAGTACTCTTTCCCCACACTCTCATCAACCTTGTTATCAAATTTTAGATTAAATATTAGACTATAAATTTAGATGTGAAAGATAAAGCTATAAAGTTAATACAAAAATATAAGAGAATATATTTTTGACCTGGGGTAGGGAAATATTTCTCAGGCAAAACTTTAAAAACACAGATTATAAAAGCAAAAACTGATTAATTTAATAAATTCAAATTGAGGACATCTATTCAACAAAGTATAAGAAAATCACAAAGTTAGTTCACATATGACAGAATGGGAAACATTAATTACTTATAATGCCTAAAACTGATAATGGATTAATATCTAGAATATTCAAGGAAGTCTTCAAATTAACCACCCCAGAAGAAAAATGGGCAATGGTCATAAGCAGGCAATTTACAAAAGGGGAAGTTCAGAAATCTGAAAAGTATACAGAGCCATGTTCTAATTCATGATAACTAGGCAAACATCAATTAAAACAAGATAGCACTTAGGTCTTTTAAATTATCAAAAATTATAAAGGGATAATTCCAAGAACTGGCATGAATGTGCAGTATAGAAATCTTTATGCACTGCTGGTGGGAGTGTAGATTGGTGCAGCCAATCTGGAGAACAGTCTGGCAGTGCTTAGACAAATCAGGAATAGGAATACCGTAAGACCCAGACATTCTGCTCCTGAATATATATCCTAAGTAAATTACCATATTATTCCATTAGGGTACTCAAAAGAAGGTGTCCACTCTGGCAATAGCTGTGGAAGCAGGGCGTTTTATGCAATCTAGATGTCAATCACTGGGAGAAAAGCTAGGAAAAAATGTGGTATATATACATCAGGCAGCAGTTAGAAGCATTAGACTAGATGTGTGCATAGCAATAAAAATGGATCTTAAAATGATGGGTTTGAATTTAAAAATTAAAGAAACAAAATATATAATATACTTCTATTCATATAAATTAAAACATATGCAAACTGAACAGAATAGAGAGTTCAGCAATAAACTCTGAATAAAATGTTCAGAGCCAACTGATTTCTGACAAAGGTAGCAAGGTAATATGAGGGGGAAAGAACAGTCTTATCAATCCATAGTGCTGGAGACATCCATATTCATAAAGAACAAAAAAATTAAACTCAAATATTAACCTCACTTCATATACAAGACTTATTCAAGGTATATCACAGACTAAAACATAAAAGCTAAAACTATAAAGCTTTTATAATCTCAAATTAATGTTCTCAAGATGGTATTTGTTTACCCTCCCAGAGGTACCAACAGTTCAAAAAGAACTTCAGGAAGAAAGCAATATTTAGCACAAACGAAAACACTAACGATGGAGTGTTAGTTTTCTATTATTACATAACAAATTGCCACAAACACACAGCCTAAAACAATACCCATTTATTATGTCACAGTTTGGTAAACAGAAGAGCAAGTGATTTCAAGTGAGATCTCAGCTTAGGGTCTCCCAAGGCTGAAGTCAAGATGTCAGTCAACTAGGCTCCTATCTAGAGGCTCCAGGGAATAACCCATTCTCATATTCATTAAGGTTGTTGACAGAATTAAATTCCATTTGGCTATAGGTCTGAAATTCCTGATTTCTTGCTGGCTCTCAGCTTCCAGAGACCACTCTTTGGTCCTTCCACAAGCCCCACCACCTCCCATGCAACTTCAAAGCCACCAATGCTTCATCAAATCTGTCACGTACTTTGAACATCTCTGACTTCTCCTTTTGCTATAGATTGGAGAAAACTCCCTGTTTTTTAAAGGATATGCCTCCACATAGTCTCCATATCATAATATTAACTGACTTGGAACTTTAATTACCAAAATAATCCCACAAAGGATCTAAAACTTAAATTGGAATTGGAATCACAGCCCAGAAAAATAGGCCAGGACCTGTATGATAGGTCTAACAGAGTGACTGCCTGCTAAATAGGACCCAGAGTCTACTAACATGATAGACAAGATGTCCAGAATACAACTGAAAACCACTCGTCATGCTAAGAACCAGGAAAATCACAATTTGAATGAGAAAATATGGTCAAGTGACACTAATACTGAAATGAATTGGATGTTGGAATTATCTGAGAGGGATACTAAAGCTGGCATCATAAAAATGTTTCAACAATCAATCACAGGTTATCTTAGAAAAAAATTTAAAAAGTACAAAACCTAAGTAAGCAAAACTATAAAGGCTATTTTTTAAAAAAGAAGAAAATGGAAAATATAAAGCTGAAAAAAATAACTTTGAAAAAAAAAACCTCTCTGGAGAGGCTCAATAGTAGAGTGAAGATGACAGAAGATCAACTCAGTAAACTTAAAAGAGAGCTCAACAGAAATCACCAAACAACAGTGAATTCACAGAATGTACTTAATAAGAGAGAAAATATAGACTAATATAAATGAAAAGAGACTCAGAGACCTGTGCGATAACAAAATACATGCAACACTGGTGTCATTAGAATCCCAGATGGAAAGGAAAAAGACAGTGGGGCCAAAGATATAATAGCTGAAAATTTCCCGATTTTGGCAAAAAACACAAATTTAGAGATTCAAGAAGCTGAGTGAACCCCAAAGAGTATAATGCCAAAGGAATCCATGCCAAAGCACATCAGAACTAACTTGTGAAAACTAAAGACAAAGAAAAAAAAAACTTGATAGATACCAGAGAAATATGACACAATACCTGCAGAGAAGGACCAATCTGAATGACAGTAGATTTCTCATCTGAAAACATGGAGGCCAGAAGGAAGTGATACATTTTTCAAGTACTGGGGAAAAAAAAACAGTCCAACACAAATTCTATATCCAGTAAAACTATCCTTCAAGCATGAATGGGAAATAGAGGCATTTTCAGACCTTATTTTATTTTATTTTATTTTTATTTTTATTTTTTTTCAGCTACATTGGGTCTTCACTGCTGCACACAGGCATTCTCTAACTGCTGTGGGTGGGGGCTACTCCTCCTTGCAGTGCGAAGGCTTCTCATTGTGGTGGCTTCTCTTGTTGTGGAGCACAGGCTCTAGGCACATGGGCTTCAGTAGTTCCAGCACATGGGCCCAGTAGTTGTGGCTCACAGGCTCTAGAGCGCAGGCTCAGTAGTTGTGGCACATGGGCTTAGTTGCTCTGTGGCATGTGGGATCTTCCCGGACCACGGATCGAACCTGTGTTCCCTGCATTGGCAGGAAGATTCTTAACCACTGTGCCACCAGGGAAGTCCCCAGACCTATCTTAAAAGAATGGCTAACAGACATTGTTCAACAAGAAGCAAATGATAAAAGGACTGGATAGAAAGATCTAGCAGTGAAAAGAGAAGAGGTATATGGATATATTCATTAGACTGTCCTTCTCCTCATGAGCTTTATAAATGATATTTGATAATTAAAACAAAAAATAGCACTATCTGGTTATCACAACAATGATATTTAAATGTGGAGAAGATTAATGGACCAAAATCAAAGTAAGGCTTCATACTTCACTTGAAATGTTAAAACACTGATACCAGTAGACTGTGACAAGCCACACGTGTATACTGTAAAACCCAGAGCAAAAGCTACGATAATTGTACAATAAGATACACTTTTAAGAAAAACCTATAAATAAATCAAGATGGAATTCTAAGAATTTTTTCCAGTAACCCACCAAAA
Source organism: Hippopotamus amphibius kiboko (assembly GCF_030028045.1). Lineage (NCBI taxonomy): Eukaryota > Metazoa > Chordata > Mammalia > Artiodactyla > Hippopotamidae > Hippopotamus > Hippopotamus amphibius. Next base: position 14,548,059 of record NC_080203.1, on the reverse strand, counting down.
GGCATGTAAAGAGAATAGAGGAATGAGAACAAGAGGGGGGAAAAGAAACAAATAATAAAAGACTTAACCACTAACATATTAATAGTTATCGTCAATATAAGCAGTCTATCAGAATGCCTAAAACAAAAAACAGTGATAAAACCAAATGCTTGCAAGGATGCAGAGAACTGGATCACTCATCCATCGCAGGTTGGAATATGGTACAGCCATCTTGGAATATAATTTGGCAGTTTATTTAAAAACCAAACATTCAACTCTCACATGACCCAGAAACTGCATTCCTGTGCATTTATCCCAGAGAAATTAAAAAGTTACGTCCACATAGAAACCTGTACATGAAAGTTGAAAGCACATTATTGCAATAGCAAAAAATTGGAAACAAGCAAAATGTCCCTCAGTAAATGAATAGTTAAACAAACTGGCATACCCATACTCCTCAGCAATAAAAAAGCAACTACTAAAACATGCAGCCATCTAGATGGATCTCAAAGACATTGTGCTGAATGAAAAGAGCCAATCTCAAAAGGTCACATATTCTGTGATTCCATTTATACAACATTCTCACTATAGAGACGGAAAACTGATTAGCAGCGCCAGGGGTTAGGAATAATTGGAAGGGGGGGAGGGGTGTGATTATAAAATAGTAGCACGAGGGAGACCTTTGTGGTGGCAGAATTGTTCTGTATATTGATTGCAGTGTTGGTCACATAAATCTACACATGTGATAAAATCACTTAGAATTATACACATACAACAGACCAATCAATGTCCACTACCTGGTTTTGATATTATACTACCATGTTTATATAAGATATAAACATTGGGAAAGGCATATGGGACCTCTCTGTATTGTTTTTGCAACTTCCTATAACTGTAATTATTTTAAAACAAAATTTTGAAAAATAAGGTCCAAGAATTTTCCTAATTTTAATGCCCCAGATCCAAGAATCTCAATGAACCCCAACGGCTGAAAATAAATGATAAGAATATTCACTTCCTTCTCATCAGAAACAGTGCATGCCAGATGGCAATAGGATGACTTCTGTAATGTGCTGAAAGAAAAAAAATTGTCAATCTAGAATTGCATATGCAGCCAAATTACTTATTTTAAATGAAGGTAAAAAAGGAGACATTTTCAAATAAAAGTTAAGAAAATTCATCATAAGATGATCCACGCTATCAAAAATATTAAAGAAAATTCTTCACAATGATGAAAAAATATAACAGACTGAAACTTGGGTCTACACAAAGAAATGAAGAATATCATAATGGTAAATATTGACTAAATATATTTTTCCTCATTTTCAAATTTCTTTGAAAGACTGTTGACTGCTTGAGGCAGAATAAGGTAATATAGAGTTTAGAACATTTAGAAATAAAATGTATCAGAACAACAGCACAAAGAATGGTAGGTAAATGTTGGTATACTATTGTGTTTTTTATATTACATGTGAAGTGGTATATCAATATGAACTATTACATAATAATATTTATACATTTATTTTCTATACCTAAGTATATATGCATATACATACACTCATACATACATGTGTTCTGAGATAGGGCCCATATGTTTCACCATATGGGTACAGAGCACAACAAAGTTTACAAACTCCTCATTATGAGGAGGATCATAAAAGATCCACCAGGTGACTCAAGAGCTATAAGCAGTGGAGATATTTTAAGGTGGGTGACAAAATGACTTCATTCTTTCCATCTCTTTACCTTTCAACTATATGACTCACGTGCTCCCTGACAAGGATAAGATGGATCCTATGATGAATTCTGCTGACACAGCAACTGCAGCCATTACACCTCCTCATATTCTAATGATGGGTCACTTCCTGCTTCAGCCTCAGATCAGCCACAGTGACAGAAGCCCACAGAATCAGAGGTCAAGTTTAACAATGGCCACTGCTTCCTCTCTTCATTTAACCCAAGAGGCCATTGGAAACAGCCCAAAGACCCACTGAGGGAGATGGACATTGTTTCCCAGAAGTAAATACAGCTCAGCTTGTACTTTGGAACAATTGGTCAACCTTGCTACTTGCATAATCTACCAGCAAAGGTTATGCGGTGCCTGAACAGGATCATGGCAGAATCACCGGGCCTCATCACCATCTGCCTTTTAGGATATCTACTCAGCGCTCAATGTACAGGTTTGTTTCCTTTATAAAGATACGTTGAATGTGCTTGTCTTTTAGATACAGAAATATCTGGGGCTGTCTTCTTCATTAAACAATGATTATAGGATTTGACTGCAATGTTTAAGATTCTGGTAGTTAGCATGTGGGTTGATAAGTACTGGTTCTTCCACATTTTTAAAACTAAATAGATTTACAACGTTTACAGTACATTTTTTTAATGGACACTGTTGGGCTTATGATTTGACAATGTAATTCCTTAGAAAACAGTTGTCTCCTTGCTTAAAAAAAAATAAAAGGGGGAAAATGTTTTAACAAGGAAACAGCAGAATATGGAGAAAAAATTAACTGTCATTTTGTGGGGTTTTAACTCACTACTTTGAAATCACAATGGGAAACATTAAAACAAAAACAATGGTTTTATTTACACAAAAAGTTTGATTTTAAGACATATGACGTGATTCAAAATTTTAGAACTACTTAATGAGTCATGCCTCTGATTTTTAAACTACAAAATTATATACCTTTAATTGAAAGTTTTAGTTAGAATACAAACTTTTCATTAGTAAGTTGTTATTTATCACTAAAGTTTTCCATGGGTTAGGAAGAAATTATTTTGTCTGATTCTAAACATCTCGGGAGTTAATACAGGGGGAAATTCAATATTCACTTGAGCTCTTAGAACAGCAAAGCAAGTCCAAGAATTGACATCAAGAGTAGGAACTTAGTTAATGTAATTTACATCACTTGGGTTTTTTCCCACAATTTCAGTGACTTTATGCATTCCCCAAATGCAGGCACACAGGGAAGAAATTACCCCATTTAGACAAACAGCATGTTCTCACAGGAAGCATTTATCACACTTACTTGTCAACCTACTATAATCAAATCTAGTAGTTGACAGTGCCAGGATCAGGTGTGGCAACCCTAAGCGTCCCCAGAAAGCAGACTGGCCCCGTGGTTCCCACTCCAGACATGATGTCACACTGAAATGCAGAAATAATGATACGAGAATGCAGAGGTTAAATCACACCAGCAAACTGGGTAGAGTCAAGCAATAAAAAAATGTAGCTGGAACACTCACAAAGTAGGACAGAAAGCTAGGTCTTTACACACATCTCATCAGTGCGAGACCTAGGAGGACAAAGGATCCGAGCCCTTCCTTCAAGAAAAGTGCTGAAATGATAGAGGTTTTAAGAGGACTGCTGCCCCCTTGAAGACCTCAGATGTAAGAAAAAGGATAGATTCAGAGAAAAAAAAAGGACTAGGATTTCAGATTTTGGGAAATAATAACCAGACGAGATAAGCCCAAAGGGAGGTTAAATATATGACCCTCAGACAATGGTGAGGAGAAAGGCAGTGTGATTCTGGAGTCACGGTAGTCAGAAATAATAGGTCCTTGAGCAGAGCGCCAGGGGGCTTTCCCTAAGGATGGACAGTATTGAGGCAGTGCTCTCCTGTGCTGTTGAACTGTCACTAGCTTCTAAAAGCAGTTTCTATGAATGATTTTCTGAGATGTTGCATTTTCATGGCTCCTGCACTTAGGTATTACTGCATCAATTTAGAACTTTGAAATCAAAACTGTTCCTTGAAACCAATTTCGTTTTGTAAAGTGTATGGACCCAGGCTGTCTTTCATTCAGAATGAATGAATGAAGTAAATGAAAGACAGCTTGGGTCCATACACTTCACAAAACTTTACAAACTAGGTGACAACTATGGTGCCAGGTACTGCGGCAAGGTACCTGGAGATAAACCAGATTCCCTCTTTGACCTAAAGCACCATGAGGCCAGGTAAGAGATTTCAATATAACATGATAAGATGTATACCAGGTGCTAAAGGGGCAGAAAGAAAGGAACACATTAACTGGGGAGACACTAACAGAGAGACAATATTTTGAGCTGGGTCTTAAAAAATAACTAGGTTCACTCTCCTTAAATGCCTGATCTAGGGCATTCTATGCAGAGAGGGTCACTCACGTGCAGAGACCCAGATGCACAAAGAATGTGAGGTCTTTCGGGAACTCAGTATGTTTCCCATATTGAATATGACAGGTGAGGCTGGGGCAGGTCATTAGACAAGGAACTAAGGAGTCTGGACAACAGAACGCAATGTGGAGTCATCAGAAGTGTAAACGTGAATACCACCGATGGCTGACTCAGGCTACTTGGCCTGAGCAACACTCTAATGAACTGTGAGAGGAAGGGGTGGCCAGACGAGGGGAGATCAGTCTTGAGGCCACAGCAATCATCCAGGGAAGGCACGAGGGCCTGGACTTGGACATTAGCTGTACAGACAGAGAAGAGGGAAGGGAACTGAGGTGACATTAAGGAAGCAGAAATGATATGACTTAACCACCTGGGTATGGAAGGGGAACGGGTTTAGAGGAATTGGAAAGAGCACGTCTTGAGCGTTTACGATACAGCTACGTGCCTAAGAGCACAGACTGTGCAATCTGACTGCCAATATCTAAATTCTGGCTCTGACACTTTAATATGTTACCTGGGGCAAATCACTTAACCTTTCTGAACCTACATTTTTTGGATTTACAAAAATGAGACGACAGCACCTCTCTCATGGGACTGCCGTGAGGAGGGAATGAAATAATGGATGCAGAGCGCCAAGCACATTCCAGCACATTAGAAGCATTAAATAAACATCAGCTCTCATCAGCCACATGACGATGCACAGTTACAGAGTGGGAAACACAATCTGGAGTTCCGAAGATATACCTGACTAGAGATGGACATTCGGAACTCACTGTCGTATGAACAGTAGTTATACACCACGTGTGTGTGAGGATCCAGGGAGTCAACGTGGATCTTGTGGCACCTGGTACAGTGCCTGGCAGTAGTGAGCGCTCAGAAAATTGTGTTGAGTCAGGGCTGGACGAGGGTGAGGCAAGCAGGGCATGTAGGGCATAAACATACTTGCATACACTGAGAGAGAGTGCCTCCTTGGACTCTGTGCTCTAGAAGCCTTGTTTACCTCACCCCAGTCCCAGCCCTGGCAAGGATGTATGGAGTGAAGAGGACCAAGGCTGGAGGCTGAAGCCTGCGAGAACATATAAGGGGCGGGCCGAAGAAGGGGAAGAATAGATGCAATTAGTGGATGAATAACAAGAGTCTGAGCAAAGAGAACCAGGAGAGCATGATTTCATGGAAAGGGCACCCTAAAAAGGGAGAGATCAACAACTAGAAATGTTTCAGAGCAGGCAGGAAACACAGAAGCTCAAAATTATCCTTCAGGAGGTCATTGCTGGTCCTGACAGTGTCATTTCATTATATGCATGGGGGTAAAGAAGAGAAAGAGCCACAGACAGAAAAGTGCGTTAAATAAAAAGGGAATTGAGAAAATTAGGAAGGCAGACCAGACAGAGGCATGGAAAGGAAGAGAGAAAACCAACATACACCAGCCTGCACACGTTATCTCACAGATCCTGTGACCAACACTGAAGGTAGACAGTCTGATGATACTACTGTTCTACCCATTTACACTTGACAAAGTTAAACTGCAGAGATTATGTGACTTGTCTGAGGTCTCATTGCCAATAGCTGCTGGACATGTGATTCAAACCCAGGTGTGTCTGCTCTGACTCCAAACCCCTATTTTTCCACTAGACCGCACTGTAAATGGATACAGACACAGATGCTACTGTAGGAGCACCCAGGGCCAAGTACATGAACTGGCGAGCAGAGAAGAGGGCCTGGTGGAGGCTGGGAGGTGTCGAGATGCCACGGCGCCCATCTGCAGCTTGTGGCTTTCTCCCAGGGCACCCGGCTGCCTGGGAAGGGAAGGAAGAAGCAGCTGGTGGCACTCACCTAGTGGTTGGGATGGCGGGTATTGCAGAACTGAAGAAGGGGTGAAGGGAACTGAGAAAGTTGGCAAGGGAAGAGTTGAAGAGAAAAAAATGTAAGCTAAATTCAGGGAAAAAGTAAAGCCCAAGGGGACCTGAAGAGCAAGAGAAAAGTGAGAGGCTGTCAAGGGACTAGAAGGCTCCATAAATGAACAGCTGCAATGGAAATAAGGGACTTTGTTTCTTTTCCTTTCCTTTTTTTTTTTTTTTTTTTTTTGGTGCTAATGAGAAAACCGTCCCAAAATGCCCTGGAAAGTTCATGTTATAAACATCTGGTCCTGTTGAGATGGTATCAGTCTTTTGACAAAAGGAATAACTCCAGGCAACTTTTTGAGTTCCTATTATTAATTATAGATACAGATACTATATCTATATCTCTCTATATCTAGAGAGAGAGACACACACAGAGACGGAGCGTGAAACAGAAAGAAGAGACTGAGACTGGAAAGTGGCGGGGGGCGGGGGTGTGTGGAAGAATTAGGTTAGAGACCGCAATCCTCCAGAGTTCAGGAGTATTCCTACATGCTAGGCAGTCAGAGCTAAAATAAACCACATCCGTGAATTCCAGAGAAAGACTTATGTCACTGGAATTCCTAGAACACGTGCCAACTTAAGGTGCTGTGAGTCTGAAGATTAAAACGAACGTGAATGCAGTGGTTTTTCTTTAATATCCAGTGAGAGACACCAGAGTTGCATTTAGGCTTCTGCTCTTCCAAGGGAAATGTGTTGCAAAGTCATTTGGGCAACTGCATCCTGTAAACACAGCCCAGCCACTGTGATGGATCACCTTGCAAGGACCTGCAATTAGCTATTTTCAAATGATGATAAAGTGTGAAGTTAACTGGTTATTTGAGAACTTTCTTTTTCATCCAGAGTAAATTCAATACGATTGAAAATCTGACCTTTTATTATCAGAGCTCTCTTGACTAAAAGTAAAATTGAATTTTAATTCCTAAATCTCCATGTGTACACACTACCATGAGAACATCATAGATTTTGGCTCCATGCCCCAAAGATAAATTGGCTTTGGGATTACTTGGATTAAAAAGAAAGCCTTTCTTAAGAGATGTATTTAATTTTCATTATGTTTTCTTTTTTCTAAAGCTAAAGAGTAATTCTTTTAAATTTCAGTTTTTCTTGATCGTGAAAATGCCACCAAAATTCTGAATCGGCCAAAGAGGTATAATTCAGGTAAATTGGAAGAGTTTGTTCGAGGGAACCTTGAGAGAGAATGTATAGAAGAAAAGTGTAGTTTTGAAGAGGCACGAGAAGTTTTTGAGAACACTGAGAAAACTGTGAGTATTTCCACGTAACATCCTTCAGATGTGGAGCAAAGGATAGAAAACCTTTTAAAAAAAGGGGGGGGGGGGGACCAAACTTCTCTTTGGAATTTTAAGATAGCTATACATACATGTGTATTATAAATGTTATAACAGAGAAGGAATCAAATTGAAAACATTTTAAATAGTACCATTAACTTGTCCTCTTTTTCTTTATAGACTGAATTTTGGAAGCAATATGTTGGTAAGCAATTCATTTTATCCTCTAACTAGTATATGAGACATTCAAGAATTACGTGTTTTTTTCCTCTGTGTAAACAGATAATATATTAAATTCTGTAAAAGGGCTCAGAAAAATAAGTCCAACTCTTTTTACCCAAAATTGAATGGTGAGAGACTCCAGGTTATGCCAGCGTGGGAGATATCCGCTGGCAGATAAGCTTACCCCTTCCTAGGGCTTCAAAAGGAACATCGCTCCACCCCAGGAATCTGGAAGGAAGAAACCAAAGAGAACTGCATCTGGGACTGAATGAGAGTTTACAGTCCTCAGCAGAGAATCAGAGAATGCTGAGTGACTTAAATGTACACTGCTTAAAAGTCCTCCTCCTTCCGGTGGCCTACATGGCCCTCCTGACTGCCCTGCCCCTCTGACCATCTTTCCTCCTCACTCTCTGGGCTCCAGCCATCCTGGCGCTGCTGCTGCTCCTTGCACACTCCAGGAATGCTTCTACTTTAAAGTCTTGGATCTGACTGTCCCTTCAACGTGGAAGGTTCTTTTGCCAGGTTCCCCTAGGCTCACTCACTCACCTCCTTCTTTACCCAAAGGTCACCCTGTCAATGAAGCCTGCCTTGATCACCTATTAATACTTCAACCTGCCCCCCATAACCCCATCACTTTAGACACGGTATTCTGCTCTATTATTTTTCATAGCACTTTTTCACCATTGAGGTATCATATACTGGTCCTTCTTACACTATTTATTTTTCCCACCTCACTAGAATGCAAGCTTCATTTTGGCAGGGATATTCAACTATTTTGTTTATTGATGTAGTGCTAGTACCTTGAACAGTATCTGGTACAGAAGCAGTGAGTAAATATTTGTTGAATGAATTGACCAAAAGGAGGAAAAGTAAAAACTTTAATGACAACTAAGTTTTAAAACTAATTTAAAACCCAGCAGCAGGATTTTGAGGCAGTGTAAGTTTCCCAGCTTGACTTACCTAAGACCATTTGCATGGACAGCCAATTCGGTGAATTCCATCAGTTCTATTTTCCCAGATTATATTCTATAGACACTAATGGACCTATTCGTACTCTTGTAACTCATAATTTCTCCACTTGGTTTTTAAATCATGAGGGAAGAAGAGGTCCATTCCATTAAATATACTTTATCTGTCTTTTCTTGCTCTTAGTAATGAATGCTACCATGCCAACTCTCTATTGAGGTATTCCCCTACAGTTAGTCCAAACAAATCTTTTTATTCTCTATCGCTAATCTATCTAAAACTTTGAATCTTGTATTTTTTTTAAAGCAAATCAATTTCTACATTTCCTCCCAAAATATTCCAGGCTGCATTTAAACTCTCATGGTCCCTTCACTGCCCACCTGCCCACCCAGTTGGCCCCAGAGTAGGGGTTCATTGATACCTCTTAAACACCATATTTTGAAGTTGGCTCCCTGCCTTCTAGGTCACAGGCTGTGTTATTTACTGTAATTCAGGTAAAGATACCTGGAAAACAGCAAGGGCATGTCGACCTGAAACAAACAGACTCCAGCAAAGATGGGTTTATTCAGGATCAGCAGAAAATTGCAGTTCAGGGTCTACAACCACAGTGAGCCACATGCAAGTCCCTGCATGGCCGGGGGCAGAGAACTCCTGTAGAGAGGGGAAAAGGAAGTGGGGAGGGCTACAGTAAACAAAGAGTCCCTGGCTTTTCATTGGCTGAGTCCTTGCCAAGAAAGAAGAGAAGTCTGTCTTCTTCCTGTTGGGCACTGCTACCGTCACAGGGCGTAAGAGCTCTCCCATCTGGTCTCTTGACTCTATTTAACTGAGGTTTCTGTTTATTAATTTTTTACACTGTCACTACCGCTTTGTCTACTAAAAATAAAACAAAAACAAGAAAAAAGAAAAAGGAAACCCAACTCCATGCTTCTTTTCACTTTGCAGTCGAGATTCCCAACCACCCCAAAACAGCCTATGCTGTTTCTCCCTGTATGGGCTTTCTCACATGGCAGGCGCAGGCCCCTCACTCCTGCCCTATTCTCTACCATCAATTCACCATGTAAAGAGCCTGGCTGAAGAAGAAAAATCGCCCAACCACATTAACCAGCGTCTGCCCAGAACTTTACAGAGTGCCTGTCACGTTTAATCCTCACACCAACTCTGTGAGCAAAGCACTATGAACCTCATTTTACAGAAGAAACTGAGGTTTAGGGAGGTTAACTGACTTGTCAAAGGTCACCAAGTTGGGGTGTCACGGAGCTCAGAAGAGCAGCCAAATTCTCTACTGCCCACCTCCCACTTTCTCTGTTACCCCTCCCGGCCTTCAAATCTAAATGCAGTTATTCATTAAACCACTGCCTAGTAGCGTTAAACAGGAAGCTCTCATTTGGCAAGGTCTTGTCCCTTGTTGTCTTTGACCCCTACTGTCTGTGGCTTTGCCTCAGCCCAAAGTACACACAGACAGGCACCCAAAGGAGGACTAAATGTGGGATAAAATGACACTCATTTTAAAGATATGTCTCAGCAAATGAGTTGCTGTGTAGCTGGCTGCAAGCCCAGAGCCTTTCAGTGAAACATCCTAAATAATTCAGCTCCGTTGGTCTGTAATATAAAGTGCAAATGTGGCTCATTTTTTTAGACCAGTTCTGAACATCAAAAATAATAAACCAGAGATAACGTATTTTGTTTTCACAGAATTGGAACAAACTGAAGTATCTGTGCAAAAGCACATTAGATCAAGGGGCAGAGGGAACAAGCTCTAATTTTCACAACAAGTAGATTTTCCAGAGAGGGACTGTTCCTGAGAAAGGGCTATTAGCCCTCAGCCAGTGGGACCTGGATACATGCTCCTGACAGCAAGCACGACAGACACACTGCTGCTGTCCCTAGAGCAGGCAGGGGTCCACACACCAGATGTCAGGGAGCTTGGCTCTAAAATACGACTGACCATTAGAAATCTCTTGAATTGCCCCTCTCTCACTGTTTTCTTCTTACGTCATCTCTACCGCTTACTCCTTTGTTACTCGTACATTAAGCCTTGCTGATCTTGCTCCCAGTCTTCTTCAGGGCTCTCTCTCTGCTCAGAGTGTGCACCAGCCTCCCTTCTGCTTCTATTCATCCCTTCCTCCTGAAGCTTCCTTAGAAGTACAGATTAAGGCAGAGGTCTAAGAAACCAGACTTAAAGGTTCCTTTCTAATCCTGACCCTTCACCTCTTAGCTATTCCTTCCTCCTGTTTTCTGATGACCAGTGTCTTCAAAGGCTCTCCCAAACTCTGTAAATGTAGAAACTTCAGGAAAGGTAGGAAGGAAACATAGCCAATCTATATATAAATAAAGCACGTTTTTGGAACCTTTTCTTTTTTTTTTTTTTTTTTTGGCTCTTTATTGGAATATAATTGCTTTACACTCTTGTACCAGTTTTTGAGGTACACCAAAGTGAATCAGCTGTATTTATACATATAGCCCCATATTCCCTCCCTCCCGCGACTCCCCCCCACCCTCCCCGTCCCAGCCCTCTAAGGCATCATCTATCATCGAGTTGATTTCCCTTTGTTATACAGCAACTTCCCACTGGCTATCTATTTTACAGTTGGTAGTATATATATGTCTATGCTACTCTCTCACTTCGTCCCAGTTTCCCCTTCACCCCCCGCCCCCCCAACCAGAACCTTTTCTTTTTTAATTCTTTGTATTGAAAGTTGTCTCTCACTTTACCAAACCATCTGGGACCTACTCACAGACAGTAGAATATCTTTCAGGAGTAAAGCATCTTTTGTACTGTTTGGAACCATCACTGCATACTCGACTGAAAAGTGAAGTGATAAGATGAGGAAGTAGATGCATATGCGCCATGCCTAGGCTGCCAGTTCCCTGAGTGGAGTCGCTACCTGTTACCTAGCTCAGCTTGCTCTACAAGACCCACGACAGAGCAAGCGACACACAGATGACTGTTGAAGCAATGTGATTTGATTTAGAATTAACTCCATCATCATTTGATAAGGAAGGAATGAAAATTCTTCTCACCCTCTGCTCATAGAGTACATCTCTGTACTCACGTTCTTCCCCTTCTTCCTCCTCCCTTCAGTTACATAAACAATCTGCATGCCTTCCTGGGGGCCATTTCCTAGGACAGTGTTAACCTAAGCACATTTATGTGAGTTGTTTTTAGAAACTTAGGAAGACAGGAGCATCCCATGAGCAGCTGGTTTCCAGGTCAGCAGTCCTGCTCTGACCCTAAAATCCCCTCTCCATGAGTCTGTGCAGGGAAGACTAAGCATTCTAAGCAATGGATCTGCTAATTCGACTTCTTAATCTATCTCGAAGATGGAGATCAGTGTGAGTCCAATCCATGTTTAAATGGTGGCCTGTGCAAGGATGACATTAATTCCTATGAATGTTGGTGTCAAGTTGGATTTGAAGGAAAGAACTGTGAATTAGGTAAGTAACTATCTTTGAATTACTCGTGGTTCAGAATTTCCCTTTGAAGCCAGGTGCAACTGGAAAATGCAGTATGTATGTATGATAACTTTCTCTTAAATTATGGTAAAAAAAAAAAACCCTTTACATGAGATCAACACAACAAATTTCGAAGTGTACAATACAGTACTGCTAACTGTAGGCACAATGCTGTACAGCAGATGTCTAGAACTCATTCACCTTGCTTAACTGAAACTTGATACCTGCTGAACAGCAACTCCCCACTTTCCCCTGCAACCCACCCCCCAGCCACAAGCACAACTGTATTCTCTGCTTCTATGTGTTGGACTATTTTTAGACACCTCGTAGAAGTGGAATCATGCCGTATTTGTCCTTCTGTGACTGGCTTGTTTCATTTACCATAATGTTTGCTAGGCTTATCCATGTTGTTTCTTATGACAGAATTTCCTTCTTTTTGAAGGCTGAATGATATTCCATCGCATAAAACATACTTTCAAAGCTTATAAACATTCATTTTATCTGTAATCATAGCTTCCAGGATGAGTTCAAGAAACTAGAAGAAGAGCAACAGTAAGATTTGGTAGCTAGTAGGAAGTGGTAATGATGTTCCACTAGCATATTCATCCTCAACACAACCACATGCCGTCAGTACCATTATTAACCCTGTTCTACGCAGACGAGAAAAGTGTAGCTCAGACAGCTCAACAACCACAGAAGCAGTAAACCGTTGAGCCAGGACTTGAACTTCAGTTGGTCTGACCAAAACCCATGCTTCTAACTGATCCACAAAATGCAAAGAAAACTGACCCATAAAAAACTGTTTGAACTCATGACTAAATTGCTATCAACAAAAGCAGTGGAAGTCAACTAAGTATAGAATTGGGGTATGGGAAGGCCAATTCTCCCTTATAGTAGGCACTTCTCCACCCATACAAACCACTTCATATATGAAATCTGTTGACAAAAATAAAACTCATTCCTGAATCTGACTATATTGATCACACTGAGTTACATAGAAAATCTAGGATCACACAGCCTAGAATTTTTTTTTCTGAGATTTTGGCAATTGAAACAGTAAACCCCAAAGTCCTTTACCTACTTGTTTATTACCTCTGGATGAAGGATTACTGGTATTGTGATTGTGAAAAGCACACAGTGCTAATGACGGATTCTCTTTCTAATCTGAAACTCTGGAAGAATAGAGATGCAGTCTTAGGGAAAGAATTTAACAGCAAAGGCTACATGACTAAGGGCAAAGAGCAGAAAATTAGCAGGACTCTATTAAGGCGTTATGGCAATCCACCTGACACACAGATGAAAAGGGCATAAAACTAAATGAAATGCAGCAGCTGCACTTGTCCTATTGAGAAGGGAAAAAGTCATCTCTAATGCTGTTCAGAAATCCTTTCAGTGCTAAAGAGAAATCCATTGATCATCTTCCTTTGAGATCCAAAAGATAAAAAGGAATAGAAGATAGGAAAAAGAAAAGGCGGCAGGGCAAAAATATTTTTAAAAAAAGAAAAAGGGAGATGCAGGTGGATGAACTGCTACACTAGGCTTGGACTCCCACTTCCTCAGGCTTCCCAGTGTGGGGACAAACCGATGCCTGGGTTCCCCTTCCTAAGGGTGTGTTCACTGGTTCAACATCTCTGAAGTGCTACTTTCATCTGAAAGGTTATAATTTCAAACTCAGATTGACCTAGATAAATCTGACCCTGCTATTATGGAAACCTACGGAAACTGATGGAGTAACAGCTTAAATAACTATTGGAGCTGAGTGAATGAATGACTCAATTGGTCTCCGTTAAGAACGAAGGGCATGCTGCAGCAAAGCATAACTGAAAACAATGTTTAGTATTACATATTCCTAAATGTCTTTAGTTTAAATATAAAGACACTTTAATACAGGCAAAGAGCCCTGAGGAATGTAGCTATAAGCACAAAACTGCTATAACAGGCTTTGCTACGTGTGTGAGGCTACAGCCTACACAGCAAAAATGCTAAGTCTACAACAGGCACTGTCTCAGGCCTCCCAGGTTCCCCATGTTTGGGTTTGGTCAGGGCCCTGCAGTGACACTGCAGCCACCACCATACCTGGCCTCTAGGGTGTCTTCTGCTCCCCCAGCCCATCTGATCAAGGTCTAGAGAAATCCTCCCAGTTTGCTTAGTTCAGAAACAAAGGGGCAATTCTCTCAAAAAGCTCTCTATCTCAGACACTAGAGGAAAGCAAAAGCGTATACAAACTCCCATTTAAGCTGTTGTTTCAAACTGAACTAAGGACTAATCTCAAAAGCTGCTAGAAAAATAGCACAGTTTATGGAGTATCTGGGCCCCAAGTCCCTTGCCTCACCCTGTCTCGGAAAGGGAAGGAAATTTCCACTAAGACCTTGTTGTTTTCCTCTTCTCTTGTTCATCAGGCTCCTCTCCAGGGGAGAAAGGTGCAAACATTCAGGGCGCGCTTTCTAGTTAGAACAATGAATTGGCTATTGTGTCCCTTTGGTTGGAATGAAGACCACTGTATGTCTCCAGCTACACATCACATCTGAGTCCTTTTCAGTTAAATCAAACTCTATAAGAACTTGGTCATTTCTGTCCCTTCTAAAGAGTACAAGAGGCATTTCCCCACAGTAAGAGAGGATGGAAAGGAAAACAAGCACATAAACACTTTTTTTTCACTTTGCTAACATGTCACAGACACTACTAATTTACTGCGTATCTCTGTGGAGTAGAAAAAAGAAAATAGCTTGAGTTTAGCTGAATAACAGCATACTCTGTGATACACTTGTTAAATAGAACATCTTTTGTCCAAGCTTTGGTTTTCCCAACCATGACTATATCAGGGAAGATGAAGGCAGAGTAAAATAAAGCAGAACATGATAACTTTTGTAGTAGGCATGAGGGGAATTAGAAAGAGGTGTTTGTGCTAACATGGAGGGAGAAGAACAGATGCTTTGAGATGTCCTTCCACAGATATTCTAGGCACTGAGACCAGCCCCAGGACCAGGGAGAACTCACACCCAACACAGTGCCTGATGTCCAAGTGCTCAAGAAACAACTGATGAATGAGGCCCACAGTGACTGTCCCTGAGGTCCAGGACTACAGATCTCTCCACTGGAACTCCTTGTGCTGTTATTCTCTTTCCAGACTCTTGAGTTCTTTATCTGAGGTCAAAAGACTGCTGGTCAGACAGCAATATTTCCCATTGCGTGCACAAACCAAGCCAGAGGACAGCAGCAGCAGCAACACACTGGGCCACAAAGAGCAATGACAAATGAGGAAAATGATGGAGAGGTCTAGGTACTCAGCCAAAGACGCAGGGTCAGAATCGGGGAAAAGCACCCTGACTTTACCCATTCCCCTTGTGCATGGCCTGGACCAAACTCGTCAGCACCTACCACCTCCCTCTGTGAACTTAGCACAATCTCATATTGACTGAACACTCCCTACAGGTGGTATTTAATTTGGCTGAACACTCTAGTATTGATTTGTAGCAACAAAATGATTGCTAGTAACATGAAAAGAGACAGGGATGTAGTGGCTCCTCACCATTAGTGAGGAGAAAGTTCTTTTAAAAACAAATAAATAAGTAAAAAGGACCAAGTGCCATCTTTTTGGATCATGCACTTAGTGGATTATTGGGTAGCGAAGGTTTAAGCTCAGGCTGGTTTCTTTCTAGTAACAGTCGATTTGCCTCCCCTTATTTCCTAAAGTACCAGTAAGGAACTGGCCTCAGGAGAGTCAGTCTCGGAGGGGAGAAGAGGTGAAAGAATCAGTCCATCAGCATCCATCTCCCTACAGTCCACAGTTCAGCCTGTGGGGCATTAACCACCCCGCATCAATAGGTTGTACACACGGGGGCCAGAGAGGTCACATGGCATCCTAGGCCTCAGCATCAACCCGGGAGCGCCAAGCTAAGAGGCGAGAGGCACACAGTGTAGATCTGAGTCTAGGCCATTCAAGGCTGCACTGGACGAGGCCTGCAGATGTCCATGCAGAGCTAATCACCTGGGTGCTAGTGACGGATGCAGGTGAGGCTGGGGGGACTAAGGTGGTGCACAAGAGGCGGCTAACACAGTCGCTTATGTTCCAACTCTCCATGTTCTAACGGCATTGACAAGTGAGCATTTCTCTTGAAAGCTGTACTGCTGTTGAGCCTGTAGGTAAGGGGGAAGATGTCTTCCATTCATTGAGTTTCTGCACTGCTCTAGAGACAGAAATAGGCCCAAGGGCAGACAGAGCCTGTTTCTCTTAACTCAGCAGGTCTCAGCTAGCGAGCCCTGAACCCTGCTACTTCCTGTTATTGAGATCGCATCGGAGAAGCAAAGGGAAAGTGCAGGAATTAGAAAATACAAAATAAGATGGCAGGAACAAGCCAAATGTATCAGGATTCACAATTAATGTGAACTGGGGTTAATGATAATTTTCAGTCTGGAGTTAAAAATCTAACTGTATGCTGTTGATAAAAGAGATACCTAAAACTATACCAGGAGGCTAAAATAAAGGAATGTAAAAACATTTGCCAGGTAAATGCTAACAAAAAGAAACTGGCAAAGCCATCTTAGTATCAGAATCCCGACAAAAAAGATTACAAGAGACAAAGAAAGATATTTTATGTTAATAAGAGAGATTGTGTGGAGAGGAAAGAAAACATGAGCCACGAGAATGCTTATCATTGCCAACACAGTGTTTTTGACATTTAGCGCCCTTAAAGGACCCTATTTCATTCTCTTGTGTTGATACATACCCACCTCAGCCAGCTTCAAGTTTGCTTTGAAAAACTGGATTATATTAAAACTAGGCACTTCTATTCAGCAAAATATACTATTCAGGGTGAAAAGGTAAGTAACAGAGTGGGAGAAGATATCTACAATACATAGACCCAGTAACTGGACCTCTCATACACTGATAGTGGGAATCCAAATTTGTACAATTATCTTAGAAAACTACTTGGCACGATATACTAAACCCGAACACATGGCCCAATCATTGCACTCACGAGTATATATCCAGTAAATATGCAGGCATATGTTACCAAAAGATACGTACGAGAATGTTCACTACAGCATTATACCTAAGAGCCAAAAACTGGAAATTCATCTGAAATATTTATCCACAGTAAACTGGATGAACGAGGGCAGTGATACCCATACAATGGAATATACTACACAGCATGCAGGTGAACTACAGCTACACAAAACAACATGGATGAGGCTCACAGACAAAATGTTAACTGAAAGACACAGGAGAGTGCACGTTGGGAGCTTCTCCTTATATAAAGTTCATAAAGAGGCAAAACTAATTCCCCATTAGAAGTCAGGGTATTGGTAACCTTGGGAAGACGGAAGTAGTGACCAGAAAGGGGAATCAGGAGAGCTTTTGGGGCGTTGGTAATGTCCTATGTACTGATCTGTTTCCTGTTTAAACAAGTGCAGTCACCTTGTGAAAACTCATACCAAAGTTCTGGGTATATTTCAAAATATGTTACACTTTAATAAACAGCTTTTTCCATTGCAGTCTATGATTTTGTGAAAGTAGTATATCTACACCTTCAGTTTTATGCCAAATCACATATGTTGGTGCCACCATTTTTATGCCTTATTAAGAATTTTATCTTTTTTTCTCCTACTTTTAGCTCAAGGCTCACAAATTTCTCTCCATGAATGCCCCCAGCTTATATCTGACCTGTACAAGAGTCAGTAGTTTCATGTACTTTTTAGAAATGCATGTTAAATGATGCTATTGCTGTTGATTTTGCCTTCTTTCAGATGCGACATGCAGCATTAAGAATGGCAGATGCAAGCAGTTTTGTAAAAAGGGCACTGATAACAAGGTGGTTTGCTCCTGTACTGCCGGATACCGACTTGCAGAAGACCAAAAGTCCTGCGAACCAGCAGGTCAAAATCTAAATAACTTTTTTTTTTAAGTTCAGCAGATGCTTTCTCCAAATCCATATGTGAACTTTTAGCATTCTAACTAATCTACATAATTTTATTCCCTACTTGTTTCTACTTCCTTTTGAAATCACAGAAAAGACTAGTAGCTTGGACAAATTAATTTTCCAAATTGCATCATTCTTTTAAGTAGAAATTCTATTGTTGTCTTCAGCCTGAATTCTTTCCTGTGTCCAGTTTTCTTCTCTGAACTTTATATAATGAAGCAATCGATTTCTGTGATTTCTGTATGCATATTTGTAATTCGTCAAGTCAAATTAATGTAGTAATCCTATAACGTAAAAGATACATACATGATTGACTGACAGGCTTCTAGTACAAGGATGGTAAATTTTAAGCATGATCTATCCGGGTGTGGCTGGTTTACTCTGAGAAAGTTATTTCTATCCTTGGGTCTCAGGCCGAGTTTACACGCTTGGCACCAGAACAGTTCTGACAACCATCTGTTTTAAGTTGTGTCAGGCTGATCAGCACAGTCAATCTATATAGCAGTGGGCAAAGCAATGTTTCCCAGTCATGTCAACCACGCCACCACGTTGACAGCTGACTGGTGTGTTCAGAGCATCTCCACTCCAAACTCATACCGCTCTTCTCTGAAAAAGGCAGTACAAACTTGGATTTTTAAAAAAGTAGGCTCCTCAGGATAAATTATACTTGATAAATGAGGGGCCTTTTTGAAGCAAACTAGATATAATTTCTTTTGCATTTCTAAAGCCTGATATCTTATTAAATTGGTACATTAAATCACGCACCATCCCTCTGTAACTGGGGTTCGATACCTATCTCAGCAATGCACCCAGCAAAGGAAATTAAAGAACCAGAAGCCAAGAGTATACATGCTGCACTAAAATGAAGAGTCTCTAATGCTTCAGGGACCTGCCTGCCTCCCATCCTTCGACCTGGTTCTTAACATACACTGCTTCAAACTAGCCTACCTAAGGAGGAGTGTATATGTCTGTTTGAACCTTCGAAACCTAACGTCCAGTGTAGACAGACAGCATAGTAGCTAAGCCTTTATAAGCCCTTCTCTGTTATGAGAGGAAAAAAAAATGGAGAACCACCTCCAACTATTAAGTGTTATATTTGAATATAGCTTTAGCTTTACCAGAATAAATAGGCCAAACCTAAAATAAGCTTTCCTGCCTTTCAGTAGTAATGGTCCCTTTTCTCTAGCCATTGTTGATGGTTTATATTTATATATAAGTATTTTGAACTAATTTCCTGTTTTCCCAACCACATGCTGTCTTGATGATACTCTTCCGCAGCTGGTTGCTATAGAAATGCCTGTTATAAGGAACGTGGATAGAAGGAAAGTGAGAAATGAAATGTGAGGTGACTTTGCTTGACTACGAATTTCCATTCTGTTTGTACCCAATGTATCAGTAGATGATTTCTTTTCTTTAGGAAATAAACCAACCCAAGGTAAAATGTGGCCAGTGCCCAGGTAGATGTGGCTGTAATAATATTTGGTTAGTACTCGACAGCCAGGTAATTAAATCACAATGCTCCCTCCCCAAAGGATACCTGAAGTCCACTTTGGAATCTAGAAGGCATTCTGGTCTACAAAAGAAATCCTGGGAATTCCCTGGCAGTCCAATGGTTAGGACCCTGTGCTCTCACTGCCAAGGACCCAGGTTCAATCCCTGGTCGGGAAACTAAGATCCCATAAGCTGTGCAGTGCAGCCAAAAAAACAAAAAGAAAAAAAGAAATCCTGTTAACAATAAGTAGCAGACATCCCATTTACCTAATTCTAAAATCAAAGTTACATGGCAGCAATCCCCAGGCTTCCATTCAAGGACATTACTCGGGAGTAAGACTTTTTAGTAAAGAAACTAAACAGAAAGTCATTAGACTTTATAAAAGTCTTGCAAAATTCGATTCTGGAACACCTCTTCTGTTTCCATAAAGATGATGGATTCCTGAGCCAAATGTCCTTTTCATGAAGGGTTTGAAAATTTTCCATAAAAATAATGCAATTAACCTTTTAGTTTGAGACTATATTCATTGATTCGATTTTTTAAAAATATCGATGGGCCTGCTTCTCAGAAGTGACAAGGATGGGCCGCATTCTCGATTTTTGTAATACATATTCTGCTTGCCAGTAAGAAATACCAGAATACTAATTTTTTTTCCATTTGTCTAGTGCCATTTCCCTGTGGAAGAGTTTCTGTCTCAAACACTCGTATGAAGCTCACCCGTGCTGAGACTATTTTTTCCAATATGGACTATGAAAATTCTACTGAAGCTGAAATAACTTTCGATAGCATCACTCAAAACATCACTCAAAGCAACCAACCATTCAATGACGTCACTCGCATTGTTGGTGGAGAAGATGCCGTAAGAGGTCAATTCCCTTGGCAGGTACTCTGTATTCATGGTGTGTCAAAACTGGAGCCCAGTGGGCAAGGGATAGGCCAGGTGGGAGGCTGAGGCTAGGACACCAGACAGACTTATTGGGATGAGGGAAGTATTTAGGCGAGTTTCAGCACTAAGCAGGATGAGGAAGCCCCCCACAGATGAGGAGCTGGTGAGACAGAAGTCCAGGGACAGCTACCATACAAAGTCAAGGAGAGTTTGGCATCAAGGAAATAGCATAGCAGGATTTTAGGCAAGCAATAGGGAGGTCTGGAATCAAGGTCACCGCTACTGGAGTTCTGGGTACTGCTTCAGCCCCTGGGAGAACTGGTGAGAGTCAGAAAGTCTCTAGGTCCAGAGAAACTGGATTATTTCAAAGTCATTTTTCAAAGGACTCAGGAAGGATTAAGGCAAGAACTGGGTTACTGGAACCAGGGCATATGAGACAGGGGCTTGGTCCAAAGTTCTTAAAGTGTGGTAGCATCAGATTCACCTGGGAACTTGTTAGGAATGCAAATTTTCATGCTGTGCCCCAGATCTACTGAATCAGCATCTCTGGGGGTGGAGCCCAGCAAGCTGTGCACTAACAAGCCCTTCAGGTGATTCTGACACACTCTACAATTTGAAACCCACTGGTCCAAAGGAAACAAACTTGCTATAGAAGCTGGGGTCCAAAAC
Organism: Hippopotamus amphibius kiboko; assembly: GCF_030028045.1. NCBI lineage: Eukaryota > Metazoa > Chordata > Mammalia > Artiodactyla > Hippopotamidae > Hippopotamus > Hippopotamus amphibius. The sequence continues at coordinate 14,527,131 of NC_080203.1, read as the reverse complement.
ACCAAATAGTGGACTCGTGGTACCTAGTGCCACATTTTTCCTGGTGTGATGTGCAGACAACCCACATGAGAATCACCTGTGCACATTTCTGAGGTAACAACCAAGGGATAGATGTGATACCCATCATTTCAAATCTTTTCATGTTCCCCTCGCTGCACACTTAGTTAGTTTACCTGTTGTCTCCTTCCTACGGAGCCTAGCTAAGATCATTTGGAATGTTCACGATCACTCATCCACACGTGTGCACACACACGTTCACTCGCTATTTCACCCATATGAAGTAAGATTACTGACTGTAGAGGTACCAAGCGCTAGGTTTTAGTCTTTTCCAAAAGTGAAGAGCTGTGCTACTTTCTAGGATACTTGAGAAAGACCCTGTCATATTTTCACACCGATTCCTTCCCTCCCAGAGAACTGTCTCTCCACACCCACCTCCAGCCAGTTTCTCACAAAAGGTTACTGGGTTTCAAAATAGGAGATAAAGTGACTATACAGAAGTCACTTTTAGACAAAGACAAAACAGGAAATAAAACCAACCAGAATCTCTCCCCAAGTATGGATGAGCCAGTTCGACCGTATCACGGTTAACCTGCAAGGTGGAAATACTTGATTTGATTGCAGACAAGACTACAACACGCCTGCTGCAGCCCAGGCATCAAGAGAAAGCGAGCAACAGCTGGGGTTTCAATGGCCACACTAGATCTGTGGCTCTGGCACAGGAAATACTGTTTAGCAATGTCACCTAGAAAAGAGTGACTCAAAATGCTGCTGCGCCAATAAAGGGGATGGGGAATAACGCGACCACGTGGTGAAGCAATCCCACAAAGAAGCACATATGGCGTTCATTTTCCTCTGGAGTGACCAACAGTTTGAACGGACTGGAAACGTCTAGTCTGTTCAAGAAAAGGTTTAGGTGAGCTGTTTGCGAGAGCTAAAGGGCCACAAGAGAAAGGGGACGACGACTTTTTCTTTGCAGACTTACGGGTGAAAGTTCCAGGCAGGCAGGTCGATCCTGGCCCCGGTTAAGGCAGCCCTTTCCAACAATTGGTTGGTCATATGGGCTGGGCAGCTTGGGGAGGAGATCTGGTTGAACAGATGTTCGTGGAATTGTTGAGCTGCTCTGTCACGGGGACAGCGGGGGCGGGACAACCCCATCCCAGAGAGCGTCGAGGGCTCGGGCTCACCTAGTGGGAGATGAGACAGGGCAGGCCTAGGGACCGCGGCCATCCCGTCCAGCTCTGAGAGCCTAAGCAGAGAGCTTTACCTTCCGCGCAGCTAGCCCATGGCCGCGTGCATTTCTTACCTTATTCTAGGGCTTTCGGCTCAGCTTCCTTCCATGCTACAGGAAAAGCCGCCACAACCACGCCGGGTCCGCCACAGACGCTTCCCAGAACCCCCTGCGCTTCCCGCCGCCCCTACCCCCGACCCCCAAGGCCAAACGCGCAGGCGGGTTTGCCTGACCTCTGACCCCGCATCACAGTGACAGAAGGCCAGAGAGGAACGGAGGGAGGTGTGGAGCCAGTTTCCTTCATTTTCCCTCCAGATGCCCAGCACTGGCCTCAGAGCCACTGGAGAACTCAGAGACGGGAAGCAGGGACTCTGCAGGGCCACTTAGCGGAGAGAAGCTGGAGGGTTTACTCTTATATAAGAATAGAAAGGTTATTTCCTTAGAGTCGGTATATCCTTAGAGAAGTGGGAAACTAAAACAGAACTCGAATTTCATACAGCTACAAAGGAAGCAATGAAAAACGTGAACGTTAGAGAAAAAAGGGAAATCGCAATGCCTATACCATGAGACCACCTTCGTCAACATCTTAAAAGTGAGAGATTTGAGGAAGCAGCACCCTCTTTTGGCTTTCTAAAGCTTTAATTGGGTTTTGGTCCCATGCGCTTGACCCTGCCAGCCCATAGTTCTGAGCATGCTCAAGCCTGCCTCCAAGCGCTCTGCCCTCCTCTTCTGCTTTGAGTTAGGATTTGTCTGGTCCTGTATGTGAGGTACCTGGACTTTCTCTTTTGTTTTATCATGGGCCTCAGGTTCTGTATTAGCCGTAATTATTGTACATTTAAAAATTTGAAGATCATTCTACGAGATTGAAAATACAATGGAAACCAAATGGTTAAGTTTTCCTTAATCCTTTATGTTAGGTTGTATCATATGTAATTGTCAATGTTTAACCATGTTAACCAACAAAATATATCATGAGAGGCAGTCTGTCTATTCCTTATTCTGTTCTTGGCCTAAACAATCTTTAAAATGTCTCAGCATTTTCCCCAGTCTTGGCTTTCCCCAGTTTTGGCCTGAAGCTATCCTTTAAGGTACCTGAGCTCTTGACCAATCCTTTCCATTTGATTAGGACACACCCCCATGGCAGACAACATGCAGTTACCATCTGTATGAACCAGAAAGTCCTCTTTCTTTGGGAGGGTGGGGAGGGAGCGGATTGGGAGGAATATGTTACACGAAAGTCCTAAGACTATAGGTATATCTTCGCTTGGAAAGGTAATCCTCTATTTTTCCTAGCTGAGATGATACAGCTCCAATTAGCAGAAATGAAAACATGACATATGTAATCTCACCTGGCCCACAAAACTATTTTGGACAGAACATTTAGACAATTATTCTCTAGGATAGTTTGATGAAGTTTATTTCAATGACTAGTCTACTTAACCATTAAAAGCCAAAAGTGAGCATCCCCTCTGTGCCCAGAAAAATGAAGTAGGGCCAAGGGCTGGGTGAATCACACCTGTGGGCATAGTAAGCTGTACATCATGTAGAAATGGTTTTGCTCTTTATGTGAAAGAGAACAAGTGTGCAAAGAAAAAACATTATTGTAAAGCTGGAGGTGGCTAGGTAGGGAGAGTAAGGGTTTACTGAAATCACAGGGAAAGGCCAAGTTTGAGTTAAAAGGTTGGAAGGGAACAACAGGGCAGCAGCTATTACTCTAGGCTGGCATTGTCATTGAAGAACATCAAAACAGATATGTGAATGTGTGTGTGTGTTTGGTTGGTGTGTATCTGTGTGTGTGTGTGTGTGAAAGAGAAAACAGGCTCCTGTTAGGATATGACAAATATGAAAATGTTTGACAGATCAGAACTCTGACACCTTCCTTAGAACATACGCTTTCCCATCATTCTCCAAAGTGATATCATACAAGAACTTGTCCTTGGCCAAGCAGACAGCTCATCCCCAAATAGCTAATATTTAGATAGCTGTGATCCTGAGGTAGCTAAGCAAACATTCCAAAATCAAGTCGCTTGTAATATCTTTAAATGCAAATGTATTTTACAGCTTTTTCTTGGCAAAGATGTTTGCTAAAATTTCTAATACCAATCAGGAATGGGCAAAAAAACATTCTTCAGGCTTAAAAGAACACAAATGTATTTCTCAGCCATCCACCAGAACAGTGCAGAAGCTCTAGGCAGCAAGTCTTTGGCAGGAGTCAGACTAGCTACATCACAGTCTCTGTGCCCAGGGGCTATGGCTATCATTCACTCTGGCCTAACTAGCCCATTCAGCTGAGAGATGTCCAATTCACCTCTCATATAGATGAGAAGCACCATTATATCATTGCATGTGAATGCTTAATTCTGGGTACCTGAGCAAATGTATTCAGTTGTAATCATTAGGCCCAGTAAAGAACAGTGTTGCGAAAATTTGCTTAGTGATGAAACTCACCTGAGGTCTGGGCCAGCTTCATGAGCTGGTGACGAGTGCACTTGCACAGGGCCCTGTCTTCAAAAGGTTCCCGTACTCGTAGTTCAATGCTTTGCATTTGCGTTTTGTAACTCAAGTTCAATGAGACAATGCAGCATGTGTGCGCTGGGGACCTGGAACCTCAAGTCACCGCACTCTCACCCCTCAGCACTGCCCAGGGATGGATTTTTAACCTCCCTCTCCCCTGTCCCCTGGTGCCTTGGCTCACTCTGTCTCCACTTGCCACCACTGCCACCCCCAACCCTTAGCACACTGGCATATGCCCCTTCCTCACCCCCAACACCTACCATTGTCCTCCTCCTCTGGCACAGGCACAAGGGAGGCTTGAGGCTGGGTGCACAGACTCTATGCCATTTGGGGAGGGGGCTTGGCCACATGGCATCTCAGGACCAGAAATGCATCATAACTCATTTGCAGGGTGAATGGCGGGGTAAACCTCTTGCTCACCTTCATTCCAAGACCTGAGCATATCCCGGCAGGGACATTGAAATCCCTTGGGAGTCACTGTTCGCTGTTGATTGCTACAGTGGACCAGTGGGAAAGATTGACTTACCCGTCCCCCTGCCGGGGCACGGGAGGGGAGACCTGGCAGCTGACGGCTGCGTTTGTGCTTGTGTGCTCATTTGCAGGCTGTAGCCCCTAAGCACCTGTGAGTATCTGCACTCACCCAGTGAATATCCCCCACACCTGAGAAAGCACAGCTTTAAATAGTAAATTCAAAACACCATGATAGGTTGTGAGAGACCGCAGAAGAAAAGGTTTTGTGTTTTAGTATCTTCCATGATACTTTTTCCTGGCTTTTGAACAAGGGGCCCTGCATTTTCATTTTGCAACAAGCCCCACAAATTAGGTAGGCAGCTCTGCCTGGAGTGAGCACTTTTAAAACATAAAGGTCATGAAGCCCTGGAAATTTTGAACCAGAATTTCTCAAATTTAATTATGCATGAGGATATTCTGGAGATCTTCATTTTCTCCCATCCCACCCACCAAATATTCTAAGTCTGGGTGGGCTCCCAAAGCTGCATTTTACAAGCATTCCAGATGATTCTACTCCAGTTGGTCCACCAAGCACACTTGGAGAAATACTGGGTGCTTAGAAGCCTAGATTCTGAAGCCAGGCAGACTAGGGTTTGTACCCCAGCCTCAGCACTGACTAACCTTAACTAACTCACTGCATATCTAAACCTCAGTTTGCTCATTTATACATGGATGTGTTACTATCACTCCACAAAGCGCTGTGAGAATTAAATGTACATAAAACACTTAGGACAATGATTAGTCCATAGTTAGCAATCAATACAGGTTCAAAAAAAAAGTTAAGGTTGTTAAGTCTGGGCGGTAGGTACACTGGTGTTTATTATATTGTGTGACGTCTTCCTATATTTTTACCTTTCAGTATAAAAAGCGACAGCTAGAATGAGAGGGCAACCTGAGGATAGAACTGAGGATCAGAGGCTTGCAGTGAGTCAGTCCCATAGGTCTGCAGGTAGGAGGCTAGTGCTTTAGTGTCTAGGATTTAGCAAGTGTTCAGTAAATTGAATTCAGGACAAAAAAAATCTTCACTAGAATATGCCCCCAAGGACCTTCTCAGACTCACTCTTGAAAGGACTGACCACTCCCTTTCCCTAGTTTATTATGAATGGGTTTATGCCTGAGGTTATGTGTGCTTTAGTGAAAGGGCAGCGGTTCACAAGGGCTAGTCAGTGCCCACAAAGGGTTTACCAAATGTTAGTGTGCCCTCTAGTGTTCACACTTCTCAGGTGGATCAAGGCTCTTGCACACACAGGACATGAAATTCTCCTAGCTGATCGACACTGAGGTGCTAAAAATATTCATGGTCCACTCTGGTTATACAATGAATGTACAGATGGAAGAATGGATTGGCTTCTTATCTAATAATTCCCAGGCTCAGAGCAGCACCCAAACACCTTTGTCCACTTTGTCCCCAAATCAGTTTAGTAGACCTTTTAGGACAGAGGCAGCTTCCGGATCCAGTCAGGGGAGGAGAATACTGTGAGGGGAGTCCTGCCTGGAGGGCCATAGCACAGCCCTTAGGGAGGCCGTAGGTCTCATTTCAATGTCATTCTAGTTTAGAAAGGGCTTGAAAAGACCTCCTGGAAGAATTTGTAGTTTTTCTCTTTCAAATGATTTTGTAGCAAGGAGATTCCCTGGTTCAGGGACAGGAGACTCAGTAATAACTATTGATCTCTAGGAGTCAAATCAGTGCCTTTCTGAAAGTACCTGCCATATTCCCATGAAGCAATTTGTGCTATCAGAGAACCTGTCTCACCTGAAAAAGGAATCCAAGGGCCCCAAATCATCAAACGAAGCCATTTCCGCATAGTTGCCTCACCTAGCGCTCCGCCTGCCTATCACTGCTCATTCTCTCCAAGACAGTTTCAGAAATGGCTTTTTTGATTGTGCTCCAGAAACACTAATTCATCTTCAAAGCTGACACTTTCCAGAAACATTCCACTTCTGTCAGCACCTAGAACCCAACTTTTGTCCACTCCTCTAAAGAGCACAAATTGTTGTTGTTGTTGTTCTGGATCAAATATATTACGTAGTAAGATTCATAATTTTGTTTCCACAGGTCCTTTTGAGTGACGGAAGTGAAGGGTTCTGTGGAGGTTCCATCGTTAATGAAAAATGGGTTGTAACTGCAGCCCACTGTATCAAACCTGGTGTTAAAATTATTGTTGTCGCAGGTAAATAAACAGAATGATACTCGTCGGCAACATCCCTAGATCTTCTGTATGACTGCTAGATCATATTTTACTAAGGTCTAATGAGACCAATGCTAAAGAAGTTAAACTAGTGGTAGAGGGGCCATCTTTTCAGAATCCAACGTGTTCCATCCTCCAAGTCCCCCACTGGACTTTTCGCAGACCTTTGCTAGCACTCATCTCAGTACGGTACGATGATCTATTGATGCGTCCGTTTCCCCACCAGACTGAGCCTTCCCGAAAGCCATGTCATATCACTGATCCTTGTATCCTTGCACCTGCCACAAGCTGTAACCTGCCCTCAGTTAACATCTGAATGAATGACCAAATGAATGTATTATCTGTGCTCAAAAAAGGGGTCAAATCTTTGAAATTGGGAACATCTAGGATAACTCATAACAAGCTGATTCATTGTCGCCTGTGAACAATGTCAGGCTTGTAACAGCTTGGGTGAACAGATCCATCTATCTGATGGTCCTGAGTGGCTTTTTGGTCTGAAAAGTATGCATTGGCCCTCATTACATTTTACCCAAATCATAACAATATAAGAATAAGATCTTTGACACGACTGCCAGGTAATTCTGTGATGCCGAGTGGACACTTGGAGAATGTTTATGTGAAAGAAAATTTGTGACTAAGGAAGTGATGCTAGGTGGACACTCAGAAAACATTTCCTTGTGGGAAAGACTGTGACTGAAAAAGAAATTTCCTTTCAATAGGTGAGCATAACACCGAGGAGACAGAACCTACAGAGCAAAAGCGAAATGTGATCCGTGCTATTCCTTACCACGGCTACAACGCATCTATTAATAAGTACAGCCATGACATTGCCCTTCTGGAACTGGATGAACCCTTAACGCTAAATAGCTACGTAACCCCTATTTGCATTGCTGACAAGGAATACACGAACATCTTCCTCAAATTTGGATATGGTTATGTGAGTGGCTGGGGGAGAATCTTCAACAGAGGGAGATCGGCTTCAATTCTTCAGTACCTGAAAGTTCCACTTGTTGACCGAGCTACATGCCTTCGATCCACAAGGTTCACCATCTATAATCACATGTTCTGTGCCGGCTTCCATGAGGGAGGTAAAGATTCATGCCAAGGAGATAGTGGGGGCCCCCATGTTACTGAAGTAGAAGGTACCAATTTCTTAACTGGAATTATTAGCTGGGGCGAAGAGTGTGCGATGAAAGGAAAATATGGAATATATACCAAGGTATCCCGGTATGTCAACTGGATTAAGGAAAAAACAAAGCTCACTTAAAGAAAAATGTATTTCCAAGGCTGACATATTTGGGATTGAATACAGACAAGGTCCTTTACTAACTAATCACTTTCCTGTCTCTTTAGATTTGAATATATACATTCTATAAATATTGCTTTTTCTCTTTACCAGGAGAGGTCTAGCTAGAATTCATATTTTACTAGAATAAGTAGATTAGAAAATGTGACCACTAGAGAAATATACTGTAGCGGGAAATTGTGCCAATCCTCCAGTCCAGTCCTTGACAAAATTGTGAAGCTCTTCATCCAGCCCATCAGGCATTATGTTCCTCCACTGGGGCAACTCCCTGCTTCTCCATCCTTAGCAGCATTCCATGTGCCAGATCTTTCTGACCTCACCCATCAAAATGTTAAAATTTATTAGATCCGTATCCAGGATATTTGGTTTAGTCCATCACAAGGCCAGCACCACACTCATACAGGAAGAGCACAGGAGCAGCCGACAGGTTAAAACTCATGGGAAATACTACTTCTTTTTCAGTACCCTTATTCCTGCATCCTTTCCAACTCCTAATCCCCAAATCAGTTTTTCTCTTTCTCTCTCCCTCTCTCCCCTTTTCCCTACATAGGCATTAAAGGAGGGGAGGGGAGCATCATGCTGTGAACAGTTTATACATCCCTAGCAAACCCAAACTTGCTCTCAGTTTGGTCTTGGACTTGCTCTCAGTTTGGTCTTGGACTTGCTCTCAGTTTGGTCTTGGACTTGCTCTCAGTTTGGTCTTGGACTTGCTTTTCATCGCATAGGGACGAAGTAAGGTGCCTGAACCTGGAGGAAAAGTTCCTCTCAAACAGTCATGTTATTAAAATACATACATAGTGGAAGGAATGACCCATCAGAATTGTTTCCTAAGAGCTTGTAATTGTGTTGTTATGGAGGTTTGACTAGACATGCTTCCATGAAGGCAAACTGGTGTGTCACTGTATCCAAGAACGCTGACACCAACCCAGGTGTGTTGTCTCCTGTCAGAACAGTCAGTTTGCAACTAGAGCTGAGAATTCAAGAACGAATTTATTGGTGTGTCTCCAGTGTTGTCCAGGGCTAAGGAAGAAGTTGCCCAGACCAGAGAACATGGGCATCGTGCTTCCTCAACTGGTATATCACCACAGTGAAGAGGGCTACACTCACACCAATGAGCCAATGAACTCCCTTTTTCTGGTTACATGCTTGCCAAGCCACTTTCTGATTCTAATTAGGCCTTTTATATTGTATTTTCTAGAGGGTTACTGACTAACAATCAATCACATCAATAATTTGATCTGTTAGGCTATTTACCTTTGTGAATTAAACTGGTGTTCTGATTCATACCTTGGCTTTTCATGAATTTGGTTGCTGTGAATCGTTTTTCCTGCATGTGATTACATGTGGAATTACTGACAACATCATGTTTTGGACCACTTTGACCCCACCAAGCTGCTGCTGCTCCTGCCCTCATCTCACCCTCGGCCAGGCCTCACACTTGCTGATTTCTTTCAAGTTACTCTAGTTAATCCCTTTTTCCTTTAGTCTTTCAAACATAAGTATCAATAAATGTAGTTTTCAATTTCTTAAAAAGCGTTTCTTGTTGAATCATTCACAGAGAGGGCTCCCAAACACTACATTTGGCAGGACACTCAGAAGAATGTGTCCAAGTGCTATATGACACAGCAGAGAGTTAATGCTCTGCTGTCACCCAGTTTTCATGGGAGGTGGCATGTGCTGTGTCCCGGTGAGGACAGTGGTCTGGATACACACAGGACAGGATGGAATGTAAACAGCTGTGAATATGGCCTTGGATAAGTCACTCCACATTTTGTGCCATGATTTCTCCATTGTGTAATGAGGGAGTTTGACAGGATGCTCTCCAAAGGCCCTTGTGATAGTCGGTGAGTTCCTGTTCTTCCATTCCTTTATTCAACAAATATTCAAGGAGTGATTACTGTATGCCAACCACCAATAGTGTTCATTACATTTGAGTTCACATTCATATATTTTGTTTTAACTAAAATAACGTATGTGAATTGCCTTGTCGGTGTCTACTACACTACCACGCAGTAGTTGCTCAGTAAACATTAGCTGAAACTGAATCCATGTTTATCCCACAATAGGAATTAGTCCTGTATTGAGTATCAGGAGAAGAGGCCATACTTAAATAAAAATAATGCCTGGGAATGAGGTTTCATGAACAAACAAAAGAAATCAGTCCGGCAATTGTTGGCTAAAGGAGAGAGAGAGGAAACACTGTAATTGTCCGCCTCAGGCTTAAGGAGGACACTGATTCATGTATGAAAACACATTACTTCAAATTTAAATGAGGAAAGGTCTGTAGCCCCAGCGCTCTGCAATTGGTAAAAGGGAGCTGGCCTTGTTGCCATGGAGACCACCCCTTAAAAGGCAGCGGTGAGGGCGTGGCCTTATACCTCTTGTGATTGGTCTTCCCTACGGCTGAGGGAGGAGCTCCTGGGCCCATCAGTCTCAAATCCACAGGCTTCTCCCCCATGACCTCGAAAATGACTGGATTCATTAGGAGCCACGTGCGGCATGTTGCCACCACTAAACACATGGGGCCTTTAAGCCCACCTAACAGCCAGCGGCTTTGGATCCAGGCTGTCGCTAGATTCTACACAGAGCGTTTGCCTTCTCCATATAAGAATCATTAATGCTTTCAAAAGCGCTGCAGCTACTTAACCTAAATGGGCTGAAATATGCTGCTGCAACAATATTGGAAGTGACAGATTAAAACAGAACTCTTGCTGAGTGAAGAGAAGTGTGTTAATATAATGCGGTCATTTCAACTTGCTATTTAAATATGATTGGTTTTGGTTCTTTTGAATATTTGTTGCTAAATGGTGACAGGAACAAAGTGTCCAATTTTCTCTGCCAAGGGAGAAAGAAAGGTTTTCTCCCCTACTTTCCTGAACCATGATAGACCAGTTCGCAAAATTGCTTAATTATAATTTCTAAACCACTTCCGAGGGCTTAGAGTCCAATCTAATAATGTCAGAGCTGCAAAAGCCCTTAGACACCATCCAAACTACTCTGCCCATTGAACAGATGAGGCAACTGAGGCCAAGATAATGCCAGGCCCAAAGTAACACCATGGCAAGAGCCAGGACTGGAACTCAGGTGTCCCATTCCACACCTTGAAAGTACAGTGCCTTCAGTTAGAGCCCTGTCTATATTTTTAGGCAGCTGGGGCGTTCTGTATTGGTGGCAATCCTTTCAGCAAACCTGGGACTGAAAAGTGCCTGAAATTCTTACCAGTGATGCGCTCATTGACAAACAGGTGATGAAATCAAGATCAACAGGGCTTCCCTAGTGGAGCAGTGGTTAAGAATCTGCCTGCCAATGCAAGGGACAGGGGTTCAATCCCTGGGCTGGGAAGATCCCACATGCCACGGAGCAACTAAGCCCAGGAGCCACAACAACTGAACCTGTGCTCTAGAGCCCGGGAGCCACAACTACTGAGTCCATGAGCCGCAACTACTGAAGCCTGTGCACCTAGAGCCTATGCTCCGCAACAAGAGAAGCCACAATGAGAAACCAGCACACTGCAACAAAGAGTAGCCCCCACTCTTCACAACTAGAGAAAGCACGCACGCAGCAACGAAGACCCAACACAGCCAAAAATAAGTAAATTAATCTTAAAAAAAAAAAAGATAACAGGTATCAAGGAAGGCAGAGTAGTGGTCAAATAACAAACTGGAACCACAGTGCTGGCCTCAGAGCAGCACATGTGGAAGGAACCTGTGGTGCTGGTGTCTGGCTTTTAGCCCAGCTGTGAGCACTGGGCCTTCCGGATGTGACATTTGACTTCTAGAGCAAGCTGATCCGTATCATCTGGCACACAGTCATCCCGGCAACATTTTGACTCGATTCATTGCAACTGCACGGGGTAAAACACAGGCAGCACGCGGACCCAGCAGGCTACTGCAGAAGCTGTTGCTTCAAAGGCCCACGGAAGCTGGGGTGCTAGCAATGCTGCGCAGCCCTGGGTGACAGGGAAACAGACTTCAGCCGCTGACAGGCCTGTCTGAGCGAAGCACTCAGGAATCAGGGCCCTTTTTGAATCTGAGGCTGATGCCAATTAGAAAGCTCAGGGTTTTTTTGGTTTTTTTTTAAAGAGAGAATGCTAGGATCAGCGGATTAATACAAAATAAAAACTTGGGGAAAAAAATCTCATGGTTCAAGCCACAAAAATCATGTTCGGGAAATTATGGAGACTGCTGGAGGGGTCACAGCAGGCAAAAGACTGTGGGATCCCTGCCTTTTCCAACCAATCCAGGTACACGGATTACTCATTTTCTCCAAGAATCCTTTCAAGGCTGACCTTTTCTACCCTGTCCGTGGGGTTATGGCTTGCCTTGAGACTTCCAGAGTCGATGTCAACCTTTAGTATGGATAAAGGTATCGGAAGGGCAGAACAGCAGGCAGACACTTTCTTTAGATAAAGAGACAACGACTTCTGGAACAGAGCCAAGAACCCCCTCACAGAATGAAAGTAGTATTTCGAACTCCTGGCCAGATCATTTCACCCTGGTGGGAGACTGACCGCTTTTTCTCCCCCCACCCCCACCCTACATCTTGATTGGAGAAGGATGGAAATTGGACCAGGGATACTTTTTTTTTTTTTTTGAACAGGGATATTCTTGATTCCAAAGACTTCTTTTCAAAAGGTTGCTTCTTTGCAATGTTAAATATGACATCCTAATCTATAAAAACTTGCTGACCTAGTAAATCTCCCAGATGTTGTCACTCTTATACTTTTAGAAATGCTACAGTAGATAGCTTTTCCAGATCAATAACTGTGTAGTGGTTTGGTGCTGACCTCATAAAGCTAAACGGGTCCCCTGATTTACACATGACATGCTTTAGTGAAGATCTAGCTATAAAAATCTATTTTCCTCTTGGAATATATTACAAAAATAAATGTGCATTTTCATGATATTAAAACTCAGCTCTGAAAGTAAGTAGCCAAATTAAGAATGCAATAGGTCTCTGAGAAACTCAGTGCATGCTTGTTAAATGAATGAACCAATGGGTGAGTGAAATGGAAGAAAAACTATTACTGACTACATCAGAGCGAAACAGTTACCTAGGGTAGGAATGAGATATTCACCCTGAACACATAGGGAATATGCCATAGAAACGGAGAAAAATACAGAGAGAATGCCTACATTCATGTCCCTCCAAGAAGTATGAGAAGCGTTATCACTAACTTCTAGCAAATGTAAAAAAGATTAGCCTCTAGGACCACAGTTATAGCCTTTTCCTCTCCTGCTGACATTTATTGCTTTTGTGTTTGTATTCTCCAGAAGTTGTATTTACCTCTCTTATCTGTGCTTTGTATCCTAATTTAGGTAGGTATTTTATTGTTGTACCTTCGTATTATAGTCAGCTCTTGGCTTTCATTTGGATTTCAAAGTTTTATATCTGAATCAAACTGTTGTTCTTCCCCACAGGGATTTAATTTCTCTCATTACGCCTCCCATATTTTTCATTGTTCACACTCTCTTCCATATGTTCTGTTTCTAGTTTTAGATGATTGTGCTGGAAATCACAATCTCTGCTTCTTTAGTTTAGAAAATGTAAATTTGGGTAATAGATACGGCTAAAAGTATAGCTACACATTACCTAATGGTGGGTTATAATACAGAACTCTTAGCACACTCTAATAAGGAATTTTACTGAACACTTACTATGGGCCTAGCACTGTGTCTGTTTCATAAGATAAAATCAGCCATGTGCTAGAACTGGCTTATACCAGCTCACAAGTGTGAATTTTATACATCTCTTTCCAACTGCCCAGCTCAGTGACTTCTTGTCAGTAGCTTGAAATCCACCATGATAGGGGTATTTACACAATAGATACTGACAAATGGTACAAATACATTTTTTTTTAAGAAAGCCAGAGTTCAACAGTCATCAACATACCAACTGACACAATCTAATTATTTGACTAAAAAAATTCATCATTTTTACAGTCCTGCTTCTCAATGATTGCTATGAGTGAGCACTAAATACACTGTGAATTAAAATATAAACATTGTTTAAGGAAACAGAATATTCATGAGCTAGAAATATTAAAAAATCAGACCTTTAAAGTTGTTCTCAGGTGGCAACAGACAGTTATTTCGTTGCAAAATAAAACATAACATTTTTTTTTCTTTTTCAACTTTTTTTTTTTTTTTGGCTGCCGTCACATGGCATGCAGGATCGTAGTTCCCCGACCAAGGATCGAACCCATGCCCCCTGCAGTGGAAGTGCAGTATTAATCACTGGACCGCCAGAGAAGTAACATAACATTTCTTAAGTGCAAATATTTTTCCATTTACAGTCTCACATGGTGAAGTCAATGAAGGTTTATTCTATGGTAGTTTTCTGCTGGTATGTTAGTTCATAGTAATTTTTAAACATATTTATAAAGACTACGGAAAAGAGTTCTTGACTGTTATTTTCAGCTAGTATGTAAGATTTTAGAAAAATCCCACAGGGATGTATGGAAGATAAGTTTGGTGCAGATTTTCACTATATTTCAATCATCAAGGTACAAGACATTTATAATCCACTTTTCCAGTACTGAATTAAAGTAAGCAGAATTTTTTACAGCATGAAATGTTTCAGACATATAAAAATATACAGAGGATAATATTCAATATAACGAACTCCCTCTGTCTCTGTCACTCCCCTTCCCCTTATCCCATCTTCGAGGTAGCTACCATCCTTAATTTAGTTTTCATCACTATCTAGCATATGCATAGTTTACTCTAAATTATCTATTAAAAGTATACAGTTTTGCACATTTTAAAACTTTATACAAGTGCTATCATCTTGCATCTATCTTGCAAGATTCATTGATTCATTATTAACTTCTAAATTGTATTTTATTGTATAATATTCCATAATCTAGTTATCTATTCTTCTGTTCATGGTCATTGATGTCGTCTCCAAATTTTTTACTCTTCCAAACAATGCTGTTACAAACATTCTGGCACATATGTCTCCTTGAGCACGTGTGTGAGTATTTCTCTGGGATAGGCACTTAGGAGTGGAATTGCTGAGCCATACACTATTCAGTATTCACTTCAACTTTATTTCGTATTAGCAAATTGTTCACCAAAGGATTGTACCAATTTATGTGCCAGTAGCATCGTGTAAGAGTTCTTGCTTCACATTCTTTCCAATCCTTGGTATTTTTAGAAATACAGGCAGATTTTAAAGCTACTACTACTCATGTACAATGGCTGTTTTGCATTGAATTCGGGTATTTTGAAGCTAGTTCTAAGCGTATAGGTATAGCTGTGTCTTCGCCAAGGTCAGTAAAGAGACCACTTTAGCTTCTAATATTAGATTCCAAAACGTCCACTAGGATTGCTCCCTTTTAAGTCATTTTTGCTATGGTTGCAAAGTTACAGTTCACTTAGTTACTAACATTCTATTTGTTCTCATGTAAAAGAGCACATTCACTATCTGAGATAAAAAAAAATATTGACTTGGATAATTCTCAGCACATCGAGTTCTTTTCATGCTTCAGATCTTTCTGACTTTCACTTCTGCCTTCCTCCTCTGCTCTATTATGATGTTTTAATTTATTCTCCAGCCTGGTTTTATTTTTTTTGGTTATTTTGGGAGTAATTGAGTTAGTGAGTCTATCTCACAAATACGTAGATGAAAAGTATATTTGAAATAGTTTACATTTTATTTGGGTTTGGGCTTAAGGAAAGTTTCATTTACCTTAAGGAATACATCTTCACAAAGTCCAGCTTCATTGGTTGTTCTCAATACACATTATTAGTCCTATTTGGTGCACATTTGCTGAAACTATCTCTTCAGAACTGAATACGCGAATTCATATATGTGAAAATGAGGTGATCAACAGATATTAGGTAGTCCCTCACCAAGTACAAGGGAAAACTTTAGACTTGAGTATGTCATGAGCTTTAATACAGAGAATACATTTTGAACTAAAAAGGAATTACGTTTGTTTTTTTTTTTAAAAAAGCCTGTTGTCACTTCTGTTAATTTCCTTTTGAACAATATAAAGGGTTTAGGTTTTGTCTGTAACACTGGTTTGTTTGTTTGCTTGCTGTCCTTGGGCAGGGCCCATAAGACCAACTACAAACTGACCATTACAACTCAACATCGGGGAGTGTACTGAAATGTGATGAAAATGACTCGTTTTGACAACTAATTGCTTGAGACTTGATTCACTGAGCAGTCTGGAGTCTATTGCTCCTAAGGGAAGCACGTCCCTGTGTTCTAATATCTACTAATAATAAGCATTTTTCTCAGAGAAAGTCTGTTAAGTGAAACTGGATTGATTTCTGACTAAACCTCAGACAAAATCACTGACCTAATTCCTCTTCAAGTGGAGCACTGTCATACTCCCTTACACTTTCAAAAATATACTCTGAAACTTTCTCTCTTCTTAAGAGAATACCGTAGCCTAGAAGTTGGGGAGGCTTTGATAACAACTACATACTCTATATTGTGAGATTCATACATAGTTTTGGAAATGTCAACAATAATACTCCTCAGCCAACACAGGAATAAAAACTTGAATACACATTTTCATTTTCAAGGCGTTCTTGAAGATGGATTAAATGTTTGATTAAGAAGTTCACCAATGGTGCATCCTCAAAAGAGCTCAAAATAAATTTAAAGGCAAAAAGGAACAGTTGATCCTGTCATGGGATGTTCATTAAGACATCTGAAACAGTCTGAGTTTTTGAGAAATGGAAGATTCAACCAAACCAATTTGATAGGTTTTGATTCCCCCTCTATATTAAGGCATAAGTTCCAGCTCCCTAATGGGCTGTGGAAGAGATTAAGTCTGGCAAACCCAACTAAGAGCCCTTTACAAAACCAAGCAACAGTTCAAACACAACTGCGGGTATCTAGATGCTTTCCAGCTTTCCTTGGGCTCCATCATATGGAGGCAGACTTTTTCAGTGTGTGGAAATATCCACTCATAAACATGGCTATCTAACCCCTGAAATTGCTATCCTACAAATTTGGATAAAAAACTTTTTGAGCAAAATATTTTACCCCACTTCTGGTCAGATCTCTCTGTCTCTCTGTGTCTCTCTGTCTCTCTCAGAGAAGCAAGGGTGAAAGTGAACATTTTTTTAAAATAATTTCCTAGCATCATTTATTAAACAGTCCCTCACTTCCCCACATGCAATGCTGCATCCATCAAAACAGCAAATTACATATATGTAAGACTCTGCGTTTTCTTTGTTCTACTGCATTTTGTCTATCATTGAGCTCATGCTCTTTGTTTAATTTATTACAACTTTATGACAAATCTGAAGGTAAGCATTTAACTCAAAATACTTATGGTGTCTTTAGTGTATCACTAATAAATGAAAGGAAAGGAGTTTTCCATCCTCTGACATAAATCATACCAGTGTTTTCTTAGGTCAGTCTCCCAAGGCAATAGAAATAAAAACAAAATAAACAAATGGGACCTAATCAAACCTACAAACTTTTGCAAAGCAAAGGAAACCATAAACAAAACGAAAAGACAACCTACAGAATGGAAGAAAATATTTGCAAATGATACAACAGACAAAGGCTTAATTCCCAACGTATATAAAGAGCTCATACAACTCAACAACAACAACAACAAAAAAAAACCCAATTCAAAAAAGTGCAGAAGACCTAAATAGACATCTCACCAAAGAAGAAATACAGATGGCCAATAGGCACATGAAAAGATGCTCAACATCGCTAATTATTAGACAAATGCAAATCAGAACTACAATGACAGAGAAAAGATGGCGGCGAAGTAGAGAGACGTGGAGGGCATCCCTCTCCACAGATGCACTGGGAATGCATGAAAGGATGCAGTAATTCCCACAGAGAACCAGCTGAACACCAGCAGACGGCCTCGGACACCAGAAAGGACTGCGGGGAGCCCGACATAGCCGGTAGGGAGGCATCTACACCGGCTCAAAGAGGGTGAAGCGGTGGAGCTGTGGCAGACGGGAGGGAGTGAGAAACATACGGAGGGTCCGCAGCGCAGCTCAGTGTTCCCGGACCGAGACATCGATCCGCGGCTGAACGGAGGGTCCAGGAGCGGGAGCGTGGGAACCGGAGAGCTGGTTCAGGGGGAGAAACATTGTTGCCGGTAGGGTGACGGACCGAGAGGACAGGAGGGAGGAGGTCTGCGGAGAGGAGTGCCCGTCCCTGAGAGCTGCCCGGCCATGATGGCGGCTGGAGGCAGCAGGCTCACGGGCGGGAGGGAGGAGCCACGCGCATAGCCTCTCTCTCTCTCTTTCGGCGCCTCTGCAACAGGCAGTGGAGAGACGCCCTGCGGGCCACCTAAGGCGCTCAGGGATAACAAGCACCCTCAGGCACTCGGGCGGGGCTAGATTAAAACCCCTTGCAACGCCAGCAGCAGGGAGGCTGCCGAGAGAAAAAAAAAAAAAAACAACAGCATCAAAAAGAAAAAAACCCCAAGAGAGGCCCAACTCTAAGACTTTCTGTTTACGCCTGGGCCACCAGCGCCCTCTGCAACAGGCACCTCCAAGCCCGACTGAAACAACAGTGAGCCACTGCTCACTCACTCCCAGGAGAAGGAGCAACTATTGTACCCTCTCCCTCCCCACACACCGACGCTTACAGATGAACAATAAAGGAACCTCTGCTGGTCACAGAATAACGGAAAAAAAAAAAAAAAACCCAAGGCAAGGAGAAGGACACTTACAGCTGAGACGCTAAGAAAACAGAAATAGTAGTATCAATACCTATTGAACTGGTCCATTCTGGGATCAGTTCTGGATTTTTTTTTTTCTTTTTCTTTTTCTCTCTCTCTTTTTTCTTTCTTTCTTTCTTTTTTTTTCTTTATTAAATACGATCTTAGCCCTAAGGGATCTACAAGTTTTATAACATAATTTTTTAATGATATTTTTTATTCTTTTTTTTTTTTTTTTTGCCTTTTTATATACTTCTATATCTAGCTAAGTTTTTGGTAGTATGGACAATATATCGCTCATACTTTCCTTTCATCCCTATCTTTTATACATTTCTATTCCTTTCTTTTCATTTGCATATTTCCAACCACATTACGCTCTTCTGTTCCCCTTTCTTCCAGCCTTTTTAAGTGTATTTTATCTTAACATACTTATAAGCAACACTATCGGCCTGCTCAGACTCCTTGCTCTATTCTCCAGATGATGCACTGCCTTGGTATTTAATATTAGGCTTTTGTCTTTATCTTAGTTCTTAGTACAGTTGTCTAATTACATTCTGAGAATCTCCATTCTCTCTGGTGGTACTCTGGCTCTTTTCTATATTTGATCCTAGCTTACAAAATCTCCCTGGATTAATGTTTGTATGTGTAGGGTGTTATTTCTTTGTTTGTTTGCTTTTGCTTTTGTCTCTGATCTTTTCTGTTTCAATTGTCAATTTCTGTTGGGTTTCTCTTTGAATATCTGAGAGCACACTGGTTCTGTCAGGTCTTTCTAGAGCCTTATGTCCTAATGGATTCAGTAATTGTGTGTCTTATCCATGTATGTGTTTCCTAGACTTAATATTCGTTTAATCCAATACTTGGACATTAGTCTGAGGCTTGGACAGTCTTGTATAAACACCTCTATCGCCAGGACAAGCAACCCCAAAAGTTTGGACAACCATGAGGAAATAAAGAAACACCATGCAGGCAAAGGAGCAGGAAAAAAACCCACAAGACCAAATAAATGAGGAGGAAATAGGAAAAATGCCTGAAAAAGAATTTAGAGTAATGATAGTAAAAATGATACAAAATCTCGATAACAAAATAGAGAAAGTACAAGAAACAGTTCATAAGAACTCAGAAAAACAAACAGCAATGGATAACAAAATAACTGAAATTAAAAATACTCTAGATGCTATAACCAGCAAAATGACTGCGGCAGAAGAACGAATAAGTGAGTTGGAAGATAGAGTGGGGGAAATAAATGCCACAGAGCAGGAAAAAGAAAAAAGAATAAAAAGACTAGAAGACAGTCTCAGAGACCTCAGTGATAACATTAAGCGTACCAACATTCGAATTATAGGCATCCCAGAAGAAGAAAACAAGAAAGGGTCTGAGAAAATATTTGAAGAGGTTATAGTGGAAAACTTCCCCAACATGGGAAAGGAAATAATGAACCAAGTCCAAGAAGCACAGAGAGTCCCATACAGAATAAACCCAAGGAGAAATACACCAAGGCACATATTAATCAAACTAACAACAATTCAACACAAAGAAAAAATATTAAAAGCAGCAAGAGAAAAGCAACAAACAATATATAAGGGAAAATCCATCAGGATAACAGCTGACCTTTCTACAGAAACTCTGCAGGCCAGAAGGGAATGGCAGGATATACTGAAAGTCCTGAAAGAGAGAAACCTACAGCCAAGAATACTCTACCCAGCAAGAATCTCATTCAGATTTGACAGAGAAATCAAAAGCTTTCCAGACAAGCAAAAGTGAAGAGAATTCAGCACCACCAAAACAGCCTTACAACAAGTGCTAAAGGAACTTCTCTAAGTAGGACACACAAGAAAAGGAAAACACCTACAAATACAAACCCAAAACAATTCAGAAAATGGTAATTGGAACACACATGTCAATAATCACTTTAAATGTAAATGGATTAAATGCTCCAACCAAAAGACACAGACTGGCTGAATGGATACAAAAACAAGACCCTTCTATATGCTGCCTACAAGAAACCCACTTCAGACCAAGGGATACATATAGACTGAAAGTCAAGGGATGGAAAAAGATATTCCATGCAAATGGAAGTCAAAAGAAAGCTGGAGTAGCAATACTCATATCAGACAAATTAGACTTGAAAGTAAAGACTATTACAAGAGACAAGGAAGGACACTACATAATGATCAAGGGATCCATTCAAGAAGAACATATCACAATGGTAAATATCTATGCCCCCAATATAGGAGCACCTCAATACATAAGGCAAATGCTAACAGCCATAAAAGGGGACATCGACAGGAACACAATAATAGTGGGAGACTTGAACACCCCACTTACATCAATGGACAGATCATCCAAACAGAAAATAAATAAAGACACACAAGCTTTAAATGACACATTAGACCATCTCGACTTCATTGATATTTATAGGACATTCCATCCAAAAACGACAGACTACACTTTCTTCTCAAGTGCACACGGAACATTTTCCAGGATAGATCACATCTTGGGTCACAAATCAAACCTTGGCAAATTCAAGAATATTGAAATCATATCAAGCATCTTCTCAGACCACAACGCCATGAGACTAGATATCAATTACAGGAAAAAAAACTGCAAAAAATACAAACACATGGAAGCTAAACAATTCACTATTAAACAGCCAAGGAATCACTAAAGAAATCAAAGAGGAAATCAAAAAATATCTAGAAACAAATGACAACGAAAACACAACAACCCAAAACCTAAGGGACGCAGCAAAAGCAGTTCTAAGAGGGAAGTTTATAGCAATACAGTCCTACCTTAAGAAACAAGAAAATGATCGAATAAACAACCTAACCTTACACCTCAAACAACTAGAGAAAGAAGAACAAAGAAACCCCAAAGTGAGCAGAAGGAAAGAAATCATAAAGATCAGAGCAGAAATAAATGAAAAAGAAAGGAAAGAAACCATAAGAAAAATAAATAAAACTAAAAGCTGGTTCTTTGAGAAGATTAACAAAATTGATAAACCATTAGCCAGACTCATCAAGAAAAAAAGGGAGAAGATGCAAATCAACAGAATTAGAAATGAAAAAGGAGAAGTCACAATGGACACCTCAGAAATACAAAACATCATGAGAGACTACTACAAGCAACTATATGCCAATCAATTGGATAACCTGGAAGAAATGGATACATTCTTAGAAAAATACAATCTTCCAAGACTGAACCAGGAAGAAATAGAAACCATGAACAGACCAATCACAAGTACGGAAATTGAGGCAGTGATTAAAAATCTCCCAACACACAAAAGCCCAGGACCAGATGGGTTCACGGGCGAATTCTATCAAACATTTCGAGAAGAGTTAACACCTATCCTTCTCAAACTCTTCCAAAATATTGCAGAAGGTGGAACAATCCCAAAGTCATTCTACGAGGCTACCATCACCCTGATACCAAAACCACGCAAAGATGTCACAAAAAAAAGAAAACTACAGACCAATATCACTGATGAATATAGATGCAAAAATCCTCAACAAAATACTAGCTAACAGACTGCAACAGCGCATTAAAAAAATCATCCACCATGATCAAGTGGGGTTTATCCCTGGGATGCAAGGATTCTTCAATAGACGCAAATCAATCAACGTGATACATCATATCAACAACTTGAAGGATAAAAACCATATGATCATCACAATAGATGCAGAAAAAGCTTTTGACAAAGTTCAACATCCATTTATGATAAAAGCTCTCCAGAAAATGGGCATAGAAGGAAATTACCTCAACATAATAAAAGCCATATATGAAAAACCAAAAGCCAACATCGTTCTCAACGGAGAAAAACTGGAAGAATTCCCTCTAAGAACAGGAACAAGACAAGGGTGTCCACTCTCACCACTATTATTCAACATAGTTTTGGAAGTTTTAGCCACAGCCATCAGAGAAGAAAAAGAAATAAAAGGAATCCAAATTGGAAAAGAAGAAGTAAATTTGTCACTCTTTGCAGATGACATGATATTATATATAGAAAACCCTAAAGACTCTACCAGAAAACTGCTAGCACTAATTGATGAGCTTAGTAAAGTAGCAGGATACAAAATTAACGCACAGAAATCTCTTGCATTCCTATACACTAACAATGGAAGAGCAGAAAGAGAAATTAAGGAAACTCTCCCATTCACCATTGCAACCAAAAGAATAAAATACCTAGGAATAAACCTGCCGAAGGAGGCAAAAGACCTGTATGCAGAAAACTTTAAGACATTGATGAAAGAAATCAAAGACGACACAAACAGATGGAGGGACATACCATGTTCCTGGATTGGAAGAATCAACATCGTGAAAATGTCTGTACTACCCAAAGCAATTTACAGATTCAATGCAATCCCAATCAAATTACCAATGGCATTTTTCACAGAACTAGAGCAAGAAATCTTACGATTT
Organism: Hippopotamus amphibius kiboko; assembly: GCF_030028045.1. Taxonomy (NCBI): domain Eukaryota; kingdom Metazoa; phylum Chordata; class Mammalia; order Artiodactyla; family Hippopotamidae; genus Hippopotamus; species Hippopotamus amphibius. The sequence goes on along the minus strand of NC_080203.1, from coordinate 14,504,311 downwards.
GTATGGAAACGCAAAAGACCCCGAATAGCCAAAGCAATCTTGAGGAGGAAAAATGGAGTTGGTGGAATCAGGCTTCCTGACTTCAACCTATACTACAAGGCCACAGTGATCAAGACAGTATGGTACTGGCACAAAAATAGAAAGGAAGATCAATGGAATAGAATAGAGAACTCAGAAGTAAGCCCAAACACATATGGGCACCTTATCTTTGACAAAGGAGGCATGAATATACAATGGAAAAAAGACTGCCTCTTCAATAAGTGGTGCTGGGAAAATTGGACAGCAACATGTAAAAGAATGACATTAGAACACTTCCTAACACCATACACAAAAATAAACTCAAAATGGATTAAAGACCTACATGTAAGGCCAGACACTATAAAACTCCTAGAGGAAAACACAGGCAGAACACTCTATGACATCCACCAAAGCAAGATCCTTTTGGACCCACCTCCTAGAATCATGGAAATAAAATCAAGAATAAACAAATGGGACCTCATGAAACTTAAAAGCTTTTGCACAGTGAAAGAAACCAGAAACAAGACTAGAAGGCAACCCTCAGAATGGGAAAAAATAATTGCCTATGAAACAATGGACAAAGGATTAACCTCCAAAATATACAAGCAGCTCATGCAGCTTAATACCAAAAAAGCAAATAACCCAATCCACAAATGGGCAGAAGACCTAAATAGACATTTCTCCAAAGAAGACATCCAGATGGCCAACAAACACATGAAAAGATGCTCAACATCACTCATCATCAGAGAAATGCAAGTCAAAGCCACAATGAGGGATCACCTCACACCAATCAGAATGGCCATCATCACAAAATCTGGAAACCACAAATGTTGGAGAGGGTGTGGAGAAAAGGGAACTCTCCTGCACTGTTGGTGGGACTGTATGTTGGTACAGCCACTATGGAAAACAATTTGGAGGTTCCTTAAAAAACTACAAATAGAACTACCATATGATCCAGTAATCCCACTCCTGGGCATATACCCAAAGAAAACCATAATCCCAAAAGAAACTTGTACCATCATGTTTATTGCAGCACTATTTACAATAGCCAGGACTTGGAAGCAACCTAAATGCCCATCAACAAATGAATGGATACAGAAGATGTGGCATATATATACAATGGAATATTACTCAGCTCTAAAAAGGGATGAGATGGAGCTATATGTAATGAGGTGGATAGAACTAAAATCTGTCATACAGAGTGAAGTAAGTCAGAAAGAGAAGGACAAATATTGTATGCTAACTCACATATACAGAATCTAAAAATGGTACTGATGAACTCAGTGACAAGAACAAGGACGCAGATACAGAGAATGGACTGGAGAACTCGAGGTATGGGAGGGGGCGGGGGGTGAAGGGGAAACTGAGACGAAGCGAGAGAGTAGCACAGACATATATATACTACCAACTGTAAAATAGTCAGTGGGAAGTTGTTGTATAACAAAGGGAGTCCAACTCGAGGATGGAAGATGCCTTAGAGGACTGGGGTGGGGAGGGTGGGGGGGACTCGAGGTGGGGGGAATCAAGGAAGGGAGGGAATATGGGGATATGTGTATAAAAACAGATGATTGAACCTGGTGTACCCCCCCCCCAAAAAAAAAAAAAAAAAGAACTACAATGAGGTAACACCTCACACCAATCAGAATGGCCATCACTAAAAAGTCTACAAATAACAAATACAGGAGAGGGTGTGGAGAAAAGTGAAGCCTCCTACACTGTTGGTGGGAATGTAAATTGGTACAGCCACTACGGAGAACAGTGTGGAGGTTCCTTAGAAAACTAAAAATAGAGTTACCATATGACCCAGCAATCCCATTCCTGGACGTATAGCCAGACAAAACTATAATTCAAAAAGATACATGCACCCTTATGTTCATAGCAGCATGGTTCACAGCAGGCAAAACATGGAAACAACCTAAATGCCCATGGACAGATGAATGGATAAAGAAGATGTGGTGTGTATACTATTGAGTCATAAAAAAGAATGAAATAATGCCATTTGCAGCAACATGGATGGACCCAAAGATTATCATACTAAGTGAAGTAAGTCAAAAAGAGAAAGACAATACCATATGATATCACTTATATGTGGAATCTAAAGTAGGACACAAATGAACCTATCTATGAAACAGAAACAGAAACAGAATCGCAGACATAGAAAACAGACTTGTGGTTGCTAGTAGGGAGAGGGGGGTAGGGGAGGGATGGAGTGGGAGGCTGGAGTCAGCAGATGTAAGCTTTTATATATAGAATGGATAGACAGCAAGGTCCTACTGTATAGCACAGAGAACTGTATTCAATATCCTATGATAAACCATAGTGGAAAAGAATATTATATATATAATAAAGAACATATATATATGTATAACTGAATCACTTTGCTGTACAGCAGTAATTAACACAACATTGTAAATCAACTATACTTCAACAAAAAAAAGAAAGGAAAGGAGTTTTCAATGATACTATACTAACCGAAAAAAAAATATATAAGTGAGTTTAAGGTTGGATATTTTTAATGTGGAATTAATGCAAGTACATTTACATTTTAAGTACATTTATAATGTAATTAAAATTTGAAGACTTAAAGGGAAATTGCTGCTATGTTTCATAGTACACACATTTATAAGCCTGATAAAATTAATACAGTGCAGTTACATATACAAATACATGTACAAATATAGCATTCATTGTACAGTGATTAAAACATTAAAAGACTATACTGTATGTTTGAATCTACAGAACTCAGTATTGTCTTAAATGATTAAAACCCCTAGTTTAATACCATGAAAATAAAATGTTTTGTGCAGAGGGACATCATTATTCAAAGATTTTATCTCCTAATTCTGTCTTCTAACCACAGAGTCAGCACACAAAATAAATGTATCTTAATATCATTCTGTTGTTGTTGTTATTGTTGCAGAAGCATTAACTGAAATATCAAACATATGGACATTTTCATGAGTTATAAATCAACCATCATAAATTCCAGCAACTGGACATTAGAAGATTTATAATTCACAGGTAACTTTGAATAAAATACAATTGGTTTGTCATACAAATGGTTACATCAAATGCTATCACTGAAATAAACTATGATTTGACATGATACACAAACTTACTTAAAAGATATTTTATGTATTACATAGTTATTGTGTTGGTTTTTGTAAAACCAATCATCAAAAACCATGCGCCTAATATGCCAACTTGATAGTAAAATTCACGATCCATGATTCAAAAGGCAGCAATTTCAAACCATTGTCTTCAGTGGCCCATAATACAAAATACTCCAAGCCCAAGTTCAACACTGCATGCAACAACTGGGCCTGTGCTTTAAAACAAGTGATCTCACTGTTTACATATTTAAAAGAGGGACATCTATACATATACTATCAAAGAAAAACCACAGGAAGAAATACAATATAACTTAAGAAAACCTGCACTAGAATAGATTTTTCTAGAAAATTCAAAAGCAAGTAAAGACACTGGAAAGCAGAGCTTGCTTATAGGAACACTTCTTGTGCAAATATGAATCTTTAACTCAAAGCTGTGATGTATCTAAATTTCAATGCATAAAGTGTAAACTTCGACACACCCTAACTGCAGGATTTTTAGCTTTGGGTCTTTTTAGAACCATTAAGACAGCTCTGACAACCCTAAATACCAGTCCAAGTGCAAAAGAGGTCCTTCAGAACGTATCCCTTTGGTATATTATAGTCACAGAGATAACAAAATTAAATAATAACATAAACTACCAATTACCAAAGGGGTTTAAAATCTCTGATTATCTCTCTTCTCTCTTTGGATTTTTATTTGGTTTGGTTTAGATGGAATCTGAATGCATGTCATGAAAAACCCTACTTGGAAACAAAATAACACTGCACTTTTCACCTGGGGGGATGGAAGGTGTGAAGATGGCTTCTTGCAAGAATAAGACAAACTGTGAATGACGAAGTCCACCTCAGTCCTGAGGAAATTCTGTGAATGTCATGGGCAGCATAGGATCATCCTGACTCTTGTGCTGTTTATCTGTAACACGTTTAAGAACTATAATCTTATTTTTAAAAGTTTACTCATTCTCCTTTAATTCAAGGGGAACTTAGTTTCCTTGTGTTACTCAGAGCAGCATCTACAAAATAATGAAGAATGATGTTAATACTCAAGTGACTTTTAAGGCCAAAAATGTTGTCTGTGCTGTGACTTCTAACACGAAATGTGAGGATTCAAAAGGTCCATCATAAATTCAAAGGTGATGTCTTTTGGTTGCTTATTTTAATATGAAAGTCGTTATTCTGTTACATAGTGATTTACTAAAGCATCTATTTTATGAATGGCATAACTCCACTAGAAGCAAAATAAACAGAATTCACAGCTCCTACAACCAGATTTCACGAATATTGTATGAATTATGCTGTGTGCATATAGATGAAACATGTTAAGCACATAGTTAACAGAGAGACCTTTCCATTCCATTTGCCAGATTTCAAATAAGATACTCTAATATATATTTTGAAACCTAAGTGCTGTTGACATTTGCATATGTGGTCAATTTTCATTTCCTAATCCATTAATTTACACACTAAATACAATATATTTTCGTAGGCCACATTATACTATTTTGCTCTATGCAGTGTAACATGAGGATACAGCTCAATCAAGACCACTTGATAGGGACTTCCCTGGTGGCACAGTGGTTAAGACTCTGGGCTCCCAATGCAAGGGCCTGGGTTTGATCCCTGGTCAGGGAACTAGATCCCACGTGCGTGCTGCAACTAAGAGTTTGAATGCTATAACTAAGTAGCCTGTGAGCTGCAGCTAAGACCTGGTGCAACCAAATAATTATTTTTTAAAAACTCCACTTGATATTATAGCATTCAACCAAAATCTACCAATAAGTATTAATTTGTCAATTCGACCTGTCATAAATGCATGTTACTTGAAAGTAATGTATATTTTTAAAACATCTGAAGTCAGAACTTTCTAGAGAACAGGGACCTATGGGACCTTGTCACCTTATCCAGTAGCATGTCACACCAAGAGAGTAATACATGCTTTAAATGCTGATGATATATCAATCCATTACATTTAACCCTCCCAATGACATTGCAAAAAAGGATATTGAAAAAGTATGCTGATGGTAGAAAATAAAAATGAAAAGAACAATGTGATTTTTTTCCAAATAAAGTGTATGTATGTTAACAAATGTATAGTAAGCCCTTTACTGCCTGAAAAATAAGCATAGGCCCAAAGTAGATTTAAGTTGTTTTGCCATGCACTTGTCAAAGAGTGGTAATATGCCCTAAATCTGCTGTGATTAGTTACAGTAATGGAATCATTTCAAATTAAAATTAATCCAATATGTAATTTTACATGTCCTGCATTACAGTTAGCTAAAATCGAATGTAATTGACTTTGTCCTGAATTAAGTATGAGGACATCTGGCTCTATATTTAAAATGATGAGGACAAAAGTTATGGAAAGTCTACTGAGTGCTCCTAATGTTGAATACAAATGCTGATATTATATGGAAGTTAGATGAATGTACTTGGTGTTTTCAATTTTGAGTTTTGGAGACCCGAGTACAAGAAAGGCCATTATTTTCCAGTATATACACTGCACTGTTATTTCATGGCTTTATTGGTTTTTAAAATATGCTTCATTAAAAAAATGATTTATATATGTTAATTTACACAGGTCTTCGAGCACGTATTTTAAGTGACGTGTTTCTTTCCTCTCACTGTCTCTCTCTCATTAACCACTTAAATAAGCATAAGGCAGTTGGCAGAAAGCTGGCCATATTTATTTTCAAACTTAACTCTTTAATGTGTAAGATGGAATCAGTTAACTTGGGAGAAAAATATGACTCATTACAACTATTTGGCTTTTGAAAGTGTTCAGTATATCACTATCTTAGATTTTACCTTATTCGAACACATATACATTTTTAAAGTGTAAAGTGCTCAATTCAGCATGTGCAATGTTTCTTTGTGTTTGTCTGATACTCTTCTTTTATGGTTAGTACTTTTTCTGCCCTGTATAATACAAGAAAGAAATGGTTAACTGCTCAAAGGCATGAAGATATTGTCCTGTGCTTTTAGAAGCTTTATGATTCTAGCTTTTATCTTTATGTCTATGATGCAACTCAAATTAATTTTTGTATATGGAGTGAGGTGTAGGGATGGAGGTTTTTTGTTTTTGCTTTTGTTTTTAATGTTGATATCCAGCTGCTCCTGCACCGTTTGCTAAAACAACCTGTCTTTCCCCATTCAGTTGACTTGACCCCTTGATTAAACATTAATCAGTTATATATGTGTGGGTCTATTTCTGAACTCTATGTTTCTATTCTTAAACCAACACCACACTGTATTCACTACTGTAGACTTTTAGTAGGTCGTGAAATCAGGTATGTAAATCCTCAAGATTTCTGAGATTCCTCTGTTCTAGGTGGCTTTTTTTTTTTTTTTTGCTTTCCATATACATTTTAGAATAAACTTGTCTTTATTTTTTTCTTTCCAAAAGGGCATGCTGAGATTTTGACTGCATTAACTGTCAATTTGGGGACAATGGATTTCTTAACAATGAGATTTCCAATCTTCGAACATTGTATATCTCTCCTTTTAGTAGGTCATCTTAAATATATCCCAGCAATTATTTGTGGTTGTCAGTATAGAAGCTTTAGACATCTGTTGTCAGATTTATTCCTGTTTATTTTATGTTTTATGTTACTAATGTAAATGACATTTTTTATTTCATTTTTTTCAATTCTTTGTTGCTAGGATATAGAATTATAATTTATTTTTGTATAATGATTTCATATACCATGGCCTTATAAAATTCACTTATTACTTCTAGTAGGGTCTTTTCGTGTGTAGATTCCCAATGGTTTTGTACATACACATGATCTGCTAAGCATGATAGCATTGTCTCTTTCTAATCTTTTTATTTCTTATCTCTCTATCTTGAATTATGGCGCGGCTAGGACTTTCAATATAATCTTCAATAGAAATGGTGAGAATGAATATCCTTGGCTTATTCCCAATCTTAAGGGGGAAAGCTTTCAATATTTCATCACTACGTATGAGGTTAACTGTGGTTTTTCACAGGCACACATTATTCCCTTTATTCCCAGCGTAGTGAGAGTTGTTATCATGAATGCGTATGGAGTTGTGTTAAGCGCCTTTCTGTATCTACTGAAATGATTACATAATTTTCCCCTTCATTATGTTAATATGGCAAATTACACTGACTTTTTAAGTGTGTAATACAAGTACTTAACTTAAAGCTATACAATTCCCTACATTTCCTTCCCTCTTAAGCTGCATCCCCAAATTTTGATGTTGCATTTCGTTTTCATCCAATTTTAAATAATTGTAATTGGTCTCATGATTTCCTCTTTGTCCCACATGTGTTTTAGATGTATATCATTTAATATTTATTAATATTTAGGGATTATCTATTTCTAATATAATATCTTTTGAGATTTTATATGGTTCCTATCTTCTGAAATTTATTGAATTTTCTTTTGTGATCCAACGTATGATCTATCTTGGTGAATGTTCCATTCATACTTAAAAATGATGGTGTATTCTGCAGTTGTTGGGTGTAGATTTTGAGTAAATGCCTATTGGGTCAGGCTGTTGGTCTATCAGACTCTTCTGATGACTAATTATCAATATCTAAATAATTCAGTAATTCAATAATTATCAACAAACCTTTGAAAGGTGGCCCAGGTTTAGAGAATCAAAAAACCCAAACAAGAAGTGATTCTATTTTGGGGAGTCCCATGTGACCCAGTATTTATATGGAGCCCTATCACCCTTAGATTTTGTTTCATGTCATAAATGAAATTTGGAAACAAATAAGTTACTCCTGGCCTATTAGATTCATTTAAACACAAGGTAACATCACCTAGAATTCAAATACAAGTCCAAAACTAGGGATTCCAAGAAAACGTGTACATATAATAATAATAATCTTGTTCACAAACAAATCTGATTTTTTTGTGCTGCCTTTTTACAGATAGCTCAGTATCAGGTGAAAAATTTATAAGAATACTGGTTTGTATACAGATATTTCATGTACTAATGGTTGGGTTAATAGAAAGGAACATTCTCATTACTTCATAATATCTTCACACATTAAGTCTTGGGCACAGACACAGGGTGTGTTTATGTGTGTGTGTGTGTGTGCACGCACGTGTGTGTGTGCACACGCGCACATGTGCACACACACACACACACGTGTAGCAGAATCCTACCATAAGGAAATAGCATGCTCTTAGAAATGAGTGAAAGCACACTGGTGAAGCACTCTGAGATGGTAAGGCTGGTTCCTTAAAACCATATCATCAGTATTTAGTTCTGAAGGATCTCTTACAAGACAGCACTGTATATGAAACTTTCTTTCAAACCTATCAACCTTGTAGAGAAAAGTTTAACATTTTAAAACATCTTTATTCATTCATTTAAAACTACTAAGGGAAAAAAAATAAATCTTAGCTAACATAATATGCTTGCAGCTTTATTTCTAAGTGCAGAGAGGTTCTTACCCTATGCCAATTACATACTTGGTGGAGCTTTAAAATTTTTAGTCTTTAAACAAAGAGCATACAGTCAAGTTCATATTATACCTGTAACTCTGGCATTCCGAAACCTATAGTCACCGATTAAAATCTGCAAACTGTTCCCTGGAATCAGACCTTCTTTTCTTCTGTTTAGATTTTTCACCAACCTAAATAATAAATGAATTAGTAGCCAATAGTGGTAATATAAGGCAATAAAATTAGCATATACATTGCATTGAAGCTCAAATTTTCACAAAACTATTGCAAGTATTGAAAGACCTTCATGACACTGTGCTTGAGTCCTTTGAGTAACCTACAAAGGACTCAGATCACTATCAAAAATGGTTATTACATTAATGATCCATCATTAATTTCGCCCTCATGTGTACACTCTTCCCCCTTTAGGGTCAGAGTACACAGTCAATGTAGCACTTCAGTTAAAGCTATTGACACAATGAAGGCAGAATTATTTCATATAAAATTTCCAAAAGCTTTATGCAAGTTTCATTCAGTCCTCTTCCAAACAATATTTCCTTCCTGCTTTGGGTTCTCTATAATTAAACAGTATATTTGGCAGAAGCATCTTTGCAATCAGTGCTGTATAAAGTCAAATGCATGAGGACAGAATGATAAGACTAAAAAGTCAGTATTTGAACTGTTAAAGCAAAGTCTGGCTACGTTCTAAAGTAGCGATCATGGTACCTGGCACATAGTGGGCATTCATTAAACATGTGATGAATTAATGAATGACTCAAAAGACCTAATGTAATGTGATCTGTAGCCATTACAAAGCCCGATGTATCAGCTGAAACATCTGAGCCAAAGGTAAACCACAAAAGAGCATGCAGACTCATAGCATCTCATTCTTTCAAAGCATTTTTCACTCACCAAAGGTTAACATTCCTTTCAGTGAGCTATATAGGCATGGCTGAAGCAATGAAAATGAAACACTGATAAGAAATGTGTTATTTCTGCTTCTTGAGACTGTATAACAAAGATACAAGTAAAGCAGAACTTTTGATTAGATATCCGTGTGCCCCAGGCGGAGGTCAACAGTCATGGAGAACGCACCTACCATTGACCCTCAGCATCCTCATGGAGAAGCTGAATGACATCTCCATTTCTAATCAGGAGGTCTTCTGAGCCTCTCTTCCTGCAATCTGCTAGGGCTTTATATCTGCCTGGAGACTGTAAGGTTGTTTTGGAAAATGACATTACAAATTTGAATGCAAAACGGCTTGCATAACTGCATGTTCTGTGACACAGACTTCACTCTTTACTTCAATGGTAAATGTGGTTAGCTGCAGCAGCTTTGCAGAAACAAACAAACATAGAGCAGTTTGTGATGGCGAAAAAAAAAAGCAGAACGTGTTTAACCTGAAGGATTCATTTTTATTTGGAAAAAGAGAATTACAGCATGAACTACACAGAAAATAACAGAGCACAACTGATTTAAGTTACATGAATAATAAACATAAATCCAGAAAAAAACAAAGCATGAAAATAATTTTTAAATACTGTTATTTGTAAACTACTCTCATAAAAAAAATTATCTCGCCACATAAAAAAGGCAATGGCCCTGAACAAAGATTTACGAACGTCCCCAAAAGGATTTCTGTGCTTTGTATTGTTTTGCACGGGGAAAAATATTGGGCCTAGTCCAATAAAAGCATATTAAGCCATAATGTTGTGCTTTACTTGGCCTTAATCTTTTTGCAGCTATAATTTTAACTGGATTCATTAATAAGCTAAATAACCCAAAGCACGCTGATTACATTTGGTTACAAGGTAAACAGAGAAGAAATAGTAATCTTCAAATCCAAACGTATTCTGGGATGAGAATTTTTCCAGCACAGTATCTTACACATTGAATGTATGATTTTAAAGAGTAAGAATACCATAATTAAAACTTTTTTTTAATAAAAGGAAAGAAAGAATTCTATGGTGTTGATTCTTTGCACGTCAAAAGGGATTAACCTGAAAACATTATCCGCGTCACTTGGGCTGAACATCTTTTGAGCAGTATTTTTAGCAAATGGGCCGAGGAGCAGGCAGGAAAGAGCTACTTGCCATTTTACAGAGTAGCTTCATTAAAATAGGACAGCCATCTCCGACACCGGCCTCTACAAGGGAAGCAGCACTCATTATTTCTTGGTTGTTGTTTTTTTTTTTTTTTAATTTTATTGAATTTCTTACAATATTGCTTCTGTTTTATGGTTTGGTTTTTGGGCACAAGGCATGTGGGATCGGAGCTCCCCGACCAGGGATCAAACCCGCACCCCTGCATTGGAAGGTAAAGTCTTAACCACTGCACTGCCAGGGAAGTTCCTATTTCTTGTTTTTGACTTGATAAAGCAAAGCTAAAAGATCAGCTCTTTCCAACCTGTTTTGCTTTTTAGGTTGGGGGTTATTTTATTGGCGGGGGTGGAATGCACTGTGTTGTCTTTTGAATGTTTTCCTTAGTAGTACAAGTCAGGGAATTCTTAGAAAGGAGAGCTAGTAGATTTTTCTACATTCCCATCCCCTATGATTAAAGCATTAATCAACTTTGCATATTTGCTTTATTTTCTGACACCATAGCTGAAAAAAAGCTTACTGAAGGCTTTCTTGGTTCTTGACAATCCCTTCATAGAGCATCATTTACAGCAAACACTGAAACCCCAACTGGCTTCCCCTGACTTATTGCTCATGTCTGAACAACGACCCCTCCCATCCTCAGATAATGTTACTTCAGGAAATGAAAGTTCTTTTTATTTATTTGTCTAAAGCAGCAATTCTCAAAGTTTGGGAGGCTGACCATTGGGGGTTCCAAGGGTCTGCAAGGGTCAAAGCTTTATCATTTGCCTTTTTCACTCTCATTCTCACACGAGTCTACAGAGGCCACTGAATGTATGATAGCACAACAGATTGAATGCAAATGTAGATATGAGAATCCAGTTGTCTTTTCTGAAGCCAGATGTTAGAGATTTGCAAAAATATTTCATTTATTATTATTATTTTTTTGGCCACACCACAGAGCTTGAGGGATCTTAGTTCCCCAACCAGGGATTAAATCTGTGCCCCCTGCATTGGGAGCATGGAGTCTTAACCACTGGACCACCAGGGAAGTCCCTTATTTTTTTATTTTTTATTTTTTTGGCTGCAAAAATATTTCAAATGCCACTCTTCTTACTAAATTCTTTTTGGTTTGAAAAATGTAAATTCATTAAAAAGTTTGAGCACTGCCAGTCTAGACAACGAACTCTGGACAAATCTCTCATCAGCTCTGAGCCTCGGTCTCCTCCTGTCAATTGGAGGGAATAAAGCCTCCCCTTTCTCTCTGTAAGACTATGAATATTCAATGTGAAGTCATTTTGCAAACGACCATACAGATATGAATTATGGTCACTTTATTATTAGTGGAAAGAATATTCCGTTGCTTTTTTAAAGAAAGCATTCCAGTGTCGATGCTATGCAGCTTTGGGATTATCCATACCCTTACTCCCTTACCCCAACGTTAGAACTGCCAAACTGAGTTTCTTCCTCTGAAAAGCACCAAGGAACAGTCCACCACAAAGCATCAATCCCACCCCCCACGCTGGTGACTTGAGAAAATTGGAGATTTATCCTGAACAGTCCTAACTGCCCTGTAATAATCCACTAGGATCCTAACAACACTGCACACTAGTTCTTCTATAAAACACTTACTTTTACCCTAAAGCCACCTTTACTATTATGGGGTGCCCTCTTGCTCTGATACGCTGAGATCTGTAGCATTAGCATGTTTTTTCACAGCCCACTAAAATATATTCCCCAGATGGTATTAAATAGTTTTTCATGTGTAACTGATTTCTAGGTATATCTGAACCTCCTTTGTGCTCTGATTTTTATCTCACATACCCACATTGAAAACAGAGTGGTGAAGCTCAAAGATAAAATTGGTCACGATATAGGACTTGGAATGATTGACTATCTCATCAGCTTCAGTAGGAGCTCCATGTATAGCTCAAACAAGTTCTTACAGAGACAAGTGCTTACTGAATATTCACAGAAAGACTTGTTTCAAATCTTTTGGCCAGGGAAATGACCTAATGACCTCAAGGATACTCACAAAAGATTGCCCCTACGTGCCTCACCTATTTCATCAATAAAACTGCTTGAAGAGTTTTTATTTATTATCTTAATATGTCATTACTAACCATTAGAGGCCTTTCTTCTTCTTCATTGTCACCATAAGAAGAGTAGAAATAGTTACTGAACCATTCCGCAGGCTTATCAGAGATTTCTGCAGGTGATGACATCTCGGTCCAAACTATAAGAAAAACATGGAGGGTGGCAGTTACTAGTCCACCACAAGGAGAGAAGTAAAACGAACTGTAATAATCAAGGCTATACCCTTCAATGGTCCAAGAATAATATCTTTTGTAATAAAACCTCCAATTAGGTTGTACTAGTTTAGAATTTCTGATATTTCAGAAAGGGCCTAGAATATCTACACTACTTTTACTTTTTAGGATGGTTTCATGTTGGGGTTGGTGGGAGTTATTGCAAATAATAATAAGTTAAATAACATTCTAGAGAATATTTACCCCTTTTTATAGAAAACCATCTCTTTCAAAAATTCTTTCTATAGTATTCTTTTTGGTCCCACTTAAATAGCATTTATAACATCCTACCTGGTAATAATGTTATTTATGACTTGTCTTATCTCTTTTATTAGGCGGGGACCATGTATTATACATTGTCACATAAGAACTTGCCTGTGAGAGATGCTTAATTAATAAAATGCATTAAACTAATATGGATGAAGCAATCTGACATAGGCAGAGAAGTAACAGAATTTCATCTTGGCCACACTAAACTATTCATGTAACCTTGGAAAAGTCATGTCAACTTTCTCTGACTTGGTTTCCTCATCTGTCAAATGAAGGCAGTGGTACTAGGCTCTCTCCTGACGGCGCAGGGGGCCACAGTATAGATGACCTGACGGAAGTGACCTGTAAGTGGAGAACTGAAGCTGAGAAAGGTTGTTGTTCCTTGTTTCTCTTCAGCTAGTAGAGAAGTCTTCCAGATTAAGGACCATCTTATTTAAGCACTGAGTATCAGGCACTCCGTTAGGCATTTCTTCAGGGAAGTCTAGGCTGTTGATCCCAGAGTTGTTGAGGTGACCCTAGCAGGTGTTTCTAAAGTGCCTTGTACTTCCCTGTTATCACACTATCAAATTGAATCTTCATTGCTTGTGGCATTATCTTTCTACTCTCCTAGCTTTGTGGGGACGGCAGCTGAGTGTATCTCAATTAGACTGTATGCCCAGAGTACTGCACAGTTCATGGCACACAGGCTGTTATGTTCATTGAATTAAGCAAATTGTTTTAAATCCCTTTAAATGACCTAATTTGCAAAAGAAAAAGAAATATTCCTGAGCTGAAAAAAAAAATATTCCTGAGCTATAAATGACTCTTCTCTATTCATTAAACCTATGGTGAGTCAAGTGTGCATCCCTTGAGGCAGGATGCGTTTTATTCACCTCTGTATCCTGTGTAGGAGGGGCTCCCAAACTTGAGCAGGGGCCAGAAAGAATCACATGGAGAACATGTTACATTACAGCTGGCTGGGTCTCACTTCCAGAGTTTCTAATTCAGAAGGTCCGGGATGGAGGCAGAGCATTTGCCTTCTTGACAAGCTCCCAGGTGATGCTGATGCTACTGGTCCAAGGACCACACTTTGACAACCTCTGCTCAGCAGTGTCCCCCAGAGTATCTTGCATATACACAAGACAGAAGAGCCTCCTAAAATGGTTTAACTTTGTTTTCTTCATATAAAGTGAATAGATGGGTAGATTTCCCAAATTAACAATGGGAGAAAACAATGTGCACAGCCACGAATCTTCCCTTCGTATGATCATTACACATACCTGTATTTGCCTCTGCCCGAACTGATGCGATGGCCTCACCGACTTCCACCATAGCGCTGGTGTGTTCCAAGTCAGTTTCCTCAGCACCTATGAAAGCTCTCAGGCGTCTTCTGAAATAGTAAATATGTAAAAACCGGTGAGCTTTTTTACAGTTAAGAGTAATAAAAAATTTTAAATGGTATTTCTTCCACTGATACCACATGTTAAGAACATAGTCTAAGAATCCATTCAAACAGAGCTGATTCTCCCCCTTATTGAAGTCTGTGTGATAATAGCTCATAATACACAGAAGCTTAAATCCTAGGATCCAAGCCAGCGTGGAAAAAACAACTCCCTTCTGGATCCAAGGCAAGTATATTGTTTAAAATCCCTGTTGCATATTATATTGTATACCCAAAATTTGCTAAGAGGGAAATCCTAAATATTCTTACCACAGACATAAAAAAGGATAACTATGTGAGGTGATGGATATATTAATTAGCTTGATCATGGTGATTATTTCACAGTATATGTATATCACATCATCAAATTGTACTCTTTACATGTATATAATTTTAATTGTCAACTATAACTCAATAAGTTGGAAAAAATATAAACAAAAAAAAATCCCTATCGTTCTATGAACTTTTAACTTCAATGAATTAGGTAAAGTGTACCTGAATGACGATGAAACCTTAATCTGATTAATACTGTTGAGTTGTATCAGTTACTACAGAGTGAAATACTGCATGAAATCTAAAGCCTTTACTTGAAGAATATGTGACAAAATATTGAGTATTGTGAACCCTGGAAAATAAAGACTTTCACTGTGATTTTTTAAGAACTTTTATTGAAATATAATTTCAACATACTTTGCACCTGATCTTAGCTACATGCGAAGGATGATGTGCAACAAAGAGTATAGTTGCTTTATAATGTTGTGTTCGTTTCTGCTGTACAGCACAGTGAATCGGTCATACATATACGTATATCCACTCTTTTTTAGACTCTTTTCCCATATAGGTTTTGCTAGCAGCCAACATGCATTACACAGTATTGAGTAGAGTTCCCTGTGCTATACAGTAGGTCCTTATTAGTTATCTATTTTATATATAGTAGTGTGTATATGTCAACCCCAATCTCCCAATTTATCCCTCCCCTGTTTCCTCGCCTGGTAAACATAAGATTGCTTTCTACATCTCTACCTCTATTTCTGTTTTGCAAATAAGTTCATTTGTACCATTGAAAAAGAGTACTTTTAATAAGTCTTTCAATGATCCCTACATCATGCAGATGCTGCATGGTGAATTTCTGTGCCAAGGCTTTGGAATCAGCGTGGGGATTCTTTCTGCATATATGCAAATGTTCTATGGAAACTTCACCTTTTAGGATTCCTAGAGGCAGAATACAAAGGCCACATCTCTAAACCAGCAGCAAAGCTATCATTTAGCACTGATACCTTCCTCAAAGACTTTGTGGTTGTGTCCAGGCACAGTCCCCGCCCGCCCCCCCCACCAGGATCCATACCTCCTCTCTAACTACACAGAGAGTCAAGTCACCAGCAAGCGGTATCTGTCAAGGGACCACAAAGCTGTGGGCCAGGATTAGCTGCCAGTACTTCATCATTCTTATACTTCTCTTTCTCCAATCAGATTGAAGGTGCCCAGAAATTTTTTGAAGAGAAAGGTTTTGCTAGCAGCCAACATGCAACTCCCCCCAGGGTGTACTGAGAACAAAGCATTTATAATCCCGTTTAAAAATTAGCTCAAACTATTGTATTCTTTTTAGTATCAGGGGAACAATGGGATAACTATTAAGGACTATCAGGCTCCAACTCCAAGGACAGAACTGAGAAAATGATGTGTTAATAGAATTTGATGACATTGCTAAAAGGGCGGGTAATTTTTGTCTGATAGTTTAATTACATCATTTCATGTTATATACAGAAAACAGAAGATTGGAGGAGTGATATCTCTTAAAGAACAATCACTTACTCAACATTCCGCTGAGAAGAAAGATTCTGTTCTGTTAACTGATTATGTTGTTCTCGTTTTTTAACTGTGAAATAAAACAAAGCTTATATAAGCATCGTTTGGAAGCCACACTTCTTACTTCCTTGACGATCAATGACCTTCGCATATGCACACACATACCCCCCAATCTCATTCGAGTTCACCTTCACAGACTTGAAACAGCCAGAGGGAAGGCCAGTCTGAACTTGGAATATATAAAAGGATCGAACCATGTAATATTTTATTAAAGAAATTCAAATTTATAACTAGCACCACCCCTAGGCCAACATGACCAAGCACTTATTACTGAGGTCCTAAGCAGAGTTGCCTCGTGGGACGGACTCAGAATTAACACATTCAGATTGCTCTATCACCTGCACTGCTGCTTCTCAGGTGCTAGAGCTCATCTTCTAGTGTAAAATTCATTCTCTGAAGTAGTTTAAACAGCCCCCTGCATCTTGATCTCCTACTAATGAGTTTAACAAAGCCTTTCATTATAAATAGCAGAAAGTAAATATCAGCCCCATTCCCTGTAAAAATTATCACAAAATCTGAGTCATTGAGCTGTTCTTGTACTTCTTGTTCTGGAAAATGAATGCCTGAATTTACCTGTCATAAGTTCCTGTTGCTTCAACAAAATATTTCTGATTTCTTTTAACCACATCATCTTCACATCTACATTCGAAGCCTAAAGATTGAAAAAGCAGGGGAGGAGAGGATGTGTTTCCCTTTTAAAATGATGCTTTACAATAAAACAAATGTCATTAAATATATCAAACACAATCTATATCCTAAACCACCATATTCCAACTGTAACATTTTGATTCTTAAAACTTCTAAGAAGCAAATAAGTAGCCAACAGATTAGATGAAATAGGGAGGGAAGGAATACGGGGATATGTGTAAAAAAACAGATGATTGAACTTGGTGTACCCCCCCAAAAATAATTAATAAATAAATAAAATTTAAAAAAAAGATTAGATGAAATAATAGCCAAAACCATTTGGAAATTACCCTTCAATAATAACGCTCAGAGAAATGCGAAATACAAATCTCATTTATTTTTTCTGTGTAGAAGGGTTCTTTTAAATATACAAGTGTTTTTCTGTTTAATTTTGGTAAAACAAAACAAGTTCTACTGTTTCTGAAACAACAATCTATTGCAGGGACTTCCCTGGCAGTCCAGTGGTTAGGACTCTGCGTTTTCACTGCTGAGGGCCTGGGTTCGATCCCTGGTTGGGGAACTAAGATCTCACAAACAGCACAGCACAGCCAAAAAATTTATCAAAAAAAAAAAAAAAGTACCCCAAAACTAGGGAATTCCCTAGCCGTCCAGTGTGGTTAAGCCTCAGCGCTTTCACTGCTGTGGGCCTGGGTTCAATCTCTGGTTGGGGAACTAAGATCCCACATGCCGTGCAGTGTGGCCAAAAAGAAAAAAAAAAAAAAAAAGAAAGACAATCTACTGCAGAGTTAGCTTGATAACTGATGATGGCATGAAACCTTCCTTAAATATCCTCCCATCACTTACAAGACAGGTTTGTTAATAGACAGCAAGAAGCCTTACATCTAAGTCAAGCCAAGAACACATATTTTTATGAACTGTAATCAGAATTAAAACAAAGAAAAAACACCAAGCACTTTCAACAGGTAACAGCACATTCCCCTGTCACAAGTCATGACACAAATATTTTTTGAAATGACAATATCCTCTTGAAATATTCTAATTCCTCTCTTCTTCCCTGAAACAGGTTGAACTTACAGTGTGTCTAGCCAGGGCTTTAACCACATTCTTTAGAAAAAATGATCCAATCTGAATCATCACATCGCCCTGTCTTATAATCAGGTCCTCTCTGAATGCTGGGCACAAAAGGAATTGAGAACTGTTATAAATCTGTAACTCTAGAAACTTGATGGGGACAGAGAACCACTGGCCAAGCTCTTGGCTATCAGCTCTTGTTGTTAAGTCTCCCGGTGTAGTGGTGAAAACTTAAAGCCATAGAAAGCATGACAGACATATCTCAAGTTAAAGAAAACTTTTCCCAAGATATGGAAGCAACCTAAGTGTCCATCAACAGATGAATGGATTTAGAAGATGTGGTACATATATACAACGGAATACTACTCAGCCATAAAAAAGAATGAAATAATGCCACTTGCAGCAACATGGATGGACCTAGAGATTATCATACTAACTGAAGTGCGTCACACAGACAAAGACAAATACTGTATGACATCACATATGTGGAATCTAAAAAATAAACAAACTAGTGACTATAACAAAAAAGAAGCAGACTCATAGATACAGACAACAAACTAGTGGTTACCAGTGGGGAGAGGGAAGGAGGAGGGGCAATATGGGGGTAGGAGATTAAGAGGCACAAGCTATTAGGTATAAAATAAGGTACAGGGATATATTGTACAGCACATGGAATACAGCCAATAGTTTATAATAATTATAAATGGAGTATAACCTTTAAAAATTGTGAATCACTATGTTGTAACATATATTGTACAGCGACTATACTTCAATAAAAGAAAAAAGAAAACTCAGGAACTGAAAAAATGTTTAATTGCATCACGAAGAATAATAATCAAACAATATTTAGGGAACCTACAGGAAAGGACTGAGAACTTCTGTAATGTAACCAAAATCATTTTTGTTTGCAAATTCAGACTTTTGTATCTTAAGGCAGGTTATGGTTTCTAGAATAACTCTTAAATGACCAACCTGGACAATATAAACTTCTTCCTTCCCAGCATACCAGATTTCAAACTTGCGGTTATCTCCTTTTACATATTCGGTGATTCCAACTTCATCCATCTACAATACATAAGCCACCATTCTCATGAGCATTTTATTCTGAAAATGAAATTACATTAAATCTACCCCCATCATATCCTAAATGAAACAGAATTTCTCACTTGTGCAAAATATGTTTTATAATCAAAGAATACAGAATGATAGGTACAAACACAGGCCTGAGTACTGATATGCTTTCACTGAACTATGCACTTAGAGCACAGACTACATCCTCCATTCCAGCGACTGAAACAAATGTTTTAAATCTGAACATCCAAGTAGTCCACGTAAGGTTGAATTCTGTTATAAATTAACTGTACGCTATAAAAACAAATTATTGCGTCAAACACAGAAGTAAAAGTAAGCAAACATCAGCGGAAAAGGTCATCCAAAATTAATGTAAATGGTTATTTTTAATAATCATATGCCAAATAAGTTAATCTCACAAATTACTACGTATGTCTATAGAAGCCCTACAAGTTATAGACGTCCAATTAATGGGTCAGGGGAAAACCAACCAGGTACACAAAAATCCCCTCGATTTCCACCAATCTCTCGGCCTCTCTAGAAAACAATCTGTCAGGAGACAGTGATGTCTTCTTGTAGCCAGTTAAAGTTTTATATGCGATATCCCTTCCTTACCATAGTTTTTCTTCTCTTTCATATGCCTGTGCAAAGTACAAACTCTTCCATTTTCTTTCATCCTGTGCTGCTAACAGTTTGGTTAATTTCATTTTGCGCAACTTCACTCCCTTGTACACACATTCTCTTTTAGTTTCCTTCTGCCTTCTCTTTTCTTTCAATCCTTGCCTAATTAACTAAAGGAATATCTCACTCTCTGTTCCATTTACATGCCTCCCAAATGACCCTAATTAAAGCTGATAAGCATTAATAGTAGTGCTAAGTGAGATTCCCCATATCAAGGAAAATAAAAGAGATTATACTTAGAAATGAAAGAGCCCATGTGTGACATCTATCCTGAATGTACTCAGAAGCTACTTTCAGACTGTCCAAAAATATCTCTATATTCCTATTCAACCACTCCAACTAACCTACTTTTCCTCAAACATCAGGTTTTAAGATCAATAATAATCTCATACTCAATCTCTATTTAAATTGATTACATGCTTTTGTCTTAATAGCATGATAAAATGGAAAGCCCATGTGCTAGCTATGTGTCTTGGTACAAGTTGCTCAACTTTTCTGAACTTCAATTTCCTCAACTATAAAGTATAAAGAGTACCTATTTCATCGAGTTGATATAAGGATTAAATAGCATGCTTAAACGATTAGATAACATATGAGCTTTTTTAAAGTCTGAATTTGCTTTCTCAACTTTCCCTTATTTGAATAGCAATAGTTTTGCTATTTTTCATTGAATACTTAGAGCACAGCATTATAGATGAAATGAGCTTTTTCTGAGTTACTCTGGAAATCTAAACATTATATCTATCAAACAATGTTGTTCTTAATTCTAAACAATTCACGACAAATGATCCACTGTAAAACAGTCTATTTGTAATTCATGGATTGTAGATATTTTCTCAAATAAAATATGAAGATTTGATTAAAAGATTTTTATTTTACTTATTAAATGTTTACTATACCATGAAAACTTAGCTTTAGAATCTAGAGCCAGAGTTAATGCTCTAACTATATGAGTATAGTTACATGATACATTATATAATAAATAATATATATATAATAAATGAACGAGGTTGATTCTACAGTTATACCCTGACTGTGGTCTCTGCCTCATCCTTCACATTTTCACTGATGATTTCTGGTAGCTATGAATATATTTTTTTAATTTTAAAGCATTTTATCTGAAGACATCTTGCAGTATCAAGTGCTCAGGGCCCAACTTTTAACCTAATTTTCTGTCTTCAGGGTAGTATGAAGATGTCAACTACCTTGTTAAAAGTCACCCAGTGGGTCAAGAACTCTGGGATTATAACCAATAACTACTTATCTTAAGACTTTTATTTATGTATCTGGGATACATAATAGTTACTTCTTGGGTCAGTATTATTAAAAACTTGATCTTGGACTTCCCTGGCAGTCCAGTGGTTAAGACTCTGCACTTCCAATGCAGGGGACACGGGTTCAATCCCTGGTTGGGGAACTAGGATTCCACATGCCCGCGTGGTGTGGCCAGAAAAAACAAAAGTTGATCTTGATTCACATTAACCAAAAAAAAAAAGGTAGCTAGGCTGAAGTGCCATGAAGCAGTTAGAAACGAGATATTGGGTACAAAACAGTAAAGTAACTGTATCTTGAAAATAGTTTCTGGGATCAAAAAAAGAAAGAAAATGAGAATTATAACAGAATACAATTTATATAAATTAAATCTAAATGGGCACAGAACATTAGTATATATTTAAAAAGAACACAAACTGAAAGATGTACATCAAATAAATTAGAATGGTTGCAACAGGGGTAGAGAAGAGAGCAAGTGCGGGGAATGGAGATAAAAAGGAATGAATGAAGGAGTGAAAGAATAAACCAGCAAGAACAAGGCCTGCCAGCACGGTGCAGCGGTTCCGACCATGGAGACTGAAGCCATCTGCCTGGGTTTGAATCTGTGCTGCACCACTTACTAGCCGTGCTCGTGGATCAATTATTCACCTCCCTGGAACTTGGCTTTCTCATCCTCCAAATGGGGTTAATACTAGTTCCCACTTCATATAAAGTTGCTGTGTGGATTGAATGAAACAACATGGATATTCATAAACACTCAGAACAGCAGCCAACTTAAAATATAGCACACAATCATCGTACAGCTGTCAGGCCATGAAATTCCAGCTTCATATAATGAAGTGAAGCAACAGTCCCTTGAAAGTGTTTCCACATCAATCCTCTCTACCAAGGAGAAGATTTTGAAACCAGGAACCCAAACTCTTATGTAACATACAGACTAGTCCTGCTAGCAATTATTTAATCCTGGAATCTCCTGGGAGCAAGAGGAAGTAAGCATAGTGAGGCTTCTAAGAAACAGCCTAATTCCCATCTTTCTCTGTCAGCGACATCACCATTTTCCTAGTAATCCTGGTCTAAATCCTTGCAGGCATCACTGACTAATCTCTTTTATTAAGGACACCAGGCATTATTGGGGAATCAAAGAAAAACCAGACTGATTTTTTTCCTTCAAATGTCAGGTATTATTTATTTTCTGTATCTAGTAAGTCAATAAGCCTGCCTATTTACCTGCCATGGAAATGTTTCTTGCATCTATCCCACCCTCTGTTTCCATAGTAACTGCTATATTTTGAATTCTCATGAATTGGTTACCTTATACCAGTCCATCCTTATTCTGATGTACTTTAGAAATACTCTGTTGGTGTGCCCACCATTGTGACAAATTAAAGGTAAAAAAAGAAAAATCAGTACAAGCCAGAAACAGTACATTAGGTAGTAACTAGGTCACACTACAAATAAAAAGTGAACCAAATGGATTTGGGTCCAACATGTCTATGAAGATAAAGTACCTTCCCCGGGAATAAATATACAGATAGCAAGAGATCTGAACTCTGTTTGAGGTCAATTACAAATTCTTGGTTCTCGACCAATGTTTATCAGAGACATAAAAGACCCTTGGAGATGTGGGGGGCTTAGAGGTGGGTGGCAAATATCAAAGGATCAACTGGGCATTTGTTATGAAAACAGTGCAGGTTTTGAACAGCCACTGCTGTGGGTTCAGAAGTGAAGCAGGGAAAGTAGTCTGTAGGAAGAAGTCAGAGACCTAACCCTGGGCAGGAACCCTGCTAGGAACAGCGTGGGATTGTTGAACTCTAGGAAGAATCAAAAGCAAGGCCTGCTTCTCGGGTGGCCTCCTGACACAAAGCCCTCAGGCGTGGCTCAGGACACATGACCTGTCCTCTTCATGGCCGCTGCTGGACCGCTCATCAATTCTCAACTTGCTAACAACCAAGAAACAACAGGCTCATGAGAAATGACCAAAATGATAATGGTTGGGGAGTTGAGGGTGATAATTTTCTCCATTTTCCAAATTTTCTTTAACAAATGCTATATTGCTTTTACAATGTAGAACTGGAAAGATAAAATTAATTAGGTGTGAAAAAAAATCAAATGTGCCAATTACAGACTCGTGTGGATTGGAAGTTCCTCTTGTCCAATGTCAAAACTAGCTGGGAGTGTCACTGGATTGCCAGTAACTTCCTCAAACGATACTGCTCACGTTTTAAAATCCAACGAACAGTAGGACACAATGGCAGTCATGGGAGAGAAGAAAGTACTTTCTAAGGATAGGACAAAACAGGTGTGGGCAGGATTCAGCTGTAGGTGGCTTTGCACAGCCAGGAAGGGAGGGGGTGGAGGAGGGATACAATGGAATGTGCTAAATATATAAGTGACCCATTTTTAAATTACACTGAGAAAAAGGAAGAAACTCTTTCCTCCTTGACTCTCCTGTATGAGAAAAGCTCCTTGCTACCAAGACCAAGAACTCCGCCCGGTGCCATTGCTAAGAGAGTGTTAATGGGGGAGCCTGGGTCACTTCCCACAATTGCAAATTATGCCCTGCAGGACTCTATGGCACCCCCTTGGGGACCGCTGAACTGAGAGAGGAAAGGAAGGAGGCCACGCTCTGCACTCCGTGGCTCTCATTTCAGGCAGACAAGTTCCGCTTCGCCTGACTTCTAAGATTTCTACTTAACATCTCATGGGTGGGAGTGTGCAAAATGGGTGGTGAAGGGGGTCAAAGGGTACAAACTTCCAGTTATAAAATAAATAAGTCCCGGGGACATAATGTGAAGCATGGTGACTATGGTTACCACGGTTAATAATATTGTACTTCATATTTGAAACTTGCTAACAGAGTAGATCTTAAAAGTTCTCATTACAAGAAAAAAAAACTGTAACTATGTGTGGTGATGTCACTTGTGGTGATCATTTCACACCATATACAAATATTGACTCATTACACTGTACACCTGAAACCAATGTAATGTATGTCAGTTATACCTCAATTTAAAAAAAAAAAAGATTTTGTTTAAAAAAAGATGTGCAAGTAAGGTATAAAACCCAGTCATCTGAACTGAAAAAGTATACAAATTGGAATACAGTATATGTATATATGAAAGACAATCACATCACACAATTCAAATGGTCTTACTTTCAAACAGTGCTTAAAACTGTATGATGGGTATCGATCAGAGCCTTCTCCACTTTCAACACGCCTTTTACAAAAAATGATGGCTTTTTCATATAAGAAAAGGTGCCGCTGCATTGGCTTGAATCTAGCAAAATCCTTCATCTTTGTAGCACCTTTCTTGTGTCCAATCCAAACGCTGAATGCACCCTGTGTTATCATCTTGCCCAGCTCGTTTAAGTTTCCCTGGAATGGAAAACCCAAACTCATTAGTACAAGGCAGAGCGACATTCAGATCTCTGACATCAATATTACAGTGTTTAGCTTGAGCTACTAAAAGCCTGAAGCATAATTTATAGTTTTTAAAGTTTCATTCATCATAACTTTTCACAGGAAAACATGCCATGTGTCACCCAGTTACAAAATGACTGTGGGACCGGGAGATGGGAGAAACCTCCTTTTCCCTGGCTTCATGTCTCCATTGCTTCCTCAGTCCTGATAGTCAAATGACCTCTCCCAGTCCAAGTTTTCCCAAGGGGGTGGAGCTAACTCTAAAGATTTGATCTCTTTCTTCCATCTGTATCCTGGACTGAGGCAAAGACCAATTCTGGGACCATACTTCTCCTTAGAAAAGACCCAAACATGCCGTCAAGCGGGATCTCCCAAGGTCTGCACTTGGGGGTAGGCCTTGTTAGGGGCAAGGGGAATGTCATAAATCCTTTTGGGCAGCTGATCTGAGGCCAATTTTCCATTTAGCATCATAAGTAATAACACTGACATTCGGATCCTTCATTTGTCTGCCTCTTACCTCTTCTTTCTCAATTGGTTCCCAGAGAGGAAGAAAGAGATGGTAAAACACTTACCCTGTAAAACTGCAACAATCATGAAGATCTACTTACGATATAGCCATTTATTGCGATCTGATGCATTGAGTCATTAACTGACTTCAGTAAATCCAGCATCGTGTCAAGTGCCTCCTTTAATTGTACAGATCCTTCGCAGTCTTTGCTATATTTTAATAGCTCCTGTAATTAGAAGTCAAGAATTAAACTTAATGTTAGGCAGATATTAATAGTTGGAGAAGATGAATACATTTTTGGCTAACGTGCTTTCAAGGAGGAATCCAAAGATAATGGCACTTTTTCGAGTAATTTCTTTCATACGCTATTTGTCACATTAATACTATATTTAATAACAATGTCAAAACTGGGGAAGAAATGGAATAGTGACTAAACAGTAGAAAACAAAGGGCATTCAATGCTTCTGGAGCTGGAGAACAACAGGTATTAGAACACACTAGAGATTCATTTTTAAAGCACTTACACATCTTTTTGGTTCTCCATGTGCAGCAATTCGTCTTATTCATCATGCATATACCACAGAACGTTGTGAAAAGACATTTTAAAATAAGTTATGTTGTATTTATACTTAACATGACATTTTAGGAATCCTTTCACATTACTCAGGGATGTACCATCTTTATTTTTCATTGAGAAGGCCCATAGGAAATATAGTCGCAAAACTATAAGAAATATTTATTTAGTTCTGCTTAACGAAAGTAAAAGTTCTGCAGTCAGTGTTATCCATATATCAATGTAACTTGTATGGACAGCTAAATAGCTAAGAGCATTGATTCTACTGCTAAATCCAGCTGTCCCAGTCAGGAAGCCTACCGATTTCTACTGCTCACTAGTCAGCTGCTTCCGTTCTAATGGCTTTGCCACATCTGACCCAAAAAAGTAAGTCAAGAAAGAAAGAAATGCTTCACATAATTACCTTCAACAGTAACTGATATTTAGTGATCCGTTGCACTGGTTTCAGTAAATAGGAATCTAGACCCAGTCTGTGTTTTAATTTTCTTTGACATTCCTGTCATTAAAATAGAATTATCAGTAAATTTAAATTAAGACGTTTATCTATGAAAATGGCAAATATTCGTTGATTAGACCCAATGCATGCACGCTTTCTACATCTCAAGGAAAATTTATCTGAAAAATTGCTGTTATATATGGTATGGAAATTGTAAGAGGCAGTATATCTGAAAAACTACAGTGAACGTTATTTCAAGGATTGGAGATGTAGAAAATCCTCAAATTTCAAAGACTAAAAAGTTTTTATGTATAAATTCACAAAGACGTGGAATGCTTAAAAAGTAAGAAAGCAATGAATGACCATAGGTTAACATGACCAAAAAGTTCTTCAAAGTATCCAAGAAAATTACAAAAGGCTCAGGTCTGCAGGCCAAGACCTAGAAAAGAAATAGGTTGTGCTGAATATAAATCAGACTGGGTATGAGAAGAGTTTTTTAAATGTCACAAGAAAAATATAGCCCTTATCAACTGGTGCTACATTTCATCTGATTATTGGCTTGCTGCCACTATAAATATAAGAGTCATGACTTTGGGTCCTGGGAACATTGTAGGGTCCATAATTAGGGCAAGATGGAGCTGTTTAGGATGAAATGTGTGTATAGGAAGTGCAGAACACAAAGGGAATGGAAGAGGAGATACCTATGGAAAATCCAGGACCCTCTTTTGTATATGGATAAAATCCAACACATAATCTAATTCAGTTATCAACTTTTCGTTAAGAATGGTGGACTGACACATGTATTTAGCTCTCTTCACTCATGAAATCCAACTGAAATGATGGAAAAGTTATTTTTACAAGGCAAAACCTAAAGTTACAAAGACGAGAGAGGGGAAAACATCAACAAAATTCAGAAACTGACAGAGGGAAAAGCCAAGGAACAACTCGATTTATGTTAAAGAACACCTTTCCCTCTCCTCCACAAAGACTCCAGAATTGAGTACCTCTCTGGAAGTTGGAGGTGAAGGTGGGGTTTTAAAAAAGATGGTTGTTTAAGAAGTAATTTTAAAAGTTTGTTTAAGAAGTAATCAGATACTAACAAGTGTTGGTGGGGATGTGGAGCAATCAGGCCCCTCACACACTGCTGGTAAGAATGTAAAGTGTGCAGCAACTTTGGAAAACAATCCAACAGTTCCTCGAAAAGTCAAACACAATTGCCCTATGACCTAGCAATTTCACGCCCAGGTCTGTGGCCAAGAGAAATGAAAACAATGTCCACACAAAACCTTGTACACAAAAGGTGGAGACAACCCAAATGTCCATCAACTGATGAATGGTCGAATAGCCATAAAATGGAATGATGAACTGGGAAAACATGATGCTGAGTGAAAGGAGCCAGACACAGAAGGTCACATATTTTAAGATTCCATTTATATGAAATGCTCAGAACAGGCAAATCTATAGTGACAGTGATTGCAGAGAGCTGTTCGGCTTGGGGGGAAATGGGAGGTGACTGTTAAAAGGTCTTTTTTTTTTTTTTTGAGTGATGAAAATATTCTTAAGTGGATAGTGGTGATGGTTGCACAACGTTGTGAACATAGTAAAACTACTGAATTGTACATTTTAAAAGGGTGAACACTGTGTTGTTTTAATTACATCTCAATAAAGCTGTTACCAAAAAAAAGTAAATGAGCATTAAAATCTAAAAACGCAGCACCAGCAGCAGTAGCAACAGTAAGCATCTCAGACAGCCATGCCACGGTGCACAACTGGGTCGCTGTCTCACTGTCCCCATAGCAGAAGAATAGATGTATATCTGAAAAGAATAAAACAGAGGGCCTTTGGACTAGGGAATACTAGATCCTGTTGGGGGAAGAGTATTGTATTGAAAGCAAAGACATTACTTGTATATTTATATACCAATTCAGAGACTCTCAGCCTTTCCCCCTACTTGGCTACCAAGAATACTGGCAGCCAGATTCTTATTCTCCAGGTAGCAGACTGGAGCATCTGACCAGCCTGACAAAAGGACCGAAAGATACAGGTCTTGGGGATATTCCAAAGACCCAACAGACCATGGTCAATAAACCCATATAAGCATAGGAAACTTCCAGTGAGATTTTTCAAGCTCATTCCTAATGCAAATGGACAACCAAATATCACCAGACATTTGAGGAAAGTGATGAAACAAAAGGGAAAAAAAAAGAAAAAACAAAAGCAATGTGAAGACAACAGAAATTCTGCAGGGAGGAGAAAATCACCTTTTAAAAGAAAACCTATTATTATTACCCTCATATAGATAAGTAAAGATACTGAATTCATGAAACAAAAGCAGGGTTCTATTGAAAGGAACATTCAGAGAACAAAAAAGGGTAGAGGCTCTTCAAAATTAAAAACATGATGGCAGAAACAAAACCCTCAACAGAAGGACTGGAAGATAAATTCCAGAAGATAGAGCAAGAAGACAAAGAGCCAGAACGTAGTAAGAAAAGATAATTAGAGGACTGGTCCAGAATCTCCAACATCTGTGTAACAGAAATTCCAGAAAGAGAAAATTGTGTAGAGAAAATCAAAGGAAAAATAATCCAAGTAAATTTGGACAAGGGGTTCCAAATTCAGAGGGATCACCATAAGACTAGGATAATGGCACAGCACTGTGATATTTCAGAATTCTGAGGATAAAAGAAGCTCCCATAAGCTTTTAGAGAGAAGACAAAACTAGGTCACGTGCAAAGGAACAAAAATCAAAATGGCATCAGATTTCTCAACAGCAACCCGGGAAACTAGAAAACAATGGAGAAAATACCTTTAAAATTCTGAGGAAAATTATTTCTTACACAGAATTCTATACCCAGCCAAACTAGCAATGAAGCATTAGGGTAGAATAAAGACATTCGCAGACATGCAAGCTCTCAAAAACATTTACCTATCATGCACACTTTCTCAGTAAAGCTACTGGAGGATGTATTCCACTGAACAAGTTAAGAAAACAAGAAAGCGAAAGATATGGCACCTAGGAAACGGGAGAACCTAGGCAAGAGACGTGTGAACAGACTCTCCAAAATGATATTCACCAACATCCCAAGATGGCAGCTGCACAACAGGCCTAGTGAGTCTAAATGAGCAAGTCAGAAGAAAGATGAAATTCAGAGAAAATATAATGTTTAAATGTATTAAGAAGAGATTGATGTAACTCTCACAACTGGGAGAGTTTGGGTTAGAATAGGGATAAATACCTAGAAAATTAAGTGAGTAAAAAAAGACACTTGTAAGAAAAACAAAAAGGAAGGAAAAGCAACCATCTTATTCCACATTATTCATTTGAGCACAGAAATTACAGTCTTAATAATTTAACACTGTATATCAATCTACCCAAAGTTATACAATATAACTAGATTGGAGTATTTGGAGGAAAAGGAGTGTGTGTGTGTGTGCGCATGCACGCGCACACGCGTGCATGTGCACACATGCACTGGGGCGCAAGAACAATGAAAGAAAGCTGAATCCTCATCTTCCATCATGTGAAGTAGCAATACAAGTATGATATTTGGAGATATGGAGGCAAATACCGAAAGAAGTAGCTAAAAGAGCAGAAAGTAGTTGCCTCTGGGGAGCAGCATATATGTTTGTGTGCATGTATGTATATTTTGGGGAGGGTCGAACCACTCTTTTATATATGTATAGAAAACTTACTTAAAGAAGAAAATGAATTTATAAATAAGAAATATCCCAGTATCTTCCACAGAGAATATATCTTATACCTGAACAATTACTATACCTTGAAAAAGGCGCATTCTGAATACTTCTTCCAAATTGCCTCTGACCTAGGCTTGTTCTGACAATATTTTGCATAGATTTGAAAATCATCTTTCTGTGATAAAAAGAAAATTTAAAGGTATTAGCAATTTGTGAATATGTATTTATCTTATCAAGAAAGGCTAAGCAAGAGTGAGTATGGCCAAGCATCACAGGGAATGTGGCCTAAAGGGCCTGTCACACTGGCAGCTGGTCAGGAGCCCTCTTTATATTCCAAGAGCAGCATGCCCATCAGACTGGATATGGCACACATAATTATTCAAAGAATTTCATAAGTTCCACTAACCAAGTTTAAGAGTTAGAGGGAGAAAAAAAAAAAGAGAGGGAGAAAAGCCTTCTTTGAATGAACTACGAAAACAGACTACTTTTTCGTTACTATGAGTTAATAGGGTACCAAGAAATACGCTCTATGTTCTCAGTCTCTAGACTCCCTAGTGAATGAACTTATAGTAACTCCCAAGGTCCTTGGTTCCTCGTTGGAGCATCATCACGGTACCATAACGCTGCGAGGCATCTGCCTATGCTAGTCTCGCTTCCTGGAATCCTCTTTATTCGACCCTCATCTAATGGGCTACCTCCTACTCACTCATTAACATTCATATCACAAGTCATCTCTTCTATATAGCCATCATTTATAACTCTAGCCAATATCAGATGTACCTCTTCTTGGCTCCTATAGGACCCTTTGTATATCTCTAATATAGCACAACTCACACTGTACACAATGGATTCCCTGCTCATCTATGCGATTGGTCTTGGTATTCTGCATGCCTAGTACAGTGCTTGGCACAGAGTAGGTATTCAGTAGATGGCTGTTGAATGAATGAACAGATCAACAGGCACTTATTAAACCCCTACTGCTGAGCTTATTAGAGATACAAATTATATAGGATATGAACCCTGCCTCAATGAGTTTTCTATCTACTTGGAGAAGAATTCATGAATATGTATAAAGATGTGTAATAAATGTAAAATTTCCAATAAGTAGCACAGACATTAAGTACTACAGGAGTTCAAAGGAAGGAGGGTTGCTGTTGCTTAGGGAAGTCAGGGAAGAATTTGGCCATGGTTTAAATACGTTTAAAGTTAGGATATGTTAAGAAAGGTTCTGCCTTATCCTTATTATCTTCACATGCCATAAACGCTTTCTGAGATAAGATAACTCCTTGGAAGTTTTCAATGATCACCTCTATCCAACTGACTCTCAAATCAAGACAAAATTGATCTTTCAGGAAGAGGAGGAACTAGATGAGCAGAGAACATTGTGAGAAAAAAACTCTAATGGAGGAGAGTATGATTACAAAGCCTGGGAAGTCAATTGTACTAAGTACACTCTTGGGATGCAGAAATGAGCTTCCCGGAATGATCCTGTAGAATAAAAAGAACACACAGCTCCCTGTTTTGCAAAGTTCCTGGGATAGATGCCTTGGTGTCTGAGAGCCAGATACATTTGATTCGAAGACTTCGCATGTCTAAGAGGGGAAAAGCAAGGCATCTCTTAGGCTAAAAATTAACCAAACCAAGAATGGCTGTGCTAAGATGATCCCAACTCTCCCATCTTCACAGTCAGTATGGTCCTTGGACTCCTGGGATCACCCAGGGGTCAGTGGACACAAGCTGAGCCATTGTAGCATTTGATACCACAGAATACAATGGCCATCTGCACGCTTGAATACCCCATTCCTGTAAGAAAACTTGGTTTAGCATTAAATACTTGCTGCAGAGCTGGGTCTCCTCCAACAACATAAAGACATAAAAAATAATGCCTACCTTGTCTCTAAATCTGTAAAATGACCTGTTATTTTGGTGGCCTATATTTATATATTTTGCAACAATCATTTGAACTAACCCTTTCCAGGAAACAAGGTCCCACTCTTTCTGGAGCCTCAATGCAATTTTCCAGACTGCTCATGAAAATGCTGTAAAAATTTCAAAGAAAAAAAATGATATGATTTTATGTGAAATATGCTAAATTGGTCAATAACCTTTTAAATAATAATCATGAAAAAGAAAATTCAATTCAGCGATTACATACTTGTTATGGAATTCGTATATTTCTGCCATATTTCCAAAGAGAACATCCTTTTTATTTCTCAGAAGAGGTGGCATAAGATCAAACATCTCTGGATTATCCATCTCTGCTCTATAGCCCTACCCAGAACAAATACAGTTATTCATTTAAAAAATACTCACATCAACATTTGATTGGGCCACCAAAGGTATAGGTACAGCAGAATGTATATGGGATTAATGGTAAAGTTGTTTGTTTTTAACATCCAAATCTTCTAGTTCCCAAGTTATCTTCTTCTTCTTCTACTACTACTACTACTACTATTATTATTATTATTATTTTAGATAGCAGGACGAGGAAGTCAAGGTTTTCCACTCAATAGGTAGACTAAAGTGACAGCTCTTTGGCCTTCAGGGTAGCTTATAGGGAAAGAAAATAGAAACAAAATAGGAAATAAAATAGAAACCAGGTATGAAAAATAATATTACAGGTCATTAACTTCTCCTTAAACAGTCAGTAAGTGTTTGGATTTTTTCAGACCAAATTAATATTATGACATTTGTATCAAGTGCATGTTTTTCTCCCATACTTAGGGCTTTACATCACAATCTCTAAATAGTACCCTGGGAATAATTATAACAATCGGCTGTATTCCTAAGAGAACAGCTTATCTCTTCTGTAATAAATTCTGAACCCACAATCCTCACTGAACATGCACATTTAACAAACAATCAAGGAAGGAGACAAAAAGAGAAATCTGCCTGCAGCACTTCCTAATGACTGCGGGAAAAGACAAGAAAATACAATCTGAGTCACTCACCAACAAAACAGTAAACAGTTCCTGAACATACACCCTCTCTGTCTGTACCAGCTCATTTAGGACGTGGCTAAAATGAAAGGACCGTATTTGTCAGTTGTTTTATGGCTTTAGAATTGTAATGCAACATTTCACTTATGATCATTATAAACTGTCTAAGATGAAAGTTAATAATGCAGGGGAACTACCAATGGTTTGGTTTTATCATCAAAATATAAAATTAATTCTATGGTTTCTAGAATAAGTACTACCCACAGGACTCTTAAAAATGTATTTTAAAAAAAAGAGGAATGGGGCTCAGGAGTTATTTTTAAATTAAAAAAAACCCATCTTATTTCTAATTCACTAAGCTTAAGAATCATTTACTAACAATTCATAAAATCTATCCCTAAAAATCTGGGGGATACTTTTTTGGACAGCACAGTTTCTGTGCTACAGTTCCCTCCCTCTCAGAAAAAAATATCAGCATTTTAGGCACAATTTTTCCTTTTTTTCCCAGTAACGTTCCGCAATTTTCCAAGACATGATGTGAATTTATTATACTGGTTTTCCCAAATATAGATCATACTTCAGTCTCTGTAGTAATTTTGTTTAAAGTCACTTTAAAATAAAATACATTTTCCTTCGAACGTGATTTCCAATTGACGTCATATTGAAAATTTATTTCCTCACTCCCCAATATGTTACCCATTTAATTATCTTCTATCCTTGGCCTCTTTTAAATGTTTATACTTTTAAGAAACAACATCTAACAATCTTTGAATATATATATAACTTGGCTCCAAAATACTGATTCCTTACTCAAAAGTCTGTGATATAAAATTTAAAAGGTGAATATTCATATGTGTGGAATATTAACATAAGAATATAAAAGTGAATGAAACAATGTTTTTTATTAGCACCTATAAAATCACATTGTATATCTACATAATCCTTTGTAGCTTTTGAAACACTGACCCATTCACTCTCACCTGTTTCATAAAAGAGGAGACTAAGATTATGAAAAAATCTAGTTAATTTTCAAGTCCCATAAACAGAGTATAAGTTGGCTGGGCCGAAATCCAGGACTTCTAACACCTTCTCTAGTGTACTTTTCATCACACCCAGTAGAACCCCATTCTGTGAACTCAAAATTCTAAGCACATTTGCCTTGAACACTGAATCACAGCCTCCTACTGGTACATGTGTATATGGGTGTATGTTAATAAATAAAAGATACTTCTTTAAAACGTCCAAGCTATTGTCATTGTCCAAATTGGAGGACTGAGCAGAACTTCTCTTCTCCTGACAATCATGCACCACTTCACTCTGAAATGAAAATAAAAGTGAAATTAGCATCTATGTAGATATAGCTCTTCTTCATGGAAATCTAGCTCCAATTAAGTTTTCTTCTTTCTATATTCTAATAGTATAGATAAACTGAAAAGTAACAATGAGTATGATTTTTTCAGAAATAATTTTGATACGTACTAGTTAAAAAAATGATTTTAGTTGCCTAAGAGGACAGATTTAAGATACTCATTACAATTTACTTTATATGTTAAATAATGTTTCATTTCTTTGGCACTTCGGGGAAATGAGGTTAATTCATAAAAAGCCGATTGTCCTGGGACTTTCCTGGTGGTCCAGTGGTTAGGACTCTGCACTTCCACTGCAGGGATCAAGGTTTGATTGGGGGGAACTAAGATCCCAAATGTCGTGGGGCATGGCCCCCCCAAAAAAAGTTGATTGTCCAGATAACTAAAGTTTATTCACTGAAGAACCAACATGGCTTTTTAACCTTACTGATTTTTGATGGAAACTTGGATAGCAAATAATACATGAATCCTTGCATTCTTTAACCAAGGACATACAATATCACTGACCCTTTTCCCAATCATTCAGTGGCATCATCTTGAACATAAATGATATGATAAAATCTAATGACACACTTCAGGGCCAACAAGATGTGCAGAACTGTCTACTGTGTCCTGAAAATGGCTGTGACCTGTTCATCTTTCTCTGCTCTCTGCCACATGTCAGTGACCTCCCTGACCCTAAACCACTGCCTTATTTTGCAGACTCCACAGGACTTGGACTGCCCTATGGAGTCAACTGCATGAGATCTGTGACGGTTATTTGCTCTTCGGAAGCATGTTCCAGGTATCCCGGCTGTACCAGACAGCTGAGCTTGTAAAAAGCCTAACCTCCAAGTAAATGTAGCGTTACTTCATAACAACTACAATTGAAAATGAAGTACAGGATCTATCAGCTGAGAAGTATCTCCACACAATATGACCTACTTATTACCGATACACGTGGAAAGGAACAAACATTCATTGACTGCTTTCTATATGTTGAGCAAGCACTGTCCTAGGTGCTTAACACACATCATCATATCTAATCTGCCCAGCAATTTAGCAAGCGATGGCACACTGATCCCCATCCCCATCTCACAGGTGGCAAAAGTGAGGCTCAGAGAGGTTTAGCAAGAGGGCCAAGGTCACCTAGTAAGTGATGAAAGACAGTCAAGCCCATGGTCAGCCACCATTAGTATGCTCCCTCTCTAAAAGTGTGCTTTGATTTCTGTCTGCTCAATGTACCAAGTGTTATCATCATTTCAAATACTATAATTAAGACTGAAAATACTGCATGTTCCACTTCTCAGATAGGTGTATGCCATTACTCCTAACAGGTTTCTGAAATACAAGGCTGGAAAGTTTCGAACCATCAATTTTTTTGTTTGTTTTTATTTTTTAATTTTTTATAAAGAGCTGTTTTCTTTTCTTTAAATTTTAACTAATTAATTTATTTTTTAGCAGCATTGGGTGTTTGTTGCTGTGCACAGGCTTTCTCTAGTTGCGGTTAGCGGGGGCTACTCTGCGTTGCCGTGCTCGGAATTCTCATTGTGGTGGCTTCTCTTGTTGCGTAGCACAGGCTCTAGGTGCATGGGCTTTCCGCAGTTGTGGCACGGGGACTCAGTAGTTGCAGCACACGGGCTCTAGAGCTCAAGCTCAGTGGTTGTGGTGCATGGGCTTAGTTGCTCCACGGCATGTGGGATCTTCCTGGACCAGGGATCGAACCCGTGTCCCCTGTATTGGCAGGTGGATTCTTAACCACTGTGCCACCAGGGAAGTCCCTGTTTGTTTAAGACTTTGTTTTTTGGTTGTGCCAGGTCTTAGTTGCGGCAGGTGGGCTCCTTAGTTGTGGCATGCTCACTCTTAGTTGCGGCATGCGTGTAGGATCTAGTTCCCTGACCAGGGATTGAACTGGGGCCCCCTGCATTGGGAGCACGGAGTCCTAACCACTGAACCACCAGGGAAGTCCCAAACCATCAACTTTTAAATGCCTAAGGATTGTGCAAATTGACTTGAATTGGAAGAATATATGCATTTTGGAACTGGGTTGACCAGCTAGAAATCTCACCAAGGAAATGTACAGAGCCACAGTCTATTTTTTCTCCTGGGGATACGCAAAGGAATAAATTACACATAGCGAAACATTAAGGTGGCCACGACTTGAAACTAGAACTAAAAGACATGGAAGGCTATGGAATTTGGCATTCAGCCTGTTTCCTTCTTGAAACCAGAAGTTGTGGTTGTAGAACATAATAACTAGGCATGGCATGTCAATATAGGCTATTCACTAGCCACTCATAATTGTATAAAACACTTAGGACATTGCCATATACCACACAATATTCAAAGTACTTTACAAATACTACAGTATTTTATCTTTATACTAACTCCCTAATGAGAGTGTTCTATTATTATCCCCATTTTATAGATAAAGAAACTGGGTTACAGAGAACTTATCCAAGGTTATACAACCAGTAAGTGATGGAGCTGGGATTAAAAGCCAGGCAGTCTAGCTTGACAATCTATATAAACATGTATCCTGCCTCTTGGAGATATGTTCTTGTCCTTATTTACCATCAAGAACACACAAAGAGAACATAGGGTGCTGCAGTTACGAGGAGGCTACTCTCTGCAGCTACCAGAATATCATGGATAACTGAGAAGGAATTTTGAATCTATCAAAAAATGATTAGATGTCTTTTTTGAGCCCAGTGGATGGTCCATTAGAACCTGTCCTTTGTCCATGCTTCATACTTGCAGAACTGGAATCACTTATGAAAGAAATCTCCTTTTGTAAAAAGGTGCAACACTTATTTAGGTGAATTGAGGTGGGGGTGGAAATAAGCTGGAACTTAGATGTTCTACAGCAATTATTCTGAATTTGAGCCAAGACTTGAGAAACTGCTCATATATCCGGGGCTCTGCCAGTACTGCAATTAGACACAATGCAGCAGCAGCTTTTTCTTTTAGAGGAAATAGGCTTTCAGATGCACAATATTGGTTTAGTGAATGAAAAATATGGTTTTAGCTCCTATTCCGATTCTGCAACTACAGCAATAAGGCCAATTTTAAATGAATTACTGATATTTACTTTTATGTTGCTCTGATTTTGTCTCCAAGTCTTCTTCCCTGGTAGAGAAATATGAAAGAAGAATTTCAAATGAGAATTAAAATCAACACTTTTCATAAAAACACGTGCATGTATGTTAGAGAGATATTTATGCTCCAACATGTTCATATAAATATTAGTATTTTAAAATCACAGTATACCTAACAGACAACTGGTTACACTTATCTATATGATTTCAACTTCTTATAGAGCGTGATTTTGCTATATATTCACCCAGTCTCCCATTCCTTGAGCATTCTCTGGGTTGCCAAGCAAGCACGAAGCTTGGTGTTAGTACCCATGATTATTTGCAGATTTAGTGTTCATTCTGACACATAAGCATTTATTTAGATCATAGCTCCCTGATAAATCAAAAAGAGTTTTAGAAAACAATCTCAATTTAACTAATAATTATAGCAGCTAACATTCATTTGGCACTTACTACATGCCGGGCACTATTCCAAGCCCTACACGACATTTTGTTTTTTAACTCTCAAATTGACCCTAAGAGATAAATACTACTTCTATCCCCATTTTATAGGTAAGTAACTAAGCTTAATATCTTGTCCAAGAAGCAGAAGTGGTACCCAAATCTGTGTTTCTAACCACTATATAAAACAACATTTCTGGACTTCTCTGGCGGTCCAGTGGTTAAGACTGCGCTTCCACTGCAGGGGGCGCGGGTTCCATCCCTAGTAGGGGAAATTCCTCATGCCATGAGGTGTGGCCAAAAAACAAAATTTCTGAAGCACATTAAAATGCTAAAAGAAAACCAAAATAAAATGAAAAACAACTTTATCAAAATTCCAAGCTTTCATCTTTCTGTTCTTCCTGTGTAATTTTTTTTTCTTTCTGCTTAATATTTCTGTTCTGTTCACAAAGAGTGAGTCCCTATATTATTAAGCAAGGAGTCCAGATAGTCCTCCACAGCCCAGAGTGTGGTCCAGTCAAAGACTAGGCCGTTTAAGCTCCTAATTCTCAGTGCTGCTGAAAAAGGTGCCACCCACACAAGCATCTCTTCTCGCCACGGAAGGAGCAGACTTTTTGTCCTTTCCTCCTCAGCAGGAAACATTGCAAGGCCCACTCAAGGGAAAGACTCTACTGTTAAGTTCTCTAAATCCTATCCTTCACTTTCATTTACTTAAAAATATATTCTACATAGGAATTTTTACCTTTACATAATATATATGGAAATGGATAAACACAAATTAGACTTAGTTGCAATTAACATATAAAATCAATTTCTAAATAAATACTGATGTCCATTACTTTAAAGAAACTTGGTATACAGAAATCCAAAGTTCCTTATAAAGGAAACTTAGGGAGGTTTACTTATTAGCTTTAGTAATTAATTCTTTGCAAATACATTAAGAGATGAAAAAGGAATATATACACAACTTATGAGGAATGCATCTTTTTCTGAAAAGCAAGGTAGATGTATTCATTCTTTTAACAATGTGGCTATATATATACATAGATATAAAATTCTTGAGCACCTATACTCTCTGTTAAGCTCCGTGTCTGGTGCTGGGTATACAAACATGAACTGCACACAATCCCTGCTCTTACAGAGCTTACAGTCTAGCAAGAGAGACAGGAAACAGGCAAGAAATGAAGAGGGGCTTGTTATTCCATAGCATGAACACCTGACTGAACTGGGTGCAGGGGAGGAGGAGAGGCAGGAAGGAAACGCTTACCTGAAGGAAGCGGCCTAGAGATAGGAAATCTGATGGCAGAGTAGGAGAGAACAGTAGGTGTAAAGTCCAAAAGGCAAGACAACTAGGGGCATTTAAGAAGGGAAAGTGGGAAACAGGGAGACTGATGTAGTTGCCAAGGCAACAGATGGTTGTTAGCTTGGATTCCGGAAGTGGCAGTGAGGGCTAGCAGGGTGGATGGAAAGAAGTGGATTTTTTGGACTGATTAAAGGTGGCACATGAGTGAGAAAGGGGAGCAGAAGAAATGGCATCTTTTGGGGTACGCTGAAACTTGAGTTGCGGATAGGAAATTCAAGGACGCAAATTGGAAACGCAGACTCTGAAGCTTAGGAAAAAGATCTAGACTAGAGCTACAGATTTAGGAGCTCAAAACCACATTTTACCGCTCGAACACAATGGTCTTCCATAACTTCCCTCTGTACTGAAATGTAAATTCAGGGAATGTTTATTACATCTTGCTAGGTGCCAGGCACTGTGCTAGATACAAGATTCAATTTGATACAAATTAATAGAAATAAACAAACAAAAACAACAAAAAAACAGTTTGACTTATGAAAAATTAACACATGTTTTTATTTGACCAAATCTTATATATTTGGCTTAGCAATTAAAAGCCTTAAAGAATTATTTGGAACTGATTGCTAGAATCCCCACTACTCACAGACCGATTAGGTAAAATGAACAGTGTTTGTAGCATAAATAATGCTCAGATTTAATTTGGAAACCATGATGGATAACAGATAAAGTCATTTATCCATCCATGTCATTTATTCAGTAAGCTGCCTTCTTCCTCATAAATATATTAGGCAGTTCTAAACCGAGGCAAATCCAAGCTACTCCCCAAAAATAGTTTCATTGTGGGTGACACAGAGTGTCTAAAATGAAAGCAAGCTTGATCTATTTTAACATGGCCAATTGTTTTCCTTGTTTTCTTCTTATGAGTGGTCATTTGATGAAAGAGAATAATCTACTTTTTATATAGTAATTTTCCAAGGTAAGTTTAATACTGAGAGAATAGTGGATGGTTATTACAAAAACAAGGAGAAAGTTAATCTTAGGCAAAATGCAAGAATGAATTGCTGCTGGTTTTAGATGCCAAACTGGTTTTTCACATGTACACAAACTCAGAAAATGCACTGACGAAAAGTAATAAAGATGGGTACCTTTTGAAAAAAGTTTACATGCTTGAAAGAAAGAGTATCCAACTCCCACTGCAGAAAGAAAGTGTAATGCCATTAAATAAGAATATCGGAAAGAAAAAAGAATGAAACAACACAAAACAAAATGTACTTTT
Organism: Hippopotamus amphibius kiboko; assembly: GCF_030028045.1. Lineage (NCBI taxonomy): Eukaryota > Metazoa > Chordata > Mammalia > Artiodactyla > Hippopotamidae > Hippopotamus > Hippopotamus amphibius. The sequence goes on along the minus strand of NC_080203.1, from coordinate 14,464,032 downwards.
AGTGACTAAGGCTTTGTGGGGGTCTTGGGCAGTCTTTTTTCAGAGTCCTGTTCCTCAACCCCAGGCATCCTGCTTTCGCAACTCCTTCAGAGGAGTTGAGCTTTTAGAGTACCATAATGCAAGAGGCCTTAATCATGAGGGAAGGAACAGTCTAGTTAACTGAGGTTTTTTTTAATATTCTAGAATTTTTTTTCACTATGTCTTCACAGCAACACTTTAAAATCAGTAGGTATTATTGCTCCTATTTTACAGACAAGGAAACCAAGGCAAAACCAACAAAAGAGGTTAAGCGGACTGCCCAAGGTCACAGAACCCATGAATGGAGCCAGAAATGTAACTGAGCTCTGTCTTCTGCTTAAGAATATCAACCTATTCTGCTTTTATTCTCATAGCTGTTGGTTTTCACCCCCTATTGTTTTTTTGTTCTTTTTCTTCTTTTTTCCCAGTATCTTCTCAGCATTATTTACTTATGGCATTGTCTATGGTTTTACTAGTGAGTGTATTTTTATATTTAATAACTATTAACTATATAACTTTTATCATCTTAGCCTAGTTACTTGCTTTCATCACCTTGTTTTAATCTGATCCATGCTGGGGTTGAGCTGGATTTTTATATTCATTATGCCTGGCTCAGGCTTTCCCTGATTTTCAAAGCAGTTCCCAAACGTTAATGAAGTCTCTGATTCTCTCACATCAGAGACTGAATTTAGTCCCATGCTCACCCACTTAACTAACTTAGGAGCCCAAAGGCCAAATTTCTTTCCCCTAAGAGGCCCCACAGGCAGCTCAAGAAAAACCTTGGGGTAATAGTCATCTTATTTCCAGAGTAGCTCAACACCACAGTGAGGATAATTATCCTATCCCATAGAACGGAGAAAATAGAAATGGATATTACATGTTTAAAACTAGTCTACAAAGATTAAAACGAGTAATTGAACTTTGCAACAGTTAATTACCACTGATATTATTCGATTTACCTGTACCTATTTAGCAAAGGCAATTCATTTGATTATCTAAGCCATTCACTTACCAGAAGCTTATAAGAACCAAGTAATAGTTTATCCCAATAAGTGGTGAATGCATGCGTGTATATACCAGTTTCATATGCTTTCCTCCACCTGCTGAAGAAAAGGGTGAGTTTGATGCTAGTATAATGTTCATATTCATTGGAAGACTGGGCAATTCAGTCCAGCTTTTCATCATCCTGTACTAACTATATTACTACTATGTTTCATTATTGTACCATAATCTCTGTCATGACTCCTGCCTTGTGCAATATAATTTGCACATGACCAACGATGCTTAAATACAATTTCAGTTTCTCGGGATTGAAGAATGAGTTCAGTATTTACAGCAAGAGTAACAAAGTACACAATAGCAGCAAAAGAAGAGATAGAAAAGGGGAACGTGAGATACTCTACCTTGTTTAGATGAAAAAAATGGTGCTCTAGGTCTGATCAAACCGTCAGAAGGAGGTACTACAAATGGAATTGGCCTCACGCGCTTATCTGTCTGGTTTCTGAAACCGGCTTGTTGGTTCTCAAATATACTTCGGATGTTTTCAAGCTTGAGTTGTATGGTCTGCATTTGAACCTGCAGGTTGTGTAAGAATTCTGTGAAATATTTTCTGAAATGGGGGTCACTACAAATCCTATTACATTTCTCAGACTCAGATGAAAAATTAATTTAGAGTCTTAGAAGAAATTTAAGAAGGTAATGGGAAACAGATTAATGTATTATTTCACCTGGTTATAAAACCAGAAGGTCTCAACCAAAACAACTTGAAGAAGAAATGTATCAAGCAGTCATGCATAAAGTCACTGCATAAGGTGATTTACCCTTCATTGGCTGAAAGGGGATAAACTCCTGAAAAGAAGGCGTGTTTAGCATGACAAAGCCACCAAGTTAAGCGCTGACACAGTAGTTTGTTATATTTTAGCCTGTAGGACATTCTACAGTTCACCATGTTGTAAAAGGCTCCTCAGAGCCACTGATGGATAATATACCCTTCTGGTCCTCCCATATGATTTGAGGCAGCTACAGTTAGGCTTCGCTGCTTCTAGAGAGTCACTTGGCTATCGCCACGGCCATGTTGCTGATCTTCTGGGGCATTCCCCTAAGATCTGCAGCTAAGCATGGATTTAAGTATTGCTCCAAACTTAAGAGTCAATGAGACATTTTAGCAGCAAATAGCATCACAAATGCTCTTATCTACAATGTGGAGGGAGGGCTTCGTGGCAGCTGCCACGGTGTGGTGCTGAACTAACCTGCAGCTCTCTACCCTGCCCACACCAGCCTCTACTACTCCCCCTTCCCCAAGAAGACCCAGATCCTTCCTTTATCACTTCATCCTCAAACTGAGTAGGAAAGCCAGATCTGTGTCCACAGAGCATCTGCTGGTGGTCACTGCAGCACAAAGGAAGGACATTTGGGATAGAGTGCTCTTGATATGGGCCTAATATTCTAGTACAGCTTTGGGCCTTTCTCCAAGTACACACAAGAAAATGTATGTGAGAACTGCTAGTATGTGAAAAGAGATTAAAAATAATGCAGTCATGGGACTTCCCTGGCAGTCCACTGGTTAAGACTCCATGCTTCCAATGCAGGGGGCACGGGTTCGATCCCTGATCAGGGAACTAAGATCCCGCGTGCCCCACGGTGCAGTCCCAATAAACAAACAAACAAACAAACAAACAAAATTTAAAATAATGCAGTCAGAGCTCAAAAAGGAAATCAGTCTTCATTATAAGGCAAATATAAGCCTTTGGATTCTCTGATGCCTAACAGTGGCTCTGATATAGACCCTCATCCTTAACAGAACTGTGTAATTGCAATGTGATATAAAGTTACCCATGAAGCAATAAAACTCTTATCAACACCACTGTAATTACAGTTTTTAAAAATTTGTTTATTTGCCCAAAAAAGCCTCTTACCTTGAGCTCAGGAGATAAAATCACATCAAATTCATACTGTAGGCTTTCAGGATCGTAATTTATAAAGGGTACAGCCATTTCAAGAAAATTTTCGATGTCTTGGAGGGCTTTCTGAGCATCTTCTTTAGACTGAAACTTATCTACTTCTTGATTAGCCAGAAGGCACTCTCCTTCATCACAGCACTGGCGAGCCTGGTGAGCAAATCACACACATGTACAAACCATGAATGAATAAAGAAGAAATATGTTTGTCCCTTAGGAGAGTGCATATCAGCCCTGGCTTCTGTGAATCAGAGTTGTTTTCAGAGCTGTTTGAAAAAATAAGATATCTGCGTTCTACCCCCAGAAATTCTGATTCAGTAGCTCTGGGCTGTAAGCCAGGCATTTATATTTTTACAGCACTCCACAGATATTTCTCTTTTTTTTGTTGTTATTGAAGTATAGTTGATTTACAATGTTGTGTTAGTTTCTGGTGTACAGCAAAGTGACTCAGTTATATACATAAATATATATATACACACACATTCTTTTTTATATTCTTTTCCATGATGGTTTGTCACAGGATAGTGAATAGAGTTCCCTGTGCTCTATAGCAGGACCTTGTTGTTTATCCATCCCATATATACTAGTTTGCCTCTGCTAATCCCAAACTCTCTATCCATCCCTCCCCTACCCCCTCCACCCCCTTGGCAACCACAAGTCTCTTCTCTATGTCTCCGCAGGTATTTCTGAGACACAGTCAAGGCTGGGAAGCACTGCACTCATTTCCTAATGAGGAATTCATTCTGCAGCAGGAGTCTGACCATTCTCTCAACACCAGCACTTCAGCTACACGCTATTTTCCCCAAATCAATAACTGAAATATGAAACTCCTCGTAAAATATCAAGTGTAATATAAATGCGTAATGATTGCCGAGGACAAGGATAAAAGTTTCCTTACCAGAGAAGGAGATGTACAGATTAGAATGCTCATGTTCAGATCCGATGCCTATAAGTGATATCCCTATTTTACATTCCACTGCCACGATCACAACTTCTCTTCACCAGCTAATCATCAAACGGCTCACACCCACAAGACATGGAGGAATAATTTCCAATCACTGTTTAATTTGTTATTGCTATAACTATGAAATGTGGAATGAGTGTCAGGCTTTAGCAAAATGCCCCCAGAGCTTTTTAAAGTGCTGTTATTGCAAACTATCGCCAGAGCAGAAGCTTCAGAGATGGACCCAAAATAGAGAGGAAGCCACTGCCACCGCCATGTCAATATTCAGAACAGAGGCCAAAGTTCGGACAATACTGGACCTGCTCGGAATACCGCAAAGTAGATGGATTAAATAAGCATAATCAAACTCAGTCCTTCAGACTTCTTACAAATTTAATTGCAAAGCTATACCAGACCCTCACCCTGTGGCCTCTGAAAAGGACCCAAGGAGAAAAAATGTATCTTCTCTTTCAGAAAGGCACCGTGTCCCATGACGCTACCTGCTGTAGGAGTTTATGCATTTTAAAGGTCCTGCTGAGCTGTATCCGTTTGGTTTTGATCTCGTTCACCAAAATGTCAGAAAGGTAGCGGAGTTCACTGCACCTCTGGCAGATCAAATCCAGGGCGTAATGGTGACTTGCTGCGAGCCTATGTCCATGTATTATCACGAACCGGGCCTTTGCTAACAGGTCCTGATTTTAAGAAAGAGGGGAAACAAGAACTGCATGATCTCTGTCCGAATAGAGGAGGGGAAAAGAACGTACTTAAGAAGCAAATTGGTTGAGCCAGAGACAGATATTGCCAAATATACAGTTTGATGTCATACTTCTGCCGGCTGCAAAAAAACCCTCGTTACAGTCATTAGGTATGGAGGTCATGTCATCAGAAGCTCACGCACTTCTGGTCACAGAAACAGAAAATTACCCAGCCCACTCAGAATGCGGATGAGATTTGTTTCTCCTGGTATGTACAGATTTAGAACAGAACCGCATATATCAAATGAGGTACCCACCAGCCAAGTGAAAGCTAAGGGATTTCGTATCACCTCAGTCTTGGAAATCCTGTTAGATCTAGTCAGCATCTACTTGAGTACTTTACGCACCTGAAGTGACCATCACAGGGTTTCCCTGTCAAAAGGGATCTCAGCTGCCTGGTCCCCACTCTTATCAACTACTGACCGCCCCCACCCACCGCCCGGTATAGTGACCGAAACAGGAAACTTACCATCCTGACCATTTTGAAGTGTACAGTTCAGTAGTATGAAGTGTACTCACAGTGTTTTGCAAGATGAAAAAGTTCTGGAGATCTGTTACACAACAACATGAATACCCTCAATACTACTGAACTGTACACTTCAAAATGATTAAGATGGTAAATTCTATGTTGTGTGTCTTTGACCACAATTAAAACTAAAAATTATTCAAAACAAAACAAAATGAAAACAAACCAAACCAAACCAAACAAAAAGTTCAAAGCTCCCTCGTTTGCAAGCCAGTCTGCCTTCTCTTTCTCCTACACCATAAAGATTTATGAGTTGCCCCATGATCACAAAGATCTACAAGCACAATTTCCGAACTGGGCAGCACAACTGCTGCCCCTCCATTTTGGTTTTTAGATGCTTGTGGCACACCCATAAATCTATTTGTTTGCTGAGAACACACCTTAAAAACAACAGCCTTGCTCTCACATACAAGACAGGAGCGCAAAGCTAGAATGTGTTCAGTATTAAAGCCATGAGTTCAAGCTTGAAGACCAGCAGAATAAATGACAGCTGGCTCTTGTGGGTACTTACTATACATCCATGTATCCCAGGTACTGTGCCTAGTGTTTTATCTACAGCATCTAAATAAGTCCTCACAATCACTTTGCAAAGTAGGTCATTACACCCCCAATGTATAGATGAGGACACTGAGGCTTACAAAATTAGAAAACTTAATTTACCAAGGCCACACGGCTGGTAAGGCTAAGTAGATCTATCTGTATGAATCCATGTTTGGTTCAATAGCATATATCAAATGATGGTTTTTTTAAGGAATTATGTTCTTATATGTTTCCATCATTTTCAAATACCAAATAGCATTCTTGACAGACATTTTTCTAGCCTCTTCAAACTGATTTATGCTCTATTGGTGGGCCTGAAACAGTTACAACTACATAACATATCTGCAGGGTTGACTCAGGCCCACATTGAACAGAATAGAGCATAGACCAATATTATTGAACCAATTATACAGATTGTTGCTATGAGAGATTAATCATAATATGGGTTTATATTACTTAAAAAGCATCAAAATGTAACTATTATACTCCACAAATATAGAGAACATCTAGAATGTAATCTTACCTGAGAATTTTCATCTAAGTTTTCCAATTTTTTAATTTTTTGTTTTACTTGAGCTATATTCCCTGTTACATCTGCCAACTCTGCTTGTTGGTTTAATAGAAGTTCAACTTCACTCACAAGCTAAAAATAGGGGGGAGAAAAAGTCTTAAAAGCATATAAATTATTAAGCATTTTCCCTTAATAATCAAGTTTTGTAGTAAATGCTATTAATTAAGAACATCAATATGGAAAAATCGCACATATGGAAAATGTCTTCAGTTATTTTATTCACAGAAATCAATATAATCTGTTAAAATTTAACCTGCTAGACATTAGTGTGTACTGATGATTTATAAAAGATTACTATGTACATGTAAGGGCATGTGTAGGTGGACAGGTATGGAAGTATATATACGTGTATATACATGCATCTATATTCCCTAGCTCTATGGTGAATGGATCTAGAAACAAAGACCCTTCAGTAGCAATGAGCACACCTAGCAGCCAGATCTTGGTCTTTTTTTTTTTTTTCATTGAAAATAGGAATGTCACTTTTATTGACAAGATAGGGCCACAATGGGCAGCTTCAGAGAACACAAATAAGACAGCCCTAAGACAAGAGTGTAAAATTGCAGTAGTCAGGTTAGTACTCTTCACCCTCATCCTCTCCCTCAGCACTATCGGCTCCAACCTCCTCATAATCCTTCTCAAGGGCAGCCATGTCCTCACGGGCCTCAGAAAACTCTCCTTCCTCCATGCCCTCACCCACGTACCAGTGAACAAAGGCCTGCTTGGCGTACATCAGGTCAAACTTGTGGTCCAGGCGAGCCCAGGCCTCAGCGATGGCTGTGGTGTTGCTCAGCGTGCACACAGCTCGCTGTACTTTGGCCAGGTCTCCACCAGGGACCACGGTGGGAGGCTGGTAGTTGATGTCAACTTTGAAGCCAGTGGGGCACCAGTCCACAAACTGGATGCTGCGCTTGGTCTTGATGGTGGCAATGGCAGCACTGACATCTTTGGGAACCACGTCACCACGGTACAACAGGCAGCAGGCCATGTATTTACCGTGGCGAGGGTCGCATTTCACCATCTGGTTGGCTGGCTCAAAGCAAGCATTGGTGATCTCTGCTACAGTAAGCTGTTCATGGTAGGCTTTCTCAGCAGAGATGACAGGGGCATATGTGGCCAGAGGGAAGTGGATGCGGGGATAGGGCACCAGGTTGGTCTGGAATTCTGTCAGATCGACATTCAGGGCTCCATCAAATCTCAGGGAAGCAGTGATGGAGGACACAGTCTGGCTCATGAGGCAGTTAAGATTCATGTAGGTTGGGCGCTCAATATCGAGGTTTCTACAACAGATGTCATAGATGGCCTCATTGTCTACCATGAAGGCACAATCAGAGTGCTCCAGGGTGGTGTGGGTGGTGAGGATGGAGTTGTAGGGCTCAACGACAGCTGTGGAAACCTGAGGGGCTGGGTAAATGGAGAACTCCAGCTTGGACTTCTTGCCATAATCGACAGAGAGACGTTTCATCAGCAGGGAGGTGAACCCAGAACCAGTTCCCCCACCAAAGCTGTGGAAAACCAGGAAGCCCTGAAGACCTGTGCACTGGTCAGCCAGTTTCCGAATTCGGTCCAAGACGAGGTCAATGATCTCCTTGCCAATGGTGTAGTGACCTCGGGCATAGTTATTGGCAGCATCTTCCTTGCCTGTGATGAGCTGCTCAGGGTGGAAGAGCTGGCGGTAGGTGCCAGTGCGAACTTCATCAATGACCGTGGGTTCCAGGTCTACAAACACTGCCCTGGGCACATGCTTGCCAGCGCCTGTCTCACTGAAGAAGGTGTTGAAGGAGTCATCTCCTCCCCCAATGGTCTTGTCACTTGGCATCTGGCCATTGGGCTGGATGCCGTGTTCTAGGCAGTAGAGCTCCCAGCAGGCATTGCCAATCTGGACACCAGCCTGGCCAACGTGGATGGAGATGCACTCGCGCATGACTGAGACGTGTAGGGTTCCGTGGGGCTGGAGGAGGCGAGGGGATGGCCACGAAGACCTCCCACTGACAGACTACCAAGGAGTCCGGAGGAGTAGTAGTCCAGATCTTGGTCTTTAATATCATTTCCCAGAAAAAGAAACCGAGGCTTCACAGGAAATTGGCTGGTTTCAGGGCTGAGGCAGAGCAGGAATAAGATGAACTTGCAGGACTTCCCTGGTGGTGCAGTGGTTAAGAATCCGCCTCCAATGTAGGGAACATGGGTTCGAACCCTGGTCCACAAAGATTCCACGTTCCTCGGAGCTACTAAACCCATATGCCACAACTACTGAGCCCACGTGCTGCAACTACTGAAGCCCGTGCACCTAGAGCCCATGCTCCGAACAAGAGAAGCCACCAGAGTGAGGAGCCCCCACACCACAATGAAGAGTAGCCCCCGCTTGCCACAACTAGAGAACGCCTGCACACAGCAACAAAGACCCAATGCCACAAAAAAAAAAAAGAGAGAGAGAGATGAGCTTGGAACATCTCTTTATGTCAGAAAGTAAAGAAGTGATCAAAATGTTTGGACATGTCACAAGGACACAGCAACCAGGTGGAAACAACAAAACAGTTACGAACAGTAATGAATTAAAAACTAGGAAGCCATGAGCCCAATAAGTAGATAAATACCAAACAGCATTCTTGATAGACATTTTTATAGCTTCTTCAAAATGATTTGTACTCTTGTTCTTATTGCTGGGCCTGGAACAGTTACAACTCTGTGACATATCTACATGGAAAAATCAGCACTTCACAACCATCACAGCAAAGACTGGTTGAAGCAAGAATCATCAATTGATGCTAAACCAATGGGGAATTTCTGGTGAAGAGCAAGACATTTGCACGGCCTTAAATTTTCTCCCCACATACTGCCTACTAGTTGCAAGAGGGAAGAAAGTAACTAAAATGTGGAGAAATTCAACAACACCCTGACAGGGTGATCAAAACCCCTACCAACAATGGAGGCAGATGAACCTCATCTACCTGCAGATGTGATACCCTCTGAAGGACACATCACCTATGCAGTATCCTCGCTGGTCATATGCAGATTAATCTAATCATGAAACAATGTCAGACAACCCTAAAATGGTGAATATTTTATTTTAAGAACGACTGTATTTTTCCAAAATGTCAGTGTCATAAAAGACAAAGAAAGGCTATGGAAATGTTATCGATTAAAGGAGACTGAAGACACATGACAACTTAATGCAATACCCAACCTGCTAGACTGGATCCTGAGCTGAGGGGGGCGAAATGCTATAAAGGACATAATTGAGTCAATTGACAAAATTGCAATACTGATGGCAGAAAAGTATTGCATGACTCTTAAATGTACAAAATTTGATCACTGTACTGTGATGGTGCAGGAAAATGTTCCTATTCTGTATGCTCAAGAGTATCTCAAGGTTGAGAATATTCCATTTTTTCTTATAAGTTTGAATTGCCAAATAAACTTTTATTTAAATTCCTAAATATCCAGAACCTATCTGCATATCACCATGAGAGACAGATTGTGTCAGTGAGATTACAATCCAAGACAAACAGCAGCAATACTGATCAGAGGCAACAATGACTTCACGAAACAGAGTATAACCGCAGGGCAAGAATGTAACCTGGAGGCAACTTAACATGCAAGTAAAGGCACAATGGGTCTGTTCAGGAAAAGTGTTCTTTTTGCCTGTGTTTGGTTGGGGAGGAGGGACAGACACAAATATCTGGAAGGCCCAAGAGCAATGTGACCTATTCTTTCTTTAAGAAATGTTTCACAGAGAACATGGCACTTCAAAATCTGAATCACCGGAAGGAAAAGGCTGGTAGTAACTGAGCCCTGGGTCCAGAATGCAGTGCCCCTCCCCCAACTGACTCCGCTAGAACAAATGGAATACCAGGCAAGTCAGCCAGTCATGGGTAGAAAGAAGCTCACCACGTGCAAGAGAGAGAAGTGAGTTTTCCTTGGATCCCTGGGAAAATACTATAACAGAGACCAGGAGAAGCTTTGATGTTGATTATAAAAGAAAAGAAGAAGATAAATCTATGTCTCTTGACCACACAGGATGGATTTTTCAGAAGGATGGAACTAGAATATATTTATAACCTTTTAAATGACGTATCATTAAAAACAATTTAATTTCATCCTTCAGGCTTTTCATAGAAAATAAATTGCGGGATCAGAAAAAAATGTTTTGTTAGATCATATTAAATATGGTCAGCATGGATATATGGTATTTTAAAAATCGTGAAGGAAGTTGGTATGATTTCCTTGGAAAGTTATCCCATTGTCTGGACGCATTTTATATCTAAAATAAATTTGAATATCAAACATCAGTGTAGATAGCCGCTATAGCCACTATGTCCCTGTCATCTATGTTAGCACTTAAGTGCTTTCTCATAAGAAATGAGGTTAAGCCCGAGAAGTAGAAGTCTTGGCATTTTTGTAGCTGTTTTCTTCATTCTAAGTCAAGGTTGACTCACACTTGCCTCCTTTTCACCTGTCTGTGGGTATAAACGGGCATGTGTTTCTGAAGATAAGGGTGTAAGAACCTCCAGCATAATGAAAACAACTGTATCAAGGAAAGTTTTAACTGACCTCTTGAAAATCCTGCTCAAATTTCCAGAGTTGCAGATACTGCTCCATTTTTAGCTGGTGTTTTTCCCAAAATCCATCAAAAGCTATTTCCATATCATGGACTTGAGTCAGCAATCTTAACAAAGAAAAGGCATAATTAAAACAAGGATTTGTGTTGCAAGTACGTAGATAAACCTGGTCTTGACGTTAAGAATTACAGGCAAAGTCACAGACCATGATATTTGTTGCAGGTAGAGACCATCAATGTCCACAGAACCTCCTCTACGAGCAACCTAATCTCCGTGAGACACTCAGGAAGGAATTCTCACATCCCCAGAGGTCCAGGAATACTTTCACACTTAACAGGTAGCAGCGAAAATGTATTAATTCCTCTTAAGAAGTATAAAATAAGTAACTCCAAACCCAAAAGAGTATTACTCACTTATTAATAGTTTGCCAGTCACCACTAATTTGCTGATGATGTTCAAACCTCGAACTCACAGCATCCTCAGCATTAGGCACTTCCAGATTTGTTAGCAGAAGTTTTCCTTCTTTGGTTACAGCTGTAATATCCTTCTGTACAAAGGCAAAATAGGATGCATCAGCCTGCTAGGAACCTATTCTGAACGACCTGGGGAAAAGGAAGCATACAGCAACAGCATGCAGAATAGAAACAGCAGTTCTAGAATGGCCTTTGCTTTCATAACTGAAAAATCAAAGAATACCTCAGTACCACAGAATCCAAAAGCTGTGAGGATCTCCAAGAAGCCCTGCCTACTGAGATGGATTTGCAACCACTAATTTTATAAGATCTTTACAGGCAGAAGTACGCTATGCTTGGTGTGTAGCTTCCTCTCACTTGTAGAAAGTTCTAATTTAATATGGAAACAACCTCGGTGTCCAACAACAGATGAACAGATAAAGAGGATATGGTACACACACACACACACACACACACACACACACAGTGGAATACTACTCGGCCGTTAAAAAAGAATGAAATTTTGTCATTTGCAACAACATGGATGGACTTGGAGGGTATTATTCTAAGTGAAATAAGTCAGACAGAGAAAAACAAACACTGCATGACATCACTTACATGTGGAATCTAAAAAATAAAACAAGTGAATATAACAAAAAGAAACAGACTCACAGGTATAGACAACAAACTAGTGGTTACTAGCGGGGAGAGGGAGGGGAGTAGGGGTAACAGAGGGTAGAAGATGAAGAGGTACAAACTACTCTGTATAAATGAGCTACAAGGATATACTGTACAGCACATACACAGGAATATAGCCAATATTCTATAATAACTATAAATGGAGCATAACCTTTAAAAGTTGTGAATCACTATATTGCACACCTGTAGCTTATATATCAATAATATTGTACATCAACTATACCTCAATAAAAGAGAAAGTTCTAATCTATTCTATTCTATTCTGATAATATTTTAATGTACTCCCATAAAGCAGTAGTAGTGTAATAAAGACTACCACCCTAGAAAGCATACAGTTACAAGTAATATTTAATGCCTATTCAGATATAGCTAAATGTCTTTCCTACTAATCCTTAATTGTTACCAATCACTGCCAGCCATAAGTATTATGTTATTTCATGTTTGGATTAATGAATTCATCATGAAGCATGTACTTCTATTCAGAAGGTCTTAACCTTAGAAGGATCTTGATCCTTCAGGAATCTGAGAGTGATCTATGACTCCCTTCAGGAGATGCAAAGGCCCTCTGAAATTTTAAGTAAAAAATGGGGTGTACATGTATTTTTCTGTTCCATGATACACCACCAATATGAAATAAGAACATAAACATTAAGAGCTAATGTTTATGAAGTGCCAACTATGGGTCAAACACTGTTTGACAAACATCAGGTACTTACTTCATTTCATTGTCATGACATCCCTACAAGGTATGCATGTATCGTAACCACCGTGATCCACCCCATGGTACATATAAGGAAACGGAGACTCAGAGAGGGTAAGCAAATGACCTAGTCGCACAGCTTGTGAGGGACAGAGCTTTTGTTCCTTGAATAGAGTTTTGCTTTTATATGGTGATTCAAATTTTCCATTTCTCTCCTCTTCTTAATGTAAAAATGTCACCTCCACATACAGCTTGTCAGTGCCCCCAGCCTGCCTGTTACCATATGAAAGAAATGAGTTACACAGGGATGCCTGGTGCTTGTTCAGATCATGTTTAAACGTTTGGGGGAAAGTGAATCTAAAAGTACTTGGTGATTGTCTGAAATGTGACTTGGAATCCTTCACAGCACGACACTCCAGACAACCGAGGGGGAGAGTAAGATCAACTTGGCACCTATGGTCTATTGTAGAAGACATCAAGAACTAGTACTCTGGGGAAAAGGGAGCTCGTAATCAATTTAGCAATGTTTGGCTTGGTCGCAGTGCTAGTATATGGCAGAGCTGGGGCGAGAAACCAGGTCTCCTGGCTCCTCATCAAGCTCTCCTCCATTTCACATTGTACCTGTGCTGGATGTTGAAACAGAACACCTGTCTACCTCTTGATCCTCACTCTAGCTTTCCAAATGAGAGGGCCTTTGTATACGATACAGGATGCATGGGAACAAAAATGACTATCAACAGTTTGGAGGTTCCTTAACAAACTAAAAATTGAACTACCATATGATACAGTAATCCCACTACTGGGCATATACCCAGAGAAAACCATAATCCAAAAAGCAACATGTACCATAATGTTCACTGCAGTGCTATTTACAATAGCCAGGACATGGAAGCAACCTAATGCCCATCAATAGATGAATGGATAAAGAAGATGTGGCATATATATACAATGGAATATTACTCAGTCATAAAAAGGAATGAAAGTGAGTTATTTGTAGTGAGGTGGATGGACCTAGAGTAAGTCATATAAAGCCAAGTAAGCCAGAAAGAGGAAAAACAAATACTGCATGCTAACTCATAGATATGGAATCTAAAAAAATGGTACTGATGAACCCAGTGATAGGGCAAGAATAAAGATGTAGATGCAGAGAACGGACTGGAGGACATGGGGTGTGGGTGGGGGAGCGAAGGGGAAGCTGGGACGAAGTGAGAGAGTAGCATAGACATATATACACTACCAACTGTAAAATAGATAGCTAGCGGGAAGTTGCTGTATAACAAAGGGAGATCAACTCGATGATGGGTGATGCCTTAGAGGGCCAGGACAGGGAGGGTGGGAGGGAGTCGCGGGAGGGAGGGGATATGGGGATATATGTATAAATACAGCTGATTCACTTTGGTGTACCTCAAAAGCTGGTACAAGAGTGTAAAGCAATTATATTCCAATAAAGAGCTTAAAAAAAAATGACTGTCATCTCCTATTCTGGAGCATCTACAAACTATTATATTTACAAATAAATAAAATTCTCTTGCTGCTCAAGAGAATGCACCATTTAAAAAAGGGACACTTCGGGGAGAAAAAAAGATGGCGGCGAAGTAGAGGGACGTGGAATGCATCCCTCCCCACAGATGCATTGGGAATGCACCGAAGCACGCAATAATTCCCACAGAGAACCAGCTGAACACCAGCAGACGACCTCAGACACCAGAAAGGACCGCAAGGATCCGGACATAACTGGTAGGGAGATATCTACGACGGCTCAAAGAGGGTGAAGTGGCGGAGCTGTGGCAGACGGGAGGGAGTGAGAAACACACGGAGGGTCCGCATCACAGTTCAGCATTCCCGGACCAAGACGTCAATTCACAGCTGAACAGAGGGTCTGGGAGCGGGAGCGTGGGAACCGGAGGGCTGGTTCAGGGTGAGAAAAATTGTTGCCAGTAAGGTGACGGACCGAGAGGCCAGGAGGGAAGAGGTCAGCAGCGAGGAGTGCCTGCACCTGAGAGCTGCCCAGCCATGATGACGGCTGGAGGCTGCAGGCTCACGGGCGGGGGGGAGGAACCGTGGGCATAGCCTCTCTCTCTCTTTGGGCGCCTGCAACAGGCAGTGGAGAGATGCCCTGTGGGCCATCTAAGGCGCTCAGGGATAACATGTACCCTCAGGCACTCGGGCAGGGCTAGATTAAAACCCCTTGGAGCACTGGCAGCAGGGAGGCTGCCGAGAAGAAGAAAAAAAAAAAAACCCCCGAGAGAGGCCCAACTTTGAGACTTTCTGTTTACACCTGAGCTGCGGGCATCCCTCTGCAACAGGCACCTCCAAGCCCTACTGAAACAACAGTGTGCCACTGCTCACTCACTC
Source organism: Hippopotamus amphibius kiboko (assembly GCF_030028045.1). Classification (NCBI taxonomy): domain Eukaryota; kingdom Metazoa; phylum Chordata; class Mammalia; order Artiodactyla; family Hippopotamidae; genus Hippopotamus; species Hippopotamus amphibius. The sequence goes on along the minus strand of NC_080203.1, from coordinate 14,448,957 downwards.
CCAGGGGAAGGAGCCACTATTGTACCCTCTCCCTCCCCACACACCAACGCTTACAGACGAACAATAAAGGAAGCTCTGCTGGTCACAGAATAATACAAAAAAACCCAAGGCAAGTAGAAGGACACTTACAGCTGAGACTCTAAGGAAACAGAAATATTAGTATCAATTCTATTGAACTAGTCCATTCTGAGATCAGTTCTGGATTTTTTCTTTTCCCTTTGTCTTTTTTTTTTCCTTTATTAATTACAATCTTAGTCCTAAGGGAGCTACAAGTTTTATAATTTTTTTTAAATTATATTTTTTATTCTATTTTTATTTTTATTGCCTTTCTATATACTTCTATTTCTAGCTAAGTTTTTGGTAGTACTGACAATATATCTCTCATACCTTCCTTTCATCCCTATCTTTTATACATTTCTATTCCTTTCTTTTTATTTGCATATTTCCAATCACACTACGCTCTTCTGTTCCCCTGTCTTCCATCCATTTTTAGTTTCTTTTATCTTAATATACTTATAAGCAACAATATCAATCTGCTCAGACTCCTCGCTCTATTCTCCAGATCACGCACCACCTTGGTATTTAATATTAGGTTTCTGTCTTTATCTTAGTTCTTAGTACAATTGTCTAATTTCATTCTGAGAATCTCCATTCTCTCTGGTGGTACCCTAGCTCTTTTTTATATTTGATCCTAGCTTACAAAATCTCCCTGGATTAGTGTTTGTACGTGTAAGGTGTTATTTGTTTGTTTGTTTTTGCTTTTGTTTCTGTTTTGTTCTGTTTTGGTTGTCAATTTCTGTTGGGTTTCTCTTTGAATATCTGATAGCATACTGGTGTTCTTCTGTCAGGTCTTCCCAGAGCCTTATGTCCTAATGGATTCAGTAATTGTGCATCTTATATATGTATGTGTTTCCTAGACTTAGTATTTGTTTAACCCAACACTTGGACATTAGTCTGAGGCTTGGACAGTCTTCTATAAACCCTCTATCACTGGGACAAGCAACCCCAGAAGTTTGGACTACCATGAGGAAACAAAGAAACACCATGCAGGCAAAGGAGCAGGAAAAAAACCCACAAGACCAAATAAATGAGGAGGAAATAGGAAAAATGCCTGAAAAAGATTTCAGAGTAATGATAGTAAAAATGATACAAAATCTCAATAACAAAATAGAGAAAGTACAAGAAACAGTTCATAAGAACTCAGAAAAACAAACAGCAATGGATAACAAAATAACTGAAATTAAAAATACTCTAGATGCTATAACCAGCAGAATGACTGAGGCAGAAGAACGAATAAGTGAGTTGGAAGATAGAGTGGGGGAAATAGCTGCCACAGAGCAGGAAAAAGAAAAGAGAAAAAAAAGAATAGAAGACAGTCTCAGAGACCTCAGTGATAACATTAAGCATACCAACATTCGAATTATAGGCATCCCAGAAGAAGAAGAAAACAAGAAAGGGTCTGAGAAAATATTTGAAGAGGTTATAGTGGAAAACTTCCCCAACATGGGAAAGGAAATAATGAACCAAGTCCAAGAAGCACAGAGAGTCCCATACAGAATAAACCCAAGGAGAAATACACCAAGACACATATTAATCAAACTAACGACAATTCAACACAAAGAAAAAATATTAAAAGCAGCAAGAGAAAAGCAACAAACAATATATAAGGGAAAACCCATAAGGATAACAGCTGACCTTTCTACAGAAACTCTGCAGGCCAGAAGGGAATGGCAGGATATACTGAAAGTCCTGAAAGAGAGAAACCTACAGCCAAGAATACTCTACCCAGCAAGAATCTCATTCAGATTTGACGGAGAAATCAAAAGCTTTCCAGACAAGCAAAAGTGAAGAGAATTCAGCACCACCAAAACAGCCTTATAACAAGTGCTAAAGGAACTTCTCTAAGTAGGACACACAAGAAAAGGAAAACACCTACAAATACAAACCCAAAACAATTAAGAAAATGGTAATAGAAACACACATGTCAATAATCACCTTAAATGTAAATGGATTAAATGCTCCAACCAAAAGACACAGACTGGCTGAATGGATACAAAAACAAGACCCATCTATATGCTGCCTACAAGAAACCCACTTCAGACCAAGGGGTACACATAGACTGAAAGTAAAGAGATGGAAAAAGATATTCCATGCAAATGGAAGTCAAAAGAAAGCTGAAGTAGTAATACTCATATCAGACACATTAGACTTGAAAGTAAAGACTATTACAAGAGACAAGGAAGGACACTACATAATGATCAAGGGATCCATTCAAGAAGAACATATCACAATGGTAAATATCTATGCTCCCAACATAGGAGCACCTCAATACATAAGGCAAATGCTAACAGCCATAAAAGGGGACATCGACAGTAACACAATAATAGTGGGAGACTTGAACACCCCACTTACATCAATGGACAGATCATCCAAACAGAAAATAAATAAAGACACACAAGCTTTCAATGACACATTAGACCATCTCGACTTCATTGATATTTATAGGACATTCCATCCAAAAACGACAGAATACACTTTCTTCTCAAGTGCACACGGAACATTTTCCAGGATAGATCACATCTTGGGTCACAAATCAAACCTCGGCAAATTCAAGAAAATTGAAATCATATCAAGCATCTTCTCTGACCACAATGCCATGAGACTAGATATCAATTACAGGAAAAAAACTGCAAAAAATACAAACACATGGAGGCTAAACAATTCACTATTAAACAACCAAGAAATCATTAAATAAATCAAAGAGGAAATCAAAAAATATCTAGAAACAAATGACAATGAAAACACAACAACCCAAAACCTATGGGACGCAGCAAAAGCAGTTCTAAGAGGGAAGTTTATAGCAACACAGTCCTACCTTAAGAAACAAGAAAATGATCGAATAAACAACCTAACCTTACACCTAAAACAAGTAGAAAAAGAAGAACAAAGAAATCCCAAAGTGAGCAGAAAGAAAGAAATCATAAAGATCAGAGCAGAAATAAATGAAAAAGAAAGGAAGGAAGTAATAGCAAAATAAATAAAACTAAAAGCTGGTTCTTCGAGAAGATTAACATAATTGATAAACCATTAGCCAGACTCATCAAGAAAAAAAGGAAGATGCAAATCAACAGAATTAGAAATGACAAAGGAGAAGTAACAACGGACACCTCAGCAATACAAAAGATCATGAGAGACTACTACAAGCAACTATATGCCAATAAATTGGATAACCTGGAAGAAATGGATAAATTCTTAGAAAAATACAATCTTCCAAGACTGAACTAGGAAGAAATAGAAACTATGAACAGACCAATCACAAGTACAGAAATTGAGGCAGTGATTAAAAATCTCCCAACACACAAAAGCCCAGGGCCAGATGGATTCACGGGCGAATTCTATCAAACATTTCGAGAAGAGCTAACACCTATCCTTCTCAAACTCTTCCAAAATATTGCAGAAGGCGGAACACTCCCAAAGTCATTCTACGAGGCCACCATCACCCTGATACCAAAACCAGGCAAAGATGTCACAAAAAATGAAAATTACAGACCAATATCACGGATGAATATAGATGCAAAAATCCTCAACAAAATACTAGCTAACAGAATCCCACAGCACATTAAAAAAATCATACACCATGATCAAGTGGGGTTTATCCCTGGGATGCAAGGATTCTTCAATATACGCAAATCAATCAATGTGATACATCATATCAACAAATTGAAGGATAAAAACCATATGATCATCTCAATAGATGCAGAAAAAGCTTTTGACAAAGTTCAACATCCATTTATGATAAAAGCTCTCCAGAAAATGGGCACAGAAGGAAATTACCTCAACATAATAAAAGCCATATATGAGAAACCAAAAGCCAACATCATTCTAAATGGGGAAAAACTGAAAGAATTCCCTCTAAGAATAGGAACAAGACAAGGTTGTCCACTCTCACCATTATTATTCAACATAGTTTTGGAAGTTTTAGCCACAGCAATCAGAGAAGAAAAAGAAATAAAAGGAATCCAAATTGGAAAAGAAGAAGTGAAATTGTCACTCTTTGCAGATGACATATTATACATAGAAAACCCTAAAGACTCTACCAGAAAACTGCTAACACTAATTGATGAGTTTAGTAAAGTAGCAGGATACAAAATTAATGCACAGAAATCTCTTGCATTCCTATACACTAACAACGGAAGAGCAGAAAGAGAAATTAAGGAAACTCTCCCATTCACCATTGCAACCAAAAGAATAAAATACCTAGGAATAAACCTGCCTAAGGAGGCAAAAGACTTGTATGCAGAAAACTTTAAGACACTAACGAAAGAAATCAAAGACGACACAAACAGATGGAGAGATATACCATGTTCTTGGATTGGAAGAATCAACATTGTGAAAATGACTGTACTACCCAAAGCAATTTACAAATTCAGTGCAATCTCGATCAAATTACCAATGGCATTTTTCACAGAACTAGGGCAAGAAATCTTACGATTTGTATGGAAACGCAAAAGACCCCGAATAGCCAAAGCAATCTTGAGAAGGAAAAATGGAGTTGGTGGAATCAGCCTTCCTGACTTCAAACTATACTACAAGGCCACAGTGATCAAGAGAGTATGGTACTGGCACAAAAATAGAAAGGAAGATCAATGGAATAGAATAGAGAACTCAGAAGTAAGCCCAAACACATATGGGCACCTTATCTTTGACAAAGGAGGCACGAGTATACAATGGAAAAAAGACAGCCTCTTCAATAAGTGGTGCTGGGAAAATTGGACAGCAACATGTAAAAGAATGATATTAGAACACTTCCTAACACCATACACAAAAATAAACTCCAAATGGATTAAAGACCTACATGTAAGGCCAGACACTATAAAACTCCTAGAGGAAAACATAGGCAGAACACTCTATGACATACATCAAAGCAACATCCTTTTGGACCCACCTCCTAGAATCATGGAAATAAAATCAAGAATAAACAAATGGGACCTCATGAAACTTAAAAGCTTTTGCACAGTGAAAGAAACCATAAACAAGACTAAAAGGCAACCCTCAGAATGGGAAAAAATAATTGCCTATGAAACAACGGACAAAGGATTAACCTCCAAAATATACAAGCAGCTCATGCAGCTTAATACCAAAAACGCAAATAACCCAATCCACAAATGGGCAGAAGACCTAAATAGACATTTCTCCAAAGAAGACATCCAGATGGCCAACACACATATGAAAAGATGCTCAACATCACTCATCATCAGAGAAATGCAAGTCAAAGCCACAATGAGGGATCACCTCACACCAATCAGAATGGCCATCATCACAAAGTCTGGAAACCACAAAAGTTGGAGAGGGTGTGGAGAAAAGGGAACTCTCCTGCACTGTTGGTGGGACTGTAAGTTGGTACAGCCACTATGGAAAACAATTTGGAGGTTCCTTAAAAAACTACAAATAGAACTACCATATGATCCAGTAATCCCACTCCTGGGCATATACCCAAAGAAAACCATCATCCCAAAAGAAACTTGTACCATAATGTTTATTGCAGCACTATTTACAATAGCCAGGACATGAAAGCAACCTAAATGCCCATCAACAAATGAATGGATACAGAAGATGTGGCATATATATACAATGGAATATTATTCAGCTATAAAAAGGGATGAGATGGAGCTATATGTAATGAGGTGGATAGAACTACAATCTGTCATACAGAGTGAAGTAAGTCAGAAAGAGAAGGACAAATATTGTATGCTAACTCACATATACGGAATCTAAAAATGGTACTGATGAACTCAGTGACAAGAACAAGGACGCAGATACAGAGAATGGACTGGAGAACTCGAGGTATGGGAGGGGGCGGGGGGTGAAGGGGAAACTGAGACGAAGCTAGAGAGTAGCACAGACATATATATACTACCAACTGTAAAATAGTCAGTGGGAAGTTGTTGTATAACAAAGGGAGTCCAACTCGAGGATGGAAGATGCCTTAGAGGACTGGGGTGGGGAGGGTGGGGGGGACTCGAGGTGGGGGGAGTCAAGGAAGGGAGGGAATATGGGGATATGTGTATAAAAACAGATGATTGAACCTGGTGTACCCCCCCAAAAAAATAATAAAAAAAAAAGAATACACAATGGAAAAAAGACAGCCTCTTCAATAAGTGGTGCTGGGAAAATTGGACAGCTACATGTAAAAGAATGACATTAGAACACTTCCTAACACCATACACAAAAATAAACTCCAAATGGATTAAAGACCTACATGTAAGGCCAGACACTATAAAACTCCTAGAGGAAAACATAGGCAGAACACTCTATGACATACATCAAAGCAACATCCTTTTTGACCCACCTTCTACAATAATGGAAATAAAATCAAGAATAAACAAATGGGACCTCATGAAACTTAAAAGCTTTTGCACAGCAAAAGAAACCATAAACAAGACTAGAAGGCAACCCTCAGAATGGGAAAAAATAGCTGCCTACGAAACAATGGACAAAGGGTTAACCTCCAAAATATACAAGCAGCTCATGCAGCTTAATACCAAAAACGCAAATAACCCAATCCACAAATTGGCGGAAGATCTTAATAGACATTTCTCCAAAGAAGACATCCAGATGGCCAACAAATACATGAAAAGATGTTCAACATCACTAATCATCAGAGAAATGCAAGTCAAAGCCACAATGAGGGATCACCTCACACCAATCAGAATGGCCATCATCACAAAGTCTGGAAACAACAAATGTTGGAGAGGGTGTGGAGAAAAGGGAACTCTCCTGCACTGTTGGTGGGACTGTAAGTTGGTACAGCCACTATGGAAAACAGTTTGGAGGTTCCTTAAAAAACTGCAAATAGAACTACCATATGATCCAGTAATCCCACTCCTGGGCATATACCCAAAGAAAACCATAATCCCAAAAGAAACTTGTACCATCATGTTTATTGCAGCACTATTTACAATAGCCAGGACATGAAAGCAACCTAAATGCCCATCAACAAATGAATGGATAAAGAAGATGTGGCATATATATACAATGGAATATTACTCAGCTATAAAAAGGAATGAGATGGAGCTATACGTAATGAGGTGGATAGACCTAGAGTCTGTCATATAGAGTGAAGTAAGTCAGAAAGAAAAAGACAAATATTGTATGCTAACTTACATATACGGAATCTAAAAATGGTACTGATCAACTCAGTGACAAGATAAGAACAAGAACGCAGATGCAGAGAATGGACTGGAGAACTCGAGGTTTGGGGGGGCAGGGGGTGAAGGGGAAGCTGAGACGAAGTGAGAGAGTAGCACAGACATATATATACTACCAACTGTAAAATAGATAGCCAATGGAAAGTTGTTGTATAACAAAGGGAGTTCAACTTGAGGATGGATGATGCTTTAGAGGACTGGGACGGGGAGGTTGGGGGGGAGTCGAGGGAGGGAGGGAATACGGGGATATGTGTATAAAAACAGATGATTGAACTTGGTGTACCCCCAAAAAAATAATAAAGAAATAAATACAATGAAAAGAAAAAAAATAAATAAAAATAAAAAATGGACACTTCGATTCAACACATCCAGGATATCCTCCTCTTGTTAAGTATTCTTCTTCATTAATAGTGTGTTTTATAATATACAAATATCTCCTTAGTCTCCCTACCCAGCAATCTGTGTGAAATAGACACACTAAACACCTATCTATCAGAAGAAAGACCATAGGAAATTTTGGTTTGTCCCTTCTATCAGACATACCTTTAACAGGTGGTACCTTTCAGCACGAACTGCAAGAATTTCTTCTATTGCAGGGATGTCATCTGGTAGTTCTGTCTCAGCCAGTTCAGTTCCAAAGGACTGTAACATCTGAGCCATGTCTTTCACTGTGAGGGCAAAATTTTCTATCGCCTGCAAAGAGCCCATGCATGATTCTTTTAATTCCATGGAAACTGCCAGCATATCAAAACCTAGATCAGCAATTGTATTTACTTTCATTTAGGTATGACAGCAAATACATATGCTACGAACTCTCCTCCGCTAAGGAAAGTTGGCGATGCCCTTGACAATCAACTCTAACTTTGCAATCTAAGCCCCTAAGAAACTAAAGTGAGGTGAAGAGTCTTCTCAAATGTCTTTTACCTAAACTCCTCTACTTATTTCTCAAACACCAATGAAAACTCTTTATTAAAGATGCCATGTACCGAGGAATTTATTCTCTTGCAAAACTCAGCATTTTCCTTATTCCATTAAATTCTGAAACTGCAAAATTGCTTTATAATAACTTTACTTCTGAAGAGACATGAGAACATCAAAGCCACTTTATTACCATTTATGAGCAAGTATTCGCATTTCAAACAAGGCAATAGACTAAGGTGACAGAGGGACATTAGTCACAACAAGTTATTTCAGGTACTGGAGAAGATTTGAAATTGTGACCCTAAAGGCTCTGTTGCCCTAAAATGTCAAGTAAGGTTGGGTTGTTTATTCTGTTTCCAAAATCAATGACTCAGAGAAAGAAGGACAACATGTAGAGACCATACAAACCCTTTGTTTACCATGCAACTCAAGGTGTCTGCTCTTTTATTTATAGCTTTATAGGTCATTAAAGGCAAGACACTGCTTATTTTGACAATGCACTTTCATACAAATGAACAGGACTGCTGAATGAAAATAAGGATGAGGGAAATAGAACCCTGATTGAATTAAATATCATTATTTCCTTCAGAAGGGTTCCCATATCTCTGGGGTTCGGAGTAAAGATTCTTATAGGACAAATTCACACCTGTGAGGCACAGAGCCCTTGCCTATCCGTACGTTTCTAGAACAGAAGGCATCTTTGCTACAAATCTAACTGCCCCGGGGGAATCACTAGGCTGATGAGATTAATAGGATTAGTTGCATTTTTTGAGGGCGGGCCATAGGCCAGGCACAGTGCCAAACATCTGACATCCGTAATCTCATTTAATCTTCCCGATATCCCTATGAGGTAAACCCTTATTCTTCCCATTTTACAACTGGTAAACTGAGGCTGAGAGAGCTTTTATGATTTGCGCAAAGTTTTGTCACTAAATATCAGCAGTGCTAGGATTTGAACCCAAACCCTTGGTTTCTTCAAGTTACTACACGGCCGCAGGAGGGGGTGGGTAGAGTAGCATCTCCTTACTCCCTAGGCCTCTCATTCAAAGCCATCCTCAGTGACTCTGCAGCATTTCCTAGCAAAGAAAATCAAGATGTTGAAATATATGTGTTTTTGAAAAATAGCAGCCCCAGAAACCTGTTTTTCCCAAGGAGGAAAAAAAACCTCTAGAACTAGATTTCAGAGCTAACACAAACTATAGGCTCTACAGTAAGGGCAAAAGAAACATACATTTCTGAAGATGATCCATTCCCTGTGGCAGTACTGCAAGGTGCCGCCTAACTCGGGGGTTAACTGCTTGTCATCAATGTATGTCAGCAAATCACTAACTGAGCTCAGCATAACAACCTATATAAATAAGCAAGAAAGATACCGTTAACTGCCCTCCGCGGCATCCCTCCACGCAGCCATACAATGAACTTCAGCATTCATTTAGCAGAGCATTAGCTTTTATAAATGGTTCTAACAATTCTCTTCTGTACATCCCCCCACACACGAATACACTACCTCCCCTCAGGGAATAACAGTTGTCATTTACCAAACATTTCTCTGTAAAGTGAAAGTAATCTCCATAGACACCTGATTCTCTCCTATCTAAAATTTTGCACTGTCAATGGTCGACCTTCTGAAAGAATGTTAAGCCCATAACAAAGCAAAAGGGCTTTCTGCAATAAATTATAATTTATCAGGAGGGACTGATCTTTGCAAAAGTACCAAAATTTATGAGCACCCTATTCCTAACCCTAAAAAACATATAAAAATATCTTTTGGGAAAAAAAAAAAATGTTACTCTGAACTAGCTCAGGATGTAAGTTCATGGGAGTTCAAATACATAAAACACACACTTATTTTTTTTTCTAAAAATAAAATGTCCTGATTTTATACACACACACACATACATATATACACATATATAACATATGTGACATACACCGTTTTTGAAAGGAACTGCTTTGTTACAAGTTGAGTAATCTATTCCTTTATTTTAACAGTAGGAGCAGAAGACTTTTAGCCATTTTGATTTTACATTTTTGGAAGACAAATTCTATTTTTTTTTCTTTTACATGTTCTGCGACCACATGTAAAACATCAACAACGTGGTACAAAGTCTTCATAAGAAAGGGACAAAACATTTAAATACTCTTACCGGTAACTTGAGCATGAAATCTTCCTGACTAAATCGAAATCCAATGTCTGTGAAAGTTCGTTGGAGAAAACTGGTTGGACGAAGGACCAAAACCAAGTGCAAGTTCCCAGGGAAGGAAGCCTATAGAAACAAAAAGCACAGGAAAGAAAGAAAAAATTGTCAAAACATGCATTCAAGTCAGCACATGGCAGAAAATATATATTGATAATCAGAGAAAACAAATTCGAAAGTCATAAAAGCCACTAAAAAGGATAAAACAAAAAATGGATATTGATAAAATCTAAAAACACAAAAATAGAAATAAAACAAATGTAAGGTCATCAGGTCAGATCCTTGCAGTGGTCGTGGTCTGGAATTTTCTCACACTAAAGTCAGTCCCAAGTTATGAAGAATTATACTCTTAAGCTTCATTTTAAACTTAGTTGTTTGTACTCAAATTGCATTTAATCCCTGTGAAACAGAATTAAGAGGCAGGTTTCTAGGATAGCCCTAAATGCCAAAGGGAGCTGAAATACTGAATATCGGCAGTAAACAATGGAAGAAAACTATTTTATGGACTCATATTTTTATTTCATCCAAGCAACGATCACAGAATATCTTCTACGTGTCTACTCCACGTATTGAAGTGAATGATTATCAGGCACCGTTAACATTCAGTGTACACAAATTACTAAAATATCGTCCCTACCCAGCTCGCAAGAAAATGACAGTTTAATAGTAGAGTGCATTAGTATCATTTACTCGATAGGAGGATAAGTTGATCAATGAAACAAGGGAATTAGAATAACATACAACAGAAAGTGGTAGCACAGAGCATCCTAGACCTAGGAATGTCGAAAAGGCCTCCCATAAAGAGGAATAATTGGATTAGAATGTTGTTCCGGTGCACCCATGTTTCCCAGCTTCTTAGAATACTGCCACATAGTAGGTAGTCAAGAAATAATTGTTAAGTGAAAGAATGCAAAAGACAAGGAGGGCATAATGCAAAATCTGCAAGGGATGGAACAGTATGGCCTGATGTAAATGATAAAGGACCACATATCAAATGCTTACTGTATGCCAAGTATCTTGCCAACATTATCACAGTTCCTCTTCATAATCATCCTGTGAAGTAGCTAGGCTATCCTTTTTGACAAATTAAAAAAAAAGTGAGGCTCAGAGAGCTTAAGTATAACTTGACCCAGCTGGTAAAGTCTGAATTGGCACCTGAGTCTGTCCCACATCAAGAGGTCTCAGTCGGGAAAGCTAGAGGAAAATGCTGCTGGGGTGGAGGGATGTGGCAATGGGAGATGGTGCCAGAAAGATGAGCAGGGGCTAGATCAGGAAAGACCTTGGCTTTTTTCCTGGAGGCAAGGGGAGACTCAAGAGTTTTTAAGCAGCAGAGCAATGCGATCAGATCTGCATTTTAGAAGGATCACTTTGGCTTTGGGAAAGGACTGGATTTGGATAACAGTGGAAGCAAACAGATGAGCTTGAAAGCTGGAACAGTCATCCAAGCCAAGGATGATGAGTTTCTGAACTGGAGCAACAATAGCAGGGATAAGGGTAGAATTTAGGAGGTAATACCTGCAAGGCATGATGACTGGCTGTGTCTGATGAGAAAGGAAACACTAGGAAAATCAATTTCCAGATTTCTGGCTTGAGTAACTAGGTGAATGGTACAACCCTCACTGACATGGGAACACAAGAGAAGCAGGTTTTCAGGAGGGGAATTACATGCTAATTCCCATTCCTGGACCTGCTGGGTTGGAAGGGTCAGCAGGACAACCTGATGATGTCCATCAGACAAATGGATGTACAAGTAAGGAGGGAAAGAAGCCTAGACTGGGAATGTAGAGTTGGGAGTCATCAGTCTCAGAACAGTGAATTAAAGCATAATAAAGCAAAATATGTCCAAAATGCTTAAATTACAGTCACCTTTTAGGAATGCTTGAAATATGAATAACTGAACAAAACTATAAAACAAAAATTAATAAGATACTGTGGAGGCAGGGGTATAAGGGAACTCTGTACTTTTTGTTCAATTTGCTGTGAACCTAATCCTGCTCTAAAAAATAAAGTCTATTTTAAAAAGAGTAACTTTCGGGCTTCCCAGGTGGCTCAGTGGTTAAGAATCCACCTGCCAATGCAGGGGACACGGGTTCAATCCCTGCTCCAGGAAGATCCCACATGCCGCGGAGCAACTAAGCCCATGCGCCACAACTATTGAGCCTGCGCTTTAGAGCCTATGAGCCACAACTATTGAGCCCATGTGCTGCAACTACTGAAGCCCACGCCCCTAGAGCCCATGCTCCACAACAAGAGAAGCCACAGCAATGAGGAGCCCACGCACCACAATGAAGAGTAGCCCCCAATCACCACAACTAAAAGAAAGCCTGCACACAGCAAAAAAAAAAAAAAAAAAGACCCAACACAGCCAATAAAGTAAATTAATTAATTAATTTAAAAAAAGAGTAACTTTCATAGAGGGATAAGACCTAGACACAGAAATGACATTCAAAACTGGAGATTTTTAAAATTCAACTTGAGATGGTGATAAAAACATAAACAAGTGGTAATGAGAACTAGAGTGAGGGAACTAGGGTGAGTGTGATACAAATAGGTAAAAGAAACACAAAATTAAATCAATAAATTAAACAATGGTTACAAATAGACACAAATTGGGATGGCTATCCAACTAACTCCCCTAGGTGGCCTTGTCTGTACTACCCTCTCCCTTCATGAGAAACTACTTCCTCTCACCCCAAAATTCATATGTTAATACTTAACCCACAATGTGAAGGTATCTGGTGGTGGGGCCCTCAGGAGATGATTAGGGCATGAGGGTGGAGCCCTCATGAATGGGATTAGTGCCCTTACAAAAGAGATCCCAGAGAGTTCCCTCACACCTTATGCCATGTGAGGACACAGAGAGAAGATAGCCATCTATGAACCAGGAAGCAGGCTCTCACCAGACACCGAATCTGCTGGCACCTTGATCTTGGACTTCAGACTCTAGAACTGTGAGAAGTAAAACTCTGTTGTTTATAAGCCACACAGTCTATGGTAGTCTGTTATAGCAACCGATGAGGACTAAGACAACCTCTTATTATTCTTAATATCGGTTCCTAATGAGAACTGTTCTCTTTCTACATGACCTTGCCCTTCTAACACACAATGATTTGTAGTGGGATGAAAATTTGATGTAAAAGTCCCACACTAAAGTTTTTCAAACAAGCTCTGAGGGAAGGAAACTCTGAGGGTGCAGTTCCAGAGCTACTGGTAGCCATGACCCCTGCTGCTAGAGGAAGCTTATTCCAAAGAACAAAGCCATCATGTACAGAGAACTGGCAGTAGAGACAGAGAGTCCCAATGATAATGTATATCCTACCGTCTATTATGTGCATAATGTCTATTACATTTTATGCTAAGAATGGTACATACATCCCATAGTTATTATAAGAATTAAAAGAAATAATGAATATAAAGCTACTTTGTCAAGTCTAAAAAAATTAATAAGACAGTATTTTAAATTTACCTTGGGTTCTTGGACCTGAGGAAGGACAAGCAGACTTAGGTAGAAAACTTTCTCAGGATGTGGATAAAGTCTTGCTTAACGGGAAACTCTGACAGGGACTTGCGAGAATTCTGGCCCTATTTCTAGATCGAGAGCACTAATTCTATTTCTATCCCATTCATTTTAGGAGTTAAGCCTTTCCTTCTCCTTCACATGGGCAAATTGCCAGTATTATTATTATTATTATTATACTTACCTGCCTTGACCCAGCTTATTTTTTCACTTTTAAATGAAATCAAAAGCATTCTACTTTTGCCAACACTTAAAGCAAAATTACTTTTATTCTTTCATGGATTCTTAGGTTGATCTGCTCTCATTGTCTTTTTCTCTCCAACTTTCCTTAATGTCATATTCTCTGGTATGGTGTTGGAAATCTCTAGGTGTGAGACTTTAGGGATGACCAACTTAAAGCCTGGAATACTCACCCAGCTCCAAAATTGGGGGGGGTGAGGGGGGTGGGGGAGGATACTATGGCGGCAGATAAGGCCATGTGGCAACTCTCTGCCTGAGGTCAGGCCCTAGTCTCTACCCTGCCACTCCTAGGAGAACAAGGTTGTCCCAGCAGCTAGGCCTATGGACAGCTGATCACACAGCAGGGAGCAAAGTTCTATAGAAAGACAGAAGCAGAATCACTGCCCACAGAATCCTTGGGGAAAAGAGTTCAGGCAGGGCTTGAGGGTATTCAGCTGCTCCTAAGTCAGGGACTTTACGTTGGCTCATTAAATCATTTATTCTGTCTATTTGGTAAAGTGGTTTAACCCAAACATTAACAGCTGAATAAAATATTTCTTAAGATATTTCTACATTCCTATCAGATCATTCTTAAGTAAAACTTCCTGATTATTTTATCATACCTTCTCCTCCCTTAATTCCTTCAAAACGTTTAGTGATTTGCTTATCACAAAAAGCCTATAAAAATGTGCATTTCTAAAGAAAATGCACTATCAAGGATGAACACTTCATTTATTGCCTGTATAATTACATTTGCAATGTTGTTCATTATAGGATAATTCTAGGATCTGTATTGAGCTACCATGCAAATCTTCCTAGAATACACAGATTCTGTTAGTCCAATAGCTACTCTCACATCTAATAGCCATTTGAAGGAATAAATAACTTGTAGGCAATAGTTATTATTTAGTAGGCAAAACTACTGAGCAGTTGGGTAGCACTTAAACAGTTCATTTGATTTGTCAGAGTTATTTTTTTTAGAAAACGAAATTATACAGTTCAGACCAGGTATATTATTTCTGTCCCTCACATTCATTAGATCCCATGTAGGAATCCCATATACTTGATTTTCCCAGGCCCACTCATTTATCCCACATTTAAATAGGTGCTTGCCATACTAATTATAGTAAATCCACAACCTCACATGAGTGACTTTTCCTAGGTTCTCTCCAGAAAAAAAAAATATATATATATGTATATATTTTACATATATGTACATTTGTTTATGTGTAGTCGGGACCTCTCAAAACCTTACAGTAAACACAGGAGATTGGCTAGCTGGCCATGCGTGGGAATGCTGCTCTTGACTGAATGACTATTACGAGAATTATCCTCGTCATAAGCATTATTATGACACTATACTAAGTATTTTACACGCAATAGGTTCTGTTTTTATCCTCATTTCACCACTAGAGGACTTGAGTGTGGCAGGCAGATTCCCCAAAGATGTCCACATCCTAATCCCTGGAACCTGTGAATATGTTACATTACAAGGCAAAGGGATGTTTGTAAATGTGATTAAGTTAAGGATCTTCAGCTGGGGAGATGATCCTGGCTTCTCAGGGTGGGAACAATGTGATCACAAGGATAGTTATTAGACAGAGAGAGGCAGGAGAGTCAGAAAAGATGTGACCACAGAAGCAGAGGTCAGAGCGATGCAGGGCCATGAGCCAAGGAATGTGGGCCACCTCTAGAAGCTGAAAAGTCAAGGAAACGGATTCTCCTCTAAAGCCTCAGAAGCCCTGTTGATATCTTGCTTTTAGCCCAATGAGACTCACTTTGGACTTCTGACCTCCAGAACAGTGACAATATATTTTGTGTTGTTTTGAGCTACTAAGTTTGCAGTAATTTGTTACAGCAGCAATAGGGAACTCATATGCTAAGGTTTTGTGAGCTTAAGTAATTTTTCAAGAAATTCTAGCTTATACGTGGCAGAATTACAACCCAGATTCACCTGGCTGCAGAGCCAGACTCCTAAGCAAGCTATAATTGAAGAATTAAAAGAATTTATGTTTTTTCATTTCAGCTTTCCTTCCTCTGGAGAAACTCCTGATGGATAGAAAAAGGATCAGCAGGAGGAATTTGGAGAAGCAGAGCAAAGATGGTATAAGGATCAGGTTCAAGGGCACTGGTATAAACCTGAAATCTAAAGTGAAGGCAACAAACTTGAATGCCTACCATGTGTTAGGGGGATTTTTTAATGAGGTAGGCAGGGTTTAATGAAACCTAGCCTGAATGAGGTTGAAAATGGCAACTCACACTCTTCCTGTTGGGTGAAGAGTGATAGGAAATGGTGGGGATGATGGCGAAGTGGAAAACTGGTGGCACGGGACTCACTAGTCTGTTCTAGCTCAATGCTGTCCTGTGCGAAGGTGAGCCCAGCTCTGCCAAATCTGTGATTTCTAAAAAGAAGCCAGAAATCCAGACTTCTGTGGGAAACATGATTTTTAAAGACGGGAAACAAGCTAAAAGTTTGTTAAAACACTGGATGGTCTCAACAAAGCACATCCATGGACTACCAGTTTGCAATCTTGGAAGTAAAGCTTCATATATCTGAACCTGAGCCAGTATCAATACTCTGTCCACTTCTCTGGCTGTGATCACCGGCTATGAGAATCTGGAGTGGACAGGGCACTCTTGAGAAATTCTAACCTGAAAGGCCATTTGGATTTAAGGTCAGTCTGCATGTTTGCATGTGGGCATACATATAGCTATAGAGACAGATTCTATTCTTTATATATAGATATTTGCATAACTAAAAAATTCAAGATAATCTATTTTAAAGCTAGTATTGAAATGAACAAACAGCATATCACATATCATAAATAGGATCAGATGCACGTATCCTACAGCAAATATAGCTCAAGACCCTTGAGCTTTTCCATTCCGTTTGCGGAAACTACGTTTCTACATTCTCCGGTATGCTGCCTTAAAGATCTCTAATCTGGATGGTTATATAAACATGAAAAGGCACAGTTTCCATTTTCTCCAAAATCAAACCCTAGATATTCAAACTATAAATTGTTTTTGAGAGCTTGTCAAAAAAGCAAAAGGATGTGAGCAAGGGTCAGCCTTGTTTCCTTTTATTGCTTTTTTCTTTCCAGAAAAAAAAAAAAGCATGCATCTTGAGAGAGGAAACAGCATTGGTTTTAGGCATTGGTTGCAGGCATTTTTTTTTTTTTTTGGGAGTTCCAACATGTGACTGCTTAAAGGCGCCTCAGTAAAAATGAACACGCTGCCCGTCGTCGTGGGGCTCAGAGCCTTTTCTCCAGTCTCTGAGCGCAGCCCTACCCCCGCCATCGGCAGCAGCTCCTATCGGTTCTCCAAGCAAAGGGGCACAGGATTTGCTTTCTCTCCCCTTCCCCTCCTAGAGAAGACATTTACTCCCTTCTCCTCGTGCCTACCTTCAGATCACCCAATTACATGGCCTAACAGCAGTTAGGACAGCAATAACAGCTACAAAAGGCATCACTTGATACATTTCACTACTAAAGCCTGGAAATAATTCACTACCAAAGCCTTGTTTAATATTCTTTTGTGCTGCATCTTAGATACGCAATTCATATACCCTCTGCACACTTTTCAGTTATCCTAGCTATTTCTTTAAAAATGCTTAAGGTGGCTGATACCACATAAAAGTTTGATTATTTTACTATAAAAACAATTTATATTCCTAGAGCTTTTTCTTTCAATCTTTAGGGCAAAGAAATACAGACACAGTTAAGAGGGAACCCTTTATTGAAAGCCTAGGACCTATGTGCCAGGCTTGTTACATATATTATCCTATGTGGTCTTTGTAACATTGCAGCGAAGTAGGTATCATGGCCTTTTTACAGATGAGCAAGCTGAAGCACAGCGTGGTACAGCAACTGCTTGCTCCAGCTAGCAGCTAGAGAGCAGGGGCACCTAGGCCAGTGAATCCTAAGGGCAAGCTCTTTTCAGGACACTTAACCCTTTCCAGGACACGTACTTAACAATGCACAGTCTGAATGCACGCTCAGACTTGCTGCCTTGCATTTAGGATACCCTGACCTTGACATCTACAAATTGGGACAAATACTAACAGTCAAAACAAATGTTTGAAACAATGTAGCGTCATGGAGCCTACTGAACAAAACTATTATAATTTTATATCATTACAGAATATAATACTGAGTTGTTGGCGTGAGACTGACCTCAATAAGGTCCAAACTATCACATTAGAATATGCTGAGAAAAATCTCATGACCTCAAGCTACAGAGAAGAGTTTCCAAGGCCGTGAGCTACTGCTGCACTCTTCCCACATAGCCCGCTCTTAAAGAGTATAGAAAGGAAGAGCTACTCCTCGGATCGCCAAATAACTTGCCAAGTGACCTCAGGAGCGGGACAGTCCCAGTCCCAGGCAATACTCTTTCCTTGTGAGTCACCCTTTTTGTCCCATATCCATTCTCACCCCTGCCCTTACTTGTTCACAGTCATTGCAATTTCCACCAAGTAGCCAGTTTAAGCCTCTCTTTGGACTTTAAATCCACTGCTACCATCCTTCCGGGTGCTACCTATCGCAGCCTCCAGAATCAGCCCAACTCCAGAGATCTTTCCAAGTCAAACTATGGTGTCATCAGCTGAGTTGCAAATTTTTCACTCTGGTCAAGCCCTATCCACGCAAGCAGAACAAATTTGTCTTCCACTATAGTTCTGGGCTTCAGACTTAATCCAATCAGTTTCATTTCAAGCTAGCTGTTCCTGGGGACCACTTAAAGTAATTCATTTGAGAGAAAAAGAAAGGAAAGAAACCAAGAAAGGTAACGGGCACATATGCTCTTCCTTAGGGTCCAAACAAATGTCATCTCCTTTGTGAGGCCTTCCCTACCAACTAGAAGTTCTTTCATGATAGTTATTTAACAGTTATTTATGAACATGTCCTACCTTCTCTACTAGATTGAGAGCTCCTTCAGCTCTGTAGCCATTCCATGTTTACCTTTGTAACCCGTGTTGTGTGTAGCACAGTACTAGACATATCTATTCACCGAGTACTTGTGTGCTGTACTGATTTGTGTGTATATTAAGGTACATGTATCTGCAAGAAATGAAGTTCAGAACTAAGAAAACATCTATGTATACAAAGAAATTAGGAATTTTCTGAAAGCTTAAGTCAATTACTTTTGATAACAAAAGTATTAATGTCAGTTGCACCCAGTATTGCAAAGCACATACACAGGCATCTCCTGTGCACCATAAATCGTCTGTTAAAAGTCTGAAGCTAATGATTGAACTTGGTGTACCCCCCCAAAAAAAAAAAAAAAGTCTGAAGCTATTATTCCCATAATACAAAGTCATGTATAGAGCTGGAGATATCATTTTGTCAAAATAAAAAGATTCATATCCTAAACGGTAATTTTTAAAACACCATTTTGTGCTAAAAGCTTTATTAGAATATAAACCATTTACTCACCCATTGATGTTCACTGTCATTCAACAACAATAAAATTCTTACTGGTTTATTTCCCTGATCTTACTTTTGATGCCAAGTGTCATTTTTTTCTATAACTGATTTTCACTTTCTTATTTTTTGTGTGTTGTCTTCATTATTTAAATAAGCAAGTATTATATTTTAAATCATAACATCAATAATGTTACCTTACGTTTTGAAAGAAAAAGAGTAGCACTGAAAACCTTGCTGATGACCAGTTAGTTTTTAAATTAGCTAGTGTTATTTCACATCTCTCCAAAACACATCTAAATATCCCTTCAGAAATTTGCTGGGAATTTAGTATACAAGTGAACCAAAGATGGGAAAATTTGAAAATGTATCTGAAAGGAGAGATTTCTAAATTCTAGCTTATAAAGAACAAGTCACTTTTTTTTCCTTTTAAAAAAAAAGGTGTCAACAGGCTAGAATTCTACACCTTTAAAGTTTGAATTTGGGGAAGAATTGAAATCAGAAAGATTTCAGATCATCAGGCTTTAACATTTTTTCACTTGTCCAGTAACACCCAGGAAGGGCTGCCTTTTTAAATGCTGATGAAGTCGTCTCCAGATCTGTCCATGATATCATACTCTACTTGACCATGGTGAAAGGAATGATGAATCCTTTTGTTAGATATTATTTTAACCAGTGACTTAAAGCTACTCTGCCAAACAATTCACAATTGTTCATACAGTCTTAAACAAATACCATGACAAATGGTGCTTCCCCATAAACTTGGTCACATTTAGGTTTTGAAATTACATTCTACCTCCTTGACGCCTTAACGTTCCCCTATGTCCATATCACAGTAATCACATAGATGCAATCCATGCAAATACAAGTCTCCATTCTCGCCCTCTGTCCTTAAAAGCACCATTCAGCAGTTTGTGCTATAGCACCATGCTGCAGCATCCCTGCACTTGAACTTGGGAATAGGCTTTCCAGGACTGCAGGCAGAGCCCTTACCGCATTCCTTCTGAACCTCATCTTGCCTCTCGGGGGAGTTGCTTCTGCCATCTCGCCTATACACAATAACACTCTTCTTTTCCAATTTTCAATGCAACATTGATGAAATATGAGCTGCTTCTTAGGTAGTATTTAAAAGCGGCAGCCAAAAATCTCTATCAAACAAAGCTACCATAGCTGCTTCCATTACCACCGTGGCAGCGCTGCAAAAAAACCACTATCCCTGATTAGTCAGCTGACAGATCCTTCCCTGCTGCTCATTGTAATTCAGAGTCGACACATTCCCCCAATTACTTAGCCTGATTGAACCTCATGGATTAGCTGGTGCTGGACTGCTCAAGAAGATCAGGCTCGTCCTAAGAGTGGAGAAAGGAAAAAAAAATGACTCTTCTCCTAGGGGCTAGATGGGACTGGCTTTCTCGTCTGCGCAATTTGATTTTTAAGGTGGAATGCTAAGAATCTTTGTGAAGGTAGTATTAACTGATATCTTTATTCTTGTCCTACTCTGGTCTGTAACTTGAAATTCAATTCTGTTTTTTTTCTAATTTAAATTCTATTCTGGGTTTAAGCCTGGTGAAAGGTGAATAGTTCGTGAAATTTTGTCCTGATGATAATCTAGAAAGAACAGAATGTGCAAACTTTCTAAGATGGATAGGATTCTCTCCCAAATAAACATTTCCCCAAAATGTATAACTAAAAAAAAAAATCTTGTCTCCTATCATTATGAAGTACAGCCTAACTGCATACATTCCTTTAGAATCTAGAAATTAAGGTCTTCAAATTGAATTATATAATTACTTCATAGACACTAGTTTAAAATAATATACCATTTGCACAGCGAAAGAAACCATAAACAAGACTAGAAGGCAACCCTCACAATGGGAGAAAATACTTGCCAACGAAGCAACGGACAAAGGATTAATCTCCAAAATATACAGGCATCTTAATACCGAAAAAGCAAATAACCCAATCCACAAATGGGCGGAAGACCTAAATAGACATTTCTCCAAAGAGGACAAACAGATGGCCAACAAACACATGAAAAGATGTTCAACATCACTAATCATCAGAGAAATGCACGTCAAAGCCACAATGAGGGATCACCTCACACCGGTCAGAATGGCCATCAACAAAAAATCTAGAAACAACAAATGTGGGAGAGGGTGTGGAGAAAAGAGAACTCTCCTGCACTGTTGGTGGGAATGTAAGCTGGTACAGCCACTATGGAAAACAGTCTGGAGGTTCCTTAAAATACTAAAAATAGAACTACAGTATGATCCAGGAATCCCACTCCTGGGCATATACCCAGAGAAAACCACAACCCAAAAAGAAACATGTACCATAATGTTTATTGCAGCACTATTTACAATAGCCAGGACATGGAAGCCACCTAAATGCCCATCAACAAATGAATGGATAAAGAAGATCTGGCACATATATAAATGGAATATTCCTCGGCCATAAAAAGGAATGACATGGAGCTATCTGTAATGAGGTGGATAGACCTAGAGTCTGTCATACAGAGTGAAGTAAGGCAGAAAGAGAAAACAAATATTGTATGCTAACTCATATATACGGAATCTAAAAAAAAAAAAATGGTACCGATGAACCCAGTGACAAGACAAGAATAAGGATGAGGATGCAGAGAATGGACTGGAGGACACGAGGTTGGGGGGGCGGGGGGCGTAGGGGAAGCTGGGACGAAGTGAGAGAGTAGCATAGACATAAATATACTACCAACTGTAAAAGAGATAGCCAGTGGGAAGTTGCTGTATAACAAAGGGAGATCAACTCGATGATGGGTGATGTCTTAGAGGGCCGGGACGGGGAGGGTGGGGGGGAGTCGCGGGAGGGAGGGAATATGGGGATATGTGTATAAATACAGCTGATTGACTTTGGTGTACCTCAACAACTGGTACAAGAGTGTAAAGCAATTATATTCCAATAAAGAGCTTTAAAAAAATGTTAAACTCCGAAGTACAAATAAAATATGACAAGAAAAAAAAAAAAAAAGACGGAGCATAAAAAATAAATAAATAAATAAATAAAATAAAATAATATACCAAAGACAGTTAGATCTATCTATACCATAGCCATTTTCACCAGAAATTCTTTCTGAATGTCAACTTTTGTTCTTGAAATTGACTTGTATTCAGTATTTACCACTATTGC
Source organism: Hippopotamus amphibius kiboko (assembly GCF_030028045.1). Lineage (NCBI taxonomy): Eukaryota > Metazoa > Chordata > Mammalia > Artiodactyla > Hippopotamidae > Hippopotamus > Hippopotamus amphibius. The sequence goes on along the minus strand of NC_080203.1, from coordinate 14,426,309 downwards.
AAACAGCGTCCAGTGGCTATTAATGGTCGAGATATAATCATTGTGCTTTTGAGTGTGGGTATAGAAACTCTGCCATAAGCAGAAACATTTAAAATGTTAAAAAGAAACACCTCTTAAACTAATCTATAGCCAGTTACAGGTCATCATCACCTGCCCCGGCCCTGGGCCTGGTCGTTATGCAAATAAAGGGACCTTGGGCTCAGACCTCTTTGCTGGGCATACTTCACACTTCCCCACTGAGAAAGCATCCCTAGGGAAACAGAAAGGGGAGCATCACCTCCCAAGAAACAAGTCATTATTCCTTTGTTGACCCCCAAATCATTAGTATCAAGACCCAATTTTGTATTTCTCTTTTAGGAAAAATGAGACCTCTGTTGTAAGCAACCTATCCGATTAATAAAAATAAAACTTTACCAAAAAATTGATGCCAGGTGCCAACCAGTCACTCAATGAAAATTAATTTCATCAAGCAGGTAGTTTTGGCCAAAAGAAAACAAAGCTGGGCTGGGTGATTTAAAAAAAAAGGTTTTATTGTAACAAGTGCTATACTTAGCATTAAATAACTGATTGTTGTCATAAACTAAAGTCTGCTCAACAAGTCCAGGGACCAATCCTAAAGGCCAGGGCACGAAAAATACCTTTTACATCATTCAACCCCATTGATAGGGCTCAATAGTACATGGAGGGCAGATGTACACTCTCCAAAGGAATTTTACCTTTTTCTAGAAAAAAATTAATGTGTTTGTCTATCCACAAGTCATTTGGAAAATGATAGAAAGCAGCAGGTATAAAGGTCACCAACTGGAACTCATGAAAATTCAATTCTTGCTCCCGCTCTTTTTGTTACTTAGCTGTTTGACCTTGGATTCATCACATAATCTTTCCAAAATGCATATAGCAATGTAATTCCCTCACCTATAGGAGAATTATAATGCTACCTGCCCACAGGCTTAATCAGGAAACAAAGAGAATCAACATTACTTAATAAACGTGAAAACTTTTGAAAAAGCAAAAATGTATTATATAAAGTTGAAGTTTTACTATTTTATTTTGGTAACTTTTATGAATCTGGTATTAACTCTTCTCTCCATTGCTTACTATTAAACACCTCTGTTACAAGAAATAAACAAAAAACCACCTTGCTGACTTGCCCAAGGTGAGGAATAATTCATATTAGGTATGAGGACAGTAATGATCTCATTCATTTTACCACGTGAGTGCCACTGTATTTCTTACACTCGTCACCAAGTTAGTAGAGCACAAAGAACACTGGCTCAGAAGTCCAACAACCTAGATTTTTGTCTTGCCTTCACAACTAAAGCCACTGCCAATGGTGGGTGTGGCCTCCCTTGTTGGTCGGGAGACAAAGGAAGAATTTCAGATGGTTGATGATATTGGACTCTCAAAGAAAAACATATACTGATTCCCAGCTACTCTGGTCTGATAGAGGAAGTTGACTGCATGGCACTTCCGCAGACAGCCCCACTCTTGCCAGCTCAGGAGGAGTCTATGCATTCCTCACCTCCCTCTTCTTCTATGGAAGAGAAGTGTCAGACAACACCCAGATGAGCCTAATAATGTAAAAGATCATCCTGGCTGTGGGTAGGATTGCATCTCTCATATTATCTCCTTTAGGGAAACTGTTTTCTCTCTTTGGGTCTTTGGGAGCTGGGAACTAGGTTCCAATAGGGGATATATGTCATGTTGCAGGTGACTCCCTTCCCTCTCTATCTCAGGGAAAAGAAAAGTCCAGAGAGATACACACCGAAATGTTAAAAAGCGCTGATTTCTGGATAGTTTGATTATTGTTGACTATTGTTTTAAACCTTGTTCTTTATACATTTCCATATATAATGAGTATACAATGACACAACTATTTCCATTTTTTAAAATGGGAAAAAACTGCCTTGCTTTGAAAGGCATAGGGGACCATGAATCTCTTCTCACTCAACTTGAACCATTAACTACTCTTTTTTTCCTATTAGGCTTTATCTTGGGTAGAGTTGTTTAGCTCAACCTCCTCTACCAATTCGTCTCTCTAGTTTCCCACCTCCCCATTCCATCTGTTTTTATTGTCTCCATCAGTATCAAAATAATCTGTACCCCCACAAACAGAAAGTAGAATGCAAAACAAAGATAAGAAGTTACTGTAGAATAAATTGGTACTTGCTGAGATTTTTTGGAGAGAGATTTTGAGAGAAGACCAGGTATCCAATCTTCGATCAAGAATAATGGTAAATCGGGAGTCAGATCCATTTTGCCTACAAAAGAGGAAATACTGTGTTTTTCTTAGTAATAACCCAACTTTGCTAGATATGTCTTTACTTCTGATTATTTCATTTACATGTGATGTCTTGCCTGAAGACAGATTTGGAAAGCTACCACAAAGTGCTACAATGGAAAGCCAATTTAATTCCATATTCCACTACTCACTATTTAAAATTTCTTTTTTGTCACTAATGTCAATCTTTTAAATAGGCAAGGAATAGTGTAATACAGGTAGGCCACTAAAATGGATTTGGAATACTACGATTTGGGGCATGGGAAAACCTTATAGACAGCTGTCCTTCATGACGTCAGCTTTAACTTCATGGCAATCCACCACGAGTCAATGATTCATTCATTCATTCATTCATTCAGAAAAACACTGTTAAATACATCCTATCTCGTCTGCTCCTTGAGGGAAGGCAGTGTAACGGATAATAAAATTTTTATTTGCCCTACAAAGACCACTTTCAAGCTTTAAGCGGTGCAGTGTAAATTTAGTTTTCTGGGATTTGATTTTTGTTCATAAGACTCTTCACAATACTATCATTCGTGCCTTCTTAGTCTTCAGGACTAATATCCTGAAAATGTTTCCTTTAAAAAATCTGTTTTCAACTTTTAAATAAAATCTTTAAGGAAGCTTTTGAAACCTTCCCCTTAAAGCATTCTCATCTCAAATGATTGCTAGTATCAAGAAGTTACTCCTAATCCATTCCAATGTCACTTTTGAGTCTATTTAACTTTCAGTCTGCTTATTTTATCCTTGGAAGAAATGAAGAACAGCTGTCTAGTTATTGGCTACTGAGAGTCCCTTCCAGGCAAATTAAAGGCTTCATGTATGATCACCATTTTCAACCTATGTTGTTCTGCATGTGGACAAATACTTCTAGGCCCCCAGTTTGTTTTCATAGATCCTCAGTGTAATTTTTATAGCAATTTAGGTAGCTGTCAGCTTCCCCTTGTAAGTTATTTCTTATCTACTCTAAAGGTGAGTCTTATGATCATTTACAATAAAAAGAGCCACACTAAAACACCATTTTTCTGTTATTACATTCAAATGGGTATCTGATAGAAACCAAATTTAAAAAAATGTAATAAAATGCTATACCTCGCAACAGACGTCAAGTAAGTCAGCACTTTTGCTATCACTTCTTCTGGTATGCATCTGAAATTACAATTTTCTGGAAATGTAATGATCCAAGCATTGTCCTTTCCCCGGCCACCTAAAACAGTATAAAAAACCAAATTAACATTTATGTGTCAACAATGTAAGAGAGAGGATTTTAGACTTGAGAGCAGTGGTTAGAAGACAGTTTGGGGCCAACGCAACTTTTATAAGAATGATAATCTCCACAGAAACCAAAATTGCACCAACTCCTGCTGAAGTCTAAAAAGTGGCAGGGTGGTTTTGAAATGAAAAAGGAGAAAGAGAGGGAGGGAGGGAGGAAAGAAGGAAGGAAAGAGGAAAGAAGAAAGAAAAAGGGGAGGGAGGGAGGAGAGAAGGCAAAGTGAGAAAAAATTTCACGGAACGTGTATAATAAATGTAGTTGAAAGTATAGCTGATCCCTCATATTGGACAACCATGGGTACTGGGGAAGTAACTTTCTATACAAATTCTATGAGCCTAAATTCAAAGCGAGTCACTGAGAGCTTGATAGCAAGTGGAAACCTTGATAAAATTGACCACTTCGAGTCATGGTGAGCATGAAAGAATATAGGATACAAACTATAGGAAATAAGTGATGTTCGAACAGATTGGTGGAAGAAACAACATATGCAATAACCGCAACAATGGAATAGGAATCTTGCTAATGCAAAGAAAGAAAGACCACAAATTCTCCAAGGGTTAAAATTCAGTATGCACCCCGCTCCACAGCCCTCTACGCAGCCTGGAGGACTGAGAATGAAAGCCACCTAAGTGCAGGGAGGAGCTTTACATGTGCCTAAGGTCCTACTGTGTAGTCAGCCTAACACCTGAGCACAGAGTGAGTGCTCAATACATATTTAGTGCTAAATGGAAGTTGAAAGATTATTTTAGGAGGAAAGTTGTAGGGTGGCCTTTGAATTTAGCTCGCCGAAAGAAATTTCTTGAGAGGTTTAATTGTTGTTCTTATTTGGCTAAATTTAAGTGAATAAAGATGTAGGATATAAGAAACTTCAACACGCAATATAACTATGACAAAGGCAAAGGAGATAAAGTAGAATGATAAAACAACTAATTCCAAAAGAAAGCAAAAATGGAGGGGGAAAAAGACAAAGAATAAGAAAATAGAAAACAAATAGTAAATGATAGATTTAAACCGAGCCATGTGAATAATCACATTAAATGGAAATGATTTTGACACCCCAAATAAAAGTTAGAGGATCGTCAAACTGGATAAAACAATCAAGATCCAGCTATATACTGTCTACAAGACACACACTTTAAATATAAAGGCACAATGCATTAAAAGCAAAAAGATGGAAAAAGATATATCATGCTAATTAGTCAAAAGGAAAGTGTCTAACTTTAGACAAAGTAGATTTCAGAGTCAAGGTTAAGAAGATCATTTGATAAACAGCAGTAAATTCATCAAGAGGACATAACAATCCTAAGCGCGTATGTATCTGATAACAGAGCTTCAAAATATATGAAACAAAAACGGATACAGCTGCAAGGAGAAACACACAAATCCAGAATTTTAGCCAGAAATTTCACCACCCCTCTCAATTATGGAAAACACAAGTAGGCAGGAAACTCACTAGGAAACAGTACACTTGCATAACAATCTCACCACTGTGACTTAACTGACATTTCTAGAACACTCCATCCAACAAAAGCAGAACACATATTCTTCACTAGTGCACTTGGGAAAGATTAAATTCATTCCACGCCTTAATCTTTACCAAAGGAAACTTAAGGGAGGTCCGCATTCCCATAGTATCTGTTGAATCAAACTGGAGCAAAGTAATAAATCAAATGATGATAAATCTTTATAACATTCTAGACTTAAAGAGCAGGATGAAGAAAGATAATCATGGAAAATGCTGGCATCCATCCAAGAATTTTAAAGGGACTCAAAGGAGAAACTGTACAACTCTGAACCAAGAGATTTAGCCAATCATGAAACAAAGGGCCTCTATAGGTACGGTATGGTGTAGAACTGGGAATATAAATAATATAAAACGTATAATGCAACATATATGTATATATTATATATAATATAACTTAACTTGCCAAGCAACACTTAGCCAAACTACATCTATCAAAGGAAAGAATATTGGTTCTTATAAGGGTAGATTGTCATCAACTAATCTATAAACTGTTATTACCACTGAGTACCTACAAGTGCCGTACTAGGTAGTAAACGTGAGAAAAGAATAAAGGCGATATTTATATTCTAAATTGGGAGGTTTTCATTATTTTTCCCATTAGGAACCCTTTCTTCAAATGAAACGATAAACAGAAGCATTTTTGAAAACAACTACAAAAATCAGGTAAGGAGGGAAATTGTGGCACTGTATCTAGGTCAGGGAACAGGTCCTGAGGGCGGTTCTATTTGGAACACAGTTTGAAAAACACTGAGAAGCTTCAGTAAAATCCCTGAATCTCACCAGTGAAAGCATATCACACATTTATACCACTTATAAAATAAAACATAAAACCACATTAATTAAGTCACCACTAATACACAATTACCGCTAATTATAATCATTAAAGCAGAGGCCAGATTGAAGTGTCCAATTAGGATCATCTATAAAGTAAACACTTGCTTAGTAAACCGAGCATGTAGGTGTCATTTCAGGAGAAATAAGCAAACTACTTAAAAGGAATAAGATGGATGAAGGGGTAAACAAATGTGGTCCATCCATACAACGGAATATTATTCAGCCTTAAAAAGGAAGGAAATTCTGACAAGTGCTTACAACATAGACAGATCTTGAGGACATTATGTGAAGTGAAATAAGCAAGTCACAAAAAGACAAATACAGCATGATTCCACTCATATGAGGCACCTAGAATAGTCAGATACCTAGGGACAGAAAGTAGAATGGTAGTAGCCAGGGGCTAGAGGGAGGAGAGAATGAGAGTAATTTTTTAAGAGGTACAGAGTTTCAGTTTTTACAAGACAAAAAGAGTTCTGGAGATGGATGGTGGTGATGGCTCCACAACAATGTGAATGTATTTAATGCCACTGGACTATACACTTAAAAATAGCTAAGATGATAAATTTTACGTTATGTGTATTTCATCACAATTTTTAGAAATTATATACAAATGCGTATACATATAGAAATACATATACTTATTTTTTAAAAGTAAACGTTTTTATCATGTGTAAATGAAGTCCTTAAATAAAAACTTACCACATGCTGCTTAATTAGGGTGACTTGCAGCATTTGTAATGAACATTTAAGTCATCAGAGCTATGGTGGAGGGAAAAACCTCAAAGAAGCCACCTGAGTGGCCACCCTCTCACTCAGCCTGCACCCACCTAGGAGATGTATTCCACTTTCACTCAGAGATTGCTAAAGACTTGCCCAAACGTCCAATGTACAAGGCTGGTAAGATTGGTTTTAATCACATATCTGAACATATTTAAAACCTTTAGTTATGTTCTAAATGTCCATTCTTTAGCAACTACATGCACAATGTGTAAATGTTTATTAAAACATAAAAATTATGTAGCCACTTATATAAGAAGGACCAAACAAAGTTTGCTAATAGATTCAAACATTTATCTGGTCTAAATATATGAAAACATCTGCTTACCAGACAGGAAGGCGATGTTTTGCATTAAGAAACGGCTGATGTCCTTTACATGCAGGAGCACCTCGGTTTCTATGACAAACGAGAAAGGGAGAGAAACAGCGGGCACGTTAGAGAACAGCCGGAAATGCACACGTGATTTCTCATCGTGCTGAAAAGAACTCTGGGGGTCCCGCAGATCTGTGTCCCTAGATGCACTGCTGACCTTCTCTTTATTCCTCTCAGCCACATAAGAAGGGAATCACACTCTGGACAATATCACTGGGTAAGTAGGACCAGTGTCCTCATTCTCAGAATCTACGCTTGGGACATAAACTCCTCTCACTCAGCAGAAAGTCGGGGGCAAAGATTCAGACTCCAGGACATCCGCATTTATCTAAAGGGTAGAGAGTCACGTAGAGACACTATAGCGTAGTGTCTTCTACTTCTGATAATGCCTTTCGCTCTGAGAAGCTTTATTAGCAATTACAAAGCACTTTTTGGACCGTTTATTGCACTGGATCCTCAAAATAACCTGGGGAAAGGCATCATTATCCCATCTTACAGGTCAGGAAACGTGTCAGAGAGTGAGTACAAAGTAGTGGTTAAATATGACTTCTGAGTCTGAGAGACTTGGATTCCAATCCCAGCTTGTTGCATTTACTGGCTGTATAAACATGTACAAGTTACTTAGCCTCTCAGAGCCTCAAGTTTCCTTACCTGTAAGCTGGGTATAATAATATCTACCTCACGGGGTACCGTGCCAACCAAATGCAAAATAACTGGCATGAGTCAGTGTTCCCTGAACGGCAGCCTATTAATTCATCTCTGACCATTAGAGGTGGGACACAGCCATGTGATGTCCAATATGTTTTAGTTTCCCAGATTTGAAGTGCTAATTTGTCATGTTCAATTCTAGTGAACTCTACAGGGGCCCCAGATCAAAGTCCACTACCTGCCTCTGGTCCATGAGCAAGGATAACTTTTTTAAAAGAAAATAGCTCATCAAACTCGGCTATTTTGGATCACTGGTTTTAATGCCTGTGGTTCCACATCTCTCAGAGAAGCCATATTTTCCCCTTGCCCTCTGATTCACAGGGCCTTCAAACACCTGGTCTCTGGTGGTGTCAGACTGATGACACGTGACCCTTCTTAGTGCTTTTCAGATCATACCATACAGACGTGGTGGATCAGGGCCCATCCTGCTCAAGGGCGCTGCACAGACAAGTTCTCAGTGACCCACACCAGACAGTGTTACAGAGCCACACACAAACTCTCTCTCTCTCTCTCTCTCTCTCTCACACACACACACACACACACACACACACACAGGATATGAAACATAAATTCATTGACAAATTTATTTTCATAAGATACATGCCATTAAAAATCCGCCATTTGTCAGAACATAAAAATCAATTCCTAAAAATGTCTTGTAATTTTAAAAAATTAGGCTCCTGGTATGTCCCAGTCTTTACAACCAGACGGCCAAATGCAGTTATTTTTACGATGCTACGTTTCCTCCGATAAAAGAATGTGTTTATGACAGTCACAAACCTGTGTCATATATTGACATTTTTAGGCCTGGAGACCTGAAGCAAGGATGAGATGGGGATAGTGCAAAGAGGACTAGAACTTTCTCTGCTCTTAGAGGGCTACACAAGTGGCAATGCCCCAAATGTGTTCTACTGTTTAGATGAGAACATTAAGTATTAAAATATTCCTACATAAGACCCAATTTTCTCCCCTGCTTTGATCAGTAGAAATAGCTATCAAGATAAATGGATAAATTTTATGTCAGGTGGCAGATCTGGAAGCACTAATATCTGCAACCTGATTCCTCCCACACTATTCAGGCTCTTGCACAGTTACAGAAACTATGTCGACTTACTCTACGATTTTTTTAATCCATTCACATAATAAGAGAGGCATCAGGGCATAGAATAAAAGGCTGAGGGCTGTGAGTGGGAGGACCTGGGTCCAGTGCTGGCTCGGCCACTGAGCAGCTCTGGGATCTGGGGCAAGTCACTCCCCACCCCTCACTCATTACCTGCCCCGCCCCGCCCGCGGGCAATACAAGAAATGCTTTCCCAGGCCCCTTACGTTCTCTGAGATACAACAACAGGTAAAATCCACAGATATCAGGAAAACACACTATCATAAAATATCTCCCACAATTGTGCCAACAAAATCACATTTCCACACTAATGAAAAAGGATAAAATAATGGTTAAAAGAAACAGACTCACAGGTGTAGGGAACAAACTAGTTGTTACCAGTGAGGAGAGCGAAGGTGGGAGGGGCAACAAAGGAATAGGGGATTAAGAGGTACAAACTAGTACATATAAAATAAATAAGCTGCAAGGATGTATCGTCCAGCACAGGGAATACAGCCAATATTTTAGGATAACAAAAACTGGAGTATAACCTTTAAAACTTGTGAATCACTATGTTGTACGCCTGAAACATTTAGTATTGGAAATCAACTACACCTCTATTAAAAGTAATGGTTAAAAGAGAAGATGTGACTACTTTAAGAAATGATCAAGTTCTGGATTGGAAACAGACTGAAGGCAGAGGAGAGAACAGGAAAGGGAAACAGAAGCCATGGGGTTATCACTGAGCAGCCACAAAAGACAAGGTGGGCTTGTTGCTGAGAACAAAGAAATAGAGTATGGACTTCAGAGAAAGCCGACACTGAGTTAAACCCAGCTGTGCATCTAATCCTCTCGAATTTCCATATAGATTTCCTCCAGAAATGTAAAAGTGAGAACAAATATGGTTTAGAACGTTCTTCCTGATGACCCTTTAAACTCTTTTACTCCAGAGCATGAGAAATAAAAAGTCTGGGTCACCGAAGCGGGGTCAGGTCCACATTACAGCATGTTCCTTGTTGACCAGATTCACATTTGATAGGAGGCTCGCGGAGCTGCCCCATGTGGAAAGTTCAATCACTCAAAAATGAGAGGCGTGCATTCTCCTTACTTTGGACTAGTTGTGAAAAAGGGCTGGTTGGGAAGCCAAAAAAGGGGAACTAACCCAATAAGTAATCTGACAAACACCCTCAAAAACACCCTGATGATGGAGGGAGGGTGGGGGTGGAGTCGAGGGAGGGAGGGAATACGGGGATATGTGTAAAACAGATGACTGAACTTGTTATACCCCCCAAAAAATAATAAATAAATAAATAAAATAAAATAAAACAATAAAACAAAAATAAATAAATAAAAAATTAAAAAAATAAAAAACACCCTGATGGAGTAGCTTTTCATTGAAAAGCTCTGCTGAAGAACCATGTGATTGCACGATCAAACACAATCAGGCACCAACTGAAAACAAAAGACGAGGAGAGCGCTTGTCAACTCATTCACTCCATACATTTGATCAGGAAGAGCTTTTATTGCCTTGGCCATAAATTGCAAACTCAATCACTAATATTTCTAATATAAAAGGTAATTGTGCAAATGAGGATACGAGCTCAGAATACAAATACAAAGAATGTGTAAAGTCTTAAAGGCATGGAAATTAATATTTTTTGGATGGTTCGCAGAGGAGGAAGGTAAATTCAACCAATTAGTTGATCCATTTTGGTTGTGTCACTTGCAGAAATAAAAAACACTCATCAGGGACTTTCCTGGTGGTCCAGTGGCTAAAGCTCTGTGCTCCCAATGCAGGGGGCCCGGGTTCAATCCCTTGTCAGGGAACTAGATCCCACATGCATGCTGCAACTAAAAGATCCCGCATGCTGCAACGAAGACACGGCACAGCCAAATTAAATAAATAAATAAATAAATAAATAAATATTTTAAAGAAAAACACTTTTCACCTTGATACAGAGTGCCCTTTATAGTTTTTAAAGATTTATTTTGCATGCATTCACTTTTTTAAAACAAATATTTATTGAGCTCCTATCATGTGCCAGATACTATTCTAAGCTGTGGATAGATGTTCTGGGTAAAAGTAAAGATTCACAATCAAAAAAGTTTTGTGATATTGGGGGTTAAGCATATTGCAACATTCCCCAGCAAATACACACACACACACACACACACACACACACACATTGCAACTCCTTAGGTATGAGCTATGCATGCAGGTTTTCCCAAACCTATTTGATCAGGTACTTCTTTATTTGTGTGGTGGTTGGCTGGTTGGCTGGTTGGTTGGGTAGCTGTTTAGTTGGCTGGTTGGTTGGTTGGTTTTTTTCCCTTCAGAGAGAGAGAGAAGACAAACAGAGAGAGCAACACAGACTCCATATAAAGAAGCACTTGTTTTAAAAGTCAGAACTCTGTAGATGAAATGACTGTGTGGTAGGTAGAGAAGCCTTTCCCTATCGCTAATAGCGTTGGAATGAAGGCCAAGCAGCTCTGTGGCAAGGAGGCTAGAGAGGACAATGGAGCATGTAGGTGCATTGGAGTAAATGATCTTTCGTGTCCTACTTCTCCAAGTCTATGCCTCCATGAATTGAGTATGTATTACCATTCCAAGACATTTAAATTCTACCGAGTTTATTAATGATTCCTATAGGGAAAATGATAGTTTATGAAGTTAAGTAATTGGTATCGACAAACATTCTCATTTTCTAGAAAGCATTTTTACTCCATATCCTGGTGTATAACAGCAATAATTCCAACCCTTGAGCTTTATTTCACAGTGACATGCTCTTATGTACATTTATCCCTTCCGTGGGGTTTCTGCTCATACCCCCATAGAAGAATAAGAGTTCCAAACCATGCTGCACGCACACACCATTCTGTCCAAGCACCAGAGAGCCAGGGCAAATATTAACTGCTTGAAAGAGCAAATACTTCTATTCTCACGTTTTCCTAAAAATAAGAGGCAAAAATGGAGCACAAATTAAAATAGAAAGGGAAATAAAGGAAATATCAACCAGAAAGATACAATCTCTTTCAAGGCAATCGGCCCACTGTCACAGCCAATATGAAAACAGGGCGGGGGGTGAAGGGGAAGCTGAGACGAAGCGAGAGAGTAGCACAGACATATGTATACTACCAACTGTAAAATAGATAGCCAGTGGGAAGTTGTTGTATAACAAAGGGAGTTCAACTCGAGGATGGAAGATGCCTTAGAGGACTGGGACGGGGAGGGTGGGGGGGGACTCGAGGGAGGGTGGGGGGGAGTCGAGGGAGGGAGAGAATACAGGGATATGTGTATAAAAACAGATGATTGAACTTGGTGTACCCCCCAAAAAATAATAAATAAGTAAAATTTAAAAAAAAAAAGGAAAGAAAACAGGGGGGAAAAGTGCAGTGAACGATTACAGATATTTGCTGAGCACCTAGTACTTGCCAGGTATGCATAAAATACTTTGCATGCATTTTCTCTGATCGTAACAACAATCCTCCAAGATGCATATTAAAAGCCTCACCTTACTCAATGCTCTGTGGTGACCTAAAGGGGAAGGAAATCTAAAAAAGAGGGGATATATGTATATGTATAGCTGGTTCACTTTGCTGTACTGTATAAACTAACACAACATTGTCAAGCAACTATACTCCAATAAAAATTAATAAAAAAATAAATAAACCCCTCACCTTACAGATGGGGAGACAGGCTCAGAGAGGCTCCCGTTCATGTACTTATTCACTTAACAAATTCACTCTGAACAATTGCTAGGCACAGGCACTGTTCAGACCGAACGTAGAACCTAGTAGAAGATTTAGAAGAAGCTTTCACAGTGTCATCCATTTGGTTCCCTAACCTTCAGACAGGCAGAAGAATACACTCAATCAGCTCTAATGCAAATTACTAACTCGATATGGTTTACTAACCTCCAATTTCTTCTAGGAAGAATTTCATCCCAAACCATATCAAGAATGTTTATAAACAATCTTTTGCCAGAAATTCCATTATTTTTACAGCCTGAAATTCTTAACAAGGGTGCTTACTTTTAGCAATCATCTTTTTGAAGGTTCACTACTGCTGATGTGCAGGACTCAAAATTAGGTTTCGTTTTGAGTCCTAAATGCTGTTGGGAGGCAGATGGGATTCTATAAGCGTAATTTTTCCCTTTCAATATGAACATCAGATACACTGTCCCATCTGTAAATAGTAATGACTTAGCACATGCAACAAATTCAAGTGCTGTCTTGACAAGTGTTGTGCTTTAAAAGGTGTCACAGGGACTTCCCTGGCGGTCCAGTGGTTAAGACTCCGCGCTCCCACTGGAGGGGGTACAGGTTTGATGCCTGGTCTGGGAACTAAGATCTTGCATGCTACACAGTGCAGCCAAAAAAAAGAAAAAGAAAAAAAAAGTGGAACAAATAAAAGGGCAATTCTGAAACCATCACAAATTGAATTCCCATTAGACTACAGTAGAACAAACTACGCAGTACATTGTTCTGCCATAAAGGTACAGTATAGGGACTTCCCTGGTGGTCCAGTGGTTAAGACTCCGAGCTCCCAATGTAGGGGGCCCAGGTTCCATCCCTGGTCAGGGAACTAGATCCCACATGCTGCAACTAAAGAGCCCGCATGCCACCACGAATATCCCGCTTGCGGCAATGAGGATCCCGCATACGCAACTACCTAGCGCAGCCAGATAAATAAATAAAAATTTTTCTAAAAAAGGTACGTATAAAAGACTCGCAAAATTCTGTACTAACAAAAGAAAACCAAGATTCTTGCTAACCGCTTCTGCTAACAACCTCCTTCAAATCTATTGTAATTCAAATCACCAAACGTCTAGTGGGTTTCTATTTGCTCCTCTCTGCTAGGTGCTGTGGCCCATTGGAATATGAAAGTTTCTCACCTTAAGCTTAAAAATTAACAGAACATATGATATATAAACAACTGGCCATAATATATCATACAGTATGTGCTATAATAAAAATATACAATATAGGGTATAGGGAGGGGAGAAATAATTGCATCAAAATTGAGAGAGTAAGAAAAAGGAAGGTTTCATAGATGATGTGACATTTGAGCTGAGCCTTGAAAATTGAGTGGGATTCAAATACGTAGACAGGGGGATAAAGAAGGACATTCTAGGTAAAAGAAACAAGGCATGAATGCAGGAGGAGGTGAAGGCATCTGGGACTGTATATGGCCTGATACGGTTTGAGTTCAAAGCATGGGATAGTCTAGCTAAAGCCAGACAGCAAGACTGGAAGCAAAAAGTGGAGAACTTTGCATGCCTCCAGAGGAGAGCAGGCTTCTGGAATGCCTATGATCCAGGATCACTGCCTTAGCAGAAAGGTATTTTCCAAGCAGGCAACTCCTGCAACACAATGGCAGGGATGGTGAAACTGGCAGAATCTCGAGTCAACTACCAACTTCTGGTATAACCTCAGGCAATTCACTGAAGATGCCCCAGGACTCAGGTTGTTTATAAGCACCTATACAACAAAATCTGTGGGAAGGAAAAGGGAAAGGGAAGTGAAAGTCCCTCTTTCATGTGTTATAAACTCCAAATAAAACTTAGCCTGAGTACTAAGATGCCCATTTTTTTTTGAAAGTTAACAGTTCTGAAGTCTGGAGGTATAGTAGATTCACCATCATGGTTTTTTTTTGTTAATTAATTAATTTATTTTATTTATTGGCTGTGTTGTGTCTTCGTTGCTGCACACGGGCTTTCTCTAGCTGCTGCGAGCGGGGGCTACTCTTCATTGTGGTGCGCAGGCTCTTCATTGTAGTGGCTTCTCTTGTTGTGGAGCACAGGCCCTAGGCACGTGGGCTTCAGTAATTGCAGCACATGGGCTCAGTAGTTGTGGCTCACGGGCTCTAGAGCACAGGCTCAATAGTTGTGGCGCACGGGCTTAGTTGCTCCGCAGCATGTGGAATCTTCCCAGGGCAGGGATCGAACCCGTGTCCCCTGCAGGCAGATTCTTTACCACTGCGCCACCTAGGAAGTCCTCACCATCATGTTTGATTCTGTTTTTCATTTTTCCATCCAAAACCCTATATTGAGTACCTTAGAACAAATCAATTACAGTCATAAAAAGGAGAAACAGGAAATTTTAAAAATTAATTTCCAACCTCTTTTCAGTTGAGATATATGTGTATATACATACACACACACACACAAAGACATATATATACACATATGTGCATATATATATATCAATATATATAATTAGATTTCACAATTGTCATTTTAGATGTCATATAGTACAAGATAATGTGGCATGAAAACAGTAGAATACAAAACTGTCTATTCAGAGACAAGACATGGAAACAACCTAAATGTCCATCGACAGATGAATGGGTAAAGAAGATGGGGTACATATATACAATGGAATATTACTCAACCATAAAAAAGAATGAAAATAATGCCATTTGCAGCAATGTGGATGGACCTAGACCATCATACTAAGTGAAATAAGTCAGACAGAGAAAGACAAATATCATATGATATCACTTACATGTGGAATCTTTAAAAAAAGATCCAAATGAACTTATTTACAAAAACAGAAACAGACTCACAAAGAAAACAAACTTTTGGTTACCAAAGGAGAAGGAGGCTGGGAGGGATCAATTAGGAGTTTGGGGTTAGCAGATGCAAATTATGATATATAGAATGGATAAATAACAAGGTCTTACTGTATAGCACAGGGAACTAGATTCAATATCCTGTAATAAGCCATAATAGAAAAAATATGAAAAAGAATATATATCTATATGTATAACCGAGTCACTCTGCTGTACACCAGAAACTAACACAACATTGTAAATCAACTATACTTCAATTAAAAAAAAAAACTGTCTATTCAGTATGACATCAACTACATAATATAATATCTATTTAACCAAAAATCTGTAAAAAAAAATACATACTTCAACAATCACAGGGCTTTTCCTCTGGGCCATTACATTCTTTCTTTGGTATATTTTCCACTTTTTTTGGTAATGATCATGTTAACTCTTCTTAAGGCTACTTTTTTAAGAGCAGTTTTAGGTTGAAGGCAAAATTGAGGGGAAAGTACAGAGATCTCCCATATACTGCCTGCCCTACATATGCATAGCCTTCATTATCAACATCAACCATCAGAGAGGTACATTTGAACCTACAATGACACATCATCATCACCCAAAGCACATAGTTTACATTAGGGTTCACTCTTGGTGTTGTACATTCTAAGGGTCTGGACAAAACAGAGTTTTTTCACTGCCCTAAAATTCCTCTGTGTTCCACCTATTCATCTCTCCCACACACAACCCATGGCAACCACTTTTTTTTATTGTCTCCATAGTTTTACCTTTTTCAGAATGTCCTATAGTTGAAATCATACAGTATGTAGCCTTTTCAGATTGGCTTCTTTCACTTAGCAATATGCATTTAAGATTCCTCCGTGTTTTTTCACGGCTTGATAGCTCATTTCTTTTGAGTGCTGAGCAATATTCCATTCTCTGGATGTACTGCTGTTTATTTATCCATTCTTTCTTTCCTTTTTGATAAGTTGTGTTTTCATTTTTGTTTAATTCAAAATATTTTTTTAAATTTCTTTTGAGATTTCTTCTCTGACCCATGTGTTATTTAGAAGTATGATGCTTAATCTCCATGTATTTTAGGGTTTTCCACTTATCGTCCTGATATTGATTTCTAGTTTAATTCCATTGTGGGCTGAGAACACACATTGTATGATTTATACTCTTTTAAATTTGCTGGGACTTCCCTGGTGGCACAGTGGTTAAGAATCCACCAGCCAGTGCAGGGGACATGGGTTCGATCCCTGAGCTGGGAAGACCCCACATGCCAAGGAGCAACTAAGCCCATGTGCCAACTACTGAGCCTGTGCTCTAGAGCCTTCGTACCACAACTACTGAAGCCCAAGCATCTACAGCCCATGCTCTGCAGCAAGAGAGGCCATCACACTAAGAGGCCTGCACACCATAACAAAGAGTAGCTCCCACTTGCCACAACTAGAGAAAGCCTGTGCGCAGCCACGAAGACCCAACACGGTAAAAAATAAATTAAAAAAATAAAACCATACGGTTATTTTTTTTTAAAAATTGTTACAGTGGTCCTTCTTAGTCAATGTTCCCTGTGAGCCTGAGAAGAAACACTTTTTATTATATATTTATTGACATATATTGAGATATAATTCACACAAAAAATTCACCTTTTTAAAGTATACAATTTAGTAGATTTTAGTATATTCAAAAAGTTGTGCAGCCATCACCACTAACTTCAGAACATTTTTATCATTTAAAAATGAAATCCTGTAAAACGTAAATCAAAACCACAGTGAGAGGGACTTCCTAGGTGGCACAGTGGTTAAGAATCTGCCTGCCAATGCAGGGGATATGTGTTTGATTCCTGGTTGGGGAAGATCCCACATGCAGCACAGCGACTAACCCATGCGTCACAACTATTAAGCCTGCGCTCTAGAGCCTGTGAGCCACAACTTTGAGCCCCTGTGCCACAACTACTGAAGCCCACGCACCTAGAGCCTGTGCTCTGCAACAAGAGGAGCCACCACAGTGAGCAGCCCGTGCACCACAATGAAGAGTAGCCCCTGCTCACGGCAACTAGAGAAAGCCCGTGCGCAGCAACCAAGACCCAATGCAGCCAATAAATAAATAAATTAATTTTTTTAAAAAACCCACAATGACATATCACCACACACCTGTCAGAATGGCCATCATCAAAAAGAACACAAGTAACAAATGTTGGCAAGGATGTGGAAAAAGGGGAACCCTCGTGCACTGTTGGTGGGAATGTATATTGGTGCAGCCACTGTGGAAAATAGTATGGCAGTTTCTCGAAAACTGAAAATTAAAAAAAAAAAAAAACTACCACGTGACCCAGCAATTCCACTCCTGGGTATATATCCAAAAGAAACAAAAACACTAATTTGAAAACATACATGCACCCCAATGTTCATAGCAGCATTATTTACAATTGCCAAGGTATGGAGGCACCCTAAGTGTCCATCAACAGATGAATGGATAAAGATGTGGTGTATATATATATAGTGGAATATGACTCAGCCATTAAAAAATGAGATTTTTGCTATTTGCAACAACATGAATGGACTTGGAAGGCATTATGCTAAGTGAAATAAGTCAGACAGAGAAAGACAAATACTGTATGATATCACTTATATGTGGAATCTAAAAAATACAACAAACTAGCGAATAAAACAAAAAAGAAGCAGGCTCACAGATAAAGAGAACAAACTAGTGGCTACGGGGAGAGGGGCAACATAGGGGTGGGGAAGTGGGAAGTACAAACTGTTGGGTGTAAGATAGGCTCAAGGGTGTATTGTACAACACAGAGGATATAGCCAGTATTTTGTAATAACTGTAAATGGAAAGTAACCTTGAAAAACTGTATTAAATTTTTTAAAAAATAATTTTTAAAAACTTTCTGGGGGGGTGGTGGAAAAGAATTCCTGTAGCATTAGAAGTCAGCACAGAAAGAGTTAACATAGCAGGCCTAGTAAGCCTTTGGCTGGCATCTGGGAACTTGGATTCAGGAAGTAAACAATATGGATTATGCTAAACACCTGCTTTCCTTCTGGGAGCAAGGAAATTTTGGGACCTGCTAGGGATTGGGTGCCTATGTGACTACCCACCAATATCAATCCTGCACTGAGCCTCTAAAGAGAGTCCCTGACTGGCAACATTTCATGTGTCACAATTTGTTGCTGGGGGAATTAATTAAACGCATTCTTTGTGACTCCACTGGGAGTCACTCCCTTGAAAACTTGTGCCTGGCTTTCTCCAGAACTTATTTCATGTGCCTTTCCTCTTTGCTAATTTCGTTTTGTATCTGTTTGCTGTAATAAATACTAGCTATGAGTACAATAATATACCAAGTCCTGTGAGTCCACCTAGTAAGTCATCAAACTTGGGGTAGCCTTGAGGAACCCCCAACACACAGTCACTTCCCGAAAGGAAGAAGTAAAACTATCTCTATTTGCAAATGACTTGATCTCGCATGTAGAAAATAATAAGTAATTCACACACAGAGACACATAAACGATAAAAAAACCTTTTAATACACTAATACACAAGTTCAGCAAGGGTGTATAGTACATTAGATCAAAAATCAACTGTATTTCTATTGTGCAAAGTATAAGTGCAAAATTTATACTCTGAAAACTACAAAACATTATTGAAAGAAATTAAAGATGATCTAAATAAATGGAAAGCCATCCCACATTGGAATGGAAGACAGTATTATTATGGTGGCAGTACTCCCCTAATTGATACACAGATTCAAAACAACCTCTATAAAAATCCTAGCTCTTTTTTTTTTTTTTTTTTTTTGGCAGAAATTGACAAGTTGATCCTAAAATTCATATGGAAATGCATGGGAGGTAGGTTAACCAAAACAATTTTGAAAAAAAAAAAAAGAACAGAATTGGAGAACTCACACTTCCCAATTTCAAAACTTACAACACAAAGTTGCAATAAAAAAAGACAGTGTGGTACTGGCATAATGACAGACATAAAGATCAGTGGAATAGAACTGAGTGTTTAAAAATTAGGCCGTATATCTAGAGTCAATTGATTTTTGACAAGGACAAGATAATTCAATGAGGAAAGAATAGTCTTTTTAACAAAAGTGATGGGACAACAGGATATCCACATTCAAAAGAATTAAGTTGGACCCTTACCTTAATGCCAGGTACAAAAACTAACTCAAAATGAACCAAACATTGAAATATAAGAGCTAAAACAAAACTCAAAATAAAATAGTCATAAATCTTTGTGACCTTGCATTAAGCAAAGCCTTCATATACATGATATCAAAAGTAGAAGCAACAAAAGAAAAATTATATTTTTGTACTTCAAAGGACACTAACAAGAAAGTGAAAAGACAATCCACAGAAAGGGAGAATATATTTGCAAATCACTTTCTGTTAAGGAATACGTATCTAGAATACATAAAGAACACTTAGTAAGCAATAATAAAATGGCAAATAGCACAAATTAAAAACGGGCAAAAGATTTGAATAGACACATCTCCAAAGAAGGTATAAAAATAAGCACATGCAAAGATGCTCAACATCATTTAGTCATTACGGAAATGTATATCAAGACCACAATCAGATACCATTTCACACCCATGGGGATGGCTATAATGAAAAAGATGGACAATAATGAGTGTTAGCAAGTATGTGGACAAATTTGAAACTTCACCTACTGTTCAAGGGAATGTAAAATGGTTCAGTCCCCATTTAAAACAGTTGTGCAATTTCTCAAAAAATTAAATACAGAGTTACCATGTGACCCAGAAATTCTACTTCTAAGTATATACCCAAAAGAAATGGGAACACACATCTACACAAAAACACGTACAGGAATGTCAATAGCATTATTCACAGTAACCAGAAGGTGTAAGCAACAGAAATGTCCATCAGCTGAAGAACGGATAAACAAAATGTGGTATACCCACATAATGTAATATTATTCAGCAATAAAAAGTAACGAAGGACTGATACATGCTAGGACTGATACATGCTACAACATGGATGGATCTTGACAACATTTTGCTAAGTGAAAAAAGCCACAAATTATATGATTCCATTTATATGAAATATCCTGAATAGGCATAGAAAGAAGATTAGTAGCTGCTTAGGGCTGGGGAATGGGGAAACTGGGATGATGACAGCTGAAGGTATAGGGTTTCTTTTAGGAATGATGAAATACCCCAAAATTGGTTTCAGTGATGGTTACACAACACTGAATGTGCTAAAAACACTGAACTGTACGATTTAAATGGGTAAATTACATGGTATGTGAAGTATATCACAATAAGACTGTTATAAAATAACAAATCAAGGAAAGAATCAGTGTTTATAAGAAAAAAGTTAGCAAAGGTTGCACTTTTTCTACTTCTTCCAAAGGAATTTAGACATGAAAAACAAATAGAAGTGGGCTCGACTTTTGGAAATGTATGTTCCAGAAAAAAGATGAAGGTTGGGCATAAAGATAAACCACAAGGACATCATCACACAACCAGTAAGTTCACACAGTGGTTATAGTTCGGTGTTATCTTGGGTGATGTATAAATATAAAATTCTGATTTTTTTCACACAAATATTTCTTATAGAGGTATTATAGCACAGTACTTTCGAGTGCATGCTTCAAACACAGACTGCCTATATTCCAATTCCAGCTCTACCATTTACAAGTTGTATGACCTTGGACAAGCTGCTTAAACTCTCTGTGTCTCAATTTCCTTTGTGGTAAAATGGAGAAAATGATAGTACCTATTTCATAGGGTTATTGTAATGAGTAAAGTTGTTAACACATGCAAAGACTTGGAACAGTGTCTAGTATATGGTAAGTGCTCAATCAACATTGGCCATTGTTATAAAAGAAAGAAAAAATAACATTACAGTTTAAAAGGTTTAGTGTACAAGTGAGCACTCAGGCAGTGGCAGATAATGACTGGGTAAGCGTTATGGTTCTGCAAAGATTTTCATTCACACCCTCCCCAAACAGCCACAGCTGCTTCTGGGCCAGAACACCACTCCCATCTTTCAGTTCATCTGCAAATAGGGGACTAGGTCATGGTTCCTTACCCATATCTCAAGTCTTGTATACAAGAAAAACTCTGAGATGATATCATCTTTGAATA
Organism: Hippopotamus amphibius kiboko; assembly: GCF_030028045.1. NCBI lineage: Eukaryota > Metazoa > Chordata > Mammalia > Artiodactyla > Hippopotamidae > Hippopotamus > Hippopotamus amphibius. The sequence goes on along the minus strand of NC_080203.1, from coordinate 14,404,759 downwards.
TAAAAATTGAACCTTCGAGTTTGAAAAACATGGAGGAGCTTTCCTTTATTGGTCTCATGGGGGACTAAAAATGCTGAAAAATCTTCCCGCTACAAAACATAAAAACACGGTGGGTAAAATAAAATTGAATTCTTTCTAATGCGTGGCTGAGTTGGCAGGAAAGACAAGGAAATCCTCAGAGGCCAAAACCATTACCAGGGCAAATGTCCTGAGAGAAGCCAACTGAGAATAGCAGTTGCCCCAGGGCAGCTGCTAAATCCCAGGTGATTTAGAACTTGGTTTTAATGGTTATGCATTGGTGGAGATTCAAAGCCTACAGCATTGGGAATCAGATCAGAGAAAATACAAGAGAATATGTGTATAACCTGTGGGTAGGAGAGAGTTTTTTAAACAAAATACAGGAAGCACAAAGCTTAAAGAAAAAGATTGATAATTTAGGCTACACTAGATTTAAAATTTTCTTTCATCAAAAGCATCATAAAGAAAATGATGACAAGCCACAAATTCAAAGCACATACTGCGATACATATAAGTGACAAACAAACAGTATCAAGGATATATAAAAGATTGTAAGTCAATTTTTTTAAAAAAAGACAAAGCACGTGATAGAAAATGAAAAAAATATAACACAAACAGGTATTTCACGGAAAAGGAAATAGAAATGGTCAATAAACATTTGAAAAGATCCTCAAATGCATTTGTAAAGTGTGAAATGCAAATTTCAAGGACAGTAAGATAATCTTTTATACCCACCACTTAATAGTTTAAAAAAATTGACATTAGCATGCGCCTACATGCAACAACGTAATCATTATAGATATGCTTTGGTTTGGGCTGTGGCTCTTACCAGATTTCTTTTCTCACAAAGCATCCGTTTTGAAAGACCACATTAAAAATTGTTTTAGTGATCAGTGAAAGAAAACGTATCAGGGGGAGTTTTACCCTGACAGAGCTTAAGAGTAAATATGGTGATGAGACACAGGCTAAAATGGAAACAAAAAATCAGTTAGATGTGAAAACAAAGATCAAAGGAACTCTGTGGTGGCAGTAAAGACATGTATAACATCAACTCAAACATTCTCAAGTGTGGCTTGAGCAGCTACTACGTATTCAGTGTCGTTTTAGCACCCGCTAACATAGCACTTAAGAATGAACAGGTTCCAGGGCTTCCCTGGTGGTGCAGTGGTTAAGAATCTGCCTGCCAATACAGGGGACATGGGTTCAATTCCTGGGCCAGGATGATCCCCCATGCTTCAGAGCAACTAAGCCTGTGCACCACGCCTACTAAGCTTTTGTTCTAGAGCCCGAGAGCCACAACTACTGAGCCCATGTGCTGCAACTATTAAAGCCTGCGGGCCTACAGCCCATGCTCTGCAACAAGAGAAGCCACTGCAATGAGAAGCCCGCACACTGCAATGAAGAGTAGCCCCTCGCTCGCCACAACTAGAGAAAGCCCGTGCAGCAACGAAGACCCAACACAGCCAAAATTAAATTAAATTTAATTTAATTTTTAAAAAAAAGAATGAATATGTTCCAATCTGGGGAGATGTCCAATATGTCCACAGATCTGGGTGTCATCGGATGCTCAACCTTTCTATTTGTGCTTTGAAGGAAGGAACCGTGGGATGATTTTACTCCTAGTAGCAGGAAATGGAATTCTAAAGGAAGATGGGAAAGGGGAGGAAGGAATGAGAAGCTGGAAGGAGGGAAGAGGAATACAAATTGGGAGTCCACATTTCAAAACAACTTGAAGTGTCTTTTTCGTTTACCTATCAGCCACTCTCATCGTCTATGTATTTCTTCTTTCAACAAACCTTTATTAAGACTCCCATCTGTTGCCAGGTCCTGTGCAGTGCTGGGGACATAGAAACCAGTGAAAACACTGGGCCGCCCTCGTGGGCTCTTCATCTGGGAGCAGGAGGCAGTTACAGCCCAGAGTACTAAGTGTTACAATAGTGTTGAGACCAGGATACGGTGAGCACACAGAGAAACACCATTGAGCACTAAACTGAAAAAATAATGAAGAAAAAATGGAAAGAAAATGGTTTTGTGGCCTAACCTATGGTGAATACCTCCTGGCATTCATTTTCAGCATTTTTAGTTTGCAGTCATGACTCAACATTGTACCAAGGTCGATGGCCTCTGACCTGCTTCCAAGGAGGGGAGTAAGTGGTAGTGAGCGCTCTCATCCTGTCGTGGATGAGACAAATGAAGGGGAACTGTTCATTTTTGTAACTTTTGCCAACACCGATGTTTATGCGTTTCTGCGCATGCATATAGTCAGGAGACTTGGAAATCATAAGTACGTAATTTAAATGGCTGGTTTTGAAAGTTCATTCTGCCATCTTTCAAATCACATGTAAAGTCAACAGGCAATATGAAGGCGCTCACACTGATAAGAAAAGGTTAAAAACTGCAGCGGGGAGCCTTTCTTTACTCTGCTCCACTGTGAAAGCGCTTTCGGGAATTGATCATGTGTCTTTGACAATTTACACTCCAAAAAAATTGACAAGATTTTTGCTAAATGCCAGAACTCTGGTAAAGGGCTTTTTAACATGTGTATGACTATATATATTATATACATATTTCATGTATGTCATATACAATTATGCATCGTCTTCAAAACTATACATTACCTGTTCTGAAAATAAATGTCTTTGAGAATTAGCTTCCGTGGGTACTTCTGAAAGCACAGTTTAAAAAAAAACCTCTTCATCACACAATTTTTAATGTTCCAGATTATTTTGTAACAGTAGGAATTTGAGAAAAAAGCATGTAAATCAAAGGGACATCACTTTTTCATCCAAATCATACTCATTCAAGTACCCACGGTGCAAATGAGCAGGGACAAGTTTGAACATGAGCTTAAAATCAAAATCATAGTCCCCAACCACCACAGCTACCACCACCACTAGATAGTTCTAAACACACTAGCTTAGTAACAGGTAAATATTAACATTAGCCTCCTTTTAAAAATTTTATTATAACATCAGGCCTTTCCAGAGCAGCTATTTTTAAAGCACAAGCTATAAAAGAAGACAAGATGACCCACTAATGTTAGAACTCACAATATCCATGTAGACATATGACTAAATGCCAGATCTCCTATTCCGTGGCTATTCAACTCTTCTTGGGTTCAGAAAATCTAATTTTGAAATACACAGCATCTGCAACGGTAAATCCGATTAAGATGACTTACTTTAGCTTATAAGGCATGCAAAAGAACACACAACATCTGTCAATGGTCCTTGGAATGTGTTAACGGAGGAAGCAAAACTGACCCTCTGTTGGAAACTGACAAGTGCAAAATGGCAAAGAAAAACAGGGCCCGCTGCTTTTTGCTCTGTGACTAATCACGTGATCCGGCTAGCACGTGCGAACACAGAGCGTTCCCCCAAATTCGCATATTACTTTTCAGTGTCATCAAAGAGTCTAAGAATACATAATCACACCATTTCAGTTTAAATACGGAGAATGTTATTTAAAATAACTCCCTATGGTTTTTCTTGTCATCAGACTGTATATTGAGCGGCTTAACTAACAGCGGCACAGGAGTGCAAGTGAAGGTTTGATGAACAGAGAACCCAGTGTCCCTGAACGTGTAGTAGCCTCTTTGTCCTCCATGAAAGAAAAAATTTTTAATAACATAACAAAATGATTTTATATTATTTTATGTTTCTGTACTCTTGTGTGTATCATGCACTTCAATATGAAGTTATTTTTAAGGAAACATTCAAATGCAAGTCACAGTTCAAGGTAAGGAGGAAGATCCCAGTTTGGTAAAATACTTGATATACATGGATTCTTTATTGTTGTTCTCACCAGTTAGAAATAAGCTCCTTGTAGGCAGGGATTTTTATGTGTTTTGTTTACTGAAATATCCCAACAGTGTCTAGCACACAGGAGGTAATCAACACATGTTGAATTAATGTATCTACGAGTATATCCATAGAAAATTTCCACAATCCCAAACTGATTGCATATAAATAATTTAATTTAAAAACAAAAGAAAATGCCTTTCTCTTATTTCACTTAGCATAATACCCTCCAGGTCCATCCATGTTGCTGCAAAAGCAAAATTTCATTTTTTTATGGCTGAGTAGTATTCCATTGTGTGTGTGTGTGTGTGTGTGTGTGTGTGCGCGCGCATGTGTGTATCACATCTTCTTTATCTATTCATCTGTTATTGCACATTTGTGTTGTTTCCATGTCTTGGCTATTGTAAATAATGCTATGAACACTGGGGTGCATGTATCTTTTCAAATTTGTGGGTTTTTTTCTTTTGGATATACACCTAGGAGTGGAATTGCTGGGTCACATGTAATTTTTTTTTTTAATATTTAGTTTTTTGAGAGACCTCCCTACAGTTTTCCACACTGGCTGCACCAATTTACATAGTGTTCCAGGATTCCCTTTACTTCACATCATCTTTTCGATGACGGCCATTCTGACAGGTGTGAGGTGATACCTCATGGTATTTTGATTTGCATTTCCCTGATGATTAGCAATGTTGAGCATCTTTTTATATGCCTGTTAGCCATCTGCAAGTCCTCTTTTAAAAAATGTCTATTCAGGTCTTCTGCCCATTTTTTAATAGGTTTTTTTTTTATGTTAAGTTGTATGAGCTGTTTATATATTTTGGATATTAACCCCTCATTGGTCATATCATTTGCAAATATTTTCTCTCATTCTGTAGGCTGTCTTTTTGTTTTGTCAATGGTCTCCTTTGCTGTGCAAAAGCTTTTAAGTTTAATTAGGTCCCATTTGTTTATTTTTGCTCTTATTTCCTTTCCTTTAGGAGACAGATCCAAAAAAATGCTGCTATGATTTATGTCAAAGAGTGTTCTGATTATGTTTTCCTCTAGGAATTTTATGATTTCTACTCTTACATGTAAGTCTTTAATCCATGTTGAGTTAATTTTTGTATATAGTGTTAAAGAATGTTCTAATTTCATACTTTTACAGGTAGTTGTCCAGTTTTCCCAGCACCATTTATTGAAGAGACTGTCTTTTCTCCATTGTATATTCTTACCTCCTTTGTCGTAGATTAATTGCCCATGTAAGTGTGGGTTCATTTCTGAGCTCTCTATTCTGTTCCACTAATCTGTGTGTCTGTTTCTGTGCCAGTACCATCCTGTATGGTATCACTTATGCATGGAATCTAAAAAATACAACAGACTAGTGAATATAATAAAAGAAACAGACTCACAGATATGCAGAACAAACTAGTGGTTACCACTGGGAGAGGGAAGGGAGGAAGGGTAATATACGGGTAGGAGATTAAGAAAAACAAACGATTATGTATAAAATAAACTACAAGGATATACTGTACAACACAGGGAATATAGCCAATATTCTATAATTATAAATGGAGTATAAGCTTTAAAAATGGTGAATCACTATATTAGAAACTGTAAATTATATAATGTACATCAACTATATTTCATTTAAAAAAATAACAATAATATAAATCAGATTAATCTGCCAAAGCAAATTAAAGCCAAATATTAAAGCCTTTTGACTCAACCTTGATCAGATACATATTGGCAAAGACATTAGTAATCAGTTAAAAGTGGAAATAAACATTTGTGGTTTTCTAATATTACAAAGCAAGAATAACTATACCCTAGATCAGTATTTCCCCAGCTTGTCCCTTGGGGAAAAAAATTACCTGGTACATTTGAAAAGAATACATATTCCTGGGTCTCATCCTAAATTAGAAAAGAGACAATGGAATCTGTAGTTCACCCCAAAGGCCAGGTGATTCTTATAACGGGGCAGGTGTATGATAGAGTCCACTAAAGCAGCAGTTGGCCAGCTACGGCTTGGGGACCAAATCCACCTTGCTCCTTGCTTTTGTACATAAAGTTTTACTGGAACAGAGAAAAACAATCACAAGAAAATGGAGAAATAAAAGATAATCCCTTACTAAAAGCAAAACACACACACAAAGAAAAAAGAAGCACCTAAGGCACTAGGCAAGGAAAAGAGAAATTTTTTTTAATAAATTTATTTATTTATTTATTTACTTACTTACTGGCTGCATTGCGTCTTCGCTGCTGCGCGCGGGCTTTCTCTAGTTGCGGTGAGCGGGGGCTACTCTTCGTTTCTGTGCATGGGCTTCTCATTGCGGTGGCTTCTCTTATTGCGGAGCACAGGCTCTAGGCACCCGGGCTTCAGTAGTTGCAGCATGTGGGCTCAGTAGTTGTGGCATGCGGGCTTAGTCGCTCTGCAGCATGTGAGATCTTCCTGGACCAGGGCTTGAACCCGTGTCCCCTGCATTGGCAGGCGGATTCTTAACCACTGCGCCACCAGGGAAGTCTTGGAAGACAGAAATTTTTACAAGGAGAAATAAAAAAGAGAAAACCAAGGAGAGAGAGGGATGAAAGGGAGAGGGCCAAAAAGCACATGAGAAAAATGAGGTGCAGAGGGTGGGCATTGACAAGGTAGAGACCTCCACGCAGGGGCTGGGTGTCCCAGGTTGCTGGGCCTCACCTGTGTCTCTTGCAGGTGTTTAAGAGCGTGACTATGGAAAGCTTTTCCTTCCTCTCCACTTCAGATTAAAAGCCACCCAACAGAGACAGCATGTCTTCCTTGTACAGTGGCAGGAGCTGCCACTGTCTTGGGAACCTGTCTAACAATCACGGTCTAGTGAATCCATTACTCTGGAGCCCAATACATATAAGTAAATTTTGAGAGGGACTGAATCGTGCCATAAAAAGAACTACGTGAGTGGTGATTTACTACTGTGTGTAAAAATCGGGATAAGAAAATGTTTTTCCTGCTTAAAGCATCTGCAAGTCCAAGGCAGAGTTGGCCCAAGCTTAACTGTCTAGCCACTGCAATCTATTTTCCTAAAAGCCATCTCCTGCCACAGGGAGAGGTATTATACATTTGATTGACAAATGGTCTCGTCCAGCCTGGAAAGGTCTTTTGCAGATTCCTGGTCAATGTGATATAAAAACATATGCTTTGGGACTTCCCTGGTGGCACAGTGGTTGGGATTCCACACTCCCAATGCAGGGGGCCTGGGTTCGATCCTTGGTCAGGGAACTAGATCCCACATGCATGCCGCAATTAAGAGTTCACATGCCACAACTAAGGAGCCCGCCTGTTGCAACTAAGACCCAGTGCAACCACATACATAAATAAATATTTAAAAAAACAACCACACGCTTCTCACTTTCCATATGTTAGCCCACCCTAGACCCACACAGACTCACATGCCAAACGCTGAATCACAAACACTAAGGCAATTGGCTTCCTGATTATATTTGTTGTTTTTGTTTTCATTGTGATTTTGGTTTTCCTCGGGAGAACTCTTGTGGATATTTACTTTTTTTGCCCCTTAAGCTTCTGGCAGGGTCTCTAGAATAATTCCCATAATAAGAATGAATTAATATATCATAATCCTAACTAAACTCTTGAAAATCCACTTGTGAATAACCAGCCAGTGTGAGCACTTATGGGCCAGAAAAGCATTAAATAAGGAGGAACCTCAATTTGTACAACTAAAAAAAATGAGGTTCAGACATTTCCTAAATTGATCTACAGATTCAATGCAATCCCTAGTAAAATCCTGGCTAGTTTTTTATGCAGAAAATGACAAGCTAATCCTACACTTAATGTGGAAATGCAAGTGTCTCAGAATAGCCAAAACAATCTTGAAAAAGAACAAAGTTGGAAAATTCACATTTTCTGATTTCAAAATTTAGTATACAGCTACAGTAATCAAGACAGTATGATACAGGTATAATGACAGACTGATAGATAGATCAGTGGGATGGAATTGTCCAGAAATAAACCCTTACATCTATGGTCAACTGATTTTAAACCAGGGTACCAAGACATTTTGCTGAGAAAAGAATATTCTTTTCAACAAATGGTGCTAGGAACACCTGTATATATGCACATGGTTAAAAGAATGAAGTTGGACCCCTAGCTCACACCATACACAAATATCAACTCAAAATGGATCAAAGACTGAAATGTAAGAATTAAAACTATAAAACTCAGATGAAAATATAGGTGGAATTCTTTATGACCTTGGATTAGGGCAAAATTATCTTAAATATGACACCAAAAGCACAGAAGAGAAAAAAACAGGTCTACAGGTACAAGAAAAGATGCTCAGCATCACCAAATCATCAGGGAAATGAAAATCAAAACTACAATGAGATATCACCTCACACCTGTTAGAATAGCTATTAACAAAAAGACAAGAAATAAGTGTTGGAGAGGATGTGGAGAAAATGGAACCCATGTGCACTGTTGGTGTTAATGTAAATTGATGCAGCCACTGTGGAAAACAGTATGGAGGTTCCTCAAAAAATTAAAAATAGAACTACCATATGATCCAGCAATTCCACTTCTCCGTTTTTAGCCAAAGAAAATAAAAACAATAACTCAAAAAGATACCTGCATCCTCATGTTCACTGCAGCATTATTTACAATAGCCAAGACATAGAAACAATCTAAGTGTCCATCAGTGGATAAACATGTCAATACACATACACACACACACACACACACACACACACACAAAGGACTATTATTCAGCCATAGAAAAGAAGGAAATCTTGCCATTTGTGACAACACAGATGGACCTTGAGGGCATTATGCTAAGTGAAGTAAGTCAGATAGAGAAAGACAAATATCATATGATGATCTCACTTATATGTGGAATCTTAAAAAACAAACAAACAGAACAGATTGGTGGTTGCCAGAGGTGGGAGTTGAGACGGGGGTGGGAGACATGGGTGAAGGGGGTCAAAAGGTACAAACTTCCAGTTATGAAATAAATAAGTCATGGGGATATAATGTACAGCAGAGCGACTATAGTTAAAAATACTTTACTGCATAGAGACATGGATGGACCTAGAGACTGTCATACAGAGTGAAGTAAGTCAGAAAGAGAAAAACAAATATTGTATATTAACACATATATGCGGACTAGAGAAAAATGGTACAAATCAACCGGTTTGCAAGGCAGAAATAGAGACACAGATGTAGAGAACAAACATATGGACACTAAGTGGGGAAAGTGGGGAGGGTTGGGGGGGATGAAGTGGGAGATTGGGATACCAAATTGAACACTAAATATATGCAGTTTATTGTCTGTTAACTGTATTTCAATAAAAGTTCTTAAAAACAATGATTGAGCAAATAAGTAAATGTGGGAAAATGGACAAATATCCCATCCAGAAGAATTCCAAGGAACTTATACAGATACTCCCATCTAGGAAGTGGAGCAGGACCCTTTAAGTGTGGGCTATACATCGTGACTTTCCTCCAAAGAGGACAGCATGGAATAGGGGAAAAAGACTAAATTCACAGAGGAAAGACCTCAGCCAGTGATCAAAGTCAACCTCAACTCTGATAAGTCATGTTGACAGTATGGACCTTGATAGGACGTGACAAGAAGAGCATATAGCTCTGGGGTCTTCCTCCCTAAACCCACAGCGCCAGTAGAGCCATGAGAAAACCTGAGACAAATCCCAAAAGAGGGACATCTCACAAAATACCTGACCAGCACTCCTCAGGACTATCAAAGTCATCCAAACCAAAGAGAGTAAGAAACTGTACATCCCGGAGGAGCCTGAGGAGATAGGAGACTGCATGTGATGTTTTGTCCTGGGTGGGATCCTGGGACAGAAAAAAAATCAGGCTGAAACTAAATAAATTTGAGTAAGGCGCAGACTCTTGTTAATAATAGTGTAGACACATCTGGTATACCAGTGTTAAGATGTTAACAATATAGGAAACTGGGCATGTGGTAGATGGTAAATTCTTACAGGTTTTTTGTAAATCTAAAACTATCATGAAATAAGATAGTTTGTTTTAAAAATAAGTGGCCTACCTAAAAAAGGGGAAAAAAAAACTTTACTGCATATTTGAAAGTTGCTAATAGAGCAAATCTTAAAAGTTCTCATCACAAGAAAAAAAATTTTGTAACTCTGTGTGGTGACGGGTGTTAATTAGAATTATTGCGGTAATCATTTCCAATATATACAACTATTGAATCATTATGTTGTACACCTGAAACTAATATAGTGTTATATGTCAATTATACCTCAATTGAAAAAAAGAATTGCAAACAGACTCAAAAAAGAGAGCAAAAAATAGGTAAATTTGACTTCAAAATTAAAAATTCTTGTGCTTCAAATGAAACCATCAAGAAAATGAAAGATAAGCCACAGATTGGGAGAAAATATTTGCAAATTAATATCTGATAAGAATTCTTGAATCCAGACTACATAAGTAACTCTTACAACTAACTAAATAGTAAAAAGAGAAATAGCCCAATTTAAAAATGGGCAAAGAATCTGCATAGACTTTTTTTTTTAATAAATTTATTTATTTATTGGCTGCATTGGGTCTTCGTTGCTGCACATGGGCTTCCTCTAGTTGCGGTGAGCGGGGGCTACTCTTCATTGTGGTGCGTGGGCTTCTCATCGCAGTGGCTTCTCTTGTTGCGGAGCACAGGCTCTAGGCGTGTGGGCTTCAGTAGTTGTGGCACATGGGCTCAATAGTTGTGGCTCTCAGACTCTAGAGCGCAGCCTCAATAGTTGTGGTGCACAGGCTTAGTTGCTCCTCAGCATGTGGGATCTTCCCGGCCCAGGGCTCGAACCCATGTCCCCTGCATTGGCAGGCGGATTCTTAACCACTGAACCACCAGGGAAGCCCTGCACAGACATTTATCCAAAGAAGATATACAAATGGCTAGTAAGCACATGAAGAGGTGCTCAACATCACTAGCCACCGGGGAAATGCAAATCAAGACCACCATGTGAAACCACTTGGCACTTCACACCCATAGGTTGGCTGAAATCAGATGGAGATTAACAAGTCCTCAGAAGGATGTGAAGAAAATGGAACCCTCTTACAATGATGGTGAGAATGTGAAATGGTACAGCTGCTTTGGAAGTCTGGGAGTTCCTCAAAAGATTAAACATACAGTGATTCTATGACCTAGCAAATACTCAAGAGAAGTGAAAACATGTCCACACAAAAACTTGTATAAGAATATTCACAGCAACATTTTTCATAATAGACAAAAGGTGGAAATAATTCAAGTGTCCATCAAGTAAAGAATGGATAATTAAAATACTCAGCCAGGGACTTCTCTGGTTGGTCCAGTGGTCAAGACTCCACACTCCCAATGCAGAGGGCCTGGGTTCGATCCCTCGGCAAGGAACTAGACCCTGCATGCTGCGCACCGCAATATTTATCACTGATAAATATTCAAAACAAAGTCAGAAAGATCATTACCTTTCAGAGTAAAGTTCAATATATTAAAATGTCACTATATTTGTTAATCCAACTATTTTATAAAGCCCCAAACTTTATCGTAAGTATGAACTGATCCTTCTTTCGAATTTGCCATCAGCCTTTGATTTTTCCATTAAAATAGGATTGTTTTATAGCCAGGACATGGAAGAAAACTAAATATCCATCGACAGATGAATGGATAAAGAAGATGTGGCACATATATACAATAGAATACTACTGAGCCATAAAAAGGAACAAAATTGAGTTATCTGTAGTGAGGTGGATGGACCTAGAGTCTGCCATACAGAGTGAGTAAACCAAAAAGAGAAAAACAAATACCATATGCTAACGCATATATATGGAATCTAGAAAAATGGTGCTGATGAACCTAGTGGCAGGGCAGGAATAGAGACGCAGATGCAGAGAACGGACTTGAGGACACGGGGGCGGGGGGGGGGGGAGCTGGGACGTAGTGAAAGAGTAGCATTGACATATACACACTATGAAATGTAAAATGGATGGCTAGTGGGAAGCTGCTACAGAGCACAGGGAGATCGGCTCAATGCTTTGTGAAGACCTAAAGGGGTTGGGATAGGGAGGGTGGGAGGGAGGCGCAAGAGGGAGGGGATATGGGGATATATGTATACATATAGCTGATTCACTTTGTTGTACAGCAGAAACTAACACAATACTGTAAAGCAATTACACTCCAATAAAGATGAAATAATTTTTTTAAAAATAGGATTGTTTTAAAGAAAATTATACCATGTATTGATCCAACATACCACGGAGCGACTAAGCCCTTGCGCCACAACTACTGAAGCCCACGTGCCTACAGCCCGTGCTCTGCAACAAGAGAAGCCACTGCAAAGAAGACCCAAAACTGCAGCAAAAAAAAAACCCCAAAACAAAACAAAACAAAAACAGCAGCAAGAAATGGCAGGTAACAGAGAGAGGATATACGAAAGATTAGAAAACCAGGCATTGCAAATTAAGGGGCAGAACAATCTGTGCTCAATTTAATGCAGGGACAAACAGACCCGCCACAGTTTAGGAGCCCTTGAGGCAGCACTATATATAGCAAATTAAAATAACTAATGCTATTATAAGGATAATCTTGAATCATCAAGAAAAGATGCAATTATTTCCAGGTTCAGGAGTCAGGAAGGTAAATAATCCTTTTGAAAAGCTTTCCATCCAAAATGGTTTTAGAGATTGGAGTGAGGGAAAAAAATCAAGCACTAAAAGTGCCAAACCTCAGTTACCCAGAAAATCAGTTATCCGGAACGACTCAGAAATTAGTGTTGCCCAGTAAGTGACCCATCATTATTGGAAAACATTTTTATACAATGTTGCAATGTTTATTGAATAACTTTTGGTGTGATTTACACATTTTGTGATTGACACAGCTAAACTCTGACGAAATCAAATTTGCAGTGAACAGATTTTCACAACTACTTCTCTGAGTTATCTGAGGTTACCTTAGATCAATATATTTGCGTCCTTTTTGTCCTGCAAGGAACTCAAAACATTTCTTTCTTTTTTCTTTTTTCCTTTTCTCCCCCATCATCAAGTGAGGAAAGTGTGAGGGGAAAAAAAACACCTCTATTTAAAGGCAAGTTCAAAAGGTAATTTCATAATAAATGTGGGCTCCGTCTAGGCTAGACTTCCTGAGTTATCAAGATAACCCACAGGAGTAATTTAAGGAAAGAACTTCTGTGCTAGGAGTTGTTTGATGGGGCGCCACAGGTGACTGTAAGAAATAATATTTGCTTCTTCCCAGCTCTAGTCAGCTCTCTCTGAAAGTTCCACAGAAATCACATATCCAAAACTGAACCCCAAATTCCCTCTCCCTCCTCCATTCCCTATCTTAATATCGCTCCCCACCCCTTCACCCTAACCAGAAACCTGGAGTTAACCTAGTCTCCTTCCCTGTCCCTCAAAGCTCGCAACTAGTCACCAAGTCAAATCAATTCTACCATCTCAATTCCTCCAGCTTCTCCCCTTCTCCTCATTCCCAGAACTGACTCAATCCATGCCTTCGTCCACTCTTGCCCAGCTTGCTACAGCTTCTCTCTACCTGGCCCCCCTACTTCTGGACTTCTGCCTCTACGCTGCACACTCCACACACTGTGTCCTCCCCACAACCGCCAGAGTGGTATTTGCAAAAGCAAGAAGCCCCTCCATGCACTGGCACTGCCGGCCACTGTGCACACTGTGCCCGGTACAACCCTAGCAAGGGCACCACTCATGGTTTTGCAGTGCGCAACCTGTACAACCACATGCAGCAGGCTTGCTCTCTTCCCCTATTTACAACACTCCAACGGCTCCCCATTGCCCTACAAATAAAGTAAAGCCCTTTTATATACCTGATCCAGCCTCTGCCTACTTCTCCAAACTAATCTCTATCCTGTATTTTCCACACTTTCCACTCCAATCATTAGAAAATAAAAAACCAAATGACTCCCCAAACCTAGTATGCTGTCCCCTTTCTGCTTGCTTTGGCACATCTTATGTCCTTTGCCTGGATGACCTCTCCCTACCTTTCCCCACCACACTCCATCCCCATCCCCAGTCTACCTGGACATTTGTATGCATCCTTGAAGGTTCAAATCATGCATCACCCTCTCCCCGAAGTCTTCCCTTAACTCTTTAAGTAGAGTCAACCATCCTTTTTCTGGCTGCCCCACAGCAAATCCTGCACCAACAGGTGTAATTAGCTTATTACACCATGGCATGTCCTGGTAGCGAGTGGTCTCTAAATGGTCATTGTTGAAATGATCTCTCAGAAAGTTCTGTACCACAGTGAAAAACTTTGTAAACATATTTTTAAATAGAGGATTTTTTTTTAAATAGATGAAATCCTTTTCACATGTAAAACTCTCATCCTAGGGTGCGTGTCCTAACAGCACAGCTACAGACCACCTCCAGGACATTCTGTTCGTCCATCCGGAGGTAGACGTTGCTGCTAAAAATGCTGAAAGGCAAAACAGCACCACCAGCCCGTGTAAAAACACAGCACAGCGACCGGTGTCACTTAGGTGCTGTGCCACGCCATCTGGAGGTAACAGGAGCCTGCCAACGTCCAGGAGCCTTCATAGGTATGGAAGATGAAACACCGCACAACTACAGAAGTACAGCAATCATTGGAGGTAGAAATGTCAACTTACAGTTCACAGCATGGCTAACTGAACTTTTGTGAGAAAACACGAATTTCTCCTATGGAGATTTTTTTCACTCTCAGGAAGATGCAGGAGGCAAACACAAGGCACAAAACCCTTTCCACACTCCCCTGAGCTGCCCAGGTTCCAGTGTGGGTCTGTTTCACATCTCAATCCATTCCAGACACTTAACACCTGCAGGAGCGTGTGCCCCATCACCACACTCTTCTTCATGGTTGATTACACATGGAAACCAACAGTGCCCACCCCCAAAACCAAACAGGGAGGACCTGAAAATGCATAGGCCGCAGCCATTACTTACCGCGGTCTGACTACAAGGGTTGCAGTGGTCTCCTATGGATTTGAGGATATCCCCGAATAAGGAGGGAACGTATTTGGAACGTGTGTGGCAGCTACCTGATTTTCCGAACATTGCCACCAAGTCTATTTTTGGGTTGCCAAAACTCCCACTGCAAGGCTTAGCACCCGCTAAAGCAAAAGTACGGCGGAAGCCGAGGAAGACACGTGCGTGAATCGCAGTCCCTCAAAGACCTGTCGGAAGAGCCCAGGCTGAACTTAAGATACCAGAGCTGCACCCTGTTCTCGGGGTGCTCCTGAGCCCCAGTCTGCACGGTCCAGTACGAACGTAGCTCCTCGGAGCCCAGAGCCTGCTGCATCTTCCCGGTTGCACCAACCCCAAAGCTTGGCACCTCCGGCGAGGTAAACGCGTGTGCATCCGTGTGTGTATCACGGCTGGCAAGCGACCACGTCTACGGTACCCCGCTCACTGCTCATATCCGTCACCAAAACCGTGGCAGTGGCAGTGGCAGTAAAGCATGTGTGGGTTTGTTGGCTCTTTTGGTAGTGAGGACCCCAGGAGACAGGAAATTCATGGACCCAGCTGGAAAGATGCGCTAGCCCAAGTGAAAGCCCCAGTCGGCGGCGGCGGCACCGTTTCTCTACAACTTCTCCTCCCAACTGCGGCGCCGAGGGTCTCCGAGTCCCAGCGCCTGTTTGGACTTGGTTTCCCCAAACGTATTATTCAACCTCCACCCACCCCCGCTTTTCCAGCATTCAAGGGAATATTACAAGGGAATATTATAAGGGAAGTGCACCCTCGGGAGGGGGGCTTCTGGTCGGCGGGATGCGGAGTTGGAAGATGCCGTCTAGCCCCACCTCTCCAGCGACACACGGGAGCGGATGAAGAGCTGAGCGGGGACCTGAACCAGCCACGGCGGAGACGTCCTCACACCACCCCCCGGGCTTTCTCACGGTCCCCCTGCAGCGCGGCCCGGGGTCGGAGAACAACGGCGGGCGGGCCAAGGGCGCTGACGGCGGGGGAGGAAGAACGTGTGCGGGCCGAGGGAAGACAAAGTGTGCTGGGCGGCCGGGCGGCGGGGGATGGAGCGCGGGCGGAGAGGGGCGCGCGAGCCGGGCGGGAGGCGGAGGCCGCCGGGCGGCGTGCGCGAAGAGGGAACTTACCTGCGACGAAGACCGCTTGCAGCAGGCAGAGGTAGCTCTTGCCGTACTTATCGGAAATCCGCACGCGCTGCAGGGCCATGGCCATGTCCACCTGCAGAGGGATGGCCTGGGTGGCCGGCACGGACGCGCAGTCGTCCCAGTCCCAGGGCAGGCCCGGCGTCCCGCCGCCCGGCGCGGGGGCCCGCGGCGCCGGGGTCCGGGGCGCGTGCGGGGCGGCCGAGCCCAGGTGGGGCCAGGAGCCCGCCGCCGCCATCCTCACGCGGGAGCCGGGGCCGGGACCTCCGGGCCGGCCCGCCGCCGCCGAACTCCACCCCGCCTCTGGCCCCGCGTGTCCGGGCACTGCCGGGGGGCTGTGCCGCCCGCCCGCTCGGTCCCGCCGCGCCGCCACCGCCGCTCGCCCTCCCTCCCGAGCCCGCTGGTGGGGAAGGCAGCGCCGGAGGCCGAGAGCGCTGCTCGCCCAGAGCCCGGGAACTTGCTCGGAGTTTGGGGCTCCGGTGGAGCGCTTCTGGCCGCGGCAGCGGCGAGGGCCACTCCTCCAGGGAGCGCGCACACGCCCCCTCTTAGCTGCCGGAGGATGGGAGGCGGGGATGTGGAGGAGGGACTCCGGTAGCCTAAGCGGAGAGCCCCTGCGGAGACGCCCATTGTCAGGGGAGGGGAGGCCGGCAGAGGCGAGCACACGTGGTGGGAGGAGACGGCCCGGCCTCGCACTCCATGGCAACTCTTGCAACTCTTGGCGGTTCCTTAGCATCCGGCTAGCAATGGCCGAGTCAGAGATTCACCACGCGCGGGAGTGGCTCAGTGAGGACGCTTGCAGGTGGCCCTGCCAGGACCGCTGTCCTTGCCGGCGCCAAGAGGAGAGTAGCCCTGGAAAGTCTGAAAGGGTCTGTGGCTGTAGTCAGAATATGCCCTCCCCACCCCCAGCGCAAACACACACACACACACACACACACACACACACACACACACACTCCGACCTCTTGGGGATGCTAAGTCCTGTGCCCTCCAGATCCCAGATTCTCAAACCCTGGGGTCTTAGGAAGCGCCCTGTATAGACACCTGGGCTGCCTCAGGGGCTTTGGAATCTTGACCTGTCCTAGAGAGGGAGGGCTCAAGAACACAGAGAGCAGAAGAAAACGGAAAGGCAAGAGGAGGTGACCCCTTAAAGAAGCCAAGTGAGAAAGGAAGGAGCCGGAGCCCTTTCCTTGCCCCAAAGCCCCCAGGGGTGGGGCCAATGAAAGAAGGGACTCCGCAGTGCCTGGAAGGAAAGGAGCGCTGCCCAGAAAGCCAAGGCCGCTGGAGGAAAGGCCAGGGGATGTCAGCATAAAAACTGCAAGTCTGAAACTGAGTCAATGCCATCGGAATTCGCCACGATTTTGCTCCAGTACTAGACGTCTTTATGGGAATTGCAAGGGCCATTTCTTTCTTTAATCCTTCTTTTAAAAATGTTCTGGCAAGAAAGTGGTCTGATGTTGCATAGGCCAGTCATTCCAGGTCCATCTTTTAAACACTCTGGGGAATCACTGATTTATACCTCCGGAGAATGGGTGCAGGCACGTACAAAAAAAAAGTAGGGGAGGAAACACACACACACACACACACACACACACACCCCTCTTCCTCTAGCCAGTTCAAGCTCTGTCTGCATGTGTCAAGTTAACAGGCAGAATGTTTTCCAGCCCCTCTCTTGGATATGTGCAGAGAGGAGAGGAGCAATGGCTTATAATTGCTCCCTCTGTTGTGGACAAGATGACATGAAGAATTCCACTAACGCAAGTTGTTGTTCTTTTACAACTTTAATAACTTTAAGTTAAAAATAAATAAAAATAGCAGTCTATAGAAGTACCAAATGACTATATAGGGGGATATATTTTATAATTATGGGGTGGAAAAGGCTTTACTTAGCATAACAAAAAATTATGTGATTGTTCCACATACAGAAAGATACCCTGCTGTACTGTCAAGTGAAAAAAGTAAGATGCAAAACAATATTTATAGTTTGATCCTGCTTTTTAAATACTATACATATGTATATGCATAGAAAATGGTTGGAAAGGATACAAATTGCTAACAGTGGTGATTTCTGGAGAGTGAAATTGGGAATCACTTGGTTATGGGGGAGCTCTCACTTTTTGCTTTATAAGTAATTATGTTAAATTTTTCACAATGGGCAATTTTTTTTTGTAATACATTTTCTAAATAAAGAATGAAACAAATAGAAAAATAAATTTGGATTCAGAAAGGTATTAGAAAATTAACAATGAAAAAATTTTTTAAATATAAAAGCAATAGACACCCTGATTTCAAACTATACTACAAAGCTATAGTAATCAAAACAGTAGGGTACTGGTACAAAAACAGACACATAGATCAATGGAACAGAATAGAGATCCCAGAAATGAACCCACACTTACATGGGCAATCAATCCACCACAAAGGAGGCAAGAACATACAATGGGGAAAAGACCGCCTCTTCAGTAAATGGTCCTGGGAAAACTGGACAGCCACATGCAAAAAAATCAAACTGGACTACTTTCTTACACCATATACAAAAATAAACTCAAAATGGATTAAAGACTTAAATGTAAGACCTGACCTCCTAGAAGAAAATATATGCAGTACACTCTTTGATATCAGTCTTGGCAATATTTTGGGGGGTTACATCTCCTCAGACAATGGAAACAAAAACAAAAATAGACATATGGAACCTAATTGAACTAAAAAGCTTTTGCATAGCAAAGAAAATTATCAACAAAATGAAAAGTTTGCCTACTGACTGGGAGAAGATATTTGCATATGATTCATCTGATAAAGGGTTAATACCCCAAATATACAAAGAACTCATACAACTCAACATCAAAAATCAAACAACCCTATTAAAAAATGAGCAGAGGAACTGAATAGACATTTTTCCCAAGAAGACATACAGATGGACAACAGACACATGAAAAGGTGCTCAACATCACTAATCATCAGGGAAATGCAAATCAAAACCGTAATGAGATATCACCTCACAGCTGTCAGAACGGCTATCATCAAAAAGACAAGAGACAACAAGTGTTGGTGAGGATGTGGAGAAAAGGGAACCCTTGTGCACTGTTGGTGGGAATGTAAAGTGGTGTAGTCACTATGGCAAACCATATGGATGTTCCTCAAAAAATTAAAAATAGAAGTGCCATATGATCCAGCAATCCCACTTTTGGGTATTTTCCCAAAGAAAACAAAAACACTAATTCCAAAAAGATATGTGTGCCCCTATGTTCATTGCAGCATTATTTACAGTAGCCAAGCTATGCAAACAAACTAAGTGTCCATTCATAGGTGAATGGATAAAGAAGATGTGGTATGTATATATACAATGGAATATTAGCCATAAAACAAAAATGAAGTCTTGACATTTGTGACAGCCTGGGTGGACCTAGAGGGTATTATGCTAAGTGAAATAAGTCAGACAAAGGAAAAACAAATACCATATGATTTCACATATATGTGTAAACTTAAAAAAATAAACATAACAAAATAGAAACAGTCACAGATACAAACAGTTGGTTGCCAGAGGGAAGGGGGTGGGATATGAGTGAAATAGGTGAGGGAGATTAAGGGGTGCAAGCTTCCAGTTACATAATCTTCATAACCTTGAATTAGGCAATTGTTTCTTGGATATCACACAAAAGCATAGCAACAAAAGAAAAAGTAGATAAACTGGATATCTTTTTTTTTTTTTTTTTGGCCGCGAGTGTTTCAGGATCTTAGTTCCCCTACCAGGGATAGGACCTGTGCCCCCTGCAGTGGAAGCACGGAGTCCTAACCACTTGACCACCAGGGAATTATCCATAATTTTTAAAAAATTGTTCTTCAAAGACACTATAAGGAAAATGAAAAGACAATTCACAGAATGGGAGAGAACATTTGGAGATCATATATTTGTCAAGAGTCCAGTGTCCAGAATATATAAACAATTCTTACAACTAAGATAAAAAGACAAACCAATTTAAAAATCGACAAAGGATTTGAATAGACATTTTTCCAAAGATGTACAAATAGTCAAGAAGTACATAGAAAGATGCTAACTTTATTAGCCATCAGGCAAGTCAAAACCACAATGTGATACCACTTCACACCCACTAGAATGATTATAATTAAAAAGACAGACAATAACAGGCATTGGTAAAACTGTGGAGAAGATGGAACCCTCATTCATTGTTGATGAGACTGTAAAATATCGCAGCCACTGTGGAAAACAGTCTGGCAGTTCCTCAAAAAGTTAAGTACAGAGTTACCACAAAACCCCAGCAATTTCACTCCCAGGAATGTACCCAAGAGGAATGAAAACGTTTTTACACAGAAAGTTGAACATGGATGTTCATAGCAGCATTATTCATAATAGCCAAAAGGTTGAAACAACTTAAATGTCCGTCAACAGATGAATGGATAAAGAAAATGTGGTATATCCATACAATGGGTTATTCTTTGGCTTTAAAAAGGAATGACATATGGACACCAAGTGGGGGAAGCACGCGGGGGTGGGGATGAATTGGGAGATTGGGATTACCATATATATATTACTAATAAGAAAAAAAATGTCAAATTGTACACTTTAAAAAAGGAATGAAATTTTTCTTTAATTTTATTTGGCTGTGTGGCATACGGGACCTTAGTTCCTCAACCAGGGATCGAACCCGTGTCCCCTGCATTGGAAGCATGGAGTTTTACCAACTGGACTGCCAGGGAAGTCCCAGGAATGAAATTCGTACACATGCTAAAATGAGGATGAACTTTGAAAACAAGGTGCTTAAGTGAAAGAAGCCAGTCACAAAGACCACATGTTTTACAATCCCATTTTATATGAAATGTCCTGGATAGGCAAATATATAGAGAAAGAAAGTAGAGTAATGATTAAATATAGAGACAGAAAGTAGAGTAATGATTGCCAGGGAATGGGGAGGATGGTGGGAGTGTGGGTGACAACTAAAGGGATTAGAGCTCCTTTTTAGTGTAATGAAATGTTCTAAAATTCATTGTGCTGGTGGATGCTCGTCTGTGAATATACTAAAAATCACTGAATGATTTTTTATTAAGGTATAGTTGACTTAAAATATTCTATTAGTTTTAGGTGTATAACATAGTGATTCAAAATTTTTATCGATTATATGCCATTTAAAGTTATGATAAACTATTGGCTATATTCCCTGTGCTGTACAATATATCCTTGTAGCTTATTTATTCTATAGATAGTAGTTTGTACCTCTTAATCCCATACCACTATCTTGCTCCTCTCCCCTTACCTGTCCTCACTGGTAACCATAATTTGTTCTTATATCTGTGCATCTGTTTCTGTTTTATTATATTCATTTGTTTGCTTTATTTTTTAGATTCCACATACAATATTTGTCTTTCTCTGACTTATTTCACTAAGCATAATACCCTCCAGGTCCATCTATGTTGTTGCAAATGGCAAAATTTCATTCTTTTTTCTTCATTCATTCATCTGTTGATGGACACATAGGTTGCTTCCATATCTTGTAAAAGCCTTTAAAGTGTATAGTTTAAATGGGCAAAGTGTATGGTCTTTTAATTTTATGTCAATAAAGCTGGTAAAAAATGATATCCTTACCATGTAAAGAGTATTTATAAATTAATGAGAAAATGCAATGGAAGTGGTCAAAAGACAGGAAGAGATAACTCTAAAAAATCTTTAAAATCTAAT
This sequence comes from Hippopotamus amphibius kiboko, assembly GCF_030028045.1. Classification (NCBI taxonomy): domain Eukaryota; kingdom Metazoa; phylum Chordata; class Mammalia; order Artiodactyla; family Hippopotamidae; genus Hippopotamus; species Hippopotamus amphibius. Next base: position 14,383,141 of record NC_080203.1, on the reverse strand, counting down.
ATTTACATAGACATATAAATGTGTATATATAAATGTTTTCTTTCAATAATTATAAAAATAAAGCAAAAGAATCTCAAAATATTATTTTTCACTCATAAAATTGGCAAAGACTTTTAAGATACTCAACATCAGTTAAGGTGATCAGCCAAGTACTTTCATGTGCTGCAGGAGTGTAAGTTGGTACAACCTTTCTGGAAAGCAATTTGGCAATCACTTTTGAGAACCTAAAAATGTACATACCCTTTGACTCAGCAAATCTCCTTCTAGGAGTTTCCCCTACAGAAATAATCAGAGATTTTGGCAAAGATTTATATTCAAGGATGTTCTCTACAGCATTATTTATTACAATCCCATATTGGAAGCAACCTACATTTCAAACAATAGCAGGATTAATAAATTATGATACATTCCAAAATAGATTATTAAGCAGTTATCAAAAATGTCATTCCCTTGTGATGGAATTGTTCTGTATCTGGATTATATCAATGTCAATATCCTGGTTGTGATATTGTACAATAGTCTTACAAGATGTTGTCATTGGGGGAAGCTGGGTGAAGAGTGTATGAGATCTCTCTGTATTATTTCTTACAACTGCTTACAGATCTACAATCATCTTCAAATAAAAAGTGTAATTTTTTCAAAGTGACATTCTTGAAGAATTTTTAAGACCATGAGAAAACATTCATGATCTGATGGTGATCGGGTTATCTCTATGCAAGATGAATATGCAGTATAATCTCAACTACATGCCATCTATAAGCATTGAAAAAATGTTGGAAGAAATATTGAGTAGATAGGTGATAGATAGGTAGATGATAGATGATAGATAGGTAGATGATGATGATGATGAAGATAGATAGATAGATAGATAGATAGATAGATAGATAGATAGATAGATAGATAGAAAGAAATGATAGGCAGTTAGACAGACAGCCAGGCAAACTGATAAGAGAGAGAGAAGACTGGGCTTACATGAGCTCCTTCTGTCATCCATAGGGTGGTGGATTCCGCAGTCATTAGAAATGATTACCTCCTCTGTGAAGCTTGGCCACAGTCACTGAGCCGGACCCCTTCTCTCATGTCTCTTTGTCCTATTGCCCTCATACTGATTCTCATCAGGTGTTGTCATTGCTTGCAGCTCTGTCATCTGGATAGGTCCTGAGGTCCTCAAGGACAGGAGAAATGTCTTATTAAGCACTGTCTTCCAGGGCCTGGAATATAGTCAGCACTTGAAATATGGGTTAATTGAATGGGTGAATAAAGTAGTAATGGATGAACAACAGTCTTTTAATTTTACCTTGGACCCTTATTCAAAAGAACACTAACCTCAGGGTTTCTCAGGGCTGAAGAAGAAAATGCAACAAACCACTATATATAAAACAGATAAACAACAAAGATATACTGTATAGGACAGAGAACTAAGCCCAGTATCTTGTAATAACCTATAATGGAGTATAATCTGCAAAAATACTGAATCACTATGCTGTACACTTGAAACTAACACAATATTATAAATCAACTACACTTCTATTAAAAAAAAGAAGAAAATGCATAGCTATGACTCAACTTTCCCCAATTTGCATAGCACATTCTGATCCACCTATGTGGAACTGCTCTATAGTACAATCTTTGGGGCCCTTGCCACAGGTCATACAATACAACATCTTTGGAAATACGGTCTTTTGATATTTGATTAACATCCTCCGATGAAGTCTGAGGATGAACTAGCCTTATAACAAATTCCTCTCTCTAGTGACAGTGATGTGATAAGGTTTCATCCCATTTGCCTGAATCCATAAATCTCATTTATCCTAGGTAGAATAGAGGGATTTGAGTAACAGGAATATTATTTTATTATAGTAAGTTAGGCATAGGTTTTGAGAAACGGGAATCTCTGAAATGCTGAAAGCGGAAGGGGACAATACAATTAAAAGGTACCCTTATTTGCTCCTTATTACCTTTGACTTTGAGAGGCTCTGCAGAATTCAGGAAGTGTATTGACATGCGTGAGGATCACCAAATGAAAACTCATTTGTAGAATAAGAATAACAGCAACCTGACAATTTGTATAGATTGATATATAAAGGACTGTATCAAGTTCACACTGTACCAGGTTCTTTGCCATGTACATCTCGGGTATCTGCCATTTTTGCCTGCTTAGCACCCGTGTACTTCAGTATTTCTAGGCAGAGTGGTCCCTGCCCCACTCTAAATCCAGGTGGTGCATGCAAGACTGCCAGTAACCATATCCCAACCACCCCGTTCCAGGGTGGGAAAGGTGACCCAGGCCTAGTAAATCAGTGTATTCTGTCCTCTTGGCTACTGTGATAGGTGTAAACCAATAAGACACCAGGCCAGGGCTTGCTGAAACCAGTGAAAGGGAAAGTAACTCTTTGCTGGGATTGTTAGTTATAAGGGTGAGGTAAGCCTGGAGCTGCAGAGAGAGCCTGCCGTTACACAGATTAACACATTTTCTTTTGTGCTTAAACCTGTTTGCAATTGGATTTCTATTATTTGCAACCAAAGAACCCCAACTAATACATCATGATTACTGTAACATAGAATCTCATTTAATTCTGGGTTGGCATCATGGAACCTTCTGTATGTATGTATAAACCCAGAAGAATAGGTTAAATACAGAGGCGTCACTTTGACACCCAGAGCTCAAAGATATTAATAAACTAATTGATCTGAGCACAGGCCCTGCCAGGCATTGACTTAAAGTTTATCCTTTTTCAGGAAATTCCATAGAAATCTTTTCATTTGTTATCATTTAAAAACGTTTTCATTTGTTGCCATCTTAAATTTCAGTTTTGCTTTTCAAGGAAAACATTGTTTCAGAGGGAAATATTTTAAGTTCTGTTATTTGTTAAAGGAAGTGACTACTTCAAACTTTGCTCTGTTTAGATGGCCAAATGCTGCTGCTGCTTTTTTTTTTTCTGGTTGTGCCACACGTGGGATCTTAGTTCCCCAACCAGGGATTGAACTCGCGCCCCCAGCATTGGAAGCAGGAAGTCTTAACCACTGGACCACCAGGGAAGTCCCACTTTTTCTTTCTTTTATTTTTCAGCTTTGAGGTATAATTGATTTAAGTAAAAACATTGCTTTTACAAGTGCTTTAAAAATATTTCCAATGCAATTATACTTGTAGCAGAGCAAACAACTGCTCCTATAAGTGTTGGCAGTCCTTTTATGAAATGCTTTGTGTACTTACTCAGAGTCTGAGAATATATTGGAAATGTAAATTTTAACTACTTGGGACAAAATTTGAGTCAGAATTAGAAATTTGGAATCATTACTTCCCAGCTCTAATTTTTGACTAGGACTGCCTCTTTCCACATTAGCGATGATGAATGATTTCAGGCCTAAACAATGAAATGGAAATCGATTATTCTAATGAATTTCTATACCCAAACAAGTAGTTATTAAGGTGAATTGGAACTCTGAAAAGATTGTCAATTTAAATAGCTTAATTGAAGAAAATCACTTTCACCAGAGTGATTATAGAAGTCACATGAGGATAAAAGAAGCACAAGTGACAAATCTAAAAATAAAACAACAAAAACAAATTAAAACAGAGACAGGCTCGTAGATACAGAGAATAAACTGGTAGTCACCAGAGGGGAGGGGGTGGGGCATTGGGTGAAATAGGTGAAGGGGATTAAAAGGTACAAACTTCCAGTTACAAAATAAATAAGTCACAGAGATGTAAGGTACACATGGGGAATACAGTCAATAATATTGTAATCACTTTGTATGGTGACAGATGGTGACTAGACATTGTGGTGACCATTTCAAAGTGCATATACATTATTGAATCACTACGATATACACTCGAGGCTAGTATGATATTCTATGTCAATTATACTTCAATAAAAATAAGTATAGCTAATAGACCCATGCTAGGTCCATAATTACACATATTACCTGGTTATTTTTCAAATATATATATTCTTTGGTAACAATGACCAATGACAAATATAAAACATGTTATTTACTTCATATAAAGCCAGATTTAACGATCCAAGTCTTTGTCAAGATTAGCAGATCACAATATAGAGAACAAAGTAGTGGTTACCAGTGAGAGTGAAGAGGGAGGGGCAAAATAGGGATGAGGGTGTAAGAGGTACAAATTATTAGGTATAAAATAAGCTACTAGGATACATTGTATAACACAAGGAATATACCCAATATTTTTAAAATAAATTTATTTATTTATTTTTATTTATTTATTGGCTGCATTGGGTCTTCCTTGCTGCAGCACGGGCTTTCTCTACTTGTGGAGAGCGTGGGCTACTCTTCGTTGCTGTGCACAGGCTTCTCAGTGCGGTGGCTTCTCTTGTCATGGAGCACGGGCTCCAGGCACGTGGGCTTCAGTAGTTGTGGCATGTGGGCTTAGTTCCTCCGCAGCTTGTGGGATCTTCCCGGATCCATGTCCCCTGCATTGGCAGGTGGCTTCTTAACCACTGCACCACCAGGGAAGCCCGCCCATATTTTTTAATAACTATAAATGGAGTATAACCTTTAAAAATTGTGACTCTCTATATTGTATACCTGTAACTTATACATTGTATAGAAAATATATTTCAATAAAAAAATTTAAAAAGAGATTAGTAGGTCACCATCTTAATTTGCTATAAGCCAGAGTTGCTATTACTACTACTACTAATAAAATTAATATGTACCATCCTCATTTTCATCCTTCATCTTCATTCACACTTTAAGTACTTTTTCATCTCTTATCTCATTTGACCCTCCTAAGAAACCTGTAAGGAAGACCCAGTTTATTTATACCCACTTTCTAGGTGAGGAGAGATGTTTTTTGGTTCCCCAACCAGGGATCGAACCTGGCCCCCTGCAGAAGCGCAGAATCTTAACCACCAGACTGCCACGGAAGTCCCGAAACTGAGGTTTTGAGAGACTAAGAGAGTTGCCTGAGCTCATGCTATTGGTTTGTAGCATAACTAGAACTAGTCAGTTAACTAATTTTACCTTTTTTAAAAAACATACTTATTCATTTGGCTGCGCCAGGTCTTAGTTGTGGCTCGCAGGATCTTTAGCTGAGGCACACACACTCTTAGTTGCAGCATGTGGGATCTAGTTCCCTGACCAGGGATTGAACCCGGGCCCCCTGCATTGGGAGTGCAGAGTCTTAGCCACTGGACCACCAGGGAAGTCCCTAATTTTAGCATATTTGATGCGAAGACAATCACACAAATGAATTGTGATTTTCAAATCTGGACCGTGAATATATTACTCCAAACCAAAATTCGTATTTCTCAGGCTTCCTCTTTTCTAAAGGAATCTTAGTGCTTTAAAAGTCTCCCAGTCCATGAAGAAATTCATCTATTAGCAATTGCAATACCATTATTAAGGATTCTAGTTTCCTAGTACCTGTGTGTTGTTCTGTTTTTTGGTAGCAGATTTATTGAGATAGAACTCACATACCATACAATTCTTCCACTTAAAGTGTATAATTCAATGCTTTTTAGCATATTCACAGTTGTGCAATGAGCATAATAATTTAATTGTAGAACACTTCATCACTCCAAATAGAAACCCACACCCTTTAGCCAGCACCTCCCAAGCCCCCCGGCACCACTAGGCCTAGATAGATACTAATCTACTTTCAATCTCTATGGATTTTCCTATTCTGGACATCTTCATATAAGTGGAATCATGTAATATGTGACCATCTGTGTCTGACTTCTTTCACGTAGCATAATGTTTTCAAGGTTCATCCATGTGATAGCCTGTGTCAGTACTTCGTTACTTTTCACAGCTTAATAATATTCCATTGTATGGCTAGACCACATTTTGTTTATCCGTTCATCAGTTGATGGGGGATACTATGCTTTTTTAATATATAAATATTGAAATGATATTCTTGAATTAACAAAATATTTTTTTCTCCTTAGAACACTGTCATTTAAAACATCTAATCTTGTGATGTACACAGTTAAAATTTTAAACCAGAGATACACTCATTTTCAAAGTGTTCTTAGGACTTCCTTCCTCTGTGTGAAACCCTTCCAAGGTTGCTTACGGTCATTGAGCTGACTGACTCTGGGTTACTTGTGAGGTTGAGCATCTTTTTATGTTTCCTAGTCATTTATCGGTTCTCTTGGAACCTGTTTGTACTCTTCATCTGTTTCCAGAGGTCTCTGATGGAATAAACTTAGAATGGGCTATGAGTGTTAAGAAGAAAAAAAATTGGCGGAGGGGAGAGGGAAGCTATGATAGGGTGATGATGAGAGGGGAAGAATAGGGGCTTGGAAGGTTCTTGTGCCCAATTCCCAGCGCTTCACCTTGAACTTCACCACCACTTTTTCCGTGATTTAGGTTCTCTGTTTCCCTCTCCCTTTTTCATCCCAGCCAGATTTCTTTTCTTAGCATCCTATCCCTCCTCCTCCACGATAATTTATTCTAACCAAGACCTTCTTTCTCAGCCATCCTATCTGGAAACATTCAAGTCAGGACAGAACAGCCTCATCGGAGCCTCCCCCAGGAGGAACAGCATGTTACAGGGCAGAAGATAACCATATCTCAATTGTTAATAAAATGCTGATATTTTTGTGGGACTTTCAGTAAATACCCTTGCAGTCAGAGGAGAATTCTACCAGCACTACCAAGTCACAGAGCCGGAGGTCTGGGCTATCAACTAAGACCTGGATAGTCTGTAGCATTGGGCTGGATCTCAGCCACCAGTTCTGCCTCAGTTTCTAGCTGTTTCTATTGGAGACACCTCCTGTGGTTCTTAGGATGCAAAGAAGGACACTCCTTTTCCCCACCTTCTTGTTTAACCAAGGCCATTCCATAGAAAAATTAGCCTGAGTTGTTTGAAATTACAGATGGAATTCACTATTTATTTTCTATTCTAAGAGGCCTCACTATTTTTGTTTTTTAATTTGTAAATCCACAAAGATGAAAAGAATGGGAAAGGACCTCTGAAAGAGGAGATTTCGATACAGTTTGGGAAGTGAAATGTGGATAAAGGCTGATTAGATGTGAGGGACTCACAGAAACCAGATTGGATCAAAGGGAGCCAGTTTGCCTGGCAGAACCCTGGAAAGTCTTGGGACTTGGAGATACCAGGTACTGTGAAAGACAGGAGTGAGATTTGGGCCGAAAAACAGGGAGATTCATTACAAGACTCTGTGTGGAAAAAGTCCCTACTGTCTCCCCAGCTGCACTCCATACACCTTAGATCCCAGCCACACACAGCACTCCCACACTTGCAAAAGAGCAGAGATGTCTCAGGGGAATTGAAGGGCCTTCCAAAAAATTCAGATTCTGCTACTTAGGGGTCTCCCTTTATATGATTCTCCTCCTCATCTTTTGTTTGTTTGTTTGTTTGTTTTTTAAATTTACTTTATTTTATTTATTTATTGGCTGCTTTGGGTCTTCATTGCTGCACACCGGCTTTCTCTAGTTGTTGCGAGCAGGGGCTACTCTTCATTGTGGTGTGCGGGCTCCTCATTGTAGTGGCTTCTCTTGTTGCAGAGCATGGACTCTAGTCACCCGGGCTTCAGTAGTTGTGGCACGTGGGCTCAGTAGTTGTGACTCATGGGCTCTAGAGCACAGGCTCAATAGTTGTGGCGCACGGGCTTAGTTGCTCCGCAGCATGTGGAATCTTCCCAGGGCAGGGCTCGAACCTGTGTGCCCTGCATTGGCAGGCGGATTCTTTACCACTGCACCACCTAGGAAGTCCCTCCTCCTCATCTTTCTCACCCGAAAGCAAAGGCTTCCAGTCTGCCAGCCCCTCCTATAAACTCCCCAGTCAGTTTTCCGGGACCTCACTGTTAAATACAAACAGGCTGGCAAAAATCACTAAGTGTTTGAGGTAAATTACTCTGATAGTCGCTTTTATATGTCCACGTAGCTGGGCTATGGTTATTCATTTAAACACTAATCTTGGTGTCGCTGTGGGGTATTTTGTAGAACGTGGTTAGCATCTACAATCAGTTGACTTTAAGAAAATTGTCCTCGAAAATCTGGATGGCTTTATCCAATCCGCTGAAAGGCTTTTACAGCAAAATGAAGTTTCCCTGAGGAGGAAGAAAATCTGCCTCAAGTCCGTAGCATTAGTGCCTGCCTGAGAGCTTTCAGCCTGCAGGGCTGCTCTGCTGATTTCAAATCTGCCTAGAAGCACCCTCCTCACCATTGTGTCAGCCATTTCCTTGAAATAAATCTGTCTCTGTCTCTTTATCTATAGAAAGATAGGGGTGTGTGTGTGTGTGTGTGTGTGTGTGTGTGTGTATCCTACTGGTTGCAGTTCCCTAGTAGAACCTTGACTGATGCAAGTCACCAAATGCAGAGAAAGACCAAGATAAATGGCAAAAATGATCTGGCCCCGCCTCCCTCCCCACACTCCTACCACTTTACTTTGTGGTACACTTTGCTCCACACACTTTAGCCTTCTTGCTGTTCCTGCAACATGCACTGTATTCAGGTCTCTGCTCAAATGTTATCTCTGCAGAGACACCTTCCCAGGCCACTCTATTTAAAACGACACCCCCCCCACCACCACCATGCTCCATCTATTGCATTGTTTTTTTCATTCATAGCAAAGATGATTTCCTTAAATGACACATTTTCACATTTTTTAGTGGATTGTCCAACTGCCTTCACTAGCATCGAAGCTCCAGGACAGGCACCTTTTTTTGTCTTGTTTCTTGTACTACTGTCACCTAAAACAGTGCCTGATCCTTTACTTGAAGAGCTGATACGCGGATGGATGGGTACATGAAAAAAAAAATCCGTAGAAGTAACAGACATAATTCAAGGAATGGAGAGCTTCAAAAGCAATGCTGGGACTTCCCTGGTGGTCTAGTGGTTAAGACTTCAAGCTCTCAATGCAGGGGGCCCGGGTTTGAGCCCTGATCAGGGAACTAGATCCAGCATGCTGCAACTAAAAAGATCCCACACGTGGTAACTGAGACCCGGTGCGGCCAACATAAATAAATAAATGAATGAATACATATTGAATAAAACAGTGCTAATTGTTTATACACTGGAAGATTCAAGTCATTATTATAATCTATAAATAATAACAGTGTACTATGAAAAAGGAATAATCAGAGTAGTAAAAAGAGAGCTCTTAAAGCAGAAAATGACAGGCAAAAATTTTTAAATTCCGTAAAAGGGCCAATTTCAGATGACTAACATGATGTCACTGAGGCCAAAGTTAGGAAGAGAGGCAGAGTCAGTTTTCACAGGCTGCTCTGAGCCGGTTCCTGGGCACCAGACAGGTGCAGGGGGGCTGATGCGTTAGAAGCTGTGATGTGCTCTTCAGATCCCCCTTCAGGAGGGAAGGATCTATTCTCCCATCTGTTGAAAATGCTGCCAGATAAATGTCTTCCACTGTCAGCACCCTGCAGAGATTGCCTCAGCTGAAAACCGGCAAACCTAAGTCAAGGTCACAGCCCCTGCCAAGGGCAACCCACATCGAATGACTGAACAGCATGGGGTAGCAAGATCCAGCTCCCTTGCTCCAAATAGGACCCACTCTGACAAATGATCCCATCTCCAGGGCTTACTGGAGGGTTGGATGAGGCTTCTGTTCAGGATACTTTACCAGTTGACTTCTTCCGCCCGATCCATCTTCCTTCTCTTCCCTACTCTTCCGCAGGAGTTAGTCTCAGTAACACAACAAGTCTCCTGTATCTATTTTCTTTCTGAAGTCATGAATTGGAGTCATCAGATGATAGTAAAGAGGAGGAGTGGGGGTAGGAATTCCTCCTTCTCTTCACTATTTTTAGAGTGGGAAACTGCGTTTCTAGGAAAGTATAGTGTGGGGTTGCCTGGCAGTGTTGAGTGAGAGAAAAGAGACAGAACGAATTCAGGAGGCCCAATATCCCACAGAAACCCAAGAAAGAAAGAAGAGAGAAAATAGGGAGGGACTACTTCAAAGAAATCATAAAAGAAATAGAAGAAAATTTTTCAAGAACTGAAAAACACAAGTATTTACATTAAAAGGGCCTGTTGAATGCAAAATGAGATGATTTTTAAAAAAGAATTACACTGACACACACCCTTATGAGTTTTTAAGGTTACGAGGGATATGAAAAAGAACCTAAATATTTCCAGAGGGTTAAAAAATAAATCCCTTATAAAAGAATAAAAATTAAAATGGCATAGAACTTCTCAGTAGCAATACCAGAATCTAGAAAACACTGGAAAAATACATTCAAAATTATGAGGAAAGGGACTTCCCTGGTGGTCCAGTGGGTAAGACTCCACGCTCCCAAAGCAGGGGGCCTGGGTTCGATCCCTAGTCAGGGAACTAGATCCCTCAAGCTGCAAATAAGAAGCCCGCACGCCGAAACTAAAGCTCCCGCATGCAGCAACTAGACATGCTCCAGTGAAGATCCCATGTGCAGGACTTCCCTGGTGGCGCAGTGGTTCAGAATTCACCTGCCAAAGCAGGCAATGCAGGTTCAAGCCCTGGTCTGGGAAGATCCCACATGCCGCGGAGCAACTAAGCCTGTGTGCCACAACTACTGAGCCTGTGCTCTAGAGCCTACGAGCCACAACTTCTGAGCCCATGTGTCGCAACTACTGAAGCCCACGTGCCTAGAGCCCGTGCTCCGCAACAAGAGAAGCCCTGATCTCTGCAACTAGAGAAAGCCCCCACGCAGCAATGAAGACCCAACACAGCCAATAAATAAAGAAATTAACTTTTAAAAAAACTCTAAAAAAAAAGATCCCATGTGCAGCAACTAAGATCCAGCGCAGCCTAAATAAATACATAAATATTGAAACAAAAAAATTTTAAATTATGAGGGATATTTTTCAACTTAGAATTCTTTACTGAGCCAAAATCTCAAACAAATACAAAGATAGAATAAAGACATTTTTCAGACATGCAAAGAATAATATTTAAAAAGCTTGTTACCCATAAAACTTTCTTAGGAAATTACTAGAGAATGTACTCCCCCCAAATGAAGAAGTAAATCAACAAAGAGGAAGGCAAGGAATCTAGGAGATATTGATCGAATCCAGGAGTATAAACAAAAGGAATTCTAGAAAGAGACATATGCAGGAAGCCTGGAGAAAAACCAGCTCAAGTAGGATAAGAACAGAGGGCTCTAGGGGCTTCCTAGGTGATGCAGTGGTTGAGAATCCACCTGCCAGTGCAGGGGACACAGGTTCTATCTCTGCTCCAGGAAGATCCCACATGCCGCGGAGCAACTAAGCCCGTGCGCCACAACTATTTAGCCTGCGCTTTAGAGCCCGTGAGCCACAACTATTGAGCCCATGTGCTGCAACTACTGAAGCCTACGCGCCTAGAGCCCGTGCTCCGCAACAAGAGTCCACGGCATTGAGGAGCCCACGCACCACAAGGAAGAGTAGCCCCCACTAACTGCAACTAAAACGAAAGCCCGTGCACAGCAAAAAAAAAAAGACCCAACACAGCCAATAAAATAAATTAATTAATTAATTAAAAAAAAGAACGGAGGGCTCTAACAGGGAGCCGTCCCATCTCTTTCTACCTGTGTCTGACCAAGTTCAGTAAGCCTTCATCGGGGCCTTTTTGATCCAGCCAAAGAGGCTTTAAGAGCTCTGTACCTCAAAGCAAGAAGAATTGGCATCTCCAATGCTTCACTCTTAGAAGGCTCCCAGGCTCCTTACACAAATAGGTCCACTCCTTCTGCAGAAACTTCCTCCCTCCCTCCACAAATCAATACTACAGAGCAAGAATTAAAAGGCCAAGTTTTGCCTCAATAGATACCACGCCAAAAAAAATGTGAGAAAGGTCATTATATTGTTTTAGAAAATTGTTCTTAAGACTTTCTATTTTTCTTTGCTCTCCGAGTCTATGCTTCCCAGACACCTTTTGGGGACCAAAGTGGTTTCCAGTCATTTTGGTCCTGGGAAAATGTTGTGCTTAAAATGAACTAGACACACATAGTGGAAAGGGCTTTTCCCCACTGAAAAGGAATAATTTTGTGTTCCAATTTACAAGCCAGCCTTACATCAGTTCAGGTAGCATGAGGCACTTTCTCATGTCCTAATCACTCTAGGGCTCAGAGTCTGAGACCCTTGGATTCCATAGGGACCCCCCCCCCCCCCGCCACCAACATACAGCTATCCTGCAAAGGCCAACAGCAAAAGAGCCAATGGACCAGATCTGGTACACTAGTAATCCCAGCTTTACTACTGCTGAAGTCCCAATCCAGAACTGCGAAATTCTTGCCTGCCTTTCCTTGAGGTCCCGAATTATTTTAGGAGACACCTGAAGAGCAGACAAAGAAACTGGCAGAGAACTCTGAAGCAGGATATCTCAGTCCATATGTATGAATACACCTTAACAAGGGCTGCAAGTCACTGGCTCTAGAACTGTGGGATTCTGGGGAAAGGGTTGGGAGTGACTGGCTATGGTGAACACTCTTTTAATAGGAATATTCCAGGATAGACTCACTCATGTCTAAACCCATTTTTTGTATTAGTCTAAGGCAAAGATATCCTTACCACAAATCTTGGTCCTTAAGACAGTCGCTGTTCATCCTCAGTTTCCTCAGCCAAAAGGAACCACAGGACATCACAGCCTGTCTCTCTGCCAGGCTCTTAACTTCAAATTAAGCATGAATATTTGGAAAAATGTTTCAAAACCAATCTGCTGTCAGCAACTACAAATGTAGAGGAGGCTTCACTTGAAGTAGAACTCACAAAACAATTTTATAAACCATACAGTGTATCACAGTAAAGGAAAGGGACCTACAATTGTTTTCTTTACAAGGACAAAGCTGGGGAAATGGAGCTTCCACTAGAAAGAATTAGCCTGCCAGGTTCAAAGCAAAATATTTGTGTGTGTGTGTGTGGGGGGGTTCTTTTTGTTTTTTTTAAAATTGAAGTATAGTTGATTTGCCATGTGTTGTTTACAGCAAAGGGATTCAGTTTATATATATATATATATATATATATATATATATATATATACACACACACACACACACATATATATTCTTTTCATATTCTTTTGCATTATAGTTTATTACAACATATAGTTGTAATAAAGTCTATGCAATAAAGTCTTTGTTGTTTACCTATTTTATATATAGTAATGTGTATCTGCTAATTCCAAACTCCTAATTTATCCCTCCCTGCCCTTACCCTTTAAGGTTAATCATAAGTTTGTTTTCTATGTCTGTGGATTTATTTCTGTTTTGTAAATAAGTTCATTTGTATCATTTTTTTAAGATTCCACATACGTGATATATATTTGTCTTTCTCTGCCTGACTTACTTCACTTAGTATAATAATTTCTAGGTCCATCCATGTTGCTGCAAATGGCATTATTTCATTCTTTTTATGGCTGAGTAATATTCGATTGTATATATATACACCACATCTTATTTATGCATTCATCTGTTGATGGATATTTAGGTTGTTTCCATGCCTTGGCTATTGTAAATAGTGCTGTTATGAACACTGGGGTGCATGTATCTTTTCAAAGAGTTTTCATCTTTTCCAGATATATGCCCAGGAGTGGGATCGCTGGATTATATAGCAAGTCTATTTTTAGTTTTTTAAGGAACTTCCATACTATTCCCCATAGCGGCTGCACCAATTTACATTCCCACCAACAGTGTAGGTGGGTTCCCTTTTCGCCACACCTTCTCCAGCATTTGTCATTTGTAGACTTTTTAATGATAACCATTCTGACTGGTGTGAGGTGATACCTCATTGTAGTTTTGAGTTGCATTTCTCTAATAATTAGCAATGTTGAGCATATTTTCAAGTGCCTATTGGCCATCAGTATGTCTTCTTTGGAGAAATGTCTATTTAGGTCTTCTGTCCATTTTTCAATTGGCAGTTTGGTTTCTTTGTTATTAATTTGTATGAGCTGTTAGTATATTTTGGAAATTAAGCCCTTGTTGGTCACATCATTTGCAAATATTTTCTCCCAGTCGGTAGGTTGTCTTTCGTTTTGTTTATGGTTTGCTTTGCTGTGCAAAAGCTTATAAGTTTGATTAGGTCCCATTGGTTTATTTTTGCTTTTTTTCCCATCGCTTTGGGAGACTGATCTAAGAAAATATTGGTACAATTTATGTCAGAGAATGGTTTGCCTATGTTCTCTTCTTGGAGTTTCATGGTGTCATGTCTTTAAGTCTTTAAGCCATTTTAAAGTTTATTTTTGTGTATGGTGTGAGGGAGTATTCTAACTTAATTGATTTACATGCAGCTGTCCAGTCTTCCCAACACCATTGCTGAAGAGACTGTCTTTTCCCCATTGTATATTCTTGCCTTCTTTGTTGAAGATTGACTATAGGTATGTGAGTTTATTTCTGGGCTCTCTATTCTGTTCCATTGATCCGTATGTCTGTTTTTGTGTCAATACCACACTGTTTTGATTACTGAAGCTTTGTAGTACTGTCTGAAGTCTGGGAGGGTTATGCCTCCAACTTTGCTCTTTTTCTTCAGAATAGCTTTGGCAATTCTAGGTCTTTTGTGATTCCATGTAAATTTTAGTATTATTTGTGCTAGTTCTGTGGAAAATGTCATGGGTAATTTGATAGGGATTGCATTAAATCTGTAGATTGCTTTGTGTAGGATGGCCATTTTAACAATTTTAATTCTTCCAATCCAAGAGCATAGGATATCTTTCCAGTTCTTTAAATCATCTTGTTTCCTTTATCAATGTTTTATAGTTCTCAGCATAAGTCTTTCCCCTCCTTGGTTGGGGTTATTCCTAAGTATTTTATTGTTTTGATGTGATTTTAAAGGGATTTTTTTTAACTCTTCCTTTCTGATATTTCATTGTTAGTGTAAAGAAATCAAAGCAAAATATTTTTGTTCAAAATATACAGGGGGCTGGAGCAGCAGATCTTTAAGGTACCTCCCAACCTTAAGATTGTATATATATCCCTAAAGGCTTATTAAAATACTACCTACCACCCTTACTTGGTTCTTTATACTTTTCTATATTATCTATGTATTTGACACTGGACATATATTTAATTTATAATAATAAATATAAAAAAATTTTAAATAGACAAAAAAAATTAGACTGAAGTGATCCTTTTAAAACTTAAGTCAGATCATGTCAGTTTGGTCATAATGCTCCAAACTTCCATCGCAATTAGAATAAAATCCAACGTCTTTACCATGGCTACAAGGTTCTACATCATCTCCTCCCTCCCTACATCTCTAATTTCAACTCCTATCACTCTCCCTCCATTTTGGTCACACCCCATCTCCTGGCAGCACCTCCAATATGCCATGTAAGCTCCTGTCTCAGGGTCTATGTATTTGCTGTTCCCAGTGCCAGGATAACCCTCAGGAGTTCATCCCTATATCCCTCTCTTGCTTATTTCAATTATATGCTCAAATGCCACCATGTCAGAGAGAACGTCTTCCACTGCCATATCTAAAGTAGCAAGTGCTGTCATCCTGCAAACACTTGCATGGATTACATGCTCATTAAAACTTCCTTTGTAATGTAAAAAATGCCTGACGTAATGGTAATTGGACACAGAGAAAAAAACATTTGCAAAATATGTGACAAAATGTGCATTTTCCTAATATATAAAGAGTTCTTACAAGTAAGGAAGGAAAAAAATTAGCGACCGAATACCATAATAGGCAAAGGAAATGTAATTGCCAAAAGAAGAAATACAAAAACCTACATGTTTAAAATACTTAAACTCAAAATACTTAAACACAAAAGCAAAGAAAAGCAAATACTACCAAAATACTACCAAGAATAAAGCGCTATTTTTCCTCGAAAGCAATGGTTGACAAACTTTTTCTGTAAAGATATAAATAGTAGGAGTTTCCATGTTGTGGGCCACGTACAGCATACAGTTTCTGTTACATAGTTTTCATTGTCTTTTTTTTTTTTTTGGCTGCACCATGTGGCTTGCAAGTGGGAGCTCAGGAGTCCTAAGCACTGGACCACCATGGAATTCCTCACATCAGAATTTTAAATGTGCACATCTTTTGTCCCAGGAATTCCCCATCTTTGATTTTATACTGAAGTAAATGCAGTAAGTGTGCAAATATTTTGGTTGAGAGTGCATTGCCACGTCATTCACAGCAGCAGGCAGGAGGAGGAAAAGGAGAAAGCTAAACAGCCATCAAGCAAGCAATGGTAGAATAATCCACATACATGAAATCAATAAAAGATCACACAGTGATTTCAAAGGATGCTATATATCTGAATCAAGTAATGTGAAAAGGTCTTCATGGCTTTTTTTAAGTAAAAAAAAAGAAAAAAATATATACACACATAAAATGGTGTGCATAATATCATGGCTTAATTTATACAAAATTATACATATGTATATATATATGTGTGTATATCTATGTAATGTGTGTATGTTTGCATAGAAAGAGAGCCTGAAGAATATGGTTAACAGGAGTAGGGTTGGGATGCTATGTGAAATATTATTAGGTATTGCTTAATTTTGAGAAGGTATGATCATTATAACCAGAAAAAAATAAAACTCATTAAATTAGGAAAACACATCAACCAAAATGGATTTTTGCCTGAAATATGATAATTTTCTAAAATTATCTTTTCAAATTTATTCTTACAATACAATCATGGTAGATGTTTTTTGCCATTTGAACAAATAGTTTTACGGGTTTTATTGGCTTCTTGGTTTGTTTCTTGTACTGAAAGTACAAAGTTAGTCATTAATTTATCATCTTATGAATATTCTTTTAGGGTATCCAGGATCATGCATTTTAATTTTTGTCCCCTCTTTTTCTCAGACTCAGTGAACATTCACTGACATTGCAGTATCTTTGTATTCTCAACCCAGGGCACAGAGAATGGAACCAGAAGAATATCACCACACTGACCGCTGCCCTATGGAAGCTGGGGGCGTTGGAAGGGTAGAGAGAAGGTGGATGGTGAGAGGCACTCAAAGCGCATCACTCACATCACTCTAATTTGCAGGCAAGCCGTCCTCAGTTACTGTATCATGTAAGCTTGCTGTGTTTGAGAATGAACGTGTAAATGAACAGAAATATCACAGCCCTGGAGTTCTGCAGAGCACTTCACTTGCACCATGTTTTGCACAAATGAGCAGCTTTCATGGATCAACAATGTATATTTCAGTAATCAAACAGAAAGGCTTCGCTGACAGAGTGAAAACAGGACTTCAGATGAAAGCTCTTATCTAAGAAATGGGACACTTTTACTCTTGGAGAATAACTGTTTGATTTGTTATTTTTTGTGTTTGCTTTTTTTTATTATTATTATGAGAGTAATACACACTCATTGTGGAAGATTTGCAAACTATGGAAAAGCATTAAAAAACAGAAAAGCAAAACCCAGACATTATCTGGTGGCCACCGTGGTTAATTTTATGACATTTTCCCCAGTCATTTTGAGATCATACTGTTTATAATTTTGAATTTTTGTTTTACTGAGCATTAAAGTGTACTCATTTCCCATTGGCAATAGTTTTTTAATAAGTGTGAAAAAAAGCAAGTCTTGGCTTTCAATATCAAACTAGTCATGAAATAAGGTTAATGGATTACATTTGCATGACATTCTTTCATACCTCTACATTAAAAATTCGAAATACACAAAATTGCATTTTAAATACCACAAAGATAATCAAAGGGAAAAAAACCCCACTGAAATCTGAACACTGGATTAGACAGTGTTTTCAATCAAATGGTCAGAAGATTTCTTATAATCAAAAGAAGGGTCACTGTTACTCACAGCCCTGGATGACACTTCAGTGACTGACAAAAAAAAAGTTAAAATTGCTATTTAAATTTTATATACAGGCCAACTTTAAGGCATGAAAAGAAAACAAGATAAAAATCTGTCACCCCTTTCTAGTTCCAAAATTATTCAACAGAACAGATAATTTAAATGTCAGAAAAAGCCTTTGCAAAAGCTTCTAGAAATATTGACAAATTACACAAATAATTTTCTCCTGACTAATATTTTTGTCATTTAAGAGGTATTCTTACTTTATTAAAAAAAAAAAGCACTTTCTGAAGTCTTCACATCGATTTTACCTGTTAAACAATAGTACTATTCAATTAAAATTCAAAGCAAATTTTTTTAAAAAGCTCTTTATTGGAATATAATTGCTTTACACTCTTGTACCAGCTTATGAGGTACACCAAAGTGAATCAGCTGTATTTATACACATATCCCCATATCCCCTCCCTCCCGCGACTCCCCCCCACCCTCCCCGTCCCGGCCCTCTAAGGCATCTCCCATCATCGAGTTGATCTCCCTTTGTTATACAGCAACTTCCCACCAAAGCAAATTTACATTTAGATTTCAATAGTACATGTTCATCCTTAAAGGTTATAATTTGTTTGAAATAGCACAACCATCTGTCCTGCAATGGCTTACATGAGTTTAATTACTGGAGAAGTCTGAGTGGAATTTCTCCCATGAATACGCATCCTGCTGAACTGTACTGAAAACATAAGATTTGACTCTGACAGTTTTATCTCAGAAGAAAATTACAGTCTTGAGTTCATGATTTTTCGGTAGTGTAGATCCCTAATGTCTGCCACCTTATATATTATATTCTGCTGCATGTACCATATAGTCATAAAGCAGTTGTTACCTCTAGAATCATTTTCTTTATTCTTATTATTTCCTTTTCAAGTTTGCTTCAGTTGTCATCCCCACTTTCTTTTCAATTTGACTTTATTTTTATTGAGGTAACACTGGTTATATGTTTCACGTGTGCAGCACTATATTTCTACTTCTGTGTACACTACAGTGTCCATCTGTCACCATATGGTTGACCCACTTTACCTATTTTGCCCTCAACTCCCACCTCTATCCCTCTGGCAACCACTACTTTGTTCTCTGTATCTGTGTGTTGGATTTATTTTGTTCATTTATTTTGTTTTTTGTTGTTTATTTTTTATAGTCCACATATGAGTGAAATCATACAGGATTTGTCTTTCTCCATCTGGCTTACTTCACTTAGCATAATACCCTCAAGGTCCATTCATGTTGTTGAAAATGGCAAGATTTCATCTTTTTTTATGGCTGAATAGTATTCCATCGTATGTATGTACCACATCTTCTTTATCCATTCATCTGTCGATGGACATGGAGGTTGCTTCCATGTCTTGGCTATTGTGAATAGTGCTGCTATGAACGTAGGGGTGCATGTATCTTTTTGAGTTAGAGTTTTCATCTTTCCTGGGATATATAACCAGGAGTGGGATTGCTGGATCGCATTGCTGGTTCTAGTCTTACTTTTTTAAGGACTCCATACTATTCTCCACAGTGGCTGTACCAATTTACATTCCCACCAACAGTGTACGAGGGTTCCCACTTCTCTACATCCTCTCCAACAGTTGTTATTTCTTGTCTTTTTGATAATAGTCATTCTAACGGGCATGAAGTGATATCTCATTGTGGTTTTGATTTAAATTTCCCTGATGATTAGTGATGTTGAACATCTTTTTATGTTTCATGTGTCTGTTGGCCACCAGTATGTCTAAGGAAGAATTCTTAGAGCTTTCAGAGTGAGTGTGGTCTTGTCAACCCCTTGATTTCAGACTTCTAGCCTCCGGAACTATGAGAGAATACATTTCTGTTGTTTTAAGCCATGAAGTCTGTAGTAATTTGTTTTGCCAGCCCTAGGAAAGTAATTCAGGGACACATGGCTTGGCAACAGTATATGTGAAAATATCTGGGCCAACAGCTGATAAAGAAGGCAAATGCAGTCTTTGGCCACAGCAACAGAAACTAAGCTAATAAACCAAGGAAGGTAAGTGTCCACCATATAGCTACAATATTGCACTCTGTTCTCAGTGCCATGTTTTTGGGATGAATGGGAGACTAGTCAGTGACCCAGGATGGTGATAGTTCTGGAAAGCTTGTCATACAAAGGATGAGTTGACAGCATTGGAGATGGCTGTCTTGGAAAAGGGGTGGGTGAACGTGAGAGCAATCCTGAAATACGTGAAAGGCTGTCTTGTTTTGTGTTGCTCCAGGAGGCAAAACTGGGTCCAGCAGGTGAAACATAAAAGCGGGAGAAAGTTATCTAACGACTGTTGATTATAGCAACTCAAAACGTTGGACGTATTTGAAAAAAAATATATTGGTTTCCAAATTCCCGAGATATGACATCTGGTTCTGTCTGTGCAGTTGATTGGTTGTGTTACTCTAGACAGATCATTTCTTATTTGAACCTGTTTCCTCCCATATAAAAATAAGGGGTTAAATTGGATCCTTCCCTAAAGTTTTCTTTGCTTTTGGTTACTTCCCATCCTATGGTTTAATAAAAATGTTAAGATGATTTTTAATTTCTTAGTACCTAGTCTGTGCTAAGACGAGCACCTGTGCTAGGTGGTTTAACATGATCTCATGTAACCTGGTTCATACTGCGGGGCAGGTGTGTGACCCCCATTTTACAGATTAGATCACTTGGAAATTGTGACTTGCACAAGGTCATACAACCTATATGTAGTTGAGCTAAAACTTGAACTCAGATCCCCCTGCTTCTGGTACTCTTTCCCTATATCATGCTGCATCTTCTATACTGTACTGACCCTTTGCCACCACCTGTATTTAGCAAATCATCAAATTCAGTGTCAAATTATTCCTTGGAAATCATTTACCAGGCAACATTGACTATCTCAAACTCATCGAAGATCAGAATGCTTCTGAGCCATGCAAATGGCTATGCTAAAGTCTATGCATTAAAAAATCTATAAACGTTATTCAGAAGAATCCCCAGGGCCTTTCCCTCATCATTTCATCTGCAGTGTCTGGTTGTCCTCTCTGTAGACAAGGGCAAGCTAGAGGGCTGGTCAGCGGCACTGCAGGAGACTGGGACAGCCTGGGTTGTTGGGCTGTGGATCATGGAGGTGAAAGCTTGCACAGAAGAGGAACACAAATGGGAAGGCAAGTTCTAGTGCCTTCGAATTCCATGCAAGGGGGGCTCCACGTAGGAAACAGGTAGTAGAGGCCTGGAGGAATGCCTTGAACCAAGAGGATTTTACATGGTTCCTGAGGCATTGGGGTGAGAAGGAGTGGGGCCCCCAGCCTGGATAGCTGGAGATTCGCACACACCCAGTTCTGACACACATTCATGTAGATTTCTAGTCAGTTACATGTTATAATTTAAAAACAAATCAGGGGACTTACTGGGTGGTGCAGTGGATGGGACTCTGTGCTCCCAATGCAGGGGGGCTGGGTTCAATCCCTGGTCAGGGAACTAGATCCCACATGCATGCCACAACTAAGGAGCCCTGGAGCCATAACTAAGGAGTCTGCCTGCCACAACTAAGGAGCCCACATGCCACAACTAAGACACAGTGCAACCAAATAAATAAAATATTTTGTAAAAAATAAAAAGAAATCAGTTGGGGAAGTTAAGAGGAAGAGCGTATATGTGGACCTATATGTGTAGCAAAAATAATAGATGACGGTGAGAGCAAGGGAGGTGCCAGCACTACAGGAAGAAATACAATATCCTCTTAAAGCCATGCAGTGCGGAGGCATGCAAATGGGGGAAGCCCTGCACTTCTTGTCCGGCTGGCACTGTGCTGGGTCTCCATAACGATGACCCTGTGTCATCAGAAGGTGATGTGGTATCCAGTGCCTTCTGCATATGGAGGCAGAGAAGAGTGCAGCACATTGTAAAAAGCTTTCCACTAAAGAAAAAGTTTTGACGCTTAAATGAGTAAACTGCAGTTATCTAGAAAATCCAAATATGTAAAAACTGACAGTGCAGGATGAAGGAGAAAATGCTTAACAGTAATGTGAGAGGCAGCTGTTAAGGAAATGTAGCAAATGCAGGGCTCAACAAATATATTTTAAAAAGAAATTCAATTTCTAACCCCATCTAGCCCCCATCCTGCCGGGCTGCCTAAATAAATGAATGAGTGAGCAAATGAATGAATGAATGAAAATTGTCCTTCTGTGGGTCTGCCTCCTTAGGGCTGTTCCATGGTTCTTGGAGCTAATGCCATGTCAAGGGGTTGGAGGTGGACAAGGGCACCTGTCTGGTCCTCAATCGTCACCCACACTTACACTGGAGAGGCCCATCATCCCAATCTCCTACAGCCAGAAGCTCCGCTGGCTCTTGCCGTGTGGAGGCTTGGAAGTCTTTGCCAAGGCTGGCTGGCTAGGATCCTGGCTGCCTAGAGGCACTTGGCTGTTGTCCTCTCTGTTCCTGCTGTTTCCCTGCAAGTGCTGCTCTGCAGAACACAGGTCCTGCCTGCTCTTTGCACTCAAAGACCCCGTACTCATTTTTCCTCCCCAAGACACTCTATGCCCATGACTCCCCTTTGCCCTCTTCTCTGCAAACCTTCTACATTCTTCTTAATGGTCTGCCTTTGGAACACAAAGGCCAAAAGCTGTGCAGACAATTTTATGTTTTTCTGGTACCACATACTTCTTAAGGTAATGAGCTGGCTATCTGTTTGAATATGGAGAAGGTAAAGGGGAAAATGCAAAGAATACTCCTCCCCCATCTTATCATCTCTCTCTCTCCCTTCGGAGTTCAAGCCAGTTCAGAAATAGCTGCAGGCATCAATCAGAGATAAAATGCACTCATTCATTTATTACATACTTGTTACATAGCATTTATGGTCCTAGAATTGCTCTAGGCATTAAGAGTACGGAAGTGCCTAAAGTGGACAAAATAGCCATCTATTATTTGCAGAGTTGCATTTTAAAACTTGGCTTAGCTGGGGGCAGAAATAACATCCCTGAATTGAATTTATCCATGGTAGTCAAAGACTTCAGTGGCTGGAAAACTGAAACCACCCCTCCATCCTTCCAACATGGCTCCCTGTTCCCAGTGAGGTTACTGCACGGAAGATCCAGGAATGGAGAAAAGAACACCAGCACACTCCAAGCTGGCAGCTCTAAAAGAGAAGGGGACAGAGCAGGCTGAAGCACACACAGGCTCATGCATTAGTACTGGAGTGGATGGAGAGAGGGGCAGAAACCTTGTTCCACATGCTTCACAGACGGTGAGAGTTCCTATTTTACGGTGGAGGCAGGAACATAAAGAGAGGAAAAATTATTCCCTTTACAATTAATATTGCAGCTTTTTACCCACACTGTTATGAATTTTTCCTGAATTTTGAATATGACATAGGTGAATTTATTTAGATATGCTCAGTCCTTCATTTAGCTCTAGCATTTACGCTGAAGTCTTTATTACTAATCGAGAAGGCTATTACACAAGGGCCTTCTATTTCCATTAATCTATGCATCCATAAACTTTTTCATCTGTATCACACTAAATATATTACAGACGTGAGTTCAGATTAGATGCATTCCTTGCACTTCCCTGCTCTGCTCTATCTTGTGATGATGGGGAGTGAGCCCTTCAAGCTGTTTCCCAAGACAGCTGGCTTCCAGCAGGGTCCAGCCCATGGTAGGCACTGGCTGGAGGCTTGGGGGCAGGCAGAAGCCAGGGTGTATCTCAGGTTGCACCTCCAGCAGTGGTTGACACTGCTGTGGTTCCGCCGCTCCAGGTAGGTCCATCATGATTCTCGTTTCTGCCAAGTGACCAGGCCATAGCATCCATGATCTCCACTTTCTCTTTGCCCCCTCAGCCTGAGTGGTTCTGGCCTCCTACTCTTGCTAATCTCTGGGCTGCTTTACAAACAGCCCCAAGTTGGCTTTGCCCCTCTGCCATCACATGTGTCATCAATTCGCTGTTTTAAGTTCCCTCCATTTTAAACACATGGAATGGTCTGTTTTCTACTTTGGAGTTTGAGGCTTTTGGCTTCAAAACTATCTTCATTTACATCTTCCTCAGATCATGAAAATGAACTCTATCAACTGAGTGGGGAGGAAAGTGTTCCACAGAAAACTGGTGTCCGGTGATTTGCTGTTAGGTGGTCTATGCATAAAGGTTTCCTTGGTCCAGTGTTTCGAACACAGTGAGTTAAAAAAAGTCAAATGGGTTTAATGTTAGATCTCTCATGGAGTTTATGTTCTAGTATGCATTGTAACTTAGGGTAATCATACATAGAACTTCCCAAAGTTAAGCAGGGAACCCCCTTTTCAAATACTTTCTAATAACATTTCCCAGGACTCTAATGCTTCACACAACTCAGTTGGGGAAACATGAAACAACAATCACCTCAGCCAGACTTTTGCTAGGAGTGGGGTAGAATAACCTGAGATGGAGGGTGCCGGCAATATTCCCCTGTTCTTTAAGTGATGTATATTTTTTAGATACCAGGTGGCTAGCCTGATGCCTCATTATTAAATTGAAGAAGCTTATTTGTATTCTCACTCAGATGGGGGGAAAGCTGGGTTAGGAGGATAAAACTTGCCTCGGGAACCACCTGAAAAACTAGTACTTGAAGGAAACCCAGTTCAACATCAAATTAGATAGAAGGGAAAACCTGGGCCTGGGACGTTCTGAGGGCACCTGCCTCAACCTTAAAGGGCAGTGGCATGAGTCTTATTCATGGTTTGATCTGTGGTAGACTGACACATTCAGATGGGCCCACAGGAAATGTGACTGCAGAAAGATTTCCTTTTAAATTATTGTAGGACATGCTTTAGGAGTCCTAGGCAAACCGCAGTATAGTGTAGTGGGTAACACGTGGATCAGACCTAGGTTTAGTACTGAGGGACCAGGGACAAGATAATTAACTTATCTGAGTCCCAGTTTCTTTTCCTCTTTTTTCTTTTTTTCGTTCGTTTTTTTGGCCACGTGGCATGTGGAATCTTAGTTCCCAAACCAGGGATCGAACCCATGCCCCCTGCAGTGGAAGTGAGAAGTCTTAACCATTGGACCTCCAGGGAAGTCCTGAGCCCCAATTTCTTTTTCTGTAAGAATCTTAAGTTTAATGATCTCTCCATAGAGCTGTTGTGCAGATTAAACAAGGTATGTGAAAACATTCTGTAAACTGCTATGCATATATTTGTTAATAAATTATATTTTAGTTTTCCACAGTCAGCTCAATTTAATGCCCTCTCCCATTAATATTTATATGCTTCATTGTTTTAGCTTTATTTTTGAAATCATAATTTTGAAATAATTTCAGACTTACGTTGCAAAAATAGTACAAAGAATTCCCATATACTCTCCACTCAGATCCCTCCAAATATATATAATCAGAGCACAAGTTCAAAAATCAGGAAATTAATGTAGGTATAACCTATACACTACAGTCAAACTTCATCAGTTACCCCCTGATGCCCAATTTCTGGCCCGGGATCCAACTCAGAATCATACGCTGCACTTGTTAAGTCATCTTCATTTCTTTGATCTGGGTATTCCTGGGTCTTGATCTCTAATCATGTTAATAATTTTGAAGATTACAAGCCAGTTTAAGTGTAGAATATCCCTCAGTTTGGATCTGATGCTGTCTCATAGCTGATACTAATTTTGCATTAATGTTGTGATTGTTTATTCAGGCCATCAAGGGTGATATGACAGTGTCCTGGTTAAGTGCATGGACTCTAGTCAGAAGACCTGGGTTCAAATTCTGGCTCTACCAGACTGTGTGACTTTGGTTGGTGACTCAGTTTCCTTATCTGTCAAATGGAAAAATGTTAATACCTATTTCATAGGGTTGTCGGGACTATTAAAGGAGTGAATATATGTAAAGTCACTGCAACAGTGCCTGGCACATAGTAAGTGCTACCTAAGTGTTAGCTTATATGAGGAGTCAGGATTTTAGTGGCTTTACTGGTAGGAAATATGTCCTAACCAATTGATGAAGAGATCAAAGAAGCAGCAGGCATCTTAGCTATGAATATCCATTGCCCCTCCCCACCCAAAGAGTCAGGGCCAATGACCCTCGGCCAGCAGGCATTCTGCTCCACCAAGAGGTGCACTGTTCTTTCAGCCAGAGGCCTGCTCGTGGCACTTGCTCCTAAGCCCATGAGATGAGGACTCGCTTGCTCCACAATATGTCCATGTACTAGGAACCGAGGCCACATTTCCTTACCCGTCAGTTGCTGGGAAAAACATGTCAAATTAATAAAAAAAAAAATGCTGTGAAATAATTAAGCCCCCCATCTTCCTGACAACTATTTCCAGAACTCAGGCTTTCAAGCTTCATTAGCATGCATTCAGCGCTTCAGCTGCGGACACATTCACTGAATAACCATAGTGATAACCTCAGCCCCTAACCTTTGCATGTGCTTCTTGTTGAAGGGGCCAAACCACTCAGCCCCTCACAATACTTACTTTACTGGCCAATCCTGGGCAGACTTCACAGTGAGGCAGCGCCTTAATAGGCTGGATGGGGGAAGGGAAGGAAACCTGAACAGACTAATTCCAAGAAGGTGGAAAAAATTTAAGACACATCTATGAAAATCTGGCAAATGACAACTATTCATTAAAAATGTCAAAGCAACAACAAAACCTCTTAATAGAAAAATAGCAATGCATTCATCTGACTAGCAAATGACATTCTACAAAGCAATTATGATCTTTGACCTCATTTGATCACCCTTTGCCCCCAAGACACCACTTTACAGGTGAGAAGAAAGAGGACTGAGAGGGAAATGGCTCTAAGTGGCAAAGCAGAAACTTCAACTCAGGTCTCACCTCCAAATATAGCACATTTCCCACTTAACAACAAAAAAGAGAGGAAATGCTCTAAATGTAGGTCAAAGACTAACGGGACTAAAAGACCACAGAAATACAGAGACGGAAGTGTAAAAATGTAACGAAATCAGCTACAGCGGACACTTTAGTTTCTTAGGAGTCAAGGAGGGCAGGGTTTTTCAAGGAAAAGGACTTTCACAAGGCCTTAGGTGCAGGCTGAGCAATGACAGAGGGAGGGAAGGGGGATGGGGAGAGAGGTATGGGGGGGGTGAGGGAGAGAAAGGTGTATACACAGACTATTGTAAAATCCCTGCATCTTTGGCTACTTAAGAATCAAATGATTTCAATGGGATGCAGACGTGGACCATGTATCGTACAACCTCCAACGAGTGGGCACTGCCAAGCACAGCAGACTTTCAACACGTATTTGCTGATTTGGCTGGACTTTTATGTAGGCAGCAACCAGATACAGCCTTATTCAAAATTCCCACAAATATTGGAACCCCCCCAAATAAGGTTTTGCCCTCAAGTGCCAGTTGAATGTATGCAGAAATGGTCAGTCTTCTGTGAGTTGTACAGGCAAAGAGGAAATTAGAAACTTATTTCCCATCACCAAATTGCTTCCACATGACTTTTACGTCAAACAGACCTTTCTAAAAAGAGGCTAAAAATAGCAATCGTATCATACCAAAGTTTATTGATTACATCAAACAAAATTTCTGTAATGAAAAAGGCAAGTTGCATTCATAAAAGATGGCATTCACATTCATTATAGAAAGCAACAACGATGTAAAAAATTGCTGAAGTGAAAAATGTAATATTGTAATCCCATTTTGCAAGCTGAAAAATGATTTTGTCAACACTTGCATAAAATCTGCATTTATATACTGCATGTTCTTAAAAAATTCCATCACTAAATTATTATGGATTTTGCAAATTTAGGCTTATATTTTATACTCTTGCTGGTGTAAATGTGTAGATATGGAATTTATGTTTTCAGTTTCGTAGGTAACATCCTCAAACAATGGACAACAGTTGTGAAAACTACAAGGACATTTTGTAGTTCAAAATTATTCAAATGATGGGTATATGATCCTGTTATTACATTTTACCCCTTTCTCTGACACAGAACAAGGTGGTTAGATTGTAGTGATAGGAATAGTGGATGGCTTACTGCAAGTTATTCCATCTGCTAACCCCACGGTAACCATTTTTTTGTTCGTTAATAAAATCTTTCAAAAAGTAAAGTCAGGTCTCTCTCAAGGATCTAGGCCATGATATTGCACATCACTGCCATCGTGAATTTGAGCTGCAGTGTAATGTGTAGCTTATAAGACACGACTCTAAATCCCCCTTACCTGTCTTTCTTCCAGGCTGCAAGGAATTTTTCATGCCACCCGTTATATGTCCACAACGCCAGATATTCTGATTATGTCAAATCTCCAATGGTCTGCATTAAACAAGCCTCTCTAGTTAAGGTGGGATCTTTGTATTCACAGTCCCTATAATTCTCATGTAAAACGACAATAACAATACAGTAACAACTATAAAAACAAGAACAACAACAACAACAACAAAACACTGACAGCTTTCCTGGGTCTGATTTTTTAGCTCTTTGGAATAGGTAAAGAATATATTGACTTGGTTTTCAGCAGACTACCTCAAATACTAGGCTACTAGACCACAGCACACTTAGGAAGGTGTGATGACACCTAACAAAATACTCAGAAATAATACTGATAGATGAGAACAAATGAAATAATGAAAAAGGGTCAGTACTGATGGATTGGTTTCTGATAACTGAAATTATGCCCCTTCTAGAATTTAAGAAAAAAATCACACCTAAACATTAACACAAAATATAAATGGAAGAATCAAATGTGCCATATGGACTTTATAAAAACATCGGTATAGACTGAATCCAATACTTTTCCAAATCAAGGTGCAATACAGACACTAATAATAGTACAGGCATGCCAGAAAGACAACCAAAAATGGAAACTGGTAAGAAAATACCTTTTAAAAGACCATTTCAATCTAGTAGTCAAATGTAGTCACTTATATCCAAAAAAAAGTGTGTGTTTAACATTTAATGAAGACGCGTCACATTTATTTTTATGTTTTAAGTGAACTCCTTAGGAGGCTAAAACCTCCCTCTAGTCCAGTAAGTCAAGGACTTTACCAAGGTGAGTCTCGTGGTTTAGGGTTAGACCCTCGCCAAGTCTGCTAAGAGAGACAACATCCATGTTCAGAGTCGTGCTATGCACCCTTCCTCCTTCCCAAATCGGCAAGTTTAAAAAAAAAGTGCTGCACGTATGCACAGATGCAACCTCTTTCAAATAAAAACCGTTAACAGTTTGAAATTAAGCTATTCTTCCTTCCTCTCCACAAAAAAATTATAAAAGACTGATGTTCAGAATGGTCTTTATTTTTATGTAACTGCAGTTTTGCTCACCTTGCCTCAGATCCCAGTAAAACTAATACTGGAAAAATCTGTTATATCTTAACTATTTTGAGGGGCTAATTGATTGGAAATGCTTTCTTTTCAAATCCAGCAGCCTTACACCCATTAAGTGTAATTCAGAAGAACAAAAATAAATAATTTCTTTTGATTTGTGCAAAAATACTCAGGGTTAACATTCTTTCCACATTTCAAGGTATTTTTGGACAAGGATATTCTATCAAGACAAAATTAGCACGTGGGTGAACAGAAAGGATTAACTATCTGATGCATTGATTTAGTCCTCTTATATTTTCAAGTATTCCTTTCATATGTTGAAAAAAATAATTTAGATTATCATTCAGCAGGAACAAGAAATGTGATCCAAACAGCCTATTTCTTCTGCCAGGCAAAAAAAGTAGTATTAGCAAAATCTATTCATTCCCATTGCATGACTTCTACCTTATACTATTGTATTTAAATCCATTCAGACTTTATGGGTTAAAAGAGCACCCATTTGGTAGTTATTTTAAAGCCAGAAATTCTAATTGTTCTTGTTTTCAACTTTCATATAATTCATAACTTAGAGCTTTGGCCATAACGGCTACTCACAATAACTGTAAATGCTTAAGAGAGTCATTTGGTATTTTAGTGGACAAGTATTTATTCTGAACCTTAGACATAAGATAGTGGTTTAGTTTGTTGCATATCAAGTATCCTGAGATGATAACTTTTTGTAGTTGTTTCTTCATGCTTTCTCTTTTAGCTGTAACCACTGTCAATATGCTTGTAGGACAATAACATAGGCAGTTCAAGATTCGGATTCTGAAAGATTTAAAATATACAGAGTTAAAAGGTTTATTTTAATAATAATGTGAAACCATCTGTTTAGCATTTTCAAAAATAAATCAAGTAGTAAATTTTGTTATGAGACTAAAGCAATTGTCTTAAAGCTGCCAAGTTTTATTCACATGCAGAGGAAAAAAAAGTGACACAATAACCAGTTTTTAATCCTTTCTTCATTTGTCAGCTGAATAGATTCAGACTTGCTCTTTGCTTTTGGATTGCTCCAGTGTTCTCCTAAGAACTGCTACCACTAGGACAGCAGAGGCTTAGCTCACTAAGATCCAATCTAGTCCGCGAGCCCCATAAAAACAGGGACATTTTATGTAACTTTCTATCTCTAGCACCTAGCCCGGTGTCTGGAGCACAGCAGATGCTCAGGATATGTTGAAAGAATGAATTGATTACTACTTTTTGGTTGTGTTAATTATGACAAAGTCTGAAGATATATTCAGTTTTGAAAGATTGTTATGAAAGTACTTTTCCTTTACTTAAAGAAACATGTTTCCTCTCTATAATACTGAAGTTTTCTTTTTGGTAGATCATGTATCTATGAGTCAACTGACTCCGTTTTTCTTATTCATCATCTTTTAAGAAAAGAAACCACAGAAATCTCCCTAAGAAATCTGTAGATGCTTCTTTGTCCTCTAAACACTATCACATGCTATGATCAGGATGGGGCACGACAGGCCAACTGATCAGTGCATGGAACTCACGTGTGTGGAGAAGTGGACGTCCTATGGCAAGGGAGTGAGACTAACCTTGATTCTCCACTCAAAAATCCAACTTTTAAAAACCTGAGTAGTGAAGGGCCTTAAGGGGTGTACTATTTTCTTCCCCTTTTGGTGCACCTTTCTTGCTGTGCTTGGACTAGAAGTCCTTTAGAATACCTTCCATTCCTTTGGATGCTCCATATCCTCATATTAGCTCTTCAGGTAGCAGGGTCAAGGTGAGCCTAACCAAAATAAGGTTGCCATTCACATCAAGAACTTATAAAAGGAGTCAGGCAGTTCCCTTATCAACCAAGGGACAAATTCGGTGGCTAAACTAATTGCCAAATATTTTTCTTGGAAAAGAAATAATGTCATATGAAAATATATTCCTAGAAGAAATAACTACATTAAAAATCAAACAAAGTTTTGGAAAAAACTTCCTCAGTTCTGTTAGGCATTGTAGGAGTTAAGGCCCTGGAGAGACCAAAAGCAGTAGCAGTGTCTGCTACCCAGCCTAGTCTCCCAAACCACAGACCAAGCTAAGGCAAGCAATCCAGGGGGATACCAAATTCACTAGAAACAGTATAGCTGAAATGCACCGCATAGCTTAGGACAAGGCTATCTGGGACATAATGGTCAAAGCCTTTGAAGGCTACTGGGAAGCAGATTCATTACTGAGGGAAAATATAAGCAGGTGAGTCACTCCCAATGGGTAAAAGGATGTCGACTGAGACAAAATGAGTTGGCTTCCAATATAACACTGCAGATGCAGACTGTGATGAACTGTATGAGATAGAAGAACCAATGGCTTCAATCTATTAGCCCAATTTTTATTCTTTGCTGGAGGGTGGGGAAATCGATAGCTGATGAAAAAATGGGCCCATGAGGTGGACTCACAATTGTTAGCCTCAAAGCGAACTGACCTGCTAGGTCATTCATGATGATAATTAATTTTTATGTGGGCATGAAAGACGGCCCTGCCCTACCCTAAGCCATACAGAGTTGTTAACAAGCTTGTAAATCTCATTCGTGAATTACTCTAAATTCCCATGGATGGATAAAAGACCTCTAAAGGTCTGGGGTGACAGAGGCCCCTGCAGTGGGAAACAGAAAACACATACAGGAGTCATTCTGAGTTCAAGGATTCTCCCGTGGCATATCAATTCCTTCCAAGTATTTTTTTGGGGGGAGGGGGTTAATGAAACAATATGTTATAAAATGAACTTACTCACTTTTGGAAAAATTCATTATGAAGCATTATATATGATTAGGCTAGCATCCCCCTGAATGGCTAGGAAAGCCTTTACCTCTGAAAGTTGAAACATTTAGCTTGAATAAAACTTGACACTATAAAAAGTGATTAGAGTAGATTGGTCCATTAACATATACTTGGGGATCAGACATTCACACGGACATTAGGTATATACCTGCAAACACACACACAGCACATGGAGATACGAACACATTGAATTATTTTCACATAATTCCCATAAGATCATGCAATGCTAAAACTGACTTGATATTATACAGATGCAATTTTGGAATATTTATTTTCCATTTTCCAAATGATCTTTTCAAATCAAAATTATATTTCCTGATCAGTATTAACAAGCATTTTCATGTGATGCCATGACAACATGCCCCTTACAAGTGAAATATACTGTACTCCCCTTCAGCTCTGGAAAATGCCTAACATTTTATTTGGGGGCTTAGCAAATTTAAAATATGTATTTCCCCATATTCCAAGTAATGCATCTTTATATTTTTGCAAAGAATAGTATAAAGTTCACCACACCAACAGCAGAGAAAATTTAGAGAATGATATTTTCATTTTTTCTTTATAATGCTGTTAATCTGTTTCTTTAAAGCCAGCCCGCTTGTTTAACACTAGGTACCTGTTACAATATATTAGATTCGTCTGAGAATGTTCGTAAAAGAAGAGGTCTGACTGAAGGTCTGGTGGATAATGAGTCAGATGCCTTTTTACAGCTCAGATCTCTCTGTAATAGTGAGGTAAAGATACTTAAAGCATTTGAGGATTGGTTAACCTACCTGGTGATAAAAATGTAGGAAGAAAAAAATCATTTCCTATTAGACTACTCTTCTGGCCCAAAGTACAAATGATTACACTATAGCAAATGCATAACATTTAAATGACTACATTTAAAGACCTAAGAAAGTCTCCAACTCGAGTTGAATTGTTTTCATGGTAGAAGAATACAGACATTAGTAGTACGTTTGGGTTTTTGAAATGACACTAGTAAGTTATGCAGTAGATGAAGTCAACATGGTTTATTAGTAAACCTTACCATCCTTTTGGTGAACACCTCTGAGAGTTGTGCCGGTACTGTGAGTGTATTGAACAAAGAGAAATTTGTGCAAAACATTCCTGTCTTAGTGAACAGACTAGCTCTAACACGCTGTGGCTTCTACTGTGTACCAGGAACCGATGGGACTACAGACCTACAGTCCAAGCTTTTGAAAATCACTTTCTCTCCAGTGTGACAATTTGAGAAGGTGAACAAATGATTAAAGGAAAATGACAAAATATTCCTAAGTATCAATAGAAGATGTAAAGATGAGTCATGAGAATTTTTCATAAAGAATCAGAAAATGGTGTCAAGCAAATGAGAATGCAAGCAAGTTGGTACATTAAGAAAGGAAATCACCTTATTCACTCCAAGAGAAACTGTGATTGCTGGAAGTTTGAGAAAGCATGAAGATAGTAGATGTTCCTGAGGAAGGGAGGCGTTTCGTTACCTTGTTCACAATTGCACAAAAGGTGGAAAATTGCAGTAGAGAAAAGAGAAATGCAGAAACCAAAAAGAAAAAAAAAGTAAATATTCTCCGAAATGTAAGACATTTAAAAAGAAACCCTGAGAATTTGAAGTCGAAATGACGTTAGTTTTGAAGACGTTACTTTCTGAAGTAAAAGTAGAGTTAGAGTTAGGAATAGTCTATTATATGAGCAAACTATATATCAATTAAAAATTGTTTTGTTAATGGGAAAACTATTTGAATAAAATAATTTAAAAATATGTTTCTCACTGAAGTAAAGCTCACCTCATCAATTCACTAACTTACACTGTTCAAATATCCGTTGACCAGAGAGCTACGCTCAGGGTGCATCACCAATCTATCCTGAAGTAACTGTCTCCCCTATCCAACTGTACAGATGGAACATGAAGGCACAGACTGCCCTTGGGCAGTTTCAGGTGAAAAAGCTCATCAAAACTACATAATGGAAACACTGTTGGTGAAACCACACTTCAGTACCCTTTACCTCTGAACCAATGCTTAACTTCCTTTATTCTAACATAATTTGATCAGTGTCCCCTGCCCCCTGCCTTTTTCCTACAGACTCTTTAAAAGCGTTGGCTGAAGAGCTATGAATTTTTTCTTTCTAACATTAGAAAAAGTAAAAATCGGTAACGAAGTTTAATCAGAAAACCTAAGAGGTTAGTTTCTTTTCCCCCCCTTATTCTGTGCGTGAAGCTATAGACTAATTTATAGACTTGGTTTTGGTACTGCTGAAGCAAAGCAGAAGATGAGTGATCAACTATGGGGATGAGCTTCACGATTCTGCTAATCAAGATTCCCCGCATCATCTACTTAGCGACTAATGGAAATAGGCTTATGAAAAGAAACCGGCTAAAGTAACACATATATCTAGCAGAGTCTAACAAACATTTATACTTCTAAAGGCAAATATTTTAATTTATTCATGTTTTAACATAACTACATTTTTTTCCCATTCATATTTTACCTTAAAGTTGGTGACATGTTGGTAACGTGCAAATTACCAATTGATAAAGCTAGAGAAATAAATATTTAATTTCTGAGAAAAAAATTATAAATTGCTCTGTCTACTATTTTGTGGGCAAAAACCTTGCAACAAGATTAACATGATACCAAATCCCCCGTGCTGTGTTTAAAATACAAGGCCATCTATTTAAGACTGTAACTGAAACACATTTTTGGTGTGCTCGAAACCTCGTTTCCAACTGTTAGAGATAAAAGTATTTCTATGAAGTATAAATTTAGGGGTTAATAGGTTACTTTATAAAGGAAAACAAAAGAAATATGAAAGTACAGAAGGCAGTAGAGAGCATGGAAAAGAGTAAAGCGATAAAAAATTGATACAGCTAGCAATTGGTTGGGGGCGGGGGGTGGTGAGAAGGATGGGAGATAATGCTCTAAAACAGTATGAAATTTCCACATTCCTTTGCAGTCATCTAAAGAGCTTTGCCACTGGTTCAATTAGCAGTTTGTCAAAGAGGCCAATGCATAAAGGTCCACCGCAACAGCCACGATGTTAGGATTCAACTTTATATTTGTCTAATTTAGATCACAAGGCTGTTACCCCTAGAACTCATGTCAGGATTGCAATAGCAGTCATCACTGACACTATTGTTATTGTAAGGATAAACTGTATTCTCCAAAGTGCTTTCTCTGGGAATTTTGCTCAGACACCTGACATTCTTCCTTTTCCTGTCTTCCACACTGAAAGAGCTCCCTGCATAATGGAATGTTCCCTCTTGTTTGTGCAGACATCACATGCAAGGTATGGCCATGTTGCTGGGTCCATTCTCATTAGATTATAGTGTTTCCATGTCTACTAGGCAAAGTCAAGCCTCCTTTTGATCATGGTGGTTTACATGGGGAAACTTCACCTAAAGATATGTGGAAAATTCCTACACTGGAAATAGGAACTGGTATGTACTAGTTGGCCAGAAGATCTAGGTGTATTTTACTGATTAAGAGACAGCCCAAAAATGTGCTTAGAGGGGACACAGCTTTTTGAAATGCCCCAAATCCTAAACTTTAAATTTCCTTTGAAGTGTTATCTGCTGTACCACTGTTCAGTGCTCAATGATAATTTCATCATACACTTGTCAGCAGCATGGCAATGCGGCTTTGCCAATTTATAAGCTAAAGAAAAGCCCTATGATCCTTAATGATGGAATTTTAGCTCAAAAATTAACTACATTGCTGAAAATCAGGGTGTGAAAATATATTTACCCGAGTTGAACGAGTGAGGGAACCTATATTCAAAGATAGCAGAATTCCTTATTATGCTAATATCATGACAGAACTCAGCTGTGGTGGAGGCTGCCATACCAGCCTTTTTACTGGAGGCTTCTGGAGGTAGTGACTTGGACCTTGAAATAGCTCAGCTGTGTTACAAACCATATTATCAAATCTACTATTGTTTATACCTGCTTACAGAAGTGTTCCAAATAAACACCCTTTATAACTCAACTAGAGTGAGAGCTCCTGTGAGCTGGAGCTACATCTGATTCATCCCTGAATGAGCAACACCTAGTACAGCAGGTAGCTTACAGTGGACCCTCGGGCAACGTGTGCTGAATTGAATAGAATTCAACAGAAGGCGGCTTCTGTAATTGTTAAATGTAAATGACTTAGGTTCTTTCTCAGATGCCATAGAGACATTTTCTCTATCCACTGCTGAGTTCCCTTCTTAAAGCAGCTGCCGAGACTCACAGGAGGATAGCACTGGCAGTTTACTTGCCACAGGCATTTCTGGCTCTACATACAAAGGATCCTGAGGCTTCCTGGTTGAAGTCAGGGGGATCTTCTACCTTTAGCACGGGACACACACTCTACCCCATTAAGGGGCCTGTCAGGTATGAGGCTGACTTGGTGTAAAAGAATCTTTTGCCTCTCTTTAAAATGAGGCCAGCATCTTAGTAAGGGATACTGACCAAAGCAGGAAGTCACCCAGGATGCCAGACTGCTGGTCATTAAGATACTCTTTCTCCTTTATCTTAGAAGTGGCCTCTGTGTCTTTGATGTGCTTAACTAGAGCCTTGTGTAAATAGATGTGACTTTTCAGAGTAGTCATGGCTGCCATGTTTCAGTTGGCCTTTATGCATTCATATGCACTGCTTTGCTCTTGCATTTTCTCACAAGGGAGGGGAAAAAAAAAAGCAGAGCTGCTGAGTACTCACAATGTTTTGTCTCATCTGCAAGTCTCAAAATCCCATAGAGTCTGAAAAACCATTTAGCCTTTCAGACATTGGATGTAAAGAGAGATGTTCATCAGTAGGTGGTTCGACACATGTTCACTGGTTCAATGACGACAGGAATGAATGAATGAATGAATGAAGGTGATTATGGAAATTCTCCTGGTTGTTCTAGCATATCAGCATGCCAAGCTATAGCACAGACACTAGAATTCCTCCTATCATGGACATAATCCATGGCAAACAAATTTCATGCTGAACCCTGGAAACAGTCTACGCTGCTAAGTAAAAAGGGCTGCAGTCCAAGAACTCCATGCTTTCGTAAAACAGAAGTTTGGAATCTGCTGCTTGCATGACAAGAAAATGTTTTAAGTCTTTATCTGTGACTACCTTGTAGCACCCCTCCATTTAATGGCCATTTAATTTATATAAAAACATTGAACACATTTAAAATATTTAGTAGCCATTTATTTTATATAAAAGTCACCTCCAGCCATTGTGTAATTTTTTTAAAGGGCCTGAGGAAGAGGATAAGATGATATGTTTGAAGGTTTTGATTTCTGAGATTGTTGTCTCATCCTTAGAGCATGAAGCTGGGTGTGAGCCATTATTTAGCATGAGCTCCATTACCCCAAGTAAGAAAAACACCGAGGAGCTCCTCAAAGTGTACTCTCAAATAAGGAGATCCTTCCTGGACAAATCTCTATTATGACAAGTCACCAAAATATTTCTTACTGTGACATTTTTTTATTTGGTTTCGTGCAAATTGCCACTCGAGCCATTCTGGGAGGACCCTGTTTTACCCCTGTTCATCTGGTATTAAGGTATAATCAGACAAGTAAATGCCACTTTCCCATTCTAAGACTAAACACCAGGCTGAAGCGAGTTAATGGGGGGGGGGGGGGGGGGTGTCTACCGGAAGGATTAGAGATTAAGGCGGTCTCAGCTATGTTAATGTTACTGTCTAGTTCCACCCATAAGGCATGCAGAAGCAGGGAGTTAAGGCCAGTTGTGACCACCTAACTATACAGCGATT
This sequence comes from Hippopotamus amphibius kiboko, assembly GCF_030028045.1. Classification (NCBI taxonomy): domain Eukaryota; kingdom Metazoa; phylum Chordata; class Mammalia; order Artiodactyla; family Hippopotamidae; genus Hippopotamus; species Hippopotamus amphibius. The sequence goes on along the minus strand of NC_080203.1, from coordinate 14,345,633 downwards.
GGCCATGTATACCAAGAATCAATGTGGCTTATGCCACTGAGAATCTATTGCTTTTGATTGGGGCTGATATTGATTTATATCATGAAGTTCCTCTCTTATACATCTAATCACTGAAGACTTTCCCACTATCATCATTTCAGTTTCCTATTCTGCATGACACCAACCACTGAAATCTATCAATAGGAAAGAAAAAAAATTAAGACAAACCAGTTTTGTGGCTAAACTGGTTGGTAAATTTAATGAAATAGATCAGGTAGATATAGCTTACACTACTTCTTGAAAATATTGCCTTGGAGGGACTACAAGATCTAAGTGGTGTCACTATGATCGAAACAGGGTTCTGTTTGGCAAAATGAGCTAGTATTGGCAGGAATATGACATATTTAATTAACCTGTTGGTCAAAATTTGCCAGAAGTTTTATTTTTCCAGGCTAATCTACCCCTTTCAGTTTAAAGGCTTTTTAAGAAAGGCTCAAAAGATATCAGACAATGCAGGGCCAAGCTATTAAGCTGACAGAGGGGAATAACTTCTTATTCCCGCAAAAAATTTACCGCATAAGCAGCAAAAATAAAAACACACTCATAAAGTAATCTTGAATTTTTACAAGTGTATTCAAGAGGGAAAGGATGTAGAAACCACATCCAGGGAATTCTCTTTGGTTCAACTATACTGCTGGACAGACAGGGCTAGAAGCAACACAGAGATTAAGCAGCACTATAATTAAAGGAAGGGGAAAGGTTTGAAAGAGGCAAATTGGGATTATCAACTGAAAGAAAAAAGTCTGCAAACAACCTGCAGGGAAATTTCTAAGGTAAAAGCTGGAATGTTGGTGTGGAAATTCCCAGTGTGAAAATTCTAGGCTTAATTAAAAAAAAAAAAGAAAAAGAAAAAAGAAAGAAAGAAAGACTTTTTTTCTGTTTAAAATTCCATATGGAGCATATGAGATACTCCATATGGACTGCTAAAGGTCACATAGAACACTATTAAGGAATCTACTTACCACCTGCATTGGATAACGAAGTTTTTTATTATACTTTTTATGCAGAAGAGGAAATTAAGTGATGAACCTGTAAGGAGGGGTTTAACATGCTGTAACTAATGCAATTCTCTAAAGTTTTTAGTTCACGGCAGCCCCTTCCAAAAATCACGTTATAATATAAACTTAGTTCTTACCCTGGCACTTCTTCTTCTTACATTCTTTAATACAATCAGGAGAATCTCAGGGAAAAGGCTGATAAATATTAGAAGAACTATGGCCAACCATGTGGACACAGAAGATAGCATTTGAGCAAATACGAAATACATTCTCTGTTGTTTGAGAAATGGCCTAGAGTGGAAAGAAAATACATAATGGAAAAACAAATCAGTTCCTGTTATATGAAACACAAGTGTAACTGAAACTGTCTTTCAATTTTAAAGCTGCCGATTGGAGAATATTCGCATTGGAAAATGCTGGAGCTTCAGAGATATTCAAGAGAAATGATGACTAATTTTTATGGTAATGAACATTTTACTTCCTTAACTGTTTTGTTAATGTAAGAAAGGATTTGTGCTCTACATTTGGAAATTTAAGACATTTTTATTTACGACCCCCACCCCAAACCCCTATGTAAGCATAACAAGTACTTCAGAGCTTTTCTCTCTCAAGTGGGAGGAATCTACCATTCTCATCCACAAATATATACTGAGTACCAGTGTGTGCCAAGTAAGTCGACAGAAGAATATTGCTCATCACACATTAAGCCTTGGGTCCAGAAATCTAGGACGCCTTTTTCTGCACCGTTAGGTGGCCACTGAGAAGTCCAGCCAGTTTCCCTTCCCTGCCTGAGCTGAACCACAGACAGCCTCACTAGGTAAGGATGAGTGTTGTCAGAAGCTGAGGGGGAGGAAGTGCAAAGCAGCTGCTCAAGGTCGGGGTATACATCAGACTGTCCTTGGATTAGCAGCCTTAGGTAGATAAGTGGTTGGTCTCATTTTAGTAGATCACAAATAGTGCTCGCTGAAGATAAACTGTTTTCTCATGTAAACACTGATGTTTGTGCACTCTCATGTAACATGATAAAATCAAGCTCGTGGCTCTACATAGATGAGGACTAGACTGTGGAATATATGTGGAATAGATTATGAGCAGAATAGTGAGGTGGAGAAACTCATGAGGTTCGGGGTAAACAATAAAGAAAAGATTTCCACAGGGCTCTCTTTCCACTCTAATTTGGAAGAACACCCTGACTAATTTTCTAGGCAGTTAACTGAGGCACAACAAGGGTCCAGCAGACAAATGACATCTGATCACAGGGTATTCCTTTGCACATGACCCACAATACTCTGTGATTAAAAGCTCCACAGTTTTCCTCTTGATTTTGATGGGCATCTATGGAGTTTTGCAGAGGAGCAGTAAAAAACAAAAGATGCTATTCCTGGATGGGGTTTGGGGCTCAGAAATCATCATTCTCACTGCCCAACCTCAAAGAGGGGTGAGTCCCAATGCCTCAGGGTTGAGCATTTCTGGAGATAAGCCACAATCAGCATTCAGCTGAAGTTTTAGTTTCTAGTCACATTTTGCTGGTTGCTTCACAATATAAATTTTATATTCACGTAGTAGCTCAACTCAGACACGTCTACTTAAGGACAGCGCTAAAGGCAACAAAATATTTATTATCGTTTCATTTTTAGTAAGCATCTCTAATGAACAGAAACAGGTGTGACAATATCGTCAATCATTTAAAGGATTTATTTTAATCAATAAGGAATAGTCTGGAAAGAGTGAGAAACTAGTTTGCTAGAAACATTTCAATTCTAACAACTGTATATTACATTTGGCTGATTAACTTTGATTCATTAGTATATTATTAAAGAAAACAAAGACTTCTTTCAGCTTCATTGCTTCAACAATTACTTATATAGGTGTCAAATAAATGCTGTAATTATACTTTCTGGAGCTGCTACTTCCATAAGTGATTAGCTTTTCCATATTTTTATTTATTGAGGCTTTTATTTTCAAAAGCTTTCCAAAACAGTAAGAGTTTCTTCTAATTAAGTCTCAAGGGACATAAACATGGTCCTCACATCTCTGCGATAACATGGGACGTTTTGTATGTACAATTTTGCTCAAACCAGTGAAACCACGTACTCCTGGAATCTCACCCTACGGCAGACTCTAGTCCTGCTCTCTGCTGCTGGTATCCTTTTTTCTTTTTCTCTGATGTGGACCATTTAAAAAAAAGTCTTTATTGAATTTGTTACAATATTGCTTCTGTTTTATGTTTTGGTTTTTTGGCACCGAGGCATGTGGGATCTTAGCTCCCTGACCAGGGATCAAACCCACACCCCTTGCATTGGAAGGCGAAGTCCTAACCACTGGACCGCCAGGGAAGTCCTGCTGCTGGCATCCTTGTCAGGGGAAGTCAGCAATTAATGAAAACAACTATGATATTTAAAAACAAAATATAGGTCTCTGTGAGTAAGGAAAGGAGATGAAAATCTAACTTATTTTCATTCCTTATAATTCTCCCAATCACAGCTATGTGCCCCTCACTGGACTCTAATCTGCTCGAGGCAGGGGTACAGCCTATTCATTTCTGTATCCCACAGAGTGCCTCACACAAGACGGATTCTGAATAGACATCTACTGAACCAAGATGAACGGAATGAACTCTACATCCAAGCTGTAGAGTCTACCTTTACCTCCCCCAAAACAATGGGATGGTCAAGATATAACCCTCTGAGTATTAAGTGATATATATTCTACATCTTGAGCACATCTGTAGTGAGTGACGAGAATGAGAGTAATATACCATAAAGAGAGAACAGGGTCCAAATGGATAATATTGTATCTACTGGCCAGTATATTGTGTAGAAACTTCACAGGACAGCTATTTGCACTGGAAATCACATGGGAGGCCATGCTAGAAATTAGTTTCACTTCACAGAGTGATGTTTACACATCTTCAAGTTGAAAGATCTGGACAGGGGCTAATAGAAGGGAAGTCAAGGTCTTTTGAGTAACTCGTGCAGTCTATATACTTGCATTTGACATCTTATCTGAAATTAGCAGCATTACTGGCTAGAAGTAACTTCCAGTCCATTAATATTGAAGCCTTGCCATCTTAAATAATCAAAACTTTAAAAGTATAATGTTTGCATATACAATGCACATATATATATGTATTTTTGGTTATGTACATATTACTCACACATGTCCAGTTGCTTACCATATAATTCCTCCCCAGAAGAATGAGAAAAATACATAAAACGCTAAAGAACCCCAAATCACAAAGTGGTTTATCCATGTCCAGAAACGAGTATCCAAGGCAAGCTGAAAAGATACAACACAAGAGACTTCATGATGCATACAAGTTGCACCAGGCAGTATCTGATGGCATTTGATAACTTATACACAATATGATACCTGTGGGAGGATCTAGCTTGGGCCAGGCAACCAGAAGAGAATGGAACTAGAAGAACAGAACCCAGACTTTTCAAAGAGCTCTGCCCTCAGGCATTTAGACTCTAGAGTACAGGCATGGAGGTGTGGTCAAGCAAGTACACAGCTGCAGATGCCTCACTACTGAAGGAAAGCCAAGGAATGAGGTAATGGTAATATCCCGGAGACTGGAGCCCCACGTCCTTAAGTGGTGGCGGTCAGGGAGCTGGTGAGGCAAAAGGAGAAGGCCTAGCTGGTGGAGGCAGGTATACTGAAAAGCAGGAGGAAAGGGAGAGAGTAACTAGGAAGAGAAGACAAACTACGCAAGGAATCGTGAGACCTCAAACACAGCAGATGGGGGTTACTAAATGCAAAGGCAACTAGCTCTACACATCAGGCATCATGGAGCCACAGATCGTGGGTCTATGTCGTGTGCCTTTCGATTGCAAAACCCATATCTACTCCATTAAGTTAATAACATTTTCAGTTGCCTTGGGTTTTAATTCTTTCATGTTTCTTCCAGGGCTGATTGTTTCTTCAGATTGTGGCACCTGGGATTTTCAAATGCAATCTAAAAACAAAAAGTATGGTCCACTCTGCTTGCTTAAAATTTCTGGGCCACACGGCCTAATATCCAGGGGGGCCCTTAATTTTTGAAGAGGAGGTGGTGTCTGTTTTGTTACTTGCTGTGACGCCCTGCTCCTCAGCTCTCTGTTAACAGTCGCTCACTCCTAAACAAGATACGGATAACACTGCTAATGGAGCCCAGTCTTGAATTCCCGCCCTCTGGATGCTAGGGAAGGCCACAGTGATACCCATGCAAAGAGGAGGGAGGGGATGGCTTTTGAGGGACATGTGAAAGATGCTGCAGCAAGGCCAACTTTAACTATGAAGGGCTCTTGGAGGCCCTGGGCCATATGCGAGGCCAGGGGTAAAAGAGGGCGAGGAGGATTCCGTTTCAAATCATGATTCTATGAAACATAATAGTAAATAATGACTAGCATCTATTGTACTGAGCACTCCATGTGCCAGACACCATTCTAACTGCTTTATACGTATTCATTAATTGACTTCTCACAAAAATCCTAAGGGAAGTAGGTGGTACTTTTATCTCCATTTTATAGAAGAGGAAATGGAGGTACTGAGAAACGAGGTCACTTGCCCAAGGACACCCAGCTAGTAAGTGGCTAAACTGAGATGAATTGTAACGTTTTCTTCTGCAGTCCCAAAATATTATTGAAATAGGAGATGAATAATGCAAACATGTTTGTTGTATTCAGTATGAGAGATGAACCAGGTATAAAAATTCAGAGGGGGAATGATTAGAGGTCCTTTGTCAATTATACCTCTGAATCTAGTTCTGACCCCTGGGCATACTGGAATTCATTTAAAGGTACTCATTCCTGGACCCCATGTGAGGTGTTTATTACTGGAATGATCAAAATAATTTGCTTATACCTTCAACTACAAGGGAGTCCTAACTCATGAGCCTCAAGGATATATTCAGCACACAGATTTATTACATGGCTGCATGTTAATGCCAATGAGTTTCCCAAAACTGCCTTTCCTGTATGTTACCTACTCTATGTGCTTGTACATTTCATCACTAATATGGGTAAATTTCAGTGAACACATTAAATATATATATATAAAGATGTCATCACTACCGGGCTCTTTGGCACACATATCTTGCTCATGGACACCTATATTCAACTGTCTTAAGTACCCAAATCCCTTTTAGGACTTTTTTTTTTTAGTTTAATAAACCTCCATATAGTATGCAAATTTTATTATCTATTATTCAACTTTAATGATATATTGTTACAAAAGCCTTGATTTGGAGCATTTGCTGATTTTTCTGTGGTGTAAATATCCCCACAATGAAGAACTTTTTTTTAATTGGAGTATAGTTGCTTTACAATGCTGTGTTAGTTTCTGCTGTACAGCAAAGTGAATCAGTTATATATACACACACACACACACACACACACACACACACACACACACACACACACACACACACACACACATATATCCCCTCCTTTTCAGATTTCCTTCCCATTTAGGTCATCACAGAGCACTGAGTAGAGTTCCCTGTGCTCTACAGTAGGTTCTCATTAGTTATCTATTTTATACATAGTAGTGTGTGTATGTCAATCACAATCTCCCAATTCATCCCATCATCCCCCGTTTCCCTCCTTGGTGTCCAAGGACTGGCATTCTTAAACAGATACATAACTTTAAAAAATATTCAAGTATGTAACATGGAAACACACACATACACACTCACAGCTCATTTATACACCACTTATCAAAACATCTCAAAAATAGCAGGAAAGAAGGAAGAGATTTCCAATGTAAATATGGTATATTAAAAAAACAGAGGATAGACAATATACTGGAAAAAATGGATCATAAATAGTATATAAATGTCCAAATCTCTAATATTACACATAATTTTAATAAGCATTCAAACTTGAATAACAGCTGGCAGTAAAAATAAAGATTAGAAGACAAAAAAGACATATTAGTATAAGACCAGAAAGTATTACAAAAATGGTGTTAAATACATTTGAATAAATAAAAATCTAACCTTCAGAGTTACGGTGAATACTAAGACTGTAAAGACAATGGTTCCAAAAGTCCAGTTTCCATATACCTGAAAAACATTCAACAATTACATGTACCATGAATACACAAGCCTGCTTAAAATAATAAACAGCCAAGTTTAATCTTGTGTGTCACTGACAAAGATTTCTGTATAAATTGTTTAGGAAAATATCTACTCAAAAGATTGGGCCAAAATGCTGGCTTTCACTGTGAGCCTAAATATTCTTGGAGAGGTATACCACATGTGTGGTTGGTAGGGTTTATTTCATGATTCCATGCAGCATAAAACAGGGAACACACTGGTGTGATACAAGCAGGAAAAACTCTATTCTACTAGCAGTAACGTTTATAAAAACAACTCATTTGGATGACTCCTGTCTCTCAAGAGTTTGTTATGGGCTTTTCCTATAGTATAGATCTAAAGATCTCAAATAAGGACTAACTTGCAGACAAATGAACTCACATTTTAAAAATAGAGTATATGATGACAGAGGGTAACTAGACTTACTGTGGTGATCAATCAGTACATACAAATATCGAATAACTATGTTACACACCTGAATCTAACATAATGTCATATGTCAATTATATCTCATTTAAAAAAAACAAATAAAATAGAGTCTAATTTTGTGGCTGTAAATATTAGAGCTGTCAGCATGTGCACGTCAAAGAAAAGCAGATACCACGTATAAATCCAAACGATGGCAATGAATGGCACTTATGCTTACCAAACGCTGTCAAGGTCTGAATGCATAACATTAAAACAGAAAATGAAATGTAAAAGGTTTTTAAAAAATAAAAACAAAAAATTAAGGTTAATAGCAAAAAAAGGATTTGATCAAATCATACATGGTGTTATGTTTAACTGCTGATAGTAGTTCTTATACCTACTGTAATTTTAGCATATTAAAATCTAATTCACTTGGACTTCATGAACTCAAAATGGGTGATGAATCGGACACAGGGTGGTTTGAAGCTCCCCATGCACCACCAGTAGAATTTGCTGAGCCAATGAACCATGTCAATAGAATTGCAGGAGAGTAGAGTCAGCTCTATACAATTTATGTGCCAAATAAATATAAAATAAAAACTCGAAGTTACAGAATCAGTCTTAACTCAGAAGGGACTGAGAAAACATAAAATCTAATGTCTTCTTCTTACTGTTGGGCAAAGGTGACTTGGAAACCTGAACTGACTGGCCTGACACACAGAGAGATTTAGTAGGGCACTCTCCCTGGCAAATGCTACATGTGCCTACTCTAAACTACTAAATCTGTATTTCCTCAACAGTTACTCAGTGATTAATAATCTTAATGGATTCACACTAAACTGATTTGTTAGTCCAAGTTAGAAAGGTTTTAATTGTAGTACCTAATTTCAAAGTATCATTCAAATTCACTAAGCCTATCACTCCTGGAACACATGTTGATTGTCTCAGTTCTAGACACAGTCATTGTACTCAGTAAAGTCTTTCTGAACCTTAGATTTACTTCACATGATTATAAACAATGAATGACCATAAGAAGAAGCCCAGAAATAGCAAAGAACATAGTGAAAGCAGCATGCAAGGTGGTGGGTTTGATTTTCCACTGTGTGGCTCCCGGAAGACCTCACCCCATCGGCAATTCTCTCCTAGAGCACAGCCAGGGCAAGATAACCCCAATGCAGGTGCTGACCTATGTAGTCGCTTGCTGGGAAGACACTGGCAGGATCAGTGTAGCCTTTCTGGAAAACACTATGCTCCCACGTGGAAAGGAAGGAGGAAAAGAAGGGAAGTCCCTAATTATTGGGCAAATACTGCAAACATATGGCAGCTACCCCCTTCCACTCTAAGCACGGAAGGCCACTATGAGTAAGAACTGAGTGGGGACAGACTTTTCTTTTAAAACAGAAAAGCCCTCTTCACATCAAAGTCTGAAGTCCCAAAAATTCTGTTCATCTAGTAAAAATTATAGCCAAGTTAAGCTTCCAGAGGTTTGCACATAAGCTCTCTAGTTCACCGTGCATGCAGGAAGTGATTTCTTACTTCAACACTTCCATTGTTCTAAGGATGTTTGGAGAACTAAATACCATACCTTTAGAAAAATAATTTGCAAAATGATTACAGCTAGAGTATGTGTATGATAGATCCAGTGTCTATGGAAAAAAACTTAAGCCATGCTTATAATACCAAAAGATATAATGAGATTTTTTTTACCTTTGCATTTTCTTCTAAGGAAGAAGTCTGAAAAAGAAAATAAGTCCCAAAGAAGAACACTGTTCCTTCAAATGCAGCCAGAAATGTCCAATATAAGAAGGGGCCCAACTGTAGCATGGCATTTCCAGAAATTTTCCTATTGAGAAATGGGAAAAAACACAAGTTACTGAATCTCTGTAGGCTGTTTATTTATTTAAAGATACAGTGAAACACCAAAGGTGTGTGGGGGGTTCGACCCTGTTAGAATGAAGGGAGCTGCCCTGAGGGACTGGTAGGCTTTTGGTAAAAGGCCAGACCGAGTCACGGGTTTGTCTTTGTGTGATCACCTCCTGTCTGAGGTGTGGGAGGAAGCTGTCAAAGGGCTTCTAAGTTAAAATTCTGGCCACTGACAATACTAATCTCATCAATAATAATTAGCTCTCATTTATTGAGTACTTATTATACACTTATAAAAGTGGGTTAAGAGTTTATATTGTCCTTTTTTGTACACACAAAAACCACATGAGATAGGTATTCTTATCACTACTGTTCACAAATAATGAGCCTCAAAAAGGTGTATCATAACGGTTTCCAAATTTTGATGCACACTGGAATCCCTGGGGGATCATTTTGTTTTTTTGTTTCTTTTTTGGCTGTGTTGGGTCTTCATTGCTGCACCCGGGCTTTCTCTAGTTGTGGTGAGCGGGGGCTACTCTTCGTTGCAGTGAGCGGCTTCTCAGTGCAGTGGCTTCTTTTGCTGCAGAGCACGGGCTCTAGGCACGAGGGCTTCAGTAGTTGTGGCTCTCGGGCTCTAGAGCGCAAGTTCAGTAGTTGTGGCACACGGGCTTAGCTGCTCCGCGGCACATGGGATCTTCCCAGACCAGGGCTCGAACCTGTGTCCCTTGCATTGGCTGGAGGATTCTTAACCACTGCGCCACCAGGGAAGTCCCATCTGGGGATCTTTAAAAACATTAATGCCTGGCTTCCACCCTCATTCTGATTTAACTGGCATGAGGTGTAACCTGGGCAACCAGGATAATTTTAAAACTCCCTAGGCAATTCTAATGTGCAGTAAAGTTTGGGAACCACTAGTACAGCAGTATGCCAGAGTTCACTCAGTTAGTAAGGACAGAGCCAGTATATAACCCTAGATTGACCTGACTTTAAATCACATGTTCTCAACCAAGCTACCGTGTCTTTGCAACTGTAATCGTTAAAATATTTCATTTAATCAAGATTTCTTCCTGGGAATTTAACTTTTCTTAGGTCTTGGGGTACCCTTTATATTTTTAAAATTGAGTCAAATACCATGTTTGAAGCTGTACAGCCATGCTTTGATAAATGGAAGGTGGATAGATCAAAAGTTTAACATCTGTCAAAAATAGCGCAGTCTTCTGTGTACAAGTCAGAATGCTGAATAAGGCTATCAATTCTAACGGGGCAGAGCTGCAGAAAGAAGATGGGTCTGTGCACAGAATTCTTTTGGCTTCTATTTCAAATTCCTCTTAACATTTATCAGAAGTTATGTAATCACTCAAATAGCACACCTGTTGCCAACGCTACCAAGAACCTCATTGGGCTGCAATGAATAAGAAAGACCTTTGTAATGTAAATACGACTGATCCTTGTTCAGCTGGTATGGAGTGCTGAGGGGTGTCCTGAAGAAATAGCAATTATACTAGGATTTCCAAGTGCACACAGAAATCAGCAATGTAGGGGGATGCATAAAGCAACATGCTGCTGTTTGCCCTAGAAAAACTGCAGGAGCAAAGAGGCAGCTGCTTCTCAGAAACAAGCTCTCCCCACAGCCAATAAGTCATGTTCCCAAGGCAATTGGGAACCACATGGAAGGCACCTCCCTTAAAGATCCTTGCCAGGAGGGCCCAGCAACTGCCAGCCAATGAGGCTTTTGAGAGTCACTGACTCAGGCTGAGGCAGGAAGTGGTTCCTGTCTTTCCAGCCAGTCACTGGATTTACATTACACACTGTGGGAAGAAAGGAAGGGGAGTCATGGTGTGTTGGGTTATAGCTGAGGTTTTGTAGCTGCGTTCGGGTGAATGATGAAGCTGCTGCAAACTCAGAGTATGACAGCCCACGCGAGGGGCAACAGGAGGAAATGAAGACTCGGGGAGAGCGGATGAACAGCAGCACAGGCCTGAGCACCTTCATTTGATGGGAGGCAGCAGGTGTACCAGGACCTTTCTTTTGCCTTTTAAAGTTGTAGAAGAAACAGACTATGCCTCTAACCCTCTATAAAAGAACTACAGTTTACTTTTCAAATTTCTCTCAAAAAATATGAAAAGATCTAATTATGTCACATTTCACATCAAAACTTTTGGTAAACACCTGCGTCACTAAGTCCCCGAAGGTGGTATCTGTAATATGCTACACAAGGCCACAAGTAACATTAAGTGGTACAAATGCAGAGAGTCACGTATGATGACTAGAGCTTCCTGTTTACAAAGGAATGCTCAGAGTAGCAGAGCGATCTCCAGTACAGTGACAGGCTGACAGCAGTGTCTCATTGGAGCAGGCAGGCAGGAAGCTGCATTTTGGGCTGGGTGATAGGTATGCCATGGTTTTCATTTCTCCATCAGATGTGGCAAGTATACCCTCTATACAAAATTGTTTAAAAGTTCATGACCTACACCTGCGTGTGGTAACTAAAACTTCATGGAAACCCTTACTATAATTTGTAGTCAACAGCTTGCTTCAAGTTTTCAACATTCTTAATGTATGAGAGCGCTCAGCGTAGCCCTGAAGTTATGTGGAAAAGAGTGTTAGAATAATAAGATTAATGGCCGCCATCTATTGAAAACTTACTCTGTGCCAGGCACCACTAGGTTCTTACATGTAGTCACTCATTTAATCCTCCCCAAAACACTGTGATTAGATCTATTGTTACTGAAGAGGAAACTGAGGCCCATCTCAGTCAAGTAACCTGCGCAAGGCCACAGAGTCACTGGCAGAGCTGGGATCAGAGTGCAGGGGATTAGCTAGAGCTCTTGCGGGGACTGAATGGGAGGCAGTTTGCTCACTGCCACCCAAACCCCTCTTCAACCAGAGTAACTGCACTACTGATCCTCACTTTAGTTGCTGTCTGAAGACAGAACACTGCTGCTCAATATTTGAAAACCACCAGCCCGTGGAAAAGAGCACAGGGCTGGTCATCAGGAGGATAGAAGTCTGATCTTGCTCTGGCCTCCTGTTATACCCTGTGTCCTTAGACAAGTCATTTCTGGGACCTGGGTCCTTATTTTTTTAAAAAAAGAGGGTGTGGGAGCTGATGCTCTGGAAGATTTGTACCAAGGTTTCTACGATTCCCCTATAGATCTAACTATATCCTTTGCAAGAAATACAGGGAAAGGCAGAACATGTTAACGTCATGAGGAGGCAATCAGCAAACTCTAGATTGGAGGAAACGGTACAAGATAAATGATCCGGCTTCCTGACAAATAAATTGCCAAGTTAACCTACAGATTAAAAGAGTCTCAAGAGGCATATTAACCAAATGCAATATATGGGCCTTACGTACTGTTTCAAACAAGCATGCTATGAAAAGAAAATGAGTCAACTGGAAAAATTTGAGCACTGACTGGGTATTTGATATCATCAACTTGTTACATTTTTAGGTATGATAGTGTACGGTTATTTTTAAAATACCAGTACATGTAAAAGATACATGCTGAAATAACTTTTATATAATGTTTGATATTTGTTTCAAAATAAGTCCTTGATAGAGAAGACAAGGTTATTAATGAAACAAGACTAGCCCTGAATTGATCATTGTTAAAGCTGAGTGGTAAGGACAGGGAAGTTCACTATATAAATAGTATTTTTGCTACATTCTTTACATGTTTTAAATTTTTCATAATAAATACCTTTAAAATAACAAATTTTATAAACCTGGTTAAGTCTAACAACTCCTAAATGTGAGTTTTATGAGTCATTCCGGTTAAAGACATCCCTTAAATTTGTGTGCCTTCACTTTGTACAAATGAACCACACCCAAGTCTCTCTATTGCACTTGCTACCCACTATTCAGCAGTGCTTACAACCTGCTGTAAATTAACATCTTTATCCTTAGCCGTAGGCTTCACTTATAGAAATCCAATTTAATCAAAGGTTAAGCAACTGGGCCTAGTGCCAAGTCCCTCATCCATAGAGAAAAGCATCTATTGCCAACTAACAAAATGAATATGATGGCTTGATGAGTTAATTGTTTTCTTCAACAATGCCATTTTAGAATGTGGCTAACAAAGCAGGGAGGCTTTGTTTCAGGGGCAGTTTGCAAGACAAAGCCTAACATAACATCATCAGTTCAACCCAATACAGGTAGGAATCAATACTCTATAAACTTACCAAAGATCTTTGTGTGGCCCTTTTTGGGGAAGGTGGGGATGGTGGGGTGGTGGCGGCGGGTAGTTAAACTATTGTGACTTCATGTAAGACACTAGAATTCTGTGACAATGTAGGCAAAGTTTTAGGAATTACTGATTTTGAACTAAATAATTCGCACCCATTCAAGTACAGGACATATACCTAAGGAAACATTTTCCGCTGGGTTGGTCTGTCTGGTTTAAGTAGCTAAAAATTTAAAACAGAACCATGTAATCAAACCGGGAGGGGAGTTCTGTGTCCTTCCTACCTGCAGATAAAATGAAAGCCACAACTTTGAAAGTCTGAGGGGGTTTTAACTTAAATATGTTCCACTTACATATACAACCGGGGATCTGAGGTCAGAGTGTCAATGTTGATGTGCTGTTCCAGAAGACTGTAGGCCAGGATGGGCAACGACGTGAAGCAGATATTGTACATCGTAAGGTAAGCGGCATCATACAGCGGCTGTAACGACAACCCACACGAGAGACATAAACGTACTGTAACCATCATCTGCAAGATGGTATTTATGTGTTTAGAAAAATCACAAGCTAAAACAAGATGGTTTCCTTTCACACTTTTTGTGAAAGCAAAGGAGGTTTTGTAAATAAGGTTACTCTGATGACTACAGAAAAGAAACTAACATATTGTAATGCATCATATTAAGATACCCTCCCTTTAAAAACAGGATCTTATTCAGAATGTTTACATGCTAGAAGCTCTGTTTCTAACAGATATTAACTAAGAACTTTTCAAAAGATTTTCAGTGAATGAAGACCAATTAAGTATAAGATTGCAACCCCTTAGGGAAACTAAATATAAGCAGTGGCCAGCCTTTTAGGGTTAATACTTTACATGGCTTTAAATATCACTATCACCTTCTCTAGACTATGTTTATAATATTGAATGTGGCCATTTACTAAGGGTTAAATAAATATATTCACAAAAACCAAAGTTAAAGATATTCACATGGTCATGACTCTTTCTGGTCCTGAATTCCCTAGGCTCCAGACCCAAATTTCCAACTTCCTGCTGGTTGTCCCCTAGGACAACCTGCAATTCAAAATGTCGAAAACCAGACTCATTAACTTTCCCTTTAAATCTGCTTCCTCCCATGTTCCCTACATCTCAGTGAGTGGCCCTACAGTGTTTGTAACCCTCGTATCTACCTGGGTGCCTGGTACCACTTAGGTGCTCAAGAAATCTTTTAAAATGAATGATTCTCTTCCTCCCTCACTAGCTATTCCTTCTCAGGCTCCTCTTCTCCCTGAGCCGTCTGTTGGAGTGTTCCAGCACTCGGTGTTTGGAACTTACTTGCTCTCTAGGTGATCTCATTCAGTCCAGTGGTTTTAATACAACCCATTCACTGAAAATTCCCATATCTAGCCCAGACCTGTTCCATATATCCAACTGCCCACTTGATATCTCCTCTTGGGCGTCTAGCGTATTTCAAACTTAAGTCCAGGACTGAATTCTTGACCTGCCTTCACCTTAAACCTGCTCCTCCTGAAGTATTCCTCATCTCAGGAAAGGGCAACTAAATCTT
Source organism: Hippopotamus amphibius kiboko (assembly GCF_030028045.1). Classification (NCBI taxonomy): domain Eukaryota; kingdom Metazoa; phylum Chordata; class Mammalia; order Artiodactyla; family Hippopotamidae; genus Hippopotamus; species Hippopotamus amphibius. The sequence continues at coordinate 14,330,497 of NC_080203.1, read as the reverse complement.
TCTGATCAACCAAAACCGAAATCTTGGATTCATCCTTGACTCTTTTTCACAACTCACATCCAATCCATTAAGAAGTGTTTACTGGCTCCACTTTCAAATACATTGAGAACCACATCACTTCTCCGCCTCTCCACTATGACCACCCTGCAAGCCTTTAATTGATCTCCCTGCTGCTGCTCCTCTCGATCTGCAGTCTATTCTCAACACAATGGCCCAAGTAGCTCTACTAGAAAATAAGTCAAATCAAATCATTGTTTTGTTCAAACCCTCCAGTGGATCCTTTTCTCTCTGAAAGTAAAGAAGCTCCTACAACGGTGGGGCTATAAAGCCCCACTCAATCTGGCTTCTTACCTGTTATCTTCTCAGTGAGACCAACCTTGACTTAACTTGCCACTTCCTCTCTCGAACACATTCCCCCCACCCCCCGCCCCTGCCAAATAGTACTAATCACCTTTTAACTTACATGATAAATTTCTTATGTTTACTGTCTCTCTCTTCACACTAGAATCTAAGCTCTATGTGGGCAGGGATTTTAATTTATTTGTTTTATTAAAAGCTGTAGCTTGAGAAAAAGCAAAGCAGCCCCTGACATCCAAGAGCTGGCCTGGCACTCACAGCTAGGCCTCCGTGCTCTGTAGAACATGAACAATTTCACAGAACAGCAACATCACAACAAGGCCACTCTGTGACCTTGATGTATCGAGACAAAAACACTCTATAATCACATTTCAACACAGACAGAATACAAATACTGTCCAAATCACAATAATGACCAACATCTACATTCTGGCTAATTTGGGTGACTACTGCTTCTTGAGCAATGACATGTTGACTTCCTGGATAAGACTTACTAACACGCCCAGTCATAAAATCACTCCCATTTGCTAACAGCACCCAGCAAGGCCCTACTCCTTAAGCCCTTCTCCAAACCATCCAAATCTTATAAGACTTTTCTAACATTCTCTTCCCAAGAGGCCTTACTATTCCTCATGGTGTACATTCTTTCTTGTTGCATTGAGTAATAAACCTAATTTGATCAACTACAAGTGTTTTCCTGGGTTTGACAATCTTGAACTCCTAGAACAGACCTTGGCATGCAGAAAGCATTCAATAAATATTGGATGAATGAATGACTAGAGATTGGAAGCTATAACATATTTGTAAAGGACTGATCTGACATTGTAAATATTCCTTTATTGAAAACAATATAAAGGTTTTTATAATGAACCTTGTTTTGATGAAAATACTTATTGAGTTCAGTATTTTCTACACAGTGCTAGATGTTGTCATACAACCACTGTCTGTGACCTGAATAAATAATATCCCATATTCACACGTATTTTTCACACATATAAAATGTTTTTGATTAATAAAATGCATTTAAATGTGATACAAATTAACACAATTATGCATTTTTCAATCAATGGCTACTAAAGATACAATTACTATCATAATGGAGGTTGACCCAAAAAGGTTGGTAACAACTTGAATAGAGCATCAGTTCATTCATTAGTTGACTTCAAAAACGTTTACTGAAAAAAAAAATTTACTGTTTACTAAGTGCGAAATACTGAGGACAGAAAAGATTCAGGCCCTGTCGGCCAAGGAGTTCAAATTCTAGAGGGGGAGGCAGAGTGGTGAGTATACAAGGAGCTGGGGGAGCCCAGAGGAAGGGACCACAACTCTGACGTGCAGTAGAGACAAAATGAGAGATGACACATGCAGCCTTCTCAATGAAGTTAAAAAAAGGGCTCTCTATAGAACATGGAGGTACTTCACACATACAAAGATTTAAGTTCAGCAAAATATTTTACTGAACTAAAAAGTTCCCCCTCAAAGGTGTTACATTCCTTTTAATATTCAAGGGAGAGGACTAGTCTGTTGGCACACAACATTACATTTTCATTGGAAACTACCCATTTTGGCTAATGAGAAAATTGAAAAAAAACAAAACAAAACTCAGATTGACTGGTGTGTAATTTAGTCTGGAATTTCATTCAAACAAAAGAAGCATCAATCTACTTTTGTTCTCCTATGATACTTTGAGGGTACATGAGAGATAATTGTGATTCTTAGATGCACGATTAGAGGAGACAGAAAAGTCCTCAAAACAAAAAACAGGTTTAGCTGATAACGCTTTTTTTGTTAAACCCGTTATAAAAGGTATCTTTTCACGAAGAAGAAAGATCAGTACTAATCTAGATTTGCTAAACAAAGAGTTGCTTTTTGCTTAAGTAATCTCCATCCTGGTCCCATTTCTACATTCTCTATAGCTCACTCTCCAAGTTCCAGGGTTGCAGAGAACACCTGAAGTAGACCTGAATTGAAAAAGGCTGACTACCAGTATGTATTCCACAGATATCTGCAATAAAGGTCTCTACATTCAGCACTAGCACAAGGCCAAAGTGAAAACTAACGATATGTACAATACATCACTCAGAGAGACCTTCCTTTTATCTGGTACACTTTTTCTAAGATGTCTGCCTAGCTCCTTCCCTCATCTCCTCCAGATCACCTGCCCAAATGTCACGTCATCAGAGAGAACTTTCCAGATCAGTTTGTCTAAAACAGTTCTCTTCCCCAGTCACATTCTATCCATTTATTAGGCTTTTTTTTTTCCTTCAGAGCATATATCAGTACCCAACATAAGATGTTTGTCAACTGCGGTCTGTCTCTCCCCCATCACTCACTGTACCCACAAGCTCCACGGGCTAAGAGTTTTGATCACGGTTATATCCCCAGCACTTAGCCTGGCATACAGTAGGCACTCAAGAAGAACTTGTTAAATGAATGAATGTACCAGCTGAGCAACTGAGGAAGATAAATATCATCTCCTATTGGAACCTAAGAAGACCCCCGACAGCCCAGGGTTTTATAAGGCGTAAGTCCTTTCTTTCTTCATACAACTTGTGCTTGGTAAACATGGTTTAAAAAGCCAACTTTTCTTTATCACTTTGCTACAAAGTTTGAAAATGTCCTTTTAAACTTGCATACTTCGTCCAAGGAAGTGAGGAATTACATTTTGATCAACAGTAATCTGAATGTTCCAGAAAAATAGATTCATCAGAATTTATGAAACTGTTACTAATACTGTTAGTTTTGCATACGAGAAGGCTGATGGCACTTCCTATAGCCGGTAGATGATTAATTCATAGTGATGGCGTAACCGGCATCATGGGGCTGATGACACGGCACTGATATAAGAGACAGCATACCGAATGGCGAAGAGGCAAATTCAAGAGAAAGATAGCAGTAACTGCCCATTGAGAAGAATATATTCTCTTAATAATACTGCCAAGAAATTAGGAAAAAATCACTTCCTATCATGAGGAATGGAGCATGCCTTGAAATTTAGAAACTCAGTCTCTAACACCTGTGATGATGTTACCAGCAGCTCAGCTTGGAAAAAAAATCATCAAATTGCTCATAGATTAACTATGAAACCTCTGTCATTGAGCATTATAGCTCCTTTATTTAGCTATCCTTCCACAAGAAGCAATGCAAAATGCATTTCAGCTGTTAAAACAAACCTACAAACATACCTGCCCATCCCACCACTTATGTATCAAGTTAACATATAGCGTATTCCGTACGTGATAAATGTTCGGAAAAATAGAGAGGGCTAAAAGTGTAGAACTGTTTAATTAATCTAAGGCTTTATCCAGGAATTACAGCTTCTTGGCCAGTTTAAACATCAACGCTTTTCTAGAAAATCAACCGGAGAAACTGCAAAGGTATGAGATTTTATTTGATGAAATAATAAACTATAACATTTTAGGATTATTGGAAAACACTGTATACACTGATAAAAAGAAAAAAATAATTTTTTAAAAGGATCTCAATTCCAACAGGATGTACGAAATAACTTTCAAAAAGAAAATGACAAGACCATTACTAAAGCAAAGATAAAAAATTTGCTATTGTCAAAAGCCAGGCCAAGAAGATCAACTGTTGAACCAAGAAAAAAATATCCTTTTACTTTGGGCATAATCTCTACAATCCAATGCATAAAATTTATTAATAGCAAATATAAACTACGTTACAACAGATACCTAGGAAAACAAACCTGTTGTGAGAATCCACAGAAGAACTGGTACAAAAATTGTGGCAAAATGAAACAAAGGTTCTGAAAAAAAATGAAGAAAAGGGTTAATTTTTTTCACTTGATCAAGTTTCTAAACTAAAATAGGAAACCGTACTCCAAACAGTCTACAGGCAGTCCTAAGTCCTTCTAATGTTACAATGCAATAAACTTCTACTCCAGAGTTGTAAGGAAACAATTCAAAACAAACGATTAAATTCACATTAATACCAACTTTTGCCCTACCAAGGCAGAAGAGCACCTCACTTACTTCATGAGACCCTCTTGCTATTCTTCTGGAGAAGAAATGAGCTCATGTAACATGAACACCTAATGGTACTGCACCTTAAATGCCAAGTAGATTTGCAAAATCATCACAAAGTAGACTGACGTAAAGCTGTAAGTGTATATTTTAAAGTCAATTAATGCCAATAAACAGTCAGGAAATTATCATAGTGTATATTGATGTGAACAAGTACCAACTAATGCTTTACTGCCTTTGTTACTGCCTCATCAAACAATCAACTATTATTATCGATCACCTACTATATGTAAAGATACTGTGGGTGAAATAAAAAACGAAACAAATGGGAGAACACTAAAAACAAAAAGATTAAGAAAATACAAGCTGAGAATTCATAAGGCAGTAAAAGCCACCAGGTGAGATGATAACCACTAAAATTAACGTCTTCAGGCAAAACTACCAGAACTAATATTTTCAAATGAGTGCTGTCTTTCAATACAGGCTGTGACTGTATTTGAGCACCTGCTGTAACTTGTTCATGGTGTCTCTGGGCAGCAGCAGCTTCAATAGCCCATTTTTGAGCCATGTCAAAAAACCAGTCCCTTTCCTTCTGTCACACATTCTCACTTAGCTAATTTACCAGGCTGGAAGACTTGAGGCTGTTTTAAAAATCCAATGGATCCTCAAAGCATGACCATTTGCCACAACTGAGGATATTTAGATGACTATACTGCAGGCTTTGGAGGACATTTTTAAAGAACACTGCTACATGCGTTTTGAATAAGTCCTACAGCACCAGAGTGTCGGAGCTCCCAAGGTCGTCACCTGGAAGGGCAATACTCATTTGTATGTATAAGTTCTGGCAGAAGGCAAAATACTGTCGGTAGCCTTTCTACAGGCATAAGTTATGTATATACAAGAAGTGTTTTGAGGTTGGAAGAGGTAGTGCTTGGCGTGGATTATGCGGGTGCTTTATGGGAAGGGGATGTCTGACTCTCCCATTAAAATAGTAGTTCCATGAAAACAAGGACTTTGCCTGTCTTATTCCATTACGAATTCTCAAGGGCCTGAAACAATGCTTGGCATATGGTAACACATTCAAACCTATTTGTTGATTGAATGAATAAAGATGTTAGACTTTGAACTAGGTGTTAAAGATGAAGAGGATATGGTGATAGCGGGAACCAAGGCAAGGCCATGTGTATTTTAAATATATAAGACAGGACAGAGTCAGACTGCGGGGTGCCTTAAAAGCCAGACTAATCCTTAGACCATGGAGAGTGAAGTTTCTGGAGGACAAGTTGAAAAGTGGCATTTTCTAAACATTAACCTGGCTGAATTATGCAAGGAGGAATGAATGGAGAAATAGAAAGCAGGAAGACCTGTCACTCCAGGGGCTGGCAACAACAACTTGAAGATGCAATAAGAGGAAGGAAGGCATCTTAGCTCAGCTGGAGGGTCAAACAGATTAGAAATCATCTTGGGACAAAAGGCAGCACTTAAAAAGGAATACTGCTAAGTCAGTAACTATTGATAAGATGATACTGGGCATAGAGATCCTAATGAAGACAGAGAGTATCTACATAAATAATCCCCTAAATTGGGAACAGGGATATGTAAATTACTGACCACTGGTAAACATTAGCCATTTTAATGCTTGTTTTGTTTTTCTTAACAGAGCATTCCTTCCATCTGGTGGCAGTTGCTTGAATTGCAGGCCAAAATCTTAAAGAGGCAAACCAAGCTCCTGGGGAACAGGATCAGATTGCTAGGCAGATCTATAAGGGAAATCTTCACGGGATCTCCTACTAGACGGAGGTAAGAGAGAATAACCATCCATCCCCACGTGGGGCTAAGTTACTGAGTCCAAGGCCCCACAAACCCTAACTATATAAATAACATAACCACAATGAAATGGTGGAACAGGAAAAAAAAATTTTTGGAAATAGTATCTTGACTACATACTCTAAGGCTAAAGACAAAAAGAAGTGCTTACAAATATATTTCTCAAGTTAGTCAGGAACTACTTTAAGTGTACTTGAGGAGTTGGCAAATAAACACAATGAGGATGAGAACCAGGCTTCTCACCACTGAAGAAAGGAAGCACTAATATGGAAAAGGGAACGGTTAGAATGAACCTTCTGCTACTGGCTTTAATCAAAGGTATCTGTATAAACTGAGTTCAAGTATTGAGTTTATATGGATACCTTTAATTCTGGCCCAACAACTTCAGCTCAGTAGCAATGAGAACAACTAGCACCCAGATCTTGATTTCTAAATACCATTTGCAAATAAAAGGAAGCAGCAATCCTTGCAGAAAAGTCTGAATCTAGGAATGGGGGTAGGAAAAATACAAGAGGAGCCTAGAACATCGTGTGGTACCAGAAAATAAACAAGACTTCAGAAAAGGTTAGGGCTGGGGGTGGGAGTGGGGAGGGAGGAATGGGGAGTTGCTACTCAATGGGTATAAAGTTTTAGTTATGCAAGACGAGTAAGTTCTAGAGATCTGCTGGACAACACTGTACTTAACAATACTGCATCTTAACAATCTGTTTAGTGGGTAGAGCTCATGTTAAGTGTTATCACAATAAAATAAACATTTAAAAATGATGGGTACATGGTGAAACAGACACAGGCGCCAAATCTGTGACAATCTGAGTAACAGAATGAACAATGATAGTAATGAATTTCAACAGACTAAAATATCTGGCTTAGTAGGAGAACGCTCTTTTCAAATGAAATTACACAGAGCAAAACTAAGGGGTCCTGACACCCTCAAAACACCATCTGAATCAACTTATGAAAGTTGACATTATCATGAATGAGACACATTGACAACATGTGCCTTCTGATATGATACACTCAGCAGGTTGCAAAAGTGCTTCTGTCATAATTGTGCCCAAATGCAATATCTGAATCTAATAATAGGCAAACATTAGACAAACCTAAATTGAGGGACATTCTACAAACTAACTGGCCAGTGCTCTTCAAACATGTTAAGATCACAAAGACAAAAAAATAGGAACTATCCCAGGTTAAAGAAGATTAAGGAGATCAGGATGCCTAAATAAAAGCATAAGCCTGAAATGGACCACAAAAAGAACATCTGTGGGACCATTAGCAAAATTCCAATACAGTATACAGACTAGTTAATAATGTGCCAATTAATATCAATTTACGGATCTTGGTAACTATGTTTTGGGTTATCTTAAGTGTTAACAGTTGGCAAAGCCGGGCAAAGAGTATATGAGATTTCACTAATTTTGCAACTTTAAAAAGTATGAAATTCTCTCAAAATGAAAAGTGAAAAAAACAAAAAAAAACCAAACAATAGAACATAGGAGAAGAGATCAAGTTCTGGTACATGTCTAAAATAGGCAAACCTAATGTGTATGTTGTATAAATTTTATCCAAATTTATATATTATATGCCATATGTATTACTGTATATCATAGAGTAATGTACATTTGGTGCAGGGGTGAAGACTGGAGGGGAACACAAGCAAACTTTCTAGGGTGATAGAAATGGTCTATATTTGGTTTGGGTGGTAGTTACATGGATGTATACATTTGTCAAAACTGAACTGTAAACAATTAATGAGTACATTGTACTGTATTTAAACTATAAGAAAGTTGACTTAAAAATTTCCATCTCAAATCTCTTGCATTAAAAGGAATTTTTGGTTTCTGATTCGTTAAATAGACCGCCTCTGTTTTGCTGACCACGAATTTCAGTAAAAGAAACATGAAAAAAGGAAAAAAAAACCCCTACAACCAAGCTGAGCCAATGGTGGGTTAAATAGTCATAAGTAAAATCACAAATATTTCATCACATACCTTATAGAAGAAATACTGTACAAGGTGTGCTATTCTCACATAATATAGATGTCCATGAGCCAACAGCAGTTTCTTTAAATGTTTAAACTTTGGGACAGCATAATCGCTATTCCTGGCTGCTTGGCGACCTTCTTTGCCTTTGATGCCTAAAAAAAGAAAATCTCTATAGGGACAGTATTTTTATAGAATAAGTAACCACCTGATTTGTTATTTTTGTATTTTTTACTTGCTTACATTTATAGTTCAATTGAATAGTTTAGTTTTGTTCTATTAAGCAAAAAGTGCTTTTAACAGTGACAGTGAGACACCAATAAAAAGTAAAATTATGTTTAATAGACAATTACCTATTTATAGCAAAACATAAAACAATAGGTTCATTATTTTAATCATTATAAGTCAAAAATTATACTGAGGAAAAAATTAAATCTAAAAATTATTTTAAAGGTACTTAGTAAGTGATTAATTATGTATGCATGGCACCAGACTAGGTGCTATATTAAAAGCAACTCAGAGGCCTGGGGTTTATGGTCTAAGAGCTCAAAACTGAAAAGTTACAATAAGATGGTTAAGTCCTTATACTGAATGATACTCTTGAGTAGTGGACGGCAAACACTTAATCCTGCCCAAAATGTCTGTTAGACAGTTGGTTCACACCAAAGATCCTTGAAATTTGGTCCTGTCCAAAACATCAAGACATTTGGTCTATAAGACAGTTGGTCCATGCCAAAAGGTCTTTGACATCTTGTCCTGTCCAAAATGTCCACAAGCATATTTGGTCCATGCCAAATGGTTTTCGACAGGACCAAACTTTAAGGATCTTTTGGCATGGACCAAACGCACTACGGACTTCTTAGACAAGGCCAAATGCCCTGCAAGGCTGAGTAGCAGCCCAAGTATTCCATGAGCTCAAGCAGCTTTAGGCCATTTCCACAGTCAATAACCAATGAGTCAAACTAGAGTTCCACACTAAACAGGGTTACTTCCAAATGGAAAGCACTTGGGAATCCAGACTGCGGTACCATAATCCCCAAGACGCTATTTCCATTAATTCTCCCCCTCCAAAAAATAAACTTGTTGTGGTGTTAGGATTGCTGCCTCCCAGCAGCCTGACAGGGGGGAAAATGGTACAGGGTGTGGGGAAGCTGTGGCTGCACGCCAACATGTAAATTCACCACTATAGCCCAAACCACCATGCACAGATACGGCCATGTGGAGAATCAGCCGGCTGCTTATCGCTTCTTAGTCCCAAACAGTTAAGGATCTCAAAAGATAGAGTGTGGCAACACAGGCAGGTGATCTGGCCAGGGGTGAAAAATCAACAAAATTTCATGCACATTGTCAAAAGTGAGAGCTAAATGATCAACTGCACAGCTAGCAGGTTTAGGAAATTCACTTTACTTGGCTAATATAATAATATCCTCCAACTCTGTACTGCTATAGTCCCACCAGGGGGAGGACTTTGGCATGGACATATTCCATGATCAGTTGAGGACCTTTGTTTGATTAACAATGATCATTCTGAAATTCGAGTTCAAGATGAGCAACCAAAACAATCTCTAGAATAATAAGACCACTCTACCTAAAAGCAATACTGATACCTTACAGCTGCCATCTCATTAGATGTTTCTTACCTATGCCCACATGGGATTCCAAGATCATACTAACATCATTGGCACCGTCGCCTATCGACAGTGTTATTGGGCTGCCTTTTAAATTCTTCACCATTCTCACAATCTAAACATTAAATACAAAAGAGGTATAGAAAAGGTCAAAGCAGAATGAGAGATTGTACTACATTGCGGGTATTTGCCTCATTCACACTTGTAAATGGAGGCCTTGCAAACAGAAAGGTAGCTTGTGCATATAAGTACAACAGTCTCAACTTCTTAGGGGCAGAAGAACACAGCTTTTCAAAATGTAATACCAGCGGCCACTTGTTTCTGGTTTTGCGAACTGTCAAAAACCCTGCCTCCTACCTATATTAGAGGTCAGCACACTTCACTCTTTTGTCATTGCTTCCTGTGTCCTTTCAGATCAGGTACTGAATGAGAGAAAGTGGAGACCAGAGAGCTGATTTGGGGAAACATGCATGGGGCTACCAGGACAAAAGTAGGCAGTGAGAGGACAATGTTTTTGGTTACCTCTCCCTCTCTCCTCCCTGCTGACACTCCACCTCCCCTTGGTGCACCCCAACCCTTATGCCCATCTAGCTGCCCACTAAACTTTACTAAGTCTCCCAGTGCCCAATATGATTTGATCTCTCATACAGGTAGCTTGCATTTCAAAGAGGGGCACCTTAAAGGTGATGAGCTTTGCAGAAAGATGCCCAAGATACGTCTATAAAGCCTGTCATTATTCCCTGAGTGTCTCTTAAAGATGTGTCGTGGCACAGCACAGCTCAATGCTGTGTTCATGGTAGGCAATGAATAAAAGAAATCTCCTGGCGGAGTTACTTGTGGGAAGAGTATTGGGTAAGCAGCTGTCCTCCCACCGTATGTTTCAGATAATGACTGCTTTATGTGTCAGCCCTCAAAATCCCTTGGAATCTAGCAGCTTTTAAAAAGCTTATATAATTCAGTAGTTAAATAATGCCTTGCAAAAATTTTGTACTCACAATGGCTTTCACCAGGTAACATAAATAAAACCCATTTTCACATAACTAAAGCGATTAAAAATAATTTATATGAGGCAAAACCACCCTGCAGTCTTTTCTTTAAACAAAATTCAGTCTGGTTTTAGTTGTACACAATAGCATACCAAAAAAAACCCCATGTCCAATCCATTTAACACAAAAATGATGTTGTTATGAAATGCCAGCTTTCCCCCAATTCTTCACCTCAACTTGGTTCTCTTTAAAAACTTTATAAGAGTGTCAGAAATAATCTGTGAGTCATACACAAAAGTAAACTTGTTTTTAATGGGCTACAATACTGGTTAAACTAATTGCACTTGTTCTACTGTATGCAGCAATGATCTACGCCTCAAGGAAGAAAAATGCAGCCAGGAAAGGTCTAGGGAAGGCAATAAAATTATCAAGGGTGACAGCTTCTGCATGAAAATATAGATTAAAAAGATGAAAGCTCATCTTTGTGGAAAGATAAAAGGATATATTTTCATGGACCATAAAACCATTAAATATCTAGATAGATAAACATGGAGTTTTTTAACCGAGTCCCAGGTCACCTGGATTAAGAACTTCTCTTCAATCTCTAGATAGCTTCACAAAAGAGAAATCAATTTACCAAAAACTATTTACTGATCAACTAAAACTACATGCAATACGATGTGCACAAGCAAAGTGCAAATATCCATAAAGGATATATGGCTTTGTCACACACCTCAAGAAGCATATAGTGGGGAATGAATACAATAATATCAGACAATCAGATTAATAAAATAGCAATACGTAGTACCTATGCAACGGAATATATCACTGTCATCTAAGTCGTCCACATAAGAAGGCCTACGATGTCAGAGAAGGGAGAGGACACTACATGCCAGAGTGATCAGAAATGATTTTACAGGACGAAGGGTGGTTTGATCTAAAGCAACAAAGACTGGTAAGATCTGCATGGATGGGGAAAGGGGGGTTGGAGGAGTATCCCATGGAAAGGGAAGAGCATGTTCTAAGGCACACAGCCAGTTAAGTACAGTATACGCTCAGAAAATAGATCTGGTTTGATCAGACCAGTGAATTTTCATACAGGGGACATGGACATGTATATATGGGGCCACATCAACAGGGAGTGATATTATGAAAGTGGCAACAGGTTGCAGGAGAAATGGGAAGAAAAGGCCAGGCTTCAGGCAGAGAGAAGTTAGTCCACGTGGAGTTCAATGAGCTGTTAAAGTCCTGGACCTAGAAGGTAATGGAAAGTAAGAGATGGAAAAGATAGTGTACTAGAAAACGGACAGAATTTGGTGACTGAGATCACATGGAAGGGGGGTCGTCAACACAGATTCGAAGGTTTAGAATCTAACGGCCTAGAAGTATATTGAGCTTAGTAACAGATGTTAAAAAAAGACAAGGAAAATGACAATTGGGCTCCAGAGAAGGCTAAATTGAGGTGATAATGACACACCCAAGAAAATGTGCTCAGTAAGCAACTGGAGAAGTAAAGTAGAACTCCAAAGACTGGGATTGGAGAAGTGACTTGAAAATCCCCTATGTGGACAGGACAGATGAGTAGGTGATATTCTGGAAGAGGTGGCTATAGTGACAGAAATAAAAGAGACTAAGGACCGAACCACAGGGGGCTCCATATTCTGGGTGGGAGAAGCAGCATGGTGTTAGGAATTCAGATACTGGCCAGGGCAGTGGAGCAGTCAGAACCCAGGCGAGCAATTCGAGCAGCAGACGATGACTATGAGGGGGCGGGTGTGGGGGGTGGGGTATTGCCTTTGACTAAAGGGACAGATTTCTATGGATACTGTTCTATTAGGATCTGCTTCCCCAGCCAGGGCTAACCAAGGCTCTTAAGGTTGCAGAAAAGAAGAGCACCTGATTGTGGTGAAAACTGAAAGTGAGAAGAAGGTAAACAGAGACAGTGCCCTAAATTAGGCTGGGCTGTGTGCGCGTGCACGCACATGTGTGAGGTAGGGGGCGGGGCGTGCGACAGAGAAGCCACTAGGTCTACAGCAAGCAGCTGAGGGACGGGAAGAAGCGAGACCCACACATATAAAACAGCACAGTGTACACAGACGTGAAGAGGTGTGTACCTGAGACTCTAAGGCTTCTGAGACTCAGGGAGTACAAGGAGGCAAGGTGAAGCAGATCAATCCATCCCGTGGAAGAGACAGCGCACGGTAGGTGGCCCTGCACTGGGTTTTATTAGGAGTAAAAGTTTCGTTAGGCCAAGAGGAATTCAGAGAGCACTCCAGATGAGAAGTGATATGAGGGAGGCTTTGGAAGTTGGAGTGAGCATGGCACGTGCAGGGATGCAAAGGGGGAACAACCAACAGGAGTGGACATGAGAGTGACGGTGGACATGAAATATATACAGACACGTCGAAAGGGCAGATGGGGGTGGCCCCGTGAGCCATACTGAGTCACCTGCCCTTCATCCTAAGGGACCAGGAAGCTACTGAAAGGTTCTGAGTGAGAATATACGCTGGGAGCAGGACTGTTTTAACAAGATTGATTTGGGAGTATGGGGAAAGAGATGGAATGGGGAAGGGCGAAAGCAAGGAGAATAGTGAGAAGATGAAATCAAATAGTCTGTGTGAAAAGTCCTAAGGGCTTGCTTGCACTAGTATGGAGATAAAAGGTTTAACAAGATGGCACCAAAATGAGAGCTACGACAAAAGGTAGGATCAATAGGACATGGTGACTATATATGGAGTGAGTGAGAAGAAAAGGATCAAAGGTCGTTTGGAGACTTAGGGAGCGAGAGAAAAATGTCACTGGTAATAGGAATAGTAAAGACAAGGGATAAAACAAACTGGCCTGAAGGAGAAAATTAGAATATCTGTCTTGGATACTAGAATTTAATGTTACAGTGGGGAATCCATATAGAGCCATCTAGCAGGCAGTTAGAAATACGAGACTTAAAAAGAAAAGTCAGGACGAGAGATATATTATCAATGGGAGTCACAGAAATGGACGTGCTTATCCAGAGACATAGGGTGTAAGTGAAAAGCAGAGGGAAGACACAGCCCCAGAAAAAACTGATATTTAGGGAGAAGACAGAGGATGAAACAAAATAAAAAGACACTAGGTTGCCAAGAAGGAAAAAAAAAAAGGACCGTGGACCATCAGAGAAACCAAGGGAGGAGAGTTTAAAGGAGGACATAACTGGCAGTGTCAACTGCAGTGGAGAAATGAGGAGAAAACGGAAGACAGCACAATGGGTTCAGCAAGGAGGTCACTGCTCTCCTCCAGGAGATGGAGCAGAGTTAGGTGAGGAGAAAGAATGCATGTGGCTAATGGAACAGTGGAGCCAGGAGCAGTGGGATGAAGGCAGCAGGTACCAAGTACTCATTAGAGATGTCTGCAAGGTGAGGAATTGGACAGGCAGCTTGAGGGGACAACAAGGTAAAGCACAGGTTTAATTCAAATTGGTGGGAAGACTCCTGACTTGGACCACAGAGAGGAAGAAGCCAGGGAAGATCTAATAAGGTACTCAGGGCTCTTTGAAGAAAATTAAAAGTGAACATTTGCACATGTGTGTACAGAGGTACCCAGAATGGAACAGAAACTACTATCCAGTTACCTGGGCTTTCTGTAACGGTGCCATCCGACAGCAGAGCACTGCAGTGCACTTCATGCAAATTTGTAGGAAAATGCTTTTGTAATTGTTAGAACCAGAGTCTTGACTAGAATTTAATATGAGAGACAATGTGGAACCATCAATGATTAATCCGTATTCCTGATGTTCTGTCCATGCTCTGAAAAAGAAAGACAACGCTATATTTGACTCTACTACACATTGCTATGTAGGAACTTTAAAAAAACTACAAAGAGAAGGGTTATCATCAATCTGGTTCCTGGACCTGTCAATTCTAAAGAAGCAACCGTCTCTATTAATGGCACAACAGAGACTTTCTACCACATCTTTGAGACTCAAGTTGCCCATATAGATGGCACTAAATTCTAAATATAAAAACAATGGACATCTAGCAGCCAGTCTCCATATAAGAAACTCAAGGTGAATTTTGGAAATTACAGTTCAATCAAACTCTGATATGAAGACAAATCATCAATCTGAAAACTCCTTAACAATGCAGGGAAAAGACAAAATGGCGTTGGGGTATACAAACCACAGAAGATATTCTTAATATCTTTGCCTGAATGATGAAACCTATCAATAGACCTGGCTTCTCAAATAGGATGGACTAGCAAAAAGACATAGTGTTCATTAAAGATACCATACAATAATGATATATATTCCTTAAATAAGTATCATTTTATACTAGATGAGTGGTTTTCAACCACAGTCTTCCCATTAGAGTCATCTGGGCAGCTTTAAAAAAAGCCCATGTCTTAGGTTTATCCACAAATTAAATCAGAGTATCTTGGGCAGGGATTGGTTATATATAAGCGTGTTTTAAAAGGCTCCATAGGTGATTCTTATGCATAGCCAGGACTAGGTAGTATCAGGAAAGACATAACAGGTGCCAAGTATTTAAGAAAAACATATGGGGGAAAACTTACAACTGAGAAAATTCTACCAATTAACATTTCATTTTTTTGCAATTAAGAAAAAAACAGCAATTAATCAATTTCTGCTCAGGGAATCTTGGGTGCCATTTGAGAACCGCTGCCATAGAAGTATTAAACAGAGCAGGATCGCATTGTTATACGATAGATTCATTTGTCTAATTTTACGCTTCTCAAAGTTTAAAGGAATCTTGTAAAAGTACACATTCTGATTCAGTAGTTTTGGGGTGGGACATGAGATGCTGCATTTCTGACAAGCTTCTGGTGATGATGGAGCTGCTGTTCTATGGACTCGGAGCAGTGAGAGCCTAATATGCCTCATCATTCCCTCCTTCCATATTTTGCTTCATAATATTATGAACATGTTTTATTCGCTAATTACAGAGATATCAATCATGCATTCTCTTTTGCTCCCTCACTCACAGAGCTGACAATGTGCAGAAAACAGTGGCTCAATAATCAATCAGGCAATATTTGGCCTCTAACCAGGCCATACAGAAGAAAGGGAAGAATTATTAATTAATCTTTCTTTGGAGAATAGAAAATCTCTTTGGGGTGACAGAGGCATACATGAGAGAATATACCCAACCAAACATGATGTTAAATGGTTAACATCCAAAAAGAATGGATACATGTATATGTATAACTGAAGCACTCTGCTGTACACCTGAAACGAACACAACATTGTTAATCAAATATACTCCAATATAAAATAAAAATTAAAAAAAAGGTTAATACCCAGTGATCGGGACAATTAATACACACCAAAAAAGAACAGTGGGTTCTTTGTGAGGTATGATATCTGAAATGGAACTTGAAAGACAGGACAGAAAGAGGTGAAAAAAAGAGAGAATGTATGTGGTGCACTAGGAAAATAAGTTGAAAAGGTCATTTCGGGTCTTTGGTGACTGATTCTGTGGGGAATAGAGACCCACTAAACGGAGCCCTGAGCAGGGCTGTGATGTGGGCAGCACTCCCCCCACCCCCGATCTTTATTGGAGTATAAGAGCTTTACACTGTTGTGCCAGTTTCCGCTGGACAACAAAGCGAATCAGCTGTATTTACACATATATCCCCATATCCCCTCCCTCCTGCCACTCCCTCCTGAGCATCCCTCCCACCCTCCCCATCCCACCCCTTTAGATCATCAGCCATCATCGGGTTGATCTCCCTGTGTTAGGCGGTTGCTTCCCACTAGCTATCTATTTTACGTCTGGTAGTATATAAATGTCAATGGGCAGTACTTTACATCTAAGGACCACTCATCTGGCAGAGGGGCTTACATGCTTTGAGGCACGGGTTACTAGGAATCTGATGTAGAGCACCAGTGGAGAGAGTGGGAACTTGGGTAAGGCTTGGTGGCTGATTTGAAGTGGAAGGGACAAACGAGCAGAAGCTGGCCAAAGGGATTCTGTGTCTGATGCTTGGGTAACTTGGAGAAAGACTGTACCCAACTCCAGATGAGTCAGGAAGAGGGAATGCTGAGATGGTGAGTTCAGTTTTGCATAAGCCCTGGCTTTTACAAAAGTGCCCAAGAGCTGCTGAATGGTGCTATGGACTGAAGTGTGTCCCCCCACCCTCCCACCCCTGAAGTGCCATGTTGAAGCCCTAACCCTCAATGTGATGGTATTTGGAAATGGGGCCTTTGGAGATAACTAGGTTTAGATGAAGTCATGAGAGTGGGGCCCTTATGATGGGATGACGGGATTAACATCCTTATAAGAGGAAGAGACACCAGAGCTTCCTCTCTCTGCCAAGTAAGGACACAGCAAAAGGGCAGATTTGCATAAGCCCTGGCTTTTACAAAAGTGCCCAAGAAGCCAGGAAGGGGGACCTCACCAGAACTCTGCCATGTTAGCACCCTGATCCCAGACTTCTTGTCTCCAGAAATGTGCCGAATAAGTTTCTATTGTTTAGGCCACTCGGTCTATTGTATTTTGTTATGCTGGCCTGATCACACTAAGACAAATGCACAAGTAAAACACATGTAATCTGCACTGCCTTTATAAGTACCATTTGGCTAAAGGAAGGAAACATTTATCATAGGCAATTAATAAAAACCTGTTTACTCTCACTGATGTCCAAGAAACAGAAGAACAACAGCTGTTTTAAAATTGGCCATAGCCTCATGAATGTGGGCTCTTCATTTTTAGAGATGTAGCATGTGCATGGTCTCTGGAATTGGATAGACTTGCTCTACACCTTATTAGCTGTGTTATCTCAAATAAGTCACTTCATCCCTCTGAGCCTCAGTTTCCCTATTTCTAACATGAAGAAAATAAGACTGCGTTACTGGGTTGTTGTGAAGATTAAATGAGAATAATTTAAAGTGCTTAATGTTGTTCCTGGAACAAAGCGTGTGCTTAAGAAACGTGAAATAATATTATCTAGGGGTCTTTGGATTTAGTGCAGGTGTATCCTGTGCCATTCCAGAAGAGGAAATCGATTTGGTTATAGCCAAGGTAAATTCCAGTAATTGGCTTAGGCAAAGCTAAGCCTTGGCCAATGTCAAGTATAGGAAAATGTATCTCTGAGTATTGAATTATTGTGGATCAGAGGCTTTCCTTGAGAACCTTAGGTTCTACAGGTTCTTCCTACGCAGCTCATTGAAAGCAGTCAAGTGGCCCTGCTATCAAGTATTTGGTCTCCACTGGAGCACTGGGGCACAAAAATTCACATAGAAAACAGCCCCAGGACCTCAATCTGCACAGAAAATGTAAGACTGATTTTATTACATTCAATTTAAGAGACCATGAAAAGGAATACTTTTTCTTAACATGGACCAGGCCAGAATATCAATGCTAAATACCCAGACCCTAAACATTTAGAAAATGAACCACTTTTCTAAAGCTTGAGAGGTACAGGGTTTTCTTTTAAATGAAAGAAGAGGTGGAAAAGTACCTAATAATCTCAAATATGCCAGTAGCCAAGTCCTCAGGGAAGGTTCTAACTTACAAGGATAAAACAAACAAAGAAATGATAAATTACAGAAAAAGGAGCCTTCTCCATACGCAGCTGTGATTTACATCTGTACCAATGTCTAAATATAACAAACTAATGCACTCTCTTACTTTTTAAGGCTTCTAGTACTTTTAGGAAATTCATGCAGCAACTTCTTACGATATTCAATCAACAACTCATGTAATCGATCTTTCCGTTCGCTTTCTTCGATGCTTTTGGTGGTCAGTTCCAAAAGCTCAGTGCTGGTTTGGAAAAGGCGGCAGGCATAGCAGGTAGATTTGGCTGTCTCCATCTTGTCCCCAGTAAGCACCCAGACTTTCAGACCTGCTGCGTGCAGGGCTTCAATGGTCTCAGCGGCTTGGTCTTGTAGCCTGGGAACACAAAGGAAACCTTGTTATCTTTGAAAATTCCTGACACAGATTCAGCAAGAAGGCTTGTTAAATGAGAATATTCTTATAATTCATAGCGGTTCTGGAGTCCTGACATGTTTTAACAGTTGGTTTTCTTATATATCCTTTATCCTTTCTGAGCATACTCTTTCTGGCATAGTTTTACTTATTAAAATACATTTCAAACAATGAGGTTTGGAACGTTCATGACATCTCTTGAGGTAACTGGTATCCAATGACAGAATTAAGAAACATCGCTCTTAGCTAAAATGTTCAGCAACTCACCAAATGTTCTTATTCACTGTCGCTTTAGCATATTTCATTATGTTTTCTATTTCACCTTACAAATACTTAACATGATTCAAAACAGAAAGGAAGGGTCAGACAAATTCTAATGAGATACTGAGGGAAGGTGGCGAATCCTCATCCCTAAGAAGCTGGAAATATAGGAAAGCTAACCATAATTCTGAAAGGCAAGGACAGAAGAAGAATGATACCTTGTGTTTCTTTTGGTCAGAGAATAACAATGAAATTAGACTAAATGAATTCTATTAGAACTTTAATACCTTGCAATGTGGCTGAATATATGTTTATAACTTCATGTTTGTTTTAAGCCTCACAATTTGCATTCATAACTTCTAGAAAACTCCTAAGATAGAATCTAAAACTTATTTTTTCAAGCAGATCAATTCTGGAGCCCTATAATCATGCCCAGCAGAGCTCAGCCTGTATAGGTAGAGCAAATTATTTAAAGTATGCAAAAACATGCTCTAGTCTGTTAAACTGCATTAGAATGAGCTTTTGTGTTGTTTGCTCTACCTTGAATTTCCCTTCTGTTCATCTGTCTTTCAAAATTGTACCTGTTCTACCAAGCACCAACTCAAATGGTTCCTCTAGCACAAAGCTTCCTATGCATACTAAAACTTCTTCATAAATACCTGCATAAATGGATAGCTTAGTAAGTACTCAAAAGACCTTAGACATGACAGATTCATTCTTCTAAGTCACAAATATTTTACCTAACTTAAAAATTATTCCCACAAACAGTTCAAAATCTGGTGTACAGAGAAAACTGAATTAAAGACTTCAAAACTTGAGAATAAATTACCAAGCTGGACAGATACCACCCTAAATGACTGGTCATTAAAATAAGAGTATCATTTTCTAGTTACTTGTCTTCCACGGCAGTGGCTCCAATTAAATTCATGTTTGTCTCAATCTCATCAAAAACCTTTTCCATTTTTTCTTCTCTGTCTTGTAAGGCCATTTTCGCCTCTATGAGCTGTCTGTTAATTCTTTCATAATCATCTGGAGCAATTTCTTTGAAGGCTACACAAAGTGTCCGATACCCCTCCTAAAAGCAAAGGAGGAGATCTCTATTTATCCAAATAATAAAAACAAACAAACAAACAAAACACACTTTTTAAATACTCTTGCTTTACCATACAAAAGAGAAATTCTGACTGATTTCCCTTTTAGTTAAAAAAGAGAGAAAAAAAAAAAGAACAGATTGCATTGGGTTAACATTCAATTAGGTTCAAAATAAGAAAATAATAGCTCTTGGGGTAAAAAAAAAGCATAAAGATTCTTGAAGAGTCTTCAAAGGCTGCAAATTCTGAACAGAAACTTGCTCCAGGATGTTTTATATTAAAATGAGGAAAATAATATTACAAAATCCCCAAATAAAAAAATAGACCATAAAAATAAGTTAAAATTCATTTAAATAGTCCTTTAAACAACAATCCATAGACACAGTTATTTCTAGCATTTCTCTTTCTATCTATTGTGGGGAGGGGTGTAGGCTCACCATTGCATTACGTTCCACATGAACTTTAGTTAACTCAATTTCATGATTTTGCACCCTGGGGAAAACTGCTGAGTCGGCTCCTTTACAAAAGAGAAGTATGTCTCCTAAAATGAAGAATCAGAGTACTTGGTTTACTTAGAATTTTAAGACTGGTATTGAGATTTTAATAGCAGATAACTATTAAGGTGGCCTCTCCCACCCAGCAGCTGTGTATCCTGAGCCTGCCTTGGAATGTTCATCTAAATGGAACAGATATCTTGACCTTTACTCTGTCAGGACAACATTCACCACCTCTTAGGACCGAAAACGGACATAACTAATATCCCAGAGTTTACAACATGCTCCTCTGTTAATAGATACTTCCTTCAAGTGAATCACAGAAGACCATGCTTGTGTCAAGGAGCTGCATCTGAATTCTCATTTTTGATCATGTTGTTGACCGTGGTCTAAAGTTCACATGCAGCATCTACAGATGTCAAGGACCAAACTCAAGCTCAAACAAGATAAAACCATTTTGAAAGACTATACACGTTAGCTTTTAAAACTGTAGCTTGAAGGTTTTCACTGGAAAATGGAGAACAGCTTTGCAGAATGCTAGTACAAGTACAGCTTTATACCAGTCCATGCACCCAGGAAAGTAGACAGCTGACCATTAAGAAAGACACTCCAACCTTATAAGGCAACGTGCTAAGTTCAAAAAGTTAAAAAAGGGTAGCTCTGAGGTCAAAGCCTTTGATAGGACCACTTCCTCAGACGTCTTACCATCTGCAGTAGAACGCAGATGTGCATGTGTACAGGTAAGAATAGCAAATATTTCAAATGTTAGGTGTTTTTTTAAAAAAACTTTCTCTCACATAACCAGTGTGTTTAAAAGTCATAAAACAAATTCCACACTCACATATAATGAAATCAATATCGTGACTTTGCAGTTATACCACAAAGTATGAATAAGATAGGATATATTCCCTCAAGGGTTTGTCTGTATCTTCCCATTCCCATATTAAGAAATTTTGAACAGATTTAGTACTAAAAAGTAAATTACTAGGAAATAAATCAAGGATATTTTGAAAAACCACCTGGAGACATACAGACAGACAGAAAGACACACACACACACACACAAACACACACACACACACACACACACACAGAGGAATCTGAGAGCCCACAAATAAAGCAGGAATGCTATCCCATGGGTCTTGCTGAATCTGAGCAGAAGGCATCCCGGCCACCATGGCTCCTCCCAAGAATATGGGGGAACCCTGAAATGATGGTACTGGTTCCCGTGCAAAGGGCAAGCTTCTTTACTGTGTGAAACAAAGAGCCCAGAATGTTGAAGTAGAATCACATGCCCTTTCCCAGCAGTCAGGCGCTTAGTCATCTCTAGCTCCCCTGCTTCTAGAAAGTGTAAAGCAGTGGGGAATTAGGAAGGTCAAGGAGGGATCACCAGCAACTCTCTACACTCAAAGATTCTACTGCTAGTAATCTCAAACCATCCAGTTGTAGTGGGCTGCCACATGTAGACACTGGTAGTGATTGGTTAGTACCCTGAACTGTGAAAGTCACCCTTTCAGTTCCTGTTTGGACATCCAAGACTGAGGAGTAGAGTTCACTTTCCAAGAAAATAAATATATTGTCTTACCAGGGGTTCTGCCACTGACAATTTGACAAACTGAACATGTGCTTACATAAATACATTAAGGCATATACAAAAGCTTTTCACGACTTTAGGTAATCAAACACTACTACATGAAATGTTTTTCTCTCTTGAAGCAGTCAATAAACATACAAATCTACAAATGGAAAAAGAAAAAGTCGAGTTTTAAAAATGCATACCTGATTGAGTCTTCACAATTACACTCATACGACGGCGGACAGCATCGAAGTTTAAGGTGTGAAGAAGTTCATACCTTTAATAGAAAAAAAATGAGAGAAGTGAAATACCTAGACCACACTGGGAAAAATAAAACACAACAGAAAAATCTTAGATTAACAGAGCTCTCCTCTTTGGGTAAGGGTTGCTGGCTGGGTGCACAATGGGTGCTTTCCATTGGGTCTTTGGAATTTCTCTGCACTTAGAACACGCTGTCGGAGGGTACCAGTGTTGGTTAAGGGGTATCTATATCCTCTCATTACAGAACTTAAAATAGTAAGGAGAGAGTGACTGCATAGGAATGAGGAACAAAGAGCTGTCCTGCCAAGCCATACCTGGAGGGGGTCTAGTGTGTGAATGGCTAAGCTATTCATCGGATGAAAGGATCAAGAAGAAAGTAAGTTATTAAAAAAAATGTGAAGAATTAGTTTCTTGAAAATAACTTGTATACAAGTATTTGCCCTAACAGTATTTATTACAAGGCTTGTCTTTGATGGGAGTGAGTGGGTCATTGGTTTTGGGATGTATAGGTATAAGACATCTACTTGTAGCACAGTATCTCATTTGTTGTTGGCCAGATGGGGGCACTATTCTGAACCGGCTAGAATCTGGACTTTGACAATGAATCTGGGCTCCTGGCAGTCAGGCCAAAGAACCTTCCTCTGGTTCCTCTGGCTCTTGAACATTCCTTCCCCCAAAGAGCATATTCCCTAAGCACATCTACATGTGTTATAGGTTTCCGAGATGGGTCTCAGGATATGCTAGGGGTCAGAATGGAGGTCAGATAATTACATTTCGAGTTCACAGAAAGAAATTCAAATTAATCACAGGGCCTAATTAAAATCCATTATTAAGCCAAGGGGGTACCTATAGTAAAAAAAGAAAAAAAAAAGGAAGAAAGAAAAAGAAAATGTGGTGCTACGGCTGCATCAGAGTACCTGCCCTGAAGCTCACACTCAAGTAGCTAGAACAAGAGAAAGCTTCTGACACCAAAGCTGCCATGACTGGCAGGGCGTGCAATCCCAGAATGATTGGTTGGGTTCTGCATAGCAGAAGGTTTCATGCATGTTCACTGATTTCTCCTGCAGCATGTGTTGGAGACCTTAAATGGCATCTAAAATTCAGAAAAGTCCAGGCAGACACTCATTCAGGCTACTGGACCCATATATGAACAAGATTGGAATCATTTACACCTCAAATGCTAGTTTTTGCCACTCTATGAAAAATGTCTTCTCCTACTCCAACTAAAATTTACATAAAACTCTGAACTGGGAGAGCAGAGTCCTACATTTACAGATGCAATCAGTTCCCTTTACTGCCCTTCCTAAATCCATTAAGGTTGACTGTGGGGTTAAGAAGTGACAATCATCAAACATATAGTGCGACTTACTCTTCTACTTCTTTTCTTTGGTTCTCTACTGTCATAAGGCCATTCTGCATTCCTACAAATGTGAACCCATACCTGCGAAACACAATAAAAAAGACCTTTGTGTATCTTCAAAGAATAATTAATTTCCCCTTGCACTGGCATTATTCATACTTATTTATTGTTTTCTTCTCTTTCATAAGATCTCCATCTATAACTATACTTCCTTTTACTTGCTGAGATGTTAACACAGAGCAAGTCAATGCCCAGTCACAAATCGTAACCAAGAAAGAGGCAATTTGTAATTCCAGTTCTGTAGCTAACATATGGGGTGAACTTTTAACCACTTAATCATTTTGGGCTTCATGGATAAAACAGGACTTTCAGTTACCAAATGATATCAAAACTGCTGGGAGCACTTCAGAAATAACATGTGTTGCACGAAAAGTGGCCACTGTTATAGGATTTCCAAAATATAATAATATTTGGACTTCTGGCTGGAATGCATAAATAGTAATGGAAATTATATCTATGCATTGCTATTTTCTTTTTGGTCTTAATTGGTTAGGTTTGGGAATAACTTTCAGATAAAGTAGTTTAGCTCCTTATTAAAGAATAAGGATACTTATCATGTAAGGTTATTGAAGCAAATAAGAGAAAAAACAAAATAACTCCTGTCCTCCTGTGATTTTGCTTTCTCAGAAGTACAAGAAATGTTTAATTTTTTTTACTCTTCAATGCTAATGTATTCTTCTACAACTTATTTCTGAGTTTTAAAACAGCATTACTGAGTTATAACTGATAGAGAACTGCAAACACCTAATGTGCGCAATTTGATGAGTTTGGACACATGAATATGTCTGTGATAACATCACCATAATCAAGGTAAGAGACATATCCCAACATTTCTCAGTTTCTTTGTGTCCCTTTGCTTTTCTGTTGTTTGTGGTAAGAACATTTAACATATGAAATCTACTCTCTTAACAAATTTTGAAGTGAAAACACCATATTGTTAACTATAGGCAGAACTGTACCTCTTGAAATTACTCATCTAGCATAACATATGTGCTTACTTTTTAGCTCCTTTGACCAAAGCTATTTCATCTGGCGAAGAGGACATATAGGTTAATTCAGCTGATTCTGTAACTCCATCAACAGCATCATTTGTTTTAATTTCTACAGTATGACATAAACACAAGGCACGCAGAAAGAGCTCTTCTCGATTCTGTTGAAGCGTAACAGAAAAATGACTATGTTATTTTCACTGTGATCACTTGGTAACTACTCAATGAACAGAGAAAAGTTATTAATGTGAGAGAATGGTATAACCTCCAGCAAACTGAATAGCAGAAATTTATAAATTCCTAATACTCAAATGAGCTATATATTCTCGTAGTCCCTACCAACATGCCTGGTTCTCAGCTAACATACCCTAGGGGCTATGTTAACTCACCCAGGTTACTGTAGTGACACCTAATACCAAAGCCGTGACATCTCCACGGCCTAAAAGAGTTCATTCAATCCTAACTCACAATCTGGCAATAGCTCAGGTGCAGGGAGACTCTCATTCATTTAATGCCTAGACACTCCTGGGAACGGAATGATTTCAAAAGACATCATTCTTGGAGCAGCTCATATTTTTAAAGATGAAGCACCAAAAATTATGGTCACATAGTCAAGTGAAAGTTTTACCCAAATGCCATTTCTCACAATGCTCTCTTCTTATAATTTCTACTTGCTTACAAATTCCAGAGGTGTCCGTAAAATAAGAAAGGTGAAGTTGAAAGAACAAATGGCTATTCAAAAGTCTATGTCACATGCCCAAATTCTCATTTCTACTGTGTTAACACATGTCTATATAAGTTGATTTCTCAAAGTAAAATGGTAACACAGAAAATCTACCTTATCTGCTCTGTCAAAATATGTTAAGGGTCCATCAGTTTGAGAGAGTCCATCAGCCTCCTGAGTTCCACCTTTATATTTATGCCCATCTATGCAGCATTCAATGAATTCCATGCTGTTTTCAGTAAGTGTTCCAGTCTTATCAGTAAATACATAATCCACCTAAAAACAAGAACACAAACATATGCATTCTTACTTTCTTCAGTGTGATTAATTTTTAGCTATAAGGCAGCTAATTTAGCTATAAGGCAGGACTATTTTCATATCCACAGAAAT
Source organism: Hippopotamus amphibius kiboko (assembly GCF_030028045.1). Taxonomy (NCBI): domain Eukaryota; kingdom Metazoa; phylum Chordata; class Mammalia; order Artiodactyla; family Hippopotamidae; genus Hippopotamus; species Hippopotamus amphibius. The sequence goes on along the minus strand of NC_080203.1, from coordinate 14,304,604 downwards.
CACCTTTTCTAAAAACTTGTCCCATGTCAGGTAATTACAGAAGCAATATTATCAAATGAATGAGAAATGGAGAAGTATTTTTAAAGATGCTGAAATAGTATCACATGTCTAAGGTGGACTTACTCAAATACAGGAGATTAATAGGCAGGAAGAATGTGGCTATTTTATCAAACTAAAACCCCTTCAATTTAACACTTATCTAATTTTGATATAAAGACGTTAACACAAGAAAAGTCAATTTTCCAAGAGGGAAACAATTTACTGACCACTTATTTCTCTCTCTCTCTGTCTCTTTCTTTCACATACACACACACACACACACACACACACACACACACACACACACACACACACACTCACACAGAAAATATATGTGATAGGAACTTTGGGATGTAACAAAGCTTTTCCTTGAAAAGTAAAGTTTTCTATAAATATACTGGACTGAGTAAAATGCATTGTGTCATATAATGTATATAAATAAGAGTTACAGAATACAGATGGACGGGAAATAATAACAACAGTTCACTTAATTAGGAGACGCAGTAAATCAATGATCAAAAACATAAATGAAATTTCAGATACTCCTCAAAAAAGTTTCCAAATTAAAAAAAGCAGAGTTTATAATGATAGGTTAAAGTATAATATAAGCATACTTTCATTAATAATGGAAAAAATAGGCTATGAAAAAATTTTCCATGTAAAATAAGCCATTTTGAGCATTTCCATTTTATCTCAGTTTTTATCTCTTCTATTTATAACATCTGGCTTTTGGAAACCCACAATTTTATCCTCCTTTTGGCAATTTATGCTTAAATAGTTAAAATTATGGGCTGACAGGAACAAGCATAAGTACAAGATTAAGGTTTTTATTATGTAAGGGAGAAAGAGATGAACTGCAGCAGTAGTTGCTTTCTAATTATTTTTCAAAGCTTTGCATGGTAGCAGCACTGGCACAAATATAGCATTCCAATCTTCTCTTTTTTTTCCTGTTAGCCAGCCAAGTTTGAATTCTCTCTTTAAATTAATCCAAGCGGTATTATTCCTGTATCATCTAGATTTTTTCCAGTCAAAATGAGATTCTTTGGGGCTTTTTTTCTGATCAAAATTATTAACCTTCATTTCCCCCTGAAGGTTGTGCTGGGCTGTTGCAGCTCCTGCACTTGGATGAGCGTTAACCCATGTTGAAATCTTTGATAGATGACAAAGGTAATAGCTTTCAAAAATAAGGTGCAATCGTTTGCCTATATATAATAGTTTGTGCAGTATGGATCTGTGTACAATTAACCTCATGGATATAGGCCAGCAAACTATAATATACCCTGACAGAGTAATTATCAAATTGTAGTCTGCACCACACTCACTTGGAGGGTGCTTGTTAAAACTCAGATTGCTGGGCTTTATCCCCAGAGTTTCTCATTCAGTAGCTCTAGGGTGGAGCTGGATAATGTGCACTACTACTAAGTTCCCAGGTGATGCTCATGCTGTGGTCCTGAGACGATGCTTTGAGAACCACTGATCTAATACATGCCCTATACTCAGGACAAAGGGAGGAAAGGAGGGGCTGTTATTAAAAAGTATTCTCGGGACTACCCTGCTGGTCCAGTGGGTAAGACTCTGCACTCCCAACGCAGGGGGCCTGGGTTCAATCCCTGGTCGGGGAACGAGATCCCACATGCATGCCGCAACTAAGAGCTTGCATGCCACAACTAAGAAGCCCACACGCCGCAATGAAGATCCCGTGTGCCGCAACCAAAACCAGCACAGCCAAAATAAATAAACATTTTTTTTTGAAAAAAGTATTCTCATATTTAAAGGAGAGAGAGGGTCAACAAGTGAGAGGCTACTGCTTGCCTCTGACTCTCAACAGTCTCCTCCTCTTTAGTGGTAGGTTTGAGCCAGTTGCAGAAAAGGCCCCTCTCTATCAGCAAGCTCAAAGCCATCAGTTTATGGATAGAAAGCCTAAAGTGAGATAGCTGTTCAAGGACAGAAAGAGCTCTAAAATAAGGTTGAACACATGAAATCACCTAGTTTACAGGCAAAAATTAGTCAAAAAATTTCATATCGTTTAACCTAGTGAAGAACTTGGACTGGAGTTGTGGCTCTACCACCTACTAACTTTGTGACCTTGGAAAAATCTTCTCATCTCTCTGAACATTAAATATTAGCCTTTAAATAATCAAACCTGCTGCACAAGGCTGTAAAGATTACTAAATATGTTGGTAAGCTATAAAGTGTTATATAGATGGTGACTGACATTGCTATTGACCAAAATCACACAGTACTGGACTCTTTCCATCAGTTCACATGCCTTAATTTCTCTGATTATCATCACATTGCTATAGCTGGGGTGTGATACGTGTGTTTCCCCAACTAGATGGTGAACAACTCAAAGGTTTCTTGTTTACTTCATAATAGTAGCCCCAGTACCAAGAACATATCTTAGATAACAAAGAAGTTTAATATATAACCACTGGATTGAATTACTGGAATCAGAATATATATTCTGACGTGCCATTGGGCATAGCTGTGAGACTGGGGGCGGGGGGGATATGAAAGATGAGGCTATCCCCACGATTTTCGAAAAGTTGAAGCCATTTGGTTGTCTAAAGGACCAATGTCTGATCATAAAAGACCTCATTCTTTGCCAATTGAACTGAGCAGTCTACTTCTTTTTGTTTCTCAAATCAAAAACAAATACTGTCCTAAACATATCTTCCTATTTTTTAATATCAACATGTATCACTTTGAAAGCAGTTAAACAAGTGTTTGCAATGGTATTGATGGAAACGAACGCTGCTTTTAAGTAAATGAAAGCCCTACAGATTTTAAATTCTGACTCATCAAGGAGGAAACTGGTTACACTTAATTTCCTATGTACTGGTCCACTGAATGCTAAATGGCCTCAGAGACCATTTCAAGGCTTCTTTGCATTTTCATTTAAGTAGTTTCTATACATATAACCTGATCATGATGGCAAGTTGTTTTTGCAGTGTACAAACTGAAGTGGTGGTCTGGTTATTATCTTAGTTATTTGACTAAATGACAATCACATCCAGAAAAGTGCGTTTTGGTGGGGGAAACAAGTGGTGGCTGAAATGAAAACTCTAGTTTCTTTTCAGTGCTCAAATTTACTACATCATTACCCAGAGCTCTACTTTACTTTCTGCAGTGTGAATAAGCCTAGATGATAGGAACAAGATTACATTCCCATAGGTAAGATGGAATCTGCTGAGGTGGAGGTCTGGCCTGGATATCCTACCTTTCTCTGGTAAGAATTAGGTGCCACACGTGGAATGATTGCTGTTCTATTTGCAGTAGCCTGGGACTAGCCATGTTCACCCTTGGGTAGCTTAACTCATACAGCTAGGCACTGGATCTAGAATAGGCTGATCTACTCAACTAAATCAGCTGTCAGGGAAAAGTTCACTTATAACTCTTTTTTTTTTTTTGCCATGCAAAAGAGCTGCAGATTGATACCTTTTGCTGGGACTTGGGTAGTTCTACTCAGCTTTGTGCCTGGATGAAAACCTCTGGTTTAAAAAAGCTAAGGTCAGCTATGGCAGCTGAAGTGACCTACAAAAGAAGCTTCTGGGAACAATATCTTAGGGAAAAACATTCGTTCATTCACTGCTTAGTCTATCCTTAGTGACTTAGTATCTCTGTGGGATGCAGATGCCGTGGTTTGGGACCCTGAATCCTAGAGTCACATCTCAACATAATGATATCTGGAGTCCTTTCACCCTTGTGACTGTAGTTGTCAAGAGGGTACTTCGGTTTAGGCAAAGGCTGTGTTAAGAACAGAAATAGAGAGTGGGGGTGGAGGGAGACTGAACTCAGGAGGAGAGTTTTGAGGTATAGGTGCAAATTGGCACCATTCAAAACGAGTGTGAGGCCCTGTTGCAGCCATACAGTTCCATTAACTGAATTTGCATCTCCCAGTCACAGAATATTTCCACAGCCTTGACATTCTAAATATCAAGAGAATTAAATGCAAGCCAAAAAATCCCCTCAGCTTGTGAAGATCATTACATGACACACAGTAAAATCAGACAAAGGGAAAAACTTTCTCAAAAGTGATAAGAAAAGCACCTAAGAAGTCATCACTTGAAGAATTACAGCTAGACTGCACTGCATTTGAAAACAACCTGGGTTAGCAACGAGGTCAAAGCCTGGACTCCACTGGTATATGAAGCAAAATGCATTTAGAGGAGTGCATGCCCTCACATTTTCCCTTCATTTAAATTCTTGCACTGGAATAAGTAACTCTGCTTTCTAGGTCTGTATTCCATCTGATCAGAAATATACCAAGAAAATGTCCATACAACAACTCTGGTCAGTTTTGTTTATGGAAGAAAATGCATTTATAAAGTGGCTTTATTTCCATTACCTCATGTTCTATCCCTAAATGATTATAGATGGTGAGGAAGACTACATGTTTCCTGTTCCAAAGCAATAACCCATAATCTAACACCACCACTAGGTGAGTTTTAAAGAGAATTCCCATAACATTCAAATTCAGCACATAAATCAGGGCCCTTCTCAAAAATGCCAGCAAAATAATTGGCACTATAGTTATGAAAACATTGCTTGCCTTCATTACATGCCTGCATAAAGGCATTTTCGTTGAATCACATTTCCAAATGTGAAATGGTTACAGACATTGGCAATCCAAGCTACAAGAAAAGATATGTTCACTATGTTAACTTATTTTAAGTAAAAATAAGTTCTAACCTGACCAAGTTCTTCATTAAGGTCTGATGTGTTAACCAGGGCTCCTTCATTAATTTCTTCATCATAAAAGTCCTTATCCCATGAAATGAAGAAGGAGCCCAAGAATTTTTGCATTTCTACTGTGACATACATGGAGACAGGAATGATAAAGTTGAATAGAACCATAAATGACAGGAAGTCGGTGAACATTTTCAAAACCTGAAACAAAAGAAATAGTTCATATTAATTAAATGTACAGTTGCATCAAGCAAGTGTAATATAAACTTTCTATCTTTTAATTTAAATGCCGAAAGCACTGCTCTTGCTATAAAACAGAAACCTCCCAACGACATTATATCATTGGTCAAAATTATTATCGCAGTATGTGAAAGGAAAACTTAAAACACCGAGTTTTGTCACTATTCTTCAGTGAATGCACCTTGACTTAACACTTTTCACTTCCATAAGTTCTCTTCTCCTCCCACCCCCAAATATGAATGTAGGCTCAAAGTTTTCGTGTAGGCATCTATTATGTTCCTATCATGATATATCACAAGCTCATAATATATTAACATGCCAGACCTTCTTGCCCGATTGCTTAAAACTCTTAACCAAAGAGTTAAAAACAAGGATAGACGCCTAGGGTTAAAAAATATTCTAACATTTCTTAAACAGTTAATGGCTTGGGGCTACTAAACAACCAAGGGAAAACCCAAATATCAAAGGTATCGTTATCTGAGCAGCATTTCAATCAAGGGTGGCTCTGTCACAATGTGCTAGGGTTAAAATTTTCAGCATAAAACAAATTACCTTCAAAGTCTCCCGCTCTTTCTGGGTCTTCTGGTTATACCAAGGTTCATCGTTATATGGGGTACTTTGCCAAACATACTTTAGAGTAGTGCATATTGCAGCTTTGCCCAGTAAGATAAATAAATACACAATCAGAAAGGCATTGATAGATCTGAAAAATAAGACATTATGGATTTAAAAACCATCTAATTTACTTAAGATATCAACTAGGTATAAGCAAAACTGTTCAGTTTTCTAAATCTTCTATTGTGTATGATGTGTAACCACAGCACAGACCTGTATACATGAACCTCAGTCATCACTGCTAAAGCATTACTCTTGAGTGGTAAAACAGCAAAGCCAGCCCTAACCCGAACCCAAAGTACAATGGCTGACTAGCTCAACACACCTTTAGTAAGGATCCTATAAAGTGACAAAACACACCCCCCCACACACACACCCCCTGTTACCTACTCAACCCTTATAGAAAGAGTAGGTTGTTTCTGCAAATGTGAAATCTTCAAGCTTAGTGTGGATTCTTTTAGTCTGAAAGTAGAGCTATGGAGAGGGTGTCACTGATATACTGGATATCCATGCCGACAGGACAGTGAGGTCCATGCCAGTGGCAAATGGTTTGAAGGTGTGTCAGGCACCACTTCAGTATTTGCCAGCAGACTATTATCTGTGTTGTACAACCTCCTTACGTATAGCAACTAGAGGACTCCAAACCATTATCCAGCAGTAAAAGAGAATAAATTTCAACTTAACTCTGCCCTTGAATAGCTAAGTGAGCTTAGGTAAATCAGTATCATCTCTAAGACTATTTCTTTATCTATAAAGTGAACAGGCTAACAGGAATTACTCAGAGTTGCTCAGAGGATTAAATCAAATCAGATATACAAATCACTGAGCACAGTTTCTGGAACATAAAAAGTGCTCAAAATGGTAGCACTATTATAATTTATGTTGTTTTTTCTTATGGTTGTTATTCAGAATTACTGAGAAGTAACAATTTCAGTTCAATAACAACTACAGAAATTGTGATGTACACTAACTTTTCAACAGCAGAACGTTTCTGAGATTTCCCTTGGTAGTTCAATGCCATTTTGGTTTCCATTCCAGTGTAAACAGCAACTCCTAAGGAATAACAATACAATAAAAATTAAATTACAAATGAGAATGCCAACCCAACTCCCCACCCAGATGGATCTACCAATTTTCTTTTTTCTTCAACTTTATTGAGTTATACCTTACATTTCATAAAGATGCACCCATTTAAGTGACAATTTGATAAGTTTTGACAAATGTATACACCCATGAAATGACCACTAGCACAATCAAGGTACCAATTTTTTCAGTGTATAAAAGTAGGAATTCTAGACTCTCTTGTATTCACCAGTTGATATATTACTTTTAGTATAATTTTAATTCAACATAGTTTGTCATATTTCAAGTTAGTTTACCATCTTATAAATTCCCAACACCTAAAAACAGGCTTAGATTAAATGGAATTAAATGCCATGTTCAATTTTTAACTGCACTATTTATGCACAGGCTTTAAAAGGCATATATCTTAAAAAACGTTCACCATATATCTTCTTGGTATTTTTTAGTGTAGCTCCTTTCAACAAAAGATTCTCAGGTCCCAAAGACCTAAACAAAAAATGAACACAACTTTTATACAAACAGCCCAATAAATAGCACCATCAACTTTGGGGACATATTTTGCCCTAACACACATCTATTTCCAAAAGGTTCAGAATGGATCTGTCTACTTGTATCATACGCTTACTAACACAGGACGAGCTGAAAGATCCTTCCCTCTGAAGTTACTTGAGGATACAGCACAGATGGAAGCACACACAGTACAGGAGTAGCTACCAGCAACACACAGAGGTAAAAAGATGCACAGAGATAAAAGGATTATGAGTCACAGACAGCAAGACAAGAACTGAACAGAACAGCAGACACTAAGAAACTGAAAGAAAAGGTGACAGTAAAAGACTGGGAAAGCAAATATCAAGGCAGGAAAGACACACTGCTATATTCATAGAGAGTAAACCCCCCTTTTGGGGGATCACTGGGCACCCGGTGTTTCTTTAACTTCCTTTTGAGTTTTGGCTATAAAGGCCAAGTGGGAAAGTTGAGATAATTAACTGGATGATAGAAGAAGGAAGAAAACATCCCTTTTTATATGAACTGTTTCATTATAAATGATTAAACCTTTCATTTTACTTAAGTCCAGCGAATTCTCCCAGCATTTTTTCTACTGCCTAGTCCCTAAATTACTCTCCCTTAACACACTGTTCTCCAGATATACTTCCAATATTGTCAGGCACTGCACAACCAAGGACAATAAATACTGCACTTAGAACATATTTGGGAATATTGGTAAAAGTGTCTGTAGCACTACAATTTTAGAAACCCTCAGCATCACTTCCAACACCGCCCCCCTCCCAGGACACACACGCTCTGAGCTGTTGCCACTACACCCCTACCAGTCACCAGGTCAGCTACTTAAGACCCCTTAGTGGCTAGTTATTCTAGGTTTATTTGCCTTACATCCCTTTCTAGAAAGGAAAGTATTTAGCTATTTTAATGGGCTTAAAAGAGAAACATTTCTCCCCAAAAGGACAGATTAAAGGAATTATAAACTAACCTGGCAACAGGTTCAAGACTATTACTATAGATATTGATTCGGCCAACAAACCTGCAAAAAGAACATAATAGCACACGTATTTTCTATATCTAGATAAAATCTATTTACTCCAAATACAGGAATGAATCAAAATACAAATAATGCAAGAAGAGATCAGACAATGAACTACGAAAGCCTACTGTCTTTCTTTTAAAAGTTATGTTGAACCAATATGGTATGTAACATTTTCATCTAATTTTTAAAATATTATGGATTATAAGAATGTAAACAAAGATTCTAAATTGCTTTTCAAGATCTACCTGGCACCATGCATGCACACGATGCCCCTTCTCATCTATACTTCATGTAAATAATTGGCTTCTATTTTACATTCATGTGAAGAAAGGTTTCTGGTGCTAAAACCACTTTCAAAACCATTAGTTCAGTAGTTCTTTCACTTGAGCATGCATCAGAATTACTGGAGGGCTTTTTACACCACAGATTTCTGGGCCCCATCCCCAAGTTTATGGTTCAGGTAAGAATCTGAATCTGCAGTTCCAACAAGGTCCCACGTGATACTGATACTGCTAGCCTGGGATCACCCTCTGAGAATCACAGCATTAGGGAACACTTGATTATCATCTTGGAAATTTCCAAACTGTGTCTTGCAGCTGAATACTGAGTTTGATCTGATCAACCGATCAGATATATGGTTATGCACGTGGTAATCTACATTTCTGAAAAATAGGGTAAAAAGCTCTAAATATCCCTTAACAAGAATGTTATGAGTATTTTGTAACTGACATTATAATTTTTCCAGGAAAATTGAACTATTATTACTAATTACACAAAATATGAAGGTCTGCTCATTCATTCATCGTGTATTAATTGCACCATTACTATGCTTGCTAATAAGCAAGAAAAATGTGTTCCTTGTCCCAAAACAGGGAACACTTGATTACCATCAGGTAATTACAATATAAGTGATGACCACTAGAGTGGTGGCAGTACAAGGTATTCTGAAGCCACATACCAAGGGTACTCAATCTAGTCTAGAGAAATTAGGAATAACCTTCCCTCACTAAAAATCTCCTTCACATTTAAGGTAACTGAAAAATTTAGGAGTTACCCTATAAATATACAAGGATGTACATTATTCTCTAACTCAGGCAAAATCAGTTACTCCCTTTCCTGTGATTCTATGGGCCTTTTACTCACCTTTATTATCTCACTGTACTGTAAGCCTAGCTTTACTGTTCTATCCCCTTTGCAAAGTGTGAGTTCCCCAAAGGCAGGGAACAGCTATTTTGCTTTGTGATTCTAAGTTCCTACTATCAAGGTGTATACAGAAGAAGGGAAAAAGGAAAGAAGGAATGATGGGAAGGAGGGAGGGTATTATTCATGTAGTAGGATGAATACTTTGTTTTTCCACTACTGGGCATTGCTGTAAGCCACATCCCACCATTTGGTCCCCTATTATGACCAACAGCATTCATTAACAAGATGGCTGGCATGGGTGATGGATGCCATCTGTAAAGGTGGAACAGAATATAATTAATTGGTCCACTTGGGGATAAAACCCATTATTCTATCCTCATTAACATTATGCTCTAATCAACCAAAGTAACCAGTCTTAAAAATCAAATGCTGATTTTCTGACAACCCACAATGACTGTGAATCAGTAAATCTACTCCAGAAAGCCTAAGCATAGCAAAATAGAGGAAATCATACCATTTCACTGCTCCCTCAATTTAACTGTTTATTTTGGACAAGAAACACCCTATGTACGATACTCAGTTCATCATGACCCTCATAAAAAAGGATCGAATGCCTACTAATTGCATGTTCCCATATCTCCTTTTCTCTTTAATGTTGGATGACACATAAAGTGGTTTATTTTTATTTTAATTAACTCTGGCTAATGCATGAGTTTGATAGATCAGCCTTACGGGATTACATAATCTTAAAATGTGATGGATGGCCATGTCTACAAATAACAATAATAAAAGAAAAACCACAAGTAAGATGCCTGGGCCCACAATGATTTATCTTAGGCTGGTAGTGAACAAGGCTGATTTGATTCATTTGCCTGCCAGAAGGAAGGAATAGCTCATAAAAACACAAATGAAAGGAGGCTGGTAAGTGGTGGGTGTTTCTTTGCAATACTGGTGGCAAAGAGAAGCAAAGCCATCAGACAGCAGTAAAATGAAACCAGGTAATTCTTACTTGTAGAGGTCAGGTTGAGGCTGTTCACATTCAATTGCTGCTCTGAGGCTATCAATGGATTCGGCTGTACACAGGTCAATGGTGTCACGTACCGCATAATGTGTCTAGATGAAAGCAGAAGAAAAAGCAAAAACAGCCAAAAGAAAAAAAGTGTAATCGTACACCCACCTGATTTCGGAACACTGTATGTTTTTAGTAAGAGGCTTTGGCAGAATGATACAAATATTGATGCACATTTCCAACTAAATAAACTTGATGGTATTATTCTTAAAATATATTACAAATAATTAGAAAGAGAACTTTGCTGCAAGGGGATTTCAAAGATAATGAGAAAACTAAAAGTTTTTCTTGATACTGACAGCAGAGAGAATTCCATTTGCAGCATGCATATAATTAACTGAAAACCCCATGAAAAACTGAATGCATTTTTTTCCTTCTATTTCTAGAACTGAGACCTATTATTTTGCTCACCACAGTGTACAGTGATGTTATACACATAAGAACTGAACATAACCTTTTGGTCATAAGAATGCTTAACACTTTTGCCAACAGAAAGAAAAAAATTATCAATAGTTTCCATTACACAAACAGGAAAATTAATGATCCTGAAAATGTTCCAAGTGGCTACAATTTATGTAAGGAGCAGGGAGATGATACGTTTTGCCTTAGTCAGACAGTTAGAATATTCTCCTAATGTATATTATGTACTTACTTGATTGACCCAGAACTCAAGGAAGGCTCCAATAAACCCATTTATAAATCATCAGAGAAGGGCTGATGCAGATTCAAACACTGCACCACTTATGCTGCAGGGAAAGCTGTTGCACAGTCTTCAGAGAATACTATGGATCTGCCTGAGCTACATTTAACACTATCTCCTGACTTTGAAAACCTATGTACTTGTAGCTGATTTGATCAGATCAACTTCATTGGAAAATGAAACCACTTGAAAGTTTTCTGCCTCTAAACAACTTTTTCCCCTGTTAGGAAATCTTAAGGTAGATTTCTTGATTTTTATCTTGACATTCCCTCAGATATAACTTTGCTTTTCAATAGTTTAAATGGGACTAGTTCATCACCATGCCCCTGAAGTACAAAATTAGTTATCTAACAGGCATTTAAGTTCCTTTCCCACATACTGAGTCCTGGTCCTCAACTCCAGATGGAATAAACAAGCAGAGGAAAGCCCTCAAGGATACACACAGAGGTGAGCACATTAGTATTCTTTCTTAAAGGCAGTGTATAGAGGATACATCTTCATGCTCTGTGGAGCTCTGGATGAGAGCCAAGAACTGACTGTGCTGGAAAGTACCAGGGAAGTAAGTTATCCTCCAGTTTGAACAAATTTACTCTAACGCATTTATAATTCTTCCTAGTTGCAATAAAGTAAATATTTGCCAAATTATACCCTAAGGTATTTTTAAAAAGTTAATCAAACCATTCCAGGTTAGACTTTCTATATGCCAGGAATACACATTTTTTAAAGAAGATATTCATCAGTTTAAAAATAAAAATAGATCAAACTGTGAGGTTAGAGTATCTTAGGGTGAAGTTATTTTCATAGGTATATAGTTTCAGCCTATGACTACTTTCATTTTTAAAAGCCTAAATAAAATATTGAATGGGTTAATGTCAATATGAAATGCAAACAGTGCTATAAAAAATGTGGTGGCTTTTATTTGGGGTGTGGATTTCCTCACCCACCACCACCCTTTCCCCCAAAGTTGAGTATTTGCTTAGAAGTTCAAAGACAGTTATATAAAAGCTGTCTTCAAATACAAAACTTACATAAATAGGAAAAAATAAGATAAAAGATTAGGGGCCAGTATTGTATGATTAGGACTGAGTATTGTATGATTAACTATCCTGAGCTCAAAATGTTTAGGCAGCGTTTAGTCTCCATTACCTTGCAATTGGATTCCCCATCAAGACTTGCTGTAGTAACATAACAGGTGCCATCAATTGTGCAGGATGATAGAAGAATAAGATCACAGGGAAAGGTTTCATCTGCCTGTACTTCTACTACATCACCGACCTAGTACAGAGAGAAAAATAAATATTCTTAATTCCAAACATGCATTCATTATACTGTAAACTAAAGTCAAAACAGGAGCAAAGGACCTCCCCCTCTGGGGCTTAGAATGTCTCATCATGCTATACCATGAGAAAGGTGATGAAAGAATATTACTCAACATTCAGAATCCTCTTTAAGGTTATAAGGACTTAGGATGCTTTTAGATTACCCTAGTATTGAATTTTAATCTCTAATAAACGATTTCAGCACCCAGGGACCCTTTTGCTCTCTGATGTTTCTGGCATTGGTGTTTGATAAGAGAATGGCCATTATCGTTTCATGAATGAATCATCTTAACTTGAGCGCTTCATGAACACTGGGATGCCGCACTGCCACTCTGCATCATAGATAAATATTTCAAAATGCTTTCCCTTCCAAGTGATAACAGCTATTATTTTTGGGTGACAGTTCTCTCTTCAGTGCTCAGAAAATCTCACTTAGAGAGGTGTTTATTTTACTCATAACATTTGAAAAAAACTTTCTTCAAATAGGTCATTTTCCAACAATTCATCTGCTATCGGCAAGTACCCAAAGCTCAAGTAGAGGAAAAACATGAGAGAAGAAACCATGAACCATTTCTAGTGCACAATTTAGTGCTTCCCGGGTGGCGCAGTGGTTAAGAATCTGCCTGCCAATGCAGGGGACACGGGTTCGAGACCTGATTCGGGAAGATCCCACATGCTGCAGAGCAACTAAGCACCACGACTACTAAGCCTGTGCTCTACAGCCCACGAGCCACAACTATTGAGCCCATGTGCCACAACTACTGAAGCCCGCGCACCTGGAGCCCGTGTTGCACAAGAGAAGCCACTGCACTGAGAAGAAGAGTAGCCCCCTCTCTCCGCAACTAGAGAAAGCCCGCGCGCAGCAATGAAGACCCAATGCAGCTAATAAATAAATAAATTTATTAAAAAAATAACTTAATAATGTAGGAAATAAATCATAATGATTAAAATGCAGATCTTTACTGCCTGACTTTATGTCCCAGCTCTGCCACTCAACTATATGACCTTGAGTTAAGTGTCTTCAATGACTGCAGCTACCTCATAGGGCTGGTCTGAGTATGAAATGAGGATACAGGAAAAGTGTTTTGTAAAGTGCCTGGCACATATTCACCATCTGATAGTTGTTAATTATAATTACTACTACTGCCCTGCAACTACTTTACTTACGATTTATGAATAGTCATACATTTTTTTTAGAAGGACGTAAGAAATTATCTAGCCCAGTGCATTCCAACATTTTCCATGCTAAGTAACACTTTTTTTTTTAAAATTTTTTATTTTTTTTTGTTTTTTTGGGGGGCGTACACCAGGTTCAATCATCTGTTTTTATACACATATCCCCGTATTCCCTCCCTTCCTTGACTCCCCCCTCCAGTAACACTTTTGTATAGCACCCCCAGATAAAGGGAGGAGGCTGCTGGTGACAGAAGACAACCCACTTTAGGAGGGAGTCTGGCTCACCAACTTAGGCACACTGGATGCAAAACGCTGAACTAACAAATGACACACCTGCCTTCCAATTGCTACACAATTTGGCAGACAAAGAAGAGGATTTCAAGATCTATTCAGGAACAATTTTATTTTCTTCACCAATCTTAATCAGCAGTCAAGAGCAACAGCATCAATAATGGAACTAATTTGTAAATAATATTTTATTTTCTTGGATCTCTCCTTCCTCACGTACGTAAACATTTATGTTGCTTACACAAAACCACAATCTATGCTCAAATACACAGAAGAAAAATAACAAGCAAAATCCTAAACCATCTCAGAAGAAGGAAACACTCATTAAAGAATGGAAGGCGATTCCCAGGCACTGATAAATAAAAACCACAAACACAATTTCTTTTACAACATTGACAGTCCGCTCAGATATGAAAAGGTCCCTGCACCTGGAGTGCAAGTTAAGGCTGGTAAGATGGACAGGGGCCAGATCACAAAAGGCCTGACAGGTCAGGCTCAGGGGGTTAGGCCTCATCTAGAAGGCAAGGGGGTGACTGGGAAAGGACTTTTAAAGAAAGAGAACAACACGGTCCAGTTAGACAATCAACTCTAGGGTTCTGTTTCCACTTAGCATGCACAAAACCACCAAGAGAACATCACTATCCCTCGTCATAAATATTAGAAAAAGCCAGATAATCAACAGAATCATACTTTTTTTTGAGTTCATCAGAGAGCTGAGGTTGCAGGGCAACCAAGTGAATTGTATTTCAAAGGGTGAGGAGAGACAGGAGAAATGAACTATTTCACAATTGACAAAGCACAGGAGGAAGAGACGGCTGCCATAAAAGTACAGTTTAGAACCTGACAGTTTAGCAGCTGTGCAGTTTGGAATCTCTGCAAGCTGAAGAGAAAAGAGGAGACCGTAAGCACACCTCAGTTCTTCTCTACAGGCGTCCACTGGGTGCTGAGGAGAAAGCACGGGGACAGGAGGGCCTTCCTCACTGGTACAGGCACACAGGTTCTGACTGACTGCTGTGGAGGAACAGACATAAAATAGAAGGCCACAACTGTAGACCTTCTGTGTCTAAGAGAAAAGTCAGAAACCCTCCTTGGCATGGTCTCAGGGAAATGTAACTACTGCTAGCAGAAAGCTAGAAGCAAAGCCATCTGCTGCTGGGGATGGGACAGGAAACCCCCTCATACTGAGGACCTAGCAAAGTTCAGCTGCCATGGGAAACTGGGGTGGAGGCGAGGGGAGAGTACTGAGAAAGTTCCACCCTGAGGCAAAGGTGCATAAAAACTTTCTAATATTGAGACAAAGTAGGAGAACCAAGAAACCACTCTGTTCCCACCAGGAACCCTGCAAAGAAAAACAACAAGAGAGCGCCATCTACCACTGGGGGAGGAGAAAGTGCACAGAGACAGACATCCACTGTGTCTCAGGAATGTAGGGCCTGCTGAAAGCAGAGAGTGGAAAAGGGACACTGAGAAAACCCCTGCGGCAGCCCAGCACTGCAGGCATTTAAAGTCCAGTGGTTTACTGAAAGCATCAACGGCTACAGCGAAATCCAAAGCCAGCCGACTCCTGAGCAGACTGACTCAACCCCCAACACTGACGGGCTGGCTGACAGAATAGGTGTGCCCACTGCAGACCAGAAATACGGGGTTACCTGCCTCGGTCTCCAGCATTCTTTTACATACACTACCCAAAATTCAATTTAAAAAAATGAGATGCACAAAACCAAGACAAAAATGACCTATCATCAAAAGATAAAGGTGTCCATAGGACCAGCCTCAGAAATACTCAGATTTTGGAATTATGAAACAGGGATAGAAAAATAGCTATGATTAAGATATTAAAGTATTTACTAGAAAAGATAGACAACACGTGCAGATGAGGAATTTCGGCACAAAGATGGAAACTTCGAAAAAAAAGGCAAATGGAAAAGTTAGAAATGAAAAAATGAAAAACATAGATATCAGAGATAAAGATTTCCTTCAATGGCCTTATCAGCAGACTGGATACTAAAAAAGGAAATAATCAGTAAACCTGAAGAAACTCTTCCAATATTTCTAATGCCCAAATCCATACTCTTTCCCTTATAAATACCTGTGTTTTTCCATTGGAATGCCCCAAGGCCTGTTTCTCTTCTCTATGTTTTATGTGATTCCATCCAAATTTCTATTTTGACCTAAAACATTTCCTCTGAGCTCCAGGCTTGACAATTCCATCTGGCTGTCTAACAGGAATCTCAAAATTAACATGGCTCAGGACTTCCCTGGTGGTCCAATGGTTAAGACTCTGCGCTCCCAGTGCAGGGGGGCTAGGTTTGATCCCTGGTCAGGGAACTAGATCCTGCATGCCGCAAACTAAAATATCCCGCATGCAGCAATGAAGATCCCGCGTGCCACAACTAAGACCCAGCACAGCCAAATTAAATAAATATTAAAAAAAAAAAATTAACATGGCCCAAACTGAATTCCTGATTTCCCGTCACCCCCACCTTTTCCCCTCAAACCCATTCTTCTCCCAGTCTTCTCCAGCTTATTTAATAGCACCAGCATTTAGTTTAATAGCACTACTTAATGCACCTAGTTGCTCAGGCCAAAATCAAGGAGGCTATCTTTATTCTATTTTTGCTCTTCTCACTCCCTACATGGAATACATCAATAAGTCCACGCTTTACCTCCAAAAAACATCCTGAATATACACATTTATATTGATCACGAGACAGGAGGGACAAAGTTGTGCTTTCGAGTGCGGATGCCACACCCAGACTTGCTTTGATTCAAATCCCAGCTTTCCCACTTACTAGTTTTGGACATGCTTCTTAACCTCCGTATGCCTCAGTTTCATCATTTGTGAAGAGGGGATAACAAAAGTACCTATTTCATAGGACTGTTGTAAAGTAAGGATTAAATGAGTTAACAGAATGTAAAAGGGAGTACCTGGCATATTTATGTAACATACAAATGTTAACAGCTATTTTTACTGTTATTATCTCTTCTACTATCATCCTAACATAAGCTCTTATCATCATTTGCTTATACTACGGTAGTAGCCACCTAGCGAGTTTCCCTCATTCCACTTTTGCTCATGCCTCTACTTTGCTTACTCTCCAGAGCTGTGTTTTCTTAAAAAGTAAGATCAAGTCACCCCCTAGCTTTGAATCCCTTCAAAAAATTCCCAACGCACTGAAGATACAGAACAAGTCACTCTCCTGCTCAACAAGAGTCCCCACACTCCCCAGACAAGCAATCAAACATATAGACACTTTTAGTTTATAGGCATCTCTCTCCACACACAAATACTCCAGAAAGGGCTCAATCAAACAGCATTTCACACAGAGCATCAACTGATGTAATTCAGATTATATCTGGTTGAGGTCAGCCTCAAGGAAAAGTAGCCTGGTGAGGAAAGGTGGGAGATGGGGGTCCTTCTAAGGCCGTGGGGTGACAGCAAAAACAGAAAGAGGAAATGTGAGAAAAGGAGAGATGTGGGAGACTTTCACTTGCTTTGTAATTTTACTTTGTGTTCTGGAAGTAACAGATTTAATGCTATGAACCATTTATGCTGCCTTTGGTTCTTACGTGAACAAAAAGCTGAGTTTCTATGACTGGTTTGGAAACTTCAGATCCTAACCACTTTAGTTCATCACAAGGTTCTCCCCTCTGGGATGCAGAGAACAGAGAAAAGAAAAAAGAGTGAAAGAAAGACATTTTATGTCAAACTTGGGTAACCCTCCCACTCTGTAGCCTTCCTCCCATCACTACCATAAAAAGATGCAAGACAATTTACTTATTGCTGGGAATATGGAGAACTTATGTCCGGAATTCCGGGTATTCAATAAATAATTCAGCAGTGACAATACTTGATAAAAGTATAGGGAGGAGAGTATCATTTTATATGAATTCATACCACAGCCCTGAATCATTTTGGAATGGTATTTTTACCTACCTTCTTCTCTTTCTGTTCCATACATCTTGTTCCCTTGCTCTGGAGGATTTGATTTCCATTAGCTTTTATATTTTAATCCATATTCATATAGAAACATTCTTTTAAAAATAATACAAAATTGACAAACAATTTGGGAAGATTAACAAAGTTAGATTAGCAAAATTGACAAACCCTTAGCTAGATTAAGAAAAAAAGACTGAAAACAGCTAAAAAAAGAGAAGACATCAAAACTGATGCCAGAGAAATAAAAAGGATTATAAGAGACTACTACAATTGAACACCAATAGGCAAATACCTACAAACATACAACCTACTAAAACTGAATCACGAAGAAATAAAAAAATTTGAGTGGATCCGAAAATAGTGAGAAGATTGAAACAGGAATCAAAAACCTCCTCCAAAAGAAAAGCCCAGGATCGGATGATCTCATTGGAGAATTCTACCAAGCATTTAAAAAAGAAATAACAATCCTTCCCAATTCTTCTAAAGAATCAAAGAGGTGGGAACACTCCCAAATTTATTCTATGAGGCCAGCATTACCCTGATACCATCACCAGAAAAAGACACAAGAAAACTACAGACCAACTTCCTCAATGAATACTGATACAAAAAATCTTAAAATACTATGAAATCAAAACCAACAGCACATTAAAATGATCATACACCATGACCAAATGGGATTTATAATTGGGATCCAAGGAGATATATATATATATATATATATATATATGAAAATCAAGCAGTGTAATGCAACACATACACAATGTGTTGCATGGTTATCTCAATCAATGCAGAAAAGGCATTTGGCATAATTCAACATCCTTTCATGATAAAAACACTTAATAAAATAGGAAGAGAAGGAAATGACCTCAACGTAATAAAGTCCACAGCTAACACCATACTCAGTGGGGAAAGACTGAAAGCTTTACCTCTAAGATCAGAAACAAAGGAAGGATGTCTACTCCAGCACTACTATCGATCATTGTAATGGAAGTTCTAGATAGAACAATTAGACAAGAAACAAGAACGGTATACAAATTGGAAAAGAAGTAAAATTATCCTGGTTTGCAGATGACATGTTATATATAAAAAACCCTAAAGATTCCACCAAAAATAAAGTTAGAGCAAACGAATTCAGCAAAGTTGCAGGATGTAAAATCAATACTCAAAAATCAGATGCATGTCTATACACTAACAATGACCAGTCCAAAAAGGAAATTAAGAAAATATCATTTACAATAGCATCAAAACCAATAAAATACTTAGGAAAAAACTTAAAGAAGTTAAAAAGTTGTACACTGAAAGGTACAAAAACAATGCTAAAAGAAATCACACATAATACAAATAAATGGGGAGACATTTCATGTTCATGGATTGAAAGACAATACTGTTAAAATGTCTATATTATCCAAAGTGATCTATAGACTCAACAGACTTCCTATCAAAATTCCAATGGCATTTGCTTCAGAAATAGAAAAAAAAAGCCTAAAAGTGATGTGAAATCTCAAGGGACCCCGAGTAGCCAAAACGATCTTGAAAAGGAAGAACAAACTTGGAGGTCTCATATTCCCAGATTTCAAAACATACTACAAAGCAACAGAAATTAAGACTGGCATAAAGACAGCTACATAGGCCAATGAACAGAGAGCCAAGAAATAAATTCTTGCACATAGGGCCAAATGATTTTCAACAAGGGTGCCAAGACCATTCAATAGGGGAAGGACAGTGTCTTCAACAAATGGTTTTGGGAAAACTGGGTATCTACATGCAAAAGTATTAATAGAGTTGGATTCTTACCTTACATCATATACAAAAATTAACTTGAAATGAATGAAAGACCTAAATGTGAGACCTAAACCTATCAGACTCCTAGAAGAACATGGAAAAAAAGCTTCAGGACATATAGACTTGGCAATTACTTCTTGGCCATAACACCAAAAGCACAGGACAAAAATCAAAATTAGAAAATGAGAATACATGACTAAAGTAAATAATCAACAGGGAAAAGGCAACCTACAGAATAGGAGAAAATATTTGTCAATCATAAATCTGATGAGGGGTTAATATCCAGAATATATAAGGAACTTCTACAACTCAACAACAAATACCCCTATTTAAAAACTGTGCAAAGGACTTGAATAGACATTTTTCCAAAGAAGATATACAAATAGCCAAGAGCCACACGAAAAGATGCTCAACATCACTAATCATTAGGGAAATGCAAATCGAAACCACAACAAGATATCATTTCATACCCATCAGGATGCCCACTACCAACAGAACAGAAAATAAGTGTTCAAGAGGACAGGTAGAAGTTGAAACCCTTGTGTACTCTAGGCACTAATGTAAAATGGTGCATCCATTACGGAAAACAGTATGGAGGTTCCTCTACAAATTAAAAATAGAATTACCATACAATCCAGAAATTCTACTTCTGGGTACATATCTAACATAATTCAAAGCAAGATCTTGAGGAGTTATTTTTATGTCTGTGTTCACTGCAGCATTACTCAGATGGCCGAGGTGGAAGCAAGCCAAATGTCCATGAACAGATGAACTGATAAAGAAGGTGTGCTAAATACATACACTGGAGTACTACATAGCCTTTTAGAAAAAGGGGCAAATCCTGTCATATGCTTAACCATAAATGAACCTTGAAGACATTATGCTAAGCGAAATAAACCAGTCACAAAAGGACAAATACTATATGCTCCCTCTTGTAGGAAGTATCTCTCTAAAGTAGTCCAAGTAATAGAGGGACTTCCTAGGTGGCTCAGTGGTTAAGAATCTGCCTGCCAATACAGGGGACATGGGTTCAATCCCTGCTCCAGGAAGATCCCACATGCCGTGGAGCAACTAAGCCCATGTGCCACAACTACTGAGCCTGTGCTCTAGAGCCCGTGAGCTACAACTATTGAGCCCATGTGCCACAGCTACTGAAGCCCACATGCCTAGAGCCTGTGCTCCACAACAAGAGAAGCCACATCAATGAGGAGCCCACGCACCACAATGTAGAGTAGCCCCCGCTTGCCGCAACTACAGAAAGCCCACATGCAGCAATGAAGACCCAACACAGACAATAAATAATTAAATAGATAGATAGATAAATAAATTAAAAAAAATATATAAAGTAGTCCAAGTAATAGAAACAGAAAATAGAGAAGTGTGTACCAAGGGCTACAGGCAGGGTGAATCAGTGTTTAGTGGATATAGTTTCAGTGTTATAAAACGAAAAGTTTCTAGAGACTTGTTGTACAACAATGTGAACATACCTACCAGTACTGAACTGAATACTTAAAAATGGTTAAGATGGTAAATTTAGTGTTATGTGTTTTTTATCCCAATAACACAATAAAATAAAACTAAATAAATAATATCTTAAGACTGATAAAATATTTGTAAAAGACCCATCTGATAAAGGACTGTTATCCAAAATATACCAAAAAAACAAAACACCCAAAAAACCCCAACCTATTAAAACTCAAGAATATGAAGGTAAACAATCTGATAAAAAAAGGGCAAAAGACCTAATAGACACCTCACCAAAGAAGATATTCAAATGGCAAGTAAGCACATGAAAATATGTTCAACACCATACATCACCAGGGAATTGCAAATTTAGACAAAAATGAGATACCTCTATACACCCATTACAACGGCCAAAATCTAGAACAATGACAACAAATGCTGGCCAGGATATGGAGCAACAGAACTCTCAGTCACTGTTCAAGGGAATGCAAAATGGGTAGCTATGTTGGAGACAGCCTGGAAGTTTCTTACAAACTAAACATGCTGTTACCATATGATCCAGTAATCACACTCCTTGGTGTGTGAACTGAAAATGAACTGAAATCTTATGTGCACACAAAAACCTGCACATGGATGTTTACAGCAGTTTTATTCGTAATGGCCAAAACATGGAAGCAACCAAGACATCCTTCAGTAAGTGAATGGATAAATAAACTGGTACATCTAAACCATGAAATATTATTTAGATCTAAAAAGAAATGAGCTATCAAGCCATGAAAAGACAGAGGAAACTTAAATGCCTATTACTAAGTGAAAGAAGCCAATTTGAAAAAGCTACACACTGTATGATTTTAACTATATGACACTATGAAAAAGGCAAAACTATGGAGACAGTAAAATGAAGAGTGGTGACCCAGGGTTGGAGGGAGGGATGAACAGGCAGAGCACAAAGGATGGTTAGGGCAGTGAAATAATTCTGTATGATACTATAGTGGTTGACACAGGTCATTATACATTTGTCTAGACTCACTGAATGTGTAACACCAAGAGTGAACCCTAAGCTAGCTATGGACTTTGGGTGATAATGATGTATCACTGGAGGGTCACTGATTGTAACAAATATGCCACTCTGGTGGGGGATATTGATTATGAGGAAGGTTGTACCTGTATGGGGAAAGGGGGTATATGTGAACTCCATAATTTCTGTTCAATTTTGCTGTGAACTTAAAACTGCTCCAAAAAGTAAAGTTTATTATTAAATAAAATAAAATCTGTGGGAAACAAAAAAAACATTATTTGATGTGGACGAGTCTAAAATTTTATCGACAGGACTGAAGATATTAAAAAATAACAATACTTTAGAAGTATCATACATGGCTGGCAGAATATAAAGTACAGCTCGTGTGGAAGACAGTTTGGTGATTGATGAAAAAGTTAACCACAGATTCACCACATGACCTAGCAATTCTACTCCTAGGTATATACCCCAAAGAATGGAAAACAAGTGTTCAAACAAAAACTTGTATTCATATATTCATACCACCAATATTCCTAATAGCCAACAGGTAGGAAAAAAACTCCAAATGTCCATCAACAGATGAATGGATAAACAAAATATGGTATAGCTATACGATGGAGGATTATCCAGTCATCAAAAGAAATGAAGTACTGATCCATGCCACAACATGAATGAGTCTCAGGAACATAACAATAAGAGAGAGAAGCCAGACATAAAGGCTATAGAGTGTATGCTGCCACGTATATGACATATCTAGGCTAGGTAAACCCACAGAGACATACAGGAGATTAGTGGTGGCCAGGGCCTGGGTGAGGGAGGAATGCAGCATGAATGCAGCATGACTATTTAATGGCTATGGTGTTCTCCCTTTCGGGGTGGTGAAAATGTTCTGGAACTAGATAGTGCTGATGCTTGCACAGCACTGTGAATGTACTAAATGCCAATGAATGGTACCTTTTAAAATGATGTGTTCTTACTATAATTTTAAAAAAAGAATGAACTACAAAACTTAATACCTTGATTTTTTCACTCTCTTTTCTCACTCGCTTTCCATTTTCAATAACGTAAACAGTGCTCTTGTTGACTTCATTGTCAGCTCTGTGCCTCAGCCAATCCTCATATCCCTAGAAGCATAAAAATAAAGACATATTCAAGCTCACATAATGAAGTAAAGTTGTTAATAAATTTCTATAACCCTCTTCTATGAGTCACCAGCAGGTATTTATACTTACAGTATTAATTTCAACTCAGAATGCTAGAGACAACACTATAAATTTTTTTTAAAGCTCTTTATTGGAGTATAATTGCTTTACACTCTTGTACCAGCTTTTGAGGTACACCAAAGTGAATCAGCTGTATTTATACATATATCCCCATATCCCCTCCCTCCCGCGACTCCTTCCCACCTTCCCTATCCTAGCCCTCTAAGTCACCACCAAGCATCGAGTTTATCTCCCTGGAGACAACACTGTAAATTTTTGCAGCAAAAACTAAGATATGTTTTCAAAATATTCCTTATAGCTTTATTGCATTAAAAGGTTCCTCTAATTTATAGATAAGTATTAATAAAAACAAAGGCATTAGAGCCTTAATATTCTTCAACTGTGAAGGACTATGGTTTATTTTTCTAATTCTACTCTTATTCAAGTTAATGTTAATTTTCTCTACTTTTTAATTTGAAAAAACTTTTTTCTAGGTTTTATTTTCTTATAGACAAAATCACTTAAATAAGTTCTTCCATAGTAGACTGCTGGAGAGAATATCTCTGAGGAAATATAATTCCTCCCCAGGGACAGAGAATAGAAAAGGCAAGTAGGACTATTTTGGAACAGTATCTATGATAAGTTTTAGAGACCAATAGTTGAACTTCTCCACTGACTTGGTGACAAAAGAAAATACAAATTGGTATTCATTATTTTAGAGTTGAAAGTAATCAGAGTTCATTTTCCTTTGGGCTTTCTTTGGTCTAGAGTAAATTTAAGCCAAAAGACCTAAGGACGGAGGATGTCCATTTGTTTTAGCACGATCTCCTTCTTTTTTTACATCGCTTTGCTTTTTTCTTTATAATAATGTGTGTACCTTTTCAAATCTAACTCTTTGAAAAATCTCTTGATCGCCTACCCCTTTATTTCTCAGGTGCTATATATTCATTCCTCTTCTGTCTTTCTTCATGGCAATGCTAGGCTATCAATTCATGTGGTACTTTCTGTGATGTCAGTGAGGAAAGAAAGGCCCCAATGTGAACTAGTATTGGGAGTAAAATGAATCAGAAAGAGCTTCTGAAAGCCATACAGGCTATTCTTGGAACCAGCAACTCTATGATGTTAAAGAAAATAATCCTAACAGCCTAAGGGAAATAACATTCCAAAAGTCTTTATTTAGAAACCACTTGATAAAATATCCTTGCAGTTCCTGGTAGGCAAGATAGAAGACCAGATAACCCCAAGAGGAAAGGCAACCATGTTCCCAATATTGTTAAGCAAACTTTCAGTTTGGAAGTTCTTTGGGATACTTTTTCAAGTACTTTGATAAGTACCATCTAAAAATATCCTTGTAACCTGTCAGGTCCTATGGACTGTCCCGTTACATGATAAACATTGCTAACCCACCCCTTTACCTCCAGTTTCCTGTTTCCATTTTCAATTTCATCAGGAATTTTTCAAAGGCACTATGATAAACCGTGGCAGGTGTCAGCTTTGACAAGAAACAAGAATAAAAGTCTCTTCTACCCACCATCCCCTTCAGGAGCAACAGGAAAGACAACAAAATTAAAAAACTCAAGTATGCTCTTGAGTTCTTTGCTATAGGCAGCAATTTAAAAAGTCCACAAGAATGGGAATTTTTCAGACAGATATAGCACATTCAAAAATGTAATGCAGGGACTTCCCTGGTGGTCCAGTGGTTGAGAATCCTCCTTTCAGTGCAGGGGACATGGGTTCGATCCCTGATCAGGGAACTAGGATCCCACATGCCACATAGCAACTAAGCCTGCACGCTGTAACTAGTGAGCTCCTGTGCTGCAACTACAGAGCCTATGCGCTGCAACTACTGAGCCTGCACGCTCTGGAGCCTGCACCACAACTAGAGAGAAGCCCGGGTGCCACAACTAGAGAGAAGCCCAGGTGCCACAACTAGACAGAAGCCTGACGCAGCCAGAAAATAAATAAATAAATAAAATATTTAAAAAAAAAAAAAAAAGTAATGCACATTAAAAATTCACCTCCCACTACCTGACTGAGCTGTACCGTCTACCTACTCTTCTTTTAGGGTTATACCCCCCTCACCCCCCCAACACAAACAGGAAGATGTGAAAAAGAGCCTTTGACTATGAAATTCAAATCAGATGGGACTGAAATGCAAGCATAATTGTAAATTAGAAATTTACCTGTTTGATGGCTGTAACAGTTATAACAAAGAAAAGTGGAAGTCCACTGGTAACTGGGCTAGTTGGTGTATCTACTGTAACCTAGGTAAAGAAAGTAAATTGAAAGTAAAATGAAAATAAGCCATTAACTAATATGCAGCACTTACATGCTACAAACATTTCAGTCAAAAATGCAGACAAAACATATTCTGGTAGCAGGGTGAATGTTAACTTTCATGAAAACAAAAGCAATCCACATAGCAGTTAGTTTAAGAAAATAGTTCTAAATTTAGGCTTAGTTTTCATCCCAGCTTGGACTAACTCCTTGACTGAAATATATCCATTCATTTACCATCTATCTGTTGAGCACCATTCTGTCAGCCTTTGTGCTATTATCAGCCAGGTTCTAGAGATGCTGCTTTATTTCAAACAAGATGGAGAAAAATCCCTGCCCTCATATAGCTGGCAGCTTACAGTGAAAACCAGGCAAAAAACAAGTGAGACGCTGATATCTGAAGAGTAAACAGAAGTTAACTACACGGAAGGGAGGGCCTTCCAGGTGCAGTGAAGAGTGTACAGAAAGTCTCTATGGTAGGAGGGAGGGTGCCACCTGTACGGAAAAAAAGGAAGCCAGTGGCAAGAGAGCACATGGTGTGAGATGGGGCTAGAGGGGGAGACAGAGGCCAGACCAAGCAGGGCTCTCTAGACTAAAGTTCATTCTTTATCTCACAAACAGTGGGAGATAATTGAAGCTTTTAGGCAGGGAGAGGTCACGTGAACAGAACCACATTTCAAAAAGGTCATTCTCATTGCTTTGTGAAAAACAGAATGGAAGGGAACAAAAGAGACAGGGAGTCCATTGAGAAGGCTAACTGTAGTAATCCACATAAGAGATGATGGCTTGGACAAGGGTGGTAGCAGCAGATACGTGGAAAGAAGTTCCAGAGATATTTAGAAAACAAAAATGGCAGGACTGGTAAGGAATTTCTTGTAAGGGGTAGTTAAAGATGTCTTCCAAGTATCTGATTTTTAACGTGACTGGGTGGGTGTTGTTGTCATTCACTGAAATAGGAAATCCTGAAAGAGAACTAGATTTGAGGGACAGGGGATCACAGGTTCAATCTCTTTTTACATACAGCTCTGTGCCTTCTTGCACAGACTGAGATATCAGTCTGGATTCCTCACCACGTAAACTCCTTCTAATCTTTCAAGGCTCAGTTCAGAAGTCACCTACTCTTTGAAGCCTTCTCAAGCTTCTCCTGGGTAGGAAAAAAATCATAACTTCTACTGTATCCCCATAGCATTTTGCTCATGCTAGTTTTATGACATTTGCCACATTAAATTGAGTGAATACATGATTGTCTTTTTGGCTATAACACAAATTCCTTCTGCATAGAAAAGCCATACCTTGATCTTTATTGTACCCGCTAAAAATCTCTGTTATCTGGACCGCTGCCTGGCACACAGTAGGTGCTTGCTGAATTGAACTGAAATGTGCTGCACGCCAAGTGGAATGACTCTTGTGAGCATAATCATCTACACAGTTTATTTTATGCTGTTCTGTAAGGCACCTTACCATCAATCTAGAAGAGTTCCTTTTCCAATGCCCCATTATTCAAGATTGAAATTGCCTCTTTCCCATATCATAGCCCAGATTGGTTTTAAGTTGCAGGGCTAAATTCAATCACAGTACCATTTACTCAAAGCCTCAAAGTGGATAAACAGAAGCACTTAACAGCAACAAGGCATTTGAGCAATTTTATTGGGATGTTTCTGCTTCGTTTAAAAAAATGATATGAGAAGAAAAGTACCCTCAATGTAGTAAAATTTTCAGAGGGTAATTTTGGCAAGGGAAAGATTTTAATAACTTATAGATTTAAAGATGGAAGATGCAATTTAAAATGTCTAAAAGTTAAAACACAAAACAGTAGGAACACAGAGAAGCAGACCAATGTACTAGAATTTCATCCTTAAAAATAAATGAATGAGGAGGAGCAAAACTGGTGATCAGGAAGATAAGTGATAAATTTTCAATTAAACTGAAAGTGGTATTTAACAAAGTGACACTATTAATTTGAACTATTTTCAATTTTGACATATACCACTGTATATAGCAGTACACATGTCTTTCTAGGATGAACAAAGACATGAAATCCATGAAAGTTTAAAAAAAAAGTAACAAAGTCTCAATACGGTTTCTAGTAAAAGAGCTACTTTAGAACTACATAAAATCACATATATCTTAAAATATATTAGTACTTTAAAAAGTCTTATTGGGGGGGTTGGGTGGGATGCATTGGGAGAGTGGGATTGCCATATATACATTTCTAATAAGAAAAAAAAACATCAAATTGTACACTTTAAATATATGCAGTTTATTGTAAGTCAATTATATCTCAATACAAGTTCTTTAAAGAGTCAAATCAAATCAAATCTGTCTCTAAAAAATAAGTCTTACTAAAATAAGCCCTGAAACAACTTTTTAATCACAGGGCATTTTAAGCTTAGAAATGGATTGAAACTTTGCTGGAGGAAATTAAATTTCTAACGGAGCTCTTACCTGTACAAGAAAAATGATGAGAAAATAAAAATTTGCAATTCTTCTAAACTGTTCAAACAGGTTCTTTGGGAGGAAATTCCAAAGTGTATACTGTAAGGGAGGAAGAACAAAAAAGATAATTAGAAAGGAAACTTGAAAAATCCTAATAATAATGACTCATGATTCCAGATGATCACAGCACTTTGAAAATATGTTAAAACCCAAATCTCATACATATAAAAATAAGCGTGTACTTAGAGGTAGAGTACACACTCTTCTCAGGAATTTTCACTTGGAGCATCCCACTTGGGCCATCTAGCTCCACAGCTTTGCTTTCCCTGAACCAATCTAAACTAGGTTCCCTGTTATCTGCTCTTGTATCATCCTGTACTTCCCTGATAACACTCGTTTCAGTGCATAATTATATGTGTGCATATTTTAATTAAAGTTTCTCCCTCGATAGGCAATGAGATATATAAGGGCAGACTGTTCATCTGTCTTTTTATTACTTTTTCTCCAATGCCTAGCACAGTGCCTGATATAAAATAGACAGTACATTAGTTGGATGAGTGAATGTACTCATTTAAATTAATTCATCTGGCTGAGCTAAACTCTGGAATCTTGATCATCATCACAGATATAATTCTGTCCCTAACATCACCTCCCACCTCTGCGACAGCTGAAGTGTACACACAACCTTGGGTCATAGAGGGTTTTCATTTTAATCAACAACATACCACCTTGCGCTTTGGTAACTGGTAATAGGCAAAGGTTTCAATGCTAAATTGTACAACTGTCAAATCACAAAGACCTTCTCATTGATACCTTAAACTCAAGGACTAGGTCATTTTAAAATCACCAGAAGGTGGATTTTCTAGATATCTTAATAAAGAAAACCAGAAGCCAGAAAGAAAGAAATGTTTTTTAACCTAAAGATCTAAATTTATACCTGAACAGTTTCCACATGTGAGAAAATATCCAGTATATCAGGTAATGTGACTGAAAAAGCCAAAGTTGCAGAGCATGATAGGACAGATGGGGATTTACTACCAACCCTCTCTTTAAAAGGTGCATGGGCTCAAGGTTCAGGGAATCTCAAGACTATAAAGATGAATGGGGGCAAATATATTCAGTGAAGCAGCTGCATTACAACCAACAGCCAACCTAGAAGGTTCTTCCCCCAGGGTTCATAGATGTGCCTCAGGGAAGCCCAATCAAAATGAAGTGCATAATCGTGTGTGGATGTGTATCACTTGGGAGAAGAGAGTCCACAGTTTTCAGATTCCCAAGGCAGCTTGTGACCAAAAATAAAAGGGATCAAAACCACAGACCCAGTCACTTTGAAGCCGCCGTAGTTCAGATCAGCACTTAACTGTCCCGATAACTGAAGGTCAGTTTTCTAAAACAACAAACTAAACTCTAACAACAGGCTAACAGCTGAGCTTCTGGCTTGTTGACCTTCTGTTCCTTAAGTAAAGGGTTTTTAATTAAACAAACAAGCATTAGGGACTGTTAGAGTCCTCTGCGGGGTGTTAACACATTGAGAGGGAACATTTTTTTGTTGCTGTTTCTAGGCCCCCACTGTTTGTTTACCTCTGTTTTAACTCACTAAGTAAGCTGCTTCCTTGAGAAACTCTGGTTATTCTCTTTATAGGAAACTATCACTAGATGCCCTCTTCTTTCCTATATCAGGTCATGAACTACTAAGAGGTCAGGGAGTATATGATAAATATCATAAGGTCACTTCTCTTCCATGCCTACAACAGTGTTCAGCACGTAGAAGGCATACAAGAATGTCTGATTAAAACTTGTGTTTTGGCCATTTCCTCCACTGCTCTAATTAAAAAGTAAATCAAACTTCTCTTTATTATAATACAAATGCAGTAGAGCATATATTATTTCAATGCAGACTAAGAGAAGCCTGCTTTTAAAGTGCTTTCTAATTAAAATTGAAATTGAATTAAAGCTACATATACCAAGTTATTCAAATTGACTTGTTTACCTAAAAAGTGGACTTTCAGACTTCGTCAGTTGCTACAAACCAAAAACAATTTTAACTCACAGGAAGAAAATGTTTACAGCATTTGTTTCATACACAATGATGAACATGGACATATTTTTGGTCATAAGTCAGTTCTTGCTCAGAGGAGTCAGTAAGTGGATATTCTCTACTATCCTAACATGCAACCATAAACTTAAAAAGCAACCCTGACATTTAGAACATGTTTTCAAAGTTTCTACAGAAAAATACCAGGTTCCCATGTATATGTAATGCATTTTTCATCTTCTCTATAGTGAATTAAATAATTGGTACACAAACATTGCATCTGATGTGAAAAAACTGTGGGTCACCCCCTCAAAGATTTATCACCTAATTTAATTTGAAATCAAAACCTTGCAACTTTGATAAATAACTTTCCTAATTTAAAGGAGGGAGTATGAAGTGAATCTCAGTTTCAAGAGTATTAAATTGAAAAATTTAAACAAAAGGAGGCTTTAATACATTATCTGTTTATACCCAAAGTCCAAAAATTTTCCAGTTTAGCCTTAAAAATGCTGATGGGAAAGCTAAAGTTCCAAATAACTTGTTCTAATATTTCTGTGTATCAGGAGAAAAAAGGAGAGCAGCTAAAAAATGAAGTAGTAACTATTTAAAATAACAACGTTAACAGCCAGTTGTGAAGGAGCTAGCAGAAGGAGCAATGACTTTTCTAACTACTGGGATTTGGATGTGATGGAACAGAATAAGTATACTTGAAGATTAGTTGTAAATAAGCACCCGGTTGTAAATAAGCAGAGCTCTAGCCTGAATAACTGTTCACTTTGCTAAAGGACTGTATCCACTTTATTAATCAAGTCTCCTTGATGTAGGCATTAAATCCAATTTTGAGCATCACAGCAGTCTACTTTCATTTTCATTACCAATGTCAAGCAGAACTTTCTCTTTTTTTTTTTTTCTCTTTTTTTAAAGTATCACTCTTTCTACTATAAATTCACAACAGCTAAAGGAGTTACCAAGACAGTACTGCATTAGGATTTAGTAACTTTATCTAAAAAGGCACCTTCAGGGAGTTCGGTAAGATGCAAAGACATGTCTAATAAATTCTACTGACGGTTCTGACTTTTAAAATGAGGAAAAATGCTGGTGTAATTTTAGGATGGAAGCTTTAAGACATTCTTTCACATAGGGGTAGTAAGTTTAACCTTGGGCATAGCTTCCAAGAGTTAGGTGGAGCTCCCTGATTATTCTCCCACTGAAGGGCCTTCAAGATGAAGCTCAGGATTTTTAAAGAAAAAAAATGTAGAATAGAGAAGTATGATGGAAGCTAAAGATCTTAAAGATCTAGCTCCTTTTGCTGCGGAAGGGGATGTCCAAGTTTTATACCAGCTACAAAATTCTGGTGATTCCCAAAGGTCCCTGCAGGGAGTGCACTAAAGTGGAAGGCCAAACCAAAGAGAGCAAGTTTTTCTAAAGAAAGTATTTGTGTTCCCAAAAGAAGAAAAGAATGCTAACTTTATATGTAAATAAAACAAATTTTTATCAAAGTGTTTATCTTCAGTGTTCTCTGCATTAACAGGACTTATTCCCAGTGATATATCATTATTGATGTCATTTGTAAACAAACAAAAAGCACCCAATTAAGAGAAAGCTACTTTTTATTATTGAATGGTTTAGAAAAGAAATCAACACTTGCTACAGAGCTGGAGAGCAGCTAACATATTCTATAAATTGTACATTTCCTCAATTAAAAGATTCTGGTGCAAATACAATCAGCCAAAGGGCAATGTGAGGAAGAGAAAGTCAAATTATGAAACTCTTTTCCTCTCCAGACTGGTCCTGAAGGCCTCTTTTTAAGAGAGATCACTCCACATATTTGAAACATAGGAGACTGAGGAAATCAATAGTACTGCTCAGGACTGCAGGACTGCAGTAGTGATAATATTTACAGAAACATAAATAACGATAGCACCTACAATCTGTTGAGTTGTTACCACCTGCCAAGCACAGTGCTTAAATGCTTTCTGCGGATTACTTTGCTTCATTCTTATCATAATCCTGTGAGGTAAGTAGTTAATACCCCCATTTTACAGATAAGAAAATTGGGACACAGGAAGGTTATATGACTAACTTCAAACCCATGTCTTCTGTCTATAAGGGTGAAGCTCTTTACCACTACATTATATACACTGTTCTCTTATAACTATTCATTGTACTAAAATTTCATTCTTTTTGTGAAGTTAGTATACTGTCAATTTCGCTTTTTCTGCTCTAGAGCTGCTACGAAAAACAGATCAGTTAATAAGCAGTTAACTAGACAAACTGTAAATATAAAATATTTACAGAGAAAAAAAGATGTGTTAGTCTATCAATAAAGAAACGTTCACTTCTTTACGCTGGTTTCTAAAACACATACGTATAAACTATATGTGCAAATCTGTTTAGAAACAATTTATATTTGCCCATGAATTCCTGACTATTTAAAAAAATATCCTGGGAATTCCCTGGTGGCGCAGTGGTTAAGAATCCACCTGCCAATGCAGGGGACACGGGTTCAAGCCCTGGTCCGGGAAGATTCCCACATGCCTCAGAGCAACTAAGCCTATGTGCCACAACTACTGAGCCTGCGCTCTAGAGCCCACCAGCCACAGCTACTGAGCCTGCGTGCCACAACTACTGAAGCTTGTGTGCCCAGAGCCCGTGCTCTGCAACAAGAGAAACCACTGTGATAAGAAGCCCTCGCACCACAACTAAGAGTAGCCCCCACTTGCTGCAACAAGAGAAAGCCCTCATGCAGCAACGAAGACCCAACACAGCCAATAAATAAATAAATAAATTTATAAAAAATTTAAAAAAAAATATCCTATTGCATTGTTTTGCCTATTGGCAAAACTGAAGTTAAATAAAATACGAAAAATATTCTATTAAATATAAAAAGTTGAGAAGTAACTGAGTCATATGTTATTTTAACATGTAAAATGCATGGTATATTACAACAAATCGATTATCACTAGTTGAATGAAAAGTCACTTTACTATCAGTGAGTCACTTTATGATCTTCCACATAAAACACTATGGGAAACAATAATTCCCTAGAAAGTATTTTATATTTCACTTGATACAAAAGGAGAGAGAAAACTGAAGGAGGAGCCCAAATAGCAAAATGATGTGAAAACAGCTCTTTATTCAGAGCCACTAGACCTTGCAAAGCAGTTCTGCACCTGGCTTTATCACTAACTCTGCTTCGTAACCATGTCACTAACAATTTCTGTGGGTCTGCTTTCTTCATCTGTAAAGTTAGTGAGTTGAACAAGAGGCCGTCTTATGTTTCAGTTCTATGTCTATGATTCTGAGCCAAAGGACTACTATTGATTGTCTTCTTGAATACTACAGGGTGAGTCACAATTTTCATTGAAAGGACTATTCACTGTCTTGGGCAAAGGTATGGAAACCTCTAGCTGAGGATAAATTTTTGCCATAAGGTTAAAGATTAACAGGAAACAGACATTTTATCCAAATACATTCAGAGTGTTCTTAGGCCAATAGATCTGCTCATTAGGCAACATAGTTTTCATTCATTCTGTCCCTATTTTACACGTTACTCTCCCAGCTAAGCACAATCTATCTGTATTATATCACTACCCAAACAGAAATCACTTGTACGTTTGAAAACTAAAATGTTAAATTTGCAAAGGAAGGGGATAATTTTGTGTTTCAGGTCCTCATTGTTTGCCAACATGCAGTGAAGCAACTGTCACTAACATCTGAGATCTACCTTACCAAGCTGCATAAGGAAGTGAGGAAAATTATCAAGATCTGTGCCATGCTATATAAGACATAGCAGTGGGCCAGCCATCTAACACCTAGCACCTAACCTAGTCAGTCAAAGGTAAAGATTAGCAAACTAACACTTGTAGAATGATGACTACTGCGTACTAGGAACTACAAAGAACGCCTTCACATATGGAACATAAGCTCCATTTCACTAATGAGGACATTCAAACTAAGAGATTAATTTGGCCAAAATTACACAGCTAGTAAATGATTAGGCCAGGATTTAAACAGGTCTTCAGACTTTCAGGCCACTCCTTTTAGTATTATACAATGCTGAAGTAAAATGATTGTTCAAATGGTAACACAGCTGCAGTGACTGAATCTGTAACTGTTTAAGCAGTGTACAGAACAGAATGTACCCTTTAGGACCCAGGAGTGTACTTGAGAAGCTCTGCAATGGAATAGAAAGAGATACAAATGTCATTCTAAGATAACACCCTCCAGAAGAATGTAAATTATTTACAACCCAGTCCATCCACTTAAGGGCAATTCAGGAAGCTTTGGTTAACTAAATAATTCCATTTTTAGCACTTTTAAGACTTAAAGTCATACATATAATCAACAGGCAACGTGAACCATAATGGAAGGCAAGGAAATGATCTTTCAGCTACAACAAGACAAAGTGATGCTTTTAAAAATAACTGCCTTTTGGTGGAATAATTACCATAGTTGGTCTGTAATTGGTATATGTGCACATCCAGGTATGCATATATAAATATATCAGCTTCCAGCATAAATAAAAATAACTATTATCTGGCTCACTATACGAACATCTATTGAATTAAAAAACAACTTACCTTAGATGAGACTATTCTATTATCACAAAATTTTTGTGAAATGTATGCTTCTGTTTCTGAAATTGGATGATTGCCAACAAATACTGTGCGTGTACCAACTCGTTTCTCTTCTCCAGCACACTGACCAAGAGAAAGAGGAAAAAAGTCAGTTTTTCATCACATTTCTCCATGCTTCTACCGAGCTAAGAATTCTTGTCTAAACATGTTTGGCTATTGTCTGGAGATAGAGAGTAGTAGGGAGAGGAGAAAACCTTGTTAGGAAATTCAAACTCCACTAAGCTCTTAGTTGCTGACTTAGTGAAGATTATTAGTAAAAGTTTTGTTTAAGCCAACTGCTCTGAGGCCAACATTACAATTCTAAATGTTTAAATTGAAGTAAGTATCCTAGAGAAACAGTGTTTTTACTGCCAATCATTTTTCTTTCATCCACAGAATCTCAATCGTCACCATCACAGCAACAAACTAACTTAGGAAAGGTCAGACTGGGAATATTTATTATACAACAACTACTGAGGACAACCTTGTCAATTTCCTTACTAGACAGCAGAAAGTAGAACGCAAATTTCTTCTAAATACAAAATAATTGCTTATAAATACAAAGGAATATATTGAATAGAATGGCTGCCTCTATTAATGGAATGATCAATTATTTCTACAAAGAAAAGTTGTAATTCTTTGGCTTTACAAGGAAAGACATTCTTTTGTGATGTCTCAGAGCCTATTGTCAAAAAGTCCCATTTCATACAATATAGCTCTAATGCCCCTTTCGTATTTTCAAAAAAC
Source organism: Hippopotamus amphibius kiboko (assembly GCF_030028045.1). Classification (NCBI taxonomy): domain Eukaryota; kingdom Metazoa; phylum Chordata; class Mammalia; order Artiodactyla; family Hippopotamidae; genus Hippopotamus; species Hippopotamus amphibius. The sequence continues at coordinate 14,269,177 of NC_080203.1, read as the reverse complement.
TGATTTGTTGAATCTAGAAGTCGCAAGGTTGAGCTCTATTTTTACCTCACCCTTTTATTTCACTTAGGCTTCACTCTGTTATTTTCAATCAGGATAATATACTTTCTTACAAAAATGTGGGATAGTCTCTTTTGATGGTACTATTTTATCATGTTGGAGACAACCATTTATTTAAGTCAAAGGGAGTATGATAGAAACCAATATTCACTTATATATTTCCATTATTTTTTTAAAAAAGATAATTATAATTCCCCAACCTAAAATGTTTTAAAGTATGTAGCCACAAAGACTTCCCTTCAATGATCTCTTTAAAGGTCAAACATATAACTCTCTACCCCCAAAATAATCATTTTAAGCAAGACTATTTAGAGGTTGCAAAGTTCTCCAAATGTCTATGTTTGGATGTACTCCAGTCTGAATTTTTGTACCTCAAAGAGATATAGGGAAAATAATTTTTCACATTAAAAAAAAACACACAAAAATTACTCTAAAATACAGATAAGACCTCTTGCCTCACCATTTTCATTTTAAGCTTATTAAATGTTTAATGGGGTATTGCCTTCAAAATCTACAGGGAATCAATGGAAAAGTAACTGAGATAAATTGAAGTAGGAGAGATTTAGGCTGTATATAAAGGATAACCCTGGCATGGGCTAAGGGAGCTTGTGGGAATTCAATCTATGGCAATCTGGAACAAGTCTATAAGTCATCAATGCCGGACAACTTAGCTATTTACCTGCATGCCCCAAGACAGGTCATTAGAACAACTGATTATACAAGGTCCTCCGCATGCTAAGTATCAGTGATTAACAGGTACATTTTCAAACACTTCCTGGAAACCAGTAAACAATACCTTTACCAGAATGGTAACTATATACCATTGATTAAGGGACTGACTTTGTTTGCAACTGTAATATATAGGGTCTGACACAGCTTACTGACAAGAGCACTAAATTTTCCATAATATCCATTTTGTGAACAGTAAACTGAAAGTCAATACATCTGCTTACAAGTATAGTTTATTCTGCTTCCCCACGCCAGCTTTCGGTTGCAAGTTACAGTAGTCTCTACAACAGACCTGAACCTAATGTGTACCACTTTGAAGTAGAGAAATTGTCAAGTCCATATACACACTACAATTTAAATCCTTTAATTTAATATTCACATGGTTGTTTAGTTTTTCACACAGGCAAGAAGTGGCTATGGAGTAAATAAGGAAGAGCTACCTTTCATGCCAGTTCTCAGATCATGCAACAAATGAAGAGTGAAGAGGAAAAGAGGTAGGTAGAAGATCAGTGAAGCAGGATGTTTCCTGCACTGCCAATATAGATTGTTCTCAGTTAACAGTGGCCACTGATTAACGTAAAACCAAACTGAACTAGCACTTCCCCAATTCTGAATTGTCTTCAACTTTCTTCTATGGCAGATAACAACATTCAAAAGAACAATAGGAAGGAACAAGCATAAAGCAATTTTTCGGTCACATGATATTTTTATGAATTCCGCGCATTTGCATAGCATTTACAGTTTTACTAAACGCTTTCCCCATACATTATCTCTGATCTCTTTCAAGTAAGGCCTAAGTGACCTCTAGCTCCATGAAAATGGATTGAAATTGCTGTGCAGTTTTGGGGAGGAGGAGTAGAGGTGGGAGATCTCAGCAGCGACCATTGTTAGATGAGCAAATAGGGGCCTGAGAGAAGCTGTAGAATGTCCACTCCTGAGGATTTTTCAAAAAAGGGCAAAGTCTCCTCAGCTCAGGCAGGTTTGGGTTTGGAGCTGCCTGAGGACTGGGGGCGGGGTGTGGTGGGGTGAAATAGATGAATTTCCATGCCTCTTTCAGCCTAAAAATCTGATGAACCTGCAATTTCTGGCAGAATTTGCTGCCACTGTATAATGTTGTTTGGTTCCCATAAAAATGGCAAAGCTGAACGCATGTGTAAATTCACTGTAATTTTCCACTTGCTGCCAATGTAGACTGTTAAAACAGTGGCTTTAGTTCCTGTGATTTTGAATAATGTAGGTGCCTTAGCAAAGGGAGAGAAACTCCAAGTAGGAATTATTAAAAGAAAAAAAACAGTCCCATTTGGATGGCACACAATGTAGTCTGGAGTGGGAGTATATGATTCCTGCCACCTCATAATAAATTTTAATTCATTAGGAGTCCATCCTGTGTTGAAGTGCTTCCCATGCAAATGTTCTTAGGAATAGCATTTATTAAAACTGAAATGTGCTGGCACCAATTCTATTTTAATGACACATCATACACTACAATTAAAGGGTGGAAAAATATTTAAAAGCATATTTATAGTATATGAATTAACAGAGAAATCAATTTAATTTTCTTCTTCTATGATAAAAATCACCTTTTTGTACTCTTGAATTATACCTCCATACTATAAACTGAATATTGTTTTTTAAAAAAAGCAAGCAATTTATACCAAAACATAGTCTCTCAATAAAAATCAGAGTAAAATAGGTACTGTTATTCAACTAGTACTATCTTCAAATCCTATGCCTTCGCTAGTCATAAACAAAGAAAGCTGCTGGGAGTATAATTCATTTCTTGATTGCCTCTGGACCAGTGACTCAATAAGAACTGAGGGAAAATAGAGACCTCAATACAAGACTGTCATGAAAGCTGGCACAGGTTCTGAAACAGAGCTCACCTCTCCATCCGTTCCAGGTGTTGGCAGACTTAAATTTATCACTTAGTCATAGATCAGTGGTTCTTAAGTCTCTCTTAAGTCACACATCGGCTTTAAACATAATACCAATGGCTGGGTCTTTTATTTAATATTTAATTTAGTTTTTCTAGAAGCTCCCCAGGTGACGATTCTAATTTGTAGCCAGGGCTGAGAATTACTGCTTCAGAACCTCTCTCTCTGAATTAATGATTGACCTTAACTAATATCCTACAAGTTTTTAGTACACCAGCCATAATTCTTCACTTTTTAAGGAACTAAAATAATTTAAATAATTGGCTTTTCAAAGGACAAAAAAAAATACAAATAATCATCAAATAGTAACCCCTCTGACCATTTTAAACTTCTCACAAAATGAGACTCTTCTTCAGTACCCATTTTGCATGTGGCTAATACCCATCAATTATTCAGATCATTGATAATGAAAATTACAGGCCCTGAAAACAAGCAAAACTACTGGGGTTATCAGCAAATAAGCATTAATGTCATCTCCAACAATCACAGCGTTACTTTTATTGATCATCAGACTGCTCTCTGTGAGTTACTAAAGCACGGAAGAGGACAGCTCTCCTTATTGGTGGGTTCCACATCTGTGGATTCAAGCGACTTCAGATCGAAAATATTTCAGGGGTGGGGGGAGATCCAGAAATCCCAAAAAGCAAAACTTGAATTTGCCATGCACCTAAAAACTACTTACAAAGCAATTTACATTATACTAGGTACTATAGCTAATCTAGAGATGATTAAAAGCATATGGGGGGGGGGGGCTTCCTAGGTGGTGCAGTGGTTGAGAATCAGCCTGCCAATGCAGGAGACATGGGTTCAATCCCTGCTCCAGGAAGATCCCACATGCCGTGGAGCAACTAAGCCCATGCACCACAGCTATTGAGCCTGCACTCTAGAGCTCATGAACCACAACTACTGAGCCCATGTGCTGCAACGACTGAAGCCCACATGCCTAGAGCCCGTGCTCCACAACAAGAGAAGCCACGGCAATGAGGAGCCCGCGCATCACAATGAAGAGTAGCCCCCACTCACCACAACTAAAAAGAAAGCCCGCGCACAGCAAGAAAGACCCAACACAGCCAATAAAATAAATAAATAATTTATTTAAAAAAAAGTATAGGGGGGATGCGCGTTGGTTATATGCAAATACCATGCCATTTTGTAGGACTCAAACATCTGCAGAGGGTCCTGAAATCCACCCCCCACAGATACACTGAGGGACGACTATATCTGCTCAAAAATGAACAAAAAATCCTTATTAATAATCTGAACACTTGGCAATGATTTAAAACTGTTCTCCACATCCCAGCCCCAAAGCTATTTTCTTGTCTGAAGGACTAGTACTTTTGAACAGTATAATCAGTCTTTAAAAGGCCAAAAGAACTGAAAATTGAAAGAAAGCATTTCATCAAAATTTCAGCATTTCTGTACTAAGGTTGGAAGGCAGGGTGCAGGGAGAGCACGACAGTACCAGGCAACATTTCCGGTGTATTAAGCTTCTTGGTTAAAATTGCCACAATGTACTCGGTCAGATTGCTGAGGTTCCTAAGCCCACCCATTTTAAGAAGCCAAGAAGAATAATCTTCATGTGTAATTTACAGTCATAACTCTAAAACGAGCCTTAAAAATTATACTTTTCTTATTTTGCTTTTCCTGCATCTTCTTAAGTGATTAAACTGTTTTTACTTTGCTAGAGGTAGTGAAGCAAGACCGAGCCAGGGCATTTTGTCTTCTTGCCTTTAAAGCTTAATTATGGTTATATTAACTGAAACTCTCAAACACCTGATCAAAACACAACTGACTATCCAAAGTGCATCCCTAGACGCAAAGATAGTCTCTAGGCAGGCATTACCTGATGGCAGCACATTTAATTGAATAGAAACTTCTATAGGAAATGGATATTAAGCACCACAAAAACACTTAAATCGGCAAGCATGATGCTTAGGAAAAAGCAATGACCGTGAGGACTTGGATAAGAACAACGCCATGTTTGGAAGCTCAGGGTGAAGCTTTCATTATCTAAATGTGATCCACTGAGCAGTTTAATTTCACCAGGAACAATCAATTCTAAGTGTTCCCACTGTGATCCCCCCCCCACCTGCCGTCACCCCCAAGGACCTCAGGGCTACAGAAATGTGGCTCTAAAGAAGAAATGCAGCTTTCTAACAGGATGGCTAATAGAGTCGACAGATCAAAAATGCTGTAAGCATTTAGTGATTCAAGAGTCTAACAGGAATATTTTTTTTAACGATTCAGAGATTCTTCCATTTATAGAACATAACCTCAGACTCTCAAAATTCGGGCTGGGGCTCAGGAACTCCACTTTCCTTGGTAACAGTATCTCTCCTAAGGCACACTTAACTCAAAACTGAACACATCTACAAGGCCTCAGAAGTTACTTTTCACTTTCACTACCCATAGCAGCAAACCACCTTGTATTCCCAACACCTAGCAGACTTTAAAAATCTAAATAGGAGGTACATAACCTGTAAGGACAGGAGCAACAGTGAGGCTGACTGACAGGCCAGCCACACATTTACCATAGCCCTCAGGAAATGGATAAAAATACACATGCAAACAGAAAGCAAGTATAAAGAAGGCCCCGGGACCTCAAAGCCCAACCTGGCTGAAAAAAGAACAGAATAAAATACAGATCACAAACCTCAGAGGCAGAAGGGAAAGATGGGACCCTCTGCATATCGACACACGAAAATTTGCTAACACAATGGCAGCTAAATCACAGAGAGAATGCCGCAGATTATCACGCTACTTGTACCAACCCCTGTGATTCTTGTAAAGTTTCCCAGAATTTGGGAAGACGGCCAGTTGGGGCTGGCAACTTTGTGAACGTCCAAGGGAAGCACTAGAAGACTTGGTCGGCTCCTTTAAGACTTTGAAGCAGCGCTCTGACGGCCTGGCCTCCATTATTACGCCATTTGACAACTTTTTTTGGTCACTCTTCTCCAAAGACCCGATTTGCCTTTGTAACTTTTGATTTTAAAGTACCATTATTTTTAAATATTAGTATCTTAAACTACGCAGCATTTTCTCATCTTGTAAATTCTTTTCTAACCCATGCCTATAATAAATGGACCAATGTAAGAAGTGAGGCTAAAAATCAAACTTTTGAGGAAAGTTCAATTGAACTTTTAGTCCTAAGCAGGTAAACAGTACAACAGGAAGAGATATAATCTAGGTATTCACTGTGATACACTAAGTCCCCCCCTCCCCCACACACACTGTAAGAGAATATCGGTCATAGCGTAGATCGAAGCTTCAAAGATATGTACCAAAATATATATAAGACCTAAGCAGATGGTTTTTGTGGCAAAATCCCTTAGGGCTGAAAAGTTTTCCTACTTTTTAGAGATCTCATAGGCAGGAAAGTTTTCTCTCAGCAGCAAACAGTAACAGCTAACAATGGCAAGGAAAAGAATCACTGGCTATAAGGGTGAAAAAATGCCTTTATCAATATAAAAGACAAATTCTCAGCCAAAAATCTTTCTAGGTCACCAGAGAAGAATTTTTATTACAGTGTAAGAAGAGATAAACCCTGGCTAGAACAAAAAATATACTGTAAAAGAGGTGTCTGATGTTCTGAACAGTTTTATCTCCCATTTTAGTGATAGCATAGTTATTACAAAAGTGATAATCAGTTTCCCAGAAGGGTCTAGCAGTTCAAATATATGCTGGAGCATGTCCAGTGAAGCCAATGAATGCATCCCCACCCCAGCATTGTTAAATATCACACAGAAAGCAAACTAGCTAGAAAAAAATGTTGAAGTTGTAAATGTAATTAGTTTAAATAGCACATCCAGGCTATACCTATTTTGTTAAACATCCCCAACAAAAGAGGTACGTAAAAAAACAAGTTTCTATTGTGAATATTTCTGAGTGGAATAAGCAAAGAAAACAAGGGGGTGGGGCCTCACAAAAGGTAGCCACTTCTTCAGTGAAACATTTCTACCCTTCCTTTCAACCACACCTTGGCCAACTTCTTGGCTCAAATTACAATGAGCTAAATAAAAGTCTGTTCTTGAAAAAGGCATCCTTCCTATAGGTGAAGGCTTTTAGTGCAAGGTTTGGAAGCAACAGGAGAAGCAATAAAGACATGACCCTGGGAAATATTATGGATACCTATATTTTCTTCATTTTGAGACCTGGGGAAAACTGAACCTCACTTTCCTTAACAGTAAAAAAAAAGGTCACGTAACTTAAGACTGCTTACAGTAGGATTAACAAAACACCCAGAGATCACTTTAAAGGACTTGAAAGACTACTGAGGTGAAAAAAGGATGGCACTTGCTGATAGTAACCAACTATGTGAATATTAAAACTCACTGGGTACCTACCATGTACCTGGAAGATTAGCATGGCCACGAGACATACTTTGGCCAATGAAATATGATCAGATGTAAAGTGTGTCACTTTTGGGGAGGAGACTTAGTTAAGAGTTAGTGCACAATTACCCATGCTCACTCCCCCTGCTGCAGCCATCCCCACAGCACTCTGACAGGCACAATCCTTCCTGAGTTTTGGAAACTATCCTTACCACAGCATAAATGCACCTATCCTACTCGCAGAGGTCCAGTGCTTAAGACTCTGCACTTCCACTGCAAAGGTCACGGGTTGGACCCCTGGTCAGGGAACTAAGATCCTGTGTAAAAAGATGGACTGAAAAGAATATCAGAATACTGCATTCAATGTTTCACAAACTGCTTTACATGGAGCAAATTAATAATGAGGTTCTTGGGGGGGGGAGGCTGCTCCAGTAACCCCTCCTCCTGGCTGTTCACAGCAAATATTCATATAATAAAAGCTCTAAAAAGTCTTGGAGTAAAGAACTCTATCTTTGTGTAAGTCAGCATTTCCCATACAGCTCTTTTGCCACTCAAGGAAGACACAGTGATGTTAGATTCTGTAAAACATGGTTTGGGCAATGCTACTCTGATGTATTTCTTACTTCATCACAAGTAGCTATACTGGCAAAGCATTGAAAGGTATAAGGTGAGATAACTGTTAAATCTGTGACAGTTTCTCTCCCTGTATGCCAAAAATAGATGAGGAAAATTAAGTGTTTGGCCCTGATCCCAGGTGTGTGCTTTTGCTTCTAAGGCTTAATTATGAGAAGCAAGAAACCAGGAGATCCTGGTTTTAATTGCCTTCTACTACAGATCCGTCTGTGTGTGTCTTGGGGGAAGTCCCAGAATTGGTTTCTTTATAGGTAACTTGAGGCGAGCTTGACTACATCATCTGATCTGAGAGGCTGCAGGGGAACTGGGGGCCAGATCTTCTTCTAGCAATAAAATTTGAAATGTGGTTTTGGTTGCTATCTCATTCACCACCTGTTTCAGCCTGGACCAACCAACAAACAAACAAAGAACTCAATAAACAAAAAATCCCAAAATAAACAAACCAGAACAAACCAAAAAAACCCAAACAACTGTTCAAGGGTAGGGAGAGATTACCTATCTGAGGATAAAGAATAATTTATAAGCCAATACACAAGAGAAGGTAATATATTCAGGATGAAATTTATTTATAGGCTTCAAAGTAGACAAGAAGGGAGAAATAAAAGAAACATCATGAAAAATTACAAAGACCAGGGAAAGGCTTCAGGGTGCTAATTTTGGTACACTAGAAGGTACATTGGCTCTTTGGGGCTTTAAGGAACCCATTTAAAGCACCACAGTGTCAATTTATTTAATGGTAACATTCAGATGTGAAAAAAAAAATGAATGCCTTCTCAAATGTGCCTGTTACCCAAGGGAAACAGTTTATTCCTCTGATAAAATAGAATGAAATTTATGTCCCGGCACCCAAGGTACAACTTCAAGTTAAAACAGGTTAGGATTAACTGCCATAAGTGCAATTTAAAAAAATAATGAACCACTTAGAATTACAAATTTTACGTGTACAAAAGGTTTTTGCTATAAAATGAAACACACACACATTTAAAACCACTTAAAGAATTTTTATTAAAGCTGACACATTCAAAATGTATGACTTCTCAAAAACAAACACTACTCACACTAAGGTCATACCACCCCCAAACCAATTCTTTTTGGTTTTTTACCAAATAGGACAAACAATAGTTTGAGATTCTATTCAAGTATATGATTGAAAATAGGAATGGGATATTTCCAAAACACACATAGGGGGTATCTAGAACAATTGTAAGAATTTACAGCCAACATTAAAATTACCTGGCAAGCTCTGAACAGGAAAAATACTTTCAGCTAAATCGTAAAACAGCACAGCGGTTGTAGCATTAAGCAACTGAGTCAGTGGAACACAAGCAGATTAGTCATGACCAGTACTGGATAATTAAATGTTCACGAAGACTCAATTCTCCTGATTGCAATGCATTTCACTCTACTTCAAGTTATTATTAAAGGCATGTGTGTATGCAAATGTGTTAATGCATTTGAGTCCATTCTTACTCTACTTTGTGAACTCAGATATGATATAAAACTTTCTAAATATTGACAATCAGAAAATAATCAAAGCATTAGTTAAGGGTAGAAAAATGACAGAAACTGAAAGAATGGAGACGACTCTCAAAGGCTGGAAGTTAAAGTGCACCTGCATTTTTCAGCATTATTAATGAGGACCCATTATGGTGGACTGATATTATGGATGGGCGCGAATAATCTGAGTATTCCAAGATATTCTGCTTACATCCCTGTTTGGTTCTGAGCCACTTGCTATAGTCTCTGTCCAAGGCCAAAAGTTAGCAGGTACATCTACTCCCTGGAAGGAAGACCTAAGCTTTTAAAAATTAAAAAAAAAAAAGTGAGGAATAAAGGAAATGAAAAGGGGAGAAGTTCAAATGCGTCAAACCCAAAGAAAATTAGCTGTGGTGAGAACATTCTGCTATAAGACTGCATGCGGCTTCCTCATCATTCTCAATACAACTCTCAAAAGACACCTCCAAAGAAGAGCTTTTAAGCAACACATATATTGTAGAAGGAAGAAATTTCTTTAAATGTCACATTAGTCATTTAGACCTCAGCTTGGATGCTAAAAAATGATGGTAAGAGGAAAAGGTGGGATTCTCCTAATAGTTGCAAGCCTTTCTTAGAAGGCAATGTACCAGAATGATGTTGGACATAGATTTTATGGATTTAGAATCCAATTCAGTCCAGTGTGCCTTTGAGCTTCACTACAATTTTTCATCATGTTGAGCAACAATGTGACAAGGTATCAAAGAATGTGATATTCATTGCAAATAAGGGGTGGTTCATTCGTGCATTTTAAAGATAAAATTCTTCTCAGATGGCTAGACTTTAAAACAGAAAATATGGAAAATAAAAAGTGTTGATGAGGATGTAAAGAAAATGGAATCCTCATACTGGTAGGAATGTAAAACAGTTCAGCTTTGGCAGAAAACATTTTGGTGGTTTACCAGAAAGCTAGGCAAATAATTACTCTATGAGCCAGCAATTTTATTCATACTTACACACCCCACAGAACTAGAAATCAGTGTTCAAACAAAAACTTGTGCATTAATGTTCATAGCAGCATTATTTACATAGCCAAAAGGAGGAAAGAACCCAAATGTCCAACAACCGATAAATGGGTAAACAAAATGGAATACTGTAGAATGTTATTCAGCCATAAAAAGGAATGAAGTACTGATACATACCACAACATGGGTGAATCTGAAAACATTATATTAAATGAGAAGCTAGACACAAAAGGTCACATATTGTAGGATTTCATTTATATGAAATATTCAGAATAGGTAAATCTATTAAAATAAAAAGGAGATTGGTGGTTGCCAGGAGCTGCGGAGGGGGTGGAGATGAGGAGTAACTACTTAACAGGTATGGAGCTTCCTTTTGGAGTGATGAAAATGTTATGGACCACGACAGAGTTGATGGTTTCACAACATGTGAACGTACTAAATGCCACTGAATCATTCACTTTAACACGGTTAATTTTGTTATGCAAACTTCACCTCAAAAAAAAAAGTTATCACACTTGCCTTATAGCAGGTCACAAGGCTTAATATGATATTTATTAAGTCTCTACTATGTGCAAGACACTGGAGATATAGAGTGATGAACAAATAGAAACATTCCTTGCCTTCGTGGAGCTTACAGTGTAGTGAGGGAGACAAGACATTAATCAAATACTTATACAAGTCAGCTAAGTGCCAAGAATGATGGCTGTGTAGTATTCTGAGAGCTGACCTAGCCATGACCACACAACAAGCACAAGCCTGATCATATTGCCCCTCTAGTCCCTGCTTTAATAAGTTTCTCACTGACATTACAACTGAAAACTAACATTCTTCCTCTGACTCGCAAGGTCTTGCACAGAGTCAGGTCTCTTCCTCCCACTTCTCCAACCTCTCCCCAAGCCTCTCCTCCTTTCTTACTCTGTTACGGCCCATAGGTCTTCTTTCCATCCCAGGTGAGCTCCAGGTGCCTTCCTGCCCCGGGGCTTCTACTCCATTGCTTCCCTGCACTAGAATACTCTTCCCTCTCCTCTTTACCTTCTGGTAATCACCCTTCAGATCTCTCAACTGTCACTTCCTCACTAAAGCCTTCCTGATGGCTGGCAACTCAAATCAAGAGAGACCAATAACCCGTTCTCTGAAATCTGTGTCTGCTACAGGGAATTTACAATAAGCAAAGCAAAGCAAGAAGAAAATTTTGATTCAACTTTTCGAAAAGCCATTAACTCCGAGTCTCCCGAAAACTCCTCAAACATTCTTGTCAACATTTATCCAAAGAAATCCTTTATGAGTTTCTTGACTTTGTAGAAAGTGCATTTTTTAACCTTCTGATTAGTTGCAGTAAAAACAAGGCAGTTATTGTGACAATAACAGTCTTGTAGAGTCTACTGACACTTTAACTCGTTAAATGTAATTTAATGTGGCTGGTTACTGTGATGCCTTGTTAATTGATTTATATACACTTCAGACCATTTTATCCTGAGCATCATTCAGATTAATCATTTCCAGTTGATTAAATAGTTGATTAAAAAATAGTGGTTATGGTCATGTCTATTAAATAAAAAAAGTCAGGCATCAGTCCAGGAATATAATTCTCAATGTAATATTGTTTCTGTGAAGAAAATCAGATTAGATTTATACTACTTTGACTTCCATGAACATAACCTGCCATAGTGTACAAGTTGAAAAGGTTTTCAGGAAGGCCCATCACCCAGCTAGCGTGCACTATGGAAAGAGACTAGGACCGAGGCAAACACAATTCAAATCAGCCAGCCATGCACTGTTCTCTTTTCAAGTCTATCTCATTTAACAGTCATAAACTGGGGCAAGGCATTTTTTGCAGCACTGATTTCTCTGCAAGCAGAGCAGAGAAATATCACTGACCTATAGAAAGTTCCACACAAAAAAGACTCTGCTAGGGAATTCCCTGGCTGCCCAGTGGTTAGAACTCAGTGCTTTCACTGCTGTGGACCTGGGTTCAACCCCTGGTCGGGGAACTAAGATTCCACAAGCCGTGCAGTGTGGCCAAAAAAAAAAAAAAAGACTCTGCTAAACCTGTCAAAGGACATTTAAACAATACAACATTATCCCTGTGCTTTCTGAAAGTGAAAATAAATTGCATTTTTAAAATAACATCTCAATGATTAACAGATATTATTTGGACACATATTTGACATAATTAGTAATGACGCTTACACAAAGCATTTACTAACAAATGAGTAAAACAATAGCATGTAATCAGCATCACTATTTCTTGGATCATAGCTTACAGTCTTAAAGAGCACTATTGGGAAATCAACACAAAATTGAGATACCCCACTCCAAGTGGAAAATGAGACTCATTTTTTCTTCCCTGGTAGTTTTCACCTACACCGCTAAATGTTTATAAGTTCAAAATGCCAGCCCACGACTTATGTCTAATCCCTACTAAGATCAAGTAGTTGTTTGGTCACAGCAAACGCCTCCTGCTCAGAGGGACCCTCCCAAAGGGTGGGGTGTGGTTAGGGAAGGAGGGCTGTAGGTTGAAATGGCTGTCTTACAAATGGGTTGGGGAAGAAAACTATTTGTTCAAATGCAACTCCAAATTAGAAGAATTAAACTCAACGTTCAAGAGCAGCACAGTTGTAAGGAAAAATCTCTCCTTTCATCAATATTCAAAAAACATGCAAGAGAATTTTCTCCCTTCAGTTTTTGTTATTCCTACGCTGAGACTACAGTAGAGCTTTTGTAGAAAAACAACTCAAATACATAACAAGTGGTATATTTCAATCACAAAAATTGCCACTTACTAAAATTTTTAGCCTCCCTGATAGTGGAATAGGCAAAAAAAAGTTAAATGAGGTTTAAAAATATTTTATACACAGACCATTTTGCAATGGAGCTGACAAATAATGGAACCTAGTAAGATGATTTTTTTTTTTTAAAATGCTGCTTTCCCTAGGGAATATCCTTCTTTCTTCCTAGTTCCCCTAGCTATGTTCCTGGGACTGGGAAATCTCAGGTTATAACTCAAAGAAGAGGAGTCCATGGCTCACCAGCCCCCCCACATACCTTGCCTTGTCCAGGGTGCCTGAGCAGGTTTTAAGTTCCATATCCTCTACCTGCCCTCCAATGTTACCAATCTTGCCCTTGCCACCGTGCCAGCCAACAACTCTTCCCGCCTTCTTTCACTCTTTCACCTTTTGCCATTGTGGGAGGCCATCAGTTGGCAAGCAGGGGCAGACTGAAGTAAAGCCCGATCACTTAGCTCCTTTTTCCTGTACTCCACCTCTCACTGACCTCTGCACCCCAGATCAAGATACAATCTTGTGGGGTTGACAGAAAGAACACAAGTAGGACATAAGTGAAGGAAGACAGAAATACATTTGCAGCACTCTGCTAAGTAAACAGAAGGAGGAAAGAAGGATAGGGGTTGCTGAAATGCAGAGGCCGACGAGGGCCGGGTAGTGTCTAGGAAGAGTTCCAGATTAACGCACGTCCAAGCCTTGGGTAATCTTGGTCTCTTCTAGTCCAGAATATGACCCAAGTCATTAAAAAAGCTACTGTCTATGTTGCATGTGCCATGCTCCAAAGCTAGAATTTGGATACAATGAGAAAAGAGAATTTTATTTTCAGTTATACACTGTGCTTGGTTTCAGGGCTTCTCTAACGCAGCCTGACCTTGTCTACCCATTCTAACTACATTTTCTACTACTAGTCCCCCGCAAGAAGGCTCTGCGCTCAACACACTGGTCTCCCTCCTCATTTTCTAAGTATCCCAGCTTATTCCCAACTGCTATTCTCCTGAATTAGAATTATCTGCATAAATCTCCTTGAAAGCAAACTTAAGGTCAACTATGCTACATTCAGCAACCTAATCTAAGAGACCCTGTAACATATGAAGGGCTGTAGATACATAAAATTGACAAACCTTTACCAATTGACTTTCCCCCTCAAGGTGATTAGCCAGTGATTCTTGGAGCTCTGTGTCTCAATCACTTAATATATACATTTGGAACTTGCTTCCTCAATAAAGATAAGCGGGCTTCCCTGGTGGCGCAGTGGTTAAGAATCTGCCTGCCAATGCAGGGGACACAGGTTCGATCCCTGGGCCGGAAAGATCCCACATGCCACAGAGCTACTAAGTCCGTGTGGCACAACTACTGAGCCTGTGCTCTAGAGCCCGAGAGCCACAACTACTGAAGCCTGTGCACCTAGAGCCCGTGCTCTGCAACAAGAGAAGTCACCGCAATGAGAAACCCGTGCACGGCAACGAAGGGTAGGCCACGCTCGCCACAACTAGAGAAAGACCATGCGCAGCAATGAAGACCCGATGCAGCCAAAATTTAAATAAATAATAAAAAAGTTGATTCCTTTAAAAAAAAAAGATAAGCAACACCTAAATGTATGTTATAAACAGATGAAGAATTCTGTAGATGGACAGATGGAAGGATGGATGGATGTAGTGACAGAAGGGTTATGGACAAACAGACATGGCACACTCATCTGGTTAAACCAGCGTGGCTCCAAAATCATTTACAGCCATTTGAGATCACCCAGGATCATTAAGTGATGAACTGAGATGAGAATATAGTTTGATCAAGGCTAGTATCTCAAAGTTTAACTGTATTATAAATATCTTCTAATGGGTATATTTTTGAAGCTCAAAAATCAGAGGCACTCTGACATGTGCCATTCGAATGGCCTTCCTTCAGAGAGCCTGGCAATTACCAGGTTGTTTCAAAGCGGTCATACTAGAGATGAGGAGGAGGAGCTTATTGGCTGAGTGCATGGGTTCTAGAACCAGATGTCTGGGTTCAAATCCTGGTTCTACCACTTACCACACCTAAGTGACCGTGGCCAATTTCCTTAACCACATTATGTCTCAGTTTCCCTGTCTGTATAAATCAGGATGGTGATGATGACTTACAAGGCAGCTGTGAGGCAGTACCTTCATACAGTAAGTACTCAGAAAATGTTAGTTGCTTTCATATAGCACAGCGAAATAGCAAATTCCTTTGCTGCCACTAACTAGTTGCTTCCAACACAGATTAAAAAAAATTGTGTAAAAAAATGTAACCCTAATACAAATAATTGAAATACATCTGTAGGGTTATTACACTTGAAATGCAGTGGCACAAATGAAATCGACACCAACATTTTCTTAACTAGAATAAAAACAGAAAGATACAATCTTCGTAAAATGAAAAAGAGAGGAAGGAAGCAGGCTTGCAAAATCCCAATGATCATGAGTATTTCTTTAAATGAACTACACCACATTGACCAGATACTATTTAATTAATTAGCACGTTATGACAGAACAGTTTATTGTGACTTTACTCAGGACTTCAATATAGTTCATTCAAAATGCTTGCAAAAAAGGATCTAAAGCCAGCTTCAGATGGCTCCTCAAAGGTTATGGCGCACTCATTTGATTAAACCGCCCTGACTCAGCTTAACGGTTGCAATTCGGGGAGTATCAGCAAGTGGAGGGCTATCTATGGGTTAGGCACTAGGTTGGAGGCAGAAATGACTAGCATGTGAAGTCACATGTACACAACTAAGACAAGGCACAGGCTCAGCTCTGCAACACCTGCAATGTCCGGGAGGCTGGGCGCCTGGAGAGAGGGGTAAGCGTGCACACAGGCAGGCAGCACCCTGACTAAAGAGGACAAGAAGGTGGGTCAGAGCAGTGAGTGGTTCTGGACAAAGACAGTCATAGGTTTAGATCTGGAAACAGCTGGTGTCTACCTTCTACCGCTGTTTCCAAATCAAATTAAACAGTATGTGCATAGGGGCTTGGGTATTTGTGAAATCCTCTAAACCAAAGGATCACCCTTTTTTTTTGATTGAAACAAGTATTTAAAGAGCCTTGAATGAGCTAGGCCCAGTGATAAGCATCGTTCCTGTGCTAAACTCAATGGCTTATTCCACGAGAAAGCCAACTCTGAGGCTCAGTTCCCCCTCTCCACGTCTCCGTTTTCCCATTCATAAAATGTGGCTCCCAGCTGGTGTCCCAGCAGCAGTGGCCCCTTGTTCGACTTTAGTGACCAGGGGGCAGTGTGGGACAGAATGCAATCAGAAACCCCTCTAGAGCCTCTCCTTTTAAGAGGTTTAGAAAAATCACCATAAATGGTTCTGCTTTTTCATTAATGAGTTTCTTAATGTTAAATGTTTAAAGCAATTTCTTTGTAATATCAGGACAGGTCAGGGGTTTCTGAGAGAAAAGTGTGAGGGTATGAATGTAAGGGGAGGGAAGCCGGGAGGCGGTGGTGTACTGAATATAGTTCACATACTCAGGTGAGCAGAGAAAATCAGAGACCTTGATGGGCCTAATGCTAAGTGCAAACTACAACTAGAGTTTCTAAACAAGGGAGAGCACTCAATCAGGTTTACAGGTAAAATACTCTAAAAGACATTTCAATATTGTAGCCACCTTTTATGAACTACTGCCTCTACCCATAATTCCCTCTATTTAAGGTCCAAGGCAATCTTTTCCAACTAACTGTTCTTAGCAAGAGAACACTGATTAATTCTCTACTTTTCTAAGTTTTCATCATCATTACAACTAAAATCTTTAAAAACCTTTGGAATCACTGTTAAAACATGCTTATGCTTGCCATATATTGTCCCATTCGTTTTTGATATGTTTGAGTGGATTTGCTTTGGGAATAATTAAAGTTTAAGAAAGAAACTCCCTTGGCAAAAGGAAAGCTGTAGAACACTCAAGAGTGCTCAGACTGTTGTGTGAGAATCTCTATCATGTAAAGTTCATTATAAATCTTCTGATTTTAATGTGATCCTCTAAAAGAAAAAGTGTGCTTATACATTTATATTTAAAGTTTGCTTATACATGTATACTTACATTGCTTGACCCTAAGAAATAGTAACTCTTGCAAGAACACAAGTAACCTCTAGCTGTTAACTGGAATACAACAAACTGGAGTCAGATTTGCTAAGGGTTTCGATTTTACTAATGTCCATTGTTTCCAACATAGTGAACACTTGATTTCCTTCTTAAATAATCCACTCCCCTCCAAAAAAAAAACTTCCTAACAGCTAAACTGTAAGATTTTGTGGTGTCAGTGGCTATAAATCTCAGTAATAATCACCTCTGGACTCGGTTTAGTAGATTGCAGTCTATCTGATAATCAGGGTGTAAATATTTAAGTAAGGTTGGGTTGAGCAATAGTCTGCAGCCTAATGCAATCCACCATGTCACACCTACGGTTTACTTTTGCCATCTTTTTTCGTTTTGTTATAAATAAGTAGATACATTTATTTAAATGAATAAAAACCCAGCCACTCAGTTACTATAGTGCAAGCAAGATTTGGGCTCTGATGGTGACCATAAAATATTATGAAGAAATTCCTTTATTCATTCCTTGGAATAAACATTTAAAATGTTTAAAAGAGTAACTATGTGAGGTGATGGAAGTGTTAACTAACTTTAATGTGATAATCATTTCTCAAGGTATACATGTCAAATCATTATGTTGTACACCTTCAACTTACACAATGTTGTTAATTAATCTCAATATACCTGAAAAAAACACAAAATAGAAAAAACCAAATAAGCATATTATAACTAAGGATTTTAGCTACACTTCTAATACAGCATGTTCATTGTTACAGTTTCTATTTTGCATGAAGTAGACTCACATTAGTTAAAATAAACTTCAGGGTTTGGGGTAGGAAGCACATAATCTAGAACTCTAGTCAGGCTCAAACCCAGACAGCATCTGCAGAGGGAAAGAATTGGTGAAAGCAATTTCCTGTGACACTCTGAACTATTCCCATGGCATTTCTGGCAGATTTTTACAAAAAAGAAAAAGGGGGGGGGGACCCAAAATCTTATTACTTCAACCCATGACTCTCATTCAACTCCCCATCCTCATCCTTATGCTGTTCTGTGCTTCTTTCTTCCACGCCACATCCATGCCACTGTTCCCCTTCTCTCCCTCGCTCCTAACTCAATGATTAAACTGTGCCCTGTAGAATCTGCCATCCTTGTTAACCAAACCCTCTACATCCTTAACATCAGAAAACCTTCCCTATAAATACCTGCCTTCCCTAAGACTTAGCTCTCTTCTGAAGACTCACCCCCAGACAGTTAGGGGTCAGTCTCCTCTTGCCGCCCCATTGCTTGTGCAATCCCTTAATCCAACCTCACGAAAAGCCCCTCCTCCTTTTGGGCTCATATGATCTGGAGATACATGCTTTTACTCCTCATCATCATGGACATCATGTCTCCTGGACATTTCCCTTTATTCATTTGGGTCACTGGAGGCCTTTCCATCCCATCTCCTGCTATCATCCTGTGAAATTTTAATGTCTATGTGGACAACAACTCCATACTCCTGTTTCACAGTTCTTGGACACTGCTATCTCAAGTGACCTTTACTACTAGCCTTCATCGTCTCTTACCAAACAGCTCTTCGGTCACTTATTGACATCGACACAAGACTTTGAAATTCAGTTTTCAGTCCTGTTCCCTATGCTACCTCTTGCCAATGCAACTGGAAATACCATCATCCACACGGACAGCTCATCCAGAAACCTAGATTGTCAACTCAAAGGATCTTTACCTTTGCTCAACTTTAGCCAACTACTCCATGGCGACAGACTAGGATTTATCAACTACTGCTTCATCTCTGACACCTCAAAGAACAAAAGTGCTCCTTCAGTCTTTCAGTTCTTTCACTCCCACTACAATAGCTCTTTAAAACCTCTAGTCTCTTGATCCCACCTCAATTTCTCAAATTCCTTATCTTCACTTTTCCTATAAAGTGTTGACTCATGGAAACTTTTCTCTCACCAGCTCCCCCATTTTCTTCCCAAACAGGCTTTCTGCCACAATTAACTGACAAAGCTTTAATTCCAGGACCAGTCTCAGAAACTCCATCTTCATTCCTGCCTGAGCAAAGCTAAGAACGATTTTGCTAAAATCACACTAATGTGAAGTTCCTGCCATTACAAATTCCTCAGTGCCACTCCACAAACCTTTGACTTGTCCTCGTTTGTTGCACTCTCCACTTACCCTAAATGCCTGTCCTGTTTCAAAGCTTCATGACTCTCCTCAAGTTCCCTACCACACTCGTTTCTCTATGCAGGTGACCTTGCTCCTACATCCCTTAGGAAATCAGGATCCTCTGCTGGACCTGTTGTATGTGAGCATCACGTCTCGCCCTCCAGTTTCAGAAGAGTGAATTTCTTTTCCTGTTTCGGACTGATAAAGAGCCTCCACCTATGTTCCTATCTCTATCTTCCCATCTTTTTGCACCAATAATTATTCCATCTCCCTTATACTACAAACCACTTCATCTCCACTCTCTATCTCCCCAGGGTTTCTTAGCTTTAATGTTTAGTTTAAGTCCTTATTTTCCTAAACACACACACTTCTCTTGACAATGGATGCTCTTCCAGCCTTTTCTCTCCTTCCCTATATAGCCCCAGTATCAAGCAAAGCTCTTTGAGGGCAGGGATTTGGGTGTTTTTTGTTTGTTTTGTTTTGTTTCCTGGTACACCACTAACCAGGGACTGGCATATAGTAGCAGCTCAATAATTAGCTGCTGAAAAATGAGTAGCCTCCTCAAAAGAATACAGTCACTATGTCTACTTCCTCACCTCCTCTTTACTTTCAGTCCTCTCTCTGTAAGCTGGTTCCTGTTACTCCCACAGCTCTAACCTGCCAGATCAAATGGACAGTTTCTTACTTAACCTCTCACTAGTACAAACCATCTCACTAGTATTAATCTTCTCACCCTTGAACACTGTTTGCTCCTCTGCTTCCATGACATTATACCTCCTCTTACCTCTCTGGATACACCTTCTGAGTTTCCTTTGCCAAATTTGCTTGTCCTGGCCCCGTACTAAATTACTAGATGCTGGTATCTCCCTAGATTCAGCTCTCTGTCCTTCACTGCTCTCCCTGGCATGCTCTCCCTGGGTAACCTAATCCATATGCATGGCTTTAATTACCATTTATATGATGACTCCAAAAAGGTATATATCTCTGGCCCCAGACTTTTCTTCTGAGACCTACACACAATAGGAAAACAATAACATTGAGGTCTTGTGTTCCAAAGCACAATTTTAAGCTCTTTACATTTTAAGCTCATTTTGTGCTCACAACCAGCCCATTAGGAAGGTACTATTATTACCATCATGTACAGATGAGAAAGGAAAACAACTTACTCCAGGCCACAAGCCAGCTAGTAAGTGGTAGAGCTTCTTAATAGTGATATGAGTACCTTTCTTTTTTTTTTAATAACAGCTTTATTTCTATATAATCCACATACTATAGAGTTCACTCATTTAATAATACGATAGTTCTTACTATGTTCATGGTATTGTGCAAACACCACCACAATCTAGTTTTAGAACATTTTCATCACCCCAAAAAGAAATGTGGTACCCACTAGCGGTCATTGATATGAGCACTTTTAAACTTTGATTTTAGGAGCTGAAACTTTAAGATAATTACATTTTTAAAGGAGGTAATTATAATGTGTGGAGCCAGTTAAGACAAAATGGTTTCTTTTTTTAAGTGTACATATATTATTTTTTACAATACAAAAGATTCTTTCTTTATGTGTTTAAAAAAGGAATTTTCTACCAGGATTGGATTTACCCATATGCTACAAGAAATTCAAAGAAGAAAGAGCTAAATATTCCTACAAGCAGACAAATATTGCAGCCTTACTGTGTTACCAGAAGGAAGACACAGTAAATCCTCATAGGAAGAACAGGAAAAAGGAGAATATCTTTAGGAGACTGAACAAAGAATGACCTCTTTTTACCTACACGACTTTACATATAATACCTATGTGTTCAATAATATGAAAAATGAAACCAATTGTATGAAGCCAGAAGAATATATAAATGGCAATTATCCATAGAATATATGGCACAAATGAAAAGAAACTGCTTAATAGAAGAAAATGTAGAAGGCTTTTTCAAAACAGCAGAGTTCATTAGATTTTTAATGACTATAATTAGAGAAAGTATTTCCATGCTGCTCCAGGTGGAGTGATGCAGAGAGTAAAATTGCACCACGGATGCCAGCTCTTCTTGTCCAATAACTGCAAAGCACTAATGAGTTATTTCCAATCTAATTTACCGTTTGAGGACTTGGGATAGACCAGGAAAGAAAAAGAAATAAAATAGATTTATAGGTTATAAGGGATAGGAGAAAAGAACCACCACTGAAGAAAAGCATCAGTATCCAATTTTATGAAACAGAAGTCTTTCAGATGTCTTGTTTCAAGCTCCTCCCTCTCATATCTACTAGGTTCGAAATGTGTTACTTCAAAATATGTCAGATGCAGATTCCACAGCTCCTAATAACCTTGAAACTGTCACTGGTGTGAAAGGACAGCTCTTTATTTCCATCTGGGATAAAAGTATGAAGAGAGTGAACTCATCTCTTGGAGCTACACAGACTCTTTGTTCAAGTCATACATCATTTATTGAGCACCTACTATGCCCCAAACTCTATCTCGGGTGCTGGTAAGCAGAGAGGAAAAAAGATGTAATCCCTTGCTTCACAGTTCAATAGGAGGGAGGCATCATCTAATGAGGCAGAATATGAGACCATGATAAGTAGTACAGCCCGGATTTAACAAGATTGTTCTGTTTTTAGACCAAGTATTTCAAACTTTTATTCTAGAAGACATGGTGAGTTCAGCTGCAAAAACCATGTGAGTCATGGGAGGGAGAAAGAGAATAGTTCCAAAGGAAGTGGAAAGGGGGGAAAGGGTAGATCTGAGAAGCATGAAGGTATTCTTTCACTCACTAATTCATTCATTCCGCAAATATTTTAAATTTAGTACCTACTACATCAGGCTCAGAAGATATACAGAAGAATAAGATTCTGCCCCATCTCCCAAAGAGGCCTCAGTTTAGTGAGCACAGTAAATGAACATGGATACTGCACGCTGACAGGTGGAGATGAGAATAATGATTTTAATGGTTATTATCTATTCAAGACTGACCAGGTGTCTTTCAAACCATTTCATATGTATTAACTCATTTACTCCTAATAACAACCCGATCAAGTAAGTAGCTATTAGTTTCCCCATTTTATAGATGAGGAAACTAAACCACAAAGAGACTGTATGACTTACTCTGGGTCAGGTGGCTAGAGAGGAACAGAGCCAAGATTTGCATGTTGACAGACTGACTTTCAAGCCTACATTCTTAACCTTGATACTACACTATCTTAAATGTATAAATCAAGATTATGTAATCCTGGATAATAATCCTTACAGCAAAGCTATGAAGTAGGTTTTATCATCCCCACTTTAGAGAGGAGGAACTTGAAGGACAGAGAGGATAACTAAATCACTCAAAGTCTTCCAGCTAAGTAGCAGAGACAGAATACAAATACACATCGCCCATAAACCTCTTTATATATTAGAAACGTTAGCTCTAACTCCACTGGAAAAGTAAACCACTATGTATACAGTTCTTCCAGAGTAGCAGTAGCACAGTGAAAAATACTCGAGTTTTTAAAATGCCTTTAGGCGCATGATACCTTGGGGAGCAGCTTCTGCCATCTGTGTCTAAATTAAACAGTTACCACAGAAAATAATAATTCTTGAGGACTAGCAATATGTGCTGTACTTTGATTTGTTTTGATAAGAATAGAACCCCCCACCCCCACCCCACCCCACGGAGAAGATGAACAGGACATAGGACTGACATTACAGTTTCGTTGGTAGTACAGTCGGGTCTGCTGTAATTACACTGTGTGCTGCACAGAGAACTGGTCAGGGAGAAAAATTCTATGTTACTTGTGAGCTTTAATTTCAAAATGATTTTATCTATTAAGTCTACTACTTAGGAAAACATATTTGTTTGCATCATTCCCGAGAAGCATATAAAATAGCATTCATCAGGGCCACACAGCAGCCTGAGTCATTTGCAATTACTAAGATGCTTTATTCAAATGTAAACAACTGATGTCACATACAAATACTGCTTCTGAGTTAGAGGAGAAACTAGAAAAATTTTATTAACGGAAAATGCAACATTTCCAAAAATTCTGAAGCCTTAAGGAAAAAAAAAATTCCCCAAAGTGTTTTTTTAGAAAAAATATTAGCAAAAAAGATATCTTAGAATAACTGAAGCATATGTAATCATGTTAAGGATTCTTTACATACCTAAATTAATTTTCTAGTTTATGTTACATAAAATGAATAACAGTGCATGTGTAATATAAACATTAAAGTATAGTTTTACAGCTATTACTTTTAATTTGCTTTTTGAATATACTTTCCAGTATACTTTTAGGACTTCTTACCAATGAAGCTACAAGTTTCTTAACTTTGAGAAATCCAAGATTGTTTTAACTCTATGCCAACTTTTGAAAAGTAGCCCAAACTTGCCAAAAGAACAAATTATCAACATTTGAGATAAACAATAACGGTATGATTTCTTATCCAAGTGTGTAACTGATGCAGACAGTGGGGCTCAAGAAGATCTCAGATCAAAACCCTGGCTCTGCCAGTTACTAGCAAGGTATGTCATATTTGGCAAATTACTTAAGCACTATATGCCTCAGTATCCCTCTATGTAAATTGGAGCCATACTATATTCCTATAAGGATTAAACAAAATAACATATATATAGCGCCTAACCCGTAGTTGGCACTTGGTAAGTGTTAATTTCCATCACCACCACCCACACCTCCATTTTCTGAAAAGAGTAAGGAACAAATATTAAATACTACTTTTGCCAGATGGAGCTTAGTACACATACAGTTTTACTTTCCAAGACACAAAAATGAGTAGTTTTCTGCTTTTCTGCATCAGATTTTGGGAAAGTGACTAAGATGCCTACCCTGACTAGATGTCAGTCTTTACAAGCCTGGACCAATTTCCTTCCAGGCTGCAAAAGATGGAGGGCTCTGAGGCTGATGAAAATGAAGCAAGGAGGTAAAAAGGGTCTCAACTGCGACAGATCTACTAGCCCAAGTCCAGCCTGCAATTCTATGATAGTAACAATATTCCTCAAAAACTGAAGTGTGAATGGCCTTCCTGCTTTAATAAAGGTCAAAGTTCAAATGTTCCCATTATTGTCTAAAATGTTCATGGTTTTCCTTTCGATATTCACTTATCTAATCTAATCACATATCTAATCTAAGCAAGCTGCTATAATGATTATTAAAAAATCCAAAACACTAATATAAAGACAAAATAATAGTGTTGAAAATTCTGTTTTAATTCCATTCAAACATTTATTTCACAAAGAATTATTTGATACTTTCGAGCAATAAAAGACTAGGCTCTTGAAATGCAGAGATAAACATACTAGGTATCTCTAAGGCCATTTCCCAAGAGAGAAATAATAACAGCTAATCCTTACTGAACATTTACTAATTACCAGGCACTCTTGTAATATGTTGTATAGACCTACTTTTTTAATCTACATAACAATTCTGTGCAGTATATGACTTTTAGCCCCATTTAACAGAAAAGGAGACTCAGGCACAGAGAATTATGTAACCTGTCCTTGGTCACACAGATAAAAAGTCATGGGTAGGATCCAAACGAAGTCAGGCATTTTGGCTCCAGACATAACTCATAACATACTCTCTGAGGAAAACATTCTTTTAGTCATTCAACAAGTATTCACTGGGTGCCTACTATGTACGTGGTACTGTTTTAGGAAGTGAGAATACAACAGTTAACCAACAGACAAAAATTCCTTCCTTTGTGGAGTTTATATTCTAGTGGGAGAAGACAGAGACCACAAACAAGGTAAGTAAAATATACAGTATGATAGATAGTAATAAGTGCTAAGGACAGTGGTATCAAGGGAGGAAGATAAGAACTGTTTGGGGAGATTGTGATTTTAGATAGAACTGTGAAGAAAGGGCTCCCTGAGAAGGAGACTTCATGACTAAAGGAGGGGCTCATCCTACCCTGCTCACACACAGACACGGAGAAACTACAGATTGCCCCCATGGCTGTAGTCTCTAAAAACTCACAATCCGGTAGAGAAGATAGGCACTCAAATAGATCATTATAATCCAGTGTGGTGAATGTAACATCAGAAGAGTTACAGGCAAGAGGGGGCAAAGAGGGTATCTAACTCAAACCCAGTTAGGGGTTAACCAAGCCTTCTTGGGTTTAATGCCTGAAGCAAGTCTTACAAAAATGAGGCAATAGATAGACTAAGAAACAAGAGGGAAGATCCAGCAGAGGAGCCAGCATGTGCAAAGGCAGGAGATGGCAAGGAGTGACTGAGTGACGATCTACAAGGAGTTCCCCTATCACTGAAGGAAAATGTTTAAGGGGAAGGATGGCCAGAAGGAGAGGCAAGGCTGGACAGGGACCAAGCACCCTGAGGCGCACGTGACCACATGCACCTAGGCAGGAACTTCTGAGGGCCTGAACCATAGATAGTTTCTGCCATGAGAATGGAAAAGAGTAGATGGAATTGTCAGAGGAAAAAACTAACAGGACTTGGAGGTCCATTGCATGGATGACAGTAAATGGGGACATCAACCACTCAGACGGGGCACACAGAAGAATCAGATTTATGACTGGAATGAGCTGTTTGGGACACACTAGTGCTCCTGAGGTGCCTGTGGGAAACGCAAGTGGCCCTCTTCAGCAGGCAGCCCCAAATACAGGTCAGGGGAGAGGACTGGTCTGGAGAAGAGATTTGTTCTTCATCTGCCTAAATTCAACACAGAGGGCATGACAATGGATGAGACCACCCCACAGAAAGATAAAACAACAAGCACCTACTGTAGAGCACAGGGAACTATGTTCAATATCTTGTAATAACCTATAATGGAAAAGAATCTGAAAAAGAATATATATGTATATATATCTGACTTAATCCCTTTGTTGTACACCAGAAATTAACACATATAAAATCAACTGTATTTCAATTAGTAAAAAAACCCATCCTTTGACCATTTTTCGGTTGGGCTATTTGTCTTTTTATTGTTGAGTACGCACTGTTTTGGAGTCCCCACTCATGCTTACTACCTGTGAGACCTTGGATAAGTCATTTAACCTTTCTCTATTCAGTTACCTCATCCATATATTGGGAACAACAGTACCTACCCCACAGTGCTGTGAGGATTAAATAAGATAGTGTTGTTGATCATTAAATGGTAGCTGTTATTGTTTAAAATAATATTTACACACGTTTTTAGATATGTGTTCAAATGTGTGATGATGGTTTTCATTCTTACTGTTTCAAAAGGTTTTTTTACATTGGCTTTATTTTTAAATTATGAAATTTCAAAATAGAAAAACTTTCAATAATATCATTACTCCAATTTTTATTTTAAAAATACCTTGTGTGATTTTATAAACAAGAGTAAATAAAAATACAGAAGGATGTTTGTTAACAACATTGTTTAAAATCGTAAGAAAAAAAAATTAACTAAATAATCCAAATATCCATCAGGAGGGGACTGTTTAAATTAACCATGAAATATCTAAACAATGGACTATTGGGCAACTGTTAAAATATATGAGTAGCTCAATATGTACCAATATGAAATTATCTCTAATGTACACTGAGTAAAAAAGCAAATTAAAGAATATTATATATTATATGAGTCCAACTGCATATATAAAAAGACATATGCATGAGCATAAACATATGAGCATGTGTACATGCACAAGTGCGTATATGCTTCAACAGATGTAAAAACAATCTGAACACCCAGATGAGGAATTTAACAGTGGTTATCTCTGGGGAATAGGGCTGCAAATGAAGCGGGGATGGAAACTTTTTTATACCTCCTATAGTTTAAAACAAGTTTTAAACACATATAATACTTTTCAATTAAAAAAAATCCTGATAACTGTCAATCAAGTTTTTCTCAGTCATATCCATCCTAGTTGCATAAAATGTAAATGAAAGAGAGAGAGAACCAGAATTAAAATAAATCGCTCCTATAGATTTTAGGACTAGATAGAAATGCATCTGAATTTTAAGTTATTATAAAGCACACTTCAGTCCCTATTTGGCTGACACAACTTGAGTATTTTAATAAGACAAGGAATTAAAATACAGGAGTGCTACCTTTATACAGCGAAAAAACCTATTTCAGCCATAGTAATGTTCAGAACAGCAGCATCTGAAAGAGTCCACATCAAGCTTGATCATATGATCAAATATACAATTTGTGTCAATGCTGAAGAAAATGTGACTCCCTGAAAAAGCTTTAAAGAGTGACTGCATAGATTCATACTTTCACCAAACATTTATTGAGCACCTACTATGCATTAAGCAATCTGTTAGGTACCACAGACTATGATAAACACTAATAATAGAAGCATATATAAACTGCTCTAGGGACTTTGCTGGCAGTCCAGTAGTTCAGACTCTATACTTTCACCGCTGAGTGCGCGGGTTTGACCCCTGGTTAGGGAAGAACTAATATCTTCCCCTGACCGAAAAAAAGCCCTACTGGGCACAGAGCACAGGGATGAGAGAGATTCATTCTGCCCCAACTTGTCAGGGAAGAGAGATTTAGGACAGCTTCACTGAAGAAACCACATTTGAGTAGGGTCTAGGACTTCATCAGAGAATGGGAATAGAGGCAACTCCAGAAAGAGGGACCAGCAGGAGCAAATGCCTGGAGATGTCTGGCAAATGCCTAGAGGCAACTGAGGTACCTGAGAGCCTGTGAATAATCCAGTATGGACAGAGACTAGGGTACTGGGGTGAAGAAGAGTAGTCATAGAAGGAGGTTATCAAGGTAGGCCTGAGCAAACCTGTGAGGGAATTTCAGCACCCCTACCTAAGCTGTAGCATGGAGGTAACTGGATATGGCCAGGCTGATATTTTTAAAAAGCACTCTCTTGATTAAGAAATGTAAGAAAATAATTACTTTAAAAGTCAGGATAGGGACTTCCTAGGTGGTGCAGTGGTTAAGAATCTGCCTGCCCATACAAGGGACACGGGTTTGATCCCTGCTCCAGGAAGATCCCACATGCCGCAAAGCAACTAAGCCCGTGTGCCACAGCTATTGAGCCCATGTGCCACAACTACTGAAGCCCGCGTGTCTAGAGCCTGTGCTCCGCAACAAGAGAAGCCATGGCAATGAGGAGCCTGCTCACCACAACGAAGAGTAGCCCTCGCTTGTGGCAACTAGAGAAAGCCCGTGTGCAGCAACGAAGACCCAACACAGCCAATAAACAAACAAACAAACAAATAAATAAATTTATTAAAAAAAAAGTCAGGATAATAGTTATCTTGGAAGGATGGAAGGTTTTTGATAGCAATAGGGCACCTATAGAGGGACTTCCGGGGTGGCTGACAATGTTCCATTTCTTGATCTGGATGGAGATTTTAAGTATGTTTGCCTTGTAATATTGTATTAAGCTACTCATTTGACTGCTTGGTGTTTTAAACGCTGTCTCATTTTATAACAAAAAAAAGCTGAAAAAGAAAAAAAAATGCACCTTTTTGTGACACTGTGTAGTTAGACTAGAGAAGAGAGGGAACTAGAAAGAAGATAAGGAAAGAAGTTACACTGTCTAGATGTAAGATGACTAGGGCCAGGGCAAGGACAAGGAGAGTGAGGAAGAAATAAACTCATTTGAGAAACATCCTGAGAGTTAACTGCCAGAGGCTTAGAGAAGACACAGAGAATAATTTCAGATTTGAACATATTGAGTATGAGATTCCTTTGGGACTTCAAATACTGCTTTCCCTTCTTAAACTTATGGCTTTCCTTCACTTTGGTACACATCTATCAACAGTAATATTCTATTCCCTATCAGTCATAATTCAATTCATGTTTTTGGCTTTCAAATAGGATGAAGAAGTGAGATGGGAGTAATTCTTGATGTAACAGCAAGACTTGGAAAGAGAAGAGGAATATGGTTAAGAGAGATGTGTATAAACACACATAAAGGAGAAGCTCTTTGGTGAAATCCGTGACTGGGGTGAAAGACAGAAGTAAATGGATAATATCCCAAGTGAACTATTCCACTAAAATGGAAGAAAGGATCTGTAATGCAAGGGCTGTTGGGTCAAAGAGTTTCCCAACCTGATCAACAAAAATCAAAGGAGGGGACTTTTCATGCAGCCACGTTACATTCACACATCTGGGACATGTTAGGTATATGTAACCTAAGGAAGCATTATAATAGAAATTGGAAGGTGAGAGAGATGGGCCAATGAGAAAGAGAAGAAAGCACAGTGGAGCAGTAAGTGATTTTCCTTATGTACAAGCCAAAATGAACTGTCCTAACTTGAGAGAAGAGTTGGGTATCAGCAACTGTGTGTGTGAGATTAATTACAGAATGGGCCAGAGCAGCCCATGTGCCTAGAGTCCTGCGCTGCTTTATCACAGAACAGGCACTCACCGAAGGCATGAACAACCAACTTTTCCAGTACGCACCCAGAAAACTTAAGATTTTACCCGCCCACCCTTGCTTCTTTTACTTCATACTAATAATAAAACGTAGCTACCATTTATTGACCAAATACTCTATGCCAGGCACAGTCTAAGCCCTCAGCATGCAGTACTTGGTTGAATTCTCACAGCAAGCCCATGATGTAGGTGCCAATATTCATCCTCCTATTACAAATAAACTTGCATCCCTTCAATTGGCACTTCTGGAGAAACAAGACATGAGAGAGGATGCATAGGACAGAACTGAGCCTGGGCACAAAGGAGCACCTGCCTCATGCATAGTCCAACCCAGGTCACCAGGGTAAAACATTCCATAGGGATTAGGAGCTAAATCTCCAGTTGCCGATAAGGAGTGATTTTGTGGGACCTTATCCTCAGCATGTCTGTCTCTTCCAGCAACATGTGGCAGTGGTTGGTAGTGATACTGAGATTTGGGATCCTGGCCGGCTCCCCATTTCCTTCCATCAAAAATATGGCCAACATCTGGCAATGTCAGCAAATGTCAAGATGAATGAGTCTTCACTAATTCATATGTTACAAAACGGATTGTCAAAATTGGTCAAATTCCATTACAGAATTATAGTTCAGCTACACTGAACACTAAATACATATGAGCCATTAGGTGGGCCTTTAAATTTCTTTGCTCTATGGAAATTTCTATTCTGGTAGTAGTTGTAAGAGATTTGATCTTTATCATACTTTTCCTGGCAGCAGTAAAATTCCATTTCCATCAACTCTGTTTCCTCTCAGGAGAGAAGTCTCTCAGGAAATACTTAAAACATTGTTTTTAACAAAGTTCTCAGATATGAATCATTTTCAACTGCCAGGAAAAAACTCCTGCCCCCACTGTTTTGCATCATAATATACTTTCCCTAAAATGACAGTTTGGGGGCAAGACATACATATTTGACTTTGCTCAAGCAGTTCACTCTACCTCAACTATCTTCTCCCTTAGATCTGCTTGTCCAAGTCCTACCAACTCATTCATCCATTCAACAGATATTTCCTGAGCACCTACTAGTTTTTCAGATGATAGGGGTTCAAGTAAGTGTATTAGAAATTATCTAGGCAGAGGAGCTTCCCTGGTGGTGCAGTGGTTAAGAATCCACCTGCCAATGCAGCTGACATGGGTTCAATCCCTAGTCCGGGAAGATCCCACATGCCTTGGAGCCTGCACTCTAGAGTCTACGAGCCACAACTACTGAGCCCACGTGCCACAACTACTGAAGCCCGTGTGACTAGAGTCCGTGCTCCGCAACAAGAGAAGCCACTGCAATGAGAAGCCTGCATACCACAATGAAGAGTAGCCCCCCGCTCACTGCAACTAGAGAAAGCCCGGGGCAGCAACGAAGACCCAACACACCCGAATAAATAAATAAATAAATAAATAAATAAATCTTTAAAAAGAAAGAAAGAAAGAAAGAAATTAACTAGGCAAAGATTTGGGGATGATCATTGTAGGCAGTGGGACCATCATGTGACATGCTGAGAATTTCCTTCAAGGAAAAGTTTCCCAGAAGAGGAAACATTTAAAGCTGGCCCTTTAAGTACAAGCAGGAGGAGTTCAAAGGAAGAGGAAAAGCATTTACAGAGGCTAAGAGGAAGGCCTCCAAGACAGGGAGCACAACTGAGCTGCTGCCTCAGAAATTCATCCTAACGTTTGTGCCGAAGGCTCACTTCCACTGGGTTGCACCTGACCAATGACTGAGTATGGCAGGGACAGGACTGTACTGACCACTGACTTCTGGACTCCCTAAAGGTTTTTCTGAACCTTCCTTCAACTGCATAGCAGTCTAGAGAGCTTCTGCCTAAGCTACTCTCTCTCCTCTTCACTAGGGGTCAGACTTGCATCACGGGCTTGCATCATGGACACTCCCACCCTTCCCATCTCCCCCAACCCCTGCCCCCCTTGTCTCTCACACAGGTGGTTGGTTATCAGATCCTTGCCTGTTTAATCCTAAATTCCTCCTTCTCAGAGGACCCAGACTAACACAGCATTCTAGACAGAGGGCCCAGCATGAGTAAACATCCAGAGGCATGAAAAATCATGACGTGCTCCGAGCACCTAGAAATATTAAGATTTTACCCCTATACTCTTGCTTCTTCTATTGCATAATGATAAAACCTAGCTACCATTTATTCAACAAATACTCTATGCTAGGCACAGCCTAAGCCCTCGCCATGCGTTACTCAGTTGAATCCTCACAGTGAGCCCATGATGTAGGTGCCGATATTCATCCCCCTATCACACTTTTTTTTTTCCGGGTCATGCTGCGTGTGGGATCTTAGTTCCCCAACCAGGGATAGAACCTAGGCCCCCTGCATTGGAAGCACGAAGTCTTAACCACTGGACTGCCAGGGATGTCCCATCGTCACCCTATTACAAATAAAGAAACCTGCATTGCTTAAGTGGCACCTCTGGAGAAACTAGATATGAGAGAGAAAGCACAGGACAGAACGGGGCCTGGGCACAAAGAAGTGCCTGCCTCATGCATAGTTCAACCCAGGTCACCAGGGTATTGAGATTTGGGATCCTGGCCAGAGAGGTGGGTACAGAGGGAGAAGCTGGGAAAAATCAGAGAAGGCCTTTTATGTCCTGATAAGAAGCGTGGACTAGGTCCTCTGAGAAACAGGGAACCACCAGAAAGTTTTAAGCAGGGAAAGGGCATGTGTTTTCAAAAGACTGTTCTGCTGGCAGAATGAAGGATGGACTGGAGTAAGCAGAAATGGAAGCACCTCTGTGTATGCTTCCATCTTATCTGCTGGTTTGTGTGGTCTTAAAGAGTGCAATCATATTTTTTGTTTGTTTTGCTTTAATCTCTTTGCCCCTATAATGATTAAAAAAGTGTTTAACATAAAGTAACTACTCCAGAGGCCACACCAAATCTACTAGGCTGGGCCTCATCTCAGTGCCCAACATTTTGATCAAAACCACCCCAAAAGTTTAATGACCAGCCTTTGAACATTCCTGCTTGGACACTGGAAGTCTCCGTCTAGCCAATCTAGAAAGGGAAAGTTACACACATGAAGGGTAGAAGTTCCTCTCAGAACTATCTCCCACCAACTACTTTTTTCATGAACTCTCTTTGAAGCCGACATCAATCACATTTGTTGATCCTAATTGTGGGGACAAAGGTGGTCATTAAGCATTTAGTTTTTGAAAGTCTACCAGGTGAATGAAGATTAGAGAGCCAGATTGGGCTTAAAGCCCAGAGGTCTTATGCAAAGAACACTGGACAAAAATCAAAACTGGATTCCCTATACTGGCACAATATCCAAAGGTGATCTTTGGGAAAACATATCCCTTAGGTCTATTTTTTTCATCATAAAAATAGAAATAAGGGCTTCTCTGGTGGCGCAGTGGTTCAGAATCCGCCTGCCAATGCAGGGGACACGGGTTTGAGCCCTGGTCCGGGAAGATCCCACATGCCGCGGAGCAACTATGCCCGTGTGCCACAACTACTAAGCTTGCGCTCTAGTGCCCATGAGCCACAACTATTGAGCTCATGTGCCGCAACTACTGAAGCCCATGCGCCTAGAGCCTGTGCTCTGCAACAAGAGAAGCCACTGCAATGAGAGGCCTGTGCACCACAACAAAGAGTAGCCCCGCTCACCACAACTGGAGAAAGCCCGCACACAGCAATGAAGACCCAACGCAGCCAATAAATAAAAATAAATAAATAAATAAATAAATAAATAAATAAATTTAAAAAAAAAGAAATCTTAAAAAAAAATAGAAATAAGGCCTACCATACTTAAGGTGTCAATTAAATTAGAAGATGTGGTCAAGGTTCTTGAAGACAGCAATTTGTAAAATACTGTATTTTCACTTAAAATTTGTTAAGAGGGTAGAACTCAAGAGTTCTTAACACACACACACACACATGCACACACACACACACAAATAAAAACATAAGGGCGGGAGGAGACTTCTTGGAAGTGATGGATATGTATATTATCCTGATTGTGGTGATTGTTTCAAGGGTGTGTACATATATTTAAATCCATTAAACTGCATACATTAAACATGGGCATATTCTGTATAACAATCATACCTCAATAAAGTTTAAAAAAAAAGACTGTTGACTACCAATTCTGATTTGCAACAACACTAAGAAATGATGTGATGTTATCCCCAAATTCTCAAAATACAATTGATTTTCCTTTCCGTTCAACTGTCAAATGGCATTTTTAGTTGGAAGTGTACTGCTAAGAAATCAAATAATGATGAGAATCAATTCCCAAAAGGCTATGTTTGCTGGAGCTGGAGCCAAAAACCCTCCTTAGGTCCTGGGCAGTAGAAAGGTCATTTGATGATGGCCTGATGTCCTTTCTCAGAGTCAGCCTGTTTTCTCATTGCTACCTCCTGACTTGACTGATGAAATACAGAAGCTGTTGGGCTCTACTTGTGATAACCAAAATAACCTTACCCAAAAAAGGAATCATTACCTCCAAACAGCCTGAAGTGGTCTGTGTCAGAGAAGAGAGTTTCAGTGACTCAGAAACTGTCAGACCCGCATGAGCAAAGGGACTTGAAGCTGGCCATCAATGCTTGGTGGCTCATGTAAAACAAAAGCAGCATCTCCACTCGTCTGGGCTGAGACGACCACTTCCGGATCTCTCTCTCTCTCTCTCTCTCTCTCTCTCTCACACACACACACACACACACACACACGCATGCACGCAATCATTTCCAGAGCCCAAAGCATTCAGCAGGAGGTTTTAAATCAAATTTGCAAACTGATTTAGTAAACTGGTATTGTTTGGACTTAGGTGGTGGGTAAAAAGTAGAGGAAATTAAGTCCATCCTTATAAAAAGGAACTTGCTTTAGGCTATTTTGGCAAAAGAATTAAACAACTACAGAAATCATTGCCCAAACCCAAATTAGTTATTTCCAGTTATAAAGTACATTTAATGGCACAAAATCAATAACGATGATAGTAATGGACACATTACATAGAGCACATTCTATGTGCACAGCACTTTACATGTATTATCTTTATTCCTCATAACAACCCAGGTTAATAGTCTACATTTCAAATTAAAAAAAAAAGTCTCAGAGAGGGAAATGTGCCGCAAATCAAGTAAATGGCAAAGATGAAATGCAAACCAAAATATCTAAAAAGCCTGTACCTGCTTCCCTGCCGCGCCCCTCCCCTGCCACATGCATACACTCATTTCCAGAGAGGGGCATTAAAATGGAATGGGCTGATCATGGGTTTTTACCAAACAAAACTTCACTTAAGTTCCGACTGTGCCATTTACTAGCTCCAAGATTTCAGTGCTACAAATTACTTGTTGGACCTCCATTTCCAATTAAGATTAAACATACACATTGCCTAGTACATAGACACTCACTTTATTTGTTGCCTTTCCCCTCACTCTCCTGATAGCCTCTTTTAAAGATGAAGAACAGCACTCCACCTGTACTGTCTCATAGGTAAGGTTAACAAGGATGAAAGTGGTGCTAGTGACCTATAAAACACTCACGTGGTTAAGGAATTGCCAACAACTTTGCGGCATCTAACCAGGATTTTTATCCACAAAATATAAGAGAACATTATACAATGGTCATTTGGGATTTAGCCTACGAAGGCAAGGTTGGTTCAACATTCTTAACTCAAACAATGCCATTTATAACATCAATAGCCTAAGGAAAAAATCCATATGATTATTTAAATAGATGCAGAAAAAAAGTGTGATATTCATTCAACAGCCATTCACGATTTTAAAAAATACCATTAACTAGAAATAGAAGGGAATTTCCTCCGCCTGAAAAAGAACACCTATGAAAAAACCTACAGCTAACTCATACTTAATGATGAAAGATTAAACAATTTCCCTCTAAGATCAGGAACAAGGCAAGGAACCCACTCTTATCATTTCCATTCAACATCATACTAGATGGAAGTCCTAGCAATGTAGTATGGTACAGAAAATAAAGATACATAAAATTGGAGAGGAGAAATAAAACTGTCTTTATTCACAGAGAACATAATTATCTAAGTAGAAAATCTGAAAGAAGCTATAAAAAACTACTAGATCTAATAAGTGACTTAGCAAGGATGGAAAATAAAAAGACCACTATACAAAAATGAACTGTATTTTTATATACATCAGTGAACAACTGGAGGTTGAAATTTTTATAGGTACCATTTGCAACAGAACCAATAAATATGCAATACTCAGGAATCAATCTAACAGAGTATTATAACACAAAACAAACAAACAAAAAACTGATGAGAGAAATCAAAGACATAACTAACTGGAGAGATACAGTGTGTTCAAGGATCAGAGGACTCAATATTATCAATATTGCAGTTCTCTCCCAAATTAATTTATAGATTCAATTCATCTCCAATTTAGCATTCAAGTCAGTGAAATTAATTTATCAATTCAATTCATCCCCAATTCAGCATTCAAGTCAGTGCTCCATAAAATCTAAGCCAGCTTCTTTTCTAGATATTTACAAGATGATTCTATATGGAAAAACAATCTAGGATAACCAAGGCAATTCCAAAAAAGAAAAAGCTGAAGGACTCAAACCAACTGATTTAGAGACTTAGTATAAAGGTACACTATTCAAGACAGTGTGATACTGGTAAAAAGATAAACACATAAATCAATGGAACAGAATCTGATCCATACCTATACAGGCACACCCCGGAGAATATTGTGGGTTTGGTTCCAGACTAGCACAATACAGCGAATACAGCAATAAAGCGAGTCACACAAATTTCTTGGTTTCCCAGTGCACATGTAAAGTTAAATTTACACTATACTGTTGTCTATTAAGTGTACAATAGCATTATGTCTTAAAAAACCAATGTACATAACTTGATTAAAAGATACTTCATTTTTTTTTATTTATAGGGATTTTTTTTTATTGGCTGTGTTGTTTCTCTTTATCCCAACTATGACATCCATTTTAACATGCTCTTATATAACTATATCCACATTAATTCACATAAATAGATACCTGAATATTCTATATACTTTCCATTTGCTCCTCTCAAGACAAATTAAATGTTATTTAAAATATGTGTAACATTTGAAATTCTCTGCCATCTTTTACCTAAAATATCAACCAGAATTCCATTTGGAGCAACATTTTTTCTCTTCCGCTTGTTTTTGTTTTTGTTTTTGTTTGCTTTTTTCACATCCTTGATGTTGATTAGCATTTTTCATGTTGAACATAAACAAATTCTTTGATTTTTTTATAGCAGCATTTTTTAAAATTTTATTTATTTATTATTTTTGGGGGGGTACACCAAGTTCAATCATCTGTTTTTATACACATATCCCCGTATACCCTCCCTCCCTTGACTCCCCCCCACCCTCCCTCGAGTCCCCCCCACCCTCCCCATCCCAGTCCTCTAAGGCATCACCCATCATCCAGTTGAACTCCCTTTGTTATACAACAACTTCCCACTGACTATCTATTTTACAGTTGGTAGTACATATATGTCTGTGCTACTCTCTCGCTTCGTCTCAGCTTCCCCTTCACCCCCTGCCCCCTCCCAAACCTCGAGTTCTCCAGTCCATTCTCTGCACCTGCGTCCTTGTTCTTGTCCCTGAGTTCATCAGTACCATTTTTAGATTCCGTATATGTGAGTTAGCATACAATATTTGTCTTTCTCTTTCTGACTTACTTTACTCTGTATGACAGACTCTAGGTCTATCCACCTCATGACATATAGCTCCATCTCATCCCTTTTTATAGCTGAGTAATATTCCAATGTATATATATGCCACATCTTCTTTATCCATTCATTTGTTGATGGGCATTTAGGTTGCTTCCATGTCCTGGCTATTGTAAATAGTGCTGCAATAAACATTATGGTACAAGTTTCTTTTGGGATTATGGTTTTCTTTGGGTACATGCCCAGCAGTGGGATTACTGGATCATATGGTAGTTCTATTTGTAGTTATTTAAGGAACCTCCAAATTGTTTTCCATAGTGGCTGTACCAACTTACATTCCCGCGATACTTCATTTTTATTGTGAAAAAATACTAACCATCATCTGAGCCTTCAGCAAGTGGTAATGTTTTTGCTGGTGAAGGGTTTGAAATATTATGAAAATTACCAAAATGTGACACAGAGACACGAAGTGAGCAAATGCTGTTGGAAAAATGGAGCCAATAGACTTGCCCAACACAGGGTTGCCACAAACCCTCAATTTGTAAAAATCGCAGTATCTGCAAAGTGCAATAAAGCAATGTACAAAAAAACGAGGTATGCTTGTGTATGGTCAACTCATTTTTGACGAAGATGCCAACTTAATTCAATAGACAAATGATAGCCTTTTTGTCTTTCAACAAATGATGCTGGAACAATGGGACATATCTGTATTTTAAAAAAGAACCTCAACCCAAACCTCACTCTACATACAACTTGAAATGGATCATTGAATGAAACATCAAACCTAAAGCTACAAAACATCTAGAATGAAACAAAAATAAGTCTTCATGATCTTAGGTCTGGTAATTATTTCTTATATAGGAAAGAAGAAGCATGAACCATAAAAGAAAAAGTTGATCAACTAAATTTCATCAAAACTTACAACTTTTGCTCTTTAAAAGGTATTAAGAAAATTTAAAAAATAAATAAATAAAAAGACAAGCCACAGACTGGAATCAAAAAAAAAAAAAATGGTACAGTCACTCTGAAAAACAATTTGACAATTTCTTATAAGTTAAACACACATCATAAAACCCAGCCATCCCACTCCTTGGTATTTACCTAAGAGAAATAAAAATATATGTCTACACAAAACCTCAACTACAAATGACTACAGCAACTTTATTCATAATCACTGCAAACTTTAAACTATCCAAATGTCACTCAACTGGTGAATGGATAAACAGATTGCTGTACATTCATATAGTGTAATTCTACTCAGCAATAGAAGGCAGCAAACTATTGATAAATTCAATGACATGGATGACTCTCAAAAGCATTAGGCTGAGTGAAATAAGCCAGATTCGAAAGGCTACATATTTTTTAAAATTAATTAATTAATTAGGCTGCACCAGGTCTTAGTTGTGGCACGCAGGATCTTCGCTGCTGCATGCAGGATCTTTACTTGTGGCATGCAGGATCTAGTTCCCTGACCAGGGCCCCCTTGCACTGGGAGGGCGCAGTCTTAAGCACTGGACCACCAGGGAAGTCCCAAAGGCGACATATTCTGATTTCACTTATATGAGGTTCTGGAAATGAGAAAACTAGAGACAGAAATCAGAGCAGTGGTTGCCACGGGTTAGCAATACAGGGAGGACACTGACTACAAAGGAGCATGAGGCAACACTTTGGGTGAAAGAAAATTCTATTATCTTGATTTCAGTGGTGGCCACAAACTACGAGGGTAAGTCAAAAATTATCTGCACTCCAGTTATATAAAAACTTCTGTTGGCTGCAGTGTCTTATCAAGCGCTTTCCTTTCAAGGATACTGTC
The DNA here is from genome assembly GCF_030028045.1 of Hippopotamus amphibius kiboko. NCBI lineage: Eukaryota > Metazoa > Chordata > Mammalia > Artiodactyla > Hippopotamidae > Hippopotamus > Hippopotamus amphibius. Next base: position 14,230,163 of record NC_080203.1, on the reverse strand, counting down.
TCCCGTCACTGCTGTGCAGGTGTGACTGTGTTACATCAGTTCATTTGTAACTGTGATGTGAGCAAAAATGGATGCCCTACTTGTGATTTGCACAAAAGAAGAGCAGCGTGCAGTGATTCATTTTTTGTGGTCTGAGGGTGTACCTGGTGCCATTATTTATTGAAGACTTTGTGCGCAGTATGGAGAAAGTGTTTTATTGCTAAGAAGTGTGTATGAATGGATAGAGAAGTTTAAAGAAGGTCACACAAGTGTTAGCCATCAAGGAGCCGGATTCGCTTCTGATGAAGTGAAGACAGTGGTGCATTTGTGGCTCACAGCTCAGCTTGAAACATTTTTTAATGAGGGAATATGAAAGCTTGTTGATAGATGAACAAAGTGTATTGAAAAGCAAGGAGATTATGTCGAAAAATGATGTCTTTTCTAAAAGTTAATTAAAATAAATTCTACAGCCAGAGTGAGGATAATTTTTGACTTACCCTCATATATAATTATCAAAATTCATAGACTTACACATGCCTAAAAACGGTGAATTTTACTTTATGTACATTATATCTCAATAAACCTAAAGAAAAAGGCATACACTATCTTAGAAATGGCTATTTTAGGCAGAGAGCTACATCTAACAGAACTAAAACTGCTGAGTTTTGACTGAAAGTGTAAGGTTCATAATTAAAGAACAGGAAGACAAGGAGAACAAAGTTCATGACAGTGTTGTGTGTCTTTCACTGCTCATTGATATAATTATGTAAAAAAAAAAGGCTCTAGTAAAAAGCTGATAAATTAGGACCAAAATATCCCATTTGCTATTTATTTGAAACAGATCAACTTAAAATGATAAATAGCCATTGACATTACCAATTGTTTGATTTTGTAAATGACTCATTCAAAGGATTGCTTAATAAGACAGGAACTTGTTCAAGTACTAATTCGCCTCACTTTACAACTGTTTACAACTGATTTACCAGAACAGGAAAGAAGCATTTTCATTGCGTGCAATTTCTTTCTCTTGATTAGAGCTTTGAAGAGACATAGGAGAAGCTTATCTTGGCAGCAGAGGCTGCCAGGTGGGAGAAGGTGAAGAGTTGTCCAACCTTCCCCCCACCCCCAAGGGCCTTTCTCCCTGTTTGGCAGGCTGTTCAGTGAAAGTTGCAGGCAGGTGTCTAGTCGTGGATAAGCCAGTGAGTGTGGTCCTAGGTTGGCAGGGAGCTATAGTCAAAACAATGGTAGGAGTCTTTTAAGTAGCGTTCTCAGTGCTCCAAGGGAGACCTACAGTGAAAAATAGACTATGGAAGACTTGTCTTCATCTTTACTCATCCATTCATCCAACACATATTTATTGACTGCGCATTCTGGGCCAGTCTCTGTGTTAAGGCTGAAGACACAGAGATAACTGCCTGGTCTACAGTAGTTTACAGTCTTCAGGTGGCAGGGGTGGAGGTATTAAGGTGCGGTAGTAGCCAACAGGTCAAAGTATACCTTAATGGAAAAGGATGGTCAGAGCTGTGATTTATTCCTCCTTGTGTACCACTTTCCAGCAGGCTTTCACAGTGGCCCGGGAGTTCACCGTGGAGATGGGACTGGCAGTCATTCCAGGTAGCAGAAACAACATAGGCAAGAGAAATGTGAGTAAGCACGATGTAGCCAGGAAACTGCACGAAATTTGGGGGCACTGAGAGCCTGATGAAAAATGGTGTGCATGAGACTGGAGAGGTAGGCATGAACCAGAAGGTTGAGGGCTTTATAAGTTGTGCCAGAGAGTTAGATGACTGTTTGTGGGGTAGACAACAGGGAGCCTCTTAACAAGGGAGTAATAAACCAAGATTTGCATTTAGAAAGATGATTCCATGGGCAAGTCAAGGACAGACAGAGGCAGAAAGGAGATTCTCCTCTCTATCGAGTAGTTGAAAAGCTGGTGGTGGACCAGAAAGTTGGTGTTAATTGGAGCAGCAGAAAGAGCCCCTCCCTCCATGAACCAACCTCCAGTCATGCAGAAGAAATGACCCATTCCCCTATCCACTGCATGTCTCTAGCTAGCAATGGTGACTGTTTATTTCTCTATCCCCCCTGGAATAGCAGCTCCCTAAGGAAGGACAGGAATGATCTCTCTCTCTCTCTCTCACACACACACACACACACATACACATGAATGCCTGGCTAAAAGTAGACATTCAGTAACTGTGTTGACTGAATGAATAAGTGAATAAATAAATGAATGAATGGATAGTTTTGGGCCCAAGAAACCAGCTGAGAGCTGTCGAAAATGTAACTGATGGGATATTTGGGGAGTTGGTAAGTTACCCATCACATGGAAAGCTGAACTAGATGTCTTTGAAAGTCTCTTCCAATGTGAAGATTTTATGATTTGAGGCCACTGCCTGTGAAAGTAACAAGTGGCTGAAAAGGGGATACATGAGACTTGTTCTAAGGAAAGACAAAAAAATGATCAAAGAAAAAATGTCAAGGGGTGAGTTTATAACATCAGGGAATAAGAAACTAAGGCAGCTAAAAGACGACAGGTTTTTATAAAGAGAATGGAAAACTCTCATTGTCATAAGCTTCTGAAGGCAGGCAGTATGGTAGATCAGGCCCTGTCATCTATACAGAGACCTCCATATTGGAGGGCAGGAATTGGAGAGGGACTCAGAAGCAAGCTCTCGGAGGAAATCCAAGTAGACAAGCGAGTGTAATTGGAAAAGGAGAGTGGGCAGCAACAGGCAGAGGTCCAGATGGGTGGTCAGTGAGCATGCATCAGGATACTCAGCAAGGAGAAAGCAGACAGAACATGATAACAGGTAAATCTGGTAAAAAGCAGTTGGTCAGTGAACATCAACAACATCAACAGTGGGTACCAGAGTACCAAACACAGCCATGGGTCTAGGCGAGTTCAAGTTCCTGAGAGGCCTGGCTAAAAGAAAGCATATTTCTACCCTTGGAGCAACTGCAGTACCAACCATTATACCCAGACAAGGACTTCACAGAGGGGCCCAGGTTCTGGGATGAAGTACAAGGCCAGTCTTAATCACAAGGAACTAAGCAAGAGCAGACTTACAAAAGTGTAAGCATACAAAGTCAGAATGAGACTGGCAGACATGCTGATCTGCTGAGCTGGCAGCCAGAGGTTCCCAAATTCTCTCCAACTCAGGACAGGCTGGGGCTCAAAGCTCGTTCAGGGCTGACCTGCCCCAACTCTGTCCACTGGAGAGCAGTAAAGACATGGAAGTCAGCAGGACCTCACAGCCCTCCCAACATCAGACAGCATGAAGCAAGGCCATCAGCAGAGAAGACTGGCAATGAAAGAGAAAGAGCAAGTCTTTGGGAAGGACCAAGGAAGAGGAATATGGAATTCAGTGTATAGAGATCTCTGTTCATTTACTACCACTTTCTCTACCTACCACCGCTTCCCTAGTCCAGAATACATCTCTTAAAAAGCTCTATGGCGCATAGGTATTACCCAGAAATCTTTTTCCCAATGCACTGTATCACATCATACCATGAAACTGGGTAGAAAGCCCATATTGCTACTCTTATTTCCCATTCTGAACCACAAACTTATATGGTCTTGAGGGGTATAAGCAATGCTCTGACCTATCCACTCTCACTATGTGGATGAAAATCTGAGGGAAGTCACATTAAAAAAAACAAACCCCAAAACTACACAAGTAGTGGCAGAGCCAGTGATAACACCCAGATGTCTCTGCTCCTTTTCTGTTTGCAGTGCCATCAAATCTGGTAGAGATGTCTGCTATTAGGAAGCAAAATTGAATTAAATGCATTCATTCCTAATTTTTAACCCTTCCCACTGAGCTTACACACAGCCCAAAAGAAAATCTCTTTCCACCTGCACAGACGTTCCTTGTTACATGACAGAATGGAAATCCACTAGAGGTTAAACAATTTAGATCATCCAGCTCCAAAGCAAGAGAAAGCCTGAAGCAACACCATCTGATTATGAGATTTTTCTGCTGTGAAGAATTAATCAAATTCATCCTAAAGGCTCATCTGCTGCATGACACACTCATTCCTTGATATCAAAACTCCTTAACAAATTTCAACACAAGATGCTCTGGTGACTTATTTTCCTAGTACTTTCTGATCCTCATCTGTTACCGTGACTAGCATTTGAAGGAATGTAAATAAGCAGGAGGTTGCTTGATCCCTAATATCTATATAATCCTTGTACTTACATGAAAGCTGAGAAGATAGAAAGGGTCTCATTTCCACTGTTACTTCTGAATATAAAACGAGTGAAAAGAGAAGGGAGGAAAGTCTAATAGCTGGTAAATCATGAATAACTGCAACACAATAACATTTGAAGAATGTGATTTAAATTATTTAACAATATTTATTAGGGGTCAAGCAGAATTTTGTGGAAAAACGGTATATTTAGAAAAGCTAAACAAATATGCACTGCATACCAGCGACTTGACTGACCAACTTTTGTTACCTACAAAGTATTGGCTATTCCTTAAATATGGTTTATTTCTCCAATTAATAAGAATGGGCCTGGGGGAGGACACCTAAAACCATGCTTTCTTTAACTCAAAGTAACATCTGTTGAATAAATAAATGAAATGAACCATATTCCTCTCCAGTCATAGAGGTGGAAAAATCAGTAAAAATCTGTTTTAAAAAAGAGTAACTTCACAGCGAAGAGACCTGACAAATGCTACCCCTGCCAAGTGATCAAGTTAACATCATCAGTGGAAAGTGGTGTTGATACTATGCATGGTGGATAAAATGTGATGAGGATAGCCCTTCACTTTTCCAGTTTTCCTCCTAAAAAGCCGTAATCTGCATCTTATCTCGAGAAAAACATCAGACAAATCCTAATTGAGGGATTTGCTACAAAATCCCTAACCAGTACTCCTTGAAACTGTCAACGTCATCAAAACCAAGGGAAGTTGGAGAAACTGTCACAACCAAGAGGAGCCTAAGGAGATAGGATGACTAATTACGTATGTTATCCTAGATGGGATCCTGGAAGCAGAAAAAATGACATTAGGGACAAACTGAAGAAATGTGAATAAAGTATGGACTTTAGTAATAAAATAACAATATTGGTTCATTAATTGTGACAAATATACCATTACTAATATAAGATAATAATAAGGGAAACTGTGTAGGGCATTTGTGAACTCTCTGTACCATCTTTGCAAATTTCCCATAAATCTGAAACTATCCTAAAATGAAAAGTTTACTAAAAAAGTTTAAAACAAATTCTAAAAAGTACTGGATGCTTCCATGTGCTGAACAGATACAAATATATGAGATATTAGACAGTAATATTAACAAATTAAGGGTGTAAATCTAAATATTCTTTGACTTTTGGGGGGCTATATCTCTCAAATTGAGGGAGTCCTCTTAGATCTTATTAGCTAGAACTTGGATTAATAAATGCATGCAGCTAAAAAATCTCCCAATTTTTTTTATTTGCCTTCTGGTGATATATTATCTTCAGTTATTTGAAATATATCTAATTATAATGAGGCATGTTGCTTGCTATTTTCTCTACTGAGGAGTCAACCTAGAATCCAAAACTACTAATAATATAGGGAAGGTTAACTTCAGCAAAAAGTTTGTTTACTTTCTGTGTGCCTTTCACTCTGGAACAACCTTTCTGAGAAGTGCTTTGAGTGTATTTTAGGAGCCAAGGACATGAATTAGGGAGGAAGAGTGAGTGGGGCTGCTGGAGACAACGTTCCCATGGAGCTGACCCTAGTCATCAGTCTCTGAGCAAGAACTGTCACTGGCTTTAATTCCTTCTCCCTCATCCTTTGCTCCCTGTAAATCTGGTGATTTCTAGGAATGAACCTTCTTTATAACATATGCTGTATATTACTTGGTTGGAAGAAGCCTTGAATTTGTGAAGTAAAGTGATGTTCTTTTTCAAAGCTCTGTTCTTAAAATATCAGAACTTGCAAAAAGCACATGCAGGGTTGTTATTATCCCTTCAGATCAATAGCTCCGTCATTGCTAGGAGATATTAAAAAAGGAGTTAGGAAGACAAGCAAATCTTTGGGGCTGCATCTATTCTGGCAAAAGAAGTACAGTAGAGAGGCACAAACATATTAAAAACCATTTTAGCAAGTGAGCTCTTGCCAAGCAAAAGAAAATCCTGGGCCACTCTATCTATCCAAATGTTTTCATAGAGGTTTTAGCTAGCAGGCAATTAAATTCTAAGAGCAGCTACAGGCAAAAAGAGGCTTGGAGGCTAAGGAATGAGAGTATATGTGGGCAACAGCTGGACACAGCAGTTTGCAAAACCACATTAGCTTCCTGTAACTTCCCCAGAACAAATATTCACTAAAATATTCACTTTAATTTCAAATCCCTTCATCAGCTGAAATACATTTCACAATTTAAATAAGCATTTGAAACATGTCAACTGCATATACCTGTCTCCTGATTAAAGTAAAACTTAAAAGGAGACACTAAAAAATAATGGAGAAGGCCCCACTCAGCGAGAACCTGGAATCTCATATTTAAAAAACAAACTCTCAGGACTCCCCTGGCGGTCCAGTGGTTAAGACTCAGTGCTCCTAATGCAGGGGGCACGGGTTCGATTCCTGGTTGAGGAACAATATCCTGCATGCCACATGACATGGCCAGAAACAAAAACCAAAAACAAAAAAACTCTTGGGCTACACTTAGTGACTTGTTTCCAAAGAGTAGAATATGGAAAAGAGGTAAAACAGCAGCTTTACAGTGGAGAACTCAGGTAAACACTACTTTAGATATGTGATTAAGGTCAATGCCAACCATTATAAGTCGTGTTAATAATATGTACTCTTTGGGACTTCCTAGGTGGCACAGTGGTTAAGAATGTGCCTCCCAATTCAGGGGACATGGGTTCGATCCCTGCCCCAGGAAGATTCCACAGTCGCAGAGCAACTGAGCCTGTGCGCCGCAACTATTGAGCCCATGTGCTGCAACTACTGAAGCCTGTGTGCCTAGAGCCCATGCTCTGCAACAAGAGAAGTCACTGCAATGAGGAGCCCACACACAACGAAGAGTAGCCCCTGCTCGCCGCAACTAGAGAAAACCCATGTGCAGCAACGAAGGCCCAACGCAGCCAATATATTAATTAATTTATAAAATAATATGTACTATTTACACCTGAAACTAACACAACATTGTAAATCAACTATATTTCAATCAAAAATTTTTTTAAATGTACTTTTGAAAAATAAACAACCCAATAAAAAAATGGGCAGAAGACCTAAATAGGCATTTCTTCAAAGAAGACATATGGATGGCCAAGAGGCACATGAAAAACTGCTCAGCATCACTAATTATTAGAGAAATGCAAATCAAAACTACAATGAGGTATCACCTCACCCCGGTTAGAATGGGCATCATCAGAAAATCTACAAACAGTAAATGCTGGAGAGGGTGTGGAGAAAAGGGAACGCTCTTGCATTGCTGGTGGGAATGTAAATTGATACAGCCACTATGGAAAACAGTATGGAGGTTCCTTGCCAAACTAAAAATAGAACTACCGTATGACCCAGAAACCCCACTACTGGGCATATACCCAGAGAACACCATAATTCAAAAAGACACATGCACCCCAATGTTCATGCAGCCCTATTTACAATAGCCAGGACATGGAAGCAACCTAAATGTCCATCAACAGATGAATGGATAAAGAAGATGTGGTACATACATACAATGGAATATTACTCAGCTGTAAAAAGCAATGAAACTGGGACATTTGTAGAGACATGGATGGACCTAGAGACTGTCATACAGAGTGAAGTGAGTCAGAAAGAGAAAAACAAATGTTGTATATTAACACATATATGTGGACTATAGAAAAATGGTACAAATCAACCGGTTTGCAAGGCAGAAATAGAGACACAAATGTAGAGAACAAACATATGGACACCAAGTGGGGAAAGTGGGGAGGGTTGGGGGGGGGATGAATTGGGAGACTGGAATACCAAATTGTACACCCTAAATATATGCAGTTTATTGTAAAAAATAAAAAAATAAAAAGTTAAAAAAATGTACTTTTGATATGGTGTGATGAAAATGACATTTCACCTCACCAGTTTTCTCAAAACTCAATAGCACCAGTCTAATCATAAGAAAAAGAGAAAAATCCCAGTTGAGGGACATTCTACAAAATACACGACTAGTATTCCTCAAAACTGTCTATGTCATCTAAAACAAAGAAAGTCTGAGCAACTGTCACAGCCAAGAGGAATCTAATGAGATATAACTAAATGTGATGTGGTATCCTGGATAGGATCCTATAACAGGAAAATGACATTAATGGAAAACTGAGGAAATCTGAATATTAAGTATGGATTTTAGTTAATAATAATGTATCAATACTGGTTCATCAATTGTGACAAATGTACACTACTAACACAAGATGTTAATTATGTAGGAAAACTGCATGTGGGGTGGGAAAACTGTACCATGTACACAACTTATCTGTAAATCTAAAACTATTCTAAAATTTAAAGGTTTTAAAAATATCGAAAAAAATCTTTTGTTGGTTATCTCCCTGCTCCATTCAAATCCTGTGCTTCTAACCAAATATCACAAAGAGGATCAATGAGCCTTGGGCATCTGTTGTATGAGAAAGAAACCTGAAATTAATTTCCAATGGAGCCCTTAATAGTCACCAGGTGGGAATAGTTTGAGTAAAACATGTAGCAAATTTAAAGTCAATAGCAAAATCAGGAATGAGCGACCTTTAACAATGCAGTCAATCCATCAGCAAAACAGTGTGATGGTGTAGCACAGCCCTGAAATCTAAACATAGCCAAGAATATGCACATCTAAACCTTGCTAATGCTTCAAAATGCATTAGATATAAATCTAGAAACTACGACAACCTAAGCTTTAGCAAAAATCATTTCGACCCTGTATAATAAACATTAAAAAATTAATGGGACTTCCCCAGTGGTCCAGTGGTTAAGAATCCGCGCTTCCACTGCAGGAGGCACGGGTTCAATTCCTGGTCTGGGAATTAAAATCCCACATGCTGCACGGTGTGCCCCCCCCCAAAAAAAAGGAAAGCACTCCAATACTAGAATCATGGGCATTACCAGTTTTACAATCATTTCCTGGAATTGGATGGCATTAGATAAAAGTTAGATTCAGAGGGGTGAAGGCTGAAAAATACTATGCAATTTCTAAAGTCCAAGTTTGGGTTGATTGATCAAGCAGACCTTGTTAACATTTCAGTTGATATCTGAACTCATCCACTGATAAAATGGGGGGTGGGGGGGTGGCAGCTGAAAAGTAGTTTATTACCACCCACTGTTAATTAGAAACAATGTACCTAATTTCAAATGTAGGTTTAATAGGGAGATAAACTTGATGACCGGTGATGACTTAGAGGGCCAGGGTAGGGAGGGTGGGAGGGAGTCTCGGGAGGGAGGGGATATGGGGATATATGTATAAACACAGCTGATTCACTTTGGTGTACCTCAAAACAGCTTTTTGTTGTTTTGTTTGTTGTAAAGCAATTATACTCCAATAAAGAGCTTAAAAAAAAAGTAGGTTTAAGTTGCACTTCATATTTTACTTAGCCAGAGTCAACCTTCAGTCAATATTTTTATAGAACCCTGGTTCTCAAACATTAGTCTACATCAGCATCACTTGGAAGGTGTGTTACACCAGATTGTCAGGCCCCACCCGAAGAGTTTCTGATACAGTAGGTCTGAATCAGAAGCCTGAGCACTGCATTTCTAACACCTCCCAGGTGATGCTGATACTTTTGTAAACATTCCAACTTAAAAAAACCTATGATCAAATGTAGGCACCTCAATAAAATCTAAACCAAATTTAAATGATTTGGGAATTTTCTACCCTTTTTCTTTAGCAACAAATATTTCTTAAGCATTTATTTTAGTGCTCAGCACTATACCAGACACTGGCTCTGGGCACAGAGCAGTAAATAAGTAAAAGCACACACGCCCTTTTAAATCTTGTTCTAGGGGGCAGGCAGCTAATAACTAGCTCCAAGATTCGTTATTAATTACAGTTGCAGAAAGACCTAAGTAAGAGAAGTACAAGGTGCTATGAGACCCTGTCGAGATTGGGTGGTTTGACCTCAGCGGGGGTCAAGGAAGGCTTCCTTAAGGATGCTTGAGTTTAGTATTGAAGGAACAGAAATGGGGCCCTTGGGAGAATTTCACAGCGGGAGCAGCGTGTGGGAGGGCAGAGCCCTGAGGGAAGGCCAGTGTGACTGTAGTGTACAAGGCAAAGGGGCAAAGGTCAGAGATGTTATTGCACAGGCAGGCGGAGCCTGGTGTGCACAATAAGGAGTTGAATTCTTACTCTGTGAGGGGAATCACTAGGGATTCTTAGCATGAAACTGACAAACTAATGTTATGTTTTTAAAAAATCAGTCTAGCTGCTTTGCAGAGACGGATTAAGCATGGCAAGAGTGGATCCCAAAAATATTCAAGAGCCATACTCTTTGGAATTTGGGGCAGGACTGGGTAAGGTGAAGTGAGGGAGAGTAGGAAAGATTCAAGGGTAACTTCCAAGACTATAAAATGCTGTGAAGTGATTAGCAGTGCTTTTCCAGTCTCACTTCGAGTTTTTCTCTGTGGTGTAGCATGACAGGCAAAAAATGTATTTTATCTGTGCCTAGAAAAGGACTGGCCTCACAAAACTACTTAAAACAGTAGGATAACAGATCAAATGCTTCCCTTTTCCAAGAAGAGAAAGTTCTTTTTGAGAGCATTATATATTAAGCTCAAAGTTAACCTTATTGTCTCCTTTCACGACTGTGGAAGCAAAGACGGACAGGGTTACTCATCTCATTCTGCAGTCTGTGCACTACAGGAACATTTTATTTTTACCTTTCTCATGGCATTTATCACTTCCTGCCTTGTATTTTTGTTATGTACCTGTGTATCTTATCTCCTTTCCTAAACTGTAAGTTCTCTAATGAAAAGATAATGATTACTAACACAGAAATAAACCTGAGACAATCTATCTACCCACATCTAGGGGTGTTGGAGGTGGGAAGGACAGTAGAGAAAAAACAGGCAGAAAATCCTCTTCTTTTGTCTCATTAACCAAATGGGTCGTCATTTAAAAAAAAAGTGATGCAGAAGTAGGAAAAGGTGCTTATTATGTATTTTACATTGACATGTAACTTAAAGCAGCACTCAAATATAATTAAAGAAAATAATGAAGTGTAAACTACTGCTTTCTCTAATTAGAAGGGCAACTAAGCAAGATTTTGGATGACCAAATGTGAATGTGAAAATACTTCCATTCTTTTTATGTCACATCCTTAAACCTGCATTGAGAATGGCTGACTGAAATTAACCAGAGTTCTACAGCAGACTCAAATCATCAATAATCTCTACGCTTAGAAAAAAACTCTGCCACCCCCCATAACACAAGTATGTGCAACACACTCTGAACTGAGTGTTGCAGAGGGATCTTAATCCCTCCTTTCTTAGGGAGCTAATTTTACCATCTATCAAAAAGCCAAGAAAAAATCTCTCAGACAGATGCCTCAGTCCAGGTCCTAGCGTGATAATTCATCAATTCATTGTTTAAGGCCTTCTTGTAATGCTTGCTCTAAGTGAAAATGTAATATAATGGTGCCTTTCCACTCACCTAAGTACTTTCAGATAAGGTCTAAGACTCAAGCATGTAAAAGCCTACCCTGGGTTACGGTAACCTCAGAGCCACTCAGAATGGTATTTCTGGTTCACAGACTTCATTCAGAGCTTTATTCAAATGGCACCTTCTTGAAAAATTGCAACCTCTACCACCTGATACTTCCTAACTTTCCCTGCTTTATTTTCCCTTTACCACTCATCACTAGCATACAAGATATTACAACTATTTACCTTGTTTATTGTCTGCCTCCCTGTCTACTGGTTGTTCCCCCAAATCTGTTCTTCCTTTCTTCCTGAGCACCTGGCTTTCCAGCTAGAAACTACATTTTCCTATTTCCCTTATGGCTAGGGAGGACCATGTGACTAAGATTTCTCCAAAGGTATGTGTGTAATGCTGATGTGTGAAACTTCCTGTTCATTTTCCTAAAGAAGCTTGCCTGGACCCCTCCTTCCCTCTAGCTGGCTGGAACTTGAAAAGCAAATGCTGAGGAAGGCAGAACTGCCCCACTAGCCTGGGACCCTAGATGACCTCATGGAATAGAAGCTGCCCTCTTGCCCTGGGCTATTACATGCCAGACAGACAAAGATCTACCTTTTTTGGCTATTATATTTTGGAGCTCTCAGCTTACCCTTTACCCTAACAATACCCTCCCCCGTTAAAATGTAAGGTTCATGGGGGCAGAGATTTTTGTTTGTTTTGCTCACCAGTGCATCCCTAAGAAGTAGGAGTGCCTGACACATGGTAAGGTAGTTAATATTATTCGTGAATTGATTAAATAGACAACATTATTATCACTTCCACATCTTCAAACCATCTTCATGGCTTCCAGAAGTTCAGATTACAAGATCCAAAGACAGTGCCCCAGAAGCTCCTATACCCCATTCATTGCCATCTTTCCCCTCCTCCACTGAGTGTGCCCTTCAGCCCCATTAGCCTCCTTTTCAGTTGCCCAATGTGCCTGGTTCTTGCCCAACTCAGGGCCTTTGAACAAGCTGGTTCCAGTATCTGCTCCCAAACGCCTCTGCAAAGTAGCCCCTCCTTCTTTCAGTTATCTGCTTACATGCCATCTCCTCAGACAGAACTTGTTGGCTACCCTATCAAAAACAGACCCTACTTCTGCTATCTCTGTTCCTGATTCATTTTATTACTAACTTATGAAAATGAATAATTACAATATTTGTTGCCTCATTTTTAAATTGTAAATTAGACTATAAGTTCCATAAGAACACGAACCACTTCTGTTTTTACTTACTACACTATCCTCTTTGCATAGCATAGTGCCTGACCAGTCATAAGAAGTCAATAAAGGGGTGAATGAATGAACTCCACTAAAGATGCTGTGTTTATTTTTTAAATACTTTGAAGTAGACATGAGTTAAAGCATATGTAGCTCTCCCATAAATGTAGTCTTCAAATGCCCTTGACTACCAGCCTGACAATAATGTGTCTATTTATGGGGACACATAAACCAATGCATATTCTGGCATGCCTTTAATTGTTTTCCTAGAAGGATTAACAACCAGGTGGAATTTGAATGACTCCTATTGGTATGATGGACCAAGAGAAGCTTTTACTAGGATGTCTCAAATGCAGGTTCATATAGGCATATACAATTCAAAATAAATGAAGATTATGTTTCGGGGGCATGACAACTGGCCTCCCATGACCTCAGATCCAAAGATCAAAGACTGTTTCATCTCTCGGTTCAAGGTTTCAGTTCATCAATTTGCTTCTGGATTATGTAACCTGAGGTGGCCCTGTAGAACTGTGTGGGCACCAGCCAAACTGGGTACTCCAGAACACTCTGGAAGTATTCAGTAACCCAGACTTTCAAAAATGCTGTTTTGCTCGGTATCTTATCTATGATGGTAGATACACAAACATACACATTGGATAATAGTGCATAGAACCAAATACACACACACACACAAATGAGTATAACTGGAGAAATCTGAATAAGATCAATGGATGTTATCAATGTCAATACCCTAGTTGTGACATTACACTACAATTTTGCAAGATGTTACCACAAACTGGGTAAAGGGTACATGGGATCTCTATTGTCTTACAACTGCATTTTCTCAATAAATTTCAATTAAAAAGTGCTGCTTCAACAAAAAAACTCTAGGATGCTGCAGGATTCAACTGGTTATTTTGTGAAGAAAACAGGAAGGAAGAGACTGGGGAAATGAGAGAAAGAGAAGTGAAGTAGGAATGAATATGAAATCTCATAGTGGGAGAGATTACTAAAAGAACACTGCAATCTCTGAAAATATATGCACATATCCTGTCTACTTCAGGTTACAGTGTCAAAGAATAAAAGGTTGTTACAGAACACCTAGTTCAACTCCTGCATTTTAAAGTTCTAAAAAATGAGGCTCAAAAAATAATTTGCCAAATTTTAAAACTTTTAGAAAAAATAAAAAAGAGACTAGCCTTCCAACTTTGGCATAGGGAGGGAATGCTTAAACAAGGCACATTAAGCAGTAACCACAAAGAAACCAAAAAATTTGACTACATTAAAGTTAAGAACTTCTTTATCAAGAGGCGCGCGTGTGCGCGTGCGCACACACACACAAGCCACAAACTAAGATATTTGTAAAAAATGTAACCAACAAAGGATTAATCTGAATATGAAAAGGACTCATAACTATAAATCAGTATAAGAAAGGTAACCCAATAGAAAACAGTTAAAAGACATGAACAGATATTTCAGAGGGGAAACATAAATGGCCCATAAACATATGCAAAGATGCTTAACCTCATTAGTAATCAGAGAACTGACAAAATGTAAGAAGTCAAACAATATCAAGGGCAAAAATATGAAGCAGCGGGAACTCATACATTGCTAGTGGGAGTGCATACTGGTAAAAGCACTTTGGAAAACAATTTCATCTCTTCTTGTAAAGTTGCGCATTCCTAGAGTTATTATGTGTATTTGTCTTCCTATACATATGCCTGACTGTGTGTTTGTACATGCATATGTGTATCCTACACACATTGGGGGGAACCCCTTTTATAAAATATACACTAAAAGACACATTTTTGGTCATACAGAAAAAAAAAAAAAACCCTGCGAATAACCTATAGGTCCATTGACACAAGAATGGATAAATTCTAGTATATTCCCAAAGTAAAATATTATTCAGCAGCAATAATGAATCAACTATAGCCACATAAAACCTTATGAAGAATCTTAGCAATTTAATACTGAGTAAGAAAAAAACCAGTATACTATTCCTATAAGCTCAAGAACACTAAATAATATATTACCTAAATTTGCATATATGTTTTAAAACTATTTTTAAAAGCAACAAAATGGTTCACAGAAATAAGGTTAATAGTTACAGGGTTGAGGAGAGGCAGGGGGATGAGATAAGGAAGTAACTCACAGGTAGAATTATATTGGTAACGGCTTAATTCTAAAATTGGGTTGCAGGTACGTGAGTGGTCATTTTATTATTATGCATATATTAACATGTATCCTTCTACAAGCACTGAATCTTACATTTGTAAAAGATAATGTATTTAAAAAGGAAGTGATTTTCCGAAGGCTACACTGCTGGTTAGTGGAGGCACCATAACAGAGAAGTTTCCAGTCCCATACCTCAAAGAACTTCCACAATGCTAGGTATACATTAGGAACAAAATAGACATTTGTTGAAGCAACATGAATTTCATGACTACGTAAAATATTAATTCTAAACATGGATTCTATAAATCTATTAATGTCTTCTGATTTGATTTCATTTGATTAAACTGCCTTCATTAGTATGTTTGACAAGTAATTTGCACAAGAATATTTTAATTGCACTGCTTCACATTTCAAAACACAGATGTATATTCTATTGATACTTTTCATCAAAGCCTAGGATCTAATCCAAATTAACAAGTGATCATGACTTTTAAAATAGATTTTATTTACAGAATTCCATTTTATGGAAACTGCTCCCTTGCTATGGTTATTATGCTCTGGTTGAATCATTGGCTATAATAAACACAGCAAGCATCCAATTCTGCTCCACGAGACAACTGGTTCTCAAATACGTACATATGAATTGTCTTCTTATTGCCCCTACTGTCTCCTAGCAGCTGTGACTCAGCCAATCCAAGTGCTGCCTCTCTACCATTGCGCAGCTAATTGTGTTCAGGAGTAGAGATGAGTGTCCTTGGGAATTAACGTCAGGTGGCCACTGGCAAAGACAGTAGTGGTGCTCCCCAGGAAGCCCGCCCATCATATTCCAGCACCACCAAAAATGCTCTCCTCCATTAGAGCTAAGAGGTTGATATAACCAGAGTTAAGTTCATTTCTAAAGCACAGTACTAACAAAGGCATGAGTCGACTTATCTGATCCCCAATCACTCGGGTTAGTGTAAAATGAAAAGTACAACCACTATTAAAAGCCCACAAACAGCATGCATGAACAGCACTTCCTAAAGTTTATCATTGTTTTCATTCCAAGTACAGACATTTAGGGACTTCCCTGGTGGTCCAACGGTTAAGACCTCAAGTTCCCAATGCAGGGGGCCAGGGTTTGATCCCTGGTTCAGGGAACTAGATCCCGCATGCTACAACCAAAGATCTTGCATGCTGCAACTAAAGATCCCGCATGCGGCAATGAAGATCCCATGTACCGAAACTAAAACCTGGCACAGTCAAATAAGTAAATAAATAAACAAATAAAAATACTGTTCTATCACGAAAAGAACACAAATGGCAGACAGCTGCCTAGGATGTGGAGAAAAGGAAACCATGTTACACTGTTGGTGAGAATGTAGATTCACGTAGTTGCTGTGGAGAACAGTGTGGAGGGTCCTCAAAAAATGAGAACTGCCATATGATCTAGCAATTCCACTCCTGGGTGTATGTCTGAAAAAAACCAAAAACACTAATTCGAAAAGATACAGCAGCAGTATTTGCAATAGCCAAGATATGGAAGTAACACAAGTGTCCATGAACAGATGAATAGATAAAGAACATGTGGTATATACATACAATGAAATACTACTAAGCCATAAAAACGAATGAAATTTTGCCATTTGCAACAACATGGATGGACTTGGAGGGTACTGTGCTTACTGAAATATGTCAGACAGAGAAAGACAAATACTGCATGATATCACTTATATGTGGTATCTAAAAAGTAAAACAAGCTGGTATATATAATAAAAAAGAAACACTCACAAGCACAGAGAACAAACTATGGTTACCAGTGGGGAGAGGGAAGGGAGGAGGGGCAAGATAGGGGTAGAGGATTAAGGGGTACAACCTACTATGTATAAAATAAATAAGCTACAAGGATATATTTTACAGCAAAGGGAATATATCCAATATTTTATAATAACTATAAATTGAGTATAACTTTTAAAAACTGTGAATCACTGTTGTACACTTGAAACTTACACAGTATTATAAATCAACTATACCTCAAAAGAATAAAAATTAAAAAAAATACTGTTCTAAAAAATAAAATCTATTTAACAAAACAACAAAGTACAGACATTTATCACACTCGTCACTGTTAAAGAAGAAATGAAATTTGGGGCAGGGTATAGTCAAACAAGCGATCAAGAGATGGAGGCCTGCCTACCTTCTTCCCTTCTTAAAAAAAAAAGAGAGGAAGAGATGGAGACCTGAAGAGTAACAGAGATAAATAACCCAATAGAAAATAGTCAAAAATCAACCACACTCCAATAAAAACTAATTTAAAAAAAAAAGTGAAAAAATTCCACTATGAAGCCTAAACATTATACAAAATTATAAAGCTGGGAGAGAACTTAAATACTGATAACCCAGGAGCCCTCACAGTTCACAGAAGAGGAAACTGAGGACATAAGTTACAGAGCTGAGCCCGGAATTGCTATTTCTGAACTCCCATTCACTGAATAATCTTGGACAAGCCATTTGTCCTCTCTCTGTCCATTTCTTCAGCTGTAAAATGAAGAGGCTAGATGACTCAAAGGTCTCTAAGATCCTTTACCAGTTCTAGGACAAAAGTGTGATGGTTAATTTTAAGTGTCATCTTGACTGCGCCACATACTGCCTAGATATTTGGTCAAACGTTATTCTGGGTGTGTCTGTGAGGGTGTTCCTGGATAAGATTAACATTTGAGTTGGTAAACAGAGTAAAGCAGATCGCCCTCCATAATGTGAGTGGACCTCACTCAGTTGAAGGCCTAAAAAAACAAAAAGACTGACCTTCCTCTGAGTAAGAGGCAACTCCTGCCTAACGGCCTTTAAGTTGGCACACTGGTTTAACTGGCCTGGGGACTTGAACGGAAGCACTGGCTCCTCCTGGGTATCAAGCCTGCTAGCCTTTGGACTGGAACTTACACCATCAGCTCTCTAGGTTCTCTGGCCTTCCCATTCAGACTAGAACTACACCATTGGCTCTCCTGGTCTCCAGCTTGCTGACTCTAGGTCTTGGGACTTCTCAGTCTCCATAATCGTGTGAGCCAATTCCTTACATTTCTTTATATGTGTATGTGTGTGTATGAAAAAATTTATTCATATATTTACATATAAATAATATTAAAAGAGTAAATATATAGGTATTTACACACACACACACCCCCCCACCCACTCACCCTACTGGTTGTTTCTCTGGAGAACCCTGACTAATAATACAAGAAGCAAATGTATATAATGAACTAATGCTTATAAAGCATTTAAAACAAGTGTCAGGAATTTTACTACTCTGGTTTCAGCTGTTATTATAATGGTAAGAAGGCAAAGATGATTTACAACTAAAACAGTTCCATAAACCTGCAGAATATCAATGGAGTCAGAAATCAGTAATTCAAGGCACTGAACAGAACAGTTATTTTTGTACACAGACAGCCTAACAGAACACAAATGTTTACACTGAAGGTAAAATGGAAAAAAAAAGATAAAGAAAACTCATTTCAAATTTTGATCAGTATAAAATAAAAAGATTATTTCCATCCTCATGTATTAAGGGCTTAAATGAGACTCTTACCACTATCATTTCTAACTGGTACCCAGCAAAACTGTAATAAACTCACGGATATAGTAATATTAAAAGTACTTATACCTCGATATAACTATTTTTTAAATTTAAAAAACAAGTATTTGTAAAATTGTAGACTAAAAAGTTATCAAAAAAACTTACAAAATGAAATACTTTAATCTGTAAATATGTCATTTCTTATTTATAGTTAAGTACTTTCATTGTATTTATTATTATTATTTTGGCCATAGCGCAGGGCTTGCAGGATCTTACTTCCCCAACCAGGGATCGACCCCAGGCCCTGGCAATGAAAGCACCGACTCCTAACCTTTGGACCACCAGGGAATTCCCGAAGTGAGTGCTTTTAAAGTACAATAGCAAACTTCAAGAAAGTCAGTGTTGTAAATGTGTGCACAATGGTGATGCTCATAAATATAAAGTTATTCATTAAGTACATCAGAGAACATTAAATACTTAAAAATATAATGAAAAAGACATATACTGTATATATTCGAAACGGCATGCTAGAGGAAATGACTTCATTTCTAAAATATGAGTAAAGATTTTTTTTTAACTGAACACAACAGTGATGTTTAAAGAAACTGGACAAAACAAAACAAAACAAAACAGAAAAGAAACTGGACAATTTGATCTCTCAGGCAAGCTTTCAAACTCTATGATTATAAATGCGAAATAAGATTAAAAATACAGATAGGAATCACATACATTCATTCAGCAAATATTTATTGAGCATACACTACATGTCAGGCACTGAAGCATTAGCGATACAGCAATAATCAGAAATGGTTATTCACTTTCATGGAATTTACTACATAGAGGGAAGCTTGATACTACATAAGTTAGCAAACAAATATAATATGTAAATGTAAAGTCAACTGTGATAGTGAGTATAGAGGAAAGGTTCACGGTGCTATGAGAACCTGGTAACCTGCCATTGTCTGAGGGAAGGATAGGGACAGTTTCCTTGGGGAAGTGATGATTAAGCCGAGCCCTGAGAGATGAGTAAGAGTTCAAGCAACTGTCCAACAGGGAGAAGTTTACCAGACAAGGAAAATTGTATATACAAAGGTCCTTTGGCAGATGGAAGGTAAAAAGTGAGGATGACTTTTTGCAGTAATAGAAAAATCCATCCTAAAATCCACATAGAATCTCAAGGGATCCTGAATAGCCAAAACAATCTTGAAAAAGAACAAAGTTGGAGGCCTCATACTTTCTGATTTCAACTTATTAAAAACTATGATAATCAAAACAGTGTAGTACTGGCATAAAGACATATAGATCAGTGGAATAGAATAGAGTCCAGAAATGAACTTCTCACATATATGGCCAGGTGATCTTCCACAAGGGTGCCAAGGCCACTCAATTGGGAAAGGAGAGTCTTTTCAATAAATGGCACTGGGAAAACTGGATATCCACAGGCATAAGAATGAGGTTGGACCCTTACCTTACACCAAATACAAGAGTCAATTCAAAATGGATTAAAAATCTAAATGTAAGGGGCTTCCCTGGTGGCATAGTGGTTAAGAATCCGCCTGCCAATGCAGGGGACACCGGTTCGATCCCTGGTCCGTGAAGATCCCACATGCTGCAGAACAACTAAGCCCATGAGCCAAAACTACTGAGCCCACATGACACAACTACTGAAGCCCGTGGGCCTAGAGTCTGTGCTCTGTAACAAGAGAAGCCACCGTGATGAGAAGCCTGCGCACCACAATGAAGAGTAGCTCCCTGCTCGCCACAGCTAGAGAAAGCCCACACGCAGCAATGAAGACCCAACACAGCCCAAAATATAATAAATTAAAGAAAAAGATATAAATGTAAGCCCTAAAACAATAAAAATTCTGGAAGAAAACATAGGAGAGAAGCTGCAGGACACTGTATTTGGCAATAATTTCTTGGATATGACACTAAAAAAGCACAAGCAACAAAAGCAAAAATAGACAAATGAGACTCCATCAAATTAAAAAACTTCTATGCATCAAAGGAAACAAAAGAGTAAAAAGGCAAAGTACTGAATGGAAGAAAATGTTTGGAAATTATATCTGATAAAGGGTTAATATCTAGCATATATAAAGAACTCCTACAACTGAACAAAAAATAACCTGACAAAAAATAGGCAAACCATGTGAACAGACATTTCTACAAAGATAATATAAGATCTTATGGCCAAAAGCATATGAAAAGATGTGCAACATCACTAATCATCAGGGGAATGTAAATCCAAACCACACAAACATCCATTAGGATGGTTCCTACCACCCCTCCTCACCCTGCCAAAAAAACAACAAAAAGTGTTGGTGAGGATGTAGAGAAACTGGAAGCCTTCTGCAATGGTGATGGGAATGTAAAATGATGCAGTTGCTATGGAAAACAGTACAGACATGCTGTCAAAAATTAAACATAAAACTACCATATGATTCAGCAATCTCACTTCTGGCTATACACCCAAAAGAACTGAAATCAGGATCTTGAAGAGATATTTGCACACCTCTGTTAATAGCAGCACTATTCACAACTGTCAAGAGATGGAAGCAACCCAAATGTCCATCAATGGATGGTTGGATAAACAAAATGCAATATATAAACCAAATAGCATTCAGCCTTAAAAGGGAAGAAAATCATGTCACATGCTACAGCATGGATGAACCTTGAGGCCATTATGCTAAATGAAATAGAAAAATATGGTAGGACTCCATTTAGATGAGGTATCTAAAATAGTCAAATTCATAAAAACAGGACAATGGTGGTTACCAAGGACTGGAGCAAGTAAGGAATGGGAAATGAGGTGGTGTTGTTTAATGGGTACAGAGTTTCAGTTGTGCAAGATGAGAAAGTTCTGGAGATCTGTTGCACAACAATGTGAATATACTTAACACTACTAAACTGTACACTTAAAAAAGTTTAAGATGGTAAATTTTATGTTAATGTCTTTTACCACAATTAATTTTTTTTTTAAAAGTAAGAAGTGCAGAAGAGCTGTGGAAAAGTTTGGCAGTTCCTCAAAATGTTAAACAAGAATTAAACATTTAACCCAGCAATTCCACTTCTAGGTATATACCCAAGAGAAATGAAAACATATGTCTATACAAACACATGTACAAAAATGTTCAAAGCAGCAGCATTATTCATAACAGAAAAAAATATATAAACAATCCAAACGTCCATCAGCTGATAAATGAATAAACAAAATGCGATATATCCATTCAATGGAATATTACTGAATCATAAAAAGGAATGAAGTAATAATACATGCTACAACACGGATAAACCTTGAAAATATGCTAAGTGAAATAAGTCAATCACAAAAGAGCACATATTGCATATAGAGTCGACTTACATGAAAGGCCCAGAATAGGCAAATCCATAGATCTGCAGATTGGTGGTTGCCAGGGGCTGAGGAGAGGGAGGGATTGGGACTAACAGCTAATAGGTACAGGGTTTCTTTTTGGGGTGATGGAAATGTCCTGGAATTAGACTGTGGTGATGGTTGCAAAACATACTGAATATACTAAAAACCACTTATGTGTAAACCTTAAAATGACAAATTTTTTATGTGAATTATGTCTCAATTTTAAAAAGTGAAAGAAAAAAAAGGAAGAGTACGAGCTGATACCGGTCAGGTCTTTATTGAGAGAGTACTGGAAAGTCACTGAAGGCTTTCAGATATGCATCTGTAAAAGAGCCCTCTGATGCTATGTGGAGGATGGACTGGAGAGTGCAGGAGTAGATGAGATCATCTACTACAATGGTCCAGATAAGTGATAGTGGTACCTTGAACTTGGATGGTGGTAGGGATGGGAAAGCAGAAAAGTGGATGGACTTGAGAGCTCTTTCAGAAACAGAACCTATTGAATTTGCTGAGATTAGATGTAGGAGATAAAGGGAAAGGGGCTATTAAGGATGACTGCTAGGTTTCTAGCTTGAGCTACTGGGTAGCGGATGGTGCCACTTATTGAAATAGGAAAGACTGGAGGAGGAACAAATATGAAAGAGAAGGGATGCTGACGATTTGGACTAGAGTGGCAGTCATGATGATGATGCAAAGTGGAATCAACAGCTTGTGGTTAGGAACTGGTTATGTGGGACTAAGATGCAATTCATTTTCTGGTAAGGCACAGCAAAGGTCAGGTCTGAAGGTCTATTAAGAACCGTGTTGTTTAGTGACAGTGAAACAGAAGTGTACTCTATGTAATAGTACACTTTGCTCCTGGACAAAGGCCTCATCCCCAGCTTTCTAAAATGACCACCTGTACTCAAGATTATAAACTACCATATTGTCTGTGGGTAGTAAACGTCTCTGAAAATGTGCACTGATTATGTAAACAGGACAACTAAATAACCAGTCATATAATATTACATGAAGCAGGGTCATGAAATATTACCCCAAATACTTATTCCACCCCAGTTCCTGTATCAAATCAGAAGACTGAGGACCACCACAACTGGAATCATGGATTTCAGAAAAGAGAGTCTACTGGGTGATTCCTATAGCTATAATTGTGGAAATGAAAGCCACCTCATGTCCACTTTCAGTGCTCCCTTTCTTAAAGCCTAAATTTCACCACAGCAAACATAAGCCATTGAAGCGTAAGGTTTCGGTCTTTCTGCTGCATTTAGAGTTGGAAGCTAAGCCCTCTAAATTGACTGGTTCCGCTGCTCTAAGTGCCATAAGCAGCAACTCGGCCTGATTGCCCAGGTAATTGCCTCCTCCTGTAATGAGGTTGTCAATCCCTAGAAACTCATGAACTTCAATCCTTTGGGTTCCCTAGCACCTAGTTCACATGCTACCTCCTCTACAAATCCCTCCTCCTCCATCCCCTGCTGCGAGTGCAATTTGGTGCCCTTGTCTGAATGCCTGCGGCACTTACTATGTGTGCCTTCAAGAGGATACCATTGATGACCTACTGCCTTGTGAGGAGGTCGGTTCTGTGTGGTCTTCTGTCTCTAATAGACTGCAAGCTACTGGAGAGCAAAGCTGTGCCTTACATACCTCTATAACAACCAAGCAGGGCAGGATGTTCAAAGGAAGCTTTTGATTCATATGCATGTTTTCAGAAAAGAAGCCAAAGTAAATTGTGCATTATATTATAGATCCCTTAATCCATATTACTGCAAACTACATTAATTGTGAAGCTTAAAGAACATCCCCACTGCTTACACAACAGGTGTAACTTACATAATCTGCTGTATCCAGCTGTTACTTATTTGTGACAGTTCCCTCCTGGCTTCTGCTCCCTGTTGATCTGCAGGATTACTGCATCTTCCAGTATTATTTCCTGATTTATTCTTTGCCCCAAATCATAAAAGAATTATTATTTTTCCTTTTTGACAACAGTTTAAGAAAAAAAGAATGAAACTTAAGAATAACCAGAGAGATACCTCTGGGGTTTTCCATCATCACAGAACTCAAAAAACAATCCTGAAATAAAACAGTATTTATAAATATTTCCATAAAATTCATTCATTAGCCCAAGCATTTTGTTTTCCTTTTGGCAGCTTTTCCTATATAATCATCCTTGACTAAATACTCTTCAGTATGCCCGCTCTTTGGAATTATATCACCCAAAAGGATTTTTAAAATCTGCTGCCTATGAGCTAACGGCTAGCCATGTATAGAATGGGATGAAGTAATGATGCAAATGAATGTTGGGACTATGAGTAAATGGATGGAACGTGCAGGAGTGGGGGCAGTGACAAAAGTCCCAAAGTCAGAAAAAATGAAAATCCACGAACTTTGTGATGCTCCAGAGAGGAAACCAGCAAGTGTTGACGCTAAACTGGCAGAAACATCAATACTTCCTGGCTCCCCCACTGGGGGCATCAATTTACCACCGGTAGGCTGCTCTTCCGCTGCAAGTGACAAATAATGAATACATTCAACAATATGAAAAGGCATGACCGTTAATCCAGAAGCATGGTGTGTGCAGCAATGAAAAAAAGGTGGTGATTGCTCGGAGTCTCAGACTTAGTCCTGCTGCTGATTAGCTTAATGATCAAGGGCAAGTCATTTCCCTTCACTGAAAAATACAGGATTTCCTAACAGCGTGTAGGAAAAAGTTAACAGAGTAGGTCTAAGACTGACTGCTATTCTTAAAAAGGTCTGCTTACAAGGTTGGTACTCTTGACACAGACACAGTTGATATCTAGCGAAGTGGGTTTGGGGAAGGTTCCTACCATCCTAACCGATAAAGAGTAGCTCGCTGTGCCTCAACTGTTGGAACAAACAGTATGGTTTATGCTAAACACCTGTTTTCCTTCTGGGAGTCTGAATTTTTGGCATGTTCCAGGCAGAGGGTGTATGTCTATGTGACCAGCTCCCAATAAAAACCCTGGGCACTGAGTCTCCCTTTGTAGACAACTCGTTGCTGGAGGAATTAAGCACAACCTGTGTGACTCCAGTGGGAGAGGACTGCTGGGAGCTGCGCCTGGTTTCCTCCAGACTTGGCCTCTTGAACC
Source organism: Hippopotamus amphibius kiboko (assembly GCF_030028045.1). Lineage (NCBI taxonomy): Eukaryota > Metazoa > Chordata > Mammalia > Artiodactyla > Hippopotamidae > Hippopotamus > Hippopotamus amphibius. The sequence continues at coordinate 14,205,108 of NC_080203.1, read as the reverse complement.
TTTTCCCTTTGCTGACTTTGTTTAGCAGCCTTTTGCTGTAATAAATCATAGCTGTGAGTACAACTGTATGCTGAGTCCTGTGAGTTCTGCCAGTAAACCATTGAACCTGGGCGTGGTTCTGGGGACCTCCGACACAATTGGTATAGTGTTGAATAGCCTACCAAACTTCTCCAACAGCCTTGCCAAGAGTAGGTGTTATGTTCATTCTATCAATGAAGAAAGTAAAGTTCAGAGAGGGGAACAGAGTGTACATAGAAAATAAACATTTCAGTGTTCTCAAATTTTCGTGAACCAAGGAACCAGCTGAAGTGCCTGCTAAAAATGCAGTTTCCTGGGACCTATCACCTGAGACTTGGATTCAGTAGGTTTGAGGCCCAAGAATCTCTATTTCTAATAAGCTTCCTAGATGATTCTTAGGCAAGCAGTCTAAGGACTACACTTCGAGGAACATTTGATGTACAGGAACCACAACGCCCAAGTCCCAAGCTAGGCAGTAAATGGCAGAACCAGGGCTTGCAATGACCCTTTATAACAACATTAAGGCTCTTTTCACAACAAAACTGCTTCCAAATCCCTCCAACTCCACAGTTCCTCTGGTTGCTCTGCCTTCTCACTACAGGTATCCACCCAGCTGATGGCAATTGGGTGCAAAGAGAGGACGGTATGTTACATTCCCAGCACCAAATACTAAGTGGTAGCCCGAACCCAAATAATGCACACTTACCACAGAAAGTCAAAAAACATACAGCTCTTGGAGAGTTAACTCTGCAGCTTTGGTTTTCAAAAAGATTTGATATGCTGGTAGCAACAGAAAATATAAGCTTATGCATGAGATTTAACAAAAAGAATATGAATTTTTGCTTACAATTTTAGAAGCTGAGGACAGTATATTACAGTTTTCTGTGAACGGCCAACAAAAGGGAGGGCACTAAACATTATCTTTCTGGCTGATCAAGAAAACAGCCTCAAGTAAATGCTTTTTGCTTAGTTTTTAAGCGGGCATGAAAGTATATATTTTTTCTCACTTAGAATAAATATAGTGTAGTATTTTGTCCACTGAAAGGATGTTATTTTTAGTGCCATGCACTTATTAGTAGCCCAGTCCAAGACGCATAAGCTTCTTGGTAGGTGATCATTTTTCAACTGCTATTACTGACTCAGACTGTGTTATCAGTTCAGGAAGTATTTATTGAGCATCTACTGTCTACTTGATGCTGTGCTAAAGGCATAATCATTATCAAGAAAACTGCTCTGATTTTTTCAATACCTACGTGAAAGAGACTAGGAAAATACAGCCACTGTAATACTTGAAGACAACACCTAACACAGGAGTCTAAAAAAATTTAGGTATCTCCTTGAACAAGACAGTCTTCACCAATCCTCCCATATTCTATTAAATAAACATGGGGCAAAAAACTGATGACAATCTGTATTTCACAAATACATATTAACCTCCTAAATCTGGATATCCACAGTCCAACATTATCTATAAACCTCAGGTAATCAAGCAGTCAGCCAAACCAGCAATCCCTCCATACAGTGCAGTAACTGAGGGGATGTCTGCCAATGTGCTGGCACAGGGCACCCCACGCCCATATCTGCAGTGCTGAGCACTCATTCATCATTAAACTGCAGTAGTGTTAGCATATGCTGCAGTTGTGCTAATGTTTGTTTTACAATCACCACTGATCTACCCTTATCCCAGGCCAGGAAGGTAAGTGTTAAGTGAACAGAAATAAACTTGAAAACAGTACCTACTTCACTTGTGGAAGCCTAGAAACTCACTCCGCTCAACCAGAAAATGCCTCCCGATCTCAAGAATTCCAGATGCAAAAGATTATTCCATATAAAGCACTAGAGATGTAGAGGAAACTCCAACACCTTGAGAGGAAAAAACAAAGTGTTTTTATTTTGTGTCCCATGCTTTCACCTCTTTGGGAGAACTGATCAACCATGTTAGAAAAGCAGTCTGCCTTAATGATTTTTTTCCATCACTCAACAAACCAGTATTTGAATTCACTCATGGGCTAGTTGTTTGCACATCATCCAGACACAGGGATGTTCGTTATGGTTCTCCCAGGGGCCACTGGCCATCCTTTACCTCCCAGAACCTACTGCCCAGCTGCTGGTCAACCGGCAGCCTGAATGAGGAAACAAGCTAATTTGGACAGTTGATCAATATGAAAATGGCCAGCTTCACCTGCTCGAATCTCCCCTCTGCTAAAAGCTCATTAAGAGCCCTGGAAACTACCTGATTTGTAGGCACTCAATATTATCCACTAAAGGGTTGAATTATGAACAATAATCATAAAAACAGAAGGAGAAAACAGTAAACCCTTACAGAAGGTATTTAGAAGACATTCAGAGTTTATGTTGCTTAATCAGTAAAAGCCAGATCAGGAAAAAAAAAAGATAAAACGTTTTCAGGTTATTTAATACTTATTTCAAGTAATAGTGATTCATTCCTAAATAGGTTTCCCAGTTTATACAGGATTAGACTAACATCTATTTGCAAAAGAGCAGTTTGCCATGTATAGGTCATGTTGAAGGTGTCAAATGCAACAAATTCCTTTTTATCTGAAATCCAAACAACCAGAAAATATCTGAGATTGTTCACTCTATTTCTGGTAGAAAGACAAATGACAATTAAGTATATAACAGTAACTAATTCACAAAAAATCAAGTTGCATGGTTTGTCACAAATGTGTTACAGAGCAGTCACCATGTCCTCTATATGTATAGCTGTGTATGTAATGACAATTAATCTCATGAAGACAGAGAGTCGGTCTTGCTCACCGATGTGTCCCAGGGCCTACCACAGTGCCCAGTACATAACAGATGCTCAGTGAACATTTGCTGAATGAAATAATGCTCTGCAAGATCATAAAATGGTGTAATCATCTAAAAGGATTGTACTATAGTCAGTATAGCTTTGTCATTAGGTAGACTTATTCTAATACTTTAAAAATTGGTAATCAGTACACAGTACACCCCAATGTTTAGGTTCTGATCACAGTTCCAACGTGGGGGGTGGTCCCCACACCAACAAGTGATTCTCAGACACCAGCTGGGTGTCCCATAATTCAACCCAATTCTGACACTATCTATGGAGAGGTAGCATCAGATACCCCAGGTTAAGTGCTCAGTCCTACAAGACTCCCCCCACCCCCCACCACTTCATACGCCAGTACCAAGTCCAGGTTATCTCCCGTGTTTCTGACCAACTGACTACAAACTGGGGGTTCCAACAACCCCCACCTTGGGTTTCAGACACCAGCCTCAAGTCCAGGTTGTTACCTGTATTTCTAACTGACTGGCTATAAATCAGAGGTTCCCACAACCTCCTCCTTTGGTTTGATTAGTTTGCTAAAGTGACTGACAAAACTCAGAGAAACATTTTACTTACTAGATTAATGGTTTATTATAAAAGGAGCCGCCAAACGGAGATGCACAGGACGAGGAATGGGGAAAGGACGCAGAGCTTCCATGCCTTCTCCAGGCCCACCACTCTCCCCCAAATCTCCATGAGTTCACCAACCTAGAAGCTCTCCAAACCCTGTCTTTTGGGGGTTTTATGGAGGCTTCATTACATAGGCCTCACACGCCAGTGGCCAATAGGTTAGTCAATCACGCCTAACCTATTGGCCACTAGTGACTGAAGTCAATCTCCAGGCCCTCTCCATTCCCCAGAAATCAGGCGAGTGGGACTGAAAGTTCCAACCCTCTAATCAAAGGGTTCGTTCCTCTGGTAACCAGCCCCCAACTTGAGGTGCTTTCCCAATTCACTTCATTAACATAATAAAAGATACCTTTATTGCTCTCAGCATCGGAAATTCAGAGGGTTGGTTTTAGGAGCTCTGGGCCAGAAACAGGGACAAAGACCAAATATCATATATTTATTATAAATAAATCACAATATCACACCAATTAACTGGAATTCCTCATTTTTAATCATTCTTCGTAAGCAAGAATTTACTATAAATATCACTATCTATAAGTAGAAACTATTATTTATGTGAAACAAAGAAATTGTTCATTCAAATATTTATCAAACACCTACTATGCACCAGGCACTGTGCCAAGTGTCCCTGCCCCCAGCAACTTTCACAGTCTAGGGCAGCCTTTCTCAACTGGAATTCCTCACCTCCAGATGCACGCATAGGAGATAAGTATTACCTATAATGGATTCCCTAGGGCATCAGGGGTTGATTCTCTCCCAGTGGAGAAAAGACTAATGTAAAGTGCCACATAAGTTAAAAGGAAATTACAGTATAATATGATAATAAATGGTTGCTTTTAGTAGGGACAAATTCACCTGTTAAACCCAGTCACGTATGAACTACCTCGTAGGAGCCAAGATGCACAGGCCATTTGTAATGCTTGTGTAAATGCAAAACTATTGCAATACATACATTCAGATATTTTAAACATAATAAAATAAACTCATCAATATTTTGCATGCTCAGCAATGTCAGGCCAAAGATTTTAGTAAAGTGAAACTTAAAAAAGAGTCTAATTACCCTGATAATGATAATTCAAGGAGAAAACAAAAAAATCTTGCTTCTAAAAAAAAAATATTACCTGAACTTTATTAATTGCCTCCATATATTGCTTCACTAGACTGGCCCTGCCTTGGACTTGAGGTAGGAGATAAATGGGCCCCAGGATGAGCAGCTGGAGTTTGTCCCTGGTGGACAGATACTCCAAGACAAAGATAATAGTAGGAGCACAGAGGAGCTCAGTCCTGTCCAGATAAAAGATAAAGGAGACCACATAGTCCTCATTCTTGAGGTCAAAGAGACCTTCCCAGACTACACATGCGCAGAAAGGCTCCTCAGAGGTCAAAAAGGAGGGGGTGCGCCACCCCATAGTAGGTGAGGTCAATCTACCCATAGACCTCTTTGTTAGAATCCACCTTGGCTAAGAGATGCACACACATGGGAGGACCCTGAGATAAACCAAATATAGACTCAGAACCAGGCAAAGCAATGGGACTTCCCTGATGGTCCAGTGGTTAAGACTCTGTGTTTCCACTGCAGGGGGTACGCTTCCACTGCAGGGGGTACGCTTCCACTGCAGGGGGTACGGTTCAATCCCTAGCTGGGGAACTAAGATCCTGATGCCATGTGGTGTGGCCAAGTAAGAAAATAAACAAATTCATGAAAGAAAAAAAAGAACCAGGCAAAGCAAGATGATCGGCCAAAGGAAACCTGGAAGAAATGCCCCATGTAAGTGATTCAAACTACCACAAGGGCACGACTCTTTTTCTCTGATCCCTTTTTCCTCCTAATAAACACTGTTTCACTACTTTCTGTCTCTTTGTGGGAATTCATTTCTACAGAGCCAATGGGCCAGGTCCTTGTCACTGGCCACTGGCCCTGGTGGTCTAGTGGCTAAGATTCAGCGCTCTCACTGTCATGACCTGACTTCAATCTCTGGCCAGGGAACTGAAATCCTGCTTCAAGCCACCGCGGCCAAGGCCACCCGAGATCAGACTCAAAGTAATAAAATGGTGGCTACCTATTCTGAATATTTTTGGTCTTATTTTGAATTTTCATTATACCTTATGCAGTCTAATTTCTTTTCAGTCCTGGGCCTCTTTGACAGATATAAAATTTTCTATATGATATCACTACTATATGCTGCATGCTTTATGGAACCAAAGCAGTTTGAGAGCTTCCAGAATCAGAGACAATTTTTTTCCAGTATTTCAACTCAAAACTTAAGCTTTTATATGTCAATGATCTAGAAATTCATACCCGTTTAATATCGCTCTCTGACAAGCTAATTAGACCGCATCCACTTGGCCAAGCCCCCTGATCTACTACATCGAGGAATGTCTTATTTTGAATCATTAGCATGAAATAATTTAGTAAGTCAAATGGGGGCAATTCTTGTTGTTTAGACTCTCATTAAACCTTTAAACCCATGTGAAAATGCTATTGTAATCACTAGGAATGTTATGAAGAGTATAAGACAGAATAACATAAAGGTCCCTGATGCTTAAGTCTCAACTAGTCCAGACTTCCAATTAAACATGCTTTTAAAGGAAATAAACTGTACAGACAAAGCTACCATTATTTACTTATTGTATTTATGGAGAATGGAGATGTTGACTGGGAACAGGCAGTGTTTGTTTTTTAAAGAACTTTTATTGAGATACAGTTAACATACAATAAACTGCATATATTTAGAGTGTACAATTTGGTATCCCAATCTCCCAATTCATTTCCCCCCAACCCTCCCCGCTTTCCCCACTTGGTGTCCATATGTTTGTTCTCTACATCTGTGTCTCTATTTTTGACAGGCAGTGTTTTTATTACACTCGTGGACATCCAACTCTTAAATCTTTTAAGACACCCCCTACATACCTAAATCCAAAAATCCTACACCAAATCCACCAATATCTTTCTACCTCAAAACTGTCAAAAGGAAAGTCATAATTCATCAGAAAGGAAAGAAGACAATTTTTAATGGCAAAGACATCAAGGCCACGTCTTTAAAAAATACAATGAATGACTATTTCTTTTAGCTTGAAACTGGAGAACCTAGGGAAATAAATGACATCTTTTAAACGATTCAGCAAACACTGCTGAGCCACAGAAGATGATACTGCTTCCCATGCCAGGTTTAAAATGTAAAGCCCTGTCCTAACATGTAGTATCTAGTTTTCAGGGACCAAGAACTACAATCGATACCACTGTAATTTATGTCACATTCAAAGTCAATTTCAGATACATACAGGTACACACAAAAAAAACACAATTTTGAAAGGAATTCATAGCCCCACCTCTGAAATATAAAAGCACACAACTTAAACTACATCTACATTGCTCTGCAAGGCAAAGTCCAACCTAAACCTTTAGTTGTATCCTTCTAGTGATGTAAATGGGAGTGCCACTCAATCTCCACCAGGCAAAAAATGAGGACAGCGTTTGGCTTACTGATTAGGGGAGCTACAATCCCCCCCATCAATATTTTTTGAAGTCATTCTTTAGCAATGAGTATTTGATAGCATGTTTCACATTCAGTCCAAGGATCTGCAGATTAATTCCTTGCCCCAGGCCTAGGGCTCAGATATAACTCCTGAGAAGCTTTCAGTTTACTGCACTGGTACAAATTCCGGAGACTTAACCACTGTCATGGTTGCACAGGAAAATGTGAGCAGTCGGGTATTCCAGCCGAAACAATGAGGTCAAAGCTCAATTTCAGTGTGAGCGTAAGTGATTCTCTGCAGAGATCTTGGATGGGGATGTAAAGTACCAGCCTCAAACCTGCAGGCTGGCACCTCAACAACTGCTGCAAATTCTACTGCATGCCCTAGCTTCCTGGGCCAGCACCGCTTCATTACTAGACTCACACAACGCAGATCACTCTAAGCAAAAGAAAAGCCAAGCGGGCTTTTAGACTGATACTTGGGTTGTTTGGTTTCAAGCGTTCAAATCCTTAAAAAAAAAAAATGGGGATGTCATCATCTCAATTTTGAGCTAATGAATTTATTATGAACCAGAGTCCATTTGCTTTCCAGTATAAGAGTGCTATGTGAAAAGATTATCCTTTTCCCAAATATTACAATTAGTCCTCTCTGTCACCTTTCCCTTTCTGTCACCCCCAAGCAACACTCCAGGATCACAAGAATCTACGTGAAATAGAACTATGAAGTACAGTGCTCTTTTACCTTCTCAGGCTAAATGTGAGAAACCAATTTTAGTCACTTGCTTTAGCAAAGCATCCAGTACCAGCCAATTCCTACGGATTTCAAAATCCTGATACGAACAACCTTGATTGCTCTGTGCCACAGGTAAACCTGCTCCAATTTCATAAGACACGCTTGTGGGTGAGGTAAACATTTAGAAAAACATTAACATACCACTGTTGTGATAATAATATCCTAAGAGGGGATGTATAATTATTTCATTTAGCCAGGGTACATTTGTGAAAGTTTCAAATGCAGAAAAACATGAGAGCAAATTCTTCCGACGCATGAAAAATGCTAGTAATGCTTCGATTAGGAATAATCGCAGGGAAAGAGCCAAACCGACAAGTTCTCAGACAGACATTGGGGTGGGCGGGACGCACAGCACTCAACCATTCTGCCTAAGGACAGAAAAATCAAAATTTACAGACGAACCCTTTCTTTCACATCATTGGCAGAATTACAACCCTATTCCCGCCGCCTCTTTTTGCAGTTAAGGAAGTTGCTACAAATAGCAGCACAGAAGTAAATGGTCCCGGTTTTACTCCATTCTTAAGGTACCCTCTAGAAGTAAACAGGTTACTCAAAAAAGTCAGTTGCCAGAAATGGCTTTTCCCGGTGCCAAACTCCCTTGCCAACGAAGTTCCCTTCTCTGGGGATCTGGAAGGGGGTCAACGTGGACGGAGGAGTCTAGCCGCAGCTCCCCTCTCCCCTGGGTCAATGTCTGGGGTGTTCAGGGCTCGGCGAGGCTTCAGACCCCGCGCTCGGCAGCGGCGGTGCAGCCTCCTCGCGTCTCCACCTCCACCTTGCCCACCCTGGCAATCGGCCTCGCTTTTATTATACCCTCAAGGTGAGAGGCTTAGGCTGGGTCTCCAAAGTTCGCCCGGCCTCGGGTCAGAAGCCGACCGAGCCCCGGACAAGGCTGAGGCCGGCCCCAGCCTCCCACCCCTCAGCCCCCAGGTCTTTTTTCGGCCACGGTGACAGGTCTAGGATTACCTCCATGTGCTCGTGGCAGAGGAAACAAAAGAAAGCAACCTCCCTGATAATAAAACGCCATCTTCGACTAATTGGCAAAGCGAGGGGCCCCTGGGTCGGTCCCCCCAAGGGTCCCCCACCATTCAGCCCGAGGGCGGCCCCCCGTCCGAGGCGGAGTTTCTAACAGCCCCGGGAAGCTCCGGATAAACTGTCCGGGGGCGGGGTGGGGGGGGTTGCTCTGAGAGCCCTACCTGCCTCCCCACCCTGGCCGCCTGGGCAGCGTGTTTCACTTAAAATGGAAAAGCGGGTGGTGGTGGTGTCTCCCAGAGATGCAGTCATCCCCTCAGAAAATTGTTCTGAGGGACCGGTCGAAGGGGCTGGCGAGCAAGCAAACCGGCACGCGTGGAGCCGCAGCGAGTGTACTTACAAAACGATTAAAGCTCCGGCGGAACATCGCGTCGAAGGCTGCCGGGCGCCGAGCTGGGCTCTAGTGGGCTGTCTGGGAAGGTGCCGTCCACAAAACACACTGCGGCGTGGGCCGGCGGCGCGAAACGGACGGCGAGGCTGGCTGCCCGGCCGCCCGCCCTCCGCACTCCCCCCGCCCCCGGCGCCCTCGCGCCCGCGGCCCCCGCCCGCCTCACTCACCGCCCGCCCCCGCCCCCGGCCCCCGCCCCGCCCCGCCCGTCCCGGGGGCGGCGGCCCCGCCGTTCCCCCAGCTCCGGCCCCAGCCCCGCCGCCACGCCGCTCCCGCAGCAGCCCGCGGAGAAAGCGAGCCGAGCGCGCGGGGGAGGGATGGCGGAGGAGCGCTAGGCTCCTCCTGCGGGGAGGGGGGCGCCCCGATCTCTCCACCAGCGCCGGGCTCTGCACCCCGCCGTCTGCACTCTTCCCCGGCGCGGAGCCTCCGCCCGCCCTCCCCGCGGCCAGCCCGCGTGCTTCCGCCCCGCTCGCGGCCACCGGGGAGCCTCCCGAGGCGCCCCGCGCCTCACCTCGCCTCAGCCCGACGCTACTCCCCAGGCTCGGGCGGGAGCCACCGCCTGCCCTGCCCCGGCCCTAAGTCGTCCGCCGCGCCGCTTCGCTCGCAGCCCCTTCTCGGTCCGCTGCAGCCGCGCCGCCCGCCCCGCGCCTTCGTCCCGCACCCGTGCTGGGGAGCCACGGTGCAGCCTGCCGGCCCGCCCCGAGCCTGCCAGGCAGCCGGGCTCCCCGCTTCCCGGCGGGGCGGAGCCGGGCTCTGCGCGAGGCGCGGGGACCGGCAGGGCGCTGCGGAGACCCCAGCGCGGGCGGGGCGGGGCGGGGCGTGGGCGGGGGGATTAGTTACGAAGGCCGCCCCCTCCTCGTCTGCAAAGGCGCGGGCCTCCCCCCTACCCTCGCTTCGCTCCTCTCCCACCTACGCGGCTTTCCCTCCTCTGGTTCTTTCTCTCGTCCTGCCTCCCCACCTAAACCGTCTCACTTCCACTTTCTCTATGAGGTTGTAAAAATCAGGCTTTGTGTCGTTGCTGCTGTGCAGCGGGGCGGGATTTCCCTGCCACCCCCCCAAACCCCTCCCTCTCGTCCCCTCCCCCTCGCTTCTCCCAGAGCAGCCTGGGAGTTGTAGTCCCGCCGTGCCCCTATTCCGCCTGGTACGGCGGGCTGGGAGCTCCCCCACACGCCCGCACGGGATTAGCCCAGAGGGTTGAAGGAGGAAGCGGCTGAGACCTCTGCGCCGAACCGCGGTTCTCAGCTCGGGCTAGAAGTGGAGGCCAGGAGCGCCCGGTAGATTCCCCGCGGTGGGAAATGTGAAAAGGATACGTGAGGCAAAGCCCCGAATGCCCGGAGCCTTCCCTAGGACGCGAAAAAGTGTGCACCGGGAAACCCTCTACACCCTCGGCTCCTAGTTTAAAACCGGAATTTGCGGAACTTTAAACATTACATATGAAAGCCGAGGCTAGAATTGCCACGAGACTGGCCGTCCCAACCCCCACGTCGCCCGGTTTGCACCGCCCTTTACGGCGTGCCCCGAGGCTGTTGGAGCAGAACGTTCAGATTCCTCTACAAAAGTAAAGAAGAAATAAGTAAAGGGAGTCCAGGGGCATTTCCACGAGCCTCTACCTTCTCCTGCCACTATACCTGCTGGGGACAGGGGCCAGCTGCACCGCGGGCCTCCCCCTGGGTCGTGAAGGGCCTTTACTGCTGGGCACAGGCGCTTCTCCTTTTCCCCTCTGGGGTTTAGATTCATTTCGACAGACCTTTCCTGGGCATTTTCTTTGTACCAGGCTGTGTTAGGGGCTGGGCACGACGACTTCTTAAAAGACCTCCCCAGCGTGGCGGGGGAGGTGTCGCGGTCTGGTCAGGGCTACCCACGTGCAAAAACAACAGGTTAGAAAGTAATGGCTGCTAGACTAGAGGTTTCAGGTGCTGAGAGCGCTAGTGCATCTGAAAAGGGGGTCTAGGAAGCTTTCTGGAAAGCGCTGGAGGTTACACTGGAACTTGCACTGTGAGAAGGCTTTAGAGGGAGCCCAGAGGGCATAGTCCAGGAGGGAGAGGTCGGTGAGGAAGTGTCGGACAAGGTAAGAAAGAGAACATACCGTCTTGGCAGACGGCCAGGATGTGTGGGCGGGCACGGCCCGGAGGAACTCTCAAACCCCAAAGGATCTACAGAAACAGCCTAGGAAGTTTGCACTTGATAGAGTGAGCCACGAGTAGCCCATCCTCATTGAAGTGCAAACGCGGGAGACTTAAGGTATGTTCCCAAACTGTCCTGATTACCAAGAAGTGAAACCGTGCGTTTCCAGTTCTTTCCCTATTATGGGTCCTTGTGTTTACTCACACTTAAGGCTGTATCTGGTGATTTTTTAAGGTTTATGTTAGATGTCTGTTAATCAGATATTAGGATATTTGATTTTATTGGCAAAATGGATCTAAGGTTTTGCTCTCTACTATTTCAAAGATTTATTTTCAAACAGAAAAAGTTTATTTTCTGGCTTTACTTTTATTGAGCAGAGCGACTAATGTAACTTAATTCACTAATTGTTGAATACCTACTATGTGGCAGGCACTGTTCTCGACACTGACTGGAATTCGGGGGTGGAAGAGGTTATTGCCTTTTGTTCTAGGCATAAGTCTAGAATCCTTACCAATAAAATAGGTAATAGAAAATGAATTTCGACGTGTGGGGATGCAAGTGCTTACTAGTAAATAATAAGTACTATCATTTCATATGCAATTTTGTTAAATAAATGGAAAAAGGTACTTAGCGTATAGATTCAAACGGATTAACTTTAAAAAATGTAGAGAACTGGAAATTGTCTTTCAGTATTCTCTCATACACCATTGAGTATTTTCTCACATGCCATTGCCATGTTGCCCAGCTTAAAAGCAAGACTTTTAGGATCTCCCAAAATATAACAGTATTATTGGTCATATTTTCATTTGTTATTGTAATTCCACCATCTCTCTGTCCTCCTAATTTACTTCATCACAACACCTGTACTCACGGGTCCAGACTAATTCACTTGACTATAAAAATGCAATTCCACAGAAATCAAATATGCTCAGCAAAACATGAAATTTATGCAAGGTGATTTCTTTCCATATCCAGATTCAACCTGAATTAGAGTTACTCTCACACACACATCCTTTAGAATTACTTTCCTTTGTGAGTTTTTTTTTTTTTTAGACAAGAAGAAATTATTTTTGTTCTTTTCAGTGCCTCTTCACAGCTTCCAAAGAAAACCCAGGTGTTGCAGAAAGCTGTTGCCAATGGCTATGAAAAGCAGACCATCAGCCAACATTTTCATTTGGCCAATTCCATAAACAGAACTGCAAAAACTAACTTCCTCCTGTCTAAACTGTCAGACCCAGTGGTATATAACACCAACTCTTGTAGTGCCTCAGCTGACTGCAGCAGAAGCCCCAGGCTCCTGCCGGCAGGAGTTCAGAAAAAGCAGTCTTCTGTCCTTAATACCATCTTGACTATATGCAACATGTACTGTCTCAGAAAGGGAAGGGAAAATGTTCTTTGACCATTTCAATCCTGCTGCCCTATTTCTGTGCAAGCCCCTCTGAAGCGCTTCTTCTCTATCACCTCCGCTGCTCTTTCCCACCTTCTACCTCAACCCCTCAGAAATCTCACCATGGCAAGTGGGCAGAACACCCATTAGAGCACTGGATTCGGTTCAGGCTTGGGAAGGAGGGGACAAATTGCTTCTGGGATCAGTTGGTTGATCAGCAGTTCAGGGATCTATCAGGAGGGGAATGATGAGGAAGAGTTGCTTCCTCAATCTAATACTAAAAAAAGAAAATAAAAATTGAAGCTCTTATATCAGCATCTCTATCACTGCCATCAAATTGAAGAAATACAAAGGTCCCTGCGGAGCTTTCAAACACACCTAGTAAGATTACCCTTTACCTTTTGCCCATTTGAAATTTCTTTCTCCCTTAGAAAGCTGGCCTTAACGTTTATTTAAAACCAATTTTACCCATATCTTCCTAACTATTGGCCCTCTCCAATTCATTCCCCACCCTGCAACCAAAGAAATCTTTGGAAGACAAATCAAGTCATAAGCGGGAAACTTGCCTTAACCTCAGCTACAAGGCTCTGAATTCTCTGACCCCTGCCTTCTTCTCTAGCCTCCAGTGAGCCTTCTCTCCCCCTTACTCACCAGGCTCCACCCCACTGACCACCTTTTATCCCTTGAGTTCCCAATGTTCCTCTTCCCCTGAGAGCTTTTGCACTTTCAACCATCTCTGCAGAAATGCTTTCACAGCCTTTGCTGTTCATCTTTCAGATCTCAGCTTAAATGTCACTTTGTCAGATGAGATCAGGGCTCCCTGTTATAGTGCTCCAAATAGCCCATATTAATTACATCGTGGGTACTGTACTGACAAATGAGGTTAGTAATCATGGAGAACAGAAGCCCAAGAGGATTGTGGATGATCTTATATCATTTTGCTTTTCAAAAAGGGAAAGTAGATGTATTCTAGTAATCATGGTATCAAAGGCGTATATGGTTCTAGAACTGACTGTTAAAAGGATGGGGTATTTTATTTTAGTGGAAAGGAAAAGGCAATCACTAAGAGCTACAGTGAATTCACTGGGATATAGTTTGGCCTTCAGGATTCTGAGAAAATGATTTCTGACTCAGAATTCTACATCCTCCTAAACTATATAGGGAAGATAGAGAAGAGGTTAGAGAGGATGTGGCATAAGAAGACTAAATCTTTATCTTCCCAAATAGGAAGTCATTAAATCAAAATATATCACTGTAGTTATTTTATTTAGAAATAAAGTGGTAAATACCAGAAGAAACAACTAAAATAATGAATAGTACTTGCCTCTAGGAGTACAAATTGAGAACGGAAAAGAATGAGACAATGGACTTCTACTTTTTCTCTTTACAAGTCTTTAACTTTTAAACTATGTACATGCATTATTTTTGTAAATATAAAAATCAGTTTGAAAATACAAGTAGCATCTGGAGACACAGACAAGAAGTAGGAGAGCATTCTAACCAGGAGAATGGCAAAGATGTGGAGGCAAAAATATTCCAGTAAATGGTAAGTGGACCTGCCTACAGGAGCAATGGGTCCACGCTGAGGAGTAGTAAATGATATAAAATTTAAACCTCCCTTCTCAGGAAGCCACTAGAATATGCATTCCATCATATGAGAGAGTAAACCAAGGAAGAGGAAGACATCCAGGAACAGGGGATAAGCATAAAAGAGAGGTGCAGGGAATTCCCCAGATGATAATCAAAGAAAGTTTGAGATAGACAGCTATGTGGCACACCTAGAGATCAGCCAGGCCAGAGGAGAGCAGGAAGATGGAGGGATACAGGAGGGATGTCTCTAGAGAAAAACATTTTTTAAATTGACTAACAGATTACCTGATGTGTTTGATCCTATGGAGAGTAGTATTCAGAAAGGCTTTACAGGTATGGGAAAATTAGTGAAGAATTAGTCATCGATCCATAGAAAACAAAGCAAACAAACTAACAAAAACCAAGGCAGTTTTTAACTCCAGGAAAAACTGAAAGTTGCTCAAGAAAGTAAATGAGTCATGTTAAAATACTATTTGGCTCCAAAGTGGAAGACATTTACATAGCCATAATAATGAACACTGCCTTACTGATTTACCAAATTAAAACTCTTTTGTAGGATGAAGGGAAAGCAAGTTGGAAAGGCTGGTGTTTTGTTTTGTTTTGTTTTGTTGTTTTTTTTTAATTAATTAATTTATTTTATTGGCTGTGTTGGGTCTTTTTTGCTGTGCACGGGCTTTCTTTTGTTGCGGTGAGTGGGGGCTACTCTTTGTTGTGGTGCACCGGCTCCTCATTGCCGTGGCTTCTCTTGTTGTGGAACACGGGCTCTAGGTGCGTGGGCTTCAGTAGTTGCAGCACATGGGCTCAATAGTTGTGGCTCACAGGCTCTAAAGCACAAGCTTGGACTTCCTGGGTGGCGCAGTGGTAGGGAATCCGCCTGCCAGTGCAGGGGATGCGGGTTCGAGCCCTGCCCTGGGATGATTCCACATGCCACGGAGCGGCTAAGCCCGTGCACCACAGCTATTGAGCCTGTGCTCTAAAGCCCGTGAGCCCAACTGCTGAGCCCATGTGCCGCAACTATTGAAGCCCACGCGCCTAGGGCCCGTGCTCCACAGTGGGAGAAGCCACTGCAATGAGGAGCCTGCGCACTACAGTGAGGAGTAGCCCCCGCTCGCAGCAACTAGAGAGAACCCGTGTGCAGCAACGAAGACCTCAACGCAGCCAATAAATAAATAAAATAAATAAATAAATTTATATATAAAGCGCAAGCTCAGTAGTTGTGGCGCACGGGCTTCGTTGCTCCACGGCATGTGGGATCTTTCTGGAGCAGGGCTTGAACCCGTGTCCCCTGCATTGGCAGGTGGATTCTTAAGCATTGCGCCACCTAGGAAGCCCAGGGCTGGTGTTATAATAGGTCTAAATCTTTATCTTCCATGATAAGAAGGCAATAAATACTATCTAAAAATGGAAAGATCAAGAACCATCAGTATAAGTACATTATTTAAAAATATGGAAGTAAATATTAAAGGAAACAGCTAAGATTATACAAAGTGGTTGCTTTACTGGTACAGATCAGAAGTTGGGAGACATGGAGTAGGGGTCTACTCTTTTGCTTTAAAAGTCTTATTAATCTATTTAACTTTTTAACTATATATATGTATTACTTTACAACAATTAACAAAAAGAGTAAATAGCAGTTTGAATGGGCAGAAAGGAAGGAAAGCATTCCAGCCAAGAGAAACAGCAAAGATATGAAGTAGTAAGTAGACCTCCCTAGGGGAGCCTGAGTTCACACTGAGAAGCAGTGAAAGATAATTTTATAGCTATCATTTATTGAACACTTGCAATGTGCCAGGCACTGTGCTGAGCACTTTGTACACATTACCTCACTTCTTCCTCTTAACGCCATAAGGTACCATTACTATCCTCATTTTATAGATGAAGAAACTGAGAGGTTCGGGAACTTGCCCAGCGTCACAGCTTGACAGTAGCAGAGCAAAGAGTCAGATGGGATCCCTTGACTCCAAATCCATTAACCACCACATTTTGAAGACGTAATTGGCAAGATTTCATCACTGATTTAATTTATGAAGCGAAAGAGAGAGGTGAATCCAAAATGTCTCTAAGGAATTAAGTCTCGGTGAGTGGCAAAATGATGTTTATTCATTTATTCATTTCAACAAATATTTATTGAATGTTGATTACATCCAAGCAGTGTGCCAGAGCTATAGAAATGTGGGTGAGAGATGTGATCCCTGCTCTCATAGGGCTCACCAGCAGTTGTACATAGGAAAATCATTCAGAGGTAACATGGGTAGAGAAAATTGTGAGTTCAGTTTTAACTATGTTGAAGTAACAATAGAATGCTCTAATAAAAAGGTACAGTATGCATGGAAAATGTAGTTTAAGAGCTTGATATAAGATGCTCTAAACCACAAAAGTTTACCCCTGGTCAAGGGTAATCAGAACTGAGGAGAGCTATTTCATTTAATGCTTCAGAAATCCTGCATGAGCTTTAAGAATGCAGTTTCAGTGGTGGTTGGGCTGGAAGCCAGATTGCAGTTTATAGATGTAACCCATTCATTTGCAAAGCTTGCCTGGTAGAAGGAAAAAAGATTGTACAGTTGCTAGGAGGGCCTTCAGGATTAAGTGTCTTCCCCACCCCTCAAACTAAAGGAGACCTATACATGTTTAAAAGCAGAGAGGGAAAGATTCTGTAGAAAGGAGAAGCTAAAGATTTCAGAAAGAAAAGATAATTGAGGAGGCTGGGTATAAAATGACGTAAGAGAGGAGGGACTGGAGAACAGGAAGCTCAGATCGAGAGGGGAGGAGGGACCCTTCCTCTTCTAAGACAGGGAAGAAGGCTGAGAGGGGAGAGAGTCGAACAGTCTTAGATGAAGAGGATGCACAGGAGTGAACAGTCTCTATCTTTTTTAGCTTTTGTGAGAAATGTCAATTGGGAAGGGAATGGAGCTTCCTAAGGAATCAAAGAATAGAATTGGAAGCTCAGATATGAAAATGAACAAACCCTTTGGGCACCCAACCACCCTATTTCAATCACTTTCTACTGTTTAAAATAATAGCAGATTACACCATCCTTCAGTCTTCCTGATCAACTAATTCAAATTTTATCTCACCCATGCCAACATTTAGGTACTAAGACTCAGGCAGGATGCCATCAAAATCCATTAAAAATGGCTCTCTTCCCAGCAGTGATAGTGCTGCAAACTCCCCTTAACAATCAAATCCAACCTTGAATTAATTAATATCTCTGTTGGTGTCTGTTTTATTTTAAGTCATATAGTTCTTACTGGCTCACTTTCTAGCATTTGTAATTCCATTTGGCACTCTTCAGCAAGTATTTAGTCTGCCCTACTTGAAAAAGTACTTGCCATTTTGGTTTCACTTATATCTTGTCACAGGATATAAGTATAATACACCAACATGCACAAAACACAGAACAAACACAAGAGCTTCTTGAGGTCAGGGACCATGCCTTCTTTATCTTTATGACTGTTTTCCAGGCAAGAGCGTAACACATTGTTGAAGCTAAAGGAATGTTGACAAAGGGATGAGTGATCATGTATGTGCTGTTATGGAGAGAGCCCTAAACTGAGATCCAGGAGATGTCAATTCTCGCTGTTATCTAGAATTCCCTTTGGACCAATCACATACATTCTCTGAACCTGATTTTCCCCATGGGAAAATGAGGGGGTTCGATGGTTTATTAAATTACTTCTGAGTTTTATATGCTATTTTTAAGGAGATAACATTTCAGGTTTCCAAGTGGCAATATTTAGATTGCTGTTAGGAACTTGTTCTAAGTTCCTGGCCAACCCATTGGTCACTGACTGTGAATCAGAGTAGGTCCGTACCTCAGGCCATCTCTCCTGAGCACAGTAGACAACCAGATGTGTTACTCAAAGTTCTGTCCACTGGGAAGATTTCCCTTCCCTAGTGTCTCTTCAGGGCATCCCATAGTGGGGTTGTAGTCATTCAGTCATCTACTTGCAGATGGTGACCAGCTTATCTATGCAAAGTCTTTTGTAAACCAGGCTCATGTATTTCTTTTTTATCTTAAATCATTTGGTCATCGGTAACTTACCATGTGGCCACAGGTATGGATTGAGGAGGGGCAGCAATATGGCGGGAGGAGGTGCCAAGGGAGTGTGGGCCACCTGCTCATGAAACTAACGTATGCCTGCAGAGCCTGCTCAGACTCCATCCCACTCAGACACCTTCCACAAGGTGATGGAATACTTCTGGGCACCCCAGACTTTATGGCCAGGCAGATGAGATAACACTATTTGTGATGGGCAGTCTGTGTCTTTATCCTCACTTGGCCAGGCATTCAGTCTCCACCAGAAACCATTAGCAAACCAGGAGATTCTTCTCAAAAGGAGAGCTCCCAGCAAAACAGGACATCAACTGAGGTGAGCAAGGCAGACATCCCAACAGGTGTTTACTAGACCATCTCAAACTCCCCTGCCCCCTCTTTTTAGCACTGCCTTTTCCTAGCCTCTGCCTCAAGAGCCCAGTGCTCTTCTGCAGTCCTCATGAACAGAGGAATGAGATCTGAAAAACCTCTTCAGTTTAAGAATTTGGGGACTTTAAAAAATGTTTAAATGTTTAAAAAGGACCACAGGGAATGAGCAACACCGAGCCAAAGTAATGAGTCTCTGGCGGTGGGATTTAAGTGTAAACTATGTGGGTGTGTAGGGAGGGTTCACTCACCTCCTGCCTTTCAAATTACACCTTGTGACCACCAACTTCTCTGCCTCATACCTTCTGCTTTACAGTTGTGGGGAAGGCCCAGTTTCCTTTCTGCCCCAATCGGCCTACCTTTCAATTTTCAGCAAAGACCTCCTCCTTACTCCACCCTCCCTACGACATACTACCGTACCTGTGCTTTATAGGAATCTTCCTAGTCAATCCTGGCTACCAGAGAACACCCAACAGTGACAAAAAGACTAAACCCATCACTTAAGTACTTATGCTACATTTCATCAGCACTCGGAGTAAAGCCACTTCCTTCTCTAAGTGTATCTGTACATATAGATTGTCCAGAGTCACCCAGGCAACCAGATAGAATATAGACTTCAGAGAAATAATGGTCTTGTCATTCTTCACAAGATGTTAATTAGGTCCTCCCCTGCAGACCAGTACTAAGACTATGACTGCTAATGTCTCACCTCCTGCTCAGCTCTAAGTCATAATTAATAATCAGGCTATTTCTCTGTCATTCTGTGACTGCTAGGCAATCTCCTATCATTGATGACTGTTTTATGTTACCACAGGGCAGGCAAGTTTCCAGTGACCCTCAGGCTTGCACAGGAAGTTTTAGCCAGATCTAATCACTATGGGTCTCCAGCAGACCCACTCCCCTCCCCATCCTGACATTGTTACCCAAATGAAATTAGGTTAAAGGAAAAGAAAAGTCACAAAAGGGTAGTGTAGAGTTTATGGACCAATTGTGTGTACAGTTTATTTGTCAGAGAACAGTTTTTTCTTGTTAAGTACTTATAAGATCATTACCTTCCTTATCTCCTTTTGGCTGCTTCCCTCAGTTATTTATCAGTCTACTAGGAGGTTGGCATTCCCTAAAGCACGGACTTGATAATTGCCCTGATTCACTCCACCTAATTTAGGGATGGTGCTTTCTGAATGGTGTACATATTTGGAACATGTGCAGAGTTGCTGATATCAGCAGTTTTGTATTTAATAAAGGGATATGAGACTACTTCACTTTTTGACATTCTGTAAAGTACCATATTAATATTAGTGCTTAATATTATTTAGTGGGAAAAGTCAGTATCTTCTTTGGTTTAAATCACAGCTGCCTTGGCAATGTATGCTAATTTTCCTAATCGGCTTTTGTTCTTGGCCCAGATCATAAACAATATTCGTGATCTTAGTGTACAGAGAATTTATTTATAGCCTTGACATATTTTTCCATGAACTGTTTAAATACCAACATAGTCCCAAGGCAGCCTGCCAGGAAAAGAATTGATTTATATTCATCTCTATTGGTGACCTTCCACAGAAAAGAAATTAAGGATCGTGTCTGTAAGTATAAAGAAGAGATAGGAAACGGCAAAAAGTTCAGCAAACTACTGTGATTATAGGTGATGAAATTGTGTATATTTTGTGTACCTCATATTTCCATAATGTAGTTTCACAATGATCTTTGGCATCTTTTAGAAAAAGACCTATGCTTATCTCAATTTCTTCCTTGACTGCTGGAATGGCAAATATATGACACATATGTTGCCACTCCCCACTCCCAGTTCACAGCAGACAGTGCTAGTCTATCTTGGCATCTTTGTCACTAAATTTGGAATAATCCCATAACCTTTTGCAGCCCTGTACACAGCTATGTAAGTAGATCAGACTGGTCACCTGGGGTGAAAGCCATTTGTCATTCTTGTTCTATCCTTGAGAGGTCATACTGTTTCTTACTCAAGGATCAGTGATGTCAACGAGTAGAAACTCATTCAAGCTAGCTTAAGAAGGGAAAATTTATTATAAGAATATGACAGACAGTATTATAGGTATCTGATCTATGAAGTACAGCCAGGCCACATAGTGATTGAAACTGGAATTGGCAGGCAGAAACTGAGGTGGTTTGCTCTTTCTCTTAGTGACCACGTAGGGTCTCGCCTCTACGCTTCTCTCTGTCTCCTCTTTCTTTTTTTTTTGTTTTATTTGGTTTGGTTTGGTTTTGACCTTGCGGCATGTGGGATCTTCGTTCCCCAACCAGGGATCGAACCCAGGCCCCCTGCAGTAGAAGCACGGAGTCTTAACCACTGGACTGCCAGGGAAGTCCCCTCTTTCTTTTGACTCTCATCTCTACTTTCTACCTAACTGTCTTCCCAGCCCGACTCTACCTGTTATTTAATTCAAGCATCCACATAGTCCTCTTGCCAGAGTCTCTGTGTCTCTTATTTTTTTATTTTTATTTATTTTTAAACTAGGGTTTTTTACAATTAATTAATTAATTTGGTTGCACCAGGTCGTAGTTGCAGCATGTGGGCTCCTTAGTTGCAGCATGTGGGCTCCTAAGTTGCGGCATGCCAACTCTTAGTTGCGGTGTGCACGTGGGATCTAGTTCCCTGACCAGGGATCAAACCCGGTCCCCATGCATTGGGAGCATGGAGTCTTAACCACTGCGCCACCAGGGAAGTACCACTGTGTCTCTTATTGAAAATTCTCAAGAGACCAAATCAAACAGCCAACTAATTTGTGTGCTCCTAGAATGTCAGTTGTCTACTTTTGGTTCAATCAGGATTAAGAGAGTGGACTCTCACTGTATGAAGGGCTGTCCCTCCACACTGTATGAAGGGCTGTCCCTCCAAGAGCTGTGAACATGCCAGGAGAAACCTGAAGAAGTTGGGTCTTGGTGGGCAAATTGACTATCTAATGTGTTCACATATATTCTTTTTGTCCTCCCTGAGTGCAGTTGCCATATAAAATACAGGAGGCCCAATTAAATTTGAGTTTCAGATAAACCATGAATATTTGACATATGCATGTCTGCCAAATTAGTCTTTGTTTATGAGAAATTCAAATGTAAATGGACATCCTGTGTTTTATTTGCTAAATTTAGCAACCCTATCCCAGAGTCTCTCTTGGATTCACCCCTTGAGCTGGTACAGTGAAATGTTTCCTAGTAAGTCAATAGCTGTTACCCTTACAGGGTGGGTAAAAATCCTAAACTAAAATACAGAGATTCAGAGTGGCTGTAGCAATAGTCCACGTTTAGAGTATTGCGTGTTTTACTATTATTGCCTTTATTTTTGAAGACTTGGTTTTTCCTTCCAGACTGATTTTAGGACAGATTTTTAGGGGAGTGGGTGGATTGTCTCTTCCACAGAAGAGAAGCTGTTTAGGGGCAGAGTCTGACTCACGTTAATTCTATGTACATCACTCAGTAGAGTGTTTGGAGCACCATGAGTATATAACAAATGCCACAATTTCAAAAAATAACTTTTCCTGGAAGAATGTCTTCAGAAGAAGTTGAAGCGGTGTTGCCCAGAGCTTGTGACTCTTGGGTAGGATTTGTTTAGGGTTTTGGGGACCACTCATTCCTCTTCAATAACCAAATCAGAAACAAAGTAGATTACAAAGGACTGATTTATTCATTAGTGGCTGGCCGAAACCAAATAACCCAACACAGAGTGCTGTTAAGAGGTAGATTGTGGATGCAGCTTAGACTTGTGACTTAAGAAGGGGGCCTCTGACTTTCCACTCAAATTGTAATCCTGAGACCAACCTGCATGTTCATGTATGGACAGAGAAAGAAGAGAGAGAGGAGAGAAGAGAGGGAAAGAGAGAGCGATGACTAGAGTTTTAAATCAGGCTCTAGTCCACTTACCTAACCAGCAAAATGGTCGAGGCCCCTAGGGCCGCGTCACGTACCAAGTCACAGGTTGTACAGAGAGCATAGCAAACACGAATCACCTTTCAAGATAGTGACCTTACGCACTAATGATGTGTGACCTAATGCAGTTTAACTCTGTGCAATCAGATTAGTCACTCCTTTTCCTGTGGGGAGGAGGCAGTGCAAGGGGCGGGGTGTGAAAGGATACTTCCTCCCCAGTACTCCCCTCTTATTTTCCATTAGTTGGTCTTAGCTACTTTCAAAGTGATAGCAAACTTCACCAAGTGTATTAGTTTCCTAGGGCTGCCATGACAAAGTACCACATACTGAATGGCTGAAACAACAGCGATTTATTCTCTCACAGTTCTGGAGGCTAGACGTCTGAGATGGAGGTGTCAGTAGGGCCATGCCCTCTTCTGAAGGCACCAGGGAAGGATCTTTTCAAAGGCCTCTCTCCTCAGTTCTGGTAGTTCCTTGGCTGTGGCAGCTTAACTCTCATCTTCACGTTACATTCTCTCTGTTTGCTTGTCTGGGCCCAACTTTCCCCTTTTTATAACAACATCAGTAATATTGGATTAGGGGCCCACTCTAGTGCGATATGACCTCATCTTTACTAATTACATCTGCAATGGCCCTGTTTCCAAATAGTCACATTCTGAGGTACTGGGGGGTTAGGACTTCAACATAGGAATTTGGGGGAGGGGCACAATTCAACACATTATGCCAAGGTATTCCATCGCTTGTAAACCTCATATCCCTCGCAGCATCTCCTGGATTTGTTTCTCCTCTTTTTTTAAAAAAAAAATTTATTTATTTATTGGCTGTGTTGGGTCTTTGTTGCTGCACACGGGCTTTCTCTAGCTGTGGTGAGTGGGGGCTACTCTTTATTGTGGCGTGTGGGCTTCTCATTGCGGTGGCTTCTCTTGTTGCAGAGCACGGGCTCTAGGCACATGGGCTTCAGTAGTTGGGGCACATGGGCTTCAGTAGTTGGGGCACATGGGCTCAATAGTTGTGGCTCACGGGTCGAGTTGCTCCATGTCATGTGGGATCTTCTTGGAGCAGGGATCGAACCTGTGTCCCCTGCATTGGCAGGCAGATTCTTAACCACTGCGCCACCTAGGAAGTCCCTTACTTGAGTATTTTTTACAAAAGTGTTTCAGTGTGGCTGTTTGTGTGGCAGACCTTCTGAGGCCTTATATGCCTGAGTAAAATGTGATCCATATTACCTGTGGTACAACAGAAGTGTACAACAAAATATGAGCTTTAGGAAAAGAAACTAAACCACAAAATCTGGCATATATAGAGGACTCATGGGATGTTATGGTCATGAAAAAATATTTTTTCCCCCGAGTCCAGCATCCAGTACCTAGTTAATGAATAGGGGAGGTGTTCTTTGGGAGACTGGCTGCAACATAAAAGTGGTTTAAAGCTCTAGAGCACCATAAATCTCTATTTTAGACTTAGATGGTTTAGTGCATATAACAGTAATGAAAAAAGAAAAATGGCTTGCATTAATATATAGTGGTCCACACTGCTTTCCTGACAATCCACAAATCTAGCAATTGGCCTATGGATCCTGAAATAGCTTACCCCACACCACTTTAATTTTTTAAGTGACTTTGTAATGTGTTCTTATTTTTTTCCTGTAAGTAGCCTCGAGAGATCAGTATAGAAAGCTTTATTTTTGACAATTTCACTTTGTCATCACTGTTCTTTCAGTGAAACTAAGGTTTATAAAAGAGACTTGTTTACACAACAGTGATATATTCCATTCTTGAACAAATATCGAGTTGATTGCCTTTATTGTTAATAATTTATAATAGTTGCCATTAGTCCTGTAGAACCTTAGAATTTTATTTCATTTTGCTGTGAATACCTTTACATTTATTTATATAAACGTGTAGAAATTAAAGGTAAGTAACTCAGTCACATTCTTTTTTTAAAAAAATTGAAGTATAGTGGACTTACAATATTGTGTTAGTTTCAGGTGCATAGCAAATTCAGTTTTATATATATATTATATATATATATAATTATATATATATATCAGATTCTTTTCCATATAGGTTATTACAAGATATTGGGTATAATTCCTTGTGCTATACAGTGAATCTTTGTTGCTTATCTATTTTGTGTATATGTAGTAGTTTGTATCTGTTAATCCCAAACTACTAAATTATCCCCCCTCTTTCTTTCCCCTTTGGTAACCAAACGTTTGTTAAAATTTTAAAAAAATTTTTAAATTGAAGTCTAGTTGACTTACAATGTTATGTTAATTACTGCTGTACAGCAAAGTGATTCAGTTATACATATATATACATTTATAAATATATTTTCTGTTATGTTTTATCATAGGATATTGAATACAGTTCTCTGTGCTATACAGTAGGACCTTGTTGTTTATCCATTCTATATATAAAAGCTTACATCTGCTAACCCCAACCTCCCACTCCATCCCTTCCCCAACCCCCTCCCCCTTGGCAACCACCAATCTGTTCTCAATGTCCGTGATTCTGTTTCTGTTTCATAGATAGGTTCATTTGTGTCATATTTAGTTTCTGTATATAAGTGATATCATATGGTATTTGTCTTTCTCTTTCTGACTTACTTCACTTAGTATGATAATCTCTAGTTGCATCCATGTTGCTGCAAATGACATTATTTCATTCTTTTTTTATGGCTGAGCAGTTTTCCACTGTATGTATGTACGACATCTTCTTTATCCATTCATCTGTCGATGGACACTTAGGTTGTTCCCATGTCTTAGCTATTGTGAATAGTGCTGCTATGAACATAGGGGTACATGTATTTTTTTTTAATCCATTCATTTATTTATTTATTTTATTGGCTGTGTTGGGTCTTTTTTGCTGTGCGCAGGCTTTCTTTAGTTGCGGTGAGTGGGGGGCTATTCTTTGTTGTGGTGCACAGGCTCCTCATTGCTGTGGCTTCTCTTGTTGCGGAGCACGGGCTGTAGGCACGTGGACTTCAGTAGTTGCAGCACATGCGCTCAATAGTTGTGGCTCACGGGCTCTAAAGCGCAGGCTCAATAGTTGTGGCACACGGGCTTAGTTGCTCCGCAGCATGTGGGATCTTCCTGGAGCAGGGCTTGAACCTGTGTCCCCTGCATTGGCAGGCGGATTCTTAACCACTGCGCCACCTAGGAAGCCCACATGTATCTTTTTGAATTATAGTTTTGTCCAGATACATACCCAGGAGTGAGATTGTGGGATCATATGGTAATTCTATTTTTAGTTTTCTGAGGGACTGCCATACTGTTTTCCACAGTGGCTGCACCAGTTTACATTCCCACCAACAGTGTAGGAGGGTTCCCAGCCTTTTGGTGATATTAATATGGCATTAAAAAATAGTCCATTTTGCTAGGAAAATTGGTGACTAAGGGAAGAGTTTGATGACAGAGGATATATGTGAATTTTTTATTATCCGCAAATTTTTACTATTCAGAGAAAATGACTATATAGTTCCTATATTTTACTTTTTAAAGTAAAATACTTATATGTAAGAGATTTATGGCAATTTATTTCTTCATCTCCTTCAGCAGTCTTTTCAATGTGTTATTTTGATTCAGGCACATAAGGGAATAATTCTAAGTAAAATTATTCTCAAGTAGCACTACCTGAAAGTTCTTTGATATAAGGTATAATTAGCTCTTACTTATTTAAAAGATGGCCCTTTTTATGCATTATATAAATAATTGCAAAACTAATTAATCATGATTAACCCTTGTTTGAGTTCCCTTCCTTTGCTGCTTCTAATTCTTAGGTTTTGCACACTGGCAGGGACTGTAGGATTTTGAGAACCAAAAAAGCTGAAGTCCTTGCTTGACACCACCACCATCCCACATCTAGTGTATCACTTTGCTGTGGCCACTTAAAGATCTGCGATCCCAGCACATGCCACAGATGTGCTGCAGTCAGCTAGCCTCCTCAACCCTGGTAAAAAGTGGTCTTCTTGCTGAGTGAGCATTCCTTCAGCTCTTCACAGCTCCCCTTCCCAACAGGAGCTAGAAGAGAGGATCTGTAAGCATCCTTTCAGCTCCATGCTTATATAATTTCTTTTTATAAATTTTTCTTCATTTTTACAAATTTTTATTTTTAAAATTTTATTGAAGTATAGTTGATTTACAATGTTGAGTTAATTTCCATGCTTATATAATTTCATGTAGAAAATATTATGTGTGAGAAATGTTTGAAATCTGACCTTTCAGCACTTTTTTTTTTTAAGTAATGGGTTTTTAGAAAGAGCTGTACTGAATAAAAGGAGCAAAATATAATTAATTTCAGTTCCATAACCAGGAACAAGGGATGAGTTTTGGAGATGAGTGTCAGGAATGTGGATCGAAGGGAAAGAGAGTGGGGGATGGTGTGAGAGGAAAGGGCCACGCTTGAAACTGGCTTCACAGTGCTCCCTGGAGAAAGGAAATGTAAGGAAGCCACGGACTGGCTGAGATAGGGCCCTGACTCTTTGTTGAACCGGGAAATAAACAAAGAACCAGACAGAAGGAAGGATAAAGATATCATGAGAGATAAGACAATGCTGCGTGAAGGCTAGGAAACAGAAATTCAGAGCCCTCTTACTTAAATCAGGACATTTGCAAGAAGTGCCAAAGACCATCCTTTGGAGTGATAGGGCTTAATTATTTTAATTATTAGCTTGCACAAGCTTTCACTGATATTTTTTCTTTTTTCTTTTTCTTTTTTTTGCTAAAATTCTTCTCTGACTCATGGTACATATTTTTATTACATACTTTATACCGGTGTTATGTGTGAAGCCTCCACTAATGCACCTAGAATTTTGCACATTGAATGAGCTTCAAATATTCTGTAGACTCCTACTCTATAATTAAGTGTGGTTTAAAAAGGAACATACATACTCATGCTGATAACTTGTTCTTAAGATGTCATTATCATTGGTCGTCACTGGCAGTTAGTCATTTTTATTAGATATTAATATTAACAGCCTTTAAAGTATTACAAGTCTCTAGCTTAAAAATGGGAAAGAGAAGAGAGCTTAGATTATTTGGCTTTCCCTCTGAAGACATTGGTTGAATTTAAGCTGAAAACCGTACAATTTTGACTTTTGCTATTTTCCAGGCTACTGATAGCTCAGATTACCTCCAAAATCATCTTATAATATGAAGCCAGATTAGCCAATGAAATTGTAATTTTGATTTTAAAATACTTAGATGCTGTCAAATGCTGATCAACATCATATGAACAAAGCAACCATAAAAAAAATGAGACGAATGGGGAAATTTGAATACTGACTGGATAATTTATATTAAGGAATTATTATTAATTTTTACATGAGACAATAAAATGGATAGGAGTATAAATGAAACAAAATTAGGCACGTAGTGATAATTGTTGAATCTGAGCAATGCTTATATTGGCGTTCATTATACTCCTTGTTCTACTTTTTTGTTTGAACTGTTTTTCATATCGAACTGTAAAAATCTGATCAGAACTTCTGCTTCTATTTGTGAATTTTAAAAAGACCAGCCTAACCCAGAGCAATTCTAACCCTTTACAGTTTATCTTTTCAAAAAGGGTAATACCAGTAGGAAATCAAGTCTATAGCTCCCACAGTGCTTTTTAAATGCATATATCATCTCTTAAAACTTTTATACCTAAGCAGCTACTTCATGCCATCTGTGAATTTTATGATGACCTTATGGGTACAGACCCCACCAGGGAACCACCAGTAGAGGCAGAGGCTATGAGGAAGTCAGATCTGAATGAACATAAGACATCTTTATATGTTCCGTAGGTTAGGAGAATGGCCCAGATTGATTAAATGTCAAGTAGGGATTTTGTTCACACCAATGGATTGGGTGATGTGTAAATAAATAGGCACCCTATAAACTGGTAGTGAGAAGGCAGTACAGCATAATGAAAATTTGAGCATAAGCCAATTGTAGATTCATATCTTGATTCAACCAATTACTAGATGTGATCTTACTATATGTCACAGAGTCTTGGTTAACTCGTCTAATCCCCTATATAGTAGGGGGCTGTTGGGGATTAAATAAAATATGTGAAATGTGAGGAAAGTATTAACACAGCAGGTCTGGTTGTTTGGTCCTTGTATGTCAAGGGAACTGGGAACCATGATTTGACCATTGGCCAACCCTGTGAGAACGTTCTTATGTTAATGGTTGATGATCATGTTTTGTACACCTGATTGCTTTGCACAAACATCAGTTTTGATGATGTACATCTGGTTTCATTGTTGGGATCCTGAGTTTCACATGCCATGGCTGGTCATGTAGCATGATATACCCGTGGGACCAGTTCTCAATAAAAGCCTCAGATGCAGAGGCTTCCCTGGGTAGAGACATTTTGCACGTGTCCTGCTAGTTTCTTGTTGGAGAGAGCATGTCCTGGGTGGTCCCAGATGGGTAAGTACTCAAAAGCGTGTGTGTCCATCCTCTCTGGATTCCTCCTGATAGAGATCTTTTTCCTGTTGCTCTTGGTCTATATATTTTTGCTCTAATAAACCTTAGCCATGAGTATAACCTGCTTTTGAGTCTTATAAGTCCTTTTAGTAAATCAGCAAAATTGAGGGGAGGGTGGTCTTCAGACGCACAAGACATAAAGGGACTAGTACAATGCCTGGCAAATGGTACACGTGCAATATATGCTAGCTATAGCATTTAACTTATCCTGCTAGATGTTACAGGGGCGGAACCTCACTGTAATAGAATATAGGCTGGGACTCCAGGACTTTGTCTGCTTTTCTCAACCACACCCTTGGAAGAAGGCAAGGATCACCTCTCATCAGTGGGGAAGTTAGAGGATATAACTTCAAGGTTCTCCCCTGGCCTCCCACCCCTGCCAATTCAGAGTGGGAAGGTACCATGTGAAGAAAATGGATAGATATCAGACCTCCAACTGGGGCATTTTGAGAATGCACAACAGGGCAAACCCTTTTATCAATTTGAAGTATAACAAAAAGAATGAAAAGCCTTGTTGAGAGTTATGAGGACTAGAACACTTAGACTAATATCATAGAGCCCCAGGTGTGGGTGCTGGAGGCTGGACCCTTACTTTGGTAGCAGTCACGGGAGGCAGTGGTATTAGAAATGACTATTAGGAATTTTCCCAACACAGCCAGAACCAAGCACACAGAGCCATTTCCTCCAAGCACACAGAGCCATTTCCTCCAAGCACTGGGCACTGCAGAAAGACAGTCTTAAATTGTGAGGACTGTATGTAAACATTAAAAAATAAAGGTAATTGGATTGAGACTTCAGTTGAGGGCTAATCCAAGGGAAAGAGGAGTCCAGGGTACCCATCTTACAGTTCCTTTCTATATTTGTGTGTGTGTGTGTGTGTGTGTGTGTGTGTGTGTGTGTGTGTGTGTGTGTCTATGGTTCCCATCCAAGTGACCAGATCTAAATAAGATACCTCAAAATACCTTTGTGCCTCTAAAACGCAATAATAATTACAATAAAATCATTTGTTATATCATGCATTTAATTACTATTTTTCAAATAAATTGCCTCCAAGATGGGAAGGTCTAATCTCAATAGTGACCCCAAGTGGATTTTCCCTCTATCAGGATCTTAAAGGATGGTGAGCATAAAATAGTTGGTATAAGTTTGCTTCTTCATGGGTGGTTTTTATTTTTATTGAGCCCTTAATTATTTTGGATGGTTTTATAGATGATTTCCTCGCGTTTTATGTTACAAATAAAGATTATTTCCCTGTCACTCTCACTATCACTGCAGTGGGTCGTCATATCACTGTCATTCGCATTGCCACAGCATGCACTGTATCTGGAATTCATCTTATGAAAGGACTTCGAAAAAACCTTCAGTTCACGTGGAAAAGGTAGGTTTTGAGCACTTTTCTTCTTTGCCTCTGAAATACTTTCGGCAAACAGCTCAGAGGCAGCTCTGCAAACAAGGCATTTTTCCTTGTAGCGTCGGCTAGACTTGACTGGTTGAGGCCTAGGTAATACGTCTTCCTTAGCTGTACTAACTGACCTTTTGAGATTGCAGTGTGTGTGGCGTTTGGCCAGCTTCTGTGAACTGGATGGCTTGGGCAAGCTTTGATTTTGTGGGTAGGGTGGACAGGGAGTTTTTGTTGGCATGACCGGGTATTCGAGGCTGGCCAGCCGAGGTGGCCTGATGGCCTTACTGGGATAGGATGGACTGCCCTGACTGAGTAGCTTATGGGCATGAGCCCGCTTACGTGCCTTTTCTAGACTGCGTGTTCTGTGTGACTTTTCCTGGTGCGGTGGTCTGAATACTCTTTTGGAACTTGATGGCTTACGTGACTTTTCTCGACTCGAGGGCCTGATTAACTTTTCTGCACTGGATGGTGTGGATGCCTTTTCTGGACTTGAGAACCCAGATAACTTATCTATACTGGCTAGTGTGGATTGTTTTTCTAGATTGCACAGACTAACTGTCTTGGAGTCAGTGAATGATATTTTGGATGACCTGGATGACATGGCTGTTACGCCTTCTTTCTTGACCCTGAAAATATAGAAAATTTGGAGTATGACAATTTAAATCATAACAGTACTGTTGCTATCACCAGAAAACACAGGCTACTGTGTCAGTTTAGACTTCTGGTCTTTTTTTGGCTCTAGCAGGAAAATTGAACACAGTAAGAATTGGAGTGTGGTGAAAGCCATGACTCAGGTTACAGATATGAACTCATATTGAATGCTTTTTCTTTTTCTTAATTTTACTGTTTCAACCACAATAGATAACCATATAATCTACGTATGGAATGACACAAAATTGTTTGAAATCTACTGTTGAGAGGGAGAGGATTTTATCTATTCCAGAAATTAAAATTTTGATAAAAAAGTCACAAGTTGATATGCAACTGAGGCACAAAAGTGACAACTTGTCACATATAAAGAAAAACTCTTTAGACGAAATTCATTGTTTTCCTATCATATTTACACCATCGAATTTTCTACCCATGAATATTTATATTCACAATATTCCTCTAAAACCAAAGGAATGGAGCACTGGTATATTTCAGTCATCAGTCCTTGGATTGGGAAATTTTTAGGGAACCAGTGTATCGGCCAGCCTGATCCTCCTATATAAAAGGCAGGGACTCAGATTACTGAACACAGTTAATAAATTTTCATGTTATTACATCTTAAAATGGTAGATTATCCAAAATGTTTTATTGTCTTTGGAATGCAGAGACCCAACTCCTTCTCTCTCCCCTTTTTCATTCTTACTGTCTCATTCAGATAGTCATGCCCTCTTTTCCTAGACTCAGTTCATAATGAAATTAGCAGCCTGGGGCTCAGCTGAACCATGAATAGGAGACAGCTTTGGCAAAAGTTGACAATGTACTTGAGATAATTTAAGAGCTGATATCATTTAAGTGGAGGTATCCACCCACAAGATGGTGGTAGCTCTTTTAAAGTCTAACGTTAACATTAAGTAACCATAACAACAAGGAAACCTCCTACAGGTACAACACACACACACACACACACACACACACACACAAACTCTCACACACACACCCTTTGCATTAATTCAAAGGTGTAAAACTTACGTTCTTGTTTTGGTGGCATCATCGCTGATGCAGCTATAATAAAGAAAACAAAAACATGAAGAAGCAAAAGTTATGATCGTAACGCCAATTACGGCAATGAGTAGTTGTTTCTTGATGTTGTCCATTTTGGTCTCCTTTGGTTCCTGGTGCTTAGCTCCTGTCAAAGAGATTGTATCACCAGAAAATGTGTTAGGTAAACAAGTTTCCTTCCATTTTGATGGTGGTTTGTTGCTATAGATCAAAGTCAGATCTCTTCATCAGTTACTTTGTAAGCATGATAAGTGTTCCACTGTCATTTTCTTCCCTCTGTCACACCCACAGCCACAGTCTAGAAGCCAAATCTGGGAGGTATCTCTGGCTAATCAGTATAATTACCTGGGTTACCCCTGAATCATGGCTTGCTAACCCATTACCCAGTTTTTTGAGAGTATGTGTGTGTGTGTCTTCCATGTGTGAATGTACTGGAATGTTAATGTGTGTGTGAATGTGTATGGTGGGAAAGGGGATAGGACAAGAAAAAACCCTTCTTGAAACCTACTATGTGTTAGGTACCATGCCACATTCACTCACAGAGCATTTTCTAGTTTGGCGGGGGTTGGTGGATTGGGTGGGGAAGGGGAGTGAAAGGGGACAATATGTCTATACTCTTTATGCTTCTATGTTGCTTGGAATTTTTACACAGAGGTAAAGCTTTCAGGTGTTGTCCTAGAAATTCTTGAAGACCTACTAATGGTAACATCTAAGAGATAGCAGATTTCTTAAACACAGCTAGCTTGCCTAATTTACTGCTTGAATGAATAATAGATCATAATTTCTAAGTTTTAACGTTAGGTACATACCTGTAGTAGAAGATTCATTGCTTTCATTTGTATTTGAACAACAATTTGTCCAAATGGACAAAAGTAGGACATAAATTAAAAGATTCATGTCCAGGGCCTTGTTCAACTGTTTCTTCTATCAAAGAGACTACTGGGTTTGATGTGGTTCAGCTTGTTCTGGGGCTTTATGTCATCATTATCATTCTGTGTCATTGTCTGACAGCATAATCTCACCATGGGGAGGCATGAACTTCTGGGCACAAATATTATCAAATGACTTTTAATCATTTATTTCTCCTTTACATCAAATATTCTATCAAATTTAAATCAAGAAGATTGGGATATTAGTAAGCACAGAGGGAAGTATTTAGAGAAGGTAGAGAAACTGGGATAGCTCTAGATATTGAAGAGCTATTTTTCCTTATTAAATGTTAAGGAGGCACCTTGCAGCCTTGTAGTAGTTCTTCTGTGTTATAGAGGTTAAATCATCCTGGGGTATAAGTCTGTAGGAGTTTTTCTTAATAAAATTAAGATTTCAGTTAGTCCCTCAACCTTTTTATTGAGCTGCTATTAACCATCAAGCTGAAGCTTAGTCCAATCATTCATTTATTCAACAAACATAGAATATCCCTATATGCCAGACACCATGTTTAGTGCTGCAGATCCTAAAATAACCAAGATAAAAATCCCTGCACTCCTGGAACTTACATTCAAGTAGAGAATTCATATAATTTCAAGATAATGTGAAGTGGGCTGTATTAAGACTAAGCACAGTGTTTGGGGAGAGAAAGATCATTCTAACAATGCTTGGAATGAATGGATTAGAAAGGAGCTCGGTCTGTTTGTGGGCAGACCACTTAGGGAGAAGAGAGAAGAAGGTTACCGAAATTGAGATATTGAGGATGGAGATAAATGGGTGAATTTTTAGAAATATTAAAGCAGTCGAATAGATATGATTTGGTTCTTGACTGATTGTTAGAGTGAAGGAAAGGAAAGAGTCGAGAACAGCTCAGAAGTCTGGCTTGGACAGCCAAGTAGCTGTTGGTCCTGTTCGTTGAGACACAGGACACAGGAGAAGTTGCAGCTCTGAGGAGAATGGGAGTGGTAGAAGTTGATGAGTGCAGTCTGGGTCATGTTGAGCTTAAGGTTCTCATGAGATATTGAAGTACACATATCCAGGAACCTGTTAGAGTTCAGAAGATGATTTAGGCTGGAAGTCATCAGCATCTGGAATAGGGCTTCTTAATGCTTTTTGTGCCATTGGCCGTCTGGGGAAGCTTGTGGACTCCATCTCAGAATAATATTTTTAAATGTACAAAATGAAATGTATAGGGTTACAAAGGAAATGGATTATACTGAAATAGAGTTATCAAATACAAAAATTACGATGTAATATATGTAATTATTGATCCATTAAATAAAGAGATCTGGCGGTAGATCTAGTAACTACTATAAACTGAAATAATGATAAGCATAAATAGTATTTTGCAATATCTGCAACAACTGTAATATGTGAAAATAGATATGATTTCTAATACTGACAAAGTCACAGACACTGGTTATACTACTGTGGTTTGTTGCTTATATTCATAATTGGGAGAAATACTAAATTTTCATTAAAGATTGGTGAAAATAAAAATGTTTTTTATCCATTTAAATTTACAAATTGCCTGAATTCAATTCCTGTATCTAAATCAGAAACCCAATCTAGAAGCTAACTGAAACTCATAGAAATGGGTGTGATCAACCCAAGGAGAGAGAGTAGAGAAGGCAAAGTGCCCAGGATCAAACCCAGAGGAATCCCAAGATTTAGACATTTAGTAAAGGAGCCTGATCTAGCAAAGAAAATCCAGAAGTGCCAGAGAGGTAGGGAGGAAAACCAGGAAAGTGTGAGGTCCTGGAAACCATGGTAAGAGTTTTTCAAGGCACCAGGAGTAATGACAATGAGAAATACTGCTAAATGTCTGAGAGAGATAAGGGCTGAAAAGAAGTTAAAACGGATTTAATAATGGAAGGGTCACTATTGATTTAGGCAAGAGCACTGTTTCAGTGAAAAGATAGAGACAGAGGCCAGATTTCAATGGGTTGAAGAGTAATTGAAGCTGAGGAAGTGGAGTCTGCTGGTGTAGACAATTCTGAGTTTGACTGTAAAGGGGAAAAATTGGGTGCTTTCTAGAGGGGGATGGTGGACCTGCGGAGAACATTTTGTGATTAAAGCTGATGGGAAGAAAACTAGTATGGGGGAAGATATTGAGGCCACAGAAAAGAGTGAGGATGAATGACAGAGCCAGGCTCCTTAGGGGGCAGTAAAGAATGCCATAGTCATGCTCCCAGTGGGTATAAGTACGGAATTGGATACAGAGCCATGCAAGATGGGCATGGGGATGAGAATAAAGGGCTTGTGGGGAGGGATTCGAAGAATTTCTGTCTGAAGGTTTCTGTCTTCCTAGTGGGTGAAGAGGGGAAGTCATCCTTTGAAAGGGGGAGGGGCAGAGGTTTGAGGACAGTGCGGAAGGTTTTGGAATAGTTGCTGTGGAGAATGGAAAGACTGAAGAAATTATCTGATGTGACATGATTGGGAATTTTGCCCTTTTCCTGGCTTAAGAGAAAAGTGTTTGCTTTAATGATAAAGCTGTTTCTGTGACAGTTGATGTGTTTTTTAAGTTAAAAAATTAATCGTCATGATGAGTACTACTTGGGAAGTAAATGTTAATCAGGGATGCTACATAACAGCATTCAATGTTTTGAAGAGTTTCCCCTAACGATCATGTTCTGTGGCTCTGTGATCAGTGGACCAGTACATATGTTCAAGCAGCTGACTCACCTCAGAGCTCTAAAGCCTAGGCCCCTAAAGCAAGGGAACAGTGAAACCTTTGCTTAGTAGATACTGCTGTCTCCCTTTGTTTAGCCTGTTCTCTGCCTGCCCTAGTTTCAGCATCACATATGAGCAAGGGCAGCCTATTTGCAGGAAATTTCCCCAGAGAGGCGTGCATGGTTACAGGGTTCTGTGGCAATGGTGAAAACACGGTGCATTTCTCCAAATGGACTGACTCAGTTTTGTGTTGCATCACCAGTGAGTCATTCTCAAATATTTATTGAGGGCTTCTTATGTGCCATTGGGATTTCAGTGCTAGAGTCTATTAGGGTTGGGGAAAGACATTAAGTGAAAATTAGCAGTGATAGATGTTATAAAGGTGCTAGGAGAGCCACGAATAACAGGTTAGATTTCATTAGGAGGGTCAGAGGAGGTTTTCCTTTTTTTAAAAAATTTATTTGTTTATTTATTTATTTTTGGCTGCATTGGGTCTTTGTTGCTGTGCACAGGTTTTCTCTAGTTGTGGCGAGTGGGGGCTACTCTTCGTTATGGTGCACAGGCTTCTCATTGTGGTGGCTTCTCTTGTTGCGGAGCTTGGGCTCTAGGCAAGCGGGCATCAGTAGTTGCATTGCATGGGCTCAGTAGTTGTGACTCGAGTGCTCTAGAGCACAGGCTCAGTAGTTGTGGCGCACGTGCTTAGTTGCTCCATGGCATGTAAGATCTTTCTGAACCAGGGATCAAACCCGTGTCCCCTGCATTGGCAGGTGGAGTCTTAACCATTGCACCACCAGGGAAATCCCAAGGAAGTTTTCCTGAGGAAGCAGCACTGGGGCTGTTTCTGAAAGATGAATAGCAGTGAATTATGAGAAGAAGAAAGAGAAGAATGTCCTAGGTAGAGGAGACACATGTGCAAAGGTCCTGTGATGAAAGAGAGAGCAGCAAGTTGGAGATACCAAAAAAGGGAAGAATTGAGACTAGAGAATTTTGGGCCTTGTAGGTCAAACTAAGTGCATAAAGTTGGACTTTATTCTACAAATAACAGGGTACCACTGCAGACTTTCTGGCTAGAGAACGACCTGATAAGATCTGCATTTTAAAAACAAAACCACTCTGGCTGTTGTATGGGGAATAGATTGGCAGGGCACGAGTGGAAGAAAGTAGTTAAGACAATTAGAAGGCTGTTACGTAGGTCTAGGTGATAGAGGGTCATGGCTTGAAGCAGAGTGGTAGTTATAAAGATGGAGAAAAATTGACGAAATTGAGGAATATTTTGATGGTAGGTAGGACTTGATGAAGGATAGGCCATGGGACACAAAGGGGAGAGAGGTAGCAAGGATGATTAATTCCTTCAACAAAAGTGTGTTGGTTGACTATGTGACAGGAAGCTTTGCGATAAGCACAAACATTCAAATAGACACAGTCCCTGCCTTCAAGGAGTTTGAAATCTAATGGGAGAGACAGACACGTAAATAACCAATCACTAGGGTGTGTAATGTCATGCAGGCTGTGATGTCTCAGGGTACAGTGCCACAAGAGCACACAAAAGGAGTATCTATTCAAAGTGGGGACTTCTGGAGGAGATGAGCCTTGAGCTGAGTTGGGGTTTTTCATTCATTTTTGAATGTGAGTAGGAATTCCTTGAACCCAAACAGGAACGAAAAGAACATTGCATTGCACAGGCTTCAGTACGTGTGAAGCATGGTTGAGGGAACTTCATTTCCATGTGGCCAAAATGAAGACTATGGGAAGGGGCTAGCTGGAAACAAAGCTGGAGTGGGTAAGCAGGGTAACCCTTAATAAAAGGATTGTGTGTTAAGGGCCTTTACGTCGGTTTCCTCATCTTTAAAAGGAATAGAAAAGAGATGGAAGGGTAAGCCTGTAAGGGTAGCAGTCTTTGAGATCATCCTTTTAGGACCATTGGAATAGAATAAAACTAAATAGTTTTTGGAAAATAAAACTCATTTTTACCCTGAAGCTCTTCTAAATAATCTTGCTCTTCAAATACCTTTTAACGGTACAAAGATCAGAAAATGCTATTTTTACACAGTGTTATATGTCAATTATATCTCAATAAAGCTAGGAAAAAAAAACTAAAAAAAGAAAATGTTACTTTATTGCTTTTTGAATCAATCTTAATTTGACTGGTGCTTATAAAGTAAAAGAATATCTGTCAACTCTTTTTAAAATCAGTTTTTTCCCTAGTGATGGATAGATGATAATATGTTAAAACCAATATTTCAGAAATAGTTTCCAAATTAATTTATCATTAACTTCATATTCACAATGGATACAAAAACTATACTGTACTTTTTTTTTTGCTTTAACGTAGATTTATATGATTTTCTTTGATTTGTAAGCTCACATGCCTAGCATGTTAGAAATTAATTTCACTCAGAAATTCTGGAGTATAATTTTGATTAAAATTGTGCATAATAGATGTACTTTAAAATCCCATTTCTTGCTTCAGATTTGTTGTTATTGTGTTTCTTTTTGCCAAAACTAGGCTGAGGCTCAGAGAGGCACGTGCCTCCGGCATGTGCCTCAAACACTCAGTAATCAAGATAAATAATATTTTCATGTAATATTTTAAAAATCGAAACGAATGCACAGAAAAAACCCATGATGTGCAAAATATCAAATATTTTAAGTAGAGGCAGGATCTGACCCTGCTCCAGCCTCCCCCTAATCCTGACTCTGCGTCTTCAGCCCCCAGGGCCATCTTATCCATGTCCACTTTAAAAAGCAGAGGGGCAGGGTCCAAGGACTCAGCTGGTGCTTCTCAGCAGGCCTGTGTACCCAGGACCTCTAGAAATGTCTCTCGATCTTCTGCCCCAGGGCTCTGCTCCTGGGCTGCTGTTTGATGATCCTCTGTGAAGAATGCCTCTTCCTGCTTTCTCTCCCCTTCATTCTCAAGAGCTGAACCCTCGCCACTTTTCTGATTTACCCTGCTTTTATCTGATTGTCTTGCTCGCAGAGCCTGGCCAGCATCGTTCCCATTGCAATCAGTAGTACCGGGGCTTGTCCTAGCTCCCTCTCGGCGAGTTAGAATCCTCAGCCCTTTTCCAGGTGAGAGAGAGGAACAACCTTTCCCGGGTTTTCGCCTCATGGCTTTCTACTGCCCTCCTCTGGGTCTCAATTACCACTGCAGTTCCACCGCGGCCCTTTGATTTATTTTTCCCATTAGATTTTTTTTTAATTAAAAAAATAATATATGCGCCTTATAAAGATTTCAAATCACACAGAGGTATTTCAGCTTTCCTTTATTCCTTCAGTTCTTCTGACCCCTTGAAAATTGCTCTAAATATTCCTTACCCATAGCCTGCCAAGATGCCTTTATCTTTATTTTTAATTGCATTTTAAAATTGCATAAGGAATATTTTAATCTATTCTTATTATGAAAAATCAAAAAAATATAGAAATATACAGAATAAAAAGTTACAGAGTCTTTTCCTTCACGACCCCATTCTTTTCCCATTCTAGAAGTAATGACGCAAACATTCATGGGGATCTCTCTTTTTCTACACATTTACATACACACCAAGCACATGATGCACACACCCGCATACTAAACATAAATGGGATAATTCTGTAAGTGTTGGTTTTCAGGGTTTAAAAAAATTGCACGACTACATGTACACTCACGTTCATAGCAGCATTAATTCACAAGAGCTGAACGGTGGAAACAACTCCCATGCCCATCAACAAATGAACAGAGAAACAAAATGTAGTAATACTTACAATGGAATATTATTTGCTCTTAAAAAGGAATTAAATTCTGAGACATGCTGCAACATGAATGAACCTTGAAGACAATTATGCTAAGAAATAAGCCAGTCACAAAAGGCCAAATAATGTATGATTACACTTATAGGAGGTACCTAGAATAGTCAAATTCATAGAGATAGAAAGTAGAAGGATGGCTACCAGGGGCTGGACAGAAGGGAGAATGTGAAGTTATTGTTTAATAGGTACCAAGTTTCAGTTTGGGATGATAGAAAAGTTCTGGAGATGGATTGTGGTGATAGCAGTGAGCATATTTAATGCCAACGTGAATGTATTTAATGCCACTGAATTATACACTCAAAAAGGGTTAAAATGGTAAATTTTATGTTATGTATATTTTACCACAATAAAAAATAGAAAAAGAAATCACACAACTAATACCTGAATGATTTCCTTGTAAGAGAGTCAACTGTAAACATTTATACTGCCAAGCATGACAGACCCCATTCACCGCTTCTCCTCCTCCATTCCATTCTGCTCTCCCGAGGTAATGATTTGCAAACAGTCTGGTGTGTGTCCTTTGATTTCCTTTTCTGTGAATGAATATATATTACAGAGCATAGTTCTGGAGCCAGACCGGGTTAAAATCCTGGCTCTATCATTGACCAACTTGGTGACCCTTGGGCAAGTTAATGTTTCTGTGCTTTAGGTTTCTCATCTATAAAAGGGTAATAATAATAGAAGCTTCTGGGCTTGCTAGGTGGCACAGTGGTTGAGAATCCACTTGCCAATGCAGGGGACACAGGTTCGATCCCTGCTCCAGGAAGATCCCACATGCCGCGGGGCAACTAAGCCCGTGTGCCACAACTATTGAGCCTGGGCTTTAGAGCCCGTGAGCCACAACTATTGAGCGCATGTGCTGCAACTACTGAAGCCCACGTGCCTACAGCCCGTGCTCCACAACAAGAGAAGCCACAGCAATGAGGAGCCTGCGCACCACAACGAAGAGTAGCCCCCACTCACCACAACTAAAAAGAAAGCCTGCGTACAGCAAAAAAAAAAAAAAAAAGACCCAACACAGCCAATAAAATAAATAAATAAATTTATAAAAAAAATAATAGAAACTTCTGAATGAGGGCTACAGTGAGGATTACATTAGATAATACACATAGCACGCTACCTAGCACTTAAGTGG
The DNA here is from genome assembly GCF_030028045.1 of Hippopotamus amphibius kiboko. Taxonomy (NCBI): domain Eukaryota; kingdom Metazoa; phylum Chordata; class Mammalia; order Artiodactyla; family Hippopotamidae; genus Hippopotamus; species Hippopotamus amphibius. Next base: position 14,164,436 of record NC_080203.1, on the reverse strand, counting down.
TCAAGAAATGTAAGATTACTATTGGATGTAATGTCCATCTTTAGAAAGTGAGCAAAGTAGGTCAGCAGATAATACCTGTGACATTAAAAGCAGAAAGCAGGGGGACTTCCCTGGTGCTGCAGTGGTTAAGAATCGTCCTGCCAGTGCAAGGGACATGGGTTCGAGCCCTAGTCTGGGAAGATCCCACGTGACATGGAGCAACTAAGCCTGTGCGCCACAACTACTGAAGCCCAAGTGCTGCAACTACTGAAGCCCGCACGCCTAGAGCCTGTGCTCCGCAATAAGAGAAGCCACCACACTGAGAAGCCTGTGCACTGCAACGAAGAGTAGCCTCCGGTTGCCACAACTAGAGAAAGCTTGTGTGCAGCAACGAAGATCCAACACAGCCAAAAAATAAAATAAATAAATAAATAAATAAAATAAAAGCAGAAAGCAGGGACTGGAGGAAATTTGAGGATGGGGGCCAAAAGGGCCGCAGAAGAGCCCAAGAAAGGAAAATGAATGGCTGCCAATCAAATCTAGCATCTACCTATGGAACAAAAAGTAGAGGAGATGCAAGGAAACATAGAGGCATAGTAATAAAGGAGACTAATACCTTGCTCTCAGTACAACACAAATCAAATGGACACAAAATTATTAAGGAGATAAAAGATGTAAACAAAATAATCAGTAGAGTCCATTTTATGGATATACATAGAACTTTGCACCCCCTCTTTTTCCTCAGGAGCATGATGAGTTGTTTTATCTGCTTGGAAGGGGAAATCCATTATTTTGGAAAACCACTTCTCCCCACCTCAGCCTGGTCCTGAGAAGGGGTAGCAATCGTAGAATCCCTCCCCGCTGGCCACAAGGGTGGGCATGTGGCTCAGGCTAGACCAGTAATCGTTTCCTATCTCTGGCCATAGTGATTGGTTTATAGTTGGCCATGTGACTCAGGACAGGCGAACCAGAGGTCTTCAAGTTTTATCAAACAATGTGGGCTAAGAAGTTCCTTTACCACCACTGGTGGTAAACCTGGCAAGAATATGAATTGAAAGTTGCCTGCGCCATGGCCCCTGATGGTGGGACTAAGCTAACTGGAAAGAATAAAACTGACATAAAGAGAAACATAAAGATGAAAGAGTTTTCCAAAGAGAGTCACAATTCCAGTTGTTCCCAAGGCCAGCTGCATTCCGCCTTTTTGGTGGTTTGATTATGTACATCAATTTACACTTGCCCCTTGAACAACACAGGCTTGAACTGCGTGGCTCTACTTACGTGTGGAGTTTTTTTTTTTTTCAGTAATTCCCAGGATGTGGAGCTGTGGATATGGAGGGTCAACGGTAAGGTTTTCAACTGCAGGGAGAATCGAAAATTGCTGCCCCTAACCCCATGTTGTTCAAGCATCAACTGTATTCCCTCTTTTGTTTTGCTGATTGGAATTGGGCTTATGGCATTCGCAACCACAAGAGTTCTCGCTAATGTGAATTGGTGTGGTGTGTGTGTAAACAATAGGATAATACCACAGGGGGTTCCCAAGCCATTAATTAACATCAGTGGGTCAAAGGCAGGCCCAACAGTGGCCCCCAGCCACACCTCTGTGGCAGAGGACCTGCTGCTAAGGTGTGATGAAGCTGAGGCCAACGTTGACTGGAATTTCCCCCTCCCAGCATTTAGCAGCACAAGGCGTCATTGCAGGCTTGAGCATTTCTGCTGAGAAGGCTGTTAGCAGCTTTCCCTCCTTACGGCCCTGTGCTTACCTGCAAGGCTTCTCCGCCAGTGCAAATGCATTTGTTCTCACAGACACACACTCACGACACGTGTCCACATGTGTGCCCTCAAATGCCTTCACAAACACTTACGTAAATATGCACGAGACCTCAGGTGAGAACTCGGAGGAGGAAGCATCTGTAGGACTAGAAATTGTCTTATTGGTTTTTAAATCTCATACGCCTGTTCATGTGCTCTAGTTATTGCCACATAAAGGGCGAGAAGCCATTTTGATCTCAACTGCCTGTCCCATCTCACTTTTTAAAAAATTTTATTTATTTATTATTTTTTTGGGGGGTACACCAAGTTCAATCAACTGTTTTTATACACATATCCCCGTATTCCCTCCCTTCCTTGACTCCCCCCCCTCGAGTCCCCCCCACCCTCCCCATCCCAGTACTCTAAGGCATCTTCCATCCTCGAGTTGGACTCCCTTTGTTATACAACAACTTCCCACTGACTGTCTATTTTACAGTTGGTAGTATATATGTGTCTGTGCTACTCTCTCGCTTCGTCTCAGCTTCCCCTTCACCCCCTGCCCCCTCCCAAACCTCGAGTTCTCCAGTCCATTCTCTGTATCTGCGTCCTTGTTCTTGTCACTGAGTTCATCAGTACCATTTTTAGATTCCGTATATGTGAGTTAGCATACAATATTCCCATCTCACTTTATTCAGTGACCGACATTAATGAACTGGCAGTTCGTTACTTTCTAGGTCTTGAGAATCCTCCAGAGGATCAGTATCCATTTCACTGTTCTTTGCCTGTTCTGCCATCATGTGGACAAGGAGCACAAACGCTTTGGAGATTAAAGACCCAAGTTTCATTTGAAAAGAGCTCTAATGATCAGAGGTATTTTTCCCTCCACGGGTGAGGAAGAATTGGGAAGGACACCTGGAGAAAATGAGTTCCAAATCAAGGAAGACTGACTCCTTTCACTACATCTTTACAACCAGTTCAGGCTGGAGGGTTTGCTTCTCTGAACTGCACTGTCCCTCAGAGGACCTAGCGCTTATTAGCACTACTGGGTGCCAGGCAAGGAACTCCTACAGCAGTCCTTCCAGTGGCAGGCTTGGTAGGCATGATCAATGCATTATTATCTTCATCTTACTGATGAGCCTACTGAGGCTCTGAATGGCTCAGTAGCGTGCCCAAGTTCCCAGAGCTAGTAAGTGGCAGAGCCAGGATGTTTTGAAAATAAACTGGAAATATAGGGATGTCCCTGGTGGCAGAGTGGCTAAGAATCTGCCTGCCAGTGCAGGGGACATGGGTTCGATCCTTGGGCTGGGGAGATCCCACATGCCGCGGGGCAACTAAGCCCGTGTGCCACAACTACTGAGCCTGCGCCCTACAGCCCTCAAGCTACAACTACTGAGCCTGCGTGCCACAACTACTGAAGGCCGTGCACCTAGAAGCCCGAGCTCCGCAACAAGAGAAGCCACCATGCTGAGAAGCCTGCGCACCACAATCAGGAGTAGCCCCTGCTCGCTGCAACTAGAGAAAGCCCGTGCGCAGCAACAAAGACCCAATGCAGCCAATAAATAAATAAATAAATAAATTTATTTATTTAAAAAAAAAGAAACTGGAAATGTAGACGGGAAATATAAAATTAAAAGTTTCATTAGGAAATTACATACAAAGGAATCTCGAATGTGTATGTGTATATATGTATATATACATAAATCATGAAGCTAAATAATGACATGAATACTCATGAATCCATTAACTTAAGAACACCATCAGTGCCATTTAGTTTCCCAGTGTGTCCATACACTGCCTTGCTGCCCTTAGATCCTGACTTTTTTTTTATTCCTTTGATTTTCATTAATGTTTTATCCCAGAAGTATGTGTCCTTAGTTTTGTTTAATTTGAAGTATATAAAAATGGAAAGATATTTTACATTTCTTCTGTGACTTGCTTTATTCACTCAGAATTGCTTGTGACTCCTATCCATGTTGCTGTGCATACTTGCAGTTCTTTTTTTCCCTGATGTATAGGACTCTATTATATGAATATACCAGAATGTTCTCATCCCTTCTCCTGTTAATGGACACTTTACTTGTTTCTAGCTCTCCACTATTGTATCCAATGCTGCTATAAATGTCCATGTACCTGCCTTTTGGTGCATGTGTACAAGAGTTTCTCTAGGGAATATACCTGGAAGAGAATGGCTGCATTATAGGGAATACAAATGTTCAACTTTTACACGATAATCTAATATTCTTCCCCAAAGTCGTATCAACTCATAGCCCCACCAGAGTGTGTGAGAGTTTCCATTGGTGTAAATTCTTGCTATCATTTGAATTTTCCAGAACTATGAATTTTGGCCAAATTAGTGAATGGAAAATGGTATGTCACTGTGATTGTTAGGAGTTGGTCAAATTTGTTTTCAAATTCAGTGGCATTAAGCTGAGTCACTGAATGGGGCAAAGGGATAGCATTCCAGACAGAGGAACCATTTAGGAAAGTGTCTTTGTCCATTTGGGCTACTATAACAAACTACCACAGACTGGGTGGCTTATAAGCAAACAAAAAAATTGTTTCTTACAATTCTGGATGCTAGAAGTCCAGAATTGGAGTGCCAGCATGATTGTGTGGGTGCTCTCTTCCAGGTCACAGACTTCTCCTTGTATCCTCAGGTGATGGAAGGGAGTAGGGGTCCCTGGGGTCTCTTCTGATAAGGGCACTAATCCCATTCGTGAGGGCTCCACCCTCATGACCTAATTATCTCCGAAATGTCCCACTTCCTAATACCATCATATCGGGCATTAGAATTTCAACATATGGATTTTGGGGGAATGCAAACATTCAGATCATAGCAGATAGAGTTCTGAGTCAGGTCAGAAGTTAGTACATTTAGAGAACAGAAGGAAAGTCACCATAGGTGGAACATAATGAGTTCACTCCTGCCTAGTTAGCTAACCTCTCAGTACCGGACCTCTTGCCTGACTTGACCTGTGAAATCTACCAGACCCCACCTGCCAGTCCTGATCTCTTCTGACCAGCCCTCAATGATTGCATCATATAATGTGGTGAAATTGTGTTAATTTTAACCAAGTTGATTCACACTGGGTCTTGTGCTTCTTATCTTTTATCAGACAGGTTTAACATTTGGATGAACTTCCAGAAGTTTATTTCAAAATATGTTTCTTATCATTCCATCACTGGTTCACTGTCAATTCCTCTTCGATCATCAAACAACTTTAAAATTGATTTTTGAAGCACATATGGAGTCTCACATGGAGTCCTGAAAGATACGTGAGAATGAATTTCCAGGAATTTATTTTAGAACTTTCTTTGGCCTAGAATAGGGATAGAACCTGTTAACTCAGAAGATGTGAATTATGGTTATATTTACTCTTTGGAAAATTTAGCTGCTGGTTGAGTGAATGTGATAGTGTAACTCAGGTTTGCCCACTGAATTGCAATATATAGACATAAAAAACAAAACCCAAGATTAGGATTTTAAGAATCATGAAGTACATGATGTGTTTTTTGGCCATGTTTGGTAGCTTGATTCTGAGGATGGCCCTCAATGACCCACACTCTCTGGTACTCGTGCCCTTGTGCAATCCCTGCCACGTTGGCCTGTGGCTGGTGCTAACCAGTAGATGCTGTGGAAGGGATACTGTGTCAGTTCCAGACCCAGTCTTTTTTTTTTTTTTTCATTCAATATTCAACATTTGTTTTTTCCAGCTTTATTGGTATATAATTGACATATAACACTGTGTAAGTTTAAAGTGTACAACATGATGATTTAATATATGCATATATTGTGAAATGATTACCACAAAATAAGGTTAGTTAACACAGCCATCAGTTCACATAGTTACCTTTTTTGTGTGCATGGTGAGGACTTTTAAGATTTACTCTCTTAGCAACTTTCAAGTACACAATGTAGTCTTGTTAAATATAGTCACCATGCTATACATTAGATTCCCAGAAATTATTCATCTTACAACCAGAAGTTTGTACCCTTTGACCACCTTCACACATTTTTTCCTCCCCGCCCCTCCAGAAACTGCCAATCTACCGTCTGTTTCTATGAATTTGGGTTTTTGTTTTTGTTTTTGTTTTTATAGATTCCACATGTAAGTGAGATCATATAGTATTTGTCTTTCTCTGTCTGACTTATTTCACTTAGCGTAATGCCCTCGAGGTCCATCATGTTGTCACAAATGGCAGGATTTCCTTCTTTTTTATGGCTGAATAATTTTCCACTGTGTGTGTATGTGCCCCCCGCCACACACTCTACAGTTTCTTTATTCATTTATCTATCAACTGACACTTAGGTTGTTCCCATGTCTTGGCTATTGTAAATAATGCTGCAGTGAATATGGGAGTACAGATACCTCTTTCAGATAGTAATTTCATTTCCTTCGGATATATACCCAGAAGTGTGATTGCAGGATCATATGGTATTTCCATTAATTTTTTGAGGAACCTCCACACTGTTTTCCAAAGTGGTTGTACTAATTTACATTTCCACCAATAGTGTACAAGGGTTCCCTTTTCTCCACGTCATTGGCAGCATTTTGTTATGACTTGTCTTTTTTATAGTAGCTATTCTAACAGGTTTGAGATGATATCTCATTGTGGTTTTGATTTGCATTTCCCTGATGATTAGTGATGTTGAGCACCCTTTCATGTATCTGTTGGACATTTGTATGCCTTCTTTGGAAAAATGTCTGTTCAGATTCTTTGCCCATTTTTAAATCTGATTATTTGTTTTTGTTTTTTTTTTGCTGCACCGTGAGACATGAGGGATCTTAGTTTCCTGACCAGGTATCAAACCCGTGCCCCTTGCAGTGGAAGTGTGGAGTCTTAACCACTGGACCATCAGGGAAGTCCCTATTGCTATTGAGTTTTATGAGTTCCTTATATATTTTGGATATTAAACCCCTTATCAGATAGATGGTTTGCAAATATTTTCTCCCATTCTGTAGGTTGCCTTTTCATTTTGTTAATTTTTTTTCCCCCTGGGCAGTAGCTTTTAGTTTGATATAGTCCCACACAGTGAGTTTTTGCTTTTGTTGCTTGTGTTTTTGGTGTCATATCAAGAAAATAATTACAAAGACCAATGTCAAAAAGGTTTGTCCCTATGTTTTCTTCTGGCAGTTTTATGGTTTCAGGTCTTACATTTAAGTCTTTAAGCCATTTCCAGTTGATTTTTGTGAGTGGTGTAAGATAGGGGCCGGGTCCAGCCTTTAAGAGGACTGGCAGTTTCTGCTTCCTGTCTCTTGTAATGCTCACTTTGTGACCCCTGAGCCAACATGTAAAAACTCTAGGTATCTTTCTGCAGAGACCATGTGGAGCGGTTATGTGAGACCATATGGAAAGACAGAGCAGTCCAGTTGTATCAGAGCCCCAGTCAAACCTCCAGATGATTCCAGCCCCAGCCATTATGTGATTGTAACTTCATGAGAAGGTCAGGCCAGCAGAACTTCACTGCTGAGCTCAATAAACCCATAGAACTGTGATAGAAAATAGAACGAGGATTGTTTAGAGGTACCAAGTTTTAGGGTGGTTTGTTGTGTTAATCAAAATAGCAACTGGTATGTAAAGGTCTGGACCCAATTCCAGTGTGTGTGTGTGGGGTGTGTGTGTGTGTGTGTGTGTGTGTGTGTGTGTGTGTGTGTGTGTTGGAGGGGTGAGCAGGGGAGGGTTCCCACGCCACCAAGCAATTCTCAGATACAATTCAACTCAGTTCTGACACTATCTACCTGGAGATGGTGTCAGATTCCACAGATTAAGGGTTGAGTCCTACCAGTCTGCCCTCCCTCCTCAGATGCCAATCCCAAGTCCAGGTTGTTACCTGTACTTCTGACCTACTGCCTATGTTTCATATTCCCATAATCCCTTCCTTGGGTTCGATTAATTTGCTAGAGTGGTTCACAGAACTCACAGAAACATTTTACTGACTAGGTCACCTGTTTATTATAAAAGGAGGGCTTCCTAGGTGGCGCAGTGGTTAAGAGTCCGCCTGCCAATGCAGGGGAAATGGGTTCAATCCCTGCTCCAGGAAGATCCCACATGCTACGGAGCAACTAAGCCCGTGCGCCACAAAAAAAAAAAAAAAAAAAAAAAAAGGATATAAGTCAGGAACGTCCAGATGGACTGGGCACAGGGCAAGATGTTTGGAAAGGACACTGAGCTTCCATGCTTTCTCTAAGCATGCCAGTCTCCCCAAATGTCTGTGTGTTCACCAACCTGAAAGGTCTCAGAACCCTGTCCTTTTGGGGTTTTATTATGCAGGCTTCATTGCATAGGCACAGTTGATTAAATCATTGGCTGTTGGCAGTCGAATTCAATCTCAAGCCCCCTTCCTCTCCTCAGAGGTGGGGGAAGGGTGGAGGTGGGGGTTAGTGACTGAAAGTTCCAACCCTCCAATCACATGGTTGGTTCCCCTGACAATGAGCCCCCATCCTCAGTTGCTTTCCCAAAGTCACCTCATCAACATAAACCCAGTTGTGGTGGAAAGGGGCTTGTTGTGAATAACATGACATCCATTTCACCTTCACGGCTCTGAAGGTATTTCAGGATCAGAGGACAAGAGGCCAAATAGTATGACAAAAAGTGCTCCCACTGCTCTTGTCGTTCAGGAAAATTTGAAGGGTTTTGGGAGCTGTGAGCCAGGAGCCATGGACGAAGACCAAATTTATATGAGAAATATATTTAGGCCATCTGGGTAACCAAATATATATTTCTTATAAATCACAGTATCACAGTATGTGAAAGCAGATTGCTGACATAACAAAAGTCTAAAACGTGTCAGCAAGCAAAAGCTGAAATGGTGTAGTAGAAACTGCTAGTGAAGGCTGAAGGAAACATTCATTTTGGGGATGGCTTAGCCAAGATACAAGAAGTCTAACAAGTGAGTGGCCAAGATGGTGGAGTAGGAAGACCCTGAGCTCACCTCCTCCCATGAGTACACCAAAATTACAACTACTTACAGAGCAACTGTTGATGACAAAGACCTGCAGGCTAGCAGAAAAGATCTACAATGAAATATATAAAGAAGGAACCACAATGAATTGGGTAGGAGGGGAGGAGATGTGGTAGAGTTAAGACCAATACCCCCAAGTGGACAAACTCAAACAGGAGAATAATTACAATTGCAGAGGTTCTCCCAAAGGAGCAAGGGGTCCAAGCACCACATCAAGCTCCCCAGCCTGGGGGTCCTGCACTGGGAAGACAAGCCTCCAGAACATTTGTCTTTGAAGGCCAGCAGGGCTTAGTTTCAGGACAGCCAGAGGGCTGGGAGAAATAAAGACTCCTCCCTTAAAGGGCACACACAAAATCTCACATGTTCCAGTACGCAGGGAAGAAGCCGTAATTTGGGAGAAGCCCGGGTCAGACCCACCTGCTGATCTTGGAGAGCCTCCCAAAGAGGCAGGAGGCAACTTCAGCTCACCCCAGGTACATAGACACTGGTGGCAGCCATTTTGGGGAGCTCCTTCTACCACAAAGACACTGGTGCTGGCAAGTGCCATTTTGAAATCCTCCATCTAGCTTATTAGCACTAGGACCTACCAGCCAGTCAGCACCAGTACTCAGACAACTCAGGACAAGCAGCTGACCAGGTGGAGACAGCCTCACCCACCAGCAGGCTGGCTGCCTTAAGACTGCTGAACCGGGACTTCCCTGGTGGTCCAGTGGGTAAGACTCCACGCTCCCAATGCAGGGGGCCTGGGTTCGATCCCTGGTCAGGGAACTAGATCCCACATGCATGCCACAACTAAGAGCCCACATGCTGCAACTAAGAAGTCCGCATGCTGCAACTTAAAGATCCTGCATGCCGCAACTAAGACCCAGTGCAGCCAAAAAAAAAAAAAAAAAAGACCTCCGAACCTCCTGACATCCCAGGACCAGGCCTGCTCCACCAGGCTGCCCAGAACCTGGCCCCACCTACTAATTCACTGGCCCTAGCCCTGGGACCACCCCCTCTCCAGGGCCCTGCAACCAGCCTTTGATACCCCGCCCTGCCCACCAGCAGGCCAACACCAACTCCTTGACCACCATGGCCCTGCAGCCTGAGACCGCAGGATACTATACATAGAATCCTAAAGACACCACCAAAAAACTACCTGAACTCATCAATAAATTAGGCAAAGTTGCAGGATACAAAATTAGTATACAGAAGTCTGTTGTGTTTTTGTATACTAACAATGAACTATCAGGAAGGGAAATTAAGCAAACAATCCCATTTACAATTGCATCAAAAAGAATAAAATACCTAGGAGTAAATCTAACAAAGGAGGTAAAAGACCTGTATTTGGAAAACTATAAGACATTGATTGAAGAAATTGATGATGACACAACAGATGGAAAGATACACTGTGTTCATGAATTGGAAGAATTAATATCATTAAAATGACCATACTACCCAGAGCAATCTACAGATTCAATGCAATCCCTATCAAAATGGCATTTTTCTCAGAACTAGAATAATTAATTGTTCATCTACCCCTGTAAACAAAATGACCTCCTGCTTCCCTATATATATTTAGCTATAAAGTATCTTTATATAAAACGAGATATAAAATTTAAAAAAATAAAAAATAAATAAAATAAAATACACAAATACATTTAAAATTTAAAATATTAAAAAATTAAATTAGAAAAAAGCTTTGGCAGTGGCACAGATGGTAATTAAAATCTTGGCTGTGGAGTCAGATGGCCCCTCACATCAAATTCCTGATTAATTGTAAACGTGGGTAGGTCATTTCAGCATTTTGTGACTTTAATTTGTTAATCTGTCAAATGGGGTATCAAATGACAAAAATGATACAATTCAGTAACGAGTGCGATGTCCTTTATTTGAGGGAAAAGAATCCATGGTTTGGGGGTGTCGGTGCCTCACAAGCAGTGGAGCACTCTTCACGAGGGATCTTGGCAAGAGTGAGTTTTGTGGAGCATTAGGAGAAGCAATGCAAAAACAGGGCGTGATTGGTTAGGTCAAGGATTTCCTGGTAAGGCTAGCAGTCTGTTTCCTAGGGTAAGGTGAGCTAGCTAAAGTGAGTTGGAGGATTGCGATTGGTGTATGTTAGGTTTCCTAGACAGTGAGGTGTTTCCTGTAAGTGTGGGTTGACGTAGGTTTAGATTTATGTGTGGGCCACTGGGGCTGCCTCCATTTTGGGGGTCCCAGTATACACATTTCCTTTGTCAGAGGGAAATGGTACCTATCTCCTCTCATATTTTTTATGAGGACAAAATAACCATAAACATTCTGATTACTTTAAAGCTATATGGATAAATCTTATTAACAAAAAAGCTGTAGGAATTTACTTTTATTAGATCATCAACAATTAGCCAAACTAGTGTCTTGAAGGCTGCAAGTCAGTCACCCTACCCTCTCTCTGAATCCCGGTTTACATCTGCAAGAATGTTGGCTTACCATTGTCCGTTTACCACAATCAGGTTATGGTCTGTGGAGTCATCATTCACTTGCGTTAACTGTTACTGACCTATCTCTCTCCCACAGGCCTGTATCCTTGACAGTGTCTCTCAGACACTGCCTCTGCCTGTCATTTGGGGACCTGCTTCATGTTCAGTTCTAAGCCATTGCCCTCAAGTTTTTTCATACACCTGGTTGCTCATCTGTCCCTAGCTGAGACAATTTTTTTTGCTATCTGTCAATTTTCAAGTAACTCCCCGATTGCACTTTGAGACAAAGCAGATTCCCCAACTAGACTCACAAAGCTACTTCTGGACTTTAGCTTCCAATCAAGATGGAGCAGTTTGGGCCTGATTTACACTCCCACATGAAGCAATGAAAAGAAAGAAAAATGAAACAGTAGTCTCAAGACGCAAGACATCAGGCAACAAAGAACAGTGATTTGGAGAGATAGGAAACAAGGTGAACACTATAATGTTCCAGCTTACTACCTTGAGAAAGTTTCCAGGCTGCAGTGCACAAAGGGAACCCAGGTGTAGACAGGCAGGCTTTCTGTGGATTAATAATATATGTAGAAGTATGATATATGGCAATAATAGCACAAAGGCCAGGAGGGGAGAAATGAAAGTATGCTATTGTATGATTCTTATACTATATGTGAAGTTGTACAATATCTATTGCAGGTTGACTGTGATAAGATGAAGATGTATCCAATAAATCTTACGACAATCACTAAAACAATGGAACAAAGAATTATAGGTAATAAGCTAACACAGGAGATAAACTATAACCATAAAAAATACTCAATCTAAAATAAGCCAGGGGCCTTCCCTGGTGGCACAGTGGTTAAGACTCTGCGCTCCCATTGCAGGGGGCCCGGGTTTGATGCCTGGTCGGGGAACTGGATTCCGCATGCATACTGCAACTAACAGTCTGCATGCGACAACTAAGAAATCTGCATGCTGCAACTAAAAGATCCTGCATGCTGCAACAAAGATCCCGAGTGCCACAAGTAAGATCCAGTGCAGCCAAAATAAATAAATAAATAAGTAAATAAATATATAATATATATTAAAAAACCATAACATGCTTAAAAAATAAAAATAAAATAAGCCAGAAAAACATGGAAAAGAGAAAAGAGTACAAATGGGAAAATAAAAAATCTAATAAAAATGATACAATTAAACTTAACCACATCAGTGGTCACATTAAATGGAAATGGTGTAAATGCTTCAATTAAAGGCAGAGATTGTCATATTGGCTTAAAAAAAAACAAGATCCAGCTACATTCTGCCTACAAGAAACCTACTTTAAATATAAAGACACAAATATGTTAAAAGTAAAACGGTGGAATAAGATATACCATGATAACACTAGTCAAATGAAAGCTGGAATGGTTATATTAATATCAAAGTAGATTTCAGAGCAAAGAATATTACCACAGGTAAATAAAAATAATAATAAAAGGGTCATAATAATAAAAGGGTCAATTCATCAAGAGGAAATAATAATGTAAACATTTATGTGCTGAAAAACAGAGCTCCAAAATATATGAGGAGAAACCAAAGGAATGGCAAGGAGAAATAAAATTATGATGGGAAATTTCAATACTTCTCTCTCAATTATTGATAGAGCAATCAGGTGGAAAATCTGGAAGCACGTAGAAGAATTACACAACACTGTGAACCAACTTGGCCTAATTGGCATTTGTAGAAGACTCTACCCAACCACGGCAGAGTATATATTTATTGCAAATGTCCGTGGAACATTTACCTACATAGAACATATACTGTGCCGTAAAATAAGTCTCAATAAATTTAAAAGGACTTAAACCATACTCTTTGACAATAATAGAATTAAATTAAAGATGAATAACAAATAAATATCTTGAAAAGCCCTGTATATTTGGGAACTAAATGACATGTTTCCAAATAACCCATGGGTCAAAAAAAGATATCAGAAGAAATATTGGAAGGTATTTTGAAGTGAATGAAGGTAAAGACACAGCATAACAGAAGTCGTAGGATGCTACTAAAGCAGCACTTGGGGAAATTTATAGCACTAAATGCCTATGTTAGAAAAGAATGGTCTCAAGACTCCCCTGGTGGCACAGTGGTTAAGACTCCACACTCCCAGTGCAAAGGGCCTGGGTTTGATCCCTGGTCACGGAACTAGGTCCCACATGCATGCCGCAACTAAGAGTTCTCATACCACAACTAAGGAGCCCGGGTGCTGCAACTAAGACCCAGTGCAACCAAATAAATAAATATTAAAAAGGAAAAAAAGAAAAGAATGGTCTCAAGTCAGGGACTGCTCCCATCTTAAGAAACTAGAAAAAGAGCAAATTAAACTCAACATAAAGAGAGGAAACGAAATAATCAAGATTGGAGCAGATATAAATGAAATGTGAAACAACAACAATAACAACCAAAACGATAGAGGAAAAGTCAATGAAACCAAATGTTGCTGGTTCTTTAAGATCAGTAAAATCGATAAACCTCTAGCCAGACTTATCAGGAAAAAAGGAGAGAAGACACAAATGAGAAAAATGAATGAGAATAGTTATGTCACTACAAATTCCACAGATATTAAAAGGACAATAAATAAATACTATAAAAAAATGGGAATTCCCTGGCGGTCCAGTGGTGAGGACTCAGTGCTTTCACTGCCAAGGGTCCAGATTTAATCCCTGGTCGGGGAACTAAGATCCCACAAGCTGTGCTGCACAGCTAGTGGCAACAACAAAAACTATAAACAAATGTATCCCCATATATTTGACAACTTAGAAAGACAAAAATGACCAAAGCTTCACCAATTATTAGATTGAAAGCTTCAGGAAGTTAACTAAAATGTCGAAACCTCAGTGTTGGTTTCTTTGTCTGTAAGATGGTAGGGTTGTTGTGTGGAGTAAATACACATGATGTTCTTAGCTGCGATTATGTTTCATCATGATCATCTGGAATTCAGACTTGCACAGCAAATCAGAATCTGGATGGGACTGGGAGAAACCACATGGTCCACAGTCATCTACTTAGTTGCTCATTGATTTGGTAAACCACTCTCTTTGGACTCTGATCTTGTTTAATCTTACCTTTTTATTTATTTATTTGGCCGTACCACCCAGCTTGCGGAATCTTAGTTCCCCGACCAGGGATCAACCCATGTCCCCTGCAGTGGAAGCGTGGAGTCCTAACCCCTGGACCGCCAGGGAATTCCCTTACCTTTTTATTTTGAAAATTCTCCTGCTCTTTAGCATAGAAGCTGAAATGTGATTTATGGTTCAATCCCATGAGTAGAAAGGATATATTGAAGAATATATTTCATTGAAAGGCCACAGTCACATCCACAAATCAATACTGTCATTGCTAATAATTATTGTTTTTAATGCCACATATATTTTAGTACAGTTATATAGAACTGCTGGATACTGTTACTTCTGAAACTCAGGAAGCTGTTATTGGTTTAAAAGTAGTTTTATCCTTGTTTGAGAGAAAGTTACTTTATTTTAAGGAATCTTACCTCACCCTCTGGGAGTGTGTACATATAATGGCCTACATTTTTCTGAGATGATTTAAAACCATTTCTTTTAGTGGAATGCTTATAACTCATTTTTTCAGAGTTGGAGAAGCCAACACTTGCCTTGAAAAGTATTATATTTTTTCCCCAAAGTTATATCAGAAAGTTAGCTCTGGTAAGAGAAGTTAGTTTTAGAAAGATCCAAAAAAAAAAATTAATTATATTTTATTTTGTTTAAGGAGGCATGTTTTCAAAGGGCACATAGTTGGGTAGCTAGAGAAGTGAGCACTTACTATTTCATACATTATTTTGAGTAGTTGATGCTTATTGTATAATTTGTAAATAAATAGGTTTTTCCTGCAAAAAAAAAATTCTCCTGCTCACTAGAGAATACTTTACTGATGCCTTGTGTATTAAAAGTCTGACTAATCACTATCAATACATTATGCTGATAAAAGGGTTTGTCATTTAAATAACTGGAAATTTCAGCAATTAAGAGTACCCAGGGAAAAATAATTTTTAAAACATTCTGTGTACATTCCTGGAACCTCGAGTGGTAATTAAAATTCATTCAAAACATTTTGCTAACCTATGACTCAAAGTGTAATTTAAGACACTACTAATCAGATGATCAGGTGTGTGGGTTTGTTTGCCTTCTGCATATCCTTTTTCAACTTGGGTTCCTCAGCTGAACCGCTGAACACAGAAAATAGTGGAGTGATTATTTTCTCAAATTCTCCCAAAGAGAAATGACTAGTACCACTCTAGATGCATAGGAGAAAAGTTAATTCACTACATAGGGTGGATGTCTTAGGGTATCAAGGCTTAATTTCCCTGTGAAACTCCAGCTGAAAAATGCGGATTTACAGAAATGAGACACCGTCCACCTACCTCACAGGGATGCTATGGGCATTATCTAGATAAAGTCTGTTGAACTCTCGTGAGAAGCAAACAATGCAATAGTCTAAAGTAATACTGGGACTTCCTAGGTGGCTCAGTGGTTAAGAATGTGCCTCCCAATTCAGGGGACACGGGTTCCATCTCTGCCCCAGGAAGATACCACATGCTGTGGAGCAACTAAGCCCATGCACCACAACTATTGAGCCCGTGTGCTGCAACTACTGAAACCCACGAACCTTGAGCCTGTGCTCCACAAGAAGAGAAGCCACCACAATGAGGAGCCTGTGCTTGCTGCAACTAGAGGAAGCCCATGTGCAGCAACGAAGACCCAACACAGCCAAGAAAGAAAGAAAGAAAGAAAAATTAATTAATTAATTAATTAAATGTTTAAAAAAATAAAAAGTAATACTGAGTTTCTGATTCATTATGGTTAGGCTGAAACTTTAAAAAAATGTTTATTTTTTTAAAAATAAAGAATCTATATTCACTATTTAAAAAATTGGAAACACAAGAAAAAGTATTGCTCAGAAACATACCACCTAGAGATAGTCAAATTAACATTTACAATGCGTATTCATCCTGGTTTTTAAAAATCATTTTTATATATTTTTAATACCAGTGATGTTCTAGAAGTTTGAAAATAAAGAATAGCTTTCCCTTTAACATTAGTCAGCACAGAGGCTTTTGAAGTTCAAAGGGATTTGGAAGAGAAAACAGATCCAGAGATTGGAAATGATTTTTGATTAAGGCAGGGCAGAACCAGGGCTGCCGCTGCAGACTTCTGCTGCGCGGCCTAGAGAGTTTTGCTCTCCCTCCACTGTGCTGCCATCACTGGAGCTCTGCTAACTTCTGGGTTTAATCGGATCTTTTTCTTTCCTTAAAATATCTTTCCCTTTTCCTGCCAACTATGCTTAAGAGAAATTGGCTAGAAAATAGAGGGAGAGGGAATTTGGTTAACACATTATTTAATTAAGCTCTAATGTCATCCATTCATTCAAAAAAGCTTTTGAGAACCTGGTTAGTTAGATTTTTTTCTGGCTCAACCTTTTTTTTTTTTTTTTATTAGAAGAGTGGATCCGCAGGTCAGACGTAGTGCTAGTGAGTGAAATAGGCCTAATTGCTTTATAACATGTTTTTAATTCAATGTTGAACAACGGCCAGTTACCCTACATGCAAATCAATAAACAAACAACCAAAGCTGATTGTCAGGCAACGAAAAACACTGCAAGTTCATTGCTGCATGCCTGGTTTCCTAAGCATAGTCTAATGCAATTTGAGATAACCTTGAAGCTTTACACAAGCCTTATTGAAATAGCTATTTTGAAATAGTTTAGAGTGGCTTGTAAATGATTTTAGGTAGCCTGTAAATCATGTCAAACATCTCAAAGTGCCTTTCCAAATTCTGATGATGTTTAGCAAGAGTCAAAGATCGGGTTCAGAAATACATTGATGGATAATAACAAAGAAAGCTGGGAGGAGTAGAACCGTGTGGTTTAAGGGCACCTGGAAGGCTTTCTTGTCCAAAAAGCTCTTTCCCATCACATGTCAAGTGCCTGAGATTCTTTCATTATAGACTGGAGCCAAATGACTAAACAACTGTCTTAGTAGGGATTAGTTTTGGGAGCCTAGGTGGGGGGACCCAGAGGGGGCCAATTGCTATGAAGGGCAGGTGGCTTCACTAGGTGGTCTCTGGAGGTCCTGTCTAGCTCCGTGGAGACAAAGGTGTAAAGGCTTTTGTCTAAAGTTTATTTTCCTTCTAAATGTAGTTCACTTCTAAAACAAGTCACTTTTTTTTTTCCAATAGAGGTTCACTTGGTTTACTATAACATCTCCAAGTGCCTGTGTAAAAATGCTATGCTTGACAACTCAAACTGTTCAAATGTACTGCTCCGTGAGTTCAATTTTTGATTCGAGTTTGCTTTCAAGTGAGAACTATCTTACTATTTCAAAAGGAATGTGTTTTAGTAAAAGAAAATAATTTCATCCCTATCTGAATGACTCATATCGCAAAAGCCTTAAATTACCCTCCTGAATCCTTAAAGCATCAGAACAAAATCTGTCCTTATAGCAATGCTAACAGTGTCCTAAGCTTCAGATGCAATAGGGAGAAAGTAGATCAACATCACAGTCTTATAGGGTTAGGATGTGACCTGTGGTCCTTTATAACAGTGTTTTAATATTATATGTCCTTCCTTATCTGTCTTCACCCAGCATTGATGCTTTCTTAAGATGTGAAGTCATGGATTTCAAGTGACCCATTTAAAAATATAATGAGTTACAGTCTAGACATGTTCAAAATGTCTGGCAGTGCAGACTTACACTAGTAGTGAAGACAGGCAGAATGAACCACTTTAGGAAAAAGGGAATATAAGAATAGCGAATGTGTCAGCAAGGGGCTTGTGGTAGTTGAAATTATGCTACTTGTAAACCATCACCAAGATGCCATATTAGGACAGCAGCATTGTGGTTTATGTTTCCTCTCTGCTTTCCGAGCTTTCTTTTAATGCGCTGACATTTTTGTCAGTAGCTATGTTTGTATGTGTGTATGTACACCTTACCTTGATTCATGAGGATCTGGTGATACTGTTTTTGCAAATTACAATTTTAGAAGTTGTCAGCAGGAAGGTGTTATGATGCAGTTGAATGAGGACTAGTTTCAGAAGTCTGGGGACCTGGATTTTTAACCTCAGTTCTGCCACCATGGTCAAGTGATGTCCCCACTCTGTGCCTTGGCTTTCCCATAGGTAAAATGAAAAGAGTGGACAAGATGGTCTCCAAGGTCCCTTTTCAGCTGTCAGTCCTTTGACTTTTTTCTGCTCACATGTACTTAATGGTTACTCCGTTCAAGCTCAAAGTACTTAAGATTTTAAAAGGTCCATGTAAGTTTAAAATCTATATCTACCAGAATTTTTGTTTGTTTTTTTGACTTGGAGCAGGAAAATAAACCCTATGTCTCTTGTGGCCAGTGCAGCCTCCTAGAGCAGCTATGACAACAGGCAACAACCATAGTGGAAGGAACCAATTGATAGGGCCTTTGTTTATTCCACGTATCCACTGACAGTGGTAACACTGCAGAAACAGACCAGCAAAGAGGGAAAAGGCAACCAGTGTGTAAACATCAGAAAACATTTGCTCATAGAAGTAACAAGAGAAACATGGATCTGGGCATGTGAATAGAGAAAAGTTGCCTTCTTTGTCAATGGTATGAAAGAGGGTGTGGGCTTTCAGTCCCAGTGCTGGCATTTAAGAAATTGTGTTATCTGGGTTTAACTGCGGGAAGAAGGTAGACCTTTTCATATAAGAATAGTAATATTAACATTGGTACTCTAAAATCAAATTCTAAAATTCAGGTGGATAAAATGACAAAATGTGCTTCTATGATCTGAGTATTGTGGTCATGTCTGAACTCTTCTCATCTATGGACAAAGAAAGGGTCCATATTTTATTGACATTTTTTATTGTATGTCCCTTTAAACACATAAGGTTAGTTTTTTTAAATTTTGTTAAAGTTGATTTACAGTGTTGTGTTAATTTCTTTTGTACAGCAAAGTAACTTAGTTACACACACACACACACATATATATTTGTTTTCATATTCTTTTCCATTATGGTTTGTCACAGCATATTGAATATAGTTCCCTGTGCTATATAGTAGGACCTTGTTGTTTATCCACCCTATATATATATATAATAGTTTGCCTCTGCTAATCCCAAACTCCCAATCCTTCCCTTCCCCCAACCTTGGCAACTACAAATCTGTTTTCTTTATCTGTGAGTCGGTTTTTGTTTTGTAGATATGTTAATTTGTATTGTATTTTAGACTCCACATATAAATGATATTATATGGTATTTGTCTTTCTCTTTCTGACTTACTTCGTTTAGTATGATAATCTCTAGGTCCATCCGTATTGCTGCAAATGGCATTATTTCATGCTTTTTTATGGCTGAGAAATATTCCATTGTATATATATATATATATATATATATATATATATATATATATACACCACATTTTCTTTATTCACCTGTCGTTGGACATTTAGGCTGTGTCCATGTCTTGGCTATCGTAAATAGTTCTGCTATGAACATAGGGGTGCATGTATCTTTTCGAATTAGAGTTTTGTCTGGATATATGCCCAGGAGTGGGATTGCTGGATCATATGGCAACTCTATTTTTAGTTTTTTGAGTATGAACCTGCATACTGTTTTCCATAGTGGCTGCACCAACTTACATTCCCACCAACAGGGTAGGAAGATTCCCTTTTCTCCACAATAAGGTCGGTTGTTTTTTTGTTTGTTTTTGTTTTTTTAAATGGTAAGTTCTTATTTTTTATTTATTTACTTATTTATTTTATAGGCTGTGTTGGGTCTTTTTTGCTGTGCGCGGGCTTTCTTTTGTTGCGGTGAGTGGGGGCTACTCTTCATTGTGGTGCGCAGGCTTCTCATTGCCGTGGCTTCTCTTGTTGCAGAGCATGGGCTCTAGGCGCGTGGGCTTCAGTAGTTGC
Source organism: Hippopotamus amphibius kiboko (assembly GCF_030028045.1). Classification (NCBI taxonomy): domain Eukaryota; kingdom Metazoa; phylum Chordata; class Mammalia; order Artiodactyla; family Hippopotamidae; genus Hippopotamus; species Hippopotamus amphibius. The sequence goes on along the minus strand of NC_080203.1, from coordinate 14,144,372 downwards.
AGCACATGGGCTCAATAGTTGTGGCTCACGGGCTCTAAAGCGCAGGCTCAATAGTTGTGGCACACGGACTAAGTTGCTCCGCAGCATGTGGGATCTTCCTGGAGCAGGGATCGAACCTGTGTCCCCTGCATTGGCAGGTGGATTCTTAACCGCTGCGCCACCTAGGAAGCCCAGGTCAGTTGTTTTTAACTTGTTATTTTTTATATGATTTTGAACTTAAAGAAGGATTGCAATAATAGTAAAAGAATTCCCTTGTACCTTTCCCCAAGATTCACCAGTTGTCTACATTTTTCTTCTGTGTTAGTCCAGATCTTCTGAAAAACAGGTGCCAATGAAGGGTTAAATGTGCAAGAATTTTATTAGAGGAAATGCCTGTATCAAAGGAAATGAGGGAGCCGGGAGAGTTTGAGGGTGCTGTCAGACTGCAATGCCATTCTGACTCTCCATGAAGGAGACAAGGAATAAAGCTTGGGTGGAAGCATCGTGGATTGCCATCTAGTCTAAAGAGTTCCCTGTCTTCAGGGGGTCTTTTGAGCCAAAGTTGGCTGACAAAGGAGTCCTGCATCTTCCGAGGTGTGGCCTTGGCGCAAACAATCTCTCATAGATTTCAGAGCGCAGCAGCTGAGGCTCTTGGTCAGTTATGCTCCCTGTGGTAGGAGGTCCGTGAGGTGCGTTCTTACAGTTGCCACCAACTACCTCTTGGGCCATGATCTCCTTTACCATGTGCCTCTACACAGAACTGCTTGTTTCTGATCTTCTAGTCTTTTTCCTTTCAGGCCCCTGACAGATGGCTAGCCATTGACCACAGCCCAATAATCTGTATATATTTTCACCTCAGGCCACTTCTCTGTCTATACAAATTGGTTGACGAGATACACTGCTTGGTCAGATGTCCTCCCTATTGTAGGCAACCTGTGAGGCACAGTTACTTTATCGTTCTGCCTCTTTCCCATGAACCATTTGAAAGCAACAAAGGCATCATGTCCATTTACTCCTCAATACTCCAGGAACAAGGACATTCTGTACATAAGCACAGTATGATTATCAAAACCAGAAAATGTAGCATCGCAATAATACTATTAGGCTCCGCGCGCCTGCAGCCCACAGGCGGCACCGCCGCGGGTGCGGGGGCAGAGGCAGGCGCCGGGAGGCTGCGGGGGGCGTCGGCGCGGCGGCTCCAGGGTGGGCCATGGCGAAGAGCGTGGGGCGGTCGCCGGGGTCGCGGGGCAGCGTCAGGTTAGCCAGGTTCTTAATACAGAGCCAACTCCATGGACCCAGGCCGGGTTTGGCCCCTGGCTTGCTCGGCCTGCTGTGAGCACAGTGTTGTCTGCTAGGAGACTTCCCTGGCTGGCGGTTCTGTTGCCTTATGGAGCAAGCAAAGAAGATGGACGGAGTGAAGCGCCATCTGCCTGTGTGCTTTCTGCCTTCTGTGCCCTTGTTAATCCTAGCGTCCACTCTGACGACTGCGAAGAGTGTGACCAACAGCACTTTAAATGGCACTGACGTGGTCATGGGCTCGGCGCCCGTGGTCATTGCCAGAACCAACCATATCATCGTCAAGGAAGGGAACAGTGCCTTGATCAACTGTACTGTTTATGGCCTCCCTGAGCCCCAGTTCAAGTGGTATCACTCTGTGGGTAAGCTGCTGTAGGAGGAGAGCGAGGACCAAGGGGCAGGAAAGTGGCAGACGCACGACGGCCTCCTGAACATCACCAAGGTGTCCTTCTCAGACCGAGGTCTGAGATACACGTGTGTGGCCTCCAATGCCCACGGCACTGTGAACAACACGGTGACGCTGCGGGTGGTCTTCACCTCGGGGGACATGGGCGTGTACGACATGGTGGTGTGCCTGGTGGCCTTCGCCGTGGTGCTGGTCCTCAACGTCACCCGCCTCTGCATGATGAGCAGCCACCTGAAGAAGGCCGAGTTCTTCCGCACGGAGGGCGCGGAGAAGCTGAAGAAGGCCTTCGAGATCACCAAGCGCATCCCCATCATCACCTCCTCCAAGACGCTGGAGCTGGCCAAGGCCACGCAGTTCAAGACCATGGAGTTCGCCCGCTACATCGAGGAGCTGGCCCGCAGCGTGCCGCTGCCCCCACTCATCATGAACTGCAGGACCATCGTGGAGGAGCTCATGGAGGGGGTGGGCTGGAGGCTGCGGCTGACGAGGTCTACACCATCCCCCACGCCCTGCAGCGGAGCGACTCCCCCACCGCCGACTCCGACGGCTCCTCGCTGCACGAGCTGCCCCAGCAGATTGCCATCGAGGTGTTCGTGCATCCCCTGTCCTGGAGGGAGCCCACGGACGACCAGGACGAGGGCCCCTGAAGGCCAGAGATGAGGAGGACACCGAGCCGTCGGCCAAACGCTTCCCGGAGCCCGCAGCACTTTCCACCGAGGTCACATCCGCAGCACTGACCTCTGGGGAGCCCACACCTGTAGAGGTACTGGACCGTGTCCTGCCACCAGGTCTCCTGGAGGCTGCAGAGCCGGCCGGGGCGCATGACAGGAGTGCCCACATCATCTATGAAAGTCATGTCTAACCTTCCCCCGAGAAGCTATGTACATTCCCTGAGAATCAGGGCCGCCCCCCGGGGACAGACGCAGTCTGCCTTCACTGCTAAGGCTCACTGGAGACGCCCATCCCGTAGGTAGGAGTCAGGCCCCTTCAGAAGGGGAACACCTGTGTGCACGCTGTGTGTCCCGACGGTCTGCGCGACAGAGGATGCGAGCAGCGTCGGTGCAGAGCTGGTGACCCTGGGCAGGTGTCTGTCCGCGCGACACGAGAGGCTTTTCTCTGCCAGATACCTTAATCGCTGATGCCCTTTTGGCAAAGAGCACCCGACTTTGTAAGAGACTCTGAGGTCAACAGCCCTGTCCAATGCGCACTGTACCGCTTTTCCTTTAAAAAATTATAGGTCTGCTACGAGAACAACTGCACGTCCGTGGGTCTGTTGCACTTTCTTCTCAGTTTTAACCCCCTTCACTGTTCTCTTATAACTGAGTCGTTGCTATACGAATGCTAATCATTCCTTCTGGTCTCATCCCCTTTGCCACTTTGTCCTTATTTCTCCCCCCAAACTTTTACCTCGGATGCTTTGGTGTCAGGGCTGATACCTAGGAGTCATCTGTAATGTTCCAAAGCAGTTACCAGCCTCGTGAATTTTGTCGTTTCCCAGGCCTGTCTCCATCCATCGCTTTTTTTTGTTTGTTTCCAATGAAGCTGCTGTTATGAAGCTGAGGAAAAAAAAAAAACAAAACTTGCCCAGGAACAGCACTTTAATAGCCAAATAAAAATGCTTTGCCTGTCTGGAAAAAAAAAAAGAGAGAAATAATACTATTATCTAAACCACAGTTTATATTCAAATTTGAACTATTGACTTGATTCTTTAGAGCTTCTTTCTTCTGGGTCCTGGATCCAATCTAGGATATGCATTGCATTTAGTTCTCATGTTTCCTTAATCTCTTTTAATCTGGAACGTTCTTCAGCTTCTCTTTGTCTTTTTTTGGCCTTAGAATTCCTGAACAACATAGGCCAATCATTTTGTACATTCTAAATGCACTTTTCTGCTATTTTCAAATTCTAGATCAACAAGAATAACACAAGTGTGACTGTGTCCTTCTTAGTTTTTCATATCAGGAGGTACATGATGTCAGTTTGTCTCCATATTGCTGCTGTGAACTTTGATCACTTGGTATAGGTAGTGTTATGGTCTGAATGTTTGTGTCCTCCCCAAATTCATCTGTTGAAATTCTAACCCCTGGGTGATGGTATTAGGAGGTGGGGACTTTAGAAAGTGATTAGGTCATGAAGGTAAAGCCCTCATGATTGAGATTAGTGCCCTTTTAAAAGCGGCCCTAGAGAGCTCCTTCTGCCATGTGAATTTATAGTGAGAAGAAGGCTGCGTGTGAGGAAGTAGGTCCTCACCAGACACCAAATCTGCTAGAGCCATGATCTTAGACTTCCCAGTCCCCAGAACTGTGAGAAATAAATTTTTATTGTTTATAAGCTACCCAGTCTATGGTATTTTGTTATAGCAGCCCAAATAGACTAAGTCAGGTACTACCCACCAGGTTCCTCCACTGTAAAGTTACTATTTCCCGCTTTGTAATTCATAAGTAATTGTGGGGAACTACTTTGATATTACATAAATATTCTTTCCCTCATCAAACTTTCACCCACTAGTTATACCATCCATCGATGCTTTTCTAACTCCATCATTCCTTCTAGATTTATTAGTTTGCATTTTACACCAAAGAATAAAAGTTCTCAACTAATAATCAATTAACTAGATAATTAGTTAATTAATATCATTATGGACTCATGGGGTCTTATTTAATGCATTTTTAATTGAAGTATAGTTGATTTACAAGTGTTGTGTTAATCCTGTATAGCAAAGTAATTCAGTTATACATATATATGCATTCTTTTTTAAATATTCTTTTCCATTATGATTTATCATAGGATATTGAATATAGTTCTCTATGCTATACAGTAGGATAGTTAATGCATTGTGATGTATTACACTCATTATTTATTTTGATGAACAAATTGTTCCACATTTCACCTTTGGGAGTCCACTGGCTTCTTTGTTTTTTTGTGATGTCCCTGTCATTCTTTTACACTTCTTTACTTTTTGGAACCACAAGATGCCCAGGGGAAAGAATTGTTGCTTTTCTTAACCAGTCTTGTATATTTAGTCGTCTCTTTAAATAATATGTGTGTATTGCTTTAATAAAAATAAAACTAATTTTAAAAAGATGTTCCTTTTCCAAATCAGTCCTTCAGTTACAGTAGTCTCCTAAACCTCATGTTGCCATGGAGGCCATGGGCCTGACCTGGCTTCTGTGAGAGCTCATTGCCTTTGTGTGTGGGCCATGGCTTTCTTTTTTCCTACTCACGCCTTCCATAGTGCTTAGTGTTCCTGAAAAAAAAAAAAAAAGGTATAAAAGATGTTCAACCTCACTAGTAATGGGAAAAATGCAAATTAACACAATAGTGGGTTAGAATAGGAGATAGAACAGTGTAGTGGTTAAAAGCATGGGCATTGGAACTAGACTGTTTCTATTCAAATACAAAATCTATATCTTGCTAGTTGTGTGACCTTGGGCAAGTTACTTAACTTCTCTTAGCTTCAATTTCCTCATCTGTAGAAAGAAGTATGATAGTATTTGCTTCTATGGTTGTTGTAATAATATGATGATTTAATACATGTAAAGTGCTTAGAAAAGAGCAAGTGCTTTGGAGAGTAATTTGGCGAAATCTGGTAAACTTGAAAATGCATATATCTTATATCCCAGCAATTCTGGATATTGAAATTGTACTTGACAGGTATAAATCCGAAGAACCTCTCTAGTGAAACTCTCAGACATGGACATAAAGACACATGTATGACAGCATTTTCTTCAGTACTCTTTGTAATAGCAAAATAGAAAATAAAATTAAAAAGTAGAAATAACCTAATTGTCCCTCACTTGTGGAATGTGTAAATAAGCTATGATTTATTCACATAGTGGAATGCTATATAGTTGTTTAAATGAATGAACTACATCATCTACCAGGGCAACGTCAATCAACATGAGTAAATTTTAAAACAATGTTGCATGGAAAAACGGGGTACAAAAGGGTAAATATGCACTATGCAATTAAAAAATTTAAAAAATACATGAAACAATATAGTGTTGGTTTGTATGTATGAAAAGTACAAAAATATGGACAAAAATGATGTATGGCAACTGCAGAACAGTGGTTATTCAAAGAGCGATAGGAGTAGGGGCCTCCCTGGTGGTCCAGTGGTTAAGAATCCACCTGCCAATGCAGGGGACACAGGTTCAATCCCTGCTCCGGGAAGATTCCACATGCCACGGAGCAACTAAGCCTGTGCGCCACAACTACTGAGGCTGTGCTCTAGAGCCCCCAAGCCACAACTACTGAGCCCACGCACCTCAACTACTGAAGCCCACATGCCTAGAGCCCGTGCTCTGCAACAAGAGAAGCTATTGCAATGAGAAGCCCACGCACCACAACGAAAAGTAGCCCCCGCTCACAGCAACTAGAGAAAGCCCACGCACAGCAACGAAGACCCAATGCAGCCAAAAAACAAACAAACAAAAAAAGGAGAGATATAAGTAGAGAAGTGATGGCGTGTAGGAGTTTTTGCTGTATTTCTAATACACTTTCTTAGAGAGAGAAAGAGACAGCCAAAGGAAATAAGGCAGAATGGTAACATCTAATTAGTTGGGTGGTCCTGATTATAGGTGGACTATTTTATCATTTTCTGTATTTTTCTATATGTCTGAAATACAATTAGTTTGTAAATGTAATGACTCTAAAATCTGGTTTCTAAACTGGAACACATTATATAAATGTTAAGCTATTATGATTTTTCATAGTAATACTCCCAATGTTCAGTTAATATATGGACATATAGTGAAAAGATAATGTTTAGGGTGTAATGCAGGTAGGTAGTTCTAATGTTCTTATTTCCAGTTAGGTGTTTTTTTGGTAGCATGTGGATAAGGAAGGGTGATTAGCAAAAAATAAAATGGTCCCAACATGGACAATTCCATCTGATGCTGGAGAAAACCTGGAGAAGACCAAACGCACACCAATACAATTTCCCATCCTTAAAGTCTGGCTCAGCGATCTCCTCCTCTGTGAACCTTTCTGTGAAGCACCCCCCACCTTACTCAGAACCTGCTTTTCTGTGCTCCCACAGCATTTCCTCACATGCAGTGTTCTCATTAGCATTTTTTGAGTTTATCTCCCACACTGGACTGTGAGACTGAAAGCAAAGAACATTTCTATTTCACCTCTTGCATCCCGTGCTGAGAATATCCTTTCTTACCCACACTTCAAGCTTCAGGTCAGGTTATCACCTTGTCCAGGAAGGCTTTCCTGACTCACCTATTTTGGGTTAATCCTACTCTTCTGTGTTTCCATATTACCCTATGCCAGCTTCTGCCATGGTGTGCATCACTCTATGTTATTATCATGTTTATTTTTCTCTCCATAGACACCTTAAGGTCAGGCTCCATGTCTCCAAGTGTCCAGCAAAGGGACTAGTCCATAGAAGGATCTTAGTCATGGCATAATGAATTGTATTGATACTTAGTTACATCAAGAAAACATACTGATAATGCAATTATAAGTCTTAATTTATACATGTGTAGCAGATACCCTGGCTGGATTGGAATTGAGGTATAGCTCCAGTCATATATAGAGATATTTGGTGTGTGGAGTTGAGTTCTAATTGTCATTATTAATCTGGTTCTGAGTGTAGAAGCACCATAAAAAACACCATAATCTAGCCGAGTATCTATACAGAAGTGACACTTCAAAATTATCATAATTAACAGGGGAGAGTAATAATTTTGGGATGCTCTTTTGTTTGTGTTCATTTTTCTCAAGCGATATCTGATCACTTGTTTAGTAGTAATGTGTAGAATACACTAGCTGGTTAAAGTAAATATCTATTAGTTTTGGAATAATATTAACTTATATTTATTAAGTACTCACTGAGTTCAAAGAAAGAAAGATATATAGATATTCACATTTCATCCTTCCCAAAGTATCTCCCAAGTCCTATTTTTACTTCATGTTAAATATGAAGAAACTGAGACTCACAGGGGTTAAGTAACCTGCCCAAGGTCAATCAGCATTTAAATCTGGGTAAGCTGATTACAGAATCAATGTTCTGAAACATCTCTGCTATATTGCATTTTCTTTTTAAGTCATTGTGGTCGACAAACTCTAAAATGGCCTCCAGTGATCCCTGTGTCCAGGTAGTGTGGGCTGGCGTAAGTGACTTACTTGTAACAACTAGAATATGACACAGATGATATCACTTCTTTGATTAGCTTTCTGGCTGTCTTTCTAGCTGACTCTCTACCTTGCTGGCTTTGATAAAGCAAGTTGGTAGGTTGAGGAGGCCCACATAGCAAGGAAGTTAGTCAGTTTCAGCATAACAACAGCCAGCTGAAAAATGAAGCCTCAGCCCCGTAGACCACAAGGAAATGAGTCTTGCTAACAACCATGTAAGCTTGGGAGCAAATCCTTCCCCAGTCAACCTTCAGAAGAGAACCATGCCCAGCTCAACACCTTCATTGTAGCCTTGGGTGAAGCTCTGAAGTAGAGGACCTGGTTAAGCAGTGCTCATATTCCTGACCTACAGAAATGGTGAGATAATAAATGGGTGTTGTTTTAAGCTGTAAAATTGTGGCAATTTGTTATGCAATGATAGGTAATTAATATAGTCATTAAAGATACTGTTAAAAGTAACTTACATAATGAACATTGCAAATACTTACATGAACTTACTATGTCATGCACTGTTCTAAGTGCTTTAAATGTATTAACTTACTTAATCCACCCGCCCAACTATGCTATGAGGTTGGTACTATTATTACCTCTGTTTTCTAGATGAGAAACCGGAAAACAGAGGTACCAAGGTGTTCAGTAATTTGGTCACACATCTAGAAAATGGCAGAACTTAGATATTCATCCAGGCATTCTGGCTCTGAGAATCACCACCTTAATTACTCTGCTATATTGATTCTAATGTCATACTTTCTGGAAAAGTTGTGTGAGAGAACTTGGTCACTAAACCTTAATTAGAAATTTTGTTAGTGAACATTTAGTTTGAAAGCATATGTCTTGAAAGGGCCACACGTAAAAACAGATATCATAAGGAAATCTATTTTTATCCGTCACAGCTCTAGCAAGTAAGTTCTCCCCAAAGGTGACCATGGAAGATGAGGGGATGGGATTTAAATAGATGAATCTTTGAACAAACTCTTGGATATTTTATCTCTAGAAATTCATGATATTCTGGAGATTAAAAACTGAAATAATTTACATATTAGGATCTTGGTGTTTCATATTTAGTACTGGTGGTTGGGAGAAGAATAGGGGTTTGTGTTCCAAACAGAACATTGAGATTGAAAACAGGATAAAAGAGAGAAACATTAGTTTAGACCTGGGAAAATTATACATGATTTTCCACATCATCCCTAGTATACTGTGAAGTTTTACATAAGTTAAAACATCTTAATACCAAGAAACACTTGCAGTCACCATAAATAGCATCTATCTATTATTAGAATTTTGTATGATGGAGAACTTCTGGGTAGCTGACAATAACGACAGCCATCTAGGTCCCAATCTCCCAACATTCTCTTCAAAAGCAATACAGACCAACAAGAAGAGGAAAATAAAACTACACAAACCATGCCCTCACTGTAGCTTAAAGAGAAAGAATAGCTAAAGTTCAAAATAACCAACTGAAAGGGACTTGCCTGGTGGTCCAGGGGTTAGGACTGTGCTTTCACGGCAGGGGGCCTGGGTTCAATCCTTGGTGGGGGAACTAAGATTCCACAAACCGGGTGGCCAAGGAAAAAACCTAAGTAAGAGAAGAAATAACACAAAATTACAGCCTGTTATGTCTCATGTTCCCCCGTCCTTCTACCTGCCCTCCTACAAGGCTTTGTGGTGAGCAAGAGCGACAGAAAACCCGAGGGGAAAGCAGAAGAAGGATGAGAGCTAAAAGTCCTAAAGTTATGTAAAAACCACCACCAGAAAGACCAAATTCACCCTAAATTTTTAATAAAGTGTCTAAGTGGAACAGAGCATAAACTACAGGGAAAAGACTTATGTGTGATTTGAAGGGCCAGTCTTTGAAACACATAGCTTCTGGGGAGAAAAAAAGAGTAAAAAGCAATAGAGAAGAACCCTTTGTCAATTGAGTAGTGAAGGGTAAAAGAATAAAAAGGACAAGATTTAGGGCCAACATGATAAAAGAGAACCATAAAATCAGAGAACACAGGAACTGTATCACGAAAACAGAAACAAATTTATTAAATATCTGGACTTTGCTAAGCTGACAGAAGAGGGCGCCGTTAAAGTAGGAATCTCATAAAAAACCACAGAATAACGAAGTGAACAACAAAAAAATTAACAGATCTGTACAGAATTGTTGCTGAGAGAGAAATTTATAGCACTAAATACTTAAAATTGGAAAGAGGAAAGACCTCAAATCGATAATGTAAGTGACCACCTTAAAAAATAGAGAAAGAAGAGTAAGATAACCCAAGGCAAGTAGAAGAAAGGAAATAATGAGTAGAAATAAATGAAATTGAAAACAGGATAAAAATAGAGAAAGTCAGTGAAACAAAAAACAAATTCTTTGAATTTATCAATAAAATTGATAAACGTCTAGCAAGACTGAAAAGATAAAAAGAGAGGTAATATAAATTACCAATAGCAGGAATGAAACAGGGGATATCACTAGAGATCCTTCAGCCATTAAAGAATAAAGACAGTACTATGAACAATTCTACTGACATAAATTCAAAAACACAGATAAACTGGACCAATTCCTTGAGAAACAAACTACCAAAACTCATGCAATACAAAATAGATAATATAGCCTCATAACTATTAAAGAAATTTAATCCAGAATTTAAAGGCATTCATAAAGAAATATCCTGACCCCAGTCATTTAACTGGAGAATTCTACCAAACATTTGAGAAAAATTAGCACCAATTCTACACAATCTTTTCCAGAAAATGGAAGAGGACAGTACACTTGCCAGCTCATTATAAAAGCCAATATTACCCTAATAACAAAACCAGACAAAAGAAGTACAAAAAAGGGAAAACCACAGACTAGTATATCTCATGATCTTAGATGCAAAATTTCTGGACAAAAATCCTTGCAATTCTTGGGACTTCCCTGGTACCACAGTGGTTAAGAATCCTCCTGCCAATGCAGGGGATATGGGTTTGAGCCCTGGCCTGGGAAGATCCCACATGCCATGGAGCAACTAAGCCCGTGTGCCACAGCTACTGAGCCTGTGCTCTGCAGCCCGTGAGCCACAACTACTGAGCCCATGTGCCACAACTACTGAAGCCCGCATTCCTAGAGCCCTGAGCTCCACAACAAGAGAAGCCAGCACAATGAGAAGCCCGCACACTGCAACGAAGGGTAGCCCCCGCTCACCGCAACTAGAGAAAGCCTGCAGGAATGAAGACCCAATAAAGCTAATAAATAAATTAATAAAAAAATCCTTGCAATTCTTATATAAAAAAGAATTATACATCATGATTAAGTGGGGGTTTATTCCAGGAGTACAAGGCTGAGTCAATATTAGAAAATCAAAGTAAGCCCCTCATCAACAGGTTAAAGCAGGAAAATTGCATGATTATATATATTGATGAGAAAATGCTTCTGACAAAATTGAACACCCATTTATAATTTTTTTAAAAACTCCAAGAAAATTAGATATAGAGAGGAATTTTCTCAACTTGATAAAGAGCATCTATAAAATTCCTGCAGCTATGATGATACTTAACAGCAAAAAATTGAGTACTTTCCCCCTAAGATCAGAACAAGGCAAGGATGTCTGCTCTCCATACTCTATTCATCACAGTAATGGGAATCCTAGCCAACTCAATAAGGCAAGAAAAGGAAATAAAAGGCATACATATTGGAAAGGAAGAAATAAATCTGTCTCTATTTTCAGATTGCATGATTGTGTAGAAAAGGAATCTTAAAAAAGTTTGTAGAGGATTTCCCTGGTGGCACACTGGTGGGTCCAGGAAGATCCCACATGCCGCAGAGCAACTAAGCCTGTGTGCCACAACTACTGAGCCCACGTGCCACAATTACTGAAGCCCGAGTGCCTAGAGCTGGTGCTCTGCAACAAGAGAAGTCACAAGAGTAGTCACTGCACTGAGAAGGCCAAGCATCGCAACGAAGAGTAACCCCTCCTCACCACAACTAGAAAAAACCTGTGTGCAGTGACAAAGACCCAATGTAGCCAAAAAAAAAAAGGTTTGTAGAATTAATAAGTGAGTTCAGCAAGGTCATAGTATACCAATCAACATGCAGAAGTCAGTTATATTTCTATATACTAGCAAAGAACGCATGGAAACAAAAATTAAAAATACATATCATTTACAATCACTATAAAAAATTGGAATACTTAGGTATATCTGATAAAACAGTTACCAGCGCTATATGCTGTATGCTGAAAATTTCAGAACACAAATGAAAGAAGTCAAAGAACTAAATAAATGGAGAGACAATGTGCTCAGGGATTGGAAGATTCATAATACTAAAAATATCAATTCTTCTCAAATTGATCCATAGATATAATGCAGTTCCTATCAAAATCCCAATATTTTTATAGATATAATCAAACTTATTCTAAAAACTGTATGAAAAGGCAAAATAACCAGAATGGCTACAAAGAGTAAAGTGGGAGGAATCACTATGCCTATCTTTAAGACTTACTGTATAGGTCCAATAAGCAAGACAATGTGGTATTAGTTGAGGAATAGACACAAGTCAATGGAACAGAATACAAAATCCCAGAAGTAGTCTAATGTGAATACTCCCAGTAGATTTTTAAATTTTATTTTAAAAACTTTTACTGTAAGATTCAGTGGTTTTTAGTATATTTGCACAATTGTGCAACCATCACTATTATCTAATTCTAGATCATTTTCATCACCCTAAAAAGAAATCTTGAACTCATAAGCAGTCGTTCTCTATATCTTCATCCCCTCTTCTGCCAGACTCTGGCAATGATTAACCTACATTCTATGTATGGGTTTGCTTATTCTGGACATTTTATTTAAAGGGAATCCTACAATATGTGGTCGTTTTTGTCTAGCTTCTTTCACTTAGCATAATGTTTTCAAGTTCACCCATGTTGTAGCATGTGTCAGTACTTCATCCCTTTCTATGGCTGAATAATATTCTACGGTATTCCATTTTGTTTGTTTGTCAGTTGATTGACATTTGGGTTGTTTCCACTTTTAGCTATTATGAATAATGCTGCTAGGAATATTTGTGTACAAGTTTTTGTGTGGATATATGTTTTGAATTCTCTTGGTTATTTATTTAGGAGTGGAATTTCTGGGTCATATGCTAACTCTAACTTTTTGAGGAACTGCCAGTTGTTTTCTGAAGTGGCTGTGCCATTTTACCTTCCCACCAGCAATGTATGAGTGTTTCAATTTCTCCACATCCTCACCAACACTTGTTATTGTTTATCTTTTTGATTATAGGCATTCTAGTGGATATTAACTGAGATCTTCCTGGACTCTTGACTTCCATTTCCCTAGTAACTAATGATATTGACTCATCTTTTCATGTATTTATTGGCCATTTGTATATCTTCTTTGAAGAAATGTCTGCTCAAATCTTTTGCTCATTTTTCAATCAGGTTGTCTTTTTATTATTGAGTTGTAAGGGTTCTTTATATGTTTTGGATATATGTTCCTTATCAGATGTATGATTTTCAAATATTTTCTTCCATTCCACAAACTATCTTTTTTCTTTCTTTTTTTTGGCTGCACTGTGTGGCTTATGGGATCCCAGTTCCCCAACCAGTGATTGAACCCAGACCCTCGGCAGTGAAAGCCCGGAATCCTAACCACTAGGTCACCAGGGAGCTCCCAAATTTATCTATTTTTCTTTGTTGCTTGCACTTTTGGTGCCATATCAAAAAATCATTACCTAGTGTAATTGATTTTTTTTAATCAAATGATACCTTTTTTGTTACACATCATTTTCAAAAAAGAAAATTAAAAGTATAGATGGGATACAATGCTATATGTGATCTTGTAAACTCTAGATATTTCACTTTGCTATATTTAATTAATTAATTAATTAATTAATTAATTAATTTATTGTCTGTGTTGGGTCTTTGTTGCTGCATGCAGGCTTTCTCTAGTTGCAGAGAGCAGGAGCTACTCTGTTGTGGTGCACAGGCTTCTCATAGCGGTGGCTTCTCTTGTTGTGGAGCATGGGCTCTAGGCACTCGGGCTTCAGTAGTTGTAACACATGGGCTCAGTAGTTGTGGCTCATGGGCTCTAGAGTGCAGGCTCAGTAGTTGTGGCACATGGGCTTAGTTGCTCCACAGCGTGTGGGATCTTCCTGGACCAGGGCTTGAACTTGTGTCCCCTGCACTGGCATGCAGATTCTTCACCACTGTGCCACCAGGGAAGCCCTCACTTTGCTATTTACAAAACTTATTTTTAATCTTTAGTACCATTTAAACAATTTACAGATGTTTGCATTTTCAGACTGGTGTAAGCTCACGTCATTAGAATATTCTAAGTTTTTTTACAGTCCTTTGTAGAAATTTAAATGAGTATTTCTTGCCCTCACATGTGCATATGTGTGAAAAAATTATGTTGAAGGAGTACTTATAGTGGATGAATATACATTGTGGAATACATTTTTTATAACTATGTATATACTTTTGTTTTTGTAGGTCCTTTTCTTCTCTTGTGTTTCCCACTTAGAGAAGTTCCTTTAGCATTTGTTTTAGGGCTGGTTTGGTGGTGCTGAATTCTCTCAGCTGTTGCTTGTCTGTAAAGCTTTTGATTTCTCCACTGAATCTGAATGAGATCCTTGCTGAGTAGAGTGTTCTTGGTTGTAGGTTCTTCCCTTTCATCACTTGAAATATATTGTGCCACTCCCTCTGGCTTGCAGAGTTTCTGCTGAGAAATCGGCTGTTAACCTTATGGGAGGTCCCTTGTATGTTATTTACCGTTTTTCCCTTGTTGCTTTTAATAACTTTTCTCTGTCTTTCATTTTTGTCAGTTTGACTACTGTGTGTCTTGGTGTATTTCTCCTTGGGTTTATCCTGCCTGGGACTCTCTGTGCTTCCTGGACCTGGGTGGCTATTTCCTTTCCCATGTTAGGGAAGTTTTCAACTATAATCTCTTCCAATATTTTCTCGGGTCCTTTCTCTCTCTCTTCTCCTTCTGGGACCCCTAGAATGTGAATGTTGGTGCATTTTACATTGTCCCAGAGATCTCTTAGGCTGTCATCAGTTCTTTTCATTCTTTTTTCTTTATTCTTTTCCACATCAGTGATTGTCACCATTCTGTCTTCCAGGTCACTTATCTGTTCTTCTGCCTCAGTTAATCTGCTATTGGTTCCTTCTAGTGTATTTGTCATTTCAGTTATTGTGTTGCATATCTTTGTTTGTTTGTTCTTTAATTCTTCTAGGTCTTTGGTAAACTTTTCTTGCAACTTTTCGATCTTTGCATCCAGTCTTTTTTCAAAGTCCTGGATCATCGTCACCATCATTATTCTGAATTCTTTTTCTGTAAGGGTGCCTATCTCCTCATCATTTAGTTGTTTTCCTGGGGTTTTATCTTGTCCCTTCATCTGGTACAAAGTCCTCTGCCTTTTCATTTTCTCTATCTTTCTGTGGCTGTGGTTTTCAGTTCCACAGAACGAAATACTGCTGATACTGCTGTCTGCCCTCTTGTGGAAGAAGCTTTCTAAGAGGCTTGTGCATACTTCTTGATGGGAGGGACTGGTGGTGGGTAGGGCTGGGTGTTGCTTTGTTGGGCAGAGCTCAGTAAAACTTTAATCTGCTTGTCTGCCAATGGGTGGGGCTGTGTTCCCACCCTGTTGGTTGTTTGGCATGAGGTGACCAAGCATTGGAGCTTACAGGCTCTTTAGCGGGGCTAATGGTGAACTCCAGGAGGGCTCACACCAATGAGCACTTCCCAGAACCCCTGCCGCCAGTGTCCCTGTCCCCACGGTGAGCCACAGCTGCCCCCTACCTCTGCAGGCAACCCTCCAACACCTGCAGGTATATCTGGTTCAGTCTCCTATGGGGTCACTGCCCCTTCCCCCTGGGTCCTGGTGCACACACTACTTTTTGTGTGCCCTCCAATAGTGGGGTCTCTGTTTCCCCCACTCCTGTGGAGGTCCTGCAATGAAGTCCCGCTGGCCTTCAAAGTCTGATTCTCTGGGGATTCCTCCTCCTGTTGCCAGACCCTCAGGTTGGGAAGCCTGACATGGGGTTCAGAACCCTCACTCCAGTGGGTGGACTTCTGTGGTATAACTGTTCTCCAGTTTGTGAGTCACCCACCCAGCGGTTATGGGATTTGAGTTTATCGTGATTGCACCCCTCCTACTGTCTCATTGCATCTTCTTCTTTGTCTCTGGATGTGGGGTGTCTTTTGGGTGAGTTCCAGTGTCTTTCTGTCGATGATTGTTCAGCAGTTAGTTGTAATTCCGGTTCTCTTGCAAGAGGGAGTGAGCGCACGTTCTTCTACTCTGCTATATTGAACCGTCTCCCCCCCAGTGTAATTGATTTTTGACAAAGGACCTAAAGCAATTCAATGAAGGAAGGGTATTCATTTCAACAAATGGTTCTTGAACAATTAGGAAACCATAGGGAATTAAAAAAATGAACCTCCACCTAAAGCTCACACCATATACAAAAATTAATTCAAAATGGATTATAGATTTAAATGTAAACATAAAACTAGAAACATTTTTACAGAAAACATAGGAGAGTATCTTTGGAAAATAGGTCTACTTGAAGTCTTAGATATAACACCAAAAGAATAATATATAAAATAAAACATTAATAAGTTGGACTTCATCAAAACTAAAAACTTTTGCATTGCAAAAGACCCTGTTATGAGGATAAAAGAGAAGTTACAGATTTCAAGAAAATATTTGTGAAGCACATATCAGCAAAGGTCTTACAACTAGAATATACAGAGCACTTTTAAAACTTGGGAGTAAAAAAATATTTAGTTGTAAAATGAGTAAAAGACATGAACAAATATTTTACTAAAGAAGTGGCAGAGATCACTAATAAACATATGAAAGGATGTTCGTTCAAATGAGAGTGGTTGGATACACTATGTTCTATCCACACAATGGAATACTATGCTGCTGTAAAAAGCAATGAAGTTCTGTATGCACTGATAATGGGTTGATTTTGAAGATGTGCTATTAACCTAGAGTAATGGAAAAAAAATAAACAAGTGGGACCTAATTAAACTTAAAAGCTTTTGCACAGCAAAGGAAACCATAAACAAAATGAAAAGACAGCCTACAGAATGGGAGAAAATATTTGCAAATGATGCAACCGACAAGGGGTTAATTTCCAAAATATACAAACAGATATCAAAAAAAACAAAGAACCCAATCAAAAAATGGGCAGAAGACCTAAACAGACATATTTCAAGAGAAGACATACAGATGGCCAACAGGAACATGAAAAGATGCTCAACATTGCTAACTATTAGAGAAATGCCAATCAAACTACAATGAGGTATCACCTCACACCCATCAGAATGGCCATCATCAAAAAGTCTACAAATAATAAATGGAGAGGGTCTGGAGGAAAAGGAACCCTCCTACACTGTTGGTGGGAATATAAATTGGTGCAGCCACTATGGAGAACAGTATGGAGTTTCCTTTTAAAACTGCAAATAGAGATACTATATGATACAGCAATTCCACTCCTAGGCATATATCTGGAGAAAACCATAATTTGAAAAGATACATGCAGCCCAGTGTTCATAGCAGTACTGTTTACAATAACCAGGACATGGAAACAACCTAAGTGTCCATCAACAGATGAATGGATAAAAATGTGGTGTGTGTATATATATACATGTATATATATATATGTATGTGACTATTACTCGGCCATAAAAGGAATGAAATATTGCCATTTGCAGCAACGTGGATGGACCTAGATATGATCATACTAAGTGAAGTGAGTCAGACAAAGACAAATATCATATGATATCACTTATATGTGGAATCTAAAATAAATGATACAAGTGAACTTATTTACAAAACAGAAAGACTCACAGGCATAGAAAACAAACTTATGGTTACCAAAGGGGAAAGAGGAGGGGAGGGTTAAATTAGGAATTTGGGATTAACACATACACACTACTATACATAAAATAAACAGTACAGATGTACTGTATCGCAGAGGGAACTATATTCAATATCTTGTAATAACCTATAATGGAAAAGAATCTGAAAAATAATGGATGTATATGTGTATATGTATAACTGAATCACTTTGCTGTATACCTGGAACATTGTAAATCAACTGTACTTCAGTTAAAAAAGATGTATTGTTAAATGAAATGAAAAATAAGTTCAAAAGAGTATCTATAATATGCTACCCTTACATAAGAAAGAAGAGGATGTAAGAAGATATGTCTGTGCTCATTTATGAAAAAGAAATGAAGGATAAACGAGAAACTAAGGAGTCTGTTTACCTACAAGGGTGTGTGGAAACAGAGTGGAAAGAATGCAGGAATGGGAATGGGTTAGTAAGAATGGAGGGGAGTGACACAGTTAGAATACGTCTTTTTAAAAAAATTTATTTATTTATTGGCTGTGTTGGGTCTTTGTTGCTGCACATGGGCTCTCTCTAGTTGCAGCGAGCTGGGGCTACTCTTCATTGCAGTGCACGGGCTTCTTATTGCGGTGGCTTCTCTTGTTGCAGAGCATGAGCTCTAGGTGCATGGACTTCAGTAGTTGCAGCACACGGGCTCAGTAGTTGTGGCTTGCAGGCTCTCGAGTTCAGGCTCAGTGAACTTAGTGGCACATGGGCTTAGTTGCTCCGCACCATGTGGGATCTTCCTCAAGCAGGGATCAAACCCGTGTCCCCTGCATTGGCAGGCGGATTCTTAACCACTGCGCCACCAGGGAAGCCCCAGAATCCCTTTGATTCTGTTGTTTGTGTTCTCCCTTTAGCATTGGGAGTTTTCCTCAGATGTCTCGTGACAGTGAGCCTATATATAAACTTCAAATGTTAGAATCTTGGGATATTTTCTCTGGGCGCATTCCTTTTTTCCAGAGAAGACTTCTAATATCTTGCCTAGGAGTAGAAGGCAGGGTGGGAGAAACATCTGGGAGCAGGATGAGGAAAAGACTGAAGGTCCTAATTAGTCCGCCCACTCCCTTCCTCCAGTGTAAGACCTGGGGCTTATACCAGCCTTCTCTTGGGCTGTTCAAGTTGGTAGCTTTTGTTGTTTGTCACCAGAAAATCAACTTCAGGTCTTTTGGGTGTGGAGGGTGGTCAGGGATAGTGACCAGGCTGTGAAGTTGCGGAAAAGGACCTGAGGGTCCCACTATTTATATTCTGACATTTAAGTATCCTTCCTTAGTTTGAGCCCTGTATTTCATCCCTCTTTTCCACTGTATCCTGTGCATTCATGTTCTGTGCCTCTCAGCTCCTAAAGGGTGAAGAGTTTACCTTGTGCTTTGTCCCCCTCTGCAGACGCTTATAGCTGTAGCCCCCTTTACTCTCCCAAATCAATTACCTTTCCTCCAGCTGCAATTTGTGCTTTCAATTTTTGTTAAACCTTCTTTTTGGCTGTTTCGTCTTCTGTTTCATTCATCTGTGTGCGAATGTATGTGTGTTTGTAATTACAGAAGCAATGTCATTTTTTAAAAAAGTTTTTGAATTGCATCCCTTTACATTTGTTCAGTTAGTCTTCCCTCTGCCTTTTGGTGATAGGTCAAACTGTCCCAGTGATTTCCAGATCTCTCTTTGAGGGGCAGATAGCTAATATCGATTTATCTTCTCAGTATCGTGTCCATGGGATTTTGGGGAGGGAGAGGAGGGGAAAAGTACAGTTGATTCAATACATTTAACCGTATGTTCCTATATTATACATGTTAGTTTTTTAAAGACAGTTTTAATGAATTATAATTCACATACCATAAAGTTCACCCATTTGAAGTTATGCAATTCAGTGGTTTTCGTATGTTCAGAGTTGTGCAACCATCACCACTATCTAATTCCAGAACATTTTGATCACCCTCAAAAGAAACTCTATACCCATTAGTAGTTACTTCCATTTTCTCCATCCCCCTGGAAAACAGTAATCTGCTTTCTGTCTCTCCTGGTTTGCCTATTCTGAACATTTCCTATAAATGACATCATACAATATGTGGCCTTTTTGTCTGGCTACTTTCACTCGGCGTAATGTTTTTGAGGTTAATCCACATTGTAGCATGTATTAGTGCTTCATTCCTTTTTATGACTGAATAATATCACATCTTATGGATATGCCCTACTTTATTTATCCTTTCATCAGTTCGTGGACATTTGGGTTGTTCCACTCTTTGACTATTATGAATAATGCTGTTATGAACATTCATGTACGTGTTTTTGTGTTGACATCTTTTTAATTCTCTTGAGTATATACCTAGGAGTGGAATTGCTGGGTCACATCATGATTGTATCTTTAACTTATTGGAAAAATGCCAAACTGCTTTCCACAGCACCTGCACCATTTTACTTTCCCACCAGCAATGTAAGAGGGTTCTAATTTCTTCACATCTTCACTAACATTTGTTATTTTTCTTCTTTTTTTAATTTTGATTATAGCCATCCTAGAGGATATGAAGTACTGTCTCGTGGTTTTGATCTTAATTTCCATGATAACTAATGATGTTGAGCTTCTCTTCATCTGCTTATTGGCCATTTGTGTATCTTCTTTGGAGAAATGTCTATTCAAATCATTTACACATTTTTAAATTGGGTAATTTATCTTCTTATTATTGAATTATAAACATTCTTTATGTGTTCTAGATGCAAGTCCTATATGAGGTATATTTTCCAATAGTTTCCCATTCTATGGGTTGTCTATCACATTCTTGATAGTGTCCTTAAAATCACAAAGTTCTTAATTTTGATGAAGTCCCATTTATGTATTTATTCTTTGGTCAGGTGACCAAATGAAACCATTGCCTAGTCCAAGGTTGTGAAGTTTTTTTTAAAATATTTTTTAAAATCACTTATTCTATTTATTGGCTGCGTTGGGTCTTCGTTGCTGCACACAGGCTTTCTCTAGTTGCGGGGTGGGGGGGGAAGGGGCCACTCTTCGTTGAGGTGTGTGGCCTTCTCAGTGTCGTGGCTTCTCTTGTTGCAGAGCACGGGCTCTAGGTGCACAGGCTTCAATAGTTGTGGCACGCAGGCTCAATAGTTGTGTCTCACGGGCTCACGGGGGGAGCACAGGCTCAGCGGTTGTGGCGCACGGGCTTAGTTGCTCTGTGACATGTGGGATCTTTCCGGACCAGGGATTGAACCCATGTCTCCTGCATTGGCGGGTGGATTCTTAACCACTGTGCCACCAGGGAAGTCCCTAAGGTTGTGAATATTTATACTTATGTTTTCTCCTAATACTTTTATCGTTTTAGATCTTACATTTAGGTTTTTGATCCATTTTGAATTTATGTGTATGGTGTGAGTTAAGGATCCTACTTTATTATTCTGCTTGTGCATATCCAGTTGTCCTAGCATGATTTGTTGAAATGATGTCTCCCCATTTAAGTGTCTTGACACCCTTTTTGAAAATCAGTTGACCATAAATGTCTAATTTGTTAATGGAGGATGATTTTCATCTTAAAATTACATAGCAGTCCAATCATGCTCATGTTAAATATTAGAATAGAGTATGCAAGTTCTGAAAAAAAAATTCTCCTATCATCTCTTTCTCTGGAAGCTATTGGAAGATGTACTCTACTAAAACGAGGGAGTAAACCAAGAAAGAGGAAGACAGTATAAGATCCAGGAAACAAGGAATCCAATTCCAGGGAATTGTAAGGAAGAGTCCCAGGAGGACAATCATGTCACAGGCCATGACATAACTGGCTTAGTTTGTAGCAGGGAAGCAGGGAACTGTGAGAGGGCAATCTCCAGGGGAAATATGGAACCAGCAGATTTTAGATGGGTTGGAGTGTTTAGAATAATTATTGAAAAGTATGTTACAGAACTGTTAGAGTACCTAGATAAAAAAACATTAGAAATAGAGAAATCTCACACGAAATGCTGAAGCAGTTATTAACTTGAGAAAAAAATCAAAAGACTAACAATGATGTGGTAAGACCAACTAAACCATTAATGATAATATATTACTTTGCTTAGCTGTGAACAATAATTACACAGTCATAATCATGTAAACTTGGCTACTGATTTAACTAAGAATTGTGATAGAGGGATTGGGGGACATTAAGGATATGGTGTTGAGTTGGGGGAAGTATAAGAAAGCTAAATTCTTCACTATTGTAAAAGAGAGTTAATAGATAACATCTAAAATTGTTAAATAGATAGCTGTTTAGGCATATTATTTAGATTCTGTAATGGATAAAGCCACAGAAAGCTTTGCTTCTTTTGAGGATGATGAGGAATGGTGGAGCAGAAAACGGCTGTTGTTTGCTATCAGCCATGCCTCAGCATTGTCTTATGTTTAACTATGTACATGTATTACTATGAGAAAAAAATATTTCTTAATTCCAAGAGATAGGAGCCACAAAGAGACCACCACCTCATAACATGAGCCAACTGCAAACTTAAACATCACCTTTGGTTATCTGAGCTTGGCCTCTACGTGGGTGAAGTATGTGGCAGAGAGGACATGGCCATGAGCCTTCTAGATGCCAACCTCTGATGATGTGAATTATGCGTGCAGGTGGCTTTCAACTGGCCAGCTAATTTCTGCAATATAGGAAATGACTGTAATTTCTGTTTCTGCATCTGGTCTCAAAAGAGAAAGTGGCCCCAATTGCCTATTGAATTTATGGAGATGAGATCTCAAGTATCTTAGGATAATTGTTGGATGAAGGGACAGGCTTTGCCAGGAAAGCAATTTTAGTACTTCTCCCTCTCATAAGGTACTTCGAAACAATTTTTCTATTTAATTTTTTTTAAAGTACCATATCTTAAAAATCTCCTTTGTCGCCTGTGACTGTCTTCTCTTTGTTAATGCATTTTAGCTCCAATTTTAGTTTACAAGTTCACCAAAACAGGGTTCTATGTAGCAAGCTTCCTTTCTTATTTACCCTGCTTTATTGTGATGTGTTTGTCTTTCTACCTGTGTCACACATACATCTCCTTTTCTTGATCAGTTTGTTTCTGTGCTTCTTTTTCTGTTCCTCATCTGTCTCTTTCATCACCTCCCTAAACCTTTTTTTTGTGGTAGTTGTTTTGCCTCACACTCCCACATTTTTCTCTCCATTGTCCATTCACTTAAGAAGTATTCATCGAGCAGCTATAATATGCATTAAAACATGACACTCCCTGAGACACAGGCTCTTAACAGTCTAATTGAGGTGACATACAAATGATGAATAGAAATAGTAATTAACTATAGTTAATGATGTAATGACAAAATTATTTCTATACATGATGAATGCTACCGGATTAAAAAATAAAGGTAATATGTGCTCATTGTAGGAAATTTGCAAAGTATAGAAAGTATAAAAAAATGAAAATTGAGTCAGACTGTCTAAGTTGGAATCCTAGCTCTATCCTTATTAGCTCTATAGCCTTGGGCAAGTTGCTTAACCTCTCTGAGCCCCACTTTCTTCACCCATTAAATGGGGATAATAATATTACTTCCTTACCTCAGAGGGTTGATAGGCTTACAGAGCCTAGGACATTTAAATGGTAGCAGTTACAGTGGTTATTACCACCAGTGTCAGCTTTTTGATATATGGCCTTCAATTTTTTTTTTTTGCTGACATATATTTCATGAACCTTATTGCGGTTTAACATGTTTTTCTCCATATTTCCATTTTTTCCTAGATTAGGCTTTATTGACTAAGATTAATGCTGTTTTCTCTTCCTTTAATCATTTCTGTAATTTCTCCTTTTTCTTTCTACCTATAATTATTCTCCTCCCCCCCCCCCCCCGTTATTTGGCAAGTAGTCAGACAGGCAAGAAATATTTACTGAGCTGCTACAAGGTACAGGTACTTTAGGGACTTCCCTGGCGGTCCAGTGGTTAAGACTCCGCATTCCACTGCAGGAGGTGTGGGTTTGATCCCTGGTCGGGGAACTAAGACCCCACGTGCCGTGAAATGCATCCTAAATAAATAAATAAATACAAAATAAAATCAAAATACAGGTACTTTGTTAAGTCTCAGGGAGATCGGAAATTCTTTTTTTTTCTGGTAAATTTGCTTACATAGCTTGCCAGCCCTTGACACAGGAAACAGAACTGGGCTCTAGTCCCTAGCTCTGTCACTCTCAGCTCGTGTGACCCCTAGAGGCTTCACTTTCTCATTTGTACAAATGGGTGCATGAATGCCCACCCTACATATGTGATTATGCTGTAGATCGTGAATGTCAATGAGCTTTGTAAACTAGACACATCAGAAAAGTTGCAAGTACTCAGGTTTAGGGAGAAATTGGTTCCTTTTTAAGTAAGTGGGCAGTGCAGCTCATTTTTCTTTCTTTTTTAAAAAATTTCTTCTTGAAGAAGATAATTTTAATTAGTCTTCTTGCCTACATTCACTTCGTCAAGAATAGTTGAATCTCTGGTCAGAATTTCCTGAAAGCCAACTGGTTTAATGTACTAATGTAACAGCTCTAGATTTGCTGTTATGAATACTGTAATTATAGAAATGAAAATGCTGCCCTCTGCATAGACTAGCTGGACCCCCCACTTGCTTGTCTACTACAGACAATTGAAATTCACTAGCCCTTGGCCTGGACTGCCAAATTGACTTATTATTTAGAATAGAGATGCATTTTCTGAGAGATTTTAACAGCGGAAAGACCAAGTGAAATCAACACCAGCTTGGATTTTGCCAGATGTTATTTTGTATTTTTAATAATTTTTATCTATTTATTTATTTTGGCTGCACTGGGTGCATTTGAAAGTTGACATAATGAAAAATAAGAACACAATAAATTGAAACAGAGACTACATTCACGGTTTGTTTTCATAGGCATTTCATGGCCTAAGAATTTTGATATGTTAATTGGGAAGTCTATAAAGTCATGCAGGATTTTGAAATTTTCCAACAATTTCAGATTTGCTTTTATTTTATTCAGAAAACCCAGTGTAAAAAGTATGATTATTGTTGTTATGCAGACAAGGAAATTTTGTGGTAAAGTGACTTGCCGAAGGTCATATAACCACCTAGCACTAGAAGATGGAGTAGAAAGCCAGGCTTCCTGACTGCTGTGCTGGGGCTCATTTTACACAAATGTAAGAGGGACAGAATAGTTCCCAATTAAGCTTGAATAAGCCTCCTATAATTGCTGGAATATTTTATTAATGTGATGGCAGCATATTTTTTTTAATATAGTATTTCAAGTTCATGAGACCTGATGATGGGTGTGGGGATGAGAAGCCACCATTTATCAAGCCAGGCACTGTTTTAGGTGTTTTATATTCTCATTTACATTTCCCCCAAATCCTTAGGTTAGAGTCCTGCCTCCTTTCATTCACTAGCTGAGGGACCTAAAGCAACTTATATGACATCTCTAGACTTCAGTTTCTTCATCTGTGAAAAGGGGGTGATGATACCTACCTAACTGGGGTTTGAGAAGAGTTAATGAGATAATGTATAAAAAGTGCTTAACTCGGTGCCTAGTATATACCAAAATTGTTAAAAAGGTGATATTTAAAAAAAGGCAAAGAGGAGGATCCCTGTAAGACTCAGGAAACAGGCTGTCTCCAAACTCTCCCTTCCTCTGCTCTGTTCTCCCTTAGTTTATGATAACCACACAGGTATGGTCATGTTAATTATCTGCTCAGAACTCTTAAATGGCTCCCTGCAATCTCTCAACATTCCAGAATCTTTTTGTCAGCCCAGAGCGAACCGTTCCAAAGTTTACTGCCAAATTTGAACTTCTGCAACTCTCTGTAGAGCCTAGGGATAATGCTGTGTGAAACATGTGCTGGTGATAATTTAACAGTTTATTAAAGTAGGGAAGAGCAATTTAATAAATGGTGATATTTAAAAATATACCCTCATAGTTCATATTTCACATCAAAATTACTTTCAGGTGAATAAAAAAATGGAAACTATAAAAAGTGGATCAAAAATTTAAACCATAAAAATGTGAATATCTCACTTCTTTATAGAGAAGGATGTGCTAAGCTTAAAAACAGTTGGAGAGAAATCATAAAAGAAACTCAAAATATTTGACAACATACAATGAAAAGCCATGTCAAATGTAATAAAAGAACGTGCTTGGAAAAATATTTGCCATAGATATAAGAGGAAAAAAAATAATGTCTTTCATATCTGAAGAGCACAGACAAAATAATAAGAAACTACGAAGGCTCTCAATGGGAAAATGACATTAACGAACAAGTCACAAAAGAGGACATGTGAATGGCTAATAAACATATGAATAAATGTTCACCTGCACAAGTAATCAAAAATGCTAATGGAACAACAAGAGATCAATTTTCACCTATTAATTAGCAAAGATGAAAAAAGACAATACTCTGTGTTAGATAGGGTGCCGCAAGAAGGGCATTCATCTGCTGATAATGGGAGGGTAAACTGATGCATTCTTTTTGGAAAGCAATTTGGCAATATGTTTCAGGAGCTAAAATATAGTCCTACCCTTTGACCCATAGTTCCACTGTTAATAACACTCACTCCCCAGGAAGTAAGCTGAAGTCTGGACAAAATTTATGCAAAGAGATTCTCATTTATAATAACCAAATTGTCAATCAACCTTAGTGTCCAACAATGGGCGTGTGGAGAAATAAATTATTGTATAATCTTAACAGAATATTGTGTAAGCTATTAAAAATTGTACCTATGACTAGTAAATGACATAGGAAACACTTATCATATAATGTTGAGAAATACAGATTATATATCACTGTACATATACGTTCTCACCTGTGTAAAAAGTGATGCAGCTGCATAGAAACAGAAGGAAAACTGTTAATGTGGTAGGTATCCCAGAGAGGCGAGATTATGCTTATATTATCCATGGTAAATTTTATGTCTTACAAATTTTTGACAATAGCCAGATATTTTTTTATTTCGAAAAATGGATGTTTAGAACAGACTGTGACAAATGCTACATACTATAAATATGCCCTATTATCAGTATTTAACCACTATTATTATTAGTCTGTTTGATGTCCAGCAGATGGAGCTGCATCCCTTAACATTCAGCACAAACTTGGAATATTAAAAACTACGGCCACATTTTCATTTGTTTTGTTTTGTTTGAAGAAAATCCCGTCTATCCTCCTAAAGGTTTTGTAAAGCATGTGTTTTTTTTTTTTTTAAAAAAAGATTATGTTTAAAATTTGTTTTGAGAATTTTGTGAAACCCTGAGATAATTGGAGACACCCTGGGGTGTCACAAAAAGCAGGACTAGTAATGGGTTTGGGGAACTAGGGAACTTGAGAGATTAGCTGATTGTGTGGGGCCACACAGGGAGTCGAGGCAGAGCCAGGAAAAACAAGCCAAGGGACCTGTTCACTGGGCTTCATTTGCTGAGTAAAGGCAGCCTAGGATATTGATATTTTGATGTGTAAGT
This sequence comes from Hippopotamus amphibius kiboko, assembly GCF_030028045.1. Lineage (NCBI taxonomy): Eukaryota > Metazoa > Chordata > Mammalia > Artiodactyla > Hippopotamidae > Hippopotamus > Hippopotamus amphibius. Next base: position 14,117,255 of record NC_080203.1, on the reverse strand, counting down.
GCACGGGCTTAGCATTTCCGCATAATTTCAGAACTGATGTTTTCATTGGTCCTCACCACACATTTAGGGCTGTGACTAAAAACACTGGCTTTGAAGTTAGAAAGACCTGATTTCCAAGCCTAATTCCATCATTTCTTAGCTGTGTGACTTTTGGCAAGTCACTTCACCTCTGTGCCTTACTTTCCTCATTTGTAAAATAGAGATAGTAAGAAACCTACTATTCGGGTTGTTACGAGAGCCAAATGAGATAATGCCACGTTGAAGTGTTCGGCATAGTGCCTGGCACATGGTAAGTGCGAAGTAAATGTTAGTGTGATTATCATTCATTCATTTATTCAATACACATACTAACTATGCACCAGGCAGGGAGCTCTGCACCGGTGAGAGAGAGGAAACAGACACAGGCCTGCCCTGTAGGAGTTTAGCGAAGGGATCCCGTGTGGAAGTAACAGTGTGAGAGAGCTTGAAACCAGGATTTCTGGGTCTGTATGTGACCCTGATTTATTTTAAACCTCAGATAAATTACTTAATCTCCATCTTCCTCTCTGTAAAACAAGGGGTTGGAGACCATATGATCTCTAAAATATCTTCCAGTTCTGAAACGTTCTATGACTGTATTTTTTCAAAGAACATTACTGAATGAGATCAAATCAAAGTTATTATCTTTCAAATATATTCACATTATGCAGTCTCTTCTCCGGAGGTTCAAAATTCTCATAATTAGGTAAAGGTCCAAGGGCAAACAGAATGGTTACAGCAGAAGCTGGATTAAGACACCCATCTGTGAGTGGACTGAGTAGAGAAAAATCAGTCTTCAAAAAATATATGGTAATAGTACCTTGCAAAATATTATATTCATGGTTAGTTTAATTACCAAAGAATACAAGTGGTTAATTTCCATTTTCACAGATTTTATGGGGCATCAAAATGCCTTTGGTATTTTCAAGTTATAACAAAATGGTATTCCATTATTACCGTGTGTGTGTGTGTGTGTGTGTGTGTGTGTGTGTGTGCAGGTGCATTTGTGCATATGAGCATATCTGTGCTTGGGGATGGGTTTGCTTTTGCTCTCTTTTTTTTTTGGCCACACTGCGTGGCTTGTGGGGTCTTAGTTCCCCATCTAGGGATCGAACCCGCCACCCCCCTCCCTCCCATCCCCCAGTGGAAGCCTGGAGTCCCAACCACTGGACCTCCAGGGTATTGCTGCTTTTGCTCTCTTGATTGTATTCACTTAAATCAGCAATTGGCAAACTTTCTGTAAAGGATCAGGTAGCAAATATTTTAGGCACTGTGGTCTCCATACCACCTCTGTTGCTGCTGCTGCTTCTCCTCCTCCTTCTCTTCCTCCTCTTTCTCTTCTTTCCCCTCCTTCTTCTTCCAACCATTTAATATCATAAAGACCGTTCTTAAATCCCAGGGTGTACAAAAATAGGCTGAAGATTAGATTTGGGCTGCAGGATATAGTTTACTGAGCCTCATCTTAAATGGAATTTTCAGCCTCCTGTCTCTACTGGTTTGGTTTCATAGAATCTATTCCCACCACATCCCACTGCACTCAAGGCCCAGGTTGTTTCTCACCCCAGTGTCCTCTACTCTCATCTGGTTCTGCACCCTGCCTGCTTCCCACATAATTTTCTTCTAATTCCAATCACACCCTGACTACCAGTGCTTTACAAAACATATGCTTTACAAAACCTCCTAAAGTTTCTGTAAAGCATATGTTCTTTTTAAAAAAGAAAGGATTACATTTAAAATTTGTTTTGAGAATTTGGTGAAACCTCTCTGAGATAACTGGAGACACCCTGGTGATGCTCCAGCAGAAAGCATCACCCCTGAACCAAAATGGTGTTAATCTAGTCCACCAGATTGACTGCTCCATAGACAGGGACTCATCAACATATCTGTCCCATGAAACAGGTTGCCAGGTTTCCTGAGCCAAGGTCCCTAATCATGGCAATGGCATGGACTAAGATTCCACCTAGAACCGAACTTTTCATTATTCAGCAAATACTTACTGAGCATCAGTTATGTACTTCGCATTGTACTATAGACTGTGGACACAGCAAAAACCAGCATGGCCATGACCTTCACGGGGCTTACACAACATTACGAGGGAGATAGGGAAGCATGTCTATGTAATATTGCAAGAAGTGCAAGGTTTTTGTGGGAGGACAGAGGAGGGCACCTAACTGAGACATGGAGGTCAGAGGAGGTGGTGCCCAGAGGAATTGACACCTAAGTCTTGTTTCTGGGTATGAAAGATATATGGAGCTCTATATTAGAGCCGACCCCAGCAACAGGGACCCTAATCTTCTTACCGGGTGCGTCTTGAGCTCCACTTAGACCTTTGCTAACAGTAATCCTGCCCAATCTAGCCTTATCCCTTTGGGCTGAGCTCCTGGTTTCAGTCCTATTTCCTAGGCTCGGTTCCCCAGAAACACTGTGTTAACAGGCCCCTGGCCACATCCACACACCTAGAACACTGACCCTAACCTAATCCTGAAGGTCCGCCTCTTTCAGGTAAAGCATTTTTGCTAAAGTGATGACAGTTGAGCAGCCAATTGGCAAGAACGGTGGTGATCAACTTTATCAGCTTTCAATTATTAATACTGATAGCAGCAATTACTCTTTTCAGACATCACACATTTGCCTTTTTCAGCGTGATGGGTTGGTTATGAAGGCGGAAAGAATAGAGCATCCAATGTTAAATGGATATTTTCTACACTCAACATTTTAAGTTTAAATTCTGAGTCCCCAGGAAAATTGGTCAGAAAGGGTCCTCTTACTCTTCATTAACTACAAAATGAATAAAAGGATCTCCTCCTTTTGTGCCCCCACCTTGTGTAGGGGCTTCTTGGGAGGTATGTTCTCCTATTCATATGTTAATTCTGTAGAGCCCTCAGTCTTTTCACAGAGGCCCTGTACAATGAGAGGGGAGTCTGCATATTTCAAAAGAGCAGCATATGCTCGTAAAGGTGAATGTGCAGTACAGCACTGCAGGGGGAGCACAGTGCATTATTCTTTGCCCCTTGGCTGCGAGAGTTTACAAGCAACATTTGGAAATGGATGGCATTTTTCTATATAGAGATTGAATTTGACAATTAACCATGATTTTTTTTTTATTGAGAGGTTCAGATCTTCTAAACTACTTTCTTTTTTTTTTAATGTAAATAAATAAGAGAAACGAAAATTTCAATTCTTGGAAAAGCCCCAGAAGTACCTTCCCATGAATCTGTTGAACTGTTCTTTTGAAAAAGAATTCTCCTCAGAAAAAATTCTGAGCTGGCAGGGAAGTGGACAGTATATATAACTTAATATCTGAAATCTCTCTCTTGTTCTCTTATTTTCATTGTTAAATGTAATGTGTCCTATCACAGGAGTGCTTGACGTTTAGGTGATAATTTCAGATATGCAAATGATTCATTAGTCAAGTATTTGATAATCATATTGCAAAAAAACTTCTGATAGACATTAATTGCTTCTTCTAGAATTATATTCTAGTGCTCAGTAATGACAAACACTGTGTATTAATTTCACATGTATTAGAAATAATGATTAAAGTAAAACCTATTTGATGTAATGACCATTAGTTCAGAGCTGTTGAACGATGCTTCGTGGCCTAAGATGAATAATAATGGCCCATTTTTCATCAGACAGATGTTCCATCTTATTGTAAAAAGAAGTTACGTCATTGAAATAGAAAATGTAAAAGAATTAGAGTGTACCATATCACTAAGCTTGATTAGCGAAATTGAACAATTAATGTCTGAAAAGCATTAGCATTTGCAATGCTCTATGAGCTGTTTTTATCATGTTTTCTATGGGATCAATTTTGAAGAATGTTTCACACAGAAAAATTTAAAAATTACAGTAGAACTCTGTAGTAACATGGCTCAGGGTTACATGGACTTATGAAATGATGCAGTTTCAAACCACAGTTTCGTAAAAATAAATTTTTTTTTCTTAATTTGAAAAGCAGCTGTTAACAGTAGTTGTCTCCTGGGTGGGTTGCTGGGTGGCTGGGAGGTAGCAGTGTGGACGAGATTATTTATTTTAGACTTACTTTTCTCTGTCTCTACGTTTGTTTATTTATTTATTGGCTGCATTGGGTCTTCATTGCTGCGCACTGGCTTTCTCTAGTTGCGGCGAGTGGGGGCTACTCTTCATTGCAGTGCCCGGGCTTCTCAGTGCAATGGCTTCTCTTGTTGGGGAGCATGGGCCCTAGAGCGTGCAGGCTTCAGTAGTTGCAGTGCGTGGGCCCTAGAGCACTCGAGGGCTTCAGTAGTTGTGGCATGTGGGCTCAGTAGTTGTGGCTCACAAGCTTAATTGCTCCACGGCATGTGGGATCTTCCCCACCTAGGGATCAAACCCGTGTCTCCTGCATTGGCAGGTGGATTCTCAACCACTGCGCCACCAGGGAAGCCCCTCTATGTTTTTGTTTTTTTTTACTTTTTACATACTGTGTACCACATGCATGTGTTACCTAGTTGTAAATAATTTCATTATAAATAATAACAATAATGCATTACCCTATATTAAAGTGGAGAGGTTACATTAGAGGCTACCAGCACAGGCATTAGAATCAGACCGACAGACAGACAGACAGACACATAGTGTACACATAGGGGCCCATTTCCCAATTCTGCCTCTTTCTAGTTACGAAACCTTGAGCAGGTTGCTTACCTTTTCTGAACTAAGAGAACCTGCCTCATGGGCTTGATCAGAGGATATAAATAGGTCTCAGCATGGCACCTGGCATGTGGTAAGTGCTCAGTAAATGTTGCCAAGCATTATTAGTTCACATCCTACTAGAACAGTCTTATCTAGTACAATTGTCCCCTAACATCTGTTACTCTTCTTTTCACAGTACCAGCATTAGAATCATGGCCTCTTTGTGGTCAGATTTGTAAAAGTTAGTATTTATGTGTGCTTGCTTTTTTTTAGTGATAGCCCACCACACCCCATTGAGAAAAAAGTGAAACAGAAGATTCCTCTCTTCCTCTCCCCCTCCACACCCCCTGCTCTTCTTTCCTTCCTCGCACAAACTTTTCCTGGCTCTCTACTAAGTGCCAGGCACTGTGCTAAGTGCAGAGTGCAGACAAAACCTTAGAAACCATCGATTCTCATTTTTCTACCGATGCAAGAATTTATTTCTGCCACCTACCTCATAAGTGACTCAATTACAGCTTTAACCCTTCTAGTAATAGGGACCTCGCTGCCTCCTGAATGATTCCTTTCCTTTATCGAACAATTCTAATTTGTTAGAATGTTCCTTTTTTTCACAGTGAACTAGAAATCAGTGTCCCTGTAGCTTCCATATTTAGGCAGACCCCTGTCATCCTCCTAACTCTTCTCCTCTTCCTTGGAAAACTTTACTTCTAATTTGTTGCAAAACTAGAATTAGAATCCAGATCCCCTGACTCCTGGTCCAGTGCCCTTTAGAGTTCCTTTTAAATAGCACTCTTTGTGCACCAAGTTGGCTGTCTTAGATCTCATTGAATGCCCTGACCTTGTCAAGAAGACTGACTGCACTGAGGACTTCATTTTGAGTACAAAGGAAAAAATACTTAGAGTGCTTCCTAGGCAGGACCTAGTGCATCCTAGTTAGTGTTCTTGCAATCCAGGGGTCATCCTAGCATCATCTGTTGTACCGATGACAAGAGACTGGGTGAGACTGGTCAAAAAATGCTTTCTCTCATTTATTCTCAGCATGGCATCTAAACACAAGGCAAATTTCCTTGATACTCTCTTCAGTTTTTCAGTGGGTCTCAAAATTAATGACAAAGTAGTTTGAATTTTTCAGTGCTTCCAATGTTTGATGGGAACAAAATAATTTACCCAGTCACTTTGTCACCTTGACAGTTAATGCAGAGAACAGGTGATCTTAAGACGGGTTGTAGAAATGTATAACTTCTGAAACAGGCGTCAGTGTCAGAGTCTGGGAAATCTTTGACAAGGTCAAATATAACATAGTCAGATGAATCATTCTTATTCCTCAACCTGCTGGTTAGTGGGTCAGCTGGTCAAGCTAGGATTGGGGCTGCAAATACTGGAGAAGGTGCCTTTCAGTGCAGCTGCCAGTGGGACAGGTCCTGTGTTAGGCCAGGAGGGGGCAGCAGAGAGTTGGCTTGTCAATAAGCCAGAAGAACCCAGGGTTGGGGCTAGTCCAGGGAAGACCTCTGAGCTGAAGGGTGTGGGATTTGTCGGCCAGATAGGTAGAAGAGATGCTAGGAGAGTAAGAGGCCTACTGATGGGGGCCAGGCCAGGGGGAGACAATCACAGAAGAGGAACCTTCCTGAGGGCAAATTCACCAAATATAGAGTCAGAGAGCACCCAGGTTGATGGAATGCTTATGAGCCTGGTTGGAGCCAAACAAAGCTTGACATTGAAACGAGGCTCGGACTTGGGCAGATAGCATCTCGGAGCCTTGGTTTCCTTATGTGTAAATGGGGAATAACAATAGTACTTACCTCATAGCATTATAATAAAACAATTCTGGCATATACTGAACAATTAAAATTATATAATAATAAGAATACTATTTGTTGCTTTTCAATAGACAACCCTTGACGAAATGAGGATTTAAGGAGACACTTGCTAGAACCTTCTGAACAGAAGGCCAGTGGTTTTCTCTGCTCCCCTTTGGAAGCTCACATCTGGGCAATAGAATGGTACTACTAAGTTGCCTCTATTCCTGATGTTTTCCAGATCATTTTAAAATCTAAAGATAATGATGCCCCATCATCACCATAAAACATGTAAATTTCACGTAGTTGCAAATATCTGTGTCCAAACACTGTCTCCCAGATTGTCGTTTACACCTGGAATTGGCACAAGAACTCCGTCTCTGAACCTTGGATCAGAATTTGTGGTTTGGAAAATAGGTTGAGCCTCCTGAGAGGGGTGATCAGCTGGGGATGGGCTTTGTGGGGGTCTGGGATGGGGAAGATACTTTGGAGTAACCCTTAATAATGGGTCACAGCAGGGGTGTCCCAGTGGAGATGATTTTCTTCTGCTGTCCTCTACCCCCAGCTCCTTTCAGAGGGCAAACACTCCTGAATTAGATAATGCAATCAAAATAGTACACACTGGAGTTGAAGCCTTGGACACAGTGGTGAAAGAGAAGGTTATAGAAAGTAGGAAGGAAAAACGAAAGAGGGAAGGTGGGATCACTGAATTGAATGTGGCTGGACCACCAGCTCTCTTCAGGGCTGGCCAAAATCCAGAACTTGGTATGCATATTCAGCAACTTTCTGTTCAATGTTTCCAAGTTTAAAAAAGTTAAGAATGGTTACCCCTACTTGAGTAAGATGTTAAGGAGAACCTTGATAGAAGAATAAAAATAACAGCCAGTATAGAATTAGAGTAGCCTTGAGGAAGAGCTCTAAAGAGGACCAGTTGGGAATTTTTGAATGGGGAAAACTTCCTGAGCGCAACTTCTTATGGGTGCCTGGAGCCTGTGATTGAGGAACTATTCGGATTTTTCCCCTCCAAGCATGTCAGTACAAAGTTCTGGGTCATTTTAAGGAGTTGGGCATATGCAGAACCAAGATAGGTGTGGACTGCTACTAGAAAGTTCTAGTATTTTCTTTCCTGGAAAATAATTCCTGGGGATGCAAGTTCAAGTGCAGTTTATTCTCTGATGTATACTAGTTATCAGACTGACAATTAGGGCACTACATTGGCTTCCTGACAATAAATAAACTATTATTTACTTCATCAAAGACTGCAATGTGATAGTCAGAAAAGCTGCTTTTTTTAAAAAAAAAATTGAAGTATAGCTGAGTTACAATGCTGTCTTAGTTTCTGGTGTACAGCAAAGTGATTAAGTTATACATATATATATGTGTGTGTGTGTGTATTCTTTTCTATTATGATTTATTACAGGATATTGAATATAGTTCCCTGCGCTATACAGTAGGACCTTGTTGTTTATTTTATATACAGTAGTGTGTATCTGCTAATCACAAACTCCTAATTTATACCTCCCCTCTTTTCCAATTTGGTAACCATGAAATTGTTTTCTATATCTGTGAATCTGTTTCTGTTTTAAATAAGTTTGTGTCATATTTTAGATTACACATATAAGTGATATCATATAGTATTTGTCTTTGTCTGACCTATTTCACTTAGCATAATGCCCTCCAAGTCCATCCACATTGCTACAAATGGCATTTTTTTTTTTATGGCTGAGTAGTATTTCATTGTATATGTATACCACATCGTCTTTATCTGTCGATGGGTTGAGAAAAGCTTCTTTTAAATAGTTTAAACTGTCTAGATATTTTTATCAGTAAAATGTGCTCTACTAGATGGATATAGACAGACAGACGGGGACACACACACACAGAGGAAATCATATCTTAAAGTTCACTATGGGCCAAGAGCTTACAGAACTTTTAATATGTTTTCATTTGTTACCTCCTCTGTGAAGCATTGGTATTCTGTCCAGGCTTCTATCAGAACACTTATTTCATTGTATTTAAATGATTGTTTACATGTCTGGTTTCTGATCTGCTGAAATCCTTGAGGGCAGAAGGTGGGTTTCTTACAGCTTCTTGTCCCTGGGGTCCAGAGCTGAGCCTGGCATATAGCAGACACTCATAAAATGTTTAAGTGAAAGCGTACAAGACATAAGGACATAAAATGCTTTCAGTTCTTTGGGATTAAAAAAAAAAACCTATCCTCTACCAGATCTTACCTCATGTAATAGCCTCAAGCTAAGGGTCCTAGGCAAATCCGCAGTTTCTTATGAAGTGTTTTCAGATATGAAAGGGGCAGCAGCACTGTGATTGTGCAGTAGATCTGGGACCAACATGGCCTTGGACATAGCAAGCAAGTTCATTCCCACTCCAGCGTGTGGCAAGGATTCCTCAGTTATCCCTGGGGGGTAGCTTGCTGCTTCCACTGGGCCTCAACCTCTTGGACCAGTTCTGGGAGATTCAGGTCCTTACACAATTAGACTGTAGAGACCCTTCAATCTCATCCTTAGCCGCAGGTGGTTAAAAAGATGTGCTTCAGGGTCTTGGAGGTATCAACTATAATGACCTTCATACATCCCACCCATGGGGCCCTGACACGTGCCATTCCTTTGATCGGAAATGCTCTTTCCCTCCATCCTCACGTGGATGGCTTCTTATTATCATTCAGGTCTCTGCTCAGAAAAGCCTCCTTTGACTACCTTCACTAATACAGCTCCTCCTACAAGTAGCATCATCACTGTCTTTGCATTTACTCCACTTAACTTCTTTTCCTAACACTTAAAGCTCCCCAACCTTATATACTTATTTCTTTTTTGCTTTTTGTTCATGGCCTGACTTTCTAATAGAATGTGAGTTCTATGAGTTCAGGAACTTCGTCCATCATATTCCTGTCACGTAGGACATGTGCTTGGCAAATAGTAGGTATTCTGTCAGTGTTCCCTAAATTTACATTTATTATTACTATGCTGAAAGAAAGGTATGAAGGTAATGGAAGTCATAGTCAGGTTTCCTCTGTCACCACTGATTGCTATCTTGTCCCCGAGGACCATGAGAAAGAAAAAAACAAAAATCAAATTTGAGCCCCACGTGGTAGCTTCAGGATATCACGTGCAGGCCATCCTCCATGGGACTCGTTGTGACTTACTGCCTCCTCAACCCTGTGAGTCAGCTACTTCTGCCACGCTCCAATCCACCCCTTTCAATCTTCTAGAATTCACACTGCCTGTGTAACAAGTTCACTTTGTGACTTAGCCTTAAGTGAGACCTGGTTCTTCAGTGAAGAGACCATAACCGCAGCTGCTTCTTTGTTTCTTTTTTGGCTGCACTGGGCCTTCATGGCTGTGCGCAGGCTTTCTCTAGTTGTGGGGAGTAGGGGATACTCTTCGGGCTTCTCAGTGTGGTGGCTTCTCTTGTTGTGGAGCATGGGCTCTAGGTGCATGGGCTTCAGTAGTTGCAGCACGTGAGCTCAATGGTTGTGGCACGCAGGCTCAGTAGCTGTGGCTCTGGGGCTCTAGAGCACAGGCTCAGTAGTCTCAGCTGCTTCTTGAGCTGGCTATAGGGCATGTCCCCACACTTCTTGGTATAGCAAGGCCAGTTTCTTCTTCACTCTCCAAAGCCACTCTTGACCTGTTACCCCTCCATTCTCTTGTCGACAAAAACAACAAACAAGAACCCCCTGCCCCCACCCGCACCAATCCCTGCTCCTTTTGAGACTTATACCAGTCAGCTAGGTTAACTGCTCTTTAACCTTCCTATTGCTGTCATCTCTCGGTCTCCTAGATACTCCCCTGAATTCACCAGGGACTTCAGCAGTGGGCCCATTCTTCCCCTCTATCCCAAGTCTTAATAGACATTCTGGCTGAAGCCACATGAGCAACCCGTTCAACATCTTGATCATGAAGCTCCTTGACCTCCACCTCAACCACCCACATCTCCCGTCTCACACTGGACTGTCTTGGGACCCCAAATTTGTTCTACCTCTAAGACCACAACTTCAGACATTCCTCCCTAGCTACAACTTCATAGCTTTTCTGTTTACTCAGTCAGTTTTCCCTCATGGCCTCATCCCTCTACTGTCTCTCATTTTTAGTTTCCTCTCCATCCATCTTACATAACAAGGTCCATCACTGTAATTATTCTCTCGTCAATATTCTTCAGGACCCTATTGCCAATATACCAAACTTATTTGCGCAGGGCTGGGCCTGCGGTGAGGTAAGTAAGCCTCTCCCCCACCTCTTCTTCCCCTCCCCCAAAATATAAGGAGACGCTCACTGTCAGGTACCAATCCTATACTTGTGTGACCCTGGGAATGGGTACCTCCTTAAATTTCATGCCTGGGGAGGAAGGGTGTGGAGAGAAGCTCACTCACCTCATCCTGCTATCTGGGAAATTTCCAAACCTGGACGAATTCAATTAAATTACCTGTTTTTAAAAATATCTTTCCTGGGTTGGCCGAGCACTACCAGAAAAGGTCACACAGCAAGGTAAATTGATTGCATTGTAAATTCATAACTATTCACCTCAAGTGGTCCTTTAAACCTAGGCTAGAAATTCGCTCATTGCCCACTCTGAACAATAACTATTTCTAATCTTTTCCACTTTCCTCAAACCTCTGACTGTACTGCTTGCCTCCATCTCCACTCTTTCATTGACGATGACTCATATCTCTCTTCTCAGGGAAAATAGAAGCCATCAGACACACAACTCTCTTAAAATCCCCACCACCACATTTATAATCTTGGCTGCAGACTCCTCCATGTTAGGATGAGTTGTCATCTTCTGGTTATGGTCTATCTTTCCCTCCTGCTTTTTCTAGCATCTTGCCCGATTGATTGTTTTCTCTTTCTTCTTCTGTCTAAAATCTCTTCCTCTCTATCACCTTCTTCCCATCAGCATTTAAACATGCACCCATCTTTTAAAAATATCCTTCTTTGGTCACTTGTCTCTTTGCCAGGCCACTGCCCCGTCTCTCTTGACCTTCACTGCCAAACTTCTTTTGACATGAAGTTTTATGTATTTATTTGGCTGCTCTGGGTCTTCGTTGCTCCGTGTGGGCTTTCTCTAGTTGCGGTGAGTGGGGGCTACTCTTAGTTGTGGTGCAAAGGCTTCTCAGTGTGGTGGCTTCTCTTGTTGCGGAGCATGGGCTCTAGGCCCACAGGCGTCAGTAGTTGCAGTGTGTGGGCTCAGTAGTTGTGCCTTGCGGGCTCGAGAGCACAGCCTCAATAGCTGTGGCGCATGGGCTTAGTTGTTCCGTGGCATGTGGCATCTTTCCAGACCAGGGATCGAACCTGTGTCCTCTGCATTGGAAGGCAGATTCCTATCCGCTGCACTGCCAGAGAAGTGCAGTGGTTTTTAACTTTGCCTGTGTACTGGAATACTCGAGGAACTTTTAAAAATTCTAGTGCCCAGACTAATATAATCCACATCTCCAGGAGCAGGACCCAGGCATTCATATTTTTTAAGCTCCTGAGACTGGGATTGAATCATCCTTTCTCCCCAACATCCATCACAAGATTGTTGTTTGGGGATGTTGTCATAGTTAGTATTAGCTTTAAGCAGTGTTGCAAATGTGTATTACTTCACTGAAGTGATCCTGAAAATTTTGGCTCCACAGGGTCAAATGGGGGTGAGAATCCTCACTTACCCTCTCCTCTTAGACACTAGAAGGATTCAGTGCTTGTTGACATTGAGCGTGCATTGACAACAAGGCGACATTGTCCCCAAAGACAGGAGAATATTGGTTCTTGGATGATTAGAAGCTTTTTCACTTTACTGTGTAAGGCACAGATATACATGCAGTCCATAAACAGATATGCAGTGTATCTGTAATATTAAAGTGTCATCAGGGGGCAATTGGAAAAAAATTGTCTGGAAAGACTCCTGGGGGTAGGAGGAGAGAGAATAAAGTTTGGACACTGACATAGAGGGCTGGAGGAGTTCCGCCCTTCAGGAAGGCTTCAGAAGGACTCAGTTTATTTTTTATTTTTATTTATTTAATAAATTTATTTATTTATTTATTTATTGGCTGCATTGGGTCTTTGTTGCTGCACACAGGCTTTCCCTAGTTGTGGAGAGTGGTGGCTATTCTTCATTGTGGTGTGCAGGCTCCTCATTGCGGTAGCTTCTCTTATTGCAGAGCGTGGGCTCTAGGTACACAGGCTTCAGTAGTTGTGGTGCACAGGCTCAATAGTTGTGGCTCATGGGCTCTAGAATGCAGGCTCATTAATAGTAGCTCATGGGCTTAGTTGCTCCACGGCATGTGGGATCTTCCTGGGGCAGGGATTGAACCCGTGTTCCCTGCGTTGGCAGGTGGATTGTTAACCACTGCGCCACTTAGGAAGTTCCAGGACTCAGTTTAATTCAGCACTTTCTGCAATTTAGTTTGCCCCAGCACCCCTTTGAAGCCTAGTTTCTATGAAGAATGCAAGTGGGGAAATGGCACCATGGACTGCCAAAAAGAATTGGATCCAAATTCCATATTTGCGGGACTTTCCTGGTGGTCCCCCACTTTCAGTGCAGGGGGTGTGGTTTCAATCCCTGATTGGGGAACTAAGATCCCATATGCCACATGGCCAAAAAAAAAAAAGATGCAGCCCTGCAGCTACAGGTTCCACATTGGGCAAACCATTCCAGGCCTTGTTAGAAGGTCAGGCTGAATTCCAGCTCTGACGTATACCAGGTGGGGTACCTTGGGCTTAGCCAAGACGTTGAGCCTTCACGAGTCTCACTTTGCTTATCTGTCAAATGTGGCTTCTAATAGTACCTGCCTCCTAGGGTTCTTGTCAGAATCCAGGGCATTGATGTCTGTCAAGATGTTGGAGCAGAGGTTTGCGAGGGGGCAGGGGGTGAAGGGGAAGCTGAGACAAAGCGAGAGAGTAGCACAGACATATATATACTACCAACTGTAAAATAGATAGTCAGTGGGAAGTTGTTGTATAGCAAAGGGAGTCCAACTCGAGGATGGATGATGCCTTAGAGGACTGGGACGGGGAGGGTGGGGGGGAGTCAAGGAAGGGAGGGAATACGGGGATATGTGTATAAAAACAGATGATTGAACTTGGTGTACCCCCAAAAAAATAATAAAAAAAAAAAACGCAAGGTAAAGTGCTCTCTCATGGTGACCCTGCCGAAGATGAACAGTTACTCTTTTATTTTCAGAAAATACCTTTGCTTTGCTGTACAGCATAAATTAACACAACATTGTAAATCAATTATACGTCAATAAAAATTAATTTAAAATTAAAAAAAAAGAAAATACCTTTGAATAAGTTGGGATGGATAGATATTTTAAAACTTGAGATTCAACCCTTAGCCTCATCTCATCCAGGTGAAACCAAAAAATCTGCTCTCTTTTTTTAAATGAAGATAAAAGTCAACTCTACATTTTTAAAAGTGCTCTCTCCCGGGACTTATATCTACCTAGGAACCATAAGCTGTAGAACTGGCCAAAAACTGCTCTGTGCGGTGCAGAGAAGGGCAGCGCTTGACCAACCTGCATGGCTACACGTCGACGACGCGGCCAAATCTTATCAGGTCACAACTGTGGCAGCTGCCTTTGACACTGTCAGATAAAAATGCTTCTATCCCACTGTATCTCACCGTATCCCACCGTATCCCACCATATCCCACTGTATCCCACTGCTTTCCTCCATCACGTCTGGCTCATGACCCTGTAGCTTCAGCCTTCTTCCCTTTTCTAGAGAGAAAGGTGGGGCTTGTTTGTTAGCTTTTAATATAATATAGTGTCTGATAATAAATGATCAAAGATTCAGATTTCCTTTTGTGATTGAAATAAACATAGCTAAATAGCTCAAAAAAAAAAAAGATGTTGGAGCAATGTCTGACACTTGATAAACACCACCAAAGTGAGCAGTGCCTGGTGCACAGTAACTGCTACCCAAGTGTTTGTTAAATTAAACAAACAGCTCTAGGTAAGCCATAGCCCCACTGAGCAAACACTGCATGCCTGCTGTGTTCAAGGCACCGTGACATGTACAAAGGGCATGAAGACGTGTCAGAAGTCAACCCTGCCCTCAGGGCTTCTACTGTCTTTCATGCGAGGCAATATGGATATGAAAATAGCTAGAACATAAAGCAGTGTGTGTACAGGTTGTGTCATGAGTGGTGCCCAGTACTTTCCAAATAGAGAGGGGGAAGACACCTATAGCAGGGGTTGTGGAGAAATCCTCATCTAAAGAGATGAGATTTCACTTGGGTCTTGAGGACAGCATAGACATTGTGGTAGGTGAGGATTGCTAGAAATGGGGTCGCAAATTATTGCCAGAGTGAAGAGCGTGTAAAAATGCTGGGAGGAGGGAAAGCCCAATGCGTGCTTACAAAAAGGTGATTAATCCAGTTTCACTAAAGCAAAAGGTTTGAGTGTGGAAGTAAGAGAAAATTCCAGGGGTACAGACTGGAGCGGATAATGGTTTCTATAATAATTTCTTTAATATTAATTTCTCCCAGATAGAATGCGAGCATTAGGACATCAGAGTCTGTGTCTATCTTGTTCTATGTTTTGTCTCCAGGGCCTAGCATGGTACTTAGCAAAAAAGTAGGGTCTCGAGAAGAAAATGTTGAATGAATGAAACCAATAGGTTTCAAGAGAAGATTTAAAAAATTTTTTTTAATTTTTAAAAGTTTTTACGTTTTTGGCTGCACCTCATGGCATGTGGGATCTTAGTTCCCCAACCAGGGATTGAACCTGCAACCCCTGCATTGGAAGCTCAGAATCTTAACCACTGGACCATCAGGGAAGCCCCAAGAAAAGACTTTAAAAGAAGATTTGGGCCATAGTGTCAGAATAGAGAAGATTTTGAAGGAGAGAAAGTTGTAAGATTAAATATCATAGAGCTAGGCTAGGTCTTTGGAAAGTATTGAAAATATGTACATCAGTAAGTGATTAAAGCCTTGACTGTTAATTTTATTTTGGCTTATTGTTTTAATCTGCTACTCTGATGCCTGGTCGATCAGCTCTCTCCAGCTCAGCTGAGCTCCTGACAATACTCTCCTGTATCTGAATTTTTTCATTTAGCATAAAGTTTATGAGATTCATGTATGTTCTTGTATAAAACAGTAGTTTGTTTGTTTCTATTGCTCAGTAATATTCCATTGTATTGTTTAAAGATACTGCAGTTTGTCCATTCACCCGTTAATGAATATTTATGAATAAAACAGTAATGAATGAGCTGGGAAAAAAAAAAGAAAATATGTGCAGCAAAAACAGAGAAATGTGAAGACTCTTGGCCCAAGAGTCTGACTCTAAAATGAGCTTCTTAACCCAAACCCACAGGTTAGAAGTAAAGGAAAGTGGGAGAAGACACACACGGGCAGGCAGCTGAGCTGGTGAGGGGCCTTTTTGAGGCGCACAGGGGAGGGACTGACTTGGGGGGGCACCATAGGTCTTAGAGCCGTTGGTTGGCATGGACTTCTCTACCTGCATGGAGGCAGAAGGAATTTGAACCCAGGAATCTGGACAACCTCAGTAAAGCTTGGGGCCAGATTAGAGGGCTTCTTAGATTGATGTCCGTGGGCTTACCAGTGGCCCAGGAAGTCCACTGCCACCAAAGGCACCAGACTTATGCTGGCCTGAGGGCATGGGGCCACACACTGGGTATTCAGTCGTATTGGGATTGTGAGAATGAAGGACTAGGAAGAAAGCACGGCAAAGACTGGGGGACTGGGAATGCTTCAGTCTCTGCATCAGTTGTTGTCCTTATTATTTTTTGACTTGGTAACAAGAAAGTTTCTAATTGTACTCTCATGTCTGAAGTCAGATTTATAAACATACTGTACACCAGGAGCTGAATTTTATGTAGCCTGCTGCAAACTTGAGATGATCGTAAGATCAGGCGCTGCGGAAGCAGAAACAGACCAGGATTTTGTGCCAGGTTTTCCACTTCCTAGCTGTGGGACTTTGGGCAAATCTCCAAGTCTCTCTGTGTCTCAGCTTCCTCATCTGTAAAATGCAGACAGTAGTGGCATCTATCGCATAGGGTGGTTGGAAAGATTAAAAGAAGTAATGTTTGGCACATGCTTAGTAGGTAATGACTAGGTGCTGACTTCAACCCACAAAACCTCTTAGGTAGCTGTCCTACACACAGGACAGAGGGCAGAATCACTGTGCCTTATCTGAAATCCTAGGGCCAAAAGCATCATCCAGAAAGGAAAAAGTTCATAAATTGGACCTCATCAAAATTAGAATGTTTGTTCTGCAAAAGCCCAAGCAAAGAGGATGAAAAGACAGTCTACAGTCTGGGAGAAAATATTTGCAAACCATATATCTGATAAAGGACTAGAAACTCATAAAATGCAACAGTAAAAACAAATAATTCAATCAGAAATTGGACATAAGACAAATAATCATTTCACTGAGGAGGATATACAGGTGGCAAATAAGCACATAAAAAGACATCCAACATGATTATCTCAATATCATTATCAGGAAAATGTAAATGGAAACCAAAATGGGATATCACTACACACCTATCAGAATGACTAAAATAAAAAATAGTGAAAACACCAAATGCTGGCGAGGATATGGAGAAAGTGGATCACTCATGCATTGCTGGTGGGAATGTGGTGGAAATGAGAAATTTTACAGCCATTCTGGAAAACAGTTTGGCAATTTCTTTAAAAAATAAACGTGCAACTACCATATGACCTAGCAATTTCACTCCTGGCCAGTGGTTCCAGAAAATGAAGACTTATGTTCATGTAAAAACTTGTAATGAATGTTCATAGCACCTATATTTGTAACAGCAAAAAACTTGGAAACAGCTCAGATACCCTTAATGGAATACGACCCAGCAATGAAAATGAAAATGAACTGTTAGTACACGCAACAACCTGGATGACTTGCCAGGGAACGATGCTGAGTGAAAAGAGCCAGTCTCAAAAGGTTAAGTACTCTATGATTTCCTTTATATAACATTCTTATAATGATAAAATTATAGAAATGGGAAACAGATTAGTGGTTATCAGGGATGAGGGTCTGGGAGGAGGGTGCATGTGATTATAAAAAGGCTACAGGACGGATCCTTGTGGTGAAGGAACAGCTTAGTATCTTGACTGTGGTGGTAGATACATGAAACCACATATGTGATAAAATTATATAGAAGTAAATACACTCACACATGCGTGTGCCTGCACACACACAGAGAAATGAGTACAAGTAAAAGTGGGGAAATGTGAATAAGATTAGCAGATTGTACTAATATCAACATGTTGGTTGTACCGTAGTTACCAAGATGTTACCCTTGGGGGAGCCTGGGTGTCAGGTACATAAGATCTCTCTGAATAATCTCTCATATTTGCATGTAAATCTATAATTTTCCAATAAAAATTTGAATAAAATATATTATAAACAGATAATTAATTGTAAAACCAAATCTGAAAATAAATTTTAAAACAAGGAAATGAGAGAGAACCTTTAAGTCAAGAGAGGCAAGTGGTAGAACCCACAGGCCACCTCAGGTCTTTTGGCAATTTCTGCCCAGTGTACCACGTAGAGTCCTTATCTGAGGTCCTCTCCGGGCTGGTGGGACAGTGTGCCTCATCAGTGATGTCCGTCCTGCATGCAGGAGGAGGAATGCTCAGAACAAGTGCTACATGTTTGCCACCGTTCTATGATGGTGTGGCATTGTGACATCGGGGGCCCGGGAAGGGATTTTGAGGCAATGGGGCATGGTTAGTGCTCTACAAATCCCCAAACTGTAGGCCACTCCCTACAAGTCCAGTCGGGGACCCATTAATGAACAGGCTTTTATATGAGCTGGCTCCTTAAGGGATGAGAACCATGGCTCTTCTAACAGTAGCTGATGGTCACTGAACATGTCCCAGTGGCCAGGCCTTGTGCTAAGTGCTTTACATAAATTAATTTACTTAATCCTCATGGTAACCCCATTACTTTCACTCAAAAACCAGGCTTTCTGGTGCCCGGATGCCTCAACCCTGGCCCGTTAGGTGTTCTGCTTGCCCACAAGGTCCTTGGCTGATACCTGGTTCTTCCTAGAGCAGCTGAGAGGTCCTGGGGATTGGGCTGTGAGCATCCCTTCCCCTCAAGCTTCTCCCACCTGTGCCCCAGGATTACTGGCCAATTAGGAAGTGGCCAAGTGTGACTCTGCAGGGATCCTGGGCTCCCTCCACCTACAACATCCTGTGGTCACACAGCAGTGCTGCAGGACAGGAATCTTGGGTAACAATGGCTGACATCTATGGAGCATTTACTAGGTGCCAGTCACTGCTCAGCCATGTTAGAGTGCCACTCTCATCCTCTCATTTCATCCCCACCAGCATCCTGTGAAATTGGTGGGATTTCCATCCCCATTTTCCTGATAAAGAGACCACAGTGAAGTTGCCCAAGTACACAGAGCTGGTCCGGGGAAAGCAGGTGTTTGAACCCAGGCCTGGCGAATGCAGCAGCCCATGATCGCTTTCAGGGGTCTGTCCAGAACCTAGATAGGCACTCAATAAATATGTGAGGAACGAATGAAAGGTCACTCAATAAAGCCCACCCTGCGCAGTGCTAGTAGATCTCAAGGTAAGTGTCCTGAAATGAGGCAGCAAACCAATCAAGTGGGGTAATGGGTATGCCCCCAGCTTGTGCTTAAAAGGCCCATCTCCTCAAAGAAGGCATCAAGGAAAGAGTTGCTGACGTCTGTAGAGCATCTGCTGTGTACTCAGTACCAGGCTAGGCTTGCTTTGGGGTATATATCAAGGATGAATGAGACAAGGTCCCTTGTTTTAGGAAGCAGTGTTGTTGGGGAGGCTATATCAGTTGTGAACTTCATGGTGTGTACCTGCTATTTCTATCTTGTGAGTCCCCACTTATCCCTACCTCCTTGCCCCTGATTGCAGTCCTGCCCATGCCTGGTATGTGTTTCCACAACCTACTGAATCAGAGTCTCAGGGCGGGGGGCAGGGGGCAGCAATCTGTTTTAACAAGCACTCCAAGTGATTCTGATGCACACTCAAGTTTGAGAATCGAGAATCACTGATTTATATAAAAGACGTGGGGTATAGCTGGTGGTTCATAAATGCTCAAGATGGTTATTTGGAATGGTTCTGATACTTTGTAGAACTGACTAGTCAAGAAATTGTGGTTCCTGAAGGAGCCAGTATGGACCTGATATTCGTTCCAGTTTGTCCAGGACCTCCCTGGATTAGACACTGAAAGTCCCAATTCCTGGGAACCCCCTTAGTCCCAGACAGCTAAATCATCTTACTGGTAAAAGACAATTAACACAGGCCTATGTTTTTCCCAGTGTTACCAGGGTGCCATTATTTGCACTGATTTTATAGATGGGAAAACTGACTGAGAAAAGTTATACTGTCAAGAAGAAGGTGGTGGTGTCAGAATTCAAATCCAGGTCTGTTTCACTCCAGATCATATACTCTTAACAAATTCCTGGAAGCGGAATTGCTATGTCAAATGGCATGTATGTAAAAAATTTGTAACTCTATTGCTGAATTCTTGTCCCAGAGGCATAACACATATTTTTATACATTATTGTGTATTTGTGTATATATTAACACACTGTATATATATGACAATAGTGTATAAAAATAGTCATTCCTCAATATTTGCAGGGGCATTGGTTCCAGTACCCCCATGGTCCTGCATATAACTTGCATAGTATTTGCATATAACCTATGCACATCCTCCCATATGCTTTATTTTTTTTATTTTTTTAAAATATATTTATTTATTTACTTTATTGGCTGTGTTGGGTCTTTCTTGCTGTGCTCGGGCTTTCTTTTTAGTTGTGGTGAGTGGGGGCTACTCTTCATTGTGATGCGCAGGCTCCTCATTGCTGTGGCTTCTCTTGTTGTGGAGCACGGGCTCTAGGTGCGTGGGCTTCAGTAGTTGCAGCACATGGGCTCAATAGTTGTGGCTCATGGGCTCTAAAGCATAGGCTCAGTAGTTGTGGCGCACAGGCTTGGTTGCTCCGCGGCATGTGGGATCTTCCTGGAGCAGGGATGGAACCCGTGTCCCCTGCATTGGCAGGCGGATTCTCAACCACTTGGCCACCTAGGAAGCCCTCCTCCCATATACTTTATTTTTTTAAATTAAATTTTTTTTTTTTTGGCTCACGGGCTTAGTTGCTCCATGGCATGTGGTATCTTCCTGGAGCAGGGATTGAACTCATGTCCTCTGCATTGGCAGGCGGATTCCCAACCACTGCGCCACCTAGGAAGCCCTCCCATATACTTTAAATCATCTCTAGATTCCTAATAATATCTAGTGCAATGTAAATGCTATGTAAACAGTTATAAATACAACATAAGCACTATGTAAAGAGTCGCTGATATGTGGCAAATTCAAGTTTGATTTTCTGGAACTTTTTGGATTTTTTTTTTTTTTTCTGAGTATTTTCGACCCACTGTTGTTTGAACCTATGGATGCAGAATCTTGGATATGGAGGACCAGCTGTATATGTTTTACCCATAAATCCAGCAAATGGGCCTTATAAACCTGTTTAATCTTTGCCAATCTGATAAGCAGTCATGTTTTCAGGTGCACATCGTCTGACCTTGTCTAGTGTGCTCATTTGGACAGCAGAGCTGAGTGTAATTTGAGATAGAAAATTGAATGAGGCTCTCTTGGTTTAGTGTGAACTTCACTGAAGTAAAGTCCTGATGCACTTCAGAAGCTTCTAGGGGCACCATCAAAATACATATGTTGGGACTTCCCTGGTGGCACAGTGGTTAGGAATCCACCTGCCAATGCCGGGGACACGGGTTCAAGCTCTGGTCTGGGAAGATTCCACATGCCACGGAGCAACTAAGCCCATGCACCACAACTACTGAAGCCCGCGCACCTAGAGCCATGCTCTGCAACAAGAGAGGCCACCGCAATGAGAAGCCTGTGAACCACAACAAAGAGTAGCCCCCGCTCACTGCAACTAGAGAAAGCCTGTGTGCAGCAACGAAGACCCAACACAGCCAATAAATAAATAATTTTTTTAAAAGATACATATGTTAAAGCCTTGTGAGGATGAATGTCCCACCTAATTGGTCCCAAGTGGACACCAGGATTGGAGAGGTCACTATGTGAAGAAGCTTTTTGGACTTCTCTAAGCCTCCAATGATATCTTCTTCCTCCAAGTTGCAGTTACATTCTTGGGGCTGGATTGTTTAATGTTTTTCTTTTCAATTGAAGTATAGTTGATTTAGAATGATTCAGGTGTACAGCAAAGTGATTGTTATACATACTTATATATATATATATATATATATATATATATGTATTTTTTTTCAGATTCTTTTCCATTATAGGTTATTACAAGATATTGAATATAGTCCCCTGTGCTCTACAGTAGGTCCTTATGGTTTATTTTATATATAGTAGTGTGTATTCGTTAATCCCAAATTCCCAATTTATCCCTTCCTCCTCTTCCCCTTTGGTAACCATAAGTTCATTCTCTAAATCTGTGTCTGTTTCTGTTTTGTAAATAAATTCATTTATATTATTTTTTTGATTTCACATATAAGAGATATCATATGCTATTTGTCTTTCTCCTTCTGACTTACTTCACTTAGTATGATAATCTCTAGGTCCATCCATGTTGCTGCAAGTGGCAATATTTCATTCATTTTTATGGCTGAGTAATATTTCATTGAATATATCTACATATCTGAATATCTATATCTATGCCTATTTACACCACATCTTCTTAAGCCAGTTGTCTGTTGATGGGCACTTGCATTGCTTAAATGTCTTGGCTATTGTAAATAGTGCTGCTATGAACATTGGGGTGCATGTATCTTTTCAAATTAAGAGTTTTCATCTTTTCCAGGTATATGCCCAGGAGTGGGATTGCAGGATCATATGGTAACTCTATTTTTAGTTTTTTAAGGAATCTCCATACTATTCTCCATAGTGGCTGCACCAGTTTACATTCCTACCAACAGTGTAGGAGGGTTCCCTTTCCTCCAGAGCCTCTCCAGCATTTATTATTTGTAGACTTTTTGATGATGGCCATTTTTATGGGTGTGAGGTGTAGTTTTGTAGTTTTGATTTGCATTTCTTTAGTAATTAGCGATGTTGAGCATCTTTTCACGTGCCTGTTGGCCATCGGTATGTCTTCTTTGGAGAAATGTCTATTTGAGTCTTCTGCCCATTTTTAAATTGGTTTGTTATGGGGTTTTTTTTTTTTGATATTGAGCTTAATAAGTTGTTTGTATATTTTGGAAATTAAGCCATTGTCAGTTGTACCATTTACAAATATTTTCTCCCATTCTGTAGGTTGTCTTTTCATTTTATGTTTTCTTTTGTTGTGCAAAAGCTTTTAAGTTTAATTAGGTCCCATTTATTTATTTTTGCTTTTGTTTCCATTACTCTAGGAGATGGATCCAAAAACATATTGCTGTAATTTATGTCAACGAGTGTTCTGCCTATGTTTTCCTCTATGAATTTTATAGTATCCAGTCTTACATTTAGGACTTTAATCCATTTGGAGTTTATATTTGTATATGGTGTTAGAAAATGTTCTAATTTCATTCTTTTACATTTAGCTGTCCAGTTTTCCCATCACCACTTATTGAAGAGACTGTCTTTTCTCCATTATATATTCTTGCCTTTTTCATTGTAGATTAATTGACCATAAGTGTGTGGGTTTATTCCCAGGCATTCTATCCTATTCCATTGATCTATGTGTCTGTTTTTGTGCCAGTACCATACCATTTGATTACTGTAGCTTTGTAGTATAGCCTGAGGTCAGGGAGTGTGATTCCTCCAGCTCCATTTTTCTTTCTCAAGATTGCTTTGACTATCTTTTGCATCTATCTTCACGAGTTGTATTAGCCTGTAATTTTCTTTTTTTATGGTATCTTTGTCTGGCTTTGGTATCAGGGTAATGGTGGCTTCATAGGACTGTTTAATGTTTAAGCCCATTAGGTTACCTGGGAGAACAACTTGTGGGGGATTTAGGCCACACATGCTATCCTTCAAGAGATTTTGTCTCTCTTCTCCCACCTCCTCAAAGAGGTGGTAAAGAGGAACATTTGAACTGTGATAGGAATAGGAGAGGGCAAAGAAATTAAAAAGCATGAAGTTGGGGGGAGATATATAAATGTTATAAATGTAGAGGATCATGCTAACAAGTGAAAATGGGAGCTGTGTTCCTGGGTAGAGTCTATAAAGGGTTTGTGACTGAGATGTGGGGAACACAGAGGTGGAAGGAAAAATGAAAAGGGAAATTAGGAGCTTAAATATATATAGCTCAGATTCTGAAGGGAGGAAGGAAGCCTCAGAAAAGACATAGAGACTGCAGTTGGCACTGTCTCAGATGGCTGAAGTTTAGAAGAAAGGAAAGTTCCACATGCCATCCTCTAAGAAGGAAGTAGTCTGCATGGGTTATGGATTCCCAGTACCCCAAACGTGGCAGCTTTCTGATATGATTGCCCACTTGGCAAATTTCTCCCAAGTGGACTCTGGACAGCCAGCATGGATTGATTGGCCCTTTGATGAAGAGGAAATCATACAATCTTTCCTTTTTAGAAAATTTCCAACTTTATTGAGCTGCAATTTACATACAATAAGATGCACCCATTTTAAGTGTATAGTTGGATAAATTTTAGTAATGGTATAAAGTCATATAGCCACCACCATAATCAAATTACAGGACAGTTCCATGACCCTAAAAGATTTCCTTGTGCCCTTTTTTTTTTTCTTTTTTTAAATTTTTTTGGGGTATACCAGGTTCAATCATCTGTTTTTATACACATATCCCCGTATTCCCTCCCTTCCTTGACTCCCCCACCTCAAGTCCCCCCCACCCTCCCTGCCACCAGTCCTCTAAGGCATCTTCCATCCTCGAGTTGGACTCCCTTTTTGTGCCCTTTTTCATTCTTCCAAGACTCCTGACCTCAAGCATCCGCTGATTTACTCTCTGCCACGGTACTCTTTTTTTAATTTAATTTTTATTTTATATCACTGTATTTTATATCTTTTGTGTTTGACTTCTTTCACTTAGAAAAAGATTTTTGAGATTGATCCATGTTGTTGGGTCTGTCAGTGATTTGCTCCTTTTAATTGCACAGTTTGTTTATCCATTTATCAGTTGATACACATTTGAATTGTTTCCAGTTTGGGACTATTATGAGTAATGCTGCTATGAACTTTTGAGTGTATGTCTTTTCTGGACATATATTTTCATTTTTTTGGGGGGATAGATACCTAGAAGTGGAATTGATACCAAGAAGTGGAATTGCTGGGTTATATGTTAGTGCATGTTTAATTTTATAATGTATAGTATATATAATGTCCTGCCATACTGTTTTCCAAAGTGGTTGGAACCACTTTGGATTCTCACCAGTAATTTCTATGAGAGATTCTATGCTCCACATCTTTGCCAACATGTGGTATTGTCAATCTTTTTAACACCAGCCATTTGAGTAGGTATACAGTGATATATCATTGTGATTCTAATTCGCACTTTATGACTAATGATCTTGGGTATCTTTTCATGTGCTTATTGGCGATTCATATACTTTCTTTTGTCAAGTGTCTGTTCAAACATTTTGCCAATTTTTAAAAAATTTTCTAGTTTTAAATTTAATTTTGAGTTGACCATAAAAATATAACCCTTATGTTTTAACACACTTCATAAACAGATTCAAAGAATGCAACTTATTAACACCATAGTATATGCATTTTGCCTATTTTTTAATTGAGTTGTTTGTCTTCTTATTGAGTGATAGGAGATATTTATATATTCTGAATACATGTCAGATGTATTGCAAATAATTTTTCTCCCTGTCAGTAGCTTGCCTTTTTATTTTCTTTTTAAAGAAATTTATTTATTTCTAAAATATTTATTTATTTATTTGGCTGCTCTGGGTGGGTCTTAGTTGCGGCACGCAGGATCTTCGTTGTGGCATGTGGGATCTTTAGTTCCTGCATGTGGAATATTTTAGTTGTGGCATGTGGGATCTAGTTCCCTGACCAGGGATAGAACCCGGGCCCCCTACATTGGAGCATGGAGTCTTAGCCACTGGACCACCAGGGAAGTCCCTTTATTTTCTTAATAATAACTTTTTAATAGCAGAAGTTGCAAATTTTGATGAATTCTAATTTATTAGTTTTTTCATTTATGGTTTATGCTTTTTGTGTACAAAGAA
The DNA here is from genome assembly GCF_030028045.1 of Hippopotamus amphibius kiboko. Taxonomy (NCBI): domain Eukaryota; kingdom Metazoa; phylum Chordata; class Mammalia; order Artiodactyla; family Hippopotamidae; genus Hippopotamus; species Hippopotamus amphibius. Next base: position 14,091,648 of record NC_080203.1, on the reverse strand, counting down.
ATCTTTGCTTACTGCAAAGTCCCAAAATTTTCTCCTGTGGCTATTGAGTTGTTCACCACCATTTCCTTCAAAAACTATCCTTGTTTTTTTTCCTTCTTTTTGTTTGTTTGTAATTCTTCTGTTTTCTCTCTATATTTGTACTTTACTGAGGTAAGGTTCTATCATCTCCATCTGTTAACCACCCTCTGGACCTAGATTGTAAGTGGAAATACTGCTGTTGTTGAGAAGTGGTGGCTAATTGTAAGGAATATCAGCAAGTGTATTTGACCATGGCATTTGGTTAAAGTTTCGAGGATGTGGAACTCATGCTACCACATTCTCTGTGGTTTGTTAGCTCCTTGGAACTTTGGAAAGATGGAAAAATCGGGGGTTAAAGTAATAGAGTTTGGAAGATGTTGAAGAATCTATATCAGTTCCGGGGAGCGAGGTCCTAGACTCCAAGCACGCACTTGAGTGAGGCCCCTGTAGGTGGATGGAGCAGAACTGGAAAAAAAGCTTTATGCATAATTTGGGATTTAAGTTTCTCTGAGGGAACAGATAAAAAATATTTTATTGGTGCTTTGATTTTTCTAAGGGAATACAAGACAGATTTGGAAAAAGTGATAGAGTTTAGTTTTCAAAAGTGATGATAAATTTGGTACATTTTCAAATACTGTGGATATTACCCAGTGTATGTCCATCTAATTTCTAAATTCTTAAGTAATCACTGACCTTAGATATGCTTTTCTCCTCATATACACACACTGTGATGGTAAATTTTATGTGTGTCAACTTGGCTGTACCACGGTGCCCAGTTATTTGGTCAAACATTATTCTGGATGTTTCCATTCAGATTATGCGCGCACACACACACATACACACACACACACACACAACTAGTAGTATATGCTTCATGTTATCTTGTTCTTTACTACTTCTTTTTTCCACATATTAGTATTTTTTGGAGATTGTTCCAAGCTTCACATATAGATCTACTTCATTCTTTTTCACAACAGCATGATATCCCCTTGTATGGGTATCCTGTGTTTATTTAACCAGTCTCCCATTTATGGACAGTTTTGTCACTATATTTTTATATTTGTCATTACAAATAATACCATAGTCAGCATCTTTGTACAAAAACCTGTACACCTGCTTTTACTTCAGTAAAATAGATTCAGAGGTACATTCAAGCATTTAATACATACATATGTGTATATATATATATCTCTTTCTATATTAGCACAATCTATTGGATGTCTGCATAATACTCTATTATATGACCACTGAATCTTCTATAACTTACTGAAGCAGTCCCCTCTGATTGGATAGTCAGTTGTTTACAGTATTTTGCAAAAAGTGGGTTAAGGGTGAAGATGAGTTTGACTGTGGTTCTGAGTGAGCGTGTGTGTGTGTGTGTGTGTGTGTATTAATCAGGGTTCTCCAGAGAAACAAACCAATAGAATGTGTATATATAAAAAGAGGGAATTACCTGATGGTCCAGTAGTTAGGACTAGGCGCTTTCACTGCTGGGGCTGGGTCCTGCAAGCCACATGGCATGGCCAAAAAAATAAAAATGACTGTATCTTAAGGAATTGGCTCACATGATTATGGAGGCTGGGTGGACCAATAGCCTGGAGATCCAGGGAAAAGCCAGTGCTGTATTTCAAGTTCGAAGGCCGACTGCTGGCAGAAGTGCTTCTGCTCTGGATAGGCTCGTCTTTGTGAATTTGGTACATAGTAAGTGTTTTTCAAGTGTTAAACTAAAAAATAAAATAGCAAAATTAAAGTAAAATGCAATATGTTTTACTGCTCTACTTAAATCCTCAGTATGCTTTATCTATAGCTTCTTTTTAAAAAGGAAAAAACCAAAATGCAAATGACATGAAGAGACATTTCACCAAGGAGGATTTATAGATGGCAAATAGGCATATAAAAATCTGTGCAATATTATTAGTTATTAGGGATACACAAATTAAAACCGTGTTGACTTATCACTATGCATCTATCAGGAGGGCTAAAATTATTAGTGGGAATAACACATGCTGAGGAAGATGTGATAAAACTGGATCATTCATACATTGCTGGTGGAAATATAAAATGGTACAGCCACTCTGGAAAGAGTTTGGCAATTTCTTTAGAAAACTAAACATGCAGGCACTATACCACCCAGCCATTGTACTGCTGGGCACTTATCCCAGAGAAATGAAGATTTATGTTCACGTGAAAGCCTATACACAAATATTCAGAGCAGCTTTATTAGTAATAGCTTTATTCATAAACTGGAAACAACCCAGTTGTCCTTCAAGAGGTGAATGGTTAAACAAACTGCGGTAAATCTATAGGATGAATACTGCTCAGCACTAAAAAAGGAAGGAACTATTGATATAGGTAACAACCTGGATGAATCTCTAAAGACATGGCTATAAAAAGGAAATGTGAGGGATCCTTGCCGTGATAGAACTGTTCTGCATCTCGACTCTATCAGTGCCAATATTTTGGTTGTGCTATTGTTTTATACCTGTGCAAGATGTTGCTGTTGGGGGAAACTGAGTAAAGGATACACCGGATCTCTCTGTAGTATTTCTTACAACTGCGTAGGAATCTATAATTACCTCAAATTCAGAAGTTTAATTAAAGAATCAAACAAATAAGCAGCATTCCCCCAATTAAGCTCCATGTAAATATTATACACAACAGGACCAAGTAGTGTGGTTGCAGAGAAAAAAACGTAATCATGTGGCACTAAAGAAATGATGCTGGTGGGAGAATGTTTCGAGTGTCAAAATCAAATGGATTACCTTTTCTTATGCTCCTTCAATGGCTCACAGTGACGCCACACTTAGTATGCTGTGCATTAGAACTAGAATCATCATACAGCTTTTTGTTTCCCTCAGAGTTCCTGATTGTATCTCATTTTTTTAAAGAACTTTTATTGAGATACAGTTAACAGACAATGAATAGCAAATATTTAGAGTGTATAATTTGGTATCCCAGTCTCCCAATTCACCCCCCCAACCCTCCCCACTTTCCCCACTTGGTGTCCATGTGTTTGTTCTCTACATCTGTCTCTATTTCTGCCTTGCATTTCCTCTTTCATAGTTGTTAGCATTTGCCTTATGTATTGAGGTGCTCCTATATTGGGGGCATATATATTTATAATTGTTATCTCCTCTTCTTGGATAGATCCCTTGATCTTTATGTCATGTCCTTTCTTGTCTCTTGCAACATTTTTTATTTTAAAGTCTATTTTATCTGATATGAATATTGCTACTCCAGCTTTCTTTTGATTTTCATTTGCATGGAATATCTTTTTCCATCCCCTCTCTTTCCGTCTGTATGTGTCCCTAGGTCTGAAGTGGGTCTCTTGTAGATAGCATATATATGGGTCTTGTTTTTGGATCCATTCAGCCAGTCTGTGTCTTGTGGTTGGTGCATTTAGTCCATTCAATTCAAGGTAATTATCAATATGTATGTTCCTATTACCATTTTCTTAATTGTTTTGTTGTTGTTTCTGTAGGTCCTTTTCTTCTCTTATGTTTCCCGCTTAGAGAAGTTCCTTTAGCATTTGTCGTAGGGCTGGTTTGGTGGTGCTGAATTCTCTTAGCTGTTGCTTGTCTGGAAAGCTTTGGATTTCTCCGTGGAATCTGAATGAGATCCTTGCTGGGTAGAGTATTCTTGGTTGTAGGTTCTTCCCTTTCATCACTTGAAATATATCCTGCCACTCCCTTCTGGCTTGCAGAGTTTCTGCTGAGAAATCAGCTGTTACCCTTATGGGAGTTCCCTTGTATGTTATTTGTCGTTTTTCCCTTGTTGCTTTTAATAACTTTTCTCTGTCTTTAATTTTTGTCAACTTGACTACTATATGTCTTGGCGTGTTTCTCCTTGGGTTTATCCTGCCTGGGACCCTCTGCACTTCCTGGACTTGGGTAGCTATTTCCTTTCCCATGTTAGGGAAGTTTTCAACTATAATCTCTTCCAATATTTTCTTGGGTCCTTTCTCTCTCTTTTCTCCTTCTGGGACCCCCATGATGCAAATGTTGGTATGTTTAACATTGTCCCAGAGGTCTCTTAGGCTGTCTTCAGTTCTTTTCATTCTTTTTTCTTTATTCTTTTCCACATCAGTGATTTTCACCATTCTGTCTTCCAGGTCACTTATTCACCCTTCTGCCTCAGTTGATCTGCTCTTGGTTCCTTCTAGTGTATTTGTCATTTCAGTTATTGTGTTGCATATCTCTGTTTTTTTGCTCTTTAATTCTTCTAGGTCTTTGGTAAACTTTTCGATCTTTTTATCCAGTCTTTTTTCAAAGTCCTGGATCATCTTCACCATCATTATTGTGAATTCTTTTTCTGGAAGGGTGCCTATCTCCTCTTCATTTAGTTGTTTTTCTGGGGTTTTATCTTGTCCCTTCATCTGGTACAAAGTCCTCTGCTATTTCATTTCTCTGTCTTTCTGTGGCTGTGGTTTTCAGTTCCACAAGACGAAATACTGCTGATACTGCTTGATACTGCTGTCTGCCCTCTTGTGGAGGAAGCTATCTAGGAGGCTTGTGCGTGCTTCCTGGTGGGAGGGACTCCCTGATTGTATTTCATTTTTATTGTCAACTGAAAGCACATATAAATAGCTTCTGATTTCTTAGTTATATAGGTTGATTATGGAATTTGTACCCATCTTAAGGGTATTCTTCAGTGAGCCCTTTGACTTCCTGTTCTAATTGTGACCTGTTACTCTTTTGGTCAGCTTAGCAGTTCTCATCTTGGGATTTCTTCTTTCGCACACCTCTGGAGTACTTTATTTTGTGTGTGTTTTTTTTTAAATTTTTGGCTGCACCTTGCAGCATGTGGGATCTTAGTTCCGTGACCAGAGATCAAACCCCGCACCCCCTGCATTGGAAGGGTGGAGTCTTAACCACTGGACTGCCAGGGAAGTCCCCTGGAGTACTTTAAAATACAGATTTTCAGGCACTGCCACAGACCTGTTCGGAGTTTCTTTGGGAGAGGTGTGGCTGGGGGATGTGTATTTTTTGAAAACTTCTCCAGGTGATTTTTTTTAAAAAAATTTATTGAAGTATAGTTGATTTACAATGTTGTGTTAGTTTCTGCTGTACAGCAAAGTGATTCAGTTATACATACATATTATTCTCTTTCCTGTTCTTTTCCACTGTTGTTGATCACAGGATACGGAATACAGCTCCCTGTGCTGTACGGCAGGACCTTGCTGTTTCCCCCAGGTGACTCTGCTCATCAGTCAGACTTGAGAACCCATGTAGCTAATCCTTAGAGTCCTATAACTGATATTATTATTATTAATAGTAATAATAGGTACTGTTTTTTTGAGGATTCACTATGTTGTAGGCCTTAAGAGTGAGTGCATGGTCTCATTTAATCTTTACAACAAACCTGTGAGGTAGGTACTGTTATTATCCCTATTTTAGAGAAAACTCAGTATCAGAAAAGTTAAATCACAGCACTTTCAAGCTCCAGAGACAGGATTAGAACTGAGGTTTGTCTGACAATAAAATCTTGGATTTAACCAACAAACTGTTAATTTTTAAATGGTTAGACTCAAGAGCCTTGTGGAAGATATCTAGAAGTAAAAGAACTTAGTGTTGGAGCACAGGTAAGAGGACTGTGCATTGTCAACTAATTTTACAGCTAAAACCTGGCATCTTTTAAACAGTTAAATCAATTAAGCGAGGTCATTTTTGTGAGATACCAGAAGTATTACTAATGGACTGTGGGTCAAGTAGGAAACCTTAGCAATTACTTTTGAACTCTGAATATTTTGAGTGCTATAGAAACAATTCACAAACCCTACTAATAAATATCTTAGAAGTTTTTCCATGTAGGCATCTCAAACAAAGTTTATATCTATGGTTATCTGTGACTATCTCCTCCACATTTTCTCTGGCTCCCATTTAGACGAATAAGTGGAGTGAGCTGTACTAATTTCTGAGCATTTGAAATGGAATGCCTAATTCAATCACTGTTAGGGAAAATAAGAGTAGCCTCCAAATGGCTTGTTCACTTTGGTGGCTAAATATTGAAATGGCATACTTTTCCATTGTTGAACTAGAGTCTTAACCTTTACAAATACCAAATATGACTCAAAACTATTCACATTTAAGAAGTATGCCCTAGTAGCTCTTAATGTTCTGATATGGACTGATCCCCAAGATATCGAAGGTTAAAAAAAGTATATGTAGTATGTTGCTATTTATATTAAAAAGATGGGGTATGTATATTTGTATTTGGTGATAAATACATTAAAATCTCTAAAAGGATGCGTAAGAAGAAAACAAAAGAAACATGTCCTAGTAATGGGCATAAAAATAATGTTTAAAATCTAAGTTTAAATTCTTAATGAAATGTGCAAAATCACTACACACACACATAATGGAATAGTGAATTCTGTGCTACATTAGACCACCATATGCTTTCCTACTGTATTGGTTGTTTTTCTTGTGTAATTTAAAAACCCAAACCAGCTCTGCTAATTAAGCTCTCCCTGGCCAGGAGCTCACTTGGATCCCTGACAGTCCCTAGTTAAAGCCTAGTTTGTGGTTTTTGACAGCAAACTAAGACCCTCTTGTTGGTTTCAGGAAAACTGGCTGGTTTTAGTCCCTGGCATTATTTTGGTGGTACCCTCATCCCAACCAATCACCAATCCTCTTGACCATGACTTACAATTGTGCCAGATTTTTCTTGGTTGGTTGCTTTTTGTTTGAGACAGGTAATAGCAGTAGTGATGAAATTATTGTTAGCTTGGTTTTCATTTATGACAAATCATCTTGGAAGCAGGAATAAGGTGGTATATTGGGATGATAAATTAAGGGCAAAGGCAACTAAATCAAATTGCTTGAATGAATATATGTGTTTGGGGAATACATTTTAATTCTTCCATTATTGCTTCTTAATTAGTCTGTAACTCAGAAGGTTAAGAACACCATAGACAAGTGATATTTTATGAAACAAAATCTTTAAAATGTGCTTTTTCTGATAGTGGCGCTCGATGTGAATAGTATTCAGTAATTTTTTTTTTACAATTTTATTTATTTTTGTTAACGTGCTTGGAAATAGGAAAAGAGGCTGAGTCAGAAACCTTCAGTACTTTTATTAGTCCACCCTATCTCCTTTTATGTGACTCCTTGCCGGAAAAGAAATGGCCTAAGAATTTCCACCTGCCTGATTTGACATTTGTAAGAAGTCTTATACTACTTTGATTTCACAAATATATTACCCAAGTAACAAGTTTTTATAACCCTTGCCCCTTAAGGAGCCCAAAACTAAGCTCGGAGGGAAATGACAAACCTTGCAAAAAAATTAGAAATATTCTTTCTTTCCCCTATATGGTCTTGTGGTGTCACTTAACTAAAACTCCCCAGTCTGTGACCTTGAGAAACCTAGAGGGCTAAACAGAAGGAGTAGAGTATTGAAGGTCATCCCTTCCACAACTACCCAAAAAGGGGAGCAAATATTCATTATAACAGGTAAGCGTTTTTATAATTATGGCAGATGGTGATTGAAGCAAAGGCAATTCAAAAGGGGAGACATGCAAAAGCAATAATTTTGAATGTTTGACATTTGTTTTGAAACTACCTTACTACCCTATACCCTTTACCATCTGTCTGTTATCCCTCCCAACACCCACCTCTGTCTTCCCACAGGGCTCCATTGTCTGCAGTTCCTGTTTCTCAGGGGCGGAGCTGTGGGAGGCAGCCATGGGTGCCATAATAGGCACCTGCGGCCAGCACAATGGGCTGTGGGTGCTTGTGGGAGAGACAGATTGATGTATTGTGCATGGGGGAGGAGGGCTGTCACTTGAATCCATGTGAACCCAGGCTTTAGGGGCAAGGGAGATTGACAGCTTTTGTAGGTTGCATTTCTTTTTCAAAGCTTGGCTTTAATAGACAGTAAGTTTGGGGCCCCAGGCTTTCACTCCCATAATTCTAACAGGGCAATCACGAGCATTCAGCATTTCTTTTTACCCCCCTTGTTACGCATTAAATGATTTCAGTAAAGGAATGTGCAGCATTAATTAGAATTTGTTAGCAGATACCAAGGGGAAAAGTTTCTTCACAACAACTATAGGAGGTGTCATTTGTACAAAGACTTTTTTGTTTTCTTTCCCCATTACATTATCACTGCAATATGTAAGGTAGTGATTCTTTTCATTTAAATTAAGTGGAAAGCTACTAAATCTTGTTTTATTCTCCAAAAAGAATAAGGTCCTTAACACTTATCTTTTAACTTCTTTCATTTCCTAAGGTTGGTGTTTACTTTTGCTTTCAGTCCGACCCATTTACTGATCTGTGTGGTTGTGTATCCAGTTTTGTGTACCATTTAGCTCTTACAATTACAGGCAACCCACTACTGATATATAAGGATTGTTTCAGGTGAAAATAGCTACCAGTAATACTGAAAATCATTGACACACTGGGTCCCTTTTTGGTAATGGTACATTGAGAACTGCCAAAAATTAGCCTCCTAGGTTTGTGTCCTAACTTATTTCCTAAAACTAATTTTCCCTACTTGATATTTAACCTTAGCTACAACAGCAAATTTATGGAAGAATGGGGCAGTCGCCAAGGAATATTTTTTCCTATAGAAAACTCATTCCTAAACCACGTCAGTATTTTAAACATCAAAAGTACCTCCACCCAAACACACACGGATAGCATCATTTCCTTAAAGCTGATTAAAATGATCTTTTTTTTTGTTTTTGGTTTTGCTTGTTTCCATTTTTCTATTCTTTTTAAAAAATTCCTGACATTTTAGACTTATATAGGAACAAAACTAACCTCAGATAGGATATCTTGTAAAACTCTTGGCAATCTGAGGAACTGATAAAACATTAAAAAATTTTGGTGTGATTTTTCTGAATTCTCTCTCATATAAAATCATTTTCTCTATGGAAGGAGTTGGAGGCTAATTGAATTAGAATTTTTTCCGTTCAATTGTTTTATTTAAATGTGTTAAGGGCAACAGTGAAAAATATTGATTAAGTCTACCATTATTTCTCAGAAAGAACATATTCCCACACAGTTGTCTGGCTCTGTCTATTATAATAATTTGGTGCAATGGTTTAAAAAGTAGTGGGGTGATAATAATTAGGGTGTGCGACACAGAAATTTCAATGCTGGATTCAACATTTCACCATGCAGGGCAGGAAAATTGCTGACCGGGGCTAGTCAGCTCTAAGTACTAATTAACTAATTAATCAGGTGCTGAAACCAACTGAATGGAGGATACCAGCCAGACAACTCAAGCCCAAGCAGAGGGTTGTGCTCTTTCAAAGACAGTGCAGTCTTTCTTCTTGGTTTTTAACCCAATCGAAAAATGAGGGGAGAAAATAGGATATGGTGTCCTACTGTCGGTCATTTAGGTCCAAGTTTTTTACTTAGAGAAAATAAAATAAGCACATGTGCCTCTGATAACTGTGAGGCACCGTGTACAGGGCAATCTTAAAGTTCTGGCAAACCCTCTATCTCCTTGGCCATGAACTGTTTCAGCGCTGGTATAATGTGGGGGGTGGGGGGAGCGGAAGGAGGCTCTGCCTTCTTGGAGTTTTCTTCTACAATATTTTTTTTAACATAGGAGAATGAGAAACGTATTTCTCCTTTTGGGCTGATCTTAGGTCTTTTGCCTCATCCCTCGTTTATGTAAATGAGAAGAGTCCAATTACACATATGGAAAAAGGGTTTAATGAATCGTGAAAAAGCCCGGTTTGCAGAGAAAGGGCACAATCCCCTCTTCTTCTTCTTCTTCTCTTTTACATTTAACTTAGAAACATGTATTTCTTTACAGAAAGATGATAAAGCTTAATGATTATATCATTTTATTTTACATACTAAGTTTCATACTTGGGAATTATTAAGCATATTTTGCTAGAAGATTTAGCTTCCTTTATCTTTGGAAGACTTTCTGGAGACCTAGCAAATATTCTACAACAAAAACTGCAAAACTCATTTTTCCTAAATTAAAAAAATTATTACGTTAGTTCCTCCCATTTTTGATGCTATTCTTAGTTCAGTGATATTTTTTCTTAACACAGTTTGATCTGGAATTGTCTGCAATGAAAAAAAGGACTGCATCATTACAAGGGGTTGTTACTGAACCTAAGGAAAAGACTTCAGTATCACATACAGTTTAGCTGAATTTTGGTATTATTACGGTGTTTTAACTAGTTAGAATTTTTTGAGTGTTGTAAATTAGGTAAACTGTTTTCTTTTTGGTCTTTCCTAAAAGGTACTGAATTTTACACTAGGGCAGAAAATCCCGCGTTTGGGATTTCATTTTCCTATTTTCTTTCCTCATACTTCTTCATCCTGGAATTTTCAGTAATTGAAAGTAGACCACAGAGAAAACCCCCCAACCCATTTTTTTTTATGACAAAAAACCTTGAAAGAGTGAGACGAAAAAAACCAATGCAATTTCTGACCGTTAACTCTTAGAATTTGATAAGTGTGCAACTAGCCTGGAAGAGATGCTTTACAGGGACAGCAGTAAAGTTCTAAATTATGACTGGAAGTGCTTTCCAGAGACCTAATCCAACAACCTTGTTGGGCACTTGGGGAAACTGAGGCCCGAAAAAGGGGGTAGGGGGGCCGGGGGGGAATGCCTGACGTGATTTTTTTTTTCCTTTACAAAATTACTGCTCTGTCCACGGAAAACACTTTTCCTGGGCACCTACTGTGTGGAGGGCATTGCTGGGATGCAGACTGCCTGCCTATTCACCGAGGGCCGTGCTCTTTCCACTCTAACCCCCGGCCTTCCCGGATCGGCGCCCTGGATGTGATCGACACCATGAAGTTACCCCATAATCCTCTCTGGCAACATAGGATGTAAAATTTGATCAGCTCATTGGATGAAGCCGACAAGTCTCAAAAATGTGTGAAAAGGGGGCCAAGCGGTAGGCAAGCGCCGCGTGGAGGCAGCGCTCCAGCCGGCCCCCCTCCGAGTTCCCGGTGCGGCAGCCGCGGCGGAGCGGGGGTTGGGGCCGAGCTGCGGGGCCGCGGCAGCGGCGGCGACCGAGGCGGCGGCGGCGGCTGCGGGGAGGCCGCGGCGCCATGGGGGGGCCGTAGGAGCGGACCGCGGGGCCGGAAGGGGGCAGCGAGGCGGCGCCGGCGGCTGCGGAGTTATCTCCGCTCCGGAGCCGGGGACCGAGCCGGGCCGGGGCCGGGCCGGGCCGGGCCGGGCGGGGAGGGGCCGGGCGGGGCGGGGCGGGGCGGGGCGTGCACCAGGGCCGCGGGCGGCGCACGCCGGAAGAGTTGGCCTCAGGGCCCCGCCGCCCGCGCTCCCGCCCGCCGGCGCACGAGGAGGAGGCGGCGGCGGCGGCGGTGGTGGCGGCGGCGGCGGCGGCGGTGGCGGCGGCCGCCGCAGAAGGAGGAGGGGAGCACGGAGCAGGAGGTGAGGTGGAGGTAGAGGAGCAAGAGTAGGCTGAGAAGGCGGCGATAGAGGAGAGGAGCGGCCAGAAGAAGGAGGATGGAGGAGCAGCCGAAGGAGGGCGAGGCCGAGGTCGCGGAGCCCTGGTTCTCTAAGTGGGAGCGCCAATGCCTGGCCGAGGCCGAGCAGGAAGAGGAGCTGCCCCCCGATCTGCAGGAGGAGGCGGCCCCTGAGGCGGCGGGGCTCAAGAGCGAGCAGCAGAAGCTGTGGCACCTCTTCCAGATCTCAGCCACCGCCGTGGCCCAGCTCTACAAGGATACGGGGTGCCAACAGCCAGGACTCTCCATGTGGGACCCCTTCCAGAATGCGGCCATGGCCGTAACCAGCCTCTACAAGGAGAGCGGGCATGCCCACCAACGAAGTTTTGACCTGGGCATCCAGGTTGGCCACCAGCGTCGCCTCAAAGATGTGCTGGAATGGGTGAAAAAGGGCCGGAGCACCATCCTCCGTGAAGATTTGATTAGCTTTCTGTGTGGTAAAGTGCCCCCCGCGCCTCCGCCGCCGCGCACCCCGAGGGCGCCCCCGAAGCCACCCGCCGGGGCCCCCAGCCACTCCGCGACCACCGAATCCGGCCCTTCGGTGGACGTCGACCTGCAGCCGTTCCACGAGGCCATCGCCTTGCACGGCCTCAGTGGCGCCATGGCCAGCATCAGCGTGCGATCTGGCGCGCCCGGCTCCCCGCCTCAAGCCAGCGGTGTGGCCAGCGGCGGCCGCCGAAGAAGTAGCTTCCTCGAGGATGCATCGAACCCCATCGACTCCGAAGAACTGGCCCTCCGCCTGGACAGTGGGGGGACCCGCAAGCGCACCTCGGCCCAGTGCAGTGATGGCAACACAGACTCCCCAAGCCACAAGCGTAACCGAATGGTCTAAACTGGTTGAAACTGTCTCACGGGTCGTTCAGGCGCCATATTGCTCGACCATCAACTTGCTCGTCAAAAGGGTCCTCGAGCCGATTTCTTCCTTCTCTAAGTTAAACAAAGATTTGTATCAGTTTGTCACAAAGAAACTTTAAAAGTATTCCAGCAAAGGTCTCGTATGACTCTGACTTTCCCAAAAATATAATACTAGCAGAGAGCAAGTATCATGTAGTAGTTAGCAAGACCATTTAATGCAGAAGTATCCGGTCAAGCGGGAGCCTGGTTTATCTTGTTCACAGTAATATTCTTCAGCATCTAGCACAATTGCTGGTGCTCAATAAATGTTTGTTGAATGAATAAATGTGGCCTTATTTAAAAGTCTTAAAGGGGAAGGACTAAGGTGTTTGCTTGGTTATAGGATACTTTTATCCTTTATTGTTTGGTTGGTTGTTTGCTTTAATGGTTTTTTTTTTCTTGCCAGTTCAATTACATTTTATCAAAATGAAAAACTTGACATCTTTGTGAAATCTGGAGTCTTCCATTTTTGCTCCACTGTACCATGCACCTGATTTCTAGAAAGAAATTGGTGCAAGGTGTACATATTAGGCTGTGAGTTTGCATTTTTAAAACAGTCATTTTGGTGATTATGTGATGGGGTAAAGTACTATGGTGGTTGGGCAGGTAATCCTTGCTATCGAGTCAATTTAATGCTCTTTAGGAAAATTAAGCCAACAGTTGAGAGCCTGAGATCAAAGATGGTATTCCTGGTGGTGTTCCTTTTTCTTAGGGATATAAAAAGTTCCTTTTTCTGAAGTTAAATCTTTTTGGTGATCTCTGTTTTGAAGTGGAAGCTGAAGTAGAATGAATTTCTGGGTTTTATTTAAGGGTATGGCATGGTATAATTAAAAGAGCATGAGGTTTGTATTAAAAGGATCAACAGTAGAATCTAGCCCCACAGATTCACTGCATGATTTTTGGCAAATCACTTAATGTCTATTGACCTCAGTTTTCCAACTGTAAAATGAACTGTGTGTCTCCTAGGGTCATTGTGAGGATAAGATGAAGTCCATATTTCAAGTATCTAGCACAATGCTTGGCACCTAAAGCATTAATGTTCTCCCTTCTCTATAAATAAAAATCAGTAAAACATTAAAATCCACAACATTTTAGAAAAAGCAGAAAAGTAGATCAGTTTAGAAATCAGAAAGTAGAATCTCTGGGTTTGAGCTTGAAACTACTGTTATATAGTTGAAACTTGCCTAAGTATCCCAGATCTTGTATTAATTATGTGTGTTTAGCTCATGAGTACTCAGGATCATCACTCTGGATGTTAGGGCGGCCTTGTAGTTCCAGAAATTGCCTGAGGCATGCACCTTGCAACTGGAGTAGTGAAAGATCTACCTCCTCTGGCCTGAAAGAATATGAGAAGCGGGGTAAGGATGGAAAGGATTTGGAAGTGAAAGTCCTAGGGACACCTAAAAGGCAAAAGTGCTTCTGAATAGGGATGAGGTGGAGTAGAGGTGATGAAAGGGGTAGACTGGGTGGGGTGGGGGTGGAGGAGGTGGAAGTGAGGTTATGGAAAGGGTGGGGGAAAGTTAAAATGTCCAAATCTCCCCAGGCTCTCCCCAAACTTGTGGATAAAATAGCAGTACTATAGATAGATGAGTAATACCTTGTTTTTAGGTTCATACCAAAGAGTTGTTCCTGTTTTGTTAGTATGGCCTTTGGAATAGATTTGTAATTGACTAGTGTGTTAAAATAATACAGTAAAATAAAGTGATTTCCCTAATAGAATAAAAACTTGCTCTTGAGGCACTCCACAAGTACATACTGAGGCACCGTTCTAGGCCCTGAGAAGGGATGTTAAAAAAAAACAAAAAAAAACATAAAAACAATCCTTATCCTCACAGAGCACATCCTGGCTTGGAAGATAAATTAACATAGTCCAGAAAGCACTTCTAATTGTATGCAAAGCACCGAAGGGCTGTGCAGAGGAATTCAGAGGACAGAGCCTTCCTTGCCAAGAGGGTCACAGCTTCTGGAGGAGGTGGCATTTGAACTGGCGCCCAGAAAAATAGATAGGAAGGGAGGGCACAGGGGATACTAGCAGGGGAAGGGTATCTAACAAAGTTTGGGAAGGAGGAAAACAGTAAACTGGATTCAGGAGATCACAGGTGCTGGGTAGGGGGAGGCAGAGGAGGTAGGGGCAAAAGTACAGAGGGTTTCAAATACCTGGCTCAGTACTTTAGAGTCTATCCTGCGGCAAGGGGGTGACACCACCCAATCTGTGCTTTAGGAAAACAGGTATGGCAGGATGCCTGGTTGTCCAGCACTGAGACACTGGAGCAGGGAATAATGAGGGTATCCCTGTTGGATGTTCTTTACTGGGGACGTTGCCATTTGGTTAACCAGGATTGTGGAGGTGTTTAACTTGGAGGGCTTTCTCTGGGAAGCCTTTGCTCACTTGCACCCTCCAATACGTCAAACCATACCAGGTAGGAAGCACCTTCAGTGTGTGTTCTGCACTGCTTCTAGGCTGAGAAAGCCTTCAGTTCCAGCTGCAGAATTTCTTGGAGGGCCAGTCTTAAAGAAACAAAATAGCCATGCTTTTTATTATTTTTCTGCTTCCTGTGTTTGAGAGCCCTCCTCCAGGGAATCACTGGAGCATTTGGGCTGCAAGACTGACTGAGCCACGGCAGCAATTTTAACAGGTAGGTATAGAGAGTTGTAAGAGAGCATGTCAGTATGAGGGCAGGGACCTCATTTGCCTTGTTTCCTCCTGTAATCCCCAGAGCCTAACAGTGCCTGGTCCATGGACACACAGTAAATATTCATGTAGTGAGTGGATGAGTAAGCCCTCATCCAGAGCTAGTTATAGCTATTCTCCTCCCTTTCTCTGTTTACCTACTGCCCAGGAAAGGCACCTGAAGCCCATGCTTTAATTTCTAGATGACTCGCCCCTGTGTGCATTTTCCTAACTATTAGATTCAGCATTTTGCAGTGTGGTCAGTCCCATGACCACCTCCTTTGAGAATCCCCTGAGTTGCTTATGAAGCTCTCAGCTTCAGAAGCGCCCTCCAGGTGAATTACAATCTCAATGGGAGGGTCCCGGAAGTGACCTCCTCTATCAGGTGGAGGCCTTGGTTATCATGGTGCACAGTGAAGTCTGAAACTCCAGTGACCCCATTGTGAGATTCATGATTGATTCAAGAGGCTCATTTTAAATTAATCGTTTCTGGTGAACTTTCTGTGCAGGCTTAAAGTGAATCTCTCCATTTGTACATATTATTTTTATCATGACTTTGCATATTTCATACATTTTTCTTCTAGGAGCACAGTTGAGAAGACTGAGGAAAAACGTTTTTAAGTGACATTACTCATTTTGGTCCTTTCATAGGAGGCTAAGAGAAGGCTCTGATTTCCTCACCTCTAGCTGAGTAACTTATCTTTTAGACCATCGCTTCCTAATCAAAATTACGAACTGAGAGGACACATTGCACTTAGATAACTCTGCCTTTTGTGAAATGATGATGGAGTAGAGGTCAGGGGTGGGGAGGTGGGGATTGGTTGTTAATCATCCTGGGGCTTTGAGGAGGTTTACCGACCTCTTCCAGTAGCATATGCTTAGTGGGATCCTTCCCAAATTTAGAGCCAAGAGGGACCTTAAAGATCATCTAGGGCAGGGTTAACTATTCAGTTTACAACTGGGCCAACTGACCTACCAGGGAGGGCCACGGTGACTTATTGGTAGGACTGCTACCCCCTGCCAGGTTCCAGTCCCTTGCTCACTTCACTGGACCTCCCTGAGTTATATTGTGTATGGCCTTTTAATTACTATGTTGATGATCAAGTGGAGCTAGGAAACTTGTACTGTTGTGAAGCCTCTCTGGCCTGGCAAGCATACTCTCTTTACCCTGTTGTGTTTGTTTGGGGGAAGCTGTTGGAGTTGTACACTCAGGGAACATAAAGTCACCCCTTGCCACCATTACTCCACTGTAGCCACCAGCCAAACTGGCCCACTTAAAGTTGCCTAACTTTTTATCATCTCTGGCCTCTGGGCGCTTTTACCTTATTGCTTCCTTGGCCTCTGAGGCCCTGCCCTAAACTCCTTTTTGACATCTACTTGACAGCAACTCAGCCTTCAAAGCTCACCTCAGGCTTTACCTTTCTTTTTTTTTTGGATAGCTTCCTTGCCCTTCCAAGTTGGGATTAAATGGTCCTCCCCAAAAGCCCCACTTTGGATTTATCATTGTGTTTGTCAGTTTGTGTCTTTGCCGCACTAGATTGTAAACCACCAAGTTTCATCCCAAGAGGGTCGCTTTCCTAGGAGGTGTTTAAGAATCTCCATCACTTTGCGTGTAGGCTGAAAAGGCATATTCAACATTATACCATATACCTTTATTTTTAAATGAAAGAATTATTGTCATAAAATTGTATTGTGGGAAGAAAAGCTCAAAACAAAACTTTGGAGGAGTGGTTTTATTCTATCAGGCATTGAATGTGCTTTCCCAAAGAAGTGTAGTATATAAAAAGTTAGCAATGATCTTTCACATTTGTAGTTATGATTGTACTGTCTCAGGCTTCAGTGGCAAGCACACAGGATTCTGGCTTAAGCCTTGAGTTTCCCAATAATTGACCTTGAACAAGTCAGCCCTTTATTTGCTTGATATATGAAATAAAGGAGTTAGTGGTATTAGATGATCTTTAAGTCTCCACAAGCTCTGGTACTTTCTGATCTGTGATTTAATTCAATAGGCAGCAGTAGTGATAACCTTCTTTCTGCGATATTCTTATTTCAGTTATCTAGTGTCTGACCAGCTGAGCACTGTGAACCCTTGAAATCGGGACTGCCGTGTTGAAACAATTCCAAACCATGGCCACTTGTAAGATGGGAATGTGTATGCACAGAGCAGTTTACCTCTCTTTTGGTTCCATCTTCCTTAGGAGGTCAAGAAGTTAAAAAAAATTTTTTTTTGAATGCTTAAGGCGTATATTACAGTCAAATGCCTCCTTATTTGGGCACTTTCCTTTCTCAAAAATAATGAGTTGATCAGGAGGATGTTAAACAGAGAGAAGAGTTCATAGACTCATTGGTCTAAAGGGGGACCTGGAAGGCCACTGAGTCCACATGGCCCAAGTCTGACGAGAACTGGAATACAAACCATCCTGGATCCATGAGCTGCTCTCCTCATCTCCAAGATCTTTGCAGAGAGTCCAAAGCCTTCCTCAGGAGCTGCCAGGCAGGTCTTTCTAAAAACAACCCCAGATTCTGCAGAATATGGCCTGGTGTGCTTGCCCTCCTGCCTAACTGCTGACAGGCTGGCTAACCACCTCAGTGCAATAAGCCTCCTACCTTTGTCAAAGCTCTCATCTCCAAACATGGGCTTTGGACATTTAAATTAACATTTTCTCACCTTTTTCTTGTCTTTTTTTCTCCCTTTCTTCCTTTTTGTTTTGTTTTGTTTTTCCAGCCTCTTGGTTGGATATAATCCTTTGCATTTCTATGATTCCTAATGCACTGCCCCAAACCCCCACATATGGCACTTATTATATAGTGTGTCTTACATTCCCTGTTCTGCCCCTAATAGAAACCCTGGTTGCAAGTTTCTCATTCTTTAAGTCTTGAAATCCTAGGCTTTCTTGACACCAGTACCCAATTTTGTGTTTTTAAGTGTGAAGATTTAAATTGGAAGCTTATGGGAAAGTTGGGAGAAATGTTAGGTTGTTAAGAAAATCATGTGCCAAACCACGTGGGAGCCTCTTAAATACAACTTTGGTGGTCATGACCCTGGCCAGAGGGGGAAGCCTGTGATGTCACCCCTTCCCAGAGTCCCAGTTTCACGGATAGTATCTCTGAATGGAATTGTCTGAGGGAGATTGTTCCTTGTGAAAAGTTCACATGATGGAGTTTGAAGAGCTTGTTTCACTTGGAGCCCAGCAGGACAGAGTGATTTGGAATGCAGCATTCAGTGTGTTCTGTTTGGCTGAAAGCTGTCACAGGGAACAAGTACTTAGCAAACAGCATGAACAAGGATTTGAACTAGAAAACGAGAAGGGCCTTGACAACATTGTAATAGTGGCTTGTCTCCTCAAAAACTGCTCAGTGGTACACAAGGGGTGATGAAGAAGACTCGGAAAATACGTAAATAGATTTGGGTCTCACTCAAAACAACCCAGTGTAAGAGCGTCCTAATATGGGTAAAGTTGGAACAGGGGCTGCTGGATCACTGACCATTTCCACTTTACTATATCTGATCGAATTTTTGCCTCTTTTAAGGCAGTAGTCACAGACTAAGTCTGTGCCTACAGGATGTGCACACAACCTGTTGAAAATAGATTGGTCAATCAACTGCGTATGGTCTGTTTTCACAATGCCAAATGCCTGGGCTGAATGTTTTCCTCTTTATATTTCACTGAATTAACTGAATAGACCTGTTGATACCGCTTTTTGGCTTCTCATGTTTTAAGTGGAATTATGTGCAAATGACAGGACTACTCTGTTAGTATTTACATTCCCTTTGCTTGAAAATCTGTTCTTGCCATTTCTCTCATTTTTATTGAGGTATAATTGACAAATAACAATTGTAAGATAGTCGAGATGTACATGATGATTTGATGTACATGTACATTGTGAAAGGATTCCCCCATCTAGTTAATGAGTTCTTCCTGTTTCTTAAAGTCTGTTTTTAATACCCCAATTTCAGATGCTATCTGTGCATTACACATAGAGCCCAAATCTTTGTGGATGATAAAATGTAACTACCACAGGTGTGTGCAGGAGTTGGCGGCTCTGTTATGATGCTGTCCCCAGGGTCCATGCCACAGGAGCTCTCCTGCTTTAGGTGAAACATGCGGATAAGAAGGTATTTATTACAATGAAGATTAAGTTTATACCTCATTCTGCCCTGAAGCAGCTAGTGCTCTAGCAAGGTTCCGGTAGTTGCTATATAAAGGGCCAAGAGAGCACAGGATCCACCCTGAATACGTGTTAATAGACTCAGTGGAGAGCTTTAGGGTTGTGTATGGACATACCCTGGTTCGTTGACTTCAGTTTAAAAAGAGATCAAATCCAATTAGACAACCTCTTCCAAATTCAATTCAACAAACAATGGTTCGGATGCAAGCACTGTGCTACCTCATGCAAAGCATTTGGATTTTATTTTACCTTTTCAGTTTGTTGTGGCATCCTGTCAGCACAATTTGGTAAATACTGAGGTGTCATTGTTCAAGAACTTCAAGAATGCCTTTTCTTATTTACTTGTAACTCTTGAAAAATGTTATAATTCTCTTCTCTGCTTGGAAGGCATTTATCTTGAACTCCTACTCCTAGTTTGGATACAGACTCAAATATTTTGGTGATGATAGTATAGTCTTGTATTGTGCTTTGTGTCATAGTCCTTTGCTTTTTGGGGTCCTGTTGGCTTCAAGAGGAGATGGTGGAAATGCTAGTTGTTAGCATTTAGGTTGTTTTAAGGATAGATTCTTTTCGGGGTGGGGGGAGGTCCAGTTTTAGTGCTTTCCAATGGAAAGGTAATGTAATTACATATGTAATTCTCAGTTTTCTAACAGCCACATTAAAAAAGAGAAAGGTGAATTAACTTTAACAATATATTTTATTTAAGCCGAAATATCCAAAATGAAACTTTCAACATATAATCAATATAAAAATTACTAATGAGATCTTTTATATTATTCTAAAAATCTTATATTAAGTCTTTGAAATCCGGTGTGTGTTTTATATTTACGGTATACCTCAATTCAGCCTCCACACATTTCACATGCTCAAATAGGCACATGTGGCTAGTGGCTCCTGTATTGGATAATACCGTCCTAGATGGACTTAGGCTCCAGGTGGGATGCAGGCTTGTGATAACTGAAGTACACTGATCTCCCTTGAGGGACTGAACAATACGGTTGTCCTCGGCTCCATCCAGAATGGGAATCCCTGCTATCAGATCTGAGATCATCAACCACTTTGCTTCAAGAATAGTGATTATGATTCTTATGCTATGTACTGATTTTTCTGTTTTTCCAAAAATATGCCTACAGTCAGCTGTTACTCTATGGACTTGTTCCCTAAATCACAGGATTCAATAAGGAGGGGAAGACCTTAAAGCTTGAAGTAGACAGGGCACTGAAAAAAAGGAAATATTTCCCGTAACAGTAAATGCACAATTCTTATTCCCTTTAACAGTCAGCAGTGCTTGTTGAGCAAGTGTTGTGTGTAAGGCAACGTGCTAGATGCTGTGAAGGATATACAGTGATGACCAAGACATGGTTCCTGACTTCAGGAGCTTAGATTATACTCTTGGGGGTGAGGCAGTACACAAGTATATATGCACACATGTATGTATATACGCACACACATACACACGCAAATTCTAAAATAAATGAAATTTGAATGCATGCCATTACTAGAGGGTTACCACTTGTATTTGGGGCACAGACTAGAGAGAGATTAATTCCAATTGAAGAGATTTAGGGGCTGATTATGGAAGAGGTAACTAAACTGGGCCTGAAAAGATCAGTATTTTCAAGTCACTTAATCTAATGAGTTACTCCCAACATATTCTACAGGATCAAATTTGAGATAGATCCTAACACAGTTGAAGTTCACTAATCACCTGGGGATTTTCTGCACACATTTTCCTAATGAAGTCAGTCTGGAGTGAAGATTTTTTTCATTCCCACAACGTGCCCCTTGGTGCCAGTGCCAGAGACTCCACACAGGCTAAGTTAGCTCCAACCCAGTGTGGCTTTTCTGATGTTACCTGACTGAATTCTTTTCCCTTTCAAGCCAGGGGTCCAAAGATAGGCTATTTGATTAAAATTATGTTCTTTGATGGACCTAGAGATTGTCATACTAAGTGAAGTAAGTCACACTGGGAGAGACAAATACCATATGATATCACATGTGGAATCGAAAAAAATAACACAAATGAACTTATTTACAAAACAGAAACAGACTCACAGACATAGAAAACAAACTTATGGTACCAAAGGGGATAGGTAGGGGTGGGATAAATTTGAAGTTTGGGATTAACAGATACAAACTACTATACATAAAATAGGTAAGCAACAAGGATTTACTGTATAGCACAGGGAACTATATTCAGTATCTCATAATAATCTATAATGGAAAATAATCTGAAAAAATATAAATAACACAATTACTTTGCTGTACACTTGAAACTAACACAACATTGTAAATCAACCACACTTCAATAAAATAATTATGTTTTTTGATGTGGGACTTTCCTGTTACGGAACTACTGATTATCATTTCCATTGTTGGGTTTGGAAGGGGGAGTAGAGGGCATTTAATTAATTGTTATTATTAATTATCAACTTTGTCTAGAATTTCATAGTTTACCAGGTGTTTTCGCATAGATGATTACATTCGATTCTTGTAGTTTCTTTGTGACATTATTTTTTTCTATATATATATATATTTTTTTTTAATTGGGATATAGTTGTTTTACAATGTTGTGTTAGTTTCTACTGTATAGGGAGGTGAAGTAGAGTTCCCTGTGCTATACAGCAGGTTCTCATTTGTTATCTGTTTTATACATGTTGGTGTATATATGTTAATCCCAATCTCCCAATTCATCCCACCACCCCCTTTACCCCCTTGGTGTCCATACCTTTGTTGTCTACATCTCTCTCTCTATTTCTGCCTTGCAAACCGGTTCGTCTGTACCATTTTTCTAGATTCCACATCTATGTGTTAATATACGACATATGTTTTTCTCTTTCTGACTTACTTAACTCTGTATGACAGTTTCTAGGTCCATCCATGTCTCTACAAATGACCCAGTTTTGTTCCTTTTTATGACTGAGTAATATTCCATTGTATATATGTACCACATCTTCTTTATCCATTCATCTGTTGATGGACGTTTAGGTTGCCTCCATGATCTGGCTATTGTAAATAGTGCTGCATTGAACATTGGGGTGATGTATCTTTTTGAATTATGATTTTCTCAGGGTATATGTTCAAGAGTGGGATTGCTGGGTCATATGGTAATTCTACTTTTAGTTTTTTGAGGAACCTCCATACTGCTCTCCATAGTGGCTGTATCAATTTACATTCCTACCAACGATATAGGAGGGTTCCCTTTTCTCTGCACCCTCTCCAGTATTTATTGTTTGTAGATTTTTTGATGATGCCCAGTCTAACCACTGTGAGGTGATACCTCATTGTAGTTTTGATTTGCATTTCTCTAATAATTAGTGATGTTGAGCATCTTTTCATGTGCCTCTTGGCCACCTGCATTTCTTCTTTGGAGAAATGTCTGTTTAGGTGTTCTGCCCATTTTTTGATTGGGTTGTTTGTTTTTTTGATATTGAGCTTCATGAGCTGTTTATATATTTTGGAGACTAATCCTTTGTCTGTTGATTAATTTGCAAATATTTTCTCCCATTCTGAGGGTTGTCTTTTCATCTTACTTATGGTTTCCTTTGCTGTGCAAAAGATTTGAAGTTTCATTAGGTCCTGTGACATTATTACAGGTAAGGAAATTGAGGCCCAGAAAGATATGCTGACTTGGCCACAGACTTTTGGCTAGTAAGTGGTGGAGCTGGATTCGACCAAAGTCTTTTGACTTCTGGCCAGTGTCCTTACCTTGCTCCTACCCTGCTTTTCTGCTTCCCCCAAGTCCTATCCTTCAAGTGCCCAGAGATAAGGATATGCAAGCTAGCTCTCTGCTAAGCAATTTAATGAACATAAATCCAACCACTAACAATAGATAAATTAGAGAGGGCATATTCACATTGTAAAACAATATTCCATTAGTTCAAAAAGTGAGCTCCACTGGAGAGATTAGCATATAATTTCATTTACAAAAAAAATAACCTTACACCCAACAGCTGAAGAGGACATTTATTAGGCAAAGTAAAATATACATAGCTCCATGGGGCAGGTTGACGTTGGCAAGAGTAATTACTTCGTATTTGTCAGTTTTCTACTTCCAGAAATGTGTTCTAACCTGGAACCTCTGAAATCAGTGCAGAATTTCAAATTCAGTAGTTTTTTTCTTTTTTTCCTGGTAAAACACTCTTTTTCATACTTAAGGAGTTTCACAGGGTGGAATGCACTTTATTTTCCAAACCATAAAAGTAAAAACCATTGCTCCTTCCTTAGGAAATTTTGCTCCTAGTTCCTTGCTTTTTGTTTTGTTTTGTTTTGTTTTAATAGGTCTGAGCTCTTTAATTGGAGGTTCCTAGGGAAGCTGGCTGTGGCTCTTGCATACCAGGTGGAGTGTGTTTCTATGAAATGACACTGATAGGAGTCTGAATCACCATCTTTTATAGATATGAGCTAGTTCCTTGTTTTGGTGAAACTCCTTCTAGTTCCCTTTTCAGTGGTGTTCCGAAGAATCATCAGCCTTAACAATGGTGTGGAAGTATCAAATCTGACATACAATGCAACCAATTAACAAGAAAACCCTAGAAACAGCAAAACTTACTGGCATGGGTCACAACCTTATATATTTCGTATCTTATTACCATTTGATATACATCGAGATGAGGCAAATAAGCAATTTTAATGGGAGAGAAATGAAACTTCCGCTGTGTTAACTGTTGACCTATAACGTAGCAAGAAATGTTATTCATTTTCTTCCAAACTGCAGTTAATGTATGGTTTCCATTGGCAAATAAAGATCAGCAGATGACTAAAAAAATTCGGGGAAGAAATGTAGTATTAAAATGCTATATGATTGGATTTCTCAAAATGCAGTGTGGTTATCTAAAAAAAAAAGCCCTCCCCTTAATTGAGTACAATCAAGCATTTTCAAATGATAAAAGGTGGTGTGCTGAGTAAATATTTCTAGCGGGTTTCTGTTCTGACACAGAGAGGGTTTGAGTGCTATTTTGACCTATTATTAGCATTCCCTAGCAACATTCATCTCTCAAATGCAGAACTCCTGGAAAGATTTTAACCGAACTTATAGTATTTTTCTGCCCACAAAAAGAAAGCAACACGTTTAACACAGAGGGAACTATGAATTTGTTAGACTAAGTCCTAATAATGTGCCCTGTAATAGCATGATTCATATTCACTTCAAGTCATATATTTATTGCCGAAGGAATTCCACATAAACTGAAACTTTTGCACAGAATCGAGTAGGGGAAGAAACCTGGACCAGGATTCGAGAGACTGGGTTCTCAACTTTGTTCTGGCCCTAACTAGCTCTGTGATTTGCCTTCTCTGGGCTTAGTTGCCTTATATATAAAATGAGGGGAAGATTAGACTCTGCGATATCTTTCTGCCCATCCCCGCCAGCTTTATTGAGGTATAACTGACAAAATTATAAAATATTTAAAGTGTACACCCTGACGATCTGATATACATATACATTGTGAAAGGATTCCCTCTCCCCACTAAGTTAACACCTCCATCACCTGACATATTTACCTTTGTGTGTGTGTGTGTGAACACTTGTTTCTTTTATTACCAGATCTCAATTATACAATATGGTGTTACCGACTATAGTTACCACGTGTAATCTCTTTTTTAAATCCCTAAATTCTACCTCTTCTTTGTTTCCACACTACTACAGGCAATCCACGTCACTTATTCCTTGGTCATGTGATTAACAATCCTTCAGGTTCACAATTGGAGTAAAATGCTACTTCAGAGAAACTTGCCATAGTAACTAAATTTCCATTGAGAAAACAGAACCGTGAAAGGGCAACATTTCCTATGTACTTTTACCCCCCAGATGCCCTTGGACTATGCGGCACTTGCATATATTAGTAATGCAAATCTGGGAGAAGAACAAGACCAAGATGTTATGACCAAGACACTTGATTTGCATTGGAATGCCTCATGTGAACAGTACATCAGAACTCACGAAGTGGCATTTGGTTTGAACTCTTGGAAGGCATGCCAGTCTACAAAGAATCCAAACGGCAAATGTTGGGATGAGAGCAGTCCATTGTTCTTCTCTAAATGCAACTTGATACTGAATCTGAAGAGATTGGAAAAAAATATGAATTTGATCATTTAACTAAAGTCACTTCCTTTCTATGGGCACCAGTGACCTCATCTATAAAATGAGGGCATAAAACTTGGGCATAGACCTTCCAACTCTTAACATTCTGTGTTTCCATTTGGATTTTTCTTTAAAGAACTGGATTTAACACTTGCGTGTTGGAGGGAAAGGAGAAAACTTCTAAGATGAGGAGGAGCTCTGATAGAATTAAGGTTCAGAGATAGACTTCACTGCCTTTCCAGTTTTGTCCAGTGCTAGACCTGCTCCCTGTCCTTTTTCTCTCAGGTTAAAGGACTGATAAAGGTGGTGGATACTGTATGTCACCATGTATCAGTAGGATATTAAACCAGTAAACAAGAAAAATGAGTACGGGTATCCCCTGCTTTTTGAAAGTTCGGTTTATACCACTTTGCTTTCTCAACTTACATTAGTACCAGTTTTTCCTAACCCAAAGAGATCTGAAGAGGATTTTCGCTTTTATGAAAAAAGGCAAAAATAGCATTTAGTGTTTTTTTGCAGCAAGCAGTTATAGAGGCAGTGTGCAGTGCACCCCAAGCAGTGAGAGGGTCATGGCCAATCTCCTTCCCCAGGAACTATACTCAGCATCTCAGCATCAAGGTGCCATAGCTTTCAACTGTGTCTGTGAGCATCTGTGCTTTGTCTCCATTTACTTTGCGCATCCCTTAGCAAGATGTGTCCTAAGGTAATTGCTTCTTTGTTTTATGCCATTTCGGCTCGCACAGAGCTTCACAGAGATGCTCTACTTTCTGATAGTGGGGGAAGACTGTACGGGCTTTTAAACTCCTGGCTCCATCACCATCTTCCCTTTATGGCCTCTGGTCATCTCATTGCCATCTTGCAAAGCTGGTGCAAGGATCACATACACCATCATGTCTCCTAAACACTTTCCATTTGGAGGGCAGGATGCTAGTGATATGAGGGCAAAGTGAATACTGCTAGTCCATTACAGGTTTTATTTATTCAATTTAACCAAAACTTATATAAAACAAAACTTTGTCAAGTACTCTTTTAAAGTTTTATAAGTATTAACTCATTTAATTTTATAACATGGATTATAAATTGAGACCTAAAACTGTCCGCTATTTTACAGAGGAGGAAACTAAGGCATAGAGAGGTTGACTTCATTGTCTAAGGTCAAACAGCTAGTAACAGCAGAGATTAACACCTAAAAAGTCTGGTTCCACAGTCCATGCTTTTAACCTCTATGCGCATGGGATACTGCGTTGTCTGGTGTAATTCTGCACGTGCCTCACTCCAAAGGTGCAGGAGGTGTTGTGAATCAGTGGCAGGCCTCAGCAGTTGGACAGGTCCCATGGCCTCCCTAGTTCTGTCGACCTGATTTACACCTAGATCCCAGGAATGTTACATTTCCCCAATCCTGGGTCTATCATGGGCAAACTTTCCACCCTTCACACACTGTGATTGTGTGTTCTCTGATCTCTGTCCTATAGGTTTTCCCAAGTTCTCCTACTGTATCTACAGAATAGCAAACATTCCCTTAAGCCTGTTGGTTTATTCAACTAGCCAGTAAATTGGATGAAGAAAGACCAGCTGTTGTTTATTGAACGCTTACTACGTGCCATGCACCGAGATAAAGTCTTTGCATGTATTATCTTGTAATCCTCCCATTAAACCTATGAGATGGCTTCTGTTATTCTCATTTTACAGATGAAAAAGACCAATGCTCAGTTACTAACCCAAGGTCACACTTTTAAGTACCTGGTAGAGCCAGAATTTTGACTTGGGTTTAGTTATTACTTTATACTGCTTTCAGCATTTTTCTGGGACTACTCTCCCAATACCACATGTACGTTCTGCAGCCGCTTGTCCTTGTTATTATAGATATGCCAAATTCTACCTCACTGGGTTGTAATTTTAATACAGGTGCACCATTTTCTTATAATAACACAAACCGTTTTTGCATTGTAAGTGAGCATTTGCCTTGCCTCTAACTGGACACCTAGCGTAATGGATCTTCATAAGTGCCACCTTGTCTTAGAGAAGTGCTGGAAAGAGACTCTGAGAGGATTTAACTAGGCCAAGGGGATTAGGGATGTCATATATCATACTCCTGTGGGCTTTCTGAACAGAGAACTTGGGTTTTCTATTAGAATGGACCTGGATAGAAAGAAAATAAGAATGTTGTGAATAAAATATAAGAATTGTTCTTATAGCACATGGAAACACCTCTAGGGCTTCTGATTAGACAACATTCCCACATGTACTTCTTTTTCTGTTTGGAGACTAAATGATTGCTGCTCTCCAATGAATGCAGTTTGGTTTGAAAGCAACGGAGATGATACTAAAGCTATGGATGATGCTAAAATATCCATAACAAGAAGGCTAAATCAACCAAACCAAACTTTAAAACCCGTTCGACTTTATTAATCTTTGTAACTCAAGGGACACTCGCAATCAGAGAGGATCCTATATGCCTCAGGTCTGAATCTAATTGCCAGTTAACAAAAATTCCAGGGTATCCTTAATCAGCCAATTAACTGACCTAACAATTATAATAGGGAAAGAAGGTGGGAGCGGTCGAGACTGAGAATAACAAATCCATCAAGGTGGAGTAAAATTCTTCAGGGGTTAATGGTGGACACCCTTTAAAATAAAGGATTTTCTTCTACCTTGACTCGGTTCCTGTTTTTTTTCCCTTTCTCCCTTCCCTGATGTTTGTAATTGTTGGAACCCCTAACTGGCTGATTAGCTAATTGAGAGAGGGAGGAGGAGAGGCTTAAAGATGTGTAGTGTGTAGTTTAAAAAAATTTTTTTATTCTCTGAAACAATATTTATGTGAAAATATTTCACTGTAGTTAAGGGTGTATTATTACTATTTGAAATTTAGAGCATCATTTTTTTTTTTACTGGAACAGTTACTTCCTCATTTGTGAATCCCGCAACCTTAACATGTAAATTGAGATTGAAATATAACGTGAAAAGTCTGACAATTAAGGAAGCCAGTTATTTTTTACTTGAACATAGCTTCATAAAAATTTTAAACCACAGTAGAAAACCACAGCTCTCCTTATTGAAAGAATATATTATTGGGGCAGAATTATATTTTTATTTGTATGCTGAAGATTATAATACATTGAGGACTGGAAAAAGTGTGCATGTAGATGAAATTTGCTTCTCAAGTATGACTTACCATTTTGTAAATACTCTCAGATGTTAATAATAAGAAAAAGAGTTTAGAAGAAAAAGAACTGTTTTTGTTCCAAGAAATTCAGTTGCAGGGGTTTTTCTTTGTGGATGCAAGCACAAGTTTAAAAAAATATACATTTGGAAACAGTAAATGATGGAAAACTGCCAGAGGAAATTCAGTGTGGATCTGCTAAACCTGGTCAAGCCCCAAGCTCAGAGTTGTAAGCGTCCTCTAAGATATATGAATTAGATGTAATACTAGTACTTTCATCACCTCTCATCTAGACTTTTGTCACCAGGCTTTGGAAATAGAGCATTTTAGATTTGAAGGAACCTTAGAGATCACCTAGTTCTGCCTTCTCATTGAACCAAAGAGGAATCAGAGACCCAGAGAGAAGAAAGGACTTGTCTAAGGTCACAGGAAATTTTCTAGCTGATCTGGGAGCAGGTGTCCAGATTGCCAGTCCTGTGTTCTTTTCTTTCTTCTTATCTTCCCCTTATATAAATGATACCAAAGGCCAGGGGGCAAATGCCAACTGCCATATTCTGTTAGAGACTGTTTTAATGCCAAATCTGTTGCACTTCAAGTCTGATTGCCTTCATTTTTTAATCATTCCTCAATGGCCAACTCAGAAGTCATATGTCTTAGTTTTATTCTTATGAGACTCATCCCTCTTTCACTAATGCATTATTAACGTCTTCTTTCTGTTCTGAAATGTTCTCGGGGGAGTAACTGTGTCCTGAATTTGGAAGTGGAAATGACTGTAGGATCTATTCCTTTTAATCTGATGGCTAGGAAGTTCTGCCCTTTCAGCTCTCCAAGATTCGGCTTAAAAGGATTGGTCAAAATAGTTCTTTTCTAATGCTATTATAAACTCCGCTCAGCCTTACAAGCTATATATGTACCTTGATTTTTGTCTTTTTTTTTTTTTCGGGAGGAGAGGGTGTTTGTTTTTTGTTCTCTCAGCTTTTTGTTCTGTTGTGTTTTCAATCTTCAGGCTTTAAAATTTATTTGTATAAAGGCTTCTCTTATTTTTCTTACTGAGGGCTAGTTTCACTTGAGCTTGTAAATTGCTTGTAAATCAAGATCTGATTAGGAAGTAATATATTCATCTGTAACTCCTGCATAAAAGTTATTCAAGTATTGTGACAAAATAAGTGTTGTTTACTTTATACATTTTCTGCAAATTCTAAAGATTTCGTCTAACTTAAAGGCTCTCATGGAATCTCGGGGATTGTGGCTTGCCCACTGAGAGTATAAAGGCTTGCTAAATTAAGTTGATTTGCCTGTGAAAGAAGTGCTTCCATTATTCATGTCAGAAGCCTGTCACATCAAATTGAGGGAGTGCAGAAAACCCTTTTTTATCAACATTTTGAACCAAGAAAAACCAACCATTGAGGGCCTGAATTTCAATTGGGGAAAAAGTCAGGCTGAAAGCAGGGTTCAAAAAAAAAAGCTGGGTATTTGTCTAATGTTGAAAATCAGTAGAGGAGATAGATTTAACTTTGGCTGAAACTTTTTATATAGACAGACAGAATGAAACTTCTTAAAGCAGCAAGTAGTACATACAATCTTGGTGTCTTTCATGTGTAAACTTGTCAAAAGTAGTTAAGCTAATTCAAATTTAAATCTCCTTGAATTTCTATTCTTGTACTCTTAATTTGTTTATTTTAAAGGATTTAGGAATGCATTTCTTGGGGGTTACTTTTCAAACATTGATGAATGTATTTTGTTTTTCACAGTCCAAGATTATAGGCTCTGATGTGTGATTAGAAGTTATATTAATAAGAGAAGGAAGACAGGCTGGTCAAGGACCAGCCCTCTTGTTTGTATCAGGTATGTGAGCATTCGTCTCTGTGTGGATGTATTGTATGCACACATGCACACACACACACACATACATGACTATAAATGAACAACAGTTCATTAAGGGAATAACACAACTTGGAACAGTAAAGGGAGGACCATTTCCCAACACAAAATATCCTCATGCAGTATTAGTTTAGGAGGATTCTCTTGTATTTGCCAGAATACTGGATTTTGTTAAATTTTAAGTGGTTGAAATAATAATGTAGGAGAAATTATTTGATTTTTTTATGTAATGAAATCCGATGCTCACTTTTTTTGCAGTATTTGATTTCTATTAGCATATGCATTTCAAATGATTGTATGACCCCAGTAAAATCACTGGCAAGAACAAAGTTTCTTAGTTTTGCAGATTTAATTCTTACCAACCATCATTTACCTTGAATATGTTTCTGCCATTATTATCCATGCAATAGTCTTTGAATGGTAATTTTAATCTGATTTAAACAGAACATCTGTTGGGCTACAGAAAAATGTGGACCATCATTTTCTATATTTCTTAGATATATTTTTGCAGACATACCTAATTTCGCACCAAGAACATGGCTCCAAAAATGAAAAATTGGGCAATTAAAAAAATTGGACAATTTAAGCTGTTTGAAGAGATTCCTGCTTTTTCTCCTTTTTTAACAAAATGAAGGCTGAAATCTTGTTAAAGAATAAGACGGAACCTTTTTTCCCTTTTTTTGGTGGGAGTTTCTGCAGCACTTGAATCTTAAACTGAATTTTATGCTTAATTGATATTTGTGTCCTATGGAAATAAGAGTTGGCTTGTGGTGTTTCCAGTACAAAAGTAATTACTTCTCCGATTGACTGCAAATATGTGCAGGTTGTAGATGGGGGAGCAATGAATGAAATAGAGAGGCGATTGTACTGTGGAGGACTGCAGAAGACAAGGATTAATGGCGAGTAGGATTGTATTTTGGTGTTCTTTCACTAACATTACAGTCTGAAAGTGAACGCTGCTAACAAGGAGCCTATGGGGCAGGGGGTTGAAATAGGGGTGGAGGTGGGGCATGTGGGGGGCTAAAAACAGAGAACCATGTCAGAGTAGAAGTTGAATCTCTAACTTCTGTGTATTTACAAAAGTACAAAACAAACAAAATAACAAAAAACAACCTTCTCATTTGACCTGTGCTATTTTTAGATCATGACACCACCAGAGGTCATTGATATTGTGCAAAAGCCTGGTGTCTATTTGCTGGCCGTTTCCAACTATCAGAATATAGATTATTGTCTGGGGAAGCAATCTAAACGGGTGTGCAACAGGAATTGAGGATGGCAGTAGTGAACTCTTCAAGTTTTTAAATTTTTCCTCATGAAATGTTGTTTTCAGACATTTTTCAAATGCTTATAATGTTATTTTGTAATGAATGAAATTTGAATTATGTAGCATCATAAAATGATAGCTTGTTAGAACTGGGAGAATTTTAGAAATTGGATAGAGTTATCAGTCTTACAGATACGAAAACTGGAAGCTCAAGGGGGCAGAGTTGGTATCAGGACCTAGTTCTCATTCCCACACCAGTGAGCTTCTCACTGATTTACACATGACTAACAGGTGCAGTTTTCCTCCACGTAGTGTCACACAATACTGAAATGGACCATATTAAATAAAAGTTAAAGACCTCTGCAACCCCAAAGCCCAGATATAGCTGTTCACAGCTAAGGGTGTTTCTTTTAAGATTCCCTACCCTCAATACAAATATAAGCATTATTATTCTTACCCTGTATTTTTCACATTTTCTTGCTTGTTATCTATATGTGTATATATTTATATATAGTGCTTAATATATATAATATATAATCTGCTCTATGTGATTCTGTAGTCTTTCCAGTGTGCACTACTTTTAATCAATATTGTTATAAAAATTAATACAGAAAAATTATCGAAGTACGTTCACATTGCCAAAAAAAAAAAAAAAAAGCCCTGCAGAATCACATTCGGTGAAATGAAACTCTGTCTACCTTCTCCTGCCTAATAATCCTACTCCGCTAAATTCCCACTATCAAACTGCGTCTAAGCACAGCACGCACACCTTTACCATTTATTATTGATTGGGATCACACTTTATTTTTTTACTCATCAACATCTTGTGAACATTTTTTATGTGACTACAAATAAATCTACCCTCTTTTATGGGTTCCATAAAATTGAATTGTACTGATTTTGATAAAATTGAGTATCTTTTTGTTTCTTGATATTTTGTAGATTTCTTCTGTGAACTCCCTGTGTACTTTTTTCTTTTTTTTGGTTATTTAAAAATTGATATGTAGAAGCTTTCTGCATTGTATGGCTAGTAAGTATTTGTCATAAATGTTGCAAATATTTTCTCCTGTCTGTCATTTTTTCAACTTTGTTTTTGGTGTCTTTTTTTAATTCCTATACAAAAGTTCTTATATAAAAGTTTTTGATTTTTATATAAGCAGAGATGTTAGGTTTTTCATTATTTCCTTGTTATTTCCTTTTTCCTTATTTCCTGACCCTGATGTCAAGCAAAGAAAGGCCTTCTACCCCATGATTAAAAACAAAATACAGGGAGAAAAAGATGGCGGCGAAGTAGAGAGACGTGGAGTGCATCCCTCTCCACAGATGCATTGGGAATGCACGGAAGGAGGCAGTCATTCCCACAGAGAACCAGCTGAACACCAGCAGACGGCCTCGGACACCGGAAAGGGCTGCGGAGAACCTGACATAGCCGGTAGGGAGGCATCTACGAGGGCTCAAAGAGGGTGAAGCGGCGGAGCTGTGGCAGACGGGAGGGAGTGAGAAACATACGGAGGGTCCGCAGCGCAGCTCAGCGTTCCCGGACCGAGACATCGATCCGCGGCTGAACGGAGGGTCCAGGAGCGGGAGCGTGGGAACCGGAGAGCTGGTTCAGGGGGAGAAACATTGTTGCCGGTAGGGTGACGGACCGAGAGGACAGGAGGGAGGAGGTCCGCGGAGAGGAGTGCCGATCCCTGAGAGCTGCCCGGCCATGATGGCGGCTGGAGGCTGCAGGCTCCCGGGCGGCGGGGAGGAGCCGCGCGCATAGCCTCTCCCTCTCTTTCTGCGCCTCTGCAACAGGCAGCGGAGAGACGCCCTGCGGGGCCACATAAGGCGCTCAGGGATAACAAGTACCCTCAGGCGCTCGGGCGGGGCTAGATTAAAACTCCTTGCAACGCCAGCAGCAGGGAGGCTGCCGAGAGAAAAAAAAAAAAAAAAACCAGCATCAAAAAGAAAAAACCCCGAGAGAGGCCCAACTCTAAGACTTTCTGTGTACGCCTGAGCCACCAGCGCTCTATGCAACAGGCACCTCCAAGCCTGACTGAAGCAACAGTGCGCCACTGCTCACTCCCTCCCAGGAGAAGGAGCCACTATTGCACCCTCTCCCTCCCCACACACCGAGGCTTACAGACGAACAATAAAGGAACCTCTGCTGGTCACAGAATAACGCAAAAAAAAAAAAAACCCAAGGCAAGGAAAAGGACACTTACAGCTGAGACGCTAAGGAAACAGAAATAGTAGTATCAATACCTATTGAACTGGTCCATTCGGGGATCAGTTCTGGATTTTTTTTTTTTTTTTTTTTTTTTTCCTTTCTCTTTTTTTTTTTGATTTATTAAATACGATCTTAGCCCTAAGGGATCTACAAGTTTTACAACATAATTTTATAAGGATATTTTTCACTCATTTTTTTTTTTTTTTTTTTTTTTTTTGCCTTTTAAAATACTTCTATATCTAGCTAAGTTTTTGGTAGTACGGACAAAATATCTTTCATACTTTCCTTTCATCCCTTTCTTTTATACACTTCTATTCCTTTCTTTTTCTTTGCATATTTCCAACCACATTACGCTCTTCTGTTCCCCTTTCTTCCAGCCATTTTAAGTGTATTTTATCTTAACATACTTATAAGCAACACTATCGGTCTGCTCAGACTCCTTGCTCTATTCTCCAGATGATGCACTGCCTTGGTATTAATATTAGGCTTTTGTCTTTATCTTAGTTCTTAGTACAGTTGTCTAATTACATTCTGAGAATCTCCATTCTCTCTGGTGGTACTCCAGCTCTTTTCTATATTTGATCCTAGCTTACAAAATCTCCCTGGATTGATGTTTGTATGTGTAGGGTGTTATTTGTTGTTTGTTTGCTTTTGCTTTTGTCTCTGATTCGTTCTGTTTCAGTTGTCAATTTCTGCAGGGTTTCTCTCTGAATATCTGATAGCACACTGGGGTTCTGTCAGGTCTTTCTAGAGCCTTATGTCCTAACGGATTCAATAATTGTGTGTCTTATACATGTATGTGTTTCCTAGACTGAATATTCGTCTAATCCAATACTTGGACATTAGTCTGAGGCTTGGACAGTCTTCTATAAACACCTCTATCACCAGGACAAGCAACCCCAAAAGCTTGGACAACCATGAGGAAACAAAGAAACACCATGCAGGCAAAGGAGCAGGAAAAAAACCCACAAGACCAAATAAATGAGGAGGAAATAGGAAAAATGCCTGAAAAAGAATTTAGAGTAATGATAGTAAAAATGATACAAAATCTCGATAACAAATTAGAGAAAGTACAAGAAACAGTTCATAAGAACTCAGAAAAACAAACAGCAATGGATAACAAAATAACTGAAATTAAAAATACTCTAGATGCTCTAACCAGCAGAATGACTGAGGCAGAAGAACGAATAAGTGAGTTGGAAGATAGAATGGAAGAAATAAACGCCACAGAGCAGGAAAAAGATAAAAAAATAAAAAGACTAGAAGACAGCCTCAGAGACCTCAGTGATAACCTTAAACGTACCAACATTCGAATTATAGGCATCCCAGAAGAAGAAGAAAACAAGAAAGGGTCTGTGAAAATATTTGAAGAGGTTCTAGTGGAAAACTTCCCCAACATGGGAAAGGAAATAATGAACCAAGTCCAAGAAGCACAGAGAGTCCCATACAGAATAAACCCAAGGAGAAATACACCAAGACACATATTAATCAAACTAACGACAATTCAACACAAAGAAAAAATATTAAAAGCAGCAAGAGAAAAGCAACAAACAACATATAAGGGAAAACCCATCAGGATAACAGCTGACCTTTCTACAGAAACTCTGCAGGCCAGAAGGGAATGGCAGGATATACTGAAAGTCCTGAAAGAGAGAAACCTACAGCCAAGAATACTTTACCCAGCAAGAATCTCATTCAGATTTGAGGGAGAAATCAAAAGCTTTCCAGACAAGCAAAAGTTAAGAGAATTCAGCACCACCAAACCAGCCTTACAACAAGTGCTAAAGGAACTTCTCTAAGTAGGAAACACAAGAAAAGGAAAACACCTACAAATACAAACCCAAAACAATTAAGAAAATGGTAATTGGAACACACATGTCAATAATCACTTTAAATGTCAATGGATTAAATGCTCCAACCAAAAGACACAGACTGGCTGAATGGATACAAAAACAAGACCCTTCTATATGCTGCCTACAAGAAACCCACTTCAGACCAAGGGATACATATAGACTGAAAGTGAAGGGATGGAAAAAGATATTCCATGCAAATGGAAGTCAAAAGAAAGCTGGAGTAGCAATACTCATATCAGACAAATTAGACTTGAAAGTAAAGACTATTAAAAGAGACAAGGAAGGGCACTACATAATGATCAAGGGATCCATCCAAGAAGAACATATCACAATGGTAAATATCTATGCCCCCAATATAGGAGCACCTCAATACATAAGGCAAATGCTAACAGCTATAAAAGGGGACATCGACAGGAACACAATTATAGTGGGAGACTTGAACACCCCACTTACATCAATGGACAGATCATCCAAACAGAAAATCAATAAAGACACACAAGCTTTAAATGACACATTAGACCATCTCGACTTAATTGATATTTATAGGACATTCCATCCAAAAACGACAGACTACACTTTCTTCTCAAGTGCACACGGAACATTTTCCAGGATAGATCACATCCTGGGTCACAAATCAAACCTCAGCAAATTCAAGAAAATTGAAATCCTATCAAGCATCTTCTCAGACCACAATGCCATGAGACTAGATATCAATTACAGGAAAAAAACTGCAAAAAATACAAACACATGGAGGCTAAACAATTCACTATTAAACAACCAAGGAATCACTACAGAAATCAAAGAGGAAATCAAAAAGTATCTAGAAACAAATGACAACGAAAACACAACAACCCAAAACCTATGGGACGCAGCAAAAGCAGTTCTAAGAGGGAAGTTTATAGCAATACAGTCCTACCTTAAGAAACAAGAAAATGATCGAATAAACAACCTAACCTTACACCTCAAACAACTAGAGAAAGAAGAACAAAGAAACCCCAAAATGAGCAGAAGGAAAGAAATCATAAAGATCAGAGCAGAAATAAATGAAAAAGAAAGGAAAGAAACCATAAGAAAAATCAATAAAACTAAAAGCTGGTTCTTTGAGAAGATTAACAAAATTGATAAACCATTAGCCAGACTCATCAAGAAAAAAAGGGAGAAGATGCAAATCAACAGAATTAGAAATGAAAAAGGAGAAGTCACAACGGACACCTCAGAAATACAAAACATCATGAGAGACTACTACAAGCAACTATATGCCAATCAATTGGATAACCTGGAAGAAATGGATACATTCTTAGAAAAATACAATCTTCCAAGACTGAACCAGGAAGAAATAGAAACCATGAACAGACCAATCACAAGTACAGAAATTGAGGCAGTGATTAAAAATCTCCCAACACACAAAAGCCCAGGACCAGATGGATTCACAGGCGAATTCTATCAAACATTTCGAGAAGAGTTAACACCTATCCTTCTCAAACTCTTCCAAAATATTGCAGAAGGCGGAGCACTCCCAAACTCATTCTATGAGGCTACCATCACCCTGATACCAAAACCAGGCAAAGATGTCACAAAAAAAGAAAACTACAGACCAATATCACTGATGAATATAGATGCAAAAATCCTCAACAAAATACTAGCTAACAGACTGCAACAGCACATTAAAAAAATCATACACCACGATCAAGTGGGGTTTATCCCTGGGATGCAAGGATTCTTCAATATACGCAAATCAATCAACGTGATACATCATATCAACAAATTGAAGGATAAAAACCATATGATCATTTCAATAGATGCAGAAAAAGCTTTTGACAAAGTTCAACATCCATTTATGATAAAAGCTCTCCAGAAAATGGGCATAGAAGGAAATTACCTCAACATCATAAAAGCCATATATGACAAACCAAAAGCCAACATTGTTCTCAATGGAGAAAAACTGGAAGAATTCCCTCTAAGAACAGGAACAAGACAAGGGTGTCCACTCTCACCACTGTTATTCAACATAGTTTTGGAAGTGTTAGCCACAGCAATCAGAGAAGAAAAAGAAATTAAAGGAATCCAAATTGGAAAAGAAGAAGTAAAATTATCACTCTTTGCAGATGACATGATACTATATATAGAAAACCCTAAAGACTCTACCAGAAAACTGCTAGCACTCATTGATGAGTTTAGTAAAGTAGCAGGATACAAAATTAATGCACAGAAATCTCTTGCATTCCTATACACGAACAACGGAAGAGCAGAAAGAGAAATTAAGGAAACTCTCCCATTCACCATTGCAACCAAAAGAATAAAATACCTAGGAATAAACCTGCCTAAGGAGGCAAAAGATCTGTATGCAGAAAACTTTAAGACATTGATGAAAGAAATCAAAGAAGACACAAACAGATGGAAGGATATACCATGTTCCTGGATTGGAAGAATCAACATAGTGAAAATGACTGTACTACCCAAAGCAATTTACAGATTCAATGCAATCCCGATCAGATTACCAATGGCATTTTTCACAGAACTAGAGCAAGAAATCTTACGATTTGTATGGAAATGCAAAAGACCCCGAATAGCCAAAGCAATCTTGAGAAGGAAAAATGGAGTTGGTGGAATCAGGCTTCCTGACTTCAAACTATACTACAAGGCCATAATGATCAAGACAGTATGGTACTGGCACAAAAATAGAAAGGAAGATCAATGGAACAGAATAGAGAACTCAGAAGTAAGCCCAAACACATATGGGCACCTTATCTTTGACAAAGGAGGCACGAGTATACAATGGAAAAAAGACAGCCTCTTCAATAAGTGGTGCTGGGAAAATTGGACAGCAACATGTAAAAGAATGAAATTAGAACACTTCCTAACACCATACACAAAAATAAACTCCAAATGGATTAAAGACCTACATGTAAGGCCAGACACTATCAAACTCCTAGAGGAAAACATAGGCAGAACACTCTTTGACATACATCAAAGCAACATCCTTTTTGACCCACCTCCTAGAATCATGGAAATAAAATCAAGAATAAACGAATGGGACCTCATGAAACTTAAAAGCTTTTGCACAGCAAAAGAAACCATAAACAAGACTAAAAGGCAACCCTCAGAATGGGAAAAAATAATTGCCTATGAAACAACGGACAAAGGATTAACCTCCAAAATATACAAGCAGCTCATGCAGCTTCATACCAAAAAAGCAAATAACCCAATCCACAAATGGGCAGAAGACCTAAATAGACATTTCTCCAAAGAAGACATACAGATGGCCAACAAACACATGAAAAGATGCTCAACATCACTCATCATCAGAGAAATGCAAGTCAAAGCCACAATGAGGTATCACCTCACACCAATCAGAATGGCCATCATCACAAAGTCTGGAAACAACAAATGTTGGAGAGGGTGTGGAGAAAAGGGAACTCTCCTGCACTGTTGGTGGGACTGTAAGTTGGTACAGCCACTATGGAAAACAATTTGGAGGTTCCTTAAAAAACTACAAATAGAACTACCATATGATCCAGTCATCCCACTCCTGGGCATATACCCAAAGAAAACCATAATCCCAAAAGAAACTTGTACCATCATGTTTATTGCAGCACTCTTTACAATAGCCAGGACATGGAAGCAACCTAAATGCCCATCAACAAATGAATGGATACAGAAGATGTGGCATATATATACAATGGAATATTACTCAGCTATAAAAAGGGATGAGATGGAGCTATATGTAATGAGGTGGATAGAACTACAATCTGTCATACAGAGTGAAGTAAGTCAGAAAGAGAAAGACAAATATTGTATGCTAACTCACATATACGGAATATAAAAATGGTACTGATGAACTCAGTGACAAGAACAGGGAAGCAGATACAGAGAATGGACTGGAGAACTCGAGGTATGGGAGGGGGCGGGGGGTGAAGGGGAAACTGAGAAGAAGCGGGAGAGTAGTACAGACATATATATACTACCACCTGTAAAATAGTCAGTGGGAAGTTGTTGTATAACAAAGGGAGTCCAACTCGAGGATGGAAGATGCCTTAGAGGACTGGGGCAGGGAGGGTGGGGGGGAATCGAGGTGGGGGCGTCAAGGAAGGGAGGGAATATGGGGATATGTGTATAAAAACAGTTGATTGAACCTGGTGTACCCCCAAAAAAAAATAAAATAAAATAATAAAAAAAAAAAAAAAAAAAAAAAAAAAGTGTAGAAGAAAAAAAAAAAAAAAAAAAAAAAAAAAAAACAAAATACAAAACCCCTCACATACATATATATATTTTTATATATATATATTTTTATATGTATAATATATAGATATACGTGTGTCTATATATGTATATCAATATATATACCTAATATATATGTATGGTATCTATATACGTATCAATATATATTTTTTGGCTGTGCCGCACAGCTTGTGGGATCTTAGTTCTGCAACCAGGGATTGAACCTGGGGCCCTGGCAGTGAGAGCACCAAGTCCTAACCACTGGACTGCCAGGCAGTTCCCTTCTGTGTATTTTTTCTGATACTTGTATGATTTTAATTTTTTACACACTTAAATAGGCAAGGCATATAGTGACTAGTGGTAGATCTCAAATGTTCTCCTGCACACACACAGGTGTGCTCGTGGAGACACACACACACACACACACACACACACACACACACACACACACCTTTGGTAACTGTGGAGGTGTTGGATATGTTCATTAGTTTCATTGTGATAATCATTTCACGATGTATGCATATAGCAAAATGTCATATTGTATATCTTAAATATATATAATTTTTATTTCTCAAAAATAAATTTAAAAAATAGCATAGGCATTGAAGTAGGAAAGTCTATGTTTGAGTTATTGCTCAACTAATTTCTAGCCGTAGTGACTTTGGGCAAGTCACTTTTCCTCTCAGTGCCTTGATTTCCCCATCTGTAAAATAGGCATAGAGTCATTCCAAGGATTAAAAAAATTAAGGTTAATGATTATAAAGAATCTAGCCCAATGCTTGGCACACAGTAAGTACACAATAAATTATAACTATTATTCTTATTTAAATCTCTGCTAAATCTATAATTTGCTTTGTCTATAATTTGGAAAAAAAATAGAATTCTGAGTGGAATTACATTATTTATACATGTTCTCTGGAGACTAATATCTTTACCAAATTGAGTCTCCTATGCAGGATTTAGGTCTTTTTTCATGTCCTTCATTGGAATTTTCTTAGTGTGAGTCTTAACACTTTTCTTGTTATCTCTTGTTTATTCCTGGCTATTTCATACCTTTTATTGTTATTAAGAATGAGAGTAATTTTTATTGTTATGGTGAATGAGATTTCTTCATTACATTTGCTAATAGGTTATTGCTTGTATAAAGGAAAGTGATGGATTGGTTTTATGCATAGTTTGTAAGGGGCCACCTCACTGAACCCTTTATTAATTCTAATAGTTTATTTTCTTAGAGACTGTTGTATCATCTGTTCTCTTTTTAACATTTATTATTCATTTCTTTTTGTTATCTCATTTCACCAGACAGAAGGTTGAGAACAATACAGAGACAGTGACATCCTTGTCTTGATTGTGATTTTAATGTTTATAGGGCACTGACCTCTATCATGATATTGCACTGGCTTCTGATATTGGCTTTTGTATTGATAAAGATTTTTTCTATTCTTAGATTTCCCAGGTTTCACAATCAGGAATGACTGTTGAAGTTTATCAAATGCCTTTTTGGCATCTAATGGGATGACCTTTTTATTATTTTTTTAAAATCTCATCTAACCAGTTAATGTAATGAACTTTTGCAACACTGGATTTGATTTGCTAATAATTAGGATATCTGCTTCTAAATTCATAAGTGAGACTGAATTTGAATTATCTTCATCAGGTTTTCTTTTTAATGTATGTATGTATGTATTTATTGGCTGCATTGGGTCATTGTTGCTGCGCACGGCCCTTCTGTAGTTGCAGAGAGTGGGGGGCCACTCCTCGCTGCAGTGCACGGGCTTCTCACTGAGGCGGCCCCTCTTGCTGCAGAGCATGGGCTCTAGGCATGCGGGCTTCAGTAGTTGTGACATGTGGGCTCAATAGTTGTGGCTCGCGGGCTCTAGAGCACAGGCTCAGCAGCCCATGCCGCATGGGCTTAGCTGCTCTGCGGCATGTGGGATCCTCCCGGACCAGGGATTGAACGCGCGTCCCCTGCATTGGCAGGTGGACTCCCAGCCACTGCACCACCAGGGAAGCCCTTCATCAGGTTTTGGTACAAGTGTTACAAAAGTCTTCCAAAATTTATCTAAGTTTCTTTTTTCCTATAGTCTGGAATAATTTAACGCAATAATTACTCATTTCCTGAACATTTGAGAGTTTGCAAGCTTTAAAGAAATTTTTTTTGGTGATAGATCTTTGATAAACTTTTTGAATTCTTCTATGACTACTGTTTTATTTATATTGTTTGTTGCTTTTTGAGTCACTTTTTCAAATTTATAGTTTCCCAGAAAATGGTTCATTTTATCTAATTTTCAATGGCATAAAATTGTGCATGCTATTTTCTTATAACTTGAAAAGTCTCTTCTGCATCCACTTTATCATTACTTGTATTGTAAGGTTTAGTTCTGTTTGTTTCTTGGCCAGTTTTGCAAGGTTTTTATATAGTCGCTTTTTTTTTAGGAAGCCATTGGTTGTACTAATCATATCTACTTAATATCTAATTAGTGTATTAATTTCTCTTTCATTTAAATTGATTTCTTTATCATTCTTTTGGCTTTCCACTCTGTTTTTCTAGTTCATTTTTAGTTGAATGTATTGCTTATGTATTTTCAGTCTTTCTTCTTTAATAATAAAATAGTTTGGGACTTCCCCTGTCGTCCAGTGGTTGAGGATCCATCCTGCAATGCAGGGGATGCTGGTTCGATCCCTGGTCGGGAAACTAAGATCCCACATGCCTCGAGGCCAGTAAGCCCGCATGCCACAACTACTGAGCCCACACACCACAACTAGAGAGCCCACTCGCTCTGGAGTCCACGCATAGCAACGAAGAGCCCTCCTGCTGTAAGGAAAGATCCTGCATGCTGCAACTAAGACCTGATGCTGCCAAAAAATAAATAAAATAAATAAATGTTAAAAAAACATTGTTTAAGGCTATGGGGTTTCCTCTTGAGTATGATTCTTTAAAATGCTGCTATTCAGCATGCGGGATTTTAGTTCCCCAGCCAGGGATTGAAGCCATGCCCCCTGCAGTGGAAGCATGGAGCCCTAACCACTGGACCGCCAGGGAATTCCCTTGAGTATGATGTCCATTGCATCTTACAGGTTTTGATCATTTTCTGTATCCTTCAAATTGTCTGTAATACAATTTAGATTTCCTCTGGATGGTTAAAAATTCACACCTACTTTTTAAAAAATATATTTATTTATTTTGGCTGCACTGGGTCTTAGTTGTGGGACATGGGATCTTCATTGCAGCACATTTAGTTGTGGCATGCAGGATCTTTTAGCTGTGGCGTACAAACTCTTAGTTGTGGCATGCAAACTCTTAGTTTCGGCATGCAAACTGTTAGTCGCGGTGTGGGGGATCTAGTTCCTCCACCAGGGATTAAATCCCAGCCCCCTGCATTGGGAGCACGGAGTCTTACCCACTGGACCACCAGGGAAGTCCCTCACACCTACTTTTTAATTATTAATTTCTTGTGTTATTTAAAAATTGTGATCGGCAGTGTAGCATTTAAGATTTTAAAAGTTTTTAGCTTTTCTTTGAGCCCAGTTTTCAGAGGTATTCCCAGGACATTTAAGAAAACGTATTCAGGATATACAGTTCTTTCTATATTGATTAAAAAACAAGCTTGTCATTATTTAAACCCTTATTTCTTACATATTTCCTTGATCTTATAAAATTCTGAGAGAGGTGTGTTAGAATTTCCTGTACAGTTATAGCTTTATGAATTACCTAAGTATTTCTAAGTTTTTTTTTAAAGAATAAATTGTGCTGCTATGTAGTTCCATAAAGGTTAATGATAGCGTTGTCTTCTTTGTAATTTTACCCTCAATTATTATGAAATATCCCTTTGTGTCTAATTTAATGATTTTGGCTTTATAGTCAACTTTGAGATTAATATGGCCTTCTTTTCATTTTATTTGAATTTGTCTGGTATGTCATTGCCCATATTTTTATGACTAACCTTTTTATATCCAGTTATTCTGGGTATTCCTTTGGTGAACAGTTAATAGCTAGATTTAAAGAATTTTTTTACTTTGCCTGAGAGTTTTTGTTTTTTAATAAGGAAAGTCAGCCTATTTGCATTTATTGTAATAGCTTATTTGCTCCCTCTTCCTTCTACCTTTTAAAAAATATTTTCTATTTTGTTGTTTCCTTGATTGTTTTCCCTCAATTTTGCTGGGACAAACAAATTTCATATTGTTTAGTGTTTTTATTCTTTAAGGTGATTAAAAAATTCTACTTCAAATTTATATTCTATTGTTTTCCTTTAAATGATTAACAAATGTATTTGAACCTGTATTTCTCCATCAATTTCAAAAATTCAACAGTAATTTTGTCTCTCGTTTCCACATCAACCTGACGAAATGAGAAATTTATTATACTTCTACTTTGTCTCCTGTTCCCTTTCGCTGGTATTGGATTAATCTGGAAAATTAGCTCTGGATTAGTATGGTACTTTCCTCTTACATTATAACTCTTCTATTTCAAGAAATATTAATTTTCAGAGGCATTAAACTTCCTGACCACATGAGTAAGAGTGATTTGTGTTTATGGGAATTCCCTGGTGGTCCAGTGGCTAGGACTGGGCCTAGGTGGTTTGATCCCTGGTCAGAGAACTAAGATGCCGCAAGCCACACAGCACAGCCAAAAAAAAAAAAAAAAAAAAAAAGCGTGATTTTGTGTTTAAAGTTTACTAGTTTAATTGCTTATCATCTTTACTTTATATTCTCCTATTTTGAATTACTCGGATTTCATATCAATATAGTTAGAATACATCAATGAGTAAATTTTTGACCCGTTGCTGGACATTTGGGTAAGAATTTTGCCGTGTTTGCTTCACCTGTTTTTGAAATAT
Organism: Hippopotamus amphibius kiboko; assembly: GCF_030028045.1. Classification (NCBI taxonomy): domain Eukaryota; kingdom Metazoa; phylum Chordata; class Mammalia; order Artiodactyla; family Hippopotamidae; genus Hippopotamus; species Hippopotamus amphibius. The sequence continues at coordinate 14,046,943 of NC_080203.1, read as the reverse complement.
TTAAAAATAAATTACAGACATCAAATGATATTTTACCTGTACATAATTTCTATATGTGTTTCTAACAAAAAGAACTTTTTTTCTGTATAACCACAATACCATTGTTGTTTTGCTATTATGAATAATGCTTCTGTGAATATTTGTGTTCAAGTTTTTATGTGAACATATATTTCGGTTCTCTTGGGTATATATCTAGGAATAGAATCCTGGGTCATAGGGTACCTCTGTGTTTAACCCTTTCAAGAACTACCAGACTATTTTCCAAAGTTGCTGCATCATTTTACATTTCCACCACCAATGTATGTGTTTCCATTTCTCCACATCATCTACAACACTTGTAATTGTCGTCTTTTTGATTATAGCCATTCTAGGGAGTGTGAAGTGGTATCTCATTGTGACTTTGATTTCCATTTCCCTGATGGCTAATGGTGTTGAGTATCTTTTCATGTGCCTATTGTTCATTCTTGTAACTTCTATGGAGAAATGTTTTTTCAGATTCATTGTCCATTTAAAAAATTGGATTCTTTGTCTTTTTATTACTGAGTTGTAAAAGTTCTTTAATACTCCCTTGTCAGATACATGACTTGCAAATATCATTTCCCATACTGTGGGTTTTATTTTCATTTTATTGATCATGTACTTTGAAGCACAATATAGTTTAATTTTTATAAGGTTCAGTTTATCTGTTTTTTCTTTTCTCACTTATAATATTAATGTCCATTCTAAGGAATCATTGCCCAATTCAAGGTCGTGAAGATTTATATATATTTTTTCTTCTAAAAATGTTATAGTTTTTGCTTTTACATTTAGATTTTTGATCCATTTTGAGTTAATTTTTGTATATGGTGTTAGGTAGAGATTCAACTTCATTCTTTTGCCTGTGGATATCTAGTTGTCACAGCAACATTTGTTGAAGGATATTCTTTTTACATTGTAGTCTTGCCACCCTTGTCAAAAATCAATTGACTATAGATGTAAGGGTTTATTTCTAGACTGTCAGTTCTACTCCATTGATCCATATACCTATACTGTGTCAGTACCACACATATTAACTACTCTAGCTTTCTAAAACTGAGAAGTATGAGTCCTCTATCTTTGTTCTTTTTCAATATTGTTGTTATCCTGAGTTCTTGGTGTTTCCATGTGAATTTTAGGATCAGCTTTAGAGTTTCTGCAAAAAAGCAGGTGGGATTTTGATGAGGATTGTGTTGAATCTGTAGATCAATGACGGGAAGTATTGACATGTTAATAATACTAAATCTTCCAATCCATGAACATGGAATGTCTTTTTATTTACTTAGGTCTCCTTTATTTTTTATTTTATTTTCGAAAGTTTTATTTGTTTATTTTTTTCTTCCAGTTTTATTGAGATATAATTGACATACGGCATTGTAAAAGTTTGAGGTATACAGCATAATGATTTGACTTACATACATCATGAAATTATTACAACAATAAGTTTAGTGAACATGTATCATCTCATATAGACACAAAATTAAAGAAATAGGAAAAATATTTTTTTTCTTGTGATGAGAACTCAGGTGTTACACTCTAACAACATCTATATCTTATATACAGAAGTGGTCATTACCTTGATCATGTTGTACACTATATCCCTAGTTCTTATTTACCTTATAAGTGGAAGTTTGTACCTTTTGACTGCCTTGATCCAATTCCCCTTTCCCTCATCTCCCCCCCACTTCTAGTAACCACAAATTTAATCACTTCTTCTATGAGTTTGTTTGGTTTTGCGTATAATTACGTATGACACTATGTTAGCTCCTGGTGCACAACATAGTACTTTGACATTTCTATAGATTTCAAAATGATCACAATGATAAGTCTACCTACCATCTATCACCATACAGAGATATTACATAGTTATTGACTATATTCCCCACATGGTACATTTCATACTTGTGATGCATTAATTTTGCAACTGGAAGTTTACACCTCTTAATCTCCCTCACCTATTTATTCCCCCCCCAGCCCCCTCCCTTCTGGCAACCACCTATTTGTTCTCGGTTTCTGTTTTGTTGTGTTTGTTCATTTGTTTTGTTTTTTAGATTCCACATAGAAGTGAAACCATACAGTATTTGTCTTTCTCTGTATGACTTATTTCTTAGCATAATATCCTCTGGGTCCATCCATGTTGTCACGAATGGCAAGATTTCATTATTTTTTATGGCTGAATAATATTCCATTGTATATACAAGTACAATATGTGTACCACTTCATCTTTATTCGTTCATCTATCAATGGGCACTTAGGTTGCTTACATATTTTTGCTATTATACATAATGATGCAAAGAACATAGGGGTGTATATATCTTTTCTAATTAGTATTTTCATTTTCTTTGGATAAATATCCAGGAGTGGAATTGCTGGGTTGCATGGTAGTTTTATTTTTAATTTTTTGAGGAATCTCCATACTGTTTTCCTTAGTGGCTGCTCCAATTTACATTCCCACCAACAGTGTACAATGGTTCCCCTTTCTCCACATCCTTGCCAATACTTATTTGTTGTCTCTTTGATAATAGCCATTCTGCAGGTGTGAGGTGATATCTCATTGTGGTTTCAATTTGCAATTCCCTGATGATTAGTGATGTTGAGCATCTTTGCATTTGTCTGTTGGCCATTTGTTTGTCTTTTTTGGAAAAATGTCTATTGAGGTCCTCTGCCCATTTTTTAATTGGGTTGTTTGTTTGGATGTTGAGTTGTATGAGTTCTTTGTATATTTTGGATATTGACCCCTTATGGAATATACTGTTTGCAAATAACTTCTCCCATTCAGTAATGGTAAGAGCCTTTCTGTTTGTTGATAATTTCCTTTGCTGTGTAAAAGCCTTTTCTTTTGATGTAGTTGCATTTGTTTATTTTTGCTTTTGTTTCCCTGAGGAGATATATCCAAAAACAAATTACTAAGACCAATGTCCAAGAGCATACTGCATGTGTTTTCATGTCTTATATTTAAGTCTTTAATCCATTTTGAATTTATTTTTGTTCATGTTGTGAGAAAGAAGTCCAGTTTGATTCTTTTACATGTACCTGTCCAGTTTTCCCAACACCATTTATTGAAGAGAGTTTCTTTTCTCCATTGTATATTCTTGCCTTTTTTGTCATACATTTATTACCCATATAAATTTGGTTCATTTCTGGGCTCTCTGTTTCCCAAAGTTGCTGCATCATTTCCACCACCAGTGTTTGAGTGTTTCCATTTCTCCACATCATCTACAACATTTGCAGTTGTTGTCTTGATCTATGTGTCTGTTTCTGTGCCAGTACCATACTGTTTGGATTACTGTAGGTTTGTAGTATAGTTTGAAATCAGGGTGTGTGATACCTCCAGCTTTGTTCTTCTTTATCAAGATTGTTTTCACCTGGTGTACCCCCCCAAAAAAAAAAAAATAAAATAATAATAAAAAAAAAAAAAAAAAAAAAGATTGTTTTCGCCGTTTGGGGTCTTTTGTGTTTTTATACACTTTAGGATTATTCATTCTACTTCTGCAAAAAATGGCACTGGTATATATATTTTAATATTATTTATTTATTTATTTGGCTGCACTGTGTCTTCGTTGCAGCATGTGCAATCTAGTTGCTTGACCAGAGATCGAACCCAGGCCCCCTGCATTAGGAGCATGGAGTCTTAACCACTAGATCCCCAGGGAAGTCCCTGCTATTGATATTCTGATAGGGATTGCATTGAACCTGTAATTGCCTTAGGTAGTGTGGTCATTTAATAATATTAATTCTTCCTATCCATGAGCATGGTATATCTTTCCATCTGTTTGTATCATTTTCGATTTCTTTCATCAGTGTCTTATAGTTTTTCTATTACATGTCTTGTCACTCCTTCATTAAATTTACTCCTAAGTGTTTTATTCTTTTTGATGTGATTGTAAATGAGATTGTTTTCTTAATTTCTCTTTCTGATAGTTTGTTGTTAGTGTATAGAAACATGATAGATTTCTATATATTAATTTTATATCTTGCAACTTTACTGAATTCACTGATGTGTTCTACTAGGTTTTTAGTGGCCTATTTAGTATTTTCTGTGTATAGTATCATGTTATCTGTAAACAGTGAAAGTTTTACTTCTTCCTTTCCAATTTGTACTCTTTTATTTCTTTTTCTTGTCTGATTGCTGTGGCTAGGACTTCCAAAACTGTGTTGAATTAAAGTGGTGAAAGTAGGCATCCTTGTCTTGTTCCTGATTTTAGAGGAATGCTTTCAAGTTTTCACCACTGAGTATGATATTAGTTGTGGGCTTGTAATATATGGCCTTTATTATGTTGAGATGTGTTCCCTCTATACCCAGTTTGTGGAGAGTTTTTATCTTAAATGGATGTTGAATTTTGCCAAAAGCTTTTTCTGCATCTATTGAGATGATCATTTTTATTCTTTAATTTGTTAATGTGATGTGTCACTGTGATTGATTTGCTGATATTGAACCATCCTTGCATCTCTGGGATAATCCCACTTGATCACGGTGTATGATCCTTTTAATGTATTGTTGAATTTGGTTTGCTAATATTTTGTTAAGGATTTTGCATCTATGCTCATCAGTGATATTGGCCCATAATTTTCTTTTTTGTGATGTCTTTGTCTAGTTTTGGTATCAGGGTAGTGCTGGCCTTGTAGAATGAGTTTGGAAGCATTCCTTCCTTTGCAATTTTTTTGAAATAGTTTGAGGATAGATGTTATCTCTTCTCTAAATGTTCAGTGGAATTCACCTGTGAAGCCATCTGGTCCTCGACTGTTGTTTATTGGAAGTTTTTTTTTAATTACTGCTTCAATTTCATTACTTGTAATTGATCTGCTCATATTTTCTATTTCTTCTTGGTTCAGTCTTGGGAGATCATACATTTTTAGGAATTTATGCATTTTTTCTAGGTTGTCCATTTTATCCATATATAATTGTTTGTAGTTATCTCTTAAGATCCTTTGTATTTCTGTGGTGTCAGTTGTAACTTTTTTTTATTTCTGATTTTATTGATTTGGGCTCTCTTTTTTTCCTTGAGGAGTATGGCTAAAGATTTGTCAATTTTGTTTATCATTTCAAAGAACCAGCTCTTAGTCTCATTGATCTTTTGTTTTGTTTATTTTAGTCTCTATGTCATTTATTTCTGCTCTGACTTTATGATTTCTTGTTTTCTACTAACTTTGGATTTTGTTTGTTCTTTCTCTTGTTCCTTTAGATGTAAGGTTAGGTTGTTTATTTCAGATTTTTCTTTTTTCCTGAGATAAGCTTGTATTGCTATAAAATTCCCTCTTACAACTGCGTTTGCTGCTTCCTAACTATTTTGGATTGTTGTGTTTTCATTTTCATTTGTCTCCAAGTATTTTTTAATTTCTTCTTTCATCTCTTAAGTGATCTGTTTGTTGTTTAGTAGCATATTGTTTAGCCTCCACATATTTGTGTTTTTATAGTTAATTTCTAGTCTCATAGCATTGTGGTTGGAAACAATACTTGATATAATTTCGATCTTCTTAAATTTCCTGAGACTTGTTTTGTGCCCCAGTATGTGATCTATCCTGGAGGATGTTCCATGTGTACTTGAAAAGAATGTGTATTCTGCTGGTTTTGGATAGAATGCTCTATATGAATCTATTAACTCCATCTGGTCTAATGTGTTGTTTAAGGCCAGTGTTTCCTTATTGATTTTCTTTCTGAATAGTCTGTTCATTGATGTAAGTGGGGTGTTAAAGTCCACTACTATTATTGTGTTACTATCAACAGAATAAAGTCTGTTCATATTTGCTTTATGTATTTAGGTGCTCCTATATTGGTTGCATATATATTTACAATTGTTATATCTTCTTCTTGGATTGATCCCTTGATCATTATATAGTGTCTTTTTTTGTCTCTTGTTACAGACTTTGTTAAAGTATTTTGTCTGTTATAAGTGTTGCTACCCTGGCTTTCTTTTTGTTTCCATTTGCATGGAATATCTTTTTTCCATCCTCTCACTTTCAGTCTGTGTGTATCTTTAGATCTGAAGTGAGTCTCTTGTAGGCAGCTTATATATGGGTCTCATTTTTCTATCCATTCAATCACTCTATATCTTGATTGGACCATTTAGTCCATTACATTTAAAGTAATTATTGATAGGTATGTATTTATTGTCATTTTGTTAATCTTTTTTTTTTAGTTCTTTTTTTGTTCCTCTCTTCTTCTTTTGTTCTCTTCCTTTGTGATTTGTTGACTATCTTTAGTGTTATGCTTGGATTCCTTTCTTTTGTGTGTGTGTGTGTGTGTGTGTGTGTGTGTGTGTGTATGTATCTATTATAGATTTTTGGTTTGTAGTTACCATGATGTGTGTGTGTGTGTATATATATATATACTCATTATATATAATGATTATTTTAAGCTACTGATCTAAGTTTGAAAGTGTTTTAATAACCCTACATTTTTATGCCCCTCCCCATGTTTACTGTTTTTGACATCATATTTTACATCTTTTTGTTTTATTTTATTTATTTATTTTTTTAATAAATTTATTGATTGATTGATTTTATTGGCTGTGTTGGGTCTTTGTTGCTGTGCGTGGGCTTTCTTTTTAGTTGCGGTGAGTGGGGGCTACTGTTCGTTGTGGTACACGGGCTTCTCATTGCTGTGGCTTCTCTTGTTGTGGAGCATGGGCTCTAGGCACATGGGCTTCAGTAGTTGCAGCACATGTGCTCTAGAGTGCAGGCTCAATAGTTGTGGCACACGGGCTTAGTTGCTCCGCGGCATGTGGGATCTTCCTGGAGCAGGGATTGAACCTGTGTCCCCTGCATTGGCAGGCGGATTCTTAACCACTGTGCCACCTAGGAAGCCCCATCTTTTTGTTTTATATATCCCTTAACTACTTATTGTGGATATAGATGATTTTGCTACTTTTGTCTTTTGACCTTATACTGCTTTATAAATGGTGGATCTACTACTTTTACTGTATATTTGCTTTTATCATTGAGATTTTTCCTTTTGTGATTTTCATACTTCTAGTTGAGGCCTTTTCTTTTCCATATAGGGAAGTCCCTGTAACATTTCTTTTAAAGATGGTTTGGTGGTGCTGAACTCTTTCACCTTTTGCCTGTTTGTAAAACTTTCTTTCTTTCTTTTCTTTTTTCATCTTTTCTTTTCTTTTCTTTTTTTTGGGGAGCATGACTCATGGCTTGTGGGATCTTAGTTCCCTGTCCAGGGATTGAATCCAGGCCCTCAGCAGTGAAAGCACAGAGTCCTAACCACTGGACCACCAGGGAATCCCTTCTTGTCTGTGAAACATTTCATTCATCTTTCAAATCTGAATGAAAGCCTTGCCAGAGTATTCTTTTTTTTTTTATAAATTTATTTATTTATTTATTTATTTTATTTATTTATTGGCTGCGTTGGGTCTTTGTTGCTGCACACGGGCTTTCTCTAGTTGCTGCGAGCAGGGGCTACTCTTCATTGTGGTGTATAGGCTCCTCATTGTAGTGGTTTCTCTTGTTGTGGAGCATGGACTCTAGGCGCATGGGTTTCAATAGTTGCGGCACATGGGCTCAGTAGTTGTGGCTCATGGGCTCTAGAGCACAGGCTCAATAGTTATGGCACATGGGCTTAGTTGCTCCATGGCATGTGGAATCTTCCCAGGGCAGGGCTTGAACCCGTGCCCCCTGCATTGGCAGGCAGATTCTTTACCACTGCGCCACCTAGGAAGTCCCTTGCCTGAGTATTCTTGATTGTTGATTTTTCCCTTTCATCACTTTAAATATATCGTGCCACTCCCTTCTGGATTGTAGAGTGTCTGCTGAAAAGTCAGGTGATAGCCTTATGGGAGTTCCCTTGTACATGACTTGCTCCTTTTCCCTTGCTGCTTTTCATATTCTCTCTTTATCTTTAATTTTTGCTATTTTAATACAATATGCTTTGTTGTGGTCCTCTTTGGGTTGTTACTGTTTAGGACTCTGTGCTTCCTGGACCTGGATGTCTGCTTTCCTTTCCCAGGTTAGGAAAGTTTTCAGCTATTATGTCTTCAAATATGTTCTCTACCCCCACCCCCACTCCTTCTGGAACCCCTGTAATGTGAATGCATGCTTAATGTTGTCCCAAAGGTCTCTTAAACTGTCCTCATTTTCTTAAATTTTTTTTCTTTTTTTTGTTCAGCTGGAGTGATTTTACTGCTCTGTTCTCTAGTTAGCTGATCTGTTCCTCTGTATCATGTAATCTATTGTTGATTACTGCTAGTGTATTTTTTTATTATCAGTTATTATATGCCTCAACTCTATTTGGTTCTTCTCTGTATTTTCGAACTATTCATTAAAAACTTCCAACTTCTAACTCTGTTCATCCACTCTTCTCTCAAATACTTTGAACATCTTTATAATCATTACCTTGAACTCTTTATCAGGTAGATGTCTTATTCCCACTTCACTTAGTTCTTCTTCCAGGGTTTTATCTTATTGCTTTGTTTGGAACATATTCTTCTATTGCCTCATTTTGTCTTATTTGCTGTTTTTATTTCTATGTATTTGGTAGGTTGGTTTTGTTTCCCAACCTTGGATATGTGGCCTTTCGTAGTTATGTACTATGTGTCCAGTAGCACACACCCCTCTGGTCACCAGAGCTATATGTTCTAGGAGTGTCCCTTATATGAGCTGCTTGGGCCTTTCTGTTGTAGCAGGCTGAGTACTGTGGGCAGTCTGCTAATTATGGCTGGTATCTGGTTCAGATGGTTGCAAGGCCCTGCTTTGTGTGGATGGAGGCTGTCAGCTGCTGGTGGATAGGCCTGGGTCACAATGCTGCTGGCTGTAGAGCCCTGTGAGGTCCCAGAGCTAGTTCTGTTCCACTGATTGGTGGAGCCAAGTCCTGGGGTGGGTGATTGTAGGGCTGGCATTCTTGGACCTAGTGTTGGCCTGCTGAGTGGGGCCAGATGCTGGGGCAGCCAGCTGAGGTGTGCAGTGTTTCTTGAAGCTGATGTTGGCCTCTGGTTGGCGGAGCTGTGGCCCAGTTGGTTCTAATGTTGACCTGCTGGTGGGTGGGTCTGGGACCTGGCCCTCTGGTGGATGGGGCCAGGTCCTGGGGTGGCATGGGGCTCAGGTTGTCTTAGGCAGCCGGCCTACTGGTGGGTAGAGCTGTGTCCCTGCCCGGCTAGCTGCTTGGCCTGTGGTATCCTAGTACTGGTGCATTCTAGCTAGTGGGAAGGTTGGTTCCTGGCACTAATAAGCTAGAGGGAGGCTTCCATAATGGCACTTGTCAGCACCATTGTCTTCGTGGTGGAGCAACTTCCCCCAAATGATTGCTGCCTGTGTCTATGTCCCTACAGTGAGCTCCAGTTGCCTCCTGTCTTTCCTGGAGCCTCTCCAATATCAGCAGGTGGGTCTGACCCAGGCTCCTTTCCAATTTCTGCTTCTGCCCTGGGTCTTAGAGCATGTGAGATTTTATGTGTGCCTTTTATGAGTGGAGTCTATTTCTCACAGCCCTCTGGCTCTCTGAAAAGTAAGCCCTGCTGGCCTTCAAAGCCAAATGGTCTGGGGGCTCTTATTCCCAGTGCAGGACCCCTGAGCTGGGGAGCCTGATGTGGGGCTCAAACCCCTTGCTCGATGGGGGGAACCTCTGTAGTTGTAATTATTCTCCCATTTGAGGCTCACCCACCCAGGGATATGGATCTTAATGATATTGCATCTCTGCCCTCCTACCTGTCTTGTTGTGATTCCTTCTTTATATGTTTAGTTGTAGAAGATCTTTTCTGCTAATCTGCAGGTCTTTCTCATCAATAGTTGTTCTGTATGTAGTTGTGATTTTGGTGTGCCCATGGGAGGAGGTGACCTCAGGGTCTTCCTACTCCACCATCTTGGCCACTTCCCCTATTTCAGTCTCCTTTTTTCATAATGATATTTTGTAGTTTTCAGTGTGCAGGTGTTGAACATTTTTGCTAAATGTGTTTCTGTTTTATTCTTTTTGATGTTATTGTAAGTGGAATTGTTAATTTCATTTTTGGACTGTTCATTGCAAGTGTATAGAAATTCAGTTGATATTTGTATATTGATCTGTATTTTGTGAGATTTCTAAACTCATTGTGGATTTTTCACAGCTTTTTATGTATAACACTGTATCATCTGCTAATAGAGATAGTTTTACCTCTTCTTTTCCAACTTTGATGCCTTTTGTGTCTTTTTCTTGCCTAATTGCTTCATCTAGAATTCCAGTACAGTGTTCAATAGACTGATGAGAGCAGACAATCTTGTATTGTTTCTGATCTTAGGGGGAAAGTATTCACTCCTTCACCATTAAGTATGGTGTTAGCTGTGGGTATTTTCCCTTCATTTAAAAATTTGTCTTGATTAAGTGTGAAAAATTCTTTCTTTCTCCACTTTACATATGCAAGTGCAGACCACTGAGTGTGGGAAACACTTTCAACTATGTGACTCTATGCACTTTCATGATAAGATTGCAAGCAGTGCAGTGAAGGACAAAGCATGAGACTCTGGAGCTGCCAATCATGCCTGTGATGCCTTCTCTATATCACTCACTTGTGTATAGAATGGGACCAGAAAGTAGATTTTCGGAGCATTCACTCTCTAAGTTTCATTTTTGTTCCTTAACTTTGGCATTACAGAGTTTCACAGTTTTTAATGGCCATCTCACAGAGGAAAAAATTTCCAAATTTGAGAAAGACAAGGAAAAAAATTGTTATTTGTCTTACGTGCTTTCTTTATCTCTGTAAAGTTTTCCAAAATGGCTTTTTTGGAAAATGACCCACCCTCTTTTGAAAGTGCTAACACCCACCTTCACAAAAACAACAAACCTTTAACTAGTGAACCTGTACCACCTATCCCAACCCAGGAGAAATTTATTAAAAAAAATTAAAGTGCTAAGTCTTGCAATTCCCTATAAATCATACTGAACACTCAGTGCAGACAAACAGATCCTAGAAAAAAAGCAAAAAACTTTCATTTTCCCTGAAGGGCTTGGACCGTCAGAAGCCATTTTGCTTCTCAAGCCTGGTGTCCTAGCACATGAGCCATGAAGTTGTAGGCAAAACAGCTTCTGGTGCCTACCTCTGGTCTTTCTTTTCGTGTACTTCTATAACCTATCTTCCTTCATCTGATGTTTCCTTAACTATAAAATTGTCGTTCTCTTTGTGCAAGGTGAATACCAGTCTCATTATTCTGCAGCTTTCCCCTTTATAAAAGGAGTTCAAGGCCAGCCATCATTCAACTCAAGACAGTCATTGCTGTGAGAAAATGTAAGGAGCAGAAAATGTAAGGAACAGACTTTCCAGAACCTCCAAATTTCTAAGAGAAGTGAGAATAACTATGTTTATTGGTAATTACCCATTTATAATTGTTGACACATTTTAATTTTTCAATCTGCCAGGGGCCATGTTTAATCTCTAGTCTGGGCCCAAGTAGAAAAGACTCAGTTATCTTTTAAAGTGATTTTAAAATAAGTTAAAAATTCTATATTTACTCATGTATTTTTCATTTCAGGTATCCTTTATTCCTTTGTGTATCTCCAGATTTCCATCTGGTAACATTTTCTTTCTGCCTAAAAGACTTCTGTTAACTTTTCCTGTATTGCAGTTCTGGTAATGAATTCCTTCAGCTTTTGTATACATGAAAAAAATCTTAAAACTTTTTTATTTTGAAAAACTTCAGTCATATAGAGAAGTAGAATAGTTCAATGAACACCTATATACCATCATCTAGATTTACTGATTATAATAATTTTGCTATATTCACTTAATTTATTTTTGAAATATTTTAAAATAAATTCTAGACATTGTATTTCACCCCTACATAATTTTTACACTCATCACTAACAAAAGGACATTTTTTTCTACATAACCACAGTACCATTATTATATCTAACAAAATTTACAGTAATTCTCTAGTATCTTTTAATATCCAATCTGCATTTAAATTTCCCTGATTGTACCAAAAATATCTTTATAGCTGATTTATTCAAACCAGATTCCAATCAAGCATCATTTGGTGGATGTTGCTTTTAAGTCTCTTCTACTCTAGAACAGTCCAGCTTTCTCTCCACCTTTTTCCCCCCATGTGTGATATTGTGATTTATAATAAGAAATATGTATTTGGTCTTTGTCCCCTTTCTGGCACAGAGCTCCTAAAACCCTTGGAATTTCCTAAGTGATGAGAATATAAAGGTGTCTTTTGTTATATTAATAAGATGGCTTTTGGAAAGCACCTAAGGATGGGGGCTAGTTGTCAGTGGAACCAACCAAATGATTAGAGAGGAGAGGGGCTGAAGGTTGGATCAATTACTAATGGCCAATGATATACTCAACCATGCCTATGTAATGAAGGCTCCGTAAAAAGACTTTGGAGAGCTTCCAAGTTGGTGAACTCATGGAGATTTGGGGAGAGTGGTGCACCTGGAGAAGGCATGGAAGCTCTGCACCCTTTCCTCATACCTTGTCCTATACATCTCCTCCATCTGGCTATTCCTTTTATAATAAACTGTTCATCTAAATAGTAAAATGTCTCTCTGAATCTTGAGAACCATTCTAGCAAATTAATTGAACCCAAGGTAGGAGTTGTAGGAACTTCTGATTTATAGTCAATAGGTCAGAAATACAGGTGACAACTGTGGAGGGGGAGGCAGTCTTATAAGAGTGGACCCTTAACCTGTGGAATCTGATGCTATCTCTGGGTAGATAGTGTCAGAATTGAGTTGAATTGTAGGATACCCAGCTGGTGTCTGAAGAGTTGCTTATAGGATGTGTGGGAGGAACCTCTACCACACCTCCGACATTGGAATTTGGTGGGCAGAACATAAAAGACCATGACATTGACTCGTTTCAGCTACCAGGTCTTCTGTCCTGTGGAATGCCCCATTTTCTGAGCTTTTCTCATAATTTTCTCATCGTGTTGTTTAACTTACTTTTGAATCCCCTGTATTTCATAAAAACTGCATATTAGATCTAGAGGCTTGATCTGAATCTGGTTAAATACTTTTTGCATGAATAATTCAGAGGTGATGCTGTACATCAGGAAGCACATAGTATCTGGCCCACATAAATCCCACTATTAGTGATGACAAGATTGAGTGGGTTTGGTTGGTGACAGACTAATTGCTCCATCATAATGTTTTCTCTCTAGTGATTAACACAGAATCAGTGAAATGATACTTTGGTATCATGGGAATATCCATTTTCCCATCAGATTTTTACCCAATGGTTTATAAATCCATTGATGATTTTGGCTTGAATCAGTTATTTCATTATAGTCAGGTATTTGGTGATTTTCTATTTCTATTATTTCTTCTTCAGTTATTGGCTGGCACTTTACTGAAAGAACTTTTCCTCATCAACTGTGTCTGTTAGCTTTTTTTTTTTGCTCATTTTTATCAGTAGGAGTCTAGATTGTTCAGTATTGTTGGCCTCAGGAATCCCAGTTTGGGGAGCAGTAAGCTGGGTGGTGATTGGTGTCCAAAAGTGGGTCTTTCTCTCTGGTAGTCCAGTTGTAACTAGATTGCTTTTGGGGTATGTTGAAGGTTTGTTGCATATGTTGAGAGGCTAGTGGACAGCAGCCTTGACCTGCCTGCTTCCCATTGGAGGTCTCCTTCCAGAGGGATAGATGTCAACTCTGAAGCTGCACACTTTGTTTAAAGGTGACCAGCTGATGTTTTGTTTCTTCCCATATACACGCATGACAGCCACTTCTTTTCCCGTGCCCACTGTGTCTCGCTTTGTTGCGGGCAGTATGTCAAGTACTTTCTGTGCACTAACTCAAGGAATATTCACAACACTTTGAGGTAAATATGAATTTCCATTTTAGAGGTGAGGTAACTGGAGCTCTGATTATTTAATTAACTTGCCTAGAATCCAATAGCCAATAAATAGAAGAACTGGGATTCAAACCCAAGTCTGTCAGACTCCAGAGTCTACGCTGTTCATTAATTGACTCTGTAAGATCTGGGGGAAGGAAAAGGCCATGACAGAAGAACGAAGTCCACACTTGCTTCTTTTGAGGGAAGTTAACTGGCTCTGTAAGGAAGACTCATTGGAGCGGTAGTCTTTTATTTGGGAAAGATTATGGACCAGCCAAAGAGCCAGTGATAGGACCTTGGTTATTTTTGTTAGGACCTTTAGTTGTGAGAACAAACCACTTCAAAGTCTTTTAGGTAAAAAGAGATATCAGAATCCATAGAACAGTTTGAACAACCCAACCACAGGAACAACTAGGTCCAGAGAATTGAGCACAAATGTGACCCTCTGTCATTTATCTATACAGCAGTGTATGTTTCAGACTCATCGTATCTCACTGCACACTGCCTTCCTCCTGACAGAAACCATGGCTGTTGAGAGGATGCTGGACTGTTATATCTTATGGTTTTGACTGATTTGCTCCTCAGATTTGGCTTTAAAAGTTTTCAGGAAGGACTCTGATCAAAGTTGGCTTGAGTCTACAACCATATGGTGTCACCTAAGACTGTGGTGATTTTCATGGGAACCACACGTTTAGATTAAAGGGAGGAGTGGTTCTCAGAGTACAGGGTTGGGGGGGATGCTAGTCCTTGAAGGCAGGGTAGATTAAAAATGAATAGTAGGTGCCCACAACCCTGAGGTTGGGCAAAGGGATGACGAATCGAGACTCTTCTCAGTAGACTTTGCATCAAGTGATTGAGGAAGGGGAAAGAGTAAGTAATGAATCGTGCTAAGAAACCAGGGGCCAAGCCATCCCCTCCCCCATGGGACTTGGGAGGTAATCTCATTTAACCCTCCCAATAGTCCTTATTCGGCAAGCATGGTTATCATTAACTTCACTTAGCCAATAAAGAAGTTGAGACTCAGTTTTAAAGTGACTTGCCCAAATTCACATAACCATTAAGTGAGAGAGGTAAGATTTGAACCCAGCTCTGTGGAAGCCAAAGGCCATGTGCTTAACTGCATCCCCAAAGTATGATTTGAATGAATCAGTGAGTTTCTGGCCCGAGGCAAGTCACCTCTGCCATAAATGAGAGTTTACTTCCAATTTGTGTGCTTCTAGAAAGGAGTGTGAAGTTTGAGATGCAAACCTCTGTTTTCTTGTAAGAGCACTGTGGTGGCCATGAAAGGCACCTCTCAGATCTCTGACTTCAGGGAGCCTGATTGAATGTTCTCAGTTACTGAGCTCTAAATCCTCCACTGCATTTGCATGAGACCAATTTTTCCATAGGCTACTCCTGGCCAGTGACTGAGTCCATCAGGGATACTAAAGGAGACCCACTCCTGGGAGACACAGAACTCCTCTAAAGGGCGACTTTGGCTCAAGGACTCCCTGTTGGTCTTGCTGACATTTTCTTAGAACTGCATTGCAGTGTTAGACTTTTCATAACCAACTTTCCTTACTTCCCTCTTGCCTCCACAGAGTCAGACCTGTATTACTGCCTGACAGCTCTTGAGACATAACACATGGTGTATTTTCCCTCACAGGTGTTTTCTCCAACAAATCCATCTTCGTATGTTCTCCTTCTTGGAGGACCCAGACTAACAAGTACCTATTTCCTGGTGCATTGACACTTCCCCAGGTAAATAATTTCTGGATGTAAGATGAAAAGGCCAACCAGATTAATGGAAAATTCAAAGAGAAAGATAGACTGTCAGAATGGTACTGTCGAAGAAAGCAAATGGCAAGTTAATTGTATGCTTCAAATAGCAAATTTTTTCAGGTGATGGTGCAGTTATAATTGGTTATGGGTACTAAGTTAGAATGCATATTAGCAACTCCTAACAAATAGTTTCATTAAAACACATATTTGAAAATTGGAAGAAATACAGTTTCTCTCAGTTAGCACAGATCAGAAGAAATATGAATGCCTCTTGGTTGGCACCAAGTCTGGACATATTAAAGATGAGTGAAGGTCATAACTTTCTAAGTAAAGATATAGGAAATCATTTTTCATGGTTGAAAGTGTTCCACAGTAAGAGATTGTTTTCTCTATTCTGGGTTAAAGAAAGTAGCTGTGTTTTGAACTTTAAGGCTGGATTCTATACATTATTATAACTTTCAGGCAGCTGTAAGGTGAGGGTTTGGAAAGAAGAAGAGGGGGAGGGGAAGGAAGATGTAAATATATATGTCTGATGAGGCATTTGAATAGGACCCAGACACCAAATATTCTACCTACATGAATTGGTAACATGCAGATTTTCAAAGCTTATTATAAATCAGCTTAAAATTTCTCAATAGCTACCCATAACAAAGATACACTTACTCCCCTATATTTAAATTGTTAAGAATTCATAGAAAATGAAATCATGAAATATTCATTGAGTGCCCTACTGTGTACATAGCAGTTTGCAAGGAAGCAGGGATATTGCAGAAAACAGGACAGACACAGAAAGATATTTGTGTGACATTCTTTACTTGTCCACGGCCCTGCTGTGCTATTTCTGTACTTTAAAAAAATGGAAGTTCACAGTAGAAATGTTCAATTAACTGTTAAACACCTTTGTCAATTAAGAGATCATTTCCAAATCTGATGGATGAGTTCAAAATATCCAATTCATTCTAATCATCAGGCGGAAGAACAGTCCTACTCTCAAGGAGAAAAGAGCAGATAAACATGTAAATGAACTCACAAATCTTTTAGAAGTACTCTGTCTGGAATGACTGAATATTAATGCGCAAAATTTTCCATGTGTTAAATGACGAGCTGAATTACATTGAGCAATGCAACCTTCAATGATAATCTAATTATACTGTATGTTGTAACATATTTAGTAAGAACTAGATTATAAGTGTGAGGCACTGGGGACCCAGCTAGGACAAGAAAAACTCTGTTGAAAGCTCCAAGGACTAAGACCCATAGCTAGTGTAAGGCTTTGCAAGTACCACAATTGCTCACCCAGTTTCCTTTTCTCCATGGTGCTTGATTTTCTTCCTTATACTATCCTATCCATCGGGAGATTATAATTTTGGAAGCCAGGTCAAAAATTACCAGAAAGCCTTCCCTGACGCCTAACGCTTGCGGTGACCATAGAAACCGCACCTTTGAAGAGCTCCAACTACAGGGAGCATAACTGACCAAGGATCCCAGCTGCTGAGCTTCTGTGAAATCCATCTCCAGGTTTGCATCAAGGCCGTGTGTCTCATGGGGTGCTCCTAGTCAATGATTGAAGACCAAAGAGTTTCTAAGGCAGACTTGTTCCTGGGAGACATGGCTCTCCTTTGATTTTGACTTTGCTTTGTGGAGTTTCTATGAACAGCTTTGTCAAACTTCCTTTAGGCTGCATGGCAGTCTAGGGTGCTACCACCCAGCCTTTTCTCGCTCTTTACTTCATGTCAGGCTTGCATCATGGGCCGATGACTCTCCCAGTGTTTTCCTGGCTCCCTTCCTGATTTCTCTCACACGGGAATTTCCTCTAATAAAATGCTTGCTTCTTTAATCATGTCTTGGCCTCAGCTTTTCAGAAGAACTGAGCAGACGCAATTCTCCCTTCTTTTAGGTATCGCGTTGGGCAAAAACTTCTTTCAGGTTTTTCTGTAACACCTGAACGAACTTTTTGGCCAACCCAATACTTCTACAATTGCCCTTATTTCAGTCTTGAGTGGCCACTTTTTTGTTGTTTTCACATCTGTCTTCCATTCTCTACGGTGAGTTCCTGGGAGGTTTGGTTTGTTGTGACTTAGTCATGATTTTATTCTTGGTGCTTAGCATGTATTTGGTGCATAATCAATGTTTGTTGAGTGAATGATGAATGTATGAAGACAGTAGAGCTGTTAGGACTCACTGAATCAGAAAGATATGATTTCAAATCCTGACTTTGCTGCTTTAGTAGCCCTGTGACCTTGAGCAAGTAAATTATTTTTACCTCACTCTGCTTCTCTTTTCTAATCTTCTTTCTGTCACTGAGGATTTGCTATTCTGGACATTTCATGTAAGTGGAATTGCACGATATGTGCCTTATGTATTTGGCTTCTTTCGCTTAGCATGATGTTTTCAAGCATCACACATGTGGTAACATGTATCACTGCTTCATTACCATTATGGCGAAATGGAATTCTGGTCTATGGATAGATCACATTTTGTTTATTCATGCATGCGTTGATAGGTATTGAGTTGTTTCTACTTCTGGGAATTATGAATTATGCTGCTATGATCATTTGCATACAAGTTTTTCTGTGAACATATGTTTTCAATTCTGTTGGGTATATACGTAGGAGTAGAATTGTTAGGTTATATGGTAACTATATATTTAACTTTTTGAGGAACTGTCAAATTTTTTTCCAAAGCAGCTGTACCATGTTACATTCCACTAGCAATGTATGAGGGTTCCAATTTCTCCACATCCTTGCCAACACTTGTTGTTTTCTGTTTTCTTTTTCTTTAATTATAGCCATCGTGGCAGATATGAAATGGAATCTCACTGTAGTCTTGATTGGCATTTCCTTAATGACAATTGAAGTTGAGCATCTTTTCATATATTTATTGGCTACTTGTATATCTTCTTTAGAAAAATGTCTATTCAAATCCATTGCCCATTTTAAATTGGGTTTTTAATCTTTTTATTATTGAGTTGTGTTGTTTATATAGTCTGTATGCAAGTTCAAAAAAATCAGATATATGATATGCAAATATTTTATCCCATTCAGTGGGTTGTCTTTTCACTCTCTTCATATGGTCCTTTGACCTACAAAAGTTTTTAGTTTTGGTAAAGTCCACTTTATTTTTTCTTTTGTTGCTTGTCCTTTGGATGCCATATTAAAAGAAACCGTTGCCTAAACCAAAGTCATGAAGATTTATACCTATGTTTCCTTCGAAGAGTTTTATAGATTTAATTCTTAAATTTAGATCTTTAAACAATTTAGGGTTAATTTTTGTATACGATGTGAGTTACGAGCCCAAATTCTTTTTTTTTTTTGCATGTGGTTGAAAAGGCTGTGCATTCCCCATTGAATTGACTTGGCACCACTGTCAAAAATCAATTAACCATAGATAATAGATATATGACTTTATTTCCAGACTCTCTACTCTATTCCATCAATCTATGTGTTTATCCTCATACCAATACCACACAGTCGTCATTACTGTAGCTTTGTGATAAATATTGAGATCAGAAAGTGTGAGTCCTCCAACTCTGCTTTTTTCAACATTGTTTTGGCCATAAGATTCCATAAGAATGTTTTGAACAGCTGACCATTTCTTTAAAAGAGACACCTGGGATTTTGACAGGGATTTTGTTGACTTTGTAGATCATTTTGGGGAGTATTACCATCATAACAATGATAAGTCTTCCAATCTATGGACATGGGATATGTTTCCATTTGTTTAGGTCTCCTTTAATTTCTTTCAACAAGGTTTTGTAGTTTTCAGTGTATAAGTCTTGCACTTCTCTTGTTAAATTTATTCCTAAATGTTTTATTCTTTTTGATGCTATTGTCAATGGAATTGTTTTCTTATTTTCATTTTTGGACCATTCATTGCTAATGTATAGAAATACAACTAATTTTTATACATTGGTTCTATATCTTGCAACCTTCCTGAACTCATTTGTTAGATTTAATATTTTTTTTGTGTGTGTATTCTTGAGGGTATTCTACGTATAATATCATGTCATCTGTGAGTAGAGATAGTTTTATTTCTTCCTTTTCTTGTCTAACTGCCCTTAACTTTCAGTACAATGTGGCAAGAGCAAATATTCTTGTCTTATTCCTGATCTTAGGGGGAAAGCATTCAGTCTTTCACCCCTAAGTATGATGTCAGCCCTGGGTTTTCCATAGATGCCCTTTATCAGTTTGAGGAAGTTCTATTCTATTCCTAGTTTGTTGAGAGTTTTTATCATGAAAGGGTTTTAGATTTTTTTTAATTAATTAATTAATTTAATTTATTTATTTTATTGGCTATATTGGGTCTTCATTGCTGCACATGGGCTTTCTCTAGTTGCGGCGAGCAGGGGCTGCTCTTTGTTGTGGTGCGTGGGTTCCTCATTGTGGTGGCCTCTCTTGTTGTGGAGCACAGGTTCTAGGCACATGGGCTTCAGTAGTTGTGGCACATGGGCTCAATAGTTGTGGCTCGCGGGCCCTAGAGTTCAGGCTCAATAGTTGTGGCGCACAGGCTTAGTTGCTCCGTGGCATGTGGTATCTTCCTGGGGTAGGGATCGAACCCGTGTCCCCTGCATTGGCAGGCGGATTCTTAACCACTGCGCCACCTAGGAAGTCCAGGGTTTTAGATTTTTATCAATTGTTTTTTTTCCTGTGTCTGTTGAGATTATCGTGTTTTTCCCTTTATTAGTGTGATGTATTATATTGATTGATTTTCATAGGTTGACCCAACATTGCATTCCTGGGACAAACACCACTTGGTGTATAATCTTTTTTACATGCCACTGGATTTGATTTTCTAGTATTTTGTTGAGGACTTTATGTCTGTTTATAAGGGTTATTGGTCTGTATTTTCTTTTCTTGTGATCTCTTTGTTTGGCACTAGTACTAGGGTAATATTGTTTTCAAATTAGTGTTTCCTATTAGTCTACTTTTCGAAAGAGTTGCAGGAGGATTGGTGTTAATTGTTCTTTAAATGTTTAATGGACTTTACCAGTGAATTCATCTAGCCTAGGCTTTTCCTTATTGGAAGTTTTTGATTATTGACTGAATCTCTTTGCTTGTTTTGGAGTATATTCAGGTTATCTATTTCTTCTTGAGTCAGTTTTGATAGTTTGTGTGTTTATAGGAATTTGTTCATTTCATCTAAGTTATCTAATTGTTGGCATACAATTATTCATAGCATTTTCTTATTATTTTTATCTCTGTAAGAGCAGTAGCAACATACTCACTTTCATTCCTGAGTTTTGTAATTTGTCTTTTCTCTTTTCCTCTTGATCAGTCTAGCTAAAGTTTTTGTCAATTTTGTTAATCTTTTTACTTTTAAAAATTTGTTTATTCTTAAAAATATTTATTTATTTATTTATTTGGCTGCACTGGGTCTTAGTTGAGGCATGTGGGATCTTCATTGCCGCATGCAGGATCTTTCATTTCAGCGCATGAGATCTTTAGTTGAGGCATGTGGGATCTTAGTTGCAGCATGTGAACGCTTAGTTGTAGCATGCATGTGGGATCTAGTTCCCTGACCAAGGATTGAACCTGGGCCCCCTGCATTGGAAGCGCAGCGTCTTAGCCACTGGACCACCAGGGAAGTCCCCTTGTTAATCTTTTTAAAGAAACAATTTTTGGCTTTGTTGATTTTTCTCTACATGTTGTTTTTCTATTTTTAAATTTTGTTTATTTTCACTCTTTATTTTCTTCCTTCTTTTGCTTTAGGTTTAGTTTCTTAAGGTGGTAGGTTAGGTTAGTGATTTGAGGCATTTACAGGTATAATCTACCTGCTTTTGTTGCATCCTGTATGTTTTGGTATGTTGTATTTTTCATTTTCATTCATCTCATTGTATTTTCTAGTTTCCTTTGAATTTCTTCTTTGACTCATTGACTAATTATTTAGAAATGTGTTGTTTAATTTGCACAATTTGTGGATTTCCAAATTTCCACCTGTTATTGATTTCTAATTTCATTCCATTGTGGTTAGAGAACATTATTTGTAGGATTTCATTTTTTAAAAAATGATTGAGACTGCTTTCATGTCTTAATATATGGTGTATCCCGGTAAATGTTCCATGTGCACTTCAGAAGAATGTGTATTTTACTTTTGCTTTGTGGAGTGTTCTATATAGGTCTGTAGGTCTGATTAGTTTATAGTGTTCTTAAGTTTTCTATTTCCTTGCTTATCTGCCTTCTGGCTATTGTATCCATTATTGAAAGTGGGATATTCAAGTCTCTAAATATTGTTGAAATGTCCATTTTCCCCTTCAATTCTGTTGGGTTTTGCTTCAAGTGTTTAGATGCTCTTGTTTAGTGCATAGTTGTAATATCTCCTTGATGGATTGACCCTTTTATCATCGTATAGTATACTGCGTCTCTCATAACAATTGGTGTCTTTTTTTTTAAATTGACTTTTTTAAAAAAAATTATTTATTTTTGGCTGCATTGGGTCTTCATTGCTGCATGCAGACTTTTCTCTAGTTGTGGAGAGCGGGGGCTACTCTTTGTTGCAATGCATGGGCTTCTCATTGCAGTGGCTTCTTTTGTTGTAGAGCACAGGCTCTAGGCACATGGGCTTCAGTAGTTGCAGTGCACTGGCTCAGTAGTTGTGATGCATGGATTTAATTCTCTGTACCATGTGGAATCTTCCCAGACCAGGGCTTGAACCTGTGTCCCCTGCAATGGCAGGCGGATTCTTAACCACTGCGCCGCCAGGGAAGTCCTCAATTGGTGTCTTAAAGTCTATTTGATTTTGTCTCATGTTTGTGTAGCCAAGCATTGTTTTTCAAAATAACTGTTCTTCCTTTTATACATTTTAGGTTTAATTGTTTCTAGTATTTTGTAGAATTAATTTTGAGTACTCAGTTTTTTCCTTCCATTTCTACATCTACTTGTACTAAAATAGTCAAAGAATATTGTTTCATGCAATATTTTCAATAGAAAATCTTATCCTTACTGTGAATGCCACATCAGTAGTAAAAGTGGGCAGTTCCCCAAGTTTGAAATGAAAACCTCAACATATACTTCTAATATATGAGAGCCTTGATTTTCCTTTGGAAATTGAAGTGAAAATATGAAGGGTTAGTAATTGTTCATACCACTTAAATTGAATGTTTTTCCAGCACTTATAGGATTCATTTTTTCAGACTTTTTTTTTGTTTTTGTTAAAAAACACATATCATAAAATTTACAGTCTTAACCATTGTTAATTGTATAGTTCAGTAATGTTAAGTATATTTACAT
The DNA here is from genome assembly GCF_030028045.1 of Hippopotamus amphibius kiboko. Classification (NCBI taxonomy): domain Eukaryota; kingdom Metazoa; phylum Chordata; class Mammalia; order Artiodactyla; family Hippopotamidae; genus Hippopotamus; species Hippopotamus amphibius. Next base: position 14,024,197 of record NC_080203.1, on the reverse strand, counting down.
TGTGGTGAAACAGACCTCTAGAACTTTTTCATCTTGCAGGACTGAAATTCTATACCCGTTAAACAACAGTTTGCATTTGCCCCCTCCCCCCCAGCCCTTGGTAACTAACATCCTATTTCTGTATCTATGAATCTGACAGTTTTAGATACCTCATATAACTGGAATTACATAGTATTTGTCCTTTTGTGACTGACTTATTTCATTTAGCATAATGTCCTCAAGGTTCATCCATGTTGTAGCATATGACAGATTTCCTTTTTTTAAAGGCTGAATAATATTCCATTGTATGAATATACCACGTTTTGTTTATCTATTCATCTATCACTGGGCATTTGGGTTGCTTCTACTTATTGACTATTGTGAGTAGTGCCACAAATAGCTCTTTGAGACCCTTCTTCCAATTCTTTTGGATATATAGCCAGAAGTGGGATTGCTATATCATACGGCAGTTCTATTTTTATTTTTTTTGAGAATCAGATTGTTTTTTGGTATGTAATTCATATACCATAAAAGTCACCAATTTAAAGTGTACAATTCAGTGGTTTTTAGTGTGTTCACAATGTTGTGCCACCATACCACTACCTCATTCCAGAAGAGTTCTATGAGCCAAAAAAGGAAATCCAAACCTGTTAGCAGTCACTCCTTACTTCCCCATCCTCCCCAGCCTGAAGCAACCACTAATATACTTTCTATCCTTATGGACTTTCCAATTGTGGTTGTTTTCATATAAATTAAGTTAGACAATACATGGTCTTATGTGAATGACTTCTTTTACTTAGCATGATGTTTCCAAGGTTTATGCATGTTGACGCATGTATGAGTACTTCATTCTTTTTATTGCCAAGTAATATTCCACTGTACGGATAGACCACATTTTGTTTATTCATTTATCATTTGAGAGACATTTGGATTGTTTCCAGTTTTAGGCTATCATAAATAATGCTGCCGTGAATATTTTTGTACAAGCCTTTGTGTGGACATATGTTTTCAAATTTCTTGAGTTTATACTTTGCAGTGGAATTGCTGAGTTACATGGTAACTTTATATTTAAATTTTCGAGGAACTGCCAAGTTGTTTTCCACAATGCAGAATACTAACCACTATACAATCACGGCCCAAGTTGTTTTCCAAAGTGGTGGCACCATTTGATAATTTCAAGAGTGATGTATAAGGATTCCAACTTATCTACATTTTAATCAAAGCTGGGTTGTCCACCTTTTATTGTAGCCACCCTGGTGTGTGTGAAGTGGCATCTCTTTGTGAGTTTGATTTGCATGTCTTTAATGACTAGTGATGTTGAGCATCTTTTCATGTGGTTATTGCCCACTTCTATATATTCATTGGAGGTACGTCTATTCAGATGCTGTTCTAAAACAAAAAGTTTAAACAAAAGCCTGGACTGATGTTCCACAGATCTGTGATGTGAATGACACACAGTAGATCAGGGGCAGAGACTGACTCCCCTACCCCTGTGAGGCTTGCTGTTGCTACCTTTTGCTCCAGCAAATTACCTATTGCAGCTCACCATGGTGGGGCGCAGGAATCACAGGCTGTGGATACAGGCAGACGGGTTATATCTCACTTCCTCCACTTCCAAGCTTTGTGACCTTGCACAATTGAATTAAGGTAGCTAAGCCTCCTCTGCCAAGTGTTAATAAGCCCCGACTGCAGAGTTGCCCTGAGGATTAAATGGTATAGTGTATATAAAGTGCCCAGGTCTTTGCAGATGAGTGATCATCTATATCGAATATTCCAAAGGATTGACCAAAAGAACCTCTTGAAACGAAAAAGTAGTCACAGGATGCAAGGTTAATATATGAAAGTCATTGCTTTCCTGTATACCAACAATGAACAATGAGAATTAAAAGTTCAAATTCAATACCATTTACAATAGCACAACAACTCAAATACTTAAATGTAAATCTAACAAAACATTTACAGGATCTGTATGTGGAAAACTGCAAAACTCTGATGAAAGAAATAAAAAAAGATCTAAATAAATGGGAGGATATTTGGTGTTCATGGATTGAAAGACTCAGTTTTATTAAGATGTCAATTCTTCTCAACTTGATCTATAGATTCAGTGCGATCCCAATCAAAATCCCAGCAAGTTATTTGTAGATATCGACAAACTCATTCCAAAGTTTATATGAAAAGGCAAAAGGCCTAAAATAGCCAACAAAATACTGAAGAAGAACAAAGTTGGAGGGCTCAGGCTCCTATTATGACTTCAAGACTTACTATAAAGCTACAGTAACCAAGACAGTATAGTACTGATGAAAGAATAGACAAATAGATCAATGGAACAGAATAGAGAGTTCAGAAATAGATCCACCTGCATATAGCCAACTGTTCTTTGACAAAGGAGCAAAGGCAATTCAATGGAGAAAGGGTAGTCTTTTCAACAAATGGTGCTGGAATAACTGGATATCCATTAAAAAAAAAAAAAGAACCTAGACAGACCTTATAGCTTTCACTAAAATGAACTCAAAATAGACCATAGACCTAAATGTAATGTGCCCGGCATGTGGCAGGTACTCCAACGGTCACCATGGTTTTGGAACCATCCTGAAGCTTTGTTGAATTGGTTCGTCAAGAACTTGTGGTGCTTGAGGAAGGCTGAGTGGGCCTTGTAAGAGGCCTGGTTTTCCTTCAGTATGGCTAGCAGGCCACCTATGTGAGAATTGACATGGGGTCTTTATTACACAGACAAGTTCCTGGGCCTGCTACAGAAACAGATGCCCTGTGACTTTTGTGAGTTTTGTTTGTGTTTTGTTTTTTCTTAAATAATACCCTCAGGTGATTTTGATGCACATTCATGTCTGAGAGTTTTGGGTGTAGGAGTTAGTCACGATAAGGAGCCTGTTACCATGTGGGCTCTAATCGCAGCCCCACCAATTGGCATAGCCCATGGTGTAGGAAGGGAGAGTAGACTTTGGACTCACAGGAACCTGGGTTTGATTTCTTATTCTGCCCCTTATTGATGGTGTGACTTCAGGCAAAGCATCCTCCTCTCTGAGTCTTGATTTCTCTTTTGCTAAATGAGAAGGGTAACATAATGGTTCTTGCCTCCTAGGCATGTTGGGAGGTTTCAGTGAGACAAAGCGTGGCCTTGTGGGTGTTGTCTGTGTCAGTTGAATTACATCTGAACAGCCAGCCAAAGGAAGGCAGGAGAGTGGGGAGGAAGGAAGGAGAACTTGGGGTTCCTGGTGGGTTGTGAGGGAGTTGTGGAGGGGGGCTTTGGATAGCCAGAAGGTAGCGAGTGGGCCATGCAGTGTCGCCAGACAGACGGAAGGGATGCTGGGCAGCTCAGTGGTTTAGCATTCTTAGGGAGCTGGGTGTCTGCTCTCAGACAGAAATGGCCCTGATAGTGGAAAGATGCGAAGTCTGAGTGGCTGTCTGCTTTCTGTCTTCAGATTATGAAAAGCTGGTCGTAGGCCATAGCTATCCCCTTGAAGAGCTAGCATTTTTCACAGGAAATCTGTGTATGCTCTTGTCTTCTTCAAGATGAGAAAAAAATTCCTGAGCCCCCTCTGCTGGCTGTACTGGAGAAGAACATGTGAGGAAAGGACAAGAAGGATCCCTAAAAACATGCACAATTTCACAGGGACATACAGACACCTACACTACAGAAATAGGGAGCCACACGCATTCACATTTCCTTGCATGTAGATCACACACAAGGCAGGCACAAGCATATGCTGAGGTAACACACCCCCACGTTAGCGCAAGGTGGTTGAGGGTACCAGCTCAGGCCTCACTCAGACCAGGTCTGCTTCCCCCATTTAGAGCTCTGCAACCCTGGGCAGGTTAGATTTACTGAGGCAGAGCTGACAATTTAAAACTGTATATATTTAAGGTGTAAAATTTGATTTTATATGCATACATATTGTGAAATATTCAACATGATCAAGCTACTTGGCATATCCATCACCTTGCGTAGTTACCAATTCCTTTTAAGTTTCTTAACCTTTTAATTTTGTTATTTTAAAATGTATGCATATACACACATAAAAGCATATGTGTGTGTCTATTTGTATATGTATATGCATATCTAGCTATACTATAGTGTATGAAACAGGCCTACTCAGCACATACTAAGCACTTCGCAAATGGAAACAATTATGCTTCTGCTATTGTTATTAAGTCAAATTCAACCTTTCAGGGCTTCAGTTTACTAATCTGTAATGTTCATATGGTGTGCCAGGCACTGTTTTAGATGTGTTATATGTATTTTCTCTTTTAATCCTTGCAACGACCTTATGAAGTAGGTACTATGGCTACCCTCATTTTACAGAAGAGGAAAATGAGTTTCAGAGAGGGTAAGTGACTTGTCGAGCGTCCCACAGCTTAGCAGAAGAGCTGGGATTCTGATGCAGGCAGCCTGGTTCCAGAGAGTGTTCTTAAACAGTGAGCTACTCCATCTGCTTCATGGGCAGGAGTGAATGAGAGGCTGCGTGCCAAGTGCTTAGCATAGTGCTAGGCACATTATAAACACTCAGCACTGGCTGTGATCATCCAGATGTCCACCCTGCGACGTTTCCTCACTGGGCTGACGCAGACCTATACACACATAGGAAAATGGTCATAGTAATAGCAACTGCCTCAAAGCGTTGTTGTGAGCATTGATTTAGTTAATCCATGTAAAACACTTAGAACAATGTGTGACATATAGTTAGCTATTAGTGTTATCTATTGTTGGTGTTGGTGTTTGCACTCACAACTCCCTTCTTGGGACTTCCTTGGTGGCGCAGTGGTTAAGAATCTGCCTGCCAATGCAGGGGACACGAGTTCAAGCCCTGCCCCAGGAAGATCCCACTTGCCGTAGAGCAACTAAGCCCGTGTGCCACAACTGTTGAGCCCATGTGCCACAACTACTGAAGCTTGCAGGCCTAGGGCCCGTGCTCCACAGCAGGAGAAGCCACCGCAGTGAGGAGCCTCATTCCTCAGCCACCCAGGAGTTCTCAGTTCCCACCATTGGCTCTACCTGTCACTTATGGCCTTGTCTTCAGAGATGCCTGAGAACGGAAGGCAGAGGCCTCATAGGACAGGCCATGGGACAGATAAATATTGGACTCAGCGGGTGGGAGATGGGATGAAGAAACAAGGCTCAGAAAACTCAGAATGAAGGGGACTTTCTGGGAGGGGCAGGCCTAAGGGAGATGCTTCAGCTAGAGGCCTTAGGGAACACGGAGCCTAAGACAGAGGTGGGGTTTGCCAAAGGCCAGCCTGTGGGCTCCCAGCAGAGTCTGTTCCTGGGACTGCTGTAGGCGGTGGGCACTGAAGGAGATGCTGTCCCCGTCTTACTAATTGTCCCAGGGCTGTGGTGAACTGGAACACAGGGCTCAACCAAGGCCCTCTACCTTTAAAAAAAAATTGAAAAAAAAGTATATGTGTCATAAGGATACAGCTCAAAGCATTTTTATAAACTAGTATATCTGGGTAATCAGCATCAGGTTAAAAAATCATAAATGACCACCACCCTAGAAATCCTGCAATTGCTCCGCTTCCGTCACTGTGCCCCAAAGATAACCACTAGCCTGGTTTCTAACAGCACAGAGTTGGTTGTCCCATGTTTCCAGATGAAATTATCCAACTCGTCCTCTTTCGTCTCTGGCCTTGTTTTTATTTTATTTTATTTATTTTATTTTATTTTATTTATTTACTTATTTTGGCTGCATTGGGTCTTCGTTGCTCCACACGTGGTGAGCGGGGGCTACCCTCTGTTGCAGTGTGTGGGCTTATCATTGCAGTGGCTTCTTTTCTTGCAGAGCGTGGGCTCTAGGTGCGTGGGCTTTGGTAGCTGCAGCACATGGGCTCAGTATTTGTGGCACACGGACTTAGTTACTGCATGGCATGTGGGATCCTCCCGGACCAGGGATCGAACCCATGTCGTCTGCATTGGCAGGTGGCTTCTTAACCATTGCATCACCAGGTCCCCATCTCTGGCGGCTTTTACTCAAAGGTGTGTCTGTAAGGGTCATCTTTATTGTTGCATATATCAGTAGCTTGTTCTTTTTTTATTGCTGTATTGTATTCTAGTTTGAGACTGTACCACACTTGATCCATTTGAGTAGATATTAATTTGGAGCTATCAGGAATATGTACTATGAATGTTGTAGTACATCTTTTGGTGAACATATACCTGTACCTTATTTTTATTTATAAAATTTCATCCCTTATAAGAGGGCCACCCTCAATTGGATAAGCCCTAGGCTTCACAAAATATGGATCCGATCCTGCCCAGGAGCCAGGCTTTTTGAAGCTTAGCAAAGGCTGTCATGTGGGACAGCTATCTCCAGTGGGCATCATTTCCATGTGCTGTACATGACTGGCACCCCTAGAGCATAACACAATGAGTCTGGTGCCCCCTGGGGTTGTGCAGTGGGTGGCCCACCTCCACTCTACTTCTCATCCATTCTCAGGAACTCAGAGGTGGTTAATTTCACTGAACTCAGAAAGACCTTTTCTCAAAATCACTTTTCCTTTATGTCCTTTTTGATTTTGAATCATGGACACAGAATCACAAGAGCCATGGCTCTGTTTAAACAGCACGAACAGCACACCAACTAATTCTACGTGAATAAAAAGAAAGAACCCAACACTTACTACAGGTATTTGATTTTATAGAAACCAAATCATGGAACTGCTTTTCTTTTAACTCCTTTAGAGGTTGGTCAGAGATCAGGTAGACACATTGCAAAAGTCTCTTCCAGCCCCTTTGGAAAGTCAGCAAAGGAGAAGCAGATTGGGTTGTGGAAATGGAATTTTTGTTTAGAAGCAAGACCCTAGCTCCTGTTCCTGCCCTGAGTTCCAGGGCGGGTGGGTAGAGTGTGGCAGCGGGGGGCATGCTCTCTGGAGGCAGACTGATCTGCTTTCAGTCTCTGCTTGGCCAGTTCTGAGCTGGGCAAGTGGCATTAAACTCTCTAGGCCTCAGTGTCCTCCTCTGAAATAATGCTTTTCTACATACTGAGTAGGAAGCAAAGGGGACAGGAAGGAGATGCATAAGCACGGTGGACTGAGCAGCCTCTGTACCTGTGGCAGAGAGCCACTGGCAGGCCCAGAGGTGGAGCCCAGCCCAGCACAGGAGGGCAGAGGAGGGAATCCCTGCTGAATGGAATAGAATATGTCTTGTTTGGGCAATTTACACATTGTCTTGGGATTCTGCAATTGGACAGACTACAAGGACGTGTATCCTTGAGCAGGTTTATAGAGCTTCTCCTAAGGACCTAGCAAGGGCTCTGAAGTTGGACACAACTGAGTTCAAGTCTTGGCTTTGGGCTTACATCTTACCTTACTCTTACTTAGATATCTTATGCTCCGAGCCTCAGTTTCCTCACCTGGAAACTAGAGAATAGTAATTCCTGTCTCATAGGGCTGCTCTGAGAATTATATGAGACCATACAAAGAAAGAACTTTGTGCATAGTAATTTGGGGTCATTATTATTATTGGAGTAAGAAATGGTCCCGTTCACTCCATTTGCGCAAGTATTTTCAGAGCTCTGAGTTTCTGTCTAATGCAGTGGGGCTGATATCAGACCCCATACCCCTTGGATAGAACACCTGTTTTGTAGTGACTTCTTTACTGCCCTGAAAATAAATGCATCCATAAGATAGCCCCTTACTACTCAAAGTTTGGCTCATGGGCCAGCAACTTCATGGGCATCACCTGGGAGCTTGTTAGAAATGCAAACTCTTGGGCCCCAATCTCAGGCTCACTGAGTCAGATTCTGTATTTTAACAGGACCTGCAGGTGGTCTATGTGCACAGTAAAGTTTGAGACTCATTGCGATGACATACTTATACCCATAATTAAACATAAAAAATTAAAGTTTTCTAACTGTAATATAAAGGGAATAGAGAAGGAAAGTAATTGCAATAAAATGTTTTTCCATACACAGAGGCTCACAATCAACTGTAGTATAAGATTTTAAAAGTAGGCAGATACTTGCATCTACAAGTAGATTCAGTGTGAAGGCAGTAACTCTGCCTGCAGACTGATGCTACAGGTGTGTATTAGTGACCAAAATACCATAAGTGTTACCACAGCTGGTGGCCTTATGAAATGATGGGCAGCTCTTGGTAAAGTACTGAACTAAAGTACAGTGCAGTCTTTCCTGGAGATGTGCACCATTTGCATTCCTGGAAAACGCAGTGTCTATTAAAACTAGGGTATATGTAAGGTGGAGTTAGGTTCAAGTTTCCAATATTCATAAAAAGGGTTTCCTACTATGAAAGCTTGATAGGACCTTCAAAAGTTGTGTGTGATAGAGAACAAACTTATGGCTACCAAGAGGGGGAAGGGGGGGTGAGATGAATTGGGAGATTGGGATTGACATATATACACTACTATGTATAAAGTAGATAACTAATGAGAACCTACTGTAGAGCACAGGGAACTCTACTCAATGATGTGGTGATCTAAATGGGAAGGAAATCAAAAAAAGAGGTGATATATGTATACATAGAGCTGATTCACTTTGCTGTACAGCACAAACTAACACAACACTGTAAAGCAACTATACGCCAATAAAATTTTTTTTAAAAAGAAAAGAAGCAAAATAGAAAAAAACAAGGCTCGTGTGATACCAATGGGGAAAGGATAGTCTCTTCAATAAATGGTGTTGGGAAAGCTGGATGTCCATATGCCAAGGAGTGAAACTGGACCCCATCTTACACTCCACACAAAAATTAACTCAAAATGGATTAAAGACTTAAATGTAAGACCTGAGACCATAGAACTTATAGAAGAAAACACAGGGGAAAACTCCTTGACATTGGTCTTGGCAATGATTTTTTGGATATGACACCAAAATCACAGACCACAAAAGCAAAAATAAACCAGTGGGACTACCTCAAATTAAAATGCTTCTGCACAGCAAAGGAACCAGAGTTAAAAGTCAATCTATGGAAAACATATTTGCAAAACATATATCTGATAAGGGGTTAATATCTAAAATATAGGGAACTCGTACAACTTAACAGAAAAAAAAACTAATCTAAAAACCTGAATAAACACTTTTCAAAGAAGATATAAAAATGGCCAAAAGGTACATGAAAAGGTGTTCAACAACACTAATCATCATGGAAATGCAAATCAAAACCACAATGAGATATCATCTCAGAATGGCTATCAATGGACTTCCCTGGTGGCGCTAGTGGTTAAGAATCCGCCTGCCAATGCAGGGGACATGGGTTCAATCTCTGGTCCGGGAAGATCCCACATGCTGCGGAGCAACTAAACCTGTGTGCCACAAATACTGAACCTGTGCTCTAGAGCTGTTGAGCTACAACTACTGAGCCCTTGTGCCACAACTACTGAAGCCCTTGGGCCTAGAGCCCGTGCTCTGCAACAAGAGAAGCCACTGCACTGAGAAGCTTGTGCACCGCAGTGAAGAGTAGCCCCTGCTCTCCACAACTAGAGAAAGCCCACGTGCAGCAACAAAGACCCAACACAGCCAATAAATAAATAAATAAATAAATACATTAAAAAAAAAAGAATGGTTACACCAAAATGACAAGAGATAACAAGTGTTGGTGAGGATGTGGAGAAAAGGGAACCCTTGTGCACTGTTGGTGGGAATGTAAATTGGTGCAGCCACTATGGAAAACTGTGTGAAGATTCCTCACAAAATTAGAAATGAAACTACCACATGATCCAGCAGTCTTATTACTGGGTATATATCTGAAGGAAATGAAATCAGTATATTGACTATCTGCTCTCCTATGCTCATTGCCTCTTTATTTACAATATCCAAGACATGGAAACAACCTAAGTGCTTGTCAGTGGATGAATGGATAAAGAAATGTGATGATTATCTGTCTTTATCTCCCATATCTGTATGTACAATGGAATATTATTCAGCCATTAAAAAGGACATCCTGTCATTTGTGACAACATGAATGAACCTGGAGGACATTAAGCTAAATGAAAGAAGTCAGAGAGAGAAAGACAAATACTGTACAATCTCACTTATGTGTGGAATCTAAGAAAGCTGAGCTCCTAGAAACAGAGAGTAGAGTGGTGGTTGTGGGGGGCTGGGGGTGGGGGAAATGGGAAGAGATTGGTCAAAGAGTACAAGCTTTCAGGTATAAGATGAAGTTCTGGGGATCAAATGTACAGTGTGGTGACTATAGTTAACAATACTGAATTGTATACTTGAAATTTGCTGAGAGAGTAGATCTTAAGTGTTCTCATTCCCACACCCCCCAAAAAAAGAAAGAAAAAAAAAGAAAAAAAAAAGTAACTATGTGAGCTGATGGATATATGAATTAACTTGATTGTGTTAATAATTTCACAATGTATATGTATATCAAATCACTGCATTGTACACTTTAAATATATCTAGCTTTGTTTGTGAATTATACATCAACAAATCCAAGGGTGAAAAATGTCACGTGAGATGCAGGAAAGTTCTTCGTTGTGTGAAGCTATGTCTGCCTTCAAGTGTTAAATATCAATAGTGACTCACCCAGTCACTATAACAACCCTCCAGTTTTTTGGGGGTAAATGCTCCCTGGGAGACCACAGTGCCCCTGTGAGAAACCAATCTATCCAGAAGCCGAGAGAGCCAGAACGGGGTGGAGCCCCAGGGAGCATCCCGACCAATCCCTCCACTTAAAAAAATATTTTATTGAAGTATAGTTGAGTTACAATTTTGTGTTAGTTTCTGCTGTACAGCAAAGTGATTCAATTACACACACACACACACACACACACACAATTCTTTTTTTCCACTATGGTGTGTCACAGGATATTGAATATAGTTCCCTGTGCTCTATAGTAGGACCTTGTTGTTTATCCATTCTATATAATCCCTCCACTTTTTGAAGGAAAAACTAAGGCCCTTTCTGCCCTTTCCTAGAGAAGGTTATTCCCTCATTCAGTGTTTATCAGTTTTATGTCCTCTGTCTAATAAGAATTTTTTTGTGTGTGTTTCCAATAAGTTTCGCCTACTTGATTTTCAAGTGAGGAAACCAAGGCCCAGAGAAAGAAGGAGGCTTGCCTGACAGATTAATTTGCTGAGGTCCCATCTTGATATAGGGTGTTCCTTAGGTCCTTACAGTTTTTAAAAAAATTGTTAATGATTCAGTTCTTCTTGTTTCCTTCTTCTCCTTTCCAGGTATATATTCTCTTTTCCTTTGGCCATATCCAAAGGTATCTAAAATGATGTTACAAATGTTGAAAGTGAGACTACCATGGCGGTCCAGTGGTTAAGACTCAGTGCTTCCACTGCAAGGGGCATGGGTTTGATCCCTGGTCAGGGAACTAAGATTTTGCATGTTGCACGGCGTGGCTAAAAGAAAAAAAAGAAAAAAAGAAAGAGAAAAAAGAAAATGTTGAAAGTTAGCATTCTTGAGATTAAATATGCTAAATCTTAAGTAGATTCCCTTGCTCTGGGATTCTGCAGGTTGTTTATATCTTGTATGGAAGTGAATTAATTACCAGTTTATACTGCTCCAAGATTTTATGGATGCCCTGAATTGAGTTGTACTTGTTTCCAAATCTCTGTGAAGGCAGGATGCTGATTGAGAGCATCACAGAAGAGTCAGTTGGATGTGGACTTGAGGCCTCTCTTTATCATTTCTCAGCTGTGGGACCTTAGGACACAGAAGTTAATCTCTTCGAGCCTCATTTACCTTGTCTGTTTAAATGCATAGAGTAACTACTTCCAGTAACTCTAAGTCTCTCACTTTCCTAAGAAGCCTAAGTAGGCTTCACACTGCTGAGCCCCTCTGCCAGTCATTCCTTCCCCTCATTACCCTGAAGAACTCTTACTTGCATTTCAAAATCCTGTATGATGCATACTTCTCTGTGAGAATTCTCCTGACTTCCTCCTTGGATTGGTCCTCCTTGCTTTGGGCTTGCCCAGAATTTTGTACAACCCTCTATTTAACTCTTATCTGCATGTTGAAATGAGCTGTTTCCAGGCCTGTCTCCTCCACTGCACTCCCTGCTCCTTGAGGACGACTCTGTCTTGTTCATCTTTGTATCCCTAGCACTTAACTTGGGTCCGGCTCAGAGGAAGACCTCAATTAAGTTGTATTGAACATCAATATCAGTCACACTGTCATCACTTTCTCTCTTTCCTGGCATCCTGAGGCATTTGTTGTCCAGAACTATGCCATTTGTGATGGCGCTAAGTCATCTTTGTCCTGGTAGTGATTGCTCTTGAATCGTTTCTGGATGTGACTCTGGGCTCCTCAGCGTGACCAAATTCCGTAAGAGCAGGACATTCTTGTATTTCTTCCTCTGCAGTGCTTGGGCAGATAATAAGTTGTCAACCACCACAGTTTGATTTTGAAACAGCACTGTGCTATATTGGAATGCCACCATTTCAAGGGTGTTGTACTGATAGCAATTTGGCAGAAAAATAGGAATCTGTGCTTTGGTGAAAATGATCTCTCCTAGGCTAGGGGGTTCCCTCTTCCACTCAGCTGATGACAGTGAATTTATCATTACCAATGAACACCAGCAAAACTGAACATGTTGGGTATTTGAACTCTTGCCCAATGTTGATTGCATTTGGTGGGCATGAACATCCCAATTATACAAGCAGTTATTCCAGACATTCTGGAGATTGATATGGCCAAAAAGATATTAGGGTATATAGTAAACCACTGAGAGGCCAGACCAGAGATCTGTTGAGGGATTTGAACAGCTAATGAGTGAGTAGTTTTACAGATTTTTGAATCGGGGCATCAAAAGACATTCCAAATCTTTATGCACTTACAAATATTTACAGACCTTTTAAAGATCAAGTCTGTCATTATCAGTTTCGGTGCTGTATATTGTCAATATCCACAGTGACCCCAGAGGAGCCTGTGCTGGCAGGAGTAATGCTGTGGTATGTTCAGCTCTGCTGGATCTCCATAGAGGGGGGCTGGAATGCCTTGTGGAACAAAGCCCCGGGCTCCCGAGAGCAAAGAATGAAGGGCAGCCTAGTTTGATAACCACATTAAAGCACTACCAACATCTGTTCAAGCCAAAGACAACACTATCTCCAGGAATTAACCTTCTGAACCACTGAATCATTACCCTCAGTAGAGTGAAAGTTGGACAACAAGAGCCTATTTGTCAGGGTTCCTTGGAGAGACGTGGTAAGCCATATTTTACTGCAAACAGCGTGAGAAGGCCGGCTCGGCTTTATACATTTTAAACACAGAATATATTTGTGTGGGAAACAAGCAGACAATGAATGTAAATAAACTTTGGATGATACCTTGCAACTTGCAGCATTTATCCCACTCTGGAACAAAGGGACCCTGGCACATTGCCCCAGAGAATAGAATTTCCTGGATTTGTACTGAAACATTTCCCCCTTATTTTAATGAGACATTACATGTCAATAATAAGAGTATTAACAATGTGCAACATGCACTTTACATCTGCACTAACAGAAAAAAATCCACCCTTCGTTGAATGTAACATAATTTACTATATGTGTAGTATAATGGTCTTTGTGACACTGCATCAGATGGAGAGGGAGGCAAGGAGGATGGAAGGGGAAAATCGAATGAAATAAAATTTTTAGAATGAAAGCAAGCAGAGAAGGCCTGTCATCGAGACTTTAGAAGACTCTGGAATTTGGAGGTGTATTTCTTAGCGCGAAGACTGGCTGCAGCTTCTACTCTGATAGGTTTTAAGCCTTGTACCACACTAATTGAAAATTCTAGCTGCAGCTGTTTATTTTCTGATTCATCCTTAATTGCAACGAATAGGTCTTTATGCCAAATCTGCCTCAGAAGACTGAGATTAAACTGAGCTTTGTCCTTAGGTTAGTGCCTGAGATATATGCATTTTATTTTATGACTTATATAGTACTTGCTATGTACTATTTTCAAAGAAGAATGTTAATACTGTGTGGTGACTGACATTTGTAATTGCTATAAAAATTCTCTTTTTTGATGATTTAATACTATATATGGATAGTCTATATGGCATATATAAAGTATATACAAGTATATATATCATATAAATAAATAAGTAAATAAATAAATAAATACAAAGTATACAGACTTACTTTATCAAATAAAGCAAGGCAGACTGGAATGTTAGGGTTGTGGCTTTCTCTGCTCACTTTCCTAGAAGTCATAAGTCTGTAACATTGTGGACGGCTGTAGGGGTGTTTGTCCTTGTAGACTGACTTGTTAATGCTTATACAGTATACCTAGGTAGTAGCATGATATCTTTGAGTGAGTGCGAAATGACATGAGACTGTATTGGATCTGGACAAAGAAGGCTGCACTGGGAAATACCACCCTTGTGATCACCTAAGTGGACCCCACCTTACAAGTTTGGAGGAGGAGTTGTGTTTTAGGTTTAGCTCCTTAACTTGATCTGGATAGCAGATTGTAATGGTAGAAAATATATCTAAGCTGTGTGTGTGTGGGGGGGGGGGGCTGGAATACAACAGGTATTTGATGATTATTTTTGAGTGAGTGAATGAGTGACTGAGATAAAACTTTGGATGCAGGATGCTCTTGCCCAGCGGTCTGCCAATATGGTCCATGGTTTCCAAGGCCCTTTGAGGGAGTTTGCGAGGCCAAAACTATTTTTCTAATAATAACACTAAGACATTGCATGCCTTTTCCACTGTGTTGACATTTGCACTGAAGGTGCAGAAGCAATGGTGGGTAAAATTTCTGGCATGTTAGCATGAATCAAGGCAGTGGCACCAAGCTGTATTAGCAGTCATTCTTTTCACCACCAAGCACTCTCACACACACACACAAAGCCAGTTTCACTTAAGAATGTCCTTGAAGAAGCAGTTAAAAAAATAAATATTAATTTTATTAAATCTTGACTCAAGTACTTGTATACATAAATCACTTCTGGTGCACACTTAAGTCCAATGGTAGTCTTGAGGAAAAGCATTTGTGTGATTGTTTGAATTGCATGCTGAACTAGCCACTCTTTTAAAAATGGAAGACCATTTTTTTTCACTTAAAAAGACAACTGATGGAAAAATTATGGTTATTCAGACTTGGGTATTTCACAGATATTTTCTCAAAAATGAACAAAGTAAGCTTGTCACAACAGGAAAGCCGCTGACAGTATTTTTCACCGATGGTGGAATTTGAGCTTTCAAGCAAAATTAGAATATTGGAAAACTTGTGTCCACTGCTGTGAGCATGGCAGTTTCCCTGTAGTTAAACAGTTTTATGATGCTACTGGTGATGATATTAACAAACGTGATTTTTTTGAATGTTGTATAATTAAAAGTGTAAATATTTGGAAGATCTTCATAACTCAGAAATCAGTATTGTTGAAATGATCAATGTATGATATTTTGACATCATGCACGAGTCAAAGATCAATGCAAAATACAAGATAGGTCAATGGACTTTGGTGTAACAGAGTAGGTAAAGTTCACTGATACTGTTTCAAACTCCACATTGTAGATGACCTTTAAGAAACTATCACTTGCTTGCTGTACAGCAGAAATTAACACAACATTGTAAACCAACTATACTTCAATAAAAAAATAAAAAATTAAATTACATTAAATTAAAAAAAGAAACTATCACTTGCTGAATTTTGGCTTAATATCAAGGAAGACTATCCACGATTATCTCAAAAGGCAAGTAAAATGCTGCTCCCTTTTCCAAAACATATATTTGTGAGAGACCAGATTTTCTTCATATACATCAAATGATAACAACATTTTGCAACAGACTGAAACCAGAAGCAAATATAACAACAAACTAATCAAAAAAGAAATAAAAATAATAATCCCATAGACAGTAGTGTTAATAATAATAAAATACAGGAATAAATTTAACCAAGGAGGTGAAAGATCTGTACACTAAACATTACAAGATATTGATGAAAGAATTTGAAGAAGACACAAATAAATGAAAAGATATCCTGTGTTCATGGACAGGAAGAATTGATAGTGTTAAAATTCCACACTACCCAAAGCCATCTATAGATTCAATACAATCACTATCAAAATTCTAATGGCATTTCCCACAGAAATTAGAAAAAAACAATCCTAAAATTTATATGGACCACAAGAGACCCTGAATACCCAAGGCATTCCTGAGAAAGACAAACAAAGCTGAAGGCATCACATGACCTGATTTCAAACTATATTGCAGAGCTGTAGTAATCAAAACAGTATGGTACTGGCATAAAAACAGACACATAGACCAACGGAACAGTATAGAGAGCCAGAAATAAACCCACACATAAATGGTCAACTTATATTTTCAAGGGAGCCAAGAATACTCAATGGGGAAAGGAGGGTCTCTGCAATAAATAATGCTGGAAAAGCTAGATGTTAACATGCAAAATAATGAAATTGGACCTTTATCTTATACCAGTCACAAAAATTAACTCAAAATGGATTAAAGACTTATATGTAAGACCTGAAACTATAAAACTCTTAGAAAACATAGAGGAAAAACTCCTTGACGTTGGTCTTGGCAATGATTTTTGGGATGTGACACCAAAAGTGCAAGCAACAAAAGCAAAAATCAATAAGTAGGAGGACATCAAACTAAAAGCCTTCTGTGTAGAAACAGAAGCAATAAAAGAAGAAAAGGCAACCTACAGAATGGGAGAAAAAATTTGCAAATCATATATCCAATAAGGGGTTAATATCCAAAATAAACAAAGAACTCATACAACTCAGCAACAACAAAAAATAACTCAATTAAAAAATGGGCAGAGGAGCTGAACATACATTTTTCCAAAGAAGAAATACAAATGGCCAACAGACAAATGCAAAGATGCTCAACATCACTAATCATCAAGGAAATGCAAACCAAAACCAAAATGAGATATGACCTCATACCTGCTAGAATGGCTAGCATCAAAAAGGCTAGAAATAACAAGTGTTGGTGAGGATGTGGAGAAGAGGGAACCCCTGTGCACTGCTAGGGAGAATGTAAGTTGGTGCAGCCACTATGGAAAACAGTATGGGGATTCCTCAGAAAATTAAGACCAGAACTACCATGCAATACAGATATCCCACCTTTGGGTATTTATCCAAATATGAAAACACTAATTCAAAAAGGTATATGCACCACTATGTTCATTGCAGCATACTTACAATAGCCAAGATATGGAAACAACCTAAGCCCCCATCAACAGATGATTGGATAAAGATGTGATACACATACACACACACACACACACACACACACACACACACACACACACATACACACACACACACAAGGGAATACTATTCAGCCATGAAAAGATGAAATCTTGCCATTTGTGACAATATGGATGGACTTAGAGGGTATTTTGCTAAGTGAAATGAGTCAGATGGAGAAAAACACCACCTGATTTCACTCCTGTGTGGAATATATATATATATATATATATATATATAAACAGAACAAAACAAATGAACAAGCCAAACCAAACAAAAACAAATGTGTAAGTACAGCAAACAGAGGTTACCAGAGGGAAAGGGGTTGTGGGGCAGGGAGGGGGGAAGGTGAAATAGGGAAAAGAGATCGACTAAATTTTTGGTGGTGAGCGTGGTGTAGGGTATAGAGAAACAGAAATATAATGTTGTACACAAAACTTATATTGTTATTTCAAGTGAGTTAATAAAGAAATGTATTTTAAATTTCTGTTTTCATTTCTAATGCAGTACAAATAGACATAACGCACGCTAACAAAGCCCCTTTGAAATCATCAATATTTGTTAAGAATGTGAAGGAGGCTTGAAACCAAAAAGTTGAATAACTGCTGCTCTAGTCAGTGGTTCTCAAAGAGTGGTCCCAGGACCATCAGCATCACCTAGGAACTTGTTAGAAACATGCCTCACTCCAAACCTATTGAATCAGAGCCCCTGTGGGTGGGGCCAAGCACACTGTTTTAACTAGCCCTTCTCGAGGTTCTGATGCTTGCTAGACTTTAAGAAGTGGACCTAAAGCTGGACTTCCTCTGTGCTGAATCCTGGCCCCTCCCTACAGATCAGTGTCCATAGTTACCTTAAGGTCTGAAGATTGGGAACTGTGGGAAAGCTGACTTTCCAAGCCAAGTGTTGCAAACTAGCATTTGCTTTGCCTATAAACAGATAGACTTTGCTCCATTCCCCCATGACTTGCAGCATAATCACTTAGGTGCGCACTGCCAGGGAACTCGCCAGAACACCTGAGTAGTGCCTTGGCGGGGGAGAGGAAAGTGTTGGTGGAGCTTTAAGGAGGTAGCATGTACCATTATGCTTTCTCTCTGGCCCCCTCCCTGTATGTGTTTCTACCATAGTTTAGTTGAGCTCATTTTCAGAAGCCTGAAACCAGAATAAGTTTTGTAATATTGTTGACATCATCTCTTGCCGTGCCCTGCCTCCATTCCTGACAACCGGGCACTGCTAGAGCAAAAGCCTGAGGCCCAAGAGCTGCCCGGTGCTTTTACCTGGTCATCAGCAGCACCCTTTTACACTCCCTGCAGTGCCTTATTCTAGTCCTTCACTGCTCTGCAGTCAAATTCCCAGGGTCTGGGATTACAGCATTGAGTCTTGGCTTCTACCTCATCAGGAAGATGCATTGACTTACTCACCCACTGTATACCCAGCTATCTAAGCAAGAAAACTGGGTGTCATCCTTGACTCTTTCCTCTCCACCCCCCTCTGTCTCCAGCAGCTGCTTATTCTACTGCCCTCGCACCCATCCACCCCTTCCTCCATTCTTTTTCCCTCCCTCCCACGTGAATTGCCCAGAACTTATTAGGGAGTCAGCAGAGTAGAGAGGTTAAGAGCATGGCTTCTGGAATCAGGTTGCCTGGGTTCAGATCCCACCTATCCTAATTGCTTACTGTGTGACTTGGACAAGTTTCTTAGCTTCTCTGTGCCACAGTTTCTTTAACTGTAAAATAAGAGGTGTTATGATAATAATGGTACCTACCTTGTAGAGTTGTTAAAGGGATTAAGGAAGACAATACATAAGGTGCTTGGAACAGTGCCTGGCGTATCTATTTCATTTATCAAGCACTTCCATGTGCCCAGCTCTGCTCTAGGGTATACAGTGGTCAACCAGCAATGCTCCAGTTCAGGTCCCAGTGGTCTCTCATGTATCCTATTGGCATCTTTCTCTTTGCTGGTCTTCCTGTTTGCTCTGGCTCCTTCTATCCCATTCTCCATCCAGCAGACAGAACATCTTTTCCAGACATCAGTTGGATCATGTTGTTCTCTTGCCTAAAACCCTTCAATCGCCCACCATTGCCTGCAGAATAAAGTTCAGCCTCTTGGCCATTGCTTATCACAGTGGATAGCGTCTTCTTCCTCACTGCTTCGTGATTTAGCATGTAGATGGAACCCTAACTGTGTGTATTTACCCCTGTGTTCCCAATGCGCTCATCCTCTCCTTTTTAAAACAACTACCACTTTCATTGTGCTGATCTCTTTACATACCTGTCTCTACCAACGAAGTTTGAGATTCTTGAAGGACATGTATGCTATACAAGTTATGTTGGTGTTTCTGGTACCCCGCCCGTGCAGAAATCAGCAAAGAAAGAAAGGTTCAGAATGTTTGTGGAAGGCGTGAATGAATAAACAAAGAAGCAGCTTCTTCAAACTCCTTCACATTTGAATTCTATCTCAGAACTTACATGGCATTTTCTTGTGTGTGAGCTCTCATGGGCCAGCCCAGACACTGGAAGTTATCTTGTGCAGGGCTTTTGATCTTGGCTGTGAAGCACAATCTTCTGGAGAGCTTGTTAAATGCAGACTCTTAGACCTTCTCCCCTGGGAATGGTAATTCATGAAGTATGAGGGAGGACCCCGAATCTCAGGTGTGTGATGATTAGCCAGGTTTAGGACTCACAGATTTTAGTGAGCCCAACTCCCTCCTTGTGTCGATGGGGAAGCTAAGGCCTAGAGATTAAGTGATTGTCAAGGTCACACAGCTTGTCAGTGGAAGAGCTGGGCTCTGCTAAGCCAGTGTCCCTGTCCCCACTTCCCCCAGAGCAACTCCATGTTCATCTGCTTTATGTATGGGAGTTCAGTGCAAGAGGGGTTTGTTTTGTTTTTAATTGAGAATGAGTTTAGGCTTGAAGACCCCTGGACTCTACCCACTCACCGCCCTTCGCTGGGGGAACTCCTTACACCCACCGATGGAAAGGCAGGGTGGTGCAGTGGGCTCCGTGCTGAGCACGGCACCGAGGGCCTCTATTCTCTCCTGGCTTTGTCACTGACAGGCTTTGTGATCGGGGCAAGTTGCTTCACGGCTTTGGTTCTGAGTCTCTTCGGTTGTGGAATGGGCTCAATCAGGCCTGCCCTGCTTAATGAGCAGGGTTCCTCTTTGGCTCACGTGTTTATTTTCTCCTGAGAGCCAAGCACAGTGCCTTGCCTGCAGCAGGAGTACCCATCAGTGTTTAGAGACAGAATGAATGAAAGTGTTTGGGAAACGCGACGGTGTTCTATGAATGTAAACTACTATTAATAATAAATTCAAAAGCCGGCTGCTCCAGTCACTTGGCCTTAACAGTAACTTGATTCGAAATTGTTCCTTACAGGACCAAACCACCTTAACAGACCTTTGTTTTTGAACGTAAGAAAAGGACGACTTGCACTGACCAGTCATGTCTACAAGATGTCAGAAGAGCTAGCTAATTTGGTCGATTCAATGCAAAAGCAAGGCCAACAGTATTGGGCATTGTGCTTCAAAGGAAGCTAAGTGGCTCGGAGCCTTTCCATTGCTGTTCATTGGCTTGGCGTTATGTACACACAGCTATCCTTTCAGTTTCCACAAAATGGCTTATTTTCATTTCTGAAATGGCAGCCACGTGGGAGCCCCCGGTTGCTGTGGAGAAGGCAGGGAGAGGCCCAGCTGGTTGACAGCCACTGAGCTCCTCGAGCCCTCTGCTTTGCCTTGGCTGCTGTCGGGAGGCGGGAGTCCAAGGTTTTTATAGTTCCTCTCTCGAATTAGTGCCCGCAGACTCTACAGCTATGAACATGCAATTAGTCTTTGTTTGTGCACAAAAGGGAGCTTGACCCTTGCCCGTCTTTGATTGGCACGTACAACTCTTGTAGCTACTTACCTAAGGCCCTCTCCAAGGAGCGCGGCGTCTTGTTCCTGCACCTGCCTTCAGCTTTTCTCTTTTGTGACTCGTTTCCCATAATATTCGGCCCAACTCGCAGCAAGTTTGAGGGGATGAAGGCATCATGCAGGCATAGGCAGATTTCCTGTTTTTCAAGGAGGCAGGGGAGCCGGTGGGAGGGAGGTCTGAATCTGTAATCGGAGGTTTGGATAATTGCTGAGCCCCCCAAACACTTAGCAGGAGCCCAAAGAACTGGTTTTTCTTAATAAATGAACACTTTGCTTGCTTTCAAAAGCGGACCTCCCATGTCATGGAAAACAAGCTGTATGCACAAAGCTTTACACTTCTTTCCCAGTTCACCTGCCTGTTCACCAACATAGAAACTTTGCAGTATTTTTTTGAAAGACAATTGCTATGAAAGACATGCAATTATTGTGGTCAGAAAATTTCTCTCTAAACCGTTGCTTTCCTAGATGCTAGCAGAGTGTTTATCAGCAGCCCAAATGAGTTAAATACTGTGGTGGAGGACTGCATTTTCAAGAAATGTTTTCAAGGAGCCTGATTAGTTTTCGCAACGCCCTCATTTCTCACTATCCATGCCTCAGCGTGCCACCCCATGTGAGAATACACGGCTCAGCTAGGACACTTGGGGAACAACTCCAAAACATATCTGGTTTGAACGAAACAGTCTCAGACTCCCCAGTCTGCAGAGAATATTTAAGCCATGGTTCAAAATAATAATAGCTGCCCTTTCTGGAGTGCCCATTTGGGTTCAGGAATGGTACTAACTCCTTTAAACATTTTTTTTCTTTTCTCGTCCCTAAAACAGCCTTTTACGTTGGGTTTTACTGTCTCTGTTTTATAGAAAATTGATGTTCAAAGATGTTAAGGGATTTGACCATGTCTGTCCAGTGGCTGAGAGGCAGAGCAGAGAAGTGAAAGCGGGTCTCTGGGTGTGTTTGTGGGTGTGTTTGTTCCTTCATGGCATGCTGATGAAACCTTAAAAAAAAAAAAAAAAAGAAATAAAGACAAGAAAAAACAGCCCAGAAGCACACATGAGAGTTTACACAACAAGAGTTTCGTCTTTCAAAATAATCATCTTGGGGTGCCCAGGAGTGCATTCCAACAGTGTGGCTACAGTTGTCTTTGGGACCCTACTTCAGAGCTGACTCATACACCGCCTCACTCCTTATTCACTCTGTACTGTTGACCAGCTTGGCACTGCCAAGTTTGATCATGTGATTTTTCACAAGACCTGACTTTTGGCTGTTTTCAAAAATCACCAACCTCTGAAGGCAAAGATTTGCCAAAATTGAGGACATTCAAAAGAAAGTGTTTCCAGTTTTAGAGATGGTTCTAAAATAAGTGTTTGTTCCAAAAATGTGTGACAACCTTGGTGGCATAGGTGTGTGTTTTCAGCCTTGCTCTGAATGCGTGAGCTCTATGTGCCTTAGGGAGGCATGGAATGGTTAACAGGAGTCTACCCTTTGGCATTACACTCCCTGGGTTTGAATCCTTTGTCTGCCACTTTCTTAGCTGCGTACCTTTGGGAAAGTTATGTAACTGCTGTAATCTTACTTTTCTTGCTTATGAAATGAGGATAATACAGTATTTACCTGAACAGGTTTGCTGTTTGGATTCAATAGTAATATATGCAATACCCTAGGTACATAGTGAATGCTCAGTGAATGTTAGTTTCCTACACTCGCCCCTTCTGCTAGGTTTGGTAAAGCAAAGTCTTTATAGCCATGCCTCATCTCTTCTGTGATTCATAGAAGGTAAATGCTGGAAGGGTCCTTTAAGATAATCTTATCAGGTGGTTTTCAAACTTTAACAGCAGAACCATTGATGCAAGTGAGAACTTAGATGGAACCACAGTAACTACAATACCCAGAGTGGGGCTCCTGTAGTTGCAGTGGGTAGGTCAGAGGTGTGGAGCAGCAGAGCTCTAGGATTTCAGTCTGAGCTTTCACCCCCTCAGTCAAACTGTGTTGTCACCACAGAATCCTAGTCTCTACGCTTCCAACATGGGTTTCAAAAGAAGTCCTACCTACACTTTAAAGCTCCACGTAAATGCTAAAACCTCCACAATGCCTTGCCAGAAAGAGCCAGCCAGAATGAATCTCTTCTTTTCCAATTCTCCATGGACAATGTGTGTCTCTAGTTAGCAAATTTGGTTTGTATTAGAGCTATTTTATCTATATCTATTCTTTTTTTCCTTTCTTTTAGCTATATCTATTCTTTTTTAAAATATATGTAGCAACACATATCCAGCCCTTAGTAAGTGCCAGGAACCATTTCAAGATTTATATAGATAAACTCACTTAATCCTCTCCATGCCTGTTCTCTACACCAAGCTTTTTAGGGGCAGGGCTCACATTTTAATCATCTCTGTGTCCCCTACAGTGGGGGATTTACATGTAGGAAGCCCTCAATTACTACTTATTGGATTGTTAAATAGATGGCCAGAGATAAATCCAAATCATATTAAGGTCTAGGAAACCAAGGGAAAGATTCCTAACAAAATGTATTCTTTGTTTTCTCAAAGTCATCCTCTTTAGAAAGTAACTTGAGACACTTCACAAATCCAGACTTCATAGATTTATGTCATTCTGGCATGATGTGCTTGCCTGATTTCTTAAGCAAATATAGCCATTCTAATCCTCCTTTGGCCCTTTCTCCATCAACTGAAGGAAAAGGAGGCAGAGAAACCATCTTCCGCACAGTTAATAGCTCAAAATATGCAAACAATTTGAAAACATTTTGACTAGGTACTAAAGCATGCCTACAGTAAAAAGCAGAAGGGATGAATGCTCACAAACATCTGTTTTATAAAGTCAACCAAGGAAACTAACATTAGGAACTTTTATTTAGAATCACAGAAATGTTACATTTTGTAAAGGGCAATAATTGAGGGAAAATAATTGAAAAAGGCTTTGAAAATATTGTGTATTAGCTCAAATTCAAGTGAGAGGAAACAACATAGAGAAGAGCAGGAAAATGTAAGAAATTCACAACAACCTTTCTTTTGACTTGTAAGAGAGCATTTTTATGTGGAGATGCTTCAGTAGCTAATTACCAAGTGCAGTAAAATAGAAAGAAGACCGAGTGATCAGATGCCACAGTACTTGCAAGGGAGAAATTTGTTTTTGAGTAATATGAAAGCATTTTAAGTCTTATGTATTTAACTTTATATATTACATAATGTAAGATGTATAGAAAATATTATTTTTCATTTTGTAAATACAAGTAAACTAGGATATGTAGGGTTGGGTTTTTATTGTTTTTTGGCTGCTTCGGGTCTTAGTTGCGGCACGTGGGATCTTCGTTGAGGCATGTGGGATCTTTCGTTGTACACGCGGGCTTCTCTGTAGTTTCGGCATGCGGGTTTTCGTTTTTATCTTCTCTAGGTGTGGTGTGTGGGCTCTAGTTTGCAGCATGCAGTCTCTCTAGTTGAGGTGCTTGAGCATAGTAGTTGTGGCATGCGGGCTTAGTTGCTCTGCAGCATGTGGGATCTTAGTTCCCCAACCAGGGATTGAACCCACGTCCCCTGCATTGAAAGGCAGATTCTTTACCTCTGGACCACCAGGGAAGTCCTGACACATAGGTTTTTAACTCATACTTTAGTGCCTTGCATATGGTATCAGTCAAAGATTGATCATCGGAGATGCGGCTGATAGTACTTTTGTTGGATTTAAGATGTAATGATATCAACATTTGGAGGAGTGAGCTCTGCTATGTTTGTTTTTACAAGGATTAGTCCTATTATTTCATTATCATTAAATATTCAATTTTTAACGGATGATAAAAGGAAAAAAAAGCAGGGCTCTAATGATGATTGGAGTCCCCCATTACAAGGCCAATGTAGAAACAGTTTTCATGTTGTGGATCTGGGATCAGACTTAGGCTGGTGCACCTTTAACTTCAGCCATTATCAAACCAGAGCCTTGAGGCTTTTCAGTCTTGTGAAACCGACAAGTCTCAAAGAATCAAAGGATAAGTTCTGTGCAAGCAGGGGTTGGTTCCGGCATTTTTAAGGGAGGGGGGCTGACTTGTATAACACTGTTGCACAAACTGAAGCTGCTAATGCTGATGAGATGACAGCTCAACAAAGCAGAAACTTTGCTTCGAATGCAGCAGAAAAGACAAATAGCATGTGTGGTTAATGCTTATTTCTGCTGGCAGGAAATATAACATTTAGAGAAAAAAAGCAGCAAAACAGTTATCCTTTGATCAAATTTGTAAAAATATCATCAATTGATCATCTTTCTACAAAATTATCTCAAGTATTCCTGGGCAAATTTCCCCAGAGAAGCCCTTTTGGACCTCTGGGTTTATTGCAGCAAACATGAGGAGACGTGGCAAGGCAGGACGACAGAAAGCTCTGTGGCATACCGTACCCAACACTAGATTAAATACAGCTTTAAGAGGTTGGATTCTGTGTGATCTGTTAAACGTATATTGTACATGCACTTTAGAAAGCATTTCCTTGTACCAAGATATCATTTGTGGTTTGTGGTCGTTTCCATAACACGTTTGCCGTTCTGGCTTCTCTCCAGAAGTGTGACTTGCTGATACACCAGTGGTCCTCATCTGTAGTGTGGCTACACCTTGGTGTGTCACAATCAGTTGGGAGTTGGATTGCAAGTAATTTGTTCCTACTAATAAGTAAGGGTCTGAAGTTTGTCAGTGATTGCCTATTTTTAGTAAATTAGAACTGGTTCAAAGTTATCCATATGAAAATAATGCTCTCATTCCCTTGCATTCCGAAATGCTTGCCTGATTGGGAAAGAACGTGGTGGGAACTTAACCTTGATGAAGCCTCTGGGAGCCAGCCTTATATGAGCATCTTCTATCATGTGTCCCAGTGGATATAAGGCTGAGAATGGCCATGCTTTTCCATTATTTCTATGAGAAATTCAGATATGAATTGGAGTCCCCTTCCAGGAACATAACCTCACCCCAGGCCTGCTTACTCATCCACTGTACTGCTTCAACAACTCCTGGAGAAATTAAGCAAGGGCTTACACTAACTATGGCGATTTTATTTCTTCAAATCTACTTAGAGGGATGAGTATCTAAGGCCATTCATCTGTTCCATCACTCAACAAACACTTATCGAGTCCTTTTTTGGGTACCAAAGCACTACTTCATAGGAGAGAGAGAATTTGCTCCTGGTGACGCTTAAAAGATAAGCTGGACTGTGTTAGTTTGAGAGGAGTGCATAGCATGAGGAGAGGCAAGGGGGAAGAGGTGGACAAAGCTTTCACAGAAGAAAAACACTGCAGAGTGTCTGAAGGCCAGGGAATTTGGAGAGGTCTTGGGATGTGTAGCTGGGCAGTTTGGAAGGATCCAGCCAGCTGGCTGAGGGATCTAACTCAGCCCCAGGGAACTAGAACTCATAAGGGACTAACTGTCTTGCTACTCTATGATTTGCGTCAATCTGTCACAGTAAGTACCCGATAAATTCCTGCTGACCACGTGTGAATGTGAGTCTGTCTGTCACGGAGATTGTCAGCAACCCTGGTCCCGTGTGCCTCATAGAGCTCTGACTCTTAGGTATGCTGCTATTTTTCTACATTTAAAAAATGGAAATATAATTCACACACCGTAAAATCCACTCACTTAAAGTGTGCCATTCAGTGGCTTTCCGTATACTCACAAACTTGTACAACCTTGAGCACAGTCTGTTTCCAGAACCTTTTCATCAATCTAAAAATAAACCCTGCACTCATTAGCAGTCATTCTCCCCTTCCCTTTCCCCCTGGCCCCTTGGTGACCACTCATCTACTTTGTTTCCTTAGATTTACCTGAATAAATGTTCTAAATATTTCTTATAAGTGGAATCATACAATATAGAGCCTTTCTGTCTGACTTCTTTGACTTTGCATAATGTTCTCAAGGTTCATCTGTGTGGTAGCATGTATGAGTACTTCACTCCTTTTTTGGACAGAATACTATTCCATTGTATGGATATACCACATTCTGTTTATCTATTCATCAATTGGTGAACAGTTGGGTTCTTTCCACATTTTGGCTATCATGAAAAATGCTACCTGTGAGCATTCATGTATAGGTTTTGGTGTGGACATATGTTGTCACTTCTCTTGAGGAGTATTTATTTAGGAGTGGAATTGCTGTGTTGTATGCTAACTCTGTGTTTAACTTTTCAAGGCACTGCCAAACTGTTTTCCAAAGAGGCAGCCCAATTTTACAATCCCACCACAAATGTACGGCGGTTCCCATTTCTCCACGTCCTCACCAATACATGTGATTATCTGTCTTTTTGATTATAGCCTTCCTAATATGTGTGAAATGGTATGTCATTGTGGTTTTGATTGGCAGTTTCCTAATGACTGTTGAATGGTCCTAATGTTGAATGGTCTCCAGTGAGACCATTTATTTATCTTCTTTGGGAAAATGTCTAATCAGATTTTTTGCCCACCTTTCAATTGGATTATTTGTCTTATTTGTTATTGAGCTATAAGAATTCTTTATACATTCTGTATACTAGATCCTTATTAGATATATGATTTGTAAATATATTTTTCCCATTCCGTGGTTTGTCTTTTCAGTTTCTTGATGGTATCCCTTGAAGCACAAAAGATTTTAAAATTTGACAACGTCCAATTTATCTCATTTTTTCTTTTGTTGCCGGTGGGGACAGTGCTGTTTTAAATAAAAGAACAGCCCATGGAAATGGCTGCTGGCCAATGGGGTTTGCTAGGGGTTAACATGTGGCTGGAATCCTAAAGCTGGAAAGACTGAATTATCTTTAATCCTATTACTGGATTTAGATAATGTTTTGGAATTAGATAATCATTATCTAGTTGCCAACAATTCTGTTGTTAACATGGTAGAGATAGGGGCCTGGAAGAGAATGAAAAGACTGTCACCTCTGGGTCTCCGTTTTCAATGCCCTAGGATCGCAGGACTAGGATAGAAACCCGAGGACTGGACAAGAGCAAGGGCATCTTGCTGCACTTAAAATCAGCTTTGAACTCAAGGGTTGATTTCTAACACACTGTTGAAACCTTTGACCTCGATTTGAATCCAATTTGCATTTGAAAATAAAGAGGGCCTCCATTTGTAGGATTCTAACCCACATTTTAAATTATGAAAATGGTTAAAAATTGGACACAGTTTAAGAACCAAGAGAAAGCTGTTGGCAACTGTAGCTTGGGATCCTTCTGTATATAAAATGAAGTTTTTAAGGTGAGTTCATGGTTGTGCTGAGTAGATCTTTGCTAATTTCTGCAATTTGCTCTTGAGAATCTCTCTGCCTCTGAGCACTTTGCTCATAGAATCTTCAGCTCTAAGAATCGGAAGGAATCTTAAAAGTCATCTAATCCCGATCCTCACTCCTTTTTTCAAATCTTCTCACCCCCAATGAGTGGGAATGTGGCAGGGAAAATGCCAGGAAGAACTGTGAGGGGACAGGCGGCTTAAGGATGTTATACCCGCTTCAGCTTCAGGAAGGAGAGATACTGAAGGAAGGGAGAGAAATGTAGTGGGGAAGGAGGTTGAGCAAGAACAAAATCAGTCGGGTTTGCAAAGTCTAAGGGAGGAGGCCAGCTTTTGAGATTGAGTTGTGTAAAAAAGGAGTTATTATTCCAAATTCCTGCCAGCTACACTTCATCCTTCTGGGGTCCAGTCCTAAATTCTAGCACTGGTCACTATCTGTTATCTTTGAACATGTCCATATATCCTTTTAGACCTGGAGCTCCTGGGTCTCCGTTTTCAATGCCCTGGAGGAAAAAAACCATGGCTTCACTCATCTGTGTAGCCTTTCCAGTCTCTGACACTTAGGGACTTAGCTGATAGTATTGTTACACAGCTACAAATAGGGGCTTTAGCATCAGTAAGGCTGACTCTTGGCTTCAATAGCTTCAGATTGGAAATCTCTCCCTGGCTTTGATGGGCTCTGTGACCTTGGGCAAGTCACTTAACCTGAGTCTCTTTTTTTTTTTAAGCTCTTTATTGGAGTATAATTCCTTTGCACTATTGTACCAGTTTCTGCTGTGCAATAAAGTGAATCAGCTGTATTTATACATATATCCCCATATCCCCTCCCTCCCTCGATTCCTTCCCACCCTCCCTATCTCACCCCTCTAAGTCATCACCCATCATCGAGTTGATCTCCCTGTGTTATGCAGCAGCTTCCCAATAGCTATCTGTTTTACATTTGGTAGTGTATATATGTTAATGCTACTCTCACGTGGTCCCAGCTTCCCCTTCATCCCCCCACCCCGTGTCCTCAAGTCTGTTCTCTACATCTGCATCTTTATTCTTGCCCTGCCACTGGGTTCATCAGTACCATTTTTTTTTTTAGATTCCATATATATGAGTTAGCATATGGTATTTGTTTTTCTCTTTCTGGCTTGCTTCGCTCTGTATGACAGACTCTAGGTCCATCCACCTCACTACAAATAACTCAATTTCTTTCCTTTTTATGGCTGATATTCCATTGTATATATGTGCCACATCTTCTTTATCCATTCCTCTGTCGATGGGCATTTAGGTTGCTTCCATGTCCTGGCTTTTGTCAGTAGTGCTGCAATGAACATTGTGGTACATGTATCTTTTTTGGATTACGATTTTCTCTGGGTATGTGCCCAGGAGTGGGATTGCTGGGTCATATGGTAGCTCTATTTTTAGTTTTTTAAGGAATCTCCATACTGTTTTCCATAGCGGCTGTACCAATTATATTCCCACCAACAATGCAGGAGGGTTCCCTTTTCTCCACACCCTCTCCAGCATTATTTATTGTTTCTAGATTTTTTGATGATGGCCATTCTGACTGGTGTGAGGTGATCCCTCATTGTGGCTTTGACTTGCATTTCTCCAATGATTAGTGATGTTGAGCGTCTTTTCATGTGTTTAACCTGAGTCTTAGTGACCTCATGTGTAAGACGAAGAGTAAGGATGAATTATAAGGATGAGAGCTGAGCAGAGTTCTTGGCACTTGGCAAATGATTGCTGCTGCGATTTGGATTAGCAGGCCTCAAGGAATGCTTGCTGGGATGATTTGCGAGGGGCAGGTGGAAGAGCTCACGAGGCACTACTTCAGCTGGCTGCCGGGAGTACTGAAGCCATCCATAATTCTTGAGCCTGAGTGGTGACTTCCTGACTCTAGTCGACTAAGTTACCCAAGTTCAGCTAACTTCATAGCATGTAGCTCTGTTGTTCTGTAGACCTCTTTGGTTTGGTTCATCTGTCCCTTAATGCAAGGTAACAGGTTAGGTTTCACTGATGCTGTACCCCAGCTGCTGCCAGGTAGGAGACAGGTGGAGCTCATCCTAAGGAGTCGGGAAGCAAACGTGTGCTCCCTTTTCCCTTCCAGGGCCAGACTATGGATAACCTTTACCTTTGGGGTCCTTGGGTGGTTTTCCCCAGACAAAATGGCAGGCTCCATTGTTTGTTTGTTTGTTTGTTTACAAACTAGTTCAATTCTTTTAATTCATTCTCACCACAGTGCTGTTAAAGTCAGGGCATGATCTCTAGTCTGTAGATGAGGGAGCCCCCGGCATATGTTAGTAAGTGGTCCGAGGTAAGAGGCAGAGCAGGGCTTTGACTCCAGGGCTTCTGTCTCCAAGGGACCGTAGCTGCCTGCAGAGTATACGCTTCAGTGATATTCCTGTAACAGAAAGGCTGTTCCATGTAGAAATGGATGGTGAACAAGGGATGCACTGGAGGGCGATCCCTTGGGTCTTGCCTCAGTCAGTCATCCTCAGTGGTGTTCGGGTTTTATTCACGTAACCTGAGAGGCGCTACGGGCCACAGAGGGTGAGTCCAGAACAGGAAGAGCTCTGTGTGCATACCCTCTACTGCACCAGAGCAGCAGCCCCTTCACCCAGCATAAAATGGCATTTGAAGAAGGGGTACTGCTGCCTTTAAAGACATTTGTTTTTACAAAGATTCTTTTTTTTTTCTTTCACTTTTCCAACGAGTATTTATTATCAGTTAAGCCATGATTCACGATCCCAGGGTGGGGATCACCATGTACCCGCGTCCCCCTTCACCACCCTGGGGAGAAGGACGGAGGACAGAGGAGGTGGGGTGGAGCCAGTTCAGATCTTCCCAGGAAACATTCCTTCTGCCCGGCAGTCGTCCCAGGCTGCCACCCAGGATATGGGGCAGAGGGACTTGTACACGCACAGGTACCATTCGCACACAGGGACGTCACCCCCTTTAGCAGTCACTGCCTTCTCACAGCGGTGGAAGTCCAGGTAGTTCTGCCAGCAGTTCCTGGTCTGGTTCTGGTTGGGGAAGCAGCTGTCAAAAGGAGCAGTCTGGTAGTTCTTGATTTTGGTCTTGGTGTCTCCTGCCATAGTGCTGACTCCTAAAGATGCCCCCGAAGCTGCTGGAAGCTCAGTGTGACCCTCAGCCTACAAAGATTCCTCATAGGCTGCCTTGTTATTGGTAATCATAATCACGATCGTGACTGCTGTCATGAATCATTCCTTCAACAAAGGTATCCGGGTCTACTCTCTGCTAGGTGTTAGAGAGGGAGGGATGAAGGCGATACGGTCTTGTCCCAGAAGAGCAAGTGTTATAAGAATGTGGTGGGAGTTGTTGTGGGGGAAACACAAAGGGTGTCATGGGAGCACAGAGGAGGGGTGCTGTTCTCATCCTTGGGACTTTTCAGAAACTTCCTGGAAGATGTGTCTCCTGATCTGAGTCTTGAAAGAGAAACCAAGTTATTAGACAAAACCAAAAATGGGAGTTCAGTGCAATAAAAGGGAAAAGCATATGCAAAGGCAAGGAGGTGAGAGAGAAGTTTGACTGCAGGGTAAGATGTGAGGAGGGGAGCAGAGTAAGACAGTAATAATATTATTATTGCATAATGTAATGTATTATATATAATAATATTAATATATTATAAATATGGCAATTAACAATAATATAGCACTTATCTTGTGTCAGACACTGTGTTCAGTATTTAAGAGTTGATAGCACATTTAAATGTCAAAGCAAGAAAGCTAATAATTGTAACAGCTAAAATATAATGAGTACAGCTCATACACCAGGCACTAGACTGAATGGTTTGTGTGTGTGATCTAACAATCTTCATCATTGACTCCAACATAGAGATCAGACCACTGAGCTTCAGAGAGATTTAAGTCATTGGCCGCAGGTCACATAGATGGCAAATGGCCAAGCTGGGATTTGAATCCAGAAACTGTCTGATTCTTGGTCATTAGGCTACAGAGAGGCAGCTATTTCCTTTCAGTGCCTCTTGGGCAGCTGCCACTTTGGTGAAAAATGATCCCACATGGGACTTCCTTGGTGATCCAGTGGTTAGGACTCCGATCTTCCACTGTAGGGGGCTCGGGTTCAATCCCTGGTCAAGCAACCAAGATCCCGCATGCTGTGGTGTGGCCAAAAAAAAAAAAAAAAAAAAGAACCTAAAAAAAAAATGATCCCACGTCAGGCGACACTAATTCACCCTGCTGGAATTCTTCCTGGAATTAAGGCAGGTTATAATAAAATAATGTATTCCCAAATGGACCCTGAAGCCAGCAGAGAAGTGATAACTGGTTACTCCTGAAGAGAAGTGTTTCTGCACAGGAGTTGAGTTCAGAAAATATTATTAAGCAGAATCTCTGCATTCATGAGAAACTCTGGGATCCTGCAGTGTCTTTTTAGAAACACTGAAGTGCCGTCTAGCCCGAGTAAACAGAGCATCACAAATTGGGTTCCAACACCAGTGGTGAGCTCTGTGTACAAAAGAACACAGTCTTCCTTCCAGGCCATCAAAAGCCAATTTCCTTCCTGGCAGACCTTGCCCTGCTTAACCTAGGTGGCATCCAGCTGCACTCCCCTGGGACTTGTGAGACCACCTCTGCGACTCTGCTTATAGCTGGTGCTTCAGCTCTATTTGCTTTTACAGCTGTGTTCTAGCCCTGGCTCTTGCACTGATTAGCTGTGTGACTATGGACAAGTCCCTAAACCTCTCTGAACTTACTCTCCTCATCTGTCCTGTGGAGCTGTGGGTACTCACCTTGCCTACCTCACTGGATTGTGGAGGATAGAATGAGGGGATGTGCAGCTTGGGGCCTTGAGAATGCAAAACCATGAAAGAGACATAAGGGGTGATTCTTATTTGTCCACTTGGCTCGTCTCCTGCACGGACGTTTTTAAATTGACTGAGGACAAGAGCGCAATCTTCTCCTTACTTTTGCGAACTTAAGTATGAGTCTGTCTGCTCCGATGAGCATCCCCCCGAGGCCATCTTGGTGCTTCTGGCAGCTACTCTATTAGACCTGAGCAGCTGCTTATTTCTTTCATATTGTTATGATTTCACGTTGTAGAGTCACTGGAGAATAGTTCACCCCCCTCCTCCTTTGGAAAACAGTGGCTCTTGGTTGTCTCGAAAGTCCCAAGCAGGCCTGAGCATACTCCTTTCAGTTGTGCGGGGTGAGCGCGCTGATGGCAGTAATTAGTTGGCCGGGAGGGTGGGGAAGACGGCTTTGTAAACTGAAGACAAGTGAGCGAGTCATGGTACCCAGGCTGACCCCTCACCTGGGCAGCCCCTGAGGACACCTGCCTCAGATCATTAAGGCCCCTGGCCCCATTGACACAGTCCGACTGCCTCTGCCGGTGGGGGGAACAAAGGCGAGCTTTTGCTGG
Organism: Hippopotamus amphibius kiboko; assembly: GCF_030028045.1. NCBI lineage: Eukaryota > Metazoa > Chordata > Mammalia > Artiodactyla > Hippopotamidae > Hippopotamus > Hippopotamus amphibius. Next base: position 13,990,560 of record NC_080203.1, on the reverse strand, counting down.
CTGGAGTGCAGAGGTGAATAGAATAAGGCTCTTCGGCCAGGCCTGGCCCAGACAGCTGCTCATGCAAAGGGGTTTCAAATGAACATGTTTCTATTTAGAGCATGTATGTTTTGACTGAATTTGAAGAAAAGCGTGAGGTGGCTCCCCCTTTGGAAAACAAACTAATTATATACTCCCATGCTGTCTGGTGGTTGGAAGCCGGACTTGTCCACAACAGTACTTCATGGAAAGAATTTTCTTCCCTGTTGAACGTGAGACTCATCTGTAGGACCACAGCTGGCGCTTTTTCAAAATCACATGGCTTGTGGCTTAAAAAGACCCTTCAGGAAAACCGTGAGTGCAGTAAATATTCTTTTTTTAATTGGGAATTACCACCCCATAATTTTTGTTTTCTCTTAATTTGGTTTGGCACATACTGGGTTTTCCCTGGAGTTGGGATACAGGATCTAGTAAGGTGATTTGCTCTTCTGTGTGCAGTTGAAAAGGTTCCACGGAGGCGAGAGCTGGTGAACCAAGTGACACCTAAAGCTGTCATTGGACGGAACCATTTGCATTTCCATTCAGGTCATGCTGTCTCGGCCAAGCTGTTGACTTAGCGCTGTTTTGACTTGGGTGGCTTTAACTCTTCCATTCAGGCTTTAGAAACATCATTGAGTTAACAGGCCACACACCAATTCACCCTTCTCCCTCCCTACTCCTCATCCCCTTTGTGTTAGATAAGGAGGCCTTTCCCTGCTACAAAAAGGTAGCAGGCCTGAGTTTCCATGAGCTCTGTGCCGCTTACACCACCCCCAATTTAGTCTTTGTGCAGGGCTGCTTTTGTTTCCCCCCAAGAATTAAAAGTTAATTGATACCTCAAATGGATGTTGGTCACAAAGCATTTCACCATCCAATGCAGTCCTGCATCCCATTAGATTAACCCTCTTCTGCAGTTCATTGTAAATAAACATCCCACAACAAAAAAAGCTTACCTACCTGAATTCATTTGGGTTCTGCAGTGGGGCTAAAATTCTATGACAATGTCACTGGGTTAATTAATTTAGATTAATGACTCTTGGAGTTCTGTTTCCCTTTGCCTTCGCTATTTGTCACAGACTGCTGAACAAGTATTTCCAAATGTCTGAATTTAGCACGTTATCCAGAGCCCTTCCAGAGATGGGTAGTCATCTCAACCTTAGGCCTCTTATGGCAATACTGCAAGTCTTCCTAACTGATCAAAATGTTGGATCCTGATGTGGTAATCCAATGTAGATGGACTGAATATTCATATTATTCTCTGCTAAGAGTTTATTTTCAGAGAAGAGAAATATATGAATGTTTTCCTAAACATGGAGGAAAAAATTTCTCTAGGGTCAACTGAAAGCACAGTGGAATGCACCCAATTAAGCTAAGAAATAAAGAAATAAAGAGCACACTCACGTTAAACTTTTGCCGTTATTCCAAGGTACACAAGGGCACACACCAATGATCTGACCTGTCCGGTAGAATCTGGGTTTCAATAAGATATTCTGGAATTTTGAGGCTTAGAGGTGAATAAGTTGTTCTTCCTGCTAAACAAACGTCTCCCATTAGCTAGTTTCTGTTAACTCTCAGCTAAGGCCACACAAATGGAATAATTTTTGTTGTCATTAGAAGAATAGGTTTTCTTTTTCCTATAAGTTAAGCTAAGTAATTTAGTAATGTGGTAGAACAGCTTGGTGGATATTTAATATCTATTCAATCAGGGTTCCTATTTCTATTCCAGATGGTCCCACCTGCCACATAATACTTCTCACACCTTTTGGAGTATCAAAATGAAACCATGACTTCTCCAGGGAAGATATACAAATGGCCAATAAGCACATGAAAAGATGCTCAATATCATTAGTCATAAGGGAAATGCAAATCAAAACCACAATGAGAGATTACCTTATACCCACTAGAGTGGGTATAATCGAAAAGTCAGATAATAGCAAGTGCTGGCCAGGATGTGGAGAAATTGCTGGGGGGTTGGGGTATGTAAAATGGTGTAGCCACCTGACAGTTCTTCAAAGTGTTAAACATACTGTTACTATAGGACCCAGAAATTCCACTCATAGGTATATACCCGAGAAAACTGAAAACATATGTCTACACAAAAACTTGTACTTGAATGTTTATAGCAGCTTTATTCACGATAGCCAAAAAGTGGGAACAACCTAAATGTCCATCAATGGATGAGTGGATAAACAAAATATGATATGTCCTTAGAATATTACTCAACCATAAAAGGGATTGAAGTACTGATACCTGCTATAACATGGATGAACCTTGAAAACATTGTGCTAAGTTAAAGAAAGCCAGACACAAAAGGGCACAGATTGTAGGATTCCTTTTATATGAAATGTCCACAAATAGGCAAGTCTGTAAAGAGAGAAAGTAGATTAGTGTTTGCCAGGGGATGAGGGGAGAGGAAAATTGTGTGTGGGGGCATGATGGCTAAGGCATGTGGGGTTTGTTTTGAGGGGGAGGCTAATGAAAATATTCTAAAATTGATTGTGGTGACGGATGCACAACTCTGTGAATACACTAAAAGCCATTGAATTGTACACTTTAAATGGGCAAGTGGTGTGGTCTGTGAATTATATCTCAAAAAAAGCTGTTAAAACTTTGAAATCATGATTTTGGGGTTAGAGAAGCAGTCTTTTGCTTACCATATTCAAGCCCTTAAGAAAAGCTAAAATAAGCCAAAAGCGAGACAACCATATATGATTTTCCTTGAAATGGGTACTCAAGGGCCGAAGCATGTTTGCGTGGCTCAGCATTTTTGCTACTTCCCTTTAGTCTGCATTCGGATGAAAACAAACCAGCCCCTATTAGTTTTCTAAGTTATACATAAAATAATATTTGCGATGCTGTTGAATTCTAGTTTGTATTTTGTATTTTGCAGTTTTCCAGTTTATTGGTTAAAGTGATGATTGCAGAACAAGTTGGTGGGTTGAGCTTTTCAGACTTTATGACATTTCCTCTGAAATGCAGTCAGGTTTGTCAAAGCTCTAAGCTGGCAGTGAGAGACACTAGGACTTGCATACAGAGATATTTGATTGTAAAACAAATGAATGTTTCCTTCTGAAAGGAGAATTGTCACTGGCACCTGTATATCTGAAGATTTAAGCCATTTGGCAATATCATGCCCTTTTTTTCCTATAGCACCTGTCTCTCCTTGCTCAGAAAAATGTGCAGTCCTGTCACCTTAACACAGAAACTAAAGGGAGAGGTGTACCCAGCCCATGCGTTACTTCCTGATAATAATAGTGTCTAATGTTTTGGAGTTCTACATGCATGATGTACTAAACTAAATGACTTACACAAGGCATTCTGTAATCTGCACAATCCTGTAAAGTAGTGTTTATTTTCATCTTCACTTTATAGATGGTGAAACTGAAGCACAGGACTGAAGTACATAAGGTTGCACATCTGAGATTTGACCCCAAGTCTATATGATGCCAAAGTCCTGCCCTTGACCACAACAGTGTTATCATGCTCCTTAGCCTTTCAGACAACTTAATTTTTTTTGTTGTTTTGTTTTGTTTATTTTTTTTGGATGCAACGCGTCCCTATGGCTCACCTGGGGGTATTTTTGTTGCTCAGGAGATATTTGGAAATTTCTGGAGACAATTTTGGTGGTCATGACTGGAGGTGAGGGTGGGGAATGCTACTGGCAGCTAGTGGGTAGATGTCATGGATGCCACTAAACAGGGCAGCAAGAGGAGCAGTACCGGTGCCATGCCGAGATCATTTTTGAGACCCAGACAGAAGGAAAAATCAGCAATACTGATCCTGCCTTTACTAAATTTTTATATTTTGTTCATTATAGATTTTTGGCATTAATTTTTTTTTTTTTCCCCTCGAGTCCCCCCACCCTCCCTGCCCCAGTCCTCTAAGGCATCTTCCATCCTCGAGTTGGACTCCCTTTGTTATACAACAACTTCCCACTGACTATTGGCATTAATTTTGATTTTTAAAAATTTATTAAAATATTATTTATCTTCATTACTGAATTTTTTGGTGTCCCCTTAAATTTTGTGCCCAAGGCAGGTGCATCGCTCACTTCACTCGCCTCACCCTAGTCCTGGCCCTGCTGCTAAACATCCTACAATTCATAGGACAGCCCCCCAAACCAAAAATGATCCAGTCCCAAATTTCAATCTTGCCGAGGTTGAGAAATATTGGCCTGAAGTACTGGAGGAATTTTCCCCATGGAACGGCAGAGGGAGAATAAAATGGAAGCACAGTAGGGTGAGTCATAGCAATAGCCACTATTTACTAAACTGGTACTCTAATCTAGGTGCTGTTGCATGTGTGTTATCTCACACAGGTGTTGATCTATCTTTTGCCAAACCCGCCATGGGAGCCACTAGGATGCTCTGCCCTCCCGCATCCAAGCCATCTTCTAGCCATTAATTAGGTCATTGAACTGCACTTCCATAAGGTCACCGAAAACAGTGTACCATATTGCTCCAACTATCCATGTAGAGAAGGTTTTGTTTCCTCCAACATCAAAACTGTTTCATAGCACAACACTGTAAATCAACTATACTCCAATAAAAACTAAAATAAAAAACTATATTTCACATTTTCTCTTAGTAAGTTTCGAAGCTACTTTGCTAAAGGTTGTTACTGGTGTAACTTTGGGAGCTGCCAGAAGACACAAGCAGTTGTTGCAATCCAAGTGTTCCAGAGTATCTTTTCTGATATAATTTAATAATTTGATGAGTAGTATTAACTTAGTTTTAAACCACACAGACATTCTTAGCAAACACTCCCTGTGTTTTATTCTAATCTGAATGGTAAACAATGTGGTAGTGAGGAAAGCTGGGGGGCTTCAAGGGCAGACAGAACTAAGTTCAAATTCCTCCTCCACTATTTAGTAGATGTATGACCTTGGGCAGATTAGTTAACCTCTCTAGGCCACAGTTTTCAAGTCTGGCAATAATAATATCACCTAGCTGGTTGAGGCATGAGTGTGAGAATGAAATGTGATAGGTTATATAATATAATACTCAATGAATGTTAGTTCTGTTCCTTCCCTTGAAAAGTGTATCAAGGCAAACGAATTTTATTCAAAGGAAATGCTTCATTGTTCTAAGTTTTTAGAAATCTAAAACAGTTTAATTTGGAGAAAATAAGCTAGATTTCATCATCTTTAGCTGAAAATGATAGGAATAACAGTAAAACATATGGAACTTGAAATGTTCTTAGAAGTTTTAATATGAAAATCCACTAGAACATCTTCCTTACCACACCTCCCCATCACTTTAAGGCTAGCAAGCTGTTAATTTATTTCTCCAATTTTTCCTGAAGTCGATCTTTACCTTATTCCTAAAGCCATCTGGGCTGGTTTAGCTCCGTCAGAACCCAGAGCTAATGAGGCCAAGGTCAGGGCTGGATCCCCAAGGGGAGCAGTTAGCTTTGCCCCCTTCTTTGGCCCTACCCCGCTTTTCTAACCCTACCAGCTGGTTTTCCGCCATGTGTTTGCTCCAAGGAGTGGGGGGTGAGAAGGAGAGGGTGGCTATGGAACCTCACTCCCAGCAACGCAGCTGAAAGCCTGAGTCTTTGGATGAGAAAGCTGCCCATGAAAACCAACCCCCAATTCCACTGGGCCCTGAAGACAGATGATTAGCACTGATGGCCATATAAAGGTGCTGATCACAGTACAGTTTATAATTATTTTCTTTCTAATTTATCCCCTCTTCCTGAATGACCGCCCCCATCAGAGAGTGGCAGCCACTTCCCGATGCTCTGACATGGTCCTTGAAGCCATATAACTGATGCCTGGTATTTTCAGCAGTGCCAAGGCAGGAACCTCTGCAAAGCTTGCAGCCAAGGTTAAACATTGGGAGAAGGCTCTTGTTAGTAGCATCCCATTACTGTTGCTATGATACATTTGGCTCATTGACTACAAGGCATGAACAAAAAATCCTCCTGATCCAAGGTGGAGGCAGTTTTTCCTGTGGCTTTGGGTAGACTTATGTTGCATGTGTGTCTTTTAAAGGGCGTTTGCTAACCCATTACACCTGTGGCACAGAGCAGCGCATGCTTTACCATTTTGGTTGTAAACAAAAATTATCAGCGCAAGTCCCCAGTGAAGAGAGAGTTTCTCCTGAGATTTCTTACCTGTTTCCTTCATTAGTATCAAAATAGGAATGACACCAGTTTAAATCTTTTCAAAATTTGCATCTAAATGGTGCTCAAACATTGTCTCCAGTGTATGCAGGATACGGACCTGCTGCTCTTCTGGAGGCCGTTTATGATTTCAAGGCATTTCTGGTAGCAACATATGTAAAAAAAGAGAAACTGCATTTTGTGTGAATAAAATTATACACAGCACAGGCTAAAGAAGTGTCAGAGGGAAGGCCTAAGAACATTTTTAGGCATAGCTTTTATTATGGAAAATTTCCAGTGTGTAAGAAACAGATGAATACAATGAACCCGCAGGCACCAATCACGCAGTTTTCATGGCCACGCTTGTTTCATCTCTGCCCTAACTCACCCCCCTTCCCTATTATTTTGAAGCAAACCCAAGATACCTTATCTCGTCCATACGTACTTTAGTAGAGGAAGACTAAAGAACATACATAAAGAATATATCAATTTCAAGGACATTTTAAATAGATTTGGAAAATGGCAGAAAATCCTGTGATGGTAAAAAATATCCTGAGTAGTGTTGGCTGTTCTGGCATCACAGTTTTTACATCACAGACTTTTCAAACCTGAACAATTGATTAGAGGGGCCTGAAAGGAGCAGGATGTTTGGGAGTCCTCAGAGGACTGTCACTAGATGAGGCAAAGATACTGATACCCAGGTGGGTATTCCAGAAGAAGTCTGCTACCAAGCCATCCTGCAGAAAGTCAGAAAGAAGAGTTGGATCAGTGCTAAGAACAGCAGCTCATCAAGAGGAGTGTGCCAAGAGACATTTGTACACATTGCTCTTATTTTTTTTTAAAGTTGCCCCCAAATCATCACAACAGTCATTAACATTTACTGAACGCTTACTATATACCATGTGCAGTTCATGGATTACTGCCTGTAATCCTCAAAATATCTGTGATATATACAGTTCTTATCCCCATTTTATAGATGAGGAAACTGAGACCTAGAGAGGCCTGAGGGCATGGCTGTGATTTGAATGCAATCAGTCTGACTTCAGTGCCATTTTTTGTAACTACCATGCACTTCTGTCTTTCTTCTAGCTTTGAAAGTATTAGATTAATGGTTAAGTGTAGCTGTTTTCATATTTTTTTTGACCAATAAGATTTAGGAAATGTATAGTCATAAATTCATGGATACTGAGCCTTATCTGAATCTCAGCTAAAGCTTATGCCTGGTGACTTGGAACATATACCTCCACTCATTCAGCACACATTAATGAGCCCCTACCACTAAAGTATATGCCAGACACGGTGTGTGCCAGCATCATTGCTGCCTAGGTGGACCCTTGAATGCAAACTCTTTTTGCTTTAGAGTGAGTATAACTCTTTCAAAGCTGAAGAATGCCAAAATTAAAGTTTGAAGGTGCAATCATTTGGACTCTTGGTTGTAAGGACTAGAGACCTACTTTACCTGGTTTAGGCAAAAAGGAGGGATTTATTCTACAGGCCCTGGGGTTCTCAAGGAACCCAGGGATAAGAATGCAGCCATGCTTCAGGAATGACCTGGGGCCAGACACTGGGTTAGTGGTCAGGACTTTTCCTTCTCGCCTTCTCGTCTCTGCCTCTCTTTTCCTGTCAGCTTGAATCTTTCTCTGCTCCCCGGTCTGCAGATAGTAGATGGCTATCCCTACCACCTGCATTCATGTTATAGGCCCAGCTACCCAGAGTGAGACCACATTTCTCTTAGTCTCAATTCCGAATTCATGGACGGCTGCTCACCCCTGGACCAGTCACCTGTGGTCAAGGAGGAGGTCACGTTGTACAAACTCTGCTGCCAGTAGTCACCCCTCTAATCAGGAGGATTGAGGAGGGAGGGGCAGTACCCAGGAAAGGAAGACAGAGGGGAGGCCGGTAAGACAATCTAATAGGCTTTCAACAAAGAAAGGGGTAACAAATACTATAGAAGCACATTAAAATACATGTATTCAAGTTTCTTTTTGTCAATTTTTATTTTTTCTTTTTTTTTAAATTGAAGTATAATAGCTTTACAATGTTTCAGGTATACAGCAAGATGATTCAGTTATACATATATATATTCTTTTCTAGATTCTTTTCCATTATAGGTTATTACAAGATATTGAACATAGTTCCCTGCGCTATGCAGTAGGTCCTTGTTGTTTATCTATTTTACATAAAGTAGTATGTACCTGTTAATCCCAAGCTCCTAATTTATCCCCCTCACTTTCCCCTTTGGTTACCGGAAGTTTGTTTTCTTTGTCTGTGAGTCTCTGTTTTGTAAATAAGTTCATTTGTATCATTTTTTAGATTATACATATGTGATATATGATATTTGTCTTTTTCTAAGAGACTTCACTTAGTATGATAATCTCTAGGTCCATCTACCTCACTACAAATAACTCAATTTCATTCCTTTTTATGGCTGAGTAGTATTCCATTGTGTATATGTGCCACATCTTTTTTATCCAGTCATCTGTTGATGGACATCTAGGTTGCTTCCATGTCTTGGCTGTTGTAAATAGTGCTGCAGTGAACATTGGAGTGCATGTGTCTTTTTGCATTATGGTTTTCTCTGGGTATATGCCCAGGAGTGGGATTGCTGCATCATGTGGTAACTCTATTTTTAGTTTTTCAAGGAACCTCCATACTGTTCTCCATAGTGGCTGCACCAATTTACATTCCCACCAACAGTGTAGGAGGGTTCCCTTTTCTTCACACCCTCAAGTTTCTTACTCTTCTTTCTGGGATGAAAATTAAGAAGCCAAATCAAATATTACTCAAATATCTGCCATTTGTCCACAGTCATAATCATGGCAATTATTATATATTTATCATAGTATCAAATGCCTTCTCTTGATTCTAGATAGAAACATTTGAATCAATATCAAATGGATTACCCCCCCCCAAAAAAAAAACTCTGACCGAACACCTCCCATGGTGAGTTGGAACTTCTTTCAGTTTTATTTCAGGAACCTACAAGTTCCTAAATAGGGGGAGAAACTTATAAACCTTTTGTTTACCCAAGTTCTTGAGACTGCAACAGGAATTAGTTCTTTGCTTTCTACAACTGGGAGGATACAATGAATGATACATGTATGAGTCCTTTAGCATTGGTAATTGTGCTTTTTTTTTTAATTTATTTTTTTATTTTATTGGCTGTGTTGGGTCTTTTTTTGCTGTGCGCGGGCTTTCTTTAGTTGCAGTGAGCGGGGGCTACTCTTCGTTGTGGTACGCGGGCTCCTCATTGCCATGGCTTCTCTTGTTGTGGAGCAGGGGCTCTAGGCGCGAGGGCTTCAGTAGTTGCAGCACATGGGCTCAATAGTTGTGGCTCACGGGCTCTAAAGCACAGGCTCAATAGTTGTGGCGCATGGGCTTAGTTGCTCCGCAGCATGTGGGATCTTCCTGGAGCAGGGATCGAACCCGTGTCCCCTGCATTGGCAGGCAGATCCTTAACCACTGTGCCACCTAGGAAGCCCAGTAATTGTGCTTTTAAAAATAATAAAATTTCCAGCTCCGAATTATACTCAGAATTAATCTAATAATACCTAAAGATATGCAATATGCCCTGCATTCTTTTTTTTTTTTTTGGCCGTGCCACACAGCTTGGATCTTTGTTCCCTGACCAGGGATTGAACCTGGGCCTCCTGCAGTGTAAGCATGGACTCCTAACCACTGGACCGCCAGGGAATTCCCTGTGCTGCATTCTTGTAATGGGTTTCTTTCACCTTTTAGCATTGGCTAATATGTCATTGTACCTCACAAATAATATTGTATACTGTATATTCCACTTTGCCTATAACTGTGTTGTTTGGGAAAAAAATCTCATTTACTAGGAATGGTAGTGATTTTCAGCTATTTAAACCCCCACTCAACGAAGGAGATGCAAGCGGTTATAACAACATGTGCTTGAAATTGGCATGTGTCATCAGTGGCCTCAAATGTCTAGCTGATGGGATCTGGCAGTTCAGAAGATACAGGCTACATGAAATTGAACAGGCTGTCTGTGTTTCCCATCCCCAACGTGGGAAAGGCGCATCTTTTGTCAGAAGAGGGGGAGGTTCAACTCCTCCAGAAGGAGCTCTGTGCAAAAAAGGAGCTCACTTTCTAGTTTAGGCTCATGAAAAGTCATTGAGGGGTGCATGTAAATAAGGGTTGTGGGGTCAGTCCTTCAGTCTTAAAGCCAGAATGACGCTTAACATTCCAGACCATGGCCTTCCGCAAACCACCAGGAGCCTCTTCAAAGGCCACCTCTGCCCTGTTCCCACCCTGTTAGCACAAGGTGGAAATTCCATCTTGAGTTTTATAATAAGAACAATCAGTACGATTTTTATACTTCTTTACATTTACAAATCACTTCCATGTGCATTTTCTCATTGGATTAGAGCTGCCCATTTTACAGAGAAGGCCATCTCATTTCAGAGAGAATTAGTAACCTGTCTGTGGTTACAGAGCCGGCAAGTCACAAAGCCAGTGGTGAAATCTAGGTTTTTGGCTCCAGATCCTGTTCTTTCCTGAGCATACATGTGTTGCTTCTCTTGTGGGTTTGTGTTATTGGAAAATCTCCAAGCTAAAGATGCCTTGGCTTCTTGTCTCAAGGGAACTAGATAAAAGATTTAGGGATAGTTGTGCAAAGCAGGGATAAGGAAGTTGGTACTTCACAGCCCAAAGTTTGGTAAACGAGTGACCACAGTTAATGATATGTTAAGATTCCTCACAATTACATCAAAAAACACACTTTGGGACTTTAAGGAGTGACATGCGGGAAAAAATAGAACCTATCCAGGTAAGATGTTTGAAGACCTTTATTAGTATTTACTCACCTAGCTCATCTTCCTGTTCCCCTTCCCTCATTGGAAAAAATGGGAAGGACGTCGTGAGGTTAAAATTTTTTTAGTACTCAATTTTGTTTAGATTTATCCAGATAGCAGATCTAGGCATCCAGCTTTGGGGAAATTCGTAGCACCACCTTTAAAAAGTGAGCTCTATTACATGATTATAAAATGATTTGATTGACAAAAATCTGACAGTTTTTTTTCCCAGGAACACAGCAACAGCTTGGAGGGAGATCAGCCTGTAGTTCTAGGATGTTTTTCTTGCAAGATTGTGTTTGCCTTTCTCAGTTACCCTCCGCCTTGTGGATGCGGCTGCAAAGTTACTGCTTGTCTGATTTTTCACAATGAGCAGGAGGACATCAGAGACTCACAACTGTTTTAACGCCTCCCTTAAAGGTTCCTATAGAGACAGCATCGAGGACACAGCCAGGACGTGCTGTTGAACCTAAGCTTATGTAAACATTAAATAGAAATACCAACCTCATTGAGCCCCCTCCTCCTCTGGAAAAAGAAAGTTAATGGCCCTTGCACAGTCAGAATTTTCTATCTATAAATCCGAGTGAAAGAGGACTGGGATTTTAATGGGTGATAATAGTTGCATTATGGCCAGTTACTGGCCTCTTGAGTGTGTAGCAGAGCGAACCGTTTGCTTGATACATTCCCACCTGAACCAAACACTGTTATCTTCTTACTTCTTACCCTCTTCCCCACTCACCTGGAACCGAACACTTCCCTTTGTTGTATCTTATCTAGGAACAAGGAAATGCCACTAGCTACAGGTAAATATGACCTTTGTGAACTGGCCAAAACCTTCCTCAATGACTGGCTTGGAGCTTTGGTTTCCAACATGAGATTAATTTCAAAGTGGCCTCGTCCGAGTTTATACTTAACCATGGATTCATTGGTAGTTGCTGGTGGTTTGTTGATGCAGTTATGCCTAATGCTGGTAAAAATCATGTTACTTGGATTTACAGAAATTTAATTAAAATTTCTTAAGACAAGGAGTTCATTCTAGAACATTGGGAAAATGTAATTAGTTGATTTTGTGATAGAAAATAGTGGATATTCTTTATGTCATCACATTCATATGTTTAGAAAGTTGTAAGTAAAGACCAATAGTTCTATAAAAATAGGGTTGCCAGATAAAATACAGAGTGCTCAGTTAAATTTGAATTTCAGATAAACGAGGGACATTTTTTTTGTATAAGTCTGTCCCATGAAATATTTGGAACCTGCTTACCCTAAAAAAATATTTACTGTTTATCCATAATTCAGATTTAACTGAGCATCTTGTATTTTTATTTGCTCAACCTGGTAAGTCTGCCAGATAACACCTATTTCTCCATCATATGAAGCCATCAGATCAAATAGTAATCATTCTTAACACACAACTAAATTGAAATAAGCCTGTTAATAACGGGCAACCAACTGGAAAGGAGTATGTTTCAGCAGAATTTCTATTAGCTAGCCTATTTTACAAATACTGTCAGAATCGTGCGTAAAAAAGTATATGCTTTTATTCACTCTCTGAGTTCAATGATTCAATATTGTAATTAACCATAGAGCAGCAGAGGGGATGTTGGGACAGTGTGCCCTCCAGCTGTGACAGAGAGCCAGGTAGCAATTAGGAAGAATTGCAGGAGCTTATGAGGCAAATGTTTGGATTTTTTTTTTTTTTTGCTGCTATTAGGAAAAATTACAGACCTGTAAAGGTGATTAGTACAGAATACTGTACTGCTTCAGCCAGTATCAAAAACATTTATAGTGTTCCTTGATCTGCTTTCAATGTGAAGTTTTTAAGATTATTCTATGAAAGCAGTAATTAATAATGAGAGCGGTAGCAGCAGCCGCAGCAGCAGCACAGTTGCTCTTTGTTGAAGGTCGACTGTGGACCAGGTACTGTGGTAAGCCCCTGACTTCCTGTTGGACTCTGGCTAACTCCGGAGTCCATGCTTTTTCTAGCAGACCACCCTGCCTTCTCATGTACAGGTGACGATGGAAGGAGGTTGCAGATAACTAAAGTGACCTATTTGACATATTTTTGTTTTGTTGTTATTTATGTTATTGCTACTGTTATTATTATTATCTGCAGCAATAACATAAGGGCTTGCTATGTGCCAGGCTCTGTACTTTTTTTTTATGGAAAAACAGTTGATTTACAATGTTGTGTTAGTTTCAGGTGTACAGCAGTGATTCAGTTATATATATATATATATATATATATATATATATATGTATATGTTCTTTTTTATGTATATTAAAGAATATACATATATTCTTTTCAGATTCTTTTCACTTGTAGGTTATTACTAGACATTGAGTACAGTTGGCCAATAGGAACAGGCTCTGTACTTTTAGTGCCTTTTCTCAGTGACTCCTCATATCGGCTCCATGAGGCTTTACTATTATTCTCCTCTATAAGATGATGAATCTGTAGCTCAGAGAGGTTATATAATTTGCTCAAAGTTACTTGACAGAGCTAGAATTCTAACTTAGGTTGAAGTTCCTAACAACTCTGCTGAATTCCTTCTATAAATGACTAACTCCATACAGAAGTATCTCAAAATATGGGCCATGCTTTCACAGGTTACTGGGTTACTTAAACATCTGTAGTAGGGACTAATGGTGGAAAGTTCTGCCTCAGATTTTCAGAAATCACTTTCAGTATAAGATCAGTTTAAAGACATTGTACTTTAAGAATCAAGAGACTATTGAGAAGAAATTAATCTCATCAATATTGTTAATTTTATTTTCTACATCATTCCAGGAAGGATTTCAGGTAACTTGTTTACTTTTGTGCTAACTTATTTTCCGTTAAGGTCAGCAGATTTTAATTTTGCTGGAAATGCACCACTCAGTCATTTCTTTAACAAGCCCTTTTAGAGCATCTATGTGCTTGACTCTTGCCCTTAAGGAACACCACCTGGCCTGGGAGAGAGGTAAAACAAAATCTGGATAAAGTCATCACCTCAAGAGACTTGGAAATAATCCAGAGATTAAATCTGTTCCAACACAACCAGAAACAAGAAGAAAACCAATATAAATGATTCCCTTTCCACCCATCCCTTCCCCAATTCAGAAATTACCAGAAGTTTTGTCCTTCTCAAGGTGAGGGAAGTAATCTCTCTTTTCTACTTTACCTCTGAGCTCAGAGTGTTAGCACCCTCTGGGCTTCCCTCCCTTCCAGAAGGAACTGGCTGCACTTTCTCAGCTGCCCCTTTTGTCACCTGATCTAGGTTGAAAAGGAATTGTGAACTTGCGATGACTGCTCCTGCAGGACGAAAGCCGAGGGACTGCCCTCAGGTGGGAAGATGAACCTCTTGATGGCTAATCTCGCTTAACCAGATCGCCTTCCCATGAGATTACATTCCAGATGTGCTGGCTCCTCTTTCTTTCTCATCTCAGGGAAATTCCACGGAGTTAGAAGAACTCTAATTTTCTGGATGAGGAGATTGACTGAGGCTCAGAGAAGGGAAGGGACTTGCTATAGGAAATATAGCTAGTCAGGTATTTGTCAGAGGCAAGACCACCACCTGGGTCTTCTGATTACTAGCCTAAAAGTCTTGGACTCATACTGTGTGGCTTTGTACTGTCTTCAGGCTTAGTTTGGGTCCTCATGGTCTCCTCTTCGGTCAAGAAACAGATTCTACAGAGTTTCTAAGAGTGTAATCATCATATACCAAGCATGCCTGGTGACGGTCATGAAAAATCACATCATCTTTCTGATTAGAGAGCTTTCATATCCAAAGGCATGAATTTGAAGCATAAACCCCTCCCCACCAAAACAAAGCAGTTAGTGGTTTGTTATTTATTCCTGGGGAAACATGTTTTAAGAAGTGATTTCTGGAGTTCTTTGAAGGAAGAAACTAGAAAGCTGGGGGTGGAGGTACAGTAATAGCCAGGTATGAGAAGTGTCACTGCAGAAGATGGGTTACAACTGGGAAACTATAACACCCTAGTCACTTCCGTTGATAGAGAAAGAGGAAGATGGATTTCTCTTTAAACGCAATTGCATTCTTTATATATGTGTTCTGAGTAATAACATTTAATCCCCAATTTTATCTGAGCTGTCCTTGGATAAACCTGACACTGTGACTAAACCAGCCAGAGGAAAAGACAACCAGCAAGGTTATTTGGTAATGCATAGACCAAGCTGAATTTGTGCGGTGTTTTGTAGACCCCGCTTTGGTCAGGCAAGCAGGGATCAATAATTAACATTTCCCAAATGCTTTAAAATTATTCATTGATCACAATAGCACATCTGTAAAGACATTTCCATATGAGAGGCATAAGGCTCTGATCTCTTTAGAGCAGACCACCTGGTCCCCAACTGGCAGCCCTCAATTTACAGCTGAATCATGTCATGTTCCAGACGTTAGTATGTGAGTCAGTTGGAAACCTGGAGCATGTTTTCCCACAGAAGCAATATTATTTATGATGGTCAGTTTCTTAGGCTAGCCCGTCAATTACACCATGGGTTGGATTACAAGTCTATTTAAATGACGGTGTAATTGTTGGGAAATAGTGTTGCTAATTAGCCTAACAAACTAGATAGAGGAGTGAGACCCATATTTCTCAGAAGATAGTGGTAAGGAATTGACGTGGGTGCTATGATTTAGATTGTGGCACTCAAATCTACCTGGTAGCAAATTCCGCAAATTCGACTTGCCCTGTCATTCCTCATTTGTAAAGGGCTAAGCTGGAATAACCTGGTGTGGTGCCATCAGTGAGGCAGCTGCTGTGGGGAGACCTGGCCTGAGCATCCAGCCTTGAGAATTCTATGGCCAGGGCACTGCCACTCATTTGCTGTGTAATATTGGACCAGTGACCTCTGTTCCCTGAGCAGCACTCAGGAAAGTGGAGTCAGACCCAGGGGGCATGTGCTGCTGTCCTTGCTTGTGTTCCAGCTGATGTCCTGCCCCACCCTGGCCCCACCAGTGCTACCTGGAGATGGGGATGAAGGAATGAAAGAGGACTCAAGAAATAACAAGTGTTCAAGTTCTTGTTTTTAAAATTAAAAATAGAAATATATATATACATGTACATACATAGACACACATGTGTATATATATATGAATATAGAAGTAATATGTGCTTGTTGTAAAAAAATTGTGATATAGAAGTATTAAAAAGAAGAAAGTAAAATTTGTCCACAATTTCACCACCTACGGATAACTCCCGCTAAGATTTTGACGAATATGCTTAAATAATTTTTCTGTTTGTGAGTGCACACACACCTTTTTAAAAATTACAGTGGGATGATACTAACATTGTTTGGTGACTTAAAAAACCTGGATAGCATATTGTAGATACTTTCCATGTCAATAAATATAGATCTGTTTTAAAAGAGAAGAAAATGTATGAATAAATAACTGTAGATCCACGTCAGCATTTTTGACAACAACAGCTTTGTAGTCCCTTGTATAAGTAAACTGTCCTTTGTGTAACCACTCGCCTCTTAGAGGCCCAGTTCCTTTTTGTTGCTCTGTACAGATTTTCCTGCTTGGCTTGTGCTGGTTCTGGAGAGCTGTTGTTAGTATCTCTCGCCAAATTCATAATCACTGGCATCACGTGGAAGCTTGAAATCAGCCATGGTGGGTGTATTTACACCATGGAAATCGGCAAATGTTCAGTCTAGGGGATGTTTTGTTTTGTTTTGTTTTCTCTCTCTCTCCCGGAGAGCTGCTTTACTAGCACATCATGCAGAGCTCCTCAGCTCACTCCCTGGCTTGACTTGGCCTTGCTCAGCTGTCCTGATGAAGGGGGCTGGATGGAAGAAAAGGAACTGACAACGAATCATCAGTAACAACCAGTCCTCAGACACTGATAACGTAGATCCATTTGTGGCTAATGTTCCTATCACAAAGGACAGGCATTGTAGCTTAACAATGATCTGTAAATAAATAATAATAAGGTTTTGGAAGCCAAGTGTTTTGGCAAATAAATTAAAGCTGTGTTATCTGTTAACCTGGGAACAAGTTTCAGATTGAATAGATTACATATGAGTAGCAGAGCCAGCATAAGAAGGGTCTGAAAGAAGACCACAAGTGGTGTTTTGGCTTTTCAGGGATTTTTGTCGTTTCTTTCAGGGAAAGAATGCTTGCCAGTAGAATGTCTCCTGTGATCTGCTTGTGTGTTCTGTTTATTGTGGGACTTTAAACCTGGAGGTGCAATAGCAAGGATTAGGGGCAGTACTTCTAGATTCCTCTATTCTGGACAGAGTGGGATTTGTCAGGTTCTAGTTTTTGGAGAGAGTGAAAAAGAAATATGGGACATAATACCCTGAGGGGTGGCATGCACACGTCACTTCACTGCAGCACGTTTTGTGTTCTGCCTTGATGAAGTAGCAATGGTAGAGTGGAGAGCACACCTCATTACTGCGAGGGCTGTTACCTACATCTGTTCCTGTCTCTCTGTCCCTGACACCACACAAGACCTTAAGCGCCTCAGAAACCGTGCTTTACCGTATTCTGTTCCCCCTCCCCACACACATTTTTGCCCCATAGTATGGTGGTGAATAGTGTAGGCTCTGGGGTCTGACAGATCTTGGTGGTGAAGAGTGTTGGTTTCGGAGTCTGACAGGTCTGGGTTTAAAGCGCAGCTCTGCCACTTACACACTATGTGCCCCTGGGCATGTTTTGTAAAATCCACTCTCTGCCTCAGTTTCTTCAGCTACAAAATGGGGATGCTAATGTACCTGTCTTAAAGTTTTGCTGTGAGACTCAGTTGGGATGATACCTATGAAATGCTTGTTACAGTTCCTGGCATTTAGAACACGTCTACTATCATTGTGACTTTCCTGGATTGGTCTAGCTCTCTCCGTAAATTTTACAGAAATGCTATCAAAAGGACCCCCTGACTGCTCTCCTGTACCTCCCTCTCAGTGATCTTTCAAATGGTCAGGCCCTTGTTCCGATAAAACTCATCTGCTGAACATAGTACACACTGTCTAGTTCATCTCAGCTTCAGGTTTTTCTCATGAAACAGCTCCTGAAATTTTTCTCCATCCTCGTCCTTCCAAGCTTGTCTCCTCCAGGGAGCCTTCCCGGATCACCCCAGCCCACAATGCTGATGTTCTCCAGCAATTCAACTCCTTTTTCCTCTCAGGATCAGTCATTTGGCTGTAATTTGTGACAGATCCGAAGCTGTGGTAACTGCTCCAGATTCCTAAGACACAGCAGCAAGGCCCACATCAATCCAGCTGTGCATTGGGAATAGGTTTGCCAGCTTTAGCAAATAAGAATACAGGATTCCCAGTTAAATTTGAATTTCACATAAGCAACAAATAATATTTAATATGCATATATCCCAAATACTGTGTGTACCTACACTAAAAACTATTTATTGTTTACCTGAAATTCCAATGTGAGTCAGGGTCCCATATTTATTTGGCAACCCTGATTGGGAATTGAGGAGAAAGGCCCTCACAAGGCAAAAGAGCTGTGAGAAATCCTGGGCCTACTCTGAGACAATGGACTCATTTAACAAATACCTCTTAACCAAGTTTGTCATCTCGTTTCTCTGCCACCAGGGCCAGTGTGTACAGTTGTGTGTTGGGTGCTCACAGCATTGCTTTGTCTTGGGGACACCATGCATTCTGTTGACATTAAGATTTATTTATTTTTTATTTACAAATAACCATTTCCTGGCAGGTGGCAGTAAAGTCTTTCACTCTGACAAAATCACCTTATCCTGACAATTTTTTGACAAATGGAATTAAGCCTCTTGAGGAAGGGGCATCTTTTTCTAGGTGTCATATGGCCAGGGTGACCCTGTAGTCATTGCAGATTAACTGTAAAATGTGCTGCAGCAATTTTCAAACCATAGGTTGTGACCCATGAATGAGTTGGGAAATCATTTCAGTGGGTCACAACCAGTATTAGTAATAGTAATATGATGATGATGGAATAGAATATCAGAATGTGCTCCATGTAATGTGTTGTTGGAAGTTCTGATTCTATATATATTTGTGTCTACTGGATAAAAATATATTTCTGATTGTGTCTCACTATAAAAAAGGTTTGAAAGGCAGTGATGTGTGATAAAGACCTTGGAATCTTGAGACCAGCAGGTCAGGGTCCAAATCCTGGTTCTGCTGCAGGCTTGCCGTGTAACCCTCAGCAAATGACTTGACCCTTGTGGGCCTTAGTTACCCCATCTGTAATTTGGGGATAATAATTGTACCTGCCTCAAGGGTTGCTCTGAGGATTTAATTAATTAATCCATGCAAAGCACTCTGTGCAGGGCCTGGCATGTAACAGGGGATCAATGCAGTTTTTGCTGTTATTATCAGTGATTAGTCGAGAGTTGAGAGGGTTGGAAGAGACAGGCTCATTAACTGTGGGTGAGCAGTGACAGCTGACAGCCAGATGTGCAAAGAAAGAGAATTCAGAATAATGCAAAAGCAGGCGAGATACAATGAAGGATATTCATTTTGATGACCCTGAGTCACCAAGAAAAGGTTAAATTATGCCCAGAATGTTCCATTGAATAAAGCAAATGTGTAATACATGTAGAGGCTTTCCAGTGAGAGTGATCTGAACAAACAGGATGAACACTTAACAGAAAATATCAGTTAATTGGACAATTAATTTATATGGAAGTTCTGCTTCCGCTGCAAGTCCAGATAAATGACATAATCCAGTCCTGTATTTCTCCTATAAGCAAGTCATGACTCCCAGCTCGGTTGCAGACTCTCTGAGGGCACAGACTGAATTTTGCATTCATTCTGAATCCTCTGCAGAGTCAGCATGGGGCCAATCACCCAGCTTTTGGTCCTAGACTCCTCATTCCCCAGGCTAAAAAGTGGGGGCAGCCGCCCACCCCATAAAGCAGGGCACTTCTGCATACTGGACCAGGTTCTAGCCCACAGTGTGTGTGCAGGGGTGGTGGTCTTCCCTTCACCTTGCTCCTAGCTAGCTTTGCGAAATGAGAGATGGGAGCAGGGGTGGTAAGTTTGCAACCCTTCTCTGTCATAGGCATGTTGCCACTTGCTAATACTTGCCAGATGCTCACATGTGTGTGTGTGTGTGTGTGTGTGTGTGTGTGTGTGTGTGAGAGAGAGAGAGAGAGAGAGAGAGAGAGAGAGAGAGAGAATGTGTTATGACTTCAGAGCTTTATTCGACTGGCCATTCATAATTCTTCTGAGTATGAAGACCACGTTTTATTTTAATTTTAAAATTAAAACAATTTTATCAAGGCATAGTTGATTTATACATTGTATTAGTTTTTGTTGTACAGCAAAGTGATTGTTATACATATATATATATATTCTTTTTCGTATTCTTCTCCATTATGGTTTATTACAGGGTATTTAATATAGTTCCCTGTGCTATACAGTAGGACCTTGTTGCTTATATATTTTATATATAGCAGTTTGTATCTGCTAATCCCAAACTCATAATTTATCCCCCTCCCCTTTACCCTGTGGTAACCATAAGTTTTTTTCTCTATGGCTGTGAGTTGTTTTCTGTTTTGTAAACAAGTTCATTTGTATATTTTAGATTCCACATATAAATATCATGTGGTATTTTGAAGACCCCTTTTAAAATAATGACCATTTTTATTGAGTAAATCAAACAGCTAATCCTGAGAAACCCTTGATAAATAAATTTTTAAAAGTGGGTCAAAAATCCCTCCCAAATACATTTTGGGCTTGTGGCACAGCAGTGCGACTGTCACTTAGAAAGCCCAAGGTTTCTCTCAAGGTATGGACATGTGTGAAAACCCTTTTCTGTTTGCAATTTCATGAGGTATCTTGTCCCATCACATCTTCCTAACTGCCACTTTGGTAATATTGTGCTATTAGAATCTGGTGATTGAGAAAAAAAATATATGAATTCAACAGCACTTCTAAATGAATCAATCATAACTACATCTGTCTACATTAAAAAATACAGCACATGTAGGAGCAAGACATTATTTCAATATATTGCTCTGATCTCTCCCTGCACTCTTTATTCTTTGCAGTTGCACAACTTGTAGTTATTTTATTTGTTTGTGAGCTAATGTAATGCCTGTCTCCCCCACTACACTGTGCGCTCCACAGTGACCACCTCAATTTCTGCTCACTCGTGTTTCTCCAAGGCTTAGCATAGTACTTGGGACCTGACTGGCAGATGTTCATTAAATATTTGCTACATATGGGCTTGGATGACAACGGTTGCTAGTGCAGCTTCTGGGCTTTTCTGTGGTTCTGGTGGATCCAATTAGACTTGAACTTGCCTACATTCTCCAGAAGGCAGGAGGCAACACCATCATAGGTGAAACAGCACACACGTGGGTGTCAAAACATTGTGTGTAGATGATCTTTATTCGACAAATATAGGTACAATGTCTAGCTGGGAGATCGAGCAGGGGGCCTAAGCTAGACGCAGGGGTGAGGAGACAACTGCGCCAACATCAAGAGGGTGTGTATGAGGGTTTTCTGGGCAGAGGAGGCTGCGTGAACCCGGGCCTGAAATGGGAAAGCAGGGCACACGTGCTAGAGGGGCCGAGGGAAGGCTGGCCGTGTGCCTTCGGAGGAGACTCCTGGTTACTCATTGGCCTCCAAGAGAGCTTGTAGGTCTTGAAATACAGCACTGAATTTTCATTTCTTCTTTTGAGTTGGTAACGTGCATATGGCTTAAGATTCAAAAGGAACAACGGGGAAACAGTGAAGAGTGTATCTCCCTTTCCCACCTGTCAATCCTGCTGCCACTGACCCGGTTCTCTCTACTCTTTCCATGCCTACCTCCATGCTTCCATAATTATATAGAATTTACATTCCACAGAGATAAGAGATGTTTCGGACATTTTACTTTACAACAGTGGCATCCTAGTATATTTGCTACCACATCTTGCTTTTCTCACTTAATACACCACGGAAACCACTTCGTTCTGATAAATGTTGGTATAAAAGGTCATGGTTTAGATATACAGTTCACAAACATTCCTTCCATTTCCGATGCTTTTACTTCTGTGGACTGGATTCCCAAGAGTGGCATTGCTGGGTTGAAGTGTATCTATATTTTTAATTTTAGTAGATAATACCAGATTCCTCTCCAGAGGAGCTGTAAGGATTTATTTTTCCATCAGCAATATATGAGTACACTTTCTCCAACATTTCAGCATTCACTTTGGTAAAAACAAATTTAGGATGACCCTTCAATTTGTTATCATCGATTCATTGGCTCAAGTTGTGAAATATTTTGAACACTGAAAATGCTTAAGTAGACTCAACTTCTAAGCCAGAGCCCTGCATAGGAAACACTTATTCCTTCCATTTTACAAATGAACAGATTTAGACACAGAGAAGTTGAGAAACATACCAAAGGTTACACAGCCAGGAAGTGACAGAATGGGTCTAATTAAGTGCAGTGTGGGACTCTCAACTACAGTGCCATTAGATTTTTTAAAAATTTTATTTATTTATATTATTCCAACTTGAGGATGGAAGATGCCTTAGAGGACTGGGGCAGGGAGGGTGGGGGGGACTTGAGGGGGGGGGAGTCAAGGAAGGGAGGGAATATGGGGATATGTGTATAAAAACAGATGATTGAACCTGATGTACCCCCCCAAAAAAATAAAAAGAAAAAAAAAAAGAAAAAAAAATAAAAAAAATTTTATTTATTTTTGGCTATGTTGGGTCTTTGTTGCTGCACACAGGCTTTCTCTAGTTGTGGCTAGTCGGGGGGCTACTCTTCATTATGGTGTGCGGGCTTCTCATTGCAGTGGCTTCTGTTATTGCGGAGCACCGGCTCTAGGTGCACAGGCTTCCATAGTTGTGGTGTGTGGGCTCAATGGTTGTGGCTCACGGGCTTAGTTGCTCTGTGGCATGTGGTATCTTCCCGGACCAGGGATCGAACCTGTGTCACCTGCATTGGCAGGTGGATTCCTAACCACTGCACTGCCAGGGAAGTCTCTACAGTGCCATTAGACTTTGACTGGTGTCTATACCTTTGGGCTACTGGAGGTTGAAGCTAGACCTGATATTTGTAGAGGTGCACCTTTGCCTTTTATAGAGACAGTGAAGAGTGAACTGGGGATATATCCAAGGTCCCAAGTACCCCATGTTTGGACCAGGCCAACTGGATGTGGGTTGCTCTGTCTTGAAGACTGTGGGAAGGTCAAGTCCCTCCTGAGGGGCACAGAGCATCCCCCAACCAAGGGAGGTCATGGTCCCAGGATGAGAGGCTGGAGTTAAAGTGTGCAGCAGGCATTGGGAGGCTGGATTTTTATCTCCTGTACCTGGGCAGAATTTCTGTCATTCAGGACCTGGAAGTCTTTCCTTAGGTGCTCTTCCTCATGGCCACTTTGTTGCCAAAATTTTTCCAGCCTATCTCAGCAAAACAAGTGGAAAAAGTCTTGGAGCAACCAATCTCCAGGCCTTGAGTATGTTTTCATCCCTGCAGTTCTGTTTCTGTGCCATCAGGACCAGATCAGGATGCATTCTTTAATGTTGCCGTGATAGCACAACTACTTATGCAAATAGATTCGCAGAGGCCATTAATTTCCTTGGCACAGAATCCCAGCCAAATCTTCCTCGTGAGAGAATGTGAAGGACACATTACAATTCTACCCCAAGAGATACTTACAAAGAGTTAATCAGATGCATATTGGTTCATCAAATAAAGGGAATCACTGATATTAATGCTTTGGCTGGAAATTATTTCACATTGAAAGGGTAATCTAAGTAACTATCATTTATTGAGCATCCAGTAAATGGAGGGTGATTTACATACATTATCTCATTTGATTTTTACCATAAACCTAATGAGGTAGGTACCATTACTGTGCCCATTTTGCAGATGAACCCATTGGGGTTTGGGGAGGTTAAGTGGCTTTCTGTCTGAGATCTTATAGTGAGTAAGCAGTAGAAGCTGGGATTGGAAACCAGGAGTGTCTTAGCCTTCCTTAGCCTCCCCTCCTACCCCCTAGCCTGCTCAGGCTTCTGGAATCATTCCTTTTCTTGGACAATTGTGTCTAAGCATCATCAGACATTCAAAATGACAACAGTTTCCATTTACTGAAGACCTGTGATGAGCCAGGCACTTCATATATATCCTATCCACTTTGCATGACTCCCAAACCTGTGTTTTTTGTTCTTTATTCTCCACTGCTCCATGTCTAGAAGTAAAGTTTCCCTTTGTAGAACAAAATTATGTGATTCATATTATTTGCAAAGATGACTGTTTTCACATAGCCCATCACATATGGGTCTTGTGTCTGAGTTTTGTGAAGCACAAAATGTACTTAGCCATTACCTCTTTTCTGTCAGCCCTAAGGAACATTACAGAAATTAGACTGACAGATCTATTGACCAAAGTCCTCAAGGGAGATTCTTCCTGTGGTGAAATGCAGTAATGACCATGAAACAACTTAGAGTATAGTGGTGGGAAGTGGGAAAAAACTTGATTTTCAAGACACAACCTCTAAAAGTCCCAGCCCTCCCATTTGTTAGCTGTGTACCCTTGCATAAAGGAAGGTGCAAAATCTTTATGAGCTCACGCAAATATAAGAGGTGACCAGAATGGGAATATGCATGTCCTCAACCAGCCTTTTTCATAGCACAATCAAGGGCTAAGGCCCCCCAAAACCTTGTCTTTAAGGTGAGGTTTAACCTCACCCTCTTCTGCCTACTGAGCTCCAGTTCTCCTTGCCTATTCTGCCTGAAATGCCCACTATTTAGTTAGTTGTACTCAGTCCTGACTGAACATTTGAATCACACAGGGAACTTTGAGAACAAGCTATCATTAAGCACCCAATAAGTGACAGGTGATTTATATACATTATCTCGTTAATCCTCATCATGATCCTAATGAGGTAGATACCATTGTTGTGCTCATTTTACATATTAGTCAAATGGGGCTTGTCATCTCCCCTAGAAAATTTGATCTAATTGACCTAGGGTCTCAGAATTTTTAAAAAGCTTCCTAGGTTATTTTAATGGTAGCCAGGTGTGACAGATCCTAACTGAGAGACCAGTGGGTCCTGTTATGGACTGAATATTTGTGTCTCTTCTAAATTGTTGAATTTGTGTCACTCCTAAATATGTTGAAGTCCTAACCTCCAATGTGATGGTATTTGGAGGTGAGTCTTTGGGAAGTAATTAGGATTAGATAAGGTCATGAGGGTGAGACCCTCACAATGGGATTACTGCCCTTACAAGAAGAAGAAGACAGAGAGACCCTGTTTTCTCCCTCTCTCTCTCTCACACACATGCACATGCTTGTATTCTTTCTTTCATACTTGTATTTACCAAAATCATAATTACAGATTCAAAAGTAAAATGGCAGGTTCAAGATGCTGAGTAAATCTCAAACAAGGTAAGCCCAATGAAATTGACACCAAGATACATTACAGTCAAATTTCTGAAAACTAAAGACAAAGTATCTTGAAAGCAGTGAGAGAGAAAAAATACCTTCATTGTAAGGAAAAGCAACTTTAATAACAATGGATTTCTTATCAGAAACTCTGGAGGACAAAAGGATGTTGCATAGCATTTTTCAAGTGCTGAAAGAAAAATACTGTGGATCAAGGATTTACACTGAGAAAAAAATATCCTTCATGAATGAAGGGAAAATCAAGACATTTTCAGATGAAAGAAAACTAAGAACATCTGTTGCCAGCACATCCTCTAAAAGAATGACTAAAGAAAGTTTTCTAAACAGAAAAGAAATGATGAAAGAAAGTATCTCAGAATATCAGGAAGGAAGAAAAAACCAACAGAAGAATTATATTTGATGGTTGAAGTAAAAATTATAACACTGCCTAATATGGTCATCAATGTATGTAGGAGGAGTATTTAAGATAACTATTATAACTAGGGGAGGATAAAGGGACATAAAGGGAAGTAAGTTTTCTGTACTTCGTTTGTACTGGTAAATGATGATACCAATAGACTGTGGTAAGTTATGTATATACACCATAATATACATACTAGAGCAACTACTTAAAGATTTATACAAATAGATACACTCAAAAACTCAAAATTCATCAAAATGGAATTCTAAAAAATGTTCAAGAAACCCATTGGAACATAGGGGGAAAATAGAGAAAAGAAAAACAGAGAGGATAAACATAAAACCGAAAATAGTATGGCAGACTTAAGCCTTAACATGTCAATAGTTACATTAAATGTAAATGATCTAAATAAATCAATTAAAAGACACAGATTTGTAGAGTGGATTAAAAAAATACAACCCAACTATATACTGTTTATATGCAACTCACTTCAAATTCAATAATGTAAGTAGGTTGAAAGCAAAAGGATAGACAAAGACATACAATGCGAATGTGAATTTTTAAAAAGCAAGAGTGACTATATTAATATTATATAAAGTAGATTTCTGAGCAAATTTCTAGGGATAAAGAGGGTCATTGCATAATGAGGAAAGCATCAGTCTAGCAAGAAGACATAGCAAATGTTTATTCACCAAACAGTAGAGCTATATGGATCAAAAACTGATAGACTGATAGACAACATCAAATGCTGGCAAGGATGTGGACAAACAGGAACTCTCATTTCATTATTGGTGGGAATACAACATGATACTGCCACTTTAGAAGTCAGTTTGGCAATTCCTTACAAAACTAATGTACTCTTACGATACAGTCCAGCAATTGCACACTTGATATTTAACCAAAGGAATCGAAAACTTATATCCACACAAAACTCTACATGTAGATGTCTATAGCAACTTTATTCATGATTGCCAAAAGTTGGAAGCAATCAAGATGTCCTTAAGTAGGTGAATGGATAAATTAACTGTGGTACACACAGACGAGGGAATATTATTCACTGCTTAAAAGAATGAGTTATCAAGCTATGAAAAGACATGGAGGAAACTTAAATGCCTATTACTAAGTAAAGAAACCAATCTGAAAAGGCCACATAGGCTACATACTCTATGAGTCCAGCCATAAGACAGTCTGTAAAAGGAGATAGTAAAAAGATCAGTAGTTGCCAGAGATTAGCGAGGAGGGATGGATGAAAAGATGGAGCACCGAGGATTCTTAGCACAGCGAAACTGCTTTGTATGATAGTGTAATGGTGGATGCGTGTCATTACACGTTTGTCCAAACCCATAGAACGTATAACACCAAGAGTGAATACTAATGTAAACTATGGACTTTGGGCGATGATGATGTGTCAATGTAGGTTCATCAGTTATAACAAATGTACCATTCTGATGGGGGTTGTTGATAATGGGAACGGCTATGCATGTGTAGGGACAGGAAATATATGGGAAATTGCTGTACCTTTAATTCAATTTTGCTGTAAACCCAAGACTACTCTAAAAATTACAATCTTTAAAAAAACTGAGGCTGAAAGAAAAAGTAAGCAAATAAACAGTTATAGTTGGAGACTTCAACACCTGTCTGTCAACAATTGATAGAAAAACGAGAGAGAAAATCATCAAGGATATTGAAGAATTCAACAATACCATCAACCAACAATATTTCATCAGTATTTGTAGAACATTCCACCTGACAGAAAGAGAAGACATTCTTTTCATGTGCCCATGGAACATTATACCATGATTGACTTATCCTGGGCCACAAAACAAACCTGAAATAAATAATTTCTGTATGAAATCATAGTGTGCATTCTCTAACCACAAGAGAATCAAACTAGAAATCAATACCAGAAAGATAACAGGAAAATCTCCAAACACTTGGAAACTAAACAACATATTTCTAAATAATCTATGGGTCAAAGAGGACATCTCCAGGGAAATAAAAAATGCATTGAACTGAATGAAAATGGAAATGTAACATATCAAAATTTATGGGACACAGTTAAAGCAGTGCTGAGAGAGAAATTTATAGCACTAAATGTACACATTAGAAAAGAAGAAAAGTCTCAAACCAATCATTTAAGCTCTCACCTTGAGAATCTTTTATTTTTTTATTTTTTATTTGTTTTTAATTTAGGCCACAAATGTGTGACATGTGGGATCTCAGTTCCCCTACCAGGGATCAAACTCACGCCCCCTGCAGTGGATGCGCAGAGTCTTAACCACTGGACTGCCAGGGAAGTCTCTCATCTTGAGAATCTTAAAAGAGTAAAATCAATCCAAAAAAACCTGAAGGAAGGGAATAATAAAGATAAGGGCAGAAGTAAATGAAATTGAAAAACAGAAAAACAATAAAATCAATGAAGCAAACAGCTGGTTCTTTGACAAGATCAATAAGATTGATGAATCTTTCGCAAGACTGACCAAAAAAAAAAAAAAAGAGAGAGAGAGAGAGAGAAAACAAAAACTTAGAATCAGGAATGAAAGAGAGGACATCACTATAAAACCTGCAGACATCAAAAAGATAATTCAGAATAATACAATTACAAACACATACATTTGGTAAGATGAAATGGATCAAGTGCTCAAAAAACACAAACTATGACAACTTTTACCCAACGTGAAATAGATAATGTGAATAGCCTTATAATTATTAAGGAGATTGAATTCATAATTTACAATGCACACAAAAAATCTCGTCAGATGGTTTCACTTGAGAATTCTACTATACATATAAGAAAAATCAATAGCAATTCTTCACAATGTCTTCCAGAAATAGAAGGAAACACTTCTCAAATCATTATATGAAGCTAGTAGTACTCTATATCAAAATCAGACCAAAAAAAAGATAAAGAAAAATACAGACTGTTATCCCTCCTGAATATAGATGCAAAACTTGACAAAGCATTGTGAAATAGAATCCAGCAATGTAATAAAAGAATTAAACACCTCAACCGAGTAGATTTTATCCCAGGGATTCAAAAATGGCTCAACATCCAAAAATCAATTGTCATCCATTACTTCAACAGGCCAAAGAAGAAAAATCACAAGATCATATAAGTTAATATAAAAAAAGAATTTCACAGAAATTTATGGTAAAAACTCTCAACAAATAAAGAACAAGGGGCAACTTATTTAACTTTATAAAGAACATCTACAAAACTATACTAATATTATACTTAATAATTCCCAAAGATGGGAATAAGACAAGGATGTCTGCTTTTAACACTCTTATTCAACACACTACTGGAAGACCCATCCAGCTCAATAATGCCAGAATAGAAAATATAAGGCATACAGATTGGAAAAGAAAAATAAACTATCCTTGTTTGTAGTTGACATGATGATCTACATAGAAAATTTCAAAGAATCTAATATATAAAATCTCCTAGAAGTAAAAACGGAGTTCAACAAGTCACAGGATCAAGATAAACTTACAAAAAGTCAACAAGATGGCAGAATAGAAAGCCCCAGACTCTCCTCTGGGTGGATCTACTGATTCAGTAGTATAGATGGATCAATTCCCTTTGTGAGACATCTAGAAACTAGTTGAGAGGCTCCTGTACTTCAGGCAAGTGCAAAACCAGCCACATCAAAACTGGTAGGAAAATTTTAGACACCTGCTCACAACAGTCCCCCTACCAGGTACAGCAGCTTAGGATTGGGAGGATACTCTCAGCTCCCAGCTTCTTCCTGGGGAGGGAAAGAGCTAGACTGTGCATCAAATGTTCCAACTTTTCTAGGTGCGGCCCAAGGGACTGGCTTCTTTCTCACATGTCCTGGGACACTGGCAGGGCATGATGTTCACTAAACCCCTGGGGGATATAGAGAAGAAAGACAGTGGTTTGAACTGTTGTATGGGTACTTGCCACAGCTCCTCACCCAGTTCAACACAGAGCAAGTAGGCAAAAAACTCCTGCTTCTCTCTGGGGAGAGAGAGTTGGTCCCCACAGCTAACATTCTGACTTTTCCAGGTGCTGCCCAAGAGACTGACTCCTGTTTCTACTGTCTTGAACTGCTGACTGACCCAGCATATACTAGACCCCAGGAGCTTATAGCAAATAATGGTAGCACTTTGGAGTAGGATATGGGCCCTCACCATACTACCCCTGGCTCAGTGCAGAGTGAGCAGGTGGAAAAAACCAGTTCCCAACTTCTCCCTGGGGATGGAGAGAGTTGCACAGCATATCTAACATTCCAGTTTTTCCAGGTGCTGTGTGAAGGTCTGGCTTCTATTTTACCTTTCTCAGAGTGCTAAGGCACATGGCATATTCAAGACCACTGGGAACAACAGATAACAAAGACAGCCATTTGAATTAGCATGTAGCAACTCAGCACAGCTCCTCCCCCACCCCAATTAGCACTGAGCACATGGGCAAAACCCTAAAGCTCACAGCTTCTCCCTGGGGAGGGAAAACGTTGCACTGCACATCAGTCACTACAACTTTCCTGGTGGATGCCTGAGTAACTGGCTTCTGTCTCATGTGTCTCAGAGCAATGACAGAACCTGGTGTATTCTAGATGCCCAGCAGTCACTGACAACAAAGACTGGTTTGAACTAGCATGCAAGTACTTGCCACAGCCCTTCTACCCTGTCTAGTGCAGAGCAAGTGAGAGAAAAACCCCTGTTACCAGCTTCTCAATGGGGAGGGAAAGAGTTGGACTGCATATCCAAAGTTCCAACTCCTCTGAGTGCTACCCAGGGGACTGGCTTTTCTCTCACTGTCTCAGAGCTCTCACTGTCTCACTGATGGGATAGACTTGGCATGCTCTATATGCCTGGGGGGCACTAAGAACAAAGATGGTGGTTTGGTTTGGACTAGCACTAAGTTCTGAGGGACTCATAGAATATCTGACCAGGCTGATTGGTGAAGGCTTTCTTCTGTATCTAGCCAATCCATGATGACTGAAAGAATTGGTGGGTTTTTTTCTAATATGTAGATATCAACACAAAGAGTCAAGGAAAATGAAGAAACAGGTGGAAATGATCCAAACAAAGGAACAAGGTAATACTCCAGAAACTGACCCTAATGAAACAGTTATGTAAATTACCTGATAGAGCGTTCAAAGTAAGTCATAAAAATGCTCAATGAGCTAAGAAGAACAATGTATATACAAAATGAGGATTTCAACAAAGAGAAAGTATAAAAAGAGCCAAATACAAATCTTGGAACTGAAGAGTACAGTAACTAAACTTAAAAATTCACTAAAGGAGTTCAACAGTGGAGCAGATCAAGCAGAAGAAAGAATTAGCAAACTCAAAGACAGGCAATTTGAAGTTATCCATACAGGGCAGCAAAAAGAAAAGAGAATGAAGAAAGCTTAAGGACTTATGGGTCACCATCAATTGGGCCAATATATGCATTATGGGACTCTGAGAAGGAGAAGAGAGAAAGGATCAGAAAGGTTATTTAAAGAAATAATGGCTGAAATCTTCCCAAATCTGGAGAAAGAAATGAACACTCAGATCCTGGAAGCCCAAAAACTTTTAACTAAGATGAATCCAAAGAAAATCACATTGAGACACATACAATCAAGTTGCCAAAAATACAAAGAGAATTTTCAAAGCAGTAAAAGAAAAGTGACTTGTCATGAGCAAGGGAACTCTTATAAGACTATCAGTGGATTTCTCATCAGAAACCTTGCAGGCCAGATAAGAGTGGGATGATATGTACAAAATTCTGAGAGGAAAAAAAAATACCATGTAAACCAAGAATACTATAACCAGAAAAACTATTATTCAAAAAAGAAAGAGGGATGAAGACTTTCTCAGACAAACAAAAGCTGAGGGAGTTGATTACTACTAGATGTGCCTTACGAAAATGCTCAAGGGAGTTCAAATTGAAATGTAATGATGCTACATGGTAGCATGTGAAAATATAAAACTTATTTGTAAAGTTAAATATATAAACAAATACAGAATACTGTATTGCTGTAACAGTGGTGGGTAAGTCACATGTAATTCTAGTATAAAAGTTAAAAGACAAAACTATTAAAAACAATTCTAATGATAAAATATGTTAATGGATACACAATATAAATAGATGTAAACTGTAACACTGGTAACATAAAGTGTGGAAAGAGCAGAGAAGTGTAGCGTTTCTATATATGATTGAAATTAAGGTCTTTTCAGCTTAACATAAACTGTTATTAATATATTTTATGTAAGCCCCATGGTAACCACAGAAAAATACCTATAGAAGTTGCACAAAAGAAAGGGAGGAAAGAATCAGAGAATATCAATACAAAAAATTAATGAAACTTGAAGACAGCAAGAGAGGAAAAGAGGGACAACAGAACTATAAGACAGATAACAACTGACCAAATGAACATAGATTTTCCCTTATCAATAATTACTTTAAATGTAAACAATGAATTTATCGATCAAAAGCCATCGAGTGGCTGAATGGATAAAAGAAAATAAGTGGGGTTATGGGTTTCTGGGAGGAAGACCTCAGAGGTACAGTGCCATTCTCATCAAATCCTACCAAGGGTATATTCTATTTAATATGACTTATCACTGTTGATGATGACCTTAAATCTGGCTAAGGGAGTGTTTGTTAGGTTTCTCCACTGTAAAGTTACTCTTTATTCTCCTTTTCCAAACTGTACTTGAAAGGAAGTCACAATGCACAGCTCATACTCAAGGAATAGGGATTTATGCTCTACCTCATTGAGGGTGGAATATCTACATAAATTATTTGGAATTTTCTGCCTGGGATGTTGATTTCTTCTTCTCCATTTAATTATTTATTCATTGATTGATTTATAGCAATATGGACTCGGGCAATTTTTTCTTCTTTTTTTTAATTTCTTTTTTAAAAAATTTATTCATTATTTTCTGGAGGGTACACCAAGTTCAATCATCTGTTCTTTTTTTTTTTGGGGGGGGTACACCAAGTTCAATCATCTGTTTTTATACACATATCCCCGTATTCCCTCCCTTCCTTGACTTCCCTCCCTTCCTTGACTCCCCCCCCCGAGTCCCCCCCACCCTCCCCGCCCCAGTCCTCTAAGGCATCTTCCATCCTCGAGTTGGACTCCCTTTGTTATACAACAACTTCCCACTGGCTATCTGTTTTACAGTTGGTAGTATATATATGTCTGTGCTACTCTCTCGCTTCGTCTCAGCTTCCCCTTCACCCCCCGCCCCCTCCCAAACCTCGAGTTCTCCAGTCCATTCTCTGCATCTGCATCCTTGTTCTTGTCACTGAGTTCATCAGTACCATTTTTAGATTCCATATATGTGAGTTAGCATACAATATTTGCCTTTCTCTTTCTGACTTACTTCACTCTGTATGACAGACTCTAGGTCTATCCACCTCATGACATATAGCTCCATCTCATCCCATTTTAGAGCTGAGTAATATTCCATTGTATATATATGCCACATCTTCTTTATCCATTCATTTGTTGATGGGCATTCAGGTTGCTTCCATGTCCTGGCTATTGTAAATAGTGCTGCAGTAAACATGATGGTACAAGTTTCTTTTGGGATTATGGTTTTCTTGAGGGTATAATTCAACATAACTTTCTTTTGTTGCTCTAAGTATTCCAGCTTTGGCCATTGGGAGCATTTTCTATTGTTGTTTGTGTGCCTTTAACATATCCTCTTCCTTCCTTCCTTCCTTCCTTCCTTCCTTCCTTCCTTCCTTCCTTTCATATATGTATGTATTGCAAAATGGTTACCACAATAAAGCTAGTTAACACCTCTATCACCTCACACAATTACTTTTTTTTTAATGGTGAGAACATTTTAGATCTGTCTCAGTGACTTTCAGGTGTACAGTACAGTATTGTTAACTGTAGTCACCATGCTGCACGTTAGATCCCCAGAACTTAATCATCTTATAACAGGAAGTTTGTACCTTTTGACCAAAATCTTTCCATTTCCCCCACCCCACAGCCCCTGGGAACTACCAATCTACTCTCTGTTGCTATGAGTTCAACTATTTTAGATTCTACATATAAGTGAGATCGTAAAGTATTTTTGCCTTTGTCTGTCGGACATTTCACTTAATATCAGTATAATGCCCACCAGGTACATACATGTTTTCACAAATGGCAGGATTTCCTTTTTTTTATGGCTGAATAACATTCCATTGTGGAATATATCGCATTTTCTTTATCCATTCATTTCTTTACAGATACTTAATTTGCTTCCATGTCTTGGATATTGGGAATAATGCTGCAGTGAACATGGGGGTGCAGATATCTCTCTGAGGTGGTGATTTCATTTTCTTTGGATATATACCTAGAAGTGGAATTGATGAATCATATGGAAGTTCTAGTTTTAATTTTTTTTAAAGTCTTTATTGAATTTGTTACAATATTGCTTCTGTTGTATGTTTTTGGTTTTTCGGCCTGAGGCATGTGGGATCTTATCTTCCCAACCAGGGATGGAACCCACACCTGCTGCACTGGAAGGCGAAGTCTTAACCACTGGACTGCCAGGGTGGTCCCCTAGTTTTACTTTTTGAAGACCTTTCAGACTGTTTTCCATAGTAGCTGTACCATTTTAATTTTCAACCAATAGTGCACAGGATTCCCTTTTCTCCACATCCTTGCCAACACTTTTTATCTCTTGTTCTTCTAATAATAGCCATTCTAACAGGTATGAGATGATATATCATTATGGGGTGTTTTATGTATTTTACTTTTTCCTTCCAGTTTTATTGAGGTATAATTAACACACAGCACTGTATAAGTTGAAAGTGTACAACATAATGATTTGACTTACATACATTATGAAATGATGACCACAGTAAGTTTGGTGACCATCCATCATCTCATATAGATACATTAAAGAAACGGAAAAAAATTTTTTTCCTTATGATGAGAACTCTTAGGAATTACTCTCTCACCAACATTCATATATAACATATAGCAGTGTTAATTATCTTTAATATGTTGTACATTATATCCCTAGTACTTATTTATCTTATAACTGGAAGTTATATCATTATGGTTTTGATTTGCATTTTCCTGCTTATTAGTGATGTTGAGCACCTTTTCATATACTGTTGACTATTTGTATGTCTTCTTTGGAAAAATGTCTATTCAGGTTCATGCCCATTTTAAAATGAGATAAGTTGGTTCTTTGCTATTGAGTTGTATGTGTTCCTTAAATATTTTGGATATTAAACTCAAATGATTTGCAAATATTTTATCCCATTCTGTAGGTTATCTCTTCATTTTTTTATTTGTTTCTTTTGCTGTACAGAAGATTTTCAGTTTTATGTTGTCCCACTTCTTTGTATTTTATTTTGTTGCTCATGCTTTTGTTGTCATATTCAAAAAATCATTTCCGACACCACTGTCAAGTAGTTTCTCCCCTATGTTTTCTTCTAAGAGTTTTATGGTTTTAGGTATGACATTTAAGTCTTTAACCCATTTTTGAGTTGATTTTTGTGAATAGTGTAAGTTAGGAGTCCAATTTCATTCTTTTGCATATGAATATCTAGTTTGCCCAACACTATTTACTTATTTATATAAATTTATTTCTGTAAATTTATTTGTTTATTGGCTGCATTGGGTCTTCATTGCTGTGCACGGGCTTTCTCCAGTTGCAGTGAGTGGGGGCTACTCTTTGTTGTGGTGTGTGGGTTTCTCATTGCAGTGGGTTCTCTTGTTGCAGAGCATGGGCTCTAGGCACGTGGGCTTCAGTAGTTGTGGCACATGGGCTCAATAGTTGTGGCTCATGGGCTCCAGAGCACAGGCTCAATAATTGTAGTGCACTGGCTTAGTTGCTCCACGGCATGTGGGATCTCCCTGGCCCAGGGCTCAAACCCATGTCCCCTGCATTGGCAGGCAGATTCTTAGCCACTGTGCCACCAGGTAAGCCCTCAACACTATTTATTGAAGAAACTATCTTTTTTCCATTGAGTATTCTTGGCTCCCTTGTCAAATATTGACTGTGTATGTGTGGGTTTATTTCTGGACTATCCTGTTCTGTTGGTCTGTGTGTCTTTTT
The DNA here is from genome assembly GCF_030028045.1 of Hippopotamus amphibius kiboko. Taxonomy (NCBI): domain Eukaryota; kingdom Metazoa; phylum Chordata; class Mammalia; order Artiodactyla; family Hippopotamidae; genus Hippopotamus; species Hippopotamus amphibius. Next base: position 13,954,846 of record NC_080203.1, on the reverse strand, counting down.
ATGACAGTACCATACTGTTTTAATTACAATAGCTTGGTAATACAGTTTGAAATCAGGAAGCGTGATGCCTGCATCTTTTGTTCTTTCTCAGAATTGCTTTGGGTATTCTCTGTCTTTTATGGTTCCATACAAATTTTAGGAATTATTTTCCATATCTGTGAAAAATGCTATTGGAATTTTGATAGAAATTGCATTGAATTTATAGATGGCTTGGGTGATATGTACATTTTGATAATATTAATTCTTCCCATCCATGAACACAAGATATCTATTATTTGTGTCTTCAATTTCTTCCATCAATGTCTTATAGTTTTCACTGTACAGGTCTTTCACCTCCTTGGTTAAATTTATTTGTAAGTATGTTTTTATTTTTGATGCTATTCCAAAAGGGATTGTTTTCTTTATTTCCTTTTTCAGATATTTCATTGTTAGTGTATAGAAATGCAGCTGACTTCTGTATGTTGATATGTATCCTGAATTCATTGATTACTTCTAATTTTGTTGTTGTTGGTGGTGGTGGTGTCTTTAGGATTTTCTAAATGTAAGATCATGTTATCTGCAAACAGAAAGGTATTTTTTAACTGTTAATCTAGATTTATATACCACCATTGTAACATTAGAGAACCTGAACTGGACTATATATTTACCTTTATCGTGAATTTTACATATTCATATGTTTTTACCTTGTTAATTAGCGTCCTTTCATTTCTTGTTGAAGAACTCCCTTTAGCATTTCTTGTAAGGCAGATCTAGTGGTGATGAACTCCCTCAGCTTTTCTTTGAGAGTCTTTATCTTTCTATTTCTGAAGGACAGCTTCTTAGAGTATTTTTGGCTAATTTTTTTTTTTTAACTTTTAGCATTTTGAATATATCATCCCAATCTCCCCGACCTTTAAGGTTTCTGTTGAGAAAACTGCTAATAGTCTTATCAGGGCTCCCTTGTATTGTTGGTCACTTTTTCTTGCTGCTTTCAAATTTTCTCTTTCTCTTTGACTTTTGACTAATTAAGATGTGTTCTGGTGTAGCCTTTTTGAGTGCAACCTATTTAGGGATCTTTAGGCCTTATGAATTTGGATATCCATTTCTCTCCCCACATTTTTGACATTTTCAACCATTACATTTTTTCTTCAGTTTTATTGAGATATAATTGAAATACAGCACACTGCATGAGTTTAAGGTGTACAGCATAATGGTTTGACTTACATGTCATATAATGATTACCACAATAAGTTTAGTGAACATCCATCATCTCATAAAAATACAACATTAAATAAATAGAAAAAAATTTTTCCTTATGATGAGAACTCTTAGAATTTATTTTCTTCACAACTTTCATATATAATGTGCAGCAGTGTTAACTATATTTATCACGTTGTACATTACATCCCTATTTTTAAAAATAGTCTTTCTGTCCCTTTCTCTCTCTCTTCTTCTCCGGAATTCCCAAAATTCATTTCTCTTGATGGTGTCCCATAAGTCCCATAGGGTTTCTTCATTCTTTTTTGTTATTTTTCTTTTTATTCTTCTAACTGGATAATTTCAAATGACCTATTTTTGAGTCCATTGATTCTTTCTTCTGCTTTGCTGAGTCTGCTGTTGAAGCTCTCCACTGAATTCTTCTGTTCAATTATTGTATTCTTCAATTCTTCAGCTCTAGATTTTCTGTTTGTTGTTTATTTTTGATGGTTTCTACTTCTTTGTAGATCATCATTTTGTTCATGCATTATTTTCCTAATTTTGTTTAGTTATCTTTTGTGTTCTTGTAGTTTGCTGAACTTCTTTAAGTTTAGGAGGATTATTCTGAATTCTTTGTCAGACAATTCATAGATCTCCACTTCTTTCAGATCAGTTATTGGATCTTTATTAGTTTCCTTTGGTGGTGTCATGTTTACTTGATTCTTCTTGATCCTTTTATTCTTATGTTGGTATCTGTGCATTTGAGGAAATGGTCTCTTCTTCCAGATGTTACAGGATCATTTCAGCAGGGAAATAACTTCACCACTCAGCTTACCTTGGGTTCTGGATGAGTCATCTGGTAGCATCCACTGGCAGGTGGGGTTTTCTGTCAAGGTCTCTAGTTGGGTGAGGCTGCTGCCTATGTTCTAAGGTTGGTTGGTAGCTGCTGGCTGGGCTCTGCCTTCAAGTGGGTCTGCTTTCTGGTTTCCCTGGTTGTGCTTGGTTGCTGGCTGGGCTCTGCAGTCACGCAGGGCAATTAGTTGGGCTCTGCAATCACCTCTGATCAACTGGAGTTGCAGGCTTTGTTTCCTGACAGGGTAGTTCTGCTGGCACCATGGTCAGATGGGGCTGTAGACAGGGTTTTATGATTGGATAGGGTCTCAGTCTGTGATCTGCAATCAAGTGAGGCCACAGGCTGTACCCTGAATTTGGGCAGGTCCACAGGCTGGACTCTGCAATTATGCAGGTAGCTAGCTATGCCCCACTGTTGGTTGAGTTCGCAGTCTGAGCTCCCTTGTTAGGTGGGGCCTCCAGTTGTACCTAGAAGTTGGGTGGTGCTAGAGACTCTGTTCCATGGTTGGGTGGGGCTGCTTTCCAGGCTTCCTGGTTAAGTGGGGGCATAGGCTTTGATCAGCAATTGAGCAAGCTTTGCTGTTGGATGAGACTATAGGCTGGGCTATGAGGCTGTCTGGGGTCACTGTTTGGGCTCCCTGGCAGGGAGGGTGAGAGATTATGATCTGCAGTTCATTGTGGCTTTTGGCTTGGCTCTCTGCCCAGGTGGGGCTGTAGGATGAGCTTTGAAGCTGCCCAGTATCTCTAGCCAGTCTCCCTGGTCAGGAAGGCCCAGAGACTCTGCTTAGCAGTTGTGCATTGCTGCTGTGTTGGCTTCCTGCTCAAGTAGGGTTATGGGATGAGCTCTGTGGCTGCTTGGGCAGTTTGGCCAGGCTTCCTGGTTGGACAGGACTGGAGGCTATGTTCTGCAGTTGTATACAGCTTCTGGATTGGCCCTCTGCCTGAGCAGAGCTGTAGCTGGTATGGACAGTTAGCTTGGAACCCAAACCAGGCAGAACTGCCAAATAAGCACTCTGGTCGATTGTAGACAGTGGCTTGGCTCTACAAGTAGGCAAAGCTCTACAAGTAGGCAAAGCTCTACAAGTAGGCAAAGCTGCTGGCTGAGATTGCTGCATAGGTGCTTCTTCTTGTAGGAACATAGTCCATCAAGATCCATGGGCTTGTTCCTGTAAGCCTCACCCCCTCTCCATCTCTATTTGCTCCCCAGTGATCCCTGTGAAGTAAGACCCAATTGGGTCTCCTGGGATGCATCTTGCAATGCTGGGGAAGCTGGATGCCCACTTTGAGCTCTCTTTTTCCCAGTTGAGAAATCATAGGCCCAGGGGATCCCTCTTGGTGCTGTACTGTGCCATCCTGGGGAGGGGCAATGCAGCCAAAATAAACTTGCTCCTCTTACCCATCTAATACAGTCCTTCTTGGTCTCTGTAGCCAAAGGGGTTATTTGGCCTCACCTATTGGTTCTGAGATTTTCATAAAGGTATCTTTTCTATGGATAGTTGCTAATTGGTCTTATTGTGAGGGGGACTGAGGTCAGAAATGACCTATTCTGCCATCTTGATCTCTTCCTTTCTTTCTTCCTTGTTTCCTTGTGCTTACAAGATACTCCAGTCTCATCCTAAATGTTTCCTTCCCCAGTTCTAGAATTAGCCATTTCTCCAAGAAGTCCTCATTCCTTATGTTGGAGAATGGTATTAGAAACCAAGATCTGTATGCTGGATATGCTTGTTGCTACTGGGATATTATTGCTTCTAGGCTCGCTGAGCTAACAGAGCAGGGAGACACATGTTTATATTCTAACCCATGTATATACACATATGTATAAAAATTTCTATATGTAACTTGCCGCTTCCTGCTAAAATTTTGCACTTTAGGAACATCAAACTGCTATAATCTCACCCTAAACTTACCCTGCTGGTTGCCACCTCTGGGCCCTTGTCTATGGTGTTACCCTAATTTGCCTCCTCTAGGAAGTATTCCCTGACATCTCCAATCTAGGTTACAGGATCTTCCTCTGTGCTTCTGTGGCACATATGCATTCCTTTATCACTGCACTATTGTGCAATATTTGAATGACTCTCTTTCCTCTACAGATTTTGAGCTCCTTGTGGGAAAGGAATGAGTCTGATCAATTATGATGTAAGTAGCACTTGTCTCAGGGTTTGTGTGTTCACCATCTCACACAAAGGAAGGTGGACATATACTACCCAAGTGTGATTAGAATTTTGTTAATGGATTGATTCCTTTAAACAAGGAATTGTATTTATTTGAATCAAATGGCTACTATATTTAAAAATCTGAGGTGGAGAGTTGTTTTGGCATTGCTTAACTGGAATCTAATTAGAGAATCCTGAGTTTCAATATCAGCAGAGGCAATGTAAAGTTAAAATTAGTCTCAAAGGAAAGAGAACCCAATGGCTAGTATTCCAGTTTCCCTCCTGCTCATGCCCTGCTACACATCTAGCTAACAAGCCTTTGCCTTGTTATTAAGAAAACAGAGATCCTTACCCTCTTTCCACAAACTCCCAGAGTTCGGCTTTTCAAGGAGTCCCACTTACTTTAGAACTTAGCTTTTTTTTCTTTAATTTTAATCGGTTCTGTAAAGATTAATACCAATTAATGTAGTAATATTCTCTTACCTGTCATGCTGAATGTTGACTAGACAAAATAGGAGATGGCTCCAGCCAGTCATTTTTGGTTGGAAGAATTGTGTTCTGTGGCTCCTTCACTAAAGTGAAGCAGGCTGTGCAATTATCTGCTTTGATGACGAGCCTGGGGCTGAGCTGGGTCAGGGATTTTGATACCTTCCCACTTTCTAACAACAACATCAGGCGATAATCCTCTCTAAACACGCTGGCAAGGATTTCCCTGCAAGTTAGCTTAGCATAATTATATTTTTTGAAACCAAAACATATTGGAGCTATTTTAATTCTGATGCTTATGTTTCCAGAAATAATACTGAGAAGAGTGTTTTGAAAACCTGCTTTTTGGAGAGTTTTATCTCTTACATAACTGATGTGACCAATTTATAATACAAAAGACTTCAGCAATCAAATGATACCAGCAGATTTTGTTCTAGCAGTTCTTCATGTAAACCTTTTGCAAGAACTGATGAACAGTAGATTACTTTGTAGGAATTAGTAGTACCAATGAGCAAGAATCAGTTTATTCTTATTTTTAGTAGAATCAAAAGAGAACTCTCCTGATCTTAGAGAAAATGCCTTCAGCTTTTCACCATTGGGTATGATGTTAGCTGTGGGTTTGTCATAAATTGCCTTTATTGTACTGAAGTATGTTCCTTCCATGCCCATTTCCTGGAGAGTTTTTATCATAAATGGATCTCAAACTTTATAAAAAGCTTTTTCTGAATCTATTGAGATGATCATATGGTTTTTATTCTTCAATTTGTTAATGCGGTATATCACATTGATTGATTTGCAGATATCCTTGTATCCTGGGATAAATCCCACTTGATCCTAGTGTATGATCCTTTTAATGTAATGTTGAATTCAGTTTGCTAATATTTTGTTGAGGATTTTTGCATCTATGTTCATCAGTGGTATTGGCCTGTTATTTTCTTTTTGTGTGATATCTTTATCGGGTGTTGGTATCAGAGTGATGCTGGCCTCATAGAATGAATTTGGAAGTGTATCTTCCTCTGCAATTTTGGGAATAGTTTGAGAAGAATAGGTGTTAACTCTTCTCTAAATGTTAGGTAGAATTCACCTATGAAGTCATTTGATCTTGGACTTTTGTTTGTTGGGAGTTTTAAAATTCCTGATTCAATTTAATTACCGGTAATTGGTCTGCTCATATTTTCTATTTCTTCCTGATTCAGTCCTGGGAGGTTGTACCTTTCTAAGAATTCGTCCATTTCATCTAGGTTGTCCATCTTATTGGTATATAGTTGTTCATAATAGTCTTTTATGAGCCTTTTTATTTCTGTGGTATCAGTTGTAACCTTTCCTTTTTCATTTCTGATTTTATTTGGGTCCTCTCCCTTTTTTTCTTTTCTTTTTAAAAATACTTACTTTGGCTGCACCAGGTCTTAGTTGCAGCACGCGGGATCTTTAGTTGTGGCATGCAAAATTCTTAGTTGCGGCATGTGAATTTCTTGGTTGTGGCACGTGGACCTCTTAGTTGCAGCATGCATGCAGGATCTAGTTCCCCGAGCAGGGGTTGAACCCGGGCCCCCTGCATTGGGAACGTGGAGTCCTACCCACTGGGCCACCAGGAAAGTCTCTTCTCCCCTTTTTTCTTGATGAGTCTGGCTAAAGGCTTATCAATTTTTTTTATATTTTCAAAGAACCAGCTTTTAGTTTCATTGATCTCTTCTATTGTTTTTTTAGTCTCTATTTCATTTATTTCTGCTCTGATTTTTATGACTTCTTTCCTTCTACTAACTTTGGGTTTTGTTTGTTCTTCTTTCCCTAGTGCCTTCAGGGGTAAGATTAGGTTGTTTATTTGAGATTTTTCTTGTTTCCTGAGGTAAGCTTGTATCGCTATAAACTTCCCTCTTAGAACTGCATTTGCTGTGTCCCATAGGTTTTAGATTATTGTGGTTTTGTTTTCATTTGTATCTAGGAATTTTTTGGTTTCCTCTTTGACTTCTTCAGTGATCCATTGGTTGTTTAGTAGTGTTTTGTTTAGCCTCCACATGTTTGTGTTTTTACAGTTTTTTCCCTTGTAGTTGATTTCTAGTCTCATAGTGTTGTGTTTGAAACAAGACAAGGATTTCCACTCTCATTTTTATTCAACACAGTTTTGGAAATCCTAGCCACAGCAATCAGACAAGAAAAAGAAATAAAAAGTAATCCAAATTGGAAAGGAAGTTGTAAAACTGTCACTGTTTTCAGATGACAGGATACTATACATAGAAAATCCTAAAGATGCCACAAGGAAATTACTAGAGTTCATCAATAAATTTAGTAAAGTTTCAGGGTAAAAATTAATATACAGAAATCTGTTGCATATCTATACATTAACAACACACTATCAGAGAAATTAAGGAAACAATCCCATTTGCCATTGCATCAAAAAGAAAATACCTAGGAATAAATCTACCTAAGGAGGTAAAAGACCTGTACATGGAAAACTATAAGACACTGATGAAAGAAATTGAAGATGATGCAAATAGATGGAAAGATACACCATGCACTTGGAGTGGAATAACTGATATTGTTAAAAATGACCATACTGGGACTTGCCTGATGGTCCGATGGTTAAGACTCTGTGATTCCACTGCAGGGGGCACGGGATAGATCCCTGATCAAACTAAGATCATTCCTGGTGTGGCCACATTAAAAAAAAATGGTCATACTACCCAAGGCAATCTATAGATTCAATGCAATCCGTATCAAAATACCAATGGCATTTTTCACAGAATAAGAACAAATAATTTTAAAATTTGTATGCAAACACAGAAGACCCCAAATAGCCAAAACACTCTTGAGAAAGAAGAACAGAGCTAGAGGAATCATGCTTCCTCACTTCAGATTATACTACAAAGCTTCCATAATCAAAACAGTATGGTACCAGCACAGAAACAGACACATAGGTCAATGGGACTGGATAGAGAGTTCAGAAATAAACCCACACACTTATGGTCAATTAATCTGTGACAAAAGAGGCAAGAATATACAATGGAGAAAAGACACTCTCTTCAATAAGTGGTGCTGGGAAAACTGGACAGCTTCCTGTAAAAGAATGAAATTAGAACATTCTCTAACACCATATACATATTCATTTAGTCAAAATGGACTAAAGACCTAAATGTAAGAGCAGAAACTATAAAACTCCTAGAGGAAAACATAGAACACTTTTTGACATAAATCATAGCGATATTTTTTTGGATCCATCTCCTAAAAGCAAAGGAAACAAAAGCAAAAATAAACAAATGGGACCTAATTAAACTTAAAAGCTTTTGCACAGCAAAAAAAAAAAAACCATCAACAAAACAGAAAGACAACCTACTGATGGGCGAAGATATTTGCAAATGATATAACTGATAAGGGGTTAATACCCAACATATATAAACAGCTCATGCAACTCAATACCAAAAAAACAAATGACCCAATTAAAAAATGAGCAGAAGACCTCTAAATAGACATTTTCCCAAAGAGGACATGCAGACGGCCATCAGGCACATGAAAGTATGCTCCACATTACTAATCATCAGGGAAGTACAAATCAAAACCACAATGAGATATTGCCTCACACCTGTCAGAATGGCTATCATCAAAAAGAACACAAATAAGAAATGTTGGCAAGGATGTGGAGAAAAGGGGACCCTCGTATACTGTTGGTGGGAATGTAAATTGGTGCAGCAACTGTGAAAAACAGTATGGAGGTTTCTCAAAAAATTAAAAACAGAACTACCAAATGACCCAGCAATTCCACTCCTGGGAATATATCCAATAAAAACCCCAAAACACTAATCTGAAAAGATACATGCGCCCCAATGTTCAAAGCAGCATTATTTATAGTTGCCAAGATATGGAAGCAACGTAAGTACCCATCAACAGATGAATGGATAAAGAACATGTGGTATATGTGTACAATGGAATATTAGCCATAAAAGAGAATGAAATTTTGCCGTTTGCAACAGCATGGATGGACTTGGAGGGCATTATGCTAAGTGAAATAAGTCAGACAGAGGAAGACAAATAGTCTATGATATCACTTATATGTGGAATCTGAAAAATACAACAAACTAGTGAATATAGCAAAAAGGAAGCAGACAGATATAGAGAACAAACCAGTGGGAAGAGGGAAGGGGGAGGGGCGATATATAGTTGTACGGGGAAAAAGGGTTATTATGGGATTATTTGAAGTCATGTATGTGAAGTTTTTGAAAATTGTAAACCGTTATAGTTTTATGAATCTTTTCATTCAATAAAAAATATATGATTCAAGTTCAATAAAATGCTAATTAAATCTAATCCTAAACTGGAAAAAAACAGAACTCTCTTCTGAAGGATTTACAAATCTATAAATTATATACCAAAATCAGCAATATTTTGAGAATGCCAATAACTTGTTGACAAATGACCGGTATGGTACTCAGTAACTCTGTCACAGCAGGACCTATTACAGGGGAGGACTATCCACCTCCAGTATTTTGCCTTCAAAAGCTACATTTAAACTCCTCTATGAAACAACTCCAACCGAGGGAAACAGATTGGTATAAGTGTTGGTTGTGTTTTGCAACTGGCCATCATAATTTGATTATTATAGGAATGCAGAGAAAACTAGCTTTTTAAATAAAGCATCAAAACCTGTAAGCTTCTGCAGGCCATCAGTTGATTCTTATATGAATTGGCTGAGAGGAAGGTTACTCAACCCCATGGATTTAGATGGGTTGTGAATTTACTGGAAATTAGGTGGCTGTGTGTGTGTGTGTGTGTGTGCGCGCGCGCATGTGAAAGAGTAATACCTACTCATGAAGTTGTTGTGAGAATTGTCAGAAAATATATAACAAAGCAATTAGTGCAATGCATGGCAAATAAATATCAGGTATATTTGTTATTCATCAGGTCTGGGATGGAATCAGTTATCAGTGTGTTTAGGAAACTCCATAGGTGATTTCCATAGCATTGTTGAGTCTTACAAAAAAGGAGGCAATGGAGGTTTCTTATGCCAGGGAGTAATAATATCAAATTTTTGTTATAGGAAAATTAGTGGCAACCTAGACTTAATTTTAAGTCAGTTATAGCAATTCAAAGCAGAAATGATGAGGGCCAAGAAGTAAGATGGTGGTAGTAAGGACAGAGAGAATGCAACAGATTCAGGACTTATTAAGAGGGTGGGATGGTAAAACTGATGAGATGAGAGCAGAGTGGGTGGAAAAAGTTATAGCAGGATGTTCAATTTCCTCGCTTGGGCAACAGGGTGGTGCCATTCAGAGAGATGGAAAGAGACCACAGGATGAAGTTGAGGAAACAATTAAGAGTGGTTTTGAAAATGTTGAAATTGAGGTTTGTGGGACATCACAGGAGAGATGGCTGATTTCGTGCGTGCATGTGTGTGTGTGTGTATGTGTGTGTGTGTTCGGCAAGAAGGAATGGAAAATAATTGCAGCAAATTCCTTTACTTGAGATTCTTTTCTTAGATCCTCCAAACATTATCTCACCATATTCTGCTTTCCATGATTCTACTGTACTTGTATTGCTCTCTGCTCATGTCCCAATTCTAGGCCAGGCCCAATTCTCAACATCATTGGACAACAATGAAAATTGTTACACATATACTGAGCAATATACATGTGTCAAACTCTATGGTAGACACTTTACACACATGATAACATTTATTCTTCACCCCAAATTGCAAGATTGGTGGAGAGTGATAGGAGATAATTTGGAGAAATGAGCAAGAACCAGATCAGGTAGGGACTTGTTAGACACATTACTGAAATGATCCAGACAAAAGAGAAAGGTATCTTTGACCATGGCGATAATGATGACAAGAAGTGCCTGGATTCTGGATGCATAGTGAAAAAGAAAGAGTCGACAGTTCTTGCTGTTGGGTTGGATGTAGGATGGTGAGTGAAAGAGGTTTAAAGATGACTCCAAGGTTTTTTTGCCTGAGCAGCTGGGTAAACACTGGTGTCATTTATTGTGACCAGGAACACTGGGGGAAGATTTGGAGTGAGAGTAAAAATCAAGAGCTTAACTTTAGGCACATAAAGTTTGAAATGCTTATCAGACACCCAGAGAAGAAGTCAGGTAGATAGTTAGATGTATGAATCTAGAGCTCAGGAAAATTTAACTGCTACACTTCATCTCAGTGCCAGGGGCTAGAACATTATAGGAAGCTATTAGCCTAGGGTGGTAGGAAGACCAACAATCAACTAAATCAAGCTGCCACTGGCTCTGCTATATCTTCAATATCACCATGTGACAGAAATCTCTAAAATCTATAATAAGACCTGGTTCTGGACTACAGTCTCGGGAACGCTGTAGGAGCAACACAAAACACCAATAAAAGTAAGCATGGAAGCTAGAGAGTGTGGGAGAAGAACAATATTACATTCTATTCAAAATGAGCCTCCACACCAAAATTTCAAAATGCATGAAAAAAATCCACCCTTAGAAATATCATAATGGAAACAAACAATCAGAATGTGAATTCATTCAGGATGAAATGATTCAATGGAAAGGTCTGTTGAAGATTTTTTTTAAGGTCTTTATTGGAATATAATTGCTTTACACTGCTGTGCCAGTTTTTTCTGTACACCAAAGTGAATCAGCTGTATTTATACATATATCTCCATATGCCCTCCCTCCCGTGACTCCCTTCTACCCTCCCTATCCTGGCCGTCTAAGTCATCACCCATCATCAAGTTGATCTCCCTGTGTTATGCAGCAGCTTCCCACTAGCTATCTAGTTTACATTTGGTAGTGCATATATGTCAATGCTGCTCTCTCACTTCATCCCAGTTTCCCCTTCACCCCCCCCAACCTCGTGTCAAGTCCATTCTTTGTAGTGAGGTGGATGGACCTAGAAACTGTCATACAGAGAGAAGAGAGCCAGAAAGAGAACATTTTTTTAAAAGTATGTTGATGGTGCTCAAAGAGGTATACAGCATGTTCCTGGATTGGGAGAATCAACATCGTGAAAATGACTGTACTACCCAAAGCACTTTACAGATTCAATGCAATCCCGATCAAATTACCAATGGCATTCTTCACAGAACTAGAGCAAGAAATCTTACGATTTGTATGGAAAGGCAAAAGACCCCGAATAGCCAAAGCAATCTTGAGAAGGAAAAATGGAGTTGGTGGAATCAGGCTTCCTGACGTCAAACTATACTACAAGGCCATAGTGATCAAGACAGTATGGTACTGGCACAAAAATAGAAAGGATGATCAATGGAATAGAATAGAGAACTCAGAAGTAAGCCCAAACACATATGGGCACCTTATCTTTGACAAAGGAGGCACGAGTATACAATGGAAAAAAGACAGCCTCTTCAATAAGTGGTGCTGGGAAAATTAGACAGCAACATGTAAAAGAATGAAATTAGAACACTTCCTAACACCATACACAAAAATAAACTCCAAATGGATTAAAGACCTACATGTAAGGCCAGACACTATAAAACTCCTAGAGGAAAACATAGGCAGAACACTCTTTGACATACATCAAAGCAAGATCCTTTTTGACCCACCTCCTAGAATCATGGAAATAAAATCAAGAATAAACGAATGGGACCTCATGAAACTTAAAAGCTTTTGCACAGCAAAAAAAAACATAAACAAAACTAAAAGGCAACCCTCAGAATGGGAAAAAATAATTGCCTATGAAACAACAGACAAAGGATTAACCTCCAAAATATACAAGCAGCTCATGCAGCTTCATACCAAAAAAGCAAATAACCCAATCCACAAATGGGCGGAAGACCTAAATAGACATTTCTCCAAAGAAGACATACAGATGGCCAACAAACACATGAAAAGATGCTCAACATCACTCATCATCAGAGAAATGCAAGTCAAAGCCACAATGAGGGATCACCTCACACCATTCAGAATGACCATCATCACAAAGTCTGGAAACAACAAATGTTGGAGAGGGTGTGGAGAAAAGGGAACTCTCCTGCACTGTTGGTGGGAATGTAAGTTGGTACAGCCACTATGGAAAACAATTTGGAGGTTCCTTAAAAAACTACAAATAGAACTACCATATGATCCAGTAATCCCACTCCTGGGCATATACCCAAAGAAAACCATAATCCCAAAAGAAACTTGTACCATAATGTTTATTGCAGCACTCTTTACAATAGCCAGGACATGGAAGCAACCGAAATGCCCATCAACAAATGAATGGATACAGAAGATGTGGCATATATATACAATGGAATATTACTCAGCTATAAAAAGGGATGAGATGGAGCTATATGTAATGAGGTGGATAGAACTACAATCTGTCATACATAGTGAAGTAAGTCAGAAAGAGAAGGACAAATATTGTATGCTAACTCACATATACGGAATCTAAAAATGGTACTGATGAACTCAGTGACAAGAACAAGGAAGCAGATACAGAGAATGGACTGGAGAACTCGAGGTATGGGAGGGGGCGGGGGGTGAAGGGGAAACTGAGAAGAAGCGAGAGAGTAGCACAGACATATATATACTACCAACTGTAAAATAGTCAGTGGGATGTTGTATAACAAAGGGAGTCCAACTCGAGGATGGAAGATGCCTTAGAGGACTGGGGCAGGGAGGGTGGGGGGGACTCGAGGGGGGGGCGTCAAGGAAGGGAGGGAATACGGGGATATGTGTATAAAAACAGTTGATTGAACCTGGTGTACCCCAAAATAAATAAATTAAAAAAAAAATAAATAAAAATAAAAAAAATTAAAAAAAAAACAAAACAAAACAGTTGATTGAACCTGGTGTACCCCCCCCAAAAAAAAAAAGTTCTCAGTAAAGAAATAGGAAGTATAAAGAAGAAACAAATGGGAAATTAATTAATTAATTAATTTTAAAAATGGAAATTTTGATCTGAAGAATACAATAACCAAAATTTTAAAACTTACTGCCTCGGGTGGCGGGGTCAAGATGGCAGCTTGGCAAGACTTGGAGTTCGCATCTCCCCACAACTAGATCAGTTGCCAGATGCTGGTGGGGGACCTGAGGCCCAAGGAGACCAGAGGAACCCCTGAGCAACTGGGTAGGACCTAGGGGAAGTTGGGGGGCGGGTGTGGAGTAGTGGAAGCCAGACAGGACTGGTGCCCCTGGGGGTGGCTGGGTGAAGGGGGAGGTTCCCGCCCGGAGAGACCCTTGGAGTATAGGGGGATCAGGGGACCGCATCTGGTTTTCTCCTGCCCTGTTGGCCAGGAGGCCTGCTGGGCTTCTGGGCCTGGGAGACTGCTGGGCTCCCCAGCAGGGTCCTCCACCTTCTGAGGCCCTCTCCAGGCCGCCTGGGTCCTAGGGCTGTGGGAGGGAGGGAGGAGGGGCAAAGAGCTGGAGAGGCAGACTGGTGGGGTGGGGGACTTTGAGATTGCAGGACGAGGAGGCGAGAGGGCATTTCCCCTGCCCACTTGGCCAGGGAAGCTGACTGGGCTCCCAGGCCTGGTCCTTCACTCTCCAGGTCCCCCTGTGGCATGTGGGTCCTAGGGGCATGGGAGGGAGGGGGAAGCGGGAAGAGGAAGAGAGGCAAAGAGTGGGGGTGGGAAGGGACTTCTCAAGACCAGAAGAATAGGGGAGGTGCTGCTGGGTATTCCTTCCGGGCGATCCTCCACCTTCCAAGGGCCCCTCCAGGCCCTAGGAGTGTAGGAGGGAAGCGGTGGGGAAAAGAAGAGAGGTGGAAGTGGGGAGGGACCCTCTGAGATCAGAGAATCGGGGGAGGAGCGGAAGGCATTTCCCCTGCCCACTGGCCTGGGAAGCCTACTGGGCTCCTGGGCCTGGTCTCCAACTCTCCAGGACCCTCTCCAAGATGCGTTGGTCCTGGGGGTGTAGGAGCGTGGCAGGGGAAGAGGAAGAGAGGCACCAGTGGTGGGACGTTCCAGGATCAGAGGACCAGGGGAAGTGCAGAGAGACTTTCCCCTGCCCACTTGGGCCTGGCGGGCCTGTTGGGCTCCCGAATCTTGTCCCTTGTTCTCTGGGGCCCTCTCTGGCTGCATGGGTCCTACAGGTGTGGGTGGGAGGGAGAAGAGGGGAAGAGGAAGAGAGGCAGACAGTGGTGGTGGGGACCTTGCAGGACCAGAGGATCAGGGGAGATGCTGTGGGAAATCTCCCTACCCACTTGGCACCAGGAAGCCTGTTATGCTCCCAGGCCTGATCTTCCGTCCTCCAAGGGCCCCTCTAGGTCTCACTGGTCCTAGGGGTGTAGGAGGAAAGCAGGGGAGAAGAGGAGAGGCGGGCAGGGGAGGGGGCCCTCTGGGATTGGAGGATCAAGGGAGGTGGAGAAGGTATTTCCTCTTCCTACTAGCCCTGGGAAGCCTGCTGGGCTCACAGGCCTGGTCCTTCACACTCCAGGGCCCCCTCCAGCTGCTTGGGACCTAGGTGAGTAGGAGGGAGGGAGGTGGGGGAAGAGGAAGAGAGGTGGACAGGGACCCTCCAAGACTGGGAGATCTGGGGAAGTGCCGCAGGCATTTCCCTAGCCCAGTTGGCCCTGGGAAGCCTGTTGGGTGTCAGAGTCTGATCTCCTGCCTTCCAGTGCCTCCTCCAGCTGTGAAGGTCCTAGTGGAATAGTAGGGAGGGGGTGGGGAAGAAGAGAACCCAAGGGGGAGGGACCCTCCGAGATCAGAAAACTGCGGGAAGTGCCTAGCATTTCTCCCACCAACTTGGGCCCAGGGAGCCTGCTGGGTACCTGGGCCTGGTCCTTTGCCCCCAGGACCAGAGGCATTCCTGGGTCCCTCTGCCTCATGGGACGTAAGCCCCATTCCCCACCACCCCCAGGGCCTTTTCTAAGCATAGGCCCCACCCACTGCCTAACCCCTGCCCTTGTCTAAACCCCACCCGCACAGCCAAGGCCTTTTCTGGCTTTTCTTTTCTTTTCTTTTTTTTCTGTTTTCTTTCTTCCTTTTTTCTTTTTGCCACCTCCTCACTTCGGCTATTGCAATGTTTTACCTTCCAGTTGTTGCTCCATCTATTTTTTAAAATTTTTTCTAACACATCTGTTAGTTTCCTATTCTTATTGTATTTTTTATCTTGCTGTTGTTCTGCTGTTCTCCTACCTTTTTTTTTTCCTTTTTCTG
This sequence comes from Hippopotamus amphibius kiboko, assembly GCF_030028045.1. Lineage (NCBI taxonomy): Eukaryota > Metazoa > Chordata > Mammalia > Artiodactyla > Hippopotamidae > Hippopotamus > Hippopotamus amphibius. The sequence continues at coordinate 13,939,116 of NC_080203.1, read as the reverse complement.
CGCCACATGGCTTGTGGGATCTTGTTTCACAAGCCCAGGGTCAGGCCTGAGCTCCTGAGGTGGGAGCTCTGAGTCCAAAACATTGAACTAACAGGGAACCCCAGACCCCAGGGAATATTCATCAGAGTGAGGTCTCCCAGAGGTTCTCACCTCAGCACCAAGATCCAGCTGTACTCAACAGCCTACAAACTCCAGTGCTTGAAACCTCAGGCCAAACACCCAGTGGGACAGGAACACAATCCCACCCATCCAAAGGAGGGGGAAAATGAGATGATAAAAAATATGTCACAGATGAAGGAACAAGGTAAAAACACACAAGACCAAATAAGTGAAGAAGAAATAGGTAACCTAGCTGAAAAAGAATTCAGAGTAATGATAGTAAAGATGATCCAGAGTCTCGGAAATAGAATCAATAAAATACAAGAAATGTTTAACAAAGATCTAGAAGAACTAAAGAACCAACAACCAGAGATAAACAACACAATAACTGAAATGAAAAATACACTGGGAAGTATCAATAACAGAATAGCTGAAGCAGAGGAATGAATAAGTGAGATGGAAGACAGAATGGTGGAAATAAATGCCAAGGAAGAGAATAAAGAAAAAGGAATGAAAAGAATTGAAGACAGTCTAGAGACCTCTGGGACAACACTAAACACACTAACATTTGAATTATGGGGGTCCCAGAAGAAGAAGAGAAAAAGAAAGGGTCTGAGAAAATATTTGAAGAGATTATGGTAGAAAACTTCCATAATATGGGAAAAGAAATAGTCTCTGAAGTCCAGGGAGCACAGAGAGTCCCATACAAGATTAACCCTAGAAGAAACACACCAAGACACATATCAGTCAAATTAACAAAAATTAAATTCAAAGAAAAAATATTAAAAGCAGCAAGGGAAAAGCAAAAAATAACATACAAAGGAAACCCTATAAGGATATCAGCTGACTTTTCTGCAGAAACTCTACAGGCTAGAAGGGAGTGGCAGGATATACTTAAAGTGATGAAAGAGAAAAACCTACAACCAAGATTACTCTACCCAGCAAGGATCTCATTCAGATTTGACAGAGAAGTCAAAAGTTTTACAGACACAGAAAAACTAAGAGAATTCAGCACCACCAAACCAGCTTTACAACAAATGCTAAAGGAAATTCTCTAGGAGGGAAACACAAGAGAAGAAAAAGACCCACAAAAACAAACCCAACGCAATTAAGAAAATGGTAATAGGAACATACATATCGATAGTAACATTGAATATAAATGGATTAAGTGTTCCAACCAAAAAACACAGATTGGCTGAATGGATACAAAAACAAGACCCACACATATGTTGGCTAAAAGAGACCCATTTCAGACCTAGGGACACATACAGACCGAAAGTGAAGGGATGGAAAAAGATATTACACACAAATCAAAATCAAAAGAAAGCTTGAGTAGCAATACTCATATCAGATAAAATTAGACTTTAAAATAAAGACTGTTACAAGAGATAAGGAAGGACGCTACATAGTGATCAAAGCATCAATCCAAGAAGAAGATATAACACTTGTAAATATTTAGGCACCCAACATAGGAGCACCTCAATATATAAGGCAAATGCTAACAGCCATAAAAGCAGAAATCAACAGTAACACAATAGTAGTAAGGGACTTCAACACCCCACTTACACCAATGGACAGATCATCTAAACAGAAAATAAGCAAGGAAACACAAGCTTTAAATGACACAATAGACCAGATAGATTTAATTGATATTTATAGGACATTCCACCCAAAAGTGGCAGAATACACTTTCTTCTCAAGTGCACATGGAATATTCTCCAGGATAGATCACATCTTGGGTCACAAATCAAGTCTTGGAAAATTCAAGAAAATTGAAATCATATCAAGCATCTTTTCTGACCACAACACTATGAGAATAGAAATCAACTACAGGAAAAAGACTGTAAAAAACCCAAATACATGGAGGCTAAACAATGCACTACTAAATAACCAAGTGATCACTGAAGAAATCAAAGAAGAAATTAAAAAATACATAGAAATAAATGACAATGAAAACATGATGACCCAAAACCTATGGGATGCAGCAAGAACAGTTCTAAGAGGGAAGTTTATAGCAATTCAATCTCACCTCAAGAAACAAGAAAAATCTCAAGTAAACAATCTAGCCATACACATGAAACAGCTAGAGAAAGAAGAACAAAGAAAACCCAAAATCAGTAGAAGGAAAGAAATCATAAAGATCAGAGCAGAAATAAATAAAATAAAAATGAAGAAAACAATAGCAAAAATCAATAAAACTAAAAGCTGGTTCTTTGAGAAGATAAAATTGATAAACCTCTAGCAAGACTCATCAAAAAAAAAGGGAGAGGACACAAATCAATAAAATTAGAAATGAAAAAGGAGAAATCACAACAGACAAAGCAGAAATACAAAGGATTATAAGAGACTACTATAAACAACTATATGCCAATAAAATGGACAACCTCAAAGAAATGGACAAATTCTTGGAGAGGTGCAATTTTCCAAGACTGAATCAGGAAGAATTAGAAAATATAAAGAGACCTATCACAAGTGATGAAATTGAAACTGTAATAAAAAATCTTCCAACAAACAAAAGTCCAGGACCAGATAGATTCACAGGTGAATTCCGTCAAACATTTAGAGAAGAACTAACACCTATTCTCAAACTCTTCCCAAAAATTGCAGAGGGAGGAACACTCCCAAATTCGTTCTACAAGGCCACCATCACCCTGGTACCAAAACCAGACAAAGATATCACAAAAAAAGAAAATTACAGACCAATATCACTGATGAGCATAGATGCAAAAATCCTCAACAAAATACTAGCAAACAGAATCCAACAGCACATTAAAAGTTCATACACCATGATCAAGTGGGGTTTATCCCTGGAATGCAAGGATTCTTCAATATACACAAATCAATCAATGTGATACACCATATTAACAAACTGAAGAATAAAAACCACATGATCATCTCAATAGATGCAGAAAAAGCTTTTGAAAAAATTCAACACACATTTATGATAAAAACTCTCCAGAAAATGGGCATAGAGGGAACCTACCTCAACATAATAAAGACCATATATGATAAACCCACAGCAAACATTATTCTCAATGGTGAAAAACTGAAAGCATTCCCTCTAAGGTCAGGAACAAGACAAGGATGTCCACTCTCACCACTCTTATTCAACATAGTTTTGGAAGTCCTTGCCACAGCAATCAGAGAAGAAAAAGAAATAAAAGGGATATGAATTGGAAAAGAAGTAAAACTGTCACTGTTTGCAGATGATATGATACTATACACAGAAAATCCTAAAGGTGCCACCAGAAAACTATTAGAACTAATCAATGAATTTGGAAAAGTTGCAGGATACAAAATTAGTGCACAGAAATCTCTTGCATTCCTATACACTAACAATGAAAAATCAGAAAGAGAAATTAAGGAAACAATCCCCTTTACCATCACAATGAAAAGAATAAAATACTTAGGCATAAACCTACCCAAGGATACAAAAGACTTGTGTTCAGAAAACTATAAAACACTGATGAAAGAAAACAAAGATGACATGAACAGGTGGAGAAATATACCATGTTCTTGGATTGGAAGAATCAACATTGTGAAAATGACTATACTACCTAAAGCAATCTACAGATTCAATGCAATCCCTATCAAATTACCAATAGCATTCCTCACAGAATTAGAACAAAAAATTTTATAATTTGTGTGAAAACACAAAAGACCCCGAATAGCCAAAGCAATCTTGAGAAAGAAAAACAGAGCTGGAGGAATCAGGATCCCCGATTTCAGGCTATACTACAAAGCTACAGTAATCCAGACAGTATGGTACTGGCACAAAAATAGAAAGGTAGATCAATGGAACAGAATAAGAGCTCAGAGGTAAATCCAAGCACATATGGGCACCTTATCTTTGACAAAGGAGGCGAGAATATACAATGGAAAAAAGACAGTGTCTTCAGTAAATGGTGCTGGGAAAATTGGACAGCAACATGTAAAAGAATGAAATCAGAACACTTCCTAACACCATACATAAACTCAGAATGGATTAAAGACCTAAATGTAAGACCAGACACTATAAAACTCTTATAGGAAAATATAGGCAGAACACTCTATGACATAAATCATAGCAAGATCTTTCTTGACCCACCTCCCAGAATAATGGAAATAAAATCAAGAATAAACAAATGGGACCTAATGAAACTTAAAAGCTTTTGCACAGCAAAGGAAACCATAAACAAGACAAAAAGACAACCCTCAGAATGGGAGAAAATATTTGTAAATGAAGCAACTGACAAAGGATTAATCTCCAAAATACACAAGCAGCTCATGCAGCTCAATATCAAAAAAACAAAAAACCCAATCCAAATATGGGTGGAAGTAAATAGACACTTCTCCAAGGAAGACATACAGATGGCCAACAAACACATGAAAAGATGATCAACATCACTAATCATTAGAGAAATGTAAATCAAAACTACAATGAGGTATCACCTCACACCAGTCAGAATGGCCATCGTCAAAAAATCTAGAAACAATAAATGCTGGAGAGGGTGTGGAGAAAAGGGAACCCTCCTGCACTGTTGGTGGAAATGTAAATTGATACAGCTACTATGGAAAACAGTATGGAGGTTCCTTAAAAAACTAAAAATGGAACTACCACATGACCCAGCAATCCCACTGCTAGGCATATACCCAGAGAAAACCATAATTCAAAAAGATACATGTACCACAATGTTCGTTGCAGCATTATTTACAATAGCCAGGACATGGAAGCAACCTAAATGTCCATCTACACATGAATGGATAAAGAAGATGTGACACATGTATACAATGGAATATTAGCCATAAAAAGGGATGAAGTTGAGCTATTCATAGTGAGGTGGATGGACCTAGAGTCTGTCATACAGAGTGAAGTAAATCAGAAAGAGAAAAATACCATATGCTAACACATATTTACGGAATCTAGAAAAATGGTACTGATGAACCTAGTGGCAGGGTAGGAATAGAGATGCAGACGTAGAGAACGGACTTGAGGACACTGCGGGAAGGGAAAGCTGGGGCGTAGTGAGAGAGTAGCATTGATATACACACACTACCAAATGTAAAATAGATGGCTAGTGGGAAGCTACTACGGAGCACAGGGAGACCAGCTTGATGCTTTGTGAAGACTTAAAGGGGTGGGACAGGGAGGTTGGGAGAGAGGCTCAAGAGGGAGGGGATATGGGGATATATGTATACATGTGGGTCTTTCACTTTGTTGTACAGCAGAAACGACACAATACTGTAAAGCAATTATACTCCAATAAAAATTTAAAAAAATTCACTGCCTGGACTGAAAAGTAGAATGGAGATAATGGAGTAGGGAGTCAATGTTCTTCATATATATGCAGAATATAGAAAAATGGTACAAATCAACCAGTTTGCAAGGCAGAAATAGAGACACAGATGTAGAGAACAAACATGTGGACACCAAGTGGGGAAAGCAGGGAAGGTGGGGGGGGGGATGAATTGGGAGATTGGGATGCCAAATTGTACACTCTAAATATATGCAGTTTATTGTATGTTAACTGTATCTCAATAAAAGTTCTAAAAAAAAAGTCAGTGTTCTTGAAGGAAAATAAATAGGCATAATACAATCTGAAAAACGGAGAAAAAAAAGACTTAAAAAAATGAACAGGGCCTCATGACCTTGTGGAACAATACCAAAAAGTCTAACACTTGTGTAATCTGAGTCCCAGGAGGAGAGGAATATGTGCAGGAAACATATTTAAAGAAATAGTGACTGAAAACTTTCCAAATTTGGTGAAAGAAATAAACCAAGACATTATAAAAATTCAGAGAACCTCTAGCACTATTCATAAAATTTAAAAATGATAAATTAGGCTTCATCAAGGTTAAAAATGTTGGCTATGTGAAAGACACTGTTAAGAGAATGAAAAAACAAGCTACAGCCTGGGAAAAAATATTTGCAAGTCACATATCCAACAAAGAACTTGTAGCCAGAATATGCAAAGAACTCTTAAAAATCAAATTATAAGGAAACAAGCCAATTTAATAAAAAAGGTGAAAGATTGAAGAGGAGCTTTATGAGAGAAGATATATGTATGCCAATTAAGCATATTAGTCATTACAGAAATGTAAGTTAAAACCACAATGGGACACCGTGACAGATACCTTAAAAAGAGTAAAATTTAAAAAGATCGGTTATCTCAAGTGTCAAGAAGGTAAAGTAACCGGGACTCTCATACAGTGCTGGCAGGAACAATCACTTTTGCAGTTTCTTAAAAAGTTAAACACTCACCTACATGTATTCACCTACTTGTAAATACCGGTGTAAGGTATTTACCTAAGAAAAAAGACAGCATATGTCCATACAAAGACTTGTACATGAATGTTTCTAGTACCTTTCTTTGTAATAGCAGAGAGAAGCAACAGCCTGTTTATCAACAGGTAAATGGACAAGTAGTGTATGGAAAAAAATTTGTGGAATACCACTCAGCAATAAAAAGGAATGAACTTCTGATAAACACAACATGGATAACTCAAAATGACTATGGTCAATGAAAGAAGGTAGATACAAAAGAGTATATGCTCTGGGATTCCATTTATATAAAACTCTAGAAAATGTAAACTAATCTACAGTGAAATACAGTTCAGTGGTTGCTTGGGGATGGCAGGGAGGGAGAAGGAGAGATTAACAAGGAGTATAAAGAAATATTAGCAGATTGTGAATGGATACGTTCACTATGTGAATTTGAAGTGATGGTTTACCAGAGGTATATGTATGTTGAAACTTATCAAATTGCATACTTTAAACATGGGTGGCTTGTTGTGAGTCAATTATACCTCAATAAAGCTGTTCAAAATAAAAGTAAAAACAAAAAGTCCAAAGACTTAGGGCCAAATTATAAAGGATTTTAGCCACTAAAATGTCTTCCTATAATGGCACAGTTAATATATTTGTCACCTGGAGGCATAATTTTTTAAATAGTTTTATTAAGATATTATCCACATGCCATACAATTCAACTATTTAATGTACAATTTACCATTTAATGTGCATAATTCAACTTTCAGTGTATTCACCAAATTGTATTTTTAGTAATATGCATGAATTAAAATGAATAATTATAATCAGAAAGAAGAACCGTGTAATTTTCCTTTATATGACATTTTATATATAATTATCATAGTAAAAAAATTATAAGGAAATTTTAAGATGATCAAAACATGTGCAAAAGGTACAATTTAGGCAAACTACAATTATACAACTGATGTAAGATTTTGTTATTTTGATTTTTATGTAGTATTAAAATAATGAACAATTAAATGATACATTTCATGTTTAAAGATATTGTTCAAATTCAGTGAAATTTTTATTTTCAAATGTAGTGAAGGTTTCACTACCCCCCAAATTTTACTCTTCAAATTGCATACTTGGTTTCACTGGTTTAGACATCAATGAAAACAAGTGATTACATAGAATTAGAGCTGAAGTAACTCAAGTTGTTCTTTGTCTTTATAGTGCTATAATTTTTTTAATTAGAATTTTTAAAAACATGGAATATATATTATCTATTACCACAAGGATTGCAGTCCAGAAGTGTGCTCAAAGCAAACTCATACAATTCTAAGTTGTTATGAACTTACTTTGGAAAAGCACAGCCTGGGTCTAGGGCTAACTATTTAACAAGAATTTATCTACATTAACTTCCTTGCAGAATAAAGTGATTAAAACATGGATACTAAGTTGGCTAATTTGGACCTTACATATATATTAAAGCAATGTTAACCACAGCAATCTTTTAGAATTTAGACCAAAAAAGGGGATTTTGAGGGGAAAATTTAGAAATGCTTGGTTATGATGCTAATAAAAACAAGACTGAGTTTTACTCGTTTTTATTTTTCTTATATTAAAATTCTCTGCTGATGGTATATTCCTTTATTGCCACAGGTGGGCGGGGTACTCCCAATGCCCCACCTTTGGTAGGTCACTGCTCCACTCCAAGCTTCTTAACAAGAAAGTGGCCTAATTGCTATTGGGTTTGTGGCCTCCAACACCATTATTTTAGTGTGTGGGGGTGCTGTTGGTGACTTTCTGTAGGGTAACCTTTTTTGTCCTTCTGAGGGCCTTTAGTTGCTTACAGCATTGGGGGGGTACAGTATACATCACAATGACATAGGTGCCCTGGAGGTGATTTTGTCACCTGCCTTTTTTTGGAGGGGGAGGGGGGAAGCGTCTTTATCACCCACCACACATTAAACCCTCTTCCCATCTGGGTTCTGGTGAACTCAACTCTGGCATTGCCCTGCCTCTCCACCCCAAACACACACGGAACCACCAAAGCCCTTTCTTCTTGTCCTTGGGACAAAGCGTTGAGGAAATTGGTCTTCAGTTATTAGTTCTCACCCGGTCCTTATCTTCCAATGTCTGGCTGACTGTGGCCCTGCCAGCCTGGCCCCCCAACCCTCCAAGACCTCACCTCCCTCCCACCTCACACACCTACCTCTTCCCTTCCTTTCCTCCCTCCCTCCCACAGACACACACACACACACACACACACACATCTCATGTTCACAACTTGCTGGTTTTATTTAATCAACATCCATGTACTCTGGTGGTCTCAGCTATGGCCCTATGTATTTGACCATTTCTCCATAGCTGCTTCTAAAGACACTGAAGCTAGTGCTAGTTCTCTGGCCCAAGCTCTGCATTTACTGTCTGCACAGTAAGTTACTTGGAATGGTTGGATTTTCCAGTGGCTCTTATTCCTGCTTGGCCCATCTTCATTTTGTGTCTTATTCATCTTGTGGTAACAGATGAGTGTCGTTGGCCGCCTTATTCTAGGTACTCTTGAACAAGAGTGGGATGATTGAGATTTTTTGCTTGAATTCTTTTGAAGGGTCCTTTTTACTGTCATACTTTTTTGTGCCTGGAAGGGAAACAGGGTGAGTCAGCAGGACATTGGTTTGGGAGAGGAGGATGGGAAGGTATAGGAAAGGGGCCTTCATGGGTAGAGATGTGACCTGAGGTGTTTGTGCTTGGCAAGGGTAGGATAGGAGTCTTGGGGAGATCAATGGGGAAGAAGAGGAGCATAGATAGGGTCATCTGACCTTGGTACTGTCTCTGGTTTTAAGTGAACATAGGGTCCTCCTTTCCTTCTTCCCTTTGGTTCTTGGACTTAGCTGTTCTGTGTTTACATTTGGTTTTTCTGTATTTATGCTAGGCTCTTCTGCTGTGCAGATCTCATCAGCCATATTTATGACTCCTAATAGTCTACCTCAGTGCTCCAGACTTCTCTATATATATACTAGGGGAACTAGGCAATGAGGAGTCACGACTTTTAGCTTTGTGTGGTCATCAAAGAGCTCCCCTAGCCCATGACAGCCTTGAGGTGGCTTGGACATCACAAAGCACCACTCCTGACACCTCTGTGGAGGCAGGGAGGACCAGATGCTGTGGCTGGCAAAAGGGGATACTTCCTCAGTACCCCCTAAAAATCCATCCCAAAGTGACCTGCTACCCCTCCTCATTTCCCCATGTCCAATTATGGTGGGTTTGTGGCAGGGAGAGAGTGTTTTCTCCAAGACACTCCCCGCAGCCTCCTCCATTCAGTGGTTCATTCTGTTCTCTGCCATCCTTTACTATAACCTACCATTTTGGATATCTTACCTAAAATCCCTCCAGCATAATGTGGCCTTATTTAATTCTCTGGGGAGATGTGAATCATTCCACTTCCCTCCAGCAAAGTTCCCACTTGTGCCTGTTTTTGTATGGCCTGTGAATAAAGTTTTTTGTTGTTGTTTGTTTCTACATCTTTAAATAACTGAGAAAAAATCGAAAGGAGAGTATTTCATGACATGAAAATTATGAAATACAAGTTTCAGTGTCCATAAATAAAGTTTTATTAGAACATAAATACATTCATTCATCTAAGTATTTTCTAGTTGCTGTCACCTACCACAGAGTTGAGTAGCTGTGACAAAGACTGTACATACAGCCAGCAACACATAAAATATTTATCTGTTCCTTTACAGAGAAAGTTTGTCAACTCCTGCTCTGTTCTGTTCCATCTATTTGCCTGTCTTTATGCCAATACCACACTGTCTTGTTTACTGCAATTTTGTAAGTCCTAAAATGAGCCAGTGTAGCTTATTCAACTTTGCTCTTCTACAAGATCATTTTGGCTATTCTAGGCCATTCACATATTCACATAAATTTTAGAATCAGCTGTTCTATGAATGTGAAAGCCTGATACTGTTTTATTGTGATGGTGTTGAATTTATAAATCAACATGTGGAGTTTAACAATGTTCACTTTCCATCTGTAAATGTTACATCTCTCCCCTCATTTAATTTCTGTATGCAGTGCTTTTTAAATGTTCAATACATGGCTCATACAATTTTTGTTAAATTAATTCCTAAGTAAGTGTGCTTGTGTGTATGTATTTTTTAGTCAAGTGCAGTAGTGAGAAGGTGGGGAAGAGTAGAACAAGGAGTTCGATATCTAACTGACTATGAACAAATCAATGGAGATAACTCGCCACCTCTGGACCAGCCTGTATTTTATATTTTGAAGCTGTTGTAAATGGAGTTGTCTTTAAATTTAGTGTCTGACTTTTTTTGCTAGCATTTAAATTATATGGAAATGCAATTGATTATTATGTATGCAACTTGCATCCTGTGACCTTTTAAAATTCACTTATTGGTTCTAGTAGTTGCTTTGTAGTTTCCTTTAGATTTTCTACCTAAACAATCATGTTGTCTGTGAGTAAATACAATTCTACTTCTTCTTTTCTTTGCCATTTGTAATTTTATTGCCTTATTATACTAGGCTACATTCTCCAATGCTGAACATAATTGTTGAAAATTGATCTCTTTGCATCGCTCCTGATCTTAGAGGGAGTGTATTAAATACTTCACCATTAATTATACTATTGGTTATACAATTTCTTCTTGATCTTCTTTATCATAATTAAGAAAGTTCCCTGCCAAAAAAAAAAAGTTCCCTTTCACTCCTTATTTGAGAAGCTTTTCATGAATGTGTATTGAATTTTGTCAAATACATTTTAAGCACCTTTCTAACCATATGTTTTTCACCTCTATTCTATTAATGTGGTGCAATACATGAACTGATTTTTAAATATTGCAACAAACTGCATTCCTGCAATAAACCCCATTTGGTCAAAATGTGTCATTAAAAAAATAAATTGACATATCTGATTTGCTAATATTTTGTTAAGATTTTTTGCATCAGTTTTCATGAGTGGTTTTGGTCTATAGTTTTCCCTTTTTTGTAATTTCTTTGTCAGACTTAAATATCGAGGTCATACCGGCCTCAGAAAAGCAGTTTGGAGGAACTTCTGCCTCTATTTTCTGAAAGAGTTTGTTTAGGATTGGCATTATTTTTTTGTCCTTAAGTATTTGGTAGTATTCACCAGTGAAGCCGCTCACTTTTGGAACTTTCTTGTGAGAAGGTTTTACATTTCAAATTAATTTCGATATTTGTATTATTCAAAATTCTAGCTTTGTGTTAGTTTTGGTAAATTGTTTTTCAAAGATTTTTTCCATTTCATCTAAATTGTTAAATTTCTTACCATGAATTTGTGCATAATATTCCATTCATAGTTTTTGAATGTCTGTAGCATGTGTAGTGATGCTACCTCTATAATTCCTGAAACTGGTAACTTGTGTTTTCTGTCTTTTTTTTTTTTTTGATTACTTCTAGCTTGGCTTTTATCAATTTTATCAATTAAAAAAAACTATTTTGGGCTTTCTTGATTTTTCTATATTGTTTGTCATTTTCTATGTCATTGATTTCTGCTCCTTGTCTTTATTATTTTCTTTTTTCTATTTAACTTGGATTTCATTTCCTCTTCTTTTTATAGCTTCTAAAATTGGAATCTTATATAATTCATTTTAAACCTTTTCTCTTTTCTAGTATAAAAATAAAACTATAAATTTCTTACTTAACACTGCTTTAGCTGCAACCCACAAAATTTGGTATCTTGTGTTTTCTTTTTTTTTTTTTTTTGGGGGGTACACCAGGTTCAATCAACTGTTTTTATACAGAGATCCCCATATTCCCTCCCTTCCTTGACGCCCCCCCCTCGAGTCCCCCCCACCCTCCCTGCCCCAGTCCTCTAAGGCATCTTCCATCCTCGAGTTGGACTCCCTTTGTTATACAACAACTTCCCACTGACTATTTTACAGTTGGTAGTATATATATGTCTGTGCTACTCTCTCGCTTCTTCTCAGTTTCCCCTTCACCCCCCACCCCCTCCCATACCTCGAGTTCTCCAGTCCATTCTCTGTATCTGCTTCCTTGTTCTTGTCACTGAGTTCATCAGTACCAATTTTAGATTCCGTATATGTGAGTTAGCATACAATATTTGTCCTTCTCTTTCTGACTTACTTCACTCTGTATGACAGATTGTAGTTCTATCCACCTCATTACATATAGCTCCATCTCATCCCTTTTTATAGCTGAGTAATATTCCATTGTATATATATGCCACATCTTCTGTATCCATTCATTTGTTGATGGGCATTTCGGTTGCTTCCATGTCCTGGCTATTGTAAAGAGTGCTGCAATAAACATTATGGTACAAGTTTCTTTTGGGATTATGGTTTTCTTTGGGTATATGCCCAGGAGTGGGATTACTGGATCATATGGTAGTTCTATTTGTAGTTTTTTAAGGAACCTCCAAATTGTTTTCCATAGTGGCTGTACCAACTTACATTCCCACCAACAGTGCAGGAGAGTTCCCTTTTCTCCACACGCTCTCCAACATTTGTTGTTTCCAGACTTTGTGATGATGGTCATTCTGATTGGTGTGAGGTGATCCCTCATTGTGGCTTTGACTTGCATTTCTCTGATGATGAGTGATGTGGAGCATCTTTTCATGTGTTTGTTGGCCATCTGGATGTCTTCTTTGGAGAAATGTCTATTTAGGTCTTCCGCCCATTTGTGGATTGGGTTATTTGCTTTTTTGGTATGAAGCTGCACAGGCTGCTTGTATATTTTGGAGGTTATTCCTTTGTCCGTTGTTTCGTAGGCAACTATTTTTTTCCATTCTGAGGGTTGCCTTCTAGTCTTGTTTCTGGTTTCTTTCGCTGTGCAAAAGCTTTTAAGTTTCATGAGGTCCCATTTGTTTATTTTTGCTTTTCTTTCCATGATTCTAGGAGGTGGGTCAAAAAGGATGTTGCTTTGATGTATGTCATAGAGTGTTCTGCCTATGTTTTCCTCTAGGAGTTTTATAGTGTCTGGCCTAACATGTAGGTCTTTCATCCATTTGGAGTTTACTTTTGTGTATGGTGTTAGGGAGTGTTCTAATTTCATTCTTTTGCATGTTGTTGTCCAATTTTCCCAGCACCACTTATTGAAGAGGCTGTCTTTTTTCCATTGTATATTCTTGCCTCCTTTGTCAAAGATAAGGTGCCCATATGTGTTTGGGCTTACCTCTGAGTTCTCTATTCTGTTCCATTGATCTTCCTTTCTATTTTTGTGCCAGTACCATACTGTCTTGATCACTATGGCCTTGTAGTATAGTTTGACGTCAGGAAGCCTGATTCCACCAACTCCATTTTTCCTTCTCAAGATTGCTTTGGCTATTCGGGGTCTTTTGCCTTTCCATACAAATCGTAAGATTTCTTGCTCTAGTTCTGTGAAGAATGCCATTGGTAATTTGATCGGGATTGCATTGAATCTGTAAATTGCTTTGGGTAGTACAGTCATTTTCACGATGTTGATTCTTCCAATCCAGGAACATGGTATGTCCCTCCATCTGTTTGTGTCGTCTTTGATTTCTTTCATCAATGTCTTAAAGTTTTCTGCATACAGATCTTTTGCCTCCTTAGGCAGGTTTATTCCTAGGTATTTTATTCTTTTTGTTGCAATGGTGAATGGGAGAGTTTCCTTAATTTCTCTTTCTGCTCTTCCGTTGTTATTGTATAGGAATGCAAGAGATTTCTGTGCATTAATTTTGTATCCTGCTACTTTACGAAATTCATCAATTAGTGCTAGCAGTTTTCTGGTAGAGTCTTTAGGATTTTCTATATATAATATCATGTCATCTGCAAAGAGTGACGATTTTAATTCTTCTTTTCCAATTTGGATTCCTTTTATTTCTTTTTCTTCTCTGATTGTTGTGGCTAAAACTTCCAAAACTGTGTTGAATAATAATGGTGAGAGTGGACACCCTTGTCTTGTTCCTGTTCTTAGAGGGAATTCTTCCAGTTTTTCCCCATTGAGAACGATGTTGGCTTTTGGTTTTTCATATATGGCTTTTATTATATTGAGGTAATTTCCTTCCATGCCCATTTTCTGGAGAGTTTTTATCATAAATGGATGTTGAATTTTTTCAAAAGCTTTTTCTGCATCTATTGAGATGATCATATGGTTTCTATCCTTCAATTTGTTGATATGATGTATCACGTTGATTGATTTGCATATATTGAAGAATCCTTGCATCCCAGGGATAAACCCCACTTGATCATGGTGTATGATTTTTTTAATGTGCTGTTGGATTCTGTTAGTTAGTATTTTGTTGAGGATTTTTGCATCTATATTCATCAGTGATATTGGTCTGTAATTTTCATTTTTTGTGACATCTTTGCCTGGTTTTGGTATCAGGGTGATGGTAGCCTCGTAGAATGAGTTTGGGATTGTTCCGCCTTCTGCAATATATTGGAAGAGTTTGAGAAGGATAGGTGTTAGCTCTTCTCGAAATGTTTGATAGAATTTGCCTGTGAATCCATCTGGTCCTGGGCTTTTGTGTGTTGGGAGATTTTTAATCACTGCCTCAATTTCTGTACTTGTGATTGGTCTGTTCATGGTTTCTATTTCGTCCTGGTTCAGTCTTGGAAGATTGTATTTTTCTAAGAATGTATCCATTTCTTCCAGGTTATCCAATTGATTGGCGTATAGTTGCTTGTAGTAGTCTCTCATGATCTTTTGTATTTCTGAGGTGTCCGTTGTTACTTCTCCTTTTTCATTTCTAATTCTGTTGATTTGCATCTTCTCCCTTTTTTTCCTGATGAGTCTGGCTAATGGTTTATCAATTTTGTTAATCTTCTCAAAGAACCAGCTTTTAGGTTTATTAATTTTTGCTATTACTTCCATCCTTTCTTTTTCATTTATTTCTGCTCTGATCTTTATGATTTCTTTCCTTCTGTTCACTTTGGGGTTTCTTTGTTCTTCTTTTTCTAATTGTTTTAGGTGTAAGGTTAGGTTGTTTGTTCGATAATTTTCTTGTTTCTTAAGGTAGGACTGTATTGATTTCCTCTTTGATTTCTTTAGTGATTTCTTGGTTGTTTAATAGTGAATTGTTTAGCCTCCATGTGTTTGTATTTTTTGCAGTTTGTTTCCTGTAATTGATATCTAGTCTTATGGCGTTGTGGTCTGAGAAGATGCTTGATATGATTTCAATTTTCTTGAATTTGCCGAGGTTTGATTTGTGACCCAAGATGTGATCTATCCTGGAAAATGTTCCGTGTGCACTTGAGAAGAAGGTGTATTCTGTCGTTTTTGGATGGAATGTCCTATAAATATCCATTAAGTTGAGATGCTCTAATGCGTCATTTAAAGCTTGTGTGTCTTTATTTATTTTCTGTTTGGATGATCTGTCCATTGATGTAAGTGGGGTGTTCAAGTCTCCCACTATTATTGTGTTACTGTCGATGTCCCCTTTTATAGCTGTTAGCATTTGCCTTATGTATTGAGGTGCTCCTATGTTGGGGGCATAGATAGTTACCATTGTGATATGTTCTTCTTGAATGGATCCCTTGATCATTAGGTATTGTCCTTCCTTGTCTCTTGTAATAGTCTTTACTTTAAAGTCTAATTTGTCTGATATGAGTATTGCTACTCCAGCTTTCTTTTGACTTCCATTTGCATGGAATATCTTTTTCCATCCCTTTACTTTCAGTCTATATGTATCCCTTGGTCTGAATTGGGTTTCTTGTAGGCAGCATATAGAAGGGTCTTGTTTTTGGATCCATTCAGCCAGTCTGTGTCTTTTGGTTGGAGCATTTAATCCATTTACATTTAAGGTGATTATTGACATATGAACTCCAATTACCATTTTCTTAATTGTTTTGGGTTTGTATTTATAGGTGTTTTCCTTTTCTTGTGTGTCCTACTTAGAGAAGTTCCTTTAGCACTTGTAGTAAGGATGGTTTGGTGGTGCTGAATTCTCTTAACTTTTGCTTGTCTGGAAGGCTTTTGATTTCTCCCTCAAATCTGAATGAGATTCTTGCTGGGTAGAGTATTCTTGGCTGTAGGTTTCTCTCTTTCAGGACTTTCAGTATATCCTGCCATTCCCTTCTGGCCTGCAGAGTTTCTGTAGAAAGGTCAGCTGTTATCCTTATGGGTTTTCCCTTATATGTTATTTGTTGCTTTTGTCTTGCTGCTTTTAATATCTTTTCTTTTTGTTTAATTGTTGAGAGTTTGATTAATATATGTCTTGGTGTATTTCTCCTTGGGTTTATTCTGTATGGGACTCTCTGTGCTTCTTGGACTTGGTTAATTATTTCCTTTCCCATGTTGGGGAAGTTTTCCAGTATAACCTCTTCAAATATTTTCTCAGACCCTTTCTTGTTTTCTTCTTCTTCTGGGATGCCTATAATTTGAATGTTGATAGGCTTAATGTTATCACTGAGGTCTCTGAGACTGTCTTCTATTCTTTTTATTCTTTTTTCTTTTTCCTGCTCTGTGGCAGTTATTTCCCCCATTCTGTCTTCCAACTCACTTATTCGTTCTTCTGCCTCAGTCATTCTGCTGGTTGTAGCATCTAGAGTATTTTTAATTTCAGTTATTTTGTTATCCATTGCTGTTTGTTTTTCTGAGTTCTTATGAACTGTTTCTTGTACTTTCTCTATTTTGTTATTGAGATTTTGTATCATTTTTACTATCATTACTCTGAATTCTTTTTCAGGCATTTTTCCTATTTCCTCTTCATTTATTTGGTCTTGTGTTTTTTTTTCCTGCTCCTTTGCCTGCGTGTTGTTTCTTTGTTTCCTCATGGTTGTCCAAACTTTTGGGGTTGCTTGTCCTGGCTATAGAGGTGTTTATAGAAGACTGTCCAAGCCTCAGACTAATGTCCAAGTATTGGATTAAACAAATACAAAGTCTAGGAAACACATACATGTATAAGACACACAATTACTGAATCCATTAGGACATAAGGCTCTGGAAAGACCTGACAGAACCCCAGTGTGCTATCAGATATTCAAAGAGAAACCCAACAGAAATTGACAACTGAAACAGAACAAATCAGAGGCAAAAGCAAACGCAAACAAACAAACAAATAACACCTTACACATACAAACACTAATCCAGGGAGATTTTGTAAGTTAGGATCAAATATAGAAAAGAGCTAGAGTACCACCAGACAGAATGGAGATTCTCAGAATGAAATTAGACAATTGTACTAAGAACTAAGATAAAGATAAAAACCTAATATTAAATACCAAGGTGGTGCGTCATCTGGAGAATTGAGCAAGGATTCTGAGCAGGTCGATAGTGTTTCTTGTAAGTGTGTTAAGATAAAATAAACTAAAAATGGATGGAAGAAAGGGGAACAGAAGAGCGTAGTGTGACTGAAAATATGCAAATAAAAAGAAAGGAATAGAAATGTATAAAAGATAGGGATGAAAGGAAAGTATGAGAGATATATTGTCCATTCTACCAAAAAGTTAGCTAGAAATAGAAGTATATAAAAAGGCAAAAAAATAAAAATAGAATAAAAAATATCATTAAAAAATTATGTTATAAAACTTATATATCCCTTAGGACTAAGATCGTAATTAATAAAGGAAAAAAAAAAAAAGAAAGAGGAAAAAAAATCCAGAACTGATCCCAGAATGGACCAGTTCAATAGGATTGATACTAATATTTCTGTTTCCTTAGAGTCTCAGCTGTAAGTGTCCTTCTACTCACCTTGGGTTTTTTTGCATTATTCTGTGACTAGCAGAGGTCCCTTTATTGTTCGTCTGTAAGCGTCGGTGTGTGGGGAGGTAGAGGGTACAATAGTGGCTCCTTTCCCTGGGAGTGAGTGAGCAGTGGCGCACTGTTGTTTCAGTTGGGCTTGGAGGTGCCTGTTGTAGAGGGACGCCGGTGGCTCAGGTGTAAACAGAAAGTCTTAGAGTTGGGCCTCTCTCGGGTTTTTTGTTTGTTTTTTTCTCTGCAGCCTCCGTGCTGCCGGCGTTCCAAGGGGTTTTAGTCTAGCCCCGTCTGAGTGCCTGAGGGTCCTTGTTATCCCTGAGTGCCTTAGGTGGCCCACAGGGGTCACTCCACTGCCTGTTGCAAAGGCACTGAAAGAGAGAGAGAGGCTATCCGCATGTCTCCTCCCCCCCACCCGTGAGCCTGCAGCCTCCATCCGCCATCATGACTGGGCAGCTCTCAGGGACGGGCACTCCTCACTGCGGACCTCTTCCCTCCTGTCCTCTAGGTCCGTCACCTTACTGACAACAATGTTTCTCACCCTGAACCAGCTCTCTGGTTCCCACGCTCCCGCTCCCGGACCCTCTGTTCAGCTGTGAATCGACGTCTCAGTCCAGGAACCCTGAGCTGCGCTGCGGACCCTCCGTGTGTTTCTCATTCCCTCCCGTCTGCCACAGCTCCATCGCTTCACCCTCTTTGAGCCCTCGTAGATGCCTCCCTACCGGTTATGTCAGGATCCTTGCGGTCCTTTCTGGTGTCCGAGGCCGTCTGCTGGTGTTCTGCTGGTTCTCTGTGGGAATTATTGTGTCCTTCCGTGCATTCCCAATGCATCTGTGGAGAGGGATGTATTCCACGTCCCTCTACTTTGCCACCATCTTTTTTCCTCCTGGAACAATCTTGATTGTTTAATGGAGAAAGTCTACCACTAAAACTTGTGTTTGGGGTCCTCCATATTCTACTTTTCCTCTTCGTTCCTTTTTTTTTCCACACTGCGTGGCTTGTGTTGAACCTGCGCCCTTGGCAGTGAGAGTGTGGACTCCTAACCACTGGACCTCCAGGGAAATCACCCTCTTCTTCCGTCTTCTACCCTACATCTAATCCCATTCACAGATCCTTCCTTCATACTCAGATATAAAGGGCCAATAGCATAGAACATTGTTCTCAGTGGGATTTGCATTTTCCAAGGGACCAAAATCCTAAGCTGGAAGAAGGAAGCCCTAATGGTGCAAGTCTCAGCCCTGCTTTAGAGCAGGGTTTTTCCATCTCAGCACTCTTAATATTTGAGTCTGGATAATTGTTGTGGGGGACTTTCCTGTGCATTGTAGCATATTTAATAGCATCTCTGTCTTCAACCCATTGGATGCCAGTAGCACAACAACCCCCTTCTTAGTTATGACAACTGAAAATATCTCTAGACATTGCCAGATGTCCCCTGGGAAGAAAAACTGCCCACAGTTAAGAACTGTTGGTTTAGAGGATTCTGTGGAGGAAGTGGGGCCTTTCAGGATATCTTAAAAAATCATACCAGGGGTCATAAGTGTAAATGCCTTCCGGGGCCAGACGGAGAAGAAATACAAAAACTCAGAGGAGTATAATACAGTAAGGAGTGGTGGGATTTGTGGTAAACTGGAGGGTGCATGACATATCTAAAGGCATTCAAAAGGCATAAAAAGATCTCTGTAAGCCAAACGAAGCACATGTGAGGACTGCAATGGGCTGCCAGTTTGGAGCCCCAGATGCAGGCTGTCCCTCAAGATGGCTTATATGCTCTTCTTTTGGGCTAGTGACTCCCTACCCCAATTTCTGCTCTTTCCCTCCTCCCCTTCCTACCTTCAAAATAAGGATGCCCCTAAATTGTCAAGGCATATTAGATCATCCTAAAACATAAAAATAGTTTTAAATTCCAGTAAAAGTTTGAAATGAACAAATTTCAAACACCATTCAGCCATTCGAAACTGCCAATATGTTAAGTGGAAAGGACGGTAACATGTAAGAATTGTAAAAGCAGGAAGGAAAATCCACCAAAGAACACCAGGAAAACAGAGATCAAAATGTTAACAGGGATTGTGTCTGGATGGGTTTTTCCTTCCCATTTTTGCTTTCCCATATAGAACAAAAGGTTACTGTTATACTGGGAAAAGTCAACACTTGAAAGGAGAGCTCTAGGCCATCCAGTACTTGTGCGGGTGGGGAAGGTGTCATGAAATCAAATCAATGATACAGATTCCAGTGGCTAAGCTAGCCCTCCCCATCCCCGCACTGTCGGAGGTGTCCTGTCTGCTGAATAACCAGAGGACAGGGAGTTCCCCGCGTGTGGTTATTAATAATTATTGGAACACTAATCTCTGCGCACTGCGTTCTGTTCTCCAGTTGCTTTCTGCTGCTTTTTAATGACGCGCTTTTGCTTTTTCCCATGTACTCTGCATTATACACATGCTGTACTGCTCTACCTTCCCTCGATTTATGCATGTCTCTAGCAGATGGTTGGGCCAGTCCACCTCCGGTGCTTGTTTAGCATAACAGAGAGCTCAACCACTGGGGCCGCTCACAGGGTTCAGCTTGCATTTCTGGATCCTGGTGGGGTAAACACACAGTGTTAAGGCCAGCACTTGCCATCTCTGACCTACCTTCACAGCAATTAGGGGTGGGTTTTCCTATTTTGCTTTTCAAGAGCTGTTTTTCCTCTCTCCTTTTATTCCATCCCCACTCAATCCTTTCCCTCGGGCTTCCTTTCTATGAGACTTCCCACGGTGGCGATGGGGACAAGGAATTTTCCAAGAAAAAAAATGCCACGTTGAAAATCCAGGATTGGGAGTCCCTGCCTCACCTCTGTTTTTGGTGACTGAGTCTTGGTGAGGATTGGAGGGCCACCTCTCACTGGTCCATTCCTTTCACCTGTCTAGAGAAAGGTGTGCCTACCACACCTCATCCAGTGTCCTCAGTATGGTAGGGCTTTGAGCCCATGAGGCTATGAGCCATTAAAGAAATTGGAATTGACCTCAAATAGCACACTTCCGGTCTCTGGAAGCCTGTGGAGTAGTTCAAGTCACCTCCCAGGAGCTTTGCCTTCTGGCTGCCTCAATTCTGAGCTATAGTTCTCCTCATGCTCTTAGCACGTTGATTTTAAACTCCTGCTGGTCTCAGGAGTACTTATGGATGCTTCTTATGGCAAAAAAAGCTTCATTTTTTTCATCTGATATGTGTCCTAAGATCTTCTAGGCTTCTATGTATAAAGGAAAAAAATCTCATGGTAAGGACATCTAAGGAGCTGAAGGTTGTCATTGTTCTAGGATGCTACAAGGTTTGCCTTAACGACTTAAGATGCACACAGCTTGAGATGAGAGAGCTGTAAAGTGCCAGCCTGAAGTTGACTGTAATATGTTATTTCCATGTGGTTGGAAAAAATTGATTTCTAATTCATAAAGTGTATCCCCAGATGCCAGTCATTACGTACTTTTCCAGTTTCAGCTTAAAAGTACTCTGAGCAGTGTATTCACAGAAGGCAGAAAAGAGGGGTTGCTTTCTTCTCACCCCAGGTGAAGAAGGACAAAATGGAACTTTGTGGAGAGGAAGCCAAGAAAACAGTTGGGGTGGTGTGATTGTTGGGGGAGGAGCCTGGATAAATGGTGGTCTCCATATATTTTCAGGACGGCTCTTTTCTCTCCAGAGCTAGAGGAAAATCAATATCTTGTTTTCAGATGGGTAAATGGAGTTGTCTCTTTAAAGTGCCCCGGTCAGTTCACCACACGTCGGGCAGCTGCTGCTTTCCATGCTGCCCCGCGATTCCCAGGCTAGGAGGATTGACAAGGCGATGATAAACTAACGTGCCCCCTCAGCTCTGGGTGTGCGCCATTGTTCCCGCAGCTGAGACCCTCTGCTGCTATTTGCTTTCTCCCACATACATTATTCAACAGCCCAGGAAAAGGCCAAGAACCTCTTTCATTCAGGAATTCTGTATTAAAATAATCAATTTCAAACTGAAGCCGGGAAGGCCAGCTTGCTACAGGGAGAGCCTATTAATAAGCCACCAGTCTTTTCCATTTGCATTGAACTCATGCTGTATTGTGGTAATATGGGATTATTTTTTTTTTTTGGTTTCCTCCAAGAAACTAAACATCACATTGGTTCTCCTGCTCTTTCATAAAGAGCATGTAGAAGAGCTTCTTCGTTTGATCCTGTCATTAATAGAACACTAGAGGCCATATTTGTGCCTGCTACTCTGCACTGGCTAATTCTGATTTTGAAAGTACTTTAAAAAAGCCATTAACTCTCCATGAAATGGAGCAGGAAGAAAAGTTTTCAAGTGTTTTGTTTTCCATTCATTGGCCTTACATTTCTTGTCTTGCCTCTCCTGCCCCCTGCCTCTAGCCATCCTCCCCCCCACACACAGGGGCGCGCACACACACACACACACACACACACACACACACACACACACACACAGATTGTGATATTCAAGCACCAAGCCAGAAAATTAGAAACCTTTCATATATAAGTCAGGATAAGTTTTAAGTGCCTTCTTCCCGCAGCACCATGAAGTGCTCTCCCAAATGAGTGAGCTTTTCCTATCTGGTGAATAAAGGGTTAATCAGAAACTCCCTTTTGTGGCTGTCTTATTGTCAAAATTCTTTCTAAGTTTACATTGGTCCCTTTTCATGCATTTAAACAACTCAGTGACCAAAAAGTAGCTATTAATAATCACCGTTATGTAATCAGTTCGACAAACATTTCTGGAACGCTGATTGTGTATATAGGAAATCCTTAGGGCATATACTTGATTCCCCAAGTCTCTTGTGAAATATAGATTTTTAATGGGTTTGCCAGATTTAGCAAATAAAAGTACAGGGCACTTAGTTTAATACAAATTTGGGAGAAATAAATAATTGTCTAAGTATGTTTCATGCAATATTTGGGACATACACTAAAAATATTCACTGTGTATCTGAAATTCAAATTTAGCTGGAAGTCCTATATTATATCTGGAAGCCCTACATTTTTTTAAGCTCTTTATTGGAATATAATTGCTTTACACTCTTGTACCAGCTTTTGAGGTACACCAAAGTGAATCAGCTGTATTTATACATATATCTCTCCATATGCCCTCCCTCCCGTGACTCCATCCTGCTCTCCCTGTCCTGGCCCTCTAAGGCATCACCCGTCATCGAGTTGATCTCACTTTGTTCTACAGTGACTTCCCACTAGCTATCTATTTTACAGTTGGTAGTGTATATATGTCTATGATACTCTCTCACTTCATCCCAGCTTCCCCTTCGCCCCCTGCCCCTCCCCAAACCCGTGTCCTCCAGTCCATTCTCTGCATCTGCATCCTTATACTTGCCCTGCCACTGGGTTCATCAGTATCATTTTTTTTTTTTTTACATTCTGTACATATGAGTTAGCATACAGTATTTGTTTTTCTCTTTCTGGCTTACTTCACTCTGTATGACAGACGCTAGGTCTATCCACCTCATTATATATAGCTCCATCTCATTCCTTTTTATAGCTGAGTAATATTCCATTGTATATATATGCCACATCTTCTTTATCCATTCATCTGTTGATGGGCATTTCGGTTGCATCCATGTCCTGGCTGTTGTAAATAGTGCTTCAATGAAAATTATGGTACATGTTTCTTTTGGGATTATGGTTTTCTCTGGGTATATGCCCAGTAGTGGGATTACTGGATCATATGGTAGTTCTATTTTTAGTCTTTTAAGGAACTTCCAAACTGTTTTCCATAGTGGCTGTACCCACTTACATTCCCACCAACAGTGCAGGAGAGTTCCCTTTTCTCCACACCCTCTCCAACATTTATTGTTTATAGATGTTTTGATGATAACCATTCTGACCAATGTGACCTGATCCCTCATTGTGGCTTTGACTTGCATTTCTATAATGATTAGTGATGCTGAGCATCTTTTCATGTGTTTGTTGGCCATCTGTGTGTCTTCTTTGGAGAAATGTCTCTTTAGGTCTTCCACCCGTTTGTGGATTGGGTTATTTGCTTTTCTGGTATTAAGCTGCACGAGCTGCTTATATATTTTGGAGATTAATCCTTTGTCTTGTTTTGTTGGCAACTATTTTCTCCCATTCTGAGGGTTGTCTTCTTGTCTTGTTTATGGTTTCTTTCGCTGTGCAAAAGCTTTTAAGTTTCATGAGGTCCCATGTTTATTTTTGCTTTTCTTTCCATGATTCTAGGAGGTGGGTCCAAAAGGATCTTGCTTTGATGGATGTCATAGAGTGTTCTGCCTATGTTTTCCTCTAGGAGTTTTATAGTGTCTGGCCTTATATGTAGGTCTTTAATCCATTTGGAGTTTGCTTTTGTGTATGGTGTTAGGAAGTGTTCTAATTTCATTCTTTGACGTGTAGCTGTCCAACTTTCCCAGCACCACTTATTGAAGAGGCTGTCTTTTTTCCATTGTATATTCTTGCCTCCTTTGTCAAAGATAAGGTACCCATATGTACTTGGGTTTACCTCTGAGTTCTCTATTCTGTTCCATTGATCTTCCTTTCTATTTTTGTGCCAGTACCATACTGTCTTGATCACTATGGCCTTGTAGTATAGTTTGAAGTCAGGAAGCCTGATTCCACCAACTCCATCTTTCCTTCTCAAGATTGCTTTGGCTATTTGGGGTCTTTTGCGTTTCCATACAAATCGTAAGATTTCTTGCTCTAGTTCTGCGAAAAATGCCATTGGTAATTTGATGGGGATTGCATTGAATCTGTGAATTGCTTTGGGTAGTGCAGTCATTTTCACAATGTTGATTCTTCTAATCCAAGAACATGATATGTCCCTCCATCTGTTTGTGTTTTTGATTTCTTTCGTCAGTGTCTTAAAGTTTTCTGCATACAGATCTTTTGCCTCCTTAGGCAGGTTTATTCCTAGGTATTTTATTCTTTTTGTTGCAATGGTAAATGGGAGAGTTTCTTTCATTTCTCTTTCTGCTCTTCCGTTGTTATTGTATAGAAATGCAAGAGATTTCTGTGCATTAATTTTGTATCCTGCTACTTTACGAAATTCATCAATTAGTGCTAGCAGTTTTCTGGTAGAATCTTTAGGGTTTTCTATGTATAATATCATGTCATCTGCAAAGAGTGACAATTTTACTTCTTCTTTTCCAATTTGGATTCCTTTTATTTCTTTTTCTTCTCTGATTGCTGTGGCTAAAACTTCCAAAACTGTGTTGAATAATAGTGGTGAGAGTGGACACCCTTGTCTTGTTCCTGTTCTTAGAGGGAATTCTCCCAGTTTTTCCCCATTGAGAATGATGTTGGCTTTTGATTTCTCATATATGGTGGAAGCTCTACTTTTTAAAGGATTTCTTGATGTGACCTTGAGGTTTTTGATGTTTGCTCTTTTCTACTCCCTCCTCAGCTCCAAAGCTTAAAACAGAGAGAACTTGATTCACCAAAGGCTTAGTTATTAGGGTTCAAATGAATCAAAATTTTACTTTTCCTGTAAGGTGAAACTTTTCCAACTAATTTACAGGTGTCCACTTTCCTTCCTTCCTTCCTTCCTTCCTTTCTTTCTTTCTTTCTTTCTTTCTTTCTTTCTTTCTTTCTTTCTTTCTTTCTTTCTTTCCTTCCTTCCTTCTTTCTTTCTTTTTGTTTTTTGTTCAACAGGTGGCATAGAATAGATTCTTTTTTCAAATTTTTGTGATAAAATAAATGATTCTGAACATCCTACACTGCACTGGATGGCCCCCACCCACCACAGGAGTTACCAGCCTAAAATGTCAGGAGTGTTGAGGCTGAGAAATGCTGTTTTGTTTTGTTTTGTTTTTTGACAATAACTTTTATTGAGATATAATTGACATACAATAAACTGAATGAATTTTAAAAAAATAAATGATTAAAAGTACTAACCTATTTTAAAAAAATTCCAAAATAACTCTTAAAAATAGACACTACTATCGCAATAATAGATTGATGAAATAAAAAAAACTTACTCAGAATAATTCACTGTGTGTCCTATACTGTGCCAAGGACTGCTGAGCATTAGAGAGACAAAGCAGAGGCGAATGTATTCATGAAAGTGCTCAGTGCAGGGTACTCAGTGAATAATAGCTACAGTGCTCTGAGCATGTCCTGGCAGAAGAGAGACACACAGGAGCAGACCTTTGCAACTGGTAGAAGAGATCCATCCCAGAGGACAGAGAACTCACTCAGCCTAGATCTGCAAAGTCAGACAACTTAGAACTGCCAAAGCACATAGCTATTGTCTGCAAGGATAAGTTCTGGTTAATCCTTATTTTTTTTTATTGGAATATAATTGCTTTACACTTTTGTACCAGTTTTTGAGGTACACCAAGGTCAATCATCTGTATTTATACACATATCCCCAGATTCCCTCCCTCCCTCGACTCCCCCCCACCCTCCCCCTCCCAGGCCTCCAAGGCATCATCCACCATCGACTAAACTCCCTTTGTTATACAACAACTTCCCACTGGCTATCTATTTTACAGTTGGTAGTATATATATGTCTGTGCTACTCTCTCACTTCGTCACAGCTTCCCTTTCACCCCCCACGCCCCCAAACCTCGAAATCTCCAGTCCATTCACTGCATCTATGTCCTTGTTCTTGTCTTGTCACTGAGTTCATCAGTACCATTTTTAGATTCCATATATATAACTTAGCATACAATATTTTTCTTTCTCTTTCTGACTTACTTCACTCTGTATGACAGACTCTAGGTCTACCCACCTCATTACATAGTGCCATCTCATTCCTTTTTATAGCTGAGTAATATTCCATTGTATATATATGTCACATCTTCTTTATCCATTCATCTGTTGATGGGCATTTAGGTTGCATCCATGTCCTGACTATTGTAAATAGTGCTGCAATAAACATGATGGTACATGTTTCTTTTGGGACTATGGTTTTCTCTGGGCATATGCCCAGTAGCGGGATTACTGGATCATATGGTAGTTCTATTTGTAGTTTTTTAAGGAACCTCTAAACTGTTTTCCATAGTGGCTGTACCAACTTACATTCCCACCAACAGTGCAGGAGAGTTCCCTCTTCTCCACACCCTCTCCAACATTTGTTATTTCCAGATTTTGTGATGATGGCCATTCTGATTGGTGTGAGGTGATACCTCATTGTGGCTTTGACTTGCTTTTCTCTCATAATTAGTGATGTTGAACATCTTTTCATGTATTTGTTGGCTATCTGTATGTCTTCTTTGGAGAAATGTCTGTTTAGGTCTTCCCCCCATTTGTGGATTGGGTTATTTGCTTTTTTGGTATGAAGCTGCATGAGCTGCTTGTATATTTTGGAGGTTAATCCTTTGTCTCTTGTTTCATTGGCAACTATTTTCTCCCATTCTGAGGGCTGCCTTCTAGTCTTGTTTATGGTTTCTTTCGCTGTGCAAAAACTTTTAAGTTTCATGAGGTCCCATTTGTTTATTTTTGCTTTTCTTTCCATGACTCTAGGAGGTGGGTCCAAAAGGATCTTGCTTTGATGGATGTCATAGAGTGTTCTGCCTATGTTTTCCTCTAGGAGTTTTCTAGTGTCTGGCCTTACATGTAGGTCTTTAATCCATTTGGAGTTTATTTTTGTGTATGGTGTTAGGAAGTGTTCTAATTTCATTCTTTTACATGTTGCTGTCCAATTTTCCCAGCACCACTTATTGAAGAGGCTGTCTTTTTTCCATTGTATATTCTTGCCTCCTTTGTCAAAGATAAGGTGCCCATATGTGTTTGGGCTTACTTCTGAGTTCTCTATTCTATTCCATTGATCGTCCTTTCTATTTTTGTGCCAGTACCATACTGTCTTGATCACTATGGCCTTGTAGTATAGTTTGAAGTCAGGAAGCCTGATTCCACCAACTCCATTTTTCCTTCTCAAGATTGCTTTGGCTATTCGGGGTCTTTTGCGTTTCCATACAAATTGTAAGATTTCTTGCTCTAGTTCTGCCAAAAATGCCATTGGTAATTTGATGGGGATTGCATTGAATATGTGAATTGCTTTGGGTAGTACAGTCATTTTCACTATGTTGATTCTTCCAATTCAGGAACATGGTATGTCCCTCCATCTGTTTGTGTCATCTTTGATTTCTTTCATCAATGTCTTAAAGTTTTCTGCATACAGATCTTTTGCCTCCTTAGGCAGGTTTATTCCTAGGTATTTTATTCTTTTGGTTGCATTGGTGAATGGGAGAGTTTCCTTAATTTCTCTTTCTGCTCTTCCGTTGTTATTGTATAGGAATGCAAGAGATTTCTGTGCATTAGTTTTGTATCCTGCTACTTTACGAAATTCATCAATGAGTGCTAGCAGTTTTCTGGTAGAGTCTTTAGGGTTTTCTATATATAATATCATGTCATCTGCAAAGAGTGACAATTTTACTTCTTCTTTTCCAATTTGGATTCCTTTGATTTCTTTTTCTTCTCTGATTGCTGTGGCTAACCCTTCCAAAACTATGTTGAATAATAGTGGTGAGAGTGGACACCTTTGTCTTGTTCCTGTTCTTAGAGGGAATTCTTCCAGTTTTTCCCCATTGAGAACGATGTTGGCTTTTGGTTTTTCATATATGGCTTTTATTATGTTGAGGTAATTTCCTTCCATGCCCATTTTCTGGAGAGCTTTTATCATAAATGGATGTTGAACTTTGTCAAAAGCTTTTTCTGCATCTATTGAAATGATCATATGGTTTTTATCCTTCAATTTGTTGATATGATGTATCACGTTGATTGATTTGCATATATTGAAGAATCCTTGCATCCCAGGGATAAACCCCACTTGATCATGGTGTATGATTTTTTTAATGTGCTGTTGGATTCTGTTGGCTAGTATTTTGTTGAGGATTTTTGCATCTATATTCATCAGTGATATTGGTCTGTAGTTTTCTTTTTTTGTGACATCTTTGCCTGGTTTTGGTATCAGGGTGATGGTAGCCTCGTAGAATGAGTTTGGGAGTGTTCTGCCTTCTGCAATATTTTGGAAGAGTTTGGGAAGGAAAGGTGTTAACTCTTCTCGAAATGTTTGATAGAATTCGCCCGTGAACCCATCTGGTCCTGGCTTTTGTGTGTTGGGAGATTTTTAATCACTGCCTCAACTTCCGTACTTGTGATTGGTCTGTTTGTGGTTTCTATTTCTTCCTGGTTCAGTCTTGGAAGATTGTATTTTTCTAAGAATGTATCCATTTCTTCCAGGTTATCCAATTGATTGGCATATAGTTGCTTGTAGTAGTCTCTCATGATGTTTTGTATTTCTGAGGTGTCCGTTGTGACTTCTCCTTTTTCATTTCTAAGTCTGTTGATTTGCATCTTCTCCCTTTTTTTCTTGATGAGTCTGGCTAATGGTTTATCAATTTTGTTAATCTTCTCAAAGAACCAGCTTTTAGTTTTATTTATTTTTCTTATGGTTTCTTTCCTTTCTTTTTCATTTATTTCTGCTCTGATCTTTATGATTTCTTTCCTTCTGCTCACTTTGGGGTTTCTTTTTTCTTCTTTCTCTAGTTGTTTTAGGTGTAAGGTTAGGTTGTTTATTCGATAATTTTCTTGTTTCTTAAGGTAGGACTGTATTGCTATAAACTTCCCTCTTCGAACTGCTTTTGCTGCGTCCCATAGGTTTTGGGTTGTTGTGTTTTCATTGTCATTTGTTTCTAGATACTTTTTGATTTCCTCTTTGATTTCTGTAGTGATTCCTTGGTTGTTTAAGAGTGAATTGTTTAGCCTCCATGTGTTTGTATTTTTTGCAGTTTTTTTCCTGTAATTGATATCTAGTCTCATGGCGTTGTGGTCTGAGAAGATGCTTGATATGATTTCAATATTCTTGAATTTGCTGAGGTTTGATTTGTGACCCAAGATGTGATCTATCCTGGAAAATGTTCCGTGTGCACTTGAGAAGAAAGTGTAGTCTGTCGTTTTTGGATGGAATGTCCTATAAATATCAATGAAGTCGAGATGGTCTAATGTGTCATTGAAAGCTTGTGTGTCTTTATTTATTTTCTGTTTGGATGATCGGTCCATTGATGTAAGTGGGGTGTTCAAGTCTCCCACTATAATTGTGTTACTGTCGATGTCCCCTTTTATAGCTGTTAGCATTTGCCTTATGTATTGAGGTGCTCCTATATTGGGGGCATAGATATTTACCATTGTGATATGTTCTTCTTGAATGGATCCCTTGATCATTATGTAGTGTCCTTCCTTGTCTCTTGTAATAGTCTTTACTTTCAAGTCTAATTTGTCTGATATGAGTATTGCTACTCCAGCTTTCTTTTGACTTCCATTTGCATGGAATATCTTTTTCCACTCCCGAACTTTCAGTGCATATGTATCCCTTGGTCTGAAGTGGGTTTCTTGTAGGCAGCATATAGAAGGGTCTTGTTTTTGTATCCATTCAGCCAGTCTGTGTCTTTTGGTTGGAGCATTTAATCCATTTACATTTAAGGTGATTATTGACATGTGTGTTCCAATTACCATTTTCTGAATTGTTTTGGGTTTGTATTTGTAGGTGTTTTCCTTTTCTTGTGTTTCCTACTTAGAGAAGTTCCTTTAGCACTTGTTGTAAGGCTGGTTTGGTGGTGCTGAATTCTCTTAACTTTTGCTTGTCTGGAAAGCTTTTGATTTCTCCCTCAAATCTGAATGAGATTCTTGCTGGGTAGAGTATTCTTGGCTGTAGGTTTTTCTCTTTCAGGACTTTCAGTATATCCTGCCATTCCCTTCTGGCCTGCAGAGTTTCTGTAGAAAGGTCAGCTGTTATCCTTATGGGTTTTCCCTTATATGTTATTTGTTGCTTTTCTCTTGCTGCTTTTAATATTTTTTCTTTGTGTTTAATTGTCGTTAGTTTGATTAATATATGTCTTGGTGTATTTCTCCTTGGGTTTATTCTGTATGGGACTCTCTGTGCTTCTTGGACTTGGTTAATTATTTCCTTTCCCATGTTGGGGAAGTTTTCCACTAGAACCTCTTCAAATATTTTCTCAGACCCTTTCTTGTTTTCTTCTTCTTCTGGGATACCTATAATTCGAATGTTGGTACGTTTAAGGTTATCACTGAGGTCTCTGAGACTGTCTTCTATTCTTTTTTTTCTTTTTTCTTTTTCCTGCTCTGTGGCAGTTATTTCCCCCATTCTGTCTTCCAACTCACTTATTCGTTCTTCTGCCTCAGTCATTTTGCTGGTTATAGCATCTAGAGTATTTTTAATTTCAGTTATTTTGTTATCCATTGCTGTTTGTTTTTCTGAGTTCTTATGAACTGTTTCTTGTACTTTCTCTATTATGTTATCGAGATTTTGTATCATTTTTACTATCATTACTCTAAATTCTTTTTCAGGCATTTTTCCTATTTCCTCTTCATTTATTTGGTCTTGTGGGTTTTTTTCCTGCTCCTTTGCCTGCATGGTGTTTCTTTGTTTCCTCATGGTTGTCCAAACTTTTGGGGTTGCTTGTCCTGGCTATAGAGGTGTTTATAGAAGACTGTCCAAGCCTCAGACTAATGTCCAAGTATTGGATTAGACGAATATTCAGTCTAGGAAACACATACATGTATAAGACACACAATTATTGAATCCATTAAGACATAAGGCTCTGGAAAGACCTGACAGAACCCCAGTGTGCTATCAGATATTCAAAGAGAAACCCAGCAGAAATTGACAACTGAAACAGAACAAATCAGAGACAAAAGCAAAAGCAAACAAACAACAAATAACACCCTACACATACAAACATCAATCCAGGGAGATTTTGTAAGCTAGGATCAAATATAGAAAAGAGCTGGAGTACCACCAGAGAGAATGGAGATTCTCAGAATGTAATTAGACAACTGTACTAAGAACTAAGATAAAGACAAACGCCTAATATTAAATGCCAAGGCAGTGCGTCATCTGGAGAATAGAGCAAGGAGTCTGAGCAGACCGATAGTGTTGCTTATAAGTATGTTAAGATAAAATAAACTTAAAAAGGCTGGAAGAAAGGGGAACAGAAGAGCGTAGTGTCGTTGGAAATATGCAAATAAAAAGAAAGGAATAGAAATGTATAAAAAATAGGGATGAAAGGAAAGTATGAGAGATATATTGTCCATACTACCAAAAACTTAGCTAGATATAGAAGTATATAAAAAGGCAAAAAAAAAAAAAAAGAATAAGAAATATCATTAAAAAATTATGTTATAAAACTTGTAGATCCCTTAGGGCTAAGATCGTATTTAATAAATGAAAAAAAAAATAAAAAGTTAAAAAAAAATAAAAAAATAAAAAATATCATTAAAAAATTATGTTATAAAACTTGTAGATCCCTTAGGGCTAAGATCGTATTTAATAAATCCAAAAGAAAAAAGAAAAAAGAGAGAGAGAGAGAAAGAAAAAAAAAAATCCAGAACTGATCCCAGAATGGACCAGTTCAGTAGGTATTGATTCTACTATTTCTGTTTCCTTAGTGTCTCAGCTGTAAGTGTCCTTCTCCTTGCCTTGGGTTTTTTTTGCGTTATTCCGTGACCAGCAGAGGTTCCTTTATTGTTCGTCTGTAAGCGTCGGTGTGTGGGGAGGGAGACGGTACAATAGTGGCACCTTCTCCTGGGAGTGAGTGAGCAGTGGCGCACTGTTGTTTCAGTCAGGCTTGGAGGTGCCTGTTGCAGAGGGCGCTGGTGGCTCAGGCGTAAACAGAAAGTCTTAGAGTTGGGCCTCTCTCAGGGTTTTTTTCTTTTTGATGCTGTTTTTTTTTTTTTTTTTCCCCTCTGGGCAGCCTCCCTGCTGCTGGCGTTGCAAGGGGTTTTAATCTAGCCCCGCCCGAGTGCCTGAGGGTGCTTGTTATCCCTGAGCACCTTAGGTGGCCCGCAGGGCATCTCTCCACTGCCTGTTGCAGAGGCCCGAAAGAGAGGGAGAGGCTATGCGCGCGGCTCCTCCCCCCCGCCCGGGAGCCTGCAGCCTCCAGCCGCCATCATGGCCGGGCAGCTCTCAGGGACGGGCACTCCTCTCCACGGACCTCCTCCCTCCTGTCCTCTCGGTCCGTCACCCTACCGGCAACAATGTTTCTCACCCTGAACCAGCTCTCCAGTTCCCACGCTCCCGCTCCTGGACCCTCCGTTCAGCCGCGGGTCAATGTCTCGGTCCGGGAACACTGAGCTGCGTTGCGGACCCTCGGTATGTTTCTCACTCCCTCCCGTCTGCCACAGCTCCGCCGCTTCACCCTCTTTGAGCCGTCGTAGATGCCTCCCTACCAGCTATGTCGGGCTCCCCGCAGCCCTCTCTGGTGTCCGAGGCCGTCTGCTGGTGTTCAGCTGGTTCTCTGTGGGAATTACTGCATGCTTCCGTGCATTCCCAATGTATCTGTGGAGAGGGATGCACTCCACGTCTCTCTACTTCGCCGCCATCTTTTTCTCCTAGGATCAAATTTAAAAAGAGCTAGAGTACCACCAGACGTAATGGAGATTCTCAGAATGAAATTAGACAATTGTACTAAGAACTAAGATAAAGACCAAAACCTTATATTAAATACCAAGGTGGTGTGTCATCTGGAGAACAGAGCAAGGAGTCTGAGCAGATCGATGGTGTTGCTTATATGTTAAGATAAAATAAAGTAAAAATGGATGCAATACAGGAGAATAGAAGATTGTAGTGTGCCTGGAAATATGTAAATAAAAAGAAAGGAATAGAAATGTATAAAGGATAGAGATGAAAGGAAAGTATGAGAGATACATTGTCCGTACTGTCAAAAAGTTAGCTAGAAATAGAAGTATATAAAAAGGCTAAAAATAAAAATAGAATAAAAAATAGAATAAAAAAATGTTATAAAACTTGTATATCCCTTAGAACTAAGATTGTAATTAATAAAAAAAGAAAACTCGAAATGATCCCATAATGGACCAGTTCAATAGGATTGATACTAATATTTCTGTTTCCTTAGAGTCTCAGCTGTAAGTGTCCTTCTACTCGCCTTTGGTTTTTTGTATTATTCTGTGACCAGCAGAGCTTCCATTATTGTTCATCTCTAAGCGTTAGTGTGTGGGGAGGGAGAGGGTACAATAGTGGCTCCTTCCCCTGGGAGTAAGTGAGCAGTGGCGCTCTGTCATTTCAGTTGGGATTGGAGGTGCCTGTTGCAGAGGGACGCCGGTGGCTCAGGTGTAAACAGAATGTCTCAGAGTTGGGCCTCTCTCCAGGCTTCTTTGTTCTCGGCAGCCTCCCTGCTGCCGGAGTTCCAAGGGGTTTTAATCCAGCCCCACCCGAGGGCCCGAGGGTCCCTGTTATCCCTGAGTGCCTTAGGTGGCCTACAAGGGGTCCCTCCACTGCCTGCTGCAGGTGCTGAAAGAGAGAGAGAGAGAGAGGCTATGCCCGTGGCTCCTCCCCCTGCCCGTGAGCCTGTAGCATCCAGCTGCCATCATGGCCGGGCAGCTCTCAGGGGCAGGCACTCCTCGCCGTGGACCTCTTCCCTCCTGTCCTCTCAGTCCGTCGCCTTACTGGGAACAATTTTTCTCACCCTGAACCAGCTCTCTGGTTTCCATGCTCCCGCTCCCAGACCCTCTGTTCAGCTGTGAATCGACGTCTCAGTCCGGGAATGCTGAGTTGTGGTGCGGACCCTCCGTATGTTTCTCACTCCCTCCTGTCTGCCACAGCTCAGCCGCTTCACCCTCTTTGAGCTGTCGTAGATGCCTCCCTACAGGTTATGTCGGGATCCTTGCGGTCCTTTCTGGTGTCCGAGGTCGTCTGCTGGTGTTCAGTTGTTTCTCTGTGGGATTTATTGCATTTTTTGGTGCATTCCCAATGCATCTGTGGAGAGAGATGCATTCCACGTCCCTCTAGTTTGCGGCCATCTTTTTTAAAGCCTGGTTAATCTTTTATTAAAGGCAATCTAGGTGCCCCGGGAGCTGAGGCACAATTACTGCCCTCCAGGAGCTCAAAGTAGGGTCACAAATGGCGCACATAGTACATATACAACAGACTAGATAAATGTGAAGAGAGCAGATATAACAGCAGCTACCCTTTATTAATAGGCAGACTATGTGCCAGGCACTGGGCTAAGTGCTTTACATGCCTTGTTTCCTCTGTCCTCATAATCTCTTTTTTAAAATTTTAATTGTTATCTTGTATTGGAGTACAGTTGGCTTTCAATGTTGTGTTAGTTTCAGGTGTACAGCAAAGTGCTTCAGTTATACATATACATATATCCATTTTTTTCAGATTCTTTTCTCATATAGGTTATTACAGAGTATTGAGTAGAGTTTCCTGTGCTATACAGTAAGTCCTTCTTGATTATCTGCTTTATATATAGTAGTGTGTTATCCTCACAGTATCCTTTTGAATTACCCATGTTCTTCTTTGAGGATCTCAAAGGAGTGAGAGAACTCTGAAAATTTGATCTGTCAATGCAGCAAGTATGATTCTTTCTTTTGTACCATTTATCTAATTTGTCTGCTCCAATGCTAATAGTATGTTGATTTAATTACAATGTGGTAGCTTTTTAAAATGTTTTGTTATCTGGTACTACAAAATGATAATTTTATTTTTTGAGGCAAAATATGATTTAATAAATGATAATACATCTAACATCTTTCAAGAGGAAAATTACATTGCATGGACACTATCTTTCATCATATATTTAAATAAATTACAGATGAAGACTTAAATATAAATGAAATGGTAAAAATCTTGCAGAAAATTCCTGAGGACTACACTTAGAGGACTGGGGCGGGGAGGGTGGGGGGGACTCGAGGCGGGGGGAGTCAAGGAAGGGCGGGAATACGGGGATATGTGTATAAAAACAGATGATTGAACTTGGTATACCCCCCCAAAAAAAAAATTCCTGAGGACTACATACATAAGGCAGGGGACAAGACTGGATAGTCTCAGAATCTATAAAAGAAAAGATGGACTTACTGGACATTACATGAATTAAAAACTTTTGTATGGCAAAAGAAACCATAAACAAAGTCCGCAGACAAATAATAGCCTTAAAAATTGTTTGTAATGTAAAGGACAGACAGAAGGTATAGCTACAATATACAAAGAGCTCTTGCAAATTAAATGGAAAGGAACAAATACCCTAAAAGAAAAATCGGCGAAGGATGTGAAGAGACACACTCAAAGACTAGAAATGCAAAAGGCTAGGCAAACTTATGACAAGACGCTCAAATTCAGTAGTTGTCAAGGAGGCTCAAACTAAAGTAGTAAAGTGATAGCAGCTTACACCCATCAAATAGGCAAGTTTTTTAAAAAGTGATACTACCTTTTCCTGAACAGATATTGAAAGATCCTGCAAGGTGATTTACTTCAGCAATCCTGCTCCTGAGAATATGTCCCATGGAAATAAAAGTACAATACACAAGAGTCTATATACAAGCATGTTTATTGCAGCACACACACACACACACACACACACACACACACACACACACACACAGAATTGAAAACAAAGAGAATGCTGTAAATAGGGAGGATGCGTGAATAAATTGGTAATACTCAAGGCAGTGGAGTATTACTCAGAACTCAAAAAGAATGAAAGGGAGCTCTACCAGGGAATTTGGAAGAATTTACATGAGAAATTGTTTCGTATGAAAATAAGATGCAGAAAGATGTGTTAAATATCTCATTTTTATGAAATATGTATTTTCAAGTGTGTATAATTTGCATATAATTATTTGGCCATGAAGAAAAATACGAAATGAGTTGTTGGTACAGGTTAGAAGGGTAGAGTGGAGAGGGAGACGGGGAATAAAAGAGCTGGGGAGAGGAGTTAGCCATGGAAAAAGGGGAAAATACAAAGATTGCACTAAAGAGAAATGATGTATGTGTGCTTCTTTAAGAAAAATCTAGGAATTTTTTTTCTGCAACTTCTTTTCTGTGCAGCCTTAAAGAACGTAATTATCATTGTTAAGTCTACTGCTGGTGACTGCAGCTGTCAGTATGTGTGCAAGGCAAGCTCCCTTGCTGAGGAAAAAACATTCCAATTGCTGTGAAGTGGAAACTTCACTAGAGCGCGGAGACCGTGGTTTTGCCCAAGACCACTAAAACTCAGAGGGTTCATCAACTTTAAATAATGCTTTTCAAAGCCTAACTCCTAGTTAGCAAGACTTGGTAGCTAAAATGAGAAGCCCTCCTGATGTCCCACTCTTTGCAGTATAACCCATCTCTGGGTCACCTCATGAATTATGAAATTGACTTGAGGGTTGTTCCTCTCTGCCTCTGTGCCAAAATTGCTCTGACCCCTAGCAATCTGTTTCCTCAAATTTCCTCTGGCTAACAACATCCCATCTCAGTGATAGGCTTCTGGAAACTGTGTGGGCTGTCTTTCAAATAAAACTGAAGTAAGAGAATATACCCTGGAAGAGTTCTATGATATCTGTGCTGCATTTCTAATAAGGGGCTTGCAGTTATTAATGGGAAACTTCCCACTCCCAGTTCCTACAGCCAAGAAGGAGGCTCATCCCACCAAAAAAATGAATCCACTGCAAAGATGTACGCTGCAGCCTTCTTCATCTCTCCAGGAAAAAAAATGACAAGAGCCTGAGCTGAGGCTTTGACAGTGGGTGTGGAAAAGACAGTGCTTCTCAAAGCCATGTGAGTGTTTTCAATGGGAACTTAGGTGGTACTATTTATAGAAGCAGACAAGTCTGTAAGAAGAGTAGTTTTGGGGAGGTGAGAGGTCCACAAGTGTCCCATGCTAGGCATGGGGATGGTAAAGGTTGAGCAGGGACTTGGAAATTTGAGACATGAATTTAGGAGAGAGGCAAGGTCTGAGAGAGGGGGAGGAAAGAGAGCCAGAAAAGGATAAAGGTGAGGGAGGGAAGCTGGAAGTAGGAAGGGGCAATGTCTGTTAGCACAGCTGTGGTTTCCTGAAAGAGCTTGATGGGCACTGGCAAATGCTGCCTGGGGGTGGAGATGTTAAGGGCTGGTGGGAAGCACTTGGAGTAGGCTATTAGAAGTGGTGATTTGATTGATTTGAAAGGCAGATTGTGAAGGTTTAAGGAGTAGTTAGTTGGTAAAGAGGCAGAGGAAGTAAACAGACCACACTTAAAAGATGTTCTTGGTGGAAGGAGGGAGAGGCAGAATGAGTGCAGGGTTAAGTGAGAGTGATTTGGAGCTGGTAGAGATGTGATCGTGTGTAAGGGCATAGAAAAAGGAGCCCATGAGATCGCCATATATACATTACTAATAAGAAAAAAACCCCATCAAATTGTACACTTTAAATATATGCAGTTTATTGTATGTCCATTGTATCTCAATAAAAGTTCTTAAAGAAAAAAACATTTTTGTATGCTGTCTAAAACAGGAAGAAGTATAAAATTCTTTTAAAAACAACTCACCACCTCCCCTAACTATGTGAGAAAATGGATGTATTAATTAGCTTGACTTTAGTAATTATTCACTATGTATATGTATGTCAAAACATCACTTTGCACACTTTAAATATATGATTTTTATTAAAAAATAAAAAATTTTTAAAAAAGGAGCCCACGAGAAGGGAGAGAAACAGAGCTTTACAAAGAAGATAATTAGTGTTGACCCCTGAACAAGGTGAGGGTTAGGAGTACTGACCCCTGCGCAGTCAAAAATCCACGTATAGAAGAAAAAGATGGCGGCGAAGTAGAGAGACGTGGAGTGCATCCCTCTCCACAGATGCATTGGGAATGCACGGAAGGACACAGTCACTCCCACAGAGAACCAGCTGAACACCAGCAGACGGCCTCGGACACCGGAAAGGGCTGCGGAGAACCTGACATAGCCGGTAGGGAGGCATCTACGAGGGCTCAAAGAGGGTGAAGCGGCGGAGCTGTGGCAGACGGGAGGGAGTAAGAAGCATACGGAGGGTCCGCAGCGCAGCTCAGCGTTCCCGGACCGAGACATCAATCCGCGGCTGAACGGAGGGTCCAGGAGCGGGAGCGTGGGAACCGGAGAGCTGGTTCAGGGGGAGAAACATTGTTGCCGGTGGGGTGACGGACCGAGAGGACAGGAGGGAGGAGGTCCGCGGAGAGGAGTGCCGATCCCTGAGAGCTGCCCGGCCATGATGGCGGCTGGAGGCTGCAGGCTCCCGGGCGGGGGGGAGGAGCCGCGCGCATAGCCTCTCTCTCTCTTTCTGCGCCTCTGCAACAGGCAGCGGAGAGACGCCCTGCGGGGCCACATAAGGCGCTCAGGGATAACAAGCACCCTCAGGCGCTCGGGCGGGGCTAGATTAAAACTCCTTGCAACGCCAGCAGCAGGGAGGCTGCCGAGAGAAAAAAAAAAAAAAAAAAAAAACCAGCATCAAAAAGAAAAAACCCTGAGAGAGGCCCAACTCTAAGACTTTCTGTGTACGCCTGAGCCACCAGCGCCCTCTGCAACAGGCACCTCCAAGCCTGACTGAAGCAACAGTGCGCCACTGCTCACTCCCTCCCAGGAGAAGGAGCCACTATTGCACCCTCTCCCTCCCCACACACCGAGGCTTACAGACGAACAATAAAGGAACCTCTGCTGGCCACAGAATAACGCAAAAAAAAAAAAACCCAAGGCAAGGAAAAGGACACTTACAGCTGAGACGCTAAGGAAACAGAAATAGTAGTATCAATACCTATTGAACTGGTCCATTCGGGGATCAGTTCTGGATTTTTTTTTTTTTCCTTTCTCTTTTTTTTTTTTTTTTTGATTTATTAAATACGATCTTAGCCCTAAGAGATCTACAAGTTTTACAACATAATTTTATAAGGCTATTTTTTACTCTTTTTTTTTTTTTTTTTTGCCTTTTAAAATACTTCTATATCTAGCTAAGTTTTTGGTAGTACGGACAAAATATCTTTCATACTTTCCTTTCATCCCTTTCTTTTATACACTTCTATTCCTTTCTTTTTCTTTGCATATTTCCAACCACATTACGCTCTTCTGTTCCCCTTTCTTCCAGCCATTTTAAGTGTATTTTATCTTAACATACTTATAAGCAACACTATCGGTCTGCTCAGACTCCTTGCTCTATTCTCCAGATGATGCACTGCCTTGGTATTAATATTAGGCTTATGTCTTTATCTTAGTTCTTAGTACAGTTGTCTAATTACATTCTGAGAATCTCCATTCTCTCTGGTGGTACTCCAGCTCATTTCTATATTTGATCCTAGCTTACAAAATCTCCCTGGATTGATGTTTGTATGTGTAGGGTGTTATTTGTTGTTTGTTTGCTTTTGCTTTTGTCTCTGATTTGTTCTGTTTCAGTTGTCAATTTCTGCTGGGTTTCTCTCTGAATATCTGATAGCACACCGGGGTTCTGTCAGGTCTTTCTAGAGCCTTATGTCCTAACGGATTCAATAATTGTGTGTCTTATACATGTATGTGTTTCCTAGACTGAATATTCGTCTAATCCAATACTTGGACATTAGTCTGAGGCTTGGACAGTCTTCTATAAACACCTCTATCACCAGGACAAGCAACCCCAAAAGCTTGGACAACCATGAGGAAACAAAGAAACACCATGCAGGCAAAGGAGCAGGAAAAAAACCCACAAGACCAAATAAATGAGGAGGAAATAGGAAAAATGCCTGAAAAAGAATTTAGAGTAATGATAGTAAAAATGATACAAAATCTCGATAACAAATTAGAGAAAGTACAAGAAACAGTTCATAAGAACTCAGAAAAACAAACAGCAATGGATAACAAAATAACTGAAATTAAAAATACTCTAGATGCTCTAACCAGCAGAATGACTGAGGCAGAAGAACGAATAAGTGAGTTGGAAGATAGAATGGAAGAAATAAACGCCACAGAGCAGGAAAAAGATAAAAAAATAAAAAGACTAGAAGACAGCCTCAGAGACCTCAGTGATAACCTTAAACGTACCAACATTCGAATTATAGGCATCCCAGAAGAAGAAGAAAACAAGAAAGGGTCTGTGAAAATATTTGAAGAGGTTCTAGTGGAAAACTTCCCCAACATGGGAAAGGAAATAATGAACCAAGTCCAAGAAGCACAGAGAGTCCCATACAGAATAAACCCAAGGAGAAATACACCAAGACACATATTAATCAAACTAACGACAATTCAACACAAAGAAAAAATATTAAAAGCAGCAAGAGAAAAGCAACAAACAACATATAAGGGAAAACCCATCAGGATAACAGCTGACCTTTCTACAGAAACTCTGCAGGCCAGAAGGGAATGGCAGGATATACTGAAAGTCCTGAAAGAGAGAAACCTACAGCCAAGAATACTCTACCCAGCAAGAATCTCATTCAGATTTGAGGGAGAAATCAAAAGCTTTCCAGACAAGCAAAAGTTAAGAGAATTCAGCACCACCAAACCAGCCTTACAACAAGTGCTAAAGGAACTTCTCTAAGTAGGACACACAAGAAAAGGAAAACACCTACAAATACAAACCCAAAACAATTCAGAAAATGGTAATTGGAACACACATGTCAATAATCACTTTAAATGTAAATGGATTAAATGCTCCAACCAAAAGACACAGACTGGCTGAATGGATACAAAAACAAGACCCTTCTATATGCTGCCTACAAGAAACCCACTTCAGACCAAGGGATACATATAGACTGAAAGTGAAGGGATGGAAAAAGATATTCCATGCAAATGGAAGTCAAAAGAAAGCTGGAGTAGCAATACTCATATCAGACAAATTAGACTTGAAAGTAAAGACTATTAAAAGAGACAAGGAAGGGCACTACATAATGATCAAGGGATCCATCCAAGAAGAACATATCACAATGGTAAATATCTATGCCCCCAATATAGGAGCACCTCAATACATAAGGCAAATGCTAACAGCTATAAAAGGGGACATCGACAGTAACACAATTATAGTGGGAGACTTGAACACCCCACTTACATCAATGGACAGATCATCCAAACAGAAAATAAATAAAGACACACAAGCTTTCAATGACACATTAGACCATCTCGACTTCATTGATATTTATAGGACATTCCATCCAAAAACGACAGACTACACTTTCTTCTCAAGTGCACACGGAACATTTTCCAGGATAGATCACATCTTGGGTCACAAATCAAACCTCAGCAAATTCAAGAAAATTGAAATCATATCAAGCATCTTCTCAGACCACAACGCCATGAGACTAGATATCAATTACAGGAAAAAAACTGCAAAAAATACAAACACATGGAGGCTAAACAATTCACTATTAAACAACCAAGGAATCACTACAGAAATCAAAGGGGAAATCAAAAAGTATCTAGAAACAAATGACAACGAAAACACAACAACCCAAAACCTATGGGACGCAGCAAAAGCAGTTCTAAGAGGGAAGTTTATAGCAATACAGTCCTACCTTAAGAAACAAGAAAATGATCGAATAAACAACCTAACCTTACACCTAAAACAACTAGAGAAAGAAGAACAAAGAAACCCCAAAGTGAGCAGAAGGAAAGAAATCGTAAAGATCAGAGCAGAAATAAATGAAAAAGAAAGGAAAGAAACCATAAGAAAAATAAATAAAACTAAAAGCTGGTTCTTTGAGAAGATTAACAAAATTGATAAACCATTAGCCAGACTCATCAAGAAAAAAAGGGAGGAGATGCAAATCAACAGAATTAGAAATGAAAAAGGAGAAGTAACAACGGACACCTCAGAAATACAAAACATCATGAGAGACTACTACAAGCAACTATATGCCAATCAATTGGATAACCTGGAAGAAATGGATACATTCTTAGAAAAATACAATCTTCCAAGACTGAACCAGGAAGAAATAGAAACCATGAACAGACCAATCACAAGTACAGAAATTGAGGCAGTGATTAAAAATCTCCCAACACACAAAAGCCCAGGACCAGATGGATTCACAGGCGAATTCTGTCAAACATTTTGAGAAGAGTTAACACCTATCCTTCTCAAACTCTTCCAAAATATTGCAGAAGGCGGAGCACTCCCAAACTCATTCTATGAGGCTACCATCACCCTGATACCAAAACCAGGCAAAGATGTCACAAAAAAAGAAAACTACAGACCAATATCACTGATGAATATAGATGCAAAAATCCTCAACAAAATACTAGCTAACAGACTGCAACAGCACATTAAAAAAATCATACACCACGATCAAGTGGGGTTTATCCCTGGGATGCAAGGATTCTTCAATATACGCAAATCAATCAACGTGATACATCATATCAACAAATTGAAGGATAAAAACCATATGATCATTTCAATAGATGCAGAAAAACTTTTGACAAAGTTCAACATCCATTTATGATAAAAGCTCTCCAGAAAATGGGCATAGAAGGAAATTACCTCAACATCATAAAAGCCATATATGACAAACCAAAAGCCAACATTGTTCTCAATGGAGAAAAACTGGAAGAATTCCCTCTAAGAACAGGAACAAGACAAGGGTGTCCACTCTCACCACTGTTATTCAACATAGTTTTGGAAGTGTTAGCCACAGCAATCAGAGAAGAAAAAGAAATTAAAGGAATCCAAATTGGAAAAGAAGAAGTAAAATTATCACTCTTTGCAGATGACATGATACTATATATAGAAAACCCTAAAGACTCTACCAGAAAACTGCTAGCACTCATTGATGAGTTTAGTAAAGTAGCAGGATACAAAATTAATGCACAGAAATCTCTTGCATTCCTATACACTAACAACGGAAGAGCAGAAAGAGAAATTAAGGAAACTCTCCCATTCACCATTGCAACCAAAAGAATAAAATACCTAGGAATAAACCTGCCTAAGGAGGCAAAAGATCTGTATGCAGAAAACTTTAAGACATTGATGAAAGAAATCAAAGATGACATAAACAGATGGAGGGATATACCATGT
Organism: Hippopotamus amphibius kiboko; assembly: GCF_030028045.1. Lineage (NCBI taxonomy): Eukaryota > Metazoa > Chordata > Mammalia > Artiodactyla > Hippopotamidae > Hippopotamus > Hippopotamus amphibius. Next base: position 13,895,437 of record NC_080203.1, on the reverse strand, counting down.
TCCTGGATTGGAAGAATCAACATCGTGAAAATGACTGTACTACCCAAAGCAATTTACAAATTTAATGCAATCCCGATCAGATTACCAATGGCATTTTTCACAGAACTAGAGCAAGAAATCTTACGATTTGTATGGAAACGCAAAAGACCCCGAATAGCCAAAGCAATCTTGAGAAGGAAAAATGGAGTTGGTGGAATCAGGCTTCCTGACTTCAAACTATACTACAAGGCCATAGTGATCAAGACAGTATGGTACTGGCACAAAAATAGAAAGGAAGATCAATGGAACAGAATAGAGAACTCAGAAGTAAGCCCAAACACATATGGGCACCTTATCTTTGACAAAGGAGGCACAAGTATACAATGGAAAAAAGACAGCCTCTTCAATAAGTGGTGCTGGGAAAATTGGACAGCAACATGTAAAAGAATGACATTAGAACACTTCCTAACACCATACACAAAAATAAACTCAAAATGGATTAAAGACCTACATATAAGGCCAGACACTATCAAACTCCTAGAGGAAAACATAGGCAGAACACTCTTTGACATACATCAAAGCAACATCCTTTTTGACCCACCTCCTAGAATCATGGAAATCAAATCAAGAATAAACAAATGGGACCTCATGAAACTTAAAAGCTTTTGCACAGCAAAAGAAACCATAAACAAGACTAAAAGGCAACCCTCAGAATGGGAAAAAATAATTGCCTATGAAACAACGGACAAAGGATTAACCTCCAAAATATACAAGCAGCTCATGCAGCTTCATACCAAAAAAGCAAATAACCCAATCCACAAATGGGCAGAAGACCTAAATAGACATTTCTCCAAAGAAGACATTCAGATGGCCAACACACACATGAAAAGATGCTCAACATCACTCATCATCAGAGAAATGCAAGTCAAAGCCACAATGAGGATTCACCTCACACCAATCAGAATGGCCATCATCACAAAGTCTGGAAACAACCAATGTTGGAGAGGGTGTGGAGAAAAGGGAACTCTCCTGCACTGTTGGTGGGACTGTAAGTTGGTACAGCCACTATGGAAAACAATTTGGAGGTTCCTTAAAAAACTACAAATAGAACTACCATATGATCCAGTAATCCCACTCCTGGGCATATACCCAAAGAAAACCATAATCCCAAAAGAAACTTGTACCATAATGTTTATTGCAGCACTCTTTACAATAGCCAGGACATGGAAGCAACTGAAATGCCCATCAACAAATGAATGGATACAGAAGATGTGGCATATATATACAATGGAATATTACTCAGCTATAAAAAGGGATGAGATGGATCTATATGTAATGAGGTGGATAGAACTACAATCTGTCATACAGAGTGAAGTAAGTCAGAAAGAGAAAGACAAATATTGTATGCTAACTCACATATACGGAATCTAAAAATGGTACTGATGAACTCAGTGACAAGAACAGGGAAGCAGATACAGGGAATGGACTGGAGAACTCGAGGTATGGGAGGGGGTGGGGGGATGAAGTGGAAACTGAGAAGAAGCGGGAGAGTAGTACAGACATATATATACTACCAACTGTAAAATAGTCAGTGGGAAGTTGTTGTATAACAAAGGGAGTCCAACTCGAGGATGGAAGATGCCTTAGAGGACTGGGGCAGGGAGGGTGGGGGGGAATTGGGGGGGGGGAAAACAATCCACGTATAACTTTAAAGATGGATCCTCCTATCTGTGGTTTTCCATCTATGGATTCAGCCAACCATGAATCGTGTGGTACTGTGGGGTGTATTCATGGAAAAATATCTGTGTATAAGTGGACCTGCATAGTTCAAACCCATACTATTCAAGTGTCAACTGTAATTGACCTTGGTGACAATGGAAGTAAACCTAGGACAGGATAAGGAATACAGGTTTCTTTACGACTTGAAGGAAAGAGAAAAAAGGGATGAGTAGGTGGGTGGATGGATGGATGAATGCAGAAGAAAACATTGAAATTATCTTTGTGATTCTTTTACATTGTAAACATAATACATGTCTGTTTTAGAGAAGTTGGAAAATGCACAAAGTTAAAAAGAAGATGAAAGTAACCTGTAGTCCCATCACCCAGGGATAACATTTGGTTATATTTCCGTCTATTTTTTTCTATGCAAATATTTACTTTTATCTTAAAAACTGGAATCATAGTGTATAAATTTGAATGCCCTCTCTTTGATTTTTGCTTAATATATTTGAGCATTTCCTCATCCCCACAGATATTCTTGGAAAACACCACTATTAATCTGCACAATTGAAAGACCGTGGCACATTTTAATTAATTATTTTTGTCTTAGTGAGCAGTCCTGTTGTGTGCTGTTTGTCAGTATTATAAACAGCACTAGTATTCTTAGGAAGGATTCCCAGAAGATAAATTAGCAATTAAAATTCTGATTTAAAAATATTTGATAGATTGCTTCCCAGGAAATGTGTATCAATGTATACTCCCAGGAGGAGGATTAAGTGTCAGCATTTCATCCCATCCTCACCAAATGTGGATATTATAATAAAACATACACAAAAAAGTCTTGTTATAATAAAACACACACAAAAGTCTTTCTAATTACTAAGCCAAAATCATATATTATTTTAATTTGTATTTCTATTATTAAATATAGTGTTTAGCATTTTAAATATCTTGATTAGGTTTTATATTTCATTTGTGTAGCATCTATTTATGGTTTTTTCCACTTTTTATTCTATTGGGTTGTACGTTTTCCCTACTTCTTTTTATGATCTCCGTACTTAATCAGAATATCTACCAACACTTGGTTTTATTGTTTCAAAACAAAAATCTTAGTTTTTGGTTTGTCTTTTAATTTTGTTCATTGCATGTTTCACCTACAAAAGTTTTCAGTTTGAATATGATTGACTCTATTATGTTTTTCTTTTTTTGTTTTTTTTTCTATTGCTTTTGTGTTAATAAAGTCTTTCTCTAGCACCAAGATATTTTAAATATTCACTTTTTTGACTACAATAAACTGCATATATTTAAAGTGTACAATTTGATTTTTTTTTCTTATTAGTAATGTGTATGACAATCCAAATCACTCCCAATTCATTTCCCCCCAACCCCCCCTCCCCACTTTCCCCACTTGGTGGCCATATGTTTGTTCTCTACATCTGTGTCTCTATTTCTGCCTTGCAAACCGGTTGATTTGTACCATTTTCTTATATTCTGCATATGTGTGTTAATATACTATATTTGTTTTTCTCTTTCAGACTCATCTCATTCTGTATGACAGTCTCTAGGTCCATCCATGTGTCTACAAATGTTCCAGTTTGGTTCCTTTTCTTTTTCCTAGTTACATATTTAGAGTTTTAATGAGGTTTATGGCATTTTAATATCCACATTCCATATCATAACCAATTTCCTAAAAGGTTTAGGTTTGCGTGTAATACTGGTTCTCAGAAAACATTTTTTTTTATTTTTGAATTTATTGATATTTATTTATTTATTATTTTGGGGGCAGTACACCAAGTTAAATCATCTGATTTATACACATATCCCCATATTCCCTCCCTCCCACGACTCCCCCCCAACCCTCCCTTGAGTCCCCCTCACCCTCCCTGTCCCAGTCCTCTAAGGCATCTTCCATCCTTGAGTTGGACTCCCTTTGTTATACAACAACTTCCCACTGGCTATCTATTTTACAGTTGGTAGTATATATATGTCTGTGCTACTCTCTCGCTTCGTCACAGCTTCCCCTTCACCCCCCGCCCCCTCCCAAACCTCGAGTTCTCCAGTCCATTCTCTGCATCTATGTCCTTGTTCTTGTCTTGTCACTGAGTTCATCAGTACCATTTTTAGATTCCGTATATGTGAGTTAGCATACAATATTTTTCTTTCTCTTTCTGACTTACTTCACTCTGTATGACAGTCTCTAGGTCTATCCACCTCATGACATATAGCTCCATCTCATCCCTTTTTAGAGCTGAGTAATATTCCATTGTATATATATGCCACATCTTCTTTATCCATTCATTTGTTTATGGGCATTTTGGTTGCTTCCATGTCCTGGCTATTGTAAATAGTGCTGCAATAAACATTATGGTACATGTTTCTTTTGGGATTATGGTTTTCTCTGGGTATATGCCCAGGAGTGGGATTACTGGATCATATGGTAGTTCTATTTGTAGTTTTTTAAGGAACCTCCAACTTGTTTTCCATAGTGGCTGGACCAACTTACATTCCCACCAACAGTGCAGGAGAGTTCCCTTTTCTCCACACCCTCTCCAACATTGGTTGTTTCCAGATTTTGTGATGATGGTCATTCTGATCGGAGTGAGGTGATCCCTCATTGTGGCTTTGACTTGCATTTCTCTGATGATTAGTGATGTTGAACATCTTTTCATGTGTTTGTTGGCCATCTGTATGTCTTCTTTGGAGAAATGTCTATTTAGGTCTTCTGCCCATTTGTGGATTGGGTTATTTGCTTTTTTGGTATGAAGCTGCATGAGCTGCTTGTATATTTTGGAGGTTAATCCTTTGTCCATTGTTTCGTAGGCAACTTATTTTTTTCCATTCTGAGGGTTGCCTTCTAGTCTTGTTTATGGTTTCTTTCGCTGTGCAAAAGCTTTTAAGTTTCATGAGGTCCCATTTGTTTATTCTTGATTTTATTTCCATGATTCTAGGAGGTGGGTCAAAAAGGATCTTGCTTTGATGGATGTCATAGAGTGTTCTGCCTATGTTTTCCTCTAGGAGTTTTATAGTGTCTGGCCTTACATGTAGGTCTTTAATCCATTTTGAGTTTATTTTTGTGTATGGTGTTAGGAAGTGTTCTAATGTCATTCTTTTACATGTTGCTGTCCAATTTTCCCAGCACCACTTATTGAAGAGGCTGAGTTTCTTTCATTTCTCTGTCTTCTCTTCCGTTGTTATTGTATAGGAATGCAAGAGATTTCTGTGCATTAATTTTGTATCCTGCTACTTTACTAAACTCATCAATTAGTGCAAGCAGTTTCTGGTAGAGTCTTTAGGGTTTTCTATATATAATATCATGTCATCTGCAAAGAGTGACAATTTTACTTCTTCTTTTCCAATTTGGATTCCTTTTATTTCTTTTTCTTCTCTGATTGCTGTGGCTAACCCTTCCAAAACTATGTTGAATAATAGTGGTGAGAGTGGACACCTTTGTCTTGTTCCTGTTCTTAGAGGGAATTCTTCCAGTTTTTCCCCATTGAGAACGATGTTGGCTTTTGGTTTTTCATATATGGCTTATATTATGTTGAGGTAATTTCCTTCCATGCCCATTTTCTGGAGAGCTTTTATCATAAATGGATGTTGAACTTTTTCAAAAGCTTTTTCTGCATGTATTGAGATGATCATATGGTTTTTATCCTTCAATTTGTTGATATGATGTATCACGTTGATTGATTTGCGTATATTGAAGAATCCTTGCATCCCAGGGATAAACCCCACTTGATCATGGTGTATGATTTTTTTAATGTGCTGTTGGATTCTGTTGGCTAGTATTTTGTTGAGGATTTTTGCATCTATATTCATCAGTGATATTGGTCTGTAATTTTCATTTTTTGTGACATCTTTGCCTGGTTTTGGTATCAGGGTGATGGTGGCCTCGTAGAATGAGTTTGGGATTGTTCCGCCTTCTGCAATATTTTGGAAAATTTTGAGAAGGATAGGTGTTAGCTCTTCTCGAAATGTTTGATAGAATTTGCCTGTGAATCCATCTGGTCCTGGGCTTTTGTATGTTGGGAGATTTTTAATCACTGCCTCAATTTCCGTACTTGTGATTGGTCTGTTCATAGTTTCTATTTCTTCCTGGTTCAGTCTTGGAAGATTGTATTTTTCTAAGAATGTATCCATTTCTTCCAGGTTATCCAATTTATTGGCATATAGTTGCTTGTAGTAGTCTCTCATGATGTTTTCTATTTCTGAGGCGTCCGTTGTAACTTCTCCTTTTTCATTTCTAATTCTGTTGATTTGCATCTTCTCCCTTTTTTTCTTGATGAGTCTGGCTAATGGTTTATCAATTTTGTTAATCTTCTCAAAGAACCAACTTTTAGTTTTATTAATTTTTGCTGTTGCTTCCTTCCTTTCTTTTTCATTTATTTCTGCTCTGATCTTTATGATTTCTTTCCTTCTGCTCCCTTTGGGGTTTCTTTTTTCTTCTTTCTCTAGTTGTTTTAGGTGTAACGTTAGGTTGTTTGTTCGATAATTTTCTTGTTTCTTAAGGTAGGACTGTATTGCTATAAACTTCCCTCTTCGAACTGCTTTTGCTGCATCCCTTAGGTTTTGGGTTGTTGTGTCTTCCTTGTCATTTGTTTCTAGATATTTTTTGATTTCCTCTTTGATTTCTGTAGTGATTCCTTGGTTGTTTAATAGTGAATTGTTTAGCCTCCATGTGTTTGTATTTTTTGCAGTTTTTTTCCTGTAATTGATATCTAGTCTCATGGCGTTGTGGTCTGAGAAGATGCTTGATATGATTTCAATTTTCTTGAATTTGCCGAGGTTTGATTTGTGACCCAAGATGTGATCTATCCTGGAAAATGTTCCGTGTGCACTTGAGAAGAAGGTGTATTCTGTCGTTTTTGGATGGAATGTCCTATAAATATCCATTAAGTTGAGATGCTCTAATGCGTCATTTAAAGCTTGTGTGTCTTTATTTATTTTCTGTTTGGATGATCTGTCCATTGATGTAAGTGGGGTGTTCAAGTCTCCCACTATTATTGTGTTACTGTCGATGTCCCCTTTTATAGCTGTTAGCATTTGCTTTATGTATTGAGGTGCTCCTATGTTGGGGGCATAGATAGTTACCATTGTGATATGTTCTTCTTGAATGGATCCCTTGATCATTAGGTAGTGTCCTTCCTTGTCTCCTTTAATACTCTTTAGAGTCTAATTTGTCTGATATGAGTATTGCTACTCCAGCTTTCTTTTGACTTCCATTTGCATGGAATATCTTTTTCCATCCCTTTACTTTCAGTCTATATGTATCCCTTGGTCTGAAGTGGGTTTTTTGTAGGCAGCATGTAGAAGGGTCTTGTTTTTGTATCCATTCAGCCAGTCTGTGTCTTTTGGTTGAAGCATTTAATCCATTTACATTTAAGGTGATTATTGACATGTGTGTTCCAATTACCATTTTCTGAATTGTTTTGGGTTTGTATTTGTAGGTGTTTTCCTTTTCTTGTGTTTCCTACTTAGAGAAGTTCCTTTAGCACTTGTTGTAAGGCTGGTTTGGTGGTGCTGAATTCTCTTAACTTTTGCTTGTCTGGAAGGCTTTTGATTTCTCCCTCAAATCTGAATGAGATTCTTGCTGGGTAGAGTATTCTTGGCTGTAGGTTTCTCTCTTTCAGGACTTTCAGTATATCCTGCCATTCCTTTCTGGCCTGCAGAGTTTCTGTAGAAAGGTCAGCTGTTATCCTTATGGGTTTCCCTTATATGTTATTTGTTGCTTTTGTCTTGCTGCTTTTAATATTTTTTCTTTGTGTTTAATTGTTGTCAGTTTGATTAATATGTGCCTTGGTGTATTTCTCCTTGGGTTTATTCTGTATGGGACTCTCTGTGCTTCTTGGACTTGGTTAATTATTTCCTTTCCCATGTTGGGGAAGTTTTCCAGTATAACCTCTTCAAATATTTTCTCAGACCCTTTCTTGTTTTCTTCTTCTTCTGGGATGCCTATAATTCGAGTGTTGGTACGCTTAATGTTATCACTGAGGTCTCTGAGACTGTCTTCTATTCTTTTTATTCTTTTTTTTTCCTGCTCTGTGGCATTTATTTCCCCCATTCTGTCTTCCAACTCACTTATTCGTTCTTCTGCCTCAGTCATTCTGCTGGTTATAGCATCTAGAGTATTTTTAATTTCAGTTATTTTGTTATCCATTGCTGTTTGTTTTTCTGAGTTCTTATGAACTGTTTCTTGTACTTTCTCTAATTTGTTATCGAGATTTTGTATCATTTTTACTATCATTACTCTGAATTCTTTTTCAGGCATTTTTCCTATTTCCTCCTCATTTATTTGGTCTTGTGGGCTTTTTTCCTGCTCCTTTGCCTGCATGGTGTTTCTTTGTTTCCTCATGGTTGTCCAAACTTTTGGGGTTGCTTGTCCTGGCTATAGAGGTGTTTATAGATCACTGTCCAAGCCTCAGACTAATGTCCAAGTGTTGGATTAAACAAATATGAAGTCTAGGAAACACATACATGTATAAGACACACAATTACTGAATCCATTAGGACATAAGGCTCTGGAAAGACCTGACAGAACCCCAGTGTGCTATCAGATATTCAAAGAGAAACCCAACAGAAATTGACAACTGAAACAGAACAAATCAGAGGCAAAAGCAAACGCAAACTAACAAACAAATAACACCTTACACATACAAACACTAATCCAGGGAGATTTTGTAAGCTAAGATCAAATATAGAAAAGAGCCAGAGTACCACCAGACATAATGGAGATTCTCAGAATGAAATTAGACAATTGTACTAAGAACTAAGATAATCATAAAAACCTAATATTAAATACCAAGGTGGTGTGTCATCTGGAGAACAGAGCAAGGAGTCTGAGCAGAGCAATAGTGTTTCTTATATGTGTGTTAAGATAAAATAAACTAAAAATGGATGGAAGAAAGGGGAACAGAAGAATGTAGTGTGATTGGAAATATGCAAATAAAAAGAAAGGAATAGAAATGTATAAATGATAGAGATGAAAGGAAAGTATGAGAGATATTTTGTCCGTTCTACCAAAAAGTTAGCTAGAAATAGAAGTATATAAAAAGGCAAAAAAATAATAATAGAATAAAAAATAGCATTAAAAAATTATGTTATAAAACTTGTATATCCCTTAGGACTAAGATCATAATTAGTATAGGAAAAAGAAAAAAAAATCCAGAACTGATCCCAGAATGGACCAGTTCAATAGAATTGATGCTAATATTTCTGTTTCCTTAGAGTCTCAGCTGTAAGTGTCCTTCTACTCGCCTTGGGTTTTTTTGCATTATTCTGTGGCCAGCAGAGGTTCCTTTATTGTTCGTCTGTAAGCGTCTGTGTGTGGGGAGGGAGAGGGTACAATAGTGGCTCCTTTCCCTGGGAGTGAGTGAGCAGTGGCGCACTTTTGTTTCAGTCGGGCTTGGAGGTACCTGTTGCAGAGGGATGCCAGTGGCTCAGGTGTAAACAGAAAGTCTTAGAGTTGGGCCTCTCTCAGGTTTTTTTTTTCTTTCTCTGAAGCCTCCGTGCTGCCGGGGTTCCAAAGGGTTTTAATCCAGCCCCACCCGAGTGCCTGAGGGTCCTTGTTATCCCTGAGCGCCTTAGGTGGCCCACAGGGGTCACTCCACTGCCTGTTGCAGAGGCACCGAAAGAGAGTGAGAGAGAGAGGCTATGCCCGCGGCTCCCCCTCACCCCCTGTGCCCGTGAGCCTACAGCCTCCAGCCACCGTCATGGCCGGGCAGCTCTCAGCGGCAGGCCCTCCTTGCCACGGACCTCTTCCCTCCTGTCCTCTCGGTCCGTCACCTTACTGGCAACAATATTTCTCACCCCGAACCCGTTCTCCAGTTCCCATGCTCCCACTCCCAGACCCTCTGTTCAGCTGTGAATCAATGTCTCCGTCCAGGAACGCTGAGCTGCGGTGCGGACCCTCTGTGTGTTTCTCACTCCCTCCTGTCTGCCACAGCTCCGCCGCTTCACCCTCTTTGAGCCGTCATAGATGCCTCCCTACAGGTTATGTCAGGATCCTTGCGGTCCTTTCTGGTGTCCTAGGTCTTCTGCTGGTGTTCAGCTGGTTCTCTGTGGGAATTATTGTGTCTTTTGGTGCATTCTCAATGCATCTGTGGAGAGGGATGCATTCCACGTCCCTCTACTTCGCCGCCATCTTTTTCTCCTCTCGTTCCTTTTTACAGCTGAGTAATATTCCATTGTATATATGTACCACATTATCTTTATCCATCATCTGTTGATGGGCATTTAGTTTTGCTTCCATGTCCTGGCTATTGTAAATAGGGCTGCAATGAACATTGGAGTGCATGTGTCTTTTTGAATTATGGTTTTCTCTGGGTATATGCCCAGGAGTGGGATTGCTGGGTCATATGGTAGTTCCATTTTTAGTTTTTCAAGGAACCTCCATACTGTTCTCCGTAGTGGCTGTATCAATTTACATTCCCACCAACAGTGCAAGAGCATTCCCTTTTCTCCACACCCTCTCCAGCATTTACTGTTTGTAGAGTTTCTGATGATGCCCACTCTAACAGGTGTGAGGTGATACCTCATTGTAGTTTTGATTTGCGTTTCTCTGATAATTAATGATTCTGAGAAGCTTTTCATGTGCCTTTTGGCCATCCATATGTCTTCTTTGAAGAAAGGGCTACTTAGGTCTTCTGCCCATTTTTTTGATTGGGTTGTTTTTTTTTTTTTTTTTTTGATATTGAGCTGGATGAACTGTTTATGTATTTTGGAGATTAATCCTTTGTCTGTTGATTCGTTGGCAAATATTTTCTCCCATTCTGAGGGTTGTCTTTTTGTCTTGCTTATAGTTTCCTTTGCTGTGCAGAGGGTTTTAAGTTTTATCAGGTCCTATTTATTTATTTTTGTTTTTATTTCCATTACTGTAGGAGGTGGGTCAAAAAAGATCTTGCTGTGATTTATGTCAAGGAGTGTTCTTCCTATGTTTTCCTCTAGGAGTTTTATAGTGTCTGGCCTTACATTTAGCTCTTTAATCCATTTCGAGTTTATTTTTGTATATGGTGTTAGGGAGTGTTCTAATTTCATTCTTTTACATGTAGCTGCCCAGTTTTCCCAGCACCACTTATTGAAGAGGCTGTCTTTTCTCCATTGTATATCCTTGCCTCCTTTGTCAAAGATAAGGTGCCCATATATGCATGGGTTTATCTCTGGACTTTCTGTCCTATACCACTGATCTATATTTCTGTTTTTGTGCCAGTACCATACTGTCTTGATTACTGTAGCCTTGTAGTATAGTCTGAAGTCAGGGAGTCTGATTCTTCCAGCTCCATTTTCTTCCCTCAAGATTGCTTTGGCTATTTGACGTCTTTTGTGTCTCCATACAAATTTTAGGATTTTTTGTTTTAGTTCTGTAAAAAATGCCATTGGTAATTTGATAGGGATTGCATTGAATATGTAGATTGCTTTGGGTAGTATAGTCATTTTCACAATATTGACTCTTCCAATCCAAGAACATGGTATATCTCTCCATCTGTTTGTGTCATCTTTGATTTCTTTCATTAGTGTCTTATACTTCTCTGAGTACAGGTCTTTTACCTCCTTGGTTAGGTTTATTCCTAGGTATTTTATTCTTTTTGTTGCAATGTTGAATGGAATTGTTTCCTTAATTTCTCTTTCTGATCTTTCATTGTTAGTGTATAGAAATGCAAGAGATTTCTGTGTGTTAATTTTGTATCCTGCAACTTTACCAAATTCGTTGATTAGCTCAAGTAGTTTTCTGGTGGCATCTTTAGGATTTTCTATGTATAGTATCATGTCATCTGCAAACATGACAGTTTTACTTTTTCTTTTCCAATTTGGATTCCCTTTATTTCTTTTTCTTCTCTGATTGCTGTGGCAAGGACTTCCAAAACTATGTTGAATAGTAGTGGCGAGAGTGGACATCCTTGTCTTGTTCCTGATCTTAGAAGGAATGTTTTCAGTTTTTCACCATTGAGAATGATATTTGCTTTGGGTTTTTAGTATATGGCCTTTATTATGTTGAGGTAGGTTCCCTCTATGCCCACCTTCTGGAGAGTTTTTATCATAAATGGGTGTTGAATTTTGTCAAAAGCTTTTTCTGCATCTATTGAGCTGATCATGTGGTTTTTATCCTTCAATTTGTTGATGTGGTGTATCACATTGGTTGATTTGCATATATTGAAGAATCCTTGCATTCCAGGGATAAACCCCACTTGATCATGGTGTATGATCCTTTTAATGTGCTGTTGGATTCTGTTGGCTAGTATTTTGTTGAGGATTTTTGCATCTCAATTCATCAGTGATATTGGTCTATAATTTTCTTTTTTTGTAGTATGTTTGTCTGATTTTGGGATCAAGGTGATGGTGGCCTCATAGAATGAGTTTGGGAGTGTTCCTCCCTCTGCAATGTTTTGGAAGAGTTTGAGAAGAATGGGTGTTAGCTCTTCTCTGAGTGTTTGATAAAATTCACCTGTGAGTCCATCTGGTCCTGGACTTTTGTTTGTTGGGAGATTTTTAATCACAGTTTCAATTTCATTACTTGTGATTGGTCTGTTCATATTTTCTATTTCTTCCTGATTCAATCTTGGAAGTTTATACCTTTCTAAGAATCTGTCCATTTCATCCAGGTTGTCCATTTTATTGGCATGTACTTGCTTGTAGTAGTCTTTTATGGTGCTTTTTAATTTCTGTGGTGTCCATTGTAACTTCTCCTGTTTCATGTCTAATTTTATTGATTTGAGTCCTCTCCCTCTTTTTCTTGATGAGTCTTGCTAGAGGTTTATCAATTTTATGTATCTTCTCAAAGAACCAGCTTTTAGTTTTATTGATTTTTGTTATTGTTTTCTTTGTTTCTCTTTCACTTGTTTCTGCTCTGATATTTATGATTTCTCTGCGTCTACTAGCTGTGGGTTTTATTTGCTTTTCATTCTCTAGTTTCTTTAAGTGTAAGGTTAGATTGTTTATTTGGGATATTTCTTGCTTCTTGAGATAGGATTGTATTGCTATAAACTTCCCTCTTAGAACTGCCTTTGCTGCATCTCATAGGTTTTGGATTGTTCTGTTTTCGTTGTCATTTGTCTCTAGGTATTTTTTGATTTCCTCTTTGATTTCTTCAGTGATCTCTTGCTTATGTAGTAGCATATTGTTTGGCCTCCATGTGTTTGTGTTTTTTGCAGTTTTTTTTCCTGTAATTGATTTCTAATCTCATAGTGTCATGGTTGGAAAAGATGCTTGATATGATTTCGATTTTCTTGAATTTACCAAGGCTTGATTTATGACCCAAAATATGATCTATCCTGGAGAATGTTTCATGTGCACTTGAGAAGAATGTGTAATCTGCTGTTTTTGGATGTAATGTCCTATAGATATCTATTAATTCTAGCTGGTTTATTGTGTCATTTAAAGCTCTTGTTTCCTTATTAATTTTTTGTCTGGATGATCTGTCCATTGGTGTAAGTGGGGGGTTAATGTCCCCCAATATTTTTGTGTTACAGTTGATTTCCTCTTTTATAGTTGTTAGCATTTGCCTTATGTATTGAAGTGCTCCTATATTGGGTGCATATATATTTATAATTGTTATCTCCTCTTCTTGGATGGATCCCTTGATCATTATGTAGTGTCCTTTCTTGTCTCTTGCAACATTTTTTATTTTAAAGTCTATTTTATCTGATATGAGTATTGCTACTCCAGCTTTCTTTTGATATTCATTTGCATGGAATATCTTTTTCCATCCCCTCACTTTCAGTCTGTATGTGTCCCTAGGTCTGAAGTGGGTCTCTTGTAGACAGCATATATATGGGTCTTGTTTTTGTATCCATTCAGCGAGTCTGTGTCTTTTGGTTGGTGCATTTAGTCCATTTACATTCAAGGTAATTATTGATATGTATGTTCCTATTACCATTTTCTGAATTGTTTTGTTTTTGTTTTTGTAGGTCCTTTTCTTCTCTTCTGTTTCCCGCTTAGAGAAGTTCCTTTAGCATTTGTTGTAGGGCTGGTTTGGTGGTGCTGAATTCTCTTAGCTTTTGCTTATCTGTAAAGCTTTTGATTTCTCCATCGAATCTGAATGAGATCCTTGCTGGGTAGAGTATTCTTGGTTGTAGGTTCTTCCCTTTCATCACTTGAAATATATCATGCCACTCCCTTCTGGCTTGCAGAGTCTCTACTGAGAAATCAGCTGTTCACCTTTTGGGAATTCCCTTGTGTGTTATTTGTCATTTTTATCTTGTTGCTTTTAATAATTTTTCTTTGTCTTTAATTGTTGTCAGTTTGACTACTATATGTCTTGGCGTGTTTCTCCTTGGGTTTATCCTGCCTGGGACCCTTTGTGCTTCTTGGACTTGGGTGGCTATTTCCTTTCCCGCGTTAGAGAAGTTTTCAATTATAATCTCTTCCAATATTTTCTCCGGTCCTTTCTCTTTCTCTTCTCCTTTCTGGGACCCCTATAATGCGAATGTTGGTGTGTTTAACATTGTCCCAGAGGTGTCTTAGGCTGTCTTCAGTTCTTTTCATTCTTTTTTCTCTATTCTTTTCTGCATCAGTGATTGTCACCATTCTGTCTTCCAGGTCACTTATTCGCCCTTCTGCCTCAGTTAATCTGCTATTGGTTCCTTCTAGTGTATTTTTCATTTCAGTTATTGTGTTGCATATCTCTGTTTGTTCTTTAATTCTTCTAGGTCTTTGGTAAACTTTTTGATGTTTGCATCTAGTCCTTTTTCAAAGTCCTGGATCATCTTCACCATCATTATTCTGAATTCTTTTTCTGGAAGGTTGCCTATCTCCACTTCACTTAGTTGTTTTTCTGGGGTTTTATCTTGTCACTTCATCTGGTACAAAGTGCTCTGCTTTTTCATTTTCTCTCTCTTTCTGTGGCTGTGGTTTTCAGTTCCACAGAACAAAATACTGCTGATACTGCTTGATGCTGCTGTCTGCCCTCTCGTGGAGAAAGCTATCTAAGAGGCTCGTGGGTGCTTCCTGATGGGAAGGACTGATGATGGGCTGGGCTGGGTGGGCAGAGCTGAGTAAAACTTTAACCCACTTGTCTGCCAATGGGTGGGGCTGTGTTCCCACCCTGTTGGTTGTTTGGCATGAGGCAACTCAGCACTGGAGCTTAGAGGCTCTTTGGTGGGGCTAATGGCAGACTTCGGGAGGGCTCATGCCAATAAGCACGTCCCAGAACCCCTGCCACTAGTGTCCCTGTCCCCACAGTGAGCCACAGCTGCTCCCCCCCACCTCTGCAGGGAACCCTCCAACACCTGCAGGTAGGTCTGGTTCAGTCTCCTATAGGGTCACTGCTCCTTCCCCTGGGTCCTGGTGTGCACACTATTTTTTGTGTGCCCTCCAAAAGTGGAGTCTCTGTTTCTTGGCAGTCCGGTGGAGGTCCTGCAATCAAATCCCACTGGCTTTCAAAGTCTGATTCTCTGGGGATTCCTCCTCCCGTTGCCAGACCCCCAGGTTGGGAAGCCTGATGTGATGCTCAGAACCCTCACTTTAGTGGGTGGACTTCTGTGGTATAACTGTTCTCCAGTTTGTGAGTCACCCACCCAGCAACTGGTTATGGGATTTGATTTTATCGTGATTGTTCCCCTCCTACCGTCTGATTGCAGTTTCTCCTTTGTCTCTGGATGCGGGGTGTCTTTTTTCGTGAGTTCCAGTGTCCTTCTGTCAGTGATTGTTCAGTAGTTAGTTGTAATTCCAGTGCTCTTGCAAGAGGGAGTGAGTGCACGTCTTTTTACTCCTCCATCTTGAACCATCTCCCCTCACTTTTATTTTTATCTGTGCATTTGTGATTTCCTTTTCTCCACTAATTCTCTAAATGACAAAATTTTTTTTGCTGTAAAATACAAACAAAGAGTCCAACTTAATTTTACCAGAGATAACCAATTTACCCAACACCATTTACACACTACATTTCATTTTCTCTCTGGTTTGGTGTACAACTTACTCTTATACTAAAAACAAATATTTAAAGATATGACAGTCTTTTTTCTGAGCTGCCTACTGCATTACTTTGATTTGTCTTTCACCTCTAGCTCTGCTTTTACAACACTTCCTAACACCATACACGAAAATAAACTCAAAATGGATTAAAGACCTAAATATAAGGCCAGACACTATAAAACTCCTAGAGGAAAACATAAGCAGAACACTCTATGACATAAGTCAAAGCAAGATCCTTTTTGACCCACCTCCTAGAGTAGTGGAAATAAAAACAAAATATGTAAATGGCACCTAATGAAACAAAAGTTTTTGCACAGCAAAGGAATCCATAAACAAGATGAAAGGACAACCCTCAGAATAGGAGAAAATATTTGCAAACGAAGCAACTGACAAGGGATTAGTCTCCAAAATTTACAAACAGCTCATGTGGCTCAATATCAAAAAACAAACAACCCAATCAAAAAATAGGCAGAGGACCTAAATAAACATTTCTCAAAAGAAGACATACAGATGGCCATCAAACACATGAAAAGATGCTCAGCATCGCTAATTATTAGAGAAATGCAAACCAAAACTACAATGAGATGTCGTTTCACACTAGTCAGAATGGCCATCATCGAAAAATCTAGAAGCAATAAATGCTGGAGAGGGTGTGGAGAAAAGGGAACCCTGCTGCACTGTTAGTGGGAATGTAAATTAATACAGCCACTATGGAAAACAATATGGAGATTCCTCAAAAAACTAAAATAGAACTACCATATGACCCAGCAATCCCACTGCTGGGCATATACCCTGAAAAAGGCATAATTCAAAAAGATACATGTACCACAATGTTCACTGCAGCACTGTTTAAAATAGCCAGGACATGGAAGCAACCTAAATGTCCATCAATGGATGAATAGATAAAGAAGATGTGGCACATATATACAATTGAATATTTCTCAGCCATAAAAAGAAATGAAACTGAGTTATTTGTAGTGAGGTGGATGGAGCTAGAGTGTGTCATACAGAGTGAAGTGAGTCAGAAAGAGAAAAACAAATATCGTATGCTAATGCATATATATGGAATCTAGAAAAATGGTACTGATGACCCTAGTGGCAGGGCAGGAATAAAGACGCAGATGTAGAGAATGGACTTGAGGACACAGGGGAGGAAGGGGAAGCTGGGACGTAGAGAGAGAGTAGCGCTGACATATATACACTACCAAATGTAAAATAGATAGCTCATGGGAAGCTGCTGCATAACACAGGGAGATCAACTCGATGATGGGTAATGACTTAGAGGGGTGGGATAGAGAGGGTGAGCGGGAGGCTCAAGAGGGGAGGGATATGGGGATATATGTATAAATACAGCTGATTCACTTTATTGTACAGCAGAAACTAACCCAGCATTGTAAAACAATTATACTCCAATAAAGATGTATTTTAAAAAAATCAAATCAAATCAAGAGAAAAAAAAGAAGGTAATTATTGGTTTGTCTAGCCCATTGCTTTGTAAATGAATTTAGAATCTCTCAAGTTCTTTTTGCAAAAATCCTGCTGGAATGGTTATGGGAATAGCACTAAACTTGAAACTTACTATGGGAAAATAAACGTCTTGGCACTGTGGTATATGAGGCAGCACGTGGTTTTGGTAAAGTGCTCATCCTTGGGAGTGCTTGAGTTCAATTTCTGGCATTGGTACTTCCTAGCTGTATGACTTTTAGAAAGTTCATCTTTCTGTGCTCTCGTTTCTGTATCTGTAAAATGGGGATACTAATAGTACCTACTTCATAGGGTTTTTACGTAGATAAAGTACATTAACCCATGTAAAGAGGAACTTAGGACAGTGCGTGACACAGAGTAAGCACTAAGTAAAAGTTAGGTTTGTTGTCTTTCCACTTATTAAAGTATGTTGGGGCCCTTATGTAAAGTATGGGCAGTCCTTTCTTTGCATGATTCCAGTATTCACGAATTTCAGTTACTATGATTTATTACGTAACATCAGTCCTTCAACAACACAATTGGAATTTCAGTCACCACGGTATATTAACTATGAGTCACTGCATAAAGTAAAACTTTGGTGCTAGCTCTTCAGTCCACAAATTTACTATGTAAATAAGGGAAGCACGGACTGATTAGCGACCAACCACATCACTTCTTTTAAAGTCTGCTGGTGATTGGCATAGTTGTTGCCTCTCTGTCTCTCAGTGATAAACTCCATAACATTTTACAAAAATGGATAATCAAAAGAGTGAATTGGCCAACAAAGATGAAAGTGCAGCAAAGAAACAAAAATGATAGTGCTAGAAGTGAAATTAGAATTGAATATAAATGAAATTATGGAAGTAGCTAACTGTGGGAATTTTGTCACTGCAGCAATTCTAGAGATCCTAGAAATGCAATCCTAGGAATTTAGTAAGGGTGAAATTATCTACATAAATATTTTTATGAAAAGTTGTTGTGATGAAAGGGATGGAGATGTCCCAGAGACAGTGATACCAGCAAAAACCTACCCAGTGAAGGAACTCTTGGAGATATTTCATGACATTGAAGATGCAAAGGAAAAAATATTGAATGCTGATCCAGCACTTTAAAAGGAGTATGATAATTCATCCAGGCATAGAAAATATGCTTGCATACATTGTAAGTTATATGAGGAGAAGAAGGCAAGCCCTGTTAAAACGAACTTTGGTAAGTTTTTTTTACAAAGTAATATAATATTTTAATTTTTGATGTTTCTGATGTTTAAATGAAAGTGTACTAAATAAATAATCATTTTATTATTTTTTCATTCCCCTGTATATTTATAATGGAATGGACAGTAAGAGAATTTTTAGTGTTTTGCCAAAATTTTTAAAGGTCACAGAACAATCGTAATTTTTCGCAATTATCATTAAGATTGGTTTACATGATTTCAGCATTTCTGATCTTCTTTACTGTTATGTACTTCCTTGCTTGTATTATAATTTTCTTCATAGAGCCCATCTCATAATACATTTTTTAAGATTATCCTTAGTTGTTTTAAATTTATTGTCACTGCTGAGAATGGGATTTGTTTTTATTATTTTCTACCAAGAAAATTCCGATAGAACAGGAAGGTCTTGCTTTTTGTATATTGGTATCTGAATGCTTTAGGTTCTTACTATTTCTAAGAGGTTCTTGGTTCATTTGGTGTCTGTCCCTGGGAATCGTGGCTCTAGATTTTATATAGAACAGGCACGTTAAAAAAAAAAAAGACTTGTCTAATTCAGCGAGGGGGTTGCTTGTCCTCTTCTGCTTTGGAGACGGGTCCTTTGTTCTGACGTCATAGCTCAATGGGCTTGTTTCCAAAGCCATCTTGGTGGCGTGGCACATTGTGCTAAGCTCAGATCTCTGGTAGCCACATACTTGCTGTGTCATCTAATCCTTTGTGAACTAAACCTCACTGAGCCTGTTTTCTCCTTGGGAACTGGGACTAATAGTTCCTACTACCTGAGATTATTAGAAGGATTAAGTGAGATACTGCATGTCAAACACCTCCTAGGAGTTAGCACAAAGAACAAGCCATGTCAAGTATTATTATGTCATTATTTTGTAATATTTTTATTGAGAAATAATTGACATATAACATTGTATTAGTTTCAGGTGTAGAACATAATGATTCAATATATGTATGTATTACAAAATGATCACTGCAAGAAGTCATTCATCACCACACATACTTAGAAAAATTTTTTTTTTCTGATGAGCACTTTTAAGATCTGCTCTCTCAGCTTTCAAATATACAATCAGTATCATTAACTATAGTCACCATGCTGTATATTAGACCCTTGGAACTTACTCATCTTATAACTGGAAGTTTGTACCCTTTGAACAACATCTCTCCATTTCCTCCATCCCCTGCCCCTGGCACCCACCATTATACTCTCTGTTTCTATGATCTCACCTATCATATAGTATTTGTCTTTATTCATCTGTTTCTCATTTAGCATAAAGTTCCCGAGTTCATCCATGTTTTTGTGGGTGGCAGGATTTCCTGCTATTATAGCTGAATAATATTCCACTATATACATATATACCACATTTTCTTTTTCTTTTATCATTGCACGAGGCAACTTCTTCCCTCCCAGCCCAGCTATGCTGCTTCGGAACCCACCTAAGCTTTGCTTAAGGACAGTTCTCCCAGGGCTATGGCAGATGTTTGGGGCAAGTTGCTGGTTTTCAATCTCGCTGCCTCTCTTTATCTCTGTGTGTTTTCTTTTGTATTTAAATGAGGAAGGTGGCTTCTCTTTTAACCCCGGAGTCAATAAGATGAAATTCTGAGCTGGAAAGAAGGGTGTGGCGTGGATCTGTTTTCTGGTTCCCCCCAGATTTATTTGGTTGATGAATCCTGTGAGCCCTGTCTCCAGTATCCACCATCGCCCTTCCCTTTGCTTTCCCATCGTCTTACATCTGGACCTCAGCTTGCACTTGAACCTCCACAATAGCTTCTAAACAGATCTTTCTGCCTCTTCTCTCTCACTGCCATTACCTAGACCTTGTGCCAGGAAATTCCTTCTAAACTACAGGAAAAAAAAAATCATATTTCCTTCTTCAAAAACGAAAAATCCCATTTACGTCTTTGTTGCTTAACAGACCATGACCAAACTCTGAAGACTAATTCAAGACTGTCCTCTGATCGCAAGCAACCCTTCCAGTCACATTTCTAGTCACTATCAACATTCAATTCTCTCCCACTTCCCCACCACACCTTCTCACCACTGCTAACGCCATTAGCAGCTTCACCTCTAGACACACCTAGTTACTCCCCAGTCCCCAAATATATTCTGTGCCTTTCTCCTTCCATGTATACTCACATTGTTCCTCCAGCCTATGATTCTTTCCTCATCCCACATCCATCTTTTAAAACCCTGCTCATTGGGACTTCCCTGGTGGCGCAGTGGTTAAGAATCCGCCTGCCAATGCAGGGGACATGGGTTCAAGCCCTGGTCCAGAGAGGATCCTACATGCCGCAGAGCAACTAAGCCCATGTGCCACAACTACTGAGCCCTCACTCTACAGCCCGCAAGCCACAACTACTGAAGCCCGCGTGCCTAGAGCCGGTGCTCCACAACAAGAGAAGCCACCACACTGATAAGCCCACACACTGCAACCAAGAGTAGCCCCCGCTCACCACAATTAGAGAAAGCCTGCGCTCAGCAATGAAGACCCAATGTAGCCAATAAAAAACAAAAACGAACAAACAAAAAGCCCTACTTATGGTCACATGCCATGCCTTCATGAAATCCTTCTTGATTTTTCTTTTCCCACCCTCTCCCTCAGAAATTGGAGTGAATCTTTTCTTCTTCCGTGTTCCAAACGTACTTGCTCGTACTTGTGTCCTTACAGTGAGTTTACCTTTCTTCTTAGAAGTAAAGTAGATCTCTGTAAACTGAAAGTTTCTCAAGCGCAAGAGCTATGTCTTAAGCATCCAGTAGGCCCTGAAGGACCTCCACATCATATTGTATTTGTCTACTTGTTCACCCATCTCCCCGCCAGCCCCTCATAACTGAAGAAGGGTGAGAACCATATCTTGTTCACCACTGTATCTCAAGTGCCTGACCCAGAGCCTGGCACATAGTAGGTGCTCAATCAAAGCTTGTGGAATCAAATAATAGCTCTCCCATTTCCTTGACCCCTTTGACCTTGTGATTTGGGCCTTCAGTCAACTTCATCAGCCACTGCTATCACTTGCAATTGCCTGCTCCCCCTCTCAGATCTTGAACTCTGAAATGCCTTCCAGTTACCAAAACTTTCCATCTTTCGCCATGACTGATGGCCCCCTGACCTCTCCCTATTCTTGCAGTCAGTTCCCCTCTGACTTCCCTCATCTCCCTTCCCAGCTCAACATTCTGTTCTGTTCTTTCCAGAGCCCTGGCTAGGGTGGGGTCACCAGGGCACAGAAATTTAGAGGGCACCACATTTTTCTCCCACCACCTCTCTGGTCTCTGTTGGAAGCCTCACCCTGGCCCCAGGCCAGCCCCCTTGGCAGTCGCAGAGATGGATGGAGTGAGAGGCCCGAGGTCAAGGGCTGGGAGCACACCAGCCAGGGGACCTTTTGTGCACAGGGCTACCCCTCCCCCTGCCAAGAGAAGCTTCCATTGAAGAGAAGGCAAGTTTCACGCTGCTTGCCCGGGGCGCCAAAAATGCGAGTTAGGGCTCGGGTTCTGTCCTCCTTCCCCTCACCCCTTGACACAGTGCCAATCTCATGTTACTTTCCCTGCTACAGCAAGCCCTGTCGCTGGGCTTCCAGGGACCACCACCAGGTCCAGGTGTCTGCTCCTGGTGGATGCTTGAGGGCTACTCAGCCATCTTTTTAACTACTATATGTTGACTCTGGGGGAATATTTTTATGGGGGGTTATTTATGTTGCAGGATGTATCTCACACACACACACACACACACAGAACCTGAGGCCGGGGTGTACAGGACTGACAGAAGAGGCAGCAAGTCGCTTCACCCTTCTAAGTCTCTGCTACCTCATCTGTAAAATGGCAGTGATAACAGTATGTACCTTATAGTGTTGTCCTGAGGAATAAAGTGCATAACAGAGTGCCCAGCACGTATAATAAGCACTCAGTAGCTGTGAGTTCCCTTCCCTGAATTTTGAATTACCATCCTGCATTTACTCTTTCCAAGAGTGATGAGGGTTAGACAAGAAAACCAGTGAACGCACCTGCTATCGTAGATTTAATCAATGTCAGTTAAGACCAACAACAGAGGCCAGGCAGCAGCTCTTCTCCCCTTAGTGTCCCCCACTGCACCCCCACCGCCATCCCATCAGTGATCTGAAAGGCTGAAGGGCTCCTAAGAGAATTTCCCTTTCAGGATCTAGAAACGCAAAACTTTTTGAGCTGGTGCCAGGAATGTTCACTGCAATCAACTTTGTCTATCATAAAGAGGCCAGCCTTGGGTTTCGAATTCTGCCACTGTGTTGGTCCCGTCCTTGAATGCAATGGGAGATTTAAGCGCAGTTGAAATCAAAGCCAGCTCTTTCTTTCTATCAGTGGGTTTTAAAAACCCAGTGATATTTTTATTCATGTTTTTGAAATTGCAACCAACTCTAAGGTCAGAATTGCGAAAAGTGAGGCTGTTGTAAAGTCCTTTACTGACTTTTACCCAAATGGGTTTCTTTTGCAAAGCCGGGCACTCTATGTGCATGTTCATTATATGTTGTTTCCAGCTGACTTACCCTTTAGAAAAGTCACAGCCACAGGAAATGCACGCCCTGGAGGTGACTCAGGCCCTACAATAGCACATCTCCTGCACACTTAGCCTCTGAGGAAAGCTGGCCGGTGGACTCACCACTTCACAGAAGCTAAAGCACAGTCTCTATTTGCTACATCTGGAAACATTTGATCACATTCACATTTTGTTTATTTTTTATTAGAAGAATTATATTTTAAGCTAGCTCATAGCATTTTCAGACCGTAAAGTATCTTAATCTCAATGAGGTCCAATTTTTCAATTTTTTTTCTTTTGTGGTTTATATTTCTGGTGTCAAATATAAAACCCCCGATCCCAAATATTTTCCCTGATGTGTTTTTTTTTCCTGCAAGTCATATATTTTACCCTTAAGTCTGTGACCCTTTTTGAGTTAGTTTTTGTATACGGTGTGAGACTTAGGTTGAGGTTCATTCTTTTGCCTGCAGATGTCTAGTTGCTCCAGCATCACTTGTTGAAAAGACTCTATTACCTCCACTGAATTGCTTTTGCACCTTTATGAAACACCACTTGGGCACATTGGCATGAATCTATTCCTGAGTTCTCTATTCCATTCCATTGATCTTTGTGTCTATCTTTCAGCCAATACCACACTGTCTTCATTACTGTGGGTAAAGAGGAACCCTTAATATCAGGTGGAGTGATTCCTCTCACTTTCTTCTTCTTCTTCTTCAATGTTGTTTTAGCTACTTTAGGGCCTGTGACTTTCCACATAAATTTGAGAATAAGCTTGTCTATGTCTACCAAAATCCTTGCTGGAGTTTTGGTAGGAATTGCATTAAACCTATAGATCAGTTAGGGGCGAATTGACATCTTGACTATGGTGAGTCTTCCAGTACGTGAACACAATATGTTCCTCCATCTATTTAGTTGTTCTTTGATTTCTTTCATCAATGTTTGGTTATTCTAAGCATACAACTCCTGTACATGTTTTGTTAGGTTTGTACCTATTTCATTTTCCTTAAAGTGATTGTAAATTACATGGGTTTTATTTTGATTTCCAGATGTTCGTTTTTAGCATAAGGAATGCAATTGATACTTATGTGTTTTTCTTTTATGCTATGATCTTGATGAATTCATTTATAAGTTCTGGGAGTTTTTCTGTCAATTCCTTGGGATTTTCTTTTCTTTTTTTTTCCTTGGGATTTTCTAATTATACAGCCATGTTGTCTGCAAATAGGGACAGTTTTATTTCTTCCTTTCCAATCTATATGCCATGTATTGCTTTTTCTTCCCTATTTCAGGGCTAGAACTTCTAGTACTATGTTGAATAAGAGTAGTGAAAGCTGCCATCATTGCTTTGTTTTGGATTTTAAGGGGAAAGCATTCAGCTTTTCACCATTATGAATGATGTTAGCAGTAGGTTTTTGTAGAAGCTCTTTATCAAGGTGAGGTGTTTTTGTTTTATTCTTAATTTGCTGAGAGTTTTTGTTTTTTAAATTATGAATGGTTGTAGAATTTTAACTACTTTTTTTCTGAACCAATTAACATGATCGTGTGATTTTTCTTCTTTAGCCTGGTGATATGGAGGTTGTATTGATTGGTTTTTAATTGATTGGTATTTGAATATTGAACCAACCTTGGCTAAATAAATCCCATTTGGTCATTGTTTATAATTTTTTATGCATTGCTATATTTGAGTTGCTAATATTTTTGGAGGACTTTTAATCAAAGTTCTTAAGTATTGGTCTGCAGTTTTCTGTCTTTTTTTTTTTTTTTTTGATACTGTGTCAGTTTGTGGTATCAAGGTAATACTTGCCTCAGAAAATGAGTTGGAAAGAGCTTCCTCTTCTATTTTCTGAAGGAATTTGTGTAAGATTAGTGTTAATTCTTTTAATGTTTGGTAGAATTCTCCAGTGAAACCGTCTGAGCCTGGATATTTTCCTTTGGGGGGAGTTTTAAATTACATATTCAATTTTCTTTAATGGTATAAGACCATTCAGGATGCCTGTTTCAACTTGGTTGACTTTTTGGTAGTTTGTGGGTTTCAAGGAGTTGTTTCTATTTCTTCTAAGTTGTGAAATTTATGAGCCTCAAGTTGTTTGTGATGTTCTCTTACTTTTCCTCTAATGGATACATACTCTGTAGTAATATCCACTACTTCATGCCTGATGTTGTTTGTGTCTTCTTTCTTTTTATCTTTGACAGTCTTTTATTGATTTTTTTTTGAAGAACCAATGCTCTGTTTCATTGATTTTCTCTACTGTTTTTCTTTTTTTCACTTTTATTGATTTCTGCTTGCACCTTTATCATTTCCTTCCTTCCTTCTTGCTTTGGGTTTATTCTGCTTTTCTTTTCATAGTTTCTTGAGGTAGGAACTTAGATTATTGACTTAGGATTTTTCTTCTTTTCTAATGTTAGCATTTAGTGCTATAAATTTCCCTTTTCACACTGCTATGGCTGACTCCCACATATTTTGACAGGTTGTATTTTCATTTTCATTCAGTTCTCTATATTTAAAAAATTTTGAGACTTCTTTGATCCATGGATTAAGTATGTTGTTTAATTTCCTAATGTTTGGAGATTTTTCGGTTATCTTTCTGTTATTGATTTCTAGTTTGATCCCATTGTGGTCAGAGTGCATTCTCTGAATGATTTCAATTCTTTTAAATAGTTCATAGTGTTTGAAAACTATATGAAATAACATTTTTCTGTATTTGAGGCATTTGGGGTGCAGAGTACTTCATGAAGCGGTACACAATTCTTTTGGTTGGGGGACAGGAATTTATCACTTCTTGAGTATCTACTGCTCACTCCCTCACTGAGTGCTTTACATACATAATTTCATCTAATCCTCTCAATAACCCTTTGTGGTCACTACTATTATTAATTCCATTTTAATTATGGGAAACCCCAGGCTGGTGAGTTTAAGTGACTTATCTGATTTCACTTGGCTAAGATTGGATTTGAATTTGAGTCCTTCCATCTCCAAAGCTCTTTCTACGAGAGAGTTACAGATGAAAACACTGCTAAGGACATGAGAAGTGGAGCATAGTAGGGGACCGCGTCCTAGAAAAGCAACAAGGCAACAAGTTATCCAATACCTCTCTTGTCACTGCTCCTCTATGATGGTGTTTATGTACCTACATCTATTTGATATTTAATTTTAAAAATCTTAAATCAGGTGATATGGACTTTCTCAGCCACACAATGTCAAATAATTGGTTTGACTAAAATTTCATTTCTTGACCTAAGTTTATGGAATAATGTAGAGTTTAATGGCTAAGTCACTTAAGATAGGTCTACACCCCTGATATAGCTGTATAACAGTGATGAAAATACTTACCCCAAAGATTTGTCGTGGCACAAATATAAGGGATCTGAAAGTGTCTTCACCATCAAGCACTATATAAATATATGGAATAATTATCATGATAAAGGAGGTGATACTAGTGTTTTTCTAGGAACCAAGGCCCCTGTCCATCATGTAGAACAAATGTTTTCTGCCCTGAGGCCACGGACCTCATGGGTAGGCTTCAGGGTTCTCTGAAATTGTATATAAACAATATGGGAAGGTATATCTGGGAGAGGGAGACTTATATCTTCTCCTTCCAAAAGATATTTGGAACTGACTAGCTGAATGAATGAATAAGTGAAACGGGAATATCTGACCTTATGCTATAGGAAATAACACAGTCACTGGCTTCTGCATACTGAGGTGGCTTTGTCAGGTGTAGCCAACTTGGAGAGTGTTTCTTTTTTTATTCCCAGACTTGAATGGCCTATATGCTACTTCCTACCTGCATTGAACATAGCAAGAAGCATGTTCACGAGAGAGAGAGTGTGTATACCTGGATAGGAAGCTTAAGGCATTTCACAGATGGAACAGTCTTCTTTAAGATTCCATTTTGAACACATCTGTAACACTAGCCAATTAGGAACTAGGATAGCTAGCTTTGTAGAACTAAGATGATTCTAACATTCTAAGATGGAACAGCTGAGGACACAGAGACTGTGAAATCTCTGCAATTAGCGAAAAAGTCGCCAAACAATGAACTGGTCTTAATACTGTAAAATTGGTCTGGACTAAGCAACACATTTTAAGGGGTACAGAAGAAGCTCAGTGAGTGACTCAGAACCCAGGTGATGGAAGAAGATTTAGACAGAACTGGGAAAGATGCAATTTCTCTAGCTACATTTGGCTAAGGGATTGCATAGCTCCAAAGACAGGCGGTATTGGAGATGACGTTAGGGCTGACCAGTTGGTGTTCGTAAGGCTTGAGTGAGCCTAGCGCCACTGCTAGACCTCGAGGGCCTGTGTTGGGGTTGGGAACCAGGACGCAGTCTGTACCAGGCTAGCTGTCTATGTGGAATGTCTTGGAGCACATAAAATGCAAGAGAAAAGAGTCGTGGTCCCAGAGGAAAACTGATATAAGTATCTTTGTAGTATCAACCATTGAGTCCGAGCAACTGTAAATTTGCCAAATAAAATACAGGGTGCCAGTACTGCATGGGAAATACATTAAATATTATTTGTCATTTATCTGATATTCAGATTTAACTGAGCATCCTACATTTTTGTTTGCTGGATCCAACAACCCTAGATGAGTGAGAAGTCATTTTCAGGAGATAAAGGAGCTGACTTGTGCTTCTCAGACTTTAACGTGCATACAAATCACCTGAGAAGTCAGCAGGTCTAGGAAGGGCCCAAGCACTCGTGTTTCTAAAATGTTCCCATAAAAGAAATAAAGGAAAGAGCATTCCAGGCATAGTGATCAAAAAAATAAAATAAAATAAAATAAAATAAATAAAATAAAATAAAATAAAATAAAATAAAATAAAATAAAATAAAAATAAAATGTTCCCAGGTGATGCTAATGCCGCCAGCCACAGACCATACATTAAAGAGCAAGGGGTTATGTAGTCATTTACGTTAATGCTTCAGGCACCTTTCTGGTTCCATAGTGAAAGTTCCATCATTATCAGCTAACTCTTGTGTCATTACCCCAAGCCCCAAGTAAAAGAAAGTTTTCAACTATGTTGCAGAGAGGTGTCTAGAGGTGTCTAGAGAAGGTGAAGTATTTGGGGTCCAAACTGGGTGGACCAAGCAAGCAGCAACTCTAACCGAGTGGAGCAATGATAGGCTCTGACCAAGTAGTTCCCAAATTGTCTGCACACTGTCATCACCTTTTAAAAAATTCCAGAGCCTAAGCCACCCCCCGCCCCAGACTAATAAAACCTCAGTCTTGGTGGAGTGGGTGGGTGGGAAATGAGTGTTGGTATTTTTGAAGCATAAACTCTCAAGCAGTTTGGAGAATAGCTACATCCAAGGCCCTGTCTTGGATGTTCTGATCAGAGATTTCTGGAAGCTCCAAGGCCTGACTTCGAATTGTCCAATTTCTGGCCCTCTTAGACTACTTGTTACTTTAGATTGTCCTTATCACCAAACCTTCTACTGACATTGAGCACAAATATTTGCAACTGTGACAAACTATCTGCCGATACTACTGGATGTGAAAGCAAGTGAAAAAATAATTCAACACTATGTAAACACAAGATAATTATTATATTCTCCCCTCTTGCTAAAACAGACAAAAACAAAAATATATATTTAAAAAAACACCTTTGTTTTCTTCAGCACTGGCCTTCAAATTTGGCTTCACATTGGGATTAACTGGGGAGCTGGAAAAATACTGATGCCTTGGTCCCACTCTCAGAGATTTTAATTTAATTGATATAAGGGGTGAATGGGCTTTGCGTTTTTTAAAAGATCCCTAGGTGATTCTAATGTTCAGAATGTTTGAGAACAACTGGGTAAAGCAATGAGCTTGGTCTTGTGTTCTCAGACCAGCAGTATCAACGTAACCTGGGAACTTGCTGGAAATGCAAAATCTCCAGCCCCACCTCAGGCCTAGCGTCAGGAATCTCTGGACATGGGCCCAACAATCTGCTGTCTAACAAGTCTGAAACTTAATTTTCTTTAAATTCATTCTCTAATTGTGAGCTAAATTTATGTCCTTTGTAATGCTCAAAACAGTGACACTGGCTTTGCAAGTCACCATCAGGCTGAGGGGCGTTTGGGCTGCGTACTTTTCCTTCCTGATGATGGTGGAAGTGCCCATCAGCTTCTAGCAGTGATGAGCCTTGGAAGGGAACTGCTTATGGTCCCTCTACAGTAGTGTGATGAACAGTGTTTGCTGTAACTGTGAATATGCTGTATGCTACGTTAGCTGTTTGAACGAAGTCTGTTGAACCCCGAACTCTAGGATGGTAGCAACAGACCCCACATGGATGACTTTCCCATTTGAGTGGGGATGTGGCTCTGACTCTTGGCACATGGTCCTCGGGACTGTAATCTCGAAATCCTTTTCTCCTGTCCTAGAGGCACACTTTTGGGAACTCTTTTTATCATCAGTGGGAGGGGGTGGGTTGAAAGTCGCATCTGTACGTGTTTTCTGTGCTAATCTGAGAGCTGGACTCAACC
Organism: Hippopotamus amphibius kiboko; assembly: GCF_030028045.1. NCBI lineage: Eukaryota > Metazoa > Chordata > Mammalia > Artiodactyla > Hippopotamidae > Hippopotamus > Hippopotamus amphibius. Next base: position 13,866,186 of record NC_080203.1, on the reverse strand, counting down.
CCAGGACTTGGGTCACTTACACACAGAGATCTCATTGTGAGGGGGGAGGAAAATGGCAGCTCCTCAGCTGCACTTTGAAATTCTGCATTAAAAAAAAACGCTAAGTATTCATAAGCCTCTTATTTAATGAATGAATCCCTTTGTGTTTACATCCTTCACAACTCAGGGAACAAATAGGGTTTAGTTGCTAGAAAGTGAAAACTTCAAGCTCCTCAGAATGGGGAAAATAGTAGGCAATTTAGATGAGCAGTGGAAATGGCTCCATCCCAATTTCTTGGTACCTGCTCCTAAGGATATGCCAACCAATGCTTTATTTTTCAGTGTCTCCGCCTCCCGTTTAGGGCATTATCCGAAAAAGTGTAACAAGATGCTTATCAGCATAAATCTGTTTTCAGCTGGTTATATGCTCACCTGAAATCAGGCGACAAGGCAACAGAACAACTAGTGACGTTTGGTAATTGCCAGTTGCCCGTGAACGTTCTACCACGGGCCTTCACGTTGCTTCTTCCTCTTTTATCTAAAATAGATGTTTACTTCTCCAGAATGAGTAAACCATTGAGGAAGCATGTAAAGATCAAACTCTATCAGAATAGACTCAGAAGAAAATTTTCAGTTGACATGATTTCAAAATGGAAAGGGAATACATTCATTCTTGGGTTCTCCCACTCATAAGGGTAGTTTCAAGAAGCTCTTCAATATTAATTAGTAGGCTGTGAATTCAGTTGTATGCAATTATGATGAGCCAGTTTGGGGAGGATGAAAGAACTAACTTATCGTATTTTTGAATTACTCATCTAGAAGCCTGAATATTTTTGTATTTCCATATTTCTCGAGTAGCACTTAATTTAATCTTAGCCCCATTTCTTTCAATAAACCATTGTTGCATCTCATAAGCAGCACAGCTTCTTCCTCTAACTCATCTCCCCGTGAAATTGGTTTAATGAAGCAGAAAGGTATGAAGCATTAGCAACAGTGGAATCCATGTGGTAGCACTTCATTTTTCAGAGGCACTCACATTTCCACCCTAATTTATAAAATCAGCACACAAATGATTTTTATCACGGCCATTACATCAGTATAAATTACTGCCTTTTCTATAACACGGCAGTTAGTCAAACTGTTGAAATGATATCTATTAGTCAAGGGACGGGGCGGGGGCAGGGAGAGGTAGGAAAGAGTTAGTGAAAATGAGGGCTGATGGTTGTCTTACAGAAACACTAATATTAATTTACCATAATGAACACCGATGGGGTATTTTGCAAACGTACAGATGAAAATTAAATGCACAAAGTGAAGCAAATGGGTCAATTTGTTCAGGACAAAGAAAAGGACCTTCAATAAACAAAACGGTGCTATATAGAGACCGACAACGATGCAATTAGTCAGGCACTCCTCGTGGCCAGTGGGCAGGCCGCAGCCGCCCTGGGCAGTGGCCATTGTTGTTCTCTCCTGCGTGGGTGTCTTCATTTATCTCATTGTAGGAACTGTCATCCTGGTTTTGTGCCCTGTAGCCTCACCATGTCAAATCCATCCTGCCAGAGCCTCCTTAGAGAGTACTGCCTACTGGCATCTCCTCCTTTCACCACTGCCACCTAGGTCGCTTGCCAGAACCTAGTGGCCCCCCTTTCAAGTTAGGCAAACCTTAGTCATCTGACCTCGCTAATATGAGCCTTGCGATCATTTGGGTGGGACTGGGTTCACGATTCCCTTTGCTCTCACTGTGAGCAACGGTTTACCAAGCAAACAATGTACTAGTTTGACAGTTTCTTTTAGAGAGACGATATGGATGGATGGGTATAGGATGAGTTTAACCTTAAAAGAATAAATTGTTCACATACTCCAGAAGCGACATTTAACCACAAACAATTTGTGTATAAATTGAAAGTCATTCTTGTCCATTGAATGGCATGGTCACTTTGGGTAGACTTCTGTGCTGTGAGTTCTATGCAATGGTAATTAAACAATATTGAAAATGCATCCCTTTTGCATGCTGGCTTCACTGCCATCTACCAGTCTACCTTAGTGAGAATATGTAAAATCTTAATGGGCAGTTCTGAGTTCTATATTTATTCAATAATTCATTCCATTGCTGAATATTTATCGGGCATGTGCTATGTGCCAGGGACCAGGCTAGGTGCTTGGGATCCAATGGCAAATGACTTTCTAGTGGAGAAAGCAATCATTGAACAAGTCATTTCAAGCAAGATTTATAGGGTTCCTGAGGTCGGCTGTAATTCCACATTGGTTTTTCTCAATTACCTCTCATTACCCTCAGCCAGAGTATATTCAGGGAATACAAATTCATTGATCATAGGAAGTCACCATGTCTGTTTAGTCACCATGTCTAAAAACCAGATGCGTATTGGTTTTTACCAAATTTGGTATACTATTGAGTGATATGAAAGTACAACTTAACTTTGGTTTTTCAGGTTTCAACCCTGTAATCCAACAGAGCCTAGTATTTTCAAATGGACAGCTCTTCAGCAGTTCCCAACTTCAATGAAATTTGGCACCCTAGTCAACATTATAAATATTTGCTTGTATTGAATGAGGTTAGTGGTTCATAAGCCCACTAATCTTAATATTACACAGGCCAAAATTAGTGATATCTGCTATCAAATGTCCTAAAAGAGAATCTAAAATCTTTTTGCTTTGGTTTCCTTTTTGTTTTTTGGTAAACACTATCTTTTTTTACTGAAGTATAGTTAATTTACAATGTTGTGTTAGTTTCAACTGGACAGCAAAGAGATTCAGTTATATATGTGTGTGTGTGTGTGTATGTGTGTACATGTATATATAAATAAAATCTTTTTCAGATTTTTTTCCATTATAGGTTATTACAAGGTATTGAGCATAGTTCCCTGTGCTCTACAGTAGGTCCTTGTTGTTTACCTATTTTATATATAGTAGTGCATATCTGCTAATCCCAAACTCCTAATTTATCATTCCCCCCACCACCCCACTATCACCTTTGGTAACCATGATTTTTTTTTCTAAGTCTATAAGTCTATTTCTGTTTTGTAGATAAGTTCATTTGTATCATTTTTTATATTCCACATTTAAGTGATATTTGTGATATCATATGATATCTGTCTTTCTCTGTCTGCCTTACTTCCCTTAATATGGTCATCGCTGGGTCCATCCATGTTGCTGCAAATGGCATTATTTCCTTCTTTTTTATGGCTGAGCAATATTCCATTTTGTGTGTGTGTGTGTGTGTGTGTGTGTGTATGTGTGTGTATCATCTTCTTTATCCATTCATCTGTCGATTGACATTTAGGTTGCTTCCATGTCTTGGCTATTGTAAATAGTGCTGCTATGCACTGTTAGAGTGCATGTATCTTTTCAAATTATGGTTTTCTCTGGATATATGCCCAGGAATGGGATTGCTGGATCACGTGGCAACTCTATTTTTAGTTTTCTAAGGGACCTCCATACTGTTCTCCATAGCAGCTGTACCAATTTACATTCCCACCAACAGTGTAAGAGGGTTCCCTTTTCTCCACACCCTCTCTAGCATTTGTTACTTGTAGACATTTTAATGATGGCCATTCTGATTGGTGTGAGGTGATACCTCATTGTAGTTTTGATTTGCATTTCTCTAATAATTAGCACTATTAAGCATCTTTTCACGTGCCTGTTGGCCATTTGTATGTCTTCTTTGGAGAAATGTCTATGTCTTCTGCCCATTTTTTGATTAGGTTAATTGTTTTTTTTTTATATTAAGCTGTATGAACTATTCGTATATTTTGGAAGTTAATCCCTTGTCAGTCCCATCATTTGTGAATATTTTCTGCCAGTCTGTACATTGTTTTTTTTGCTTTCTTTATGCTTTCCTTTGCAAAAGCTTTTAAGTTTAATTAGGTCCCATTTGCTTGCTCTTGTTTTTATTTCTAGGAGACACATTCAAAACAATATTGCTGCAATTTATGTCAAAGAGTGTTCTGCCTATGTTTTCCTTTAGGAGTTTTATAGTATTCAGTCTTACATTTATGTCTTTAATCCATTTTGAGTTTATTTTTGTATATGGTGTTAGAGAATGTTCTAATTTCATTCCTCTACAGGTAGCTGTCCAGTTTTCTCATCGCCACTTATTGAAGAGACTGTCTTTTCTCCATTGTATGTATATTCTTGCCTCTTTTGTCACAGATTAATTGACCGTGTGTGGGTTTATTTCTCAACTCTCTATCCAGTTCCATTGATCTATATTTCTGTTTTTGTGCCAGTACCATACTGTTTTGATTACTGAGCTTTGTAGTGTAGTCTGAAGTCAGGGAGCATCATTCACTCAGCTTCATTCTTCTTTCTCAAGGTTGTTTTGGCTGTTCTGGGTCTTTTGTGTTTCCATACAAAAATTTTAAAAAATTTTTTGTTCTAGTTCTTTGAAAAATGCTGTTGGTAATTTGGTAGGGATTGCATTAAAACTATAGATTGCCGTGGATAATACAGTCATTTTAACAATATTGATTCTTCCAATCCAAGAACACAGTATATCTTACCATCTGTTTGTGTCACCTCCATTTCTTTCATCAATGTCTTATAATTTTTCTAGTACAGATCTTGTCACTCCTTCATTGGATTTATTCCTAGGTATTTTATTCTTTTTGATGTGATTGTAAATGGGATTGTTTTGTTAATTTCTCTTTCTGATAGTTTGTTGTTAGTGTATAGAAATGCAGCAGATTTCTGTATCCAGCAACTTTACCAAATTCATCGATGAGCTCTAGTGGTTTTCTGGTAGCATCTTTAGGATTTTCTATGTGTTGCATGATGTCATCTGCAAACTGTGACAGTTTTACTACTTTTCCAATTTAGATTCCTTTTATTTCTTTTTCTTCTCTGATTGTTTTAGCTAGGATTTCCAAAACTATGTTGAATGAAAGTGGAAGAGTAGCCATCCTTGTCTTGTTCCTTATCTTAGAGGAAATGCTTTCACGTTTTCACCTGTGAGTATGATGTTAGCTGTGGGTTTGTCATATATGGCTTTTATCATGTTGAGGTATGTTCCTTCTATGCCCACTTTCTGAAGAGTTATTTTTATCATAAATGGATGTTGAATTTTATTAAAAGCTTTTTCTGACTCTATTGAGATGATCATTTGGTTTTTATTCTTCAGTTTGTTAATGTGGTGTATCACATTGATTGATTTGTGGATATTGTAAAATTCTTGCATCCCTGGGGTAAATCCCCCTTGATCACGGTATATGATCCTCTTAATGTATTGTTGGATTCGATATGCTAGTATTTTGTTGAGGATCTTTGCATCCATGTTCTTCAATGATATTGGCCTATAATTTTCTTTTTGTGTGTGATATCTTTGGTTCTGGTATCAGGGTGATGGTGGCCTCACAGAATGAGTTCAAAGGTGTCCCTTCCTCTGCAATTTTTTGCAATAGTCTGAGAAGTATAGGTGTTAACTCTTCTCTAAATGTTTGGTAGAATTCACCTGTGAAGTCATCTGGTCCTGAACTTCTGCTTGTTGAGAGTTTTTAAATTACTGATTCAATTTCAGTACTGGTAATTGGTCTGTTCATATTTTCTATTTCTTCCCAATTCAGTCTTGGGAGATTGTACCTAAGAATTTGTCCATTTCTTCTAGGTTGTCCATTTTATTGGCATATAATTCCTCATAGTAGTCTCTTATGATCCTTTGTATTTCTGCAGTGTCAGTTGTAACTTCTTTTTCATTTCCAATTTTACTGATTTGGGCCCTCTCCCTTTTTTTCTTTATGACTTTGGCTAAAAGTTTATCAACTTTGTTTATCTTTTCAAAGAATCAGGCTTTAGTTTCTTTGATTTTTTCTATCATTTTTTTCAGCCTCTATTTCATTTCCTCATTTTCTCTATATGATTTAAAAGACAAATAGTTAAATGATAATTATATATTTTGGTTTATGGACATACATTAATATAGATGTAATTTGTGACAATAACAACATAAAGGGTGGAAGGAGCTGTAAAGAGGCAGAACTTTGCATACTGTTGAAAGGAAGTTGATCTTAATTTAAACTCAATTGTTATAAAGTTAAGATATTAACTTTTTGTAATCCTCAGGGTAGCTACTAAGAGAAAAAACTAAAAAAAATACAAAAAAATAACTGAGAGGGAATCAAGATGGTACACTAGAAAAAAATTATTCACAACAGAAATCAGTAATGGAGAAATTAAAGGAGTAAAAACAAGGTATAAGACATATGGAAAGCAATTCATAAAATGGCAAAAGTTAACTCCTTCCCTATCAGTAATTATTTTAGATAAAATGGTTTTTAAACTCTCCAATTAAAAGGCAGACATTGGCCGAATGGATAAATATATATATGGTCCAACTATCCATCTACAGAAGACTAAACTTAGATTCAAATACACCAATAGGTTGAAAGTAAAAGGAAGGGAAAAGATATTTTATGCAAATAGTAGCTAAAAGAGCCGATGTGGCTATACTAATATCAGAAAAAATAGACTTTAAGATAAAAAAATTGTTACACAAGGTAAAGGATGACATTATATATTGATCAAAGGAATAATCTGTCAAGAAGATATAACAATTATAAACATATATGAATTTAATAACAGAGCCCCAAAATACATGAAGGAAAAACTGACGGAATTGAAAGGAACAGTGGATATTTGTACAATAATAGTTGGAAACTTAAATATCCTGCTGCAAGTAATGGATAGAACAAGTAGACAGAAGATGAATAAAGAAATAGGGGACTTGAACAACACTATAAAACTAATTAGACTTAACAGACATATAGAACATATCACCTAACAACAAGAGAATGCAAATTCTTCTCAAGTGCACACAGAACATTCTCTTGGACAGACCATATGTTAAGCCACAAAACAAGTTTCAATAAATTTAAAAAATCTAAATCATATAAATAATCTAATCATAATGAAATGAAACTAGAAACAAATAATAGGAGGAAAACACAATTTTTTAATGTGTAAATTAAACAGCACACAAACAACCATCAAGTTAAAGAAGAAAATACAAGTGAAATTAGAAAATGCTTGACATGAGTGAGAACAAAAACATAACATACTGACATGTATGGGATGTAAGAAAATAATGCTCAGAGGAAAATTTATAGCTATAAATGTTTATATTATAAAAGAAGAAAGATCCCAAATTAGTAAACTAACTTTGCACCTTAAGGAACTAGAAAAAGAAGAGCAAGCTAAATCAAAAGCTACTAGAAGGAAGGAAATAGTAAAGATTAGAGTGGAGATAATTAAAACAGAAAAAAGAAAAACAACAGAGAGAACCAGTGAAACAGAATTTGGTTTTTTGAAAAGATCAACAAAACTGACAAACCTTTAGCTAGACTAACCAGGAAAAATATGAAAAGACTCAAATTACTAAAATCATAAATGAAAGTGGCATTATTACTATAGACCTTACAGAAACAGAAAGGATTATAAGAGAATACTATGAACAATTATATATGCCAACAAATTAGATAACCTATATGTAATGGACAAATTACTACCTGCACACAAACTACCAAAACTGACTTCAGAATAAATACAAAATGTGAAAGACTTATAACAAGTAAAGAGATTGAATCAGTAAACAACATCCCAACAAAGAAAGGCCCAGGACCAAATGGCTTTCGGTGAATTCTACCAAATATTGAAAGAAAAATTAATATCAGTGCTTCTCAAACTCTTTTAAAAAATAGGTGAGGGGCTAAAACTTACTAACATTCTATGAGGCCAGCAGTACCCTGATACCAAAGCCATGCAAATACACCACAAGAAAAGAAAACTATGTACCAATATCCCTTATGAATATAGATGCAAAAATCCTCAACATAATACCAGCAAACTGAATCCAGCAGCATTTTAAAAGATTATACACTATAACCAGGTGGATTTATCTTAAGAATGCAAGGATGCTTCAGCGTATGAAAAATCATTCAATATAATACAACATATTAATAGATAAAGGAAAAAAATCATGTCTCAATTAATGAGAAAAGTCGTTTGGCAAAACCCATCATCCTTTCATGATAAAAACACTTACAAACAAGAAATAGAAGTTCCTCAACATGATAATGGCCCTATATGAAAAACTGATAGCTCATATAATGTTCAATGGTGAAAGACTAAAAAGTTTCCCCCTAAGTTAAGGAACAAGAGAAGGATGCCCACTATCACCTCTTCTGTTCAACATTGTACTGGAAGCTTTAGCTCTGGAAATTAGGCAGGAAAAGAAAAAACAGATGATCTCCAAATTGGAAAGTGAGCAATGAAACTAAATTTTCAGATGATATGATGTTACATATAAAAAAAATCCTAAAGAATCCACAAAAAATTAAGGCTAATAAATGAATTCAACAAAGTTATAGTATACAAAATCAATATCCCCAAATATGTTGAATTTCTATACATTGGCAATTAGCAATCTTAAAAATGAAATATGAAGACAATTAGAATAAAATAATTTGGAATTTAACCAAAGAAGTGTAAAGCTTATCTCTAAAAATGACAAAAAATTTTGAAATAAATTATGAAGACCTAAATAAATGGAAAGATGCCCATGTTCATGGATTGGTAGACTTAATATTGTTCAAATGGCAATATTATCCAACGTGATCTGCAGATTCAATGCAATCCCTCTCAAAATCCCAATGACCCCCCTTTTTTTACAGTAATGGAAAAGTAGATTCTGAAAGTCATGTGGAATTGCAAGGGACCCCAAATATTCAAAACAATCCTGAAAAACAAAAATAACATTGATGACTCAAACTTTCCAGTTTGAATACTTAATACAAAGCTACAGTAATCAAAACAGTGTGGTACTGGCAAAGGGATAGACACACAGATCAGTGGAATAGAATTGAGTTCAGAAATAAATTCATACATCTGTTGTCAACTGATTTTCAACAAGGGTGCTAAGACCATTCAATTAGGAAAGAATGGTCTTTTCAACAAATGGTGCCTGAACAACAGAATAGCCACATGCAAAAGATTGAAGTTGGGCTCCTAATTCACAGTATATGCAAAAATTAAGTCAAAATACATCAAAGACCTAAATATAAGAACTAATAATATAAAACTCCTAGAAGAAAACATAGAGGTAAATATTTATGACATTGGATTTGGCAATGAATTCTTAGATATGACATCAAAAACACAAGCAACAAAGGAAAAAAATAGATAAATGGAATTCATCAAAATTAAAAATATTTTGTGCTTCAGAGGGCACTATCAAGATACTGAAAAGACAACCTACAGAATAGGAGAAAATGTTTGCAAATCATATATCTATTAAGGGGCTAGTATCCCTAATATATAGAGGACTCTTACAACTCAACCACAAAAAGACAAACAACCTGATTAAAGAGTAGTCAAGGACTTAAATAGACATTTATTCATAAATAAATGGCCAACAAGCTGGTGGTGGGAATGTAAAATGGTGCTTTGGAAAACATTTTGGCCAGTTCTCCAAAATGTTACACATAGAATTACCATATGAACCAGTAATTCCAGTACATACCCAAAAGAACTGAAAACAGATATTTAAACAAATACATGCATATGAATGTTCATATTAGCACTATTCACATTAGCCTCAAGATGGAAAAAAGACAAATATCTATCAACCGATGAATGAACAGCCAAAATGTGGTATATCCATCAATGGAATATTATTCTGCTATAGAAAGCAATGATATATTGATACATCTTACAGTGTGGAAGGACCTCAAAAATATTATGCTAAGCGAAAGAAAACAAACAAAAGGTCATTATATTATATGATTCGATTTATATGAAATATCTGGAATCAGCAAATCTAAAGAAACAAAAATTGGATTCATTGTTTCTGGGGGGTAGATTGAGGGAGATTGAGAGGTGACTGCTTAATGGGTATGGAATATTCTTTTGGGGAGATGAAAATGTTTTGGAATGAGAGGCGATGGTTGCACAACATTGGGAATGTACTAAATACCTTTGAATTTTACACTTAAAATGCTTAATTTTATGTGACACAATTTTTACATCAATTTAAAAAGTGATCACTCTAAGTGCCATGAGGAGAATGAATTTGAAAATAGCGTGAATGGAGATGAGACCATTAGAGGGCTATCACAGTGGTCCAGATGAGAGATGAAGGTGGCCTGAATTAAGGTGCTGGCAGCAAGGATGGAAAAAGGCAAATTAATTCATGTTACATAGGAACCAGTGTGTATAGGACTTGATAACCGACAAGACGAAGAGTATATGACTGACATTGAGGACGTCTGCAAAGTTTTGAGGATGGGTGCCTAGGGAAACTGCAACACCATTGGGATTAAAACCTATTTTACAGATGCAAAACTGGATAAGCCAGTGGCTTCCCTACTGTCACACAGTGAGCCAGCAAGGGAAATATGCCAGTGCTACTCTCCTGCTCTCCTGACTTCTGGTTCAGGAGGCTTTGCATGTGATACAGCCAATATGAGTAGCGACTTAAAAAAAAAACACTTGAATATTTTCAAATAACTGCATAATTGATTTCTTATTTGCCTTTATTTTATTTTTTTTAATTGAAATATAGTTGATTTACAATGTTGTGCCAATCTCTGCTGTATAGTAAAGTGACTCAGTTATACATATATATACATTCTCTTTTTATATTCTTTTCCATTATGGCTTATCCCAGGAGATTGGATATAGTTCCCTGTGCTATATGTTAGGACCTTGTTGTTTTATCCATTCTAAATGTAATAGTTTGCATCTACCAACCCCAAACTCCCAGTCCATCCTTCTCCCTCCCCCTCTTCCCCTTGGCAACCACAAGTCTGATCTCTATGTCTGTGAGCCTGTTTGTGTTTTGTAGATAGGTTCATTTGTGCCATATTTTAGATTCCACATATAAGTGATATCATATGGTATTTGTCTTCCTCTTTCTGACTTACTTCACTTAGTATGATGATCTCTAGTTGTATTATTTGCCTTCATTTTAATTACTGTGTCTGGAATGATAAAGTTTTAGCCATGACCAAATTCTGATGTAACTTCATCTCTCCTCTCTGAGCCCCCAGTGTCTGCCACCTCCCTTTATAATGCTTTCTATCCACTACTGACAACCTTCAAAGGCCCTTCTCTTATTGGCCTTCCTCCTTCCACCAACACAACCCAGGAACATACCATAGCCCCTCCTTCTCTCTCTGAAGCAATGTAGTTGTAAGGGACTGAATTTCTGCAGCCTGAAGCCTTCTGGTGTTGAGATGGAGATGAGCTACTCAGTGTACCCCAAATATAAGGATAAGTAGAAGCGGCTTTGGGCTTGGGGTTGGGGGCTGGGCAGGAGGAAAGAGACAAAGCAGTGACCCTATCACAGGGGGGACCTCAGTCCCAGGTGGCAGGAGGCAGTGGGGGTGCAGGCACAGCGAAACCTCAGCTGCTGGAGAGGAAGAGCCAGGACCTTTTGTCTTATAATGTATGGAAGAGTGTGTGCATGTATGTGATGATGGTGATTAAATGGTACATGGTATCAGCGAAAATTGTTAGCACGGATGCTGATTAGGGATGCTGAAGAACTAATAGTATGGAAGGAAACTGGAAAAATTGGTCTGAGTGTGGAAAAGTAACACTAATTACAATCATTTATGCGAACTGCTTACCATTTATGACTAATTACCACCCAACACAATAACCATTAGGTATATCATTAAATATGTGTCAGATTAACTTTGTTGTCAGTTTTATTTGTGATTAGAACAGTAAACTCTGCATGTATGCTTGTGCTTAATAGTTTGTTGCTCATGCAAGCACGGCTGTCAGTTCACAATTTGAAAAAACATTATGTTAAGGGCTGGAGCGTGGCAGGCTTTGAATTCCAGGCTAAGTAGTTTGTAGTTAATTTAGGAGGCAATGGGGAGCCCTTACAGAATAATCAACAGGGAAGATACATGATCAGTGCTGTACTTTAGGAATAACAGGCTGGCAGGGCTGGAATATTCCTTAGAGATTACTCACCCAATGGTCGCCAGCCAGGGGGCACTGGCAACTACATTGGAAGTTCTGGAGCAATTATCAAGATTACAGGGAACTATACTCAATATTTTCTAATAACCTATAAGGGAAAAGAATCTGAAAAAAGAATGTGTGTGTGTATATATATATATACATATATATATATATAACTGAATTACTTTGTTGTACACCTGAAACTGACACAACAGTGTAAGTCAATTGTACTGCAATAAAAAGTAAAATAAAAGATTTCCGAAAGCTTAAAGGGAACTGTGTTCTTCTCCATAATGAAGCTGTGTAGATCAACTACAATGTCAATATTATTTGTTGTAGGCTGGAATCAATCAAACTGGGACACTGATCAGAAGCACTGATTGGCAGTTATGAAAGTCTGATGAATTTTTTAAAATGGGAAAACAAGTTAACTGTTTCTTAACAAATGAACATTTTAACATTAGAAAAAATTTTCTAATCATGGGCTCCACAGGTTAAAAACAAAACAAAAGAAGTCTTGGGTGGTGAAAGAGTTAGGAGCCTCTATTATAATCCAACCAATCCTTTCGTTTACAGATGGGGAAACAGAGGCTAGAGATGGATGGAACTTGCCTTAGAGGAAGATGGATAAATGCATTGGATAGTACACGTGGAAGGTGGGTAAGACTAGAGACCACAAAACCAGTTCAGTAGCTAATCAAGGTGCCTAAATTAGGGTGCTGGAAATTGATCTACAAAGGAGAATGGCAGATTGGAGAGAATGAAAAGGCAGTGCCAGACAGGACCACTGGTTGGATGTGGTCAGAGAGGAAGAGAAAAGTTGAGGGTGAGTCTGAAATCCCCAGTGCTCCTGATTGGGGCAATGATGGCATCATTAGCAGAAATATAAAAATCTGGAGGAAGAATTGGGTTTGGAATAGAGGGGAATCATAAGCTTGGTTTTAGACATTTTGACCATAACCTGTAGTGTTGCATATTCAAAAAGAGAATGGCAATACAATTTAGAAACACTTGGCCTTACATCCTGACTTCTGTACACTGTGTGGATTTTGGTAAGGAATTTTTCCTTTGACTCTCAATTTCTGCATCTGTAGATCTGGGGTGATGATATCTGCCTTATTAATGAGAAGATTAAATGGGAGAATGTATGTAAAGTACCTCGCATAATGTCTAGCAAGTGGCAAGTACTCATTACTTTTCCCTGGAGGAAGTATGGAGGTAAGAAATGTTTAAGAAGAGGCAGTTAAGAAATAAGGGAGAATTCAGGAGAGATGTCCGATCCCAAGTTATATTTTTAGGGTCTAACTGATAGTGCTTTCCCAGGGTTTCTGGGAGGATGAAGTTACTGGAACAGAATACAGGAGAAGCCACACTCACTGAGAATTTGGGAAGGAATCTAGCAAAATAACTTGAATAGAGAACACACTGTCAATGAAGCCAAGGGAGGCTAAATAATTTGAAAGTGGAAAGTGTGGTCCATGGGGTCAAATGCAGTAAAAAGGTCTAGAAAATGAAGACAGAGATGAGGTCATTTTGGAGGTCACTTTTAGAGACATCAGAGAATTAGGAATGAATTAAATAAGAGGGTGGAGCAGCAGAGACAGTAAAGAAAAGGTAGCTCTTTCAACACAGGCTGTGAAACAAGAGGGACAGAGGTGACAGTAACTCAAAAGAGTAGTGACTATAAGGGAAGATTATTTCAGGCTACTTAAAACCTGAACATGTTGTATGCTCAGGGAATAATTCCATTGGAGAGGAATAGACGGGTATGGAGAAGAGAGAGGTCATATTTGTAAAGGAGCTTCTATTAAGCTATGCATAGGCAGCCCCAGGCTATGGTCACTCTAAAGATGTCCGTGGGGACGACCTAAAGCTTGAGCTGGGAGAAGTCACTTGAGGTCAAACTAGAAGGAAGCAATCCCATTGGAGCTGTTCACCTATACTTGTGAACAAACCACCCCAAGTAAGGAGCTAATCTTCTCAGTGTGCGTGATACATGACATAATTTAGAGACTCTGAACTCTGAGTATGGTTCCTCAAGGCAGGGGGCTCAAAATTCTGTCCCTTAAGACTCTTTGATGCAATTATTAGGCATTAATGACTTACAGTCATTAAAATTAAAACTTCTATTCTCTTTAAAGTATGGAATAAGACCTAGAGGTTCACTATTCCTATTTGACATTATTCTGAACATACTGGCTAATGTAATTAGACAAGAGAAAAATAAGAGATTAAAAAAAAATTGGAAGAGAGACTTCTGGAATGTCAGTGTGAAGAGCTTGGCAGACATTGTCCCCAGCAAAACAACCATTTAATGGGGGAAGATTGTGGTTTGTTTTTTTAAAAAAACAAACAAACACATACACAAACACCTAAAGTCTCTGGAAATTGTCTCAAGACATAAAGAACACGGAGAAACATTATTCAAGAAAACCTACTGTATCTTGGTAAGAACAATGAGAGTCTGTGGCATTTAAGCCAAACATGCTCCCATCCCCTACCCTACCCCAGGTCAGTGATGGGAGTTCTATGCCAGTTGTGGCTAAGAAGAGGGCTCCCTCTGCTCCAGTTCCTAGTCTAGGGCTACTATTTCACAATTGAATAGACAGGCTGGTAGCATCCCTCATTCCCCTGATCCCATGTTGCAGAACCACTATTCAGGGAGGTGCAACCAGAGGTCTGGTGCTCCCTTCCTCTACTCAGCTCCCATTTGTAGGGCAAGGGCTCTGTCCCAATCATGACAGGCTGAGAATACTGAGATTTCAATCTCTCCTGCCCCAGCTCACTCAGAGGTTATGGGTTCCATGCTTGGAGGGCAAGCAAACAAAAGAGATCAGGGGCTGTTATCTCCCCTACACTGCCTTCTTGTAGAACATGGGTGTCACTCAGAGAGAAACAGACCACTGACCCATCCTCCAGCTCCAGTGCAATAGTGTGGGGGTTCTGGGACTTCCCTGGTGGCTCAGTGGTTAAGAATCCGCCTGCCAATGCAGGGGACACGAGTTCAATCCCTGCTCCAGGAAGATCCCACATGCCGTGGAGCAACTAAGCCCGTGCGCCACAACTACTGAGCCTGTGTGCTGCAACTACTGAAGCCTGCATGCCTAGAGCCTGTGCTCTGCAACAAGAGAAGCCACAGCACTGAGAAACCCACGCACCACAACGAAGAATAGCCCCCACTCACCACAACTAGAGAAAGCCCGTGCACAGCAACGAAGACCCAACACAACCAATAAAAAAAATAGTGTGGAGGTTCTGCCCAGTAAGAGAGGCAGACTGTAAGGATTAAGGACTCTGAAATTCTGACAGAAAGTGTTATTTAAAGCAATGGAAGCCTTGGTGACATGCTCTTAAGAGAGGGCTGGTAGCTCTGTGAGACTAGTAGCAACAAGTGAAACTAGCTAGAACTTAAACACCGAATCAGGAAGAGAGATAATAAGAGCCCAGCTAGGATCACACTCATCCCTGGGGGCCCAAAAAGCTGCCTGCATGCACTAGGCTGCACCTACTCAGGAGCCATAAGAGCAGGCATGCAGCAGACTTGAAAACATTCCTCAAGTTTCACAAAGACCCATCAATCCAGAGTGGAAGCCTCACTGGTACTAGAGGATTAAGCACAACCTCTGACCAAACGCTGGCTGAAAAATAACTATACTGGCCCAGGGGCAAATCCTAGGAAGCATGAGGGGATTTTTCTTCAGTATTTACTGTGAGAACCTAGTAGAGCTCCAGGAGGTAAAAGTCCTGAAAGTGTGGAACTCTTCCCACCACCACCATCATGACTGGATCCACTGGAGTTTTTAACTCTCAGAGTTGCTCACACTCAGACTCCAGCAATCCATCAATTACAGTTCAGGTTTTCTTACTCTACACTGTTTCCCATGGAGGTTTCTTCTCCAGTAAGTTGTCAGTCTCTGCATTCACCACTTGGTTTCTCCAATTTTGAGGGGCAATGGTTTTCCCTATGACTTCACTTACAGACCTAAAAAGAGTCCTTGATTTCAGTTTGTACACCTTTTTACTTGTCGTTAGGACAAAGTGTCAACTCCCAAGCTTCTTACATGCCAAACCAGAATCCAGGACAATCTTTGTCTTTTAATTGGTATATTTGGGCCATTTACATTTAAGGTAACTATTGATATGTTAGAACTACGTCTGTCCCCTTCGGTTTGTTTCCTCTGGTTCTTGTTTCTCTCTTTCTCTTTTCTTAACTTCCTGTGAAATTCTTGAACATTTTTTAGGATTATTTCTTGATTCATTTAAAGTTTTTGAAAAGCCTATCTCTTTTTGTAGTTTTATTAATGGTCACTCTGGATACTACAATATACTTTTGTGACTTATTACAGTCTCCAGGTACCAACATTTTACTACTTTGAGTATATATCCAAAGGAATTGAAATCAGGATCTCACAAAGGTATCAGCACTCCTGTGTTCATTGCAGCATTATTCACACAACCAAGATATTGAAACAATTTGTGTCCCTCAACAGATGAATGGATAAAGAAAATGTAATATATATACAATAGAATATCATTCAGCCATTATAAAGAAGGAAATTCTACTATTTCTGACAACATGGGTAGAACTTGAGGGCATTATTCCTTTTTTTAGAAATTGAAGTATAGTTGATTTACAATAGTGTGTTAGTTTCAGGTGTACAACAAAGTGATTTGGATATATATATATATATATATATATATTCTTTTTTAAAATTCTTTTCCATTATAGGTTATTACATGATATTGAATATAGTTCCCTGTGCTATACAGTAAATCCTTGTTGTTTATCTATTTTGTATATGGTAGTGTGTATATGTTAATCCCATACTCTTAATTTACCCCTCCTCCCTCCCCTTTTGTAACCTTAAGTTTGTTTTCTATGTCTGTAAGTCTGTTTCTGTTTTGTATATAGATTTATTTGTATTATTTTTAGATTCCACATATAAGTGATATCATACAGTATTTGTCTTTGTCTGACTAAGTAAAATATTTTCTAGGTTCATCCATGTTGCTGCAAATGGCAGTATTTTGTTTTTTATGGCTGAGTAATATTCCATTGTATATATGTACCACATCTTTATTCATGCATCTGTAGATGGACACTTAGGTTGCTTCCATGTCTTGGCTATTGTAAATAGTGCTGCTATGAACGCTGGGGTGCATGTATCTTTTAGAATTAGAGTTTTTGTCTGTTTCAGATATATGCTCAGGAGTGGGATTGGCAGAATCATATGGTAACTCTATTTTTTAGTTGTTTTCCTTTTACCTATCTTCTTTTTTTAAAGAAATTTTATTGGGGTATAGGTGATTTACAATGCTGTGTTAGTTTCAGGTGTACAGCAAAGTGATTCAGTTATGCATATACATATATTCATTCTTTCTCAGATTCTTTACCCATATAGGTTATTACAGAATATTGAGTAGAGTTGCCTGTGCTATACAGTAAGTCCTTGTTAGTTATCTATTTTATATATAGTAGTGTGTGTATATTAATCCCAAGCTCCTAATTTATCCCTCTCCACCATGTTTCCCCTTTGGTAACCATAAGTTCGTTTTTGAAATCTGTGAGTCTGTTTCTATTTTGTAAATAAGTTCATTTGTATCATTTTAAAAAAATTAGATTCCACATATGAGTAACATCATATATTTGTCTTTCTCTGTCTGACCTATTTCAATTAGTATGATAATGTCTAGGTCCATCCATGTTGCTACAAATGGCATTATTTTGTTCTTTTTTATGGCTGAGTAGTATTCCATTGTATACATGTACCACATCTTCTTTATCTGTTCCTCTGTCAAAGGACATTTAGTTTCCTTCCATGTCTTGGCTATTGCAGATAGTGCTGCAATGAACATTGGGTTGCATGTATCTTTTCGAATTATGATTTTCTCCAGATATATGCCCGAGAGTGGGATTGTTGGGTAATATGGTAGTTCTATTTTTAGTTTTTTAAGAAACCTTTATACTGTTCTCCATAGTGGTTGCACCAATTTGCATTCCGACCAACAGTGCAGGAGGGTTCCCTCTTCTCCACACCCTCTCCAGCATTTATTGTTTGCAGACTTTTTGATGATGGCCATTCTGACCAGTGTGACATGATACCTCATTGTAGTTTTGATTTGCATTTCTCTGATAATTAGTGACGTTGAGCATCTTTTCATGTGTTTTTTGGCCATTTGTATGTCTTCTTTGGAGAAATGTCTAGTTAGGTCATCTGCCCATTTTTGGATTGGGTTGTTTGGGGTTTTTTTGATATTGAGTTGTGTGAGCTGTTTGTATATTTTGGAAATTAAGCCCTGGTCAGTCGCATCATTTGCAAATATTTTCTCCCAGTCCATAGATTGTCTTTCGTTTTGTTTATGGTTTCCTTTCCTGTGCAAAAGCTTATGTTTGTTTAGGTCCTATTTGTTTATTTTTGCTTTTATTTCTATTGCCTCAGGAGACTGACCTAAGAAAAACCTCACTATGATTTATGTCAGAGAATGTTTTGCCTATGTTCTCTTCTAGGAGTTTTATAGTGTCATATCTTATATTTAAGTCTTTAAGGCATTTTGAGTTTATTTTTGTGCGTGGTGTGAGGGTGTGTTCTAACTTCATTGATTTACATGAGACTATCCAGCTTTCCCAGCACCACTTGCTCCAGAGACTGTTTTTTCTCCATTGTATGTTCTTGCCTCCTTTGTCAAAGGAGGGCATTATTTCTTAATAAATATTAAGAAAATCTCCCCTTTTATCTGTGATATTTGTTCACTCTTTCATTAGATATTTATTGAGTGCCTACTAAGTATCAAGTAGTGTGCTTGGTTTTGGGGAACAGCAGTGAACAAAACAAAGCCCCTGCCCTCATAGACCTTATATTTTAATGGAGAGAGACAGGTAATAAAAAATAATATGCCAGGTGATGCTAAGTAGAATAAAATAATAAAACATTGTAAGAGAAGTAGGAAATGTTTGATATAGGGGTGTTGCTATTTTATACATAGTGGCCATGGAAGCCTTTCTAATAAGGTGACATTAGGGCAGAAACCTGAAGGAAGTGAGGAGGTAAGACATGTAGATACTCATTCATTTCAAAAATATTTATTAAGTGCCTACTCTGTGCCAAGCACAATTCTAGACTCTTGGGTTATAGCAGCAAACAAGAGAGACAAAAAAAAAATCTTACCCCCATGGTTCACACGATCAAGTGGGGGAAGACAGAAACAAGCAATACATGTAATAATAAACTCATTGTGAACTATGTTAGTAGGTGATATATGCTAAGGGTAAAAGAAAAAGTAGAGTAGGCTAAGAGGGATCAGGAGTCCAGATCCAGAGTTTGCAAGTTTAAATAGATGACATCATGGAGGTAATGACAGTCCAGATCATGGAGGGCCTTGGGGGCCATTGAATGGATTTTGGCTCTTACTCTGAAATAGATGGGAGCCACTGCAGAGTTTTGTACAGAAGAGTGATGTGACATAACTTTTATTTTTGAAGGATCAATCTGACTGCTGTGTTGAAAACAGACTTTATGGAGGAAAGATAGCAGTACAGAGAATCATTAAAAGGCTATTGTCATCACCCAGGCAAGAGGTGATGGTGACTTGCAACAGGGTTTCAGCAATGGTAAAGGTGAAAGTGATTGGATTCTGGTTATATTTTGAAGGTAGAGATAAAAACTTTTCCTGAAATATTGAATGTAGGGTATGAGAGGAGTCAAGGATGACTCCAAGATTTTTGGCCCTAACACTGGAATGATGGAGTTGGAGATGGGAAAGTTTGTGATTAAAGAAGTTTGGGAAGGGTGAGGGAATATCAAAAATTAGTTTTGCACATAAGCTGTTTATTAGACAACCAAATGACAATGTCAAGTAGGAAGCTGGATGCATTCTAGACTGGTGTTCTAGAGAGAAATCTGGGAGATGGTAGATAGATAGATAGATAGATTATATCTATATATAGATATAATATGGGAGATATATATAGATATATATATATACATAGGTAACATATATGTATATGTTTATATTTGAGGGTTGACTACAAACAAATGCAATTTAAAGCTATGAGACAAGATGAAGTCACCAAGGGAGTAATGAATGTAGGTACCGAAGAGAGAGGGTCTAGAGACTGAGCCCTGGGTTGAGAGATGAGGAGGAGGCAGCAAAGGAAACTAAGGAGGGGCACTCAAAGAGGTAAAGCTAGAACGAGCCTGTATCCATCTGGGAAAAGAGAATTCCGATGAGAAGGAACAGCAAGTGCACAGACCCTCAGGCAAGATTCTGTGTGGCATTAGTGTTTGGCTTTTTTTTTTTTTTCTGTGCAGAAATTTTTACTTTTATATAGTCAGATCTATAAATCTTTTTATGGTTTTGGGGTTTATGTCAGGCTTTGAAAGGCCTGTTAAAGCCATCCCACTATCATTTAAAATGGAGTGTTTCCTTACTAATTTAAAATACCAAATGTATCATATACTAAATTCCCATATGCATTTGGATCTGTTTTCCATTAATCTGTCTGACTAATCATGTGCCTGTTTCAAACGGCATTAATTAATGAAGCTTTAGAATATGCTTTACATGAGGTAAGTCTATCCCCTCTCATTGCTTTTCTCCTCCAGGGTTCTTCTGGCTATTATTGTATTTTTTCATAAGAATCTTTGACTCAGTTTATTTGCTCTTGCCCTCAAATTCTGTTTGTATTTTTATTGGGACCATGTTAAAGACAGTGATTAATTTAGGGAGAATTGATATCTTTATAGTATTGAGTGTTTCTAGCCAGGAGTAAAGTATGCCTTTCCATTATAAATATTCCTTTAGGTGCCTTAGTTGCATTTATAATTTTTTTCATCTACATATTGTATTTTGCTTGATAACTTTATTCATAGGTCATTTATCATTTTTTCTCTTCTAAATGAGGTCTACCTTTCCTTTATGCTTTATAAGTAGTTGTGGTTTACATATAGAAATGTATTTGTTTTATTGGGAGATTGGGATTGCCATATATACATTAGTATGTATAAAATAGATGACTAATGAGAAAAAATATCAAATTGTACACTTTAAATATATGCAGCTTATTGTATTTCAAGCAAAAGAAATGTATTTGTTTTTATTTCACATTTTGGTATCCATTCGCTCTACTGCATCTTATTGTTTACAGTGGTTTTTCTGTTGATTTTGTTGGACTTGCCTGGTATACAAAGCATCTACAAATAATGATAATTTTACATCTTTCCAGGTTTTTTTAAACAGTTTTATTCAAATATATTTTATGCACCATAAATTTTATCCATTTATAGTATACAATCAATGGGTTTTCAGTATATTTACAGAGCTGTGCAAGAATTGACAATATTGGGACTTCCCTGGTGGTCCAGTGGTTAGGGCTCCGTGCTTCCACTGTAGTGGGCCTGGGTTCAGTCCCTGCTGGGGGAACTACGATCCCATATGTCGCACACCACATAAAAAAAAAAAGAATCAACAATATTGAATTATCAAACATTATCATGATCCCCAAAGGAAATCTTGTACTCATTAGAAGTAAATCTCCATCCTCCCCCTCTCTCCCAGCCCTGGGCAACCACTAATCTACTTCCTATCATTATATGTGCATATTCTGGATAGAGCATATCAATGGGATGATATAATATGTAGGTTTTGTGTCTGGTTTCAAGGCTCATCCATGCTGTAGCATGTATCAGTACTATATTCCTTTTTTTTTAATGTGGTAAAATTTTTATAACTTAAAATTGGCCAATTTAACCATTTGAATGTATACAGTTCAGTGGCACTAAGTACGTTCACATTGTTGTGCAGCCATCACCACTATCCATCGTCAGAACTTTTCATCATCTGTACCCATTTAATAATAATGTCCCATTCTCCTCTCCCCCCAATCCCTGGTAACCACTATTCTACTTTCTGTCTCTGTGTAAGTGTACCCATACGATATTTGTCTTTTTGGGTCTGGCTTATTTGACCGAATCATATTCTAGTGCAGAGCTAACACCACATTTTGTTTACATAGTCACCAGTTGATGGACATCTGGATTGTTTTCACCTTCTGGCCATTGCGAATAATGCTGCTATGAACATTGGTGTACAAGTTTTTGTGTAGCCATATGTTTTCATTCCTCTTGGGCATATGCATAGAAGTGGAATTGCTAGGTCACATGGTAACTCTATGTTTAACTTTTTGAGGAACGGCCAAACTGTTTTCCAAAGCAGATCCCACCAGCAACATAGGAGGCTTCCAATTTCTGTCATCCTTACCAACACGCTATTAATTTTAAAAAAATTATCGTCATCTTAGTGTGTGTAAAGTTGTATCTCGTGGTTTTGATTTGCATTTCCCTAATGACTAATGATGTTAAGTACCTTTTCATGTGCTTATTGGCCATTTGTATATTTTTGGAGAAATGTATATTCAGATGCTTTGTCCATTTTTTAATTGGGTTGTTTGTCTTTTTATTATTGTGTTTTAGGAGTTCTTTATACGTTGTGGATACAGGTCCCATGTCACGTATATGATTGGCAAATAGTTCCTCCCATATTGTGGGTTCTCTTTTCACTTTCTTGATGGTACCATATGAATCACAAAAGTTTTAAATTTTGATGAAGTCCAATTTTTCTGTTTTTTTCTATACTTGTTTACACTTTTGGTGTCATGTTCTAGAAACCATCGCCTAATCCAAGGTCTCGGAGATTTACGCCTGTGTTTTTTCTTCTAAGAGCTTTATAGGTATAGCACTTCAAAACTGAAATACATAGGATTACCCAGGAGCCAATCACACGGAAAAGGTTATCCAACTATTTGAAAATTTGTAATATAGTTTTATATAGATAAATATAGATATACGTATATCTTTATGAACTTAGAAATAATATGAGTGGTGGGTTTAATAACTATTACAATTTTCAGGTAGTGATGAGTATGATGATATTTTGAGACATCTACAACAATTGTAATGTGATATGAGAATATCTGTGATTTCTGTTGGTGACCAAGTCATGGGTGCTATTGATATTACTTTGGTCTGTTACTTACACCATAACAAAAGTTACTGCTTCACTTCAGTTAGAGGTTAGTAGAAATAAAGTGTGATTTTTTTTCTTTTGGACTAATGGGATTCAAATTTTATCTAAATACTCTAATTCAGTCTAATTCCAACTGAAGTTTGAAAACATGCATAATTTACTTTCTGGTTGGATTTATTCAAACAGTTCTCAGAATAGACAAGTTTGTTGAGGCTACCAGCTGCTCTGGGATTCTCAGGTGGATAGCTGTGTTCAATTGTAAAGGAAAAAATACCAAATGCTAGAAATAGATCACAGGAGAGAGTGTCTAAGGGAAAAGTTTAATGAGGGGTTATATTTCCTGGCTCATTGGAAACAGATGCCTCCCTCTAATAATCTGTAGTTATATTTGCTATTATGTTGGTTGTGAATAGGTAGTACATTTACATGGTTCAAAAGTCAAGCTGATATAACAAGGAATCCACAGAAAAGTCTTACTTTCATGTATAGTACCATTTACCCTGCCCCCAACCCCTGTAGATAGTGATTCTTTATGAAAACGAGAGCACACATCTACCTTTTTACCACTTTCTTATACAAATGGCAATATACTAGATACACTGCGTAGCACCATGCACTTTTCACTTAATAGTACATCCTGGAGATCTTTCCATATCAGTGTATCAGAGGATGAGCGTCCTACAGTAGGAATGTACCTGTCATTAGTTATTTCACACATTCTGTTTAATAGACCCTGGAATAGTTTCCAGTCTTTCCTATTTGTTGATCTATTTTTAAACTTTTACACATTTTATTTAGAACTTGCATTAGTCTAGACTCTTTTGGTTGTAAGTGTCAGGAATTCAACTTAAATTAGTTTAAATAAAAAATGGGATGCTTATACTACTGAGTGGTGATTCAGTCTTTGCTCCTTTTTTTCCATTCAAACCACTGTGAAACCTTTGGTTTTTTTTTTTTTTTCCTTCTGGTCTGTTTTTATTTTTTTAATTACCTGATGTGTTACATGTTCTTTATAATAAATACACATGGTCAGTCAAATTACTCTAAGAATAACTGTACACCAATGTTTAAGTTCTCTCAGCACCATAGAATTCCTTAGACAAGTCAGATTTCACAGGCTGTATTGCAAACATACATCTCCAATTGATGGCGTATGTAGCTGACCAGCTTATTATCTATAAAAATTCAACATATATCGAATATATATTTTTCAAAACAGATGGTGAAAGCATTGCTTTTATAACACACCTCTGGCCTTTGCTTCTCTTCTTTACCCATTAGCCCATTACAATTCAAGTATCACTGCTTGGAACCTCCTTGATCATAAATCAAAAGCAGAGTCAAGCCCAAGAACCATATGTCAATCCTCTGTTAGAAGGTGGCAATCCAGATGATTCATAGCATGCCTACATAAAGGTCTTTTTAAAATCAGCATCAAAATAAAAGCACAAAATTAAAATGTTCTCACGGAGACCTCATTTTCTCCCAGGATCATTTCTGGAGTCACAAGGGGGCAAACACTGGACTTCAGTGTATGTTTTCAGGAATATTTTAGGTGCAAAACTAGGAGTCTAACACAGAGCAGGAGAGAACTTGATCCAATACAAAATAGGCATTCCTGAAGAATGACCAGACTGTTCCCATGAAGTGGGGATAATCTGTGCTTCAAAACTTTAGCAAGCTGGGAAGTACTGCTACCGCCAGAAATCAGCTTAGTGGGTGGAATGGTTGCCCCGGCCTGTGTCAGAAAGGTCATGCCACCCAGTGTATGGAGAACTTTTTTAAAAAGACCTTTGAGAGGGCTAGAAAATAAAATAGCCAGGACATGGAAGCAACCTAAATGCCCATCGACAGATGAATGGATAAAGAAGATGTGGCACATATATACAGTGGCATATTAGTCCTAAAAAGGAATGAAATTGAGTTATTTGTAATGAGGTGGCTGGACCTAGAGACTGTCATACAGGGCAAAGTAAGCCAGAAAGAGAAAAACAAATACCGTATGCTAACATATATATGGGATCTAAAAAAATGGTACTGATGAACCCAGTGATAGGGCAAGAATAAAGATGCAGATGTAAAGAACAAACTTGAGGACACGGGGTGGGGGGTGAAGGGGAAGCTGGGATGAAGTAAGAGAGTAGCATTGACATATATACACTACCAAATGTAAATTAGATGGCTAGTGGGAAGCAACTGCATAACACAGGGAGATCAACTCGGTAACTGGTGATGACCTAGAGGGGTGGGATAGGGAGGGTGGGAGGGAGTCGTGGGAGGGAGGGGATATGGGGATATATGTATAAATACAGCTGATTCACTTTGGTGTACCTCAAAAACTGGGACAAGAGTGTAAAGCAATTATACTCCAATAAAGATCTGGAAAAAAATTAAAAAAAAATAAAGTACACTGCAAAGCAAAAAAAAAAAAAAAAAAAAACTATGAAAAAAAGTGAAGTGAATTGCTGTTGTTCAGTTTGAGGACGAAAAGAATGAATCTGAGTTGAGTATATGAATCGAGATGAAGACCGGTTCATCTTTGTAGGAGGAAGAGAAAATAAGTGACCTTCACTTGCAGGTTGATGGTGAATGAGGACACATTCTCTGACAATTAGAACGTTGAGCTGTGGAAGAGGATTAGGACTGCCTTTGCTTAAAGGTGAAAAAGGCACCATCTGTTTCTGTGTGGAAGCCAGGTGCTAATCAAAAAATCGTGGCGCGCTCCTTATTTTAAGCATCATGGTAGTAGTGTCTGTGGCCTTCGCTAAGGGCCGAGATAAACTGGAAAGCAACTGTCCATGCCTTTGGGGATTTGAATCATAGCTACAGCTTAAGAAACGATTCACATCTCTTCCACAAATCTGTTTTAACTGCCGAAAGATTTAAATTACAGGTGTGTTCCTTCAGTAAACGGCTGGGCCTCTTAGAGGAGAGAGAATGATGAGCTCTGCTCTTTCATCTACTCTGAAAAGCAACTGTGGCAAGTTTCATGTTCTCACCTGTGTGAGTGAGTTCCCTGGGATTAACCTTCTCTCAGGCTATTCTGCAAGGCATACAACTTGACATTTTGTCTGTTGGGGTTTTTTCCCCAAATCAACCCTTGTACCATATTCCTAGATTTTCTGAAAAAGATTTGTAACACATGGTTTGAGAAGGACACGCTCAGGAATAGTGGTGTGGATTATTCCATTTTTTCACTCGATAGTTATTCACTCTGCACCTACTCTATGCCAAATGCTATTCTAACTACTTGGAAAACAACAGTGAATCAAACATATAGAGTTCCCTGCCTTCATGGAACTTGCCTTATTGTGAGGGGAGAGAGAATATAAACAGTAGATATTTTATTTTTTATTTTTATTTATTTATTTTTGTCCCTGTTTAGAGGTTCTTGTTCTCATTTTTTTCTGGAGAGCAGCCTGAATGGTGACCCCATCATCATCTATATGTATGATTCTGGAAGCCCATATGACTAGGGCGGGTTTGTGGGGACCCACAGAGAATATGCCTCGGTAACCGTCAGAATATAGCATTCTTTGCATCTACCCTCCAAACTAATTTTTTCCTTTCTTTCTTTCTTTCTTTCTTTCTTTCTTTCTTTCTTTCTTTCTTTCTTTCTTTCTTTCTTTCTTTCTTTCTTTTTCTTTCTTTCTTTCTTTCTTTCTAATTAATTTTTATTGGAGCATAGTTGCTTTACAATGTTGTGTTAGTTTCTGCTGTACAGCAAAGTAAATCAGCTATATGTATACCTATATGCCCTCTTTTTTGGATTTCCTTCCCATTTAGGTCACCACAGAGCACTAAGTAGCATTTAAACAATAGATATTTTAAGGTAAGTAAATTGTATAGGATGTTAGATAGTAATAGGTGCTTTTGGAAAAAGAAAAGGTAGAGCCAGGAAAGGTGGATTGAGCATGCTGGGTCTGGGAGCAGGAAGCAGGTTGCAGGATTAAGTAGGGTAGTTAACATGAGCGTCTATGAGAAAGTTAGTTTTGTTTAAATACTTAAAAGAAGTGAGGAAATTATCCAGGTGGACATCTGGGGGAGAGAGTCCTAGGCCAAGGGGACAGCCAATGGAAAGGCCTTGAGACAGAGGAATGCTTCGAATGCAAAGAACAGCAAGGAGACCAGTGTAGTTGGGGAGGAGGAAGTGAGATCAAGAGTAGTAAAAGAGAAAGGCCAGATCACAGGAAGGACTTTGGCTTTTACTCTGAGGAAGATGGGAGTCATCGATGTGTTTTGAGGAGAGAAGGGTCAGATCTGATTGCTGCTTTTGCAAGATTGCTGTGGCTGCTGTGTTTAGAATAAACTGAAAGCAAGTGCGGTGCATGGTTCTGATATCCACAAATTTGATTACCACAGTTTAGTTAAATAATAGCATCCCTTAAATTTCAATTATCACCACATATTAACTGAGTAATTGCATAGAGTACAGATTGTGCTGGTTGCTCTTTTCAGTCCACAAATCACTACATAAATAACCGATGTGCATCACAATCAGGGAGCAATCACTTCACTTCTTTCAGAGTCTGTTGGTGATTCGTATTGGCGACACATGTTATTCAGTTTATGCGTAGACAGCAAAGTGTGTACTTGTGTCACCTCCTTGATTCACAGTGATAAACCCGTGTGACATTTTACAAAAACGAATAATCAGAAAAGGAGGAACTGGCCAACAAAAATGAAAGTGCAGCCAAGAAATGAAAAATTATAGAGCTGAAAGTGAAATTCGAACCAAAGGTATATGGCATGACAGCAGAAATAGCTGACCTGGAGACCATGGCAGTGTTGACATGGCCCCCGTTTGACAGACCCATGCTGTGCAGCCAGAGGAACTCAGTGCAGGTGAACTTTCCAACATAAATGAGTAAAGGTGTAACATAACGAACAGATATCCCAGAGGAAGTGATGCCAGCAAAAAGTTCACACTGAAGGAACTCTTAGAGATATTTCACAATATAAAAGGTGCAAAACATAAAATGATGGAAGCCAATCCAAACTTCAAAAGGAGTAGCGCAGTTCAGCAAAGCATGAAGTATTGTAAGTTACGGGAAGAAGGAGGATAGAACTATTCAAACTACCCTTGATAAGTTTTTTACAAATACACGGAACACTTACCTTCTCAATGTTTCTAATGTTTTAAATTACAGTATACTAAATAAATATTAGTTTTATGATTTTTCATTCTGCTATATACTTACCATGAAATAGTAAAGGAGTCTTTACCATTTTGACAAAAAATTTTAAATGTCACAGGACAATTGGAATTTTCCCCAATGATGGCTTTGCACTGTTTCAGCTGGCAGTCATTTCCCTTTTTTTTCTTTTTTTTTAAATTTATTTATTTACTTATTTATTTATTGGCTGTGTTGGGTCTTCATTGCTGCACACAGGCTTTCTCTAGTTGCGGAGAGCAGGGGCTACTCTTCATTGTGGTGTGTGGGCTCCTCATTTTAGCAGCTTCTCTTGTTGCAGAGCGCAGGCTCTAGGCACGTGGGCTTCAGTAGTTGTGGCACATGGGCTCAGTAGTTGTGGCTCATGGGCTCTAGAGCACAGGCTCAATAGTTGTGGCACACAGGCTTAGTTGCTCCGCGGCATGTGGGATCTTCCAGGGATAGGGATCGAACCCGTGTCCCCTGCATTGGCAGGCAGATTCTTAACCACTGCGCCACCAGGGAAGTCCCATGGCAGTCATTTTCAGCATCCCACACTGCTGTGCATGGTGAGGACAGCCTGTATTTAGTGACGATGACTAGATCTGGGGCTTGACCTTAGAGGTGAGTGGCTGCAGGGAAGTGGAGGTGGTATTAGAGTTGAAGGCTTTTTGGTGCTCCTTTTCAGTAGAAAGTCTAGAGCCCTCAACAGCTGTGAGAGATTTATATCAGTGACTTGTTAATATAACAAGCCCAACAGCCTGATGCTTGGTGGTATCCGGAGAGGTACCAGGAAGATCCCACAGTCCCAGCCCTTCTCTCTCTTGTTGCCACTGTATCCTAAAATGCTGCCATTAGAGATTTAGTCCTTCACGTGAAGCATTGCCCCTCCTGAATCATTTAATAATATATTCCCGGAATGCCAATTATGGGAGGTGATGGATGTGTGAACTAGCTTTATTGTGGTGGTCCTTTGCAATATATATGTACATCCAATAAAAAGAAAATAACTATCAGGAAAGACTGATACAGCAAGTAAGCACACTACGAAAATGCAGGAAGAAAGGGGCATTGAGGTTCCAGAAAGGGCATCTTTTTAGAAAAAGTAAAAATAAATGTAGCAATATGTAACAAAACCCTTAAAAATGTGTTCCCATCCCTCATACCATACACAAAAATAAACTCAAAATGGCTTAAAGGCTTAAATATGACATGACACCATAAAAATCCTAGAAGAGAACATAGGCTGAACATTCTCTGACATAAATCATGGCAGTGTTTTCTTAGGTCAGTCTTCCAAGGCAATAGAAATAAGAGCAAAATAAGGAAATGCGACCTACTCAAACTTATAAGCTTTTGCGCAGCAAAAGAAACCATGAACAAAAATAAAAGAACAACCTACAGACTAGGAGAAAATATTTGCAAACAATGTGACCAACAAGGGCTTAATTTCCAAAATATAAAAACAGCTCATACAACTCAATAACAAAAAAAACAAACAACCCAATCAAAAAATGAGCAGAAAACCTAAATAGACATTTCTCCAAAGAAGACATACAGATGGCCAATGGGAACATGAAAAGATGTTCAACATGGCTAATTATTAGAGAAATGCAAATCAAAACTACAACAAGGTATCACCTCACACCGGTCAGAATGGCCATCATCAAAAAGTCTACAGATAATAAGTGCTGGAGAGGACATGGAGAAAAGGGAACTCTCCTACACTGTTGGTGAGAATGTAAATTGGTACAGCCACTATGTAAAATAGCATGGAAATTCCTTAGAAAACTAAAAATGGAACTACCATATGATCCAGCAATCCCACTCCTGAACATATATCTGAAAAAAAATGAAAACTCTAATTTAAAGAGATACATGCACCCCCCCCAATGTTCATTACAGCACTATTTATAATAACCAAGACATAGAAACAACCTAAGTGTCCATCAACAGATGAATGGATAAAGAAGATGTGGTGTATATGTATACAATGGAATATTACTCAGCCATAAAGAAAGAATAAAATAATGCCATTTGCAGCAATATGGATGGACCTAGAGATTATCATACTGAGAGAAGTAAGTCAGAGAAAGACAAATATATGATATCACATATATGGAATCTAAAAAAAAAAAAAAAGATACAAGAGAACTTCTTTCCAAAAGTCTCTTTCTAGACTCCCAGACATAGAACACAAACTTATGGTTACCAAAGGGGAGGGGGGGAAGGATAAATTAGGAGTTTTGGGATTAACAGATACATACTACTATATATAAAGTAGAAAAATAACAAGGATTTACTATATAGCACAAGGAGCTATATTCAATATCTTATAATCACCTATAATGGAAAAGAATCTGAAAAAGAATATGTATATATACATATAACTGAATCACTTTGCTGTACACCTGAAACTACCACAACATTGTAAATCAACTATACTTCAATAAAAAATTATTTTAATGTGTGTTCCCTTTGACCCAGTCACTCCATTTCTAACTCCACTTCAAAGAGGGTCTGTCTGAAGGGAAGTAGACTAACTTATGCACAGAATTGTTTATCATGTTATCTTTTATTTTAAAAAATGTTAGCAATAACGGTGGGAAATGTTTAACTAAATGTATGATACATGCAAATGATGCAATGTTTTGTATCCTTAAAAACATATTTATAAAGATTGGGAATTTTCTTTGGGTTATCATGAAAATTTCAGGAGAAGAGTTTGTGAAGTAAAATAAATTGAGAAAATAAGAACACAACGTTATATTTACTGTTATCTCCTTAAAAGTATATAGAAAAAACTGGAAGAAAACAATGCCATATTGTTACTTCTGGCTGTGGGGATTGCAGGAAATTAAAATGTACAAAAGAAGTGTATGTGAATTGTTAAAAAAAAAAAAACACCACACTAATACAGGCTCTGGAGCCAGACTGCAGACAAGCCACACTGACCTTGAGTAAATTCCCTAGCCTGTCTGTGCCTCTGTTACCTCATCTCTAAAATATGGATAATAGTAGTATTAACATCCTAGCATTGTTATAGAGATTAAGTGAGTTAATGCTTACCAAACATTTATGTATCTAGCATATACTGTGTTCAATAAATGTTAGCTATAAATATTATTATTGACATTTATACAGTTACAGTGAAAGTTTATTTTTTAGTCATTGTCTATACTTCCACTCCTCAGCAATAATCATTGCTAACAGTTTGATAGGGATACATGCAGTCCTTTTTTATGCACACACACACACACCAGTCATTGTTTCTTATTGTACAAATACACACACACATATACACATATGTATGACACACATATGTATGTGTATACATACAGACCTATAAATGTGCATACATATATATACACACATTTATATACTTATGTATATATGTGTGTATTTATAAAGACGAATACTTAAAACAGAAGTGGGATCATACAATGAATACTATTAAACAACTTGCTCTATTCTAACTCAGTGATATGTCAATATATTGTGGACATCCTTGTGTGTCAGTAATGCAGATCTACTAATTTTTTGTAATGGCAACATTAGTATTCCAGAGTTTGTGCCATATTTTATTTTACCAGTTCCTTATTAATGAATATTTAGCTTACTCTCAAATTTCTCACCATTACAAATAGTGTTGCAATAATTCTGACATTATACATATGTTTTTACAGTTATATGAGTATTTCTGTAGGACAGATTCCTAGAAGTGAAATTGTTGAGAATATTGATGGATATTTCTGATTTCCCCTCCAAAAAAGTTGTACTAGTTTATCAATATACAAGAATGCCCTTTTCCCCAGAGCTTCATACATTCTGAATATTATCAGTCTTTAAAAATTTTCTTACCTATTAGGCAATATGGTATTTCATTAGGGTTATAATTTGCATTTCTCTGATCACTGTTGAGGTTGAGCATCTTTTCATATGCATATAGGTCATTTGCATTTCCTCATCTGTGAATTGCTTGCTCAAGTTCTTTTCTGTGAGTTATTTCTTTTTTATTTATACTTCCCTGTATTTAAAAAGAGAGAAGTATTTTGTATTCTTAAGTAACCTTGTGATCCATTCTTTATCAACCATAGTAGCAGAGAAACATTTACTCTATCCAAAAGAAGGGAAAATTTAAATATATATATTTATATACATATATATATGAGTTTGTTTGTGGGGGGAGGGGGCCAGGAAACAGATTTAACTGTTTAATTCTGCTTTATCTCAATTTAGTATTAAAATGATCCTCCTTTCATTCCCTGGGCCTGCACAATTGGAAGATGCTATTTGATGACTTCAAATGGACCTCTTACACATTTGTCTAAGTCACTGAAGTCTAAACTTTTAAAATTTAACTCAATAATTCTCAGTTCTACAGTTTTTTTTTTAAAGCTGTCTTTGAGGTCGATCCAGAAGGAAGTGGAGGACTGCAGTTATTTGATATATTCAGGCCCATTCTCACAACCCATTCTAGCAGTTTAGGCAGGGGCTGATGCATTTTGTTTTCTTTCAGAATTCTTTCAGAATGACCTCATAATTGAACAGCCCCTGTAGGCTCAGTGTTGAAGAAGAATGAGTTTTTGAGCGGTGAGGAGGACATGTTTTGAAACAGAGGCAAACAGTGCTGATTATTTACAATGCTGCCATCAGGGGAATCTGAGCAAGAATGGCTAGAAACAATCCTGTGATCCGAGCTGGGGATGGCCATTGCCGAGTCCAGGGTGGCAGTGGTTATTCCTAACTGTCCTTGTTTCCATTTTTCCTTTACATAAGTAATGTACTAATGTTGAGCCGCAGAGGGGCCAGCCCAAACTGATTAAGTCTGGCTTAGTGACAATTTAGTTTAGTTCCATTTCTCCTAAATGATATTTCCGTTGTCCGAGGAAAAGAGACACGGGGTGGGGGGACTGCCCTGTCCCTAGTTATTACCAGTAACATCGGCTTAAGGACATTTCTGTAGTCAAATATAGTTAAGTATTAACTTCAGTAAATCTGGTACCTCCTAGACCCTTTTCACTTATATATTGCATGAAAATACCTGCAGATGCTTTTTGACATTTTGATTCAGTGTCTTAACTCTTAAATTCAGCTTGAGCATTGTGTATAATCTTGGATCCATCAGCAAGCAAGTATTTACCTTGACAGTAATTAGTATCAAGGGAGTGTTATTTCAGGAAACAAGTTTAGACTACTAGAATCTCAGGCCTTAAAGGGCATCGAATCTAATCCCATCTGAGCCTTGAATATCCCTTCCAGGTCTCCCCCTGCCTCTCCAAGTGGGGAGGTAGCCTCGGCTCAGTTCAAATCTCTCCAGTGACACGATAATGACTGTTCTATAGCCCAATCCATCTGGAAATAGCTCTGACAGATATAAAGTTCTTTTTATTGAACAAAAATTTTTCTCCCAGTAGATTCAACCCATTGCTCCCATGCAAGTCCAGTAGTGACTTCTGGAACAAGTTTAATCTTTCTTACACACTACAGACCTGTAAATATTTAAAGATGTCCTATTCCTCTTCCGTAGCTCCATCCCCCTCTCTCTCCCCTACCATTCAATCTGAATGTTCCCAGCTTTTGTGACTTTTCTCATAAGGAGCTCCTGACTTCTCCAGCCTAATCTCTTGCTCCTTGCTGATGCCACATGGCTTCCTTCTGTTCCTCAAACATGTACAGCATATTCTTGTCTCAGTGCCTTCACACTTTTTCTTCCTGCTACCAGAAATGTTCTTCCCTCAGATAGCAGCAAGGTTTGTTTACTTACTTCATTTTGCTTAAATATCAGCTCCTCAGAGAGGCCTTCCCTGTTGATTGACTCAACAGGATATGGTTTTTATTCCTTTCACCATCCTGTTCATTCTCTGCAGTTTGTCAATATCCCCATCAAAGTGCAGTAGACAGAACTGACAGTAGAAGTCTAGCGATGAGCTGACCAAGGCAGAATAAAGCAGAACCACCACATGATTCAATCAGTGAGTATATACCATGCAGCAGGCACCATGCTAGATCATGGATATACAACAGAGAGCAAGCTCAACAGGGTCCCTGCCTCCAGAGAACTCACTATCTAGTATCTTAAAGATGTCCTTCTATTATGATGCAGTCTTACAGTCACATTTGCTATTTTGGTGGCCATATTACATGTCACACTGGAGAATTTACAGTCAATTAAAACGGAGCTCTTTATCATGAGTGCTCTTTATGCTCTAATGCAAAATCATGCATTTACTCTATTAAATTTCATTGGTCTAAATTCTGTCCATCATTCTTCTAAGTCACATTATCTTGGGATCCCATTTCAGTCAACCAAGATCTTTACTAGCCTTTCCAGCTTTGTGTCATATCCAAATCTAATAGACGGCCTTCTGTTGATGCGAGTCATCAATAAAATCACTGACCAAGACAAGCCTTAGTGGTACACCACCAGCAGATTACTTCCTGCTCAATACCCAAGTAACAGTACCTACAAATGCCTTGATTCTGTCCAGATTTTTCTGCCTACCATGTTTCCAGGTTTACCAGCCTGGAAACCCTGCAAAAGAAGGAGTTAAGGTTAGTCAGATATGCCTTGTCCCTAGTGAACCTATTTTGGCTCCCAGTGATCATTTATGGCCCTGGCAACCGCTACAAATTCTATTAGGTGCACCTAAGCCATCCATTTAATGTTCCATTTTGATAGCTTTATTTGATATCAACATCAAGCTCGAATTTGTAATGTCCAGAATCATCTAACCTTTTGCCACTATTTCCTTGATTGCAGATCCTTTCCTATTTTCTCTGATCCCTCACACTCTGGCATGATAGCATGATAGCATTGTGTGTGTGTGTGTGTGTGTGTGTGTTTTTGCGTTTTCTTTTTTTCTAAGCTCTCTCCTTTGGGGACACAGTCACCTAAGTAAGGACTTTCAAACTCATTTATATAGCTCCTATGTGTTCTCTTACACTCTTATCTCAATTTTGGTCTTCCACCCACTCTCACTAAAGTTCTTTTCTAACCTTTTCAGTCTGAAGCTCATTGCTTTTTTCAGAGAAGACAACAAATTTAGAGTTCTGCTGTTCTCCAATTCCATCAACATTACTCCTTCAGTCCCAAGCAGCACACCTCTCTCCTGACTTTGTTCTTGCTCAGAACATAATGAAGCCCCATGCTGTTCCTTGACGATGCTAAGCATATCCCCAAATCAGGACCTTTGCATTTCCTGAACCCTCAGCCAGGAATGCTCTTTATGCAGATATTTGCAGGACTTGCCTCTCACTTCATTTAGGTCTCTTCCCAATTGTCTCCTCATCAGAGAAGGCATCCCTAGTACGATGGATAAAACAGCACACACATATCCCTATAAGCACCCCTTACCCTCTGCCCCTTACCCTGCTCTATTTTTCTTCTTAGCAATTATCACTATCTGATATATTTCTTTGGTTACCGTCTGTCTTGTCTAGAAAAGAAGTTGCACAGGGACAAGAATTTTTGTTTTTGTTTATTGCTGCAACAGTCCTTGTCACATAGTAGATGCTCAATAAATACGTGTTAAAAATTAATGATGCCAGGCTTCCTAGGTGGCACAGTGGTTGGGAATCCGCCAATAAATAAATAAATTAAATAAATTTTAAAAAATTAATGATGCCTACATACTTCTCTTAGAACATTGTCCCATGAGACATATGTATACTTTTTCCACCCTGAAGATGACTCTGAAGGTCCTAACA
Organism: Hippopotamus amphibius kiboko; assembly: GCF_030028045.1. Classification (NCBI taxonomy): domain Eukaryota; kingdom Metazoa; phylum Chordata; class Mammalia; order Artiodactyla; family Hippopotamidae; genus Hippopotamus; species Hippopotamus amphibius. The sequence continues at coordinate 13,830,337 of NC_080203.1, read as the reverse complement.
ACAAATAATACTGCCACGAGAATAATGATTGGAAAGTGACCGGAAAATAAAACTTAGATCCTGGAATTGTTATGACTTGATCCATGTAATATGCAAAGCCAGCCTGAAGGTGTAATTCAGGGCAACACATGTGGGATCACAGTACTCACCGGAATTCAGTGGGACCAGCCTGACGCCTGGAGCCAGAAGGGGCTGCCCTATCTCAAAGGAGCATATCTGCTAGGAGAGGGGGTGAAGTCATGCTGAATATTAAATTGACATTCACTTAGATATATAGGTGTTGATATGAAAAGAAGTCCATAATGTTATGTTAAATGAAAAAGGCAGGAAATGCAACAACATGTACATTATGGTTCTACTCATATGCTATTGTAGGAGGTGAGGTGAGATGTCTAGAGTGTAGAGGGATATATTAAAATATTAATATTGTTATCTCTGGTGTCATTTCATTTTAGTTTTTTTGAAGTCTTTTTTGTTTTTTTAAATTTATTTTATTGAAGTATAGTTGATTTACAATATGTTAATTTCTGCAGTATAGCAAAGGGATTGTTATAAATATGTGTGTGTGTGTATATATATATATTTTTTTCCTATTCTTTTCCATTATGATTTATCACAGGATATTGAATATAGTTCCCTGTGGTATACAGTAGGACCTTGTTGTTTATCCATTCTATATATAATAGTTTGCATCTGCTAATCCCAAACTCCCAATCCATCCCTCCCCCTCCCCCTCCCCCTTGGCAACCACAAGGCTGTTCTCTATATTTGTGAGTCTGTTTCTGTTTTGTAGATAAGTTCATTTGTGTCATATTTTAGATTCCACATATGTGATATCATATGGTATTTGTCTTTCTCTTTCTGACTTACTTCACTCAGTATGATAATCTCTAAGTCAATCCATGTTGCTGTAAATGGAGTTATTACATTCTTTTTTATGGCTGAGTAATATTCCATTGTATACATGTACCACATCTTCTTTATCCATTCATCTGTCGATGGACATTTAAATTGTTTCCATGTTTGGCTATTGTAATTAGTGCTGCTATGAAGTGTTTCTGAATGGTTCAATGTTCCTTTAAAGCAATGGATGTAGATCATTTCCACAAAATAATGGAGTTCTTTTTGAGAGGCTCCACAGGGATCGGGGGAAAGCAGTTGCCTCTGGAGAGTAACTGGAGAACCGGTAAAAGAGGGATAGTCAGTTTTCACTCAATTTGTGTTTATACTGGTTGATTTTATACCATGTGCATGTTATTATTTTTGAAGAATGCATGGGCTTGCAAATCTTTGAATCTGATAGTAGATATTATAGATATTGTATGGGGGATGTTATAGCTCACCTGACCGGGGAGCAGCTGAAAAGTTATTAAAATTGTGCTGACATTTTCCTAGAAAAAACAGCTAGAGGGACTGTGGCTTTATACCTAATTCTGACCAACAGGGGCAATCATTTGGGAGGTAGACATGATTAAAAACCCAAAGAGGGAGTGAGCAAAAAACCACGGTCTTTGACCTCCAGAAGGGTGATGGCTGAGGAAAGTCTGACGTCCAAGTCCACAGCATGAGACTCTACAAGAGAAGACAATTCAAGAGGGTTGAGAAGCTCTCTGAAACGCCACTCTGACTGCAACTACAAGTGATCTGGATAGAGGAAAATGTAGGAAGATTCTTAAGGAGGCTAGAGAATTTGTAAAGCGAAGTCACAGAGAAACTCATATTTTAAAATATGAATTCTGAAGTGAAAAGAAGCCTTTTTTCTAGTGGGGGGGGACGGTAACCAAAGAAATATATCAGATGATAATAACTGATAAGAAGAAGATAAAAGCAGGGTAAGGGACAGATAGTAGCCAACAGGAGTGGGTGTATGTGTGCACTCTTCCTGCTGTGGTGCCAAAGGGACAGTTGGGAAGAGACGTGAATCAAGTGAGAGGGCAAGGTCTGCAAATACCTGGGCATCCCAGGCAAGGCGTTCCAAAAATACGAAGGCTCTGATGTGGAGATATGATGGGTGCCTTTAAGGAATAGCCAGGAAGTGAGCGGAGCTAGTTCCGAGCAGGGGGAGAGTGCTGGGATGTGAACTCGGAAAGGTAGAGGGGAACCTGATCATATAGACCCTCACAGGCTCTAACGAAAACTTTGAATTTTATTCTTAGATGGATCGTTATTGAGAGGTTTTGAGCAGAGGAGTGGCATGAACTGACTTTTGACTTATCAGGACCACTCTGGCTACCATGTTGAATAGACAATATGGGGACAAGGATGTAAGCAAGGGGGACATTTTAGTAGGTTACTCCAGCAATACAGGTAAGAGATGTTAGTGGCTTAGACTGAAGGGTCAGTGATGGGACTGTGGAAACAGGGTTACATTCTGGATGTATGTTGAAGGAAGAGTTGATAAGATTTCTGATGGGGTAGACGAAAGATGCTAGAAAAAGAGGAAAGTCAAGGGTAACTCGAAGATGTTTGGTCTGAGCAAGTAGATGAATGGCGATCCCATTTATGGAGATGGGAACAGTTGAAGGAGGATCATGTCTTGGAGGGTGGGGTTCAACATTAAGCTGTGGATATACTGAGTTGAAGATAGCTATTTGATATTCAAGTGGAGATGTTCGTTTGGAGATAGAAATGTGAGTGTGGAATTTAAGGAATGGTCGTGGTTAGAGATTAGATTTAGGAGTTCTCAACATATTGATGGTCTTTAAATCCAGAGAACTGGAGAAACAAGTGAACAGGGCTGTTAATTAGGCTTTTCTTCTACCACCATCCCCCTGCCTTGTCCCCTGCCTCCCTCCCATCTACTTCTCCTGGAACCTGGACCATAGGTCCAACTCATCGCTTGGATGTATCTCATACTCCTTTTCAATATGCTCTGCTGGGAGACCTCTGGCCTAGAGAACAGAGTTATCTCTACTCCTTTGACCTTCATATGACAAAAACCAAAAGGGTATGGTAGGCATGGAAAGCAGGTATTGAAAACAGGCAGAGCAAGCAGCCACTTCCAAGGGATGGATTCTGGGGTCTTGAGAAAATCTCTTACCCCTGACACACAGTATCTCCTTTAGCTGCTGGCAAAATTCCCCAATCATTCCTTTAGTTCAGTTGGGAGCGGGTAACTCTTGTTGTTGTTGTTGAAGATGCATGATCTCTAGAGCAGTGGTCCCCAACCTTTTTGGCACCAGGGACCATTTTTGGTGAAGACAATTTTTCCAAGGACCAGGGGTGGGAGAGATGGTTTCAGGATGATTCGAGCACATCACATTTATTGTGCACTTTACTTCTATTATTGTTACATCAGCTCCACCTCAGATCATCAGGCATTAGATCCCAGGGGTTGGGGACCCCTGCTCTAGAGGGAAAACTCTTCAGGCCACCTCACAGAAAAGCACCTTGGAGCAATGAAACTGTTCAGCTAATCCACTTTTTTAAATTACGGGAACTTCAATGAATAACCACAGAAAATATTAAAATTATGCATCGCTAGCTTCTAATCGCTAGTTTTAGAGGGGAAAGAGGGTAGGAGAAGCAATACCTTCCCACCCAAAGCAGAAGAAAAGGGGGGGCACATTACATTCCTACTACATACCAAGCACTGTTCCAGGCCCTGGACATGCATTAGCTCAGTACTGAGCCCTCCCATAATTCTGTGAGGTAGCAATCATTGGACCCAGTTTCCAGATGAAGAATGTGAGGCTCAAAGGGTTTAAGTCACTTGCCCAAGTTCATATCTCTAGTGAGCAAGTGGTGTAGCCGGTTAATCCCACCTGGAGTCCACCTAGACTCCCAAACCCTTGTGACTCTGCATCTGCTGCCCTAACAAGGTCAAGCACACAGTGTCAATCAGAGGCCACATCCTGGGGCTCTGGGATTCACAGTATTTATTACCTTTACCCACCTCTTTGAAGTGGTGATTAGCCGTTGTTCCCAGCTTGTCAAATGCTTTCATCCTTAAACCTTAAAAGGTTGTTTTGTTTTTTTTTTTTTTCTAAATAGGGCAACCACCATTTCACAGCAAGCTGCAAGCTATTTTCTACCCTCAGGCCAAATAAGCGGAGTCATCCCAGGTTTAGGTAAAGCCCACGGGCCCTATCAGGCCCTCATGCTCCCAATGGTAAAGGTTTGGATTCCTCTTAAAATGCAGCTGTCCCTAACACCGACACTGTCAGATCCTCGCAAGCCTAGGGTGTATGAGTTTCTGACCTTTTGCAAGCAAAGGTACATAGAGGGGTGAAGTCATATTCGTCCCAGAGATCACAAGAACCTTGGAAGCAGGCCGGCCCAGCCAGGAGCGCACGCTCCTTCATGTGTGCACATCCCGCTACCAGGGGGGTCTAAGGCAGTTTACACAGAGGAGGTGACTTCAGTTTAGCAACAGGGGAGCAGCGCCACATCTTACAGATTGTGTGACTGTTTGGCTGGTGGCTGGGCATCAGGGAGTCAGGAGCAGGATCTCTGTCCTGACGGGTAAAGCGGAAGTGCTCCTTCTGGGGTTTGTGGGGCAGGAAGTTGCTTTCTCCCTTCCTCACCTGCGACCAATGAACTGTGTTCAAAGTGGAACTTGGGCTTCCAAGACAGTCCAGGGGCCCCATCTAGATACGAGCAGAATAGTCTAAAGTCTTGATGGCATTCTTTTCTCCTGAAGTTTTTAGACTAAAACAGTGTGTCATATTTATTCCTTCCTTTGCCAAGAAAGCTCTCCTGATATTCTCAGTTGAAATTAATTTCCCCTCCCCATATTCCCGTAGCCCTTTGCTTGCACTTCTATGCCAGTGTTTCCAAGCAGCATCCTTATTAGTGTTATTTATGTGCACGTGTGTCTCCTTGTCCAGATCACGAGCTCCCGGAGCACAGAAACTGCAGTTTATTCATCTCTATGCCCCAGGGACTGCGTGCAGGGCCCCGCACATCGTAAGCACTCAATAACTGCTGGTTGAATTGAATTATTACTCTCCGCCGCTGTTGTGGTGATTGGCATTCATTCATTTAGTCCATTTGCCCCTTAAGAATCTCCTGCCAAGACTAAAAAGTAAAGACGCACAAGTACAAAGAGACACGTTTTTAACAGTTTGATGGTTCGGCGTTGTTTTATTTTAAATCGGCCCAAATGAAAAGCAGTGTTTTCTCAGGTCTTGCCAGCCAGACAGACAAGGTTATCAGCAGATTAAGAGGAGTGTTCTCAAACAGCATCAAGTGTCTTTCAGTGTGCCCAATGGGTGGAGAGCTTTGTGTGGCCTCGAAAGCTGGCTGGAAGGCTACTTGGATTCATTCTGACATATGTCATATTTTCGAGAGAGGTGTTGAAAGCAGAGTCAAACAAACAGCCAGTCAAAGTGCCGCTCAGTGCGCTGGAATGGGCGTCACATGAAAGCGTGAGTGAGCCCCTCGCTGAACAAGGCTGCCCCCAGGTCTTCCCCGGGAGCTACTTGAAAAGCTGCGACGTGCACAGGGGTTCTCATCACTTCGGGACATTCCCTCCATTCCGCACGGGGCAGCGGGCCTCCCAGACACTTTGTACCGACTACATTCTCGCTGTCAGGTTGACTTTATCTTCAGCCCGTTGATGGTACCAGTCGAAAACAGCCCATCTTTATAGACGGACACAGTTAGGAACTCCGTGGCGTATAAAGTACAGATTCCTCCTGCTGCGAGGAGAGAATTACACATGAAGAGAGGAGATCTAGTATCTGCAGCGCCAGAGGCAAAGGCTCAGGCAGGCAGGCAGGCTGCTAGAGCTAAGGAAACAGATGCGGTGCCAGCGCTGTGGCGTTTGCAGCTCGGTGGGGAGTCGGGGAGGGGGTAGTCGAGGTGGAGGTGGAGGAGGGGTGGGGGAGGGGCGGGACAGGCGTTAAAGAAGTAATTACATATGTCAAGAACTAAGTACACAGAAAATAAGAGCTCTGATGGAGATGCTAAGAAAGTATGTAAAAATCAGACCCAGTCTGAAGAGTCAGGGCAGAATTTTCTGAGGGAATACGTTTTAAACAAAGATCCGGAGGATGAGTAGGAATTAACCAAGTGATACGGTCCTTGTTGGAAGGGGAGTGGGAGGGCGCCGGGAGTGGTAAGAGATGAGTTTGGAGAAGTGGGCAGCAGCTGGATTGTGCGGGGCCTCACGTCTGGTCCTTTTTTTAATCGGGGGAATTGGGGAGGAGGAACTAAGAAATAACTTTCAAAGACTATTCAACAATTAAAAGAAATGGACTACTGATATATATGCTACAACCTTAAAATATTATACTAAGGAAGAAAACCAGTCCGAAAAGACCACATGTTTTATGATTCCACTTATATGAGATGTTTAGAAACAGCAAATCCATAGAGAAAGAAAAGCAAAATAGTGGTTGCCTGGCAGTGGGGATAGGGAATGACAGCAAATGGACATAAGAGATGTTTTCAGGGTGATAGAAGGTTCTCGAATTGTGGTAATTATACAACTTTCTCAAGGTATTAAAGATCATTGAAGTATACACAAAAATCAAGTTAAAAAATTAAAAAAGAAGTGAGCCCTCTGCTTTCCCATGGAGGAATATGGGACACATTAGAGAGAAGAAACTTTCCTCCCGTGCAGCCCAACCTCTTCTACCCCCAAGGCTATGCAGCTCTCGGACTCCATTCCTAGTCTCTATGGGCAAAAGAGGCTATCTCTTCCTTTACTTGGTGCCCTTAGCTCCATGTGGGCAGTGGGCACAAGCAGATCCCATCTGCACAGCTATGAACTGGGCGCACAGTGGGGTGGTTAGTTATGCAAGGGATGACTGTCATCTTTGAAGATAAGAGAACAGAAGTGTCCATGACCAGCCATTGGAAGAGAGTTATTAGAGCCCAATGAAAGTCTCTGCTTTCCAGAAGCCACATTCTCGCGTTGGTGCCTGGCCAGAGAGTGCAGGGAAGCTGGGCCATGATAAGAATTAGGAGCTAACTGCTCATCCAGATGTCACGGGGGCAGTGCCATCATTTACAAGCCTCCGTGGTCCCTCGGCCACTTCCAAGGACAGCCTCCATCTGTTAAGTCTCAGCAGCTTTCGTGGTAATAGTCACCTAATTGAGGAATTGAGAGTGAAATCAGGGGGAAATCTGTGGCTCATTCACTAGAATAGTGACTTTCCTGTCCCCCAGATGAGAGACAAAAGATCATAACTGATTTCCTGCTTTTCCCAAGGGAACAGTTTGTAATAGTTTAAAGCAATCAAGCAACAGAATGAACTGGCTTTCCGACACAACAGTCCTTGGGGAGAGTACTATGAAAGGCCACTAAGTTGTAATATTTGTATAATTAAATCTAACATTTTGATCAGTTTGATGAGGACAGCGTTGTTTGTTGCCTTTGAGATCTATAGAGTAACTCTCTTCTCTGGCCGTGCTGACTCTCTAGCCAATGTTCATGAGTAAGACCAGGCTTTGCCCATATCTTGCTTTGTCACCAACAGAATTTTCCATGGAAATTATGGAAGGACAAGAACGGAACTGAAGGAAGTGAGAACAATGCCAAGGAGAATAACTTCAAATGAATGAATTTCTGAATCACGGGCACTTGATATAACCAACCTGCTACTCGGGGAGGGACTTCCCTTATGCCTTTTGATGGAATCCATGTTGACTTGAAGAAACACACCCTCTGCTCCTCTCGTTTCTCTTTGCTAAAGTTAGTAGTGAACGTCACATAAAAGGGTACAGTTGGGCAAGACCACCAACTGTTGCTGGAGAAAGGTTGCAGAGAGTCTCTGGTCTGTCACTTAGGTGCTCTCTGTGGACCTTTGGTTTGACTGAAATGACTTCTAGGTGCTGTGTGCCCTCCCCCTCCACCCCTGTCCACCCTCCCCCATCCCCCCCCCCCCGCCCCGTTCTGTTAAGAGCAGAGCTACACCTTCTACATTTACTGGCTCCTCCTCCTTCGTCTTCCTTCTGACCACCAGGAGGATGCCAAAGGACAAGAGATTTTGTTTTTTAATCACTATGTGCACAGAATACCAAAAATTAGGAGTCAGAACTTGGCAGAAGATAAACCACTTCCTGGCAGGATGACCTTGGCGAGGTTGCTCAATCCCTGAAGTCTTCCTTTCTTCATTTGTAAAATTCGAATAATAGAACCAACCTCACGGGATTGTTGTGAGACTAAAAGTAGTTTGAAACCTGCAAAGTACGTAAAACCCTGCCTGTATCACAGTAACTGTTCGTTGTTTATTCAAGCAGCCACTGGATTAAATACCTAGTATGTGTGGGTGGTGTTTCAGGGCATATGGTACATTTACATGGGGTTTATATGAGTATATGAAAGGCAACATGTTATCGTGAAAAGAACATGAATTGGAATCAGAAATCTGGGTTCTAATCACCAGTCTGCCTTTTACTTGCTCTGTGACCTCAGGCAGGTTACATGAACTCTTTGATCCCATTTCTTCATCTGCAGCATGTATATGGTAACACCTTATATGGTTCTGCTGGTAATTAAGTGAGAGAACGCACATGAGAGCCTCTCAGATCTCCTGGGGACGTGCCTGTAGCCTAGTACCTAAGGAATGAATAAATGTGAGACTCATTGTACCTTCTTCATTAGGCATAAGCCCTGAACCTCAATCCACCTTCAATCTAGTTTAAGTAACTCTAATTCTAGACATATTTGAAGATTGCTGTACTAATATTCTGTTAATCTTATTAAAATGTCATGTTTTAGAGATCTCAAAAAGTCTTACATTGAATCCAGAACAACAAATTGTAATTTTGGAAAAAGTTCATCCAATTCTGCCACTCAGAAGATGTGTGGCCTTGGGCAAGTCAGTTCACCTCCTCTCTTTCTTCATCTGTAAGATGGAAATAATTCTAGAATTTACCTCATAGGGTGGCTGGGAGGATTCAATGAAATAAGTAGGGAACGTGTTTCACCACCAATTGTCTTTTACTTATAGGTGCTCGGTAAATGACAACTAGTATTAATATTCAGAAAAGAAAGTCAGAATAAAATATTAAGTGCTTGTCTTTTCTAGTTGTTTGGCTGTCATTATCTAATACTAGATCCCTTTATGTTAGGAAGGAAAATTAGGCTATTTTGAAGCATATTACTCATCTTTGAGACTTGACATTGGAAAAAACCAGCCATGTCCTCCTGTCAAATGCACCTTCATATCCAAGGCAAAGACAGATTCAAAGCTCCTGTGCTTGCAATCGTGATGTCCTTGTATGTAACTCACAAAGTTTCCTGCTGCCCACTTTACAGATGGAGACACTGAGGCACAAGAATGCTACTGAGAAGAAATGGCAGGCAAGGATTTGACACTATCAGTTCCTGTTCCCTCTAATTCTGCCTTTTTGTATCCAGTAAACCAAGGTAATAAGTGAATTCTTATCACTTATTTGCAAAAATTCCATGACAAGTATTTTCCGTCCTTGCAGTGTGTCTGAAATAGTGACTTCATTTAAACGTGTTTTTACTTTTATATTTATCTTCTCTCTACTCATAACTTGTTGAAGGCTTTGTGGAGCACCCTGGTTTCTCCTCTTGATGAGGGGCGTGGATAATGAGACTCTCGAAGTTTCCTTTCAGCTCTGACATTATGCATTTGTACCGATGTCTCTGGGATTTTCAAGATTGCATGCAATGGGGTTTCCTTAGTAAAGATCCTTGTGAAAGAAGGTTATGTCCACCTTTCCTTGAATAACCCTGCCAGATACTTTGGGAAATCACCAGGAATAATTAACGCATTCTGGATGACGCGTGCTTAGCTAATTGGGCTGAAACACAGCGTTGGTTAGCAAGTTGGCCGAGTGCCAGGTAGCAGGTGTCTGCATAGAGTCAACACTGATTCTTTTTTCAAAGAAGGGAAGAAGGCCTATGCATGTTTTGTTTTTGAGAAAGTTTGCCTAGGTTTTGCCGTACTCCCATCCTGATTTGAAAATGCTGAGGGGAAAAGAAAACCAAGTTTATTAGCATTAAAATAAAGATGATTTGTTTTCAATGTAGGGGGTTTTTTTTTCACCATTTTCAGTCTGTTTTTAAGAGGTCAGTGCATGTTTCTATGTGTCTTTATTTACCTCTTATTTTGATCAGAGGCACACAACCAGGATCATTTTATAGGGTTTTGCTTTGAGGCTGATTGAACTGGGGCTTTTTGCACAGAGATTACTTTTTTCAGTACATTCCCAATTGTTTAATATTTTGCACTTCCAAATCAGTATATCATTTTCATCTTTGGATTAACTTGTAGTTTAGCTCTTCAAACAAAAAATTTATATTATTTTCATTTTCCTCCATCCAAATATTATAAAATTTCTATTCATCAGAAGTCCTCCAAGAGAAAGTTAAGGATGTTCAGTGATGGGTACATGGATATTTAAGCAGGATTTCTGGATCTTGTAAGTGGGGAACAACATTCTCTACATACCACTGATAAACAAGCATCTCTGAATATGCATCTGAATCCAGGTCCCTGGGGGTCATTTGAGTCTAAGGAAGGAGGGCTTTCCTCAGCCTGAACAATTTGAGCTAGAGAAACTTTCCCATGAGCTTCCAGCATCTTGCTGCAAATAATAGAAGCTCACGTGAGCTGGCATTACAAGGATTCTAGGAGCCTCACAGAACTCTGGGACAGGAAGTGGAAAGCCACCAGGAAGCCAGGCCATCATTCTTTTGCTGTTGTCTTGCCTCGGCGTTTCCTGGCACATCTACTTCCATCTCTACTGGTGGTAGGGCTTTTAAAAATGTCTCTCAGTGTTCAGAAGTCCCCAGGCTATTGTGTAAAAAGGAAATGCTGTAATTTTAGAAAGGCTATTGGCGGCCTTGATTACTCCTTTAGAAAGAAAGCAAAGAGGGGAGCTCAGATGACCCCTGGCCACCCTTCTAGCTCTGACTTCTGAGGATCCTGCACATATGTGGACATGTCTTAGAAGATATTCTGTCTATCAGGTACCATGTTTCCTCAAGCATACAACTGTATTAGTTTGTTAGACTTCTTGAGTTACACCGGGTACTAGGCAGTAGTTGCAAAGAAACCCATCCTCTATTAGCAGGATGAAAAGTTTGTGGCTCGTGGGAATCCCTGTAGCCCTCTCTCACCCAGCACCTTGGCAGACAGCCACAGCCACAGCTCTCTTCCCTGCTGCTCTCGAGTTGGCCTCAAATCCTTCTCAGAATTGATAAATGAATAAACAAAACATAGTACACCCACACGATGGAATATCATTCAGCCGTAAAAAGGAATGAAATACTGATACATCCTACAACATGGATGAACCCTGAGAACATTACACTGAGTGAAAGAAGCCAGACGCAGGAGATCCCATAGTGTGTGAGCCCATCTGTGTGAAATGTCTAGAATAGGCAAATCCATAGAGACAGAAAGGGCATTGGTGGTTGCCAGGGGCTGGGGGAGAGGAGAATGGGGAGTGACTGCTTAAAGGGTAAAAGTTTTTTTGGGGGGTGGTAAAAATGTTCTAAAATTAGATTGCGGTGATATATGCATATATCCCTCTTGCCCAGTCCATCTCACAGTGTGCTATGATTGCCTCCCTAGTGCTCAGGATTTCCCTCTTGACTGTCTTCCTCATCTTTTTTTTTTAAACTAATTTTTATTGGAGTATAGTTGCTTTACGATGTTGTGTTCATTTCAGGTGTACAGCAAAGTGTATCTGTTACATATATACATACATCCACTCTTTTTCAGATTCTTTTCCCATATAGGTCATTACAGAGTATTGAGTAGAGTTCCCTGTGCTCTGCAGTAGGCCCTTATTAGTTATCTATTTTATATATAGTAGTGTGTATATGTCAATCCCAAACTGCCAATCTATCCCTCCCCCCATTTCCCCCCTGGTAACCATAAGTTTGTTTTCTACATCTGTGACTCTACTCTTCTGTTTTGTAAATAGATTCATTTGTACCATTTTTTTAGATTCCATATCTTCCTCATCTTTGTACTTGCAGCCTCTCCGCAGGGCCTAGTCCAGAATAGTCTTCCTCAGAAAATGAATAAAATATGGCCCCAACCCTCAGGACTGTACAGATTGTTAGCAAGAGACAGATACTCAATTAACTACAATAGCGTGTGCCCCAAACTAGACATTTAGATATGTGGAAAAGAAAATGACTGATTTTTGCCTGTGGCAATCAAGGAAGAGACATTACAAAGGAGGTGACATCTGAGCCTAGCCTGAACATGTGAATAAGAATTCTCCAGATGGAAAAGCTACGTGTGGTGCCAGGAAGTAGGGAGATGACTTCTAACATTCCAGGTGGAAGAAATAGCACCATTCACCGTAGCATGAAAAACATAAAATACTTAATAAATTTACAGAGGATGTCCAAACGAAAATATCATACATAATATCACTGGGGAAAACTTTTGAAATCTAAATAAATAGATATAACATGTTTCTAGATTGGAAGACTCAATATTGTTAAGATATCATTTATCCACAGAGTGATCTATAGATTCAGTTCAATCCTATTTGAAATCGCTACAGATATTTCTTTCTAGAAATTGACAAGCTGATTCTAAAATTTATTATTAATGCAAAAGAACCTAAGGGACCTAGAATAGCCAATGACAACCTTTAAAAAGGAAGAACTATGTTGGGAGACATACAACCTGATTTCAGGACTTACTACAACAGTAAAGTGGTCAAGACAGTGACAGATTGAGGGGTTGACCTAAGGATAAACTAACAACTAATGGAAGGAAAAAGGGTCCAGAAATAGACCCATACACATACGGTCAATTGAGGACTCCATTGCAATTCAATGGGGACAGAAAAATCTTTTAGACAAATGGTGCTGGAGAAACTGAATAAATGTATGGAAAAAAATGAACCTTGACTCCTACCTTACAATACACATAAAAATTCATTGCATAGACCATAGGCTGAAACTTATAAGCTAAAACTATAGGATTCTGGACTAAAACATAAGATGGTATCTTTATGACCTTGGCGTAGACAAGGATTTCTAGGAGAGGCCAGACACACAAAAAAAGATAAGTTGGACTTCTATTAAAAAATGTTTTGTTCTTTTAAAGAGATGGTAAAGAAAATGAAAAGGCAAACCATAGAATGGAAAAAAATTCACTATATATATATCTCTCTCTGACAAAGGACTTTTATGAAGAATGTACAGACATTTTCTACAAGTTGATAATAAAGCTAAAACAACCCCATTAAAAATGTCGAATAGGTTGGTAGCAGTGGAGGTGGTGGGAAGTAGTCATGTTCTGGGTATATTTTGAAGATAGAACCCAGAGGATTTGCTGATAGAATAAATGGGATGTGTTAGGAAGTAAGGAGTCAAGGGGGACTCCAAGGATTTGTTGCCCCAAACAACTAGAAGGATGAAGTTGTCATCGCTGAAAGGAGAAAATCATAGAAAATTAGGTTGGGGTGGTGGTAATTAGAGGTACAGTTAGGGACCAGTATAGTCAGTCAGGTAGCTGAATGTGGGAGTCTGGAGATCAAGACCTGACTAAAAGGTGGGAGTCATCTGTTTATATTAAGTATTTAGAGCCATGGGACTAGACAAATTCACCTGAGGGGTAAGCGGAGATAGAGAAGTGGAGAAGCACAAGGGCAGAGCTCTGAGCCACTCAGAAAACTTTGTACAGACATCCTCAAAGAGGAATTTGTGAGCCCGGGAGTGAGAAGATTTGGGGTCAGGTTCTGGCTCTGCTACTCGCTGACTATGTAATTCTGGGCAAATCACTAGCTCACTCTGGGTGCCAGTTTCCTTATGTGTCAAATATACCTTAATAACAATCCTTTGCAAAGTTGAAAGAATATTATGAGACTATATTGAAAAGTGATGTGTAGTTATAAGACGCTGTGTACATGTGAGTTTCTCCCCACAGCACCCCCCACCCAGAAATCTCAACTTTCAGCTGGGACTGATAGACACGGTGGTGCTTTTAAGAGATCGGCTGGATGAAATACCAGTCACTGTTGCTGGAGGGGTCGGGAACATTGAAGCTGCATAGCGTTGAGGAGTCTGTGGAAATGGATAGAAACCACAGCAAAGGTGGAGAGTGAGAAAACCCCAGCTGCATTAGATGAGGTCACAGTGAAGGGCACCTACCAGCAGGAGGTACCTCAGCGCCTCTTCTGCACCCGGTGAAAGTATGAGTCTGGGCCTAAAAGCGCCAGAAAGCTACTGGGATCCAGCCCTCCATGGGCGCAGTCCTCACTGTGAGGAAGGGCACACCTACAGGAGGCCTGGACTAAGTTCCAGACACTAAGAGAACCCTGATTGGGTGGTGTGAGTCCCTGCTGTCCCCACATCACAGGCATTTCCCAGTCTCTGTGATCCCAGGTACAATTCTTGAGAACCAATTCCTAGACCCCGTGTACTTTCAAATTGGAAGGGCTCTCATACATCACCCAGAGATTATTGGTGCCTGTTGAGTGCTGATACACTAGATGTTAATAGCATGAAAATGTGTGTTATGTCATATACTTAGAGGACATGTTGAGTTAAACCACATTAAAGGGTTGTGTTACCTCAGAAGTTCTCAGAACCTTTAATATGTCAAGGTACATGGGAACATTCTAAGAAGGGCATAGAGAATGGAGTGAGTCCCGAATATCTCTTACCACTGAATTGTTTTGTTATTTTTTTCTCCCCAACTAGCCACACCTGTTAAAATCTACATGGAACATATGCGTCCCAGTGATTTCATTTCACAGCTACAAGAGCAGGGCCCAGAGAGGGGAAAGGACTGGCCAAGGTCATGCAGCTGGACACTGGACTGACACTTGGCTTCTGTGATCTCCAGACCCCTTTCCCACCACACATACCAGGTGGACTCCGTCTCAGCTCACTTCATTCCTCAGTGATTTGAACACAAATCACAAACCAAACAACAAGGCATATTCTTGATCAGAGAGTAGAAAAATACCACAGGAAACTTTCCTAGATGCCAGCTCGCAAAAACAAGGCGCTGTTTATTTGCACCAGTCACTGGCTCATTATTGGAGCTCCAGGGTACTCATTAGCTTTGGAATTGGTCATATGCCTGAAAACGTTGCTTGTCCATCAGCACAATCGAAGAAAATCACTTTTGGATGAGATTCCCCTAAATAAATGGCATTTTTTTGTTGTTATTTCTGATTCAAAACAAAAGCCTTCTTTAGAGCTAAGGCTATTTGCGGCTGACTTTCCCTGGACACTAAGCTGTGATGGTAGGAACATGAAGGTGGCAGTTTTGAACTTTTTCATTAGAGTGGTTCTCAAAGTGTAGACCTCGGACCAGCAACAGTAGCATTACCTGGAAGCTTGTGAAAAATGTAGACCTACTGAATCAGAAACCAGGGTTGGGGCCCAGCAGTGATTTCCACCAAGCCTTCTAGGTGATTCTGAATGCGCACTCAAGTTCCAGAACCACTGCATTAGAGAAAATGAGGCTCCCGGTCAAAGGACAAGAAAAGAAAGCTGTTCAATTTCAGGTGTGAAACCCAGGCAAAAGACACACCTTGTAAGAGCATGCAGGTCATTTTTTTTGGGGGGGGGGGGTCTTGAAAAGAAGGGGGAATTAGATAATAGGTGAGAAAAACATATAGAGCCTATTAAGAAAAAGGAAGGAATGAGAAGGGACCCAACACAGGAAAAGACGAACAAACATAAAAGGTATATGTAAGGCAGAAAATGAACCTGTTTGGCCATTTTGGAGGATGCCTTAAGGCAGAGTATATGTTCTGAATTTTTGGTTTCCACTTGTTTTAATGACCTTTCACTTGATGTCTGGTGTTCCTGGAATACAGGGGGTATCAGGGGAGCTCTCTGGTAGGGAAGACACGAGGTCAAGAGATGTTGTCTGCTTTTAGATCTGCCATTGTCTTTTAGCGTGATCTTGAGAAAGTCACTTAACCTCTCTGGACCTGTTTCCTGTTCTAAAAAATGGGAATGAAAATCTTTGCTCATTTTGAATGCTAAGGCTGGAGATAGAAAGACGCTTTGAAATTACCTAAGTCAGTCTCTCAGCTTTGCTGGTCTGGAGTCTGAGCCCAGAGATATGGGCTCTGCTAGGTTTTTTTCTAAGGTTATGGGGGCAATTAGTGGCCACACGAGAGTAGAAGCCGGGTCTCCTGACTCCCAGGCCAGTGATTGGGTACAGGTACTCTCTTCCTGGTATTCACTGCCCATCCCACTGAGTTGAGAATATGCGGTGACTGTGCACTTTGGGAGGATGGGTGGGATGGGTGGGGGGAGGGGAATAACACTCGAGCCCCTCAAGTGGGAATGGGAGGCCGGCGCACTGCTGGCCTTGGTGTCTTTTCCATTGACCTTGGATGAGAGTTACTGGTGCTTCAAAGCCTGGATAGTAGAGAGTTAAGGAAAAGAGGCATAAGCTTCTAAGGCCTCTGATTTATGCCTGACTTATGTGGTGGTCCAAGATGCGTTCACTCCAGTGACTACAAGGGCAAGCAATGGCGAGAGACCCACCTACCCTCCCCATACAGCCTGGAGATGCCTACCCACTAAAGAACACCCAAGCAGAGAAAATCAAAGACCCCACCACCCACCGTATTTGTGGCACCATCCTCCCAATGAATTAGTGAGTAGTAATAAATATAGTTTGCTAACATTTATTGAAATTTTACTTTGTGGGGGGTATTTTTCTAAGTAGTCTCTGGATACGGGTCTATCAGGCATTAATATACACGCCATGAAAGGGGGTTCTAGATCACATAATTTGGAGAAACATGGAAGTTATGTAACACTAAAAGGGTTGCTTTGCTGCAGGACTTGTTAAGAGCCTTTAGTCATCTGCCAGGTGCCTTGTGAGTCTCTAAGGACAAATAGTATAAAATGATTCCCAAACTTATTTTCCACTGGACTGCTTCTGTTCTTTTTTCCTTTTGTTTTCCCCCAACCCTTCCACACCTATTTAAATCTACATAGAACAATTTAACTCTTGAAATAAGAACATTTATTACCCTTACTTTGTAGATAGGAAACCTGAGTCTCAGAGAGGCTAAATGGCTTGCTCAAGGTCACCCAGTGAATAAAAAGCAGAGCCAGGATTTCAGCCTGGGTAGACTAGTGCTGGACAGGCTCCAGATCCCTGTGGCTACTGCTGCTTTTATAATAAAAATAGCTAAAATTTTTACACCATTTGCTATGTGGTAAAGTGCTGTAAACGTGTCATGTCATTCACCCTCCTAACAACACGGGCGTCTGTGCTACTGTTGTCCCCCATTGTCGTTGAAGCTAGGGAGGTTAAGTTTTTGCATTTTATTTTATTTTATTTTATTTTATTTTTAAGCTCTTTATTGGAGTATGATTGCTTGACACTGTTGTGCCAGTTTCTGCTGTACACCAAAGTGCATCAGCTGTATTTATACATATATCCCCATATCCCCTCCCTCCCGTGACTCCTTCCCACCCTCCCTATCCCTAACAAGTGTAAAATAGTTAGCTAGTGAGAGGTTATTAACTAAGTAGTCGAGGTCACATAGTCTGACTAACAGAAATGGGATTCGAACCCAGTTCTGTCCGGCTTCAAAGCCCATGCTCTTAACCACGAGGTGCTGCTACCTAACTTCTTCATATACTTAGACACTCTCATGACCACAGCGACTGGTAACTCTTATGCTAGGTGGATCAAATGGTACTTTCAGTTTCTTTAGTGACCGCTGCAGTGGAGAAAGGGGATGCCACATAGACTTCGAGGTAGTGTCTTAAGGAAAGCCAAGCAGGAATCCGGACATCTCTCATAAGGTGTAAGCGCCCCACAGGAGCTACTGACACCTCTGATGGGGAGGGGCTGGCTAGATGCTGTGCCCCAGACTCCCAGCTGTCAAGCAGAGGCCTCGCCCTGGAATGAGGATGTTTTGTGGACCCCCTTGGTCGGAGCACCCAGCTTTGAGATGAGATGGTCCTCCATGCAGTCCCTACTCTTGGAGGAGCTGTTCTCACTTAATGGAGAGGCGAGCACGCCCACATTGTGGCCTGCCCTACATGCATCCCGAGAAGGCTGCCCGCTTACTGCATCAGGTGCTTGGCAGGCCCCGCCCCCTACAGGCTGGGCTGATTTTGAAGGAAGGAAGGAGCACACGCAGCTAAGAGAAGCCTATCCTAACGCTCACAGCCAAGTGTGAATACAAGCGATGATAGACTAGGCTCTAACGTTGGCAAGCCTGGCCTCATGCCATGTGGGCGTACAGGCTGAGCCCTACTGGAAAACACGCGGGTCTCACGGTCACAGGACAAAACCCCCAATAGCTCTGTGGCTTCACTCCTCTTTCGCTAAGCATTGTGAATATGTGTTCTGGTTGCCCATAGAGCCACCGAGGCTGGTGCCCACCTAGAGACCCCCGATATTCGTGGTCTCTGGGAAGCCAGGAATTTATAGACTTGGCCTCTGCTCTGCCAAGCCTAGCTGTCAACTCACCGCAAGCCCCCACTGCTGCGATGCTTCTGAAGTCAAGTCATCAGCAGGAGCAGGCAGTGTGCTAGGCACAGGGGATAAAGTGGGAAGCAGGTCAGAACGCGATGCCTGCTTCGAGGGGGATGTGTTTAGTGAGTGAGACAGACATTAAGTGAATAGCACACAATTTGTTTCCTTGATGAATTCTTAAGGACATTAGAGGGCAAGTCCTCGTGGGGTCTTTTGAATATTCCCTTTCTGTGCTACCTGTGGGTGCTTAGTCTCGCTTGGCTGTAAGTCCCAAAGCTGTGGCTTTGGTGATAGCTATCTGTGTGGCCTGTGAGCCTCAAAGGCAGCTTCCTGGCCTGCCTCACCAATGCTCAGGTTGCCAAGAAAGTACACTAACAGTCCAGAGAGCTTTCAGATTATTTGCCGGAGGAGCTGACCCCAAAGAATGGTAGTCTGAGGCCAGGGCCCAGTACTGATTATCAAGCACAAAAACCAGGCACTGTGACTTTATAAGAACCATTGAGGTCCATGTGCTGTAATAGTGGATAGTAGCCCCAATCCCCCTTATCTTAGAGCCCTGGGAGTCATGCAGGTATGAGGTCAGAAATCAACCCTCTCTCCTCTTCCTTCTGTGTGACCCAGTCTCCTTTGCTGACTCCCTCTCCTCTGCTCAGCCTCTTAATGTTGGAAAACCTCCGGGTCTGGTCTGTTTCCATCTTCTTTTTACTGTGTACACGCTCTCCCTAGGTAATCTCATCAAGTCCCATGATTGTAGACAACAACATATGCTGATGATTCCCAAATTTATATTTTTAGGCTAGATTCACATCCCCAACTGCCTAACTGGCATTTCCACGTAGATACTTAAAAGGCTTTTCAAACATAGCAAGTTTAAGACCGAACTGTTGATTTTCCCCCAACATGCTGCTGTTGCTTTTCCAATCTTCACTGGCTCAGTGGATGACAACCATTCACCAAGTGATTCAAGCCTCTCTCCCTTAGGCCCCATATCCATTTCATTAGGAAGTCCATTGCATCTGTTTCTAAATATATCCCCAAATTCATCCTCCTTTCTCCATACCTACTGTGATCACTCTAGTCCAAGTCACAATCATCATTTTCATTTACACCTACAATGAAGGGCTTCCCACTTCTGTTCTTGTTTCCTTCCAATTCAGTCTCCACAACTTCAGCCAGTGATCTATTTTCAGTGAATATCATATCATCTCCTCCCTCTGCCCCAAACCCTCTGATCGTTCGCTATTCCATCTGGGATAGAATTCAAAGTCTTTACCACCCTTTAGAAGACTCTACATAATTTGCTTCTAACCTTCCCTTGCACCTCATCTTGTGCCACTGCTTCCCTTTAGTTACCATATTCCCACAACGGTGGCCTTTTTTCTGTCCCTTGAACATACCAAGCCTCAGGGCCTTTGCACAGGCTGTTTCCTTTGTCTGGAATGCTCTTTGTTTTCATGCTTCATGTCCTGTCAGCCTGTCAGCCTTAGAGAAGCCTAAAGCAGCCACCCTTATTCTCTATCTCAGCCTCTTAGCTGTTTTCTTCATAGGTCTCATCACAACTTACAATATCTGTTTACTTGCTTTTCATCTGTTTACTTGATTTTGGTGTGTGTGGCGGGGATGGGTCTGTCTTCGCAACTAGAATGTAAACTCTCTGGGGACCACTACCACTGTGAGTTGTGCTTAGAAGTTAAAATACAAATTAATTTAGGAAAGAAAGTCATTTCCATCAGAATTATCACATTTATCAAAGAATTCCCAGGGTATGAAAATGATAAAGACCTTTTCTGAATATATCAAAGTTGAAAGCGCTACTCCTTTTCTCCCTATTTTAATGACTTTCAAACAGAGCAGTGTGCTGGGGACTTCCCTGGTGGCGCAGTGGTTAAGAATCCGCCTGCCAATGCAGGGGACACAGATTCAAGCCCTGGTACAGGAAGATCCCATGTGCTGCAGAGCAGCTAAGCCTGTGTGCCACAACTGCTGAGCTCGCATGCCAGAACTACTGAAGCCCACATGCCTAGAGCCTGTGCTCTGTAACGTGAGAAGCTGGAGCACCACAACGAAGAGTAGCCCCGCTGGCCGCAACTAGAGAAAGCCTGCATGCAGCAATGAAGACCCAACGCAGCCATAAATAAATAAATAAATGAAAGCAGTGTGCTGAAACAAAAAGAGTACCCACTAGTTTACAAAGAAATAGCCATCAATCTCAGCTTTCTCACTGATGAGCTGTGTTAACTTGCAGAAGTTACTTGACTTCTGTAAGTCTCAATGTCTATGTGAAAGTAATGATACCTGCCTTAAGATGGTTATTTTAAAAATGAAAGGAGATTAAGGTCATATAAAGATACCTGGCACGTGGTGGGAGCTCAATAAATGTTCATTCTTTTCCCTTCAGGGTTAGCCACCAAACAAAGGCATTACTTCATTATTCTATTTTTAAATGGAATTTCCTGGGCTACTACTTAATTTTTGTCTTTGGGTAAGATATCGCTTCTACCCCAAAATCAAATTCCAAAATGCAGGTTTGTCACCATTGTAAAGATTCTTAAGAATATGCTGCGAACTCTGGAGATAGTCCCCGGAAAGGGTTTCAAAAATGTTTTCGACAGTGGCAACATTACTGAGCTAACTGGCTGGAACCCCATGGGTTGGCTAACTTCATATACGTTTGTTGAAAGCACAACAGCAGCATCCAGGCTCCCGACTTTCCAGGCATAGCTTTCGATACAAGACCATTTCAGAATGACTCCAAGTCCCCTCACGCACTTACGGAGTCTCTTCGAATACGACTCCCTTTGTGGGGAGTATTGCAGGAGCAAAGACCCTACACTGGCTAGCTCTTGGTAGGCCCTGTGTCCTGTTAACAGGACTAGTTCACACTTTGGGGCCATCTTGAACTCAGGAGTGGCCTTGAGGTTAGAAGACAAAAGCAGACTTTCGAGGAGTTAATGAATGAATTCATGCTGGAAAAGGTTTCCCTTGGGCCAGGACTCCCATTGATTCCTTGCACATTCCCAGTCCCTGATTCCCAGGGGCCTGTAGTCACGTGTGACAAATGGCTGATCATCCAAGCGAAGTGACCTGCCGTTCAATAAACCATATCTCAGCCAGTATAGAAGGCAGCTCATTTTTCTCCTTAGGGGTCTCTCTTCTTCCTTCATCTGCGTGATTATCTCACATATGGGCCACTGAGGCCTTTCTCCCTGCGGAGGGAAGACAAGCTCCTCTAACCTGCCTGCAGGATCTTTCTTCCTTGTAGAAAGAAGATCTTGGAAGTGCTCTAAAGGTTTTATTGCTTCAAGTTAAGCTTGGTCAAATTACTCACAAGTGCTGAATCCTCTTAGGGGTGTCAGCCTGAGAGAAGGAGGCCTATTCAGATGGGGGCCTGCATTGAGGCTGCCGACAAAGACCAATTAGTCTGGATTGTGCTGGCTGCGTTTGGAGGGTGACTGCCCTCGGACCACCAACTCGTGCCACCGAAGCGCTTATCCCACCCAGGAGTCAGCTGCTTTGCCTCAGTTCCCAGCCCAGCTTCACATGACCCCTGGGTCAGATGCCTCTCTCCTACCCTGCCTTTCACTCCTGCCAGGCTGTGGGTCTCACTCTTCATCGCAACGGCATTTTTTCCCCCACTCTGTCTGAAAGCTGGTCATGTTTTTTGATGGTCATGAGAAATGACATGATCCAACCTTTCCGAAATCCATGTGGCTTCATCTTGATCTCTTTTGCCTCTTGGTGTCCCAGACTGTAAACTCTATTTGGAGGAATCTGGGTCTAGTTTTTAGATTATTTAGCCATGTATAAGGTTATACATTTCTGTGACTGGAAATGTATTCAAGCAATGAGATGATGTCTTTCATTCAGTCAGATGGCATTTATTAAGCTTCTACAAACTACAATGCACTGTGAGGCGTTGGACATTTGAGACAGAACTTCTGCCTCTCCAAGACCTCACTGCCTCTAAGGGGTTAAAGCCAAGTACATGAATGACCATGATAAGGATAGCTTACTTTTTTTAAGCATTTAGTATGTGCCGCCGCCATGTTACGTGTTATACATATTTCATTTTATCCTCATGGGTCCACAATCCTTTATCCTCAAATCTAAAATACAAAACTTCAAAACCTGGAGTTGATTCATATGAGTTTTTCATAACTACTTTGGCAGGAAAAGCAGACCTGAAGTTTTTCATGAATGGACATGCGGCTATTTGTCATTTTATCCCACTTTGTGTAATTATTCATTTGTTTCACTGTTGAAATACTAAGATGTTTGCTTTTAAGCCCTATTCCAGGATCCATGGAGGTGGGGGGTGGGGGGGGGGAGTTTTGTAGGACACAAACTGTGCACTATACTTTTTAAAATCCCCAAATTTCTGAATTCCAGCATTCTCATGGCCTCAGGATTCAGGGATAAGGAAACTATGACGTGATGGTGTCCATTTTATAAATGCTGATATTCAGGCTCAGAGAAGGGATGCAGCTTTCCCATAATTACACCACCAGGAACTGGAAGCACCAGGATTGAATGCCAGTTTTGTCTGGCTCCAGAGTCCATGCCCTCAACCACTGAACCATCCCACCTTCTCATCCAAAAACACGGTGTAGCAATGATCATAAAAGAAGCCCAGGAAGGGGGCAGGGTGGGAGGAATTGGGAGATTGGGATTGACATATATACACTACTATGTATAAAAGAGATAAGTAATGAGAACCTACTGGATAGCTCAGGGAACTCTACTCAGTGCTCTGTGGTGACTTAAATGGGAAGGAAATCCAAAAAAGAGGGCATGTATGTATACATATAGCTGATTCAGTTTGCTGTACAGCAGAAACTAACACAACATCGTAAAGCAACTATACTCCAACAAAAATAAATAGAAAAAGAAGCCCAGACTGAGGGCTACAAGGAATTTGAGGAGGAAAAGCAGACCTCCCGTTAGGGATTTAGTCATAGCTCCAGGGAGACAGGGTGGATGCAGGTGGAACTGTACCTTGAAGGGAAGGAGTGAACTGTGGAAAGGGGAGAGTCATCTAGCCCAGGACCATTTGGGTAAATAGCAGGCAGCCCTGGCCAGGGATCGGAGAAGCTGGAAATTAGCCTGAGAAGACGTCAGGGACAGAATATTAGCCTGAGAAGATAAGTCAGGATGACTAGAGTATGGAATTTTGAATGAGAACCAGTTATGTTTCCCTTGCAGATCGCAAAGCACTTATTGGACATCCTGTCACCCTACTTTCATTCTGCCTTAGAGGAACAAAGAGCAGATAGGAACATCTCCATATATTTTTGCTGGCTTTCTTTTCTTTTCTTTTCTTTTCTTTTACTTTTTTATTTTATTATTATTATTTTTTTTTATTAAGCAGATTAACAGAATGGGTTGAAAAGGCAGCCAAGAAAGTGAGCAAGCCGAGAAGAACAAGAGTCATAAACATCTATAGTAAAAGTATCTGTGCTGGGCTTTGTCACTTCTTTGTAAGCAGAGGGTTAAAATTTAACCAAGGAACTCATGCCTCACTGCAGCTGGCAGGGATTCAGTAGGAACCCAGCCGGCACCCCTATGATAACTCACAATCCCCCTCCTTCTAAGCTTAAAAACTGTTTCCTCCTCCTCCTCCTATTTGGAATCCCAATAAAGGTCATAGGGGGATACAACCATTACCAGGAATTTAAACCTAGAATCTAAATATGTTCCCTTTTGTCATGAATAATCAAAGTTCTAAATTGATATTTTAGAAATCAGGTCCAGTCCATGAGTAGTGAATTGAGTGTGTCTAATTACATTTTATAGTCATTTAACAGCTGTTAATAATGTAATTTTCTGTTATGCCCAATTTGCACTGAATTACTTTAATGACACACATTGTATTTATTTTCCTTTTGGTGTAACAGTAATCAAACACTAGGGAATCAACTTGGACATGGAAAGAAATAATTTATTATTTTTATAAGTTTGAAGGTAAAGGATATTTTTCAAAAGAAAAGAATAAATCATGTCATAAAAATAAAAGTAGTTTAACACATATGAATGCATATGTTTTCTCGGCCATGTCTTTTTTTGTAAAAAAAAAAAATTTAATGAACACAATACATTTGTTTCTCATCCAAGTCTGTATTGTTTGATGTGAACCAAGTATTTGCAAATACACATTTGGCTGACAAACGAATGAGCTTCCTCCTCCCCCCACCCCCAAAAATATCTGCCTAGAATGAAAAAATCAGATTTCTAAGTTCCTGGTGTGTGAGTTAAAAAGACACAGCATCCATTTTAAATAGACGCCCCAGTGGAAACTTGTATTTCCGAGGTGAGGCTAGAGGAGAAAAGCAGTGTAAAAACAGGAGAGAATACAGCTTGAGAGAAGAAATATACATGCAAAGAAGGTAGGCAGGTATTTCTCCCACACGTCAGAAGAAACTTCTACATGAGCTCTTTATTAGGGTGCAAAGAAGGCTGAGTTTGGGGCCCCAAAATGGCAAGATAATCGGAATGGAACGTTACAAAAAGTCTGCTCGGTGTTTTTCCATTCAGTTGAAGCACTTGAAGAACCAAGCATTTGGTATTGTACCGTAAGCGTTTTCTGCAGCCCACGTGGATCAATGTCCTTTGTGTTTGAAGTGAGCTAGGAGAGGAGAGCAGAAAGGAGTTCTCCCCGTCTGTGGGATGCTGGCTGCCACGGTTCCAGCCAGGGCTTGACCTAGCATGTTCTGCCTCTGCCCACTCGCCTCCTGGGACCTAACGTGGGAGGGATGGGCCTTCCCTCCAGGAGTGTCAGAGTTATTTTGCAGTTTGTCAAGAGTAGGAGGCTAATTTCATTCTTATTATTGCTCGGGCCCCAGTGATTGGGGCAGTGTTGTAACCAAGTGGGGAGGGCAGGTGGGAGAGGTCCACCCCAGGTGCAGGCAGTAAGGGGTGGGGTGGGGCGGGGGTACATTGCCTGTAGTGAATTCAAAAACAATAATAAAACTGATGACAAGTTGGCCTGCTTTTCATGTTCCTCGTGTGCTAGCCATTCTAGAGAATGTCAGTGACGAAATACTGCTTCCGGCGGGGTTGCCTGCTCCCACGCTGCCTCCCCCACTTGGGTATTCCCTTGTGTTGGGGGTGGGGCTGGGGCTCTGAGCCCTCACATCCCGGGAGAGGAATGGTGGGCATTGTTGCATTCTTCTGCAGCCAGCACCAAAGTCCCTCTTCTGTCAGCCTCTTGCTGACCCTGGGCAGCAGCTGCCACGCCTTGTACTCCTGCTCCTTAGCCTTTGCAGCCCTTTTCTCGCCATCGCTGTGGCTCTTGCCAATGTGTGGGTGAGTTCTCTCTCTGCCAATGTTTGCGGCTCTTTATGAGCTTCCTAAAGGGTGTTGTGGCTCCTTCAGTTGACGGAGCCTTCTGTTGAGGAATTCGGGACAAGTTGCCAAGGGCTGGCTTGAGGGCATTTCAGTGACACCACCTGATGTCTCACTCTGCCAACAATCAGCCACTGTCCCCCAGCCAAAACTCCGGCCTTTGCATCTTTCCTGCTTCAGGGTAAATGCTCTCCTTGCTCAGAGCACTGTCCTCAGAAGTTGGTGGAGCAGGGGATAGACTTAAGGCTTCATCCTGGAGTCCTGGAGACCAGCTTCAAATGCTGAAGTCCTCTTCCCCTGACCAATGCCTCAGGGCTGTCTTAGTACAGAGTTCCAGATTCGACCATGTCTGGATGTCACGGGAAGGGGGTGGTACCTATGCTTGAGTCAAGGAGCATCAAAACTAAGAAACTGTGTTGAGTTCTCTCAAGACAGCCTTTCATTGGATTCCCCGGCGCACCTTCATTACAACGGATGGTCTTCTTTTCCTTAATCTGTCTTTGGATCATGGATCCTCTTGAGAATCTAACGTAAACTATGCACCCCCTCCTCAGAAAAGTGCACCCTTCTACATAGATCCAGAATTTTCCATGTCACTTAATTGGGTTCAGTTACGGGAGTCCAGGAACCTCAAGTTAAGAACTCCTGGTCTAGCAAGCCCTCCTTCTCTTGCTGCCTCTCACTCCCCACAAATACATCCAGGGCAGTCTTCTCCATTAGGCACAGGAGACACAGAGCCTGGGCGTGCACAGTACTTTTAGAAGCCCAAGGATAATGTGTTAATTTCTAAAGTCAAAAGAAAAGTTGAACTATTACACCAAAGAAAATACTTTAATATTACATATTCATTTTGACGTCAATGCAGTAGTATAATATGTTTTAATTTTTTTTATGGAAAAAGGGGCCCACAAAGGCAAAATTGCCTAGGATGCATGAAAGTCATAATGCAGCCCAGAAAAGTCCTTTTGTGGCATAGTGGAGACATAGACTAGATTAAATTGTTACACACGCACACCTCACCAAGCAAGAAGACAGGGTCTGCAGCGTGTTCTCACTAGGCTGAGGGCAGAGCCCAGGATTTGGAATTGGGGGACCTGGCTTCCAATCTTGGCTTAGCCCTTGACTGCTTGTGGGACCTTGAGAGAGTTATCTCAGCTCTCATTTTCTTCACCTGCTAACTGGGGACAATCCTAAAAACTCTGCCTTTACCCCACACTGGGATCTAGTAGTCTGGATGTGTAATGAGAAAATGTATGTTGAAAGGTGCTTCATAACCTTTAAATAACAAGAAATTGCTATTATTAGCATGATGATCACAGATTGGAAGTGCAGATTAGTGATGAAAGCCACCCTGAAGTGAGGGGCATGTCTGCTCTTGCTTTGATGAATCTCACAGGTCCCCAGGATAATGGAGGACAGGAGGACTCTGGGGAAGTGTCTAGAGAGATAAACCCACAGGCCAATTCAGGAAACAGAGGATAAAATGTGAATATAAAGTTGTGAAGCAAATTTTTAGACAAAGGTAGTGTTTTCTGAATTTTATCTAAATAAGTGATGTCATTTGAAGTAGTCATCCTAGATGGTTATATACTTTTGTAACTATGCTATCTATTTTGATAACTGTGAATTGCCTTCTGATCTATATTGTAAAATCCACGCAAAAATCATTATCATTTGTGAAACTGGATTTTGAATTGGAAGATCCAGTTTCATGCCTCAGTTCTGCTGTTTACCAGCTATGTGACCTTGGGCAAGTCACTTTCTCCCTCTGAGCATTAAGTTGCTCCTCTATAATGTAGGGAGTCAGGCTAGATAAAAAATTCCAAACATATGACCTGGAAGCTCCCCAATGACAAAGCTGCTTCTTTCCAGCTCATGTAGGCACTGGCCCAGCTATACAGACTACAGGGTTCATCTTCAGAACATCAGTTTCATCTACTCCTGTTCCAGGAGGAGCTAGATTTTCCTTAGGAATAAATGCACCAAAATTAAATGCAAGCAATACTGCTTCCACATGATCTATAGTGACTATAGGAGCTCTGGGGCTGGGTACCAATAACCTTATTAATGCTATAGTCATTGGTGCCCCCATCAAACCAGGGGCAGCATCCATTCCTTTTGCTTTGGCTCTGTTACCACCTCTGCTGCTTAGTGTATAACAACCACAGTGTTCTTACTTGCCAGTGGAAGCATATCGTAGCCTAGGAACACAAATTGCAGTATTGTCTCAATAGGGGATGCTGCTCACCTGACAGCATCTGCAGGATTACTCCTCATTCCTGCTATCCAGACATTGTCTTGGACCATAACAGAATTAAATTAGAAATCAGTAACAAAAGGATACTATAAATTTTTAAATCCTAAAATAGTTGAAAATTAACAATACACTTTAACTGAAAACTCAAAGAAAGAAACCACAAAGGAAATTGGAAAATATTTTGAACTGAATGATAATGACAGTTTTTCAAAATGTATGGAATGCAGCCAAAGAAGGGGTTAGAGGGAAATTGATAGCTTTAAATGCCAGAAAAGGACAGAGGTCTAAAGTGAATTGTCTAATTTCTGCCTTAAAAAGCTTTAAAAAAGGGAAAATTAATCCCACACTAAGTAGAAGAAAAATAATAAAGATGAGTGGAAATTTATGTAAAAGAAAGCAGACAAACAATACAAAAAACTAACAGAACCAAACACTTGAAAAGGAGGAGGTGAAACAGTCCTAACTCACAAAATATTATGTACATAGAACATCTAAAGGAATTAAAAAAAAACATTAGAAGTAATAAGTTTATTTATGGAGAATACTAGATACAACGTGTGTTACTTTTCTATTACCACATAACAATATTACCACAAACTTAGCAGCTAAAATACAATACATATTTATTCTCTCACAGTTTCTGTGAGTCAGAAGTCTGGGCACAGCTTCTCTGGGTCCTTTGCTTAGGTTTTCACAGGGGTGCAATCAAGAAATTGGCCAGGGCTGGGTGTCTACCTAGACGTCTCAACTAAGGAAGGACCCATTTCCCTCTACTCATGATTTTTGAGAGCATTCATTCACCTTCGGCTGAATAAATGAGAGCTTCAGGTTTTTTTGTTGGGTATTAACCAGCAGGCTGCCTTCAGCTCCTAGAGGCCACCCACAATTCCTTATCACATGCAGTTCCCCAGCATGGTTGCTTGCTTCCTCAGAGCAGCAAGGTAGAGAGATTCCAGCAAGATTGGTGCTGCAGTCTAACATAATCACATGAAGATAATAATGTATATCCTTTCACCTTTGTCATATTCTATTGGTTATAGACAGGTAATAGATAACACCCATATCCAAGGGGAGGAGGTCACACAATGGCCAGGAGTAGGGATCTTGGGGGTCCTCTTAAGGACCAGTTCACCACACAATGTCAATTGCATTTGTAACATACTAGGAACAAAGAATTGGAAAATGAAATTTTAAAAATGTCATTTACAATACCTTCACAAATTTTAGGAATAAATTTAGGAATAAATTTAACAAAAAATGTGTAAGACTGCTACAGTGAGAACTACGAAACATTACTGAGAGAAATTTAAGATGACCTAAATAAATGGAGAGATATATTCTATATTCATGAATTGGAAAACCTAATATTGTTAAGATATTGGTTTTCCCCAAATTGATCTATGAATTCAACACTATCCCACTCAAAATCACAGCCAGAAATTTGTAGTCATAGACAAGCTACTTTTTTTTCTTCAGATCTTTATTGAAGTATAGTTGCTTTACATGGTTGTGCCAGTTTCCGCTGTACAACAAAGTGAATCGGCTATATGTATACATATATCCCCATATCCCCTCCCTCTTTTTTTTATGATAAACTAAATTTATGAAAATAATACAATAATCTCATTTGGGATATACTTTCATTGATCCCCTCCCTCTTGAGCGTCCCTCACACCCTCGCTATCCCACCCGTCTAGGTCATCACCAGTCATTGAGTTGATCTCCCTGTGCTATGCAGCAGCTTCCCACTAGCCATCTATTTTACATTTGGTCGTGTATATATGTCAATGCTACTCTCTCACTTTGTCCCAGCTTCTCCTTCCCCCCTTCCCTGCATCCTCAAGTCTGTTCTCTACATCTGCATCTTTATTCTTGCCCTGCCACTAGGTTCATCAGTACCATTTTTTTTAGATTCCAAAATATGCATTAGCATGTGGTATTTGGGTATTTGTTTTTCTCTTTCTTTCTTACTTCACTCTCTATGATAGACTCCAGGTCCATCCACCTCACTACAAATAACTCAATTTTGTTCCTTTTTATGGCTGAGGAATAATCCATTGTATATATGTGCCACGTCTTCTTTATCCATTCGTCTGTCAATGGACATTTAGGTTGCTTCCATGCCCTGGCTATTGTACGTAGTGCTGCAGTGAACATTGGGGTACATGTATCTTTTTGAATTATGGTTTTCTCGGGTATATGCCCAGTAGTGGGATTGCTAGGTCATATGGTAGTTCTATTTTTAGTTTTTTAAGGAACCTCCATACTGTTTTCCATAGTGGCTGGACCAATTTACATTCCCACCAACAGTGCAAGAGGTTTCCCTTTTCTCCACACCCTCTCCAGCATTTATTGTTTCTGGATTTCTTGATGATGGCCATTCTGACTGGTGTGAGGTGATACCTCATTGTGGCTTTGATTTGCATTTCTCTAATGATTAGTGATGTTGAACATCTTTTCATGTGTTTGCTGGCCATCTGTATGTCTTATGTGGAGAAATATCTATTCGGGTCTTCCACCCATTTTTGGATTGGGTTGTTTGTTTTTTTGATATTGAGCTGCATGAGGTATGACAAGCTACTTTTAAAATGTATGTGATAATCCAAAAAGAAACATGTACTATAATGTTCATTGCAGCACTATTTACAATAGCCAGGACATGGAAGCAACCTAAATGCCCATCAACAAATGAATGGATATAGAAGATGTGGCATATATATACAATGGAATATTACCCAGCTCTAAAAAGGAATGAGATGGAGCTATATGTAATGAGGTGGATAGACCTAGGGTCTGTCATACAGAGTGAAGTAAGTCAGAAAGAGAAAGACAAATATTGTATGCTAACTCACATATACGGAATCTAAAAATGGTACTGATGAACTCAGTGACAAGACAAGAGCAAGGATGCAGATGCAGAGAATGGACTGGAGAACTCCAGGTTTGGGGGGGCAGGGGGTGAAGGGGAATCTGAGACGAAGTGAGAGAGTAGCATAGACATATATATACTACCAACTGTAAAATAGATAGCCAGTGGGAAGTTGCTGTATGACAAAGGGAGATCAACTCGAGGATGGATGATGCCTAAGAGGACTGGGATGGGGAGGGTGGGGGGGAGTCAAGGAAGGGAGGGAATACGGGGATATGTGTATAAAAACAGATGATTGAACTTGATGTACCCCCCAAAAAATAATAAATAAACAGTAAAAAAAATGTATGTGATAATCCAAAAAGAAACATGTACTATAATGTTCATTGCAGCACAATTTACAATAGCCAGGACATGGAAGCAACCTAAACGCCCATCAACAGATGAATGGAAAAAGAAGATATGTGGCACATATATACAGTGGAATATTACTCAGCCATAAAGAGGAAGAAAATTGAGTTATTTGTAGTGAGGTGGATGGACCTAGAGTCTGTTATACAGAGCGAAGTAAGCCAGAAAGAGAAAAACAAATACCATATGCTAACTCATATATACGAAATCTAAAAAAATGGTACTGATGAACCCAGTGACAGGGCAAGAATAAAGATGCAGATGTAGAGAACGGACTTAAGGACACAGGGTGGAGGGCGAAGGGGAAGCTGGGATGAAGTGAGAGAGCAGCACTGACATATATACACTACCAAATGTAAAATAGATGGCTAGTGGGAAGCTGCTGCATAACACAGGGAGATCAACTTGATGATGGGTGATGACTTAGAGGGCTGGGATGGGGAGGGTGGGGAGGAGTCGTGGGAGGGAGGGGATATGGGGATATATGTATGGATGCAGATGATTCACTTTGTTGTACAGCGGAAACTGGCACAACAGTGTAAAGCAATTATATTCCAATAAAGAGCTTTGAAAGAAAAAGAAAAAATGTATATGTGGAAATTTAAAGGATCTAGAATAGCCAAAACAAATTTGAAGAAGAACAGTGTTTGCATTTCCATATAAATTTTAGAATAGTTTAGAAACTTGATTTAGAAAAAGTAAATTGGGGGACTTCATTGGTGGCGCAGTGGTTAAGAATCCACCTGACAATGAAGGGGGCATGGATTCATCCCTGATACAGGAAGATCCTACATGTCATGGAGCAACTAAGCCCTTGCACCGCAACTACTGAGCCTGCACTCTAGAGCCCGAGAGACACAACTACTGAGCCCACATGCCACAGCTACTTAAGTGTGTGTGCCTAGAGCCCATGCTCTGCAACAAGAGAAGCCACCGCAATGAGAAGCCCGTGCACCACAATGAAGAGTAGCCCTCTCTCGCAACAACTAGAGAGCCTGCATGCAGCAACAAAGACCTAACGCAGCCTAAATAAATAAATAAATAAATAAATAAATAAATTTTAAAAATTGGATGATTCACACTATCTGATTTCAAAAAACTGTGGTAGAGAAACTGGCTATTTGTGTGGAAAGGTACACCTAAATCTCTAACTTATACCACACAGAAATTAATTTGAAATTGATTAAAGACTTAGAGGCTAACATCATAAAACTCCTAGAAGAAATTTTGCAATATCTTTATTACCTTGGGGTAGACAAAATTTCTTATGACACAAAAAGCATTAGCTGTAACAAAACTGATAAAGTAGAATTCATCAAATTAAACACATCTGCTTATCAAAAGACACAGCTAAGACACTGAATAGAGAGTTGTAACAGCATATATAAAGAGCTCCTTAAAATCAATAACAAATAAATTAACAAACCCCCCAAATGACAAAAGGCTTGAATAGACAATTTATAAAAGAAGATACAGGAGTTGCCAATAAGCACATGAAAAGGTACTCAATATCATTAACCATGAAGGAAATGCAAATTAAACCACAGTGAGATAATACTTCATTCCACCAGGATGAATAAAATGGAAAAGATTGACAACACCAAATGTTGAAGATGACATAGAGCAACTGGAACTTTAATGTTACAAGCATTTGAGAAACCCATTTGGCATTTTCTTATAAAGTTAAACACACCTCCCTTATGACTCAGATATTATATTCCTAGATATTTACCCAAGAGAAATGAAAACATATGCCCACAAAAAAGACTTGTATATGAATTTTTATAGCAAGTATATACACAATAAATATTGAAAACAACATAAATACTCATCAACAGGAAAATGAATAAGCAAATTATGGTATATTTATACAATGTAATACTAGAGAGCAATAAAAAATTAACTACCAATACATGCAATTAAGTAGATAAATCTCAAAAACATCATGATGAATGACAGAAACAGCATACAAAAGACTACAAGTAGTATGGTTCCGTTTATATGACCCTCAAAACAGGGAAAACTATGCTATGGTGAGAGGAATCAGAACAGTGATTGCCTTCGGGGGAGGGCAATATTTACTGAGAAAGTGCATGAGGGAACTTAATGGAATGATGGAAATGTTCTATATCTTAACTGAGATGGTGGCAGTGACAAGGCCATATACATATGTTAAATCTTATCAAACTGTATCCTGTGGGTTTGATATATATGTATATACACATACATATGTGTGTATATATATATGTAAAGTATACAATTATATATATATACACACATATACACACATATGTGTATATATATATGTAAAGCATACAATTATGACTGCAATAAAAGTTATTTTAATGGTATGCCTAGCACCTTATTTGCTACATGTAGTTTTAATTGTTTGCAAAAAAAATGCCAATTTGTCAATCAGGTGGCACAGAGCTTCTTGTTCTGTGCCCCTTAGAAGTTTTCTCTTGGGCTCAGGGGCAGGCCAGGGACATGCGTCCAGATGAGCCCCAGCTGCCACTTTTGCAGCCATCTGCTCCTCAGCTGGCCTCAGCTGCCTGCCTGCCTGCCTGCTCAAAGCTTCTTCTTCCTTAGTTCCTGCTAAGCATCTCTTCCTACCAGGGATTGAACCCGTGCCCCCTGCAGTGGAAGCACAGAGTCTTTACCACTGGACCACTGGACCTCCAGGAAGTCCCTTATTTTCTTTTTCTTGGCCGCGCCTCGTGGCATGTGGGATCTTAGTTCCCCAACCAGGGATCGAACAGAGCATCCTCTCCTAGAACCAGTCCCTGCTCCCCTGTAGCAAAGAATCAGGGAGGAGGATGGAGTTCCACCTCTCTCTTACTTGGCATTGAGAAAGAAAATGGAACTGGGCCTAATCTTTTCTCACTAGGAGAGTCTGGAGGCTCCCTGAGTTATCATTGCCATTTGCTTAGCCTTCTACCGGTTTCTGGAGCATGCCAAACTTTTTTTTTTAAGCCTTAGACTGCTTGTACTTGCTGTTCCCCTTGTCTGGAAAGTTCTATCCCGCAAACATCAGATATTTGCATGGCTGTCTCCTTCTCCTCCTTCGGGTCTTAGTATAACTCTCACTTCTTCAGGGAATTAATGATACAACTTAATTTTTTATAACACTAATTACCATTTGTAATTCTATTTTTATTTTAGTGGTTATTTGTTTACAAACCTTTCTCTTCCATTAAACTATAAGTTTTCATTAGGGAAGGCATTCTATCTGTTTTTATCTTTGGTTTTTCTCTCCTGTCTCCCATGCCTAATACCCTGCCTGGCAAATATCTGTTGAATGAAGGAACTGCTGCTCTGAAGGTAATGCACACGTGTGCCCTGGACCACGTTCTTCCTCTCCTTCTTTGGGCCCTTGTTTCTCCAATTGTGTTCTTACTCCATGGCATTTTTGCTCGCTCCTAGGCCACAGGGTTCTTCCCTTTCACCCTCAAAAGCAATTTTGAACCTCTTATTTTAAAAGGAAGATGGGCTTTTGTAGGACTTGGTTTTCCCTTGTCATCTCACTTTGGCCCTCCATTGCCAGTCTTCACACATGCTGTATTTACCAGCTGGCTCTTCTGTCTAATCATCCGTGTTAGCCTTCTAGAGCCTGGTTACTACCTGTTCTTGTCTATGGACCACTGTCCAGAAGGTCCAAGACTTACCCTGTTCACAACCTGCTTCTAATTTTCCTTCTCCCTCTCTAGTCATTCCTTCTTGGTCTCTTGTGGATTCAAACTTCTTCTTCCTACCCATAAATGTCTCCTGGAGGCTTTCTTTAAGGCCTTTTTCTCTTTTGTCTGGTGCTTCCCTCTCTTCTCTCTGTGTTTAAATTATACTCACTCTTTAAGGTCCAACTCAGTTTTCTCCCTCCATGAAGCAGCCCCTGACTAGATATTCAATCCTCTCTCTGATCTCTCCATTCACGAAACACCTCTAACGCTTAGCATGGGCAGTACATCCAGTTTAGCACCTGCTACAGTGCCCATGTTTTGGGAACTAGAAATCGAGACTCCTTATCAGACAAATATTGTTCTTTAACTTATGGATTTAATTATATAGAAAACTTGACAATGAGATAAAATTAAATTTTATTCCGTTTAGATTTAGTGAACCACAATTGCTAAAAAATTATGAAATTACATAAAGTCAGGGAACTTTTGGATATCCAGGTTGTTCCTTCAATCTAGGAGTGTTCTTTCTTATTTCTCGTGTTAGATTTTATGTTCCTGACTATATGGTGATCTCTTGAGTTTGGAGCATAGAAGAAGGAAGTGCTCAATAAATATTGAGTGACTGGAGACACTTTTTACTTGTTTCATAAACTAGCTGCACAAAGTAGTGACATCTAAATTATTGAAAGGATTTCTAGACCAATAATTTCAAAGTGTGAGATGACTTTAGATCAAAATGCAACTTACAGTTCTATAAGCAATTTACTGTTCTGTAGCATGGTTAAGGTCATAAGCTTTGTCTGAGCCTTGCATTTGAACCTCAGCTGTGCCATTTATTAGATGTGTGACCTTGTATTGGTGTTTTAACCTGTCTATAGGTTCACACCTTTATCTGTAAAATGGGATAATAATACTCGTACCTAAGCACTCACTAAATGTTACTTATTAATCTCCACAGTGTACTTGGAAATTTGCCTAAGCAATTATTTATTGCTAGTCAGGCATCTTCAGATTCTGGAATGAAAATGCTATAATATTTCAAACATGATAATAATGTCATGTTATGTCACCTAATATATTTAAAGTTTTAAATTTGTAAAAAAAGAAAAATTAGAGAAATTACCCAAACTGTAGAAACCAAGTGAGGGTAAGCTCTCCTTTTTACTCAATGGCTTCTAAATATTTGAGATTTATTTTTCTTTCCAAGAAATACCTTGAGGCTGCTAAGTCAAAGACTTTTAAAAATGACCTGGATAGGGGCGTGGATTATAGCTAGGATACCCCTACAACTGCAGTAATTCAAATCAAATATCTGTGGATGAAAGGAGAGACTGTAATTGCCAGACCTCCTTACTAGAAACTGGTCATTGTGTGTGTATTAGTGATTTGATATTCCTCTGTAATGGTAGAACTTTGGTAAATATCTTATACTACTTCATTCAACTATAGTCAAACAGGTAAAGTTGAAAAGATATTTTATCTTCTCTCTCATTGAAATCAAATACCCAGTCTTTGTGAGAACATCTTTTATTTTCTTTCCAAGAGTAACATATCATTACAAACCTTCAGTGGCAATTAAGTGACAATTGAATATTAGTTGCCACCACTTCTATGGTCAGGGATTAAGCTAGGAAAAATGCCATTATAAAAGTTAGCTTCTGAAGGACTATATTGGGTAATTGAAATAATGATATACTGCTTTTTAGGAACACTAAAGTTGAAAAAAAAAACTAGAGCAAACATGTTAGAATTTTAGAGGGATGCTGAACCTTTCAAGGCTGATGTGGTTGGAGTTGGTTGAGGAGGTTGGCAACGCAGATGAAAGTTATCCTGAGTTTCCCCACATGGTCTGTGTGACACACAGAGGACTCTGGTGGAACCAAAGCCGCTATGGACCACCTGTTCCTTGTGCTGCCATCTTTAAAAATTCACTAAAATTAATGAAATAATGTCCCTGTTTCAGAAGAGACATCAATATCCTCAGTAAATTCGTTCATGACACAAACTAGCATCTGCTCTGTGTCATATTTTCAAACCTCAACCTACAAAGGAGAAGCCTGTGGATTAAAAGAACCTCATGGGCCACATTGATGGAAATCCCTCAGTCCTACATGTTCATTGCTACGTGCTCTGACTCTATACCTTAAGCCAGCCCCCTCATGCCATGTCCAAACAATAGGACACAGGTTTGTTTTATACCATCACCTGATTCCCCTCACTTTATTCCCCACTTAGCCTCTGTTCTGTTCAAGTTCCTCCTAGCACCTGGTTCATGATTCTCTAATCGCTGAGGTTTATAGTCATCTTCTTTTTTTTTTTCTGTTCCTGGATTTCATGAATAGGATGTTCTATCTCAGTTTTGGCCCCTGGAATTGAAACTGTGGCACTAGTCCACCTGTTCCAGGTCCTCTGATATATCTAGGTCCTGTTAACGTATCAGAAATCGTATGGTGCTCCAGAAAAATATCCATCTGATGGCTTTTGCTGTAGGTGAGGACCTGAAAGATGAAATCCTGATCAAGCAAGTTAGGATTTGGGAGAATATTGAGAAGGGACCTGATATTCTCCTCAGAGTGGCAGACAATAAGGATTGTTCACTTCTTTTTTTTTTCTTTTAAATTTTTGTTGGAGGGCTTCCTAGGTGGCGCAGTGGTTAAGAATCCGCCTGCCAATGCAGAGGTCACGGGTTCGATCCCAGCTCCAGGAAGATCCCACATGCCGCGGAGCAACTAAGCCCGTGTGCCCAAAAAAAAAAAAAAAAAAGAAAAAATTTTTGTTGGAGTATAGTTGATTTACCATGCTGTGTTAGTTTCAGGTGTACAGCAAAGTGAATCAGTTATACATATACATATATCCACTCTTTTTTAGATTCTTTTCCCATATAGGTCATTACAGAGCACTGAGTAGAGTTCCCTGTGCTATACGGTAGGTCCTTATAAGTTACCTATTTTATATATAGTAGTGTGTATATGTCAGTCCCAATCTCCCAATTTATCCCTCTCACTTTTCCCCCCAGTAGCCATAAGATTGTTTTCTACATCTGTGACTCTATTTCTGTTTTGTAAGTAAGCTCATTTGTACCATTTTTTAAGGTTCCACATACAAGCAATATCATATGATATTTCTCTTTCTCTGTCTGACTTACTTCACTCAGTATAATAATCTCTAGGTCCATCCATTTTGCAGCAAATGGCATTATTTCATTCTTTTTTATGGCTGATATTCCATTGTATGTATGTACCACATCTTCTTTATCCATTCCTCTGTCGATGGACACTTAGGTTGCTTCCATGTCCTGGCTGTTGTAAATAGTGCTGCATTGAACATTGAAGTGCATGTATCTTTTCGAATTATGGGTTTTCTTTGGGTATATGCCCAAGGGTGGAATTGCTGGATCGTATGGTAGTTCTATTTTTAGTTTTTTGAGGAACCTCCATACTGTTCTCCATAGTGGCTGTACCAATTTATACCCTACCAACAGTGTAGGAGGATTTCCTTTTCTCCACACCCTCTCCAGAATTTATTGTTTGTAGATTTTGTGATGATGGCCATTCTGACCAATGTGAGGTGATACCTCATTGTAGTTTTGATTTGCATTTCTCTAATAATTAGTGATGTTGAGCATCTTCTTGTGTGCCTTTTGGCCATCTGTATG
Organism: Hippopotamus amphibius kiboko; assembly: GCF_030028045.1. Classification (NCBI taxonomy): domain Eukaryota; kingdom Metazoa; phylum Chordata; class Mammalia; order Artiodactyla; family Hippopotamidae; genus Hippopotamus; species Hippopotamus amphibius. The sequence continues at coordinate 13,791,759 of NC_080203.1, read as the reverse complement.
TCTTCTTTGGACAAATGTCTATGTAGATCTTCTGCTCATTTTTTGATTGGGTTTTTTGGTTTTTTGATATTGAGCTGTGTGAGCTGTTTATATATTTTGGAGATTAATCCCTTGTCGGTCGCTTCATTTGCAAATATTTTCTCCCATTCTCAGGGTTCTTTTTTCATTTGGTTTATGGTTTTCTTTGCTGTGCAAAAGCTTTTAAGTTTAATTAGGTCCCATTTGTTTATTTTTGCTTTTATTTCTTTAGCCTTGAGAGACTGATCTAAGAAAATATTGCTATGATTTATGTCAGATAATGTTTTGCCTATGTTTTCCTCTAAGAGTTTTATATTGTCCAGCCTTATATTTAGGTCTTTAATCTTAAATGTAAAATTTTGAGCTTATTTTTGTGTATGATGTTAGGTAGTGTTCTAATTTCATTCTTTTATGTGTATCTGTCCAGTTTTCCCAGCACCACTTATTAAAAAGACTGTCTTTTCTCCGTTGTATATTCTTGCCTCTTTTGTCATAGATTAGGTGACCATAGGTGTGTGGGTTTATCATTCATTTCTCTTGCTCATAAATCATCAGCCTTCATAACTCTGTTGCAGTAGTAGTGGGCTGCTAAAGATGGGAGCCACCACCGTGAAATGTCTATAGTTGACTAACGGCCACATCTTGAGGAGGTCTGGATGGCCCAGGTTGCTGATTACTGTGCTGAGAAAACATTGTCCTAGTCATAAATTTCATCAAATCCTCATCTCAATTAGGAAGCTTAGAATGTCAGTCACATATCACTGAGTATCTCTGAACAGCCTTAATTATGACATCTAGGCTCTCTCCCTACAAAGCACATCCTCAGAGCAAAGTCTGTCTCATGCCAAGCTCAAGATTATCCACACCCTCATGTTAGAAATTTCCTCTTTGGGGACTTGGGCAAGTAGAAGGCTTCCAACCTGTTAGGAAGGAAGGAAGAACTCCTGCACCATGAAATATCACAACTTTAGACAATGATGATAACTGTTGTCTATAAAATGTGGTCACACATGAGTTGTCCAGACCCAGAGTCAACATTGCTGTGCTGAGTGAAACCAGACTTCCTGTTGAAGGGCAGCCACTGAGAAGGATTCCAGCTGCGGTTTTCCTTGTAAAGATCTCTACCCTTTAGCACGAAGGCTATCAGGTGTTGGCTTCACAATTGGACAATCACTTGTCTCAAAACTCCCCAACTTGCTGAGAGGTATTAGTGACCTTCTAGTGACCCCACACCTACCCTTCAAACTCAATCCCAGTGTTTCTGACCTAGCATGATGACTAAGAATGATGAGAAAGAGAAACTGGATCTAGATGAAGGTAGTCTCAACAGAGAACAAGCTGATTGTCATGAGGGAGCTTGGTCTAAGAAGGAAACTCATCTAGTGTCTCAGGAATGGAAACTAGATATGCCTGGATTGCTCCTCCTTACCAAATGTTGCCAGCAGCACTTCCTGATCACTAATTCCATCTTCTGCCGACTACTTAAGGAAAATGCCAAATGGGTGCAAACAAATTTTTAAACACTATCACGAGTTTGTCATGCTTGTCCATGGAAGCAACAGAACACCAAGGTCACCAAAACCATTTGATGTTCTGAGCATTGTCCTGATAAACACTTCATTTGCTCTAATCCCGGAGTGTAGAAAACAGCCATTCTTTTAGTTTGGGCTCCGCCTAAAACAAGGACTAGTAGGTTGCAGGTGGTTTATGTGGGAGGTAGCGTGGTTGATGAATTAGGAGTAGTGAGGCAGGAAGGGGAAAAAAACTCAATAACGTGCTGTGGACAAGTAGGGCCGAATCCTGTTGGGGAACTCCCTTTGAGAAGGCTACTGTGAGGTGCTTCTGAAGTGTCCCATCAGAGCACAGGGAGGATGGGGCATTTATACACCCTGTCCCACCCTGCAGGGGTACTAACTCTCCTACATTTCCAAGTTAGACAAACAGATATGCTGCAAGGCATTAGGATCATCTGTTAAAGCTATTATTTTCCTTGTGGGTGTGGACTACAGACTGGCCAGAAAGAGGCCATGAGAGGTGTTTTCCTAGTACGGATCACAAAACTGACATAGATGTGAGGGAGAACCTACAAAAAGTGCCTGATATGTATTAGTAAATGTTTTTTTAACTGAACTATCCATGGCAAGAGTCTGCCAAGAATACTATTTGACTAACAAGAAAACATCTGGTAAAATTTTCTTTCGAGTAGATAGAGTTTTCCTTGAGTAGAAGGAGTTAATTCTAACCAAGGAAAAGTTAACTGGCAATTAAAATATGGCAGAAACCTTTGAGAATTGCTACCGTGTCACTCTGGAACTCAATACAGTAAAGGAACTGGACAGTCATGTACCCAGGATGGTCTTTATGACTAGGAAAGGAAAACATACACACATATATGTGAGCGTGTGTGCAATATATATATATCCATTCTTGGGCAGGATGGATAGGATGGATAGATAGGTAGATAGATGATAGTTAGATATAAAAACCTTACAAAACTCAACAAAAACCATTATGAGGAAGAGAGAGAGGAGGAGGAGAGAGGGAGAGAAAGGGGGAGGGGAGAGAGAGGGAGAGAAATTGGTATTTTTGAGAGGGATTTGAGATATGTTTTAGTATGGTAAATACTTAAACATATTTACATGTTATTCAGGGATATGTTGAAGATAATAGGAAAGAAAGGGAATACTTTCATGGAGTAGAGAAAAGATTCAGGATACAAGGGAAGAAATTAGCCTTCAGGAGTAATAGGACATACTTTTCCCATGAGGTAGAAAGGAATGGTGTGACTGAACATAAATACTGTGTGTGGTGGGGAGAGAGGAATAGGGTTGAAGAAGTTCTACATGATTGCTCCAATTTTCTTTCTAAGTTACAAAGACTGAGGGTGAGGGAGAATGAGGGTGGAGGTAATAGAATAGTAGTCTTAAAGAAAATGCTGAGGGACTGCTCTGGTGGCGCAGAGGTTAAGAATCCACCTGCCAATGCAGGGGACATGGGTTTGAGCCCTGGTCCAGGAAGGTCCCACATGCTGTGGAGCAACTAAACCCATGCACCACAACTACTGAGCCTGTGCTCTAGAGTCCACGAGCCACAACTACTGAGCCCACGTGCTATAACTACTGAAGCCTGTGCACCTAGAGCCCATGCTTTGCAACAAGAGAAGCCACCTCAGTGAGAAGCCCAGGCATCGCAATGAAGAGTAGGAGTAGCCCCCACTCACCACAACCAGAGAAAGCCCATGCACAGCAATGAAGACCCAACACAGCCAAAAAATAAATAAATAAATAAATAAATAAATAAATAAATAAATAAATAAAATTTATAAAAAAGAAAATGCTGAGAGGAAGTCAGCAAGATTGCAAAATAAGAGGTCCCCTGCTCATCTTCCTGCTCAATGACAATAATTTGGCAGCATACATGGACAAAAGTGCCTTTGTGAAAGCTTTGAGGGATTCAGCCACAGACTGAGAGTAGTCTTGCCCTCCCAGGAACCCACCATGAGTCATGTCCGCCCAAGCCCTGGAGGTGTGCATGCCAAGTTCTGTCCCATTGAAGTTCCTAAAAAGACCCTGTAATTCAGCTCTAGCTCCTCCCAGCTTCAGTTCAGGTGCAGTTCTGCCCACCCAGTGTCTGAGTAGGAGACACACATATCCATGCCCCCAAAGCAGGCCTGCTGATCTCAATCTGACTGCAGATCTTGAAGCAGCCCTGCACCTGCCTCCGGCCTCTCCAAGACATGGTCTAGGAGCACTCCTGACTACCCAGGGACTTACCAGAAGACATGTCTGTCAGTTCCACTGGAAACAGGCCTACTGACCTCATTTTGTGGATCCTGAAGCAGCCCTGTGACCCAGCTGTAACCCTACTCTGCTGAAGTCCAGGAGCAGTGCTGCCTACCCAAGAACCCCAACAGGAGGTGGTCCTGTAGACCTTGGTCCCAGCAGTGGACCCCAAAGCAGTGCTGTGACTCAGTTCTAGCCCCTCACAGCTGCAGTCTAGGGCCACACCCAGTGGCTCCACCCAGTGACCCAGAGGGAGCCCTCCCAGGACCCCAACAGAAACCACACCTGTCTGTGAAACAAGCACACAGTCTGTGGACTCAACTGTGGTCCCTGAAGTGGGCCCTTGTCCCAGTGCCAGCCCTACTGACCAAGGTCCTGAAAATAGTCCTGTCCTACTAAAGATCAGAATCCACACTCAGCCAAAACCCTGGTAATAAGCCTACAAACCAAGGACCCCACTGTGGACCCTGTAACAGCCATGTGAACTGGCTCCAACTCCACATGACTGTTATCCCACAAGCAATATCATCAGCCCAGGGACTCTTTACTCCGTAAAGACTGGAAGAGGGTTTCTTTCTTCAAATGCATAGACACCAACACAGGGCTACAAGAATCAAGAAGAATCAAGCAAACATAACACCACAAAAAGAAACTAATAAAGCTCCAATAACAGACCCCAAAGAAATGGAGATCTATGAATTGGTAGCAAAGAATCCAAAATAGTCATCTTAAAGAAGCTCAATGAGATGCAAAAGAAGATAGACAACTAGATGAAATCAGGAAAACAATTCATGAACAAAATGAGAAATTGGATAAAGAAATTGAAACTATAAAAAGCCAAACAGAAATCTTGGAGCTGAGGAATACAATGACAGAACTAAAAAATTCAATAGAGAGATTCAACAGCAGAACTGATCATGCAGAAAAAAGAATCAGCAGACTTGAAAATAAGTCACTTGAATTCAGCCAGTTAGAGGAACACACACACACACACACACACACCAACATACAATGAAAGGAGTAAAGAAAACATGGGACTTATGCAACACCATTAATCAAATAAATATATGCATTATGAGAGTCCCACAATGAGAAGAAAGAGAAACGGGAAGAAAGATTATTTAAAGAAATAACAGCTGAAAACATGCCAGATCTTGGGAGGGATATAACATCTAGCTATGTGAAACTCAAAGGACCCCAAGCAAGATAACCCAAAGATTACCCTGAGACTCATTATAATCAAATTGTCAAAAGTCAAAGAAAAAGAGAGAATTTTCAAACTAGCAAGAGAAAATCAACTCATCATTTATAAGGGAATCCTCATAAGTCTATCAGTGGATTTCTCAGCAGAAACCTTGCAAGCCAGGATGGAGTAGGATGATATATTCAAAGTGCTAAAAGAAAAGAAAACTGCCAACCAAGAATACTATACCCAACAAAGCCATCCCTCTGAAATGAAGGAGAGATAAAGATATTACCAGAAAACCAAAAGCTTAGGGAGTTCATCAGTACTAGACCTGGCATACAAGAAATCCTAAGGGAGTTCTACTTGAAACAGAAGAATGCTAAGTAACAACACGAAAACATATGAAAGTATAAAACTCACTGGTAAAGGTAAGTAACTGTCAAATCCAGAATACTTTAATACTGTAATGGTGGTATATAAATCATTTTTAACTCTAGTATAAAAGTTAAAAGACAAAAGTATTAAAAATAACTATAGCTACAATAATTTGTCAATGGATGCACAATATAAAAAGATGTAAAGTGTGACATCAATAGCATGAAGTGTGTGGTGGAGGGAAGTAAAAATGTAGAGTTTTTGTATGTGCTTGAATTTCTATTGTTATCTGCTTAAAATAGAATGTCACTATAAGATATTTTATGTAAACCTCATTGTAACCACAAAGCAGAAACCTACAGTAGATATGCAAAAGATAAAGAGAAGGGAATCAAAGCATAGCAGTATGCAAAATCATCAACTCACAATGGAAGACAGCAAGAGAGGAAGAAAGGAACAAAGGAAATATTAACCAGTTGTAAAAGAATAAAATGGCATTGGTAAGTCCTTACCTATTGATAATTACTTTAAATGTAAGTCGATTAAATTCTCCAATCAAAAGACATACAGTGGCTGAATGGATTTAAAAAATAAACAGTCAAGAAAACAAGACCCAACTACATGACTTATAAGAGACTCACTTCAGTTTTAAGGACATATAAGCTGATACTGAAGGGATGGGAAAAGATATTCCATGCAAATGGAAACCAAAAGAGAGCAGGGGTAGCTATACTTATATCAGACAAAATAGGCTTTAAGTCAAAAACTAACAAAAGACAAAGAAGGTCATTATTTAATGATAAAAGAGTCAATTCATCAAGAGGATATAACAATTATAAATATGTATACATCCAACATCAGAGCACCTAAATATAGTAAGGAAATACTAACATATTTGAAGGGAAATATAGACAAAATTACAATAATAACAGTGGAGTTCAATATCCTACTTTCAACAATGGGCAGATCATCCAGACAGAGAATCAATAAGGAAACATTGGACTTGAAATATACTTTACACCACCTGAACCTAACAGAACATTCTATCCAGCAGCAGCAGAATCTACACATTCTTCTCAAGTGTAATGGGACATTCTTCAGGATAGATCATATGTTGGGCTGAAAAACAAGTCCCAATAATTTAAAGAAAGTAGAAAGTATATCAAGTATCTTTTCCAAATACAACAGTATGAATCTAGAAGTCAATAAGAGGAGGAAAATTGGAAAATTCACAAAAATTTGTAGAAATTAAACAACACACTCCCGAACAACCAGTGGATCAAAGAATAAATCAAAAGGGAAATAAAAAATACCTTTAGACAACCAAAAATGGACATACAACATACCAAAACTTAGGGGATGCAGCAAAAGCCGTTCTAAGAGTGAAGTTCATAGTGATAAATGCCCATATTAAGAAAAAGGAAAGATCTCAGACAACCTAATTTTACATCTCAAAGAACTAGAAAAAGAATAAACTAAGCCCATGGCTGTGGCCATGGGTGCATGGCTTGGGTGGATGGGAGGAAAGGCCACTGGCGATGAGCTCAGGATAATGAGAAGCTAGGGCTGTGCATGCATTGTCACCATGGGCATTGAAATCCCCCATCATAAGGATAAAGTATGGGGTGGAAGGGAAGGCACAGAAGCAGGGCTCACAGTCTTCCGCAGTGTTGGGGAGTGGCCAAGAGGTTGATTGATGGGAGTAAAATGGCAGGGTAGAAGAGTAATGGTTTGGAAACAGCAATTAACAGCTAGGAAAAAAAGATCCTGCCTCCAGGCCCTCTACTAAAGAGGCTGGGAAAGTGAGCTCACCAGAGAGGCTGCAGAAGAAGCAGAATCTTCAGACTTCCGTTGTAGGTCCCCAGGCTTATGAGACATAGTCTCTACTCCTTAGCATGAATCAACCACAGCGCGCTTCACAATCTGGTTCTGAACCAACCCTTCAGTCCATTTCTTCTACCTACCCACTCAGGGCGTGTTTTGACCTACAGAATCAGAGTTTAACACTGAAATATGATCTAATCTAACCCTTTTGAGATAGATTTACTTATTTATTTACTGCAGCATGTGTACATGGGATGGTAGTTAGACCATTTTAACAATACTCAATGGAACATTATTGCTTTTGAAAGGTGACACCAAGTCAAGCATACAGATAGGTCTTTAAAAATCTATCACTTAAGTTGAAGTGACTTAAAGGCTGGGCACACTTACAGATGAGCCCTCCCCATCACCCTTGAATCCCTGCTGATCCATCGGTCAATCAATTAGTAAGCAATAACTGAGCACCTACAAAAAAGCCTAGCATTGATTTAGGTGCTTTGCGAGTTACAGGAAAATAATAAGACATAAACCATGTTTTCATAGAACTTTCAGTCACCTGGGAAAAAGGTGACACACACCTGAAACAACTCAGAAGATAATATATACGGTAATTAAGTGTCAGGGGTTGGGCTGCAGGAGTCAAGAGGAAAGAAAAATCATTCCATTAGGGCATTCAAGCAAAGCTTCAAGCAGAAGCCAAAACTTAACGTAAGCCTGTAGAGCTATACATATAATAATACAACCACAGCAATAATAGTAATAGTAGCTATCACTTACCCAGGGCTTTTAATGTGCTAGGCACTGTGTTGAGTAAGCATTTTACCCGCTTCTTCCCATGCATTTCTCACAACAGTCCCATGACATGGGTACTATTCTTATCCCCGTATAACAGCTGAAGAACCTGAGGGTTAAGTACTGATAGTTTGAGTGACCTGCCCAAGGTAATAAGTGGCATACCCAGGCTTCTATGTGACCCCAGAGTCTGTGCTCCTCACACCTCACTGTCCTTCCTGGGAGCTTCCCAGTCACACTTGGTTAAACATCTGAGAGAAAGAGCAGCAAAAGTAACAGCCATCGTTTATTGAGTGCCTAGATTATCTCTAACCCTCCTTTAAGGCAGGTTACTAGTTTTTGAGGACTGCTGTAACAAAGTACCACAACTGGGGGACTTAAACAACAATTTATTGTCTCAAAGTTTTGGAGGCTAGAAGTTGAAGATCAAGGCGTTGGCAAGGTTGGTTCCTCCTGGGGGCTGTGAGGGAGAATCTGTGCCAGGCCTCTTCCCTAGCTTCTCCCGCTCTGCTGACAATCTTTGATATTCCTTGGCTTGTAGACGCATTATCCCAGTGTCTGCCTCTGTGTGTCTCTGTCTCCCAATTTCTCCTTATTATAAGGATACCAATCATATTGATTAGGGCCCACCCTAATGACCTCATTTTAACATGACCTTCTGCAAAGACCCTATTTCCAGATAAAGTCATATTTACAGGTGCTGGGTGTTAGTACTTTACTATATGAATTTGGGGGTGACACAATTTGCCATATAACACAGACATCATTATCCCTGTTTTACAGATGCCCAAAGAAGGTAAACAACTTGTCCAATGTCACACAGCTACAAGTGCTAGAGCTAAGGATTCAAACCAAGTCGACCTAGCTCCACAACCTTTGTTCTCCCCCCTAAATGTGATCTGGTAACTTCTCTGCTGAAAAATTTTCTTTCACCTCCAAGGTCAAGTCTGCTCTCTGAGTAGTCCCAGGCCAGGGCTCTGAGATTGGTTTGCATGTTCTCTTCCGGAAGGTCCATTCCTACCCAGCCCGTGGTAATAGCTGGGCTTCTGCCTCCTTCCAGAAGCACTCCTACATTAGACTCAAGCTTTAGTAGTAATGCCAGTCACCGTCCTAAGTACTTTCACAGACCTTGGCCCATTTAATCCCGTAAATCAACAATGTGAGGTTACATAGAAGTGTCTCCATTTGCCAGATGAGGAAACTGAGACTCAGAGTTGTTCTATCACTTGCCTAATTTTACCCAGGTCCTAAACAACATTGTGGTGATTTGAACACAAGCCTGTCATGCTCTAAGCAAAGCCAGTGCTCCCTCCACCACCCTGCCCTGGCCTAGGGCTCCTGGCCTTTGAGGCCTGGGGACATGCTTCCTAGGACTTGCCCTTGCATCCCAGCCCAGAGGCTGGAGCCCTGCTGCTTGCTGGCAGCCCACCTGATGCCCACACTCTGCCCATTGGTGTGCCCTCTCACCTAGAGTTGAACCTGTTCCCTTAGCACTTATTCCCCCGAGGCAATAGGAGTAGTTCATGCCCTAGTCTCCCCGCCGCCCCACCAAGGTGGTCTTGTTCCATTGCAGCCAACTAGCCCCTGCTGGCCATGTCCCAGCATATAACACGGCTGAGCCAACGTCTTGTCTGTGACTTTGTCACGTGAATAGAGTTGTTGCTGCTCCCCTTGCTGTCATTCTTGGGTGCTCCTGCAAAAGCAGGAAGCACGAGAAGCTGAGTCGCATCCGTCTCAGCAGGCTGCCCCGAAAGAGCCCTCCTCCCCACCCCGAAAGGGCCTAATGTCAGACCCAAGCCAATGAGGGCGTTTTCTGGGACAGCATTCTGAAACAAGTGCTGTTCCAGCAGGGATGAGACAAGTTTAGGGAACTAGTGTAGGCGAGGGCGAGCCTCCAGAATCACTGAGCACGAGGCATCAAATAGGAAGGGCTGGAAGAGGCAGAAGAGAAGAGAGATTAAGTGGGGGGCCAATGTCAAGCCAGAAGTGACGAAAGGAAGTGGAGAAAGGGCTTGCAAGGTCTTCTTGAGTCTGAACTCCAGGAATTTTGAGTTCTCCGCGGGGGCCTCATGTGATCTCACCAAATGGAGCAGATCTATGAGAACAACAGGACAGCCTGGAGCTGTCCCTGGAACTCCCCAGGGCTTTAAGCATGTTCCTTGTCCCCAGATGTGCTGTGGGCTCCCCAAGCACACTCTTCTCTAGCTGCAGCTTCCAGATGCCAGCCTCTAACATCTGGCCTTAGTATGAGATAGCGGGCCCTCTTAAAATAGGTATAGTGTTTTTTCTATGAAGACTTCATGGGCCTGGAGAGCTTGAGATCCTTGAATCTGCCACTGGACATTCCCTTGGTGTGGATTCTGGCAGGAAGGACCCGGACTGGGAAGTAGTCCAGAGCAGACAGTGCTGGCCAGAGTCCCAGTTCCCTGACCTGGCCCACTGCCCTCCTTGGCTACCAGACGAGGTTCGCAGAGCCTGCCGACATCTGTGCCCATCGGAACAGCTAGGGAGCTGCAGGATCTGAAGGCACAAGAGGGTCCCCTTTGTCTCCTTCTGGCCTAACTAATGGCCTGAGTCCCTTCCCAGCAGAGCAGCTGGCAGATTGGCCTCTGACCAGAGGAATACAAGGCTGCCCTTAAAGCGGTGGCCCAGCTGTTATGAGCAAACACACAGGTGCAGGCGTGTGGCTACGACCCTCACCCCCACTCCTGGTCAAGGTGAGGGCTATGGGCCAGGCCAGGGTGGCCCTGCCCACATTTTCAGAGGGCATGCCAATCTGGCTCCCCACCTTGTTTCCCTGCTAGGATGTGAGCCCTGGCAGGCACTGCCTTCTCACCACTTCCACTGAACCCCTGGCATGATCTATCGCAGCTTACACATGGCATCCACCTGCTGGTATGCCCACCCACAGAGGCAGCGCTCCTCAAGGATCTTTGAACCCTTCCCCTTGTACTCACTTCATCTGCTCGTTCCTTCCCTTGGACAGCTCTCTCAGGCATCCCACCCCACTCATCTCTCTCCAATCCTCTCCTCTCCGCTCTGCACTGCACCCTACCACTCGTCTCCCAATACACCCAACCTACACACATGTACATGCATACATGCACACTCACACAGTTTGTCACAAGACCAGTGCAGTTAGGTTATTTTGTGCCATCTCTTTGGGACCTGTTTCAGTTCCTCAATGCCCTCTGTCACTGAATGTAGCTATGCCCCTATAATTCTGTGCCTCCCCACTCCAAGTATTGTGGCAGATTTAGGATACAGTTGGCCCCTCCCAACCAATCATGGATTCCGCCCTACAGTAAAGGAAAGAAACTTCAGATGTGTAGGATGCTTTGCCTGCCGGAGTGCCTCACAATGACTTGGTGTGGTCAACAGGGCAGCTTGGGTTGGTACATTTCACAGAGGAGGAAATTGACCTAAGAGAGCTGGTAAGTGATTTGCCCACACAGTTAGTGAGGGCAGTAGATATCAGGCCCCCATCTGGTGCTTTTTCTTCTCTACTTTATACTATGTTGCTTCTCCAAAGATGACACCAACAAAAGTGTGGCCCCAGGACTGGTGGCGGTCCTAGAAATGTTTGTCACTGGTCCATGACAAGATAAGGAGCTAGTGCCAGAATGTAAATCAATGTATGGCTTCCTTCATCGAAACAGTCTTGCTATGAAATAAAATATCAGCTGAACTAAACAGCATGCTTAGTGACACCATCGATTTACACTGGCACAAACTCTCTAACTCAATGTCATCCCTGTGCCCAGCAGCCCTGGTGCTCACAGCTGTTCGGCATGAGGCTGGACCTGTTGCAGGACTGTGCCTCCCCTCCTGGGCAAGAGGAAAGTGTTGCCATAGAGGCTGGAGTCGCAGGTAACACGATCATGGAGTAATCACAGCCCTTTGCAATAGTTTATGGCCCCCGTTTACCGAAGTTTCTCCACCTGTAATGTGGCTGTGCCAGCCCTGGGCCTGTTGACCGTCAATTCCATTCCTAGCTTTTGCCTGCTTTGCTCTGTCCGGCAGGGGATCTGACCTCTGCAAGATATTTCCCAAAATGACTTCCTACTTGGTCCAGCCAGTGGGAGGTACTGGCTGGAGACAGAGAAGAATGAAGAAGGGAGAAGCCAAAAAATTTCTTCTGCCTTTTTCTCCACATCCCAGGGTGACCAGCTGGTCGCAGTTTGTCCAGGTCCCTCCTGGTTTCAGCGCTGAAAGTCCCACGTCTTGGGAAACCCTGTAGTTCTGGGAAACCCAGGACCAGGTTGGTCCCTCTATCCCTGCTTCAAGCAGTTTCTCTCTTCTGTGGCTCCATCTCCTGCTGGAGGACCCCTCCCTCCCCTGTCCCAGAGGCAGCCACTGTGGTCCCAGCTTCCACTGGGTGACCCTGGCTTTGTAGCCCTGTCCCCTCCCTTGGTCCCTTTGGCTGCCTTGCTACTGCTGATGCCAGCCTGCTTCTTCATCCTTGTGGTTCCTCAGCTCGTCCCTCACCTGTGTCACCAGTTCCTTCCATTAAATTCCCACTGTTGTTTACACTTGAAGTGCTTTCTGTTTTACGGCTTAGACCCTGACTGATGCAATGGGGACAATAGAACATAGTTTATAGTGTTATCATGAGGATTAAATTAGTTACGTAAACCACTTAGAGCGGTGCCCGGCACGTGGTAATTGCTTGTTAAAGGTGAGCTGTTATTATTAGTATGGTGCGAAGTAACACTTACGTGCATTTCCCATGTTCCAGGCACTACGCTAATCACTTTACACCCATTATCTTATGTAAGCCTTATAAGCCTTATACGTGGGCTAACGTGTTCTTGAGTTAATTGCTTAGTAAACCTGTTTGCATTTCACACCTAGCAATCCCCGGTTTCCTTTGAATCACTTCCCTTCATGAAACCAACCATATTGTTTCTTTACTGAGCACTCTCGGCGGCTCTCAGGACACGGAGAGGAAGGAGACAGGGACTTGCACAGGACGGACACAGTCTCATGGGGGAGACTGGTGTGTCCACCAGCTGAGCTGTCCCAGCCCAGCGTAGGCAGTGCCACCTGAGTGAACGTTGCAGGATGACAGAGTGGGGGAGAGTGTGGGTTCTGGGGCTGGACTGTCTGGGGTTGGATCTAGGCTCCGGCACTTTTTTCATCTACGGCCACCTCCTGTAAGGGAGAAAAGTCATTTTTTAACCCTCTCTGCCTCAGTTTCCTCATAGGGCAAGAGTACTATTTTGATGGTACCTATCTCATAGGGGTTGTTTTGAGGATTCAATGAGTTAGTATTTCTAGTGCTTAGAAGAGTGGCTGGCATGCACTAAATACTATGTGTTTGTTACATTAGAACAAAAATCAATACAGCGAACCAATTGTTGGGGGGGGTACCCAGAGAAAGGGGCCACTCAGTTCTACCTACAAGTGTGAGCGAAGGCTTCATAAGCAGGCCAAGTTTTCCAGGTATAGAGGAAAGCACCCAAACCCCAGGAAAAGCATGTGCCCAGGCGCAGAGTCAGGAAAGGACCTGGTGTGTCCGGGAGCAATGAGAAATGAGTAGCTGAGGTCTGGTGGTAGCAGGTGAGGCTCAAGATTCAGTTTGGGATACAGTCGGCCAGGCCTTGAATGATGTGCTAAGGAATTCAGGTTTTATTCTGAGGGAAGGAACTGGGGTGCGAAGAGAAGATTTTCAGTTGGAGAGGGTGGAATGATCAGCTTTGTTTTGTGGCTATGCCATTCTCATGTCAGTATAATTTACAGCTGAAAAACCCTGCTCAGGTGTAATAAAAAATATATATATATATAGTAGAACCAAGTGGCCCCAAATTGGCAACAACCCAAATGTCCATCAACAATGGAATGGATAAGTAGGGACTTCCCAGGTGGCACAGTGGTTAAGAATCTGCCTACCAATGCAGGGCACACAGGTTCGATCCCTGGTCCAGGAAGATTCCACATGCCGTGAAGCAACTAAGTCCATGTGCCACAACTACTGAGCCTGTGTGCCACAACTACTGAAGCCCGTGCGCCTAGAGCCCGTACTCCGCAACAAGACAAGCCACTGCACTGAGAGGCCCACACAACGCCAACGAAGAGTAACCCCTGCTCTCTGCAACTAGAGAAAGCCCATGCACAGCAATGAAGACCCAATGCAGCCAAAAATAAATAAATAAAAATATATTTATAAAAAAAAATGAAACAGATAAATAAATTGCATGGTATATTTGCACAGTGAAATACTATACGACATTGATAGCAAATGAAGTACTGACATATGCAAAAAACATGGATAAATCTCCCAAGCCTAATATTGAGCAAAAGAAACCAGACACAAAACGGTCATCTTGTGTTATTTCATTTACATAAAGTTCAAAAACAGGCAACACTGATTTATGCTGGTAGAAGTCAGGACAGTGGTTTCCTTGGGGGAGGAGTAGTGACGGGGAGGGGGCCTAAGTAGGGCTTCTGGGCTGCTGGTAATATGTCTTGAAATTGAACCAGGTATTGGTTTCACATGCATGGTCACTTTATGATCAAGTTCAAGACACAGAATATCTGTACTTGTAAGTAACAACAACCATCTTTTTAGTGATATATGACACATACAGAAAAAAAGCTACTTCTTGTTTTAAAGTACAAGTTGGGGACATTTGACCCGGCAGAGATTCAACAGACCTTTGACCACAGTGGGATATAGGGAATTGTGAAAAAAGGTGTCCATTACAAAGTTGGTGTCCCCAACAGAGACACACCTTCGTTTAGGTGTTGCCAGGTGACCCCAATATTAGGCTTCTAGATGCATTCAGCTACAAATGGCTGGTCTGCGTCATCAGTCTGTGTTTCTGAAGTTTAAATTTCGAGCACTCTAAACATTCCTGTGAGGAGAGACAGAAGGGACCAGAATGTGGGGTAGAAGTCAAGCGAGACTTTAGCCTTATCTCGAATGGCTTGAGTCTTTTCAGAGGGAACTTTTCAAGTGTTTCTAATATATTTAACACTTATCCAGAGAAAAGGCACAGCTCTGCCTTGTCATCACATGATGATGGAAAGTGCTAGATATTATTTACTTAAGATTGAAAATCACTAAGCCTGGATTATTGTTAATGCTGATGAATGCCTTGTGTTTGTGTAGTGCTTTCTTGGTCGACCCTCATAATACCTCTGTGAGGTAGACTGATGATGTTGGGGACAATATGCAGATGAAGAGACTGAGGACTCTAGAAGTTACATGAGCAGCCTCTGGTCACACAACCAGTTGGTAGAAAATCACTGTCATCATTCTTAGTCCAGGTCTCTGTTATCTCTTGCTTGGACAACTACAATAGTTTACTCGTTGTTTCCCAGGACTTACAACCCTTCCCAGAAAGTTCCCCACACTGAGAACTGTGATTTGCTACTGATTTATTGTATTTATTTATTTATTATTTATTTATTGTCTGTCTTTCACTAGAATGGAAGCTCTGTGAAGGCAGGAATCTTGTCTTGTTGACCACTCTTTCCCTTAGTTCAGTGCCTGGCACATTCTGAGCACTCGATTAATATCCGGTAAATCCATGCAGGAATTAATATATCAAGGAGTCAGTATATCTGAGTTCAAGTTGGGACTCTTTGTTTAAGCTGGAGAAATTCCCACTCCTCTCTGAGCCCCCGTTTCCCCATCTATATGATGAAAGAGTTGGATCAGCTGATCTCTGAAGTTTCTTCCAGTACTAGATAATTCTCAAACTGAGAGTCAGGTAGCTAGCTCCACCATTTTCTCCTTGAGCCTGTATGCTCCAGCTCTAAAAACGAGATGGAAAGTTCTAACACTTTTTAGTTTAGCATGGGTCACTTTCTGTGTCTCCAACAGACACCTGTTAATGGGTGCACTTACCCAAGTAAGGAGTCCCAGTCCCCTTTCTTCCCTCCAGCGTTATTACAGTTTGATGTTATTTTAGTCTTTTCAAGGAAAAAATAATTCCAAAGGGATGTAAAATAACATAAAGCACGTGACTGACAATTAATTAACTAGAGAGGCAATTTTTGGAAAACAAAAGGCCACCCTTTGAGGAATTGTAGAAATTAAAACATAACTAGTAATAGTAGAAGACAATATCATGTAAAGATTTAGAGAACAAGCATTAGCTTCAGACAAGTCTTGGTTCTGCGATGTCCTCGCTGGCTGTGTGACCTTGGGTAAGTCATTGATACTTCACCTTGCTGCCTTTCCCTGCTGTAAAATGCAGAAACCAGCAGAACCCACCTCAGAGGTGGGTTAATCAGTTAAGTATTTAATCAGAGGTATTTAATCAGTTAAGTACCTGGCACACCAGAAATCTTCAACAAAGTGTGGCTACTCTAGTAATGCTTATGCGACAACACCTAAAAACTTTCTTCAACTCAGGCTATGAAGACAACTGGCAAAAGCACAACAGAGCACCAGCATGTTCAGGAAGGGAAGAAAAAGAAAACCATTTCTTGGGCTTCCCTGGTGGTGCAGTGGTTGGGAATCCACCTGCCAATGCAGGGGACACGGGTTCGAGTCCTGGTCCGGGAAGATCCCACATGCTGCGGAGCAACTAAGCCCATGTGCCACAACTACTGAGCCTGTGCTCCAGAGCCCATGAGCCACACCTATTGAGCCCACGTGCCATAACTACTGAAGCCCCTGCGCCTAGAGCCTGTTCTCCACAAGAGAAGCCACCGCAATGAGAAGCCCATGCACCACAGCGAAGAGTAGCCCCCACGCAGCAACGAAGACCCAACACAACGAATAAATAAATTTATTTAAAAACAAAGAAAATCATTTCTTGTTATGAGCCCAAAGATGTCAACAGATTCCACTATTTAAGTAAAGAGAACGCTAGACTGTGCAAGTGTACGGTAGGGGTTAGGAGCGAGCTCCTTAGCCCCCCTGATCCATAGCTTCCTTGTCAGCACCGGAGGCCCTAATCTCCACATCACCAGGTTGTAAATGAAGCCTAACTGCCCCCATGCTTGTGAAGCGCTGAGCATGGCGCCTGACACATAGTAAGCGCTCAATAAACGGTAGCTGCTGTTCACACCTACGTGGCTGCTTTTATTCTTACTTATTCTTGAGCCAGAGCCTCTGCAGCCCTCGGTGGCCTGTGCAGGCTGCAAAGGTTAGAGCCCCGGCCGCATCATCCAAACCGGTTCTCAGGCTTCTAAATTCTGTGTCAAGGGAACTTCTGGGCCATTTAAAACACAAAGGCGAGGCGAGGGGGCCCCCGAAGTGCCCCGGGTTTTCAAAGGGAACGCCGGCGCCTGCCAGGAGTCGCGGTGCCCGGGGCGTCCCGGGTTGCGCGCTGGGGAGGCCCGCGCCGCGCGGCCCAAGCCCCGACCCGGCCGTCTCGGGGGGCGCGCGCGGCGGGGGCCCGGGCCCCTCGGCGTCCACCCAGCCCGGCCCCTGGAGGTGTTTCCAGGTACCCGAGCCTCGCGGCGTTTTCAAGTGCTGCCTGCGAAGCTTGAAAAGGGCCCGCCGCCGGGCCGGGTGTTTTGTGTTTGCCAAACAAAGCATGAAGGGAGAGTGAGCAAAGGGGGCGGGCCGGGCGCGGCACAAAGGCCGGGGGCGGGCCCGGGCCGGGGAAATACAGTTCAGTGGGCCTGAATTGATGCGCTCGGCCCCCGAGGCCCCGGGCTGGGCGATCCCAGGGCATGGAGGCCGGGCACCGAGCGCTCCGCCGCACTGATCCATCCCGAGCGGGCGAGCGGGAGGCTGCCGAGGGGAGGGGGCCGGGGAGGGAGGGGCGCGGGGGTCGGCGGGGGCCGCCGGCCGCAGATGAGGCGCTTTTCTTAGAAATGAAGGAATTTCTCGGCCCGAGCGAGCGAGGGCCCTCCAGATGGAGCGTGCCCTGGAACCCGCGGGGCCGGACTGGGAATCGCTCCCCGGTTTCCGTGGGGAGCGGGCACGCCGCGGGGTCGGCCGCGACAAAGATGTTCTCTCTTCCTCTCCTGGAAAAGATGGAGGGGGGCGGCCGCGAGTTCCCGCTCCCCCCCGCCCCGCCCCAGGGCATCCCGTGGGTCAGGGGATGCTGGATGCCTGGGGTCCTACGCCCCGCCGCGCTCCTCACACCCAGCACCTACGCGGGGGCTGACACTGTTGATCGGATGGACGGTGGGAAGGACGCGTGCATAGATGTGTGGTTCAGCCAGATGGGTTTCTGCTCCCTTAGTTCTTGTCTAATGAATCTATTTGACTGGGTGGCATTGTCTCATTTGAACATGATTATCGGTGTTTTATTTTCTCTTTGTACTTTTTTGTGTTTTCTAGATCATTGAACATGGTCACAAACCACTTATGTTATTAAAGAAAATATCAACAAATATTGTTCAAAATAGAAATGAAACAGACTGAACAGACTAAAGAGAGAGGCTTCAGAGACGCTGAGATGGTGACAATGTAATAATGATGAGAATATCTTAGACATTACCAGTAGCCGACTATTCTCACATGCCTGGGTCCCACGCATCGTTTGCCGCGCGCGACCACCCCATGCTTAACACAAGATCCGGCACACGGTGTTGAATAAATACATGGCTGGATCAGCCGCTGGTGGCCACGGAGCAAATGAAGTCGCTGAGGTTCAGAGGGGCTAAGCGTTGCGCAGCCCGGACTGAAATCTGCCAACTGCAAATCCACGGCCTCCTTCTCCTACGCCCCATAGAATCCTGAAGGGCTTCTTCAAACACGGGCTATTTCATTTCACTCCTCTGTGTTCACTTCTGGACTATGAGGCCCTGGATTTCCTTTCTGAAGACACAAGGTTTTGTTTGTTTTTGTCGTAATGACACACTCGGCATCACTAAGTGTCCGTGAAGAGGAATCTTTTAGTTGCATTAGAAACGTGGTTTGTGACCACTGAGAGCCTTGGGAAACGCAGCTCTCCTAGCAGGAAGAGGCAGGCTGCTAATGAAATGGCTTTCTGGGGGCGGGGTCTCTGCATTCTCTTAGGGCCGACTTTAGCATTATTGCCAAGGAAAAGCTTAGGCATGTCTGAATGACACTGTGATTTGTGAGTATGAATAGTTCGGATCTAAGCAAAGAGGTTCTTACCCAGAAAAAGAGTTCCCCATCCATAGCTGCTTTCCCGGACTTGTAAATTGTAACCGACACAAGATACTTGAAACTTTGCCTTGATTTGAAGTTTACTGAGGGAGTCAGGCCAAGTAATTGAGCAAGAATATACTTCTTAGTGTCAAGTCAGTATTGTTTAATCCATTTTCTATGAAGCCCTTAAAACAGGTTTGCACCATAATTTCTTGCAATTCCTTTTTTAAAAGGAATTATGATGATGTCAATTTTCTTGCTTGGAAGCAACCTTTGCCAGTATTATATTTTCACTTGAAACATCCATCATAGTAATGAATATCAATCTAGCACTCTACTTTTAAATTTAGTTCTTACATGTGGTTTTGTGAAACTCTTAAATCTTACTTGAAATATTTTTCTTAAAAATCGATCGTGTAAATCCATAGTGATTTAGTCCATCTGTTTTGATGAAAAATTTTTTGGCTTTAGTAGGAAAGAGGGCATGAATATTTCCTTGCACAATTTTTCCCTCACTGAAAAACCCATGAATGAAATAAGACCTCAGGATTGCCTGAGATAATTTACATATTAATTAGCACAGTGTAGTTGAGAGAGATGGAGACAGAGACCGAGGCAGAGGCACTGTGGATGCGAGCAGACATGGGCTCCACGGCAGCATCATGGTGAGCGAGTTGCTTATCCTCCCCAGGTCTCCATTCACTCATCAGTCAAAACCCTGAGGGCTATTAAGAGGATAAAATGAGAGATGTTTGGAAAGAGCCTGGCACAGTAGGTGCTCAAGAAATGCTTATTCCTTTTTACTACTCACAACATCCATCACCTTCAGCCTTTAGAAAAAGGACCAGTTTCCTCACCTGTAAAATGGGAATAATGACACTTACAATGAAGGTAGTATAGTATAGGATATTGACTAAGAAGAGCATGGGCTCTGGGCTCAGACTGGCTGGATTCCAATCTCAGCCCCACTACTAGCCATGTGACCTTGGACAATTTACGCATTCTCCTTTCCCCCCATTGGACTCCTGTGTAAAGAAAGGGTGGGCAGGGACTGGTCATAGTACCCATCACCCAGGTTGGTTGTGAGTACTCAGTGAATTAATGCACTTGGCATAGAGCTGCCCAACTTTCTTGCGCATGACTTCCTTTGACAGTCGGCCGAAGCCTCTGGACCCCTTCTCAGAACAATACTCTTAAATGCATAAATACAGCACTTTAGATTACAAAGGGGAAACGAGGTATAATGAAATGAAGTTAACATATTTTTAAAAACAAATTTGTGGTATATGTGCTTCCCTGATAGCACATTAAATAAATAACAGATTTAGAGTCTGTTTAATATCTACCACTATTTCAAAGTAATAATGAATGGAAATGATATTGTGAGAACTGCAGTGACTGCAGTGTATTGGAGAAGCACCTGTGATCTTGCTGCTGGTGGTAAAGGCACAGGTATTGCTAACAGGACTTTGATTTGTTATCTACATTGATAGTGGAAGAAAATCTTGCTTTCAATTAGAGGTGAATGGAAATTAAATTGTAATCTTTTCCCAACTAAATTTAGGGGCATCAGATTAAGAACATGCCTCTGATTAGCACAATAAATGCCAGCTATTATTACGTCAGAGGGGTCGTGTGGATTGTGTGAAATCATGAATGTGACAGCCGTGGCAAACACTGGGCACTTGAGACAGGCAAACTATTTCAGTTGTTTTCACCCATCCACAGCTGTACTGCATGAAAACAGCCACAGACAATATGTTAAATAAAAAAAAAAAGTGGGCCTGGCTGTATTCTTTTTTTTTAAAATAAATTTATTTATTTATTTATTTATTTATTTATTTATTTATTGGCTGCGTTGTGTCTTTCTTGCTGCACGTGGGCTTTTCTAGTTGCGGCGAGCGGGGGCCACTCTTCGTTGACATGCACAGTCTTCTCATTGCAGTGGCTTCTCTTGTGGAGCATGCAATTCTAGGTGCTCGGGCTTCAGAAGTTGTGGCACACGGGCTCAGTAGTTGTGGCTCTTGGGTTCTAGAGCACAGGCTCAGTAGTTGTGGCCCACGGGCTTAGTTGCTCCTTGGCGTGTGGAATCTTCCCAAACCAGGGATCAAACCCATGTCCCCTGCATTGGCAGGCAGATTCTTAACCACTGCGCCACCAGGGAAGTCCGGGCCTGGCTGTATTCTAATAAAACTTTATTTACAAAAACACGTGACCAGCAGGCAGGATTTGGCCCATGGGCCTTAGTTTGCTGGACCCACACTGAAACATTGTTCCTTGAGGAACATCGAATTAAACAAACCATTTCAATGTATTGTGCCTTGTCAAGTACTGGGCACAGGACCCTACTGGGAAGTGCTGTGCACATCCCTTATCAAAACTAGAAGTTGTTCTACAAATCATAGGTAATCAGAATAAGCTGAATTTTCTTGACCTGTTACCTGCTGTGATGTCTAGACTTGCCTTGTCTATGAATACATAGAGAAATATAAAGCTGACAGCAAGGATGACATACTTGACATACTGAGTAATTAGAACCAACAGCACTTTCATATGTGGGGAAAGCAAATGACATTGGAAACTGTTAATGACAATATCATCTTAGGTCTGGAGCTTTCTGCAAGGAGCTGTAACTACCTCACAGCTGCTGCCTGCTTGGTACATTGTAAGTGTCCAGTGGATACTTGTTAGTTGACTGACTCTCCCCCATGGTCCTGATGAATCTCCAAGGAAAAATAGAAGCAAGCGTATATTCATTCTGAAATTTTAGTACTTCCATTGTACAGACAGTGTTCTGGAATTTCTAGGGCTGATGGAAAGAAAGGAAAACAATGTAAGATGGTTTGGAGGTCATTAGAATGGAGAAGGAAATGCACCGGGATGGTTGCTTTTCAGATAGAAAAATCTCAGGGCAACAAATATTATTCAGCAACTACTACATGCAAACTGCTATGGTGAGATAGAGCAAAAGGAAAAAAAGATCCAGTGGCTTTTGCTCCTCCTACAAAAAAGTTAGGTCATACATCTATGACAGGGATAGTGGTTGTGTTGGGGAATGAGAGATATTTAACCTTCCAGCCAGCTATGGAAGTAGGGTGTCTGGAGCTAGCATCTCTTGGTATTTCTGGACCCAACACTATCCATTTCCTTTTTTACTGTCTTGCTTAGCATCCTCCTTCAATCGGGAATAAACGCTTTCTACGCAAAAGTCATCAAGACATTGTAAATGAGAGGGCCCACAACTTTGGTGTTTATGGTCTGACCCCAAATTGGCTTAGACACAAACACAGCGGACTATAAGCAACTCCCAGTGTATGACTTTAAGCAGATTCCCTTCATGGGAAAAAAGTTCTAAGACTTCAATCCAGTCCCACCAATGGAAACCGCCTTCAGCTATAGAAGTCTTCACCAGTGGTTCCCGCTTCCTCTGCTCGTTGGAATGAGAATATCCCCACTGCATCTGCCAGGGCAGCAGGGCAGAGCTGTACTCTTGTCAGATCAGGCTACAACTCTGGAAAATTTTTCTCATAGAAATCATGTTATCTGGAGTCTTGAGTTTTACAGATGTCAGAGCCTACCTTTTCTGTTGGTTTTTTTTTTTTAAGATTTAGTTATTTATTTATTCATTTTTGGCTGTATTGGGTCTTCGTTGCGATGTGCGGGCTTTTCAGTGCAGTGCCTTCTCTTGTGGAGCCCAGGCTCTAGGCGTGTAGGCTTCAGTAGTTGCAGCATGTGGGCTTCAGTAGTTGTGGCTCACAGGCTGTAGAGCACAGGCTCAGTAGTTGTGGCACAGGGGGTTAGTTGCTCCGAGGCATGTGGGATCTTCCCGGACCAGGGCTTGAACCCGTGTCCCCTGCATGGGCAGGTGGATTCTTAACCACTGCGCCACCAGGCAAGTCCCCTTTTCTGGTTTTTTAAACTGTGGGGCGTGTCCCTACACCACACAGCTGGTACCACATAAAGAAGTGGGTTGGGGAGTTCATCTCAGTCAACCAGGCACCATTCAGAGGTTCTATCTTGAGCCATTTCACACTCTGCACTGGTTCCCAGTCCTCCTGGTTTCTGACCTCATATCTCATTGTCAGTCTCACTTTTGCCCTAAATACCTCATGTTCAGTATTCCTTCTCCAGCAAAAACCATTGGTTACCTTCTTTACTCTTGTCTACATTTTCTTACCCTGAGGCAATGGGGTCTTGAGGCTTCGGGGCAGTGCTAGGGTTGTTGGTGAGAGCTGGATATTGCTGCCAAGGTGCACAAACCAAGAGAGTAGGCAGAGGGAAGAAGCAAGTGGAAACTCAAAGTCAACAAGCCAGAGAAGGGCATGCACATGTTTCATGAAGCTGAGTAGGCAGTGGGGAGCAGTTATTGAAAGCCAGGCTGTGTGGCCAGGGAGTGGAGGAAATGAGAGTAAACATTTGCATGTTGAGAAAGTGAGTAGGAGGACAAGCCTAGCTAGACATCTGAAACAGGTGGATTATTCATGGCCAAATTGACCTCTCTTCTAGATGGGGCATGGTACCATGGTACATGGCAGGGCCCAATGTATTTAGAAGGCCAAGGGGCAGACAACCACTATATCAGTCAAGGTAGGCTAATTTACATTGTTGTAACTACCCACCATTTCAGTGGCTTAAGGTAACACACTCTCCTGCTTTACTCACATGCTACATGCCTTACATGAGTCAGTGTGGCTTTGTACCACACAGTCACTCAGAAACCTAAACTGACAGAACGCCTTCCATCTTGTGACTACACCACCTGGAACATGTGGCCTCTTTGGCTGCCATCTGGAAAGAGAGTTGCTTACCAGCCACTAAATGCTCTGGCCTAGAGCTGACTCATATCACTTCTGCTCATGGTCCATTGGCCTGACCTAATCACACGATCCTGCCCAACTGGAGGGGAGCTGGGAAATGTGGGGAGCACAGCAATATTCAATGAGCGCTAACTGAGCTACAGGCAGCACTGTCAATGAGATGATGTCAAGGGCTGTTCCAGGGCCTTGACATTGACAGAGCCCTTCCACGGATAGCGTTTATTCTGGCTTTATTCCAGCCTCACACTTGGGTCCAAGAAAGGAAATTTGCAGTACAACAGCCCATCTGCTGGCTACGTATAACAGAACTTTATGGGACAAAAAACTGGGGATTTTTATTTTATTTTACTTTATGTATGTATGTATGTATGTATGTATGTATTGGCTTCATTGGGTCTTCGTTGCTGCACACAGGCTTCCTCTACTTGTGGAGAGCAGGGGCTACTCTTTGTTGTGGTGCGCGGGCTTCTCATTGCTGTGGCTTCTCTTGTTGTGGAGCACTGGCTCTAGGCGTATGGGCTCAGTAGCTGTGGCTCAAAGGCTCTAGAGCGCAGGCTCAGTAGTTGTGGCACAGTGGCTTAGTTGCTCCGCGGCATGTGGGATCTTCCCAGACCAGGGCTCGAAGCCATGTCCCCTGAATTGGCAGGCAGATTCTTAACCACTGCGCCACCAGGGAAGCCCAAAACTGTGGCTTTTAAAGAGTTGTTTCACAAATAGACTTTGAAGTCTTGCTTATTAGTAAGCTGGGAATGACTTTAGGGACCTCAAGCCTAGGATGGTCATGTGGCAAAATTGTACAGTGAGCAGGGAGATGTGGCAATTTATAATGACCTCTTTCTCCCACGGTCCCTATCCTAGTGAATGACACCACCATGTATTCAGGTGAACAAGCCAGAAAACTTTCCAAACTTCTCTGCCACAAATCTCTCCCTCATTCACTAGACTCCTATCCCACTGGCATTTTCTCTGTTGCTCATGTACTCCAAACTTGTTCTTGTCTCCAGGCCTTTGCATTTTGTTGTTCTTTATGCCTGGCATACACTACACTCTACCTCCATCTTTACTTAACTATCTCTTACCACTGTGCACAGCATAGTCTACAAAATATGAGATCATCACCATTGGCTGATGCAAGGCCAGTTACTAGAATATAAGGTCCATGGGACCAGGGACCACTGTGTATCCCCTGGAATATAGAAGGAGCTCAATAAATATGTGCTGGAATGATGACTGGTCATAGCGAGTCACAAGTGAAGGCAATGTAGAGTATCCCCTTTTCACTTCCGTAGACTTAGAGGTCACACGTGACTCATGTCTAACTTCACCTTGGGGCAGTGTAATGGTGGAATTAGTTTCATCGAATTTCTTTGCATACTTCGCCTCTTCCTCTGGGTGAAGAAGTCAGACTCAGGAGCAGCTTCAGTGATTTCTTTTGACTATGTCTGGTAAACAAATAATTGACGTCAAGCACTAGTGCTCTGGAAATGACTGAAAACCTTTCCTATTATTTATTCTGATAAGTTTCCTTTTGATATAATCATTTTGGGATCATGCACATTGTTTCGAGCACAGAATCTGCCAGTAGGTTAAAAGTTCAATGTCTTTCTCCTTCCCTTTCCTCCTCTCCCCTGCCCTATAGGCAGGAGCCTATAAATTACATGAAGGCAGGGATTGTGTCTCTTTTGCTCATCAATCTATTCCCAGCATCCAACCATGGGCCTGGCACCTCAAGGGTGTTTAACTGATGTTTGTTGAATTAATGAATGAAGCCAGAGATGGGATACCCCTGATTCCTGGTTTCTAAGCCATGTAATAGGCAGAAAAGAAATCTTCTGCTTTATTTGCACTCTGGGTCACTGGTCACTTGCCTTATTGTTAAGATGGATCAAGCTTTATTGAAAGGATTTCACTGGCAAGACAAATTGATCTCATTTTGGTGAGCCCATTCGGGCCACATAAAACATTACTGGGATCTTAGAAAACAAAAATCCCATATAATTTTCAACATATTGAAAGTGATATATGTCTTAAACAACCATTGGGTCAAAGAACAAATAAAAAAGGAAATTAGAATATGCCTCGAGACAAACAAAAATGAAAACACTGCATACCAAAACTTATGAGATGCAGCAAAAGCAATACTAAGAGGGAAATTCATACTAATAAACACCTATATTGAAAAAGAAGAAAAATCTCAAAATAAACAACCTAACTTTACACCTCAAGGAGCTGGAAAAAGAAGACAGCACAAAGTTATCAGAAGTTATCACAAGGTTAGCATATGGAACCAGAAAAGATTAAAGCAGAAATAAATGAAATAAGGAATAGAAAACAATTTTAAAAATCAATGAAATTTAGAGTTGGCTTTTTGGAACAATGAACAAAATCAATAAGCCCTTAGTTATATTGGCTAATAAAAAAAGAAAGGATACAAATAAAATCAGAAATGAAAGAAGAGAAACTGATGCTACAGAAATTAAAAGGATCATAAAAGACTACCATAAATAACTATATGGTAACGAATTGGATAATCTAGAAGAACAGGGTAAATTCCTAGAAAAATACAATCTACCAAGATTAAATCGTGAAAAAATAGAA
Organism: Hippopotamus amphibius kiboko; assembly: GCF_030028045.1. NCBI lineage: Eukaryota > Metazoa > Chordata > Mammalia > Artiodactyla > Hippopotamidae > Hippopotamus > Hippopotamus amphibius. The sequence continues at coordinate 13,765,338 of NC_080203.1, read as the reverse complement.
ACTGAACAGACCTATGACTGGTATGGAAATTGAATCAATAATTAAAAACCTTCCAACAAACAAAAGCCCAAATAGCTTCACAGGTGAATTCTGCCAAATATTTTAAAAAGAATTAATTCCAATCCTTCTCAAGCTCTTCCAAAAAATTAAAGAGGAGGGAACACTTTCAAACTCATTCTGTGAGGCCAGCATTACCCTGATATCAAAGCTAGACAAAGACCTCCTAAGAAAAGAAAATTACAGACCAATATCCCTGATAAATATAGATACCAAAATCTTTGACAAAATACTAGCAAACCAAATCCAACAGCATACCAGAAGGATCATGTGCCATGAACAAGTGAGATTTATCCTTGGGATGCAAAGATAATACATGAAAATCAATTAAAAGGATAAAAATCACATGATCATCTCAATATATGCAAAAAAATTTGAAAAAATTCAACACCCTTTCATGATAAAACCTCTCTACAAACTACATGTAGAAGGAATGTACCTTAACATAATAAAGACCATATATGACAAGCCCACAGCTAACGTCATACTCAATGGTAAAAAATTAAAATCTTTACCTCTAAAATCAGAAACAAGGCAAGGATGGCAACTTCTGCTACTCCTATTCAACATAGTACTGGAAGTCCTAGAGGGAGCAATTAGGCAAGAAGAAGAAATAAAAAAGGCATACAAATCAGAAAGGAAGAAGTTAAACTGTCTGTGTTCACAGATGACATGATCTTACATATAGAAAATCCTAAAGACTCCATTAAAAAAAAAACTGTTAGAATGAATGAACAAGTTCAGTAAAGTTGTAGGATACAATATAACATAAAAAACATTTGCATTTCTAAATACTAACAATGAACTATCTGAAAAGGAAATTAGTCAAATAATCCCATTTACAATACCACCAAAAAGAATAAAATACTTAGGAATAAACTTAACTAAGGAGGTGAAAGACTTGTGTACTGACAACTACAAAACATTGATTAAAGAAATTAAGCAAGACACAAGCAAATGGAAAGAAGTCTTATGTTCATGGATTGGAAGAATTATTATTGTTAAATGTCCACACTACCCAAAATGATCTACAGTTTCAATTCAATCTCTATCAAAATCCCAAAGGCATTCTTTACAGAAATAGAAAAACAGTTCTAAAATTCATATGGAACTAGAAAAGACCATGAATAGCCATACCAGTCTTGAGAAAGAGGAACAAAACTGGAGGTATCACACTTGCTGGTTTCAACATATATTACAAAGCCCCAGTAATCACAACAGTAAAGTACTGGCATAAAGACAGACATATAGATCAATGGAAAAGAATAGAAAGCCCAGAAATAATTCCATACATATACCATCAACTGATCTTTGGCAAGGGTGCTAACAATAAACAATGGGGAAAGAATAGCCTCTTCAACAGATGGTGCTGGGAAAACTAGATATCCACATTCAAAACATAAAAATCAACCCAAAATGGATTAAAGACTTAAATGCAAGACTCAAATCTGTAAAGCTCCTTGAAGAAAACCTAGGGGGGAAAGCTTCATGACACAGATATGACACCAAAAGCACAGGTAGCAAAATAATAAACAAGTGGGATTGCATCAAACTAAAAATCTTCTGCACAGCAAAAGAAACAATCATCAGAGTGAAAACGCAAACTATGGAATGGGGAAAAATAATTCCAAACCATGTATCTGATACAGGGTTAACCTTCAAGATATACAAGGAATCCCTACAAATCAATAGTAAAACAAAACAAAACCCCCAAAGCCTAGTAACCCAATATAGAAATGCCTTAAGGACTTGAATAAACATATCTTTAAAGAAGACAATACAAATGGCCAACAGATATATGAAAGATGCTGAATGTCGCTAATCATCAGGGAAATACAAACCAAAACCACAATGAGATATCACCTGTTAGGATGGTTCTTATCAAAAAACAAACAAACAAAAAACACAGAAGAATGTGAAGAAATTGGAGCCCTGGTAGCACTGTTGGTGGGAATGCAAAATGATGCAGTCACTACAGTATGGAGTTTTGTCAAAGAATTGAAAATAGAACTACCAAATGATCCAACAATCCCATTTCTGGATATTTATCCAAAAGAATTGAAATCAGTAGCTTGAAGAGATATTAAAACTCCTGTGTTCATAGCAGCAGTATTCACAATGACCAAGATGTGGAAACAACCTAAATGTCCATTGACAGATAAATGGATAATAAAGAAACTGTGGTATATACATATCATGGAAGATTATTCATCTTAAAAAAAAAAGAAGGAAATTCTGCAATATTCGACCACATGAATGAACCTTGAGGACATTATACTAAGTGAAATAAGCCAGTCGCAGAAAGACAAATACTGCAGTGATTGAACTTATATGAGGTATCTAAAATAGTGAAATTCATAGAATCAAAGAGGGAAATGGTATTTCCCAGGGGCTGGGGGGAGGGGGAATGGGGACTTACTAATCGATGGGCATAAAGTTTCATTCAAGCAAGATGAAAAAATTCTAGAGGGCTGCTGTACAGCATTGCACCTGTAGCCAACAATAATATATTGTACACTTAAAATTTGTTAAAAGGTAGATCTCATGTTAAGTGTTCTTTCCACAATAAAATAAACTAAAAATAAATATTAAAAAGAGTACAAAAATGTGGTCTACCTCCTCCCGTGGTAGTGGTGGTGATAGTAATGGTAATAACATTAGCTATCATTTATTGAGTGCTTATTATATACCAAGCCCCTTGCTAAGAGCTTTGCATGCATTGCCTCCTTTAATCTCAACCGCGGCTTGAGCTCCTTTCTCTCCAGGGCCTTAGTTTCTCCTGGAAGAAAGTGAGCCACAGCCCCGTGTTGGGGGCAAGGATCTGAGGAGGCAGCAGCCACAAGAAAGGCTTCCTGCTCCCCAGGAGCTGCCGACCCATTCATTCTGTTGTCAGGCTTCCAGTACTGAAGGTGGGCATTAAAAATACATCCCCGAAGCGTCTACCCAGTGCTGCCAAAAGGAAATATATCTGCTTTCCACTTACCATATTGGAGTTACTTTAGATATAATTCCTATGAGAAATAATACTCCAATGGGGAAGTATTAATGGAATAAATTTAGGAACTGCCAGTTGGGTTGTTTTCACCACCCTGGAAGGAGATACTTACATACTGACAGGGGGTTGATTTCTCAAGCCCCGCGGGCTAGGTGGATGGTCACGGTGCCTTACCCTCCCTCCTCAGGCTCTTTGCAGAGAGGAAGGTGTACTGCTAGATGTGTCATGGAAACTTCCCTCTTGAACCTGTCTGTGTGTGCTCACCTGAGCCCACCTGTACCCAAACGCAGCCCTCTCGTCTCCCACTTTCAACATCGATGAATTAGTTTTCGAGGCACCGTCCTTCAGTACTTCTAATTTGATGACCGTTCCCCTTGATTTGCCCTTTTTCCCAAAGCTTTCCCATAATCCTTACAGGAGCCAAGACAATGTATACAATGTGGCAGCCAGGAATTTGGGATTTAACAACTCGCCTGCACGAGCCAGTATACCTCCAAATAGCCCGTGGGATTAAGGTTCCCTAGCTTCGTTTGGAACTGGGTGCAGCTGACCTGAATAATGAAACAGGGGCCCAAAGTTATGAATCCCCTTCAAGCATTGCTTCATTAGAATCCCCTTACAAGAAAAGAAATGGGACTCATCTCATCAGCTCGATTTTATGGCATCTGATTAGACCACTATTTTCTCAGCAGGTCCCTTTTCTTTAAACTGTTGACTATGGATGGCCTGCTGAATAGAATGAACTTTGGACCACTAAATTGCAGCATTATGGTTATTTAGTGTAATTTATAAAAAACGAGAGAAGCCATGATCACTTACTTCTTGTTGCTAATGACATCTCCATTTATCTGAACAGGTATGGGTTTGGAATATCCGTCCCACCCCCAAGACTCATCCGGGAACATGTCCCAATTAGAGACCCCAAAAATATTCTTTGGAGGTACAAACTCTACCGATGATAAATTAAAAATGAATAGCATCTGCACGTGTGTTTATAAACATCCACCTGTGAGGAAAGCTATGCATTTTAATTGTGTCTACCTAATAAGTCCTTCCATTCAGTGTTTGACTTATAATTCAACGAATTTGGTAAAAGCCTAAATGGGCCTTCAGTGTTATATACTCCATGAGCGCATCACTGTCTCTCTGTTTTGAGATATGAGGGAAGGTGTTGAAATTATGTAGTATTGATTTCAAGCATTGTGATAATTAAAGTAACGCATACACCATGCCACTCTTTTCTGGTTAATGGGAAATTCAGTTACAACTGCATTGCAAATGTAAAAGCCACCCTAAAACAATTGCTGCCTAAATCAATGGCCTTCCAGAATATCGACCCAGGGAAGCCACAGATCACCTTTGGCTAGGTTCGTTTCTCTCAAGCATCTAGGCACTAAGAGAAGAGTGTGGTGAGGTAGTGAGCAAGGACATGCGCTTTGGCGTGAACCAGAGCCGGAGCTGCATTCTGGTTCTATCAGTGATGGCCTGGTGACCTTGTAACTCTTCTTGAGCCTCGATAGCTTTATTTGGAAAACAGGGTTATTTCAAGAGTTAATGGAAAGAGCACATATCAAGTGCGTAGCTCAGTTTCTGATTCACAGGGGACATTCAACAAACGTTAGCACACTTTCCCTTCTTCTAGGGGAGCAAATCCCAGATTTAGGGCTCAACCCTACTTTACAGCGTCAGTGGTCATCATAGGAAATCTTAAGAAAGTTCCCAAGTAAAAATAGTTTTATTTAACCTTCACTTTAGAAATTAGTATTAGGGTTAGAACATCTAGGAGGTGGATGATAGGATGGGTGTATGATAAACTCTGGCATCCCAGAGTTCAAACTACAAAGGAGTTTCTTCAGACAGCATCTTTTGTTCATAGTGATGGTGACATGGACCTGCTCAAATAAGTAATATTTCCCGTGGCCACTGGCTCATTGGTGAGGAATGACCAAGTTTGCTTACCGTTGTGTGGGTGGACCCACCTAACCTCGGCACTGATGCTCAGTAAGGCTTTGTATTTTCACACTAGCAGTTGACCAAAGGTGGTCAACTTTTTTTTCTTGGTTTTTAGAGGGACACCTGTAATTCTGCTGGTGCTCGTGTGCTGAAAACTGGGGCCATAATAGAGAAGGAGAAAGGCATGCATGAAAGGGGGAGCATGGGAGAGGAGGCATTTTACACTTGATCAATACCTGGACGCTGGAGCTCTAGCAGGATTCTGTGGTTTAATCTCTACTTGACCACAGAGATGCTCCTTTAAAATTCTGTGTTTGAAGTTAAGTTGGTTACAATTGATGGCCATCCTGCAATGACTAACCCAATTCTCCGCACAGCCCTCTGGAACAGTTTTACTTTCTCTAGACTCGATCTTTACTCTTAATTCTTCATTCATTGCCAAGGAACAAAATCCTTTTCAAAAGCTTTCTGTGACAACAACTGGATGATATCGAAAGTTGAGTACTACAATTTTAATCTAACTTAGCTGGTGATCATTGCTGGTAGGCTCCTCCATTTCTCTGGGCTTGGGGTTGTATTGGGAGGACTTCTGCTGGAGCGACGCTGCCAGTGTCTCTGCACTTCGTCTAGTTGGTGCCACGGAGCAGAAGAACTAGGCATGCCCAGAGCAGTCTCTCCTTTCATATCTGCTCGCCTGCCCAGAGGGTCCTTTCTGCCATGCATACTGGGTAAGCTCTGTACCAAAGATTCTGCAGTGAGCAAGACAAGAAAGACTTGGACCCTTTTCGTCAGCAGCCAATAGCATTTAGTGAGGAGTCAGACAAGTAAATGAACAGGAAAATGCCATAAAAATAGAGGATGATGATCCCACTGGTAGGGGAACACTCTGGGAGCAGAGGAGGTGCAGCTAACCAACTATCAACTGCATTATCAGTGTCAAAAGTCAAGAAGTTTGAATTCAATAAACATTGACTGAGCAACAAATTGTGGCTCACTCTTGCAGCACATATATTAAGCATCCTTTCCAGGTCGAGCCTTGTGATAGGAGCTGGTGATTAAAGAAAAAGAAGACACAGTCCATACCTTTAAGAAGCTCACAGTCTAATGGGGAAAACCTCCAAGTAAACTAAGACTTTCAGCATAGTTCGGAAACAGGGCTGTGCACAAAGAGCTGTAGGAAAACAGAGGAAGGACCATTAATGTAGTCTGGAGGTCAGGCAAGGCTACCCAGAGGAGAAGACTCCTGAGCTGATTCTGAAGGGATGAATGGGATTTAGATGGTTGAAAAATATGGGGCAGGTCAGTCTAGACAGAGGGAGGAGCAGGGTCAAGAGTATGGAGATGGGCTTGAGCATGGAGTGCTGAGGGGTGAAGCTTGGATGATAAAATAGGGCCAGCTTGGACTTGATCCTGTGTGAAAACAAATCAGATGGGGATAAGACTAAAGGCAGTGGTATAAGCTAGGAGGGTACTGGGTTATGAAGGTCTTAGGGAAAGTTGATGAGGGCCTGAGTAAGAGAATTAAAAGAGAGCAGAGAGATGTGGACTTGTTAAGGAGGTAGACTGATGAGTGGATGGTGGGATGTGTGGTGGAGAGAGATTGCGGAATCTACAATGACTCTCAGTTTTCTGGTTTGTGCCCTGCTGGCATTGAGGATGTAGGAGAAGCAGGGGTAGTGGAGATGGGCGGGGGCTGATGAGCTCAGTTTTGGACACATCAAATTTGAAGTCTCTCTATATCCTGAGATGGTGCAGCTTTGGACATGCGCACAGCCACCCTGGGATAAGAGCAATTTGAGCATGGCTCTTGTTGTCTCTTCCCGTTATCTCTGTTAAGCTGTTAGCCTCCTTCTGTTCGCCTACGCTAATTTCTGGCTGATTTCTCTGCTGTTTTCAGTAATTCTTGGGGCATAAATTACAGCACAGTTTGATTCAATTCAGGCAGAGTCAGCCTCAGGATGCAAGTCTTTGAAGTTTGTTTTCATTCCAGGAGGGCTCTTCTTGGCTGGGTTATCTCTGGTAGACAATATGGTCTGTGGTTTAGCTTGTTGTTCTCATAGAACTACCAGCCTTCTCTTAGCTGCTCACCACTAAAATCTCCATTGTTTTCTAGAGCACCCTTAGGCTTACATTTCCACATATTCATTCAAATAAAGTCAGTTCTTTTGGGGAGCACTTCAGAGCTATCTGTTCTTTTGGACGCACTCTCCCCCTGAGCCATTGCTTTGAGCATTGGATGTGGATGGGAGCCTCTGGTCTTCTCAGTTTCCCTTTCCCAGTGTGCAACCTCTGCCCTACAAGCTGGTAGCGGGTGAGGGTGATCAGAGCCCTAGCATCCTCTCCAAAATATGTAAAGAACTCATACAACTCAATAGCAGAAAAACAAATAATCTGATTAAAAAATGGACAGAGGATCTGAATAGACATTTTTCCAAAGAAGACATACCGATGGCTGACACGTGCATGAAAAGGTGCTCAATACCCCTAATCATCAGGGAAATGCAATCAAAACCACAGTGAGATACCACCTCAAACCTCTTAGAATGGCCATAATTAAAAAGACAAGAAATAACAAGTACTAGGGAGGTTGTGGAAAAAGGGAACACTTGTGCACTGTTGGTGGGAATGTAACTTGGTATAGCCACTATGAAAAACTGTATGGAGGTTCTTCAAAAAATTGAGAATAGAATTACCATATGATCCAACAATTTCGCTTCTGGATATTTATCCAAAGGGGGAAAAAACCACTAGCTTGAAAAGATATCTGCATTCCCATGTTCATTGCAGCATTATTTAGCAATAGCCAAGACGTAGAAACAAGCTAAGTGTTCATCGATGGCTGAATGGATAAAGAAAATGTGGTATATATATCCAAAAGAATATTATTAACCATAAGAAAGAAGGAAACCTTGCCACTTGTGACAATATGGATGGACCTTGAGGGCATTACGCTAAGTCAGGCAGAGAGAGACGAATACCATATGATCTCACTTATGTGAGGAATCTAAAAAAAATCAAAACAAAACAAACAAACAAAAAACTCGAACCCAACTCACAGATACAGAGAAGAGATTGGTGGTTGTCAGAGGCAGGGGGTGGAGGGTGGGCAAAGTGGGTGAAGGTGGTCAAAACGTACAGACTTCCAGCTATAAAATAAATGTCATGAGGATGTAATGTACAGCATGGGGACCATAGTTAATAACACTGTACCACATATTTGCAACTTGCTGAGAGAGTAGATCTTAAAAGTTCTTATCACAAGAAAAAAAAATCGTAACTATGTGTGGTGATGGATGTTAACTAGATTTATTGTGGTGATCATTTCCCAGTATATACAAATATCAAATCATGTTGTACACCTGAAACTAATATAATGTTATATGTTAATCATCTTATTTTTTAAAAATTAAAAGTAAATAAATAAAATTTTAAAAAGAGAATAATGGAGAAAGTAACATAATATTGTATGTCAACTGTACTTCAATAAAAAATAAATACTCACCAGCAAATAAAGTGAAACGGACGTATAGATAAAACAAGATGGAAAAATTTTTGACAATTATTATACTGGGTGATTATAGGGATTCAATTATTCTATTTTCTGTAGTTTCGTTTGAAATTTTCCATAATAAAATGTTTAATAAATAAAAAAAATAATAATAGAGAAAGCACGAGGGCTACATGGGTTTTCATGGTTACCGGGAAACACAGATGACCAAGTTCCAACCCACATGATCCCCTTTATGCACTGAAGCATAAATAATAGTTGAATTCTAAAGTAATTTGGAATAATTTTGCACATTTAAAACTGTAATCCTTTCCAGAGAGATACTAGCAATGTAATTTTCACAAATGTGGTAAAATCAATCAAGTCCAATCACTTGAAGAGGACACTTCTGGTACATTCTAAATCAACTTGTGCCCAAGGAAGGAAACAGTCAGGTAGAAGGAAAAGTGTGGCCTTGTTACTTACTGGCTGATGACTGTGGTCAAGTTATTTAATTGCTCTCGGCATCAGTTACCTCATCTACACGGCGTCTGCATCAATTGAAAGAACTTACATGAAAATTCTTAGTAGAATTTATGAGAAATAAGACCTAGAAATCTAGGGGAGGTTTCAGATGTCTTGAAATGGGTTTATTTCATAGAGATGTTATACCTCTCCCTCAGGGAAAAAGGGAAAGCTGCTTCTTGCCTAACCGAGTTTAACTATATGAAAAACTTCAAGACATAAAGAGGAACTTAATATTATTACTTTTAATGTAATTGTGGCTAATAAATCAAAACTAAGATTTATCCTGTCTAAAACTCAACCAAAGGCCATGTTGGTTGGTTTAGCAGCGAAGTGCGTGGACTTGTGCCTGACTGCTTGGGTTCAGATCCTGGATCAAGCACTTTTGAGCTGTCAGAGCTTGGGCAAATCACATAACCTCTTCGTGTCTCAGCAAAATGTGGATAATACCTTATGGGCTGTCGTGAGGCTTTAATGAATGAAAAGATACAAAGATGCATAGAGCCGTGCCAGGCACAGAGTAAACACCTGTAAGTGGGAATGATGAGGAAGATGATGACGTCAGCTTGGAGATTTGTCCTTGTTTGAAAGTTCTCATTCTGCCCCAAATGAATTCTGTCAGCTTTCCTCAAAAATAGCTGTCCTTTCCTCAGAGAGGCTTTGTGGAAAGACCGTGAAGAAAATGTCTCCAATGCAAAGCCATTGGTCATCAACGTGACCAATGTGAGAAAAGACAAATCCGTTGTTCTGGGCATCAAGTCCCTGGAAATGTTGGAACTGACAGCATGTCTGATCAAGTGATGCTATTCAAGACATTTAGCCAAGGGTGATGCTCTAGGATGAAATTAAAAGGAAAATGACAAACAAACTGTGGCAACTAATCAATATGTGGCCCAGTATGGGAGCTAACGGTCCATTTCAAGAGCAAGATCTGGCTGTTGCAGAGCCCGCCTTTTTGTCGTCAGAATTGGGTTTTATGATCGTGTTGGGAATTGCAAAGATTAGTGCCCTGAAATCAGCATTGCGTTATAAATATTTCTTTTGTGTTCCTTAATAGTTAGAAAATGAATGATAGGTAGATAGATAGATGATAGGTAGATAGATACGTAGATAGATATGCAGTTGTTATTGGAGTGATCCTATTTCAACATCGTAGTGTAAGAAATTTATCTGAAATTACACTGAAACTTTAAAATAGGGACAGAGAGACAGAAAGACATTGTCAGGGCTGTATGTGGATTCCAGACTAAACATTAAAGCAGAAGTATGTGCCTTTTATCTCCTGATTTATCTACCTGATAATAATTGTTACTTTATTTCCGACATGGTTTTTAGGGCCAGCACCTCAGCCTTGTCTCCTCTTATAAGCATTAACATCCTCTTTGGCATAAAATGCCCCCATTTGCACCTTTGACTTTAAAACTGATTTAGTGGTATCAGTAACCTCCAGAAGGGACGGATAACTGTCTGCTCCCCAGAATGAATGACGGTAGGTCAGGCCACCCGCCCCTTCGACAGGCACCTGTGGGGTAAGGGCTGGGGGCATTGAGCACGGCACTGGGGGACCGAGGCGCTAGCTCAGGGGTTGCCAGACTACAGCCCATGGGCCAAAGCTGGCCCACTGCCTGGTTTTGTAATTGAAGTTTTATTGGAACACAGCCATACCCATTCATTACGTAGTTCCCGTGACCGCTTTCATACTACAATGGCAGAGTCGAGTAGTTGCAAAAGAGACCATATGGCCCACAAAGGCGCAAATATTTATTATCTAGCCCTTCACAGGAGCAGTTTGCCAACCCTTGCACTAGCTGGTGGTTTGCAATTTAAAATGTTCTAACATGTTTAAAGGCCCTGGGCAGGAGTGTAAAATAAAGCTGGCTATATTTGCTGCCTTGATTTGTTTGCTTATAGTCAACTGAGCAGATCGGGCATAAACCTGAAAGGACAGCCTGAGAGTGTGTCCCTCTGAGGCTTTGCTGATCCGATCCCCCATTCTACCTCCTCTCTTCTTTCCTGCCTGCCTCCTGTTGGGCCTTCCGGATTCTACCCAAATCAAGCCTCCTTTGTGAAGTCTTCTCTCACCCCAGACCCCAGGCAAAAGGAAGCATTCTTTCCTGAAGTTTCCAGGCCTCATGGGATAGAAGTGGCCTTAGCTGGCTCACGTGGGATGGCCCGGCCCGTCTCCTCCACGGTGAGCTCTGCGGGGGCAGCAGGATTGCCGTATTGATCTTCACAGCCCAGCCTTATCCGAGCCAGTCACTTGTTAAACCTAGGCTCATGTTTGCCCACACCTCACACCTCATCACTTGCGTCCGCGTTTCTCCTCTGTCTTAGCGTCTCCAGTCTGCCGCTAGAGTGGCCTTCTCGTAGGGGAATTCAGGTCACGTCACTCCTCTGCTCAAAACCCTACACTGGTCTAGACTTGGAACAAAATGACAAAATCAAAACACTGACTGTAGCCTGCAGGGCCCTGCCTGACCTAATTCTCTGTCTGCGTCCCCACCATCGTCTATCTCCTCCTGCTCTTCCCCTTGCAAACTGCCTTCCAGACACGCTGCTCTCCTTGCGGGTCCTCAAACAGGCCCAGCATGCTGCCGCCTCAGGGTCTTTGCATTGGCTGTTCCATCTTCCTGGAACCCTCTTCTCCCAGATATCTAGAGAGCTCGCTCCCTTCATTCAGTCCAGTCACTGCTCCGCGATATCACCTCCTCAAAGAGACCTTCCTTCTCTGAAGGAACAAGAGAGCCCCCCTTGTCATTCTTTGCCCCCTTAAATCTATATGGCTTCGCAGCACTCGCCACCTCCTGATGTCACGTGCCACATCTGCTTCAGTGTTTCTTCCCTGCCTCCCTCAGGGAGAAAGGGCCCTGTCTTATTTGCTGCTCTCTCTCCAGGGTTTGGAATAGGGCCTGGCATCTAGGCGGTGCGCAGGAACCATTCCTAGAATACAGATGAGTGGAAGAAGCCTCTCTGTTGATTCTAGCACAAGTGCCACAGTGTTTTGACCATTTCAGTGTCATAATGTGTGCGAATAGTACTTTTTAATGAATGAGAAAATGTGATAGGAAACCATGGGTTTTAGGAGCAGACAGATCTTAGTTCAAATTCTAGGTATAGCAGGTAGTAGTTGCATGATGTCTCCAGGCCTTAAGTTCCTTTGAGTTAATAAGGGGGATAGTTATACCCAGAGCAGTGTTGTTGCAAGGAATGAATGAGATAATACGTATATTGGGAAGTTCTTTCATAAGGCAGGATACAAGATACTATGAATGGTATAATCCCAGTTTTGCAAACGTTTTTGCATTTAGAAAAATGTCTGCAAGACTTCCCTGGTGGTGCAGTGGTTAAGAATCCGCCTGTCGATGCAGGGGACACATTTTCGATCCTTGGTCCTGGAAGATCCCACATACCATGGAGCAACTAAGCCCATGCACCACAACTACTGAGCCTGTGCTCTAGAGCCCCCCAAGCCACAACTACTGAGCCCACGTGCCGCAACTACTGAAGCCTGCACGCCGAAAACCTGTGCTCCACAGCAAGAGAAGCCACTGCAATGAGAAGCCTGTGCACTGCAATGAAGAGTAGCCCCCACTCACCGCAACTAGAGAAAACCCACACACAACAATGAAGACCCAACGCACCCAAAACATTTTTTTAAAAAGGAATATAGCTCCAAATATTGACAGTGGCATGAATAGTGGGCTTCAGAGTGATTTTTTTCCTTCTTTAATCTTCTATAGTTTGTTGTTTGTTTTTACAACAAAGTGCATTTCTTGAATCATCAGAGGGAAAAAGCCATTTTAACTTTGAAAAAGCCAAAATGAAAATAAGAACATGCCCTTCCCACCACACCACGCTGCCCGTCGACCATGGTACTGCGGAGGGGATAGAGTCTTGAAGAGTGGATTCGCAGAGGAGGGTGGGGGTCGGGTGGGGGAGGGGTGTAAGGCAATAACAGTTCTGTTCCAATTCATCATCTTCTGTAGAGCATTCTCCTTGCTTAGAGCAGCTTGGCAAGTAGGGCACTGACCCTCCATTTCCTCATCGGTATGGGTACCAGACCTTGGAGCAGAGTGGAAATGGTCCGACGAGCCTGTGCCAATGGCCAGTAGCATGGACGGCGGCTAGGAGCACAGTGCTGGAGCCAGTAACCTGACAAGTTCAGATCCTAGCTCCCTCCTCACTAACTGATGGCCTTATACTTTCTGAAGCTCTGTTTCCTCACCTCTGAAGTAGGGAGCATGCTTTAGACCTGGCAAATGTACTGTGAGTACTCAAGGAGCAAATGGCCTGCTGACAACCAGGGAGTCTTGTGTCCTACTTTGTACTCAGCTGCTGCGCCCCCGCCCTGGGCTGGAGAGTCAAGGGGGAGGATGGGTGCGGCACCTCTCTGACTCCGGCCACATTGTCCTGGGCCTTGTTTCTAAGCAGTGGAAAGCCGGGAAGGAGGGTCAAGGAAGATAAGGAGCGAGTCATCACCGATTCTCTTTGTGTTGCTGGAACAAATATGGGAGGGAAGCAACGTCCCCGCCTGCCCACTGCCACTTGAACAGCCACTGTGCAACTCAGAGCACTTGGCTACCCGGCGGAGAGGGGGGAATAGAGACGAGGGCAAGGCCGAGATGTCCTGCTTGAGGCAGCTGGGCAGGGATGGCAAGAGAGCCACAGTGAGGAATCCTACTATTCTGCGCAGCCTGGCTTGTATCTGCCCCCTGAGCCTACTGGGGTGAGTGCTGTGCCCCCCAGATCAGGTCTCTCTGGCTCTATAGCAGCCTGGAATGGCTCGTCAGGTTGAAGTGGATTTTATTGTCGTGGATGTTGTTAACCACGAAACGCAGAGGCTGCAGAGGCGGGAGGAAGGCTACGCTCCCCCTTTGTGGTATTGAATGTTTTGAGTCATGATAAAGGGGTTATCGGGGTGACAGGGAGCATATCCCACACCGTTCCTTCCTGCCACAGCGGAGTATTGAACCCGCAAGTGTGCTGGGCTCCAGGGACGCAGAGTGGAACACACCCCGGGCCCCGGCCTGGAGGACCAGTGAGTGGCGGCACCAGGCAAGTGCCAGGCAGTCAGAGTGCCCTGGGGTCAGAGGCTGCCCCAAAAGGAGCAGCGACGGCACCCGTCAGGGTGTGAGCGGCTCTCCTTCCCACTGGAGGCACAATCTGGTTGCTGAAGGAAGTCAAGGAGTTTGCTGAGGGCAAAGGAACCACTTGGCCACAGCAAGCTGGTCCTGTCTAGATGCCGGGAGGGGCCTTGTCCATGCAGGGCAGTCAGCCAAGTGAGTGTCCTCTTTGAGGCCTAGGGCAGTTAGCATTAAGCTTCTTACCATGGGGCATTCGAGGTCCTACTGACACCCTCTCCCACATCTGGCCCAGTGTCCCTTTCCAATCTCGTTGCCATTAGTTGGGCTCTTCCTCTAGCTCCCATCTTATTCTCAACCCACTTCACTAGGCATGCCCTGTATTTCCTGCCCCTGTACCTTTCCAGGCGCAGTCCCAGCCCCTGAGTGCCCTTCCCCACATCTACCTTTGGCATAGTCCAATCAACCCTCCTCCAATAAACCTGACCCCTGGGGCATGTCCACCGTCCCTACCCCCACTCCACCAGCTGGACTCAATCTCTCCTTCCCCTTTATGCCCAGGACACTTTATGGAAATTGGGAGACCGGACTTAGGAACACTTAGCACCTGCGTGACCTTAAGCAAATCTACTAACCCTTTGGGCCCTCAGTTTCATCATCTGTATACTGAAAATAATAATACTATTATTATTGCTAGACATTTTTAGGATGATATGAGACAATATACGTAAAGCACAGTGCCTGACACATAGTAAGCACTCAACAAATTATCGCTATTTTTTTTTAACATCCTGAGTTGTGAGCTACCCAAGGCCAGGGACTATGGTTAATCTTTGCTTTGTATTGCCTCTCCTCAGTTTAGTGACGGGCGCGTGGTAGGTGCTCAGTAAAGTTTGATCTGACCTTCTCGAATCACTGCTTTGAAGATCCTGGGGCAATTCTGGGTGCTCCAGAGGTCAGGATGCTGATCTAAGATGCAGCATAACCCTAACAGCATAAGACCTGTACAAGGCCTATTCTTACCAAACAGCCCCTTGAGTTGGGGGTCCCCTTTGAGGGTTGAGCGGTGGCGGGTGTATGTTTGAAAGGAGCTTTTTTACAGACTGCTAGTGGCATACTGGGAGTTAAACGAGTGGAACTAGTGGAACAGTTGGGATATGAGATCATCACCCCATCCTGCCCCAGAGCAGTCACGTGGCGTGCCCAGCAGTGGGTGAAAGGAACACTCCAGATGTCTAGAAGATGCGGGAAAGGAAATGAACCACTGAGATCTGCTGGGAACAGCCCAAGGAACCGCTAGGGAGAGGGCAAACATGGAGGGGCAACCCCAGCCTTCTGCTGAGAACCCTTGGCGAGAAAGGGGGCGGGGCTGGTGCGGGTTTATTTTAAACACCACCCAAGTCTCTCCACGGGTCTGTATTGGGTGGGGGGTGGCAAACAGGAGAGGGACAGCTGCTGGCCTGGACCTCGGCTAGTCACGTGGTTTTAATAGGCTTGAACTCCCCTGGAATAAACTTTACATACTGTTCTTAGCTCTGGTTCCTTCTTACTTCCCCACCCTTGTTTTATCTCTGCCTTGACTTTCTCATCTATGTTTTTTTTTTCTCCTGTTGAAGTTGATATATCTCTGTGAGTCACCACAAATCTTTTCTTTTTTTTTTTTTTTTTTGGAATGATGCATGGTATAAATAAATAATCTTTTAAAAAATACACAACCTTTTGATTGCTCAAAACAATCCTTAGAGATGATGTTCTTCGGACAATATGTGGTTTGGGCAAAATCAAAGAGCTTTTAAGTATCTTCTGACTCCAAGCCCAGTGCACTTTCCACCAATGATGACCTGTTGACAATGATGACTGTGCCGGTGACACTGGGCAAGGCACTGGGGACTGGGAATTGACCTGGTGCCAAGCACATTCTCTCAGTCCTGTGAGGACTCATCTAAAGGTGAGGAATCCGAAGCTCACGGAGCTTAGGTAACTTGATGGGGTCATACAGTAGAGCAAGTAGCGGAACCCAGATTCTGTCCCAGAAGGGGCTCCTTTGAGTCCCACTTAGCAAGGGATGGAGCTCACTGGTGAGAGTGTTAGAGGCCACATTCTGCCCTCCACTCAGTCTGCTGTTCTTCGAGTCCATCATTCTGTTATAACAACACTAATAAGAGCTAAAATATATGACCACCTTCCAGGTGCTGGGCACCATGCTAAATCCTTGACCTTCATTATTTCATTTCATCCTCACAATAATCTTCTGAGGCAGATACTATTTTGCTTCCCTTCCTCACTTCATTCCCTCTCCGCACACCCACAGCTGCAATTAGGACTTCTGTTTGCTTACTTGACTTCTTACTTGAATTCATTCATGCATATTCACTTGGCAAATATTTACTGAGCACCTACCATGCACCAAGCACAGTTCTAGATGCCGAGGATTATAACATTATAGAAAATAGACAGGGACTTCCCTGGTGGTCCAGGGGTTAAGACTCCTCACTTCCACTGCAGGGGGCATGGGTTCCATTCCTGGTTGAGGAACTGAGAGCCCACTTGCCGCGCGCTGCAGGAAAAAAAAGGGCAAAAATCCCTTTCTCATGGAGCTAACATTCTGGTGGGGAAAACACAATAGCTAAGAAAGAAAAGAAAACTATCTAGATAGTAATAAGAGCTAAGGTAAAAAAAAATAAAGCAGAGAAGATATTAAATATTGGAGGAGTACTGAAGTTTTAGATAAGGTGGAGAGAGAAGGCCTTGTTGGTGATGATGTGGCATTTAAATAATGGAGGTGAAGGAGGTGGGGGAGAAGGGAGAAGACGGAGGTCTCTAAAACGCCTCCACATCAGCAGGTCCAAAACCCAACTCATGATTTCCCCCTGAAAACCTAATCCTTTTCCAGTGATCTCAAGGTCAAGAAATAACTCCACCATCTATTGTGTTAGTCAAATCAGAAACGTAGGAGTCATCCCTGACTCTACATTCTCTTTGCCTGCACCACACCCTTGTCACCAGGTCTAATCCATCACCAAGTTCTATTTTCTATCTCCTAAATGCTTCTTGTGAGGCAATGCGCCTCCCCCTCTCTGTTACCGCCACTGTGGTCCACGCCCCCGTCATCTCTCACTTGGACCAATACAACGGCCACCTAACTGGTCTCCCTGCTTTCAGTCTGGCCCTCATCTAATTTGTTCTCTCCTCACGCCACCCAGAGTTACCTTTTCCAAACAAATCTGATAATGCTATCACCTTGCTTAAAGCTTACCATGTCACCACATATCTCTTAAGCTCTTACTGGTAGGATGGAGGCCAAACTCATGACCTGTGTGGTCTGACACCAACCTCCTTCTCCATATTTGTTTCATACCAGTATTGCCCCCAACACACACACACACACGCGCGCACACAAACACACACACACACACCAGCCACACTAGCTTTATTTCAGAATCTTAAGCGAGTCATGTTCTCGCCATGATAAAGGCCTTTTTGCATGCAGTTCCCCTTTCCCGGAATGTCCTTTTCACCTATCTCAAGCCAATCTCTCTCATTTAGTTACCACCCCCTTCAGAGCCCAGCCTTCTCTGATCTTTTTGATTCGGTCACATTCTCCTGCTACAGGCTGTCACGGCCTCACAGATTTTCCCTTTCTAGCACTTTCACGCATGTAATTTTACACTGATTTGTCTGCCTGTCCCCCTAAATGGTAACTCCCTGAAGACAGGGCTTCACATGCTCATCATTGGATTCCCAGAAGTGCCCAGAACAGTGCTTGCCACTTAAGTAGGTGCTCAACAAACGTTTGTTGAGTGAATGAAAGAACGAATGAATGAATCACCATTTCATAGATGAGAAACTGAGGCTCAGAGAGGTAAAGTGTGTCACTCCAGGCCACACAGCTAATTGGTGGCAGAGCAGGGATTTGAGTCTAAATCTGTTAGATTCCATCTCCTGTATTCTTTCTTCTGCCTCTTCCTGCCTTTTAAGTTTTGTTTTTAACTTCACAATTTACATGTGAATATATTCATGCTGTAAAAATGCAGATCATAAAGATTTTTAAACAGTAAAAAAATGTATAATTCCCCTGGCTTTGGCCCTCCTGAGAAGCATCACTGTTCACATTTTGGTATCTATATTTCCAAGGCTCATTCTCTGCTTGGACTATACACACACACGATCTATATCTATCTATATTATACACACACACTAATAAACATAGTTCCATCGGGTTTTGTTTTTTACATTGATGGTTTATACTAGGTATATTCTTCTGAGATTTGTTGTATTAACTTTATGCTGTAAGATCTTTCGATGTCTGTACATCAGCCTGGCCCACTGCTTTGCATACATGAAGAGATGTTGAAATAGTAAATAAATGATGCATAGAAATGTACAAGTGCCATTAAAGTAATTGTTTTGTCATCACAAGAGAGTCAGGTAATAGCATTTTGGCACAGTTCTTTATTATATGTCACTGTGATACACTTCAGGATCCACAGATGAGGAAGACAGTTCTTGCCTGTATCCTGTCAGCATGAATAAAGCTAGGAGGCATGAGATAGCAAGACCAGATCCTGTAAAGCAAGGGCAAAAGTGGGAAAAGGCAGGGGCTAGATCATGTGGGGCCTTATTTATCTGGTTAAGGAGTTTGGATCTTTTCCTGAGGGCACAGGGAACCATGTAAGGATTACTGGTTAGGAATGCATTGACTGTGAATAGCAGAAAATCTGCTAATAATGTATTTTTCCTCAACTATAACAAGAAATCTTAAGGCAGGCAGTTGCTGGCTTTGGTTCAGAACGTCAACAGTGCTCCTGGAGCTCAACCTCTAGCTTTATGTTCATCATGCTGGTTGTGTTGGCTTTCATCTCTATGCTTATTGCCTCATAGTCATAAGATGACCACGTGGCTCCGGGCATCACGTCCATGCTCAAAGAAGTTAGGAGAAGAAAAGAGATTGCTCTCCAGAAAAGCAAAAATTTCCCCGAGATCTCCCAGCAGATTGAAGCTGATAACTCATTGGCTAGAGTTGTGTCCTGTGGCCGCCTTAACTTTGAGGAAGGCTGGAGGAATTAGTATTTAGTTTTCATAGCTTCTAAAATGGGGGCACACAATGACTGGGAATGAGTGTTTTGGTACCCAGCCCAAATGCTGTGCTTCCAGTAGGATTTTACTCAGGGAATTGCCAGGAACGAACCTATCAGGCCCTTCTGCCCCTGTGGTGCCATTGTAATTCTTCCCAAGGGATTTTTTGGGCAACTCTGAAATGTTGGGAAATTTTCAGTCAGGCCTAAAAATGTTTGCCAAGAGAATAATGCAGGATTCCTGGTTGCATAGAGGGAAGAGGTGATGCCTTGTTAAAGTAGGATATTGCCACTTTCACTTGGAGAAGAATTCTGTCCATCAGTCTCCAAATTGTAGCTGTTGGCTTAAGCCTGTGTTGGAAAGGCCGTGCAGTTCTAAGAATCCACTCAGAGAGGATCAGATTTGAACTGGTTGAACTCATAGAACGGCATCAGCTGCTCCACTTCAGCTTTTTGGGCCAGTCTCACTTGGCATTTGTATGTATCCCCTGTCTGGGCAAACTGTAACCTCCTGCCAGGAATTGCCACTACCTACAAGAAAAGGAGGACCTATTGGGGTCACAATCTGATTCCAGGCCCCAGAAAGAAAAGTGTATTCATTTTTCAACCTGAAAATGCTACTCTCCTGAATCACAAATATGAAAACAAATGGGATCCAAACTTAATTTATTTTTTAGTTTATTTTTTATTTATTATATTGTATTTTGGTTTGGCCTTGCTGTGCGACTTGCAGGATCTTAGTCCCCCAATCAGAGATTGAGCCCGCGCCCCCCCTGCAGTGAAAGCACCGTGTCCTAACCACTAGATGGCCAGGGAATTCCCCAAAACCAATTTAAAAGAAGAAAGAAAAGGAGAAGGATGGGGAGGTGGAGGGGGAAGAGGAGGAAGAATAAGGAGGAGGAGGAGGAGAAGAAGGCCTGGGAACTGAGGGTTCAGGTTCAGACACGGTCCCTTGGCCTCAGCACTAGCACTGAGGTGCTAAGAGACAGCTACTTCTTCCCCTTCTTCTCTTCCCTCTTTTATCAATTCAGAGGGGCCCAGGTATTCATGAGTCTTGGCTGAATCCATGAAGGGAATATCTACAAAATGATTTTTCAGATGTTGTTGGAGCAATTTAAATACTTGACAATGTTTTTTGACCTGTGTGAATAAGTTAATAATATGCCCATTTACTCTTGGCCTGAGTTTTCAAGACCAAACCAGGACAGCTCCATCTGCCAAGTACCAGGCGAACCGGAATGTAGATGACTCAGACAAGCTATCTGAAGTGCTAGATTCCTTTAATCCCCAACTCCCACCTCTCCATATTGAGAACATATAGAGAGGGCTTCCCTGGTGGTGCAGTGGTTAAGAATCCACCTGCCAATGCAGGGGACACAGGTTTGATCCCTGGGCTGGGAAGATGCCACATGCCATGGAGCAACTAAGCCCATGCGCTACAACTACTAAGCCTGTGAGCCACAACTACTGAGCCCACGTGCTGCAACTACTGAAGCCCGCTCACCTAGAGCCCGTGCTCCACAAGAGAAGCCACTGAAATGAGAAGAGTATCCCCCGCTCTCCACAAGTAGAGAAAGTATGTGCACAGCAATGAAGACCCAACGCAGTCAAAATAAATAAATAAAATAATAAGGTAAATCTTTAAAAAAAAAAAAAAGAACATATAGAGATTTGGGGGTTGCCCTTGTGTTAGGATCCAGAGTACAGGGAATTGGTTGAGGCCATTTTTGCACTAAGAAAATTAACTGCCTAAAAAATCTGTGGAGTTCTGCACAGGACAAACCCAACCAGACACCCACCTCCATCCATGTCTGACTATCAATTTGGACTTTGTAAGTGACCTGTCTTATTTACATCAACCAGTATTACTCCTCCTTTGCATGAGTTACACAGTTTCATGACTACCTGTAAGCCCCCAGTCACTATTAGAACAGGGGGTCCCAAACAACAGACTCTCCTGGTAAGAGCTGAAGAATCTGTCATTTAAAGAAGTGCCTCTGGTTATTCTCATGTGTAGTCATGTTTGGAAACTGCTGACCTAGAGGTCATTCAAGAAAAATGGAAAGACATTATGTAATTCAAGGAAAGTTTCTTCCAAAAGGTACAGTTCACCAGGGAAACATCCAGGCATGAGACCACCTTGGTCCTGCACCTACCTCGCCACCTACCCATCCATTTATCTAGCTGATTGGCTAGGCAAAAACTGTGTTTTACAGAGTAGTCCAGGATAAGACTGAGTTCTGCTGTGGAGCAATGGCGAAACTAACACATCTTAAGGAGGGGAATGACAGCATCAAATGCATCAAACCACTCTCACTTCTTCCAGTGCCACAAACTCAAGCTTCTCCCTGGGTTTTCGCAAGGTCTTCAAGATGGTAAAAACTATTGCCATCTTCCATTATCTAAACGCATGTATACATATCCATTCATTTGGCAAATATTTATTGAGCACTTACTATGTGTTAGACATTTTACTAGGTTCCAGTGATATAGCAATGAACAAGCTAGCAAGAAACTCTGTTCACGTGAGCTTTCCTTATTCTCTGCTACCCACCCTGTGTTGCCATGTCCCTATGCAAGCCTAAGAAAGAACCCAGCATCCACAGCAGAAGTTTGGGAGTGTAGAGTCAGCTCTGATACCTGGTACAGTGGCTTTGGGGGTGAGTAGACTAGAAGGGCACTTCTAGAAACCAGCTTCTGACCTCGCTAGCACAATTCTTAAGATGATGCGGTTAGCGTGGCAGAGACTGCTAGGTGTTACCCAATATTCACTCCTTCTTCCATAGTAACAGAATATTAAGCAAGGCACTTGGCCACTCAGAAGGAAGACTATTTTTCTGGCCTCCATTGAAAAGTCAGGTATGGCCACAAAACTAAATTTTGGTCATTGGAAGGTGAAGAGAAGTGATGTGTGCGGTATCTGGGTTGTTGCTTTAAATGGAAAAGACATTCCTTACCCTTTCCTTTTTCCCCTCCCCACTGGCTGGACATTGTGGTGAGCCATCTTTGACCATACAGATAGGGCAATATCCTGGGGATGACAGTTTCATGGTAGAAGCAACCTGGATTCCTGGATAATTCATCGAGCAATGTCACTATACCAGCTCTGGGCTACCTACCTCCACATGGTTATATAAAAGAGAAATCAACTTCCATCTCCTTTAAAACAGTCTCATCTTAGATTTCTGTTACAGCAATAGAATCTGCATCTTAACTGCTACTGCTACTGCGTGCAATAGGAAACTCATTAGTTATCTGAAGGAGAATATATTCGGTGAACTGGTGAGGGCATGACTTATGTGATAGTGGGTTGAGGAAGTAGAGAGAGTGTGCATAGATGACTCAAGAAGCTCATTTGTAAAAGGAAGGACAGCTAGGGCAGGAGCTGTAGTGGATATCGGGTTGAGAACAAGATTTGGTTTTGGTGGTAGGGTGATAAGAGAAATCTGATGTTTCTAAGCTTCTTGGAAGGCTCCAAGAGAGAACATGAGATTGAAATACAGAAAGGGTGAGAGGAATTGATGGAAACAAGTCCCTAAGGAGTCAGGAAGGTTAAGATCCAAAGCCCAGATTACAAAAAGGAGAGCCACTTCTTCTGAGAGGGAAATGGTAAGGACAAGATGACTGTGGAAACAACTGAGCAGAGAGCCGCTCCAGAATCTGAGGTGTTTTCCCTGTGAGAGAGGAAGCAATGTCATCTGCTGAGAGCGGGGGCCATGGCAGTCGGTACAGCAGCTTGCGTTTGTGTGGTGAGGTTGTGACTAGTTAAGCGGGATAGGAAGTTGACCAAAGGCAAGGGAATTTCAGGCTGGGATTGTGGGCCCAGATGATTTTGTGAGTCTACACAATTGTATGATTTTTCTCTGGAAGAGACTATATATAGAAACGACAAAAAAAGTTGAAAGGATATATGTTGCCTAGAAGCAGAAGACCTAAAAAACCCAAGCAAGACCATTACATTAGCAATGGATATTAATAAAAAGAAGGGTTAGAAAGCTAAAGGAACTCCTTTCTAAAGATGAGACAAGCATCTACTCTCCCCAGGTCAGGCAGAGAGCTGGGCTCTAAACAATATCAGTTCATGCAACCCCCACCACAACACAGGCAGCTGGGTATCACTAGCTCCATTTTTTACATACGAGATCTGCCTAAGTCAGGTCACATCGATGGTGAACTGCAAAGTATGGGATTCAGTTCCATTTATTTCTGATTTTAAAGTTCATACTCAAAGGCACCCTCACTATGCTGCATTGAACAGATCTTCCCTGGATGCCAGAAAATGATGATCTGTTCGAGAGGTTATTTTTCAGCAGAGAGAGAGAGAGTGACTATATTTTATCTGCAATTTCTCATTAGTCTGGTTTTTGAAAGCCCACTTGAACTGTCTCTGCTTGTTTGTTGGTTTTTTTCATTCCAATGCACTCTGACCTAAGTTGCAATGGATAACTTGTTGCCAGGGTATCTCTGTAATAGCCAGACTGAAAAGTAAACAGTAGCAAAACAGCACAATCATCTAGTTCTTTGTGATGCCTGCATTTCTTTTTATTAAACCCATTATTTCTGAATCTTTCTTTGGGTGGGGCTACAGATGGAGAAGAGCTATTAACAGCCAACTATTCTTTATTTGAAATCTATTTATATTATATTTAACTATTGCTCTATAGACATTTAACACTCGATCTACATCCCTTTTAGTTAAATTGTTAGTGACTACATGGCCAGGTAAATAACAATCTTAAATAAAGTGGGCAGAATAAATTGAAAATTGACAAGGACTTTCATGACCCTACTAACTTTCCAAATAATAAGAAAATTTGTGGGAGGGAATTCTTATCCCTTGAAAGTCCACATGAGACATCGGTAGCTCTCTGATACTTTCTCACACAATCCCACAGTAATTAAGCCCATTTTACAGATGGGGAAACTGAAGCCCAGAGAGGTGAAGTGCCTAATGTAAGAGCAAACAATGAGTGGTAGAACCATGATTTGAGCTTAAGTCTATACAGTCCTCAAATGTGTGATCTTTTTGGCTCAGCTTTAAGAACAAGTAGGATTTCAGTGTGGATTTCAATCTTGATAGAATAAGTAGACAGAAAAACTACATTTGAACATCTCTATTAGTGAGCTTGACTTATTGATCTTTATAGAGCACTTCACCCAACAACGATTGACTACACATTTTTTTCCAGTACACATGAAGCAGGGTAAACCATATTCGGGACCATAAAATAACTTTCAATATATTTAGAAAGATTTAAGTCATACAAAGTCTATTCTCTGAACCACAGTGGTTAAGAATCCGCCTGCCAATGCAGGGGACATGGGTTCAATCCCTGCTCCCGGAAGATCCCACATGCCTCAGAGCAACTAAGCCCGTGTGCCATAACTGTTGAGCCTGTGCTTTAGAGCCTGTGAGCCACAACTATTGAGCCCATGTGCTGCAACTACTGAAGCAC
Organism: Hippopotamus amphibius kiboko; assembly: GCF_030028045.1. NCBI lineage: Eukaryota > Metazoa > Chordata > Mammalia > Artiodactyla > Hippopotamidae > Hippopotamus > Hippopotamus amphibius. Next base: position 13,740,709 of record NC_080203.1, on the reverse strand, counting down.
ACATACCTAGAGTCCATGCTCCACAGCAAGAGAAGCCACGGCAATGAGGAGCCTGCACACCACAATGAAGAGTAGCCCTCGCTCACTGCAACTAAAGAAAGCCCACGCACAGCAACAAAGACCCAACACAGCCAATAAAATAAATTTTAAAAAATTAAAAAGAAATCAATGATGGAGGGACTTCCCTGGTGGTGCAGTGGTTAAGAATCCACCTGCCACAAGAAGGCAGACAGCAGTATCAAGCAGTATCAGCAGTATTTCATCTTGTGGAACTGAAAACCACAGCCACAGAAAGATAGAGAAAATGAAAAAGCAGAGGACTTTGTACCAGATGAAGGGACAGGATAAAAACCCAGAAAAACAACTAAATGAAGAGGAGATAGGCACCCTTCCAGAAAAAGAATTCCGAATAATGATGGTGAAGATGATCCAGGACTTTGAAAAAAGACTGGATGCAAAGATCGAAAATTTTACCAAAGAATTAAAGAGCAAACAAACAGAGATATGCAACACAATAACTGAAATGAAAAATACACTAGAAGGAACCAAGAGCAGATTAACTGAGGCAGAAGGGTGAATAAGTGACCTGGAAGACAGAATGGTGATAATCACTGATGCGGAAAAAAATAAGGAAAAAAAAATGAAAAGAACTGAAGACAGCCTAAGAGACCTCTGGGACAATGATAAACGTGCCAACATTCACATTATAGGGGTCCCAGAAGGAGAAGAGAGAGAGAAAGGACCCGAGAAAATATTGGAAGAGATTATAGTTGAAAACTTCCCTAACATGGGAAAGGAAATAGCTACCCAAGTCCAGGAAGCGCAGAGAGTCCCAGGCAGGATAAACCCAAGGAGAAGCACGCCAAGACATATAGTAGTCAAATTGATGAAAAGTAAAGACAGAGAAATGTTATTAAAAGCAACAAGGGAAAAAGGACAAATAACATACAAGGGAACTCCCATCAGGTTAGCAGCTGATTTCTCAGCAGAAACCCTGCAAGCCAGAAGGGAGTGGCACGATATATTTAAAGTGATGAAAGGGAACAACCTACAACCAAGAATACTCTACCCAGCAAGGATCTCATTCAGATTCGATGGAGAAATCAAAAGCTTTCCAGACAAGCAACAGCTAAGAGAATTCAGCACCACCAAACCAGCCCTACAACAAATGCTAAAGGAACTTCTTTAAGCGGGAAACATAAGAGAAGAAAAGGACCTACAAAAACAAAATCAAAACAATTAAGAAAATGGTAATAGGGACATACATATCAATAATTACCTTGAATGTAAATGGACTAAATGCCCCAACCAAAAGACACAGACTGGCTGAATGGATACAAAAACAAGACCCATATATATGCTGTCTCCAGGAGACCCACTTCAGACCTAGGGACACATACAGATGGAAAGTGAGAGGATGGAAAAAGATATTCCATGGGAAAAAAAAAAAAGAATCCACCTGCCAGTGCAGGGGACACGGATTCGATCCCTGGTCCAGGAAGATCCCACATGCCTCAGAGCAGCTAAGCCCATGCGCCACAACTACTGAGCCTGAGCTCTAGAGTCCATGCTCTACAACAAGAGAAGCCACTGCAATGAGAATCCTTTGCACCGAGGAAGAGTAGCCCCCACTTGCTGCAACTAGAGAAAGCCCCTGCACAACAATGAAGACCCAACACAGCCAATAAATAAATAAATGTATTTAAAAAAAAATCAGTGATGGAAAGATCTCCTGAAATTCCCTAAATGTTTAAACTCAAAATAATATTTTTAATGAGTTACAGGTTAAAGAAAACTCAAAAGTGAAATTAGGAAGTAATTTGAATTGAATGCAAATGAAAACACAGCTTGTTAAAATTTGTGGGAAGCTGCTAAAGTAGTCCCGGGGGAGATTTATAGGTCTCAAATCAATGGCCTCAGCTTCTACCTTAAGAAACTAGAAAAAAAAAAACCATAAGCTAAAACTGAGTAGAATAGGCAAATATTTCAATAGAACAAAATTAGAGAAGGAGTTGGCAAACTTTTTCTTAAAGGACCAGATAGTAAATATCCTAGGGTTTACAGTCTCTGTTCCAACTACTCAACTCTGCTGTTTTAGCACCAAAGCAGCCATAGACAATACTTGAATCAAGCATGCATGTGTTCCAATAAAATTTTCATCTGAATTTCTAAATTTCATCTAAGTGTCATGTGTCATGAAATAGTTTTCTTTTTTTTTCAACCATTTAAAAATGCAAAAACCATGCTTAGCTTGAAGGCCATATAAAACCAGGCACATATGAGAAATTTGTTGGAGGCAGGTGGGATGATTCACATCTCCACAGAGACTTAAATATGGCCACATCACCTTGGAGGGATTTTAGGTAAGATATCCAAACCTGTTGGATATGAGAAGGGTGGGCATGAACAGAATGAACCACGGATGGGGTGGCTGTAGAAGGACTTGGAGGAAACACACTCTCTCTGCCATGTGGGTCAACAGAATTGCACATGGAGAGAGGAGGAGGGGCAGCAGACCACTTTGGGAAGGCTCTTTTTTTTTTAATATTGTTTTTTTTTAAATATTTAGTTATTTATTTGGTTGCTCCAAGTCTTAGTTGCGGCAGATGGGCTCCTTAGTTGTGGCACGTGGGCTCCTTAGTTGTGGCATGTGGGATCTAGCTCCCTGACCAGGGATCGAACCTGGGGCCCCTGCATTGGGAACACAGAGTCTTAACCACTGTGCCACCAGGGAAGTCCCTGGGTAGGCTTTTTATGAGATGTTCAAGAAAACCCCTTCCTCCAACCACAGCATCTTGGCCTTTCCAGGATGCCCCCTCTATCTTTTCTTTCCATGGAGGTATCAGGAGCGGGGCTTTGTGATGCCTTAGCCACCCCTGGGCTACCATTTCCTAGAGCAATGCCTTGTTGACCAAAGCTGAAGGGTGTGGTATCTCATTGGCTAGGGGAGGGTATGTATAGGGCGGGTAGGAGGGCTGGGGTGGACCATTGCGGGGCTTCAACACAGCACAGACCAACCAACCACAGACGCTCAAGAAAGGAAGAAGAGGATGACCCCCTGTGCAGAGACAGTGCCAAGGTCAGGTGACTCGAGCTATGCTCCTCTTCTTTACCACCAGTGCCCACCCAAGATGCCTGCCCTGTCTGTGGCAGGCACAAACCCCCTCCTCAGCCTGCACCCCTTCTTATGAAGCCCCCTTCCCATCCAGTCTCCATCCTCTTTCCCCAAACCAATGTCCTTCTGTGCTCACCTCCTGCTCTTCCAGATGCAAAAGACAACCAAGCAGCTGCAAGAGTGTGCAGCCAAGACGGCCTCTGAAACCTCTATCACCCATTCAAGAAAGGCCAACAATATTCATATATTACCACATGTCAAATAAGAAACGGAATCAGATCCAAGAGATCCTAGAGAACACCACCAATCCAAGTAATTCCCTGCGCACAGTGAGGCCCGGAGACCCAGAACTATCCGTTACCAGCTCCAGAGGACACTGTGGAGAAATGGTCAGCCTGGTAAAGAGCAAATCTTACACTACAGGGTACACCAGTAGTGATGAATAGCATAAAATCAACAAGATTGAAGAAGAGAGGTGCGTGTGTTCCTCTGTGAACACTCTGATGGCGGGGAGGGAGGGAAGGAAGGGCCAAGGCAGGTGTGTGAGAAGGAAGGGACATGAGGTCTTGCAGGCCAGGGGGCCAGATCAGCAGGTCCACAGCCAGACTTCAGCCAGAGGATAAGGTCGAGGTGAGGGCTAGGCGTGGTAGACAAATTTCCTCAAGACTTCATCCCACCGGCAAATAGGAAAAAACACTTGCTATTTCTGCATGTGTGTTGAGGGGAGGGCCCAGATGGGTTGAGGTGTGATGTGTATGGAATGACAATGTGACAATGACTTTCCTCCCCAGAAGACAGACAACAAAATTGCCTCCAGGCCACCTCCCTCATATTGGTGTATGTTGTACCCCACTCTATGCTGTAAGCATCTAAAGGCACCTGGGAGGACAAAAAGACTCACCCTACAGAAAGTCACTGACAGCAACCCCACACAATAAAATAATGGTGTTTGGAGGCCACAAACCCAATACTAATTAGAGCACTTCCTTATTAAGAAGCTTGGGAATGGAACAATGGCCTAACAAGGGCAAGACATTGAGAGGTCCACCTCGAGTGCAGGCAGTAATAGGAAGCATTGTCTACAGCGAATTTTAATACCAGAATTAAGCTGAGTAAACACTGGCCCTGTTTTTATTTGCAGATATAGACAAACATTCTAAAATTTACCTGGAAAAGCATAGGCCCTAGAATAGCTAAAACATCCTTGAGAAAGAAGAATAACATAGGAAGAATCACTATACCTGATGTTAAGTTTCACTATAAAGCTACAGTGATCATCAGCAATGCCACCCCCGGGCATATATCAGGAAAAACACAAACACTAATTTAAAAAAAAAATGCACCCCAGTAGAGAACAAAGGTATGGATACCGAGGGGGAAAGGGGTGGGGTGGGAGGAATTGGGAGACTGGGATTGACACATATACGTTATTGATACCATGTATAAAATAGACAACTGATGGGAAGATACTATACAGCACAGGGAACTCTACCTCATGCACTGTGGTAACCTAAATGGGAGGGAAGTCCAAAAGGGAGAGGATACCTATATGTGCATGGCTGATTCATTGTGTTGTGCAGTGGAGGCTAACACAACATTGGAAAGCAACCCTACTCCCATAAAAGTTAATTTAAAAAAAGATACATGCACCCCAATGTTCATAGCAACACTGTTTCCAATAGCCAAGACATGGAAGCAACCCAAGTGCTCATCAACAGACAATTGACTTAACAAGATGTGGTGTATACACACACACACACACACACACACACACACACACACGGGAATATTATTCAGCCATAAAAAAAGAGTGAAATACTGCCATTTGCCGCAACATGGATGGACTTAGAGAATATTGTGCTTTGTGAAATATGTCAGAGAAAGACAAATACGATATGATATCACATATATGGAATATAAAAAATAATACAAGGGAATCTATATACCAAACAGAAACAGACTCACAGATATAGAAAACAAACGAAGTTACCAAAGGGGAGAGGAAGGAGGGAGGGACAAATTATTACCTTGTAGTAACCTTAATGGAATATAATTTGCAAAAATACTGAATCACTATGCTGTACACCTGAAACTAATGCGATAATGTAAATCAACTGTACTTCAGTTTTTAAAAAAACGCTGCAGTGATCATGACAGTGTGGCATGGTTACATTGATCAATGGAGCAGAAGAGAGAATTCAGAAAAGCACTCAAACAAATAAGCCGAAGTGATTTTTGACAAAGGTACAAAAGCAATTCAACAAACACCATTTTCAACAAATGATGTTGCAGTAATTGGACATCCATTGACAAGAATAAATTAACATCTACCTAACCCTCATACCTGATGCCGATATTAACTCAAATAAATCACAAACAATTGTAAAGCTTTTAGAAAAAGAGCACAATAGAAAATCTTTGGAATCTAGGGCTTGATGAAGAGTTTTTAGACTTGATAGCCAAAGCACAACCTGTGAAAGGAAAAATTGGCAAATTGAACCTCGTCAAAACCAGAAAGTTCTACTCTGGGAAAGACCCAGTATAGAAGATGAAAAGACAAGCTACAGACTGGGAGAAACTATCCAAACCACACATCTGACAAAGGACCACTCTCTAGAACATATAAAGAACTCTCCAAACTCAACAGCAAAACGATAATAGTAATAACAATAACAACAAAAGTCCAACTAGAAAGTGGGCAGTTATGGAGTCAGAACTCAGCTGGGCTCAGTGGCTGCTGGTAAGAAACTCAGCAACATGAGGGAAAAGTGCTTTCTTGACTAGACGTGCGTGTCCTTAGTTCCCTAATGAGAAGGCCCTCTGGCTGTCTGCTAAGCTTTTCCTGGTCACTTGTATTTCCTTCTGCCAACATATGGGTAGATATCCAGGGGCCATTTTAGGGTCAGTAAGCATCCCTAATTGAGAAAAAGCATGCAGAGAAAGCAGTTGAAAACAAAACTGGAGAATTTAACACCAGTTCTCACATCTGCTGAGACTGAAATCTGGGCCAAGTGTTTTAATTCTTTTGATTTCCACTAGATAACATTAGCATGTTATATATTGTTATATGGATTATATTAATCATAATATAAGGTATGTAAATGGTGACCACAGTTTTGAAGCAAAGATTAGAACTCACTGTCTGTCAGATGCAAATGTACTTATAGGCACAGTGAGCATTTGGATTTGAACTCAGGACCAGAGTTATATATGTTATTATATTTCTATACACATGGTGGTGTTTCTTGAGCATCCACTATACATACATATTTGAATTTTAAAATACATTTTTTAAATTTATTTTTTAAATTTTTTATTGTCTGTTGTATACATATTAGCATATATATGTCAACCCCAATCTCCCAATTCTTCCCACCCCCCACCCCTGCTTTCCCCCCCTTGGTATCCATATGTTTGTTCTCTACATCCGTGTCTCTGTTTCTGCCTTGCAAACTGGTTCATCTGTACCATTTTTCTAGATTCCACATGTAAGTGATAGTACACGATATTTGTTTTTCTCTTTCTGACTTCAGTCTGTATGACAGTCTCTATGTCCATCCACATCTCTACAAATGACCCAATTTCATTCCTTTTTATGGCTGAGTAATATTCCATTGCATATATGTACCACATATTTATCCATTCATCTGTCGGTGGACAATTAGTTTGCTGAATTTTAAAATATATTTAAAAATTTATCTATGGGACTTCTCTGGTGGCGCAGTGGTTAAGAATCCACCTGCCAATGCAGGGGACACGGGTTCGATCCCTGCTCCAGGAAGATCCCACCTGCCACAGAGCAACTAAACCCGTGTGCCACAGCTATTGAGCATGCGCTCTAGAGCCCACAAGCCACAACTGTTGAGCTCGTGTGCTGCAACTACTGAAGCCCTCGGGCCTGTGCTCCACAACAAGAGAAGCCACCAAAATGAGGAGCCCATGCATCACAATGAAGAGTAGCCCCCTGCTCACCACAACTAGAGAAAGCCCGTGTGCAGCAACGGAGACCCAATGCAGCCAATAAATAAATAAATTTATTTAAAAAATTTCTCTAAATGTTCATTTTCATGAGTGAATAAATGCATCTCAAAACGAAGTTTGAAGAATGTTTATTTTTTCTCAAAGAAAAGAAGGAAAAAGAAAATGGTGCCTCTCAGTCTGGATGAAGTATGGGTATTCCCTAATAGAGTGCCCTTCAGTCATCAACAAGGATACGTGATATATTTATTGTTTATTTAATTTTTAGCACTGTGTGGAGAAAAGGACTCTGAGCAGGCAGTCAAAAGCCCTAAAATCTTTCGTCCACACTCCACCACCAACTCCTGGTGTGACCTTGATGAAATCCCTTCCCCTTTCTGGGACTGTATTTCCCCTCTAAGAGCAAGGGTTTCAACTAGAATATGACATCTCTGGCCCTTCCATAGAATTCTATGACTGTGTGTGTGTGCGTGCCTGTGTCTTTTTATTTATCTACTTCAGGAAATAAAAATGCTTTATCGCTCAGGATGTATAACCCAAGCTGTTACATTTAATTTCTGCACAACTAAAGAAACATTCTTTCTTATATGTTTAGATACAAGTAAAAGAAAAGACTGAATAAATTCCATGGTCAATTACATGGTCAGTGACTCACAAGAGTTGAGGCTCTTGGAATTTGGCGGCTACTGGTAGATTCAAAGGATGTGCTGAGAAGCAACAGTTTTAGCAAGTAGTTTCCCTATTTACTCAAGCCTGAAGGCTGTTGCTAATATTTGGGACCAAAAATATTGTAGATTGTTCCATTTAACAGCCCCTATGAAGATTAGATTCTGGGATTTCATGGACTTGCCAAATTTTAAAATCATTATCTGTGACATAAAACCATGTCTGCAGTGATTTCAGTCTGGCCCTGAGTTATTAAAAGGGCCAGTGGCTCTGAACTAGGTGGTTGTGGGGGTTGCGGCTTAGAGGCAATGCTGCTGGTGGAATTCTCATTCTTATTCTTGTCTTGTTTTCTAGTAGCTCTCTAGGGTCTCGGTCTAACTATGTAAGAATTTGATTTTTTCCTTCCTTCTAGAATCCTTCCTGAAGAGAATTTCCATGAGATCCTGCAGAGACCGTCTCAGAGCAGGAGCCCCATCCTCTCTCAGGAGGCTGCCCCAGTGGTGTGCAGCCCTCGCTGTCCACGTCACTTCCTGTAGATGCAACACGATTCCTCTGGGTGAGCATTCAAACTGCAATCCTGCGTCCTGGGGCAAGGAGCCTGAGCCCAGTGTGGTGGCCACTTTACTGCAGTGCAGATAGAGAGCTCAGTATGGACATGAGAAGAATGAGGTCCTGATGAGATGGCAGGAATCGAAAAGGTATAAGTCCAGAGGTAGCTTACATAAATGCACAGGGTTGGAAGCTGAATCTAACTAGAAATCAGTGTCTCCTTCACTCCATTGTCCAGGTGGGGGAAATAAAAATATAAATAGGAACTTACCCAGTGACCAGAATTAGCTTTCTCAAATTCTAAGTGGCAATCCCAGTGTAGCATGTATATGCATGTATGTATGTATATATATGTATAAACATATACATGTTATGATAAATATATACCCCCTATATATAATAAATATATAACCCCTATATATAATAAATATGTATCCCCTACACACAATAAGTATATATTAATCATATATATATATATACACGTACAGTTATATATATATATCATATATATATATACAATTAGGCAAAGCTACCTCCACAGAGTAACAGCTGGGAAGGCTATGTTGGATGACAGGATCAGGACCTGACAATGAAAGCTGGACTGAGTAGCTAAATTAAATAATATGAAATTGAAGGTGAGTCAACAGTGCAATGTGCGTGTCCGTGGACTTCCAGGCTGGTGAACCGTGCTCTCGAGTGGGGAAGTGAGTGCGTTCTGCACTGCCCTGCATGAGTCACACCCCACCCAGGGGGATCGGGCTGCTGGATGGAGAAATATGTATTGGCAAATTTTCCGAAGAGAGTGCTAAGGAACACCTAGAGCCATCCAAATGAGACAAAGTTGAGAGGAGATTGATTAGCCTGGAGATGAACCACCTCGGTGCACAGGGCTGCCCCAGAACACATGGAGAGTGACCTCTGTAAGGCCCAACTTAGGAGGAGCAGGTGGAAGGCGCAGTACAGAACAGTAAGAGCTTTCCAAAGACAGGACAGGTTGCCCCACATGGTAGCGATCTGTTCATCCCTGGAGGTACTCAAGCTGGCCATCCACTTGGCTGGGATGCTCAAGAGGAGATTCAAATGTCATATGGATGTGACCCTCAGGTCCATGGCACATGACACATGACACTCTCCAACATGTGGAAATAGTAGAGTATCTGGTCTAGGGCATTCACATAGAGCTTTATAGATCTATAGATACATTGATATATAGATGTATATCTCAAATGAGAGACTCAGGAGAAAATGTGGAAAACTTGTACAGTGTACATCTTCTACTCCAAAGGACACAGAGACATCCTGTGACATTCTCAGATCCAAAGAAGGTAGAGTGGTCCTGACTAAGGTCAGCATGGTGATCATTTTTTTTTAGCAAGTGCAATCCTGGACGATGCCCTCTTGGGGGTGGCTTACCTCCTAGTCGGCTGCGCTCTTTCATAGTCTAGGCCTTTCCATCCTCCCCAAATGAACTGCAATTGAAGTGCTGACAAGCTTGAAGAAAGTGATCAAAAGTAGATTGAAACTCACTGTCGACAAGAATGTTCTTCTGCGTGGCTGAGTTGGGGGACATCTGAGAGCTTAGACATCAGGAGTTGCTCTGAGTGAACAAGTTTCAATCTCCTGGGAAATTGTCTTTCAATCTCATTTGTCCCTGAGAAATGTCCATCGAAGACTTGCTATAGTTCTGTGTCTTGTCCTGCAAACTGCTTCCTCCTCCAGACACCGTAGTGCTAGCTTGCTCACCAGTGGAAACATTCTTTGGATGGAAATAGTCATTTATACTGGTGACATATGATCTTTAATTTCTGGAGATGACTTTTTAAATTTTTCTGTTACTCTAGGACTATTCCCATCCCTTCCATCCTTTTTCATTCCAAATGAATTTTTTTTTCCAGTGGACACGTCTTTACAATAAAGACAATGCTTTGTAAAAATGGTGAAATTGGGTTCTTTCAGACAAGGGTGACATGTAGCATTCTTTTCCAGCTGCGGGAAAGTTGGGAAACAATAGTTGATCTATTGGGACTTAAGCTGGAGTTAGTCTTATCAGTCTCTATTTTTGGTTTATTTCTTTACTCTGCTGGTTTGAATCTGTCTTAAAGGCGCAAATAGCATGGGGTGTAACAACATCTGGAACATGGTAGAAAGTGGGCTGAAAACAAGTGATTCTTCATTCTGTAGCAGTACCATTTCATGAGTGGGCCAATCACCATGGCTCTCAGACACGGTTAGACCTATGGGGAGCCTTAGAAAACATCCGGTCCTATCCCCTCACTTTACTGACACCTTTTCCTACCCAGGGTCACACAGCCAGTAAATGATGGAGCTGGGATTGAAACCCAGGCTCTGGGGCTCTGGAATCTACACTCTAAACATCTCAGACTGAGATCTGCCTGATAGCGAAGCCTGTGCTTTTTCCACTGTAGCAGTAGCGTAAAGCTGGATTTCACGAAACTGTAGAAAGGCTATGTACAGAATCGTCATCATCATGCTATATACCAGACAGTGTGCTAAGTTTTTTATTGAATCTTTTTACAACTCTGTAAAGTCAATACCATTATTATCCCCATTGTGCAGATAAGAAAATTGGAGGCTCCGAGAGGTTAGGAAACATGCCAAAGGCCACACAGCTAGTAAGCCAGAGTAGCTGGCTTGGGAAGCTCCATGGGTTGATATATTAGAGGTTATAGTCTAATGTTCATTTGAAATGTGGGTATTTTGGATCCTAGATCTGTAATAATAAAGGTCAAATTTTCCATGGATTGAATGATAAGCCCTCTACATGTATCATCCTAGCTAAACTTAATGCTATAACATAAGTACTGCTTTTATACCCATTTTATAGACGAGTCACTTGAGTCTCAGAGAGGTTAGCAAAACATGTTTGAGGAAAGCCAACGAATGTATGGACCTGGGGAGGAGCTGAGCTTCGAAGTCTGTCTGATTAGAATGCCCAAGTTCTGGAAGACTTAACTTGCTGGGTTTGTAGTTTGAGCCTCAGTTCTCTCCTCTGCCCACTGAAGGTACACAATCTCTAGCAAGGACCCAGCCATATCTTTAGGATTTTAAAACACAGCCAGCTGCCCGGGCCCGGCCCTCCCCCCATCAGCACCTCTTGAGCTGTTGCAGCGTATCCCTGCTCAGCACCTCCTGTCAGATGCCTCGTTCTTGCTGATTTCGGGGACTGGACTGTCACTGGATGGGCCCTGGCTGCTGTGGCTACTCAGGCAGCACATGCTGCAAGGCCCTGTTATCTCTGGGACCACTCTTTCTGGTATGTTAAGGATTTATTCAGTAGGAAAGGAAGAAGGAAAGGAGAGTCTTCTGCAGCCCCTATGTATATTTCTCCTTGTGCATATCCTGGCTTTTGTGGCCCTGGAAATGGAAATCTACATACCCAGCAAGGAGCGTGCTGGGTGGACCCACAGAAAATGGAGAAGTCTACAGCCACTGGGGGAGGCCCAGGTGTGGTCCTTCGGAACCCATAAATTCCCACCAACTCAGCCCTACCACGAAAACTGAAAACTGGACGCAATTTCTTCAGGTTTCTTTACCCAAGATTAGAATGTGATTCTAACTATCTTCCCATAAAGAAAGTTCATGTTCATGCAAGCTAGAGATGGCCCTAGGACTTAGGTGGACCCAAAGAGGGATGGAGAAAAATTACCTGCAGTTATTATTAAACATCTTCAGAGAATCAGAGATTTCAGGAGGCAGCAAGGAGCCTGAAGCAGTGAAGGTACTTGTAGGAGTAGAAAGAGCCCTTTAGTTGGCGTGAGCAGGTTTGGCTCAGCAAGTTAGTTGTTCCAGCTCTGCTTGACCAGGGACATGTCCTTGCCTTTCCCTTCTCAGGCCATTCAAGTCCTTCCTCATTTGAACTTCAGTGATCTATGCTCCTTTTTTCCTTTTCTCTTTTTAAAATTGCTTATGGTTCTAGCATTATTTGATTTCACTGAAGAACATGACAAACCTTCATCAAGCGCCTCATCGTATGTGCCTTGACAAACCCCCACTGTGCAAATTCTTCCAATAAAGGTACATCCAAAGAGCTTGGGGAACACAAAGGCAGGAAGAGTCAGGGCAGGTGTCTCAGAGGAGGTGCCTCTGAAGCTGCACTGTGATGGATGAGGGGCAGAAAACAAGAGCAGGCAGCAATGGGGGAACGCGCTCTTCTGAATCACCTGAAATCGTGACAGGGTTAAAAAGAACCTGGCCTGTTTCCGGGAACCTGGGAGCCATGGGAAGTTTAGTATTGCTGTCAGGACGTGTGTGGTGGTGGGAAATGAGGCTATGTTGCTAAAAAGCCGAGAACAGATCATGTAGAACCTTGAGTGGCTGGTCAAGGAGTTTGGACTTTGTCCTGTGGGCAGCACAGGTTGCCAACAGAGGTTCTTTAGAAGTGGGGTTGCATAACCAGATGATTTTTGCAGGACTATCACCTAGGTCTCAGTATGGAGGGTGATTTGGGGCAGGGAGACTCTGGAGGCCTGGAGACCAGTAAGGATGCTAGCGCACAAGTGACAGACCAAAGGCCAAAGGCCCTCTGGTGGACGGTGATCTCCACCTCCTGATATTCACGCCCTGTGTAATCCCCTCCCCTAGAGTGCAGGCAGGCCCTAGTGTCTCACTCTGGAGAACAGAACACAGCAAAGATGATGGGATGTCGCTTCCAACATTAGGTTGCAGAAAGACTGTGACTTCCGAAGCCAGCTGCCATGTTGTGAACCGTCCTGTGGAGGGACCCAGATGGCCAATCACAAAAGCCAGCTAGGGCCAGAGGCCCTTGTGCAGCCACTTGAGTGAGCTGGGACGTGGGTCTTCTGAGGCCGGCCAACAACAGCCCTATCAGTGAACTTGGAAGCAGATCCTTCCCCAGTGGAGCCTTGAGCCAGCTGTACTCCCAACCACCACCTTGCCTGCAGCCTGTGAGATAAATTGATTTGCAGATAACTCACAAATTCTTTTTTTTTTCTTTAAAAACTTTTATTGAGATACAATTGACATACAGTAAACTGCATACATCCAAAGTGTACAGCTTGATATTTTTTTCTTGTTAGTAATGTATATATGGCAATCTCAGTCTCCCAGTTCATCCCACCCAAACCCCCCTCGCTTTCCCCACTTGGTGCCCATATATTTGTTCTCCACATCTGTGTCTCTGTTTCTGCCTTGCAAACCGGTTGATTTATACCATTTTTCTATATTCCACGTACATGTGATAACTCACAAATTCTTAAGAGAAGCATTTTTATTTTTCTCTAACCTTTCCAATAAATGTGATCACCAAGGTGCGGAAAAATAAAATAAAATAAAATACTTTTCCTTTGCTTTGCAGCCATATTTGCATCCCAGTTTTACCTCACTAAAGACCCCAAATGTTAGTGAATCTCTCCACCTTTCAGGTCTACCTGAGCCTCTCTAAATGGGACACATTCCATTTGAGAGACTGCTATGCAAATCTGCTGTTGATGTCCACTGTTTGTAATTATTGGCAAAATCTCTAGAGTTTATATGTTGTTTACACACTCAGCCTAATTTATTCTTTGCAAAGAAATCATATAAAGTAACATAGCAGGAGAGCTTGTTACAGGAAGAAATATAGTACATGGAGAGTCTAGGAGATGTCAAGTTGACCCAGAGAGCTTTTTCAGGGGTTGGCGGCGGTGAGAGTGTTTCTAGCTAACCTGCAGAATGTAAACAGAGCCTGCAGACAGACTGAAAGACAGCTCTATCAGCTTTGCTGGAGGTGTTGACACTACTATCCTACCCAGGGTGTGAGCACAGAAGCTTGTTACCATTCCAATTTTGCTGAACTGCTTTGGGCTTTTGACATTACAGATATCCCATTCCTACACAGAGAAGCTGGTAGAAGATTCTTAAAGGTAGAAGGCACCTTAGAGGTCTTTTTAGAATAGAGTGTACACACCAATTCTGAATGTTTCCAACTGTGTACTTGCAAATAATCCATGATATTCCAATTAAGCAATTAATAAAGCAGCAAATAGAATTCAAGTGAGCAATGTTAGATGGAATACGCTTTTTTTAAAATTTTATTTATTTATTTATTATTTCTTGGGGGGGTACACCAAGTTCAATCATCTGTTTTTATACACATATCCCTGTATTCCCTCCCTCCCTCAACTCCCCCCCCCACCCTCCCTCAAGTCCCCCCCATCCTCCCCATCCCAGTCCTCTAAGGCATCTTCCGTCCTCTGAGTTGAGCTCCCTTTGTTATACAACTTCCCACTGGCTATCTATTTTACAGTTGGTAGTACATATATGTCTGTGCTACTCTCTCCCTTCGTCTCAGCTTCCCCTTCACCCCCCCGCCCCCTCCCAAACCTCGAGTTCTCCAGTCCATTCTCTGCATCTGCGTCCTTGTTCTTGTCACTGAGTTCATCAGTACCATTTTTAGATTCCGTATATGTGAGTTATACAGTATTTGTCTTTCTCTTTCTGACTTACTTCACTCTGTATGACAGACTCTAGGTCTATCCACCTCATTACATATAGCTCCATCTCATCCCTTTTTATAGCTGAGTAATATTCCATTGTATATATATGCCACATCTTCTTTATCCATTCATTTGTTTATGGGCATTTAGGTTGCTTCCATGTCCTGGCTATTGTAAATAGTGCTGCAATAAACATTATGGTACATGTTTCTTTTGGGATTATGGTTTTCTTTGGGTATATGCCCAGGAGTGGGATTACTGGGTCATATGGTAGTTCTATTTGTAGTTTTTTAAGGAACCTCTAAACTGTTTTCCATAGTGTCTGTACCAACTTACAGTCCCACCAACAGTGCAGGAGAGTTCCCTTTTCTCCACACCCTCTCCAACATTTGTGGTTTCCAGATTTTGTGATGATAGCCATTCTGATTGGTGTGAGGTGATCCCTCATTGTGGCTTTGACTTGCATTTCTCTGATGATTAGTGATGTTGAGCATCTTTTCATGTGTTTGTTGGCCATCTGTATGTCTTCTTTGGAGAAATGTCTATTTAGGTCTTCCGCCCATTTGTGGATTGGGTTATTTGCTTTTTTGGTATGAAGCTGCATGAGCTGCTTGTGTATTTTGGAGGTTAATCCTTTGTCCGTTGTTTCATAGGCAACTACTTTTTCCCATTGTGAGGGTTTCCTTCTAGTCTTGTTTCTGGTTTCTTTCACTGTGCAAAAGCTTTTAAGTTTCATGAGGTCCCATTTGTTTATTCTTGATTTTATTTCCATGATTCTAGGAGGTGGGTCCAAAAGAATCTTGCTGTGATGGATGTCATAGAGTGTTCTGCCTATGTTTTCCTCTAGGAGTTTTATAGTGTCTGGCCTTACATGTAGGTCTTTAATCCATTTTGAGTTTGTTTTTGTGTATGGTGTTAGGAAGTGTTCTAATTTCATTCTTTGACATGTTGCTGTCCAATTTTCCCAGCACCACTTATTGAAGAGGCTGTCTTTTTTCCATTGTATATTCTTGCCTCCTTGTCAAAGATAAGGTGCCCATATGTGTTTGGGCTTACTTCTGAGTTCTCTATTCTATTCCATTGATCTTCCTTTCTATTTTTGTGCCAGTACCATACTGTCTTGATCACTATGGCCTTGTAGTATAGTTTGAAGTCAGGAAGCCTGATTCCACCAACTCCATTTTTCCTTCTCAAGATTGCTTTGGCTATTCGGGGTCTTTTGCGTTTCCATACAAATCGTAAGATTTCTTGCTCTAGTTCTTGGAATACGCTTGTATTGTGATTTCTTCAGTTTTTGGCTAAAGTCATGTTACTGTTTCAGGATCCTATCCAAGATACCATATTACATTGAATCGTCATGTCTCCTTAGGCTACTCTTGGCTGTGACAGTTTCTCAGACTTTCCTTGTTTTCGATGACCTTGACTGTTTTGAGGATTGCCGGTTAGGTATTTTGTGGAGTGTCCTCAGTTAGGATTTGTCAGATGTTTTTCTCATGATTAGATTGATTATGGGTTTGGGGATAGAAGGCCACAGAGAAAAAGGGCCATTTTTATCACATCACATCAAGGTACATACTATCAACATGACTTATCACTGCTGATGTTGACTTTGATCTTTTGGCTGAGGTAGTGTTTGTTAGATTTCTCCACTGCAGAGTTACTCTTTTCCCCCTTTCCATACTATTTTCTTTGGAAAGTACTCACTATGAGTAGCCCACACTTAAGGGGTGGAGAGTTACGCTCCACCTTTCTGAAGCCAGAGTGTTTACATAAATTATTTAGACTTGTGCAAAGAAGAGTTGTCTCTTCCCTGCCCCTCATTTGTGTAGTTAATTATTTATTTATATTAGTATGGATCCCTGCATATTTGTTGTATACTTTGGGTTATAATCCAATACTACTTTATACATTTTCTTGCTCAAATTGTTCCAGATTTGGTCATTGGGAACGCTTTCAGGTGGCTCCTATGTCCCTTTGACATACCTCCATTATTGTGGTCCTTCCTTCCTTCCTTCCTTCCTTCCTTCCTTCCTTCCTTCCTTCCTTCCCTCCTTCCTTCCCTCCTTCTTTCCTTGCCTTCTTTCTTACCTTTCCTTACTTTTTGGCACTGCAGGGTGCTCCAGGCTCATTTTGTATATTTCTGGCTCCAGTCCTAGAAGCAGCCATTTTTCCAAAGATCCCTGGTTCCTTTTATTGAAGAATTATATTAGAAACAAAGATCTGGATTCTAGATGTGTTTGTTGCTACTGGGATGTCATTGTTTCTGGGCCTTCTCATCAGCTGACAGAGCTAAGTAATACATGCGTGTATACTGACCTTGTATATATACAAGTATTCAGTTTCCTTTTATTGCAGAACAGTACTCCAGCGTATGGATATACCACTTTTATTCACCCATTAATCAGTTAATAGACAATTAGGTTGTTTCCACTTTTTGGCTATTATGAATAATGCCACTATGAACATTACTGTACACATTTTTGTATGCACCTATATTTTTGTTATCCCTAGGAGTAGAATTTCTGGGTCATACGGTAACTTGATGTTTAACTTTTTGAAGAACTGTCAGCCTGTTTTCCAAAGTGGCTTTAGCACTTTGCATTCCCACCAGCACTATATAAGGATTCAATTTCTCCACATCCTCGGCAATATTTGTTATTGCCTATGTTTAATGAATTATTACAGCCATCCTAGTTGATGTGAAGTGGTAGCTCATCATGCTTTTGATTTGCAGCTCTCTGGTGACTAATGATGTTGAGTATCTTTTCATGTGCTTATTGCCCATTTGTATATTCCCTTTGGAAAAAAACACCTATTCAAGTCCTTTGCCCCTTTTTAATGGGGTAATTTGGTTTTTTATTATTGAGTTTTGCCTTTATATAATCTAGATACAAGCACCTTGTCAGATATATGATTTGTACATATTTTTTCCTATTCTGTGGGTTGTCTCTTCACTTTGTTGATGGTGTCCTTTGAAGCAAAAAAGTTTAATTTTGATGAAGTCCAATTTATCTATTTTTTTTGTGTTTGTTTTTGCTGTCATATGATCTGTTCATTTTTAATGGTGATGTTTTATTTTGCCTTCTTTCTATAGCAAGAACTGGCCTCAGCAATAAGAACCATCACTTGTGATGGTGGAAAATACAGAATCTGACCAGAGAGCACAAGCTCCCCCCTTGAAGAGTCAACAAAGTCTCCTAAGAAAGGTGACAATCATCACTAACATGTCCTGCACAAGGCTGTGCACCAGACACTGGGTTCAGCTCTCAAAGCATCTTTTTTTTTTTTTGAATCCTCAAAACAAGCCAGAGACATTGTCGTTACTACTTGAGGCTCCGTGTAAGTGATGTCCTTAAGAGCCTACAGCTGGTAAGGGATGGAGCCAAGATGACAGATTCAGTCTCGATTTCACGAGCTTGCACTCATCCTGTTAGTTTCAAGGCCCTAGAGCCCCCACTCCTTAAACATGCAGTATACACTCCACATATATTTTTGAGAGCCTAATACAGAATATGCATTGTGCCAGGTATTGGTGAACAAACTAGGCACAGTCTTTGCCCTCAAGGAACTTACAGACAAGGAGCAAGACTCATGATAGGCAAGAGCATGAAAATAAATGTAAAATGACCACTGGCATCAGTGCTGGAAAGAGGTGCCCTGTGTTATGAGAGCTTAAAACAGGAGACCTGTCTTGTTCTGGAGGAAGGCATCATGGAAGCCTTCCCAGGAGTGATGTTTGAACTGAGATCTTCTAGAGGACATTGGACCATTTGAGGGAAGGGCTTGGGAAAGAACATTCCAGGCAAAGGGAACGATGAGTTCAAAAGCTCTGAGGCAGGAAAGAAATTATGTACTTTTGCTAGAAATTTTTTTTAATTGTCAGGAAATCTGTGCTTGATGTGGAGATTTGGGGGAATCCTGCAGATGCAGAAGAAAATATGCACTGTGCATAATAATCTGTATCTGAGAAAATTACTGGACTTCAAAATTTATTTAGATATGAAACCACCAAGAACCATGATTTATTTATTCAACAACTTTCTCAATGGGATTCCCACGGCGGGGGTGGAGTTGATCAGGCAAAGCTTTGGAGGAGTTGGGACATTTTTCTAAGAGCAATCAATAAGAATCCACCAGAAGATTATGAAGAAAGGGAGTGACAGTGATAAAATTTCTGTTTGAAAAGTGGAGGGAACGCTCTAGGGAGAATGGATTGGTGAGGAGTAGAGCGGACACAGGGAGAAGAGGTAGTAGGCCATGGCGGTGGCCCAGCAAGCAAAGATGATGGTGCGGATGAAGGTGGTGATGGGGAGAAAGGACACAGTTTCTTGTGTTCCATTCAGCTGTGTGGATGCTAGCTGGGTGCCCACCTACCCCCTCCTCTGCCTGGCCCAGGACCTATTCCGTGGGCTTGCTCTCCACCCCCCTCCCAAGAGGACAGTAAGAGTTGCTCAGGCCCCTGGGTTTATATGCCTTCTGGTTCCTCAATGGCCCCTGCTTCCCCAGCCCAAGCTGTTCAGCTTGGCTCCCAAGGAGGTCTTTTTCTCCAGTGAGTGGGTCTGAAGAATGACAGAGCCGTCACTAATCTGTTCCTGCTCCTGCTTACTGAGGAGGGCGCTTGGCAGGGGGTTGCTCTGGTGTGTTCGCTGCAGCCCCCAACCCAGAGGGGAGCTAGGGAATAACTGCTGCTGGGGCTCCCTGCCCCCTCCTCGCCCCCAAACAAACGAAGGGAAAGCTTGAACTTTCTTCTTTCACAAGGAGACAGTTCTGTATTTGTGATTGGGGGAGAATATATTTTCAAGCTGCCTTTTCTGGTGATAACAGGAATACAATCCTATCAGAGAAAATTGGAAAGTACAAATAAATAGAACACTGACCAGTATTCATAATACTACCCTGCATTTTTGCATATTTGCCCAGTCTTATATACTTATTTTTAAATAGGTCATACATACTGAATATACGTTTGTGCATCTTGTTCTTTTCACTTTGTGTTTTACGCATTTCCCTGTGTCATTAAAATCTCTCCAGACAATTTTTAATATCTTCAAATAGTCTTTTTTTGAAAACATATTTTACATAACCTTTTCCTATCTGTTGAACAGTTGGGTTGTGTGTAACTTTTACTATTGCAAGGAGGTCTGTGTGAACGTCTTTGTTCATACATCTTTACCTGCATGTTGGATGCCCTCTCCCCCTGGAGATTTCTAGGAGGGAGAATGATGAGGGGAGTTGTATGACAAGCCAGGAAAGAAAATCTCTATGTAGGATAATTCTCATCGAAAGGTAACTCTCCTCCTGTCAAGGGATGCTAAAAGATGGGCTGTGCTTTTCCCTCTGTAAGGACCCGGTGCTCCCCACATCACTTCACCACTCACCAAGCTGTGGCCACTAGGTGTCTGTATGTCAGGACTTACCTCTTTTCTCTAGAGACCTCGCTGGATTAAGGGCTTCAGGGGCAGCTGGGTTGGGATTTCATCAGTTTCTCTCCATCTTGTGGCAGAGCCGAGAGCCTTCCAGGCCTGGGAGTCTGGTTGGCTGTGCAGCCAGAGAACCAGCTAAGCAACCTCGATCGCTGTCATTTCCTCCGTAGGGGCCAGTTTTCTCAAATGTAAAACAAGCCCGAGGAGGCAGGAGTTGGAGCTTGGCCAGATTTTGTTATTGTTGCCATTTAAGCAGCAGAACCCTTATTTCAAATTAAATTTTACCAGAACCCTAATCTATAACACAGATGAAGGGGCAACTGTCCCGGTAGAAGTAGAAGAGGAGTGGGAGGGGGGAGGGGATGCGCGAGTCGGAAAACTCTGGCCTAGAGGATGGAAGTTTCACTCCAGTTCAGTTCAGTTCTCTTCCCTGTTGCTGAAGTTAAAAAACAATTATCTTTCATCTATATTTAAATCCTCCAAATGTGCTGATTGATGAAATCCTTTCTCTTAAAGGCAATTTGGAAATCAGACAAAGTAGAGCACAAAGCCGTGGATGTTTAGAGAGGGAGTGAGCAATGTGTGAGACCGGCTGAAAGGGTGACCCTGGCACTTCTGAGAAGGCAGCAGCACAATGGACTCTTCGAAAGAAGCAGTGTCAGTTTATTCCCGCGTTGGCACCGCCCCCTCAGTGGGGCGGAATTGCTTGTTTTCACCCTCCCTTTCCTGGAGTCTTTCAGACCAAACTTGTGTCCACAATTGCTAGCAATTTGAACCCAGAGTAACCTGCGGACAGGTATTTTATGGAGCCCCAAACACTGTGAAAGATATGAATGGGGGGTGGATATGACAAGAGACTTTCCTCCCGCCCCTGGGACGTGGAGCACGGGGGAGGGGTACCTGGCAGCCGGTGACTTTGCTCCAATCACTGCAGCAAGGCTGCAGCGCCGATCGGCTCGGAGGGGCCCGAGGTCCGTGGCCCTGGGACGGGGAGAGGACGGAGTGGTACCGAGGCCTCGCCACGCCGGACGCAGCAGGCCCGGGAGGAGCACCCGGTGGAGGGCGACGCGCCGGGGTCTGTAAATCACCGCAGGGAGCCCTCCCACCCTGTGCGGTACGGTCTTGGGTAAGGTGCGGGGGGTGGGGGAGGGGTGGTGCTGCCTTCCCTGGGAGACCCGACCTTTCTCGGAGAGGCGTGGTGAGCTTAGTCTCCGGGATCCGCAGTGATGTGTAAAAAGCGGGCACGACCCCCGAAGCCGCAGAAAGCCCCCGCCCCTCCCTTCGAGGTCCGCCCTGGCTCGCAGGTGAATGGCCGGCCCGCACAAAGGAAGCCTGTTGGAAATGTGGAATTCGGACCAATTTACGGGAGATTCTGTCGCCCAGAGTCCAGCAGACCTCAAGCAAAGAAACCTGTGGTCAGGAGTGGATGAGGATAAAAAACAGTACACCAGGCCGCGCTTATTGGAAAGCCCGAGTTTAGTTATTCTGGGATAGCGAGGTAACAGGATTAGAGGGATTAAGGAAATCACCTCAAACAGCTGAGGAGGGGGTAAAAAAACACTGGTTCTATTTGTTTTCTTCCTAGGCCCCAAACAGATACACTGGGGCCGTGTGGCCAGGCGCGAAAAGAAAGGCCTTTCGGGGGGCACAGTGGAATGCCCAAGGGTCAGGGATGCAGGGAGAGTGGGGGCAGGGAGGGAGTCGAAAGCGGGCTCGAGGCTTGGGTTGAGAGTGAGTCTCTTCTAGAAAACAAGTCAGTGGACTGTGTTGACAGGTCAAAAAGAGAAAGCCATCCGAGGAGTTGGAGAGAGCTTTTAAAATCTAAGGTGGACTTTTTAAAACCACACCTTCCAGTGTTGAATGCTGGCTCCGGCGCTTCAGCCACCACGGTTGAAATGTACTCGTTGCCTGCTAGGGATTCCTGTAAGCATTTACGTTTAATAGGCTAATTGAGATTTCCGAAGGGTTTTCGTTTTGTAAATCGTTCAGCTTGGCTCGAGTGTCTTCCGGCCCCAGTGCACAAAGGTAAATGTGCCCCTTTGGGGGCCGGTTTCGGCGGCCGCAGCGGCCCTCCCCGCCCCGCGTGGCCGCCGCCGCGATCAACAAGTGCGTGGCTCGCTCCAGCCGGAGTGTGCTCGCTCCCCGGAGACGTTTCCCAGGAAGACAAATCGCTTTCTCTTCGGAGTTTCAGTTGAAAATATCGGGAACCGCTGTGTCTGGGATCACGAGTAGTTACAGAAAATCCATTTCAGATCATGCTTGCCTCCCCCGAGCCCCCCACCCCCGGCCCCGGGACGGGACCACGGACGTAAAAAGCGAGGGATGGTCCCCTCTCTAACCCGCACCTAAAGTTTCAGGCCCGCAAAATTACCAGGACTCCATTATGTTGGTTATAAAATTTATTGATCTCTCATTTAGGAATTAAGAGTAAAACCTTGAAGAACCTGAAACAAAATAGCCCCTTATCCCTACCACCCAAACGAAATCCAAATACATTAGCGCGACGAAATATCAAACAGATCACGGCAGAAATCACCAACTCAACAGCCTAAATGCGGACTGGACAGAAGCTGTCCCGCCGCCAGGGGCAGCGAGGCGGGAGACACACGCACATCTGGCTATAAATTAACCTCGGCCTGGGCTGCCGCGCCGCTCCGCGCGGTCAGCACTCCCCCCACCAAAGCCCACAAGGAAAACAGATGCAACGCGACTGGGGGAGGAGGCGTTGCAGTTCCCAGGCCAGCCTCACCCGAGAGTACGTTTCTCCCATTCACTCACTCCTCCGCTAACAGCAAACTAACGAGACAACATTTTCGAATGCAACAGAAAAACCCAGGAACCCAGGAGGAGGAGGAGCGGGGCTGCTTTCTCTTTGCAAACAACACAGCGATTCCCAGCCTACAAAAGGGGAGGGAGGGGCAGCGGCGAGGGGCCGGCGAGCTCGAGAAAGTCCCATTTCCGCCGCTCCGGACCCCTTTTTGCTTTTGTACAAAACCCGACAGCTACAGCAAAACTTTCTGTCCTCCCCATCATCGGTACAAGGCAACAGTCCCAGGCAAGCAAAGCTAAACAACAAGGCGTCCCAACTCGGGGGTGCGGGGCGGGATGGGGCGGAGGGGCGGCGAGCGCGGGCCGGCGCTCAGATGTGGGTCAGCGGCACCGTTCCGTTGACGGCAGTCCCGGCGCCCTGGTAGTGCTGGTGCACGCTGTGCAGGCGGCCTCCCGGCAGCGGCGAGGCGGCGTCAGCCGCGTCCCCGCCGGGCGGCAGGTACATGCTGATCATGTCGCGCAGGTCGCCGAGGCACGCGCGCTGCGAGTGAGACGCGATGGCGGGCGGCGGCGAGCTGGGCTCGGTCTTCACCACCGTGCCCATGGGGCCCAGGCTCATGGCGGCGGCGGCGGCGGCGGCGGCGGCGGCGGGCTGCTGCCCGTAGGCGGCGGCGGCGGCCGCGGCGGCGGAGGGCGCCATGCCCCCGTAGCCCGAGGCGGCGGCGGCGGCGGCCGCGGCGTTCATGTAGCTCTGGGCGCCGGGCGGCATCATGGGGCTGTACTGCAGGCCGGCCATGTCGTAGCGGTGCATCTGCGGCAGCGCGGGCGGCGGCGGCGGGCTGCTCATGGTCGCGGGCTGCGCGTAGCCCAGCTGCTCCTGCACCAGCGAGTACGCGCCGTTGGCCCAACCGTTCACGTGTGTGTACGTGTCCAGCCGCTGGCCCACGCCCACCGGGCTGCTGGCGGCGGCAGCGGCGGCGGCGGCCGCGGCGGCGGCGGCGGCGCCGGGGGGCAGCAGGCCACCGGGCAGGGAGTACTTGTCCTTCTTGAGCAGCGTCTTGGTCTTGCGGCGCGGCCGGTACTTGTAGTCCGGGTACTCTTTCATGTGCACGGCGCGCAGCCGCTTGGCCTCGTCGATGAACGGCCGCTTCTCGGCGTCGGTCAGCAGTTTCCAGTCGGCGCCCAAGCGCTTGCTGATCTCAGAGTTGTGCATCTTGGGGTTCTCCAGGGCCATCTTGCGCCGCTGCCCACGGGACCACACCATGAAGGCGTTCATGGGCCGCTTCACGCGGTCCTGATCGCTGCCCCCGCCGCCACCGCCGCCGCCGCTCGCGCCACCGCCGCTGCCGCCGCCTGCGTTCGCGCCGCCGGCTGCGTTCGCGCTACTCTTGCCAGCGCCGCCCGGGGCTGCAGGGCCGCCCGCGCCTGCCGCTGGGGTGGGTGGCCCCACAGGGTTCTTGAGTTCAGTCTCCAGCAGGCTGTACATGGCCGGGGCGGGAAGAAGGTGCGCCAGGGTGGCGGGAGGAGAAGGCGCTCCCGGGGCTGGAGCGGCCACGGTGAAAAGGCCTGGGGACTCCGTCGGAGGGGCGCTTGGGGGCCGGTGGGCCAGCTGGTCGGGCAGGAAGGGCAGCCTTGCCGAAGTGCTCCGCGCCAAGTCAGCGGGAACCCGCAGGCTACTCGCACCTGATGCGTTGTCTCGAGCTGGTCGCTTTCGCTGTCTGGCCGGGCGCTCGCCGGGCCTCTTATATACCTGCTCGGATCCCCCGGGGTTGGGGCTCGGTCCGCCCCTCGCCACCGGGAGGCCCGGTGATTGACAGGCTCGCGGTGATGGGCCCTGGCCAATCATCACGGAGCCCCCATTCGGCCCCGCGGGGAAAAAAAAAAGTTCGGGGGGTCCTTTCGTTCACCCCCACGCCCCTCTTGGGCCCGATGACGCGATGATAGTTATTCGGGAGGCGGGAGTCCCGGAGAGCCGCTCAGAGACCACCAATTAGGGTCTCAAAAAGTTTGAAAGAACGAAACTCGAGGAGGTGACGGGGGATGGGGGGCGCGCGAGCAGGTTTGGGGGGAGGGGGCAGGGGGCGCCTACGGGGTTCAGAAAACAACTTTGCAGCCCTGTCAGGGCCGAGGGGCGTCCGGTCCCGGGGCCACCCTGCTAAGCTTCCCACTGTCTGCACGGAGGTCCTCCGACCGTTTCTGCTGCCAGCGCTAAGGACACTGGGCATCAAGCTACCCAGGCGGGCTTGGGGACTCAGGGCGCAGGGGAGGAACCCCGGGCTGCGGCTCCGAGAAGCCCTCCCTGGAATCAGCCCCTGTTCAGCCGGACCCTCCGCCGGGAAGCCCCAAGCCAGCGCGCCCAGGACATAGCAGGGGGTCAAGGACCGGGGCACGGGAGACAGGCTTCGGGACCGCGGAGCGCACGGGGGCTGCGAGGCTCTCGGTGGTTTGCGGGAGGGCGAGCAGTCAGACGCCCGCTGCCCGGGCCGGGCGGAGGCGCTCCCCTGCGGTGGTGCGAGGAGTGTGTGGGGGGCGGAGGGGGCGAACCGGCCTCCGCTCTCTTCTCCGGGCCCCCGCTTAGCGGCCCCTTTTTGTCTCTGCTCTCTGGCCATTTCGGTTTTTCCAGTCCGATGCCCCTGAGGGGGAGGGTCGGGCCCCTTGGAAAATCCGTTTTCATGGCAACACAGAGCCTCTCCAAGTGAAAGAAAAGTTTCTTGGAGGGGGGCACGGTGGCCGGAGAGGAGCCGAGGCCGTCCTCCGGGCGAACCGCCGGGCCCCCTCCACTGGCCGCGCACCTGCTAGGACCACTGAGCGCTGGTCTCGCCGCGCAGCCGCGCCGCCTCCCCGGGGAGCAGCTCTGCTAACGGATTCCGTCCTTCTCCTTTTTTTTGTTTTACAGCCTTTCTGACCGGATCCTCGAGACTCAGAGCGCGACACTCACCCGCCTGTCGGGTTGTCTGCCAAAGACTAGCGGCGCGGGAACCCCGGCTGCGGGGAGAGGAAACCCTAACTATAGCCGCCGCCAGCCCAAGCGAGTGGCACAGCCTTTGAAACACCCGAAGCCGCCCAGGGCGACGGGTGGGAAGGAGAAACCAGCCTGGCAGAGGTGGCGGAGACAGAAATAAGGTGTTTGCACGTGTGCCGCCCCCCAGCCTCGTGGAAAGATGGGCAACCAAAAGAAAGGCGTAAATCCTAAGTGTGAAAAAACCCCCAAGCCTAGGCTTTTAGCTCCTTAGTGCTAATGCAAGACCCGGCGATACTGGGAAGCCTACACGCCAGGAACTTCCCCCTTTCTTGCACAAATTTTCAAGTAAGCCGTTGGGGCTTGGGGGACGCAGAGCCGGCCAGCCCGCCCTGGGGCCGGCGGACCGCTGGCACCAGAACCCCGGCTCCCAGCAGCAGCGTCTCCTGGAAGTTTGGGGTCTCGAAACCCGCCCCTTAAGTTTGGATTCCACCTGATCTACGTTTTCTTGCTCATCTGGACGGGAGGAAGCAAACATATACAGTCAAGGGTTGCGATCATTTGAATGGGTGTACGGATTTAGGGTTTTGAAGTAAACTAAATGGAATGGTTCTGTGTGTGAGTCGTGTGTGTGTGCTCGCGCGCCCGCGCGCGCACGCTTGCACGGGTATGTATACTTAAGCTGACATGGACTGGAAGGCATGTCTCAGAAAACGGAATGATAATCCCCACCTGCACCTGTTTTCTTGCCAAACTGGCTGACACAGTCAAAACTGCCTAGGCAAACCCACCTTCTCCCAAAGAAGTCAATGTGCAGTAGCCCTGCCCTCCTGCCGCCTTCTCCAGATGCCCTCTCGGGTTCTCTGGGCCTCTGAGGCTGTTGCTAAGTGAAGCGCGTTTTAGGAAACTACCCAACCGACGCGCGGCCTGGCGTCCAGTATCCTGACAGATGTCAGGATTCTTTCCAAGTTTTAGGACCCAAG
Organism: Hippopotamus amphibius kiboko; assembly: GCF_030028045.1. Lineage (NCBI taxonomy): Eukaryota > Metazoa > Chordata > Mammalia > Artiodactyla > Hippopotamidae > Hippopotamus > Hippopotamus amphibius. Next base: position 13,713,812 of record NC_080203.1, on the reverse strand, counting down.
TAAGCCGTTGTGGTGACAGCGCCTGGGCTGCGTATTTCCCTAGGCAAGGGATGCGGTGCCGGGCCTGCACTCCTCCCCGCAGCAGATTAACCGGGGAACTAGTCACTGCTCCCAGCTGTTTGTCACTTGATCACACCTATCCCGCGGTTTAGGTAAGCTCATTTTCACATTACGTCCTTCTGCCAGATTTACGGCAGTCTTGCTAGGATCAGACATCCTCTCCCACACTCCGGGCTTCCCTCGGAGGCCGTGATTAAACCGGTCTCTGCCTGGTAGCTCTGGGGTGGTCTGTACAGCCCCAAGTAAGAGTCACGCCGAATTATCTTCGAAACATTTCGGAGGAAACGTTATCAGCCTAAACTACCATTTCAATAATCAAGCGAGGTTACCGTTATGGGAGTGGGGAGATGGGGGCAAGGCTGGAAGGTAACCCGTTCTCTTAGCCGACTAACAGTACCGGCGCAGGCATCAGCCGAGCCGCGCCACCTTGGCTGAGGGTCGGGAGTAGTGTCGCGGCAGGTACTACGGCCCGAGGGTCCTCGGTTCAGGCGGGGCTTGCAGGGAGGCAAAAGGGCCAGCGGAGCCCGAACCGGTGTCTCCGACACGCACCCTGCACCCAATGAGGAAAGCAGAGGGACACAGTGGGATTCAGGACCAGTCCTTTCCACCCTCTGCCGGAGAAGAGAGCGTGTTCGGCAGCTCTCTTGCCCTTGGGGCCTTCGGGAGCCCGTGGGCGGAATACGGAGGCCCGGACGGCGGGCTGGGAACCCGGCCAAGCACCCCCTTCCCATTCTCCCCGCCCTCCCAAGAGAGCTCGGGCTGCCTCGGATTGGAGCTGGGCTTGGGGCTTCCAGGACCCAGGGCGCGGCAACAGCGCCGTTTGTTGGCTTCAGTTGGAAACTTCACCCAGAGGCGCCCCTTCCCTCCCTGCGGGGCTTCGAGGTAGCCCCAACCCTCCAAGGAGAGGCAGCTGGCTTCGTTGCGTGGCAGAAGTGGGGTTCGCCTTAGAGGGCCAGTTATGGCAAAACTCGGGGGACCCAGGCTGTAGCGTGGGTGGCCCGGCTGGCTCCGGGTGCCCAGGGCGCTTCCACTCTGCCTTCCTCTGGTTTCGAGCCTTGGCAGAAATCCAGTGTCCCAAGAGCGTCATATCTGCAAAGTTAACTTTTAGCAGTTGTGCCTTAGAGCTCCTGGTAGAGAGCCGAGCAGGGGAAGGGCTGTCCCAGTACTCGCGCGGGGGTGCCCGCGTGGATCCCTGCTCAGCAACTGCTCAAGGGGGACCTTTTTCTGAGTCTGTGGCTCAATTAGGACCGCGCCTCTAGGAAGAAGCGCCCTTTGCGTGCTGGGTGGGATGGGATGGGTGTGTAACAGTGTCCGCTCCGGGGGCTGAGGCCTGACAATAGGGTCGAGTGTTCGCCTTTTTTCAAGTGCAGCCGAGCCTAGCGAGGGGGTCTGGCTTTGAGAAAGTGCGAAAAACTTATCCTGGCCCTCAGAGACGCTTTACTTTCCAGAAAGGGGGAAAAAGTTTGCTTATTTAGAGTGTTTTCCCTGTTTCTTCCTTGAGAACAACCCTTGACTATTTACTTTGACTCCTGGCCAAGAGGGTGTATTTAAGCCACAGATAGGGGGCCTTGAGCAAGAAATCAGAGGCTTGGGTCTGTTGTAGAATCATCTCCTGTAAAAGGTCGGAAAGGTCACCAGCACTCCGACGGGGGTGGAAGAGACAGCATAGCACCTTCCAGCTCTCGAGTTCTCAGTTTGATCCTCCTCCCCCAGCCCGCAGCACCTCTCCCCTCTCCCCCTCCTCCCGCCCCCCGCAGCTCCCAATGGAAACACTCGTTCTTACAGGTCTGGGAAGGAGCTGAAGATCCTAGGTTGGCGGTGCAGTTTGCAAACAATAGCCTAGTTGATGCTCTCCTAGGAAAGGTTACTAGGAGGACCGAGGTGGGTGGTGACACGGTCCTCGAGGTACCAAAAAGTCTCCTGTGGGCGGTACAACTGTATTCTATTGCACCTTGGAATAGCCCTTTTTAGGAGGGAGGGTGTGCTTTTTGAGAGTTTCTGAATTCGATTCCCTTGGTTAGCTGAGCCGTACTTGGTAGATACTGGGAATCCCCTTGGCCCACACCTGGCGAGTCCTTTCACCCGCTGGGTATGACGATATGAATGCCAGCTCTCTTTCCCTAGTTGCGGAGCGACTACAAGGAATTTGACAATCTTTGCCCTCGGCGCCCTCTCGCCGACCTCACAACCCGAACACTGCCAAACACAACCCGAATACTGCCGCCTCCCCGGAGGAAGGAAGGCTCTGCTCGGGAACTGGGTCCCACTTGCAGAGCGTCTTCCGGGTCACTGGCGTCGACCTCAGCGCCTCTCCCCCCGCCCCCCAGCCCCCAAAGCCCACCGCTCTCCGCACGCGCGCAGCCCTCCGAGCTGCCGGCCCCGGCCCCCTGCGGAGCAGCCTCCCGGCACCGGCACCCTACGGCCAGGCCTGCCCTCCCGCTGGGCCTGTCGCCTTTCCCACTTCCTTCTGTGGCTGCAAAGGCACGGCCCTCTACGGCGGCGAGGTGACCTGCCAGAGGCCGGGCCCGGGAAAACAATCTGAAAATCGTTATCGCTGCGTAGCGCTGCTTGAGTTACTCCACGTCCCCACAATTCCACACGCTCATTCAGATCGTGGAGCACGCGTCCATCAGGCCCGCAGTGCTTCCCCGGGAAGGGTGCCTGTAATGTCTCTGGACCTCCGGGCACCTGCAGTGTGACCGGGCAAGCCCATCGGCCCCAGCCGTAGGGGGCGCAGGATGGCGGGCTGGGGGCAGGGGAGAGCGCCCTGGAGAAAGTTTTCAATCTCAAGGCAGCATTCAGCTGTTTCCCCCTCCCGGCCACCCCACCCCCACCACCCCGCCTTTTCTCATTTTCTTTTTCTCCTTTTCACTTTTTGTCAAGAGAGTGGAGAGCCGTGGAATTCGATGAGCGGAATTTCTATGCTTTCCTCGCCTGTCCTGTCGGCCGTCATTTCTTTTCATGTCCCTAAACCTTGGTGGCACACCTACTGTGGGCTACATTGTGCGCCCGGCGCGTGAGGAGACCCGCTCTTTCGCGTCCCGCAGCCGAGAGCGGGGTCGGCCCGGGGGAGCCCCCGGAGGGCTGGGGACCGCGACGCGCCCGGGCCGCCCGGGGCCATCCTCGTTCCCCTGCGCGCGCGCTTTCCCGCCTCCTCAGCAAGCCGCGCGGCCCGAGCGGCCGAGACACAGAAGCGCCCGCGCGCCGGGAGGCCCGGCGCCGCCGTCCGAGTGGTGGGCGAGCGAGCTTCCTGGGCGGCTGCTCGTGACGGAGAGCCGGGCGGAGGACGCGCGGCCCGGCAACGGCGATGCCGCCGCCTGCCAGGTATGAAGGCCGCCGAGCCTCAGGCCGCCCCGCTTCCGCGCGGGCCGCCGGCCAGACGGTGCGACAGGGCGAGGTCTGTCGCGAGGCCCGGCCGCGCTGGCGTTTTGGCGCCTAGGTTGCCGTCACCGCGATTCCATTTCTCCGGGAAGCGTCGCTGGGTTACGACCGCGAGGCTCGGCTAATATGATGTTTGTGTAATTAACACCATCTCCCCTTGTTTGTGAACATCTTTCCTCCCCCGGCCCGGCCCAGCCCAGCCCAGCCCAGCCCAGCCCGGCTCGCATTTGAAAGAGCAACGGGCAGAACGTCCCAATAACACTTCCTAATGGGAAAAAACTGCCCCTTTTGTGGAATGGTTTCTTTACAAAACCAACAACCAACCTTATTTTCTAGTTCCAATGGCTATCTCTTTATGAGTTATATTATTAAAGAAATCCGACACTAATTGTGCCGATTTAACTTGTTAATTAGTTGCAAATAAACTATTCATTAGTGGTAAAATAAAATAAAACCCATGTGCCTAGATATCATTCCACATTCACATATTGTAGTGTCTGCATAGCATAGGCATACTAAATTAAGTTCCTAAAAGGTTTCTTCTCAGGATAAATAATTAAAATATATTCTACTTTAATTGACATTATAGAGGACATAAATGAGCTTTTCCTTTTAGAAAGAAATAGCCATTTCTAAATAAAGCTTGCAGTCTGGAGAATGGAGGCTTCAGCCAAATGAATAGTCATTACTACCTTTTCAACGACGTGGGCCTTTTGATCAGAAAAGAAATTAGCTCTAAAAAACAGACAATGGAAGCCTGCCCTGCAATAGGAAGAAAATTAGACGGCCAAGGCTCTTCACAACACCTATTTCTATAAACCATAGAGCTCCTTGCTTTTCAATTACAGCTGTTCATTTCATATAAGGAAAGGGGAAAAACAGGCCTCTAATGTAAACTCGCTTTCACCATAAAGCCTTGCTCTTGGCACACAGCCAGGCTGCCTACTTACTATTGTTTTTAGTCCTCTCATCAATTAGCTAATACTATATATTTTAAATGACTCTGAGGGTATTCACAGACTCCCTCCCCCCTTCCCCACCCAGACAAAACCCAAGCTGGACTCCCATGAAAGGGCTACCATTGGGTGCACAGACACTTAAATGTATAAAGTTTAATGTTTTTATTGTTCCGCAAAGAAAAACCATATTGAAAAACCTGCTTTATTTTTTTTTTCCCCTATATTTCTTAGTCCGTTATTGAAAGACCCAGACGAGGTGATGACAGGGGAGGGACATAAATGAGCAGCTTTCGGTATTGTTTCTAATTGTTCACAGAGCTAAATCCATCTCCAGATAATTTTTCTGTGCCCTTTAGACCATAATTTGGCTTATACACCTTTGTGTTTTTAAAATATGCATTTTGAAATTTGCTAACCCCATTGGTTTGGTGTCACATATAATTTCATTAAAAAAATTACTAAGTCTTTATCATTTGGGTGAAATTATCTAGGCTGCAAGAAGAAAAAAATCCCATTTGCAGGGTGTGCTACAAAATAAAACCTTCAACATACATAAACCAATAATATGAGAAAAATATTCAGTAATAATACCAGAAAGTTTTAATAAGCCTTTAGATGCATGTTCTAGAAACAACAAAATAGAGTCATGGGTTGGGAAGGCTTTGCTTCCCTTGAAAGTAGAATACTTATTTATCGATCTGATCTTTGTGAATCACTACGTAAATTCTCAGGAGAACTAAATAATAGTGCAATCCTATAGGGGTGGTCTGGGAACTTACGGATTCGTGTTGTGCTAATAAAAGGACAAAATCATTTTTAAAAATTCAATTGAAGAGGATTGATTTGTTCACTATAAAATAAATATTCTTATGTAACTATAAAATCATTTAAATAAAATAACACAATAACCATGGACTTGTCCAGGAGGGGTGTCATTCCCTTTATCCTTTGAACAACCTAGAGATAGTCTGCCAACCTAGAAAGAAGGAATGGGCAAGGGTAGAGCCACTAGGGTGGTTATTCAAAGTATTTCCAAAGAGAAACTACAAAAAAATGGTTGCTAAAATAGTTCTTTATGCTCCTGTTTTCAGCATGCATTCCTTGTTGATGATGCTTCCATTTGATGGTTTTATACCATATTTTTGGTATCGAGTAAATTAATATGTTTGCTTTGGACTTTTGAGCATTTATTTCTTTGCTGCTTTGTTCAAATGGATGTCAGAATAGAGTGACCAAAAGCATTTTGTCAAGGAGCACAGTGTTGCCACGTCAGATTTCTTTGGGAGCCTGAAGAAGGGACTCTTTCTTGGCAATCAAGTCTCTTGATTCTCCCTACCCTGGGGTTCCCACAACAGAGGATGCCTTCTTACCAGTAAGCAAGCATGAGACTCTTTCTCTTGTCTATTGCATGTGATGGTGCCTGTTTTCAGAAAGAATTCCACAGGAGCTGGGCAGAAATCACCAGCTTCCCAAGGCGAGGTTTCATAGCAGAGGTCAGCAATGTGTGGTCACAGATCAGTAACTGAAAGTTGTCCAGACTGAGAGCTGCATGATTATTTTGATGGGTCTGATTCTATGTATTACAGCACTTGACTTTCATTTTGGAAGGAGGATTCAGGTGTGTGATGTCATGGGTAGTTGAGTTGAAATTTGGGGGAGTCCCAAAACTGCCAGCAGAGAGGCCTGAAGCTTTAATTTTAGCAGCTTTGCAAGGGGAAAATATATTCAGAAGGGGAATAGTAGAAAGACACGTTTCTCAGGATGTTGGCATGAAGTGGAGCCTGGGTATTTATACTATCTGTATGATTTGGACAAGTTTTCTTTTTTTTAAGGGATAATTGACATGTAACATGATATTAGTTTCAGTGTACAACATGATTTATTCGATATTTGTATGCATTGCAAAATGATCACCACAGTAAGTCTAGTTAACATCCATCACCATACATAGGTACAATTTTTTTTCTTGTGATGGGGACTTTTAAGATCTACTCTCTTAGCAACTTTCAAATAGGCAATACAGTATTATTAACTATAGCGGGCAAGTTTTTTCTCCCTGAACTTCAATTTTCTCATCTGAAAGAAGTGGGTAGTCAGGCCTTCTTCAGTGGGTTAGGGTGGAGATTCAATGAGCTGATACAGCTGAAGCACCTGGCACTCTGTTTAGCATAGGGCACGCTCAATTAAGAGTTATCTTGTTTTTCAACTGCGCTTTCTTATTCCCCTGAAACGGGATTGAAAATTCCTCTAGTGTGGGGGAGAGGGGACCATGGCACTTTTCTTACCCCTTACATGGCTATGCACAGATGTTTCTGGAATGAATCATAGTCCTTGAGGAAGTCCTCTTTGAATGAAAGAAAAAAAATGAACTAATTACTCCATGGTTCCAATTCTGCATCGTGCCGTCTCCCAGGTCTCCCACACTCGGCTCCATCACTTGAGATTGCTTCCGTCAGGGCTCTCTAGAGAGCACTCACTGACATGATGGGGTTTTGGTTTGTGACAGAGGGGCCTCTTGTGTTTAATTCTGAGATAACAAAATATCCTTAATAATAGAGACATGCCTGCTGTTAAAAATATACAATTAGTGTCATATGGGTCTTAAATCCTTTATTTTTGCCTAAAACGTAAGTTTTAATTTTTTTCTTTCAGAGCTCAATAGAAAAGATATTCTTTCTACAGATTGCATCAGGAGTGGTGTGGAAGTAGGAGAGGAGTCTTGTTCAGATTTCGTAGCTTTTATGTTTTCTCTGAGGTCTCAGAAATAGGCACAATTGAACAAGCCAAGGAAAGAAAAGTAGTTCTAATCACCTGCAGAGATTAGAGTCTTATTGTTTCTCATAGCAGCTTCTAAAAATACTTAGAGAATTACAAAAACCATTTTTAAAATAAATAAATTGCAGAGACTTCAGTTCAGATTAAGAGTAATTCTGTGGTTAGTCTGTGCCATTGCATTTGAAGAAAGAGATCTGGCATGAAACCTTGATTGACTCCTAGTTAAAAATCTTGCTGAAAGCCTAGATAGGGCTCAGATGGATAAAAATGCAGCACAGAGGAGAGGTTAAGAGCTCAGACCTGGTTTGAATCCTGCCCCTGGCCCTTACTAAAAGTTACCTAACTTCTCTGAGCTTCAATTTCATCTAAAAAATGGGAGTTGATGATACTTATCCCTTAAGATGATTGTGGAAAATAAACGAGATTACGTAAATAAAATACTGAACTTGGTGCTTGGTGCATAGTCAGAGGGCTCAGTAAATGTTAGGTTATCACTATCATACCACCACCATCATCATCACAGCAATCTTGTGAGCTGTGTAGCACAGAAGGGGACAAACATATTTTAACAGATCAGGAAATAGGCTTAGAAGGATTAAGTGTCCTGTTCAAAATAGAGGAGCATATCGTTGGCAAAATCAGGCATGGAAAGGACCCCTCCTGACTCTTTGTCCAGTTTTCTTTCCACCAGACTATGGTTTGCTTGCACTTTGTCAGTAAGAGTATTTTTTTTTTCATTAAATTGCAGAGCTTTAAGTGCTGTTGATACTATAGCATATTAAGAAGCATATCATTATTTCTTCCTATATTTAAGTGAAGCCCCTAATGATGGCCAGATGTCTTAATGAACAGTGACAAATGGCAGAGGAAGAACCCTACCTCCCCTAGGTTGTTCCCCCAGAGAAGGGCTGGAGAGAGGCATTGCCAGTTCTCAAACTACACTAGTTAGAAACATTAAAATTGACACTGAGTCAGATTCAGGATTAAATAAGTAAACCAATATGCTAGTGTGAGCTTCGCAGACAGTGCACACTAATCTCTCGTGGTGATGCCTATTTCTGTTTATTCTGAGGAGTCAAAAGAATTCCATATTTTGTTCATCAGCCCTGCCAGGTAGGCCTTACATAGCAAAGTCATAGCAAAGCAGTCCGATGACACAGTATCCAACTCACCAGCAGTGACCTCCCACTTTTCCCAGTGTTCAAGTTAATCTCTTGGTTTATGTCATACACATTCAAAGGTGAGTTTGCCAAAGGTTCCAGAAAGTTATAATGATGGTGACTGTTTATTGAAAGCTGCTACAGGTTGACACTATATGTGACCTTTACAGATGTTATGGTATTTGTTTAATTCTAGCAACCTGTTTAAGGATACGTTACACAGTGACAAAACTTTGAGATTTTGATCTTATCTCAAAATGATGGGTTCTTTCCACCACACTGCCCTAGGAGGGCCTGATTCCCTTACTGTGTGATTTTAGACAAAGAACTGCTCTCTCTGGATCCCATTTTCCCCACATGAGGAATGAGGGCGTTGGACCAGGTGCTTTCTAAGGGCCCTTACCCTTGTAAGATTTTGAAGATTCTGAAAGTTCCCATGTGATGCTATTTTTAATAGTAAGTAAGCTGAAGTGGTCCTCAATTTTCTCCAGAAATCGTGGTTCTCTTAGATGTATTAGAGCCATCATCAGCTCCACCACCTCTGGCAGCAAGCAAATCCTTGTAGAAGCAGCACCAAGCTAAGGAAGCTAGATTCCAGATCTTTATCCATAAGAGAAGGCATCCCAGTCAGCTGTGCGCTGGGGCTGGAGGAAGGCCTCTGGGGTTGTGTTACAGACTGAATGTTTGTGTTCCTCTCAAATTCCTATGTTGAAGCCTAGTCCCCAGTGTGATGGCATTTGGAGGTGGGGCCTTTGGGAGGTGATTAGGTCATGAGGATGGAGCCCTCATGGGGATGGGATTAAATGCCTGTATAAGAAGAGGCCAGAGAGCTAGCTCATTCTCTGCCAAGAGCAGATACGAGAAGTGGGCAGTCTGCAACCAGAAAGCCCACTCTCAGCAGAACCAGGCCATGCTGGCTCCCTGATCTCGGACTTCCCAGCCTCTGGAACTGCGAGAAATAAATATTTGTTTCTTTAAGTCATCCAGTCTTTTCTGATATTTTGTTATGGAAGCCCGAGTTGACTAAGACAGTTTGGAAGAGTAGAGGGATCCAAAGGTGACCTAGAACAATCATCCATCGCTAGCTACTTGCTCCGCATCTTCAAGGAGCTTTGTGAGGATTTCAGGAGGCGGAGGAAGCCACGGATCACATCCCTGCCTCTTTCTCATCTCTTTAGCTTCATCTTTCTTGACTAACTTCACGTTGCCTCTAATGCACTGCGAGGAATCGCCTCCTTAGTGTTCTTCATCGGCTTCTGCTCTTTTGCTTCCATCTTTCCAAATTTGCTTCCTCTGCTTGGAACACCTTCCTTAACTGCCCTCCCCTCCTTCTGTTAAATGATTAAATGCTACTCAGATTCAGCTCAGGTTGCCCATTTTCTATAACGTCTTTCCTGATTCTCCCACAGCCCCACAATCCAGGCTGGGTTGGGTGTCTTTCCATGATGCTCCCCAAACCACCCATGTGTTTATTCTCTCAGAGCTCTTGCCACGCTGTTTAATCACCATTGGTTTATCTGTTCACCTCATCCCTTAACCGTGAGCTCCTTGAGGGCAGGAACTTTCTTCTTCCTTCCTGGTTTCTTCAGCACCCAGCACAGAGCCACGGACCTGGGGGGCCCTGAGTGTGTGACAGTAGGATGTGATTAGGACCGTCCATGGTGGACACTGAAATGTGGTTTCATAGAACCAAAGCACATTTGGATCATGCTCCTGATGAGCTCTCAGCTCAGTAGGGAGCAGCTCTGGCATTGTCTGTGCGAAATTGCTAGGAAAGCATCAAGCAAGAGGGCATGTTCAGGAATGTAACACTGATTTTCCTCCCCCCACCCGTATGCAGCAGATGCCCTGGCCATCCTCCTGATTTTATCCATGGAGGTGGTGGGAAGAGGGGACAGGGGCACATACATTCCTTGCTCCCCTCGCTGACCTGTGTGCCCTGGCACTGGTCTGCATCTGTGTGGAGGAAGAGGTGTCTTTCCTCTGTTACAAAGGCATTCTGCACTCATGAAGCCATGAACCTAAGAGCTGCTTGCACCCAAGGAGGCGCCTTGTTCTAATTTGCACAGAGGAGTCCTATGGTCTAATCGGTGGCCCTGATGTTTTGGGTCCCAGGATGAGCAGATCAGTGGATACTAGTGTGTATTAGAGCTTCTCAAACCTGGCACTGTCATCGTGGCTCTGTCCTCACACTGCCAGCCCTAAAGATGTAGGAGTAGTCTTGGGGACCGTAGAGGAGAGGTGTTCTCTGTGCCGATAAGAGCAAGTATGTCAAAACTAGAGATTAGAAGTAGGAAGAGTGCCTGCAGTAATATCCACAGGTTGAAGTATCTCTCTCCTCTAACTTCACATTAGTGCTGAGAGTCAGCACTAATAAACTGATAAAATTGGAGTGAAGATATTCGGGGTTCAAGTTCCCCCTAATGTGTCATCTCAATAATCTGAATTTCAGCTTCACATCTGCAAAGGAGAGCTGTGTGTGAAGGGGAGGGGGTGGGGGAAGCCCTTGGCCTGAATGCTGTGGCTTCCCAAAGTAGAGGGTCCTGTTGAGTAAATGCTTCTCAGTTTGTTATAAGCCTTTGAATAATTATCTTTGCAAATTTTGACCAGTTTAATAGATGCATCTCCAGGTGAGAGACGTCTCCAAGCCATTTCCCAAAGTTACTAAATCTCTTTGAAGAGTTTTTAGCAGGGGAGTGACGATCTGGATTTGTGCATTGGAATGTCATTCTGGCTGTTGAGTATATCTCCCAGGGAGATTTGTGAGTGTTAAATACTCCTGAAACCCCCTGATATACAGGTCGGTACTCAATAGAGGTTTATTGTTTTGGTTGTTAAATTGTTTCTTATCAGCTCAAGTGCCACCTTAGAGGAATCATTTCCTTCCCCTGGGTGGGTCTCAGTTTCCTCAGCTGTTAAATGCAAGTCATCTGTTCTGTTGGTTAGTTTTTCATTCATTCATTCATTGCAATTTTCGCTTCTTCCCTTTCTCTCAGTGACCAGATAACTGAGGTCCTCTTCCAGTCTATGTCATTAGAGCTTCAATATCTTCTACCTGATATAATTTCCATTTGAGTTGGGGATTTCAATTAAAATTTTAAAAGCCATGGTGGTATTCTCGGAAAAGAGGCAGTTGTAGCAGTGGTGTTCAGGAAGAACTCTGTACCTGAGAAAGCAGAAACCATTTTAACAGGCTTAGTGGTTGCCTTCTGTCCTCATTTTGGTAAGTTACTCCTTACTTTTGAGGCCTCAAAGGGCACTGAACAAAGGAAGGGCATAGACAAAGTTCAGGTGGGGATCAGGCATATTAACTGACATCAATGAACTTTCATTTTGGCAGGAAGAAAAGAGTTAATTGCTCAGCCATTTACAGTTGTATTAAGTCAAGAAGTGCGGCTGATGCTTAGTCTTGTTAAACGCTCATTTTTGAAGTTACCCTGCCTTGGACAGTGTGGAAGAGATACATGCTGCTCTCTAGGAACTCAGCCTATTAGAAGAGTAGCCAGCCTCTCTTCAGGGCATTTACAAGGGTCTTGAGTGCTGTCGGGGTAGAGGGAAGAGAGGGAGCCATTTTGTCTGAGATGTTTTAGAAGGATTCTTGGAGAAGGTGGGCTCTGAGTTGTGAGCTGTGCCTTGAAAGACACGGATGGCAAGGACCCCTGATGAAGAAAGCAGCGCAGCGAGCACAAAGGCCCATAGATAGAATGGTGCAAGGCATGTTTGGGAAATGGTGAGAATCCATGTGGCTTAGAGCTGGGAGGAACCACAGTGCGAGGTTGGAGTTGGGGTTAAATCGTGGAGGACGTTGAAAGCCAAGCTGAAGACTGTGACTTTATTCCTTGTGCAGTGAGGCATCAGCAGTTCCCCCGACTCTCTGCCCACCTCAGGTAGGATCTGCATACAGTATATCAATGATTTTTGAACAGGAGGGTAATCATTACAATGATGTTCAAAATCAGTTATAAATTTGCAATGGAGAAATTGAGGCTTTTTTCAATTTTTCTGAGCTATCAATCCAAAAAAGAAAATGCCTGTGTACTCCTAGTGCACAAAAGAAGCAGTGTGGAGAAGCTGTGAGGTACTGCACCGGAAAGCCAGACACCTGAGTGAGTCCTGGCTCAGTGGTGTGCCCACCATGTCACCTGAAGCAAGTCACTTCCCTTGTCTGAGGCTCTGTGTGTTCATCTGCGGAAGGGGGATGACCATGGCCTTCTCAGATGGTTATGTTAATCAAGTGATATAATAGAGAACATCTGCTTGTAAACTCTAAAATACTATCTGTAAGTAAAGAACTTTTGTTTTTTTTAATTAAGAACAGAACGTTCCAATAAAGGTGCATTCTGAAGGAGAGATTCCTGCAGGCGTTTCAGCCAATTTAGCCTAGGGCCAATGGAGGGAGGAGTCCCTTCCCACTTTGCTTTCCCACCCTAGGCCAGGAGGCCTCCTTACAGTTCTGTTTTGTTTTGTTTTGTTTTAATTTTGTATTCCCCCACAATCAACCCGAATTTAACATTTTTTCCAGAGCAAGCAATTTTTGAGCCTAATTGTATGGTCCCTGTAACCAATAAGCTACAGAGCCTTCATTCATTCATTCCATAAGTGTTATTACTTACTATATGCCAGACACTCTCCTAGGCACTTGGAATACATCAGGAAACAAACTCCAAATCTCCGCTCTCGTGGAGCTTACATATCCAGATTTGACCCTGTCACTTACTTGTTTGGAATTATTCAGTGGCTCTCCAGTTCCTGTAGAATAAAGCTAGACTCTTGCATGTGGCATATAAGAGTCTTCCTGATCTGGTCCCTGCCTACCTCTGCCTTCCTTGCCTCCCAGTTCTGTGACCAGATGTCTACTTTTTAGCTCAAGCTTTACCTCCTCCATCCCCTGCATCCCTATGTTCCTGCCTTGGTGGACGTTGTATACAACGTTGCTTTAATTATAGACTTTCCTAATTGTTAGCTTGCTTTTTTCTCTCTGCACCATATTTTGAGTTACCTGAGACAAGCATTATTCATTTTTGTATCTCAGCTATTTACTTCCTCTGGTTACCACATCTACCCTGTCTCCCCTGACACTTCCTGCTTCTATCTGGCACACACCAGCCATTTCTTTCTCCTTCCCTCACATTCCTTTTCACTTCATTTCATGCTGTTTACCTGGCAGTGTGGTAGTTTTGGGAAATAGGAATATAAGGAAGATATGGTTGCTGTGTTGGGGGGCTCACAGTCTAGTGGGGAGACTGCTGGGGACAGACATTCTTGCAGGCAGTCTGTAGGGCATGCAGACCTTTTGGAGTGGCCTAGGGGAATGCCTTTCCTCCTTTCCTGCCCTCAACAGAAGCAGCCCTGCCTGTTTCTTTTATGCTCGGGGATTCTGCAGAAGCTTTTGTTTGGGTGGAAGGCGACGGGATTCCACTGGAAAAAAACAATTGTTTGGATACCGTTCTAAAGTAAGACATACTCTGTTAAGCGCTATAAAAACAGTCAAAACAAAAGAGACAGACACCCTGTCTTCTTGTTTGGCAAAGGTCGGTTGCTTTGCTAAACCCCAGCCATTCTGTTTGCACTTTGAAGGGAGTTTGAAGGTAGGTGTGCGGACGCCCGTCCGCCTGGTTCCCATCCTTCCCTACTTGCCCCCACCTCCCTTGCTGAGTGGATACTCCCCTTTTCGTGCGTATATAATTCGGAAGTCTTCCAGCTTTGGGGGAGGTAACCTTGTAGCTACCTCAAAGCATTAAGTCACCCGGAGCAGAGCTGTGCTGAGTCCCCTGTTCCCAGGACAGGGTTAGTGGCTGTCATTTCTGTGCCAGGAGAGCGTGCCCTACCAAGCTCGGTGGGCTATGCTGCCATTGCCCGGGTTCCATTTGTCTTCTCCCTCCTCGACCCCCACCAAAGGAGACTCTGAGCCCTTGAGGGCACGTGTCCTCAGTGCCTTGCAGTGAGCCCTGCAGAGAACGGATGCTTATTTAGATTTGAGGAAGGAAGGGAAGAAGTATAAGGAAGTTGTCATTTGACCCAAAAGGATTTTAGGGCAGTACTTCGGGAATAGTTGAATGAGGCCTTGGGGAAACTAACATTTCCCGAGCACAAGCTAGAGGCTCTGTCCAAGGTATTTTCACTCACGAGCTTCTGTATCAAACCCCGCCCCCATATCGTGCCAGGAAGGCAGGTCACTGGAAGCGATGGTGTCTTCAAGGCGGTTGCCTTCCTAACGTGCTAAGAGTCTGGATTCCTGTTTGAATCTACAGCCTCGTGCTGAGAAGGACAAAGCTCTTCAACCTTCGAAAACCACAATTTCATGCCACAACAGAACAAAAAAGGGTCATTTTCTACTTGTGATTGATTGATACTGATATTTTAGTTATTTACGTGCCGGATTATTCTGTTTTGGCCACCTTCTGGGTGAGTTTCGATTCTTTACCCGGGAAAATGTCGGTTTTATTTCCCTCCACTGCTCAGGCAAAGTCAAATTTTCCACCAACTTTCTACGTGAGAGTTATGCAAAAATGCACACCCATCATCAGGAAAATGTCTTCATTAACACATAAACAATGGTCCATTACCCACCAATGTGTTAATGTATGTTAAACCCATCTATTGGCATGCAAATTCTCGTTTGCTCATCCCAGGTTTTACCTGCCCCACTCACCTCTAAGACCTCTGAGGAAACCTTTGAAAAAATGTTTCTCGTTTTTTTGGCCAGTAGTTTCCCTAATGGACAGAATTCCAACAAGCAATGGATCCACAGGACGAGTAAAGAGCTGAGGCTTCTGCCAAACTGAGAAATGCTTCTTTAATACGGGAAAAATCATTCAGCCTTGGGTCCGTAACATATTTTACAATTGAGTTTTGTTAACTAGGTTTATCCTCTGAGCATCCAGAGAGGTACTAGGAAAATTACAAAAGATACTTTTTAGACATCTGAATAATCATATCTGCCTTAATAGTTAATGCACATGCCGGTGAGGACCAAGAGGTAGTAATATATCTCCATTATGGTCATTCATTCTCATTTCACATATTATCAAATTGGGCAAGGGGCCAGCTCAGACAAGATGTGCATTTGAACATCTGGCTGTTTGTCTAACGGGCCACTGAATCTACCCACCACTGTAGCTGTGGGGTAAGAGAAACTCTATTTAAGACATGCTGTCACTTAACCAGAAATTGACTTGTCTGGACAAGACAGTTTGTTTGCTTTTATTGTCCTCAAATTAAACTACTCTCTGTCTGACTCTTCAAGTTATCTTCAGTGTGTGATTAAACACCGGGAGAATTGTCAATATCGCTCAACTTCTAAGTCATTAAACATCCTAATCCTTCACATTCCTTGCGGCTGAGGCCATTTTCTTTCCGTTTTCTCTCTAGCAGTAGCCGGGTTGTGTCAGCCGCCAGGAGGGTTAGAGCCTTTACTTTGGTGTTTGCAGTCTGGTGACATCCTCTGTGAGGGAGCTGGGGAGCTTGACTAGAGGTTTACAGCTCACTAATGACTCCATGAAAAACAAGCAGAGGTCAATACATTCCAAAGCAGGTGCAAACCCACGTGTGTAGCTGCTTCAGAACAAATCCAGTTTACCCCAGCGTGCTTGCGCCTGCTTCCCTCAAATACACAGGCGGTGGAAAAACTTCTCTCATCATTAGTTGAGATCCCAGTTGTTGAAATTGGAGAAATTAATGTATTCTCTTGAGCCCAAACACCTGTTCATCCTGTATCCCCTACCACGAATAATCAGTTCTTCTCATGATTATGATAGGCCTGTTGAGAAAATTGCCCATCTTATTATAATTTTTATGCATACGCAAAATGAATATTTAAACTGTGATTTGTCAAGAGCTATGTCCAGTTCTTAGGTTTGCACAATGGTATGTGAGTAGGGCATACACTAAAAGGAGTTTTAATATAAAAATAAAATGCTTGGGATTTCTCAGTCTCATCCTCATAAAATACCAAGAGCCACATCCACTCTCTCCCCCTCTTTTTATAACACCCTTGGTCACAAATATATGCTCAAAAGGAAGATAATTATCATAAGGCATCTATATGATTACAGATTACTCGATTGTAAACCCTTCTTCTTTGGCAAAATGACTTGATTGATTTTGGAATTTGAACCTCTTTGTGATACACCGCTTAGAAGTGACCATTTCAGCGAAGGCAAAGGGGACTTAGGAACACTCAGAAAAGAGCGCTGCATAAATAAGGGGAATCACACTGAATTGCCAAAGATTATTTTAATGGCTCGAACCCCTTCCTGTTACAGTAATTACAGAAACATCTTTAAGCTCTTCTCTGAAGAACTTCTGAATTGAAACAGAAAATGTTTAAATGAATTTAAATTATTTAAAAATTTGTATTTGAATTTTCAGGAGGAATGATTTTTGTGTTCCCTCCCTGTTCATAAGCAGTCTTTAACGCCTTTTCCTTCTATAATATGCATATTATTTATACAATTATGTGTAGCATTGTGTCTCATAGAAATATACCTCTTTAGGATGACTGTCGTTTTAGGGGAAATATGCATAAATCGGTTTTCTGAAGAGCTGCATTCCAGAGTAACAATGTTTCTTCCTTTTGGAACTGCAAAAGAAAAATAGGTCTGCTTATAAGTTTAGCTGAGTGGTGACAAATATCATACTATTTTATACATCAGAGGACAGTGATACACCGGCTTCATGTTTCTGAAAGTCCTTCTGACAGACTGTGCATAACCTCTCATTAAATCAGCGTGCAGAGGACTAACCAGCAGATGCTGCTGACGTGAACCCAGATGTAATCTCTTTAACCTTGTCCTGTAAGGCTCTCACAAGTCGTGACCGGGGAATTCAAAGTAAATTAGGTTTTACATGAAAGTCTATAATCTAAATTCAATTTGATTAAAACGGTGCCTGATTTGTGTTGGTAATGAAATATTCCATTGCAGCTATTAGCAATTTTTTTTGAACTCGTACATGGAAGTCTATTTTTCATATCCCTCTTATTTTTATTTCAAGATGGTCAGTTTTCCATCATTGCCCTGCTTGCGCATTCTTAAAACGAAGAGGCTTTTTAGAGAGAAGAAAGAAGATGTAAGCAAAATAACTATTTGTTTATTGAAAGAATCCACTGAGATGGCAAACATCATCTGTTTTCAGGAATTAATGGGAGAAGGGTCACTTTATAAGTCCAAATGTAATTGTTCTCTATGTTGGAAATATTTTCTCTGTATTTAATATCAGTCTTAGAACTACTTTATTACACGTAAGCCTCATCCTGCAACTATTTTGTTAAATTAAATTAATCATTCTCATCAACACAGTTTCTCATGGAAATTCAATCAGCGATAATAAGAAGTCATCAGTCATTACCAGAAGTCCTCCGTTATGTTTTTACATTTCTTGTTCCCTTTTTGGTTTTAAGTACGTAATTCCACTTTCTGAGGATAACCTACAGAGAGTTCAAAACATTTGGCTTCAGCTATTTTTTGAGCCAGGAGCCGAGTTGCAGGAAATTTTACCATTCATTTCTTAAAGCTCTAGCTTTTCCTCTCTCACATCTTTAACATCTCCACCTTCTTGCCATAACCCTCAGGGGTTCAAATGATCTGATGCACAGGAGACCCCAATTCTCTCCCCTCACAGCTACCACCTGGAGGTGTGCTGCTTGACCTCAATGTGGTCCTGAGAAGCAGAGTGCAGGTGTGGGCTGGGATGGTTGGCATTAGGGAACGCTAGGAACACTCTTAGGAGGGAGAAAGCAGAGAGGAGGCTGGTGGCCTTTACAGTTTGGGGACCGCAGCGCACTTCTGGGTGAGTGCTTCCTGCTAAGGATTGCTTCGGATGTTTATTTGTAAAAAAGTCAGTTCTATTACTAACACAGAGAACATAAGTTTGCTCTTTGCAGACCTAACCTAAAGAGTATTCCTCATGCAGTGCTTGAAGCATCCTGGAGATTTGGAATGCATCCTTGATTGGGAGTCCTGAGACTGGAATGCTAAAACAGCCACTCACCTTTTAATAGCTAGCTGTGTGGCCTTGGGCCAGTCACTTTCTTTAGGTGGACGTTTATGGCACTCCACAGATATGTTGTTGGGTCATCCTTCTTAAAACTGACTAATGGAAAAAATTTAAAAATTATTAAGGTGTAATTTACATTCAGTAAAGTGCCCAAGTCTTAAGTGCAGAGAAGGATCGATTTTCAATATGTTTACACCCATGCGGCCACCAACCAGATGGGGATGGGGGACATCCCCAGAACCACAGCGGACCCGCAGGTGCTCCCCCAGCCACTCTTTGGACTGCTAGCACTAGTTGAAATTCAAGCTGGGCATTGACATACAAAAGTCTTGATCTCATTTAGCTGAATCCAACTTTTTGGACACCATCCACTCAATGTGTTTAATTAGAAATATATATATATATTTATATATGGAATTTACTCTGATTTTTCTGCAGTCTCTCTTCTTAATCAAGTGGAGTTCCTAAGTAGCCTATTGCTCTCTGAGTCTTAGACTGACTCTGAAGTCAAAGTCCAGCGGGCCCACCTGTGAGCCAAGTGATAGCCTGAACACACGATTCCCCAGGGCTCAGCGCAACCTTCTAGGTTTCAATCTGGAATCTGGGAAAAGAGTAAAAGGAACCGTTTTCACACGTGATGCTGGGTGCAGTGTTGTACTGGTTAACAAAGGGATAACCACATGTAATGTGGATGTAGTGCTTTAGGGTTTTCTAAAGCATTTCCTTCTACATTAGCTTCTTGGGTCTTCATAGCTGCTCTGAAAGGCCTGTGCTATTCCCCTCTTTTACAGAAGAGGGTGCGAAAGCTCAGAGAGTGAAAGGACTTGCTCAAAACCACACAGCCAAGAAGTGAAGGTATTTGAATTTTACTTTAGATCCATCTGGCCTCCCAGCCACTTCACAGAGCAGGAAGACCTCCAGAATCTTGGCCCCGTGTTCCAAAATGCTATCCTTCCTCCCTTTATATTTTGTTTTCCGTAAGAGCGTGGCCTCTAGGAATTGCTATTTCTCTGCCTCCCCCTTTCTACCTCACAAGGCATAGTAGTTTTATCATCTATTGAACCAGTGAGAAACAGCAGTGGCAGCATGTGGGCAAATTCTTCCATAGGGACATTATCCCAGAGCTGCTGTAGAAGGAAGGAGTCAGTATGAAGTGGAAGCAGTGCCAAGTGAGGCAATAGAGTCGGGCTCAGAGGAGTAGCTGGGGACGTGTGAGCTGGTCCCCAAATATTGCAGTGTCTGGCAAAGGAAGCTGCCCTTCTGTGAGTGGGCGGGGCCAGGAGGGGAAATTATCTGGAGCTGCACTGTCCAATAAGGTAGCCACTTGTCACATGTGGCTATTTCAATTTAAATTTGGAGTACTTCAACTTGAAAATTCAGTTGCTCAGTTGCACTAACCCCAGATCAAGTACTAACCCCAGATCAAGTGCTCAATAGCCTATGGCTGCCATATTGATCAGTGCAGATACAGAACATTTCCGTCATTGCAGAAAGTTTTATTGGACACCATTGTTCTAGACCAGTGACAGTCTCCATCCTATGTGCTGAGAGTCTCACTCAGCAGACTTACGTGCACCCCAGACTCTCTGCAGACCTCTGAAGATACTCCCCCTTTACTCTCGCTCCCTCCCTTATGTTCACCACCTTGCAACCAGGGAGAAAGCGTCTCCTGGAAGAACCATTGTTTCTTTTCCCTTTGCCAAATTTGGCTCTTTTCCTTGAAGGTGGGGGCAGATCTTGTCTTTCAGAAGAAATCTGTTCTCTTTGTTGCTAATTAAATAGAAGGGATTCAAGTCTTTGGGGCTCTTGAAAGTGGGAAGACAATATAAGGATTCCCACCTGAATTATAATTCTCTTAGCCTACCTTTCCCCACTGTTGTCAAACAATATAATTTCTTAGCAAGTTATATAGTTAGCCAATATGAAACTAGCTCCCCTTTTCCCAATCAGGTCTTGAATATTTGCAGCTTTAGGGGCAAAAGTCATGGGGACCTTTTGAATTTTGGTCATGGTGTCATGAAAATCTTTTGAATTTTGAGGGAGAAGGTCATAAGCACCTTTCGAATCACCTTAGATTTTAGGATGCAGTTTGTATTTGTTTGCAATGCCAATAGGGATTTTCGTATTTAGAATGCTTTATTAGTATCAGGAATTAAACCCTTTTATTAACTGCTGGACATCTTAAAACAATCACCAGTCATTGTTAAAGTAAAGAACAGCTCATTATTTTTCATATCTTAAAGATTGAACCCTTCACCATGATTAATAAAGGATAGTTGTTATCTGCTTTGGTCACAAAAATTCATGTACAAAAGAAACACTTCGGCAAATTAAAAGTAAAATGGTAGCATGAACACTTGTATCTGCGCTGCTAATTAGAAGATTTAACTTATTAGGCCTTGAGGGGGAGGAAAAAAGAAACAAACAAGTATAATTTGCCAGATTAATTTTATGGTCTGTTCTATTTAATCAAACTATACCTTTTAGTGAAAATGACAAATCTCAGTTGTCAGAATGTGGTAGATAAGGAAGATAAAGGTCATATATTTTAATGTCACAGAAGGTCCTATTAAAGGAACCTTAATTACATTAGGTACCCATGAAACATTAATTAAATACTGTCTGAAATAATTAGGTCCAAGTTACTGATGGTTTAATTAAACTCAGTTTCTTATTTTATAAGAAAACTAAAGGTCCAATATCTCTGTCGGCAGCATAATTGATAGTATGTCAAAATGGCAAAATAGTAACCTTGACCAGCCATGGGAAGAGGGTGATGTGGCTCCCAGGGCCTTGTGTGCATTGGCTTTTCTCCACAGTGGCCCTGCGAACACCTCGTGATGTGTGTTCCTTTGCGACCTCTCAGCTTCTGGGCAAAAAACCATGGGTGTCCTAGACTAGGGGAGGTGGATAAAATACAGAGAGAGTCCATCACCTAGAGCTTGAAAAGTTTAAGCCACATACACAGAAAACTGAGATGCCTTATATGTGCACTGTTTCCTTTTTAGAAGGAAGAAATTTAGAAATACATTGTGCCTTTTGTCGCCTCTGTACATTGTACCTCCAAAATGCTGGACACCCTTTCTGACCACTCACAATCTGCACAGAGGGTATCATGGCATTGCAAAAGACTGCCCTAAACTCCATTCTTGTATTTATTTAGTATCTTTATACCCTAACATTCATTTTCTTCTTTAGTTGTAAGTCTACAATTAAGACCATGGGCTTTGGAATCAGACTGCAGGGTTTGAATCTCAGCTCTGCCACAGCTGTGTGAACTTGAACTAGTTACTTCTTTGAATTTGTCTCCTCATCTGTAAAATATTATATGTGATAATAGCTACTTAAGAGGGTTGTTATGAGGATAATACTTGAATGTATATAAAGCATTCAGCGTAAGCAAAAACTGTGTGGTGAGCCCTAAACATGACACAGGACCTTCTGAGGTCTACAAGATCGTGGGGATTTGAGGCCCAAGTTGTATTAGTTACATGTAGGTGAATCCAAGTGGAATGCTCATTTAAAAGAACTTTAGAATGTTCCAGAAGGGAACATGATAATAAGAAAGCAGAAATGTAGCTGGAGATTTTATGGGCTGATGATTTGAAATGAGCTTCAGGTCTGATTTTTTGTTTGTTTGGTTTTGCTTTTGCTTTTTGAGTCTCAAGCTGACCAAACCATCTCCCCCTTTGGCGTTTGGTGATTTGGGTAAGGGAGGAGAACAGCTGTCATCCAACTCGCCGCATTCTAGGACAGCCAGCTCTTCTTTCACTTTGAATGAGACAAAAATCATCAGGATGATAGTCTTATTTCTAAAGTCCACTAACATACATTATTCTTTACTCTCAATAGCTCTGTGATGTGGGTACTTCTAGTAACCCCATTCTACAAACAAAACACCCTGGGTCATAGAGAGGTTAAGACACGTGGGGAAGCTCACCCTTAGCTCCGGGGATTTTGACTGTATTTGCTTTGCTTTCTGTCCATGACACCATGCTCCTGGAGCTCAGCCTTGTGTGTGTGTGTGTGTGTGGGAGGGGACACCCAGGCCTGTGGGCTCAATCTCACCAGTCTCTGTGAGCTAAGAATAGATTTTACATTTTTTGAAGACTTGTAAAGGAGAAGGAGGAGGAGGAAGAGGAAGAGGGAGGAGGAGGAGGAAGCTGGGACAAAAACTGAATGTGGCTGAAAAGCCTATTTGGTATCAGGCCCTTAACAGAACAAGCTTGCTGACCCCGGTTTAGTGCAGTGCTTCTTAAACTTTAATGTGCATATGAATCCCCTGGGGATCTTTTTCAAATGCAGATTTTGATTCCCCGGGTCTGGGGCCAGGCCTCAGAGACTGCGTCTAACAAGCTCCCAGGTGATATCCACGCTGCGGGTCCTCAGACCACACTTTGCATAGTAAGGGCTGTGCTTCACACCGACTCCACACCCCTCCACGTGATCGCTACTTGTAGACGCCTGCACTGAGGACTACTTGCCATTTGTCTGTATCCTAAGGAATTTAACTTCTTTTCAGTATTCAGAGCAGGTGAACTTTCAGCAATTCACTTTGAAAACATCCTAGATCTTTTCCATCCCCAATGGTGATGCCTCTACCAGTCTATTACCTTTCTGCCAGGAGTGGGGCGCAGCGGTGGGGGGACAGAGAAGCACAGGACTTAGTTGCTGGCCTCCAGGAGTGTCTTGCTGAGGCCCACCCACGCTGCTCCATCTGGGCTCAGGTGTTGCCTTCCCTCCTGTCTCAGTACCTGGGAATCCCACCTCTCTCTTAAGTGTCTCCCACAGAGACCCTATTTTCCCTTCACCTTGGGGTCGCATATCTGCTATAGCCTCTGGGTCCTTCCTCTGGGCTTTCCAACCTTCTGCTTTGGCCTCTTCTTTTCTCCTTCTTTCCTGGCCCTTGACTGTCTTCCCTAGCAGGGGCTTTCTTCATTGTCTTTGCTCAGCCCCTGGGATGGAGGGCTAGTCCATTTGCATGCAACTCTTACTGCATAGCTCAGTGCCAAGCCTCAGGAGTCTGCTTTTAGAGGGGGTCTTCCCCTTCCAGAATAGAGTCAGCTCCCTCCTTTTTCAATCTAATCTATTGGATTTAGATGCTATGCACACGGACTATGACTTATTCCATTTCTGTTTCACCTAATGTCTTGTTAATAATGAGTACATATTAATGATGTATATGAAATATCCTCATTTTAGTACACGGGTTGGTACTCAGCAGTCTTTCATAGTTCAAAGAAAGTAGCGTGCTTGGCTGGACTAGAGTGCTACAGTCCTTGCTCTGTAGAGAATGAACTTCTCTGATTATTGTCCTACCATTCATCCTCCTACTTTGGTTTAGGGTGTGTGGGTTGACTGGAAATTGCAACCTTCTTTTACTCCAGAAGTCCTGCTAGTTTAAGCTGAATGGCTGGCATGAGTCCAAAAGAGTTAAGTTTCACTTTTTGCTGCAGTTTTATTCCTCTGGCTCTCTAAGCCTACCTACTCCAAACATGTCTCTATTGATTCTGTTCTCTGTCCCCTTCAACAAGCCTTCCCACTGACCACGCTCCCCATTTCCAGACTGATTGAAAGAGAACCATGGACTGTGAATACTGGAAGGAACTCATCTGATATGACTGCCTCAAAATAAGGGCAGAAACTGAAGCCCAGGAAAGACAAACTATTTGCCTGAAGTCACACAGCGCGTAGTTGGTGGCAGAGCAAGACTAAAATCCTCACCTGTTTTTCTTTTCATCAGCAGATGAAATATGAGAATTTCAGTCTTGCTAAATCTGTTGCCTCGTATAAAGTTCTTCAAGTTGAAAAATCATTGACTTACTAGAAAAATAATGTGAATGTCTGCATCCTTTTAAATTCACTATACATATGACTACAGTTTAGTAATAAAACAGCAGTTGTAATCTTTATTGTCCCACTTTTCAAGACACATCTTTCTTGGCCAACATTAACTTTTGTGGCTTCCTACTAATTCCCCAGCTTTTTTTTCACAGATATATTTAAAAAAAATAGCATTCTTTTTGGAAAAAAGAAAGTCTCTAGCATATTTGCCTTTTAGAATATTGCTAGTAGTGTACTTAAATGCAAAATCCACAACCTCCTGCCATGAAACCTCCAAACCTAATAAAACCTCACGAGGATGGTAAACCTAAAACTAGGCTGCCATCCATGCATTCGCCTGCTCATTGGTTTACCTCTGGTCAACTTAATCCCCCCTCTGCCATCTTCCTCCCTCAGCCCCTTTATCTCTCAGTGAGGCCACATAGAAAGAAGAGAAGCCTGAAGGATCTGAGCTGTGCAGAGATCTCTCTGCCAGCTTGGTCAGTAAGTATATAGGATCTGTGAGATAAAGGACACTTTAGAAAATGCTTCATTTTTTAATTAATTAATTAATTGGCTGCATTGGGTCTTTGTTGCTGAGCGTGGGCTTTTTCCAGTTGCAGCGAGTGGAGGCTGCTCTTCCTTGCAGTGTGCAAGCTTCTCACTGTGTGGTGGCTTCTCTTGTTGCGAAGCATGGGCACTAGTCGCGTGAGCTTCGGTAGTTGTGGCACGTGGGCTAGGTAGTTGTGGCTTGTGGGCTCTAGAGCACAGGCTCAGTAGTTGTGCGCACAGGCTTAGTTGCTCTGCAGCATGTGGGATCTTCCCAGCCCAGGCCTCAAACCGGTGTCCCCTGCATTGGCAGGCGGATTCTTAACCACTGCGCCACCAGGGAAGTCCCAGAAAATGCTTCATTTTAAGTAGTGAATTTTTTCTTCTTCCAAAGCCATTAGATGTGATTCCAATGAATAGCTGTATTAGCCATTTCTTTCATACAATTTTATTTTGCTTTCTGCCATCGAGAAAAAAAAAAGTTGGGCATCTGGGGAGAAAGTATTTTGTTTTTCTTGCCTTGTTCAAAAACGAACATTCAAATTTAGATCTTATATTTAACTTTTGGGGTTTTACTTACAGGTCAATATGGATATTGTCCTAAATTACCGTCAGAGGTTGGTCAATGGCCACACAGTTATGGATTGATTTGTGAAAGCAAAAATAATTTTTTTAAGGAATAAAATAATTTGGTGCTACAGTGTGGCAGATGTGGTCTTCTATTGGCATGTTTGCCTTTTTGCAAGCTCTATTAAATCCTAAAGAGAATCAATATTTGATCATTTATTTTAGAAATCACCTTTTAAAAACAGGAAGTAGTTTCAGATGTCTAATGCATCTCACATGTCAGTCAGAGAGCCCTTAACCTTTACACGGCAACCAAAATGCTACGTGTTGCTACCTTGGATGGCTGCTCCTCTGACATCGGATGTGACTGCAGAGTCCTTTGCTGGTCTTTATACTGTGTCCGCAGTGAGGCATGTGCACGCCGAGACCCTGCCAAAGGTTTTGGATTTGGGACAAAGGGACCACAGCAGACGAATGAATGAACTCCAGGAGTCTGAAGGCTCCGTGGCCAAGTTAACACACTATGGAATATCTCGTTCCTTACCCCTTCCCAGCAAGAATCCTCTTAGATTTCAGGACGTCGCTTCATTCACAAAGAAGCAGTTTGTAAGAGGAGGTTTTCTCTCTCTTAGACCCTCCCTCACTTTCCTTCGTCCACTCAGCTCACCCTACTGGGGCCCTTGTTTCCTTTCTCTTTCTCGCTCTTTCTCTCAAGTTACTTATCGAGGTGTTTGTTTGCCCAGAGTAACTCAGTCTATTGTGGCTCCACCTTTATGCTGCGTGTTTGGATTCAAGGAAGAGTCGGTGTCATCTTTTCTAAGCCAGCCACCCGGGAAGCAGGCAGGTCAGACAAGCTGAATTAACCGTGACACTTCCCAAAGCAGCAGAAAGCTTTTTCCAGGAATTATCCTTTGGGGGTTTTAATGCTAAGATATGCAATCTCGTGTGACTTATCTTGATATGGAACACAGAGCGGTTAGGCAAACTCAATACATTTTTTTCGTTTGAAGAAATAGAAATCTTAAATAAAAGTTATCTGGAATCAGTGGCCTGGCTCCTGCTGGGACCCTTGTTTGCCTGAGGACAGAGGGAAAAAAGGCTCTTTCGGAGCTGAGGCGCCCTCTGCAAATGCAGGGAATTATCTGAGGCAGCTCCTCGAGAACCCGCTGCAGGAGCAGCAACCGGCACTCCTGGCGATTCCAAATCACCATCTTCATTTTTCATTCTAGCCTGGCAAAAGGAAAAACAAACCGAAGCGGGCCAAACCCCTTGTACATATGCCCTGATCACAGAGCTTGAATTCTTAGCACAGCCGGAAGGTAGCTGGATGGGCTGTCACTGCTCGTTTCTGGCAAGCACCCCCTCTGGGAGGGAGGGCTTCTGCAAAGCCAGCCAGGGATCCCCGGGGACACACAGCCAGCCCGGCAGCCCCAGGAGGCAGCTGGACTTACTTTTCTCCTAAGAGCACTTACCTGCTGTCCTACCCACTTTGCCATAAAGATCTTTCCTAAAAGAGAGTGGCCAATGAATTATGGAGCAGGAATGTAATAACCAAGGTAGAAATGTGTCCTGTTATCAGTCACACACATTCAAGCCCAGCCCCGAGCAGCACAGTAGACGGCGACCATAAGCTCTGGGATCTTCTCATTCAACCAAAATTGCTTCATACAAAAGTTGACAATGCTCGCCTGAAAGCCATTATTGATATTCAACATTTTTTAAAACAGCTGAACAGACTAGACAATAAGGCATGACAGAAAACTTGGACAGGAGGCTGGCTTGGAGTCTGGCTTAAGAAAGAAATATGCTATTAAAAGTAGGCAACAAACACACATTTCCGAATGTTTAATTTATTTGAAAATAAGAATCAACTTTACCATTCATTTATTTTCCTCCTCTAAAGCAACAAAGACAAGCAGAACGCAATTTCGGTTGCTCCTTAGGGTATCTCTGCCGTCTTCCTTTTTCACATTGAAATTCTCCTGCGTTTGGACTCAATGATCCTCACTTACTATTGGATGAGGCGAGAGGGGGCTAAGAGACGCCTTGAATGGCCTTTCAGAAAGGAAGTGGAGCACCTAAAGGTGTCCTGGAGCCATCATAAAATCATTCATTCTATCTTCAATTCATTCATTCAGCAAATCTTTGTCACGCAGCCATGATGTGCCACGGGTATACAACAGTGAACAAGATAACAGCATCCCTGCCAAGGTCACCATTCTTCCCCGTTTGCCCGATGCTGTCCTGGTTGTCGTGCTGGAAATCCATGGATTCCTGACAAAGGTGGGTGCGTGAATTCTGGTGGCCTGAGTCCTGCTACCAGACGAGCTCCTTACCAGCTGTCTGTTCTCAATCAGGACACTCTACTGAGCCTTAGTTTTCTCTTTTATAAACGGGAAAAATAATATCTATCTCCAAGAGTTATTTTAAGGTTAAGTGAAGTTTGGTTACTGATTCTGTAGAAACTGCCTGCATTGACAGCTTTTCACCAGCAACGGGACACAGGGATGTAGCTATAGATGTGCTATTGGACCTGGAAATATCAAAGGATGCTCTACTCTCTGCTGAACTGGAGTGGAACCTGCCAGAAATCTGGCTGTAATATCTAGTTACCGGTGTTTAGATGAGGTAGGATCTGAGGTCCACAGTGCTTTGTTGGGGAAAGGGACTGACCCCCAGGGAGAGGACCAGCTGGTAGCTTAACGACATTTTCTGCAGGCAGGTGCAAAGAAAAAAGCAAGTACCTTATTCTCCATGTGGGAATTTGGGCTGAAGATGAAAGCATTTAAGTGACAGGGGGACACGTGTAATCCTACATTAGCCCTCACTCCTGCTGGGGGGTTGTTTTCACATTTCTTCTCATAAAGACTCCTTTTTATCTTTGCCAAGCTCTCTCTCCCTTATCTGTACTTTATAATCTTATTTAACATTCCATGAGCATCTATTAGGCACACAGCATGTCCAGGGACTGGGATGCTGAGAGGAAGCCGACCTTGTTCCTGACCTCAAAGAACTGGCAGTCTAGTCAGTAACACACACACACACACACACACACACACACACACACAGTTTTTAAAAAGTTTTTGATTCCTTCCTTTTCTCAACGGCCTTATTTTTTTGGAAAGTAGCTCAAAGGACTTCATTTCTCCCAGTCTTCAAATGTCTCCCCCTCCTCACCTCAGTTAACTTTACCTTCCATACTATGCCTCCCATCTTGTCAGGAACAACTCACCTCACAGGCACTGCTGGTGATGGTTCTCCAGGCATCGTGTTGCAAACTAATGTGGCTTTTATGATTGAACTTCATTCGTTCATACTAATACTATAGGCTGTCTCATTATAAGTTGGTAACAATGCCATTTTTTAAAATTGGGGTATAGTTGCTTTACAATGTTGTGTTAGTTTCTGCTGTACAGCAAAGTGAATCAGCTATATGTATACATATATCCCCTCCCCCTTGGACCTCCCTCCCACCACTGCCCCATCTCATCCATCTAGGTTACCACAGAGCACTGAGCTGAGCTCCCTATGCTATATAGCAGGTTCCCACTAGCTATCTGCTTTACACGTGGCAGTGCACATACGTCAGTCCCAATCTCCCAATTCATCCCACTTCCCCACCACCCCATGTCCACATGTCTGCATCTCTATCCCTGCCCTGCAAATAGGTTCATCTGTACCATTTTTCTAGATTCCACATACATGCATTAATATACGATATTTTTCTCTTTCTGACTTACGTCACTCTGTATGACAGACCCTAGGTCCATCCATGTCTCTACAAATGACCCAATTTTGTTCCTTTTTATGGCTGAGTAATATTCCATTGTATATATGTACCACATTTTTAAAGTTTATCAGTGGAGGAGACCCTCGATCCCCATTCCTGATGTACAAGGGGGGGCAAATTTGCTACCCACTTGGAATTATTTGCAACAGGTAATCTTCTACCCTCTCATCAGCAAGCTGCTCGGTCCCATATGGTGATGAGAGATGTATGATGTCAGGAACCTTGGGCAGCTTGTGAGCCTTTGTCCACCCTTGCTGTTTTTCTACCTCATTGCTCACCACAATCTCCACGTCAATTATACTTCTTTTATAACTTTTGGTTATACCCATTTCCATAGTGTTTCATCATTGTAGAATGGTGATAATTTGAATTTCCTTGTTTTTTCTTTTTCCAAGTATTCCATAAACTGGCAGCAGTTAAGGGCAAGAGCAGGTGTATAAGTGAAAATTACCTCCTTGATCACTTCTATCATATGTAGCATCACTACTATCTTAACTATGATGTCCTAGGTACTTTATACACATTATTCCTAATTTTTACACCATCCATATAAATTAGGTATTATTGTCTGCATCTTTTTTTAAATGAGATTTTATTTATTTATTTATTTATTTATTTATTTATTTGGTTGCATCGGGCCTTAGTTGTGGCTGGAGGGCTCCTTAGTTGCAGCTTGCCTGCTCTTTAGTTGTGGCACATGGGCTCCTTAGTTGTGGCACATGGCTCCTTAGTTGTGGCATGCGAAGTCTTAGTTGCAGCATGCATGTGGGATCTAGTTTCCTGACTAGGGATTGAACCCATGCCCTCTGCATTGGGAGCTTGGAGTCTTAACCACTGTGCCATCAGAGTAGTCCCCTATTGTCTGCATTTTATAGATGAAGAAACCAAGGCACAGAGAGGTTATTAACTTCCGTGGGGTCATCCAACTAGTAGAAGATTTACAAGCACAAACACTACTGATATACTGTTAGCAAAGTTCATAGAATAAACTCTCTTGGTGCAATGGAAGCTGGCCCTACCAACTTTATTTTGGCTAACATAGATTATTTAACTCTGTTTTCACTCATCTGAAGTGAGAAAACCTGGCTATTTTCCACTTTTGGATTCAACTTTTCAAATTCCTTGGTAGCAGGTGGTTTGCTCTACTACTAGTTTGGGTGTGCTCTCTTAGGGAAATTTGTGTTTGATCTTTTAAAAGAAATCCCTAAGTTGGCCACCCATTGGGCTCAGATGTATTTCATTTCTCCTGCAGGGGCTGCATACTGCATACGATCTCTGTTTTGTGACTTTATAGCCCCTGCACGCCCTTTCCCACACATGTGCCCCACAGTCTTGCCCCTAAGCCAGGATACTCTCAAATGTCATCTTTCTGTCCTACTTCCAGCCCAGGACAGTGGGTAACTGGGCCTCTTAGAATGTCTCTGCACACAGCCTAGAATTCACAGCTGTAAACCATGGTCAAAGAAAATGCCATCCTTCACTTTTCCCTGCTCTTTGGTAAGTATGAGTCTCAGCTCAGCCCCTTAGTCGGACCCTGCATTTTGGGCCAATGTAGAAGACAGTCTATGTCTCTACAGGGGCTAAAAACATCCTTCCGAGCTGCTATTTTTTGACTTGGGACAACTGCATTCTTTAATGCTGCCTCAGGGAGGGAAATGGAAAGGGAGAGACGTGCACGCATTTCTCTGTTGGTTCAGAAAAGGGCTGCAATGGTAGATTCAGAAAAGTACCTGCAGCTGATAATGTTGGAACATTGGAGATATTTCCTGTTTATTATGCCGGGGAGAGTGGTGGCCCAAAAAGAAGGAGGGAAAAAGCATTTTTTGGCTACATTTACTTCCTTCAAGTGCTTGAGATTAGGCAAGAAATGTAGAGGAGAGGCCTCTTGGTGTCAGGGCAATTGTGAGGGAGCCGGACCACATTGCATCAGCTGCTCCACTGCGCACCACACACAGCCTGAGTGCACAACCTGGGTGGAGAAGGAGGCGGCTGTGTTCATTCACAGGCCCATATTTAACCCTTTCTCAGCTCTTACCATCTCCGTAATTGCTTTCCTTTTTTCTCTTCCACCTGTTCACAGAAGATGTGGTGGCAGGAATTTTTAATACAATTTCAGAATGACCCTGAGATTGTGTGGTGTCTGGGGTCACCTCGTGAAGCTAAGAGGAAAGACTGCCTGTCTTCTGGGGAATTTCCAGGAATTGATTTATCTTAATGAGATGTAGATAGGTGTGTTGCTCACACCTGACCCTGTTGTATATTTTTTCCCCATCCCCTCTGGGATGAACACTGAATAATCAAGGTACTGAATAATTAAGAAGGGGTCTCTCATGTTCCCTTCGGAGTTCAAAAACAAGGACTTTTTTTTCCATTTTGATTGTCCTCGAGATTTGGCCTATTCTATTACTAATCTCTGCTGCGCACATAAAGAGATACGAATTGGGCCAAATTCGCAATTGCTTCATTCAATGAATATTTTTTTGAGTGCCTAATATGTGCTAGGCATGTTCCTAGGGACTGGGGTGCAATAGTGAATAAAATAGTTAACAATCCTAGTCCTTGAAGAGCTTGTACTCTAGTTGGGCAGAGATAGACAATAAACATTAGTTTAAATAAATTAGGAAAATATATGTGGTTCTCCTTCATACCAGCCTGAGGGTACAAAGAGATACTGAATACTAGCATGGAGTCATCTGGGCCTTGCCTCTATCACCTAGGATGGTGAAACTCCTCGGTTCCCCTCCCCACTTGGGTATCTTTTGTTCCTTAGCAGACCACTACTTTTAAGTTTTAAACTTCTTGGCACAGTTTCTTGCTGTGACCATCACAGGTGATGTGGGCTAGTGCCTTGACACTCTGTAAGGTGGTATCACTGCCATCACCAGTGTGACTCTTGCTTACCGGGGAGCCATCATTTTTGCCCGTACACCAGGCTGATCCTTCACATCTTTCTAGATTGTGGCAGGGACCTTATTTTTTTTTGCAGCCAGCCGGAGTCTTGTTTCCTCAGTCAGGTGCAGGGCTTCCCTTCCCTCTCCCCATCTTTTTGTGGCAGCTTCTGATTTTGTCCCCTCTGGCCAGATTGCCACTTGCCCCTGTATCCCAGATTCAGTCCTTACCTGTCTGTGATGTAGTATGCCTGGTGTTTCCAATCATGCTACTTTATAATTATAGGTAGATACCATTAACTCTTTTTTTTCTTTTAAAATGAGTTTTATTGAGATATAATTGACATACAATAAACTGCTTATATTTAAAATGTACAATTTGATATTTTTTCTTATTAGTCATCTGTTTTGTACCTATTAATGTATATATGGCAATCCCAATCTCCCAATTCATCTCTCCCTCCCCTGCTTTCAGGGTGTGGTTCTCTTTGATGGCCAGTATTTTGCCTACCACAGCACCTAAGTCTTCAGTTGTGCCTAGGGGATCAACAAGTCCAGAGACCCTTGATTTTAACATCTTCATAAACTAAACATTAACTCTTGTTGGTTGTTTTAAACATCATTCATTATATTTCCTAAAAATAAAAAATAATGTATGTTCACTAATAGAACTTGGTGAATACAGGCAAACACAAAAAGAGAAACGATCACTGATACTATTAACACCGAGAAGTACCTAGATGGCATCAGGGCCAGCTTCCTGAACATGTAACCTTTGCAGTCCCACAGGGCTCAGTGCTTAGAAGGACCCCCCACTGCGTTTAAAGCTCTGCTGTTGCTGTCTGCACATTCTTAAGAAGTTTTGCAGAAGGGGCCTCACATTTTCATTTTGCACTGGGTCCGGCTGATTATGTTGCTGGTACTGCTTCCTCTTAATGTGGTATATCTCTTTTTGGTCCTTTCTCTATCCACGTATTGGCTTTAAAAATAGTTGAGATTACACCATTTGTATATTTCTGAATCCTGATTTTTTCAGTTAACATTATAATCTGTAAATGTTCCTGTTTCATCAGCTATTATTTGAAGACATTTTCAATTGATGAATGAAACTCTATCACTTATTTACCTGTTTTCCTGTTGTTCAACTTTTAGGTTGTTGGTTGACTCTTGAGATCTTGTTTCATAGGTCAGTGCCTGGAACGTTATAAATGCTAAACAAATATTAGCAATTATTATGTGTCTATGATCTCTCAGGCATTTTTGAAAAGAGGTATCAGTGATCTCTCAGGGATGGGATTCAATCTGTTCTCCAGATTTCCTATGTTTTCTGACATCATCCAGGAACTGGGCCACTGGGCTTCCTGTGCTGGCATCATGAAGCCTTTGTTCCATCAGCCCGGGTGATGATATGCTGCAGAAAGTTGAAGCCTGGAACTTTACACCTCAGATTTTGGTTTTCAGTTGTCATGCCTGACCCCTCCTCTCAATCCCCAACACAACTTTAAACACAGTTCTTGTGGGGCCTTTGGAATTCAGATAAGTTCTGGAACTGGGTACATCCCTAGAAAGAGTTGGAAATCCCTCACCTTGCAAATGAAGAATCTCTAGCCCAGGGGATAAAGGTTCAAGGGCTCTGTCTGTAACCATAGAGACAGAGAGGAGATTTGAGCCTGGTTCTCCATCCATTGATGGCTTTTCTTCATCAGTATTCAACGATGTTCAATCATCAAGGAGAGGGGTGCACTACCTTTCTTGAATTAACCTAGGAGCTTCTTGAAGATGGTAGATTTGTAAGTACACAGCAAATGATGGTGTTTTGAAGGCACATCTATGCCCTTGCTCTTTGTCCCCAGTGGTGAGGAATCCAGGGGTGGGGTAGGGCCAGGAGGACAGCTTTTAAATTCACTCCTCTTGAATCAGCCTGTTGTATCCCTCGCAAAGGACAGCAATCCCACAATACCTGACAGACAGTTGGACAAGGAAAAGGAGTCAGTCATTCACTGAACATTAAGATGTTCCAAATTTTTTCACACCAAAACAGTTTTAAGCTGCTGAGACAGCAAAAAGGTAAAAAAATGATTGTTCTTGGCTTTGAGTATGAGGACTATGGGTTTTTTTTTCCTTTCTGCTTTTTGAAATTTCATGTTATAAAGATGTTTCTCATTTTTATAGAGGAAGAGATGTTTTAAGGGGGAAAAAGGTCAAGTGTGTTTGAGTGCTTGGTTTTCTTTTCCCAGTAGGAATGGTAATGATGGCTGGGCAAATTGCTTCCTTGACCTGTAGTCCTAGTCAGTCTCTCTGGCCTCCACAGCTTACAGACACAGAGAAGAAGGACTATTAAATTAAAGCAGTTGGCATGTGGAATTTTGTACCTCCTCCAAAACATTCTTATGCCCCCAGAAACCATTTTGTTGCAGTGGTTCAGAAAGATGCTGGAAAAAGTGCATTTTATTTCCCCCAAATATTTGAGTCTATGCAGCTGCAGCTTTCCCTTCTGTGCCCATAGCTGCATGAGTGGCTGGGCACGGCGGTGGAACTTGGAACACCACTAAGTGATTCTACTAGAAGTTGAGATTTAAGAGAGGTGAGTTTCCAGGCCTGGCTCAGGAGAGTTTGCTGACATTGAACCAAGCCTGCCTACCTGGTGTGAGTGAGGCAGTGGAATGGGGGTGAGGAGATTGCCAGGAGCCGGGCAGAGCATGGCATCAGAGAAGCATGGTGACAGCTGCAGGAAGACCAACTGCCAACATGTAGACAGGAGCCTGGCTATGGGCTGGGGTTTGAGGGAAGGCATCTCTTTCTACATGAGGAGACCATTGGGGCCCTGCCTTGTTCTCCTGGTTTCCAGATTGAAGTCCTGAGCAGGTCAAGATTGAGCCTAAGGCCGGGGTTTCAGAATAGAGGTCCAGCTACAGGATCCATGGCAGGAATTTGAGGTCTAGTGTTGACAGTAAGACGGAGCAAACTGACCTGAGGCCAGGTCCCCCAGAGGTTAAATGGGGTACCTTAAAGCCACCAAAACTAGGGGCTGTGACACTGGTCCAGAGCTTTGAGCAGGGGTGAGTATGCATGTGGGACAGTGGTTGAGGGAGGAACTCCTATCATGCCCTCAATGATAGGAATTCACACGGGTCTTGAGAAGTCAGTTGTTCTATTTTAGAGAATAATTCATCTTCCCATCAATCATTTGACATATTTACATACAAATATGTAATTCTGTCAGTTGTTGGTGTTTATAGCCAATAAGTAAATTCTCTAACTATAACCTAAGCTCCTTTCTGTGCCTAGTGCACATTCTTCTGTGGGTGGGTATGCTAGGCCACGTGGCCACCTAGAATTAAATACTGTTTTATTGCTGCCTATGGAATAATAGGTTTGCCTAATATTAAAGGTTTTCACTGGCTCCTTCAAAAGGCTCTCAATTCACAAATTCAAGGTAAACCTGTTTTCTTCAGCATAAAGCTTTACTCTTTGTTAGGCTTTAATAGATCACTGTGACCCTGAACTGGCAGACTCTGTTTCCTTTAACTATGCTGTTGGCTAGGTTAGCCATGGAGGAGGGAGATGTGTGTGTGGGGGGGTGGGGGGGTGGAGAGGGAGGGAAGGAAGGAAAGAGGTACTGTGGTTCCAATTAAAAAATCGTTATGTGCAAAGAAAGAGCTTTTTATACGTCAGTTTATTCAGCCTATATCAGGGCAATAGTCCTGGTGAGCAGGGTAAGACTCTCAGGATATGTGTGGTTCTGGGATCTGATTTCCAACCCACCCATTCCTGTCCCCCACCTTCCCCTCCCCCCACTACGCTGACTGGAAGATGCCAAGGGCAGGTGGGTTGTGAGGGTGTCTGTCTAGTCAGCGGCTGCCCGCAGTCAGTTAAATCACGTAATATGGCGCAGAAAGAGCTTAGAGACCCTCTGGAGAAAGGAATCTTTTATGACAGTCTGTTTATCCAAGCAATGAAAAAAAGTGCAGAAAGTTTAAGATTTCAGTGGCAACGTCCCTTGGAAAAGAAAACATTTAAGCATCAGAGGGAGAAGGTTTGGTGCTGTCACGTTCAAGCTGTGCAACTTAGGATAGGCCTGATGACCTCTCTGGGCCTTGGTTTTAGTGGAATGTTGCTTATGATAGCTGGCTCCCTGTGAGTTTGATGAGGTGACAGAAGAAAAAGCCAGCATAGCACCAAGCACACAGTAGGCACTCAGCAAGTGTTTTTCTGTTTGTAACGCAGGCATGGATTGAAGCTTCAGCCCTCAGACTGTTCCCGTTCTTTAAGGGCTGTGGCAGGACCAGGTGGGACTTGATTTTAGAAAATGCATGTGCAGAGCGGAGTAGACAAAAGCCCCTTTTCAGCTTCTGCTTCAAGATGACCACGTTCCATATGGCTTCACCTGCTGCGCACTGTTCTAATTGCAATCAGAATGGATCTCATTAGGGTTACAATGGCCCAGGAAAATGAAGAGTGGTTACCATGGCCCACTCCCTGGGCCTCCCAGCCGCGCGGTCAGAAAAGAAGCAGAGTCGAAAATGTTTCCTGTAATTACAGTGGCCAGCAAGGCACCCCAAGGATTTTGGGAGCTTAATAAATAGCCTTTGAGAATTTTTCTTTCTATCTGGCAAGTGTTTATTACAAATAAGTGGGGGTCTCCTTCAATGGCAATGTACATACCCCCCTACCTAAAACATACACATGAGCCTGCTGTAAGGGGGCCAGTGTGGACGGGAGTAGGGGGCCGTGGCTGCATGCTTCCTGCACAGATGTAAAAGTTCCTGGTTGAAGTTAAGGTGTTAACGTCTATTTGTAATGGATTGAGAGCAGTGTTTGGCACCCAGTAAGCGCTATCGGGTGTTCACTAAATGATTAAAAAAGAAACCAAACTATATCCTGTCTATGAATCATGACAAATGGATGTTTTCTCACTTCTGGGGTGGGTGGGATGGGAGCAGGCAAAATAATTTACCTGGAGGAGCTAGTCTAACTTTGTCCAATCATTTGGAGAGGACAGAGTAGCGGTGGGTCACTTTACTGTTCATTGATCTGTGGTTTGGTCCTGGTTCCATGTGCCTTGATATGAGTTTGGTTTGTTTTCTGGGCCACATATTGCAGTGTGGGTATCTGCAACCAAGTGAAAGTGATGGCTTTCTGCTGGGGGCTGTAGGTTTTTCCTAAATAATACTTAAGGAGAAGGAACCAAACACATGATTCAGTTGGTCAGAACTTTTTCTGGAAAAGCAACAGTGAACTCAGAAAGCAATAACACAAATATGATTTTATTATTATTTTTAACTTCAGTTATGCTTTGTTTGTTTGTTTGTTTATTTATTTATTTAATGTTTTGGCCACACCACGTGGCTTGTGGGATCTTAGTTCCCTGACCAGGGATTGAATCCGCGCCCCCTGCAGTGGAAGTGCGGAGTCTTAATCACTGGACTGCCAGGGAAGTCCCCAACACAAATACTATGTAAGCAAGACTTAATATCATATGTGCATACTTAATGGAAAGACAGACTATAGAAATGTACATGCATCTATATTTTTACTCTGTCTCTATAGTCTATCTATCTATCTAAAGTAATTCACTTAGATGATTGAACAATGACTATTTAAAAATTTTGTCTTATTTAAGTGGTATTCCTTACCAGGATTAAGTAAAAAACGTCCTTCACTCACCCTGAACTTTTATTAGAGGCTGAAATTTCGTGGTGCTGTGCTCGGCTCTTGTTCAGGCTCCATTTTGGGAGTTAATCACTGCTTTAGCATTAGAAGCCCTTATGGTACCTCTGCCTGGCTTTACTTTTCAGAGAAAAGGCCTTAATTTGCTTGCTCAGCTTTTTCCTTTCATTCTTAACGCTGCCTATGCTTGCCGCCTCCTCCTGTTGTGTTTCATTTTTGTTCCAGGAAGAGATGGCTTTTCATTTCTCTATGGGCAGTGATGTCCTGGATGGACCTATCTGCATGCACAGCTCTGGAATTCAGTGATGTGGAGGCAGAGCCCTAGCGTCCTTTTTGTTGAGAACCCCTGAGCCCCCAGGGAGAAACAGTAAAGGGGCTTTTGGCATTGATACTTGTGCTCCAAGGACACTAAGATTCATACCTCCATTCCTCTGGCCATGCGCAAAAAAGGGGTTGGGGGACGCAGGGGTTCCTCAGGAAGTGAGGGAAGTCAGACAGAAGGGAGAGAATCTGAAGGGCCCCAAAGCCATTCGGTGCCCTGGTAGAGATGGCCTAGCCCGTGAGGAGGCCCAAGGAGGTAAACACTCCTAGCCTGGCTATGTGGCATCACTTCCTCCTTGGCATATAGGACTGTCCCTCTGAAGAGGCATTCGAGGGGCTGTGGCCACTTTTGAGCCAAACCTGCGAAGAAATGTTGAGACAGCTGTCATACTGGAAAGGAGAAAGTCTGCTTCCACACGGAGCAAGAAGAGAGAGAACTCCGGGGGGATAACTATGCGGTTCCCAAGGCAGCAGAATCTGAGTCTGTGGTGGTTGTAGTGATGGAAGTGGTGGGAATGGCAGCAGCGATAGCAGCAGGCCTATGAAGCAGACCCCTGGGGAGCCTAAGCCTGAACTAAGAACAGCTACACAGTCCAGAGGGCAGCATTTAAGCAGCAGAGAGCTGCTGGAGTAGAAGAGTGGGTCCGGGGCCATGATGGGAGCCTGCTTTTAACAAAATTTCATTGAGCCCCTATTGTGTGCCAAGCATTGTATTAGGTCCTGTTCCATCAAATCTTGAGGTACATTATGTTTCGTTGTCCCATTTTGGAGCTGCTAAGATTACTCAGTTGGTTCAGTGACAGCCTGATCCATCCATCATAAGGTTCCCTAGCAAAGATTTAAGCAGCCAAAGATAATCTATGCCTAGGAGAGGGTTAAGTCATTCCTTTAAAAGTCAATCCTACCAGGGGAAGATGGTGCCCTGGCATGTGTGGCCACTGGGCTAACAGTAGGGACACTTAAAACGTAACTGTAATATCATTTCGTATATAGTAGACTAATTAATACGTCCTTAATAATATTGTACTCGCCATGTTCACATTTCCCTGATTGCATAAAAAATGTTTTGTTTTGTTTTTGCATTTGGTTTCTTAGAATCAGCATCCAAACAAGGTCTACGCATTGCATTTGGTTGCTATGTCTCTTAAGTCTCTCTCTCTCTTTTCATTACGACAGCACCCACTCCAAACACATATTTTGTTTTTTTTTTTAATGCCATTTATTTATTGAAGAAACCAGTTAACTTTTTCTTTAGAATTTCCAACATACTGGATTTGACTGATTATATTTGTGGGTGTCGTGTAACTGGCTCCTCTATATCCCATATTTCTTGTAATTAGATAGTTAGACATAGAGGCTTAATTATTATTATTATTATTTAGCAAAATTATTTTATGGTTGTTACTTTGTATTTCCTATTTCCTGTAATTATCAGGAGACACATGTTTGGTTGTCCAACTTTTAGTGATGTTAAGATTCATCAGTGAGTGTAGGTGCTGGCAGCTCAATCCATTAATTATGAATTTTCCTGTCAATATTTCACCTCATGGTTCGATAATTGGAGATGATCATTTCCTAGATCCATTATTTCACAAGGGCTGTCAAGTGCTGATTTTCAAAGTCCATCATCCTTTTTACATTTATTTGCAGGAATTTTTCCATAAAGGAGGACTTCTCCTTATCAACTATGAGGTTATCCTGAAGTGAAGTTCATGTAGGGGAAGACATGATAGATACTTGATTCTTTCCCTTTATTTAGCAAATTTCATTGCTGGTGGGTTGTCATTATTTTTAGGCCTTTCCAGCGATCAGAACTAGGAACTATGTGGTTTTTAGAAAGAGAGAAATGAATCATGAGTTCAGAGTGATGTTTCCAATTCATATTAAGGATTACAGGATTTTCAATTCATTCCTTTGATTTTTTATTCATATTTTTTGCTGTCTTCTCTGTGGTGGTGTGTAGGTGAGTGTGAGCATATAGGTGTGTATATGTACTACCAATATGACTACGATGTGACTAAGGAATCCAATTTTCTGCGTATTTATCCTGTTTGGGTTTCACTCACAATCTTAGATCTGTAGATTTATGTATTCACTATATTTGGGGGAATTTCAGCCATTATTCCTCCAATATTCTTTTTTTCAAACATCCCTTTTTACAGTATTATTGTGTTTTGTTTGTTTTTTAAGTATTTATTTATTTGGTTGCGCTGGGTGTTAGTAGTGGCAGGCAGGCTACTTAGTTGCGGCTTGTGGACTCCTTAGTTGTGGCATGCAAACTCTTAGTTGTGGCAGGCATGTGGGATCTAGTTCTCTGACCAGGGATTGAACCCAGTCCCCCTGCATTGAGAGCGCTGAGTCTTATCCACTGCGCCACCAGGAAAGTCCCTCAAATATTCTTTATGCCACATTCTCTCTCTTTTTTCTCCTTTTGAAACTGTGTTAGAATTTTAAAATATATAGATTGATCCATAGGCCCCTGAAGTTCTATTCAGTTTTTAAAAATATCTTTACTCTGTGTTCTTCAGATTTGATAATTCCTGTTGATCTCTTCAGAATGGGTCACATTTTCTTCCGGCTGGCATGTTTTCTGTTGTATAATCTGAATTTGTTCTCATATCTGTATATAATGTGTGTTTTCTATTTCTAGATACTTGTAGGATTTTAAAATTTTAACTGATTTTCAGCAATTTGATTTTTATGTGTCTTGGTATGGTTTTCATTGTGCATATCCTGTTTGAGAGTCTTTGAGCCTTTCAATCTGTGGTTTAGGGTTTCTATTAAATTTTTATAATGTAAGGCCATTCTTTTCCCCTCAGTTTTTTTTCTCCATCATCCTCAATGAGGACTCTTCACTCTGGTTGTTTAGAAATCAAATGACTCTCCAGGCTCTATGAACTCGGGAAATTTTTTAGCTTTTAATTACTAGTCTTTCTTATAGTTTCTCCCAATGTAGAATTCTAAAGCTGCTTTTTATGTAATTCTCTCTTCTCCAGTACTCTGTCCCATGAAGTCCAACTACTTCAACCTCCCAGAACTCTGATTTCTGTCAAAAATCCTTAAGTCAACAAGTCCTCCATGTTCTGCTCACATTCTTCTTCAGCCCATCCCCCACGGTGGTCCAGAAGTGCCTCCAGGTAAGAAATACAGGGTACTTATGGGGCTTACTTTGTATCTCTTCTCTCTTGCATGGATCATGGTCATGTGCTGTCTGTTGACCAGTGATTAAAAACTTCATTTCATATATTTTGTAAAATTTTCTAAATGGTCACACCGAGAGGGCTAATCTAGTCCCAGTTATTCCACCATGGCTGGAAGTAGAATTCAGCACTATGTTTTAAAGATCTAATCATGTTGGTATGGTTTACTCAAGAGATGCCGTTCACAAAGAGGGCAATGTGAGTGCTTGGACTTATGCAACATAGCTTCCTATGTGTATGTCCAGTCCATTCTTCTAACTGTTGTCCAGCATTTAATTATTTATATCCACCACATCATATCTACACTTTCTATCAGTGGAAGATCCTCTCCATCCCTGGACTAAGTACGGCAGATTCTTCTCAAGAATCTCTACCAGCTTGCTTACTATATAGACAGGCTCACAAAAGCTGGTTAATTTTCAGGAATTGTGTAAAGCTGGTTGTTAAACAGCATTATTATATATTAAATTATATAAAGTTTCAGTTAGATAAATTACATAAAAATCACAGTAATAAATATTCAAAACTCATCACTTCCTATTTATTTTACTATATCATATGATTATCTTTGCACTTAACATCACTTATGTCTATTCTATTTGTATAGTAGAAATGCTGTATAGGGGTGTGCTATTGCATATCGCTTCCCAACTTCACGTTCAGTGACATTACATTAGAAGCAAAAATCAGCAAATGCCACAAATTAGAGTTTGATATATTGCAGGGATTGCCAAACTGTGGCCACCTAACCTATTGCCTATTTTTGCCCATTTGTTTACATAATGTGTATGATGGCTTTTGTGCTACACAGCAGAGTTGAATAGTTCAATAGTGACAGAGATTATATGGCTCACAAAACCTAAAACCTTTACTATCTGGCCTTTTACAGAAAAAGTTTGGTGACTCCTCATTTATTGTTTCATTGATTGTTTAGGCTTAGAAAAGTGATGAAGAAAATGTTAGTACCATAATTCAATTTAAAAGTATTTTGGGTCTGTAGCTGTTACATTGTGAACAGCACAAATATTTGAGGAAATATTCCTTCAATATTTGATTCAGCAAAGAAGTTGCTCACATCATTGACAAACATACATACATCTTCACTGCTTCACTTTTGCCTTCTTCCTTAATGTGAACTGAAATATCAACCAACATTCATATCAGAACTTTACTCCTTCTTTCACTGCAACCACAGGACAACACTTGGGCAAAAATCAAAAAAGCATTCTATGAAAATCAATTAGTTATTTGGAAGTTACAGTAAAATATATATGATTATTTATAAATTGCATGTTATACAGTGCCTTGATATCAATAAAGTTTATAGTAAACTATATACCGTTTATACACACATATAGTATATATGCTTATATATATAGTAAAAAGGTATACTATATATATTTTTTCTTTCTGCAGAGCTGGTTGTTAAATATTTGTAAGTATACTGTAGGTCTACATGTTAAGATCTCATCAGAAAATATGTAAATAGATATAAAGTGATACCTCAATGTTGCTTTAGTTTGCCTTTTTTAATCAACAATCTGTTTGAGCTTTCCTTTATATATTTGTTAGCCTTTTGTATAGATAGATAGATAGATAGATAGATAGATAGATAGATGATAGATAGATAGAGTCTGATTCTGATCTTTCTCTTGTTTCATTGATTTATTCGTATAGTCTTGTTCAAAGTATCATACTATTTTAAACATTTTGTGATTAGGGAAAATGTCAAACATAAACAAAACGACAGATTAATATAATGATATAATATAAAATCTATATTCAACTCACTTTCCACACTTTCTGTATTATTTTAAACAGTCCAAGACACGTCATTTCTATCTGTAAATATTTCAGTATGTATCTTTAAAAGGTACAGAATTAAAACAAAAACAATCCTAATACCATTATCACAATAAGAAGAAAAGAACAATAACTCATTGACATAATCAGAAACCTAGTCAGTGTTCAGATTTCCAATTGTTTTATAAATGTGCATGTAGGAACTTCCCTGGTGGCGTAGTGGTTAAGAATCTGTCTGCCAATTTAGGGGACATGAGTTGGATCCCTGGCCTGGGAAGAAGATCCCACATGCCACGGAGCAACTCAGCCCGTGTGCCACGACTACTGAGCCTGTGCTCTAGAGCCTGAGAGCTACAACTACTGAAGCTTGGGCATCTAGAGCCCGTGCTCTGCAACAA
Organism: Hippopotamus amphibius kiboko; assembly: GCF_030028045.1. Lineage (NCBI taxonomy): Eukaryota > Metazoa > Chordata > Mammalia > Artiodactyla > Hippopotamidae > Hippopotamus > Hippopotamus amphibius. Next base: position 13,670,472 of record NC_080203.1, on the reverse strand, counting down.
GAGAAGCCACTGCAATGAGAAGCCTGAGCACCACAATGAAGAGTAGCCCCTGCTTGCCCTAACTAGAGAAAGCCCACGCTCAGCAAGGAAGACCCAACACAGCCAATAAATAAATAAATAAATAAATAAGTAAGTAAAATGTGTGCGTAGTTTTTAACAGTTTGAATCAGAATCCAAATAAAGTGTGATTCATTGATATGTCTCAAATTATTTTAATTTGCCGATTCTCCCCTCCATCTCTTTCCCCTTGCATTTTATTTGAGGAAGAAAATTGATTCTTTTTCCTCTGAGCCTTCCCAGTCTTGATTTTGCTGAATGCATTTCTATCCTTGTTAGTTAATATGTTCCTCTGTTTTCTGTATATCTTATAAAGTCATAGTGGGATCTAGAGGCTTGATCAGATTCAGGTTTTTTTTTTGAGAAGATGACTTCATAAACGGTGGTGTTTTCTTCCATCAGGATGCTTAGTTATTTTTCCTTTTGTGATGATCAATGTTTAGATACTTTTTTTTTTCTGGTTGTGCCACGTGGCATGCAGGACCTTAGTTCCCTGACCAGGGATTGAACCCAGGCCACCTGCAATGGAAGCACGGAGTCTTAACCATTGGACCGCCAGGGAAGTACCTAGACACATTATTTCATTGAGGAGTGCAAAATAATGAAATTTTAATTCTTTCAATTCTCCTTTTTTATTAGTTGGAATACTTAAATTAAGAAAAATATCCCCCATGCACTATTTGGTTACTCAGTGGTGCAATTCATTTAGGAAAGTCAGAATAACAGCTTGATTCTTCCTTTTTTATTTACATATTTTCAGAATAAGTTGGTTTACTAGCATCTTTAAAGGTGACTAGTTTGTTTTCTTACAATTTGTTTTATCCTTTTAGTATCTATCACTGTGAACTCACGGATTTAAACATAGTTGATGTGCTTCAATCTGTTGCAGTTATTCTTATTGATGCTGAATTTGATTACCTTTAGTCTTTGGGATCCTCTTCAAGTTGGCTTCTTGGTGGGTCCTTTCAGCATGACTTAGTGATTTTGTACAACATCCTTCCTATATGTCAGGCCAATATGTTCCAGGTTTATTTTGTACATTTTCCACTTCAGACCTGCAATCAGCCATTTCTTTAAGTAGCTGTGGTTTTGTTTAATGGGAAATGGTATTTGAGGACCACAATCTGGGTACCATACATTCAAAAAAATATTGCTGTAGATTTTAAGTATGTCAGTATCAAATGGAACATTCTTATCTCTTAGTTCTTATTTTTCAAAGTTAACTTAGCTATTTGTGGACCTTTACTTTTTTATCATGTAAATTTTAGAGTAAGTTTCTCAAGCTCCTCAAAGAATACAACTAGAATTTTGATTGTAATTTTATTATATCAATTTGGGGTGAATTGACCTTTTATTATAATATTAAGTTTTCCCATCCAAGATGATGAATGCCTTTCCATTTATTCAGATCATTTTCTAGGCCTTTTATTAGTTTGTTTTTTGTTTGTTTGTTTTTTGCCATAGAGGTTTTGTGTGTGTGTGTGTGTGTGTGTGTGTGTCTCTGTCTCTCTCTCCCCCTTAAAAAAAAATTCTTACCTGAGGCCTGTCCATCTTACTATTTTTTTCCAAAGAACCAGCTTTCTTTTTTTTTCCTTAATCTCCAGTTTACTTTTTTTCTCCATTTCATTGATTTCTTCCTTTACTTGTACTATTTTCTTCCTCTTATTTTTCTCTGGGTTTGCTCTGTTGCTCTTTTCCTAACTTCTTGATGTAAATGCTTAGCTCTTTTAAAATTTTGATTTCCTGATAAATGTATTTACAGCCTTAAAGTTATTTCTGTGTCCCACAAATTTTGACATGTGATGTTTTAATAGCCCTTGAGTTCTAAGAATTTCATAATTTTATCTATGATTTACTTTTTTTAACCCAATAGTTTTACAGCAATATGTTACTTACTTTACAGATATACAAGAGTATTTTTTTTCTCTTTTGTATCTCTCAGACTTGTTTTCAAATTTATTTGGGATATTCTTAGCTGGTTGCATAATTTTACTTTTCTGGAACTAGCAATTTGCACTTCTTGAATGGACTCAAGACCATGATGAGTTTGGATTAAGGTATGGTGATCTTAGGTTGTTTGGCCAGGTAGCCTGAGCTGAAAAGATTTAGCATTTAAAAGGTGAGATCTTGATTAGTTAGAGTAAACCTGAATTTGATTCCTTTGTTCTTACCATATGAAGTTCCCAGGGAAGAATAATGATAATCTTATTCATGCTCTCTAACTCACTGTTTTTTGTTTTTTTTTTAATTTTTATTTATTTATTTTTGGCTGCACGCAGGCTTATCTCTAGCTGTGGAGAGCAAGGGCTACTCTTCATTGTGATGCACGGGCTTAGTTGCTCCATGGCATGTGGGATCTTCCCAGACCCGGGCTCGAACCCGTGTCCTCTGCATTGGCAGGTGGGTTATTAACCACTGCGCCACCAGTGAGGTCTTACCTCACTGTTGACAAAACACTTTTCATAACCACTTTTTACTTCAGTCTCCCCAACAGCCTGGTGGGGTAGATAGGGAAGTCATTTAACCTCTGGCTTAACCTGTCAGATAGCATTAAAAATACTTCCAGACCACTGTGGATTGTTGTGAGGATTAATTAATTAGAACCAATAATCCTTTCTCATTACTGCAGTGGGTTGTGGCACTCTAGTGAGATAATGGATACGAAAATACAAAGGCATACAGCCTTCTGAGCAATTATTTTGGTAGTGGAAGTAGAAACAGTCACTTGTTTCTATACCCAAGTTCCTCCTTGTTAGAACACATTTAGGAGAGGCTGGTAAAAAATACCACACGTGAGCACCAGATCTATGGCATGGACCTGATGTCTGTTCCCTGATTGGTTAGCTACCAAGGGGCCTAACTGGCACCAGGGCCATCTTCTTGGGTGTGCCACCTGGGCAGTCACATAGGGACCCCACTCCCAGAAGGACCCCATAATTGTTTTAATGCTTTGCTATTACCTTCTTACAATTAATAATGTTATCCTCGACGTGTTTTGTAAATGAAGTCTGATGAGACGATGAAGCATGTGTGTGAACAGTGGAGATATGCTCAGTGGTAGCATGTGCACACGTGGGTTCAAGTCCACAGGCATGGAAGGTAATGTGGGGGATTGACATATACACACTACTATATATAAAATAGATGGCTAATAAGGACCCCCTGTATAGCACAGGAAACTCTACTCAATACTCTGTAATGGCCTATATGCGAAAAGAATCTAAAAAAAGTGGATATATGTATATGTATAATCGATTCACTTTGCTGTACACCTGAAACTAACACAACATTGTAAATCAGTTATACTCCAAAAAGTGAATTTCAAACAAGCAAACAAACAAACACCCAAATAGGCCTTTTGTGCAGTCTGGGGCACATGGAGCCCCAAGGCAGTCAGGCTAGGAACTGGGTCCAGATTGGTGCTGTCCATGGTGGGTGGCGGCAGCATCAGAAGCAGCAGCCCTGCTAGCAAGAGCTGTAGGTGCAGGAGAGCAGGGCCTCCACACTGGGGCTCACAATGGCAAACAGGCTTGCCTATCTCTCCTTGGAGCCCATCCCTGCAGGATTTACACAAATATGAACTCTCCAACCTTAGTGCCGTGACAAGAACTGCTCTCACTTAGGCATCAAACTTTGTCAGTAAATTGTTACACAATAAAGGTGTACATGTGGAATTGTAATAAATGCATATATAAAGGAGTTATTAGAATTCTTCGAAGAGTTTAGACTCTCTGGTTTTGAAAACTGCTGTAACATTGTAAAGCAAATACCCACAGGGTTAGAAAGATAAATTAAATTTAGGGATCATTCTGTTCAACAGAAAAGAACACTATTTTCATATGAAGCTTCAGATGAGCCACATAAATGAGGAAGACAATTTTTGAATTAATTTTCCTTGTAGTTGAATGTAGCGATAGAATACATAAACAGGTGTTTTGAATTGTATACACATCATGAAGCCACTTTCGGTTTATTGTACAACCCTCCCAAGTTACAGGAAATGTCAGAGGAAAAATTAATATACTATTGTATAAATGTACATTTAAAATTAAATTCAGACTTACACAAAGCTGATTTGTATGATGAGTTAAACCTTTTTAGAAAAATAGTTCCATGAGAATGATAAATTCCATATGCACTAAAATTTATACATTTATCCCAAAGTTGCTATCGGCCATAAAATACTCATCAGGTCTAGTAACGGTTGCATCAGCAGGAAGTTCCTTCTCTAAATTTGAAATTATCAAAAACCATTTGCCATCTTGCATTTGCCAAGAAAGACTGAAGACACTTTCCATTATGTCAATTGAAAATGAAGTTGCTAAAACTACAAATTTTGACGACCTAATAAATAAATTTGTAAAAAACTGAGCCAGAAAAATCTTGTGATTGATTAATTTATCACATTATGAAAGTATTAGTAAATTTATTGTGTTATATAATATTATGACACCAGAAATATTTTTTGCAATTCGTACATTTATGCTGTTAATCATTACGGTAGACAGAATAATGTCCCCCTTTCAACACACACGCCAAAGACATCCATGTCCTAATCCCCAGAATCTGTGACTATGTTACATCTCTTGGTGAAAAAGACTTTTGTAGTTATGATTAAGTTAAAGATCTTGCAATGGGGAGATTCTGCTGGATTGTCTGGGTGGGCCCAATGTATAATTACAAGGGTCTTTATAAGGGAAAGAGTGGGAAGGAAGAGTCAGAGGAGATGTCATGAGGGAAGCAGAGATGAGGGATCTGAGAGAGAGGGCAGGGAAAGTGAGATTGGAAGATGTTCTGCTGCTGGCTTTGAAAATGGAGGAAGGGGCCACAAACGAAGGAATGCTACTAGTTGCTGAAAAGGCGAGGAATGAATTTTTTGTTTCCTGGAACCTGCGGGAGGAGTGCAGTCCTGCTGACATCTTGATTATAGGACTTTGGAGCTCCAGAACTGGGAGATACTACATCTGGATTGCTTTGAGCTACTAAGTTTGTGGTATTTGTTGCAGCAGTAGGAGGATACTTCTAATCCTTGCCGCTAATAGGATTATCACCATTACCCTTCTTTTGTTTTTATAAAAAATGAAATATTTTAAAGGAAAACATTTTATATCATAGTACCTTTAATGGTACTTTTTCCTGCTTTATGAACAAGGGTCTTGCATTTTCATTTTTTCTAGGCCTCACAAATTATGTACCTGGCCCCACTTTTGAGACATTCAGCGGGGACTGTGCAGTCTGCTGTCTAAAGTGCAGCGGAGCAGTCTGGTCCCAACATAAAGATTTGGAAACCATCAGCATATTACCCTTAAAAACAGGTAAGACCACCCAGAAAGAGTAAAAAGAATGGTGATCCTAGGCCCATTCCATATTACAGACATACATACACATAATTTTCTTTCTGTTTTTAACTTTTGTTCATTTTCTGATATACAAATAGGGATAATGTTTTATATATACTTTTCATATACTGGTGCTTTTCCTTCTGTGAGATAAATTCCTAGGAGTGGGATTTCTGGTTGAAGAATATGCATTTGAAAAATGAAATAGTAGTTCACATTTCCAGTAGCACATGGATGGGACTACTCCTTGTTACTTTACTTTGCATTTCTTTAAATACTAGTGAGCATCTTCTCAAATGTTTACCAATCACCTGGGTTTGTTCTGCTGTGAATTGATTGTTTTTATATATGCTTTCTTCCACTCTATCCCTGTCTCTCATTTTATTATTTTTGAGAGAATATCTCCACCCTGGCCAATACTTCATATTGTCAGTTATTTTAATTTTAGCCATTCTAGTGGGTGTGAAGGGGTATCTGATTATAGTTTTAGTTTGCTTTTCTCTGATGACTAATGACATTGAGCACCTTTTCATGTGCTTATTTGTGATTCTTATATCTTCTCTCAATGTCTTTTGACATTCTTTGGTGATTTGCAAAATTATAGATTTTAAGCTTTTTACTCTCATAAGTGTTTAAAAGGTATGTGTATATAGGTGTATGTGTGTATTTAACTAGAATATCAGTTGTCTATTAAATTTGTTTAGGATGTATTTTGTCATTTAAATCTCATTATTTTTTTCACTGTGGTAATATACACATAAAATAATAAAAAATATAAAAATATATAGTATAAAAATATAAAATAATAGAAAAGCATACGGTTCAGTGGCATTAAGTACATGACACTGTTGTGTAGCCATGATTATCCATTTTCAGAGCTTTTTTGTCATCACAAATTGAAACTCTGTACCCATTAAAGATAATTACATTTTAAAAATAGTCAAATATGTCAGGCTTTTCTTTTCTAGTGTCTGTTCTCCTGATCTTGATTAAAAAGTTTCCCTGTCTGTCTACTGTATGTGTGATTTCTTACATTTTTTTGGACCATTTTTATTGCTCATTTTTATGTCTAAATATATAATACACTTATAATTTATTTTTATATATGGTGTGAAGGAAGGAACAAACTCCATTTTCTTCCAGATGGAGTGCCAAATATATGTAACCAGTGCATACATTAAGTAAAGAATCTTTTCCTCATTGAATTATAATATTATCTTTGTCATAAACTATCGTAAATACTAGGGTCTGTTTCTGGGCACTTTGTACCACTGATCTAGTTGTCTATTTCTATGCCAACATCCTATTGTTTAGTTACAGTTTAATGTTTAAAAAAATAAAATTCCACCTCACCATTCTCCTTCATAGTTTTCCTGGGTATTCTCAGACATGTATGTTTCCATGTGGGTTTTATTTTTTTTTAAATTTTATTTATTTATTTATTATTTTTTTGGGGGTACACCAAGTTCAATCATCTGTTTTTATACATATATTCCCGTATTCCCTCCCTTCCTTGACTCCCCGGGGCCCCCTCGAGTCCCCCTCACCCTCCCCGCCCCAGTCCTCTAAGGCATCTTCCATCCTCGAGTTGGACTCCCTTTGTTATACAACTTCCCACTGACTATCTATTTTACAGTTGGTAGTATATATGTGTCTGTGCTACTCTCTCGCTTCGTCTCAGCTTCCCCTTCGCCCTCCGCCCCCTCCCAAACCTCGAGTTCTCCTGTCCATTCTCTGTATCTGCGACCTTGTTCTTGTCCCTGAGTTCATCAGTACCATTTTTAGATTCCGTATATGTGAGTTAGCATACAATATTTGTCTTTCTCTTTCTGACTTACTTCACTCTGTATGACAGGTTTTAATATTATTTTATTTAATTAAAAACACACAAACCTATTGGGATTCTAATAGGTTTTACATTCATTTATATATTAATTTTGAGAAAATTGACATTTTTATAATTTTGTCTACCTATCCAAGAAAATAGTATATTCTTCTTTATTTTCAGATTGAATTTTATGCCTTTAATAAAATTATTAATGTTTTCTTCTTAAAAAATTTTTTTATTGGCGTGTAGTTGATTTACAATGTTGTGTTAGTTTCCGGTGCACAGCAAAGTGACTCAGTTATATATATACGTATATCCAGCCTTTTTCAGATTCTTTTCCCATATAGGCCATTATAGAGTATTGAGGAGAGTTCCCTGTGCTGTACAGCAGGTTCTTATTAGTTATCTATTTTATATATAGTAGTGCATATACATCAATCCCAATCTCCCTACTGTTTTCTCTATCTAGTTTCTGTACTTCTCGTATTGAGTTTATTCCTAACATTAATATGCATGCTATTGTTGATGAAATATCGTCTCTCATTTCCACTTGATTTCCTTTGCTCAATTTAATGTCTGTGAGATTCATCCATGTTGTACGTGTAAGTAGTTTGTTCTTTTGAATACTGAGTAGTATTCCTGTGTGTTTAATATGCTCCAAGTTATTTATCCATTCACCTGTTGGTGGACATTGGCTAATATGAATAAAGTTGCTGTGAATGACCTTTTACAAGGTTTTTAAAAAATGGATATATGTTTACATTTCTCTCTGGTAAGTTCTTAGCAGTGGAAGTTCCTCTAGGTGTATGTTTAATTTTATAACAAACTGCCCAACTTTTAAAAAGTGGTTTATACCAGTTTAAGCTCCCCTAGCAATGTAGGATAATTCCATTTGCTCCACATCTAGGTCAACATTTCATCCTGCCAGTCTTTTTAATTTTAGCCATCCTGGTGGGTGTGAAGTGGTATCTCATTGTAGTTTTAAATTGCATTTCCCTGATGACTAATGCTGTTGAACACTTTTTCATGTACTTATTGGCCATTTGTATGTCTTCCTTGGGAAGTGTCTGTTCAAAATCTTTTGCCAATTTTTTTAAGTTGAGTTGTTTGCCTTTTTATTATTGATTTGTTGGAGTCCTTTTGTCAGTCCCTAGTCAGTTGTATGTATTAAGAATATTTTCACCCACCCTGGGAGGGTTTATTTTCTTAACCATATACTTTGAAGAATAAATGTTTGTAATTTTCAATGACTTTCAATTTATCATTTTTTCCTTTGATGCTTTCTTTACTGCCTTTTGTACTCTTGTTAAGGAATCTTTATTTCAAAGTCGTGAAGATATATACCCATTTTTTTCTAGAAGCATTATAGATTAGCTTTTAACAATTTTTTAAAATAATTAATTAATTAATTTTTGGCTGCATTGGATCTTCGTTGCTGCATGCGGACTTTCTCTAGTTGTGGCAAGTGGGGGCTGCTCTTCGTTGCGGTGCTCAGGCTTCTCATTGTGGTGGTTTCGTTTTTTTGGGGGCACAGGCTCTAGGTGCATGGGCTTCAGTAGCTGTGGCTTGTGGGTTCAGTAGTTGCTCTACGGCATGTGGGCTCTTCCAGGACCAGGGCTCTAACCCGTGTCCCCTGCATTGGCAGGAGAATTCTTAACCACTTGTGCCACCAGGGAAGTCCCAGATTTAGCTTTTATATTTAGGCTCAAATTAATTTTTTAAATTGAGATATTACTTGATACCATGAATTCATTTTAAAGTGTATGATTCAGTAAATTTTCATATATTCACAAGGTTGTCAACTATCACCACTATCTAATTTCAGAACATTTTCATCACTCCCCAAAGAAACCCTATACCTATTAGCAGTCATTTCCCACTTTTCCCTCCCCCCACCCCTGGAAACCATTAATCTACTTTTGGTCTCTATGGATTTGCCTATTCTGGGCGTTTCATATAAATGGAGTCCTATAATATCTGACCTTTGGGGTCTGGCTTCTTGTATTTAGCATAATGTGTTCAGAGTTCACCTATGTTGTAGCATGTATCGGTCCTTGATTCCTATTTATGGCAGAATAACATTACACTGTATGGTCATAACACATTTTGTTTATCCATCAGTTAATGGACATTTAGGTTGTTTCCACTTTTTAGCTATTATGAATAATGCTGCTATGATCATTTTTGTACAAATTTCTGAATACACATATGTTTTCCATTCTCTTTTATTTATACTTAAGTGTGGAGTGGCTGGATCATAGAAATCTATGTTTAACCTCTCTTCTTTGTGTTGTCAAGGTGCCTTTATCAAATATCAAAAAATGATATATGTGTGGGTTTGTTTCTAGGCTCTTTTCTGTTCTAGATTTAAAATTTGTTTATCCTATGCCAGTAGCACACTGTCTAGATTATTGTAGATTTAAAGTAAATATTGAAATCAGGTAGTTTGTTTTGGCTACTTTATATGCTTTGCAATTTCACGTCAGTTTTAGGATCAGCTTGTCACTTTCTTCCAAAAGGTCTGCTTGGATTTTGATTGTGATTACATTAACTAAATTTGAGGAACATAGACATCTAAACAATATTGCATAATCTAATTTTTGAATTTGATATATACCACTATTTATTTAAGCCTTTTAATACTTCTTTTAGCAATATTCTGTCTTCCTTGAGTATTTGATAGAATTGACCAGTGAAACCATGAAACTCGTCCTGAGTCTGGAGTTTTTTCTCTGTGGGGAATTTGATTTTTTTTTTTAAATCAGCTTTGTTGAAGTATAATTTATAATAAAACTCATCTATTTCAACTGCATAGTTCAATGAGTTTGGCAAATAATGTCTTCTTCAAATAGAGTTTTACTTCTTCCTTTCTGATCTCTGTACCTTTTATTTCATTTTCCTACCTAATACCCTGGGTAGAACCTCCAGTACAATGTTGAATAGAAGAGGTGAGAAGCAGTTATCTTTGCCATTTCCTTGATCTGAAGGGGAAAGCATTCAGAATTTTATTGTTAGTGTGATGTTTACTGTGGAGTTTTTGTAGAAACCCTTTATCCATTTAAAGAAGTTTTTTTCTGGTCCTAGTTTTAAGAGTATTTTGTTCCTTTCGTCATTAATGAGATTTGATTTTGTCAAATGCTTTTCTAGTATCTATTGGGTTGATCATATAGTTCTTCTTTGTTATTCTCTGAATAAGTATATTACACTAAATGAATCTCAAATGTTAAATCTCCCTTGAGTTCCTGGGGAAGAACCCATTAGCTCATAACATATAACAAATTTTGCATATTGATGGATTTGATTTGCTAAAATTTTATATATCCATGAGAGATATTGCTATGTAGTTTTCTTTTAATGTCTTTTGTTTTGGCATCAGAGCAATGATGGCCTCATAAAATGAGGTGGGAATGTTCTCATCTTTTTTATTCTGGCTCAAATTATAAAGAACTGAAAATCCTAATTTGAAACAAGGATGTGGAGCCCTTGGAACTCTCATATATTACTGGTATAAGTTTAAATTTTTTCAATTATTTTGTAAAACTGTTTGCCAGTATCTACCAGAGCTTAACACATATGTACTCTATAACCCAGCACTTTTGACTCCTAGCTATACACTCAAGAGAAATGAGTGTATATGTCCACCAAAAGATATGTTCAAGAATGTTTGTAGGAGCTTTGTTTATAACAGCAAAAACTGAAAGCAACCACATATTCATCAAGAGGCGAGTGGAGAAATAAATTATGGTATACTCATACAATGGAATTTTACAGAGGAATAAAAGCAGGCTACAGATACATTAATATGGATGAATCAGAAGCATAATGTGGAATCAAGGAAGCCAGACCAAAAGAGTACGTACTGTGTGATTCCATTAATAGAAAGTTCAAGTACTGATAAAACTAATGTATAGGTTTAAAATCACATTAATGACCAGCTCTGGGTAGAGGTGGATGTTGACTTTGAAAGGGCCCTGAAGGATTCTTTTGGGTGACGGTCACATTCTATATCTTACCGTGGGTGTTGTTTACACAAGTATTACATATGTAAAAATTCATAAAGCTGTACCTTTAGGTGCTTTACCTTATGTGATTTATATTTCCAATACAATAAAACATTAATCCTGCCTGGAACTCAGTGAGCCTTTTCAGCTTGTAAACTTTATTTTTCTTTACTAAGGAAAATTTTTTTCTATTATTTGTTTAATTATTGCCTCTCCTGCATGTTCTTTCTCTTCCTCCTAAGATTCCTTTTTTTCATAAATTAGATATTCTGGATTCATTTGTTTTCTAAGTCCCTTTTATATATTTTTGCATTTTTCTTCTATTTTTGAAAGATTTTTTCTACTCTGCCTTCCAGGCCTCTATTTTTTTTTTGGGGGGGGGGGGTCTGGACAAGTGATCAGCTTCTCCTTCAACTTATCTAAATTTATCTTCTTCAATTTTACCGAATTTTAAAATTTAAACATACATTTTTAGTTCCAAAAATCTTTTTAATATTTATAATTGGATTTTCTTAACTGCACATGTTTTATTTTGTTCAAGTAATGATTTTTTTTTCTCTCCTCCAGAGCAGATGTATTTTACTGGGGCACTGCCTGTAGGCATTATTTTATTCTTTCACTTTCTTGCTGTTGGATTCCCTTAAGTCGTAAGGTGACGATATAATTTATCATCCAGACTTCAGTGCAAGGGGGGACTATTAATAATTATTCCAGTATCAACAAGGACTGTCTCATGCTAACTAGAGTATATAATCATCACATCTTTAGGTGCCAACTTATGGCTCATATCTCTGAATTAGATGCTGGAGAAGGATGAGCAGCAACAATTCTGATAGTGAGGGAAAACTCACCAATCTTGGTTCCTGGGGATAGTCAGTGTACTGGATGGCAGGTTGCCAGGCTCCAGTCTTCCAGATTGTAAGGACCAGAATAGAATTTCAAGAGGTACTGTAATAAAGAATGTCAATGTCGACAGAAAATCCAATTAGATAAAGGCTGGAAAATATTTATTGAATTCATAGTTAAAAGATATTGGTCTCCTTATAGAGAACAGTTTCAGTAGTATAGCAGAGGGCAAAGCCATATTGTAGTGGGTTTTAGAATAAAAGAGATGTTAAAAACTTAGATGGCAAGAGTAGACTAGCTATTTTTCTTTTGAAGGAGGAAGGAAGGGATGGTATTAAGGGCACATGTGAGGGTTTGGTCCTGAATGGGAGGAAGGACACTCTACTCCCGGAAAATGGAGATTAAAAAGGTAAGGATTTATGTGGCTATAGATAGGGTCTATCAGGCCTCTCATGAGTTAAAGTAGGTTTACATTTATAATATATATATATATATAGATAGATAGATAGATAGATAGATTCTTTAATAACCTAAGTGGGAAAAGAATTTGAAAAAGAATAGATAACTTAAACACTTTGCTGTATACCTGAAACTAACAAACATTGTTAATCAACTGTACTCCAATATAAAGTTAAAAATTTAAATAAATTTAAAAAGAAATAAATAAATTGGAAAACTATATATATATTGAATTAATTTATTAACTTTAAAATTCAGAGAGCATTAGAGGATAGACACTGAAAAGTTCTGTAGTCACCCCATTCTCTTCCCCATAGGCAGTGATGCTATTTACTTTTGTAAGAGATCTATGGAAAAATAAACAAAAAGTAAATAGCATCATTGCCTATAAGGAAGGGTGGCTATAGAACTTTTGGGTTTTTAATGATCACCATAATAGTCTATTATATGGATGTACCACATTTGCTTTATATTGATAAGGAATTTTCATTGTTATAATGTTTTTAAAAATATCTTTTAACAGAAACCTTTTTTTTACAGCTCTGATTATTTTCATAGACTATATTCCTGCAAGTGTATTTACTGGGTTATAAGCTTTTAGTATTTTAGAATTTTAGGTTTTTGGTATATACTGAAAAATTGCTTTCTAGAAAGTTTTCAACAGTTTACATTCCTATTAGCAGTGTATGAGTGTGTCTTTCTCATTGCCTCCCTGCCAGCAATATTATCTTTTTTTCTTTTTCAACCTGATAGGCTGAAATTTGTACCTCAATTTTGTTTTAATATATATTTATTAGGTTATTACTATACCTGAATATCTTTTAATATGTAAATGTGCCTATCAAATTTATTTTAATTTCTACATGCCTTTTATTTAATTTTTAATGTATTGATTTGTAATAACTCTTTATATTGAAAGGGCATCAATGCATATATTTTTTCTCTCTACATTATTGCTTTTTAACTATGTGTTAGTTTATTTATTTGTAAGAGATTTACATTTTCCAATGTTAAACACATCAGTCATTTCATTTATGCTGTCTTCTATTGAAAATTTTTTAGTTTTTGCCTATCATGGGGTCAGTTAACTATTATAGATATTTTCCTCTTTTTATGGTTTCAAGGTTTTTTTTTTTTTGCTCTATAATTAATTTAAAATTGTTTTTTGCATAAGGTGTTATGTTAAATTCTATCTATTTTTTTCCAAGATAACCATAATTGTTCTTTGGTTAGTCAATGGCCAAACCAACTATAGGCTCAAGGTCACAGTAAAAATTACATTTAACGATGTAATTAGTGCGAGAAAAAACTCAGTATGTGGTAGTAAGGTGAATTTTTGGAGTGCTGATATGTCCAGACTGAAAAATTTAAACAGCAGTGGACATGAGGCTTTCCTCATTTGACCTGGTGAATTTATCACTTCTTGAAGGATGAACTCACTGGCAGCTTCTGTAAAGTAATGAGGAAGGAAACAGGGAGTTAGAATTGCTGCAGTTAGTGCAGGTTGTGCCCTGCACAAGGATGCCCAGTAGAGGGAGCAAGTGGGGGCTGAAATCCAGTCCAGTCCAACTTGCACTATTTGGAATGGTATTTCTTGGAGGAGGGGTATCTTCTACTTCACACAAAGTTACCTTGTAGGCTAGTGGTGCCCTGTGGTGGTGGGGGGGAGGTGGGGTGAGGGGCAGGTCCACCCATCTATAGCCTTGATCTTCTGCATATTCTTTGCATTGTTTTTGTTTGCTGTTTCAGTAGTAAATCAAAGTGAAACCAAACTTAAATCAGAATAATTAGGTTTGCCAATTTTGAAGCTTAAACAGCCTTTGTAGTCTTTCTTTAGCAAATTTTCCAACACCAGTTTTTAACATTATCATTTCCCCCTTAGTTCCTAATGTAAGCTTCAGTTATCCCTCTTCCCCCTAGAAATATCTTTATCTCGTTTTCATTTGCTGCTAATACATGGTCATTTAGGAAAAATTAAAAAATACAGAGAACTGTATTCTACCTGCCAGAAACAGCCATTGCTAACAATTTGGTATATATACTTCAGATGTTCCCATGTATCTATAAATAGATATCTCTTTTAAGATGCATTTATATAGCCCAACTATCATCTATCTATCTATCATCTATCTATCTACCTACCTACCTATGTATCTATCTATTCTGATTGGCATTTATATGTATTTAGTTTTTTACTATCATAAACTATTTCTTCAGTGGTTATCCTTATATAATTGTAGTTTTCACACACTAGGGCTACTATTTTCTTAGGCCAAGTTGTCAGACATGAAATTGCTGGATCAAAGGGTATGCTTGGTTTTTTTTTTCTTTTAATATATTACTCTCCAGAATGGTTTTCACCAATTTATACTTCCGCCAATAGTGTAAGAAGATGTTTTCTTCCTTATTCTCTTGCCACTACCGGACAACGTTGTGCTTTTTAATCTTTGTCAATCTGATAGGCAAAATGGATATTTGGTGTAAACTAGGTGCTCAGTAAATATCTGTTGAATGATAATATTGTTGTGGTTTCATTTTTATTAATTATTGGTGAGTTTGACCATCTATTCCAGGCCTCAGCAAACTTTTTCCATAGAGGACCAGATAGTAAATACTTTAGACATCAGATCACATGGTCTCTGTTGCACCTACTCAATTCTGCTTCATTGCAGCAAGAGAGCATCCGGAGACCATATGTAAGGGAACGGCTGTGACTGTATTTGAGTGTGTACAGAAGCAAGCAGCAGCCAGATTTGGCCCATAGGCAGTAGTCTGCTGAGCTCCTCTATTCAGCTGTTTGATGGATATTTAGAATACTTTTGTGAATTGCTAGTTTGTATCCTTTACAACTTTTTTATTGGGAGGGGATTTGTTTTCTTTTTGCTGATTTATAGGAACTCTTTATTCTATTAGGTCACAAAGTCACAATATTATCCCTTTATCTTATTTTGTAGATATTTTCCCCAGTTTTTCATTTGTTTACTAACTTTGCTTATACTGCAGTCTCTTCTTCTCTATAGATAATTTTAATTTTTATGGAATTAAATCTGTCTGTCTTTTGCTTAATGGTTTCTGAGTTTCATGTCGTACTTAGAAAGGTCTTCCTTACTCCAAGATTATATAAATATTCTCCTATATTTTCTTCCATTGCTTTTATTTTAATTTTAAAAAGTATTTGAATGTAGTTTTAGTTTTATTTGGCGATGGATATAATTTTATTTTTCAGTGGATAATTTATCATTCATCCATTGATTTGAAATACCATTTTTATTATAAATTCCCATATATGCATGGGTCTGTTTCTGAACTCTTACTTTCTAAATTATGCCCTATGAAGTATTTTGTGTTATTTTATATGGCGTCTGTTTCATTACATTTTCTATTGTATTATTGCTTGCATAGGAAGTCTATTGAGTTTATATATATATTACTGCATTTTTTGTTGTTTCTAATAGTTTTTCTCTTGAATTTTCCAGGCTGTCATATCATCATCTGCAGATAGTGATAATTTTGCCTCTTCCTTTTCAAAAGAAATACCTCTTATCTTGTTGCAGTGGCTAGAATTTATATGATAATGTCGTATAATAGCGGTGATAATGGATACCTTATTGTGTTCCTCATTTTAATGAGAAGGGCTCTTGTGTTTCATTGCTAGGTATGTTTGATGGTAATTTTTGATAAATATTCTATCATGTTTAGGAAGATTTCTTCTATCCCTAGTTCATTATTTTTTTTTTCAAAATAGGGATGGATGTTGAATTACCAAATGCTATTTTACCATCTATTGAGATAATCATATAATTTTTCTCCTTTAACCAGCTTATGTAATAAATTACGTCCATAGATTTCCTAATATTGGGCCATCCATTTTTTCTTGGGAGGCATCACCTTGATCAAAATGTATTCCTCTTCTAGTTGTGTTCTAATATATTGTTGAATTATATTTGCTAATGTTTTAAGATTTTTCTCTTGCATTCTTAGAGGGGTTTAATCTGACAGTAATTTTCTTTCTATGCTGTCAGATTTGATATTGGGCACTTGCAAATCTTGTGCAATGAATTGGGAATGTTTTCCTGCTCCCAATGATACAGGAAATTATATAATTAACTATGACATAGTAAAAGTGTGAAAATGATATAGAAAACATCTGTTCCTTGAGAGAATGGTAAAAATTGTGTATAAACCATTGTGGGTCTAGTGCCCTTTGGGGGAATAGATCTTTGTCAACCTATCCAATTTCATATTTAGTGATTATTCATTGTAGGTGTCTTGGTCTTCTTTTGGTAGTAATTATATTTTCCTAGAAAATTACTTTCGGGGAAAATTATCCATTTTATCTAGGTGTTCAAGCTTGTTGGCGTAAACTTGTACATACTATTCTTTTATTTTAAACTCATCCCTTATGGCTAAATTTTCCTGTTTATTCTTTCGTTTGTGTTTATTGAGCATCTGCTATGTGCTGGATATTGTGCTATGTTTTCTGTCTTTCATGTCATATTCATTGGCAAACAAGACACCTGAGACGTTTGCCCCCGTGGAGTCTACATTTCAGTGTTATGTATTTGTGGTTTCTTTCTTGGACAAGCTTGCTAAGTGTCTCCTTCTTTGATATTTTCATTGGAAAAATTTCATTTATCAAGTTTACTGTTTTTATCTCTAATTCATTAATTTCTTATTTTATTTCAGTGTTGTTTCATGGACATTTTTAAGTATACACAGAGAGAGAACAGTATAATGGACTCTCATGTAGTCATCAGCTGTCTTCAACAGTTATCAACTCAAGGCCAGTCTTGTTTCATTTATATGCCTAAATCTCTGCATTTTTTACAGCAAACTTCAAACATATTATTGTTGCATCCACAAATACTTCAGTAATAATTATCTAATAGGTAAGGTATCTCCTTTTGAAAATATAACAATACCATTCTTACTCCTAAAAGTTAACAATAACTTCTTAATATTATCTGATAGTAAATCAGCATTCAAATTTCCACAATTGTCTCATAAATAAATGTCTTAACAGATGAATCAGGACAAGGTCTACAAACTGCATTTGGTTGACACCTTTCTTTCCCTTTCCTACTTTTTATTATGAAAAATTTAAACATAATAGAAAAGTGGAAAGAATAGTACAATAAAAACTTGTATATCCTCCACCAGATTCAAATGTTAATATTTTGCCATGTTTGCTTTATCTTGCTCTCTCTCTCTATGCACATATATATTTATTCCTGCACCATTTTAAAGGAAGTTGTAGACATCCTAATACTTCAGCATATTCCAGTAATATAAATAATCTCCTAATACCTGTAGTGCCATTATAATTACTAACACTAATTCATTAATATAATCTACTATCCAGTTCATATTCATATTTCCCCCACTTATCTCAACATTAGAAAAAAATTAACTGGGCCATGTTGAAAGACATAGAAGCCAACTTGAAAGGGTTCCTACTGGCTAAATCAGGGACAATTTGATCATCAAAATAATGAATAAATTAACAGTATGATGAAGAATGGGATATTTACATAATTTCAAAGCACCTTCCCCACTAAATACTAATTAATTACAAGGGGGTAAAAAACAACTTTAGAAGGGAGAAGCTTTGCTGATACTACACCCCCAATATTTTTAAAAAATTTTAGGTGTTTTTTTTTTCCCTAAATCAATATCCAGTTAAGTTCACACATTGCAAATAAAATGTCCTTTTAGTCTCCTTAAATCTATACCAGTTCTCTTACCCCTCTGTTTTTTTTGCAGTTTATTTGCTGAAAAAACATTTGTCCTGTAGAATTTCCCACATTCTAAATTTGTCAGCCTTCATAGAAAACAAAGTTATGGTTATCAAAGGGGAAAGGGAGGGGCGGAGGGATACATTAGGAGTATGGGATTAACAGATACAAACTACTATACATAAATTAGATAAGCAACAAGAATTTACTGTGTAGCAGAGGGAATTATATTCAGTATTTTGTAATAACCTATAATGGAAAATAATCTGAAAAAGAATGTGTATATAACTGAATCACTTTGCTGTACACCTGAAACTAACACAATGTTGTAAATCAACTATAATTCAATTAAAAATAAATAAATAAATAAATTTGTCAGCCTTGACTATTAACACAAGCACTTTTGGCTTTAATTTAAACTGTATTTCTTGCACAGTGCAGTCTTTAAAATCAATTAAATTTAATATGGCATTGTTTTTAAAACATTTTTTATAGTGGTAAAGATTTAAACATATCCCAAAGTGGATGGAATAACACCTGTTTTTTTAAATATAGTTTTTTAATTTTATTATTTAAAAATTGGTGTATAATTGACATAGAACATTATGTTAGTTTCAGGGTACAACATTGTGAAACTAATGTTATGTTAGTTTCAGGGTACAAAATGATCACCACAGTAAGTCTAATTAACATCCGTCACCCTGGAATAACACTGATTTAATGTGCTTGTTTTAAAAATCATATGGTTATTAATCACTTATAGTTTTGTTGCTTTCTAAGGAACTAGTCTCTAAATTCAACCAGTTTGATTTTCAAGTCAGTTTATTGTTTAGATATGCTCGAATCCCTAATATTTGGACCAAGGGAATACTACATTTGCCAACTATAAATTAAGAAACAAATTCTGCAGGGAAGCAAACCATTGTTCTCCTGTAGGTCAGTGTTTAGGTCCAACAATCATACATTAGGTCATTCTTGGCAAATTAATAAGTCTTAGGGGTCAGGTTAACCCAGGACATCGTGTTAATACTGATAACAGTACACCAATTTCTTCTCTGCCCTTTTAACTTGGACCAGGGAAACTTGATAAACAATAGGTGAGGAACAAGTAAAAACACATTTGAATGATGAATATTAAAATATATCTTGTCTTCTTTCGGCTTAAAATCTTTTGCATGACTGCTAGTCTTTCAAGTTTTAAGTCTGAACTATTTCTCGAATTTAATGCCAGTTTAGATTCCTTTTAAGGTGAAAGTCACTACACTGACTGCATTGTCCTAAGTTTCTGTTTCTTTTAAAGTGCATGTCACACAAATTTTCACAAGTTTCTCCAAGAGTATTGTAATTGAAAGTCAACTTTGAAAACCTATAGAGAACTCTTCTTGTATCACAAGTCTTGATCTCCTTAGAATAAACAAATTCCGGAATAGAGCTAATTCAATTTTCTGGTCCCTTTGGGAAAAAAAGAAAATGTAAAATTACACTGAAATTAGGTATGTAAATGAATATTTCTTTAGAATGAGACTTCCTTTTTTTGAGTTCTTTTGGGGCAATTTACCAGATAGATTACATACCAATGCTTTCTGATTGCTCCTTATTGCTCCCCAGAGCAGCGGAGAGCTCCCAGCAACTCCCAGCACTCACAGGAGCCCTGCAGCTCTAGCTGCCTGTGGAGCTTGCCAATAAATCTTCCTCAGTCAAAACTGCTTAGCTTCCAAGCACAGTGTCCTTGCAATCTGATTAATTTGACCTTTACCTTTTGTCGTTTAGATGAGAGGTGTTATGGGGGCCTTTGCTTTTACAATGGTCAGGGCTGGTTCATGCGTGTATGACAGAGCAGTCCCTCAGGAGGGTTCTGTGCTTGGGTTGAGTGTCCTGTGGCTACCATCTTGAAATTCTTTTTTTTTTTTTATAAATTTATTTATTTATTTTATTTATTTATTGGCTGTGTTGGGTCTTCGTTGCTGCACACGGGCTTTCTCTAGTTGCTGAGAGCGGGGGCTACTCTTCATTGTGGTGTGCAAGCTCCTCATTGTAGTGGCTTCTCTTGTCACGGGCTCTAGGTGCGTGGGCTTCAGTAGTTGCAGCGCACGGCCTCAATAGTTGTGGCTCACGGACTCTAGAGCACAGGTTCAATAGTTGTGGCGCAAAGGCTTAGTTGCTCCGTTGCATGTGGAATCTTCCCAGGGCAGGGCTCGAACCCGTGTCCCCTGCATTGGCAGGCGGATTCTTACTCACTGCACCACCTAGGAAGTCCTTGAAATTCTTAATTGTATCTTTGGATATGTGTTTTGTAGTGAAGTCCAAGTGGGACAATGGAGCTTGTGCCAGGGCTTTGGAGCTTCCCCGGATGCCCCTTCTTGCCTCCTGCCACATCCCAGCCATAGGTTCTTGCTCTGGTCCCTCCAAGCTTCCTCCTCACACCCTTCCTACTCCACTGCCCAGTGACCAATGCTGCCCTCCGGCTGGGGCAGCAGACGAATTCTGGCAGCAGGAAGAGGCCCAAGCTCTGCTGTTGCCCTCCACTCCAGGTGGGGGCCTGGGCCTTTGTGCAGGGAGGCTCAGAGTTGGGTGCATGTGCCCCAGGGCATCTTGGGGCAGGGGCAGGACAGAAGTGGTTCTGCCCTGGGCTAGCAGAGCCATGTGCCTTCAGCAGGCTGCCTGGGGGGTCCTCTCACCCACCCCGAGCCAGGTACCTATTGTGTCTGGCACAGAGGTTGCAACCCAAAGAGGCTGTCCATCTGTTTGGGGTTGGGGCTGCCTGCACGTGGGAAGGGGAGATCAAACTACCACTTTTTCATTTTGCACCGTGCCCTGCAAATCAATCATATAGCCATATAGCCGGCCCTGACAGCAGTGATTTAATGCTTCTCTGCCCCGAGGTATATGACCATTTCACCCTAAGGAGCAAAACATCCGGTTGCTTTCTGCATATGTGCATAGGGCACACTGACCACAGTGGGATGTGTTCAGGGACAAGAAGGCAAAATCAATTAAGCGCTGCTTGAAACAGTTAGTGGAATTCAGATGCTTCCTTGAGTTTAACCAGTTTTAAAAAAGACGTTTTGGGTTTGTTCCCAAGCCATGATGAGATACTAAGGGGATGGAATATAGGTGACAATTAGGGGGTGGAATATAGGTAAAGATTTTTAAGACCTGGAAAATTTTAAATTCTAGGGAAAATGAACTACTTCCTAGTAAAATAAATGATGATACATTCACATAAAAATGAGGTTGATATACGTGTGAATATGGGTCATGTCTAAAATAAATATTAAGAGAGAAAAAAGTTGTACAGCGGTGTGTAGTGTGTGATCTCATTTGTGCTATGGAAAGATAAATACCACATTTCATCACTAGTAAGATTTTTCTCATTTTAATATCTCTGAAATCTTCTTTAGCATCTTTGAAATGATTCTATCATCAGATGACAGTTGTGTTGTGATGTGTGTTCCTTGAATATGTTCAACAATACTTGCAGAATCCACATCAGCCACGTGGGAGAAAATCCCAGAGATACCAGTGGATCACTTTAGCACAGAAAAAAATATTTTGAGGGAAAGCAGAGTCGTCAATGACGGAGTCAAAATGTGATTCTGAAAAGTTGCATTCTGAATAAATACAATGTAAAAAATAACACAACTAATTTATTCCATTTACCTTTCCCTTTTTATGCATGCACAAGAGAGAAACATCTGCATCTACATCTAAATAAGCCTAAAAATCTCTTAAAACAAATGTAAAATAAAGACTCAAAGCATTCTGGCATCAGTGTTTACCAGTGTTTCCTAGTGGTATACATTAAATAATGGGGCATTTTATAATCCACAGTGCCTTAGAGTCAACGAAACATAACAATTAAAGTGCAAATTCAAGCACAAGCTATATATTTTTATATATGAAATATATACATTTCTGGGGGGATACACAAGAATCTGAACTGCGAAGGAGATGAGTCAAAGTCTGTCAGGAGTGTTGTCAATGAATAGAGGTGAATTATTAAAACAAAAAACAGACAAACAAAGAACATAAAATATGCAAATCGATCAGACTGGTCCAAGTTAAGCATTACAAATCACTTTCATCACAATGTAAAGTGACAGTTTATGAGAAAAAGAAAGGAGAAAATGATTCACTGAGGGGAACTGCACCTCACATACATTAGATACTCAAGACATAGTATTGCTACTACTGCTCAAGCAATCCACATCTGTATCTGTCCATTTAGTTTCCTTGGCTGTGTGGCACCTAAATAGGTGAAATATACTCACAAAACTGAATTGCTTTACCTTTGTGAAGACTTAGCATTCCTCTTCTCTGATCACCTTCTGCACTCTCATGAGCTTGCCGTCCACCTACCCTGTGCGCACGTACTCCATCTCATAGGATTGTTGTGACAATTCCACGAGGCAGTGAGCACTTAGCAGAATACTTGGCAAATAGTAATGGCCCAATAATTGTTAGCTATCATCAGTGGACAACATTGAGGACAATGACTGCCTTTGGAATCAGACAGACGTCTGTTTAATTCTTGGCTTTGTCACTTACTGGCTGTGTGACATTTGGCAAGTTACCTTACCTTTCTGAGCCTAGTCTCCTTTACAGATAATGTAAAGTGAGGATATTACTGGAACTAATGTCATAGGAGTATTGCGAGCATCAGATAATATGTGTAAAATGCTTAGTATAAGACCTGGCATACAGTAGGTGCCCACCAATGCAAATATTAATTGTAATACAGATGCTGATGAGTCCCTACAACTATGAAATCAAGTTTACTGCTGAGACTGAAAATGAGGGGAGATGGGCAATCAAGGTGTTGTTATCCCATGGACTGCCCAGGCAGCTCTGCTTTCCTTTCTGACTTGCCTGTCTAATCCCAATACTGTGCTGTTAAATAATATGGTTACAGGGCTATTAAGGTGTTTCAGGCTATTTGCTTCCCCCATTAGTGGCTGCTGGGCCTTCTCAGTTCTTCTGTCTGCTTTTCCTTCTGCTTCTTTCCTCACTGCCAACGTCATGTTTTCCGCCTGGTAGCCATACCCTCCACTGATTCCTTCTCCCTGATATATTACTTCTAATTTAGGGCAATCAAACCAGCTAGCCCAGCTTGTTGCTGGATTGTGTCAAAAGAGTATCCAGCCTAACTTTTAAAACGGGCAAATGATCTGAATATACATTTTTCCAAAGAAAATACACAAATAGCTAGTAAGCAGATGAAAAGATACTCAACATCATTAGCCATCAGGGAAATGCAGATCACAAATACAAGCCAGTGGGATAGCTAAAATGAAAAAGACAGACAAGAACAAGTGTTGACAAGGATGTGGAGACATTGGAGTCCTCACATATTGTTGAAGGAATGTAAAACGGTGCAGCCCCTTTGGAAAAAAAAAAAGGTCTGGTAATTACTCAAAAGGTTAAACAAAGTTACTGTATGACCCAGCAACTCCTCTCCTAGTTACATAACCCAAAGAACTGAAAACATGTTCACACAGAAGCTGGTACAAAAATGTTCATGGAAGCATTCGTAATAGTAAAAAAAGGAAAAAATTTAAATGTCTATCAGTGAGGAATGGCTACACAAAATATAGTATATCCATGTGGTAGAATACTATTCAGTCATCAAAAGGACTGAAGTAGTGATACATGCTTCAACACGAATGAGCCTTAAAAACATTATGCTAAACAAGAAGCCAGACACAAAAAAGAACATCTCGTATGATTCTATTTATATGAAATATCTAGAATAGAAAAATACATAGGCACAAAATGCACATTAGGTCTTGCCAGCAGCTGGAGGGAGGAGGAAATGGAGAGAAACTGCTTAATGGGTACAGGGCGTCTTTTTTTTTTCAAGATTTTAATTAATTAATTAATTGGCTGCATTGGGTCTTCGTTGCTGCATGCCGGCTTTCTCTGGTTGTTGCGAGCGGCGGCTACTCTTCATTGTGATGCGTGGGCTTCTCATTGCAGTGGCTTCTCTTGTTGTGCAGCATGGGCTCTAGGTGCACGGGCTTCAGTAGTTGTGGCACACAGGCTCAGTAGTTGTGGCTCGCAGGCTCTAGAGCGCAGGCTCAGTACTTGTGGCGCACGGGCTTAGTTGCTCCGAGGCATGTGGGATCTTCCTGGCCCAGGGCTTGAACCTGTGTCCCCTGCATTGGCAGGTGGATTCTTAATCACCTCACCACCAGGGAAGCCCCAGGGTATCTTTTGAGACGATGAAAAGGTTCTAGAAGTAGAGAGTAGTGATGGTTGCACAACTCTGTGAACATACTGATGCCTACAGAATTATACACTTTAAAAAAGAGTGAATTGTATACTATATAAATTATATGTAAATAAAACTATTTAAAAAATTATTGGGCAGGCTTTGCGTAAAGCCTGGAAGAGGCCATCCTTGAGCCAAGCAGAGATGTGGAGCATAAACTTTGCAACCTCATTTTAGGCTTTTCTCCTCTTTTGATTGAAGTGCATTTTCCAGATTACTGAGGCTGCCACATTAGTGACTTTCCATTGAGGTTTGTACTTGGGAAGGTAAATATCTTTTCTTATTTTTTTTGACTTCTAGTTTTTAAAAATGGTGTTTTTATAAACATAACTACTACTACCATGTATGGCACTGCTCTGCCCACTCTCTCTGTCTTAACTTCTCTAATTCTCATCACTACCCTTGAGGATAGATGCTATTATTAGCCCAATTTTACTGAAGAGGAATCTGCGACACAGAGAAGTTAAGTAACTTGACTGAGGGTACACAGCTAATAAGTAGCACAGTCGGAATTTGAATCCAGGCAGTCTGCTTCCAGCACCCATGCTCCTAATCTCTACACTACATGATCTCTAAGTCAATCTAAACCCTCGGTAAAGAGCCTTAACACTTTCCAGGTATCGTTCTGGCTGAGGGAGAGATTGGAGCTGTGTGCTGAAACCATGTGCTCACTCATAAACAGCTGATGAAGTAGCAAGTCACCAACTGAAATGTGATCTTGCTTCTGTGCCCAGCCGAGGCAGTAATGCTAACACGGCTGAGCTGCCATTAGCCCCACCAGCACAGCCCTTTGGAGGCCTTTTCTTTCCCTCCTCAGGTGAGGTCTTTATTGGGTCCTGTCCACTCAGAAGGTTACTGCCCCAAGGCCACAGCTTTCTTCCCGTATGGGGACTGCCCCACATAACAAATCTCTGTGGGAAATGTTGCACAAAAGAGGTCTGGAAAAGAAGTAGCTTAAAATGCTCTATTGCAGTGCTTTGGCAAAAGGACTAATTGGCATTTTTATTCCAAAGGGGGAAAGATTGCCTAATAGCAAGAATCAGTGAGTACTGCCACCCATGCAAACTGTTCATTCTTGTTTCAGCTCAAAGGCCTCAAGTGGGAGAAAACAGCTCTTGTTTGTTCAGTGTTTTGTGTGGAAGAGTAAGACTAATGTTGTTTAAATTCTATGCACAGGCCAATTAAAATCACTAAGCGGTTCTATCTTTTTTTTTTGTTCCATCTTTTCTTCCCCCAGCGTATTCTATTTTATCCTACGCAAAGCACATGCAGTTAAAACTCAAACTCCCCGTGTCATCTACCTACATTAAATGTAGAAAATGGGGCAGGGATTTTTGCAAAGTCTTTTGCACATATATTTACTGTAAATTGACCAGAAGATTTAAGAGTTTTAGGCATCACTGAAAAACTGGGCGATTTTCTGAGTTGAGTGGAAAGCAGATGGCTGTGATTTCTACCTTAATTCATCCAGTTGAGTAGTTGGGAGTCAAATCCTGCAGAAGCAGAGAGCAGGAGAGGTGGAAGGGGAGGTGAATGAGAGGCTGTTAGTGGCGGAGATTGTCCTGTGATACTTTGGGGGGAAATTGACTTTTTGATCACCTATGTCACCTTCTCTGTTTCATTTGAATCTTTTATAAAGGACAGGAGTAAAGGGAAGGTATGCCTCTTCATGATGTCTCATCAGGGGCTCTGGCCCAGATAGGGGCCTCCTAAATATGAAGCTTAAAATAAAGGCTCCCCCCTGGTTAGAGGGTGGCAGGCCACAGGGCTTGCAGATGAGATTGTGTCCTTAGCATTTGTTGTGACTTAAAATACAGATCTTGTTCAAACATCGTCATTCATCCACTTTATGGGTCTTAGATTTACATGGTTCTGCATCCACCTGCTCCTTATACTGGAAGGCCTTACCTCACCTCCTTTCCATGCCCATCTTTCCATGTCCAGATACTACGTGTTCTTCAAACCACAGTTCAGAAACCAAATGTCAGTGGATTAAATGTCATTGGTAATCATCTCTCTCTTTTTCTTGCATCCCTGGAATGCATTGCTTGTGTCTCTGTCAAGATGCTGGCCACTTTTTATTCTGTCACCCTGGTGGCAAAGGCTGCTATGTTCACTACTAGAACCATAAGCTCTGTATCTTCCATAGCGGCTACAGAAGGCCTGGTTTAAAGGATGTGCTGAGCAAGCAAATGAATGAATGAGTGAATGAGTGAATTTCAGGATGAAGAAATATGCCTAAGTGCTTGATATGCTTCAGTGCTCAGGATCTCTTGAGAAAAGAGTGGTTTTACATCATGCAAAAGGAGCTCTTGCCCCTCATTGGAGGCATTTCTTAAGCACCAGTTACATGAGGGTGAGTCAAAAATTATCCGCACTCTAGCTATAGAATTTAATTAACTTTTACAAAAGACAAATACATCATCTTTCGACATAACCTCCTTGCTTTTCAATACACTTTGTCCATCTGTCAACAAACTTTCGTATTCCCTCATTAAAAAATGTTTTAGGCTGAGCTGCGAGCCACAAATGCACTGCTGTCTTCACTAATCTTCGTCCTCATAGGGCTGCTTTCAGGGGACCAAACAGGTGAAAGTCTGATGGAGCAAGATCAGGACTATAGGGAGGAGGCTTTAACACCTCAAAACGAAGTTTTTGCAGAAGTGTCGACAGTGTGGGCAGAGCGTGTGGACATGCACACCCTCAGACCACAAAAAACGAATCACTGCACACTGCTCTTCTTTCAGGCAAATCATAAGTGGGGCTTCCATTTTTGCTCACAGCACAGTTACAAATGAACTGATGTAACACGTTCACACCTGCACAGCGGGGACTGGGGAGACAGCAGCCTTGAATGGAAAGCACTAAGACAGTGCGGCCAACAGAAGTTTTAATATAATCGGATTGAGGATAATTTTTGACTCACCCTCGTACATGGTACTACATGAAGGTCTCTCAATAAAGGATTATGTAAACCCAGCTACTGCTCTCTGAACACCTCACTGATGCAAACACATGCACAGGCAAGAGAATTAAACCTTTCAGCTTACATGTGGGTTTATTAGAAAGTGTTGATGTCGGTTTGGTGAGGACCTGGATTGGGAGAAAGAAGGGAAGCAAGTTCTGGGTCTTACATCCAACTGCAGGTGCTGGATTCTGTTTCCTTTCTCACAGGCTCTGCCTTCTTCCTCTTCTGATGGAAGAAAGTGCTTTACTAACACTGGTATCCTGTGAGTTTGGCTTCTCTAAAACTCTAGTCCTGGAGAGAATGAAAATCCACCTTTTCAAGGGTTAATAGAAACAGGTGCAGACCAAGACATAATGGCTTGGGATTCTTTGAGGGGAACTTTTGCTTTAAAAATGGAGATCTTTGGAGCTCAATGAAAAAATTAAAAGACAGCATCCCTTCATATGGCATATGGTGCTTGGATTAGGAAGAGTCTGTGGTGTACTGGATAGAACTGTGTGTGGGGCATCAGGTCATCTGGGTTCTAGCCCTCATTCTGCCATCCATTCTCTAGGAGACAGCCGGTGTGTTGTTTTTACTTTCCTAGGACTCAGTGTCTTTGTCTCTAGACTGAATGTTTAGACTACATTATCTATGAGTCTCTGTGTATTCTGCATAAACCAGATTGTTACCAGATTGGTTTTGCATTCATTATAGAATGCATTCTCTTCATTCCAAGGGATTTGGTGGTGGACTTTCTATTTCTCATGAATTGTTGAATGCCTGTAGGATATCTTAGCTTCCTTTTACTGGATTGACATTTTGTGTTTTATAGCCCCAAAGCAATTTGTTACAATTGACTTTGCTATGTGGGGTTTAATTTCATGTTATAACACAGAGAAAAAAAATTTTTTGGTTCATCATAATTCAACAGCATTGGACTACCTAAGCCCTCTTCCAATTTTTGAACATCAATAATGGAAAAAGAGAGGCCCTTAATGCCCCCTCTCACACTGTTCAGTTTGGAACAAAGAGCATTTGAAAACTTTTTTTCTGGGATAGGTTTATAGGTGATGATTCTGTGCTATACTACTCACAAGTACTTGGTAAATTGATGAATGGTGATCTATTCAGATGATTTTGGGGTCTACTCCTTGTTCTCAAGGTCAAACACCTAGGATTCAGTCTCTGCCAGGGATCTCCATGGGCTTTTTGTCAGAGAATGTGGTCACCCTTTCAGATGTTAACCAGTCAATTGGTATTACCTCCCAAATAGCTGTGATGATGTGTAATCCATCCATCCATCCACTCATCCAGCCATCCACTCATCCATCCATCCATCCATCCATCCATCCATCCATCCATCCAGCAGATGTTTACTAAGAACTACTCTGTGCCAAACACTGTTCTAATACAACAGTGAACTCAACAGATAAGATTCTTTGACTTCACAGGGCTTATATTCTAGTGGGGTAGTGGGGCGGCAGAGAGACAATAACCAAATGAGGAAGCACATAGTACATCATATGGTAGTAAGCACTATGGGGAAAAATAAAGCCAGGAAAGGGGGTATGAAATGGTGGTGGTGGGGATAGCCATTTTCAATCTGCTTAAACTATTTTTGGAAGAAGCTGATATTTGAGGCAGTATGGAGTAGTGGTTCCCAATGTGGTCCAGATCACAAAGGGACTTGTACTTCATGGTAAGGAGCCTACATTCTATGCTAAGTGTGATGGAAAACTATAGGGGAGGTGCCTTAAGCAGAAGAGTGACATGATCACATCTCTATTTTCCAGTGACTACTGCCTGCCATGAGGAAAATGGATTACAGAGGAAAAAGAGATGGAATAGGAAGACAGGAAGTTATTAAAGTAGTCTAAGTGATAAATAGTAGCTCAGGCAAGGGTGGTAGTAGTGGAGGTGGAGAGAAGGAGTCAGGTTTTGTATGTATTTTTGAGGGTAGAGTCAGTCAGGATTTACTGATGGGTTGGAGGTAGGATTTTTTTTTAAGCTCTTTATTGGAATATAATTGCTTTACACTCTTGTACCAGCTTTTGAGGTACACCAAAGTGAATCAGCTGTATTTATACACATATCCCCATATCCCCTCCCTCCCACCCTCCCTGTCCTGGCCCTCTAAGGCATCACCCATCATCAAGTTGATCTCCCTTTGTTATACAGCGGATGTAGGATTTGAGGGAAAGAGAACTAAGGTCTTAGGTTTTTAGCTTGAGTGATTGGATATTTAATGAGATATTATTTAATGAGAAAGAACATGTTAGATAGGGCATCAAGTTTTATTTCCGTCTTCTTAAGTTTGAGGCATTTAGGTATCCACACGGAGATACTGTTTTAAATATGCCCAGAATGAAACTAAGGAGAGAAGTCAGAACTGTCTTCATTCATCATTCAAAAATATTTATTGAGCACCTACTATGTGTCAGGCACTGATATAGTCACTGGAGATGTAGTGTTGGGCAAAACAGACATAGTCTCTGCCCTCATGGAGCTTAGTTTCTAGTGAGAAGTTTCAGACCTTAAGAAACAGTGAAGCAAATAACAAGCTCCTATTGTATAGCACAGGGAACTAAATTCAATATCCTGTAATAAAGTACAATGGAAGAGAATATGAAAAAGAATATATATGTATATTTATAACTGAATCACTTTGCTGTGCACGTGAAACATTGTAAATCAACTTTACTTGAGTTAAAAAAAAGTGAAGCCTATAAACAAGACCTATAAACAAGATTAAATTCAGAGTATGATAATTGCCATGAGGAAAATAAAACAGAGTGATGATTGTAGGTGGTCTTTCTAGAGTCTTAATTCTTTCCTTAGTGTTAGTATTTTATTTACTAACAAGAATAAAAGTAATTCATTACGTACCAGGGTTAAGTTTTAGGCCCTATGCTAAATACTGATCCTAGAGAGATGAAAGAGATATAGTCTTAAGGGGGTCTGTCTGGTGGAAGAGACTTGTAAAATAGCTCAAGTATAGGGTAGAATGAGCGTGTTATATAGAGATGAGCGCATTATAGAGGAGCAAACAGCAGGTTGAGGGAGTCCTTTCTGGGGAATTAGGGAAGATTTCATTGAGGAATTTGTATTGGGCCTTGAATGGCCTTGAATGGGTTACAAGTTTCAGGGAGGCAGCTTGCCACTTAAGGCAGACATTTCTACAAGCTGCGGTTGCCCAAAGGCTGCCTCTGGACTTGTCACCAGGGATGTTTGAACGTAGGGTGAGTGCCTACCGGGCAGAGATGTAGTAGAAAAGATTTACATGTTGTGAATGGGCGGTAGGTTGGACTTGATGATCCTGAATTATCTTCCAACCTGTGAGTCTGTGATTGTACAATGGTTAAAGTACTGCAAACCAGATTCTTTTTTTGTATGTGAGACGTCTCTTCTGCCGTCTGCAAAGCTGTTCAGGTAATTAAACCGTAACTTCCTGTGAAGAAATATTTTGCTGGGCCAAAATCAATCAAACGAATCTCTGAATAATCGCAAATTCCAGATTGCTGTGGTAATAAGCAGTTGAGTATTTTAACAAGGTGTAGGCCCCTTTATTTGGGATGGAGTTAAGGGCTTTGCAGCTGAACCTAAAAAACTCAAACTTATTTCTGCCTAAACATAGCTAAGACAGGTGAGCTGGAAATCTTGAGCTCAGTTCTTCATCTTGTTTCATGGCGTGATCAGTCATGAAATCACACGTGAATCTGTTTTGTATTTTATGTATATGATACTTTATTATGTTGACCATCCTTGGGCCCTTTGAATTTAGTCTGTTTATTTATGCAAACCAGCATGGCCATTGTTGATGAAAGACAAAGTAATGAACTAACCTATTCTTTTTTAAGGAGGGTAAGTTTTGACTTTCTAGTGTGAGAAATTTACTGTCCACAGTCTAGTTAGACAACCCATTGCTGCTTAGCTTACCACGTAAGTCTGATTCTATCTTCACTCTTAAAGGGCTTCTAGGCTCTTTCTAGTCCTAGTACTAGAGGAAGAAAAGTTGATTCTGCCTGATGTCTAAGCCTAATGCCTGGGTTCTGGCCCCAGTTGCCCTGAGGTGGCCAATGGACCCCTAATTTCTCCAAATCTCCTAGGTTCTATGGTTGAACTCTCTTTCCCTAGGCTCACTTCTTAGGGTGCCATCTTGTGATAGTTCTTTAAAGCTGAATACGTTTTTCTGGAGTATTCCAGGGTAGAGAACTTCACTTTCTAATTCAACTGTTACTGCCAATAAGGATTGTAGGTCAAAGAGGCGAAAGCCAAACTGATCTTTAAGTTAATATTTCTCTTCAGCAACAAAAGCATGAAACAATTTGTATTTAAATTCTTGGCCTGGTTTCTCCTTCTTCATCCCTTCTTCCCCTTCTTTCCAAAAAGATGCATGATACTATTTTATCAATGATTCTATTCTTCTAAAGAACGGTATATGAGTTACCAAGCTCACACTTTAAAGGTAGAACATCAAGGCCCGGAAACTTAATTGAAACTCTGTGCATAATCCAATGTTCTCAAAAACTTCCCCAAATCAACACTAATTCAATAAAATATGGGAAACACCATTTTGTGTGTGTCTGTTTATATGTGTGTGTAGTGTGTCTAGTGGGGAAAAAATTCACAGGCAACTGACCACACAAAGTTAGAGTGTTAAGGCTCAGAGAGGACAAAGGTACTAAAAGAAAGACAAAGGAAGAGGAGAATTAAGAGTGGGCTAAAGGGAGGCAGGACCTGCCCAGAGTATCACCAAGAGCATCAGACCTGCTCTTGGGTCCCCTTGCTTGATTTCAGGGTCAGCCCTGCAGGGAGCCAGATGTCTTTTCTGTACTCTTTTGCTCTTCAGTTCACCTTTCTACTTATTGTTCTCTCTGATTCAGATTTTGGAAGGAATTTTAGTAAAATATCTGTAAAAAGAAGACCAAATATGCCAAGGTTGAATATGACAATGCATTGGATGTTTGGGCGCTCAAGCAACACATCATCAGAGCCATTTGAGCGCCTCTCTTCATGACAGGCCATGTGTGGACAGACATATTGGGACATGGAAAAATACCTTCTGGCGGAGAGCTCACAGCACCTAGAAACCCCTGTGTTACAGGGAAAAAACAAGACAAAAATAAACCAAACAAACCCAGAGCTAGATACTTTGTTTTCCTCTTTCAACCCCATGGAGAATAAATGAAATTATTTTTTTCCATGTTGTAATCAGCTATAAGCTCTGCTTTAAAAGACAATAGCTTTGCTCAAAAGTTGCTTTAAAAGATTCTTTTCCATGGACAAGAAGCATCCTAATAAAAAACAGGCTATATGCAAATAAAGTCATTTCTGTTTCTGGAAATCACGTTTATAAGCACCACAAATACATTTCAATTGCTAAAGGAAGCAGTAGGTAAAAATGTGTAGTCAAATACTTCCTGTTCACTACCGACATATACATATTTTTCTAGTACATTGCTCAATTGTGAAATCAGGGGGAAAGCATGCAATAAACATTTTTTGCAGCAAATTTTAGTAAAATATCTGTAAAAAGAAGACCAAATATACCAATGTTGAATATTACAATGTATTTGATTAATTTTTTCTTCTTTTAATACAAAATTGTCAGATAATCTTGTCCTGCAAAAATACTACATTTTAAAATTCAGTGTGGTGCTATCAGGCACCCCCGGTCTCTTCGAGCTATAACTGGTACCAAGCTCGTGCTGCTTGTCAAAATTTAATGAGAGGGCCCGTTCTAAAATAATTGAATTTTCATATCAGAACGAACCAGGATTACTCAGACAATAAAATTGCTGAGTCCTGTACTGTTACCGGCAAATACCTTTTGCTTTGCTCATGAAATCAGTATGTAAATGTTCAGGGTTTGTATTTAAGGCATCTTAGGCATTTGGAGTTGTAGTACTAGCAATAATTTCAAATGGTGCCGGTGATAAGTAGCTGGTTTTTATAATGTTCAAAGTGTAATTTGTTTGGTGAATCAGGATAAGCATTTGGTTTATATTTTATATAAATGTTAATGCATTTGCAGTTTAATTACGTTTCTTAACTTTTAACATTTCAGAAGTCAAATTTGAAGACTAGTCCATCAGATTGTCTTGCTTTCATAACATTCTGAAAAATGGGAGCACCCCCATGCAGTGAGTTTAAAAAGTAAGAGGTGCCTGTAAAGTTCACCATGGTATGTTTTGGGAGCTGGGAACACTGATAATGAAGAGAAGTGCCATGCCTTAGGTGTGCCCTCCTCCATAACATTGAGCTCGGAGACACAGCTTCAGACCTAAGAGCCCTCCATCAACAGCAAGGAAGACCCCTCCAGGGAGTGGCTCATTTCTTTCTTTTATGATAGTTGAGTTGGAGAGCAACCGTGAATAAAGTATAGTGTAATTTCAAAAATTAACAAGGGTTTCTGTAACATCACAATGATGGAGGGTATCAGGACAGAAATGAGCTCTTTCTAGTGTGGTGGAGAAAGTTGTTTTAAGAAGTTATTTTCCACATTCTTATTTTTAAAAAGATTTGCAGGTTTTTAGCCTTTAAGCAACTACGTACTCACTCAAAAGTTAGCTCCGTAACTTGCAAGAGATAGCAACATTTGTCAAAACGGTGATTTTTTTTTTTTTGTATCTCCTTCATGACATGGCTTTGGTTTAGTTGAAAGAGAATTGGATAATGCAGCTTTAGAGGCAGAAGACTTAACTTCTGCTTTCTTTCCCATCATAGACTTCAAGGGTCATCAAACTACAGCTCACATGCTAAATCTGGCCTGTTGCCTGATTTTGTAAATAAAGCTTTATTGGGACGCAGCCATGCTCATTCATTCCTGTATTGTCTATGGCTGCTTTCATGGTGCAAGGGCAGAGTTAAGGAGTTGGAACAGAGACCATTTGGCCCAAAGAGTCTAAAATACTTACTATCAGCCCTTTACAGGGCCAGAAAAAGTTTGCAGACTTTTTTAGTAGACAAAGTCTACTTTGGACAGATAACTTTTCCTTTTTCATTGGTAGTGGTGAGGATGACTACGGTAGCTATCACATACTAAGCACTTACTGTGTATCAGACACTGTCCCAAACATTTTACATTCATACACTCATTTAACCCTCACAGCAACCCTATGTCATAGCACTGTTACGACCCTTATTTGGCACATAAGGAAAAGGAGACATAGGTTAAGGGACGTGTCCACACTTGGCTAGTGAGTGGCAGAGTCAGGCACACTGGCTCAAGAACTTATGCTCCTTTTATTTTCACGTTTTACCTTTTTATTATGGAATTTTCCAAACATACATAGAAATAAAAAGTATAATGAATCACTAAGTATTCATCACTCAGTTTCAATAATTAATAACACATTGCCATGTTTCTTTTATCTACTGTCCCTCTCACCATACCTTCTAAATGTTTTTTATGTATGGAGAGCAAATCTCAAACACCATGTCGTTGCATCTGCAAATACATCAATACGTATCTCAACAGAGAAACTTTTAAAAAATATAGCCAAAGTGTCATTGTGATATCTAAGAAAATTCACAGTAATTCCATAATATGGTCTAATATCCAGTCCATATTAAAATGTTTCTGATTGTCTGAAGCTTTCCTTTTGATAGTTGATTTGTTTAAATCAGAATCCAAACAAGATCCACTCATTGCATTTAGATATTATGTCATTATGTTTTTCCTAATATATAATAGCCCCTACCTTTTTCTTCCCCTACCCCTGTCCTTTGTTACTTTAAAAAATAGGTTCACTTTAACTGTGGAATGATCCATGTTCTGGATTTGACAGATTGCTTCTTTTCGGTGCAGTTTAACTTGTTCCTCTTTTCCCAGTATTTCTTTTATACTCATGGGCAGATGTAGATGGTTGATTAAATTAAGGTGTGTGTGTGTGTGTGCATGTGCGCGCGTGCGCACGTGTGCCTGTGCATGTGAGTGTGCAAGTGTGCAAGCATGTTTTTGGAGACTTCTTCATAGTTGGTGATGTGTAGTTCCTATTGTATTACATCCAGAAGCACATAATGTCTGGTCATTACTGCTAAAGAGGGATGCAAACTTTCCTCAGTGAGTTCAGGTGATGTCAGCCTGATCCTGCCATTATGAAGTTTTCGTTATCAATTTTTCTCCTGTTGGTTTCATTATCAATAAGTGATTGTGTCCTAGATCCATTATTTTATTGAGATTGCAAAATGGTGATTTGGGGATTTTTTTCATTCTTCGTAAAGAACTTTCCCTCAACTATCTGGCTACCTTGAGATATAATTTATACAGGAGAAACAGAATAAATGCTTAATTTTTATATTTATTTGTGAATTTTTATTGTGATCAGTTAGCGTGTTAGCAATTTGCAATCTTGACAATGATAATTTGTTTTAGTATTGTTAAAAAAACTTGTGGATGTTTCACTAAAATCAAACCCTTCCTCTTGTGGGCTCCTCCTGTACCTGTACATATTGTTATACTCACATGTCTTCTTTTAATTTATCTGTTAATATAGCTTATAAAGTCACCTTCTCTAGACTGTGAGACCCTGAACGGAAAGGTCAGTTCTTAGTCATCACTATTTTGGCTCCTAGCATTCAGTACTTGCTACCTAGTAAGCTCCATGTACCCATAAATAGCTATTGACTTGACTAGAACTTCTGTCCTTTGAATGTTCTGGATATACACGTGTTTTCATTGCAGTGTGATTAAAAGTAGGCAGCTACAGTAAAAAAAAAAGTGTGGATTTTTAAATATATTCTTCCTTCAATAGACTATAGTAAATCTTTTTGACTCTTTAATTGCCCCATTTTTGGCCTGTGGGACCTGCAGTTGGGTCTCATGTGTTTTTGCTACGACCCCAGTGATCTTTGAAAGCAAACTTGCTTTCTGGCACAACAAGGTATCCCAGGACCATTTTGTACATTTCATCCCCCAAACCTAGAATCAGTCATTTCTCTAGGAAGTTCCGGTTCATTTTGTGGAAATATCACTTAGAAATCACAGTCTCGACACTGCTCGTTGCTACTGGGTGGTCACTGCTTCTAGACTTTTCAGTAGACAAAACTAGGAAATATGTACTTTAAAGAGAGAAAATAATAAATCATAAGTTCATTTTGATATTTCCAATTTAAGTGTAAGATCTCAGGATTTTTACATAAGTTCTTTGATTTTATATTTGTGTCCCTTTTTTCTTATGCTGACAATCTTGTTCCTAGTGATAGCATATTTATTCGCTTTATCCTAAAATTTACATCAGGTAACTAAAAATGACACTACCAATATTACTATTAACAGTCAGACAATTTAAGTTTTCTACCCTCTTAACACCTATGCTAAATGGGGTTCATGCCTCTCAGTAAACTGGGAATTATAATCCTGGATCTGCCTGAAGGTCCTGTGGGGAAGCAGGTGATGTGTTGAGATCCATCTGTGAGATTTCTTATAAATCAGTATGTCTTAGACAATTTCATAAATTCGTGAGATAGCTAAAGTGCTTGTGATTGAGCCGGAAGGCCCCAGTTCTAAGTTCTTTACCAGGCTTTTACTCAGAAGTTATGATGATCTTTTGCTATAATACGCCCCTGCAACCATCATACAAAAAACTAAATTTAAGGATTGTATAGGATAATTCACATATTGTGTATTGCTTTTTGATGTATAAAACACCTTCATATATTTCATCTCACTTGATCCTTATGTCTCCCCTAGGTAGTGGGTACCTCAATTATCTCTATTTTCCAAATGAGGATCAGAGGGGTTAAGTACTTTCCCGAAGTCACACAGCCAGTAAGTGACAGAGCCGGAATTCTCTGCTACTGTGAGTCTGAGGTCAGACTCATAACCTAGCATTTCTTCTAGCACATCAAGAAGTCAACATGCCCTAGGGTGATGTCTGTAGCCCAGGAGTGGTGGTTCTTTTAACTTCTCTGGGAAGATGAGGAGAGAGAATGCTTTGGGACTTTCTCCTTTCTTTTGGGAGCTCTTGGGTGGTCAGGTGTACGGTCCAAGGCGTGGTCTTGAGCACCCCTCATTTTGAATGTTTCTATCGCTTTCCCTTTCCCACTCCAGCGTAGTTGTTTGAATTGTTTGAAGGAGGAGGAAAAGACTTTGTCCTTCAACTCAGAATGTAACCCTGCAATCTCAATGCTTGATCTGGCATCTATTCAACCAGCCACTGCCAGGGTCGCCTTCCACTACTGCTCCAGGTGCCTTTGCCAGCAGTAGTCATTATAAGAGAACATCCTACTCTTTTTTTCTCTGCTGTATTAGATGGAGATATCAACTCATTTCATATTGGAGATTACTCAGCCAGAAAATAGCAGTAGTTTTTCCACTGTTACCCAGTCCAACTAAAATACTAACTTACTTCTCCTCAAAAACTTCTCCTGTGTAGATTTCAACCATAGCTTCCCTGAAATTTATGAAACCTTAGAGAAAGAAGGGGATCAACCACAAAATATAGCCAAGCACATGAAGAAGAGTGTCTGTTCTACTAACCTCCTCCCAGGAGCTGGGGGAATGTCTGAATTGGACCTGAAGGGAGGAACAATGGAATGTTTGCGGGTCTACCACGTCCATTGTGTGCCTGCAGTTTGGGCGAGTTAGCGGAGAGGTAGGAACATCCCTACCATGTGTGCCTGCCTTGCAGTTGAGAGCTCACTTTGGAAGGGAGGAATTGCTCTTTCCTTCACTGGTGCCAGCACTTCCCGCTCCTAATTCTCACAAAGGATCTGGAATCGGAATGCCTGGACTCAAATCCTAACTTCTCCAATGTACACTTTTGGGACAGTTACTTAATGTTTCCATGCCTCAGGGTTCTTATCTGTCAAATGGAGATAAAATAATACCTAGCTTATGTGCTTGTGAGGATCAAAGAGAGAATTTCGTAGTGCTTAGCATAGAGCTTGGCACACAGCAGACACTCAGCTGCTGGATGTTATTGGCTATCAAGAATGTTCTTATTGACCATTCTCACTGTCATCTTCATCAAAATAATATATTATCCAGGCCTCAAACCCTTTCAGTGAAACAAATCAGAAGGAGAAGTTGGACTCTTTACTCATCCGTCTCGGTTACTTCATTAAAAAGTAAGAGTGTTTCCTTAATAGAAAGCTTTCGCTAAAAATGCCCATCCCCCCCAAAACCCTTCCCAACAGCCTCTAGGTTATTCCCTCCGCTGTGAAATGTGGCTAGACCTAACTGAGAGGCTTAGTGTGCAAAAGAAAAGAATTCAAAATATCTCATACCAAATATTGATAATTTGTTTATATTGATTACATGTTGATACTTTTTGGATATACTCTATTCAATAAAATATATCTATTAACTTCATCTGTTCTTTTTACTTTCTGTTTTCAATGAGACTACTAGAAAATTTCAAAACACTTCTGTGGCTTGCATTTGGAGCTCCTATTCTATTCGATTGGACAGCACTAGCCTAGAAGCTGCTGCTGCACGTTTCCTGGGTCCACCTCACTTTGGGGTTTGATGAGTTTCTCCTCATGCCTCTAGACCTATTGCTAGTGATTCCCTCCCCTTTCCTTGCTCTTTGCTACAGGCAGGCAGTTCGCCATTCCTTCTGGTCGGCCCGACCCTGTATCTGTAAGGCGTGCTGACTCCCATAGTCCCTTGCCCCTAATGGGCAGTGAAGGGGGCCGGTGGCCACTGCTGGGCTATTGGCGAATTTTCCTCCCTGGTCTCCTCACAGTATGTGGTTCATGCCTCCCCTTCAGCTTTGCACACATTGGTTTCTGGTTAGCGATTTACAGGTCTCTCTCCTCTCCTCTATTGTGAACCTGTTGATGCCCCATACTATTTCTAGTTTAACTCTGATCCCCACTGACCAGGGTAGCATCTTGTAGAAATTGGGTGCTCATTAAGTTCTGCAGGGACCACTAACTACTCTCCAGCTGCATTTCCTGCTGCCAGTTGCCCCCAGGAGTCCCAATCCCAGTGTTACACGACCTCTAGTTCTCCAGGGAGATTTCATCCATAGCTATCCATCACCTCGCTTGCCACCAGGCTCTCATTGTAACTGTTTGGATGACCCCTACTCTGTTTGTGGTGTAGGCTGGCTAAGCTGGAGCACAGCAGGTCAGGTAGCAGTTCCGGTTTGCAGCCTGGGGGGTGGGTGTCACACAGCGAGGGGTGAGCTCCCTTGAGGGGCTGTATGGTCACTGTGTAGGGAGCTGCAACAGGCTGTCTCCTGCCTTGGTTGCAGGGATTTGCCTGACCTGCCTTGTGGTGGGCATCCTTCCAATTTTGTGGGTAATGCTGCCATGTCATTAGTGGTGAGTAAATGATGCACAGAAAGCAGAGTGGGTAGAACCTTGGCAGATGTGGGTTTCCTAGCAACATCATTAACTAAGTCGGACCACCATTTAGTGAGCTTTGCCTCCTGTGGCCTGATACCATGGTGACACCACACTCTCTCTGGCCACTCCATAAAACTTACGCTTCTGGTTCTCTGTCTTTAGAGGAACTGAGGAGAAAGATCACTTAGCAGTGTGCAGCTAGGAAGCTAAAATCGATGGCAACTTTCTGCTTTCTTCCTTTCTCCCCTGAGGCCTTTGACTGTGTACTTTGTGTGATTTGTTTCCTGGGGATGGACAGCCTTGTATCCTTTTTGTCGTATAAATGTAGAGTTTTTGCTGAAGCATCCCATGTCTCTCTTACTATGATGGCTGGGAGTAAAAATTTATTTATGGTGAAAATGATAGACTATTTATTTGGCTTAGGTTCTACCCATTTTGTAAGGGCTTCAGTCCCCATCAAATTTCTTTTACAATGTTCCAAAAATCATAAAGGAGTGTTTGATGTGTGCTTGTGAACCCTTCTCCACTCCAGATGGGGATTGACCTGGTTCTGAACACACACTGCTGCATCTGCTCTGTGTTTCAGGGACTTTAGAATTTCTCTCTCTCCTTATCTCCCCTCTTTTTCTCCTCCTCCTCCTCTTCTTCCTCCTCCTCTTCCTCCTCCTTCTCTTATTATGGTGGTCTTGTCACTTTAGAACTCAAGTCTGCAGGGGCTAAGCCTAAGGACAATCTGAATGATAGGCACAGTGGTATTCTTAGAATAATACACTTCCCTCCTTTTCCAAGCTGACCTACTAAACTTGGACCAAATTTAACCACTCTAGCTCTCCATCCAATGGAGGTATTCTTTTCCAAGATGCTACCCAGTCTAAGTCAGTAGAACATTGGTGGCCCTGGCCCTATTGGTCCTCTAGACAGGCTGAAGTTGCCAAGCTCAGATCCTGGACCATTGCTGTGGAGAAAGGCCTGTCAACTTTGTTTTTCAAAAAGATATTTTAAAACTTTATTAGAATATATTCAAGAACACTCAAATAAAGAAGATTCAAATTGATATACTGTGGTCATAGATTAAAAAGTGAAATATTTAAATATAGCAATTCTTCCTTAAATGATGTAAAAAACAACAGATTTTTCCTTGGGTTTTTTCTGGCTTTATTGAGATATAATTGACATATCACCTTGTGTAAGTTTAAGGTGTACAATGTGATGACTTGATGGGCATTTATTATGAAATGTTAACCACAAGAAAGTTAGTTCTCCATCACCTCACATGCCACTTTTTTCCCCACTTTTGTGTGGTGAGAGCATTTAACATCTACTCTTTTAGCAGCTTTCAAATATACAACACAGTATTGTTAACTATAGTCACCACGCTGTACGTTAGATCCCCAGCACTTACTCCTCCTGTAACTGTAAGTTTGTACCCCTTGACCAACATCTCCTCATTTCCTCTACCCTCTGCCCTGGCAACCACTATTCTACTCTCTGCTTGTATGAGTTCATCTTTTTTAGATTCCACATATATGTGAGAACATACAGTATTTGTCTTTCTCTGTCTGATGTCCATTAGCTTCTCTATCTGGTTGAATCTGCCCTAAAACATCATCAATGTGGGCATGGAAGAACCCATTCCCCTGACTAGGGTTTACTCAGGAACTCCACGTGGCATCCACAGTCAGAATCCTTGACTTACTGATCCTAAGATGCCTCTTTTCTTAGAGTGTGTTGTTCACTGTGTATTTCCCCAGCAGAGGCCAGGTAGTAGGCACCATGGGAAAGCTGTGAAGGATCAGACATGAATTCTGTTTTGAAGGAGGCTCCAGAATAGAGCTTGAGATGATATGACTCAACAACCAACCCAAAATAGGAATCTCTGTAACAGTACTTCTATCCTCTGCCTGGATCTTTACCAGTTTTCAAAGAAGGGCTTTCCATTGTAGAGCAGTTTGAATTGTTAGAAGTATTTCCTTATTTAAAGCTGAAATCCATTTCTCTAACACTTGGTCCCAGCTTGTATTGTCTGTAGCCAAATAAAATAGAGTATTTCCCTTTTATGGTAGTTCTTAAAACATCTTAAAACAGCTCTCATAGTCCTTCTAGTATCTTCTTTCCTCCAGTTGTCAAAGCAGTTTTCTTCACATGTTGTCATCACTTTCCTCTGTATGTTCTCTTGTTTTGTAATGCCTTCTGTGTGTAATGAAGTTCAGAAGTAAATTCAGTACTCTAGATGTGATCTGACCATCAGGAATAAAGTGGGAATATCATCTCTCATGATTTGAACTTGAGGCATTAAATGCAGCATATTTATTTTTTAGGAGACCTTCATTGACATTCCCTTTCTCTGAGCCTGACTCCTATGATAGAAGCTAAGAGCATCAAAGGCCAGCCACTCATTCCCTCAGTACTCCTTGCAAGAGCATTGGGGACTTCAGTGGGGTCCTGGGTGAGCCAGATGGCCACATTCTCACTGTGATGTGCGACACTCATGTCAACAGCAGTGTCCATACTATTACTGTGTTTGTGGTGTGATTTTGGCTATGTCTGTAGCTGTTGCCAAGTTCCTTTTACCCCAGACTATTTCCCTAAAATCTAATGATGTTGAACATCTTTTCATGTACTTATTTGTCATCTATATTTTCTTTGGTGAAATGTCTCCTCAGGTCTTTTGTCTGTTTTTTGGTTGGATTGTCTGTTTGGTATTTTTAACTGCTGAGTTTTTAGAGTTCTTTATACATTCTAGATTCTAGTCCTCTGTAGGCTATAGCATTTTTGTAATACTTTCTCCCATTCCATAGCTTGTCTTTTCATCCTTTTCACGTGAGCTTACACAGAACAAAAGTTCTTAAT
This sequence comes from Hippopotamus amphibius kiboko, assembly GCF_030028045.1. Lineage (NCBI taxonomy): Eukaryota > Metazoa > Chordata > Mammalia > Artiodactyla > Hippopotamidae > Hippopotamus > Hippopotamus amphibius. Next base: position 13,627,836 of record NC_080203.1, on the reverse strand, counting down.
TTTGATGAAGGCTAATTTATTTTTGCCTCTTATGGCTCATGCTTTTGGTGTCAAGTGTAAGAATGCTTTGCCTAGCTCTACATCCCAAAGATTTCCTCCTATTTCTTTTTTCTGAAAGTTATGTAGTTTTGCATTTTACATCTAAGTCTGTGATCCATTTTGAGTTAATTCTTATATAAGGTTTAAGGTTTAGGTCAGTGGTATTTATTTGTTTAGCTGGTAGATGTCCAATTTCTCCAGCCCTATTTATTGAAAAGACTATCCTTCCTATTACACCTTTGTCAAGAATTAGTTGGGCATGTTTGTGTGAGTCTATTTCTGAGTTCTTTATTTGGTTTCATTGATCAATGTCAGACTATCTTGATTACTATAGCCATACAGTAGGCCTTAATATCAGGGAGAGTGATTCCTCATTCATGAGTCTTTTATTACTCAAGATTGTTTTAGCTATTCTAAGACCTGCGCCTTTCCACAAAATTTTAGAATGAGCTTGTCTGTATCTACAAAAACATTGTTGAAATTTTTATGGAATTGAATTAAGCCCATATATTAATATATATGCTAAAGAATTGACATCTTTAGTATGCTGAGTTTTCCAATCCATGAACATAGTATGTATCTCCATTTGTTTAGATTTGCCATCTTAATGGGTTTTTTGCCTTTTATATTTGAGACACAGTGTTTTTATATAATCTTGATACAAGTCCTGTGTTAGGTATATGCATTGAAAATATTTTCTCCCAGTGTGTGACTAACCTTTTCATTTTCTTTACAGTGCTTTTAAGAGCAGAAGATTTACCTTTTGACAAAGTCTATTTTATTATTTTTTCCATTTGTAGTTTGTATTTTATATTTCCTATCTAAGAAATCTTTGCCTACCCCAAGATCACAAAGATTCCTGCCTGTGTTTTCTTTAAGTTTGAACTTTTACATTTAGCTCTATGATCCATTTTGAGTTAATTTTGGTGTGGATGTGAGGTAAAGTTTGGAGTTCATAGCTTTTGTATAGATATCAAGCTTTCCTAACACCATTTGTTAAATAGGCTGTACTTTCCACACTGAACACTTTGATCTCCTTGTTGAAAATCAATTGAACATATATGCATGGGTCTATTTGTGGACGCTTTATTCTGTTGCATTGACCTACTTGTTGATTCTTAAGTTACTCCCATACTATCTTGATTACCATAGTTTTACAGTAAGTCTTGAAATCAGATAAAGTCCTTTCAAATTTATTCTTTTTTCCTCTACAAGATTACTTTGGCTATTCTAAGCCCTTTGCAATTCTATGTAAATTTTATAATCAATTTGTCAATTTCTACAGAAAACTTTGAGAAGATTTCATTGGGATTGCATTGAATCTATAGATAAATTTGAGGACCATTGACATCTTAATGATATGGAATCTTGTAATTCAAAGCTATGGTATACTTCTTTACATATTTAAATCTTCATTTATCTTAATCTTTGTAATTTTCAGTGTAGAGATATTGCACATATTTTGTTAAATTTATTCCTAGATATTTAATATTTTGATTTTTTAATGGAATTTTTTTCAATTTTATTTTCAGATGGATAAACAATAAGGTCTTACTGTATAACAAAGAGAACTATATTGAATATCCTATAATAAACCAAAATGGAAAAGTGTATTAAAGATGTATATATATGTATAATTGTATCACTTTGCTGTACAGCAGTAATTAACACAACATTGTAAATCAACTATATTTCAATAAGAAATATAATAGATTTTTGTATAGTGATTTAGTATACTATGATCTTAATACGTTCACTTCCTAAGTTATTTACTTATTTTTTTTTTAGATTTCTTTGGGTTTTCTATATACATAAACAATTATGTTGTCTGCCATTTATTTCTTTTACTTGCCTTATTGCAATGGCTGGAATGTCCACTATAATTTTGATAGAAGTGGTAGAAACATACCTCCTTATCTTGTTACTGGTATTAGGGGATTGATGTTCAATATTTACCATTAAATATTATGTTAAGTTTTAAGACTTTTATTGATATTGTTTATCTGAATGAGGAAGCGTTCTGTAATTCGTAATTTACTGAGAACTATCATTAATGGGTACTGAGTTTTGTCAAACGATTTTCTGTATCTATTGAGATGAACATATGTGTTTCCTCCTTTATTGTGGTGAATTATATTGTTTAATTTTTGAAGGTAAAACCAATCTTGCATTCCTCATATACACATCAATTGGTGATGATATATTATCTTTTAAAAATATATTACTGGATTCAATATGCCATGGGTCATCACACTGTTTTTCTGTAAAGAACCAGATGTTAAATATTTTCAGTTTTATAGGCCATATGGCCTCTGTGGCAACTATGCAACTCTGGCTTTGTAGTCGGAGACCATACGTAATTGAATGGACATGGTTGTGTTCTGATAAAACTTTTATTTACAAAAACAGGTGGCAGGCCAGATTTGGCCTGTAGGCCACAGTCTGCCAACCTCTGCAATATGGCAATGTTTTGTTAATGATATTTGCATCTATTTTCATGAGGGAAATTTTCCTTTCTTGGAATGTCTTTGCCAAGTTTTGAAATCAGCATTATGCTGGCCTCATTAAATGAGTTCAGCAGTGTTTCCTCCTCCTCTATTTTTCTGATAGAGTTTGTGTAAGATTGATATTATTTCTTCCTTAAACGTTTGATGAAATTTACTAGTGAAACCACCTGGACCTGAGCTTTTTTTCTCATGGGGACATTTTTTACTACAAATTCTATCACTTTCACTGATTTAAGGTTATTTAGATTTTGTATTTCTTCTTGAGTCAGTTTTTGGAAGTTGTGTTTTTAAGGAACTTTTCAATTTCTTCTAAGTTATTGAACTTATTGGTATAAAGTTGTTTGTAATATTGAATTATTAGCCTATGAATGCCTGTAAGTTCTCTAGTTATATCTCCTTTGTTACTTTTTTATTGGGAGTTTGTGTTTCCTTTTTTTATTCTGGTCACTCTTGCTAAACACTTATCCATTTTATTTTTTGCAAAGAACCAATTTTTTATCTTCTTAATTTTCTCCTTTTTCTTTTCTTATGATTTTCTTTTTCATAGATTTATACACTTAGGATTTTACTTAATTTGGATTTAATTTGCTCTTTGTTTCTAGTTCCTTAAGGTTAAAACTTAGATCAATGACTTTTAAACCCTTTTTATTTTCTAACATGAGCATTTAAAGCTATAGATTTGTCACCAAATAAAGCTGTACTTGAAGTCCATAAATTTTCACATGCCTTGATTTTATTTTCATTTGGTTCAAATATTTTTTAATATCCAATGTGATTTCTTCTTTGGCCCATGGATTATTAAATCTGTTACTTAGTTTCTGAATATTTAGTGTTCTACATAATTGTTCTCTTTTTGAATTCTAATTTAAATTCACTTTGGTCAGAGAAAATACTCTGTATGTTTTGAATCATTTAAAATTTATTGAGAATTGTTTTATGACCTATAATATGGTCTATCTAGGTGCATGTTTCTGTTGTATTTAAAAGGGGTATATATTTTGCAGTTGCTAGGTGGAATGTTCTATGATGAGAAGTTTGTATTCTTAACTTTGTTCCTCTGTACCTAATTTTTTTTTTTTGCCTGCATTTATTTTTTGTTGTTGTTATCATTGGTTTTCAGGAATTCCATTATGATGTGTTTGGTGTGGATTTCTTTGTATTTATCTTGCTTGAATTCATTGAGCTTCTTGCACATGTGGATTTATATTTTCATCAAATTTGGATAATTTAGGGGCCCCTATTTTCTCAAATATTTTTTCTGCACACTGGCTTTTGGGAACCACAATTACATATATGTTAGAACTGCTTGGTTTTGTTCTGTAGGTTGCTGATATTTGGTTCATTTTATTTGTCTTTTGAAAATCTTTATGCTTTATCTTATATAGTTTCTTTTGTCATATCTTCGAGTTTACTAATTCTTTCTTATCAGATATCTAATTTGCTGTTAATTCCATCCAGGGTATTGTTTTTTACAGGTATTATATTTTAACTCTGGAGAAGTTCCATTTGATTATCATAATCATTTCTCACCTCACTATGTTCATGTCTTCCTTTATGTTCTTTTTTTTTTTTGAATTTAACGGTTTATTATGATTTATAAGTCTCATTTTAAAAACATCAGTCCATCAAACCATGTAGAAATAAGTATGCAAAAAGTCTGCAAAACAAAAACATACTTTAAACATGTTTAAGTAGAGAGGTTATCTGAAATCCTGGATTTTTGGTCACTTCATTATTATGCAATGGCAGCCAGGTAATCCTTAACTTCAGTTGGAGTCAGTCTCCTAAATCCGGCTTCATTGCAGATTCCAACTTCTATGTTATCTTCTGTCATCTGCCCTTCAAAGCTTTCCTTTAGGGTTAATATGGCTGTATGAATGGCATCTTCAAGTTCCAGATCTTCATTATATCTTTTCTCAAGGAAAGTTTTCCCATTCACATAGTTCTTTCCCATTGCTGTGGCTTTCCAGGCAAAGTAAGCTCCAGATGGATCTGACTGAAACAAATATGGTCGTCCCTCATTCCAACCGCAAATAAGTAAAGAAACTCCAAATGGACGAACACCACCTGACTGGGTATATTCTTGCATCACAGAAGCTACCCTCTGGACCAGCTGAGCTGTGGGAATGGGTTCTTGGTAAACGAGATAGTATTGCTGAGCTAGTTTTCGAGCTCTGTGCACAAGCACTCTGTAATCTGGGCCCATGCCGCTATACACCAAGCCTATGTGTTTGGTGATTGGTTCCACTTTGTGGACACTTCGCTCGTCATACAAAATGGATTTCTGTTTCTTCTGAGTTGCCAAGACCACACCATTTGCAGCTTTAATTCCCACTGAAGGGGCTCCTCCAGCTACAGCAGCCAAAGCATATTCAATCTGGACAAGTTTACCAGACGGGCTGAATGTAGTCAGTGAAAAGCTGTAACCACGCTCCGCCATCTTTACCCTATGTTCTTTTTTTAATATTGATTGATTGATTGATTGATTTGGTTGTGCCTAGTCTTAGTTGTGACACGCGGGATCTACGTTGTGGCATGCAGGATCGTTAGTTGTGGCATGCGAACTCTTAGTTGTGGCATGTGGGATCTATTACCTTGATTAGGGATCGAACCCAGGCCCCCTGCATTGGTAGCACAGAGTCTTAGCCACTGGACCACCAGGGAAGTCCCTCCTTTACATTCTTGAATGTTGTTATAATAGCTGTAACAGAAATACCATATGATTGCATTATAGTTGTTAAATTTTTAAAAATATATAAATGTATACCTAAAAATTGGAAAAAACATTTTCAATCTTCCCTTGTCTATATCTTCCTATATCGTCTTCCCATGCTCAGAGATCAGTAGTAGTAACATTTTGATGTGCATACCTGAAACTATTTTCTATGCATTAACATATATATGTTCTCACTCAAATATATAGTTATCTAAAATATAAATAGGATCATCCTATATGCATAATGTTTTGCAGTTTGCTTTTATCTTTGCCCAAAAATGTATCTTGGGAAACTTTACATATTAATATATGTAGATCTATATCAATTACATTATCAATTTGTGTTTCATGATTTTACAGACACAATTTATTTAATTATTGATCTATTTAGGTTATTTCTAAGGTTTTGCCATTGCAAAGAGTAATATACTTCCTTGTAAAACATCTTTGTACATAGTTATTACTATTATATCTCTTACTATGACTAATAGTTTGCATTTGTTGTGTGATTACTATGATCAAACAAGTTTTTAAAGTATCATTCTGGCTACTGTGTTGAAAGGGAATAGGGAGTTGGGTGCAACTAGGGAAACCAGTTAGAAGGCTACTGCAATACTCTAGGTGAGGGATGATGGTGAGAAGAGGTTGGATCATAGATACATTTTGCAGGTAGTATCAGCAGGATTTGCTGCTGGAGTGGATATGGAGTTTGAGAGAAAGCCAGCAATAAAGAATGATTCCAATGTTTCTGGTCTTGTGTAACTAGAAAGGATGAAATTCTCATCAACTGAGATGGGGAAGACTATGGGAAGAGCAGGTTTTGGGAAAGTCAGGAGTTTGATTTTTGATCTGATAAATGTGAGATGACTGTTACACATGCAATTAGAGTTCTTGCATATACAAATCTAGAGTTTAACTGAGAGGTATGTATTGAGAGTTATCAGTGTATAGATATTATTCAAAGCTGTGAAATTGGATGAGATCACCAACTGATTAAGTATGGATAAAAGAGGAAACAATCTCTCTCTCTCTCATGCTCTCTCTCTGCATATATATTTATTATAGATTTATAATATATTTGATATCTAGTAGGGCAATTGCTATTTTAGTGGAAAGTTAGAAGAAGCTATATCAGCAGCTGCCAGCCAAATGCTATTACAAGTCAGAAGTAATTCTAGGTTTATTCTGATGTTAGCTTTTGTTCCCATGACTCAGTATACTTGGGGGAAGTAGTACACATTTGTGGTCTTATACTGAAGTAATAAGCAATATATTACTACGTGCAATTTTTTTTAAAGTGCACATGTAATACACAAGTGCTGGAAGACCCAGAGCAAAGGTATAATTGATTTCAGATTGGGTTAACAGGGAAATTTTCTAAGGAGCATTGAAAGCATCAGCCTATAGGAAGCTAAGTCTTTAGTAGATGTGTCAATAGTTCATTCCTCTTTATTTCTGAGTAGTATTACATCATATGGATATATCACAATTGGCCCATACACTTCCTTTTTGGGTTCTTCCAGTTTTGGGCTATTATAAGGAAAGCTGCTGTGAATATTCATGTACAAGTCTTTGTATGGACATATATTTTCTTTTCTCTTTGGTAAATATGTAGATGTGGAATGGCCAGGCCATATGCTAGATGTATGTTTAACTTTTTAAGACATTCTCAACTATTTTCCAAGATAACTGTACCATTTCATATTTTCTCCAGCAGTATATGAGAATTGCAGTGCTCCACATCCTCACCAATGTTTTGCGTGGTCAATCTTTTCAATTTTAGGCATTCTTACAGACTCGTTCTGGTATCTCATTGTGATTTTAGTTTGCATTTCCCTAATGACAAATTATGTTGAGCATTTATTCATGTGATTTTCTTTTTTGCAATTGTGTATATCTTCTTAGCTATATGACTGTTTAAATCATTTTCTTATTTTTTATTGGATTGTTTGATTCCTTATTATTGCATTTTGAGAGTTCTTTATGTAATATCAGTACAAGTCCTTTGTCAGATATGTGACTGGCAGATATTTTCTTCAAGACTGTGGCTTGTCTTTTAACTCTCTTAACAGTGCCTTTAAAAGATCAGGAGCTCTTCCTAAAATTTAGCAGTCCATATTACTATAAGTATTATGATAGGTGTATACAATTTATTTCAAAAGAAAAATAAAAAGGATACAGATGCTGAAAAAAAAAGGATCAGGAACTCAATTTGGATGAAGTCTAATTTGTCGATTTTATTTCATTAATAAATTGTTTTTATTGTATTTAAAAATTGATGAATAACCCAAGTTAATAAATATTTTATCCTTTTTTCTCTTGAAGTTTTATAATTTAAAATTTTCCATTTAGTTTTGTGATTTAATTTTGTATTTGGTGTGATGTATAGATCAAAATTTATTTATTTTTACATGCAGGTATGTAATTGTTCCAGACTCCATTGTTGAAAAAACTATTTTTTTCTCCTATAATTTTCCTTTACATCTTTGCCTATCATCAGTTGTCTCTATATACATAATGTGTGGGTCTATTTCTGAGCCCTCTATTCTGTTCCATTGGTAATATTTCTATCATTATGCCAATACCACACTGCCTTGATTATTGTTGCTTTATAATAAGTTTTGAAATGAAATAGTGTAAATTTTCCAACTTTGTTCTTCTTTTAAAAGTTCTTTTGGCTATTTTAGATTCTATTTCTGTATGAATGTTAGATTTATCCTATCAATTTCTATGAGAAAGCTTTTCTTGAAGTTTGATTAGGATGGTGTTAAATCTGTAAATGAATTTAGGAAGAATCAACATCTTAATATTGAGTCTTCCAACTCATGAGCAAGGTTTATATCTCCATTTATTTCACTAATTTCTCTTTGCAATGTTTATAGCTTTTAGTGTACAGATCTTATTTTGGTATAATTGTATGTTCATATGCAGTTGTAAGAAATAACAGAGAAAGATCCCAGTATACCCTTTACTCAGTTTCCCCTAACGGTAACAATTTGCAAAAGTATAGAACAGCATCACAACCAGGAAATCGATACTGATACATCTACCATATCAAATTTCACCAGTTTTACACGAGGTATATATGTGTGTGCGTATTTAGTCATACAATTGATCATATATGTAGATTCATATGAAGACCACCACAGTCAACATAGAGAAGAGTGCCATCACCACAAGAATCCCTCCTGTTGCCCCTTTATAGGCACTCTCACTTCCCTCTGCCCCCAATTCTGTAACCCCTCGCAAGCACTAATCTCCATCTCTGTAATTTTGTTGGTTCAAGAAAGTTATATAAATGGAATCATATGGTATGGAACCTTTTTGGAATTTTTTTCTTTTACTTAGCATAATTCTCTGGAGATCCATTCAGGCTGTTGCGTATATCAGTAGTTACTCATTTTTTATTGCCGAGTAGTATCCCATGGCTCCGTGGTTTGTTTGACTCTTCACCTATTGAAGGACATCTGGGTTGTTTCCAGTTCCCAAACTAGTAGGAATAAAGCTGCTATGAACATTTGATTAGGGGTTTTTGTGTGAGCATAACTTTCTCATTCTCTGGGATAAATACCCAGGTGTGCAATTGATGAATTTTATCGTAATGGCATGTTCAGCTTTGTTAAGAAACAGCCATAATTTTTTCCAGTGTGGCTGTACCACCACATTCCCACCAACAATGTATGAGTGATCTAGTTTCTTTGTATCCGTGACAGCATTTGGTCGTGTGGCTATTTTTTGTCATTCTAATAGGTATGTAGTGATATTATGATTTTAATATGCATTTCCTTGATGGCTAATGATGTTGAACATCTTTTCATTGCTTTTGTCATCGTCAATAAAATGTATGTGCATGTCTTTTGCCTGTTTTGTAATTAGGCTGTTGTTTTTGTTTTGTTTTGTTTTACTGTTGCGTTTTGGGAGTTCTATGTATATTCTTCATACAAGCCTTTGTCAGGTATATGGTTTGCAGATATTTTCTTCTAGTGTGTAGCTTGTGTTTTCATGGTCTCCTCAGGGTCTTTTGAAGCACAAAAGTTTTAAATTTTGATGAAGTCAAATTTTAAAATATCTCATTTAGTTGATCATACTTTTGATATCAAATCTAGGAACTGTTCACCTAGTCCTAGGTACCAAAACTTTTCTCCTATGTTTTTATTTAAAAGTTTAATAATTTTCCTTTTTCCATTTAAGAGCATGATCCATTTTGAATTAATGTTTGCATAAAATGTGAGGTTTAGTTCAAAATTTATGTTTTCCCTGTGGAAATTCCTTTTTGGGGTGCTTTTAAATTATGAATTCAATTTTTAATGGATTATAGGATGGCTTAGATTGTCTATTTCATATTGGTTGAGTTCTCAAAACCATTTGTTCTGGTTGCCAAATTTATGAGTGTGAAGTCATTCGTATTCTCTTATTATACTTTTACTAGCTGCAGGATCTATAGTGATATCCCTTGCTTTATTCCAAATACTGACAATTTGTATCTTCTTATTAAAAAAATCTTGATCAGTCTTGTTAGAAGTTTATCAATTTTAATAATTTTCTAATAGAACCATTTTTTCATTAATTTCCCCTATTTTCTTATTTTTAATTTTGCCTATTTCTGCGATTGCAGTCATCCATCAGTATTTGCATGGGATTGATTCCAGGACCCCCCACCCCAATACCAAAATTCACAGATACTCAAGTCTCTTATATAAAATGGCCTTTGGTACCATCAGCTCTCCATATTCCACAGGTACTCTATCTGTGACTGTATCTATCATTTCATTCTTTCTGTTTGCTCTGGGTTTATTTTGCTATTCCTTTTTACTAGTTTCATGAGGTGGAAACTTAAATTATTGATTTGTGACCTTTACTTGTTTCTAATGTAAGCATTTACTTCTTTAAATTGTCCTCTCTGCACTACTTTGGCAGCACCCCACAAATTTTGATGTGTTGTAATTTTCATTCATTTTTATAAGCCTCTGATAAAACTAGATAAAACAATACAACCAAGATAAAACAAAACAAAACGTCACACCAATATCTTGAATGATTCTAGGCACAAAAACCCTCCACAAAATATTAAGTAATTATCCACCGATGTATAAAAATAATTATATACCACAATCAAGTAGGATTTACTCCAGGTATACAAGACTTGTTCAACATGCAAAAATCACTCAGTGTGATCCACTGTGTCAACAGGCTAAAGAAAAAAAATATGATTGAAGAAACTCAAGGGGAAAAAAGGTAGTTGATTATACCTACCCATTCTGCTGTTCTTATTTCTTTTCTGAAGTTCCAAACCTTCTGTCACAATTTCTTTCCATTTAGACATCTTCCTAAAACCATCCTTTAATGATAACTTTTTTGGGGAACAGATTCTGTCTGAGAATGTCTTTATTTCACCTCATTCCTAAAGAATATTTTCATGGATTATCAAATTTGTGGTTGACTAGAACCACCTGGCACTGTTGGGTGGGGGCGGAGGATCATATCATTGCCCAACTCTGTGGTGTCCCCCGTATTCTCCCCTATATTGTTTAACACTATGAACTTTGAAAAGTATTTTACTTTTTATAAAAATCGAAATATAGTTGATGTACAATATTATGTTAGTTTCAGGTGTTCTACATAGTGATTTGACATTTGCATACATTGTGAAATGATCACCACAATAATCTAGTAACCATCTGTCCCCATACAAAGTTATTACAATATTGTTTGACCACATTCCTTATGCTGTATATTACATCCCTGTGATTTTTTTATTACATAACTGGAAGTTTGTACTTCTTAATTCCCTTCACCTATTTTGCTACCCCCACGCCACCCCACCACTGGCAAGCACCCGCTCGTTCTCTGTATCTAGAAGTCTGTTTTCATTTTGTTTTGTTTGTTTTGGTTTTTAGATTCCACATCTAAGCGAAATCATACAGTATTTGTCTTCTCCTGTCTGAACTTTTAATGTATATAAACTCATCTGATTCCTACCCCAGAATTAATATAGTAATCCCAATTTTATATATGAGGAAATAGTTTGCTGACATATTAAAAGAGTTGCTCAAGATAACACAAGCAGAAGGTGAGAGAGGAAAGAAAACCTACATCTTTCACCTAGAAGTTCAAAGATTCCTCTACTATGGGACACCACATCTCTTCATCTCCATGGCCAATCAGTTTCCAGATCCCACCATTTCTTCTTCTTTATTTAAAAAAATTTTATTGGAGTATAGTTGATTTACAATGTTGTCACCATTTCTTCTTTTGCTCTAACTCTTGGATTTGTCCCCTCCTATCCATTTCAGGTGGCCACTGCTTTTCACAGATCTCTATCATCTCACCTGGGTGGACACAGCAACCCCTTAGAGAGGGCTTTGACAATTGACAACTGAGTTGCTACCATCCTGCTCTGAAATCTTTTAACTATATCTGGAATAGTTCACATCACCACATCACCTATTTAGAGGCATACATGTCCAAAAGTCTGGTTGCTTCCCCACCTCCCCAGTATTGCTGACACTGATATATATATACACACACATATATATAATGTGTGTATATATATATTTATTTATATTTTATTCACCAGGTGTCTATATAGATATTCTGTGATTATAGAAATGAAAAGGGCCTGATTGGCTAAGTGATGACCACAAAGGCTCAGTAGGGAGTGTTTTTTTTGAGCTGGGTCATTCTGAACCTTCTGCCTCTGATAGTGGTTCAGTCAGTTAGCTGTTTTATGCCTCTTTCCTTATGCCCAGTCCTGTTTCAATTTTGAATTTTCTAGTATCACTTAACTTACTTCTCTTTAAAAGCTATTTTGTAATAATGTGTCATTTATATGTAAACTTATGACCTTTTCTTGTTTGCCATAAAAGAATGCTCATTGGTATGTATCAGCTGAAATATGGTTTTTGTCATTCTACTAAGCGGTAAAGAGTCACTAATATGGTCTCTAAGTCCTAAAAGACTTTAATACTTCTTTGCTTATCTTTGATCAACTTGGTTATAGAACTCTAATTATATAAAAAATGTAACTATCATAATGTCAACCACATTTAACCTTCTTGATATCCCATGATTCTTTGCACTAAGGGCGCAAGGCCAGGTCTTTGCTGACTGCTTGATAACTGAATGAGTGATTATTCTCCTTGTTAATGGACAATGATATAGAAAACTCTTCCATATGTACAGAATATTAATGAGAAGCTGCACAAGCTGAGATAAGACTATAAGATGCTGCAAGCAATCACTTATAAGAACATTACAAAAAATATTACTCGTCAAGGATGTAGCCAGACTGGGGGTCTCTGTGTGACGAATGAGGAGGAAAAGGGCAAGATACACTACACTCTTACTGTGAATGACTGAGTAATTCACAAACAACACTTCTCTCATGGTTTCTAATACTGAGTTTTCCATTTAAATTAAAAAAAAAACTTTATGAGATAGCATTGCAGATTGTGAAATGGGGAAGGAAAATATCTTGCTTCCCTCTCTGCCTCTTTAATGCTTTCTATGCCAGCTACAGTGTTAAACATTTGTCCTTCATGAAAAATACCACCAAGATGACTGCTAAAAGAAATTTCAACCAACTCCAAGAAACTGGCCCATCCACAACCAACTCCAAGAAACTGGCCCATCCACAACACGGCTAATTTCCTCAATTTTGTTTTCAATTTGGGATATTGTCTCTAATTGGAAAATTTAGGAAAGCCATTTTTCTAGTCTGCATTTTTGGACGATATTCTAGAATAGGGGGAACGTTCATTGGATATTGTTTAATTCTCCACTTCAACTCACTTGGGCTCTATAAATAGGATCTCTGAGTCAGTTCTGATGGACACATGGAATGTCACAGCCACAGGGGGCTGAGAGATCATTTAAGCCTGTTTTTCTCAACTGAGTAATGTAGAGATCACTTTTAAAGCGGGAAAAATTCTTTCTAATCCCCAATGTTGACTTAAATTATTTTCAGGATGCTATTAAAATAACAGTGTAATAATATAAATGAAGTGTGTAATATAACATGTAATTATATTTATATATAAATATATATTTTAAGTAATACACATAAATTAGGTATAAACTCCTTATACGTAAAGCACATGTGATGATTCCCTTCTCCCACTCCTTTCTTCTAGTCAAAGAAGGACACCTGCATCCTACACAGACTCTTTGTTTGCCAAGAACACATCTTTTGTCTAACACGTCCACCTTTGTGAGGTTTTTTGTCTGGCTTTTAACAATTACAACAACACTTGGTTTCCATTCAGTTGGTTAATACAAACACATAAATGGGCAGAAAAATAGCATGGCAGCACTTGACTGTAAGAATACACCTTTGGATACTTTTAAATCAATTATCATAGAAATGAAAACACAAAATTAGAATATTCTAATAGCAATGGACAAGCCATCTCCTCTGATACATCTGCAGAGCCTGCTTTGAAAAACATCCATTTACAAAAGGAAAACTGTTAATCAAAGTCATAAACATGCCAAAAGTAGAGCTGGAAACAGAATCCAGAACTGAACCAGTTTCTTGGCATTTAGTACAGCAAATTCTCTGTAAAGCGATACTGATCTTATTTGCATGATTTCAATGTATCCACTCTAAGACTAAAGTCAGAATAATGCCACTTCGTGTTTTCTCTCATAATATTTGGAGTTTTATATCACTGAGGGATCCATGGAGCTGGTTTTTTTTCTTTTACTTGAAATCTTATTTGTTGTGACAATAGAATGGTGTCTTATTTTTATGTCCATGCCATTAGTGTTCAAGGTATGAGGAATAGGTGATAATAGGAAAGTTTTTGGAAAAAAAAAACAGCTTAGGAAAAAAGATCAAGGCTCTTGGATGCAGTACCTTTTGCCAAGGCGATATGGGTTTAGATAGTTGGAACAGTGACAATTTCTAAGATTTGTAGATAACTGTTATTAAGCAGGTTCTAAATTCCACCTTTGGGGACAAAAAAAAAAGGTCACTGAGTGAGGAGTTAATCACATTTCCTCCCCTGACCTCAATTTCCCCACATGTAAGATAAGGCAGTGGGTGAAGTGTTCTCTCAAAGCTTTCAGCTCTGATAATATGTGTTGTTACAAATCAGCAGTTTAATTGCTGTACTGTGTTTTTTCACTTTATTTCCTCCTATAATTTTGTTCTAGGTTTTGACTGAAATACAACATAACAGTTTGCTCTGAGCCGTTTTTTAATAGTAACCTTTTAAAAAATATTTATTTATTTATTTGGCTGTGCTGGGTCTTAGTTGCAGCATGCAGGATCTTTAGTTGTAGCATGTGGGATCTAGCTCCTTGACCAGGGATCAAACCCAGGCCCCCTGCGTTGAGAGCACAGAGTCTTACCCACTGGACCACCAGGGAAGTCCCAACTCAGCCTTTTTTGATACCCTTAAAATCAGAGAGATATAAAGTGTTTCATGTTGCATAATTACATAGATTGATAACAACTTCATTGGATTCAATTTTACTTGATAGCCCTTATATTTTATTTTTATTATGAAATTTAGCTTAATTATAAGTTTCAAGCAAAATACCATGTTGTACATGTATAAAAACAGAGATTACAGGAATAATTTGTTGCTGTCACCATCAAATGGCACATGCAGTGATGTTTATATGACACCTTGAAAGATGGATAAGATTTAGAAGGCCAATGGATAAAAGTAGAGGACATTCGAGGCTGGGGAGGAGGTTGGCCAGATGAGCCTGGCATTTTCGTGGAACAGTAAAGAGCAAGGAAGTGGTAGCGAGAAGGGAGAAATTTAGCAACACTTTCAGAGAGGAGCCATACTGCAGAGGGTCTTGGATGTCAGGCACGGACTTTGAGCTTGATAAGCAGACAAAAGGAGCCATTGGGGCTTTCTGCTGCCTGTGTGTAGATGTTCCTAGCTTAGCGTTCAATGATGGGCCCAGTCCTGCCAGGTCTGTTGGTTTTGTTAATCCTTTGGGATGATGTGCTCTTTCTTTCCTCTAAAGCTCCCTTAGCACCTGGTCCCTTCTTAGAGGTTGCTTTAGGTGACCTTGAAAAACCACTTGGCCTTTAGTTTCCTCATCTGTATAATGAGGACATGAGGGTAGATCTGTCTCTCAGTCCCTTTCTTGCTTTGTCTCTCTCTTCCTCAAGACACTCGAGTGATGGTATGATCTCATCAGTGAAGTGTCTCACTATAGCAGCTGTTATCTACCTGTGTGGAGGTGGGATGAGTGTAGTTTGGGAAAACAAATCCCACAGGTGATTCTCCTGCCAACTTTAAAATCCATGAATTTTAAAAGTTTTTCCAAGCTCTGACATTCTGATTTATAGTGTTAGTTTATGAAAAAAAAAAGGTCAATTTGGTGACTTTGGAGACTATACAGGAAAAATCAACCATGTCTTTAACAGTTAGGATGCTTTTGACTGCAATTAATAGAATATCCAACTAAAGGTGGCTGAAACAATGAGGACATTTTAATATCTCACATCCAGAGGTAAGTTGGTTCTAGGGTTACTTAATTCAGTGGCTTAACCATGTCTTCAGAACTATTGGGTTTCTTCCATCTTTCTACTCTGTCATCCTCAGCATGGTGGTGTTTCCCCTCTTGGTTGCAAGATGGCTGCAGCAGCTCCAGATATCATATGCAGGAAAAAAATGTCCAACAAAGAGGAATAGGGGGCATTTCTTCTTATTTTTTCTTTTAATTATGGAGGAAAACCGTCCCTAGCCAACTTCCCTTGGGTTCCACTGGCCAGATAAGCGATAGTCACATACTTTTTAGCAGCAGGAGAGGATTAGAATGTGGGTATCTGGCATATCCAGCTTCTATAGTGAGAGGTAGTTCTGCTTGAATAGGAGAAAGGGGGAGGAAAATGGGTGTTGGGAAAGCAACTAATAGCTCATGCCACATATGTTCTTTTTCCAACACATCTTAAGACCACCCTCTTCCTTTATGTAGGCTGGCTAATCAAAGCTAAGTATTTAGCATAAATCAGGGCTTTTGTGAATTATCTGAATAATTAGAGTCATTGTAAGCCCAGGGCCCTTATTTTATTTCATCTAAAAGTTTAATGATAAATGGGCTTCCATTGCCCAAAATGAGCTTCTCCAGTTCTGAAACCGGATGTAATTTTTTATTGAATTAGGCTTTAGGAAAATAACTTAAAATGTACAGGGATTGTGATAAAGAGCAGCTTAAATTCTCAATTTTTTTTTTTTTGCTTTACAAATCTCTATCAGCTACCAAAAATAAGACCAGATTAAAGGGGTATGTGAATATTTAATGTAAAATTAGTAATATGTTGTTAAAAATCAGGAAAGAATTTAGAGCTATGACCATGAATAAATTGTGAAATATCAGCTTACTTCTCTGCTACAACACTGACCTAAAGAAGCTTTTCTGTTTCCCCAGCAACCTCGCACGGCATTAGCTTGCTTCCCTCAGAGTAAATTAAATGTGATTTTCAAGTACTACACTTCATTATTTTAGAAATCACAATACCTAGCAGAAATAAGAACATTTCATAAATCATATTGGAGTTTATTTTTAAGCCAGAGCAGAGAAAGTATTTATTTGGAAAAATGTTTTTTTTTTCTTTTAAATCTACTATATTTCCAAGGACTTATAAATCATCTCCAAGATGAAGTGGTAAATGGGACATAGTATGCTTAATTTACTTAAAATACGTTAGTGATTGCCCAATATTATTTTTTTAGAAAAGAGTTTTAGTTAGCCAGGACATAAGAAAGATAAAAGCCACATTTGAAATGAACTACCTAACTTCATGATCAGAAGCTCTGGAGTATAAAATCATATTAATGCTAACAACCCTTTCCTGAAATCAGGTTCTCTTGTTCATGCATCCTGTCACTCGTGACTGCTTTCCCAAACTTGGCACGTATATTCTGTATGTTTTATACACACATACACACACCCATATAGATGCAGTCCATGCAGTGTTGACCCCAAATTATTTTATTTTGATGTTTGGATAAGTCAACATCTGACTTCTCCCCATCTGTCATTTTTTTTTTTTTTTTTTACATCTTAGTGCTGAAATTGACATAGCTTATCTCTCAAACTATTTAGTGGTTAGTTTTTAGAGCGCTTTTGAATTTAACCTGTGTCTGTTATAATACTTAGCCCAGTCTGCCTTGGACGGGAGTAATCCAAGTAGGTAACTGATTCCTTTCCAGATTGTAATTTGACAACAGAGAAAGTATTCGGTTTCCTATGTACCACCCATGGAGGCTAGCAAGGAGCCTTGTGTCAAGTAAGCCATCAATAATGATTCTTCAATCAAATCGCTTAATATGTGACTAGAGCCAGGGCTTGCTTTCTCCAGAGCAGAGGTCTCCAGAGTAGAGCACTTTCACCCCTAAGGGCGTGTGTGTAAGATGATTCATCCGGGAAGTGGAAAGGATATATTAAAACTTGTATTTACTTTGATCCTAACAAGAAATAAATGGATCTTTAGTAATAGCTAATATGTGATTTGCTAGTAGTTCAAGGGTATACTTTAATGCATACAATGAAATATGTGCATATTAGGAGCACATGTTCAGATTTTATCCCTGATAAGGATTAAGGAAGTTTGGAGACCACTGTTTCAGTTGTAGAATGTCCAAGTGGGCTGATTTCCTCATGTGGGAGGCACCCTGCTCTCCAAACCTTCTCAAACTGCTGGCAGATGCCCTGGATTCCACCACGCTGCCTCTTTCTTTAGCATAATCAGGAGTGTAGACTTAGGAGTCAGATCTGGATTTAAATGCCAGTGCTTCCACTTACAGTTGCGTGACCTTGGATAAAATAGTTCACTTCTCACCTCTTTATCACCTCTAAAATGGAGATATAAATGCCTACCTTAAGGGGTAGTTGTGGGAGTTTATAGGAATGTGAAGTAATTAACATATGGTTGAAATTCAGCAAACATGAGCTGCTTTCACCCTGTGTTAAAATTTTAAACATGTAAGCTGTTGGTTATCAGTTGTGAACACTTCTGCATAAATGAGTTTGAGATTGTTTTGTAATTGTGGTAAAACACATATAACATAAAAAATTACCATTTTAGGAGACTTCCTAGGTGGCGCAGTGGTAAAGAAACTGCCTGCCAATGCAGGGAACACGGGTTTGAGCCCTGCTCTGGGAAGATTCCACATGCCACGGAGCAACTAAGCCCGTGCGCCACAACTATTGAGCCTGTGCTCTAGAGCCTGTGCACCACAACTATTGAGCCCATGTGCCACAAATTTGAAGCCCACACGCCTGGAGCCTGTGCTCTGCAACAAGAGAGACCACTGGCAATGAGGAGCCCGCGCACCACAATGAAGAGTAGCCCCCGCTCGCAGCAACTAGAGAAAGCCCATGTGCAGCAATGAAGACCCAACGCAGCCAATAAATAAATTAAATAAATAAGTAAATAAATTTATTTAAAAAATTACCATTTTAACCATTTTAAGGTGAAAATTCAGTGGTATTGCTATGGTCTAAGTGGGTCCCTCAAAATTCATATGTTGAAATCCTGATCCCCAAAGATGATGGTCTTAAAAGATGAGGCCTTTGGGAGGTGCTTAAACCATGCGGGTGGAGCTGTCATGACTGGGATTTGTGTTTCTGAAACCCCTTGCCGCTGCTACCATGTGAGGGCACAGTAAGAAAGCACAGGTTATAAGCCAAGAAGAGGGTCCTCCGGAGAACACAGCCATGCTGTTGTTTGATCTTGGACTTCCAGCCTCCAGGACTGTGAGAAATAAATCTCTGTCGTTTATAAGCTACCTGGTCTGTGATAGTTTGTTTTAGGAGCCTGAATGGACTAGGATGAGCATTTAGTACATTCACAGTGTTGTGCCACCATCACCACTACCTAGCTCTAGAACTATTTCCTCACCACAAATGGAAATCCATACATATTAAGCAGTCACCTCTTAATCTCTCCTTTCCCTAGTCCCTGGTAACCACTAATCTGGTTTGTGTGTCTATGGATTTGTGAGATAGGATCTTCCAAGAGAAACACTTAGACTCCTGGAAGATGTGCCCTAGGCAAAAAGATGTGCCCTGAGATCCTCATAAGATGAAATAGCAACACCTGTGACGTTATAGAAAACCAGTTTCAAATATAGAATTCTCAAATTCCCGGAGTGCTGAGTCAGAGTGTGGCAGTGAGGGGAGGACCAAGCCCTTGTCCCCAGACTACCCCTCTTCTCTTCCCATTCCTCCCTGAGCTCTACCACGTACATAAAGACCCTCACATCCTCCCATGTGGAGACCCCAGCCTGCAGGTTTAAGCTCCAGCCATTGTGACCCAGCAATTATATTTCTAGTTATATACATGAGAGGATTAAAAACACAGGTGCACACAAAAACGTATACACGAATGTTCATAGCAGCGCTATTCACAATGACCAAAAAGTAGAAACAAGCCACATGTCCATCAACTGAGGATTGGATAAACAAAATGTGGTCTATTCATACAATGGAATATTATTCAGCCATAGAAAGAAATGAAGTACTGATCAATGAACCTTGAAAATATGCTAAGTCAAAGAAGCCAGACATGGAAGTGTCCATATTTTATGATCCCATTTATATAAAATATCCAGAATAGGCAAAAACTGCTCCTGATCCAGGGGAGGGGTTTCTGATTTTCATATTGCCGCTCGAACATTATCAGCATGGGGTGGGTAGATGCTACAAACCAGGAAGAGACTCGTGTCTCCGCCCTCCTCATTCAGTGAGTTAGTCATTTGGTCGCATGTTCCATTCTCCCGGCCCAAGCACATTGGCCTTGAATCAGAAGTCTTCTTGAATTGCAGCCCTAGAACTATGTTTCAGAGACAGGTAGATAACTTGGATCATTCCACATCGATATCTAAACACCAATATGTTTTTCTTATTTGAGTAAAACTGCAAGTCCCACTCCAGCTATTATAGAATGAAAACTCTGCCCTGATACGTTCAAGCTGATATTTGGGTGAAGATAGGGCCAGAAAAGGGCTTAGTTTGTTCTTCAATATTCTAGACTCTCCTTTCTGCTGTCTGCACTCCCATTTAGAGTTACTGAAGTCACAGATCACTTTTCTGTCATTTTTAGGTAATTTCCTATTACACAGCTGGCATGTGGAAGTGGTAACATGCTTGTTTCCTATGGTTGTCTTCATAAAGTGAGGTCCAATAGATGCAGAAAGAAACTATAGGGATACAGAATGGTCTCCAATAAAGGGAACTCTTTTCTTTTCCAGTCACCTGAAGACAAAATGAGTCACTATGTACTGTAGCCACTTTGCTGTACACCTGAAACTTACACAACATTGTAAAGCAACTATACTCCAATAAATTTTTTAAAATAATATTTACTGTAGCAGTTTTTCACCTTATTTGGGGCAATCTGATGCAAATCAAGGTCGGTCTTCCCACAAAAAAATGCATATACATAAACACAAACCTCCCACAGTCTATTTGTGGCCTTCATGTTAAGGATCTCATTTCCACCTCTTTGCAGTTAGCAAAGCACCTTCATATACATTATGCTAGGACAAGTCACACTATGAGGGGAATCAAGGCTGAACTATGGAACCCATTGTGCAGGCGAAGAAAAATGAGGTCAGAGAGGTTAAGTTATTTGCCCATGGTCACACAGACAATACATCCTAGAGCAGGGATGTGAGTCCAGATGTGTCAGACTCCGGATTCCAGGGGTTCTGCAGTGCACCATTGTTGCTCCTGTGTCCCTAGAAGTGTTCAAACAGGCTAAGTTGCCTCTGAGAAGGCAGATAGAGGTTTTGTGAGCTTTGACAGGGTGGATGTGAAATACTTGATAAATGTATAAAATATTTTACAAGTCAGAAAGTGCTGTGTGCGAGTTAGTTATCAGAGAGGCTATAGAGTATAGTAGGTTCCGGAGTGGACTCTGGTGACAGACCATCCAGCTTTAAATCCCATTTTGGCCACTTAGCAGATACATGAACTTGGGCAAGTTATTTAAATTTGTCTCAGTTTTTTTATCTGTAAAATAGAGATAATAATAATATCTACCTTATGTGTTACTGAGAGGCTAAAATGAGGTAATATGTATATAGTGCTTAACACAGTACCTGGCGTTTGGTAAGTGCCTAGTGAACTTTAGCCGCCCTCAATAAATGATAGCTAGCGTTGATGTAATTATTGTTATCGTTTGAAGTAATTTTCATGTCAATAACGCCATTAATCTCGAAGGAGGGAATCCTGTTTCTCCGTCCAGCCCTGTGAAGGAGTTTTTCTGTGCCTTTATTCAAGCTGTGAGGTCCCATGAATATGTGGCTTTAACCCACGCCACACTGGATGCTGCCCTAGCCAGGGTTTGTTCTGTCTTTAAGAGTAGGGATAAGGGATTTAGAAAAATAGTGGAAATAATGGCCGTGATTTTTATGGTTTTAGTTGACAAAGAAGCTTATAATGGACATTTGTATTTTGAGAATAAAATGATATACTGATATTTTCCCCAATGTCAAACAGCCCAGAGAGAGAGAGAGAACAATACAGTCTCCCCTTAAAAAATAAGCATTTCATCAAATTGGCTATATGTTTAAAATGTCTGCAGAAGAGATGTGGATGGACCTAGAGACTGTCATACAGAGTGGAGTAAGTCAGAAAGAGAAAGACAAATATCGTATAATATCGCTTATATGTGGAATCTAGAAAAATGATACAGGTGAACTTATTTTCAAAGCAGGAATAGAGTCACAGATGTAGAGAACAAACTTATGGTTACCAAGGGGGAAAGGGAGGGTGGTATGAAGTGGGAGATTGGGATTGACATATACACACTACTAAGTATAAAATAGATAACTAATAAGAACCTACTGTAGAGCACTGGGAACTCTACTCAATGCTCTGTGGTGACCTACATGGGAAGGAAATCTAAAAAAGAGTGGATATATGTATATGTATAACTGATTTACTTTGCTGTGCAGCAAAAACTAACACAACATTGTAAAGCAACTATACTCCAATAAAAATTAATTTAAAAATGTCTGCAGAAGGCACAAAGGTATTCATAGACTAAGTCAGGAGTGGTCACTTTTGGAATGCTGAGCACCAGGGGGAGATGAAGAGAGGGGCAACAGCTAGAGAGCTGAGGATTGGACAAAATCCGCAACTGACATCCTACAGTAAAAGAGAAGAAACATTGTTTCCCTTGGTGATTTTGTCAGTGTCACTAATATCTGTAAATGTAAATTTTGTTTTTTGGCAGACAGGTATTAGCTTAGGAAAGACAGTTGGCAAATATGCCCCTTCAGATTTAAATGGCAGATAACATTTCAATTGAAAGTGGGAACAAGGATGGTTTGATAAAGTGACTTTAGCAGGATTTAATCCTGTCAATTTTTTCAGTAATAGATTTTTTTCTAAGCTTTTTTCTTCCTCCTAATAAAAGCAGCTGGCATGGAGTCTGGTTATGTGTGGTATTTTTATATAACCTGGTCTATGTTTTTGTACACTATTAAATTGTATTAAGGCTACTTAATGGCAAAATTCACTTAACTTACATTTTAACTATCTTTAATTTTATAGGATTTGAGAACAATTCTTTTAATTCTTTTGAATAAAGCTAACCACCAACCAAGATATCAGATTTACCACGTGATGCTTTATATTTTCTTCCCAGGTGGCAAGTTTTCTCAGATTTCCAAACTTTCAATAGCTCTGGCAAGGGAGCTCATGGAAGGCAGAAAATGAATCCATATTTTATAAAGGCAAAAAAAAAAATGGAATGGCGACTTAGAACTTCATGTGTTGGTTATGGAAATCACATAATTTTTATCTTTCTATGTAAAGGGAAGTGGAGAGTTGAGGAAACTATCTAAGAGCGGGGGAAAGTCCTATATTTACCTCAATTATTTTGTTTAAAGGTTTGCTTACTTCCCTCCTTGAGTGTCATGATCTGGGCTGCCTTGATCAAGGCCAAGTTTACTTCTTCACAATAAAGTATTCAGCTATGTTCTCTGAATTCAGTGTCTTTCCTAGCTGTATTTCAGTATTTCATCTGTATAGTGTGAATACCAGCAAAGCTTATAACTGCCTGCATTCCTAGGAAAAATGCAGTTAGCAGACATTTAGGATTTTAAAGCAACCTATACAACCATGCCTCAAAGTGCAAGGTGCAAGTGTTCCTCCACCACAACCAAGGGAAGATATTGGGAATGAAAAGTACCTGACTTTGGCCTAAGTTTGGCAAATCCTTGAGGCATTATTGTAATTAAGGGGACTGACTTTTGTGTTCCTCCGTCCCTCCCAGTTACCAAAGAGGGATTTTTAACATCACAAAAGAAAGTAAAGGGTTGGAAATTAGTAAGGATTAACATATACACTTCTTCCTGCCATTTCTTATGCCTGATTGCCAAAGTCCTGCACTGAATAAAATGAAAGTATTGCCCAAAATGTACAAACGTTAAACTTTATTATAGAGTCTATATTACAGGCAGGCAGGCAGTAGCTTTTGGATCAGAGCTATCAGCCCATGTTGACTGTGGAGGTATTTCCTCATGTTACTTTAATATGAAATAGTATGAGTGACAATCTAGACTAGAGAAGGGATTGCCACTGAGGAGATTCCAGTACTAGAAAAAGAGGTGCCTTCTGCTATAGCTGCTTGCAATGATTTCTTTTTCAAGGGGATTGTACTTTTTCAGTACGAAGATGATGATGGTCCAGAAAGACATTGATTGAGAGTATTAAAGATAAGGTCCTCTATTTTTGTATGAAGTAAGAGCTGAAAAGATGAGCACTAAGAGATGAAAGGACCCCGTGCTTGTCCAGTAGCATAGTGCTTTGTTACCTGGACTTATTTTTCGGTCTCTGTCGCAATTATTAAGTTGTACAATCACTGTCTTATTTTTTTTCCCTTTCTTCCCCTGCCCAAATTTAATCCAAAACACTGTTGAGTGACATGGTTGAGGTGGCTTGTCCAGAAGTTCCACATCCTTTTAGGGACTTAGTCACAATTTCCTTGTTTTCAATTTGAGGAGGAGATGTGGGGTAGGTTACTTTGATGGTAGAGCAGAGGATCTTGTGGTCTGTTGTGCCATCCACGTTGGGAAATTGGTTAAATTCACTTGGGCTTCCTGTCATACACTTCTGGAGACTGCTGGCCAGACAGCTCTAGCCCCTGAGAGGGGAGGGAGTCAGACGGTAGTTACCTGCCCACCCACTTCTCCAACTGAGTCCTGTGATCAATAGCTTATCTTCCCATTCCAGGTGCTAAAGACACTTGCCACTTGCTGAGAGAGGGCATTTGCCACTCTGCAGGGAGAGGGCTGGGGTGGAGGTGGTGGAGGTGGGAGGTCGTTCTTTGGTCAAGACCACCCAAGTATTTTCTGCAGTTTCGGGACTCAGCCAAGAATCCTGCAAAGGGGGAGGAAGGTGTGAGGAAAATGTGGTGAGGCATTTCAGAATGAATGTCAGCCTGTGCTCACCTTGCTGTTCCCGGGGCAGTTGGTGTGGAATGTGGCATAGCTTTTAGGTATTTTAAAGTTGGGGAAAACAGCACGGGTCACAGAGAGAGCTTGGGATTTGGAGTCACTGGGCCAGTACCTGAGTCCCCGCTGTGTGACCTGAAGCAAGTCACTGTACCTCTCTGAGTCCTGCCAGCTTCACAGGGCTATGATGAACATCCAATCCAAAAATGAACTCCTAAGCATTTTCTGAAACCACTAAACCCTAAATCAATGTTACTTAGTGTGAGAACTCAGGACTGGAAATGTAGGGTTAAGCCATCAATACAAATATGGGAATGAAAGTCTTCAGGAAATCTTATGAGATTTTTCAGGTCAGTTTAACTCCTGAAATTAACGGGTTTTGTAAACCCAGATTTTCTCATACCAGTTTTGCTTCTCCCATTGTTGACCTTTTTTTTTTTTTTTTTTAACAGTTTCTGCCCTTGATGGTGAATTTGGGCCCTTGCCTTCCAAAGCCATAATCCTGGCAGGCAGGCTCTACATTTTCTGTTCAAAAAGAGACTTCTGCTGTTGTGCCCTGCCCCTCTTTTCTCTTACTGTGTGTGACATCTCTTCCTGACCTCCAAAGGAAAGCTGAGGAACCAACCAGAGCCAGCAGCCTCCTCTGCCCTGACACCTGTAAGGACCTTGCCCAGCGCCGTGAGCCACGGGGAAGGATCTGCCCCAAAGAGGGGATGGAGATCTCGGGAACTCCAATCATACTTGGATAACAACAGCAGAGAGTCCCACCTCAACTGAAGGCATCTCAGGAATAAGGGGTGTGGCTGAGAGGGGGAGGACAGTCCCCCTGAGGTCCAGGTGGGGACGAAGAATGACGATGAGATGGACAATTAAAATTCACTTCCACAGTTCTAAACTCTCGATTTTGGATCTTCCCTATTTGGGATGTCAGTCTTATTTTCAGTATGTCAAATAAATGATTGGGGGTGGGGGCAGGAGGCACTGAAAAAACATGAACTACAACTGGATTAAATTGTCTACAATCTACAACTCGAAACACTTGTTTCACTTCAAACTCCGTCCTCCGTCACATAGCATGCAATGATTTGTGAGGTGACTTTAATGTCAGCTTTCTGAAAACATCATACATCCATAATGTAGACTAGGTATTTAAAATTGGCAAGTAGGGAGGGTCTTCTGTGAGAAAAACAAAACCAAACCGAACCTGGGACACACTAGTGAACTGCAATAAAGGCTGTAACTGTAAGTATAGATACTTAGAAATAAGTTAGAGGACCAGCTATTATATTTCCTGTCATTTTTTACATACTATGAAGATTCATAGTGGTATTATTTGGCAGGCAATATTATTTGGAGGCAGGTGTTAGACATGCAATTATCATAAAGACTCTGTGAGGAGGATGACCACATGATACAAATTTATCTTTATTCTAATATAGTTTACAGAGTTTTTTTTCTGACAAATTACACTACACTTTATGGAAATGTAACATTTTGTATGAATGGGAAGGGTAAGCCTGGTTGCATGCTAATGAGGGAGACAAAGTAGCCTCACTCTTATTTGCAACTGGCCCAGACCTTTCCATTAGCAAATTAAAATCTGTTCAAATTTATTTACTAATATATTAGGAGAAGCTTCAGCCTAACCCCTTGACCTATATTATATAGCAAACAACTGTAGCAGTGAAAATAATTAATAGCATGTAATGCACCTCCTGTTTATTTCTTCTTCATGCCCAGGGGTCAGCTGTATAGTGGGTTTGCCATCTGCATTCGGTTACAAGGGTATATTTACTTAAAAATTATCAATTATAGCTTTAAATGGCTTTCCTTAATTGCAGTCTTCTTATTCAAGTGTGATACATATCATATATATGCTTTGTGTTTATTTGTATATTATATCACCTGCTCCTGACCAAGTCTGAGAGGAGCCTATTCATTTGAAAACAATGTCTTCCGAAGCCTGTTATGTTGTTTGTGTTTACTGCATAACCGCGAGAGCCATGGCTTTGTTCATCTTCATTACACCAATACTGAACCGATTAGTGTTCACTCCCTATATCTAGGAGAAACCGTCTCTCAATTATCTTGTGGATCCTTATAGGAGAGGTTTGGTTGCTAATGGACCTGAAATTTGCAATGTGAATGTCAGGGGTCTGCTAGGCTTCCCAGGAGTAGATGAGTGGACTGGGCTTTGCTGACCTCTGCTGTCTATTTTAAAAGGTAGTGGTACTTTTTCTCTCTGCAGAGAGTTGTTTCCAGGCACTATTGAGAGTCTCATTCTACTGCAGAGCTGATCACAATTTTGAGCAGTGGAAATGAAAGTGCTGTTGGGATAGCAAGTGCACATAGATCGTACCAGAAGGACGTGCTCTGTACCTGTCTTATCTGCCAGCCAAGCTCATGCACCTTTCACAAATAGAATTCAAAATTTGGGACCAGGAATTCTCACATGCGCAATGCTGTCCTTTTTGTTGCAACATTTTCAAAATCTTTGTCAGAAAACTTTCCAATATCTCACTGGTTCAGAATAATATCTGTGCTGGGATGGTTTTATGATGAGAGGGTCTTCCAGGGAAAAGCAAGGCTCAGAGAGAAGAGGTGGAAATAGAATTATAAATTGTGGGGATGGTTTGGGATATAGGGCCACAGAGTAGTGGGAAGAGTGGGAGGGATACTGCTGCTATCTGTTTGACTAGGGTGAAAGGTGAATTTCCTTATGTTTATGATCCCAGAGAATTGCATCCTCCTTTCTCTCTAAAATTCACCAGGTGAAGTTTTTCCTGATTATAGTTTGTCTGCTTGTGAACCTCAGAAGCAATCATAGATTGGAGTGATGAAAGGTGAGGGCAGGTTTGGATGAACTCTGTAGCATCCATCATGTCGGTATCCTCACATTTCTACATGCCAAGTAGTAGAGCCAAAAAGAGTTGTTATTTTTCTTGTCCTCTTGAGCATAATCCTGTGGTAGGTTAAGACTAGGTGTTACTCTATTTCCTGTTTCTGCATAATCCAGGCCAGGCAGATACCTGGAATCACAGCAGTGTCTTCTATTTGTGTAATATACTAGGTCTACTGAAATCTCCCAAATAGCCTGTGAAGTGATGGCAGTAGTGGTTATTTGCCTATTTCACAGATGAGCAAACAGGTACAAAAATTAAGTGACATGGATAAAAGTCATTGAATTGAAACATGAGAGACATAGAACAGAATCAGAATCCATGACTTCAAAGTTTCTAAAAAAGCATTTAGCTCTGGGAGGATTCTGAAATAAGAAATCGCCCTGAAATGCACATCCTGCACTAGCGCCATCTTTTCCCCCAGAATCACCATCCCCTTCTTACTTTCTCTCCTTACCACCCTCCTACTCTGTTCACAAATTCCTGGGTAGTGCCTTTCATCCTTTTCCCTGCTCCTCCTGTGGCAACCACTACCAGCTCTTCCCTTGACTCAAAGTCCAAAGAGCCACGACATGCCCCTTCTAGGTTTGGACCCATACTCCTCTTCTGAAATGAAATTAAAAGACTTGTTTATCCTATGAGAAATGAATTATTTGATAATTAGAGTAAATTGCTCTGCTGATGCCATAAGTGGAGCTACTTTTACCTGTAAGCTTTAGGTCCTTTCTTCCAAGTGGCTAACAGCTTCCTCTCTACCCATAGGATTAAGGCCCCTATTGGGAGGCGACATAGGACTATAGGCTCTTGGGTTGCTCCTTGACGGGTTGCAATCAGTCTTTCGATTGTTCTGATTAAGTGCTTTCTCTGCAGTAATAAACTAGAGCATTGTCCGTAGTTCAGTGGTTCCTACCCTGCGGGCTATACCAGGCATTTACTGTGGACTGAATAAATATCTCAGAAAATTAAAACTGTAGTTTTAAAAAATGTATGTAAATACTGTTATGCCTAGTTAAATACAAATTGACTTAAAAATAATACTGACTTTATACTAGCAGTTTATCAGTTAAGAGTTTCTAAATGTACAGATACTTCTATCATATGGAAATCAATGAAACCCTTCAGTGTTAGAATGGTATCCTAATATTTAAAAAACAGAGACTCTGTAGCAAAAAGAAATGAGCTGGAACTCAGAGAACCTGGGTTCTAATTGTGGCTCAGCTATAAATTCTGGGTCCGTTATACAGTGAGTGATTTGGAGCAAGTGAGTTGTTCTCCAGTCTTGTATTTTTCTAGTCTAATAAAACATTTATGTAGCGCAGGGAACTATATCCTATCTCCTGGGATAAACCGTAATGGAAAAGAATATTAAAAAAAGAATGTATGTATGTGTAAAACTGAGTCACTTTGCTGTACAGCAGAGACTGGCACAACATTGTAAATCATCAATACTTCAATTAAAAACAAACAAAACATCGGTTTATTGCTAAATATTTATTGTGATTCTGTTATACCGCAAACAGGTATTCAGTACTTGTCAGTATGCCATTCAGCAGCCTTTTTAACATTCACAGTGGCCCTGTGAGGTAGGCATTGTTACCTCTTCTTTCAGAAATGGTTAACGAAGCACATAGAAGGAAGGTATTTGTTCTTTTCTATTATTACATAATTTTTCAAAAAGGTCTTTATTTCATTTAGAATTCACTATGGCATCCAGTGAGAACTTCAGTTAATTTTATTTTTCCAAATAAAGTTACTAAGTTACTCAATCTTCTTATCACTTATTTTATTTTTGGCCACACCGCGCGGCTTGTGGGATCTCAGTTCCACAACCAGGAATTGAACCCCGGCTAGGGCAGTGAAAGCCCGGGGAATCCTAACCATGAGACCACCAGGGAACTCCCTCTTATCACTTGTTTTAAATTCAACCTTTATCATATGCTGAATTCCTATATATACAGGATCTGCTTTGGGACTCTATTTTCTGGTCCATTGCTGTCTTCCTAGTCCTGTGCTGTTTCATTGTGTCAATGATTGTAGTTTAAAATCTTTTGATATTTTGTAAGGCATGTGTAACTTCTTTATTTTTCCTTAATATTTTCTAGAGGTTAAAAAAATCCAGACCATTCTTGCCCCTTTTCTCTTCTGGATGAATAATTAGACAGATTTTCAAGTTTAATTGGAAAAAAATATACTGGATTAAAATTAATTTGTGGAGAATTGACTTTTCCAGACCATAGTAGATGTCATCATTTACGCTCAGCATCTTTTGTATGCTTCAGTAAAGTATTATAGTTGCATTACCGTATGTCTTACGCATTTTGTGTTAGGTTTATTTCTAGGCAATATTATTATTGCTTTTGTGGAAACATAGAGCTAGTTTTTGAAGGATGGGTAAAATTTGGATTTGGGGAACAAAAATAGCACAGTTGAAGGCTTAGTGAAGAAAATAAGCATGTAGTGTCTGGGAAAATTTTTGGGTAGTAAAAACTATATAGGTGACTTTCTATTATGTCCAGGATAAGTTTTACTAATAATACTTGCCTTACCCCCTTGATAGGGCTATTATGAAGATTCTTAAAATGTGTGAGATATATGAAAATTAGTCTTCTAGTCTAATGCAAATGAGCAGAATTGTTCAGAACTATTTAAATGTTAAATGAACACATTCTGACACCTTGTGGTCATTTAAGGATATGTGGGATGTTGGAATTCCATTGGTTGAACTGAAAAGTATATAGATTGTCCACAAAGTCATATTTAGAGCTAAAAGAAGGGTCTTAGAGATAATCTAATCCAACCTTCCTGTTTCACACATGAGGAACATGAGTCCCAGAAAGCAAACTGACCCTAATCAAACACGCAGCTTCTTAGTAACAGAGCTGGGATCATTTTTTCTGACCTCTTGCCTATTGCTCTTTTTCCTATATTATGTCCCATTTGCTGATTTTTTACAATTATAGAAGAAAATAACTCAAAATTATCATAATTTCAAATTTCTGAGAGATATTGCTACATAATTTTGATGTCATCTCTGAGGAATTTAAATCATTTAAGTGTGTATGTGTGTGTGTGGGGGGGTGTTTTCTGCAAATGTGAGGGAGGAATAGGGCTGATTTCTGGGTGTTCCTAAAGCTGCCCAAATTGTAAGCACTAAAAATTTAGTCATTCTGACTCAGTGCAGTGGAGCTACACAACACTTTGAACTTCAGGGACCTAGAATATTTTCTAAGCTATTCACAGGGTTTTCTTAATAGCCCAAGGAGATCTGTATCTTCCAGGAATGGGTCTGTCTTTCTATGCCTGCTCCCCTAAGTCATTGAAAGTGGTGCCTCAGCCTGAATGTAGCCATAGATTCAGAGCATAGCAGCTGTGGCCATTGATCACTTTCACTCTCCGGGGATGAGAATCTGAATGGTGCATTTTCATGATCACCAGAGGGCTTCCATTGCTTTGCACAGATGTACTTCTCCACACAGGTTCAAGGAGCAACCATGTACTTCTTTTCTGAGAAGAACTCAGAAGGGGGAGATTAGTGGGATGACCTACAGCCCTACCCATTGTGGTTGATCTTGGGACCACAACTGGCATTCATCCTCTCCCTCCTCCACTATGCATTCTAAATTTACCTCGCCCTCAGCTGTCTCTTCAGCAGGTCTGGTGGCTTACCTGGTGGTGTGACCCAAACCTTTATTCTTGAATGGTTTGAACCCTAGGAAATCACACCATTCTCAGTCTGGCCTTGCTGCGCTTGTCCATTCACAGTTACAATGGGGCAATAGTACCCAAGTGGATCACCTGGCTTCCACACCTAATTCCTCTTGGATCCCTGGTATAAAAGCAGTCTTACCTCTTTCTGCTGATAAAGGTCAATTATCCCTATCACTATCAAGACTTGTCTTCTTGTCTGCTAGTCCTTTGGCATGAGGAATTCAGAGTACTGACTTATAGTTCCAACAACTCTGACTTGTAGTTTAATGGGACCTTTACTGTGTCCCCTGAAAAGATTGTGCCCTCTTTGGGAAACAGGACCTACAATGCTGTGGACCTCAAAGATGAGGGAACAGAAAGCATAAAATCCCTGGATGGTCAATGGGAGTACTGTTAAGTGGGACCATTACTGCTTCCATTCCTTAGTTATCAGACCTATGTGTTCTTCCTAGTGAGGACAAAGTACTCTATTGAGGTCTTTAATACATATACTACATCTCTCAGGATGGCACCCCATCCTTTCAGAGTGTTGTCCCCAAGCTAGTGCTTCAGCTGTACTTTTAGAAAGCCAATCCAGCACTCTCTGGAGCTGGCTTCCTTTGAATGGTGTGCTATGTTACAGAACCAGTAGATCCCATGGTCATGGGTTCAATCCCACACTTCCTTCACAGTGAATTGAATCTTTTGGTTGCATGCTATACTCATATCCCTCTGTATTCTCTAAGCCCCAGGATAGTGGTGCTGGCTGAGGTTCTGCCAGCAGGAAAGGAAAACACATTGTTGGCATAAGTATCTATCCTCATGTGAATCACTGACCCATGCCGAATGAGAGGGTTTGATTATAGTCAATTTGAAACCAAGTGGTTAGTAAGTCTCTTTGAAGAACAGAACAATACCAGGAGTCAGGGTAGCAATATTCATATCAGACAAAATAGACTTTACAACAAAGGTCATAAAGAAACAAAGAAAGACACTATAAAATGATAAAAGGATCAATACAATAAGAGGATATTAAGCTCATTAACATATATGCACCCAATATAGGAGCACTTGAATACATAAAAGAAATACTAACAGACATAAAAGTGGACATTGATGGGAATACAATAATAGTAGGAGACTTTAACACCGCACTAACATCAATGGACAGATCTTCCAGACAGAAAATCAATAAGGTAACAGAGATCCTAAATGACACAATGGAATGGTTAGACTTAATTGATATTTTCAGGACACTACACCCAAAAGAACCAGAATATACCTTTTTCAAGAGCACATGGAACATTCTCTAGGATAAACCACATACTAAGACACAAAACAAGCCTCAACAAATTTAAGAGGATAAAAATTATTTCAAGCATTTTTTTTCTGACCACAGCATGAAATTAGAAATCAACCACAGAAAGAGAAATGAGAAAAAGTGATTGCATGGAAACTAAACAACATGCTACTAAAAAACCAATGGGTCAACGTTGAAATCAAAGAGGAAAATTAAAAAAATACCTTGAGGGACTTCCCTGGCAGTCCAGTGGTTAGGACTTCACCTTCCAATGCAGGGGATGTGGGTTCAATCCCTGGTCAGGGAATTAAGATCCCACATGCCTCGCAGCCAAAAAACCAAAACATAAAACAGAAGCAATATTGTAACACATTCAATAAAGACTTTAAAAATGGTCCACATCAAAAAAGTCTTAAAAAAATACCTTGAGACAAATGACAATGAAAATGCAACCATACAAAATCTATGGGATGCCACAAAAGCATTCATAAGAGAGGAGTTCATAACAATACAGGTCTTCCTCAAAAAACAAGAATGATCTCAAATAAACAACCTAACATACCACCTAAAAGAATTAGAAAGAGGAGAACAAATAAAACCTAAAGTCAGCAGAAGGAAGGAAATAATAAAGATCAGAGAGGAAATAAATAAAATAGAGATTAAGAGTAAACAAAATCAACAAACCTCTGGCCAGGCTCACCAAGAAGAAAAGAGAGAGGACCCAAATAAACAAAATAAGAAATGAAAGAGGAGAAATAACAACTAATACCACAGAAATACAAAAAAATAAGAGGATACTATGAACAATTATATTCCAGCAAATTGGAAAACCTAGAAGAATGGACAAGTTTCTAGAAACATACAACTCACCAAAACTGAATCAAGAAGAAATAGATACTTTGAATAGACTGATCACTAGAAGTGAAATAGAATCTGTAAAAATAATAATAATAATAATAATAATAATAATAATAAACTCCCTGCAAACAAAAGTCCAGTACCAGATGGCTTCACTGGGAAATTCTACCAAACATACAAATGTGAACTTATACCAATCCTTCTCTAACTTTTCCAAAAGCTTGAAGAGGAGGGAATACTCCCAAAGTCATTCTATGAAGCTACCATCATCCTGATACCAAAACCAGGCAAAAATACTACCAAAAAAGAAAATTATGGGCCAATATCTTTTATGAATATGGATGCAAAAATTCTTAACAAAATATTAGCAAACTGAATCCAACAAAACATAAAAAAGGTCCTACACCACTATCAAGCTCGATTCATCCCAGGGTCACAAGGATGGTTCAACATATGCAAATCAATCAATGTGATACACTACATCAACAAAAGAAAGGACAAAAACCACATGATCATCTCAATAGATGCAGAAAAAGCATTTGATAAAATTCAACATCCATTCATGATAAAAACTCTTACCAAGGGACTTCCTGGATGATGCAGTGGTTAAGAATCTGCCTGCCAATACAGGGAACACAGGTTCAATCCCTGCTCCAGGAAGATTCCCACATGCCATGGAGCAATTAAGCCCATGCACCACAACCACTGAATCTGTGCTCTAGAGCCCACAAGCCACAACTACTGAGCCTGTGTGCTGCAACTACTGAAGCCAGTGTGCCTAAAGCCCCTGCTCTACAACAAGAGAGCCACTGTAATGAGAAGCCTGTGAGCCACAATGAAGAGTAGCCCCTGCTTGCTGCAACTAGAGAAAGCCTCATGCAGCAATGAAGACCCAGTGCAGCACCCCCCCAAAAAAAAATTAAAAAAAAAACCCTTATCAAAATGGATATAAAGGGAACATATCTCAACATAACAAAGGTTATTTATGACAAACCCATAGCCAACATAATACTCTATGGTGAAATGCTGAAAGCCTTCCTGCTAAAATCTGAACAAGACAAGGATGCCCACTCTCACCACTTCTATTCAGCATAGTATTGGAAGTCCTAGTCACAGCAATCAGAAGAGAAAAAGAAATAAAACGTATCCAAATTGGAAGGGAAGAGGTAAAACTGTCATTATATGCATCTGACATGATATTATATACAGAAAACCCTAAAGAATCCACACAAAAACTATTAGAATTGATAAATGAATTCAGCAAGGTAGCAGGATACAAGATTAACATACAGAAATATGTTGCATTTCTTTATACTAAAAATGAAATATCAGAAAGGGAAAGTAAAACAATAATCCCTTTCAAAATCACATTAAAAAATACTTAGGAATAAACCTGATGAAGAAGGTGAAAGACTTCTGTGCTGAGAACTATAAAACATTGATAAAGGAAATTGAAGATGATTTAAAGAAACAGAAAAATATCCCATGCTCTTGGATTGGAAGAATTAATATTGTTAAAATGGCCATACTACCCAAAGCAATCTACAGATTTAATGTGATCCCTATCAAATTACCCATGACATTTTTCACAAAACTAGAACAAATAATCTTAAAATTTATATTGAATCACAAAAGACCCAGAACTGCCAAAACAATCTTGAAGAAAAAGAACAAAGCTGGAGACATAACCCTCCTAGACTTCAGACAATACTACAAAGCCACAGTAATCAAAACAGCATGGTATTGGCACAAAAACAGACATGTGGATCAATGGAACAGAATAGAGATCCCAGAAATAAACCCACACACTTATGGACAAGTAATCTTAGACTAAGGAGGCAGGAATATACTATGGAGAAAAGACAGTCTTTTAAGCAAGTGATGTTAGTACAGCTGGACAGCTGCCTGTAAACCAATGAATTTAGAACACTCCCTCACACCATACACAAAAATAAACTCAAAATGGCTTAAATACTTAAATATAAGACAGTATACCATAAAACTCCCAGAAGAGAACATAGGTAAAACATTATCTGACATAAATTGTATTTTCTTATGTCAGTCTCCCAAGGCAATAGAAATAAACACAAAAATAAACAAATGGGACCTAATCAAACTTATAAGCTTTTGTACAGCAAAGGAAACCATAAACAAAAGGAAAAAACAACCTATGGACTGGGATAAAATATTTGCAAGTGTGACCAATAAGGGCTTAATTCCAAAATATGCAAACAGCCCCATACAACTCAATAACAAAAAAACCCAAACAACCCAATCAAAAAATGGGCAGAAGACCTAAATAGATATTTCTCCAAAGAAGACATCCAGATGACCAATAGGCACATGAAAAGATGTGCAACATCTCTGATTATCAGAGAAATGCAAATCAAAACTACAATGAAGTATCACCTCACACCGGTCAGAATGGCCATCATCAAAAAATCCACAAACAATAAATGCTGCAGAAGGTATGGAGAAAAGGGAATCCTCTTACATTATTGATGGGAATGTACATTGGTGCAGCCACTTTGGAAAACAGTGTGGAGGTTCCTTAAAAAACTAAAAATAGATTTACTGTAAGATCCAGCAATCTCACTCCTGGGCCCATATCTGGAGAAAACTCTTGAAAAAATACAAGCACTCCAATGCTTATAGCAGCACTATTTACAATAGCTAAGACATGGAAGCAACCTAAATGTCCATTGACAGATGAGCGGATAAAAAAGATGTCATATATATGTACACACACACACACACACACATACACACACAATGGAAAACTATTCAGCCAAAAAAAAGAATGAAATAATGCCATTTGCAGCAACACGGATGAACCTAAAGATTATCATACTAAGTGAAATAAGCCAGACAGAGAAAGACAAATAGCATATGATATTGCTTATATGTGGAACCTAAAAAAAAACCCGATACAAATGCACTTATTTATGAAAGAGAAACAGACTTACATACATAGAAAACAAACTTATGGTTATCAAAGGGGAAAGGGGGGGATGGATAAATTAGGAGTTTGGGATTAGCAGATAGACACTACTGTATATAAAACAGATAAACCACAAGGACCTACTGAATAGCACAGGAAACTATATTCAATATCTTGTAATAACTTATAGTGAAAAAATATTTTTAAAAGAAAATATATAAGTATATATATAACTGAATCACTTTGCTGTGTACTATAAACTAACAACATTGTAAATCAACTATACTTCAATAAAAATTAAATAAATAAAATATATCCCATGTTCCCGTGTGATTTATTATTTGACATTTGACCTGTGGGTTCTTTATAAGTGTATTATTTAATTTCCAAATAGTTGTGAATTTCCCAAATTTTCTTCTGTTCTTGGTTTCTAATTTAATTCCATTTTGGTTGGTGAACATACTTTGTATAATTTCAGTTTTTTAAGTTTATTGAGATTTCTTTCATGGCCTGGTGTATGATCTATCCTGAAGTATGTACCACATGCACTTGAAAATGTGTATTCTGCTTATGTTGGGTGGAATGTTCTCTAGATGTCAGGTCTAATTTGTCGATAATGTTATTCTAGTCTTCTATATCCTTGCTGATTTTCTGTCTATCAGTTACTGACAGGAGGATATTGAAGTCTGTATTACTGTTGAATTATCTATTTCCCCGTTCAATTCTGTCAGCTCTTGTTTCATGTATTTAGAGTTGTTAGATATATATTTCTTTGAATTGTTATAGCTTCCTGATGAATCGACATTGTATTATTATAAAATCATTATTTATAAATTACTATAAAATGTCTCTCTTTAGTAATTTTTTTCCTAAAGTTAGTTTTTTTTTAAATTTTTTTTTATTATTTTTTTGGGGGTACACCAAGTTCAATCATCTGTTTTTATACACATATCCCTGTATTCCCTCCCTTCCTTGACTTCCCCCTCCTCGAGTCCCCCCCACCCTCCCTGCCCCAGTCCTCTAAGGCATCTTCCATCCTCGAGTTGGACTCCTTTTGTTATACAACAACTTCCCACTGACTATCTATTTTACAGTTGGTAGTATATATATGTCTGTGCTACTCTCTCGCTTCGTCTCAGTTTCCCCTTCACCCCCCACCCCCTCCCATACCTCGAGTTCTCCAGTCCATTCTCTGTATCTGCATCCTTGTTCTTGTCACTGAGTTCATCAGTACCATTTTTAGATTCCGTATATGTGAGTTAGCATACAATATTTGTCCTTCTCTTTCTGACTTACTTCACTCTGTATGACAGTCTCTAGGTCTATCCACCTCATTACATATAGCTCCATCTCATCCTTTTTTATAGCTGAGTAATATTCCATTCTCTATATATGCCACATCTTCTTTACCCATTCATTTCTTGATGGGCATTTAGGTTGCTTCCATGTCCTGGCTATTGTAAATAGTGCTGCAATAAACATTATGGTACAAGTTTCTTTTGGGATTATGGTTTTCTTTGGGTATATGCCCAGGAGTGGGATTACTGGATCATATGGAAGTTCTATTTGTAGTTTTTTAAGGAATCTCCAAATTGTTTTCCATAGTGGCTGTACCAACTTACAGTCCCACCAACAGTGCAGGAGAGTTCCCTTTTCTCCACACCCTCTCCAACATTTGTTGTTTCCAGATTTTGTGATGATGGCCATTCTGATTGGTGTGAGGTGATCCCTCATTGTGGCTTGGACTTGCATTTCTCTGATGATGAGTGATGTTGAGCATCTTTTCATGTGTTTGTTGGCCATCTGGATGTCTTCTTTGGAGAAATGTCTATTTAGGTCTTCTGCCCATTTGTGGATTGGGTTATTTGCTTTTTTGGTATGAAGCTGCATGAGCTGCTTGTATATTTTGGAGGTTAATCCTTTGTCCGTTGTTTCATAGGCAATTATTTTTTCCCATTCTGAGGGTTGCCTTTTAGTCGTGTTTCTGGTTTCTTTCGCTGTGCAAAAGCTTTTAAGTTTCATGAGGTCCCATTTGTTTATTCTTGATTTTATTTCCATGATTCTAGGAGGTGGGTCAAAAAGGATGTTGCTTTGATGTATGTCATAGAGTGTTCTGCCTATGTTTTCCTCTAGGAGTTTGATAGTGTCTGGCCTTACATGTAGGTCTTTAATCCATTTGGAGTTTATTTTTGTGTATGGTGTTAGGAAGTGTTCTAATCTCATTCTTTTACATGTTGCTGTCCAATTTTCCCAGTACCACTTATTGAAGAGGCTGTCTTTTTTCCATTGTATACTCGTGCCTCCTTTGTCAAAGATAAGGTGCCCATATGTGTTTGGGCTTACTTCTGAGTTCTCTATTCTATTCCATTGATCTTCCTTTCTATTTTTGTGCCAGTACCATACTGTCTTGATCACTATGGCCTTGTAGTATAGTTTGAAGTCAGGAAGCCTGATTCCACCAACTCCATTTTTCCTTCTCAAGATTGCTTTGGCTATTCGGGGTCCTAAAGTTAGTTTTGTATGATATTAGTATAGCCACTGCAGTTCTCTTTTGGTTGCTCTGTATGTGGTGTATCCTTTTTTGTATCCTTTGACTTTCAACCTCTTTGTGTCTTCATATCTAAAGTATATCTCTTATAGACTGTAATTGAATTGTATTTTTAAATTAAGTCTGAGAATCTGCCTTCTGATTTATGTTTAATCCTTCTGCATTTGATGTAATTATTGATATGACTGGATTTATCTCTGCTGTTTTGCTACTTTTTTTTTTAATTTCAATTATTGTACTTTGAGGTATAAAATAAGGTACAAGGATATATTGCACAACACAGGGAACATGACCAGTAATTTATAATAACTTTAAATGAAGCATAACCTTTAAAAATTGTGAATCACTGTCTTATACACCTGTAACTTATATAATATTGTATAGCAACTATACTTCAATAAACAAATTATTGTATTTTGTAACTTCTTTTAAACATCTCTATCTGTATATTTTTTTAATCTAATGGCTAATTTTGATATTTTCATTAATGCTTTAAACAGTGTTTCCTTTAATTCTCTATAAAAATATTTATAATAGCTTCCTTGAAGTTTTGTCCATCTTCTTGGCCCATAAAGATATGTTCTATTGACATGCTTGTTCCTGTTTATGGGGTGTTCTTCCTTGTTTCTTTTTTGTGTTCTGTAAGGTTTTGTTGAAAACTGGGCATTTAAGATAATATATTATAGGAAATATGGATTCTCATCTCCTCTCTTGGAAGTTGTTGCTTTTTGTCTTTGTTTAGTAACTTGCATGAACTATGGTTTTTGGGGGGCGGCCCTGTGTTTTCTAGAGTGTCTCTGCCCAGTTTTTTCATTCTTGCTTTCATTTTTATGCGTGGCTTCTTAGGAACTGTGACTGGATTATTGAATATAATGATCAGCCTGAATCTTTACACCTGCAATAGCATTTCCCTCCACTAGGACATTTCCCAGGTCAGCACTGGAAACTCTTTAGCAATTGAGCCACCACTATGGGCCAGAGACCATATCCATGTTCCTTCTACTAACCAGGATGGTGTCCTCTTCCTCTACTGGGTAATGAGTGAGCCTGTCCTAAGTCCCCATCTTATTGCCTGTCTTCTCAGACCACTCTTTTTTTTTTTAAGAACTTTATTGAGATACAGTTAACAGACAATAAACAGCATATATTTAGAGTGTACAATTTGGTATCCCAATCTCCCAGTTCATTGCCCCACAACCCTCCCCGCTTTTCCCACTTGGTGTCCATATGTTTGTTCTCTACATCTGTGTCTCTTTTTCTGCCTTGCATTTCCTCTTTCATAGTTGTTAGCATTTGCCTTATGTATTGAGGTGTTCCTATATTGGGTGCATATATATTTATAATTGTTATCTCCTCTTCTTGGATTGATCTCTCGATCTTTATGTAATGTCCTTTCTTGTCTCTTGTAACATTTTTTATTTTAAAGACTATTTTATCTGATATGAGTATCGCTACTCCAGCTTTCTTTTGATTTCCATTTACATGGAATATCTCTTCCCCCCCACCCCCGCTTACTTTCCATTTGTATGTGTCCCTAGGTCTGAAGTGGGTCTCTTGGAGACAGCATATACATGGGTCTTGTTTTTGTATCCATTCAGCCAGTCTGTGTCTTTTGGTTGGGGCATTTAGTCCATTTACATTCAAGGTAATTATCGATATGTATGTCCCTATTACCATTTTCTTAATTGTTTTGGGTTTGTTTTTGTAGGTCCTTTCCTTCTCTTGTGTTTCCCGCTTAGAGAAGTTCCTTTAGCATTTGTTGTAGGGCTGGTTTGGTGGTGCTGAATTCTCTTAGCTGTTGCTTGTCTGGAAAGCTTTTGATTTCTCCATGGAATCTGAATGAGATCCTTGCTGGGTAGAGTATTCTTGGTTGTAGGTTCTTCCCTTTCATCACTTGAAATATATCATGCCACTCCCTTCTGGCCTGCAGAGTTTCTGTTGAGAAATCAGCTGTTAACCTGATGGGAGTTTCCTTGTATGTTATTTGTCATTTTTCCCTTGTTGCTTTCAATAACTTTTCTCTGCCTTTCATTTTTGTCAATTGGAGTACTATATGTCTTGGCGTGTTTCTCCTTGGGTTTATCCAGCCTGGGACTCTCTGCACTTCCTGGACTTGGGTGGCTATTTCCTTTCCCATGCTAGGGAAGTTTTCAACTATAATCTCTTCCAATATTTTCTCTGGCCCTTTCTCTCTCTCATCTCCTTCTGGGACCCCTATAATGCGAATGTTGGTGCGTTTATCATTGTCCCAGAGGTGTCTTAGGCTGTCTTCAGTTCTTTTCATTCTTTTTTCTTTATTCTTTTCTGCATCAGTGATTATCACCATTCTGTCTTCCAGGTCACTTATCTGTTCTTCTGCCTCAGTTGATCTGCTATTGGTTCCTTCTAGTGTATTTGTCATTTCAGTTACTGTGTTGCATATCTTTGTTTGTTTGCTCTTTAATTCTTCCAGGTCTTTGGTAAACTTTTAGATCTTTGCATCCAGTCTTTTTTCAAAGTCCTGGATCATCTTCACCATCATTATTGGGAATTCTTTTTCTGTAAGGGTGCCTATCTCCTCTTCATTTAGCTGTTTTTCTGGGGTTTTATCTTGTCCCTTCATCTGGTACAATGTCCTCTGCTTTTTCGTTTTCTCTATCTTTCTGTGGCTGTGGTTTTCAGTTCCACAAGATGAAATACTGCTGATACTGCTTGATACTGCTGTCTGCCCTCTTGTGGAGGAAACTAGGAGGCTTGTGGGTGCTTCCTGATGGGGGGGACTGATGGTGGGTTGGGCTGGGTGGGCGGAGCTCATTAAAACTTTAATCTGCTTGTTTGCCAACAGGTGGGGCTGTGTTCCCACCTTGTTGGTTGTTTGGGCTGAGGCTACCGAGCACTGGAGCTTACAGGCTCTTTGGTGGGGCTAGTGCAGACTCTGGGAGGGCTCACACCAATGAACACTTCCTAGAACCCCCGCCACCAGTGTCCACATCCCCCCAGTGAGCCACAGCCACCCCCCCACCTCTGCACGCATCCCTCCAACACCAGCAGGTAGCTCTGGTTCAGTCTCCTATGGGGTCACTGCTCCTTCCCCCGGGTCCTGGTGCACACACTACTTTTTGTGTGCCCTCCAAGAGTGGAGTCTCCGTTTCCCCCAGTCCTGTGGAGGTCCTGCAATCAAATCCTGCTGGCCTTCAAAATCTGATTCTCTGGGGATTCCTCCTCTCATTGCCAGACCCCCAGGTTGGGAAGCCTGACGTGGGGCTCAGAACCCTTACTCCAGTGGGTGGACTTCTGTGGTATAACTGTTCTCCAGTTTGTGAGTCACCCACCCAGCATTTATGGGATTGGTTTTATCACCCCCCCTACTATCTCATTGCAGCTTCTCCCTTGTCTCTGGATGTGGGGTGTCTTTTTTGGTGAGTTCCAATGTCTTCCTGTTCATGATTGTTCAGCAGTTAGTTGTGATTCTGGTGCTCTTGCAAGAGGGAGTGAGCGCACATCCTTCTACTCCACCATCTTGAACCTATCATAGGAATATTTAATGGATCAGTTGTCAAATTGGGTTCTTCAGAAATCCTTCAGTCTTGGTAAATCAGGATTTTACCACTAGATGGCGCATGACAAATATTCATCATTCAATTGGTTAGTATTGGAGGGACTACAAACTTAATTCTTATTAATTCTAAAACGTATATACATTTTAACTTTTTAACTATTGTGCAATAGTTATTTTTGTTAAACTATTTTATTCTTTATTTTCTGGATTTTAAAGCAAAAAAAAAAACAAAGTAAACACCTGGATATACTTAACCTAGATTTACCAATTATTAACATATTGCTACATTTGCTTTACATATCCTCTCTATTAATTTTTTGTAAAGTATTTCAGAGTAATTTTAGACTTTATGGAACTTCACCTCTCAATACTTCAACATGTGTCTCATGAGAATGAGTCTATCATCCCACATTATCATACCAAGCTATTATATTGATCTAATATCATCTAATATCTAACCTATATTCAAATGTCCCAATTGTTCCAAAAATGTCTCTGATAGCTATTTTATTTTCTGTCCAGGATCCGATCAAAGATCACACATTGCATTTTGTTGTTATAGCTCTCTTTTTGGTCATATTTCTTCAATCTTCTTTAATCTAGAACAGTTTCCCTGCCCCTCCTTTTTAAAAGTTAACAATTCTATACAAATATGCAATGAATATATATATTTATATCTGGAAATATTTAATATGTATTTCTTTACTTCCTCCACCCACTGGGTGTCGAATATTTTTAGGCAGACAATGTAAGAACATTAATTTTTAAAAATTTTTATTTTATATCTGAGTATAGTTGATTAACTATGTTGTG
This sequence comes from Hippopotamus amphibius kiboko, assembly GCF_030028045.1. NCBI lineage: Eukaryota > Metazoa > Chordata > Mammalia > Artiodactyla > Hippopotamidae > Hippopotamus > Hippopotamus amphibius. Next base: position 13,584,550 of record NC_080203.1, on the reverse strand, counting down.
TTACTTTCAGGTGTACAGCAGAGTGATTCAGTTATACATATGCTGTATCTATTCTTTTTTAAATTCTTTTCCCATTTAGATTATTACACAATACTGAGCAGAGTTCTCTGTGCTGTATAGTAGGTCCTTGTTGGTCACCTATTTTAAATATAGCAGTGTAACAACCCTAAATATAAATGTTACCCAAAATGGATGAAAATTTTAACAAGATAAACAAAATACTTCTATTTCTAAATTCAGCAATTCTACATGTCATGTATAATAAAAGCTCATAGAAAAGTTTTTGGGGTAGTGGTTTGTTAGATTATGAGCTTTTAGAAGGGGAATGGATTGTGTTTATTGATTTTTATAATCCCTACCCCCAGCACAGTATTTTGAATGTGGTAAGACTCAGTAAATGTTTGAGGGGGTGAATGAATGGTTCTCTCTTTTTTATTGTAGTGAAATATACATAACATAGAATGTATCATTTTAACTATCTTAAGTGTACAGTTCATAACTCAAGGAATATGTGTTAATTGTAGAAAAGTTTTCAAATAGACAATCAAAAAGAAAAGTGATCTAAACACCCCTCAAATTCTAATATCCATAGAAAACCCAGACATAATTACTCTTAACATTTTGGTATATATCCTTTCAGGTTTCTTTGGGTACATTTATTCCTATCCACATAAGATATAAAAGTAATTGTATTATATATACTGTATGGTAGCCTGCTCTCTTTTTCTTAACATGTAGTTACTATTTTCCATGTTAATAATATTAAATAAATGGATTGTTTTTGATCTGATTATATTTCGTGCACTATTTTTATGACATTAACCATGCTGATTGTGGGGATCATGGAGACAGGGTTAAGGATACAAATGAATTTTGTGCATTAATTTTTTTCTCTGAGCACAGTGGAGAACAACACTGGTTTAGGTCCTACATGGATTTCTAGTTGTGGTGCTGTTTGTAATTTGGAAATTGCAGATAGGGTTAGGTATCTTTTGTTAAGGCCTATCTTTAGGTCAGGAGTCTACTGACAGCACCGCACCAAGGGACTGGACACGAACAATCTCTGTCATTTGAATGGAATGTCATTTGAATCTGAAATCTTCCCAGGGAAAACTTGTTATTGAATGTCTGACTCACCTTTATTACTTACCTGGGGAAAATGCATCTTGAACAACAAAATGGTAATGCTCACTACCAGAGACAAACCCTGTGAATGTTCTCTGATGCCTAGTAGGACCACTGCAGAGAAAAATATTAATGAGACTGTTGCTAGGAGACGGGAGAGCCAAAAGCCCATGGCTTTGTAGGGGTTCCACTGGATATCAAGGCAATTTAAGTGTGTTTTAGGTCAGAGGTTTTGCTATTAAATTCTGTCCTTTGTTGAGCATGTACTTTTTAGCATGTAATGTTTAATATGATTTTGTGTTTTGGAAGGAATTTTGAGGACAATCCCAAGGCATTTTTTTCTTTCCCTAAAGCTAATCCCTTCTTCAGAGCACAGCTCATTTTCAAGTGGCTGCTGTGGCTTTTGCCCCCACCCCTTCAGTGCGACAGCCTCAGAGCTGGTGGAGAGGCAGAGCACAGGCAGCTGGTAAGTAGCTGGGAAATCTTTCGTAACATAGATATCCAAAATATGCTTTTTAAAGCAAGCGACGTGTTTTGATGGAACAGAATAATACAGAACTGTGTAGGAATTTCTGATTCTAATCAGTGGCGTTGAAATTGAGAATTGAATGGCTTACTTCAATTCTAAATGTTCCACGGTCACTTTTCTAGTTTAAAGCTCGTTTCTTAAACAGTGAATGAGTTCCTAGAAGGAAATATAGAAACTTCCCTCTTGCGATTCTGGTTAAGATAGTTCCCCAAAGAGGACGTGATGAAGATGTTATTGAAATGAGAAATTGTGTTCGGAATGGTATCTCAGCTTTATGATGTTTGTATTAGATGTGATGAAATGGTGACGATTCACGATGTTCTCAGATCTGATTTCCTTTCACAGTATGGAGAGAGCATAAGAAAAATGTTATTTTGCAATGGGGAAAAGAATACCATGCCTCATTTTTTTAAATTAAGAAAATCATGTGACTGGATGTCTGTACAGGAGAGAAAATGAGAAGAAGGGCAGCCTGTAATGTTCAGATTAATTGCTTCATGTGAGAGATGAATGTGTGTTGAATGAGAAAGATTTAAATTTGGTTTTAGGATGAAAAATCATGAAAGAGAAATAATAACTATTGTGACTGTGCCTTTGTTTTGAAAATAATTCATTTGTATTTGTGGACATCAATTTTTACAGTAATAATAGACTATTATCAGTGCTTCTTTCTTTGGAAAGGGATGTGAAAAAATAGCAGATTCCTATCAACAAAGCTTTTATATTTGTTTTTGAATTGTGCCTGAAAATGTTTAAGCTTTTGTGTCTCCTTTTACCTGGAAATTGCTTTTGTAGATATGCTTTTGCAAGAAAAAAAAAAGCTGAAGTGCTGTCTTTTTAAAATTTCTTTGAAATTCAGATTGTTTTGACTTCAACAGGAAGAAAAGGAGAAAAAAAGATAGATAAGTAGATTTTTTGAGTTAGATGCCAAAATAGCAATCAGGGAGGAAAAATAAGAATGAAATGGCTTTAAAGAAAGTTGACAAGGTGGGCCATTTTTCCAAGCTGAAAATGTCTGCTGGTGGCATGTTTTGCAGGTGGAAAGGGGGAGAGCATGATGGGGGCATAGGAGGGAGGGGGGCGTTGACCGGAGCACTGCGGCAAAGAGGATGACTGACGCATCCAGGGACATGTGACCATCCTCTGGTGTAGTGAAGAAAATTTTTCAGGAGTCCATCTTGTATAAGAAATTCTCTACCTACTAACATACAAATAATAATCTTTAGGTAGTACGTACTGAGTTTGTTTGGTTTGATCCTCCATTGATATACATTGGCACATTCACTCTTTGTTTTTTATTGTCTCTATTTCTAGACTTTCTTTCCTGTACTCTTACCACTTTTATACCACTTATTAAAATATCTTGTTAAAATGCTATCTTTCCCCTTTATTATAAAAATTCACATATTTATTGTAGAAAATTGGGGAAAATTTAAGATGACTATAAAAATTACCCATAATCCCATAACCCAGAGATAATAACTATTAATATAGTCAGTCCCTCTTCTCTGAATACATGCAAGTCTATGCATAAAATATATATTTATACACAAAATGAAGATCATATGTACATACAGTTTTCAACTTGCTTTAATCACTAAACAAAACATTGAGCGTAATCCCCCATATTTTAAAATATTCCACCAGAATGTGATGTTTTATGCATGCTTAATTTTCAATCATATAGGTGTCCCACTAAATGTCCAATTATTGAATGTTTCTATGTGTAATTTTTGCCGTTATAATTTAAGGACTACCTTTCCATATAAATCTCTGTGTGCTTTTCTGGTTTTTTTCTCCTAGGATAAATTCGTAGACGTGGAATTCCTGTGTCAAATGGTATGAACCAGTTTAAGGTTTCTCCCCATCACCCCATTCATACCGCCTAATTTATTTATCATATGTGGTAAAGGCATTATTTTTGAGTTGTTTTTGCCTATTCATTTTTTATCATTTATGGTGGGTTTTCTTAAACATATTGCAGCTTTACATTTTTAGATATCCACAACTACAAATTTTTGATTTTGCGATTTCTTTCTTTCTTTTGAGGAGTATCTTCACCTGCATTTTTTCCCTAGTCATTTCATTGCTTCTTTTTTTACAGTGAAGTCTAATTCATCTAAAATTCATTTTGGCATATGGTATGAAGTAGGATCTAATTTTGTGTTTTTTCCAAATAGGTCACCAATTGTTTCAGCATCATTTGTTGAATAATCCAACCTTCTTCCACTGATTTGAAATGGCAAGAACTGTCCTGCCTCTAGATAGGGTGTAGCTTTCCGCAGGTCGGCCATTTTCTCTCGCCCCCAGAAGGTTAAATCCCACAATAGCGCTCCTACCTTCTTACAGCTTCTGGGCACACGCAGTTTAGGGCAGTGGTTTTCAAACAGGACTTTAAAATTTTAAATATTAAGAAAAATTTTTTTATCAGATGCTTTTTACAAATGAAAATTGAGGAATCCTGATACATAACAGCACTGTTCCAGATGTGCTATTCCTCTTGGACACAGCTGACAGCCTAATTGTGTGTTCAAATAATACTCCTGGGGTTAGTGTTATTCCTAAAGTTCCTCCTTCAACCTCTTTTTCTACTCCTCAGGTACTCGGAGAATTAAAGCTGTCTGGACTCAGTTCCTGGAATTTTCTAGAATGGTATAAGAGGAAAATGTAAGAAATGTATAAGGAGCAAAAATAAATAATGTTTGCCAGCCTGTTGCTGGCAGTAGTCTGATCTAGGGATTTAAAGGAGACAGGATGAGTCCCAATCCATGTCACCACTGCCACCATCCACCATCTCTTTTAGATAGGGACATAGCTCAGTGATTCATCTCTTTTCACTGCAGGTGGAAGGCTCAAGCATAAACCACGAAGTCTTTGAGTGGGGGATGGGTTAAATGTTGCTCACAGAAACATTTGACTATTAAAATCATCTACCACCCCCTGTTGAGCCTCCCCACCCCCACTTCCAACACAGCCTTCTTTTTCTATTGACTTCTGACTCTGGCCTCTAGCCTTTACTGATTCTGGAAGAAAAAACGGGGGCGTGGGTGGGAGGATGCCTCGCCTGCCCTTACTGAGGGGCTCCTTTGGCTCCCAGCCACAGCCCTAGTCATTTCTTGACTTGCTGCATTAGGCTGTGATTTGTTTGTGAGTGGAGGTTGGTTTCCATGACAACGGCAGCTCGCCAGGGCATGCGCATTCTCCCCTCTGCAGTGGCAGAATGTGGCTGTGGAGGTAAGGGAGGGGTCTTGCGGGCCACAGTCGCTGAAGGAGTTATTCGGCAGTCATGATGTCAATTTCTCTGGGCTAAGATGCCATCATTACTGTATATAGAGCATTGCATGCTTTTTTAATCCTTGGACGGCTTTGAGTCATTCCCTTTTTCTTCTTCCAAATTACCTGCTTTCAATATGTCCACCTGTGATCACGAAGTCTTCCCAATCTTTGAGGCCATTGATGCCCTCAGGGCCCCAAGTGGATTCATAATAGTGTGGGCACAGGTAATTAATAGCACCTTTAGAACACTGCCTGGTAATGAACCATTGTATAAATGTTGGCTATTATTATTTGTAGATATTAAAGGAGACTTGCCCCGAAACAGACTTGTGCTGCAATGAACAAACTCACCCTCTAATGTCCTGTGGACAAAGAACACAAACACACAGTTACCCCTACAGCACAGAAACTTGCCCCGTAGCACACAGAAATTCCGTATATCACCCAGACTCATCCACAGACACACATAGCCTCCCCAAGGCAAAAAGTCTCACCTGAGGGATATAGACCTGCCCCACGTGATGCAGACTGGCCCTACCATAAAGACTCTACCCAAGACGCACAGACAGTCGCGGCATCACAGACCGTCTTCATGTCACACAGAGCCTTTCCCTGGTACATACTCTCTCTAGAGCGCACAGACTCACCTCACAGAACGCAGGGGCTTCCAAAAGCATGCATATTCTCAAGGCATGAAGACTCACTCCACAGGCCACAGACACGCCCTACCACCCACAACACACAAACTGTCACCACAGAACAAGGACTCTGCCCATGGCACATAGATGCCCCAAGGAACAAAGATTGTCCCCACAGCACACTGACCCTCACCGGAGCACACAGACACATCCCACAGCACACAGACTCCCGTTGAGTGAGAGGACTTATTCTGTGGCTCAAAGCCACTCTCTAGGGCACACAGACTCTCCTCAGGTCACACGACCTTGCCCTCATCACATAGCCTCTCCCCCAGATCACAGTTCACGACACAGCTTGAAGACCCACACAGAGAGAGACACAGGCTCTCCCCAGACAGACAGACTTGCCCCACGGCATGTAGACAAGCAGCACAGGTCACAGACCAGCCCCAAAGGACACAGACCTGGCCCGCGGTACGCAGACATGACCCAGATCATGCAGACTCACCCCATGAAACAAAGGCTAAACCGATAGCATAGTCTCCCCACAACACACAGATTCTCCCCATGGCCAAAAGATGTCCCCACAGAGCACAGTCTGTCCCCCAAACTGTGATGCCCCACAGCACACAGACTCTGTCCAGCCTGTAGACTCACATCACAAACACAACTGTCTCCCCAGGACACAGGCCATCCCCATGGCCCACCCCAAATTCCTCAGACACACTCTGCAATAAACAGACACACCTCACAATGCACAGCACTGCTTCACAGTGTGCAAACGGCCCCTACAGTGGGCAGGCTTGTTCCACAACAGACACACTCATGCCACAGCAGCATCTAATCTTTCTCCAAAGTGTTCAGATTCACCCCTCGGGGCACAGTCATCTCACAACCTAGATGCAGGCCACAACATACAAACACATCTCACAGTGCAACCCTGCACTCAGCGATGCACAGAATTACGTCACAAGACACATGCTATATAGATTACCTTCACCGAAACCACACTCTTTAGGGTGATTACACAGTGCACACACACACACAAGCCCCCAAACACCCACAATCATTTGCTCTGCGACTCCCAGATTCACCCCATCTCACACAGACTGCTTTCACACCAAGATCTGCCCAGGCATGCGCAGAACTCCACCCCAACGCACAGATTCTCCCATCAATACACAGACTTGCTCCACGACACACACAAACACCACTGAACCCTGAGACTCACCCCAGATACACAGTCAAGCCTTTCGGGGCATAGATTTGCCCCACGACATAATCACACCCACAAAACTTAGAATTCACAGGAGTGCCCCGAACACATAGCTTTCTTCCACAATGCACAGAATTGCATCACAACACAAACTTGCTCTAAGACGGAAAATCTATAAAGCACACGAACATTCCCCAAAGTGTAGACACACAACACACACTATTACCTGTGCAACGCCAAGATTTCCATCACAGTTTACAGATGTGCTTAACCAGCCTGTTGAGCTACCACCCTGGCCTACAACAGACACAGCTTGTATAATGGTTAAGAGCAAGGCTTCTGGACCCAGACTATCTGGGTTCGAATCCAGGTTCTACCCCTTTCTAATTGTGTCACCTTGGGTAAGTATGTTTCTCTGTTCTTTAGTTTGCTCACCTGTAAAACAAAGATAACAGTAGTACCTAATGAAAAGGGTTGTTGTGAGTATTGAATGATTAGGATAGGCTGAGCGCTTAGTACAGTGCCTGGCACACAGCACCTATTACAATTGTTCATTTAATTTGTGGTACTATCACCCCCACCATTACTGCTAATGTGAAAAGGGCTGACCCCAAATAGCTAGAATCCTCTGACAAGATGAAGTTTCACCATATGATACATAGAGTAGCCTCGGAACATCTAGAAACACACTACCGCACACAGAGCCCCCACCACAACAGCCACACACCCTACAGAGCACAAACGGGACCCTAAATCAGATGTGGTTCACCACACACACACCTGCCTCACAGTGCAGAAGCGTGCTCGACGACGCACGGGTTTGCAGCAGAGTACACAGTCTCACCCCACAGTATCCAAACCCACAGCACACACGCACACACGCATGCACCCTCCAGCTCAGCAGTGTGCCCTACGTCACACAAACACACCCTACCACACACAGATTGTTGTCCCATAACATGTGGCTGTATCTCACGAACGTGCTCCTAAATTCATGCTCTACGATGGCCAAGCCTGGTTCCCCGACTGTCACTCACCTGGCCACACGCAGACTCACCCAGCTCACCTCACGAACACAGAGAACGCTCATAATACATATTACATATTACATCTCCCAAGACACTTCCCATGACACCAGCACAGCCAGGCCCCCAAATAGGCAGAGGTATTCCACACCGACACACACACAGCCTACACAGGGGCATCCTAAAATGCCCAGACCCTCCTCCTCAATGTAGCAATTAGTCTCAGAATACTCGGAGACCCCTGCAACATAAACACGTTTCCCACAGCACACGTGGTCCCCTCACCACTCACGTAACCGCATCACAATTCAGACTTCCCCGACACAGCATGGTCTTGGACAACAATACCCAGACTCACTCCACAAGGCACAGGGACACGCCATCATCTGGAGACTAGACTTACAGCAAGTAAATACACCTTTCCAAATCGACACTCCCACAAACACACAAAATTTTCTGATGGCTCACAAAATTACATCACCACCTATCCTTCCTTTAAAACGGGGACTCAGCACACAGCGTACACAGTCGGCCCACAGTGGAAGCCCTGCCATATGGTGCAGACATTAGTGCCCCCACTTTCGAACTTGCTGTAAAACAATGACCTCTCCACAAGACCCATCCCACAACTCAGGGGTAAGCCTCACAATACTTGGATAAATTTCACTCTCTGTAGGTGCTCTGCGACCCAAGATATACCACAACACCTAGACATACCCCACAAGGCCCAGAGACACGCACACCCCCAAACAGAGGGGCAGTGTAGATTGTGGTTAAAAGCTGACACTTAGGATTCAGACTGCCTAGGTTCCAAGCCCATGTGTATCATTTACTAATTGTGTGAACTTGGGAAGGTCTTAACCTCTTTGTGCCTTAGTTTTCTCACATATAAATTGGGAATAATAGTGGTACCTTCGGGCTGTCAAGAGGAAGAAATGCATGACTGCTTATAATGTGCTTAGAAGGGTGCCTGGCACAGAATTAGTGTTAGCAATGTGAGCTGATCTTGTTGTTGTTATTGTTGTTGTTTCTACACACGGAACTGGACCATAATGGTACAACTCAATCTAAAATATTTCTAACTAACCCACAACACGTAAAGGGCACCCACATTCAGCACAGAATCACCTCACAGCTCACTCCCACCACCCTTGCCTTACAATTCCCATATCGATTGCACTTAGCCCACAACACCCGGAAGCACCTACCACACAGAGTCTCTGCATAACACATAGACTCATCACACAACACACATTGCAGTACACAAACACACCCATGATACACAAACTCATCCATGCAAACACTCACCCCATTCAATTAAATGCACCTTATCATATATGTGTGTGTGTGTGTGTGTGTTTATTGTAATACACATACTCACCGTGGAACACATTGGCTCCACAACACAAAGAACTCACTTTAAAATCCCTACAAACAATCTGCAACACATAGACTTCTCCAACACACAGACCTGATACATACTACCTCAGCGTGCCTTACACCGTACAGACTCGATTTCACAGTGCAGACTCCTCCCGGAAAGTAGAGAATGGCATCACGACATCCTATCTCGCCCCACTGCGCACAGTTTAGCCTCACGATACCTGGGTGTACTCCGCAATGCTTGGGCACCCCACAACCCACAGCATCCCCAAGGGAACAGAATTACATCACAGTGCAAGGGCCCCAAACACCTTCAGTTGTGTCCACATAGTCCCGCGATACATATGCAGGACCCAGAAAGCTCAAGTACACCCTGTAACCACAGACTCATCCCACAATCTGCAGACGCGACTCATGATGCAGATGTCTGCCCACGTGACCCGCGCTCACATCAGAACATCCAGAGGCAACGCACTGCCCGCAGACCACCACACAGCCCACAACCATGGCTCACAACATGCCTCTCAAAGTACGGACATGACCCCAACCCACAAGCTCGCCCCATAATGCACAGAGTAATAACACAATGCCAAGCTGTGCTCCACAAAGCCCTGTCTACCCCATCGTACACACACTCATCACACAGCACGGTCATGCCTCACAATGCCAAGAATTAATGCCAACAAAGCACAGGTGAACCCCTCATAACACAAAGCGTGCCACACAACCCACAGACCCTCCTACCATGCATGAGTTGGAATCACAGTGCACATGCTCACTCTACAAAGCTGATTTGCTCCACAATAGATGCAATCACTCTGTAATGAAAACACTAGACCCACAGCACCCAGGCTGGCTACAATGCATTTTCCCAGCACAGAACCCTATAATGTGCAGACATGCCCCCCCCACCTCACAGACTTGCCAGCTACACCGTGCAATGCATAGACATGCTCCACAATCCAGACAGATGGCAGAATACCTCGTATGCAACACAAACATGCCTCATAACATATTTAATCCTGTGCAATGCACAGACATCCCATGAAGCACACGCTTATCCCCTTCCCTCTGAGCTAATACCACAAGCCCTAGACTTGTCCCCAAACACGAAGGCATGTCCTAGAGTACAAAGACACGTGCCCCAACATCCAGAATCACTCCATGATGCCCAGATTTGCTCCACAATACCCAGAAACGCCGTATCACTAATGCACAGACAGAAGTGCACAGCCCACAGACCTGCCTTAAAAGCACATAGCTGCACAACAGCACACACACATGCCCTACAACAGAGACGTGCCTCCCAACACCCTCCCCCACCTTGTGGGCTGACACCTGGCTTACTGGGAATACAGGAGCAAGAAAGTACCTAGACTTGTCCTACTGCACAAAGACACACCCTGCAATGCCCATCCACAACTCATTACACGGACTCCCCCCACAACTGCAAGCTCGGTGCACAGCATACAGAATTGCAAAAACCCAACACACGGACACAAATGCAAAACCCAGACTCTTCTCAGAAAGCACAGAATCATATCACAAAGCACTGGGATGGCCCACAATGCAGTGGCAGGTCACAATGGGGAGACATAGCTCATGCCACAAGACTCTTCCTACACGCAGAAACACGCCCCAGCTTGCGTCTCCCCCTCACCACACAATCATCCAGACGTTCTGTAAAGACAATGTCAAGACTGCCCATCACTCATAGACCCGCACCAAAGAACACAGAACCACCCCAGGCATTCTATAGAGTCAATTCAAGACACACAGATGTGCCACGCAATACTCACAGTTGACACAAAACATACACACTTTTACACACACATGTCCTGCAGCACAACGACTGACCCAATGACAACATTCAACCTCCTCTCCCAATAAGGCGTGGAATAGCATCACAAGACACCAGCCATCCTACAACCTGTAGAAGTATCCCACAATTAACCTGCTTAACCCATGGTGCAAAGATTTGCCCAAGCAGTATACACATATGCACTGCAACACGTAGAAACACCCTGTGATGTAGGTGTAGAGACACAGCCCAGACAGAGATTCCTCTCACCACACACAGAATTATATCACAGCACATCAGCTCACTATTCAAGGCATAGATGAGCTCAACGCACACTTTTGCCCCACACCACACTAACTCCACAAATCCCAGACTTGCACCAAAGCACACGGATTTGACCCATGGAGTCTCAAAGTCACAGTGCAACACACAGACTCTAAAAATAGCTGTCAAATCACATAAAAACATAAAAACATGCCCCCACAGAAACACCCTCACCAAGCCCATGGATAAAAGCATGCATAGAAAAGAACAACAGCACTCAAACTCAGCTCACAATTTTTTGAGTCGCCCCACAACATACAGAATTGCATCCTAAGGCACGACCCCACCCAACCACTCACAGATGTATCCCAGAGAACAGACTCATCCCAGCACACACTTACTGCACAATTCCCAAAGTTGCACCAAACACTCACACTCAGCCCCAAATACACAAACCCACCCTGCATCGAACACAGCATGACACACAGATTTACTGTCACTCAGAATCAGTTCACAGCTCACATCTGTCCCACAGTGCCCAGACACACAGTAGGATGTGCAGACAACAATCACAGCTGAGATACTCCCAAAACAATGTGCAGAATCCAGTAACACCACAGAGCTTTCCCTCCAATGGCCACACTCACCTCACAGCACCCGAAATCATACAAAACACCATTCCAAAGCGGGCAGCTTCCCCCACAGCTCCTGTATACATCCCACAATCCAACAATATGCCCCCCAAAGATATAGACTCCCCAGAAACACCCAGTATTGCAGATCAACTTACAAACATGTCTCAAAACACACACCTCATAATGACTGGACTCCTCCACAACATCCGATCACTTCCGCAAATGCATAGACTCGTCCCTATCCCGCCAGCATAGTCTGGTCCAAGAGCTCTAAAACGTGTCACAGAAAACCGACTTGCTCGACCATACATACACAATTTTACACAACTTCGAAGTTCATCCTATAATGCACGGACTTTCCTCCCCACACACAGTGTTAGCCCGCAATGCAGAGACTCATCTACGAAGCAAATATTTAACCCATCTTGCACCACAACCACCAGATATGCCCCCAAACACACAGAACGTGCACCACAACACCACGAAACACTCCACCACATGTATATGAGCCCCACAACGCCTAGGCTCTCCCATAACTGCCGCACTCACCCATCATTTACCTAGACTAACTTATGACGTCACACATGCAACATGATGTAAGACTCCCACCATAGCCCATAGAATAGTACCACAATACACAGGTTTCTCTCACAGTGCAAAAATTCTCCACGAAAGCCAACACTTGCTTCGTGAGGCATCCAGTATCACTGCAACACCTAGATTTGCCTCAAAATCAGTCTTGCACCACAGTACTCCCCAAATGCTTCACAACATCAAAGTGACCTTATACTGGACAGACTTGCCCCACAATGTCCAGACTTACCACATCCCACCAAGACACGCCCTATAACCCACAGGTAAGTTCCACAAAGCCAAACTCTCTCTGTACTGCACAGCCTCACTCTACAACATAAACTCACCCCACTATGGTAAGAATAGACTTAAAATATTCAGCCACAAATTCCCAGTCTTGCCACCCAACACTAAGACATGTCTTCCAATGCACAGACGAGCTCCACAATCCCTAGATACAGCTAACCTACCGTGGACAGGTGTACCTTATGACACAAAGTACACCTTAAAACACAAGATTGCATTCTGATGCACAGATTCACCCCAAACACACAAATCGCTCTGCAAGGCAAATGCCCCACAAAGAAAACATGTGTGCCCCATCCCCAGAATTGCCCTAGGACACATAGACTTGTCGCACAGGGTGAAGACATGCTCCACACTGCACATTCTCCTCACCAGATGTGCTTTACAACACAGCCCTGCCCCACAAGGCACCTTTGACCCACAACCTAGACACAATCTATAGTGCACTTACTTGCTTCTGCAACACCTTGGCAAAGCCTCCAGTGAAACCCTACAGTGCATCCTACAATGTACAAACACCTGAAAGTGCACAGACACTCCCCACAGCCCCCGGATGGTCACATCAGGCTCAGACTTTCTCCCCAAAGCAAATTCACTTGGAAGCATCTAGAACAAAATCACAACTTACAAACTCACTCCATATCAGGTTCTCCCCACAATGCACTGACATCCCCACAACACTGAGACTCACCTACATGCACAAAATCTCAGCATAACCGCACATCATCCCACAAATCAACACATGACCCACAATATTACAGACAAGCCTCATAATATACAGACTTGCCCCACACCACTGACAGACACACCCTATGATGCGTAGACATGCCCTACCACACAAACGCATCTCACAAAACAAATGCTCACCCAGCATAAAGATCCCAAACTCAAGACATGTTCAATCATGCACTGGCATACCCCACCACATAGGATTACATCAAAAAGCAGATATGCGCACAGCACACAGGGTGATCCCACTACACAAACATAAGCTCCCCCACACCCAAACTCACCCCTAATAAGACACACTCTCTTTAAAACACAAGGATATACCCAACACCCCAACCAGAACCAGTCTATATCATACAGACTTGCCCCACAACGGGCAGCACGGACCACAACTTCCAGAAATGCTATAATGTGTAAAGACACAACCCCACCTGAGGGAACTCTCCCCCTTTAAAAAACCTACGTAGGTTCCCCATGAGGCATACACATACCCTTTAATGCAAAGACTGACCCTATGACACAACAACTTACTATAGGATCTCCAGAATCAACCCATGATACTTAGTCTCACCCTATGACTCCAAGATATATCCCACAATGCACAGACTGCAATGCATAGACCGCAACAGCTAGACATGCCCTACAATGTGAGGACATGTTCCTCAGTCCATAGATTTACCTGATGGTACCTCAAAAAAATCATAGTCATCAAAGTTACAACAGTCCAAACCACTCCCACAAGGCGCAGTCACTCCAAACCAGATGCTCAGGCCTATATTACAGGGCCCATGATTCATAGAGATAACCCACAATCCTCAGCTTTACCTCACACCCCGTAGCTATGGCTCCCTGAAGGTTGCTCCATAGGACACGAACAGAGGACCTACATGCTCACACAGAACTCTGGCAGGTGATTTCACTTCTCTGAGTCTGTATACCCGTTTGTAAGCATGGATGAAATATCGGGTTGGCCAAAAAGTTCGTTCGGGTTTTTCCGTAAGCTCTTATGGAAGTTTGGCCAACCCAAGACTTCCTTTTCGGCCATTCCAAGGATTAAAGGAGATAATTTCAGGAAAGAATCAAGGTTCGGGACACAGGCAGATGTGCCTGCTCCCAGTCCTGGCTCTAGTACCAGACCTGGGCACATTCGATAGTGGTAGAGCAGAGGGAAGAAAGGTTTGGTGTCAGTCAGGCCTGGTTTTGAATTCTGCCTCTGCCACTTACTGGCCATATGATGCTCACAGTACACTTCAATTCTCTGATCCTCAGTCTTCATTTGTCACCTGTGGATGACACTGGTTCCTGCCTCCAAGGCTGTTGTAAGGATTAAACAACACCAGGTATCTCAATCTGGATTTCTAGCCAAAGAAAAGAAGTAGAATGGGGAAGAAGGTAGGAGTATCTTTGAGCCCTTTGTAATATGCAGGCCTGGGGAAGCAGAAGGTGGGATGAAGGCTGTGTGTACGGTGGGCTCTGGGCAGTCAGGTGGCAACAGGTGGGCCCTGCCTAGGGCCAGAGGGGAGAAAGAAGATAGGTGCACGCCAGGGTCTTCAACAGAAATGTCCCTGATGGCAGCGGGATTGGAAGATCTGAGCAGCCACCACCTTTGGCCTTCAGGTTATAAAAGCCTGTGTTATTAGACCACAGTTACCATCTTCAATAATCAACCTTTTTTCAAGGGAGGCCATCTTTTAATGCTTATTTTCTTGGCTACTTCAAGAGCAGGAAGAAAATCTTGAGCCCCTTCTGCTGGATGAACTGTAGAAAAGCAGGCGTAGAAATGAGCAGAGGAGTCTTTCTGGAAGGAAGTGGTCACATGTACATACACACATTCATCATAGATAAGTACATAACACACCAGAACACACACACACACACACACACACACACATTCGTAGTGCCAAGGATGTTCACACTGACACAGACCTGCAGGTGTATCATAATCCCACAGACAATACATTCTTTCAGCCACAGCCAAGACATATGTTTGCACAAATATGAACATATAAACCCAGAGTCCCAACAGGGATCATCTCCTGTACACACAGATACACATATGCGTACACACAGATGCACACAAATGCATGCAGTTCTCTATGTAGGCTCAGAGCAACATATAGTCAGAAATACGCACTCCACACTCACACAGGCCCAGAGAAGCACGCACAGACATGTGCATGCCAACCTAGGCATAGGAACATTTGGTTCATAACCTCAAAGCTGCAGAAACACAGATGCACACACATACACACATACAAAACCACACAGATGCTTCTAGAGGCTCATAAGGTGCAGACCAGTCCTCAGACACCCCCAGACATTTACGCAGAAATGTAGACGAGCCCACACAGACACATAGGTGTTTGCCTGTGTGAGCAAATATGTGTAGACGTGTATGCGTTTTTACTGATACACAGAGGCACGGAGACATTTACACAAACACTGAAATATGGAGATTTATTCATAGGTAGATACATGTATTTTAAACATGTACTTACTGGCATTTTCATGCTCACAGAGTCACATGCATCCACATACAGAGGCCGAGATGTTATTAAAACACACCTGCATACACATTTTCCTGCCTGTACACGCAACCTAAGCGCTCGTGCTCACCATGAAAATGTATAAATGTGCGCGCATGTGCATGTATAGAAACGTACATGGGGCTGCACATGGGAATATTCATGTGTGTGGGGTGCACATGGAAACACAGGCAGGCAGGTGCGCACAGACACAGAGATGATCTCTAAAGAAATCTCTACAAGCATGTATGCACACAGATGGCGCTATGTATGTTTAGAGAGATACGCTTTTATATATAGAGAGAGATGCATTATCTATAGATACGGGGGAGAGAAAGAGGAGCGGGGAGAGAGAGGGAGATTGACTGATTCATATGCAGCAGTGTGTACCTACACACATAGACACACAGCCCTAGAGCCCCACACAAAGATATACACAGGCAAACACATCTGCACTCACACGCAGACACACTCAGATGCACAAGAGGAGCATGCAAAGTCACGTGCGCGTGCAGGATCTCAGGTATGTTCACAGAACATGAGCATGTACACAGGGATAGAGATGTACATGGACTCACACCCATGAAGACTCACAAAGGTACAGACACAGAAGCTTGTGCAGATGCGTGCACACACATATATACAGAGTTATACACATGCAGGCATTCCACATAGCTGTACAGACACAGAGACCCACAAACATACCCGAACAAACACAGAGGCACCCAGGTACACAAGCAGGCGTGTCTACTGACCTGCGCATGCAGACATATTCAGGTGTGCAGCCACGCCGGCAGAGTACAACACACCTTCATAGACACACACTTGTGCAGACACTTGTGTGTATCGTCATTTGTATGCTTGCAAACATAAATGGGCATACGTACCACAGAGGCATGCACAAACAAACAAGACAGAGACGGATGAGTACACACAGGCAGGCCAGATTCCTGTGCACAGAGAGTCCTCAAATGCACACAGTACATAAACACCAGCACATGGACACACCGATACACTCACCCGGAGAGTCATCCAAAGAAATTCATTCTCACACGGACACATTTATGCAGACCCCCACACACATGCATCTGTGGACATGAAGATGGTCACACAGACATACACATGCAACCAGAGGGAGATGAACAGATGCAGGAACACCAAGGTATGCGTGTGTGAGTATAGAAGCCCCTAGACACAGATAAAGAGGCTTACAGGCAAGAATGCACAGGTGTCGACACATAGACACACTCAGTCACACACACATACATATATTATGCACACACAGATACATACACGTGCAGAGGCTCATGCAGACGAATATTTGCAAACAGTAAACATGAGGACTAAACATGTGCACACTGGCTATCTATACACATGGTCTCACGCAGAGATATATACACAGGAGACAGGATTTCAGCCACTCAGATGCTGACGCACTCCAACCCCCTTACAGGCACATGCACACAGAGCTCTGTAAACGCACTTGCATATACAGACACATAAATTTTACATGCAAATGTACACTCAGATGCCAGGCATACCCACCCAGAAATACACAAGCACACAACAACTTCAGTCTATAAAAGCGAGAGACATACATGTATCTCTACAGCCAACACAGACCTAAACGCACTAAAAAAAAATACAGACATATCCACAGACACACAAATGCAGAGATGCACAGACATGCACCCTCACATGTCAACATATATACACATTGGCGCACGCTCACACAAACACACACACGCAATGATCTACAAATGTATTTCTATACCCACACAGCACTCCGTCCAAATGTACATCAAATATGTGAATGCACAGATGTAGATATCTGCCAACATCAGCATATAGAGGCATACATGGACTTAATCACGTTACAGACAGAAACTCAGATGTACACATACACAGGCATAGAGACACGAAGATTTATGCATATGAAAACACAGAGGCTCAACCACACGTAAAAGGACATATAAACACTTTTTCAAAGGAGGCTGTGACTTTTCATGCATCTTTTTCTTAGCGTCTTCAAGACAAAATGAAAATTGTTGAGCTCCCTCTGATGCCTATCTTACATAAAGCAGATGTGGGCATTACCAGAAAGATCTCTAAAAGATTACATATGTTTGTGTGCACACACAGATGCACACACACACTTCCACACACACAGAATCACAGACCAAGAATCACAAAGAAGCACAGAAATATAAACGTGCATAGGCAAATATAGAAAGACCCATAGATTGCTGTACACACACACCACCAAAGCATCGCAGAGTGTGATATTTAAGGGCACGGCAATTGAACTTGAGAACGAACAAAACCAAACCTGCGTTTACATTCCGGACCCAGCACCTGCTGGCTCAATGATTTTTGGGCCGTTTCCCTCCTTCCTCACCTGCGTCATAGGGGTAACATTAACACCTAGCTCTTAGAGCTGTTTGCAGATTCAGTGAAATGAAGGGCTTAGCCTGATGTTTGGAATGTCACAGATGCTGCTGCTGCTGCTCCTCTTTGGTTTTGCTAGAGCTGAAGTTCTGAGCTGGACAGAGTTTGAGTTTTGTGGTTAAAGTGCATGGTTATATCAGAGAGATGTATTAGTTAACATTATTTGTAAATGATATTAATGAAGAATAGATTACCTTCCCAGACAAGGCTATTTCTGAAATTTTCAGAGATGAGAGGGGCTTATTACTGTCTTTGGCAAATGGAAAGACCTAAAACAAATAATCCCTGCCCTGGTTGTTTGTTGTAGTTGTCACTAGTATATGTTATTTGTATACTTTTCCTTTATGGCAGGAGATAGAAGATGGAGAGAGCCAGTGGAAGTGGGGAAGAGGGCTTCTTGTCTACTGCACATTTGCCACCTAGTGACCATTTTGAGTAAGTACACTATTTGTGGATTGCTGAGAAGCATCCCTAAAATGTCACCCATTGCAAGGCTGTGTAACTGTCCTAGCGAATAAGCTGATATACATTGTTATAGTGGTTTCTGCTATACAGTAGTTCCTCCCCCCCTTATCCACCGTTTGGATTTCCATGGTTTCAGTTACCCACGCTCACCCGTGGTCCGAAAATATTACATAGAAAATTTCAGAAATAAACAATTCGTAGGTTTTAAATTGCACGCCATTCTGAGTAGCATGATGAAATCTTGCGCTGTCCTGCTCTGTCCCGCCCAGGACGTGAATCATCCCTTAGTCCCGCACATCCCACCCGTTAGTCACTTGGTTGTCAGACCGTCCGGGTATCGCAGTGCTTGTGTCCAAGTAACCCTTATTTTACTTAATAAGGGCCCCACAGCACAAGAGTACTGATGCTGGCAATTCGGATATGCCAAACAGAAGCCATAAAGTGCTTCCTGTAAGTAAAAAGGTGAAAGTTCTCGACTTAATAAGGAAAGAAAACAACATCGTAGGCTGAGGTTGCTAAGATCTATGATAAGAATGAATCTTCTACCCATGAAATTGTGAAGAAGGAAAAAGAAATTGGTGCCAGATTTGCTATCACACTTCAAACTGTAAAAATTACATCCCCAGTGAGTTTTGTGTTTAGTTAAGATGGAAAAGGCATTAAATTTGTCCAATAAGATATTTTGAGAGAGACACACACTTACATAACTTTTATTACAGATTTCGTTGTATTTGTTCTATTTTACTTTTATTAGTTATTGTCATTAATCTCTTACTGTGCCTAATTTATAAATTAAACTTTATCATAGGTGTGTATGTATAGGAAGAAAAATAGTATGTATAAGGTTCAGTACTAGCCATGGTTTCAGGCATCCACTGGGGGTCTTGGAACATATCCCCTGGGAATAAGGGGGGGGGGGACTATTGTATTCAGAAGTGAAAAACAGTAATAAAATAAAAAGAAGTCTTTCTTTCTAAAATTCTTTCCCCCACTCAGTTTTCCTCTGGGCTTCATTGAGACTATATTCTATAGCAGTGGTCTTCAAACTTTCAAATTATTGGCTACCTAAAATAATTTTGAAAAACTATCTATCCCATCAAACATCTTGAAGTTAGCATCTGAAATTTCTTATCATAAGTTTAATTATTTCTACAGTTATCATTTGCTGTATATTATAAATACTTATACTTTTAAATGAAATGATTAATCATATTTTTACATCCATCCACTGAGCTAAAAATAGCATGGTAACTTGACACTCATCATTGCTAATTAAGAGCAAACAACTAAGAAAAAACGGTGACCAGTCAGAACTTTTACGTGATTTTATCATCTCCTTGAAACCACCATTCTATTCAACTTCCCTCACATAATTTATCCTAATGTAACATACTTTTATGTTGAAAGGCCTCTTATTGGTCACCCTACCATACAGCTTTGCAAAAGGTATGTATCGATTGAAATAAATTTTCCTATAACTCTAAGCCTCTAAGTATTAAAACTTTTATCATCAAATTATTAGTAGTACACAGTTTATCAGAACAATATAAAATATTACATATTTTGATAAGTAATTATTAAAAATGAAAACTAGAATTTGGTTGGAAATGCTTTCCTTAAGTGAATTTGCTTGTTTATTTTTCCCCAAATTACTTCATGACTCAGGGGATGACTATTACTTACTTCTAATAAGACAGAGTGCAGTGTAAATTTTATCCCTATTTGCCACTTTTATAAAAACTCAGAAAATTCTGTTCCCATAAATAAAGAGAAGGGAATGGAATCTGTGTCCAAGTCATGGGTCAAAAATCACATGGTACTTGGTGTACCCCCCCAAAAATAAAAAAAATTAAAAAAAGAAAGAAATCACATGGTGACCAGCCATAAAAAATAATTTTTAATGATTTAAACTTTTTAAATTAAAATTTTAAATTTTTAACAGACAGTTTGACTGGGCCTATCTTTAATTCTGTGAACACAAAGAAGCCTAATTTATAGAAGGATTTGTTGCTGAATCATTAATTTCAGAGTTTCTGGGAGATTTACCAAAATGACCTTACCAAGATTTAGCAAATGACTATTATATATGTCATACTTTCATTTTGAGGCATTATTTTTAATCCAGTGTACTTACAAAAGATTGGGAAAATCAAAATACTTAGATCAGTGTGCCTTAGCTAATACAATAATTTTGATAAAGTCCCTTTATCATATCCTCTAAATATAAAACTTTGAGGCTGCAGATTAGGATCATCGATTTCACAGAAAATATTTATAACTCAATTGGCAAAGGCAATGTTCATGTCAAAATTATCAGCCAAATCAGCTTTACCTTCAGATAAAGTGTGTGACTTCCTTTTTCAATGGAAAATATGAGTTAATATGCATTTTGAATAGCATTATTTAAACCATGGAGAAACCAATTTGGGGACACCTCTTGTTAAATAGTTTACCAACAAGGTAAATAGAAGGTTAAAACGATAATGAGATTTTTATCCACTTCAAAATAAAGAAATTAAATAATAACTTTCTTGCATGTAATTTAAAATTAAACAATGTAATATGTAGCTAACATGTATCAAACAAGGAATCGGATGGCATGTGTAGTTTCCTTTGGTAAACGTATATCTTGGTGTTGGGTTTCTGGAAATAATTAACTAAGAATAAATATAAAAAATTTAAAAAACTAATTTTATTAAGCTACAAAATCAAACTTTTCAACTATATTTTATGAAAGAGAAAAGTATATATAGCTAAAAAATAATTAGTCTGGCAACTACCATATTTTATTTTTTGATCATAGGAGGTAGAAAATATGTAATTATTTATAAAATGAAATGAGGATTGACTTTAATTGGGAAAGATATTTCAAGATACAATCTGAGAAAACAGGTTTTAACTAGTTTAATTGAATGATGTACCTCATCCGAAAGAATAAAGTTACATCACATACAATTTCTATGAGGAAGTTTTAGCAGTGTAAATGCTTTGTAGTACAAAAAACATTCCAATTGTATTTAAAAGAATCAGCATCCACAGTATATATTGCTGTTAGTTAGGAGGTGTTTTTCTTTCCAGTTAATGACACATGTAATTAGTATTGAGAATAGCTGCAAAATAACGCTTAATTTTAAGCAAATGGGAAACAAAGTTGTTCTTGGGCAGATCAGTTTTAGGCAGGAAGACACATGGTGCTGGGAAACTAAGCTTGGATTCCCTGCAAACTACCCTTGTTCACGTACTTTCTGAAAAGAATTCATGTACCAGTAGCCTAGTTTGAAGACCACTGTTCTCGACTGTCTTCAGCAGGATCACTCCAGAGCAATGTAATGTCATTGTTAGGATAACCAATTTATTGTAGTTCACAGTCACAAGAGTGCAGTGGACGTAGCTGCCACTCTTGAATTTCTGCCAAATGCTTCTATGACTGATCATGTTTGAGCAAAATGTTCTGGAAGGGATTATTTTGTTTTGTTGATAAATGTATGTATTGACTAGACCTACATTGTCTGATATCAGAGCCACTAGCCACGTGGCTACTGGGCATTTGAAATGTGGTTAGTGCCAACCACGATATATTCTAAGTGTCAAATACAACACACGGCAGATTTCAAAGACAGGGCAAACGTAAATGAAATATTTCATTAATATTTTTATATTGATTACATGTAAAAATGATATTTTGAATATATTGAGTTAAACAACATACATTATTAAAACTAATTCCACCTACTTTTAAAACTTTTTAAAATATTGCAACATGAAAATTAAAATTACATATGTGGCTTGCATTATATGTTATATATGATATTGCTGCTTTAGAGCTTATATTGAAATTCTCTAACTTCCTCTAAAAGCATGACCACAGGAAAAATTGATTTGTCCACTAATATTGGTATTCTGATGTAGCCAGTTCCTTTTACTACTGTTTGGGTTTCTGAGTTGGGGAATTTCTAGTTGTTAAGCAGGAAAAAGTTAAAACAAACCAACACCAACCAACCAATATTCCACTAAGGACATTTATGAAGTAGTCTTTTATTAGTACCTAGAAATTTTCCCAGTATGACCTTTGGATGGCTTCTCAGTGGGTACATGTGGCGCTTATCAAACTTCAAAACTGTCCGTGGCAGATATTGCATTCTATTGAGGATATGAAGTGTTTCATCACATTTAAGTACTTTTTTATGTATTATGTTGTTATGTAACACTAAGGAAGAAAAAAACACTTCCAGATAAACTATGATGTAATGCTTCATATGCACAGAATTTTAATTTTATACTTACCGAAAGAACTTTTTGGGGCATATCTACACATATATATTGTATCATCTATCATGATACCGTAATAACCACGACCAAGTTTGAGTATATAAGGCAGTGACATCTCCCTTTCAAATGCCTCTAGGCCAACAGGAATTGTAAAATGCCAGTGATTATAAGGCACATTCTGGTTTCAGAGATATGAAAATATGAAGAAAATATGTGTCTTAGAATCGGTTAAATACGGTAAGTCACTTGTCAAGAAAAAAGGATCATGTCGGACTGAAAGCCAAACTCCAAGACATCAGCCTAGTGAAAACACCTTCTCTCGGGGTGATTGTATTTACAAAAAACCACAATGTGGCTCTTATTTAAAAATTTATCACAGTGCACTTAACTAACATTACATTTCATCTTAGTTGTTGTTTGATGGTTTTCTTAGCTTTCTTTTGTTTTTTGGCTTGGAAGTGGGAGAGCTAGGGAAGAATTGTGATGGGTGGGGCTACGGCTGGGCACAGACTGGATCTCTCCGGACTGAAAATGTCTAGCATCTCTGTAGTGAGCACCACTTAGCACAGTGTTATGTGAGGCTGTGCCTTCAATGGCACTGTTTGTTCTTCTTAAGTGGGCTAACAAAGGGAGCCTTTCTCCTTGTCAGGATTAGAGTAGTTTTCACGTATTCAATGTATCCTTTCTTGATTGAAGGGCCTAAAAGAGGGAGGAATAGAGATTGAACTGCTTTCCTAGTTTTTGTTTTACATAGTACTCGAGAGGCTCAGCAAGATGAATAAGAACTTCACGGGAAGTCCATTACGTCAAGAATCAATGAAAAAGAAGCAATCTAGATTTCTCATCTAGGAAGTGTGGCGAATCTCTGATTCTAATGATACTCATGATGATATAAGAGATTTACAAGAGGAAAGAATATTAAAAGTTTTCATGAAAAGAGAATAAGAGAACCAAAACCATGTTTCCTCCCTTGCTGCCACACTTATACTAAGACTTAAGTGTCTCTTGAGGCTTCTGAGGCAGAGCCAGCTTCATGGGCTTGTGACTTGTACAGCCTCGTAGTGCCCTGCGCTTAGAAGGGCTCTATGCTTGGCTTAATAGTCTGCTGTCGTGGTCTTGAAATTCTTAATATTTTTTTTCAAAGGAGGTCCCACCTTTTTATTTTGTACTGGGCGCCACAAATTATCTAGCCGATCCTGTTCCAAAGGAGACACTTGCCAGAAAATAATGAACCAAAGCTGCAAAATTAAATTAGAAGCATTGCTTTTCTAATGTTGTGCACTGAATGCTTTCTGTCACTACTCATAAATATAGTATTCATAAGCTACTGTTGTTGCTGGTAGGAATAATAGTCGTAGAAGTACATCATAGGAGTGGTAGTATCACTCAACAGTACTTTGTATTGACTCCTCCATTTATTCTTATGACCTGGGTCTTCTTCTGCGTCTCTGTTTTCTCATCTGTAAAATGGCAGTAACATTACACCTGTCCCCCTTAAACTCAGACAGTGTTAATTGTTAGAATCAGTTTGAAATGCCCATGGAAGTACTTGTGAACTGTAAGGGTTGAAACGGATGTAAAAGATTATTTATTCCCCTCCCCAGCATGGAGCCTGAGCGGCACCCATCTGCCTGGGGCCCTGGGCGCCTGAGCTGGGCTCAGCAGTGAGGCCGCTCTGGCCCACGGCTGTAGAGCAGATATCCCAAGGGGTCTTAGAGCCAGAAAATCAGTGCCTCTGAAATTTCAAGAGGCTGGCCAGCGTATCTCACTGCTGTCAAAAGGGCTGGGTCAAGTCTTCTTAGATGGAAATCACGGCTATTGGGACAGGGCTAGAGGCCTGAGAAGAGAGGAGAGGAAGTGCAGCCAGGAAAGATCCTCTGAGCCCCTGGGCCCTAGTCTCAGGGGCTTTTATTCAGGGCACATGTGTTACATCTGGGGTTGGGGAGGGCACAGCCACAGGTGCCAGCCACTTCAGACTGCCACAGGATTTTTTTTTTAAATTTATAATTAGATGAAAGCAAAAGATTTTATTTTATTTTATTTAAAAATGTTTTAAATTGAAGTATAGTTTATTTACACTATCGTGTTTCATGTGTATAGTACAGTCTGTTTATATATATATATATATATTCTTTTTCAGATTCTTTTCCCTTATAGGTTGTTACAAAACATTGAGTTCCCTGTGCTATACAGTAGGTCCATGTTTGCTATCTATTATATACATAGTAGTGTGTATATGTTAGTCCCAGCCTCCTAATTTATCCCAGTAAGAGTTTTCTTATTGCTCAGAATGGAAGTGTATTCAGAGTTGCCATTATCTGAGTACGCAAAGGACACTTTTGTCTCCATTGTGTGAAGGAACTCATTTCCTGGATGTAAAGGGGGGAAATGGCATAATGAGGCCTCAAGGAAGCCAGGAAATACCATCTGGCTTTTAAGTATGCAAGAATGCCTGTCGGTGACTTCGTGGTACATCCTGAGAGTCTTATATAAACAACTGCAGGGTTTTGCTATAATGCAATGGAGAGAGGGGAAGGTAGCACTTCATATGAGGTGACAGAAAATGCCATTTGAAATATCCTGGCAATGTCCCCTGTCACTGATGGGGTATGGTGATTGACATTTTGCCGTATTTCACATATCAGAGATAGCCCAAGACTTTGTTTTTCATGTGTGGCAAAAGTGAGGATAGGGGTGTAGCTTTGTAGGAATGTGTCCAAGAGAAGGCTGTTTATTCCCTGCCTAAGATGATACAGTGTGTTTGGTTACATGTTTCTACCGGGAAACAAACGGGAGGGTTACTGTGTTGTGTCACCATGCACAGGGTGAAGTGGCAAGGATATATTTGCATTATTTTGATGTTTTTGCACCGGAGTTTGCACTCCAGGTTAAGTCTGCAGCAAAGGCTGTGGATCTGGTAAACCAATAGCAAACAGCCAACAGCTGGTCTATGATTGGTCCAGATCTGAGACTTCCAGCTGCCTAGCAACTAGGCTTGGGGAGGATGCGTGACAGCCTAGATCAGGACTGGAGCTAGGGGATAAGGATGCTGATTGGGCAGCTGCATTTGTGCTAAAGAGCTTGCCCCTGAGCAGGTGCGTTTTGAGGGGCTTTCCTCACAAGGCAGCCTGTAAAGGGAAGTTGGCTGTTGCACGCAGAGGTCTGGGCACAGGCACAAAGATGCCTGTATGTGGGAGGATGAGGCGTGGCGGGGGTGCTGTGGGGGGCTTTGTGAAGTGGATGGAAGAGGGCTATCTGTGCAGGCGCCTGTACCTGACTTAGATCAAGCCCTGCTCAGGTTGGAATCGGAGCTTTTTTGAGCTGCCTGAAGCACTGACTGAAATCCCTACTGTGTGCTCCCACACCAACCAACAGAGGCCATACCTGTTGGTGAACGTGGGTTGGGAGCTCAGCAACGACCTCATTTATAATATAGGAAGATTTTCAGCATTTTTCTTAGGACCCCAGTTGAGACTTAGGACCAGAGAAAGGAAGATGAGAATATAGTTACAGAATTGCCAAGAACCCTTCAAGGCCATTTAATGCAATCCCTATATCTCAATTTTGAAACCTCCAATCAATGGTTTCTCCTATCTCTGCTTGAACAGCTCCAGGAATGGGGTACCCGGTGTTTCCTGAGGCAGCCCATTCAGCCTCTCGCACCATCTTCATTAGTTCTGCCTTATACTGGACTGAGGAGGTACATTCTGATCTCTGGGATCAGAAGTCACCTCCTGCTGACACATGGCGCTTTTAATCACTGAAGACATTTGACTCTTCTCTTTGCCAAGCTTAGTCTCTGTCCACCATTCCCCATTGCCCGTGTTACCCTTGTTTCCCTCCTCTTGACAGTCCAGGTCTCTAGGATCCCAAAGCTTTGGACAGCATTCCTGGTGCAGTTGGCCCACTTGTTCCTTAAGCTGAATATCATTCCTCTACTTATGGTCAGATTGTAGTGTTGACTCACCCAGGGTTTCCAGACAGTCTCAACACAGGTGGAAGATGCCCTAAACCTGCTTCACTAAGAATAACAGGGATGGCCAATGCTTCTGACCAAAAGTATTTCACTCACTGAAAACTGGGTCATGGTGGTACAGGGAGGGAGGAACAAAAATGAAGGATAGAAAGGTATCTTCTGTTGAGAGCTGTAGTACCTATTTTTCTTCTACATATCCTTAGTTTATTTACATATCATTTCATATGGACCCTGGGAGCCCAAGAAAACATGGAAAAGTGAAACTTAAATGGAATTAAGGAATTGTATTCCTCACCTGCGTTGCTCGCAGTGAAGTGGGAGTGAGCTGGAAACCTCTTTTCTCTCTTCACGTCCCCCTCCCCCACCACAGTCTCAGGAACGAACAACACCATCTGCAAAGAGAGGAAAAGAGGACTTGGTCACTTAAAAATATAGCAGTCTGATTTTTGGCCTTCCTCTAGATTTTAGCTGATAAGTTTGTTCACTACATGGGCTGAAAAATGTGATATATTCCATATATAATTGACTAAATAATAATCCCTAATAGAATGTAAAGAAGATGTGGTGTGGTGGATTTATGCTTCATATAATTGAATGAGAGCAGGATCTTGTGTGATGTTACTTTTATGAGAATGCTCAGATTCCTGCTGGGTTTATATAACCAGCACACATCACAGTGATTACTCACTTAAAACTGTGTAATGCATACTCCACGCAAGGGTTGAATTCAAAATTATGGCAAGAGGGGTGAGAGCTATAAATGTAATTACGGAGATAGTAGAACAGACTATTTGGTGTTGGGAATGTTCTGGAAAGAAGAGCCATGTGGGGGAAGACTTTGCTTGCACTAAAGATGATTAAGTATTCTGATGCCCCCCGCCCTTCGCATTTACTATATTTGTTGCTCTTTCTGCCTCTCTTCTTGGGGCTGGAGTTCCTACAGTTCCAAGTGTGGTTCCTTGCCTTTGCCCTGCGTTTAGTGTTCTGAAGAAAACAGCATGTAAGCTTTAAAAGCAAACCTGGATTCATTTTCAAAACCAAAGGTAAATACATTTGCCTTGTATTTCCTTTTTTTTAAAAAATTTTATTGGCGTACAGTTGCTTTACAACAGTGTGTTAGTTTCTGCGGTACGCAAAGTGAATCAGCTATACATATGTATACGTATATCCCTTCTTTTTTGGATTTCCTCCCCATTTCGGTCACCGCAGAGCACTGAGTAGAGTTCCCTGTGCTATATACTAGGTTCTCATTAGTTATCTATTTTATACATAGTATCAACATAAATAAATTTTCCTTGCATTTCCAAAAATGTCCGCTGTAAATGCATAGGAGTTTTCTTAGTAAGAAAAATAAGAAATGCAATGAAAAAGGTTTATTTAGGTAGAGGTTGGGATGAGCTGAGTTTTGGGTTTTTTCAAAGTTTGCAGCTCTGGGCCACAGTCCTTGTGAGCATGTGAAGCCAGGTGTCCTGACTTGGATATTTGTCCCCTTGTCAGCCACCAGCGGGAAGGGATGCCTGTGCCCAACTGCCTTCACTAAGAGCAGAACTTGGCCACGGGCAGCAAAATTCCTCTGGGGCCCTGGACTCTGCTCTCCCTCTCATGGGCCAACAGTCTGTTAATAAGGAGCAGAGTGTAGGATGGATGACAACACCTCATGCAGTTAAAGGCCCCTCATGCTCCTTTACGGGTAAAGAACTGAGATAAGAAGAATGCAAAGTATTAACCTCCACTCCAGAAGAAACCATCTCACTTTTCATTTGAATGAAAGTTTATTAAAGTTATGAGCTTAACATTTAATTTAAATAATCAGGAAACTGCTTCTTGGGTAGAGGAAGTGATACCCTGAGGCAGCAAAGGTTTTTGAGTTTCAGTTAATGGCTGCTGGTGGACACTTGATCTGGGAGTGGTACAGATCTCTTCCTCTGCATATTCAATCTTTCTCTTCCCTTGACCCAATCAGTTCAGGGTCAGTTCTCTGATATAATTTTACCCAGTTTATTCAGACCATGAAACATCTTACTGCGGTTTACCCCATTCGTATTTATTGGCCACAAGCATGTTGAACAGGGTCGGGAGGGGGAGATTTCCTCCTTATCCTTCTTGAGTTCTTTTGGCTGGTCTAATAATTAAATTGACATAAGACAGATTAACAGGAGAAAGAAAGAGTGACTGAAGGAGGAATTGAAGTCATATCTGTGCGTAACTACTTGGAAAGTATTTTAAGATTTGCAACTTAAAAACGTGACTATTTAAAGAAGACTGTTTAATCTACAAAATAGTCTGTGAGTCCAAAGTGAGATGCATGTGATATAAAATAAGACCTGAAAATCTCAACTGGTTTGCTCATGGGCAGAATAAATTTTGAAGAGGCTCCAATTTCTTGCCATGGCTGGATGAACAATTTGCTGAGGTGGAGTTTCAGAGGATACAAGAAGATTAGCTTTGTATTTGATGCAGAGTATTAAGGGCTTTCTAAAGAGATTAAATCAAAACCTTATTACAGTCCACTAATGCTTTATTAATGTAGCAGACATTTTTTGCTTTTCAAGTTTTTCATTTAAACTTGTGTTTGTGAATATTATTAAATTTCTTGGGATTAAGGACTTTGAAAGCCCCTTGTTTGTAAAGCTCTATTATTCAGTACTCTGCAGGAGCTCAGAAAGCCCTCTGCACATTTAACCCCAGAGTCCTCATTATTACACGGGGGGCTTAAGAAAGACAGAGCAGCTGAAACAGCTTTGGGAGAGAGAGGAACCTGGCCCAGGGAAGAGAGATGTTTGCAATTGTTTCTTCACCTTTGCTGTATCATCCTCTCACCCCCTCTCCCACCCCGCAACGATTCCTGGGTGATGATTATTCTAGGGACAGGGCGTTAGCTTTAGCCCCAGCAGAGAACTTTGGCTCAGCCTCTTTAATGGGCTTGCAAGGAGTTCCTGATCTGGAAGCCTAGGCTCGCCTCGCTCTGACTCCTCTCAGTTCTTTAGGCTTTTCTCCCTCTCTCCCTTTGCCTGCCACTGCCTTTGCCTAGAATGTTCCTCTTTCTCAGTTTGCCTGTTCAAACTCATCCCATCCGTCAAGGTTCATGTCAAATGCATCACTATGGTCCCTTCCACCACAAGCAATAAACAAAATCTTCAGTGATCTCTGGTATTCACATCTCTGCACACTCAATGGCAAAACCTAAAAATCTTATCAGCTCCAAGGTCAAGAGAAGGAGGTGGAGAGAGCAAGGCCCTAGACTCTCTTGTGGGGAAAGGCTGCTGTGTCCCTAACATCAACAGTGCTGCGCAGTGTTTATTACTTCAGCTGCCAGGCATGAGCATTTGCTTGTATCCTCCCAGTAAGGCTCATGAACACTGCCAGAGTAACTGGGCTCTGTGCAAGCCCCATAATGAAGGTTCTCTTGCTTCTTCTGGGTGGATGGTTAATGTCTTGTAAATATATATTTGATTGGGAAGGCTGTCTTTCACGTTTTTGGTAAAAATTCACACCAGCTCCTTTGGGGTAATGCAAAATTGAACAAGCAAGAATGCATTACTTTTCTGGGTAAATGGAGACTTTCTCATCACTGTGTAATTAAAACAGAATAAACTAAGACTGTGGCTTTCATCCTTAAGCCCTGATTTCAGGTGTTGGAGTTTATCAAAACTGCCTGTCTCTCCCCTCCCCATCTCTGTGTTCCTTTGTCACCCAGATCTAGCCAGAAAGATCTAAACACAAACTATACAGACAGAAAGCTGTAAAAAGATGCAGCTCCCATATTGTTGCACATGCATGTGTCTGAACACTTAGATTTGGGGGATCTATTTCAGCTGTTTGTATGTCCCTTTCTCCTGCATCTAAGCATCCTGAGGGTAGAAGTTCTATGTCCTTTACTTCTGTGTTCCTTGCAGGGTCTAGCACAGTGCCTTGTATGCGGGTGCCCAGTCAATGACTGAATGCACAAAGGACAGAATCAGTGTGTGTCAGTTTGTATCTGCGTGTTGGCTATTTGCACAGTTATGTGGTGTAACAGAGACGAGCCATGGAGAAGCCAAGGATGAGTGGGGCAGACCTGTCTCCAGGTTAATCCCAGCACAGACCACTGGGGAGAATAATTAAAGGAACAAAAGGGACCCAGACACATCCCACAGCTCTCTCTAGTAAGCAACTGCGTATTAGGGAGGCGCATGTTGAGAGTCTTTTCTTTCCTTCTTTTTTTTGGGAAAGAGACTATCAGGCAGGTTGCTGTTAGTATTTAAGTGACCTTGACTGACTTGTTTCCCTACAAAACAGATGAGACACTGTAAGCAACCAGTGGCCTTTAGCACCTCAGACACCCTTTTGTCTGACAGAAATCTGTTAATGAGGCTTCTGTTGGTCCTACCAGATGTGTGAATTGTTCCAGAAATCAATCACTCTATTCAGCTGGGAACCTCCTGAGCTAATTTGGCTCTCTGACCACCTCATTCTTTGCCTGTGTGTTGAAACTGCAGTTCAGGAGGCATCAAATAAGCTGGCCCACGCCTGCTACACTAAAAAAACTCCAACCAAGTGAAAATTCTTATTTTATTTATTTATTTATTTATTTATCTGCTGCGTTGGGTCATCATTGCTGTGCATGGGCTTTCTCTAGTTGTGGTGAATGGGGGCTAATCTTCTTTGCGGCATGTGGGCTTCTCATTGTGGTGGCTTTTGTTGTTGTGGAGCACTGGCTCTAGGCGCGCAGGCTTCTGTAGTTGCAGCATGCAGGCTCAGTAGTTGTGGCACGTGGGCCTAGTTGCTCCATGGCATGTGGGATCAAGGATCGAACCCACGTCCCCTGCATTGGCAGGTGGATTCTTAACCACTGTGCCACCAGGGAAGTCCTTTGTTTTGGATATATTTGATTATATAAAATGTTTTATAAAGTCAGTTTACCTGTTACTTTTCACTTCTATCCATGTGTTATCTAAAAAATTTTAAATTATATCCATGACCCATATTATATTTGTATTGGATAGTCCTGGTCTAGAGAGTTACTCCTAACTGCATGTGACATGAGTTCCAGTTACTTAAAAACCTCCCAAGGTTGAAACCATCTAAACTTGTGGTCTCAGTGCTGGAAGCACTTTAGAATCACATGGGGAATCTTTTAAAATTTAATTTAATTTAATTTAATTTAATTTAATTTATTATTATTATTTTTGAAATGTATTACACGGGGAATCTTTTAAAAATACTTGATTCCCTCCTCCCTATGATTTTGATTTATCAAATACAACTCATAGCGATCTTTCTTCTGTGCTCTGAGTTTCTTCCAGAAGGTCACGGATGGTGTGATCATAATACGATAAGACTCCGTTACATGAATGCCAGAAACATGTGTAAGCCCAGGTTGGACAGCTGCTGGATGGAAGGTGGATGCAACACTCAAACAGGCTACGTTCAGACCCTGAACTAGTTCTTGGGAGTGAAAGGACCTTCTCCTTAGCTCTTCAGTTGTTAAAATTAAGCAAAGAGACAGGAAACACTAACTTGAATTAATTCTGTCTTAGCTGCTACTTCTGAAAATCAGCTTACTGCATTCCAACTGGCCTCCCAGGGAGATACTTAGTATTAACGTGATCTGTTTTCAGAAAGGAAAATGGGGCTCAAGGAGTTTGACCATCTCTTTCCTTAAGAGAATTTCTTCTGCAACATTTGTGTTACTTTGTTTTGCTTTTGTTTTAGTGGGGGGATTTTTTGGAGAGGACTCTTAAGGGGTCTAAGGAAGGGAACATAGAAAAGGTGGCTTGATTGGAACTGGGCTGTCCTCTAGCATGGAGCAAGCAGCCATCGAGTTCATGTTGATTTCTAGTTGCACAGGCTGCATTTTCTAGCCTGACCCTCAAATTTTGGGAGTCACCTTCTCCGAGGTCTGCCATCCCCATATGCTCACTAGATCCCTGTATCTTGGGCTCCTGGGAAGTCACAGCACTTCCTGACTGTAGGGGTGCCTGAAAAAGAGGTGCTGAATTACTGTGATCTCAGTGAATGGCCAAATTTGGTGCCAGCTACAGTGGTGGCAATGTCTTGCCAAGGCAGTAGAGAGGTAATAAGGGAAAAGATCCAGTAAATAATTCTATGTGACACAGTGCCCTGAGGCTTTACCTATACTCTGCCTGGGATTTTTGATTAAATACACTTCCCTGAGTGAAAGATTAAGTACAAGTTTTCATGTTGTCTGAGTTAGGGTGGAGTGACTCTGCCACTTACTAGCTATGTGACGTTGGGCAAGTGACTTCTCTAAGCTCCACCTGTAAAGTAGGAATCACAGTAGGACCTATCCCATACCTCTGTCAGGATGTGATGAGTTACTCTAGGTATCCACAGCACCTTGCACAGTGATGTGCCCAGAATTGCTGCTGAGGAAAGGTTTGTGGAATGAACAGATGAACCAATTAACGAATGTTAATATTGCAGGGAAATTGCCCACTTTTTGGATCAATCTGAAAGTGCTGGGGTTTTATTGGGAGCAAATTGCTAAAGGCTAATTACTTCCTCTATCAAATGTTTAGACTCAGTGTATCTTCATTCCCCTAGCATTTTCATAAAAGAGATACTAGACATAGATGGAGAGCTCGAGGTAACATCTCCTACCAACTGGCTTTGAGTATTACAGTGGCCGGAGTACACACTGTATGTTGTAGAGCTATTTTAAGGGATCAAATTGTTTTCAAATATGAAAAATAATAAATACAGGCAATTTACAGCCCAATGTAAGTAAATTCTACTAAGTAAGGAGCTGTTAAAGGGACAAGCAAGGGTTAGAATGGGAATTAGTAACTACATATTATTGAAACATGTACCTTTAAGTACTTAAAGAAAAAAATAATTCTCTGACGTTCTTATATAACCTCTCCCCACTAAAAATAGAGCAAATGAGTAACAAGTACCCAACATTTTCTTTTTAAGAACAGCCATAAGATGAAAGTGATCTTAATCAACAAAGAGCTATTACAGAGCCATGGCTTTAGAATTTTTAATATAAGATGAAGTTTGAAAAGATAACATCATGCTTCCTTTTTTCTGCAAGTCCATCTTTATACTCTAGACATAACCCAAATCACATTTGAATGAAACTTCAGAAAGAATGAAATTGGAAACCTCTTATATTAAGAGAGAGCTGTGGCTACAGTGAATAAAAGTGACGTCCTTTGAAGTCAGGTCAAGCGTAGGGACAGTCAGCCCTAGCACACGCCAGATCACCTCTATGACTTCACTGTATTTTTTTTCTTAACCCATGGATCATTTTCTCATGGAATCTCCATCACAGGACCTCTATGGAATGGGGAAAGGGAGCAGAGAATAATAGAACTTCCTACATGTGCAGAGACAAAGTGAGAAAGCAAAAAAGAGGTGCAACAAGAGTAAGGGAGGCTGAATATATAGCTAGCCCAGCAGGTACCACAGTGAGCTGGGTTGCAAAGTCATTTGGGGCTTTACCATAGCCCATGGGCCTGGGCCAACATCAGGAAATGTGCATTCACAATGCCATTACTTTATTTTCAGTTTCGTTAACAGCTTTTTAAATCAACATATTTTATAGCAATTAACTATAATTACAAATCTTAAAAACATTTTTATGGATAATTATACACCTAATTATTGTTCCTTCATTTTCATTTAATTCTAAAAGAAATGAACACTGCCGTTTTGACAAGTGCTTAGTGTTTTCAAAACTATGAATACTCTTACTTAAATTTGTTGTTATACATTTTCACAAACTTTCCCCCAGTCTGAAACTGTCTATAATACCTTAAAGTAAGTCCCCTGTCTGCATGCTGGTTGCACACTACCCTCATGCCTACGATTGCTTGGAAGGGACTGTTGCCACTGGTAAGGAAAAATGACCCACCCAGTTAGTCCATGGCAGACCAGAGGAGAATTGGGCTCCATATTTTCCAATGGTAGTTGTTTGGCCATTTGGCAGCTGGCCGCCAAGTGAGTTATTGATCCATTGGAACATCTGGATGGCCACGACCGGCTTTTTGTCTTCAGGCTACCAAAACCGTGCGTTTGGGGGAGATGAAAAAATTTAAAAACACGAGTCTGTGTAACTTAACAGGTTTAGGCTAACTACAGTAAGATATTTATTTTTTTTATTTTTTTTTTATTTTTTTGGGGGTACACCAGGTTCAATCATCTGTTTTTATACACATATCCCCGTATTCCCTCCCTTCCTTGACTCCCCCCCCTCGAGTCCCCCCCACCCTCCCCGCCCCAGTCCTCTAAGGCATCTTCCATCCTCGAGTTGGACTCCCTTTGTTATACAACAACTTCCCACTGACTATTTTACAGTTGGTAGTATATATATGTCTGTGCTACTCTCTTGCTTCGTCTCAGTTTCCCCTTCACCCCCTGCCCCCTCCCATACCTCGAGTTCTCCAGTCCATTCTCTGTATCTGCATCCTTGTTCTTGTCACTGAGTTCATCAGTACCATTTTTAGATTCCGTATATGTGAGTTAGCATACAATATTTGTCCTTCTCTTTCTGACTTACTTCACTCTGTATGACAGATTGTAGTTCTATCCACCTCATTACATATAGCTCCATCTCATCCCTTTTCATAGCTGAGTAATATTCCATTGTATATATATGCCACATCTTCTGTATCCATTCATTTGTTGATGGGCATTTAGGTTGCTTCCATGTCCTGGCTATTGTAAAGAGTGCTGCAATAAACATGATGGTACAAGTTTCTTTTGGGATTATGGTTTTCTTTGGGTATATGCCCAGGAGTGGGATTACTGGATCATATGGTAGTTCTATTTGTAGTTTTTTAAGGAACCTCCAAATTGTTTTCCATAGTGGCTGGACCAACTTACAGTCCCACCAACAGTGCAGGAGAGTTCTCTTTTCTCCACACCCTCTCCAACATTTGTGGTTTCCAGATTTTGTGATGAGGGCCATTCTGATTGGTGTGAGGTGATCCCTCATTGTGGCTTTGACTTGCATTTCTCTGATGATTAGTGATGTTGAGCATCTTTTCATGTGTTTGTTGGCCATCTGTATGTCTTCTTTGGAGAAATACCAAAAAAGCAAATAACCCAATCCACAAATGGGCAGAAGACCTAACTACAGTAAGATATTTGATAGGAGTTGACAGTAGAGTGGATTCATGGGAGAAATATTGAGCACTGAGACTTAGATGTGTTGAATGAATCTCTGAAATTCAATTAACAGCATCTGAAATGCTGTTGGTGGTGGGGAGGGATCAAGTTAAACAGTAGTGATGAGGAATTCCAATGAGTGTTGTATTTGCGGTGAATCCTTATTGAGGGGCAGATTAAAGGGGAGGACCCAGGAGACCTATGACCAAGTTCCCATTCAGATTGTTCACGCGACCTCTCATGATTTTTCAGAGGGATAAATTAGACAATGTGGTAAAAGCATCGAGGGTCATACCTGACACTTAGTGGGTTCTTAGTAAGGGTTCTTTCCCTTTCTTCCCTTCAATCATACACTTACGTTATTCTATAAATAATTCAGTTTTCAAGATTACTTCATTCTGAGAAATAGTTTATTTTTACTGATTTAATTTATCAATGATGGCATAAGAATGATGCATTATTAACTTGTAAACCCATATAATTTTTTATGATATTTTAAAACCTTTCTATCCTTTTAAATTTATTACTTTTCTTCCAGCACTAGGTGCTAAGATAAATTTTTAATAATGTGAAAGGAATTCTAGCTTTGGGATACAGTTGCACTGGCAAATGAATGCATAATTCTTTTTCTAGAACATGTGCAGGTATTGTATGAACCTGAAACTAATTTTTTCTTTATAGGTTTTTATCACTTTGTCTTATTCTCTTGGAAGATGGTGATGTTTGTTCTCCTAATTTCTCCAGCGGCAAAGCAAAGAATAATGAATTGCCTCTAATGTCAGTACTGACAAAGATAAATGATGGTCGCTTGTTTGAATTGGTGTGAGTGACAGGTCCCATAGAGCTCACAGCCCTTCCATCACACACAGCTCACCTTAGCCTGGATGGCTAATTCCCACCCAGCTCAGCCTTCTTTCGTTTATTCTTTGGGGACACCTATGAGCCCATCACTAAGGGGCTACATGCATTGTGAGGAATCATTCATACAAAAAATATTTATTGAGCCCATTTACTGGACGGGGAATTCTGCCAGGAGATGGAACCATAGAGATGCCTAAGGCATAGCCCCAACCTTAAAGGTGCTTAGAGTCTAACAAGGAGCTAAGACTTGTCTATAGATAACTCTAACACAAGGTAAGAAACAAAAGTGTTACAAGGAAGAACAAGACGCTATTGGAATTCAGAGAAGGGAGTGATTACTTCTAGTTGGAGGAATTCAGGAAAGGCTTCACTCACTCACTCATTCATTCATTCAACAAGCAAATGAGCAAGACACTATGCTAGGCTGAGGATACAAAAACAAATAAAATACCCTCTGCCCCCAAGGAGTTTACCTCCTAGGGAAAGGCAGGTAGATACCCAAACTAGTGACTGCACTCCAGGGTAAGGTTAAGTGTTACAGACAGTTAAGGTAAGAACAAAGTGAGGAGGAGTTAGTATCATTGGGGAAGCCACAGAAGAAGTCGTGGCTGAAGCAGAGTTTGAGCTGGGTTTTCTTTAGTGAATTTATAGTCTAGTGACTGTGACTGCCATGCACATAAATAGTCCTAATACCATGCAAAAGGTGATGAGTGCCTAAGAGAAATTCAGACAAAGGATATGAGGGAGGATTCAGGGGTGAGTGTGTTTACTTTCAGCAGGGACCTCAGGTATTGGGTTGGCCCAAAAGTTCTTTTGGGTTTTCCATAAGATGTTACAGAAAAACCTGAATGGACTTCTTGGCCAAACTAATATTTACCAGAGGGATAAAATTGGAGCTGGGCCTTACAGGATGAGCAGAAGTTCAACAGGGAAAGGGGTGATGGAGGGGATAGTACAGAAGGGACAGCATGAATAGAGACATGGCCTATTCCTGGTAATGAAGCCAAATTTGGCCTCTGTACCCTGGTACCGAATTAATCTTGGAGACAGAGTTTTGGGTGAGGTAGAAAAGAATAGCTTTATTGCCTTCCCAGGCAGAGGGGGCCACAGCAGGCTAATGCCCTCAAAACTGTGTGTCCTGACCTGGAGGAGGTAGTGAAGACTTTTATAGTCATGGTTCAAAGAGGGCGTGATCCGCCCCTGGACATTCTTCTGATTGGTTGGTGGGGAGGTAAGTGGACGTCAGCATCATCACCCTTCTGGCTGCAGCTGGTCTGAGGCCTCTGTGCTTGTGGGCAGCATGCAGTTAACTTCTCCCACCTGGTGGGGGTTTCAGTAGCTGCAAAACAGCTCAAAGGTGTTGTTAAGTGTATCCCTTGAGGGGGAACCAGGACCCTGCCGCGTGGCTGTACCATTGTTTCCCTTGACTGCTCCTCCTTAGTTTCTGCATTCCTTCCCTTTCCTGATTAGCAACTGTTTGAACCTGCCCTTTGGACGGTCATGGAGGCTGAATGAAGCCTATGTCCTGTAATCGAGAAATGCGGGCACAGAAGGGCTTTTGTGCCCAGGAGCCCGCGGGAGTAGACAAGGCTGGGCGGTGGCACAGTATGAGGAACACATAAGATGCAGCCGGATCATGCAAGGTAGTGAATGCCAAGCTGGGTCGCTGACTTCATTGAGTAGGCAGTGTGTCTTTTCTTCTTCTGGCTGGGCTTTGGGATGGAGGCAATATTAACTAAAAGCTAGGGTTCTGAAATCAGACTGCTTGCATTCAAATATTGCCCCACCATTTACATTCAAGTTCATGAGTGAACTTGAGCAAATCTCTTAGCCATCTCTTAGTTTTCACATCTGTAAAATGGGGGTCACAATAGACTCTATCCCACAGGTACAGCCCATGAGGATTGATTTAGTTCATGTATATGAAGCTCCTAGGACAGTGCTTAGCAAAAGGGAACACTATATGTGTCAGTTGTTGGTAGCAGTAGTATTCGCAGTAACAATAATAGTTGTGATATAAATAAGTAGCAACTTTAGGGAATTTTTGTGCTGTGAACTTATAGGGACAACTTAGGATGAGCTGACTTGCTTATGAAAACCAGTAGTGAATCTCAGGGGCTATATAAAAATGGTCAGTACTATCCTCTTTGCATAAGGTGTTCTCTGTTGAGGTACACCTGAGTTGAGCCATGTACTAGCCAGATGCATAGCCAGGCCTCAGCAGCGAGAAATGGCTCAACCAGAATGTTGGCTGTGAAGACAATAGGGACAACCAATAAAACGGGTCCAAGATCATGTCCAAGTTAGAGTTTCAGGAAGCTCCTATATCTATGATACAAAGCACGTCAGCAAAACTTGCAAACAGTAGGGACCATCTGTGGTTAAACTTAAGACTGTGCTGAAAGTCTAGCAATAAGAGGGCTTAATTCCCATGTCCCAGGTGCCTTAGTTTTCACACCCTTGGCTCAAGCTGAAATTTTAATATGAGAGTGTGGCTATTTCCAAGTACAGTCTGCCCTCCTATCCTCGGATTCCACATCTGCAGATTCAACCAATTGAATGTGCAAATTAAGCCTGCGGTTGGTTGAATCTGAGGATGCAGAACCAGTGGATATGGAGGGCCGACAATACTACACCATTATATGTAAGGGACTTGAGCATCTTTGGATTTTGCTGTCTACGAGGGGTGAGGTGGGGTCCTGGAACCAACCCCCCTGCAGATACCGAGGGACGACTGTAATACTGAAGTGTTCCCACTGGGGGCGTGTTCACAAGAAACAGGCACAGCCTAGAACAATGATCTGCAAAGCTGTGGAAACTGCTCTTTCTCATTTGACCCTTTGTGCGTTTTTGGACACACTCAACAAATACAGCTGCAGGTGACCCACGATTGAGTATATTCCCATTGTGTGTCCAACTTCAGATTCAGCAGATGAATGTCATTGTAAATGTGACTCTTTCTTATGAGTTGCCCTAAACTTTGGTTCACTTAATCTGGTTTTTGGTCATCACTAAGCACACAGGCTGCTGTTACAAGATGGAGGCACCTTAATAAGCACTGGAATAGACCACAAATCTCCTTTTTCAAATAAGCTTTAGCACAGTGAGCTCAAAGATCCCTTTGCAGATTCACAGCAAGCCCCTGGAAGTTCCTGAGACACAGAGCAATTAAAATGGATCTCTTTTTGAGACCTCTGTGTCTTACACTCTGAAAGCTCTGTGCAAATATCATTTTATATGCCTAAAAGTAAGGGAATCATATTGCATTGGAAAAATGGTTATTATACATCTTAATCAAAAAGGATTTACAGGTGGTTGGTGGCAGGGATTCTGCCAGTAATCAAACAGCCCTCCAAGGATTAAGCCTTAAGTGTCTTCTGCCCAATTTATGCACTTTCCATCAGAATATGGATCTTAACTCATATCCTGTTTTTGATAAACATTAAACACTTACCTAGAAAAAAACTGTCTTTGCCTCCTTAGAATTTTTTTTCTTAAGAGGGGATATTTTGGATGGCTTATGTTTGTTTAAAAAGACTATCCATGGAAGTTTTCTAAAATAAATGTACTTGTGACAAATAGAAGCTTTCAAAAGCATTCATAAGGTAGAGCTAGAGATGTAGAAACGAGGGAACCTAAGTTCAGAGGGCTTCAGCGAACAGAACACTTGGGTTTGAGCCCACCGGTATGACCCTGAATAAATAAGCTAATGTTCAGACTCAGTTTCCTCATCTGAAAAATAGGGCAAAGAAGATCTGCTTATAACACTGCGTTGTCCTGAGGGAGGATTAATTAAAATACTATATGGGGAAGTGCTTTGTAAATGGCAAACTACCATTCGAATGTAGAGAATTACTATTATAATCATCGCCATCCAAGGTCCTACAGCTTTAAAGCTAGCTAGTCAGTTTCCCTAAATAAATAAATAATAATACACTCACATCTTTCCCCCACTAGGTGGCAGGCAAACTACTTTGATAAAATGCTGTGCAAGTCAGGGATATAAAAACCACAGAGATATTGTGGTTTGTGAGGCAGTGCAGCAGTGGACAAAGGGTGAATTAGAAATTGTGAAAAGCAGATATGGCCTGTATTGTTAAAAGAAATCTCATTCAAACGCCATTGATTTTCAATTTACCAAAATTTTGTATCTATGAAAACATGGTCTTTTTCGTTTGACTATTAGAAAAAGGACAGCTAAGCAAGTATTTTCTGCAAATGAGGAAAATGTTTAGTCCACTCAGAGTTATAACTCACAGAGCTAACTATTATTTGTAACACCACTTTACAGGTAATGGTTTCATCCATATCAGAGGTTGACAAACTTCTATAAAGGCCCAGATAGTAAATATTTCTGGCTTTGCAGGTTGATTCGTCTCTGTTGCAATGACTCAAGTTTGCTTTCACAGCCTGAAAACAGCCCTAGACAGTAAGAAAATGAGTGGGTGTGGTTGAGTTACAATAAAACTTTAATTATGGATACTGAAATTTGAAATTCATATAACTTTTCACTTGCCACAGAATATTATTCTTCTTTTGATCCTTTCTGACCATTGAAAAATGTGAAAACTATTCTTAGCTCAAAACACAAGAAATGGCTGCAGGCCTGATCTGGCCCCCAGGGGAGTAGTCTGCAGATTCCTTGCATTAATACCCTTAACTACCTGGAATCTCCTCAATTAATACAAATAAGCATTTTACTGCTTTCCTAATACATATTTCAAAGTGACTATTCTTTTTTCTGTGTATAAATTAAGAATCCGTGATATTTTTTGCCTCCCTCTTGATGTAGACTTGTGTCTTGTTTGTTGGACTATAAACAAAAGAATTCAAGTAGTCATTGCATTGTTCTTAGAGTTGCCAGAAAAACACAGGGCACCCTGTTATACTTAAATATCAAACAACGAATAATTTTTAAAGTATAAGTGTGTCCCACATATTGTATAGGACATACTTGCATTAAAAAATATTTGTTTGTTTGAACTGGGAGACCTGTGTTTTTATTTGCTAAATCTGGCATTGGTTCTTGTACTTACGGACTTTG
This sequence comes from Hippopotamus amphibius kiboko, assembly GCF_030028045.1. Classification (NCBI taxonomy): domain Eukaryota; kingdom Metazoa; phylum Chordata; class Mammalia; order Artiodactyla; family Hippopotamidae; genus Hippopotamus; species Hippopotamus amphibius. Next base: position 13,542,345 of record NC_080203.1, on the reverse strand, counting down.
TTACTCATTGACTAAGGCCTGAAAAATAACCAAAGATGTGAAGACAGGCCTCCCGAAGCAAAATATGTCTTTTGCGCTTTGGGGGAAATGTACACCTTAACACATTAAAACAACCGTGTGGCGTAAACAGCCGTCTTTCACATCCATTTTTCCCTGAAGTATTTGTTTAGCGTTCTTAGCTGCCAGTCTCACTTGGACAAGCCATTTTAACTGCTTTGTAAGAAACCCAACCCACAGGCACTTGCAGACAGCTTCAGAGAAATTCGAGGTCTTATAAAGGAGTTGAGTGGAAAAAACAAATCCAATTCCCCCCTCCCCCTCCCCAGGCTGGTGTTCTAAGGGGCTAGACTTACTTTAGGCCAATTCGCCCCCGCAACGCCCCGAAACCCTTCCCTTCTCTGAACTCTTTTTCATACCTCTTGATGGCGATTTCAAGGGTGCACAGGCAGCGATTGGTAGGGCTTGTTTTGCGGGGTTTCTTTGTGCACGTCCTTGTTAGGGTGCACTACTGGTACTAAATGTTGACACATACTTCATTTGCTCGGGGAATTTTCACGAAAGACATCGAAAGCTACATCCTACCCACTTCTGATGCTCTGTCCTGCTTTAAGGTTTGCCGCTCGCCCAAGAGAATTGTTACCGCTATGGAATTACAGACCCTCGCGGAGTCTCTAATCACTTTGGCCTTGACCGAGTTAATCGAGTGCCTCTACAGCTGCCGCTGCTGGGGCCCAGCGGGGCGCGGGGTGGGGGTGCGTCGAGGGTATAACTGAGGAAGTGTCCTGACACACGGCGACCAGGTCGGAAGTGACAGCACACGGTCCTCCCATCCCCTCAGGGGATGAGCCCGCCCTGCGCCGAGGGAGTGGGCCTCCCGAGGGGGCAGTTCTCTCCGGAGAGCAGCGGGTGGATAAAAGCTGCGGCGAAGGGCACTGCTTCAGAGCAGGCGCCCTGTACGGACGAGAAGCATCCTCCCCTCGGGGAGCAGAGCGGGCCTTGGCGGTTAGGAGAGGAGAAGGCGGGGTCCGGAGCAGCCAGAACCAGGTAAGCCGACACCCTTTCGGTACTCTCCTTTAACCAAGCTGGTTTCCTTCGGGACTGCCACAAATTAGCTGAGCGAGCGGAGCATCGTCCGTTCCCAGCCAGCCAGCTGGAGCCATCCTCTTCGGCTACCTCCTCCCCATTCTGCCGCAGCCCAAGCTTCGGCTCCCAGGCGCCTCCTCCGGGCTGCCTTTTCCCCCGTCTCCAGCTGCACGATCACGACCATCACCAGGGGATTTGAGGAAGGCACAGAATGTAAGGGGGCAACGAGACACTCAGTAACGAGGATAAAAAATTCAAAGTTAACGCAAAAAATTCTAAGATGAACAAAATATGAAAATATAAAGACATGATCCGACCCTGACTTGGGATGACTTGACCCTGCTCGCCTCACCCTATTCCCCGGCTTTGCAAATCAACTCTAAAGTGATTTCCTCCTCTCTCGTGGTCCCGAGTCCTGGATCTCTGTGGTACTTATTTATTTGTTCTTCGGTTGCAATGAGTTGAGTTTTCCTTGTGTATGTGCCTCCTTGGCTACGGGGAAGGCAGAAGGGACTGCTACTTCACCCCCCCCCCCCACCCCGGGCTTTGCTCAAGGAGGCGGCGGGGACGGTGTGGCACTTGGAGGAGACAGAAGGTGAGAGCTTACATAACCGCCCCAAGTTGCAAAGCTCTGCATTGGAACCGCGGAAAAAACCCCACGGAAGTAAGGCACAAAAGGAAGCGATGGTCCCTTAATTAGGGCTTAGGAACCCATTCAGAACTGGGTTGAATATAAATACTTTAAAGGACCCACAAGTAGCAGGGAAGGGCTTTTGAAATGATTTTGCAGAAAGAGGGATGCCTCTAAACTTGGGGACGCCTTGTTCCTTGCTGGCCTGCCATGAGCATTTCCTGGTGTTGCAGTTCAGCCCGAAATTGCAATGATAAAAACGCCTTTAATGAGGATCACACTCCATAATTACAATGCGACCCCCCCATCTTTCTTCATTTAACTCTCCCAGCAGGGGGCCCCACACTCTGCTAGGCGCTGGTGAAAAGCGCCTTTCAGTCCTCATTTTCCCCTGGGACCAATTTTATGCTGATCTTGTATTGTTCGCTGTCCTTAAAGTTAAGAGGGGGAACAAATGGCGCATCTAGCCCGGCCTTGGGAGGTGGCCTGGATTGGGACGAGGCCCGCCACTAGGTCCATAATTGTCAGATTCCTTAAAGGGTTCTTTACCTAAAAGCTTTCTTTTGTCTTACGCAGGCTAGTGAAAATGACGTAAAGAGGACGAGCAAATGGAGGAGGAGATCAGGAAACTATTGTTTAAATTTATGTGCCTTTTCTTTAAAAAAAAAAAATCTTTGGAAGCTTTGGGTGTGGCCAGTCCTCCAAAAGATCAGGAAAAAAGGTGAAATTTGGCCTGCTAAGACGAGTTTGCTTACCTTGAGGAGCTATTAGCTCAACATTTGCTTAACATAAAAGGGGAAGAAATTGGGGAAGTGAGGACATTGCGGCCTTGTCAGGCAGAGCGCATTGGCGACCCCTGAGCTGTTGCTTTCCTTCTCCTCCCAAGTTTAGCTGTTCCTCTCTGCAGCCAGCGGAGGGCACTGTTGCTACATAGAACCCATTTGACCTGGGGCGGGGGCGAGGGGGAAGAATTTTCAGAGCTATAAAGAATGCTTGGATCTGGTAAGAAATATGCACGATTTTCCATGAAATTTTAATGGGGAAAATAGATTATTATTAAGAGCTTATGGATGTCTATTTGATTAATGACCCATCGAACCAGAAAAGGAAAGTGAAGATGTTTCATAACTGTCTTTGTTATCAAGGATTAAAATAGCAAGATATCAGCATGATATCCCTAAATTATTTAGGACTTTTTCTCCTAGGAATGTGTGTGCTGAGGCCTAGTAACAGGGAAGAATAGGTCTGATTTATCCTAAACACCTGCTTTTTTATTGCAGACATAAACACTTTCATTAATTTAGGGACAGTTAAACACAACTCCACCTCATCAAAGAAATCTGGCATTGGAGGCGCGCCATGATTTGCCTCAACAGACTTTTCTGATTTTATTTTTGACTACCCACTTCAGCCACCCTGTGTTTCGGGCTCATCTAATCAAATCCCCATAACCGTAACGTCCCGAACAGTTCCTGCCTCTGCCTTCGTCCCCCTCACCTCCCACTTACTTGCCCCTCCACACACTGGAAATCCTACCCATCCCTCAAGGTCCAATTCAAATGCTGACCCTTTTGTGAGTGTTGCATGTCGCTCTTACTCTCTGCTCTAAGCATTTATGCAATAAAATGAGGACCTCTTCTGTTCCAGATACTGTCGAGGCATTCGCAAATGAGGAAAACGCAGGGAAACAGATGGCATTACAGGGAAATGTCATAAATGCTGTAAACAGAGTAAGCATGGGAGGAAGGCTCTGAGAGCAGCAATCCGTGCTTCCGAGACAAACAGTGAGTGCTTCTGAGACAGCCAGAGGGAAAGGAAGAGGTGGTGCTTGGACTAATGTTAAAGGTGAAGGAAATCTGGATGATTGAAATAGCCCCTTAACTGGCTGACTTGTAGATTACAGAGGAGGAAGGGAAGAGGTAGTGAAAGATAAGACTGGGAAAGTAGGCAGGTACAGAGGGAATTGGACTTTATTCGGTAAGCCATGGGAACTTCTTTCATGGGAGTGATTTAAAGTGGAGGAAGTACTGGATCAGACCCCTATTTACAAAGGTTGCTCTGGAGGCAGCGTGGTTGATAGGGTTGAATGGCAGGCAGACGTAGGAATTTATACCACTCTTCAGATGAGGTGTGAGAAGGGCCTGAACCATAGTAGATAAAGTAGGAACGGACATGGGAATTCCCTGACAGTCCAGTGGGTAGGACTCGGCTCTTTCACTGTGGTGGCCCATGTTCAATCCCTGGTCAGGTAGCTAGGATTCTGCAAGCCACGTTGTATGGCCAAGAAAAACAAAAGTAGGAATGAACAGAAAGGGTCAGATTAGGCCCCCATAACCCACTGTTTGCAACTCTTATGGCATGTGCTTTCCACCTTATATTGTGTTCTATTTATCTTCTGTAGGAGACTAAGTTCCTTGAGGTCAAGGTTTTTTAATTCATTTCTTTATATGCCACATCACATGGCCTTGTACATGATAAGCTCTTTGTCAGCATAAGTTGACTGAGGGGAAGGAATGAATGGCTAAAAGTTTTGATCATGAAATCTACTTTTGAAGTGCTGTATTGTGGCCCTTTGATCTTAAAAGTCAGTTGAATGATATCTTTGTTTAACATATTAGTAAATGCATTGTGGGTAGTTCATAAACTTTGAAAAAAATAAGATTTCTCACGGAAACCTCACCATTGGCTACCATTTGCGGGTATTATACTTTAAAATGTTAAATGATTCTGATGGTCTGTACTCTTTGAGCTCATCACTTACATGTGTGTGTTTTAAGATTTTTGAAGGAGGAGGATGGCAGTTCTGCCCAGTTTTTACGAAAGCAAGCTCAAGACCAAATGTCGTTTCATAACAGAAGCTGCAATGAGCTCAGTCCTGCTTGTCCATACAAATCCTCACAGGGTGTGGCATTTTAAAAAATGGTTTGTTCTTGGCTAAAATGCTGACAGAACCAGAAATGCTGAGATCCTTCTGCCCTTTGGGCACTTGAGCAGAGTAAGCCCCAGCCAGGCTCTATTTCTCCTTACAGAGGATGCCAGGCGTTCTCCGACTCACAAGCCCTAGAAGCATGGTGTTACACTCTATAGCTAAACATACTTTGGGAAAATACCTTGAGAAGAGTTGCACTTGATTATCCCATTATTTATTAGCATCCTAACAGCTTCACGACTCTGCACAGCTTGCAGAACTGAAAGCTAACATGGGAAGTTTATTGCAGAGTCTTTATTCTTCACATTAACTTGGCTTCAGCATCTTGCAAAAGTGACATATCCTTAGCAAGGTCAGAGAACACAGGATTAAACTCTGACCCAAAGTGAAGTATAGCTATCGTCGGAAAGTTGGCTGAATGAAGTTTTACCCAGTGATTCAGTTAAACATGGAGTAATGTCTTTCTCACTACCTGGAGTTATCAGTTTTTAATGCTCTTATTTGCTCCTTATTTTCTTTCATAAATCTCCATCTCTTGAATGGTATAGAACAGTTGTTATTAGTGTTATGAAGTTGAATTATGCCCAGGTTCAAATAATCAAGTTTCTGGTAAGATTGTCATAAATCTTTTGTTCAAATTTGGTAGAGAAAAAAATAAAAGACTCGGAAATTGAGTCTGTTACCTTAAAAGTGATATTGGGATTCAGGCTTCATAATGCCTTAGTATTTATTCTGTTGACTTAAATCAAGGAAAACATTTCATTTAAAGTGATTTCCCTCCGGTGATCAGTCGTTCTTTAGTCATAACTCTTCATCTTGTATTTAACCTGAAAAGCCACGGGTGGATATGTGAGAGCGCCTAAAACGTAGCCATGAAACATGAGATTATTACTTCGTGCACACATGTGTATGCACACACATACTTTTTATTATGAGAATTTTCAAACCTATAGAGAAATAGACTTGTGCAATGAATGCCTAACTACCCATCACCTGGATTTAACAATTAACATTTTTCCATAAAAGAAATTACATAACATGTATTTACTTCAGCCCTCCCAAGTAAATCTTTACCTTTATTACCACAGTTCCATTGTTATACCTGATAGAGTCAATAGTAATCACCTAATCTCATCTAACAGCCAACCTATATTTGGATTTCTCCTGTTGTGCCAAAACTGTGAGTGACTACTTATTAATCATTAGTGAAGCTGTTAGCAGAAGACCAGATATCTGAGAATTTGGTACTGTCACTCAGTTGATAAAAGTTAGCAGTACAGACTGGTAGCAGAATGGAACTTAAGTCAGCAAAATGTATAGTAATTATTCATTTTGAAACACCCTCATCCTGAAGCTACACTGACCTCCAAGAGAAACTGAGTATCAACTGAAATCACCGTGAGCCCCCAACTTGGTCATCTTGGGGCTCTGACTGTACCAGAAGCCCCGTGGCTCTAGTACCGAGGGGAAATGCCATTGAGAGAGGCCTTCAGACACTCCTGTAGATGGATAGTCATTTATTCTGACACCGTTTATTGAGTAGTCCATCCTTTCCTCAATAGCTTAAAATAATACCACGGAACTATGGAAACAATGAAAGAAAATACGTGAAAAATAAAAACGTATTTTTGTCTGTATTTTTATTTTTATATGTCTTTTTAGCATCTTAGGGAGGGGAAAGTTTTTCAAGGCAAGGCATGAAACGGTTGACTACATAAATATTTGTGACATCTTTATGGCAAAAGACAAAGTAAATAAAATTAAAAAGTAAGTGACAGGCTTGGAGAAAATGTTTGCAATATAGAATTAAAAATAAGAGTTCCCTAATATGCTAACAGTGCCTACAAATCAGTAAGAAAAAGTGGGCAAAGGATATGAACACAATTTCAAGATGAAATAGAAACGCTTACCATATGGAAAGATGATTAAAGAAATGAAAATCAAAACAAAAATGAGATACCTGGTTATTCACCTTCTGCTTGGCACCAATTGCAGAGGCTGATAGTTTTTCATGTCGGTGAACATATGGGGGAAGAGGCCTCTCTCATCCACTTTTTAGTGAGCATGCAAATTGGTACAGCCTTTGTAAGGGCAGTTTGGCATATATTATTATTATTCCGCGTTTCTCTTCTCCTCACTAGTTTATAAGCCACTTGGGCAGACTGCTTCTGTTCCTGACTTCATTTCCTATTTTTGTGTCTGTTTTTTCCTAGATGGTGATGCTTGTTTCCGTCTCAGCCTGGTAGCCTGACCTTGTCTCCCGAGTTCTGTGATTCCTTCACAACTGCAAGTCATTCTTATACGAAATTTGAATTTACCTAGTCTGCACCTTTGAGAGTTTTGGAACAATATGCAAATTCAAGTTACCATCATGTTGTCTTGCTGACTGTCTCATACGACAAGACCAACATGCTTGTTACCCTGATTCTTCTGCCTGTCGTTCCCTCTGTGGCCATCGATCACACACACGTGTAGTCAGGCAAAAGATATTTTGCCCTTTTTACTTGTGTTGCGAATGTTGTCATTTGCTCCTTATATATTAGAATTTAGTGTTGTGTATTGCTCAGTGATGGAAAACTTTCAATAACTGTAAATTTGTGTGAGCTTGGGTGAGAATGGCATCCAAGCAAAAAACCAAGGAGGTAGATGATAGAAATGCAAGAAGAGTGGAGAGGTCAAGAGAGGTGGTGTCTATAGCACAGAAAATGAGAATTCTTGAAATGCTTGATAATGATGAAACCAAGACCTCTGTGGGCCAAAATAGAGGAAATGGAAGAGATCTGCATTTGTGGCTTCTGACACAGAGGAAGCTGAGTAGGCCTGTTTCTGTGTGTATAGTCTGCTAGCGAGCATCACAAAAATGCAAATTTAAATTTCGATCTGGACGGAAAATTATAATATCCATCATGAGTACTGGGTGGTTGTATAGGTTTGAGAACTGCTATGGCCTGTATGAAAAGAAGTGGCCGGCAGAGGAAGCAGATCATGAAGCCACTGCAGAATATTCTGAAGAAACAGAGAAAAATGGCTATTTGCCTCAACAGCTCTTCAAGGCTGATGAAACAGTCTTGTTCTGGAAGCGCATGCCTACTTGCACATCTATTGCAGAGGATGAGAAAAAGACCAGAGGCTTCAAGCCTGGGAAAGAGAAACTCAAAGTTCTTCTTTGTTCCAGTGCTTCTGGTGACTTTCTGACTAAACTCATGTTGCTTCACAGATTCTGAAATTCTTCCCCTCCTAAAAGAAAATGCCAGAAACACTTTTCTGTGAACCTGAAGGGAAACCATAAAATACAGATCACTGAGAAACTTTTGGACTGGTTTTTGAGGTGTTTTGTTCCTGAGGGTAAACAATATTTAAACCCAAAACATCTTGAATTCAAAGTGTTGCTGATTCTGGACACGGGCGCCCACTGACAAAAGCACGATTGTAAATGCAATACAACTCCACTCCTTCAACCCATGCACTTGGGAGCATATTTGACTACCTGGCAGATCTTATGAGAGAGACATCAGAAATTACTGTGAAAGTAGCTTGGCAAAATTCCTCCATTTGTAATGCTTTAACTACAGTAGAAGAATCATTGAGAGATATAAAACAATCAAACCTTAATGGAGCCTTGGCAGAAACTTTGGAATGAGGTTGTAACTGATTCTGAAGGGGTCCTTCCAGTGCCGGAAGAAATTGAAAATGTTGTAGTATCTGCAAAACATTAGGGTGGTGAAGGATTTGAAGACAGTGAATTAAGGGACATTGCTGAACTGTTAAGATTGTCACCCTCAGAAGATAGTTGAGAACTGTTTCAGAGATGTGATCACATCACAAGCTGATGAAAGAGGTCAGTATAGGTTAACTTCTAGAACTCGAAGAATGATGAATCACCCACTCCGCAAATCAAATTGCCGTGATGATTCAGAGAAAAGAGATCCTTCGGTGGAATATTTATTGCCCTTCAGGCAAGGCTTAAATGATTCCTCTCAACCCTATAAAGCAGTAATAAACCTTTAAAACAAGGGCCAGTAAGTGTTTTCTCTCTGCTTGCTTCAATAGGGAGAAGAGGCTGAACGCTGGGGCTGTGTCATGCAAACCCATTCTACAAACAGCAGGCAGAAAGATCTCACAGAGAGTTGAACCTTGGGATTCAGACTCTGACAGCTCTGAGGATGTGATGATCCACGTGCCAAAGGATGAAAGTGGAGCGGGAGACTGAGCTTGCTCATATCCAGACAAAGTTCTGTTTTTTCCATTCTTTCCCTGTCACTACTGTGATGATCAGATTTTCGTTGATGCAGATATTCCTCACCTTGAGCTCAGAGAGAAATAGAAATTAATTGCCCAACAATCACGATTGCTAATGTAAAATTAGTAAAATACCACCAAGAGTCACTTTACTTAGTGTTTTATTTCAGTGAACAAACCAGTTGTCTGGGCTTTCATAATACTCTCTTCCCTCCCTCAGTTTTCCCCCAAAGCTTATATATTCCTTCAACACAAATTCCCCTACAGTGAGGGTTTCAGAAACTCAACTCTAGGACCTAGGGAGGAGGCTACTCAACTTGATTGGAAAATTTTGTATTGGAAAATCTTGATCCTGAAATTTATTTTAATTCTGTTTAACCCTAACTTGCTGTCTCAACAGAAAGGATGCACATCTTCTCCTTTTAATTAGTTTGGTATGAGTTCATTTGCTTTGCAGCAATTGCATAAGGTCCTGAAAGGCATGGTTGGTCCTGGAAGGCAGTACATTTATAATGGATTCCTGGATTTACTTTGGTACCTAATCAAGGAGGAGAAGCTGCTAGAGTTCATTTCCAACCATCTTCTCTGTTTTCTTATCTGCTGTTCCCAGTGATTTGAATGGTTGAATATCCTCCAGAAAAAGAATAGATGGTGGAAATCCAGTAATTCCCCCCATCCCCCAGCCTGGAGGCTACCTATATCTGAATGATAGGCTACCTATATCTGAGTTTGAAGTGATCAGAGAAAAGGGAAAAAAATACAAAAGTTAGAAGGCTTGCTTGCATAGTTACAGTTGAGATGATAGACATTCCTCAACACGGTTACAAGAGGCAGATGAGAGTTGAAAACCCATTATAGGGTGATAGGGATCCAGTGGCTTGCCCCACTGCCACAGGAGCTTACGCTCTTCTCTAAGCCACAGTGGTTTTTTTTTTTTTTTTTTTTGGCACACGGGCTTAGTTGCTCCGTGGCATGTGGGATCTTCCTGGAGCAGGGATCGAACCCATGTCCTCTGCATTGGCAGGCAGATTCTTAACCAATGCGCCACCTAGGAAGCCCAGCCACAGTGGTTTTCAACCCTGACTGCCCATAAATATCATGGGGAGCTTCAAAAAACACAGATTTCTGGGACCTGCCCTTAGACATACTGAGTCAGGGATGAGGCCAGCAGCTGCTTATTTTAAAAGCTCCTCAAGTGATTTTTTTAATATAGCCGTGGTTGCAAACCACTGCTCTGTCTAAACATGATTATGATAGAAAATATAATACAAATGATACTGGGCCCAGAGGCTAGGAAACCTTGATTCCAAGTTTCTGCTCTGCCACTAGCTCAATGGATGCTCTTATTCAAATCACCCTACTCTTTCCTTATCTGTCAAAGGAGAGAATAGGACCACTTGGTCTCTGATTTCCTTCTATCTCTGACACTGTACCTTGAGAGAAAGCTGCACTAACCTCATTGGTTGATTTTGAGACTACCTAAGCCCTTTCATAGAGACCAAGGTAAGTAGTAATATTACTGTCTTGCACTCCTATTATTTTAAAAAATTGTTCTTGTGCTTCAAGCTTTAATCCCTCTCAGGAGAGTTAGGCATAGATACCATAGAAAAAAAAAGGGAAACCAATATAACATCAACTCTCTGACAGGAAAGATAGAGAGGACCTGCTGTGAGTTTTTTAATGTGATAATTGCTCTTCTTCTTCTGAGTTACAGGCTTTGCATTATGTATGTAATGCATAGATATTGTGAGTAAAACACTTTAACATTTTCTATCATTTCCATAAACCAAAGCAGAGAAATCTGTGTTAACTGTTTCAAGGTTCCATGGGTAATTGGTATACTCTTAATCATACCTAGAGGTAAATATTTTTAAGTTAATGATTGCTTTACCAGCATAATCAGTAGTTCCATATGCTTTTAAAGAATGTAGCTTCCTGATAATTTTATCATTTATTGAGATTATTGTGTTCGCAATTTTTCGTCTTAATTTGACCAGAATGAGAGAAATCAAATTTTAAGTTGAATAGCATCCATCAGGAACTGTTAATATAAAATAATACAATGGCAAACGTTCTATTGTATGATTTTGATTCTGGTAGGAATGCGTAGACTTTGGCTTGATATATGGAAACATTTGCCTAGGGCCGAGGCCATTTGAAATACAATATTGGGATAGATCTAATTCTTGTTTAAGGCAATATCCAGTTAAAATAAGCTAAGAAGTATCATTGATGAGGGTAAAAGATGATAGAACATTTTAATGTGGTTCAGTTTAACAAGTCAGCAGAACGTACAGGAGGATGTGAAAGTTGGTTTAGGCTAAGTGGTAGAAATAGAAGTTAATGACAGTCCCATGTACATGCGTGTTTCTTTTTTCTTTCTTAAGTTAAGAATGGTCTCTAAAATTGAAAAAATGAAATTTCTTTTAGTATATTTTATACACAGTTTGAGTGGAAAGAATCTTTCTGTTGTCAAATGGTTCAGGTAAATTCTTGCATTCAATATTATGAAGTGCATGGAAACTTCCTTCTTTACAGACATTTAACAACTGGCAAAAAGAAAAGCAGAAAGAAAAAGGGGGTAGAGAGAAAGGACAGTCCAGGTTGCTGAAATTTGTAGAAAATATTAGAAAACTGGCATTACATTTAAAAAGAGCTTTTTGTTTGCTTAAAATCTTTTAAGATCAAAATGCAGAGAAGGCTCCTTAAACTGCACATTTGGATTACATAGCTGCCGGCACCTGAATGCTAATAAAGGGCTTCTGCAGCGTGTATAGTCTAAAGAGTTTGTGGGTCATGTTTGTGCTGTGAAATACATTACTCACTGAACTTTACATAGTTCTATTACCTTTTAATGGCCTTTGATGTCAGCGTGTTATGGTTATTTTTCTAAGAATTCAGAAATAAATATGATGTGCTATGAACAGAATGTATATGTTCTTGGAAACCATAAAACCAAGTAGAAAATAGATGAACGGATTAATAGTACATTTCATTAGCATGAATAACAAATATTGAGAAATTAAATATGAATCTAGTGTGCTTGAGACGTTACACTTCATTTTTCTTGCGTTACTACATAAAGCCAAAGATATCATTAACCTATCACTGCAAACACCCAGAGATGGCCCTTGATTAACTGGCAGTGGTATGATGAATGACCTAATGAGAAGAACATGGGACTTAGGGATTTGCCTACGGCTTCTTGTCTGCCCTGGGCTGAGGACTCGAATGGTGCTTAGTCCTGGCAGGATAACCCTGGGCCTACTGGGGTGTGAGAAGTCAGCATGGGGCCTAGGCTTTGGAATCAGACAGATCTGCCTACTTTCAGTCCTGTCCCTGCCAATTACCAGCTATGTAACTGTGGACATGTTTTTAAACCATTTCAAACTTGGGTTTCTAATCTGTAAAACAGGGTCAAAAGTACTTGCGTTATAGGGTTGCTATGAGATTGTATGAAATGTTTAGTACAGTGCCTGGCACATAGTAAGTGCTCAATAAATTGTTGCTATTATTGCTATTATAACATGAATAATCATTATAGAACTAGATTATGATCGTTTACTCTTGACTTTGCCAAATTTTACTATTTTGATATTTTATCTAATTTCCCTCAAAATAAGTTACACATGATGACTTTAAGAAGACAGAAGGAATAAAAATTGATGTTAAACATTTTTCTGTTTTTGCTTATGAGAGATACCTGAAACAATAATTCCTTCGTCCCTGTTACACCTTGACCTACAGTGATTCTATATACTATAAATATATTGATAATGTGGTTATTTATTTCTATATTGATTAGAGGTAACGACTTTTCTCACATAGATGTATTCCTATTCTTTAGAAGATAATCCATCCACTTGGTTCCACTTTTAAGAAAATTAGGTCACTCTGTGTTGATAGGGGCCAAAGACAAAGCTATATAGGACCTACTTTATTTAAACCACAAAGTATTAGCTCTGCTGCCTTTGAGAGAAATTGGATGTCTAAGCAATCTTACTAGGTGCGAATAAGACAATTCCTCATAACTAGCTTCTGAACTTCTTTCTATTTCATGTATTCTGTGATGGCATTCAAGAAGTTTGAAATAGTGGTATTCAGAATGCTGAGTATTCATCATAATGCTAACACTGTGTCTGCTGAGCAACATAACTGTAATTCAACTTAATTCAACTTTAATTCAGCTATAATGGTCTTATAACTCACATCCCAATCCTTAAAGTGTTTTAACTTGGAGCCTTTGGTTCTAGTATATATATCTAGTAGTCTTTGGCATTCAGCATCTTGCCGCATGACTAACTCTTCTTGAAGAACAATTCTGATTATGGTATTTTCTTGTTCCAAAATCATCAGTAGCTGCCCATTGTCTGTATATTCCACTACCTAACCTATAAGTCCAGGCCCAATCCCAGTGCACCTTAACCAGTTTTATCTGCCAGTGTTCTCTTTTATGCAATATTTTTTGTGATAGTCCCTCTCTTCCTCAGCCCTATCTAAGTACTAAAGATCTTCAGCCTATAGCTCAATCCTAATCCCTTAAGATTGTCAGTCTTGGGTGGTTAAGATCAGAAATCAGACGTCTTACCTGAAGCCAGAGTACCTAAGATGAGCCTACCAAACTGTAATCTCCTTCCTGTTCTCCATCATTGCAAACACCTAGAGTTGGCTCTCGATTATTTGGCAGTGGTATGATGACAAGAACATGGGACTTAGGGCTTTGCCACTGGCTTCTTGTCTGCCCTGGGCTGGGGACACTATCTCTTTGGGTGAGTGGTGCTTAGTCTTGGCAGGATAACCTCAGTCTGTAGGGTGAGTCTCTTCTTTTTTTAAAAAAAATAATTATTTTTTTGTAAATTTCTTCTTAAGTTTCCAACCTACTAAATTAGGGCATCCTTACTGAATCCTACTCCCCTGGCCTGGGGCCCTGAATGCTACCCACTTAATTTTGGCTCTGAATACGAATCTCCTTGTTAGGGCCCTGAAACAATTAATTGGAGATCTAAACTCCATTCTTAGGTTCTTGCCAGCTTTGTCTCTGAATATCATCACATAAATACTATCTTTATTTACCATTGGGCTTCAAATTGCTCTATTCTTTTGCATGTGAATGCTATCCTGGAATGTCATTAAGTTTACCATATCCTAGATTTGGCATCTAGAGCTGGGCCTGGCAAACTAAGGCCCATGGGCCAAATCTGGGCCAAATCATTTACGTATTGTGCAAGGCAGCACTACAATAGCAGAGTTGATTAGTTGCAACAGAAACCACACAGCCTGCAAAACCTTAAATATTTACTATCTGATCCTTTACAGAAAACTTTTGCTGACCACTGATTTAAGCTAAGTAGTTCCCCTGGCCATGTCATTGCTTATTCTTTGATGTGATAATTCCTCATTCCCATGCTGTCAGTCAATACACACCCAGAATCTCAGTTCTTTGAGACTATGAAGTAGGTTCTAACCCATTGAAACTATTTACTTTTAATTGAATTTCCTCTTTGTCATCTTAAAAAGTCATTTCTCTGTGTTTTGCTTTTTAGTGAAAGAGATGCCACAGTCATAAAGACTATTAGAGTAGCCTTATGATATGTCTCTTAATGTTACATCAGGTCCTAATATGAAAGTCTTTCAACATTCTCAATATTTTTCAACATGACCTTCCAATAGCTCTAAGATTAGGCCTTTCAATTCTTCAGTGTCTCTAATATCAGGTCTTCTGAGCCACATAGCTTCTAATATCTCCAATTGCCAGATCTTCTAAATGTTACAATATCCATATCTTCTACTCTTTGGCTTGCAGCATCTCCAGTGCCAATGTTTTCAATCTCCTCAATATCAGGGTCATTAAAATCTGGGTCTTCTAATATCTTTGAAAATCAATCTTCAAGTTCTAGGTCTTGTCTTTCAGGCTCCAGAGTCCTAACTTCTAATTTTTCTGTGTTCCCAATCCTCCAATGCCTCCTACATACAGGTCTTCTAGAGTCCATGTATTTCACTGTGTCCAAGTCTAGCTCTTCTAATATCTTCCAGCTACACAGATAATTCAGTTCCTACAACATATAGTGTCTCCTAAATCCTGATTTTAGAATGTCTTGTCATCACAAGTTCCTCTAATGCCCAAGTCTTTGAATATCTCCAAGAACCTGGTCTTATAACATTCAGGTATTCTAACATCCCCAGTGTCTGAATAGCTAAGTCTCTTAATATCCTGATCTTTTAATGTCCAGTTGTCCTAATGTCCAGAGCTGCCAACATTCTTGACTTCCAGCATCATGAAAAATATATTCTCCAGATTCTATGTCTTTTAACATGAATATGTCAATATCCAAGTTTTCCAGTGTCTCCCAATATTCAGGGCTTCTGATTTTGATTTCTAGATATCTAGACCTTGTATTGTCCATATCTTCCAATGTTTAGGGCTTTTAAGGTATAGGAATTGCAATGTCTCTAGTGTTCAGGACTTCCAGTATCCATGGCTTCCAATATTCATTAATTCCAACACTCAGGGCCTCCAAAGTCTCCAATGTCCAGAATAACGAATGTCCTCAAAATCTAAGGCTTCCAATGTCTCCAACATCCTGTGCTTCCAATGTCTCCAATGTCCAGGGTTTCCAATGGCGCCAGTGTCAAGGTCTTCCAGTGACTCCAGGTCTTCCAGCAACTCCAAGTCTTCCAGCCACTTCCAAGTCTTCCAACAACATCAAGGTCTTCCAGCTAACCCAGTCTTCCAGAAAATCCATGTCTTCCAGACAATCCACGTCTTCCAAACAATACATGTCTTCCAGTAAATCCAGTCTTCCATCAATTATAGGTCTTCCACAAAATCCATCTCTCCCAGGAAAATCCATGTCTTCCAGAAAATCCATGTCTTCCGACAATTTCAAGGTCTTCCAGCCAATCCATGTCTTCCAGAAGAATCTATGTCTTCCACCAAATCTAAGTCTTCCAGCTAATTTATGTCTTCCAAAAAGAAATTCAAGTCTTCCTCTCAGTCCACGTCTTCCAGAAAAATCCACGTCTTCCATCAAATCCAGATCTTCCAGAAAAATCCATGTCTTCCCCCAAATCCAGTCTTCCAGTCAATCCACATCTTCCAGACAAAATCTGTCTTCCACTAAATCCAGGTCTTCCAAAAAAGCCACGTCTTCCAGAAAATTCATGTCTTCCACTAAATTCAAGTCTTCCAGAAAATTTATGTCTTCCAAATAATCCAAGTCTTCTGCACAGTTCGGGTCTTCCTGAAAATCCGCATCTTCCAGAAAATCCATGGCTTCCAGAAAATCCATGTCTTCCATCAAATCCATGGCTTCCAGAAAATCCATGTCTTCCAGGAAATCCATGTCTTCCAGCAAACCCTTGTCTTCCTACAAAACTGTGTCTTCCATCAAATTCATGTCTTCCAGCCTACCCATGTCTTCCAGAAAATCCACGTCTTCCAACAAAGCCACGTCTTCCAGAAAATCCACGTCTTCCAACAAAGGTGCGTCTTCCAGAAAATCCACGTCTTCCAACAAAGGGGCGTCTTCCAGAATATCCACGTCTTCCAACAAAGGGGCGTCTCCCAGAATATCCACGTCTTCCAACAAGGGTGCGTCTTCCAGAAAAACCAACGTCTTCCAACAAAGGGGTGTCTTCCAGAAAATACATGTCTTCCTACACCTCCAGGTCTTCCAGCATCTCCAGGGCTTCCAGCATCTGCTCGTCTTCCAGCATCTCTGTGTCTTCCAGCACCTCCACGTCTTCCAGCATCTCCACGTCTTCCAGCATCTCCACGTCTTCCAGCATCTCCACGTCTTCCAGCACCTCCACATCTTCCAGCATCTCCATGTCTTCCAAACAACTACTCAGTCTTCCAAAAACAGGCTCAATATCCACGTCTTCCAACGTCTCCAGTGTACCGGTCTTCTAATATTCAGGTCTTCCAGTGTCTACGATATCCAGGTATTTTAACATGTTCCATAGTCCACGTCTTCCAACCTTTCCCCAGGTCCAGACTTTTTCAAAATTAGTCTTCCTAAGTCCAAGCCTTTCCATGTTCAGATTTTTCCATAGACAAGTCTTCCAACTCAAATATTTCTGCTTCTAGTAGAATCAGCTTTAAACAATTGAATAGGGCATTCCTTCTTATAGACCAGATCTTATGGATCAACTGTACTTCAACTTAGTGGTGTTTTTTGCTACTAGGAAATGTGTATTCATTCTTTACAACTTTTAAAGATAGTGTTCATAAAACAGCTTCTATAGAATAAACACACAGATGGGGCTGCTGTCATAAATTTTGCTAATTTACTAATTAATGCTCCTACTTTTTATACAATCAACTCTGTTTAGGTACAAGTGAAATTCTTATTTTAATGAGAAAAATTCCTGTTTAGAGACTATTATTTTAGATAAAGCTAACATACAGTGTATTTATCCATTTTTTATAACATCAATTTTTGTTGTTTGGTCTTATGTGACAATAATAATAATAATAATAATAAATAATATTAACATAGCATTTGCTACGTCCAGGCACTGTTACAAGGTCTTTACATGCATCAACTCATTTAATCTTCACAAGAACCCATTGAGGTAGATACTATTGATATCATCCCTGTTTTACAGATCAGGAAACTGGCACACAGAGGTGAAGTAACTTGTCCAAAGGTCACAACTAATAAAGTACAGCACTGGGATTTGAACCCAGCTAGCCTGTTTCCAGAGTCCATGACCTTATCCACTATGCATGATATCTGCTGTTGAAAATCAAGATGAGAATGACAGGATCTGAAGCTTGATTGCTCCCATTTTACGTGTAAACTATTGCATTACTATAGATCTTATATATAAATGGTCTCACTTTATCCTGTCACTTATCAGAACCTATTTGTGTTCACAGATCTCATTCCTCAACCACCTACAATCATTTCCTTGCTCATGTATATGGAATTTTGCACAAACACTTCCTGATATCATTTTCAGTTTGGGCAGAAATAACATAGGGGAGCACTGAATTCAAGTATCCTTTGCTTTAGAATCATATTTGTAGCTCCATGCTTTGAACACTGATGCTTGGAATTTAACTCTCCTATCTACTTTAATCCATTCTCCAGTTTGCACCTTGCTATTTAAACCATTTATCATTAGTTTGTTTCTGACCTCCAGGATCCACCTGCTTCTTCAAATATCACTGACCTCTTGGATTCCTGACCACTGCCTTATGTCCAACTAATGGTAGCTACAAATCCTTAACTCCCAGCATGCTGACCTAGAGAACTAACTACTTGGTTCTCCAAGTCTCAGCTCCTACCAGATGCTTCTAGCAATGTTGCTACCTGTGCCTCTGGCTGGCATGGCAAGCACTAACCCTACATAATGAAATTATGGTTAGGCAAGGGATCTCTAAAGGTCTAGAATCATCTATATTATAATACAAATGAATAATAATAATTGAAATACCTTCCAAATAAATGTCTAATGATTTAGGTTACAAGGTGCTGTCACTTCATCCATCCATCCATTCATTCATTCTTTCATTCAGCAAATATTTATTGAGCATCGAGTGTGTGTCAGGCATATATTAATGGAGCTTAGAATCATGTGGGGGAAACAGATAATGTACAAATAATTGAACAATTATTTATCATTTGTTGTAAGGCCACAAAGGAAAATTAAATATAGGATGCTGTAAGAGTCCAGAAAGTTAAGGAAAGCATTCCTGAGGAAGTAACATTTATGGTTGCTGAAGGATCTATTTTCTCATTTGATTATCAAAATAACCTGTGACTAAGCTAAGGCAGATGTTTTTATGTCAGTTTTACCTAATTAGAGGTTAACCAGCAAGTACTAAAGATGGGCATGGGATCCACATATTTTGACCTTTTCCCCCTACTTCTCCATGCTGCCTTAAAATATATAGTAAGTACAGTTTTGGCATTATATATCAAGGGATATGAAAATGTTGGTACTCTTTGACTTAGTATTTTCACGTCAATGAATCTACTCAAGGAAATTATCTAAAATATGGATAATTCACGCACAAAGATATTCCTCGCTAGTTATTTGGTATAGTGAAAAATAGAAAAATCTAATGGTCTAACTTTAAGGGCATGATTAAGTAAATATGCTATTTCCATGTGATAGAATATTCTTCCATTAAAATATTTATGGTATGTTCATAATATATAATGTTAAGTGAGAAATCAGCATATAAGATTATATGAAGTATGGTTGCAATTATTTTACATGTATATAATCAGAGAAAAATTACTAGAAATGAACACATTGGAGACTGTGAACTAACTATCTCTAGGTGGGTAGGATTATGTGTGATTTTTGTTTACTTCTTTCTGTTCTTATATTCTGCCAAAGTTCTTAGAGTGTGAAAGTATTTTATATTCAGGAAAAATATTTAAATGATTGTGCATAAAATTCATTATTTATTCATCTTTTTATTATACATGTAATCAAGTTTTACTGTTGAAAACACTTCAAAATATAAGTAAGCAGAGTGGAAAAATTAAAAAAATAAACTGAATATTCAGGTAAACACTGTGAAGTTTTTGGTGTATGCTCTTCCATACTCTGTGTATGTTTATTTTCTTTTACAAAATGGAATCATACTGCCTTTTATCCTATTTTTTTTCCATTTAATATGTTGTAAATATCTCTTCATGTCAGTAACCATGCATCTATAATTTTAATACATAACTTATTTACTTCATCTCCTATTGGTGGGCATTAAATTCTTTCTAATTTGTTCTGTATTCTAAAAACTGTGATGAGCACATACGTTGTGCAGAACACAAACTGTGTTGTCCCGTGTGGTAGTCCTGTACATGATTGTGTGAAAATATGTTCAGATGTTACTTAGGATAAATTCTGAAAGAGAGACTTGCTGAGCCAAAGGGTATATGCATCCATTTGCTTATCATGGCAAAAAAATTAAAAGCAATCCAGATGTCCAACAATTGGGGGTGGTTAACTAAAATTATATTGCAACAATATGATGACATTATGCAGCCATTTAAGTTTGTACCACAAAAGAATATTTACTGAAATGGGAATATGTTCACAAGATCTCAGTAATGAGAGAAATAGGTAACGTAAATGTATAATATTGCAATTTTGTAGAAAGAAAACTATATAAATATCTTCAGGAAAATGACCAGTAGAATATACACTAAAGTATTAATAGTGAAAGTCCCCAAAGGAAAGTGAATAGATTGTGGTATATTTACACAATGGCATATTATACAACAGAGAAATGAATGCACTACAGCTAAACATAATAATATGGGTAGATTTTACTTCTATCATGTTAAATTAAGGCATCAAGTCTCAGAAGACTAGATATAATAAGGTATTCTTTTTATATTATTCAAAAACTAGTAAAACTGAAGGCTATATTATTTAGGTGTACGTATATATTTGTGATTAAAAATATTTTATTAGAAAGCAAAGGAATAGCAATAAAAAAATTCAGGATAATGGCCACTGGGGCTGAAGAAAAGGGGTTGGAATAGGAGGGGATCATAGAAGTAGATGGTTTGGTGGGTGGGTGCGTGGGTATTTATTCTATAGTTAAAAACATCATTGACTATTTAATGATTGTATGATTATTATGAAAATTAAATAAAAGAACAGGTTCCTGGATAAAAATAAAGAGGGCATGGATCAGCGAAACAGTGTGCATATTCTATGACAGTGTGGATGGATGACTCATAATCCAGTTCTATGCACTTGAATTTCACCATATTTTCTTAAGCAATTATCTCTGGGTGGTGGGAATACATGTGCTTTTTATTCTCCTGTGCCTCTTTATTCTCTGAATTTTCTATGGGGAAAATACAATATTATCTTAATTGAAAGACAAGCGCAAAATTACGTAGAGTAAGATCTCAAATATGTTAAAAATATGCAACAGGGAATGAAAAGAAAAGTGACAGTTTAATGCCTCTGCGTGGTGAGAATTCATAGCGCTTTTTTTTCTGTTTCCTTGTAGTTTTTTAAAAATCCAAATGTTATAGAGTGAGCTTATGCTATTTTTTTCTGTTACAAAAGTAATACATGCTTATTATAATAGTAAAAAGTACAGTGGTATATAAAGTAACAAGTGAAAATGTCCCTCTCCTAGTCCCACAGCCCAGAGACAGCCATGATTATTTGTTTGCTTTGTATCTTCCAAGTACTTTTTCTGTTTATGTGTTCTGTGTCTTATAAAATGAAATTATCCTAGGCATGCTATTCTACAACTTGATCAACCCGTACCTCCCATACCCAGATCAATAGAACGTCATTGTGACAGCTGGTAGTATTCTATAGCAGGCTATACTATATAATTTATTCGACTCTTTCCACATGATAGATCTTTAGGTTGTTAACAGTTTTTTTTTTTTTACCATCACAGATAATGCTATAAAAAACAGTCTTTTAAATCTATCTTTTGCACATTTAGAAGTATTTTCATAGGATAGTACCTTAGAATTATAACTGCTAGATCAAAGGGTTTGAGCTAAATTGCCCTCCCCACATCTGGACACTATTCTTTTTTTTTGGCACTATTATTATTTTTAATTTTTGTCAGCTCTTTGGATGAAAAATCAAATCTCATTCCATTATTTTTTCCCTAATTGCCAGTGAAGTTAAGCACCTTTTAATACATTTGTTAGCTATTTGTTAGCTATTTCTTTTGGAGACTTGCTTGTTCTTATCCTTTGCCTATTTTTCTGTTGAGTCTTTTGTCTTTTTTTCCTTCTTGATTTGTAGGAGGTCACTGGATATTAGAGCTGGTTCCCTTTTGTCTGCTATATATTGCCAATGTCTGTCATTTGTCTTTTTAAAAGTTTATTTATGATGGTATTTGACATAAATTTTAACTTATTTGTTGTATTGAATTATATCTGCACTGATTTGGAATTCTCTCTATGGGAATGCTGCTTATGTTTCTTTTCTGGTCAATTGTTGTCTATTACTGAGCTAGTACCTCACTGCTTTAATTATTATAGCATTATAATATGTTTTGAAATATGCTACCCCTTCCTTATTCTTTCTTTTTTTCAGAATTTACATGCTATTTTTGTAAGTTTTCTTTTTCCAGATGAATTTTAGAATCAACTTGTCAACTTCTGTAAAACAAAAATATCCCTGGAAGTGCCTCAGGCCTTTTGAGTAACGTGTCAAGAATTGACATCTTTACAATATAGAGTTTTGTGTTTATCTTGTATCCAGGCATCATATTAAACTCTGTTCTTAGTTCTGTGATTTTTTTTCCAGTTAGCTATCTTTAATTCCTAGGTACACAATCATGTCAGCTGTAAATAATGAAACATTTGTTTTTTTCTTGCTAATGTTTACATGTAATTTATTTCCTTTTTAGACTCTTTATTTCCTCTTATGACTTCCAGGACAATGCAGATTTATATGGCTTAATAAAGAGTAGCCATTCTTCTCTTATTTTTGACCTTGATAGTAATAACTCATTGTTTCACTCTAATATATGATGATTGCCATTATTTCTGATGATACCCTTTTTCAGGTTATGGAAATGCCCTTCGGTTCCTTATTCCTGATTGACATAGTTTTATCAGGAAAGGATATAGAATGTTATCAAAGGCCTTTTCTGATATCTGCCAAGGTGATAATATGGTTATTTTCTTTAATCTATTAATATATTAATTACATGAATAGATTTCCTAATGTTGACCTATTCTTACATTCTTGGAATAAAAATGACTTGGTAGTGTGTTAAATTTCATGATTTTCTTACTGTACTCTGTTAATTTGTCTGGTGTATCTTTTCAAAACAGCATGTGATGCGATTTTTTTAAACTTCATCTGTGAATGTCTACCTCTTAATTCATAATTAAACTCTTCACATAGACTATACTTGTAAAATATTTATTAATAATTCTGTCAGTTAAAAAGTTTTGTTTTTTTCCTTCTTCCTGGATTTGTCAAAGTGTTTTTCTTTCTTTTTCCTATATAGTGGTTTAGGAGTTTGAAATATAACTTCCAAGAGTGGTTGCATTGATATATATGTATTGTTAAAAATTGTGTTTAAAGTGAGCATATAATACTTTTGTAATAAAAAAATCTGCTTTTAAATGTGCCCAGTATTTGTTCATTCTTTACCAGTCTCATTC
Organism: Hippopotamus amphibius kiboko; assembly: GCF_030028045.1. Classification (NCBI taxonomy): domain Eukaryota; kingdom Metazoa; phylum Chordata; class Mammalia; order Artiodactyla; family Hippopotamidae; genus Hippopotamus; species Hippopotamus amphibius. The sequence goes on along the minus strand of NC_080203.1, from coordinate 13,519,334 downwards.
TCCTTGCTCAAGCTCTCATCATCTAGATTTTATATCCTTCCACAAACCTCTCACTATACCTGTCCATCTTTTTTTTTAAATTTATTTAATTTATTTTATTGGCTGTGTTGGGTCTTTTTTGCTGTGCACGGGCTTTCTTTTAGTTGCGGTGAGTGGGGGCTACTCTCCGTTGTGGTGCGTGGGCTCCTCATTGCCGTGGCTTCTCTTGTTGTGGAGCACGGGCTCTAGGCGCATGGGCTTCAGTAGTTGCAGCACATGGGCTCTGAAGTGCAGGCTCAATAGTTGTGGCGCACGGGCTTAGTTGCTCCGCGGCATGTGGGATCTTCCTGGAGCAGGGCTCGAACCCATGTCCCCTGCATTGGCAGGCGGATTCTTAACCACTGCGCCACCTAGGAAGCCCTACACCTGTCCATCTTGTTTACTGCTACCAGATTATCTCCTTGAAATATCGTTTTCTCCATATAACTCAAATCCTAATTAAATCTAAGCTTCTACACCTGACATCCAAGTCCTCCATGACCTTCCCCCTATAAACATTTCTGTTCTCTACTTGACTATGGACCATCTAATCCAGGCAGGCTGGTTTCCTCACTCCCTTATAAATCTTTTTTTTGTTCCTTGCTTTATTTTATTTATTTTGTTCTCTATTTTCCCCCTATGTTTTCTTGGAGTCCTACTCAACCACAAAGACTGTAGATACCTGTCTTAGAAGGTAAGTTATTCTGTTGTGATAGTTTTCCATTAGGGAAGACCTATATTTTCAGGAATTCAACATTCTGGTCACAAAAATATGGGAACAGACTTCATTTTGACCAGGAAACCTTAAAGCGTTTGATGTCTATTGAAGAGGGACATTTTGACTGTGTCCTAAAGTGCTTTAACATTGAGATTGATATTAACCTGTTACCCCAAACCAAGGGTTTCTCTACAATTCTTCCTTAATAACAGTGCTGGTCAACATCACCTCAATTATTTCCCCAGGCTCTGTAGTTTCTGAATTCTCTCTAGCAGAGGATAGTCAATCTCTGATTTCCTTGAGAGTTTTGGGGGGCATATCAGCATTTAGTCCATGACTTTGAGAGCTCCTCTGAAAGTTTCTATCAGCTGCTCCAGGCCTGATGCCTCAATAGAGCCTTTGCTTCCATTTCAGTCAGTGTGACCCTTCCTACCCTAGAATGGAGCTGGGACTAGGCACTAAGGAAACATTTTCTTATCAATACCAAGAAATAATCAGTTATCAGTTCTCCCACTCCCCAAAGACAAGGTTTTTAGCGTACTTTGTACTTTTATTTCCCTTACCATCTCCAGATCACTCTGCCACCAAAGTTCCTAGAGGGAGTACAGTCCTCATGATGTGGCATTCTCTGAATCAACAAAGCTGAATTCTTGATGAACCACTGCCCCTTTTCTAGACTTCAAAATATTTTTGGTTGTTTACACTATGCTGTTTCTACTTTATGACTTTAACTTAATAATTGACAATTTCATAACCACATTACCAGGAATTATTGAAACAGTATGATTTCCTGGTTACCGTTGTTAGCACCAAGTCGTCTCCCTTCTTGCATGCATTTCTCACTTTTAGTGAATAAAACACATTTTCCCTCCCTGTAGTGTGGTATAAAGTCAGCTTTTTCATATTGTAATCAAGCTTCTCTTGGGTACCTAGAATCCCTGGGAACATAGAGGTGCAAAAATCCACACAGGCCTTGCCGTGTCTAACCTCACCACAGCAATCACCTTTTTATATGTGGGTCTTATGTCATTCCTGAAGAACACATCAAAAGTGGTGCCTCCATTGTGAGCCAAGCTCAGCATCAAAAAGGTTTCGTCCTCACCAGCAATGTGAAAAATGAGGACCCGCTCAGGTGTTCATGCAGTATCTGACCCCAAGTCCCCAGCAGGTGAGAAAGCCCACAGATTCAATTTAATATCCAGACTCCGATGGTACTAATACAGAGGTTGTCCGAGGGTTGCAATCATATATGTATTTTATACAGCTTGTTTCTTGAGCATCCACTAGTTCCAGGAGACCAAAATCACTTTTTTAACATTCAAATTTTCATAGACCAGTGGTGGTGATTTTACAGTGACTTCTATTCCATAACTCAGACACCTTTGAAAGTGTCCCTGCTGCCTCCAAGAACAGGATGTTCCATGCTGATCTTAAAGTATGCTACTATCTAAGGATCCCAGTTTCTTTTTATGAAGAATTGAAAAACTGAGAGACCAAACTCAGGATGCTAGGAGTGGAAATAATTTCACATGATTGCTTGAGGTAGAACAGGGTAACATGGTGGCTACTATCCAATTTCATGATGAACCAAAAGGGTTACTTTTTTCCAAATACATCCAAGTTCATGTTATTGCTTTGAAGTCACTGTTTCTTTTTATCTGGTTTAATGAAGGCTTATTAATCTAATTTTTCACTGGCAGCCTCACTCCCAATTTACCAGCATCCATTGTTCTCTATTAGCTTATATTTCCTTAAAATGGCCACAAATTCTGTCACTCCAGACAACCTCCATCAATATTCTTCAAACCCCAGTGATCTGCAAGGAAAAATCTCCACGCCCTCCAAAGCAATTCAAAAGTATGGGACATGAGTAGCTCAAATAGATCATCAAGCAGTTGTCTAAAAGTTATCATTAATGCTTTACTTTTATGGGAACTAGTGTTTTTCTGCTGTTGCAGGCAGCTTTAATGTTGAACTCCAGTTTCTTAAAGGCTTTTAGATAAATACAGATATTTATTATCTTGGGACTGTACCAATGCATCTTTCCAAATAGCAATAAAGAATATCAGAAAATATAGCCAATATAAAAAATCATCAGACTTAAAACTTTATCCAGAAAGTTCAGGTGGGCTTATTTCTGTACACATGTATAATTCACAATTCTGTTTGTTTACCATAAGCACCAAAACATAAAATGCCAGAAAATTAAGATAGCAAACTTCAATTGCATTTTATGTCCAAGCCACATTTACTTACCCTCCTTTTTCTCATCCTTCCGCCATTCCCACTAATCCAAGTAGTGACACTCTTTACATAGTTTCTTATTAAAACAAGGACAAAATAGCTATTTAAAGTTTTAATGCAAAGATCAACATGGATTAAGATGTCTCCTTTCAGTGAGCCTAATTTTGAGTTCAGTGGTAACTTGATCACCACAGAAAAGTTATACAAAGTCACTCTCTTCCAGGGTACTTTGTTGATAGGACCTGTATTGCTTACTTATTGTGGTATAACAAACCACTACAAAATAGAGTGGCTTAAGTTGATAATCTTTTATTATCAGGAGCCTAAGAGTTAGCTGGGCGTGTCTTCTCATCTTTGCTAGACTTACTTATGTGTCTGCAGTCAGCTATGCATAAGTTAGGAAGCAGCTCTTGGCTGGGTTCTCTCACATATTTGGAAGTTTGTTAGAATAATCAAGTTTCCCATTTACATGGTTTTTCCTTCTCTTTAAGACTAGCCCAAGTATGTTTTCATAGCATGGCAGACTTTCAAGAGGGAGAATAGAAGTGTGCAAGTCCTCTTGAGGCCTGTAGATGGAACTGGCACACTATGACTTCTGCCACATTCAATTGGCCAAAGTAAGTAGCAATGGATCCCAGATTCAAGGTGTGGGGAAATAAACTCTACCTTTTAATGGGAAGAACTGCAAAGTCACATTGCAGCAGGTATGGATATAGGGAGTCTATTAATGGTGGCCATCAGCTATGGATCAGGTACATAGCTATGCTGCACTTGACTGTGCTCTCACCTATTTGGGGGTCACTAGCCTTATGTTGCTGTAGGAGGACATCAGCTGGGACAACTGGAGCTTGTTCCACATTTTCTCATTCTTTAGCAGTCTTGTTCTCAAGATGTGGCAGGGATCCAAGAGAGGATTTAGAATGACCAAGCCTTTTGATGCCTAGAGATGGAACTGGCACATCATACCTTCTGCCACATTCTATTGGCCAAAGCAAGTTACAGGGTGCTATAGACTGAATGTGTGCCCCCAAAACTCATACTTTGAATACTAATCCCCAAGGTAAGGGTGTTTGGAGGTGAGGCCTTTGGGAAGTGATTAAGTTATAAGGGTAAAGCCCTCATGAATGGATGTTTGCATTTCAGAGAATATATTCAATAGAATTCCTGAGTTATTGAAAATTGTCTCTACCCTGATGTCAGCAAGATGGCAAACTAGGAGGTCCCAACACTCGTTCCTCCCACAAAAACAACAAAAACACTGAACTACATGCCAATGAGACTACCTCCAGGAGAGCTCCAGAGTACAAAACAGAAGTACAATAAAGAAGCTGAAAGAGAGGAACAAAACAACTGCAAGACAAACAGAAAACAACATAATGGCAACAGTAAGTTCTCACTTATCAGTAATTACCTTAAATATAAACAGATTAAACTTACTAAATAAAAGGATGAATGGATAAATAAACAAGATCTAGTCATGCTACCTACAAGAGATGCACTTTAGAATTAAATACATACATAGGCTGAGAGTGAAGGGATGGAAAAATATATTTCATGCAAATGGTAACCGTAAGAAAGCAGAGGTGGCTAAATTTACATCATACAAAATAGACTTTAAGTCTAAAACTATCTCTAGAGACAGAGAAAGTCATTAATGATAAAAAGGGGGTTCAACAGGAAGATATAACAATTTAAAATGTATATGCACCCAACATCAGAGCACCTAAATACATAAAGCAAATGTTGACAGATTTGAAGGCAGAAATTGAGAGCAATAAATAACAGCAAAGGACTTCAATACTCCCATTTACAATAATGGTTAGAAAATCCAGACAGGAAATCAATAAAGAAACATCTGACTTGAACTCTAAACCAAATGAACCTGACATATATAGAACTTTCCATTTAGAGCAGAAGAATACATATTCATGTCTCACATTGTATACAAAAATAAGTTCTAAATGGTTTAAAGGTTTAAATGGAAGGCCTGAAACCATAAAACTCCTAGAGGAAATCTTAGGGTAAAAATCTCCTTGACATTGGTCTGGGCAATGATATTTTGTGTGTGACAGAAAAAGCACTGACAACAAAAGCAAAAATAGATGAATGGGATTGTATTAAACTAAAAAGCTTCTGCACAGCAAACAAAGCAATTAATGGAGTGCAAAGGCAACCTATGGGATGGCAGAAAATATTTGCAAATCATGTATCTGATGAGGGGTTAATACCTAAAATGTATAAGAAACACATACAACTCAACAGCAAAAACAAAACAAGACAGAGAATTCCCTGGTGCTCCAGCAGTTAGGACTCTGTGCAGGGATTTGATCCCTGGTTGGAGAACTAAGATTCTGCAAGCTGCAAGCTGTGCAGTGCCACGGGGGGAAAAAAGACAAAAATAACTCAATGAAAAAATGAGCAAAGGCATGAATAGACATTTCTCAAAACAAGGCATACAAATTGTCCACAAATACATGAAAATTTCTCAGCACCACTAGTCATCAGAGAAATCAAAACCATAATGGAATATCACCTCACAATTGTTAGAGTGGTTATTATCTGAGAGACAAAAGACAACAAGTGTTGGTGAATATATGGAGAAAATGTAACCCTTGTACACGTTGGTGGGATTGCAAAATGATGCAGCAATTACAGTATGGAGTTTTCTCAAAAAATTAAGCATAGAACTACCATATGATCCAGTAATCCCACTTCTGGGTATATATCCAAAGGAAATGGAATCAGGATCTCAAAAGGATATCTACACTCTCACATTCATTTTGGCATCATTCACAATAACCAAGATGTGGAAACAACCTAAGTGTCCATTGATGAACAAAAGGATAAAGAAAATGTAGTGTGTGTGTGTGAGTGTGTAGTAATGGGTAGACCTCGTTTTATTCTGCTTCACTTTATTGTGCTTCACAGATGTGTTTTTTTTAACAAATTGAAAGTTTGTGACAACCCTCCATTGAGCAAATCTATCAGTGCCATTTTTTTAACAGCATTTACTCATTTCGTGTCTCTGCATCACATTTTTGTAACTCTTGCAGTATTTCAAACTTTTGCACTATTATTATATTTGTTATGATGATTTTGGATCAGTGTTTTTTGATGTTACTATTGTCATTGTTTTGGGGTGCCATGAACTGTGCCCAAATAAGATAGTGAATTTAATCAATAAATATTGTGTGTGTTCTGACTGCTCCACTGAGCAGCTGTTTCCCTATCTCTCTCCCTCCTCTCAGGCCTCCCTATTCCCTGAGACACAACAATATTAAAAATATGCTAATTAGCAACCCTACAATGGCCTCTAAGTAGTCAAGTGAAAGGAAGGAGTTTCAAGTTTCTCACTTTACATCAAAAGCTAGAAATAATTAAGCTTAGTGAGGAAGGCACGTTGAAAGCTGAGATGGGCCAAAAGCTAGGCTTTTTGCACCAAACAAGTGAATTGTGAATGTAAATTGTGAATGCAAATTCAGCCAAGTTGTGAATGCAAAAGAAAAGTTCTTGATGGAAATTAAAAGTGCTGCTTCAGTGAACACATGAAGGATAAGAAAGCAAAACTGCCCTATTGCTGATATGGAGAAAGTTTTAGGGATCTGGATAGAAGGTCAAACCAACCACAACCTCAACTTAAACCAGAACCTAATCCAGAACAAGGCCCTAACTCACTTCAATTCTATGGAGGCTGAAAGAGGTGAGGAAGCTGAAGAGGAAAAATTTGAAGCCAGCAGAGGTTAGTTCATGAGATTTAAGGAACGAGGCTATCTCCATAACATAAAAGTACAAGGTGAAGCAGCAAGTGCTGATATAGGAGCTGCAGCAAGTTATCCAGGAAATCTAGCTAATTCATGAAGGTGACTACACTAAACAACAGATTTTCGATATAGATGAAACAGCTTTCTATTGGAAGAAGATGCCATCTAGAACTTTCATAGCTAGAGAGGAGAAGTCAATGTCTGGTTTCAAAGTTTCAAAGGCAGGCTGACTCTCTTGTTTGGGGCTAATGCAGCTGGTGACTCTCAGTTGAAGCCAATGCTCAATTATCATTCTGAAAATCCTAGGGCCCTTAAGAATTATGCTAAATCTACTCTGCTTATACTCTATAAATTGAACAACAAAGCCTGGATGACAGCACATCTGTTTATAACATGATTTACTGAATATTTTAAGCTCACTGTTGAAACATCGCTCAGAATGAAATATTCCTTTCAAAATATTACTGCTCACTGACAAAGCACCTGGTTACCCAAGAGCTCTAATGGAGATGTACAATGAGATTCATATTGTTTTCATGCCTCTAACACAGCATCCATTCTGCAGCCTATGGATCAAGGAGTACTTTTGACCTTCAAGTCTTAGGATTTAAGACATACATTTTGTAAGGCTATAACTGCCCATACATAGTGATTCCTCTGATGGATATGGGTAAAATAAATAGAAAACCTTCTGGAGAGGATTTACCATTCTTGATGCCATTGAGAACATTTGTGATTCATGGGAAAAGGTCAAAATATCAATATTCACAGGAGTTTGGAAGAAGCTGATTCCATTCCTCATGGATGACTTTGGGGTGTTCAAGACCTCAGTGGAGGAAGTAACTGCAGATGTGATGGAAACAGCAAGAGAACTAGAATCAGAAGTGGAGCCTGAAGATGTGACTGGATTGCCTCAATCTCATGATAAAACTTTAATGGGTAAGGAGTTGCTTCTTATGGGTGAGCAAAGAAAGTGGTTTCCTGAGATGGAAGAAATGCTGGTGAAAATGCTGTGAAGGTCATTGAAATGGCAATAAAGGATTTAGAATATTACATCAATTTAGTTGATAAAGCAGAGGCAGGATTTAAGAGGATTCACTCCAATTTTGAAAGAAATTCTACTGTGGGTAAAATGCTATCAAATAGCATTGCATACTACAGAGAAATTGTGAGAGGAAGTCAGTCGATACAGCAAACTTCATTGTTGTCTTATTTTAAAAAATTGCTGCAGCCACCCCAACCTTCAGCAACCACCACCCCAATCAGTCAGTAGCCATCAGCATTGAGGCAAGAGCCTCCACCAGCAAAAAGATAATGACTTGTTGAAGGCTCAAGATGATGGTTAGCATTTTCTAGCAATAAAGTATTTTTAAATTAAAGTATGTACATTGTTTTTTAAGACATAATGCTATTGCACATTTAATAGTTTATAGTGTCAACATAACTTTTATATGCATTGGGAAACTAAAAATTTCAGGTGACTCACTTTATTGCAATATTCGCTTTATTGTGTTGGGCTGGAACCAAACTCGGAATATCTTCGAAGTATGCCTGTAGACAGACAGTGGAATATTATTCATACTTTAAAGAGAAGGAAATCCTACTATTTGCAACAACTTGGATGAACATGGAAGACATTATGCTAAGTGAAATAAGCCAGATAAAGACAAATACTCACTTATATGTGAAATCTAAAATAGTTGAACTCATAGAAGCAGAGACTAGAATGGTGGTTACCAAGGGCTGTAGGAGAGAGAAATGGAGAAACTTTGGTCAAGGGCTCCAAAGTTTCAATTATGCAAGATGAATAAATCCTGAGGGTAATGTACAACACCGTGACTATGATAAACAATACTTTATTTTATACTTGGACTTTTCTAAGAAGGTAAATCTTAAGTGTTCTCTCTTTCACACATACACACACAAATGAAAGAAAAAAAGTGGTAACTATCTGAAGTGATAGAAATGTTAATTAGCTTTATTATAGTGATTACTTCACAAAGTATATGTATATCAAATATTCAAGTTGTACGCCTTAAATGTAGACGATTTGTAATTGTAGAACATACCTCAATAAGAAAAAAAGGAAACCGTCTCTGCTGCTGGGTGATAGCTCTCTGGTATCCCCAAAGCCTATTTCTTTGCAATAGTATTTTAGGTTCAACATCCTTTCCCTTCAGAATTCTATGAACATTATCATAATGTCTAATAACATTCCATATTGTGGATAAAGAATTCAATGCCAGCTAATTCAGCTAAACTTTTATTCCCCCTCTCTGAAATCTTCCATGATTTTCACTTTATTCTCATAATTTAAAGCATGTGCATCAATTAACTTTTATTGTATAACAAAACACTTCAACATTTTGTGGCTTAGATTATTTATTGAGCTCACAGTTCTTAGGTTTGACAATTTGGACTGGGCTTAGCTGGACAGCTTTTCTGATCTTGGCTGGAATCACTCATGCATCTGCAGATGTAGTGAATGGCCTCACATGTCCGGGGGCTGGCTAGGTGTTATCTCAGATGACAAGAGTGACTGATAATTCCACATACTCCAGTGGATTAGCCTGGATTTTCTTACATGGCAGTCAGGAGTTTCAGGAACAGCAAGAGAGCAAGCCTTGATATGCAAGTGCTTTTCAAGCCTCTGTTGTATTATATTTGCTAATATCCCATTGGCCAAAGCAAGCCATGTGGCCAACCCAGGTACAAACAGTGGAGATACAGAGTCCACTTCTTGAGGGAATGATCTGTGATATCACATTGCATGGGCTCCTTTTACAACTTACCACACTCCTCCTCTCATTTCATTTTCTACCCCTCTCTCCATTACTTACTCCATTCCAGTCACATGGACCTCTTTGCTTTTCCTCAGAAATGGCACTCATGCCCTCACCCCAGGGCCTTTGCACATACTGATCCCTTGGCCTAAAATACTCTGCCACCAGATATCTGCGTAGCTACTTCCCTTGGCTCTTTCAAGTCTGTGGGTTGGCAATTTGTCCTGAGCTCGGCTGGGCAGTTCTTCTGGTCTTAGCTGGGATCACTCATGTGTCTATGATAATCTGGTAGGTCAGCTGGGTGCTAGGAAGGCTTCAGCTATAAGGCTTATGTCTGCTCCACATCACTTCTTAACGGCCAGCAGACTAGCCTGGGCTTGTTTGCAAAGTAATCAGAGGGTTGGTGCCAAGCAAGCGTAGAAGCACACAAGGCCTCTTGAGATACAGCTTGGAACTAACACAATGTTACTTCCACCACATCCTATTGGTGGAATGTGGGATATCTTTGGCAAGCCACAAGGCCGAGTCAGATTGAACAGGCTTCTCGATAGTAGGAGCTTCAAAGTCACATTGCAGAGGGGCATGGATACAGGCAGCAGAAAAATTGTGGTTCTTTTTGCAAGCAACATACCATAGTGTACCGTTTTTCAGTATTATGCTTCAAAATGATAGTCTTCAGCTCAGGGAAGAGTGTCTTCTGTTACTCCTTAAATTATGTTTTCACATCTCTCTCTTCTTTACCATTTGGGACTTCTATTAGACAGATCTTTACTCACCTGTATCTGTTCTCCATACCTCACAACTTTTCTTTTTTAGCTTTCCTCTCTCTTCCTCCACTCCTCCCCAAATATTCTAAAAGAATATTTTAATGGGATCTTCCAGACATCTAATTTGATTTCCTGCTATGTCCCTTCTGCTATTAGGCCTTATTATGAAGCAGTATTTGCTTTTTTAATCTGGCAATTATATTTATAATATTCATTAACTGTTTGCATTACAATTATACCCTTTAATCACAGTAGCTTGTTCTACTCTTTTATGAATACAAAATCTTCTTGAATATCTCTGAGGATTTTTTTTATCTAAAGTTTTCTTCTGTTTCCTGCATTAATCCTTTGGAGTTAGCTCCTCTATTCAGCTTTGCATCCCTTTTTCATGCTGTTCATTATCTTCAGGCAATGGGCAATTATTTTTCGGTTGGCCTCTTCTGAGATGCTGAAGTTAATTATCAATGATCATAACATGAATACTATCCCTGTTGTTACTCTGGATCACAGAACATTGAGTTATCTATTTGAGAAACAATTCAATAGAAAATCAGTGCTTGTAATTTGGAGTATCTCTCTTTGTGACTTTCAAAAAGGAGCTTCTGTTTAAGCACTGTTTGATTTTTGGCTCCTTGGCATCTTAATGCACATGGCAGTGCTTTCCTGATTAGCAGTCATAGAGGCCCCTGGCATAGCTGCTTTGAAGCATGTTTTTGTGAAGTGAAATTTCACAAAAATTGAAGCTCCTGTGTTTCAAATAGCCTATATTTTGAGTAAGACTATTCTAAACATATCCTGCAAACAGTGAAAATTCATCCAGCCATCTTTATGTGATGTGTTGTTATAAAAATATTCAGCACAACATTATTTATAATTTCAAATAATCGAAAACCTATTTGAAGGTCTTTCGGCATATTTTATAACATATATAGCATATATATTGATATATGTGCAGTGGAAGGATGCACCATTATACTGTTTGAATTTTCTAATCATGTGTGTAACTTTTTAAAAAATGTCATCTGGTGTTAACTGGTAGTACAGTTATGTGGAATTTTTGTTTCCTGTCTTATATATTTTAAACTAAGAGGAAAAGAGTTATTTAAAAAGCAAATTATGCAATATTAGATCAACAGTGTAAAAAAGCATAGAAAAAAATGGGAGAAAAGATCCACAAATGTTAATGGTAGTTATCTCAGAGTTATAGACCTTTTTAAAATGGTTTTGTATTTTAAAAATTTCTTTAATGAGTATATAGTATTTCCTAAGCAGAAAATAATAAACAGTTGAACAAAAAGAAATTTCACATGATAAAAACATAGGCCTTATGTTTTGTCCTTATACTGTGTCAGTTATGAATTTATCGTTATAATGTTGGTGCCTAAAATCATTTAACTAAGGAATGGTTGAGGCATTTCTGGAATAGTGAGGAAAGACAACTATGGCTTTGCTAAAACATATTGGGGATTAAATGGAGAAGATATCTAGATTGTATCCATACTCTGGCCCCAGGTCAAAGTGGTCTGTCTCCCCTCTGAACTGTTTGAGGGTTTATTTTGCATATTACTCATTACGCATGTCATTTACTCCAGGATTCCCAACTAAGTGGTTTCATGGGGACAGATTCCATGTCTTAAAAGTTGCATTTTCTGTAATGTCTAGTGCATAGTCATTCAATGAATATGTGATGGTTGATGAAAAAAGTGGCACAGCTCATTTTATGACACTGAATGGTCTTTGACACAGCAAACTTGCTCTTTTACTGTCATGGAGACGTAGATAATACATGACATGAAGAAATCACGGCACAGAAAGTTTATGCACCTTGCCCAAGATCACACAGCTCATAAGTGAGAGGGTTGGGATTTATACTCAGGTTGTCTTGCTCTGCAGCTTGAGGTGTTTACCGATACACACTATGTCAGACACCAGGACAGATTCTGCTGGGAAGAAAACCAATTAGCCCCAATAGATTCAGACAATGTATTATGTAGTCAACAAAAGCAAGATCACTATAGCATCAGCTCCCTGTATCCTTTGTGCCATGGGGGACACTGAAACAAGGGGACAGGTGACAGGCAATGTAAGTAGTGGAGTACATTGTTGCTGAGGGGCTAATTCCACACCACAGCTGAGAAATTTTATAGCCTGCAGCTCTCCCTTAAGGGGGTTGGCTTGGAGCTCTCCTCTAAACTCTACTATCTAGATACAATCTGGTAAGTGGGCAAATAAGTCAGCTCATTTGAGTTAGTGGGAGATGTAAGCAAAGAAGCAGCAACAAGCTGCACGTTTAGTTGATAAGGCTAAGAGGCAAAATACCCTGGTGATGTGAGTGAGGAGCATGGTCTTCGTTTACTGAGCATCATGTAAAGTTTTAAAGGAAGGATTATATAAGGCTGAGGTGTCTTTAAAGGAAAGCATTGTGTCAGACTAGCTGTTGAACCCAAATCAGAGAAAAAGTTTAAATGGTTATTATATGATTATATTATCTGCTCTTGAGAGTTTAGAAGGATATATTGTGGTAATGTGCTTCTATGAAATCACCAAAAAGACCCATGCCCTTGTCATTGCTGTGCAACTCCATATTCAAGATGATTTTTCTGTTTACCTAGTTTCTTAGTTTACCTAAAATAAATTAACTGGTACAATTGTTTTTAGAAGACCACAGGAATGATTCTATAGCTAATTTCTTAGTATGCAACATTTTAATATAAATCTAAGAAGCCACATGTGAAAAATTATGTTTATAAATAATGGAAAATGCTTGTAATGTGGAAGTTCTCCCAGATAATCTTTCTTTTCCTTCCAAATATGTGTGTCATGGCTGAAGAACTAACATAAGTTAATATCCATAAGTGTAAATATTCATAAATGAGAACTTACTGCTATGAACCTTGGTTGCATTATGATTTGCTCTAGAGAAAAATCTTGGAATTACCCAAATTGATATGAACCTCAAACAGGGAATATATTTACTGAAATGCATGTACATACACACACACAAATAAACACAAAAATTCCAAACTTGGAAGTATACTGGATAGGGAACCAGAAGACTACTGACTCCAAGACTAACTCACTGATCTGAAGCAACATTTCCTTGCCTTTATGGGGGTTTAAGTGCACAATCTCTAAGAGATTTTCCAGTTCTGACATACTGAATCTAAGATTTTCATAATGTACCATGGTTCGTTAACCTGTTTTTTTCCAGTAATTCTTTGGAATAGTAACATATTTATTACATAGTGCCTTATTGTTATCTCATTGTTGAATTGTAATTGTTTATTACTCTGGTAGTGCCAAATATTGAGGTTAATGAAACCCATAGGAAGAAATGTATGATTTGTGAAATTCACACACTTGGACAAATCTCAATCACTGCTTCCTGGGAAGCAATAATTGTTGTGATAAAATAGCAGGACTTTAGTCCAAACAGATTATCGTGGTCTGTAAGGGAACTAGAAAAAGACCCCAACTGACGAGTTTGCTTTTGGACATTTCATATTTACAAATGTTAACTGACTGGGTTTTTATCAGTGATAAATATTAAAGTAAATGCAAATTTACAAAGTGGTAGGTTTTCATTTTAGGCGGTACCCCAGAATATCTGCTTTGCTTTTCAGCAAATGAGTCTTGTAAGGGCCCTCTGGTTATTAGAAATATAGCATATGGATTCACAATCCTGACTATCAAGAAATGTCTTTTTAAAAACTGTAAGGCCAAGCTCTTCACTTATTTGTATTTATTTTTAATTGACAAAGGAATTAAGAAGCAATTTCTGGTTTTATACTTCATTGCCTCTGAGCTGGCTTTCATGTTTAATTCTTGTGCTGCATACATTCTTAATAATTTAATATTTAAAGTATAAGAAAGCTAAAAAGATGCAGACATCCTGATATGGGAAATCAAAATTGCAATTCAAGTATCATCTGAGCCACTCATTAGGGAGAGATCTTTTGAAGTTTTACTGTAAGGAATAAAATTGCTTTAGGGGTTTTCCTTCAACAGGTTCAGTTTATTGACTACAAAGCATTGTTTTTGAATGTGTAACTGCTATTGACTGAATATTTGTGCCCCCCCCCAAACTCATATGTTGAAACCTAATCTCCAATGTGACGGTATATGGAGGTGGGTCCTTCGGGAGATGATTAGGGCATGAGGGTGGAGCCCTCATGAATGGGATTAGTGCCTATATAAAAGAGATCCCAGAGAACTCCTTCCCCCTTCCACCATGTGAGAACACCTCCAAAAGAGTGCAGTCTATGAACTAGGAAGTGAGTGTTCAGCAGACACTGAATCTGCTGGTACCTTGATCTTGGACTTCCCAACCTCCAGAAGTGTGAGAATTAACTTTCTGTTATTTCTAAGCCACCTTGTCTCTGGTATTTTGTTATAGCAGCCCAAACAGACTAAGACAATAATAGAAGGAAATATTAATCTTTTAATTTAATTTAGTAACGAGAGGGAGAACCATATTGGTAAGAGGTTGGTGAAATAAGCAATATCAATGACACTAAGAACCACATTTTCACATGTACCACATGATTCTAAGGTGCTAAGCACACAGTTTATGTTGTTAGTGTAAACACAGGTACCCGCTCACCTCCCCCCAGCTTTTTAAAAGTTTACTTTATGCCACTTCTCTTTTACGAAAGACCTATATTAGTACCTGTTTTTACTAACTGAGAGACATCTGAAGAGGATTTTCACTTTTACCAAAAAAAGGCAAAAAGCAAAAATGGCATTTAGCATTCGTTTTGCAGCAAGCAGTTATAGAGGCAGTGTGCCGTGCACCCTGAGCAGTGAGAGGGTCATGGCCAAGCTCCTTCCTGGGAACCTCACTCAGCATCTCAGCATCCAAACGCCATAGCTTTGAACTGTGTCTGTGAACATCTGTGCTTTGTCTCCATTTATTTTGTGCCTCTCTTAGCAAGATGTGTCCTAAGGTAATTGCTTCTTCGCTTTATGCCATTTTGGCTCACAGAGGGTTTCATAGGAACGCTCTACTTCCTGATAGTGGGGGGAGCCTGTATCATCTTTACTAGTATGATTTTTTCCCATATATAATAAGATCATATAAAATAAGATTTCCACAAGATATATTTGAAACTCAGCCTTAGGAAGGCAGAGAGGCAGTAGGTAGAGAGAGCAGTGACTTGGATTCTATTTCTAACTCTGCCACATTTTAGCAACTGTTACCTTGGGCAAGTCCCCTTCCTGCCATAGTCCTCAGTTTCCTCATATGTAACATGAGGAGCTTAGATGAGGGGCCTTCAAGGGATTCTAAAAACATGGTCCCAGGCCTACTGCTGGGCAATACTTTTTCACCTGATGGATCGTTAAGAATCTAAAAGTATGAGTACTTTCCTTGGTTATTGCAGTCAAATGGCACGTGATTCTGGACACTATCGTTTTATGTATGACTAGGAGAACCTACTTTTTGTTTAACAAGCACCCATATACAGCTTACTCAATGCCTGGCATTGCCCTAAGCAATTTACAAATACTGATTAAATGTGTTCCACCCATGTAACAACACTGTGGGTAAGTGATATTTTTATTGCCCCCATTTTTTGGCTGAAAAACTGAGGTACAAAGCCATTAGGTAATTTGCTCAAGGACACACAGCTAATAAGTGGCAGAGTTAGGATTTAAATCTAAGCCATCTGACTCCAGGGTCCATGTTCTTGACTGTTATCCTATAGTATTTTTTTTCCAGATCTTTATTTGTGTATAATTGCCTTACACTCTTGTGCTAGTTTTTGAGGTACACCAAAGTGAATCAGCTGTATTTATACATACATCCCCATATTCCCTCCCTCTTGAGCCTCCCTCCCACCCGCCCTATCCTATACTATTAACTTACTAAAGTCCTACTGTATAGCAGAGAACTATATTCAATATCCTATGATAAACCATAATGGAAAAGAATATATAAAAAACCAATGTATATATATGTATAACTGAATCACTTTGCTGTACAGCAGTAATTAACACAACGTTGTAAATCAAGTATACTTCAATTAAAAAAACTTACTAAGAGAGTGATTAATGGCTTCTAAAACTTGATCTTCATAAGCTGAAATCAGCACCTTGCTTAAGCTTACTGAAAACTCAAATTTGGAGTTGTAAAGCTCCCATGGTGCTTGTTCACACACAGCTTGCTGCTGGAGTGCTCATGGTTTGCAGGAAGGTTATTTTAACAGCACCCCATTTTCAAACCCACAGCGGTTTGTGACTTACCATGACCATGTCCTTTGCATTTTAATTTTAAATTACTGTTGCTGTGTTCTGATGAATAATTTCATCAAGAGTGTGCCTTCCTTCATTCTCAGCTTTCGTATTATTCTCTTTAGGCTTTGCTGACAGTAAGAAAGAGGCCCATGGCTGAGCCAGATTAGTCTTCATGTCCTCTTTCTTAGCTCTCAAAGACTGTTACAACTTTGAGATCATTTACTTTTTGTAAGGGCTCAGTTTAGTGCTCTCATTCCCTTTATGTCCTATATCAGCAGAGTGAGGAGGATGGGGGAGGTGTTTAGTCTTCCAGTTTCAACTTATTTCTCTAGTTATTGGTAGGTAATTTTAGAAGAACCAGCATAGTGGAAAGTGGGCTGAGGAAGTAAATTATATGGTGCTATATTCATATTTTCAAAACAACACAGGTTGCTATTTGAAAATTCAGGTTCTAATTTTAATGATAGAAAAAGAAATATAGCTCAGTTTATGGGGTTTTTTTTCTAACTATTACAAAGACCTAGACCAACTCTATTACCTTTTACAACAAAATTTGTAGTTCCTATGAAGCTGCATGTCTTACATTTAGGGAGATGTGGCAGGTATAGAAATGAAATATTGGTGTATCCAGTAAGTCTCAAATTAGAACAATTTCCATGACAACTTATTCAGTCTTCTTTAATGAAACATTTGCACGGTTCATACACAGAATCAACATTCTGTTGTTTGGCTCCCAGTATATTATTATGTGTCTGAGATGTCATGTGTTCCAATTCTGGTATCACATGCTGATATTTTTAGATATAGCAAAATAATGCTATTACTTGATTGTAAAATAACTTTTGTGTGCTAGTCTCAGCCTATCAATAACCAACGTTGTGGCTGGGACAGGCCCTTATGGTTCTTATTATGATTGAAAGATAACTTCAGCAATAACCATCAGGAAAAATTTTTAAAAAGGTTTATTACTTACAAGTCCTGGAAATTACACGGCACACCTGGGGCCACACAGTGAGGTTATGGGAAGAAAGGGAAAAGGAGGGATAGAGGGACAGAGGGAGGGAGAGAGCAAGGGAGAGGGAGAGAGAGGAGGGAAGAGAGAGAGACAGAGACACAGAGAGAGAGAGGTCACGTGGGCCTTGTGTTCTCTTTCTATTGAGGTCAAGGGTGGGGGCCTAGGGTTTCTTTCACTGGCTTACTCTTTATTGGTGAATTAAAACATACGGGCGGGAGTTTAAAGCACGGGTGGAGAAAAAACAAGAGGGCTAAATGGTCAGTTATCGAAATCAACCAAGATCTCTAAAACAAAGGCGCCTCATGGGGAGAATGCAGCCTGGCACTTTATCTAGTCCTGTGGCTGGCAATATGTTTATTTGAGGTAGCTATCTTTGAAGTGGATGCCTCAGCAATCAAAGCTTAAGTCAGGCATTTAAGCTTCATTACAAAAATGAAGGAAAAAAATACAACTGTCAGGCTTTACACTATGATGACTCATAAGGAAAATAGGTCATTGATCTCATCATTAACAAATATGTATGCATTGATTAATATGCTTGTAGTATGTCCATTGATATCATCATCAAAAATAACAAATATACATTGAGCCCTTATTGTAGGCAGTTGTACCATGAGGTATGCCATATGGGCCTTTGAGGGCCAAGGAAGTGCCATCCAGTTGGGAAAAGAAGATACATATATATATATATATGTAAAAACTAAGACACAGAAATACCAATGGGCCAAAGCACTGATTCAAGCCTTAAGTGATAGAGAAATTCAGAGGAGTGAATGAATGGTTGATGAGTTTGAGTATGGGGTGCCTAAGGATGGCTACAAAGAGGAGGCAACCCTTGGACTAGATGCTGAATTATTCCTGCTAGTCCTATCTAAACCTATGGAGAGTGCTCCACTAGGGTAGAAGTTCTCTTACTAGGGTGCGAGAACCAGCATTGGGCCATAAGGATCTGTCTAATAGGATCTGAATGAATTTTCATTGCAAACCCTCCCTTTAACTCTGTAGACAAATGACATCAAACTCTAGAACTTTCATTTTATCTTATAACCCAAGGCTACCTATATTAACTTCCTAAGTGAGATATTAAAGATTACCAAAGCTTAGTATTCATAAACTAAAATGAGCTCCTTGCTGGTGTATCCTGAGGACTTAAATTTGGGATTAGACCAAGAAGCTTTGTAGGTGTTTAGCAAGGTTGCAAGGACTCCCACTGGGCATGCTCACATATAGATGCTGGAGTCCCCATGGTTTACAGGAAGTACACCTGGTCAACAGTCCATCAGCGTTTTCATTATTATCCTGAGTTGATTGGAGTTTTTCATGGTTGTTGTAGTCTTGCTTTTTAATTTTAAAATGCTATTGGTTTAGCCCCATCATCAATGTAATTTGTTGTGTGTTTTTTTGATCTTTGAACTGTGTTTATAGTATATGGTCGCATTAATAGTGTTTGTCCCAACTTTTTGCAATAACTAGGCTTTAAGCATGCATGTGATATAATCCAAACGTAAATACCCATACCCTCAGTGTTATAGTAGTTATGTATGCAACTTCCTCCCAAATGTGTTTGTATCATAGTTTCATTGTTCATATATTTGATGTTTTATTCCACAAATATTTGTTGAAATCTTACTGTTGATGCCCTCATCACTGATGTAACTCAACAAGCTTTTTCCATCTCAGAAAATGGCATCACAAGCTAGTCAATTGCTCAGGCTAAGAACTTAGGAATCATCATTGATTTTTCTCTTTTCCTTACATGTCACATTCACTCCATCAGTAAGTCTTGTGACCTTTCTCTATCTGCAAAATGTATTCTAAATTTGATCACTTCTCATCATCTCCACTATTACTGCCATAGTCTAAGCTATCATTCTCTCTTGCCTGAATTCTTGCAATACCCTCAAAATTAGTGTCCCTGTCTCCTCACAGGACCTTCCCTCCCATGAAATTCATCTTACACATAGCAGCCAAGTAAGTGTCTTAAAACATAATCCAAACCTACTACTCTACTCCTTAAAATCATTGAAGTACTTCCAATTTACAACCAGAGGAGCATCTGTTGGGGAGGAAGAAATTTTCTTCTAACCTTCTAGGTTCTTTTGGCTGGCTCAAGAACTAAATCGACATGAGATAGATTGACAGGAGAAAAATCAAACAAAGTTTAATGCATGTATACATGAGAGAGACCCAGGAGAACTGAGTAACTCCGCAAATGGCTGAAACCCTCACCTTAAATACCAGCTTCAGCTAAAGACAAAAGAGGATGTTAGGGGTAGTGCTTTAGTACTTCAAAGAGGAGGAAATCAGTTCAGATGCAGATGGAAAAGCCTATGTTTGGTAAAAAAAAAAGTTTGTTGGGCCAAGGGGAGACAATGGGGCACAGAGTGGACTCTGATCTCTAAGACTTGTCCCCACCACACCCAGCCCACGTGCTTTGCAGCTGTTTCTGGGGATAGCTCTACTCCTGGGACAGGCCCTCTATCTAAATTTCTCAGGCGGTTGGGGGAAGGTCAAAGTGTCTTCCTGAGTCTTTTGGCTTTGATTGTTTTCAGCTCGAAATAACCCACATGCCAGAGATGTTTTGGGGTGGCAAACTTTGCTCCTCTACACATCCATTCTCCTTTTATGGGCTATAAGACTGTCCATGATCTGGCCTCTGCCTCCTTGATAACCTCATCTCCTTCTATTCACCCCCACACTTACTCTGCTATAGCCACGTTGGCTTTCTCCATCACTGTTGAATATACCAATATCACTCCCACCTCAGGGCTTTTTAACTTACCATTCCAGTGTCAAGTTGAGTATCTCCTCCTCCTTAGAGAAGCTTTCCCTGACCACCCAAGCTAAAGCAGCCATTCAAATCTCTCTACATCACCCCAATTTGTCTTCTTCAGAGCATACATCAATACCTAGAATTATCTAATCCATTTATGTATTCGTATGTATTTGTGTCTCTCCTCACTGGAATATAAGCAGTAACTGTCTTTTTCACTGCTATATCACTTAGGAGGCTTTTGATTCAGGCAACAGAAGGCCTTATTCAAACTGCTTAAGCTATAAGGAGATTTATTATTGCATATTACACAAAGTCCAGGGGCCAAGTGATTCTAGCATTGGTTAAATCAATGACTTAGCAATACTATCAATGACCTGGGTTCTCTTCACCTATCCATTTGACCATTGTCAGTCTCAGACTTATCCCCTCATGGTGGAACGGTGGCTTCAGTGGCTCCAAGAATAGTAGCCTCATAGGGGACCACACAGAAGCCCGAGGAAAGAACTTGCCTGTGTTAAGTCTCTTCTTAAGGGTGAGGAAGTCTTTCCCAGAAGCATCCCAGCATCCTTCCCCTCACATTTCATTGGCCAATAAATTTACTGACTAACCTACTTATATACATAGCAGTGAAGACAAGCAAGATCCTTCGTCTTGTGTAGCGGTGTTTACTGGGATCTCTAAGGAGACATCCCTCTTCCCCACCAGCTTTGGAACAATTCAAGAAAGCAAAGAAATGGCACATGGAGTCAAAGTAATCATCTTTATAACCTTTTAGAGCCAGCTTGGAGGATGTAGTCCTAGGTTGGTTAGCTAACTGGGCTTGTTAATGTAGAACCCCTGAAACAAGCAGATTTACCCATCCAGTCAGAGCAGCACTAGGCTGGAAAAGCTTCCCCTACCCTGTTAAAGGAGGATGAAGTCAGAGCTGAGCTTGATCTTCCCAAATTTACCAATTAGATAAATCACTTCACCGCCCCAGGGTAGACTAAGTAAAAGAGTGGAGAGAGACCAGGTAAGAGGAATGTGCTTAGGGAAAATCCTGCCAAACTGAAATCAGAAGTGAGGAAAAGGTATTCCCCCTCTAACAGATCTTATTATTGAATTTTTCTTCCATTGGAAAGTGGGAATCAGTGAGGTGGGTGGGCCACAGTGTCTTTTCTTCAGCCTAAGTGAGCTTTGAAAAATAATGTTTTAGAATTGCTGTCTAGAAAAACTTCTTTGTTAAATAAAGCCGTATTTTAGCACAATGTGGAGCATTGCATGATATAGGTTTATTCATGAATGTACACATGTTATGTACAAACTGTATAATATTTTTGGCCCTCAACCCTCTGTTCTCTCTCACATGTTTCACTTGTGGGGCCTCCACATGTGACAGTTTTGGGGCCAAGATTAGACCAGGTGTTTACCCAGAGCTTCTGAAGTAGCAGTATCAGAGGGCATAGCCAAATCATAGTTGAGAAAAGCAAGACTTCGGAGTTGGGAAAATGGTATCAAGTTTTAGGTCCAAGATGTGAGATGAGACTGTAAATAGCATAATGAATCACAAGGGTCAAAGCTGGGATGTAAAGGACCACTTAGGACACTGAATAAAAGGTAGATTGTGAAGCAGATTAGAACAGAGACTGTGGATAAATGTAAGAGTGCCCCTACAGTGGTCCCCCATTATCCATGGTTTTGCTTTCTGAGGTTTCAGTTACCTGAGGCCAAACACAGTCGGAAAATATTAAATGGGAAATTCCAGGATAAACAATTCATAAATTGTAAGTTGTGCACCCTTCTGAGTAGTGCGATGAAATCTCGCGACATCAGCTCTGTCCCTCCCAGGACGTGCATTATCCCTTTGTCCTGTGGACGCTGCCCATTAAGTCATCTTGTAGCCAGCAGTTATCAGTTTGACTGTTGCGGTATCATGGTGCTTGTGTTCAAGTAACTCTTATTTTATACTTAATAATGGCCTCAGATCACAAGAGTAGTGATGCTCACAATCCGAATATGCCAAAAAGAAGCCGTAAAATGCTTCCTGTAATTGAAAAGGTGTAAGTTCTCGACCTAATAAGGAAAG
This sequence comes from Hippopotamus amphibius kiboko, assembly GCF_030028045.1. Classification (NCBI taxonomy): domain Eukaryota; kingdom Metazoa; phylum Chordata; class Mammalia; order Artiodactyla; family Hippopotamidae; genus Hippopotamus; species Hippopotamus amphibius. The sequence goes on along the minus strand of NC_080203.1, from coordinate 13,496,953 downwards.
AGAAAAAAACATCATATGCTGAGGCTGCTAAGATCTACGGTAAGAACAAATCTTCTATTTCTGTGATTGTGAAGCTGGAAAAAAGAAATTCATGCTAGTTTTGTTGTCATGCCTCAAATAGCAAAATTTATGGCCACAGTGCATGATAAGTGCTCAGTTAAGATGGAAAAGGCATTAAATTTGTACAGTAAGATATTTTGAGAGAGAGAGAGAGAAACCACATTTACCTAACTTTTATTACAGTGTATTCCTATAATTGTTCTATTATTAGTTATTGCTGTTAATATCTTACTGTCTTTAATGTACACATTAAACTTCATCATAGGTGTGTATGTATAGGAAAAACATAGTATGTATAGGGCTCGGTACTATCCTTGGTTTCAGGCATCTACTGGGGATCTTGGAATGTACTCTGTGAAGAAGGGGGGACCACTGTTCATGTGGGTGGGGATGGAGATGGCCTGACGCCATGCTGTGGACATGATTGCTCAAACAAGGTTTGCGGGGCTAGATATCAGCTGTATTCAACATGTGCTCTATGACTTCTTGGGAAGGAGTGAATCATCCTTCCACACGCCCTTGGAGCACCTGTTTAAGCCAGGCATATGTATAGTTGGGTAGGAAATGGATTGCTTAAATGCTATGCTTTAAGAGAAAGCTTCCAAGCAGCTTTCATGGACCACGTTGGACAGCTGTGTGGCCTCGGAAGTTTCTAGGTTAGCCCTGGTAACATCTTCCTCACATTGGGCTCTAGAAATATGTGGGAAGGAATAGATGATTCCTTCAGTGAGTTTCTCTTCATGCTTAGGGCTTCAAAATAAGGCTGACATATATTTTACAGTCATTACATATCACATCAAAAAAGCCACTTATGTGAATTTGCAGGGAGTGCCCATTAATTCTACCCTAGTGAGTTTCTGATAAAATCGTTCACTCAGATTTGTGTGCAACTACCCTACAGGGGTGTTCAGGATATCCCACTCCTTCCAAATTTTTCTGTTGAAATATCCAGTAAGAATTATCTTTCAGAAATGGCAAGAAATGGGTTTTTGATTAAGATTGTGATTTTAAGAATGGTGCAAAAACTTGTTATTTAGAGCTAGCCTTCCAAAGGGATGTCTCGTTCAAAAGTTTATTATCAGAATTGAGGGAGTTAAGTGGTTGAGACCCACATGTGTTCCACTTTCCACAAACTTTATTTTTTATTTCCATTGGTGGAAAATTAGATGAAATTATGGAAGTGCTAGCATTTTAATTTTAATTCCTTTTTTAATAAATAATACATCAGCTCTCCTGCCCCACAGGGAAGAATATAATTGAAATACTGTATTCATTTCTCCAAGACAGAAATAGTAAGAGGTAATGGCATAGTCTGACACCTGAGAGACTGGGCAGGTTGACGTAACACTGTCACATTTCTGTTAGAAACAAACATCTCCCTCTTGTTATTTCTTTGTCAAAAGCTATTCATTTCCCCTGTAGCTGATGTTCAGAAGTTTCTATATCTAGCTAATATAAGAGCATCTTTGTTGAGGTCTCTTATGAAGCTTTATATACATAGTGGAGATTTAAAAATTAATATAATTTGCTTCGTAAAACAACGCAGTCCTCTAATGAAACAGAACACTTCAAGAGTCTAGGAGTGGTTCATCTAGGGGTAATTTAGGACAGGAATGGGTGGACACAAAACAGAACACTCATGGCTATGAACTGGTGTTGTCAATGGTGTATCTACAACACGGCCCCACTAATTCTTTCCTAAATATAGTAGTGATGACTGCTATTCTAGGGCCATTAGACCATGTATCACGCTGTTCTGTAATTATTTATGTTTCTACTTCCCTCTCTGCAGTGTGAGTTTTTCAAGGGCACAGTCCATGTCTCATTCATTTCTCTATTCCCTGCAGTGTTAAACTCAGCGCCAGGCCTATCATAGTTGCTCTATAAATGCTGGCTGTTTGCTTTGTAGAGGAAAACAGAACTATATTGATTATTCTTACTTGGCTGTCAGGAGTTTCAAACCCCAAGCTCCACACTTAGACTGAGGTATTACACATTTGCCCCTCCTCTTTCCTCCGTGCCTATTTTCTTTCCCTAGTATATGCTTACCCTTGACTTCAGCCATGGGTTCCATCCTATTCTAAACTATATGTACTCAGGGTAAAGGCACATGATTGTCCACACTTTTATTTTTAACTTCTCTGTGTATTGAGCTGATATTTGAGGGCAATAGTAAGTTGGATGATGCTTAGATCTTCTAGGTCCTGCATGGGAAAGAAGAGTGAACGCAACCAGTTGTCAGCTCATCCAGTTCTCTCCACTCCTTCTGGCCCTCAGAGCCCACAGCTGCTCGTTTGCTGAGGCTTGTGCTCTACCCTTCCTAATGCACGTAGAAATGGTTTCCTGCCGAAATCCCATTTTGTTACTTTCTGAAGCAAACATCTGCTGTTTGCCAAAGTTTTTCTCTATTTTGTAATACAAGTATATGTGATGGGTGAGAGAATGGGATGATATTTTATGTGTTCCAATAGCAGAAGGAGAACAGATTCTCAAACCTCTGATTTTGGCAATTTGATTACTAACAGAGGCTGCCTGATATAGAGCCCAGTGTGAGGCTCTTCCCCTTAAATACTTTCTTTTCTATTCTTCTTCTAGCACCACTGCCATTGTGCAGCACCAGGGAATCACTTCCCATGTTCAGAGCCTTCCTGAGTTATCTACCAAATAGCAGTGCAATTAATTCAAGATAGATGATGTCTGGAAAATAAACATACCAGAACTTAGACATCCAGATGAGAATATTCATTTCATCCTAAAGATCCTGCTATTGCTCAAAATATGTTCAGAATTCTTCTTCTTTTCCTTTTTTAAAAAAATTTGTTTATTTATTTATTTATTTTATTGGCTGTGTTGGGTCTTTTTTGCTTTGCGCGGGCTTTCTTTTTAGTTGTGGTGAGCGGGGGCTACTCTTCGTTGTGGTGCGTGGGCTCCTCATTGCCGTGGCTTCTCTTGTTGCAGAGCATGGGCTCTAGGTGCATGGGCTTCAGTAGTTGCAGCACATGGGCTCAATAGTTGTGGCTCACAGGCTCTAAAGTGCAGGCTCAATAGGTGTGGCGCATGGGCTTAGTTGCTCCGAGGCATGTGGGATCTTCCTGGAGCAAGGCTCAAACCCGTGTCCCCTGCATTGGCAGGCGGATTTCCAACCACTGCGCCACCTAGGAAGCCCTCTTCTTCTTTTTAGAGGTAGTTATCTAGCCAAGTGAGGACTTTTTCTTACAAGTTTACTTTTAAACGTATGTTGTACTGAGAATATTATTATCTACCTGATTCAGCAGATTTAGTTGGGTCACTTTTAAGAAAATAAAAATGGGCTCATAGAACGAAGAGTTGCCACCATGGAGGAGAAACAAGTGAACCAACAAACAACCCCTTCTGAAGGTTCATCTACATGAGTGACAAACACGTATGGAGTTCTGGCGGTAGCATCACTGGAATCCCCTCACGGCTTCCTATGGAGACAAATTTGAAGGTAACAGCAATCATTTCCAAAATTGAACGCTGGAGAAGAATGAATCTCTGACACCAGGAAAACTGTGGTGTGACCTGTGTAACTACTTTACTGACCAGGCTGGACTCAGTGGGGTGAAATCATGATGTTAATTTGTTACAATAGTGACTTTCAAGCCCTTTTTGTAAGATCTCCCTTCTTGTTCCTACAGAATTCCAGGCAGATTCCTTAGCTTTTTCAGTCAGGTACAGTTTTTAGTGAACAATCTCAATGTTAAGTGTTAAAATGCCCAGTCAGAGAAAACCCGGAACTTGAGTTTCTTTCAGTTTAAAGCTGCTCTCCTCCCTTACAGCCTCTGGCCTAACCCGGAGTCAGAAGCATCCAATAGGGAAGGTAGACCTGTGGCAGGTTGTGTTCCCAGGAAGCAGACTCTGAGATGGAGATTAGCAAGCAGGCGGTTTATTAGGGACCAAGACCTGTGGATAGGAAGGAAGGGGAAAGAAGCAGGATGGTGTAGGGGGAGAAGTTGAGCTCTAATGCATCTCAGCAGAAGGCTTGGTCGACCCTATGAGGAGCTCTGAAACTGAGATGACCCTTTGGAACTGTCGTCAGTTGGGTGAGGGGGGCCAGGCCTTTATACCCTGCATTGATCAGTCATTGCATGAAGGCCAACCCTGAAAGGAGACGTGACCTGAGGCAAGGTGGCTTTCTTCTGCTGAGGCAATCTCCATAAGGGACTGAGAAGTGAGGGATATCAGCTGACAGCACCCCAGGTCAGGAGGGAGTAAGTCCTTCACTCCTGAATGAGGAACCGGAGGCCATTATGGAGCACATCATGGAGGCCACCAAAGGGGTACAGTCTGTCTTTTTTCCATTCCTCTCAGCTTTTGGCCTCCTCTTCTTCTACCTACTATGCTATTTCTGGCTTCATTTGGGTCCTCCAGATAGGACAGATCAAAAGAAATGGGCAAGATCTTATTTGAGCAGTGCAGTGTTAATCTTGCATGGGCAGGCTCTGGGTGTGGTACGTGCCCCAGCGCTGGCTCTTTCTCTTGTGAAATGCTTTTAAGGGCTCTCTGGAGTCACTCCCACTATAGGGACATTCCACTGCACCATCTCTACAATCAGTGACTGTTATGGGCTACTCCCATCCTTCTCCTCCTGCCTGTGGCAGTATACCGGATGCATATTTTCTTTGGAGATATCACTGCCCTAGTAGCCAGATCTCTCAGGCTGGGCCCTTGCAGGATGGCTCATGCACATTGACCTTCCTTGGTATGTATTGTTGCCCATGAAAAACACTTTTTCCCATTAAACTCTGGTCATGCCAGCTGCCCCACCCCCCAATAGCCTACCCTAGCCTGTCTTTAACCTTTAAACTTTCAGGTGACAGCAGGGACCAGTTTATATGTTCTCCAAACTCCAGAGGATATATGTCAAACTCTCCAGGTGGGTTTCCTGAAGTTTCCCTACTTGGCTTGAGACCACCACCTACCTGGTTCTGGTCACTGTGCTTAGAGTAATATAGGGTGAGATGGTGTTTCCTTTTGAAGAGTCAATGCACTGAATCCTAATGAATTGTCAATTCAGTAAAATTCCTGAGTTTGGGGGGAACATGTAATCTCTAGTGCATTTCCTAAATAACTGGGCACCATCCCCACTAGAGGCACCCTTCTATGCAGGTCAGGGCTTGTGTGTGCTGAATCTGTAGGAATAGGGATAAGGCTGTAGGCTTAGCATGTCACTAACAGGGGACTTGTACTCTGCCATCCTTTTGCAATAGGTAGTCTAGGCTGGCCTGGCTTTGTATGTATATGACATACGTGCTGCCTGTATTATGTGATCTCACCATGTCTGAAAGGCACCTGTATGGAGTTGGATCGGCCACAGTTTGTCAGCTCATGATCAATCGTCTCTTGAATTGGTAGGGACAAACGGGTAGTTACACCTTAGGGATATATGTCCTAACTATGACAGTCCAAAAAGTTTGAGAAACTGCAAAACAGTAAAATGAACATGCTCTGTAGTGTCAGAAGATTTGGGTTTGTGCTGTAATGGTGTGCTTTGGGTTAAATCACTTGACTTCCCTGAAACCCATTTTCTTAATCAATAGAACGGAATTAATAATAGCAACTCTACTGCCATATGATCCAGCAATCCCATTCCTAGGCATATATCCGAAGAAAACCATAATTTGAAAAGATACATGCACCCCAATGTTCATTGCAACATTATTTACAATAGCCAGGACATGGAAGCAACCTAAATGTCCATCGACAGATGAATGGATAAAGAAGATGTGGTATATATATATATATATACACACACATATATATATATATATATATATACACATATATATATGAATATTATTCAGCCATAAAAAAGAATGAAATAATGCCATTCGCAGCAACATTGACACAACTAGAGATTATCATACTAAGTGAAGTAAATCAGGCAGAGAAAGACAAATGTCATATGATATCACTTATATGTGAAATCTAAAATATGACACAAATGAACCTATCTATGAAACAGAAACAGAATCACGGACATAGAGAACAGACTGGTGGTTGCCAACAGGGAGGGGGATGGAGGAGGGATGGAGTGCAAGGTTGGGATTAGCAGATGCAAACTATTATATATAGAATGAATAAACAACAAGGTCCTACTGCATAGCACAGGGAACTATGTTCAATATCCTGTAAGAAACCATAATGGAAAAGAATATGAAAAAGAATATATATATGTAACTGAATCACTTTGCTGTATACCAGAAACTAGTGCAACATTGTAAGTCGACTATACTTCAATAAAGAAATAATAGGGACTTCCTAGGTGGTGCAGTGGTTAAGAATCCGCCTGCCAGTGGAGGGGACACAGGTTCGATCCCTGGTCCAGGAAGATTCCACATGCCATGGAGCAACTAAGCCCATGTGCCACAACTATTGAGCCCATGTGCTGCAACTACTGAAGCCCACGTGTCTAAAGCCTGTACTCCACAACAAGAGAAGCCATTGCAATGAGGAGCCCACACACCACAATGAAAGGTAGGCCCCACTCACTGCAACTAGAGAAAGCCCACGTGCAGCAATGAAGACCCAAGGCAGCCAATAAATAAATAAATAAATTTATTAAAAAAAATAGCAAGTCTGTTAGCCTCACAGGGATGTTTAAAGGACCAAATGTAATGATATGTGTGAAAATAATATGGCATAAATAAAAAATTATCATATATTTAAATGTAAAGTACTTAATTTAAAGTGCTCAAACTTGCTTTGCACCAAGGATGAGAGAGAAGCCTCTTCTCTATTATGTTACACTATTTTGATATTATTCTGACTAAAATGTAAAAACTCAGATGGTTACATAGCTATATAGACTCTGACCACATTGAAAAAAAATCCTTTAAATAGGGTAATTTTCCAAGAAGGTGTAGAAGCTGCAAGTGGCAACCAGTGGCATGATTTGTGACTAATAAGACCTTGCATTATCTTAAAAAGTTTCTTATTTGGAAAAGTGCTCCAGGAAATCTAATTTGAGATCATTTAAATGTCAGTAAATTAAGGGGCCCAGATGATTAAATATAGTGTACAGATATTAAAACTGCAGGGATGAAGGGCAAGAACATTATTCTCATTCTGATTAAGAACTGCTACACAGAATTCTTTTTCTAGTATAGTAGATATTAAAAGCTATACCTTTTGTTTTACATTTCTGAAAACATAATAGTGGATTAGGAAATGTGGAGAGAAGAGAGCATAATACACTTTGATATCCTTAAGACCTTGAGTGTTTTCCCTTGCCTTTAGAGTAAAATTCACTGAAAACTAAGTTGGAGAAGGTGTTGTAAAATTCTTGAGATTTGCATTTATGACTTCCATTTCAAGATCCACTTGTGGCCACATTAAATGAATATTTAAATTTTTTTTAATTGAATGATTACTATATCCTGGGCAGTAGATATGGAGGAGAAAGAGTCCATAGAAGTATGAGGTGTGATTCTTTTGAAGGGTGTCCCAGCATAGGGCAAATGTTCTGGAACTTTAGTAAGCCTAAGAATTACCCGGAGAGCTGGTGAAAATGCAAATGTTCAGTACTCATCTGCAGAACTTCTGATTCCATGGGGCTGGAGTGGAGCCCTGTAGTCTGAATTGCTACTGAGAACTCCAGGTAATTCTGATCCACGCTCTAAAAAACACTGGTCTGGAAGAAGCAGCAGTTATATACAAAGAATTGTGGTAACAGTAGAGCTACAGAGCCTAATGGGAATATTGGGGATGGGGAAATGACTTGTGACTGGTAAAATTTAGGGAAGTCTGCAAAAGGAAGGCTGGTTTGAGCTGGGCAATGAGGAAAGGTCAGGACCGCTAGAGGTGGATATAGTGAGGTAGGGGTATGGGGAGAATCAGAGAGGAGGCGGGACGAGGCATTCCAGGTGGAGGGTTAGCAAGCAAAAAGCTACATACGTGAAAGCACTTGGGGAATGGCAAATAATCCGATATGGCTGGATTGTAAAATGCCTGTAGGATTGTAGTGGGAGATACAATAAAGAAAAGAGAGCCGAGTATAGGCTGTGGAGTTCTTTGAAGGAGTCTGACTTCATTTTAAAGGCAACCAGAGCCTTTGAGGTCCTTCTAAGAAGGAATGTGGCATCATTACTTTTGCTTTCACTAGTGACTCATTAATTCTTCACAACAAGCTGTTAAGACTGGTGGTATTATCTCCATTTTACAGCTGAAGAAACTGAGGCTCAGAGAGATGAAGTCCCCTGCCTGAGGTCTCATAGCCAGTACCTAGCAGAGTCAGAATTCAAACTCAGGTTCCCAAACACAGTCCTTAGGTGGTTGTAGAGGTAACAGGCAATGTGGGTGCTGCTCACTATGATGGGAAACATGTCCATTATTTATTATGCAGTAAAAGGTTGCCATGCACAGTGTTAGGCACTCAGTTTATTTTATAAACTTCTTCTAAAAATCAGATATTCGATTACAAAATTTAAAAAGCTAAATTGTATTACAAGCCTTGAAAAGAACAACAGGAGTCCTTCACTCCCATGCCTTAGTGCAGTCCTGTTCTCCAGAGGCAACAGCTTTTATCTCTTCCAGCATTTTTTTCCTGCTCTGATATACATTTTTCTGTTGTTACCAAACCGAACTCAGGTTTGCTCCCCCGATGTACAGCAAAGCCACTCTACTGACACCAGGTTGTTTTTTTTTTCCTTTCTCTTTTCTCTCTTTCTTTTTCTGACAACAGGTTGTGATGAAGGAAAGAACAGTGTTTACTTGCAGGGTGCCAACCAAGGGAGTGGGAGACAGCCTCAGATCCACTCCAAGTTGGTCTTTGCGTTAGGAGTTTTTAAAGGGGAAGGACAAAGAAACTGGAGTTAATCATGGTCTTGTGACATTTCTTAAGCGCAGTTTTGGCAGTCAAGATGCCTACGCTTTACAAGTCTCTGGTCTGGTGGTCCATGACCTGGGGTGGGGGTGGGGGTCTGTTAGCTCATCTTGTTCAGGTGCAACAACCTTAGTCTGTATGTTAATGATGTTATTGACAACAGCAATTGTAGTCATCTGACTCTGGTTGGTTAGTGTTTAGGTAACACCAGATTGAGGTCAGAGGGGACAAGAAAGGGAATAAAGTTTTGGATAGAGAGGTTAATCATAAACTCGGCAGGTGAACCTGGTTTTTAGGGGGACTAGTTTTCATTTCCATGTTTTTTAACAATTTGCATCTACATCTGTTTGTTATTTTTTTATATTTAGACATCCATTAAGTTGCAACTATGGAAAAACAGGATTTTTCTTATGCCCTCCCACCACACCTATATCCCTATGCTTTCATTAGTTCTAATTTTAAAATCATGTTATCTGTGCAGCAAAGGAAACCATAAAGAAGACAAAAAGACAACCCTCAGAATGGGAGAAAATATTTGTAAACGAAGTAACTGACAAGGCATTAATCTCCAAAATACATAAACAGCTCATGCAAACAAACCAATAAAAAAATGAGTGGAAGACCTAATAGATATTTCTTCAAAGAAGACCTACAGATGGCCAACAGATGAAAAGACACTCACTATCACTAATTATTAGAGAAATGCAAATCAAAACTACAATGTGGTATCACCTCACACTGGTCAGAATGATCATCATCAAAAAACCTATAAACAATAAATGCTGGAGATGGTGGGGAGAAAAGGGAACTGTCTTACATGGTTGGTGGGAAAGTAAATTGATACAGCCACTATGGAGGACAGTATAGAGGTTCTTTAAAAAACTAAAAATAGGGAGAAGAAAGATGGCGGCGAAGTAGAAAGATGTGGAATGCATCCCTCTGCACAGATACATCAGGAATACATCAAAAGACTCAATAATTCCCACAGAGAACCAGCTGAACACCAGCAGATGACCTCGGACACCAGAAAGGACTGCAAAGATCCCGACATAACTGGGTAGGACAGAGGGAAGAAAAAAAAAAGGAGAAAGAGGAGGAGAAGAAAGGAAGATGACGGGTCCCACACCCTGGAGTGGGGGGATCTGAAACAGAGGGGAGATTGCCGAATTCGGGGAAACGTCCCTTATCTGACAGTGAAACCCCTTCTCCAATGGGGGATATCCCTAGGTCAGAAGGGAGACATTTGGGACTGTTCAAAGAGGGTGAAGTGGCTGATCTGTAGCAGACAGGAAGGAGTGAGAAACACACAGAGGGTCCACACCACGGCTCAGCTAGTCTGGAATGAGACATCAGTTCACAGCTGAACAGGGGGTCTGGGAGCTGGAATGTGTGAACTGGAGAACTGGTTCAGGGTGAGAAACATTGTTGGCAGTGGGGAGATGGACTGAGAGGACAGGAGGGAAGAAATCTACAGTAGAGAATGCCTACCGTGGAAAACTGGGTGGCCATGGTGGCAGCTTGATACTGCTTACTCACAAGCAGGGGGAGGAGCCACGGGTGTAGTCTCTCTCTCAGCACCTGAGATAGACAAAGGAAGGCCCCCACTGGGCCTGGCTGTCGCAGTCAGGGATAACAAAGATCCCCAGACAGGGCTGGCCTAGAGTGCCTGCAGCCGAGAGCCAAAAGTCCACAGAGTGGCCCAGCTCTGGAGACGTTCTGTTTATACCTGAGCCGCCGGCGTCCCTATGCAATAGGCATTGCCTGAGCCGCCTGAGCCACTGTGACCCAGGCAGGGTGCCACTGCTCACTCACTCCCATGGGAAGGAGCCACTATTGTACTCTCTTTCCCCACACACCGGCGCTTACAGATGAACAATAAAGGAAGCTCTGCTGGTTGCAGAGTAATACAAAAGCCCAAGGTGGGTAGAAGGACACTTACAGCTGAGACCCCAAGGAAACAGAAATATTATTATTAATTTGATTGATCTGGTCCATTCTGGGGTCAGTTCTAGCTTTTTTTAAAAATTAATTACGATCTTAGTCCTAAGGGATCTACACATTTTATAACATTTTTTATTCTATTTTTTATTCTATTTTTATTATTAGCATTTTTATATATTTCTATTTCTAGCTAAGTTTTTTGTAGTGCTGATGGTATCTCTCCTACCTTCTTTGCATCTCTATCTTTTACACATTTCTATTTTTTTCTTTTTCTTTTCATATTTCCAGTCACACTGCACTCTTCTGTTGCCCTGTCTTCTATCCTTTCTTAGTTTCTTTTATCTTAATATACTTATAATCAATATTATTGCTTGGCTCTGTTTCCTTGCTTGATTCTCCAGATGACACACTGCTTTGGTTTTTATTATTAGGTTTGGTCTTTATCTTAGTTCTGATTATAATTGGCTGATTTTGTTTTGGGAATCTTCAGTCTGTCTGATTGTACTCTCACTCTTTATTATATTTGATCCTAGTTCTCAAAATTTCCCTGCATATGTATTTGTGTGTGTGTGGTTTTTTCTTATTTAATTACAATCTTAGTCCTAAGGGATCTACATGTATTATAACATATTTTTTATTCTTTTCTTCTATTTTTTCTTCTATTTTTATTTTTAGACTTTTTACATATTTCTATTTCTAGCTAAGGTTTTGTAGTGCTAACTTTATCTCTTCTACCTTCTTTCCTTCTCTTTTATACATTGCTTTATACTCCAGATGACACACTGCTTTGGTTGTTATTATTAGGTTTTGTCTTTATCTTAGTTCTAAGTATAAATGTCTGATTTCATTCTGAGAATCTTCAGTCTGTCTGGTGGTACTCTTGCTCTTTACTACATTTGATCCTAGGTGGTTTTTTTTTTTTTTTGGGTTTTGAATTTCTGTTGATTTTCTCTTTGATTGTCTGATGGCATGCTGGGGTTCTTCTGTCAGGCCTTTCTAGTGCCTTATGTTCTATAGGATTCAGTATTTGTGTGTCTTGTACATGTATGTATTTTCCTGATTTAGTAGTTGTTTAACTCAACACTCTGCCATTAGTGTGGGGCTTGGACAGTCTTCTTTAAACCCCTTTATTGCCAGGACAAACAACCTCTGAAGTCTGGACTACTCCATCAAAAGTCAAGTAGGAGGCTCCGGGGAGGGAGCACTGAATCCAGGATGCTAGACTACTAGGGAGTCCTCAGACAAGGGAAGATTAACTGCAGAGAACTCTCACAGAGACCTCTATCAGAGTCTAAGACCTGACTTCCTCTGATTGTCTGCATCAGCCAGTGCTGGATGCCTCACACCAAACTACAAACAAGACAGGAACATAAACCCACCCACCACCACACAGACTACCCAAAGCCATATTAACCTCACAGACACCCTAAAACACACCACCTGACATGGCCCTGCTCATCAAAGAGAAAAGAAACAGAGCCACACACCAGAAAGCAGGCACAAGACCCCCCCACCAGGAAGCCTACTCAAGACACTGGACCAACCCCACCACAGGGGGCAGATGGCAGAAACAAGAGGGATTACTACTAGGCAGCAAAGGGAAAGGAGACAGCAAATTCTATAAATTAGACAAAATGAGAAAACAAAGAAACACCATGCAGGCAAAGGAGCAGGGAAAAAACCCACAAGACCAAATAAATGAAGAGGAAAGAGGCAAATTGCCTGAAAAAGAATTCAGAGTAATGATAGTAAAGGTGATACAAAATCTTGATAACAAAATACAGAAAATACAAGAAACAGTGAAGAAAACTCAAGAACTAAAGAGCAAACAAACAGTAATGGACAACAAAATAACAAAAATTAAAAATACTCTAGATGGTATAAACAGAAGAATAACTGAGGCAGAATAAATAAGTCAGTTGGAAGATAGAATGGGGGAAATAACTGCTGCAGAGCAGGAAAGAGGAAAAGAATAAAAAGAATGGAAGACAGTTTCAGAGACCTTGGTGACAACATTAAGCTCACCAACATTCGAATGATAGGCAACCCAGAAGCAGAAGAAAAAAAGAAAGGGTCTGAGAAAATATTTGAAGAGGTTATAGGGGAAAACTTCCCCAACAGGGGAAAGGAAATAATTAATCAAGTCCAAGAAGTGCAGAGAGTCCCATACAGAATAAACCCAAGGAGAAATACACCAAAGCACATATTAATCAAACTAATGAAAAAATTAAACACAAAGAAAAAAATCTTAAAAGCAGCAAGAGAAAAGCAACAAATAACATATAAGGGAAAACCCATAAGGATAATAGCTGATCTTTCTGCAGCAACTCTGCAGGCCAGAAGGGAGTGGCTGGATGTACTGAAAGTCTTGAGAGAGAAAAACCTACAGCCAAGAATACTCTACCCAGCAAGAATCTCATTCAGATTTGAAGGAGAAATCAAAAGCTTTCCAGACAAGCAAAAGTGAAGAGAATTCAGCACCACCAAAACAGCCTTACAACAAGTGCTAAAGGAACTTTTCTAAGTAGGAAACACAAGAAAAGGAAAACACCTACAAATAGAAAACCCAAAACAATTAAGAAAATGGTAATCGGAACACACATGTCAATAATCACCTTAAATGTAAATGGATTAAATGCTCCAACCAAAAGACACAGACTGGCTGAATGGATACAAAAACAAGACCCTTCTATATGCTGCCTACAAGAAACCCACTTCAGACCAAGGGATACATATAGACTGAAAGTAAAGGGATGGAAAAAGATATTCCATGCAAATGGAAGTCAAAAGAAAGCTGGAGTAGCAATACTCATATCAGACAAATTAGACTTGAAAGTAAAGACTATTACAAGAGACAAGGAAGGACACTCCATAATGATCAAGGGATCCATCCAAGAAGAACATATCACAATGGTAAATATCTGTGCCCCCAATATAGGAGCACCTCAAGACATAAGGCAAATGCTAACAGCCATAAAAGCGGAAATCAGCAGGAACACAATAATAGTGGGAGACTTTAACACCCCACTTACATCAATGGACAGATCATCCAAACAGAAAATAAAAAAGGACACACAAGCTTTAAATGACACATTAGACCATATTGACTTAATTGATATTTACAGGACATTCCATCCAAAAACTACAGAATACACTTTCTTCTCAAGTGCACACAGAACATTTTCCAGGATAGATCACATCTTGGGTCACAAATCAAGGGTCAGTAAATCCAAGAAAGTTGAAATCATATCAAGCATCTTCTCTGACCACAACACCATGAGGCTAGATATCAATTACAGGAAAAAAACTGTAAAAAATACAAACACATGGAGGCTAAACAATACATTATTAAAACAACCAAGAAATCACTGAAGAAATGAAAGAGGAAATCAAAAAATATCTGGAAACAAATGACAATGAAAACACAACAACCCAAAACCTATGGGATGCAGCAAGAGCAGTTCTAAGAGGGAAGTTTATAGCAATACAGTCCTACCTCAAGGAACAAGAAAAATCTCAAATAAACAACCTAATCTTACACCTAAGAAAATTAGAGAAAGAAGAACCAAGAAAACCCAAAAGTGAGCAGAAGGAAAGAAATCATAAAGATCAGATAAGAAATAAATGAAAAAGAAATGAAGGAAACAAGAGCAAAGATCAATGTAACTAAAAACTGGTTCTTTGAGAAGATAAACAAAATTGATAAACCATTAGCCAGACTCATCAGGAAAAAAAGGGAGAAGGTGAAAATCAACAAAATTAGAAATGAAAAAGGAGAAGTAACAACTGACACGGCAGAAATATAGCAGATCATGAGAGACTGCTAGAAGCAGCTATATGCCAATAAACTGGATAACCTGGAAGAAATGGATAAATTCTTAGAAACTGAATTTAATCACAGTCTCACTGAAATTGAGACTGTGATTAAAAATCCCCGAACAAACGAAAGCCCAGGGCCAGAAAACTTCACAGGCGAATTCTATCAAACATTTAGAAAAGAGCTAACACCTATCCTTCTCAAACTCTTCCAAAATATAGCAGAAGGAGGAACACTCCCAAACTCATTCTACGGGGCCACCATCACCCTGATACCAAAACCAGGCAAAGATGTCACAAAAAAAGAACATTAATGGCCAATATCACTGATGCATATAGATGCAAAAATCCTCAACAAAATACTAGCTAACAGAATCCAACAGCACATTTAAAAAATCATACACCATGATCAAGTGGGGTTTATCCCTGGGATGCAAGGATTCTTCAATATATGCAAATAAATCAATGTGATACATTATATTAACAAATTGAAGTATAAAAAACATATGATCATCTCAATAGATGCAGAAAAAGCTTTTGACAAAATTCAACATCCATTTATGATAAAAACTCTCCTGAAAATGGGCATAGAAGGAAATTACCTCAACATAATAAAAGCCATATATGAGAAACCAAAAGCCAACATCATTCTAAATTGTGAAAAACTGAAAGCATTCCCTTTAAGAACAGGAACAGGACAAGTGTGCCCACTCTCGCCATTATTATTCAACATAGTTTTGGAAGTTTTAGCCATAGCAATCAGAGAAGAAAATGAAATAAAAGGAATCCAAATTGGAAAAGAAGTAAAATTGTCACTCTTTGCAGATGACATGATATTATACATAGAAAACCCTAAAGACTCTACCAGAAAACTGCTAGCACTAATCGATGAATTCAGTAAAGTAGCAGGATACAAAATTAATGTGCAGAAATCTCTCTTGCATTCCTATACACTAATAACAAAAAAGCAGAAAGAAATATTAAGGAAAATCTCCCGTTTACCACTGCAACCAAAAGAATAAAATACCTAGGAATAAACCTGACTAAGGAGGCAAAAAACCTGTACACAGAAAACTATAAGACACTGATGAAAGAAATCAAAGATGATGAAAACAGATGGAGGGACATATCATGTTCTTGGATTGGAAGAATCAACATTGTGAAAATGACTGCACTACCCAAAGCAATTTACAGATTCAATGCAATCCCTATCAAATTACCAATGGTATTTTTCACAGAACTAGAACAAGAAATCTTACAATTTGTATGGAAGTGCAAAAGACCCCGAATAGCCAAAGCAATCTTGAGAAGGAAAGTTGGAGTTGGTAGAATCAGGCTTCCTGACTTCAAACTATACTACAAGGCCATAGTGATCAAGACAGTATGGTACTGGCACAAAAATAGAAAGGAAGATCAATGGAATAGAATAGAGAACTCAGAAGTAAGCCCAAGCACATATGGGCACCTTATCTTTGAGAAAGGAGGCAAGAATATACAATGGAAAAAAGACAGCCTCTTCAATAAGTGGTGCTGGGAAAATTGGACAGCAACATGTAAAATAATGAAATTAGAACACTTCCTAACCCCATACACAAAAAGAAACTCCAAATGGATTAAAGACCTACATGTAAGGCCAGACAGTATAAAACTCCTAGAGGAAAACATAGGCAGAACACTCTATGACATCCATCAAAGCAAGATCCTTTTGGACCCACCTCCTAGAATCATGGAAATAAAATCAAGAATAAACAAATGGGACCTCATGAAACTTAAAAGCTTTTGCACAGCAAAAGAAACCAGAAACAAGACAAGAAGGCAACCCTCAGAATGGGAGAAAATACTTGCCAACAAAGCAACGTACAAAGGATTAATCTCCAAAATATACTAGCAGCTCATGCAGCTTCATACCAAAAAAACAAATAACCCAATCCACAAATGGGCTGAAGACCTAAAGAGACGTCTCTCCAAAGAAGACATGCAGATGGCCAACAAACACATGAAAACATCACTCATCATCAGAGAAATGCAAGTCAAAGCCACAATGAGGTATCAGGTCACATGGGTCAGAATGGCCATCATCAAAAAATCTAGAAACAATAAATGTTGGAGAGGGTGTGGAGAAGAGGGAACTCCCCTGTACTGTTGGTGGGAATGTAAGTGGGTACACCCACTATGGAAAACAGTTTGGAGGTTCCTTAAAAAACTACAAATAGAACTACCATATGATCCAGCAATTCCACTGCTGGGCATATACCTAGAGAAAACCATAATCCAAAAAAGAAACATGTACAGTAATGTTCATTGCAGCACTATTTACAACAGGCAGGACATGGGAGCAACCTAAATGGCCATCAACAGATGAATGGATAAAGAAGATATGGCACATATATACAATGGAATATTACTCAGCCATAAAAAGGAATGAAATGGAGCTATATGTAATGAGGTGGATAGACCTAGAGTCTGTCATACAGAGTGAAGTAAGCCAGAAAGAGAAAAACAAATACTGTATGCTAACTCATATATACGGAATCTAAAAAAAAAAAAATGATACTGATGAACCCAGTGACAGGGCAAGAATAAGGATGCAGATGCAGAGAATGGACTGGAGGACATGGTGTTGGGGGGGCGGGGGGCAAAGGGGAAGCTGGGACAAAGTGAGAGAGTAGCATAGACATGTATACACTACCAACTGTAAAATAGATAGCTAGTTGGAAGTTGCTGTATAACCAAGGAAGATCAACTCGATGATGGGTGATGCCTTAGAGGGCCTGGACACGCAGGGCGGGAGGGAGTCACGGGAGGGAGGGGATATGGGGATATATGTATAAATACAGCTGATTCACTTTGGTGTACCTCAAAAGCTGGTATAAGAGTGTAAAGCAATTATATTCCAATAAAGAGCTTAAAAAAAAAAAGGACTAAAAATAGAGCTACCATATGACACAGCAATTCCAGTCCTGGGCATATACCCGGAGAAAACCATAATTCCAAAAGATACAATATGCACTCAGTGTTCATTGCAGTCCTATTTACAATAGCTAAGACACGGAAGCAACCTAAATGTCCATCAACAGATGAATGAATAAAGAAGATGTGGTATATATATATAATTGAATATTACTCAGCCATAGAAGGAACAAAATTGTGCAATTTGCAGAGACGTGGATGGATCTAGAGACTGTCATACAGAGTGAAGTAAGAAAGGGGAAAACAAATATCATATAATATTGCTTACATGTGAAATCTAGAAAAATGGTAGAGAAGGTAAGTATGGATACAGGGGGTGGGGCTGTGGGGGGGGAGGGGGATGAATTGGGAGATTGGGATTGACATATATATATTATTGATACTATGTATAAAATAGATAACTAATGAGAACCTACTGTGTAGCACAGGAAACTACTCAATGCTCTGTGGTGACCTAAATGGGAAGGAAATAAAAAAAAAGGGGATATGTGTACACATATAGCTGATTCACTTTGCTATACGGCAGAAACTAACACAACATTGTAAAGTGACTATATTCCAATAAAAATTAACTAAAAAAATAAAATCAGTATTATCTGTGCAAACATTGTTTTGATAATTGTGCATTGCTGAGTCACACAGTGTGCTGTGACTTAAAAGTTGTACAGTTTTACTTTCCATAGAGTTGACAATTCCCTTGTTTTCTGTTTCTTTGTTTTATTTATATACTGCTCCCTACATTTTCCCTAGACTCTCTACCAGATAGCTCAAACCCCTTGTTACAATCACACAGAAGTGTTCTTGTAACCTGATCTCTCCCCTCTTCCCCCCCACCTTTCAGATCTGTGTCTCCTGGCTCAGACCTTCAAGCCCGTCTGGACCGGTTGCTCTCTAAGCCAGTTTCACAACTGCCAACCTGGGGGCTTTCCTTCACCATTGTATGGGGAAATTTTCTTCACCTCTTTTCTTGTGTTGATCCCCAGTTTCCTGGACTCCACTTCTCACTCATTCTTGGTTTACTTCTTTGTTTTAGTGCAGCCCGTCTTCAAATAGCTTGCTAGGAAGGCATGATGTTGTGATTTATAATAAGAAATTTATATTTGATCATTATCCCCTTTTCTGGCACAGAGCTCCTAAAACCCTTGGAATTTCTTAAATTTCCTAGGTGTGGAGAGCAACAACGGTGTGTATTGTTATGTTAATAAGGTGATTTAGGAAAGCCCCTATGACTTGGAAGGGTTGGGGCTTGTTGCCAGGGGAACCAACCCTGGGAATAGAAGGTTGAAACGTTCAGTCCTGCCCCCTGACCTGTGGGGTGAGGGGATGGGCTGAAGATTGAGTTTAATCACCAATGGCCAATCACCCGTGTAATGAAACCTCTCTAAAACCCCAAAAGAATGAGACTTAGGGAGATTCCAGTTTGGTGAACAAGAATGCATCCATATGCCACCCACCAGGGCCCCAAACTCCAGTGGGATAGATGCTCCTTTGTTCTGGATGTTACCCTAAGTATCTCTTCATCTGGCTGTTGATTCCTATGCTCTAATATCCTTTGTAATAAACCGGTAATGTAATAAGTACAGTAGTCCCCCCCACCCTTATAAGCGGTTTCACTGTCCGTGGTTTCAGTTACCCGAGGTCAAGCACAGCCTAAAAATCTTAAGCGGAAAAATTCGAGAAATAAACAATTATAAGTTTTAAATTGCACACTGTTCTGAGTAGCACAGTGAAATCTCACGTTATCACACTTCTCCCGCCCAGAATGCTCATCATCCCTTCGCGCAGAGTATCCTGCCTGTAGTCAGTTAGTAGCCGGCTCCATTATCACAGTAACTGTTGAGGTATCAAAGCCTTGTGTCCAAGTGACCCTTATTTTACTTAATGGCCTCAAAACTCAAGAGTAGTGATGCTGGCAATTCAGATACAACAAAGAGAAGCTGCAAAGTGCTTCCTGTAAGTGAAAAGGTGACAGTTCTCCACTTAAGAAGAAAAGAAAAAAACATCATATGCTGAGATTGCTAAGATCTACAGTAAGAACAAGTGTTCTATCCGTGAAATTGTGAAGAAGAAAAGAGAAATTCATGCTAGTTTTGCTGTCACACTTCAAACTGCAAAAGTTATGGCCACAGTGTGAAGTAAGTGCTTAGTTAAGAAGGAAAAGGTATTTAATTTGTACAATAAGACATTTTGAGAAAGAGACACACTCACATAACTTTTATTACAGTATATTGTTGTATTTGTTCTATTTTACTTTTATTAGTTATTGTCGTTAATCTTTTACTGTGCCTAATTTATAAATTAAACTTTATCATAGGTGTGTATGTATAGGAAAAAACATAGTATATATAAGGTTCAGTACTAGCCACGGTTTCAGGCATCCACTGGGGGTCTTGGAACATATCACCTGGGAATAAGGGGGGGACTACTGTATTCAGAAATTAGAAATAGTAATAAAATAAAAGGTCTTTTTTTCTAAAATTCTTTCCGCCACTCAGTTTTCCTCTGGGCTTCATTGAGACTATGTTTTATACAGTATACTGTTCTAATTGTTCTATTTTATTATTAGTTATTGCTGTTAATCTCTTACTGTTCCTAATTAACACAATAGACTTTGTCATAGGGATGTATGTATAAAAAAAAACATAGTATATATAGGGTTCTGTACTATCCACAATTTCAGGCATCCATTGGGGGAGTGTTGGAATGTATCCCCCCTCACATAAGGGGGGAACCACTGTAAAATCTTTCTCTGACTTCTGTAAGCCACTCTAGCAAATTAATGAACCCAAAGTTGTTGGAATATCCAGTTTATAGGGTGTCAGTCAGAAGCACAGGTGACAACCTGGACTTGCTCTTGGCATCTGAAGTAGGGGGCATTCTTGTGGGACTGAGCCCTTAACCTGTGGGATCTGATGATAATCTCCTGGCAGATAGTGTTACAATTAAGTTTGATTGTAAAACGCTTAGCTTCGGTGGGAGAATTCTGTGGTGGTGTGGGGAAAAGCCACATATCTGGTGTCGGAAGTTTTGTGAGTATGGTAGTAGTGTGCAAGTAAAGGAGAAACACAGGAGGTAAGAGACTGAGTTTTTCCAACTTGCGAGGATTTACGGGGGATAACTTTTTCTGATTTAACACTTGGTATAATAGTTCGCGCTGGGCACTAAGTAGGTGCTCTTAATATGGACACATACCCTTCTGGGAATTTTTCTTGTATTAGTTCTTTGATTTCCTACTTTTTTGTTTTTCCTGTCTTCTATTTCTGAAACTTCCATTATTTGGGTGTGGGATCCCCTCAATTGACTCTTTAATTATCTTACATTTACTCACTTTATTGTATCTCTGTCTTTAGTTCAACTTTTGGGATATATTCTCAACTTTATCTTTCACCACCTGTAATGGATTTTAAAATGTGGCCAGGATGCTTTAAGTTTCCAAGAGCTTGCTCTTAATCTCTAATTATTGTTGTTTGTCTTTTTAAAAAATATCCTGGATTCAATATTTTCGTAGATTCAACGATTATCTCTAATCTCTCAGGCTATTAATTATAAATATTTTGAAGGTTTTTCTCTATTTTATAGGCTGTCTAATTCCACTGAGTTGTTTGCTTATCTTGGTCTTTATGTGCAGGCTTTCTTTAGATTTGCTTTCCACTGTATTTAATGGCTATGCACAAAAAACTGATAAGCTCCTTGTTTATCAGTGGTGTTTACTGGTAATCTGCATTGTAGGAGAGTTATGAAGGGACCAGCTGTCATTATCTATCACTCCAGAGAGAAATGACCCATTCTCTTAGATATAAACCTGGCTAATAGCATTCTGGGAGCCAAGCAGGGAAAGGGGACTGTTGAAGTATCTTGTCATTCATTTATTTATTTATTAGATTTTTTTTTCTGGTTCAGGATAATTCATTACTTTTGTTTCGTTTCCTTTAACCTTGAATAGTTTCTCAGTCTTTGTCTTTAATGGCCTAACTTTTTTCCCCCACTGAACTGTGGCAGGTGGGATCTCAGTTCCCCCAGCAGGGATCGAACCCATAGCCCCTGCAGTGGAGGCACAGAGCTCTAACCACTGGACAACCTGGGAAGTCCCCATTCAATATTTAGACTTTCACTCAAGTCCTTTGCTTTCAGCATGGTGTTCCTAAGCTGTTTAATTTCTCCAGTGTATAAATATAACCTTGTGTTCTGTCCATATAGGGGAGAGATGGCCTGGGTTTGTAAGGAGGGGCAAGGAGAAGAGTGAGTGGGTGTGCTTTGTATGCAGGTTTTCAACCCCATAGTTCACCTGCTGAGGAAAACAGAACAGGATCTGTCTTTGCCTACCTTTGTTTCTCTTTTGTTTCCACAAATATTTATTGAGTGGTTAGTATGTTACAGACTCTACCATCTACTTAGAATAAAATGGTGAATAAAGACAAATGTAGTCTTTACCTTTGTGGCGCTTATAAAGAGACCCTAATTAATGGCAAAAATTAATGTAAAGTTATAAGTAAGACAAGTGCTAAGAAGGTACTGTAAGAGGTACAAGTAAAAACAACAGCCATAATAACCATAACAGCTAATAGTCTCTTATTCCTGTCCTGGAGGAGTGTATACTGAGAGACTTGACCTAGTTAGAAAGTTTGGAAGCTTTAGCTGAGATCTGAAAGGTGAGGAGTTAATTAGGGGACAGTGGGGTGGGAGCATCCATAGCCTCAAGGAAGAGGGAATGACTTCTACAGAGGCCTGAGAGAAGGCCAGTGTGACTGGTGTGGAGAGTGAAGCGACACATAGCTGTGATTACATTAAGACTCACTAATTAAAGCTCTAAGTTTAAAATCAAGTTTTTCTGTAACCCTTTAAGTTCAATGTAAAGCTTTGTTATTCTTTTCAAAAATCTGTTAAGCTTTCTTATTCTACTCATAAATCTGGTATTTTTGTACAAAAATGAAAAAAAAAAGCACTTTCACTTGTTCTTTGATTAACTTTTAATAGATTTTCCCTTAAATTTTTTACCTTAAATACGTTTGGAAATTTAATAACTTTCATTCCCGTAAACATTTCAAATACTGTACTTGACAGGGTACTCTTATATACCTAATAAGCAAAATGTTTCTAAGGTCTATAGTAATGCTGATAAGTTTAACCAAAATTAGAATGATCTATATTACATTCTGATAAGCATTCAAACTTTATATAGACACATAAAATTCTCTTACTACTTTCAGTAGTTTAATGATATTTAAACATTTCAAATTAAAAATATAATTTTAGAATCTCTAATAGGTCAATTTTTCTTAAATGTCTCAAATACCTTAAATTGCAAACACACAGATTATCAACATAATACCAAAGTATATTCCTAAAATGAGAACAGTATATTTACTGAGGGTTTGGTTTGCTTCAATATTTATGTACTTATTTTGGTATCTTATTGGCTACTAGAGTTGCCATATTTAGCTAATAAAAATACCTAGTTAAGTTTGAATTTCAGGTGAACAAAGAATAACTTTAGTAACTGAAATTTAATTAAAATGGATGTCCTGTGTTTTATCTGGCAGCCCTACTGGGTTTGCAAAATCACTTACCCTACTAGGAGAGCAAAGTTAGACCACTTTTGATGGGCTGCACTTTCTTGGTTAGAGATTTGTGATCATAATACTGTTAAAGGGTCAAAGATTTGTGATCATAATATGGTTACAGATTGGGGATCTCAATCAGAAATTATAGAGACCTGGGTTCTACTTCATGGATGATTCTACCCAAGTCACAGTTTAACATGCTGAGCTATTTTAAATTACCTGAATTTGAACTGCTATGCCAATGGTGACCCCAAGCCCATGCATTTTAACTGGAATATAGTTTTGCAGCCATGGACATCATGGATTCTCATGGATGTCTTCTGGCTTTCGCCATTATCTAATTTTTATTATAAATGGTTTTAACTTCTTATATCATTTGAGTTGACATAATTGGAATAATGTGGCTTCCCGCCCCCCCCTGCCCCCCCCCTCCGTAAAAGCAATGGGGAACCAGAGAAGAGTTTAAGCATCAGTGTGATGTGACCAGATTTTTGTTTTTGGAAAAACAATCACACTGGTTGCTGCACAGAGAATAAATAGGAGGGGTTTGAAGTGGGTGACAGACACTACTTATGAGGATTTTGTAGTAGAGGAACTCAGAGATGATGATGAACTTGGTTGATGCTGATAGAGAAACAGGACACATTTGAGCTATTTTGCAGGCAGAATCAATAGCACATGGTGATGGATTGAATATAGGCAGTAGGAGAGAGGGAGGTATCAAGCATTGTCTGGTGTGAGTGACTGGATGAATATTGACACCATTCACCCAGTTAAGAAACAAGTGAGGAGGAGAAGAGCTGTTTGTTTTAAATTTTTCTTCATTTGTTTTGCTCTGTTTTGGCAAGAGAGGGGAGAAACAATGAGTCCAGTCTGGACATACTAAATTAAAGACACATTTAGGGCACACAAATGGAGATGGTCAGCAGACATCTGAAAATGCATTTCTAGATCATCCTTTGGTTTCCACCTAGGGCTATAGAATCCAGAATTTCCCACAGTAACATAATTACAATTTGTGTTTTCAAAGGCTTTCTCTACCTGACCATGTTTCTCCAAAGAAACTTGTAATGTGCAATGTGTCCAAAATCCATTTTAGCATTAGAGCGGCTCTTCTGAACTGGAACATTTTGCTCTCCTCTTGGTTGATGATGGTATTTACAAAACGTCACTTCATTGATAGATTCAGGGTCATACCCCTATTTTTGGTATTTATTTGAATGATGTGTATTTATGTGAGCCAATATCCAGAAGAACACTGTTTATATGACTTAATTTAGTCTTGAATTTTGTGCCTTGTTACTCTGTTTAACGATGCTAAGCTATTTAGAAGAAGTAGGTAAATAATAAATCTTTAAGCTTGGATGGCTGGTTTACAGTCAATTGACTTCTACCTTCAGGAGATGGGAAGTTAATGAACTCTATCCTTTCTGTGACAGCAGATTTTATTCAGTTCTTTTCAGGTTGTTGCAAAGAATTCTTGTACCTTTTTCAATTAGCCAGGACTTCCTGACAATGTTTTTAATGTAGGGAATCCCTGCTCTTCAAGACAGAGCTCTGTGGTTTGTATCCTTTGCTGGTACGCTTTATGTAGACAGTGGCTTGAATAATATTTTGGTCTATTTCTCACTTTGTTTTTCCCAGCCCATGCATTTTTCATTCTTATTCAGAATAAGTAGCTGGAGCTGTTCATGGCAGTTTTCATTCATTCTTCTATTTATTTATTTTGTATAGGATATCTTGGGATAATTGCAAGGATGGAGTACTAAAAATAGCTTGCTTCTAAAGTGAACTTTTATAACACTATGCTAATTATTTTGATTTTTATTCAGCTGTGGAAAACCATTCATCTGTTCTATTCAAGCTATTTTTCTGATTACTGAAAATGAGAATATAATTATTATTTATTAACTACCACCAGTACTTTTTCTGGGATACAAAGTATTGCTATTTCTATACAATACAACATTTGACTAATTAATTAGAATGTATGCCCATATTATCAAGAATGTTTATCTCTATATTTGGAAAGAGGACAAGAACACTTTTAGACTTCTTCACATGTAAATTTTTTGCGGGCCTGGTTCGATAGCTAGTCTGGGCCTTAAATCATCTTGAGAGTAAATTGCTTACAGATAATAAATGATGAATAACTCTTAAGCATTTAGTGTCTGGTAACCTGAAATCTTTCTTCCCAAATGATGAGTGGTTAGCATAAAATAAAAGATAAACCATAATACCATTAAACAGTTAATCAAATTAGTTGTCATATAGTTTTCAGGATCCAGGAGAGTACGGCAAAGAGCCTTTCCAACCTTGTGGTTAGTTTTTAGAGTGTGCTGTTGGCTACAGCAGGATCAGGGGTAAGATGATTATAATCAAATTTCAATGATATACAAAGAATCAAGCCAGAAAGGGGTGCGAGTCAGAATCAAAGACAGAAGAAAAATGAAAAAAGCAGGCCTTGAGAGCAGTAGTCCAGATACTAAAATGCAGAGGGAGAAGCAACATGTGAGATGCAGAAAATACCAAAGAGGTCTCAGGAAGTGCGGGAGCAGGTCCAAGTGAGGCTATAATACCGTAAGAGACCACTTTGACTGGGACCAGCATCTACAGCCTAGGCTTAAATTTTCCCTTTACTCACCTGGTCATAGGAAAATCCTCAAGAGATCATAGGTGCAGGCTGAGGGAAACACAGTATGATAAAAGGCAGATCAAGACAGTTACCACTCTGCTCAGGCAACTTATTTGTACCTTCAGTGGCTGGAAGTTAAGTTTGACCCTTGGCCATCTGAGGCCCACTAGACAACCAGGCAAAAAATTAGCCTATGGTTTTTGCTGGGTGACTGACATTATGTAGAAGAGTAAGGGTGCTGCAACATGGTAGGGCAGAGACAACCATGAGGGAACTTGGGGGTATCTCCTGGGTTGTTCTGTTATTCTACAAGTATGCCCACAAGTAAAGCATAATGGTCCATTACTAAAACTGTACAAGTAGGACAACTGAGAGCTCAGATTCCTCAGGAATGAAAATTGGATCATACCACCCAGGTAAACATCCTAAATACCAAATAGCTGCCTACCAGGAGTATTGATAGGTACCAGAAAAATGGTGTTTATAAAGTCTTATGAATTATATTTTTTATGCATATTTAATGCAAACAATACTGAGCATGAGGTATTTAAATAGTAATATCCTAAACTAGTTTGCCTTGGTCGGTGGTGGAATATATTTCATTGTGTTACCCAGGAGGTATCAGAGCACTTTACAAAAGGAAAATCTTTTAAATTTGGATTCCAAGTAGGAAGAGACTTCCAGCCAAAGAGGATATAAACTCCTGTTTCCTCCCTGCCTCCACCCCCACCCCCAACTCCTGTCACTGTGTTTAGAACCACGTGGTGTGTTGGGGAAAGAATAGAGTCATCTACAAGTCCACGAACAAAGAACGCTCAGGTTAAGGAAATATAATTACTCTCACCCCCTAATCACCACCTTCTATTCCTCTCCTGAGGTCTTTTGTTCTCGTTCCCATGGCCTATAATGAGGTTAGCCTGTATCCTGAATCTCTCTTATCATATGCTGATGGTAGACATCACTAATCAATTATGGCATAAGTTCCCATTGAACTAGACTAGTTACATGGCTACAACAAATTGTTTGGGTTGGAAGTTGAGATGAAATCTACTAGATGTCTTGGGTCTATAGTATCAGGAAAAAGAATTAGAAGCAACTACTGGAAGGCCTGCTCACCTTCTCACTCATTTCTTAGTAGGCTGACAGCAAAATATAAGGGTAAACAGTTGTGTCTATATACTCTAATGCTAGGAGACAAAAAAAAATACATGCAGAATGTGGGCAGTAGACCAGAGAGCAAAATAAGCTATTAACTAAGCAAGGGCAGTGTTTTTCTAATTCACCCACTACTAGGAAGGACTTGCCGAATAAGCACCCATACTATTAAATCAAAAGGTTATTATCCCATTTGATAAAAATGACCAATTAAGAAGTGCAAGAAAGTGCAATTATATGGCCACTCATCACCTACAGGAAAGGTAAGGTGATTACAGGCATAAAATAAAACATACTACAGCATGCTTACAGAGTGCTTCAATTATACTATAGGCTTATAGTACAAATAGTTAATAATAAAAATATACTATTAAGAATACCAAAAGCCGGTGAATTCCCTGGTGGTCCAGTAGTTAGGACTCCATGCATTCACTGCCATGGGCCCAGGTTTGATCCCTGGTCGGGGAACTAAGATTCCACAAGCCGCACAGCCAAAAAAAAAAAAAATAATAATAATAATAAAGAAAAGAAAAAAGAAGAAAAAGAATACCAGAAGGCAGAAAAAATCCGAACTCAACAATTTCCTTTAATGTTAACCCTAAATAAACTTTACTTACCCATTACTGAGCTACAACAACTATGCCACTAACCATCAACATCAATGGAATCAAGACTTTCCAGACCCAGCTGTCTTTTCCAGCGCCACCAGCCTCAGTAGCCCCCCAGTTTCTGAAAGTACACTAAGGAGAAAGTGCTCTATACTGCTCATGTCTGATAGAGATCAAGAACTGAATTTTGCTAGACTATCTAAATTTGGTGAAAACTTATCTCAGCAATGTTGCAAAGGACCAAAATGGTATTTAAATTAAAAAAATCAGAAACCTTAACTTCAAAACTGTTCCATTAGAAAACCACATACTCATTCAAAATATGCAGCAGGCAAATGAGATGTTTTTGGAATTCCTTCCTAGGAACTGCTTCATAGCATGCCTATGAGCCAAAGAATTAAATGTAGTCTTATAATGTCATAATTTACTTTTTTAACCTAAACAGATTTGGTTTTTTAACCTATATAGTCTGGTTTATTCACCTTCTCTTTTGACTTTCCTTGGCTCTGAAAGACTTTTGGTAGTTTCCAAAAGGTAAGTTCATCCTTAAGAACAAAAGAAGGTCAAAGTATGTTCCCAATGTTTGAAGATCTTAATGAAGATCCCCCCAAATACTTTCTGCAATAGTTGCTTCCCCGAAGTGCGTGTAGCTCCCCATGTAAAAAATGTGTATTATTTATTCATTTATTCACCCACTCAGTTATTTGATAAATGTATACTGATACCTATTCTGCAGGTAGATTTCCTCTAGATGCTGGAGATGCAGGAGTAAGCCAAAAAAGACAAAGATTTCTGCCTTCATGTAGCTTATAGAAAAGTGAGGTGAGACAAACAATAGACAATAAACATAGTAAATAATGCATAGTATGTCAGAAGGTGATAAGTGCTACAAACAAAATGCAAGGTGAGGAGGGAAGGGGAATGGGAGCCATGAAGGTTGGGGGTGGAAAGTTGTGGTAATGAAAAGATGACAACTTGAGCTAAGGTTTAAAGCAGTGAGAGAGTCTGCCTTCTGGATATCTGGGGTAACTACTCTAGGCAGGGCAAAAGAAGGAAAGAACATGCCTGATATCATGAAGGAACAACAAAATCAATGAGGAGGAAATGGATTGAATAAAGGGGAGAGTAAAAGGAGATGAAGGCAGAGTAGTAATCGAGAGGGTCAGATTATGTAGAGTTACGTAGGTCTCCTGGCTTTTATTCTGAATAATTTGGGGGAGCTATTGCAGGGTTTTGAGCAGAGGTGCTACATGGCTTGATTTGTATCTAAAAGAATCACTGGGAGTTCTAGTTCTAGTATGTCTGAGTAGTTCTTACTGGACCCGGCTCTCCATAACAACTATAATCTCTGGAAAAAATTGAATGCACAGGAACGTGAACAAAAGTGCGTGCTGGGGGACACGTTGGAGGGGTTGACACTTGGAAGAAGCAATGGCAGGGGAGTGAGAGTCCCTTTTTCAGGTTTCAGCCCGAGAGCAGGCTGAATGCAGCACCATAAAGTGGCCAGAACTCTGAAAACCTGCAGTCATTCCAGACTAAAGAATGAGAGTACAGTCTGGGCAATCGCAGCCTCTGCATCTCTAGCTGACCATTGAATCACATGTATGCAGGGCAGACTCAAAGCAGCTGAGCTACAGTTTAGAAAAAAAAAACAGAAAAAATTAAATGAGACTTGACCTATAGCCCGAGAGACAGATTTGGTGGAAAATCAAGGGGAACACCTACTTATGAATGAGAGGGAAGTCCTTACTAAAGAATTAACATTTATGCTGAAATCTAAAGGATAAGGAGAAGCAAGCCATGTGAAGGCTAGAGGGGAGAGGGGGAGTGAGAAACAGAATTCCAGGCTTTGGAAACACCATGACCAGAAACTCAAAGGCAGGAAAGAGCTTGGTGTTTTCCAGGAAATACAAAGAGGCTAAAATGTGGAATATATTCATGGGGAAACTGGTTAGCTTATACTAAAGCAATAAATGCTCTAAATACGAGATAAGGAAAAAGCATTAAAGTTGATCTCTATCCTCAAGGTGTTTATAATCATATCAGGGATGCAAACGCTAATGTCAATGAAACAACTAAACTTCAATACTAGGCAGTATGTAGTTGGCCACTGCTTTAAGTTTTCAAATCACATTTGCAAGAATTGTCTTATTTGGTCCTCACGATATACCTATGAGGCAAGTACTCTTATTGCTACTGTGCTTATTTAACCTGGTTATTTTCTCTCTCTTTCCTCTGATAAGCTCTATGAGGGCAGGGCCATACCTGTTCTCCTACCACTGTACCCTCAGCACCAGGCACAGCTTTGAGTTCACAGAAGTGCTCAGTAAATCTTTAACAGATTGGAAACTCAAGGCATTGAGGGGAAAGGACTTAAATGCTCAAGGGAACGAACACAGCATGTCCATGACAGAATCACCTAGAATTCATGGCTCTAGTCTCCTGGGCCAATATTATAACTTGCCCAGTGATTTTCAAATCTCTCTCCCTATCTCTCCCTATCTCCAACCCTCTTCTCCCTTTTCCCCTCCTTTTCCTCCTTCTTTTTCTCTTTCCTTCCTTCAAATAGCAGAACCCTTTGCTTTCAAATTTTTTCTCACTTGGATATGAAAATGAAAACTTCAGTTATAAATACATTATAAATATTTTATAAATTCAATTTTATAGGATTTATTATATCAGTCACTGAGAATGTGTCTTGATGGACACAGAAATTAGACATCAGGTGTCTGGATGACAGTGGCAGTCATATGACAGTCTTGCCATCCAATGTATTGAGGAATTTTGTTTTGCAGGCCCAGAATTAAGAAAATCCAGATGAATCCTGAGTATAATAGTTGAAAATAGTAACAGCTGTTAAATAGTGTACCAACCATCTCAGGATGCTTAAACTTGACTGATCTTGAAACATGAAAGAGGATTAAGAAAGGACATCTTTATTTTAAATTTGAATCACTAACAACATATAACTCTTAACTCCCATGCCATATCGTTAATATAAAAGTCTGACAAGAAGCCCCTACGGAAAGCCTGTTGCAGTACTTTATAGTAAGATAATACTTTCATAATGCAGCGTGTTATGTGTACCTTTGTAATTGCACAACTGACTATCATGCAAAAAGTGAGAACAAGCACTGATGATGTGACTATGCCTTGTCTTGCATTTCATTGGGTCCAGTACATATGTTCTATGATCCTCTTCTTATTTGTACAATTTTGTGTGAGGGAGCCCACACAGGCCTGAAATAAAAAGGTGAGTGGAAACCTATAACTTCTCCAATCAGTGATATACGTCCAAGAAGTTCAAATCTATACCTAGATGTGACAGGAAGAGTTATATTCTGAGATCTGCCCTCAAACCTGTTGTGTACTACATAGGGAAATACATCTATGGCTTTCAGTGTGCTCAAACATGGTACATTTGAGTGAGCTTATTATGTTTACTATAGTTTAACAAAGAATTTAGAGTGCTTTTCTAAAATTAAATTCAATCCAAAATATTTGTACCCTGAGGCACTTCAAAGCAGTCCAAGGGTTCAAACTTTTGCAATCCAGGCCCTCTAGCACTATGCTTCACCCTAAGCTACCTCAAATTTAGGTGGGCTGATTTTGTAGTGGCGTAGGCAGGTATGGCTTGGCCAGCCCTGGCAATGAGGCATTGTGGGAATTTTCCTGCAATGTTCATGACATGGAAGTGCATTTTGCCAACTATCTCGGGCACAGCCCTTGGAAACAAGCAATAGGCTTTTGCTTTCCAGTTAAATGCAATTGCTCTGTTCATCAAAATTTGGTTGGGGAACTTAAGGAATATTTGAATTTTTATAGTATTTTATATTCTTTCCCTTTCCAGTTAGCTTATCATCAATCTGTAAGGAGACATTCTGGAATGTCAAGAGTTGAAGGCTATGTGATTAAATTAGGTCATTTGGTTTCATTGACTTAATAACTGCATAAATAATTTCTCAGAAAGATCTGTCACTAATGCTTATTTGTCTTTATATTAATATTTTTTTCAATGAAATAAAGTTGTTTTTACTGTTGTAAAATGTACAAGTTCAGGTTTACAAGCAAAGGGCAGCGAACCTATTTTGTGGGGAAGGATAAATGTGTGAGAGAGACAGACAAGGGAGTTGGACTATGATTAGATGCTTTGCCTTTTCGTATTTTAACAGATCCGCGGTAGAAGATTCCTCCTAGTAGTGGCGGTTCACAATGCAGTGGTTCTCAGAGTCAGTGTGGAAATGGAGCCGGATAGAATTCTGAAGGGCCTTGTGCGTGTAGCTTGAAAAACACGAAATTTTAAGATGAATGCTTTCTCATAGCTTCTCAGCCTACTGAAATCCTACCTAGCTTTTGGGAGTGCCTCCATAAACACTTCTCAGAACTTTCTTATTTCTTATTCATCAACCATTCATCCTTTCTCTGAACTTCTGCAGAAGTTATAGAGCTCATACTACTTAACCTAGCTTAATAAGTAGACTGAATGGTATGACTCAAGAAAGTGTACTTTATCAGGAGTTCAAAGACATAGGTTTTGGTTTGTGACCATGTGGTCCCACTGGGCAAATAACTCACTTATTCTGATTCCCATCTGTTACATGGGTATAGTAGTAATAATTCTACGTGCCTCATAGGGCTGTTATGAGGGTCAAATAAGATGATTCTTACAAATGTTTTTCGGAAACACAAAGCATCGAGCAACTATGTGCTGTCTAGTATTGAAGTTTAGTTGTTTCATTGACATTCACAGCTTTGTCTCCCCAATATGATTGTAAGCACTTTGAGGATAAAGATCAAGTTTAAAGTTTTTTATCTCCTTATAGTGCTGCGTATATAATAAATATTTAGAGCAGTTATTATTTTTATAATTATCATTTACATTTACATAGTGCTTCATAGTTGCTAAAGCATTTTCACATGCAGTATATCCATGGTGTACCTCCTTTTTTATATGCCACAAGACTGAGATTTCGGGAGGCACAGTGACTTTCCCAAGGCCACACAGTTGGTGGAGTTGTTGGAACTATTATACAAGTCTGCAGGTTTGCAGTCTGCGGCTCTTTTCACTGTGTGATTAGACCTTTTGTAATCTGGGTGCTATCAAAAAGTTACTTTAGTATAGGTAGTTCATGCAGCTCTGGTTATAGAAGAGATTTGACTTTGTAAACCGTGTAAGTCTTCTGGGAGTGACATTATTGATTCTCTACTTTACAGCTGGCTGCACCTGTGCCTTTGACAGCCTTATTTTCTCTTTCAGTATAACAGCGAGTGTAGTTAGAGCATGGCATCTGCCCACAGTGATGTGTGGTTTGGGATTTCTCCATTTCAGTGAAGCCAATTCTTAATTTTTGAGATTGTAGATTTTCTAGGGTCTCTGTTGGGCTGGTCTTTTCCCTTTCTGCTATGGCCCACTTTTTGTACACGTCACTGTGAGCTAGAATCCTGATCAGGAGGTAACCAAGCAAGGGGAAGAGAGGGTGACCAATTTCAGTCCTAAAATGTGATGTTTTTTTCATCACCGTGCACAAAATGTTTCAGAGAAGAGGTTGAAGTTATTGCACAAGCACTGATTTTAAAATTATCTGGGTACTCAGTGAGAAGAACAAGGACGCAGATACAGAGAATGGACTGGAGAACTCGAGGTATGGGAGGGGGCGGGGTGTGAAGGGGAAACTGAGACGAAGCGAGAGAGTAGCACAGACATATATATACTACCAACTGTAAAAGAGATAGTCAGTGGGAAGTTGTTGTATAACAAAGGGAGTCCAACTCGAGGATGGAAGATGCCTTAGAGGACTGGGGCGGGGAGGGTGGGGGGGACTTGAGTGGGGGGGAGTCAAGGAAGGGAGGGAATACGGGGATATGTGTATAAAAACAGTTGATTGAACTTGGTGTACCCCCCAAAAAAATAATAAATAAATAAATAAAATTAAAAAAAATTATCTGGGTATTTTCCCCCTCCACATTCTCCTGGTCCTGTGCCATCCGAATTGATCCCAAACAAAAGTAAACAGTCAATGAAAAACATTGTATCCTAATTATTATAATCAAAACCTGAATTAGGTCAAAATGTGCTCTTTAAATCACCCTAGAGTTTGACTGGGAATGATGGTAATGGTGATGCAGTGGGCTACTGACGGGACCTTCACAAAATTCTCATCAATTTCTATAATGATTTTGACATTTCATCAAAGCTCAGGAGGAAATTGAGCAATTATTTATTTGACTTTAAAAATCACAGGGTGTCAGAATGTACTCAAGTGACTACAAATGAAATGCTTTGAAAAAGAAGGACTGCAGTGGGTGCATCTCAGCTGAAATTAGAGCAAGTGTCAGTATGTCAGCTGCAAAGTGACAGGTCTTGCACAAGGCACTTAAAGTTAATGAGTGATATTTAATTTGGCCAGAGTGACCAGAAAACTTCAAAGATGTGAGCTCATCTTAGAAAAGGTCGACAAAGCAAGAGTCTAGAGGAAGCTGATGTAGCTTTAAAAGCAACAAATTTATATCACAATCGTACTGTTGTATTAGTATTAGTATAGGTATTAGTAATAATAATGCAACTGCCATTTGTTTGGTGCATACTATGTGCCAGGCATTGTACACTAAAGCAGGTACCCTTATGATCTCACTTGTCCTCAGTTCAACCTTAGGTTGCTCCACTTACTACTGAGCAAGCAAAGCCTCAGGGAGTGATAAGCTGGGATTTGAACCCATGTCTATCACATGACAGAGCCCAGCTCTCTAATCTTTTACCTATTACATGGGTCTTATGTCAGATCTAACATTTACTATACTGTTGTGTGACCTTGGAGAAGATGCTTTCCCTCTTTGGAAATATCTCCATCTGCAAAATGAGGGAACTCGACTGTGGGTTTTCCTATCTCTAAAGTCGTTTAAGAATGAATGGGTATGTAGACTTTTGGATGCAGTGAAGTGTTGTGGAGGAGTGCAGGAACTGGTGTGAAAAAGGTGAGCAGGTGAAACAGGAACTTAGAGCTTGGATAGGCACTCTTGCTCTGTGAGGTGAGTCCCTCCTTTGCTTCGGGCCAGTTTGTACCTTTCTCAACAGCCTTTGTTATTCTGGGCTTCAGAGAGGCCTAGAGGGAGGGAGAAGAGTATCTGGACTTGAGGAAAGAAGGTTCTCCTTTGGCTTTTCCTCTTATTAGCATACTAGCCTGTGGAGATGAGCACATCCCAATGGCCTGGATCTGAAAGCATGAAGACAATGTGAAAGCCCTACACTGAAAGTCTAGAAACTGGCAGTTAAGAAATGCTGATGTGGAGGCAAAAACAAATTTTTGTTTCTTTTTCTCCAACCATTAACAAATTTTTAACATAAGTAATTTAAATGTAATATATAATGTTTTTAATATTTAATTTTGTAGGAAATTAGATATATGTATACATAAAAAATAAAAATTAAAAGCATCCACAATCCCACTGCTTAGAGAACAGCTCTTATTTTTTTCATGTATGTTGTTACAGACTCCAGATTTTAAAAAACAAACTGGGCTATCACTAGAGAGTTTCGTAATCTGCTTTCCATATTTGAGGAAGCCTTTATAATCATCTTCATAACTGCATTCTAGGGCCTTGAGTGCCATAGGAATACATATTATACCTTACATCCTTGATTTTACTTTCCTACACAAATAACTTTTACTACAGGATATTGCCATGGTGGGGTCCAAAGAAATGTACGTGACATGTTCTGAGGCATTTTCCTTTCTCATTCAAGTATTTGCAGAATGTTTCTCTGTTTCTCAGCACCTTTGGTCAGGAGTGGGGTGGGGTGGGGGGAACCAATCTCATTATTCAGACTGATCTTTTTTATGCTGATTGTTTGATATTAGTAACCTAGACTGAGAATGGAAAAGATAATATGGATCATTCCGTATTATCAGTCTCCGACCTATGACTGGCAGCTCATTGTTTGTTCACCAATTGTCTTTGCTGATATTTTTAATCAGTTAGTGACTGATTATGTAGTTTTATTTCTCATCACGTCTATAAAAAGGAAATTCTTCAAGAACCGACTCCAAATTATGCTATTCTTTCTCCTTTAGCTCAATCTGCCTTTTATCCTGAGAGATTTTTAAAAGAGTAATTGGCGTTATTTTGTGTGACCATTTGTTCTTTAAGGTGGGTCTCTTTAATTTTTAAGGATGACTTTGGTCTTCTCAAGGTCAGGCCAATTTTAAAATAGAATTTTCCTGAATATTATATTTTACAGTTCTGAGAGAGGCAGCTTTCACACTCCTGAGGGACAAAGATTTCTGAAAACCTTTTTGATGGAAACTATGGTTCAAAATGATCAAAGTCTCCTCCCAACCTGTTACTTTCTTTGAAAAGCTTAAAAGCACGTTGTCATCCCCTGAGTGTATCCCCTAGAGAAATTCTTACACATCTGCACAGAAGACATGTGCCAGAATGTTCATTATTAGTGATAGCAAAAACTGTAAGTATCTTAAGTGTTCTGTCAATGGGAGAACAGATAAATAAATTATATGTATATATATATTTGGATATGCTACATCTATCAGTATGGGTGAATCTCAAAACTGTCAAGCAAAAAATTGCTGAATGATAACTATGGCAGGATACCATTTATACAAAGTTTAAAACTATGCAAAAATATATTTGTTTGGGTAAGCCAGGTTATGCTGCTTTAACAAACACTCCAAAATCTCAGTAATTTACAGCCATGATATGTCCAGAATAGATTATCTGGGGCCTTTGTTCATGAGTAATTCAGAGTCCCAGGCTGATATAAGCTTCATTTTATTACATGCTTCACTGATCACTTTACCAATGGGAAGCAGATAAAGTGACTTGCATGGTAGTTCTTAAAGTTTCTCCTTGAAAGTGGCACTTTTCATTTTCACTCATATTTTATTGTCCACAACAAGTCACATAGCTATGCTGAAGTTTAAGGGGACTGGGAAGTATAATCTTACCATGTACTTTGAGGGTAAGATCACCCCAAGTATTCGGTGAATAACTCTAATTACTACCAGACTAAACAATACTCCATAGTGCATATGGATATGTACAAGTAGAGTAAAAGTACACAGATTTGAATGGAAATATTGAACTCCAGATTCAGATTACATCTGTAGAGAGAGGGAAGGAGGAGAGTGGGATGGGACAAGAAAGCTGAATAACTGGTATCTGCCACTTCAGTTAACTTTTCTCCACTCTGCTCCCTACCAGGGGATCCTGACCTGTATCCACTGCATCAATGGATTCTGCATATTCTGTGGCTTCAGGATGGGTTTGGACGATGGGGAAGCCAGTAGGAGATCAGAAACAGGGTGGAGAGTATTCTGCTGGCTCCCTCTCTGTGAAGTCACCTCAAACTGACTATATTTCTTGACCAGAGATCTCTGCTACTCTCAAAGAGGCCAGTTCTACACGATTATTCTTTGGATTCCC
Source organism: Hippopotamus amphibius kiboko (assembly GCF_030028045.1). Lineage (NCBI taxonomy): Eukaryota > Metazoa > Chordata > Mammalia > Artiodactyla > Hippopotamidae > Hippopotamus > Hippopotamus amphibius. The sequence goes on along the minus strand of NC_080203.1, from coordinate 13,459,924 downwards.
GGCATCTCTCCTTTTCTCATCCTTTCGGGCCTAAGGGTGGTTAACAGCTTAGTTGCCACTAGTCCCAAGTTTCTGCACTGTTCATTATAGTTCTCTTATACCCAATAAAAAAATGGACAGATCTAAACAGACATTTCTCCAAAGAAGACATACAGATGGCTAACAGGCATACAAAAAAATGCTGAACGTTGTTAATTATTAGAGAAATGCAAATCGAAACTACAATTAGGTTATCATTTCACGTCAGTCAAAATGGCCATCATCAAAAAGTCCATATAAAATATTTCATAATTAAAGAACAAACTGCAAAAATTATATCAAAACACACTGTAAACATCACAATGCCCTCCCCACAAAAAAAAACCTTTAAATTTCTATTTTTTAAACCTATTCTATTCACAGTTTCTATAGTATGGTGATTAAGTTGGTTTTTGTTCCTTTTTCCTTTGTGATTTTTCTCTTTTATAAAACAAACAAACAAAAAACAAAACAAAACAAAAACAAAAAACCCCAAAAACCAAAATAGTAGGAATTCTGTTAGCTGACCTCTGAGTGGTTTCTGGTTCCTCTATGATACCTGTAATACTTGCAGCACATGTAAACCTCATAGCTGGTAGGCATCTCCCTGTGTGCCTATGTGGCCCTTTTCCTACTGGTTGAGGTGTATACTTATCAAGAACGATTTGTATGCTCACAAATCTTTTCAGTGCTAATTAAGTTTGATATCATAACTATTTAATTAAATGTCAAGAAAACCAATGAGATACAACTGTAAAAAGAACCAATTTTTTTCTTGTAGGAATGCTCAGATTAAAGCCTTGGAAAGACACAATAAAGATGAGCCTCTAAAATAAATTTGTATTAATTAGGTGTGAGCAAGAAAATTAAAAGACATAAAAATATTATAAAAATTAGAAGGCTTCTCTCAGATTATTTGGCAAGTGTTTTTTTTTAAGTTATTGCTTCAATTCAAATGAAATGTAACTAGAAATTATAGTATATTCACTATAAGCATGCATTTCATAAGAAAGATGAACAGAACTCTGGATACATCTCAAGAGAAGACCTTGGCTTCACATTACAGGACTGGTTAAGGAATGTACGCTTTCATGTTTTATGTTAAAAAATATGGAAAAAACTACAAAATTCTAATGAAAGAAATCAAAGATCTAACTAAATGGAGATATTCCATATGCATGGATAGGAAGAATCAATATTGTCGAGATGTCAGTTCTTTCCAGCTTGTTTTATAGATTCAATGCAGTCTCAATTAAAATCCCAGGAAATTATTTTGTGACCATTACCTTTAGAATCAGTTTGTCAACATAGAAAACCTAGATGGCCTTGGGTATGACAATAACTTTTTAGATACACACCAAAAGCAAGTTCTATGAAAGAAATAATTGATAATTTGAACTTCATTAAAATTATAAACTTCTGCTCTGCAAAAGATGCTGTCAAGAGAGTAAGACAAACCACAGACTGGCAGAAAATATTTGCCAAAGACATATCTGGTAAAAGATTGTAACCCAAATATACAAAGAACTCTTAAAAAGCAACGGTAAGAAAACAACAACCCAATTAAAAAATGGGCGAGAGACCTGAAGAGACACCTTGCGAAAGAAGATATATAGATGGTGAATAAGCATATGAAAAAATGCTGAACAGCATACATCATTAGGGAATGGCAAATTAAAACCACAGTGAGATACCACTACACAAATATTAGAATAGCCAAAATCCAGAACACTGACAATGCCAAATGCTGATGAGGATGTAGAGTAATAGGAACTCTCATTCATTGCCATTGGGAAGGCAATATGATACAGCTAACTTTGGAAGATTGTTTGGCAGTTTCTTACAAAACTAAACATACTCTTAGCATATGAGCCAGGAATCATACTCCTTAGTGTTTTCCAAAAGAGTTGAAAACTTTTGTCCATGCAAAAACCTGCACATGGATGTTTATAGCAGCCCTATTCATGATTGCTAAAACCTGCAGTCAACTAAGATGTCCTTCAGTAAGTGAATGGATAAATAAACTGTGGTACTTCCAGACAGTGGAATATTATTCCAAGCTAAAAAGAACTGACCTATCAAGCCATGAAAAGAGATGGTGGAATCTTCCTGGAAGCGCACATTACTAAGTGAGAGAAGCCAATCTGAAAAGCTCTAAAAAATAAAGTCTGTTAAAAATATTTAGTGTAATTTTTGATTCCTGTTTTAACCGACTTTTTAGACTGCTTACAATAAATAAGAGGTCTTCTGTATTTGCATTAAAAGAGACTGAAAAGAAATACAGTTGACCCTTGAACAACATGGGAGTTAGAGGGACTGACCCCCCACGCAGTTGAAAACCTGCTTATAACTTTACAGTCCACCTTCTGTATCTGTATGTCCACATCTGCAGATTCAACCACCTGTGGGTGGTTAGTACTATACATGTTTATTGAAAAAAATCCATACATAAGTGACCTGTGCAGTTCACCCATTTTGAGGTATATCAGTATTTTAAAGTCCCTTATCCCTGGGTGGTATATTACAGGTGAATTTTTAATTTTCTTTATATGTTTATTTCATTTTTCATATTTTCTGTAATAAGCATTTACAATTTAAAGGGTTATCTTTAAAATATCAAAATGATGCAGAAGAGTAAAAGTAGCCTAGACTACAGGATAATTCTTTAGTATTTACCTCAAGAATCCTATTATTCTGACAGTTGTAACCTTTAAACTATATTTGAAATTAATATCCCATCCTGGTGTAACTACTTTGATATCCCCGCAGGGTTTTTGTTTGTTGCTTTGTCCTTTTGCCATGAGGAAATAACTGCCTGAAGTTCCTTTCTGTTGTCCATATGATGTGTTATGGATTCTAGAAAATTTTATGCCTTCTTGTAAGTATGGCAAAAATTGCCTGCTTGTTGTAAATATCAGTTTGTTGGGAGATATTCATTATGTTGGGTTTATGCACTGTCTGTAAATCCACTCCTTCCTCTTCTGCCTCAAGATATACTTGGAAATAGCGTCTTTCATCACCTAAGTAATTTTCCACAAAATATCAAAAATAAATAAGAGGAGAGAGGAGTACACTCAAGTGAAATGTATGGAGTATAATTATATAAGTATACTACAGAAACTGAACTTGAAAAAGAAAAGAGCAGATTTTTCACAAGATGCTCCAAGGGGAAAAGAAGATGCCACATTTTAGTATAGAGAGAAGTTTAGGAATGAAGTGTTCATAAAGCTGGAACAATCAATGGATGCAACTTTTAAGAATCTACTTGTTTCTAATAAAATACCAATCTGTGACAGAAGCTCATCCTCAAGTTGCCTTGTCCTCAGTTGGCCTGCCGTAGTCAGTCACCTTTGGCTACCATTGTGCAATCCAGACTTCTAGCATTATGATTCCTGTGGTGAAGAGAGGCAAGGGTATTCTGATGCTGAAGGCGATCTTCGGTGCCCTCATCTCAGTTTATTTCTACTCTTGAGTACTTATCATGTGTCAATATGTGCACTTAATTCTGGAATGTAGAAGGGAAGACTCCCATATACATAAATCATGCCAAACCCGGGCAAATTGTGGTTGGCAATAGAAGGGCAAAGTACTGCTAGTACATGTGGGTGAAGAGGGAATACAGTTTGGTGAATGGAGAGGGAGGTAGTGACATCTGAGCCGATCCTTGGACAGTGTGCACTCAGGGTCTGGTAAGAAGCTCATTTTGTTTGGCATTATGGCTTCCTGAGGCTTATCTCACCAGACTAAGAAGGTTGATTTTTGAGCTGGTAAGAGCTGCGCTTTAGAAAGAATGCTTTGCTCTTAAGAGTGGAGTACACTGGGGAAAGGGCCAGACTGGAGAAATCATCTTTTTCTGTTAACCCTCCAACACTATCACACCCCACACCCTAATATGCTTCCATTTGGCTTACTCTCTGAATGAGTAGAAAAATTATAGCACTTAACTCTGTTCTATCTAGAGTCCGATCTTTGATTAGATGCTCACATTAGGACATTCTTCAGATTCTCGTTTACCTGGATCATCCTGTGCTCCCAAGAGGGAAAATACAACCATGTCATCTTAAAAAAACATATCAGGAAGATCAAAGTTTCTTGTTCCAGCCTTCTCCTTCCTTATGTATAAACATATTTAAGAAGTGTAAAGAATTATTGAAAGTATAGTACAGATATGTGGGTTTTCTGAGTGTGGAGTTTGTGTTTGGATAATTTTTTGGCATCTGTAATTAGCTTTTTATTATTAGATTTAACAGAGGTGAACAAGGGTTGGACAACCCGAAGAGACAGATAATTACAAACCCCTGTTACTCTGACTTTGGGAATCATTCTTGACATATCCCTTCCTCATATCGGAAGAATAACCTAAAGAAAGGATAAGCCAAGATATACATTTGCCCTCTTCCACTTAGGAGGAATAAGGTACTGCCCTCTGTAGCCTCCATCTGTATTTGTAAAATGTTAGGGAAAGTCTGACATTTGTTTAGAGACTGTGACTCTGAAGTTTACATTGTCTGATTTATTGTCTTAGTGTCTCTTTCCCTCTAGGGAACATCTCTATCTTCTTGGAAGGAAATTGCTTCTTCTTCTCAAATCAAACCAAGTTGTTCTAGAAGAGCATCCAAGTGTCCTTGGTTACAAGGGTAGGCACACAAGAGAAAATGGGAACAGCAGAGTGGGCAGCCAGGTGGTATTTGAGGTCTCATTTCTAACTGTTCTGAGGACAGACACACCCTTTGGTTTGATTATGTGAACCATTAATGTTCCTTTTTTGTATCAGCTTAGAGTTGAGTTTCTGTTACTTATGAGAAGAGTCTCAAAGAAAACACTCTTAATCTGCTCACTCTTTTTCATTCCTACCACAACACAACTGCCCTACTTAATATTCTTATGACCTCTTACATCTGCTGTTAAAATAGTTTCCTGAAAAACCTCCCCATGTCCATGGAGGAAGTGAATATTTAATTATATTTCATTTTATCGCAGGTGCCGGGTGCCACAGGTCTCTAACAGGAAGGTGGGGCTGGAATCTTGGCCCAGATTGGGGGCAGCAAAAGCAGTAATAGTGATGGCATCAGCTGTGGATCATGGGGAGAGGTAGTACCGCAAATGGGGGTACGTGCTGGGACCCAAGGTGGAAGGTTGTCTTTCCCATCTGTCCCCAGAGCCTGTCCCTGGAGCATATGTGCGAACATTAACTCTCTGGCCTGAATGCCAAGACAAGAGCTGCCTGTGCTCAAGCAGCAAATTTGTTAGTAAATTACTATAAAAATAAAAGCATATACATGGACATTGTACTAACCATTTCAGGGAGTTATTAGAATTCTTCAAGGACTTTAGAATTTCTGGTTTTGAAAACTGCTGCAACATTGCAAAGCAAATATCCACAGGCTTAGAAATAAAAGTCAGATTTATAGATCATTACATTTCTCAGAAAAGAACACTATTTTCACATGAAGACTTGGATCTTAGTGTTTCTTCTTCTCTGGTTGAACATGAGCAATACAATGTTCTATTGGGGAAGTCCCAAAAGTGTAGTGCTTCTAGAAGGAAGATACCAGATAGTGAAAGGTACAAAAAAAAACCCCAACCTAACTTATAATTCACCAATTATAAATCTAATTTTTTAATCTACAAAAACCCCAAAGATCTAGAAAAGCACTGAACAAAAATAGTACTTTTGCAATAATGATGATGGAAATATTCTCTATCAGTGCTTTCCAGTCCAGTAGCTACTAGCCACATGTGGCTATTGAATATTTGAAGTGTGACTAGTATGATTGAATATGTGAATATTTAATTTTAATTTATTTAACTTCAGGTAACTACAAGTGTCTAGCGGCTAATGCAGTAGACAGCAAAGGTCTAGACACTATGATATATGGGAATCTCCTGAAAGAAACAAATATGTTATTTTGGACAAGTAAGACTTGAGCAGAATATGTGAGCTATTTTCAAACATCTGAAGCATTGTCATGTGGTTGTTTAGAAACACTCATTGTGATTCCACAAAGCAGAACCAGAACTAAGGAATAAATGGTTACACGGGGACCAGTTATGGACTTTATATAAAGAACTTTCTAACAACTAGTGTGTCTAAAACTGCAATGAGTGACTAGACTAAATGTCCTTCAAGGTCCCTTTTGTGTGCTGTGAATCTATGATTATATGATCTAAATGTTGGTAATGGTGTACTACAGAGAGAATTTCTTTCCAGCTAGATAGCCATGTAATACAAAGGTCATTTAGGACACCCAGGCTAGGTGGCCTTGTCTATTTTCCTATTAAATCCTGGGTGAAATATATTCTGTCAATCTCTGAGATTAATAGTTCTGTTTTCTACCCACTGTTTTTGAGAAAATTCCATTACTGAAGTAATTTGTGGGAAAAGAGAAAACTAACTTTTCAAGACCTTTTTCTTGAGGCTATCAACATGTAAGTTCCATGATTCCTTCATTTCCCAGCTTTCACAGGTTTCTCAGATTATGTCTCTAAAACACTGACAGGTAAACATTGAGAATGATGCAATTCCTAGGTTAGATAATGGTTGATGCTAATTACTTCAAATGAGTGTAATCTGACTAGATGGAAGCAGTTACCATAATCAATGTCTGTGTTTACATTTGTGCAATCATGTCTTTTGTGTGATACTCAACTTAGGAAAAATTATAAAGTTAAAATAGTTATGTATTTTATCTAACAATTCAAACACAATGGCAAATCAAATGATTCAACAACAAATATTTACAGTGCACACTCTGATCCAAGCAATATGCAGACACTGTGGATACTATAGGAGACATGGCACGGTCTATGGACATAGACAAGTAAACTATGCATCACATCTTGGAAATTAATTGGATGATGAGATGAGGAGCATAGAAGGGGTATGGGAGCACAGAGAAGAACACCTAACCTAGCCTGGACTTGGGAAGGTGTGGGATGAGGACAAGATACATTATTGAGCATTGTTCTGTAGCAATTTAGATATGATATTTCTCATTTAATCTGTCAATATGGTATGCTTGTCCTGGGCTTACCTGCCCTCAGATTCACCCCGCACTTGTCCTCTGCTCTGTGCTATAATATACGCAGGCTGAATGCTACAGCCTGCAATTCTTAGGCTGGCCAACAGGATAGTAAACCCAGGAGGAGGGAACAGCCAGTTTTTCTCCTTCTTCCTCTGTATCGGGTAGTTTCCCCTTCAATAGCTACATATTTTTCATGGTTCCAGCTCCATCAGATTGATCCATCATGGCTCCAGATCCTATTGAACCCAACACTCAGGTTCTAGTAACGCTATCTCCTCTCTTTGTCCTTCCAGCCTAGAGGTGAGAATGACTTCTTTATGTTGCTAATTATTGGGTTACCCCACTGTCCCCTGTTCAGCTTCTCCGTCATTTTTGTAACCAATTCTCTGCTTTAAATATTTATCATGCTTTCCATTTTCCTGGACAATCCCTGACTGTTACATGTGTGGCCAATTATAGTGACAGATTTTCTAGTATTAAACTTCATCACATTCCTGGGATAAACCCAATTCTGTCACCAGCAGTTAAATATGTTTAAGTTTCTTCCATAATTAATTTAAAAAAAAAAACAAACCCCCCAAAACCCAAAATACCCTTAGATCCTGAAACCTCCTCCAAATAACACTATGTCTCTCATATTCTTCATATCCTATCAAAAATATTTTTTACACTCCTAGTTTTTGTATGTATTTTGAACAAATTCTAATAATGTAAGAAATCAGATGATATATTTAACTTTACCTGTGTGATGCAGCCCAAGCTCTACTCAGAGGGGAAATATATAGCCTTAAATAGGTGTATTAAAAAATAAGAAATGTCTAAAACATCCAAGCCATTCAAGAAGCTAGGGAATAAATAACATCTTAAACCTAAAGAAGTAGAAGGTAGGAAATAATGAAGGGAAATGCAGAAATAATGAAATGGAAAACAGTAGAGCCAAATAACAAAAGCCAGTTCTTTGAAAATCTTATCAAATGGACAATTTTTTAAAATATGACTACTGAAGATAAAAGCAGAAATAAACTATATAACTTAAAATTGTACAAACTATAGATGCAGAAGAGATTTAAATGTTATAAGAGAACACAGCAAATGTATTAAATCTTTCCCATTTGGAAAACCAAATGATGGACAAAGAACAATTTCTACATATTGTAGGGGTATTTCAGCTAATAAATTAAGAAGGAATGAGAGAATAAGAAAAGATCATTCTTCAGGCCCTAAGGGATTAATGGATAATGGTCATCAATGACTGCCGGCATCAGCACAAAGAGAGAGAACCAGGCATTCTGTACCCTCCTATTGGAAGTACAGAGCATCACCTACTGAGTAGTCCTGCAAAACGTAAAAGAAAATACAAAAACAAATCTAATCAACTTTCTACCTCTAACTAGCAATGTAAAGAAGTACAGGGGGCAGAAGAACATGGTAAAGAACACCAAAGCTTTACAATCTGCAAAATCCAGGCTATGGGAAACAGGACAGAACACAAGAACTGTGAACATGTTTTTTAAACAATAAAAATTAATTTCAATGAGAAAAGGTGATGGGGGAAACTGTAGATTAAAAATAATGTAGGGGACATAATAAACAATCCCAACGTATAGATCATATTTGGGCACCACTTGAAGGAAATCAGTTTAAATATATATATATAGCCATTAGCTAATTGTAAAATATAACTGGATATTTGATATTAATGACATTTAAATTTTTAGGGTTGATAATTGCATTAAGTTTATAGTTTATAAAAGAGTCCTTATTTTTTTAAAATGCATACTGAAATATTTAGAGAAGAAATGGTGTAATGTCTTGGATTTGTTTTGCATTATTCAAGCAGCAAAGATTGGTGGGGGTGGTGGTGGATGGAGGTATAATTAGAACCATGTTGGCCATGCATTGATGATTGTTGATGCTGAGTATCAGGTACATTGAGTTCATCATAGTATTTTCTCTACTGTTGTGTATGTTTTAGAATTCCTGTAATAAAAAGTTTTTATTATAAATATCATATAATTAAGTATGAAATCCTAAGTGAAATAGACCACTTTTTAGGGAAAAAAAGATGAAATTGGTTCATAAAGAAATAGAGAATTCCAACTGAACAATATAAACTGAAATTGTTTTCAAAGCTTAAACCATCCTTAAATCCTCCAGGACAAGCAGTTTGAAGGCCAGCTCTATCAAATGGTTAGGGAGAGCCAAATCACCATGTCATGTAATCTCTTCTAAAGCATATAAAATGATGGGCAATTATTCAACTATTTCTCCCAGGCTAGCTCTCGTTAATTCAAAAGCCAGATGAGGACTCCCCATGAAAATAACACTTGAGCCAAGCTCACTCACATAGCAGTAAATATCTTAAATAGATTGATAGCATATCCAACACAGCAGTGAAGTAAATGAACAAAGAGACTGTGTCTGAGGAATGAAAACATGATTTAACATGAGGAAATACTTTCAGCTGTAACCCCCTACATTAACAAATTAAAGGAGTGTGTTACTTTGCTAGAGTTGCCATAACAAAATCCCACAGGCTAGGTAGCTTAAACAACAGAAATTTATTTCCTTATAATTCTGGAGGCTAGAAGTCCAAGATCCATATGTTGGCAGGGTTGGTTTCTCCTGAGGTCACTTTCTATGGCTTGAAGATGGCTGTCTTCTCCTTCTGTCTTCATACGATCTTTCCTTTATGTGTATCTGTTTCCCAATCTCCTCTTCTTATAAGGACACCAGTCATATTGGAGTAGGCCCCATCCTTATGACCTCATTTTACCTTAATTACCTCTTTAAAGGCCCTATCTCCAAATTCAGTCACATTCTGAGTTGCTGGGGTTTAAGACTTCAACATATGAATTTTGGGGTACACAATTCAGCCCATAACAAGAGAAAACCATTTGATTATGTCAATGGGTACAGAAAAAAAATCTTAGAAAAATTCAATACAAATTCGCAGGAATTCTTTTAGCAAAGATTACAAGGGAACTTCCATTTCCCCAAATCTACAGCAAACGTGCTTTAATGTGAAATATTAGAAGCATTTCCTTTAAAGTGAGGGAAAAGATGTAGATACATGCTATCATTTTTACCATTCAAAATGATACTGGAGGGACTTCCCTGGTGGCACAGTGGTTAAGAATCTGCCTGCCAATGCAGGGGACACGGTTTCAATCCCTGATCCCGGAACATCCCACATGCTGTGGAGCAACTAAGCCTGTGCACCACAACTACTGAGCCTGTGTGCCACAACTATTAAAGCCCATGTGCCTAGAGCCCGTGCTCCACAACAAGAGAAGCCACCATACCACAACGAAGAGTACCCCCTGCTCGCTGCAACTAGAGAAAGCCCATGTACAGCAACGAAGACCCAACGCAGCCAAATAATTAAATAAACAAATAAAATTAAAAAAAAAATCCCAAAACCAAAAAACCAAAATGATACTGGAACACAAAGTTAGAGCTGTGGATATCAAAATAAATAAGAGATATGAATATTGAAAAGAAAGCTACACTATTTGGTGATAATATCACCTGTGTAGAAAATTCTAATGAATAAGCATGTGGGATATTCAAATGAATAAGAAACCTCAGAAAGACAGTATAAACTCGCTATAGCAAAAGCCAGAGCCTTGTCACATAAAAGCAATAACTAATAGAACATGTAATAGAAAATATCCCATTCACAACAGCAATAAAATCCAAAAATTACCTTAAAAGAATCATCACAAAAATGTAAGAGATCTTTTAGAGGCAACTATAAAAGTTTACTGATAGATTCAGGTAAAATAAGACCCAGATAAACAGGGCAGTATATCATACTTATTGATGGGATACACATCATTGTAAAGATGTCAATTCTCATTTACAGATTTAGTGCCTTACTTGTAGCTTCTAAGATAGCAATCAAACTTGGGCAGTTGTCTTCTCCCAAAATCAAGCCTGGAAAACCATAGAAGGTAGAATTTTAAAAAACCTCACAAATATACATAATAAAATCTAACTGACAAAACATGAAAAACACCTGGGGAAGACTGAGGACTGTGTTGAACTTGTGTTTGGGGTGAGGGAGTTCTGGGCCTAAGAGAGGTTGGGGAGAGTTTGTAGATTGTAGTAGAAGGAAGATGATAGAAAAGGGAGGAGTGAAGTTTAAAAACTTCTGCTGCTGTTTCATTGTAGTAACCTGAGGCTGTACTTAGGCCCCAGATGTCAGTATCCCTGGGGTAATGTCAGGAAAGCAGGAAAGATGGGTTGATTTAGCCAGTATGACTCAAGTTTGCTAATAATCACTTGAAACTACTCTAGTGGGTAAAGGACTGGTCTTTTTAAAAAATATATTATTTTAGCAGCACATAAAAAATGGACTAAAAATGGAATAGTATCACAATGAATCACCCACAGTAAGGGTAGGTATTCATGAAATACACACACACACACACACACACACATTCTACGTATGTACTTGGTAGAGATATACAACATACAATATATTTCTCACTATGAATGAGGGTTATAAAAAAGAAAATCACCTCATTGGACAATGCAATGTTAGATAAGCTCAAAAGAGGCAGGGCATCCCATAATCACAACTGTTCAGCCTCTTCCATGTAGAAAATAAGTTTTTTAGAACAAAAAGTTTCTAAAATCAAGACCCATTGGGAAGTTGGACTTCTTCTCTGTCATGGATGCTGCTACTTTCCCACACAGCATCTAGCCTGGAACCTGAAACCATTTTCTGTAGGAGCTGTACTTGAGCAAACAGTCAGAGATGGCAGGGAGGGGTAATTTCCCACACTGTATTTAATTGAGAATCCAGGATACAAGATGAGGACTCTCAAAGAGGATTGAAGGGTCCACACATTCCAGAACAGAGGGTACCCCACAGAACCCTGCTTCACTGCTGATGTCAGTCCTGGGAGACTCCAAGCAGGGGTCCCAGGCTGAGCAGCCCCCTTCATTTCCAGCTTGGGGGTTCTCAGGAAGGTGGAGGCCTTGGTCTGAAGGTGGCAGACATAGGTCAGCAGAGGGAGGAGTCCAGATCTTGCCAGTTGTCAAGATGAGGACTTGAAGGAGGATTTGAGGGCCTGAAGCATTGGGCCCCAGCCCTGCCCTCTTTCTGTGGTTAGCCCTGGCAAGCCCCAGGGCATGGTCACCAGATGTGGTCAGAAGGGAGGGACAGGTAAACACTGTCATCATCAGATCACCACCAGACATCAAGGTGAGGACCCTGAGGGAGGATCAAATAGAAGCCTGCCCCAGACAGAGGAGGTACCACAGAATCCAGCCCTTTACTTGCTTGCAGCCCTGAGAGGCCTTAAAGCATGGTGGCCGGATGTGGGGTCCCCTGACTTCCCACTAGGGCGTCAGAGAGGTGAGGACCTTGCTCTGAGGGGCCCTGTTTCACGTCAGGAGAGGGGAGGGGCCTCAGGCTCTGCCAGGCATCCAGAGGAAGATCTCGAGGAAGGCTTGCGGTGACTCCCTTTCCAGGCATCAGGGGACATCCCGGGACGTCCAGTCAGGCAGAGCACCCCTCCCCCACGTCCTCTTTGGAGAGGGCGGTCTCCGGGAAATGGGGACCTTGGACCGCATCATCAGGTCAGCAAAAGGGAGGACATACAAGCCCTGTCAGGAGTAAATATAAATACTACCTTGGACAAGTCTGCGCTTATGCCCACAACCTCAGAGCGGGAGGCTAGCTTGCCCTGCCTTGCTTGCTGTCAGCCCTCGTAGCCCTGGCACTCAGTCGCTGATGTAATGCTCCCTCGCTCCCGCCTCCATGGTCTCGGGGAGGAGGGGCTTGTTCTGGAGCCCACAAGGGAGGCAGCCCAGGCAGTGCCCAGAGTCAAGTCTGAGCCAGGACTGAGTGGCTTTTCCACCCCGGAGCGGGAACCCTGCCCGCGCCCCACCCCTGCAGTCATCCCTGGGAGGTTGCAGGCAGGGTCCCCGGAAGTGGTGTGTCGGGACTATCTGCTCCGACGTCTGAGGGACCGGAGGCTTTCTCTGAGGTGTGCAGCCTTTAGGTCAGAAGAGAGGGGAGTCCTGGGCTCTGCCACGCTTCAAGGTGAGACCCCTGAGGAAGGAGGGAGAGGCCTCCTCCGCAGAGGCTTGGCCTCGCCCGTGCCGTGGGTCCTGGAAAGCTGCGGGCACAGGCGGGCACAGGCGGTCACGGTGGCGCCTCAGGCGCGGTCGGGAGTCTGAGGGGCACGAGGCGAGTCTGAGGGGTCGCGGGAGGGGCGAGTCCCAGGCGTGGTCGGCCTCAGGTGAGGACCCAGAGGGAGGAGAAGCCCGCCGTGGGGCTGGGCGGGCGGGCACCGCGCGCTTGCCGCCAGCTCCGAGGGCCCGCAGGCAGGCTGCCTGGGCGCGGGGAGGCTTGCTCGTGGGCGCTGGACTCGGGCCCGCAGAGGAACGAGCCCCGGCCCCCCGGGGGTCAGGCGAGCTCCAGACGGAGGACAGCGGCCCCTCGGCCCGCTCGGCCCCTGCGGTTCTCCCCTGAGGCCCCGGGGCATGGGAGGTGGCCTGACTTGCGCCCCCGCGGCTGAGGGACCGAGGTGTTGCAGGTTGGGGCTGGTGGGTCGGACGCGCGCGGCAGAGGCACGGAGGACGGCCCGGGGTGGGGGGACAGGGGGTCTCTCCGCAGCTCCCGTCCCGCCCTGCGCGTTGCCCCGGGGCAGCCCAGGCCTGGCCTCGGCTGTGTTTTCCCTGGGCCTCCGTGCAGGGAGGGTCGGGGCCCGGGGCCTTGTGCATTGGGGCTGAACTCGGGGCAGAAAAGGGGGTGTCCCGGCTCTGCCGGGTGTGAAGGGGGACCCTCGTGGGGGGCTGAGGGGGCCTCCCAGTCCGGACCGTGGGGCCCGCGGACGCCCGCACCGCCCAGCTCTCAGCCCTGAGCCGACCTGGGGCGGGGGGGATGGGGAGGGGCCCTCCTTGTCTCCTGACTTCTTTGTCTGGCCCCCCAGGGCGGTGGTGGCTGTGGGCTGGGGGTGGGGGCGGCCTCGGGTGCAAAGAGGGGAGGGAGGCCGCCCCGTCGGGGGTGACTGTGAAACTGTGAGGATGCACGAGGGGACCTTCCGCAGGCCAGGAGCCCCGCAGACCCCGCTCCGCCCGCGCCATGACCCTGGGAGGACTCAGGCCGCGGTGCTCGGTGCTCGGGAGAGGTGCCCCTTCGTTGCCTCAGGACGCGGTGGGGCTGCACTCCGGGGAGAGAGGCCTTGGCCTGGGGGGCGATGGGGCTACCCTGAGCGGGGCCGGAAGCTACCCACCGCGGAAGAGATGCCGTTCAGGCCCTGCGCTCAGCTCTAGGAGGTCCTGGGCAGGGGTGGCAAGCTGTGGCCTCTCTTTAGTTTTATCTGGACGTGCTCGGGGGACTGAGGACCTAGGTCTGAAGGGACAGGGGCGGCTGGGCAGAGGGAGGAGTCCCAGGCTTTACGTGGGGTCAGATTAAGGACTGAGGGCCCTACACCAGAACAGATGGGACCCAGCAGTCCTCTGCTTTTGCTGTCAACATTGTGGGCCCTGACTTTTTTTCTGGGGGGTTCCCAGGTTGGTGAAGAGCTTGGTCTGGTGGGTGTGCCTGAGTTCAGCAAAGGGAGGAGTACCACATGCTGCCAGGTGTCAAGATAAGAACCTTGAGGGGAGATTTACAGGACCTCCCACCTTGTACAGAGGGGTCTCACAGCAACCTGCCCTTGTTGTCAGCCCTGGGAGGCCACATAGCGGGGTTGCCAAATGCCTCGTTTATTGACTTCCACTCTGGGAGTCTCAGGGAGGTGACACTTTTTCTGAGGGGTGGACCTCAGGATAATAGAGAGGACCGTGAGGGAGGATTGAGATGGCCTCCCTCCCCAGGTAGATTTGGCCTCCCCCTGCCCTAAAAATACCCATTTTAGAGAGAAGGGGCCCCATCCTGGCCCTGCCCCTCTTGTCAGCCCTAGGAGACCACAGGCAAGGTTGGCCAGATGTGACATTTCCTAACTTTTGCAGGGGGTGGATGGAGGTTCCCAGAGAGGTGAGGGTATCAGTCTGAGGGGGAGCCACATCAGTTCAGAAGAGGGAGAAGTCCCAGGCTCTGTCAGGAGTCAAGGTAAGGACCACTGGGGGGCCTTAAGGCCCCACTTCCCTTAAGGATGCCACAGAATCTCAGCCCTGGGAGGATCAGAGTAAAGGTGAGCAGATGGGAGGAACTCTCACTTCTGCCACAAGCTGTACCAGGAGTCAAGGGGATGGAGTTTCTCAGGGAGGTGAGGTCTGAGTTGGAGCAGAAAACTTCAGGTCAGCAGAGGGTAGGACAGGCCTTGCCAGGAGTACGGGTGAATACCTTGAGCGAGGATTGAGTGCAGTGCCATGGCAGAACAGACCCCAGGCAGGGGTAGCTGGATTTGGTGTCTTTTTACTTTGTCTGGGGTGTCCCAGGGAGGTGAAGGCTTTGGTCTGAGCTGATGACATCACAAAGGCAAGAGTTCCAGAATCTGAGGAGTCAAGGTAAGGTAAGTGCCTTGAAGGAGGACTAAGGTTACCCCCTAGCACAGACAGAAGGGGTCTCAGAAACTCCACTCTGTTCCCACTGTCCACCCTGGGAGGATCCGGGCAGGAATGCCCAGATGTGGTATACCCTCACTCCCTGCAAGGGGTGTGTGGAGGTGTCCCTGGGAGGTAAAGCCTTGGTCTGAGAAGGATGATTTCAGGTCACCAGATAAGATGGGCCCAGGCCCACCTTACACTGAGGGAAGACAGAGGGAACACCCTATCCCAGAACAGAGGGAGCCCAGCCCCTGCTGTCAGCCAGGGGTGACTCTAGGCAGGGGTGGCTGGATGTGATATCTTTTCACTTTTGTCTTGAGGGTCTTAGGGAGGTGAAGGCCTTGGTGTGAGTGAGAAGACAGGTCAGCTGAAGGAGTCACATCAGGTCAGAAGAGGGAAGAGTCCCAAGCTCTACCAGAGTCAAGGTAAGGACCCTTGGTGAGGACCAAAAGTACTTCCAACCCCAGAAAGAAGAGACCCCAAAGAGTCTGGCTATCTCCTGTCCTCAGGCCTGGAAGGACTCAGGCAGGGTTGGCTATATGTGGTATGCCCTCACTTTCTCCAAGGATGAGAGAGATGTCTCAGAAAGGTGACATCCAGTCAGCAGGGGGTGGCCTAGGCCCTGTTAGGAGTAAAGATGGATCCTGTGAGGGAGGATTGAGGATAGCCCCACCACAGGACATATGGGGCCCAGCTCTTGCTTTTGGCACTGGAAGGACCTAGCAGGGGTGGTAAGATGTAGTGCCTCATTTTTTTTTTTAATTTATTTATTGGCTGTGTTGGGTCTTTGTTGCTGCACGCGGGCTTTCTCTAGTTGTGGAGAGGGGGGGCTACTCTTCGTTGCAGTGAGTGGGCTTTTCATTACAATGGCTTTTCTTGTTGTGGAGCACGGGCTCTAGGCATGCGGGCTTCAGTAGCTGTGGCATGTGGGCTCCAGAGTGCAGGCTCAGTAGTTGTGGCACAGAGCCTTAGTTGCTCCGCGGCATGTGGGATCTTCCTGGACCAGGGCTCGAACTTGTGTGCCCTGCACTGGCAGGTGGATTCTTAACCACTGCGCCACCAGGGAAGTCCCAGTGCCTCATTTTCGTCCATGGGTTCTCAGGGAGGTGAGGGCCTCATTCTGAGGAAGTGGCAGTCTGAGGGGAAGCCACATCAGGTGAGCAGAGGGAAGAGTCCTAGACTCTGCCAGAGTTTAAGGTAGGGACCTTGGGTGAGGACTGAAGGCATACCCTCTCCCGAGGACTGAGGGCATATCCAACTCTGCTCTTCCCCTGCTGTCAGCTCTGGGAGGCCCTGGGCACACTGGTCAGATATAGTGTACCCTCACTTCCTCTTTGGTGGTCTCAGGGAGGTGAGGGCTTGTTCTAACGGGGCCAGACTCAGACAGCAGAGGGAAGAGTCACAGAACCTACCAGGCATCACTGTGAGGAGTGAGGATAACCCTCAGCTAGGAGAGAGGGGTAACCTGCAAACTTCACTCAGCTCTTGCTGTCACCCTGGGAGGCCCTGGGCAGGTGTGGTTGAAAGTGTTGCCCCTTTCACTTTCTTCTCATCTGTCTCAGGAATGCGAGCTCTTGCCTTAGGCTAGCAGAGGTGGGGGAGAAGGGGGCACAAGTCTTGTTAGAGGAAAGTAAGAACCTTAGCGTGGAGGGGATCATCCGCTCCAGAACAGCAGGGACCTCACAGAACTCGGCCCCTCCTCTCCTGTCAGGGGCTCCAGGAACCATGAGGTGAGGGCCTTGGTGTGAGGCACACGTCTTCAGGTCAGCAGAGCAGAGGAAGACCAGACAGTGCTGGGAGTCAAGGTGAGGTGCACACCCCGAATGTCTACCAAGGACCCCACAGTGCCTGACCCCCCCTGCCCACAGGCAGCCCTGAAAGTCCTGGGTTGTGCTGGTTGGCTGTATGCCGAGGAGCTTCCTCACATCCTTCTAACAAGTTCCTAAGGGGACAAACTGTGCAGGGAGACAGGAGCCCTGTGAGGCCCTAGAGCACCCCCTAAAGAGGAGATCTGTAAGCCAGCCTTTGTCAGAGCTGCCAAGGGTGCATTTCTCTGCTGAGGCTGCTGACTCCCTCCCTTTCTCCCCCAGGCCTGTGGGATCCCATCTCCCACCATCCTGCTCACACTTCTACCTGCTGCCTCCAGCAAGTGTCATCATGTCTCACTCTCCAAAGCGTCCACGCCTCACATTTGAGCCAGACTTTCAGACCCTAAGTGAGATACAAGGCCTGCTGATAGCGCAGGTTCCCGCAGCTGAGGAGGAAGAGGAGGAGACTGCCTCCATTTCCTCCTGCTCTTTCACCTTCTCCTACCCCTCTTCCTCCCCCTCCCCCTCTCCCTCCCCCTCTCCCTCTCCTCTGCTACTGGGCGCCCCAGAGGAGGAGCAGGAGGAGCAGGAGCAGCAGGAGCAGCAGGAGGAGCAGGAGCAGCAGGAGGAGCAGGAGCAGCAGGGGGAGCAGGAGCCTGACACTGTGATTTTGGGTCCTCCCCAGAGTCCTCAGAGCTCCTTCTCCTCCACGTCGTGGAGCACGTCTGATGGAGGCTTCAGCAGCCAAGAAGAGGGCACATGCTCTCTCCAGGCCTCAGTAGACACCAAATCCTTGCGCAGAGACCCACTAGATAGGAAAGTGGCGGATTTGGTGCATTTCATGATCCTCAAATATCGACTGAAGAAGCCCATCACAAAGGCAGAAATGCTAAAGGTTGTCCTCAAAAGGTACAAAAAACAATTCCCTGTGATCTTCAAGAAAGCTTCTAAGTGCCTAGAGGTAGTCTCTGGCATTGATGTGAAGGAAGTGGACCCCAAAATCCATTCCTATGTCCTTGTCAACTCCTTAGACCTCACGCATGATGATAAGCTTAGTGATGATCAGAGCATGCCTAAAAATGGCCTCCTGATAATCATCCTGGGTGTGATTTTCCTAGAGGGAAACTGTGCCCCTGAGGAAACCATCTGGGATTTCTTGACTATAATAGGCCTGCATGCTGGGAGGAAGCACTTCATTTTTGGGGACGCTTGGAAACTCATCACAGGAGATTGGGTGCAGGAGAATTATCTGGAGTACCGGAAGGTGCCTAATAGTGATCCTCCACGGTATGAATTTCTGTGGGGTCCAAGGGCCTATGCTGAAACCAGCAGGCTGAAAGTTCTAGAATTTTTGGCCAAGATCAAGGGGACTGACCCCATTTCCTTCTCATGCTGGTCTGAGGAGGCTTTAAGAGATGAGGAAGAGAGAGTCAGGGCCAGAATTGGCTCCATGGATAGTACTACTGCTGTGCTCATTGTGCAGCATGTCTCAGAAGTTTCTGTCCTAACTGAATAATGAGGCTAAATCTTCATTCTGTGTTTGGAGAGGGCAGTCAGAGTTCTAAGTAGAGGAGGGTCAGAGTCAGGCTGAGGAGAACACACTGTGCAACAACTATGTGTTCCTGTTCTGTATGGGTGACTTGAAAGTTTATCTTTTTTTTTCCTTTTGGTGTTTTTTTCAAATACTCTTCCTTTTCATAGATTTATGAGCTTTAGAATCTGTTTATGAATGATATTGGCCACATTTATTACAAAACATTTATCAGATTTAAGAATAAGAGTCTTGATATTTTGCAAAACAAATTGAGGAACTTCCATCTTATTTTGTGATCTGGAACAAGATAACATGACTTTGGAATAGGAATTTTCTTGGAAATGTGAAAGAACTCAGAAGACTATAGAGAAAAAAATGTAAAAGGTGGTTCATTTTTGGATTCCCATAACCACTTTAGTCTATTGTTTTGTAAAATTAAAACAATATATACCTGGATTTGCTTGGCTTATTCAAGAAAGTAAGGGTAATCTAAACAAACCCTAATTTTTGGATTCCCTTAACCACTTTAGTGTATTGTTTTGTAATATTAAAATATATACCTGGACTTGTTTGGCTTATTCAAGAAAGTAGGAGTCATCTTAACAAACTTTAATTTTTTGATTCTGTTAACCATTTTAGTCTATTGTTCCATAAAATTAAAGGATATATTCTTGGATTTGCTTGGTTTATTCAGGAAAGTAGGAGTGACCTTAATCTTAATAAATAAAAGACTGCTCACTGACTCGTTTATTCATTAAACATTAATTGGATATTTTCTCTTTGGAAAACACTTTGTTGATAGTGGAAATTCTAGGATAAGCAAGACACACCTCTACCCATAGAAGGGTAGAGGTTAGGAGCAGCAATCATATCAGGAAGATGGTGAGATGTCCTCCATTACCTAAAGAACAAGTGAAAAAAGAGTGAGGAGGTGGGACTCCAGATGCGAGCAGTCAAGTGGAAATGCCCCGAGCTAAGGCAGTTTGGGACTTTGGGAAACTGCAATTCCTTCTATGGGAGTTCATTATAAGTTAAGCTGTGGGTGGTGGCAGGGGCCAGACTCTCAGACTGTGTGTCTTAGAGGTGAGGGAAGAGCCTGGAATGGAAAATTGCTTAGTTAGTTTTGGATCAGGGATTAACCAGAGGGAAATTCCCCACCTGGGGGCAGCTATGAGAGGTGTCCTGAACTCTTGTCCCAGTGCAGTTAATACAGTGCGTGAAGGTGTTCTATACATATCATCTGCAGTAATTTCTTGAGAAGACAGTGATACTCTCTTGAGTTGGTACCCAGAATCCACTAGGCTGGCACTCCTCTCCCTGGCCTAAGAGAGCCAGAGCCAACTCTGTTAAAATCACATTAAAGGTAGGTTATCTTGAGTGTAATTAGGCCAAATCTAAGCAAGATCTAGGCTTTGGTGGCAGTGAAATGAAAGAAAATAGTATTTTGAATGGATGAGTAGCTGGGAGAGAAGGAAGGAGTTACTCAAATTCTAAGAGCTTTGAGTTATATCAGCTGGGGAAGACTAACCCATACCCCAAATTAATAAATCCTGTAAGAGGAAACATTTAATGAGTTTTGTGAAGCTGCATTTTTGCCTGATTTAATTAAGCTGTGTATCATTTGAAACGTCCTGGGTAAAAACAAAATCCCAGAGGAGAGGGCAGTAAGGTCTGGGGACAAAATAATACTAGAAATAACTGCCATTCATTAAAGATCTAATAAGTGCCAGGCGCTGTGTTAGATGCTTTTCTTACTTTGCATACATTCCAACAGTCCTACAAGATAGGGTTTATCAAACCCGTTTTACAGAGGATGCATCCAAGGCTCATAGTGTTGGTAATTTCCCCAGGATTATACTGCTAGTAAGTGACAGGGCTGAGACTAGACCATGGTCTGAATTCATCTAGGGCCCATGTTGTTCCCACTCCTCCTAGCATAAGACAATCTGTCTTTTATTCTTTTCTCAATATTATATAATATCAGGTGACAAAAAGAAGGACCATGTGACAAGGTACTGAAAGCAGGCATAGAGAATGAAGGGGAAATGAGAATAAAACATAATTTGGGGATTGTCTGAGTTTTATTTATCTAAGGTCCTCCTGCTTAGAGACCTAGGATGCCTTAATAGTTAACTCTGCCCCGGTGCTGGCATTTGTGTCCAGTCTTAGCAATATCCTGAATTACAGCATACTTCCTCTGATCTTCTCCAGTGTGCCCTCCTGTCCAACTCTGGAACCTGGCCTGCTGGCTAGTTCTTCACTGTCTCCTCATCTGAAAGCTGTGCCCTGCTCCCAGTGCACAACACAGAACCACCCACCTTCCCCCTATCATAGAACATTCCTACTCCCTGCAGAAGTCCCCTGGCTGTTGCATCTGTCACTCTGGAGCCCTGATAGCAACACCCCTTCAACTTAAAATTTCAATTTGGAAAGTTCAAATAGACAGTGTTGTTTATACTGATCTATAGTGAGTTAAATGGTGACCCTCAAAAGATATATATATCTAAGATATATATATATATCCAGATAGATATATCCAAGTCCTAATTTTCAATATTGGTATATGTGACCTTATTTGGTAATAGTCTTTGCAGATGTAATTATGTTAGGAATCTTGAGATTGTCTTGGATTTAGGGTAGGCCATAAATATAATGAATGGTACACATATAAGAAAAAGGAAAGGGAGATTTGACACACACAGAAACACAGAGAAGAAGGGGATTTGAAGAATGGAGGCAGAGATTGGAGTGATGCATTTATAAGACAAGGAATGCCAAGGATTGCTGATGATCACCAGAAGGTAGAAGAGAGCCATGAGATGGAGTTCTCCTTCAAGGTCTCCAGATAGCCCTAGGAAGCTAATACATGTTCATTCTGCCTAGGTATATTTAACAAACTCTCAAAGTGTTTTCCAAATGGGCTTGTTAGTAGAGTCTGATTTGCCACATAATCTACTGGCTATTGGGATATAACTCTGAAGTTAGATACATTATTTTTGAAACTACCCTAGTATTTGCAATAGGATTTTAATGGGATGTCTTTTTGAAATTGACCACTGAACATGTACATAGATAGATGTGCTTATCCATGTGGTTAAAAACCAAAGCCTTCCTCATAAGTGATTGGTAAGGAAAGACCATGAAAATCTCTGTGTAATCAAATGTCTACAGCGGCTAAGTTCTTAAAATTGTAGTCCTTCTAGGTGAAAATGGTTCCTTAGCAGATATGCTAGGTCTGTTTAAAAACGGAAAAACACAAAATAAAAAATAAAAAAAAGAATTAAAAAAAAAAACGGAAAAACATCGTTGTTATGAACTTCATGTTTGTGTCCCCCACAAATTCATATGTTGAAAACGTAACCCCCAAGGCGGTAGTATTAGCAAGTGAAGCCTTTGGGAGGTAATTTGGTTTTGATGAGGTCATGATGGTGGAGCCTCCATGATTAGATTAGTGTCTTTATAAGAAGAGAAATAGGCTAGAGATCTCTCTTGGCCATGTGACAAAAAAAACGAGAAGCTGGCTGTCTGCAAGCCAGGAAGAAGGTCCTCTCCAGACACCAAGTCTATGAGAAGCCTGATCTTGGACTTCACAGACCCCGAAAAGAGGAATTTCTGTTGTTTAAACCACTAAGTCAATGGTATCTTGTTAAAACAGCTTGAGTTGACTAAAACAACCATCCTTCCACTGCCCCTTGTCTGTGTACCTGCCTCACAGGAAAATCCTGGTTTGCAGTGTGCCAAAAGGCACCTGTACAGGTGTTTGGGAATGTATCACAAGGAGGGAGAATATTCTCAGTCTGCTGAGATTATAAAGATTATTGCAAAGAGTAGTGCAGAAAAGTGCTATTGAGTGAAGAACGGTGAGTTCTCCCTGCTAAGATTTATAGAATCATTTGACAACTAGGTGTGGTCCTATATTTGAAAGCACCTGTCACATAGTAGGTTCCTGAAAAGTTGGTGAATCTCAAGGTAAATCTGGTTTTCTCAGAAACTCCCTTCAAGAAATGAAGAGAGTTATCATGACAAATTATAATTGCTGCTTTTTATTGAACACCTACTAGGTGACAGCTTATGGGAGAGACTATGTGATGGCTTATGGAATAGACTACAAGTGCTCATCCACATCTTGTCTTCCTCACCTTCTGGGTGGTCCACTTGCAGCCAGGCAGGAGCCAATATGCCCTTTCCATGCTTCCTCTGCCATTCAGCAGCAAAGATGGAGGCCCCATGTTGGGATTACGGTGCTACAAGATGGAAGCAGCCTGGATCCTTGAGTCACCTGAAAGCAGAAAGTCCCTGCCAACCCAAATCAGAATTTACGTGAACAACAACAATAACAGTTGTGTTAAGTCACTCATATTTCGGATTTGGTCTATTGCATCAACAAGCAGTTACTTTAACTGATGAACACACAGCTTATTTAAATATTTTCCTTAGAAAGCTAGTAGTTCATATATTCTTGCAAAAAAATTCTAAAAATAAAAATCAATCACAATTTTCCCCTTTATAAAGTTTCTCCAAAATTCAGACCCCTTCTCAGAGGTAACCAAAATTTAAAAACTGGTGTGTATTATTTTAAAGGTTATTCTAGACTTTTCTATAAATATATGTATTAAAATATATATTGTTTTTCTTTTAACATACTTGGTAATTATGTATATATTAACCTTCCACTTACCTTTGCCACTTAATAAAGTAAATGCAAGATCTTTCCGTGACAACACCTACTCCCTAGAATTCTACAGTATGTGTGTGCTGTAACTAACGAAACACTTCTCCTCCTGGTGGACACATAGGTTGTTCCCCATTGGCTGCTGTGACTAATAGAACCGAAATCAACATCTATGAACATAATATTTTTGGAAAATTTATGTTTTCTAATAATAAAGATATAGAAGTTGTGTCAATGTGCAAAGGACATGAATATTTAAAATTTTTATAAATATTGCCAACATTGTATTCCAATATATTTTCTCACAAATTACTGTATGAAATATCCTACACTCTCATGAACATATTATTTTACCAATATTTTAAATTTTGGTCAAAATTACAAGTTAAAAAATATTGTGTCAACGTTATTTTAATTTGTGTCTCCCATTTTCTCATTAGGTTAAGCAGAAAATTAACTTAATCCCTCACCCATATAAAGCTGGATTTATGCAGTGATGTCCTGAATAAAGAGATTCCTGTGCGCATGACTTAAAAGTCTGAGATGTCAGCAGGACCTTTCCCCTTTACTTTAAGAAGCAAAGATTTGGCCAGAATGACCAGGAGCCAGGGAAGGAGACCAGACAGGACACTCTCAGTCAGTGAGGGTCATTGAGAGCATCCTGGCAAGAGTGATTGCTAGAATCCAGAAGAGGGACCACATACAAAGCCAAGTTCAGAGATCCCCAGGCAGGCTGGCGGTCAGGGATCTCTGAGTCCAGAGTTCAGGGTCCAGAAGGAGAGATGGTGGGGAATCTGGGTGGGTGATACTGGACGCCTTACAAAAATAGGCTGGGAAATCTCGGCATCCTCACGACCAGCTAGAAGTTCCAGTGTGGTCTGAGTGGGTAGGTCAATTGGAGGAGTGGACCAGCATGTGCCAGATACCACCCCCTACCTTATAGTCACCTCTATGTCCTGTCAGGAAGAGCACAGCTGCTCCCCTGCATCATTTGGCTGAGCTACATTTCTTGACACCTCTAGTGGTCCAGTGCACCCTTGCCAGTGTCCCCAGGCTGGGAGCTGTTATGATGCCTGTTGGAGGCTGGGATGTTGCCCCTGTGTACAGTGGAGGCCTCCATAGAAACTGGGGCTATGTCACTGAGTGGGGTTGGTGACCGACGTCTGCCAGTTGAGACAGGCCAGGGGCCCAATGAAGAGTGGAAGGCAGTGCACAGCCGCAAGGAGGGGGCAATTGGAGTGGCAATCCCTGAGACTAATCACCTCAGAGACTCTGCAGCTAAAGGGCTGGGTGTGGACATGCAGTGAAAATGATTCAGGTGTTGTCCATGGCTCAGGCTGCCTCTCATGGATTCTGAGCTGTTGGGACACTAGAGGATGTATGTCCTGTGGCTATGACTGCTGGTCCATGTTGCCACCAGACACTGTTTGGGATAGAGGATTGGTCCATGGTGCAAACATTTGCAGGGTTGATGGAATCTTGTGGAGATGGTACCCTTCTTTGTTAAACTGACTGGAAGGGAGGGGATGTGTGAAGTCCAATGCAGGAAGCAACATGTACTGTCCTGTTGAGAGCATCTCCACCTCTAAGATGGTGTTTGCACGTAAGGAGATGTCCAAAATGACACTCTCAGTGAGATGTTCCCATGGGATTTCTGAAGTTACATGAGCAGCCGTAACACTTTGGGTTTCTTCCATGCAGGCAGAAGGCCCAGGCAGGGGACAGGCTTTACATTTTAAATCATTGAATGTGACCCTCCAGCATTTTGATTGATTGATTTCATTCCTTCATTTATCAATTCAACTAATATTTATTGAACACATAATGAGTTGAAAACAATGAGTGAACAAAGCAAAAGAAAATGACAAGGGGCTTAATTCAGCTGTGGGTGGGAAAAGATGAGACAGATTTTAGGGAAATTCACCATTTAGTGTGTGATTTAGACTGTGTGATTCTGAGTTCTGAAGTTTGCTGATTAGGTAGAAGCTGTTTCTCCTACCTGAGGCTGTGGATAGAGGAAGAAGAGCTGATGGTGATTTGAGTGAGGAGTAGAGATGATGAAGGGCGTGGTGAATGTCGTCAGTGTGGGCCATGTAGATGGTGAAGTGGAGTGTGCTGTCCACCTCAAGCTGTCTTGTGGGCAGTAGGAAACGTGGGTTGGATTATCAGAAGAAGGTTTTGGGGTGAAAATTAGGCCACATCAAAAGAGGTCATTTGTTGTATAGACAGTAGTCTGCATGCTATAGGATATCATTCCCTTTGCTGCAAACACAGTTAGCACCTAAAATGACACAAAGTTTAATGAATACAGGGAAAACTATAAAAAGAAAAAAGTACTC
The DNA here is from genome assembly GCF_030028045.1 of Hippopotamus amphibius kiboko. Taxonomy (NCBI): domain Eukaryota; kingdom Metazoa; phylum Chordata; class Mammalia; order Artiodactyla; family Hippopotamidae; genus Hippopotamus; species Hippopotamus amphibius. The sequence continues at coordinate 13,434,017 of NC_080203.1, read as the reverse complement.
ACTCAGTTTAAGGAAACACAGGAAAACTTTCCCTGGTGGATTTTTGGGTGAGTACTTTTTCTTGTTGTATGTAACTATACATACATACAGAAACATAATAAATACATACATTTATGTATATAATATACACACATGTATCATACACACACATACACATATATATGCCTGTGTATTTATGGCTCATATTATATATACGGTAATTCCATTCTGCCCAATGCACTGAATCCCAGTTTTGCTGCCTGGCTTCCCAGCACTGCCAACAATTTGTGGGCCCCCAACCTCTGCATCCCTAGCATACCTTACCATCCCATTTCTTGTTCCCCGACTCCTCATTGCCCCACCCCTGATCCAGACACACAGGCACACACTGTCCTACTGACACATCCTAGTCCACATTCTCAGCATGACTGGCTGCCTTCCCTGCAACCCACCGCCCCCCTTAGATATGAAACAAGATGTAGAAAGAGTAGTCTTTTCAACAAATGGTGTTTGGATAACTGTATATTCACATTTAAAAGAATGAAATTGTAATGCTAACTTACACTATATATAAAAATTAACTCAAAATGGATCAAAATCTTAATGTAAAAGCTAAAACCATAAAACTCTTACAAGAAAACATAGGCGTAAATCCTTGTGAGCTTGGATCAGGCAATGGTTTCTTGAAAATTACATTGAAAACACAAGGAAAATTTTTGATAAGTTGTATTTCATCAAAATTGTATTTCATATGCTTCAAAAGACACCATCAGTAAAGTGAAAAAACAACCCTCAGAATGGGAAAAATTACTTGCAAATCATATATCTGATGAAGGACTTGTGTCCGGAATATGTAAAGAAGGCCTACAACTTCAACAAAGAATTGCAAATAACCCAATTGGGAAATGGGGAATGGATTTAACATGACAGTTCTCCAAAGAAGATATACAAATGGCCAAAAAAGCAAATGAAAAGATGCCTGACATCATTAACTACCAGGGGTGCAAATTAAAACCACAATGAGATAACCACTTTATACCCACTAGTATGGCTATAATCAAAATGTCAGATAACAGTGTTGACAACAATGTGGAAAAATTGGAACCCTCATATATTTCTTGGGGGAAGGTAAAATGGTGCAAAACAGTTTGGCACTTCCTCAGAAAGTTAAGCATAATATTACCATATGATTCGGTAATTTCCCTCTTAAGTATAGATACAAGAGAAATGAAAACAGATGTCCACATGAAATTTGCACAGGAATGTTAATAGCAACATTATTCATAATAGTCAAAATTGAAGGCCACCCAAATGTGCATCAGCTGATGAATGGATAAATAAAATGTGGTATATCCATTCAATAGAAAATTATTTGGCAATACAATGAAATGAAGTACTGGTACGTACTGTAACATGGATGAATCTTAAAATATTATGTTGGGCTTCCTAGGTGGTGTGGTGGTTAAGAATCCACCTGCCAATGCAGGGGACACGGGTTCGATCCCTGCTCCAGGAAGATCCCACATGCCGCGGAGCAACTAATCCCATGTGCCACAACTATTGAGCCCATGTGCTGCAACTACTGAAGCCCACATGCCTAGAACCCGTGCTCCACAACAAGAGAAGCCACAGCAATGAGGAGCCCACGCACCACAATGAAGAGTAGTCCCCACTCACTGCAACTAAAGAAAGCCCACGCATAGCAAAAAAAAAAAAAAAGACCCAACACAATTAATAAAATAAATAAATAAATTCATTAAAAAAAAAAAAACATTATGCTGAGCAAAGAAGCCAGTCCCAAAGGACAACATATTGTATGATTCTATTCATATGAAATGTCCAGAATGGGCAAATATATAGATACAGAAAGTAGATTAGTGGCTTCTAGTGTTGAGTAGGTAAATGTGGTATGGTAGGTGATTGCTAATGCACATGACTTTATTTTAAGGGTGATGAAAGTTTTCTAAAATTAGATTATTGTGAAGGTTGCAAAACTCTGTGAATATACTACATACTATTGAATGATAGATTTTAAAAGGTTGAATTGTATGGCATTCAACATTAAATTAAATCTCCATAAAGTTGTTAAAAATAGAAAACTCCAAAAAGGTAAAAATAAACATTAGCATCTTCATGTAGTGTAGACAAGTAAGACTTCTTCCTTTTTTCCAGAAGCAAAGGAAAGCTTTATTCTTAGGTCAGAGAGTGGAGAGGTGCGAGCTTGGGCTCTAGAGCACGTGCTCTCCAAGACTTCTTTTAAAAGTAAATATTTTATTATAATATCCTCCTAAACTTTCATTTTGCTTGTGAATAATACCAGTTTAGATATTTGAAAACAATTATCATGTCTCCCAAACCCTCTGTCTTCTGATATTTTTTCTGGCCCTAGAGGAAAGGAGTGGTGGAATTAGCTATAGGCATTATATTCCTAATAAAGCAGTAGGTACAGTGGACTTGTAATCCTCATCTGGGCATGCCACCTTTGACTTCGTGGTTCTTCTTCCAGTTTTCTATGGATAAATCCTTCCCTTCCTTGTGTCCACTGGTTGGTTATTTACTAAGGATACATTGCTACATCACTTTGCTTTAAATTTCAAAAAGGCAGAATATAACACACCATCACCAAAGTCATGGAGAACTGACAGACTGGCAAAAATGTTTGCAACATAGATCACAGATAAAGGGCTGATATCACTGATATGTCAAAACCTAATACAAAAATGGGAAAATACATGAACAGACCTTTCACAAAAAAAGATATAGAACTGACCCTTAACAATGTGCAAAGATATTTAATCCCGTGGTAACGTGGTAAGAGGAATGCAAATTAAAATTATCCTAAGGAATTGAAACTGACCCAGAACTGACATGGATTGTAGAATTAGCAGACGAGGACATTAAAATATTTTTTATAACTGTATTCCATATGTTCACAAAATTGAGACACAGAATATATGGAAAAATACCAGTAAACTTCCAGTTCCAGCCAAGATAGAATAGACGTGTTCTCTTGAAGCAGGATCTTAATTCCCTGTCCAGTGGTTGAACCTAGCTGCAGTCCACCAGGGGCTAGAGACTAGAAGCAAAATTCCCTGATTCTTACCCCATTTGAAAGCAAAAATGTTTCAAGGAGGCAAAAATTGCAAAACAGGTACAAAGTTTATGATTAGAGACACAGCACGCAGAAAAACAGTTTAAGTGAGAAGCTTGGTAAATACACACCCGGAGAGGAGTGCAGGTGTCCTGAATGAGGAGCACAGTAGAGAGGTGATTTAAATCACTTATGTAGGACAGTCCTTCTGGGTCTTTGTTTATATTTGGCCAATTATCTTGTTTCTTTTTTCACACCTGACTAGCCCTAGGACCCTCCCCAAGATGTGTGCGCAACTTTTGCTAGGATGGCTCCCACTGCAGAGGCCTATGCGTGCAAGTCTACACTTATTATGGGGTTGTGCTCCCTCCCTGTTTGACCCCCAAGGAGCCTTCCTTTGCATGTACAGACAGGGAAGTTTTCCTTGACCTCAGGAGTGCACACCTTATCTCTTTACTTCAGCAGAGCTCAGCTTCTGCCACTAGCTTTGTCCTTGGAGCGTCTGGGTGAGAACAAAGCGTCAGTTTTACTCCACTTGGCAAACACCAGCTATCCAGCCCAGGGGCCCATCTATTTCCTACCTCAGACCCATTCATCACAGACCCTTCACCTTACAATAAAAGTGCCTATGTATAATATACCAAACAAGCATAGGGAGACTCTGGAATGTAGAAAGAAGACAGACTGTTGAGGGACCTTGAGTTAATGACACCATTGTGAGTTCCCTTAGTTTCCATATTGCCTCCTATATATGCTGGATGTATGAGAGGGTGCTGCAGAGACCTCCAACCAAGAACTTCCAGCAGGAAGATACAAAAAAAAGTTCCAAGAAAAACCTGTTGTCCCTAGCCAAAAGACCAGGAAAAGGTTGGCCTAACAATAGAAAATCTCTTGGCAATACCTGCCCCATGCTAGCCGAATACTAACAGACAAACCACAACATATACACATCATTCACCCGCTAAAAGCTTATGAGGAATGAGTGGAGAACTGATCTTCCATTTTCAGCCAGGTTGAAGCTGGTAGTGCCAGAATTCCCCCACTAGGGTAATGTTGGCAGGGCGTAGCAAGGAGTTAGGCCTCACATTCCCTGCCTGGCAGAAACAGGCAACACGCTGATTCCCATCAAAGGTGGTGTGGGTGAGCAGAGCAGACAGTTGATCTTTCATCTTCCAGATAGCAGAAGTGGGAAGTGCTCTGATCCCCCCTTCAAAGAGAGTGTGAGCAGGATTCAGTGGCTACTGAGCCTCTTTCCCCTCATGACATCGGACTATGCAGTCTGAAGTAGAGCTGTAAGGCACTCCACTCCTCACCTCCTCTCCACTTTCCTGCTATCATTGGGGCCAGTGGTAAGCTAACAATCTATCCTGCCCTACGGCAACAAAGCAGTTTGAGTTATCCCTCTTCCCTACTCCTGTTGGTAGCCATGTTGCTCAGCAGAAAGGCAAGTTTACATCCTGGATGGGAGGCACCCAGGAGGTGTGAGTTAGTTCTTCACATTTGCCAGGATGGTGTCAGCTCAGTGAAAGAGGGAGCTGAACTTCCACTCTGTCTGTAATAAGGCTATGTGAGTCAGCTCCTTACTTTTGCTGAGAAGTTGTTGGTGGGGACCAGAAGAAAGTGGAACATGGACCTGCCATATATCTCAACAGCGGAATTGTCTGCTAAAAAGAAGGAAAGGGAATAGGATCTAGAATTCATAATATAAAGTCCAAAATGTGCAGGATACAATTGAAAAACACCTTTCATACCCAGAACCAAATAAATCACAATTTGAGAGAGAAAAGACAGTCAGCAGATGCAACGCTAAGGTGATTAAATGTTGCAATTATCTAACAAGGATTTTAAAGCAGCCATTATAAAACTGGTTCAACAAGCGACTACAAATTCTCTGTAAACAAAAGAAAAAGAAAAATTCTCAGAAAAGAAATATAAATTATAAAAAAGAAACAAAATATAAAATTGAAAAATACAATAACTGATAAAATCTTGCTGGATGGGCTCAGTAGTAGAGTGGAAATGACAGGATAGAAGCAGTGAACTTGAGAAGAGAGCAATAGAAATCACTGATCTGAAAAAACAGAGGGAAAATACACTGACTTTATCTAATCATCAAAACCTAGTCTGTAGACTTTTGAGAATATGGAGTAGATGTATTTTTTCCTATTATTCTTGCTGTGAACAAGTGAAAATCCTAGATATTGTATTCAAAACAAATATAAAAGGACTCTGAAAGGTGAAAAGAACAAGCCAGACTGACTAGGGGCCTAGGAGTCTGAGGAATGGCAAAGTAGTGAGTTCCCTGAGTTTCTTTTCTTCTTGCATTATATGTGCAGCCTTGGAGCTAAAGAAACCAGCAATCAGGAAATACCAATGGATGCAGACAAAAAGAAAAGTCCTGGTAAAATCCTGCTTTCTTTAGCCTAAGGACAAAGAAAGTGGCAGCTTAGTAAGACAGAAACCTTTTAGACAATAAGTGCTCTACTCTAGCCAAACACCACACAGGTAACTTGGTCTCATTCCCACACACACCAGCCAAAGCTGAGTGAGGAACGTAGGCTTCTATCTCCACAGGGATGTAGTAAGGCACCCCAACCCCCTTGCCAGAGTGGTGTCAGAGAAGGGCAAAAGCAAACTGGGGACCTGTCATCACCACTGGACGGCAACAGAGACCACTTGTGGGCCTGGAATTTTGCCCTGTACAGTGTACAGAATCGGACAGAATCTCCAATGCTCAGATGTCAGTGGAAGCCAAACTGGGAACCTGAACTTCTACCTCCACCTGTCAGTAACAAGGTGGTATCACTCCTCCTTGTGCCAGAGAAAGCCAGATAAAACAAAATGTTTAAACAAGATTCAGGGTCTCATAACATAATATACAAAATGTCCAAGTTTCAACTGAAAATCATCATACCAAGAACTAAAAAAGTCTCAAACTGAATGAGAAAAGCAATACACGGAGACTAACAAGATAACAGCAGTGTTAGAATAATCTAATGAAGACTTCAAAGCAGTCATCACAAAAAAGTTTCAATGAGCAATTATGGACATGATGAAAACAAATGAAAAAATAGCCTCTGAAAAGATATGTAAATTTTAGTAGAGAAATAGGTGATATAAAAAAGAATCAAAATCAGGAAACAATCTAGATATCCTAGAGTAGTTAAACTGTTGTCTATCCATACCACGAAACACGACTCAGCAATATAAAAGAATGGACTACTGATAAACACAACACCTTGGATAGTCTTTAGGGAATTTTGCTGAGTGAAACAGCCAATTTCAAATGGTCACATACTGTATGATTCCATTGCTATATCATTCTTGAAATGACGAACTTATGGAAATGGAGATCAGATTAATGATTGATAGGGATTAAGGAAGGTTGGGGCAGGAAGAAAGTAGATGTAGCTATAAAAGGGCAACATGAGGAACTCTTGTGATGATGGGAATATTCTGTATCTTGATTATATATTATAATACAGTTTTGCAAAGTGATACTATGGGAGAAATGGGGTAAAGGTAAATGCAAATCGAATCTACAGTTGTCTCAAAATAAAAAATTTAATAGTGAAACAAAATTCTCATCTAAGAACTTTATATGACAAATGATTCTGTTTTTTCAACAAATAAATCACAAAGGAAAAAAGATGGAGGAGGAGCCTGTATATTTAAAAAGATTTAAGAAACATATAGCCTAACTTCAATACTTGAAGTTATTTAGGATCCTGCCATGAACAAATAACTTTAAAAATAAGAAAATAATAGGAAATATTTGAACACTGGATATCTGATGATTTAATTTTTTTATTTTTAAGTGTGATAATGGCATAGTGATTATGTTTAAAATCAATCTTTAAGATAACTAATGAGAACCTACTGTATAGCACAGGGAACTCAATTCATTGATCTGTGGTGACCTAAATGGGAAGGAAATCTAAAAAAGAGTGGATATGTGTATACATATAACTGATTCACTTTGCTGTACAGCAGAAACTAACACAACATTGTAAAGTAACTATACGCCAATAAAAAAAACCCTTAAAAAACCGTTCTTTATATTTTAGAGATATACACATGAATATTTATAAATTAAATGATATTCTGTCAAGGATTTGTTTCAAAATAATATGGGTGAATAAGGTGGACAAAATTCTGAGATGGCCCCTGTGAATCCTACCCCTGAGTATAACTGTATAAACTCTCCCCCTTGAGTATGGGTGAGACCTGTGACTATGGTAGGATATTACTCCCATGATTATGTTATATAATATGGCATGAGACCTTTTTCACATGTAATTAAGATACCTAATCAACTGACTCTGAGTTCATAAAATGGGAGATTTTTCTAGTTGGGCCTATCCTAATCAGGATTGCCATGAAAAGAGACAAGAAGCAGCAGCAGATGCTTTCCTGCTGTCTTTGAAGAAGTAAAGAACCATGTTTGCCTATGGAGAGAGCCACACACCACAGACTTAAGAGTGGTCTGTAAAAGATGAGAGAGGTCATGACTGACAGCCAGCAAGAAAATGCAGACTTCAGTCCTACAATCACAAGGAATTGAATTGTGCTAACAACTGGGGAAGAAGACCCAATTGCTTGGGCAGAAGACCGCAAGCCCCGTATGAGATCATAGCTCCAGGAAATACTTTGCAGTTTGGTAAGACCACAAGCAGAAAACCCAGTTACACCATGCCCAGAATTCTGACTTTCTGTGAGGTGATGTTTGAAGCCTTTAAGAGTGTTGGTAATTTGCTATGCAGCAATAGAAAACTAATACAGGAGAGTACAGATGAAACAAGATTGGCAATGAATTAATAATAGTTGAAGTTGGGTGATGATTACATGGTTTTCATTATACTATCCTCTCTACTTTTGTATATATTTGACATTTTCCACAATAAAATTTTAAAAATTTCTCATAGTGTTCCATAGGCTTAATGCTAGATTTGGGGGAGCTGGCAGAGGGATGGCATGGTCTGTATGGTTAGCTGTCTTCTCTGAGAAGGTAGAATCTTTGTCCCAAGCCCCACACTTCTTTAAAAAGAAGCAGATGTGGTACACTCACCTAAAACTCTGCTGGCCTGCTGCTTTGCTGGTTATTGTTTATTTTCTTTTCCAGCCTATGGTAACTGTGAACTTTTGATACAGGAGGATTGAAGGTAAGTGTGTGCATGCAAACATACTTGTGTTTATGGTCTTCTGTGTTTGTATATGTATATGTATGAAACTGATGAATAAACTAGCAACAGATAAAAATTTAACAAAAGTAGAAATAGAAATTGCTTTTAACTTTAGGCATTGTTCAGACAGATAAAATGCTGGAAATCTACCTTTTAAATCTATAAACTCAGCTATGGTAATAAAGTTGTCTTGTGGAAAAAAAGTGTAACAATGGATCAGTACCTTACTCTGCTCTAACAGTATGTTAAACATGATACCTTAGGCCACCTAAATTTTGCTTTCTCCTTCTATAAAGTTTTATCTGTGTTAAATGTTAACATGTGTAACTTTAGGCCACCTTCCATTTTTCCTTATATAAAATAGAACCAGAACTACCTGCCTTATCTACTTCATCTGGGTTTTTGTGTAGAGTCACAATTCGCAAAGTACAGTTTCATAGCTATCCCTCCTTAAAACAGCAGATTATTTAAAAATTATATCTAGGATTTATATCATGAAGTGACAGAGATCAAGCTGCTTTCTATAAAAGTCAATTCATGGAAACATAGAAGAATAGAATCTACTCTAAGCAAGAAGCCCCTTTCTGGAATTCCCTGGGGGTCCAGTGGTTAGGACTCTGCACTTTCACTGCTGAGGGCCCAGATTCAATCCCTGGTCTGGGAACTAAATAAACTAAGATCCCACAAGCTGCGAGGTGTGACCAAAAAGAAAAAAAAAAAAAAGAATTCCCCTTTCTAATAATTGCACCAAGAAGTCAAACACTTTCCATTATGGAGACTCCACTATTCCCTGAGCAGCAGCAACAGCAGAAGTGGCTTGGGGGCCTTTAGCTTTCTCTCAAGTATCTATCCCTCTTCCTCAATTAACTGATGTTTTCATAGTCTTACATAAATTGCTATGCAAATGTAGTTCCCAATCCAGTCCCTTGGGATTCACTTGTGACTAGAGTGCCATTTCTAAATCTCTCCTAAAAAAAAAATCTCTCCTAGATGAAAATTATGAAACTGTAATTATAATTGATAAAGCATACTAGGTCTCAGTCCAGTTTAACTGTTAGATTGTATATTCAGACACTGCGCCAAAGTTAACGTCACTCTTTAAAGTTTATTTTTATTTAAATTTATTATTTTTGGCTGCGTTGGGTCTTCATTGCAATGCACGGGCTTTCTCTAGATGTGGTGAGTGGGGCTACGCTGTTGCGGTTTGCAGCTTCTCATTGTGGTGGCTTCTCTTGTTGTGGAGCACGGGCTCTAGGCACATGGGTTTCAGTAGTTGCAGTGCGTGGGCTCAGTAGTTGTGGGGCACAGGCTTGGTTGCTCCACGGCATGTGGGATCTTCCCAGACCAGGGCTCGAATCCATCCCCTGCATTGCAGGCGGATTCTTAACCACTGCACCACCAGGGAAGTCCCACCTTCACTCTTAACTCTGTCCCTAGTCGCAGTTTTCTACCCATATCAGGACTACTGGGAACAAACAAGATGATTTTCATGCCCCCAAAGCTACTGACATATCTGAAGTTCAACTTTCACGTGTGTTTCAAAGGAGAATTTTAAAAATGTCCCTGAGGGGCACGCAAGAAATGATGTTTAGCCATGGGTCACATACTTTTTGCCTAATTGATTTAAGATTGGACCACACTTCTTGTAACCATTTCCAATAAAAAGGAAGCTCCCTATGGGGCTGGGAGGAGCATCTGGAACAATTAAGTTACTAATAGAAACTTCTGGGAGAACCATCCATCACCGCAGGAAAGTCTAAAACAATGCTCCAGGGGTGAGATTTATGTTAACAACACAAATCACACAGCTGTAAACAACTCTACAGACATGCTAGAGAAAGTAAGGTGAAGCTCCTCAGAGGACTATGAAGGTAGCGGTTTGAAGGTAATATGTGACTACGACCAAAAAATCTCCAAAGTCTCCTGGAGAAAACAATCGTCAGTTTAGGGCCACAGTGAAGATATAAATATTTCACAACATCATGCTGTGCCTGAAAAATTTTCTTGGATTTTCAGCACCCAGCCTCCCTTCTTATGTAACTTCTTCCAAACAAATGTTCAGAAATTTTGTAAATGGCTGATGCATTCGAAACAGACAGCAGGAGAAACTGAAAGCCAGCACTCCATGAACACCCCCAATAAGGCAAGGGGTGGTCTAAATCTTTCATTTTCACCTGTGTGAAACTGCCTGTGATGATGCTGGTGAGTACCAAAAATAAAAACAATTTAAACCAAAAGAAAAAGAGGAGAAACAACAATTCAAAAACTTCACCTTGAAGCAATCGCTGGATTTGTCTTTCACCTCCTGCGGAAAAGAGCTGGAAGTTAGGAATCTCTTCTACAGATCTGAGAGCTCATTTGTTTTCACTAAATTACAACTTTTGAAAAGCATCATCTTGCTTGGTACCAAGACATAGGGAGTGTGGAAGTCCCAAATGTCACTTAATGATCCTATCCTATTAGTAGACCAAACAAACAAACAAAAAATTAAGCTTATACTTCAGGCAAGTATCTCTCTAAACTGAAAATCATTTCCACACACTAAGTATGGCCTAGGCATAAAACAATGTTTTAGGGTAGATGTAAATTAAATTATTTTTAATTCCTCTTTCTTAAACGTTTACTGAGCACCTACCATGAATTAGGCACTAATCATAACTAAATGTATAGTCACAATTCACCAAAAAATGTATAGTCACAAAAAAATGTGTAGGCACTAAATGTGTAGTCACAATTCATACCATTAAAGGGCTCACAGTACAGTAGTAGAGGCAGACATATAAATTAGTTCTTACAGAGACTTGTTATTGACTGATGAAATGTAAAGTGTTACGGGCACAGAAGAGCTGAGGCTTGGAGCACTGAGTCATAGAAGAAATTATGCTGTTGCAGAATCTTGACAAATGGTTATAAGTTGGCCAGGAGAAGTAAGGACATCCCAGACAAAGAAAACAGTAGCTTTGTAAAGGGCACAAAAGTCTGAAATAAAATAATGTGTTCAGGAAAAATAATGCGGTTTTGTGTGGTAGGATGCATAAGATACATAAGAGGAAGGAGCATAAGATACGAATTTTTAAAAGCAAGACGAGAGAAGCCAGTGTAGCTAGAGCATATTGATGAAGCAGGAGAGAGGCACAAGGTAAAAGTGAGGCATACTCTACAGCTCTCCTCTTCTACTTCTGAGCCCTCACAAGAATAGCCCTTAACAGTCCTTTCACGGCAATGCTGGCTTTTTCTAGCATGCACCTCCAGACTCTTCCAGCCTCTGTCCATTACTCAGTTCCAAAGCTGCCTCCTTATTTTTAGGTATTTGTTACAGCAGCAACCCCACTTCCAGTACAATTTTCTGTCTTAGTCTGTTCTGTCTGCTATAATAAAATACCACAGACTGGATGGCTTATAAACAACAGAAATTTATTTCTCATAATTCTGGAAGCCAGAAGTCTGAGATCAGGGTTTTGGCAGAGGGCCCACTTTTTGGTCACAGACTTCTCATATCCTCACATCTTTAAAAAGGGCAAGGGGGCTCTCTTGGGTCTCTTTTATAAGATCATTAATTTAATTCATCAGGGCTCTGCTCCAAGGCCTCATCAGCTCCCAAAGGGCTCACCTACTAATACCAAAACATTAGGCATTAAGATTTCAGCATATGAATTTTGGGAGGATGCAGACATTCAGACCATAGCACACTGTTTACAGCCTGGAGAATATTCGGAGGATGGCAGGAATAAAAATGGGGAGACTTTTCAAGGAAGTATTTTAACAGTAAAGGCAACAGTTCATAAGAATCTGAACTAAAGTGATAGTGGGAATGGAAGAGTGAGAAGATTAGAGTATACTCACCAACACTTCGTTTGATCAACCTTTTTAATTTCAGCCACTTAGCAAGTGTACAATGGCACATCATTCTGGTTTTAATCTGCATATTCCAAATTACTATGTTGAGCATATTTTCATGTGCTTATTGGCCATTCACATATCTTATTTGCTGACGCATTTAAATTTACTTTTATTGGATTGTTTGTTTTCTTATTATTGAGTTTTGAGAGTTCTCTGTATACACTGGATACAAGTCGTCGATTGAATACATGATTTTCTAATATTTTCTCTTATCCTTTCATTCTCTTAACAGTGTTTTGGAGAGAAGTTTTTTTGCTGTTGTCATTGAAGCCCAATCTATCAGTTTATTTTTTTTATGGATTTGGTGTTTTGGTATCATATATAACAAATTTTTTTCTGGGCTAGGATCCCTCAAATTTTCTTCCATGCTTAGTTTTAGAGGTTTCATAGTTTCAAGGTTTACATTTAGGTCAATGTTTTATTTTGATTAAATTTTGTATATGGTATGAGGTATAGATCTAAGTATTTTTTACTTTCTTTTCTGGACTCTGTATTTTCTTCCATTGGACTATTTGTCCAGCATTATGCCAATGACATGCTGTATCACTTAATGTAGTTTTATAATAAATCTCAATATCAGGTAGTATTTTACAACTTTATTCTTCTTTTTCAAAGTTATTTTGATTGGCTACTCGAAATCCTTTGCATTTCCACATGAATTTAATAGTTAAATTGTCAAGAGCTACAAAATTTTTACTGGGAGGTTGATTGGGTTTGAATGGACTCTATAGATGAAGTTAGGAAGAATCAACATCTTAACAATATTGAGTCTTCCAACTCATGAATATGAACTATATTTCTACTTATATAGTTCATTTTTTTTTTCTTTTTTCTTTTTTTGGCACACGGGCTTAGTTGCTCCACGGCATGTGGGATCTTCCTGGAGCTGGGATCAAACCCGTGACCTCTGCATTGGCAGGCGGATTCTTAACCACTGCGCCACCTAGGAAGCCCTATATAGTTCATTTTTAAATTTTTTTCTTCAGTGCTTTGTAGATTCCTGCATACAGATCTTGCATGATTTTGTTGGATTTATATATAAATACTTCACTTTTTGGTGATACTGCAAATGGCTTTTTTAAATTCCAAATTTTAATTTCCAATTTCATTGCTTGTATATAGAAATGCAATTGACTTTTGTATATTGTCTTTGCACCCCTTAGTATCCCACAACTTCGCTGAACTCAGTTCTAGATTTTTTTGAAATTTCCTTGGGATTTTCTGTGTAGACAATCATAGCATCTGTGAATAGAGATGGTTTTATTAATTCCTTTCCAACATGCATGTATTTTATTTCCTTTTCTTGCCTTATTGCACTGGCTAGATCTTACTTTTATTTTTAAGTAAAAAAGTTAATATTTTATTCAGCGTTCTGGGATCAATTTTCAACAATACATTGGCAGGGTTTCTAGAAGTTACTGAGTGATAAGAGACTGATTATTAAAAGGGACTCCAACATTTCTTGGAGGGGGTTCCATTGTTGGAGGTAGTAAATCTGTTGATGTTTCTTAAGGAGGCAAGAGTCAATAGTAAAGTCTGTCCTCTGAATTGAAGAGAGGAATCTGGCAAATATGGGGGAAGGTAGTATGGCATGGATGTAATATTGAACTTCTAAATACATAGGTGATATTGCAAAACACCTATTTTCTCATTTGGTGCTTATAATAACTCGCAGATGTTGGTATTGCTAAATTCTTTTACATACGGGAAAACTGGAGTTCAGAAAATAGAATGTTCCCCCTAAGCTTACATGGCCTTATGAATCCTCATTCAGTGCTCTAAGAATCACTCATATATTTAGAGATCCTGATTTATGAATTGAGGAAGCCCTGGCCTCTTCTCTAAGTGCTGGGACCAGTCTATATTATGTGGTAGTTTTACATATTGTCCTGCTGGTGTACAAGTGTTGGAATAGAAGTTTCTGACAAACTGTCCTCTTGCTTTTATGTAATCAATTGCACATCAGGGAGTTGTACTTTCTCTGACATTTGACCCTTTAAAAACGACACTGTGAGTACTCGATTCTTTGATAGCTAGGCAGATAAATGATTTCCACTAAGTTATTCCCCTGCCCTGTCACTCCATAGTTCTGACTGCATAGAAAGTTCAAGGACACAGAAGTGCTTCTGATGCATGAGGCTTTCAAACACAGAGTCTAGGGACCCCAGAGTTAGACTTGATCTTGCTAACAGGTATAGAAAATGCCACAGTTAGTGTGTTCCATTTCCATTCCTGAGACCTCCAGATGCACTCTGGGTTAGTTTGTGTATGATTGATGTCTTTGCTCCAGTGATGTTGGCTTCAAATAGTAGTGCAAGTGTGTCTCTTTTTGGCAAAAGCCTTCACAAATCCCACCTCCTTTGTGTTCTGACCTCTTTTTGCACCTTTAGGACAGCACTTCTCACTCCTTTATAGAAGAGTTATAGCAGAGATATTTATGTTTCAAAGCTTCTGCCATGCTTTCCCACCAGGCTGTGTGCTTCTTGATAACAGGGTCCCTATCTTATTGATTATTGTATCACCTGTGTTGAGGGCAGGCCATAGAACCAAACTGGGCACTGAGTAAGCATTTGGTTAACAGAATTGAAGAGTAGTTTTTTGGTTCTCCATATCAGCAGCAACAAAATATCCTTTCAAGTTATTTTCATTATTAGACTTGCTTTCTGAATAGTTAAGCAGAGGATAGTATGAGACTTGGGTTGTAGATACCTTCAAGCTATGCTTCTAGCTACCCTATAAGGAGCAGAAAAGTTGGAATTGTCATTGTTTCTCCAGTTGAGTTGTCTCTGGTTGGGGCATGCTCCTTATAACTCATTGGATCATATAGTCAAGGTGGTCCATATGCATCACAGTATGAAAGACAAGGTCCCTGCCCTCATAGAGCTTGCATCCTAGACAGATAACTAAAAAAATAACCCAATTTAAAAAAGAGAAAATAGCCCAGCAAACAAACAAAAATATAATTACAGGTTGTTTTGATATGAAAGGAATGAACAAGATCGTGTGTTAGAGTGTGATAGGGAAGAGGGGTGGTTGCTTTGGAAAGACTTTTTGGAAAGATCTCTGTGAAGACGTGACATTTGTCCTGAGATTTGCATAATCAGAAACAGGCCAGCCACATGAGGAGCTGAGAAAAGAATTACTCCAGGCAGAGGAATCAGCAAAAGCACAGATGCTGAGATGAGAAAGAGGATTGCTTCTTTGAGGAACAGAAAGGAGGCCAGTGCAGTTAAGGTGAGAAGACAGGTATAAAATGTGATTGGAAAATTGGCAGGGACCAGATCCTTGGAGGCCTTATAACCTATAAGAAGGACTGGGAATTGTATTCTGAGTGTGATGGGAAGCCATTGATGGGGTTTAAGCAGGAGAATGACACGATCTGATTTATGTTTGAGAATCAATTGCTGTTTGGCGATTAGACTCATGTGTAAAGGGCAAGACTGAAAGCAGAAATACCAATTAGCAAGCTGGTGAGAGAGAACAGTGACTTGGATTATTCTGATAGCAGTAAGGATGGAGAGAAGTGCATGGATTCGGGGATATATTTTGAAGATAAGTTAACAAAATATGTTGTTTGAATATGAATGACTAGAGAATGGAAAGAATCAAAGATGGCCTCTTGATTTTTGGTTTGAGCAACTGGGTGGATGCTAATGCCATTTACTAGGACATGAAAGACTGAGGAATGAGCCAGCATTGGTTGTGGAGTGGAAAATCAGGATCTTGGGCCATAATAAGTTTGAACTTAATAGAGAACTATATGAAGATGTTGAGAATATAACAATATGAAGTTCATAGAAGAGGTCAAAGCTGAAGCTATACATTTGGTATATAGATGATAGTTAAAGCCATATCCCTGGGTGAGATTTTTTTTTAGGGATAAACCAAAAAAATAGGAGCAGAGAAGGGTCCACTGTATTTGGAAACATGGGGGATCATTGGTTACCTTTTGAAGAAGATTAGAGAATTCAAGTCAATTGCTTCTAATTTCTAAAAAGGAATGAGCTAAGGCCATTTGCAGAGTGTGTGAGTGAGGCTGTGGCAGGTTGGAGAAAAGACAGAAAGGTACAAAATGGATATGGTGAAAGCAAATCTATTAGGAAAATGTAGGATTTCCTGGCAATATAGAGTGCCCACGTGAGGTTTGTGACTATGAATTTAAATGGGATTTTCCCAAGCAATATTCAGCTGCTAAGTTTTACATGTGAGAAAATGATATATTTGGGTTCAACCAAGATTGAGATTTTACTCCTCATTCAGAGGGGTAGAAAGGCAAGGGTATAAGAAGGAGAATGATTATAGTGCTGGAAAATGGGATCTAATTTGGGTGAAGAAGTGAGGACATGGAAATGGTGATGGGGTTAATGGATTGGAGATTACAAGTTTGCTGAAAGATTGTTTGAGTGGGGGTATAGGAGGAAGAATGAGAGGTTGAAATAAAGATTTCGGAAGTGGTACAGTTATTGGTAATGTTAAACTTGAGTACATGCATATGGGAGTGAGGGACTTAGACGAGGTAGAGGGAGAGAAGACTGGAGGAAGTTCAGAAGCTGTGAATTTGGAGTATAAGATATTCCATGTATGTGGTCATTGACATCACTAAACATTATGACTATAAAAGAAATAGAAATGGTGTCAGAGAACCATAGTCCAAGCCTTTAATGAATAAAGAAGAGGAACTGGGGGGTCAGGAGTAGGTAGTAACTAGGAGAGGTAGCAGGTGGTTTTGTATGATGGTATGAGCTTTATTAGAGCTTGGGAGTTTTTGAAGAAAAGAGGAGAAATGATTTTGAAATAGTGAGGAATAAGGCTGTCCCTGGATCTGGGATTCAAGAATTAAGAGAGAAAAATAATCACCTTTGACAGTTTCACGTCCTCGTGGGTCAGACAGGTCTCGATTAAAGTGAGGAGGTGGAGGGATGTTCTGCGAAGAAGCTGAGGATATAGGAGAGTAGATAGAATAGGAAACATGTTCCTTGGCTTCTCTGGTGGTGCAGTGGTTAAGAATCTGCCTGCCAATGCAGGAGACACAGATTCGATCCCTGGTCCAGGAAGATCCCACATGCTGTGGAGCAACTAAGCCTGTGTGCCACAACTACTGAGACTGCACGTCACAGCTACTGAAGCCCGCATGCCTAGAGCCTGTGCTCTGCAACAAGAGAAGCCACTGCATTGAGAAGCCCACATACTGCAATGAAGAGTAGCCCCCGTTTGCCACAACTAAAGAAAACCCACGAGCAGCAATGCAAACCCAATGCAGCCAAAAATAAATAAATAATAATAAAATTAAAAAAAAATCTTAAAACCGGAAACATGTTCCCAAGAATTTAAATGGATAGGTAGATGATTGAGTCAAATTAAGGTATATAGAGAGCAGTATAGGGAGGAAAGTCTAGGTGAGTGAGGCAAAGCGTATGGGCAGATAGGCAATACATTCAAGTTAGAGACCCAAATACCATACTTAATTCAATGATTTGGTGGTTGTGCGTATGAATGGCAAGAAGTTGGGAGTCTAGGTATGTTCTCACCAAGAGTGTGGAGAGATTTGATGGCCTTGGGGCTTGTGGGTAAGTAGGCAGGCCTACAGCTTATCATGTTGTAGTTATCCAGAGCAGGAGGCCATGTGATGGACACCATCTCCCCCTAGTGAAATATTCAAACCTCTCAACAAAACCGGGAGTGGGGCAGATTTCTCTTTGTGCTTATGAGTGTGGAGAAATGGGAGTGTCTAATTTAGTGCCAACTGAGCTATGCATGATGTGCAGCTTCTGACCACTTGGAATGTGTTTTCTGCTGAGAAACATGTGATCCATCCTAAGCCAAAGAAATATCAGGTAAATGTTCTGCCTTCAGGCACTGACTCTATTCCTTCAGAAACAGAGCCAAACCCTGCTTGGGTAGAGTTATCATTGCTGGTTCAGAAGTATGCTGCAAAGACACATAAGTGTTGCTGTAGGATTACAAGAAAGGAAGTTTGCTTCTTACCCTCCTCCACCATCACCATCATGGCTGGATGGCAGTTGTCACACCACCCTTCATAGTGGGAGGATTCCTACCTCCCATTCTAGGGTGCCAACAATCCACATTCTTCTCCTCTCTGCTTATCTTCCCATCCTTCTCTTAGCCTCACATTCTTCCCCTTTTGGGGCCATGTTGGAGGTGCTTGCTTTGAACTCTGCCAGGTTTCCTAGGGCAGGATTGGATCTGTCTCTACCAGCTGCCGAACAGACATTTGCTGATTGTGATCATTCCTTTACCTTGGCAGCTCTCCCCCTGGTTTCCACTCTGACATTTACTTAAGTATACTTCTTATTGAAGTAGGCATGAATAAATAAAGGTGCACACACCATAAACATGTAATTCAATACATTTATACAACAGAGATATACCTATTTATGCATCAGTCATATCAAACACCCCTCATTCCCTCTTCATGGTCCTTCCCTGTCAATGCACCCCTCTACCAAAGTAGTTACTATCTTGAATTTCATACTACTCTCAATGTTTAGGCTGGTATTAATTCTACTTGCTCTAATATCAAATGCAATATGTTTTTCCTTTGGTCAGAAGACTATCTTAACTATTTGGAACACCCAAATTGTGTAACAGGATCACATCCTGATTGACAGTGTAGTGCACTCTCTGTATGATTTTGGACTTCTGGAAGCAGTCAGTCTGAATAACCTTCTTGGAGCTGATCTTTCAGCCCAGTTATATGTGGGCTGCCCTCTTCTTCACTCCCATTATCTAATGGGAAGCACAGGTTGATAGGCAACTAAAGATCTTGCTAGAACATCATAAAATGGAGAGTAAATCTGGTGATGTAGTGCTGGTGACATTCATAGCATGTATGTATCAGGAAGGCCATGTGTTGGCTCTACTGTCCTTTCTTCTGCATCCCCAGTGTTCTCATTAGGCTTAATTTGGAGTCTCCTTCTGGGAAGTAAGACGACATTGTGGAATTCTTCATCTTGGATATTTAAAACACTTCATCCAGCAACCTGAAATTAATATTCTTTCTCATTTTAAATGGATCCAGTTATAGAACCTATAAGGATAAGAAAAATTTCTTCCACAACACTTGGGCAGGAAGAGAGACATTCCGGTCTTTGGTGGGATATGTTTAGGCATAGATATTACAATGATGTCACTGCAAGAATTGTCCAAGTTTTCTACAGTCTGGTTTAAAATATTATATAAGCTAATTACAAGGCTTTGCTGGTTTGAATAGGCTGTAGATATACTGCTTACAGTGGACAAGGTCTTTGTGTTTAGTGGGTATAGAAATTACATATGGATTTAACATTGTCTACCATCTTGTACTTGAAAAAACACGCTCCAATCACTTCCAGATTTATGTCTTTTCTCACATGCACACATGATATTGTGTCTCCTTCTCATCTCTCCCTCACTCCTACCATTACATCTCTGATCTCACTCCCTACTTCTCTCCCTATTTTTCACTCTGCTCCAAAATCAAACATGCCCGGACAACAGGTTTCTGCACATGCTATTCCTCTGCATGGAAATCTCTTCCTCCAGATGTATAAATAGCTCCCTACCTCACTTCTTTAAAGGTTTTACTTAATTGTCACCTTGTGTGAAGCCTTCCTTGGTGTTCCTAATATGTTGATGCCCATTACAGACATTTTGGTTTTTTTTTTCCTGCTTTGATTTTTTTGTTTTTTGTTTTATTATTTATTTAATTTATTTTTTAAGCTCTTTATTGGAATATAATTGCTTTACACAGTTGTGCCACTGTTTGCTGTACAGCAAAGTGGATCAGCTGTATTTATACATATATCTGCATATCCCCTCCCTCCCCCAACTCCCTCCCACCCTCCCTATTCCAGCCCTGTAAGCCATCACCCATCATCTAGTTGATCTCCATATGTTAGGCAGCAGGTTCCCACTAGCTATCTATTTTACATTTGGTAGTGTATATATGTCTATGCTAGTCTCTCACTTTGTCCCAGCTTCCCCTTCACCCCTCTGACTCTGTGTCCTAAAGTCCGTTCTCCACATCTGCCTCTTTATTCTTGCCCTGTCACTGGGTTCATCAGTACCATTTTTTAGATTCCATATATACGAGTTAGCTTACAGTATTTGCTTTACGTTTTTTGGCTTACTTCGCTCCATATGGCAGTCTCTAGGTCCATCCACCTCACTACAAATAATTCAGTTTCATTCCTTTTTATGGCTGAGTAATATTCCATTGTATATATGTGCCACATCTTCTTTATCCATTCATCTGTTGATGGGCATTTAGGTTGCTTCCACGTTCTTGCTATTGTAAATAGTGCTGCAATGAACATTGTAGTACATGTTTCTTTTTGGATTATGGTTTTCTCAGGGTATATGCCCAGGAGTGGGATAGCTGGGTCACATGGTAATTCTATTTTTAGTTTTTTAAGGAACCTCCAAACTGTTTTCCATAGTGGTTGTACCAATTTACATGCCCACCAACAGTGCAGGAGGGTTTCCTTTTCTCCACACCCTATCCAGCATTTATTGTTTCTAGATTTTTTGATGATGGCCATTCTGACCGGTGTGAGGTGATACCTCATGGTGGCTTTGACTTGCATTTCTCTAACGATTAGTGATCTTTTCCTGTGTTCATTAGCCATCTACATGTCTTCTTTGGCGAGATGTCTATTTAGGTCTTCTGCCCATTTTTGGATTGGATTATTTGTTTTTTTGGTATTAAAGCTGCATGAGCTGCTAGTATATTTTGGAGATTAATCCTTTGTCAGTTGCTTTGTTGGCAAGTATTTTCTCCCATTCTGAGGGTTGCCTTCTTGTCTTGTTTATGGTTTCTTTCGCTGTGCAAAAGCTTTTAAGTTTCATTAGGTCCCATTTGTTTATTCTTGATTTTATTTCCATTATTTGAGGAGGTGGGTCCAAAAGCATCTTGCTTTGATTTATATCATAGAATGTTCTGCCTGTATTTCCCTCTAAGAGGTTTATAGTGTCTGGCCTGACATTTAGGTCTTTAATCCATTTGGAGTTTATTTTTGTGTATGATGTTAGGAAGTGTTCTAATTTCATTCTTTGACATGTAGCTGTCCAATTTTCCCAGCACCACTTATTGAAGAGGCTATTTCTCCATTGTATAATCTTGCCTCCTTTGTCAAAGATAAGGTGCCCATATGTGCATGGGTTGATCTCTGGGCTCTCTATTCTGTTCCATTGATCTATATTTCTGGTTTTGTGCCAGTATCATACTGTCTTGATCACTGTAGCCTTGTAGTATAGTTTGAAGCCAGGGATCCTGATTCCACCAGCTCCATCTTTCCTTCTCAAAATTGCTTTTGCTATTCAGGGTCTTTTGTGTTTCCACACAAATCATAAAATTTCTTGTTCTAGTTCTGTGAAAAATACCATTGGTAATTTGATAGGGATTGCATTGAATCTGTACATTGCTTTGGGTAGTATAGTCATTTTCACAGTGTTGATTCTTCCAGTCCAAGAACATGGTATGCCCTTCCATCTGTTTGTATTGTCTTTGATTTCTTTCATCAGTGTCTTATAGTTTTGTGTGTACAGGTCTTTTACCTCCTTAGGCAGGTTTATTCCTAGGTATTTTATTGTTTTTGTTGCAGTGGCAAATGGGAGTGTTTCCTTAATTTCTCTTTCTGCTCTTTCATCCTTAATTTCTCTTTCTGCTCTTTCATTATTAGTGTATAGGAATGCAAGAGATTTCTGTGCATTAATTTTGTATCCTGCTACTCTACTAAATTCATCAATTAGTGCTAGCAGTTTTCTGGTAGCATCTTTAGGGTTTTCTATGTAGTATCATATCATGTCATCTGCAAAGAGTGACAATTTTACTTCTTTTCCAATTTGGATTCCTTTTATTTCATTTTCTTCTCTGATTGCTGTGGCTAACACTTCCAAAACTATGTTGGATAATAGCGCCGAGAGTGGGGACCCTTGCCTTGTTCCTGTTCTTAGAGGGAATGCTTTCAGTTTTTCACCATTTAGAATGATATTGGCTGTTGGTTTCTCATATATGGCTTTTATTATGTTGAGATGTTTTCCTTCTATGCCCATTTTCTGGAAAGTTTTTATCATAAATGGATGTTGAATTTTGTCAAAAGCTTTTTCTGCATCTATTGAGAGTATCATATGGTTTTTATCCTTCAATTTGTTAATATGATGTATCACATTGATTGATTTGCATATATTGAGGAATCCTTGCATCCCAGGGATAAACCGCACTTGATCATGGTGTATGATCTTTTTAATATGCTGTTGGATTCCGTTTGCTAGTATTTTGTCAAGGATTTTTGCATCTATATTCATCAGTGATATTGGCCTGTGATGTTCTTTTTTTGTGACATCTTTGCCAGGTTTTGGTATCAGGGTGATGGTGGCTTTGTAGAATGAGTTTGGGAGTGTTCCTCCTTCTGCTATATTTTGGAAGAGTTTGAGAAGGATAGGTGTTAGCTTTCCTCTAAATGTTTGATAGAATTTACCTGTGAGGCCATCTGGCCCTGGGCGTTTGTTTGATGGGGGATTTTTAATCACAGTCTCAATTTTAGTGCTTGTGATGGCTCTATTCATATTTTCTTTTTCTTCCTGGTTCAATCTTGGAAGACTGTACTTTTCTAAGGATTTATCCATTTCTTCCAGGTTATCCAATTTATTAGCATGTAGTTGCTTGTAGTAGTCTCTCATGATCTTTTGTATTTCTGTGGTGTCAGTTGTTATTTCTCCTTTTTCATTTCTAATTCTGTTGATTTGCATCTTCTCCCTTTTTTTCCTGATGAGCCTAGCTAATGGTTTATCACTTTTGTTTATCTTCTCAAAGAAACAGCTTTTAGCTTCATTGATCTTTGCTCTTGTTTCCTTCATTACTTTTTCATTTATTTCTGATCTGATCTTTATGATTTCTTTCCTTCTGCTCACTTTAGGGTTTTTTCTGTTCTTCTTTCTCTAATTGTCTAGGTGTACAGTTAGGTTGTTTATTCCAGATTTTTCTTGTTTCTTGTGGTAGGATTGCATTGCTATAAAGTTCCCTCTTAGAACTGCATTTGCTACATCCCATAGGTTTTGGGTCATTGTGTTTTCACTGTCATTTGTTTCTAGGTGTTTTTTGATTTTCTTTTTGATTTCTTCATTGATTTCTTGGTTGTTTGATAATGTATTGTTTAGCCTCTATGTGTTTGTATTTTTTACAGTTTTTTTTCCTGTAATTGATATCTAGTCTCATGGTGTTGTGGTCAGAGAAGGTGCTTGATACAATTTCAATTTTCTTGAATTTAACGAGGCTTGATTTGTGACCCAAGATGTGATCTATCCTGGAGCACATTCGGTGTGTACTTGAGAAGAAAGTGTATTCTGTAGTTTTTGGATGGAATGTCCTATAAATAACAATTAAGTCGAGATGGTCTAATGTGTCATTTAAAGCTTGTGTGTCCTTATTTATTTTCTGTGTGGATGATCTGTCCATTGATGTAAGTGGGATGTTAAAGTCTCCTACTATTATCGTGTTCCTATCGATTTTCGCTTTTATGGCTGTTAGCATTTACCTTATGTATTGAAGTACTCCTATGCTGGGTTCATAGATATTTACAACTGTTATATCTTCTTCTTGGATTGATCCCTTGATCATTATGTAGTTCCTTCCTTGTCTCTTGTAATAGTCTTTACAGTCTAATTTGTCTGATATGAGTATTGCTACTCTGGCTTTTTGACTTCCATTTGCATGGAATATCTTTTTCCATCCCCTTCCATTCAGTTTATATGTGCCCCTAGGTCTGAAGTGGGGTTCTTGTTTTTGTATTCATTCAGCCAGTCCGTGTCTTTTGGTTGGAGCATTTAACCCATTTACATTTAAGGTAATTATTGACATGTATGTTCCTGTTACCATTTTCTTAACTGTTTTGGGTTTGTTTTTGTAGGTCTTTTCCTTCTCTTGTGTTTCCTGCCTAGAGAAGTTCCTTTAGCAATTGTTGTAAGCTGGTTTGGTGGTGCTGAATTTTCTTAACTTTTGCTTATCTTTAAGGCTTTTGATTTCTCTATTGAATCTGAATGACATTTTTGCCAGGTAGAGTATTGTTGGCTATAGGTTTTTCTCTTTCAAAACTTTAAGTATATCCTGCCATTCCCTTCTGGCCTGCAGAGTTTCTGCAGAAAGATCAGCTGTTATCCTTATGGGTTTTCCCTTATCTGTTATTTGCTGCTTTTCTTTTGCTGTTTTTAGTATTTTTTCTTTGTGTTTAATTTTCGTTAGTTGGATTAGTATGTGTCTTGGTGTGTTTCTCCTTGGGTTTATTCTTTATGGGACTCTCTGTGCTTCTTGGACTTGATTAACTATTTCCTTTCCCATGTTGGGGAAGTTTTCCACTGTAACTTCTTCAAATATTTTCTCAGACCCTTTCTTTTTTTCTTCTTCTTCTGGGATGCTTTTGATTTGAATGTTGGTGTGCTTAATGTTGTCACCAAGGTCCTGACATTGTCTTCCATTCTTTTCATTCTTTTTTCTTTTTTCTGCTCGGTGGCAGTTATTTCCACCATTCTATTTTCCAACTCACTTACTCTTTCTTCTGCCTCAGTTATTCTGCTGTTTATACCATCTAGAGCATTTTTAATTTTAGCTATTGTGTTGTTCATTACTGTTTGTTTGCTCCTTAGTTCTTCTAGGTCCTTATTAAATGTTTCTTGTATTTTCTCTATTTTGTTGTTGAGATTTTGGATCATCTTTACTATCATTACTTTGAATTCTTTTTCAGGAAAATTTCCCATTTCTTCTTCATTTATTTGCTCTTGTGGGTTTTTATCTTGCTCCTTTGCCTGCAAGGTGTTTCTTTGTTTCCTCATTTTGTCTAATTTTTAGTATTTGCTGTCTGCTTTTCCTATGCTATCTATTAGTAATTCCTCTTGTTTCTGCTCTCTGCCCCCTGTGGTGGAGTTGGTCCAGTGTCTTGAGTAGGCTTCCTGG
This sequence comes from Hippopotamus amphibius kiboko, assembly GCF_030028045.1. Lineage (NCBI taxonomy): Eukaryota > Metazoa > Chordata > Mammalia > Artiodactyla > Hippopotamidae > Hippopotamus > Hippopotamus amphibius. Next base: position 13,408,918 of record NC_080203.1, on the reverse strand, counting down.
TGGGAGGGTCTGGTGCCTGCTTTCTGGTGTGTGGCTCTGAGTCTTTTCCCTCTGATGAGCAAGGCCCTGTCAGGTGGTGTGTTTTAGGGTATCTGTGAGGTTAATATGGCTTTAGGTAGTCTGTGTGCTGATGAGTGGGTTTGTGTTCATGTCTTGTTTGTAGTTTGGTGTGAGGTATTCAGCACTGGCAGTTGCAGGCAGTCGGATGAAGCCGGGTCTTAGATTCTGATAGAGGCCTCTGTAATAATTCTCTGCAGTTAATCTTCCCTGTGTTTGAGGACTCTTTAGTGGTCTAGCATCCTGGACTTTGTGCTCCCTCCCCAGAGCCTCTGGCTTGACTGCTGCTCAAGGAACCCAGACTCCAGAGGTCAGATCACTCATCCTGGCAATAAAGGGATTAAAAAAGAGTATCCAAGGGAGTCAAGGAAGGGAGGGAATACGGGGATATGTGTATAAAAACAGATGATTGAACCTGGTGTACCCCCAAAGAAATAAAAAAAAATAGAAAATAAAAAAAAAAATAGTCACACTTAAAAAAAAAAAAAAAAAAAGAGTATCCAAGCCCCAGACTAATGGCAAAAGTTTAAGTCAAACAAATATTAAATCAGGGAAACATGTACATGCACAAGAAACACAAAAACTGTACCCAGTAGAACATAAAGCACTAGAACAACCTGACAGAAGAACCCCAGAATGCAATTAGACAATGAAAGAGAAAACCAACAAAAATTCAAAACCAAAAAAAGAACAAGACAGCTCACAAAAACACAAAACCAGGGAAATTGTGAAAATGAGGACCAAATACAACATAGAGCAAGAGAACAACCAGACAGACTGAAGACCTCCAAAACGAAATCGAACAATTATAATTAGTACTAGGATAAAGACAAAACCTTATAACAAAAACCAAATAGTGTGTCATCTGAAGAATAAAGCAAGGAAACAGAGCAAACCAATAATATTGATTAAAAGTATAATAAGATAAAATAAGATAAAAAGGATAGAATACAGGGCAACAGAAGAGTGTAGTATGACTGGAAAAATAAAAAGAAAAGAAAGAATAAAAATGTATTAAAGATAAAGAAGATAGGGGAGATAAACTCAGCACTACAAAAAAGCTAGCTAGAAATAGAAATGTAAAAAAGGGCTAAAAATAAAAATAGAAGTACAAGATATGTTATAAAATGTGAAGATCCCTTAGGACTAAAATCTTAAGTTAAAAAAAAAAAGCTAGAAGTGACCACAGTATGGATCAGATCAATAGAATTAATAATAATAATTCTGTTTTGGTGGGGTCTCAGCTGTAAGTGTCCTTGTACCCGCCTTGGGCCTCAGGCCACCTTCACCTCCCCAAGAGGCCCTCTTCTGCCTCTGGGTTGGAGTCTGTACCTGCTGTGGGTCCTATGGGGTCCACTTAGGCTCTGATCTGGCCCAATTCCTATGTGTGCTTGCTCCCATAGTTCACAGCTGCCAGAGTTAGACCTTTAGAGCTTTTTCATTTGTGGGAACATTCAATGTTTACTCAGATATTCCAAAGACATAGGGTCTACCTAGCTGATCACAGGGATTTAGTCTGCAGCATGTATATCTGATGGAAAGATTTTAGATCCTTTTCCTTAGTACCCCTGTCCCTGGTTTCAGCTTCGGTTTTGTCCCTGCTTCTGCATATGGACTAACTGCCAGAGTCTGGTTCTGAGGCTGCCTTGGAGCTCTTTGGGTATGCCTCAGTGAGGGTTTCTTTTATTGTTCATCTGCAGACGCAGGTGTGTGGGGAGAGAGAGGCTTTGATAGTGGCTCCTCTCCCTGCATGTGACTCAACAGTAGTGCCCCGCTTGGATCACAGGAGCCCTGGGGGGTGACACCGAATGCATAGGGATACCGGAGGCCATGGATATAGGAAATCTGACCTTACTGTGGTTCTTTACTGGTGCCCATCTCAAAGTGCCTGATGGGCAGCCCTCAGGGGCTTTTTGTATTACTCTGCTACCAGCAGAGCTTCCTTTATTGTTCGTCTGTAGACGCCAGTGTATGGAGAGAGAGAGGGCACAATAGTGGCTCCTTCCCCTGTGTGTGACTCAGCAGTAGTGCCCTGCCTGGGTCACAGGAGCCCTGGTGGCAGTGCCAATTGTGGAGGGAAGCCAGTGAGCTCATGTATAAGTGTAATGTCTCTCCAGAGATGTCCTTCTCTGCAGACTTCTTCTGACTCTCGGCAGCAGGCATACCAGGCCAGCCCTGCCAGGGGGCTTTTTCTATCCCTTGTCAACTGCAGCAGCCAGGCCCAGAGGGGGCCTGCCTTTGTTCGCCATAGGTGCTAAAAGAGAGGCTACAACAGTGGTTCCTCCCCCCTGCTTGTGAGTCAGCATTAGGGAGCCACCACCATGGCCCCCCAGCTTTCTGCAGTAGGCATTCTCTGCTGCCAATTTCTTCCCTCCTGTCCCCTCAGTCTGTCTCCCCACAGCCAACAATGTTTCTCACCCTGAACCAGTTCTCTGGTTCCCACGTTCCAGCTCCTAGACCCCCTGTACAGCTGTGAACCCATGTCTCGGTCCAGGACATGCAGAGCTGTGGTACGGACCCTCTGTGTGTTTCTCACTCTTTCCTGTCTGCCACAGATCAGCCACTTCACCCTCTTTGGACAGTCCCACATGCCTCCCTTCTGACCCAATCAAATTCCCTGTTGCAGAGGGAGTTTCCCCATCAGATAAGGGAGGTTTCCCCAAATTTGGCAATGTCTCCTCTGTTTCAGCTCCCCCGCCCCAGAGTGAGGACCCATCCCTTTCCTTTCTTCTTCTCCTCTTTCTCCTTTTTTTCTCCCTTTGTCCTACCCAGTTATGTCAGAATCTTTGCAGTCCTTTCTGGTGTTCAAGGTCTTCTGATACTGTTCAGCTGGTTTTCTGTGGGAATTATTGCATCTTTTGATGTATTCCTGATGCATCTGTGGAGAGAGATGCATTTCACGTCCTTCTACTTCACTGCCATCTTTTCCCCCTCTTTATTTTTCTTATTAGTGTTGATTAATAACATAGCATGTCTTTTATTTTATTTGTCTATCTTTCCCTACAAGAATGCAAGCTCCATGAGTGCATGGATATTTGTCTGTTGTGTTCATCACTGTGTCTCTAAGACCTAGAACAGTGACAGGCATACTCAACATCTGAAGGTGGGACCACCCTGTTGGAGCATCCTTGTCTCTGTAACTGAGCCCAGGCTAGCAAAGAGTAGTAGTAGGATGGTCTACTAGAACTGCCATCTGGTGCTCCCTCATGACACCTGTTTTCTTTTTTATATAACAGTTTTGTATATAAATGAATGGATTATTATCAGTCCATAGTGGAAAATGTACACTGCACATAAACTCTACAAACCTAGCTATCAGAACGCACTCCAACACCAATAATTGTCCATTCAGTTACCTACTGTTAGACATATGGATTGCTTACAATTTTTGATGCTACAAATACTGCTGCAACAAGCACATTTGTATTGTGATCTTTGTTTGACTCCTATTATATTCAGTTTGGTATCCCCTGTATACCTAGGATAGTTTTTTTTTTGATAAATTTATTTATTTATTTATTTATTGACTGCATTGAGTCTTCATTGCTGCACATGGGCTTTCTCTAGTTGTGGCAAGTGGGGGCTACTCTTCATTGTGGTGCGCGGGCTCCTCATTGTCATGGCTTCTCTTGTGGAGCATGGGCTCTAGGCACACGGGCTTCAGTAGTTGTGGCACTCAGACTCAGTAGTTGTGGTGCATGGGCTTAGTTGCTCCACAGTATTTGGTATCTTCCTGGGGCAGGGATCGAACCCATGTCCCCTGCATTGACAGGCAGATTCTTAACCACTGCACCACCTAGGAAGTCCCTTGGGATAGTTTTGAGTTGATGGAAACCAGTCCATAATTGTTGGTTAAATTGAATTAAATCTTACTGGCTAGAAATGCTTACTGTCCTGTAGTCAGTTACTGCTTCCTATTTTACACTTTCTGCCAGTGCTAGATCAACCAGTCATCAAGACCTGGCAGATATTCCTTTCATTCAGCAGTAAATAATTTTCGAGCAAGTATTTTATGCCAGATGCTGTTCTATGCGCTGTGGACACAGCTGTGAAAAAAATGGACTAGGTATCCTCTTGGAGTTCATAGTCAAGTAGGGAAAACAGTCCTTAAATAGACATGTGTGATGGTTAATTATGTCAGCTTAGCTGGGCTATGGTGTATCATTGTTTGGTCAAACGCCAATCAAGATGTTGCTACAAAAGTTTTTTTAAAGATGTGATTAACATTTCACTTAGTACACTTTGAGCAAAGCAGAATGCCCTCCATACTGTATGTGTGTGGTGGGGGGAAGAGCTCACTCAATCAGTTGAAGGCCTTAAGAGAGCAAAGATGGATATTTCCCTGAGAAGAAGGTATTATCCTCAAGACTGCAACATAGACATCTTGTGTGTGTTTTCAGACTGCGGAATTTAGGCTCAAGACTCCAATATCAACTGTTACCTGAATTTTCAGCCTGTCAACCTGGAGAACTCTTAACTAATATAACATGTGTGTAATTACTTAGATATAGACTATGATAAATGCTATGAATAGTATGTCTATAAGTGAGTCTAATCAGGAACCTAATTTAGATCAGCATTCAGAGAATGCCTTTTTAAAGAAGTAACTTTTAAAAAAATCTGCTAGATGCATAAAAGCTTTGTAGGCAAAGAAGGAAGATTGTGCAAACAGAGGGAGCCCAAAATGTGAACATCCTGAGATGAAAGAGATCGGTTCATTTTTGGTTGGAGTGTGTTGAACGAGCAGGTGAGTGGTGTGAGATGAGGCTGGAGAGGCAAACACTGTGCAAAACCTTGTAAGTTATGTTTATGACATTCTCCTGAAGGCACTTCCTAGCAGTCTGACCTTGGGAAAGTCACTTAAGCTTCCTGAGCCTCTGTTTTCTGATCTGTACATGGGGGTAATCAAACCTCATCTGTAAGTCATCAATGAAATGATGTATGTAATGGACCTAACCCAGTGCCTGGCACAGAATAAGTGTTCAAGCCATGGATACTATTATTCTCTTCCCAGTCAAGTCCTACCCAGCCTTTAAGATACACCTCAATACCCTGTTGTCCATGTGGACTTTCTTGACTTGTCTGGTACGCCCTGATCTTTTTCTTTTCTGAAATCCAATTGCAACAAGAATCTTTTTGAGGTTCCACTCTTATTGCTTCAAATCTATGTTATCTCCTCCAGCATCTAAGAGATGTTAGGGACAAACTTTGTGTCTATCAGTTTTCTGTAGGCTATGCTCTACCATAGTAATTTGGTTAAATGGCTGGTAATTTAACCAAACTGTGCTTCTGATTGCTTTTCTCATGGTGAGTGTTGGCTTCACAGTATCGCTCAGCCTCTTTGGCCACAGGCACACCTTTGCAAGAGGGTCACCTGGGGTTAGAGGCACGGTTAGAGACCTAGAAGGTGAATAAAAGCTAATTGGCCCATGTGGAGACAGAAACCAGGATCTTTACCTTGAGCAGCACAAGGAAATATTTGAATGACCTTTCAAACTATGACACATGCATTTTGGAGTGTTTGTTATAGTTTTGTAGTTTACATCACAAGACATTGTTCCGACTTATTTTCTATCTCTTTTATCTTCTGTTCCTTTTCTTACTTTCCCCTAGAAGATCTGATAAAGCTATGCCTATGTTTGCATCTGATTTCTCTATGCTGTCTTTTATGGAGTTGTTTTGTAAGAATAACAAGGAAGAGGAGTAGGAGTCAATGATTCAGATTTGTTATTATAGACATTTAATTTGTTAACATAAACTTTCGAGAAGTCCATCTTCCTGTCTCTCAGTGGAGGAGGAGAAAGAATTCTCCTTTTGGCCTACTTGTCACTTGCTCCTCCCCAGGCTATTTCTGAATGCCAAAACCAACCTATGGGAAATGTTGACGTTTTACTAGCTCTCATTCTCAGCAGGGCTAGGGGATAAATTTCTATATACTTGATACTTCTTTCAGCTACTCGGGGATTTGTCTTTTATGTTAATCGGCATATTTCCAAACTTTAATGGCATACCCAAGAGCCTTGAAATAATAATTTACCTCTTTTCCTATCTGCATATAGCAAATATTTCATAATAACTTGAACATAAAATGTGGAAACTGGAAAATCATGCAATATCAAAATTTAAGTTGAAGAATTAGATGCATTTCAATTACTTGAAGGAATGATCTGATTAACAGTTGTTATCATTAAAATTGCAGTTTTATTTAATGTGTCATAGGCTCAGTAAAGTCAAGCATCTCCTTTTCTTAGAGGCATTTTTATTTGCATTGGTTTCTACCTTGAGTAACTCTGAATCCTCAGGGAAGAAACATTAGAAACTACACATCATCTCAATAAGTCAACTAGTTTCTGTTTGTTGTATTTGCTGAAATGATGCTGGATTTTCAAGCCAGCATTTTAATCAAAGTTATTGAGTGACTGTTCTTGTGAGAAAAGGATAAAAAGGATTTGGACTGTTTGGAATAAGGGCAAAATATTAATTAAATGGGGAAGAATGACTAGTGAGAGGAATATGAAAAAAATGGTGCCTCGAGCCAGTGTTTACATCCTAGGTGGAATATTAACATGAGGTGGCTTCTATCTTGAGCAACTGGGGACACTCTCAGGGAGAAGAGGGAGAGACTGATTAAGAACCACACAGAACTCTGATAGCTGTGTTTCTGGACTAGGAATCAGGGTATCTGAATTTGACCCCCATATCCACCTAACCAGAGGCAAGTCACTTATTCTTTTGGAATCTCTGTTTACCCTGGGAATGACTAACATTTTGAGTATGAAAGAAAATAGTAGGTATGCAAAAACACGTGGCTCAAATCAGAGCCGGAATCTGAACATGTATTGGAAGTCACAAGGCTGTATTATAATCATAACTATCTTTCATATAGTTCTTTACTACCTATAAAGCACTTTGAGGTAATTATCTACTTCATTTCTAAAACTTCAACTTGCTGTCATATTTTCATGTTTCCTCCATCATGGCTATTCTGAAGGAGAATATAAGCAAAGAATAACTTGGCTGTCATCCCAAATCTACAGGGTTTCCTTTTTTGTCTGTTTGTTTGCTTTTCTTTGACAGAGAAATTAAGTTTGGCTGTGGTTATAGCAGAGGAGCAAATTTGGTCACTAACTTACTTGGCCACGAATTTCCATTGCCTTTGCCAACCATGCCTTTTATTAAAACAAAACTCACTGGCTTATGCTTTATCTATCTTTAGGGACATTCTGATATTTCTTTCATAGTGCCGAGAGAGAAGCACTTGGCCTTTTTATATGTCCAATATCATACTTGCTACCCTCTGGGCATTTAATAGATGTGTGTATCATCATCTCCATTTTTATTAGTAAGAGTCTTCTGTGTGTCACTATGTCTTCTCTTAGGTCATGAATAATCTACATTATATATCCTTTTCCTAGAATGACTCTGTTACCTTGCCATAGCCAGGATATATTTTATGCCTTATCTGGCCTTTCTAAATCCTCACAGGTTTGCTCACATTTATATTACCGAAATCATTCTCACACTAAAATGCTAGCACCGTATCTAATCCATGACTGAACTGTACTGTTAATGTGAATGTGCCTGGCATCTGCAATTTCTGATATAGTTTAAAAAATATGAATATCACTTTGCTCCCGATAACAATTTTAGATCTTCTGCAAGGCACATAGCTTTCCTCTATCTGCATGCTAATTATTTAATAAATCCATTTATCGCCTCCTAAAGTAGTTTTCTTAACAGGAACAATGTACCATATTTCCATATAAAGTGCTTATAAAAATAAGATGGAATGGAGTGTTTCCAGAGGAGAATGATTATGGGGTTGAGCTTTTCAAAGCTACAGTATTAATTTATAAAACTATTCCAATATATTTCAAATTGTTAACATTGCATTGAAAATGTTGTTGGCTCCTGGCTGGAATGTAACATAAAATGTCTCATTCATACAGCAATTCCATTTCATAAGCTTTTGTTAAAATAGTCATTTTTCAAACTTGGAGAGGGGAATATCTTCTTAGGGTATTTTTTCAATGTATTTTTTTGACTATGTACCACTAGATCCAAAAATGTTTCCTTGATGACATTCTATATTTATTTACAACAGAGAAAGTAATCACCATTTTTGAAGAAAAATAATCTAGCTTGTCTGATTTGGATCTTAAATGCAAAGCTCACCAGAAAATCATTTTTTTTCTCTGTAGGAAGACCAGCAACGAGTGAATCACTTATCAGATCTTTATAGGGCATTCCATTGTTGAAGACAACATGCTAGATGCTGGGTTCTATGAGAGAGGCAATGAAGTCTGAGCCGTGGAATATCACAGACACAAATCTCTTTCTATGGGTATCAGAAGTGATTCATAACAGTGATTTGTTTCGTTGTGCCTTGGTACTCCTTGAGTACCATGATCCAAATCATCTTATTTCTGACATCCCCGCCCACTTCTACACATGTGCTATATTCTGTATAAGTGCTATATTTATACTTCAAGTGCTATATAGTTAAAGTGCTGTTACAGAATTTTGCTGAAAGCTAATGGGCTTTAGTAAAATTAATTGTTTCTGAGTGATAGAATGGACTTTAAAACTAGGGCAAACACACGATCTAGCAAAAATTTGCAAAGTAGTAGTGTTTTGCATCCAAGTCAATAATCTAGCTAATCTCTAGCTCTAGAAAGGACTGGAGAGTACCCAAGGATTTGGCAAGTCTTTGGTGGTGGGAGATGGGATGAGGATCTTAGGTTTTATTCACAATGTGGTGCATAAAAGCTGAGAGATAGGAATGGTGCTGGGAGGGAAAGAGTTTCATTGCAGAGGTGAGGAGGAGGATACATTTTTAATAGGTGATTTGAGATCTAGTCAAACTGATTCATTTACTAGCATTCTCAGAAGTAAATATCTGTACTTAAGAAATCTTGTTTTTTCTCTATTTGTATTTTGTATTTCTTTTTATGTCAATTTAATTTTTATATTTTCTCGGCACTTAATAAGATTCCTGAATAATTATTCAAGAATAATTATTCCAGCTACCTGCTCAGCTCTCCAAAATGGATACTTGTCTAAACTTAGACTGATGTTTTAATGACGGAGTCTGGAAGTGGTGATGGTAAGAACCAGAATGAGAGACCCTTGTTGGGAAAATAAAACAAGAAGAATGGAGTTCGGGGCTGAGAGTTGAGTCAACCGTTTCATCATGGGAGTTCTTTGGGGCCTCTTGCTTTGAAATTCAGGAACATCTCTGTGCTTTGTTTAAAAAGGAAGGCCAACCCTTACTTGTAGTAAGGTGTTCTTGAACTAGGAGCCCAAGTTATCTCCTACACTAAGCTCCAGTCTGCACAGAAAAGCCCAGGTTAGACCTCACATACCCTTTGCGGTCAAAGTGGAGCAGGGATCAACATACACTTCACTTATTCATTTATCACATGACAATTGTTGGTTGAGTAGCAGGCACTCTTCTAGGTTCAAGGGATACTGGAAAATGAGACAGGCAGTCCCTGTCTTCATAGACAATAGTAAGCAATTTTACTTTGACCTACATATCATCATTTGAGAGGAACTAGCAAAGAAACACCAAGAAAGGTGCCCTTGACTAAGAATAGCACCACTAACAGCCTGCTAGGGAGCCCTCAAGTCCCCTATTATGTACTTAGCTCAGCAGGTACTTATCAAATGTCAGTTCTGTGTCAGGACCTGTGCTAGGAACTGGAGATCCAGATGAATAAGTCCCTTGAGAGTTGTCAGTGGAGAACCCTATTAGAACCCATGTATTAAGTGGGATGGAGAATGTGTTTACTATCAATTTAGAGCATTTCAACATGAATCAGGTAATTAGATCCTGGCTAATGCTAGGCCCTAATCAAATGATATATAAAGCAAGCATAAGCTTACTTTGTTAGCTGTGTGTATATGGCAGGGAGATAGAGTAGGAGGCTGGGGGTGGGGGTGGGGTAAGAGGGTACATTCCTAAAGCTGGGCAGGCTTCCTATCAAACTTGGAAGAGGGAATAGCTTTAAAAGTATTATCCCCATGTATTTTTTTTTATTTTTTTTTTATATATATATATTTTTTTTTGGGGGGGTACATCAGGTTCAATCATCTGTTTTTATACACATATCCCCGTATTCCCTCCCTTCCTTGACGCCCCCCCCTCGAGTCCCCACCACCCTCCCTGCCCCAGTCCTCTAAGGCATCTTCCATCCTCGAGTTGGACTCCCTTTGTTATACAACAACTTCCCACTGACTATTTTACAGTTGGTAGTATATATATGTCTGTGCTACTCTCTCGCTTCGTCTCAGCTTCCCCTTCACCCCTCGACCCCTCCCATACCTCGAGTTCTCCAGTCCATTCTCTGTATCTGCATCCTTATTCTTGTCACTGAGTTCATCAGTACCATTTTTAGATTCCGTATATGTGAGTTAGCATACAATATTTGTCCTTCTCTTTCTGACTTACTTCACTATGTATGACAGATTGTAGTTCTATCCACCTCATTACATATAGCTCCATCTCATCCCTTTTCATAGCTGAGTAATATTCCATTGTATATATATGCCACATCTTCTGTATCCATTCATTTGTTGATGGGCATTTAGGTAGCTTCCATGTCCTGGCTATTGTAAATAGTGCTGCAATAAACATGATGGTACATGTTTCTTTTGGGATTATGGTTTTCTTTGGATATATGCCCAGGAGTGGGATTACTGGATCATATGGTAGTTCTATTTGTAGTTTTTTAAGGAACCTCCAAATTGTTTTCCATAGTGGCTGTACCAACTTACATTCCCACCAACAGTGCAGGAGAGTTCCCTTTTCTCCACACCCTCTCCAACATTTGTTGTTTCCAGATTTTGTGATGATGGCCATTCTGATGGGTGTGAGGTGATACCTCATTGTGGCTTTGACTTGCATTTCTCTGATGATTAGTGATGTTGAGCATCTTTTCATGTGTTTGTTGGCCATCTGTATGTCTTCTTTGGAGAAATGTCTATTTAGGTCTTCTGCCCATTTGTGGATTGGGTTATTTGCTTTTTTGGTGTTAAGCTTCATGAGCTGCTTGTATATTTTGGAGGTTAATCCTTTGTCCGTTGTTTCATAGGCAATTATTTTTTCCCATTCTGAGGGTTGCCTTTTAGTCTTGTTTATGGTTTCTTTTGCTGTGCAAAAGCTTTTAAGTTTCATGAGGTCCCATTCATTTATTCTTGATTTTATTTCCATGATTCTAGGAGGTGGGTCAAAAAGGATCTTGCTTTGATGGATGTCATGGAGTGTTCTGCCTATGTTTTCCTCTAGGAGTTTGATAGTGTCTGGCCTTACATGTAGGTCTTTAATCCATTTGGAGTTTATTTTTGTGTATGGTGTTAGGAAGTGTTCTAATTTCATTCTTTGACATGTTGCTGTCCAATTTTCCCAGCACCACTTATTGAAGAGGCTGTCTTTTTTCCATTGTATACTCGTGCCTCCTTTGTCAAAGATAAGGTGCCCATATGTGTTTGGGCTTACTTGTGAGTTCTCTATTCTATTCCATTGATCATCCTTTCTATTTTTGTGCCAGTACCATACTGTCTTGATCACTATAGCCTTGTAGTATAGTTTGACATCAGGAAGCCTGATTCCACCAACTCCATTTTTCCTTCTCAAGATTGCTTTGGCTATTCGGGGTCTTTTGCATTTCCATACAAATCGTAAGATTTCTTGCTCTAGTTCTGTGAAAAATGAGTTTTGGAAGTTTTAGCCACAGCAATCAGAGAAGAAAAAGAAATAAAAGGAATCCAAATTGGAAAAGAAGAAGTAAAATTGTCACTCTTTGCAGATGACATGATATTATATATAGAAAACCCTAAAGACTCTACCAGAAAACTGCTAGCACTAATTGATGAGTTTAGTAAAGTAGCAGGATACAAAATTAATGCACAGAAATCTCTTGCATTCCTATACACTAACAACGGAAGAGCAGAAAGAGAAATTAAGGAAACTCTCCCATTCACCATTGCAACAAAAAGAATAAAATACCTAGGAATAAACCTGCCTAAGGAGGCAAAAGATCTGTATGCAGAAAACTTTAAGACATTGATGAAAGAAATCAAAGACGACACAAACAGATGGAGGGACATGCCATGTTCCTGGATTGGAAGAATCAACATCGTGAAAATGTCTGTACTACCCAAAGCAATTTACAGATTCATGTATTTCTTTTGCAAGACCCAGTGTAAAATGAAAATGCAGGGCTCTTTGTTCAAAAAGTAGAAAAAAGTGACATTAAAGGTACAAAAAATATAAAGCTTTTCCCTTTAAAAATATTTTATTACTTATAAAACATAATGGGAGTAATAGTGATACATGAATAATAACATAATTTTACCAAATGCATAATTTTACAAATAAAGTAAATGATAATGATAATATTTTATTAACTAATGTCTTAATGGGTCACAAGCCTTCTGTTTCACTTTTCTGCAAATTCATTTGTTATATTATCAAAATTTACATTTTTAACAAGTTTATTTTCAATTGATATAACTGAAAGGACCATCAGTTGCTCTTGGCAGATGCAAGATCACAAATATGTTTTGATGATTTTTAATTTTGAGAAAGATCTTGCGGCTGATACAACTGTTACTGGAGCTGTTAAAAGTATTTTACAGGCTGTGACAACATTGGGATAAAATTGTAATAAGTTATTTCCACATATACATTTTAGTGTATCTGGAGCTGATGATTCTCATGGAAAAATTTTTCTAAAAAGATTTAACTCTTCATAGAAAAGGAGAGACAGAGACAGAGACAGAGACAGAGACACACAGAGAGAGAATGTCATCTTTACAAGGGCAGGCAGGCTTGTGTTCAACTCCTGACTCCTCTCTTACTAAGTGAGTGATCCCAAGAAATCACTTAAACTCTGTGACCCTGTGTTTCCTTATCTGTAAAATGGGAATAATTGTGGTACCCATTTTATTCAACTCTTTTTTGTGTTAATTAATACTTCTTGAGAACCTACGCTGTATCTGTCGCTGTTCTAGGTGTTGAAGATACAGGAGTAGTTCCCTCATGGAACTTCATTCTTGTAAGGAAACAAAATATGTAAGAAAAGATTTACTGTATCATGGGGGATATGTGCTGTGGAAAACAAGCAGGAAGGGTTAGGGAGGACTGGGGAAGGTGGAAGAAGGCCATTTAAAATAGGGTGGTCAGGGAAGGATTCTCTGATTAGAAAGTATTTGAGCAGAGATCTGAAGAACGTGAGGGGAAAGGCCACGCAGATTCTCGGAAAAATCATTCCAAGGAGACAGCACAGCAAGTGCAAAGGCCAGGAGGAGGAAGGGAACCACACAGAGGGCAGTTTGGCAGATCATGCAGGCATTATAGGCTACTGTCTAGGCTTTGGCTTTTATTCTGAGGGAAAGTGAAATTGGGAGCCAGAGCAGGGTTTTGAACAGGGTAGTGACATAGTGTGATTTGGGTTTTCAGAGAATCACTCTGGCTTCTGTGTTGAGAATAAACTGGGGTAGGGAAAGAGTGGAAGGAGGGAGGCTAGTGAGGAGGTGATTGCCATTATTTCAGTGAGAGATGATGGGGAACAGTATCGAAGGGGGTGAAAAGCGGGCAGGCCCTGGATGCATTCTGATGGCAGGAGTGACAGGATTTTCTGACAAACCAGATGTGGGGTATGAGAGAAAGAGTAGAATTGAGGAGACTCCACATTTTTTGGCCTGAGCAACAGGAAGCTTCAAAGAGACAATAAACTCAAAGTGCTCAGCACACTGCCTGGCACGTGCTTGTTTCCTGATCAGTTACTAACAGATCTAAATGATCCCCAGAATCCATCATCCTGTGCATACAAAGAAGATGACGTGCACTGTGATAACCTACATACCGTTCGCTCTTTTGTCCCCTAGCTTGGCTCACCAGTCAACCCACCTTCACTTAAATTGACATTCAAGGAAAGAGACCTAGGTTGATGGTCAGGAACCCTGGATCCTACTTCAGTTCCACTACTGGCCTGTTGTGTGACCCCAGGCAAGCTTCTTGACTGTTCAGCAACCAAGGGTGCTGATCAACACAGTAGAGTCTCATAATCCACGCTACCAGTTCATAAGATGGTGAGGACAAAGTGAAACCAAGCTGCAGAATGCAATTCATGTGAAAATGTGTTGATTGTAAAAGTGTTAAAGTGACGCCACGTTATTAAGTGGAATTGTTCATTATAATGGCTATTCCTGTGGAGATTTTAATTTCAGATAGAAAAGACAGGAGCTGTAACTCTTTCGATTTTCTTAGAGTAACAGACTTGAAGGTACTCTGAGCACTAATCTTTCAGTGCTAAGCCTCTACCATCTTCCATTTAAGAGTTTCTTATATTCTTTGAAGCCATTGTTAATTTACCTACCAGCTATTCTCCCTTCAGGCTCAGTAACTGTAAGCCAAATATTCCTTTCCTTAAAGAATCTTCTCGACCCATTTTGTGGTTCTAATTCTGGGTGGCAAATAGCTTTTATCCTTTTGGCCAATTCTAGTCTATCGGTGACTGCCTGGATCACTGCCTTGAGGAGGTTTCTGAGGCCTTTCCCGGGCTCAGTGGTGAAGAGCGTCCTGATTCATGTGCTCTGGAAGGAGAAGTGGCTGTATGCTCTGAATTTGACATCCCTGTTCTAAAGCTGAGCTTGAATTGGCTTCTAACCTTAGACCTCTACCAGCATGCTGACCTGAGCTAATTGCTATGGAGTTTCTTACTGTTCTTTTCTATGCAATAGAATTTTTTTGCTATCAACCCTCTTGTGCAAAACCCTTTACCTCTCCAAATTTTTACTGACCTGTGGGGCCACTCCACAAATATAATCACTTTTGATGGTTCCTTTTCTATTCTTCTAGAAGTTTCCTGTGTATATACAAGCTTGTATTGATATTCCTTTTTTAAAATAAAGCTTTATACTTTATTAATGTTATTGGTTAGCATTAATGTATTGATTATGTGAATTGGTCTAGGACATAATTAATGTTCTTATCTGCCTGTTTGTGATATCTTTTCACTCAAGTTTTCCATTACATGCTAAGGTTTTCCCTATTAGAGTTTAAAAAATGTCATGTGAAGGTCAATTAATTAAGTAATTCTTGAAGATAGATTCTTTAATCTTCATGTAAATTTTAAATGCCTTGGAAAACAGAATTAGAGTTGAATAATATTACAACACAGAAAGAAATATTTTTAATTTAGCATAATTTAAAATATATGTTAAAACATTGTTATGCTTTGCCTAGCTTCGTCAATAATTGCTTCTTTTAGAGTGAATATCTTATGGGCTTAAACATTCTAGTATGTGTACCCTCATTGCTGCAGTCCCAAAGTGGCAGAAATAATTTCATAATCACTGCCACACCCCTGACAAACAGCACAGTATCTGTCATGCAGTAGGTGCTCATGAATGCTCATTGAATGGTATACAATTATTATGATGTAAATACTGAAAAATGTTCAAGCCATCACACAAGTGAAAACAAGGGTGTTTTTTAATTCTGCCCAAATAGAATTGCTGTGGTCTGGATTTACTTTTTTTTTTTATTAAGAACTTTTATTGAGATACAGTTAACATACAATAAACTTCATACATTGAGAGTGTACAACTTGGTATTTGTTTTCTTATTAGTAATGTATATATGGCAATCCCAATCTCCCAATTCATTCCCCTCCAACCCTGCCTGCTTTCCCCACTTGGTGTCCATGATACTCCTTTTCTTTTTTTTTTTTACAGTAATGAAAACATACGGTAAGTATTTTTTATCTACCTCCACTTTTTTAATCTAACAATTTAGCTTGGAGCTTATTCTACATCAACACTCAATTGATAGACATTTACATGTTTTGAGATAGGTACTTTGTGATGATCTCAATTTCACAAATGGGCAAACTGAGGTGCACATCAGTTGGGTATCTTGCCCAAGGCCCCCCAACTAGTAAGTTGTGAAGCTAGGATCCAAGCTTGGTCTGTCTGACTCTATGACCCACTCTTTTAAACACCTGGCCCTACTGATGTTGTTGATTAATACTGAGAGTGCTTGTATTCCTGAGTTTCTGACTTGAGAATTCGTGGCGCACTGATGTGTGTGCCCATTCAAAACACAACCTATAACTCCACAGAACTTTCCAGCATCCAAACACTTTCACGCACATAATCTCAGTAAATTTTATATTAATTGAGTTTCTATTGTGTTCCAGGCACTGTTTTAGGCCTGAATATGAAATGATAAATAAGATAGTATCTTTGTCCTCAAGGCACTCATAATGAGGTGAAGGAAAAAGACTTGTAAATAGATGTTCACAGTGCCAAACAATAAAGAGTCTTCTAGTTCTTTAGACTTTTATCCAACATGATGTGTACTAGTGCTTGGTCAGTTAATTTAAAATTGATTAAATTGGAGAATTATAAGAAATGCCATAGAGATGCCTGAAATATTTTGTTAGGATTTAAACATGTAAGTTTCTACACTTGCCCATATTTTGAGACAGGTCTAAGGCCTTTTCCTTGATTATGGGTCAGCTGAGTGAGGTTTCCCTCCTCTTTCTTATATAACTGCATCCATAATGTTTTACTAATGATTTACAGTGTCACTTTCTTTGAACTGTAACATTAAATTAAATAAAAAATATTTACAAAGCAATCAGGGCACAGAATCCTAGATTTTAATGATTTTTACAAATAATTGAGAGTTACCTCACTCACACTTCATTTGACAGCAATTTTTTTTTAGTGTATTCACTTTCAAAGCAATCATCTCAGTTTTCATAGAAATAGCAACTGTTTCTTTTTGTACTCATTTTGGGGGGGGTATTTACATAACATTTCAACTAAATTATGGAATTATAGTACACCAGGCATAAACAGGTGTGGGAGCAAGCCAGAGTGACTTTCTTTAGGCAGATAGCCCATTCAGTGGGAGCAAAAATGGGCAGTCACTCCACTGTACTTCAGTGCTGCCTAGTGAGAGCCCTGGGTTCAAATCTCAACCCAGCCGCTTGCACACTGTGTGACTGTGGACAATTTACTTGATTTCTCTGTGCCCCAGTGTCTTCATCAATAAAAGGGGGGTAATAGTGTTATTGTGAGGACTACATGAGTACTTGTAGAATGCTTGAAACAGTAACTTACACAAACTTTAGCTTGTGTAAGTTACTGCTATTGCTATTTTTCAGGTAGTAACCTATCAGCTGTGACTTTCCCGAGGGTACTAGGCAGGATGTTCTGCCGAGGGTAGGAAGCATTTCAGTTGTTTGGGCAAGTCACTTACAGTGTGATTAAGTTAAGAGTATCATCAATATAGGGATGAATTCTGCTGCTGTGAATTGAAAAAGGCTTTACAGCAGTGGTTCTAAATGCTGTACATTAAAATCACCTTGGGGGCTTTAAAAATGTTCTAATACCCATGCCCCACCCTAAACCAGTCAATTCAGGATCTCTAGGAGTGGATTCAGCTTCCCAGGTGATTCCAATATGCAGTTATGGGAACCACTGCTTTATAGGGAGGTGTGATGGTCTTACTGCTGAAAGATGAGTGAAATTTCAACAGAGATGCTGGTAACAACTCCAAGGTAGGTGATGCGGATGCTTTTATCTTTATGTTTTTGGATTAAGGATCAGGGGTTTCGAGAGCCTAAGCTCACGTGGTGTCAGAGCAGAAATTACACTTAGGCCTTCTAACATCAGATCCAATGGTCTTTCTACAACTCCAGGCTCCCAAAACTAAGAAAGATCAAAGCAAATAATAAAAGAATCCAAATAAATCTGCTACATATTTTCGAAGTAAAAATTGTCACATAATGTTTCGTGGAAATTTTGAAGTAAAATAATAATCTGAACTTTTTTTATGCAGATAAAGTTTGCATGCATATTTACTCCCAAGAGAAATGTTTTCTACTATCTGGATTATAATAATAAACTATATAAAGTGAACCCTCCTACACTGTTGGTGGGAATGTAAGTTGGTACAGCCTCTATGGAAAACAATTTGGAGGTTCCTTAAAAAACTACAAATAGAACTACCATATGATCCAGTAATCCCACTACTGGGCATATACCCAAAGGAAACCATAATCCCAAAAGAAACATGTACCATCATGTTTACTGCAGCACTATTTACAATAGCCAGGACATGGAAGCAACCTAAATGCCCATCAACAAATGAATGGATAAAGAAGATGTGGCATATATATACAATGGAATATTACTCAGCTATGAAAAGGGATGAGATGGAGCTATATGTCATGAGGTGGATAGAACTACAATCTGTCATACAGAGTGAAGTAAGTCAGAAAGAGAAGGACAAATATTGTATGCTAACTCACATATACGGAATCTAAAAATGGTACTGATGAACTCAGTGACAAGAACAAGGACGCAGATACAGAGAATGGACTGAAGAACTCGAGGTATGGGAGGGGGTGGGGGGTGAAGGGGAAGCTGAGACGAAGCGAGAGAGTAGCACAGACATATATATACTACCAACTGTAAAATAGATAGCCAGTGGGAAGTTGTTGTATAACAAAGGGAGTTCAACTCGAGGATGGAAGATGCCTTAGAGGACTGGGGCGGGGAGGGTGGGGGGGACTCGAGGGAGGGTGGGGGGAGTCGAGGAAGGGAGGGAATATGGGGATATGTGTATAAAAACAGATGATTGAACTTGGTGTACCCCCAAAAAATAATAAATAAATAAATAAATAAACTATATAAAGAGTTTTTTGCTTGGAGTAAATGATTTGTAGCACAAATTTTATAAAAGGCTTAATATTTAGTAGACCTTGATGGATTTGCTGTTCATTTTTAAATTTATGCTAGTAATGCTCAGTAAAAATAATTTTTCTCTTCCCACTGTTGCTTTACCTAATGTACATAGAATACAGTCAATAATATCATACGTGAAACCCAGCTAGGGCAGAAGCATACAAATTGAATAACTTAATGGTTTATTGAAATGACCTACCTCACTACCACCCACCCCCCCCCACACACAGTTTCTAAATATAAAAACTAGCTAACTGAACTGGAGCAATAAAAGCTAGTCAGATTAAATAGAGAATACCTCAGGAGCCAACCCAAATCATATCACACCAAGATTTAATGTAATGATTTTAGAAGTTTTTCTTTAGTTGTTTATAGACACAGCATTTTACTTTTTCCACAAAAACAGACCAACAGAACAAGGTTTAATCGAGTGCTTTGAAATAAGTAATTTCTTTGTGGTGATTTCCTAGTGGGAAATTCAGCTATTTTTTCCTGGAATTTAAAAATATTGATTAATTTTCAAAAAGCTTCTGAAGTAGAATTACAGCTTTAAAAAGGCCAAAAGAGTACCTTTGCTCAATGGTGATAAAAGCTGGTTAGCCTTACAAGGAATCCTACTGAATAAGAACAGAGTGAATGTCCAGACTTTAATATGGAAAATGGCTACAAGTAATGACTTGAAAATTTCACTTGGTTAGTGTATTAGTTTCCAGTGGCTGCTGTAAGAAATCGGTGGCTTCAAACAATAGAAATTTATTCTCCCACAGCTCTGCAGGTCAGAAGGCTGAAATCAAGGTGTCTGCAGGGCCACACTCCCTCTGGATCTCTATAGGAGTTGGTTCCTTTGCTCTTCCAGCTTCTGATGGCTCCAGACATTCCTTGGCTATGGCAACATCACTCCAATCTCTGCCTCCGTTTTTACATTATCTTCTCCTATGTTTGTGTCTTCTCTTGTTCTGTATCTTGTAAGGACACTTGTCATTGGATTTGGGCCCACTTGGATAATCTGAGATGATCTCATCTCAAGATCCTTAACTTAATGTCACCTAAAAGACTGTTTTTTTTTTTTTCCAAATAAGGTAACATGCACAGATTCCAGGTATTTGGATGTGGACATACCTTTTGGGAGGTCACCATTCAACCCATTCCAGTTTCTTTCAGTGGAGTTCAGGCTGTACCATGTGCTCAGAAACATTAAAACAATTAGGAGAATCACACCTTGTTTGCGTAATGAAGATATGAATGTAGTTTGGTTAGCCCATGTTTGGCCAAAATACAATATTTAACCAATCAGCTTCCGCACCTTTAAGGTTTGCCTGTAATCAGTATAATCTCATTTCTTGACAACTTAATAAGTGGAAAATTAGAGGTCAGGACATAATTGAAATCTCATAAAATAGAAAATGTATAAATGCTTCTTCCTCCTTTTTTGTTAGTAGTTCAGAACTTTATAAACATGAATAATACCACTAGAAAACAGGCATTCCTAAAACTCATAAGTAAACCATTGATGAATGTAGCTAGTTAGTTGCATGGTGCCATTTTCAAATATTACTTGTAAGTTACTGAGTTATTTAAGGATCAAATGAGGTGGTGCATTTGAAGTTATTTATAAATTGTATTATATTGTGCTAGTGTAAGGGATTACTTGGCTATCTGTGAAGGAGATAGGAACAACTGTGATATAGTTGGACACTATCAAAAAATGTTGGCTAAATAGAAGGTAAGGACCTTTTTGTTCAACACATCAAGTGGGTTTGCACTTAGCTGGGGTGGTCATGGAAGTTTACTGTCTGCTCTTAAATGAGTTTAACAGGTTATATCCATTATCAAGAGTGAATTGAGTTTGTATTAGAGACAAGCTCCTTGTACAGGAAGTAGGTGAGTCAGCAAGGTGAATTCCTTCTTGCTTAATTTTTGTTCACTGATAAGAATTCATTTGGGATGTAAAAATAGATGAGAATCTCAGAGGAAATGATTATAAAATGAGGGAATGTGAGACCCCAGTGAAATAAGAACCTGTCAGCAAGATTAAGAAATAAATTCTAAGAAACTTCTCAGATTTGAGATACACAGTTGTAAAGATTCAGTAGAAAGAAAAGTCACAGCCAATGAAATAAGGCAAAGTTAGTTTTACAACTTTAAACAATCAAATCCCATTTTCCCCTAAATAAATCTTACGGGGAAGTCCAATACATCAAATGGATTAAAGTGTAGCTGTTTTAGTTGCACTTTATGAAGGTGGGGGACAGGGATGAGTGACACTTGCTGTACTTGTTACAGTTGCAATTTTGTACTGCTTTGTGTGATTATTTGATTAATAGCTGTTTTCTCCACTAGGCAACACTCCAGGTTGGGACTTTGTTTCATTTTTCTCATAGTTACATTCCTAATACCTAATGCAATGCCTGGAACTCAATATATACATGTGTTGATGAATGAATGGATGGCAGGGAAGCCAAGAAAAGCTAGTTAGGTGTCAACATCTCTGATAGCAGCAAAGGCAGAAAAGATCATTTTTCTACCATCCCAGCATTAGCACCAGTACTGTCATTCACAGAGAACACTGCATTTCACTGACTGGTACAGTCCCTGGAAGGTAGTAGGTTTCAATAAATGTTTGTTAAATAAATGGTACTTGGAAAATATTAGTTGAATGAATGAAGTGAAATGATTGAATGAACAAATGAGTGTCATGTGATAGAAATAAGAAGAGGAGTTCAATTCTCTGCTTAAAATAATTTAAAAAACAGCTAAAACAAAACTTCATGAAGAATCCTAATGGAACCCTCCTAGGTATCCTTTGTAAGATTCAGGGTTCTATTAAGTATAAGTTTCACTTTGTTTATACCAATCCCTAGAACTGCATTGTCTGAAAGTGTGACACATCATAAAACAACTGGAGCCAACAGTGGTGCCAAAGTCATGTTCACTCCGTACAAATTGCTGACTTACAATTATCCCCAGGAGATACCCAGTGCCCCAAATGTGGACAGCTCCAAAAGAAGTATGCCCAGTTTGAAAGAATTGTGTGTCTATAGGAAACATACAGGCTCTTTATTTAAGAAGAAGAGGTATAAATTACAGTTGCTTGAAGGAACCCCTACTTTGTGCCTTAGCTAGATCTGTAAGCAATTTGCCATTTGATCTACAGTGTGTATTGTAGCAAGACATTGCCTAAAGGTGAGAGCAGATCGATTTGCACTTTAACTAGTCATCCAGAGCACCACCAGACTAAGATATCAAAGCTTGGTTCCATAGTGATTTTGTACAGAATTTCCAGAAGTCCGAGAAAACTGCTGCAGTGTGTGTGTGTGTGTGTGTGTGTGTGTGTGTATTGTAGAGGGCAGAGGCAGTCTGGGCAGCAAGAATCCTTGGAGCCTCACCTGCTGTATCTGCCTTCTGAGTCTCCATATGTGAAAGCATCAGAAGGCCTTAATTAACTGCCTCAGTGGGTGGACTTGGCCCTGGGGAAAGTGAGCCAACCTGTCCTCAAAGTGATGATCTGTAGCTGACTGGCTCTGGGGTGGCTTCCAGGTGGTCTACAGATGGGTTCAGGATGGAAACTATACAAACCTAGTGTTGTTCTTTTTGGTAATTATATATTTTTCAAAATAAGCAAAATTTTACAAAACTAACATAAAATTATACATCATAAACAATGAAAATGGCCTTTCATCAACTAGCCCCACCAACCCTATCCATGCTGCCCCCCTGCCCCCCATCCTACTTTCTTGCCCAGAGGTAATCACTGATGCCTGCTTGGAATCACGGTACGTGCCCTCCCAGACCATTTTCTATTTATATACAAGCATAACAAGGTACATTGCTATGGACTGAATGTTTGTGTCCGCCCCAAATTCACATGTCGAAGCCCTAATCTCCAATGTGATGGCATTTGGAAGTGGGGTCTTTGGGAGATAATTAGGTCATGTCAGTAGAGCCCTCATGAATAGGATTAGTGCCCATGTAAGAAGAAACATGAGAGATATGATCCCTCTCAGCCATAAGAAGATCCAGTGAGAAGGTGGCTGTCTACAAATCAGGAGGGAGGGTCTCATCAGACACAGAAGCCAACAATGCTTTTTGTTTTTAATTTATTTTATTTTATTTTATTTTTTGGGGGGGTACACCAGGTTCAATCCGACAATGCTTTGATCTTGGATTTCCCAGCCTCTAGAATTGTGAGAAATGAATTTCTGTTGTTTAAGATATACCACTCTATGGTATTTGTTATAGCAGCTGGAATTGACTGAAATGTGCATATACAGATTTTCAAACATATACATAGGATCATACTGTACACATTTCACCATGACATACTTTTTTCACTTAAGCGTATGTTGGGCATATTTCCAGCTCAGTAATTTTTTTAAAAGAAGGGTAGCTTCAATTAATAATAGTTTGTTGTGTTTCCTTCCAGGCCTTTTTTTCTATACATATATATGCATATTTGGTTGGTTCTGGTTATTTTTATATAAATAGGATCATACTATATACATTGTTATGTTAGCGTGTTTTATCTCCTTGTTGAAATGGAGCAGGACCCTATGGTCCTTCCCCCCATGTCCTCGGCCTGCCTTTTGTCTGTGGAAAAACTTTAGCCAAAGAATAAGTTTCATCAGAGAAGTGAGAAAATGCAGAAACAAGGGAAAACAGTCCAACAAGACTAAATAATAGTAGTTTAGTCATTAAGCCTAGTCAAGGACCTTTGGTTCCTTCTCAAGGGCTATAGATGATATTCTGAGCCATGTCCTGTGAGCTGTCTTATAGATACTGAAACCCCCACCAGGGGGAAGAAGTTAACTACACGATGACCTGGCTGTAGCCGGGACATAAGCTGCCACAATTCCGAGAACTGGCCACAAGGAAATGGGAACAAACCAACCCTAGAATTAAAGATTAACTGTACTCAAAACAATCAAGATGACACTGATCAGGCCACCGCATGACCAATTTCAAGATGACTGTCAGAGCTGACTGTGGTGTTTCTGCATGTAGCCCCTCAGCCTATAAGAGCTCTTGCCCCCTCATTGTCGGGGGTGGCGGGGTGGAGTTGGCCTCTGGACAGGAGTCTCTCCCCACCCCGCCCGCCCCTCTGCCCAGTTGCCAGCATCCAAAATAAAGCAAACTTTCCTTTCCACCAAGCTTGCCTCTTTATTGGCTTTTGAACTACCAGAAGCCAGACCTCACTTTTGGTTACATTATTACCATATGTGAAGATCATTTCATGTGTGTATAGGTCTTCCTCACTCTTTTAAACTGCTGTTTAAACTGTGTTAACAAAATAAGGATATCAGTTATTTTGCCAGTCATCTACTGATAGACATTTAGGTTATTTTCCTGGGGTGTTTTTGGTTGTGATTTTTGTTGCGTTTATTTGATTATAAACCATACTGCAGTGAATTTCTTACATCTCCATCTTTTTTGTGTACAAGTGATATTGTTTCTTTTGATGAAATGCCTGAGTCAAAGGAT
The DNA here is from genome assembly GCF_030028045.1 of Hippopotamus amphibius kiboko. Classification (NCBI taxonomy): domain Eukaryota; kingdom Metazoa; phylum Chordata; class Mammalia; order Artiodactyla; family Hippopotamidae; genus Hippopotamus; species Hippopotamus amphibius. The sequence continues at coordinate 13,384,615 of NC_080203.1, read as the reverse complement.
TTTCACATTTTAAATCTTAAGAGATACCGTCAAGTTGTTCTCCAAAAGGCCTCATTCCTCAAAACCTTGCTAAGACTCGATGTTGCTAGACTTATTTATTGCAAATTTGGCAGGAGAAAATTATTTCATTGTTATTTTAATTTGTATTTTCCTGATTACTAATGAAGTTTACCAGTTGCTTTTCTTTAAATTCATATTTTCCATTCTGTGTCATTCTGCCTCCTGATTGTTCTCTCTTCTAGTTTCTTCCAGATCATGTCATCCTGCACAGTGCTACTGAGTTTTCCTAAAGCTACTTCTTATCACTATACTTACCTGAACAAAAACCTTTACTTCAATCTATCAGTATTTATTTCATTCCTATTGTGAGCCATGATCTGTGCTAGGCAGGGAGGGGCAGTGATGGTTCAGGACCCATTATCTACTTGGTGGCACAGGAAGCTCTTTTCTCTTCCCTCCCCACCCCTCACCTGAGGTATACAACTGGCCCCTAAATCCAGAACCCTTGAAACCCCTTTTTAAATAACTTTGGAATAATACTCTCTACACTTGAACTCTGTGGAATCCAAGCTCATTTTTGGTTAGGTATGAAATGTATGGCTATATCCAACAAAATGAGAATGATTCTGAAATCTTCTCTTCACTCAGTATTTGCAGAAATGCAATTATGACTCAGTCTGACAATCTCAGCATAACACTGGGGCACAATACTCTTCCCCCACCCATTTGCTGATCGATCGTCTCCTCCGAGCTAGCATTTCAGCTTCCCTTCAGTGGGGCTCCTACCCCATGTCAATTATCACTCAAGTGGATCTCAAATTGTTGACCTTGTAAAACCTCTTGGGTGGGCTGTCTCTGACAATAGCAGGATCCAAATCCTGCACATGGTTGAATCTTTGGAATCCTTCATTTTGGTCTCAGAGAGAATCACAAGCTGGAAAATTGCCGGGCGTGCTTCCCCCCCCCACCCCCCATGCCTTTTGAACTGTCATCAGAGTGCATTGTTCAGGAATAGCGCTGGAAACAAAATTGCTTTTTAAGACTGAAGTTTTAAAATGTGTTATGTTCTGCCACTTCTAATTCTAGAAAAGGATGAGTGATAATCACTTCTTTTTAATATCCAATAAAGCATCTTAGGCGATAATGTTGATGATAGGTAGTCTGAACTCAGGGAGGGGAGAACTTCAGTGGGGCTGCTCCACAGTAATTGGTATTTCATAAGTTTCATTTGTGCCTTTGTGACAGAGATAGTGAGACTTGTTGAAGAGATAAAAGCTCAAAGAAATGGAATTGGCACTTGGCTTTCCAGCTGTCTCTTTTGAAGTATACTTCAGAAGTGTTAATAGGTAGAAACTGTTTGAATTTAGATACTATTTGCTGTAAGCTTACCAATACAGTCCTTTTTGGATGTGGTATAGAGATGCTTGTAGCTTGAGCTCAGTAGTCATTACCGCCAACAACTGAGGTTTGTTCCACAAACCCACTTATTTTGTGTGTCAGTTGGTGGATAGGCAACTCCAGAAAAGTACAGTTCTCTGATCCTCAGCAACCACAGAAGGTGGTAATTAATGGGAAAAAAAATCTAGATGGACCACAACAAATTGCACTCATTCTGCAAACAGTGCACCAGGATGTTTATACACAACTGCTCAGACCAAGCTGATAATGCATTATATTCTGTTTTCTCTGCAGACAAAGCTTCAGATTTCTACAACAGAAAGTCTAAGACCTCAGTGATAAGAATTAATTTGAACTCAGAAGATTTAAGGCTTAATTAGAATTCTGATCCAAGACAGCAGACTGTGTGAACTGCTGTTGCTAAACTGTACTGTGTAAACATTGCATACTGATGGAGTTTGCTTGTCAACTCAACTGGCATTTCTGAGCAGTAAGTTTGTCTTTCTGTCAGCCAAGTGCATCATGGGAAAAGATCAGCATCTCAAAAGAGTGTGATCTGCATGTGTAAAGAGAGGGGAAAAAACCTCAAAGAAAAGGAGTTTTGCATGTTTTTTAGTTATTCAAAGGTTAAAAGTAATGTCTTCTAACAATGTGCATTTTGGCCCAAGGATAGTGAGGGTTTTCTTTCTAAGAATTGAAATATAAACATTTTTTTAAAAAATTTGAGTCATAGCATCTGTAACCCTTGGTTAAGTGAAGCATGCCACAGAAAGATCACAGAAAATGAAAAGGATTTAACAATGTTTTGAGCTTTTCCCTAATCCCTCCTGTGGAAATCTTTGTTTTCTCATATCTACTAACTCAGTCAGTTTATCTAAATCAAGAGGCATTTAAAAAAAAATAAGCAGCAGCATAGCATAGGCAATGTGAAGAACAGGAGTTGGCTTGTACAGACAAGTTTCAAGTCCTGACTCTGCCTCTGAATCACCTTGGGCAAGTCACTTTATCTTTCTGCACCAGAGTTTCTTATCAAATATTGGCATAGAAAAGTATGTCATATTGATATGAGTGTTAAATGAAATAATGTACGTGAAAGTCTTGGCACTTAATGGGTGATTAAGAAACATTTGTCAAATAATTTGAGACAATGGGTGTTTTAAAAAATTTGTCCTCTCAATGATATTCTAAGGTCATTGTGATGTCTCTGCTCTATTGTAGACGGACTTGTTTTATAAGCTCCTAGGACCTGCGACTGTATCTCTGTTGTCCTGGGCTGAGCATGGGTTGGAAAAGAATTTCCAGACACAAAGCATTTCAGAAGAGAGTGAGCTTATTGAGAGCAAAGAGCAGGGTTTAGTGAGGGGTGCTGTAAACACAGTGGGATGACTTCCTGGTCGACCAGGGAGAGCCAACCCTCTCGTGGGCTCACAGACAACTTTTATAACCCCAGGACAAGGAAAATTCTTGCTAAGAAATGGTGTTAATCAATGGGTCAGTGCGCCATAAGATGAAAGGTGTCATTAGGTGATAGGTCAGGGTCCTATATGGTGAATACCTTCCCTAATACGGGGTGGGGTTATTGGCTAGCCCAAGTTGTGAGTCAAAGATTACTATGGGGGTTGAGATCACTCTGGCATTTTGTCTTGTAACTTTGGTACAGGGCTCCACATCTGTGATTCGTGGTTCTCAGCTCTATGCACAGCGTTTTTAATAAGTGATTTTTGCTTGTCTCTGCTCAGCAAACAAGAACAAATTTCTTCTTCCTCCTTATCCTCTGATCCTTTGACCAGTATTTTCTTCAATGACATTTGTCTCTCAGGTTCAGAGATTGTCTGTTGCAGACAGTTTTGGCCAGAGTTTTTGATGGTTATCTGTGAGAGAGTTATTTCAATACAAGCGCTGAGGGAAAGGAGAGAGGAAGCCAGTACACTGTGGACATTCAAATATTTGTAGAATATATTAGGTGCAGGTGGGACGCAAGCATAGGCAAAAGGGAAAAGGAATGAGGCAAAGAGAGAAGGGGTAATGATAGCTAACACTTATTACAATTATTGAAGGTTTAGTACATGCAGATGAGGAAACTGAGGCTTAAAGAAGTGAGTTGCCCAAAGTCATACTCAGATCCACAATCTTTTGTCTGAAGTCAGATATGTTTCAAAATTCAGCAATTGCTGGATTTTTACGAAGATATGTTATATATGTACCATATATTACATAACATCATCAGCAGGATAGGCGGTAACATGACATAATCAAATGCATTTATCATTATGCGTTGAAAAATATGAATATTCACACCTAGTGAGATAAAGACTATAAGTAGATCCATATTAGTCCAGATCGAGTCACATATTACGTCTTTATTTTTCAAAGCTTTTTAGATTTTGAAATTTCGGATAAGGATTTGCAGGCCTGGGGTAGGTGGTAGAGACTAGTGAGAGCCCAGATGTGTCAGACTCCAGAGAAGGGCCACTTCCTTGCTGTATCAATTCCATGTTGCTGCTGAACCAGACATGCAAATTTACCAGCTCAGCAATGCAAATGTTTTATCTTACGATTCTGGGGATCAGAAGTCCAAAATGGATCTCCCTTGGCTAAAATCAAGGTATCAGTAGGGATGTGTTTCTTCTGGAGACCAGGGGACAATCTGTTTCCTTGCCTTTTCTAGCTGTTAGAGGCTGCTCACATTCCTTGGCTCATAGCCCCATCCTGCATCTTTAAAGCCAGCAATGGCAGGTTAAGTTCTTCTTATATTATATCACTTTGACCTTTTCTTCTGCTACTTTTTCCATATTTAAAGGGCCCTTGTGATTACATTAGGTCCAACCAGATAAACCAGGGTGTCATAGCCAGGGTTCACCAGAGAAACCAAACCCACGGTATATATGTGTGTGTGTCTGTGTGTATACATTGATGCTTCCCTTGCCAGCTTCTATAGTTGCATGAGCCAATTCCAAGAGAAAGAGAGAGAGAAACAGAGAGAGAGAGACTGATTTAAGGAATTGGCTCATGCAAATACAGAGGCTGGCAAGCCCAAAACATGCAGAGTGGACCAACATGTGGGAGACCAGGGAAGCACCAATGTTGCAGTTCAAGTCTGAAGGCCATCTGGTAGAGAATTGCTTCTTGCTTGGGAGTGCTCAGTATTTTGTTTTATTAAGACCTTCAACTGATTGGATGAGGCCCACCCACATCAAGGCAGGCAATCTGCCTTACTTACAGTTAGTCCATTTAAATGTTCATCTCATCCAAAAATACTCTTACAGAAACATCCAGAATAATGTTTGATCAAATAACTGGGCACTATGACCCAGCCAGATTGACACATAAAATTAACCATCACATGGGATAATCTCCATCTCTCAAGGTCAGTGCACTAGCAGCCTTATTTCCCTCTTCAATCTTAACTTTCCCTTGTCATGAAACCTGACATATTGTCGTTTCCAGGGATTAGGACATGGGTAGCTTTGGGACCATTGTTCTGCCTACCACAGTGTGGCTGTGCAAGTTGTGCACGACACAATTCCAAGGGGATGCGGCTCACATAGATTGCAATTTGAACAGTGATGCAATGTGGAGGTCCTGTTCCAGAGCCCACCTGCTGAAAGACAGCCATTGCACATCTTGTCTACCAGGGAGAGAGTATAGTAAAACTTTTTTTCCAGGCTCAGCTTCTGGAAAACAAGGTGATGATAGCTTCTGCATTAATAGATCAGCTAGTTCCACAGGAACTGAGATGGGGCCAGGGTTCCTAGGAAAGTATCATCCTGTGGCACATAGAGGCAGTTGTTAGGGGTTTTTTGTTTTGTTTGTTTGTTTGTTTGTTTGTTTTTGGCTGCACCATGTGGCTTGCGGGATCTTAGTTCCCTGATCAGGGCTCAAACCAAGGCCCCCTGCAGAGGAAGTGCAGAGATCTGACCACTGGACCACCAGGGAAGTCCCGTTAGGTTTTCAATTCCAACTCTTCCTCAGGACCAAGCCAGTAGGGTCTCTAGCTGGCTTTTATAACTCAAACAGGATTGCCTCCTCCTGATAACTCTTTGGGCATTTTGTAGAAGGGAAGAGGAGAAATCTGCATTCCTGATTATGGGAAAGCTGGTGTGAGGTTTCAAAGGAACTGCTCCCAGTCCAGCCTCTGAGGCAGGGAATTCTTGGGTCTGGTGTAGTTGAGTTCATAGCTATAATCTCAATAGCTATGAAGCCAATGGATCTATAGCATCTTTCTGCAGAGGACCATTCTTCAGGAGAACCAAGAAATTGCTAGAGTATCTTATATTTTTACTGGTTTTGCACAGATGACAGAAAAACCAAATATTTTCTAAATACTCAAGTCAGCAGAGAAATGCACCCTTACTGAAATTTGCTCTATCCCCCTCTCCCCAAAGGAAGTTGAGAAAAGAAACACACAGGAGAAAAAAATCAGAAAGTCTTTTCAAATGTGCCAGGGCCATTCATTCAAACTGTTTCAGGAAAACTAGGAGTAAAAGATCCCTCTTTTGTGGCTAAAGTGAACAATCTCATTTATCATCATTTGCAAAAGCCCAGTGAGACGAAACTCTGTCTTCTGACCCTTCCAGTTCCTACTGTAAATAGCTACACTCTAGATGTTTCATTGTTGTAAAGAGTAATTACCAAAGATTCTGAGGTAAATTGGTAAAAGTACTACTGTCAGTTTATAATTACTATTTAGTTCTTTGCAGTGTCTGCTGCAACTTCTGTTTCTGGCCTACTATTGCTGAAAGCATGGCAATATTTCTGGTTTTGATGTTGACTGGCTTTTATTAGCAGCCAGAAAGTTTGATCTAGATTAAAACAGTGCTGGTGAGCATGGAGAACATGAAGAAAGGTCAGCAGGTTAGGTAAGCAAATTGCCACCAAATGGAGGATGTGACCTCAATTTTTCCTTTTGCAGAAAGGACCCATGGCTGACAAGTTCTTGGGAACGTAACAGTTGTTCAAAAGAGAGGAATACAGAAAGGAAATATCTGACAGGACTTGGAACTCATAAATCCTTATCTAAATGCCCACTGGGCTGTTTGTTAATGGAATTAGCACAAGTCCTGTCAAGTCTCTGGTAGGACTCCAAAGCTCAAGCTTATTCTATTATACTACATTATTAAATTATGTTCAGTATCTTCTGTTTACTGTATAATACATTTTAGAGAGGAGTGAGGGCAATCTGGCTAGATTTTATGATTTAAAGCAAAAATAAAAACAACTTATTGCTTAAATGTAAAGGCTTTTGTTGTTGAAAGACCAAACAACATAGAGAAGACGTTACTATATATCACTTATTAACATAATTTACTACTTTGTTGTCCAGAGTTTTTTCAATTGTCAGATAATCATAGTCTAAGACAAGTGTCAGTAAAGCTTTTCTGTAAAGAGCCAAATAGCAAATATTTTAGGCTTCCCGGGACAGATGGTCTCTGTTGCAACTACTCTACTTTGCCATTGTATCATAAAAACAGCCATAGACACTGAGTAAATGAATGGGTATGGCTGTGTTCCAATAAACTTTATTGACAAAAATAGCTGGAGGGCCAGATTTGGCCTGTGAGTAGGTTGTAGTTTGTTCACCCCTAGTCTAAGGGACAAGAAATAAACTCAATTGACTAGCTCAATTTTGTTAATACGCTGTGAAAATCAGAGTAATAAAGATCAGTCATCCAATCTGGTGAGATGGTTATAGCTGTCCAAACCATTGTCTCCTCTACATTTCCAATGATCTTGACTTCTTTTTTTTAAAATTAATTTATTTATTGGCTGCATTGGGTCTTCGTTGCTGCGCACGGGCTTTCTTTAGTTGTGGTGAATGGGGGATACTCTTCGCTGTGGTGCACAGGCTTCTCATTGTGATGGCTTCTCTTGTTGTGGAGCACGGTCTCTAGGCACACAGGCTTCAGTAGTTGTGGAGCACAGGCTCAGTAGTTGTGGCGCACGAGCTTAGTTGCTCCTCGGCATGTGGAATCTTCCCAGACCAGGAATCGAACCCGTGTCCCCTGCGTTGGCAGGCGGATTCTTAATCACTGCGCCACCAGGGGAGTCTGATCGTGACTTCTTAATGTCCTTGTTTTGTCTCCCTGATGGTCTCTACAGTGCTAAGATACCATATAGGATCCTGTGGGAGAGAGGAAAAAAATTGGGGATTGGGAGGTCATAGATTAGGGGGCGTGGAATGCTTGAAGAAAATAGGATGATTTGGTGTAACTTGACTTATGTATATAGTTATGATTTATCAATAGTTTTACTTTTTACTCTCTAACAAAGGGCAACAAATTATCTAATCAAGACAAAATGGATATATATTGTCTCCATCACTATTGGCTATGGAGGTCAGGCTCCAGCAAACACTCAGTTCTGTTCTTTTTCTGCTAAAGAAAGAAAGCATTTAGATTATAAAGTCTGAGTGTGTTGACTCTCTCCTTAGTGAGGAAAAGTGCTCCCCTCTCTCAGTGTCTCTCATTTTTAAGTCAATTTAGTGCCAAGGGCCTGGTGTTAATCTTAAATGTCAAGTATACTTACAAATGTCAAGTGCACATATAAATGTCAAGTGAACTATGTAGTTCCTCGTATCCTTTCCTACTAAAGTGTAGAAGGCACCGTTCGGAAGACCCATGACTCAAGGATTCCAATTGTTAATGGAGTTTGTTCTTGTGCTGGAGGCACAGCTATCTAGTCGGCTATTATATTCACTCTGCAGCCTCACAATGAAATTGGAACAGTTTTCAGAGTTGGAGTCAATGAACCACATACTTGTTTAGAAGGAGTTACAAAGAGAGTGCAAGCCCTCTTGGTGAATTTTCTGAAAGAGAATAGGATTGACAGGAAAAACAATTTCAGGGGAAATTGCTTGTGTGCCCGTTGGACAATATTCAGAAATGACCTTTGGATTATCTGCTTACTCAAGTGACTGGAACACCGTTGCCTTCTTGTCAGTGAATCCCTCCTGCTTGTGCAAGGGGAAGCATGGCAACAATTTATATTTTCACAATTTATATTTTTACTGAAATAGATTCCTTTTTCCCTCCAAACCCATTTATTTTCGGTTTTTAAGAAACAAGCAAAGGCTGTATAGTATGTGCTGACTTTTCTGCACATGCATGCATTTCTTCCTTTACCCATTTAGCGTATACTTTTCGAGTGTTGCCTATGTGTTAGGTGCTGCATAGAAATAGCAGTGAACTCACAGAGCTTACTTTCCAGTGAAGGGGACAGATCTTAGATAAATAATCACCCAAGTAAATAAATAATTAAGAACTATGGTAAGTGTTATGAAGGATCAGGGAAGCCTACCCTAAGGAAGTATCCATTTGGGCCGAGGTTGAAGAAATGAGTAGAGGTTTACTAGACAAAGAGTAGGGGAAGAGCGTGCCAGGCAGAGAACTCTAGATGCAAAGCCCTTGGAATGGAAAAGAGCCCAAAGCCTTGAAAGTAGACCAATGTCTCTCAATGACTGAGGAAGCGAGTAGGAGAGGGACACAAGACTCATTTCTTCATCAACTATTCTGGGGGACCCACTGTGTACTGGCACGGTTGCAGGTACTGGGGATATAATCATGAAAAATAAAATTCCTGCCCTCATGGAACTTACTTTCTAGTTGGTAAGAGAGATTATAAATGCATAGCCCTATATTAATTTAATTTCCTATAGTGATAAATGCTCAGAAGAAGATGAAACTGGGTGGTCAGCGAAGCCTCTTTGAGAAGATGCCATTTGAACAAGTAGAACAGAATTAAGTTAGATTAATATCTGGGGTAGAATTGTAGGCAGTGGGGTCACCTGGTGTGTCTTTTAGACTTTATTTTATTTCATATTCTCAACGACCTCAAGATGCATATGCTAGGTAACTTTTGCTAAATTAACAGCTTATACCTGTCAGGATAGGATTTAAACCAAAGTCTATCTATTCCTTTCCTCTTCCCATTATATGATACTGTTTCTTTAGAGGCTATTAAGCCATTCCATACATGCATGAGTCATTTAATCATTTCAGTCAAAGTTGTCACATCTGAGAATGGACATACTCCTTAACATATATCATGGATAGAACCCCAGGCTGATGCTGGAAAAGGCCTTCTCACCTTTTTGTGCTGGAGAATACTCCTTGGGGGCCTGGGATGAGGAAAGCACGTGCTTACTGTATAGTCTGCGGTTTGCTTGGAAAAGGTTGTATAACATACACAAAGCTCGAGACTAATAGGACACTTAGGTTCTATGCTCCTTCTCCCGTTCAATTAGTAGTGTAAACTTAGGCAAGCTACAACCTCTCTGAGTTCCAGTTTCTTCATGTGTAAAATGGCATCATTCTATCTTTCTTGTCTACCTTTCAGAGTTGTTTCGAATATCCGATTAAAATGTCCCTACCTTCAAAATACACAGAATCCATGTATTTCTCACTGTCTTCACTGGCCCAACCATGCATACTTCTTTCCTGGATTGTTGCAATAGCAGCCCAACTGGTCTCCCAGTTCCACCCTTGCCACCCTACCTACTGACTCAATTCTGAACAGAGCAACAAGGGTGATCCTGCTAAAAGCAAGTCAAATCTTAGTAAGACTTAGTATTCTCTTCCAAATCCTTCAGTGGCTCATTTATTCGCTTGTAATAAAAACCAAACTCCTCATGTTGAACTACATGTCCATTCTTGGTCTGCCCACGTACATTACACTCTGGCCTCACCTCCTTATCTAGTGCTCTCATTCACTCTGCTCCAGCCTCACTGGTTTTTTTGTCATTCCTCAAGCACAACTTCAACTCAGGTTTTTGCTTGCTCTTGCCTCTTCCGGGAACACTACATCCACACTTCCCTCAAATCTCTGCCCAAATGCCGCCTTCTCAATGAAGCCTACTATGACCATCCTATTTATTTTTTTCCTTCAATTATTTTATTTATTTATTTTTAAATTTTTGGCTGCGTTGGGTCTTCTTTGTGGCATGCAGGATCTTCGTTGTGGCGCCCGGGCTCCTCTCTAGTTATGGTGCGTGGGCTCCAGAGTGTGTGGGCTCTGTAGTTTGCCACAGCAGGCTCTCTAGTTGAGGCACGTGGGCTCAGTAGTTCTGGCACGCGGACTTAGTTGCCCCGGGGCATGTGGGATCTCAGTTCCCCGACGAGGGATCGAACCCACATCCCCTGCATTGCAAGATGGATTCTCTACCCTGGGACCACCAGGGAAGTTCCTGACCATCCTATTTAAAATGGCAACCACCTTCCTCACATCTCAAACCCCCTTACTCTGCTTTCCTTTTTCCTTTTTCTTTTCCAAAGCAGTACTTATTGTTTAGTATAATACATACTTTACCTGTTTATACAGAGACCATATGATTTTCCCAACTGGGAAATTTTTGAGAGTGGAAGTGAGTGCTGTTAACTGACACCAGGGCAGTGGGTATAAACTGGGACTGCTGGGCTTGACAAGGACAGGGATCTTTGAATGTTTTGTTGTTTGCTTATTCATTTCATGTGCCAATAATGGTGCCTGACATAGTAGGTTATCAATACATATTTTTGAATAAATGAATGAATACTACATGTGAAAGATGTTTATAAGATACAAAGTACTGTAGACATGTATCTTAGTTATTCATTTTACTCAGTCTATCCCTATATATGTATATAGATACATATATTGTGTGAAATACATCTATATTTCCATCTATATACTAAATGTATATTTAATATCAGCAAGCTTTTCCCACTTTATCCCTTTTATTCCTAAGGATAGAATAAAAGATAAGTTTTGCCATATATTTTATATGTATTTTAAAATACTAGAGAGTAGTTTGAAAATAAACATGATGTAGAGAAAATTATTACAAGTGGGTTGAAAGGTGCTGTTTATTAAAAAGATTTTTTCCCCAGAGGGTACATCTCTCTGCTGAGGACTTACAGATACTGACAGTCACATCAAGGAGTGGTTGATGTGGCTTGACTGAAAATTAGTTTGATGCATATATGAGGCTGTGCAGTAGAAGGCAAGGCAACTTCCATTCCTACAGAAGAGAAAGTACACCATCTGTTGATTGAGGAGTGGATAGGAAGCATGGATAGAGTGGAGGGAGCACCTGCAAAAGTTGAGCAGCTTAGCCAGAAGTGATGTCTGCTATGGAGACGCTCAGTTTGATTAATGATTGAAATGTGACGTAACCAATGTCAGGCCGCATAAAGCCTGGCAACAGTTGGAAATAGCCATTTCTCTATTTTTACAATGATCTGCAAATTTAAAAACAATAAGGCCTTGTTGGGCTTCCATCTTCCTCTCCCTTTTGGTAAATCAGGTTTGGTTGCATTGGCTTCTCACGCTTCCTACCCCACAACACCTGGAATACCTTTTCTTTTTTTAAACATTATGAAGCTATTTTATTTTGTTTTATTTTATTTTAGTTTAGTTTAGTTTATTTTAGTTTAGTTTTCAGTCACACCCCACAGCATATGGGATCTTAGTTCCCTGACCAGGGATCGAACCCACAGCTCCTGCACTGCAAGGCAGAGTCTTAACCACTGGACCACCGGGGAAGTCCCTGAAATATCTTTTTTATTCATACTGCTTTTCTTATATTCCCAGTGTGTATCACAGAACATAGGCAGAAAAATGCACTGGGTTCTGCTGGATCATGAAAAAAAGACATTTCAACATTTAATCTTCTCTTCAGGTATTAAAAAAAATCATAGTCAAGATCAATATGGAAGGAGGTAAAACCTTTACAACTCCAGCAATGGAAAAGAGAGGAAGGAGAACATCTGTTTTTCATCTTCTTTTTAGACCAGTGCTTGAGTTCTTTTCAGGGTTTTCAGCCTTCCGATAGCCTTTGGAAGCCTCTAGTCCACATCCATGCTCAGCTTTTGTGGTTTGTATCTTCCAAGCTTGCAAAGTCAACTGATTACTTTAAATATTAGAAGGTACTTAAATTAGAGAAAGCAAGCTTGAGCAGAGCTGGACATGTAGTAGGAAATCGATATATGTGTTAATTTAATGTGGGATGATTGATATCTTCTGTAAGCATATTCATCTGCCAATTCATCTCTCCTGTCTGATGCCAGGTATCCTCCTAAGATTTGAGCAGCTAGAGGGAAGGTATAGATGTGTGAGTTTCATAGTCACAGACTCAAATATACAGAAACATAACTTGACTTCGTTTTTCTGTTAGTGAATTCATTTTCTTTCTCAAGTGCCTAGTCTACTTTATAGTAGTAGAAGACAAAACCCACAACCATGACAACAGTAATAAAAATCTTAATGTAGTTATTTCCAGGTAAACTCAGTCCAAATCTGTGATTCCTTAGCTAATACAAAGTAATAACTCAGCCAACATTCAGATTTAAAACATCTCACATTTTCTCTGTCTCCTCCATCTCCTTGCAGTTTCTTTTAAACTTCTGAGCATGGTGATCATATTTGTGGGGACTTGGCTTTATGAAGCTGCTATATGGTTCTAAAGGCATGAATCTCATGTCTTTTACTTATATTTCATGACCTTTAAAGAACTTGGTGAAAATTAAAGCTGGCCAGCAAGTCCAAGAATCCAGGGTGTTGACCAGAAGCCCCACTGCCCAAGCTCACGCATTCAAGGGATGCTGAGCCATTGGAGCCTAGCCTCTTGTTAATGTTTACTGTATTTCATTAACCAAAATAATTTAAAACAATGATTCATTCATCCAGTATTTTTTGAGCAGCTGCTCAGTGCCAAATACAGCACTGGGGAGAGAGCAATGAAGAAGAGGAGCAAGGTCTCAGCACCCACAGAGCTCACAATCTACTGATTAAGGTAAATATTAAACCAAAATATTAAATGAGATTACTTTGAGAGTAGGTAATAGGGAGGCCTTGCCTGGCCTGAGAGGTCAGAGAAGACCTTCTCAATGAAGTGACATTTAAATTGAGAGCTCAAGGAAGAATAGAAATCAGCCACATTTAGACAAGCCATTAGCCTTGGTTCCAATAAATCTGCAAGCTACTCTCATCCTAGACTATAAGAGCCTCAGGCCTGCTTAGAAGAGATGGTAACATAAATTATTCCATCCCCCAGGTAAGATACCATGGCTGGCCAAATAATTATTTGTGTCTTTAACTGATAAGTCCTTTTCTTCTTCCATGCTACCTCTTCTGTTTCAGCTGTGAGAAACGGGGCTAAAATGAACCCAGGAGGAAGTTGACATATTGGCCCAGAAAAACAAAGGAGCCCAAATGTTTTGCCTCTAAGTTCAAATACTAAGAGTTCAAGTATAATGAAGCAAGATTCAGACACACATGGTGACAACCCGTTCTCCTTATCCCTTCAAACTCACCAGAAAAACTCTTTGGGCTGAGGACAGCACAAGGACAATTTAGAGTGGAAAGTCAAAGATTTGTCACCATTCTTCACAGAGCTGGGAAGGGGAAGGAGAGAAGCATGAGCGTTGGAGAGAGTACCATCCTGGTGTGACAAAGTACAAATGATGTCACATTCATGGGTGACATAGGCAAAAAGAGGGTTTAAGAACACTCCTGAAGTTTGGCACCTCCAGAGTTTCCATAGGTACCCAGTGGGGCATAAAAATTGGCAGAGAGAACTAGTGGGTATGCCCAGTGTCCCAGGGCTATGATGAAAGAACAGGGCAGCTCTGCTCACCCCACAACCCAAGACCCCCTCCCTGGAATCAGGAGAAGATACAGTTACATAGTGGCCATGTGCCAAAGTGAGAATTGTCATGTACAGTTTAGACCATGGAGACACCTGTATGAGATGTCTGCAGAATACAATCAGATGTCACTACACTATAAGAATGATGGTTCAGACGAAAATGTACAAGAAGAATCCTGAATTAACTCAGGTGGTAGAAATTAGTTCAAGTAATTTAGCTGTGAACTTGAGGGATGAAGCGGCTTGAAGACTTTCATCTATTCAAACTAGATAATGATGATGGAAGAATGATGTAAGGGTGTAACTTGAACTTATAAGAAGCCAACCCTAGCTGAAGGATATGGATCTAGAGTTCCCTGGCGCCATAATGATTTTTTTAAAAGCCCAGTTTATGCAATTGCACACAAATAGAGCCTCCCTGGAACGTTGCTGCCTCTGTTACTGCATCGCACTCTCACATCTGTGGCTCGTAAGTGAGCATAGTGTCTTTAAAGTTTTAGGAAGGATTGGAATAAGATATAGAGATAATGATGTGAATCAAACCCATAGTATTAATACCAGTATGTGAAGTTCAGAATAATGTGTGTGCAGTTGGTATTTAATTTGCTTGTGATGTCGAAGAGAAGGTGGTATATTTTAGAGTGACAGTTTGAGCAGATCCCAATTTTAAAATTTCATTAATTTGCGATTTTTATTAAAGTATGTAAGATATTTTGAGTACATTTATTTTTTAATGCACTAGAATGTTTAAGAGAATTTAATATTCTTTATATTTACAAATTTGGCTTATTAAATGTATGAATTGTTCAGGCAAGTAGTAAGGTTTTGATTCTTGGGATCATAAGTACACCTCGTCAGGTATTTGAAATACTTAAAAAGAAAATCCTATATATTAAACTTTGCACTTTGAAATGGTGAAGAGAATTGAGGTGACTAAGTTTACAAATAGGTTTAAGCAGAATTTAGTCTGTTCAGCCTGAGTTGATCTCACATTAACTGAAGGCTGTCTTGCAAATGATTGACAAAATATACTAGATTCATGGAATAGACTATGATTTTAAAATTGAATTTAAAGGCCAGGAGAAACTACTTTTTATTTTGTAATTTTAATAAATTAATATAAAATCAATTAACTGCCAATAGTGTTTCCTGCACACGAAATGTCCCTCATAGACATCAAAAATTCAGTGATGGAACCTAGTCTTTCCCCTACAGACCATCTCAGTCACAATCTCAGGGAGCACTGTATGTTTCCTGTATCAGGAATCAGACTAGTAGTGGCAGAAACTGAAGGCTGGCCACCCAAGATGTCATTCTCAGCTCCATCTCCCTTGCCAATCTCCCATGAGAGAGGATGGAAAACCCAAAATGTCACTTTCCCTGCCTGTGACTCATTCCTGCTAAGAAGTTTTGGAGGACTTTCTGCTCTCTTCATATCTCTCTCTCAAGTGGCTAATGCTCTACTTGACACTGAGTAGCTGCCCAAAAAATAGTGAATGAAAAAGAATAGATATATGTATATATATATAACTGAATTACTTTGCTGTACACCTGAAACTAACACACTGTAAATAAACTATACTCCAATACAGGATAAAAATTTCTTTAAAAATTGAATGAATGGATCATTGTTTTTAATTATTTTGGTCAATGTATTTTGGTAAATACAGTAAACGTTAACAAGAGGCTAGACTCCAATGGCTTGGTATCTCTTGAATGCATGACCTTGGGCAGAGGGGCTTCTGGTCACCACAGTGGATTCTTGGACCTGCTGACCAGCTTTAATTTTCACTGAGTTCTTTAAAGGTAGTGGGATGCAGGTGAAAGGCATGAAATTCAGGAGATGAGGGCCTGTCTTAGCATACACAAAATGTGCCACCTTCAGTTTCCAGGGAAGAGAACATTTTCCTATTGCTATCAATCAAAAACACAGTGTTATTTTCAGTGTTTAGCTAAATAGATTGAATGGAGTGATTTTACTGATGTGTTAAAACTTGTTAGTTGAGAAACACTTTTACAAACTGTAAATGGGAATTGAGATGAATCTAAGGCTTCCTTTCACTTTGCAAAGCAGGCGAGTCTTCCAGGATTTATTTTCTTCCTGACATTCTTTTATATAATACATTTGAACAGACTTAAGATGAAACGGAGATTTTTCATGTCTTTTGACCCTGAGCCATTTATATGAGAGAGGCTTTTTTAAAACGTGAATATTTTGGGCTGTAACAACTGCACCTTTGAAATGGCATGAAACACAGTGTTTAGAACTGCAAATACCACTGACATTTCCAAAGTGCAAACAATGTTTAATAGCATAGCAGAAAATCTATTGCTTCTGCACAAACATAGGTGTTGCTTAGGAGTTTATGGTATTTAAGAGTTAAATAAATCAGTGGAAAACTCACTATAGACTAGCTCTGTGTAACCAGAGGTAGGTATAATAATTAGGAGGACTGTGAAACTCTTAATGCTTCAATAAATATGCCATATATCTGTGGTAGCCTGCTGTTCTCGGAGCCCAGATTGCTGCTTTGTAGGTAGGTATCAATCTTCACTACTTGCTGTGTTCAACCTTTCTGAATCTGTGATCAGGATCCATCTGTTCAGCTATATTTGTTAGTGTGTTTTCTTATGACATAAAGCCTTCAAAAATGTTCATCTCCAAGTGGTGTCATGATACCTGCTGGGTTATATTTTTCAGACACTATAATAGTATAATAGTCTTTAACCACAGAGAACAGTAGATAAAATATGCAAATCATTTCCGCCGAGGCCAGGGCTGCTTTGGGAGTAAACAGTGGTGCTCTTGAGAGATTGGTCAGAAGGGATGGTAATTATGAAAGATGGCCATGGCTTGGGAGGTACCCTTGACTCAGGATAGGGTACATGAGCTCACTAAGCGTTTCTGAGGCTTCCATCGTGGTAATATGCTGCTTAGTGTCCGCTCATAGGAAATAAAGTGGGAGAGAAATGAAAGTGGTAGTGCAGTAGGTGTAACATCCAGGGACTACCACTCTTCATTAAGGGAAGAATTTGATGATTCCTTAAAGATGGAAAAAATGCTTCTGAAATTTGGACAGATTTTAATGTTGATAGATGTGATGCTCTACTACCCACTACCTTTTTAAATTTTTTATGCTGATATTTTTCTACAGTTTTTTCCTCTTACAATATCTTTTCCATGCTTTTATATATTTTGAGAAAGTAATATTGGAAAATAATTTTTATTATAAGAATGGTTTGAAAATCTTGAAGCAGATTGTCCAAGAGACAAGAATTTCCAATAATTTATTCTTATTTAAGAAGGCATAGAGCATTAGACCTGGAAAGGACAGTTCCTCTATTTCAGAGGTTAATTATTTTTCAAGAAACATTTATTGACTGCTTACATATAAGTAAACTAGAGCTCAGAAAGGTTAATGACTTTGCCATTTGAGAAAACCAGGCCCATATTCTCCCCTTTTTATTTTGTATGTATAAACTTTTATGCCACTGTTTACCAATGTTTTGCATTTCTGTTCCGTCCCTTATTTTGTGCTATGAATTTAATCATTGTTATTATTGTATATAATGTTCATTTAGATTGATCTCATGTTTAACAATTTCCCACTGTATTGTCTCACATCTCAGATCTTCTTCTGTAATTATTTTCCTTATACCTTAAGTTCATCTTTTAACAGTCATTTTAGTGATGCTATATATATACACACACACATACACACGTATAATGGCTTTATGATTCTGTCTTTCTCATATTTTGCAAGTATGTTTTCATGCCATTTATTCCTATTCATTAATTCTTCCATTCATTTACTTATTTATACAACAATATTTTGGAGGTGGGTGCCTACTCTAGACAGAATGTAGTTCTACGTGCTGGTGAGCCAAAAGGTAAACAAAAATTATCATGGCTGCTCTCCTCATAGAGCTTAGGTCTGGTGGTGGAGAAAACCATTAAAGAAATTATCACATAAATATACAAGTTCAACATAACAAGAGAGGATAACAAAGGACTTAATATAAACCTCAAAATAGGTATAGAAGGGCATGGTCAAACAAGACCTCTTTAAGAAAAAAGAGCTTTAAATAGAAACCTAAACATGATGTCAGTGGATGGTGGGGAAAAGTCTTCCTTGCAGTGGGAATAGTAAGCACAATGGCTCTGAGGCAGAAAAGAGCTTGCCTCTTTCAAGACACGAAAGAAAGTCGGGAGGGCTAGTGTGTAGTAAATAGGGAGGGGTAATGAGAAGAAGCTGGAAATGTAGGAGGAGGCGAGATAGCTGGACAATTCAGGGCTATGTAGATCAAGATGAGAGCCATTAAAGCTTTCAAGTAGAAGAGTGACGTGGTTGGTCCAAATTTATATGTATATATACAACTCCGCACATATGCTTTTTAATCAATTTCATTTAAGTATTGTATCTAAAAATATATGTAACATATGTAAATTTGGAATAATAATAATAAAAGGAATAATGAATACCTCTGAACCTACTACCCAATTTTGGATGTAGAGGATGACCAATACCTTTATTTTTGATGCTTCCTGTGAATTCTTCACTAAAGCCCTTCCGCTAGTGTATCCCCACATTACTATTCTAAATTTTGTTTTTATCATTTCTTTGCTCTTTCCTTTTTACAACTAGTTTTACCATATATGTATAATCTCTAAATAGTATAGAATTTTGTTTGTTTTTGAGCTTTATAAAAATGACATCACCCTATATATACAACTCATTTTTCAAAAACTCAACATTACATTTGTAGGATGCATTCATGTTGATAATTTGGCTGCAATCATGCATTTTCACCATGGTATAGTATTTTGTTGTGTGAATATTTCACATTTGGTTCGTTTTACTGTTGATGGACATCTGAGATGTTTACAAGTTTTTTGTTGTTATGAACCTTCTTATACATGTCTTGGTTAATGTTGGAGAGTTTCTAGGGTGTATATTTAGGAATAGAATTGCTCAGTCATAGTCTGTGAGCATGTTTAGCTTTGTAAAATAATGTCATATTGTTTTCCATTTAACACTTCCACCAGTATTATATTCATTCTTCTTGTTTCACATCTTCACCTGCAATTGGTATTGTCAGACTTTTACATTTTTGCTCGTATTGTATGCATAAAATGCTATCTCATTTTGAGCTTAGTTTGCATTTCCATGATCACTAATGAAGTTCAGTGGTTTTCAGGATTATTGGCCATGTTCACTCTCACTTTTGTGGAACATTTGTTTGGCTTTTACTCATTTAAAAAATTGTTTTTATTTGTGTCATTGATTTTGCAGTTCTTTACATGTTTGGATACTAACAAAGATATTTTTCTGTTTATTTCTTACTTTTTCATTTTCCTTATCATGGCTGTTTTGATGACCAGAAGTTATCAACACTAAGGCAGTTGAATTTTTCAATGTTCTATTTTATGGTTTGTGTGTGTGTGTATTTCAACAAGTCCTTCTCTAATCAGGGGTCACAAAAATTGTCTCTTGTGTTTCCTTCTATAAGTTTTATTATTTGTATTTTTCCTGCCTTATTGAGGCATAATTGACAAGTAAAAATTTCATGTAAAGTGTACAGTGTGATGACGATATATGTATACATTATAAAATGATTACCACAATTGAGGTAATTAACACATCCATCATCTCATATAGTTACCAATTTTTTGTGTGTATAGTGAGAACACTTCAGATTTATTCTCTTTACAAATTTCGATTATACAACACAGTATTATTAACTATAGTCATCATGTATACATTTGACCCCCAGAACTTATTCATGTTATAACTGAGTTTGTACCTGTGAACAATATTTTCCCATTTTGCCCACCTCTAGCCGCTGCAACTGCTATCTTATGAGGTCGACTTTTTCGGGAAAAAAGTCGACCTCATAAGATAGTCAACCTCAAAGATTCCACATATAAGTGCTATCATATAGTATTTGTCTTTCTGTGTCTGGATTCTTTCACTTAGCATAATGTCCTCCTGGCTTAACCCTGTTATCACAAACAGGCACTTCGGTTGTTTCCTTATCTTGGCAATAGTGAATAATGCTGAAATAAACATGGGAGTGCAGATATCTCTTCAAGATACTGATTTCCTTAGGATATATACACAGAAGTGGGATTGCTGGATCAGATGGTACTTTCATTTTTAATTTTTTAAGGAACCTCCATATGGTCTTCCATAGTGTATGCATCAATTTACATTCTCACCAATAGTGCACAAGGGTTCCCTTTTCTCCTCTCCTTGCCAACACTTATTTCTTGTCTTTTTGATAATAGCCACTCTGACAGGTGTGAGGTGATATCTCATTGTGCTTTTGATTTGCATTTCTCTGATGATTAGTGATACTGAGTATCTTTTCATGTGTCTGTTGGCCATCTGTATGTGTTCTTTGGAAAAATGTCTATTCAAGTGTATTACTCATTTTTAAATCATTAAAAATTTTTTGTTTTGCTATTGAGTTTTATGAGTTCCTTTCACATTTTGTATATTAATCTCTTATCAGGTATATGTTTTGCAAAATTATTTTTCTCTTCTATAGGTTGATTTTGAAACTGAGTGAGGCCCTGTGGGGCTCTGGGGCACAGAGGCCCTTTTTGTCTCCCATTTCTTATAGGCAAGACTCCAGCCTCCAAGACCTTTCCTGAGTTCCAAAGGGTGGATTTGAACAGTTGCTAATCAAGGGAGGAACAGCAAAGAAACCACCTGAGGCAAGATTAAAGGGACCAGAGAAGCTCATCAAGATTAGGAGACAACCACCTGAGATTAAGGGAGTGCAGGCCTTGTACACACCCTAATCTTATCAGAGACCCCACCTTTGAATCACTGTTATAAAACCCTTCTGCAAATCCTCTGGGGCTGGGACACGTAGTTATTTTATTTTATTTTTTTTATTATTTAATTTTATTTATTTTTGCCTGTGTTGAGTCTTTGTTGCTGTGCACTGCTTTCTCTAGTTGCAGTGAGCGGGGGCTCCTCTGTTGTGGTGCATGGGCGTCTCATTGAGGTGGCTTCTCTCATTGCAGAGCACGGGCTCTAGGCACGCAGGCTTCAGTAGTTGTGGTGCGTGGGCTCAGTAGTTGTGCCTCGCAGGCTCTAGAGTGCAGGCTCAGTAGTTGTGGCACACGGGCTTAGTTGCTCCACAGCATGTGGGATCTTCCCCGCCCAGGGCTCGAACCCGTGTCCCCTACGTTGGCAAGCAGATTCTTAACCACTGCGCCATCAGGGAAGCCTGGGACACATAGTTTTTTTGAGGCAGAAGCCTCGTGTGTTCCCCTTTGCCTGGCAAAGCAATAAAACTATCCTTTTCTACTTCACCCAAAACTCTGGGATTTGATTTGGCACTGGTGTACAGAGAGGCCAAGCTTTCGGTAACAACTTTTCACTCTGTCGATTATTTCCTTTGCTGTGCAGAATCTTTTTAGTTTGATGCAATCCCTTCTTTACTTTTGCTTTTTTATTTTGCCTGTATTTTCAATGTCACATCCAAGAAATTATTGGCAAGACCAATGTCACGAAGATTTCCCCCTATGTTTTCTTATAGGAGTAGTATAGTTTTAACTTTTTAATCCATTTTGAGTTGATTTTTGTGTGTGGTGTAAGATAAATTAAAAAAGTTGGGTTTACTTATTATTCGTGCAGCAGGGAAGAACATGCACCTTGGGGAACCCCGGGGCTTCTCAGGAAGATGGTGTTAGATATGGCTTATTTTGGGCTATGGGACTGAGTTAGGTGATTTGGGGGAGAGTTTAAGAAAGCAGGGCTTTGCTTTGGATTGGGTGATATCAGGAAATGGGGGTAATTTCAATGATTGTGTATCTTAGCAAATCACATCTAGGAGGAATGAAAACTAACACACACTCAAGCTGTAATTGGTACAGAAGCAGCAGTCACATTAGCAAAGTTAGGGATGTTTGGTCACTTTTGCGTTTGCACACTGTTTACTTTTTGTCAGTGTTCATGTGATTATTGAGTGACTGTGTTTCTGTCTTGATTCGTGATGGTCACAGATGTAACGTTCTGTGAAATTGTTCATGTTCCACAGGAGACTATCAAGACCTTGCTCTGAGTGTCAGGCCAGCTTCTAACAACACCCAGACCTAGTGGTAAGACCAGGCCAGGTCTCTGACGTCAGAGCTGTGTTTCTCTTAAACTGTGTACTAAAAAGGGCAGAACAAATTTTGGTGAACAGCTATTCATCTCTTAAACGGTGACTAGAAATTTATAATGATATACATCTGATAGGCAGATCTGTGAATTTCTTCAGCAACTCTCAGCTATTCTTATAAAATTCCTCATTGTGTATATCCCCATTGCACATGCTTTGTGCCAGTGTCTGCAATCAAAGAGGAAGAGTGACAAAGAGCTGGTGAATGATTGCCATGAAGAATGGGAGGGGCTCGCATAATTGGAGGACATGAATCCCAAAGGAACTGGGTTTTATTTTTTTCCCACAAAAGAAGTAGATGAAAATAATTGTCTTAAAGTGGCATTTTAAAAGTGGTAAGTGGGGTGTGAGAGACAAAATAATGCCCAGTTAGTAGACTAAAGGGTAGGCCGTGTCTTCAGAGGACAGCTAGATACAAATGATGCTTACATGATGAAATGATCGACTGACAAGTGGTTTAGGACTTTCTACTCACAATCTGTCCCACTGACCAGCATCATTATCAGCCGGGAGGTCATTAGAAGGGCAGAATCGCAGGTCCCACTCCAGACCTACTGAATCGGAATCTGCATTTTAACAACATATTTAGGTGATTCAAGTGCACATTAATGCTGGTGAAGCACTAGGTGAGGATTTAGAGGAGCTTGCTGAACACAGACTGGGAATTCCAAAGGACATAGTGGAAGGCTTGGGGGCTGGGAATAGAGGCAGGAAAGGTTAAGTGAGCAGGAAAGCTGAAAACAGAAATACAGAGATAGGAACACATACTTTCTTTACCCCTTCAGGCTGCCTCTCAATCTCCATTCCTTTCTCCAACTCTCGGAATGTGGTGGATCTTTCCTGTGTCATTTCACTGAACACAGTTATTTTTAGCAGTTTGTCTAAAATGAGTGATTACAGTGGCGTTATTTCCTCCCAATTTTTCTCTTTTCCAAATTTCTTACAATGCTCACATGTTGCTTTCATAGTAGGACAAAATAATATAAAATATGTATTATGGAAGTACAAGGGTTAAACTGTTAGGCTGAGCCATGATTTGCTATTCTGCAAGAGCTAGCCTATCAGCTGTTATCTGTCAGCTGACCTATTTACAACCTCCAGTTCTTTAGAAATCAGTCCTATCTCTGGAGATAAGAGTAAGACCTGTAGTGCCAACTGAAGCTTTGCAATTTTTCTCCTGGCTGTGACTTTTCCTATCTGATTTGGCTACCTTTCTGGTGCAGAGCATACCTGAAACAACTTCTGTTGATCATATGGTCAAGGATAGCTCACTGATCCTGCTGGGGTGTAGGAGGGCTTGGTAAAGGCAATAAATACAGAAGGGAATGATGGCTTTTGAGAAGGCATTCACAAAACACAACTATTTAGAGACTTTCCTATAATACTTTTATTCTCATGTGCTTTAAACAGTTGTTGGAGCCATGCACCTATAGCATAAGCTGTCTTTTTATGCCAATTGGAGTCTTTTCGTACCATTCAGAAAGACATTTCATACTCCTGTAGCACAAAATATATATTTAGCCATTTTATGACTCAGAGTTACAGTTTCCTTCAGCAGTGCCACCTCCTCTGCTGGAAGCAGCTGAACTGCTTTTATAGATTTCTTTATCACCCAGCTTGCAGCACTTAAAGAGATTCTTATCGCTTGACCCTTTTTCATACCTGATTCACTAAAAAAAAAAACCTACTATGAACCTTGAAATGGCACAAAGTTTTTAATGTAATTTGAAGTAAAATGTGACCTTTCTTGTGAAGCAATGATTGCTAATCAGACCAGATCTTGTGAGATTTTTGTAATAGGATAAATAAAAGTTAGAATGAGTCCACCTGTTGTAGGAAAGATAGTATCAGGTAAAATACTGTTGTAAGAGTTGTCTAAAGTTGATTACAGCATCTAATCCCAGTTTTTGTATCATCTACTGTTAAATACACAGTGTCTTTTATTGGGCAAAAAGCATTTCACTAAAAATTATTTCTTCTTAAACAACTTATGTAAAAGTGCTAAATAATTATACTGACTCTGTTTAGTAAAGGTTAATGCTGAAAAGGGTCCCAAATGGTGCCCCTCCTTTTGGAATGAACAATGATTTCCCTACCAGTGTTTCTCAAGGTGTGGTATAAAGAATTGTGTCCATGATAACAGTCACTCGGGATGCCCATTCAAAACACAAATTCCTAAACTCTAACTCAAACCTACTGAATCAAATTTTCCAGGAAGAGACTTGGTCACCTTTATATTTATTAAGCACTCTAAGTAATTCTTACCAGCAAATAAGTATGCTAAAGTTTAGTCAGGAACTACCTGCATCAAAAAGGCATGGTGGTGGTTTCCCATTAAATATGCAGATTCTGGGGCCTTACTGACTCTGAGAGATGAGAACCATTAGGTCTTTACTAAAGAACTATGTCTTTAGCATTGACTGTTTATCTGAACCCAAAAGATAATTCATTAAGTGTGTCAGAAGTCCAGGAATATTTTCAGAAGGACTCTTTCTAGGTGAAAATGAAAGATAGAAATAAAAAGTATAAAATAATATAAATGCTGGTGATTATTGCAGCCTAATAAACCCACACTTCAGAAATAAGTCATCTAGATCTTGCAAAATGTTGATGATATCCACTTGGGAATTAGAGGAAAAATTAAGTAGAAGAACTAATGCAGTAATGTTACCAACCCTTTCAAGTCAGGTTCCAACAGGGGTCCTTCTGCCTGGCGTGGCTCCCGCCAATAGAACGAGATTGAATTCGGTTCGGAAACAAAGGAAAGTTTTATTCTTTGGTCAAAGAATGGAGAGGTGCGAGCTTGCGCTCTAGAGCACACACGTTCCCTGAGAGGCCATGGGTGAGCTGCTTTACAGGGCTCTGGTAGTGGGGAGGGGGCAGAATTCTCGCCAGGTTCTCATGGGGTTCTCGCGGGTGCAAGCGGGTTGCTCAAGGCTCTAGATTGCAGTGTGGGACGCAGCGTCTCTGCACACGGCTCGCCGCCGGCATTTTGAACTGAGGTGTCGGCACAGCCCTTCTCCACAAGGCTCACCAAGCTGGGGTGTCAGGAGTAGCAGTTCTGCACTGGGAGCTATAATCCCACATGTTAGGTGTGATACCTCTGCACATGGTCCTCTATGGGCAAGTGAAACTAGACTAAGCACAAAGGAAGAGGTTAGACCTTACCTTATCACCTGGATTCCATCTTATTTCTCCCCAGGACCCCAGTGGGCTTTGCTGGTCAAGGTAAGTTTACTGATACAATCATTATGATAACAGATATTTTTCTAGCTCTTTAGAAAGTTTCCAAAGAGCTTTATAAAAATATCTTTATATAGATCATCTCATTTGATCTTATAGCTACCCTGAGGCCTATATAGGTAAGCCAGGTTTTATAACTAAAGAACAGCTTTAAGATGGAATTGGTAAGTGGCAGTCAAGGCTAGAACTCATGTCTTTTTTTCTAGAAGCTTCTTTCTTTCTGCATATGACCCAGTCCCTGTAGTTGCCGTAGTTGCTTTCTCATACCCCAGTGATTCTGCTGCCTGACACAGCTGTCCTAGAAGCCACTAAGCTTGGTTTCTTACAGCCAAACAATAAATAACAAGGGTCTTCTATCTTTAGTGAAATTCCATGCTTAGATATCATAACACTGCTGAGGCCAAAATTAAGGGGCTCTGTTATTCTAGGCCCTCAGATAAGATAGCCTATTTTATATTCTACAGCAATTTTGCTGTATGTGATTCTACTCCCAATGAGTCCCACCTTCACTTCTCCAAGCAGGAAATATTCTAAGAAGTCTGGCTTAAACACCAAATATTTATTATGAGATTCTCATTTTATGGACTCCTCTCTCAAATGGTTATCCTGAGTTCAACCCTGTGTTGCCCTTTTCCTATATATTCTCTTCAGGGAATGGTAGAAGTTGGTGGGGCAGAGAGAAGAAGGCAGCACATTGGACCTAACCATACTGACTTGATATTTTGTCTATTCTTCCTGCTTTGGAAATTTGTATACAGTTTTATAATTTTCCGGAAAGCAGGGTTGTATTGCCTTGCCAAACTCTGTCTTGTGTTTTGAAAATAGGAGCACTTGTCTGGATGTTTGGCTACATTTAAATATTCATAATTATTTCTTTATTAAAAAAACAGCAGTGTTCCTGGGAAAAGAGCATAGGTATATGTTTGAAAAAAGAATGTTGTGCACCACAAAAAACATTTCTAAGAAAACATTTGCCCTTTGACTAGACACTACATTTCCCCCCTCTCCACACAATTCCTAAACCAGGCATGTAAATAAATCTGGCCTAGTAATAACAATAGTTTTATTCTCAGTATTAAAACATATTTTATATAAGTAGATGTCAGTGAGTGTTTTCCCAGGTATTTGTGGACAAGAGAGTAATTTAGAGGAAGGAATCTGAGAGAGAATTTAAGTAGTTAAATGGATTGGTCTTATATTTAGAAACTCTTTTCTCATTTGTAGCTTAACTCTTTCCCAAAAGGGAAAGAAGAGCCAGACATGCTGCAGTCAAAACTTACCATTCCAGAAGCTCTTCTGAGAAGGTTAGTACCAACGTGTTTTCTAGTCAAGTCTGCCCGAAACAGTTACCACAGCTTCTTTTTTTTTTAAGCTCTTTATTGGAATATAATTGCTTTACACTGTTGTACAAGTTTTTGTTGCACAACAAAGTGAATCAACTGTATATATACATATATCCCTGTATCCCCTCCCTCCCGCAACTCCTTCCCACCTTCCCTATCCCAGCCCTCTAAGTCATAACCCATTGAGTTGATCTTCCTGTGTTAGGCAGCAGCTTCCCACTAGCTATCTATTTTACATTTGGTATATATGTCAATGCTACTCTCTCACTTGGTCCCGGCTTCACCTCTGCTGCCACCCCCCCCCCCCCCCCCGATGCCCCGTGTCCTCATGTCCGTTCTCTACATCTGCATCTTCTTGCCCTGTCACGGGGTTCATCAGTACCATTTTTTTAGATTCCAGATATATGAGATAGCATATGATATTTGTTTTCCTTTTTCTGGCTTCCTTTGCTCTGTATGACAGACTCTAGGTCTATCCACCTCACTACAAAGAGCTCAGTTTCATTCCTTTTTATGGCTGAGTAATATTCCATTGTATATATGTGCCACATCTTCTTCATCCATTCATCTGTTGATGGGCATTTAGGTTGCTTCCATGTCCTGGCTACTGTAAATAGTGCTGCAATGAACATTATGGTACAAGTTTCTTTTGGGATTATTGTTTTCTCAGGGTATATGCCCAAGAGTGGGATTACTGGATCATATGGTAGTTCTATTTTTAGTTTTTTAAGGAACATCCGTACTGTTTTCCATAGTGACTGTACCAATTTACATTCCCACCAACAGTGCAGGAGAGTTCCCTTTACTCCACACCCTCTCCAACATTTATTGTTTCTAGATTTTTTGATGATGGCCATTCAGACCAGTGTGAGGTGAGACCTCATTGTGGCTTTGACTTGCATTTCTCTAATGATTAGTGATGTTGAGCATCTTTCCATGAGTTTGTGGGCCATCTGTATGTCTTCTTTGGAGAAATGCCTATTTAGGTCTTCTGTCCATTTGTGGATTGGGTTATTTGCTTTTTTGGTATTAAGCTTCATGAGCTGCTTGTATATTTTGGAGATAAATCCTTTGTCCGTTGCTTCATTGGCAAATGTTTTTTCCCATTCTGAGGGCTGTCTTCCTGTCTTGTTTATGATTTCTTCTGCTGTGCAAAAGCATTTAAGTTTCATGAGGTCCCATTTGTTTATTTTTGATTTTATTTCCATTATACGAAGAGGTGGGTCCAAAAGGATCTTGCTTTGATTTATGTCATAGAGTGTTCTGCGTATGTTTTCCTCTAAGAGTTTTATCGTGTCTGGATTTAAATTTAGGTCTTTAATCCATTTGGAGTTTATTTTTGTGTATGGTGTTAGGAAGTGTTCTAATTTCATTCTTTTACATGTTGCTGTCCAATTTTCCCAGCACCACTTATTGAAGAGGCTGTCTTTTTCCCATTGTATACTCTTGCCTCCTTTGTCAAAGATAAGGTGCCCATATGTGCATGGGTTGATCTCTGGGCTCTCTATTCTGTTCCATTGATCTATATTTCTGGTTTTGTGCCAGTACCATACTGTCTTGATCACTGTAGCCTTGTAGTATAGTTTGAAGCCAGGGAGCCTGATTCCACCAGCTCCATCTTTCCTTCTCAAAATTGCTTTGGCTATTCGGGGTCTTTTGTGTTTCCACACAAATCATAAAATTTCTTGTTCTAGTTCTGTGAAAAATACCATTGGTAATTTGATAGGGGTTGCATTGAATCTGTACATTGCTTTGGGTAGTATAGTCATTTTCACAGTGTTGATTCTTCCAATCCAAGAACATGATATGTCCCTCCATCTGTTTGTATCGTCTTTGATTTCTTTCATCAGTGTCTTATAGTTTTGTGTGTACAGGTCTTTTACCTCCTTAGGCAGGTTTATTCCTAGGTATTTTATTGTTTTTGTTGCAGTGGCAAATGGGAGTGTTTCCTTAATTTCTCTTTCTGCTCTTTCATTATTAGTGTATAGGAATGCAAGAGATTTCTGTGCATTAATTTTGTATCCTGCTACTCTACTAAATTCATCAATTAGTGCTAGCAGTTTTCTGATAGCATCCTTAGGGTTTTCTATGTATCATATCATGTCATCTGCAAAGAATGACAAATTTACTCCTTCTTTTCCAATTTGGATTCCTTTTATTTCATTTTCTTCTCTGATTGCTGTGGCTAACACTTCCAAAACTATGTTGGATAAAAGTGGTGAGAGTGGGGACCCTTGTCTTGTTCCTGTTCTTAGAGGGAGTGCTTTCAGTTTTTCACCCTTTAGAATGATGTTGGCTCTTGGTTTCTCATATATGGCTTCTGTTATGTTGAGGTAGTTTCCTTCTATGCCCGTTTTCTGGAGAGTTTTTATCATAAATGGATGTTGAATTTTGTCAAAAGCTTTTTCTGCATCTATTGAGAGTATCATATGGTTTTTATCCTTCAATTTGTTGATATGTTGTATCACATTGATTGATTTGCATATATTGAAGATTCCTTGCATCCCAGGGATCAACCCCGCTTGATCATGGTGTATGATCTTTTTAATGTGCTGTTGGATTCTGTTTGCTAGTATTTTGTCAAGGATTTTTGCATCTATATTCATCAGTGATATTGGCCTGTAATGTTCTTTTTTTGTGACATCTTTGCCAGGTTTTGGTATCAGGGTGATGGTGGCTTTGTAGAATGAGTTTGGGAGTGTTCCTCCTTCTGCTATATTTTGGAAGAGTTTGAGAAGGATAGGTGTTAGCTCTTCTCTAAATGTTTGATACAATTCTTCTGTGAAGCCATCTGGCCGTGGGCGTTTGTTTGATGGGGGATTTTTAATCACAGTCTTAATTTCATTACTTGTGATGGCTCTATTCATATTTTCTCTTTCTTCCTGGTTCAGTCTTGGAAGATTGTATTTTTCTAAGAATTTATCCATTTCTTCCAGGTTATCCAATTTACTGGCATATAGTTGCTTGTAGCAGTCTCTCATGATCCTTTGTATTTCTGTGGTGTCAGTTGTTATTTCTCCTTTTTCATTTCTAATTCTGTTGATTTGCATCTTCTCCCTTTTTTTCCTGCTGAGTCTGGCTAATGGTTTATCACTTTTGTTTATCTTCTCAAAGAACCAGCTTTTAGTCTTATCAATCTTTGCTTTTGTTTCTTTCATTTCTTTTTCGTTTATTTGTGATCTGACCTCTATGATTTCTTTCCTTCTGCTCACTTTAGGGTTTTTTCTGTTCTTCTTTCTCTAATTGTCTTAGGTGTATGGTTAGGCTGTTTATTCGCGATTTTTCTTGTTTCTTTTGGTAGGATTGTATTGCTATAAAGTTCCCTCTTAGAACAGCTTTTGCTGTGTCCCATAGGTTTTGGGTCTTTGTGTTTTCATTGTCATTTGTTTCTAGGTATTTTTTGACTTCCTTTTTGATTTCTTCAATGATTTCTTGGTTGTTTAATAATGTATTGTTTAGCCTCCATGTGTTTGTATTTTTTACACTTTTTTTCCTGTAATTGATATCTAGTCTCATGGCATTGTGGTCAGAGAAGATGCTTGATATGATTTCAACTTTCTTGAATTTAACGAGGCTTGATTTGTGACCCAAGATGTGATCTATCCTGGAGGATGTTCCATGTGCACTTGAGAAGAGAGTGTATTCTTTAGTTTTTGGATGGAATGTCCTGTAAATATCAATTAAGTCGAGATGGTCTAATGTGTCATTAAAGCTTGTGTGTCCTTATTTATTTTCTGTGTGGATGATCTGTCCATTGACGTAAGTGGGGTGTTAAAGTCTCCTACTATTATTGTGTTACTATCGATTTCCCCTTTTATGGCTGCTAGCATTTGCCTTATGCATTGAGGTGCTCCTGCGTCAGGTGCATAGATATTTACTATTGTTATCTATTCTTCTTGGATTGTTCCCTTGATCATTATGGAGTGTCCTTCCTTTTCTCTTGTAATAGTCTTTAAAGTGTAATTTGTGTGATATGAGTATTGCTACTCCAGCTTTCTTTTGACTTCCGTTTTCATGGAATATCCTTTTCCATCCCCTTCCATTCAGTCTGTATGTGTCCCTAGGTCTGAAGTGGGTTTCTTGTAGACAACATATAGAAGGGTTTTGTTTTTGTATCTATTCAGCTAGTCTGTGTCTTTTGGTTGGAGCATTGAATCCATTTGCATTTAAGGTGATTATTGACATGTATGTTCCTATTACCATTTTCTTAATTGTTTTGGGTTTGTTTTTGTAGGTCTTTTCCTTCTCTTGTATTTCCTACTTAGAAAAGTTCCTTTAGCAATTGTTATAAGGCTGTTTTGGTGGTGCTGAATTCTCTTAACTTTTGCTTGTCTGTAAAGCTTTTCATTTCTCCGTCGAATTTGAATGAAATTCTTGCTGGGTAGAGTATTCTTGGCTGTAGGTTCTTCTCTTTCAAGACTTTCAGTATATCCTGCCATTCCCTTCTGGCCTGCAGAGTTTCTGCAGAAAGATCAGCTGTTATCCTTATGGGTTTTCCCTTATTTGTTATTTGTTGCTTTTCTCTTACTGCTTTTAATATTTTTTCTTTGTGTTTAATTGTCATTAGTTTGATTAATATGTGTCTTGGTGTGTTTCTCCTTGGGTTTATTCTTTATGGGACTCTCTGTGCTTCTTGCACTTGATTAACAATTTCCTTTCCCATGTTGGGGAAGTTTTCCACTATAACCTCTTCAAATATTTTCTCAGACCCTTTCTTTTTTCCGTCTTCTTCTGGGATGCCTTTGATTTGAATGTTAGTGCTTTTAATGTTGTCACCAAGGTCTCTGAGACTGTCTTCCATTCTTTTTATTCTTTTTTCTCCTTCCTGCTCTTTGGCAGTTGTTTCTACCATTCTATCTTCCAAGTCACTTACTCGTTTTTTTGCCTCAGTTATTCTGCTGTTTATACCATCTAGAGTATTTTTAATTTCAGTTATTGTGTTGTTCATTAATGTTTGTTTGCTCCTTAGTTCTTCTAGGTCCTTATTTAATGTTTCTTGTATTTTCTCTATTTTGTTGTCGTGATTTTGTATCACCTTTACTATCATTACTCTGAATTCTTTTTCAGGCAATTTGCCTCTTTCCTCTCCGTTTATTTGGTCAGTGGATTTTTATCTTGCTCCTTTGCTTGCAAAGTGTTTCTTTGATTCCTCATTTTGTCTAATTTATAGGATTTGCTGTCTGCTTTCCTTATGCTTCCTTATAGTAATTCCTCTTGTTTCTGCTCTCTGCCCCCTGTGGTGGGGTTAGTCCAGTGTCTTGAGTAGGCTTCCTAATGGGAGGAGGGTCTGGTGCCTGCTTTCTGGTGTGTGACTCTGAGTCTTTTCCCTCTGATGAGCAGGTCCGTGTCAGGTGGTGTGTTTTAGGATATCTGTGAGGTTAATATGGCTTTAGGTAATCTGTGTGCTGATGAGTTGGTTTGTGTTCCTGTCTTGTTTGTAGTTCAGTGTGAGGTATCCAGCACTGGCAGTTGCAGGCAGTTGGGCGAAGCCAGGTCTTAGACTGTGGTAGAGGCCTCTGTGATAATTCTCTACAGTTAATCTTCCCTGAGTCTGAGGTCTCTCTAGTGGTCTAGCATCCTGGACTCAGTCCTCCCTCCCCAGAACTCTGACTTGACTTCTGGTCAAGAAATCCATACTCCAGAGGCCGCTCATCCTTTCTTTTCCTCTGTGCTGAGTCTAGCTTGTCTTGTGCACAGGGGGCTGCGTGCCCACAGCTTCTTATCAGCCAAGTTCAGGCTTGACAGAAGAGGGTGTACAACTCAAAAAAAAAAAAAAAAAAAAGCAAGGGGAAGAGGCAACTCTTTGGAAGCAAAGGGAGGAGTAATTTTCCACCTCTGCAATGACAAGTAGTCAGATATTGCCTTAATTTGAGTATGGTTTGTGAGGATGAGGCATATTTGGCCTAAATAAAATCTGTTCACCTTGACAAACACTGCTTCGGTTACTGCTACGGGACAGGAAAGACAAAAATTGGGTCAAGGGAGGATTATTACATGAAAAATGTTTTAATTTTTATTTTAAAGAAAATATATGATTAAATGTGCTAAACTTGTTTGTAAAAGTTGCCTCATCCCAAGAGAAACATTAGACATCTTAATAGAATACAGGAACATGTGGCTTGTGTTTAAGTATTACTACAAATGAAACGGAAGAGCTGGAGTGACTGCTTGAAATGCCACTAGGCAAATTCCTCTTGTCCAAAGTAACATTATAAAGGACTGGGTTCTGTGTGATAACTGTCAGTGCTGATAATATCAGCATAGAAAACAATCTATTTTAATGGTGAATTTTTGCAGTTAATTACTTACACTTCCTTAGTAAGTAATTTTATTTTAAAAATTGGTTTTCAAAGTTTAAATTGTGAATACTTGGCTGTGCCATTGATATATGTATGAGTTATGGGTTTAATTACCCTCATGGCTCTTGGGAGTTGAACACATTGGAATAAGAACTACAATTATCTGTCACATAGAATATACAGCGGCTATTCTACTTGTGAACCAGTTATGTTCCAGTTTCCTAAAGGCTATTCTCAGGGCCGTTTGTTTCTAAGTTGCGCTATAAAATGACTGCCAGTGATGTTTATTGGTGGAATGCAGTGTTGGCCATTTGTTCTGGCTTATGATTT
This sequence comes from Hippopotamus amphibius kiboko, assembly GCF_030028045.1. Lineage (NCBI taxonomy): Eukaryota > Metazoa > Chordata > Mammalia > Artiodactyla > Hippopotamidae > Hippopotamus > Hippopotamus amphibius. The sequence goes on along the minus strand of NC_080203.1, from coordinate 13,351,202 downwards.
CCTGATATCTATGCAACTGGGTAAGTCAAAACTTTGTGAGCAGTTTCTGTATTATGGCAGAAAGCACTGGATGGTGTGGGCTCCAAATTATTGTCCTGGCTCTGCTAGTGACTGGATTTGTGACTTTGGATAAGTCCTTTCATCTTATTGGGTCTCAGTTAATCCTCTGTATACTGAGGGATCTGGACCAGATGATCTTGCTTCAGACTCTAGTTTAAAGCAACTTGAGCCCTGAGACAGGTTTACATCAGAGTAGTTACCATAAGCATTTTTACAGCAAGCAGACAAACCTATTCACTCAGACCTTGCTAAAATGGCTTATATCTGTTCTACTATTGAAGTGGACTTTAAAAATGTCTATCTAGGTATAATTTATGTACACTAAACTGCATCAATTTAAAGTGTACAGTTTGATGAGTTTGGTAGTCGTATACACACATAAAACCACCACCATAATCAAGGTACAGAACGTTTCCATCATCCCAGAAAATATTCCTCATGCACTTTTGCAGTTTGTCCCTCCCTCTGCCCCTAGCCCTGGACAACAAATGATCCGTATTTTTTCACTAGAGATTAGTTTGCGTTTTCTAGAGTTTTATAGAAATGGAATCATATAATATGCACTCTTTTCTGTATGCCTTCTTTCATGAGCACAATTATTTTGAAATTCATCCATGCTGTTGCATGTATCAGTAGTTCCTTTTTTAAATTGCTGATTAGTATTTCATTGTATGAATATTTCACAGTCTTGTTTGTTCATTTATAAATTGATGAGCATTAGGATTGTTTATAGATTATGGCTCTCGTGAATAAAGGTGCTATGAACATTTGTGCGGACATATGTTTTAATTTCTCTTGAGTAAACACCTAGGGGTGGGATACTGGGTTTTATGGAAGGCATATGTCTAAATTTTTAAGAAACTGACAAATGCTTGGGCTATACCATGTTACAGCTCAATCAGCAGTGTATGATAGTTGCAGTTGCTCCAAATCGTACCAATATGTGTTAAGATCAGTCTTTTTAATTTAATCATTCTAATGCATGTACAGTGGTATCTCGTTGTGATTTTAATTTGCATTTCTTCTGATGACTTGTGGTATTGATTATCTTCATGAACTGACTCACCATTTGTATATCTGCTTGTTGTCTGTACAAATCTTTTGCTCATTTTTTACTGGGTAGTTTGGTTATTATTTGTAAGAATTATTTATAAAATCTGGATACAAATAATTTGTCAGTATGTGCATTGTGAATATTTTCTACCATTCTCTGGCTTGTCTTTGTTTTCTTCATGATTCATTTCAAGAGTAAAAGTTTTTAATTTTGATGAAGTTAGATTTATTAATTATTTTTCAATTTTTTTCATAATTTTTATTTTTCAAAAATTTTTAATAAATTTTTAAAATTTATGCTGACCTCCTGGTTGCAAAGATTTTCTCCCAAGTTTTATTGTAGCAGTTTTATAGCTTGAGCTTTTACACATAGGTCTATGATTCATTTCAAATTAAGTAAGAGACAATGTTCTTTTTTAAAAAACAGATATACAGTTATTCAACCATTTTTTGAAAAGACTCTGCTTTCCCCATTTAATTGCCTTGGAACCTTTCATGAATATCTTTTGGGGTTTTTTTTTTTGGACATTTATGTCTAGTATCTCTATTCTGTTTTATTGGTATACCTGTTTATCCTTTTGCTAAAATCATGCTGTCTTGTTTACTATACCTTTATAGTAAGTGTTAAAATCAGATAGTGGAAATCCTCCCATTGTGTTCTTTTTAAAAATTGCTTTGGTTATTCTAGGTCTCAATTATTATATCAGTTTGAGAAACATCTTGTCAATTTCTACAGAAAAGCCTGCTGATATCTTGATTAGGTTTGATTTGAACCTATAGATAAATTTGGGGTGGAGTGACACTGTAACAATATTGAGTCTTCTATTCCATGAACAAGGTATATCTCTCCATTTATTTAGATTTTCTAAAAACATATCTCAGTAATGTTATATAGTTTTCACTGAAAGGTTTATACATCTTTATTAAACTTATTCCTAAGTATTTTATGATTTTTGATGTTATTATAAGTGTAATTTTTAAAATTTAATTTTCCAGAGGCTTGCTGCTAGTGTAAGAGATAGAATTACTTTTTGTAAATTAATTTTATACCCTACAACTTATCTAAATTTTATTAGTTCTAGTAGCTGTTTTGTTGCTTCATTGGGGTTTTCTATGTAAATAATCATGGTCATCTGCAAACAGAAATAATTTTATCTATTTCCAGTCCTTATGCCTTTTTTTACTTCTTGCCTTAATGCCCTGGATAGGACCACAAATGCCACATTGAATAGAAGTGGTAAGACCAGACATGCTTGCATTGTTCCTCATATTAGGGGAAAGCATTCAATATTTTATCAGTTAAGTATGATGTTAACTGAAGGGTCTTCACAGATTACCTTTATTAGGTTGAAGAAATTCTGTTTTATGTCTATTTGGTGAAGTGTTTTTTATAATTAATGGGTTTTGAATTTTGTCAGATATTTTTTCAACATCAATTACTTGATCATATGTTTTGTTTGTTATTTAGGCTGTTAATATGGTGAATTACATTAATTGATCTTCAAATGTTAAACCAATATTGCTTTACTGGGGTAAATACTAACTGGGCATTATGTGTTAGCCTTTTTATATATTGTAGGATTAGATCTGTGATTATTTTGTTAAAAAATTTTGCCTCTATATTCTTAAGGGACATTGGTTTGTAATTTTCTTTTTGTGTAATGTCTTTGGTAGGTTTTGATATCAGGGTTGTATCAGTTTCATAATATGTTTTGGGAAGTGTTATTTTTCCTCTGTTTCCTGAGGAACTTTATATAAGACTGTTATTTATTCATTGGAAGTTTGTTAGAATTTACCAGTGAAACCATATGAGCATGGAGTTTCCTGGTGAGAGGGTTTTTGATAAAAATAAACTTATTTAATAGATATTAAATAATAAGATATTAGGATATTAACTTATATTTTCCAAAAAAGTTCCCTGTTTCATGTCATTGGTATAAAGTTGTTCAAAATGATAAATCTTTTTATTGTCAGTATAATCTCTACTGATGTTTTCTCTCATTAAAAATTTTTTTTGTACTTTGTTTTTTCCCTGGTAAGAGATTTATCAACTTTCTTTATTTCTTCAAAGAACTAGCTTTTGGTTTTTATTAATTTTCTGTAGTGTTTGCCATTTTCTATTTTGTTGATTTCTGCTCTTATTTTCCCTTCTATCTATATGGGTTTACTTTATTCTTCTTTTTATAGATTCATTATGAGAATTTTAATTCATTTATTATTAAATGTTTCTTTTCTCATATAACTATTTAAAACTAAAATTTCTCTCAAAGTACTTCTTTAACTGCATCACACAAATTTTTGTGTTGCATTGTCATTAATTTTCAAATGGTTCCTAATTTGTTTTCTGGTTTCTTCTTTTACGTATAGATTACTTAGAAATATGTTATTTAATTTCTAAACTTTTAATGAATTTTTGTTCAGTTGTTCTATCACTTGATGAGAAAGGGTTGTTAAAATTCTCCACTATAATTGGGAATTTTCTATTTTTCCCTTTTAGTTTTATCAGTTTAGTTTTCATGTATTTTGAGATGCTATTATTAGACATAGATGCATTTATGATTGTTATGTCTTCCTCATTTCCTCTTTAGATCTGTTAATACTCTTTTCTTAAAATCTATTTTATCTGATATTAATATAGCCACTCATTTCTTCATAGGCATACTGCTTGCACAGTATATCTTATTCCATCCTTTTATTTTCAACCTTTGCCTTTATATTTAACATGTGTCTCTTGTGAATAGCACATAATTGAGTTTTGATTTTTTTCATTTATTCTGGTAATCTCAACCTTTTAACTGGAATGGTTAGTGTATTAATATTTAATGTAATTATTGATATGGCTGTATTTACATCTGCCATTTTGTTATTTGTTTTTTTATTATTTGTATTCTGGTTTTTATTCCTCTGTTACCCATTTTCTTTTAGATTATTTAAATATATTTTGAATTTCATTTTAATTTATTTATTGACTTTTTCATTGTATCTATTTTTTTAGTGGTTTCTTTAGTAATTAAAATATACATTCTTAACTTTTACACTCTACTTGGAATAAGTACTACTTTATGCTACTCTGTGTAAAATGTAGAAACACTGCAACCATGTAGATCCATTTGTTTTTTTCACTGACCTTTATGCTATAATTGTCATATATAATACATCTACATACATTATGAACTCCATGTGAGAATGTTATAATTTTTACTTTAACAATGTTATATATTTTAAAGAAATTAAGAGAAAATTAGTATTTTCCTCAGATATTTATCATTTCCATTTTTCTTCCTTTATTTCTGAAGATCTGAATTTCCCTGTATTATCATTTCTCTTCAGTACAAAGAATTTGCTTTAGCATTTCTTTTAGTGGAGCCTAGATGGCAACAAATTCTCTGAGTGTTCTTTTACTTGAAAGTGTCATTACCTTGCTTTCACACTTGAAGGATATTTTGTTGGATACAGAATTCCGGGTTAACAGTTTTTCAATTTTTTTCCAGCAAATTAAAGATGCTGTTCTCCTGTAAAGATGTAGTCTCCAGGACTATGTGCTTTCTGAAAAGAAGTCTGTGGTTATTCAAATTTTTGTTAATGTACATACAGTGTGTACGAAGTATAGATCTCTTTGAGGTTTTTCTTTTTCCTGAAAGTTATCGTCATTATCTTCAGGAGGGACAGTTTTTTGCATGCTTACTCTTCTATGTAGGAAGTGGGACTTATGGTGAAGTGAAAGTAATTTGGCCATTCTTAATTGTCAGAGTTCATTGGCAGCTTCCAACGATTGGGTAGGGCAAAGCCATAAGTTTATTCTTGATTCTATATTTCAATAAAAATAAGTTGCATACCAAATTCAGCCAATGAACAAACATTCATTAGCAAGTATGCACCCATTCTTGGTGAAATTCCAGCATTCTGTCCTTTAGGCATTTAGACAAGAACCTTGCATGAATGGTTCACTCCAGGCAGTTTTTGTAATCAGGTGTAATTCCATTAATCTTCTAGTTGGATTTAATGACAAGGTTTCTACATAACAGAGTGGGATATATGACAGAAAAGAATCCTTAGGCATAGAGCGCAATTTTGAAGGGTACTAGAATGCTGTGCTCACCAGTAATTACACCCAGTTAGTACAAGAATGGAGGTGCCATTCCAGTTTATTTCCAGCCAATCCACATACATTAAACATAAATAAATTAACCACAAAAACTTATTTCTAATGCCCCTTAAGCTAATGAACCAAGCCTCTTATTTAAATTAAGAAAATGATAGCTCATCCTGATTAGAGCATTTCAAAACCAACTATAGATAGTGTGCTTTCTTGATTAGGGCATTTCAAATATTAATTAACTCCTCCTAAGGGTATAGATTAAAAGTAAGTCACCCGTATGTCACACCGTCTATACTAAAATGTTCTAATGTAAATTATAGATAACTTAAAAACCATGCAGTGACAGAGTCCCCCCCCCCCTCGTTATTGTACCCTTATTGATGAAGTTTCCTAGTTCTTCTTTGCTGTCCTGGTTAATTCCACTCTCCACCCCCAACCCAAATAAAAACAGGTGAATTTTGCGCTTCATGGTACTCATACCCATCCTTACAGCACACTCCAAGGATGAGATGAAAACTAAGAAATCATAATTGTTTAGGAAGACAGGTTCTGCCTAGACAAATTTTCTCAGCCATTAGTAGAACTATCCATCTCTGGTTAAAGTATGCCAACTGACACATAAGATTTTCATAGTAGAAAAATAAAGTTTCCCTAGGATTAAAATTGCCCTCTCAAAGAAAGGATAGATTAAAAATCACACTTAAGTCTTGTATTAGTCCATCTGGACTGCTAGAATAACATAATACTACAGACTGAGTGGTTTATATAAAACAGAATTTTATTTCTCACAGTTCCGGAGGCTGGAAGTCCAAGATTAGGGTGTCAGTATGGTTGGATTCTGGTGAAGGCTCTTTCTGGTGGCAGACTGCCGTCTTTTCATTATGTCTTTACATGTTGGAAGGTGCTAAGGAGTTCTGGGGTCCGTTTTAAAAGAACACTAATCTCATTTATAAGGGCTCCACCCTTATGACCTAATCACCTCTCAAGGGCCCCACTTTTTAAAACCATCACATTGGGCATTAGGATTTCAACATATGAATTTTGGGGTGACACAAACATTCAGGCTGTAGCAAGTCTGTATGCATATACTTTATATTATACTTGGTATCTTCATATTAAAATAGTACTTTGACCCTAAAATGGAGAAAAGAAGGTAGCATTATTTTGATTGCATACACATTTTATATAGGAAAAATATTGAAATAAATTAAGTACAGCAGCTGACATCCAAATAAGTAAATGTTATAGAATGTGCTCCCTGGAAACAGAATCTGAGATGGAGAGTTGGGTGCAGATTTACTGTGGCGTGCTCTTGGGAGATTTACCTGCAAGGAAGTGAGGAAGGCAGAGTTGAGCAAAGGGAAAAGCTGACATAAATTTACAACTGAGACCTCAGGTAACCTTATGGAGAGTTTGGGGTCAGAGATGGTGTTTCAGAGTTCTCTCAAATAGAGGTAAGGGGGCTGGAGCTTTGTATCTCTTTCTCAGTCAGTCATTAGCCATGGGCAACCCCTGGGAGGGAACATGAATGTAGGTTGAGGCAATTCTTTTAGTCAAGGAGAATGTCCAGTGAGGGACTGAGCTGTCAGCCATTAGCATCTGATAAATCTACCCTCCTTCCCCCTTACAGTATATCAGCCGAGAAGATATAGGTGGTGCACAACATTTTCCAGTCTCTACACTGCTCAAAACTACTTTTCCCTTATAGTAAGTTTGCCCTATCTGGAAGAGGTTGTTCAGAAATCTGGTTGGTCTCACTAGTTTTTTCCCCTGGGGAACCGTATAAGAGACGGGTTAGAAGGACAAACGACAGCTCTGCTGCTTCATTTGATCTTGAGATTACAAATGATACATATAATCCTCCTCAATGACATATTCTAGATTCCTTTCACCACTTTTGCTGGCCTGAATGACTTGGCTAGTGGATTGATGTAGATTCCCATCCCTGAACCCTGGGTTAGTACGTTGGGAGACATAGAAATCTACCACTCAGATTCTGCTTCAAGAAAGGACACATTGCCCACATGTGAGGAATGTGGTAAGCTAGCAGTTTCTAGCTGTTAGCTCCTTCATGTCTCCTTTGCCTTTTGAGCAGAAATCATGTACTTCAAGGGTGGCTCCAGCCAATGACAGAACAAGACTGTGTTATAAGGGCTTAGCCGTTTCTGCCCAAAGTGGAACTCTTCTAAAGGAGCAAGCTGTTGTGCTGACAGCATTGTGTCAGGTCTGTATCATGGTCTGAAGGGTCCCCCTACACAATCCTACCTTCTCCCTTTTACTTTCACAAGTGTTCTTTCCAATACATCTTTGATACTCCTAACTATATATTGACATCACCTTCCTGGAGGACCCAACTGACACAGTGGTACCAGAAATGGTGTAAGAAAGAAGGCACTGAGATATGCTTTGGGGACTGTGTGTCACACACAGTCCTCAATGTGTCACTGACAGTGAGGACACCATCCTGGGATGTGATGGAGGATAATCCCTAGCACTAGATGGAGGACCAATTGCTAAAAATTCACCAGTTTTTTAGTAGGATGAAATGCCCTGGCAGGTGCAATGTTTAAAATGTTTGAAGCAAAAATGCATACAAAGACAATGAAGTTGTTTCTTAAGATGCACTGGTACCCTAGAGAGGGATGATGAAAAGATAAGAGCAGTTAGCAAACAGTGGGAAACTAAGTATGAAAGCCAGAGGAGCTCTTTGGTAGCTTACAAACAGGCCTTTATACCTTACAAGGAGAGACAAGAAGAAGCTGAAGACCAAGCTGAGCACTTAATAGTGGCAGGTTATCTCTTTGGCACTACTGACATTTTGGGCTTAATAGTTGTTCTCTGCATTGTAAGGTATTTGAGGGCATACTAGTGTCTACCCACTAGATACCAGAAGCACCCCCATTCCATCATGACAATAGAAATTGATGCAGGAGATTGCTAAATATCCCCTAGAGGGCAATATTGCCCCCACTTTAAGAATGACTGAGTTAGAATCACTGGGCTTCAAAGATAAATGAATGCTTAGTCTAAGTAGGTTTGTTATGCTGAGGTCAGAGGCCAAGTTAGGAAAATCTGGGACCTTGACACATGAGAAGGGAACATATGGTTGTGTGCCCTAAATATTTTGGATTCCCATATTCCTCTAACCCTCACAGACTGTAGAGGCAAACTGCCATTCTCTAGTAAGAGCTATCACTTTCTCTCCCAACCACCTCTGTGCCAGAAGACACTGCAGAGGACTTTCCTACAGAAAGCAATAGGAACCTCATCAGAAGTTGCCATATTTCCTCTCCTGGCTACCAGGAAGATAAGTAGGGTTATGTCACAGCATAATCCCGCTGGAGACATACTGAGCATAACAGAGGAATAATACTATACCTCAAAGGAGCTATAAGAATTAGCCAACATGTACCAGTAGGATCTGAAGGAATAGATACTTGTATGACTAGATTTTGAAGGTGTTTGACCAAGGAAACTGGATCATAAGACTAGATAAGGAAGAATTAGTGACTTGGGAAGACTCTCCCAGAATGGTGGATTTAACACTGCATTAAGAACTCCAGGGAATGGTGCAATCTTACTGAGAGGATACCTCCTAGAAGCTTGGAGAAGGCAATGGTCCACGCTGAATAGTGCTGAAGTGTCATGGTAAACAGTGGACAAAGGCTTAAAAAGGTTAGGAAAGTAGGAATTCCGGAGTGGATAAAATGTGGCCAGACCTACCAAAGGATTGTATTCCATGGCAAGGCCCTTAGGAATAGGCTGGTAAGAGGGGTAACAGATCATTCAGAAGTCCAGTGGTGGTTTTCCTCTGCAGGCTATAGTTGATGGTGGGAGAGGCTGTCATGGAGCTTGTTGATAGCAATGGGGAAGATGGAACCATGAAGGAATAGTGGTCACATGAGGCTTAATGGTCAGAAGCCAGGGAGTCACAATTACTGTAATGACCAGCCAGGCTGGAGAGGCAGCTAAGGGGGCTTGATCCCCCAACAGCTGTAGAGATGATGAATAGAACATGGTATCTGTGGGGACAAAATACATGGGCAACCAATTAAGGTTGTACTTAATACATTTAATCAAAGAAAGTGATAATTGATGGCGGGAGACTGAGAATATCACCTCAACAAAAAGTCATGGCACCTTGTACAATTCTTGAACCTGAGCCAGATTTCAGACCAATAACCTGCTGACTGAAGAGATGGCTGGGTCCCTGGGAAGAGGAAATCTGAAACACTATGGCAAGTATATACTTTGATGTTTCCTCTGCGTTTTCCCTAAAGGGAACTCTGGCCATTTACTCTGGTGACTGTACCCTGAGAAAAGGGGAATAACTAGATGTTTCAAGGAATACTGGGCACAAGCTCCAATTTGATATTAATACCCAGAGACCCAAAACGCCATTGTTCCTCTGTTGGAGAGAGGGCACATGGAGCTAGGTAAATGGAATCCTGGTCAAAGTCTGGCTTACAGTGGGTCTAAAGGGCCCATATCCCCACCTGATGATTATTTCTCTAGTCCCCAAAGATATACAGTCAGCCCACCGTATCCATGGGTTCCACATCCAGGGATTCAACAAATTGCAGACTGAAAATATTTGATAAAAAATTCCAGAAATTCCAAAAAGCAATAATTGAATTCGTTGCTCTTAGGCAACTACTCACACAGCATTTACATTATATTTACAGTGATTTACATAGCATTTACATTGTATTAGGTATTATAAGTAATCTAGAAGTAAAGTATACAGGAGAATGTACATAGGTCAAATGCAAATACTAAACCACTTTATATAGGGGACTTGAGCATCTGCCGGTTTTGGTATCTGTGGATGCCAAGGGCTGACTATTTAGTATTGAGATACTTAGCGTTGGAGTAGCCCCTTATATTGCATCATTAGCCTATGGGATAAAAGATGTTATAGTGGCCAAGGCCAAATATAAGCCTCTTCAACTTCCCTCCTCCCATCCAATGCAGTAAATAAAAACAATATCACATCTCATGGTAAGGGAGAGTGCAGATTAGGGCCACACTTAAAGACCTCAAAGATGCAGGAGTAGTGGCACCTATCATAGCTCCATTTAATTTGGTAATTTGGCCTCTGCAGAAACCACGTAGGTCCTAGACAACAACTGTGGACTATGGCAAGCTCAACTGAGTAGTAGCCTAGATTACAGCTGCTGTGTTGGCCATAGTATCATCAATATTTCTGAAGGGAAAACAATCCAGATCAATATTAGTCTGCTCTCATATAGATACATCATGTGACACAGGAAGTACACTTAGGATTACTTGTTGTCTAACTGTGTGGTAGTCCACTGTCATTCACATGATCTATTCAGCTTTTGTAGGTGCCAGACTGGCGAACTAACTAAATGGGAGTGTGATGGAGAGGACCACTCCTGCATTCTTTAAGTCTTTTAGGGTGGCGCCAATTTCTACCATTTATCATTGTGAGATGAGGTATTGTTTTTGAGTTACTATTTTGGCAGATGTGCCTCGGTGATGGGGGTGTGGGCAATTAGCCCAGTGAGTTGTCAACCATCTGCAATTGATGGTCCCAGTAGTTGTGGGAGGGGTATAAGAACTCTTTAAGAGGAGATCTGGGTGTAGCACCATAGTATCCATCAAAGTTACGAGTATAGCACGTCAGTGTGTGTGTGTGTCTGTGTGTGCATGCGTGCACATGCACCCATGCACGTGTGTTTTAAGAGAAGTCTTTCCTTCCATCTGTGCAACCAAGATGGCACAGTCGTATGAGTGGTTCTGAGCTTTTGATGTAGTTTAGATCATGGATTATGGCACAGGGAGTGCTCTCCTGCGGATTTAAGGGGGTTGCTGTTCTCATTCTCCAGGGGCCATTCCACAAGGAATTGGATACTGCCAGTCCTACTTCATATCCCATCTTCCATTTTCACAACTCTGGTAGCTGAGTCCAAACTCTGATTTTGTCTTTGATCCTTGCTGTGTGTTACTTGGCTAATTTAATTGTGTTATCCCTATTGGTCTTGGCAACAATTCTATGAGGCAGTAGTATAGAATTATTAGCCTTATTCTGCAGATAAGGAAATGAGGATTGAGACACTAAGTGATTTGCCCCAGGTCAAGTCTTAAAGCTTACTCCTAGGTCAGTGTTCCAAAGTGTGGTCTGGGAATGTCTGCATGAGAATCACCTGGGCTTCTTAAAATGCATGCTGTTAAAATCCTAGGCCTTACCTCCCATATGGTAACTCCCAAATTTTTGGTCTAGGAAATCTGCATTTATATGAAGTACCCTGCCCATTCTTGTGCGTATCAAAGTAGGAGAACAATCTCTTTATAAAGTGTTGCTACTCATAATTTTTAGGTAATAACCGATAGCATGTTGGAAATGCTGAATCTCAGGCCTCACCTCAGAATTACTGAATTAGATTTTCATTTCAACAAGACCTCTCCAAGTTATTCTTATGCAAACCAAAGTTTGAGAACCATTGTTCTATGGCAGCCATTCTCCAACTTTTGCTTGTCAGAAGCTCTGGGAGGAATTGTTAAAAGTTTGCTGGGTCCCACCTCCAGAGTTTCTGAATCACTGAGTCTGGAGTTGGGCTAGAGAATTTGCATTTCTAACAAGTTACCAGGTGATGCTGAAGCTGTTGGGACAGGGACAACACTTTAAGAATGCTGCTCTAACAGGTGGTTTTCAAATAGGAGTGTTCGTTAGAATCACTCAGGGAGTTTAAAAAAGTACCTAGATACCCAGTCCCCTCCTGATGAATCAGAACACCTGGAGGGCGGCGGAGGGGGCGGGGGCCCCCATGCAGACAGAGTTTGAAAATCTCCTAGTGATTCTAATATACAACAGGGTTGACAACTTCTGCTTTACAGGAATCAGGATTTCATTCTAAGACCTTGTGCATTCGGCTATTCCATACTGCATCCCTGCAGAACAAAGAATCTGTGTAACCACCTCAGAGTAAAAAAGATTAATTCATTGGTCGATGAGTACAGAACTCCTATATGGAGGCTTTTCTTTTTTTCTCCTTTGACCAAAATACTGGATAGAAGGCTGTCTTTCTAATAGATCTCTTTGCTTTCTCTTTCTGGTTTGTTATCTGAGCACGGAACTTCCCATATATGACTTGAATAAGCTGTCAGGTCAATACTTGTTGTTCCTTACTTTTTATTCTCGTATTTTCTGTGACTCTCTTCATTCCCCCCTCAGCCTGTTTGATTTTTTAAGTGAAAGGGTGTAGGTGCATTTAATATAATTCAGCCCCTGCCCTCTCACCCCCCTGCCAACCTCACCACTCACTGTTAAAGTTCATATTCAGAGGGTCCCATTCCAAATTATTTAAAGAATTTCAATTCGCAATTATCTTTAGAATTTTATTGAATCTACCAGTGAATATATTCTCTTATGTTGATTCATGGAAGTGTGTGTCTATAGTTTCTCTGTAGTATTTTTTTATTCTATCGTAGGGGTTCCCAAATTTTATAGGAAGAAATGACTTTTCCCAGAAGCTGTAAGATCACATGAGAGTATGCCTGTGTGTGTTGGGGTGTGGAGACAGAGGAAGGGAGGAGAAGGGGGTGTATATTAGGGGTCTGGATGCAGGAGGCAATAAGGGGGCAGGTAGAAAGGCTGCTGATCCTGGTGTCAGAGTGGGGTCAGGGAGAGGATGCTGCTGTAGTTGCTCTCCAACTGCTAGGGATTCTTGAAAACTCAAGTGAAGGAGATGCAGACTTTGAGATCTACTGGCGTTCTAGTAGCTGAAACCCTGACTTCCAGACACTAGTCTGTGATTTTGTTTACTTTGTGTACTGGAAGCCATCATGTGACACCAAAGTCCAACTCAATAGCTGGAAATCTTTTTGTATGTATGTGAAGCTGGAAAATTAACTTTCTTTTTTGAGACTTGGGAAGAGACTGAGTAGGTTATCATGAGATTCTTCCTGAGCATAATGGCCCCCACGGCAGAGCTGCTTAGTTTTGATTTTCATTAAGATAGGAGGGCTGTGTCAAAGCCAGGCAACTGTACCTTCCTCACTGTTTCAAGGGATCTGGAGAATTACAGCATTATCATCACCATGTAATCAATACCACTATCTTTCCCAGCTGTGTTTTAGGGGTGACAGAAGATTCTAGGGATACTGCTTAATGTTAACATGTCCTATATTCCAGCTAGTAGAAAAGAAAAGGAAACAAAGACTAGATGTCTTTTTCTGTGATATCTGATCTTTGCATCTGTGACTCCATTACTGGTGGCCACTGTGGTTCTTTCAGAAAAAACAAGATTGGGTTAAAATGCAAGACTGAGCTTAGAGTTAAAATCCCTTTGTATTACACTATTAACTTCAGGAGCATAATTACAAATATGATTATCTAGTAGTCAGTTTCTGGTTTCAATATGTGCTACATGAAAGCCAGATGTGTACACTCGTGCAAAGATCTCGGGAGACTGATTCGTTGTGGCAGCTCAAATGTTTACAGCTTGCACTCTGTACTTGAGTGGGTTCTCTTTGGAGAGAATTGACTCAATGCATTTGAACACATTTTTGTTTGTGATTGGTTATGTAGCAGGGATTTCAGGCTCAATTTTGATAAGAATCTGGCTCTTTGAATTACTTCTCTATTCTGCCATTCAACTACGACTTGCCTGCAATCCTCTGTGTGCCCTCCCACTTACCTCTTTAATCATTCTTACTAATAAATACTTGAAGGTTTTAGGGAAATATCAGATTTTTGTTGAGCTGTATGTGTAACTTTTCATTTTCCGGTTTCCTCAGCTGTAAAACTAGATTGGTAAAAATGTATGTATATCAATGTGGTTGATAAAGCTCTATAAATTGAGTTAAAATCCAATGCAAAGTCTGAAAGTAGCAATCCTTAAAAAATATGAAAATATACTCACTACATTTTCTTTTCCCTACAATACCAAATTGTGATTTCCTGGAGGATAGGGTCCATGTTTTCTGTGTCTTTGGTACCTACAATGGCACTGAATAAAACAATTTGCACAAAAGATACTCTGCATAAGCAAATGAACTCATCTGTGTAATCTGACTTAAGTCAATCAATCAGTCAAACAATTCTCAGGGTTTCTTTGTAGATATGAGTAGCTTCAGGAAATAAGAGGGGCAAGGGAGCTACATTTCTCTTTCCTTATAACCTTGCTACCAGGTGGTATGTTATAATGAAAGCAAGCATCAGACCACACTCCATCACACCTGCAAACATTTAATAATGAGCAGGCACAAACACAGTTGCACAGCCTATTTCTGTAAGCAGTTCCTACTCTCTGTCTCCTTAGGGTCTCTAGGCACTTAGTCAAAGTACTTTGCATGAAAGATGCTTTCTGAGGCACAGACAATATATTATGACGGCAGAGTCAGTTACTATGTTCATAGGCTCAGGTGACAGAATTCCTCATTTAGTGGCAGCACATAGATCCAAAGGAACAGTGTTCTAGATCTTGGGTGCTGCTTCAAATGTGTAAAGCTGCTGGTCTTGACAGATTGTTCTATCTCCTTCAGGAAAGGCTTGACGTAAACCTTCTAGACAAATATATCCTTATGCTAACTAAGCAAGCCTCTGGTGCAGATTTACGTATCTGTATTTGGAAGATTTGTAATAGCTCCATAGGGAGTGAGGACCTCTGAAATAGGGTCCTTCAGATGCTTACTAGCTCTGGAGTATGCATTCCTGATTAGGGCACTTCAAATGGTAACTATCAGAACCTAGGATGTGGGAGAGAGTTAATTTCCATATTGTCTATGCTGAAAGTTCTAAAATTAAATTACAAACAATATAGGGATGTTTCCCATGCTTTGCCTTGAATATCCTCTGAAATGACACTGATTTTAGGATGGGTGATTCTGATCGGGTCTGGCCTTTACAATTGTGGGGGAGGAGTTCAGAACATGTCCAAAGATGCCAAGCCTTTACTTTCTCCCCTAACTTGATGTGGGTTATGTTTGAGATCTGCTCTTAATAGCTCCTTTGGAGACAAAGAGTCTTGTTGGCTCATAAATTGCTATGTCCCTTGGGCACACTGCACACCTAAAGCAAACTGCCTCAGAGATGCAGATCCACAAGACAAAATGCCTGACAGAAAGTGAAAAATCCCACTATCTACAAGCAACATCTTTGTGTTCTGATGCTACATGTCTCTGACCAATTCTGGCTCCTGTGGCCCCAGAAATGTCCATCAGAGGTGTATAAACTATGACCCTAGGGCCAAATCTGCCCTGCTGCCTTTATTGACTTTATTGGTAAAGAAAGTTTCATTGATACATGTCATGGCTATTCATTTACATTCTATCCATACGTGTCTATTTCATAGACATTCATTGTCTGTTTCTGATTTTATACTACAATGGTAAAGTTGAGTGGTTGAGACAGATATGGTATGTGGTCTGCAATGCCAAATATATTTACTATTTGGCTTCACAGAAAAAAGTTTGCTAACTTCTGATACTGCTCATAGTGGAGTAGTAAAGAGACTTGTGCCTCAGTTTCCTCATATTTCAATGGGGATATAATATTACCTATCTCATAGGGTGCTGTGATGATTAAATCATCGGTGCATGTAAAACAATTGGAGCATGTCTGAAACAGTTTTCACTAAATATTATTGTTAGATGAAAGCACTCAAGCAAACTTACTTAATGTTCTTGGTGGGCAGTTCTCTGAGAGATTCCTCCTTATGTTTGCCTTCTGCTTGTCCTTTGTCTTCCTCTTCATTTCTCCACGGAGAGAGTCTTGGTTCCTTTCATGATGAGTTTCCAGTCTCCATCAGGGTGATATATCCTCCCCGTGAAGAGATCCGTGAGTGCCATTCGAAGTCTTTTTCTTTCTCTTCCAAAACTGTATTGTAAAAGCATCTACTTTTATCCTGCTCTCTTCCTTATCTTACTCTATTTTCTAGCTTTTATTAAAATATAATTGACAAATCAAAATTGTATCTAAGGTGTACAATGTGATGTTCTGATATGCATATACATTGTGAAATGATTAGCACAATCAAGCTAATAAACATATTAATCAGCTCACATAGTTATGATTTCTTATGTAGTGAGAACACTTAAAAGTTCAACTCTCTAAATAGTGTTGTATCAGTGACTGGATGTGTTGCCTGTTCTGTCATGTCTAGAGAAGTGTTTAAAAGCACATGTGAAAAAGATGGTTGTTAAAAAAAAATCAACTCTCTTAAATTTCAAGTAGGGAATACAGTATTATTAACTATAGTTACAATGCTATACATTAGATCTATAGAACTTATTCTTCTTATAATTGAAACTTTGTACCCTTTGGCCAACATCTCCCACTTTTCTTTTCCCCCAGCCCCCTGCAACCACCATTCTTATCTCTGCTTCTATGAGTTTGGCTTTTGTAAATTTTAGGTTTATTTAATCAACCTATTTAGACAGACCAGATATGTCCTACCAAAATCATTTGTAGTTAAGGACTCTCCTTTTGCTAATAAATACCATTTTTTAAGTGTACAATTTAATATGTTTTTTAAAGGACTTTTATTGAGATATAATTGACATACAATAAATTGCATGTATTTAAAGTGTACAATTTGATATTTTTTTCTTATTAGCAATGTATATATGGCAATTCCAATCTCCCAATTCATCCCACCCCCACCTCCCTGCTTTCCCCCTTGGTGTCCTTATGTTTGTTCTCTGCATCTGCGTCTCTATTTCTGCCTTGCAAACCGGTTGATCTGTACCATTTTTCTATATTCCACATACATGCGTTAATATATGATATTTGTTTTTCTCTTTCTGACTCACTTCACTCTGTATGACAGTCTCTAGGTCCATCCATGCTTCTACAAATGCCCCAATTTCATCCCTTTTTATGGCTGAGTGATATTCCATTGTATATAAGTGCCACATATTCTTTGTCCATTCATCTGTTGATGGACATTTAGGTTGCTTCCATGACCTGGCTATTGTAAATCACATGCTGCAATGCACATTGGAGTGCATGTGTCTTTTTGAATTATGGTGTTCTCTGGGTATATGCCCAGTAGTGGAATTGCTGGGTCATATGGTAATTCCATTCTTTGTTGTTTAAGGAACCTCCATACTGTTCTCCATAGTGGCTATATCAATTTACATTCCCACCAACAGTGCAAGAGCATTCCCTTTTCTCCACACCCTCTCCAGCATTTATTGTTTGTAGATTTTCTGATGATGCCCATTCTAACAGGTGTGAGGTGATACCTCATTGTGGTTTTGATTTGCATTTCTCTAATAATTAGTGATGTTGAGCAGCTTTTCACGTACCTCTTGGACATCTGCATGTCTTCTTTGGAGAAATGCCTATTTAGGTCTTCTTCCCATTTCTTGATTGGGTTGGTTTTTTTTTGGTATTGAGCTGCATGAACTGTTTATATATTTTGTAGATTAATCCTTTGTTGATTCATTTGCAAATATTTTCTTCCATACTGAGGGTTGTCTTTTGGTCTTGTTTATAGTTTCCTTTGCTCTGCAAAGGCTTTTTTTTAAAAAAATTAATAATTTATTTATTTACTGCATTGCGTCTTCATTGCTGCTTGCAGGATTTCCCTAGTTGCAGCGAGCAGGGGCTATGTGCAAAAGCTTTTAAGTTTCATTAGGTCCCACTTGTTTATTTGTGTTATTATTTCCACTATTCTAGGAAGTGGGTCAAAAAAGATATTACTGTGTTTGATGTCAAAGAGTGTTCTTCCTATGTTTTCCTCTAGGAGTTTTATAGTGTCTGGCCTTACATTTAGCTCTTTAATCCATTTTGAATTTATTCTTGTGTATGGTGTTAGGAAGTGTTCTAATTTCATTCTTTGACATGTAGCTGTCCAATTTTCCCAGCACCACTTATTGAAGAGGCTGCCTTTTCTCCATTGTATATCCTTGGCTCCTTTGTCATAGATTAGCTGACCATAGTTTATCTCTGGGCTGTCTATCCTGTTCCATTGATCTATATTTCTGGTTTTGTGCCAGTACCATACTCTCTTGATCACTGTAGCCTTGTAGTATAGTTTGAAGCCAGGAAGCCTGATTCCACCAACTCCGTCTTTCTTTCTCAAGATTGCTTTGGCTATTTGGGGTCTTTTGCGTTTCCATACAAATTGTAAAATTTCTTGTTCTAGTTCTGTGAAAAATGCCCTTGGTAATTTGATAGGGATTGCGTTGAATCTGTACATTGCTTTGGGTAGTATAGTCATTTTCACAATGTTGATTCTTCCAATCCAAGAACATGGTATATCTCTCCATATGTTTATGTGGTCTTTGATTTCTTTCATTAGTGTCTTATAGTTTTCTGAGTACAGGTCTTTTAACTCCTTGGTTAGGTTTATTCCTAGGTATTTTATTCTTTTTGTTGCAATGGTGAATGGGGTTCTTTCCTTAATTTCTCTTTCTGATCTTTCATTGTTGGTGTATAGAAATGCAAGCGATTTCTGTGTGTTAATTTTGTATCCTGCAACTTTACCAAATTCATTGATTAGCTCAAGTAGTTTTCTGGTGGCATCTTTAGGATTTTCTATGTATAGTATCATGTCATCTGTGAACAGTGATAGTTTTACTACTTCTTTTCCAATTTGGATTCCTTTTCTTTCTTTTTCTTCTCTGATTGCTGTGGCAAGGACTTCCAAAACTATGTTGAATAGTAGTGGCGAGAGTGGACATCCTTGTCTTGTTCCTGATCTTAGAGGGAATGCTTCCAGTTTTTCACCATTGAGAATGATGTTTGCTGTGGGTTTGTAGTCTATGGCCTTTATTATGTTGAGGTAGGTTCCCTCTATGCCCACCTTCTGGAGAGTTTTAATCATAAATGGGTGTTGAATTTTGTCAAAAGCTTTTTCTGCATCTATTGAGATGATCATGTGGTTTTTATCCTTCAATTTATTAATATGGTGTATCACATTGATTGATTTGCATATATTGAAGAATCTTTGCATTCCAGGGATAAATGCCACTTGATCATGGTGGATGATCCTTTTAATGTGCTGTTGGATTCTGTTGGCTAGTATTTTGTTGAGGATTTTTGCATCTAAATTCATCAGTGATATTGGTCTGTAGTTTTCTTTTTTTGTAGTGTCTTTGTCTGGTTTTGGTGTCAGGGTGATAGTGGCCTCATAAAATGAGTTTGGGAGTGTTCCTTCCTCTGCAAAGTTTTGGAAGAGCTTGAGAAGGATAGGTGTTAGCTCTTCTCTAAATGTTTCATAAAATTCACCTGTGAAACCATCTGGCCCTGAACATGTGTTTGTTGGGAGATTTTTAATCACTGTTTTGATTTCATTACTTGTGATTGGTCTGTTCATATTTTCTATTTCTTCCTGATTCAGTCTTGGAAGATTATACCTTTCTAAGAATCTGTCCATTTCATCCAGGTTGTCCATTTCATTGGCATATACTTGCTTGTAGTAGTCTCTTATGGTGCTTTTTATTTCTGCAGTGTCCATTGTAACTTCTCCTGTTTCATTTCTAATTTTATTGATTTGAGTCCTCTCCCTCTTTTTCTTGATGAGTCTTGCTAGAGGTTTATCAATTTTATTTATCTTCTCAAAGAACCAGCTTTTAGTTTTATTGATTTTTGCTATTGTTTTCTTTGTCTCTATTTCATTTATTTCTGCTCTGATCTTTATGATTTCTCTGCATCTACTAACTTTGGGATTTGTCTGCTCTGCTTTCTCTAGTTTCTTTGGGTGTAAGGTTAGATTGTTTATTTGGGATTTTTCTTGTTTCTTGAGGTAGGATTGTATTGCTATAAACTTCCCTCTTAGAACTGCCTTTGCTACATCCCATAGGTTTTGGATTGTTGTGTTTTCATTGTCATTTGTCTCTAGGTATTTTTTGTTTTCTTCTTTGATTTCTTCAGTGATCTCTTGCTTATTTAGTAGCGTATTGTTTAGCCTCCATGTGTTTGTGTTTTTACAGTTTTTTTCCTGTAATTGATTTCTAATCTCATAGCATTGTGGTCGGAAAAGATGCTTGATATGATTTCAATTTTCTTGAATTTACCAACTCTTGATTTGTGACCCAAAATGTGATCTCTCCTGGAGAATGTTCCATGTGCACTTGAGAAGAATGCGTAATCTGCTGTTTTTGGATGTAATGTCCTATAGATATCTATTAAATCCAGCTGATTTATTGTGTCATTTAAAGCTTGTGTTTCCTTGTTAATTTTCTGTCTGGATGATCTGTCCATTGGTGTAAGTGGGGTGTTAAAGTCTCCCACTATTACTGTGTTACTGTTGATTTCCTCTTTCATAGTTGTTAGCATTTGCCTTATGTATTGAGGTGCTCCTATATTGGGTGCATATATATTTATAATTGTTATATCCTCTCCTTGGATGGATCCCTTGATCATTATGTAGTGTCCTTCCTTATCTCTTGTAACAGTCTTTATTTTAAAGTCTATTTTATCTGATATGAGTATCGCTACTCCAGCTTTCTTTTGATTTCCATTTGCATGGAATATCTTTTTCTGTCCCCTCACTTTCAGTCTGTATGTGTCCCTAGGTCTGAAGCGGGTGTCTTGTAGACAGCATATATATGGGTCTTGTTTTTGTATCCATTCAGCCAGTCTGTGTCTTTTGGTTGGTGCATTTAGTCCATTTACATTCAAGGTAATTATTGATATGTATGTTCCTATTACCATTTTCTTAATTGTTTAATTGTTTTGTTATTGTTTTTGTAGGTCCTTTTCTTCTCTTCTGTTTCCTGCTTAGAGAAGTTCCTTTAGCATTTGTTGTAAGGTTGGTTTGGTGGTGCTGAATTCTCTTAGCTGTTGCTTGTTTGGAAAGCTTTTGATTTCTCCCTCAAATCTGAATGAGATCCTTGCTGGGTAGAGTATTCTTGGTTGTAGGTTCTTCCCTTTCATCACTTGAAATATATCATGCCACTCCCTTCTGGCTTGCAGAGTTTCTGCTGAGAATTCAGCTGTTACCCTTATGGGAGTTCCCCTGTATGTTATTTGTCATTTTCCCTTGTTGCTTTTAATAACTTTTCTCTGTCTTTAATTTTTGTCAATTTGACTAGTATGTGTCTTGGTATGTTTCTCCTTGGGTTTATCCTGCCTGGGACTCTGTGCTTCCTGGACTTGGGTGGCTATTTCCTTTCCCATGTAAAGGAAGTTTTCAACTATAATCTCTTCCAATATTTTCTCGGGTCCTTTCTCTCTCTCTTCTTCTGGGACCCCTGTAATGCAAATGTTGGTGTGTTTAATGTTGTCCCAGAGGTGTCTTAGGCTGTCTTCAGTTCTTTTCATTCTTTTTTCTTTATTCTTTTCCTCATCAGTGATTTTCACTATTCTGTCTTCCAGGTCACTTATTTGTCCTTCTGCCTCAGTTAATCTGCTACTGGTTCCTTCTAGTGTATTTTTCATTTCAGTTATTGTGTTGCATATCTCTGTTTGTTTGCTCTTTAATTCTTCTAGGTCTTTGGTAAACTCTTTGATCTCTGCATCCAGTCTTTTTTCAAAGTCCTGGATCATCTTCACCATCATTATTCTGAATTCTTTTTCTAGAAGTGTTCCTAGCTCCTCTTCATTTAGTTGTTTTTCTGGGGTTTTATCTTGTCCCTTCATCTGGTACACAGCCTTTTGCCTTTTAATTTTCTCTATCTTTCTGTGGCTGTGGTTTTCAGTTCCACAAGATGAAATACTGCTGATACTGCTTGATACTGTTGTCTGCCCTCTTGTGGAGGAAGCTCTCTAGGAGGCTTGTGGGTACTTCCTTATGGGAGGGACTGATGGTGGGTAGGGCTGGATGGGCGGAGGTCAGTAAAACTTTTATCTGCTTGTTTGCCAATTGGTGGGGCTGTGTTCCCACCTTGTTGGTTGTTTGGCCTGAGGCTACCCAGTACTGGAGCTTACATGCTCTTTGGTGGGGTTAATGGTGGACTCTGGGAGGGCTCACACCAATGAGTACTTCCCAGAACACCTGCCGCCAGTGTCCCTGTCCCCTCAGTGAGCCACAACTGCCCCCCACCTCTACAGGGAACCCTCCAACACCAGCAGGTAGGTCTGGTTTAGTCTCCTGTGGGGTCCCTGCTCCTTTCCCCTGGGTCCTGGTGAGCACACTACTTTTTGTGTGCACTCCAGAAGTGGAGTCTCTGTTTCCCCCAGTCCTGTAGAGGTCCTGCAATCAAATCCCACTGGCTTTCAAATCTGATTCTCTGGGTATTCCTCCTCCCATTGCCAGACCCCCAGATTGGGAAGCCTGATGTGGGGCTCAGAACCCCACACTTTAGTGGGTGGAATTCTGTGGTATAACTTTTCTCCAGTTTGTGTCATCCACCCAGCATTTATAGGATTTGATTTTAACTCGATTCTGCCCCTCCTACCATCTTATTGTGGCTTCTCCTTTGTCTCTGGTTGTGGGGTGTCTTTTTTGGTGAGTTCTAGTGTCTTTCTGTTGATGATTGTTCAGCAGTTAGTTGTAATTCTGGTGCTTTTGCAAGAGGGAGTGAGTGCACGTCCTCCTACTCCACCATCTTGCTGGAAACTCCCATATCGTCTTGATTACTGTAGCTTTGTTGTATAGTCTGAAGTCAGGGAATGTGATTCCTCCAACTCTGTTTTTTTCCCTCAAGATTGCTTTGGCTATTTGGGGTCTTTTGTGTCTCCATACATATTTTAGGATTTATTGTTCTAGTTATGTAAAAAATGCCATTGGTATTTTGATAGGGTTTGCACTGAATCTGTAGATTGCTTTGGGTGTTATAAGCATTTTCACAGTGTTGATTCTTCCAAGAACATGGTATATCTCTCCATCTATTTATGTCGTTTTTGATTTCTTTCATCAGTGTCTTATAGTTTTCTTAGTACAGGTCTTTTACCTCCTTAGGTATGTTTAGTCCTAGGTATTTTATTCTTTTTGTTGCAATGGTGAATGGGATTTGTTTCCTTAATCTTTCTGATCGTTCATTGTTGGTGTATGGGAATGAGTTTGGTTTTTTTTAGATATAAGTGAGATTCTGCAATATTTGCCTTTCTGGGTCTGGCTTATTTCACTTAGCATAATGTCCATTTACTCTTGTCTTCTCCTCTTGTTCCAATAGTGATTTATAACTTAGTGCATGTTTTCATGGAATGGGTCAGTAGTGCATACAGAGCTTTGATCTGTGGTATATTAGAAATGTGTTAGAAGTTGTGACTTTTCACATTAGTGTTTGGGGTCTAGATACTCTGTGTGTTTGTGTGTGTGTGTGTGTGTGTGTGTGTGTTGAGGGGGAGGGGTTGGGGATAGGATTCCTTGCACATAATCCAAATTTGAAGGTCCTCTTGATAGGGAATTCCAGGTTGTGGATGATGCAGTTCCATTTCTTGAGCTGGGACTGGAGTGTGGTAGTCAGACGAGAAATGATTGAAGACTTTCTCTAAGGACAGTGGCTTTTATAGGCAAAAGGACAATGGGTGAGCAAGGAGATGCTGCCAGTTTGCTTTATTCTGAACATTAATAAGCTTGTGGGAAATTTGCTTGATTCGTCCCAAGTCATCAAACTTTGTTACGGCCTAGACCAGTGGCTGTAGCTCAATGGGAAGGTTGCGATTTTAACAGTCTTCATTCCCTAATTTCAACTAGTGCTTGAAAAATATTCATGGCTCAGGGAGATGTGCAATTTTATAAAGGATTACAGGTTCTATATGCCAGCTCTGAAAAAAAGTGGTTAGTCAGTGAAAGGCAAATACTGAGATGCAGAGCAGCCAAGGGGTGGGAGCTGAGCTGTTGACATTTTTGTAGGAGAGACAGGTTTTTGAAGGCCAGCCATAGCTCAATGCATTGATAGATTTTATTTAAACAACATATGCTCTGCTGACCCATGAGTTGTCAGGGCTCCCATTCCTTTGTGTTTAGAGCAGCCAAAGGGCTGCTGACTCAGGGAAGCTGAAAAAAATGAACTGACCTACTTATTCCTTTACATTGCCCCTCCCCCACAGCCTTATCAAAAGAGAATTTCATTGCTAAAGATAATAACCCTGTTCTCTCCAACCTTGCAGTGTATTCCAGGTGAAAAATCACTTGCCTGTAGGTCTCAGCCCTTTTCATCCTTCTAGAGGCACTCATCCCCAGTGAAGCCAGAGGAATTATGCTAAGAATAGTAATAGCCAGAAAAGAAAGGGCCATTAAAGCCTTTTTCAGGTGTGACCAATGGGTTGCATCTGGTCAAGAATAGACTCTCATACCCAGGTGCAAAATTCCAGCCTATGCTGCATTCCTAATCTTTGTGCAAGGGAGTTAGCTGAAAAATAGGCAATGCTAATTTTAGGTGTTTAATCATTTGGGGATCCATTCATTCAAAACTAGCACACAAAATGGAAAGTCTAGGCACTTTAAGGAAGATGCTTATGTATTTTATTTTATATTCCACACACCTTATCTTCCAATTTTGATTGCATTTTCATAGGAGGCTTGGAAGTGAATGCTGCTTTCCCAGCTGCACAGTCTGGTACTCTTAAGATGCACACTTAAGCCTCTTTTGGTGGCTTCTCTTTCTCAGTAGAGTCTGCCCATATTTTATGACTGCTTTTCTTTTCCTTATGCTCCTTTACCTTGCCACTAATTGTATGTGGGTGTGAGAAGATCCATGCTTAAAATGACAAATAATGGGGAACTTATTTTTTAGCTGAATCATCATTCTCAGATCAGCCTTTGGTTCTTTATCATAGCCATATTGATTAATTAATTTCAGTGATCCATTTCCTCACTTATTTTTATTTTATAGCAAAAACAATTAATAGCACTAAAATTTTTTTGGAAAAGGAAAAAAAGTAAACTTCTACTCTTAATCCTATGATCCAAAACTACTTTTTTTGCATATTCTCCTCCAAGTAATGCCCACAAACATGTATCTTTTTGTATAGCTGTAAGGATTGTGTGTATGCAACTGTATATTCTGCTTTTTATGACATATTATGTTTTAAACATTTGGCAAATTGCATTATGTTTTAAATATTTGGCAAATTGCTAGTCATCATAGCTATATTTAACAACTGTGAAAATGCCATGGGATGGAGGGGATACAATATACATAACTATTCCTTAATTATTAATAAAGTCTTCTCTGCCCCTCTTTTATCCTCCTCTCTCCTCCTCTTCCCTTCTCCCTGCTTCTCCTCCATCCACCTAGTCTTCCTCCTCCTTCTCGTCCTCCTGTCTTTTCCTCCTTTTTTCCTCTTCCTCATCTTCTTCTTCTTTAACCTTTCTGCCCCTCCTTGCCATTATAGATAAAATGAAAAACGTCTTTGAATATAGATATTATATATATACGTATTGCAAATCATATATATATATGTATATATATAGATAGATAGATATTCCTTCTGCAGAGAACATAGCCATCTTTTTTTCTTTAAGGATGAGTGCAGTATTAGAGATTAATAGCAGAGAAAAAGAACCTAAATTTTATAACAGTCACTTAGGCACAAAAACAATAGGAGTGCATAAAAATTTACCTTAAAAATGCTAAAGTAAATAATGGAATATAATTACTGAATTTTAAGAGTTTCTTAAATTTTAAGAGTTTCTTTAAAATGGCTGTAATAAATAGAATATGTCACAACTAAAAACAAATTGTATTTGAAACACATTCATCCTCCAATGTACATGAGCAGCATTCTAAAAGTTTTGACATATCCAAAATACTTTATAGAATACATTTTTAAAAGTGTGTAAAAATCTATTTTTAAAATATCATTAATAAGATATAAAATAAATGTGAAATTAACTGAAAAATACATGAAACATTTTATATGTTCTAAACATAGGCATAATCAGGTTTTGGAATATAATCTTCCATTTCTTAAGAAGTTTCTAGTTTCTCTGTTAATTTTATTTTATTTTTAAAGAAATTTTATTGAAGTATAGTTGATTAACAATGTGTTAATGTCT
Source organism: Hippopotamus amphibius kiboko (assembly GCF_030028045.1). Classification (NCBI taxonomy): domain Eukaryota; kingdom Metazoa; phylum Chordata; class Mammalia; order Artiodactyla; family Hippopotamidae; genus Hippopotamus; species Hippopotamus amphibius. The sequence continues at coordinate 13,325,126 of NC_080203.1, read as the reverse complement.
GCTGTACAGCAAGGTGATTCAGTTATATATATATATTTATATTCTTTTTCATATTCTTCTACATTTTGGTTTATCACAGGGTATTGAATATAGTTCCCTTCGCTGTATACAGTAGGACCTTGTTGTTTATCCATCCTGTATATACTAGTTTGCGTCTGCTAATCCCAACCTCCCAGTCCTTCCCTTTCCCATCCCTCCTGCTACCACAAGTCTGTTCTCTGTGTATGTGAGTCTGTTTCTGTTTCGTGGATCAGTTCATTTGTGTTGTATTTTAGATTCCACATATAAGTGATATCATATGGTATTTGTCTTTCTCTTTATGAGTTACTTTACTTAGTATGATAATCTCCAGATTGATCTATGTTGCTGCAAATGGCATTATTTCATCCTTTTTTATGGCTGAGTAATATTGTAATATATATATATATATATATATGCACCACATCTTTATCCATTCATCTGTCGATGGACATTTAGGCTGTTTCCATGTCTTGGCTATTGTAAATAGCACTGCTGTGAACATAGGGGTGCATGTATCATTTCGAATTATCGTTTTGTCTGGGCATATGCCCAGGAGTGGGATTGCTGAATCATATGGCAACTCTATTTCTAGTTTTTTGAGAAGCCTCAATACTGTCTTCCGTAGTGGCTGCACCAATTTACATTGTCACCAACAGTGTAAGAGAGTTCCCTTTTCTATACACCCTCTCCAACATCTATTACTTGTAGACTTTTTAATGATGGCCATTCTGACCAGTATGAGGTGGTACCTCATTGTAGTTTTGATTTGCACTTCTCTAATAATTAGCAATGATGACCATCTTTTCGCATGCCTATTGGACATCTGTATGTCTTCTTTGAAGAAATGTCTATTTATGTCTTCTGCCTATTTTTCGATTAGGTTGTTTGTTTTTTTTGTTATTGAGTTGTATGAGCTGTTTATATTTTGGAAAGTAATCCCTTGTCGGTCACATCATTTGCAAATATTTTCTCCCAGTCCATAGGTTGTCTTTTCATTTTGTTTACGGTTTCCTTTGCTGTGTTTCATTCTTCTAGCTTTGAATTTTGAAGCCTTCGTAGTTTCTTCTGATGCTTTTCACCAAAGCTTTAGGGGAGCTCTGACAAAGTATGTGGCACAGAATGAGCAATGGCTATATGCAATGTTAAGAGAAAGGAATAAAACCAAAACCAAAACAAAACAACTCTTTCTATTGAAGTTCCAGAGAAAGCTTCAAATGTTCCCAGTAAGGATTAAACTTTCCCCTAAAGATTTTCTTGTTTCTTCTCCCTTTTCAAAATGGACTCAGGTTTTATAGCAAATAGCTTCTTCATTAGTAATACTCTCCCAAATTCCTTGTCTGTCATTAAACTCAGCAGAGCTTGTTACACAATTATCACGCTGTACAGTCCTGTCTGTGTTACAACCTCAAAACTGATTTATAAAGGACTTGTTCTCCATTCACAACATCAAACATCTATAATGATCCTGTAACCATAAGCATGCTTCATGATGGTTGGAAACTCCAAGGGGGTAGATTGGCTATTGCTAGGGCTATTTTTCTGTTACATTTGGCTACTTCTGTTCCCAATACACTTGACTCCTTTCACTGAATTTTAAAGTAGCAAGGCTTTTAAAAATACAGTTATGCTGACAAATGTTGTGGAGCTCTATGGTTAGTATCTCTGATTCTTAAATCATTATCCTCCTCACAGTAAAACAACTAACACATTTGTGAACTATTCAACTGATTATTTCTTTGACCATCCAATGGTTTAGAATTTGTAATATTTATGTGAAAAGGAGCTCTGGATAAGAGAGTGCTGATGTATAATATTCATATGCGTTTGAAAGTCTTTCCTTAAAAGTTCTATTCTCTGCATTTTCAGTCATAATTTAGGTTTTTTTTTTTAAATCAGGTTAACCAAATATGTTTCCTTATTGGTCTAGTTCTTTAGGTTAAGTCCATATCCTAATGAGAAAGCAAACGATCCTTGAATTTTGTATTCTCTGGAAAATCTGCCTCAAAAACACCTGAAGATTTTAGTTCCAAATGGGGTTTAAGAGCACTAGAATATTTCTCTCTAAACCCAAAGTAATTTTGACTATCTTTTTTTATGAAAACAATAATAGGACCATCATTCATTCTCTGCAAATTCTCTGTGACTTCAACTCTGATTTCAAAATTTGTCATTATTTTTAAGGAATCATCAAGCATTTTCTTAACATGGTCTTTATTAGAGTGCAGCCTGTTTTGCTGAGCACTGGCAAACTTGTCCCCAAGTTAAACGGTGATTGAATTGCTATGGACAAGTTTCTCTGGCTTGTGTGCTACGTGGCACCACATTCTCAGAAGACTGCTTAATGAACAATGTCTGCAGTGACTTTTGAGGTGAATGTGATCATCTTCCCATACTCTATTGTTGTTGTTGTTTTTTCTTTCTTTTTTTTTTTTTTTTAAGCAGCTGGCCTCCTGCTCAACCCAGAGGCTTGCCATTTGCTCAGGGTATAGCAGTCTTAAAGTAGTAGCCTATGTTGAGGTACTGATGATCATAGGCCTGGTCCTAAGGAGAGGGTGGGGCAGGCCCCAGGGAGGTAAGGAGCACTAAACAAAGGCATTGAGAAGCAGCCACTCAGGGCTTTGGAGCTTATCTGGAGCCCCTGAGAGGCTCAAGGGAATGCCAAAATAGAGACTTGCTGCTGCCAAGCTGGTAATTGCTGCTCCCTTCTAGCTCCTTACTCCCTGGTGCCAGGCTCTGGGCAAACATTTCACTACAGTCCCCTTTGCCACATGCTCCCCTGAGGCCTAAGAGGGTAATCAGAGGGGCTAAAGGAGAAAGGCTTCTCGTTATGACTTCCCTTTTCAGTATTTTCCTTTTTTCCACCTGTCCTCCAGGCTTCCTATAATTTAAAGCACACAAAAGATCAAATTAGCGTTTCCTAATGTTATATTTCTAGCATAAATTTTGGGTGCTCAGAAAGGCTTTCCCTTACCAATAAAAGGTAAAATAACCCCCACTGTTTTCCTGATAACGCAATTGCTTTTCCTACTCGCTGTAGCATACAAGCTTGCACTCTGTAGGCAGACTGCCTGGGTATGATTCACAGCTGCTCCACTCATAAGCTATTTGACCTTGAACTAATTGCCTAACATAGGTGTACCGTCAGTTTTCTCCTCTATAAAATGGTTATCTACCTTTTGTAAAAGTTTCTGACAGAAACCTACTTAGTAAACATTGGTTGCTATACTCATTACAGTTCATAAGTACATATTTATGGGTCATTTACTTGTTTAATGGTTCTTTCCCCCACTAAAGAGCAGAGATTGTGTATTTTTTTGTTCGTCACTGCATGCCTATCATACAGTACAGTATTTGTGACATAGGGACTTAAAATCCATTTGATGACTGAATCACTCCTATAGAGTTCCAAAGTTCAATAACTGTATTTTCATTGCAGTGTTATAATAATTCAATTTAATTATTTACTTGTATGTGCATTACTTATAGTCAAATTCTTTTCTTTTTCAGATGTTTGTTCTACAAGTGTTATGTCTCAGCCACTATAGAAACCCCTTTTGTGTGTGCTTATATAAAGACGCATACATATATATGCATTTATATACACATTTATAACATATATAGTATACACAAACAATATGTAAACAATAATAATAAAATGGAAACAAATATGTCTACCATCCAGTTTAAGAAATAACATGTTACCAGTGCATTTGAAGCCTCTTGCGTGTCTATTTCCAATCCAGTATGCCCTCAACACCTACCCTGGGATACTACTCTGAATTTATATTAATTATATTCTTACACCATTTGATAGTTATACCACACACGTTTGTATCCTGAAACAATGTATTGTTTAAAGTTGCCTGTTTTTTGACCTTTATATCAATGGAATCACACTAAATGTGTTCTTCTGTGTTTCTTTTTTCCTCTTTTTCCCCCTTCTTAATTCTATGTCATTTACAGTTGTAGTTCATTTATTTTCAATGGGATATTGTATTTCATCGTATGTCTATAACACTATTTATTTATCCTTTATACTATTTATGGATATGTAGATTGTCATCCATATTTTCCTACAAACAGTGCTGCTATGAACATTCTTATAATGTCTCCTGGTACACATGTGCAAGAGCTTCTCTGGTATAAACCTAGGACTATAATTTGGGACTGTAGGGTATACCATCTTAAACTTTGCTAGGTTGTTTCTCTTTTCGTGATGTTCACTTTTATTGATGATTTTATATCAATTATTTTACTGTAGAGTTGCAAAATGGTGGTATTCTAATTTTATCATTTCTTCTTCATTTATTGATTGGAACACTTCCTTGAAGGGAAACTGTCCCTTCAACTACTATTTAGTTACCCATGGTACAATTTATTTAGGAAAGGTGAGGGTTAATGGTTCATTGTTTTCTCTTCCTTTACCAGTTTTCAGAATAAGGAGTTGGATCCCTAGAATCCTTGAAAGTCTACCAGTACATATTTTTTTAAGCATCATTATGAATACATGGATTTAAACATAAGGGTTAAACACATTTTAACTCATTGAAATGATTATTCCTATTGAGGTTCAAATTGTCCTATCCTTGGCCACTAGAACCTCTTCAATTGATACCTGAGCTTTTTTCAACAAAATCCCAGACACCTTTGGTAGTTTCCTCAACTTCTTATACGACAGTGTGTTCCAGGCTCACTCAGTTTGTTCACTTCCAGTCCTAGACCTGTAATCTTCTATCTTTCCAAGGATCTCTGTTTTCCTTTAGTGGGAAATAGTGTTTCAAGACTATAGTCTGGATGCTAGAGGTCCTTGTTTCTAGAACATTTCAGTGGACAGAGCTAGGAAATATTTTTCTTAAGGTAAATCACATCATGAGTTCACACTGGTGTTACAATTCAAATTCAAGATTACAGAATTTTAATTTAACCTCTTTTATCTGTATCTCCTTTCTTTCCTGTTGAAAATTCTGCTTCCCAATGACACTGACGTATTTGTTTGCTTTATCTTACAATACATACATCACAGTCTCGGAATAACAATATGGATCTACCACCATAAATGGGATTTTTCTGTTTAATTTTATATTGTTGTGCTTTTGAAATAATTTTCTTAAAAGTCCCCAGAAATAATTATGTGTAATTTTGTCACCACCTGATACATAGCTAGATTCTTTTGTTTCATTTTGCTTTCAAATTTTAGTGATGGTCTTATTTGGATTTAAATTTTAAAATTATGTAAAGGGAAATCTATAAATCAAGGTATATTCAAAGAAATATAGTACCTATTCCTGTATCTTCCATCCTGTCCTTTCCTCCCTCAAATATTTTTTTGAGGTTTTGTTTTATGCTCTCCTTTAAAAAATATAAGCCAGTATGTATGAGTGAGTTCCCTAGCATCCTCCAAAGGTGAACAATGACTGTTTTTAAAATACCACTATGAAACCATGGATTTAAACATATTCTATGTGTCTTAATCTATCAAAATAATTGTTTTAAATGATGCCCACATTTTTCTATTTTTGGTCAGTAAAAGTCTCTTAAAGTTGGCACCAGAAGTTTTTGGGCACAACCTCAGTAGTCTTTGATAGCTTCCTTGATTTCTGGTATGACAAGATGTCCCTGCCCCCACCTTTCTTAAACAGTAGCATAATATGCACAGTTTTCACCTCACATGAATATAATATAATCTGTTCATGCAACACCCTATTGATGGACATGTGGGTTGTGTCCAGCCTTTTACTATTGTAAATAATGCTTCAATAAACAGCCTTATATTTTATTCATATATTTACCAACATGTCTTTCCTAGAAGTATGATCTCTTGGTCAAAAAGTATATTCGTATTCAATTTTAGGAACAATCTCTTAAAAAACAGACTATCTAGTAAATTGCAAGCCATTTATAATCTGGCTGGCTATACTTTGGAATAGACTTTCTCATGATAGATGACCAGTTCCACTCTCAGTCCTAGTGAAAATGGGGAAAAAAGGTTAATTGGTCTTTCTTGACAGTCAGTAAGATTTGACTGATGTTGTGTGGAAGGTTTGCTCACTGGGTTTGTTTATTCAAGATTCTTTCAATCTGGACTAATGGAGTTGACGTTGGGGCTGAAGCATGCCTTTAATACTTCTGGGAAAGTTGAGTGAAAAGGGCATATGGAATATTGTTACCAGATAATCTCATACCCTGCACAGTGTATGATTTTTTGAGGGAGAATCAAGCCCTACAGCCAGCATACAAGTAAATGCATAAAAATATCACTTCTCAGGCACTTAAGAAATGAACCCTACTTGTCTCCTCCCACCTCATTTCTCTTGCTTTTATTCTTCCTAATTCCCCCATGGATGGTGCTTTAATATTCCTATTTCTCCCTCATTCATTCATTCAATTAATGTTTATCAAGGTAGTTTCTATGCATGTTTCTCCTAGGATGTTATTATTTTCACTCAGGGTCTGTGTTACTTTTTGCAAAAAATTCTTAAGATTTACCTTTGTTAAAGTTCACTTTTGATACAGAGTGTTTGTCACTTGCATTGTTAAGGTAGCGCCCCCCCACCCCACCACAATACAGGTAGCAAAATGCAGTCTGCCTGAATTACTGCTTACTAGGAAATGGCTTCTCTCTTATTTGTGTCAGTTTGGAATCTTCATCTTGCTTATTCCAATCTGACATTCAGTATCCTGAATCTTGCCCTCTGTTAATTCTTTTCTTTAGATTTTTTTTGGTTGCATTACAGTGAAGGGAGAAATGTTCTTATCTCCTTTGGCTGTGAAAAGTAACATCCCTCTTAAGGTACAAACTGAAGATGAAAATACATGTACACCATGACCCTTCCTATGAAACAGCATTAAATGTTTTTCCCTGCCACATGCCCTTTGCAGCCTCTAAAAGTTCTTTCCTATTCAACCATATTATGTCTTTTATCATATGGACAATACTTACCCTTGCTAGTACTCTTCCTGGGGACCACGTACTCATTTACAGCACAGTTCTAAGTATAGGTAGCCTGCTTTCCATGGATGGGAGAGAGCTGATCCTTGATAGTACCTACCTGGATTATATTTCATGGTGCTCTGTTTATGAAAAATATTCTATTTTGTCACTGAGAATTTTCCCACCATTTCCAGTGGTTGGCTCCCTTGAAAAAAGAAAACTACTATTTCAGAGGATGGTTAGAAGAAAGATATTTCCTAGGAAATTATTTATATAAAAGTATAAAAATCTTCCTGAAATTACATATACTTTGTTAAGTTACAAATAAAATTAATATGGACAGACTTTAAACCTTAAAATATCTTTACATGAAATAAAACTGTTGGGGAAAGGGTCTAGGTGCTCACTAATCTCATTTACTCTTGCTGTACACATTTTCCCTTACTGCTATTATGGGTTATATAACTGGGTTTGGCCAGTGGGGTGTGTGCAGAATTGAAATATGCCATTTCTAAAACTAGCCATAAAACCATATTGGATCACCCACAATCCCCCTTTCCTTTCCCTGGAGACCTTAGAGGCCAATGTTTAAAATGATGGCATCATAAAGTGACAGGAGTCATCACTTGGAGGACAGCTGCCTGAGGAGCCCCCAACCCACATCCAACTGTGAAATGAATAAGAAATAACAATTATGTTAAGCCAATGAAATTTTAGGGTTACTTTTAGAACGTCTAGCAAGCATTATCTTAATGACTACAAAAACCAAAGTTCAGAGAGATGCTTTAGGTGGCCCAGAAAATATTGTGATTAAGACTTTTTCAAGGTGAAATTTCTTAGGACAGCCCATTGTTATAGTAAAGCCTTTATTGTATACTTGATAACAGTTTTCACTGTTTTTTCATAAAGAAGCAGAAGCTGAGAGAAAGTTAGTAACTTGCCTAAAATCACACAACTATTAGCTTATGGAGGCTAGATTCAAACTCAACTCTTTTTGCTGCCAAATCCCATGGTTTTTGAGATCTGATGTCAGTAAGATGGCAGAGTAGAAAGTCCTACCTCTTATTCTTCCACAGAAACATCAATAAAATAACAATATTTGTACCAAAATATCTTGAAAAGAAATCTAAAAATAGCTAAGAAGTAGAAGCACCCTGGAGAAGCACAAAATTAGAGCAGTTGCATTTATATAGGTAAGAAAAGCTATTTCTCTTGTTGACAAAAAAATGCACAATGTGAGAGTTGCGAGTTGAGTTTATTTGGGGCAAAATTAGGACTGCAACCCGGGAGACAGCATACCAGACAGCTCTGAGAAACTGTTCCAAAGAGGCAGGGGGGAAGATTAGTATATATGTATCCTTGGTAAAGGAGGAGTACATGCAATCAAACATTTTTTGTAGGGGGTTTCTGCTAGTCACGAGGAGCAGACGTCACCATGTAGGGATTTAGTGCTTTTCTAGATATGAGGAGATGCAAGGGTTGGGCTCATAAAGTCAGCTCCTGAAAACATCTAACTATCTAAAGACCTGTTCCACCCATCCTCCAAAGCACAGAGTGCCTCATTCCTGGTCTCCACCCTGAGTTCCCTTCAGGGGATGCGGAAGGTCAGTAGCTATAGCAGCACAAAGTGATTTAATTCTTGTACCGGCAGATGGCAAGTTTCAATTTACAGTTGACACTCTTTGCAAGTGTCAGTCCCTCTCCCAAACTGGTTTCACTCAGCAACAAGATCATGTCACCCTTTGATTTCTCCCATGGTGGGGAAGAGAGTGTGGAATATACACCTAGACTCCTGGTCTCTCAGGGCATCCTCTGTGGGGCCAATTTCTGTCTTACTTCAAACTGAATAACCTGAAGAGTCAGATCCTCAGGTGCAGCTAGGCATAAAGGAAAGTGGTGGGGGTAAAGCCCTTACAGCTAGCACATAAATGAGGTTTTTCCTCCATGAGGTAAGGAAGGAAGCTAAGGGCACCTTATCCCAATCATCTCAGTGAACCATCTGTGGAGCTATTTTTTATCTCACCTAATATCAAAGACACCTAGAAACAAAGAAAAAGGCAGATTGAGCCCTTACAGCCAGTGCTGCTTTGCAAGATTTGGAGTAAACACATAACTGAGGCTTTTGCTCCATGTGGGAGTGAAGAAAGTGTAGGAGGGGCCTTGCCTCCAGCCTTACAGTGAGTTCCCTGAGGGGTTATTCTCTATCTTGTTTCATACTGAGACTGTTGACTGTGAAATTCTTTCCGGGTCGAAACCATTCCAGTGGTATCTGTTTCTTCAAATGTGCAGACAACAAAGCAAACATACAAGGAACATAAAGAATCAAGAAAAACATGACACAATCAAAGTACAAAAACAAGTCTCCAGTAACCTAACCCAAAAGAAATGAAGATGTGTGGATTGCTGGCCAAAGAATTCTAAACAATCATCTTAAAAAAGCTCAGTGAGTTATGAGAGAACATAAACAAACAAAATCAGGAAAATAATGCATGACCAAAATGAGGAATTAAACAGAGATAGAAATGACAAAAGTGAATCAAACAGAAATGCTGGAGATGAAGGACACAATAAATGAACTGAAAAATTCACTAGAAGGATTCAAAAGTAGATTTGATCAAGCAGAAGAAAGAAAAAGTGAATTTGAAGGCAAGTCATTTGAAATTATCTAGTGGAGAGAAAAAAAGAAAGAATGAAAAAGAGTTAAGAGAGCCTAAAGGACTTATGAACTTCATCAACTAAACGAATATGGACATTATAGGAATCCCATAAGAAGAATAGAGAGAGAAAGGGGAAAAAAGCTTGTTTAAAGAAGTAATGGCTGAAAACTCTCAAAATATGGAGAGGCAATCAATATCTAGATTCATAAAACCCAAAGGGCCACACATGTATTGATTGTAAAGAGATTTACACCAAGACACATTACAATCAAATTGTCAAAAGTCAAAGACAAAGAGAATTTTGAAAGCAGCAAGATAAAAGCAACTCATCACACACAGGAGAGCCCCCATAAGATTGTCCACAGATTTCTCAGCAGAAAGCCTGCAGGCCAGGAGAGAATGGGATGATATATTCAAAGTTCAGAAACAAAAATCTGCCAACAAAGGATACATACAGCAAAGCTATCCTTCAGAAATGAAGGACAGATAAAAACTTTTCCAGACAAACAAAAGTTGAAGGAGTTCATTGCCACTAGACCTGACTTACAAGAAATGCTAAGCAGAACTCTTCAAGCTGAAATGAAGGAATGCTAGTTAGCAACATGAAAACATATGAAAGTATAAGACATACTGGCAAAGGTAAGTATATAATCAAATTCAGAAGAGTTTAATAATGCTATGGTAGTGTATAAATCACTTTCAACTTAGTATAAAAATTAAAATAAAAAAGTATTAAAAATAACCATAACTACAATAACTTGTTAATGGGTATATAATATAGAAAGATGGAAATTGTGACATAAGTAACATAAAGTGTGTGGAGGGAAGTATAGAATTCTCCAGGATAAACCATATGCAAGGCCATAAAATAAGTCTTAACTGGTTGAAGAAGATTGAGATCAGATAAAGAGTCTTTTTCTGATCACAGTAAAACTAGAAATCAATAATGAGAAAAAAATTGGAAAATTCACAATTATGTCGATATTAAACAACACAGTCCTGAACAATCAGTGGATCAAAGAAAAAAATCAAAAAGAAAATTTAAAAATTGAAACAAATGAATATAGAAAAACAAAATACCAAAACTTATGGAATGCAGCAAAAGCAGTTCTAAGAGGGACGTTTATAGCAATGTGTGTCCACACTAAGAAAGAAGAAGGATCTTAAATAGACAACTTGACTTCATACCTCAAGGAACTAGAAAAAGAACAAACTAAGCCCAAAGTTAGCAGAAGGAAGGAAATGATAAAGGTTAGAGCAGAAATAGTTGAAGTAAAGACTAAAAAGACAATAGAAAAATATCAACAAAACTAAGACCTGTTATTTTGAAAAGAGCAACAAAATTGACAAAGTTTTTTATCTAGACTAAGAAAATGAAAAAGATAAGACTCAAATTAAATTATAAATGAAAGAGGAGTCATTAATGCCATAGAAATAGAAAAGATCATAGGAGACTACTATAAACAATTATACCTTATCAAGTTGGATAAATTAGAAGAAATGAATAAATTACTAGAGGTATACAATCTGCTAAACTGAATTATGAATAAATAGAAAAGCTGAACAAACCAATAACTTATGAGAAGATTGAATCAGTAATCAAAAACCTCCCATTGTATAAAAACCCAGGGCCAAATAATTTCACCAGTGAATTCTACTAAATATTTAAGGAAGAATTAATGTCAATCCTTCTCAAAAAATTTAAGGGAATATTTCAAAACTCATTTTATGAGACCAACATTACCTTCATGTCAAAGCCAGACAAAGCACTATATTGACAAGAAAATTACAGACCAGTATCTCTGATGGACATAGATGCAAATTCAACAAAATGCTAGCAACATTCAACAGTGTAATACAAGAATCATAAACCATGATCAAATGAGGTTTATCCCTGAGATGGAAGGATGTTTCAACATATGCAAATCAATAAATGTGATACACTGTGGTAACAGAACGAAGGATAAAAATCTTATCATTTCAATAGATAAAGTAAAAACATTTGAGAAAATGCAGCAACCTATCATGATAAGACTCTCAACAAAGTAGGTATAGGAGGAAAGTACCTCAACGATAATAACGGCCACATAGGACAGGCCCACAGCTAGCATTATACTTGATGGTGAAAAGCTCGCAGCTTTTCCTATAAGATCAGGAACAAGACAGTGATGCCCATTCTTGCCACTTCTACTCAACATGTTACTGGAAGTCCTAGCCAGATCAGTTAAGGAGGAAAAAGAAATATAAAGCATCCAAATCAGAAAGGGAGAACTAAAACTCTCTCTGTTTGCGGATGACATAATCTTATAATAACCCAAAAGACACCACCAAATTTGTTAGAACTAATAAATGAATTGCAGCATATCAAATCAACTTACAAAAGTGAGTTGTACTTCTATATGTTATTAATGAACTATCCAAAAAAGAAATTAAGAAAATAATCATATTTATCATAGAATCAAAACCAATAAAATATTAGAAATAAATTTAACCAAGGAAGTGAAAGATGTGTACACAGATAATTATAACACAGTAATGAAAGAAGTTGAAGAAGATGCAAATAAATGGAAAGATATACCACGTACATGGGCTGGAAAAAATAATATTTTTAATATGACCATTCTACCCAAAGCAGTCAACAGATTCAATGCAATCCCTATCCAAATTCCAATGGCATTTTTCATAGAACTAGATAAAACAATCCTAAAATTCTTATGGAACCACAAAAGACTTTGAATAGCTAAAACAATCTTGAGCAAGAAAAGCAAAGCTGGAGGCATCCCACTGCTTGATTTTAAAATATATTACAATGCTACAGTAACCTAGACAGCATGGTACTGGTATAAAAATGGACATATAGAGCAAAGAATAGAATAAAAAGCCCAGAAAGGCATCCATGCATTTTCAGTCAATGGTTCTTCAACAAAGGTGCCAAGAACACACAATGGGGAAAGGATATCTCTTCAATAAATGGGTTAGTAAAATTGTATATGCATACGCAGAAGGATGAAATTGGAACCTTATAATGCACTGTATACAAACATAAAGTCAAAATGGAATAAAGACTTAAATGTAAGACCTGAAATTTTGAAGCTACTACAAGAAAATGTAGAGAAAAAATCTTCTTGATACTGGCCTGTGCAATAATTTTTGAATATGACTCCAAAAGCACAGGCAACAAATACAAAAATAGACAAATGAAATTGCATTGAACTAAAAGGCTTTTGCACAACAAAGAAAACAATCAATAGGGTGAAAAAACAACCTATGGAATGGGAGAAAATATTCCCAAACTATATAAATGATAAGGGATTAGTATCAAAAGTATATAAGGAACTCATATAACTCAATACACACCCACTCACTCCCCCCCCCAACAAAAGAGAAACAACCCAGTTAAAAAAATGAGCAAAGGAGCTGAATAGACATTTCTATAAGAAGACATACAAATGGCCAAACATCCTTAATCATAAGAGAAATGCAAATTAAAACCACAATGAATTATCATCTCACACCTGTTAGAATGGCTATTCTCTGAAAGACAAAAGATAAGTGTTGTCAGGGATATGGAGAAAAAGGAATCCTTGTACACCATTAGTGGGAATGTAAACTAGTACAGACATGGGAAACAGTATGGGAGTTCCTCAAAAAAATAAAAATAGAACTACCATATTATCCACAATCCCACTTCTGGGTGTACATCCAAAGGAAATGAAGTTCATATATCAAAGGGATATCTGCACTCCCATGTTCATTTTAGCATTATGCACAATAGCCAAGACATGGAAATAACTTACGTGTCCATGAGCAGATAAATGGAGAATGGAAATGTGGTATAGCTATACAATGGAATATTATTTATCCATAAAAATGGAGATCCTGCCATTTGTGACAACATGGATGAACCTGGAGAACATTAAGCTAAATGAAATAAGGCAGACACAGAAAGACAAATACTGCTTCATCTCACTTAAATGTGAAATCTGAAAAACTTGGGCTCTTAGAATCATAGAATGGTGGTTATGCAGGGCTGGGGTGTGGGGAATATGGAGAAATGTTGATCAAATAGTACAAAGTTTCAAATATGTAGGATAAATAAATTCCGGAGATTTAATGTACAGCATGGTGACTGTAGTTAGCAATATGTTAATTAGCTTGATTATGGTACTCATTCACAATGTATTTGGATATCAAGAAGTCAAGTTGTATATCTTAAATAAATATAATTTTTATTTGGTGTGTTTTTGGAAAAAACACCAAATTCCATGATTTTTACTATTACAGTACATTAACTCCCTGATGTCGTTTGGGCTTGTGTTGGGTTGCTATTCTGGAGGCTAAGCAAGATCTAAGTGGTACTAAGTGTTGGATCAACCAATTGTTTGCCTTTTTTGAGAAGGACAATACTCAGACTCAGAATAGGGTTCATCCCAAGTCATTTATTTCTGGGTAAATGTTCAAGGCAGAATTGCTCATAATCTGCATTGGGAAGGGCTAGGGCTGGGTTTTGCACCTGTGCTTTCTAGCCTGCAAAATCAGTTTCTAATATCATACTTTCAGCTAGCCCCTGGAACTTGTTTTTCTTTGTGACCTGAATTGTGGGGTGATTTCCAAGTAATCAATTTTTCTTTTTTATTTCCACTTCTTTTTCAGCAAGATAGAGGTCTTAGATACATACCCCTTACTGCACTAAACTATAGAAAGCTAAAGGAATGGTGTTTATTAAGGAAAAGGGACACTGTCGCAAAACCTTACTTCTCTGTTAATAGAAATATCTAAGCTTTGAAGGTCAACCAAATCCATATCCTGTGTCACATAAGGAGTTCAATGATATATATGCCTAAGTTTCTTCACTTGTAAAGTGTACACAAAATTTATTTACAAAACACTTCATTTATTTATTCATAATATATTCACCAAGAGTTTTAAGTGAATAACCATGCCAGTTCTGAGGAGAGAGATCATTTTGAATAGGGAGAACATGGAAGGAATATGATTGGAAGTTCCTGTTGTCTTAACAGAGGACAATTTCCAGCGTGTATTATGAAATAAATTAAAATAGTTTGCAAAAAATTACTTTTGTGTCCTTTCCATATTTGGCATATCTCTGAACACAATATGACACATTATTGTAATTAATTGTTTACCTACCCCTAGCAAAATGTAAGCTATTTGAAAGTAAGACCCTTATCTATCTTCTCTATCCCTATATGCCTGTTGACTAGATCAGTGCCTGGTATATAGTAGGTATTCAATAAATATTTCATCAGTGAATGAAGGAACAAATGATCCAGTGCATAGCTTGAAAAATCAGCTTCTCAGATGGTTTCTTTTATATCCATTTCTTGAAAAGAATCTGGAAGGCAAGTGGTTTTGAACCCAGTGATCACCTCTAGAGGTGAGAGAATCTCCTCATAATGTACTAATTGAGGGGATTGAAATTAAGGCATCTAAGTAATTAAGGTTCTAGAGAAGGTGGTGGGCACTTCCATGGTCAGGCCTTGTCAGGTAAGAGGAGAAATGGAATTTGGCTGCCAGACTCATTTGTGTAATTTCATTCCTTTTTTCTTCTTGGTTCTTCTTCATAAGTTAAAAGCCTATGTTGCAGCAACCCCCTGCAATTTCCACAGCATGACAGTTAGGAGGAATCATGTGGCCAGAAAACTTTGCAATACAATACAAATGCAGGGGTTCAGCAGCACTGCAGTGCTTGTTCTTTCATTTCACTGTCAGACCGTGGCACAGTTACAAGCAATTACTTATTAGATGTTTGAAAACTATTGTTAAAAAGCCAGTACCATTTGCCAAAAGTAATTTAATGAAATTGGACATAATTGAGCCCTGAACTGAAGTTTTCTGATTTGCCCACATTTAGATGACTCCACGGAAATTATTTAGCAAATGAATGAATAAAAGCACATAGACAAAACTCTCTGTGGATTTGGTAGAAATGCATGGCATCAATACTGAAGGTCACAGATCTTTGATGATTTAAAGTGAGATTTTTGACAAATAGATAGGAAGTAACCTAACAAATTTGCTTGATTGAATATAAAACACCATTACAAAGGAAAATAAGATATATTAAGGCTCTAGAATCTACTTTTGACTGGAATTTGTTAACAATTCTAAGTTTCAAGTGTTGATTAATGACATTATTGAACTACTTAATAAATATGACAGCAATAAAACAAGTTGTCACTAATTTGGATGAGGGAAGGTTTAAATTCATTAAAACTCTAACTTATAAGATAGTTTAAAAAGAAATGGAGTTTCTTTACTTTTTCATGCATATAATAGCTACATAGGCCAACTAACTATTACCTTGTCTGTAGGGTCCAATATTTTCTGTGAATTGATGAGAATTATTTACAATTAATATCTGAATTGTTTGTAAATTGATGCATGATTATAGTAGGTTTTCTGATGAGGTTTAAACATTCCTTCTTACTTTTATCTATTGATATATTACTGGCTTAGCAATCCTAACCCTATGATTTTACCTTCAAATGACTTTACTTTTTCAGTGAATGCTTGTTTATTTAAAAACAAAATCAAGCAATGCAGAAGTACAAAAAAGAGAGAAGTCACCTCAAAGCCCATTACCCAGAGACAACCACTGGTAACATTAGCGCATATCATTCCATATATATCTCTATGCAAATATACAAGTGGCTGAACAACTGGATAGATGCATCATGTAGTTTTATACAAATGGGATTATACTATATTCATTTTAAATTTAAAAGGAGTACATTGACACACTACTATATTTAAAATAGGTAACCAACAAGAACCTACTATACAGCACAGGGAACTCTGCTCAATATTCTGTAATAACCTAAATGGGAAAAGAATTTGAAAAAGAATACGTACGTGTATACGTACAAACTGAATCACTTTGCTGTACACCTGAACCTAACACATTATTAATCAACTATGCTCCAATATAAAATAAAAATTGAAAAAAAAAGGAGTACTTGAATTATTTGAAGGAAAAGAAGTCAGAGGAAAATTGAAAAAATTGTCAAGGTTAACCAAAAAGAATTATTCAAGCATTTTTTTAAAATGTTTTTTAAGCTCCATGGGAGATTTTTAGACAGTACTTGTTACTTATTTTTATTTTTTCAAGGCTATTAGCATTTAAATTGACTTCTAAAATCCTAATTCCCTTAACTGTTTAATTTTAATTCTCTATTTAAAAGCATTCGGTGCTTACCATTAATTTTTTGGCCACAACTTCTCTATCCCTAAGTTCTTTGCTTGGATTAATCTCTTAGTTGACTGGTTGCATCATCAAGTAAATTTTTCAGGTAAGGCTCATGGTGGTCCTTGAATGTGTGCATGCTTGAAGAAGCCTTTTACCTTTATACACAAAGGGCAACTTGCTGGTTATAAAATTATATGCCATGTTTTTTTCCCCCTCTCAGGATTACAGAAGTTGTTCTGTTATCTTCTTGAATTGAGTGTTGTGCTTCCTTGTACCACAACTTCTCTATTCATCTGTTGTCTGGCTAGATTTCATCATTAAGTCATTTTTATAAGACCCCTTCATATTGAATGCTGCTATGGACAAGTCTGAGGCCAGCCCCATATATTTCTTTCTCTTTTGTAAATACCTTTTTTCCCCTTGTCTGGATGACTGAAGAATTCCCGAAGGCAGTAAGTAATGGCTTCTGCTCTGAAGAGTTCAGTCTTGACTTTTCTCTGCACTGTCTGTTCATCCCATCAGTCTGATTCTGACCAGATGATAGGTATTAGAAATACTTCTGAAGCATTCATATTAATAAATACCTTTTCCCTTAGAAATACCTCTGCACATAGTGATTGGGTCAAATTCCTTGCTATATCATCCTAGAATATCAGAATCTTTTCCCCTCCATTGGCCATGACTTTTTGGACATTTTCGCCTGAAGTTATAGCCTTACGTTAATTTGCTCCTGGTAAAGTCACCACTCTTCCCATTTTTATTGTTTAAAAATAGTGTTGTTGTTTTTCATTGCATAAGATAATTTTCCTTCATTCTTCTGACTTACCAGGAAGTAGAAGATAATACCTGTTAGTCTGATTTTTCTCATTGTTTTATTTGAAAAAATTTCCAAACATACAGCAAAGATGAAAGAACTTTACAGTGAACACTTTCATACTCACTTGATCAGTCAGTCAATGATCAGTCAGGAGGAAGAAACCACATCAGAATTTTGAGCGGGGAAATTAAAGTATTGCTGACCAAGTGAAAGCTAGTTAAGTATAGACAGTCATCACTTCTCACATTAGTGCAGAACTGTAAAAATGACACAACAATCTGAAACTTTGCAAAATGGTCTTAGTAATCAATGGAGGGAATTGATTGCATTTAAATTTTTGGTCAAAATACTTAAGTATTCTCTTGCTGTCTGTTTTAAATATGCAGGGGAATAAAAATAGCAAAACTAATATTTATTAAGTATACTGTAATTTAAAATATTAGAAACATTGAGTGTTATAGTGTTTTATTTCTTTATAAAAACTTATCAAGAGTAGTTTGAATAATGCTTGCCTTTTTCTTCTTGGCATACAACTTAAGATATGGAACGAGCCTTGGCAAATTGTATCCTCCTCTCTAAGTTTGGGTTAGCTTCCAACATTATATTCTTTGCATTTTTATGTTGTCAAATATCTCTAAGATTTCCTTTGATGTGTAAGTTTTTGCTGGCATCACTTCTTCTGGGATCTCTTAATCTTTTTTAATCGCAACATTTCCACATTTATGTCAATAATTTTACCCTCACTATGTTCTTCTAGCTTCATTTCTAGGGTCTCTTGAATGGCAACTGTGTCAATATTTCCAGAGTGAGCTATTTCTTCTAGAACTTTATTTATGCTTGATTTTCACTTCCAGCATCATCACTTCTTGTTCTTTTTGTTTCTTGGCTGCACTTTCATCTTTGTTGACCAATTCTCTTTCAATTATCCATTTTTGTAAAATATCATGTGGGTTTATCATTGGGAAGCAAGGATTCAACACAACTACATGCTTTGCTGTATGTGGATGAACTGAATGTCATGTGCAGTGACCAATCACTGATAGACTTTGAAGGAAATGACATGATTTGTTAGTGATCATAACATGCATCTATTATTTGTATAGTAACTCGTGGACTGAAGAACAGCCTGTGAATTTTGTACTTTATGCAACTACTCACAGTTATTATACCCTTGTAGCCAAAGTTCAAACTGTGTTATTGGGGAACTGGTGTTATTTAACTAAATTGTGGTAAGTCACAGCCGTATAAAGTAAAAGTTGTCTCTACTCACACAGATTAAAGAGAATTCTAATGTGTAACTGACGTATTAACTGTTGAAAGAAGCTACCACTTTAGGGCTGAAAGAAAATTGATCATATGACCTCTGTTTAAGTTCTAAAAGAACTTAAAGGAATTTCCCCAAAAGACAGATATTCAGATATATGAGGATTTGTGACTTTGAAAAGGAGCATAACTTCTACTGCTGTAAGTAAAGAAAAGGACATCTCCAAACCACAAGAGCAGCCTGTCACTGTGGTGGTGAAGAAAGTTGCTGGAGGCCACCAAGAACAACTTGCCACCGTGGTGAACATTACAGACATCAGCTGCATTTGAAATCTCATAGTGTTCCATTCTATGGATATGTTATAGTTTTAAAATTTGTGTTCCTATCAATGAACACTTAGGCTATTTCCAGTTCTGGCTACTGTGAAAAATGCTGCTATGAACATTCTTATATAATTTGTCTGGTTTTTAAAGACAAGGTCAAATCTGTGTGTGTGTGTGTGCACGTGTGTGTGCTCTTTCTTAAAACATTCTGTCTGTGAGTGCAAAATGAGAAATGAAGGGACTTGTGTTCTGACACAGAAAGCATTATCCTATTTTAAAATTAAAAAAACCCCAAATTTTCTCTATGCTTGCTGACAGGCTAGGGGAAAGCAGTTGAATAAATCAATGGCAATTTGCTGAATCATTGTTCCTCCTCACAAACGGATGTGTATGTGTAGACATTGCCTCGATCTGATATTACTTCTCATTTGTTTTAATTTTATATTTCTCCTGTTAATGAAACATACACAACAAGTGTTGACAGGCACATACACTGGAAACTTTCTTTTCTTCATTTTTTCTTTTAATACTTCTAATACTCATTCTCATACAATGGTATACCACATGCACTATATGTGATTTACTCTTTAAATATTAATTTTAGTGTTTTTGTATCGATAAATATTTGATAACAATGGTTTTAAATATTTGATAGCCATAGTTTTAAATTTTGGATTAATATAATAAGTGCTCAAACATTTTTATTTGGCAATTAAATGAAAATTAGAAATTTTGTGTTTTTTTTAATTGTTGGAAATTATCAGTGATCTCTCAATAAAACTAAAAACTGGATGTGTTAAAAGGTTTAGAGAATAATTGAAATGAATTAGCTAACTGTCTCCATGGAACTAGGGAATGAAAAGGGGGTAAAAAAAGCTTAGTAGAGTTATATGGTAAGTTTTTAATGAGTACAACATTAATTTTTAATCTTTGGGGATGTGACCCATGGTTTTAAATAAAAGTTTATAAAAATCATTTTGATCATTCACATTTTAAATTTATTTCTCATTTTGTTTCTGGCTTGCACTAAACATGATTTTATATAATTATAACAATTGCATTGCAGTATTTGTTTTTTAAATATAGACTAATGCCGACTTTCAAATGTATTGTGTACCAAATATTGAATACCAAATGTAATGTTTAATGAAGTCAGTAGTTTGTGATGCAGAACACATTTTCTCAAGAAACTGTGTTGTAAAGGTGTTTTGTCTTGCCCCTGAATCATATCTTAATTTAGATCTGCACAACGATTCACCTGAGCTGTTTTTACAACAGCATTCTGTTTTCCTTGTATTCACTATCAGTTCCCTCCAAACAGACTCTTGAAGAATCTGATGAGTCAGTCCCTTGCTTCAAAGCAGTAAGTAGCTCCTCACTGCAATCAAGGTCCTAGGTCTTTTGCATTTTGGCCTTGCCTACTATCACACTGTTTTCTATCACACCTCTACTTCAGGGTCTCCTGCTCCAGCCAATCCAAGATCTTTACTTATTATATCTTCCAGAAACATATTGTACTTTTTGACTTCTCTGTGCTTTTGCACATACTGTTCTCTGTGTCCTAGATGACCTTACCTATTCTCTTTTCTAGGCTTCACTGTGGCCTGGATAAAATATCGCTAAAGATTCTCCTTTTTCCTTTGCTCTGTTTCCAGGTTCACCAAGTGTAGCCTTCTGATTAGAATTTGGCTACCTATATAGGTCTGCCTTCAATGAAGGAATACATGGGTCAAAATTTCTGGACTTTGAAAGCTGAGGGTCAGACCCAGGACCCGTAGTAAATTCACACTAGTCAGAATCATCTTGGTATCTTTCACCAGCTAGCCAGATTACGTTTATCTGGCTTTCCTTTTCCATTTGTCTTTTAAAAATGTTAGTTCACTTTCACCTTTCCCTTTTTCCCTGTTGGTTGTCAACATTTGTTTGCTTTTTAAGTGTGGAGGTAACGTATATAAGTATTTAGCGTAGTGGCTGGCAAATAGTAAGAGCCCATAAAATGTTGGTTAATAAAAACAAAAACAACAACAATTACAATAGTATCATTGATGTTTGTCCTGAAGAGACTAAGGATACTTTGATAATCAATTGTTAGCTTGCTTTAGTGGTTGTGCCCATATACTCTGGCAATTTGCAAATATAACTTATCTAAAGCCTCAACTCTTTCGAACTGTAGTGACAAATCAAACGCTTATAACTGATTATTATTATTAGCACTTTACATTGGGGCATTTTAGTATCATGTTGTTAAAGAAGTTAATCAGTTGTTATGGTCATTATGAAAACTTCAACAATTACAATTTTGTGCTTTTTCTGATAAATCATGCTTTAAATAGTGTGTCAAGAACCAAAGCACCTAATAAAGAATGGAACCATGTGTCTTTACTTGGTAGTTCATGTAAAAAAATCCTTTTGTTCCAACATTATTTTAAAAAGAGGTTCTTATGCCTGGATTTTCTTCCTAAAGTGTCTAATTCCCATTGATAAATGTAGCTCAACTGCACAAGGCTGTTGGCATTTGTTGAATTTTCATAACAAAATTCTTACTTGAAAAGCTAATGTGCAGTTTATTTTGTACATATATCTTATTTTAAAATACTTTAGCATGAGAACCTGAATAAAATATAACGCTGGGTATAGATCATGCATATTTTGTTAATGCAAAAATGGGCTGTCTAAATATACTTAAAACAGTATATATTGTAATATAAGTAAATGCATAATCTTAACAGACATGTAAAAAGTGTTTTTTTTTTTTTTAGCATTTTGTATAGATTTATACTTGAAGAGAACTAAGGGACAGGGATTTTACACATATTGATATTTGAGCCTGGGACTCTGTTCTAAAATATTTGCTTTACTTTTGAGTTTACAATCAATGATTAGACTATCCACCACCATCCCTATGTTTAAAGATCTTTATTTTACAGAAGGTGTTGATTATACAACCAATTTGTACTTAAACCTCAGAATATTTTCCTTGTGCTATGTAAAACATATCTTCAGGGCTTTCTATGACTGTCTCTGCATACCGATAGACAGATTTTTGCATACTATAATGTGCATTCAGTCAGTCTAGAAGAGCTGCTAGTGTCACCTCCTCAGTGAAAAATATATTGTGGGTACCTGCCAGCCACCTTACCATTTTGATTCCTTTAGATTCTACAAACATGTATTGAGTGCCTAAGATAGTGCAGGTTTTGTTGAGAATCAACGTGAATAAGACAATGTTGGTGCCCTTAAGATTTCATAATTAAGCAGGGGCAATGAGAAATTGGTTACAATTATTCTAGTATGGAAGAATGTGCTAGGAAAGAGCCACAAGTTGCTGCAGAGGTTTGAGGGAGGGAGCATTTACATCAGGGAAGACTTTGTAAATGAAGTAAGTAGTGCTTGAAGGGTAGACTGAGCATAGAAAGGTATTTCAGGCAGTGGGAACAACATGTGCAAAGGCACTGAGGGAGAAGAAGATTTGCTGTACACTAATATGTGTCAGGCACCGTACTGAAGCTTTCTATATGCTTGCTAATTTAATCTGTACAACCACCCTGTAATGTACAAAGTACTATTTCCATTTTACAGATATCATCAAGGCCCAGAGCTGGTAAAATAAGTGGCAGAACTGGTAGTGAATCCAAATCAATATGACATCCAAGTCCACATTTTTTCCTCTCAGAGGCAGGAAAATTCACAGTCTGGGAAAAACAAGGAATAGAGTTACTTAGAACATGATATCCCTGAAATATAGCATAAAGGACAGGAGGATCAATGGAATCCATAAAGACCCAATTATGTTACACTAGATATTAACAAGTATCCTGGGCAATGTTCCATAGACAAATATGTATGGAAAATGCTGCATGCTATATTCTAGGGTGGCTATGTATAGGTTGTATATTGCTCAAATTACTGCCATGTAGTAGGCTACAATATGAATAGCGACCTCTAGTGTTCTGCAGTGCAGTCTGCACAACCATATGTTGCATATCAGTTTTATCTCTTTCTTGGAGATTCGCAAATCACATTAGCATAGGAAAGAGCTCAGAAAGTCCTATGAAATCCATTTAACCGTACAACTTTCAAAATTATTTGATCACGGGGGTGGGGGGGTTCACTTTAGTATCTATTAACCTCTCATGGAAGACTAGCATTCTGTAGAATGCAATTTGGAAAACACTGGGTTAATCATTCATATTTGATAAGTCAGACTAGAATGGATTGACTTGGCCACATAACTCTTGTCTGGAAATTCTGCCAAAGACACTTATGTATTAGGCTAGATGATATTGCTTCCACTTTCACATGATGCACATTTTTCTTTCCCAATACCCAGTTCTGGGGAACAGGTTTCCTTGAGCAGAGCTTATGTGCTGAAAATAGTTTACAGGTGTGAGAGGATATTTATTCCTTCAATCTTGGGGTGACTGATGGGGCCTGAGGCAGCTGGAGTTTCTGGGCTGGTTAACTTCCTGCCCAAGCAGACTTCTCCATTTACCCCAGGGTAAACATTATCATTTTCTTGGTGTGCCATGATGTGGGAATGGCTGGGAAGCACTGATTTTGAAAATAGTCAGGAATTACTTGCTAAAAAATCAAGTCTTGTCTTACGAGGTAGAGAGTTTTTTCCTCATAGCACCAGAAATATTAGTTGGTACAGCCAATGTTAGAAGAAACCAGCATTATTACAAAATATACTTCAAAGAAAGACAAATCAGATATTTGAGAATGATTTTTTTTTAACATTTTGCTTATCGAGTTGTGAACATCACATTAATCTGTTTTCCTCTCATGATTAAAACTTTTTGGGATAACAGCAATTACTCATTTACGTGCATGTATCTTGAATATGAGCAATGTGAATCCGTAACAGTAAAGGAGGCATTCAGGATGAAGTGGCACAATTCTTTAAATAGTCATATTTAATTTCAATTGAAAAACTTTGCTCAACTGAAAGAATGACAAAAAATGCTATTGTTAAAGAGGAAAAAAACTTTGGAAAGTTATGAATGTCTAAAATTTCCTGCAGTTATTTTTGCAAGGATTGATTCATATTCAGATTAGCTTCCTGCCAGATGGAAGAAACACACAGTAAATCAGCTTTTGCAGGAGAGAAATAAAAAAGAAGCACCAGCTGCTATTTAAAGGATTTTCTTCCTTTTTTTTTGCCATATTAATAGCACATTAACCCATAGGGAGTATTAATGTAAGAAGCTAAACTATGGAGGCTGCCATTCTATCCTTTAGGAAGACTAAATATTTTTTCGTCCAATGGGTTGAGAAAAATTATTTTCTTGATTTGCACATCCAAGATAAGATTTCCGTTTAATGATGGTCAGGCCTCATGCATTCCAAAGCAGAAAGAAAAGGGCAAATGTGTGGAAATTGGAGATAAATTATTCCTCTTGCACCCAGTGAACCACTACTTTATGTGCTTGATTCTGGGAAGAAGTAAAGTACACAGTAGATGAGATAGATTGATGTGTTTGGGGGCTCACCAAACCCAGGTTCATGATGTTCTAGGAGCAGTGCATGTGGAACCCATGCAGTGCCTTAAAGGATGTATGTTTGTTCTGGCTAGGTCAGCCAAGTGCCTAACAGCAAACTCTTGCTACATGCCCATTGTTGGAGATGAGATCTCTTCTCTGCACCAGGAGTCACATTCCACACTCAATTAATTCTTGCTTCTCCTGGCTTTGAATCTTCAACTTGTTCTTATCATGATGTTTTTGCCTTGCCTATTCAACACTACATCCCTCTTCTGTTTATGATCTAGGCTTTCCACATGATAACACTCTTCTCTCCACTGTGGTTCAATAAAATACCTTGGGTTGTGACTCTTCAGGCTTGATCCATCCCCAACTGCTCTCACTCTCACATGCTAACTCCATGAAGACTTTCCATCTGGCCTGTCTCAGCCTCGAGGGATACTCTGATAATAATTGTAACAATTTAACTATTAACATTTGCTTACTGAGCACATACCATGTGCCAACCCTCTCAACAGCCCTGTGAGATAGGTATTATTATTCCATTTTTTTAATAGCTGATGAAATAAGGCTCAGACAGTTGAGGAACCTGCTCCAAGATCACAGAGCAAATGTTGTCTTTTCAACAAATTGTGCTGAAACAAAATGACATCCACATGCAAAAAAAAAATGAATCTAGATACAGACCTTACTCCTTTCACAAAAATTAACTCAAAGTGAATCATAGACCTAAATGTAAAGCATAAAACTATAAAACTCCTAGAAGACAATGCAGGAGAAAACCTAATTGACCTTGGGTGTGGCGATGACTTTTTATTTTTTTAATTAAAAAAGTTTAAGAAATTAAAGTATAGTTGCTTTGCAATATTACATTAGTTTCAGGTGTACAACAGTGATTCAATATTTTTATATTTGTTATTTTCATATACCATTGTGATGACAATGATATTTAGATACAACAATGTTTTTAGATACAACACCAAAGGCAAGATCTGTGAAAGAAATCATTGATAAGCTGGATTTCATTAAAATTAAAAACTTGGGGCTTCCCTGGTGGCGCAGTGGTTAAGAATCCATCTGCCAATGCAGGGGACACAGGTTCGAGCCCTGGTCCAGGAAGATCCCACATGCTGTGGAGCAACTAAGCCCGTGCGCCACAACTACTGAGCCTGTGCTCTAGAGCCCGTGAGACACAACTACTGAGCCCACATGCCACAACTACTGAAGCCCACCTGCCTAGTGCCTGTTCTCTGCAACAAGAGAAGCCACCGCAATGAGAAGCCCGTGCACTGAGACATAGAGTAGCCCCTGCTGGCCGCAACTAGAGAAAGCCTAAGTGCAGCAACGAAGACTCAACACAGCCAAAAATAAAATAAATAAGTTAATTTAAAAAATTAAAAACTTGTGCCTTTTAAAAGACAATGTTGATAGAATGAAAAGACAAGTGACAAAGTGGGTAAAAATATTTGGAAAAGACATATCTGATAAAGGACTGTTATTCAAAATATATAAAGAACTCAAGACAGAATTATAAGAAAAGGAACAACCTGTATAAAAAACAGGGAAAAGACCTGAGCAGACACCTCACTGAAGAGTATATATAGATGACAAGTAAGCATTGGAAAATATGCTTAACATCATGTATTGTTAAAGAATCGCGAATTAAACAACGAGATACCAGTACACACCTATTAGAATAGCTAAAACCCCAAACACTAACACCAAATGTCGATGAGAATGTGGAACAGTAGGAACTCTCATTTATTGCTGATGGCGATACATTGTGGCACAGCCACTTTGGAAGACAATTTGGCAGTTTCTTATGAAACTAAACATGCTCTTACCATATGATCCAGCAATCACACTCCTTGGTATTAACCTCAGTGTTTTGAAAACTAATGTCCCCACAAAACCTGCACACAGATGTTTTTAGCAGCTTCACTCATAATTGCCAAAACTTGAAAGCAATCAAAATGTCCTTCAGTACTTTAATGGGTAAATAAACTGTAGTAATCCAGACAAAGAAATATTCAGTGCTATAAAGAAATGAGCTCTCAGGTCATGCAAAGACATGGAGGAAACTTAAATTCATATTGCTAAGGGAAAGAAACCAATCTGAAAAGGCTATCTATTCCATCTAAATGACATTCTGGAAAAGACATAACTATGGAGACAGTATAATGATCAGTGGTTGCCAGGGGTTAGGGAAGGGGGAGAGATGAATAGGAAGAGCACAGAGAATGTTTAGGGTAGTGAAACTATTTTGTATGATACTACAATGGTGGATACAAGTCATTATACATTTATCAAAACTCATAGAACATAAAATATCAAGAAAGAACTCTATTGTAAACTATGGACTTTAAGTGATAATGGTGTGTCAATATAGGTTCATCTATTTTTTTTATAAATTTATTTATTTATTGGCTGCGTTGGGTCTTTGTTGCTACACATGGCATTCTCTAGTTGTGGCAAGTGGGGGGCTATTCTTCAATGTGGTGTGATGGCTCCTCACTGCAGCGGCTTCTCTTGTTGTGGAGCATGGGCTCTAGGTGCATGGGCTTCAGTAGTTGCAGCGCATGGGCTCAATAGTTGTGGCACACGGGCTTAGTTGCTCCATGGCATGTGGGATCTTCCCAGAGCAGGGATCGAACTCCTGTCCCCTGCACTGGCAGGCGGATTCTTAACCACTGCACCACCTAAGAAGCCAAGGTTCATCTATTGTTAACAAGAGTATCACTGTTTTGTGAGATGTCCATAGTGGGCAAAGTTGTATGTGTATGGGGACTAGGAGTGTATAAGAAATCTGTGCTTTCTGTTCAATTTTGCTATTAATCTAAAAACTGGTTTAAAAAAATAAAGTTTGTTAGTTAAAAAAGGCTTCCAAAAAGGGAAAACAACTTGTATTGGAGAAGAATCAAAGTGTGCAACAAAGGCTAGCAATCCACTAGTTGCTGGTTGTCTTAGAATGTAGCAAATAACCAGTAATGTTTCCAGCTATCTTTTGTCATCCCATTCAAACAGAAAATCAACAAGACCAAAAGTGGGCACACACACTCCCCCCTTCCTTTTTTTTTCTTATTTTATTTATTTATTTATTTTGAGGTACACCAAGTTCAGTCATCTGTATTTATACACATATCCCCGTATTCCCTCCCTCCTTTGACTCCCCCCTACCCTCCCTGTCCCAGTCCTCTAAGGCATCTTCCACTCTCAAGTTGAACTCCCTTTGTTTTACAGCAACTTCCCACTGGCTATCTATTTTACAGTTGGTAGTATATATATGTCTATGCTACTCTCTCACTTCGTCTCAGCTTCCCCTTCACCCCCCGCCCCCCCAAACCTTGAGTTCTCCAGTCCATTCTCTGCATCTGCATCCTTGTTCACCTCACACCGATCAGAATGGCCATCATCACAAAATCAGGAAACAACAAATGTTGGAGAGGGTGTGCAGAAAAGGGAACTCTCCTGCACTGTTGGTGGGAATGTAAATTGGTACAGCCACTATGGAAAACAATTTGAAGGTTCCTTAAAAAACTAAAAATAGAACTACCATATGATCCAGTAATCCCACTACTGGGCATATACCCAGAGAAAACCATAATCCCCTCTTCCTTTATTGTGAATGGGTAGCCTACCACTCCTATGATTTCACACTGGGCCCTAGAGACCATAATTTAATTTTAACACAATTTATAAAATAGCTCATTTAACAGATATGTGATCTCATGTTATGAAGTCAATCAAGTTATTGTTGAAAAGATTAAGATAAAAGATTAAAAACTTCCAAAATACATAAGCATTTAAAAGATCAGTTTCCTTCTTCAAATTATTTTAGTAATACTTTCATAGGCCTGTTCCTTCTAATTACAGTGATATATTGTACCCACTCACTTTGTTTTCAGGGTTGTTCCAGTGCACCTTGTAAGTATACAAAACTATATCAGATGCTAAATGCCTGAAGCATGAGGTTCTTTGGGTTCTTATTCTTAATTATTGTGCTGAATTTCCTATTTGGGTCTGTATTTCATATGAATAAATTATTCTCCAAATACATAATTTAAGACTATTAATATTCAGTCTACTTTACTACAGACTAGAATCTAAGCCAAATTCATCTATGAACAAGAATGTTAAGTAGTAATGCCATTCAAAACTTCTAAAACTTGTAGTCAGCCAACATGCAAGTTATTCTGCCATGGACAGATATTTAGGATCAATCTCCCCAAAGCCAATTATTGTATTCTTTGATGCTGTGGTCCCTGGCATTTATAGACTACCATAAGGCCATCTGATTTTTGTTTGCTCTAGATTGTTAGTATTCTGGAACTGATAGATCATAAAATAACTTTAGATCCTGACAAAGTCATTTACCTGAGTCATTTTCCATTGAGGCTATTGCACTATTTACAAATAGCTGTCCTGCCTCTCTGCTCTATCCAATTCTGTTCATGACTGCAGCCTTGCTCTCCTTTCTAGTTTATGCTCATTTCCATATTTTTGTTTACATTAGGTTATAATCTTCTTAAGAACAGGGAACACATTTAAAAAATATTCATGGCATTTAGTCAAATAATTTTGCTCCAAATCGATGCTGAATTAGTAGGTAAGTGATCCATAGTCTGGACAAAGGTAGTCCATCTACTTTGCATAAAGAGTAAGTGAGTTGTGAAAGATTAAGGCTATTTAGAGTCACAATGAAGAGGATGTTACATACAAACTCAGTAGGAAATGTTGGAATCAAAATTTGTTTTTTTTAACTCAAATTACTCTATCAAATTGGGATTAAAAAAGATTAATCTGGCATAAATTGTAAGAAGAGGAGAATAGAGATGGAATTACATGTTTTGTCTACAGGTAATGCAAATAAGTACAAGAAAGATTCCTTTAAAAAGATTTAAAAGAATATAATTCTGGGTTTAGAGAGTTCACTTTCTCACTGGTGATAACATATACTATGTTCTTCAACATAGTATAACAGTCTTAAATGTGTACGCAGTTAATAATAGCATTTCAAAACACATGAAGCAAAAACTGACAGAACTGAAAAGTCGATGAATCAAAATTTATACTTGAAGATCCCAACACTTCTCTCTTATTAACCAGTAGCATAAATAGACAGAAAATCAGTAAGGTTATAGAAGACCACGGCAACACTTCTAATCAATTTGACCCAATGGCATATATAGAAGACTCCAAACAACAACAGAGAAATACATTTTCATTTCTAGTGTGTATGAAATAATCCAATAAGGTAGATGAAAACTTGGGTTATAACAAACTATAAGAACTTTAAAGGAAAAAAAAAGTATGTTCTTGGATCATAATGGAATTGAACTGTAGATCAATAAGAGAAAGATATCAGGAAAATCTCCAAATATTTTGAAATTAAAAACATGCATCTAAATAACCCATGGTTCAAAGAAGAAATCATAGGGGAAATTGGAAAATACTTTGAATGAAAGGAAAATGGAAATATATCAAAATTTGAGAGATGCTGCTAAAGCAGAACTTAGAGGGAAATTTATAGCATACTATTAGATGTTTATATCAGAAAAGAGGAAATTTCTCAAATTAATGATCTAAGTTTCTACCTTAGGGAAATTGAAAAAAAGAACAAATTAAACCCAAAACAAGCAGAAGAAAGACTATTAGAAAGGTAAAAGCATAAATCAATAAAAGTGAAAACACAAAAATCAATACAGAAAATCAATGAAATGAAATTTAGTTCTTTAAAGAAAAATTAATAGTATTGATTAAGGTTTAGTCAGACTGACCAAGAAAAGATGTGACACAAATTTTAAATATCAGGGATGAATGATGACCTACAGACCCCACAAATATTAAAAAGATAATAAGGGGATACTACACATAATTCTACATCCATAAATATAATATAGATGTAGTGGGCAAATTACTCTAAACAGAACAAACTACTAAAGCTTAATTTAAAAAAATGAATAATCTGAATAGATAAATATCTATTAAAGACATTGAAAGTGAAATGAACAGCCTTGCAATAAACAAAACGCCTAGCACAGATGGCAAACACTGACGAATTCTACCAAACATCAAAGAGAGAAAAAATTCTAATGTTACACAAACCCTTTGTAACTAATTTTGTAAGGACAGAATTACCCTGATACCAAAACCAAGTAAAGTAATTACAATAAAAGAAAACTACAGATCAATATCTCTTATGTATAGATAGAGAAATCTTTATAAAAATATTAGTAAATCAATTAAATCTAACCACATAGAAAAATAATGTTACTTATGACCAAGTGAGTTTTATCTCCATAATGTAAGACTGGTTTAACATTTAACAATTAATCAATTTGATCCACCACACTAACACACTAAAGAAGAAAAATGCTATAAAGAAGAAAAATCCTGTGTGCCACAACTACTGAAGCCCAAGTGCCTAGAGCCTGTGCTCCACAACAAAAGAAGCCACCACAATGAGAAGCCCACACACCTCCACTCACCACAACTAGAGAAAGCCCATGCACAGCAATGAAGACCCAATGCAGCCAATAAATAAATAAATTTATTAAAAAAATCTATTCATGATAATTTTCTCAGCAAACTAGGAAAAGAAGATAACTCCCTTAATTTAATAAAGAATATCTTAAGAAAAGATCTACAACTTACATATTAATGGTGAAAGACTGAGTACTTTCCCCCTAAGATCAGGAACAAGGAAAGGATATCTGTTGTCACCATGCATAACCATCACCATACAAGATCCATATTCAACATCATACTTAGCCAGTGCAATAAGGCAAGAAAAATTACTGAAAGGTATATATTTTGGAAAGGTAAAATAATCTGGACTGGAGAAATCTTTATTCACAGATGACATGTTTATGTAGAAAATCTCAAAGAGTACTCAAAAATGCTATTAGAACTTATGACTGAGTTTAGCAAGTTTGCAAGATACATATTTATTACAAAAATATTTTATTGATATATTAGCAATGAAAATTGGAAATTGAATTTAAAAAGAAATAATGCCATTTACAGTAGCATCAAAAATGTTAAATTTATAGGTATAAATCTATGCAGAATGAGTTGTTAAAAACTAGAAACACTGATGGAAAAATCAAAGAAAATCTAAATTAATGGAATATGTTAATGGATTGGAAGACTCATTGTTAGAATTTCAAATCTCCCCCAAATTATCTATATATTGAATGCAATTTCAGTTAAAATCCCAGTAAGTTTTTTTTTTACAATTTACAAGCTCATTCCAAAATTTACTTGGATAAACTGAATAACTTAAGAAAAACAATTTTGAAATGAACAATAAATTTGGAGGGCACAAGCTACCTGATTTCCAAACTTACTACAAAGCTACATATATTAAGGCAGTGTAATATTAAAAAAGTGATATAGATATATTGAGATAGAGATAGATATATAAATCAATGGAACAGAACAGAGAGCCCATAAATAGATTCACACAAATATATTCAACTATTGATTGACAAAGTTCCAAAGGCAATACAAGGGAAAAAGGATAGACATTTTAGCAATTGGAACAATTGTATATACATATGGAAAAAAATGAACCTCAGTATGCATACTTTGCACCATATACAAAATTAATTCAAAAGTGCTCATTGTCCTAAATACAAAACCTAAAACAATAAATGTTTTAGAAGAAAACATAGAAGCATATTTTGTGGCCCTAGGCTTTTTCTACACCAAAGCATAACACCTACAAAAAAAAGTAATAAATTTGACTTAATCAAAATTAAGACTTCTACCCTTCAAAAGACACTCTTAAGAAGCCAAAGACTGAGAGAAAATATTTGCAAAGCACTTATCTGATAAAGGTCCTATAACTAGACTGTATTAAGTGCTCTCAAAACTCAATAAACTCATTTTTTAAAAAATAAATGGGCAAAATATTTGAGCAAACACTTCAACAAAGGAAATATATGAATGGTAATTACGCGCAGGAAAAGATGGTCAACATGATTAATTATTAGCAAATTAAAACCACAACGAAGTACCTCTACACCCCTGTTCTATGAAGTTTTAAGAACAACTTAAAAATAAGAACAAATGTGAGAACACTAAGTACTGGCAGAGAGGAGGAACAACTGCTGGCAAGAATGATAACTCCCATACACTGCTGGTCGAATGTAAAATATTACCAGCCACTTTTATAAAATGCTTTGTTACAGACTCACAGATATAGAAAACAAATTAGTGGTTACCAGTGGGGAGAGGGAAGGTGGGAGGGTCAAGACAGGGGTGTGGGATTAAGAGGTACAGACTACTATGTATAAAATAGAAAAGCTACAAGGATATGTGGTACAGCACAGGTGATTATAGCCATTATTTCATAATAACTTTTAATGGAGTATAATCTATAAAGATACTGAATCACTATGTTGTGCACCTGAAACCAATATAATATTGTAAATCAACTATACTTCAATTAAAAAAAGTTTGTTATTTTTTTAAAAATTTAAACATACATTTACAATATGACTCAATAGTCCCACTCCAAGGTATTCACCCAAGTAAAATGAAAGCCTATAGTCACACAAAGCCTGTATGTACCATTTTATAGTAGCTTTATTCTTAACCACTAAATGATGGAAACTAGCAAAATATCTCTCACTTGGTGATTGGATTAACAAACTTTGGTACATCCATGCAATGAAATATCATTCAGCAATGAAAAGGAAGGAACTAAGGATACATTCAACAATAAGAATGCCTCTCAAAATCACCATGTTAAGTGAAGAAAGCCAGAAAAAAAAAAAGCCTACATAGTTTGCATTTTCTTGGCATTCTAGAAAAGGCAAGGTATAGGAGAAAATATCAGATCAGGGATTGCCTGTGGCTAGTGGTAGTAAGGAGAATTAACTGCAAAGAGGCATGAGGGGTCCTTTAGGGTAATGAAAATTCTCTAAAACTCTCTCTCTCTATCATCTATCTATCTAACTATTATCTATCTATCTATCTATCTATCTATCTATCTATCTATCTATATCTATCAGTCATCTATCTATCATCTATCTATCATACATGAATGACAGAAGACTCACAGCCAGACAGCTCCTATAAATCAATAAAAAGACACAGACAATCCAATAGAAAATGGGCAAAAGAGTTGAAAATGTAGCTCAAAAGAGGGGATATCCTTCCAGGAGTTTTGTGGCATCATATCTTACATTTAGATCTTTAAACCATTTTGAGTTTATTTTTGTATATGGTGTGAAGGAATATTCTAATTTCGTTGTTTTATGTGTAGCTGTCCACCTTTCCCAACACACTTGTTGAAGAGAGTGTGTTTTCTCCATTGCCTCCTTTGTCACAGATTAATTGACTTTAGGTATGTGGGTTTATTTCTGGGCTCTTTGTTCTGTTCCATTGATTTATGTGTCTGTTTTTGTGCCAATACCATGCTGCTTTGATTACTGTAGCTTTGTAGTATAGTCTGCAATCTGGAAGGGTTTTACCTCCAGCTTCATTCTTTTTTCTCAGGATTGCTTTGGGAATTCCAGGTCTTTTGTGGCTCCATATGAATTTTAGGATCATTGGTTCTAGTTCTGTGAAAAATATGGGCATTTTGATGGGGATTACATTAAATCTGTAGATTGCTTTGGGTAGTATGGCCATTTTAACAATATTAAGTCTTCTAATCTAAGAGCACAAGATATCTTTCCATTTATTTGAATTATCTTCAGTTTTCTTTATCAATGTTTCATAGTTTTCAGTGTATAGGTCTTTCACCTCCTTGGTAAAAAAGGGGGGGGGATATAAAGCACATAAACAAATGAAAAAATTAAGCACATTAAAAAATGCTCAACATGATTAGTCATGAGAGAAATGGAAACAAAACCACAGTGAAATACCACTATATGTATATCAGAATGGCTCAGATTAAAACAAATGATAATGCAAAGTGTTAGCAAAGATGTAGAGCAACTGGGGCTCTCATGCACTTCTAGTTTGTATGTAAATTGATATAACCATATTGGAAGACTCTTTGGCAGTTTCTACCAAAGCCGAATGTACTCATGCTGTGGCTCAGCTATTTCAATTTCACTCCAACATATTATGAGTATATATGCATACTCAACATATGTGTATACATATGTTTACTTAAACACATGGTTAAGAATGTTCATAGTAGCACTATTTGTCGTGGCCCCAAACTAGAAACAACCCAAATTCTCATAAATAGTAAAATGGCTGAATAGATTGTAGTATATTATTAAAACAGCAAACTACACAGCAATGAAAATTAATGAACTACTCTCACAGGCAACAACACAGATAAATCTCACAAACATTTAACGGAAAGAAATCAAACACTAAAGAGAACATACTGTTAGACTCCACTTATATAAAATTCGAAATCATACAAAACCAGTCAGAAAGAAGGTAAGATAGGAGGTGCTGAGATGGCTGTGCTGTTGATGGTGGCTAAGTCCTGGATCAACACTGGGAAGCTATACCTGAGAGTGAAGTCTTTCAAGTTGGACATGGAGAGCTTAAGAAGTGATTGGAAAAAACCACTCTGACCAAGTGCATAGTGCTTATTATTTCATTTCTACTGAGCTATTATCTCAGTTCTACTTGCACCTAAGAAAGCTTTGCCTTGGGATAAGAGCAAACATAAAAACTAAACAAAATTCAAGACAAGAACAGTCTCTTCCAGCCAAGAAATCCTGAAAACTGTCTTGCCATGTATATAAAGATGAAGAAAACATGAGTATTACTGGATGCTGTTGTGCTTGGTTCTGGATAAATCTGATATTCTGACTGACTTCTCCCCTCACACACACTGAAAAGTTCTTGCTGGAATTATCATGACAACAGGCACAGATGTTAAAGATGCCGAGGTGATAATCATTTTTACAGAGATAAAATATAGTAATGGCAAATACAAGAGTGGTTGTGGCCTTGCATTAAATGTCTGTCATGCAGAAATTATATTGCAGAGATCCTGGCTTAGATTTTTTTATATGCACTTTGAGCTTTACTTCAATAACAAAGATGATTAAAGAAGATCCATCTTTCAGAAACCCGAGTGAGGAGGGTATAAACCAAAGGAAAAGTTCAGTTTCATCTGTATATCAACACCTGTGGAGATGCCTGAATTTTCTCAACACATGAATCAATACTGGAAAAAGCATCAGACTTATTCAGTGGCAATTCTGTTTAGAATGTGGTTACTTAATCTCTTTAAGATAACTTTATTTTACAATGTTCAAGTACTTAGGAATAAAAACATGTAGTTGCTACTCTGTGGCTATCAAAGGAAAGTCAGAGCTGTTTTAAAAGGACAAAAGACGATTCTGGGCCTCTCAAGGCCTTCTTTCTAAGGCCTTTTAAGTGACTCCCTCTGCCAGATTAATCTTTTTTACCAATTGAAAACTTTGCTATTCATAGAAGAAGTTACAGCCTGGATGTGGCAACTCTGTGGTTTTCTTTCATTCATGCATGTGTATTCCTGTTCTGTCTCAGCAGCAGAAACTCATAGATACCATGAAAATTATGTAATTATTGGCTTTCCAATATTAACTTTGGGCTGGAGCTTGCTGGACGTTCATCCTTCCATAAAGCCACCCAGGATATGTCTTCACAATGATAAGCTACCACCCACAGAGCAAGCCCCTCAGCAGGTCCTGCAAGAACCTTCCT
Source organism: Hippopotamus amphibius kiboko (assembly GCF_030028045.1). NCBI lineage: Eukaryota > Metazoa > Chordata > Mammalia > Artiodactyla > Hippopotamidae > Hippopotamus > Hippopotamus amphibius. The sequence goes on along the minus strand of NC_080203.1, from coordinate 13,288,747 downwards.
GGGGCTCTTGGGAGGCAGTACCCAGGCTCACTCCTGGGAGGCCATGATGCATGTAATTGAAATGTACCCATGACAGGAAAATGAAGTTTCAGTGGTGTCTTGCATCTAACCTTTACACCTTTAATTACTTAAAACAATTTTAACTATCAGTGGCTAACAGTAAAGGGGAAAAGAGCTTTTCAATTCAAGGATCTTAACTTCTGAGTGCATCCTTATTTAAAAGAACACAGTTAAGGTATTTTTATCCTTTTGAAAATATCTTTTACTTACTTTATTTAAGCTTGAAACTAAACCCATAATCCTAAACTAAAATGCATTTCTTTTGGGGGGTGTGTGTGTACCCTGCCTTGCTTTGTAGTGCTTGGCTACTAGCACATCTTTAATTTGAGAAAGAAGAATATGAATTTTTATTTGAACGCATCTCTGTTAGAGCACGTACATAAGCAGGAATGGGGAAACAGAGGCTGTCTCAAATCAAAATTTACAGCTCTCTATCTTTAGCCCTTATTTTTTTTTTGAGAAAAACAAAATAGAAAGACTGATAAAACTTGATGTGGGTGGGGTTAAATTGTAGCATCAATGTCTGTTGAACTTTCAATGATAGATATGAAATAAAATGTAAGTATTTTGTTGTAAAAATAAGTTAGTATAGGAGCTACCTTTGGAGTGGAAGGGAGGGTAGTAACTGGTAGGGGGAAGCAGCGGGACTTCTCAGGATATTACTAGTATTCTAGTTCCTGATCTGAGTGGTAGTTACAGGATAATTTTACTGTGGGAAAAATCAAGCTGTACGATTATGATATGTGTTCTTTTTTGTATGTATGTCATTTTTTCAATTAAGCAATTTTACATTAAAAAGAGTAGTAATTCAACAATTAAAACAATTATATCCATCATTTTCTTTCCCCAAATCAGTCTAATCTCATAAATATTTATAGTAATTGACCACAGATATTCTAAGCAGTCTTCCAATGCTTAAGGCAGAAATTTATGTAGACCTTTCCAACATCAAAACTCAAGAATTTTGCAGATTATTTCATCCCTTTTCACTTTTAAGTAGACTCAGCTTTTCAGTTTGAGAAGATTTATTTCAACAAAGCAAGCTTCAAAGTCATCAAGAGCCTGTCTCTGACCCTTCCACTTGACACTGTGTGATAGAAACGTTAAGTACTGTGATCTTCACCAAGAAATTCTCAGTATTGGCAGCAATACAGGCTTAGTCTGGAATGCAGTTTACAGTCTTGGAATTCTTTCTTGGATGTCTTCCAACTTCTTTCTGGTATCTGTATCATATATTTCCTCCACAAAATGGAACCAAGGAACTCAAACAATACTCTGCTTTACTTTCAAATCAAAACAAAAGGGTATGTTGGATTCTCCATCCATGTTCACTCAGGAAATTTGCCTCTGGCTAACATTTGTATGCATATCTTGCTGGCTGCAGTGTAGATACTGTGTCTTTGCATCTTTTTTCTTTATCTACCCAAACCATAAACAGCCCTGTAATTAACCTGTGTCACATGGATGCAACAAGATAGAAGCACGTGGGGTTGGGGGAGGGTGGGTCCTGAGGGATTTCTTTTTGTGACTCTTGTTGACATCTGCCAAAAAAAAAAAAAAAAAAAAAAGGACAGGCCCTTCGAAATAAATATACTCACTATTTTTGGTCATATCTTCAGAGTGTTTGTTTAATTAAGAAACTCTATGCTTAGGATTTCAGCATGATGCAGAAGAAAATACTTGATAACTTCGGTTTGGTTTTTAAAAATTATTGAGTAAACATATGATTGAAAAAATAGTAATATTCAACTATAATACATGAAATGTCTTAAAGTCTTTCCTTAAACCCCAATATTTGAAAATGGGAAATTAAATGATTTGTTGGGATTAGGGAGGTTGCATGGTTAATGGTTAGGACAGTTTGAGAAGCATGACTGTTAAGTTATAAAATACTTTATCACTACCTCTTTCTATCTCTGATAGTAGATGATTTTTCATTTAACTAATATTTATGAATGTTTACATATACTGAGCCTTGTCCTAGGTGCTGAGGCACTGTTCTATGCCCTGGGAATACAGTGATGAACAATACAGGCAAAAGTTCCAGACAGTATGGAGCTTATCTTCTACTGGGTGTATAGACAACCAGATGTGGATGATAATAGAGTAAATATATGAAAGAAACAGTATGTCAGATAGGCCATACGTACTATGAAGAAGAAAAAGTAGGGCAAGAATGTTAAGGAGTGCCAAGGGCCTATTTTAAACAGTGTGGTCATGGAAAGCAGTACTGCAAAAGTGACCTTTGAGCAGACTCCAGAAGGAATTGAAGGAAAAAGTAATGAAGCAATCTCTCACTAGGGAGCTATCTCACAGGAGAGCTCTCTAGTCTGAGAGAGCAGTGAGTCCTAATGTGGCTTCACTTGGCCTATTTGAGGACCAGCAAGGACATCAGTGGGAGTGAAAGAAGGCACATACACTACCTTGTGTAAAACAGATAGCTAGTGGGAACCTGCTGTATAGCACAGGGAGCTCAACTTGGTGCTCTGTGATGACCTAGATGGCTGGGATGGGGGTGGGGTGGGAGGGAGGTTCAAGAGGGAGGGGATATATGTGTACGTATAGCTGATTCACTTCGTTATACAGCAGAAACTAACACAACATTGTAAAGCAACTATACCCCAATTAAAAAAAGAAGAAGGTAAATTATTTTGCTAGGGCTACTGTAACAAATTGGGTGGTTTAAAGAATTTATTCTCTCATAGCCAGAAGTCCAAAATCAAGGTGTCAGCAGGGACATGCTCCCTGCAGAGGCTCTAGGGGAGGATCTATTCCTGGTCTTCCAGCTTGGAACTGTCTGTATTCCTTGCCTTGTGGCAGCTTAACTCTGACCTCTGCCTCCTCCTTCATTTCTCCTCCTCTTTGTGATTTCTGTGATTATATTGGGCCCATTTGGTTAATCGAGGATAAGGTCTTCCTCTCAAAATCACATCTTTTGCCATTCACAGGTTCCAGGGACTTGACATGTATATGTTTACAGGAGGACATTTGGGCCTATCACAGAAGGGAAAGAGTGAAAAAGCAGGAAGGAGGTCAGAGAAGTGGCCTGGGGCACTTGATGGATCTCACCGATTCACGTTGTGAACAGAGGATTGTCCATCCCTCTCAGTGAAGCCTTAGTGATGCTTAAACGAGAAGCCAGATTCGGAGACAAAACCTGCCTGTGGTTTCTGAGCATGTTCAGCTCTTAAAAGTTTTCAAAGAAAGCTCAAGGACCATGCAATTGGTAGCCAGAAGGTTAAGCGAGTCTAAAAAAGGCCAGGAAAAAAGGAGGAGGAAGACAAGTGGGCAGTGCAGAGAACACCCATAATGCAGATAAAATTTGACCTTGCCCCCTTCTGCCTTCACTCTGTCACTCTCATCTCTGTCCACTTTGATATATATACACTGAGCCTGTATTTCTGCCTGATCACAAAAATCCTTACCAGCCATGTTAAGAAGCTTAGGTTTCACCCTAAGGACAATGGGAAACCACTGAAGGGTTTATAATTAAGACTCAGCGAAGTCTGGCTTTTGTTTCAGAAACATCACAAAGGTCATAGTGTTAGGGGTGGATTAGAAAGAAGTGGAAGTGCAGTTCCTGCAGATTCCAGGCAAGGGATGAGGAGAGCCTGCCTTAGACAGTGGCAGACACTACTGTGGGGCACCATGCAGAGGATGAAAGAAATCTTCACACACATCAGTCTCACAGCAAACAATGTTGAAGCAAATGGCGTCACAGTAACAGTGTCATACTATATGATATATATAAAAGACGATGGGCCGTGTCCTTCAGCCCATGTTTTCACATGTAAACTCATTGTTCTGACAAATCAGAGCATTGATACATTGGGACCCATGTGTATCAATGTGTCTAGGAAGAAACCTGTGCCGTAAGTACCAGCATAGATTGCTGCAGAAAAATCTGCAAGTAACTAAAAGTTTAGGTTTCAGGCTATGTTCACCTCTCCTTAAAAGAGTGCTGTTCTTTATGCTTTGATAATTGAGTCCGGATTCCAGAGAATGTTTTAAACTAACTACATCATTTTCTATCTGCACAAACCTAGAGGGGAAAAATGACCCATTGAACAGATTGATGGAGTGATCATAGTCTTAGACTGCCCAAGACAGTCTAGGTTTACAACTCTTGAGGTGGCATAATTATTCATAATCATTAATAGCACCCCTTTTGAAGCTTAAAAGTGGCCTGCTACAGATAAATACTTATATGATCACTCCTAATGATCAAGATCTAGAAAAAAACCCAAACCCCTCAAACCTAAAACAGGTATCTTGCAGTTTCATGGCTGTAGCAGAAGCATTAAAAATCTTATGCATATCAAACTGTCTCCTGATGGTTCTGTGACCCAGATTAGAGGAAATCCCCCCACCCTTGATTTCACAGAGTAAAAATGCTGATGAGTACAATCAGTGTGTCTAGTCCAATGTCTCCAACTACTACTAATTTCATTCATATTTAGTGATGAATGATTTTGATGAAGCTTAGACTTAGGTCTACTATGAGAGCTAGTGGGACAAGTAGCAGGAGAAACTCAAGACTAATATACAAAGGCCATCTCTTTGAAGGCGGAACAAAAAGGAGTAGCCTCAAGGTAGGTTCCAGCTACCATATGATGCCACGTTCCCATCAGAGAATGAAGCAAGAACAAGTGGCCAGAATTCTGTAAAACTTATATTCGCATCGACAGGACCAGCTACATAATTTGTAGGGCCCAGTCCTAATGAAAATGTAGGGCATCTTGTGCACAAATTACTAAAATTTCAAGATAGCAACAGCAATATGTTCAATAGAAAGTGAGGCCATTCTGAGCATCGTGCCCTATGCAACTACATAAATACCCACCAATTGACCCTGCTCACAGCATTCTTGACTGACCCAGATCAAACCAGAGTTTCCTTCAGGGCACCTCCCTATTCCTTCACCACCACCCTTCCACCCCTGCTTCTAAAGTTCACCTTAACCTATAATGAAAATAACAACCTATAGCTTTGTGTCACTTGTTTGTCCCCTATGACTGATCCTATTATGGGGGCTCTACCCCATGACCTCGTTCAAAGCCAATTACCTCCCAAAGGCCTTGCCTCCAAATACTATCACTTTAGAAATTAGGGCTTCAATATGTCATTTCAGGGGCCCATGTTCAGTCTACAGTACCACGTCACCACAGTGAGTTTTAAACTGGGCTACTTGGAAATATCTCAAAGACCACTGAGGGCAATGAGTGAAAGACCAACTGGGTGGGCCCAACAGCCCTTCTTAAATTTGTTTTATTGTGCGAATTTCCATGTAAGCACTCCTTGTGGGAAAAATGAAAGGCTCTGCTCCAAAAGAAAGTTTACAAACCACTAGATTATTTGGTTTGAGATAAGCAGGGAAAATCATATTTTTCTTAATTCATGGGTGAGGAGAAGAGAGGAACATGTATTAAATGTCTATCATATTCTGAGTACTGTGTGAGGTGCTTTTACGTGTTATATCATTTAATTCTTACAACTCCACGGAGTATGTGTAATTATGCACAGTTCATAAATAACACCGAGAAGCAGATAAGTTAACAGATAGATCCAGCCAATATGTAGCAGAGCTGAGATTTGAACCTTGGCCTGTTAACAAAGCACACATTCTTTCCATAACACTGTCTGTCTTCCCATTCAGGTAAGACTACCATCTGCTTCCCCAGCAGACACTTGGCCACATAATTTACTGGGTAGTTTTTGGTCAGACTCTTGGCCGCCAGCCCGTCTCTGCGCTTGAGGTAGCCAGTAGAAAGCTGGGAAGCTATAGAGTGGAAAAGATAGAAGCCAGGGCTTGCTGTCTCTGAGGCCAGAAGTAAGCCATGGGCAGGGATCTCCTGAGTAATGACTCCAAAGGTATTGCACTATTTGTCCTTTGAGAGCTGGACACTGCGTCATCTCAGAGCATTACAGTAACTTCCAACAATCACTTCTGCAAATGCAATTTTCAGCATCAAAAAGTCTTCACATGTTTTAGAGACATACTGTCAAATGAGTTCTGTGTAATGACTGTAATGTCTAACAGATGAATGAATCCTGAGGAGTCTCTCATGATTAATGCTATTTATTCCATGTTATAATGTTGCTGAATATGCCCATACTTGATGCAGAGTTTGAAACAAAAGTATAAAGCTCCTTGGTTTCTTTGGAAAAATTACTGTATAAGTAGTAGGACAAATAGACAAGATGCAGAGGTTGTAATAAACATCTGTGATCTAGCAAAATCAGAGGGAAGATTTTGAGTGTCAGTAAGAATGAAGAAACTGATTCCATTGACAGCAGAGGCTGTGCTAAGGCTGGTGGTTTTCAAATAAATAGTTTAATCAGACCTCCTGCTGTTCGTATGCACATTTTATCACATAGAATAGAGATAAATAAATTGTTTTTCTGACACTTCTTTAGATTAAATAGTCAGGATTAAACTGAAAGCAATATGATCTTATCTTGAGAGTGAAGGTATTGGTATTTGTCATGCAGTCACAAGTATCTGTAACAGGATGTGGTTACAACTGGTTCTGGGCACTCAGTTATGGTGTTTCTCATACCTTCTAATGCCACAGAAATAAAAAAGAGTTGTACCCTTTCCATCCTCTCAGTCCTCTTTAAATGAAAAGAATGTGGGGATGAAAGCACAGCTTCCTTCCCATTAGTGCCAACAACTGCACTTCTCTCTTTTCAAATTTGCCCCTTAGGAATTCTAGTTTTAATAAGTGCTTGGGCACCAAGCATTCTCACTGAAAGAAAAGCTGTAATTTTTACCAGAAGTGCAACCTTCGAGTTGAATTTAATATAGTGGGAGGCAACAGAGAAGAACTTAATATACTATATCATTCTATGCAAATTACAGCCGTTGGACAATAATTAGGTGTTATACATCTTCTGTTCATAGGGCAGCTTTTATATATGGACCATCTGAATGTTGGAAGAGTCTATTTCTTGTTAGACAGAAAGTCTATGGCAAGCTAAATAGGATCAGAAAGTTTAAAGGTCCCTACTTCAAAATGACAGTGAGAATTGAATTTTCTGTTCAATACCAGCAAAGCTCCTGTGGAGGCTGCCAGGCTGTACTCACTTGGCTAGTTCTGTGATGCTGAAAAGGAGGGAACAGTGCTGTCCTAAAGGCCCCCATCTCTGGACCTCTCCCTGAGTATGGCTCTTCTGTCAGTTCCATGGAAGTAGCATTATTTTTTTCATCTGGAAATTGGGCCCAATTCCTGACTTACAGGACTCTTAAAAATTAGGTTAAATCTTGATGCAAAGTGCCTAGCACTCTATAAATAGTAGTTTTTGATGCTATTATTATTGTTGTTGTTGTTATGAAGAAGAGAGGGTAAATGTCACAGTACAACAAGCAAAAGTATTAGCTTAAGGCATGTTTCCATAATAGCAAAACAGAAAGGACATGATGTCAGATCTACAAAGAAGCCAGAAGATTAAAGACCAATTCTCAACATACTGATTGAGCAGCTGTGGAACTCTGACCTTTTAAAAACAGCAACCTCAGGCACTATTCCACTATGATAACACAGGCTCAAAAATGCTCCTCTAACATTTGAAAATCACTGTATTATAAGGGTAAGTTGATAGGCATGTTCATATCACCATCCCTTTTATTTTCTGCAGTATACATTAACAGGTCTCTACCCAATTTCTCTTTCTTTAATGGGGAACTTCACCTTCTATCATTTCACTCTTGTTTCGCTACTTGACACGTAAATGCTTTTCCTGAAAGCAAAGTACAATTTAGAACATAAAACATTTCTAAATTACAGGTTGTGTGAAACTCGGGTCACCATTTTAGAAACAAACTTCAGAAGCAAAGAGAAATAGCAGAAAACAACAGTGGTCAGTGACACATAAGCCAAACAAACTGGAGATGACATCACATAATTCTTTTTTCTTAAATAAGTGATCTTTTCTGTTAAATCTCTGTAATTCTGTATTCAGCTTGTATGGTGTGAATCTGCCCAGCATTTCTCAGAACGCACCTTTTTAGACTAGAATCAAGGCAAACTTGCATTCTTGCAGGAAGCTGTGCTATCATTCCAGAGCATATATCATACATGAAGGGCACAGTATTTCCAACACTGTCTTCTGTTTATTCCCACGGTGTCCAATGAGGCATTGGACTCAGACAAGAAACTGAAAGACTTGGTAACAGGAGCAGTGTTTTCTTCCCTCTCTCTTACTACTTATTGGGGACTTGGGAAAAGAGAGACAGCTGTGCTTCTTGAAGGACTCTCAAGGGAAATCAACTGGCAGAAAACCTAAATCAGATTACATCATCCCTCTGCTTAAAACTCTTTGGTGGCTTCTCATGAACTTGGAATGAAATTCACAGTCCTTACAATGACTGCTATGGTCACCTTATGATCTGGCTCCTGCTGACCTCCTGAAGCTCATCCTTCATTTTCCTCCTTGCCCACTCTGCTCATGCTTCACTGTTCTTTTTCCCATTTCTCAAGCAAGTTCAAACACATTGCCACCTGAGAGCACTTGCACTAGATGGTCACTCTCTCTGGAAAACTCTTCTCCCAGAACTTCATGTGTATGAATTTCTGAACTATAGCTTTAGATACCAGATGGATGGGTTCTTTGTTTGAGTTAGGAATGTATTGCAAAGGCATAGGGATAAATATGTCTTCTTAAACTGAATATGATGAAAGAGGAGAAAATATGACCCAATAAACACATTAAACCAGTTACCAAAGGGAACAGAAGGCAACATTTTAAAAAACAAATATGGGATGTACTAGAGATTAACATAAGAAAAGAATCCTGAAGGAAGTTAGGACTTCAGATGTGTATATGCCAACATGCCTGGCATAGATAATAAACAGGGTTAGCCTGAGTTTATAAAAATAACCTGATGAAGATGATGTCATAAGTAGTAACAAGTTTTGGTACAATGAGAGTCAAGATTAGAATCCAATGATGAAAGGTCTTCCCTACATGCCTGATGTTTTGCAGTACTTGCCAGGAAAGCACTTATGAAAAGGTAAAATAAAAGAAGAGACATCACTACATACAGTTTCCCAGGATGTGGAAGAATTACTATTAGTCATATGAAAATTATTTTAGGATTATGTACACAATCCTTCTCTGCCCAAACAGGTCAGGCAGCACAATCTAGGAGCAGTTGATTCTTGACCAGTGCCAGGGTAACTGGCAGGGCCTAAACCTGGGGCATCCATAGCCCTTGGGTTTGGTGTACGAAAGAAGGAAGGAAGAAATGATGGGTAAGCAGAGAGAGTAATGAGTGAAGATGAGTAAACTGGTGGCTGGGCATGCACCTCTTCCAAGGTGGACACACCTCTTCCTGATGCCCAGAACTCCAGAACTCCACTGAGCCCTGAGGAGCCCCAGTTTTCAGCCCACTTTATTATAGTTATGGGTAAAGTTGGTTTGGAGAACAATTAGGGAAAGCTCTTTTACCTATGCTTGCTATGTTTTCTTTTAAGGTAAATTTCAAATGGAGGAGATTATAAAGAAAATTACTAAATAAATACAATATTTATGAATAATGGATAATGGGAAGATGGTAAATATAACTGAAGTGATTTTTAAAAAATATTGTTGTCAGTTTTTTCCCCATTTGACTGTCTGAGCATGAGTCAGAGATGCATTATGGTCTTACAATTTTCCCTCACAGGTGTTTCACCTAATACATTTTTTGCATGTCTAATTCTGCTTTGGCTTTTGATTCTCAGTGGACATAAAGTAACCTTCAGGCATTAAATACAAATATGTAAATATGTTAAAACTGAAATTATAGAAATATATATATCATACATATGTATATACACATATGAGTATGAATGGGTATATATATATATATATATATATGGGTATGTATATATACATATGGGTATGTATGGGTATATATATATGTATATATACCCATACCTCTGTAGGGTGCTTTTGAAAAGTGACATCATCTAAAATGTAATTCCCTTTTTATTACTTTTTAATGGTGAATTTGGGGCAATTTTTGTGGTATATTCCAATGTGTTTTGTCTGGGAGGCGTTATAAAAAAATAAATAAATATGTTAAAACTGAAAGGATAGAAATATGTATATCATACAAACTCAAATCATAAGAAAACTCCAGTGTTTATATTAATAACAGAGAAATAGACTTCAGGATGACAAATACCATTATAGATAAAAAGGGGTAATTCTTGGTTATCAAAGTATTGATTCATTAAAATGAGATAACATTAAAAATGTTTATGCACATCAAAATAGATTAAGTAAAAAATGGACAGAACTTAAAAATTGACAAATTCACAATAATAGTTGCAGATGTCACCACTCTTACTTCACTAATTGATAGAAAAGAAAGACACAAAATCTGTAAAGATATAGAAGACTGGAAAAGCACTATCAACCAGCTTAACCTAATTAACATATATAGAACACTCTACCACCAAAAAAGAATACACATTTGTTTAAAAGGCACACTGCAACATTAAACTAGATAAGCCATAAACAAGGCTCTACATTTTAAAGGAATAATGTCATAGACCATATGTTGTATGACCACATTAAGATTGCATTAAAATATTAATAAGATACAGAGGGCCAACAAACACATGAAAAGATGCTCAACATCACTAATTATTAGAGAAATGCAAATCAAACCCACAATGAGGTATCACCTCACACCGGTCAGAATGACCATCATCAAAAAATCTACAAGCAATAAATGCTGGAGAGGGTGTGGAGAAAAGGGAACCCTCCTGCACTGTTGGTGGGAATATAAATTGGTACAGCCACTATGGAGAACAGTATGGAGGTTCCTTAAAAAACTAAAAATGGAACTACCATATGACCCAGCAATCCCACTCCTGGTCATATACCTGGAAAAAACCATAATTCAAAAAGATACATGCACCCCAATGTTCATTGCAGCACTATAGCCAAGACATGGAAGCAACCTAAATGTCCATCAACAGATGAATGGATAAAGAAGATGTGGTACATATATGCAATGGAATATTACTCAGCCATAAAAAGAAACAGAATTGGGTCATTTGTAGAGATGTGGATGGACCTAGAGACTGTCATACAGAGTGAAGTAAGTCAGAAAGGGAAAAGCAAATATTGTATATTAACGCATATATGTGGAATCTAGAAAAATGGTATGACGAACTTATTTGCAAAGCAGAAATAAAGACACAGATGTAGAGAACAAACGTATGGATACCAAAGGGGAAGGGGGGTGGGATGGACTGGAAGATTGGGATTGACATATATACACTACTATGTGTAAAGTAGATAACTAATGAGGACAGACTGTATCATCTATTCAATGATCTGTGGTGACCTAAATGGGAAGGAAATCCAAGGAAGAGGGAATGTATGTGTATGTGTGGCTGATTCACTTTGCTGTACAGCAGAAACTAACACAATATTGTAAAGCAACTATACTCCAATAAAAAATGATTAAAAAATCAATAAGAAAAAGATATCTGGAAAATCCCCAAATGTTTGTAAATTAAATCTTACCACAAAGAAAACTCTAGGCTTATATGGCTACACTGGTCAAGTCTACCAAATATTTAAGGAAGAAGCAGTGCCAATCCAACACAAACTCTTAACTAATCACTAATCACTTCCTAACTAATTCTGAGGTCAACGTTACCAATACCAAAGCCATACAAAGACATTGCAGCCAAAGAGAACTAGACAACTATCCCCCATGAACTTAAATGCAAAAACCTTCACAAAATTTTAGCAAATGCAGTTCTGTGATAATAAAAAAAAAGATTGCCTTGTGATCAAGTAGGGTTTATCCCAAGAATTTGAGGTTGTTATTGTATTTGAAAATTATTTGGTGTAATTCACCATGTGAACAAGCAAAAATGATCATCTCAACAGATGCAAAAAAAAAAAAACCCACATTTGACAAAATTTAACATCTATCCATGTTAAAAAGTCACAATAAATAAAGAATGGAAATATAATTTGACTAAGAAAATCTAGAAAAGTATTACAGATAATAGCATACTCATTGGTAGAAGATTGAATGCTTTCCCTTTAAAAGAGACAGTGTATTAAAGCAAGAAAAAATGGCATGTAGATTGGTAAAAATATGTAAAACTGTCTTTATTCACAGGTAACATGATCGTATGTGTAGAAAATGGTAAGGAATCTACAAAAAAAAGCTTCCAGAACTAGCAAGTAAGTATAGTAAGGTTGCATGATGCAAGGTCCATCTATGTAAATAAATTTTATTTCTATATAGTAGCAACAAAAAATTAGAAATTTAAATGCAAATATTACTTAATAGTAGCATCAAAAATATGAACTACTTGGAGATAAGTTTAACACTGTATGTCTAAAACCTGTACACTAAAAACCACAAAATTAAAGATCTAAATACAAGAAACCATGTAACAGGTTCATAATTTGAAAGACTAAATGTTAAAAAGTCCAGTATTTCCTAGTTGATCCACAGAGTCAATGCAATCTCAGTTGAAATTCCAGAAGGCACTTTGAAGAAATTGACAGGCTATTTATTAAATTTGTATGAAAATTGAAAGAACCTAGAGTAGCTAGATGTTTTAAAAAATGAGAACAAAATCAAAGCATTTACACTGCTTGATTATAAGGCTGATCATCAGTATAGAGAAGTATTTCTACAAATATAGATCTGTATTATTATATACATCAATGGAACAGAATGAAGTACAGAAGGAGACGCAATTGTTTTTTTTGACAAAGATGGCAAGCAAGAGATAGTCTTTTGAAGAAGTGGTGCTAGAAAAATTGACTATATGCAAAAAAAAAAAAGGAATTTAAAGCCACTATTAATCATTTCCACTATTTCCATCTATTTTGAGTTAATTTTTACATGTCATTATCCATGGAAAGTCAACACCTAGCATCATTAATGATGAAAGACTGAACACTTTTTCCTTAAGACTGGAAACAAATTAAGTATATCTTCTTTCACCACATTTAATCACAATTTTGCTGGCTATTCTCGCCAATGAATAAGGTAAGAAAAAGTCATTCAAATAGGCAAAGAAGTACAATTCTCTTTATTTGAAGATTACATGCTTGTGTACAAAGAAAATTACATAAATCCAAAAGAATACTAGAAATAATAATCAATTTTAGCAAGGTTGCAGTATCCAAGGTCAATATAAAAACATTTGATTTTGTATATAGTAGCAATGAAAAATTAGAAAAGGAAATTGAAAATTACTACCTATGTTAGCATTAAATATATGAAATACTGAGGAATAAATCTATAAAAATGGATGTAAGAACTATGAGCTAGCAAATATAGTACATACCTAAGAGAAATAAAAGTAGACCAAAATAAATGCAGAGATAGGCCATATTCATAGATTAAAAGACTGAATATTGTTGAGATGTCCATTCTCCCCAAATTGATCTATAGACTCAACGCAACTACAATCAAAATGGCAAAAGTCTTATTTTGTGGAAATTGACAAGCTGATTCTAAAAGTTTTATTGGAAATGAAAAAGACAGTAAAAAATTTTTGAAAAAGAGGAGGAAAGCATGAAGACAGACAATACTTGATTTCAAGAGACAGTGTGGTACTTGTGCTAGGAGAGACATACAGATAATTTGAAAAGAACTGAGAGTCCAGATATGGTAATTAATTTTTGACGAAAGTGCCAAGGTGATTCAATGGGAGGGAAGGACAACTCCACAAATGTCACTGAAACAGCATGATATGAATATGGAAAAAAACCTCAACTCTTCACTCAGTACACAGAATTTAACTCAAAATGTATCATATACCTGAATGTAGAACTTAAAGCTCTGAAACGTCTAGAATATTTTGGGATGCTAAATATTTTTTATATGTTACACAAAGAATGAACCTTATCGAAAATTAATAAACTGGATTTCACCAAATTAAAAAAATTGCTCTTAAATGATATATTGTTAAGAAAATAAAAATGCAAGATAGAGAGAGGAAATTTCTTGTTACTGATCTCTGCAAAAGAACTTGTGTCTAGACTATATACAGAACAATTACAACATAATAATGAGACAAACAACCCAACAAAAATGTGCAAAATGTTTGAAGAGATACTTCACAAAAGTTGATATGTGAATGGCCAGTAAGTACTTGAAAATATGGTAAAACAACTATTCATAAGGGAAGTACAAAATAAAACCAAAATGAGATAACACTATACACCTCTAGAATGGCTAAAATTGAAAATAAAGACTAACAATATCAACCGTTGGCAAGTATGGTCAGCAATGGGAACTTTCATACATTGCTTGTGGGAATCTAAAATGTAACAGCTACTTTGAAAACAATTTAATAATTTCTTTTAAAGCTAAACTTGAACCTACACTCTGAGCCAGCAAGTTCACTCTTAGATATTTACCCAGTGAAAAATGAAAACATATGCCCTCACAACGGACTGGCACACATTCAGAGCAGCTGTATGCATAGAAGCCCCAAACTGGAAACAGAGCGAATATTCAACAGCTGATAAATAGATCAACAAACTTATACAATGGAAGAGTATTCTGCAATTAAAATGAATAAACTACTGATACATGCAAAAACATGAGTGAATCTCAAAAACACTACTTTGAGCAAAAGAAGGCAGAAACAGAAGACTTACTGTATGATCCCATTTATATGAAATTCTTGAACAAACAAAATTAATCAGTTTTGACAGAGATTAGATCAGTGCTTGCCTGGAACTAGGTTGGGTGTGCCTGTGAAAGTGAGGGTTATTTGAAGCTTGAGCTTCAATAGTTTCACAGTAAATCTGCCACTGATAGTGGATAATAAATAAAATTTTAAAAGATATAAAAAGCAGCAACGTGTTGGCTAGATAGGCACAATCACATCAGGACCTGAGTTTCCCTTTTGCAGAATGTTAGTAGTTCTCACTGAATTCATTATTCTTTTCTTCTTGAGCAGTTATCTGCCCAGCTAGTGACTACATTCCCCATCTTGACCCTTTTTTACTGAGCTCCATACCCAATATCTATCTAAAGTAACACATGATAAGAATGGAAGAAATAATTGCTGAATGAATGACTTTGCCATTCACTTCTGGTATGGTACTTATTTTCAATCAAATAAATAGGAAAGTATAAAGAAATCATCACCCTTCAAAAGCAAATCAAAGTCAGAAACATTTGTGGAAGTGGTGTTGGGCAAAAGACATTATTAAGGCCAGTGAGTTTCACTGGATGTATGTCCATAAGATCCATTTCTAACTCCAACCAAAATGTAAGAATGGGGGTAGAAGGAAAGGTGGTTAGTGCTAACCCATATCTATAGAGGAAAATCTCAGAACTTATATGCCCTTCTAATGAGAGGTTGTGCTTGTTGTTCCACTTAAGCTGACACCAAAAAGATGCTATATTGATAACATGTGAGTGTCACAAACTGGTAAGTGCCACTGACCAAGAAAGATATTCATGATGGGTTGTTACAACAGAACATCCTGTGACCAGAACTCCTTTCTGTGAAAAGACAGAAAAGCTGCTGTATGACTTAAATCACTTATTTTCAGTTGCTTTAGGCAGCAATTATTTTGATATCTGAATGATGCTCCCTCACCATCCTCAGGGAAATACCCAGTGCAGGATATATGTATACAGGACAGAGATACAGCTATAAGTTCAGTGATCCAGATAATCAAAAGTTGAAATGCTCTTGGAAAATGGAAAGGACTTCTGATACTGACCAAAATGGAGTAAGCCCACTGTAGCCTATCTCTACCATTGGTTATAGCTAAAAATTGTGGAAAGAATACATGAAGGAACTGCTTGAAGACTCTGAAAAGTAAATAACAGCGGGAATATTAGAACGAGAAGTCAAAACTTGAAGAGTGACCAAAATGGTGCTGAATTTCTTGGTTTTATTTTCCTCCTTTGTAATAGGTTTTGACCCAAGGGTGAAACACGTCACAGAGGTACATAGTGAGAGTGAATACAAAAAATTTTGAAAGAAACTTTTTTCTCACTTCTCTGCCTTAAGGGAAGCCGTAACTGCAAGAGAGCCTTAGGGGGACTAAAACTCACAAAGAAGCCCAACATTCTGGCCAAAGGAAACAGAAATAGGGACCCCTGAGAGCCATAAAGTATGGGGGTGATCCTGGAGAGGAAAACGCTAGAGAAAAGGATTCCCTAAATCTGTGTATGAACTAATACATATCTTAGGCTTGCTCCTGAGCAGTACACATGTGAAACAGATGCAAAGAAGCCTAGTTTGAGAACTGAACTATAATATAAATCACCACATAAGTCTAAGACTAACTCCTGAGTGCGGGCAGGCTCAAATACCATAGGAAAGGTTTTGAAACCTGAACTGACACTGTAACTGCTGCTCACAAAATTTGAGGCAGATTTTTGTGATTTGAACCAAACCATGTTGATTGGCTCCTAAAGCAAATAAAAATCTACATGCTACAGAGGATTTTTAACAGGTCACAGAGTCTTACAACATAATATTCACGATGTTCAGGATACAGTCTAAAATTACCCAACATACAAATAATTAGGAAAATCATACCAATTCTCAAAGAAAAATACAATCAATACATTGCAACACTGAGAAGACACAGATGTTGGAATTATCAGATATTTTAAAGCAAGCATTAAAAACATGTCATATGAGGTAAAAGTGATCTATCTTAATATTAATGGAAAGATAGAAGTTCTTAGAAGAGAAGGAAACTGAAAAGGAACCCAATAGAAATTTTAGAACTGAAATATAAAATACCTGAAATAAAAAAGAAACTCATTAGTGTACTTAATAGCAGAATGAAGATGACAGAGGAAAGACTGAGTTAACTTGGAGAGTGGTCAATAGGAATCATTCAATCTGAAGAACAGAGGGGGAAAAAAAGAATGTGGGACAATTTCATAAGATGTAGCATTGATGTGATGACTCTCAGAAAGGTCAGAAAAAGATATTGATACCCAAAATTTTGAAGAAATAATGGCTAATAATTTACCAAATTGTTTAGAGACATAAATATACACATTCAAGAAACTCAGTAAAATAAAAATAAGATAAACTCAAAGAAAACCAAAACTAGATCCACCATAAACAAAGTGCTGAAAACCAAAGATAAATTTTAAAAATTCTTGAAAGCAACTAAATAAAAATGACACATTACTTAAATAGGAATAACAGTTCAAATGACTGAATATTTTTCCTTAGAAACCACAGTGATCAGAAGACATGAAACATTTTTAACGTGCTATAAAGGGAAAAAAAGGAAGAGAACTGTCAGGCTAGAATTCCATATCCAGTGAAAATATTCTTTAGGAATGAAAGCAAAATAAAGACGTTTGTAGATGAAAAAAAAACTAAGAGAATTCATTGCCACCAGACCTTCTCTAAAAATATGTTAAATTAAGTTGTTTAGATTAAAAGGGAATGATACAAGACAGAAATTTAGAACTTCAGGAATGAAGGAAAAACAAAAGAAATGGCCACTATCTGCACAAATATAACAGACTATTTTTGTCCTCTTAAAGTTCTTTAAAATATATATCTCTGTTGAAAGCAAAAAGTATATTATCTGGTGAAGTTTTCACTACACGTAGATGCCATACATTATGACAACTATAACATAAAGGGAATAAAATAAATAAATTTTTGTAGCCTCCCCTCACTTAAAAAAAAGCCTAATATATTCAAAAGACTAATTAGAACTTAGCTTCTACACTTGGTAACATCAAAATAAAAACATTAAAAATATGTTTAATAAGACTAGGATAGATAGGGCAATTGGAAATAGGATTGATGTGATTATTAAATTAGTTATTAGTCAGTTTTATAAAAATATTTGCAGCAAGGTATGGTTTGGGGGATAAAAACCAGTGTGTTGATAAGAGGACTCATGTGCAAAATGCTGGACAGAAATACATATAGAATATGACTACTTCACTGTTCAGGATACAAATGTGAAGTAGGGAAATGATCATTTATTGATTCTTCACTACAAATCAAGTGCCTCCTGTACATTTTCTCATTCAACTCAACATTTCTGTCAGGTAGAACTTATGGTCTCTTTCTTTTGGTGAAAAAATGCAGATTCAGAGAAGTTAGCTAAGTTGCCCAATGTTATAAAGACAGGATTTGAACCTAGATTTGATTTCAATTTCACACTGTCACTTTAAATATGTACCAAAAATACTTCAGTCCTATAGCTGTCAACACAAGTGAAAATAAAACCAAGGGGAAACAAGCCAGATGTTGTTATTTCAGTGTTATTTTTATATGTAAGGATAGGTTTGATAGAGGGAGAACAAGAGGGAAGAAAGAGTAAATAGTTAAAAATTAAAAAATTTTTAATCAAGTACAGTTGCTATTTTGGTGCTTGTAGTTTCTTGCTTCTCCTGTGTGATTTATAAAAATAAATATGTTTCAGACTCTTTTTTTTTTGCCCAAACTCAGAGAAAATTTTAATTAAAACTGAGATTCAGTTTTCAAAATATTATTTAAGGCAACTGCACTTATAAGAATATGTTCCTTTTTCCCATAACATTTTCCGCATTTGATACACCATGGTATGGTTTTGGTTTTTATTTAAACTCACACTCTATTTGACTTATTTTCATTCTATTCTCGCTCTCTCAAGACCAGCTCACTTCATCAATTCGTGTTACAATAGCTGTTAGGTAAAAAAAAATGCATGTACCTTCTTGAGATTTTTGTGTTCCTTCCATTCCAACTTCAACTTCACAGTGCAAAGTTCAGCATTTTTTGATAACAGCGACTGAAACCCAGCTGTTAGCAGGACCGAAACCTACTAAGCCTATACCTTGATGATAATCAGTAGAAAAAGGCCTGTTTTTCAGAATACCCGCATCAACCTCAAAAGCTAGAGACAAATTTCTAAAAGTTTATCTCACTGTGCACATTTGCCTTCATATACATAAAATATATGCTTAAAAAAGCTAGTCTCATTATAATAGTAATTTTCATCATGGCAAAATTAGAGGGGTAACAGATGGTTTGCCTTAGTATGTGAACTGCATTTGTAAAGGACAAGAGGTGTATAAATGTTCCGGGAAGTTTCCCTTCTTTCCAAAAAGGAAAATTATATTTAGAATATTTGAATAAACTAATTTTACAACTGTTGATTTTTTCCTAAATAAAAACCAATAATGTATGACCCATATGCTTATGAATCAACTTTTACTTCAGATCCTAAATATAGTCCCCCCCCCAAAGTCCCTGGATAAACCTAATTTTAAGATATTTGACTGATTACTGCATTATAATTCTGGAGAACTCAATGTCAACTGATATTGGAGCTTTCTTAAAGGATACTTCAAAAACAATTGATCTTGAGATTTTAAGTTCTTGCTATAAATTCTATTGAGGCAATCGTTCAGAGTAAAAAAATTAAGAAAGGTCACTGAATGTATTGATTGCAGTGGTCCCAATTTAGTCACATAGACGGGCTCATTCCTTGCTTAATAGTGTCATCTCAAATGAATAGGCTCAATGTAATCAATTCTGATAGAAAAAAAAAGAAAAGAGAAGGAAAGAAAAAAAATTGATTATTCTTGGTAAATGGATTTTTGTGAAGCAAGTAAATCAGTTTTCATGACTATCAATTCTAACCCAGGAGTATTGAACAAAAAGTTTTATAAAACAAAATGTTCCAAAAATTATGGAAATATAACTTCCTTATTGCTTTTACTTTCTTATCTGATATTCTTTTTTCATTTTGATTTAAGGAAACCAAGGATCAAACAAAACATCAGTTATAGCATTTCTGTTGAATAAAAGCCAGTATAAGTATCATAATGGCAGGGAAATTATTTTTACAAACATGATTTTACCATGCTTTAAATTATGGTACACAATTCTTCCCTAAAGTAATAGTATGATAGAAAACTCCAGAGTAACATATAATTCAATAAGCTTCTCTTCAAAAAAGACTACTAGGAGGGTATTGGATTATTTATGAATGGATTTGCAGTTTAATATATCTGATTTTCTTTCCAAGTCTTACTATGTGCATCTTTTGTACTGCAACTACAAAGTCTATAGTTTGATCTCATTAAATATCACATTTAAATTACACCTCTACCCCCACATGTATTGGGGCTAAGACTGATAAAAATAGATGATAAATATAAAAGAAAACAACCAGTGCAAAAGTTCTAGGATGGCAAAAAGCTTGGTATATTTGAGGAAAAAATTTTCTGTGGCCAAAGAACAGTAGGCATGGGGTAGAAGATGAGATAAAAGAGGTCTCCAGAGGCCAGGTCTTACAGCCTTGTAGGCCAAGGTAAGGAGTCTAGATTTTATTTTAAGGTTAATGGAAAGCCATGGAAACATTTCGCATAGGAGAATGACATGGTCTGAGCAACTTCTTGAAAAGATCATTCTGTCTACTGTGTGGCAAATTAGCTGAAAAGGGGTAAGGAGAGGAGCAGGGAGATACATTCAGAGGCTAGTACAAGAGTACAGGAGACAGCTGATGATGGTGGTTTGAACTAGGTTTGTAGTATAGCACCCTAGGAAGTGGCTACATTCCTGACGTATTTTAGAGCCAGTTGGACTTGCTGATGGATTGGATGTGGGGA
Source organism: Hippopotamus amphibius kiboko (assembly GCF_030028045.1). Lineage (NCBI taxonomy): Eukaryota > Metazoa > Chordata > Mammalia > Artiodactyla > Hippopotamidae > Hippopotamus > Hippopotamus amphibius. Next base: position 13,268,094 of record NC_080203.1, on the reverse strand, counting down.
GTGAGAAGGAAAAGATGAAGGGTAACTCCTAGTTGTTTGACCCAAGGAGCTGAATGGATGGTACTGTAAAGGAAAAGGCTGTGGAGGATCAGGTTGATTGTGGGGTAGGCATAGATCAAGTGTTCTGTTTGCAGCATTTTTGGTTTGAGACGCCTATTAAACATCTAAGTAGAGATGATGATTAGGTAGTCATATGTGAGTACAAAACTGAAAGTAGAGGTCAGCGCTTGGGGTAATATGTAGAGCCATGGAAAGATTTGAAATTGCTCAGGGAAGAATGTAGGTGGGTAGACTAGTAGCAAGATTGCAGATACTCCAGTATTTTTAGTTCATGCAGAGAAGAAGCAAGTAGACAATCAAAGGAGACTGAGACAGAGTGCTCAATAATATAGGAACTAAACAGGGGAATGTGGCATCTTGGAAGCAATGAGAAAGAAAAAATATTTTAAGAATGAAATGAGCTTTCTAAAAGGGAATGGAAGGATTTGAAGATGAAAAGACATGTCTTCCAAAAACCATTGCTTTTTGAGAAAAGGAACTGAGAAATGGGTCTGTAGCTGGAAGGTGAGGTAGGGTAAGAAAAATGTTTATTTTTGCTTTTAACATAAGAGAGGCTATAGATTTTAAAGAATGCTTTATATAGGAGAGAGAAGGAAATAGTCATTGCTGGAGTGATAACCTCAAGAAAGTGAGGGGATGAGATCAAAGGCACAGTTGGGAGGTTGGCCTTAGATACTAATCAAGGTGCTGCTTCCACAGTAACGGGAGGGATATAAAGGAGGTGGATACAGATACAGGGAGGTTGGGGTTTCGGTCTGGAAAGAGGTTTAAATTTGTGATTTAGCTGCAGCAAGAAAATGTATTTAGGGGTATGGAACATAATTGTAATCAGTTCTACAAATTCAAGCATTCCCTGTACTTGGCCTTCATGGTTATAACTCAGTACTAATCATATCATTGTTGCCTATACTCCTACACAGCTTATTTTTCATAACCTTCCAAATATGGATTAATCAAGGTGGGTATTAAGAAAATTAAGTCAGAAAGATGACTTGTTCTAATTTCACAATCTAATTTCACAAAAGCAATTCCAAATTTTCTGAATTTTATTTTTAGTGCGGTGGCTAAAAAACTGTTTTCTTCAGAGGCATAGGTCCCTTAATTCTTGGTGAGGTTGAACATGGGATCTATGTTGTTTGATTCTGACCAGTCAAGGGTTTAGTGGACTGTAGAGCTCCTAGACCATTTAGCTAAGCAACCTGAAAGCTTTGTTCACCTCATCACTTCCCTTCTGTAAGAACTCTCCTTAGGGGCTTCCTCCAATATCACCTTACCCCCTTTTTATCACATCCTGAGCAATCTGCCAATGCCATCTTTTGGAAATAAAGAGGGTTTTCTCAAAATTTGTCAGCCCATAATATATTCAGTTATTTTCAATGGGCAAGACACTATATGCAGAGCACAGTGGAAAGTCTTATTGGGGAGGTGGGGTCTCCAGTCTGTATTTTTAGGCATTTATTAGAGACCCTGAGGGTTGTGACATGATGCAATATGCCAGGAAGCAAGAGAGCTATATTATTCCAATAGTTCAGTCACCAGCTCCAGTCCTACTATCCTGTATTGCCAAAACCAAACAAATCTTTTTTGTGTTTCACATTAACATAACATTTTCAGAATCCAGAACATCAGAACTCTTAGAGGTTACCTAGTTCAGCAACGTTACTATTTATACTGGGTGAATTGAGACCTACTGTAACCTAGAGACTTGCCCAAGTTAAGCCAGCATGTTAGTAGTACAATCTAGACTTACTGACTCCTTACGCATCACTCTCTTCACCATGCTTTTCAGCTCTCCTCTCTCAAGGAATCACTTCAGTGTAGCAATAGTCTTCTTAGAGCAGGCAAAGTGGTCAGGTTGACTCCTGACATATGTACTGCAAGCTTGTAGAGCAAATTCCCCAGGAACCATAGCGAAACCCATTCAAGGTTAAGGAGCAAGAACTGTGAAATAATAAGGCAGAGGAAGCAGGAAAGTAATACAAGAGGAGAAATATAAAGATATAAAGTCCTGAGCAAACGGGGAAAAAAACTGGCATAAAGGAAAATGAAGAAGAAAAACATCTGGCATGAGGAAAAATAAAGATGAATCTACAAATTGTTTGAAATAGAGGGGCAGAAAGGAAGTCGAGTTACTCAGCGCTCTCTCTTAGACTGAGGGGGAAGACCCAACTCAGCTGCCCTGACTCTTCCAAAGGCCACTCTGTTTCTTGCTGGTGATTCATTTTACCCCTGACAGAGATAGACCTCCTGCCTAGCTGCTCTTTTTCCTGTTCCCTGCTTTTCCTAGCTTTGGTATTGCAAAATGACATTACTGTTGGTATAATCTTTTCGTTTGGGAACTCATGACCTTAGGACTAAAGATTTCATTACAAGTATAAAGCACTTAAAAGTTTACAGGATGCTTATTCATACATATCTCCTCTGAGGCTCACAATAAACTCATGAGGCATACACTGTCTGAGACCCTCCATTAAGGTTATGGGTAGGTAGAGAGGGGCTGGGGGCCATGAGGGTCATTAAACCAAATATCCTCTGGAAACGCACCAAGTCAAGGAGGAAATTCCAGAGGGGACCAGGAGAAAGTGAAGGTTACAAGCCAGGAGAGGCTGAATCACTTGTCCAGGTGCTGAGGTGACAGAGGAGGATAGGGAGGGTACAGACCAAGGAAGCTGAGATACTGGATTAATGAGTAAGGATGAAAAGTGGATGAAGCTATTTGATTCAGAAGTGTTGGCATCTACAAATATTAACCATGCTTCAGAATGCTCTAGTCAAATCCACTGACTTTTTGCTATTTGCTATACCTGCATGCTATATTAAGCACCCATGTTCTTTAAATCTTTGTACTTTCTATTCCCTCTGGAATGCTCTCCCACTTCAACCCCCTTTCTACGTCTTACTCCCTCATATCATAAGGTCTCTGCTGAAATGTCACCTTACAAATCATGTTTCCCATACCTTCCTGTCCCACCCAGCATACCCTCTCCCTTTCCGCTGATTTATAATTCTTTGCAGCGTGTACCACCATCTGAGTATAGATATATATGTAGATCTACACATACAGATCTATCTATATCTATATGTATCTATGAATGATATGTCCACACACACACACACACACACACACACACACACACTGTCATCAGTCTATCCCAATTGTAATATGCTCATGAGGACAGAAATTTTTGTCTCTTTTCTCTACTCTGTCTCTCCAGCTCTAGAAATATTGTCTAGCCTGAAGAAAGCACTCAATAAATATTTGTTGAAGAAATGAATAATTCCATTTCCCTGTCTCTGCAGCTAGATTGCAAATGTCTCAAAAGGCAAAAACTATGTCTGTCTTCATCATTGCATCTCCAGTGTTTTGCAAGGGAGTTAGGACATTATGAATGCTCACTAGGGATTGGTGGAGTGAGAAATGGACAGCTGGTCACATTCCTATGAGTGCAGCTGCAGTATAACCTTGAATTCTTTGTCCTGCCAACCTCGCATTTACCCTTCCTCCTCCAGTTTCCCACTCAACAACTACTTTGTTATTCTGAGGGCAACCATTCTCTTTGTATGATCATTTTTCCAAAACTAATGTAAAACGAATATGGCTTTTCTCTGAGGACTCAGTTTGCTCAGGGTCTTCTGTGTCTGCCGAGGTTTTTGTACTTGATGAGATATTTGTTAATTAGCTTACAAGTGAGGAGGAATAATTTCATATATGTGAGCAATATCACATTAAAGTGTCTTGAAATGTTATTTGAAGCAACACAATTTTTAAATAGAAGGATATAAAAATACCCTCTAAGTATAAGGCTAGCTAAATGAGTTACCTAGTCAAGATTTCACAAGTGATTACATAAATGGATACATTCTGTAGCTGAGTTAATGGATTTCCTTTTTTAGAGTATAAAATCTTTAATATCCAGATTATGCTTTCAGTGTGTTCTTTATGCTGCCTAACACACTTTGACTGCTCAATAAATAACAATCAAATGAAAGCCATGGCAACTCTGACATTAGTAAGTCCAGTACAGTTGTGCTTGCCGCTGCCTTTCTCTTTTCCTAGTGAGTGCTGGCCAAAAGGCTGGCATAACAAGTGCAGTACAACCTTAGTCATTGGTATTTTGTCCTTTTTCTTACAAAAAGAAGATTCAGAAATATTTATAATCTGTAAACAGTGAAAGGAAAGACATAGTTAAAAACAGTAGCAAAAGTTACTGGAGTTCAGCTCAAAATGACAGAGTAATAAATTAGAATCACAGGAGGCCACTGACCTTTAAATAGTCTTGAAAATAAATTATAAGGAACACCTTGACTTGGGAATGGACAAGAAGGACCATCAAATGGCTCCTTTTCACAGATGACTTCCTCTTCCCCCATCAGTCTGCCTGCCACAGTCGCTGCCAGTGTGATGAAACAATGAGATCTGGATAGGGACAAGTAGACACGCTCTCCACACCCTCTCTTCTCTAACGAGCAGGGATTGTTCACTAACAACAAAAGGGCACCCTAGTTATGCTCTTGTGTTCTTGGGGTTTTCTATAGATTAGTTTATAATTGCGTATACACTCTAACTCATTAGTGTTTCATATATCATTAGTGTTTCATATCATATCATTAGAGTTTCATATAATGGATAAACTCATTAGTGTTTCATAATTCTTTCAGAATATGGGTTTCACTCCTCTCAGTTGAACTTCCTGTGATCTTTGTAAAGCTGAGAAAAAGATTCACTTTAGTAAATATATGTTCCATTGTATATTGGTCACTAGGTGTTTAAATAATAATAATATTTTAATCTTCACAATAACTCTCTGAGATAGGCATAATAATATCTCCATTGAAAATAATGAAAATAAGAATAAAAAAGGTTAAGTCACTTGCACAATGTTGTATAATCATGAATTACTCAAGCCATGATTCAGTAGGCCTGACTCCACTAGACCTGACTCCAAAGCCCATATTCTTTCCAGAGTAGCAGGGCTCCTTTAAGTACTGTAAAAGAGGAGCTGACCTGGAGGTCCAAGCAATGGGTGCAGTCGCTGCCCTGGTGCCCTATTTGACTTTATCTGTTTGGGTATGAGACCATGTATACTTTTATATACATTCTTCAGTAAAAACTTCACAATATCACTGTGCATTATTATTCCTGTTTTTAAGATGAGACGCCTAGAACTTGACAGGTTCAAGCAACTTGCTCAGGGTCACACAGCAAGAGGCAGATCCAAATATCAAACTGCACTCCTCCCACTTAAAGTTCTTTGTTTTGCCATTGATTATCATGCTTTGTTTTGCTATTTAACTCCATGTATGTGTATATGTGTGTACACATGCACACCTGTTTTGTTTCTTTAATTAGTCTGTAACCTATTAAAATATAAGGATTCTATTTTATATTAGTTTGTATGTTACATTGTACCTTGTATATGATTCTTAAGAAGTGGAACTATATCTTTATTGGCAGTATGAAAATGATTTAACAGAAATGTCAAATAAAAATGTATTTCTAATAATATCTTGAGAAATGACATAAGCTACTCATAGTACAACAAGTGTTTTCAATATACACTGGTATTTCAAGATAGGACTCAAGAAAGAAACACCAGCAAAAATAATATTTTCTCCCAAGTCAGAGGCATTGAAAACAATCATTTGCTAAAAGCTGCAATGCAGTATAAATTTAGTGTTTTGTTAAATTCTAATTGACATTTAAGAATATGAGAGTAATTCAAAGGAGAAAGTTGTGACAAGAGGAGACGTCTTCGACTTTTGTGGTAAGTGTAAGGTTAACAACTAGTCTGTAATTAAAAGTAAAATGAACAAGTAAAGCAGGCTTTTTTTTTAAACCAATGGGTGGAATATGGCTGACAGAATTGGTTTGTGACCCCCCAAACCAAAATTATTTTGTGAAATTGCTAAGATGCAAACATCAAAAAGAAATTTATATAGAAGTCAAAATGAAGACGTTTATTTATAGCTGAGTATAGCTGAAGGACATTTTATATGAAAAATATGTAGCTACATAAACTGATGGCTGATCCATAGCTGAGTATAGCTGAAGGACATTTTATATGAAAAATATGTAGCTACATAAACTGATGGCTGATCCATGTTTTGTGCATATAAGGCATCAAAGGAATATGTGCAAGCTGAACTTTTTTTTTATTTCTCTATTTCATGCAAGTGCTCTATATTACTGCAAGGCATGAGAACTTTGCATGGCTTATCAATGATTCAGCCTAATAGAGTTATATCATGAATTTATTTTTTTTTTTTTTTCTTGGCACACGGGCTTAGTTGCTCCGCGGCATGTGGGATCTTCCTGGAGCTGGGATCGAACCCGTGACCTCTACATTGGCAGGCGGATTCTTAACCACTGCGCCACCTAGGAAGCCCCATGAATTTATTTTTTAAAGATTCATTCAAGAGTCTGCGAAATGAAACAAAGTTGGCCCTAGATAAAAGATAAGGAAGTTAGTTACAAATGAATTGTTACAAAATAAACGATAGATGTGTGGGGAAGCTGGCTGAGTGGGAAAATATTGAGAGAATGTAAGTTCAGGAAGAGGACACATGGAGTGATTCTCTTAATTCTGAGACGGCGGACGCAGAAGACTTCTTCATTTCCTTAGGTAGATCATTCATGAATCAAGAGAAAGAAGTAAAATCCTAGTAACTGGACTCTGTTAGAAAATTTTCAGTCTTTTCTTAGGTTCGGTCATCACTATTTTGATGTTCAAATTGTCCCTGCTATGGACATCAGCTTGCAGTTATATAAGAAAAGCAGGCATTAGATTTTACAGAGACAATTTTAATATTAGTGTTCTGAACTCTTAATTCTATGATTATTGAAAAACCACTGAAGTCCCAGCACTTTTTTCTCTCTGGCCATCCACATCCCTGTGCTGTAAGCTTCTGTCATTCAAAATTAAAAGCAGTTACTACAGTTAAGCTAATGTACTATACTGCCTTACCCCAGATCTTTGTATACATAGTCTATGAAGAAATTCCTTCTGCTTAGATTTTTTATGAAATTATGGTAAAATTGGTTTTTATTTGATGTATAGTTCTATGCATTTCAACTCATGTATAGATTAATGTAACAACCACCATAATCAGGATACAAAACAGTTTCACCACCCCCAAACTCCTAGTGCTGTCACTTTAGAGTCATACCCTCCCTGAACCTCTAACCCCTGGAAAATCACTAATCTGTTCTCTGTCACACAATTTTGTCTTTTCCAGAGTACTGTATAAATGGAACCATACAATAGCATACATTTTGAAACTGGCTTCTTTTACTTGGCATGATGCCTTTGAGATTAATCCAAATTGTATGAATCAATAGTTTATTTCTCTTACTGCTGAGCAGAATTCCATTGTATGGATATACTATAGTTATTCAGACATCCATTGAGGGACATTTGGATTATTTCCACTTTGGGACCATTATAAATAAAGTTGCTATGAACTTTCACACACAAGCCTTTGTGTGAATATATGTGTGGTAAACTGAGTAACATCCCTGTAAGATGTCCACTTTCTAATCCCTGAAAATTATGAATATATTACCTTGTGGCAAAGTATGCTTTGCAAATGTGATTAAATTAGTGATCTTGATGTGGGATATTATCCTGGATTATCCTGGTGGGCATTAAATACAATCACAAGTGTCCTTGTAAGAGGGAAGCAAAGGGACATTTGCCCCAGAGAGAAGAGGAGAAGGCAGTGTGACCATGGAGGCAGATGTTGTGATGATGTAGCTATAAGCCAAAGAATACTAGCAGCCACAAGAACGTGGCAGAAACAAGGGACAGATTCTCCCCTAGAGCTTCCTGAGGGAATTCTGTCCTGCTAACACCTTGATTTAAATCCAGTGAAACTGATTTCAGATTCCTGGCCTCCAGATCTGTGAGGGAATGTATTTCTATTGTATTGAATCGCTAAGTTTGTGGTAAGTTTTTACAGCAGCCAGAGGAAACTAATATAGTAAGTCTTCATTATTCTGGGTTAAATATCCAGGAGTCTGATTTCTTAGTTTTATGGTAAATACATATTTAAAAGAAAGTGAAAAACTATTTTTCAGAATGACTGTACAATTTTGCATTTCTTTTTTTAAAAAATTATTTATTTATTTATTTATTTATTTATTTATTTATTTAGCTGTGTTGGGTCTTAGTTGCAGCATGCTGGATCTTCATTGCTGCATGCGGGATCTTTAAGCTGCAGCACACGAACTCTTAGCTGTGGCATGTGGAATCTAGTTCCCTGACCAGGGGTTGAACCCAGGCACCCTGCATTGGGAGCACAGTCTTAGCCACTGGACCACTAGGGTTAAAGTCCCCAATTTTGCATTTCTATCAGCAATGTAGGAGAGATCCAGTTGTTCTTCATGCTTCCAAGCATTTGAGATTATAAGTATTTTTCATCATATACATTTAATAGGTGTATGCTGATATTTCATTGTGATTTTAATTTGCCTTTCACTAATGAAAAATGATGTTGAACATCTTTTCATGTGCTTATTTGCCATCCATTTACCCTCTTTTTTAAAAATTTATTTATTTGTTTATTTATTTTTTATAAATTTATTTTATTGGCTGTGTTGGGTCTTTTTTGCTGTGCGCAGGCTTTCTTTTTAGTTGCGGTGAGTGGGGGGCTACTCTTCATTGTGGTGCGCGGGCTCCTCATTGTTGTGGCTTCTCTTGTCATGGAGCATGGGCTCTAAGTGCGTGGGCTTCAGTAGTTGCAGCACATGGGCTCAATAGTTGTGGCTCACGGGCTCTAAAGCACAGGCTCAATAGTTGTGGTGCACAGGCTTAGTTTCTCCGAGGCATGTGGGATCTTCCTGGAGCAGGGATTGAACCTGTGTCCCCTGCATTGGCAGGTGGATTCTTAACCGCTGTGCCACCTAGGAAGCCCCATTTACCCTCTTGAGTGAAGTGTATATTCTAGTCTTTTGCCCCATTTTCTGATTGGGCAGTTTGTTTTTTAACTGTTGCGTTTTAAGAATTTTTTATATAGTCTAGATAGCAGTCCTTTGTTGGATATGTAGTATGCTTATCTTTTCATCCTTTTAATAGGATCTTTCATGAAGCAAACATTTTTAATTTTGATGAGGACAAAATTATCATTTTTCTTCTATGGATCTTGCTTTTGGTATCAAATATAAACTTTTTGTCAAACCCTCAAAAACAAAGAATTTCTCCTATGTTTTTCTTTTTAATGTTTTATAGTTTTACAATTAGATCCATGATCCATTTTGGGTTAATTTTATATAAGATATGAGGTTTAAGTTGAGGTTCATTTTTTTGCCTGTGGTTGTCCAATTGTTGCAGTACCCCTTGATAAAAAAGTATCCTTTCTCCTTAGAACAATTTTTGCATTTTTGTCATCTCTCAGTCAGTCATACTTGTGAAAGTCTATTCTGTCCCTTTGACTTACATGTCTATGTTTCTATCAATTCCACACAGTATTTATACGGGTCACTATAGCTATATAGAAAGTCTTAAAATTCCTCTAACTTTATTCTTTTTCAGAATTATTTTAGCTAATCTAGTTTTGTTATCTTTCCTTATACATTTAAATAAACTTGTCTAAATAAACAAATAATCCTGCTGAGATTTTGATAACTGCACTAAGCCTGTAGATAAATTTTGAAAAATTGACATTTTTACCATGTTGAGTTTTCCAATCCAAAACCACATGATTAATTTAGATCTTGTTTGATTTCCTTCATCTGCATTTGGTAGTTTTCAGTGTGAGAATCCTGTTTACTCCCTAATACCAGAACCAGACAAAGACATTGCAAGAAAGGAAAACTACAGATCAATATCTTTCATAAACATAGATCCAAAAATATTCAACAAAATATTCACAAATGAAATTCAATAATGTATAAGAGAATTATATACTACAACCAAGTGATATTTATTCCATGTATACAAGGCTGGTTCATTATTTGAAAGTCAGTTAATGTACATTGTGAAATGATTAGCATGATCATGTTAATTAATGCATTCATCACCTCCCATAGTTAAGTCTTGTTTTTTTTTTTTTGGTGGTAAGAATGCTTAAGATCTACTCTCAACAAATTTTGAGTATATGATATTGTATTATTAATTATAGTCACCATGCTAGATATTAGATGCTCAGAACGTATTCATCTTATAACTGAAAGTTTGTACCCATTGGCCTACATCTCCACATTTCCCCTGCCCCTGGCAAATACCATTCTACTCTCTATTTCTATGATATTGGTTTCTTTTTAAAATTCCATATATGTAAGATACTATACAGTATTTATCTTTCTTTACCTGGCTTATTTCACTTAGCACAAGGCCCATCAGTTTCATTCATGTTGCAAATCGTAGAACTTCCTTCTTTATGGTTGAATAATATTCCATTGTGTGTATATATATATATATATATATATATATCATCACATTATATACTTTATTTACTTTTTAATAAATTTATTTATTTATTTATTTATTTATTTATTTTTTGGCTGCATTGGGTCTTTGTTGCTATGTGCAGACTTTTTCTAGTTGTGGAGAGTGGGGGCTACTCTTCATCGTGGTGTGCAGGCTTCTCATGTGGTGGCCTCTCTTGCTGCAGAGCACAGGCTCCAGGCATGCAGGCTTCAGTAGTTGTGGCACATGGGCTCAATAGTTGTGGCTCACAGGCTCTAGAGCACAGGCTCAGTAGTTATGTCACACGGGCTAAGTTGCTCTGTGGCATGTGGGATCCTCCCAGCCCAGAGATCAAAACTGTGTCCCCCACATTGGCAGGAAGACTCCCAACCACTGTGCCATCAGGGAAGCCCACATTACATACCTTAAATATATAAAAATTTAAAATTCCTCAATAAAGCTGAAAAAATGAAAAAATAAATTAATGTAATCCATAACATCTATGAGATAAAGAAGAAAAATTACATGATCATATAAATTAATGCAGAAAAAGCACCTGACAAAATTCAACAGTCTTTCATGATAAAAACTCTCAGCAAACAAAGAATAGAGGGGAACTTCCTTAATATGATAAAAGACATCTACAAAAAGCCTACAGCTAACATGATTATTTTTTTAATTGAGGTATCGTTGATCTATAATATTATATTAGTTTCAAGTATACAACATAGTGATTCAACATTTTTATAGATTATACCCCATTTAAAGTTATTATAAAGTATTGGGTATATTCCCTGTACTATATGATACATCCTTGTAGTTTATTTATTTTACGTGTACTAACCTCTTAACTCTTTACCCCTATCTTGCCCCTCCCCCTTCCCTGTCCCCACTGGCAACTACTAGTTTATTCTCTACATTTGTGAGTCTGTTTCTGTTTTGTTATATTCATTCGTTTTATTTTTTAGATTCCACATGTAAGTGATAACATAGAGTATTTGTCTTTCTCTGTCTGACATTTCCCTAAGCATAATACCCTATAGGTTCATCTATGTTGCTGCAAATGGCAAATTTTCATTTGTTTTTATGACTGAGTAGTATTCCATTATATACATATGTGTGTGTGTGTGTGTGTGTATACACACACATATATATACATATACCACATCTTTTTTATCCATTCATCTGTTGATGGGCACTTGGGTTGCTTCCATATCTTGGCTATTGTAAATAGTGATGCTATGAACACTGGGATGCATGTATGTTTTTTTTTTTTCTCATTTATTTATTGGCACACGGGCTTAGTTGTTCCGTGGCATGTGGGATCTTCCTGGAGCTGGGATCGAACCCGTGACCTCTGCATTGGCAGGCGGATTCTTAACCACTGCGCCACCTAGGAAGCCCAGCATGTATGTTTTTGAATTAGTGTTTTTGTTTTTTCTGGATATGTACTCAGGATTGGAATTGCTGGAGAACCAACTGTAATAGAGAACACTGTATGGGTAAGGGGGGACACCTGTGTTTTCTATTTATTTTTTTTCTTTAAATCTAAAATTACTTTAAAAATAGTCTATTAATTAAAAACATTCTTTATGTATTGTTAGATTTCTCCATGAATATTTCATGTTGTTTAGGTGATCATATGAGGGTGAGTCAAAAATTATCTGTACTCTGGTTATATTAAAACTTCTTTTGGCTGTACTGTCTTATCAGTGCTTTCTGTTCAAGGTTACTGTCTCCCCAGTCACTGCTGTGCAGGTGTGAACATGTTACATCAGTTCATTTGTAACTGCGGTGTAAGCAAAAATGGATGCCCCACTTGTGATTTGGACGAAAGAAGAGCAGCATGCAGTGATTCGTTTTTTGTGGTCTGAGGGTGTACCTGGTGCCGTTATTTATCAAAAACTTTGTGCACAGTATGGAGAAAGTGTTTTGTCGCGAAGAAGTGTGTATGAATGGATAGAGAAGTTCAAGGAAGGTTGCACAAGTGTTAGCCATCAAGAAGGAGCCGAACGCCCATCCATGTCCATGGCTGATGACAACACTGAGTGTACACGTGAAATGATTCTATCGAATAGACAAGTGACAGTGGATTATGTGGCAAATCATTTGCAAATCAGCCATGGCTCGAAGGTTCAACAATCAACAGTGCTCGTTACAGTGAGATCTTATTAAAGAGCTGAAGCCTAAACTTTGGATTAAATGCAGGGGACTGCTATCCAAGGGCATTGTGATTTTGCATGACAATGCATGTCTGCACACTTCTGCCCACACTGTCAACACTCTGCAAAAACTTCATTTTGAGATGCTAAAGCATCCTCCCTACAGTCCTGATCTTGCTCCATCGGACTTTCACCTGTGTGGTCCCCTAAAAGCAGCCCTATGAGGACGAAGATTCACTTCTGATGAAGAAGTGAAGACAGCGGTGCATTCGTGGCTCACAGTTCAGCCTAAAACTTTTTTTAATGAAGGAATATGAAAGCTTGTTGACAGATGGACAAAATGTATTGAAAAGCAAGGAGATTATGTCAAAAAATGATGTATTTGTCTTTTCTAAAAGTTAATTAAAATAAATTCTACAGCCAGAGTGTGGATAATTTTTGACTCACCCTTGTAAATTGAATTTTGATTTAAATTTCAGTTTCCAGTTGTTCATTGCCAGTATGACTGATTTTTGCATGTTAATCTTATACCATGCAATTTTGCTAAACTTATTTGTTGTACAAGTTATTTTCTTCCGATTTGTTGGGATCTTTCTACATAGACAATCAGTTTGATTATGAATAGGGACAGTTTTATTTCTTCCTTTCCAATCTGTATGCACACGCACACACACAATCAGTTCTTAGCAGACTTTGCAGGAATGTATATCTTTCATTAAATGACAAATATTCGAATGTTTGGAAGTTATCTGCATAATGTACTTTTGTCACTAAGAATTCCTTTCATATTTTTAATGACAGTTTATGGCTACACCTAGAAAATAATGTCATCTTTGGTGAATGTCTACAATAATCCAAATACTTAAGACACATCTATAAAAGCAGTTTGTAACTATCTAGATAAAAATAATTGCTTTTGCTCATGTTCTGCAGACTTCCTGCAAAAGTCTTCAAATAGTGTAAATACAGTACCTGATAAATGCACCTCAGAAAGAATATTACTCAATCATTTTGAAATGGAATTAAAATAGAATAGTGATTGAACTGAATTGAAAAAAAACAAAAGACGCATTCTTACCTTGTTTTCATCATTTACATCAAAGGAAGCAACAGCCCATCATCTAACAATTCTCAAGATACCAGTTACACTAAAATTTCTGCATCTGATTAGAGTTCCCAATAGACTTCTAAACAGAGAACAATTATGAGGAAGAAAACATTCAAGTAACCAGTATTCTTAAGAATAAAACCTACATAACCCCATAACCTGTGAGAGAGAATATGTAGAATTCTTTTGTTCTTGTTTTGAAATTATTTTATGGAGGCATATTTTGCCTATCATACAATTTTCCCTTTTCATGTGTACAATTTTTTGGCAAATTTACTAAGTTTGGTAAAATTACCTAAGCCATCACCATTTATCAATTTTATAACATTTTTGTCACCCTAATATGAAACTTTATGCACATTCGCAGTTAGTCCCTGTGACTAGTCCCATTTTTTTCACCACCATGTCAGGCAACCACTGACCTCCTTTCTATTTTTACCTTTGCTTTTGGGGGGTATTTTATATAAATGGAATAATAAAATATGTGGTCTCTTGTGTCTGGCCCCTTTCACTGTTACTGTTTTTGAGGTGTGGTAGCATGTCTTCATTCCTTTTTATGGCTAAATAATATTCCATTGGATGGATATACCACATTTTGTTTATTCATAAGGTGATGGACATTTAGCTTGTTTATACCTTTTGGTTATTATAAATAATTCTGTTATGAACATTTGTGTACAAGTTTTTGTGTGGACATATATTTTCACTTTTATTGGGTATATACTTAGGAGTGGAATTTCTGGGTCATACGGTAACACTATGTTTAACTTTTTGAGGAACTGCCAACTTTTTTTCCAAAGTAACTGTGCAGTTTTACAATCCCACCAAAAATGTATGTGAGTTCCAATTTCTCCAACACTTGTTATTGTCTCTCTTTTTGATTATAGCCATCCCAGTGGATGTGAAGGAGTGTCTTATTGTGTGATTTTTATTTGAATTCCCCCAATGACTTAGCGATGTTTGAATATCTTTTCATGTGTTTATTAGTCATTCATATACCTTCTTTGGTGAAATGTCTATTCAAATCTTTTGCCCATTTTTTGATAGGATTGTTTATTTACTTGGTACTAAGGAGTAAGATTCTTTTGTATATTCTGGATACAAGTCCTTTATCAGGTACATGTTTTGCAGATATTTTCTCCCTTTCAGTTGCTTGTCCTTTTTAATTAAACTTTTTATTTTGAGATAATTATAGATCTATAGGCAGCTATAACAATAATACTGAGATCCCACATACTTCTTACCCATTACCCCAATGGTAAGATCTTACAGAAATATAAAACATTATCACAAACCAAAATACCGATATTGATAAAACCATATAACAAAACGTTTCTATTACCACAAAGATAGAGCCACACCCATTTTCTTCCTATTGTACCCTTCCTTAACCCTTGTTAACCAGTAATCTGTTAATTTGTTGAATATTTTCTCTCTTTTGTGGTATATGTTTTAAAAAAAACACTTTCAAATTAAGGTCATTTCCAAGATGTTTGGAATACCGCTTTCAATATTACTATGGTGGCCAAAGTTTTTGGAAACCCCCAAATTTTATTTTTAAACATTTTTAATGAAATTAATTTTTTTGTTTTGATTCCTTATTGTTTTTCATAGACCAGATGCCACCATATGGCATCAATATGTTCAACTTCAGTATCAGAGACACAATGAAATGGCTGCCAGATTTCCCTAGAGTCCTCATATCATAAAAGAAATGGTTTGTGAATCCAGGAGCCTTAGCATTATGACAGGTCCTCCAGATGGTTTGGATCAGTAATTCAGGGTAGCCAATGTAAACAGAAAGGACATTAGGTGGTATCTGCCCTACAGATAGCCATCCCATCCAAGTGTCTCAAAAAGATTGCAGGTTGATGGTGTTAAAAGCTATTTTTCTTCAGTGGTCTACTCCAGTATCAGTTCAGGTTTAGACTATCCCCTTTCCAGAAGTAGCTACAGGTATAGCCTTCCATTAGTCAAAGAAGTTTCACTTGTAAATCTGACACAATGTATTTACATGAGAATTAACGCTAAACTTAGTTGAGTTACATCACTATAATTAACATGTATAGACAATTATTCATGTAATTGCAGTCAAATTCATTATTCTTCACTTTTGCTCTCCTTCTTCTTTGCTCTTAAGAAAATGGAAGTGACAATATTTATTACTGTATGCTAGGTAATATAGAACTTCAAAATCTTGTTGGCTTAAAGCACGAAAGGCTCATTCCTCATGCAAAGTCTGCGGCTAAACATAGCATTGGATGAAAAAAGGTAAAGTCAAACAAGTATACACAGAACTCAAGATCACACAAAATCTGATGGTATAAATTTAGCAAAACAGGCATATAGAGTGAGGAGATGGATATATTAATTAGCTTGACTTCAGTAACCATTTCACTAAGTGTATCTATATCAAAACATCATGCTATACACTTTAATACATACAATTTTTATTAAAAATATAATTTAAGATAGTGGTTATCTTTAAGGTGGATAGTGACTACATAAGAAGTCATTATATTCCTTATATCTTACATAAACACATTGTATATATTTTTTATATGTATGAAATATTTCATGTTGTCCAAAATGGACATTATCAGTGATAAATTTGAATTTTAAAAACATTTTTAAAGGCCCTGGTTAAGAGTAATAAGTAATGATATCTACAGCAAATTTATAATACTTAACTGAGATGTGAGTCTAACCTTAAATTTCCCTGTTGTAAATCTTTTCATAAATTATAAGGACAGAATTTATACTTTTGAATGACACAAAAGAAACAGTATATGGTTGTAGTTAATAACATAGACAAGAGGCAAAACGCCCCAGATTTGATTCAAATTACATCAAGCATACATACCAATAAAATAAATGAAACTGGAAGACTGGAAGGTGTGAGACCTTGGTCCATTTTAAATGTTAACTGAAATATTAGTCTATGAGCTTCGTTGGAAGGAAAAAAAATTAATTTCCTTTGAGATGTGTTTCTATAAGGAACCGCTTGACCAATAACAATCACAGAGGATTCCAGAGAGTGGCATCAACTCTGCATTCTTACTTTTACAGCAGTCTAGCATAAATGCAAAGTCTTGATATACATCAAGGGGTATATAGATTTATTGGGAAACTTTTCAAACCTAATAGTTTACCCTTTAAAACCAATCTACAAGAGAACAGAAAGATGAAAGATTTTGTAATGTCTTCTAGACTGGGATCTCCCTGAGGTCAGAGGACTATTGTCTACCTCAGACTGACAGGGTAAGGTACACAGCAGATGCTCAGGAAATGTTTGTAAATGGCATTAAATTGATCCAAATTAAGACCAATATTTTTCAAGCATCTCCACATGTGAGTTTTCTTACTTTATATACATCTCTATATCCATATCTATATCTAGATCTAAAATACATATAAATGGATGATATAGATATTTATATAAATCCATATTTATATCTATATATAGTGTTCTCTGGGTATGGAAGTTGGAAGAACATAGAAACATGTAAGCAGCCTGAAATGGTTGACTCACAGGGGAATGACTAAGAATGACCAAAAAGCTAAGATGTGGGCACTTAAACTATCTTACATGAGGACACTCACTCTCAGGAGTTATAAAACCTCCATAAATAGTTTATGAACAGAATTTAGGGAGCTAGCAAAGATGGCTCCATCAGAAGTAGTTTAAAGACTACAAGAAGTTACATTAGTTAAACACAGTTAAGTTAGTTAAAAGTTCTTTTAAATCATTACTATATGACAGCCATATAGAATTATTAAGTTCTGGTTTTGCTGAAAAGAATGTAAAAGCTAAAATGTATACATCTATGATGGACTGATATGTGGAGTGATTAGAAAAAACTGATATATTAGAATAGCTAAAAAGACCTCAGAAATAATGAAACTAAGAAGGAGTAAAGTAGAATTTCATGAAGCTTAGTGACAAAGTTAAAACAAGATGCCATTTTCACTATGACGTGTGGCAATACAGCCCCCCTTCCAAAGTTGCAAAACAGAGCCATAACTTGAAAGCAATAATCAAGGAAGACTCTATGGTTTAAACAACTGATTTGGGCAATAATAGTTGAAATGGGAACATAATTCATCAGTTTGTTAGATGTTATGCTCTTCTCTAGATATTAAACAAAATTCTACCTACATAAAACACAAAATACAGAATAGGGCTTTGAGATCATCAACTCAGATTAGCATATTTTACATGAGTTTCTTCACAGGAGCTCACTGACTTGTCCTAGGGCATGCAATGAATGTACATAGCTGGGTTTAGGACCCTGGACTCTAAGTCCAGCGCTCCTCATTTTATAAGCTTTATTTTAAGTTTCTTTGGATTCTGTAAAATAGGATTGGAAAAGCCCGTTAGCAAAATTTTGAAGAAGGAACAATTTGGCGTTGACCTCCTTGCCCATTCTCTCAATACCTTCCTTCCAGGTGCTTAGCATTCCCATTTTTTCACAAGCTCAGTACGGCTACAGCCTATGTGGTCCAATCCTTCATATTCCAGACCTTTGTCATCTCACTCCCCAGGGTTGCCACAGTTTGAATGCAAAAAATAAATTCCTAATAGTGGAATTTCAGGCCATAGGAAAAGGCTTGAAAAGGAAGAGGATGTTTGTATACCCTCAAATCACAAGTAGTTTCATATACAAATCTACTCCGGTGGCATACACATCTCTGACTACACTTTTTCTTTTTGCAATTCCAAAGGCAAAATTCAACTTCGTATTTTTCCACAGATGCTAATGCAAGCCCTAAGTGGGGAGTCTCAGATTGGATCACCAATGAACATTTGCAACAAGGTTATTTCAGGGAACTTAATGACCTAACGGCTCAGCAATCAAATCAATTGTTCGGCACCTAACATTTAACTAGACAGAAATCTATATCCCTGACAAATCAGGCCTCCCTATAGTCTTCTATACAAAAAAGAAGAAAAAAAGACTCTAGAGCATAAGCCAGAATGAGATACCGGAACAAACTACCTTATAATTTAATAAAATATATAATCACCTTTTCTTTCTCACAAATACATCAGTATACCTACAGATTCAGTTCCAAATCAAGCAACTACAACTGCATGAGGAAGGAAGGCTAAGACTTTTATCCTCTTTGTGCTAAATATAGCTTAGTGAGGAACGCTTGCAGAATATGGATTCATTACACTCTTTGTATGTCGATATTACTGCTTGTCAGAACAGCAATTTTCTGCACCCCAAAAATCTAAAGAAAGAAATATGCTAGTGTCACTAAAACATATTCCCATGAAACAATTTTCCACCACATAGGTAAGTAGAGAACTCTTTCTGGTTATTAACAGTGCTGCCTTTAAAGGTGTTTTTTTGTTTGTTTGTTTTCTTTTTAATAAGCCATAGCCATCCTAATATTCAAGGTTAAGTGTCTTTTTCATAATGTGCATGATAATGGCCTTCTTTTAAAGTTCTTTGATAGGATTGGTTGGTACAGGCCCTGAAACCTGTAAGCACTGGCTTACAGCCAGCATTCTAATTAGCTAGTCCATGTGGCCCTCGAAGTGTCCAGGTTTCACTTGGCATGGCCTATAAAATCATTCATGCATTTTTCTACAAAGACAGCCAAATACCTTTTCTTTTAAAAACTTCTTCCTCTCTCTCTGAAAGTAAACCTATGCCTTCAGAATTGTTTTTCTCACTCTTCAAACTGAGAGCACAACTAGCTTACTGCAGGGAGAACTCTGCTTCAGTTTCCATTTGAGTTCTGTATTTGGAGAAAGAAAAAAGAGACAATTCATCTTGTATCAATTCTGAATGAGGTCCGAGTCCCTTACTTATTAATTATCATTTAAGATGTCAACAGATGTGCTTTATGCTAGAAGGAATAGATGGCTCTCATAGAGTTTATCTTCCTGATGCTCTCCAATTGCCAGGCACAGCAGTCTCTGGAATATTGAATCAGCTAATGGAGGTGCCACAGTGATGCACTGTTGCAGTTAGGAGCAGAACATTAAGCAGAGAGTTAAGTACTCAGTTGTAAGCACATATCCTCAATCCTAATAAAGAATAAAACTTCTGAATATCTCATTGCAACAATTAATAGCATTAAATGCCTCAAAAATAACATTGTAAAGTTGAGGGAACAATGCATTACATAAAAAAAAATATGGGGACATGGTGATATTTCATTGCTTGTAGCCTAACCAATATGTCTCTTTCTACAGCAATTAAAATTTCTGGTTTCAGTGTGATTTTGACTTTCTAAATAGTGTGTGCATATTAAAATATGAGAATTCAATTATTATCATGTAATGCATTTAGTGTTCAGTGGATTGGATTATCTTCTGATGTAAACTCTTAATTATAATATCCATCAGAGAGAGAGAGAAAGAGAGGGAGAGAGAGGGAGAGAGCGAGTGTGAGTGAGTGGTGCTGTTCAGGACTGTAATTGAAAGTTAACAGTATGTTTCACTGCTACCCAGATATAATCCAATTCCACCTATAATTTCACTAAGAGAAAAAATAGTGCTTTATGTTCTATTAATTCTGAATAATTTTTATTGTTTATAATATTTTATAATACACTCCGTAGCGGTAATAAATTGTGTCTTTTCCATTTGATTTCAACACTATCTAATCAGCTTGTGAATAACAAGGAGCATTATGAAATGGCAATGCAATCTTGAGTACACATGGAAACAGACAGCACCACAAATCTGCCTGCCTGTTACTTTCAGTGACGCTAATACTCAAAAGGGCTTCTTGTAAAAAGTACTGCAATATTATAGCTTCAGAGAATTCAGAGGATATCTCAGAGAACTGCTGTGCATAACTGTTCATGAGGTCAAAATAACTAATATAGCATGGGAGGTGTGGCCTAGGGGAAGGGATATTTTTTTCTAATCTTGCAGAGGCTCACAAGTCCATAACCCAGCATCATTATAGAGTTATAGGACAAACCCAAGGGAAGTTAGCTCAAGGAAGGGAGGAACTGACCTAGGCAATTATAAGGTATTGCTAATATTGATCAGCTCTTTCATATATATTATTTCAGTGGTTTCCAACTACATTAGAATATTATTCAGCTGTTATAAAAGAAAAATGTAACAATGGATTAAAAATCGATTTCTTTCACATAAAGGTCCAGCTTGGTGGATCAGCTTAGTATGGGTGCTCCACAACAATCAGTGGTCCAGAATCGGATCACAGTATGAGTACTCTACTTTCTCAACATCGTTTTCTTATTCATGACGCAAATGGCTGCTCCAGCTTCAGATGTAATTTCTGCATTCCAGGCAGCAGGAAAGGGATGATAAATAAAGAAGAGGTCATGCTTTCTCTTTATCAGCATTCCCAGATGTTGCCTATTTCACTTATGCTTACATCCCATTGGTCATAACTCAATGGCATGGCCACTCATAGTTGCATGAGAGGCCACGGAATATAATCATTGCTCAGGCATCTGTGTGGCCAACTAAAAGTTATTTGATAATATAAGAAGGTGAGAATGGATATTGAAAGCCAATTAGAAGTCCTTGTCACAGCAGCAATTGGTCTGTGGAGCTCAAGTGACCATAAAGTTATGGCAAAGGAACCAAAAATTAATACCAAGTGTTAACTACAAATGGAACAAATAACACATCTCATAGATGTATGCACTGTTATATAATAAAATGTAAATGTATTTAAAAGTGTTCTTTAATTCTGGACAGCATTTTTATCATTGCATATTCTTCTAGTCAGTAGATACTAATGTATACCTTCATGTTGGGAAGAGGAAATTGAAGCTTACAGAGGTCAAATGACCTGTCTTCAAATTAGGCAACTAACCAGTGGAGGATCTATGACTCCTACCTAGGTTTGTGTGAACCCAAAGCTGATATTTGTCCATTATGTCACATAATGTCTAAGCAAGCAATGCTGATAGTTTCTCGCAAACTTCAACAAAGATGGTGAAAAACAAGTGAACATTGAGCCATCTCACTGTATACCATCCTCTGTACGAGGCTTAACTGAAAAGAATTTTGGGCAATGTTTGTCATGTTTGGTCTAAGGAAGTGGGCAGGACAGGATAGGAGAAGTAGGAAATGGTGACTCTAGTTAGAGCAAGAGTTCTAACTTTGACCATCAAGAGTTCCTAGACACAGTCTAAGTCAGAAGGATTCAGGGAGTTATTCAAAGACCATCAGGGTCTAACAAGAAGAGCTATTGACCCTTAATCTAAGGGCTAGGTGTCTTGGCTCACTACTTGAATGACCAATTTTAAGTTTCCTGCTCAACCTGAAGGTTAAAAAGCCAGCATAATATACTGGACACAATCACGCTTTAGATTCAGACATACCTGGTTCGAATCTTTGAGAAAGAATTTAAAGTCCATTGGACTTCAAAGTATTAATCTGTACTGCTCATCACTGAGGATATTTGATGAGGGATGTGACAGATTATAAGCCCTGTTTTAAGAACAGCGCGTTTTTGGCAGCATGAAAAATGGAGAATAGCTAGACTAGAGATTGGAAATCCAATTATAAGGCTGTTGCAATAGAATTATGGCAGTGGGGGAGAAAGGGGGAAATGTACAGCAGCTGTGGCTGATATAGCTGCTATAGAGCCAGGTAACTGATCTGACTCAGGAGGACAAGGTAAAGAAAGGGGTTTCTAAATACAAAGATGAGGCAAATGGTGATGATTAGGGAAATGGTGACAAATGAAGTGACACCCCAAAGGAGGTATATGTCAAGTAGATGGTAAGGAGGAGATGGAGAAGGTGGGGAAACAATGAGTTCAGTTTTAGACATGTTGAATTTGAGGTGTTGGTATTGGACAATTACATTGATTACATGTGCAGGTATTTTGCAGTTAATGCAATAGGAAGTTAACAGATTATTTTAAAAAATTCAACTGCCTGTGAAAGTAAAATACCATGCAGAATTAACTTTATAAAAGCGACTATAATTGAAAAGAGTTGATAATACTAGTTTAGCCTGTTTCACAGGGTCATTGTCAAGATTTGAGGAGACAGATATAAAAGTGCTTTGTAAACTACAACATGGTATACAAATATGAATAAATGACATGCTTTGCGGAAGTCTAATAGGCATGTGGATACTGGAAACCAGTTGTTAAAGGACAAAATCAGCTCAAATGATAAAAATCTGAGAGTTGTTAACATAGAGGGACTATGAGTGATGAAACACACTCTATTTTGTAACTGCCTTATTGGAATAACTTGAAAATGAATCAAATCAGGGCCAAGAAATATGAATTGAACTATCAGTGGATTGCAAAACTGATTTTGCTCTTAACCTTCAAAATGCAGCACACCTTCTAAAGTCACACAGAATAGAAAGCATACCATTTTCTGTGTCTATTAGGAAGAAATTTATCTTTTGTTCCTCAATGCCTAGTGCCTCACACCACAGGAGTTACCCCATTATGGTGCTCTTTCTTTTGAAACCTTGGGTAATGAGAATGAACTAGATATATTCCATAAAATGGCTTTTGCAGATTTTAAAAATAAGAATTGCATTTGGCTCATTAAAAAATCTTTGTGGAAGAATTTCCATTGAAAGAAGCATATTTAAAACAGTTATGTGAGAAAAGTAATATGTGAAAATTTTATTATTCCATAAGTACACATAATATGGTTCAGGAGTATTACAGAGAAGATTATTACGTGGGCCGAAGGAGTTAACAAGCAATTGAAAGTACATCTCCTAGCCACATAATGAAACAGTAGAAAGTAATCATTATTTAAAAGTGCATGGCATAGACAAAATGAATAGGGTCATTTTCATAATGTCTTTGTGGGTTATGAGCCAAATCTTCGCTAAGAATATGAAAAAATAGAAATGAAAAAGTCACTCAGTCTCCTGAAGCTTCTCTCATACGTAACTGCACAATTAGCTAGGGATAACACCCAGTTGTTTCTAAACTACCTGTATCTTTGCACATTAAAATAAAGTATTTCACAGAAACATCAGCTGCCAGCATTGCAAAGGCACTTCCTTTAGTGATTACCTATTCCAAAGCTTCCTTTATAGATGAGAAAACTGAAGCTCAGAGAGGGGAGACAACTCGCCCAAGGTCAATACTTTGAGAAGAGTAGAGCTAGGACTAGAGCCCAGTGCTATTTTCAATCCACCACACACAGTCATATCTGTATTTTTAGTCTTACATATTGGTTTTTCTCCTCTGAAATCTGAAATGAAAGCAGACATAACTCAGATTAGTATGTTTGTCTAGTAGGCCCTCCACTTATCTAGTAAGAAGAATGGGCAAAATTGAATTGAACTGAATTGAAATAATCAAAAATTATAAACTGTGAGTAACTATGCCAGCTGAGACATCTGTGTCATCATTTGGTCCTTTGTTCTTGGTACAATGGGGTGCAAGAAACAAAATGTCATTGCAAGTAACCTGATGAATTTGCAAATGGAAAAAGCCACATGACTAGATTTCGTATGCTTATAGGAAGCAAATCAGAATGAGATGATCTCATTTGATACTTTTCTTTTGTATTTCTTAATTCTTAAAAATTTATCAACAGCACACATTTTAATGTGCCCATTGTTTTTCCTCAGAATTCTTTGGAAGAGGAGAGAATGAAGTTCCATTTGTTTTAGCATATAAAACATGGGAGAATTTGAGGAGAAACATTTAACTTTTCTCACGTTTTGTTCAAAATATTATATGATTATAAATCTCTCGGAAGTATCTCTGCCAAATTCTTACTAAAATACTAAGGAAGGCATAAAAAGAAGGAAAAGTAAAAATAATTCTAAAAAACTCAATGCAGGACTTCCTAGGTGGCACGGTGGTTCAGAATCCACCTACCAATGCAGGGGACATGGGTTCGATCCCTGCTCCAGGAAGATCACACATGCCACAGAGCAACTAAGCCCGTGAGCCACAACTATTGAGCCTGTACTCTAGAGCCTGTGAGCCACAACTGTTGTGCCCATGTGCCGTAGCTATTGAAGCCCACTTTCCTAGAGCCCGTGCTCTGCAACAAAAGAAGCCACCGCAATGAGGAGCCCACACACCACAATGAAGGGTAGCCCCCGCTCGCCTCAACTAGAGAAAGCCCGTGTGCAGCAACGAAGACCCAACGCAGCCAATAAATAAAATAAATAAATTTTAAAAAATTCAGTGCAATTCGTAATTACTACAAGGCCAGTGAATCTGGATGAAGAAACCCAACTAGTGACCGTACATTCTTCTCCCCTGAAATAGAGCAGTTCAAATTGCTTGATAGTAAAGAAGAAGTAGCTTATGATCTGTGTTTTGGTAAACACTAATTCTGGAGGAATCACTTCTTATTTGAAGATGAATGAAGGGAAAAAAATGGAGGCGCATGTAAAGCCATTGAAGAACAAAAGACAGGAAACTTAATAATAAAGCCTTGGAAAAATACCATGCTACTGAAAATTATATACTACAGGATCTTAGGAAATTTTTAGGAAACAATTTGGTAACTTTTATAGATGACAAAAAACATGGCATACGCTCTCTTTCTCTGTCTCTCTCTGTGTCTGTCAGACTGTCTCTGTCTCTCTCTTTGTCTCTCTCTGACTCTCTGCCTCTTTCTCTCTGAACATGCCAGAACAAATGAGTTTGAAAATTAATGAAAAATATATTTAATTCACAATCATAACAAAACGATACAATACTTACAAATAAACAAGACAAGAATGTGCAGGGTATATGTGAAGTGAACTGCAAAAGTTTTCTAGGGAAAATAAAAGACATCTTGAAAAATTAGAGATGTGTACCATGGTCCTGGATGGCAAGACTCAATATGCTAAGTCTGCCTAATCACTTTGAAATTAGTTTGTAAGTTTAAGGAAGTAGACAGTTTTGAATTTGATTTGGCAGAATAAATGGCCAAGACATATATAATTTTTAAGGCAAAGTAACAAGGGTTGGGGAATTAAACTAGATATTAAAATCCACTTTTAATGGATAATTTTTAAGCAGTGTGATACTAGTGCAAATTGAAAAGAAACATCAACACCAGTGGCAATAACATATCTTTTTGCCTTTCAAATTGATAAAGATTTTATAAAAGATAATATTTAATGCTAGCACCTGTTGGGTAAGATAGCTATCTCATGTGCTGCATACACAAAAAATGATACACTGTTTCTGGAGTTTAATTTGACAAGGTATATTAAAAGCCTTACAAATACAAATATGATCAGATACAGGATTTCTAATTCTGTAACATATCCTAAGGAAATTACAAGAGAGAAAACCAAAGATTTATGTAAAAAGTTATTATTGTGAACTTCATACATAACAACTAAACAGTGAAATAATCTAAATGTTTAACAATAATGTATTATTAAAAAAACAATAATGTATTATTAAATAAAATATGGTTCCTTCATAGAATGTTATGGGGACTCCATAATAAATATTAATTGAATAAATGAATTAATATCAACTCAATAAAAGTCATGTTGTAGGAAAATATTTAATGGAATGGGAAAATGCTGATTAAATAATACAAAATGAAAAGACAATTATATTAAAATATACTACTACTCGTATTACATACATAACGTTGTATGTGTTCACAAGAAAAAATATCTGGAAAAATACACAAAATTGTGTATAGTGTATTATCTTTGGTAGTAAATTATTTTTCTCTTTATATATTCTATATTTTAAAAAGTTTATATAATTAATATGCATTATTTTCATATAAGTAAAAATAAGAAATATTCTAAAATTATTTATTCTCTCACATCAAGGAAATCTTTCCCTGGGTTCTGTTCCATTTTTCTGGAACTAACATATATTAGTTTTAATTGGTTTCCTATTGTCATTTACTTTGGTTTATAAATAAGGTGATTGCAGCTTGTGCTTCGTCCTAGTTTATAGCTACCTGGTGTAATTATCAATAACTCCATTTCACTTCCTGAAGAGTCCTAGCTTCCACATGAGGTATATAGGTGGTTACCCTGTTTATAATAGCACTCTTGTTATCAGCACCATTATCCACACTTCATTTATGTTCAACATCTATTCAATTTTTTAAGGGTGGTGTTTCTGCAACATGGTTTACTATTGGACACAATTAGACAGCATATAAAAATATTGCTTTAGCATTCAAACTGAAATTTGTCTGCTATAAAATATGTGATGTACCACTTCTGAAAGCAATTGTAAAGCTATTTTTAAGAGGCAGACAGGGGTACAAATCCAATAGAAGACTGTGATAGTGTTCAAGAAGAGAACAAGGACAAGAAAAACATTCCAGATTTTCTCAGCTATAGTAAAGAATAACTGAATCCAGGGTAAAGTAAGGTCTAGCTTATATAAAAGTAAATGCAATCTCATGACTATAAATGCTTTCCTGAGGCCCTGTGGACCATGTTAACCTGTCTTCATTGTCCTCTAAGGTGAACAGAAGTGATAAAGTAAAAATCTCTTTGCAAGGTAGTAATTGTTCCCATTCCATGGTGGTAACCACAAAGAAATCTATTTTTCAATTGTATCCTATCATATATATTTTTTCTTTTTCACCTTCACACTAACCCTGAAGCACTGCTGCCTCTGTTACATCCTAAATGCAGCAAACCACTATTTTAGCTGATTTCAGCTTTCACTACCACTTTATTTCAGCTTTCACTGTGCCATTGCTATCCTTGGGAGTTGGGCTAATGGAAGAGATGATTAGGAAGAGTAAAAGCGTAATCATAAAATTACTTTTTCTCCCAAACCTCTTTCTTCAGTGTCCCTTTGCTACACAACATTGGTTACCCTGCTGCTAATTAATAAACAACAAAAAGAAGGCTCTTTTATAAAACCAAATTACAGGACATCTTTCAAAAACAGTACCTGTGATGACTCACAGATCAGGTTAATAAAACTAATTTTCCTAAGGGTTTCATACAATTTAGAGTAATTATTTTCTTTCATCATTTTCATTTACCTGGCAAGAAACAACTCAAAATGTTCAAGGTTGGTAGCTAGCAGAGTACATTGAGTGAGTGACTATGATGAAATCACCCTTGAGTATTTTATTATTTAGCAAACAGAAGTAGAACATAAAGCACCCCACATAATTACTGGTCCATCTTCACTAAAGGGCCCTAGTTTCAGTCCCTTTGCTTCCTGTCAGTTCAGAATTATGATCTGCGAAATTGAAAGTCAGTTACTGAATTTCAATGTGCTGGCTACCTGTTACTCCCGCCTCAGAGTTGGTTGTCCTAGGAAGAAGGAAAGTGTGTTTTGTAATTCTTCTGTGTTTCCCTTAGGCATCTCTTCAGATACTTTGAAAGAAGAACACATATCAGTATAGAAAAGATTTCCAAACACACCTATTCTCACAAATGCTTGTTTTTGGTACACTAAGTTAAACATACTCGTATTGTTATTGACTGAATGTTTGTGTCCTATCCTCCTCAACCCAAATTCTCTAAGCCCAATGTGGTGGTATTTGGAGGTAGGGCCTTTGGGAAGTAATTATGTCATGAGAGTGGAATTGAATGGGATTAGTGACTTTTAAAGAAGAGGCTAGAGACCAAGCTTCCTTTATTTCCCTTATGTAAAGATACACAGAAAAGTTGGCAGTCTGCAACCCAGAATAGGGCCCTCACCAGAACTTGACCATGTTGGCACTCGGATCTTGAACCTCCAGCTTCCATAACTGTCGGAAAAAAAAATTTCTGCTGTTCATAAGCCACCCGGCCTATGGTAGTTTGGTATATCAGCCCAAGTTTACTAAAAAAGGTATTTTAAAAGAACACACCTTCAGCTTCTCATGCTCTGGTTACTCCTCATTACCTTCCAAACTGAGCACAACTCCTCAGTGTGATATTCAAGGAACTTTTACAAGAAAATTTCAGCCGCATATTCCTGGTTTATCACCACTACCCACTCAAATGCTACACTTCAATCAAATAAAAACCACCTAGAGAATTTTTCATTTCTGTGATGACGAACTAGACCCTACCAGACAAAGTCTCCTGCAGAAAATAGTTATAAAATCTAGACCTAATATAGCAAGCAACTACCTGAATGTGCTGGAGGGTCACAGAAGCAGACAGAGTCTGATGAGGAGTATATCTTAGAAGAGGGGAGGTGGGTAGTTGTGTGAAGTAATTTCCAGCTTTTGTGAATTTATTTTATCCCGAGAATAAGCACAGTTGCTTATGTGGTGTGTAAGGTGGCAGAGGCACTAGTGAAAATAAACAAACAGTCTTTTTGGCCAAAGAATCCAAAAAATTGAAGACATGGAAACCATGGCTGCTGATTAGAATGAGAGAATCTAAGGGAAGAGCCAGAGTGAGGATACCCAAATTCTGTCTAACCGCATTTCTGTCTGACCCCTGAACCAAGCATGCATGCTGTAGAATAAAAGCTGCTTAAGCAAAGACAAAAGATTGGTGTGAAACCAGATTTGCCATGCAAGAAAGAGCCTTTGAGGTCCAATCCAGCTAAGATAATTACATGATAAAACAAAGGAAGAAATATTCATCATAGAAAATTAGCAGAATACAAAATCTCCACAATTTAGTATTTGTAATGTCCAGAATAAAATTCAAATTGATGTGCATAAAAAAACCAAGAAAATGAAACACATTATCAAGAGAAAAAAAAATGAAACAAGACTTATTCCAAGATGACTTAGCCATTGGACTAGCAGACATGGGTTTTAAAATAAGCCATTTAAAAAACCCATAATTAAGACAAAATATGTTTGTAATAAATGAAAACAGGATATCTCAGCAGAGATATAGAAAATATAAAAAAGAACCAAATAGAAGTTCTAGAACTGAAATATATAATATCTGAAATTTAAAAAAATTCCCTACATGAATTTGACAGCTAAATGGAGATGAGAGCGAACACGTGAACTGTAAAATAAAGCAATAGAAATTAATCAATGTGCATAAAGAGAAATAAAAGATTAGAAAAAAAATAGCATGTTAGTTCAGACTTTCCAATATATGTGTAATTGGCACTCCAGAACACAGGAGAGAGAATGGGACAGAAAAGTTACTTGAAAAAATGATGGCTGAAAAAAATTCAGGCTATAACATTCACCAGTATCAATAGTTAAATTAAATATTAATAGACTAAATATCCAATTAAAAGAAAAATTGGGAGAATAGACTTTTTAAAAAGACACACTTATATTGTGTCTAAAAGAGACACACTTTACATCTAAAGACAAATATAGAATGAAAGTAAATGGAGGCAAAAAGATATACTATGCAAGGAATGATGATAAGGTGGTTGGAGTGGCTATATTAATATAAGATAAAATAGATTTCAACATAAAAAGTATTACCAAAAATAAAGAGGAATAATTCATAATAATAAATGCGCCAGTTCAGGAAGGTGCAACTGTAGTAGATGAGTGTGTGTCTATTAACAAAGTTTTAAAAAATGTTAAGGAAAAATTGACAGAAATTAGGAGAAAACAGAGAATTCTGCATTCATGGTTGGATGTTTTAACACACCTATTTCCTGGAATTTGATAGAAAAACTACCCCCCTCAAAGAAAAGTAAAGACAAAGTTCTGAACAACACTATTAACCACATTGACATAATTGATATTTATAGGACACAGTGCCCAACAATGGCAGGATAACACATTCTTTTTAGGAACACACATTATGTTGACTAGGATAGAACATATGATTGATAATAAAACAAGTCTAATTAACTTTTAAAAGATTGAAGTAATACAGTCTGTTCTCTTAGCACGAATAGATTAGAAGTCAATAATATAAATAGGAAAACACCAAATATTTGGAAAATAAACAATGCATTTCTAAATAACACAAGAGACAAAGATGATATCCCAAAAGAGTTTAGACACTATTTCTAAAAGAATGATAATGAAAATATATCATATTAACCTTTGTGGGGTAGTGATAAAGCAGTGCTTAGAGGGAAAATTATAGCTTTAAACAATTATGTTAGAAAATGAGGAAGATATAATATCAGTGATTTGAGCTCCCATCTAAAAAATTTAGGAAGAAAAAATTCAATCCAAAGTAAAAAGATAGAAGGAAATCATAGAAACATGAGCAAAATTGATAAAATATTAATTGAACAAACAGTATAGAAACAAATCAATGACACCAAAAGAATTTTTTTTGGTGTCAGTCATATTGGTAAGCCTCTAGCTAGACTGAAAAAAGATAAAAAGAGAGAAAACTCAGATTACCAATATCAGGAACAAAAGAGTGGCCATCACCACGAATTCTACAAAATTAAAGAGATAATAAGAAATACTATGAATAATTTTAGGGCAATAAATTTGACAAACTGGCTAAAATAGAATGATTTGTTTACATTTTTTATTTTGGTAAAATGCACAAAACATAAAATGTACCATTTTAACCATTTTTAAGTGTACAGTTCAGTGGCTCCAGTCCTTGGCAGCCACTGTTCTACTTTCTTTTTAAAAAATTTTCTCTTTTCAACACCCCCAACTACTAGTAACCACCATTCTACTCTGAGATCATCCTTTTTTTTTTGATTTCACATGAAAGTGAAGTGACCACTTTCATGCAATATGAAATTGGGGTATTTAGTTTATTAATATTTAATGTAACTATTGATATTCATCTTTCTATGTCTGGCTTATTTCACTTAGTGTAATATTCTCCGTTCATCCATGTTATTGCAAATGGCAGGATTTTCTTTCTTATGAATAAATAATGTTCCATTGTATATCTACATCACATTTTCTTTGTCCATTCATCTGTGTACAGACACTTAAGTTGTTTCCATGTTTTGGCTATTGAGAATAATGCTGCAGTGAACATGGGAGTGCACATATTTTTATGAGATGTGATTTTATTTCTTTTGGATATATACCCAGAAGTAGGATTGCTAGATTAAAATGCTAGGTCTGTTTCACATTTTTTGAGGAAACTCCATACTGTTTTCCATAATGGTTGTACCAATTTACATTTCTGCCAAGAGTGTGCAAACATTCCTTTTTTCCCACATACTTGACAATGCTTGTTATCTTCTGACTGATAATAACCATCCTAACAAGTGTGAAGTTATAACATTGTGGTTTTGATTTACATTTCCCTGATAATTAGTGATATTGAGCACCTTTTCATCTCTCTGTTAGCCATTGTACGTCGTCTTTGGAAAAATGTCTATTCAGGGCCTTTAAACATTTTAGGGACTTTTTTTTTTTTTTTACTATTAAGTTAGAGGTCTTCCTTATATATTTTGGATATCAACCTCTTATCAGAGTTATGTTTTTAAATATTTTCTCCCATCCCGTAGGTCACTTTTAATTTTGTTGATTATTTCCTCTGCTGTACAGAAACTTTTTATTTTAATGTAGACCCACTTGTCTCTTTTTGCTTTTGTTGCCTGAGCTCTTGGTGTCAAATCCTAAAAATCATTGCAAGATCAAAGTCAGGGGCTTTTCTCCTATGTTTTCTTCTAGTAATTTTACAGGTTTGGATCTTATGCTTAAATCTCTAATCCATTTTGAGTTTATTTTTGTATAGTATGAGATAAAGGTCCAAATTCATTCTTCTGCAAGTGAATACTTAGTTTTCCCAACATCATTTATTGAAGAGATATTCAATCTCCATTGTGTATTCTTGGCACCATTGTTGAAGACCAGTTGGCCATAAATATGTGGATTTATTTCTGGAGTCTCTATTCTGTTCCATTGGTCTATATGTCTGTTTTTATGCCAGTGCCACACTGGTTTGATTACTATAGCTTTGTTTTATATTTTAAAATCAGGCAGTGTGATGCCTCCAGCTTTGTTCACTTTGCTCAAGATTGTTTAGGCTATTTTGGGTCTTTTGTAATTCTATATAAATTTTAGAATTTTCTTCTATTTCTGTGGAAAATGCCATTGGAATCTTGATAAAGATTGCATCAAATCTATAGATGGCTTTGGTATATATGAACATTTTAATGATACAGATTTCTCCAATCAATTAACATGAATAACTTTCCCATTTATTTGTATCTTCTTCAATTTCTTTCATCAATATTTTAAAGTTTTAAGTGTACAGATTTTTCACTTCCTTGGTTAAATTTATTCCTAATATTAATTTCTTCTTTGGATAGTTAAGTGTTAGTATGTATAAATACAACTGAGTTTTGAATGGAACTTTACTGAATTCATGTATTAGTTCTAACAGATTTTTGGTGGAGTCTTTAGTGTTTTATATATATAAAATTATGTCATCTGCAAACAGAGACAATTTTACTTCTTAAAGACCACCAGATAGATCAGAATGCACAACAACAATCCATTGAGGACAAAGTTTATATTGCCTCCTTTGGTTCTAGCTATATGTGCTCTGACTCAGCATTCAAAATATAGTATTTTTTCTCCCATAGCCATGATTCATGGGTCCAGAAATCAAGGGGTGGAAATGGAAGTGGCAACACTCACTATTGTATTTAATGACCCACTAGCAAAATTTTGCTCCTCTGTCCTAGAGGTCTTAATTCCAAAGGGAGGAATTCTTTGACTAGAAGACATAGCAATGATTCCTTTGAA
The DNA here is from genome assembly GCF_030028045.1 of Hippopotamus amphibius kiboko. Lineage (NCBI taxonomy): Eukaryota > Metazoa > Chordata > Mammalia > Artiodactyla > Hippopotamidae > Hippopotamus > Hippopotamus amphibius. The sequence continues at coordinate 13,234,855 of NC_080203.1, read as the reverse complement.
CTGGAAATTGACTGTTATGTGGACACTTTGGGCTTTTCATACCTATGAATCAACAAGCAAAGAAGGGAGTTACTGTGTTGGCTGGAAGTATTGATTCTGACTACCAGGGGAAACTATACTACTACACAATGGAGGCAAGGAAGAGTAAGTCTGAAATATAGCAGATCCCTTAGGGCATCTCTTAGTAGTCCCATACTCTGTGATTCAGGTCAGTGGAAACATACAACCCAATCTTGGCAGGACTATAAGACACTCTTCAGTAATGAAGGTTTGTGTCACCCTACCAGGTAAAGAACTGTGACCAGCTGAGGGTACAAAATCAATATGCAAAAGTCTGTTGCATTTCTATACACTAAAAATAAACTTTCAGAAAAAGAAATTAAGAAAATCCCATTTACAATTATAAACAAACAAACAACCCCCCCCCCAAAACTAAGAATAAATTTAACCAAGGAGGTAAAAGACCTGTACACTGAAAACTATATGACATTGTTGAAAAAAATCAAAGAAGACATAAAGAAATGGAAAGATATTCCATGGATTGGAAGAATTAACATTGTTAAAATATCTACATTACTTAGAGCAATATACAGATTCAGTGCAATCCCTATTAAAATCTCAATGACATTTTTCCACAGAAATAAGAAACAGAAATCCTAAAGTTTGTATGGGAATGCAAAAGACACCAAACAGCCAAAGCAATCCTGAGAAAAAAGAACAAAGCTGTAAGTATCACAGTCCCTGATTTCAAATTATACTACAAAGCTATAGCAATAAAAACAGCACAGTATTGGCAGAATGGACACATAGGTCAATGAAACAGAATTGAGAACCTAGAAATAAACCCACTTATATATGGACAACTAATTTATGAGAGAGGAGCTAAGAACATACAATGGAGAATAGAAAGTCTCTTCAATAAATAGAGCTGGGAAAACTGGACAGAGACAAACAAAACAAAACTGGACCACTATCTTACACCATGCACAAAAATTAACTCAAAATGGATTAAAGACTTGAAGGTAAAACCTGAAACCATAAAACTCATAGAAGAAAACACAGGGAGTATGCTTTTTTAAAAAATAAATTTATTTATTTATTGGCTGTGTTGGGTCTTCATTGCTGCACATGGGCTTTCTCTAGTTGCGGTGAGCAGGGGCTATTCTTTTTTGTGGTGTGTGGGCTCCTCATTGCTGTGGCTTCTCTTGTTGCAGAGCACAGGCTCTAGGTGCATAGGCTTCACTAGTTGCAACACATGGGCTCAATAGTGGTGGCTCACGGGCTCTAAAGTGCAGGCTCAATAGCTGTGGCACATGGGCTCAGCTCCTCCGCGGCATGTGGGATCTTCCTGGAGCAGGGGTTGAACCCATGTCCCCTGCATTGGCAGGTGGATTCTTAACCACTGTGCCACCTAGGAAGCCCAGGCAGTATGCTTTTTGACGTCAGTCTTCACAATATCTTTTTGGATATGTCTTCTCAGGCAAGGAAAGCAAAAGCAAAAATAAACAAATGAGACTACATCTAATAAAAAGCTTCTACACAGCAAAGGAACAACAAAATGAAAACACAACCTACCAAATGAGAGAAGATATTTCCACATCATATATCTGATAAGGGATTAATATCCAAAATATATAAGAAACTCATACAACTCAACAACAACAAAACAAACAACCAAATTAGAAAATGGGAAGAGGATCTGAATAGACGTTTTTTCCAAAAAAGACATACAGGTGGCCAACAGACACATGAAAAGATGTTCAGCATCACTAATTATCAGGGAAATGCAAATCAAAACCACAATTAGATATCACCTCATGCTCACTAGAATGACTATTATCAAAAATTTAAGAAATAACAAGTGCTGCAGAGGATGTGGAGAAAAAGGAACACTTGTACACTGTTGGTGGGAATGTAAATGGTTACAGCCAGTATGGAAAGCAGTATGGAGATTCCTCAAAAAATTAAGAATAGAATTACCATGTGATCCAGCTATTCCACTTCTGAGTATGTATCTGAAGAATACAAAAACACTAATTTTAAAGATATATGCACCCTTATGTTCATTGCAGCCTTATTTATGATAGTCAAGATATGGAAACAACCTAGGTGTCCATCAATGGATGAGTGGCTAAAGAAGATAGGAGATATACAATACACACACACACAATGGAATACTACTCAGTCATTAAAAAAGACAAAATCTTGACATTCTCAACAACATGGATAAATCTTGATGGTACAGTAAGTCCCCTACATACAAACCTTCAAGTTGTGAACTTTCAAAGATGCAAATGGGTGATGCATCAACATCAGGCATGAGTGAAATTGCAGCTTGCCCTCCATCTCCTATTGCTGACCATCCTTCAGCTCTACAATCTCCCACCTCTTCTCCCTCCTCCAGTCAGTAACTCTTCTTGCCTGTTCACTTGATGCCAGCACCTGTATGCCGGCTGTTGTACTGTATTACTGTACTTTTCAAGGTATTATACTGTAAGATTAAAAGTGTTTTCTTTATTTTTGTGTTTTTTTAATGTATTATTTGTGTGAAAAGTATTATAAACCTATTATAGTACAGTATTATATAGCCAATTGTGTTAGTTGGCTACCTAGGCTAAATTTGTTGGACTTATGAACAAATTGGACTTATCAGTGCTCTCTTGGAATGGAACTTGTTCATATGTAGGGGACTTAGTGTGTATGTTAAGTAAATGTCAGAGAAAAAAAACACTATATTATTTTACTCATATGTGGAATAATAAAAACCCACAAAATCAATGAACAAACAAAATAAAAACAAACACATAGTTACAGAGAACAGATTGGTGTTTATCAGGGCAGAAGGGGGTTGGGGGGAAGGGTGACATGAGTAATGGGGGTCAATTGTATGGTAACATGGAAACTAGGGTTTTAGTGGTGAATATGCTATAGTGTATACAGAAGTTGATTTATAATGTTGTACACGTAACATATAATGTTATAAACCGATGTTACCTCAGTAAAAATGATTTAAAAGCAATGCATAAAATAGTAATTATAAATCTATATTAACGTGACAATAAATAAAGATGTAATTGTGACAATAACAATATAAAGGAGCAGGCATGGAGATTGATAGAAATAATTTTTGTATAATATTGACTCTAAATTCACATCAATTCAAACTAGGTTCTTATAGTTTACAGTTTCTTACAGATTGAATAGGTTAATTTTAATCCTCAAGAAAACCACTAAAAAATAAGTAAAAATATACAGGGAAAGAAATGAGAAGAGACTAAAAATGACACACTAAAAAATCTAGTAAACACAAAATAAGGCAGTAATGGAGAAATTGAGGAACAAAAATATATGATGTACAAAAAACAAAGACCAAAATGGCAGAAGTATGCCCTTCCTTATTAGTAAATACTTTAAATGTAAACATGATACACTCTCCAATTAAAGGACAGAGATTGGAAGAATGGATACAAAAAGAACTACCTACATGCTATCTACATGATACTCAATTTAGATCCAAAGAGACAAATAGATTGAAAGTAAAAGAAATAAAAAATATATTGCATGCATGTAGTAAATAAAAGAGATATGGAATGGCTATACTAATATCAGACAAAATGCAATATAAATCAAAAATTGTTACAAGAGACAAAGAAGGACATTACATGTTGATAAAAGGATCAGTCCATCAAGACAATGTAGCAATTATAAATATAGATACATGTAACAACAAAGCCCCAAATTATGAGGCAAAAAAATCACAGAATTTAGGGATAAATAGGAAGTGGAAAAATAATATGTGGTGACTTCAATATTCCACTTTCAATAATGGATGGAGGACTTCCTAGGTGGTGCTAGTGGTTAAGAATCCACCTGCCAATGCAGGGGACACATTCGAACCCTGGTCCAGGAAGATCCCACATGCTGTGGAGCAAACCTGTGTGACACAACTACTGAGCCTGTGCTCTAGAGCCCATGAGCCACAACTACTGAGCCCTTGTGCCACAACTACTGAAGCCCACATGCCTAGAGCCCATGCTCTGCAACAAGAGAAGTCACCACAATGAGAAGCCTGTGCACCACGATGAAGAGTAGCCCTCGCTCTCTGTAACTAGAGAAAGCCTGTGCACAGCAACAACACCCAACACAGCCAATAAATAAATAAATAAATAAATTTTAAAAAATGGATAGAACAACTAGACAGAAGATCCATAAAGGAATAGAGGACTTGAGCAATAGAATAAACCAATTAGACCTAATAGAAATAAACAGAACATTCCACCCAACAATAGCATAATACACATTTTTCTCAAGTGCACACAGAACTTTCTCCAGGATAGGTATTTTAGGCCATAGGGGAAGTCTAAATAAATTTTAAAAGATTAAAATCATACAAACTATCTTCTCAATAACAGATGGAAAACTGGAAAATTTAGGAATACATGGAAATTAGACAAAACACTCTTAAATAACCAATGAGTCACAAACGAAATCACAAGAGAAATTGGAAAATATTTTGAGACAAATGAAAACTCAACATACCAAAATTTATGGGATGCAGCGAAGCAGTGCTCAGAGGGAAATTTTATAGCATATATTCAAGAAGAAGAAAGATCTCAAACCCATAACCTAACTTTACTTCTTAAGAAAACAGAGACCTAATTAAACCCAAAATTTTCAGAAGGAAGGAAATAATGAAGATTAGAGCAGAGATTAATGAAACAGAGAATAGAAACACAATAGAGAAAATCAATTAAACCACAAGTTTGTTTGTGGAAAAGATTAACAAAATTGACAAATCATTATCAAGATTGTCTAAGACAAAAAAAGAAGACTCAAAATCCTAAAAACACATCACCTGCCAAAATAGACTCAAAAAGAAATAGAGAATCTTAATTGATGCATAGTATATATAGAGATTGAATCATTAATCAAAGAACACACACACAAAAAAAGCTTTACCAATGAATATTCTTCCAAATTGTAAAGTATCAACACCATTCACTCTCAAACTCTTCAAAAAATAGAAGGGAATACTTCTTAACTCATTCTATGAAGCCATCATTACCCTCATACTAAAGCCAGATAAACATGTCATACATGATACACACACACACACACACATGAAAAAAACTACAGGCCAGTATTTCTAATGAATATAGATGCAGATTGCTTCAATAAAATACTAGTAGACTAAATGTAGCAGCATATCAAAAGGGATTATACAACATGACAAATTCATGACAATTTCATCACGGGGATGAAAATGAAGTTCAAAATATGAAAATGTCATATAATAAGACACAATAATTGAATGAATAAAAAAAAAAACATGCATGGTCATCTCAACGGTTGCAGAGAAAGTATTTGGCCAAATCCAACACTCTTTTGTGATACAAATACTCAGAGATTTAGGAATAAGAGAAACTTTTCCAACTTGACAGAGGGCAGTTGTGGAAAACTCACATATGCTATCATGCTCAATAGTGAAAGACTGAAAGCGTTTCTCTGAAGGTCAGTATAATACAAAGATGCCCACTTTCACCACTGCTATTCAGCATTGCACAGATAGTTCTAGCCAGGCCAGTTGGGTGAAACAAAAATAAGGGTATCCAAACTTGAAGAAGTAAAGCTCTGTTCACAGATGACATGATACAGACAATCCTTTAAAACTCATCCACCAAAAAATATTAATAGAGGAAATTAACAATTTCAGCAAAATTGCAGTATCCAACATCAATACTCAAAAATCAGTTGAGGGAGAATAATAAGTGACTGCTAAACAGGTATAGGGTTTCTTTTTTTAAAATAATTAATTAATTAATTAATTAATTATTTTTTGGGGGTACACCAAGTTCAATCATCTGTTTTTATACACATATCCCTGTATTCCCTCCCTCCCTCGACTCCCCTCCCCACCCTCCCCATCCCAGTCCTCTAAGGCATCTTCCATCCTCAAGTTGAACTCTCTTTGTTATACAACAACTTCCCACTGGCTATCTGTTTTACAGTTGGTAGTATATATATGTCTGTGTTACTCTCTTGCTTCGTCTCAGCTTCCCCTTCACCACCCGCCCCCTCCCAAACCTCGAGTTCTCCAGTCCATTCTCTGCAACTGTGTCCTTGTTCTTGTCACTGAGTTCATCAGTATAGGGTTTCATTTTGAGGTGACAAAAAATTTCTGGAACTGGATAGTAGTGATGGTTGCACAACATTGTGAATATACTAAATATCACTGAATTGTACACTATAAAATGGTTAAAATGGTATATTTATGTTATTTATATGTTACTAGAGGAAAATGAAAGCCAGTCCTTCTGCACCCTAGTCATGGATTTAAAAACCAACTAGTTGCTTCCTAGCTGCATGATCTTGGGCAAGCTATTAACCATTCTAGGTCTCATTCTCTGTAATTATAAAAATGGAGATAACATGCCAATATGTAAGAATATTTTCATGATGCAAGCTAGTATATATGGGTACAGTACTGGCTTGATCTTTAACAGATGTTCAGTGAGTGGCAGTGTTGTTGGGGTGGTGGTAATGCTGGTGATGGTATGACGTTCATCTTCATAAATATGGTCTTTACTAGCAACTCCTAAAATCTAAACTGTGGCCTGGACAACTAAAACACAACATAATTAGGTGGCATAATACATTTATTGATTTCCTGAGATGAAAGTTACATTTTTTCCCAGTTTAAAATGAGAGAAAATTAAGATACTAGGTATTTCTGAAATACAGAAAAATCAGTAAATAAATTATTTGCTTCAGAAGACTTTTACTAATTATAATTTTCAAGTTATGAAGTTATGAACACAAAGTTTATGACTCATGATGGTCATTATTAATATATGTGAGGTTATTTAATAATGGAGGTTTTTTTTTTTAAATCTGAAGGCTTCAAATAGACAACGTTGAGAATACATCTTTAAAATTTTCAGTTTCCTGGAAACATTGTTGAAATATTTGAGTACCAACAATATGTCAAGCACTACAGTGTGCTAAGTGCTGAAGATATACCACTGCTCAAAAAGAGACTAATTAAATTGCACCCAAAGGTGTGTTATTACAGCAGTGATGAATGCCATGAAAGAACAGTACAAGTGTTAGGGAGGATATGAACTAACCAGGGAGGTCTAACTAGGCTCTTTTCATAAAATGATCAATAAGATCAGAACTCAAAAATGAGTAGGAAACTCAGAGTACAGAACAATTTGTAACGAACGGCTAAGGTGGAACATTAGATTATATAAGTAGACCTATAGCTCAGAGAGTAGTAGAAATATATCAAGACCATAAATAAGAACCAATTCAAACTTCCAGATATGAAAAAAAAACAAATGAGAAAAAATCACACAACCGGATGGCATTATTAATGGATTAGAAACTTCAGAAAGAAAGATCAGTAAACTAGAAGGCATAGCAATAGAAACTAAAGTATCCCAAAAGAAAGCACAGGAAAGGAAAAACAAGCTGAAAAAAATGAACAGAGACATACAAGTTGGGGACAATATCAAGTCTCGTATGTTTCTTTGGAGTTCCAGGAAAGAAAAAGAAAGAGGAATATACATAAAAAATATTTGAAGTGGATGATCAAACTTGGTTACACATTTTTACTCTTTGCCTCTGGCTTAAAAGGTATGGTTTATAAGTAATGAAACTGCTTTATTTGTGTGGAGATTGACCTGACATGAATTCCTAAAGAGCAGCTAAAGATAGCTTGAGTGTTGGAAACAGTATTAGAAAATGAGTACATTTTCCCAAAAGACCTACTCTGAAGTGGATAACACACATTTAACATTAATATGAGATCTCATTCACTTGTAAACTATCAGTAATATTGTTTACAGGTGAGGAAAAGAGGGCATGGTCAAAGAGGAAGCATTAAGCAAAGAAGGCAAGCATTTATGGAGCACCTATATTTCTATATGAAGGGTATCTATACTTCCAAATTATCTCATTTAACCATCATAACATTCTCATATGTTCCCCATTTTAAATTACAAATGGGGAAATAGAATCAAGATTTACCCCAAATCACTTACAGTAAAAAGCAGTGTTGGGATTCAAATCCATGTCTGTCTGGCTAAAATACAAAAATAATGAGAAATTCACTTTCCTAAAATTATACCAGCATCAAGTCTATGTGGCCAAAGACATTAAGATTTGACTATTTTTCCTCACAACTCTTCACTTTGATGGTTTATCTTCAGTTAATGACAATTCGGACATAGTAAATCTGAAATTAATATTTGTCATTTGAAACAAAGTAAAGAACCTAAGGATGCATCTGCTCCAGAACTGTATCCAGAATCTTTTTCATGTAGACATTTTTCTTAAACAAAGATCCTCTTTTCTACCTCTGCCAACAAGAAGGGACTTAGGATCGAACAAGAGAAGAGGCTTTCATGATAACTTGATTGGAAAAAGCAGACGGAAAAGTGCCACAAATTGACTTTTAACTATGTCATGATAGAGGAGATCTTTTCTTTTGATTTCTAAGAAAACAATACAAGCAGCCTGTTAACCATGATATTAGCATGTTTTGTAAATTAATCTGGCTTCCCAATTATTCTTTCATTTAAGGAAACAAAATGAAGATGATAATGCTATTCACTGCCATTTCAAATTTTAAATCAGTAACCCAAATTAGTAGCATATCTCTTATGAATTCCATCCACTAGTCATTATTATTTCTCCATGTAACCTAATTTTTCCAACATCATCTCTGTTCAAGGTCAGTTTCACGATTATATATTCAGAATAGATGCTGCTGCACTAAACACTATTTTATTATTTTACAAATTAACTCAAATATAGTCTAGGTTTACAATCAAATTCACCTTCACATTCCAATTAGCTTTGAAAATTATTTAGTCAACAAGATACTTTATTGCAATCTACCGACAGTGATATGGGTATTAATTGACCAATTAAAGTAACAATTTAGGAGCCACTGGAGGAAACTGAACTCTATCTGAACCTGATGGCAGAAGGCACTTGAGCTACCATTGTAATCTACCTTGCATCTCCAAATAGAAGAGAAAACTATTAAGTAATCACTGTTTATAGCAATAAACCTTAACAAGGTACAGAGCCAGCAAGAGAATGGGAGTAGGTCATGGAGATGCTAAGATTTCAGGGCACCCCCCAACACCATCCATAAACACCTCCATTAACCAATTACTGAGTCCTGAAGTTCTGCTATTAGAGAATTTCTCCATTAGTATAAGACTTTGGAGCCTTTTAAAATACTAATTCTTCTGAAAGAAGTCGCGCTTTATGTTTTTTAAAAAACTATGATCTGGTATTTTAATGTACTTCTTTTTCATGAGGATATTCCCCGACAACTAAAACTAACAACTCATTCCTCTGCTATGCACAGCATTGATTTTTTCCAGCTTTATTGAGATACAATTGATGTATAACATTGTGTAAGTTTAAAGTGTACAAGGTGATGATTTGATATATGTATATATTGCAGAATGATGACCAACATAAGATTAGTTAACAGATCCATTACCTCACATACTTACCATTTTCTGTATGTAGTGAAAACGTTTAAGGTCTATTCTCTTTAAGCTTAACCATCCTGATAATGTTAATTATATATTATCCTGAGGAAAGGACTAGATAGAAAAAAAGAGAAGTGAAAACTAAGCACATTGAGACCCAAATAAAGGAGACAAGGTCCAAAAAGTAAATGGGAGACCAGAGATACCAGAAACAAGCCTAATTGTTATTTCCAAAAAGGCTTTTTCTCAAAAAAAGAATCAACAAGTCATCAAGTCACAGGGTGAATTTTACTTTCGGCCAAGCCTAGTGCTGTGGATTTTCCTTGAGAATGAGGAAGGGGAGGAGATCTAACTCACACTGAGCATCTAATATGTATCAAGTATTGTGGCTGGCACTTAATGGTAAAAAGGTAAACCCTAGAGGCAAAATAGAAAGAGACCAATTAGGAAGCTACTGAAATAGTCCCTGACAAAAACAATAGATCAACAAAGAACAACAGAAACAACAAAACCCACACAAAAATGACAATCTTCTAAACTATGGCAATGGTAGTAAAAGACTGATTTCAATTTGATCTAACTGGGTGACTGGTTAGATGTAGAGAGATCAAAAAGGAGGAAACAAGAGTGGGTGAAAGTTTGGTTTGGAAGACAGTTAGAGGAGGGTTACTTTAGTCCTATGTAAATTTTAAGAGTCAGTGTGTGTTATGTAGGAAGTACTGAATTCAGAATTGAACAGATTCAGTTTCAGTTACCTGTGTGATAGCCATTTGGAGATACCTGGAGTCTAGAAGGGAGATCGTATATTAAGATAGAGATAGTTAAAACTGGAAATAGATAATTTTTTTTAAATTTTATTTATTTATTTATTATTTTTGGGGGGGTGCACCAAGTTCAATCAACTGTTTTTTTTGTTTTTTGTTTTTTTTACTTTTTAAAATTTTATTTATTTATTTATTATTTTTTGGGGGGTACACCAAGTTCAATCAGCTGTTTTTATACACATATCCCCGTATTCCCTCCCTTCCTTTGGAAATAGTTAATTGAATGAAAAAGAATGAATAAAATGAGAACTGTGGTCCAACCTCTAGGAAACAACATTTTAAAAAACGAGGCAAAGGAGGGGGTTCAGTGAAAGAAACTGAGGAAGAGCATACAGTGATATAAGAGGAGTAGAGGAAGAGAGTAATATCATATAAGCCGAAGGAAGAACGTTTCAGGAAAGGAATGATGTACAGTGATATTTGAGAGAACATTATCAGTAGAGTGATGGGAGCAGAAGCCAGATTTCAATAAGATGAGGAGTATATGAAGTGAGAAAAATGGAGTAATACTTTCTGAAAACTTGGCTGAGAAGGGAAGGAGAAAGGTAGGGGAGTTCCTAGGTGGAAGATGTTACGTCAAAAGAACTTTAAAATTTGTTTGTAGTTTTTTTTTTTTTTAAGACTGGGACAACTGGCATTTTAAAAGAAGGAGAAAAGAATCTAAGTACAGTATATGAGAGAGAGAAGAGATGATTGATGGTTTCTAGAGGAGTGAGAAGGGATGAATTCAAAGCACAGATTGATTCTCTTAATCTGAGACTGAAAGAAAAGAGAAAACAGTTGTGAAGTGTGGATACAGAAAATTTGTAAGTGAAAAGTCAGAAAATTGAAAGATTTTATTCCTTTATTCCAGATGAAGTAGAATAGTAAGCCTGAGAAGGACAAAGAACATTCAAATAGTTTCAAAGACGGTGGAAGATTGACTTGTCAACTTCAATCTTCACCTTCCCTTGCATCCACAATTTTGTTATGCCAGTGATGAACACAGAAGGTACTTTGCCACACCTTGATTTTCAACTTGGCCCGGTTTGGCCTTGTAACTTGCTTTAGCCAAGACAATGGGACTGAAGTAACAATATGCCTGCTCTGACCCTATAATTTAAGAGGACTCACATACTTGTGCTTGCCCTCCTCTGTGTCTGCAATGACCATGAGAACGTCCCAGGATAGGTGTTCACCCTTTAACCTAGGCACTGGAAGGAAACACATGGGGCAGAACACCTCCAACTGCTATACTGTTGAAGTAGAGATAGCCAGCCAACCTAGAGATTTGTGAGAATAACTTTAAGGCACAGAGTTTTGATGATGATTGTTACACATAATTATGGCGGCAATATTTATCACACTCAAGGGATTGACCAATGATAATACAACAGATACCTCATATCTATTCTAATTGAGTTTAGAAAGAAGGGAAGTAGAAAAGAAAATCAAAGGAGGGCATTGAGGCTCAGAGAACCCAAGAAACTTACCCAATGTTATAGACAAATTATGAAACTAGTTTTGGAACTCAGAACTGTCTGATTTCAACTCCAAGTTCTTTTTGCTATAAGTCTGCATGCCTGAGAAGGACAGTCTCAGAGGAGTCAACCTCACATACCTGGAGAGTTCTGGACGGAGGTGACCTCAGATTAGTATGAAACTTTCCAGGCACCAGGAACCGAGACATATTCTTAGGTTGGTAATGTATGAAGAAGTACAATTTTATATCACATACTGGCTTTCTAGGGGAGCTGCAAATTCCCCTTTTAGGCGTGATTCTTTTTTTAAATGAAGGTAGTATGAAAGCATCAGAGTCTTTGCAATCAGACAGAGCTAGGTTTGAATCCAGATATGCAATTTACTTGCTATGTGAACTTCAGCAGTTCACTTAAACCTCTCTGCACTTCAGTTTTTTTCATATGTCAAGTGGACAAAATTTACTTTGCTGGTTTTTATCGGGGGATTTATAAATTAGACACCTTTCCCGTAGTAATTACTCAATAAACGTTAGCTCCTCCCTGCTTCTAATCACGAGGGCGCTAGTATTTACACTTAATGCTCCCTCATACACAGGAATTAGCTGATGACAGGAAGAACAACAAAAACAAAACAGGCTTCCTCCAGACTTGAATTTTTCAGAAGATTTTATGTAGCAAATATTTCTTTCAAGAACAACAAAGATACTGCCTACTTGCCTCATTGTAAACATATGTATTCTGTCCCTCTCTTCCCTTTCATTTTTTTGCTCCAAATGTATCTTTACTCTGTTTCCAATTCCATTATGAATTCATGTGCAACTTTCACTAGTATTCCGTAGTATTTCTGTCCAGGCTGGACAATGGGCAGTATGACTCAGGGACTAGGAAATGATCCCATTTCTTCTGCCTCCTAAATCCTGCCATGTGCCCAGCCTAAGGGATGAATTCAAACAGTAGGGGGTGAAAGTGAGGAAGAATATATTTTATTGATCTATTCTGTCAGCAAATTTCTTTCTCCCTTCAGTTCAGCAGGAGTCATGTTGAGGGTAAGGGTAGAAGAATAAATGGTTTCACTCTGTGATCTGTTTTTAAACAATATATCATCTCTATACTTCTCTATTCTCCTCCCTTTTTACCAGGTTTCCAGAAGAGAAGCAAAAGTGACAGATAAGTATAGCGAACTGTATGCCAAACATAAAAAATAATAGTGATTCTGAGTAGAATAATAATAATAATAATAATAATAATAATAATAATAATAATAATACATGTTCTTGCAATGTATCAGACACTAAGGACTTTATATGTGTTAATTCATTGAATCCTCATACTCACCCTATTGAGCAGGTACTAGTATTATTCTTATTTTACAGAAAGGAAAACTGTCTCCAACTGTAGCCGTGGATTCATCTATTTCTCCTTGTAGCTCTGTCAGTTTTTGCCTGATGCATCATGGTGCTCTGTTGTTAGCCACATACCCGTTAAGGATTGTTATGTCTCCTTGGAGAATTGACCCCTTTGTCATTATGTAATGCTCCTCTTTATTCCTCATAACTTTCCTTGCTCTAAAATTTGTTCTTCCTGAAATTAATATAGCTACTCCTGCTTTCTTTTCATTTGTGTTAGCATGGTATATCCTTCTTCACCCCTTTACTTTTAATCTATATGTGTCTTTATATTTAAAATGGGTTTCATGTAGAAAACATTTAGTTGTCTTGTTTTTTGATTTACCCTGACACTTTTTGACAATCTTTTTTAATTGGTGTATTTAAACCATTGATGTTTAAAGTCATTACTAATATAGTTGGATTAATATGTACCATATTTGTTACTGTTTTCTATTTCTTGCCCTTGTTCTTGCTCCTATTTTTGTCTTTCATACTTTGCCTGCTTTTTGTGGTTTTAATCAAGCATTTAATATGATTCCATTTTCTCTCCCTTCTTAGAATGTCAACTGTACATGTTAAAAACTTTTTAGTAGTTGCCTTAGAGTTTGAAATATACAACTAATTCAAGTCCACTTTTAAATAATACTGTACCACTTCGTGGGTAGTGTGAGGAGTACCTTATAGTAACAAAATAATTGTAATTCCTACCTCCTTTACCCTTCCCTTATATCATTATTGTCATTCATTTCACTTATATATAAGGGCAAACAAATAAACACATAAATTCAAATACATTGTTATTATTTTGAACAAATCGTTATGAGATCAATTAAGAAAAAGTTGTGATTTTACCTTCATTTATTCATTCTCTGCTACTCTTCCTTTCTTTATCTAAATCCAGCACTCTTTCCTGAATAACTCTCCTTCTCTCTGAAGAACTACTTTCAACATTTCTTGCAAGGCAGGAAAGTTTTTATTTCCCCCTCACTTTTGAAGGACAACTTCACAAGGTACAGAATTCTAGGCTGGTTGGTTTTTTTTTAATCTCAACACTTTACATGTTTTATTCCACACTCTTCTTGCTTGTATGATTTCTGAGAAGTCACATGTAACTATTATTACTCCTCCACAGGTAATGTTTCTTTTTCCTCTGGATACTTACAAAGACTTTATCTTTGATTTTGTGAAGTATGAATATGATATGCCTACATTTAGGGTTTTTTTCCCTGCCATTTATCATACTGCTTGATGATCTCTGAGCTTCCAGGATCTGTTGTTTGGTGTTTGACATTAATTTCCAGGAAAATCTCAGTCATTATTGTTACAAAGTTTCTTCCTTTTCTTTTCTTTTCTTTTCTTTTCTTTTCTTTTCTTTTCTTTTCTTTTCTTTTCTCTTTGCTTTCCCTTTCCTTTCCTTTCCTTTCCTTTCCTTTCCTTTCCTTTCCTTTCCCTTCCCTTCCCTTCCCTTCCCTCCTCCTCTCCTCTCCTCCCCTCTCCTCTCCTCTCTTCTCTTCTCCTCTCCTCTTCTCTCTTCTTTTCTTTTCTTTCTTCTTCTGGCCTTTCCATTATGCACATATTATACCTATTATACTTTTCCCACAGTACTTGAATGTTCTGCTCTGTTTTTTCCATCTTTGTTTTGTTTGCTTTTCAGTTTTGGAGATCTTTATATCCTCAAGCTCAAAGATTCTTCCTCAGCTATTTTCAGTCTAATAATAATTCTATCTAAGGACTTCATTTCTGTTAGTGTTTTTTGATCTCTAGCTTTTCTTTTTGTTGTTTCTTAGAATGTTCTTATCTCTGCTTACATTGCTCACCTGTTTTTGTATGCTGCCTACTTTATCTATTACTTAACATATTAATCATAGTTGTTTTAAATTCCTGGTCTGATAATTCTATATACCTGCTATATCTGAGTCTGGTTATGATGTTTTCTCTGTCTCTTTGTTTTTTGGTTTTTAGTATGTCTTGTGTTTTTCCTTGATAGCCAGACATAATGTATTAGGTAAAAGGGGCTTCTGTAAATAGGCCTTCAGTAATGTGGTAGTAAGGTGTGGAGGAAGGGAAGCATTCTATATTTTTATGATTATGTTTTAGTTTTTTGGTGAGCCTTTGCCTTTGGGCTATGAACTTCAGAAGTGTTGCTTTTTTTCCTCTTTATGTGGGACATGATGGCTAGAGGGGGCTGGAGTTGAGTGTTTCCCTTCTCCTAGGAAGATGAGTCTCTGATAAAACCCCAGCAGGTTAAGTTCTAGTATGGATAACATAGTTTCTCAAGAAAGCAGGCTTGTTAAGAAAAACAGAATACTCTGATGCATTTTTAGAATGGTTCTTTTTTCTCTTTCCCTGCAGGAAGCACAAGAAGATTTTTCTTTGATATTCACTGTGAGTACCTGATAGAGTTCCTGGAGGTAAAACTCACAAAAGTGTGGGGCCCCTTGAAATTTTTAACTCAGGATTGTCTACTCAGAACCTCTAACAATTTATAAGCTACAGTTTAGGTTTTCCTACTCTTGCTCTGGTTCCCATAGTTCTGGCCATGATTTTCTGCTCCTATAAGTCGTAATTCTCTGTATCTCCCTTTCTGTATTCTTGGGGGAATGTTTTGCCCTATGACCTCACTCCTATGATGAATCTAATAGGAGGTGTTGATTTTCAGTTTGTTCACCTTTATACATTTTTTAGGACGTGGTAGCAACTATAATTTCCTTACTTGCTGGATTGGGAACTGAAGGTGGTTGAAAGGAAAAATGAACACAGAAAGATTAAAGAACATATATAAGGTCATAAAGCTAAGAAGTTATGGATCTAGACTTAAATCCAGCACCAGAGTCCACTCTTACAATCACTGCCCTAAACTGCCCTTATATCACTCTTCAGTACTTAAGAACAGCATAGTTTTTAAAAAATCTATATGGACATCTAATTAATTAATTAATTAATTAATTAATTTTTGATTGAAGTATAGTTGATTTCCAGTATTATATTAGCTTCAGTTGTACAGCATAGTGAATCAGGATTTTTACAGATTATATTTTATTATAGGTTACTACAAGATAATGGCTATAATTCCCTGTGCTATACAGTACATCTTTATTGCTTACCTATTTTATACATAGTGGTTTGTATCTGTTAATCACATAACTCTAATTTACCCCTCCCCTTACCTCTCCCTTTTTGTGAGCACCAGTTTGTTTTCTATTTCTATGAGTCTATTTGCATATGCATTCATTTGTATTATTTTTTAGTTTCCACATATGACTGATATCATAGAGTATTTGTCTTTATCTGACTTATTTCAGTAAGCATAATATAAATTTCTAGTTTCTCTGTTTCACTCTTTTATTTTACTTTGTTTCAAAAAAATTTATTGAAGTATAGCTGATTTACAATGTGTTAATTTCTGCTGCACAGCAAAGTGACTCAGTTATACATATATATATTCTTTTTCATATTCTTTTTCATTATGGTTTATCACAGGATATTGAATATAGTTCCCTATGCTATCCAGTAAGACCTTGTTGTTTATCCATCCTATATATACTAGTTTGCATCTGCTAATCCCAAACTCCCAGTCCTTCCCTTCCCCACCCCTGCTCCCCATTGGCAACCACAAGTGTGTTTTCTATGTCTGTGAGTCTGTTTCTGTTTCATGGATAAGTTCATTTGTGCTATATTTTAGATTCCACATATAAGTGATATCATATGGTATTTGTCTTTCTCTTTCTGAGTTACTTCACTTAGTATGATAATCTCTAGGTTGATTTATGTTGATGCAAATGGCATTCTTTTTTGGCCTAGTAATATTCCATGGTCTATATGTACCACATCTTCTCTATCCATTCATCTGTTGATGGGCACTTGGGTTGCTTCCATATCTTGGTTATTGTAAATAGTGCTGCTATGACCATCAGGGTGTGTGTATCTTTTAAAATTAATGTTTTCATTTTTTTCTGGATATATACGCAAGAGTGGAACTGCTGGATCATATGGTAGTTCTATTTTTAGTTTTTTGAAAAACCTCCATAGTGTTTTTGATAATGGCTGTACCAATGTACCTTCCCACCAACAGTGTACGAAGTTTCCCTTTTCTCCACATCCTTACCAACATTTGTCATTTAGAGCCTTTTTGATGATAGTCATTCTAAGAGGTGTGAGGTGATATCTCATTGTTATGATTTGCATTTCTCAGTTAGCAATGTTGAGTATCTTTTCATGTGCCTGGTAACCATCTGTATGTCTTCCTTGGAAAAAATGCCTATTCAGGTTTTCTGCTCATTTTTTGATTGGGTTGCTTTTTTTCTGACATTGAGTTGTATGAGCTGTTTGTATATTTTGGACATTAACTCCTTGTCCATCATATCATTTGCAAATATTTTCTCCCATTCCATAGGTTGTCTTTTTGTTTTGTTGATGTTTTCCTTTGCTGTGCAAAAGCTTTTAAGTTTACTTAGGCCCCATGTGTTTATTTTTGCTTTTATTTCTTTTGTTTTAGGAGACAGATCTTAAAAAAAATATTGCTACAATTTATGTCGGTGTTCTGCCTATGTTCTCTTCTAGGAGTTTTATTGTTTCAGGTCTTACATTTAGGTCTTTAATCCATTTTGAGTTTATTTTTGTATATGGTTTGAGGAAATATTCTAATCTCATTGTTTTACATATAGCTGTCCAGTTTTCCCAGCACCACTTGTTGAAGAGGCTGTGTTTTCTCCATTGTATATTCTTTTCTCCTTTTCGTATAGTAATTGGCCATACGTGTCTGGGTTTATTTCTGGTTTCTCTGTTCTGTTTATTGATCTATGTGTCTGTTTTTGTGACACTACCATGCAGTTTTGATTACTGTAGCTTTGTTGTATAGTCTGATTTTAGGGCTATTTGTTCTATTTCTGCAAAAAATGTTATGGTTATTTTGATAGAGATTGCATTAAATGTGTAGATTGCCTGGAGTAGTATGGCCATTTTAACCATATTAATTATTTCAATCTAGGAGCATGGGATATCCTTCCATTTCTTTGTATCATCTTCAATTCCCTTCATCAGTGTTTTATAGTTTTTAGAGAATAGGTCTTTCACCTCCTTGGTTAAGTTTATTCCTAGATATTTTATTCTTTTTGATGTGATTTTAAACAGGATTGTTTTCTTACTTTCTCTTTCTGATAGTTCATTATTAGTGTATAGAATAGCAAGAGATTTTTTTTTGCAGATTCTTTTTAAAAAAAATTTTATTGAAGTATAGCTGACTTACAATTTTGTGTTAGTTTCAAGTGTACAGCAAAGTGAATCAGTTATTCATATACATATATCCATACTTTTTTTTTAAAGATTCTTTTCCCATATAGGGCATTACAGAGTATTGAGTAGAGTTCCCTGTGCTATATGGCAGGTTCTTTTTAGTTGTCTATTTTATATATAGTAGTGTGTATATATTAATCCCAGTCTCCCAATTTATCCCTCCCCTCCATCCCCTCATAACCATAAGTTTGTTTTCTACATCTGGGACTCTACTTCTGTTTTGTAAATAAGTTCATTTGTACCCCTTTTTTAGATTCTGCATATAAGCAATATCATATGATATTTGTATTTTTGTGTCTGACTTACTTCACTAAGTATGACAACCTCTAGGTTCATCCATGTTGCTGCAAATGGCATTATTTTGTTCTTTTATATGGCTGAATAATATTCCATGTATGTATGTACCACATCTTTATCCATTCCTCTGTTGATGGACATTTAGGTTGCTTCCATGTCCTGGCTATTGTAAGTAGTGCTGCAATGAACATTGGGGTGCATGTATCTTTTTGAATTATGGGTTTCTCTGGGTATATGCCCAGGAGTGAGATTGCTGGGTCATATGGTAGTTCTATTTTTAGTTTTTTAGGGAACCTCCATACTGTTCTCTATAGTGGCTGTACCAATTTAAATTTCCACCAACACTGTAGGAGAGTTCCCTTTTCTCCACACACTCTCCAGCATTTATTGTTTGCACACTTTGATGATGGGCACTCTGACTGGAGTGAGGTAATACCTCCTTACAGTTTTGATTTGCATTTCTCTAATAATTAGTGATGTTGAGCATCTTTGATGTGCTTTTTGTCCATCTGTATGTCTTCTTTGGAGAAATGTCTGTTTAGATCTTCTGCCCATTTTATGATTGGGTTTTTTTATATGTACATAAATTTGTTTATTTATTTTTATTGGCTGCTTTGGGTTTTCATTGCTCCACACAGGCTTTCTCTAGTTGTGGAGAGTGGGGGCTACTCTTCATTGTGGTGTGTAGGCTTCTCATAGTGGTGGCTTTTCTTGTTGTGGAGCATGGGCTCTAGGCACGTGGGCTTCAATAATTGTGGCTTACAGGCTCTAGAGCACAGGCTCAGTAGTTGTGGCATATGGGCTTAGTTTCTCTGTGGCATGTGGGATCTTCCTGGACCAGGGATCAAACCCATGTCCCCTGCATTGGCAGGTGAATTCTTAACCACTGCACCACCAGGGAACTCCCATTTGTTTTTTGATATTGAGTTGGTTGTATATTTTGGATATTAATCCCCTGTCAGTTGCTTCATTTGCAAATATTTTCTTCCATTCTGAGGGTTGTCTTTTTGTTTTGTTTTTGGTTTCCTTTGCTGTGCAAAAGTTTTTACATTTAATTAGATCCCATTTATTTATTTTCATTTTTATTTTCATTACCATTGGAGGTGGATCAAAAAAGATCTTGCTGCAATTTATGTCAAAGAGTGTTCTGCCTATGCTTTCCTCTAAGTTTTATAGTGTCCGGCCTTGTGTTTAGGTCTTTAATCCATTTTGAGTTTATTTTTGTGTATGGTGTTAGGGAGTGTTCTAATTTCATTCTTATACATGTAGCTGTCCAGTTTTTCCAGCACCACTTATTGAAGAGACTATCTTTTCTCCATTGTATGGCTTTGCCTCCTTTATCATAGATTAGGTGACTGTAGGTGCATGGGTTTATCTCTGGGCTTCCTATACTGTTCCATTGATCTACGTTTATGTTTTTGTGCCAGTACTGTACTGTTTTGATTACTGTAGCTTTGTAGTATAAGTCTGAAGTCAGGGAGCCTGATTCCTCCAGCTTCGTTTTTCTTTCTCAAGATTGCTTTGGCTATTCTTGGTCTTTTGTGTTTCCATACAAATTGTAAATTTTTTTGTTCTAATTTTGTGAAAAATGCCATTGGTAATTTGATAAGGATTGCATTGAATCTGCAGATTGCTTTGGTTAGTATAGTCATTTTCACAATATCAGTTCTTCCAATCCAAGAACATGGTATATCTCTCCATCTGTTTGTGTCATCTTTGATTTATTTCATCAGTATCTTATAGTTTTCTGAGTACAGGTCTTTTGCCTCCTTAGGTAGATTTATTCCTAGGTATTTTATTCTTTTTGTTGCAATGGTAAATGGGATTGTTTACTTAATTTCTCTTTCTGATCTTTTGTTGTTAGTGTATAGGAATGCAAGAGATTTCTGAGTATTAATCTTGTACCCTACAACATTGCTGAATTCATTTATTAGTTCTAATAGTTTTTGGGTGGAGATTTTAGGGTTTTCTATATAAAGTATCATGTCATCTGCAAATAGTGACAGTTTTACTTCTTCTGTCCCAATTTAGAAACCTTTTATTTCTTTTTTTTTTTTTTCTGATTGCTGTGGCTAGGACTTCTAATACTATGTTAAATAGAAGCAGTGAGAGTGAGCATCCTTGTCTTGTTCCTGAGTTTAGAGGAAAGGTTTTCAGCTTTTCACCATTAAGTATGGTGAAGAATAGCATATTGTTTATATGTAGGCTCTAAAGCTAGATTCTTTACATACAAATTCCAGTTCCTTTGTTTTTACTAATGTATGACTTTCTGCATAGGAATGTTGTAGACATTGAGTTAATATATATAAAGCACTTAGAAAAGTGACTGGAAATGAGGAAGCACTCACTAAATGGTGGGGGCATTTGTTATTACCTGGAACTGCCAACAATTTCACCTACCATAAAAAATGCTTAGATGTGGAGGGAATGATTTATAGCATTTCCTCTGTAAATTGCATATGGAAGAGATTCCTCAAACACCTGTTTCACAGAAATGCTCCAACCCATGTAGTCCCTTGTTCCACAAAGTCAAGTGTGTGAAACCAGCAGCATTGGCATCCCCTGGGAGCTTGTTAGAAATGAATATTTTCAAGTCCCATCCCAGAACTACTGAATCTATGTCTGCATTTTAACAAGATTCCCTGGTGATTAAGTGGCACATTATAGTTTGAGAAGCTCTGATATAGCACAGTGGTTAATAACACTGGTTTTGTATTCAGAACCACTTGGATCCTAAGCTAAGTTCTATTGATTACAAATTCTGTGATCTTAGATCAGGTTCCTCAACTGTCTGAGCCTTATTTCATCAGCTATAAAAAATGGAATAATAATAATACCTATTTCACAGGGCTGTTGAGAAGATTGGCATATGATAGGTGCTCAGTAAACAAATGTTAATAGCTAAATTGTTACAATTACCATCAGAGTGTGCAGCAAGGCTGAGACAGGCCAGAGGAAAAGCTGTCCCCATGGAGTCAGCATATGAGAGAGCACTTGGGAATGGATTAATCCTGAAGTGTTACAACCCAAGGTATTTTATTGAACTACAGTGGAGAGACGAGTGTTATCATGGGGAAAGCCTAGATCGTAAGCAGAAGAGAGAACAAATGAGGTGTAGAGTTAAATGGGCAAGGCAAAAACATCATTGTAGGAACAAGTTGAAGATTTGAAGCCAGGAGAAACAAGAATTAATTGAGTGTGGAGTTTGACTCCTGGTGCAGAGAGGAGATCTTGTCTTCAACACTGGACATGTAGCAAGAGTTTACTGTTGTGCACTTGGCTGACTTGGTCAGAACAAACATACTTCCTTTATGGCACTGCACAGACTCCACATGCACCACTCCTAGAACCCCATGAACCTGGGTTTTGTGAGACCCCAAACACATCAATCCATCTCATCTACTGTGTACTTTACTTCTTCCCAGGATCAAGGACATAAAGCAGTGTTTCACTGGGTGCAAGAGGACAGTCTTTTTTACTGTACTTAAATCAATATCTTCAGGAAGGCTTTCTGTACCCACCTAATCTTACTAGCATCCCCTCCATCTCTGTCTATCTCAATACTTTATTTTAATTCTCTGCATATTATTTATGGTTAATGCATGTTTTCTTGTTTATTTATTTGTTTTGTTGTGTCTCCTCCGATTAGAATTTATGAAGCTCCATGAGGTCAGATCTTTGGAGATCTTGTTTGTAAATTGTCCTCCAGGTGTAGAACAGTGCCTCATGTGTAGTACATTCTAGTTTTCAGTAATTGTTGAATGAATTAATATATTTCCTGAATTTGTTTTGTACTGATTCCAATATCTCTCATAACCACAAAATTGGGAGTTCTTAGAGAAATATGCAGTATCATCTTAGTGTCCTCTGTGGCACTTAGCAAATTGCATGCTTACAGGAGGCAATACAGTATGCTAGTTAAACATTTAAGTGGTGGAATTAGACAGTATGTGTTTAAATCCCACTTGGTAAGTGTTATGATCTTATATGAGGTATTTGACCTCAGTTTTTTCCTTTGCAACATGGGGGCGGCTAATGGTGCCTACTTCATAGGATTAAACTCAAGGATGTACATGATCATGCATATGAAACATTTACCACAATATCTGTACTATAATAGCCACTCCATAAATTTAGCTTTCATTATCATAATCACAATTACTAGTATCATCATTAGGGACTCAAATGGTTATTGAATTTATTGGAAAAACACTAAGAATTATAAGGTATCAGTTTTTTTCTATTCAAATATTAAATTAAATTCAATCATTTATCTGAATGTTTGTATTATTATAATATTTGGAAAAAAAACTTTATTTCCTAGGCAGTATCTGTGTTTCTTGTTGGTTATTCACAAATGGAAATAAAGTGCGTTATAAAATTGAGATGTCTAGATAACAATCTAATTAATTGCATTTTGACATCAGATTACTTATATTCTATATCCTTTGAAAATGAAGATAAAATCCATTTGCATTATGTAGCACTTTTAAAGGCTATTCTTTGTAGTAATTAATAAAATATTGTTTATTTAAAAGTGGCAATTCCCTTTAATACAAAATATATGCATTTCAAATGTCCTACCAGCACATTTCATAAAAGTTTGCAAGAACATGCCCTGAGCCATTCTTTCCAGGAATCAGTTTCTACTAAATGGTACATAATAGGTACTTAATAAGTATTTGTTAAATGAATTAAAATCTGCTACGCACAGATTAGATTTAGCAGGCAGTGCTCTCATCCAGTGTTTCTCAAAGTTATCTGTGGATCAGAAATTACCCAGGAAACTTTAATAATCTCAGTTATCAGGAACTCAGTCCTGGAGATTCTATTCAATAGGTCTGCTTTGTTTATTGCTGTTTTCCTAGCACAGCAAGTGGCATATAGCTAGAGTTCAAGTAAGTATTGGTATAATCATTACTCACATTATTATGAGTGTTTTACTTATAGCAGCCTTCAGTCTGGTTCCCTGCCTCCAGTTGCTCCCCTATCTCCATGTTCTCATACCCTTTCATTTCACTTTCCATCTCAGTCATGGAGTGCTGTTCTGAACGAGCAAAACTGAACATGGCACCACCCTGCGTAAAAACAATTCATTATGCTGTATTTTCTTCAGGATGAAATCCAAAACCTTTACCCAGTGAGCAGGACCTTTCACAAACTGACTCCAGCCTACCTTTCTAACCTTTACAACACTGAACTTCTCCCAGTATACCATGTCTTTGCATATGCTATTTCATTGGTCTAGAGTGTTTTCCCTTTTTCTATGCCAAATCCTTATGTTTGCTTTAAGACACAAATCTAATGTCACATCCTCCAGGAAGCCTTTCCTGAATTTCCTAGGCTGAGTTAGCACTTAACAGAAAATCTGTTACATATTTAGAACATAAAGGCAAGCATTATTATTATCCAATCATAGTATCAGTTGTGGTTATTGTGAAGATTTGCTTATTTTTTAAAATGAGAAACTAGAGGCAAAAGCTTTGAATGAAGCTAAGGTAAAATTTTAAATACTGGGCAAAGGAATTCTCTTTGCTATCTTATCTTTGTACTGACTCTCCAAGGATAAGCTGAAACTTTGTGAAGATATTTGTTTCAGAGACAATCTCTGTGTCCTTCAGGTCAGTCTGTTGTCAGAAGCAGCATCATGACATAACACTTGAGGATTAAAATGGAGTTTTTGAAAAGGTCCCTGACTAGCTGTGGCCTTGACGTGAGGCAGCACATTCCCTGTGGAGCAGAATGCTGTGGGCACAACTTTCCCCAAAACAATGTAGGTTTGAGTCACAGTTCTTTTGCTTACTCGCTGGGTAAGTTGTTTTATGTCTCCAAGCCTCTCTTTTCTCATCTGTAAAATTAGAATAATGAGTAAATAACTGACCTCCCTGCTTAAAGAGGATTTTGTTTTCAGTCTCCAAGTTCTCCAATTTGAATTCCATCTTAGAGAGGGATTTTTTCCAAAGGTGTCTGATGAAGGTTGGATCAGAAAAAAAAATTGTATGGCTTAAAGATGCAAGAGAATCCCCAGGAATTGGGGAATTATATTCATTGCAGTGATTTGAAAATTCTTCCAAGCGGAGGAATGAGAATGTATACCTTAGTTGGACTTACATCTGGCCTGATGTACCTGATGTTAAGCTCCAAGCTGTTTGAAGATTTTCATTATTTTAAAAAATAATACCCCCCAAAAAAATAATAAATTAATAAAATAAAAAAAGAAAACCAGCATGCATGATGCAAAGGAAGGTGGGAAAAGCCTGCCTCAAAGCTGTGAGCATGGAGACTTGACCACTTGCTTAACGTGCTGTGTGCAGGGTTTCTCCTTAAACTTGCACCCACCTGTTTGAGAATTTGAGGGGTGTCATGTCCACATTAAACATTCCTGTGGTGTTCTCAAAAAAAAATACATGATTTAAAAATTGTCTCATAATATGTGTATTTTTATTTTAATATAACAATGCTTTTACAATCCAAATCTTCAAGTTAATGTAACATTCTAGGAAGTTACTCCATGTATATCTTTGAAGGTCATGTCCAGGCATACAAGTGTGAGAGGCCTGGCTTTAATGTGTTATCATTAGGGGGTGATGTAGAGAAGAAAAGGGCTTCGTATAGTTACCTTGAGCTGGATTTCAGCAAGTTGTGTATGGTTAGGCTATGTGCTATGCTTTTCCTTGCTTATTCATTTTTATCAATTCCTTTTAGAGCATCTAAATAGGTCTTCCTTTTGCCCTTAATAGGAGAAGGAACAAGCACCATGCTAAGTTTATTTGTGTTCTTATGTGGAGAATGCTGCATGTTTTATCAAATTTGGTTTTATAGCTAGTTTTATGATCTGAAAAATCAACATGAATCTTTATCTCTTTTATTTTATTTTATTTTTAATTTTTATTTTATGTTGGAGTATGTTGATTTACAATGTTATGTTAGTTTCAGGTGTACAGCAGAGCGCTTCAGTTATACATATACAAGTATCTATTCTTTTTCATATTCTTTTCCCATTTAGGTTATTACAGAATATTGAGCAGAGCTGCCTGTGCTATAGGTCTTTGTTGGTTATCTATCTTAAATATAGTAGTATGTACATGTCAATATCAACCTTGGGGCTGAGATTTAAATTAATGACTTTAAACCTTCAAAATGAAGGCCTTTTTTGGCTAAGACTGGGGACTTCTGGGGTAGTTTTCCCGATTTTCCACCCCTTCCCCTCCCCACTGCCTAACCTTGCTACTGCCTTGAGTGGCAGGACAGAGAAGTTTGGTAAAACAATTTTTCAGTCTCAAGGTATAAAAATATAAATGCTAGTATTCATGACACAAAGACTTTCCACTGATCTTCCATTAAAGCAAAGAACAACTGCCACTGATGAAAGACTTTGGCGAAAGTGTATAAAATCTTTTTAAAGTAAGAAACAAGTCATCCATTCCACTTTCTCGAGGTCAATGCAAAGCAGCTCTGAGGGAGGCATTTGGGCTTCAAACAGTGCTTTGCTTTGTAAGTGGACATTTCTCTACTAGCTGTGCCAAAGTCTCTGCATATCAGTGAGGGCATGGAATACAAAATTAATAAAGAGAACCATCAGGGAGAATCTTTGTCTACACTAGTGAAATGAAGGGTTTCTTTCTTGGAATCTCCCTGTCAAATTTGCATGCAGCAAGCAACTGCTGGGCCCTGGAGCTGGCTGGCTCTGAAATGTTCTGCATATTCAGTAGCACATGTTCCTATGTGCAGCTCGGGAAGGCAGGTGTGCCTGTCTCTATATGGTAACCAGCCATCTGTTACGTACATTTTTGGACGTGGTGTGAGGAGGCAGCTACATGATGGCTGAGCATCTTGCTGATTGGAGTGCTGTGCTTCTGCTATTTGACTGTGTCTGAGGGACTTTTGGTCATGCTGGACCAGGTTTGCTGGTGAGGTGTGACTCTCTGTCCCGTTGCTTCCTCATGGCCTATTAAGATGTTCATTTGAGAACTGTGAAAAGACTCTACAGATTCCTAGATGAGCTTTTCAAATGTAGCCTATTTGCAAAGGTGACAATTCTCAACCCATAAACAGAGCTTTAGGTAGAATGGTTGAAAAATGAATAAAACTTATCCATGCAGACTTAAGAGTCTTCATTCCCTTCCCTAAATGCTGTTCAAAGATCATTCCTCCCAGGAACTGCCATTTTCTTATTCCATACATGACAAAGCCAGGGGTCCAGACAATAAGAGATGAGGAACAGTACAGAAATGCTAGGTTAAGTGTGCATCCCGAATTCTCTTGGCATAGACAAGTCTGGAACCAGGCCCAACTGTTTGCTAGTCTAAGTAAATTTCACATGATGACATTTCCACATAGCTTGAAGAAGCAGTCTGTGTAAAAAAAAAAATACAAGGTTTTATTTCTAATTAAAAATAAAGTAATTCTATCTTACATTCAGGGTTCTGGTTTGTTTGCTTATCTTAAATGATTGCCAAGCTACTTCAGTCCTGGACTAATGCAAGAGCCTGCCATATGTGCCAGTTTCCCCTGGCTCTCCTCACCCCCTGGCAAGCAAATTCACCTTCATCAACACCACTACTGGTACGGTTGACTCTTGAACAATGTGGGGTTAGGGGTGCCAACTTTCCACGCAATGGAAAATCCGAGTATAATTTAGTCAGCCATCCGAATCCACAGTTCCCTCATATCCATAGTTTCATATCTGTGAATTCAGCCAACCATGGATCGTGTAGTACTGTAGTATTTAAAATTGAAAAAAACTTACCATATAAGTGGGCTTGTGCAGTTCAAACCCCTGTTGTTCAAGAGTCAACTGTAGAGATAGGATTAAGATGGCAGAGTAGGAGGACGTGAGCTCACTCCCTCTTGCAAGAGCACTGGAATTACAACTAAATGCTGAATAATCATCAACAGAAAGACACTGGAACTCACCAAAAAAGACACCCCACATCCAGAGACAAAGGAGAAGCCGCAATGAGATGGTAGGAGGGGCGTAATCGCGTTAAAATCAAATCCCATAAATGCTGGGTAGGTGACTCACAAACTGGAGAAGTTATACCACAGAAGTCCACCCACTGGAGTTAGGGTTCTGAGCCCCACGTCAGGCTTCCCAACCTGGGAGTCCAGCAACAGGAGGAGGAATTCCCAGAGAATCAGATTTGAAAGCCAGCAGGATTTGATTGCAGGACCTCTGCAGGACTGGGGGAAACGGAGACTCCACTCTTGGAGGGCACACAAAAAAAGCATGCTCACCAGGACCCAGGGGGAAGGAGCAGTGACCCCATAAGAGACTGAACCAGACCTACCTGCTGGTGTTGGAGGGTTGCCTGCAGAGGTGGGGGGCAGCTGTGGCTCACTGAGGAGACAGGGACACTGGCAGCAGGGGTTCTGGGAAGTGCTCATTGGCGTGAGTCCTCCAAGAGCCTGCCATTAGCCCCACCAAAGAGCCTGTAAGCTCCAGTACTGGGTGGCCTCAGGCCAAACAACCAACAAGGTGGGAACACAGCCCCACCCATTAGCAGACAAGCAGATTAAAGTTTTACTGAGCTCCTCCCACCCAACCCTACCCATCATCAGTCCCTCCCATCAGGAAGCACCCACGAGCCTCCTAGATAGCTTCCTCCACAAGAGGGCAGACAGCAGTATCAAGCAGTATCAGCAGTATTTCATCTTGTGGAACTGAAAACCACAGCCACAGAAAGATAGAGAAAATGAAAAAGCAGAGGACTTTGTACCAGATGAAGGGACAGGATAAAACCCCAGAAAAACAACTAAATGAAGAGGAGATAGGCACCCTTACAGAAAAGGAATTCAGAATAATGATGGTGAAGATGATCCAGGACTTTGAAAAAAGACTGGATGCAAGGATTGAAAAGTTTACCAAAGACCAAGAAGAATTAAAGAACAAACAAACAGAGATCTGCAACACAATAACTGAAATGAGAAATACACTAGAAGGAACCAAGAGCAGATTAACTGAGGCAGAAGGGCAAATAAGTGACCTGGAAGACAGAATGGTGAAAATCACTGATGAGGAAAAGAATCAGGAAAAAAGAATGAAAAGAACTGAAGACAGCCTAAGACACCTCTGGGACAATGTTAAACGCGCCAGCATTTGCATTATAGGGGTCCCAGAAGGAGAAGAGAGAGAGAAAGGACCCGAGAAAATATTGGAAGAGATTATAGTTGAAAGCTTCCCTAACATGGGAAAGGAAATAGCTGCCCAAGTCCAGGAAGCACAGAGAGTCCCAGGCAGGATAAACCCAAGGAGAAACACGCCAAGACATATCGTTGTCTAATTGACAAAAATTAAAGACAGAGAAAAGTTATTAAAAGCAACAAGGGAAAAATGACAAATAACATACAAGGGAACTCCCATAAGGGTAACAGCGGATTTCTCAGCAGAAACTCTGCAAGCCAGAAGGGAGTGGCATGATATATTTCAAGTGATGAAAGGGAAGAACCTACAACCAAGAATACTCTGCCCAGCAAGGATCTCATTCAGATTTGATGGAGAAATCAAAAGCTTTCCAGACAAGCAACAGCTAAGAGAATTCAGCATCACCAAACCAGCCCTACAACAAATGCTAAAGGAACTTCTCTAAGCAGGAAACAGAAGAGAAGAAAAGGACCTACAAAAACAAAAGCAAAACAATTAAGAAAATGGTAATAGGAACATACATATTGATAATTACCTTGAATGTAAATGGACTAAATGCTCCAACCAAAAGACACAGACTGGCTGAATGGATCCAAAAACAAGACCCATGTATATGCTGTCTACAAGACACCCACTTCAGACCTAGGGACACATACAGACTGAAAGTGAGGGGATGGAAAAAGATATTCCATGCAAATGGAAATCAAGAGAAAGCTGGAGTAGCAACAGTCATATCAGATAAAATAGACTTTAAAATAAAAAATGTTACAAGAGACAAGAAAGGACATTACATAAAGATCAAGGGATCCATCCAAGAAGAGGAGATTACAATTATAAATATATATACACCCAATAAAGTAGCACCTCAATACATAAGGCAAATGCTAACAACTATGAAAGAGGAAATGCAAGACAGAAATAGAGACACAGATGTAGAGAACAAACACATGGACACCAAGTGGGGAAAGCGGGGATGGTTGGAGGAGGATGAATTGGGAGATTGGGATACCAAATTGTACACTCTAAATATATGCTGTTTATTGTCTGTTAACTGTATCTCAATAAAAGTTCTTAAAAAAAATAGAAAAAAAAAACCAGTCAACTGTAGTGGTGAGCCACTATACTGAGCCAAATGTCAGGATAAAAATGGAAGTCCTGAACTTTGTACTTGTGACCATAGCTAGTTGGCTCCAACCTGCATTTCCAGCTCTATTTCCTTAATCTCTTTTACTCAATGACCCTTTCTAAAAATTCTGGCTTCTTGCTTTCGCTCATCCTTTTTGAAAAATGTAACACGGGAAGCTGCCTGACATGGCACCTGGCACATAGCAGGCATTATGTGAATGTTCTCAAATATTCTTCCCCTCATCCTGCCCATCTGGCCTATCCATCAATTTCTAATTCAACTGGTATCTCCTCCACGGGGGCCTGTTATTACTAATAAAACCTGTATTGCTCCCCATGTTATAAAATATTAAAACATTAGTTTTATCCTCATGAAAACCCTAAAGGTTTTCTTGCTGTCTGTATTTTACTCAAGAGGAAACTCAGGTACAGAGAGTGAAGTAACTGGCTATACTCATATAGCTAGTAATCTGCATAGCCAAAAATTGATTGAATTTGTCTAATTAAAAAAGAAGAGTTTTGAAAAGGTATTTATAGTCAATGTTCCTAAGAACTACTTAGAACTTAGAGATAAAGATTTGATTTTGAGTTTGAAATGAGTGTGATGTATGTTTTTAAAAAATAACAAACTCCTATATTATTTTTAATGAAGAACTAAAATAAGCTTTTACTTCTTTCCCACTGAATAGAGAGTTGATGTCTAGACTCTAAGACCCAAAGAAGAGGTCACATCATATCGCATGACTTGTTTTCTTTCTTTTGTTCCTTTTTTTTTTTGTCATCTGCTCATTCTTCTCCCAGATTGCCAGCCAACCTGTTTACAGTGTTGGAGAAGCGTGTTTGCTGCTTATGATATCAAATAAAAACAATTAAAACTTTTAGGAAAGGAAGCTTTTGCAATGCACTCACAGTCTCTCCTCAAGAAGAAAAACATTGTGTACTATGATTGTTATTGGACGAAGAAAAAGAGTCAGGTTGGCCTTGGCAACACAAGTGTCCAGCATACATGGCCCCTTTAGAGATCAGGATGTTTGCCCAGTCTGATCATCAGCTCCCTTCTGTTTCAGAGCAGACAAAGCCAGGAAGACATATAATACAAACTCATCAACAGAAAATGAAAAGACCAATGAGATGTGAAGTACTCCACAGCAAATATAGATGGAATAAAGTTACAAATTCTGGAAAATGATGCAAATTTCTAAATCCAGGAGGAAAAAAAAAAAGAAAACATTAATGTGCAAAACAGATTTCTAAGAGATAATTGAGGACTTGGTAGTACAGAGGTGCTAGAAAATCAGAGGAAAATCTTCACTATTCATTTACTGAAAGTTCCAGAGGGAGCTGATAACAAAAATATGGTTCTTTCTGAAATTCTTGAAAATGTTGGGGCTGAAGATGACTTTTTTAAGCAGGGGAAGGATTTAGCAGTGCTTCTAAGGAAAGCAACTCAGTCCAAGATTACTGGTCCTGATCATATTCTTCATCACTAGTCAAGAAATTCAGGATATTTTGGGAGGGGGGGTGGAAGTAAAGAATTCCAGAATTTCAATAGAGTTGCATTTTGGCCTAATAACTAGGTGTCACAGAAGAAGTTCGAATGTGAGTATATCTATGAGAACCAACTAATAGGCAAGTATTTTGAGATCCTCATTTAGATTGACTTGACTTGTCTATTTACTGACTTTTGAGGTAATTTTCCTTACTTAGGAAACAGGAAGCTAAAACTCTGTTTTAATATTTACAACAACCTGTTGTGATTAAGGGAACTATCAATATACTCATTTTAAAGTTGAGGAAACTGAAGCTCATAGAGGGTGAGCTATTTGCCCTGGTCTCACAGTTAATTTATTCAACAAACATTTTTGAACCTCTAATATAAGAAACTGTGATATGTAGATATGAAGGTGAACAGCTCCAAAATGCCTGGACAAAATGCTTAAAATGCTTGTTCTCAAGGAGATTGTCTTCTATTGGGAAAGATACAAGAAAAATAATTGCAGTACAAAGATACTATAATGGAGATATAATGTACAGGGAGTAAAGAGAAATGGGAGTACTTAGCTCTACATTTGGGGAAAGTAGGGGGATCTTTAAAAAGACTTCACAGAAGAAATGTAACTTGAGCTAAATTGTAGAGAGTAACAAGACAATTGTCAGGAAGACATAATAGGGAAAGGCATCATAGATGGAATAGCCCGAGAGATCTGCTCTTCTTAAAATTTAATGTGCACATGAATTACCTGTGGAGCTTATCAAAAAGCTGATTCTGAGTCAGTGGGTCTGATGTGGGACCTGAGATTGTGGATTTCTAACAAGATCCCAGGTGATGCTTATACTGTCTGTACTGGGAATCCACTTGGGAATAACAAGGCACTAAAGCACAGAGGTAGAATTTAGAAGTCCTCAGCAAGTTTTAGCCTAAGATCCACCAGTGGTATAGACCTCTGCATAAGGACAGAACCCCAGGGAGGACTAAAATGTAAGGTTTGAGATGAAGGAAAAGACATTAAAAAGCAGTAAACAGGTAGGAGAAAAACCAAAAAAGAATGGTGTTTTAGAAGCTAAAGGCAGAGAGTTTCAAGAAGGAAGTCATTAACTGTCTTAACTGGTCTATAGCATTCAGTAAAGTAAGGATATTAAAAATGCTCATTGGGGAATCCCCTGGCATCCAATGGTTAGGATTCTGTGCTTCCACTGCAGGAGGCACGGATTCCATCCCTAGTTGGGGAACTAAGATCCCACATGCTGCACTGCATGGCAAAAATAAAAATGTTCACTGAATTTAGCATGTAAGCAATCGGTGTTGACCACCTCAAACACAGTTACTGTGGAGTGCTCTTAGCATGTGCTGTGCAGTACAATAGCAACTAGCTACATGTGGCTACTCTGCACTAAAAATGTGGTGAGTGTGAATTGAGTCATCGATACGTGTAAACACACATTGTGTTTTGAAGACTTAGTATAAGAAAGGAAAAAAATATATAAAATATCTCTCTAGTAATTTTGATGCTGATTGCATGCTAAAATGACAATATTTTTGATATATTGGATTAAAATATATTGACCATAATTTTACTTGTTTCTTCTTACTTTTTTAATGTGGCTACTAGAAATTTTCAAAGTGACCATACTACCCAAAGCAATCTACAGATTTAATGTGATCCCTAACAAATTACTCATGACATTTTTTCACAGAACTAGACCAAATAATCCTAAAATTGTGGAACCATAAAAGACCCAGAATTACCAAAGTAATGCCGAGGAAGAAGAACAATGTTAGAGACATAACCCTGCCAGACTTCAGTAAATACTGCAAAGCTACAGTAGTCAAAACAGCATGGTATTGGCACAAAAACAGACATGTGGATCAATGGTACAGAATAGAGAGCCCAGAAATAAACCCACACACCTACAGTCAATTAATCTTTGACAGAGGGGATAAGAATATACAATAGAGGAAAGACAGTCTCTTCAGCAAGTGGTGTTGGGAAAGCTGAAGAGCCTCATGTAAATCAATGAAGTTAGAACACACCCTTACACTATGCATAAAAATAAACTCAAAATGGCTTAAAAACTTAAATATAAGATATGACACCATAAAACCCCTGGAAGAGAACACAGGCAAAACATTCTCTGACATAAATCATAGCAATCAGTCTCCCAAGGGAGTAGAAATAAAAGCAAAAATAAACAAATTGGACCTAATCAAACTTATAACCTTTTGCATAGCAGAGGAAACCATAAACAAAATGAAAAGACAACATACAGATTGGCAAAAAATATTTGCAAACTATGTGACCGACAAGGGCTTAATTTCCAAAATATACAAGCAACTCATACAACACAACAACAACAACAACAACAACAACAACAAAAAGCAACCCAATCAAAAACTGGGCAGAAGACCTAAGTAGATATTTCTCCAAAGACATCCAGATGGCCAATAGACACAAGAAAAAATGCTCCACATCACTAATTATTAGAGAAATATAAATCAAAGCTACAATGAGGTATCACCTCACACCGGTCAGAATGGCCATCATTAAAAAACTACAAATAATAAATACTAGAGAGGGTGTGTAGGAAAGGGAACACTCCTACACTGTTGGTGGGAATGTAAATTGGTGCAGCGACTATAGAAAACAGCATGGAAGTTCCTTAAAAAAGTAAAAATAGAGTTATCACATGATCCAGCAATCCCATTCCTGGGCATATATCTGGAAAAGATGAAAACTCTAATTCAAAAAGCTGCATGCACCCCTATATTCTTTGCAGCATTATTTACAATAGCCAAGACATGGGAACAACTTAAGTGTCCATCAACAGATGAATGGCTAAAGAAGATGTGGTACATATATACAGTGGAATACTACTCAGCCATAAAAAGAATGAAATAATGCCATTTTCAGTAATATGGCTGGACCTAGAGATTATTATACTGAGTGAAGTAAATCAGAGAGAGAAAGACAAATATCATATGATATCACTTATATGTGGAATCTTAAAAAAAAATGATACAAATGAACTTATTTACAAAACACTAATCATCAGAGAAATGCAAGTCAAAGCCACAATGAGGGATCACCTCACACCAGTCAGAATGGCCATCATCACAAAATCTGGAAACAACAAATGTTGGAGAGGGTGTGGAGAAAAGGGAACTCTCCTGCACTGTTGGTGGGAATGTAAGTTGGTACAGCCACTATGGAAAACAACTTGGAGGTTCCTTTAAAAACTACAAATAGAACTACCATATGATCCAGTAATCCCACTACTGGGCACATACCCAAAGAAAACCATAATCCCAAAAGAAACATGTACCATAATGTTTACTGCAGCACTATTTACAATAGCCAGGACATGGAAGCAACCTAAATGCCCATCAACAGATGAATGGATAAGGAAGATGTGGCATATATATACAATGGAATATTACTCAGCTATAAAAAGGGATGAGATGGAGCTATATGTCATGAGGTGGGTAGACCTAGAGACTGTCATACAGAGTGAAGTAAGTCAGAAAGAGAAAGACAAATACTGTATGCTAACTCACATATACGGAATCTAAAAATGGTACTGATGAACTCAGTGACAAGAACAAGGATGCAGATACAGAGAATGGACTGGAGAACTTGAGGATTGGGAGGGGGCGGGGGGTGAAGGGGAAGCTGAGGCGAAGCAAGAGAGTAGCACAGACATATATATACTACCAACTGTAAAAGAGATAGCCAGTGGGAAGTTGTATAACAAAGGGAGTCCAACTCGAGGATGGAAGATGCCTTAGAGGACTGGGACGGGGAGGGTGGAGGGGACTCGAGGGAGGGTGGTGGGGAGTCGAGGGAGGGAGGGAATATGGAGATATGTGTATAAAAACAGATGATTGAACTTGGTGTACCCCCCCAAAATAATAAATAAATAAATAAAATTTAAAAATGACTAAACCCTAGCTCAAAAACAAAAAAACAAACAACAACAAAAAAAACAAAAACAGACTCACAGACATAGAAAACAAATTTATGGTTACCAAAGGGGAA
Source organism: Hippopotamus amphibius kiboko (assembly GCF_030028045.1). Classification (NCBI taxonomy): domain Eukaryota; kingdom Metazoa; phylum Chordata; class Mammalia; order Artiodactyla; family Hippopotamidae; genus Hippopotamus; species Hippopotamus amphibius. Next base: position 13,199,276 of record NC_080203.1, on the reverse strand, counting down.
GTTGGGCAGGGGGAGGGATAAATTAGGAGTTTGGGATTAGCAGATACAAATTACTATATATAATCTATTTTTTTTTGGCTGTGCCATGTAGCATGTGGTATCTTAGTTCCCCAACCAGGGATTGAACCTGTGGCACTGCATTGGGAGAGTGGAGTCTTAACCACTGGACTGCCAGGGAAGTCCCACAAACTGCTATATATAAAATAGATAAACAACAAGAACCCACTGTATAGCACAGTAAAGTATATTCAGTATCTTGTAATAAACTATAATGGAAAAGAATATGAAAAAGAATACATATACGTATATCTGAATCACTTTGCTCTACTCCAGAAACTAACACAACATTGTAAAATAACTACACTTCAATAAAAACAAAAGTATGTGTGGCTCATATGTGGCTCACATTATAATTCTATTGGACAGTGCTGATCTAGGCAGATAAAAATTGGGCTAGGAATAAAAGTAAGCAAGGATGTGGATACAGTGAAATGTAGGATCAATGTAGGAAAGCTTTTTTATATAGGAAGGAATTCAATGTATTTATATATTAAAAGTAAAGTGCCAATATAGGGGAAATGTTAAAGACAAAGAAGAAAGTTCATAATTGATAAATGATGGAGTGGTTATAGAAAAGCATAGGCATGGGAGTATGTCAGACTTAAGGTTTAATTCCTGGCTCCACTACTCCTTAACTGTGTGACTTTGGGCAACTTTACTTAACCATTCTAGGATTCATTTTCCTTACCTGTATGATAATAGTTCTTAACCCATAGGGTTGTTGGGAAGAAGGATTAAATGGATTAACATATGTTAAGCACAGTGCTCAGCATACAAGTACTTAATAATAGTTATTATTAATGATACACTTAAAGGGCAGAAGATCTCAGGTGCAGGAATTTATCTTGCACGAGAAGAAGGAGTTCTAAGTTTAGGACTTTTTATGTCTGAGGACTGATTATTTCCAGTTAATCAGTGAAGTAAGAAATAAGGCCATTTTCTGAGAAAGAAAGGTAGACAACGATACTGAGAGATCTGATCAGGGACATGTACACATGCTTTCAAGTAGTGTTGGTGGCCAGCTAAGGTTTGGAGACCATGGGTTTGTGTTGGCACGTAACTGTAAAATGCAGGGTTTGTGTGTGTAGAGGGCAAAGAGGGCAGGTGGTTGAATTGGTTTGGGTTAGAGGTTTGCTGATTAGGCACAGTAACAGCACAAAGAAATAGAGTGGAGGATGCTAGCAAATAGTGGTTTAAGTGATACACAAAAGGGTCTAGCTAAGTTAGATAGTGAAAGAAGTGTGATGAGGGAAGAGATAAAAGCATTGGAGGAAATAGAAGAGGGTAAGGAATGGAGGAAATGAAGTTAAAGAATGAGTAGAAAGGGAACATAGGAATAAGAGAGTAGGAGTGGTAGAAAGTAATGGTTAGAGAATCACATATTTGAATTTAAGATGTCAGTAGTGGACCTTTTCAAGATGATGACCAGGTCTAGAGGGAGAAGTAAAGGTAAAGATTACTGGAATCAAGGAACCAAGACCATGGTGTTGGTGGACGTCTTCCTCCAACTTCCAGACCAGTATTAAATAGTAATAGAGGTAGTGATGGTTTTTTCTCATCGTAACTTTAATAGTAACCTTTCAACTGTTTGATCATTCAGTGTGAAGTTAGATGTGTGTTTGACATAAGTATTTTTAAGAAAAATATGGTAAGAAAGTATCTTTCTTTACTGTATATGAACAGACTTTTCATCAGGAAGGGATGCTAGATTTTTGTCAAATATTTGAATTTTTATCATTTTGGCATCTATTGAGATGATAATATGGGTTTTATCCTTTGATCTATTAATGGTAAAAAATACACTAAGAAATTCCTTAATATTGAGCATTCTCAATATAATATTGAGGGAAATTTATAGCAGTTCAGGCCTACCTCAAGAAAGAAGGAAAATCTGAAATAAACAACCTAACCTACCATATAAAGGAATTAGAAAAGTAAGAGTAAAGCCCAAAGTCAGTAGAAGGAAGAAAATAATAAAGATCAGAATGGAAATCAAATGGAAAAATCAGAAAGAAAACTACAAGTAAATAAAGTAAACAATAAATGGGGCTGGAGTGACATATCCTAGCTAGCTCCTCCTGGAGGAAAGTTGAAGAAAGGAGTTTTGAAGAGGTACATAAGGCAAAAAAAAAATGGTACCATGAATAGGTATTTAATAAAGAGTTTACCTGGATTTATACTTCTGAGAGGACTTCCACATACTTACGGCACTGTTGTTTCTCTCTCTAATTTTGGCAGAATCCATGTTAGGTAAAAATTATTCAATTATATATCCACCTTGTATCACTGGTCTACTCTGGCACCACTACTTGGGAAGAAACTCGAGAAACTAGAGAACTTGGGCTAGGAAAAGAGATGCTCACTCTTCTGATACATTGCATGGAGGTCACAAAGTTTAGTCTGCTCCACATGCTTATCATCATCATGGGTCAGGCCATCCAGGCAGGGTAGTAAGGAATAGAACAGCAAATATACGCATATTTTTCAAGTAATCTTTATATAAGACTGTTTTCAGAAGGCTGGTGCTATTCAGGTACCAATAGAAATGCATGTATCCAATCCAAAGGGGATAAAAAGAAAAAAATAACTAACAGAATTTGAAGTATAACAGAGCATAAATAAAGTGTTAATACATAAAAATTCAAAATGGAATTCACTGGGGTTCTACCCTCATGCTGTTATAGCAACATTGCCATTGTAGGCACAGATTCCTGTATGTAGCAATGCATTCATTCCTTAAAAACTGTATTTCATGACAGTAAAGGATTAGCAGAGCCTTTCCTCTCTTTATTCAGCATTCTTTTTAGCTAGGAAAGAATGCCACATATATACACAATAGTTATCAATTTGGAGGAAAATACCTAGTTTAATCCATCAAGAGTAAATAATAATTGCAAATATACATGTACCCAACATTGGAGCACCTAATTAATAAAAGAAAATATTAACAGATCTAAAGGGAGAAATAGACAGTAATACAGTAACAGTGAGGTACCACAATACCTCAGTTTCAGCAATGGATAGGTCATCCAGAAAGAAAATCAACAATGGAACATTGGATATGAACCATACTTTAGACCAAACGGAACAGATATCTACAGAATATTGCATCCAACAGCAGCAGAATACACATTCTTCTTAGTGCCCATGGAACATTCTCCAGGAGAGATCAGTGAAAGGTCACAAAACAAGACTTAGCAAGTTTAAGAAGACTGAAATCATACCAAGTATCTTTTCCAATCACAATGGTATTAAACTAGAAATCAATAATAGGAGGAAAGCTGGAAAATACACAAACGTGGAAATTAAAAACACACAGCTGAACAACCAAAGGCCAAAGATGAAATCAAAAGGGAAATTAAGAAATATCTTGAAACAAATTAAAATAGAAGAACAACATATCAAAACCTATGGAATGATGCATAATTCTAAGAGGGGATTTTATAGCTATAAGTGCCTACATTAAAAAAGATCTCAAATAAACTATCTAACTTTACACCTCAAGGAACTAGAAAAAAGAAGAAAGTCCAAAGTTAGCAGAAGGAAGGAAATAACAAAGATCAGAACATAAATAAATGAGAGAGCACAAAAACAATAGAAAAGGATCAACAAAACTAAGAGCTGGTATTTTGAAAGAATAAACAAAATTGACAAACCTTTAGCTAGATTAACTCCGAAAAAAGAGAGAATACTCAAATAAATAAAATCAGAAATAAAAGAGGAGACATTCCAACTGATACATAGAATTACAAAGGGTCTGAAGAGATCACCATGAACAATTATACACCAATGAATTGAATAGCCTAGAAGAAATAGGTAAATTGCTAGAAACATACAACTCAGTAAGACTTTTCTCTATCATGAAGAAGTAGAAAATCTGAACACACCAATGCGAGGTGATTGAATCAGTAATCAAAAACACAGAAAAGCCCAGGCCAGATGGTTTCACTGGTGAATTCTACCAAACATTATCAAAGAACTAACACCAATCCTTCACAAATTCTTCCCAAAAAATGGAAGAGAACGGACCACTCTCAAACTTATTTTATAAGGTGAGCATTATCTTGTTACCAAATCCAGATATGAAGACTACAATAAAACTACAGACCAATATCTCTAATGGATGTAGATGCAAAGTTTCTCAACAAAATATTAGCAAACTGAATTCAACAGCACATTGAAAGGATTATAAACCATGATTAAATGGGACTATCCTATGAAGCAAGGATGCAGGAACATATGCAAATCAATAAATGTGATACACCACATTAATAGAATGAAAGATAGAAATCATACCATCATCTCAATAGGAGCAAAAAAAGCATTTGACAAATCACAACATACTTTCATGATAAAAATGCTCAATAAATTGAGTATAGAAGGAACATACCTCAATATAACAACGGCCGTATGTGACAAACCCACAGTCAAAGTTGTAGTCAATGGTGAAAGATTGAAAGCTTTTCCTCTAAGATCAGGAACAAGACAAGAGTGCCCACTCCCACCACTTCTGTTTAAAATAGTACTGGAAATACTAGCCATAGCAATTAGGCAATTATTAGAAATAAAAGGCATCCAAATAGAAAAGGAAAAAGTAAAATTGTCTTTGTTCGTAGTTATGATCTCATATATAAAAAATTCTAAAGACTCAACCAAAAACCATTAGAAGTAATCAATACATTCAGTATAGTCGCACAGTACAAAATCAACACACACAAAATTAGTTGTATTTATATACATTAACAACAAAACTTTTGAAAAAGAAATGAATAAAACAATACTATTCACAATAACATCAAAAAAGTAAAATGCTTAGAAATAAATTTAATTAAGGAGGTGAAAGATCTATACATTAAAAACTATAAGACTTTGATGAAAGAAATGTAATTAGACACAAACAAATGGAAAGATATCTGGTATTCATGGATCAAAAAAATAATATTGTTAAAATGTCAGTACTACCTAAAGCCATCACAGATTCAATAAAATTTCAAGAGCATTTTTCATAGAAAGAGAAAAAACAATCCTAAAATTTGTATGAAGTCACAAAAAGCGTGAATAGCAAAAGCAAGCTGGAGAAAGAACAAAGCTGGAGGCATCATACTTCCTGGTTTCAAACGCTACTACAAAGCTATAGTAATCAAAAGAGTATGGTATTGGCAAAAAAGCAGACAATGGAACAGAATAGAGAACACAGAAATAAACCATTATTTCATAAATCATATGGTCAACTAGCATTTGACATGGAGCTCAGGATACTCAGTTCGAAACGATATTCTCTTTCAATAAATGGTGTTGGGAAAACTGGATAACCACATGCAGGATAGTGAACTTGGACTCTATCTTACACTCACAGAAATTAACTCAAAATGGATTAAAGACTTGAAAATAAAACTTCTAGAAGAAATTATAGGGAAAAAATTTCTTGACTTTGGTCTTGACAATGATTTTCTGGGTATGACACCAAAAGCATAACTAACAAGAGCAAAAATAAATACATAGGACTAGATCAAACTAACAAGCTTTTGCACAGCAAAACAAACAACAAAATGAAAAAGTAACCTACAAAATAGAAGAAAATATTTGCAAATCATGTATCTGATAAAGCATTAATATCCAAAAATATACAAAGAACTCATACAACTCAATAGCAAAAAAACACACACAAACAAAATATTGATTAAAAAATGGCAGAGGAATGGAATAGACATTTTTCCAAAGAAGACATACCCATGGCCAACAGGCACATGAAAAGATGCTCAACATCACTCATCATGAGGAAAATGCAATCAAAATCACAGAGATAATCACCTCACACTTGTTAGAAGGCTGTCATCAAAAAAGAGAAGAAATAAGTGTTGAGGAAGATGTGGAAAATGAAAATTGGTGCAGCCACTATGGAAAACAGTATGGAGTTTCCTCAAAAAAAAATTAAAAATAAAACTACCATTTGATCCAGCAATCCCATTTCTGGTTATATATCCAAAGGAAATAAAAACAGGATCTTAGAAATATGTCTGCACCCCCCCATGTTTACTATTCACAATAGCCAAGATATGGAAATAACCTTGTCCAAGAGTCAAAGAATGGTTAAAGAAGATGTTGTGGATATATATACTGCCATTTGTGACAACTTGGGTAAAATTTAAGGGCATTATGCTAAGTGTAATGTCACGCAGAGGAAAACAAATACTGCATGATGTGACTTATGTATGGAATCCAAAAAACGCTGAACTCATAAAAGTGGAGAGTAGAATGGTGGTTATCAGGGCCTGGGGAATGTAGGAAATGGGGAGATATTGTACAAAGGGTATAAACTTCTAGTTATAAGATTGACAAGTTCTGAGGGTCTAATGTATAGCATGGTGATTATAGCTAATACTAATGTATTATATACTTGAAAGTTGCTAAGACAGTAGATCTTAAATGTCCTCCCCACAAAAAAGAAATTGTAATTGTATGATAGGATGGAGGTATTAGTTAATGCTATGGTGGTAATCATTTTCCAATATATTAATGCATCAAATCAACATGTCTTACACCTTGAACTCACACAATGTAAGATGTCAAATATATATCAATGAAGCTATAAAATATGTAAGTAAATAAAAGGAATATGTGAATCCTAGGATAAGAATGTTATAATATGATGGTCCAGGCTGGAGAAAGTGCTAGATATCTGGAATTTATTTGTACTCCTAAATTTCCTCTGGCTGGGGTAACATCTAATTTTCCATTCAACTGTGTGTTATCTGAGTGATGTGCAAGGTAGAAGTCAAAGAGAGAGTTATCTCTTTGATGAAAGAGGGAACGAATTCTGCTTCCAATTTTCCCAAGTTTATTCCATGAATAAATAGCATCAATACATATATTAAGGTACTGTGGCCCCACTGCATCACTTAATCTCAAGGAAAACAATCTATTACATACTTAAGAATAGTTTGATTTGCATTTCTGTAATGATTAGTGATGTTGAGCATCTTTTCATGTGTTTGTTGGCCATCTGTATGTCTTCCTTGGAGAAATGTCTATCTAGGTCTCCCGCCCATTTTTTGATTGGGTTGTTTGTTTTTTTGATATTGAGCTGCATGAGCTGCTTGTGTATTTTGGAGATTAATCCTTTGTCAGTTGCTTCATCAAAACTACAGTGAGGTATCACCTCACACCGGCCAGAATGGCCATCATCAAAAAATCTAGAAACAATAAATGCTGGAGAGGGTATGGAGAAAAGGGAACCCTCTTGCACTGTTGGGAATGTAAACTGATACAGCCACTATGGAAAACAGTATGGAGGTTCCCTAAAAAACTAAAAATAGAACTACCATATGACCCAGCAATCCCACTACTGGGCATATACCCAGAGAAAACCATAATTCAAAAAGATTCATGTACCCCAATGTTCATGGCAGCACTATTTACAATAGCCAGGACACGGAAGCAACCTAAATGTCCATCTACAGATGAATGGATAAAGAAGATGTGGCACATATATACAATGGAGTAGTACTCAGTCATAAAAAGAAATGAAATTGAGCTATTTGTAGTGAGGTAGATGGACCTAGAGTATGTCATACAGAGTGAAGTAAATCAAATACTGAAGAAAAACAAATACTGTATGCTAAGGCCTATATATAGAATCTAGAAAAATGGTGCTGATGAACCTAGTGGCAGGGCAGGAATAGAGATGCAGACATAGAGAATGTACTTGAGGACATGAGGGGGTGGGGAGGGGAAGCAGGGACATAGAGAGTAGCACTGACACATATACATTCCCAAATGTAAAATACATAGCTAGTGGGAAGCTGCTACAGAGCACAGGGAGATCAGATTGATGCTTTGTGAAGACCTAAAGGGGTGGGATAGGGAGGTTGGGAGGGAGGCCCAAGAGGGAGGGAATATGGGGATATACATATACATATAGCTGATTCACTTTGTTGTACAGCAGAAACTAACACAATACTGTAAGGCAATTATACTCCAATAAAGATTAAAAAAAGGAAAAAATAAAACATAATCAGCGGTGGCAAAAAAGAAAAAAAGAATAGTTTGTCAGACTAAAGCTTTCTGGTTGACTGATAGAGTAACTATCAAAAAATTCTTTATGTGCGTGGAGAGGTGAAAAGCTCCTACCTCCCTTAATCAAAAAGAAAGTTTAAAAATGGTGTGATGAGAAAGCTGTTATGAACTTTAACATAAATAATGCATGCTAATATAAGAACATAATTAAACGGGAGAGGTAATTTCTCATGTTGATTTTATAAAATAAATAATTAGTCTACAATAACATATTAGGTGAAATGTTTAGGGTAGTTCTAGTTCCCTTTTATAGTAACTTATGCAGATAGGGAGATATTCATTACAAATATCTGTGTTGAAAAAAGGAGCAGGGAACCAAAAAAAAAAGGTGTTCTGAAGTCAGTTTTTTAAAAATCAGTGCCTAATTCCAGCTAAATTGTGTGTATATGTAGACACAACTTTGGTAATCTCACTGAGTGTCAGTATTTTGCCAAGTAAAATCTCAAGAGGAAAAAATGAGATTGAAAGAACTTCTTTTTCTGGAAGACCCATGAAAGTCACATGGACAGGTATATTGTCCTGTTTTTAATTCAATTTTGTAGGGTGCTAGACTTAGTCACAAAGGGGTGTAATCTGAGAATAATGATGCACAACGCGTGGCTTGTGTGGCACACTCCATTCATTCTGCCCTGTACTTACATAATCATACTTTTATGCTGATTGACTCTACAAGTTTAATACCCAGGATATACTCTTTGCTACCTTTTCTGGATATTTTATCATGCTGATCCAATTTCATATTTCAGAGATCCAGCTGCAGAATGGATGATGAAGCTACATAAGTTATTAGCTCAGCTGAATATGCATAAACAAGCATTTAATCAATAATCCGGTTGCATATTTTAATGGAACTAGTGCAATGACTGTGATAATCAAAAATACGTATCACACGTATTTATATTCTTAATTTATTCTGAAGAGTAAGTTAGTGCTATGTAGGCTGGTATTTTCAAAGTAAATAGATATTCGTGAACTTAAAAATAGATACATACCAGAATTTTCCTTTGCAATTTTTGTTATTTAATTCTCCCTCTCCACCCACCCCCCAAAGTCTCCAGATATTAAAGACTGTCTTCTTTTAACACAGAAACTCTGTTTACCAGATGGGCAGCAGAACTATCCCCAAACCTATCCAACCATGAATTTGTCAAACATAGTAACTGAGGACCTTCTAAAAAAACATGATCGACAGAGACTCAGGGAGGTAGACCCCTTGTTTGCACTGCTGCATGCTTGGACTACGGCTGATTGATTTCTGACTAAGAGGGTCAATTGAATGGTTCAGGGATAGTTTCTTCACTACACATGTTGATGCAGTCAGTTTTCAAGGTATTACCTCAAAAATCTCGAGTGATTGGCTTAAAGAGGGTTTTAACTTCTGGTATCTAATTCAACAAGTGTCTATTATGCTACTATGTGCCAAAAACTATCTTAGACATTGGAGGTGGTACTGTGATCTTGTTACCTGTCTTCCAGGACCTTATACTTTTGCAAATTATTTAGGAAGACAGATGGATACTTGCATAGCTAATAGAATTCAGAATGGTAAGCAACAGAAACTAACCCAGGGGTATAGAAAACAGAAGGGGTATGACAGGGGTTGAAAGAAAAGGTAGAATTTGAGTGGGCCTTGAAAGATAGAAAGGATGCTGACTCCAAATTTGGCAATGACAGGCATTTCAGGCAGAGTGGTATTCACTTTTCTTGAACAGCAGAATCCTTTTTCATCGACACTGGAAAAGAGGTTTTTGTCAAGGTTAAATGTACATTTAGAGATACTTTCATCATTTTTTTTTAATTTTTAAGAAAGTAAGCTGACTGCTGTCAGAAATCAGAGTCTTGACATATCTGCTGTTTTCAGAATGCGGGTTGGACAGCATTGCTGCCTGTATTGTGTGCTTGGATAACTGCAGCTCAAACTAGGAACTGGGCCTCAGCCATGTAGGCAAGAACAGAATAAATGAGGCAGATGTTTCCCTGACTTCTGCTCTTTTGAATCTGCTCTGTGCAGAAGGGAGACGTTGTTTTCTTCAAATTATTTAAGTACAGCATTTGTCACTTCTGTAATTCAGTTACCACCACTAGATATGCAATTACTTTAACTGCGAGCCACTTACATCTTAGTCAGTTCTACTGTCTAAAAATATGTCAGCTTTTATTTGAAGAGCTAAGATTGAAATTGTCACTTGGGGCCATTCCAAAACTTTGCTAATTGTGCACTTCAAGTAGAGTAATATTTGAATTAATTTTCTTCTTGGATTTTAAGAAAAATAATTACTCATGTCATGTTTTTCATTTGTAATTATCATTTCACACTATTTTCTAGAAATGAAAATTGGGAATTGGTTAACCCAAAAGGCTACAGAATTTGTTCTATTGTTGGGTCTTGACCTACAACTTTAATTTATCTGAATGCGTTCTTTCTTGATGACTTCCTGAGGGTTCGATCGACTTCAGCTTATACTGTAATCCTCATAAGCCAGTACCTTGTTGACGTCCCTATTCAGGGAACTGAGACTCAGAGAACAATATAGGTCTTCAGTGAATTATACCTTTTTTACACTAAATGTGGCCCTGAGAAATTGAATCCACCATTTATGACTGATTAGATAACTTCTAAAGAATGGTTTATTCAACTTCAAGCTAGGCAGGGTGACCTAGAAGAGTTCAGTTCAGGTGATGGTTACCTAGAATAGGTTAAAATATAGACATGATGAGAAGGAATTTGGGTAGCTTCATCAAAAATATAAGGGCAGAGATTTAATGTTTATGGGGAACATGGGATGGTTTTGATGACTCAGGGATGAAGGGCCTGGAATTCTTTCCCATCTTGGGTTATTTTCCAGGGTAAATGAACTGTGGGATGTACCCACTTTGTTGCTCATCTCACCAGCTGTCCCTGTTTTCTTTGCAACTGAGTGTGGGCATATCCTTCACCTTAGTTGGCTGGGCCCGGTGCTGACTTGGAGAAGCTTAGCAATGCAGAGTCTGAGAATGCAAATCTTCATTCTATGCCTACTTTGTCAGCCTTTCTATCTTCTTTCAGTTCTTCTAAAACTCTATGCTCTTTCTGCCTCAAAGGATCTTCACACGCTGTTTCAACTGTCTCTAACTCTCTCCCTCTCCATCCTTTGCCTGATCAATATTTTGTCACTCTGCATAACTTACCTCTAAAAGTCACATCCACAGGGAAACCATCTCTGATATCCAGAGGAGATCAGGCCCACTTTCTGTGGGTCAGAGCACCCTGGTCTTGCCCTTTGTGACAGTGACTGAAAATGGTAATAAATAATTTGCTTTATAATTATTTTTTAAAGTCTCCTCCCTGAAATGTATACTCCTTGAATGCAGGGACTGTGCTAGTCTCTGAACCTGCTGTACCCCAGCTCGCAGCACAGTGACTTACACATGGAGACCCCTCAGTACCTATTTATTGAATGTATAGCACAGATCGAAAGAAGATCTGATATCATTCCCTTTGTTGCAAAAGTTTTTTTCTCACAATTTATTTTAATTGTTTTGCTTGATACTGGGAATGGATTAAGAGCTCTAAGGCAGATGGCTGTCAGATTTGGATTTGAGTTCTGTTTCTTCCACTTAAGTCAAGTGATAGTGGGAAATAAACTTTATATCCATTTACTTCCTTTTTTTGCACTTCTAAAATGGGAATTGGTATTACATCCACAGGGACTGTGTAGTGGACAGCCTATATTGTTGTGTTACAATGAGGACATAGTAGGATCTCAGGGAATGCTAACTGACATCCTTCCCACCCTCTTCCTTTCTTCCCAAAGCACTTTCTGGTGTGAGACAAGTTAAATGAAGTTTAATAGTTTATCTTGGTCCTTAAAGAGCACAAAAACCACATCTAAAAGCATTACTTTTCAAATCAGAAAGGATGTTTGTACATTCTGAATGTTGGCCTGTTTACCATGAAGACTTGGGACTAATTATTAATTTATTTTGAGAATTATCAAATACGAAAATGATCGATTGCATTGAACTATCTCATCAAGAACTGACAAGGGGAAGCAAAATATTTTGCAACCAATGCTGTATACTATTTACAGTCCTTGTTGAGTGAAGGAAACCATTTTTAGGTTTCTGATCAAATAAGATTTCATGACCTTTGCAAAAGAACACCATATTTATGGCCAGTTATTAATTCGGTAACTAACTATTGCGCATGTACTGTATGGCAATCATTGAACACGTAATGCTGAGTAAAACGCTAGGCCCTCAGTTAACTGTGATGTTAAACAGAGCATGATAATCACAGGTATAAAGGTACAAAGAGACAAGCTGTGTACCAGAGGAGGGAGCTGGAAAATGACATTAATTTTGTCATGTGGAGTAAGTGAACTTTATGGAAATGAAGCAGCATGCACGGAAGCCAGGGGGTAAGATAGTGAGGGGGTTGTTCCTAGATCAGTGCATGGATGTATTAGTCAGGGTTCTCCATAGAAACAGAACCAATAGAGTATATATTGTGCACTCACAAGAAGATACTTTGCCAAGATATTCCAGTCTTGTTTATATTCCCCTACTTGAGGTCAGATTTTGTTTGCAATGCATGAATGAGTAGGAACGGAAGCTTGTGGGCCCAGGTAAAGAGCCTGAAGAAACTGAGAGCCAGTCAGGGATCTACAGGGATAGATGAGACTTGCTAAGCAGGGATAGAGGCCCACCTGTGGATCTGTGGTTCAGTAATATGCATTTTTTAAATTATTTCCAGTCATGAAAGATTCATTCTTCAGCAGAAAAAAGTTTTGAAGCACAACACACCAAGTTAATTTACCATGTTTTAGTCATTCAGTAGATGACCAGTCACAATCGACTATATCAGTAATGACAACAAAGATGCCAGGTACAGCGTGCTAAGCTATTGAAATTGTGTGAAACAGGGAAAGAGAGAGAGAGAGAGAGATTGGCAATCAGGACACATTTAATTATAGGTACAAAATCCACTGCCACCAAGTTTGTTTTTCTAAGATGCTGCTGCAATAAACCTTTGACACACATATTTTCCCCTCCATTTTGGATCAATGTTCTAGTACTACTCATGGCCTATCAGAACCAGAGTTTCAACAAAATTTGCCATCACTGTGGTAAATTTTTAAATTGGATAAATGTAGCTATTGCAGCATTTGACAAGAGAAAGGAATCACCCATAGCCCACTACCATAACTAACTAGTGCATTTTGTTTTTGCATATTCACTTTTCATCTTTGTCTGTTGACATATACCTATGTTTTGATAGTTACAGTGCACTCGTCATTTTGAATTTTGTCTCTGTGTTAGTTTGCAAGTGTTGCCATGACAAAATACCATAGACTGGGTGGCTTAAATAACATTCATTTTCTAACAGTTCTGGAGGCTGTAAGTCCGAGATCAAGGTATCAGCATGGTTTGTTCCTTCTGAGAGTCATGAAGGAAGGATCAGTTCCGAGCTTCTCTCCATGACTTGTAGATGGCCACCTTCTCCCTGTATCTTCACATCATTTTCCCTCTGTATGTTTCTGTGTCCAAATTTCCTCTTCTTATAAGGACACCAGTCATATTGGATTAGGGTCCACCCTAAATGCCTCATTTTACCTTAATTACCTCTTTCAATACCCTGTCTCTAAATGCAGTTACATTCTGAAGTACTGAGGGTTAGGATTTCAATATGTAAATTGAGGGGGGCACACACAATTCAGCCCATAAAAAGCTCTTTTTTTTCCCAGTCTTTTTTTTTTTCCAGCCACTTTCTCTTTCGTTATCACCTCTGTAGGAAGCATGGATTGATGGGGAGCAGAGGGATCCATTAGGTTAGATGCACTGGAACGTGCTTAACCAGTTGATCAATGTTGGGCATTGTAGGTTGTTTCTAGTTTTGTTGCTGTTATAGGGGTTGCTTTATTAAGCATCTTTGTGCACATGGCTTTTGCTTCTCCTCAATTATATCCTTAGGTTGACTCCCCAAGAGTGGGATTACTGGGTTGTTTTTATGGCTCTTGATACATATTGCCATATCGCCTTTCAAATGGGCTATGCCAATTTATACAGCTACCAGCAGTATTTGAATATACAGCTTTGCTGCAATACCAGCATTTGGTGTTATGGTTTAACTTCATTAATTTAATAGGTGTAGAATGTTACAGCATTGCTGTTTTAATTTGCATTCCTTAAATTACTACTGAGGTGGTTCACTGTTGGTTTTTTGTTACAAATTAGAAGGCTTCTTATAAAATATCAGAAAACCTTTATCCAAATGCTAATTGCAGAAGTCAAATTAATGCAAATTAATTTACTCATTAACAAAATTACTTTAGCACACTTTTGATGAGCATCTGTTCTGTGCCAGGTACTGTGTTAGGGGTAAAAGACACAAAGGCAAATAGAATCTTTGTGTCTAGAATAAGAGGTGCATGTTGGCCCTCACTGTCACTTAGAAGTTTCAAGGAAAAGAGAAGTTTAATAGATATCCCAAACTGACATGTTAAGTTAAAGTTGATCGGTTCCCTGTGTCAGGATCCCACTAGAAAGAGGTAGGTAACACATTCAAAAATGGTATTTGAAGAGAGTTTAATGAGAAGACTATTTAAAAGCACGGTAACCAAAAAGGAATACTGAAGCATCATAGAATTCAGCAATGGTGGTAAGGCCTTGGAAACCATTTCCACCCCTAGGCTTAAAGGGAAAATGGAAGGCAGCCATTATTGGAATAAAGTAAGAGCCATAGAAGAGGAGCCATCAAAAGGAGCTGTAGTCTTAGTGCCCAACAACACCCCCTGCTAACTCTCCCTCTTCCCTCCAATATTCTGCTAGAGCCTCCCAGGGGCTGAACCCAAATGGAAGTCAGTGAATAAGGGAGCCTGAATGAGCCGTCTAAGGATGTCAGTCTACCAGGGCTTAAAGAAGGATGGAGAAAGGCAGAAAACAGATCCTGATTGGCAAACAGAGAATATCCAGCACTGTCCACCTCCCTACATCCCCACCCCACCCCTACCCCCCAAAATAAAGGAGTAACACTGTTTCATATCCAAGCCGGTACGTTTGGAACCTATACTCAGAAAGTGACCTAAAATAACTTGATTGAAACTAATAATATCCAGCATCACTTGGGGCAGATTGCTTTAACGCTGCAAGCCACCAGTAAGTTTGCTGCTGCTAAAGAAATGTTCTTATTCGGCAAGAAATGGGAATGGCAAGAGAGAGAAGTCTAATCAGATACAATACTGCTCCTGACCCAAGTGGGCATCTTGACAATGTAATGCCAGGTTGGGATAATTTAGGTGTTTTTATTAGAAAGTCTCACACAGGTTACCCTAAATCATGGAGTTATTATAAATTGCCACAGTAACCCTGCTCTGGGGCTCTGTTCCTCTGGACCACCAAAGTCACTGTTGATACAGGGCTCTCTCTCTCTCTCTCTCTCTCTCATGGAATTTTGACTTCTTTCTCTTCAATTACAAATGTTTTCTTCTGCTACCAACAAGAAGATTATCTTATTATCCAATCAATTTCTTGCAGGAAAGAGTTTGATTGGTCTAGCTAATTACCTAATGGGATTAATCATCCTTGAATCAAATGGTCCACTTGTGATACAATAAGTGCTATTTCTTGTCCAAGCAGCCACGCAGTGATGCTTTCATTAGCGGGAGCTATGGAAAGAGTAGTTTCCCTTAGAAAAGGACAATGAGAATGACAATATTGGTACAAAGTACTCAGAGCAAACTGGAAAACCATAAAACTTTCTTAATTGAAACAAATCTCTCTCATATTCACACGTCAAGATTAATTGCTCCTTCCTATGAGCTTCCATAACATTTTCCAATAAGTTTATTGAGGTTTAATTGTGTGACATACAATATTCTGTACATGTGTATAGTGCAAAAGTGGATGATTTTTGACATATGTATACATTCATGAAATCATCGCCATAATCAAGATAATTAATATTTATATCAACATAAAAGGTTCTCTCTGTTATTTTATAGAGGGGATAAGTGACAAAGATCCTGCCCTGAAGGAAATGAACATCAAGTGAAAAACATGTAAAGAACTCATTTCAGATGGGCTAGACAGAATGAAACTGCATACAGTACACTGTGTTTTCTATTCAAGATTTTACATTCCTGAAAGAAAGAATTGTATTTACTTGGTTTGGGTCCTGTGCCTACCCCTGGATCAACAACTGTGGCAAAGGGATCAGGATCTCATAGTATGAACATGACCACTGGTGGCCCATCACTTCTGCACATAGGGGCCATTCTCAGAGGAATAAGAATTGTAAGCTGGGGCACCATTCCAAGAAGTATTTACTATAGGATAATAGAGGTTAAGAAACTTAACCAACATCAAACAAAATATGAACCTTAATTTCCTCTTTTCTACTCTACACATCTGCCTTGTACTGTTGAACTTTATGTCTGGTAGAAATTTTGACGGATAGTGATTTGCCTTTCTCTAGGACTTTGAGAACCCTATTTTTTAACAGAAAATTTATATCTCTTAAATTAGCTGCCTTTAATTTCTTGTCATTCATTTTTGAAATTGTCTCCTTCAGAGTTAATGCCACAAAATTAGCATGTTTACTCAATTATAACTCTTAATGAAACACACACACACACACACACACACACACACACACACACACATACATGCACATATACAGCTTGCCTTTCCCTAGGATTCTCTGTGTATCTGTTTTGTTTTTAACCAGGCAATTACCTATGTGCAATTGTGGGCATGATATAATGACTTTGGGGTAGAGAATTCAGTTTGTATCCGTCTCCAAGCAGTTCTAAGAACCAGGAATAGAGAAAGTAGATTCTGGAGCTGTTCCTATTTTGATCCTTAAGCAGGATTAAAGGAAGAAAAATTAAAGAGACTGAGAACAGAGTGAACTAGGTTTTGTCTGGTCTGGAGATTATGAGGATCGAAGTCATCTTTTCATGGTTTTAAAGGGCATGAGAAATTTCTACAAAAGGAATTGGGATTAGTTGTTCTTTTTGCAGCAAAACATCACAATACAGGAACTGAATTTACATCAAAGCAGGAAAAGTGTTCCTTAGTCATAGGAAGGAACTTTTTGCTTGTTGGTATGTTAAGTTGCAAGAATGGGTAACTGAGGGTTATGTGGCATTTCTGCCTCCTGGAGAGCTCTAGAGAAGGGCAAATAATCCTACATTGTACCAAATTGTACTGATCCTGCATTGTTTTCTCAGGCTTTTTTTTTACAACTCTTCAACGCTGTTATTCCTCTGATGATTTCCAAATGCTACTTCATCAGCAGCAAGTATCACTTAAAGACTTCTCTGGAAAGAGAGACCTTGCAGGCTCCTTTTCAGGTCTTTTGTACTTTAGTTGTATCTCAAGTCAAGTAAACATTTCCTTGGTGGATATTATTTGTATTCACTTATTTGCACAATGCATAAAAATTAGAGACATTTTTGGACTACTTATATATTACTTGTTGGGCTTAATTAGCCTGAAGTTTGAACAAATAATAGCATTTTCTTTTATGCCTCTCCATCCTGGTGATTGCAATAATTATTAATTGTAGCAAGGGATTTCAGTAGTGAAGATATTGGTTTAATAATAACTCAAGAGTTCTTTACAGAGACTCAAAGAGTCCACAGAGGCTCTCTTCTCTTCTCCCCAAAGTCATTAAATGACAGTAACAAAGGAATTGGAGTGTAAAGAAATTTAAACTAGCCTTTGGTGAAGAGCAGAAATGTAACTGTAGGTAGGCCTCGGGGTGGAGTTTCTACAGTGCCCCCACAAACCAAAAAAATTATAAAATATAAAAAAACCAGTCTGTTTGAGGAACAAGAGGCCTCCCATCATCTCTACCATATTCAGATGTCTTTCAGAAGACTTGACCAGCCTGTGAGAACAAAGTATTTGACCTCTGAGACACCATCCTAGCAGTGTTTGAAAGAGCTTGCTAATCTTAAGGACCATGCCACACATCAAAGGAAAGGAAAATGGCAGCTCTTGACAAAGTGTTGGGATGCTACCATGTGGCCTTTAGAAAGTTAACATTTGGCAGAGCTTGGCTAGACTGTGAGATCTTCAAGGGCAAAGTTATTTGGTTCTCCTCCCCAGAGAGAATTAGAGGAATGCAACATAATGGTTAAATTATACACTGAACAAAGCCTAATTTGTGAGATAAGGCTGTAGCTAACAAGGATATACTTGTGTTTTCCAAAGGCAAATGGCTTCATTCACCCATTACTTACTAAGTACTTCTGTGTTGTGCAGAGTGTTAAGAGCTAGGGATTCAGGTCCTAATTAAGACATTATTCCTCTCCTAGAAGGTCTCACACCCTTGGGTGGAGGAGGTGGGAACTGACTAGGTAATTAGAATGCAGCTAGCCAGGTATTGCCATATGGGGAATATGCGGACAATGGGATGGAGTGCGGAGGACCGGCAAGCACTTTGCCAGGACTGGGCAGGGGAAAATGGAGGTGGGCATGGATTTTGGAAAATTTGCTACATTGTATGCTCTGTGCCACAAGTCCTCTCTGTTAGAATGACTAAGGAATATTGAATGAATTTTAATTCTTTAATGTTCCAATTCCTTTTTAATATTTAACTTAATTTTTTGCAATGCACCATTAAAAAAAAAAGGAAAATTTTTCCAATTCCTTATTCGATAGGTAATTTCCTACATGAATGAAATGGTGTCAAATAAAACACATTCATTCATTCAAAAAATTACATGTTAATGCCTCAAGAAGAATGTGAGGAAGAATTCACCAGACAGAACTTGGAAAATACTCCACCGAGGCCCACTGAGCTGCCCTTGCCAAGGCGAAGGACAGGTAATTTGCCATGACTAATTGAAAAACATAAAGAACATTAATATGAAAAATGAAAGCATAACCCATGGTATAACAGGCAATGAAACCATTCGCATAACTGATTACCCTTCAAGGTAACATGTTCTTCCTCTCAGGAATCTTTTGCTTTGGCTCAGTCTTTTAAAAGCCTGCTAAAGTGATATCACTTGAAAGGTCATGGGAGCAGCTGTCTCTATCCTAGTGTCCTGAGAGTGATACTGGGACACTCATAATTTGAGAAAAGAATTATTAAAGGAAATATTTAGAAACCTTGGTGATGCTATATGTTCCATCTGAACATCCTGAGACATAATATTAAGAAACATTGATTGTAATATCAGTGAATTTTAATTTAAAACTTAGTAGCAGGCTATTAGAGGACCCAGGATTCAATCTTAGCTCCACTGCATATTAGCTTTGTGTACTTGGACAAGTCACTTATCTCCAAGTGATTCTCAGTTTCTTTATCAATAAATTGGAGATAATAAGATCTCTTCTGCTTGTCTTGCAAGATGTGAAAAACCAAATAAAAGAACACTGGTGAAAGCTTTTAAAGACCATAAAGAAACAAAAGGATTATTAGGAAAATCCTGAATAATTTCTATGTTGTTAGGTTAGGTCATATCAGCTTATCGAAATGAATTGTTTTGAATACTGTATGCTAACTCATATATATGGAATCTAAAAAAATGGTAGTGATGAACCCAGTGACAGGGCAAGAATAAAGATGCAAATGTAGAGAACAGACTTGAGGAAACGGGCTTGGGAGGGGGCAAAGGGGAAGCTGGGATGAAGGGAGAGAGTAGCATAGACATATATACACTACCAAATGTAAAATAGATAGCTAGTGGGAAGTTGCTGCATAACATAGGGAGATAAACTCGATGATGGGTGATGACTTAGAGGGCTGGGATAGGGAGGGTAGGAGAGAGTTGCGGGAGGGAGGGGATATGGGGATATATGCATAAATACAGCTGATTCACTTTGGTGTACCTCAAAAACTGGCACAAGAGTGTAAAGCAATTATATTCCAATAAAGAGCTTTAAAAAAAAAGAATTGTTTTGCATATATTGTTCTCCTTGAAGTTCAAAGAAGAATAGAGGGACATCATTTGATGTCTCTTTATTATATGGAAACCTTTGATCTTCTGAAGATAGTTATCTCCATAGAAACTCTAAATGTGCTGTGGGAGCATCCCAAATGTTCATTCTGCCCCCCTCCCCCAGCCCTGGTGTTGGGTGATAAAACAAGCAGAAACAAGGCAGAACTGGGAAATACAGTAGCCATTGTGTGCTGACAAGGCCAGGGTGACTATGTTTTTTTTCAGTGTGTTGTGGGCCTTGATAGCACACAGTGTCCTTAACTCACTCCGTGCAATCAATGTACGAACAATCTCCCTGAAGTCTAGAAGGTGGTATACTGCAATGGCCAAGAGCAGGAGATTTAATGGAACGTAAATATGACTTTAGATCCTGGCTCTGCTATTTAATAGCTGTGTGATCGAGAGTAAGTTACATAAACTCACTGAGCCCGAGGTTCCAGGTTCCATTAAAATGGAGATTACAGTAGTATACAACTCATTTCAGGATGTTGGAAGGATTGAATGAGTTAATATATGTAAAGAGGCTGAGGGGAACCTCTGGTGGGAGGGTTGAGGGACCAACTGACTGACAGGAGGGACAGGAGGTGAACAAGATGGCACAGACTCAAGGCACCAGGAGGAAAGCCTGTTACTACTACCACGGGCTTTTGTGAGAATCCAGTAAGGAAATGAGTGTGAATGTGCTTTGACATCATAAAGTGCCACAATGTGCAAGCGGTAAACTGTGGCTTACAACAATTCTGAGTAGTAATGGTTATTTTTCTGTTGTGTGAGTGAATTCCTTGGAGATATAGTGAGGGGATGTTGGAAATTACTATTATGGACAAGGCCACCCAATGAAGCCTCACTGAATCCTCGTGACTCACACTTTGCTCCTTAACTATGGTCTCTATGGAAAGATGGAAATCTATAGCCCTCACAAAGCCAATGCTGAGGAGATGACCAGGTACCATGCTGATGACTACATTAAATTCTTGCACTCCATCTGCCCAGATAATATGTCTGAGTACAACAAGCAGAAGCAGAGATTCAATGTTGGCGGGGACTGTCCGGAATTTGATGGCCTGTATGAGATGTCAGCTATCTACTGGTGTCTCTGTGGCAAGTGCTATGAAACTTAATAAGCAGCAGATGGACATCGCTGTGAATTGGGCTGGGGGCCTACACCATGCAAAGAAGTCCGAGGCATCTGGCTTATATTCCGTCAATGATATCATCTTGGCCATCCTGGAACTGCTAAAGTATCACCAGAGGGTACTGTATATTGACACTAATACTCACCATGGCAATGGCATGGAAGAGGCCTTCTATACCACAGACCGGGTCATGACTGTGTCCTTTCATAAATATGGAGAGTACTTCCCAGGAACTGGGGACCTACAGGATATCGGGGCTGGCAAAGGCAAGTATTATGCTGTTAACTACCTGTTCTGAGATGGGATTGATGACGAGTCTTATGAAGCCATTTTCAAGCTGGTCATGTCCGAAGTAATGGAGATGTTGAGCCCAGCGCAGTCGTCTTACAGTGTGGCTCTGACTCCCTGTCTGGGGATCGGTTAGTGTGCATCAATTTGAGCATCAAAGGGCACGCCAAGTGTGTGGAGTTTGTGAAGAGTGTCGACCTGCCTATGATGATGCTGGGAGGAGGTGGCTACACCATTTGCAATGTCTTTTGGTGCTGAATTTATGAAACAGCTGTGGCCTTGGACACGGAGCTCCCTAATGAGCTTCCATACAACGACTACTTCGAATAATTTGGACCAGATTTCAGACTTCACATCAGTCCTTCCAATATGACTAACCAGAACACTAATAAGTACCTGGAAAAGATCAAACAGCGACTGTCTGAGAACCTGAGAATGCTGCTCCACGCACTTGGGGTCCAAATGCAGGCCATTCCTGAGGATGCCATTCCAGAGGAGAATGGCAATGAGGATGAAGAAGACCCTGACAAGAGCACCTCAATCTGTTCCTCAGACAGATGAATTGCCTGTGAGGAAGAGTTCTCCGATTCTGAGGAGAGAGAAGGCGGTCACAAGAACTCTTCCAACTTCAAAAAAGCCAAGAGAGTCAAAACAGAAGATGAGAAAGAGAAAGACCCAGAAGAAAAGAAAGAAGTCACAGAAGAGGAGAAAACCAAGGAGGAGAAACAAGAAGCCAAAGGGGTCAAGGAGGAGGTCAAGTTGACCTGGACAGACCTCTCCAGTTCTGGCTTCTTGCCAAGTTCCCCACCTTTATCTCACAGCCCCTTGGATTTTATATTTTCTATTTCTCTGTGTATTTATATAAAAATATATTAAATATAAATATCCCCAGGGACTAGACAGGAACCGGGGCCGTGAGCTTAGGGCACACATGTTAGATGAGCTTTTCTAGTCGCTGCCTTGCCACCCATCCCTCCTGAACTCTTAATTTTGAACCAAAATGGGTGCCAGGTCTGGGTGGAAGGGATACACTTAAGCAGCCATAGGACAAAATCTTGAAGTGACTGCTTAGTAGCTTTGAAAGGGTGCCCTTATTGAACATTTTGGAAGGAGTGGCTGGGTCTTCAGGGACTCCCTGTTCTTTTCAGGCTCTTGTCATCAGCTGTTTTTAGATTGGTTCTGTTCTCATACATTCCCACTGGCCCTCAGTGAGCCAGGAAACTCACACTGCTGCCCTCTCTGTTCTCCCCCAATTCTGCAGGTGGAGATTGGTAGTCTAGTTTCCTTTTTGAGATACTATTTTCATTTTTGTGAGAATCTTTGTAATAAAATGGTACGTTTCTATTCCCTAAAAAATATACATAAAGAGACTGAACCCTTTGTATTCAACAAGTATTAACTATTTTATTAGTTAGCCCTCAACATCTGAGTTGGAAGGGAACAGTAAGAGGTTGTTTCGGGTGAGAACCGTCACAGCGAATTATGCAGATAAGAGTAATGGAGTTAAAAAGGAGCAATAGAAACAGTGATGAAAAGCACAGGTCTGGCATCATAGGTTCGGATTCCAGCTCTATGTGACCTTAGACAAGTCAGTTAACTCACAGAGCTTCACTTCAGATCATAGAGATCATGTTAATTGCTTTCTCACAGGGCTGTTTTGAATGATCAATTATGTCATGCATATGAAATGCAAAAAAGGGTTGTCCCAATCATGTGCATCTGTTATAATACTATCATAAGTGGTCTCCTGTCCTTCCACCCTTCTTCACTGTGGGCAGAACTGTGAACTCCTAGACAGTCTGACCTCATGAGTTCAGTCCCACTGAGTTGGAATTAGTGCAAATGTACATGTAGACTTGTGTCCTCCTTTGTACTGTCCTTGAAGGACAGATCTGCTAAAAAATGAAAGATGTCACACATATATGGCCAATTGATCAAAGGTGCCAAAGCAATTTAGTGGAGGGAAAATAGTCTTTTCAACAAATAGTGCTGGATCAACTGGATATCAATACAGGAAAAAAGTGAACATCAAGTTTTACCTTGTGCCATACACAAAAATCACCTCTAAATGGATAATAAATGTAAATGGATTCTAAATGGAACTAAAAGTAAAACCCAAAACTCTAAAGTGTCTAGAAGAAAACATAGGGGAAAATCTTTGTGACTTTGGGGTATGTAAAAGTTCATAGATACAACACAAAAAGCACAAAAGTATCTAAAAAAGACAAATTTGATGTTATTAAAATTAAAAACTTTTGCTTTTGAAAAATATTGTTGAGAAAATGAAAAGGCAAACCTTGGAACAGAAGAAAGTATATACAGCACTTGTATCAAACAAAATACTTATATCCAGAATATATAAATGCCTTTTACAATTCCTTAATGGAAAAACAACCAAAAAAAATGGGCAAAAGATTTGAACAGATATTTCCCGAAAGAAGATGGCCGTGAATGGCCATCAAATGAATGATACATTCACCTAGGCTAAATTTAGGAGGGGCATTGTAAGGACTCTATAACAGTTAGGCTGGCAATTGAGGGCATAGGCAGGGAGAGAGGGCAACCCTGCTTCTTCCCACCATCTCTTCCCACACATTTCTCCATTTTCTCCTTGCCTTTTGCTTTTTCTTACCCCCTTGTTCTGAGGAGAAAAGGTTTTGGAGGGCTCAAGATCAGTGGTCTGTATTTGTCCTAAGGTCATACAGCGAGTTCTAGGCAGAACCAGAAGGCAAAGCCTGGCGTTCTGACTTCCTGGGTGCAGATTCTTCATGGGCCAATGAAAGGAGTGTGGCCTTGGGTGTCATGGGCCTGGTTGGTTTTCCTTTCTTCCCACCTTCAGATTAAAGTTGTGTGGTTCTTTAAAGCTGGCAGTCCAGCAGAAGTGGAGCCACATTTACATTTGAGGTATGTTTTCAAAGCAGATGTGCAGTGTCACTTGCTGAGATCTAGTAGGTGTTTCTGTTTCACCCTGAGTGGCAGAATTACACCTCAGCACTGTGGGCAAAGATCAGCATTCGCTTTTGGCTCCCCGAATCAATGCATAAATTCATATTGCTGTAGCACAGTTATGCTTTCAAGCTGATGTTCTCAGTTATTTGTAAAGTTTTGTAAAATATTTCTCTTTTGTTGGTATGAAAAAAAAAGTGTTTCCCCAGAACTGCCTAGAATCATCTGCCACTAACTAGCTGTGTGGCTTTGGGCACTGACATCCCTCTCTGGCCTCAGTTTCCTCATGAGTAAGATTGGGGATTGAACTAGTTGATCTCTGAGGGCCCTTCAGCTTTGACGTTTTCTACAGTCTCTTGTTCCACGATTCTGTCATCTGCCTTAACATTGAAATGCCACCAACGTATATTTAGATATATTTTTTGCTGTCGATTTACAGTCTCTGGGATTCCTCTGCCTTGTTTATTGCTTCCTTAGAGCTGCCTTGTGTAATTGCCTGCTTACGATCTTGCTGTTTCCTACAGATGGTGTCATGTTTGAAAGGTGAAGGCAAGAGTATTGCTCGGGAGCCCAGCCGCAGACCCATCCCTTTCTGACAATAAAGCTATGTATTTCTCCCTTTTCTTGTCCTCTGCCCCTCTTCCATTTTGTTCCATTGCTACATTTGGGTTTTATGATTACATCTGCAATAGCAGGCACAGATGTTTTTCTCACTCAGTTGTATGGTTAATGGTGAAATGGATTTTTTGAGCAGATGCTCGCATGTGGGTGCTATTCTTTTCTCTCCTGACACATTCTCTACACAAACAGCAGATTGTGTGTCTGGTGTGCTTGGAGCCTAGCAAGAGAAGAATTCAAGCTGAATAACACTGGGCTGATTTTCAAGCTCCTAAAAAAATAATGCAGGCACTCAATTTGACAAACTCTTCATAGCACCCCTGCAGCCCAGACCCAGAGCTGCATCTCCAGCCTTTGCCAGTTTTACCTAAGAGTAAGCATTTATCCCTTGAAGGGCTGCCTTATGAAGGAAAATGATACCCGATTCAATTTCAAAAGAGCTGGACTCAATTCTTCTGTCATTGTGACTTCTGAGACTTGCCATGTTATTTAACCTCTGTTTCTTCATTTATGAGGCAGAACTGACAATACAAAGTTGGTGTGGATCATTGAAAGAATTGCCAAGTAGCAGAGGTCGCTGCTTAAGTCTAGTCCATGTCCACTACTGGGCATGTATGGCTAACTGTAGCTGACTGACCAGAAGTCCATTTGCACAGAGGACTGAGAAGCCTCCAGGGAGAGAGGCAAATCTGTGGAAGGGTTAAGAGTTTGGGCTTAACCCAAATTTCAATAGTGCCAGGGTTTCTCATCCGCCACACTATTAACATTTGGGGTCATATACTTGTTTATTGTGATGGCTGTCCTGTGCATTGTAGGATGTGTAGCAGCATCCCTGGCCTCAACCCAGGAGTGCACCCCACCCCACCCCCAAAGTTGTGACAACTAAAATTGCTTCCAGATATTGCCAAATGTGCTCTGGGGTGGTAGGGATCCAACTGAGAACCACTGCCTTAGAGGCACTCAATACTGGCTTTAAATTCACTTACTCAATGTCATGTAGCTGGTAATCCTCTGTGCTTCAGTATTCCCATTTGTAAAATGGGAGCTTAGCTACTTTGCAGAAAGGATTGTTGAGTGACTTAAAATGGCAGATGGGTACAAACCTTGGCACACAGTAACACAATAACTCCCGACCACCACAGGACCTTTGGTTGTTTCTTTACCTTTGTCTACAATACGCTCTTTCTCTCACCCTGTGTCTCTGTCTCACTGTCTCCAACTCATCCTTCAGATCTCAACTAAAGAGCCATTTCCACAGGGAAGCCGTCCTTGATTCCTCAGACTATATCAGAGTTCAGGGGACTCGTAGCACTTATTTTGTTGATATTATACATTACAAGACTTGGCGATCATTTCATTAATGTCTGTTGGACTGCTAGACCGTAAGCTTCATGAGGGCAGGCGATATGCCTCTCTTATTCACTGTTGCATTGTCAGAGCTCAAGACAGAGCCTGAAACAAAACTTGCATTCAATAAAATATTATTGAAGGAAAGGAGGAAGGAAGAAACAAAGAGCTCAACAAACATTGCAAATATCATTAAACTTTAATTCCCTGAAGGAGTTATAGGCAGCTGATCATCACAGTAAGCAGAATGCAGTGACAAGAGAAGAGCATTTTTTTTTCTTTTTCTTTTAATTGAAGTATAGTTGATTTACAATGTCATGTTAGTTTCAGGTGTATAGCACAGTAATTCAGTGTGTGTGTGAGCATATATATATATATATATCTGAAAATGTGTGTGTATATATATATATATAGGTTATTACTTCCCTTATAGGTTATTACTAAATATTGAGTAGAGTTCCCAGTGCTATACAGTAGGTCTTTGTTGGTTATTTTATATATAGTAGTGTATATATGTTAATGCCAAACTCCTAATTTATCACTTCCCCATTTCCCCTTTGGTACCATAAGTTTGTTTTCTATGTGTGTGGATCTATTTCTGTTTTGTATATAAGTTCATTTGTATCATTTTTGTTTTAGATTCCATATATAAGTGATATCATATGATATTTGTCTTTGTCTGGCTTACTTCACTTAGTATGATACTCTCTAGATTCATCCATGTTGCTGCAAATGGCATTATTTCATTCTTTTCTATGGCTGAGTAGTATTCCATTGTATAAATATACCACATCTTCTTTATCCACCCATCTGTTGATGGGCATTTAGGTTTCTTCCATGTCTTGGCTATTGTAAATAGTGCTGCAATGAACACTGGGGTGCATATATGTTTTTGAATTATGGTTTTCTCTGGATATGTGCCCAGGAGTGGGATTGCAGGATCATATTGTAGCTCTATGTTTATTTTTTTAAGAAACTTCCACACTGTTCTCCATAGTGGCTGTACCAATATACATTCCCAACAACAGTGTAGGAGGGTTCCTTTTTCTCCACACCATCTCCAACATTTATTATTTGTACACTTTTTGATGATGGCCATTCTGACTGGATTGAGGTGATACCTCATTGTAGTTTTGATTTGCATTTCTCTAATAATTAGCAATGTTGAGCTTCTTTTCATGTGTTTGTTGGCCATCTGTATGTCTTCTGTGGAGAAATGTCTATTTAGATCTTCTGCCCATTTTTCAATTAATACACAGAGATCTGTTTCATTTCTATACACTAACAAGGGAAGATCAGAAAGAGAAATTAAGGAAACAATCCTATTTACATCATGTGAAAAAGAATAAAATGCCTAGGAATAACCTTACCTAAGGAGACAAAAGACCTGTACTCTGAAAACTATAATTTGCTGATAAAAGAAAGTGAAGATGACACAAACAGGTGAAATGATATACTGTGTCACTCGGATTGGAAGAATCAATATTTTCAAAATGACTATGTTACCTAAGGCAACCTCAGATTTGATGCAATTTCTATCAAGTTGTCATTGACAATTTTCACAGAACTAGAACACAAAATTTTAAAATTTGTATGGGAACACAAAAGACTCTGGGTAGCCAAAGCAATCTTAAGAAAGAAAAATGGAGCTGGAGGAATCAGGACCCCTGACTTCAGACTATACTACAAAGCTATAGTAATCAAAACACTATAGTACTGGCACAAAAACAGACATATAGATCAATTGAACAGGATAGAAAGCCCAGAAACAAACCCACACACCTGTGGTCAATGAATCTATGACAAAAGAGGCAAGACTATATAAATGGGGAAGACAGTGTCTTCAATAAGTGATGTTGGGAAAACTGGATAGCTACCTATAAAAAATGAGATTAGAACATTCTCTAACACCATATGCAAAAATAAACTCAAAATGGATGAAAGACCTAAATGTAAGACTGGATACTATAAAACTCAAGAGGAAAACATAGGCAGAACTTTGACATAAGTCTCAACAATATCTTTTTGGGTCTGTGTCCTGGAGCAATGGAAATAAAAACAAAAATAAACAAATGGGACCTAATTAAAGTTAAAATCTTTTGCAAAGAAAAAGCAAAGAAAACCAAAAGACAACCCATGGACTGGGTGAAAATATTTGCAAACGATGTGAATGACAAGGAATTAATTTCCAAAATATACAAACAGCTCATACAGCTCAATATAGGAAAGTCTGCCACTGAAAACTCATTCCAGCTTGGTTCCCATAGACTTTGGGGGATTTGGTGGGCCCAGTAAATATAATGCCTCTTTTCTACCTGAGTTTGGAACTAAAAGATTCAGACAGATGGAGGTCAATAATATCATCCTCGTTCCTTAAAACAGCTGGGTTTAGAGAACATAGTTTAGGTGTGCAGCAAGAATGAACCTCCTAATTTTGCACCCCAGAATTAGCTAGACTTACCTAGTCAAAGGCAGTATACAACAAATGCATCACACCCCCTCCATTGGGGCCCTGCATCTGTAAAACTCATGGTGTACAGAACTAAGACTATTAGTTTCCTGACAGCAGGCCTGTCCCAAAGGGAGAAGCAGGAAGTGTTAAGCAAATGAAGACTGTCCTTCTCCTGGGGAGAAAGGCCAGGGGTATTACTCTAGTGTATGTCCCCCCATTAAGGAACATGATACCATGGGAAAGAACATCACTCCACCACCACTCCTGCCAACAGATTTATATTTGTGTGCAAAGGAAATAGAGAATTGTAAGCAAAAACTGGCATGGGTATTTCATAAAGAGCCTGTAATACATTGGGACCCAAGCAGTATCTCTGTGGGACTTCTCTAATTACAGTATAGAAGGGTACAGAGGTGATCTTCCCCATTTTTCCACAGAACTCTGCACCTTGAAAGCTCCAGTGCATTGATTTCACGAGTTGTTTCTGGGAGAGGATGCAGCCCCAGTGGAAATGGTAGTGGGTCCCTGCAAATGTGGGTATGATCTGTGAATGAAGTAGTACTCAGAGTAGGGCTTCTAGATCAGAAGAGACCATGCTTAGTTGACAATTTTCAGAGGCTAGTATTACAAAAGACCAATGAAATGATGAATGCACCCCTATTTTATTTTATTAAAAATTTTTTGAATTTTACTTTTTATTTTTTTTACTTTTTATTTTATTTTTTATTTCTTACACCATTTTGAAAGGTTACTTTCCATTTACTGTTATTACAAAATATTGGCTATATTCCCTGTGTTGTACAATGCATCCTTGAGCCTGTCTTACACCTAATAGTTTATACTTCCCACTCCCCCCCTCCAATAATGCCCCTCCACCGGTAGCCACTAGTTTGTTCTCTATATCTATGAGTCTGCTTCATTTTTGTTATAGTCACTAGTTTATTTTTTTACCTTCTAAATATAAGTGATATCATAGAGTGTTTGTCTTTCTTTGTCTGACTTATTTCACCTAGCGTAATGCCTTCCAAGTTCATCTGTGTTGCTGCAAATGGCAAAATTTCATTCTTCTTATGGTTGAGTAGTATTGCATTGTGTATATATACTGCATCTTCTTTATCCATTCATATGTTGATGGACACATGGTGTTTCCATATCTTGACAATTGTAAATAATGCTGCTATGGACACTGGGGTGCATGTATCTTTTCAAATTAGTGTTTGTGTTTATATATATATAAAACCAGGAGTGGAATTGCTGGGTCATATGGTAGTTCTATTTTTAGTTTTCTGACAAACCTCTGTACTGTTTTTCACAGTGGCTGCACCAATGTACATTTCCACCCACAGTGTATGAGGATACCCTTTTCTCCACATCCTCGCCAACATTTGTTGTTTGCATTCTTTTTGATGATAGCCATTCTGACAGCTATGAGGTGATATCTCGTGGTTTTGATTTGCATTTCCTTGATAATTAGCTATGTTGAGCATCTTTTCATGTGCCTATTGGCCATCTTCATTTCCTCTTTGGAAAAATGTCTATTCAGTTCTTGTGACCATTTTTTAATAGAGTTGCTTGATTTTTGGATGTTGAGTTGTATGAGCTGTTTATATATGTTGGATATTAATCCCTAATTGGTCATATCATTTGCAAATATCTTCTCCCATTCAGTAGGTTGTCTTTTAAATATTTTGTCAATGGTTTCCTTTGCTGAATGTACCCCTATTTTAAACCCTGAGCTATGTAAAGCAGGCAAGTTTTTACATGAGTGCAAAAGCTCTGTAAACTGTAAATCCATTCAAATGTGAAGGGCTATTGAAATTTTCCTTTCAATGGTTTCATTTGTTGTATTTCTAACCTGATACACTTTTAGCACCTCAGGTGTTCATATTTTAGTGCCCATTTGCTGTGGTGTGGCTACTTTCCAGAATCAAGACAGATGGGTAGGTAGGTATGGTGGCTTGAGAACAAAATAGAATGACCCATGCCAGTACCCAATAAAGCCTTGGTATTCTTGTACAGTCATATACATTAAAATAGTTATCCACTCATTTATTCATTAAACTTTGACTTACTATGTAGCCTGTAGGAGTCTTGCTCTCACCAACTGTAAATTGGGAATAATACCAATAGCTCATTCTCAGGACTGTTATGTGGGTTTAAATGAGGTAATGAATGCAAGGTACTTATTATAGTGTCAAGCACATTTTTTGTTTTTAATCCGTAACACTTATTACTACCAATATAGTATACAGTATATTTCTTTGTATATAGTCTGCTTTCCCCTACAAAAATGCAAACTCTGTGAAGGCAGGGACTTGACTTTGGTTTTGAATCTCCAAAGCCTTGCAAAGTGGAGGTGCTCAGTAATTATTAGTTGAATGAATTAATGAACACTCAATAAATAACAGTTTCCCTAAACTCCAGCTCATGTTGACTATGTCCTAATCTTCATTTCTGCTTGATGACCAATAGGCAACTTAAACTTATCATGTCTAAAGTAAACCCTTGCTTCCCACTGCACCTCCACTCCCCCAATGACAAATCAGCTTCTCTTTGTGTTCTTCATTTTAGTAAATAGTAACTCCACCTTTCCAGTTGCTCTAAACAACAACTTCAGAATCATTCTTAGGTACTTCTTTTTCTAATCCCTCATTTCTAATCCGTCAGCAAGTTCTGTTCCATCTTCAAAATATATCCAGAATATAACCATATCTTAGAGCCTCCCCTGCTATCCACCTAGTCCAAGTCAGCATGATTTCTAGTCCAAGAAAATTGCTTCTGTGATCATCACCTAATTGTGTTCTTATAATATGTTTATTTTTTAAAATGTAAATATGATCACATCATATCTCTGCTCAAATGTTCTGAAAACCTCCACAGCTGCTGTACTTAAAATACCACTTCAGCACTTTATTCCTTTACTCTACTCAGCTTGTCATAATGTATATCACTACTTGATTTTATATCATTTGTTTGGTTATCTATTGCTATCCAGTAGAATATAAACTCCAAGGGCCTTTTGTAATTTTCTCCATATATCCTTCAATCTAGAATAGCACATGACAACAATGATGACTTGTCTATCACGTGTGTGAGTATGTGTCTGTGTGAATGTGTGGCTGTATCAGTGTGATGTTATGTGTGAGTGTGTGTGTGATTTTGTGAGTATATATAGTAGTGGATGTGAGTGAGAATGTGTGAGAGTAGTGTTAGACAGCTTGTAAGAGAATTTCTGAGTGAGTGTTTGAATGTGGGAAAGTGTGTATGAGTGTGTGAGACCTGCAAAGACATATGTGACAGAATGTGTGAGTTAAGGTGCCAGAGAGAGTGTGTGTTTGTCAGTTTGTGTGAGAGAGTGTGATGATGTGTGTATATATGTGAGTGTGTGAAGGTGTTTATGAATGTGAATGAGTATTTACAAGTATGTGAGTGTGTGTCATGTGTGTGTAAGTATCTCTGACTTGGAACTCTCCCCAGACCCTGTGAAGTCCTCCCATACTCCAAACTCACTGAGTAAAAGAAGATTCCCCAATATGCTCCTCCTTTGTTTCTCTTCTCAGGAAAGGCACTACTAGCCCTCTCATCACCCAACCAGAGATATGAGAATCATGCTCTAGTCATTTCTCTTTCTTAGCCCCATGTCACCAAAGTTCAAATCAATTCCCTCTTTCCTATTTCCACTAAAAGGTTCTGAGTTGAGGCCCTCATCTTCTATCAACCTCAAAAGCCTCCTGGCTAGAGTCCTTGTTTCTAGTCTTGAAACACTGCATAAGGCCATTCCAGAATAACTCATGGAAATGCTGGGATATCAGTTAGACACTCAATAAATGCTTCTCAATAATGCTGTGGACGTTATTCCTGTGTTGGTTGGAAGATTACATGAGGTATGCTCTGAGGTCCTTTCCAACAGTTGAAAATCTGATTCTTTGCCCCAGTCCCAGCAAGAGCTATTACTAACAAAAGGGTCCCTCATCAAGATGATCTTTGATAACAGCTGTATCTACTTTATTCATTAGCATTGGATCAGATGAATAAATGAGACTATTTAGTGGGCACCAGGAAATTCTGCCAAATCCCTTATCAGGTGGGGACACAATGCTACTAGCAAGAAAAATGGGAGAAGCTCATTGGCTTTAGTTTTTCTCCCACATCTGCCCTGTTTTAGAATATTAGTAATCTCACTTTGTGCTTTATAACTTAGGGACCTTAGCTTTTTAACTGAAGGTCCTTAGTCATGCTTCACAAACCCCAATTTCTGGCCACAAGATTTTCACTTTAACAGACTTTCAATCACTTTATTCTTTTATTCACTCATTCATTCGTTCAACAATTACTAAATATTTGCTATATGCCAAAGTATAGTGCTAGATACCAGAGTTGCAAGAAAACATATAATGATGTTTAAAATGACCATCTATTTAGTTCCAGCAAGGTGACAGGCACTGTAGAGAAAAAATGTTTTGCATTAATATCAGTTAGTCTTCAAAATAGCCTTGTTGCTACAGGTGAGAAAGGCAAGGCCCAGAGATGTGAAGTAATGTATGCAAGTTCACATAGTAAGCAGTGGAGCTTGGATTTGAAGCCAAGTCTAACTCCAAAGCACATGGTTTTAACCACCACCTATTTCTCCTTTTTACACTGCCTGCAAGGTATTTGTAAAAATCTGATGGGAACTTCCTTACTTTTTCACATTGTCTTACAATCCACATTTCACTAATTTTATGTTCTTTCTAATCTATATACAATGGAAAGATTTCATTCTTTTTTATGGCTGAATAATATTACATTATACACACACACACATACACATATACACTTACCACAATTTCTTTATCCATTCATCCATCTATGGACACTTGGGTTGTTTCCCTGTCTTGGTTACTGTAAACAATGCTGCAAGGAACATGGTGGTGCTTATATCTTTTTGTTAGTGTTTTTGTTTTCTTCAAATAAATACCTAGAAGTGGAACTGCTGGATCATATACTACTTCTATTTTTAACTTTCTGAGGAAAATTAATTTTTTTCGATAGTGACTGCACCAATTTACATTCCCACAAGCAGTATACAAAGGTTCCCTTTTCTCCACAGCCTCACAGACGTTTGTTGTCTGTTGTCTTTTTTATAATAGCCATTAGAATGTGTGATGTGATATCTCAATTTGGTTCAGATCTACATTTCCCTAATGATTAGGGATGCTGAGCATTTTTTTCATGTACCTGTTGGCCATCTGCATTTCCTCTTTGCAGAAATGTCTATTCAAATCTTCTGCCCATTTTTTAACCAGATTGTTTGCCTTCTTCCTCTTGAGTTGTGTGAGTTCTTTATTTATTTTGGAAATTAGCCCCTTAACAGATATATGATTTGCAAATATTTTATGCCATTCAGTTAGTTGCCTTTTTGTTTTGTTAATGGTTTCCCTTGCTGTGCAACATCTTTTTAGTATGATGTAGTATAACTTACTAATTTTTGCTTTTGGTGTCAGATTTAAAAAAATTATCACCAAGACCTATGTCAAGGAGCTTACTGCCTATGTTTTCTTCTAGGAGTTTTATGGTTTCAGGTCTTATGCTCAGTCTTTAATCCATTTTGAGTTAATTTATGTATATGATGTAAAATAGTGGTCCAGTTTCATTCTTTTGCATGTGGCTGTGCAGTTTTTCCAACACCTTTTATTGAACAAGGTATACTTTCTCCATTGTATATTCTTGGCTCTTTTGTTGTAAATTAATTGACCATATATGTGTAGGTTTACTTCTGGGCTGTATATTCTGTTCCATTGATCTATGTGTCTGTTTTTATGCCAGTACCATACTGTTTTAATTATTGTGCTCTTATTTAAGGTTCACACTCCACTTGAGTTCTGTATCTTATTCCCTGTCCCCTTCTCAAGGACCTATATATATTTCCTTCTTTCTTGAATATTTACTAGGTCATTTCCATCAACATGTAAATATGCTGTAGTATCTTCAACCTTAAGACCAAAACATTTCCTTGACATCTGACACATTCCAGAAAACTCTTCATTTCTTGGTTCCCCTTCACAGCAAAATGCCTTCAAAGATTTGTATGTACTCACTTTAATTCCTCACCTTCCATCATTTTGGCAACCCTTTTATATCAGGCTTTTATTTCTATCATTCAACTGAAATGCTCTTAGCAAGGTTACTGTGACCTACCACTTGCAAAAACCAAGAGTCAATGTTTTTGTGTTCAATGACTTGACCTCTTAGCAACATTTGTCTCGGGTGATCACTTCATTCTAGAATAACATTTTTTTCTTTGCTTTTCCTTTTCTTCTTTTCCTCCTATCTTATGGATTCTCCTTTTCAGCCTTTGCTGGCTCCTCCCTCTCTGCTAACTTGGCTCTGGATAACCATCTCAGTCTATACAATCTCCCTAGGTAGCCTCACTGAGAACCATGGTTCTGATAACTACTGTATGGCAATGGCTCTCAAACTTATGTCCCCATTTCTGGCCATTCCTTTGAGCTCATGTATCCAACTGTTTACTTGCCATCACTACTTAGATGTCTAATAAGCATCTCAAACTTAACATGTCCAAAACTGAACTTCTGATCTTCCCCCATCTCTAGTAAATCTGCCCCTCTCATAGTCTCCTCTATTTCAGAAATGCCAACTCAATTATTTCAGTTACTTAGGCCACCAACCTCCTTGACTCCTCTTTTTAGCACACACATCACAACCCATTCCTTAGGAAATATTCTTGGTTCTATGTGCGGAAAGAGTTAGCACAGCAGATCTGGTTGCTTATACCTTGCAAGTCCAAGGAAACTGGAACCATGATTGACCCTTGGTCAACCCTTGGAAATGTGACCCTCAGAATGTTATTTATGTCAGTGATTTATGATTTTCTTGTGTTTGTGTTCATCTAGAGCAATGGACTCTGCTGTACCAGATTGACAGTTTGCTTTGCATAAACATGCAGTTCAATGATGTGCACTTGGTTTTATTGCTGGGATCCCGAGTTTCCATCGCCATGACTAGTTATGTAGTATGATGTGCCTATGTAACCAGCTCATAATTATAGCCTCAGGCCCAAAGACTCAAATGTGCCTTCCTGGACTGATACATTCCACACTTGTCCCCATAGTTTGCTGCTAGACATATAGCATGCCCTGTGTGGCCCCAGATGGGAAAGGACATGGAAGCCTGTGTTTATCCTCCTAGACTTTGCCCAATGAATATCTTTTCCTATTGCTTTTGCTGTGTATCCTTTGCTGTAATAAACCTTACCATCCAGATTAAGCTATTGAGTTTCATGAGTCCTTGTAGTGAATCAACAAACTTGAAAGTGACCTTGGGGTCCCTGAAACACTCTGCTTTCAAAATATATCCAGAATGTAACCACTTCATACCATCTTTACTGCTCCCACTCCTGTCCAAACTACCATTATCTTTAATTTGTGATAATGCAATACTGATTCCACCCTTACTTTCATATAGCCAGTTTTCTACAGAGCAGCGAGTGATCTTCGAAAAATGTAAATCTTATTCCATCACTCCCCTATTCAACACCTTCCGATGACTTTCTACCGTATAATAGAGTAAAAATCATGCTCCTTATCTCTTAGCCTGCAAGGACCAACATGATTTGGCCTCCTGACATCTCTCTGAAATCATCACTTACCACTCACGCTATTGATCACTTTGCTCCTCTCTGTTCCTAGAACACCTCAAGTTCATTCATTCTGGGGGCAGAAGCTATTCTCTCTGGAGGTCTAGCTCTAGCTCTTCATCTATATCTTTCCATGGCTGGCTCCTTCTGCTCATTTAGGTCTCAGCTCAGATGTCACCTCTACAAACCACCCTAGCTTTTAGCCACCCCCCATTATTTTATTCATGCCACTTATTAATATCTGAAAACATTTTTTCTGTGTTTAGAACATAGTCCTCTTGAGGGAAAAGACTTTGTCTTTCTCATTTACTCATGTTTCCCCAGTGCCTAGAGCAGTCCCTATCTCATAGTAGCAGGCATTCAGTAAATATATGCTGACAATGAATAGATGAATGAAAATACAAAACAGCTTGCAGCTCTAAGGAAGCCCCTATTGGGAGGTTTTTGTATTTTATTTTGTTTTCCTTTTCTGAAACATGCTGGGAAAACGTTTAGGTGGGCAGTGTGTGTATAAGGGCTAGGAAATTTTCTGATATAGCGCAAGCTCTGTCATCTACATCATTCATTGTTATGTCCTCCGTTCCTGGAATAGTGCTGGCTTACAGTAGGTGCTCAATAAAGATTTGTTGAATAAATGAATGGTGTCTAACACAAAGTGTGCACCATAAATATTTAGAAAAAAAATAAGAATTTAAGATGCAACAAATACTTGCATGAATGGTTTATGTCTTTTTCCTTATGTTCTACATTTTCCTCCCCACAATAAAAGATATTTTTATTCTTTCAATCAACATTTATTGAGGGTCTAATTTTTACTAGTGATATTGTGAAATAAATAATTATCCAAACTAACTTGTTAAGAGCATTACAAAGCAGAACTTCTTTAATAGTTGAGCTCATCTTATATCTTTGTTAACTGGGCAGTAAGAAAATTGGTGGAAGACCAGAATCACACAATATCACACAGTATCATAGATTTTGACACCACATCTAAACATTTATACATAGGGGGAGAATTAAAAGGATGAAGCTGGATAAAAGATCTAACAATAGTATAGAGCAGACTGAACAATTTTTTTGTTTATCCCTAAAGCCCATGTCTACTGCTAGGATTTTAAGAAAGTGTTTCTATGAAGTTCAGTGTATTTCAATAAATTTTACAAAAGGATTAATTGTCTTGGTCAAATAAGCTGAATATGCAAGTCTGATAGCATTATTTGGATGCCCGCTCTTTGGGTAAAACGTTAAAGGTCAATTATCTTGGCTCAGAAAGGCAAATTATGTCAAGGGGTTTGGACAATGAAGAATCCTTGCAATGTCTAGGAAACTGAGGGGTGCCATAATGAACATCCGTGTACATATATCCATTTATACTGGTCGGGTGGATTTCTACAAATGAAATAGCTGGATCAAAAGGTATGCACTCTTAAAATGTTCGTAGTTACTGCCAAATTACTTTCCAAAACGATTAGAGCAAATTTATACTCCTGCTAACATCTTTGAGCTATTGCTCTTTTCCTGTATCCTCTCTAGCAGTAGGTATCATTAGATCTTCTAATTTTTCCACTCTAATTTTCAAAAAATCATATCCCTTTGATATTTCAATTTCCATTTCTTTGACAACTACTGAGGTTGCACATATTCTGTATGTTTGTTAGTTTTTAATTCTGTGTATATTATATTCCTGTGCTTTGCCTATTTTATATTGTATTAATTATATTTTCTATAATAAATCATTAATTATTGATTTGCAGGATTTTTGTGTATTAGAGGTGAATTTTTTAAATTAGTTAATTAATTAATTAATTTTTTTCTGCATTGGGTCTTCGTTGCTGTGCACGGGGCTTTCTCTAGTTGCAGCACACGGGCTTTCTTTAGTTGTGGCGAGTGGGGGCTACTCTTCCTTGCCATGCACGGGCTTCTCATTGTGGTGGCTTCTCTTGTTGCAGAGCATGGGCTCTAGGTGTGTGGGCTTCAGTAGTTGCGGCACCAGGGCTCAGCAGTTGTGGCTTGAGGGCTCTAGAGCGCAGGCTCAGTAGTTGTGGCCCACGTAGTTGCTCCGCAGCATGTGGGGTCTTCCCGGACTAGGGCTCAAACCCATGTCCCCTGCATTGGCAGGCGGATTCTTAACCACTGCACCACCAGGGAAGGTCCCTAGAGGTGAATGTTTTGCCTGTTGTGTTCTTTAAATGCTTTATCCTCATTATTATCATCTGAATTTATTTATAGAATCTTTTGATGCATAGAAAATTTTAATATTTATGTGGTTAAATATATCATGTTTTTATTTTATCCCTTCTAGCTTTTTATCTTGCTAGGAAATCCTTACCTGTACTGAATTTACAAAATATTATCCTCTTACTACCTCTAAGTTTTTTTCAGTTTAATTTTTAATCATTCCAAAATATATGTAAGAATCTAAATTAATTTTCTTCCAAATGTATGTATTCCAATGGACTTAATTAGATTTATTGAATAATCCTTTGTCCCCTCACTTCTTTGATTGCCCCCATTTTCATATGTTTCCTTCCTATACATACTTAGATCTGTTCCGCAACTCTTTTCTGTTCCACTCATCCATTTGTCTGTTCTTTTGTCAATACCACAGTCCTTTGATTACAGTGGCTTTACAATATATTTTGAGATCTGATAGTTCAAGTCCTCCCACATTATCCTTCGAAAATTTCTTGGCACTTGTACATTTCTTCTGTCATAAGAACTTTAAATTTTTTATAATTGCAAAAAGTTTACTTAGATTTTGACTGAAAATAAATGAATATACTAACTAACTCTATTGCCCAGCATGGCTATTATCAGCTGTCATTAAATAAATAAATCTGACCTCTTTAACCATAGAGTCTGCTATTCAAATGGGAAAATCATCTTGATTGTAAATGAAATTTGGTTAATTCATAATGTCTGATCCTGTGATTTGCTGCTTGTATGTTTTCTGTATTTGTAGCCTCCTACATGTCATTCCTGATGAGTAATCACATGGCTATATTGCAGTTGTGTCAACTGCTCTAGAGGACACTTGCTTTATTCCTGGAGATAACCCCCAGAATCCTCCAAAATAAGTTTCATGTAAGCCACATGGTCTATATTTTATCTCATGCCATATTAAATATGCTCTATGATATTTTTGAGACTCCATTCCAAACAACAGAAACTTAATTTAGATTTAGAAATTTATTACAGGTTTAAAGTATTGTCTTCATTGCAAAGATCATGGTATATCTATCCATATATTCAGGTACTTTTATATGGCTATGATATGTTCTTATATTTTCATTATAACATTTATTCCTTGGTATTTTATAGATTTTGGCTATTATGACTAGATTTTCTTTTCCTTTATGAATTTCAATTTCTAATTGCATATTGTTAGCATAAAATAAAACATATTTTATTTTTAGCCAACTTGCTAAATTTTTTTATCCTAATAGTTGATTTACCCAAGTAAGAGCTTAGATTTTCTAGGTACACAATTATAACATTTGCAAATAATATTAATTTTGTCTCATGTTCTAAAATGTATACCACATATTTAATTTTGCTATCTTATTTTATTAACTACTACTCCAAACACATAGAAGAAAATATTTTTATACTAATGCTCAATAGTTTTAGAGATAACCTGAATACTGTGCAGCCATTAAAAATGACATTATTGGAGAATACTTAATGACATGGGAAATACTACTCACACATTAATTTAAAAAATACAGAATTGTTTTTGGAATACGATCTAGTTTTAAAACACAGACACAGAGACACACACAAAGACACACATTCTCACATTCAAAATGAAATTCAAAATGAAAAAAAAAAAGCCTAGGTGAACATATGTCAATATAGAAACTGTATTATCATGGGATAATAGAATTTTTCCTTTTCTTTATATTTTTAAGTATTTTACAGTTTCCATAATGAGCAAATATAGTTCCTGTGATCAGAATAAAATCATAAATATTATTAAGAGCAAGATAGAGAATTTTTAGGGGTATTGCTACCAGACAGTGAGAGGTGCTTCTTACTTGGTCTGCAAGTTCTAGTCATTAAGTTCCAAAATATTAACTGCAAAGAGTTTTTAATATAATGGCAGTTGTTCAATATCCTCTCTTTATATTTCTATGACTCTGGTTGCTATCTTCATAGATTTGTGGAATGCTGGCACTGCAACTCTCCTTTAATGCAAACTGGCTCTGCCAATGCCATCTGCAAAATACATTTGTGGCAAAATGTATTTCCAAAATGGCTACCT
Source organism: Hippopotamus amphibius kiboko (assembly GCF_030028045.1). Taxonomy (NCBI): domain Eukaryota; kingdom Metazoa; phylum Chordata; class Mammalia; order Artiodactyla; family Hippopotamidae; genus Hippopotamus; species Hippopotamus amphibius. The sequence goes on along the minus strand of NC_080203.1, from coordinate 13,158,517 downwards.
CATTGGATATAGGTAGAGAAAAGAAACAAGCTCTGCTGAGCACTGCCTAGAAGACTCTCCTCTGTTACTGAGAGCCCGTTCCCCCCTAGAGATCCTCTTCTGCTTTTTCTACCGTAAGTCATCTCTTTAGCTGACATTGTTCCATTTAAAATTGGTCCCTTTGCAGGTTCACTGGTGCTTTACTCTATTTCATGCGGGTTATAAAAGTGGTTGTAACTTTTGTACTTGAGTAGAATTAAATAACTTTCAGTCTTGTCTTTTATAGCCTTTGCCCACTCTTCCTACAGAGATTTTATTTAGGAAAGATGTTCACCTGAATTTGCTATTAGCTGTAAGTCAGCCAAACTAAGCATGGGAACATCTTAAATCCTGGGGATGGAGGCTCCTTAGGCTTTGTTGTCTGTAGCCTTTGATTTCTTTCCCTCCTGGTGGAAATAGAGTGGAGGGCAATGAAGGTTAAAGAAACCTCATAGAGTAGAGGCTGTCAAAGGCCCATTTGGTGAAATCTAAGACAGGAATCCCAAAGCTCACCAAATTTGAAAGTATAAACTTTCCTTCAAACACTTAGAATATGGATATATTACTCAAACCATTTGGTTTTATGTTAGAAATCCCAAATTGCTTTATCTTGTTAAAAAAGATTTTCATGGAAATGTTAGTTCTTTAAGTGGATTTCTACATACTGAGTGTGTACTCTTGCTTTGAGCAAATCAGGGACATCCCACACTTTGATCAATGTTTGAAGATTTGGATGAAATTTTCTTCATTTCTTTTGTCTCCTAACAGAGATGCTGCTATTGAAAACAAACTGTTGCTTTGTCAAAGCCCATATTCTCTTACTCAATGTTATTTATACAAAGCCTAATAAAACATTGTGCTACTAATCAAAGGTGATAGATACAAAGCATTGTTTTGTCCTCTGGCATTATGGATTATGCTAATGGCCATCTGCCCATAATTGATATTTTGTTCTTTAGCCACAGAGAAATAAACAGAATCAACTATAAAAACTATTTTGTTGTGATAGATGCTTTGCAGTTGTCTTTTATTCTCCATTTTGTTTTTCATAACTTCTTCGTTAATTATTTAGTAGTATAATACTTTTATAGTACTAGGACTGTCACTGCATTCCAAATGGGGATTTGAAAAATATTGTATACACAGAGTGATGTCATCCCTAATATCCTCATCATGCAGCTGGGAAAGAACAATCAAGCCAATAACATTTAAGACATATTGGGGATAATATTTTTTCTTTTGACTTCACACATGTTGGAGGGTAACTCACACTTTAGTTTTCTGTAGCGTAAGAATTAGTAATACAAAAAATCAATCCAGAAAAATGCAGGCTTAATGGTTATAGTAGAAAATCGATTAAGCCAAAGTCTCTTTGGATTTTGTACATACTGCCCTAAATTAGAGGAAAACCCATTTCTTTGAGGAATTCATCTGTAACTCCTCTTTCCATTACAATCAAGAGTTCTCTTTTGCACTTGTGCCTGGAAGTAGATGTGGATATATGTAGTCAAAAACCATTTTATGGTGTGTGTGAAGATAACTACACTAAATACCACTAAATACTAAGAGGAAATACAAAAGAAGTCAAAGATGTGGTACTTGCCCTAGAAAAATTTATGATCCAATTGGGAACTGTACTCTACAACTTAGGAACATTTATAATCAAGGCATCCAGGGTGAATTGATAGAGACTTTAAGTGTTAGAAGATAAGAACTTTTGTAATATGATTGCCCACAGAAATTGCTCACTATTTTGAAAGGTCTAATGTAGCTAAGAAGAGAAGTTAAAATCTTTTCTGAGATCTCTGGAATCTGTATGCAGAGTAAATAGATGTCATTTGAAGGTCATGGTGACAAATAGCCCTGCATTGATAGCTGAAATGGTATCACTGGTGATTCATGTCTTTGAAGTAAGCACTCCCGTCCTCATGAATTACGCATGATTAGTATCTCAGAGGAGGCTAAGCGATGTGGTTCAGTTGCCATACTAAATAGCAGAACATGTTTCTATACACACAACTCCTAATTACAAACACCATACTCTTCTCTGAATCTCAACAAGAAAATGGATGGGACACGCAGTCAGCTCAGTTTTCTGTCGGGTTGTCTTTTTCTCAATAGCTCCTAATGTATCACTGTACATTGTATATTAACCTTTTGCTTTTCATATATATGGCAAATATTTTCTCCCATCTGTATTTTGTTGTTGTTGTTACTTTATAATGGTACTTTTTACCTTACCTAAATTTTTTAATTTTCATGTTGTCAAATACAAGAACTTTTCCTTTATGCATTAATACATACAGTTAACTTAATGCTTAGGAAGGCCTTCTCTATTCCAAGATTATACATATAGTGTCCTTTATTTTCTTCTATTTCTTTCATAGTTTTAAGTTTTATATTTATATTTTTAAGTTATGTAGGTTTTTTGTTGATATATGGTATGAAGTAAAATCTACCTTTCTTTCATTATTTTTTCCCACAGATAAGTAGCCTATTGTCTCATCATTGTTTATTTAGTGATAATGTAAAATGAAACCTTTATCATGTACTGAATTACAATATATACATTGTTTTTTGTTTCTGGAATCTCTATTTGTTTAATTGATCTATTTTTCTATTCTGTCAGTGCCAGGATTACACTGTTTTTATTCCTGTAGTTTTACAGTAGATTTTTATATTTGTAGGGCAAGATTCCCTCAACATATTTACTCTTCCATAAGAATTTTAGAATCAGCCTGTCAAGTTTCAAAAGAAATTTTCACTGTGATTTTGATTCAGATTAAATTGAATGAATCCATGACTTAATTGGAAGGGGTTATCCTTATAATACAGAGAATTCCTATAAAGGAACATGATCTACCCCTGCATTCATGCTTGTCTATGTGTACTCTTCAATTATTTATTATAGTGTTTTGGACTCAATAAAGTTCTACACAACTGAATTTGAACTCATTTTATCCACCTTTTCCATGTATTTGTCTTTTCCCAACTTATTTTTCCTTCAGCCAACTGTATTCAAGAGAAGTTTTTGAAGCTCTGAATGTCTTACCAATGCCTATGACACAATTCCCATGATCCTTTCTTAAGGTTTAGGAATCACATGAGTTTAACACCCTGACCACAACCAACCAGCAATTGGAACCAGTCATATATAGAACACAAATTTTGCCCTCTCGGGTTACTCTTTCTTGGGTAAACCAACCTAATCGTCTTTTTATTGGGGAATTTTCACTTGGGGATACAGAAAAAGTCAGATGGGTTGTTGGGCAGAAACTGGATGAGACAAAAAAAGAAGCAGAAGAATGAGGCAGTAGAATCCATGATTATTCAGAACATGGGATAAGCGAGTACAGAGATGATGGTGGGGAGTAGCCAAAGTAGAACAGCTAGAAGAAAATGCTGAGTTGGGAATATAGGAGAGTTGTTAGAATAGGGAGCAATGAACATCTCTTGGTGAGGGGATGGGAGTAAGACTGGGTTCCCACTTATTATATCTTGAGCAATATTCCAGCTCTCCAAGGGCCACTATTGAGACATTTTCCTGTCCTCCACTTCTCTGTGTATTTTTCCAATAAGCACTTTTGAACTTAGCCAACTCAAACACACCTCTGTTCCTTGCAAACTGAAAGATCCCAATAACATATTACCTTATCTGAATTTGAGAACCTCTTACTGAATTCCAGTCCAAACTGTTTCTCTTTGCTTCCCTCTCTGCTGTAAAATGAAGCTCCCAGTTCAGAATCTACGTCCTTATGTTTACAAGTACAGGAAGAGAATGAAGGGTTGTTTGGGGCGGCCTTTAACTATGAGAGGACATTAGAACTGGTTTCCAAGAGTTGTCTATGTAATATCTCCAATTCTTCCCTCTCCATTCTTTCTTGAACCCACTCCAATCAGGCTTTTGACCCCACCATTCTACAACAACTACTTTTGTGTAGGCCAGGAAACATCTCCACATTGATAAATCCAGTGTTCATTTCTCCTTCCTCAACTTATTTCACCTTTAGCAGCATTTGAAATTGTTGATGACTCCCTCTTTCTTGAAACACTTCCTTTATTTGGTTATTAACACCACACTTCTAATTCTCCTACTGCCCCACTGGCTGAGACTCCTTCTTGGTCTCCCTTGCTAGTTCATCCTCATCTCCCCAAACTCTTTTTTTTTTTTTATAAATTTATTTATTTATTTATTGGCTGTGTTGGGTCTTCATTGCTGCACACGGGCTTTCTCTAGTTGCTGTGAGCGGGGGCTACTCTTCATTATGGTGTGCAGGCTCCTCATTGTAGTGGTTTCTCTTGTTGTGGAGCACGGGCTCTAGGCGCATGGGCTTCAATAGTTGCGCCACATGGGCTCAATAGTTGTGGCTCACGGGCTCTAGAGCACAGGCTCAATAGTTGTGGTGCACGGACTTAGCTGCTCCGTGGCATGTGGAATCTTCCCAGGACAGGGCTCGAACCCATGTCCCCTGCATTGGCAGGCGGATTTTTTACCACTGCGCCACTGCGTCCTCCCCAAACTCTTAATGTTGCAATGCCATAGGGCTCAGTCTTTCAGCCTTTTCTCTTTTTTCACTCACTTCCTAGGTAATCTCATACAGCTTTAGGCCTTTACATAATATCCATAAGCTGATGATTTCCAAATGTATATCACTCCCTCCAAGCTCTCCCCTCAGCTCCAGACTCATATATCCAATTACCTAACCAACATCTCTACTTGGCTAATAAGCATCTCAGTCTTTTTTAAGTCCACAACTGAACTCCTGATCGCCCATCTTCCTCTCATAAAGCTGATGGTTCCTCATTTTTTTCCATCTTAGTTAATGGTGAATCCATCCTTCTAGTTGCTCGGTCCAATATGCTTGGAGTCATCCTACATTTCTCTTTTTCCTTAACATCCCAAACACATCCACAAATGCTCTCAGCAATATCTTCAACATTCATCCAGCATATATCCATTTCTCACACTTTCATTGCTATAAACCTGATCCAAGCCATCATCTTCTCTTATCTTGGCTATTCTAATAGTTTTCCTATTTCCAAATTTGGCCCCATAAATCCATTCTTGACACATTAACCATAGTGGTCTTGCTGAAACAGAAATCAGATCTTGTCACTCCTCTGCTAGAACATAATTTTTTGGCTCCATATCTCACTCAGAGTAGAAGCATTTAAATTTTTCAAACTTCCCCCTGTGTGGTACTCTGCCTATCTGACCCTCCTTACTCACCTTCCTTGCTGTACTTTCTTTATAATACCTCGAACTTTCTAACATACTATTTGCTTTACATATTTATATTGTTTATTGCCTACCTCTGCTTACTAGACTATATGAATTTTTTTCTTTCTTATTCATGATTACAATACCTACAATGGCACCTAAAACACAGTGAGATATAGTGAGTGCTTAATAAATATTTGCTAATTGGATTAAATTGTTGACTTCCCCTGACACTAAGGCAAGAAGTAGTCACCGGAATATAAATAAAAGGGCTTAAATATTGGGAAGCCTTTCCTATTCCCAATCAAGTACCAGCTAAGTCTTTGTTAGGTGTCTCACCAATGTATTTCCACAGTAAGCTGTGATTACCCCATCAGAACTTTGTTTGTACTATGTTGTAATGATCTATTTATTGGATTTGCACACTAGACAGCAGGCTTCTACATGGCATAGATGGCTTGATATTCACCTACCTATCTTTTGCATTGATTGAGCACAGAGCCTGCCAACAATAGGTACTTAGTACTTTTCACATAGTATATGGATAAATCCATGGATAAAGGTGCTTGTCAGTCCTGGAGACTGCCTTACCCAGCATGTTGTTAATGTTGACATTGACTTCTTCCTGGAAGAATTAGAAGTCTTTCTAGCTATGTTTTTGCCAGAAGTATATTCTAGTTCCAATACCTCCGCAGCAACCTATATTGGCTGACTCTAAAGAGGCAAGCTGACCAAAGCTGACAAAGCCACACTGAGTGATGGCCTTCCTTTTCCCCAGGGCTGAACCTTCAGAAAGTGAACAAATATTGAATGAAAATTGCACTTTGAGTCTCAGCACACATAAAAACTCCTTTCCGTCTGAGGTATTACCTGGCCCTCTACTTATAAACTATGGCTTTTCTCAGGTGAGCATGATTTCAGCTCTCAAACAGTAGCTTTTGGCAATCATTGTTCAAAGATAACCACTGCTCCTTTCTCTTAGTTTTTCCTCTACCCACAAAAGTTACACCGTGTTAGCAATGGCTCAGGCATTCTAAAACTGTTGGTTTTACCATAAGATGAAGCAGCAAAATCAGTTTTTCTAGTCACCTGGTTTCAAAAATACCTTCCTAGGCTGTGATGGCATTCTCAGAAGTGTCCTTGTCAACCTGTTGACTAAATCGCCTAAGTAGTACTAGGCATTGTGATGCTTTATGTATATGAATTAAAACTGTGGAGAAATAGAAATTGTCAGGGTGATTTGCTGATGTTGTTTGTTTGTTTGTTTTCCAGAAAGTTATGTTACTTCTAGGACAAAGTTTAGCACTCTTTATTTTCTTTCCCCCCCCCTTTTTTTTTTCCTTTTCAACAGCCTTTAAAGGAAATGTGCCAAGGCAGCTAAAGCATGAAACCAATAGAAAAAGGGCTGGTGTCCAATTGGATACTACGCCTCAACTCTGAAAAATAACACTTTCTCTATTTCTAAGTAATGAAATTATGGGACAGGGAATGCAAGAGAGTAGTATGTTGTTTTGCCCAACTTCCCACGCTTCAACAATGCAAGCGTGATAGGAGTTTCCAAAAGTTGACCTTTTATCAACCAACCCCCTAATTATCAGTTAGCGCCTTAATTATTGGGTAACTAATACCTACATTTTCAGTCAAACTTTGTCAGGGATTAAATGGTAGTCAGAAGGAATGGTTTCCCCTGCCTTGCATGCCAAAAAAAAGGGACTTTTTTTCTTATTCTAAGAATTTTCATGAAGAAAGTCTGACTAATTGCTTATGAAAAGTATGTTTTGCATTTGTAAAATAATTAGGCAGTAGAGCATGAGGTTGAAACTTACCTTTTTTGATTCTGCTTTCTATTAGAAATCCTTTTAAATAATAAGCACTCAATAAATGCTTTGTGAATTAGTGTCTAAGCCCACACTCTTTTACCTCCCACACTCTTATACCTAAGGTAGTGGCAACCAGCTCATTTTATACAGGAAGAAATTGAGATCCAATAAATGGCCACATAGCTAGGCCAGGTTTCCCTTTCCCCATTCCAGTCTTTTTCCCACTAAGCACTCTGTTGTCATGAAATAGGAATTATATTAAACACCATGCTGTCCAGGCCCGGAATTCTTTGGGACAGTCAGCTGGGAAGAGCCTTGTGACAACTGCTATTTAGATGTATTCTTTATTCTTTGCATTTTTATGGATCAACAAATTAAAACAAATGCAGTCATTGAAGGAAAATTCAAAAAAGCAATTACCTGTGTAACAATATTGATAGGTGGAATATTTATAAATGGAATGTTTCCTGCCATATCAATAAACAAAGGATATCACAGTCATCAAGGATTTCAGCCCTGGCTGAAAAGAATAGCTGCCATCAGACTGCGAGTCACTCACTGTGATGAGCCCTGAGGAAACTCAGGATGTGAGAATGCAGACCCCAGATAGCTAAGGTAGTATCAAAGGAATGATTTCAGTGAGCCCAAAGCTTGCATCTTCCCATACATAGAAAAGAGCTAAATTCCTTAACTTGAGATATCTGGTTTCCTTTAATTAACAACAATCTCTTGACGTTCCTGACTACCTGTCCTTTGTTGCAAAACCTCTATATATCCTGGCTCCTCCCCTCGCCTCCTTGGAGCAGTTTCTCAGAGCTATCTGAGATGCTGCCTCCCGGGCTGCAGTCCTCATTTTGCCCCAAATAAAACTTAACTCGCAACTCTCACATTGTGCATATATATTTTTTAAGTCAACAATATACTAACCTCTTTTTATACTACATTTAGGATTATTAATTATAAATAACTATAATCAATGTTCTATTCATTCTACTTTGATGATTTATGAGGTACTCAAAGGTAGGCACAAAATTCCAATCTCAGGCCTCGTGGCTGGCACTCTGGCCCAAGGAAGATGCTCCCAAAATATAGAATTAATTAGTTAATTAGTATTAACAAAAATAACTGTCTTATGGGCATCAGAGGACATATATACACACAGAAATGCACACAAACAATTCAAGAGTAGTCACTAAACCAAAGGCAGTGAGAATTGATATTTGTTTTATAATAAAGCTTCTTGAAAATCTTAAAAGTATATAGTGCACCAAATCAGACCAAGATGGTGACTAATCCAGTTCATGCTCTTGCAGCCCTTCCCTGGGTCCAGGGCTAATCCCAGACACCCATCATTCCACACTCTTCAACACTCGCAGCTTCACCACCAAAGTCTGCCTTGAGACCACCTGACCTATCTCATTAGGCCTTTATCCCTGATATGTCAGTTACCACTAAAAGCCCCAGATTCCCAGGGTTCTTTTCCCCAGTCTAATCCCATATAATTCTGCACCACCACTTACTTTCTTCCTTTCTATTTCTCTGACTTTTCCCTGACTCCAGAAAACCTTCCACTCCTGAAGTCCTCTGAAATTCACCACTCCCATCATCATCAAAACCCACCATATTCTTAATCTCTTTTCTGAAATTTCCTTTTCCCCCTTGCTGTAACTAAAACCTAGATCTTCCCTGAGAACATTGCCTCTCCTGGTGTCTTCTCACACTGTGCCTCATTTTTCTCCTACCATCTCCTTTAACACTATACCTGTAGGTCAGATAGCTCCACTTTGATTCCTCATTACTGTTTTGCAACCATTCTTCCTTTCTCCTCCCTATATACTGTCAGTTTTGATTCTCATGTCATCAGGCTAGGTTACTCACTGTACTTCATTGCTGTGATTTCTAACGGCCCCTGGGCCTTTCCCCAGTCATTTCCCAAAGATGTTATTGGCTGATGCGTTGGCATTTTCTCTAAAACTATTCCTGTCTTAATTCTTAGCAATTTTATAATAGACATAATGATACTCCAACATTCCAATATCTCAATTCATTGAACATTTCTCCTCCAAAGATTTTGTCTTTACTCTCACTCAGATACTTGTTCCCATGACCATAACCTTGATTTTATCATAACTAATGGTCAGCCCCTAAATAAACTCAATTTCAATCATCACTCTCTGTCCACTACCTCCTATATGTCTATCTGATTACTTTTCTTACACCAACTCAGTTCTTCTGCTCATCTGGACATGAGTGGTTCTACCACCATTGCTACTTTCCAACCTTCATGTCCTCTCTTACCTCCTTGACCAGATGAAATTCCAGGATCAAACACTAAAGTCTCTCCTTTGCATGCACTCTCAAGTCCCTTGCCCCTCTCTTGTGTTGATGTACTCTCCTGGAAAAACAATAACCTAGTTAAATCCAACTCTCTTCCTATTGTGCACTAGTACTTATGCAACTGGATGTGGCTAGATAAAATTACATGCTTATTGGATTACCTTAAATTCATGCCCAGTTATCTCAAGTGGATATTTAATGTAATCCATGCACTCTCTCACTCTCCAACATTCATACTTCATCCTATATCCTCTCTCTTTAAACCTCTAAAACTACTTACCCCAACTCTACTTTTAGCTGATGAGCTCGCTTACTCTATCACTGAGAAATTTGCAGTGATCAGATGAGAATTTCCAGATACTCACACCATCATATGCACTTACCTACCAGTATCTGCCTTCACATACTCTGTCTTCCCACCTGTTACTATAGATCCACTATTCATGTTTCTATCTCAAGCCACTCCCTCTGGTCTGTGCATTAGACCTCATTTCCTCTCACTTATTCTAGAAATTGCTCCACGATTCTCCTTGCTCTTTCCTACATTATAATTTTTCTCTGCTCTACTAGATCATGCCCATCAGGATACAAACATATTGGAATTCATCCTGCCTTAAAAAATGTTTTTTGGCTGCACTATGCCCTCCAGGTACCACCACATTTCTTTTTTACCCTCTGCAGCAAAACTCTGAGTTCTCTATACTTGCTATATCCAATTCCTTTCCTTCTATTCTATCTTCAATATAGTCAAATAAGGCTTTCCACTCCCACTGCCTCATATTAAACTGCTTTTCTTATGCTTACTAATGATAATCACATTGGCATAGCTAATGGTTAAGTCTCAGTTCTCACCCAGTAGTAGCATTGGATACAATGCTGCTTAAACAGTCTCTGGCTTCTATGATTTTTTTCATTCTTCTTCTTTCACCTCACAAGCTTTTCCTTCTCAGGCTCCTTTACCATCTTCTCCTTTTCTTTCCAGTTTTTAAAGTAGGAGTACCCAGTGATCCTTATTCTTAACTCTTCTCTAAAATTAACTTACTTTCTTGGTGATTTCATGCAATCTCATGTCTTTATATAATAACATCTATATGCTGATGATTCCCAGATCTGTATCTCCAGCTTGGACTTCTCTCCTGAACTCCAGACTAGCATATGCAAGTGCCTATTTCACATTTCCACTTGAATATCTAATATTTAGATATCTAACAGGTATCTCAAATTCAGGGTTTCAAAACAAGAGCTCCTGATCTTCCCACACTAAAGCCTACTTCTAGTGTGATTTTGTCCCTCTCAGTTAATAGCAGATTCTTTGGCTACACTTTAAATGATATCCAGAATCTGCCTACTTTTGACGCCTTCCGCCTGTGCCACCCCTAGACCCAGAGAAGAGATAGATGCCTTTTCACTTGGCTCACCTCTTTAGAAGGCACTGCATATCCCCAAAACAGAAAAATAAGGTTATTTAAAAAAACACATGGGCACTTTAGTTACATGAGAACAAACATTCAGCATTGGCAAAATACGATCTGTAAACCTAAACATCCATTTCCCTGGCAAATATCATTCAGGCACCAGAGAAACACTTACATTGCTTGCTCTGTATTCTTGAAAAAAATAAACGATGTATACACATGCTCTGAAGGCTCAAGTTTCTGCGGCAGCTGAAATTGAAGATGGACACTGCATTAGAGTGTGGGGAGGATTTGAGAGGCGAAGCTCCTAAATAAAGGAAAGAACAAATTAACTTATCAAATCCTTTCTCTCAAATAGCATAAATGCAGTAGAACCTTGAATAAGAAAATATCGTTTCCCAGTAGGGCTAAGTGTCCATTTTCCTACTTCCTTTTGTGGTCTAGTTCATGATTCTGGAGGGTGTTATGAATTAGTTTGGTAATCACAACTGGACATGGCAGCTGAAGAATATTTTGTCATGTGAAACTATTCATATTTGTTTAAATTTAAAATATAAATTTCTTTAAATTTCCACATAACTTGGGAAGCATGATACCAATGCTCTAAATAACTGTAAATGCCTGTATATTGTTTTTGTGAAATTTGCATGTCATGGAAAATTAAATTTAAATACATTGTTATAATTTCTGCAGTAGTGAAAATTTGTCCAATGCACTTTATTACACCGTTGGAACATGCTGAGTAAAATCTGTGGTTCATTTATGAATCTAAGTATTTCTTTAATGATTTTATTTGCAATTTCAGTTACTACTGCCTCACAGATGAAGTTTCCCCAAATTGAAATTATTAAAAATCTATTAATACTACAATGACTCTGGAAGGGATATATAATCTGGCATTGTCATGAACAGAATAAATATTATGCAAACATCTTGATTATAATAACAAAATTTTTACTGAAATAAAGGCAAGAAAAATTTATAGAACAGATATACAATAAATTAGATATTTTATGTTGTTAATCATGCATATATTGTTAGTCTACTCACAGAACATCCAGACACATACAATAATATATAATTTCAGTCATATTTGATATTTTCCCAACTTTTAGTGATATAAAAAGCATATATTTATACATTTAAAAACTTCTCAATGAGAAGGTATATTTGTAAGATAGGGAGGTAGAATGTATCGTATTTAACATGTGTGGGCTTCCATTCAAACTCTTTCCCTGAGCACCACATATTTCAGGGGTGGGCCTGTCTAATACTGCTTCTACCCAGGTCCAAGCTACCCTCACCTCTCATCTGAATTATTGCAATAGTCTTCTCACTGGCTTCCCTGCTATGTGCCATCACACCATCTATTCTTAGCAAGGTAATCAGAATGACTCTGCTGAAATGTAGCCAGAGTGAAACATTCCTATATTCAAAACCCTTCAAAGATTTCTCATGTCTTCAAAGCGTGTATCTTCAAAGCATTACAATGGCCTACAAAGGTTATCTCTGGGCTTCATCTCTTACTACCTCTCCTAGCTTATTGCTTTCTCTTTTCTTTAGTTTCTTTTTATTATGCAAGGCATGCTTCTGCCTCAGGGTTTTTTCATTGGCTCCAATGACACTTATGAGAAGTGATTCATTTGAGAATGTGTTAGATCCCCCTTAGAGGGTTTCCCATAACCCCCTGAACGTCCATGTCAAACACATGCCATAATTTATTGTTATGCTAGTTTAGGTATCAGTTTCCCTAAGTGGGTTTCGAGGTTCCTGAGAACAGGGACCCTGACAGCCATATCCTCGGTGATTAACACAGTGTCTGGCAATAATCAGCAGTGTTTTAGCATTTGTGTCCTTTCCTAAGCACTGACTATACGTGAAGTGATTAATCCTAACAAATAACTTAAAAAGGTATTACTACCCTCCAATTTACAGGTGAAAAAAAGCAAGGCACAGAAATTAAGCAAATTGCCCAAGGTCACAAAGCACTAATTGCCTGAACCATAATTTGAACCTAGCCTGACTGCCCAGCTCCAGAGCTCTCTCTCCAAACCAACATATTATAACTGCCTCTGGAGCAAGGTAAATGTTAAGACTGCAATATAGGTTTTCTAAATGAATGCACAAAGAATAGGGCACATATAGGCTCAGTGGATGGCACTTGTGGAAGACAACCTGTCAAGAGAGGCTAAAAAGGCCCCCGTGCCCATAGGCAATGACTCTGTACGCACTGAAAACACAAGGGTGACCCACAGACACCTGCTTTTTCTCCATGATCGTCACAACTAGCTGAGTGGGCCATGTTCTTCTTTCCTGGAAGCACTGCTTACATTACTAGCAGAGTATTCTTAAGGTAACCTTCCTGTTCCTGACACAGGATCCTTATCTGAAAGCAACAAGGCCATCATTCTAAATGAGAAAAAAAAAATGCATCGTTCATGAACCTTGAAAATAATGAAAGGGATGAATAAAGATGAGAGATGGAAAGGAAATTTTTCTTCTCAGAAAATTAAAAAAAATCATCACACTACTCTTAGCTGAATAAACAGTATGTGATTTATATAGCATAGTGTTATGAGTAGTCTGCTTAAGAATTCTTAATGCCTTATCAATATCTTACACCAGTCATTGTTTTATATGAAGCTCATTTACTCAGAAGAACATTGTACAAAGAAGGTAGGAAAATATTCTTGAAACGTTTGGCAGACCACAGGTGCAGTATATTTGAAAGAAAATGTCATGTTGTGCCCACCTGGGTATATTTTTATATATCTTTTTTCCTTCTGAGCCTACCAGTGTGGACTCCACCTGTCTTCAGTAGCTGTTTGAAGAGACAAACAAGTTAGACACCACTAGATTTCTGTGCCATCAGACAATTTGGGAGTTAGTTGAGAAAGGCAAAGCTGAGTGTGTGCTGAAAGGTATTCGCTAGAGGATAGATGGGCGTTTCAGAAAGCAGACTAATCTTGACAGGTAGCCTCTCTGCTACAGAGGTCATTCATCATGGGTTACTTACGGAAGACAGTAAGTTTTATATGAGGGGGGATTTTATTTTAGGTCTTAGAGCAATTTAATAGGAGGGAGAACACTCACACCCTTGTTAATTCACTGGTAGACAGTGTTAATTGTCCTTACAGGCAGTTGATGTAGTGACACAGAATGCCAAAACAGCTATGCAGCTTAGCTGAAAGTCTCCAAAATAGAGAGAGTACCGTTCCCACAGACAAGCACATAACCACTTTTCTGACTTAGGCTGTCTTAAAGATTTAATTATTTTTTATTTATTTTAAACTTCATTTTTTTTCATGCCATTGGGAAGATTAATATGATTCATGAGGGCTTGATGTTGTAGCTGGGATGAGGCTATGGAATAGCATATTGTTCTGTCAAATCAATTAGGCAATAATTAATGACTTACTGAGCGCATAAACATTCTAAGTTTTATTTAAAGTTTGGGGGAAGTAGTGGCATATGTGTGTACAATATATTTCTATGAAGTACCTCTTCTCCTCTCTAGAAACCTAGAAATCAAACTGTGGTACTGAAAGTACACTTATTAAAAATTCACTCTTTCCTGGACCGTGGTGGTAATTTCATTGGTCTCTCCACATCCACTTTTTCTCACACTCAACTGAGAAATTGAAGTGATCAGACTGTAACGCAAATAAGATTATGACATTTCACTGTTTAATTCTCTTTAATGACTTCAATGTTATTGGCAGATAAATCCAAATTCTTCATTATGGAATGGAATGAAATGAACATCATCGTTGTCACCTGTCATAGCTTCTTATGCCTATCCTCACATAACAAAAGCATAAACCACACTAGACTCTTCCCAGAAAACAACTCAGACTGTTAAATTCCATGCTTTTGAACATTCTGCTATCACTGCCTGGAATGCCCCTGCCACAGATTCCATGAAGTCTTGACTCTAGTTGTAGCCTGGAGAAGCTCTCAGTCTATTGTGAAAGACAGCCAACATAAACAATTACTCTTTGATTGAAGCAGAATGGTAAAGAGAATGGAAAATACTCCTGTAATGAACACCTAGTAATGCTGAATTGGATATAACAGAATTCTTTCATGTACATAGTTCAGATCATATTTTCTGGTCTCAGAAATGAAGAGAAACCTGAAAACCAGAGCAGAAAATACACAACTTAATGCTGTAACTTTTATAGGGATAAGAAAAATAAGGGGCTGTGAGTGTCAATAATTTAATCTAAGGGTTAGGATTTTAAACATCTATCTAAGGAGAGAAGATTAGGCCTCAGGCTCACACAAGGGAAACGATTTAAAGTTAAGATGCTTATTTAAAGTTTACCATTGAAAAGCTGCAGTTTTGGCTAAAGGGTTATGGGGAGAAAAAGAAACAAAACAAATCAAGACCCCCAACAGCCCAGGGACATGATGAGGAAGAATTTTTGTTTCTATGTCTCTGGGTAGAAAAATATCGAAATATCTCTCTTAACAATTCAAAATGCTAGGTCTGCACCACATGTGGATTTGGGTTAAAAGGTCCACTCCACTTGTGTGATGCAGGAAACTCCAAGCCAAGAAGTCAGCATAAGATTGGGGGTGAGCTGTTACTGCCCTGGACATTGGCAAACACGAAATCATCCTGAAGAGATATGCCTCCAGGCCAGGTGACCCACAATTTCTTTATACAAAGTTGTACAGAAAATAAGTCACAATCCAAAATTTAAAAATGCAGAAGGAAATGATCCATCATGAATGAGAACAGCAGACACAGCAAAATGGAAGCTTTATACCCTTCCCTCATTTCCACTCAGTAGATCTTAAAATAATCTCATAGGTTATAAAATAAATGTTTATGATAATTAAAGATCTAGTTGGAATAAAACCCATGAGATAACAAGACAAATGAAAAAGAAAAGAAATGAGTATATCTGAAAAAGAACCAAATATCACTTCCAGAAATGAATACTATGGTCTTTGAACTTAAATCTCAATATTGGGCACACCTGTATATAATCTATTTAGAAGGTGTGAACTAGAAGATAGACTTTTAAATATTACCCAGAGTTCATTTCAGAGAGATAAAAAATAGAAAATGTGAAAGAGATACCAGGAGACATAGAGGACAGAATGAGACATTTCAATATATAATAGAAATTCCAGAAAGAGAAAAGACAATAGGAATGAGGCAATAGTCAAATATTTTCCTAGAATTTATGAATATGAATCCTCAGTCACTGGAAGTATAATGACTCACAAGAAGATAAATAAAAATGAGACTACTTGTAGACATATAATAGTGAACCTGCAGACTAACAACAAAGGAAACATCTTGTAACCAGAGAAGGGAAGATTACCTATAAAGAAATGACAGACCATTAGACAGGCTAAAGCGTCTCAAAAGCAGTAATAGAAACCAGAAGACAATAAAATCATTACTTCAGGTAATAAAAGAACACAACTGTCAATCTAGAATTCTATAGCTAATTTGTAAGGTAAAAATGAACGTCTCTCTCAAATAAACAAAGAATGAGGTTCGCCAGTCATAGAAATTTGCTGCAATAACTATTAATGGAAATACTTCAAAATCATAGAAATTGAACTCAGAAGGAAGGAGCGAGATTTAAAAAGCAGTGGTGGCTAACAAATGATAACTATATGAGTAATTTAGGCATGGACTGCATAAAACAATAATTGTGGCTAATTTCAGAGGTGTATAAAACCAAATGGAATTAAATACTACACATGTAAGAAAAAGAAAATGATTTCTATAAAAGTGTTCTAAGGTTTTGAAGTATCCAAAAGGAGAGAAGACTGCTAAAATTTAGATTTTAAGTCAGTTATTTAAAATCTTAAGGCTAACAAGTAAAAAATATAAATAAAATGTATATTTTATACCAATAGAAAGGGAAAAGGTAAACAAAGAAGAGTGGATTAGTAAATAGAATGCAGGAGAGGAGAGGAAAGTAAACTAAAACAAAGAAGGGATATAGAAAAGAAAAAAAGAAAAAGAAAATAAAAATAAATCGAAATATATCTGTAATCACAATGAATATAAATGTCTATAATTGTCAGATTTCTTATATTGCACACAAAAACAGTTAGCCATACATTGTTTATAAGAGATATGTTTAAAATGCAAATATCTAGAGAGGCTAAAGATAAAGGAATGGAAGAAAATACATAAGGATTAATATGCCATGGATATATCAATATTAAATGAAATAGATGTTAAGGCAAAAAAAGGATTATTGGGGATAAGATAATGCTAAAATTTACATTAAAGATATATTATTGATGATTTGTAATCATCTAACACAGAGATTCTCTGTGTTTTGATTAAAACACATAACACCAAAAATATCAAAACTCATACAAAGAAAAATCACAA
The DNA here is from genome assembly GCF_030028045.1 of Hippopotamus amphibius kiboko. Taxonomy (NCBI): domain Eukaryota; kingdom Metazoa; phylum Chordata; class Mammalia; order Artiodactyla; family Hippopotamidae; genus Hippopotamus; species Hippopotamus amphibius. Next base: position 13,141,333 of record NC_080203.1, on the reverse strand, counting down.
ATCCATAACCATGGCAGAATATTTTCATACTTATCTCTCAGAAACTAATGGATCAAGTAGTAAAAGTGTTAGGACTATAGGATATTTGTACAGCAAAATTAGCAAGCCTATGCTAATGGACATATATAGAATCTTACACCCAGTTATTAGAGAATAAAGTTTTTTCAGAGCACAAATGGAACATTTATAAAAAGTAGATACATCTCTTAAAAAATTTCAAGTATATAATACAGTATTATTAACTATAATCAACATGCTGTACATTAGATCATCCATGTTAAAAAAAACAACACAGTAACTTTATGAGGTTGTGGATATGTTAATTGGCCTGATTGTGGCCATTATTTCACAATGTATATGTATATATATATCAAATCATCACATTGTATGTCATAAGTATATACAGTGTTTATTTGTCAATTATATCTTGATAAAATGGAAAAAGTTATATTGTGTAAAAATAAATAATGAGATTCTGTCAAGAAAAAATATGAACCATGGCTTAGCCCAGAAAGTAAATGTTAACAAGTATCAAACAATATCATATAGACCAGACAGTATTTTTGTTTAATATGAAATGAAATAACAGAAATAACTAAAAGGTAGCTAACTCCCAATATATTTAGAAAAATTAAAATATGTTTCAAATAATGCCTGGAACAAATACAAAGCCATAATAGAATCAAATCATATTTTGAACTGAATTACAGTGAATATGCTTCATATCAAAAGTTGTGAAATGTAGCCAAAGCAGTAACGAGAGAGAAATTTATAGACCCAAACACATATATAAGATAAGAGGAGGGGCTTAAAATTAGTGAGCAAAAATGTATGAAATGGATACTTTCCTAAAAAAAGACTTCTCAAAAGTGTTTCACAAAAACATTGAAAATCTGAATAAACCTATAACCACTGAAGAAATTTAATCAGTAGATTAAAATCTGCCTGTGTAAACTACACCAACACACACACATAAACCCATATGCATACATCCCACCCAGGCAGTTTTATAATCAATTTCTGCCAAACCTTTAAGGAAGAGATCATCCCTATATTATATGAAATGTTCTTGAGGCCCAGACTCAGTGAGATTGGAAAACACCTCAGAAGGTTACCTTATGCAGCAGCCACCGTTGAGAGCCACTGAGCTGGTCCCACTTTTTCATTTTGCAGCTAAGGAAAGTGGAACTTAGCCAAGTAAAGCGACTCTTTCAGCTCACAGAACGAGTTATGGTCCCTGAACTGAAGTTGGTGTTTTTATTGGCACAGGAAGATTGCACAAAAATCTCTCTTGGATATTTTTCTTATTCAGAACTGCAAATCCTACATTTTTTCATTCCTTTTCTCCTTTGCAAATGGTTATCAGTAGTAGAAAGTTACACTTTTGATGAGCTTATAATAGGAAGTAATATGCGTGGGACTTCCCTGGTGGTCCAGTGGGTAAGACTCTGCACTCCCAATGCAGGGGGCCCGGGTTCGATCCCTGGTCGGGGAACTCCATCCCACATGCACGCCACGACTAGGAAGTAATATGTGATTACTGAATGCCATTTCATTTTGGAGCAGATTTGATATTAAAATTGAATTCTTCAGGAGTGAAAGGAGCAGGCAATAAATTTCTCACCTGAAATGGATCAATATCAAGTTTTTACATCATAGAAAAATGAGAGAGAAGTAGTCTCCACAATTGTTCTGTAAACCTAAAACCGCTCTAAAATATAAAGACTATTAATTTTCAAAAATGATAGACAATATCTTTTTTCCTCTTATGAGAGAATTTTCTCTCATGGTTTACGCACACCAAAAAAACATGAGTAACATAGCCCACAACTTTCTTGGCATTTTGTTCCTCACTCTTGCTCGATATCAAAAGATTTGATAGAGAGGAGGTATCTATCATATGCTAACTAGTCCAGAGAGAGTCCAATTAGATGGAACTATTTCAATAAATGTATCAGCCATAATTACAAGCATAATGAACAGCAGTCAAAGTGTATTAGTGAGGATTATGATTCATTTTTGGAAAAGTTGACTTAGTTCCAGCTCAACTGGGTAGTTCAGATTGTATTTCTCTTGGGTAATAAGCATAGCATTTACACCGTAAATATTTCTAGAATAGCCACAAACTATAATGGACACAGAGAGTTACAATTTCTGATGGAAGAGGACGTCCATTATGACAAAATTCAGATGGAAGGCCAAAGTCCAAAACTGATATGTAAAAGAATATGAAGCCCCAAAACACCCAAAGATTTCTGTGCCGAGTGATCTGCCCGAGAAACTACATGACACGTTCAGAAAAAGCACTCTTTTAACTCGCACTCAAATAGAGATAGTAATATAAACATCCATTGAATGCCTATTGTCTATAAACTACTTTAAATTAATATCCATTATCTGATTGAATATACATGATAAGTTTCAAATTTGGCAGTACACTTTTCTGAAGGGGAAGCTCTAGTACAGAGGTCAGGTGACTTACCTAAAATCACCTGGTATAGCCAGTGCTCTTAAATCTGTCCGTTGTTCTTCCCGGTGTTCTTCCCATTACTGTGGTTGCCACCTGAGCTGCTCCTGAAGCAATTTCTCCAAGCCCCTGAGAGAGATTGGGCAGGTGGGCCCTCTTCTTTCACTCTGAATTTGTGCCTTCTCCATGGTATTTCTCTCTTCCAACTTTTCTTATTAAACCTCGTGTCAAGAGAAATCAATACCCGCTTGCTTTCTAGCTAAAAAATCAACAACAACAACAACAACATTTTTTTTGAACTATCTTCCCTTTTTGTTCCTTGTCACCAAGGTATGACAAACTGGGATTTTCAAAATAAACAATTTTCCTGAAACTAGAGGGAAAGAAAAATAAAAACAAACTAAAACACGGGGTCAGAAAAACAGTCACATCTCAAGTAGTTTTCAGATCTGAATAGATAAGGATAGCCCACATGTAAAATAAAAACCTTGCACAGAAAAGTCCCCCATTTCATTGCAAAGGTCCTTTCACATAGAACTTGAGCAGATTGGAAAAGGGGTGATCATAATGTTGATGGCCTAGGTCCAAGTCCATAAGGCAACCCCACACTTTTCCTGGTATGTGGCAGCAAGTTTGGAAAGTACTGAAATTCAAAGCCATCCTCCAGTCACCTTCACTTGGTCCCATGGTTATCTCCTCACAACTATCAACAGCTACTTACTCTGTTAGTAATTTTCGCCCTCTACATTTGTTAATGGAACAAGTCTGTAAACTCTGGGCCTTGGACTGAGTGACTTCCATGGTCCCTTCCAGACCTAAAAATATAGATTCTCAGTATTTGTCTCTCTCTGACTTATTTCATTTAACATAATGTCTCTGAGATCCATTTGTGCTGTCTCAAATGGCAGGATCTCCTTCTTTCTCATGGTTGAAAATATTCACATATTTTTTATCCATTCATCCATTGATGGGCACTTAGATTGTATGATATCGCTTATATGTAGAATTCAAATAAGTCACATTTGTAAAAACAGAGAGTAGAATGGTGGTTAGTAGGGTCTGAGGGGTAGGGAAATAGGATAGATCTTGTTTGAGAATACAAACTTGAAACTAGCTGACAAATAAGTCCTGGAGCACAGTATAGTGAATATAGACAACAACATTGTATTCTAATCATCCAACTTCCTAAGAGTCTAGATGTTAATTATTCCCACTACAAAAAAAAGAAAGATAATTATATGATGCCATAGAGGGACTAACCATCACTACAATGGCAATAGATAAAAATATCAAATTAACATGTTGTATACCTTAAATTTATACAATGTTATGTGTCAAATATATTTTTAAAAATATAGGGTTCCATGAGATAATGAGGCAATACACTTCCAAACCATTTGAATGCCTGAGAGTACTTTTTTCATTAGATCCCTGCTGAAACACAGTGCTACCCTGAATTCCTTTCTCCTCAGTTCTTATTAATGTTCTAGTTCAGTCACAAAGCGCCTTTTGCCATTGAGCAGCTATAATGAGATAACAGGTCTCATCACAACAGAAGTAACACAGAGGTTTTGTCTTGAAACTGTCCATCAAAAATGGGCTTCCAGAGAGCACTATTATGTTTTCCAAGGTAGGTACAGAGTTGATTAATTAAAAGTTAATGGTAATGCAGACTTTAATTTTACCTCTCAATGCATCCATCCTATTTTCTCTACAAGCCTAGGGACCTGCTATTGCAAAGTTATGATTTATCACTGTCTGCAGTGGTTTCTTCTGAAAGGCTGATAAGAGTTAGTGTTACTTTGAAAAATCATTATCTGTTTCTACAACTTTCATATTTTATCTCTTTGTTTATAAGGAACAGCTCCTCTGAAGAATGGCTTAAGGCAGTTGTTCACTGAAACAATGTGCATATCTTGTTTAATTTGTTACATGAACAAGTACTGTTACTGAGTCCAAGCTCGCTCTGCTCTCTGCAGGACAGGCCAATGAATTGGAAATGAGGTGTTGAGGCAAGGAATATGACTTTATTCAGAAAGCGAGCAGAATGAGAAGATGGCAGACTAGTGTCTGTCAAAAACCATCTTGCCTGAGTTAGAATTCAGTCTTCTTTTATACCAAAAAGGGAAGAGGGTGTTGTTGGTTATTGCAGGCTTCCTGGGGCCAGAATCCTTTGTTCTTGCAGCTGTGCACATAGGTGACATCAGGATGTTCCTGTAAACCTCCAACAAGGCAAATGTTATTCTTTGTTCTGCAACTTTAATGAATGGAAAAGTGTTATACCTTTAAAGGTCAGAGGTTTGAGAATGGGATATCCTGTATATTTCAGGCTATAAAGCAACATTCTAAACTTGTAGCAAAAGCAATAGAATACATAGGTTAATGTAAAACAAAGAGATCTAACCTGGAATCTGATTTAGCTCTTCCCTGTAACAGAAGTGCTAAATTCTCAACATTGCAGTTTTGTTTTACTTTGCTCACAAAACAGGGCCAACTATCTAAAAGGTTTATTGACCATTCTTCTTGGAATAGTAAGACCAGGCTTTTCAATACAGAGGAACTAAGTGCCTTTGGCCTTATTTTGGTTATTTCTTCCTCCAAACTATGATTTTTCTATTGTCTTTGAGGCCAAGCAAAATAGCAGTTCTTCAATGAAAAGAGAAACCATATCTCACAGGATATTAGCTTAAACCCCAGGGCATTAACTCTACTTTTTTCCATGTCTAAGGCTAGTGTTATTTCTAAAAGTGTCACTACAAGGCTGCCAAAATAAATCTATCCAAAACTACAAGAGAAATATCAGGTTTTCACTGATGTGACAATCATTAAGTGTGGACACCAATATTCCTCTACCTCTACTCTGACTCAGAACATGGTCTGGTGTCTCTTAATGAAAATCAATTGGTATAAAAAATTCACATTTCAAATGAAAAAGTTCATATATTGGGAGATCTTATAAGACAGAGCAAAGAATAACCAGCATACAAAAAATGATCCACAATAATGCACATTTAAGTCAATAAAATAATAAGTATTATTTTCATATTTCTTGCTTGTAGTGGAGACTGGAAGTGGCAAAATGTGTTTTAAGGGAACACCTAAGGCATGATCTGTTAGTTTGAGAAACTATCGTCATAAGATAAAAGCTGGAAGAATTTATTCTTGAGAGAATTGCCATGTAGTTTGGCAACGTGGGGAAGTAAAGTGGGCAATCATATTGTCCAGGCAGATAGATGTCAGAGATAATATGGAAACTAGACCCATATGGCAATTGCATCGGAACCACTACAAGTGATACGGAATGCAGCGTTTATTATAGGAATTATTTGATCATGTGCTATTACAGGAATTGGTAAAAGGATCTCTACATCTGTTGCTTCTGAGTTTGTGTTTGCCCTGAAGAGAGCAGGGCAAGCAGTTAGGAAGTAAAGAGTGTGTAAGATAGAGGGAAGAAAGGACAAACCGGAATCTACAAGAATAAGCTAATACCCACATCAGTCTACCACCACCTCCGTGATGATACAGATGAACTGCAAGAGAAGCCAATGTCTTTCGTTAGGAAGCGGAACACATCTCATGCAGAAGTTAGAGAAACTGATGCTGAAGGTCCAGCAGGAGCCAAGGGGGCTACAGGCCTGATTCCAATACCTGCATCAGTAAGGTGAGGCGGTAGATCAGTAACAATATACATGGACTACAATACTGAGTAATCCTAAACTAAGCTTCTTAGTACAACTGTCAGTGCTTCTTCATATATATTTATATACACTTTATTGAGATGATTTACAAGCATACAATTCACCCTTTAAAAGTGTACATTTTTATCTGCAAAATTCCTTTTCACTTGTAAGGCAACATTCACAGGTTCCAAGCATTGGACATCTCTGGGTGGCCATTATTCTTCCTACTACAATCGTCGAACTGTTTTAAGGTTTTTGTTGTTGTTGTTTGTTTTGTTTTGCTTTTGCATCACAGAAGAGAAGCCAGAGAATGGTTTCCCAGAATCCCCTTTCCTAAATGGTTCTGGATTACAGTTTGCCAATGAGAGGCACTTGCATGAGATTTAGAAGGCGGAACAGACCAGTCTATTATACTCTGGCAGCGGTTGGAGCCAGATGCACAGGCAGATGTGAGATTCACAGGAGATTCCTAGTAAGCTCTTGAGAGACATCTGGTTTGTAGTGGCAGACAGGGATAGATAGATAGATCTCCAGGGAGCTTCCTCGAGATCCATGAAAATCACAATAGCTTTCCAGCATATAAGTAATATATGATAGGAAACAAGCATCTTTTCTATACCTTGGCAAATTATCATACTTCTTTCTAAGTATGCATCAGCTCCTTGCATTTTCAATACTATGAAATTTCTCTGAATTCCCTTCATGTGAGTGTTTTTGAACACGTCACTTCTTCTGTGACATTTTCATCCTTTCCATTACTACTACTTTCCCATTTCATGTTTGGTTTTATTTTTTTGTTTCCTTGCTACACCTTCATTTGTTGGCCAATTCCATCTTTCTATTATTCATTTTTGTAAAATGTCACATGGCTTTATCACTGGGAGGAAAGTATGTAACACATTTAGCATGTATGCTCTGCTATCTGGGTCTGAACTGAATATCAGATGTTTAGTGGCCAATCACTAACACACTGTGTAAGAAGTGATGTGATTGGTCATTTATCATGATGTGTATTTGTTATTTACACAGCGACACATGGACTGAAAAGTTAGAAGCAAAATCTGTACTTTATGCAATTATTCAATTGATATACTGTGGTAACTGACATTTGAACCATATTTTTGGACAGTGGTGTTAATTAACTTAACCATAGTGTATTAGTTTGCTAAGGCTACCATAACACAATACCACAAATTTGTAGCTTAAATAACAGAAGTTTATTTTCTCATAGTTCTGGAGGCTGGAAGTCCCAGATTAAGTTGTGGGCAGGCTTGGTGCTTTCTGAGAGCCATGAGGGAAAGATGTGTTCCAAGCCTCTCCTTGCCTTGCAGGTGGCTGCCTCTTCCATGTGTCTTCATCTTCCATCTGTATATGTCTGTGACCAAATTTCCTCTTCTTATAAGGACACTAGTCATATTGGATTAAGGCCCATCCTAATGAACTCATTTTAACTTAATTACCTCTATGAATTTCCTATCTCTGAAGGTCACATTCTGACATATTGGGGGTTAGGATTTCAAATGAATTTGGGGGCGAGGACACAATTCAGCCCATAACACATGGTAACTGAGATTTGTACATATACAAACTGTACAAAAAGAGAGTGTCTTCTATAAACAGGTAAACCTGAATGGGCCCTGAGAGATATAGCTAAAATTTGAAATTTAGCAGTATCTTCCAAAATGGGTCATGGGAGTTATGTTTCACTAGTTTTTCCCAAGTGCTAAAAACACACTTTGTCTTCATTATTGAATGTCAGATTTGTTATGTTTAGAATTTTGTGTCAGCTCTTCTTTTGTTAAGGTCTTTGAAGATAATACTCCACAGTCTTTTTTTTTTAACTTAAGTATATTTATATAAATTGGAAGGCATAGATATTGTGTTCAGTTGAATGAGTTTTAACAATTGTACAGAACAATGTAACCACCAGCACAGTTAAGATATAAAACCCTTTCATCACCCTCAAAATTTCCCTTGTGTCTCTTTGTAATAGACCCCCCTTGCACATCCAGCCTCAGGCAACTTCTGTTCTGATTTCTATCACCAAAAAGTAGTTGTGCCTGATTTTGGATTCCATATAAATTGAACCATGCAGGTATGGCTGGCTTTTTTCACTCAGAATGATGCTTTTGGGATTCATCTTTGTGTTGTGTGTATCAGTAATTTGCTGAGTGGTATTGATTATAGGGATGTGCCACAATTTGTTTTATTCATTCTTCTGTTGATAGACATTTGGGTTCTTTCCAATGCTTTATGAACATTCTAGTAGAAAACTTTTGTGAACATATATTTTTATTGTAGGAACAGAATCACTGGGTCATAGTGTTGATGTATGTTTAACTGTATAAGAAATTACCAATCAGTTCTCTAGAGTGGCTGCACCATTTTACATTCCTCTCAGCAGTGTATGAGTACTACAGCCATTTAACATTCTCAGCATCATTAGGAATGATCAGTTTTTTAAAAATTTTAGCCATTCTAAATGAGTATAAAATGGCATCTTATTGTATTCCCTTATACTAGTGATGTTAATCACCTTTTCATATACCTATTTGTCATTCCTATGTCTTCTTTTTTTTTAATTAAGTAATTTATTTATTTTATTGGCTGTGTTGGGTCTCTGTTGCTGCACACGGGCCTTCTCTAGTTGCGGCAAGCGGGGACTACTCTTCATTGTGGTGTGCAGGCTTCTCATTGTGGTGGCCTCTCTTGTTGTGGAGCACAGGCTCTAGGCACGTGGGCTTCAGTAGTTGTGGCACATAGGCTCAATAGTTGTGGCTCACAGGCTTAGTTGCTCCGTGGCATGTGATATCCCCCTGGGGCAAGGCTCAAACCCGTGTCCCCTGCACTGGCAGGCAGATTCCAAAGCACTGAGCCACCTAGGAAGTCCCCCTGTGTCTTATTTTACAGATTAGTTTATTCAAGACCTTTGCCAATTAAAAAATCGAGTTGTTTGCCTTTTGTTTTTAATGAATAAGCTTTGTTTTTAGAGCAGTTTTAGGTGTACAGAAAAACTGAACAAAAAGTACAGAGTTCCCAAATTCTCCCCCACAAGTTCCTCTTATTATTAACATCTTGGATTAGTGTGGTGTATTTGTCACAGTTGATTAACCAATAGTGATACATTACTACTAATTAAAGTCTGTAGTTAACATTAGAGTTCACTCTTTGTACATTCTATGGGTATTGAGAAATGTATAATGACATGTATCTATCATTATATTATTAAACAGAGTAGTTTCACTCCCTACAAATATTCTGTATGCTGCCTATTCATACCTACCCCTCATCCTACCCCTGGCAACCACTTAATTTTTACTGTCTTCATAGTCTTGCTTTTGCCAGAATGTCATATACCAATAGTATGCAGCCTTTTCAGAGGAGGAATCGAGATGGCAGAATAGGAGGACATGCGCTCATTCCCACTTGTAGGAGCACCGGAATTACAACTAACTGCTGAACAATCATCGACAGACACTGGAACTCACCAAAAAAGACACCCGACATCCAGAGACAAAGGAGAAGCCGCAATGAGATGGTAGGAGGGGCGCAATTGCATTAAAATCAAATCCCATAAATGCTGGGTGGGTGACTCACAAGCTGGAGAACAGTTATACCACAGAAACCCACCCACTAAAGTGAGGGTTCTGAGCCCCACGTCAGGATTCCCAACCTGGGGGTCCGGCAACAGGAGGAGGAATCCCCAGAGAATCAGACTTTGAAAGCCAGCGGGATTTGATTGCAGGTCCTCCACAGGACTAGGGAAAACGGAGACTCCACTCTTGGAGGGCACACAAAAAAGTGTGCTCACCAGGACCCAGGGGGAAGGAGCAGTGGCCCCATAAGAGACTGAACCAGACTTACCTGCTGGTGTTGGAGGGTTGCCTGCAGAGGTGGGCGGCAGCTGTGGCTCACCAAGGAGACAGGGGCACTGGCGGCAGGGGTTCTGGGAAATGCTCATTGGCGTGAGCCCTCCCAGAGTCTGTCATTAGCCCCACCAAAGAGCCTGTAAGCTCCAGTGCTGGGTAGCCTCAGGCCAAACAACCAACAAGGTGGGAACACAGCCCCACCCATTGGCAGACAAGCAGATTAAAGTTTTATTGAGCTCCACCCACCAAATCTGATTAAAGTTTTACTGAGCTCTGCCCACCCAGCCCAACCTACCATCAGTCCCTCCCATCAGGAAGCACCCACAAGCCTCCTAGTTTCCTCCACAAGAGGGCAGACAGCAGGATCAAGCAGTATCAGTAGTATTTTGTCTTGTGGAACTGAAAACCACAGCCCCAGAAAGATACAGAAAATGAAAAGGCAGAGGACTTTGTAGCCGATGAAGGGACAAGATAAAACCGCAGAAAAACAACTAAATGAAGAGGAGATAAGGCACCCTTACAGAAAAGGAATTCAGAATAATGATGGTGACGATGATCCAGGACTTTGAAAAAAGACTGGATGCAAAGATTGAAAAGATGCAAGAAAAGTTTAACAAAGACCAAGAAGAATTAAAGAACAAACAAACAGAGATAAGCAGAACAATAACTGAAATGACAAATACACTAGAAGGAACCAATAGCAGATTTACTGAGGCACAAGGGTGAATAAGTGACCCGGAAGACAGAATGGTGATAATCACTGATGCAGAAAAGAATAAAGAAAAAAGAATTAAAAGAACTGAAGACAGCCTAAGAGACCTCTGGGACAATGTTAAACGCACCAACATTCACATTATAGGGGTCCCAGAAGGAGAAGAGAGAGAGAAAGGACCTGAGAAAATATTGAAAGTGATTACAGCTGAAAGCTTCCCTAACATGGGAAAGGAAATAGCTACCCAAGTCCAGGAAGCCCAGAGAGTCCCAGCCAGGATAAACCCAAAGAGAAACATACCAAGACATATAGTAGTCAAATTGACAAAAATTAAAGACAGAGAAAAGTTATTAAAAGCAACAAAGGAAAAACGACAAATAACATACAAGGGAACTCCCATAAGGGTAACAGCTGATTTCTCAGCAGAAACTCTGCAAGCCAGAAGGGAGTGGCATGATATATTTCAAGTGTTGAAAGGGAAGAACCTACAACTAAGAATACTCTACTCAGCAGGGATCTCATTCAGATTCAACAGAGAAATCAAAAGCTTTACAGACAATCAACAGCTAAGAGAATTCAGCATCACCAAATCAATAGTATGCAGCCTTTTCAGATCGTTTCTTTCACTTAGCAATACGCATTTAAAATCTACCATGTCTGTTTTTGGTTTGATAGCTCAATTTTTATAGCTGAATAATATTCTATTGTCTGGATATACCAGAGTTCATTTATCCACTCACCTGTTGAACAACATCTTGGTTGCTTCTGAGTTTTGGCAATTATGAGTAAAGCTGCTATAAACATTCATGTGCATATTTTTGTTTGGACATAAGTTTTTAACTCATTTCACTAAATCCAAGCAATGCAATTTCTGGATTGTATGGTAAGAGTATGTTCAGTTTTGTAAGAAACTGAAAAACTGTCTTCTAAGGGTTGTCTTTTTATTGTTGTTTTTTAGGAATGATTTATACCTTTATATATTCTCGATCCATATGTTTGATTTGAATATTCTAAAATTTATTTACCTATTTTGTATATTAGTTCTTGGTGTGAATGTATGTTCAGTGGCTTGTCTATTCACATCATCTTCTGATGAACAATACATTTTTCATTTTTACAACATCCGATTTATAATGTTTTTGTTTTCTGGATAGAGCGGTTTCATAGTTTTAACTTTAACTTTGGGTCTGTGATCTATCTTAAGTTAATGTTTATATATGGAATGAAGTAGGGTGTGAGGTTGATCTTTCTTCCCATATGGCTATATAGTTGTTCCAGAAGTGAAAAATCTATAATACCAATAACAATTTGCATTCCTAACCCTGACATCTTTATTTCTGAAGACCATTTTCTACTATAGGTAATGAGAGTCCCTTGGAGAAAGGACTATTTCCAGATCTGTGGCCAGAAAACTACAAGATGAGCCTGGAATATTCCAAGAAAGAAAGAAAGTTCTCAAAGAATAAGGTAAGACTGTCAAAAGGACACAGGGGCCAGCTTAAAACAGTTCAAACTGGGCAAATCTTGGAAATTTGAGCATCGACATGAATAAAGATAGTAATGGGTTATAATCTATTGAATAAAATAGGAATCCAAGGGCCCTTACTGATAAAAATAAACATATGAATAAAGAAGATGGAAAAATCTCCTTTAAAATAGATTGCAAGCTAATATTAAATATTTCTTAACAAGAAAAAAAAATGACCTTAACTTTGGAGTGGGGAAATCTAGCAGAAGCCATCTTAACCACTTGCTAAAAGTTACCACCACAAGTGATGGAACAAAAGGATCCTGTGTGCTTTCTGATATGATGCACTGAGAAAAACACAGTGACACTTCTATGGTATTCCTACCCCAAAGGCATACTATGAACCTAATAATGGAGAAATATCAGGAATTGAGGAACACTTTACAAAGTTACCAAAAAGCCTGCAATCTCCAAAATTAAGGTCATGTCAAGAAAAGACTGAAGAACTGTTCCAGACTGAAGAAGACTGAAGAGACATGACAACTAAATGTAGCACATGGTCCAGGATTGGATTCTGGACCTAAACATTTCATCTTGGGGACAACTGGAGAAAATCTTAATATGATCAGTGGATTAAATAACAGCATTATATCCTTAATTTTGATAATTAGGCTGAGGTTTTGTAGGACAGTGTGCTTGTTTATAGCAAATGCATGATGAAGTAATATGTGGAAATGAGCCTTCATGCTTGCAACTCTTTAATGGTTTAGGAAGAAAGATAATACAAAACACACACATATACACACACAAATACTGACTGAGAAAAAGATAAGCTGAATGTGGTAAAATGTTAACAGCTGGTTCACGTCAGGGAGGGATATGTATGGATTTGTAAAAATTTCTTTTGCAAGTTTCTTGTGCAAGATTCTTATATGTTTGAAATTATCTCAAAACAAGTTTAAAAAGAATGAATATTCAGATTTAATGTGTGGAAAACACTTTACACTTTAAAACTTACTTTCATATTATCTCATTTGTGACTCACATCAGCTCTGTGAGGAGGCCTTTTTTACTTACTTTTTATAAATAAGGAAATTGGGTTTTAGAGATGCTCAAGGGCTTGTCTAGAAGAGAACGTGTCAGCTGTAGAAACTAAACCAGGTATTCTCACTCCTAGTCTAGTCTTCTTTGTATAATTCCATGCTGCCTCTAAAGATAATGTCTTATGTTTGTCTTGTGCACGTTACTCCTCTCCCACGGACTTTCACTTCCTCATTTGAAATCTGAAGTATTTTCATTAGTGGACCACTCTACAGGTTCTTCTCTCATTTAACAACATTGGAGTCCTTAGAATGAGGAATCGGCACTGTGCCCTCCAACTCTGAACTTCTGTGATTTCCATTTCCATTTTGCACAACAACTGGTGTACTTGCGGGAACCAGTATGGGATTTGAGAAAGACGCTGGAATTACTCTTATACATCACATGCCTCCTCTTCCTTAGGGAGGATGTTTTACTCAAAGAACGCATTTTTCTGTATTTAGAGAAACAGTCACTGAGTGGATAGGGAGGAGACAAGGGAGCTGAAGGAAGCTATCAAGAAGCCCTAGGGAACCTGAGAGTAGAGGATGCTGGGATTCAGCTGAAGGATGAGCAGAGACATGCCAAGGGCTGAGAGAAGCTTTGTTGCCTGTCTCTCAGATGCCCCTGGGGCTGCTGGCCTCTCCCTGGGTGACTACCATGGTGGCACAGGGATGAAAGAAAATTTCTGGAAGTACAATTGCCTCTTTACTCTGAGAGAGCATCATGTATCCACATCACAGATGTAGCATGGGTTCTTCCAAGATTGAGAGAGGACAGAGAAAATGTTACAGATTGGCTTTAAGAATGTTATCATGGAAACTGGTTTTCCCTAAAAACCAAAACCAAAACCAAAACCTTATGTCTCATCATTATAAGAACAGCATGTTTTGAAGTGACAGAAAGCAAGACCAAAATGAAACCTTATTTTATTCTTCCAGCTACTTCTTATTGAAGAGTAAACATTTCTAGAAATTTAAACATCATAGTTAAATTTATAGATACCAAGATAAAATAAGAGAGGTGAACTAACTACACATTAAATTGAAAATGCGGGTAATAGAGTCCCTGCAAGACTAGTAAATCACAATTCTCCAGTGAAAAATAATATGCAATCTGTGTATAGCACTTTGTATTTTGCCAAATACTTTTGTATTTTATCATTTGGTCTTCACTGCAGCCTTATGATTAGATCATATTATTATGTATATTTATTGAAAAGGAGTCTGAGACTCAGAAAAATTGTGACTTGCTCAAGCCACACAGTTAGTAAGCAAGAGTATGAGGATTTGAACCCAAATTTCAAAAATTCTTTCCTTTTCCTAATGCTTCCCTGAAATGTGCTTCATTGCCTTTATGTAGGCATACATATTCCTTGGAGAAAACATAGACAGTTTTAATTCTATCTTTGTCACACTGTGGCACTGCCAGTTCTCAGCACAAGTAGCATATGTCCACTTGGACAGAGATACTCACGCAATGATACCAGATGTGTCCACGCGCATGCACCCTCCTGAGGAGTTCCCCACAGGAGATGATTACTTTGGACTTGTCTCAGTTGTACCCACAGAATTTTAATTCATGGAGGTGACTGAAAGAGGACACGGAGAAGCCAATGCCATTGAGCAGAGGGGGCATGCCATGCCAAGCAGGAACACATGGGGAAGCACCAGGTTTTAGTCAAAAGGCAGAAAGGAGTGAGGGTGAAGACTTGGGCCAGACACTTTATTGGGGTTTTCATGGTAAAGGCTAGGCAAGGCTAGGTAAACAGTTTAGGATTAGCTAATTTAAACAATTCCAGTGAGTTTTGGGGAATCGGGACTGTCCCTAGTTGTCTGGTACCTGGCCCTGAGTTGATTTAGGTCAGAGGAAATACTGACTTGGTGTGTGAGAGTTAGATACAGGAGATGGTTTCAGAGTATGAGGCCTGGACTGCAGGGGAGGCATAAACAACTCTGGCTGTTAGTTTTACCCTGCAATTGATGGATACCAAATAGACAAATATAGCATTAAGAAAATAGGACAGGACTGTAGATTCATAGCACAAGAGCAGTTCTTTGATACAGGGTTCATGCTTTTATTTGCAGCATATCCTGGGTTTCTCCATGTTGCAATTCTCTACTGCCATGAAACAAGCCATCCCCAACTTTGTGATTTAAAGCACATGCCTTTTTATTTGCTCACGATTCTGTCGACTTGGGAGTTCATGCGGTTTTGGAATTCATGGTGTTTTTCTGGCTCTCTTTGTAGTAAGCAGGAGTCCTTCAACTCAGCTACATTCAGGTGGTAGCTCTGTTGGGCTGGAATGTCCAAGGGGGAGCCTCATCCTCATGTTTGTTTGCTGCTCTTCTATATGACCTCTTTTTCTCCATGTGGCTGGCTAGCTTGAGCTTCCTCACAGCATGGTGGTCTCAGGGTAGTTAGACTTCTTATATGGTGGCTGGCTCCCAGTAGGGAGCAGTCCAAGTGGCAGACAGAAACTTTAGGCCTTTAAGGCTTTGCCTCATATGTTATAAATTACTTCTTTCACAATTTATTTGTAATATCAAGTCACAATGCCAGCCCAGATTAAAGGGGCAGAGGAAATTGTTTCTACCTTTTGATAGGTTAAGTGGCAAATAATCTATGGTTATCTTCAATTCACCGCACCCATTCTGCCTCATGAGAAATTTAGTCGAAATCAAAGTAACTAGCCAATTTGAAAGAGAGATCTAAACTACATTTAAAACAAATAAACAGAAATTATGCCAGGCTGCACTCTTAATATCTATAATGAAAAATTTATAATGATGCCAGATACTTTCTAAAATATATGAAAATGCCAGAAATAAACCAACTGTATAAGCCCTTGTATGTTGAAGGTGACTAATTATGTTAAAATAGCTAGGAATGAGAAAACATGAGAACAAAAATCTAGTGCAATATACTGTGGGCAATGAATTCTATATTACAGCAATATAAAAATATAATGAAGAATACCAATTACTTAATAATGACATTAACTCATAGAAATCATAATTCAGTTACAGAAGTCTGATTTTCCAGTTCTACATCTTTGGGACTGTGAGTGTATCTGGTGTCATCTTCTCCTGCACCATCTGAGAAACTGAGCTAAGTTGGGTCTCTTTAGTTCTGAGGCAGGAGTGTACCTGAGAAATTCAGGTGGAGTATTATGCAATTATTAAGAAGTCAGCTCTGTGCAGCCTATCTCCGTGTCTCCTGACATGTAAGGGGTTTGACATATATTTGTTAGCAGAATTATGTGTATTAGGATTCTGTAAACACTATATGTGTGTGTGTATACACACACACACACAGACACACACACAATGGAAGGAGGCAAACCAAAGTTTGGATTTTCAACAATCCTGTTAAGTGAGATTTTGTAGGGAGAAGGGAAGGTATTGGAATTGTTTCCCTTTTATTTTGACATGCCAGTATTATTTAATTTCTTTTAACATAAGAATATATTTCTTCAGTACTTAAATATGTAAAAATGTTTCAGGGCACTTTGGTAAACTAGAGAGGATGAAGATAGGAGGAAGAAAGCTGTAACTTCTTATTCATCCCTTTAGGCTAGAGGTCTCCATGGCCCTCTAGATGTGGGTACTGTAAAACATAGCCCCAGGAGCACCTGGTTAAGAAGAAGGAGGGGGACAGGTGTATGGGCGGAGGTCCAGATCTTAATGGCATCCATTTGGCCCTCTCACACATATCCTCTTCAAAGCTGTTTTCTGCTCCTGGCTGCATATTCAAGTGTCAGGATGGTTTTCGCAATCTGTACACATTCCTCTGGAAGATGAAAAATCTATGGATGTTTTCATGTTTATGTCAAGGGAATCTCACAGTCTGGCTGCTAGGTTTATGCCAGGGCAGGGTCTGGAGCTTGGAAGGTGGTAGAAGTGATAGGCACCAGGGATCAATCCCTTGGCCTTGGGCCCATGCTTATGCCAAAGAGTGGGGTTTGAATACCCCTCGGGACGTTCTGGGTTAGAGCTGTTCTGATAAAGTTTCTGAGTTTCTGAGATAAGTCACATGGTGTACTTATCTCTGCCGCCAGCATCTTCACACAGCTGTGAAGGAACACTCAAGGGTCACTGGAGAGGAGAAAGGGGAATAAGGAAGGCGACATGCAGTCGTAAGCAGGGTGAATGGGCAGGGAAGGGCTGGCAGTCCTTGACCTTGGTGGGAGAGCCTCATGAACACTGGGAAGATGGTTAATATGAACCTTACAATTCTATATAATTTATCTAATGATACGACTCACCTCTTCCCAACTGCTTCCCTCGTGAGTCACAGACGAACTGCCTGTCTCTTTTCCCTCCCTCCAAGTTGGGAAGCACCTCACGAAATCACTGCTTAGCTCTGTGGCCAGCGCTGGCCTGGGCATTTCTTGTTGTCTAGGAACTCAGAGCCCCCTCAGAGGTATTCAATAGTACTAGTGGTTGCTTCCTATAGTTTCCTCCCTGACTTCCTCTGTCATGGGGTTATAGGAAGAGGACTCGGGCAGCATAGGCCTAAGCATCTCTGGGTCCCCATCAGACCTTCCTGATTCACAGAAGTCCAGGTCATAATAATTTTCAGTGGAAGCGCATGGGCATCAGAGTCAGAGACACTGAGACTGTGGTATTTATCATACCACCAACATATAGCTCTCCCGGATTTAGGCAAGTCTTTAACTCTTGGGTCTCAGACTCCCAGAGTGCCCATCCCCATGTATGGTCCTTGTGCAAGGGTCAAGGAGGCAGCCAGTGTCAATTGCCAGATCCAGTTCCTGCCACAGGATGTGTACTCCTGGGAGTAGAACCCTGGGCATCTCCTCCTGGATTAGGGTCTAGACCTGGAAAGTGGAGATGGATACACACTGCTGCCCCAGGCAGGTGCACCTTCCACCCTGAGCTGTGAATGAGCAAGATGGCCAGAAGCCTACCTCTGACATTTCCTGTCCCTTCATTCCAGCCACTGAAAATTTATGGAGCACCTAGTAAATGCTTTCAGATGCAGAAGATGAAAACATGAGTGAGAGAGGGTCCCTGCTTGGCCTCAAGGGCCTTCTCATCCAGTGGGGGAGCTCATATCCCAGGAGAGTCCAAGGGTTTATATTCCCTCCTATCTGTTCTTTTCCCTGCCCACCCTCTCAGCAGTGCCATCCTCCTCCTCTCCCTGCTTGGACCTTGGCCTTGTTTCTCTCCTCTTTCTCAGCTTCTCACTTCTATGGATGCCCATTCAATTTTATTGCAAAAGGACTGAGTAGGGTTTAAAAAAATTATTTTGCCAATTTTATTACGTCAGTCATAATTTCATAATGGAAACTATTCATGATCACAGATAGAACATACTGGACAATTTGAAGAGCATTTCTGAACACTTTGCGCAGCCACCACTTCTAATTTTTATCTTAACATCTGCACCCTGTGAGATTTTTTTCATCCACCAAATATTTATGGAGCTTTCACCAGGGGCCAGGTACTTTTCTTGCATTAGTGAAAGAGCAACCAACAAAGCAAAGCCTCTGTCTACGTAGACTTACATTCTAAAGTGGAAGCAGACCAGTAAACAAAGTGCTGTATGATATGGTGGCTGCTGGTATGATAAATGCTATGTAGAGAAATGAAGCAAGGTAAGGGGTTAGAGATTACTGGCAGAGAGTGGGGTGCTCTGATAGATGAGGTAGTTAGGAAAGTCCTCTCTGAAAACAGTGGGAGAAGGAGTCAGGCAGTTAAATGAGGAGAGAGCCTTGCAAGGCCGAAAGGAGAGAAAGTATAAAGATCCTGAGGTCAGAGCTACTTGATGTGTGTGAGAATCAGCAAGGAGGGCAACAGGATTAGAGCAGAGCAGGAACTGGGAGGAGGCATAGGAGATGAGGCAGGGCCTTGGAGGCCATTACCAAGACTTTGGTTTTTATTTTGAGTCAGAGGGGAAAACTATTGGAGGGCTTTGAGCAGGGGAGTGAAGTGATCTAACTTTTGTTCTAAAGGATTCCTGTGTCTACTCTGGGGCATATATACACTATAGGAAGAGAAGAGTGGAAGCTAAGTGATTAGTTGCAACACTCTGTGTGAGAAAGGAGGGTGATAGATGTAGAAGTAACAAGAAGTGATTGAATTGGGGATATATTTTAAAAGGAGAGCCAACAGAATGTGTTGGCGCTAAGGTCCTCGCCCCAACTCGTTTGTCAACTATTTGAATAATCACATTCAAAGTAGGAAAACAAAACCATTTTTAAAAGAAAAGTGTTCATTGTTAAGCAAAGAATAACACCCACTAGTCAAGGAACATTAACTTGAGGACATAGACTAGAGTCAAGAAAGGCAGGACGCCTGCAAATGGTGACTGGGTGCTAAATTTTGCAAAACTTTTTACACTTTGCTATTTACAAAAATAATTTGAAACAAAGGGATAGAGCTACACAATATTATTTTCCAACGAAAGAAAAATCCCTCTTTAAATAGTTTTGTCATTAAAAACAGGACCCCTGAGGGTCTTTCACAAGGTGCAGCCAACATCGCTAATAGTTCTTTGGGTGAGGGAGATTTCCATAAGCAAAGAAATGTGTTAAAACCGCGCAGACGGAATCTAGGGGCCACAGACCCACCAAAGAACACTGAATTGTATGAGTCGGCTGGGCTGAAGGGTGGTTAATCCTTTAAACTTGAGCAGGTTGAGTCTCTCTGAGAGATGGGTCTTCAGCGGTCGCTCGGTCCTGGCTAAGGCGGAGCCCACACGCAGGGCTGGGTCTCTGCCCACCGCCTCTCTCCACCGGCGCGGACACTTACTGGCCCGCGGTCCGAGACCCTGCCCGCGCCACCCCGGCCCCGCCCCCTGCTGTCCCCGGGGCCCGCCCCCCTGCAACCGGGCGGCGCCGACACGCCGGCCATCAGAGCGGCTGAGTGGGCGGGGCTTGCGCAGCCGCTGGGACCCCTGCGCGCACCGCCTCTAGCCCCTAGCCACCGCGCGCCTCCGCGGACACGCACTTCCTGCGAGGCCTCCGTGCGCACCTTAGGCGAGCCGAACCGAGCCGAGCCGAACCGAGCCGAGCCCAGCCCTGCCCTTCCAAGCTGTTTGCCATGGTGGACGAGCTGGTGCTGCTGCTGCACGCGCTCCTGATGCGGCACCGCGCCTTGAGCATCGAGAACAGCCAGCTCATGGAACAGCTGCGGCTGCTGGTGTGCGAGAGGGCCACCCTACTGCGCCAGGTACGTCCGCCGAGCTGCCCGGTGCCCTTCCCCGACACGTTTGATGGCGAGAGCTCCCGGCTCCCCGAGTTTATCGTGCAGACGGCGTCATACATGCTCGTCAACGAGAACCGATTCTGCAACGACGCCATGAAGGTGGCATTCCTTATCAGCTTGCTCACCGGGGAAGCCGAAGAGTGGGTGGTGCCCTACATTGAGATGGATAGCCCCATCCTAGGCGATTACCGGGCCTTCCTCGATGAGATGAAACAGTGTTTTGGCTGGGATGACGACGAAGAAGACGACGACGAAGATGAAGAAGATGATTACTAGGCCCGGAGACCCTCGGGCCTAGGGGGGAGGGCACTGCACGCCGCCACCTCCCCCGCTCCCGGCCTCGCCTTGCCCCGCCGGGAGCCACCGCGCTCCTGTCGCGCTCCGATCCCCATCCGATCCCCTTCCCTACCCCTGCCTCTGGTTGTCTCCCCCATCCTTACCTCCCGCCCCCCCCACCGCCCCTGCCCCGTAGTGCTTGTCTTTGTTCCAGGAATAGTGCTCCAGTTACCTGCTGCCGAGGCTGGGGCCTCTCTGAAGTGCGCTGCCTCCTACTGTGGGCAGCCCCAGGATCCTCCCCTGCTAATCTGAACTGTGTTCTGAGCCCCAACTCTAGGGCAGGCCCCTGTTACAAACTGGTCAGACTGCGCACAGCCCTGCCGACTGTCAGGCCTACATCTGCCCAGAGTCCTACGCTGCCACCTAACCACCTTCCACTACTTTCCAGCCTTTGGAGATGAGGAACAACCCAGAAGATGCCTTAGTTGGCTGTACCTCCTGGGACATTGATTTGGACTGCACACCAACCTCCCCCAAGGGGCTAATCCTTCAACCTGGTTAGTTCCTTACGAATTCCCAGACTCTTCTCCTGCCCCACCAGATTGCTGCAGGGGCCTATTGTGCCCGGCAGCCAAATTGTTGATATTTCTCCTATGCACCAGTTTTGCACTACTGTCGTTTCTCTTTCAAAATTGCAGCGATCCCACAGATGTGTGCATTTTGACAAAAATACTAAAAACAATACAAACAAAAGCAGGCACTCAGCCCAGCTCCTCAATACTACCTGGAAAAAGCATTTGCATTCTTTTCAATAAATATCAAGCACTACGGAAAGAAAAAGTGTCTTTTAATGGTTAAGGGCTATCATTGGCCTCTGCCACTCTCACCCTGACTCCCATTATTCCCTTTGATATCAGGGAACATAGTTCAATCCCAGTATTCCCCACTGTCATGTCTAGGCTACAGAGGACAGCTACCACAGGGCTTTATGGGGAATCGGGTACTCCCCTCATCAAGGCAAGTCTTACAGCCCTGGTGAGGGGTGTGTCCTCTGGGACTTCCAAGATGACATGGGTAAGTGGTGGCTGAGCAAGTGGCACTCCATCCCAAGCTGGGACACTTTTAAGAGAGCTTAAAGGGGGCATTGTTAATCATTAGACTGGGACTGGGACAACAGGCATAAATCAGGACAGTCTTGCTGAGCTTTAAGGTTCTTCCTTAACAGGCAAGAGATATATTCTGCCCCTTAACTCTTAGTGCTCGTGAGGTGCTATTGAGTTCAGGCTTCAATGAAAAATGTAGCATACTGTTTTAATACCCCTTTTTGGTGCTTGAGCTAACATTAAATCCTAGATCCTGGGTAAATGCACTCATAATAAGTGGAGCCTGATTTGAACATTTCATCTTCCTTGAGCAGATACCCTTAGAATCCCCACCCATCCATGTGACCCAGATTCCTGCCTGTAGAAATTGACAAGATGCCTGGTTATCTCCTGAACTAGATCTTGTACTGCTATCTGAGCTATGCTGTGATCTCTTTGTGGGCCTGGAGGGCTCGGAGGCACTGAGGGAGTGGGGTGAGTGCCGAAAAGAATCTGCATACCTTTGTGAGGCAGTTACACAAGGTTAAGTCACTGAAATGTTAAATCGGGGAAGTTTGCTTAGGGGATTGTGAGGGCTATCTGCCAGCCAGGAACTGTCAGGAGGATTTGAGGGGTTCTGAGTTCTCACTCTTTATCTGTATCTGCCCTGATGTCTTCATTGTGCCATGTGTGGAGCCAGCCCTACCTTAGAAGCTCTAATTAATTTAGATAATAAATTTCCTTGTTTAAGACCTTTTGAGGCTTGGTATTCTTTTATTTGTACTGGTAAACCTCGCAGTGTGGGTTAAATGAGATACTGGTCATCATACTGGATACTTCACAGGTGTGGATTCAATGAGATCGCACCCATGAGGTATTTGGAACTGTTGTTACCGCGTGGTGAACACTCCAGGATGCATGGGCTCTTACTCCCAGGCCTGGGAACTGAAGCATCATTCCAGAAACAGGTCTCTTTCTGTGACCGTGGCCTTAGTAGGAAAATATCAGGAGTCAGTAGGAGCAGAGAAGGCTCAGGAAGAGTGGAAATGAGAGCATGATAAGACCTCATTTACTCTTTGGGATCTGACAAGAAGTCGGACAGAAAGCCAGTTTACTCGATGAACAGGCGAAGTCCGGAGCAGGAGTCAGTTTTCCAGCCTAGGAAAGTTGTTCTGGAGGGTGGGACAGGGGTAGGTATGATGTAGCAAAGGAGGTTGAGGTCCATACGGGGGTGGATATGGGGAAGTGGTGGGCAAGAGCTGAAAGCTAGGTGAGACCCAGTGAGACCAAAAATCAGCCATTCAAAATAATCAGTGGTCCAGGTAGACTTAGAGGAGTTAGAGGTGTGGTGGTCAAAAAAAGTTCAGTTTGTCACTTTTATGGTGCCTTGGGCCAGAACTGGGATGATAACCTTGCTACAGTAATGTCCAGAAAGAGAATCTAGACTGTGATTAGATTTGAGAGTGACCTTCCCAGGGTGGAAGTTGAAGGCATGAATAGATGAGACCTATTCCCCACCACCAAAGCAAGTTAGCGCATGCTCAGTGGGGAAGGAAGGGGTCTCTGGTCAGAGAAGATGGCAATGTAGCTCCTGAGTAGCACTCATGGCAGCTAGGCCAAGAGCTTCTGGAATCTGAAACACACATGTCCTGGGCTTGTATGCATGTGCATGAGCTGACTCAGTGTGTGTGTGTGTGTGTGTGTGTGTGTGTGTGTGTGTGTGTGTGTGTGTGTGAATGTCCTTCCTGTATCGCAGGTTATGCTGTGAGCTCCAGAGAAGGACAGTGTTAAGAATCTGGCTACCTTGAGGGCAGATTCTGCAATAAAAGCACAGATATTGGCAAGGGTTTACCACCAGGAGGAATTCATGATAGTGTGATTAGTGGCATAAGGCATAGCAGAAGAGAATGGAGAAGTAAATAAGCATATCTGAAGATAAAATCACCACTCAGATGGAAACTATTAAAGTAGGTAAAAATGTTGAAATAGCAAATTATGAACTTCAGACTCCTGAAATCCCATCACATTGGAATTGAAATGGTCACTGAAATTGTGCTTTTAATGAAGTGAAATTAATCATATTGAAGGTCGTAGTCATTTAATCATGTTAAATCTTCCGATGTATTTTTGGATTTCTCTAATCACTTGAATAGGTAAGCAGTGCCATCCATGATTTCTGTGTTGCTGCCTTTTGCAGGATGGTATATAAACTAGAGGTACATTATGTACATTTTGTTTGGCTATCTTCTGCTATTTACAGCGCAGTGAAAACCTCAGCAATTTGGAAATAGAGGAAGATGTTGAAATTAGTGGAATATTTATTTTTTAACAAATGGATTTAAGCATATTTTGAAGTTTTTAGAGCAATCGAAACAAAGCTAATAAAAGGGTGTCAATTCAAGGTCCTGAGAATGTTTTCCTTCATGGGTGATCAGTGCGGGGTAATTGTATGAAGTATATATATTATTTGCTTTGAAATATGAATTTTGCCGTAGTAGCATTAAACGTGTCTGGGAGTTTGATTACTCAGTAGTTCAGGTATATTCCCTACAGTTTTATATCCACTTAGTCCCAAAGGTAGATGCAATGAATTATGTTTGGTGTCCTTCGACAGTGCTGGGAATCCTTTACTTCTTACTTCTGGTCATCCCCCTCGCATTTTTCTCCCCTTCTGTCTGAAATGCCTGTTAGGATTTGTTCCTTTATCTTCAAATATTCTGTGTCCAGAGACTGAAGAAAAATGCAATTAGCCTGCAAGGGGTAATAGTTGCTTGAAGTAATTATGAACACCATAGCAAGATTTGTTAAAGGAGCAGAAGCCCTGCCCTGGATGAGTTAGGGGTGGGGGTGGGGGTGAGATGCTGCAAAGGGGGTTTCAGAATAGCCAGATAGCAACATTTTTGTACCTCCTGCTATCTGACTTACGATCAATAATAATTTTTCTTATGATTATATCTACATTTGCCTACCTCCTCCTCCCCCGCCCTAAATGACAAAGGATTTCATGAGTAGAACTGCAATAACATCATTCTTCTATTTTAGCCAAAATCCTGATTCAGTCACTTTAAATGACCAGTCAGTTCAGAGTCAACCAGTGAACTCAAGATACAAAACTGTCACAAGACTGTTTATATGCTTCATTTAAAATTGTTACTTTTAAAACAAATAATACCAGTAAAAGCAAGCAAAGGGAATTATATTTCAATGGTAACTGAAGTAATTGGGATATTTCTGATTTATTTGTTCTCTAGACACAGATAATTGCACTGCCATACAGGACTTTCAGAACTGCTCATTTGAATGTGCACAATTAAATTTTTAAGATGTTCACTAGTAGGGAGAATAATATAATGAGTCCCCACAGACCCATCTCCAGATTCAAAACTCACCAACATTTTTGCTTCACCTATCCCTTTTCTTTCTTATATTATTTATGGAATATTTAAAATCAAATCCCAGATATCATATTAATTCACCCTTTAATATTTCAGTATGTTTCTCTAACAGATAAGACTTTAAAAACAATCCATAACGTCATCATCATATCTACTAAAATACGACTCCTTAATATTTAATACTCAATCCATATTCAAATATCCCCAGTGTCTTAAAAATATGTTTTTAATTATTTGTTTGAATTAGGTTTCAAAAATGTCGACACATTGCATTTGGTTTATATATCTCCAAAACCTTCTTTTAACTAATAACAATTGCCCTCCATCCTTTTTCCCCCCTGCTAATTATTTGTTGAGGAAACCAGGTCATTTGTCCTACAAAACTTATATTCTGGGTTTGCTTACTCTTTTCATATCCTTGCCCAAGTTTCTCTTGGCTTTTGGTGTTTCTTTCTCAATTTTTTAGAGGCTTTTTGTTTATTAGGGATCTGTGATATATGTTGCAAATATTTATTTATTATTTCCTTTTTTTTTTTTGGCTGCGCCAGGGCGTATGGAGTGTTAGTTCTCTGGCCAGGGATGGAACCTGCACCCCCTGGAGTGGAAGCCAGGAGTCTTAATCCCTGGATGGCCAGGGAAATTCCCTTATGTTGCAAATATTTGCCTTTTTATTTGCTTTATGGTATTGATATTTCAGGCTGTTGTGAAAATATTTAATATATTTACATTTTTCCAGTATTTCCTCCCATGTCTGTGCTCCCCAATTTATTTGTTTATACTCTTTCTGTTAGTGTTTATACATTTAAATAGTGTATATACCTCTATTATTTTTCAGATACGAGTGATCTATTTTGACTCAGCCATGAAAGAGGAGGAACTCAACATATACACTAATACTATTTCCCTATCAGCTTTGTAAGTTACATTGTTTCTGTGTTGTCAGTGTTTATAACATGTTTTTCCTTAACCATAATGACCAGGAGTGTTTTCATCTTAATGTATCAGACAAATGAATTAAATAACAACTACCTTGTCTAGTTTTCATTCAGTGTCTTTTTGTTAGCTAGTTTCTTTTTCCATTTGCAGCTGTTTCTTCAAAAGGGGAAAAAAAAAACCCCTAAAGCTCCTGGGAACTGTATCGTTTGAGGTTTTGATGGTGAATGACAGTTTTGCTATGGGTAGAGTTTCTTTTCTTTCATTGCTCCGCTATCTTTTAGCATTGAATGTTATTTTGTAGAAGTCTGAGGCCATCCTAATACTCTTCATTTGTAATTGATTTGATATTTTTGTTGAGTTCCCAGAAAATTTTTTTCTTTATATTTCAGTAGGATATATCTGTGTTATTCATTTTTTTTGTCAATTTTTGTGGAACCCAGTGTGACCATTTAAATATGTAGAGTCGAGACCTGATTCCTTTCTGCAAAGTTTTTGTAATAATTTTTAAAATATGTATAATATATACTGATATTTATTTATGTTGACTCTCCACCTGCCCTCTATGTTTTAAAGTTTCTCAGACTTTTTTTTAATGTTTTCTTCATTTCCATTTTATCCTCTTTACTTTTATCAATCTTGTTCTCTCTGTCCTTTACAACGATTTCAGAAGTATCTCATTCTTCATGTTGCTTCCAATTTGGGTTCATTTCTGTGATAGTTTGGTTTTTTTCCACTTCTTTGCCAAGTGCTGCCAGCTCATGCTTTAGCTTCTATTGACTCGTGCATATTTCTGAATCACATATTTCTTATCTGTTCTCTTGTGTAGCTGTGGATCCTTTATATTTTTTAAGTTGATGGAGATGTATTATGTTATGATATGATGGTGATATGTCACATCTGTTTCTTGGCAGTATTTTTCTAGGGAGTGTTATTTGCCATTTTTTTTCTTGTTCCTTCCTTCCTATGGGAGTGCTTCTAGGAACCTTTCTGTATCTTCCCTCCTTCCTAGTAATTCAGCTCTTCCTCAGTAAAGAGGTTACAAGTTAGCCTTTCTTGTCTCTTTCAGTCCAGTCCCAACAGCATTTTCTCTGGCAAAAATAACTCAATGTTAGTGACTTGTACATTGTATACTTTCCATTTTCCTGAAAGAGACAGATCTGACTCCTCACTCCCTTTTTTAAACATTTCAATAGCACTCTCATGTTTTCATTGTATCTAAATGTTCCTAGATGATTTCTGACATTATTTTCAGCATCAACATTCTGTACTTTCTGTTCTTGAGCCGGCTGTTCAGTAGTTCTGATGTCTTAATCGCCTGGGATAATCTATATCCCTGAGAAGCATCGAGCTAACCTTTGAGAGGGACTGAATAAGGTTCAACTCTGGGGGTGGAAGAACCTGAAAAGTAAATAATGAAATATTAATGACTTAGAATACTTTCTCACTACAGCTGTGTGTGTTTGTGTGTGTGTGTGTTTCAAAAAATAAGATCAATTTTATTCTCAATTTTTGAACAACTTTTTAATCCCCCTGTGTAACAAGAAGAAAAATGGAATGGTTTTAGTCCTCTGTGAAGAGGTACCACATATGTAGGAGAGCCCATCAATATGTATCTGGGAAAGAAGAAACAAACCTGTTGTTCATTGGAATAAAAAGTGAAGAGGGTGAAATTAGTATCAGAAAATGGACCTTAGAAGAGATAGAAAAGCATGTATGGAAAGTTTGGTTTGTTGTGAGTTGAGAATGGATTTTTCCTCACAAAAAGTTTGAGTTCAGTGAGATTTCCTCGGCCAAGCCCAGATAGCTTACTTGACTTCTCTGCTTCTAAACTGACATACCTATATCATGGGAATAATTATATCTTAGGATTAGTATAAGAAAAAACTGCTTAGTATCTTATCTGGCAGTCAATAAATGTTAACACCATTCTTCTTTTCTTAAATAGATATTATTTAGTAAAATAGGAATATAAGATTGACTGTTATGGTAGTCTTGTGGGTTTTGGTAGGAGGACATGGATATTGGGGGATTTGGAGTGTCAGGAGAAAAGGTAGTCAACACATTAAAGTGTTGGATATTAAGAATGGATGTTAAGAATTAATTGACGTGAACAGCATTTGACCTTTTAAAAGTCACTTTCATATTGTTTCTTATTTGAGACTCATGCCAATTCAGTGAAGAGATATTTTTATTTACATTTTATAAATTGGGATATTACAGCTCTGAGATGCTCCAGGACTTGTCCATGATAAAAAATGTCAGAATCTAGGCCAGAATTCTCACCCCAAGTCCAGTGCTCTCTTTACAGTTTCATGCTGCCTTTTGAAAGTAATGCCTTGTTCAGGTTGCCTATCTCCCATGGACCTTCGTTTCCTCTATAATCTGAAGTATTTTAATTAATGGGCCACTCTGCATGTTCTTCTCTCATTTAATTACAAAGTAGCCCTTAGAATGAGCAACTGTCACTGTCTGCTCCAACTCTGAACCGCTATAATTTTATCTCCATTTTGCACAAATGCTGGAATACTTCCGGGAAACAGTATGAGATTTCAGAAAGATGCTGGGATTACTCATTTTTTTAAAGCAACCTCCCCCCCCCAAATCCCCCCAAAGCCTAAATATCCATCAAAGGAGATAGACTTAATGATAAATTATATCCCTATATGAGCTACTTCACAGGGGTAAAAATAATATTTTCTTTGTATTTTTGAGGGGAAATTCCGATAGGAATTGTTAAGCATAAAAGTAATTCATAAATACATGCAGACTATGATGATATTTACAAATATTTTAAAACCTATATGTGTATGCATGTGTGTATGTGGATGCACATATGTGCAAAAGGAAAAAAGAACAGAAAGATAAATGCCAAAATTTTAACGTTTACCCTAGACAGGGGAGTAGTATGAAAGAAAATTTTTGCTCCTTTTCTCTATATTGTTCAAATTTATTACAGTGAGTACTAATATAGTTTAAAACATAGAATTAGTACTTATTCTGGGTAGGTTTTGGTGAAAATGAAAAACAACTGCTGGTACCATTATAAAATAGTTCTGTTTTGGAAACAATAATTCATGTTGTAGGAACCATAAATGTATTCACAGTTTGTTATAAAATAAACAATTGGTTTTATAAATTCTGTTATGTTACTTTAATTCTACTAAACAATTGATAATAAAACTCTGTTTTATCAACGAAAACAACCTATACTCAAACTGTTATTTCAGTAGTAAGTCTGGTCAGTGCAGTTAGAAATAGTTCATTCCTATAATACCTCTTCAATGTGTCCCTTTCTTTTCAGCTGTGATTTCCTTAGTAAAACCCTCATTGCTTGCCAGGGTTATTTGAATGGACTCCTAGATGACTTTCCTTCTCGCAGGCTCTCTTCCTTCTAATCTGTTCTTTTCATTGCTGTTAGTGTGGTCTTTTTAAAACAAAATCTTACCACTTTTTTTTTTATTCAAATCCTTCTGTGAAAAAAAAATCCTTCTGTGATCCCCATATCTTCAGAAAGTACTTAAATTCCATAACATAACAGTTATGTCTGGATTACTCTTTTTAAAAATTATATTTTTATTGAATTATAATTAACATATCATAAAATTCACTTTTTATGTATACCATTCAGTATTTTTATGATATTCACAAAATTGTACGACCATCACCACTATCTAATTCCAGAACATTTTCACTATCTCAAAAAGAAATCCAATACCCATTAGCAGTTACTCATATATATGATACATGCTGTTTTGTGATTGATTTCTTATACTTAACATGTATCAGTATTTCATTTCTTTTATGGCTGAATAATATTCGATTGTGTGGATATACCACAATTTATACCACATTTTGTTTTTCCATTTGTCAATTGATGTAAATTTGGGTTGTCTCCAGTTTTTGGCTACTATAAATACTGCTGCTATGAAAATTCTTGTACAAGCTTTTGTTTCAACATCTGTTTTCAATTCTCTTGGGTTTATATCTAGGAATAGAATTTCTAGGACATATGTAATTCTGTGTTTAACTTTTTGTAGAAGTGCCAGATTGTTTTCCAAAGTGGCTGCACCATTTTATATTCCCACCAGTATTATATGAGTTTCACAATTTCTCTGCATTCTCAGAAACACCTGTTATTGTCCATGTTTTTAATTATAGTCATCCTAACTGGTGTAAAGTGGTCGGTCTATCACTGTAATTTTGATTTGAGTTTTCCTAATGTTTAATGATGGCAAGCATTTTATCTTGTGCTTATCTATCATTTGTATATCTTTTTTTGGAGAAATGCCCATTTTAAAATTGGGCTGTCTTTATTGTTGAATTATATTGTTGAGTTCCTTATATTCTGGATACTAGACCTAATTATCATTGGATATATGATTTACAAATATTTTCTCCCATTTGATGGGTTGTCTTTTCACTTTTTTGATAGTGTCGTTTGATGCACAAGTATGTTTACTTTTCATTTTTTTTGGC
Organism: Hippopotamus amphibius kiboko; assembly: GCF_030028045.1. Classification (NCBI taxonomy): domain Eukaryota; kingdom Metazoa; phylum Chordata; class Mammalia; order Artiodactyla; family Hippopotamidae; genus Hippopotamus; species Hippopotamus amphibius. The sequence goes on along the minus strand of NC_080203.1, from coordinate 13,110,660 downwards.
ACACGGGCTTAGTTGCTCCGTGGCATGTGGGATCTTCCTGGAGCAGGGATCGAACCCGTGTCCCCTGCATTGGCAGGCGGATTCTCAACCACTGCGCCACCTAGGAAGCCCTGTTTACTTTTGATGAAGTCCAATTTATATATTTTCTCTTTGGCTAGTTGTGCTTTTGGTATCATATTTAAGAAACCATTTCCTAGCCCAGAGCCATAACAATTGACACCTACATTTTCATAGTTTTTATGTTTTACATCTATGTTTTCATAGTTCCCAGAGTTTTAAGTATTAGATATTTCATTTTGGCCTTTGGTCCATTTTGAGTTAGTTTTTATATATGGTGTGAGGTAGTGGTTTAGATTCATTCTTTTGCATGTGGATGTCCAGTGTCCCAGCACCATTTGTTGAAAGGAATATTATTTTAACCCCATTGAATTGCCTTGGAACACTTATCAAAAATCAGTTGTCCATAGACGTATAGGTTTATTTCTGCAATCTCAATTCTTTTCTATTGAGCTATGTATCTATACTTATGCTAGTATCAGACTGTCTTGATTGCAGTAGTTTTATAGTAAGTTTTGAAATTGAAGAGCATGAGTCCTCCAACTTTGTTTTTTCAACATTTTTTGGCTATCCTGGGCTCCTTGCATTTTAGTGTGAACCTTAGGCTGAGATTGTGAATTTCTTCAAAAAAGACAATTGGCATTTCATAGGGATTGTACTGAGTCTGTATCAATTTGGGGAATATTGCCATCTTAACAATAAGTCTTCTCAGTGAACATGGGATATCTTTCCATTTATTTAGATCTTCTTTAATATGTTACAGTGATATTTTATTGTTTTTATTATGTCTTCCACTTATTAAATTTATTTCTTAGTTTCTTATTCTTTTTGCTATTATTCCAAAGTGAATTAAAAAACATTTTTTAGGTTGCTTGTTGTTAGCATGTAGAAATACAATTGACCCTTGAACAACATGGGTTTGAACTGCGCGGGTCCACTTATACGTGTATTTTTTTTCAGTAAATATGTACTACAGTACTATAATATCTGAAGTTGATTGAGTCTGTGGGTGTGGAACCATGGATACAGAGGGCCGACTACACAGTTATAAATGCATTTTTGACTGCTTGGAGGTTGCCCCTTGCCCCAACCCTCACATTGTTCAAGGATCAGTTGCACACTTGAGTTTTGTTTATTGATATCATATCCCACAACCTTGCTGTACTTGTTTATTAGCTTTAATAGTTTGCTGTGTCGATTGCTTAGGATTCTCTATATCCGAGATCATGTCGTCTGGAAATAGTTTTACTTCTTCCTTTCCAATCTGGATGCATTTTATTTCTTTTCTTTCCTATATTATTCAATCATTCATTCATCCATTCATTTATATTTGCTTTATTTCTCTGGCGGAAACCTCTAGTACAGTATTGAATAGAAGTGGCATGAGCAGACATCCTTTTCTTGATCTTGGAGGGAAAGCGTTGAGTCTTTCACCATTAAGTATGAGGTTAGCTGTGGTGTTTTCATAGATGCCCTTTATCAAGTTGAGAACATTCATTTCTACACCTAGTTTGTTGAGGTTTTTTTTATCTTTAAAGGATGTTGAATCTTATTAAGTGCTTTTTCTGTATTTATTGAGATGATCATGTGGTTTCTGTTTTTTTTTTCATTCTTTTAATATGGGGTATTACACGGACTGATTTTTATATATTGAATCCACCTTGCCTTCCTGGAATAAATCACATTTGGTCATGTAATATAATCCTTTTTACATGTTGGTAGGTTTGGTTTGCTAGTATTTTGTTGAGGATTTTTATCTATATTCATAAGGAATAGTGACATGTAATTTTTTTCTTGTGATCTCTTTTTCTGGTTTTGGTTTAAGAATAAGTTGGGAAGTTTTCTAAGTTAGGCTTCATAAAGTAAGTTAGGAAATTTTCTACATACATTCCTTTGCATTTGCTTTTTTCACTTAATTGTAAATTCAGAAGTAACTCTGTCAACTCATAGATACCTTCCTCATTTCTGTGCAGCAGCATAATTAACTCTGTGGTATTGCCATAGTTATTCAGAATTCTCCTGTGTGTGGTCCTATGTATGGGAAATATATTTTGTTATTACAAAATTAATATTCACCATTAATAACAATGTGCATATTTTGTTTTATATTTGTGGAGATATACCTTTACAGCAGGTGTCTTAGGAAAAGGATCACTAGATCAAAGGGTAAGAACATATGTAGTTTGTTAGATGTTCCTAAATTCCCTTCCAAAATGGTTTTGGCATTTTACACACCCACTGGAAATGGATGGGACTGCCTGTTGTCCTGTAGTATTATCAGGATAAGGGCTATTTTGAATTTTTGACTATCTGATATTTTTAAATTGTATCTCAGTGTAGTTTTAATTCGTACATCTCTTATTGTGAGTGATGTATTTTTTATATGTTGGGGGCTGTTTTTATTTCTTCTTTTTATAGATTATCTGTTCATATATTTTGACCATTTTTTTCTATCGTTTTTCTCCTTTTTCTCTCATTATTTGAAAGCTCTTTATGTACGTGGAAAATAGCCCTTTATGATATGTCACATGGGTTTTATTCCAGTTTTTCATTTGTCTTTTACCTTTTTATGCTATTTATTTATTTTTTATTCCAAAATTTTACATTCTTGTATAGATAGAGTGATTAGCCTTTTCTTTAATTGCTTCTAGATTTTGAGTTATAGTTAGAAGACTTTCTCTCCCCATATCCAGTTATACAGGAATCTCCATCAATGTTTTCTTTTAATATTTCTGTGGATTCAATTTTTGAACGTTTAAATTTCTGTTCTATTTGGTGTTTATTATGGTGTATGATGTATTCAATTTAATTTTTTTTCAAAAATTGCTCTTATTCTCAGTTATGTGATATGATTATCGTATACTGAATTTCCACGTGACCTTGTGTCTATCTGTGGACTTTCTTTGTGTTTTCCAGATATTATATTATGTGCAAAACCTCTTTTCCAGCTCTCATGCCTCCAATCATTTTCTCTTGTCATGTAATTGTATTGAAGGTGGTGGAAATCTTTCCCTTGTTCTTCTCCTTAGTGACAATGTTCCTAATGTTTCCGTACCCACATATATATAAAAAATAGATATATATTTGTGTAATGTGTATGTGTGTGTGTATGTGTGAGAGAAATATTACATAACAGTGCTAAATTTTGTACAGCCCGTTTTCAATATCTGTGGAAAAAATCTTGTTTTTTTTAACAGATTTATTAAAATGGTGGATAATGAATTTTCTAATATAAAACCATCCCTGCATTTCTGGAACAAATCCCATTTGGTCATAATGTCTCTTTATTTATATTTATTTAGTTTTATTTTTAAATTTTTGGCTGCACCACGTGGCTTGCAGCATCTTAGTTCCCCAACCAGGCATTGAACCGGGGCCCCTGGCAGTGAAAGCGCCAAGGCCTAACCACTGGACTGCTGGGAAATTCCCATATCTCTTTATTTTTAATGTGTAGTTGGAATCTGCTTGCTAATATAATTCAAAATTTTTCATTGATATTCATGAGATTGGTCTGTAGTTTTCCTGTTTGTATTTTTATCAGGTTTATGTGTTGATATTTTACTTCCTTCATTAACAAAATGAAAGTTTTCCTTTTACTATGCTCTGGAACAATTTAAGTAACAGTAAGATTGTCATATACAGTTTCAGTTGAAAATCTCTTTGAACAAAATAGTCACTGCAAAGTTAGTGCATCAAAATTCTACAGAGGCAAAAAATACTTTGTTTAATAAATAATTTATTATAAGTTTAATAATTAATTATAGTTAAAAGTTGATAATAATTAATAGTTAAATAAAATGTTTAATAAATACTTTTATATTATATAGTTTGACCTTCATTTCAAATTTCCAAATATGTTATATTCATTTTATGGATAAGAAAACCGAGGCACAGAAGGATTAAGTAGCTTGCCCAAGCCACATGTTTAGTGAGGAGCAATAGAAGAACTTAAGCTAGATCTTCTGTTTTCATATACTCTGTTCATTCCATACTGCTTCCGTGACATGTACGCGGGGGAGTCAAAAATTATCCGCACTCTGACTGTAGACTTTACCGAAGTTTTAATATAACTAAAGTGCGGATAATTTTTGACTCACCCTCATAGTTCACTGTCTTTATGTCAAAAGTTGGCTAAACGTTTTAACTCACAATTAATTTACATGTATGTTCAGTAGGGAAAAAAATTTTGGTTTTGAATCTATTTTTATCATACTATGACACTATCAGTTCTCACTACAAGTAGAATCCTTGGTGATGGAAGATCACCAGATACTTTCTACAGTGTACTGACATTCCAGAAATGAGTATGGTGCATAATCTCTTGTACCTTAAGCTTGACTACATGTGTTAAAGTAGCTAGGAATGGGAAAATGTAAGTGTAAAATAATATAATGCAATATGTTATAATCAATAAACTCAATAGTATGTCGATATAAACATATACATTGTGGCGATATAAGGCATTTTCATTTTGACGTGCATTTATCTTCAGATTGGTGTGTACAAAGAGTTCTATAAAGTTAGCATAATTGTCTTTATTTCATCTAATTCTAGGGGTGCCTCGAGTATTTTGTCAGATCTAAACACTTTGCCGTGGCTGTGTACAATCTGCCTCTACTCGCCCCACCTCTCCTTTGTTAATTCATCTTTCCCTTTCTATTCTTCACTCTGAGCTCCAGCTTGACTGACTTTCTTTAATTTCAGGACTGCCAAAATTTTACCTTCCACAAGGACATCTATGTGCTATTTCTCTTCCTTGGACAATTTTCCCCACATCTCTTTATCTAGCTAACTCCAACAATCTTCTGATCTTACCTTAAAAGTAATTTTCCCAGAGTGGCTTTATCTGGCTAATGGCTTCCCTTCCTAAATGACACCAGTTTACTCTTTTATAAACTCTCACTGTGCTATACTTCTCCTTTGGAGCATTTATAAAAGAGTCACTTATGTAACTTTTTATTGTCTCCTGTTAGAATGTAAGCTCTGTGAGGTCATGATTCTTGCTTGTCTCATTCTCCACTGTATCACTAGTACCTAGAACAATCTTGAGTACCTAGTATGCACTAGCAAATATTTATTGTATTAATGGAGGAGTGAATGAATGAGTGACTTTAAACAAGTATTGTGAAAAAGGTTGGTGCATGAGATAATCAGAGTCTGGGGGAAATCAGAAAATTCAAGCATCATTACCTTAATAACTATAACAAAGAGGGAGACTGCAATGAATCTGCCCTAAGAAGGAAAGTAAGCCTTTCTGCGAAAGAAAGATGACATGGTGCTGTTTTTGTAAAGTGTTTTCAGCACTTTATGAGCCATTATTATCTTCTTATTTAATTTACCAAAGATAAGTTGTAAGCAAGGACAGCTGGGAGTAGAAATGTTTCTGAGGTTTACTAATGATGTACACAGCTTCTGCTTTCCATATCACTTTTTGTCATTGGTAACATTAAAGTCTTATGCTCTGCTGGAGATATAAGTGTATTTGAAGAAAAAAATTCATTACCATTGAAAACACTGGATTCATGTTGCTACCCTAGAGAAATCAGGAAATGCCGCTGATTTAAGTTTGATGTTAAAACACACTTTTGGAGAACAAAAGATAATGGGTTTTTAAAAATATCAGTACAGGAGCCATGTTTATCTACATGTAGTAGTGATGAGGAAATTGAAACTTCCATACTTGTAATTGCTAATCTTGCAAAGGCCTGCTCGCCACTCTCAGTTAAACAGTAAAATGAATTACTAAGAGTGTTCAGATAAGGGAAGAATGTCTCGCTCTCAGGCACCCACCCCAAGCCTTTGTTTGAGACCCTTTGCACATGGACTTGTTAAGTGACCATTAACTTCAACCTGCAACCAATATGAGAATGCAAATTGGGACCTTAGTCCTGATAGGAATGGAATGTCCGGCTCCTACAAGTTCCTGTTAGGACCCCCTACCATGTGTGTAACCCCTGGCAACTCCCGCTCTCTGTAACTGCCCGTGACCTATAGTAATTTGTAGCCAATCAGTTTGTACCAATTATAGCTGTATGTTTTAACCTATATAAGGAGAAGACTCCCCTGAAATGGGGCCCCACAATTTTGGAGCGTTAGCTCCTCTGGGTCCGCCGGCTCAATAAACCTGAGTTCTCCAACTCTCCGAGTGTTGTGCTTGGTTTCTCGTGGGATCGGTTTTTTTCTGCAACAGTAGCTGACTGTTGTGAAGTTACTTTTCTTCTTATACACCTTATTTCCAAGTCCTTTTCTTTTTTTCTATACTTCCCCCTTTTCAGTCAGTCATGGAACAGTTAAAGTAGTTTGTGTAAGTATACTCATGTTTAGGTCAAAAATTACTAAAGGTGCAATAAAAAGCATTCTGGATGCGACATCCCACTCTGTGGTGAGCTGGGTGTAACTGCCTCTGGGATGGTAGCTACCCTTATACATACAAATGACTCAATGGAATTTGAGAGAATGCTTTAAGTGTTCTTGTCTTTTAAGCATTGTATGTTAATTTTTGGTCATTTCCAAACTTTCTTCTTGCAGAATTGCACATGGAAAACATAAACATCATTGGTAGTAATTTTTAAATTTTCAATTGGAAATTGTGATAGAAATATTTATTCAATATCTGGTATTTGCATGATATTTTGCTCTACGGCAGTTGGTGCTCTGGTTCAAATGTTTACTGCCTCAATGAAGTAGGTCTCAGCCTTCTTCCCTTGAACACATACATACACACATCAGACTCAACCTTGCCCTTTCCTCATACTCCTTTAACACTTAAATTGGATTATTCCAGAAAACCTGAGGGAAATGTTTTGATCAGTTGTGGGGCAGTCAACACATTTTTAGGAGTTAAAGAGAGAAAAGGGAAGAGAGTATCTATTTACTGAGCTTTACATTGCCCTTTATCTAATAACACCAATACCAGTGCCCTGACTCTGAGAGAGACAGTTTCATGGACATGTAGTTCTGAAGCTAACATAAAGCTGGAAAACTGCTCATAGAATGTAAGTAAACGCCTCAAAATCATTGACTGGTAGTCCATTGTCGATTATGAGTTCAATACTTTAAAAGTACCTACAGATGTACTTGAAAAAGATAATAATATACTGAAACCCATTTTGTTCCTGGCTATACATCTGGCCATACACTATGGGAGAATTTCTCTTGCAGAGATATCTCTGAAAAGAGGACATAAAATATATGGCCTTGGTTTTGCTGACACAATGATTTGACTACAGCTGAAGTAGCCTTTAAATCCCTGGGATAAATGATTCTCTTTTGCAAAAAGTAACTGTTTGAATGGAGATCCAGTGTCAATGCTGTTAATGGCCCTATGATAACACAGTTCACATCAAGGATGAAAATGTTTATGGTCTTTTATTTGTTTATAGATCTTTGTGTATCTCAGGAGGCAAGTAAATCTTTTTGTAGACACTGAAATTGAGGTAGATAAAGACCATTGGAAGTACCTGGGATTACTCTCACAAGCCTGCCTCAAAATTAAGATTAGAATTTAGAATCCCTGGGGCTTCCTAGGTGGCGCAGTGGTTGAGAATCCACCTGCCAATGCAGGGGACACGGGTTCGATCCCTGCTCCAGGAGGATCCCACATGCCACAGAGCAACTAAGCCTGTGCACCACAACTACAGAGCCTGCGCTATAGAGCCTGTGAGCCACAACTATTGAGCCCATATGCTGCAACTACTGAAGCCTATGCACCTAGAGCCCGTGCTCCGCAACAAGAGAAGCCACAGCAATGAGGAGCCCGCCCACCACAATGAAGAGTAGCCCCCACTCACCACAACTAAAAAGAAAGCCCGTGCACAGCAAAAAAGACCCAACACAGCCAGTAAAACAAACAAACAAACAAATAAATAAATAAATAAAAGAATTTAGAATACCTGGCTTCTTGCTTTCGTTAAGAAATATTGAAGGAAAATGTAGATGGAAGCAGTTTGCAAGAAGTGGGGATGTGTCTTGGATCTTGGGTGGACTTGCTTATGTAGATATGGTTATCAATCCCTTGGACATTTTAATGTTAGGCATCACTATTGTGGTCCCACGGAGTACTGAATGTAATAACGTTTCTGTCTGTCAAATCTCTCTCAACCTCACTCTTATAAGGACATTTGTCATTGGATTTAGGGATAACCCCCATAAGTCAGAATGATTTCATCTCAAGACCCTTAACTTGATTACATCTGCAAATACCTTTTTTACAAATAAAGTAATGTTCACAGTTTCCAGGCATTAGAATATAGGCATGTATTTGTGGGGAGTACCATTCAGCCTGTGGGTAATGGATTTCTTTGGTCAGACTGAGTTGGACCAGGGTATTTGCCATCCTTTTCCCAGTTGTGGCTTCCTGGAGGAGCTGGAATTGTGGAGCTCTCTTAAAGGCCTGAAGAGATGGATAGGTCTAATGATAAGTTGAATAGACAAGGGGTACATTGAAGGAATGTAACAGGTTATCCCTTTGGGCACAAACCAGCCAACATAAAATCATTGATAGAAAAGTTAAAAGATTCTAAAGGATAAACTAGTTTTAGAGTGAATGTTCACCGTGTAGACTGTGTCATCAAGGAAATTACGTTCTAAGCAGCATGACAGTTTATTGAGTAAAGCAAGGGCCTATTATAACAGTTTATCAGATGCTGGATTTTTTTTTTTTTCATAAAAATCCACAGCAAAGAAATGTGTTAAGGGATGAAATCCCAATACTGGGGGAAAAATTTGAAGAGCAGAATAGAACTGAACAGCCCTGCTCTCAGACAAAACCACCACCCGTCCTTTCTGGTCAGCAGTGATCAGAATCCCTCCACTAATTTGATTTGGAGCCATTAGGACTAATCTCATCTTGTCCTTTTATCTTTTGTATGTCAGGTCCACAGGTATCCCAGGTCTCCTTATCTCCATATTTACCTTGTACATCTTTTTTTTAAAACCTATTTCTCAACTCTTGAAAACCATCTACTTTGCACTCTAGAAATCAGAGTCAGTGTTCAGTAAAATCTTTTTTTTTTAATTTATTTATTTTTTTATTAGCTGTGTTGGGTCTTTTTTGCTGTTCATGGGCTTTCTTTTTAGTTGCAGTGAGTGGGGGCTACTCTTCATTGCGGTGCGCAGGCTCTCTCTTATTGCAGAGCACAGTCTCTAGGCACGTGGGCTTCAGTAGTTGCAGCACATGGGCTCAATAGTTGTGGCTCACAGGCTCTAAAGCGCAGGCTCAACAGTTGTGGCACACGGGCTTAGTTTCTCCGAGGCATGTGGGATCTTCCTGGAGCAGGGATCGAACCCGTGTCCCCTGCATTGGCAGGCGGATTCTCAACCACTGCGCCACCTAGGAAGCCCTCAGTAAAATCTTATTTTCAGTAACTTGATTTTTCCTTATCCTATTAATTTCCTCCTTATTCTAAATGAAGTCTGGCTCTACCCTAATGATTCTCACTGTAGCCTTTTTAAATGGTGGATTTATTTTCTCCAACACACCCCAATTACTATTGATCCTGGAGTTAGGATAGGTTTTTTTTTATTGCTCCTCCTTGCTGATGACAGACTATTCTCTCTTCTTCCTCATCCTAGCTTGGAATCTTATGTCGTTGTATTATATATTTCCTGTTATGCCTTGTGATGGTTAATTTTATGTGTTAATTTCACTGGGCCACAGGATGCTCAACTATTTGGTCAAACATTATTCTGGCTGTGTCTGTGAAGGTGCTTTTAGATGAGTTTAACATTAAAAGTGATAGACTGAGTAAAGCAGATTGCCCTCCCTAATGTGAGTGGCCAATCAGCTGAAGGCCTGAATAGAACAAAAAGCTGACTTTCCTCAAATAGGAGGGAATTCCTCCTGCATAACTGCCTTTGAGCTGGGACATTTTTTTTCCTGCCTTTGGACTTGAACTGAAAATTACACCATCAGGTCTTCTGGTTCTCAGGCCTCCAAACTCAGACTGGAACTACACCATTGGCTCCCCTGGGTCTCCAGCTTGCTGACTCCAGGTCTTGGTACTTGTCAGCCTCCATAATCATGTGATTCCATTCCTTATAATAAATCTCTTTAAATCCTATTGGTTCCATTTCTCTAGAGAACCCTGGCTAATACACTCCTCTATATTATAGTCATCTGCTGACTTCCAGTTTACTCCTGTTTAGTCATTAAAGACATTTTACCTAAAGGCACTCTATCATTCTTGTCAATATCATTCCTGTTTTAATTCTTGTTGATTTCAATATTCATGTATGTGATCTTTCCCACACCCTGGCCTCTCAGTTTCATGACCCGTTCTTCAGTTTTATTTTCTTTACTAACTTTGCTACTTGTTCCCATGGCCATATCTTATCTTGTTATTTTCAATAACCTCCATAACATCAGTGTCAAGGATCACACTTGGCCACCAACTCACTCCCTCTGATACCCTGATAACGACTATTTTATCCCACTGGGACCTCCAGTATAGTGACTCTGCTCATTTTTCTCTATCAACTCTCTCCCCCACCCCCGCCCTGCAGCTGCCATGAACATACACTCACTTTCATCCACATTGGGCTTAGTGTCTTAGTGTCCATGGTCCATTATTACCTTCAACTCTGTTGCCTCTCTCTTGTTAATCATCCTCTCTCTTGTTAATCATACTCATTTGACAAAATCCCAAGCCTGGTTAAATCACACATGGTTGGAGAAACTCATGCAGTCATGCTAAGTGGTCTCAGTTTAAATTCAAGATCACCAGCCTCAAGTGGATCCTTAAAGCTGCCTGGCAATTATGCTACATTTGCCAATTCCATTAACACTCTCAATGACTATTTCATGCCTTCTCCCTTTACAAAAATGAAACATCCACTCCCTCCACTTGCTTCCTATTTAACTAAGAAAATAGAGATAATCAGAAGAAATTTTCCTCAAGCTACTATCACCGCATCTTCCCACCAACCAGCTTCTGTGCCCCCACACTCAGCCTTCATTCCTGTTACTATGGCTAAAGTCTGTACTCGCAGCTAAAGCCAGTGCACTTCATCCTATCCCCTGCTCACCAACTCCAGGTTATCCCTCTTGCAGTTCTCTTCTTCCTTTCCTGTATCATTGCTTTTTTTCCTGGATCTTTCTCATAAACATAATCTACTAATGTTTCTCCCATTCTAATAGAACAAAACAAAATAGCTCTCTTGATTTCATTTCCCTCTCTGGCTGCTGTCCCACTTCTTCCCCTTTATTGCGAGAGCCCTTAAAAGAGTAGTCTACACTTGCTGTCTTCAGTGCTTCTCCAACTTGTTCTTAAGGCTTTCAATCCTACCACTCTGTACACAATTGATTTTATAAAGGTTGCTGTTGTGGACTGAATTGTGTCTCCCCAAATTCATATGTTGAAATCCTAAACCTCCAGTACCTCAGAATGTGAGCTTATTTTGAGATAGGGGCTTTACAGAGGTAATTACATTAAAATGAGGTCACTGGGTGGGCTTTAATTCAATAGAACTGGTGTACTTAGAAGAGGAGATTAGGACACACAGAGAGACACCAGGGGCATGTGCTCACAGAGGAAAGGGCATGTGAGGACACAACAAGAGTCTGCAAGCCAAGGAGAGAGGACTCCGAAGAAACCAAACCTGCCAGCACCTTGATCTTGGACTGTAGCCTCCAGAGCTGTGAGCATATAAATCTCTGTTGTTTAAGCCACCCAGTCTGTGGTATTTTGTATGGCATCCCTACAAGCCTAATACAGTTACCAATCACATCCGTGTTGCTAAATCTCAAAGCCCGTTCTCAGTCAGTCTTCATGTAACTTGACTCATAAGCAGTATTTGATATAATCACTTCCTCCTCCTTGATACATCTTCACTTTGTTTCAAAGATATTGTAATTTCTTGATTTTCCTCATACCTCACTGATTTCTCCTTCTCAGTGTTCTTTGATGCCCCCTTCCTGCACTTTCCCAATTCTAAACTGTGAACAACTTCAAGGATCAGTCCTTAGAGCCCGTATGCATTCATTATTCATCACTCCCATTACTACCACTCTGGTCCAAGATACAATTTCTAGCCTGAATTATAGCAATATCTTCTTAACTTGACTCCCTACTTCCACATTTGACTGTCTGAAGTCTATTCTCCACACAGCAGCCACAGTGTTATTTCTAAAGGAGTATGTTACTTCTCTATTCGAAACCAGTGATTCCTCTCTCCACCAGGGTAAAAGCTTTACCGTAAGGTCCTCATGATCTTAACTCCTGCCCACCCCCCTAACTTCTCCTGTGACTCTCACCTTTGCCCACAATGCTCACTTGCATTGATCTCTTTGCTTTTCCTTGAATTTGCCAGACATGCTTCCACCAGGATATATTTGCATTTGCTTCATTTTGCCTGGAATGGCCCTTGCCCAGACATCTGCATGTCTCTCCCTAACCTCTTTCAAGATTCTGCTCAAATGTCACCTCTCAGTTAAGTCTTCCCTGACCACCCTTTTTACAATTTGAATGCCACTACCTGCAATACTGCTCATGTTCCCTGCTTTTCCCCATAGCACTCAAATTGTGCTTCACTTACTGTACCTAAACCACATGCACTTTAATGGAAACTGCACCAGGGCATGGATTTCTGTTTTGTTGGCTATTGTATGCCTAGCTCTGAAGACAGGGCCTGGTACATATTTGGGGTTCCATGAGTATTTGTTGAATAAGTGAATGGATGATCAAATTATATTAATAGCTCAAAGTTTTATCATTTTTCTCTAATAGCACTGCATGGAGGAGGAAGTTAGGAGAAATTAAAAAAACTCTCCAGATTATTTAGAATTCAAAGAAAGAAGATGTTGGGGACCATCGATAAAAGTCTACTCCTATATTGCTTATTTCTGACTGTGATGCCTAACAGTTTTTATGTTAAAAAATCCACTTGTTTTAATGGCTTTAATTTGGGTGTAAATTTTGTAGTTTCTTGAGTTTTCCTTACCTAAAAAAGTACATTGGACACCACGTGTGTGGAAAATTGGACTCTCCAATGAGTGATGAAATAAGACGGGACATTCTAGAGGGTAAGACATTAAGATATCACCTGCTGGAACAGGACATTTTAAAAGCTGCTTTTTATCAACATGATTTTTTGGCATCCTGTAGCGTTTGAAAGCATTTATTTTGAAGTGCACACGGTATTATAATTGCCTAGTGTCCAAATAAAGCCTCCCAAGACATAATCATTACGTAGGAAAGTTCATGAAACCTGCTGTGAAATATAAATATGAATGTGGCTTCTCACTTTTTGACTACCCATTATGTTACCAGTAAAACCAAAGTCTTAAAAAATTTTTCTGTGTCCTTCTGGGCTGTTTACTTTATCCCACTGTCTTCTCTGCTTTATGTGATTTAGTGTGTGTTCTTCCTTTGTATTAGTAAGGTTTATTTCCTTTTCCAGCCTTCATGAGGACTTATCAAATGATTCTTTGGCTTAGTATCTACCATAATGTCTGGCACATTGTAGGCCCTCAATAAATTTAGAATGAATAAAGAGGTATTCATTTAGAAAAATTCAATTTCTTTTACCTGTGTTTCTCAAAGGGTAATTTGCAAAGCACCTGCATCAGAATCACTCGGATGCTTTTTTTTTTTAAATACAAATTCTTGTTGTCCATCCATGACATACTGAATAACATGGAGGCACTGAAACCTGAGAAAAGTTATTTTAAGCAGCTATTGTTTGTCACACTGTGTGTGATAGGTGCTATGATAGATAACTGAGATGTTTTCTAGCCTGGGAAAGAGTTCACCATACAGTGAGGAACAGGGCATGAATAACAAATGATTAAACAAATGACTAATTGTAGGATGTGGTTAATGCTATGAAAGAATAGGTATGGTGCTTCGATAAACAATAACGGGATGACTTGCTTTATATTAGGTATTTAGGAAAGTTCTCTCTGGGGGGTAACATTTGAGACATGAAGATATTTAAAACTCTGAGACACTCCTACATTTAGAGTTTGGAAAGGGGAGGGTGGTGAGTATCCAAACCAGGGTACTTTGGAGAGTGAACAGACACAGGACAACTGTGTGATGAAGCAGCTCCACACTGGACCCTGACAACCTTATATGTCTCCCCACAGGCCATGTAGGCCAACCTCAAGGATAATGTATAAATGTGGATGCAAATAGTACCTATTTCATAGGTCACTATGAGGATTAAATAAGCAATTAGTGCCTAGCAGATAGAAAATGCTCAATAAATGTTAAATAATATTTATTATTTTACTTTGGATTGCTTGGAAAATAGGGAGTTTGTAGATCTTTGTTTATTTTTCATTACTATTTATTTCTGGAGGAATTTCTTATTCATGTTCTTTGACAATGTTGTAATGGTGTGTTCATCTTTTTCTTATTGGTTTTCAAAATCTTAACCTTAGCATCTCTATCTGCAAAATAAAGTTATATCAGCTCTTCTTTAAAGGCCTTTCTAGCTTATATTCCTCATATTTCTAAGTGTCTTGAAGCCAGAGCCATTTCGCTGAAAAGGACCTGGACCCCAGAGAGTTTTCAAAAGCAGTTTGAGGACTTCCCAGGTGGCGTGGTGGTTAAGAATCCACCTGCCAATGCAGGGGACATGGGTTTGATCTCTGGTCCAGGAAGATTCCACATGCCATAGAGCAACTAAGCCTGTGCACCACAATTACTGAGCCTTTGCTCTAGAGCTCATGAGCCACAACTGCTGAGCTTGTGAGCCACAAATACTGAAGCCGACGTGTGCCAAGAGCTGGTGCTCTGCAACAAGAGAAGCCACCGCAAAGAGAAGCCCACGCACTGCAGCGAAGACCCAACACAGTCAAAAATAAAAATAGATTAATTAATTTTTTTTCAAAAAAGCAGTTTGACATTGTAGTTTATGAAAAAGACAGCCTGCAGTTGCAAATTTGTTTTTCTTGTTAGAAAACATTAAAATATTCTGCCTTTTTCTCTCCAAGTTGCTCATGTTTCACTGCTTAGAAGAAAGTGTTTTGTGAATAACACCTTAAGTTAGCCTAGTCATTTCTTCAAGATTTCCATAATCTTTTGCTTTGAGATTCAATTGTTTGTCTTTGCAAAGGAGTAATATCAGACGATGCATTTAAATTTGACAAAAGTAAACTTTCCTCCCAGAATGTCCTGGGTAATTTCTTTGATGCTCAATTTTCTCCTTGTAATTAGTAATGGCATTAGTAGCAGTAATCTGCATGAGTGAGTCAGCAACATAAGATCAAGACTAGAAATATTGCTTTTGCTTTGAGTTTAGGTCATAACCCATGTTTAGGCCAACAACAAAAACTACATATGCCTATTGCTTCTTTTTCCCACAGATTCTCTATGGGATACATCTTGGCTGTAGCAAACCTTTCTGGAATTTTAATTAAGAGCTCAGTCACCTACAGTCATTAACTAAGCTCTCTTATAGAGTTGTAGGAGAAGCATGAATTTAGATACTTGGGGACTCCTGGAGAAGATATGATCTCTGCACTCATGGGCAGATTAGGACATGCTGTTTACTGAGAGACACATTGCTATACCTCAAATTGATGCCATGGTGCTAGGGTTGTAGTAATTACCTTTTCTGAGTCCCAGTTCTCTCATTTGAACAGCAGGAATAATAATGCTGTGAAGTGGGCATTATTATTATTTTGACATACTTTTTTTCATATTCACATAGCCACACCTTTCAGGTTTTTTTCCCTTTATGATGTTGCCTTTATTTCATGTGTTACAGGACCATGCCTGATCAGATAAATCAGTACTTACCCAACTTGTCTTTGATATTCTTTTATTATTTTTCTTTTTCCATTTATCTCTTTAATCTTCTTGAAATTTATTTTGCTATTTGGTGTGAGGCAGGGACCTAATCTCTCTCTTTTCAAACACTTAGCCAATTGTTTCAATACCATTTATTTAAGGACTCCATCATTCTGCCACCTATTTGTTATGCCAGTTTCATATGTACTCCTGTGTGTAAACATAGAAATGTAGCTCTGTCTCTTGATTTCTCCATTCTGTTCCAATTATTTATCTACTTAACCCGTTATCAGTGTTAAACTGATTGATTATTGTGGCTCTATAATACATATTAATATAAGAGTCCCATTTTTTGCTTTGCTTAGCTAACTTTGCCCGTCTATTATTGTATGGAAACCTCAGAATCATTTTTGTTAAGTTCTAAAAACCACATTAACAAATAAATTTGAGGTGGGCTTTCACTCCTCCACTTTTTTTCTTGCTCCCGACTTATAAATAAGCATATTCATGTGTGCAGTGTTTTGTGTTTTGTGGAAAAGAGGTAGGTGATTATCCTCTTTAGGTATGTAGGGTGATCATATAATTTAATGTCCAAAGCAGGGCACTTTTAAGAGTGAATGAGGGTAGGACAAATATGTGGGGCAGAAGCTCCATGCTGGCATCCTGACAACCTTGAATGGCTCCACAGATTGGCCTAAGTCTCGGTGAAATGCCTTGTTAACCTCCCAGGAACATGGCAAAAATGGCAGCCTTGTGAAGACCTGTCACAAGGCATTTCTCTTTTTGACTCCCTATCTTGGGAGAGACTGCCATCTTATCTGCTTCCCTGGTTCTGATGAGGCATGGGACTTTCCACCTCGTGACCTTCTTCTTAAAGCACAGCTGCAGACTACAAAACTACTTAGCTGAAGTCTGGATGGGCTTCTCAGCAACCAAGCAACCGACTGCTTACGTTGTCTTTCACCTGGTTGTCTTTGATTTGGTATTGCCTTGTAAGTCAAGTGATGCATGAAGCTGGCACCATGTTGGTCTTACTTTTGCTGTCTGGGTAAATAACAAACTCTGTCAATCTGTCTGGGCCCATTGTCCCTTACCAGCAGAATCTGTTAGCCTGCTTGACAAAATGCTAAACCAGTTAATATTCAAGAACAATAAGAGTAAAGTGCAACTAAACAATCAAACCAATATTGTTCTCAACATTGTTCCCATGATACAAAGGGGGTTCAGTGGTGGTTTCTCCATAAAAGTTGCATGCAATCAGCAGTATCACTAAAATATTTCCTTAGTCATGTCTCCTGGTAAGCTCTCCATTATTGTGGTGGTGGCCATGAGGGAAGGCAGTTAATCAGACACACAATCCATTTAAACTTTAGCCATGATCACATGCTAACTCTAGAACATTTTGGAAAGTACAAAAAACTAAAAAGATAACTCATAAATATTCTTGGTATATATCCTTCCAGTCTTCTTCTTATGTATAATTCTTACATAATTATAATGATGTATTATATATAAATTTATATCTGCCCTTTTCTTTTCTTAATGCTCATAAATGCTTTTTAAACATTTTAATGACTGCATATGTTTCCATCAAGTGGATTTATCAGTTTTTGTAAATATTCTCTTATTAAGTGAAGTTATTTGTTTTCTTTTTTTCTGTTTTTTTTTTTTAATAGTAGCCAATAATTTGGTGATAAACATATCCAGCCCTTAGGATAGATTCCCAGCAGAGAAAGCCATTTTTTTTCAGGTTCTTGATGCATACAGTCAAATTGCTTTTTAAAGGGTTTGTTGATTTGCATTCCCACCAGCATCTGTGGTATTCATTGGCTAGCTCTGAAAGTGCAAAACAAATCCCAGAACCTCATAATCATTTATATTAACTTTCTGGGAAGGTGAGGATCATTATGCTTATAAGGACCAAGCAAATTAATGAAACACTAAATGGTTTTTCGTAATCAAAGAATGTGTTGAAATTTTAGTGAACATTTTTGACAGATTTTTTTTCTGGCTGATGTATTTTTGTTTCTGTTATATGCGTAGTAAATATCTATAATGGCAGAGGAATGTCTGGTATGGATTTGATGGTCTCAGATATTACTTAGAGTTTCCACAAAGGTAGGATGCACATAGCAGGAGGAGGCATCCTATTGTTGACTAAAGATCTTTACGTTGCCTTAACTGCACTCCTTAGGACACACAGTAGACCAGTGGTTCTTATCTCTCCTGAGAGTAATGGGATTCTTTGAGGATCTGACGAAATGTAAGGACTTTCTCCTTAAGTAAAATCGATGTATAGACATAAACATTAAATTTGCAGAAATTCTTAAATTTGCAGAAATTGCAGAAGTTACTGATATATATATGTATATTTGTAGATTCTGAAACAGAGCAGATTCCTGTGGAGCCCTCCTGGGCACAAAAGCTTTTCTGGGTCCCCCATTTCTTATTTGCAGGATAAAGGCTTCAGCCTCCTAGACCTTTCCAGAGTACCAGAGGGCAGATTTAAACAGTTACTAATCAGGGAAGTAAGGGAATGCAGAATCAAAGGAGGAGCAGCCAAGAAACAATAGTGCAGCCATTAAGGAAGGATCCTGGTTCCAACTCAAAGTATATACATAACAATATCTTTGAGTTCTTCTGTAGGAACTAAGGCCCCCACCCAAGTGGAGGATGGTTAACTTCAGGCTGAGCACAAGATTACTGGAGCACTGCCCTGTTACCTCACCAGCAACCCAGTCCAAAGAAAGTCACATGCCCTACCGCCCTCACCCCAAATTTGGCTTATTAAAAACTTCTCCCCCAAAACCATCAGGGAGTTCAGGGTTACTGAGTGTGAGCCACCCATTCTCCTTGCCTGGCCTTGTGATAAACCTTTCTCTGCTCCAAACTCTGACGTTTTGGTTTCTTTGGTGTCACTGTGCATGGGGCACATGAATTTGTGTTTGGTAACAATTTCAGGTTAAGAACTTCTGGTTTCGGCTGTGATAGCCCTGCCCTAAAGATGTGGCCCTGTTGTGTGCTTGTCTCAGCCTATGGATCGCCAATGTTATTGCTGGACCGGCCCTTGTAGTTCTTATTATCATTGCAAGATGGCTTCAACAGTAACCATCAGGAAACTGGAAAAAAAAATCTTATTACTTACAGGTCCTGGAAATTACATGGCACACCTAGGGCCACACAGCGAGTTCAGGAGTAGAGAGAGTAAAAGTGTGGACCTAGGGTTCTGCTTCTATTGGGGTTGGGAATGAGGGCCTGCAGTTTCTTGGGCTCACTCTTTATTGGCTAATTTAAAACATAAAGTGGAAGGAAAAAACAAGAGGCCCCAAAGGTCGGTTATCTAAATCAACCAAGATCTCTAAAACAAAGGAGCCTTGTGGAGGGTGGTGGGGGAAGGAGGAGGGGCCTGAGGGAATGGGGGGTGGGTGGATGAGGGCGGCCTGGCTGTTTATCTAGTCCTGTGGGTGGCAATGGGCAATGTGTTTATTTGAGATAGATATCTTTGAAAGAGGTGCCTCTTTCCAGTGAGGTATGCCTCGGCAACCAAAGCTTAAGTCAAGCATTTGCATTACAAAACAAAAGCCAACTGTCTGGGCTTGCACCACAGGTCCCCAAGAATGGAGTGTGGTAGACCATGTTTGCTCTAGCTCATACTGAGCACAGTGCACCTGTACTTTCTGCTTTCTGAACACCACACTTCCAGACTTCTTGTCCTGTACCACAGTTTTGGCTTAAGCTTCGGACTTTTTGGCATGTGAAGTTCCCAGACCCTTGCCTGCAGGAATGACATCCAAGACAGTTCTCCCCTTTTTCTCTTAGTGGAAGTAATTCCTCCACAAAAATGTAGTATTTTACATTTATAACTGTTAGCCATCATCCTTGGGAGTTATGTATAAATTTTGAGTAGTGGTTCTCAAATTTCATAAGACTCACCTAGGAGCGATTGTTAACACACAGATTCCCATTCTGAAAACTCTGATTGGGTTGTCTGGGCTAGACCTCAGATATCTTTTTTATATAAATGTTTAATTTTAGAATCATTTTAGATAAACAGAAAACCTGTGATGTTATAACTGAGTTCTTATATTCCACATAACCAGTTTCATTTCCTGTTATTGACATTTGGTATTAGTGTTGCAGGAAGGGGACCCCTTCCAGGACAGGAGAGTGGGCTCTGGTCTAACACTCAGAAATGAATTGTCCGAGGAGACACACATGCTGACAAAGCAAGAGACTTTATTGGGCAGGGGTGCCGCGGCGGAGAGCAGGAGGGTAAGGGAACCCACGAGGGCTGCTCTGCCGCGTGGCTCACAGTCTCAGGGTTTTATGGCGATGGGGTGGGTTTCCGGGTTGTCTCTGGCCAATCATTCTGATTTAGGGTCCTTTCTGGTGGCGTGCGCATTTCTCAGCCAAGATGGGAGTCCGGCGAGGGAGGTGGGTAGGACATGTGGACTGGCATCTCCTTTTGACCTTTCCCTTATTCTTCCAGTTAGTGGTGGCTTGTTAGTTCCCTGTTGTAAACTAACTCATGCAAATTGTTATTGTCTGCCTGGCCAGGGTGGGCGGTTACAATCTGTGTTTCCCCTAACATTAGTATTGTCAAGTGAAAAAAAACGCACAACCTAAAAGCTGAGAATTATGTTTTATTTGGTGGACTTATGGAGGACTTAAGCCCAGGATGCAGCCTCTCAGCTCTGAGGGACTATTCTAAAGGGATAAAGGAAGAGTCAGGATATATAGCAGCTGAAAAAAAAAAACAAAAAACAGAACCCTGTAGTTGAACATCAGAAGATTATTGCTAATCACAAAAACAGATATCTCAAGAGTCTGGGCTTATTGAAATCATTTGTTTCATATGCACCTTAACTCTCCTGTCTTTCTCCATCCTGAATTCTCCTCAGGGTGCACCATGGAGGGTGCCTGCTGTAGCTGATGGCTTGATGGCAGGCAATGTCCTTTGTTTACTGAAATGGCAGTTGACATTCTTTGTCCACAGTATGGTACAGTTTTTACAATTGATGAGCCAACATTGATACACTATTATTAACTAAAGTTCATACTTTATTCAGAGTTTTTGGTTGTTACTTAGTGTCCTTTTTCTTTTCCAGGAGCCTATCCTGGTTCCTACGTTACATTTACTAAAGTTGTTCATTTCCAGTATACATGTTTGGTGGTTTCACAATTATTAACGTGTACCCCCATGGGAAATGACTTTACCAACTAAAGTACAGCACTTTTACATACAGTTTTTTTGCCTTTAGTCATACAGTAGCCACTCATTTCCAAAGTTACTTAGGTCAATATCTTTTCTCCCATTCCCTTCAGTGAAGTTGTTTCATACTCTCATAATACAGTTAGATGATTTTTTTTGTCACTGTCTGTGTCATTCCATCCTAGGATCCTCAATTTCATAAATGATTTTTAAAAATTTGCATACATTGATGTACACTCTGTGCTGTAAAGTTACATGGGTTTTCACAAATGCATAGTGTCATGTATCCCTAAATACAGTATCATATAGAATAGATTCACCAACCTTAAAAAAAAAAATCTCTGCTTCAGCCATTAAATCTTCTTCCCTTTTGCCCCCCACAAACTTCTGGCAACCACAGATTTTTTTACTTTCCCTGTAATTTTGCCTTTCCCAGAATGGCATACAATTTGAATCATACAGTGTGTAGCCTAACTGGCTTCAGTTTTGCAATATGCTTTCAAGGTTCTTCTGTGTCTTTTCATGACTTCGTAGCTCATTTCTTTTTATTACAGAATAGCGTTTCATTGCTTAAATATGCCATTGTTTGTTTTTTTTTTTTCCTTTCCATTTACCTATTAAAGGACATCATGTTTGTTTTCAGTTTTGGGTGAGTACGAATACAGCTGCAGTGAACATTCAGATTTAAGTTTTTGTGTGAACATAGGTTTTCAAATCAATTGAGTAAATATCTAGGACCGCAATTACTGGATCATATGGTAAAATTCTATTTAGCTTTGTAAGCAACTGACAAACTGTATTCCAAAGTGACAGTACCATTGTGCATTCATATCAGCAATGAATGACGGTTCCTGTTGCCCCTATTCTCTCTAGCAACTGGTATTGTAAGTGTTTAGGTTTTATCCATTCTAGTAGGTATGTAGTGGGATTTCATTATTGTTTTATTAGCATTTTCCTAATGAAAACTTGTGTTCAAAATCTTTTCATTTGCTTATTTTTTTGGTGTGGTATACTTTGTGATATTTAGTTCATTATTTAATTAGCTTATTTGTTTTCTTATACTTGAGTTTTAAGAGTTCGCTGTATATTTTGGATAAAAGTCTTTTATGAGGTATGTATTATCAAGCAGGTGTTTTGGAAATATTTTCTTCTAGTTTGTAGTTTATCTTTCTATGCCTGTAAGGTATCTTTTGTAAGCAGAACTTTTAAGTTTTAATAAAATCCAACCTGTCAATTTTTTTCTTTCATGGGTTGTGCTTTTGGTTTTACATCTAGCAACTCATCACTTTATGTAAGGTAACATGGATTTTCTCCTAGCTTCCCTTTTTTATTAACAACCCTCCCCCGCACCAAGTGTCCTTGCCACACCATTCTCATCCCTCAGCATAGATTCTGATGTTCATAGTCATTCCTTGTATTACTCTTTGAGAAATTCTGGTTAAGCCGCATGGTAACCACAAAGCAAAACCAACAGTAGGGTCACAGAAGATAACTAGAAGGGAATCCAAACATGCCACTATGGAAAATATTCAATTCACAAACTAAGGCAGCAAGAAAGGAATTAAGGAACAAGTGAACTACAAAATATGCAGAAAACAAATATAAGGAGAGGAGGCTCTGAGAACTAGTCTTTTTTCCAAAGGTCACATAGGTGATAGGTATCTGAGTCTGGATTGGAACCTAGGATTGTCAATTCCAAAGCCAGTTCTCATAAGTACTATGCATCAACTCTCTCTCATGGTTCAAGTGAAATGGGTAAATAACAGTTACTGAGAGTAATAAAGTGACATCCAGGAAAATGAAATAAGGCTTAAATGAGAAGATATTCTTTTGAGTAATTGCCAGTAATTGTATCTTAGGTTTCTGTTTCAGAATCTCTGTTCTTGGACCGCCCAAGTATTCTTTTGCTTCTCTTGGTAGTTTATGTAATGTGACAACCATCCATCTTTAATGATGATCCCCATTAGACAAATGATCCATGACTGAAAGCAAAGATGATTCTATTTTATATTTTTGAAATGTGTTTAACAGAGATTCCAGTAATTGTGTGACATTTGTCTTCTTAAATATTCCGAATCTAACAACTGTATGGTTAATGTAATTTTTAAGAAGGTCAGTCACTTGATTTCCCTAAGCAAGTGGGATGTCAATGCTAAAATGTAAAAGTGTTCATGCTTCACTTTAACCTCTGCATATGGTTTTTCTTTGCTAATGTGATATTCTATATTTCTTTGCACAATATGTCTTGCCAGCATCTTCATCAGCTTATCTTTGCAATTACTGGTTTATAATTTGACTTTACCTTCATGTAGCATTTCACAGATATAAATTCACTGTACCTCTATTATGAAACTCACCGTAGTATACAAATTGTCAATGTGTGCCACTTCCTTAGTATCTCCTCTGAATTCAACAAATGTGTGTTGAAATGAATAAAGCCATAAAATGAACTTGTGGATATATAAAGTCATAATCTTAAGACATTTCTTTGACACCAGGAAGTTTTCATATTCACTCTTTATTTTTGCCTATAAAGAATATACTCAAGAATAATGTGTGCATCTGATATGGTGATATCTAGCATAAGATTCCAAGTTGGAATTTTGAGGATTTATTTGGATTTAACATGTAATGTTACTATTATCAAGGTCAATTCTTTATATATCAATAGAATAAAGGAGTTTGGGGAAAGATGCCTTTAGAATGTGATTAATCTGAGATTTTTCTTTCCACCAAAATACCCTTTTAGTAAGTTGTTCTTAGCTTCTCATTGAGTGTCATATATAGCCCATGGCTCTTTTGATATCATGAACATATTTATGAAGTAAAATACACTTGAAAGCTATTTTAAAAGCAACTTTTCCTGCTGCATTTTAAACTGGCATTTGCCCTTTCTCATTGATTAATGAGGATTATTGATTTGGCTTGTTTATGACATGCTTCTCAGTATTAGGAGACTTTATCTTATCTCGCCTTCAGATTTTATTTCCCCTACAGTTTTCTAAAGCTGTTAATTTTCTACAGGTGCTTTTATGATGCACCTATTCCCAAGGACAGAGATGCTCAGATAAGATTTGGCAATGCATAGAAAAAACTTTTACCTGTCTGCTCTCCTGGTGGGGAAGTGAAGGATTAATGGAGCAGTGAAAGAGAATAACTGAATTGTTGTTATAGATTGCTTAATAAAAGCAGATTTGTGCAGCAATTACATTTAATGTTAAATAATATTTACAATGTAACTATTTTGCTGTAGGCTGAATAAAAAGATGTATGTGAATATGCAGTAAACTGTGTAGTGGGGTGTATGTGAGGCATCGTAATTATCATCATTAAACTATTTCCTATCTAAGCTGCTTTCAAAGGACTTATCACACCTCCTCCTCACCTCAAGCCCCTAACTCCAAATTAAGACAGGACAGACAATAGATTTTGAATTCCATGTGTTAGGTTTTTATAATTTCTCTTCAAGCAGGATCCAAGTTCAGTTCGTAAAACTGGTTTATGTCAGGGACTTCCCTGGTGGTTCAGTGGTTAGGACTCTGCGCTTCCACTGTAGGGGGTTTGGGTTTGAGCCCTGGTCGGGGAACTAAAAATCCCACAAGCTGTGCTGTATGGCCAAAATAAAATAAAATAAAATAGGTTTATATCAGTCACATGTTCCTGTTAGTGTGTATGTTACAACGAACTGTGGCCCAGGCCAGCTCCCAAATGCTAATTTCAGTCTAAGGCACTTACACTCTAATACCAGTAGTACTGTTCAAAGGACATCTGACTTTTTTATATTGTCTTGGTGGGCCACTCTGACCTCCCTTCTGGCCCTCCTTTTCCCTAATATGTCTGCTTAAAATTCAGTCACTTCATGTTTTATGAATCCAACTTTCCCTCCATGAAGCCATCATGTAGATCTACCCTCCTTGGAGGTAATCATGAACAACTTTAGGTCCTTTCCCCCTTAATGCCCTTGGAAACAGCTCACATGCAGTCTGTTCTGTGCTTTCCAATGTCTCCCCACTTCCACACTCCAGTCTTCTCTCCAACCTAAATATCCCCAGTTCCTGCCAAATTTTTCCTCCTAGAAATGTTTGATTCCTTCTACCTACAACATTCTGTTGTAATAATTCTGTCTCCTCCAGTAATAGTGGCTGCTGCCAGGTCAGATGACCCCCATCCTATACCAGTAGAACTGGTTTGTTGGATCGAAGTGCAAATCTATGTTGGCTTTTTGATCACCGGTTTTTCATTTTGCTCTGCAATTGGGAAGACACAGTATTCTCAGCATTTGTCTATTTCCCAAAAGTGAATATTGGAAGATATGATAATAAAAATAAAATTACCATATATCTAGCTCTTACTATGTGCTAGTTTATATGTCTTCTTTCATTTTATCATCATAACAACTCTTTGAGCCTATTATTATTAATCTCTGACAGTGTATCACATAATAGTCTCAATAAATATCTGTTGGATTAAGGAATGAATTGTTCAAGAGATTAAATAACTTTCCCAAGGTCCCACAGATCTTAAGTGGCATTCTAGGGGACCCCAGGTCTAATCTTTTTAAGTGTTATACTGCATAGTCTATTTTAAGGAAGATTTTGAAGAATGACAGTCTCCCAAGCACTTATGTACTTGACACTTTAAAATTTTGTATTTATTGTTACTTTGACCTTTATATGATTTCGCATTCATTAATTTATTCATATACTTTGTAAATATTTATTAAGCACCTGCTGTATGTCAGGCATATTGTAGGCGCTGGACATACCGTGGTGAATAAGATAAACCAAGTTTTCCTTTGCTATTTTTTCAGAACATTCTGTTATTTAAACTCTGTCTGCTTAGTGCTAAGGAGTATACGGCAATTCCTCATATTCTATACCATTTATTCTTCTCAATGTTTTGTGCACAATGGAAGCTCAGGTGTTTGTTGAATGGCATGATGATGTCATAGGAATAGTACTAGATTGGGAGCCAAGGTGTGGCCCTTGCATTTACTACCGCTGTGACTTTGCACAAGTCACTTCATCTCTATGAGTCTCAACTTCCTCATCTCAAAATAGGAACAGTATTCCCTGCCTCACTAATTCATTGAATCTTACTATGAAAATCAGTGAATTGATGGGGTATAAGTGTGCTTTGTAAGGTAAAAGACTCTGCAAATTTTTTTTCTCATTCTTGTTATAACCATTGTTGCCTGACCAGGTAAGCACTAGACAATTATTTTTAACTTGGGAGGGAACGAAGTAGCAGAAAATGGGAAATGAGGCTGAGGCTAAGAAATTAAAGTTAACGTGTTAGCTTTGAAATTTCTATTATTCTGGGTGCTTTCTTTCATGTTGTCTTCAATTTGTTGTCATATTTTCAGCATGCTGTCCTAATAGTGCCTGGCACTAACACTTTAAAATGCTAGAATGTGCCTGGAGAAAGTGATAGCATTTGAAACCTTTAAGAGTTGTCGAGGTTATAGAGAGACTTTAATTTAGGGCTCTATCTCCTTCCTTGTGTGTAGAGAGCTGAGGAACATCAGGTAAGCAGGAAATGACTTGGAAAATATAGATGAATGCCTCAAAACGTTGCTAGTGTTTAGTGCACATATGGAAAAAGGAAAAGAAAGACGCCTATGTTTTTGTGGGCTTTCTTTCTGAAGAATGTGAAGACATTTATGTTTATTGTGTATGCTGATACTTGTTCATGACATTTCCTCCAGATAGTGGAAGCTATAGTGATACTGGAGTGGAACTATAAATAATATGGCCTCTCTAATCACAGAAGCAGCAAAGACAGGAGAAGGCACAGCTTTAAGTGTATTTTCCTCAGTGTCGTTATTTTAGAAATGCAGCTCCAGTCCAGAGTAACTTCTCTCACTGTTGTTGCTAATATCTATAAATTTTCCATAGTCTTCGATCCTCTACTTCCAAAGTTTGAAGTAAGAACATTTTTATAGTGAATGTTTTCTAACTATTTTAATATAAATACAATGGCTATTATCAAATGTTGACAAAGTAAGGAACATATGACAGAAACATTGGGGGAGAAAGAGGGCCATTGTGAGCATATCAATAACGATACTTTACCAGAGTAAAGTTTTATGAAAACAAAGATACAACATGGAAGGGTGGAAATTATAGGCTGCTAGGAGTTTAGACACATGGTTTAATAACTTTTCTTGTTTGCATAGCACTATACAGTGTGTGCAACACCATCTCTTAAATTTTCCTTTTTGCTCCTTTCATTAATACTATAAGGTGATTAAGCAATTGATCTTTTTTGTTTATACCCATTCAAATTTCTTCCCCATTTTTAAAATTATAGCCACTCTTTTTCTTTGGGGAAATATCTCCTCCCTAATACACGGAGGGATGTAAGATACTGCGATTGACAATCCCATCTGAACCACATGGCTCTGCAGTGGTAGGGAACAAATGAACACATGAATAGCGATGTTTGGAGGGGGATACAAATGGTCTTGAGGACATTATTTGTGTGCCTGAATGCAGTGATACCTGAGGTCTGCTCCACTCTTGTCTTTTTAAGATGATTTATTTCCCTTGTGTCTCCATTAGTTTAAGTTGGACTTCTGTTCCTTGTAACTGAATGAATCCTGAATAAACAGCCCTCAATGTACAAAAGAGGAAACTAAGAATCATATTAAGTGTGCTTCTCAAGGTCATATAATATGCAGAGTTAGGACTTGTTGACTCAAAGCCTATGTTTTATTATTACACGAATGTTTTGTAGTTCTGACTCTACCTGTAAGGCTTTGAACAAATTGCTTAGCAGCTCTAAGCCTCAATTTTCTTCATCTGTAAAATGAATTAGCTAGATCAATGAGTTCTAGTGTCTTTACCAGCCCTAGTTTTCTCTTATTTTCCAATTTAAATATTTATTTTTAATTAAACAAGCAAACCATAAAAAATTCTCATTGTAAAAATTCTAAGCATTACATATTAAATTAAAGTACTTTTGACCCCTGAGTTAATGCCTTTTCCTTTCTCAGCAGTTTAATGTATATCTTTTAGGAACTCTTCTATGCATTTACATAAATATGGATTTTCCTATAGAAACATCATGTATTTTTAACTTAAATTGTCTTGTATTGTACACATTGTTGTGCAGCTTACTTTTAGCATTTAACTATGCGTCCCGTAGATTTTCCAAGTTAGTACATAGAGATCTATTTACTTCTTTTAAACTTGTCCATGGTATCAGTGTACCATATTTTATCAGTCTGAAATATTTTGATGGATATCTGGATAATCTGTAGTTTTTCATTATGACAAACAAGGCTGCTGTGGACAACCCTGTTTATATTTGCTTTTTGTGAGTGTTCTAAGACAGATGCTGAGAAGTACCAATTTATATTCCCACCAGCAGTGCATGAGGGGTCCTATTTCTCTGTGCCCATTGCCAGATGCTAATATCATTAAACTTTAATAATGCTAACAAATAACAGTTTTAAATGTATATCTTTGTGATTTTGGAGAGCTTGAGTAGATTTTCATATATTTATCATTAATTTTCCCCCTGTGGATTTTCACATTCTGCAGTTCCAAGTATCTGGCTATGTGGTTAATCTGGTTAACCACGGTCTCGGTGTTGCATTGTAGAGTGCTACTGGTGGTATGATCACGAGAATCCTCTTCCCTCAGAGAATTTTTGGGCTGCATATCACTGGACTATCTGGTCCGCCAAAGTGTATTTGAAGAACTGACATGGAATTACAGAGCCTCATGTCTGGAAGGAACTGAATTTTAGCTGTCGCTTAGGCCTACCCAACCATCTGATATGTAAACTCTGTCCTCAAAATCTCAGCCATACAAGCATACAACTAATGCTTGAACTCTGCCTCTTGAGGTGGCCCACTCCATCTGTGGACAGTTCTGTTGATTAGAACAGTCTTTCTGGTATTAAACCAGATCTTGTCTCCCTGTAGTTTCTACCCACTCTCTCGAGACTCAGAGGACAAATTTGCTTCCTTTTCCACATGACAGCCTTTCTGATATGTAGTGACAGTTTCTACAATACTCCAAGTCATTTTTTCTCCACGTTAAACGTGCTGGTTCTCATATGATCCTTATTTGACGTGGTTTTAAGGTTTTTCCCCTCCACCTTCTTGACTACTTTCTACTGAACAATTCCTAGTTTATCTGTGCCCTTTTAAAAAAAATGTGTCACTGAATTCAATACTTTAGAATGTACTGAATAATAACAATAATAATAATATATAATGATGCTCATAATAATAAAAGGTATCCTTTATTGAGCATCAAGTACTAAGCCAAGCATTTTACATGTAGTAATTCATTTAATCCTTACAACAATACTAGGAGTTAAGCATTTTTTTCCTCATTTGGCCAGTGAGGTTACTGAGGCACATGGAAGTTAAGTAATTTACTCAAGACTGTGCTGAACAGAGTGGAACTAGACTTTCTGCTAAAATGGATATCATATTTTAATGTATGTGCCTAAGATCATATTAGTTTTTTAAAAAAATTGGTAATCAATTCACATTAAGTTAACTGTCAACTAAATCCCCAAGTCTTATTTGAATGGACTATGGTAAGGCACTGCTTTCCATTGTGAAGATTATATTTGTTTCTGTGAACCTGTAAGTAACCTCACTTAGTCTATTATAATGGTAGCCCAAAGTGCTATTCAAGACCTTTCCCTCATCCTATTTTTCTCCCTGATTTAGTTAGCTGGCTCTCTTGTGATGATTGACTTCACACTTGACAGTCTTATCTGCAGCACCATATACTATATATTTTCAGCTTAATTATACATGGATGAACTGCTTACTTTATTTTCCTTTCCTTTCCTATTTGCATGCAGAAAGCAGGTTCCCAGGGTGGAGGGGTGTGGGTATTATTTTACAGTTTTATGTAGGTCATCTACTCCATTTTTCCTTCCTACTGGAAGGATCAAAAGCATTTACCAACTTGTCATATGCTTCACGTAACAGTCAGTGTTGTTTATGTTCCTTTCAATTTTTTTTTCACTCAGGGATATGCTTGAAAATGATACTGTACATAAGACTTGTCAACTTGTCTGCTGCCTTTCTCCTTGAGAAAAAATAGTTTAGTTTATTAGCTATAAAATAACATGCCCCTTCTTATACTCTTCCGAGGCTTAAATTGAATAATTAGTTCGAAAATTTGGAAACTATTTTGGGCACATTTCAGCTGTTTTTTTCTACTTTGAACTCAACAGTAGATGGAGTGGTATAATGGAAAGATCAAGGGATATGGGGTTAGTGGGATTGTGGGCAAGAGACCTGGTTTCTACTATTAGTTCTCTCACTATTTGGCCTTATGAATTGCCAGAAGTCATATCTTTTCTGGGATGTAAAATATGTAAAATGAGGTGACTGGAATGAATGAGATAAGCCCCCCTCATCACTCAAAAATTACCCTGAATTTAATACACTTGTTATAATATATCATAACCTTCCAAAATATTCAAACAGCTTTGTGTGGCTAATTTATAAATCTCTACTCAAGCTTCATATAAAAAGTATTCTTGGGCTTCGTCTAGGAGAAACATTGCCTGTTAAAATTTGGAGGACAAAACATTCTGAGCATTACTTAGTGCTGGTTCTGACAAAAATAGCAATCACAGTTGGATCATCCAAATTTTTTTTTATAACCTAAGTCCTCATGTGTATGGCTGTAGGAAAATCAGAGAGGTCCTTTCAATTTTTGGTATTGCAATGGGAGTGAGAGGCCCCAGTCCTGTGCTTGTATCCTACAATATATCCCAAGGAGGACAAGCCCCAAGGAATGCTGGGAGCCTCTTGAAATTCATTCAGAACTGAGGCAAGTTAATAACAAAAACAGGGAAGGACAAAGCAAACATAGGAAAATGCAAGCCCCAGGGAATAAATAACTTATGGCCTCTTTCACAAGACCCTAGCAGGGGCAGCGCAAATATCTGGGTCAACGAGATAAGAAAAAACTAACGTATGCACTCTGGCTTCTGTATATTGCTTCTGCATAGATAAACATAGCTATAGGCTCCCAAAAGCACGGGAACTGGTCTGTAAAAGGAGAAGTTCTCCTTTGGTTCGGGGCTCAGTCTTTGGATGTGAATCCACTGGGCCTGTACCGGTGCAATAAACATTGCTTCCTGCATTATAAGCCTCGGTGTCCTGCCTACCTCTATCCATTCCTCCAACAAGACACCTGCACAATCAGCCACCAACTTATTAAAGCACAAGTTTTCTGTGAAAATGCTCGTTTGCTTTCTGTGTCTGAAAAAAGCATCACATGAAAAACATCTATCTTCAAATCTATTTGTAAGTGTATTTACACTGATGAAAAAAAAAGACAGGCTGAATTGCTGGATTTCTTTAATGTAATGTAGATTTTGAAATGACTCTCATAGCCTTGTATAAATGAAGATATTAGTGAGGATACAATTTATTTACATGGATTTTAAAAATCCATCCTGTTTGGGGTTTTTTTTTTTCTTTTTCGTTCTTTTTTATTTTTTGTTTGTTTATGCCAAGAATGCATTTTACTGAGGGGAGAAATTACTGTTTTCAAGTATTTTTGGCTTTTGTTTCTTTCCATTTAGTTTATAGGTACATTTACCTGTTAAAAATATACATAACTTAATAGTGATTGGTAATTTCCATCAATGATTTCTTTGTAAGAGAATCAAATAAATGCCAGCAGTGTACAACACTGAAGAAATGAAAAAAAGTTGTGTTTATTTGTCATAATTTCTGGAACAAACTCTTTTTGGAGAGAATGAAATGATCCACTTAAAATACTTAGAATACTTAATCCCACTAGTTGACTTAAAAATCTTAATTCTGTTTTTCTGAGAATATTGATTACTTGATAAAGAAATGGACAAATTATTGTTAAAGTTGAACATAAATTCAGCAGGAATATATATAGTATATTGCATTAAATGAAGTGATTAATATTAAATAAACACATCAGAAGTACTCAAATATCCAGTATACTGGTAACTCAGAAATAAACCAATGGGGAGTGAGTGGAATCTTGGGCTTATCAAAGTCTAAATTGACATAATAATAATTATATGTGATAACTATATATGGGATATATTTAATTATTGTGTCCCTTTCCCACTCCCCACTCTTTCTTTTTTTTTTCCTTTTTATTTATTTATTTATTATATTTTTGGGGGGTACACCAAGTTCAATCATCTGTTTTTGTACACATATCCCTGTATTCCCTCCCCCCCTCGACTCCCCCCGACCCTCCCCATCCCTTTCTTAAGGGAAATATTCATACATCCTTCTAGCCGTGAGATACTGGATGCAAAAGACTCGTTTTATTTTAATCAAAGTATAGCTGATGTATAATATATGTTACAAGTGTACAATATAGTGATTCACAATTTTTAAAGGTTATATCCATTTATAGTTATTATAAAATATTGGCTACAGTCCCTGTGTTGTACAATATATCCTTATAACTTATTTTATACATAGTAGTTTATATCTCTTAACCCTCTACCCCTATATTGCCCCTCTCTACTTTCTTCTCCACACTGGTAACTACCAGTTCATTCTCTATATCTGTGAGTCTGCTTCTTTTTTGTTTTATTCACTAGTTTGTTGTATTTTTTGATTCCACATATCAGTGATATCATACAGTATTCATCTTTCTCTGTTTGACTTATTTCACTTAGCATAATGTCCTCCAAATCCATCCATGTTGCTGTAAATGGCAAAACTTTATTCTTTTCTGTGGCTGAGTAGTGTTCCATTGTGTGTGTGTATATATATATGTAAAAAATATATATACATGGTTCATCTTTTTTACCCATTCATCTGTTGATGAACACTTAGGTTGCTTCCATATCTTGGCAATTGTACACAATGCCGCTATGAACATTGGGGTGTGTGTATCTTTTCAAATTAGTGTTTTTGTTTTTTTTGAATAGACACCGAGGGGTGGAATTGCTGGGTCATATGGTAGCTCCAGTTTTAGTTTTTTGAGGAATCTCTATACTGTTTTCTACAGTGACTGCACCAATTTACAATCCCACCAACAGTGTACAAGGGTTCCCTTTTCTCCACACCCTCTCCAGCATTTATTGTTTGTAGATTTTTTGATGATGGCCATTCTGACTGGGGTGAGGTGCTATCTCATTGCAGTTTTGATTTGCATTTCTCTGATGATTAGCAGTGTTGAGCATCTTTTCATGTGCCTGTTGGTCATCTGCATTTCCTCTTTGGAAAAATGTCTTAGTCAGGATTTTTATCATGAAGGGATATTGGATTGCCAAATGCCTTTTCTGTATCTATGGAGATGTGGTTTGGGAACTTTATTCTGTTAATATAGCATATTACATCGATTAACTTTCACATGTGAAAACCAACCTTGTATTCCTTGGATAAATCTGACTTGGTCATGTATGATCATTTTCAAATGTCGCTATGTGAGTTTGAATATATTTTGTTAAGGACTTTTGCTTGTATATCCATGAGAGTTAGCGGTCTGTGGTTTTATTTTCTTGTGATAGCTTTGTCTGATTTTGGATTTAAGATAATACTGGCCTTACTGAATGAGTTGGGATGTAATTTATCTTCATATGTTTTGGAAAAGTTTGCAAACTATGATGTTAATTCTTCTTAAAAGTTTGGTAGAATTCATCAGTGAAGCCATCTGTATTTGAGCTTTTCTTTGTGGGAAGATTTTTGATTACTAATTCAATGTCTTTCCTTTTTTATAGCTCTATTCACATTTTCTTTTTCTATGGAACCAGTATAAATAATTCAAATCTGCTTTAAGCCCCTCTAGTAATTTTAAAAATTTTCAGTTATTGTTCTTTTCACCTGCAGAATTTTTATTCAGTTCTTTTTAAAGTTTCTTTTTATTTCTATATCCTATTTTTGAGTGCACAAGTCAGGTTTCAACCAGAAAATCAGAACCAGTAGGATATATCTATATTCATCTATATCTCTATGTATCTATCTATCATCTATCTATGTATCTATCATCTATCAGTCTAAAGAAATTTATTAGAAGAAATTGGCTTGCTTGATTTTGGGGGCTTGCTAGGCACATCTGAAATCCGTAAGGCAAGCCATCAGGAAGGTCAGTCTGCAACTCTCAGTCTTGAGTTGATGGTACTATTCACAGGCAAATTTCCTTCTTCAAGAAAGCATCAGTTCTGCTCTTAAGGCCTTGCAATTGGTTGACTCATTCCCATTATTTATTCTAAAATAATCTCCCTTACTTAAAGCCAACTGATTATGATGTTTAATAATGTCTACAAAATACATTTACAGTGTTGTACTCTGTTCAGGCTGCTATAACAAAATTTAAAGGCATTTTGAAAATATGCTATATAGCAAAGTCATAAAAGCAGTCATTAAATGATGGTATTAGTCCAAGTGCTGACATTTTTTTCTGAAAAATCAACACCTTTAGAATAAAAAAGATGATAAGAAAAAACCCATATAACATCACAGACTGAGTAGCTTATAAACAACTGAAATTTATTTCTGACAAATTTGAAGACTGAGAAGTTCAAGATCATGACAACAGCAGATTTGGTGTTGTGGCTGGTGAGTGCCTGCTGCCTGGTTCATAGCTGATGCCTTTTTGCTGTATCTTCACATGGCAAAGGAGTGAGGGAACTCTCTGGGGTCTTTGCAAATAGTTTATCAAGTATGCCACTTGCCTTTTTGTTCTCTTAACAGTGACTTTGGAAGAAAAAAGTTTTTATTGCTGTGAAGTACAAGTTATTGATTGTTTTCTTTTATATTTCAGGGCTTTTGTGTTATATTTAAGAAATATTTGTCAAAAATACATTCATAAAGCTGTTGCCCTACACTTTCTTCTAGAAATTTTATGTTGGATGTTTTACATCTAGATCTATGATCCATTTTGAGTAAATGTTTGTCTATGGTATGGATGAAAATTGTTTATTATTACTATTATTATTGTTTTGCACATGGATATCTAGTTTTTCTAGTGTTATTTGTTGAAAAGACTATCCCTTCTCCACTGAATTACTTTTGGGACTTTGTCAAAATCGACAGACCACTTTGTGTGGGTCAATTTCTGGACTCTATATTCTGTTGCATTGATTTACGTGTATATCTTAATGTCAATACCAAACCATCTTGGTTACCATACCTTTATAATAATTCTGTAAATCAGGTAGTGTTAGTTGTCCAATTTGGGTCTTCTTTTAAAAGTTTTAATGAATATTCTAGGTCTTTTTTTTTTAAGCTCTTTATTGGAATATAATTACTCTATACTCTTGTACCACTTTTTGAGGTACACCAAAGTGAATCAGCTGTATTTATACATATATCCCCATATCCCCTCCCTCCCACGACTCCCTCCCACCCTCCCTGTCCTGGCCCTCTAAAAGCATCACCCATCATCGAGTTCATCTCCCTTTGTTACACAGCAGCTTCCCACCAGCTCTCTATTTTACAGTTGGTAGTGTATTTAGCTTGCTCATTTATTTTGAAAAAGATTTCTGAGATTTTGACTGAGATTGCACTGACTCTGTAGATAATTTTGGGGAGGAATGAAATCATAACAATATTGAGTCTTCCAACCCATGAATATGATATGCATCTCAATTTATTTGTTTTCTTTAATTTCTCTCCATGATATTTTGTTTCTACTGTATATAGTTCTCGTGTATCTTTTGTCAAGTTTATTCCCATGTATTTCATATTTTTATGTTATTGTTAGTGTTATTGCTTTCTAATTTTCACTATTAGCACAGTGAAATATCATTGATTATTGTACATTGAGCTTATATTCCACAACATTGCCAAATTCACTCACTCATTCTAAAAGTTTTTTTTGTAGATTTTAAAAGGTTTTCTACTTAAGTGATACTGCTGCCTGTTAATAAAGTGTTGCTCCTTCCTTTTCATTATGGATGGCTTTTATTTATTTTGCTTCCCTTATTACATTGACTAGAACCTCTAATACAATGTTGAAAAGAAGTGGTCAGCATTAATATCTTTATCTTTTCCCTATTTTAGAGGGAAAGCATTCTGTCATTTTCATGTTAGTTTTAGTTTTTTTATATATGTCTTTTATCAGATGGGGGAGGTCCTTTTCTAGTTCTAATATCAGGAGTGGATGTTGGGTTTTTTCAATTGCTCTTTCTGCATCTATGGAGATGATCATACGTTTTGTTCTTTTATAGTATATTAATTGGTGAATAACTGATTATTTTTCTTTTTTTATTATTTATTTATTTATTTTTGGCTGCGTTGGGCTTTCTCTAGTTGCGGCGAGTGGGAGCTACTCTTTGTTGCAGTGCGCAGGCTTGTTATTGCGGTGGCTTCTCTTATGGCGGAGCACGGGCTCTAGGCATGTGCGCTTCAGCAGTTGCGGTGCGTGAGCTCAGTAGTTATAGCTTGCAGGCTCTAGAGCGCAGGCTCAGTAGTTGTGGTGCACGGGCTTAGTTGCTCCTCGGCATGTGAGATCTTCCTGGACCAGGGCTCAAACCTCTGTCCCCAGCATTGGCAGGCAGATTCTTAACCACTGTGCCACCAGGGAAGCCCAGATTATTTTTCTAATGTTAATCCAACATTACATAAAATTCACTTGGTCACGGTATATCGTATATTTTGTATATTATTTAATTTATTTAAAAATTGGTTAAGACTTTCTGAATTTATGTTCGTGAGGGACATTGGTCTGCAGTTTTCTTTTCTTGTAATGCTCTTGTCTGGTTTTTGTATCAAGGTAATGTTGCACTTATATAATGAGGAAGCATTTTTTTCCCTGTAAATTTTCTGGATGAGTTTGTATAAAATTTGTATTTTTTACTTTTTTGGTACTGATTAGAATTCCCATGAGAAGACTTTTGGTCAGGAATTTTCTTTGTATAAAGGTTTTATCTAAAACTCCCATTTCTTTTTATAGATATAGTGCTATTCAGGTTATCTATTTATTTTTGTGTGAGCTTTGATAGTTTGTGTTTTGCAGGTATTTATCATTTCATTTACATTGCTGAGTTTATTGGCATAATATTGTTCATAACATTCAATTATTATTTGTTTAGTATCCATAGAACTTTCAGTGCTACAATCTCTATCACTCCAAATACCTAGTTTTCTCTAGATTGGTCTGCCTAGAGGTTTATCAATTAAACAGGCATATCTCATTTTATTTTCTCTGCAGATATTGCATTTTGTAATCAATTGAAGGTTTGTGGCAACCCTGCATTGAGCACGTCCATTTTTCCAATAGCCATTTTTCCAATAGCATTTTCTTACTTTGTGTCTCTCTGTCACATTTTGGTAATTA
This sequence comes from Hippopotamus amphibius kiboko, assembly GCF_030028045.1. Lineage (NCBI taxonomy): Eukaryota > Metazoa > Chordata > Mammalia > Artiodactyla > Hippopotamidae > Hippopotamus > Hippopotamus amphibius. The sequence continues at coordinate 13,073,380 of NC_080203.1, read as the reverse complement.
TTGTAACATTTCAAACTTTTTCACTATTTGTTATGATCTGTGATCAGTGGTCTTTGATGTCACTATTATGACTCACAGAACACTCAGATGATGATTACTATTTTTAGCAATAAAGTACTTTTTAATTGAGGTATGTACTTTTTTCTAAAGACAGTGCTATTGCGCACTTCGTAGACTACAATATAGTGTAAATATGAATTCCATATGCACTGGGAAAGCAAAAAGTTAGTGTGACTCACTTTGTTGAGATACTCACTTTATTGCAGTATTCTGGAACTGAATCGGCAATCAATATCTCTGAGGTATGCCTGTATTGATCTTTTCAAAGAACTTTCATATAATTGATTTTTCATATTATTTTTTTGTTTTCTATTTATTATGTCTTTTAGTCTTTTTAGCTTGAATTTAATTTGCTCTTTTGTCTTAGTTTCTAAGTGTGGAAGCTGAGGCCGTTGCATTAAGACAATTCTTTTTTAATATAGGAATTTTAGTGCTATAAATTTACCTCTAAAAACTGCTAAATCTGCCATCTGCCAAATTTTGATAAGAATTGTATTTGCATTCTCATTCAGTTCAAAATACTTTCTAATTTCCTTTCATTACTTTCTTGACCCATATACTCTTTAGAAGTGTGTTATTTAGTATTAAATTATTTGGGAATTTCCTAGACATTTTTCTGGTATTAACTTCTAATTTAATTCCACAGTATACAAAGAACATATTTTGTATGACTTGAAAAATTTTATTTTTGTTCAGACTCATTTTATGATCCTGTATATTGTCCTATCTTGGTAAGTGTTCTGTGTGCACTTGGAAAGACTGTGTGTTCTGCTGTTTGGGGGGTGAGTGCTTCATAAAAGTCAAATAGATCTAGTGGTTTGATATTTTTGTTCAAGTCCATATATTTTGTTGATTTTCTGTCTGTTTCTTTGATTATTGAAAGAAAGATCTTAGAATATCTGACTATAATTATGGATTTGTCTATTTCTCCTTGCAGTTTTGTTATTTCTTACATCGTGTATTTTGAAGCTCTGCTATTTTAGTTGCCTAAATATTTAAATTTTTATGTTCCCTTAGTGAAATATCCCTTTTTCACTTTATAATTTTCCTCAATTTTCCTGGTGGTATTCTGGCCTCTGAAACCTACTATATCTGATATTAATGTAGGTATTCTAGCTTTCTTTTGATTAGTGTTTTCTCTTTGCATTTGATTTGGATAGTTACTATTCCAATGTCTTCAAGGTTACTGGTAGTTTTAGTTCACTAGGGCAGCCATAACAAAGTACCACAACTTCAATGGCTTAAACAACAGAATGTTACCAGCATTGGATCCTTCTGAGAACTGTGAGAGAGACCTATCCCATGTCTCTCAACTAGATTCTGGTGATTTTATGGCAATTTTTGTCATTCTCTGGCTTGTGAAAGCATCATTCCAATCTCTGCCCTCATCTTCACCTGTTGTTCTCCCTTGTGTATGTACCTCTGTGTCAAAATTTCCCCTTTTTATAGTGATGCTGGTCATATTAGGTTAAGATCCACCCTAATAACTTCATCTTACCTCATTACATCTGCAGTGACCCTGTTTCCAAACAAGGTCATATTCTGAAGAAATGGTGGTTGACTTCAACATATGGATTTTGGGGGAACACAACTCAACCATGTAGCACTGTTCTTTTCTTCTGTGGGGTCTAATATGCTATATATCCCATCCAGTATATTTTTAATTTCAGACCTGTAATTTATATTACTAGAAATTTGATTTATTTTATATGTTTCATATATCTATTTAACATGTTCAATCTTTCCTCTTGTTACTTTAATATATGGAATATAGTTATAATATATGTTCTAATGTTCTTGCCATTTTCTGGTCTGTTTCTATTGAATGGCTTTTCTGCTCATTACTGGTCCTATTTTCCTAATTTCTTGCATTTCCGATAATTTTTTATTTGATGCCAGACAATGTGAGTTTTACCTTTTTGGTGCTCTATTCTGTGCCCTAAAATTATTCTCAAACTTAAATCTGAGGTGCTTTTAATTTACTTGGAAACAATTTGATTCTTTTGAGGCTTGTTTTTAAGCTTCATTAGACAGAATCAGACTAGCTATTAATCTAGGACTAATTTTTGTCCACTACAGAGGCAATGCCCTCTGAAGATACTACCCAATGCCATCTGAAATATAAGGTTTTTCACTCCGATTTGTGGGAATAAGAAATGTTTCTTGTCCTGTGTGATCTCCAAGAACTGTTTCTTCTGCTCTTTTCAGGGGATTTTTCTCCAGGCTCAGGTAGTTTTCTCATATTCATGCACTTATCAGTGCTCAGCTAAGGAGTGGAGGGGACGCTCTATAAATCTCTATAGTCATCTCTTTGTGCATCTTCTTCTCTTGTATTCTGTCTTGAGAGTTCTCACTGCCTTCCGTCTTTAGACTCTCAGCTCTCTCTTAGCTTAGGGAGGCCACTGAGTTCTACTTACCTTCTCCTTCTCTGCGATGCAGCGTGAAACCTCCCACCAGGCAGTAAGACAGGACAATTATAAGGCTTCAATTAGTTTCCTGTCTTGCTAGACCTAATCTTCAGCATGTGCAAACCATTGTTTCATATATATTGTCCAATGTTTTAAATTGTTTCTGCCAGAAGGATAACTTTATTCCCTGTTACTCCACCTCAGCTAGATGTTTCCTAAGATATTATTTTATTATTTAACCTTTTATTATGAAAATAATATTTTCTTATAAAAATTTTAAGCAAAATAGACATGTATACAGAAAAAATTAGCATTCCCACCATTCTGCCCACCGTGTACTCTCCCAAAACACACCTGCATTCATGTTCTTTAGGGGAAACAGTTTGCAGTTGATATGTTCACTTACAGATAGTTTTATATTTATTTAAAATATATACATGCATAGATCATATATATATGTAGCCATACACATATATGCAAACATTATGTATACATAAATATTTTGACCAAAATGTGATATTAAATATTATTTTATAAATTAGGCTTTTTGTTCTGTATCTTTGATTTATTTTTCTCTATGCCATATAGACCCATCTAATTATTGTAATTTTCTGCATGGAACTTTATAGTATAGATGCACCATTTTTAAAATTTAGCTATTTCTTTAATTATGTACATAAAGATTTTTATGAAATTCTAAGTATTACAAATTTTACACTGAGCATTTTTGAACCATAAGTCTTTGTACATGTGTGTTATCATTGCTATGGTAAAGATTCCTGAAAATGTAATGTGCATATTAAAGTTTGATAGGAATTGCCAAAATATCCTACAAAGTAATTGTATACTCATAACCAGTGTGAGAACATTCCCTGTTCTCACACCACTTTTTTTTTTTTGTCAATTTGATGGAAGAAAATCGCCCCTTTGTTTTAATTTATATTTACTTCATGAATAGTAAAATTGAATTTCTGTTCTTATCCACTTGTAGTTATTGGCCTGTGAGTTGCTTATTTATGTCCACTGTCTTTCTCTCTCTCTCTCTTTCTTTCTTCTTTCAATATTTTTAGAGATTATACTCCATTTAAACTTATTACAAAATGATGGCTATATTTCCCTGTGCTGGACAAGATGTTCTTGTTGCTTACCTATTTTGTACATAGTAGTTTGTATCTCTTAATCCCCTACCCCTTTGTTTACTGTCTTTTTCAATTGGATTATTTGCTTTTTCTTTTTGATTTATATGATAACTTTATATTTTCTATTATACACATTGCAATTATTTTCTCCCAGTCTCTTCTTTATGTTTTGACTTTGTATAAGGCACTATTTGCCATAAAAGTAGTACTTGAAAAAGTGTTTTCTGAGGAAGAATAGACCTCTTTCTCTTTTTTTCTCTTTTGAAAATTCTCCCTCATCCATCACCTTCAGGGCAAAGCAATAAAATGTTTAAGTGGGTTTGAAAAAGAGAAGAGCAGTCTCTGACATCCAGGAGCTAGGCCTGGGTGTTGCTATAAACTGGCTTGGCACTCATAGCTTGGTATTCTTATGTTGAACACAAGCATTTTCACAGAACATCAACATCATACAAAGCCCCTCTGTGACCATGATGGATTAGGAGAAAAAAAGGACCACTCCATAATCACATCTGAATGTAGACAAAAGATGAACATTGTGCAAGTCACACACAAAAAAATGATCATATATTCCTCTATCCTGGCTAATATGAATGACTGCTCTTTCTTCACTTATTACAGCTATACCTTTCCTTTAGACTGGCCTCCCAATAGATAAGATTTATTAAGATACCCAATTATCCTATTACCCCCACTTCCTGACAGCATCTGATTCAGAACAAAACTCTGCTTCCTTGAAACTTTCCCCCCACTTCCTGACAGCATCTGATTCAGAACAAAACTCTGCTTCCTTGAAACTTTCCCCCAATCATCTTATATACACCCAAATCCTGTAACAAGCCCTTTCTGTTGTCTTCTTACTGAGTCATCCCATGGTTCCCTGTGGTGTGTATTATCTCTCACTGCAATGAGTAATATATTCTACTTGTTTAACTATGGTGTGTTCCTATTGGTCCTTGGCTAGAGGACTTTGAAAGAATAATATGAAAATATTGTCGCTCACAGTCAAACTGCTTTATTTATTTATTTTTTAGATTCTTTTTTTTTAAATTTATTATTTTTGGGGGGGTACACCAAGTTCAATCATCTGTTTTTATACACATATCCCCATATTCCCTCCCTCCCTCAACTCCCCCCCCCACCCTCCCTCGAGTCCCCGCCACCCTCCCCGTCCCAGTCCTCTAAGGCATCTTCCAACCTCGAATTGGACTTCCTTTGTTATACAACAACTTCCCACTGGCTATCTATTTAACAGTTGGTAGTGTATATATATCTATGCTACTCTCTCGCTTCGTCTCAGCTTCCCCTTCACCCCCCACCCCCCCCAAACCTCGAGTTCTCCAGTCCATTCTCTGCATCTGCGTCCTTGTTCTTGTCACTGAGTTCATCAGTACCATTTTTAGATTCCGTATATGTGAGTTAGCATACAATATTTGTCTTTCTCTTTCTGACTTCCTTCACTCTGTATGACAGACTCTAGGTCTATCCACCTCATGGCATATAGCTCCATCTCATCCCTTTTTATAGCTGAGTAATATTCCATTGTATATATATGCCACATCTTCTTTATCCATTCATTTGTTGATGGGCATTTCGGTTGCTTCCATGTCCTGGCTATTGTAAATAGTGCTGCAATAAACATGATGGTACATGTTTCTTTTGGGATTATGGTTTTCTTTGGGTATATGCCCAGGAGTGGGATGACTGGATCATATGGTAGTTCTATTTGTAGTTTTTTAAGGAACCTCCAAATTGTTTTCCATAGTGGCTGTACCAACTTACAATCCCACCAACAGTGCAGGAGAGTTCCCTTTTCTCCACACCCTCTCCAACATTTGTAGTTTCCAGATTTTGTGATGATGGCCATTCTGATTGGTGTGAGGTGATCCCTCATTGTGGCTTTGACTTGCATTTCTCTGATGATTAGTGATGTTGAACATCTTTTCATGTGTGTGTTGGCCATCTGTATGTCTTCTTTGCAGAAATGTCTGTTTAGGTCTTCTGCCCATTTGTGGATTGGGTTATTTGCTTTTCTGGTATTAAGCTGCATGAGCTGCTTGTATATTTTGGAGGTTAACCCTTTGTCCGTTGTTTCATAGGCAACTATTTTTTCCCATTCTGAGGGTTGCCTTCTAGTCTTGTTTATGAAACTGCTTTATTTTTTAATAGAAGGGTTGTTTCCAGTCCATGTGATCCTTTACTACTTTATTGCATTATCATGTGTGGGTCATACAATAATTTAGCTTTTGAGAGATACTATGTACATTAGGGTAAATAGTATCAGGGAGTCAGTGTACTACAGTTAAAAAGGCACTCCATTTGATGTGAAAAGATCTGAATTTGCAGCATAGCAGCAGGATGGTTTTGGGGAAATTTGTTCATCTCTCCAAGCTTTCATTTTGTCATCTGAAAATGGAGATAATAACTCTTATCTTGCAGAGTTGTTGTGAAGATCAATGATATAAAGTATATGGAGCCTTTTGTAAACTAAAACATGCTCTGTAAATTTGAAGGACTTAAAGAAAGTAGTGTTAGAACTGGAAGGGAACTGGTTGAATGCACACTCTCTTTCATCACCTCATTCTCTTCATGGGGAACAAAAACAGAGAAAGGAGAATTGATTTATCTTAGATCCTGAAGCCACTTTGGGGGTTGACTTGAGATTAGACTTCAGGTCTTGTGATCCTTAGTCTAGCATCCTTTCTATTGCATGAAATATCTTTTCTCCTTTATTCTTTCTTTATTTGCTTTACTATATGAAATGATTTTTGGTAGATCTCACTATCTTCCAGAAATTAAGTTCTTTGAATCCCCCAAACAATTTGCAACATTAAAGACTTTATGAGATTATGGTTAAGCCGCAAAAGTGTATTTGAAAAATAATTGCCAAACATTTTATATCCAAATGATTCTTGTGAAATCACCCCCATTTTCTTTTCTTTTCTTTTCTCTCTTCTTTTTTTAAATACATTGACCCTCTTCATCTAACCAAGATTCAGGGTCTTATTTGAGAGTGGTTTCACTTGGTTATAATTAGGTGCTATACAATTGTGTTTGCTCTCCCCTGCAATACAGGGTTTAAAAAAGAAAAAAAAATAATCTTGGGACCTGAGGAAAGTATTCTCTTCACTGATTACAAATTGCTATCTATTTGCCGGTCAGCTCTTTGTTCTGGTTACTTATTCTTTCTAACATGCTCGACTGCACAAATCACAAAACGGAGGGATAAAAAGATCTTTTGAAATCTGTGTTTGCTGTGTTGCAAGCTCAGTAGCCATATGGAACACAAAGGCCCAGGGCCTTAAGTACGAACCAGAATTTTGTTGTTTTGCTTTCTCCCTTAGCATTTTGAGTAGGTGTCTTTTTAGTCATTGCTGAAATGGAGTCTTTATTTCAAAAAGAGATTGTGTGTGTGTGTGTGTGTGTGTCTGTGTGTCTGTGTGTCTGTGTGTCTGTAAATGAGGGGGGACACCAAAATTATAAGAAGCAACATTTTATGCTATAGGCGAAGATGGTAATCTAGGCATTGTAAATAATCAGGAATTTCTTGTGAACCTTCTAAATACTGCCCAGGAATTGATTACACAAACATATTTATTACTCTGCTTCCATCATATTAGAATGAGTATTTACTGTAGCCTTACCCCAAAGGATTTAGATTACGGGAACTGACATCCAAGCAAATGAAAAATGAGACAAATGATCAAATGAAACCTTTTCATTCCCTTCCTCACTCACTTTTCACACGTTTTGGAGACTTATTTTGTGCCCATCTCTGTTCTCACCACAAGAAAGCAGAGTGAATAAAACATAGGTCGCCCTTATGGAGCTATAGCAAAGCTTTTTAATGAAGCAAGAACCAGAAGACACAAGGCAAGGAGACTAAGTGCTCTCTTGGTAGTGACAGTTCTATAACTTCTCTCAGCTTTGTAGGTGAGGCATCTGCTATGCAGTCCATTTTGCAAACTGAGCTTCCTCAGTTGTATACTTCTTTGGCTAAAGGCCTCACAGAATGCAGACCAATTTAAATATTAGCATAGATGCATTTTTAGGAAGACATATCTGCTTTCCAGGTTCACAAATGACATCCCTGAATCAAATATAAATGATAGATTTTTTTGGCCACTCATGGGAACATGGGCATAGGTAACAAACATAATTTTCAAGAAGTTCTACAACTAATACAGTATTTATTTCCTCACAAATCCAGCAAAACATATTGCTAAAGTACTAGAAAGTGTAGGCTATTATGAGAGGAAAAATTTTACAAAACCAAATAAATTTTACTGATAAGGAAATTGAACCTCAAGTGGTTAAACGATATCTCTAGGCTCACCAGCAACTAAGTGCCAGAGTTGTAAATAATAACTCATTTAATCCTCCCCATAACCTTTTGATTTAGGTACTATCGTTATTCCTCTTTTACAAATAAGGTAACTGAGGTTCAGAAAAGGTAAGTTACTTGCTCAGGGCCACATGTCTAGTAAGTGTCAGAGCCAGGATTTGACACTGGAAGTTTGACTTGAGAGTCCATGCTTTTAACCCTACACTGCCCTGCCTCTCCAGGAATAGCTGTAGTCAGTTTCCTGACTTTTCTTCCCTCAACCTCTTCCCATTTATGACCACTTTTTCCCCCAACTGTGGTGCTAAATACACATATGTACAAATACACACACACACACATAACATAAAACATTGTAAACATAGGAATGTGTGTATGTGTATGTATATGTACATGTGTATCTGTATCTTCTTTGTTTCTCAGTGTGTCTGCGGAATCATGAGTGATAAATGACTCAGAAAGCAAAGAGACTGATTCTGTTTTATTATCAGCCAGAAAAAAAGAAGCTTCCTTTAGGCGCTCTAAGCATAAGGCAAGATGAACAGGGTGCTAATTAGCTCTAGTTCTATCAGCCTGCTGTCCTATGTTGGGGGCCAAGAAGGAAAGAGGTTAGGTTGTGCATAACAATATGGTCCACTGGCCTGATTACAAGGCTCCAAGAGGGCTTTTGCAACGTGAGCATATGGACATTTTGCAATATTTACAGGGGGAAATGTACGCTGATTAGCAAACAGGTTACAAATGGTTTCATGTGGGAAGCCTCTTTAATTTCTACCCAATAGGTATTGTTGCTCACCATTCTTTTAGATTTTTTTAATTCAAAGAAAGCAATTTATTCAATTATAACCTGACCTATGATTTTTCTAGAGGGAAATATGAAAAATACCATTAGAAAAATAATTTAATGAAAAGAACATTGGTCTTAGAGTAATAAATCATGGGGGTGAATCCAGTTTCTGCCCTGTATATTAATTACCTCGTCTTCATGCCTGGAGAGAATGAACCCATCAGGCACCCTGGTTTCACTTTAAATTAAAGTGAATTTCATGTTAAAGTAACGATCTTGGGACTTCCCTGGTGGTCCAGTGGTTAGGACTCTGCCGTTCTCACTCCTGGGGCCCCAGTTCCATGCCTGGTCAGAGAACTAAGATCCTAAGATCCTGCAACAAGTAACACTTGGAAAACTCAAATTAGATCTCAGTACAGTAGTGCCTGGAGTTTCCATTTTTTCTCTGGAGCAAGCTCTTTTTTTTCACTCTCTGAGACCTTATTTGCATACCTTTTCTCTATATAAACTTTATATACCCCTCCCCCCACCCATCCCCTTATTCCCAGCCCTATACCTCACTGGGAACATGGAAGCAATGGAGAGGAGACTGCTTCACATTTTGACTGCAAAAGCTACACACCTCATGTTTGCATACCTCTGTCTTCTCTTACAGCCAAGAAAGTATCTTTATTACTATCAAAGGACGGTCCCTCCACAATTGCACAGAATCCCATTCTCTTTTATCTATCTGTTTTACTTTTTCAGTTATACCCTCTTTGTCTTGCAACATTAGTTTCTCCTTTATTGGATCATTTCTCTTAGTATACAAATATACTATAATATTCTACCTTCACACTACTTATCTCTCTGTAGTCCAATTTCTCTGCTCTCCTCACTGTAATACCATGCAAGAGCTGTGGACACTCACTGTTTCGTCTTCCCAACATTCCTATCTCTTCTTATCCCACTCTAGACTTCATCTGTCCCCTTCGCCGATCTTGCTTTTGTCAGGGTTACCAGTGAGTTCCATATTCCTACCTTAATGATCCACCATCATTCTTTATCTTATATAGTTAGCCACGCCATATTTGTTTTAAAATCATTTCCCCTTTTCTTTCATAATTCCACATGTGATCTGGTTTTCCTTCTACCTCACTGACTTCTCTTTCTTACTCTCCTTCACTGGCTCCTACTTTATTCAATCCTGAAATCTTGGTCCTAGGCTCTCTACTTTTTTCCTGCACTCATTAGATCCCACCCGATGCCTGCTTCCTAGGTTTTTTGGTTTTGTTCTGTTTTCTTCCTGTCCGTTCATTATTTTTATTTCTTTCATACAGAGCACTCATCAAAAGCTGATCAGATATAGTTTGTGATGGAGTTAGGTGGTGGATAAGATTGCAGAGGCAGTTTTTGATCAGGTTTTTTGTTTTTTGTTTTTTTTTGCTATGTTTTTTAACTTTATATGTTTATTTTTTACAGTAAACTGCATATACTTAGAGTGTACAATTTGGTATCCCAGTCTCCCAATTTGTTCCCCACCCCCAACCCTCCCCGCTTTCCCCTTTGGTGTCCATATGTTTGTTCTCTACATCTGGGTCTCTATTTCTGCCTTGCAAACTGGTTGATTTGTACCATTTTTCTATAGTCCACATATATGTGTTAATATACAATATTTGTTTTTCTCTTTCTGACTCACTTCACTCTGTATGACAGAATCTAGGTCCATCCATGTCTCTACAAATGTCCCAGTTTCATTGCTTTTTACAGCTGAGTAATATTCCATTGTATGTATGTACCACATCTTCTTTATCCATTCATCTGTTGATGGACATTTAGGTTGCTTCCATGTCCTGGCTATTGTAAATAGTGCTGCAATGAACATTGGAGTGCATGTGTCTTTTTGAATTATGGTGTTCTCTGGGTATATGCCCAGCAGTGGGATTGCTGGGTCATATGGTAGTTCTATTTTTAGTTTTGCAAGGAACCTCCATACTGTTTTCCATAGTGGCTGTATCAATTTACATTCCCACCAGCAATGCAAGAGCGTTCCTTTTTCTCCACACCCTCTCCAGCATTTACTGTTTGTGGATTTTCTGATGATGCCCATTCTAACCGGAGTGAGGTGATACCTCATTGTAGCTTTGATTTGCATTTCTCTAATAATTAGTGATGTGGAGCAGCTTTTCATGTGCTTCTTGGCCATCCGTATGTCTTCTTTGGAGAAATGCCTATTTGGGTCTTCTGCCCATTTTTTGATTAGGTTGTTTATTTTTTTGATATTGAGCTGGATGAACTGTTTATATATTTTGGAGATTAATCCTTTGTCTGTTGATTCATTTGCAAATATTTTTTCCCATTCTGAGGGTTGTCTTTTCGTCTTGCTTATAGTTTCCTTTGCTGTACAGAAGCTTTGAAGTTTCATTAGGTCCCACTTATTTATTTTTGTTTTTATTTCCATTATTCTAGGGGGTGGATCAAAAAAGATCTTGCTGTTATTTACATCGAAGAGTGTTCTTCCTATGCTTTCCTCCAGGAGTTTTATAGTGTCTGGCCTTACATTTACGTCTTTTATCCATTTGGAGTTTATTTTTGTGTATGGTGTTAGGAAGTGTTCTAATTTCATTCTTTTACATGTAGCTGTCCAGTTTTCCCAGCACCACTTATTGAAGAGGCTGCCTTTTCTCCATTGTATATCCTTGGCTCCTTTGTCATAGATTAGTTGACCATAGTTTATCTCTGGGCTTTCTATCCTGTTCCATTGATCTATATTTCTGGTTTTGTGCCAGTACCATACTGTCTTGATCACTGTAGCCTTGTAGTATAGCCTGAAGTCAGGAAGCCTGATTCCACCAACTCAAGATTGCTTTGGCTATTTGGGGTCTTTCGTGTTTCCATACAAATCGTAAAATTTCTTGTTCTAGTTCTGTGAAAAATGCCATTGGTAATTTGATGGGGATTGCATTGAAACTGTAAATTGCTTTCAGTAGTATAGTCATTTTCACAATGTTGATTCTTCCAATCCAAGAACATGGTATGTCCTTCCATCTGTTTGTGTCTTCTTTGATTTCTTTCATTAGTATCTTATAGTTTTCTCAGTACAGGTCTTTTACCTCCTTTGTTAGGTTCATTCCTAGGTATTTTATTCTTTTTGATGCAATAGTGAATGGGATTGTTTCCTTAATTTCTCTTTCTGATCTTTCATTGTTGGTGTATAGAAATGCAAGAGATTTCTGTGTGCTAATTTTGTATCCTACAACTTTACCAAATTCATTAATTAGCTCAAGTAGTTTTCTGGTGGCATCTTTAGGACTTTCTATGTATAGTATCATGTCATCTGCACACAGTGACAGTTTTACTTCTTCTTTTCCAATGTGGATTCCTTTTATTTCCTTTTCTTCTCTGATTGCTGTGGCAAGGACTTCCAAAACTATGTTGAATAGTAGTGGCGAGAGTGGACATCCTTGTCTTGTTCCTGATCTTAGAGGGAATGCTTCCAGTTTTTCACCATTGAGAATGATGTTTGCTGTGGGTTTGTAGTCTATGGCCTTTATTATGTTGAGGTAGGTTCCCTCTATGCCCACCTTCTGGAGAGTTTTTACCATAAATTGGTGTTGAATTTTGTCAAAAGCTTTTTCTGCATCTATTGAGATGATCATGTGGTTTTTATCCTTCAATTTGTTAATATGGTGTATCACATTGATTGATTTGCATATATTGAAGAATCCTTGCATTCCAGGGATAAACCCCACTTGGTCATGGTGAATGATCCTTTTAATGTGTTGTTGGATTCTGTTGGCTAGTATTTTGTTGAGGATTTTTGCATCTAAATTCGTCAGTGATATTGGTCTGTAGTTTTCTTTTTTTGTAGTATTTTTGTCTGGTTTTGGTATCAGGGTGATGGTGGCTTCATAAAATGAGTTTGGGATTGTTCCTTCCTCTGCGACTTTTTGGAAGAGCTTGAGAAGGATGGGTGTTAGCGGTTCTCTAAATGTTTGATAAAATTCACCTGTGAATCCATCTGGTCCTGGACTTTTGTTTGTTGGGAGATTTTCAATCACATTTCAATTTCATTACTTGTGATTGGTCTGTTCATATTTTCTATGTCTTCCTGATTCAGTCTTGGAAGGTTACACTTTTCTAAGAATCTGTCCATTTCATCCAGGTTGTCCATTTTATTGGCAAATAGATGCTTTTAGTAATCTCTTATGGTGCTTTTCATTTCTGTAGTGTCCATTGTAACTTCTCCTGTTTCATTTCTAATTTTATTGATTTGAGTCCTCTCCCTCTTTTTCTTGATGAGTCTTGCTAGAGGTTTATCGATTTTATTTATCTTCTCAAAGAACCAGCTTTTAGTTTTATTGATTTTTGCTATTGTTTTCTTTGTCTCTATTTCATTTATTTCTGCTCTGATCTTTATGATTTCTCTGCATCTACTAACTTTGGGTTTTGTTTGCTCTTCTTTCTCTAGTTTCTTTAGGTGTAAGGTTAGATTGTTTATTTGGGATGTTTCTTGTTTCTTGAGGTAGGATTGTATTGCTATAAACTTCCCTCTTAGAACTGCCTTTGCTGCATCCCATAGGTTTTGGATTGTTGTGTTTTCATTGTCATTTGTCTCTAGGTATTTTTTGATTTCCTCTTTGATTTCTTCAGTGATCTGTTGGTTATTTGGTAGCATATTGTTTAGCCTCCATGTGTTTGTGTTTTTTACAGTTTTTTTCCTGTAATTCATTTCTAATCTCATAGCATTGGGGTCAGAAAAGATGCTTGATAAAATTTCGATTTTCTTGAATTTACCAAGGCTTGATTTATGACCCACAATCTGATCTATCCTGGAGAATGTCCCATGTGCCCTTGAGAAGAACGTGCAATGTGATGTTTTTGGATGTAATGTCCTATAGATATCTATTAAATGCAGCTGATTTATTGTGTCATTTAGAGCTTGTGTTTCCTTATTAATTTTCTGTGTGGATGATCTGTCCATTGGTGTAAGTGGGGTGTTAAAGTCCCCCACTATGATTGTGTTACTGTGGATTTCCTCTTTCATAGTTGTTAGCATTTGCCTTATGCATTGAGGTGCTCCTATATTGGGTGCATAGATATTTATAATTGTTATCTCTTCTTCTTGGATTGATCCCTCAATCTTTATGTAGTGTCCTTTCTTGTCTCTTGTAACATTTTTTACTTTAGAGTCTATTTTATCCTATATGAGTATTGCTCCTCCAGCTTTCTTTTGATTTCCATTTGCATGGAATATCTTTTTCCATCCCCTCACTTTCAGTCTGTATGTGTCCCTAGGTCTGAAGTGGGTCTCTTGGAGACAGCATATATATGGGTCTTGTTTTTGTATCCATTCAGCCAGTCTGTGTCTTTTGATTGGTGCATTTAGTGCATTTACATTCAAGGTGATTATCGCTATGTATGTTCCTATTACCATTTTCTTAATTGTTTTGTGTTTGTTTTTGTAGGTCCTTTTCTTCTCTTATGTTTCCTGCTTAGAGAAGTTCCTTTAGCATTTGTTGTAAGGCTGGTTTGGTGGTGCTGAATTCTCTTAGCTGTTGATTGTCTGTAAAGCTTTTGATTTCTCCGTGGAATCTGAATGAGATCCTTGCTGGGTAGAGTATTCTTTTTTGTCAGTTCTTCTCTGTCATCACTTGAAATATATCATGCCACTGCCTTCTGGCTTGCAGAGTTTCTGCTGAGAAATCAGTTGTTCACCTGATGGGAGTTCCCTTGTGTGTTATTTGTCATTTTTCCCTTGTTGCTTTGAATAACTTTTCTCTGTCTTTAATTTTTGTCAACTTGACTACTATATGTCTTGGCATGTTTCTCCTTGGGTTTATCCTGCCTGGGACTCTCTGCACTTCCTGGACTTGGGTAGCTATTTCCTTTCCCATGTTAGGGAAGTTTTCAACTATAATCTCTTCCAATATTTTCTTGGGTTCTTTCTCTCTCTCTTCTCCTTCTGGGACCCCTATAATGCGAATGTTGGTGCATTTAACATTGTCCCAGAGGTCTCTTATGCTGTCTTCAGTTCTTTTAATTCTTTTTTCTTTATTCTTTTCCGCATCAGTGATTATCACCATTCTGTCTTCCAGGTCACTTATTCATCCTTCTGCCTCAGTTGATCTGCTATTGGTTCCTTCCAGTGTATTTTTCATTTCAGTTATTGTGTTGCATATCTCTGTTTGTTTGTTCTTTAATTCTTCTAGGTCTTCGGTAAACTTTTCAGTCTTTGCATTCAGTCTTTTTTCAAAGTCCTGGATCATCTTCACCATCATTATTCTGAATTCTTTTTCTGGAAGAGTGCCTATCTCCTCTTCATTTAGTTGTTTTTCTGGGGTTTTATCTTGTCCCTTCATCTGGTACAAAGTCCTCTGCCTTTTCATTTTCTGTATCTTTCTGTGGCTGTGATTTTCAGTTCCACAAGATGAAATAGTGCTGATACTGCTTGATTCTGCTGTCTGCCCTCTTGTGGAGGAAACTTTCTAGGAGGCTCGTGGGTGCTTCCTGATGGGAGGGACTGATGGTGGGTTGGGCTGGGTGGGTGAAGCTCAGTAAAACTTTAATCTGATTTGGTGGGTGGAGCTCAGTGACACTTTAATCTGCTTGTCTGCCAATGGGTGGGGCTGTGTTCCCACCCTGGTGGTCATTTGGCCTGAGGCTACCCAGCACTGGAGGTTACAGGTTCTGTAGTGGAGCTAGCTAATGGTGGACTCTGGAAGGGCTCATGCCAATGAGCACTTCTCAGATCCCCTGGTGCCAGTGCCCCTGTCTCCTCGGTGAGCCACAGCTGTCCCCCACCTCTGCAGGCAACCCTCCAACACAAGCAGGTAGGTCTGGTTCAGTCTCCTATGGAGTCACTGCTCCTTCCCCCTGGTTCCTGGTGAGCACACTTTTTTGTGTGCCCTCCAAGAGTGGAGTCTCCGTTTTCCCCAGTCCTGTAGAGGTCCTGCAATCAAATCCCGCTGGCTTTCAAAGTCGATTCTCTGGGGATTCCTCCTCCCGTTGCTGGACCTCCAGGTTAGGAAGCCTGATGTGGGGCTCAGTACCCTCAGGACTTCTGCGGTATAACTGTTCTCCAGCTTGTGAGTCACCCACCCAGCATTTATGGGATTTGATTTTAACACGATTGTGCCCCTCCTGCCGTCTCATTGCAGCTTCTCCTTTGTCTCTGCATGTGGGTTGGTTTTTTTTTGGTGAGTTCCAGTGTCTTTCTGTCGATGGTTGTTCAGCAGTTAATTTTAATTCCGGTGTTCCTGCAAGAGGGAATGAGTGCACGTCCTCCTACTCCGCCATCTTGATTCTTCTCTCAATATTGCCTTCCCCAGAGGAGGAGGCAGGCCATGCCACGGGAGGACATGCAGGGAAGCACTGAGGGCGAGGTCGGTCAGGAGGCAGACGAGAGAGGAATTGTGGGCCTTGATCAGGTTTTATAGGCCTTATATACTCAGCTTTATAGACTCTATCTTGCAGTTAGCAGAGTGCCAAAGATAATTTTTTCAGCAGGTTAAATTTATGAAAACAGGAAAAGAGTATGGGAGGCAAAGTGTATCAGTCATGAAGATACAAAGTTGAGCATTGTAATACCTCGATGTAAGGTGAGCAAGACCTGAACTAGATATTTTGTGAGCATGACAAGGTAACAGACAAAGACACTGAAAAAAGACTTGAGACGAGCTGATGAATGACTGAATAAGGGTGGAGAAGAATAGTGCCTCCTCTTGATTCTCAATCCACACTGCTTAGAGGATAATGTGTTAATATTGGTAATGAGCACATTTCTCTCTAGGGACTGACTGACTCCAAAATTGGAGCTAAATTTACTCTTATGGCTACACTAAAATTGACATGATGATATATTGGTCTGATTTCTTTTATGAAATCATCTCTAAAAATATTCTTGTATTCAGACTCTTTGTTCTGTTTTGATCTTTCTGCTGTAGCTAAAGATCACTGTGTGCCTTTTCTTTGTTTTTGGCCAAAGGCTATTGCAAAAGCAATGGAATTATGACCTAGTTCTGTGGGCAGAAAGAGGAAGGTCTAGAGGGAAAACTGATTTGGGCCAACGGATGTAGTTTCAGTCATGTTAGGTTTAAGGTGATGTCAAGACATCCCAGTGGAAATGGCAGTTACAGAGATGGAACTTGAGCTCAGGGAACACTCAGAATGTTGAATGCAGTCTGGGCAATCATTCACCAAGATGTAACGGCCCTGAGACATAGCTAGGAGCAGTGTTCTAAGGATTGAGGCTGGAGATTACATTTCACAAGCAGCAGAGGATATGAAGCCACTCAAAAAGACAGATGAGATGCAGGCAGAAAGTTAGGGAAAAACAAGAGAATGAATAGCCAAAGAGACATTTTGCAAAGCTGGGAAGTGTTGACTATGCTGAATGCTAGGGAGAGCTGTCAAAGAAAGTAGGGACTGAGGATTTTGCAATGAAAAAATTGACCTTGGAGAGTACATTCTCAATGGAGTGTTAGGTGTGGGAGTCTTATGGGAAAAAAGGTGAGTTAATAATGAGGAAAAGAATGCCAAATCATCGTTGCTGTCTAAACAGTTGCTTTTGACTCTTTTCGAATGAAGAAGAAATACATCGACAGAAAAAGAAGCTCTTGTACAGGCTGGAATCTGTATCACAGTTTTCATTCCAATCCTTGAGGATAAGATAATCACATCTAAAGTAGGGGCCTTGTATCTTACCGGCTTATTTCTTCCTAAGTGCCAGGCAGAGCAGAGGGTGTCTAAAACTATTGGTTCAGCTACTTTATCATTCTTAGGGAGACAAGTTTAACAGATCAGACATTCTTATGGCAGGGTGCTCTTGACAAAGTACATTGAATATTTTGATTCATGATATGCAATTGGCAAATCACAAGCAGAACTTTAAGGAAGATTTTCTATATACATATATTCATAAATTATTACCTCTATTGAATCCTACTGTATTTTATTTGGTAACCTCCTTTTCGTTACACGATATATCCACATGTCAATAAATATAGATTTAAATGATCACTTTTAATGGCAACATATGTTTCATAATTCACTTTACAAACCTTTTACTAGTGGTTACTCAAGGTTTCCAGGATTTTACCAACACAAGTAACATTGGGGGAAATTTCCTTATGCATACAGTAGTCCTCCTTATCTCCTGTTCTGTGTTCTGCAGTGTCAGTTACCTCTGGTCAACTGCAGTCTGATAATATTAAGTGGAAAATTTCAGAAATAAAAATCCATCAGTTTTAAACTGTGCACCATACTGAGTAGCAAGATGAAATCTCACACCATCCTGCTCAGTCCTGCCCGGAACATGAATCATCCCTTTGTCCAGTGGATCCCGCCTGTTAGTCACTTAGTAGCTGGCTCAGGTATCAGATTGACTGGAGCAGTATCAGCAGGACTTGTGTCCAAGCAATCTTTATTTTATTTAATAATGGCCTCAAAGCAGAAATTAATTACTAAACACAAAATGTTATTTGTTCAAATTGCATTGCTTAATGAAATGCATGGAATTGTTTCCACCTCCCTCCATTCACTCTTGTAAATATACGTGATTATTATTAATTGCTAGAATGAGACAGAATGCATTATCTATTCTATCTTCATTTTTTGTTTTTATGGATGAAAGTGCTGAAGAGACTTTGTTCTCATAAATAATTATATGGAAATGGTCGAAGTGTTTTTCTTTTACGGAAATTTCACTTAATTTAGAAAAACTCTTTGTGAGTTACATACTCAAAATTATATACTTTATATATAATGTATTTAAAATTATATATTATACATAATTATATGACAACTGCAAGTCATTCTTCAATTTTGTTGAAACCAAAGCATTAGAAACAGGCTGACTTGCAAAAGGATTTGCTCTCTAGTCATTAGAGTTGTTCATTTTCTCAAGCTGATTGTCAATAGTTCTGATTATGCTCTTACCCTTCAGGTGATATTGTGTCTTTTAACCTTTTTATTGTTAAATAAATCGCAGATACTGAAAGAGCACAAAATGAGTATGTGGGAGTATATGGTTTTATCTCCAGCTATCAAGCAATAGAACATTGCTATCCAACACAGTAGCCCTGGCATGTGCCCGGTCCCAGTCACCACTCCTTTTCTCCCTCAGACCATAGTTTAACAAATTTGAGACGTCTGTGTTTATGCGAAGCCTCTAAGTGACCAAGGGAGAAATCAAGATCAAAGATGCTTAGAGTAGGAAGGAATACATGATGAAGCAAGGTCCTGAATAAGGCAGGAGGGGATACAATCACATAAATTCTATATCATTAAGAGGTGTTAGTCTTGGAAAGGAAGAGTTTCTCTTCCTTTTAGTCAGATAATAAGCAAGAAAGGAAAAATTCATTCAACTAGTCATTTAACAAAGATTTACTAAGTCCCTATTAATTGGCAACACTGTAGAAAGCAATAGGGAGAGATTTTAAAGAGGAAAAGCTGTACTTAGGCTCTCCTGCTAGGTAAACTTCATCTCTTCAAGAATGAGGAGATAAGGTCGGGGTTTCTGAGTGAGAGCTGTTTAAAGGAGAGCAGATTTGGACGTTTGAGGAGTGTGAACAAGATTTCAAAAAGCTACAGTGAGGAAAGCCCTAAGGAAGCAACACATTTTCTTTGCAGGGCTCTGGAAAGAACTAAGCCTAGTATTTTGTATTGAAAGTTAAGCTTGGAAATCTCATATTATACATCACAGTGAATCTTATTGATTCCATTTCAAAAATTTCACCTGCCGTGGAGTCATGCCAAAACACACATACCAAATTAAAGCTCAAAAACCAATAAAACATAACAAGAGCTGAATGCTGCAAACTCAATTGCTTATTAAAAACCATTAGCCTTAAAATGTTAGCTTGTCAGAAAACAATTCCCTTCCTCCAACGTCAGCTTTGAAGGTCAACTAATTGGAAATATATAGAATTAGGTCAGACAAAGAATTCAATAAAGCAGACCCCCGCAGTGGAAAAAAGTGCTCTAGGCCCTTACTAGTAGAATTAGAAAGACATCATCAGGCACAGGCCCACAGATCAGAGCTTTCATTAAGCGAGTAACAATTCTGGTCTTTTGAGTTCACCTGTAATAACTCGTCATCTTTTAAAATATTCTATTTGATATAATATTTTAATATGTAACTTTGAGTATTTGTAAATACTAGGATACTTGAACACTTTAGAAATAAAAATATCCAAATAAGCTAGCCAGTGAGCTTTCTTTCCTGCTGACCATCTTTCAGCAAGGAAGTTTTATCTTTTTTTTTTTTTTTTTCAGTTTTTTCTTTCTGTTCTTTGAAAATTGATGTGTTTTTGATTTTTGATTGGTTAGAGTGGAGTGTGATTACTGAGGTCTTAATCAACATTCAGGCTGACAGAAAACAGTTGAAACTGCTGTTATCTTTTGTGCTCAGAAGGGTGTTTATTGTAAATGCTCTGGGTTCTCTGAAGACTTGGGACAAGGGACCTGTGAAACTGATGGGAATGACAGAGCATTACTTTAGATTCCTAAGGCTGAGAGAACTGCAAAGATGACTTGGGAAAAGTTATTTATAAGATCACTGAATAGCATATGAAAAAGAAACTTTTATATTTTACTTCAAATATGATAGTTTTTCGTTGCTATTAACTGAATCATGGAATGTGAATTGGAAGAGATTTTATAAGTCATGCAGTTGGTGATTTGCTAACACCAATTTCCATCCTGACACAAGGTTGGGATGGTATTTTCACCAATCCATGACGCACTTCGAAATAAAATAAGAAAACAGTGTAGAGACGTTTTCTATGAAGCTACATTTGTTGTTTTTAATCCTGATATTATGTCTTCCTACTTGTTGGTCCTAAAATATTCTTTCTTCTATGAGATGATGGATGTACATGGTGGGATGTCTAAAATGTCCTTGGTTGATAAAATATTGGTGGTTCCCCAACATATTTTATAAATTGTATTTAATGCTGAAATAACATTCTGGGGCCACTAAACTGGCATTTGAAGGTAGAGAAAGAGCAGAGTATGCTCCCCACCTTGTCACTTAGTCCTTGGTTAGATTAAATGAAGCTATCTCTGTTCTTTTGCAAACTGGGGCAGGTCTGACATGAAGCTACACTAGAAATTAGGCAGCATGCAGTTAGGTGACCAGGATCTCAGCTTTCCCACACCCTTCTCTTCCTCTGTAGTGTTTAATACTGTTACTTCCCTGTGCAGTCTACAATGTCCTTCTCTTCCCTACTTCATCTTTCTCCCAATAGGGTCCAACTTTGGAAAGAATCAACTTTGAGTAATTTATCCAACTCAGATACAAGGCGAGGGTGAACTGGAGGTGCTAGGAGGCATCATGCCCTGCTCCCAGTTTTCTTTTGTCTCCCTCTCTACCAGCTCAGTATACAGATGGGATCTAAATTCTTATATCACTTCAGCAAACTGGAATTTCCCCCTGTTCTACATCCCCCTCCAGCTACCCTCTCATTTCTTTCCTCCACTAAACACACTGTATCCACTTCTCTCCTTTCTTCTTACTCACTTTTCAATTCACTCGAATTTGTTTTTTTTCCTTAGTCAGCTGGAACTGTTTTCGCCAAGGTCAACAGTAACATCTGTGCTACTAAGACAATGGTCAATTTACCATCTTCATGTTACTCAACTTCTCAGCCTCATTAAACACAGTAGCAGCTCGCTCTTCAAACACAGAAATAGAACAAGATTGTCCCATTTCAGAGCCTTTGCATTTGATTTCCCTGCTTCTTCAGTGCTTGCTCTTTCTGATATTATCCTTCAGATCTCCTCTGAAATACAATAATACTTCCTTAGAGAGGGTTTCACTTAATGCCCAATATAAGATAGTTCTGTCCATCACCACAACCATCAATCACTACTGCCTGATTTTCTCTTTCAGCATCTCAAAACTTCCTTCACAGCATTTAAAAGTGTTAATTATTGTGTATTTTACTTATTTGTCTCCCCTACTATATGAAGCTATATGAAGGCAGGGACCATTCATTGCTATATTCATTGCTGTACCTCCAGAATGTACCTACAATACAGTGCTTGATGCATAATAGTTATCTAACAGAGATTTGTTGAGTGATTTAATGGATAGGTGAATGCTAATAGTCCCATGATTTATTTAGTAATCTCAAATTGAAAATGCATGCTAAGTCCTCTATATTGGGTAGGCTAAAAAGTGCCTTCAGTTTTTTAAATAAAAATGAAAGACAGGGCTTCCTAGGTGGTGCAGTGGTTAAGAATCCGCCTGCCAGTGCAGGGGACCCGGGTTCGATCCCTGCTCCAGGAAGATCCCACATGACGCGGAGCAACTAAGCCTGTGCGCCACAACTATTGAGCTTGCGCTCTAGAGCCCATGAGCCACAACTATTGAGCCCATGTGCTGCAACTACTGAAGCCCATGCGCCTAGAGTCCGTGCTCCACAACAAGAGAAGCCATGGCAACGAGGAGCCCACGCACCACAACGAAGAGTAGCCCACTCTCTCCGCAACTAAAGAAAGCTCGCACACAGCAAAAAAAGACCCAACACAGCCAATAAAATAAATAAATAAATTTATTTAAAAAAATGAAAGACATTTTTCATTTTCACCAGGAACTTTATTGAACAACATATTCACCCTTTTGTTCCAATACCTTCTGCCGTTTTTCAAGCAAATTCGTAATTCCATTTTCCCAAAACTTTTTTATCTTTTTGAGCAAAGAACTGTTCCAGGTGCCTTTTACAGTCTTCCAGGGAATTGAATTTTTTTTCCATTAAGAGAATTTTGTAAAGACCAAAAAAAATGGAAATCCAAAGATGCAGTGTCTGGTGAATACGTGGATGAATGAGAACTTCCTAGTCAAGCTGTAATAGTTTTTGTCTGGTCATCAAAGAAACACGTGGTCTTGCGTTATCCTGATGGAAGATTATGCGTTTTCTATTGACTAATTCTGGATGCTTTTCTCTGAGTGCCGCTTTCAGTTGGTCTAATTGGGAGCAGTACTTGTTGGAATTAATCGTTTGGTTTTCTGGAAGGAGCTCATAATAGAGGACTCCCTTCCAATCCCACCGTATACACAACATCACCTGCTCTGAATGAAGACCGGCCTTTGGTGTGGTTGGTGGTGGTTCATTTCACTTGCCCCATGATCTCTTCTGTTCCACATTATTGTACAGTATCCACTTTTCATCACTCATCACAATTTGTTTTAAAAATGGAACATATTTATTACATTTCAGTAGAGAATCGCATGCAGAAATATGGTGAAGAAGGTTTTTTTCACTTAACTTACATGGAACCAAAACATCCAAGCGATTCACATAACCAAGCTGGTGCAAATGATTTTCAAAGCTTGGTTTGGATATTTTGAGTATGTCGGCTATCTCCCACGTGGCATAACATTGATCGTCCTCAATTAATGTTTTGATTTCATCGCTATCAGCTTCAACTGGTCTACCCGATCATGGAGCATCGTCCAGCGAGAAATCTCCAGCATGAAACTTCACAAACCACTTTTGACACGTTCAATCAGTCACAGCACCTTCTCCATATACTGCACAAATCTTTTTGTGTGTTTCCGTTGCATTTTTACCTTTCTTGAAATAATAAAGCATAATAGGCTGAAAATGTTGCTTTTTTCTTCCTTCTTCAATATTAAAATAACTACACAAAAATTCACCAATTTTGATGTATTTTTTAAAATGCATGCTGACATGACAGCTGTCACAATACAATCTAACAAAATTGTTTGAAGTGAAGTTAAAGAAAACTTAAGTGCTACTAGAACCATCTTACAGAAAAAAAAACTGAATGAAACTTTTGGCCCACTCAATACTTCATCTCTCTAATGTTTCTAACATCTGTCTCTTCTTTCAAACCTTACTTCCACTTCCTTTGTTCAAGTCAACGTCACCTCTTACTTTAATCATTTAATAATATCCATAACTCACTTTGTCTCTTCTCTTGCCAATCTTCAATCCATTCTCTATATTGCAGTTAACCTTATAACCTTCCTGAGTCTTGGACTTTATCATTTTTCTATGCAAAAAAAACAAAAAACATAAAAAACAACCCAAATGCAAAAAAACACACCAAAAACAAAACCTCCCCCTTTGTCTAGAGAGTTTTTTCTAAGTTTTCTATCCTGGCATTTATGGCCCTTAAAGACCTGGCTTTAACCTCTCTTAGCTATAACTGATCATGATATCTCATGAATTCACCGTTTTGTTTGTTTGTTTGTTTGTTTTGATGTACCTCTCTTATGGAAATTTTATGACTCAATGTGGAGTTATTATACCATTATAATAAAATGTGAGCACCTTGAGGGCAGATACGTGCTGTTTTCTAATCTCATCACTTCGCACCCTTCTTGATACATAGTAAGGTTGATAAATATTTGTTGTATAAATCATTGCATGAAACCTCTTCTTGCAGTTCTATCTTCAGGTTCAAACAGAGTACAGAATATAAGAATTAATTGATTGCAAACCCATAAAGTGTTTAAGTATAACTAAAATGAAAATATTTGATGCTGTATATTTTGTTTAAGGCAATGGATGACTTATTAGCTCTGGTAATGTTAAATATTTTTGCACAACTAATCCTTGTGGCTTCCTAGCCAAAACAGGGAAAATCTCTTGCTCAGAAACTGTCCAACTAAAAGGCCATCCAATTAATCACAAGACCCTTAGCAAAAACTGTTGATGCGTGTAGCCTTTTTGCCAGACAGATCTGAAAGCTATGAAGAGAGCCATAGTCTCAGGCAGCACACCAAGGAGATGAGGCTGTAAAATGTGAAAAAGCCCACTGTGCACATTTCCAGCAGAGAGTGGCTGCCTGCAGGTCCTGACATTGATCCCCAGGCATACTGTTCAGACTCCCTTCACGACCCCTAGAGTTCCGCATGGTAGCTTAACAAAGAAATTCAAATTGCTAAACATATACTTAAATTTTTTTTGAACATTGTTTTTGAGTTGTATTGGGTTGGCCAAAAAGTTTGTTCGGGTTTTTCTGTAACGTCTTATGGAAAACCCAAATGAACTTTTTGGCCAAGCCAATATAATGCTGCGTGAAAACACTGCAATAGAATTAAGACTAGACTAGTAGGTAGGAATTTGCTTTTGTGGAGTATTTTTCTTAACATAGTAGTTCTCAATTCTAATTGCACATTAAAGTTATCTGGAGAGCTTCCAAAAATTCAGAGGACCAGGGTGCACCAAATATTCTAATTAATTTGGTCTGGGGTGGATCTCAGGCACGGTATGGGTTTTGAAAGTTCCCCAGGTAAATGTAATTTGCTGTCAGTGTTGAGAACCGTTACAGCTCATTGAAGACTGACATTCTGCTGTAGATTATTAAGGAGTAAAATAATTAATATTCAGTGGCTTTTGTTTTCATTCTAAGTTTTTTTTTCTCTCATAAAGCTGTAAGCTTGAGATGTGAGTAGTGCACAATCAACACCAGTGAAACTCCACACTCAGAGAATATCAATTAGTATTCCATTGGGCACTAGCTGTTCCAGTTATATTTTTTAGCAGTTAAGAGAGGGTTGACATGCCCTATGTAATCTCTATCAATCATGGTCTAGTCCCTGAGTAAACAAAGTGCATGACTGACATTTGAGATACTTCATGTTTTATCCCTGTTTATCTTCTTATCTTCTATTTTCATCTTATGACATGCGAGATTCTCTTTCCAGCTTATGCTCCAATCATACTCAATTATGTTACAGTTTCCTCTATTCCAATAATGTACAGCCTTTTTATGTCTGCAGGAGTTTGACATTCTGTTTCCTCTGTATGGACTCTTCCTCTTCTTGTCTGCCTAAAAATTTCCTACACATCCTTCTATACCAAGAGTTCTTAACAGTGCACGTTTTGAGTTAGGAAGCAAAATATACGTTTGTGTATGTGTGTTATACGCATTTTTATTGGAAGAAGTGTCATAGATTTTATTACCTCCCCCAAAGGTCTGTGACCTCATGAAGATTAAGATCCATTCCTCTTGTTTATGCTCAGCTGGGACGCAGTAGAAGCACATTCTGAGACTTCCTAGTCTCCAACTGCCCCAACCAAGTTTCCCGTCACAATTACTCTGTCCTTCATGTGGGTTCCCATAGCACTTTATTTTTTAATTTTTTTGGCTGTGTTGGGTCTTTGTTGCTGAGCTTGGGCTTTTCTCTACTCTTTACTGTGTGAAAGAGTGGGGGCTACTCTTTACTGTGGTGCGAGGGCTTCTCAGTGTGGTGGCTTCTCTTGTTGCAGAGCACAGGCTCTAGGTGCACGGGCTTCAGTAGTTGCAGCACATGGCTCAGTAGTTGTGGCTCATGGACTATAGAGTGCAGGCTCAGTAGTTGTGGTGCATGGGCTTAGTTGCTCCATGGCATGTCTGATCTTCCTGGCCCAGGGATTGAACCCTGCATCAGTACATGAGTGCAGGCGGATTCTTAACCACTGCACCACCAGGGAAGCCCCCCATAGTACTTTAAAGACCCCTTTTTTACATCATTTTAACTTAGCTCCCTTTGGACTGGGAGCTCATCGAAGGCAGGGACAATGATTTATTCATCTTTAATCCCAAAGCTCTGTACACATATGTTCATTTGTCTATAGCTGGGGAGGGTATTGAAACAGAATCAGTGTGGCTATCTCCTCTCCTCCAAGAACATTTTCTCCAATATTTTAATTCTATGAGTTCCAGACAGTAAAAAACAATACATAAACTGGGGGGAGGGGTGGGAATTGTCAGCAAAATAATTCAAGAAAAATTTGCAGAACTTAAGGATGTTTATTTATGTATTAAAAGACTAGCACCCACAAAAATAGATGAAAATAGACTCATGCCAAGATACATCAGTTTGAAATTTCAGAATACTGGGAACAAGGAGAAAATTGTACAAGTTTCCAGAATATTAAAAATCAGAATGGCTTAAGAATTTTCAACACTATCAATATAAAACAGAAGGCGATGGAGTGATGCTTTGAAAATTTGTAAGGAAAATGATTCTAGACATATCTAAACTGATTAAATATATAAATAAAAGATACTCTCAGATGTATGAGCTCTAAAAAATTTAACCTCCCTGTGTGCTTTTCTCAGGAAGCTACTGGAGATTTTTCTCCACCAAAGAAAGAAACCAAGAAAGAGGAAGATGTGGGATGCAGAAAATCGGAGGCACAGTGCAGGAAAGAGATAAAGGAAATCTCTAGAAGAGTAGTGAAGGGAGATCTTGTTTGAACCTGACATAGAGGGCAGTCAGTCAAGGTGGACGCAGGTCAGTAGGCTCCAGGAGAGTGTTCCTCAAGATGAATAGCACTGATAGAGCGACAGATGTGACTAAAGTCTTGGGAGGAGATTTAGATAATTAGTAAAAAGATTGTGACTGAAAACTAGTGGAAATCAAAATACAATGACGTTGGAATTTTATAACAAAATCAACATACTTCTCAACAATTGATAATAGAATAATTAGAACTTAATGACTTTGAAAATACTAGGGATTAAACTTGTGAGTAGCAACAAAAGTAATGTTTCAATAAGAACTTATAGGCTTAAATGTTTATACTAGAAAAGAAGAAAAACTTGAAAATTAATGTGCTAGGTATCTACCTTAAGAATTAGAAAAGAAACAAAACAATCAATTCTGAAAAACTAAGGTGAAGAGATAATAATGATGCAGGGGAAATTAATAAAATGAAATAGAATCAATAAAGCCAAAATTTCATTCTTTGAAAAAAATAATGAAGTAGACAAACCTCAGGCAAGATGAATTAGGGGAAAAAAAAAGAAAGAAAGCACAAGTAAGATTAAGAATTAAAAAGGGTACATAACTATGGATATGATATAGATTAAGACGCTAATAAGAGAATATCTGAACACTTTATACAAAAAATTTAAAAATTTAGATCAAATGGACAGATTTATAAATAACTTAGTAAAAAGTGTTACAAGAAGATAGATATATTCTGAGTAGTCATAAACATGAAAGGAAATGAAGAATTAATTAAAATTGGTTTCACAGATAAAACACCAGACCTACATTTTTTTCCAAACAGAGTATTCCGACTTCTATGAAGAATTCTAAAAAATAAAAAAGAGGAAACATCCTAAGTTTATTTTATGAGGGTAGCAGAACTTTGACACTAAACTCACGCAAATAAAGTATGAAAAAGATATTAAAATTGAAGTCCACTCTTATTCAGGAAACATAGTAAAATCCCAAATTTAAAAGCATTTATGTAGATTCTTTGAGGTTGAGGATGAAGCCTGCTTCTGCCACATGCCTGGGATCACTGATAATCTGGGATTCGCCCCCCTCCTCCCCCATTCTTATCTTGAGGCTTACTGTAGTACTCAAGCAATGTGGAGCTGGACTACAAACACATGTGACAGCCAGCCTATGGCTATGACTTACCAGGGACACATATTTTTGCTGTTTCACTCTTTGCTTTGCTCAGCACCATGCCAACCTTTGCTGAAGTTCCTTGAGATTGGAGATGGGGATGGGTTTACTTTTGTTTCACCCTTACCGTGAAGATATAGTCCTATAGGATCCCAAATCCGTTTAGAGAAAGTCTGCGATTAAACTCTTTTTCCTTCGGCAGGCTCTGGGCCTCCTTTACAGTCTCTCTTCATATGACGCTGATAGTTCCTTCCCAGAATACCAGTTTTTGCGAGACCACTGCCCTAACCTCTGAGCAACGGAGGCTCAGCTAACCTACCAGTTTTTAATACTATTCATGTTCCCTCCATCCAGAATTGTTTCATTAGAGGAGCTGATCCAAATAACCTCAGAAGCCATACGCAACATAGAAGTTGGTGAATCACCTCTGTGCTAACCTTCAGCAGTGAGTATTCTTTATGTGATATTAATTTTTCTCTGTTCCATTCCTTTTTATTTCTCATAGTATCCTTTTTATAGATTTGGGCATGGTGTTTTTTGAGCACATCTTTGAATGAAGAAAGGTTTTCCTGGGCCAAATATATGTAGGCTATCTGGATGGAAAAGGTGCAGAGGAAGTATTCAAAGATAATAAGGCTATTCCTTAATATTCAGAATTTGTGTGTGTGTGTGTATGTGTGTGTGTATGTGTGTGTATGAGCCTTTTTATTTTTTGTAAGCTGTTTTGTAAGCTGGTACAAATTAATAAATTTGCATGGGATATCCTGTTGTCTCAAAACATTTACTGAAGAGACTATTCTTTCTTCATTGAATTGACTTGCCATTCTTGTTGAAAATCAATTGACCATAAGTTGGTATAGGTCTATTTCTAGACTCTCAATTTTATTACATTGATCTATATGACTATATTTATGACAATAACACACAGTCTTGATGCTGTAGATTTAGAGTAAGTTTTGAGATAGGGAAGTATCCCTTCCAACTTTCTTTTCCTTTTTCTTATTTCTTTGCCTTTCCATAAGAACTTTAGGATCAGCTTGTCAATTTATTCTAAAAAGCTAGCTGAGTTTTGATAGGGATTGCAATGAATCTGTAGATCAATTTTTGAAGTATTGCCATCTTAATGATTACTTTTCAAACCCATGAACACAGGATTTATTTCCATTTATTTAGGTGTGTAATTTATTTCAACATATTTTGTGATTTTCAGTGTATAAGTCTTATACTTTTGTTAAATTTATTCCTGAGTGTTTTATTCTTTTTGGTGCTATTGTATATAGAATTGTGTTCTTATTTTCATTTTAGGTTGCTCACTGCTTATGTGTAGAAATACAACTGATTTTTGTGCATTGATCTTGTACCCTGAAACCTTGTTGAACTTAATAGGTATAACAGTTTCTTTCCAGGCTTCTTAGAATTTTCTGTATGCACGGTCTATATGCAAATAGAGAAAATTTTAATTTTTTTAAAGATCTGGATGTCTTTTATTTCTTTTTCTTGCCTATTTGTGCTGCGTAGAACCTCTATTACAATGTTGAATAGAAGTGGAAAGAGCAAACATCCTTGCCTTATTTCTAATCTTAGGGGGAAATTTTTTGGGATTTTGTCAGTAAATAGGGTTGAAGTTAGCTGTGAGATTTTCATAGATGCCTTTAATCAGGCTGAGGAAGCTCCCTTCTATCCCTAGTTTGTTGAATATTTTTATTATGAAGGGGTGTTGAGCTTTACCAAGTGTTTTTTTCTGCCTTATTGAGATAATATTTATTTTTTCCTTTTTTCGTTGATTTTTTATATGTTTAGCTACCTTTTCCTTCCTTGGATAAGTCCCAGTTGGTCATGGTGTATAATCATTTTATATATTTGGTTTGGTAGTATTTTGTTGAGGATTTGGGGGACAGGATTTATAAAGGACATTGGTACCTAACTACTATTGTTGTATTGTCTATTTCTTCAATTCTGTCAGTTTTTGCTTTATCTATTATCGGGCTCTTTTTTTGGTGCATATATATTTTAATCCTTATATCTTCTTCATGAATTGACCCTTATATCATTATGAAATGTCCATTTTTGTCTTCAGTAACAATTTTTCTCTAGAGTTTATTTTGTCTGACATTAATACATATACTCCAGCGTTCTTTCGGTCATTTTTTGTGTTGTGTATATTTTCACTTTTACATTCCACTCAACTTTGTATCTTTGGATTTAATGTGTGTCTTTTGTAGACAGTAAGTGATTCAATTATGGGTTTTAAAAAATTATTTCTTCCAACTTGTGCCTTTTCATTGGTGTGTTTCATCTATTTACATTTAATGCAATCACTGATAAGGTAGTATTTAGTCTGCCATACTGCTGTTTATTTTCTCTATGTAATTTCATTTCTGTTCTTCTATTCTCCCATTACTGCTTTCTTTTGTGATAGATATTTTCTAGTGTACAATTTTTAATTCCTTCAGTCCATAACATATCTCTAACTCTGTCTGTTCTCTCCAGTGACTGCTAGGATGTTCATTTTCATTGTGATTGTGGACTGCTATTTTTAATGAATATCATGGGTTTGGAGCAGAGGTGGTGGGAATAAAGAAAGTTATAATGCAAAAAGCTAACTGTTAATTCCCTGATTTAGTTGTTTTTCCTCAATAAATACTCTCAATTGCTACTAGCCTTTGGTTAATTTACATAGTTCTGAAAACATTTATTTTGATAATGTTGTCAGCATTTTTGTTGCTTTTATGGAGGAGATAATTTTCAGAGATCACAACTCTGCTATTTTCACTGATGGCCCCTTATTGTAAGTTTTATGAATAGTACCAATATATCACTTTGATACCAATTTCTGTGTCAGTTGTCTATTGACACAGTGATGCTGCACAACAAGCTACCTCACAATACAATGGTATAAAAAATAACCCTTTGCTAATGCATGTCACTTTACGGTTTGGATTATCTTAGATGAATTTGTCTGGTTAATTCTCTTTTCCACTTGGCCTCATTTACGTCTTGTGGCTGGATGGTTGTTGGGTACAAGATACATGCACCTCAATGTTCATAGCAACATTATTTACATTTGCCAAGACATGAAAACAATCTAAGTGTCCATCAACAAAGGAATGAATAAAGAAGGCATGATATATATAGATATAGATATAGACACACACAGTAGAAAACTACTCAGCCATAAAAAAGGATGAAATTTTGCCATTTGCAGCAACATGGATGGACTTGGAGCACATCATGCTAAGTGAAATAAGTCAGAGAAAGACAAATACTGTATGATATCACTTATATGTGGAATCTAAAAGCTACCACAAACTAGTGAATAAAACAAAAAAAGAAGCAGACCCACAGATATAGAGAACAAACTAGTGGTTACCTGTGTGAAGAGCGAGAGGGGAGGGGCCATATAGGGATAGGGGATAGAAAAAGAGTTATTATGGGAGTATATGAAATCATGTGTGTGAAACTTTTGAAAATTGTAGAGCTCTATAGAATTTAAAGACTTTCATTCAATGAAAAATAAAAATATTATACATGTTTATATAGACAAATATAAATATAAAATATAGGTGTATATATATATATGCTATTGTGAATAATGCTGCAATACATGTGAGGGTGCAAATATCTCTTTGAGATACTGGTTTCATTTCTTTTGGGTATATACCCATAAGTGGGATTGCTGTTCTATTTTTAATTTTTTGAGGACCTCCATACTGTTTTTTGTATGGCTATACAAACTTACATTCACACCAACAATGTACAAGGGTTCCCTTTTCTCCATATCCTTGGGCAATATTTGTTATCTCTTGTCATTTTGATGATAGCCATTCTAACAGATGTGAGATAATATCTCCTTGTTTTGATTTGCATTTCCCTGATGATTAATGATTTTGAACATGTTTTCATGTACCTGTTGGCCATTTGCATGTTTTCTTTTGAAAATTTTCTGTTTAGCTCCTCCATCATTTAAAAAAAATTGTTTATTATTATTAGTGGTAGTCATAGTATTATTTTTGCTATTAAGTTGTATGAGTTCCTGATATTTTCTGGATATTAACTTCTTATGTATACTGTTTGCAGATATTTTCTCCCATTCCATAGGTTGCCCTTTATTTTATTGGTCGTTTCCTTCGCTGAGCAGAGACTTTTTAGTTTCATGTAGTTCCACTTATTTATTTTTGTTTTTGTTGCCTGTGCTTTTGATATCATGTTTAAAAAATCATTGCCAAGAGCCATGCCAAAGAGAGTTTTCCCTATGTTTTTTTCTGGGAGTTTAATGGTTTTAGGTCTTACATTTAAGTCTTTAATCCATTTTAAGTTGATTTTTGTATATGGTGTAGGACAAGGGTTCAGTTTTGTTCTTATGCATGTGGATATTCAATTTTCACAGCTAATACCATGTATTGAAGAACTATCCTTTCCCAATTGTATATTCTTGGTATCCTTGTCAATGGCAATTAGTTGACTATATATGATTGTATATGTGTGGGTTTATTTCTGGGGTCTCTATTCTGTGTCATTGGTCTATGTATCTGCTTTTAAGCCAGTGCCATATTATTTTGATTTCTATGGCTTTGCATTATAGTTTAAAATCAGTAAATGTGATGCCTCCTGCAGATACAGGTCTTCTTCAGAGTTTTCAATGGAGACCCTGGGGGCATGCATCATTGTACATGCTGCTGGGTTCCTGGGCAGACGAGAGTTCCCCTGATTTGCACCAGAAGTGGCCTGGAGCCAAGTCATAGGGCTACTTCAGGATTTGCAGTCATACTAAATATAGTGAGCTTATTTTGGGGAGCATAGGGGAACATGTATCCTTCCAGGTACTTGGGTTGACAGAACTGCTCCCAACTATGGCTGAGAGGGGCTGGTGCCAACTTACAGGGCCATTTCAGGATCTGCTTTTGAACTGAGTTCAGCAGGCCTGTTACTGTGGCATAGACATGCATGATTCCTCCCAGGTCCCTTGGCAGATGGTACTGGTGGCAAGATCAAGGCCAAATGAAGCTGTAGGCAAGTCTGTAGTGGGACAAGGCTGTTTCCAGGACCATAGTCAATGAGCCTGCCACCTGGTAATGAATCTGCCTTCTCACAACGGCCCTCCTTAGTCTTAGACTCCACCGGGGTTTCACAATATCCTACCCAAATCCTAAAGCTCCCATTAAGGCACTTTTGTCCACTGATGGCTGCCAAATTACTGGTGCTGAGGGGGGATATGAGTAGAGGATCTCCTGTTCCACCATCTTGCTGATGTCACCTCTCTCAATGTTTGTAGAGGGTCTGCAAATTTTTCATTCAAGTTATTCTTTAGTACTTTCTGCTTTTGAATACTACTGGAGATGGTATTTTAAAGTTTATTTTGTAATTTTGGTTGCTATTAGATTAAAGCCTGCATTTTTATATTAACTTTGTGTTTTGTAAATTTGGTAATTCACTTATAGATTTTACTAGTTGCTTTATAGATAACTCAGAATTTTCCATGTAAACCACCATGTTGTCTACTAATGGAGCTTTACTTCTATTCCCAAATGTGGACTCTTTATTTAATATTCTTTCTATATTTCACAGGCTAGGACCTCCAGTAAATCCATTTCCTTTTTGGAAGCCTTATGGAAAATGTTCAACATTTCACAGTTCAGTGTGATATTTTCCATAGGTTTTATACGTGCTTTTTTGGGGGATGAGGAGGTTCCCATCTATGTCTGGCTTATTAAAAGTTTTTTCCATGACTATTGAATTTTGTCAAATACTTTTACTGAATCTATCTAAATGATCATATATTCTTTTTAACATTCATTTTGTTAAACATGGTAAATTACATTGGTAATCAACATTGGTTGATTTTTAATCAAATAAATCACCTTTTTATTCCTTGGATATATCTCACTTGGTCATTGTTCAGAAAAGAGTTAACATTGTAGTCAGAGACCGCTGTCATTGTAAAGGCTTGCTTGCATGGTTTGCCTTTGGCTGGTGTTTGGGAACTTGGATTTTGGGAGGTCTCTCTCCACTCCAACTGATAAGGGTGGCTCACTGTTCTTAAATTGTTTGTACAAACAATGTGGTTATGCCGAACATCTGCTTTCCTTTTTAGAGTCTGGAATGTATGTGCTAAACAAAGGGTGCCTAGAAGATCGACCCCCAGTAAAAACCCTTGAAATTGAGTCTCGAATGAAATTTCATGGTGGACAACATTTCACAGATTTTTATTTCAAACTTGCTGCAGGAATTAAGCACATCCTATGTGACTTTAGTAGAAGAGGATTATCAGAAGGTTGTGCCTGGTTTGCTCTGGACTTTGCCCCATGTGACTTTTCCCTTTGCTGATACTGCTTTGTATCCTGTGCCTATGTTCATGAGGGATATTGTTTGTGTTTGTGCCTATGTTCATGAGGGATATTGACCTATAGTTTTGTTTTCTAGCAATAGTCTTGATAGATTTTGAAATCAGGGATATGCTTATCTTGTAAAATGAGTTGAGAAGTATTCTATTCTCCTCTTTTTTGAAACAATCTGTATAAATTTATTTCTTTTTTTAAATGTTTGATAAAATTCACCAGTGAAGACATCAGAGCCTGTTTGTGTGTGTGTGTGTGTGTGTTTGTAGAGGGGGTGTTTTTAAAAATTACACATATATTGTTTATTTACAAATTCAATTTTTAACATCTGTGAGATTATGTATCTCTATATATCTATATCCACATCTATATATAAATCTATATATGTCTCAATTCCTTCTCATGTAAGTTTTTATAAGTTGGGTCTTTCAAGTAATTTGTTCATTTAATCTGTTTTCAAATTTATTGGCATAAAGTTGGATTTATAAATCCAATTATCCTTTAATATCATCTTACTGTCAATAGGATCTGTAGTGCTCCTCCCCTCTTTCTTTCCTGACACTGGAAATATATATTTTCTCGCCTTCTGATTCTAATTTTATTAGGGATATTCAAGTTTATTAATCTTTTCAAAACACCTTTGAATCCTTCCATATTATAAGTGAAAGTAGAGGTCCATATATTTTCATGTGTAGGTTTCTGTTATTCAGTTCTAAATATTTTATAAATTCCAACATCCTGGTTTTCTTTTTCTAATATATGAGTGATGTGTGAGCAAGTTTTCTACATTCCAAACTTTTAAAATAGTCTTTTTTTTAAAGTATTTATTTATTTATTTATTTATTGGCTACATCGGGTCTTTGTTGCTGTGCTTGGGCTTTCTCTATTTGCAGCGAGCGGGGGCTACTATTTTGTTGTGTGCGGGCTTCTCATTGCAGTGGCTTCTTTTGTTGCAGAGTACGGGCTCTAGGCACGTGGGCTTCAGTAGCTGTGGCACACAGGCTCAATAGTTGTGGCTCACAGGCTGTAGAGCACAGGCTCAGTAGTTGTGGTGCAGGGGCTTAGTTGCTCCGCAGCATGTGGGATCTTCCCAGCCCCCGGTTTGAACCTATGTCCCCTGCATTGGCAGGCGGATTCTTAACCACTGGGCCACCAGGGAAGCCCAAAAATAGTCTTTTAATTTCTGATTTCTACTTTAGTTATTTTTTTGTGGCAATGAGATCTGTAAAACATCAATTATTAAAAATTTATTGAAATTTTCTTTATGACCTGAAATAAGGGTTAAGTTGACAAATTAGGAGTAAATTCATTTGGCTGCTTGTTTTTTTTTAAGTAAAGATTTTTTGGCACACAGCCATGTTTGTTCATTTAGGTATTATCTATGACCAATTTTGTACTACCTTGGCAGAGTTGAACGCTTGTGAAAGAGACCTTAAAACTCACAAAGCCTTAAATATTTACTAGATATCTGGCTCTTTGCAGAAAAAGGTTACAGACCCCTGACCTAGAACACAGTCAATTTTTGTAAACGTTCACTGTGTGCATGTACAAATCTCTCTCGTTCTTCCCCCCGTCTCCTCCCCTCTGTCTCTTTCTAAACACACACACACACACACATTCAAGCGTAATAATGGAATTGTTCAAATAATTTTTGTCATTTGATTTTTGTATTTTTCTGTTTTGAAGAGAAATTCATTTAAAAAATCTACTCTATTGATTTCTTGCTGTGTTTTCATCAAATTTTGCTTCATATATTTTCAGGCTACATTGTCCAGTTCCTACAAGCTCAATTTAGGTGAATTATGATTTTTATCATGTTGAAGTGTATTTCTCAATATTTATCAATGTTTTATACTTTCAATGCAATATATTTCGGTATTAATATTGATATACCAGCTTGATTTGGTTAGTATTTTCATGGCATATCTTTGTTTTTAAAGCTCTTTATTGGAATATAATTGCTTTACATGGTTGTGCCAGTTTGAGGTACACCAAAGTGAGTCAGCTGTATTTATACGTATATCCCCATATCCCCTCCCTTCTGCGACTCCCTCTCACCCTCCCTATCCTGGCCCTCTAAGTCATCACCCATCATCAAGAGGCATATTTTTTTATATCACTAATTATTTCAATCTTTCTCTTATTTCCTGATTTGCTTTTAAGTGCATTTCTTATAAGCAGTAAATAGCTGGATACTTGGATTCTAAAATAATTATCTTTCTTATCAAGTAGGTGAATTTAATCAACATTCACTGTCATTATATTGTATATTTGGAATTATTTACATTTTTTTATTTTATGTTTTCTGCTTATCATACATTTTGATTTTTCACACTTTCTTGATTTATGTCAAAGGATAAGCCTTTTTTTCTTTACTTTTATTTTTGTTCTGCTTTAGAAACTATAGCTTATATGTCTATATTTCTAGTGGTTATCTTTAAATTTTTAGCTCACACAGTAACATATAATTTTTCTACCATTCCAAAGTTATTCAATATCCCTAGCCTCCTACAATGTAAGAAAAAGATCTTAGAATGTTCAACAATCATTGAATCCCCACCTCCTGTGTCCCTTGTTATTGTCTAAGACTTAATCCTTCCTTTCAATACAAAAAGAATCTGTGCTTTTTGTTGGTTACCAGGTATAGTTTTTCCACATCCTCCTTTCTTGGAGCATGGAATCTCTCTCAGATCCAGCTTCATGTAATGAGATAGTTTTAATCTGTAGAGTGTTTCTTTTTACCTCAGGAAAGTCAAATGAGTCTCTGTCTACTTCTTATTCTGTGATTTCAGCCCCACTTACCTATTGTTATGGGGCTGAATTGTGTTTTCTGTAAATTCATATGTTGAAGTCCTAACCCCCAGTACCTTGGAATATGACTGTATATGGAAATATTGCCTTTAAAAGAGGTAATTAATGCAAAATGAGGTAATATGGTTGGGGCTTAATCCAATATGCCTGGCATTTAGAAGAGCAGATTAAGATACAGGCACCTCTTTAGGCAAAAAGACCTGTATGCAGAAAACTATAAGACACTGATGAAAGAAATCAAAGACGGTACAAACAGATGGAGGGACATACCATGTTCTTGGATTGGAAGAATCAACACTGTGAAAATGACTATACTACCCAAAGCAATTTACACATTCAGCGCAATCCTTATCAAATTACCAATGGCATTTTTCACAGAACTAGAACAAGAAATTTTACGATTTGTATGGAAACACGAAAGACCCCAAATAGCCAAAGCAATCTTGAGAAGGAAAGACAGAGCTGGTGGAATCAGGCTCCCTGAATTTGAACTATATTACAAGGCTACAGTGATCAAGACAGTATGGTACTGGCACAAAACCAGAAATATAGACCAATGGAACAGGATAAAGAGCCCAGAGATAAACCCACACATATATGGCCACCTTATCTTTGACAAAGGAGGCAAGAATATACAATGGAAAAAAGGCAGCCTCTTCAGTAAGTGGTGCTAGGAAAATTGGGCAGCTACATGTAAAAGAATGAAATTAGAACACTTCCTAATATCATACACAAAAAGAAACTCCAAATGGATAAAAGACCTAAATGTAAGGCCAGACACTATAAAACTCCTAGAGAAAAACATAGGCAGAACACTCTATGACATACATCAAAGCAAGATCCTTTTTGACCCACTTCCTAGAATCATGGAAATAAAATCAAGAATAAACAAATGGGACCTAATGAAACTTAAAAGCTTTTGCACAGCTAAAGAAACCATAAATAAGACAAGAAGACAGCCCTCAGAATGGGAGAAAATATTTGCCAATGAAGCAACTGACAAAGGATTAATCTCCAAAAAATATAAGCAGCTCATGCAGCTTTAATACCAAAAAAGCAAATAAACCAATCCACAAATGGGCAGAAGACCTAAATAGACATTTCTCCAAAGATGATATGCAGATGGCTAACAAACACATGAAAAGATGCTCAATATCACTAATCATTAGAGAAATGCAAGTCAAAGCCACAATGAGATATCAGCTCACACTGGTCAGAATGGCCATCATCAAAAAATCTAGAAACAATAAATTCTGGAGAGGGTGTGGAGAAAAGGAAACCCTCTTGCCCTGTTGGTGGGAATGTAAATTGGTACAGCCAATGTAAATTGGTACAGCCACTATGGGAAAGAGTATGGAGGTTCCTCAAAAAACTAAAAATAGAACTACCATATGACCCAGCAATCCCACTACTAGGTATATACCCAGAGAAAACCATAATTCGAAAAGATACATGTACCACAATGTTCGTTGCAGCATTATTTACAATAGCCAGGACATGGAAGCAATCTAAATGTCCATCAACAGATGAATGGATAAAGAAGATGTGGCACATATACAATGGAATATTACTCAGCCATAAGAAGGAATGAAATTGAGTTATTTGTAGTGAGGTGGATGGACCTAGAGTCTGTCATACAGAGAAAAGTAAAGCAGGAAGTGAAAAACAAATACCATATGTTAACTCATGCATATGGAATCTAAAAAATGGTACTGATGAACCCAGTGGCAGGACAAGAATAAAGATGCAGATGTAGAGAACAGACTTGAGGACAAGGGGCGGGGGCCGGGGGTCAAAGGGGAAGCTGGGACTAAGTGAGAGAGTAGCATTGACATATATACACTACCAAATGTAAAATAGATAGCTAGTGGGAAGCTGCTGCATAACACAGGGAGATCAACTCAATGATGGGTGATGACTTAGAGGGCTGAGATAGGGAGAGTGGGAGGGAGTCACAGGAGGGAGGGGATATGGAGATATATGTATAAATACAGCTGATTCACTTTGTTGTACAGCAAAAACTAACACAAAAGTGTAAAGCAATTATATTCCAATAAAGAGCTTAAAAAAAAAGAAGATATATGTATGTTGGGAAGTTCAAACTCGGAACAGTTTCTCTGTTGAGTGACTGGTTTTTGGTTTGAGTGGGAAAAAAAGAAAGAATAGCTTTGATGATTTTTATGTCCAAAGCTGTTGATTACATTTAAGGGATACTTTTTTCTGCATTTATTTAATAAATGAAAGTTGTTCCTTAAAAAAAAAAATAAAAAAAAGAAAGATATAGGCATCTAGGGAAAACCATGAAAACAGGAAGATGATGGCTATTAACAAGCCAAGAAGAGAGGCCTTTAGAAGGAACCACTCTGCCAAGCTCTTGATCTTGGACTTCCAGCCTCCAGAGCTGTGAGGAAATAAACGTCTATTGTTTAAGCCATCCAGTTTGTCATACTTTGTTATGGCAGCTCTAGCAAACTAATATAGCCACTCTGTATTTCTGTTTCATTTGTGGTATACAGATTTATTTATTTATTTTAAATCCAGTTATGTCTTTTTATTTAAAATAAAAACTCATTCATTTCTATGTGGGAGTTGGGGTGGTAGGCTTTGAATTTGAACTCCTAGAAGCATTTTGATTGAATCTCAGCCTCTCTTCTTCGTGTAACATCCAAACTGGGTATTTAATGTTATCTCTGAGTAAAATGGTATGATTAGGACACATTTTGCTTCTAGAAACATCTACAAGGCAGGAAACATGATGGCCATTTTTGTATTCCTCTACATGTCTAACACAATTCCTGGTACATCATTGGTGTTCAATACATTTTTAGTAAATTGACTAATGGTAAGAAGACTAGACTAGAGTCTAGAGATCCGGGTTCTATCATAGCTGTGTATCTCACTAGCTGGTTAAGTCCATTAAGTTCTCTGGGCCTTAATTTGTTCTTTTGTGTTTGGGTTAGGACCTCTTGTATTAGAATATTGCAAATCTATATATGCCTGAAAAATATGTCCAGTCTATTCAAGGTCATGTAGAGAGAGAGAAAAGTTAATGGAGTACAATTTTCTCTTGGTTCTCCCCACTTACTTTGAAATCAATAACCAGTCTAAGCACTCCTTAGAAGCAACTCTATAGCCCACCATTAGTCTCCAACTGACTAAACAAATCTAGACTTAATAAAATGTACTTTTGCTAATGGCAGGTAATGGAAGAATCAGAATCTCCCAGAGACCACAGGCTTCATTTCCCTTCATACTTTACTAGCTGGATCAGCAGTTACTGCTGTACTTGGGCTGTCAAAGGCTAATAACCCTGGAGCGGAGAAAAAAACATCTCCCTTACTGTTTTACAGCAGTCACTGTCTGATAATCACCAAATGGTTTCTGGGTCAGTTATGCATCCTCAAGGTAAGACCAAAATGCCAGCTCAAATAATAGGGCAATGGAATACCTTAATAAAGAAATTTCTATAAAATGCTTAGAGGTACTGGTCTTAAAATTGCAACAGATTTTCTTTCATGCCAGCTGCTACCTAAGCTAGGTGCTCTATGACATATATTGATTCTAAACGTTTAACTGAATTTCACTGATGCTGGTGGCAAATGTAATATTTGAATGCCTCCATTAAGACAAGTACTATTAAGCAAGAGTCTTATGAAGATGTGTGCAAAGAGTATTCATACTTTACACAGAAGCTCTGTCTTTGAGGGAGTTCAATTAAAATTCTCCTACACATGCAGCTTGAGTGCCAGAAAGGGTTTCAGTTGGAAATCTCTTCTTAAAATTAAGAGATCAAAAGGATGGATTTTTTGGTTCCTTTTTTTTAATCAGTACTCAGTGTTAATAATTAAGGTTTAATGAGGGTTTTTCCCTCCAGTTAATCTCTTCACAATTCACAGGTTTAGAAACTGTGGAAGAAAAGAACCTTCTGCCTTATTGTACATTATCTACTGGTCAACTGTGAATTTTAAATGATGACAGCAGGGTACAAGCAGCTCATTGACAAGTATTTGAGGCCTCTGATATTCCAATTTAGGATCTATAGGAATATTGCCTGGGAAAGTCGCTATTAACAAAGTTTTGCAAACTTTTTGAATATCTATGCTTGGCATTCCACTTAGCTCTATGTAGGTCAAATCTTGCCTGTAGGAGACGTCAATCTTCCTCATGAATTTAGTCCCAGGTTAGTGAGTATCTACAGCAATGCAACTTATAAGTCTGAATGAAATCAGAAGAATCTGGGGAAAGGAGATCTCTTAGAGGTACCAGTTACCACTTAACCAAGGGAAAACCTACCTTACCTGTTTTTGTGCTAGTATCCCACTGTTAAAATTAGTTACTGGGCTTAATTCATTTATTTTTTTCAACAAATATTTATTGAGTGCCAACCATGTGCCAAGTACTATTCTAGACACTGAGCAGCAAAGAAAATAAGCAGAAATTTCTAATCTCAGAGAAGCTACATTCTAATAGGAAGATACAGGCATGTAGGAAGGATTGTGTATTAGTTGGGTATGGTTTAAGTTAGTTATGGTGGCCAAGGAAACCTCACTAAGAAAATGACATTTGGGTAGAGGTCTGAAGAAAGTGAAGAAGTGAACCATGCAGGTATCTGAAGAAGAGCATCCTAGGCAGATAGGACAACAATTACAGAGGCCCTGAAGCAGGAGGAAACCTGATGTTTTCGAGGAAGGCCAGTTTAGCTGGATCAGAATGAGTGAACAGGAGAGTAGTATGAGGTGAGGTCAGCAGATATAGGGGAAGCTCACTCAGAACCTTATAGACCATTGTAACAACTCTAGCTTTTACTGTGAGATGGGAATCCACTGAGGAGTCAGAAGCTGAGAAGGCAAATATGGAAGCAAGGGGCCCAATGAGGACACTATCATAGTGCTCCATGTGAAAGATAATGGTGTTTTGTATTAACAGGGTAGCAGTGGAGATTGTGGAGAAGGTGTCAGATTCAGGATATATTTTGAAGTTAGATACAACAGGATTTACTGAGGAACCAGATGTGGGTTGTGTGATATGTTGGGGAATTAAGGATGACTCCAATATTTTTGCCCTCAGTAACTGGAGTTACGATTTCCTGACACAGAGAAAACCCCAGAAGAACAAATTTGTTGTTGGTGGTGCTGGGGAACAGGAACTCAGTTTGGTACATGATAAGTTTGAGATGCCTGTTAATTACTGGCAGTGATGATATATGGTTAAGAGCACAGATTCTGGAGCTAAACTATCTGAATTTAAATTCTCTTTCCACCATTCAGCAACCATGTGACCCTGAAAAAATTACTTGATATGTCTGTGTCCCTATTTTGTCATCTTAGAATGGGGGTGATATTAGCACATACGTCATAGGGTTGCTTTAAGGATTAAGTAATTTAATATATGAAAAAAATGCTTAAAATGAGGTCTAGAAAATAATAAACACTTTATAAGTGTTAGTTTTTATTATTGTTATCACTGTCATTACTATTATTTATTCTTACTATTCGACATTCCAGTTGATCTGTCAACTAAGCTTTTGGGTATATAAGTCTAAAGTTCAGGGGAAGGATCTAGGTTTGAGACATAAATGTTGCAGTCAGCAGCATGTAGATGGCACTTAAGCCAAGAGACAAGGAGAACAACAAAGATGTGAGTGTAAGTAAACTCTTCAAGGGCACTGGGACACACTCTACCTTTTAGAAATCTGGGAGATAAAAACTGGAAAGGAGACTGAAAAGGAATGGTCAGAGAGGTGGGAGGAAATCTAAGTGTGTGGTATTCTGGAAATTACATGAAGAAAGAAATTACATGAGATAAGGCCTCAGAAATAAATAGTGGTTTCAATTCAGTTTATTTATTTGTGACCTTGACCAGA
Source organism: Hippopotamus amphibius kiboko (assembly GCF_030028045.1). Classification (NCBI taxonomy): domain Eukaryota; kingdom Metazoa; phylum Chordata; class Mammalia; order Artiodactyla; family Hippopotamidae; genus Hippopotamus; species Hippopotamus amphibius. The sequence goes on along the minus strand of NC_080203.1, from coordinate 13,030,272 downwards.
GCAGTTTTATTGGAGTGGTAGGAGCATAAGCATTATTTGGGTTCAAGAAGAAATAGAAACAGTATATGGACACATCTTTCTAGGAGTTTTGCTGTACTCTTAGAAATGGGTAAGAAGCTAAACAAAGAAGAGCAGCCAAGAAGAGTTTTTACTTAAGATGGCAGAAATAGTATATTTGTATCTGATAATGTTGATCCAGGAGAGAAGGAAATGTGATAATGTTGGAGAGAGAAAGAATTGTTGGAGTGATACGGTTAAGGCCTGTTTCTCAACATTACTGGGTGAGAAAAGACGCTACTTTTCATTATCTCTGAGAGCTTCAACTATATAATAGATAAAATTGGGTGCTGACTTTGATTTCACATAAAGAGGGAGATGAATTACCAGTAAATATTCTGAACAAATCGGGGAAGGGAGGTTCTTTGGAACGGGCCTCCTTCCCCACACTGATTAGCCTTGGAAGCCACTAACATTGGTCATAGTCTAAAAAGGGCATATGTGGTTAAAAGCTCATATCAGCAATTCCTGAAAACTCAACAACAAAATTATATTACGAATTCCTGTACTTTTTTCCATCTGCACTGATCCTGTCTTAGTCCAAGTCCCCATTGCCTCTCATCAGAAGTACTTTAATGGACTTCTAAGTGGTCATCCTACTTTGATTGTTGCATCTTGCAGTCTCTTCTCCACTCAACAGAGAGAAATCCTTTGAAACGGAAGTCATATAATGTTAACATTCTACTTCCTCCAATGTCTTTTGTGAATGAAAGTTTTATTCCAAACTTGGAAAATCACAAAATGTTAATTGTTTGATATGTCCATATCATGCTAAAGCATGTTCTAAGAGGCTTACTTCATTCTCATTTGATACATATTTTCATCTGAATGTAGCCTTATTGTCACAGTTTATTTGGTTAGTAATCATCAGCAGCTTTTAATGATGAAATCAGTTTCTAGCTCTGAAAGTTTCGAGGTCAACCTGTAGAAACTGATAAGGTTACTGCAAAGCCTACTGGAAAAGTTAACCACAGAACTGTTAAGATTTTATTTTCCTATAGAAAGATATACAACCATGTATCAATATGTAACCTAGGCTTACTTAGACATTTCTTTTCTGTCTGTCTATATCAATCCTTATTTGTCAACCTTTGAACCAGCTCTTCTTTCTTATTTTTTCCCTTGTTAATGAAGTTAATAAAATAGTCACACGTGCTCACTATCTGTTTTTATGAAAATATTATAATACTACCCATGATATTTTACATAAAGTGCAAAGTCTTTAGCCATGTCCACAAGGCCCTGTATGATCAGGTTGCTACCTAACACTGAGGTCATCCTCTACCACTCTTCTAAGCCCTGTTGGCTTTCTTGCTGCTCCTAGAACACACCAAGTCATTTCTGATCTTAAAGCCCCTTCAGTGTGCTGTTCCATCTTCCTGGAGAGCTTTCCCCCCAGGTTTCTGTTTTGACTCATCCATTATATGAGGCAAAAATGTAAGCTCCTCATGAATGCTTCACTGACTACCCTATCCAACATAACACAAATACATACCACTCTATAAACTCCTCAAGTGGCTTTACTTTTTCTAACATTTCACTGTGATCATTTTTAAACATGCAGCATAAATGAAAGGAATTTAGAGCGAACACCCATCTATCCACCACTGAGATCCTACATTAACATTTTTAGCATTATATAACATTTTATAAATTCACTTGTGGTTGTGCTCATTGTTTTTATGCCTAACCGCCACTGCCCAGCACTGCAATTTAAAATCCAGAAGTACAGTGGTTTTGTCTGTTTTGAGCCCTGCTGTATCCTCAGTGACATGTAGCACTTGATATGTAGCAGATGTCATAGATTAAATGACAGGTTCTAATTATTCAGTCACCTGCAGTAGTTTTATACATCCATGTCCTTGCCATGGCCTTATGATAGATGGGGAGGACCTGTATAGGGGAGGAACCTCAGCCTTGCACAGGCTTTCTTCTCAGGGAAGCAGCATTCAACACACAGTCAAACCTAGTGTCATGGCCCAGGCTCCAGGCCCCACACTACAATAGTTTCTGGGGGAAGCTGAGGAAGGGTTCCAAAAACCTTGACATCTTAGAACTGGTATCCCTACCCTCCACGCTATCATCACTGTTGTGCTTCTCAGACTTAGGCAGGTAGGGGCACAACATTATAGGAACTTTGAAATTATTAGGCTAAGAAAATTTACATGCCGACTCTAATTAATGTTTAGCAGTCAAGAAATGTTTTACTTAACCATTAGAAAAACATCCAATAGTGCACTATTTACCATTATAATAGCATTTAACTCTTTTAATAAGTTGATTACATTTGATGATATAGTTTAAGACATAATGAGGTAGTAACAGTTGCGTGATAAAGAAATAGAAATATATTGCCCAAATTAGACTGTGTCAAACAGTAGCAGATGGGACTTCCTAGGTGGCGCAGTGGTAAAGAATCCACCTGACAATGCAGGGGACACGGGTTCGAGCCCTGCCCTGGGAAGATTCCACATGCTGCGGAGCAACTAAGCCTGTGCTGCACAACTATTGAGCCTGTGCTCTAGAGCCCATGAGCCACAACTACTGAGCCCATGTGCTGCAGCTATTGAAGCCCACGTGCCTAGGCCCAGTGCTCCACAACAAGAGAAGCCACTACAATGAGGAGACTGCGCACCACAATGAAGAGTAGCCCCCGGTCTCAGCAACTAGAGAAAGCCCGTGTGCAGCAACGAAGACCCAATGCAGCCAATAAATAAATAAAATAAATAAATTTACACACACATAAAAAAAAACAGTAGCAGATGAAAGACTTCATTTATTGGAATGAGCTAAAGAGAAAACTCACATGCAAAAGGGATAAAACTGTACATTTTAGCTTTCATTGGTAAAATGCTAAAGAAATAGTCATTTATTAGTTCCTTTGATAAGTCATAGTGGTGATTTTAATCATAATGGATTCACTAAATGATAATGTGACTATAAGATGCAATGTTAGAAATTCTAATTTAATTTTTGAAATAATTAATAAAATATACTCAGAAACATTGGCCTCTTGTTCTGGAGAACATTTTAAATGGGAAAATGTTAATTTTATTAGTGTCACAATTATAGAATTAATGGTGATATTGTTCACCTAGATGTAAAAAGGAATTTTAATGCAATTTAAATTACTTGAACTGTATTTTTGTGGATTTCAGTTAGTTTTGCTTTGTAGAAATCAAAACTGAACATAGCATATTTTGATAACATTGTGTAAAGTGGTAAATGGGACAGCCTTTGGATACTTCTAAAAACAGTAGTATGTAATCCTTTAATTACAAATGAGGCATCTATATACATTTTCCTATAAAACTAAAATATAAGAGGATGATGTGAATTAGCACATCTAGATGTGCTATGTTTATACAATGTCTGAGGAATCCCTTCAAGTATGGGCGTGATTGCAAATGGCAGGAGATTCTTTACAGGAATTATTTGAAGGGAATTGTAGCCTCTAAGGAGCAGGAGCTACTCCCGTGGGAAAGACAAATGTGCTTTAAAATTGCAGGGATATTTTAATGTGGTCGTTGGATCGGATTGGTGAAGGGCATTCCTTCTTGGGGATAAGTCTGTTCTTAAGTCAGTATTTTGAAACCTGTATAAGACAGGGGTGACTTTATGTTAATGCAGTTTCCTTCGTGGAGCTGGTTTGTGGTGTGTGGGGTGATAGTTGCCCTGTTATAGGGTAGTCATAGGTCATTTTTTCCAACTTCCTCATTGCATACATAAGGAAAATATGTCCTTCTCAGAGAAGAAACTTTGAAATGTATTTTAGAAGGTTGTTCTGTAGAAACATGTGTATTACCTATATAAACTTCTGATCATATTCACATGTAAGATATAGAGATAAACCTAACTTGTCCAATTCATAGTGAGATATTTAGCAGATCCAGGTCATCAGTCTATTATATTTCCCATTGTAGGAGCTATGCTGAATTTTCCAAGTAGAAAATATTTTAATGGAAATAATGTTTTCTTTATTTAAATTAAAAGTCTTAATCTTAAGGATTCAAATGAACTGTCCTGAATTATTTTAATCTGAATTATTTATGTGTTTAAAATGAGAGCTTTAATTTTATGTATTGAAACTCATATATGATTGGTATGCCTAGATAAATTCAACTCATGTTAGTTTTATAATCAGAAATTAGAAATTATCCATGACACCATTATTAAAAATAGAAATGAATCAGTTCTTCCCCTGCCCCACAGGATTTTATCATTCTCATCAAATCCAGTGAGAATTTTCCAGCATATTACTGAAAAAAGTGGGCTAATTAAGAACTACCATAGGAAATAAATTAATTTTAAGCATTCATTGTTTATTATTTAATTGTATTTGTGAAATAGCATTTTTTTCTGATTACCAAAGTAATACATATTAATTGCTCTAAGTGTAGCAAATGCATAAAACTACAAAGAGGGGAAATAAATATAATTTCACTTCTGGAGATGAGCCTGTGTACAAGCTGGCGTATATTTTTCTACTTATTCTTTCTATATATGTGTCTAAATATATAGCCATAATTTAATAAGATCTCATTCTATGATACTATTAGTGATTGCTTTTTGCATATAATATATCATAAAAGTTTGCTATAAGATTTTTAGATTCCTGTAACTACATTCTTAACAGCTCCATCATTTTCCATGTAATGATGCCTTAGGCTCTGGTTAAAGAAGACCAGAGCAGGTTTAAGGAATGCTGAAAATGAAATTTATGGACATCTATTGTTTCTACTCATAGGCTTTATTATGATAAAGATGATAGGGACTTCCCTGGTGGTGCAGTGGTTAAGAATCTACCTGCCAATGTAGGGGACACAGGTTCGAGCCCTGGTCCAGGAAGATCCCACATGCCGTGGAGCAACTAAGCCCATACACCACAACTACTGAGCCTGCACTCTAGAGTCCACAAACCACAACTATTGAGCCCGCGTGCTGCAACTACTGAAGCCCACATGCCTGGTGCCCGTGCTCTGCAACAAGGGAAGGCACCACAATGAGAAGCCCATGCACTGCCACAAAGAGTAGCCCCTGCTCACTGCGACTAGGGAAAGCTTGCCCAACTCAGCCAATAAATAAAAAAATAAAAAATAAATAAAAAGAAATTAAGAATTAAAAAAAGTTAAAAATGATAGAAGGATAGGGTAGGCATAGGAGATATCTGAGGTAGGGCAGCCTCTGAATGTCTCCTTTCAGTTCTTTTGGAGGACAACCCCAAAGTGATGACAAATGCAAGAATTAGTTAGATCCATGCAGTCCTAAGCAAAGGAGCTCATAGGCTTTTATTTTGATATCTACCAGAAGATATATAACCTTAAAAGACATTATTTTTCTACTCAAGAAGCACCATTACCAAGATTTAACTTTAAACTTCCAAGTCCTTGAGTGACATCAGCAAAATAGCAGAATAGGAATTTTCTACCATCTTTAATGCCAAGGGAGAACTTCTCGGCCTGCAATTTCTGCCACAAAGGAGAACGAGAGCTTGTGAGTGAGTAAACAGCTTCCCCCACTGTGCATGATGCTACTAAAGAGGCTCATTTCTCTTTCACCCTATCCAGAATAAAGAGATGTGCTGCACAACTGGAGGACATGAAGGGGCTGGGAGAACAGTAACCAGAGCTCTCCAAGAGCATTGAAGGATTGTGGGGCCTACTAAGAGCTTTGCTGAATTTATCAGAAAGCCTGCCTGCAAGTCACAGGGGATGATGCACTTGTAGATCCCACCAGTGGGCCCACAGGAACCCCAAGTGCTCTGCACATCTCACCTACACACACCCCCACACCATGGCTGGCTCCCATGAATGCCCTTGAAGACTTTGAGTGCATGCTTTTGCATATGTCTAGTGAGCTTACACACAAAGCTGTCCTGACTCTGCAGAATTTAAAGAAAGCACACAAACTTGAGAGTTAACATTACCCTAGGGAAAGCAAATAGGAGGCTGTCCGCATTCAGACTGATTTTGCAAGATTGAGAGAAAGCATACAATTTTAGGAATTCACTTCCCACCACCCCACCCCCCAGTAAGAGGGAACAAGAATTGTGGAACTGGTGTATCCATAAAGAAGATCTGACAAAGCCTCAGGTATTCCTGTCAGCAAAGCAGTCAATAGAGGCTGGAGGAAGTGACCGCTTCTTCAAATGTGAAGACAATAGTGCACTACATCAAGAAACATGAGAAATCAAGTAAACATAACAACACCAAAGAAACAATAATTTTCTAGTAATCAACCACAAAGAAATAGAGACCTGTGATTTGCCAATAAAGAATTCAAAATAGTCATTCTAGGGAAGCTCACTGAGCTATAAGAAAACACATAAAGATGATCCAACAAAAATCAGGAATACAATACATGACCAAAACAAGAAGTTTAGCAGAGAAGTAGAAGTAGTTAAAAAAAAAGCAAAACAGAAATTCTTGAGCTGGAGAATACAATGAATGGAATGAAAAGTGCAATAGAGAGCATCATCAGTAGACTTTATCAAGCAGAAGAAAAAAATCTCTGAATTTAAAGATGGGCCATTTAAAATTTTGGATTCAGAGGAGAGCAAATTAAAAAAAAATATATAGAGAGTGAAGAAATCCTACATGAATTATAATTTGCCAGCAAGTGAAACAATCTAACCATTATTGGATTCCCAGAAAAAGCATGGAGGGAGAAAGGGGCAGGAAATTTATTTAGAGAAGTAATGGCTGAAAACTTTCCAAATATGGGAAGAGATTTGGAAATCCAAGCTTATACAGTTCATAGGTTCCCAAAAAGATTCAACACAAAAATACCTCTCCAAGACACATAATAAACCTAAAATCAAAGAGAGAATTTTAAAAGCAAAAAAAAAAAAAAAAAATCTAGCATACAATGCAATGCCCCATAAAGCTATCAGCAGATTTCTTAGCAGAAACATTACAGACCAGGAGAGAGTGGGATGATACATTCAAAATGCTGAAAGAAAAATGCTGAAACCAAAGCAAGCTCTCCTTCAGGAATGAAGGAGAGATAGGATTTTCCACAGAAACAAAAGCTGAGAGAGTTTATCACCACTAGACCTTCCTTACAAGAAATGCTAAAAGGATTTCTTCAAGCTGAAATAAAAGGATGCTAATTACTGACATGAAAACATATTAAAATATGACAGATTAGTAAAGATAAATATATAATCAAATTCAGAATACTCTAAAACTGTAATATGGTAGTGTAATAGCCACTTAACTATAGTGTAAAGATTAAGGCACAAAAGTATTAAATATAACAATAGCTATGATAATTTGTCACAGATGCACAACATAAAAAGAAGTAAATTGGGACATTAAAAACATAAAATGCTGGGGTAAGTAAGGGTGGAGTTTTTGTGTGTATTTGAAGCTGTGTTTTTATCAGCTTAAAATAGACTGTCATATATATAAAAAATTTTTTAACCTCATGGTAACTACAAAACAAAAAGCTACAGTAGATACACAAAAGATAAAGAGAAGGGAAACAAAGCATACCACTACCAAAAAAAAATCAATATCTCACAAAGAAAGATAGCAAGAAAGGAAGAATGAACTACAAAACGAGTGGAAAACAATAAAATGTCATTTATAAGTCCTTATCTATAAATCATGATTTTATATATAAATGGATTAAATTCTCTACTCAAACAGCATGAAGTGGATGTATGAATGAAAAAACAAAAAAATAAGACCCAACTATAATTTGCCTATAAGAGAATCACTTCAGCTTTAAGGAAACACATATACTCAAAGCAAAAGGATGGAAAAATTTATTCTCTGTAAGTGGATACAAAAGAGAACATGATGTAGCTATACTTATATAAGACAAAATAGACTTTAAGTCAAAAACTGTAACAAAAGACAAAGAAAATCATTATATAATGATAAAGTGGTCCATTTATCAAGAAGATATAAAAATTGCAAATACATATGCACCCAACATAGAAGCACCTAAATATATTAAGCGAATACCAACAAATCTGAAGGGGGAAATAGACAACAATACAGTGACAGTGGGGGACTTTAATACTCCACTTTCAACAATGGATAGAGCATCCAGACAGAAAATCAACAGGAAAACATTGAACTTGAACCTAACTTTAGATCAAATAGAACTAACAGACATATATAGAACATTCAAACAGCAGCAGAATACACATTCTTCTCAAGAGCACATGGAACATTCTCCACGAGAGATCATATGATAGGTCACAAAAGAATTCTTAGCAAATTTAAGAAGATTGAAATCATACCAAAGCCAGAAAAGGACACTATAAGAAAAGAAAGTTATAGGCCTATATCCCTGATGAACATAGATGCAAAAATCCTCAGCAAAATACTAGCAAACAGAATTCAACAGTACACTGAAAAGACTATAAACCATGATTAAGCTGGATTTATCCCTGGGATGCAGTGATTTTTCAACATATATAAGTCAATAAATGTGATACACCACATAAACAGAGTGAGGGATAAAAATCATATGATCATCTCAATTGATGGAAATAAAGCATTTGACAAAATCCAACATCCTTTCATGATAAAAAAAAAACCCTCAACAAATTAGTTGTAGAAGGACTGTACCTCAACACAATAAAGGACATGTATGACCAGCCCGAAGCTAACATCATACTCAACAGTGAAAAGCTAAAAGCTTTTCCTTTAAGATGAATAAATTGACAAAGATGCTCATTTTCACCACTTCAATATAGTATAGTCAGAGCAGTTAGGCAAGAAAAAGAAATAAAAGACATCCAAATCAGAAAGGGGGAAGTTTAATTTTCTTGTTTGCAGATATCATGATCTTATGTATAGAAAACCCTAAAGACTCCACCAAAAAACTGTCAGAATAAATGAATTCAGTGCAGTTGCAGGGTTCAAAATCAATATACAATAATCAGTTGCATTTCTATCACTAACAATGAACTATTGAATAGAGAAATTAAGTTATCCCATTTACAATAGCATCAAAAATAGCATAAAATACTTAGGAATAAATTTAATGAGTCACTTGTATATTTAAAACTTTAAGATCTTGATGAAGGAACTTGAGAAGATGCAAATAAATGGAAAAATATCCCTTGCTCATGGATTGGAGGAATTGATATGGTTATAATGCTTATTCTACTCAAAGTGATCTACGGATTCTATGCATTTCCTACCAAAATTACATTGGCATTTTTCACAGAAACAGAAAAAAAAAGAAGCTGAAAGTTGTATGGAATCACAAATGACCACAAATGGCTAAAGCAAAGCAATTTTGAAAAAGGAGAGCCAAGGTAGACACATCACACCTCCTGGTTTCAAACTACACTACAAAGCTATAATAATCAAAACAGCGTCTTATTGACATAAAAACAGGTATATAGACCAATGGACCAGAATTGAGAGCCCAGAAATAAACCCATGCATATACAGTCAGCTAATATTTGGTGATTCAGAAAGGATGATTTCTTCAATAAATGATGCTGGGAAAACTGGACAACCACAATGCAAAAGAATGAAATGGAACCGTGTCTTATACCACTGGCAAAAGTTAATTTGAAATGAATTAAAGACTTACATATAATACCTTAAGCTGTAAAGTGTAGAAGAAAATGGAGAAAAAGCTAGTTGATATCGGTCTTTGCAATGATATTTTAAGAAGTGATACCAAGGTGCAAACAACAAAAGAAAAAACAAATAAGTGGGACTAAAACTAAAAAGCTTCTGCACAACAAAAGAAACTATCAACAAAGTTAAAAGCAACCCATGGAATGGAGAAAATATTTGCAAATGGTATATATCTGATAAGGGGTTAATATAAAAAATATACAAGGAATTGATAAACTCAATAATGAAAAAACAATCTAATCAAAAAATCAGCAAAGGACTTGAATAGACAATTTTCCAAAGAAAACATACAAATGGCCAGCAGGTACATGAAAAGATGAATATCACTAATCATCAGGGAAATGGAGATCAAAACCAAATTGAGATGTCAGCTTGCACCTGTTAGGTGGCTGTTATCAAAAAGACAAGAGACAACTAGTGTTGGCAAAGATGCACAGAAAAGGGAACCTTTGCACACTATTGGTGGGAATGTAACTTGGTGCAGCCATTATGGAAAACAGTATGGAAGTTTCTCAAAAAATTAAAAATGGAACTACCATAAGAACCAGCAATCCCACGTCTGGGTATATATTCATGGGAAATGAAAACAGGATGTTGATGAGATAGCTGTACTCCCACGTTCATTGCAGCCTTATTCACAATAGCCAAGATATGGAAACAACCTGAATGTCAATGGATGAATGGATAAAGAAGCTGTGGTATATACAGACGATAGAATATTATTCAGCCATGAGAAAGAAGGAAATCTTGCCATTTGCAACAACATGGATCATCCCTGAAGGCATTATGCTAAGTGAAATAAATCAGACAGAGAAAGACAAGTACTGTATAATCTCATTTATTTGTGGACTCTAAAAAAGCCAAACTCATAGAAACAGAGAAGAGTGGTTTTCACCAGGGGCTGAGGGGTGAGCGAAATGGGGAGCTGTGGTCAAAGGATACAAACTTCCAGTTATAAGATTACTAAGTTCTGAGAATCTAATATATAACATGGTAATTATAGTTAACAATACTTTATTATATACTTGAAAGTGGCTAAGAGCGTATATTTTAAATGTCATTACCACATAAAGAAAGTTAATTATGTGAAGGGATGGAGGTGTTAACTAATTTTATTGTGTTAATCATTTTGCAGCATATACCTGTATGAGATCATCACAATGTAGACTTAAACTTACATATGTATATGCCAGTAATATCTCAATAAAGCTGGAAAAAATACAATTCCTCTACTTCCTGTTTTCATTCCCACCAGTGGGAAATTTGGGCTTTTTACTCCATTTCTACCCTTCTCTCAACTTTTCTGAGACAATACATTTAAATACAGATTATGATTAGATTTCTCTGTAGTATGTGTTTCCTCTTTGATTTTTTCCTTATATACATTCTCAGTATGTATATGCTACACATTCCCAGTAACTCTGGAATATTCCATTTATATTTACTCATGTGTATTGAAATATTTATTGCCACCTCAGTTTCCTTTCTTTCGTTATCATTGTTCCCTCTCTTAAGGCTTCTTTTTGGTTAATTTGATGTTTGACTAGAGTCCCATAGTCCTTTCTTGAAAATATTACTCAGAAAGGGTTGTGGTTGATATACTATCTGACAGATGATTTATATCTTGCCTACATTTGGCAATCACATTTTTTTCAGTACTTTGTCCCTAGTGGTATACTATTTCTAGTTGCTGGCATTAGAGATGACAAGCTTAATATTTGTCTGATTTTTAAAAAATTACTTCCCCCGTCCAGATGCTTGTTTTCTATTTATTTTGTAGTTTCGGATACTTTTAAAATCAAGATATACCTAGTTGTATGTTCCTTAATGAGTCCTTTCTGGAAATTCCTGAATCTTTTCAATAGATGCACTCACATCTTTTCAGTTATTTGACTAATGATTACTTCTTGTGGAATTTTCTCTTTCTGGAACTCCTATTCAGACCTATGATCTGTGCTCAAAGTGTCTTAGGATTTCTATGCAGATGTACATCTCTTATTATTTGTGCGTTGTATTTTGAGATTTTTTTTTTCTACTAGATCTTGCAGGCATTTAATTTGGTTTCAATAGTATCATACTCTCCATCTTATCAACTGAAATGTTAACTTCAAAACACATATTTTTTGTTGTTCCATAGTTTTTTCATGCAATAATTGAATGTCTTTAAGTGTTGCTATTATTAAGGTTGTTGCTGTCATCCATCTCCTCCAGCAGCTTCTTTGTACTAGTAATCTCCTGTTCCTTTGCTCTGTCTGCTAGTTTTCTTGCCAATGAGTTTTCTTAATTTAGTTATTTCCCTTTACTTCCTCATGGATCTATTTACTCTCAGGGCTTAGAAGATGATATGCAGTACATGAAACACTGTTGGTCCTGCTTGTGTCATGTAGCATGATAGTCTCTGTCCCTGTAGGTTGGTGATGTACCTAGCAGGCCATCAGGTCCCTGTTGAGGTACCAGCAGGAAGTATTTCTGTTCTATGGTTTCCTCAGTTGGAAACATGTCCACTCTATCCCTTGAGGGGATAGAAGACTCAAATCACTTTTTTTCTTTTTTTTTTTATCTTTATTGGAGTGTAATCGCTTTACAGTATTGTGTCAGTTTCTGCTGTACAACAAAGTGAATCAGCCACATGTATACATATATCCCCATATCCCCTCCCTCTTGAGCCTCCCTCCCAACCTCCCTATCCCACCCCTTTAGGTCTTCACAAAGCATCGAGCTGATCTCCCTGTGCTCTGTAGTAGCTTCCCGCTAGCCATCTATTTTACATTCGGTAGTGTGTATATGTCAATGCTACTCTCTCAGCACTTTTGAAAATCTTTCCATAGCAAAGGGTGAGCTAGGGAGACCACTGTCCATCTTCTAAGAGGACTTGTAGATCTTCTCTCACCAAACTCTTCCCAGCAGCTACTCATCCCTGACCTCTGCAGCGAATCACCAAGCTCTAGTTTGAGCCAGAGAATAGAAAAGTCATCTTCTAATTTTCTTTGTGAGGACTGCAACAGAGCTGGAGCTTAGTTTTTATAGTCTTGGGGCTCCATAGGTCTTCTGCCTCAGCCACTAGGCTGATAAGGAGAGTAGCTTGGTAGTTGGATTAGAATTGGGAGGTGAGACACTCAGAGATGAATGTTAAAGTTGGGATCTTCCACAATCTTTCTCCATTTCCCTCGACCATTCCTCACATGACATGATTTGATTCTCCTTATGTAACATCCTGGACACATTCTTTAGGCTACCCTCCAGTTTTCAAATGCTCCCAGATGAATGTACTGACTATTGCAGAATTCACACAGTGAGCAACAAAGTCTTTGGCAGGTTTCTGTCCCCAAAGAATTAGGGACACTCACGTTTGCAAAAATAGAGCTGTTCCTATTTGAAAGCAAACTCCTAAGAAAATAAAATTTCTGATATTTCTTTTAAACACATAATCTTTTAGTCATTTAAAACCATATGGCATGTAAACTTTCATTGTTTATCCCCTTAGTAATTAGAGCAGCACATTTTAAAATTGCAGGCAAATGAGAGATAAAGATTCTTTTTCCCAGAGACCTAGAAATGAAATAATATGCTTTACAACTTTTCAGGAAAATGATATTTCTAAAAGTGGCAGTACATGAAGCAAGATACATGAAAAAAAATTGAGAAACACCCAAGGTTTGTATCTAATTTTCCCCACAACATTTACTATTTAGAATAATAGGAAAACTGTACTCCTAAGAGAATGGTGTTTAATGATTTTGCAGAGACTACCTTCTCCTGGCCAGCTGCTATAACATTAGGCCACATCTTCCTGGGATCCAAAATTTGCTGTAGCATTTCATTGATTTATAGTTACTGTGACCATAAATTCTGGAATTTCTAGAAGTTCTCATTTGAAAGTTTCTGTGATATTATCAAACCATATTTTGCAGCACTGGGTTCAGAAATATGAGTTGTATGTTGCATTTGGATTTTGTGGCAGAATTTCTCCAAGGTTATAGAGGATGAAAATCTATTAACTAGGTGATGAACAGGTAATGGATTTGGAACCTCTAGCCTGCTTAGCAATTCCTTCCATGTAAAGTGACCTTCCTTTTATGAAAACTAGTCTTGACAGTGATATTGCGAAAAAAGAAACTGTAATTTGGAATGGAGGACAGTTTAGTCCCTAATGTCTTACCAGAAAAGTTGCTCTATTGCTGTTGTTATCTGTTCTGACTTGCCACTGTGAAAATAATGTTTAATCCCAATTATAAAGACTTGGAATAAATGAAGGCCAGAAATCATTAAAAACCTATTGGGTTTAATATAACATTTTGTTTTAATGCTCTTTTTGCTTCTTTTCATTTAACCTTTCCAGTGATTTAGTGTGCTCAGGCATGGTATAGAATAACCAAAGGAAGTAGGACAATTAATTGAAGTTCAGAGGACTCCATCTGAAAAAGCGTTTTCTACTTTTTGTAATTTATTGGATTATTAAATGTAATATCTTTGCGTTGCATTTTAGTTACTTTTGTGAAATAGTTCAGGGGCTGATTTTTCTAGTATAGGACATGGAACTGTGCTGTTCAATACAGTAGTAACCAGCTAGAACTAGCCACACGTGGCTATTGCACACTTCATATATAGTTCAAATGGAGGTGTGTTGTAAGTATCAAACACACTAGATTTTGAAAACAGTGCACATAAGATTATGTGTAATATGTTATTAAAATTTTTATATTACATACTGAAATGATAATAGTTTAGATATATTGGTTTAAATCAAATATACTATGAAAATTAAATTCAATGTTTTAAATGTTTTTATTGTGGCTATTGGAAAATTTTAATGTGCACTTCTAGCTTATGTAATATTTCTACTGGTCAGCACTTGTACAGAAAAGAGAGATTTTTAAGCGACTTAGAAGTTGATGAAAAGCTTTTGCTGTTATTATCCCTGTTGGAAAGGATCTCAGGTAGGACTTGGCTACCAGAAAAGCTAGTCAGCTGCTCGTCCTTCATCAGGAAAATGACAGTGTCAGTGTGCTGTAGTCAGCCCCTCACATCACATTTTGCAGCTTGTGACTTCTTGTGTCTGACCCATATCAGGTGCTCCACATATATGTGTTGAATTGAGAATGATTTACAGTTGTATTTCACTGGCTTATGAATTAAGAATTTTGAGTTTTGTCTCCAGCTCTGCCACAGACTAGCTCTGTGACCTTGCACAAATCACATCCCTTTTCCTTGTCTCAGTTTTTCCCTACATAAAATGAAAGAATTTAATATGCTGATTAAATAATTTTCAGTTCAGACATGCTGTGGTTCTATTATGTGACTCTATATTGCTAGTCTACTAGGCTGTTAGAATTCCCATTTCTAAAGTAGCCCAGAAGTTTCTGCTTTAATGAAGATGAACTTAGTTTGCATGTGTCTGTCCCTTGAGACTGATTATTCCTTTTTGCTTGAATATGTTAACACAATGAGGTTCTGGAACCTGTAAGAAACCACCCTTCTGTGATCCTCACCTGATGATCAAAATATTTCCCCTCGTCTCTCTCTTCTCCCTCTACAAAGTTCAATACTTTCCTTATTAGCCATGTTGGAATTTTAACTTTGAATTTGCATGAGAATGTGCCTAAGGTGACACAGGAAGAGCTGCTCAGCCCACATGAGCACATTTGGGCTTTGAGGCATAATGATGGCTCACCAGGTGACATGGAGAACCTGTCGCCACTTAATGCCTTAGTTTATTACTCCATAAAATCCAGTTGATAATACTCTATATGTTCCTGTTGACCTATATGAGCCAGCGTTCTGCTCGGGCACCCATACTTTCAAATGGCAGATGAAGAAGAACTCGGCTGGATAGTATGTGCCAAGAAAGAAAGGAGTCTCTTGAGGAGCCCATTTAACACATTTTTTCCTTTCCATCTATGCTTCAAGTTTTATTGTCTGTATTGGTTCATGCATATTCCTCACAGCCCTGTTTTCCCATCTATTTCCCTTAGTAATGGAAAGGGCTAGAAACACTTCTGAGTACTAAGAGATATTCAAGGAGTGTAAATTGCTTGTTTTTGTGTACTGAATAATTCTTTGGCTTTGTCAAACTTAGATTCTTCCACCAAAGACCTAGTAGTCTAGCAGATGTCCTATATAGATACAAATAACTCTAACACAAAGAACATATAAGATGAAGTGCCATTAGAATTCGGAGAAGACAAGCAAGAAGCATTATGGAGGGCTTTAGGAAATATTTATGCTGGCCTTTTAGGGATTGGTAACACTTAAACATGGGGAGAAGGTAGAAGGGCAAATGATTAAAGGAAGGAGGAATAATGTAGGAAAGGCAGAAGTAGGAGCCAAGTTAATAGAACAGGAAATAATCTCATTTGGATTGATCATAGATTATATGGTTAGTGAAATGGAATCTGTTGGATTGTTTTAGAGTTGCAAGTATCTCTATTGGGAAATACTGCAAAATTGAAAGATCTCAAATGTCATGGCACAATTTACAGACATTATCTTCAATTAGCACAACTCTCCAACTCCTGGTTGGCTGGTGTAGTGCATATTGTGGCTCTCCACTCAGATGCTAATCTCAAGGCTATGCCATCCCCAACAGAGAGTTAGAAACCATTTGAAAAGCAGCTCCTGCTGTGCTACTCTACTGGATGGTAGAGTCAGAATATCTAACCATGGGACTCCAAGTGATCATGGAGCCAGAGCTGCACATTAAGAGCTGGATCCTGTCAGACCTCCCAATCCATAAGGACATGAAGACCCAGCAGGAATCCATTTTGAGGTAATGCCAATTGAGGTAATGCATTCAAGAACAGGACTGAACTGCCGCAGAGTGCAGTTGTAAGCTGCAAAATCTATGTGTCTCCCTCCTTCAGCTATATGCACTTCTAAGGCAATTTCCCTTGCTGCCCATTAAGGATATATATGGAGCAAAGTCAGGTTTACTTCTAGTTCACTTTTACACTGAGGTTGTAAATTTATGGGGTCTAACATTTATGGAAGCAGGATCTCCTATTAAACTCTTCATCTTGTGAAAGTCCTAGGCATTGCCTTCTTTCCCTGCAACCTCTTAGATCATACAAAGAAAGCTCAACTTCTACAGGTCTGGCAACAAAATTAGTTTCATTGCTTTTGGAAATCCTGTCTTTGTTTATATTTTGGCTTCATAAATTCTTACTAGCTTTCTAGTTTTCCAGTGTTTTTAAGAAGATGGTTTTTAATTTAGCATTTTAATCTCTTTTTAGTAGGACTTTGGTCTGGATTCTCAGCCAGATATACTAATGGAAAGAGGAGTCTCTCAGATGGTCTATCCTCCCCATGCAAGCTACAATGTTCTTCTTAAAGAAATGCAAATCTCATTATGTTATTTACTTTCTATACTTAGAATAAATTCCAGTCTCTTTATCATGGATTAAAAGTCTTACATGATCTGGCCTTCCACTCCTTCCTTGTCAAAATCTTCTAGCATTCTCTGCAGTGTTCACCTCTTCGTAGACCCACTGTCCTCCTTGCTTTTCCTGGAACATGTCAAGCATGCTCTTGCTTCAGGGCCTTTGCACTTTCTATTTGCTAGACATCCACAGGGCTTTTTCCTTTATTCCATTCTGCTCTAGTGTCACTTTCACAAAGAGGTATTTTCTGACCACCCTTTCTAAATTAGCATGTATTTTCCACATTTTTATACTCTGCTTTATTTTTCTTCATAACACGTCACAAACTGACATATATAGTTTTTATCAATTTTCTTTGTCTTCTCTTTGTACCTAAAAGAGTGTAAAAAGATTTTTTTCCTGCTGTACCCTAAACATTTAAAACAGGGTTTTTCAACATCAGCAGGATTTGTTAACCCACTATTGACATTTTGGTTGTGCTGTGCATTGTAGGATATTTAGTGGGATCACTGGCCTCTAACCACCAGATACCAGTAGTACACCTCAGTTAGCCCAAAATGCCCCAAAACTTTGCCAAACATCTCCTAGGGGACAAAATTAGCCCTGGTTGAGATGGTTGAGAACCGCCAATCTAGAACAGCTCCTGAAATAATATTTATTCATTGATAAATGAGGAGTCATAAGGTTGAATTGCAATTTTGCCCTTACTGACGGTGTGACTTTGAGTATGTAAAATAACAGTCATAATAGTAATTGGCTTATAGTTTTGCTGGGAGAATTAAAGAAAGTAATGTATATAAAGCATTTACCAGGGTGTTTGACCCATAACAAACACTCAGCAAATGTTTTTATTATTATTATCATTAGTATCCTTTAAGATCTAGACCAAATATCACCTTTTATCTGAAGCCTTCTCTGATTTCTTCTCACCAAATTACTCATTCTCTGTTCCGAATTCTACTAAAACTTTGCCTTTTATAGGCCATGACACATCAATTTTAATCATTTGTTTTTGTGTCTGTTTATTATAGTTGACTGTGAACTACCCTTCAGGAAAAGGGACGGTGCCATATTTGTCTTGGTATCTGTTGAGCTTACATAGCATTTGGCACAACTTAAAGAAAATATGTTTCCTCTTCTGTAGAGTGGAAGAGACTGAAACCCATTTAGATGATGGGATATTGAGAAAGGTCTTATCATTGATCTTAGTGTAACAGAAACCTTCTTTCCTGCCCCTGGGTAGAAAAGTCAAGTATCAACCAGGAGCAGCAGAGCAATTAGAGGCAGAGCTGACATTAAGGGAAGTCTTCAAGTTCTTGACCACGCCTTGCCTCATCTCACCACATTAACCTCCAAATAGAAGAAAAGAATTAGGGAAATGGACATCCAAAGTTATGGTATCAACTCTAGTCCTAGGACCAGGAGTCATACGCATTATGTAAAATGTTTCTTCTGAGAACATTCAGTGGAAATTAACCATAGGAATCATTTATTCCCTTTAAAGAGACTAAGAATTTTACAGAGATGCCGTATAGAGGCAATAGAACATGGGAGGAAAGAATTAAGATGAAGTATTCACAGAGATCTGGGTTTGAAACCTGGCTTTACCTTTTACTAGCTGCATAACCTTAGACAAGCTACTTAACCTCTCCAAGCCTCAGTAACTTCATGTGTCAAATGCAAATAATAAGGGTGTGTAATTCATAGAGATGGCTTGAAGATTAAAAAGCATGGTATTTACAGCGATAGAAACAGAAGAAATCTGTGTCTGTCAACAGATAAATGGATAAAGAAAATGTGATATACAGTATCATAATCATAGCTATGATACATATATAGTGATATTATATATGTATATAATGGTAAATATATAATATGTAACGGAATACTATTCAGCCTTGAGAAAAAAGGAAATTCTGTCATTTGTGACAACATGTATGAAATTTGAAGGCATTAAGCTAAGTGAAATAAGTCAGACAGAGAAAGACAAATGCTGCATGATCTTACTTATATGTGGAATCTAAAAATGCCAAACTTATAAAAACAGAGATTAGAGTGGTGGTTACTAGGGGCTGGGGTAGGGGAGATGTTGGTCAAAGGGTGCAAGCTTCCAGTTATAAGATTAATGGTGACTGTAGTCAATAATAGTGTATTGTATTCTTGAAAGTTGCTAAGAGCGTAGATCGTAATTGTTCTCACCACCAAAAAGAAATGGTAATCATGTGATGTAATGTTAGCTAATGCTGTGATGATACTCATTTTGAAATGTATGTGTATCAAATCAGCATGTTGTACACCTTAAACTTAAACAATGTTGTATGTGAATTATATCTCAATAAACCTGGGGAAAAACGGATATTGCTTAAAGCTATGGTCTGCCTAGCACACAGTAAGTGCTTAAAATGATAGCTTATTCGTATTGCTGACTTAGTGTTTCAAGCTGCCTGAGACAAGGATTTATTTCATTGGATTCTTTTCTACTTGCTGCACCATTTTATTTTTCCAAATATATCTTCACTCCCAAGATATATTAAAGAATACAGACTCAGGATTTTGTAAACTAGAAAGGAAGTTGGATGGCAAATAATTAATTGAAAGGGACGTTAGTACAGTTCTACTCAAACATTCTTTAAACATTTTTCTTCAAAACCCCTAATTCTTCATTAACACAATAAACATAAACTATAATGAGTAACGTTAGAAGTCTTAGAGTAACATTTTAAATACAATGAATGATGAATTATGATTGTGGTTTATGCTTCAAAGCCAGTTTCACATTAAACACCTTTGCCTTTGTTCTTCATTTTCTAGTGAGAAAGAACTGTTTCCCACTAATCAAAGGTGCTAGTTTTCCTTTTTCTAAGCCTGCCCTCTGCCTGACTTAGGTAGCACAAAGAAGAAATTACCAAGAGGGAAGAAAAGGCTATAATTCTTTTCTGGTTCCTTATATGCCATTCTCATCTCACAGTACAAAGCTGTTGACTAGCGTGAAACTCTGTGATTGTGTTTCTTCCATCAAAAGTTGCAAGGATTTTTGCGTTTCTTTTTCCTCATTTGTTTTATTTAACCACATACTGCTTACTGACCCAAACTACCTAGAGCCCATTACTTCCATCAATACCCTAAATAGAGTGTTAGAAAATGAAATGTATGCAGCAAATAGATCTGACTCTCCCAATTACAGACTATCCAGAAAGGTCATTTGCAGTTAGACTCATAAAATCACAACTTATGTATAAACTTATGGTTTTAAAATACATTTATGAGAGAAATAAATATTTTGGAAAAATTTAAAGTGGATCCACCAAAACACATAAACTATACTTCTGATAAATGTTACAGAAAGCCTACCCTGGGAAATTAAAGTACATTTATCAGAAATAGCCAATTACATTGTTTGTTTTTTTCCTTTCATGGTTTTAGCAGTAGGAACGATGATCCTTTTAATGTATGCTGCCTGGCACGTAGCACCTCAATGAATATTTGTTGGGTATATAGATGTCAGAATAAATGCAATAATGCAATATTATGTGTAGGGGCAGAAACGGTACCATATGCACAGACATACACACTGGAAACAAATGTTCATTAAAAGTGCATTGATTATATACATAATAGTCATTTTTTCTTACAAAATATTAACCAGATATTAAAGTGACGAACTTTATCTATTATATATCTTTGATATGTTTTCAAAGGGTTGAAGTGGGAACAGCCAATAGCAAATAAATATATATGGTATGATTTAATTTTAAAAAGCAATTAAAGAGCTTCCATTTCTGCCATGAAGGAAAAACCAATCCATACCTTTCCCTCCCAATATAAAAAAAAAAAACTAGAAAATTAGAAAATAAACATTTGAAACAATCTCTTTTCAGAAATTGATACAGAAATCAGTGCAGGAATGTGATCACTAAGAGAAGGGAAACAAACAAGGTAAGCTCTGCAATCACTCCAGCTCCCTACCAGGAGGTAAATTTTGAACTGTGGCATAGGAAAGAGGAACCCAAGTAAACCACTATTGTTTCACTAAATTGAAGAGTGGTTACTGGAATTCAGGTAGGTTGAAATAATTGGAATTTGCATAGCAGAATAATGGAGAGGAGGGAGCTATTCAGAAAAAGTACTTCAGAAATCTTCATGAGGGCCTTTTAAATCTTTGTCTGACTACTAATTAACACATTTGTAGGATGAGTTTTGTGACATTCGAGAAAGAATGACTGCTTATGAGTCAATAGTTGACAATTTTCCGGAACTCACTGTTACTGCCCTCCAGGAACACACGTGTAAATGATGAAATCAGGTTTATTACTCATCACAGTATGGGCAAATGAACACCAGGCCATCTCAGTAAGAGGGTGTTAGAAAGAACCTATTATAGGATTTAGGCTTTGCTTGGGTGATTTGAAAAAGAGCCTTAGGAAGTACGGTTTTGGTCTAGATTTGATGCTGTCAAAAAACAGAGGCAATTCTATGAGTGGGTATCAAAATAAATCTTATATAGAAGGAGGGCAGACTAGGGCAAATATAAAGCTGTAATCGGAAAAACAAGCAGCATTCACACCTATAAGCAGGGAGAGGGGGATATTCGTATTTTGTGGGTTACATAGTGATCTTATTTTTGTGCTTAGACAAAATTATAAAATGGCCTTGTTTTATCTCACTTTATCATGGTCTGAAGTTGGTGTTCTGTGAGATTGTTTATGTCCAACAAGAGAATATGGCTTAGTTGTAAGTGCCAGGCCAGCTTCTAACAGCACTGAAGCCCAGTTGTAAGTGTCAGACAAGTTTCTAGATGTCAAGGATTGTTAGTTTGTTTGATTTCCTACACATAGGGATGAAATATCTTCAAAATCCTACCACTGAGAATGGAAAGACCTCACTTAACACTTTAGGCAATCAGTAGACTTGCCCAAGAGTATAGGCTACTCTAGACTCACCCTACTAAAGCTTAAAAACAAACCTTAAAATCAAGATCCAAAACCTTAAAATCATGATCCAAAAAATCAAATAAAAAAATCCTTAAAATCAAAATCTTCATCTAACTGTCTACCAAAGCAAACTGAACAGCAAAATTTGAGCCATAACCAGGTGGAAATCAGAGATGATGAAGCTTGCTGACAAGGGCTATAAAATAATTATTTAAAATAATATAACTATGCTCTACAGTTTAAAGAAAAATGAACACAATGAGGAGAGAAATAGAAAACAAAACATGAGAATTTGGAGATAAAACATATACTATCTGAAATTAAGAACTAAGTGGATAAAATTACCAGAACATTAGACACTGCAAAAGAACAAAATATAGAAACTAACTAAACTGAGGCAAAAATAGAAAATTCAGATTGTGACAACAGAATCTGACTGTATTACAAAGGTATTAAATAGCCTCACTGAGGAAGGTAGGCGTAAAGGTGAATATGAATGGAGACTATGAGACTAAAAGCAAAAGAATTTACATAAACACTGCAGTCTATTGGATGACATTGTTTCCCGTTGGGGTACAGGCTAACAATTCTCAAACCACTTGACATCTACGTATACTGGAACTGGACACCTAAACAAATAGGTTATGAATTGTGGGAACTCAGTCTCTCACTTCTGGAATGGGAAGTTGGACAAACAAGGCAGAAGGCTAGAATGATATACATGGTGATGGATTAGAGTTGAAGATGTCTGTATAAACACATATTTAGCTTAATATTAATACAGATGGCTACATATAGAAATATTTATAGATATGGGTATATACAAAATTGTGTATATATACATATTACACTCGTATCAACTGAGAGGGCCTAGAATTGATGACAACTCACTTAACAACCAAGACACCTAGGACTCAGAATTTGGTTTCTAACATCATTCTCTATTAAGATAAATCATGGCTTCTTGGAGAAATGGCTGATTCTAGGGCTGGGGCAGAAATTACACAATATGAGCCTGGAGCATCTTATAATGCCACAAAGTAATCTAAAGCAAAAGAATGGGGGCATGTCCAAGGACACAGAAAGCAGCAGAAAGAGCCCCTAGTGGTCAAAGCTGGAATAATATGAAAAACAAAATTAATAAAACAGTATTTAATTGTAATGCAAACTATACAAGAAATATCTAAGAGCCCATAAATAAATAAATATGTAAATAAATTACTGAGTAAATAAATAAATAAGTGGATGAGAAGAAACAAATCTCCTATACAGAAGAATTCCAAATAATTTACGTCGATTACTTCCTACTCCAAGAGTAGAGCTTAATTCCCCTCCTCTTTGAATGTTGGCTGCATTTAATAATTTGCTTTGAAAAAATAGTGTATAGAAAGGGAGGGGTAACTTTACTGTGGAGAACATGGCATACACTACTTTGGCTAGGTGATTAAGGTTAATGTCATTAGTGATATGTCAGTGATATCATGTAGCCCTGATATGATGTTATGAGAACAAAACAGTTTATCTCTGTAGTATTCTTCCCTAAAACTTATAGCTTCAATCTAATAATAAGAAAGCACCAGACAAATCCCAATTGAGGGAAATTCTACAAAATACCTCACCAAGTACTTCTCACAGCTGTCAAGGTCATCAAAAACAAGGAAAGTTTGAGCAATAGCTAAGAGGAGCCTAAGGAGAAAGATTACCAAATGTAATATGGTCCCTGCATGAGATGCTGAAGCAGAAAAAAGACAACAGGTAAAACCTAAGAGATACTGAATGAAATATGGACTTTAGTTAATAATTATAAATGAATATTGCCTCATTTGTTACGATGTATACACCATACTAGTGTAAGATGTTAACAACAGGGAAAACTAGCTGTGGGATTTTCTTATATGTGAACTTGCTACACCAGCTTCACCTCTTTGCAGTAAATCTAAAATCATCCTAAAAATGTTAATTAAAAAATCTATAGAACACTGGGGATAAGTACAATGATGCTATATGATGCAATATGTGTATATTAGGAGTCCAGGAAAGGGAAGGGAGAAAGGTGGAAGCAGAAAAATCATTTGAGGATAAATGGATAAAATTTTGTAAATTTGACTAAAAAACTGTAAATTCATAGAACCAAGGAGTTCAATTAACCACAGGAGGATAAATACAAAGAAAACAAAGCCTAAGTCATCATAATCAAATTGCTAATTATAAGCAGAGGAATAAAATTAAAGGTGGGGGGAAAAAAGGCACATTACCTGTAGATGAATAAAAAGGGTTACTGCAGACTTCTTGTCGGAAATTATGAAAGCCAGAAGACACTTTGACAAGATTTATAAGGTGCTACGACAAACAAAACTGTCAAACTAGATGTCTACATCCATCCAAAATATATTTTGGAGATGAAGAAATACAGAAATTTTCAGAAACAAAACAAAACAAAAAAAGTGGACACAATTTTTCAAGCAGTCCTGAAATATAAGAAATGTTACAGGAAGTTCTTTGGATTAAAGGAAAATGACATATACCACATAAAAATTTGGATCTATACAAAGCATAGGGCCTAAAATGATGAGTATTTGTGGTGAATTTTAAAGATTTTTTTCATCAATTAAGAGAAAAAGATGGAAGACACAAATTACCAATATCAGGAATGAAAAGGGAGATGTGACTATATATCCCATAGCTGTTTCATAAATAATATAAACTTCAAATAACCTTATGACCATGCATTTGCAACTTAGATGAAAAGTAAAATTACCTTCAAAGTCATAATACTTAAACATAGAGAATTGTAATAGGTCTACATTGTGTGCCTACATTGTGTACAAATATACAATTCATATATGATTTAAAAAGCTGAATGATTTCTTTTTTAAAATAATACTGACATTGTTTTCCCATTTGTACTATGTAAATATTACTATTTCTGTTTTCCATACATCTCACATTAAAATTTCGTTATTAAAAAAAGAAAGAAAAAGGTTACAATATTTTAACCATGATATTTAGCATTAAGGAGCTGAGATCATCCAGCAGCCTTCTTGCTTTACCAAGCTCATGAAAAGAGAATAAGTCATTCTGGTCAACATCCCTTAAAAAGAAATCGCTATCCTGAAAAAATAATTCCTGGAGTGAAGTTATGTATATAAATTTGTCCTTGAGGCACTTGACTTTGGGACACTCAGATTTCAGAAGTCTTGCTTGAAGGCTAGCAATTTTTTTTCCTGATTTTTGACATAATACAAAGAGCAAGGGCTTTAGTCAGTAAAAGCTTACTAAGCTATGCACTTCCTTGCTATGCATCCTGGTGGAGTTAACTTAGCTGAGACTGACTTTCTTACTTATTAAATGGGACATAATACAGTTTTCAAAGAGAAAAAGAAAGTTGAATCTAAGAGATAAGTATTATGTCTAATTAAAGATAGTTAAAAATCTAAAAGTGGTAGATGTCTAATAAATGACAGCTATTATGATTGGTTTTACATGGTTATTTTATTGCTTTCAATTATGCACAGGGCCAGTTTAGGGATACACAGAATTGTTCCCTTAAAGGGTTTGAATCTATTATAGTTAAGAAATGCCATTTCTATAGCTACCAACATTTACAAGTTTTTTCATGGATAGGGCCTATTAACACTGTGGGGGAGTGCATTTCAAACTTGAGTCATAAGGTGACAACTTGAACAAAGTAATTGCCTTTGTGTTTGGGGCCAGGGTACAAGAGTTGCAAGGGGGCAATTCTTCCTTGCTAAAGTTTTTGATAATTAGTGTATTGACAGGTTGATTGGCAAAGTTAGTTAGTGATGTGGGTTTCCTTCTTTGTATTTGAATTAAAATGCAGTTTAATTTAAATGTCATCCAAAATAAATTCTTAAAAAGAGAACAACTTGCAATGATCCTATTTTGGCACATTATAATTACATCTTTCATATTACTCTTTTCATTTCAATCTTCTTTCAGGTAGAAAAGTATAATTTATAAGTTTTCCTTATTATAAATGAGAATACAGTTATCACAGAGAAAGAAAAAAGTTGAATCAGGAAATTAGCCAACTTACATTCCAAATAAAACTTATTTCTGGTTTGTTATACAACTGTCTTACTGCTCCCTTCACAGTAGCTCTGAGAGCAATGGTGTAAATGGAAAATAAGCAGTGTGTGATCAAAGGGTGTGAGGTCTTGCTTAGAGTCTCTTAACACATGAGATATATCACCGTCAGATGCCATGATCTTGTAGGAAAAGTCGATACAATCTACTCCTGAAACATCTTTTACAAAAAAAATTAAAGACAGTATACGTGATAAGTCACCTTTATTCTAACGTGGCAAAGTGAAGATTTGGGAATAAGCCACAGGATAACATGTCTTCAGTATTGGACGATAGTTTTTTTTTTTAAAAAGAAAATTCTTTCAGCGTTAACTACCACAAACCAAGCAATATGCTAACTAGGTCTGTGGTAGTGCTGTGTAAAGCAGAATTGATATGATCCTGGCTATCAAGAGACTTTCAATTTGGTAAACTATATGAGTCTTGTGTTTTAAAAATTATCTGCTATATTTCAAGTTGTGTGTTACATATTTCTCCATATATTAGCTAATGAGATCTTCAAAACAACTCCACTTAGTGGTTATCACCCATATTTTGTGGGTGAGGAGAATGAGGCCCATATAGACAAAGTTTGTTGCCAAACGTCACAGATTTGGTAAATGACAGAGCTGGAATGTGAATCCCTGGCCTTCATGTTCTAAGTCCAAATGCTATTTCCACTTCACCACAATTCCCTCCCTATATTTCATAGTGAAATGTTACAAGAGACCGACAAGAGTTTAAAAGAAGCAAGCCAATCTCTAGTCAAAACTTTTGCCCATGCTTCATGGAAGAGGAAGCATTTCAACTGGGACTTGGGTGATAATCATACTTTCAATAGGCAGACATGGAATGGAACAGATAACAGGTCTGTCAGCTGGGGGATATCAACAATGACAGCCCATTGCGAGCATAGACCCATGGGAAAATGATAGCACCATTAAGTATAATGGAAAACTTGACCAGGAAAATGCTTGGGACAATTGATATTTACCAGGACTGCTGAGTTGCTGATGATCTTGTCATGCATTTAAAATATTTTATTATTCAAAAATAAATCAAGAACAGGTATCAGTAAATCTGTGAAAGAGACTAAAGTCCTTAGCTGGAAAAGAGATGCATAACTAGACTTGAGAGAGAAAGATTCAGAGGAAAACTCCAGAAAAGGGGAAAACAGCTTCAAAGACACTGAAGTGAGAATGTGTCCAGAATATGCAAAGAAATTTAGGTGGCCAGTGAAACTGGAGTAGAGTGAACGGGGAGAGTACTAGGAGATGAGTTCACAGAAGTAACTGGTGGTGAATAAAGAGGGCTGGTGTGGGTAGATAGCAAAAACCTTTTGGCTTTGGATTTAATTCCGAGGATGAGTGTTTTGAGAAAAGGAATGTCTTGATTTGACGTCAAATTTATCAGGACCAATGTGGCTTCTGTGTAGAGGAGAGATTGAAGGAAGGAAATGGCTGAAACCAGGATTCCAGATAAGAGGCTATTGCAGTAATGTAAACAAGAGATGATGGTGACTTGGATCAAGATATTGGCAACTAGAATAATGATAAGTGGATGAATTGCAGATTAATTTTGAAGGTAGAACCAGCAGGATTTCCTGACCAATTGGATGTAAGGAGTGAGAGAAAGAGAGGACTCAAAGGTAACTCCAGTATTTGCGGTCTGAGCAACTGGAAAGACGTTACTATTTATGAGGCAGAGAAAGAGTGGAGAAGGTTTTGGCAGAAATCCAATCTTGGTTTGGAGCATGTGTTAAATTGTGTTAGGGATATGAATGTTGAGTTCAGGCGAAAGGTCTATGCTGGAGAAATAAATATGGGAGTCATTGGCATCGAGATGGTATCTAAAGTCATGTGAGTGAATAAGGTCACTTACAGAGTGAGTATTGATAAAGAAGAGGTTTAAGTTTTGAGCCCTAAGGATTTTTATCATTTAGAGGTCAGGGAAAAGAGGAGGAACCAGCAAAGAAGACTAAGAAGGAGAGAAAAGAAAAGTAAGAGGAAACAAGAAGAGTGCAGTGTCCTGAAACCCAAGTGAAGAAAGTTTTCCAAGGCGGAAGAAATAAGCAATTGTGTTAAATGCTGTACAGACGTTGAATAATATGAGAACTGAGGGTTGAAATTGGGTTTAGCAATGTGGATATTACTAGTGAGACTCATAAAAACAGTTTAGATGGACTGATAAAGGTGAAATTCTGATTGGAGTGGGTTTACTTAAGAATAGGCTGAGAGTAAAAGGAAGTGGGGTCAAGAAAGGTTTTTTATGGTTTTTGTTGATTAGTAATATGAGAAGAAAGAGTGTATTTATATACTGATGTAAATAATGTAATGGAGGGGGAGAACCTGATGATACTGGAAATAAAGGGATAATTGTTAAAGCAGTGCACTTCACCTGGCAAGAGAAGATGGCATCTAATGTTTCAGTGGAGAGAGTGGCCTTAACTAGACGTAAGAATGGTTCATCCAGAATGACCAAGTTCAAGAGAGTAGTATATGATTTACATGCAGTTGGGTGGGTAGATGTGGTGAAGGGGGTCTATGGAAGTTCATGCCTTTGACTGCTTTGGTTACTCTTACATAGAAGATCTTAGATGAGACCAGCCTAAATGCTTTGCTTCCTTATTTATTCCTGTCTTCTATAGAAAAAGTGGTAAGTTCTTCCGATTACTCTTTAAATCATGACAGTGCTGAATCTGTGAGAAAGTAATCACAGAAAGAAAAAATAGGAAATAGGACTTAGCAAAATCTCAAAGCAAAATGTATGTTTAACAAAGTAAACTAAAAGTAAAATAATGTAAAGTAATGTTAATAATAATCATAATAATAATTTTCAATTTTAGGAAAGAATTATTATTCTAGGAATTTAATATAGATATTGTTTCTCATGACTTTCACCTGTTATATTTTTGGCAGTAAGTATAACGTAGGATTTATATGGCTGATCTTTAGTGATATACTCAGAATGGTGAAGCTAATACATTTATGTCATAAAAGTTATTCATCTATTTTACAACTTTTGTTTGAGGAGCTGCTATATGTCAGATACTGTGTAGGTTCTCTGGAATCAAAGATAAGAAAGACTCACTCTCTGTTATT
Organism: Hippopotamus amphibius kiboko; assembly: GCF_030028045.1. NCBI lineage: Eukaryota > Metazoa > Chordata > Mammalia > Artiodactyla > Hippopotamidae > Hippopotamus > Hippopotamus amphibius. The sequence continues at coordinate 13,001,107 of NC_080203.1, read as the reverse complement.
GGAGAGATGTGGTTTTACAGAAATAGTAGGGAAGAAAGACAAGAAAGCAGACAATTGCATTGTGGGTGGTATGTGCTGTGATGGAGAAATAGAATATAGTGTCTTGGAAACACAGAGGTAGGAGTGACTAATTGTGGAGATTGTTTACGTTGACTCATAGATGGTGATATTTTGGCTGAATTTTTAAAAATAATGTATGTAATAATATACAGTTTTATAACTTGTGTTTATTTTATTTACTATTTATCATTATTTTCACATAGCATATTTACCCTTTTAATTCACTAATGTTTAGTATGCACAAAGATATGCAATCAACAGCACTATATGATTGCAGAATATTTTCATCATACAAAAAGAAACCCTGCACACGTTAGCAGTCACTATTCTTCCCTCTCCTTAGCATGTGGCAACTGCCAATCTACTTTCTGTATCTATGGGTTTGCCTGTTGACATTTCGTATAAATATGATTATACAATATGTAGCCTTTTGTGTCTGGCTTCTTTGACTTAATCTTTTCAAGGCTCATACATGTTGTAGCATGTGTCAGGACTTCTTTCCTTTTTACGGCTAAATAATACTTCATTGTGTGGATAGATCACGTTTTATTTATCCATTCTGCAGTTGATGAATATTTGAGTGGTTTTTACTTTTGATTATTATGAATAATGCTGCTGTGAACACTTGTGTATAAGTTTTGTGTGAACAAATGTTTCATTTCCTCTCTTTCCTGAATTCAGTAATTTGAATCCTCTCTCTGTTTTGGTCAGTCTACTTAAAGATTTGTTGATTTTGCTGATCTTTTCTAAGAACCAACTTTTGGTTTTGATTTTCTCTGTTGTTTTTTCTAATCTGTATTTCATTTATTTTTACTTTAGTCTTTATTATTGTCTTCCTTCTGCTTGCTTTGGGATTATGTTGCTCTTATTTTACAAGTTCTTAATGTAGTAGGTTAGGTTATTTATCTGACTTTGTTGGTTTTTTTTTTCTTATTTATTTTATAGCCGGACGTTTGTACCTTTTAATCACTTTCACCTATTTTGTGTCCCCCGTCCCTCCACTATATATATATATATATAGATGCATATATAGTTTTGTCTTAGCATAATGCCCTCAAATTCCATTCATGTTGCAACAAATGGCAGAATTTAATTCTTTCTTTATGGCTGAATAATATTTCATTAAATAAACATAACCACAGTTTCTTTATCTATTCACCCATCTATGGACACCTAGGTTATTTCCACGTCTTGGCTATTTTAAATAATGCTGCAGTGCAGATATCTTTTTTAGTTAGTGTTTTCATTTTATTCAAATAAATACTAAGAAGTGGAATTGCTTGATCATATAGTAGTTCTATTTTTAATTTTTTGAGGAACCTCCATACTGTTTTCCATCATGGCTGAACCAATTTACATTCCCAGCAACAATTTACAAGGGTTCTCTTTTTTCCACATCCTTGCCTATTTGAGTTTTTTAAAATATAGATACTTACAAATATAAATTTCTTTCCAAAGGCTGCTTTGGCTGCATCCTATTACTTTTTGTTAGTTCTATTTTCATTCATCTCAAAGTGCTTAAGTTTACCAATGATTTATTTTTGATCCATTGGCTACTTGTGAATGTGTTGTTTAATTTACACCAATCTCCCAAATTTTGTTTTTTTATTGATTTCTAATTTTATTCTTTTGTGGTCAGAGAATATATGTTTTCTGTAAATTTATTGGGATTTGCTTTATAGCTTAAAACTATGGTTGTCCTAAAGAATGTTCAATGTACACCTGAGAAAAATGTGTATTTTGCTATTGTTGCAAGGAGTGTTTGATAGATTTCTGTCAGGTCTATTTAGTTTATAGTGTTGTTCAAGTCTTCAATTTCTTTGTCTTCTGAATAGTTTTTCTATCCATTATTGAAAGTGGTATATTGAAGTCTCCATTTATTATAGCTGAGTTGACTATATCTATTTTCAATTCTGTCAGTTTTTGCTTCATGTATTTGGGGCTCTGTTGTTGGGTACAATTATTTTCATAATTTTTATGTATTCTTGGTGGATTGACAGATTTATCATCATAAAATGGCTTTATTTGTCTCTAATAATATTTTTTTTTGAAATTTATTTTGTCTATAGCCATTCTATCTTGCTTTGGTTACTGTTTGCATGGAATATCTCTTTCCAAGTGAATCTATTGTATGCAGAATTTAATTGGATTATTTTTAATCTGTTCTGCCAATCTCTTCCTTTTGATTGAAATATTTAATCCATTTACATTTAATATAATGACTGATAAGGTAGGATTTGTGTCTGCTGTTTAAGTATTTTTTAAGATTTAATTTTTATTGTGGTAACATTGGTTTATAACTTTATATAGGTTTCATGTGTACATCATATTTCTTTGCTTTATTTATTTGTATTATGTTTCTTCTGTTTTTTTACTGATCCACTACTGCCTACTTTTGTGTTAAATAGATTTTTCTAGTGTATAATTTTAATTTTTGTGTCATTTCTTTTATAATACATTTTACATTTATTTTATTAATGGTTTCCCTGGGGATTGCAATTAACACCTTAATTAATAGCAATATAGTTTGGATTGATACCAATTTAATTTCAATAGTATACAAAATCTTTGCTCCTATATAGCTATGTTTCCTCCTTCCTATTTTGTGCTCTTATGGTAATTCAAATTATATCTTTGTACATTACATGCCTGTCAACATGGATTCATAATAAATCACAAAAAAGATTTTGAAAAGTTACACACAAAATATTTATGCTATTTTTAAATTTATCTTTGTAGTAATTATTACTGCTGCTCTTTATTTCTTCATGTGGATTTGAGTTACTGTCTAGTCTCCTTTCATTTCAGGCTAAAGGACTTCCTTTAGTATTTATTATAGGGCATGTCTGCTGGTGATGACTCATCTCACTTTTTGTTTATATGATAATGTCTTAATTTCTCCTTCATTTTGAAGGATAGGTTTGCTGGATATAAATTTTGAGTCCACTGTTTTTATCTTTCAGTGCTTTATATATGTCATCCTACTGCCTTCTGACTTTCTGATGAGAAAACAGCTGTTAATGTATTGAGAATTGCTTATAGAAGATGTTACTTCTTTTTTCTGCTGTCATGATTCTCTTTTTGTATGTCAATTTGGTTATTGTGTGTCTAGGTACAGATCTCTTTGAGTTTATTTACTCGGAGTTCACTGTGTTTCTTGGATGTGTAGATTAATATTTTTTTTTAAATTGAGAAGTTTTTGGCAAATATTTCTTCAAAAAAATTTAACCCCTTTCTCATCCTCTCCTTCTAGAACTGCATGCATATTTTCATATGTTAGATGATGGTCTCTGTGTGTTTTTTGTTTTTCTTCATTTTTTTCTGTCTGTTCTTCAGATTGGATAATTTCAATTAACTTAGCTCACATTCACTGGTTCTTTTGCCTTCTCAAATCTGTTAGTGACCCTTCTAGTGAATTTTTCATTTCAGTTATTATACTTTTCAACTCCAGAATTATTATTTGGTACTTTAGAAATAATTTTGCTTTTTGATATGTTCTGTTTGGTGAGACATGGCTTTCATATTTTCCTTTATGTGTTTAGAAATGGTTTTCTTTTGTCCTTTGAACACATTTAGAATTTTTCTAAGTCCAATGTCTGCTCCTCAGGGACAGTTTTTCTTGATTGCTCTTTAGTTTCTATATAGACCATAATTTCTTGTTGCATTGCCTGTCTTATGATTGTCAAAAACTGGACATTTTAAATAATATAATGTAAAAACTCTGGAAATCAAATTCTCCCTTTACCTCAGGGTTTACTGTTGTTGCTGTTTATTGTTGTTCTTGTTCATTCATTTGTTTAGTGGCTTTTCTTAACTAATTCTTTAAAATATCTATTCTTAGTCATGTGTGGCCATAAAAGTTTCTACTCAGATTAGTTGTCAGCTAATGATGGAACAGAATTTTTTTTTTAATGGTTGGAACCAATAAGTCTCCTGGTCTTTGCCAAAGGGCTCTGTGTGTGTGTGTTGGGGCATGCCTTTAACACTGAGCCAGGGAATTAACAACTCTGCCTTATCCTTTGCTTCCCCTTTGTACAAAACCTCAAGGTCAGGCAGAGGTGAGGTCATAGGGTCTTCTTAGGTCTTTCCAGAACATGAACATAGCCCTGGCCATATGCTTAGCTCTGTGCATGCCCTTGGCCTACTAGATTCAAAGTCTTTATAGTGACCTCATTCTTTAGCTTTTCTTTTTAAGCTTTTTGGTTAGTCTGTTGTTCACTCCAGCTGCTTCCACCTCCTCAGACAGTCTTGAATTTAAACAATTATTTTTAATGATTTTCTTCAAACTCCAAGGAAAAGGCTTTTCTTAGTAGGTGAGCTTTGAATGAGGTCAAATATAGATTCTCTTACAAGTGGGATCTTCCAGGGAGACACCAGAAACATCAGATAATGACATATACCTGGGAAGGTGGCTTTGAAGAAACTCCAAGTGTTCTGTCCCTCCAGTGGCTGCCAGACTACTGGTTTTCACTGTGAATGCAGGCTGCTAGTTTTCAAGTCTCCTGTGGAGCTGGAGAACTGAGTATTGAACTAGGGCAATTCAGTAAAACACAAAGTTTGCCTTTCTTACCTGCATTCAACCATTTTTCTTGACTAAATAATTCTCATATTGTTACTAGTCTTTTGTTAATTTCCAGAGATTTTTTAGAACTTTTATTGAGATATAATTGATATACAATAAACTGCATATATTTAAAGTGTACAATTTGATATTTTTTTCTTATTAGTAATGTATATATGGCAATCCCAATATCCCAATTCATCATTTTTAAAGAAATGATTTTTATAATTTGTAAATGCTCGTTTTCTCATTGCTTTTACTAAGGAGGAAATTTCTGGAGGTATTTATTCCACTATTTTCACTGCCATTACTCCTCATTTGAATCTTATATTACTACTAAGAGTTCCCATTATCATAATAAAAAGGGTGACCCTCCAAGCAGAGGAAATTTAGAATAAATGCAGAGAATAAGGAAATAAAACAGTATTCTTATGGAACCATTAATCATTATTTATGATCTGAATGCCGAATAGAATTGGCTGGAAAGCTAAGCTTGGGGTTCTATTATGAAGGGCTTTGTGGACCTTACTAAGAAGATTTACAGTGGTGTGCTAGAATTTCATGACCTTGTTGATTATGAAAAAGTATTAATTTTATATGTTTTAACTAAAATTAAATTATGTAATATATGCAATTGGATACATTAAAAGCCAAGATAACATCTACAGTAAACTAATCATTTCCGAATTATTTTATTGCATTTAACTACTGTAATGCTATTGAGGATATTTACTTATATCTATATGGTGGATATTATATCATGGTGTGTTACTGTGCATCTCTTCCCAACTCTGTGTTTTGTGACATCATGTTGGTACTTTGAAATCAGTTATGATGGTGGTACTTACACAATAGATACAAACAAACAGTACAAATCAGGGCCTTTTTTTTTTTTGAGAGCCATTGATAAACATTTACCAGCATATCACTGAGTTTATACCTTATTTTTCCAGAAACTCTAGACATTGGAAAATTTAGGAGAGTAAGTAAAATTTACTTATCATTCTGGCAAAGATGTAGAGAATAGGTTTGGGGAGGGCTAAATGGGAAAAAGAGAAACCCGTTAGTAAGGTCAGGGAATTAGATCTTAACAATAAGCTGTTATGGACAGATTATATATTCATGCCCAGAATGATCCAGTTTAAATAAAGCATCCAAGTAATACATGCATTAAGTTATAATTAAGTAATACTCTAGAGAACTATAGAAGAGTTTGTAATGACACCCAGTAGTCCTATGCCCACACCACTCCTCCCCCAGTTTTGTGCCCCAGAGGAAATCACCTTCTTGACTTTCTATTAGTTCTTGTTGTTAATTCCTTATCTCTAAATAGTGTGGTTACACCATTGTTTATTGACTTTAGACATTATCTACTGATTCCCTGCAATGATTGATGTGTATTTAGGTATTTTGCAGCCTCTCACTCCTGTCCCTCCATCCTCCTCTCAATATTGTTAGGTCATTTATGCTAAATATTTCTATTATTGACAGTTCCTCTCCTTCTGGGCACACAAAAAAACTACATGGAAGATGATGCTTTCAAACCACCTTGAAGTTTATCAGGGCCATGTGCTTAGTGCTGGCTAATGGGTTATGAAAAGAAGTAATGTGTGTTACTTCTAACCCAAAGCATTCAAAATAAGGCATGGCATTTTCATGTGACCTCTTCTTGTACTATGGCAAAATTTAAAGCCTTGTGCTGATATATAGGCATCATAAAATGGTGGATACTCAGGCAGCTTAGTTCTGCATGACAACATGGAGCAGGGTGTCTACTGACCTGTGCTGAAAATGATGTGCACAAGAAAAAAGTCCTTTGTTATGGTAGGCCCCTTTATTTCTGAGACTAAATTTTTATTGCAGCATAATCTAGTGCAGGAGTTATCATTTTTTTTATGTAACAAGTAAGATAGTAAGTATTTTAGGCTTGAGGGACATAGGGCCCTGTTGCAACTACTCAATTCTGCTGTTGCAGTGTGAGAGGCACCATCGACAATATATAAACAAACAAGGTAGTTATGTTCAATAAAACCTTATTTACAATAATAGGCAGCAGGTCAGATGCGGACTCTTGACCTAGTCTGTTGGGACTAGTATATCATTATTCTGAGTTCCTACACCAGGTACCTTTTCTACTTCAAAATGAGTATTTAAATATCCAATTTTTGTTTTACCAACCAGGAACAGTTTCTCTTAACTCCTTATTTTGTAAGATAAAATATTGTTAATTCCCCCCTTCCCCTTTTCTGTATCCCTCTTGCACCCACCCGTACCTCTTTCTAGCATCTAAGCTATCTTTCCTTTGAAATAAGGAAAGAGAAGGGAAGGGAGGAAAACTACTCCTAAATCTGAAGTGGTAGAGAATTTCACAAGTCTGAGTACTGACAACTATTTTTTAATTTATTTTTTATTAAAGTATAGTTGATTTACAATGTTAATTTCTGTTGTATAGCAAAGTGAATCAGTTATACATATATACATTCTTTTTTTAAAATATCCTTTTCCATTATGGTTTATGATAGAATACTGAATAGAGTTCCCTGTGCTATACAGTAGGACCTTGTTGTTTATCCATTATATGTATAATAGTTTACATATGCTAATCCCAAACTCCCAATCCTTCCCTCCCCCAACTCCCTCCCCTTGGCAATCACAAGTCTGTTCTCTATGTCTATGAGTCTGTTTCTGTTTTGTAGATAGGTTCATTTGTGTCATGTTTTAGATTCCACATATAAGTGATATATGGTATTTGTCTTCTTTCTGATTTACATCATTTAGTATGATAATCTCTAGTTGCATCCATGTTGTTGCAAATGGCATTATTACATTCCTTTTTTATGGCTGAGTGCTATTGTATATATGCACCACATCTTCTTTATCTATTCATCAGTTAATGAACATTTAGGTTGTTTCCATTTCTTCACTATTGTGAATAGTGCTACTATGAACATAGGGGTACATGTGCATGCATTCTCAATCCTCCTGACAACCCTGTGAGTTCAATGAGATAACACACACGACCACCTTGACATGGAAAGTAGGAAGCAGTACACCATCACCTTCTCCTAATATTGGGGGAAGGGGATCACAGCAGGTCTGGCACTAGCTCTCATTCCTTCCCTATGTTGAAAAACTGTCAAGTGGAAATTTCCAGTTTGTGAATGGCCATTGTGGACTGAATTCTGATTTTCTTGGAGATCGGGGGGTTGGGGTCATCTCAGACCACTACAGGTCCTGGGAAAGGAGTCCAGGCTGTGGCCACAATGGCACAGAGGTGGGTCACTCCTGTTTCACAGTCACAGCATCTTCACAGGTAGAAAGTTTGTGGTAATATCCATTATGTCAGTCATGAGAGAATGATAAATTATTTCTATCTTGTACCACCAGGTAGAGCTTTTCTCATTGTGTATGGAGGAGGAACCATAACAAGTTGAGCTGTTTCTGATGCTACAGGAGCCCTGGGCTTCCACACAGAGGTGGTACCCTACCAGAAATACTTTCTGTCTCCTCTGGTCTCATCAAATGCCTCCTCCAAAATTCACAAGCAAAACATGTGGGGGCAATCCACCCATGAAAGAGCAGTTCTGATTCTGACAACTATTTATAAAAAGCTATTAGAAAGTCAAGTAGTTAAAAATGTTTCTAAAAACATCTGGACAGCTGGAAAATACTTGTTAAAGTGATAATGCCAATGATTATTTCTTACACTCTTAATCCCCTACTATATATTTTAAGTCAGATCATGTCTTTCAGTTGATGAAAATGCAAAAGGCTTTTCATCTTGAGTAGAATAAAACCCAAATTCCTAATAACGCTGTACATAGTCTAGTCACCTAGTGCCTCTCTGACTTCAGTGCTTGTTATTCTACTCCTGGATCATTCTGCTCCAATCACGCTGACCAATCTATGATTCCTATAACCCAGAATGCATAAGCCTAATTTTGCATTCTTCTGTCTGGAAGGTTCTTCTCCAAGATATCAGCTGTGCATCATCATTTTCCCTCAGGTTTCTACTTAGAAGCCACTTTGTTGGAAAGGCTATCTCCAAGTTAGTGGTGAAAGCATTAAATGATACTTGTACTTCTATTTAGAAATGTGATCCTTTTCATCAATCTCATCTTAGTACAATGCCTGAAACATGTAAGCTTTCAGGAAATATTTAGTGAATAAATGCATGTTAATCTGAACTTAGTATTGCAGACTTCAATATTAGAAAGCACCGACATGTAGAGGAAAGAATTCTGAACTACCAGGTAGTAATATTCAGGAACTGATTAGTTCTTTTATCTATAAAACGATAATATTATACATGCTACTTACTTACACAGTAGTAGTAAGGCTTACTAAATTGCCAAATGTAATAAACCCAACTTACAGTAATGTTATACTTATTAGTATTACTTCTGTTACATTCATTAGCAATAATATGGCACAAAGCTAAGGACATGGGCCTGGTTCAAATCTGGATTCTGCTGCTTCATAGTTGGGTGATCTAGGTCAAGTTTTTTAACTTCTCTAAGCCTTAGTTTCTTCATGTAAAAAATGAGAATAATACTAGCATCTACTTTGTAGTGTTGTGGCAAACAAATGAATTAATATATATAAAACCCTTAGCACAGGGCTTGGTACATAGTGTGTGTTCAATAATTGCTAAATACTACTGGTGAGTATATTGGAATGGGAAAATTCATGGCGTTAAACATCTAGGACCAAGATTTAGATTTTTACAAAAGAAAAACTACCAGACCTCATTGAAGCTAATAGTTTCTGACATAGGATATGAAACCTGGAAAAGGCCATAGGATCATGGAACCCAGTATCCTCATTTTTTTTAAAGAAAAAACTGAAATCCAAAGAGGGAAAATAACTTATTCAGCATCACCCAAATACTTAGTAGCAAATCTAAAGCAAAAATCCAGGTCTCAACAGTCAGAAATATGCTAATTATTCCTTCATAAATCTGCACATTAGGCTTGGTGTAGCTTCTGCCATGAGTGGTGATGCCAAGGTATCTGACACAGGGCTTAGGATACCACGATATTCGTTAGATTCCCCCTAAAATGCCTCCCCAAAGAAACCTAAGCAGGTAAGAAACAGTGAGATTGCTATGCAGATTCAACCCAGGACAAATCATTAAGCCTTTCTCCTCCCTTCCCTCAACCATTGCTGATGCCAGACTACACCAATATAAAAAATCTACAACTGCAACTGTCTCCATAGATGTCACTAATGTGCATAGTATAGAGATTTCAATCTACTTTCATGAGTAAATTGTTTATAGAATTTTTACATTTTGTGGGTCACACAGTATTTTGAAAAATTGACTAGAAGTGAAATGTTAGTGATGCCTTCTTATGAGTGGGGAAATGGTGTCAGAGCTGTAGGCTGATTTACACGCCATTTCCATCTCCAAGTGATAGTTACGAGCGAGATTGCAGCTGGGGCAAATGAACTTTCCAATCCAGCTGTCAGATCCCTGGAGAAAGGAGATAGCGTCTTACTATCAGTTAATTCCAGAACTTCAATGTATCAAACACACATATACACTTATGTTTACAACAAAAGCATTCACCACCACCACTATCTCTATTCCTGTTGATTGAATGACCAGTTCCTGCTGTTACTGTGGAGGACATTGCTGTTCTGTTTCCCTGTGGAAATGAGCTATAATGTACTCAGTGGAGCAGCCTTCCAAAACAACACCCACCCTGCCAACATGGCCATCTTAACCAGAGAATTCCTTCTCTGGTTAAAATCGTGCTGAATAGATGACATGTATATCCTTTTCAGTTCCACTATTGAGTCTTCTTATTTAATTATATATACAGTTAACTTTAAAAAAATCCTTAATGACAATAATTTTTTCTTGTACTTAAAGGAATAAAGCTTATTTATTTACATTTGGACCTGGAAGCACATGGGCAATACCTCACCCAAAATGGGAGTACCAGGAGAGGATTTTCAGAGATAGTAAAGGAGATCATTGTTTCAACTGGTCCGTTTAGAACTAGCAGGAATTAACTTCAGGAGAAAGGATATTCCCAGCACATGCACAGGAGCAGAGAAGTAAGAGAGAAAAAGATCTATTTGGAAACTATAAAGAGTTCACTTTTTCTATCAATTTGAATGTTGAAGTGGCAAGAGTTGAACCGGGGCCAGATCTTGGAACACTTTGAAAATTATGTTAAAGAAACTTAAATGTCCGCCTAAAATTTTTTTAATTACTCTGGAAGGTTATGAGAAATCCTTGAAAGGTTTTGAATAGGAAAGTATCACGAATGGTCTTTTTTGAGGGATGGGCCAAGGGGACAGATGTGGGAAGAGATGAAGGTGGTTATAAGTTTCATACTTTTAAAATAAGGCCTTTAAGGATACAAAAGATCATTCCAAAGTCAAGTGAATACAAATTTGAAATCTTCTGTCCTCAAATAAGAACTTTAGGGGTGGTAGAACCCATACTCATTAAAAGAAGGTAGAGAAGTTCTTATGTCTTACTTTACTTATTTTGACACTTTTGTTTTATGTATTAAGAGCCCACAATGTTCCCATAGATGATTTTATTTTTATTGTAAATGCTATGCCTTGTATGAATTGTATGTCCTACCTTGCAATTTAAATTGCTTTGATTCTCTTTTGGCTTAGCCCCAGGCTATAATCATCCAGCACTAATAGTAGCCATACTATCTTCCTATAATCTTGAATCAGCCTTCATGGTTCCTACCATTTAAGGATGCATACAAAGTACAGTATGTGTAATTAAATAAAGAAAACTGTTTTATGGTGGTTGTTGTTGTTCTAGCCAGGGAGAGCCTGAGAGAGATCACGATTTTTAAATAACAGCAATTAAGGTGCTTGTTGCTGCTAAGAGTGACCCAATGCTTTTAAATGTAAAAAGCAGTCTCTGAGGACATTTTCTATCAAAATAGATCAGTGAATCAATTTCTCAACATAGCCCATAATACCACCTGTTTCATATCATTTGAATAGATATTCGAACCATTCTCCCCTGGGCAAATATGTGACCACAATAAAACCTTGGCTCCACGGAGACATTTCATTATTCAAATGAAGGGCGATTTGATGATGAGATCAAGACATAGAACATATTAATTTGGTTTCATCACAAAGTTACAATATAATAACTCTAATGTTTCAATACTTTTCATAAAAAGAAACTGTCACCAAATACAATAGTGATGTTACTATTCTTTTAAAATTGTAGAGGAAGTTAATTAAAATATTAAATCCAAGTCTTCAACTTTTGGTTAAAAAGAGTTTCCTGTTTTATGAGAACGTTTAAAAAATTATACCTCTTTGATCACATTGTTTTTACCTCTTATAAAGATATTTATTGATTATCAGCTATGTGCCACTTATTATGCTAGGAAATGTTGACTCAGTGTTGAACAAAAACAGACATGGTTCTCATGGACTTTATCTTCTAATTGGCAAAACATATATTAATCAGATAATTACATGAGTAAGGGTAAAATTGCAATCTGAGAAAAATTTTATTAACGTCAAGAACATGGTTACCTGGAGCATATTAAAAAGGAACCTGACCTAGACTAGGGAGCAAGGTTGGCCAGGGAAAGCTTTCTTGAAGAAGTGTTACTTTAGCTGAGACCTAAAACATGAGTAGGCCCTGATTAGGTAGGTGAAGGGCTTAGGTATGCAGGAAAATTCTAGATGAAGGAAACAGTAACACTAACTTGATGGCAGGATAGAATGATACATTAAAGGAACTAAAATGAGACTAGAATGAGTGGAGTGTAGAGAGTGAGGATGAGAGCGCTACAAGAGGAGGCTGGAAAGAGAAGGGAAGATCATACCACACAACATCTTAGGACATTATCTAAGAAGTAACTAAGAATTTTGGCTTTTAAGAGTCTTGAGCCACTAATGACTTTTAAACATGAAGTCAACATGCCCATCTTTGTGTTTGGAAACACTCTCGTTGCAGCAGAGAAACTGAATTGAAGGATCTGGAGTACGAGCAGGGAGACCAGTGAAGAAGTATGAGGGTGAGTCAAAAATTATCCACACTCTGGCTGTAGAGTTTATTTTAATTAACTTTTAGAAAAGACAAATACATCACTTTTCAACAGAATCTCCTTGATTCTCAATACACTTTGTCCATCTGTCAACAAACTTTTGTATTCCCTCATTCAAAAATGTTTTAAGCTAAGCTGCGAGCCACAAATGCACCGCTGTCTTCACTTCTTCATCAGAAGTGAATCCGGCTCCTTCTTGATGGCTAACACTTGTGCAGCCTTCTTTGAACTCTCTATCCATTCATACACACATCTTCGCAACAAAACACTTTCTCTATACTGTGCACAAAGTCTTTGATAAATAATGGCACCACGTACACCCTCAGACCACAAAAAATGAATCATTGTACGCTGCTCTTCTCTCATGCAAATCATAAGTGGGCATCCATTTTTGCTCGCACCGCAGTTACAAATGAACTGATGTAACACAGTCAAACACCTGCACAGCAGTGACTGGGGAGACAGTAGCCTTGAAAAGAAAGCGCTGATAAGACAGTGCAGCCAACAGAAGTTTTAACATAACCCGAGTGCGGATAATTTTTGACTCACCCTCATAATTTCAATTGACCAAAGGAAAGATACCTTACGGTAGACTCATGACAGTGGAGACTGAGGGGAAAGCAGATTCAAAAGATATCAAGGAAGCAACATTGATGGAACTTGGTAATGAACTGGAAATGTGTAGCAAGGATGAAAAAAGTGTCAAGAATAACGCTCAGGTTTTTGAGTAGCACTACTGAAGGCATGTAATATGTATACTTTAAAGACTTCTGGATAGGACACTTCCATAAAAAAGATCAGGATTCTTTTGGAAACAGAGATTTATGGTATAAGGAAACCAAGACTGTTTCAGACTCCTACAAACAGGTTATAGTCCTTATATCCACTCTACATACTAGAACCAAGTGTGGTTATCCTATAGATGCCATGCACTGCCATGTAAATTGCTTTTTTATACGTTAAAATGGTTGCTAATAATAATATAATAATTAATCTATTCATCCATAAGTCATGTTGACTGTGCCATCTAAATCATTTGTATATCCATCTCTTTTCTTTCATCTTCCTGCCTTATTTTTATCTTTCCTTTCTTTCCTGCTTTTTTTCTTCCTTCCCTCTAGTCCTCCCTGTCCACACATATTTATTGAGCATGTATTAGGAATCAATAATTGTGCTAGGCACTAGGAATACAATTGTAAATGAAACACATTTGCTGACTTCATGGAGTTTAAAATCTATTAGGGTAGATAGTTTAAAAGAGACACTAAGAAAGAAAGAAATATTTGATTATATATGTGATAAGTAGCATAAGGAAAATATATAGGGTGCTATGAGGGTGATGCCCAGCATATATGGTCACGTAGGTACACAGAGGAGACAGCTACTTATGTGGTAAAATAGCTCTTAACCTTTTGAACCGTGTTTCTTACAGATAGAACAAAGTGGACCATTATCTCCACAGTAGGCCTTAACATAGAGAAATTCTTTTTTTCTTAACTTTTTACATCTCTTTATTTATTTTCTGTATTTTTTTAAGAACTTTTATTGAGATACAGTTAACAGACAATAAACTACATATATTTAGAGTGTACAATTTGGTATCCCCATCTCCCAATTCATTCCCCCCCAACCCTCCCTGCTTTTCCCACTTGGTGTCCATATGTTTGTTCTCTACATCTGTGTCTCTATTTCCGCCTTGCAAACTGGTTGATTTGTACCATCTTTCTATAGTCCGCATATATGTGTTAATATACGATATTTGTTTTTCTCTTTCTGACTCACTTCACTCTGTATGACAGAATCTAGGTCCATCCATGTCTCTACAAATGTCCCAGTTTCATTGCTTTTTACAGCTGAGTAATATTCCATTGTATATATGTACCACATCTTCTTTATCCATTCATCTGCTGATGGACATTTAGGTTGCTTCCATGTCCTGGCTATTGTAAATAGGGCTGCAATGAACATTGGAGTGCATGTGTCTTTCTGAATTATGGTGTTCTCTGGGTATATGCCCAGGATTGGGACTGCTGGGTCATATGGTAACTCTATTTTTAGTTTTGCAAGGAACCTCCATACGGTTCTCCATAGTGGCTGTGTAAATTTACATTCCCACCAACAGTGCGAGAGTGTTCCCTTTTCTCCACACCCTCTCCAACATTTACTGTTTGTAGATTTTCTGATGATGCCCATTCTAACCGGTATGAGGTGATACCTCATTGTAGTTTTGATTTACATTTCTCTAATAGTTAGTGATGTTGAGCAGCTTTTCATGTGCCTCTTGGCCATCCATATGTCTTCTTTGGAGAAATGCCTATTTGGGTCTTCTGCCCATTTTTTGATTGGGTTGTTTGTTTTTTTTTGATATTGGGCTGCATGAACTGTTTATATATTTTGGAGATTAGTCCTTTGTCTGTTGATTCATTTGCAAATATTTTCTCCCATTCTGAGGGTTGTCTTTTCTTCTTGCTTATAGTTTCCTTTGCTGTGCAGAAGCTTTGAAGTTTCATTAGGTCCCACTTATTTATTTTTGTTTTCATTTCCATTACTCTAGGGGGTGGATCAGAAAAGATCTTGCTGTTATTTACATCGAAGAGTGTTCTTCCTAAGTTTTCATCTAGGAGTTTTATAGTGGCTGGCCTTACATTTAGGTCTTTAAACCATTTTGAGTTTATTTTTGTGTATGGTGTTAAGGAGTGTTCTAATTTCATTCTTTTACATGTAGCTGTCCAGTTTTCCCAGCACCACTTATTGAAGAGGCTGCCTTTTCTCCATTGTATATCCTTGGCTCCTTTGTCATAGATTAGTTGACCATAGTTTATCTCTGGGCTTTCTATCCTCTTCCACTGATCTATATTTCTGGTTTTGTGCCAGTACCATACTGTCTTGATCATTGTAGCCTTGTAGTGTAGCCTGAAGTCAGGAAGCCTGATTCCACCAACTCTGTCTATCCTTCTCAAGATTGCTTTGGCTATTCGGAGTCTTTTGCGTTTCCATACAAATCGTAAAATTTCTTGTCCTACTTCTGTGAAAAATGACATTGGTAATTTGATAGGGATTGCATTGGATCTGTACATTGCTTTGGGTAGTATAGTCATTTTCACAATGTTGATTCTTCCAATCCAAGAACATGGTATGTCTCTCCATATGTTCGTGTCATATTTGATTTCTTTCATTAATGTCTTATAGTTTTCTGAGTACAGGTCTTTTACCTCCTTGGTTAGGTTTATTCCTAAGTATTTTATTTTTTTGCTGTAATGGTGAATGGGATTCTTTCCTTAATTTCTCTTTCTAATCTTTCATTGTTAGCATATAGAAATGCAAGAGATTTCTGTGTGTTAATTTTGTATCCTGCAACTTTACCAAATTCATTGATTAGCTCAAGTAGTTTTCTGGTGGCGTCTTAAGGATTTTCTACATATGATATCATGTCATCTTCGAACAGTGACAGTTTGACTTCTACTTTTCCAATGTTATTTCTTTTCCTTCTCTGATTGCTGTGGCAAGGACTTCCAAAACTATGTTGAATAGTAGTGGCGAGAGTGGACATCCTTGTCTTGTTCCTGATCTTAGAGGGAATGCTTCCAGTTTTTTACCATTGAGAATGATGTTTGTTGTGGGTTTGTAGTCTATGGCCTTTATTATGTTGAGGTAGGTTCCCTCTATGCCCACCTTCTGGAGAGTTTTTACCATAAATGGGTGTTGAATTTTGTCAAAAGCTTTTTCTGCATCTATTGAGATGATCATGTGGTTTTTATCCTTCAATTTGTTAATATGGTGTATCACATTGATTGATTTGTATATATTGAAGAATCCTTGCATTCCAGGGATAAACCCCACTTGATCATGATGGATGATCCTTTTAATGTGTTGTTGGATTCTGTTGGCTAGTGTTTTGTGGACGATTGTTGCACATAAATTCATCAGTGATATTGGTCTGTAATTTTCTTTTTTTGTAGTATCTTTGTCTGGTTTTGGGATCAGGGTGATGGTAGCCCCACAAAATGAGTGTGGGAGTGTTCCTTCCTCTGCAATGTTTTGGAAGAGATTGAGAAGGATGGGTGTTAGCTGTTCTCTAAATGTTTGATAAAATTCACCTGTGAATCCATCTGGTCCTGGACTTTTGTTTGTTGGGAGATTTTTAATCACAGTTTCAATTTCATTACTTGTGATTGGTCTGTTCATATTTCCTATGTCTTCCTGATTCAGTCTTGGAAGACCATACCTTTCTAAGAATCTGTCCATTTCATCCAGGTTGTCCATTTTATTGGCGTGTAGTTGCTTGTAGTAGTCTCTTATGGTGCTTTTTATTTCTGCAGTGTCCATTGTAACTTCTCCTGTTTCCTTTCTAATTTTATTGATTTGAGTCCTCTCCCTCTTTTTCTTGATGAGTCTTGCTAGAGGTTTATCAATTTTATTTATCTTCTCAAAGAACCAGCTTCTAGTTTTATTGATTTTTGTTATTGTTTTCTTTGTTTCTATTTCATTTATTTCTGCTCTTATCTTTATGATTTCTCTCCATCTACTAACTTTGGGTTTTGTTTGCTCTTTCTCTAGTTACTTTTGGTGTGAGGTTAGATTGTTTATTTGGGATTTTTCTTGTTTCTTGAAGTAGGATTGTATTGCTATAAACTTCCCTCTTAGAAGTGGTTTTGCTGCATCCCATAGGTTTTGGATCATTGTGCTTTCATTGTCATTTGTCTCTAGGTATTTTTTGCTTTCTTCTTTCCTTTCTTCAGTGATCTGTTGGTTATTTAGTAGCATATTGTTTAGCCTCCATGTGTTTGTGTTTTTCACAGTTTTTATCCTATAATTGATTTCTAATCTCATAGTATTGTGGTCGGAAAAGATGCTTGATAAAATTTCGATTTTCTTGAATTTACCAAGGCTTGATTTATGACCCACAATCTGATCTATCCTGGAGAATATTCCATGTGCACTTGAGAAGAATGTGTAATCTGCTGTTTTTGGATGTAATGTCCTGTAGATATCTATTAAATCAAGCTGATTTGTTGTGTCATTTAAAGCTTGTGTTTCCTTATTAATTTTCTGTCTGGATGATCTTGTCCATTGGTGTAAGTGGGGTGTTAAAGTCCCCCACTATGATTGTGTTACTGTGGATTTCCTCTTTCATAGTTGTTAGCATTTGCCTTACATCTTGAGGTGCTCCTGTATTGGGTGCATATATATTTATAATTGTTATCTCTTCTTCTTGGATTTATCCCTCGATCTTTATGTAGTGTCCTTTCTTGTCTCTTGTAACATTTTTTATTTTAAAGTCTATTTTACCTGATATGAGTATTGCTACTCCAGCTTTCTTTGATTTCCATTTGCATGGAATATCTTTTTCTATCCCCTCACCTTCCATCTGTATGTGTCCCAAGGTCTGAAGTGGGTCTCTTGTAGACAGCATATATATGGGTCTTGTTTTTGTATCCATTCAGCCAGTCTGTGTCTTTTGATTGGGGCATTTAGTCCATTTACATTCAAGGTAATTATTGATATGTATGTTCCTATTTCCATTTTCTTAATTGTTTTGTGTTTGTTTTTGTAGGTCCTTTTCTTCTCTTCTGTTTCCCGCTTAGAGAAGTTCCTTTAGCATTTGTTGTAGGGCTGGTTTGGTGGTGCTGAATTCTCTTAGCTGTTGCTTGTCTGCAAAGCTTTTGATTTCTCCATGGAATCTGAATGAGATCCTTGCTGGGTAGAGTATTCTTGGCTGTAGGTTCTTCCCTTTCATCACTTGAAATATATCCTGCCACTCCCTTCTGGCTTGCAGGGTTTCTACTGAGAAATCAGCTGTTAACCTATGGGAGTTCCTTCGTATGATATTTGTCATTTTTCCCTTGTTGCTTTGAATAACTTTTCTCTGTCTTTCATTTTTGTCAACTTGACTACTATATGTCTTGGTGTGTTTCTCCTTGGGTTTATCCTGCCTGGGACTCTCTGCACTTCCTGGACTTGGGTGGCTATTTCCTTTCCCATGCTAGGGAAATTTTCAACTATAATCTCTTCCAATATTTTCTTGGGTTCTTTCTCTCTCTCTTCTCCTTCTGGGACCCCTATAATGCTAATGTTGGTGCATTTAACATTGTCCCAGAGGTCTCTTAGGCTGTTTTCGGTTCTTTTCGTTCTTTTTTCTTTATTCTTTTCTGCATCAGTGATTATCACCATTCTCTCTTCCAGATCACTTATCCGCCCTTATGCCTCAGTTAATCTGCTATTGGTTCCTTCCAGTGTATTTTTCATTTCAGTTATTGTGTTGCGTATCTCTGTTTGTTTGTTCTTTAATTCTTCTTGGTCTTTGGTAAACTTTTCTTGCAACTTTTCAATCTTTGCATCCAGTCTTTTTTCAAAGTCCTGGATCATCTTCACCATCATTATTCTGAATTCTTTTCCTGTAAGGGTGCCTATCTCCTCTTCATTTAGTTGTTTTTCTGGGGTTTTATCTTGTCTTATCCCTTCATCTGGTACAAAGTCTTCTGCCTTTTCATTTTCTCTATCTTTCTGTGGCTGTGGCTTTCAGTTCCACAAGATGAAATACTGCTGATACTGCTTGATACTGTTGTCTGCCCTAATGTGGAGGAAGCTGTCTAGGAGGCTCATGGGTGCTTCCTGATGGGAGGGACTGATGGTGGGTAGGGCTGTGTGTTCGGATCTCAGTAAGAATTTAACCTGATTTGGTGGGCAGAGCTCAATAAAACTTTAATCTGCTTGTCTGCCAATGGGTGGGGCGGTGTTCCCACTTTATTGCTCATTTGGCCTGAGGCTACCCAGCACTGGAGCTTACAGGCTCTTTGGTGGGGCTAAGGGCAGACTCTGGGAGGGCTCATGCCAATGAGCACTTCCCAGAACCCCTGCCACCAGTGCCCCTGTCTCCTCAGTGAGCCACAGCTGCCCCCCACCTCTTCAGCAACCCTCCAACACCAGCAGGTAGATCTGGTTCAGTCTCCTATGGAGTCACTGCTCCTTTCCCCTGGGTCCTGGTGAGCACACTATTTTTTGTGTGCCCTCCAAGAGTGGAGTCTCTGTTTTCCCCAGTCCTGTGGAGGTCCTGCAATCAAATCCCGCTGGCTTTCAAAGTCTGATTCTCTGGGGATTCCTCCTCCTGTTGCTGGACTCCCAGGTTGGTAATCCTGACGTGGGGCTCAGAACCCTCACTTTAGTGGGTGGTTTTCCGCTGTATAACTGTTCTCCAGTTTGTGAGTCACCCACCCAGCATTTATGGGACTTGATTTTAATGCAGTTGCGCCCCTCCTACCGTCTCATTGCAGCTTCGTTGTCTCTGGAGGTGGGGTGTCTTTTTGGTGAGTTCCAGTGTCTGTCGATGATTGTTCAGCAGTTAGTTGTAATTCCAGTGCTCTTGCAAGAGGGAGTGAGTGCATATCTTCCTACTCCGCCATTTTGATTCACACCCGTTTTTTTTTTTTTTAATTGAAGTATGGATGATTTACAATATTATCTTAGTTTCAGGTGTATAGCATAGTGATTGAATATTTTTATAAATTGTATTCCATTAAAAGTTATTACAAAACAGTAGCTATAATTCCTGGTGCTACACAATATATCCTTGTTGCTTACCTATTTTTTATATATAAATTTATTTATTTATTTATTTGCTGTGTTGTGTCTTTGTTACTGCACACAGGCTTCATCTAGTTGCAGCGAGCAAGGGCTACTCTTCGTTGTGGTCCGCAGGCTTCTCATTGCTGTGGCTTCTCTTGTTGCAGAGCACAGGTTCTAGGTGTGTGGGCTTTAGTAGAAGCAGCACATGGGCTCCATAGTTGTGGCTCATGGGCTGTGAGCTCAGGCTCAATAGTTGTGGTGCACAGGCTTAGTTACTCTGCGACATGTGGGATATGCTTGGAGCAGGTATCAAACCCGTGTTCCCTTCATTGGCAGGCAGATTTTTAACCACTGCACCACCTAGGAAGTCCTTTACTTCTTGCTTATCTTTTACACATAGTAGTTTGCATCTCTTAATCCCTTACCTCTATCTTGCCCCTCCCCTTCTGTCTTCCCAGTGGTAACCACGACTTTGTTTCCTATATCTGTGTCTGTTTCCCTTTACTTTTTTAAATTCTTTTTAAATTTATTTATGTATTTTAATTTATTTATATATTTTTTTATAATTTTTAAATTTTACAACATGACAATTTGATATATATAGTGAAATGATTATTACAGTTAAGCTAGTGAAATATCTCCTCATATAGTTACCTTTTTTTAATGTGTGATGAGAGCACCTGAAGTCTCCTCTTTTAGCATATTTCCAGTGTTCATTGCAGTATTAATTATAATCATCATGCCAGTTCATTAGATCTTTTATTCATCTACATAACTGTAACTTTGTATACTTTGATCATCTCCCCGTTTCCCCCACCTTGTCCAGCCCCTGCTAACCACTATTCTATTCTCTGCTTCTGAGTTTGACTTTTTATTTTTATATTCCACATATAACTGAGATCATATAGTACTTGTCTTTGTCTGGCTTATTTCACATAGCATAATGTCCACCAGATGTATCCATGTGTCCATGTTGTCACAAATGTCAGGGTTTCCTTCTTTCTCATGGCTGAATAGTATTCCATATATATATATATATATATATATATATATACACACACTCACATATACTTGAGTGTTTCTATATATTGGCTATTGTGAATAAGGTTGCAATGACTCTGGAAGTGCAGATATCTCTTAAAGATACTGATCTCATTTCCTTTGGGTATATACCAAGCAGTGGGATTGCAGTATCATTTGCTAGTTCTACTTTTTAATTTTTGAGGAGCCTCCATACTGTTTTCCATAGTGGCTCTGCCTATTTACATTCTTCCCTTCCTGCCACATCTTTGCCAACACTTGTTATCTGTTTTCTTTTTGATAATAGCTTTTTTAACGGGTGTGAGGTGATATCTCATTGTGGTTTTGATTTGCATTTCCATGATAATTAGTGATGTGGAGCACTTTTTCATGTACCTGTTGGCCATTTTTATGTCTTGCTTTGAGAACTGTCTATTCAGGTCCTTTGCGCATTCTTAAATCATGTTATTTGGGAGGTTTCTGCTATTGAGTTGTTTGAGTTCTTTGTATATTTTGCTTTTTTTTTAAATATTTCTTTTGATGTGGACCATTTTTAAAGTCTTTATTGCATGTGTTACAATATTTCTTCTATTTTATGTTTTGTGGGGTTTGGCTGGAAGCATGTGGAATCTCAGCTCCTCAACCAGGGATCAAACCTGTACCCCCTGCATTGGAAGGCAAAGTCTTAACCACTGAATCACCAGGGAAGCCCCTCTTTGTATATTTCGGATATTAACTCGTTATCAGATGTACGGTTTTCAATTATTTTCTCCCTTTTTGTAGAGAATTGTTTCCTTGTTGATTGTTTCCTTTTCTGTGCAGAAGATTTTTAGTTTGATGAAATCCCATTTTTTAATTTTTGCTTCTGTTGCTTGTGCTGTGGGGCCATATCCAAAAACTCATTGCCCAGACCAATGTCAAGAAGCTTTTTCCCTGTTTTTTTTCTAACTAACATAGGTTTCTAGTTTTGTGATTTGGGGTCTTACATTTAAGTCTTTAATCCATTTTGAGTTGAGTTTTGTATTTGGAATGAGATAATACTTCTTTCCTAACAGTTTTCCCAACCAGATTTTCCTAACTAGTTTTCCTAGCACCATTTATTGAAGAGAAATTCTTTTGTGCTATCGTGTTATCCCCTGTGTCTTCTATTTTCCAGAACGAGTAATTCCAATTCTGGAAAAAAACTAAGATGCCTAAACTATGCTCTGGAATTTAATGAGAAGATGCATAATGTTTAGTTGACATGATCACTAAGTAATCTCATGCTGCTCTTGTTTAAGGATAAATATACGAGAGTGAGTCAAAAATTATCTGCACTCAGGTTATATTAAAACTTTTGTTGGCCACAATGTCTTATCAGCACTTTCCATTCAAGGCTACTGTCTCTCCAGTCACTGCTGTGCAGGTGTGACTGTGTTACATCAGTTCATTTGTAACTGTGATGTGAGCAAAAATGGATGCACCACTTGTGATTTGCATGAAAGAAGAGCAGTGGGCAGTGATTCTTTTTTGTGGTCTGAGGGTATACCTGGTGCTGTTATTTATCGAAGACTTTGTGCACAGCATGGAGAAAGTGTTTTGTCGTGAAGAAGGTCACCTATAGTCCTGATCTTGTTCCATCGGACTTTCATCTGTTTGGTCCCCTGAAAGCAGCCCTGTGAGGATGAAGATTCACTTCTGATGAAGAAGTGAAGACAGTGGTGCATTCGTGGCTCGCAACTCAGCCTAAAACATTTTTTAATGAGGGAATACCAAAGCTTGTTGGCAGATGGACAAAGTGTATTGAAAAGCAAGGAGTTTATGTAGAAAAATGATGTATTTGTCTTTTCTAAACGTTGATTAAAATGAATCCTACAGCCAGAATGTGGATAATTTTTGACTCACCTTCGTAGTATAGCATTTGGAGACTGGAATTATTTATTTGGTTTTGGTCATATTTTAAACTTCTTGAGTGTATTGTTTTATGCATACAAGCCCTGATCTCACTGAATAGATCAGAAACCATGATCTCACTGTTAAGATCCACTCCATACACACCTATACATAGAGCTGTTTTGCTTGAAAAAGGATATTACAACTTGTCAGCTGACATGAACCTTATGGAGGAATGTTACTCTTTTGATGTAACTGGCGAGATATTAATTGGGGGATATGGAGGGATCAGAGAAGCCACTCAGTATGTTTCTAGGTTTAGCAGCCTCTGCTTTTTTATGTCATGTCTGTGTTTTGTGGGCTTCAAGCACTCCAGGAAGCCCAGACCCCAGCTCAGCCTCTTCTCAGAAACTTGCCTGAGTTTCAGTCATTGCTAAGTGCTCTGGGCACACTGCACCCAGTGTCTACACTCACATATAGGCATGGGGAAGCCTGGTGGCCTGAGTGGCGAGGACAAAAGACTCTCTGCCCTATGCTCAGCTCTCTTACCATGTCCCTCGTGATTCTCTCTAGACTCAGGCTTGGGTTCTAAGGGATTGGTGGGGAAAGGGGTTGAACCAGGCCTACTTAGAATCTGTAAACCACAAAGTAGGGGGAATAGTTGGGCTTGTTGGCCTAAGGTCAGAAAGCAGGGACAGAATCAGAGATGATTGGCTGAAGGAGAACTAAGTGGAGCCACTGTCCCTAATGTGTTTGTGCCAGGGAGAGGCCGTATAAAGCCTGCATGAATGAAGTGACAGGTTACAACTAAAACCAAAGAGAGGCCCCAACTGCCATCTCAGCCCCAGCTCTGCCAACTCTGCCCCAGCTCTGCCAACTCTAGCTACTTCCTCTGGCCCTGAGTACATCCCCTATCCTGGCTCTGTGGGCCTGCGTATTAACTTGCTGCCCCCTCAGCTCTAGCCAACAGTTCGGCCCCAACTACTTCCTTAGCCTCAGCCAATCAGGCTTTAGCCTAAGTCTAGGAGAGAGGAAAAAGAAAAAGAATTTGTTATATATACATATATAACTTAATATATATATAATATTTATATGTATACACACACTATAATATACTATTGTTTCTTTGAATGCAATCCTCTGTCAGACTGGATCTTAAGGCTAGCAGCTGGCCTTAATATGAGTTATATGGTTTATTCCCCAAGGCGAGTTGGAATCATGGTGTCTTAGGGAAAGACATTTTGTGCACTTTATACTGTATACCTGTCTCACAGCTCTGAACATTTCTCCCTTCCATTAACAAAGTTCTCCTTGTAGGAGTTTGACGGGAATATAATGGTACCGGGAAAATATCTTCCATCAGATGTAGGGTAAGAAAAATAAGTGCCTCTGTGCTGCTCATCTACCATTCTGCCATTTAATTGCAGCTCTTCATTAGTCGTGCATGTATAACTGAATGCATGCCTGTCGTATCTTTTGAATTGCATTTAAAGATCTAAAGGAAGCTCGTCAGACTTTACTCTGATCATAGAAAATCTTTCAAATGACAATTCTTTTTCCATAGACAGAATTAATTTTTTTTCACAAACTACCCATTTTCTAAGAGTTCAAAAATCCTATTAATGTTCCAGAGAATATATCAATTCTTCCAATTGCACTACAATATTTGACTCTGCAAATACAGATGCCAAGGACAAAGATGGGAGCAGGGGTGAAAATAGCTATCATGTTTCTCCAGGTATCCTGATGAGATTGTTATTCAGTACAGGCTGTACTGCGCTGGGGACTGAGTGCTTGAGGGATTCAAAGGTTCCAATATTGCATATTTTCATTCCCATTCCTTTCAAGAGGTGAAGGACTTCATGATTTTGCATTATTTTATATTCCTATGGTCCTGCATTTGTACAGTAACCTCTAAGACAGCAAGGTGTATCCTGGAGGCTCCCAGTCATCTTGTTGGCAAACATCGCAGGGTATCTTGTGACAAGGATACTTCTCTAGGAATGGCTGCTCTGCCTCCCTTCTCCCCCCAACCATCTGACCCATAAAGCCTGTAAGCCACGTTTTTCAAACCTCTGCCCCAGCTGAGTTGGTTAATATATACTATTATTTGCCTTTTAAATTCAGCTTGATGTAGAATTACTACCAGTGATTTTATATTCTACCAAATAACATTTCTATGTTACCAACCTAATCAGAAAATCCCAGTTCAATCAGACTTTCTCAGAGCTGAGCTACGAAATGCCCTCCTATTCCAATTTTTAATCTCCACCTTGAGATAAATATGCAGAAAGGCTCTATAGGCAGCAGTTAATCTGACAGTGATTTCTTTACATCAAAATTAGTTTCTAAAAATTATTTCTAAATTTAAAAAATTCACCTCAGGAAGTAAGAATGCAGCAGTCTTTATATATAGGCTTTTGCATAACGAAAGTTTCTTCAAATCATGTTTTCTCTTTAGAAGGAAGGAAGGAAAGAGGAAGGAAATTGACATTTATTGAGCACTTACTACATGTCAAGTGATGTGCAGAATGTTCTCACTGACCTTAATAAATGCATCTCATTTAATTTTCATAGCAACTCCCTGAAACAGTTATTATGCCCACTTTCGCATGTGAAGACAGAGACCCACTGAAGTTTGGTGACTTGCCTAAGGTTGCACAGAGCTCAAATGGCAGTGCTGTTTCTAGAACCTACATCTGACTGATTACAGAGCCTATGCTCTTTTCACCATGTAGGACTGCCCACTTATTTCTTGAGCATCTTGTTTTCTTGCTTTTTGTTAGCTTTATAGTTTAACTAAATTTTAGCCTTCCAGACTCATTTTGTTTCTTTCTCAGGTCATCATTATGTTTATTGTTGAACTACTATCTACTTTCAGTAGAACAACGGAGGGAGATTAAGGCCAGGTGCAGCCAAGCAGTCATCTGTCCCATGATTATCTATAGCTTGTCCTCTTTTTTTTCTTAGCACAAGAAAAAAGCCTATAAGCCATGTTCATTATAATACACAAATTTTCCTCTGCTCCTAAATTTCATAAGAGCTTGTAAAGGAACTCTAAGGAGGAGTGAGTCAATGAAATTGCAGAAAAAGATCCAAGCTTATCATGTCTATTTTTAAATAGGTAGCACAGGAATCATTAAATCAAAAAAACACAGGAACATAAGTTCTTGGAACTGGAAGGCATTTTAGAGATCATTTCCAAGGAAGTGGAATAAGTTTCACCTTGCATATTGCCTCTGATGGTCTGCTAGCAGCTGCCTGGATTGCTGAGTTGAGAATTGTGAGGCTTTATGCAGGTTCGGGGAAAATGGCGCCATGATTCATTAGGAGTATCTGCTGTTGCTGAAAAAGAAACTGATAGAATCATGTTTTCTCCAAACCTACCTTTGCTCAATTTATTTAAATACCCCTCAATTTCAGGATGCATAAAGTGAGACCCAGAGAGGAGAAATGACTTGCTGCAGATTTCTTAGCCAGCAGGTGGCAGTGTCAGAACTAAAACCCAGGTCTCCGGTATCCTAGACTGATGCTCTTTCCACTTGGCATCACTGTCTCCAGACAGACACTTTTCTACTTTGCACATAAATCCAAACATATTAGGTTACCTCTTAGACATTTTGTATGAGTTTACTACCAATGAGCTCCCCAAGTTCCTTCAAATTTTCTTTAGGGAATAGCTTAGAGGAATTCTGTAGAGGAATAGCTAAGGCTTATTTCTTCAACTAAAACATTGGATATCTATGTTAATTTAAGAATAAGTTAAGAATAAATATATTTTGGCGGGGGATTGAGATGCAGCATCTCATTCAGGTGATGGGATTCAGTGTGCATGTATTTCCAAGTTAATCTCTCTCTTAGGATTGCCTTGAATGTGACCTCACTGGTATCCCAGTCCTAAAGTGTAATGGCTTCTTCTCATAGATCTAGAAAATTTGAATAGATTCTTCTTTCAAACCTGTGAGTTTGTTTGCCTCTTCTCCTTTCTGATAGTAATCATTTCATCCCCGTCTCTGTGACCGTGTCAGGTCACACGTGTAATGGTTATGAGACCCTCCATTTAGCCTACTGCATTATGCTCCTTTCCTCTTCCATGAAGCCTTCCTTGATGCATCGCAGGAGATGATGATTTCATCTGTACCTCAGACTGGGCATATAAATCTCTATTTTCGTATCCACTGTTTTTTCATAGTGAAAAGGGAATATAATGATTGACTTAGAGTTCTATCATGCTTGATTTTCATGCAATTGTTTGTGCAATTTGAGCTGAATTCAGCTAATCTGAGCTGTCAAGCTCCTGATGATATACTGCTGCCTCTACAGAAGCTTCTTTCCACAAAATTTCCTTTTCTCTTGCTGGAAAATGCTCCACTAAATGTATTATTTAGGTGCAGATTAACTAAAGACTCACTTTACTGCACTTCAAGCTAATTGCTTCCTCCAATCTAGAGAGAAATAATGCTTTAGATGCTTTTCTTAACTAATAAGATTTAACATCTTCTCACAGCTTTATTCTCTCTTTTGATTCCTGAAAAGAGCAGCCCTAGTTGGTTGACAATTATGTTGCCTAGGACTTGTTACAGAAAACATGTACAGTATCATCTTTTTTCTTTTCTATTGACATTTTCCCTGTGAATCCTGGAGGCTCATGGTATAGTTTCTTATGGCTACCATAACAGATGATCGCAAACGAGGTGGCTTAACACAACACAAATTTATTATCTTCAGTTGTGGAGTTCAGAAGTCCAAAATGGGTCGCAACTGGGCTAAAATCAAAGTGTAATCAAGCCTATGTTCCTTTCTGGAAGGTTCCTTTCTAGGGCAAAATCTGTTTTCTGGCTTTTTCCCCGTTCTAGAGCCTTTCCACATTCCTTGACTTGTGGCCCTCTCACAAAGCCAGCAATGGCTACTGGAGTCTTTCTTATGATGCCACCTCCCTGGTTCTGACTCTTCTGCCATCCTGGTTGCCATGTAGGGGCCCTTGTTATTGTATCGGTTGCACCTGGAGAATCCGGGATAATCTCCCCATCTTGAAATCCTTAATTTAGTCATACCTGCAAATCATATCTGTAGTTTCTGGGAATTAGGATTTGGAAATTTGGGGGCAACCATTATTCTCTCTACTATAGTCACTAACAGGGAGTTAGTATAACACACCTATGAAGTCACATGTCTGCTTTTTCCAACATTGAAAAAAATGTTGCAGAGTGTTTCTGGGTTCAGAATAGACATAGGATTTCAAGGAACCTACTTAGTATATGCATAGGGAAACAGACTTGACTACACATCTACACATTTAATTAATTTGAGTAAAAGAAATTCCTTCAGCTGAAACACATATATCATCTGTCTTGGAACTGCCATTAAGTAATATCATTCAGAGCTTGGCAAAAACATATCCCAATGACACGGGCAAAATCAGTTTCCACCTACTTGCTTTAGGCATGCCACTGTGCCAATGAACACATTAAACGTGATTAATCTTTTTGGAGATGGAAGTTGGAATTGCTTATCAGCAAGGCCTGAATGAACAAAAAAATTTTGAACAAAGCATTACCCTATTAATTCATTCTATCAAAAAGAGAAATTGCATTTAACCTTATCTGTAAATGCTTTACAGTTTAACTTTCTTTTGACTAACTTATTGGGTAGTTTGGTTCCCCAAATATATTATGATAAGGACAATTTCTGAGTTTACATTGTGATTTATTTTGTTAGACTTAATGCCTTTACAATAAGGTAAATACCTACCTCTTTGCTTTTGTTTTTCGTCTCCTCTATATAATCACAGGACCCTTACCTTGATTGTGGCGATGGCATCCTGGGTGTACGTATTGTCCACATTTATCAAATTGTATACATTAAATATGTGCAGTTTTTTATATATGAATTATACCTCAATAAAGCTGTAAATTTTTTTTTTTTTTTTTTTTTTTTGGCACATGGGCTTAGTTGCTTCGCAGCAAGTGGGATCTTTCTGGAGCAGGGATCGAACCCGTGTCCTCTGCATTGGCAGGCGAATTCTTAACCACTGCGCCACCTAGGAAGCCCTGTAAATTTTTTTAATAATAAAAAAAGAACCTAGAGTGTAAGGATGACTCCAGAGATGACAGAGAGCTTTCCCAAGAAGGCAGCACCAAAGCAAGCATCCAATGATTACTGAATGCTTGTTTGACTTATTGATTCATCTATTTCAAAGCTTATATTGGTTATCAATTAACTGCCAAGAACTATGTTAGGAAGGGAGAATGAGAGCAAAAACAGACATAATCCTTCTTTGCTTCTTTGTAAGACTTACGGTCCTCAGAAAAAGAGAGCCTAGGAATTTCTTTGGTGGTCATTCTTAATGACCAAAATGACCAGAGAGATGGTAAGACATTTTGGCCCATTTAGTAAGTGCTCATTCCAAAAACATGAAAAAATATCACATCAAGCACGCTCGGTCTTGTTTTTTTGATGACCGTAGCCAAGCCCTATTTGGTCAGCTAGATTTTATAACAAACCAATCTCATCTCTCTGGCTATGAGAGTTGTTGTCTTAGCTTTTCAGGCAAGAAAAATAATTTTCCTAAAATATGCTAATGATTGGTGGGCCAAACAAATGGCATTGCAGGAGAAATGTGAATCACCATGTGTTTCTAAGCAACACAGAGAAAAGGTAAAATGCTGCTGGTTATCTGAATACGACTCCAGAGCTTTCACACAGTATCCACCTTATACCTCACAGGCCGCTTTCAGTAATGAAATGCCCTATGGCTCTGGAGGAGCAAACTGAAGCCTTCATTTTATCCAGGCAAAGTTATTTTAGGCTCTCTGTTGCCATAGCAAACTTACATGACTTTGCTCAGTCACCATTTCAAAAAAAATCAATGTGGCTCCGAATGAGGTCTGCCCAAGCCTCTTGCTAATTCCCCCCATTTCAGTCTACTCAGCTAGCATACGTTAGAGCCTTACCTTGTGACTAATGTGATATCAACATAATTCGTTGAAAAGTAGAAAATTCCATAGATAGGGACTAAGTTACCATTTTCACGATTTTTTTTCCTGAATTCATTAAGGTCAAAGATTGATCTGCTTTAGACTCAGGTGGATATACTCCTGTCACGTCATTATTGCTATTTACATTTAATAAAATCAATTTAATGATAACTGAATAAAATTAAGTTTTTATACTTTTTAAACTGAAGTTAGGTATGTATGAAGTATCACCAACTACTTTACTCTCACAGACCCTGTAGTCATTCTTTCTAATCACTTTTACTGAGACATATACAATTTATTCCTAAGTAATCCTTCCAAAATTTGTGGGAGAATTTTATCTACTACTTCTACATTTTATTTTTTAAGAGATACTTCACTTATATCACTTCTTTTCTGCTTTATTGAGGCATGGTTAACATAAAAAATTTTATATATGTAAGGTATACAACATGATGCTTATATATACATATATAGCGATTATATATCTATACCTATATCTACACATATTGTGACGTGATTACCACAATCAAGCCGATTAACCTACTCATCACTCCACATAGTTACCGTTTCTTTTTGTGGTGAGAACACTTGAGATGAGATCTATTCTCTTAGCAAATGTTAAGTATACAATACAGTATTACTGACTATAGTCAACATGCTATATATTAGATCTCCAGAACTTATTCATCTTATAACTGAAATTTTGTACCCTTTGACCAACAGCTCTGGATAACCCCAACTTCCTCAACTCCTGGTAACTGCCCTTCTATTCTCTGTTACTCTAAGTTTGACTTTTTTTAGATTCCTCATATAAGTGAGATCATAAAGTATTCATCTTCATCTGTCTGGCTTATTTCACATAAACTCCTCCAAATTCATCCATGCTGTTGCAAAAGGCAGGCTTTCCTTTTGTAAGGCTGAATAATATTCCATATTGTGTGTATATATATGTCTTTTTTTCTTTATTCATCTGTCAACAGACACTTAAGATTGTTTCCATGTCTTAGCTATGAAGTATAGATATCTCTTCAAGATATTGATTTCATAAATGTATATCCAGAAGTTGAACAGCTGGATCATATAGTAGTTCTATTTTTTCATTATTTGAGAAACATCTATTCTGTTTTCCATAATGGCTGTACCAATTTGCATTCCCACCAACAGTGTACAAGGGTTCCCTTTTCTCCACATCCCCACCAACACTTGCTATCTTTTTACTTTTTGATAATAGCTATCCTTACAGGTTTGAGGTGATATCTCATTTTAGTTTTGATTTGCATTTCCCTGATGATTAGTGATGCTGAGCACCTTTCATACACCTGTTGGTCAATTATATGTTTTCTTTGGGAATGTCTGTTTAGATCCTTTACCAGTTTTAAAATCAGATTATTATTATTTTTGCTATTGAGTTGTGTAAGTTCCTCATATATCTTGAATATTAACTCCTTATTGAACATATAGTTTACAAATATTCTCTCCCATTCTGTAGCTTGCCTTTTCATTTTGTTGATTCTTTCCTTTTCTATGAAAAAGCTTTTTAGTTTGATGTAGTCGCACTTGTTTATTTTTGTTTTTGTTACCTGTGCTTTTAGTGTCGTGTCAGGAAAACCATTGTCCAGACCAATATCAAGGAGGTTTTCCCCTATGTTTTCTTCTAGGAATTTTATGGTTTCAGTTTTCTGCATTGTCTTTAGTACCTTATTTCAAGAAAGAGGAACAGTGTGTTCATAGCACCGCTAGTTCTCATTGGTTACTTACAGGCATCAGGTGTTCACCTTTCAATTTTAAATTGCTTGCCTCTCTGCCCTCTGTGGAATCCTAATTAAGGAATAGAGCAATCTCAGACATGTAGGCAGTGGTGTGCTGATAAATGTTTAATAAATGCTGGTTCTCTGAAAAAACATAAAGGCCTGGTGTTAAGGGTAGCAGTGTATCCTCCCAAAATTCATATGCTGAATTTCTAGTGTCCAGTATCTCAGAATGTGACCTTATTTCCAAATATTCACTTTGCAGATATAATTTAAGATGAGTTATACTAGAGTAGGTTGGGCCCCTAATCCAATATGACTCATAACTTTAATTAAAAAAATACCATGTGGAGGGAAAGAGACATACATAGAGGGAAGATAATGTGAAGAAACACTGGAAGGAGACAGTCACCTATGAGCCAAGGAGAGAGGCCTGGAACAGATCCTTCTCTCATAGCCTCAGAAGGAACCAACTCTGCCAGTCATAGTTCTAGCCTCCAGCACTATGAGACAACCAGTTTCTGTTGATTAAACCACCCAGCTTTTGGCAATCATTACTGCAGCCCTAGCAAACTAATATACCTGGTTTGTAACATTTGCCTATTTTCATGGAGCAAATACTTTCACTATGGCTAATTTCACCTTACCAATATACTATCACCAAACAGAAAGTTACGAAGAGACATATACAATCAACTCTCTCCAATTGGTTTGTGCCAGCACCAGCATACCACTGCCTGTGAGTCAATAGATTACACCCAATTTGGGCTACCTATAAAAGCAGTGAACAGGTAGGTGGTCATGAGGTAAACAGAAATGGCCCATTACAAAATAATGTTTATATTCTTATTTATGCTCTACTCTCCAAGCTAAGTGTATTACATAAAGAAAAATGTGTTTTGAAGAAAAAGAACAAGACGACTAGAAGGAGACGTGACAAAAACCATATGGCTCACAAAGACTAAACTATTTACTATCTGTTCTTTTACAGAAAAAATTGCTGATCATAGACGTAAAGAAAAATTAAAAGCAGAGCAACATTTGGTCAAGTCAATGGTTCCACTTAGGGGAAAGATATTGGGAGGAATTTATGCCATTGACAAAGCAAGAGGCCATCAGGAACACAACTGGTGTTGTGTATACAAGAGTTAATTTCAGTCCATTGACTCCAGAAGAAGATTCTGGGCATTGTTGATCTGACTCTTCTTCCACTGACTTAGTTTAAGGTAGTATAGATATTATATGGTTAGAAATATATGTTGTCCCATCTGCTCTATCTTTTGACATCAATCCCTGTAAGGAACCTTAAACTGGAAAAAGGCAGAAGTTCACTCTCTTAATTCTCTATGTAAATTGATGTGTAATCAGTCATATAATTCCAGTAGCCTGTTACTTAGATTGTTCTACCATTACCATTTGTCCAAAAGGGTAGTCAAAGTAAAATAGGAATGTAGAAATCTATCGACATTACTATTATTGATATTAAAATTATTATTCTCATTGTGGATTAAGTGTGTTTTAAAAATGCAAGGCTCTTCTTGCATAAAAATAATTAAAATGTCTCTCTGTAAAACATATATAAAATGAAAAGGTAAATAACCAGAAAAAAATGGATGCATGTATCATACAAGAATAATTTTATTAACAATCTTTTAGAAAACAATAAGAAAAATATAAGTGTTACAATAGGAAAAGGGGCAAACATTTGGTTAGGTAACTCCCAAAAGAAAAATATATATGATCAATTAACTTAAGAAGGATGTTGTAATTTTACTGGAGTTAATTGGATTAATTACTAACAAATTACTTGACATATTTGTTCTCATTGCATTTGACAGTAGTGAAAAGACAAACATTTCCATACATTCACCAAATATTTACTGACCACCTACTATGTGCTAGACATTGTATATACAACCCCTCCACCACCCAGGCGTGTTAACCAGGACTTTGTTCCTAAAATGTAGGCTTATTCTTGGGTAGAGGCATGTTACTAGCTCTTTTATGTCTCAGTAACCACCCCCACCCCTGCAAAAAACAAAAAATCGGATTTTCCAGGTACCCAGAAGTCAACCCTAAACAGACTTTGGTTTAGAAATTCTAGATTCAAAGTCTTGAACTCAAATAACTGTAGAGGTTGGGCAGTTTATCTAAGAAATGTGGGGAACTGGAGTGTGCATGGCTTGTCTAAAGAAAGCGGGTACTGTTGGATCCAAGAGATTTTGCCTTGCAAAGAAGGTGGGCTATTGTTCCCAGATCTTTGAGGGCGGGAAGAGGAAGTAAGTCTGGGTTTTTCCATTACTGATCTCAGTTTTTAATTGTTGGAAACTAATGTTAAGAAGACAACAATGTGAGTGATTTCAAAGAGGTATCTTCCTTTGGCTTGTAGAACTAAAGTTTGACTGGTAGTTCTACATGTGACTTATAGAACTGAAGTTTGCAACATGTAGTCTAGGCCTAAGAAGGAATTAAGGTTAGTCTGACCAACCCTCAGGAAGTTTGGAGGATACATGGCTCAAGAAGAGAAGGCTGACTCTTTCCGACAAGGAGAAAAAGACAAGGAATCATGAGTTCTGCTGATGTCAGGGACTTGTACTGCCCTTACAAGCTGTGCCTTGAGGTGGCAGGGCCTTGGATACCAATGACTGTGGAGGAAGTAGGATACTTAGAACCGCAGTTTAGAGAGTAGTGGTGGTGGTTGGGGGGCTCACCTCTGAGAGCCTGAGAGTCGTCATCGGGGAGGAGATCTCTATAGCCTCCAGTAGCAACAGTTCCTGAAAAATCACTGAGGACCAAAATTCAACAGTACCACCGGGAGGCAAGAAATGCCATGCTGTTAATTTATCAAGATCAGCCATATTGTCCAGTAATGTCTCCTTTATTTCTCCCAAACTCTAATTTCTAAGGTTCTAATTTGCTTTTATTTTATAAAGAATAAATCAAAGAAAACATATGCAATATATCTTATATCCCATATTTCCTGGAGCATTCTGTTTCTGCTGCAGTAGAAATCAAGAAATGCAAATTAAGGTAAGATACTCTGTTTTTCATCTATAATTTAGCAAAGGATGAAAAATGAATGAGACAGTATTACATAACATTTTACAACATAAATTCTGACTACAAATACCAACTCTGCTACCTTCTGTGTCCTTTGGCAAATACCATATATCCTATAGCCTATAAACATATATCGTTTCTGAGCCTCAGTTTCCTTACTGGTAAAATGGAGCTGCTAAGAAAATCTACTTCTTAGGACTGTTGGCTCAGTTAAGGTAATGCTTGTGAAGCACTTAGAACAGTGCCTGGCACTTGGTGAAAGCTCTGATGACACTACCTATTAACATGAAGAAAGTGTTCAAGATAAGGGCATGGTTGTGAGGCAGGATGACGTAACCCTGAAGACTCTGAGACAGAAGCTATCTACATGGTCAGTGTCATTGGCATGGCCCAGACAGAAAACAGACAGAGGCATTTCAGAAAAGAAAGCCAAGGAGAGCATAGGATAAATCTGAGGCTGTGACTGTGGCCCAATGAATTAAAACTAGGGATGAGAAGAGTGGGTGGAAATAAGGCTACTGACTTGCGCAGACCAGAGTGAAAGTTTGAAGAGATTTTCCACAGAAGAACAATCTCTATGACCTTCAGGTTATCTTGTTCTCAGAAGCAGCATCATGACATTTCTTCTGAGGATTTAAATTCTCACACTGACCTGTCACATGCTTGCTTACACATTGACAAAAAGACAATGAACTTGATATGTGCCATTCCCTATCTAGAAACTTGATGCAGGGCACAGCTTTCCCAGAAATAGCCTATAATGTATGTTTTCCTTTTGTTAATGTTTCTGTTAAGTTAGTTTAAAACACTTAAAATTCCAGAGCCAAAGCACAACTTTGGAAGCTATTTATGAAGTCTGAGACTTTTATAGTCAATTCCTATGCTGAATTTCTGAATAAAGTTATAAGGTTTAAAAAGCATTTTAATTTCACTGTAGTATAATTTAAGCTTGATTATGAAAGTACATATAGTTATCTTTAAATTCAATGGATGTTTCTGTTTTATAGAATGAAATTTTCAGGTTTCATAGACTTGAAAAAAATTCACACATCTGGATGGATGATACATGGTTGTGACAAAATTGCTCTTCTCTTTAATCCCTGGAGCGAAGGAGAACATGATTTGTTCCAGCAGGGATTTTGTGGAGGCTTCGTCTTCCTTTCTTTATATTAAAAGCAACTGTGTATTGATTTCTAAGCACATCTTGACATGTTCTTTACATCTTGTTTTCTTTTTTTTCTTTAGTTATTTAAGGTCACTGATTTTGAGTAAATCTGAAGAAAAAAATACCCTTGGGTGCAGAAGACTTTGCATTAGCACAATCTTGAATTAGCTGGTAGTAGTTTTCATTTCTAACTTTGACAGCCATATTCATTGAATCACTTTTATTCCACTGACTTTCCAATGAATGATTTTCTTATTGGTAGCCAAGCAAATGGCGAAGGTGCATGAGTGGCTGATTAAAATGAAGAATACCTCCTCACTCAACCAGCATCAGTTACTTGTATCCATCAACAAGTTATCAGTAGAGGACATTGAGACTAAGAATGTATCCTTTTGGAATAATTGACATTTTGGCAGCTGACATTATTCAAGCAGTGAACCATTATTGGAAGCAACTTTCAGGAAAAGTTTGACATTTAAAATAAAAATTGTTAGCATATAAATATTGAAAAGACCTTTTGAGGGGATTAGAACATGTGGGAAATTGGCACAACATACGGAGATCTAATTTTTGCTGCGACCAATTATGTTCCACTCACTGTGCTGGCCTAAGCATGTACTTTATTTCATTTACTCCTAACAATATTTATATTAAATTAAGCAGGTGCTGTTATTACCTACATCTTACAGATGAGGAAACTGAGAAGTTAATGTGTTTGGGGTCATATGTTAGTGATGGTAAATCTGTGGTTGTCTAGCTCCAAAGATCATTCTCTCAATCATTAGGATTTGGGTCATATATTAGTGATGGTAAATCTGTGGTTGTCTAGCTCCAAAAATCATTCTCTCAATCATTAGGATGTATGAGTCACATTTAATTCACTCCTAGTAATTTAATCATTTGGCATAGTTTGATTTTGAACCTGACTAATTTGTCAGAGGAGTATAGTAAATCATGATAGAATAATAACAAGCATTTACTATGTTCTAGGTAAATGTGCTGTACTCTTTTTTTCTTTTTTATTTCTAGCTACCACACAGAATTTTTAAACAACTTTATTGAGGCATAATTCACATTATATACAATTCACCCTTTTGAAGTGTACAGTTCAATATTTTTAATATATTCACAGATACATGCACCAATTACCACAGTCTATTTTAGAAAATTTTCAACACCTCAAAAATAAACCCTGTACCTTGTAGCTATTATTCCCCTATGCTCCCAATAACTTCTGCCTCAGCCTTAAGCAATCATTGATCTATTTTGTCTCTATAGATTTGCCTGTTCTGAGCATTTCATATGAATAGAATCACATAATATGTGGTCTTTTGTGACTGACTTTTTTCACTTAGCATAATGTTTTTAAGGTTCATCCATGTTGTAGCATATATTAGTACTTCATTCCTTTTGATGGCTGAATAATATTCTATTGTATGGATATGCCACTTTTGTTTATCCATTCATCAGTTGATGGGCATTTGGGTTGTTTCTGTCTTTGGGTATTATGAATATTGCTGCTATGAACATTCATGTACAAGTTTTTGTGTGGACAGATATTTTCATTTATAGTGGGAATATACCTACAAGTGGAATTGATGGGTCATACAGTAACACTGTTTCACTTTTTGAGAAATTACCAAACTTTTCTAAAGCAGCTATACCATTTTACAGTCTCACTAACAGTGTATGATGGTTCTGATTTCTCTGTATCTTCATCAACACTTATGGTTATCTGACTTTTTGATTCTAGCCATCCTAGTGGGTATGAAATGGTATCTTTTTGTGGTTTTGATTTGTATTTTCCTGATAAATAATGATGTCAAGCATCTCTAATGTGCTTGTTGGCCATTTGTATATCTTCCTTGGAAAAATGTCTATTTAGATCTTCTGTGCATTTTAAAAATTGGGTTATTTATCTTCTTATCATTGACATGTAATAGTTATTTATATATTCTGAATAAAAATCCCTTATCAGATACATGATTTCCAAATATTTTCTCCCATTTTGTAGGTGGTTGTGCTATATTTTTTACATGAATTATTTAATTTGATCTTTATAACAGCTGTATGAGATATTATCATTCTATTTTTTTTAGAGATCAGAAAACAGTCTTAGAGTGGTTAAGTACCTATCCTCACTCACAATGCTAACATAGGATGGTTCCAGGATTTGCACTTAGATCTCTATTGGAATTTCAGTTAAAGCTCTCAATCCTCTTGCCTTGATGCTCATATACACAGTATGTATTTGATGAAACAAATTGAATCTTAGGATTGCATTGCCTTGTCCATGCTTCACTCCTAGACATTCCAGTGGATAAACACTGAAAAGGAAAGCACTTTGGCAATACCCCTCAAATTGATTCTCTGGAGACTGTGCTGATTCCCAGCAGGAAGATGTATCCATAAGGCTCCTGAGACAGGTTGAATTGATGTTCTGAGTCTGGATTTATAAGCACAGGGAATTGTTCTTTTAAAAGACAATGACAAAGAGAAACCTTTTAATGTGAGCCAGATGCAGCCATGATTTTGATTGAATGTTTGCTGGTAACCATACTTAGGTGGGAACATCTGCCCACTGATGAGCTCCCTGGAGTTTTAGCAGGTGAATTTATGTAGAAAATACAACTCCAAGTACTGCTTCCTGAGGAGAGATGTTAGGGGGAAAAAAAAAAAGCTTACTTTCCTTTCTTCCATTTTTTTCCACCTGCCATTTAGGAAGCCTAGGTAAATGCATTCCTGAATTGGGATAACACCACTTCCACTTGGCCTCCTGGCTTCCCCAGCTTTGGCTCTGCAGGTGCCCAGTAAGTGTTGGTGCTTGCATCTGGGCCACATGTATGCAGACATCTTGGGTTGTTCAAGAAGAGTATATGGCTCCATATGCCTCTAGTAGCAACCTTCTGACATTAGAATTTGCTGTTGATATTTTTCATACATATTCACACTCCTGAGCAAACACACTCCTCTCCTTTCAAATCTACCCTCTTAGACGTCCTCACTAGTCTATCTTTGAAAGGCTGGATCAACATGCACAATACATGGTATTTAGAGGAAACATGTTTCAATTGGTATTTCTGGATTCTTCTTGGTTCTAGATCAGCCTAGATTAGGCTATCTCCAATCTGGAGGGCTTTACTCACCTCCCAATCTGCCATGCGGTCACAAGGTCCATCTCGTCTTATTACTTTTACTTAAGTCACCACCCTGCAGATTATCCATCATTGCCTAGACCCATATTCACATATTGTTCTACACTTGAAAAAATTGGACCCAACTCTCTCCCCATCTTCATAAGCCCTTCTTTCCTGCCCTCTGTAACTCATAGTCTACCATTAAGAAACTCCCCAGTAGCTTCAAATTCATCTCTCAATGTTCCCTTAATCTCTGTTTTATAACTGGAATATGGTTGTGCCTTAAGGAAATCACTTCCCCTGCAGTCTTCATTAAGCAGACATTAGTTTTCCTCACATACCCCAAGGAGTTGAGGTGAAGTAGATAACTGCGCCTCATTGTCATTTTCAAACAATGTCTGCTCCTTTTTCTTTCAAAATTCAGAGCTCATTTGTAGTTCCGGCTGTTAGATAATATCATGTACTATTGTCTTATTTCTTTACCTTCATTCATTAGACACTTACCTGAGTCACTTTCTTCTTGTCCACTTTTAGTACTGCCACTATTGGCGACTTCAACATCTGCCATCTATGTGGATATTCATCCAGCACTTTTGGCTTTACAAATCATTCATGCCCTCCATTCTAATCATACTTTTCTTCCATCATACTTAAGCCACTCACTTTAATGCTTATGCTGTAGACATTGACATTCTCAAAAATTATAGCAACTATGAAATCTTGATTTTAAAACATACATCTCTTTGCCTACAACTGATTATTCTTCCTGCCAAAATACCTCTCTCACATGCAGGTACACACACATACACATACCCAAATCCAAAAATTCTTCAATTTTGAACTCATCTGTGAATTCTATTACTTTTAAGCATCAGCCACAATTTTCGTTTCTCATTTACTCATTCCTTACCAATTTATCATTAGTATCACTTACTTTCATAAACCTTCATCTCCCTACACACTTTCCCACCCTAGTACTTCCCTGAAAACCACAACCCTTGTTAAATCTAGCTATCTACCTACTTTGTTCCTATACACAAGTGATGGATGTTGCTGTAGAAATTTACAAAACAGAGCTGACTGATCTCACCTTAAATTCTTGACCACATATCTTAAATTATCAATCTTTCCATATTATGCACCCTTTTCCATTATTCAAAGTGAATATCCAGCACTTTATCTTCTCCTCAATTCCTTAAAACCCTACCCTCACTCTTGTCATTTTATGACCTTACCTTATCCTTCCCTGAGAAAACTAAAGAGTCAAGAGAAAATTCCTTTATATCTTCCCCACCAAATCTACCATCTAACCTGCATTTGTAACCATACCATAACTGTTTCCTTCTCTTCTGTAGAATGTATAAATATTACTTGTTCTCATATAAAGCCATGTTTGCTATGGATAGCATCTACTAGTGCTCTGAATACCCCTCTTGCTTTGCTTTCTCAATATTTTTTCTTCTGCAATTATCCCTTTGATGTTTTATATTATCAGTTTCATTCAGTCATTTATATCGGCTAGATATGTTCTAGAATCTACCCTCTTAAAAATATACTTTCTTAATACCAAATCCCCCTCCAGCTATAGTCCCACATTTCTCCTCCCCTTAGCACCAAAACTCTCAAAAGAAATTGTCTACCCATCCCTCACTTTCTGATCTCACATTTTGTCCTTAATACACAACCAGGTTTACATTAAAATATTTTCCACTCTTTCAGTCTCCTTTTCATCAAACTTACCAATGACCTCTATACTAACAAGTTCAGTAGTCCTTTGTCCATCTCTATCTTACCTGTAAAAAGTATTTAATAAAGTTGACCATTTTTCACTTCTTAAAATATTATCTGCCCTTTGCTTTTGTGTTGCTCAATTCACCTGTTTTTTCCCCCTTCTTTTCAACTCTTTTCATTATATACCTAGGAGTAGAATTACTGGGTAATGTGGCAAGTCTAGGTTTAAATTGTTGAGTAACTGCCAAAATGTTTTTCACAGAGGCTATACCATTTTATGTTCCCACCAGAAGTGTATGAGGGTTTCAATTTCTCTACATCCTTGTCAACACTTGTTATTTTCTTTTCAAAAATAGTATAGCCTTCCTAGTGGGTGCAAAGTGGTATCACATCGTGGTTTTGATTTGCATTTCCCTAACGACTAGGGAACGTTATTGAGCATATTTTCATGTTTGCTGGCTATTTTTATATCTTCTTTGGCAAAATGTCTATTTAAGTCCTTTACCTGATTTTCAGTTGGATTGTTTGTATTTTTGTTGTTGAGTTATAAGAGTTCTTTCTGTATTCTGGATACTACATTTTTATTAAATATATGATTTACAAGTATTTTTTTCTATCTTTCTTTGCTGTGCCTTTTCGCTTTCTTCATGGTGTTTTTTTTTTTTTTCACAGAAGAAAACATTTTACAATTTTGATATAGTCCAATTTATTCTTTCTTTGTTGCTTGTGCTTTTTGTGTCATATCTAAGAAACCATTGCTTAACCAAGTTCTATACGTTTTTGATCTCCATAACTGACCAAAAGAATCCAAACTCATTCATTCAACAGATATGTTCATGGCCATCTACTATGTGCCAAACTCTACTGTAAATATTGGGGATAGTGATGAACAGGATAGTGGAGGCAGAGATTGCTAGCTTATCTCCAACATTTAAGTTCTCTTCTTCTGTTAGGTAGACTACATTTCTCGTTTTCTCTTTCAGTTAGATGTGGCTGTATGAGTTTTTTTCCAATGAAATGTGAGCCGGAGTAATGCATACCCCCTTTTGAGCCTGGCCCATAAATATTTCCATGTGCCCTCCTATATGCTCTTTTCTGCTGCTGCAATTGGAATGGAAATGTCCTGAGAGAGATGACAGAAACTGCTACTTTGCCACTTATCTCAATAGGGTTGTGACAAGGATTAAATATGTATATGAATATTTAGCATAATTCCTACATAGAGTTAGTGGTCAATAAATGTTAGTTTCTGTAATTATTATTACAGTCTTTGGATACTACAGTAATCACCCGGGATGTGAAAAATGCAAGAAA
This sequence comes from Hippopotamus amphibius kiboko, assembly GCF_030028045.1. NCBI lineage: Eukaryota > Metazoa > Chordata > Mammalia > Artiodactyla > Hippopotamidae > Hippopotamus > Hippopotamus amphibius. Next base: position 12,958,842 of record NC_080203.1, on the reverse strand, counting down.
CCCCTCATAATTCAGCAGATAGTACAATTAAGTCTGCTCTTTTGTGGCCAGTGCATCAGACTTGCTGATGCTAGCAGTCTTTTCTCTTTCTACACAGTTTCTCTGTTGATGAACCAAGATAATTCTAAGCCACCTTAAATAATATTTAAAGGACCATAATCTGGAGAATACTAATCTAGTGAAAAGCAGTTTAACTGAAAACAATATGAGAAGCTTGGTTATAATGGTTATGAGAATTCTAAACTATACTAAACAGCTTGCATTTACATAACATTATTCTATAAAAGAGCCCTACCACTTCCTCTTCCCCTACTTACTATATCTGATAAGAAAGCCCAGGTACTCTCTTCTGTGGGCCAGCAGGAAGTTCAGACCATGCAAGCTCTGACCTGTGTATAAGAACACTCAGCCTTCATCCCCTTACCATCATGAAAGCCAAGCCAATCTCATTCCTCCGCTCTCTTAATCCATTCTTGAACCTGCTTGAGAGACTGCTCTGCTCACCCCAGAAAGCCTCATTATGTAAGTAACAAATTTCCTCATACTCTCTGGGTGTATGTGACATCAGTCTCGACATTCAAACCAAATTTTGGTTGAAGGATCCATTCTGTCTCTGTGAAGTGATTTCAATGATTGGCTCCAAGAGCAGAACATCGAGGTGCTGTCCCTTACCACCAGGGGTCTTTCTTCTCTTGCTTTGGCTTCCTAACTGGCTCTGCTGTATGAACATGCACTTTGAGCTACTGCCTGCTGGCTAGCTTGTGCTTTGAACCTGCTTCTTTGTACTGCATTTGTGAGTCCTACTGAGCGTCTGTCTGCTAAAGCTTTGACCAACATAAGTCAGTTTAGCCAGTTGTTATATAGTAAAAAGATTATTGCATTGCAACCGTCCTTAAAGCAGTTCCAAATCATGTGTCTCAACCTGGACCTATTTGTGAGTCTCAGATTGAATCATGTGTCTCAATTTCAAAATAAGGTGTGACTGACACTAACCTCAAAGAAATGACTCTTACCTTGTGAACACTGGTTGTTTCTGAACCATATGTTGCCCCCTTTCTATATAGAGCTCAGGAGAAAGACTAATAGTCGTCTATTCAATATACAGGTCCACTGGATGGTCACTCATGTGGAGCAAGAGCAGTTACCATGTGGGATGCTGAAGTCATACTTCTAAAAGTAAATGATTCACTAGTACCTTACAAAATGCTTGTGCTGCTGCCACCTATGCCTCTGTCATGAACACAAATGATCCTGATCCTCAGAGCTCTAGAGAGAAACATCTCTGTCATCTCTGTGACAAAGCCAAGAGATTAATTCAACCATTGCAATGGGGAAGTCTATAACACTGATGGTACTGACTTGATTTGAGATCTCTGGAAGTAGAAACTTATAAAAACTTTTACCTATAAGATCAATAACATCTGAAGATCTAATGTAAAAAAAAAACCACAAAACCCCAAACTGTCAAAGTCTTCAAAAACAAGAAGTGTAAAAAACTGTCACAGCCAAGAGGAACCTAAGAAAGCATAACATGGAATGACTAAATTGAATGTAATATCCTGGATGGGATCCTGGGACAGAAAAAGAACATTAGGTAAAAACTAGGGAAATCAGATAAAGTACAGATTTTAGTTAATAATACTGTTTCAGTGTTGGCTCACTAAGTCGAACAAATTTACCATACTAATGTACAATGGTAATAAGGGAAGTTGGTTGTGGAGTATGTGAATATGATCTTCACAATTATTTTGTAAACCTAAAACTGTTCAAAAATAAAAAAGTTTTTTTAAAAACCACAAAATACTAGGCGATGAGATCTGGGAAACAACAGAATTAAACACTGAATGGGGGTGGCCATGTGGAATGGTTTGGAGGGAACACCTTCTCCCTAACATGTACACCACAAGAATTGAACCAGAGAAAATAAGGAAGAGTGGAATGTCAATTTGGGACGGATCTTTAGTGGATGTTGAGAAAGCAATTCCTTTTTCTAACCAGAGCACCTAGACTCCTCTTCACCCTTCCCCTCCCCCCATGGATTTTCAAGAGCGGTGCTTTGTGACGTCAAGGCACTCCAGGGCTATCATTGGCTGGAGGAGTTCCTTGCTGACCAATCAAAGTTGATGGGTGTGGCTCTTCATTGTCCCGGGAGGGTATATATAGAGGCCAGGGCTCCTTGGGATAGGCCAGTGTTGCTACAACATGGCAGAGATAAATGAGGTACTGCAGGAGCCTAGCTCAGATACTGAGGTACAAAGCCTAGGTTCGAAACAACCAACGCCAAGCATCAAAGAGAGGAAAAAAAGGAAGGCACCTTGTGAACGCGAGGAAGATGAAAGTGAGAAGGTCAGATCACCCTACTCATGTACCTCCTCTTCATCCCCCACCCGAGATTTACCCTGCCCTTGCCTGGCACAAAACCCCTCCTCAATCCACACCCACTCTTTCAAAGTTCTTCTTCCCATCCTCCTTCCCCAAACCGATGTCTTTCTGTATCACCTTGTTTTCCAGATACGGAAGATAGCCGTGAAGGTAAAATTGGCCCTTCAGCAGAGTGCGCAAGAGCATAAGAAAGGGAAGAAGTCAACGATTATAGTCTTCTACCGCCGGCGAAATAAAAACAAGAATGAAAATAAGCCAAAGAAGGATGAAGAAATCCCAGAGGCTTGTTGCAGCAGTTCTCCAAGTACTGCCCTGCCTCAACCAGGAGCCGGAGACCTTGCTGCCTCTGTTGTCTCTCCAGAAAAAGCACTGGAGCGCGGGGAGCTGCCCTGAACAGGGGTCCTGGTTTCCGTAGTTGCCCCCAACAAGGGGCCCTGGTCTCCAGGACATAGCCCTGGGGGCTTCCTTACTTTAAGGGCTTGCCTAGGCTTGCCTGGGCAAGCATAGCTCTCTGTCCCGCCACCCCTGACCTACTGGCTACGTGCCTTAAAGAATGCATGTGCTTCTGTGAAACGTGCTGTGTACACAGTCTCCCTGATGTTTGTTCCTTAGGAATTTACTGTTTAAGCATATAGTTAGCGATGCATGCAATCATAAAGATTTACAATTGTCCCAAAGCAAATACAAGATAACAGGATGTTTTAGATTGTTGAGTTGAGCTTTATCTTAAAGAGTGACAGACATATGTCTTGCAAGAATCCTTTTGTTCTTTCTCCTCGACAAAATTCATGTATAAGCTTGTACTAAATAAAGTTCAGTATCAGTTGCCTGTGAGCTTCTGATCCTCTCGACCCCATTCTGTGTCTGTCTCTTTAATTTTCTTAGCCGCGTCGAGCTCATCGCCGGACCTGATCGACTTTGCCGGCTGGCCCCCGCACTGGAGAAATAGTCATTTGTGTAGAGATAACCTATACCCCGATGGTCGCCTGTGTAGAGACCAAATAAAGCAGTCAGATGATGGTTGAAATACCAGCAAGCTGTAAGAAGGTGTGTGTGTGTGTCTCTGTTCTTCGATGATGGGGAGGGAGGGAAGTGGCGGGCTTGTGGGAAGGGAGGGAGGTGGTATCCTGCCAGTTTGCGGCCCAGACCTGCCCATCCATACTTAGCCAGACACTGGGAATAAGAAACTGGGTGAGGACTGAGCTCTGAAAACAGATTTCTTCCTGATCACTTTATCCCATCAGTGAGGAGGAAAAGGACTTGGTGTTTCTTTGTGTGTTTGGGAGGTCCCAGATGGCGAGAGGGGTGATGTATGGGTGACGGTGGTGTGTAATAATCTGATTCCACTTTTGATGGTTGACAATTAATAGTTTTTAACCCTCATTAATTCCTCTTCCTCTTCTGGCCCACATCTAGGCAAGCTGATAAAAACAGCCAGGGAGTATATGAAGATAAAATAGAGCTATGTCTAACCTTAACCATCGTAATTATTGCCTTGCCTAAATTTCCCATAGCCAAAACATCCATTACTCTAAAATATCCTCAAGTGCATGTGGATAATCTGACCCAACCAGTAATAAAATTAAGTCTTTGACCTTCATAATCAGCTTGAAAAATATGTGACTCTGTGGAACTTTCCCCTAGTTAAAATAACACCTTTCACCTCAGTTTTTTTTTTTTTTGGGGGGGGTACACCAAGTTCAATCATCTGTTTTCATACACATATCCCCGTATTCCCTCCCTCCCTTGACTCCCCCCCCCACCCTCCCTCGAGTCCCCCCCACCCTCCCCGTCCCAGTCCTCTAAGGCATCTTCCATCCTTGAGTTGAACTCCCTTTGTTATACAACAACTTCCCACTGGCTATCTATTTAACTGTTGGTAGTATGTATGTGTCTGTGCTACTCTCTCGCTTCAATCTAAATGAAAGCAGGGTCTTCACACATTGAAACCCATTATAGAAGACCTATTTAGAGAAGGTGTGGTTATCCCCACTTCCACTGCATTTAACAGCCAAATTTTACTTGTTCTTAAACCTGGAAAACAGGAATGGTGCCTCAGTGTGACTCTGTACCCTTGGTGTCAAGGCCCCAAGGGCTCCATATATACTACTGAAATTACTTATTTCACCTAATAAGTAACTGGTAAATACTTTGTAGTCATAGCAAAGTATTTGGCTAGCATGTTCTATTCAGTGCCTATTCAACAACCTCTCAGCTGCAGTTAACCTTCACCTTTAAAGGGACACAATACACCTTCACCTGGATACTCAGTGGGGTCGCTCTCCACACCTGCCATCTCACATAGTCTTTGCAGGCAATATTTTAACCAGCTCTAGCTTTTCTTAGGTACACAGTTATGACATCGCACTGATGACATCCTCCTCTGAGGAGATTCATGACACACATAGGATAGGGCCCCACCGCTTCAGTTAAGTTCCTGAAAATTATTTGGTAAGTTGAGGGCTGCTGCAGCCCTGACAGTGTCAAGAAACAGCTTTTAGTCTTAGTTCCCACATGTTTTATTTATTTTCCCACATGTGTTAGACGTGTTTAAATTCTGGAGGCAACATTCCTCACAAACTTTTTTGTTCTGTAACTTGCAAATAGGCCCACCTTGAATGAAACCCCTTATGTCAAAAGATTCTAGAATCCGCCTAAATTGCCATAGAACAGGCACTCCTCTTAGGGCTTCCCAAGAGTCCTTCACCATGGAAGCTTTAGCAACCTTCTCTTGTATATCTTGGAGTCCCTGTGCCATCACTGATGGCTGTTAATTGCGTGAGCTTCTGATCCAAGGAACTGCCTTCCTTGGCCCCATGTGATATGCCGTTAGTATAGCAATTGGTTGGTACATACTGGACTTTCCTGGAAATGCAGACTGTCTTGGGTCTGGAACCTCTGACCCTCCATATCCAGCTGTCCATTCGGCCTTTGATCGTGGAAGCAGCACTCTGCAAGCTCAGCATGGCTCGTGAGGCCTCCTTGTTACAGAATGGAGTCGAACCTGGGCCCTCTGCACACCCTACCTTCAGGAGAGGGTAACGTCCCCTGTGGTGGAGCCCTTGCCAGATGCTACGGTGCTAGAAGAGGTCATCTCTTAGGAACCCTTGGATACCTGGGGAGCCCCTTAGGGTCAACACAATGAATGACAAAGGGAGTTAATTCACTTAACCAATGGTATCGTCCCTATCACACTTCACGGTGCTTGCTTGAGTGTTGCTGCTTCTCATCTCTTAATCAGAATGTTCCTGATAAAGGACAGGACCCAAGGATCAGCTCAATTGGCTGCACTTTAGGCAGTTATCTTAGCACTGGATGTCTTGGCCAACAATTGGCCTCATCTGCACATTTTTATAGATCTTTGGGTCACTGCCAGTGATCTGACCATCTGTTCTGGCCAATGCAAACACTTCCTTATCCAAGGCTGCCTCATTTGGGGTAAAGAACTCATGGAATCTCTTACCTCACAGATACCCAAAATGTAAATCAAGATCACACATCTTCTGCACATATTAAAGCCACAATACAATGTCTCACATAACACTCGTTATCCTCTTTGGAATTCTACATATTGATAGAGACCAAGGCACTCATTTCACTTCTCAGAATACACAATAGTAGCTCTTCAACAAGATATTCAGGGAACATTCACCTCTCTTACTGGACTCAGGCTGCAGGTGCCATAATGTCTTACATAAACAAGTCCGGATTAAATAAACCATGCAATGTTTTAGTTATCAAACACCGTGGGTGAGTTGTAAGAGACTGATCCCATTTTTTTTTTCAGTTTTATTGAGGTATAATGAATGAATAAAAATTGTTTATATTTAAGGTGTAGAGCTTGATGTTTTGATTATTTCTATCTCTGTATATCTATATCTCTATCTTTAGCTATATCTATAGAATGAAACAATCACAGCCATCTAATTACCCATCACCTTACAGTTACCATTTTTTCTTTTTTTTGGAGGGGTGGTCTAACTCTACTTTTGATGCATAACTCATGTGAGTAATAATCCTAGTAACACCTTCTTGGAGTATGCATGGCATCATTAGTCTTGACATTCAAACCAAATTTTGGGTGGGGGATGTACATTCCACTTCTGTGAGGTGACAACAAGCTCACATAGATAGATAGATATACTCATAGGCATATGAGTATGACACTTTAAGGAAGATACCAGTATTTCAGGAAACAAATATGTCCCGAGTGCCTACTATGTGTCAGCTATTGTTCTCGGTTCTGGACTTACAGTGAGGAACATAAAGTCAATAGTTCCTGTCATCAAGTAATTTATATTTTCACAGGCGCAGGGGTGGTTAACGGTGTTGGTGTGGGGCAGAAGACAGCTGCTTTAGCTAAAGGGTGTGGGGAAACCTTCTCTGAGGAGTTGATAGTTGAATCAAGATCTGAATACTAAGAGTCAGCTGTGTGAAGACTTTGACGAAGAGAATTTAGGTAGAATAGCAAGTAGCAGTGTCATGAGGCAAGAACAAGAACAGTGTGTGGAGGTGAGTGTGACTGGGGTACAGTCAGAGAGCGGCAGCGTGGAGATAGACGCCCAAGCCTGGAGAGGCTGGCAGACATGAGGTCCTGTAGGGACTTGCAGCGTAAGAACGTGGATCTTATGTGCAGTGGAGAGCTGCTGGATGGTTTGATGAAGGAAAGTGATGTAGTCTGATTTATTTTTAGAAATTTCACTGGATGTTGTGAACTGTGTAGAACCCGAGGGGTGACAGGCTGTTGGGACAGACAACACAGGTGTGATATGGTGGCTGGGACTAGGGCTGCAGCAGGAGGAATATAACTTAGTGTCTAGTTGAGCAGTTGGAAGCATACAGGATTTAAAGTCCAATCTCAATTTATAGCTTCATCACCTAAAATCTATTTAACCTTGAGTAAGGTAAGACTTAGTTTCCTCATCTGCAAAATGGGAATAATGGTAGCATGTATCTATACCTTAGAGCCATTCTGGGATTGAATGAGGCAATTTATGTAAAACACCTGACATTGTATTAGACCAGTAATAAGCATTTGATTAAATGGCTTCTGTTGTTATCATCTATAATACAAATATGTACATACGTACTCCTTAGTTCTTTTTCCCCTACTCCCAAAAAGCTAGCATGTTTTGTGTTAACTGCCGCTAACCCATGAGTATTGAACCCTTGTGTTTTCCTTGAAGACACCCTATTTTGGGGAACCTTCCCTCAATGGTCAGGCATTCTGGTACCTTTAGATACTTTATAATAAAATTGTCTGTATAAGGCTTACGATTAATTTATTCAACAAGTGGCAGTAGTGTCTGATTGCTAATATTCTATTTCTACCTAATGCATCATTGCTTGAATACCTATCCTCTTTTCTCCAACCTCTTCCACAGGTCCTAAATGAACAGCAACCCATATTTCTTCCCTAACTGCAAACCTAACGTGCTGAGCTTTGTCAGATTGCTTTGGCAGTTGCTTCGTTCCATTAAATGCAGCTTTGAGTTCTTCTTCCCTGGGAAAAACCTGCTTGCATTTTTCAAAGCAGGTTCTAATTTTATTACTTCCTGAGCAGGACTCTTCCAAAGTCCCTTGTTCCCTTGATGCTTTTATTTTCTCTTTTTGGTCTCTGATATTTGCCTATCTTCCACATTAGCATCATTTAAGATGATAAATAATAAGCTGTTTACCGCCTCTTCCAGATTCTTGATGAATGAAACAGGACTAGAAGTTGTTTCCTTCCTCTTTGAAGGGATTTCTTTCCCTTCCCCACCTAGGGCTGGTGAGTGATGAAAGCATCCTCATTCTTTAAGGCTAAGCTCAAATGGTGCTTTCCCTCTGAAGCCTCTCCACCACCAATGCTGGCAGAGTTAATTGTTCCTATTGTCCTACAAATACTTATATTAAAGCAATAGCCATATTGTATTAGAATTGTTCATTTACATGTTTGTCTTGTTGTATGTACAATATACAACAAGAGGGAGCATATTCCATTCATTTCTGTAATCCCAACCACTTTAACACACCTGACACAATATCATGGTCGCTGTTCAACATAGTTTGATGAACTACTGGAGGAGTGAACAATCAGATCATTTTGTATTTACTGGATCATTTCCTTAACCTGCTCTATAATGTTTGGTTTAAAATATGTTAAACTTAAAATTATTTAAAATTTTTATTTTTAAAAACTCAAAGTACAGGAAAGTTAAAAAAAAGAAATCTAAACACTAAAAACTCAAAATACCCTATGATATGCACATTTTTGGCAACTCTCTGTACATGGCTCTACACATATGTAATTTACATGTGCATTTACATAAATAAAGTAATCATATATATAAATGTTGAGAATTATACACACACACACAGACACATATGCATAAATGTTGAGAAATCCTGTACCTCTACAGGATTTTTACATTTCATTACCCACTCCTCCACTGGATAATCAATGTTAAAAGCCTGGTGTGAATCCTTCCATAGCTTTGACCATATTCATAAAAACATATAGGGGCACCATTTTACTCTTTACTGCATCTAATTTTTCTCACTTAGAAACATTTCAGAGAAATTTTTTCCACATCATCTGGTATAGACTTAACACACTTTTTAAACTAGTTATGTAAAATGCAATGGTTTGAGTGAAAGGCAACTTATTAAACTATTCCTCTATTGAGGACATTCCAGTTGATTCCAGTTTTTTGACTACTACAAAAAATGTTGCAATTAACCTGCATATATATATATATATATATATATTTATTTTGTTCATAGTCACTGTTATATACCTGTGCTTTTATTTTCTATGGAAGAAGGCCCCAGAAATGGAATTGCTAAATTAAAATTTATGTAAATTCTTGATTTTAATAGATGTTGCCAGATTGAATTCCAAATGGCTTTAGTATACTGCACATTTCCCTCAGCAATTGTATGAGATAACATATTAACCTCCACAGCCCTCCGGCAATATGTGATAACATATTTAATGTTCTTTAAGTGATATTGCCTTGTTATTTTAATTTCCAATATCCTTGATTGTTATTAAGGTTGAGTAATTTCACTTGTTTATTGGCAAGGTGGATTTCTGCCTCCTTGAACAGCCCTTTTTACCCTTTGTAACCACTTTCAATTGGGGTGTTTGTTTTTTCTTATTAATGTGTAGGAACTTTTTTATATGTTGCATATTGAACCCTTTATTTCTCATATGTATTACAAACATATGTTCCTCTATTATTTGTCTTTTGGTTTTATTTACCTTTACATTTGCCATAGGACTACATTTTAAGTTTTAAGCACTCAAATATGTCAGTCGTTCCTCTGGAGTGTCTAGGTTTCCCAGCTTTCATAGAAAGTTTTCTTGACTCCTAGACTATATATAAGTTTTCAAAAATACATATGTTTTATTTTATTTTATTTATTTTTTCAACATAGCATTGCTTTATTATATATAAATGTAATATACATGTTATAAAAATGTATAATTTTTATTTTTATTTTTTTAACTTTTTATTTTTTTATTTTTTGGGGGGTACACCAAGTTCAATCATGTGTTTTTATACACATATCCCCATATTCCCTCCCTCCCTTGACTCCCCCCCCACCCTCCCTTGTCCCCCTCCCCCCCGCCCCAGTCCTCTAAGGCATCTTCCATCCTCGAGTTGAACTCCCTTTGTTATACAACAACTTCCCACTGGCTATCTATTTTACAGTTGGTAGTATATATATGTCTGTGCTACTCTCTCGCTTCGTCTCAGCTTCCCCTTCACCCCCGCCCCCCCAAACCTGTTTTATTTCAACATTTTTATCTTTAGAATATGCAGAACTTCATGTTATGTGAGAGAGGAGTCCAAACTTATTTTATCCTTTTTAATAAATATAAATAATAAAGCTATGCAGTATTACTAAGAAGGAAATAGAGTAAACAAACAAACAAACAAAAAAAGCCCAGTTTATTTTGAATTCAAATCCAGCTCTGAAACTTACTAGCTGTTGCCCTGAGAAAGTCATTTCTTTCCTCATTTGTAAAAGGGAGATAGTAATGTCAACGTGACAGAAGTTTTATGAGAATTAATGTATATCAAACACAGTGACTGGCATATATAGTCAGAGGTCAACAAATGATAGCTCTAATGACTATTTACCTCTCTCTGAATGCCTTTGCCTTGAACACAACCAGAAATGCTGATAAGCCCAATCGTGTTGTGCTTCATGGCTCAGTTTGGTTTTGCATCTTTAACGGTGCTTTTATACAATGCTCCTAAAGTTAAAAAAAAAAACCCAAAACCACTACACGAAGTTGACCTCAAAGATATTATCAGCCAGGTGGAGTGATACTGAGGTGAACCTTAGAGGACAGACTAAGGTGGCCTAGATCCACCTCACACAGAAATACATCCTTTCACAAAGGGAGAAGATCTGCTAGAAGCTCCTGCTTCTAGAAAAATAAGACAAGGATGTTAATAAATGTGATGACTTGGGGTGGTGGTGGCAAACTTATTTGAGGCTTTGAATTTCCAGAGAGTATTTGAGAGAAACACTTTGCTCTATGTGGCCCAGGGAAATTAACCAAAAAGTCTCTAACTTGGGTGCCCCTCATGCCCCAAATACCATCACTGACAAAACTGGAATTTGTAGTCAATACTAAGTGCCCTTATAGATCATTTTTCATTTCATAGGAAAGAGAAATAACTTTCCTAAGCAGTTATTTTATCTGACCAACACTTACCACCGCTTGTACTCTGTGCCAGTAACTTTTCCTAAGGGATTTTCATATATCAGTTTGTTTAATCTACACAATAGCTTGAGACAAAGTTATTTTATTACCACTATCTTATAGATGAGGAAATTGAGTTACCGAGAAATAAAATACTTTTCTACAGTTCCACAGCTAATAAATAGCAGATCTGGAATTGGAACCTAGGCAGTATGGTTCCAGAGTCCATGCTCTTAATTATCACACTATGGTGGTGGTTATTTAATACTTTCTGGAAACTGAGCAGGCACTTACCTTCTGTAGACTAAATAGATGAAGGCAGTATTTTAACTATTTTTTACTTGTTAATTTAGACCATGAGTTTTAATACTTTTAAAATTTTTTGAATATTTTAAAACAACCAATGAAAAATTGATCAACTAAACATAATGTTCTTCTGAAATAATAAATACCTCAGACTAGGATAGGCTGAGAAGTTTGAATGGGATCTTGTATCCAATTACAGTAGTAAAAGATTATCTGCTATTAGAGAATATAGATCTATCTGATATATCTGAGAATTCAGGTAGAGACATTGGTATGTTTATTTTATATGAAAGTTGAATCTTCAAAACAATGATCTGTTTAGTAAACTGTGCTGAGACAATTGGTTTTCCATATTATGGTAAACATATGATAGTAATCTTACAAGGTATAAAAATACATTCCAGATGAATTAAATTTCAAACCATGAAAATTAAAAACCAATACAGTACTGGAAGCAGAAATTAAAAACCAATAAAGTACTGGAAAAAGATCTAGGATATGAGAGTTATAATTTTTGACATTCCTAAGAATGACAAAAATCTCAGGAGTCATAAAGAAAAGAATGATCGGTTTTCTTCATTAAATACACATACATACACACATACATATAGACACACACGCACAGATACACACACCTGTAGATCACAAAATACCATAAAAGTTTAATAAAGGTATAAATTTAGTAAAAAGGGATTTTCAATTAAATAATATTTAATAGAATATATACTATTTTATAGAATATATGAATATATATATATATCTTTCTCTTCATTTCTGCTTGGACTGCCATAACACAATACCACCGACTGGAAGGCTTAAATAACAGAATTTATTTTCTCACAGTTCTGGAGGCTGGAAATCTGAGCTCAGGGTGCCAACATGATTGTTTTCTGGTGAGAGCTCTCTTCCTAACTCCTTGCAGATGGCTACCTCCTCGCTGTGTCCTCACATAGCAGAGAAAGTGTGAGCTCTCTGGTGTCTCTTATAAGGACACTAATCCTAATGAATCATGGCCCAATTCTTATGACCACATTTAATCTTAATTTTTTCTTTAAAGGTCCTATCTCCAAATACAGCCTCCATTGGAGTTAGGGCTGCAACATATGAATTTTGGGGGGAACAAACATTCAGTAAATACATATATATATATGTAAACTTCTACAAATCAGGATGAAACCAAAAACAAACTCATTAACAATCAGGCGAAGGTTATAAAGAGGTAATTCAGGATAAAAAGCATACAAATGACTAGTAAACACATTTAAAAATTACTTAAAATGCAAATTTTTCTCATTCATATTGACAAATATGTAAATAATTCTTACACCTACACTCAATGATATTAATGGTAAGTGATTTCCTTGGCTTGCTTGGTGCCTGATACCATGCTAAGCACTTTACCTGAATTACTTCATGTTGTCATTGAACAACGTTGTGAAATATGCATTATTATACCCAAGCTATGGATGGGGAACTTGAGACCCAGTGAAGTGAGGCCAGATGCTTTGTTCAAGTCATATAGGTTACAAATGGTAAAGCTAAGTCAGAATCTGGATCTAGAACAGTCATTTCTGTGGCATCTCCTAGTGACAGTAGCAGTGAATACTCTTACTAGGTGATAGGCAGTAGTCTAAGCGCTATGAATTAATGCATTGACTTCTACAACAGCCTAATAAGGTAGCCACTATAAGATTATCATGTCCATTTCGCAAATGAGAAAATAGAGGTGGAGAGAGGATAAATAACTATCGGTGGAATCAGAATTCAAACTGGGAAGCCTGACTGTGAAGCTTACAGCCCTAGACTCCACACTATAATGCAAAAAAGCTAAAGCCCGCTGCTTGGGAAGGTTTAGCGTCTGCAATAGGCATTTGCCTTTGACCTTTAGAAATGTTTCTTTCAGACATATGCACAGTCAGGCACATTAGTCTGCAGCTTCACACATTACGGTGTGTTATCATGGGAGGAAAAACAATGGTTCTCATTGACAGGATTAAAAATAAGCAATCTCACTGTAGGGATATGTCAAAAACTACTAATAAGGAGAAACTTCTTTTCCAATGAATAAAGCAGGGGAAAACTGAAATTCCATCGTTTTCATTTAGACTCTAGTGCATCCTCAGTGATCTCCCTGAATGACTTTCTGCCTTAAGTCAGTGGTAGTAAAGAATTTGCTAGCTGTTGAGTAACATTCACAGATGCTTTTATATCAAGAACAACAAATACTTCTCACCTACATATGACACAGAGGTGGCAAAAAAAAAAAAAAAGCCCCTGTAGGCTTTGTGCTCTCTAATCAGTTGTGAATGAAGTTAATTTGAGACCTTTTGAAATGAGAGGCTGGGTTTTCGCCAAATAGCAATCGTAACAAGCATTACCCTTTCGCTGCTGACAGGAAAGTTCAAAAATTCCATCATATCCCAGTTTCTCAGCAGTTGATAAAGGTTAATAAAACAGGATTTTAAGAAAGCAATGTTTCTACATATTTTATGCTCTTAAAGGACAATTCTTGTTAGTTCCACTTGGCTCTCATGTTCCAACTGGGACTTGGCTCTTCTCTGCTTTGCATGGACCAGTAAACCATGCAGAGAGCTCTCAGCTCTGATAGCTGATGAGACAGGCTGCACTTTACAAGTCTGAGCTGGTGACAATACATAACAGAAGGAGATAGAATTGGAACTGAAGTCTCCTGGGTAGACAACATCTGCATCATGGAATCATAAGCATTATGTTAGGATGGGCTATGGAGTTCTTACTAGGACTCCTGAGGTAGCTGGGCGGTGAACTTTTTTATGCGCTTTCACAATTGGCAGAAAATTTCCTCCAGGATGAGGCAGCACCGCAGCTCCTTTAAAAGTATCAATATGTTTCATTCTTAGTCCTTAGTCATTTGATATTTAAATGTGAATAACACTGTTGTTTCAGGAAGTATTATTTTGACTTTCAAATTATTTTGAGAGTATGCTACATGGCAAAATAGTATTGCTTTAAGAGTGTAAGTGTACTCAGATTATAAGCAATGAAAACTTGTTGAATTCACAAGTTATTTCAGAGTAATTATAATTTCTTCTGACTTAATTTCCCTGAGCCTCAGTTTTCCACCTTCAAAAGGTAAAAGTGATTTTTATCTTTCATGTTTTAGGGAGAATTAAAAGAAATATTGTATATAAAATGTTTAGCATGTTGCGGGGTATATAAGTACTCAATAAATGTAAATGGCTACTATCATTTTTATTTATTATTATTATAAGATAGTTCAATAGCCTTTTAGATGAGGTTTATACAGCAAACAAAATATATATGAATCTCAGCAGCTCATTAGAAGAGATTTCTCACTGTATCTTTGTAGACAGCATGAAGAAATATAAGCATGACTTGAGTTTCTTCCTGGTTGAATATAACTGATTGGATTGTAGTTCCACTGGAGAGAAGTTTCTAACATGTGTCACTGGACTCTAGTCCAAGCCCTGCCCTGATTATCATTGTTGTCAGTGATCTAGATAAAGCAGTTGAGTATTTGCTTATCAAAATAATGGATAATACAAAGCCATAGGGATACCAAGTAGTTTAGGTGAGTGAATCAGAATCCAAAAATAGATTGAAAGGCTGAGATGGTGGACTAAATATATCAAAATGAATTTTAATAAAAATTGGTGTAAAACCCAGTGTGCACGTCCATGTTGGGATGCATAATTTTGTAGCAGCACTTGTAGAAGACATCTGGTTTTAATGTCAATGGTAAACTCAGTATGAGTCACAGTAAAATTCACGTCATTTTTGAAAGAACACGTGCTATCTTAGGCTGTATAAAAAAGAGTATTTTGTCTAAAACAAAAGAGATAGTAACTTCACTCTGCTCAACCGTAATTAGCAATCTACTCAGTTTGGAGGGGGGGTAGTAAAAATGTTTAACAAAAATAATGAAAAATAAAGACTATTCAGAGTAGAACCATTTATCAGAAATGATCAAAGGCTGTCTAACCTGTGAGGGGAAGACTGAAAAGAGATGTGGAACTTGTCTTCTGAAGCTTAGTTATGTGCAGGATTACTAGATGTTTACAATTAAGAATACAATTCTTCCTTTCTTTTACCTTTCACTTAGGAAAAACACATAAAGAAAGAAAACAAAATTATGTAAAATCCTAAATGTGAGTGCTGTAAAGACCAAAAAGCAAAAGGCTAGATAATGATAGCAGAAAGTAGGATCCTACTATATTTTATATTGCTAGGGAAGGCCTTCTGATTGAGGTAGGTTTTGAGCTAAGAACTGAAGGATGAATGAGTGGGGCAGAACTATTCTAGGAAGTAAGAACCACAAATATAACAAAAGTAGTTTTATTGGTTTGTTCAAGGAATAAAATATAGACCAATGTGGATACACACACACACACACACACACACACAATGTAGAAAATACATAGTGTTTTCTTCAGGTTCTTTTGTTGAAAAACACAATATATCATATATTCCTGGATCATATGTAATTCTATTTTTAATCTACTGAGGAACATCCATATTGTTTTCCATAGTGGGTGTGGCTGTGCGAGTTTACATTCTCACCAACAGATTACTAAGGTTCCCTTTTCTCCGTCCTTGCCGGCATGTGTTATCTCTTCTTTTTGAAAATGAACATCCTAACAAGTGTGAGGTGATATCTCATTGTGGTTTTGCTTTGGATTTCCCTGATGATTAGTGATGCTGGGCACCTTTCCATGTACATGTTGGCTATTTGTATGTCTTCTTTGGAAAAATGTCTAGTTGGGTCCTTTACCCGTTTTGTAGTCAGGTTATTTTTTGTTGCTGCAGTTACTGAGTTGTATTAATTTCTCGTATATCTTGGATATTATCCCTTTATTGGCTATGTAGTATGCAAATATTTTTCCCATTTGTTAGATTCTTTTTTCATTTTATTGATGGTTTTCATTGTTGTACAGAAATTTTTTAGTTTGACATAGACCCACTTATATTCAGATTTCCTATTTCTCCAACTTTCAGTCTTGGTAGATTGTATGTTTCTAGGAATTTATCCACTTTTCCTAGGTTATGTAATTTGTTGGCACATAATTTTTCATGGTAGTCTCTTATACTCTGTTGTGTTTATGTGATATCAGTTATAAGGCCTTTTCTTTCATTTATAATTTTATTTATTTGGTTCCTCTCTTTTATCTTGTTAAGTCTACCTAATAGTTTGTCTGTTTTATTTATTTATTTTTTAAAGTTAATAGTTTCGTTGATCTTTTTTATTGTCTTTTTAGTCTCTTTCATTGATTCTGCTCTGATCTTTGTTATTTCTTTCTTCTGCTAACTTTGGGTTTAGTTTGTTCTTATTAGTCTGGTTCTTTATGATGTAAACTTAGGTTGTTTATTTGAGATCTTTCTTTTTTCTTAATGTAGACATTTATTGCTATAAAATTCTCTCTTGGAACTGCTTTTGCTGCAGCCCATAATTTTTGGTACATTGTGTTTCCATTTCCATTTGTCTCAAGATTTTTTTTTTTATTTTTATTTTGATATCTTCTTTGATCCATTCTGGAGCATGTTGTTTAATCTCCATATCTTTTTAAATTTCCCAGTTTTTTTCTTGTTATTGATTTCTCATTTTCTACCACTGTGGTCAGAAAAGATGCTTGATAAGATTTTAGTCTTCTTAAATTTACTGACTTGTTTTGTGGCCTAACATGCTTTATCCAGAGAATGTTCCTTTATTTGAGAAGACTGTGTATTCTGCTGCTGTTGGATGGAATGTTTGTATATGTCTGTTAGGTACATCTTGTCAAAGATGTAGTTTAGGTCCAATATTTCCTTACTGATCTTCTGTCTGGATGTTCTATCCATTGTTGAAAGTGGGGTATTGAAGTCCTCTGCTATTATTATATTGCTGTGTATTACTCCCTTCTAACTTGTTAATGTTTGCTTTCTATATTTAGATGTTCTTATGTTGGGTGCAGAAGTATTTACACTTGTTTTATCCTCTTGATGAATTGACCCCTTTGGCATTGTATAATGACCTTTGTCTCATTACCATCTTTGACTTAAAATCTATTTAGTCTGAGGTAAGTGTAGCTACCCCTGCTTTCTTTTGGTTTCCATTTGCCTGGGCTATGTTTTTCCATCCCTTCACTTTCAGTCTATGCCTGTCTTTAAAGCTGAGGTAAGTCTCTTATAGGCAACAGATATTTGGATCTTCTTTATTTTTTTTAACCCATTCAGCCATTCTGTCTTTTGATTGGAGAATTTATTCCATTTACATTTAGCACAATTATTGATAGGTATGAAATTACTATCGCCATTTTATTAAGTATTTTCTGGTTGTTTTATAATTCCTTTGTTCCCTTTTCCTTCTCTTGCTATCTTCTTTTGTGGTTTGATGGTTTTATGTAGTGGTATGCTTTCATTCTTTTCTCTTTATAGTTTGTACATGTACTATAGGTTTTTGCTTTGTGGTTACTCTGAGGTTTCCAGTTTTTAAATAATGAGTTACCTGTCTTTCCCTTATCAGTTTGTTGAAGTCCTTTTTACATCCTGGTTACTAATCCCTTGTCTATTATATATATTAGAAATAGATCATACAAACTAGTGGCTTGCCTTCTCATTATCTTATGAGGACTTTTCATGAAAACAAGTTCTTATATGTAATGTAGTACAATTTACCATTATTTTATTTTTGGAATTCATTTTTTAAATGTATAGAATCTATGATTGTAGATGAGATCATATAACACTGTATGATATACAGAGAAAAAGATCAGTTTTTGATATCTCCAAACTTTAACTTCTGAATAGAGCAGCTTGAGCCATTAGAGGAATCAGAGGAGATACAACTAGAAACAATGGCTTTATTTAACTGAATTTTCTTCAGTAGCCAGACCCTCAATTCAAGTCTCTATTGGTGTTACTACACCCAGAATTATAGATTCAGAATATCGTTAATGAATGATTATTTCTACAAATAAGTAAATTTAAAAATCAATGGGTTATGAGTTCACTTTTAGACTTATCTCCTCTTATTTTGTATCTTCTTTTTATTCTCCCTTGCTGTTTTCACTGTTGTCAGTCTTTTGCCTATTAAATTTTGTTCTCTTTTGTCTTCTCCAGGATCTTCAATAGATACATATTTCCAAAATAGTGCTGGAGGTTACCTTTATCTTTTTCAAAGCTTTTATTTAGTCAATTTTCCTTAATTGTAGAAGTCCAAAGTGAACTCATATAATGTCACTATGTTTACGTGATATACCTATTCTTCAAAAATATTTAAAATATATTTTGCCTTTGGTTTGGTGATAAGGTTTAAAAGAGATAATATAGACTTCATTAAGCATTCACTACCAGTCATTTTACCCTATCTCTTCTCCTTTCTGGAATTTTAGATTTTTTATAGATTGGTTATTTTGAATATAATTCAAGTGATTTTTTTAGAAAGTTGCACAGGGAGGTGTATTGTCTGTTCTTTTACATTTCCAGTTGTATATAAAGTTATTAGATTGAAATATTTCACCATATCTCTGAAGATATTGCTCTCTCATTTTCTCCATTTAGTTTTTTCAGATGAGACATTTGAGAAAAGCCTACTTATTTTCCTTTGAAAATAACTTGTATTCCTCTTTAGATAATTATAGGCTTTTTTATGCTTGTACCTCATAAAAACTTTGCCAGTGTATGTCTGGAAGAGATTGTCTTTTCATTGTTTTTTCTTGGCACATGATGAGACCTTTCAAAGTATTTATTCAGCTCTTCCATGAGTTCAGAAAAGTTGTCCTTAATTAGATCCTTCAGTTCCATTACATCTTGTCTCTTCTTCTGGAACACCACTTAACCTGCCTCTGTCCATCTCTACATTCTTATAATTTTCATTTCTTAATTCTCTGTGTCTGCATTGTGGTCAAGTTTCTTAAACATGTCATTCACATTGCTAGTTTTACAGCTGGAGTCTTTATTATCCTTTTCACTGCTTCAAGCAAAGATTTTCATTTTGACATTAAATCTGATATTTTTAAAAATATTCTTTGTTTGTTTCATTCATCTTTCTTTAATTTCCATTTATTCAATTGGAGACTCCCTTTACTTCTCAGTGATTTGACTTTATCTTTACTTCTCCGTGATTTGACTTACTTTATCTTTACTTCTTATGTTATAGAGTCCTTTTTAAAAATTATACTAAGTAAACAAAATTCTCCCTCTTATTTTCCCTAATAAATAATGCCCTCGTCCAAAATAAAGTATAATAATGCCTCTTCAATCTGGCTCCAGTTTTTTCACTAGAACTGTCATTTGTCCAAACCCTCAGCAACAGACACAGCAGACACAGACTAGGTTCAAGCTAAACTACTAACTAAGGCTTTTATCATTTGCTAAAATATTTTCAGTTTAATTTATACTTTATTTAATAGGTGAATCAGTAGTTTTGCACTATATGAATAGGGTCTGAATTTACTACATTTTTTTTTTTTTTTTTGCTTCCTCCAGCCCTCAAGAACTGGTCACAGTATTTTATAGAATGAAAGAAAATGGACTTAGATGCTGGAATATACAATTTGGTACAATTTTCTAGGAACTTTCTTAGTGCTAAATAAGTAGAAGGAGTGAGCAACCTCCTACATCAAGGCCCAGACTGTTCATGTAAACCATAGTAAGGGAGACACTTTAGTGCTCTGGGTCAAACACCAAATAGCTATACCTTGGTTAAGTATATAAGATTTCCTCATAGGGAAGCTGTAAGAATAGCAGTACTGTCTATCTGCGTGGAAAACCACTTGATACAGATTCTAAAAAATTAATATTATCTTTATTAAGAGACTTTGTCTTCTCACAACCGATATAATAACTGGGGCAGGAATTCTCTGCTTACCATGTTTGGCATGGCATCATGGCATAGCACCTTCACATGCACTGACAGTGGTGATGATAAGGATGATCCAGACAAATGAAATATCACCAAATGACCAAATAAAGATAGAAACAACCAATTAAATTCCACTTGCATTGAGTGAATACATACTGGGCTCCAGGCTCTAGGGTGGATGGAAGCCCTATCAGAGTGTAGGCTTCATGAGAACAGTGACTTAACTTAGTTGAGTTGATGTTATTTCCCACTGTCTATAACAGTGCTGGGAACGTAGTAGGTGCCCAAGTAATATTTACTGAATGAATGAATAAATGGATAGAAAAAATACATTAGAGAGACCATATATCTAAGTGGTTAGATAAATATAGCTGACAAATTTAACTTCTTCCAAGTGAACTTGAACAAGTTCCTTTATCTTTCTGGGTCTTGATCTTCTCATTTGTAAAATAAGGATGATAACAATAGTTGTCCTTCAAAAGTCGCTGCACAGATTAAGTAATGTATATAAAAGTTCAACCACATTAATTAGCATGTTAAATGCTTAAATAAGGCAATTATTATCATTATGGATATCAGAAAATGTGCCAAGAATCATCTGCAAAACCAAAACACAGGAAGTTTAATGCTAGCTACTGCAAAAATGCATTTTCCTATAAATCAGATTATGTGGATCAGCCAATGCAATGATCTTGCAAATTATTATTACCACAAATTGAATCCTTTGACGTGAGAATATCCAGGTATTGTATTTAACTAGTATTGATTGAGAGCCTAATCTGTATCAGGCACTGTTGAGCGAATTTATGTCAATGATCTTCTGAAAACATTTTTTTGCAATCTTTTACTTTGTTTCCCAAAGAAAATGAACCAGGGTTGAGAGGTTGCGCTGGCAGTAATCCTGAAATGATTGACACTCAAGAAGAGAATGAAAATGAATGTGTGTGCCCTTTTGTGAGGTTTCTATAATACGCTTTCCTCAGCTTATACTTCAAGAACGTGCTGGACTTTCAACTTAGTGTAGCATTGCCATTTTCATAACTGATGTATTCAATGGGTAGAGAGGCTAACTGTTCCAGTTTTCCCAGGACTAAAGGAGTGTCTGGGACATGGAACTTTCAATTCTAAAAATCAGAAAATTGGGTCAAGTTGGTCACACTGTCCATGAGAGTATGTATGTGTGTGGTGTATGTTTATGTATACTTATGCATATCTCATAATCTAGGTGCCATATTTAGACTGGGAATCAGGTGTATTAAATCCTATGATACACATATATATTTATAACCAAAATCTCTGCAAATAACATATATTTCTGAAAATTTTCTAGAAAACAGAAATAATTATGAAGTGCTATTTTAATTTCTTTTTGGCCATATCATACCATCATATTATTTTTTGGACCTCATTCCTCAAGGCCAACTACCTGAAAATCTTGGGCACCCAAAGTTTTATACAAAGTACTCATTTTTCCTACCTCCATCCCTGTCCCCAAATAACTGAGCAGGAATTTGCTGTTAGAATATAATATTTTTTTGCCATTTCATAGATAATGGAAAAGATTGCACACATAGTCACTTTGGACGCTTGACACTTTTCTACATTTTTAGCATTTGCACATCTTCAACTGGCTTGTGCAAAAACATAAGACCGCTTCATAATTTTCATTAATCAATGTTGTTATCTTTACTTAAAGACTTGGTTCATTAACTTAAGCTCATTGTGATCAATTTTGAGTTTGCTCAGAAGAATGACTCTGTGTTCTGGTGTATGAAAAGCAGCCCTCCCTGCAGTCTACCAAGACATAGTTGAATATGTTCTTCGATTATATTTAGATGTCATCATGGGGAAATTAGACTGTGGATTTTTTTTTTTTAAAGATGGATTGATTTTACATTTGGTAATTGAAAATCTATAACAGTGCTTGGAAATAAGCAGAGATATATTTCGAGTAAGACATACGATGGTTTATCGTTGTTCCTTTTTTTCTATATTTTGATTATGTTCTCCTGCCACCCTGCTGTTGATGTCAGCTATATCTCTTGAGCACTGCAAGCTTCTTGCAAATAGACAGAAAACTTGTTTGTCATCACATTCCCAGCAGTCAGCATGGTGCTTGGCAAAGTTAGGTAACTAACTAAACAAGTAAGAAAATGTAGATTAGAATGACTTCCAAGAATTGCTAACATCAATGCAGAAAAATTCAAATCCAACAGTAGCTATACACACTTGCATACACAAAGCATTGAATGCCCCCAATAATCTCATTAAATCTTAAGATTTCACCAGGGCCAATTCTAGTGGCTTTGTTTCTGGTTATCTTGTCAGGGCACTACAGAGAAATGATGATGATGATGATAATGTTTTTGTCTTTTGATATTAATTCATTCAACAAACATTGACCAAATACCTACTATGTGCCAAGTTTTTTTTGTTTTTGTTTTTGTTTTCGTTTTTTGGTCCTGAGGTTATGATGGTGAATATAGCAAAGTTCTTGCTCTCCAGGAGATTCCAGTCTTTTTCTTTTGAGCTCCACCTCCACCATCCTAAGTGCAAAAGGAGTATCTATGCTTAAATGTTCCATAGTAAGCTCAAACTCAAAATGTTTAAAATTGAGTTCATCTTCCCCCCCCAAACCAAATCCTCTTGGATTTTAATATAAATCCAATGATAATAGTGATCCTGTCTGCCTTGTTTTCAGCTGTATATGACTAGTGCCTTGTATAGAAACTGGCCCAAAGTAGGTTTCCAATAAGTGTTTCTTTCAAGGTCACACCTTACATGTCATCAGAGTCAAGCCCTGTAGCTTCTAAATTCCCACAGTCCCCTCTCCATAACTACTATATCAGCCTTCACAATCTTGTATCAAATTGTTTATGTATATTTCTGTATTTATCTTTAGATTTTAAGCTCTTCAGGAATAGAGATTGCATCATGTGTCTTTACCACAGACCCCAGCACTTGCAAAACCATGATAAAGTTTATTGGATTAAGTAATGTTCAAAATACAGAAATTAAGGAAACACTTCCATTTACCATTGCAACAAAAAGAATAAAATACCTAGGAATAAACCTACCTAAGGAGGCAAAAGACCTCTACACAGAAAACTATAAGACACTGATGAAAGAAATCAAAGACAATACAGATAGATGGAGAGATATACCATGTTCTTGGATTGGAAAAATCAACATTGTGAAAATGACTAAACTACCCAAAACAACCTAAAGATTCAGTGCAATCCCTATCAAATTACCAGTGGCATTTTTCACAGAACTATAACAAAAAATTATACAGTTTATATGCAAACACAAAAGACACTGAATAGCCAAAGCAATCTTGAGAAGGAAAAATGGAGCTGGAGGAATCAGGCTGCCTGACTTCAGGCCATATATGTTACAAAGCTACAGTAATCAAGACAGTATGGTACTGGCACAAAAACAGAAATATAGACCAATGGAACAAGATAGAAACCCCAGAGGTAAACCACACACATATGGGCATCCTATCTTTGACAAAGGAGGCAAAAATATACAATGGAAAAAAGACCAGCCTCTTCAATAAGTGGTGCTGGGAAAACTGGACAGCTACATGTAAAAGGATGAAATTAGAACACTCCCTAACACCATACACAAAAGTAAACTCAAAATGGATTAAAGACCTAAATGTAAGGCCAGACACTATAAAACTCTTAGAGGAAAACATAGGAAGAACACTCTATGACGTAAATGACAGCAAGATCCTTTTTGACCCTCCTCCTAGAGTAATGGAAATAAAAACAAAAATAAACAAATGGGACCTAATGAAACTGAAAAGCTTTTGCACAGTGAAAGAAACCATAAACAAGACAAAAAGACAGCCCTCAGAATGGGCGAAAATATTTGCAAATGAAGCAATTGACAAAGGATTAATCTCCAAAATATACAAGTAGCTCATGCAGCTCATTATCAAAAAACAAACAACCCCATGCAAAAATGGGTGTAAGACCTAAATAGACATTTCTCCAAAGAAGACATCCAGATGGCCAACAAACACATGAAAAGATGCTCAACAGCACTAATCATTAGAGAAATGCAAATCAAAACCACAATGAGGTATCATCTCACACTGTTCAGAATGGCCATCATCAAAAAATCTAGGAACAATAAATGCTGGAGAGGGTGTGGAGAAAAGGGAACCCTCCTGCACTGTTGGTGGGAATGTAACTTGATATAGCCACTATTGAAAACAGTATGGAGATTCCTTAAAAAATTAAAAAGACAACTACCATGTGACCCATCAATTGGGCATATACCCTGAGAAAACCATAATCCAAAAAGATACACGTACCCCAATGTTCATTGCAGCACTATTTATAGTAACCAGGACATGGAAACAACCTAAATGTCCATCAACAAATGAATGGATAAAGAAGATGTAGCACTTATATACAATGGAATATTACTCAGCCATAAAAAGGAATAAAATTGAATTATTTGTAGTGAGGTGGATGGACCTAGAGTCTGTCATACAGAGCGAAGTCAGAAAGAGAAAAATAAATACTGTATGCTAACACATATATATGGAATCTAAAAAAAATGGTACTGATGAACGCAGTGGCAGGGCAAGAATAAAGACACAGACGTAGAGAACGGACTTGAGGACACAGGTGGGGGGAAGGGGAAACTGGGACGAAGTGAGAGAGTAGCATTGACATATATACACGACCAAATGTAAAATAGATGGCTAGTGGGAAGCTGCTGCAGAGCACAGGGAGATCAGCTTGATGCTTTGTGATGACCTAGAGGGGTGGGATAGGGAGTGTGGGAAGGAGCCACAGGAGGGAGGAGATATATTTATAAATACTGTTGATTCCCTTTGTTGTACAGCGGAAACTGGCACAACAGTGTAAAGCAATTATACTCCGATAAAGATCTGAAAAAAAAAAGCACACACACACACAGAAAAACAAAATACATTGGTTTATTGTGGCTCAATAATTTTTATGTAATTCTAGTGGCTTTGTGTCTGGCGATTCAGTAGAGTCATGTTAGAGTAATAATAACAATCATAGCTATTATGACACATTCTAAGTGCCAGGCATAGTGCTAAATGCTTTCCTGGATTACCTTATAAAATCCTACCCAAACCTATTATTATATTCATTTCACAGATGAGAAAACTGAGACACAGATAAGTTAAATGACTTACTTAAGTTCAAACAGGTAGGAATCAAATCGCTGCTAGTTAGTTGGCTATATAGCCCCCATGACCTTTATTCTTATATCATTCTTTGCTGAAGAAATACATTTGTTCCTACATAGATTGTCTAAACATAAGAGGAGTCCACTTGGATTCCGAGACACTCTTACTGACCATTCAGAGCCCAGAAGTTTTACCAGATACTGTGTTGGTCATCATTTTGGCAGGCAATTTCTGCAGTCTAACAGGTGAACCAGAAATTCTCCTGATATAATTTGAATTTCACTTTAAATGTAAGCCACTAGAGATGAGCCATGCTCTTGGTTGTGAAGTCAGACTGCAGGCCACCTGATCAACTGTAACACCTTTTGTGGGTGAAATTTGGGTCAGAGGGTTATTAATAAATGCAGAAAAGAAAAGGAAAAATAAGCTATGCTTCTCTGATTGACTTGGACCTGGGTATTTGAGGGACAGAAAGATCATTTTGATTTAAAATAAAAATAAACATGGGAGCAGCTTGCACCGAAACAAGCTTTTTCACCATATCACCTATGACAGCTTTTTGTTCAGCTCTGTGTGGTTAGAGGAAGTTCTTGTACTTCAACCAACTGAAAGGTGTCAGAACATAAATACTTCTAACTATGCCCAGGCTTCTTTAAAATGTCCTCGTTTAAGGTCAATAAAGCAAAGCTTTTATCTATTTTACTGTGGAAATATATTTCAGTTGGAAATCTCTAAATTTTTGCTGGAAATCTGGGTGTTTCATGCCTAAACAGCAAAAGGACCTGGCATTTTAAATAATTACTTTGAAAAGAATGTATTTGCTTAGTGCACAATGCCAGGTAGACACAGGACGGAATATACGTAGTGACGACTGAAGATAAATGGCTCTGAGTTTATTGTCTCGAAACTGGGGTATGTTTTACTTTGATTAATGGTTTTATTCTGGATTCTCTCCCCTCACCACTCACCATGCCCTACCATCAGACTACCGCCCTTCAGTTCCCTGCTCCCTGTGCTTTACCACACTGGACAATTCTTCATTCCCTGGACATTTTCCTGCCTCTTCACTTTTGTTTCCTGAGCATAGCATACCTTGCTCCTCCTGATAAACACTTAACCATTCATCAAGGCTTCATTCAAATGTTACCTCATTTGAGAAGTCTACAATGGACAACCCCTAATTGCAAAATGAGCTAATCCTCCCCTCTGCTTCCTGGCACGTACCTCGATTGCAGTGTATATCACGTTGTGTTGCAATTATTTAGGGGTGTGATTCCCCAAAAACGTTCTACAAGGAGAAGGCCTAGTTTGTGTGTATGCATGTATATGTATACTACATAATTTCCTTCTTTATTTATACTAAATATTTTTTCAGCAAGGATTTAAGACAACTAAAAGTCTGCACGACAACAACTAAAAAAACAAATTGGTGAGAGAAAACTACAAATATATGAATCAGGATACAAAACAGAGCTGTGAATGAGGCAGATAAGGACAGGGATTATATTTTATCCATATTTATATTTCAATAACCCAGCAAACTGACTAGCATTTAGAAGGTCACTAGCATGAATAATTTACATGCATTTATTTATTGATTAATTGATTATCATTGCCCTTGAATGCATTAAGAAATAATTCATCGAAGCATTAAGCCTCCTCCTATTTATAAACTGATCATTCAGTCACCAATACCAGGACATGAATTGTCAAGCACTGGAATGTATCACATTCATTTTTCCCACCAGTTCTCCCCATTTATGAATGTGAAACCAAAGGTCTAGAGAGATCAAGGAATTTGATCAAGATCACAAAGCGTAAACATCGGTGAAATCACCTCTTAGGACCTCATCCGCAAAATGAAAAAGATGAAAGGGAACTCAGCATTCATTCAGCCCAATCTTTCACATTATATGATTCTAAAGTTATTTTGAATGCAATATATTAAAAGTCATTTCTCATTTTCACTCATTCTAATTCTTGGCTGTTATTTTATTTTCAGGCTGTCCATAATTGGTCCAATTCAGTAGAATATTTATGCATTATTAAATTATTTGATTTCTCTTGCTTCCTATATTTGTGAGAGGCTCTGTGTCTTGGGTGTTGATTACTTGCAGATCATTAAATTTCTCTCCTTTGACAAGGGCTTGCCTTTGTAGGTGTCGTAAGAGGTGAGACACATAAGTGGAGTGTATGGGTGTGATATCTCTACATTGCATGGGCACATTATGAGAGCAGGGGTGCTCCATTCCCACATTTCACTTCAGAGCATCATCATTTCATCTACATCTGGAACACTGGTGACTTCTTTCCATTATCCAAGGAATTTTGATTCACCTGAGAAAAGAGGAAGTGGCTGGAGAAAAGGGCTAGGAGAAGACTAAAGACAAACAGATGGAGGTAGCAGGAGGGAAAGAGAAAACAGAGGCATTTGTTTGGACATCACTTTCAAATCACAGTTACCAAAAACAAAAATGGAAGGTTGGATAAAGACAGGCCTCCATGTGCCCCACAATGCATCACTCAGGGAATGAAAATGTAAGAGAAGACAGGTGAAAATAAATTTCCATGAGATGATGACCTCATAGTCTTTTCTTAGAAGCTAATCAGAACTCTTTAGGAATATAATTTGGGGATATTCTGGCCCTATTCACATGCTCATCAGAGCAATTTCTTCAGAGGATTTTTTTCACCAAAGAATTGTTCCTTGAGCTTTTGAGAAATTTTTATTTGCAAAGCTTCTACAGAGACAAGTGATTTTTAATCAGCCTCAACATGAAACTTGCAGGGAGGTGTCTTCTTGAGTCTACAGTTATAATTCTGGGCTAGTTTATTGTTTGGTTAGTGGACTCAGCAAAACAATTCTTTATGTAGTACCACTTGTACTAAAAAGATGGAGCAAAATCATTTTGCTAAGTGAAGTTAGCCAGTCACAGAGGATAAGCACTGCATGATTCCACAATAAAATAAAACTCATAGGAACAGAGAATGCAATGATGGTTGCCAGGAGCTGGTGAAAGGGAGAAATGGGGAGTTGCTGTTCAACAAGTATAAAGTTTCAGTTCTACGAAATGAATATATTCTAGAGATCTGCTGGGCAACATTGGGCCTCTATAGTTAACAGTACTGTATGAGGCACTTAAAATTTGTTAAGACTGGAAGTCTCATGTTAAGTGTTCTTACTAAAATTAAAAAATCCTTCTGTGAATTAAGAGATGTAAACTTCTCTGAATTGATCTAGTGGAATATTTTAAAGTGCATGCCATGTGTTAAAACTCTTGCATATTTAATATTACTAAGCAGGCTGTTTCTCTGTAGAGTTGGGTCCTCTGGTTCACAGTGATTTGAAAAGTGCTTTAATATGAAGTAACCGGAGATTGTGTAATTAAAACAGAAGGATGCTTCACCTCATTACCCTAGTTAATTGATGGTAAATTCTGTTCAAAGTAGGTAAGTGAATTTTGAAAGATTACTCAAGACAGAAAATATAAGATGAAGAATGCTGTTTTTTCTACACAGCTGGATTTTTCATGGTTATATTAAGAAAACTAATAGCTCTTGAGGGGGAAAGTATGAAGATTCCACTTTACAGCTGTGATAAAGCATTCAAGATAATGAAAATCAAGCAAGATTATTAAGAGAAAGATAGACAACCTAAATAAAACCCAGCTCTCTATATATAATATCAATGCTTTGAATCTCTGTATACCTAATTATCTGGTCACCTTAATTTAGATAAAATCGTTTCTGGAAACAGGACAGACCCATAATTTTTTTAATAGTAAAGGAGAAAAAAGAAAACATTTGTTTCTTTTTATTACACATTGTCTCTGTGACTGATTGGAAATTGTTTATCTGATTTATCAAAGCTGGGGCCACTGAATAGTTTTAGAATATTCTGAGAATCATCCTTTATTTTTTGTGGAATTAAAATTTTAAAAGATGATAGTGGCAATTGAACAATTAAGGTGTACTTCTTAAAAAGTACATGGTTGTCCAATCACCATGCCAGTAATAAAGTGCCTGTCTAGCCTTTTAATAAACACTTAACAAGAGACTTTTATTTTTTTAAAGTCTTTATTGAATTTGTTACATTATTGCTTCTGTTTTATGTTGTGGTTTTTTGGCAGCGAGGCATGTGGGATCTTAGCTCCTGAACCAGGGGTGGGACCCACACCCCCTGCATTGGAAGGCAAAGTCTTAACCACTGGACAGTCAGGGAAGTCCTGCAGGAGACTTTTAAAACTGCTCATAGTTTACCTACTGGATTTTAATTTCCTCATGTGACCTGTTAAAATTTATCACATAAATCCAAGTTTTGGGTCATTTTAAGTATTAAATGTGTGTTTGAAAGTCAGGCAGTATCTTAGGAGCCATTGACTACTATCATACAAATATGTATTAGGAACCAGTAAAAGTTGTTTTTTTTCCTGCCATTTTAATTTGCTACAATATAGTCTAATGAGGTCAAGCACATTTATTTGGTTAGGAAAGAAGAACTGTTCGGAATAACAATTTTGCTGGCCTAGAATAACAGTTTTATAAGGCTTTGTAAAGGTTTTCTTGGCAGAATCCCTAATTTGCAATGTCAACGTGAGGATTCCATATTCATTAAATCTGCTTCTAGATTTATTTTACTGAAAGTGAATGCCGAATGCTCACCAGTGGTGGCTTTACATGCTTTTCAGGTGAGTTTTCGAGTTTAAGTATAGAGCCAATGCTGCAGAAATCAAAATCCATGGGAGTGTCTTAAGGGAACCATTTTGATTCAATCAATTCGCCTTTATCAGTCACTTCACATGTGTCAAGCACTGAGTTAGGGAGTTCTGTCAGACAGAGATGCAGGAAAGAATTAGATGTACACTCAGCTCAAGGAGAGGGGCTGCAGAGCTGCACTGTTGACATACACTCAAGGTGTGCCCAGCGCTGGATCTAGCCAGGTAGACCTGGACATGGTAGACACGTTAAGTCTATGTATTACATAGTTAATAAATATTTATTTCTTGAATGCATGAACAAATGTATTTCCTAATACAGGGACATGCAAATACTCGGAGAGCTCACAGAAGTGAGAGCTTCCTTTTGGCTCAGAGAGATAGTGGCTTGAATTCTGAGGAAGACTTTTCTGCTTTAGTGTAATATTGAAACAACATTTTTAAGATTTGAATATGACTCTAGTCATTAAAAACAGTGATGTGAACTAGATTTTAAAACCTTAGACTCTTTATAGTTGTCCTAAAATAAACTTGTGCTTTGTTGTAGATGTAAATGTTTAAGGGTATGTCAGCAATTATGAAAATTTTAAAGGAAATTTGGTAAACATAATAAGAGTATAAGATCATAAAAGATCTCTTCCTGCCTCGGTCAGGTCCATGTGGAACTAAGAGAATGATATTCAAGCATATGACTTTCTTCCTAATACCAATCATAAATGCTAGGATGTTATCCCGAACATCCCAGTGTTAGTTAATCACCCATTGTAGTTACTTAATCATGGAGTTAGCTAAGCATTTTTACAGGCTTCGTCACCTCTTAAGTTAATGAAGTTTCATGAGATAGTCAATTTCCTCCTTCTCCTGCATTCCCCTCTTTAAGGTTAATTTATGTGAACTACTCTTCAAAATGTACGAATGTATAAAAGATACACCATGAATTATACTCTTTCTTAAGTAGCTGAAATGCCCTACATCATTTTTATAGAAGTTATCACATTCATGTATTCATTTTTTTTACATTCCAATTTAAGATGTGCTTACTATGTGCCAGATACTGGAGCTACATCCTGGGGACACAAAGACAAGCAAAGGCAGTTAGATTTGTATCTGCCCCAATGTAACTCATGGTTCAATTAGAAAAAGATGGACGTGTTGCTTTATTAAGAGCAATGAAGAAAGGAAACATAGTACTGTGATAGAGGCTAACGGGGCAGGACAGCTAGTTTAGATTGGTGGACAGAGAAGTGCTCTTTGAAGAGGTAACATTTAAGCAGAGCTCAGAAGGATGAGAAGGAGCTAGCCATTCAAACAGCAGAAGAAAGAATAGTCCTGGCAGAGGAAACAACGTATGTCAGTTCCCTAAGGTGGGAAAGAGACTGGCATATCATAGGAACAGGAAAAAAGGCCAGTGTAAAAAAAATGGAAGAATAGCATGAGATGAGACTGGAAAGAAGGGCAGGAGGCTGGATCATGCAGGTCCTTAGCGGCCAGCATGTAGATGTGGGATGATATTGAAATCTTCTATGCAGAAATGTATCATGATATGATTTAATTATTAAAATGATTTCTTGTTATAGCAGAGAATAGATGAGAGTAAGAAAGAGTTGAAGGAGGATGATTTTTTCTTAAGAGCCTGTTTAAGAGATCCAAGCAAAGAGTGGAAAGTGGCTTAGACTAGGATAGTGACAATAGAAATAGAAATGAATGTATTGAAGAGATATCTGCAGGTGTATCTGATAGGGTAAAATTATAATTAGGTGTTAACTTGTCTTTATCCGCTTACAGCCTGGGCCCATTGAAGGGAGGGACTACATCTTGTTCATCTGTTTCCACTCCCAGCTGGGAATGTTTAATGAAAAATAATTTTTTCATAACTTGGGGTTTCTGGGCTATGACAGGCACTCATCAAATCTTCAAATAGATGAATAGGGTTTCTCTCTACTATCTACAGTAGAATTTCTCTTCCTTTGCCTTAAAATTAATTTTTTTCACGCTTCAAGAGAGCCCCTCTGGTTTTCATTTACTACAATGTGGTGAACAGGACCACATTTTCTTTCTCTACCCCCTCCCTTCAAGATCTTATAAACTTCAATGATATGCTTTCATTATTTTTATCTTTCAGGTTGAAGAAAGAGATTCTTTTGATTCTTCTCTGACAGTTCCTCCTTTTCACTGATCATTTCTGGTGTCTCCCTCTGGATTTTCTTTAGCTCTTTTATGTCTTGTTTGAGATATGATAACACAATCCTCCTGGTGTGAACACACCACAATCATGTATGTCTGTTGAATGTTGGGTTTTGTTTTATTCCAATACATTTTCTAGTAAAGTTTATTATTTTTTAGACCTTTTTTGGTTCTAGGGAGCAGGCCCAAAGACTCACAGCTTGAAATAAAGTAGTATATGTTTTCCTTGTTCTTATGTATAATTTTCTCCCATTTTATACAGCCTTATGTAATTTTCTTGCATTTTGTCCCTGCCAGTTTGGTATCTCAGTATCTCCAGAAAAGCTTAGTGTCAATTGCATTCTTTCCTTCAAATCACTTATAAAAACTGTGGGATTAAACTGACCCCTGGGAGATAGCTCCATTTGTAGTTTCTCTTCAGAGCAATTTTCCGCTACTCTTTGTTTCTTGTCTGTAAGCCAATTCTCTATTCATGATGAAAATAATCTTCTCAACTTCATGGTAATTCTGGCTGAGGATTATGTAAGTGTACTTTGAAAGTGAATGTAACATATCTGCTTGTTCTGTTTTGTTCATATTATTAGTTATCCACAAATAACTCAATCTGATTAGCTGAACATCATTCCCCTTATAGAAACCAGATTTCCTTTTAATGAATATGTTATACCTTCTTGAGTAACTTAGTTATTCTATCACCTCTCTCTCTCTCTCTTTCTCTCTCTCTCTCTCTCTCCCTCTTCCATTAACTTGCCTGATGTGCAGGTGAAATTTGTCACTCTTTAACTATAAAAATGCCCACTAAAACTTTTCTTATAGATGCCAAATGTCATCCTTTCAGAATTTATAATGACTCTTTACATTTGTGGCTAATAGCTTCACAATTTTACCCTTGGAGTTAAAACTTTTGATGCATTTAAACCAATTTTTTAATTAAATCTGTAACATCCTATAATTTTATTATTTGCTTAAATCCTTTTGTGACATTATATTTTCTCAACTGTAAGATACCTTCTTTTACCTTTTAAGGATTATTCATGCATTCAATTAATGAATATTTACTGGGAGGCTATGTGCCAAACACTGGGGACATACCACTTAACAAAGTAGGGGAATTTCCTGCCTTCATAGAGCTTTTATTCTTTTAGGATTGAAAGACAATAAACAAACAAATAATGAAATAATATGTTAGGAAGTTATAAGTGCTATGAAGAAAAATAAAGCAGTTAAAGGGATAGAAGATGAGGATGGGTGCTATTTAATATAGAGGGATTAGGAAAAATCTCTCTGAGAGTGTAACATTGGAGCAAGACTCAGGAACAAACCATGTGGTTACTTGGTGAAAGGGAGTTCCAGGAAGATGTTACAGTAAGTGCCCATGCCCTGATATAAACATGTGTTTGGCTTGGTCAATGAACAGCAAGGAATCTAGTGCTATAGAAACAAAGTGAGTGGGGAAGACAGTGGTACAAAATGAGGACTATGGATATAACCAAGGACCAGATCATGCAAAGCTTTATAGACCATATTGAGGACTTTGAATTTTCTTCTTGGTAAGACAAGAAGCCATTTGATGGTTTTTGAGCATGGGGAGATCATAATATCACTTATTTAAAAATAAAAGTGTGGTATTAGTCTATTAGATTTAGATTGGGTATTTAGTGTATTTAGATTTAGATTGGGGTTGAGGGATTGCGGCAGCAGAAAGACAAATTGGGAGGTTACTACAGTAAGTAATCAGGTAAGAAATAACGAAGATTTGAACTTGGATGGTGACGGTGGAATTTATCTGATTTGTTTTTTTCACAAAATTCATAAATTTTTTTTATCAGGTATTAATTATACTGGCCAGAAATGCATTTGTTGTGTGCATAACATGTATTTCTTTCTTTTTCACTAAAAAAATAAAAGTTGTTATGATAAAGGTAAGACCACTGGATTAAATTAGTTTAACATATGTTTGTCTTCACTAAAGAAACATTACCATAAATGCTATCTTTGTAACTGTTTACTGTCTATACAATGTAGATAGAAACAAAATAATTAAAAATCAAAGAATCTTTTCACTAGTTATTTTGCTTAACTAGTTTTCTAACTGATCTAAAGTTTCAGGAACTCCCATTTAATGCTGGATATTTTATTCCTTAAATTCAGAGGCTGTGGATTTACTTTAGAGATAAGAGTTCTATAAGCCTTGCTAACTAGGTCAACTTGGTATGCTTGAAAGAATGAGGTTGCACCTTAGAATTTTAAGAGCAACATGGTAGTTTAAAGGAATAGATTGCTTAATGCTGTTTCCATTGGTCCCATATAAACAAATAGCATACTGGCAAGTTTTTGTAATCAAGGCCAACGTTTAATAAAGGCAGTTTGAAAAATAGATACATTACTTCTGGATTTATATTTTGTCTTACCTCCATTCAAATTCTTATTGTTAAAACAATCCAAAAATATACTGAAGGTCTCACCTGGGCCTGCCACCCTGCTGTTTTAGACATGTTACTAGAGTTGGCTTGTTCCTGACAAAAGCTCTCTTTGGGATTAATCAATAATACTATGCATACAGCAAATACGAGGGTGAATCAAAAATTATCTGCACTCTGGCTGTAGAATTTATTTTAATTAACTTTTAGAAAAGACAAATACATCATTTTTCAACATAATCTCCTTGCTTTTCAATTCACTTTGTCCATCTGTCAACAAGCTTTCATATTCCCTCATTAAAAAATGTTTTAGGCTGAGCTGCGAGCCACGAATGCACCACTGTCTTCACTTCATCAGAAGTGAATCTCTGTCCTCGTAGGGCTGCTTTCAGGGGACCAAACAGGTGAAAGTCCAGTGGAGCAAGATCAGGACTATGGGGAAGATGCTTTAACACCTCAAAATGAAGTTTTTGCAGAGTGTTGACAGGGTGGGCAGAAGTGTGCCTATATATACACCCTCAGACCAAAAAGAACAAATCACTGCCCGCTGCTCTTCTTTCACAC
This sequence comes from Hippopotamus amphibius kiboko, assembly GCF_030028045.1. Classification (NCBI taxonomy): domain Eukaryota; kingdom Metazoa; phylum Chordata; class Mammalia; order Artiodactyla; family Hippopotamidae; genus Hippopotamus; species Hippopotamus amphibius. The sequence goes on along the minus strand of NC_080203.1, from coordinate 12,923,546 downwards.
AAATCGCGAGTGGGGCATCCAGTTTTGCTCACACTGCAGTTACAAATAAACTGATGTAACATGTTCACAACTGCACAGCAGTGACTGGAGAGACAGCAGCCTTAAACAGAAAGTGCTGATAAGACAGTGTGGCCAACAGAAGTTTTAATATAACTGGAGTGCGGATAATTTTTGACTCACGGTCGTATTTGGCCTTACACACTTTTATCTCGTCTCTTTTTTGTTGACTTATCCCCACTTTTGTTTTCTGGGAAAACTCCTCCCACACACACAGAGATTATGAATAACCATTTTGATGCTGCCCCTCTGGTGACCTAAGAGCAGTTACCACAAAATTTTTCCAATTATAATGGCAGGAACATAATCTATTTGCTGGCTAGAGCTGCACTGATTTAATTTAAAAAAGTCAGTGAGTAGGGAGTGCATTCTAGGTCTCTGTTTATTTCACAAGAATGTTAGGTGATTCTCAAGCAGAATGTCCAAGGACCACACTTAGAAGCACTTTGGGGTCAGGGTTGCTCAAATTTTCTTGTTGCTAAGAATACTCTGGGCAGATTGTTAAATATATAGCTTTCCATCCTCTTATGTGGAGATTCTGATTCTGTCAATTCTGGACCCAGCAATCTGTATTTTATTTTCAGAAAAATTTAGGAAACTCTGAACTGGATATTCTTCTGGCCAGTACCTTTGCCTGCAATTCCAGTAATTAGCACTTGATGGCAGCATGACTTTTTTGAAAGCTCTGCACTATTTTCTTTTTTTGTTTTTCTTCAGATGTAAGGTATGATATATTTATATAAACTTTAAAAACATAGAAAATACATTCTATATTGTTTATAATTACATGCATACCTAGGAAATGTAAAAAGGAAACTTCCTTTTGGTAAAGGACATAATTCTTTGCAAAAAATCTCTAATGTATTTCCTCTGTAAATTGAAACTTTTGTACATTGAATATTTCAAATAAATGTTATTTGATATTTAGTTTTTTAAAAAATTTTATTGGAGCATAATTATTTTAAAATGTTGTGTTTCCACTGTAAAGCAAAGTGAATCAGCTATATATATACATATATATCTTTTTTGGATTTCCTTCCCATTTAGTTCACCACAGAGCATTGAGTAGAGTTCCCTGAGCTATACAGTAGGTTCTCATTAGTTATCTATTTTATACATAGTATCAATAGTGTATATGTGTCAATCCCAACCTCCCAATTCATCCCAAACCCCCTTTCCCCATTAGTATCCATACATTTGTTCTCTACATCTGTGTCTCTGTTTCTGCTTTGTAAATAATATCATCTGTACCAATTTTTCAGATTCCACATATACGCATTTCTGACACTTCACTCTGTATGACAGACTCTAGGTCCATCCACATCTCTACAAATGACCCAATTCCGTTCATCTTTATGGCTGAGTAATATTCCATTGTATATATGTACCACATCTTCTTTATCCATTCCTCTGTTGATGGACATTTAGGTTGTTTCCATGTCCTGGCTATTGTAAATAGTGCTGCAATGAACATTGGGGTGCATGTGTCTTTTTGAATTATGGTGTTCTCTGGGTATATGCCCAGCAGTGGGATTGCTGGCTCATATCGTAGTTCTATTTTTAGTTTTTTAAGTAACCTCCATGCTGTTCTCCATAGTGGCTGTATCAATTTACATTCCCACCAACAGTGCAAGAGCGTTCCCTTTTCTCCACACCCTCTCCAACATTTATTGTTGCTAGATTTTTTGATGATGGCCATTCTGACCAGTGTGAAGTGTTTCTTCATTGTATTTTCAATTTGCATTTCTCTAATAATTAGTGGTGTTGAGTATCTTTCTATGTGTTTGTTGGCCAACTCTATGTCTTCCTTGGAGAAATGTCTATTTAGGCCTTCTGCCCATTTTTGGATGGAGTTATTTGCATCTTTGATATTGAACTGCATGAACTGTTTGTATGTATTGTAGATTAATCCTTTGTCAGTCACTTCATTTGCAAATATTTTCTCCCATTCTGAGGGTTGTCTTTCTGTCTTGTTTATGGTTTCCTTTGCTGTGCAAAAGCTTTTAAGTTTAATTAGGTCACATTTGTTTATTTTTGTTTTTATTCTCATTACTCTAGGAGGTAAGTCAAAAAAAATCTTGCTGCAATTTGTGTCAAAGAGTGTTCTTCCTATGTTTTCCTCTAAGAGTTTTACAGTGTCTGGCCTTACATTTAGCTCTTTAATCCATTTTGAGTTTTTTTTTGTGTACAGTGTTAGAAAGTGTTCTAGTTTCATTCTTTTATATGTAGCTGTCCAGTTTTCTCAGCACCACTTATTGAAGAGGCTATCTTTTCTCCATTGTATATTTTTGCCTCCTTTGTCATAGATTAGGTGACCATAGGTATGTGAGTTTATCTATGGGCTTTCTATCCTATTACATTGATCTATATTTCTGTTTTTGTCCTAGTACCATACTGTCTTAATGACTGTAGCCTTGTAGTATAGTTTGAAGTCAGGGAGCCTGATTCCTCCAGCTTCGGTTTTTTTGTTGTTGTTTTCCTCAAGATTGCTTTGGCTATTTGTGGTCTTTTGTGTTTGCATACAAATTGTAATTTTTTTGTTCTAGTTCTGTGAAAAATGCCATTAGTAATTTGATAAGGATTGCATTGAATCTGTAGATTGCTTTGGGTACTATAGTTATTGTCACAATATTGATTCTTCCAATCCAAGAACATGGTGTATCTCTCCATCTGTTTGTGTCATCTTTGTTTTCTTTTATCAGTTTTCCAAGTATAGGTCTTTTGCCTCATTAGGTAAGTTTATTCCTACGTATTTTATTATTTTTGTTGCAGTGGTAAATGGGATTGTTTCCTTAATCTCTCTTTCTGATCTTTCATTGTTAGTGTATAGGAATGCAAGAGATTTCTGTGTATTAATTTTGTACCCTGCAACTTTACTAAATTCATTGATTAGCTCTAGTAGTTTTCTGGTGGCATCTTTAGGATTTTCTATGTATAGTATCATGTCATCTGCAAGCAGTGACAGTTTTACTTCTTCTTTGCCAATTTGGATTCCTTTTATTTCTTTTTCTTCTCTGAGAGCTGTGGCTAGGACTCCCAAAACTATGTTGAATAATAGTGGTGAGAGGTGAGAGTAGGTATGCTTGACTTGTTCCTGATTTTAGAGGAAATGCTTTTTTTTCACCATTGAGAATAATCTTTGCTGTAGGGTTGTCATATATGGCCTTTGTTATGTTGAGGTAGGTTCCCTCTATACCTGGTTCTGGAGAGCTTGTATCTTAAATGGGTGTTGAATTTTGTCACACTTTTTCTGCATCTATTTAGATGATCATATTTTTTTTATTCTTTAATTTGTTAATATGGTGTACCACATTGGTTGATTTGCATATATTGAAGAATCTTTGCATCCCTGGGATAAATCCCACTTGATCATGGTGTATGATCCTTTTTATGTGTTGTTGGATTCAGTTTGCTAGTATTTTGTTGAAGATTTTTGTGTCTGTGTTCAGCAATGATATTGGTCTGTAATTTTCTTTTTTGTGTGATGTCTTTGTATGATTTTGGTATCAGCATGATGGTGACCTCGTAGGATGAGTTTGGGAGTGTTCCTCCCTCTGCAATTTTTTGGAAGAGTTTGAGAAGGGTAGATGTTAACTCTTCTCTATTTGATAGAATTCACCTGTGAAGCCATGTGGTCTTGGACTTTTGTTTTTGGAAAATTTTTAATCACAGTTTCAATTTCATTACTTGTGATGGGTCTGTTCATATTTTCTATTTTTTCCTGGTTCAGTCTTGGAAGGTTGTAATTTTCTAAGAATTTACAAGGAGGACACACCTCCCAGTCTGGGGCATGCAGGGCTGTGGCACGGACAATCTGTGTAGGCCTCACTCTTTCCTGTCTGCCTCAGACCAACCATTTCACCCTCCTCTGACAGCCTCAGATGCTCCACTTCCATCCCAACTGATTTTCCCGTTGGTGAGGGGGCTTCCCTGGATGTGGGAGCCTCTCCCGTGCTTCAGCTCCCCGCCAGGGGCACAGATCCCATCCCACTTCCTCTCCTCTTCTTTTTCACTTCTTTCTTTCGTCCTACCCATTTATGCAGGGATCTTTCTTGTCCTTTCCAGCGTCCAAGGTCTTCTGCTAGTGTTCAGCTGGTGTTCTGTGAGAATCGTTCCATCTGTAGATGTATTCTTGATGCATTTGTGGAGAGAGATGAACTCCATGTCCTCCTACTCCTCCGCCATCTTAGTTTCCTACACTATTTTCTAATGGAAATCTCAGCCAACCATGAGCTGCTAACTCAAAAGAGACAAGCCCTTGGTCGTGGCTTTATTTTTTACTTTTTCATTACTCTATCTATTCATTCAGCAAATACATGGTGCTTACAGGTTAGTGGGGGGAGAGGGCAGATATTAAGCAAATAATCACATGACCCATGATTGACAATATGAAGCAATAGTAAAGGGTACAATGATTGCAAGGGACCTGATAAGGTGGGACAATAATTCAGGAAAGATTTCTCTGGGAACATGATTTTTAAACTAATTAGGTTGTGCAACTTGCTTCTGAACCTAGCACATTGAATTACTGGTATAGATCTGTTCCAGATATTCTGACCCTGGGCTCAGTTGTGAATGGATCAATAACTCCAAACTTATTGGACCTTTTGTACTGCTCTATGAAGATGTCATATGTCTTTTGACCTATAGCTTCTCACAGAACTTAGTTTTCTTCCTTCTATGTTAGGTAGAATAGCCTGGCATACAGATCCCAGATACATATAAATATATAATATATTTTATATATAAATATACAATATATATATAATATTGGTTAATTAGAACCCCTCCCTCACCCCATTACATTGTTCCCTTCATGGGCATCCTGGGTTCTCTCGCTGACTTTTCTGAATTCCTTAGTCAGCAACCGGGTTGTCCAACTGAGTATCTCGGTGTCTGCTCCACACTTCAGCTCTTTGCCTTCCCCTCTCTTGGCCCCAAAGACAGAGCATTCACAGAATGATTCTCCAGCTACAAATGTAACCACTTCCCTGCTGAATTTAGGGAGACCCAAACATTAATAAAATAACCTAAACAATTAATTTTAGCACTTCTGTAAATATTACAACTTGGAGAAGGAGTAGGAGAAGAAGGGGAAGGGGAGGAAGGAGAAGAAGAAGAAGAAAAAAGACTGATACCTACTATGAGGAGAAATTTATAGATCAGAAACATAAGGATCAAGTGCTTTTGTTAGTGTGTTAACACACTTTACAGTTTTTAAAGGGTTTTAACATACACTTTCATTTGTGCCTGACAATAATCCAATATAGGAGAGGTGTTATTATCATTTTACTGATAATGAAACTAAGCCTCAGAGATAGAAATGTGTAGCCTGAGGTCAAAACTCCACCTAGTTCAATCTGTTTCTATTTCTGATTATAATGACAAGGTAGCTCACTCAATTTTGTGGCTTACCTTGTCCTGCTTCTCTCTTCTCGCCCCTGGGAGCCTGCTTATTTGCAGTTCAACAAGGCTCCTGCAATTTCGATTTGCTTTTTGATTTGCTTTTTCCAGCTGTTCCTGATGTTTGAGGGCTGGGGCATCAAAGCTCAGCTTGAATCCTGCCACTTTAGCCATGGAAACCTTTATCATTTTAACTGCTCTACTTGGAGCCTTAACTACACTGAGGTCCTGCTTGTTCTCAGTGGAGAAGGTGCTGGGGCAAGAACCCCATGTGGTTTAGGTGGTTTAGCTGAAGATAGCTCACATCCCCAAGGGATGTGGTGTCTTAGTGGGAGAACCTTTCCAGCCAATTAGCATATGCTGGATCACTGCTCCTTAAAAACCCCCGCCACCCTGCCATCTGTAGCTGTGGTTGCTGTAAGAATTCCTCGTTACAGAATTTTCTATATAATTCATAAAACCAAAGGATTCTCCCAGCTTTTTGATCCAGGTTATCATTAGGGGTTTTTCTTTTGTGCTCGTTTTTAAAAGAACAACCTAAGAACAAAATAACAGGCTTTTCAAACGTACAGAACAGGGATTTCCACACTATTCACAATCTGTACACTACCAAAGACAGGGAACACGGGTGGTCCTCGTGTCCACCTCAGTCAACACTGAGGCAGAAATGAATAATCTGGCCACGCTGCAAGCTGTTTTTTGTCCTCGTGTCTACCCTTTGCCTCCTTCAGTCGTTTTCTCTGGTTCTCAATTTGGCATCAAAAAGAAACTGCAGTTGCTCAAGAGCCCTTCACAAATATTTTCTCAAGTTTATTTTGGACCCATATGTAATGTATTCATTTTCCTACTCTGCTCTTTGCCTTGGTGTGGTCTTGCAATATTTGAAAATGTCTTTCCTTAAGCTCTGACCTTTTTCCTTTAGTCTCTATTTTGCTGCTTGATCCCACCTATCACCTTCTGACCTCCCCCATCACATACACATTAATCATTATAACAAAAGTATTTAAACCTCTGATTCCATTGATTTAAAAGCCCAATGATTTTTGGAGTCAAAATTTGGGGGTTGAAATTCTGACTACACTGCTTATGAGCTGTGTGATCATGGATAAGTTGTAAATCCCTCTGGATCTTTGTCTCTTCATCTGTAAAATGGAATAATTTAAAGCACCTACGCTTGGTTGCCATGAGAATAAAAAATAAAAAGTCATGAAAAATGTTTAGAAGAATGTCTAACTGGTAATAAGAATGTATAAGTTGAGCAACGTTATTAAGACTCCAGTGTATGTTTCTGACAAATGGAGTTAAGCATATTGACCTTACAGGGTTACCATGAAAATTAGATCATGTATGCAAAATACTCAGCAAAGGCCTGGCAGAGTATAGGCATTCAAAACATTGTAGTTCCCTTCTTCACCAACTCACTCTCCTCCCCTCATTTGATACTTCTTTGTCTCACTTGGAAGACTACTTTCCCTCATGTATTTTTGCTTTTGTGAATTAACTATAATTTTAAAACTAATTTTAAAGTGGCAATTTTGTATAAAGTCCCCCCAAATCAAAGTAAAGAGGAAAATCGTGAAGTAGCAGCTATGCTCTTGGGCAAAAAAACATTAGCGCAGCAACTCATTTTTTAAAAGTTTCTCTTAACTCCATGGTGAAGTGGACACTGTAATAGCCCTTACTTTCTGGGCATTAGACACCTAAGAGCTGCCAGAGAAACTGAAAAATTAGCTGCTCTGCTCAAAGTCATTCTACTTAATTGCATGAGGTCAAGTGTAAAGTGTAATCACTTCACTTCTGTTCAATTGGTGCCACTTTTCATTTTGTTCTTTTTCGTAGTCTCATAGATTTCCAGGCCTGTTAGGGGCCAGCATCTGCCATCACCCTCAAGTCCAGTTCTAGTATTTGAACCTCTTCTACGTTACCCCTGTCCACTGGTCATCTAGCCTCTGTTGATACCTTCCAGGGAAGGGACACCCAAGATATCCAGAAGGCTGCTTAGACTGGCTTGAGCTAGACATCTGTGAGACAATTCTCCTTTGATAAGTTCAAATCTGCTTCCGTATATTGTCTCCTAATGTCTTAGCTTTGCTTCTTGAGACCTTGTAGAACTGGTATCTTTGTTCTTGTGCAATAGCAGTCAATCTTTTATTGGAAGGAAGTTCTCATACTTATGGATTTTTTCCCTCACTCACCTAAAATTCCAAGTCCATATATGGAGAATAAATAAACATAAAATTGAGGTGCATATCCAGATACTGTAGACCCAGGAATATGTTAGTTTTTACTGTTAAGTGTGCCCTTAAAGAAGTTTTGGATTTGGACACCCATTGCATATGTCCAGCTTCCTCTCCATATTTTATTGTTTGAGAAGCTAACAGGTGATGTTTAGAGAAGCGTGGATTCTAGATGCAGACATTTACTCATTTCATCATCCATTTATTCATTCACTCCAAGTTGTAAATATTTTACATAATTTTATATGTCATAAGTATCTTTCAGGACAGAATTATATAACATTCTCCTCACATCAGCCCCCGTCACCTGTAAACTTCATTTATCCATTTTTGAAAAGTGGGGATGTAGGAGAACATTAGTAAGAAAGATAACAATAACAATTTTGTCATTGCGGCCCTCTGCCTTTATCCTTTGAACCATCTTTCCCCTGATCCACCCGTTTTCCTACTCCTGGGTCCTTCCAAGTTTATGATCTTCAGCATTTCCCATATACACGGAAGGATCCTGGTTCACAAGACAATTTGGTGCTTATTGCTTGCTCCCTTATTCATGTCCAGCATCTGTATGTCAACTGGTGCATATCTTGGCTTACAGATTTACACGGGAACTATAGGAAAGTTGAAAAATCCTCCTCAGACAATGACAAGGGTTGTTGTCACTAATTGGCTATGTTTGCTAAATGAGAAAATGCAACCTGCAAGGTAGGGGAGCTGTAACATTTCTTTGTGCAGAAAGGCATGGGGTGGCAACTTTGCTTATATCTGGAGTAGCCATGACTTTAGATCCCTAATGTTTAATTAGGAAGCCCAGAGTATTCATTCAATGAAGATTTTTTTATGCGCCTACTGTCAACGTCCTCCAATCAAAGACCACCAGAAACATACCTTAGTTGAACTAGTTGGGTTTATTTCTCATAGCATCGAAGAGGGGAACGCACACTATAAAGCATCTTAGTAAGGTTTTAGAAAGGACTTTGGATAGAATTCAAGCTTCTATTAGGTAATTTGGGGAATGTTTTAAGGAAGCAGGGCTTTGCTCTGGGCCTGATGCTGTCAGAAAGCAGGCTCAATTTTATGACTGGGTATCTCAATAAATCTTAAAGACAAGGAGGGAAAACTAAAGCAAGGATAAAGCTGTAATTGGTAAAGAAGCAGCAATCACTCAAGTTTGCCAGGATAGAGGGATGTCTGGTTATTTTTGTGATGTGGACAATGTGTTCTGTCTGTGTTCAGACATGATTGCAGGGTGGTCTTGTTTTTGTTTTGATCTATTGTGTTCCCAGAGTGGCCTCCTTTGATGTTACTGATCTGTGAAATTGTGTTCAACAGAGCATCAAGGCCTGGCTGTGACTGTCCAGCCAGCTCCTGGTGTCAGGATCTACTTTTCTCTTTTTCATGACTAGACGTTTGTGATGCATCAGTGAACAAACGTATCAGTGAACAAAGAAAATAACAGTATATTTGCCCTCATTGAGAGAGGGCGGCAGAAAAAAAACAAACTTAGTAAGTAAAGTGTATAGTATGTTAAAATATGGAAATGAAAAAAGATACTGGAACAAGGTAAAAGGCATAGGAAGTGAGGTAGGTATAGAGAGGAAGGTTGCAGTTTTATGTAAGGTGGTCAGGGTGAGCCTCATTGAGAAGGTGACGTTTGAACAAAGACTTGGTGTGGAGTGAGGAAGTGAGCCATGTGAATAGCTGAGGGAATTGTGGTCCATTTACAGAGGAGTCATCTTAGTAGCGAGCTTGGATTCCTGCAATATTCTGACTTACTCCATAGGCAACTGAGCTTATCCCTGCCTTCCTGTCTAGTTCACTGTTTTCCCAATGACCTCCCTCAGGCTTTTCCGCCCTAGAGCATAGAGAAAGGGATTGGCTAGGAGGAACAGGATGAGCTGAGGCCTGTATGATGACACCTTTCCCCCAGTACTCCTGCTCTGTGACCTCAAGGCACTGAGCAATCTCCTTTCCCTTCTCCCTCCACAAAGCCATTAACCAATGGTTTGTCCTCAATGAAAGGCAGCTCCCCCAGCTGACTAGTCCTGTCAGAAGACCATTATTGCTCCATTTTCACACTAGCCAGGATTCTGCATTCCTTCCTCTCATGAGAGCTGAGAATTGCCCAAGTTTAGCCTTGTCCATTAGAGTCAATCAGACACAGGATTCTGAGCAGAATGGATCTGTCTCTTGGGGGATTTCTTCAATTGCTTTTATTTCTTCAGAGCATATTCATGGCTATTTTACCTGTTTTTTCTTTACCATTATCTCTATGAGCTCTATTCAGTGTGCCTTATTCCCAATTTTCATATTCAAGGGTATAAATACAGACTATTTTATTTGTACTTCGATCAAGATCACAGTTTTAAGTAATATAACCAAGTGAGCTCAGGCTTCAGATTTTAAGATTTCTTTTACAGTGTTTTTGCCTCTAGACTCCAGTGCATTCTATCCTTCTGGCTGCAATGATCCTACGAAAATGATGCAATAAATATTTTTAAAGTGAAAATAATTGACACCAAGCGACATGGTATAATACCCTTCAGTGACAGATTGAATAAAACAAATTTAAATGTGCATACGTTACTAAAATATGAGTGATAGAATGGCAGTCCCTATTCATAAACAACATGGCAGTAGGAGGAAAAATATATGAATTTCTGAGTTTTGACACTAACAGTCTAGCTGTATTATTAAGACATCCAAACAATACTAAATGTCATTATTAAGAGATAATTCCTGATTTTATATGTTTAGTGATCTGATTATAGAACCTATTTATATTGTTAAATTATAATAGTCATAGCAACTTACATTTATATGTGGCATTATGACTTGCTTTTATATTCAATTTCCCTTTTGAGCTTCATAACATCTCTGGAAGGTACAGAATGTATTGAGTTATTATCCTCATTTTACTGTGAAGAAAGTAGGGCTCAGAGAAATGAAGTAACTTGCAAAATTAATAAGAGCTGGATGAAGGAGTGGAATCTCCTGAATATGAATATAGATTTCAAATAAAGGTCAATCAGACATTATTTCAATTTTCCATCTGTTACGTACTACCTATGTGACCTTAGACAAGTCACTTAATCTCTCTGAGTTTCCAATTTTCTTAAGGCTAATGATAATGCTTAGCTCAATGAATTGAGTGATGATGAAATATATATATATATATATAAATATTATGAAATATATATGATATGATGAAGTATATATATGATGAAATATATATAAAGCACATATATATGTAAAGTATATATAATAAAATAGGTGTTCTGAGACCTAGTTCCCAATTTCCAATGTGTGGGGAAGGTTCCCCACACCAACAAACAAGTCTTCAGGACACCAGCTGGGTGTCCTACAATTTAACTCAATTCTGACACTATCTACCCGGAAATAGCATCAGATTCCGTAGGTTAAGGGCTCAGTCCTACCTGACAGCTCCCACTCAGCCCCACTTCAGATGCCAGTCGCAAGTCCAGGTTGTTGCCTGTGTTTCTGACTGACAAGCTACAGACTGGATGTTCCCACAACCTTCTCCTCAGGTTTGATTAATTTGCCAGAGCAGCTCACAGAATTCAGAGAAACATTTTATTTACTAGATTATCAGGTTATTACAAAAGGATATAACTCAGGAAGAGCCAGATGGAAGAGATGCATAGGGCTAAGCATGGAGGAGAGGTATGGGGCTTCCATGTCCATGCCATTTCCAGGCACACCAGTCTCACAGGTATGGGGCTCTGTGAATCCCATCCTTTTGGGTTTTTACAAAGGCTTCATTACATAGGCATGGTGGAGTTAATTATTGACCATTTGTCATGGATTTAACCTTCAGCCCATTTCTTTTCCCCACAAATCAGGAGATGGGACTGAAAGTTCCCAGCCTTTTTTCAATGATTGCTTACCTGGCAACCAGCCCCCATCCTCAGTTGCTTTCTGAAAGTCATATCATTAACATAAACCCAGTTGTGGTGGAAAGGGACTTATGAATAATAAGACTCCCATTTCATCTTTATGGCTCTGAAGCTGGCTCTGAAGTTTTCGGGAACTGAGAACAAGAGAGCAAATATTATGATAAAATATGTTCCCATTGCTCAAGAAATTCCAAGGGTTTTGGAAGCTGTGAGCCAAGAACTGTGGATGAAGACCATATGTATATGAGAAATATATTTCGGTTATCTGAATGGCCAATATATATTTCATATATATACACACACACACACACACACACACACACACACACACACACATAGTGCCTAGAAAACTCTATAGCTCAATAAGTTGATAGCCACTATTGTTATGAGTGGCAACAACGCATAATATCATTCATTCATCTTTAAAACAGGAAGACTAGAACTTGACTCATAAGGTTGTCATTAGTATTAAATGAAATGTTAAAAGCAAAGTATTTAGCCTAGTATGTGTTATATATGCAGACATTCAATCAGTGATAGCTAATATTATAATTTTTTCATTTGTATGTTAAGACTCACTTTCCTGAAAGTGACTGAAATCGATCAAATTTAAGCAAAGATGGTGACTTACTGGCTCAAGTAACTAATTAATTAAGGGATATATCTCGCTTCTGCTCTGCCTAGATAAAGAAAATTAAATGATGTCTTCAGGATATTTTTCTACCACCTGACCCCATTCTTCTGTGTTAACTCCATTATCAGATGATTTCAAACTATCTTCCAGCAATTCCCAGGTCTACATACCCCAATATTTCTACCTAGTGGCAAAAAGCAAATGTTGGTATCCAAGCATTTCCAGCAAATGTCCCAAGATTCATTTGATTGTATCAGCCTAGGTTATATGCTCACCCCTGCATCATTCATTCTGTCCAGAGGATGTGATGTGTAGGTTTACTTAGTCCTGAATGACATGCAAATGTCCAATACATCGTTAGTATTCTGCATACACTTGCTCTCAAAGCAGACAGTTCTGCATTGTTAGTCTACGTAATTAGGTTGTTCCATTGTAATCTCCACGGCCACAGTTCACCTTCATCTATACAGTCTCTCATTTTCCTGCTTGATGACACAGCAGAATGGGATTTAGCACAAATGAGTTTAACAAAACTGTTAATTAACATACTAACCAGATCACACTATTCATTGTAATTAAACATTTATGTGATGACTCCTTACATTGTGTAATAATACCCTGTGTAATAATACCCTGTCCTGGGCACTGTAATGGACATTAAAAGAAAGCCCTACCTTCAAGAGGGACACACATTCATGGGGTCACAGAAGCAGCTTGAAACCTAGTCCCCCTAAAAACTGAGTTCTCCTGCTGAGTTTATAGTTAACCTCTCTACACAAAACATTACTCCCTTTCTTGCCCCACCCCATTTCCCCACAGGATTAAGGAGTATCAAAGAAAAGGGGGCCATGAAACTGAGCATGACCCCGTGGGGCCTTCCCAGGTACAAAAGCCCCTTGGTGTACCCCATTTCTTCTTTGTAGAAAACAAACAAGTCTCCTAGGCTTTCCCTGAGTTCCAAAGAGCAGACTCAAGCAGTTACTAATTAGGGAAGTCAGGGAATGCAGAAACAAAGGAAAAGCAGTTCAGCAAGAAAAGTAATGATAGCTAAAGCATAGCTCAGTGATAAAACACAGTCCTAGTTCCTCCTCAAGGGCTATGCATAACAATCTGACACATATCTTTGAGTCTTTCTGCAGAAGCCAAGACTCTTGCCCCCAGGGGGGCGATGCTGACTACATGCTGACCACAAGCACATAGACCCCATTCTGGTTGGATCCAGAAGGTTGATGATTAAGATTCTGGAAACATCACCCTGCTACCTCACCACCAACCAATCAGAACAAAGACCACGAGCTGCAACCCTTACCCCAAATGTTGCCTTTAAAAACCTTTCCCTGAAAGCCATTGAGGAGTTCAGGTCTGCCTGTTCTCCTTGCTTTGTGCCCTGCAAACACATGCTGTAATTTCCTTCACCACAACCCTGTGTCCGTAGATTGGCTTTGCTGCACAGAGGGTGAGCAGACTCAAGTTCAGCTGGGTAACAAGTTTTTTTTAATATATGGGTGAATATGAGCAATAAGATAGCAGATCTATCCCAAAGTGCTCTAGAAGTGCAGAGGATGATACTAATCTTGAGTGGCTTAGGATTGAAATAGAGATAAAAACTGAGAGAGATGGTGGTAGAAATTTGGCGGCAAGTTGAGAAAACTTTTGGTTTAAGGTACAAACAACTATAGTTCTCCAAAGTACATAGACCTGGGTGTATGTTGAAGAAGTTATCATGGAGTCAGGGGAGCATATCATTTGCAGATTTATGAAGGTATTCTTTTCTTTTTTCCAAGACACTCTACTTTTTCTTTTTCCTGCTTCTTGTTTCCACCAGATAAATGAAAACCAATTACATCTATCAATTTCCAGAGGCAATCCCTCACTTGCCTCCACCCACCCACCCCAGGGGCCTACTTTTATGATTACAATGGATTCAGTAACAGTGTTCATTCATTCAATCTATCAGTCAGTGAGCTCCTGCAAGGTGTCACCTGTGTACCAGCCACATTAAGGATAAAAAGATGCTAAGATGTATTTATTTCTTGCCTGAAATTTAATGTATATACCTTTTGTTTGGGGTGCCAAGTTAAAAATACAGTGAGGGAAGTGTAGTACTAGAGATCTGTGGAACATTTTTAGACCTATTAGAAGGAAGAAGAACTAATGCTGTCTGATGAGAGCTACAGATGGATATTGGGTAAGGAAAGTTTTCACTGAGGAGATAACATTTGAGCTGGGTCTCTAAGCAGGGGAGGAAATTTGACCAAAGGAAGAGGCATTAAAAAAACCACCTTGAGCGTTCCTAAGAATTGGGCAGTAACTTGATATGCCTGGAGTGTGTGCAGTTTCAGGAGAGAAAGTGGCAAGAGATAAGGCCAGAAAGGTGTGCAGTCAGCAGATCAGGAATGATCTTAGAGATTTGACTTTATCTCCAGATGATGGTGATGCAGGGGATCACAGATGGGGTAGAGACACTGGCATGGAAGAGATTCAATCAGGGAAGTGATATAACGGCTAAATAAATTATCAAGCATAGTTACTAAGTTAGAGAACAGAAAGTGATTTGTAACATTTTGTAGAAGCCCTGTTTTAGGAAAATCTAATGAACTCAAATGCAAATTAAAATTAAATATATGAATAAACAGGTACATAATTTTTCACTTTAAGGAAAGATAGTTCCTTGAAATTGAGACCTTCCCTGGCACAATATCATATATAATTCTATTTATAATAAATCATCATAATATTTTTTCAGGATTACTTCCATTACCTGAACCAAGTACTACTTGCTTGTTTGAGCCAAATATATAAATCTGACATAAATTGACTGTGTAGCTGAACTGCATTGCTGGACATATCTAATATTTGAAGAGAAAACTGAAGATGACACAGCTATGTTCTCATAATATACCACAGTCTCACTTTAGCAGTGACCTTGGGATCCTTGCTGTAAGACCATCAGACAGGTGGAAGAAAACAGCAGCTAAAAGCCCTTGTGATGCTTGAATAACTAAAACCTCTTAGATTAAATCCAAAAGTTCATCTTATTCTGAATGCTATGCTATGACAGAGTATTAACAAATACCAGGTTCATATTCAAATTATGATGACTTTGTGCTTTTTATTTAGAAAGTTTACAGAGGTTAGTATTCAAAAGTAGTTTGGGGCTTGCATTTCCAAAGCTATTGCAAAGACTGACTGAATGCCATATACATTTTTTACTTCTTATTGACATTGCAGTTGTAACTGGTGTTCACTCTTCACACAGTCATACTCTTCATCCTTTTAAGCTTTTATAGCTGAGGGCAAAATTTCTGCTAATCACCAGTGAAACTGAAAAGCCATCCGAAAGGAAATGTGCATGTTTCAAAACCATAATTTGAAACAAAACATGGATAAATTTTCATGTGTTTGAATATAGATATCAAGGAAGAGCACTAAATTCAAATTGTTTACCATATTTTTCTTGCCGTAAGCTCATGAAATATGCTTCTATCATCATTCTTAACTTCAGATCAACTTAGGGGGAAAAAGTTATGAAATGGAGCCAGAGGACTCACTTTTTCCTTCTCAGATTCTCAATTATTTCTCTTTAATGTGGAAGGCAGTCCAGGAACCTACTTTCCTTCTACTTTATAAAGCACAGAAACGATTCCTCTTCCTACAGTGATGACATAAAATTTATTTTTGGTCTCTGTTAGTTGACATGCAAATGTACCCACTGTATCACAAGCAAAAACTCATTAAAAGCCGCTGGAATGCAATCGTGTTATCTCCCAGGAACACAGAAAATAACATTAGTCATCACTCCAGTGCATTTCCATTTGCTAACACAGTGAAATCACCCACCCCATCCTTGTTCCCCCAAGGTTTCCATAGAAAATTTTCATATTTTATTCTAGTTCCATCAGACAAAAGCTCTAGGTGTCTATTTGTCACTAAGACACTTTTAAAAAATTTAAATTGCAGAACGCTGTCACACGAGTTCGTGTACAACCATGGAAACTTTTCTTTCCTAACATGTCATGCAGGTCTGACTCTGCAGATATTGCTAAACATTCCCCATCAAGTGTTTGGGATTGTTGCTTGAATAACTAATATTTGGCTAAATAAGACAAGAGAGAGGGTAATGTATAACAAAAGTTACGTATGTCATCTGAAAATATACCCTTTCTCTAATGTTTTACTCATTTTATGAAAGTATTTCCTTTGCAGAGAGATTGCCAGTGCTTTTCTTTTTGTGGGTACTCTGCTAACGTACATGTAATAGACATTTGGGCAAATCTTACCCTAACTTGTCTTCTCTAGTTTTCCTCTTCCTACTTACTATCACCACCAACTCATAAAGCTGAAAGGAATCTTACTTACTCTAGGAAACTTCAGAGGGCAAAAAATTAACTAAATTAGTGAGATAAACTAATATAGTAATGTTCGCTCTAAAGGAATTAAGTAGGATATTGTGGGGAGAAATACTTAAATTGGGATTTTGATGATGGAATGATTCAATGAGAAGATAAAATTTGATTTTTCCAGCTTTATTGAGGTACAATTACAAAAATGTATATATTTAGGTTGCACAATGTAACTTTCTAAAGGTTTACAACATGATGGTTTAATGTACATATACATTGTGAAATTATTACTACAATGAAGTTAATTATCACATCCATCACCTCACATAGTTACCATTGTTCTTTTGTGGTAAGAATGCAAGATTTACTGTCTTAGGAAATTTCAAGTATACAATAGTTTTATTAATTACAATCACTATGCTGTACATTAGAATGCTATAACTTATTCATGTTATAACTGGAAGTTTGTATTGTTGAAAGAAATTTTCACACATTGAGATATGGGGAAATCATTCTGGCTTATTCATGATTTAACTTGAACTTTAGGCTAACCAAAACAGCGTGTTTGTGACCTCTTAATCATGCATTGTACATCTGCTTGAACCATTAAAGAATGGAATGCATTTAAAAATCAAAATGGAGTAACTGTGGTTCAGGCATCCAAAATGGACCTAGGTGGCCATTATGGATGTGGTTTCAGACATGTTCCTGTCTTACTGAGAACTTGAATATTCCGAACTGTATCAGACTCAAGGACATCACCAGTCGTTCTTAAAACAATATCTTCTGGCAGATGCCAGCTGCAAACTTATAGTCTCAAGGTGTCCCCTTGTAATTATGCAACCATTTCAGATCCCAGCCAATCCTTGCTTAACAAGAACACCTACTTCTTGCCAGCTCCAATTCTAATTCTTGACAAACAACTTAAGTAATTTTGTGGGTTTTGCCTTTATAACCCCCACCCCCGCTCTATTGTGTAGTCCAGCAGAACACAATCCAAGTACTTCTTGAATCTCTGTCTCCCAGCCTCTGCTCTTCAGTTTGGCTCAAATAAAACTCTTTTCTCTTCTTACTATAGCTTTTTTATTGATTATTTCTGTCATCAGTATCTTTTGACCAACATCTCCTCATTCCCTCCCCCTACCCCACCCCATTTCACTTTCTGTTACTATAACTTTGGCTTTTTTAGAGTCCACATATAAATGAGATCATACATTATCTGTTTTTCTCTGTCTGACTTATTTCACTTAGCGTAATGTCTTTCAGATTCATCCATGTTATTGCAAATGGCAGGATTTTTCTTTTTTTGGCTGAGTAATCTTCCATTGTATACACATACCACATTTTCTTTAGCCATTTTTCTGTTCATGGACTCTTAGGTTGTTTCCCTCTCTTGACTACTGTGAATAGTGCTACAATGTACATGATAGCACAGATAATCTCTTCAAGATACTGATTTCATTTCCTTTAGATATATACTCAGAAGTGAGATTACTGGATCATATTTGAGCTTGAGAAAAAAGTCAACCAAGTAAAGATCTCAGGGTAAAGCATCTGAGATAGAGGAAACAGCAAGCCTGTACAATAAGGTACTCAACAATTATTTGATAGATGAAGAATTACCTTTAATTGCCTTATAATTTTAACCTATTTTTATGCTTATTGTCCATCCATATTTTTCTTTAGTCAATTTCTTTGCAATTTTTCTATGAAAGTGATCATACTTTAGCAGAAAAGATATTTTGTACATTGGGGAAATTAACCCTTTGCTGATGGTTGGCAAATGCTCTTCCATTTTGTTATTTATATCTCGACTCATTTTATTCTTTTTTTCTTACAGAATTTATATTTTATATTTAGCTCTATTAACCTTTTTAGTGCTTTTAAGTCTTCATTATATGTTTAGAAATATCTTCCCTATTCCTTGAGAAACCAAAAATAGAATTGCCATATGACCCAGCAATCCTGCTACTGGGCATATACCCAGAGAAAACCATAATTCAGAAAGACACATGCACCCCAATGTTCATTGCAGCATTATTTACAATAGCCAGGTCATGGAAGCAGCCTAAATGCCCATCAACAGATGAATGGATAAAGAAGAGTGGTACATATATACAGTGGAATATTACTCAGCCATAAAAAGGAATGAAATTTGGACATTTGTAGAGATATGGATGAACCTAGAGACTGTCATACAGAGTGAAGTAAGTCAGAAAGAGAAAAACAAATATCATATATTAGCACATATATGCAAAATATAGAAAAATGGTATAGATCAGCTGGTTTGTAAGGCAGATATAGAGACACAGATGTAGAGAACAAACATATGGACACCAAGGGGGAAAAGATGAGGTGAGAGGTTGGGGTGGGATGAATTGGGAGACTGGGATTGCCATATATACATTACTAATAAGAAAAAAATATCAAACGGTCCATTTTAAATATATGCAGTTTATTGTCTGTTAACTGTATCTCAATAAAAGTCCTTAAAAATTAAAAAAAAAAAAGAAATATCTTCTCTACCTAAAGACAATTCATGCTTAAATCACCAATATTTGTTTGTACTTCACCTTTGGTTTAAGATATTAGAATAAATATCTGATACATCTTGTATTTATTTGAGTTAGAAAAACATTACAGCAAAAACTGGCACAACAGTGTAAAGCAATTATATTTCAATAAAGAGCTTAAAAAAAAAAAGAAAATCATTAAATTTTTTCTTCGAAATGGCTAAACAGTAATTACAATGCACTTAATTGAATAATTGATATTTTCCCTGTTGATTTTAAATACTGCCTTATTGTATACTAAATTACATATTTTTGAGTCTAAATCCAGGCTATGTAATGGTTCCTTTCAGCTGTTCCTCTGTAGCAGTACAGAACTAGTTTTTTTTTTTTTTCATCTTTATAATGCCTGTTGAGGCCTGTTAGGACCAGCCCTCTTCATCATTCTTTATCAAATTGTTCCTGGTATATCTTTTTGAATCAACTTGCCAATTTATTTTTAAGTGTTTTTCATGGGAACAAATTGAAAATTATACGTTACACTTATAAAAAATATAAATTTTAACTTTGATTATTCCTAAATACACTTGATGTTTACTATGGTAAATGTGCTCTCTTTTTACCATATTGAACCTCTAATTAGTTCTAAAAAGATATACAGTGAATTTGCTTAGGTTTTCTAGGTATACAAAAATGCAATCTACAAATAATTATGTCTATCTATCTATATGTATCTATCGTCATCATTATTATCTTTCTAACACATATTGTGTGTATTTATTCGTTTATTGGAGCCAGAATACACATGTTTGAATGTGGATTCAGCACTTATGCGCTGTGCTTCGTTTGCTGGTTACTTTATATCTATTTACTTCAGTTTTCTGGAAAATTGAGATATAATTACCTACCTGGTAAGTGGTTTGGAAAATCTAATGAGTTAGTTTATGCAAAATTCTTAGACCAGTACCTAGCATATAGTAAGCATTATAAAAGTTTTGTTGCTGCTGTTAACTATTCTTAGTATTATTTCGTTAGCTACAACTTCCAAAGGAAAACTAAATAATAGTGGTGCAAATTAGCATCTTTATTTTGCCCCTTACTTTAGGGATAATGCCCCCTAGAGATTTTTTTTCTGTATTTGATTCTTCTATATTTTTATATTATGAAGTATTTTAAAGAACATTATAGACCTTTTCTCATTTTTACCTTAATTTATTGATCTCTATGTCTACAAAGTAAAACTTTTTAAAAATCTTTTGCTCTCCTTTATTTTGTTCTTTTAAAAATATTTGGACAATCTAGTCCTTCTCTCCATGTCTAATATAGGATCCATATGTTATTTATACTAAAACCCAGTTAAAATAATGTTATTTCCTAAAGAGAAAAGTCCCAGTAAACATCCTGGATCAGAATCTTGGCTCTACCATTTCATAGCTATGTGACCTTAAATTATTTAGCCTTTCTGGGTTTCAGGATTTTTTGTTTGTTTGTTTGTTTTGTTGGGTTTTTTTTTTTTAATTTTATTGGGGTATAATTTACAATGTTGTGTTAGTTTCAGGTGTACAGCAAGGTGAATCTGCCACACATATACATGTATTCACTCTTTTTTAGCTTCTTTTAACATATAGGCCATTACAGAGTATTGAGTAGAGTTCCCTGTGGCATACAGAAGGTCCCTATTAGTTATCTACTTTAAACATAGTATTATGTATGTGTCAATCCCACTCTTCAAATTTATCCCTCCCTCCCCCTTACCCCCCCATAACTATAAGTGTTTTTCTTTTTTCTTTTTTTTAACATCTGTAACTCTGTTTTGTAGATAAGTTCATTTGTAGCCTTTTTTAGATTCCACATGTAAGCAATATCACATATTTGTCTTTCTCCGTCTGACTTACTTCACTCAGTATGACAATCTCTAGATCCATGCATGTTCTGCAAATGACATTTTTTCATTCTTTTTTATGGTTGAGTAATATTCCATTGTATGTATGTACCACGTCTTCCTTATCCATTCCTCTGTTGATGGATATTTAGGTTGCTTCCATATCCTGGCTATTGTAAATAGTGCTGCAATGAACATTCAGGTGCATGTATCTTTTGGAATTATGGTTTTCTCAGGGTATATGCCCAGGAGTGGGATTGCTGGGTAGTTCTATTTTTAGTTTTCTAAGGAACCTCCATACTGTTCTCCATAGTGGCTGTACCAGTTTACATTCCCACCAACAGTGTAGGAGGGTTTCCTTTTCTCCACATGCTCTCCAGCATTATTTGTAGATTTTTTGATGATGGTCATTCTGACCAGTATGAGGCGATACCTTGTAGTTTTGATTTGCATTTCTCTAATAATTAGTGATGTTGAGCATCTTTTCATGTGCTTTTTAACTATCTGTGTGTCTTTTTTTTTTATTAGCGTATAGTTGCTTTATAATGTTGTGTTAGTTTCTTGCTGTACAGTAAAGTAAATCAATCATATGTACACATATATGCCTTTTTTTAGATTTCCTTCCCATTTAGGTAACCACAGAGCATTGAGTAGAGTGCCCTGTGCCATACAGTAGGTTCTCATTTGTTATCTATTTTATATTTTATACATAGTAATGTATATATGTCAGTCCCAATCTCCCAATTCATCCCACCTCCTCCTTCCCCCCTTGGTAATTATAATTTTGTTCTCTACATCTGTGACTGTTTTTCTGCTTTGCAAATAAGTTCATCTCTAACATTTTTCTAGATTTCCCATATAAGCAATATTATACAATATTTGTTTTTCACTTTCTGACTTACTTCACCCTGTATGACCCTAGGTCCATCCATATCTCTGCAAATGGCACTATTTCATTTCTTTTTATGGCCAAGTAATATTCCATTGTATATATGTACCACATCTTCTTTATCCATTCCTCTGTTGATGGACATTTAGGTTGCTTTCATGTCTGGCTGTTGTGAATAGTGCTGCAATGAACATCAGGGTACATGCATCCTTTCGAATTATGGTTTTTTCAGGATATATGCCTAGGAGTGAGATTGCTGGGTCATATGGTAGCTTTATTTTTAGTTTTTTTTTTGGAACCTCCATACTGTTCTCTATACTGGCTGTACCAGTTTACATTCCCACCAACAGTATAGGAGGGTCCCCTTTTCTCCACACCCTCTCTGGCATTTATTGTTTGTAGCTTTCTGTTAATGGCCATTCTGACTAGTATGAGGTGGTTGTTGTTTTGATTTGCATTTCTCTAATAATTAGTGACATTGAGCATCTTTTCATGTGTTTGCTGGCCATCTGTATATCTTCCTTGGAGAAATATCTATTTGGGGCTTCCACTCATTTTGTGATTGGGTTGCTTGTTTGCTTGTTTGTTTTTTTGATATTGAGCTGCATGAGATGTTTATATATTTTGGAGATTAATCCCTTGTCAGTTGTTTAATTTACAAATATTTTCTCCCATTCTGAGGGTTGTCTTTTTGTTTTGTTTATGGTTTCCTTTGCTGTGCAAAAGCTTTTAAGTTTAATTAGGTCCCACTTGTTTATTTTTATTTTTATTTTCATTACTCTAGGCAGTGGATCAAAAAAGATCTTGCTGCGATTTATGTCAAAGAGTGTTCTGCCTATATTTTCCTCTAAGAGTTTTGTAGTATCCAGCCTTACATTTAGCTCTTTAATCCATTTTGACTTTATTTTTGGGTACTGTGTTAGGGAGTGTTCTAATTTTATTCTTTCACATGTAGCTGTCCAGTTTTCCCACCACTACTTATTGAAGAGGCTGTCTTTTCTCCATTGTATATTCTGGCCTCCTTTGTCATAGATAAGGTGATCATAAGTGTGTGGGTTTATCTCTGGACTTTCTATACTGTTCCATTGATCTATGTTACTGTTTTTGTGCTAGTACCATACTGTTTTGATGAGTGTAGCTTTGTAGTATAATCTGAAGTCAGGGAGCCTTATTCCTCCAGCCCTGTTTCTCTTTCTCAAGATTTCTTTGGCTATTTGTGGTCTTTTGTGTATCCATACAAATTGTAAAATTTTTTGTTTTAGTTCTGTGAAAAAGTGCCCTAGTAATTTGATACTAATTGCATTGAATCTGTAGATTGCTTTGGGTAGTGTAGTCATTTTCACAATATTGATTCTTCTAATCCAAGAACATGGTATATCTCTCCATCTGTGTCATCTTTGATTTGTTTCATCAATATCTTATAGTTTTTTGAGTACAGGTCTTTTGCCTTCTTAGGTAGGTTTATTCCCTTGTATTTTATTCTTTTCGTTGCTATGGTAAATGGGATCGTTTCCTTAATCTCTCTTTCTGATGTTTCATTGTTAGTGTATAGGAATGCAAGAGATTTCTGTGTATTAATTTTGTATCCTGCAACTTTACCAAATTCATTGATGAGTTCTAATAGTTTTCTGGTAGCATCTTTGGGATTTTCTATGTATAGTATCATGTCATCTGCAAACAGTGACAGTTTTACTTCTTCTTTTCCAATTTGGATTCCTTTTATTTATTTTTCTTCTCTGATAACCATGGCTAAGACTTCCAAAACTATGTTGAATAATAGTGGTGAGAGTGGGCACCCTTGACTTGTTCCTGATGTTAGAGGAAATGCTTTCAGCTTTTCACCATTGAGTATGATGTTAGCTGTAGGTTTGTTGTACATGGCCTTTATTATGTTGAGATAGGTTCCCTCTAAGCCCACTTTCTGGAGAGTTTTTTTTTATCATAAATGGGTGTTGAACTTTGTCAAAGCTTTTTCTGAATCTATTGAGGTGATCCTATGGTTTTCATTCTTCAATTTGTTAATGTGGTGTATCACACTGATTGATTTGCATATACTGAAGGATCCTTGCATCTTTGGGATAAATCCCACTTGCTCATGCTGTATGATCCTTTTAATGTTTTGTTGGATTCAGTTTGCTAGTATTTTGTTGAGAATTTTTGTGTCTATGTTCATCACTGATATTGGCCTGTAATTTTCTTTTTTTGTGATATCTTTGGTTTTGGTATCGGGGTGATGGTGGCCTTATAGAATGAGTTTGGGAGTGTTCCTTCCTCTGCAATTTTTTGGGAAGGGTTTGAGAAGGGTAGGTGTTAGCTCTTCTCTAAATGTTGGATAGAATTCACCTGTGAAGTGATCTGATTCTTAACCTTTGTTTGTTGGAAGAGTTTTAATGTTTCCAATTTCATTATTTATGATTGGTCCGTTCATATTTTTTATTTCTTCCTTACTGAGTCTTGGAAGGCTGTATCTAAAAAGTAAGATTTTTCTACATACTACAATACTATTATTAAGATAGCTAACCAAAGTAATAATCATCCCTTAATATCTTCTACTCTCCAGTTCGTATTTAAATTTACCTGAAATTTTTTTTCTTTTATATCTAGTTTATTAAAATATACGTCATCAAGAACTTTGCAGTATGTCTAGTTTTTATGTCTCCCAAGACTCAGTCTGGAATAGTCTCTATCTTTGTTTTAATGATATTGGGAAAATGTCTCACCTTCTGGATTTGTCTGTTTGTTTACTCTTGGTGTCACTTAACTTGTTCCTATAGCTGCTATATTTTCTATAAACTGGTAGTTCATTTTAAAGCCTTGATGGTGTTCCAGTTATAAACATTTTGAGGAAAAGTATTTTCTATTGCATCATGTATCATTACTTGTCCACTTGGAAACAGATGTCAAAGAAAAATTAGAAATGCAGAAGATTTACTGGGGAAAGACTGTGAAGGATAGAGGTGAGAGGGAGCAAGAGTAGACTGAGAGAACCTCAGACCCAAGTGCAGATCAGACTTCTCTGAAAATAGAGAAGGGAGAAAGGAGGATTGGGTAGGAAGCCCCTCAGACTGCAGCACAACTCTGAGAACATGTGCCGTGCCAGGACAATAGGGAACCACAGGGAAAGATGGCCCAATACAGGAGTCTCACAGTGGGCTGGCATGGCCTGGCTCTAGTATTCCTGCTGTGCTCAGTTATTGATTGGAAGCAGCCCAGAACAAGCATGGCCTCGATGTGAACATTGTATTGGATCCTAAAACTATGGCAGCTGGAGTCTGTCAGCCCATTACACCCCTACAGGAGATTCTTGAGGGGAGGTCTGAGCAGTGCACTCATCTGACTGCCACATATCGTATCAGAAGACATGTACTATCTGTTTTTCCCACTGTTAGACTTGCTAAGGTTAGAGTGGTCATAGCTTGATTCCTCCACTATAAACTTATATTTTTCCTTTTATGACCAGAAAATAATCTGAGGGGTGATATGTGGGCACCATAAAACAGTCTGGATCCCTATCAACTTTTCACCTAATCATTTTAGCATCTGTTAATTACCCCTGCCTGAATTATTTCCTTAGGGGGTATAAAATGGTGATTTTCTAATTCAATCTTTCTCTCTTTAGTGTTTCCTAGTTGCCAATGATACTGATTTTTGATTTATGATAGAAATTAAAGGTTATTTAAATAGAAAGTAAAACCACTTTCTGGATATCTCTACCAAGTGATCTCACAGACATTTCAACTTCAGTATGTCCAGGGACTTCCCTAGTGGTGCAGTGGTTAAGAATCCACCTGCCAATTCAGGGGACACGGGTTCGAGCCCTGGTTCCGGAAGATCCCACATGCCATGGAGCAAATAAGCCTGTACGCCTCAACTACTGAGCCTGCTCTCTAGAGACCACAAGCCACAACTACTGAGCCCACATGCCACAGCTACTGAAGCCTGTGTGCCTAGAGCTCGTGCTCCTCAGCAGGAGAAGCCACCGCAATGAGAAGCCCACGCACCACAACAAAGAGTAGCCCCCACTCATTGCAACTAGAGAAAGCCCACGTGCAGCAATGAAGACCCAACGCAGGCAATAAATAAATAAATAAATTTATTTATTTAAAAAAAAAACTTCAATATGTCCAAAATTAGTGCATCTTTCTCCATCCCTATATTTGTTCTGCATTTCAGCCTCAGGGAATGGCAATACCATCCATGTTATTATCCAAACCTGGACTTTTGGCATCATCCTTTATTCATTCTTTCTCCATATTCCCATGTCCAAACAGTCACCAAATCATATTGATGCAACCCTCTTAATATTTCTCAAATC
Source organism: Hippopotamus amphibius kiboko (assembly GCF_030028045.1). Taxonomy (NCBI): domain Eukaryota; kingdom Metazoa; phylum Chordata; class Mammalia; order Artiodactyla; family Hippopotamidae; genus Hippopotamus; species Hippopotamus amphibius. The sequence continues at coordinate 12,897,362 of NC_080203.1, read as the reverse complement.
CAGTCCTTGCTCTATATCGTATCTGCTAGCAACACAATTCGGGACTTCATATTTTCTTTCCTAGGACTATAGCAAGTCTCTTAAGTGGTACCATGTGCCTGATCTTGCTTTCCTCCAAAGTAAACACTGCGTTAAATTCAGCAGGACCTTTCAAAATTGGAAATCTGTTGGTATTACTTTCCTATGTAAATTTTTTCATTGACTTTTCATGATCTTCACAAAAAGTCCAAAACCTTAAAATATGTTTATTTTTCTTCATGATTTGTGCTCTGCTTCCCTTTATGCTTTCATCTGCTGCTTTCCTCCCAGAAAACCTTGTTATTTAACAAAGTTTAACCCCTTTAAGTTTTTGGGTAGGCCATGGGCTTTATCATGGCCATTGCTTGCACATGATATTGATCTTTTGCTTGGAATTCTCTTTCCCTCTTGGTCAATATGAGCTCCCATTTCTCCTCTAGAGGTGAAAGAAGGGGGTGGGATGAATTGAGAGATTGGGATTGACATATATACACTACATATAACATAGATAACTAATGAGAACCTGCTGTATAGCTCAGGAAACTCTACTCAATGCTTTGTGGTGACCTAAATGGGAAGGAAATCCAAAAAAGAGAGCGTATATGTATATGTACCGCTGATTCACTTTGCTGCATAATAGAAACTAACACAACATTGTGAAGCAACTATACTCCAATAAAAATTAATTGTAAACAAAGGTAATGATAAAACACTAAAAAAAATTAAACCAGCAACTTAAGTGGATCAAATAAGAAGAAATAATCCATTTGAAAATTAGCATTATGCCTTATGCAATATTTTCCATTTAAATAATAAACATATTAAGTACATTTTTAAAAAGGCAGCTTAAATGCCATCTCCTCTAGAACACTCACCTTAACTTGCCTGGGAACTGCCTGAGTGCTTCGTTCTTTATATTTCTGTAGAGTCACATATGCATGTCTAGAACAGTGTTCATCACATGGTTTATCACAAATTATGTGTTTGTTTCCTCTGCTAAACTCTGGGCCAGAAGGATTGTAAATGTCCTCTATTTGTCTGTATATTCTTAGCGCTTTGCACAGAGCCTGGCCAATAGTAGCAGTTCAAAAGAGTAAATGATTTCTCAATTAAGTGTAATTTCAAAGCCAGACTACTTTATCTTGTTCTGTCATCAATTATAATATCTTCCAAACTGGTACTCAAGCTACATTTCAGGGACAGTAAAACATGCAGTGGTTAAATGCAGGGGTTCTGGATTCAAACTCATGGGATTAAAATCCTATCTCTGCCACTTTAACCTTCTGGATCTCATTTTTTTTTTTTCATTTGTGAATTAGTAATAAGATTGACGATCCCATATTGTTGCTTCAAAGATTAAACAAGATAATAGAAAGAGCTCAAATTTCATCATATATTTCCTCTACTTAGATTGTCATTTACTCTTCCCACACATATATCCCATGCTCCCGGTACACTAATACAACTGTTGCTAATGATTCTATTGGCTCGCACTTATTTACTATGTTTGAGAGAAAATTTAAGTCATTTTTGTGCATCATTTATTCATTGAACAGATAATTACTGAGCACCTATTTTGGGTCAGGCACTGCTCTGGATATTAGGGATACAACAGTGAACAAACAGACTAAACTGTCTGTCCTTCTGCTGTCATGTAGCTTACATTCTAGTGAGGGAAGGCAGGCAATAAGCAAAAATAAAGAAGCTAAATATATACTATGGCAGTTGGTAATACATACAATGGAGAAAATAATGCAAAAGTCGGCAGTCAGGTGGTGCTGAGGAGATGATGTTTAAAATAAAGAGTCAAGAAAAATCTCACTGGAAAGGTGATATCTGAGAAAAGAAACTGAGAAGGTGAGGGAACAGGTCTTACGGATATTTGGAGGAAAAAGCAGTCCATAAACGAACATCAAATGCAGAGGTCTGAAGCATGAATGTGCTTGTTGTACACAAAGAACCACTAGGAGGTCATATTGACAAGAGAAGGTAAGAAAGAGACACAGTAGTAGAGGCTACAGTCATAGAAGTAGCGGGGTCCGGATCATACAGAATGTGCATTTGGAGAGCTGGAAATCCATTGCTAGTTTTGAGTGAGGAGCCTTAAAATGATCATTCTGGAAGATGTGTGCAGAATAAACTATAGATAGGTAGGGGTGGAGGCAGATCCATCAGTTAGGAGTCCTCTTCATAACTCCAGGTGAGAGACAGTGGCTATTTGTGCCAGAGTTGTAATGGCAGAGGTGGTGAGAAGTAGGCCAGGTCTGAAAGCATTTTGAAGGAGAGCCTACAGGATGTGCTGATTAATTGGATTTGGAGTGTGATAAAAAGAAAGGAGTCAAGTATAATGATCATAATAATAATAGATAATGTATATTGCACTTATTATGTATCTGACATTACTAAAATTTGTTATAAGTATTAACTCATTTAGTTCTCAGTAAAGATGAAGAAACAATTATTGCCACATATGGGTACTCAGCATTTACTGATTGGGGCACAGAGAGGAAAAGTAACTAGCCCATGCTATGCAGCTAGTAAGTAGTGGACCCAGATCTCAAACACAGACAATCTGGCTACAGGATCCAAGATTTTAACGACTACATGATGGTTGGATGTTTCCAAGGCTTTTGGTTGAACTAACTGGAAAGATGGAAGAGTGGATATACAGATGTGGGTGTCAATAGTGTACTAAGGCAGAGTAAAATCACCAAGGGAGTAAGTATACATAGAAAAGATAAAAGGTCTGAGACTGAACTGCAGGCAACTCGAACATTTATAGTTCTGGAAGATGAGGAGGGATCAGCAAAGAATATTGCTAAGGAATAACCAAAGGAGTGGGAGAAAATCCAGGAGAAAATCCAGTGTCTTGAGAGACGAGTGAAGAATATATTTCAAGAATAAGTGGGTGATCCACTGGGTCAAATGATACTGATGTATCAAGTAAGATGAGGTTTGTGAATTGAACAGTGGATTTAGAAACCTTGAAGAGAGCAGTTTCTATGGGACAGGAAGTAAGTTCCAAAGGAGAAATAAAAGAGGAGAATTGGAAACAGTGAGTATAGAAAGCTATTTCCAGGAATCCTTCTGTTATAGATGCCTGAGAAAAGCTGCAGTGCTTTTAATAGAGGTTTCTTGTTTTTGTTTTCCTTTAAGATAGAAGAAATGCTTCTTTGCTGATGGAAATGATACATTAAAGAGGAATAAAGTCATGATGTAGTAGAGAATGAGGATCATCTCTAGTCTCAAATCCTTGAATATATCTGAGGCACTGGGATCTAGTTTACATAAGCACAGAGAATTTACGTAGAACAGTGATTCTTTTCAAAAGGGCCATTTTGGAAAAGTTGTGATGTCATGTTTCATTTTCTAGTGTGGTCATGCTTGCATACTTATACCTTTAAATACATTTAAAAAACAAATTACTTTTTTAAAGGTCTCCCTGTACTTTATATTTAATGTACTGTATTGATTTTTTGAAACTATGTATGTAAGTAGTTTATGAGTTGTATTTCAGAATAATGAGAGACATCCTAGTTCATCCTAAATCAGGCTCTCTGGGCCAGAGGCAATTGCATAGGTATTTTTAAAAATGATTCTTGGTGGATTTTAATATGCAGCCAAGATCCTCTAACTCACAACAAACTGCAGAGGCAGATACTATTATTATTATTATTATTTTATTATCATTGTTATTATTATTATGTTACATATAGGAAAACCAAGGCTCAAAGTGGTTAAGCAGTCAGTTCAAGGTACTATTGGTAAATGATAGCGTTTGAGAGTGAGTCCAGGCAATCTGACAAGAACCCACTGTTCTACTCCACCTCCGCAATCTTCTTGAGAACTGTAAAAGTACTTTTGTACCTCTGTGCGCTTCCACGTGGTCTTTCCTTTCCTTGGATTCCCTCGCCTTTTTTGGTCTCTTTATTTTCCAGCTCCTTGTAGGCTTCACATTTTCAGCATGTAAGAATTATGTTATGTTTATATGTATATCTCCATATCAATATATGTCTATCTATCATCTATCTCTCCAGCTCTAGAGTCAGGGATATCTGGGTTTGACTTCTGACTGTCAGTTCCTAGCTATGGGACTTTGGGAGGTGACTTAGCCTTTCTGAACTGCAATGTGTTCATCTTCAAACTGAGGGCAATAATAACATTCTGTTTATTCTAAAGTTGAGAAGTTTGGGACCAGAACAGTGATAGGATATCAGGTAAGATTTCAGTTTGAATATATGTGCAGCAATGGCCTTCTTTTATGCTTCAGAGATCATAGCTAAGCATGACTCAAGATTATTTGGAAAACCGGAAGGAGAGCCAAGATTAAATGAATCTTTAGGCTCCTTAAACCATGGTGAGTGACTCCACCATCACCCAAACCCCAATTAATCTCAAAGAAGAAAATTAGGAAGGATGCGTAAAAGGCTCTAAGGTCAGTCTCCATCCAGTGGGCTAGAAGTCATGCCATCTAAAGTCCTGAGGAAATACACAGGAGCTATCAAGCCAAAGGAATTGAATTGAGCGCTTAGCCTTCTCTATACTCCCAATGGGTGATTATATTTAGAGCCATATATTTCCCTTTATTTTTTCAAGTGGAACAGCAAGCGACATTAAATAATCAGACTAGACTTGAACTTGGTAGAAAGCATACTGGACTGGTTCCCGTACTTCATCTGCCATTAATTAATTATGTGACCTTAAAGATATCATTTACCTTTTACAAGTTTTATTTGTCTCTTTCGTAAAATGAAAGGATTGGATTGGATGACCTCTCAATGACCACATTTTATAATTTTACAATGACCTGAAAAGCTAAGCTTTCATGTGATTGAGAAGATCATAGCATCTTGGGGTAAAACCAAAATGCTTCCTATATTTAATGATATTCATAGAGAGGGCAAGCCCTCTCTCAGGTATGCATTTTATTTTCTTACACACCACACATCAGTCAGAATGTTTCAGAGTGCTAATAATAACTGAAAATTGCTTAGCACTTCGCCACTTACAAGAATTTCATTTGCTGTTTATGGAAACCCTGTGACACAGATAATGCAGGTATAATCACACACATTTGTAGATGAACACAATGAAGCTCAAAGAGGAATAAGAGACTTGTTCAAGGCAGCACAGTTTTAAAAAAACAGCTGAAGCATAAATCAAAGTTTTGTAATGATAGGGCTTCTTTGAAGAAACTCCCCTATGTAACCCCCTGATTTTGTTTCTTTAGAAATAATTACAGCACTGCATGCTTTGAAAGAATGCTAGAACCATGGTCTGGGATGCACGAGAAAAAAGGATGACAATGTATAACTGCAGTGGTCTGAGCTGCTTGTGACCACTGAGGGAGTAGAAGTGATGCCGGGAGGCACAGGGAGATGCCTGCTGCCCCAACCCATTTGCTCTTTCCCCTCTACAGGATATTGGGAGACCCCAAAGTTCCAGTAATTGTTCTACCGAGATAACAGACAATATCTGACTTCGTCATATTAAAAATAAGCCTTCTAGCTCATCCCTACCTAGGGACACACCTATTTGGCCTCAAAAGGGATAACACAATTTGTCAATTGAAATGAACTTGATGTAGAAATTTCATTGTTTGCCAGATTACCACACTGGGAAAATATTTTATAGTTTTGACAAGTGGGCAGAAATTAATTGGGAAACATGGAGGGATCGGGAAAGCCACTCGGTGTGTCCCTAGGTTTATCCGCAGCTTCCCCTCTATGTCATGTCTGTGTTTGTGGGGGCCAAGCACTTCAGAAAGCCCACAGCCCAGCCTCTTCCCCTCCTTGAGTGGGGAGGACAGACGATCCTCTGCCCCACACCTCGCTCTCTCGCCACATCTCTGTGACTTCTCATCAGTATAGGCAAGTGATTCTCAACCTGGGGGTGATGTTTGCCCTCCAGGAGACATTCATCAGTATCTGGAGATTTTTTGGGTTTGTTATACCTGGGAGGTGGGTGCTACTGATATTAATGGGTAAAGGCCTATGTGACTAAATATGTTACATTGCACAAGACAGCCCCCAACAACAAAGAATTATCTGGCCCTGAATGTCAATAGTGCTGAGAATGGAAACCCTGGTACAGGCTGCAACCCGTCTGGACTTAGCTTAGGCTGGGGTGTAGTGGTAGGACGGATCGCTTTAGGGCTTGTGGGAAACACAAAAATCGGAGTGGGGAAAGCTGGGGATACAGGTCTGACGTTAAAGGCCAGAAGAGTCGGAAGGTGACCGGTCTGAGAAAAACTAAACAGAATCCCTCTCTCTCTTACATTGCTGCCAGGGAAAGAGAAGGTAGCAAAACCTGCAGGAATAGTCACCTGACACAATAGTGGCTAATGGGAAGCCATTGCTAGAGAGAAAAGGTAACATATAGTAACGAACATAATTGTTTTTATAGGAAGCCCCAGACCCATAGCCCTTATCAAGCTCTCTTCTCTCCTGGCATCTTCAAGCTCTCTAAGCTCTTCTTCCCTGGGCGCAGACAACCTAACGGCACCTGCCTTACAGTTTCTCTCCCTTGTCTCTTCTTTCTCTGGCTCTTACCTGTTTGTTTCTCCTTCTCCTTCTAAGAAAATCGAATGGGTGCTAGCTATGTTAGGCCTCCAAAGTGAAGTGAGTGTAGAAGTCTCTCATCACTTATATAGTCTCATGGCTTGTGGAAGCCAAAGAATCGGTCATGTTCTCGTGGTATTGGGAAAGTGTGATGGCAGAACACACCAGATTGCAGAATTCTGATGACCCAGGAAGCCAGGCTGCAGACGGTCTTCTGGGACATTTGCCCACTAGACCTTGGCCTGACCTGGGGTGTGCAGTCAAACTAGTTCGAGTCAGACTCTCTTGTCTCTGTGTGAAAACTAATGTTAAAATCTTATCTGTTAGTGAAGAGGTCAGAGTCCTTGAGGATATACAAAATGTATTCTGAACGGATGATTACCTAACAGAGACAGGGTTAGTCATCTGTTAAATGATTCTCCAAAATTAACACTGAAACTTAAGCATAAGTACATGTTTTTTTTTTTTTTTTGTAAATCCTCGGGAAGACTAATAAATTAAACCCTGCCAATCATTTATGTACCAAATATGACTGGCTTTATTGGCTCAGCTCTGGAAAATACATTTGATTTGCTTTTTGTCACTAAAGACATGTTGTGATAGAGTTGATTTAGAAACTGCTAGTGACAGGGAGAGATAACTAGTGGTCACACGACTTTGAGGTCTAAGACTGTTAAAATGGTAGCAAAGTGGAATTGTAGGATAAGACAGGCTTCTAGTGAATCAGGAAGTCAAAATGCAGGCAGCTTGCTGGGAAGTGTGCCTGCTGGTTTTGCTAGCTTGACCTGGGTGGAACAATCAGACTGGCCAGAGGATAATTGGTTGTTCCAGAAAGAAAGAAAAATAACATGATTAAAATAAATAGTGTTATAGAACTGGGGACATCTCCATTTCTCCATCATAGAAATGGGCAACCAATGACTACTTAAAAGACAATGAGATGATGTATCTATTATAATAAAAATTCTGCCCCCACCTGTACTCCATGAACAAACAAACAAACAAATAAATCAAAGGAGCTAACAAACTAAGCAGTACATTACAAACAACAAAGACTCTTTGCAGGCTAATGCATTAAGCTCATTGTGTCATTTAGATGGTTCCAAATGACTGACTTTGGCATGTTTCCCTCATTATATTGCTTCTGCTTTTTGTCTGTAAGGACAAGTTATTTTAAGAACACAAGGACAGTAGATGCATGGGGTCAGCTAGGCCAAACCACAGAGGCTGTGGATTCAAAAACTGGTGATAATGATGAATGTGGTTCGTGTCACCTTTACATGGTGGGTTTGCTACAGAACGTGCAAACAGCAATGCATAAGGTATACAAAAGGCCAAGCCTAGAAGTCAGTGGCCCAAGCACTCTGATGAATTTCTGTTTCTCACACAGGCATACTTGAGCATACTTGAACATCACTCTAGGCTTGTAGTTTTTATCTTGTGCTCACCTAGAACACATATCTACATTCCTCTGTTTAGAGAGTTTTGATTTGATAACTACCTTTCTCATTTTATTGCATATCACATGACACCAGAAAGAGATTAAATCTCCCATATTTTCAAACATATTGATACTACCTATTAGTGTAGTAAATAGAATGTTGCAAATAAACTGTGATGTTTTCCTGACAATGGGTATGTTTTTACTGATGGTGATATACAGGGTTTGGATATATTGGGCCAATGCTGTTTCCCAGTTTTAGACAGGTAAACATCATTTCATACTTAGGCAGATTGTTAGCTATCGTGACAAAGATGAAAAGGTGTGCTATTCACTGAGCATTAAAAATGATGACCACTACAGGGGATTTCTGATGAAATGAAGGGCCATTGCAATAATTTTGAACATTGTTAACTCATTTCCCCACTCTCTAACCTCTCTACCCTACCCCCCGCCCCTGTCACCACCTCTCTTTTTGGCCAAACATATCTGAGAAACCTATGCATTCATTTTCCATTGAATTCAGGCTTCTTAAAAAGTTCATGTTACATTTTCAGTAGTAATGGATGTATAATTAATGTGTTGCTGATCCAAGTAAAACAGTCAAGGGATACACAGGCCTTAAGGCAATCTGTCGTTTGTTACTGCTAAAAGTTCCCTGGGCTATCCCCATCCTGAATTAAAATTGGATGCTGTTATGAGAAATCAAAAGACAGTGAAACAAAAATACAATTTCCTGACAGACCCAACAGTAAGCATCAGAGTATAAAGAGGCCTGGCTTTGAAATCAGGCAAACATGGGTTACAAATCTGGACTCTTCATTCATTATCTGAGCAATCTTGAACCGAAAATCTCGCAGAGCTCCAGTTTTTGTATCTGTGTTACAGTAATAATAGCATCTACTTCATAGATTTATTGTGAAGATTAAGTAATGAGACAGCATATGTACAATGCCTAGTATATAGTAGGTGTATGCAAACGGTAGTTACTAAATAAAATATATTAACTTGCTGTATTCTCAACCAATTTATCTTCACTTAGATTGGAATCTGTGTTTAAAATAAATTTTCAAAGACTGTCATTTTCCTCTTTAAAACTTTATGGTTTACTTATTATTACTATTCCTCTTATTATTTCTTTATCACTTTATTATTTTAATTTATCAGCTTGACTAGAAGAGACACAATCCTGACATTTCAGAAAGAAGAGCTTTGGGATAAGCTCATTTACTCATTTACAAAGGACATTGTATCATAAGAGAAGAGTAGAATGTTGTATTCAACTTGAATTTTTCCTTTTAGGGTACTGGAACATAAATAAAACATAGAGTTTAAAGTTGAGCAAAAGTAGTTAAAACACAAAAGAGTAGATGATGTATGATTCCATTCATGTAAACTGCAAAAACAGGCAAAAGTAATATAAGCTGTTGCAAGTCAGGGGAATGGTAGTTCTAGGTGGAGGGTAGAAGGGTGGCGAGTAAAAGAGACCTCAAGGCAGAGCAGAGGGGACGGGTGATGTCTGATTCTTAATTATGGTGCAAGTAACGCAGGGTGCATTCAGCTTATGAAATTTCATCAAGATAAACACTTGCGTGTTCACTTTTTTGTACATATATTATTTTAAATACCAAGTTTAAAAAAATCTTGATCATGGCAAAAAAGTAGTGCATGTTCTTTTAGAAAGGTTTGAGAAAGTACAGAAAAAGAACTAAAAATCACCTGGTAGTTCTACTATCAAAATACAGCCAGTGCTAACATTTTATTTTATTATTTTGTTATCGTTATTGTCTTTAAACAAAATGAGAGTCATGATGTATGTGGAATTTTATATCTAACTTTTGGTAATTCACATTAAATTTTCATAGTTTCCTCATGTGGTGAAATGTACTTTGATTATATGGATATGTCTTATCTTATTGGAACAGTCTCATCTGCATGGCATTTAGATTGTTCCTATGTTTTTGATAATGCTGTTATTAGCAATATTGTGCATAATCTTTGTGCATATCTCTGATTATTCCTTATAATAATATATTACCATAAGGGAAATTACAGAGTCAAGCTCTTGAAAAATGTTATCAGTTGCTCTCTAAAAAGAGTCTGTGAACTTAAACTCTTACCAGCAATATTCAAAGCTACCAATGTCTCTGCACCATTACCGTCACAGGATAATATAGTTAATATTTATTAACACTTAACTGTGAGACAGTCACTACACATATTTTATCCCATTTATTATTCAAAATAACTCTAAGAGTTAGGTATGCTTATCCTCATTTACAGATGAGGAAACTAAGGCTCGGCAAATACCTTTCTCAGCTAGCAATTAGCAGACCTCTGGCCTCTTTTGTTACAAAGCCCAAGATTTTTACCACCACATCCTACATTCACTTTGTATTGGTGTTTTAAAAATTGCCACTTTGCAGCAGCTTCCCACTGGCTACCTATTTTTTAGATTCCATACATATGAGTTAGCATATAGTATTTGTTTTTCTCTTTCTGGCTTACTTCACTCTGTATGACAGACTCCATACTCCAATAAAGAGCTTAAAAAATTGCCACTTTGATAGGCAAAACATGGTAATATGTTTTTATTTGTACCCTTGATCATTAGTAAGCTTAATTTTTTCTTTTAAATATCCAGTGATTCTTTACATTTCCCTTCTTGTCAATAGTCTGTTCATAAGCTTTAATTTTTAATAGCATGTTGATCTTTTTTCACTGATTTTTAAAAACATTTTAAAACACATATACATGCTAAAAATGGTAAATAATAGAAAATCAGTCTCCCTCCCACAGCAGAACTGTCTTCACCATCTAAATTTTACAATCACCAACAGTTTACTGTGTGCGCTTCCAGAAATTTCCCATGCTCATATTTCTCCACTTATATAGGCATGTGTATATATATATATATGTGTATATATATCCTGTATTAGTTTGCTAGGACTATCATAACAAAATACCACAGACTGGGTGTCTTAAAAAATAGAAATGTATTTATTTTCTCGCAGTTTTGGAGGCTAGAAGTTCAGATCAAGGTGTGGACTGGGTTGGTTTCTTCTGAGGCCTCTTGTTGGCTTGTAGACAACCACCTTCTGGCTATATCTTCACGTGGCCTTCCCTCCATGTGTATCTGTATCCTAATCTCCTCTTCTTATAAGGACAACATTAAGGTCCATCCATATGACTTTATTTTATCTTACTTACCTCATTAAAGACGCTATCTCCAAATACAGTTGGTCATATTCTGAGGTACTGGGTGTTAGGACTTCAACATATGAATTTTGAAAGGATACAATACAGCCCATAACAAAGGAATAATACTATATATACTGTATAGCACATTGATTCTTATACTTAATACAGCTTGAGATCAACCCATATCAGCACATAAAGATCTACTACATTCATTTAAATGGCGGCATATTATTCCATTTTATGCTTAACCTATGAATTGCTTAACCAATTTCCCATAGGTGGACATTTAGGTTATTTCCAGGAATTTGAAGTCATAAATAATGTCACTGTGAATATCACTGTAGATATATCATTCTCTACATCTGTGAGTATATCTAAGCATAACTTTAAAAGTAGAATCATTGGATAAAAGATTATATGCACTTAATATTTTGATAGAACTTGCCAAATTTTCTATTATACCAGAGGTGAAAGGGAGGCCTTAGTTTCTCACATCTTTGACAATACTGGATGTTTCAAACTTTTATATTTGGCATTTTGATAAGTAGAATATGATGTCTTGTTACATTGAAATTAATTTCATGTGTTTATAAACATTAGCATTTCTTTATTATCTTTCACATAACTTTTAGATATTTTTGACTATGTTGCTCTTTATTTTATTTTTAAAAGCTATGTATTAAGAAAATTGTCTCTTTCTCATGTGTTATATTTTTGTGAAGAGAAATTGAAATATATATTATATATGTATATAGGTAATATATATATATATAGAAAGAAAGAGAGAGCACAAGATTTATATCTTTAATTTTATTACTCTTTTTTTTCTGTAGTTTCTGAGCTACATGAAGATCTTCCCACACTATCATCTTTTTTTTTTTTTAATTTATTTGGCCGCATCGGGTCTTAGTTGCAGCATGTGGGATCTTTCGTTGCGGTGCGCGGGCTCTTCCTTGTGGCATGCGGGCTTCTCTCTAGTTGTGGCACGCAGGCTTAGTTGCCACATGGCATGTGGGATCTTAGTTCCCCCACCAGGGATCGAGCCCGAATCCCCTGCTTTGAAAGGTGGATTTTTAACCAGTGGACCACCAGGGAAGTCCTTCTTTTTATATGGTTAGTTCTACTTTTAAATTTTTTGAAAAACTGCTGTACTATTTTCCATAGTGGCTATAACAGTTTACATTCACACACTATTATTTTTTGGTTGCCAATTTTACTTTTGGGAAAAAAAAGTTTACTTTTGGAAATTTTATAGTTTTTATTTGTTGATTTATTGATTGTTTTATAAACAACCTAATCCTTTGAAATTTATTTTATTTTAAGAATGGAGACATAGCTTTATTTTTGTTTATATGGAGAGACCAAGTTATAATCACTTTTCTGTCCTGAATGTTGATTTCACCGCCTTTTGATCCACACTATTTCTTATGTTAAGGGTGTATGCATCAATTTTTTTTTTGTCTGCACCGTGGGGCATGTGGAACCTTAGTTCCCTAACCAGGGATCAAACCTGTGCCTCCTGCAGTGGAAGCATGGAGTCTTAACCACTGTACTGCCAGGGAATTCCCCATCAATTTTTATTTTAACCAGAGTTAAATGTCATATATGTATGACATACATATAAAATACATAAAATATATGTCATATATATTACATCTATATATATATGAAATGATGTTAAATCAAATGTCTTTTCAGCATCTCTGAAGATAATTATAGATTTCACTTAAAATTTTTTTTAATATGATGACATTTTCTTTTTCATTTCAGTTATGTAACTGGTTTCTTTAGTATTCACTGGAACCTTTTTTTAAAACTCTAAATCACAAATCTAAGCCTTTGTCCTATGCAACAGCAAGAAGTCCCACCTTCTACCAAGTTCCCCTCCTCCTGTATATCTAGAAATGCCAAAGGAATCTATCCATGTTATACACATTCACTTCTCATTTTCTATCCCAACCAGCTGTCTGATTCCAGATTGCTGTCTACTTACAGCCATCTCCTAACTTTCTGCCATTGCTCACCTGTCATTCTTCCCCTTACTATTTTCCCACAAGCATGGAAAATGACCTTTCCTTCAGTTCCCTGCAGAGTTAGCTGAGGGTGTGTTGTAAAGTTTAACAAGACTTTACCAAAGGCTTAGAGAAAACAGAAAAGCATTAAATTCCAGACACATAAAATTGAGTTCTATTTAATAGATACTCATACTTCTAAGACCCAAGCCTCTCCATCAAAGTCACGGGTACTTCTTAGCTTAAATCTGACACGTTCATTGGGAGATATGACCTCTAACTATGATCCTGCTGCCATTTTTACGGAGGAGCTGACCACCTCCAGAGAAGAATGCCCTTGAACATGTATCTTACAACCTATGACAATGACTCCAACTTTTATAGTTCTATTGTATCTGTCTGATGCAAATACTAAATAATGGAGTGTGAGGAACGCATATTACAATCTCTTCATTCAGTGACATCAATTTACTAGCTTAAAATCAGCAATGGTAGGGATATTTACACCATGGATATTTGAAAATGCTGCAAATAAGGGCTTGATTTTTTGTTGTTGATTTCCTAGACTTAAGTATGTGATACAGGAAATGTTACCAACGAAGATTACAATTAAAAGGGTGTTGTCACTATTATATATAAAATAGATGACTAATAAGGACCTACTGTATAGCACAGGGAACTCTACTCAATACTCTGTAATGGCCTATATGAGAAAAGAATCTAAAAAAGAGTGGATATGTGTATACGTGTAACTGATACTTTACTGTACACTGGAAACTAACACAACATTGTAAATCAGCTATACTCCAATAAAAATTTTTTAAAAAGGGTAGTATGACTATAGGCATTACATTGTGAATAGTACACAATATTAAGGAAATATCCTTTTAGTATTAGAAAACTAGATTCTAATTCAATGAGGTTGTCATTTCTGTCACTGATGAACCAGTGACATTCCAACATACATCTATCTTATTTCACTTGCATGCTACTCGTTAATGTAAATGAAAATAACCAACATTCATGCTGGAAACTAAACACATTCATCATCTCCAACCATGGTTTGGCTATGGATACAAGAGTTTGGCAAAAGTCAATGAAAGCATTTCATAAGAATCAATTGGCTATATGGAATTTACCAAAAAAAAAAAAAAAAAAGAATGCTGTATATTTTACAAATATTTGTAAATTATATGCTAGTATCCTTTAAATCAGTAAACTTTATTGTATCTATAGTATATGTTTGTGTATGTGTACACACACATATTAGTTTTCTATAGAACTAGTTGTTAAACACTTGCCAGCATACCACTGGTAAAGAAGCTTTGGGACATTGCATTCTGGATTTTATTTCTAGTGAGATGGGAAGGAATTGAGGCAATTTTCAAGAGATGAAATAACATGATTTAACTTATGACTTAGCGGGATTTAATGGGATCAGTGTAGCTTTCATGCTGCGAACAGACTGTAGGATGGAGGCAGAGAGACCAGTTAGAAAGCAACTGGCAATAATCCAAGAAATAGATGATGGTTGTTAGAACCAGGGTGAAAGGAGTGGAGATAGTGAAGAGTTGTCAGATTCTGGATATGTTTCGAAGTTAGAATCCACAGGCTTGGGGGAGGATTAAATGTATATTTTGAAAGAAAGAGTAAAATCAATAGCTCTAAGGCTTTTGGCCTGAGCAACAGAACAAGTGGAGTTGCCACTCACTGAGATAGGGAAGACTATGGGAGTAACAGATTTGAGGAGATTGTCAGAAGCTGTTGTGGATACTTAGATTTTAAGATGCTTCTTAAACTTCCAAGTGGTGATACCGATTAAGCTTTTGGGTATAAGGGTGTGCAGTTAGTTCAGACTCTAGATATAAATCCGTGAGTCATCAACACATAGATGCCTAAATCATGTGACTGGATAAAATCACCTTGTGAGTGAAAGTAGACAGAAAAGCAAAATGATACAAGGACTGAAACCTGGCATATTCTGATATTTAGAGGATAGAATATGAAGAAGAACAAACAAAAGAGACTTGCAAGCACTGGCCAAAAATGTAGAGAAAAAAATGGGTGTAATGCAGCAAGAAGTCTGCAATTTGCAACCTGGAAGAAGGCCTTCACCAGTACCTGACCAGGCTAGCACCCTGACCTTGGACTTAGCCTCCAGAGCTGTGAGAAATAAATTACTATTGTTTGTAAGCCAAAAGTAAAAAATAAAAAAAAATGGGTGTAACGTTCTAGAAGTCACATTAAGAGTATTTCAGAGTTAGAAGTGATTAGTTGTGTCAAATCCTGCTGATAGGTCAAATAAGATGAAGTCAGGAATGATCGCTGGATCTAGCAATATGACTATCATTTGATAATCTAAGATTAGAGCAGCTTAAGTGGATTGGTTAGGTAAAACTTTATTTGGATAGTTCAAGAGAAAAACAAGAGGAGATAAATTTTAGATAAGGAATGCAGAGAGCTGTGTCAAGAAACTGCTATAAATGGAAGGATAAAATAGGGCAGTAGTTAAAGGGGGACATGGAGTCAAGAGAGCTTTTTTGTTACATAATGAGAGCAATATTGAAATGTTTGTATGCTGAAGGCATCAGTGAGGGTTTAAAGATGCAAAGGAAAGAGGGGAAATCGCTAGAGTAGGCAATAAAGGATGGAATCTAGTGCACAAGTTGGGGAGGGATTTGGCTTAGGCAGGAGCACGAGCAGTCACCCATAGCAACAAGATAGAAGGTAGAATACATGGCCACAGGTACAGATGGGTGTGTAGATGAAGAAGTGGGATCTTTGGGAAGTTCTGACTGCTTCTATATCTTGCAGAATGTGAGCAAGGGCAAAGAGGTGTTAAAAGTTTGGGGAAAGAAGGGATAGTATGAAATGGTCCTCTAGGAGAGTAGGAAAGAATAGACTAGGAGATAAACATGATTGGAAGCTAATTTACAAATGTGGATTCTAAACTTTAAGTGTCAGGGCTCAGGCTGCTATAACAAAATGCCATAGACAGTGTGGCTTAAACAACAGACAATTATTCCTCATGGTTCTGGAGGCTGGGATGTCTGAGATCAGTGTGCCAGCACAGTTAGGTTCTGTTGAGAGCCCTCTTCCTGGCTTTCAGATGACTGCCTTCTGGCTGTATCCTCACAAGCCAGCAAAAGAGAGAGCTAGCTTTCTTGCCTCTTCTTATAAGGACACTAATCCTGTCATGAGGACACTACCCTCTTGACTTCATCTAAACCTAATTACTTCCAAAGGCTCCACCTGCAAATATAAATACCAACACATTGGAAATTAAGACTTCAACAAACGAATGTGTGTGGGGGGCACACTCAATCCATAACAGATGCTTTTCAAACAATTCATATCAATATGTCCAAAATTAAACGCCAAATTTCCTTCACCTGTATTTGTATTCAGTACCAACTAGTAGCTAACATTTACTGAGCCATCCACTGTGCTGAGCATGTTATCATTATCTTATTCAATCTTCACCATAACCCTATTTGTTAGATATAACTAGTTTCTACCTCTTGCAGATGAGATACATTTTTATGTGTTTATAAAACTATTAAATGGCAAAAACCATCATTTAAATCTAATTTAGTCTATCTCTAGGGCCATAGTTCTTGAGTACACAGAGAGCCTTATTAGGACATTGTAAGGACTCTGGATTTTACTAATCATAAAATGTGTATTTTAAGCTACAGTAATATTTCAGTTATTCAAGGAACAATTCAAAAAGTCACTATGGTAGGCAGAATTATGGTCCCTGCTGATGTCTACGTCTTAATCCCTGTAATTCATCTATATGTTACTTTACATGACAAAGAAAGATTAGGGGTACAGACAGAATTAAGATTGCTAATCAGCAGATAGGGCAATTATCTGGATCTGCCCAATGTAATCAGAAGGTTTTTAAAAGTGAAAAACTGAGGCAGAGTAAGAGCAGTGTAGAGACATCAACATGAGAGGACTTGGCCCAGTATTATTGGTCTTAAACATGGAGAAATGGAGCCATAAGATAAGGAATGTGGACAACCTTTGGAAGGTGAAAAAGACAAGGATACAAATTCTCCCCTTGAACCTCCAAAAGGAATGCAGCCCTATACACCTTGATTTTATCTCAGTGACATCCATTTAGGACTTCTGCCCTTCAGAATTTTAAGATAATAAATTTCTATTATTTTAAGCCACTCAAATATGTGGGTGGTAATTTCTTACAGCAGCAATAGGAAACTGATACAGTCATAATGAACTTTTCTTTCTCCCTCTCCATCATCTCTACTAACACATAACCAAAAGTCTTATGGGTTTTAACTCCTTAATGTTTGCTGGTTCATCACTCCCCACCACCACCATGTTGTTCTAGGAAGAATTCAACATTCTTACTTGGTTAATTTCTTCAAACAAGACCATTTACTCTATTTTCGTTTCTGTTTAATTCAACATATCATTATCTCTCAACTGCATGTTTGCAGTATTATCTTTGCTAGTTATCTTGCTTTACACACATAAGCCATCGTCCACACTTGTGCAAAGTAATTCATCATTCTAAAATGCATAAAATTACACTGGGGAATATGTTATATTAGAAGGGGAGAGTCTTGGATAAAGCCTGAGAATGGAGGAAGAAAAAATTTTTTCCTTTTTTCTGTGGTGGATTAGCATTGTGTGTTTACGTCATTGGTTTCTCCTTATTGTTTCCACACAAAACAATTTATTTTGCTTAGAAATTATAACAGTAGGTCACCAGAAGGTGGATAGTCAGCACAGCTGACAGTCACTTAGGCACATTGCTATTTTTTGTTCTTTCTTACCACAAAATGTTGCAGTGCAAGTGAGTGATTACCTTCCACTCTCCCAGTTAAAAAACTCTTAATAAGCATCTGAAGGTGCCTGTTTTGGGAGGAGAATTCCGTTAGATAACCTTTAGAAGTGTTTTACTCTAAAGAAATCAAAGAGGAAATCAAAAAATATCTAGAAACAAATGACAATGAAGACACAACAACCCAGAACCTATGGGACGCAGCAAAAGCGGTTCTAAGAGGGAAGTTTATAGCAATACAGTTCAACTTAAGAAACAAGAAAAATATCAAATAAACAAGCTAACCTTACATCTAAAATAATTAGATAAAGAAGAACAAAGAAACCCCAAAGTGAGCAGAAGGAAAGAAATCATAAAGATCAGAGCAGAAATAAATGAAAAAAAAAGGAAGGAAGCAATAGCAAAAATTAATAAAACTAAAGGCTGGTTCTTTGAGAAGATTAACAAAATTGATAAACCATTAGCCAGACTCATCACGAAAAAAAGGGAGAAGATGCAAATCAACAGAATTAGAAATGAAAAAGGAGAAGTAACAACAGACACCTCAGAAATACAAAACATCATGAGAGACTATTATAAGCAACTATATGCCAATAAATTGGATAACCTGGAAGAAATGGATAAATTCTTAGAAAAGTACAATCTTCCAAGACTGAACCAGGAAGAAATAGAAACTATGAACAGACCAATCACAAGTACGGAAATTGAGGCAGTGATTAAAAATCTCCCAACACACAAAAGCCCAGGACCAGATGGGTTCACGGGTGAATTCTACCAAACATTTCGAGAAGAGCTAACACCTATCCTTCTCAAACTCTTCCAAAATATTGCAGAAGGAGGAACACTCCCAAACACATTCTACGAGGCCACCATCACCCTGATACCAAAACCAGGCAAAGAGGTCACAAAAAAAGAAAACTACAGACCAATATCACTGATGAATATAGATGCAAAAATCCTCAACAAAATACTAGCTAACAGACTCCAACAGCACATTAAAAACATCATACACCATGATCAAGTGGGGTTTATCTCTGGGATGCAAGGATTCTTCAATATTCGCAAATCAATCAACGTGATACATCATATCAACAAATTGAGGGATAACAACCATATGATAATCTCAATAGATGCAGAAAAAGCTTTTGACAAAATTCAACATCCATTTATGATAAAAGCTCTCCAGAAAATGGGCATAGAAGGAAATTACCTCAACATAATAAATGAGAAACCAAAAGCCAACATCGTTCTAAATGGGGAAAAACTGAAAGAATTCCCTCTAAGAACAGGAACAAGACAAGGGTGTCCACTCTCACCATTATTATTCAACATAGTTTTGGAAGTGTTAGCCACAGCAATCAGAGAAGAAAAAGAAATCAAAGGAACCCACATTGGAAAAGAAGTAAAGTTGTCACTCTTTGCAGATGACGTGATATTATATATAGAAAACCCTAAAGACTCTACCAGAAAACTGCTCGCACTAATTGATGAGTTTAGTAAAGTAGCAGGATACAAAATTAATGCACAGAAATCTCTTGCATTCCTATACACTAACAATGGAAGAGCAGAAAGAGAAATTAAGGAAACTCTCCCATTTACCATTGCAACAAAAAGAATAAAATACCTAGGAATAAACCTGCCTAAGGAGGCAAAAGATCTGTATGCAGAAAACTTTAAGACATTGATGAAAGAAATCAAAGATGACATAAACAGATGGAGGGACATACCATGTTCCTGGATTGGAAGAATCAACATAGTGAAAATGACTGTACTACCCAAAGCAATTTACAGATTCAATGCAATCCCGATCAAATTACCAATGGCATTTTTTCACAGAACTAGAGCAAGAAATCTTATGATTTGTATGGAAATGCAAAAGACCCCAAATAGCCAAAGCAATCTTGAGAAGGAAAAATGGAGTTGGTGGAATCAGGCTTCCTGACTTCAAACTATACTACAAGGCCATAGTGATCAAGACAGTATGGTACTGGCATGAAAATAGAAAGGAAGATCAATGGAGTAGAATAGAGAACTCAGAGGTAAGCCCAAACACATATGGGCACCTTATCTTTGACAAAGGAGGCAAGAATATACAATGGAAAAAAGACAGCCTCTTCAATAAGTGGTGCTGGGAATATTGGACAGCTACATGTAAAAGAATGAAATTAGAACACTTCCTAACACCATACACAAAAAGAAACTCAAAATGAATTAAAGACCTAAATGTAAGGCCAGACAGTATAAAACTCCTAGAGGAAAACATAGGCAGAACACTCTTTGACATCCATCGAAGCAAGATCCTTTTGGACCCACCTCCTAGAATCATGGAAATACAATCAAGAATAAACAAATGGGACCTCATGAAACTTAAAAGCTTTTGCACAGCAAAAGAAACCATAAACAAGACAAGAAGGCAACCCTCAGAATGGGAAAAAATATTTGCCAACGAAACAACAGAGAAAGGATTAATCTCCAAAGTATACAAGCAGCTCATGCAGCTTCATACCAAAAAAGCAAATAACCCAATCCACAAATGGGTGGAAGACCTAAAGAGACATTTCTCCAAAGAACACATCCAGATGGCCAACAAACACATGAAAAGATGTTCAACATCACTCATCATCAGAGAAATGCAAGTCAAAGCCACAATGAGGGATCACCTCACACCCATCAGAATGGCCATCATCACAAAATCTGGAAACAACAAATGTTGGAGAGAGTGTGGAGAAAAGGGAACTCTCCTGCACTGTTGGTGGGAATGTAAGTGGGTACAGCCACTATGGAAAACAGTTTGGAGGTTCCTTAAAAAACTACAAATAGAACTACCATATGATCCAGTTATCCCACCACTGGGCATATACCCAAAGAAAACCATAATCCCAAAAGAAACATATACCATAATGTTTATTGCAGCACTATTTACAATAGCCAGGACATGGAAGCAACCAAAATGCCCATCAACAAATGAATGGATAAAGAAGATGTGGCATATATATACAATGGAATATTACTCAGCCATAAAAAGGAATGAGATGGAGCTATATGTCATGAGGTGGATAGACCTAGAGTCTGTCATACAGAGTGAAGTAAGTCAGAAAGAGAAAGACAAATATTGTATGCTAACTCATATTTACAGAATCTAAAAATGCTATGGATGAATTCAGTGACAAGACAAGAACAAGGACGCAGATGCAGAGAATGGACTGGAGATCTCGAGGTTTGGGGGTGCGGGGGGTGAAGGGGAAGCTGAGATGAAGTGAGAGAGTAGCATAGACATATATATACTACCAACTATAAAATAAATAGCCAGTGGGAACTTGTTGTATAACAAAGGGAGTTCAACTTGAGGATGGATGATGTCTTAGAGAACTGGGACGGGGAGGGTGGGGGGGAGTCGAGGGAGGGAGGGAATATGGAGATATTTGTATAAATACAGATGATTGATCTTGGTGTACCTCAAAAAAAATAATAAATAAATTTTAAAAATGAAGGAAAAAAAAGTGTTTTTATCTAATTGGGGAAGGCCAATGAAGAAACAATGATTATTCTCTCATTTCAAAATAGTGTAGTGACAGATGCAAAGAAACATTTACCCCAACTGATTCCTAAGTTCTATGTTCTATATTTGAATCATTCATTTGGTATTATAGAAGAAAGACTAGACTTGGAATCCTAAATTCCAAGGGTAAATTCTATCTTTAGTTGCAAGCATGTCCTCACTATAAGCTACTACACCAGTCAGGCTTCAGTTTGCTTGTTTAGAAAAATGAAAGTAGAAAGGAAATTAACTCACGTTGGGTGTTGGGCTACACACATACATATATTGTCTCATTTAATCTCCAGGAAAAAGCAAGGGAGCATTAGTTCACATATCTGTCTTTTCACTCATCTACCTAAAACCCAAAACCTTTGTGATGTCTAATAGGCTGAAGTATGAACTCTGGAAACCTGTAGACCTCAGTTTTAATTCTCAGAGGCAGTATCCATCTCCCCTAAAGGACGTCAGGAAACCTGGTTTCTAGTGACAACTTTGCTACTGAGATAAACTCTGTGATTTTGGGCAAACCCCGCACTCCCTCTAAACCTCAGTTATTTTCCCCTCCACAAAATGAGAGCATTGGATTATTTCTACAATCCCTTCCCTTTGATAGTCTATGCCAGGAGTTGGCAACCATATTCTACAAAGGGCCATGTAGTAACTGTTTTATATTTTGCAGGGCACAATGTCTCTGTCACAACTATTCAACTTTGCCTTTACAGCACAAAAGCAGTTGTAGACAATATGTAAATGAACAGGCTTAGCTGAATTCCAATAAAACTCTACTTACAAAACAGATGATGGCTTGGTTTTAGCCCAGGGGACTTAGTTTGCTGATCCCTGGTCTATACAGCAATAACAGATTTTGTGTGTCAAATCTTCCCTTTCCTGTTTGAGCCAGTATATGAAGAACTATATCTTACACATCCCTAACCTAAAGATATCTTTCTATTGAAGCAGAGTTTGTTTCAATTTTTTAAAAAAAATCTGGATAAAGCTGAGAATTTGGAGAAATTAATGGGCTGGGTTTTGGTTGCAGCTTGTTAAGAGTAGCACAAACTTACATAAACATGGGAGAAACAGCAAAAATCTTAATGAATAAAAGTTATATAACAGTTAGATTTAAAATACTATTCTTTTCAATTCCAATTGTAATGTATCATACAAAAAATTAAAAGTTATCAAAAGTTATCAAAACCATTGCTTTTCTGAAATGCACAATGATCTTCAATGAGACTTCTTGCCTATAAGAGACTATTTTACAAAGGATGGGAGGGAGAGGGGAATGAAGAGTTGTCGAGAATTTCTGCTGACAGTAGATGGACAAATGGTATTTGATTAGGTTCTGCAACTGAAAAGTGTCCTGGAAACCACTGTCAAAGCCTGCATTTGAACTAAGATTTAACTGTGGGTCTGTGTACTGTAAGCTTTCCTTATGAATGGCCTGGCTAGCTGCACCAATGGCAGCATTACTCTAGGATTCATTTTTTTGTTTTGTTTTTTTGCTGTTGTTTAATCCTAGTAGCTCTTAGCGCTGAAGATGAATCTGATGCCTACGTGTCACCAAAGATTTTCATCAGAGTAAGAAGTTCTTCTGAAAGCAAGGAGAAGCTCATTGGCACATTGACAAATTCCCCCAAAGCGAATTTGCAATGTGGGCTTCTAAACTGGCAAGAGTTTTGATGTTTGTGTGTTCTCTTTATTTTATATTCTCATTGTTTCTTTCTACTCAGCAATGCCCTCAACTTCACTTGTTCAGTGAGTTCAGTCATAGAAAATATTCAGAGGGCATGGGCAGATGGTGAATTCACCAGGGAGTTTATGCAATTCTCTGATTCATTCCATCAACCTAGAATTATACAGAAACAGTCACAGTATGAGCTTAAGCATATTCTGCCTTGAAGAAAGGCAGAAACAACAAAATGATTAAAAAATAAATTTGAGTAGCCCTCTGTTTTCCCTGTAGAACACTTCTAATTAGATTCTGGCTGAACTCTGCTGGTTCCTCACCCCTGATAGATGCATTTTTCAGTTCTATATAGCATTTTCTTTCTTTTTTTTTTTAATTTATTTATTTATTTATTTATTTTTTAATTATTTTTTGGGGGGTACACCAGGTTCAATCATCTGTTTTTATACACATATCCCCATATTCCCTCCCTTCCTTGACTCCCCCCCCTCGAGTCCCCCCCACCCTCCCCGCCCCAGTCCTCTAAGGCATCTTCCATCCTCGACTTGGACTCCTTTTGTTATACAACATTTTTATCACTGCTGTTTTTGTTGTTGTAATGACATTTTCTCATGATTTTTTATCTAATTGGCCTTTCATGAATTTTAGAAATAAATCTATGTTTATTGTATGTGCTTTATTTTGGGGGGGGGGTTCTTACTTTTGACATGATTCACTTTTCTTATTGCACAAATTTGAAGCATTTGTCATGATACACAAATGATTTTATGTATATAATATAGATGTACACATAGATGTACATATATATGTGTGTATATATTTATATCTATAAACAATCTTATGCCTCCCATAAAGGTCTGTGTCAATCTCTGCTGTTCTCAGTGAGGAGCATTTGTGACCCCCATGGCACAGTTGGCAATGTTTGGACGTATTTCTGATTGTCACAACGTGGGGAGGGGGAAGTGGGAAGTCCTACTGGCACTTAATGGCTAGAAGCCAAAGATGCTACTAACAATTCTACAATACACAGCTCAGCTTCCCCACCTCCAATCAAGGAAAAGGATTAATTTAGCCCAAATTGTCAATAGTCCTGAGGTTGAGAAATTCTGGTCTAAAAACATGTAGGAATGTCTATGTACAATTCAATAAATTACATATGAAGTCATAAATCTTTAACATACCATGTGTCTTTGCAGTATGCATAGGAGAGGCTCACAGGAAGTGCTACAAGTTGTTTTGAATGGTATAGAATGAATTATTGTATTAAAAGCATTGTAAAGTGGGGAAGCTCGGTTAAGAATATATATTTATGTTTGCAGTTATCTTTATAGTTGTATCTGCCCAGGGTCTTTGTTTTTTTTTTCCTATGAATTTCTCTCTCCCACCCTGCCCTGTCCCTTTATCTCCTTACCTGAATAATAGAGAAGCTGCCATTTTAATTCAGTGTGAGCCTGGCCCCTGGAAATTTGAGGAAAGACACTTGGAATGAGAGTCCTCTCTCTCTCTCTCTCTGGCTAATAAACCAGTAACATGCATCAGAGATTTTTAAAGATGTACTTCCGATTACATGAACTGAAGAAGCGCTGAAGACCTAGAGGGAGACAGAGAAAGAGGAGAGAGTGCTGAAGAAGGTTTTTTGTGCATTAGGAATATACTCTCCACTATGACACTCTTCCAGAGTAGGAAGTAAAGAGTAAAGTTGCTTTTTGAGTATTTGAGATGATTGTTGTTTCTATGCATGAGACACCCTGAGGGAATAATGAGAGAACAGGAGGTCAAGATTTTTTTTTGTCATACATTCATATATGTGCACATGTAAACGCACACCTATATACACTTTTACACAAATAAGACTATACTATGCAAGCTATTTGGTATGTTGCTTTTTTCACTCATCAAAGTATCGTGGGCCTCTTTTCACGTCCATTCACATTACTGGTTTCATGGCTGTAAGCTACTCTTCCCTTGATCAACGTTTGTTTGTTACCAAATGCTCCCTATTAAAAACAATGCTGCAGGGATTACATTTGTGTATACGCCTTTATGCATTTTGGGGGTATCATCGTAGGAAATTTTCCTAGAAAATCTGCTGAGTCAACTCATATTTAATTAAAAAAAATTGAGGCACAACACTAATTGCCCTTCCAAAAATGCTGAAACAAATTGCATTCCCACCATCAATGTACTAATATACCCACATTCTATGCCTTTCCTGACAGTGGGTTTCCTCATGTTCTTTCATCTTTGTTAATATTTTTCCTCATTATTAATCTGGATGGTGAAAAATGGCTCATTTTAATTTACATTTTTGATAACTAGTGAAGGTGAGCATCTTTTGATTTTTAATAATCACTTTCAACTCATTTTTCAATTGGCTTTTCATGTTCTTTGCCCATTTTTAAATAATGTTGCTCATCTTTTTAGTTTTGATTTATACAAGCTCTTTGAATATTAAGAAAATTAGTCTGTCAAATGTATTACAAATACTTCCTCCCAGATTGTCTTTTAACTTTCATTATGTTATTTTTAGCTAAAAAGAAGCTTTACATTTTGATGTCATCATATTTATCAAAATTTTGTGGCTTCAAGGTATACTAGTGAGGCTTAGAAAGGCATCTCCCACATCAAGAGCACAAAGAGCATTCATACATATCTTCTTCTACAGAGATGTAATTTTTAACATTTAAATATTTGATCTGTCTGTAATTTATTTGAGTGCTTTGGAGTGAGGTAATAATCAAGCTTGGCAGCTAGTGCTGAGCTCTACAATAAGAAAGACTTGGATCTGGGCTTTACCACTTAATATCCAAGTGACCTTGAGAAAATCACTTAAGCTTTTGAAGTTCGTTTCTTCATCTGTAAAAGAGTGGGTAAACATACTCTCTAACTCAAAGGCTTGTGATGAAAATGAAAGAATCCGTTCAAAGAATTTAGAACCAAACCGGAACATGTAAGAATTTAATCAATATTAGCTGGACTGTCTTATTACTATTACTATTCTTAGTAGATAATGTTTCCCCTAGATGATTTATTGACGAGTCCACCATTTTACCCAAAGATTGAAAATGCTACTTGTACTTATATTTCTAGTTACAGTATATGATTATATATGTGTTTAAACTATTATTGTGCTCTTCTGTCTGTGCATTTCCAGAACATAGGTACCTAGTATTTTCAAAATAACCTTATAGTAGTAAGCATTCTTCTCTTGTTCTTGGAATTAATTTTGACGTTTTTAATTTTTTATGATTAAACATGTGGTTTTGAGTTTGAGTCATATATTTAATTTGTTAAGAGAGCACAATGCTAATTACTTTTCCAAAAAGCTGGAACAGTTTGCATTTTCAGTGTTATTCATGGATATGCCCACATCCCACACCTTTCCTAACAGCAGGTTTCCACACGTTCTCTAATCTTTGCTGTTTTTTCTCTTTGTTAGCAACCTGAAGGATGAAAAATAACTTTTAACCTTCATTTTATAGACACAGGGAGAATGGACACCTTTAAATTATTGCCTTTTCCATATTTCTCTGCTTTTATTCCGGTCTTTTTCTTTTAATTTCCCTCAGTAAATCTTACATGGTAGTGCTCTTCATTTAGTCCTTATGCATTGCTTGTTAAATATATTCCTCAGTATTTTATTTTCATTTTATTTTCGACTGCTTATTTAAATGGGATTTCTCCATTATATTCTAAATTGTTTTTGTTAGTATAAATGGAAGATATTAATCACTGTATATTAATTTTCCATTTATCTTGGTATCAAATATGTAAAATTTTATTTTGTTCTTCTGTCTAAATACATTATCTAGCACTTTTAAAACAATTTTAAATAATAATGGTGAAAGCAGCATCTTCATTTTGTTCCTGAAATTAAATTCAGTCTTTTCCTTTTTTTTTTGCAATAAAATATAAGGTTTTTAATTTGTGTACTATATATTACTCTTTTTAAGGAAGCATTCATATTTTAATGAAGGTTGAATTTTATAAATACTTTATTGGCCTCTACCAGAATGATCATATTTTTCATCTCTTTTGACTTATTGATATGGTAAATTACATTTATGCCGTTCCTAAGGGAATCCTGTTATTGAACTCTTTGCATTCTTAGAGTGCCTCCCACTTCATTATTATGCATTATTCTGTTGATCTGCTGTTGGATTACATTTGCAAATGTTTCATTTCAGATTTTTGCATCAATACTTGTAATGCATATTTTTTAGTAGTTTTCTTCACATTTGTTATCTCATCAGATTCAGGTTGGGTATTAGTATTACGCTGCCTTAAAAAATAATTAGAAAAGTTTCCTTGTCTTCCCATGCTCTAAAACAGTTTAAAATGCATAGAAGTTATAGGGTTATAACTTCTATAGGAATGATCTCTGTAGACAGGAAAATAAATTTAAAATCTGGCCCTACTACTTGTTCTTTGTTTTGACATTTATAACTGAGCATAATAATAAAATTCATCAAATGGGTCTCTTCAGAAGACATCACAAGATAATTAATGTAACTGGAAGTTTGTACCTCTTAATTTCCCTCATCTTTTTCACTCAACCACCATAAATGAGTCATGGAGATGAAATGTACAGTATGGGGCGTTTAGTCAATAATTATGTAATATCTTTGTGACAGATGGCAACTAAATTTACCATGGAGATTATTTTGAAATACACAGAAATACCGAAACATTATGTTGTGTAACAGAAACTAACATAATATTCTAGGTCAATAATACTTCAAAACTAAACAAACTCATAGAAAAAGAGATCAGATTTCTGGTGACAAGAGGCAGGGGGAAGAGGTAGGGGCGGATTAGATGAAGGTGGTCAAAAAGTACAAACTTCCAGTTGTAAGATAAATAAGTACTATGGATGTACATACAGCATGATTACTATATACAGCATGATTACTGTAATTAACACTACTGGATATTATGAAAGTTGCTAAAAGAGTAAATCCTAAAAGTTCTCATCACGAAGAAAAATATTTTTTTCTTTTTCTTTTATTTTGTATCCATATGAGATGATAGATGTTCACCAAACTTATTGTGGTCATCATTTCATGATGTTTGTAACTCAAATCAGTAATGCTGTGCACCTTACACAGTGCTGTGTGCCACTTATAGCTCAATAAAACCTGAAGACAAATAAATACAACAAAATTGCACCAATTTATTCTTAAAAAGATAATGATTATAAAATACTTAGCATGACTTACAAGGCATTAAATAAATGAACGTCATATTATCAACTTCTCAAAATATGGAAAATTTCACCTGTGAAACCACTTGATCCTGACAATTTGGGTAAGAAGGAAATATAGTTCTTTGATATCTTTATCAATTTATATCATGATTATTAGTAATTATTAGTCATTTCTGCTTTTTATCTTTTTGAGTCATTTTGGGAACGTATATTTTTCTAAAAATTACCCATTCCAGTCATGTTTTGAGAACCTTAGGAATGTACAATATATCCTTAAATGATCTCTGAACCTGAGGTTAGTTTGCCTTTCTCTTTCCTAACATTTTCTCTCTTTTCTTCTTAAATGTAACCAACTGTTCATTTATTTTTTATTTTTTCTCATGTCTTAAATTGTAAGTAGCTCTATCTTGCAGAAAATTATATAGAATGATAAAATGAACAGTTGTGTACCTACCATTCAGCTTTCCCAAATCTCAGTACTTTACCATATTTTACTCAGGCTTCCCTTTACTTTTTCAAAAAATAAAATATTGAAGATAGAATAAGTTTCCTTTTGTATCCCTCCTTTATTCACTTCTTGTTCCATGTTGCCTGGTAGTATCTTGAATTTTGTGTCTATGCATACCAAATTTGGTGGTTAATTCTATTTGCCAACTATTTTCAATTGTTAGAATTTCTGAGCATATAGCAGGATGGCACTTCTTAGCTCCCTTCAGGTGGGATGGAACCTTGTGGTTACTTCTAGCCCATAAATTATGATTAGAGATGACACGTGCCATTTTGAGGCCAGATCATTTAATTGTTCACCTGAGACCCTAGAAAGCTCTATGTCCATCTGGCACGGCAACTTCCGATTTTCCAGATAGTGGGTGTTCTATTGCCTGAACCCCAGGATAAGCATGATGTGGAGGAGGACCCCTTGACAACCCTCAATTGATGTGCAGCACAAGTGAGAAAACTTTTTAAAAAAAAAAAAATTTACTTATATATTGGCTGTGTTGGGTCTTTGTTGCTGCACACGGGCTTTCTCTAGTTGCAGTGAGCGGGGGCTACTATTCATTGTGGTGTGCGGGCTTCTCCTTGCAGTGACTTCTCTTGTTGCGGAGCACGGGCTCTAGGCATACGGACTTCAGTAGTTGTGGCACATGGGCTCAATAGCTGTGGCTCCCTGGCTCTAGAGCACAGGCTCAGTAGCTGTGGTGCACGGGCTCAGTTGCTCCGTGGCATGTGGGATCTTCCCAGCCCAGGGATCAAACCCGTGACCCCTGCATTGGCAGGTGGATTCTCAACCACTACTCCATCAGGAAAGCCCCACAAGTGAGAAACCTTTGGTGCTTGAAACTTCTAATATGATTTTTATTGTCTTTGTTGTTTTTACTGCAGCAAAACCCAGACTATCCTGGCCAATGCATCCATAAACAGCACATATGATAGTAGGTTTTATATCTTTTAAATTTCTACACAAATGCTATCAAGCTTTTTATGCTCTCCAACAACTCACCTTTCTTATTGATATTATGTTTTTAAGATTAATATATGTGATGCATGCACCTATAGTTCTTTCATCTTAAAGACTGTTTACTATTCTGCTGTCTGGAAATTGGTATTGTTTCCAATTTTACACTGTTAATAACAATGCTACATTATTGCACATTTCGTACAATATTATGAAAGTTTTACACGAGTGCAGTTATTAGATTATCGGATGCATGCATCTTTAACGTTATTTGAGTCTTGTCACAAACCTCTCCTCTATGATTATAGAAATTTATACTCTTACCAGCACTAACTGAGAATTCCTGTTTCTACATCCTGCAAACACTTGGCATTGTCAGAAATTCTCATCTTGTTAGTCTTATTTATAGTATTAATTTGCACTTTCCTGATTACTAGTGTAATTGAGAATCATTTTGTATGCCTATTTTCCATGCATAAATGACATTTACCAGTACATATACTTTGTCCTTTTTTTCTTGGATTGCGTTAATTGAAATTTAGTGGTGTCCTTGTTAGTTATGTGCATTGCAAATATCTTCTCTGAGTCTGTTGCTGGTCCTTTCATTTTGTTTGTATTTTGTTTTGTTCTATACAACTTTTTAAATTTCAGTGCTGTCAAACACTATCTCAACCTATTCATTTATCACTTGACCTTGTTCTTCATAGCTTTAAGATATAATTCACGCATAATATAATTAATCCATTTAACAGGTAAAATTCAGTGCTTTTCAGTGTATTCACAGTTATACATAATCATCGCTGCAGTCAATTTTAGAACATTTTTATCACCTTAAAAAGAAACCTTATACCCTTTAGCAAATTCCCCAAATCTTCATCCCTCCAGCCAAAAGCAATCGCTAATCTACTTTCCGTCTCTATAGATTTCCCTGTTCTGGATGTTTCATCTTTTATGACCAGCTCTTTCAATTTCCATAATATTTTCAAACTCTGTTGTAGCAGGGTTTAAACTTTTGTATGCCTTCAAAAGGAGATCCTTCCCTAACCTGAGCCCATAATACTAGTCTCTTTTGTTTACTTCATTAAATTATATACTTTGATTTTTATTTTTTTATTTTATTTTTAAGAGCTTTTATTGAGATATAACTTACACAATAAACTGCATATATTTAAAGTGTACAATTTTATTTTTTTCTTATTAGTAATGTATATATGGCAATCCAAATCTCCCAATTCATCCCACCCCAACCGCCCTATACTTTGATTTTTACATGTAAGTCTTTAATCTGTTAGGAATTGACATTTGTGTTTGATTTGAGATAGGGAAGTATTTTCCCATATGGACAGCCAATTGTACTAGCACTATTTATTAAAATACTCTGTCATTTCCCCTCAGATTTATACTACTACCGCTATTACATATCAAGGTTCCATACATTCTGAGTTTGTTTCTAGTCTCCAAACTATGATCCTTTGGACCTATGTTCTTTCAAGTACCTTACTGTCTTGGGTGCTATAGCTTTAGCTTTATAAAGCTTTAGCTTTCCTTCTCAGGGAGCTTTTCCTGGCTCCCTGAGAAGGAAAGCCCCTTACAGTATTTTTTAAATTGTCTATCTTATTCTGGACTCTTTGCAGTTCCATTTAATTTTTAGGATCAACTTCTCAAATTCCGTGAAAAACTTCTTATCATAATTTTGATTAGAGTTTCACTGAATGTATACATTAATGGAAAACTGATATATTTATTACATGAATCTTTCCATCCAAATACATGGTATATATTTCCTTTTGTTTAAGTTTTCTTTAGTATTTCATATAATATTTTATCCATTTCCTGACAAAAAAAAACCTTGCGTATTTTCTATTATTCTTTTTCCTAGGTATCTTATAGTTATTTTTAAACCATGTACAAATAATATTCTTTATAAAAATACATTGTCTTGTTGTTACTGTTGTGTAAGAGTGCGATTTATTCTTCCTTATGTTGTTCTTGTCTCGTTTTCATTTGAATTGCCTTATTAATTCTAATGGCTTCATAGCATAGAGGGTTATTTTTGGTTTTCCATATAAACAATCATATTGTTTGGGAATACAAAACTCTTTCTCTCCCCCTCTCAGTCTTGCTCTTACTCTTTCTCTTTTCCTATCTTTCCAAATCCTGATATATTCCAGTTTTTTTTCCTCATCTTACAGTTCCGCCTCTGGCCTCCTGTGCAATGTTGAATATGAAAGTGACAGCAGCTGCCCTTTTCTTATTCTTGACTTTAAACATTTCATCATTAAGTATGGTGTTTGCTGAAGGTTTTTGCAGGTTATATTTTATCATATTAAGAAGATTGCCTTCTATTTCTAGTTTTCTTGGCGTTATTTTAAAATCAAGAATTTGTGTTGAAATTTTAAAATGCTCTTTCTCTGCTTAATGAGATGATTCTGTGATTGTTCTCTGTTAATATGTTAAAATGATGAGTTATGCTAAGTAATTTACTCAGTTTAAGACATGGCTACATTCCTGAGATAAAGCTTTCTTGGTATAACACAAGCACCCACATACACATAAGTGTACATAAAATTGATGTGATTACATATATATTATTTTTGCGTGCACACATATATTACTGAATTTGGTTGGCTTAAAATATATTTAGTGTTTTTTTGTGTATAACGATAAATAAGATTGACCTAAAGTTTTATTTTTTTGAACAACATTTATCTTACTAAGGTCTGAATACAAATTTGGTAGGTTAGACCAGTTTGTAAAGGATGGGAAAACGGAGATGATCTGGTCCTTGAATATTTGGAAATGCATGCCTTTAAATTTCTAGATGCTTTTGTTTGAGGGAGGAGAGTCACTTCCTGTCATGAATTTTGGCCTATTCAGCTTTCCTATTTTTCTTCTGTTTTTAAAAATTTACTTTTGAAACTTCTTTATTCCCTCAAATAATCTTCATTAATACAGCTATGGTTTAAAACAATTCATTCTTGTTTTGGATTACCCATGTATACTTGAATTGCTTTGCTCACAATTCCTTCTTGCCTCTCATTCCTTGTATCCCAGTTAATGTTCCCTCTTTCTGAATGGCATCTTTCAGTATTTCTTTTAGTGATGATCTGTTAGTTGTAATGGATCTCAGGCCTTTACTGTTCGAAAATCCTTATTTTGCCTCCTCTTTTGAGTGATCGTTTACCTAGGTATAGAATTTTAGGTTTACACTTCCTTTCTCTCAAAATTTGGTGACTTTTATTCTACTATATTCTGGCTTCAATCTTGCTGTTTAGTGTGTTGTCAATTTACTTACTCTTAAGTAGTCTGTCAAATTGTAGGCAATTGTGTTTTCTCTTTGTTTTCATTGTCTTTAGTGTCATGAAGTTTCCCTGTGATATGTCTAGATGTGATTCATGAAAAAAAAATGCTTTCTGACCATCTTTTCTATTTCCCTAATCTTTAATACTTTTAGAGTTTATACTTAATAGTCTGTATTAAACAATGATTGCCATTGGTAATATGTGTTTTCAAACTACACATTCTCCCCAACCATGCATTTCTGGATATTCTGATAATTCCCCCGGGGGCTCTTATGGAGAACTGATTTCATTGATGGTAATTGAATCCATTGGAGTGGATGAATTTGCTCAGAGCACACTGAGAAGTGGCCATAGATTAGAAGACTGAGAAATATAAAAAGATTATTGATGAGCTTCTGAGAGCAATTTCAGAAGACTAGTAGGAACAGAATCCTAATTACAGTGGAAAGTTGGCTGTGGAGTGATTTGCAGCTAAGGCAGAGGACAGATATAGGATAGTAGCTGGTGGGATTTGGAGGCGGGCAAAGGTTACGATGGAAACGATGTTATATTTAAATGTAGATGTGACATATCAATAATGTAACTGGAGATAAAAAAGAGTGGATATTTTAAAAGTTAATTCCCTTAGAAGATGGAAGGTGAAAGGATTCAAAGCACACTTTAGAGCAGCAGCTACTCGATTATAACCATAAGAAATGAGGAAAGAACAGCTACCCATGCATATATATTCACAGTTCCTTATCCCCAATCTTTCCTGTTTTTTTTTTTAAATCTGCAATTTGGGGGATATTTGCCTATTGTATTTAACTGTAATTATTTTTAATTTTTATTGGACTATAATTGATTTACAATGTTGTGTTCAGCAAAGTGAATCAGTTTTTCATATACACACTTTCACTCTTTTTACATTCTTTTCTCATATGAGTCATTACAGAGTACTGAGTAGAGTTCCCTGTGCTATACAGTAGGCTGTCATTAGTTATCTATTTTATATATAGTAGTGTAATTGTAACTATTTATAAGCTATGTTGCCAATTTTTCAAAGGCTATTGTGTGTGTGCGTGCATGTGTGTGTGCGTACATGTGTGTGTGTGCGTGCATGTGTGTGTGCGTGCGCGCGTGTATCACATAATCATCAATTGCTTTAGGGGTCAGTACATATTTTTCTCTACACAATAACCTCTGACCTGCAGTTCTGAAGAAGTTTGTCACAAGACTTCACTGCTTTCATTTAGGAAGCTGGGACAGAAAAAAAATGATGCCATGTTTAGTCATGTTGTTGCTCCTTCAGCTCTACCTCTGCCTCTCCTGTAGAGAGCTGACATCAAGGAAGAAAATGTAAACAGGATGTGCTCAGTATCTCTTATGATCCCTTCTTGCCTCCAGTTCCCATCCTTTCAAGCTAAGAGCTACCAGTGGATATTTTTTAAAAAATATTTTTTGATGTGGACCATTTTTTAAAAGACAGTTGAATTTGTTACAATATTGTTTCTGTTTTACCTTTTGGTTTCTTGGCCCCAAGGCATGTAGGACTTTAGCTTCTAGACCAGGGATCCAACCCGCACCCCCTGCATTGGAGAGCTACCAGTGGAAATCTTAAGTACATCTTCCCCTTACTTACCGTATGAAGGTATTTTTGGCATTCAGGAGCTGGAAAGTCTGGATGGTTGTATCCTCTTTCCTCTCAGTCTACACTGTATTTTACCTGACCAGTATCATCCGAAGTTTGTATATGAGCATGTGAATTTTCCTGGTATCTGTAAAGGTTTATTTCTTTTGTTCATTTGGGTGCCTTTCAGAGAGGAGGTGTCAGTGTGCCATTATTTTACCAGCTTTTTCAGACTTTCTAGAGTAAACTCTGGAGCCCTGATTAGTCCTTTCCTAGTTCTCTGCTACCGAGCACATCACTCAGTCCTGAAGAACAGGCAGGATGCAGCTAGGTAGAAAAGACAATGAGATGGTGCCTACTATCTACCCAATAACACATTTGAGTAAATTCATATTTGTAGGGGATATTTCTCACATAAAGGAATTGGGAAGCTAAATCACTCAGTATACCAATTAATTATCATTACGTGAACCAGCTTTATAAGATCCCACAGAAAGGAAAATCAGCCATGAATGTAAAATGTAAGTTAGCTTAATTTTTGATAAAAATAGTCTGTTATGCTTGTGTAGAGTGTACTGTTTAAAAATGTTCTTTCCCCTGCCAGTGAAGGGAGTTATTACAAGATGAGTGCATGCAACATTATAAGCTAGCCTCTGTCCAAAACACTGCATATGTATTAACTAATTTAATCCTTTCACAAACTTAATGGTGGGTTCTATTATTATCCCTATTTTAGAGGCCAGGAGATTGAAGGACTGAGAGAGCAGACAACTTGCCCAAGGTTACACAGTCAGTTATTTGCATGTGGAAGCCAAGCCCCATTGCTCTAGAAGCCGTAACTCTAACCACTGGGGAAATATGCCACCTCGAGTGTGATCTACAGCAGCAGTGCAAGGTAAGCAGGGCTTATTATTCAGATTCTCCAGAAGAGGAACCTAATGTTCAGAGAGGTGAGGAACTTGTCCAGAATAACACCGTAGCAGCAAAAAAATGACAAAGCTGAGAATGAAGTTCGGGTACCCTAAAAAGTTCATTGTTCTTTGCATTTAGTTACACTGCCTCTGCCCATGTCCTGCCTTTTCATATATCTAAAGATTACTACTCTGTTATGGAAGGTTATTTTCCAAATGGAAATGTTGCAAACGCATAATACCAGTACTTCTCTCATAGGGAATTGTAAGTCTTAAATTAGATAATAACTGTAAATGCCCCCCATAATCCTTTATACTTAACAAGGACTGCGTAGACAGAGTGCAGTTCCTTCTACATTCTTTTCCTGATTCTCAGTCCTTTATTCTGCTTCTCTTTACCCAGAGTAACTAGCATCTTTTTTGACCTTTATCTCTTTGGCCTCATCCCTTGATCATTGCTGCTTCCCTTAGCTTTCTACTTCCACAGACTGCTGGGCTCAGTTTCCTTCATGAAGCCTGCCAGGCTTTGGAGAAAAAAAAGGCTGGAATAAAACACTGATAAAGAGACAAAGCTTGGGAGCCTGGAGGAAACAGGACATCAATGACAGGAAGTATGAGAAATTCTTGTGAGTGACAGTGAGCAGAGTCCAGAGCTGAGGTGACTGCTAAACAGGCGTATAACATTTATATGATAAATGATACAATAAGACTACAATGATCATCTTCTCAAAAGTAATACGTTCTACAAAGCACCCACACAGTAAAGACAGCAATTCCACTTTCTGGGTTTATGCCTGCAGCTTAGATGGGGCCTAAGTCTTTTTAACTTTTTTCCGATAATTTTATCATTGTGAACTGTAATTGCAGATAGATGGTAGCAGTCATGTACATAGAATATCAATTATGAATACGTTTATTGCTACCCTGCTTCTACATACATTATCTCACTTAAATTTTATAACAACCCAGTGAAGCAGCAAAGCTATTATAATCTCGATTTTAACATAGGGAATAATCAAGGCTCAGAGAGTTCAAATAATTACCTTTGAGTCACACGCCAGTAAGTGGGGGAACAGGATTTGCATCTACGTTTATCTGACTCCACAGTCCTTCTTTTTCCATTTTCCTACACAGCCTCATGAAAGAAAACCCATAAACGTTTGTTGATGGATAAATTACTGAATAGTTGATAGAAATACTCAGAGTGTTTTCTTTCACTGTTTGTGACTTTTGTTTGGTGTTCTTCTGGTTTCTATGATGCAGGATTCAGGCTGGGGCTACTCTAGCACATTTTGCCTTGGTATTAAACATCTGCTTTCTCCTGCATCTGCACAGGGTCTAGGAAACCTGTGGTTCGTTCTGGTTGTTTTTTAGAGCAGCCTTGAAGATAAATTGATATCTTGAGAAAAGCTCCTGATGTAAAAGCACTGCTCTCATTTCCTTTTTAGCTTTCTCTACATTGTTCTCTAACCCTTACAACAACAAGGATGCTTTCTAGACGGTCTGTTGGTTTGCTTCTGACAAACTGTCACTTTGCTGGAAACAGTACCTTCATGGGTTCCCCAGAGGGCCCGACAGGAGATTATTTGAGTGTACAACTAGAAAGCATCACTCACTATTTGCTTTCTCTAAAGTAAATGGCAGAGATTTGAATCCGTTGATTTATACTGAATTGCTTTTTTCCTGTTCCTTCCATCAAGAAGATGGAAGCATGGTAACTCAATTCTATCATTAGAGGCATGTGCTAGTTAGAAACACAGAGTTGGAGAGTCTTTCAACAACTTTGCTGGCCTCTAGTCAGGAAGTGTGAACATCTTGAAAGTTTGGCCTATGCTGGATGCCCTCATTGTATTCCCGACAACTTACACAGCTATTTGACGGAATGAGTACTCAGTAAGTCTTTCTAAAATAAAGAAATGAATGAATTAATAAGTGCAAAGAATGAATGGTAAGTGGATAAATAAATTATAAAATCATTCATTAAGAATAGAAGCTGAAATGGCTTGGAAGGCAGCAAGGGCTAGATCGGGCTAAGGATATAGCTCATATGGAGTCAGAGAAAAGCCCTTTTATGATCTCACAGAGGTTAATCAGATAATCCAATTTAGCCACCTTAAAAAATTATACTTATTCACATGGTGGATTAAACTCTTAAGTTTACCATCTCTCTCTTCAGAAGCATTGCTGAAATGAAAGTAAGGGAAAAATTGCATTGAACTAAGGACAAAGAAAAGAAGAGAAGCAACAGTGGCAAAAAAGAGATTTCAACATTAATTTTTCACAAATATGTATTGAATGCCTGCTATGAGCCAGACACTGCTCTTAGCACTCGGGACAAATCAGTGAGCAGCTTAGAAAATAAGCTGCTGTCATCTAGCTTATATTCTAACTGAAGGAACACCTTTTCAAAAGAAGCCTGAAAGTGGGTGGAAGAGTGCTGATTGATTTAACAAAGTGGGGAAGTTATAATATAAAAATGCCAACATGCGGCAGACAGAAAAAGAGGTGAGGTGATCTTCCATACTAACCCCAGAATGGCTCATCTTGAGGTACCAGATACTGCAGAAGACAGGGGCAGGGAGCTGGAATGAAAACAGATGGACTTGTTGAAATTTTGTATTTAGAGCTGATGAACATCCAGGTCTCCACCCTACCCTCCACAGCAACCACCCACCTTCTGTTCCTCCCAGATAAGAGACCAAATGTTGTGTTTCTGAACGTGGAACTTGAGAAGCTCCAGACTTTGAGACACCTAACACAATGCAGGCCAGTGGTAAGATCCAGACTTGAAAACAAAAGCATTAAGTGAAAGTGACTGTACTGACACTCCCAGCCCACTCTCCCTCTTCTCCTCACAGGTCACCAGGTTATGTTACCCCGGCATAAGAGTGGTGCATTATTCTCTTGAGAAACTGACTGACCTCATAAAAATAACCTCGAGAGACCAATATTCAATGGTTCCTCAGTAAGAAGACCAGTTTAGCACATGATCATCATGTAGTTCCACCTCTGCAAAGAGAATTCTCAGTGAGTGGTTTTACTCTTAATATGGGCAAGCAATCCAAAGATCATCAGACAATTCAGAAATCCAGAGAAAATGTAGTAAACACATTAAAAGAGAAAACATAGAAAATGCAGAGTCAGGAGTTATCAAAGAAAAAATAGCATAAGAATGGAGGGACTCAAGACTGCAGATTGAAAGGATTCCCCAGAGCCTCATCTCTGGGAATTCTGATATATTGGTAAAGAGTGGGGTGCCATTCGTATTTTTATATAGCCCTACAAGTAATTATAATGCGCATATATAGGACTGAAAACACCTGTTACAGCTATAAATATGGATTTTACTTTTTTGTGTAATTTTTATTTTATGTAGAGTCTTTGTCTGGTTTTGGTATCAGGGTAATGGTGGCCTCACAGAATGAATTTGAGACTGTTTCACCCTCTTCAATTCTTTGGAATAGTTTGAGAAGGATAGGTATTAGTTCTTCTTTAAGTGTTTGAATTCCCTGCATGAAGCAGCCTGGTCCTGGACTTTTGTTTGCTGGGACCTTT
The DNA here is from genome assembly GCF_030028045.1 of Hippopotamus amphibius kiboko. NCBI lineage: Eukaryota > Metazoa > Chordata > Mammalia > Artiodactyla > Hippopotamidae > Hippopotamus > Hippopotamus amphibius. The sequence continues at coordinate 12,858,047 of NC_080203.1, read as the reverse complement.
TTTTAAAAATTTTTTATTTATTTTAAATCAATTTTACACTGGTGATTGGTCTGTTCAAATTGTCTGTTTCTTTTTGATTCAATCTTGACAGGGTGTATGTTTCTAGACATTTGTCCATTTCTTCTAGGTTGTCCAACTTGTTGGCATGTAACTGTTCTTAGTAGTCTCTTATGATTCTTTTTGTGTATCTGTGGTATCGTGCCGAAGTCCAGCTCTGGCGGGTCCAGGAGGACCCAAGGGATGAGTGGCGTCGGCGCAAGGAAGAGACGGGGAGGCCTGTGTCAGCTATGCAGGATCTCTCTTTATTGTCAGAGCTTTGTGTGTTTATATAATAAACATATCTCAGAAAAAATCTTTTATGACAGAGCATATCTTCCCTCAGCATCTACCAGTTTCTTTCTTTCCTCAGGTTTGACTTGCAAACCTTGTGACTCTGAGGTAAGCATATGTAAATAACTTCTTAATCTTATACCTAAGCAAACTATAGCCCTTAGCACCCATACAATCATGAGCATTCCTGAGTTTAAAGTATATACAAAAAGAGCCACCCCTCCCTTTTCTCCAGCATTTAGTAGCCTGAGGTGCCCGCCTTTTCCACCAAGGAGTGGTGGGAGGGGACTTGGTGGGGCAGACACTAGGAGAAAGAATGTGTCAAACCCTGGTTCTTTCCTGGGGCCATAGAAACAGGGAGGGGAAGTGGGTGGTAATAACCTAAACATTCCTCTCATTCCTGGTTCCCTAAATGGTGCCCCTCTTCCTAGAAATATTTCTGAGTTTCCCCCAGGGGATGTTCTCCCAGGGGACCTTGCTTCAGAGGGAAAGAACATGCTGGGCTAATCAAGATTCCTAGTAAGCATAGTATTACAAAGAAACAAAGAACAGAATGTAAAATGGGTGGAGATGGTCTGGGGCCTGTCCTTGCTGAGCAGTCGCCTTGCGATCCTCCTGCTCCGAAATGCCCTTCCAAGGAGTGCTCGCCTTGCGGTCCTCCTTGGAGCCTGGTGACCTTGTCACAGCGTTGGCTTGTCCAGACGGCTCCCAACAGTATCGGCTGTTATTTCTCCTCTTTTGTGTCTTATTTTGTTTATTTGGGTCTCACAGAACTAGAACAAATAATCCTTTTCTGGTATGGAACCAGAAAAGACACTAATTTGCCAAAGAAATCTGGAGAAAAAGGAACAAACTGGAGGTATCACTCTCCCAGGTGAGAGATACTACAAAATTATAACAATCAAAACAGCATTGCATTGAAACAAAACAGATCCATAGACCAGTGGAACAGAATAGAGAGCCTAAAAAGAAACCCACTCAGTTATGGTCAATTAATCTACAACAAAAGAGGCAAGAATATGCAGTGAAAAAATGGGTCTCTTCAACAAGTGTTGCTGGCAAAAGTGGACAGTTACATATAAAACAATAAGATCAGAACATTACCTCACACTATATACAAAAATAAACTCAAAATGGATTAAAAACCTAAATGTAAGAGCCGAAACCACAGCACTTCTATAGGAAAGCGTAGGCAAAACACTCTTTGACATAAATTGTAGCACTATTTTTTTGAATCTGTCTTCTAAGGCACAAGAAGTAAAAGCAAAAATGAACAAATGGGGCCTAATTAAACTTAAAAGCCTTTTCAGAGCAAAAAAAAAATTGGTAAAATGAAAAGACAACTTACATATGGGTGAGAGAAAATATTTGCAAATGATGTGACCAACAAGGGGTTAACAACCAAAATATAGAAACTCTTTCAAAAAACACAACCCTATTAAAAAATGGGCAGAAAACCTGAATATATATTTTTCCAAAGAAGACATACAGACAACTAACAAGCACATGAAAAGATGCTCAATATCACTAATTATTAGAGAAATGCAAATCAAAACCACAATTAGATAGCACCTCACACCTGTCAAAATGGCTATCATCAAAATGTCTACAAATAACAGATGTTGGTGAGGATGTGGAGAAAAGGGAACCCTCCTACACTGTTGGTGGGAATGTAAATTTGTGCAACCACTATAGAAAACAGTATGGAGTTTCCTCAAAAAACTAAAAATAGAACTACCATATGATCCAGCAATTCCACTCCTGGGTATATACCCAGAAAATAATTAAATACTAATTCGAAAAGATACGTGCACCCCAATGTTCACAGCAGCACTACTTACAATAGCCAAGATATGAAAGCAACCCAAATGCCCATCAGCAAATGAATGGATAGAGAAGATATGGTATATATACATATGTACACACACACACACACATACGCACTGAAATATTACTGAGCCATAAAAAATAAAATTCTGCCATTTGCAGCAAGGTGAATTGACCTCGAGAATATTTGCTTAGTGAAATAAGTTGGACAGAGAAAGACAAATACTGTATGATATCACTTACATGTGGAATCTAAAAAAATAATGCAAATGAATATAATATATGCAAAAGAGAAACAGACTAACAGATATGGAAAACAAACTAGTGATTAACAAAGGGGAGAGGAAATGGGGGAAGGGTAAATTAGGAGTATGAGATTAACAGATATACATACCACTGTGTATAAAACAGATAAGCAACAAGGGTATACTGTATAGCACAGGGAATTATAGGCATTATCCTGTAATAACCATAATGAATTATAATTTGAAAAATCCTGAATCACTATGCTGTACACCTGAAATTAATATACTATTGTAAATCCACTATATTTCAATTAAAAAAAAATCTCTGTTGTTCTGTAGACATGTAGAAACTTTCCCTTATATCTTTAAGAACTGTCTTCCAGGCACAATTGAAATATTGGAAACAGAGAACTGAAGTGTTACTTGAAGAGTCAAGGAAAGTTATTCTAGTTGGTGACACTTGAGTTGAGATGTGAAAATAAGCAGGAGAGGGTAAGGTGGAAGCAGAAAGTGAGAGCAGGAAAGACATGGCAGGTGGAGGGAAGAACATATGCAAAGTCATGATGTCAGGTGAGAACCAAAAGTGGCCTTAGAGAGATTATATAACTCCCTTGCTTTACTTGGGAAAAATAAGCCCCTACACTGCACCAGATGCTAGGAAGACAGAGATAATTAAGATACTATTTCTTTTGTCCTCAAGATGTATACAATATATTGTGAAAATAATAATTTTATCTTTTCCCACTACTGCAACTGTTTTATTTCTATTTTGTATGATGCTCAAATGGTCCAGTAAGCTTAGCTCTGCTTCCCAACAAAATGACATGTGCCTATATCTGGTTATCCATATTGCCAGTGGCGCTGATATGAGAGACTACTTGCAGGTTCCTCCCAACTTCAGGATGAAGATAGATCAGAGAACATGTACTACTGATGGCAGGATCTATGTTCTCATATCCATACCTGAAGGACCATTTCCAAAATATATTCACTCATCACATTCATTTACATTTTATTGCTATTAGTTGAGGTTAGTATTCATTAATTCAATCCACTAACCCCCCTCCACTGAGCATCAATTAGATGCACAGCTTTGAGCCAAGGTATTATGAAACTGCAAGCATCAACTGCATGAAGGTGTTGTCCATTCAGTAGCTAAAGATTTCATTGGGATAAATATATGTATATTACTAAAATAAAATATATTGGGGCACACATTTCCTGTAGGGAAAAGGAAATTAACTTTACAGTAATCCGAGTCAATCTGTAACTTTTTGGTTTTATGATCTTGGACAAATTATTTAACATCGTCTCAATTTCCCCATCCATAAAATGGAAACGATGACAACTCCTACCTTAATAGTTGCATATGTCTGTGCATATGTGTTTGTGCTGAATAAATTAAATAATGTACAAATCAACCTGGCCTATACTGTGACTTCAGCATGTTTCTACCTAGCCATTCCCGCCCCCGGCCAATCATTCCAACTCCCTAAACACTTAAAGTTGTTTTGAAGTTCAGAGGAACATAAACTATTAGGTGGTGTTTTATTTCTTTCATGAATGATCCAACTTCAAACAAATTTACATGGCAACCCATATATAGTTCTCTCAAAATTCAAAATAATGCCTTTACTAAAACAATTTGGAGTGGTGACCTACTGTGGAGAGATTTGGCATATATTATCAAGAATACCATTTTATTTAAAAAGCTTATAAAGCTTCATCCTCAGGTATTACTGATTTAGGAGTAGCATATATATGAAAACTTTCACACTCTACTGAACGGGATTATACATTCCTCTCTAACCCACATAACTCATATTTCCAGGCTGACTTCTAAGTTCCCCACTTTCTGATTAATGATGTGAATAGCAGGGCTCTAGGCATCGTTCTCTTATCTGACCATGCCACAGACTCACTTTCAGTTGACCTTCAGAAAGTATTAGGCAGCATTTCTGCAAAACTTCCTTTAGTAATGAACATTGGAAAAGAAAGTTATGATTTGTGACCCTGAAACTACATAGAAATACAAAACACACACACATAGTCACATGAGGACTGTGTATGTAGATATACAGGCTTTCTTATTTTTTACTGGTTGACATCAACTTTTTTTTCAGGAGCAAAGTATCATTAATTACAAAAATAAACTAACTGGCAAAGTTCTCATTAAAGATACATGTGAACTGGGAAGAACATATGGATAAATCATTCCCTGCCTCATTTGGATTGAAAAGAAACATTTTGACTCTGGAGGGAACCGTGAGAAATGTGTATGTTATAAAGTTATGGGTTTTAATAACTTCACCTCATTCTATTAAGCCTCTAACCTCACTGGAATCATAAAAGGTTAATATCAAAATGAACCCTAAGAGCATAAATTAGGCATTAGCCATTACATCCCCCCAAATGAGCCTTAAGCTATGTAACACTTGATCAGCAGGAATTTCCTTTTTTATTAAAGAAATGAAGATACACTGCATTGAATGATATTATTGAGAATACCTAAAATTTCTCATTATCCTACAAGTGCTTAAAATTGCTACTACAGATTTCTGCAGGCCAAATCCCAGGTCCCAATGGACCCCTGCAGTTTTATGGAGTACCAGTAGGGTATATGTTTCAATTGCCCACACATACATACCTATATAGTCATATTGGGTATTTTCAGGAGGAAATGAGATATTTTATTTTTATTCTATCTCTAAAGAAGAGTCAATCTGAAATGGTGTGTTGGAGTTATAGGCCACAAATCAAAACTGGGGCATCACCAAAACTATTCCTCACTTTTTAACATTTTATGATACTAAAAATGCCCCATGTTATCTATCACTTCTTGCTCCTTAGGTGGCTTCATTTTTCAACATTAGATATTACTACTTCATGTTTGCTGTTCATCAACTTTAAAAGTGACACTTGTCCAATAAAAATAGTGAGACGTCCTTGGCAAAGACATGGCACTTCTCGATTGCCATCTATTTCTTCAACTTCTAAGAAGAACTCCTCAGGTGATAAATAATGAAAGTATGAGTTTATCACAAGGAAAACAATTTCGCAAAAATCTTTTTTTGGCATATTCTATTCTTAAAAATACTTATGGCATTTCATTGTGATTTCAATTATCAGAGAAATGCAAAAAAGAAATAAACAATACCTAATACAATAAATATCCTAAAGAAAAAAAGTTAAATTTACAGTTCTTGAAAATCTTTTTGTCTTAAGTATCTGAGCTGAAATGAAAAGTCCTCAAAATCTGAAATATATAAAACATAAACTGTTTTTGTTTGTGGTACAAATATTTAATTATATATATATACACACATACATACATATATAATAATATATATATAATATATTTCTCGGATAGTGACATTTATTCAATCTAAAACTTATTTTTCTTTCAAAGCATCTTTTAATATTTCATTATCTTGAAATGATTCTAATGTAATCATTATATCCAAATCTAGAAACACCAGTCAATGGTCTTCATGATTCAGATTTCCCACCATAACACTGGGAGAAAAAATAAACGAGAATTTAATTACTGAAATGATGCACTTTGTCAAAACAAAAACATTAAATTGAAAGTAGTACAATGTTGGGGAAGTCATTTCTAGTCTAGTTTCTAGTACAGTTTCATCATTTGATCCTCTTAACCCAGGGAGATAGATAGGCAGAGCCTCTTTTTTTTTTCCTACAAAGTGAGGATAATCACTCTTATTACATAGTATTGCTACAGGGATAAATGATATAATGTATGTAAGCCATCTATTGAAGACCCTGGAAGACAGTAGATGCTCAACAAATATCTTTTCAAATGAATTGAATTTTCCCATTTCATCATGTGAGGAGATTGCAGTTCAATTTGTTTTAGTGACTTGCTTGAGGTCATATAGAAATTAATGATAGTCTAAATGATGTTACTAAAACTGAAGTCTTACTGATTCAGCTGAATTATTTCTCAAGATGAAGATTTAAATGTCCAGTATTAGTTCAGTTCTTCTGATACTGTTTTAATCAATATGACCTGGACTTATTAATTTCATTTTAGGAAATATTTTTGGTAATGTATTCCAGAGTACAAATAGATTAGAGCATGTTTCAAAATTGCTATAACCTAATCATGCAATACCTTCAAATCACAAATTTGACCTATATCACGTAGCACTGTAGCATGGAAATAGTAGAAAGAGCAGATTATTAATAGCTACAGTTTACTCATCATTTATTTTGTACTAGGTACATAAGGTTTTTACACGGATCATCTCATTTAATCCTTGCAATTTCTTAACAAGTCTACTCCCATTACGGTCATTGTATGAACAGGAAAAATAAAGCACAGAGAGAGGTAAAGTAACTTTGCCCAAGGTCACAAAACTAGGAAGTAGAAGAAATGGTTTCAACCCAAGCAAAGTGACTCTAATCTAGAGTCTATACTCTTAATCCCCACACTCCACAGCTTCCATGGATGGTATGTAACTAAGAGTTGCTCAGTTGAAATGCAGAGCAATCCAGGGTGTTAATCAAGAGCATAAAACTATGGCCATTAGAGAGACTTAAAAAAGAGGAAAATTAAGGTTTGGAAGAGCAAAGGGAATGTGAGTGGATGGCAGAACAGGGGTAAGAGGTTTTGTGAAGCAACTTTAAGTGAGAGTAAAAAAGCTGAGGGAAATGGAATACGGACCCTGAAGACTGGACTCCTGCATCTGTAAGGAGCTAAGGTGTAAAAAGGCTAATAGGACCAGGAAAGAACATCCTGGAATGTTCTGGTATGCTCCAGTGTGGATAAAATCATCGTGTGCCAGGTTAAGGAAGGTGTGCAGCCAATAATCCAGTGGACCATGGAGGGAAATTGAGACTGTGCATCAGTGTGCAGATATGGTACAGGGAGAATTCTGTTAGTGCATGAACAAAGGAGCAGGGCATTTCCAGCTCATGTGTCTAAATTAATTGCATTTCTGAAGCCAGATTAGTAGGACTCTCAAGGCCTGAGGTAACAAGATAGAGTTTATACAAGTGAGAGTCGGATGGATTGGGAAGGCTGCCAAAACATGGAGGTAACGTAAGATAATTGTGGCTAATAATTCCTCAAACACACACACATCCACACAAATACACACACATATACACAGTAATGCACAATTCCCACTCCACATTTTCCTTAGGAATGTTGTTTAAAAATATTATTATATTTTATTCAAAGTGGAAATTATGAAATATTATGCATGATTTCTTCCTCTATAAAATTTAGTTATTTTTGACAGCACTGGTAGGTGGCTAATATTATATAGTTTGAGGAGAGTAATGTTTTGCTCCAAATATATGGATGATATCTTAGTCACCTCAGACTTCTATACCAAAATACCATAGACTGAGTATCTTAAACGGACATTTATTTCTAACCAACCTGAAGTTAGGAAAGTCCAAGATCAAGGTGCTAGCAAGTTAGATTTTATTCTGAGCTTTCTTCTCTTGATTTGTAGGCAGCTGCCATTTCTCTTTGTGCTCATATGATCTCTTTTTTGTTTGCCTGGAGAGAGAGAGAGAGAGAGACTCTCTAGTGTCTCTTTTTATAAGGGCACTAATCCCTTTATGAAGGCCCCACCTTCATGAGATATGAATTTTGAAGGAACACAAACATTCAGTTCATAACATATGGGAATTATATATGTAGTAAACTTTTACACTAATTGCTGGTGAACAAGCTTCAAACATTTTCAAATAATTATGGAATAAGAAATTACTTGTTAAAAAATTACTTGTGATGTTCTACTCTAACTTCATAAAGATGAACAGAAATACCTTCTTCAGCTCTCAATTATTAGCCTAAAAATGGACATTATTTTTTAACTTTATTCATAAATTTTGGTCAGTCAGATTCTGATCAACCAAATGTCATACTAGTAAGATCTTTGAACTGGGAGTCAGTAATATAGGGTGAGGAGTGTTAAATTTGGCAATAATTTTCTGTGTAACCATGACCTGCTCTTTCTTAGTCTCATTTTCTTCTCTGGAAAAGAAATGTGGTTGAACCAAATGATGTTTACTTTAACATGTTGTTTGAGTGAACAAATTACCCTTTTTCTCCAGGACCGTCACTGTCTTGTTTTCATCCTAAAAGTCCAGCCTACCAGGAAGCTTCTCTCCTGTCGTATGAAAAGTTCTGAATTTCCATTGTTGGTAAGACACGTGGGGGAAAGCACAGAGTCAATATGACAGCCAAAAAATCAGGGGCTGAAAGACACACTGTTTTTAATGTGAAATGGGTAAGGCTAGCTGACTTCTGTGGTTGCTGTTGCTCCATTTTCTACCTGAGTGCTGATGTTGAAACTGTGATCTGTGGTCCACAGTAGTGGATCATCCTTTGTTGCCTCACTTTGAGTGATGCGACTTAAACATGCAGCTTGAATGTTCTGCAGTTGTGTTAACAGTCAACTTTTGACTCTGCCTGTAGATTAGTTGTTGTACTTTGTATTAAGATAGTGTTAATTTAACTTTTAACGGTGAATAATCCTACTATGTTTTCTCAGAGTTCAAATAATGACAAAGAGATGATTACAAACTTATACAGGCATAACCTGGACATCACTAAAAAAGAAAGCTGAATGCCTGTGTGATTTAATGACTGACAGAAGGACACAAACAATAATATTAGGGAGGTAAATAACCAAAATGGAACATGCTGTGCAGTATACAGAAAATAATTTGGGATTGGGCATGGTGGAGAAGGGGAAGTGAAAGCATATATGGAGACTGAATCTTATACATTTTACAAACAAATACTTGTAAGTCAATAAAATTTTTTCATTTTCCAAAGACACTGACACACAGTCAAAAATTCAGGCCACAGAACCCGGGCACACCACATGAAGAAACACCCATTATCTTATTGTCCTCTTGATTGCTCTTTGAATCCGAATAAAGTTACATTTCCTGATGCAGAGGTTGCAACTAAAATGTCTTATGAATGAAGAAAGAGGTTTGATTACAGATGTGTCCATCCCTTACAGTATAGTGCTGATTCCCTTAGTACATCAATTGATACCTCAAATTAGGGCAACAACTCCTCTCTAGCTCTTAGATACTTTGATTTGAAATAGGGAGATTCAAACTGATTTCTTGATTTCTTGTTTTCCTATAGTTTAATAAAACAAAAGATACAAATTAGACTTCATTCATCTATATGCATATTTGGCAGTTACTGCAGAAGGAAATTATGGCAAATTCCTTTCAGTTTATAAACATTTTACCAAAGAAAATTAAAAGATCTTTTCTGGTAAATGTTCTGTAGACCTGTTTGCAACACTGTTAAATAAAGAGGCATGATTCGCTTGTCTGAGGCATTGAGGCTTTCATAGTGAAAGATTTTGGATTCCCCCAAATGCACAGAAACACTTAATGAGGTTTTTGTAGAAACCAAAGGAGATTAGCCTCCTTAGAAATGTGCCTACAAGATGGCTATCACTGCTGTTGGCCATAGAAAAGATTTTAAAATGTTGGCCTGCCAAAAAATCCCATATTTTCAAAGTGTGATGAAAGAAAATTGTCTTTCTCTAATTAGTAAGTGCACTGAAGGTGAAAATGAAGAAAGAAAGGGATGGCAATAAAAAGGAATGTATATGCTGCTTCTCTAAAACTGTTTGACTCCACTTGAGCTGTTCAGTATTATGTGTAGATTTCAACAAACACTCATACAGAAAACAAAACAAAACAAGCACCTCACTCTTTGGAAATAAAACTGTAAGACTGCTGCAAAACAAAGTCACCAGAAAAGGGCAATTAACAGGTCCTCCTCAATTTATTTACTAAAACTGTAAATTATTTGGGGATCCAATTTCAGTTTTACAAATTGTAGTTACCTCTGTGCTATAAAACCATTTCCCTGAGAAAGAGAGATTTAAATTATGATGATATCCAATCTTCTTTGGAGTGTTTAAAAATAATGGGCATTTTATACATGGATAACATATCTGATGAATTTATAGATGCAAAATTTCCAGTTGACCAAAACAAACTTATAGATACAAAGTGGATGATATGTTTGGAGACTTGGAAATGAATTCTTACCCGTCTGTAAACCTACTCTTGTTAGTATGTGAAATTCTAAATAGTTCATGCTCAAATATCTTTTGAGAGGATATTTAGCATGATGCCATCACATTGGACTGACTCCAGTAATCAGTGTAATATGGGCTTGATAAGAGCAGAGTTGCAAGTCAAAATGAATTTTACTTTTGACTATATTCAGTTTACCTTTATAAAAGTAAAGAAGAATGTCCTAAATGCTGTAAGCAGTTCAGAGATGTAGTACTAGAAATGGAAACAGAAAGAGTAAAATTACCATGGGACAGAAAGAAACATGTCATTATTATTTTTATTAAGTTCAGGTAATATCTGTTAATTAATACTATTGTATTTATATTCTCTTTTTTAAAAGTCTTATATTTCTATATGTTAAGAATGCATCATAATATAGACTACAAAATTTAAATATCCAAAACAAGTTTTAAAAAGAGTTTAAATTACTATATCAGAGGAAAGATGCATTACAAAAATATTGTCATATTTTTCTCACATATATAATTTTAAGTCCTATTAATTACTAATTGCCACTGCCAACTAGTTCAATTGTTGTTTAGCATAAATTACAGTATTTATAATAGAGAAGTAAATCATACAGAATAATCTGTATGAATATATATGTAAATATAAAAACAGTTATAATATAAAATAATATATAAATTTTATTGTGATAAATTTTATTTTAATATACTATATATACAGAATAATATTGTAGACAATAGAAAATAAATAATACAAAAACACCTATTTTTCATTTTATTTTACTCTTTTTAATTGAAGTATAGTTGATTTACAAGTTTATATTAGTTTCATGTGTACAATATAGTGATTCAATACTTATACTCCATTTAAAGTTATTATAAGACTTCCCTGGTGGTGCAGTGGTTAAGAATCCGCCTGCCAATGCAGGGGACATGGGCTTGATCCCTTGTCTGGGAAGATCCCACATGCCGTGGAGCAACTAAGTCCCTGCCCCACAACTACTGAGCCCATGTGCGGCAACTACTGAAGCCCAATGTGCCTAGAGCCCGTGCTCCACAGCAAGAGAAGCCACTGCACTGAGAAGCCCGCACACCACAAGGAAGAGTAGCTCCCGCTCTCCACAACTAGAGAAAGCCAGTGTGCAGCAACGAAGACCCAATGCAGCCAAAAAATAATAAAGCTCTTTAAAAATTAAAAAAAATATTAATGGGGGGGTTGGGGGGTGGGGTGGGATGAATTGGGAGATTGGGATTGTCATATATACATTACTAATAAGAAAAAAATCAAATTGTATACTTTAAATATATGCAGTTTATTGTATGTCAATTATATCAATAAAAGTTCTTAAAAATAAAAAATAATAAATAAAAATATTTTAAAAATAAAAGTTATTATAAAATATTGGCTATATTCCCTGTGCTGTACAATATAACTTTGTAGCTTATTTATTTTATACATAGTAGTTTGTACCTCTTAATCCCCTACCTCTTTGTTGCCCTTTCGCCCTTTCCACTCCCTACTGGTAATAGCTAGTTTATATCTGTGAGTTTGTTTCTGTTTTGCTATGTTCATTCACTTGTTTTATTTTTTAGATTCCACATACAAGTGATAACATACAGTATTTGTCTTTGCTTGACTTATTTTACTAAACATAATACCCTTCAGGTCCATCCATGTTGCTGCAAATGGTATTATTTCCTTCTTTTTTATGGCTGAGTGGTATTCCATTGTGTATACACACCACATCTTCTTTATCCATTCATCTGTCGATAGATGTTTAGGTTGCTTCCATATCTTGACAATTGTAAATAAAGCTGCTATGAACTTTGGGATGCATGTATCTTTTCAAATGAATGTTTTTGTTTTCTTCAAATATATATCTGGGAGTGGGATTGCTGGATCATATGGTATTTCTATTTTTAGATTTTTGAGGAACTTCCATACTATTTTCCATAGTGGATGTACCTATTTTTCATATTTTAGTCTTGAGGTAACACATATAGGTATAATTATTCATTATTTATTATATGTTATATTGTTATGGGTCTTTTTGTCTGGTATGACTGTGTTCCAGGTCTGTTCTCTAAAAAGTTGGTCACTTTATGTGCCACCTGCTCTAATGTTCTGTCTCCATAATTCTAGATGGCACACTGAGCAGCATGGATAGGAAGACAAGTAGCCAAACTACTCAAGTTCATGAGAACTAATGAAGTGTTTTGGTGGGAAAATATCCTGATCTACTTTTCACAGATAATTTTGAGATTGGCCAGAGAGAGTTCAGAATTAAAATGGGGTTAACTATATATTTGTAAGATTTCTCAATATATTGACATCATTCTTTCATGTTTGGTAGACATACTCTTGTTTTGTTAATAGAAATCACAGGGGTTTGGATCCTTAAGATGAGATTTGGGGATACATATGTGATGCTCTAAAACAAGGGAAATGAGGTTTGCCTTGTGATTTGGTAGTGTAGTAATGCCTTTAGACACATGAGGAAGAGAAAGACTCTATTGTGGTCTCTTGATAGACTACAAAGCTATTGGATAACAACTATTTCAAGTTACCAGATTTTCATATGTTGCTTTTTTGCTTTTTTTCATCTTTCATTGATTAAAAATCACAATTTATCTGATTAAGTCCTCTGGTACCATTTGCAGTGGTGAAAAGCTGGAATCCTAATTATCTAATACATAAAAATTGAAACCAGCCTGACAGCTCATCACCTCATAATCTACCTATGCCTTTTATGAGGTTCATGCAAAGCATAAAAATGTTTTCTACTGATCAGAAACAATCATTTTCATTCTATTTGAAAAAATGTTTATATTCATGAGAACGTTGCCAAATAAATAAATAATAGAAACATTGTTTGAAAATAGAATTTTAAAATTTGAAAAATAAGACAAAAAGTTCTATTTTTTTACTCTTTATATTTTATTTGCTTATTTTAAGAACAGTAAATTCTCACTTATAGAAAAAAAAGAGAAACAGAAAAGACACCCTAGCAAAAATAATAAGACTGATGCTCATAAACCCATAAAACTCAGAGACTTCCTCTATTAGTCATTGGGATCTATTTTTCCAGATCCTTCTATCTCCAGCTCATTCCCATTCACGTTCTCTTAAATGAGATTATACCAAGCATGTTATTTTGTTATCTATGTTTAACTTAACACAGTGTTTCAAAAACATCTTTGATTTTTAAGCTTTTTTTTTTGTGTGTGTGGGGGTGGCTGCATTGGGTCTTCATTGCTGTATGTGGGCTTTCTCTAGTTGTGGAGAGCAGGGGATACTCTGTTGCAGTGCGCAGGCTTCTCATTGCAGTGGCTTCTCTCGTTGAGAAGCAATGGCTCTAGGTGTGTGGGCTTCAGTAGCTGTGGTGCATGGGCTCTGTAGTTGTGGCTCACAGGCTCTAGAGCACAGGCTCAGTAGCTGTGGTGCATGGGCTTAGTTGTTCCTCAGCATGTGGGATCTTCCAGGACTAGGGCTTGAACCAGTGTCCCCTTCATTGGCAGGTGGATTCTTAACCACTGTGCCACCAGGGAAGTCCTTTAAGCTTTTTTTTATTATGGAATATATCATATACACAAAAGACTGGATGGGTATACTTTGCCAATACATGTGATGCTCTCTGAGTGTTCTTTTTTGACTTTATCCCTTCCTTACCTCGAATATATCCACTATTCTGCATATTATGATAATCATCCCCGTTTTCCTTTATAATTATCACAAATATATGTCTTTAAACAACTTGGTATTTGATTTTTGTTGTATTTGGTTTTATATAATTGGAATCACACATTTTTCTGCAGCTTGTGCTCAACATTATGCTTTTAAGAATGCAAAGTATTGGTCCAAGTAGCTGTATTTCATGTATTTTCCTTGATGTATAGTATCCCATCGTAAGCCTATAACATGGTTATTTTGTCCATGAATCTTTTGATTGTTTCCAGTTTTTTTTTCCTTTTTCGGCCTCACCGCATGACATACAGGATCTTAGTGCCCCCAATAGGGATTGAACCCATGCCTTCTGCAGTGAAAGCGCAGCGTCCTAACACTGGACCACCAGGGAATTCCCTCCAGTTTTTTGTTGGTACAAACAATGCTGCTGTGGGTATTTTTGTACATATCTCATGGCTAGGATTGCCAGATAAAATGCAAAGTGCCCAGTTAAATTTGAATTTCAGATTAACAACAGAATTTTTTTTTTGGTATAAGTATAACCCAAGTAATACATGGAAGATATACATAGATGTAGACATATACTATCTTTTGTTATTTACCTGAAATTCAAGTTTAATTCGATGTGCTGTATTATTTGTTTGCTAATTCTGGCAATTCTATTTATGCTCCAAATTTTCCAGAAGTTATCTAGGATATAAACCTAAGGGTATAATTGTTCTGTCATGGGAAATAAGCATGTCCAACTTATTTCCAAATTGGTTGTATTTACACATCTGCTTGCAGTTGTATGAGAACGCTCATCACCCAGTATCTTCACTAATACATAGTGTTGTCTGACTTTTTAAGTTTACCAGTTTGGTGAGTGTGAAATTATATATCCTGTGATTTTAATTTGAATTTCTTTCATTACTCATGAATTTGAGTATCTTTTCACATCAGTGTGGACCATTTGTAGTTTTTCTTTGAAGTGCCCATTCATGTACTGTGCCTCTTTTTATTCTATTGGGCTGCTTGTCATTTTGATGATTTGAAGGATTTCTTCATATATTCTTGACACCAAACTATTGTTGCTTTTATATGCTGCATGCATAGGACTCCAGTTTGTGGCTCATCTTTTCAAATTGAAGTCAGTCTTTGTTAATCATATATGTGTAAGTTGACTTCCAGAATCTCTACTTAGTTCCATTGTCCTTGTTGTCTACCCCTGAGTCCAAAACACATTATCTTGATTACTATAGCTTTATAAAAATACTGGGGCCTGGCCGGCGGGGCTGGACTCATGGCGATCGGCTAGAGCGGCAGGGGTTTGCGGAGGGAGCGCAAGGAGGCTGGTGGCGGGTTGCCAGAGTATGCTGAGCGGAGTGTGCGGCCGGCCGGCTCGCCTCAGCGCTGCGAGGGACACGCGCGCCGCCGGCTGAGGCTGCCCAGAGGTGTCTGCGCGCGTCGGGGTCGCGGCCGTCCGCAGACAAGAGCGAGAGGACAGGGAAACCGCCCGGTGCTGCTGCAGTTCCTGGTGTGCCCGCTCTCCAAGAAGCCGCTCAGATATGAAACATCAACGAATGAACTGATTAACGAAGAGTTAGGAATAGCCTAGCCAATTATTGATGGGATTCCTCATATGATACCACAGGCAGCTAGGATGATGCATCAAAATAAGAAGCAAGAAGTGGAGCAGCCTTAGATCACACTTAAAAACAACAGCACACACACCTAAATTTTCTCAATACCATCCACCTTTTAAAAAGTCAGAGTGGCGGGTAATAAGTGGAGAAGAATATTTCTGTCTCTTCCTACGTTGACTGTCCTTATTCCATTGGTCTCTTTAACCGGACTGTTACACTCAGCCTCTGTGGAAGAAGACTTCCCACAGGGCTGCACGAGCACAAGCAGCCTGTGCTTTTACAGTCTGCTCTCGCCGATTACCATACCCGTTTATGTGTTCTTCCACCTTTGGACTTGGATGGGTATTAAACTCTTCAGGCATAATTAATACAACCAGAGCTAAGATGGCATATCCTAATGATACGCTTGAGTGTCTGTCTCTGAAACCTCAATACGTGGAAACACTGGAATCCCACTTAATTGGCAAGAAAGAGGCTTTGCCTAGCTTCTGTCAGAGGTATAGGACTATGGGAGGCTTAAGCTGCAAAGGCTTCTATATTGTACTTTGGTTCTGCCCTTGTTGTTTGAAGGTTCCCATTTATACCTGGGGTATCAGGAGAAACATTTCAACAAAGTGTCTTGTTAGAAATTAACAGCCCCAGCCATCGTCTGATGACTTTATTTCTTATCCCATTCATAATTAAAAGTTACTAATTTGAAATTCTATAATGTTTATTTTAGCTTCAAAGTCTTTGGTAAAGTCACATGTTAAGGATGACTGAAGTAATTCCAAATGAGTTGTGCTGGAGTAGTTGTAGAGAAATGCATTTGAACTAATGTGATATAAAATTATAATAAAATGGAAATTTCATGTACTTGCCAAAAAAAAAAATACTGGATTATCTAGTAGGGCATACCTCCTAATTTTTTTGAGTATTGATTTAAGGTATGGTACATGGTCAGTTTATATTAATGTTCCATATGTGCTTAAAAATGTACCTTAATCCAGTTGTTGAGTGCCATGCTCTATATTTTCCATTAGATTGAGCATGCTATTTGTGCTTTTCAAATCTTCCATATACTTACCAATATTTTTCAGCTTAACCCATCAACTAGTTAGAGAGGTATGTTAAAATCTTTCAATATGATAGTGAATTTGCTCCTTCATTTTTTCTTGTAATTCTGTCAAATTTTACTTAATAAATTTTCAAACTATTTTCATAACTATTTCTCCGTAGGTTCCATCATGTTTACAACTGCCTAATTTCCGTAATGAATTGATTCTTCTATAAGTATATCTTGACCTTTTTATCTATAGTAGTTTTTACCTAGAATCTATTTTATCTGATATTAATGTAGCCGAGCCATATTTTTTGTTTACATTTATTTGGTATGGCTTTCCTATTATCTTGATTAAATATTTTTTGTGTACTTATGTTTAAATGTGACTCATAAATAATATATTAGTAGATTTTTTTAAACATCTAATCCGAAAATCTTTTCACTGGAGAGCATAATTTTTTGGTATTGATTGTAATTGCTGATGTATTTTGATTCATTTCTATCTTATTTAGCATTTTCAATTTGTCCCCCTTTTGCTAGAGTCTTGTTGTTGTTGTTGTTTTTAAATATTCCTTACCTGACTGCTTTTGCTTTGGCTGTGATTCTTTTCCCTGGTTACATTTTTCATAACACTGCTTGGGACTTGTGCATTCTGTTTTAGTTATTTTACTAGCACATCTAGAAAATTTAATGTGTATGTGTAATGTGACAAATCATAAAATTAATCAATATCATTTTCTGTTCTCAAATTATATAAAAACCTTAGACTGCTTGAACACCAATTACATCATCCTAAATTATATTCTCTTTTTCAGTACTTTTAGTTTTATTTTCATTTTCTGTGAACATGTTGTCTTCCATATTGACAGAAAATCAAGCAAAATATTCTGTTATTAAATATTTTTCTTTACATGACTTTACCACATAGAATTAGATTATTTAGAAAGAAAAATCATAATTTAACTAAATCACTTTTATTGGCCATTCAGCTTGCTTCCAAAGTTTCATGATACCAGTGGTAGGCATGGTTGACTAAAAATTATTTAGAAGTAAACCCAATAGCTCATAATAACAGTTAACATTTATATATCATCCCATGAGGTGAGAAATGTGCAAAGTGGTTTTCTTAAATTATTTCATTACTCTTAACAATAACTTTGAAGTAGGCACTATTATTAGTGCCATTTTTGAAATCAGGGAACAGAATCTGAATTTATGTAACATAGCTAAGGTCATACAGGTAGTGTATGATGAAAGTGGGCTTTGGACTCAGGTTCTATTTAAACAATCAAAAATGTCAAACTCCTCCAACACACACTAAAAATCATCAATTAATGGTAAAATATTTGATTAGAATATTCATTTTTGACCTATTGTTTGTCTTGACCATCTAGTTATTTTAGCCAAACTGTTATCTCTGTAGGCACTTTTGGACAATTTCCTCTCAAACCTCTTTTCCCACCAGAGCAACACAAGGCAATGACTGCAATCCATATCACCAAATTCTTAAGATTTCTAGTGTGCAGGCATACCTGCTGTAACCTTCAGGCCTTCCTAACAAAGAGATTTCCTAAATCAAAAAATAGGTAGTCATAAAAAGATGTGCACTTTAAAATAAATGCCTCATTTCTTAGCTTCCACTGAGACAGGATTAAATGAACATGAATATGCTTTATAGCACTATTCAGAAACATTCCTTTAACGTGATGATAAGAATAGCTATAATTTAATTGTAGATATAAGTCATGAGATAAAGGTGGTTACAATCTTGACTACTTTAATCTGAAGACCAAGAATTGGTCTTAGTGAGCAATTATAGATTTTGGTTTCAATTTACTAAGACTGGCAACACCGTATTGATTTTTTAAATTTTGTGTCATAGACCGTTTGGTATGGTTTCAGATTTGCATGAACAGCAATTTAAACATGTTTGAAAATATAATATGAATTTTGTGAAATTAAATGCCATTATATTCCACTTACTTAAAAAGAGATATCTACAGCCATAAAAATAAAGGCAGAGATTTTTGCCTAATTTATTCACTACAATTGTCATGGTTCCTTGGTCAGAACCTGGCACAGACTAGGCACTCAGTAAATATTTGTTAAATGAATACAAATATATATATTTACTTCACAGCAGTCACCTATGGGAGTATATCAGTTGTATATTATCAGGGAGAAAAAGAAACCTAGTGTCTTTCTCTGTAGCAGCAGTTTTCTTCGGGTGGCCTGGCTGTTCTTGAAACTGAGCAGGACCCTTCAGGGCCTCCCAGGGGACAGGCACCCCCCCCCCCCGCCATTTCTCCCACCTCTTGCTTGTAAAAAAGTTTTAGACTCTTAGGCCTTCTCTGAGTTCCAAAGAGCATATTTAATGAGTAGTGAGAAAATGCAGAAACAAAAGTAAACAATCAAGCAAGGCAAAATAATAATAGCTTAGACGTAAAACAAAGTCAAGGACCTTTAGTTCCTCCTCAAGGGCTATAGATAATATCTTGAGCCATATCCTTGAG
The DNA here is from genome assembly GCF_030028045.1 of Hippopotamus amphibius kiboko. Lineage (NCBI taxonomy): Eukaryota > Metazoa > Chordata > Mammalia > Artiodactyla > Hippopotamidae > Hippopotamus > Hippopotamus amphibius. Next base: position 12,838,714 of record NC_080203.1, on the reverse strand, counting down.
TTGTTTTACAGATACTAAAACCCCCACCAGGTGGAAGAAGCTAACTGAGTGCATACAGACCCCAGACCAGTTGGAAATAGAACGTTGATGATTGAGAATCTCAAAATACCACCCTGTCACCTCACCACCAATCAATTGGAAGAATGTCCATGAGCTGATCAGGCACCCTACAACCTTCATCTCTAATGATGCCTTTAAAAATGCTTCTCTGAATGCCATCAGGGAGTTGAAGGTCTTTGAGCATGAGCTGCCCATTCTCCTTGCTTAGCCTTACAATAAATGCTGTACTTTCCTTCACCATATCCTGATATCAGTACTTTCTGTACATCAGACAGTAGACCCAAGTTTGGTTTGCTAACACTCCTAGTATATATCTGGGGCAGGACTTGTGGTTTGAAAAAATTCCCTTGATGATTCAGAATTATACTCATGCTTTATAACAAGTTTTTCCAGGGCCATAAGTGCAAACTGCTTATCATGTTTCTTTCTGGGTAGATCTTTTTTTATTAAGCAGTGACCCTCAAAGTCATGAGTATAGCCTATAGCCTAGCATGTCTAAGAGTATTTTCTCATTAAAATTCATCCTTTGTCCTTTGTTCAAAAAATATATGTCTGTCATGTGTGCCATCAGATGTGATAAGGAGTGGTAGGCAGTTGTACAGGGTCAGCTGGAATGAAGTGAGATAGCAGACAGAATGTTAACACACAGTGGGTACAGTTACCAATAACGGAAGAACCATTTTAAGTATTCCATTTGTGTGTTCACTGATTTGCAGATGTTCTGGAAAACATCCTGTAATTTCATTTTTAGCATCTAAATCAAGAGATCATTCTAATCATTTTAAAAGCTTTTCATTATAAAAAGTTTTAAAGGAAGCTGTGCGTTATTAACAGCTATTGAATATATGCATTATGGAAAAAAATATTTTTAAATGACTTCTCTTAAAATTCTTATGGGAAACTGGGCAGTATTGTGCATTGTTTCCTAACAAGGAGTGCAGATTTAAATCAATATGGGTGAGCCCTGATTTGTGAAGTATAAATTTACAAAAATGTGAATTTTGAAGCTGTGTTGATTTGTTATATTTTCTGTGCAGAGATGGTCTTTGTGTTCAGGAAAATCCAGCAAGACCTAATAGAGACAGTGATGTTGAATTCCTGCCCTGACTTTGCCTTATGGGATTGGACAACTCACTCTGTTACTCTGGGACTCAATTTTCTCACTTGCAAAATAAGATAATTTTTATGAATTCCTCTAATGTACAAGTGCCTATGAAGTAATTAATGCCTAATCAAATTTTATTCTAAATCATAGTTGCCAAATGTCCAATGCTAGCTTGACTGCATAAGTATCTTCTGTAGAACTACTTAAATTAAAGATACCATGGCCTCACCTGTAGCTATTATGGAAATCTGCAGTTTTATTAAATACACTTTCTAGGTGAATCTCCTGCACTCCTCCCTTCAAATTCAAAATTTTGAAATTCCTTTTTATAAGCACCTTTTGAGACTGTTTAATCTATAACAGACATATTTTAGTCAGATTTGAAAATACACAGTTTTATTGCATGTCTCTTCATGTAGCTGATTTGATTATTCTTTTCTGTTCCTTTATATAAAACACTGTGTTTAAGACCTATTGTGCAAGTTTTCTGCCCTTTTCTCCTTATTTTATATTTCTTACTTAGATTCATTTTCAAGAGGTGGAATTATTAGATCAAAGGCTATGAACACTGCCAAGTAGGCCAGTATTAAGTATGAGGCACTCACTTTGGACACCAAATGTTAAAATATTTTAATGCATAAGGTTTCTCTAAATGGGTGGACTTGCAAAAGCAAAACTTATTTTTCATCTTTTTTGGGGAATGTACTTAAGTAGGTACAGAGAACTTTGTGGCCACATGGGAGTTTGTTTCATAAACAAAAAACTTGCTCTAAAAATATTTTAATGCAGTATTAGGAAAAATCCAAAATTATTGCAAAAATCCATGGTGAACAAAATAACATTTTAAATAAAGACAGGAACAAATTTTTCCTTTTGCCTCAAGCTCCAATATGGCTCCTCATGGCACTGCTGCCAGCAGCTATTGAATATTATCTCTTCTGAAGACATTTACAAGTTTTAAAAGTGGAAAATAATATCTTAGTGTTATAATTTCCCAAAGGTATTTTTTTAGAACATTTATTGAGATACAGTTAACATACAATAAACTGCATATATTTAGAGTGTACAATTTGGTATCCCAATCTCCCAATTCATTCCCCCCCAACCCTCCCCGCTTTCCCCACTTGGTGTCCATATGTTTGTTCTCTACATCTGGGTCTCTATTTCCACCTTGCAAACAGGTTGATTTGTACCATTTTTCTATAGTCCGCATATATTTGTTTTTCTCTTTCTGACTCACTTCACTCTGTATGACAGTCTCCAAGTCCATCCATGTCTCTAGAAATGTCCCAGTTTCCTTGCTTTTTATAGCTGAGTAATATTCCATTGTATATATGTACCACATCTTTTTTATCCATTCATCTGTTGATGGACATTTAGGTTGTTTCCATGTCCTGGCTATTGTAAATAGTGCTGCAATGAACATTGGAGTGCATGTGTCTTTTTGAATGATGGTGTTCTCTGGGTATATGCCCAGCAGTGGGATTGCTGGGTCACATGGTAGTTCTATTTTTAGTTTTGCAAGGAACCTCCATACTGTTCTCCATAGTGGCTGTATCAATTTACATTCCCACCAACAGTGCAAGAGCATTCCCGTTTCTCCTCACCCTCTCCAGCATTTACTGTTCGTAGATTTTCTGATGATGCCCATTCTGACCGGTGTGAGGTGATACCTCATTGTCGTTTTGATTTGCATTTCTCTAATAATTAGTGATGCTGAGCAGCTTTTCATGTGCCTCTTGGCCATCCATATGTCTTCTTTGGAGAAATGCCTATTTGGGTCTTCTGCCCATTTTTTGATTGGGTTGCTTGTTTTTTTGATATTGAGCTGGATGAACTGTTTATATATTTTGGAGATTAGTCCTTTGTCTGTTGATTCTTTTGCAAATATTTTCTCCCATTCTGAGGGTTGTCTTTTTGTCTTGCTTATAGTTTCCTTTGCTGTGCAGAAGCTTTGAAGTTTCATTAGGTCCCACTTATTTATTTTTGTTTTTATTTCCATTATTCTAGGGGGTGGATTAAAAAAGATCTTGCTGTTACTTACATCAAAGAGTGTTCTTCCTATGTTTTCTTCTAGGAGTTTTATACTGTCTGGCCTTACATTTAGGTCTTTAATCCATTTTGAGTTTATTTTTGTGTATGGTGTTAAGGAGTGTTCTAATCTCATTCTTTTACATGTAGCTGTCCAATTTTCCCAGCACCACTTATTGAAGAGGCTGCCTTTCTCCATTGTATATCCTTGGCTCCTTTGTCATAGATTAGTTGACCATAGTTTATCTCTGGGCTTTCTATCCGGTTCCATTGATCTATATTTCTGGTTTTGTGCCAGTACCATACTGTCTTGATCACTGTAGCTTTGCAGTATAGCCTGAAGTCAGAAAGCCTGATTCCACCAACTCCATCTTTCCTTCTCAAGATTGCTTTGGCTACTCGAGGTCTTTTGTGTTTCCATACAAATCATAAGATTTCTTGTTCTAGTTCTGTGAAAAATGCCATTGGTAATTTGATAGGGATTGCATTGAATCTGTAAATTGCTTTGGGTAGCATAGTCATTTTCACAGTGTTGATTCTTCCAATCCAAGAACATGGTATGTCCCTCCATCTGTTTGTATTGTCTATGATTTCTTTCATTAGTGTCTTACAGTTTTCTGAGTACAGGTCTTTTACCTCCTTGGTTAGGTTCATTCCTAGGTATTTTATTCTTTTTTTTTTGCAATAGTGAATGGGATTGTTTCCTTAATTTCTCTTTCTGATCTTTCATTGTTAGTGTATAGAAATGCAAGATATTTCTGTGTGTTTATTTTGTATCCTGCAACTTTACCAAATTCATTGATTAGCTCAAGTAGTTTTCTGGTGGCATCTTTAGGATTTTCTATGTATGATATCATGTCATCTGCGAACAGTGACAGTTTTACTTCTTTTCCAATTTGGACTCCTTTTATTTCCTTTTCTTCTCTGATTTCTGTGGCAAGGACTTCCAAAACTATGTTGAATAGTAGTGGTGAGAGTGGACATCCTTGTCTTGTTCCTGATCTCAGAGGGAATGCTTCCAGTTTTTCACCATTGAGATTGATGTTTGCTGTGGGTTTTTCATATATGGCCTTTATTATGTTGAGGTGGGTTCCCTCTATACCCACCTTCTGGAGAGTTTTTATCATAGGTCGGTGTTGAATTTTGTCAAAAGCTTTTTCTGCGTCTATTGAGATGATCATGTGGTTTTTATCCTTCAATTTATTAATGTGGTGTATCACATTGATTGATTTGCATATATTGAAGAATCCTTGCATTCCAGGGATAAACCCCACTTGATCATGGTGCATGATCCTTTGAATGTGTTGTTGGATTCTGTTGGCTAGTATTTTGTTGAGGATTTTTGCATCTAAATTCATCCATGACATTGGTCTGTAGTTTTCTTTTTTTTGTATTATCTTTGTCTGGTTTTGGGATCAGGGTGGTGGTGGCCTCATAAAATGAGTTTGGGAGTGTTCCTCCCTCTGCAATGTTTTGGAAGAGTTTGAGAAGGATAGGTGTTAGCTCTTCTCTAAATGTTTGATAAAATTCACCTGTGAATCCATCTGGTCCTGGACTTTTGTTTGTTGGGAGATTTTCAATCACATTTCAATTTCATTACTTGTGATTGGTCTGTTCATATTTTCTATGTCTTCCTGAGTCAGTCTTGGAAAGTTATACTTTCTAAGAATCTGTCCATTTCATCTAGGTTGTCCATTTTATTGGCATATAGTTGCTTGTAGTAGTCTCTTATGGTGCTTTTTATTTCTGCGGTGTCTGTTGTAACTTCTTCTGTTCCCTTTCTAATTTTATTGATTTGAGTCCTCTCCCTCTTTTTCTTGATGAGTCTTGCTAGAGGTTTATTGATTTTATTTATCTTCTCAAAGAACTAGCTTTAAGTTTTACTGATTTTTGCTATTGTTTTCTTTGTTTCTATTTCATTTATTTCTCCTCTGATCTTTATGATTTCTCTGCATCTACTAACTTTGGGTTTTGTTTGCTCTTCTTTCTCTAGTTTCTTTAGGTGTAAGGTTAGATTGTTTATTTGGGATGTTTCTTGTTTCTTGAGGTAGGATTGTATTGCTATAAAATTCCCTCTTAGAACTGCCTTTGCTGCATCCCATAGGTTTTGGATCATTGTATTTTCATTGTCATTTGTCTCTAGGTATTTTTGGATTTCCTCTTTGATTTCTTCAGTGATCTGTTGGTTATTTAGTAGCATATTGTTTAGCCTCCATGTGTCTGTTTTTTTTACACTTTTTTTCTGTAATTGATTTCTAATCTCATAGCATTGTGGTCAAAAAACATGCTTGATACAATTTCAATTTTCGTGAATTTACCAAGGCTTGATTTATGACCCAAAATGTGATCTCTCCTGGAGAATGTTCCATGTGCACTTGAGAAGAACGTGTAATCTGCTGTTTTTGGGTGTAATGTCCTGTAGATATCTATTAAATCAAGCTGATTTATTGTGTCTTTTAAAGCTTGTGTTTCCTTATTAATTTTCTGTGTGGATGATTTGTCCATTGGTGTAAGTGGGGTGTTAAAGTCCCCCACTATGATTGTGTTACTGTCGATTTCCTCTTTCATGCTTGTTAGCCTTTGCCTTAGGTATGGAGGTGCTCCTATATTGGGTGCATGCATATTTATAATTGTTATCTCTTCTTGGATTGATCCCTCAATCTTTATGTAGTGTCCTTTCTTGTCTCTTGTAACATTTTTTATTTTAAAGTCTATTTTATCTGATATGACTATTGCTACTCCAGCTTTCTTTTGATTTCCATTTGCATGGAATATCTTTTTCCATACCCTCACTTTCAGTGTATATGTGTTCCTAGGTCTGAAGTGGGTCTCTTGTAGACAGCATATATGTGGGTCTTGTTTTTGTATCGATTCAGCCTGTCTATGTCTTTTGGTTGGGGCACTTAGTCCATTTACATTCAAGGTAATTGTCAAGATGTATGTTCCTATTACCATTTTCTGAATTGTTTTGTGTTTGTTTTTGTAGGTCCTTTTCTTCTCTTATGTTTCCTGCTTAGAGAAGTTCCTTTAGAATTTGTTGTAGGACTGGTTTGGTGGTGCTGAATTCTCTTAGCTGTTGCTTGTCTGCAAAGCTTTTGATTTCTCCGTGGAATCTGAATGAGATCCTTGCTGGGTAGAGTATCCTTTTGTAGGTTGTAGGTTCTTCTCTTTCATTACTTGAAGTATATCATGCCACTTCCTTCTGGCTTGCAGAGTTCTGCTGAGAATTCAGCTGTTAACCTTATGGGAATTCCCTTGTAGGTTATTTGTCATTTTTCCCTTGTTGCTTTTAATAACTTTTCTCTGTCTTTCATTTTTGTCAATTTGATTACTATATGTCTTGGCGTGTTTCTCCTTGGGTTTATCCTGCCTGGGACTCTCTGCACTTCCTGGACTTGGGTGGCTATTTCCTTTCCCATGCTAGGGAAGTTTTCAACTACAATCTCTTCCAATATTTTCTCGGGTCCTTTCTCTCTCTCTTCTCCTTCTGGGACCCCTATAATGCGAATGTTGGTGCATTTAACATTGTCCCAGAGGTCTCTTATGCTGTCTTCAGTTCTTTTCATTCTTTTTTCTTTATTCTTTTCCACATCAGTGATTATCACCATTCTGTATTCCAGGTCATTTACTCGCTGTCCTGCCTCAGTTAACCTGCTATTGGCAACCCTCCAGCACCAGCAGTTAGGTCTGATTCAGTCTCCTATGGAGTCACTACTCCTTCCCCCTGGTTCCTGGTGAGCACACTTTTTTGTGTGCCCTCCAAGAGTGGAGTCTCCGTTTCCCCCAGTCCTGCAGAGGGCCTGCAATCAAATACCGCTGGCTTTCAAAGTCTGATTCTCTGGGGATTCCTACCCCTGTTGCTGGACTCCCAGGTTGGGAATCCTGACGTGGGGCTCAGAACCCTCACTTTAGTGGGTGGACTTCTGCAGTATAACTGTTCTCCAGCTTGTGAGTCACCCACCCAGCATTTATGGGATTTGATTGTAACACAATTGTGCCCCTCCTACCATCTCATTGTGGCTTCTCCTTTGTCTCTGGATGTGGGGTGTCTTTTTTGGTGAGTTCCAGTGTCTTTCTGTCAATGATTGTTCAGCAGTTAGTTGTAATTCCTGTGCTCTTGCAAGAAGGAGTGAGTGCATGTCCTCCTACTCCGCCATGTTGATCCCCCAAAGATATCTATTTACACATACTTTTATACCTCAATGCCACAATAAACAAATTTGACTTCCAAATCATATATAATTTGGCAAAATTATGTGAATTACAGGCAAATGAGAAATTATAGGGGATGCTACTTTTTCTCTGCATTTCTTTCTGTTTTCCTCTTACCAGGGTGAGTCAAAAATTATCCACTCTCTTGCTGTAGAACTTATCTTAATTAACTTTTAGGAAAGACAAATACATCATTTTCTGACACAATCTTGCTTTTCAATTCACTTTGCCCATCTGTCAACAAGCTTTCATATTCCCTCATTAAAAAATGTGTTAGGCTGAGGTGTAAGCCATGAATGCACCGCTGGCTTCACTTCTTCATCAGAAGTGAATCTTTGTCTTCATAAGGCTATTTTCAGGGGACCAAACAGGTGAAAGTCTGATGGAGCAAGATCAGGACCATAGGGAGGATGCTTTAACACCTCAAAAATAAGTAATCCAGGATAGACTTAGGTTTCAAAAAGTTTGTGCAAGATGGGTACTGAAACAACTCATGGAAAAGCGTAAACAGAAGTGTTTGGATACCTGCAAAAATATTTCGACCCATATTCTAAGGAAGGTGAAAGTTTCTTAAAGAGAATCATTACCGGTGATGAGACATGGATTCATCACTATGAGCCTGAGAGTAAACGGCAGAGTATGAAATGGAAATATCTTCAATCACTGGCCAAGAAAAAGTTCAAAAGTCAACCATCAGCTGGAAAATTGATGCTTACAGCTTTCTGGGATTCTCAAGGGCCAGTATTGGAACATTATCAGGAAAAAGTTTCAACAATCAACAGTGCTCCTTACAATGAGATGTTTATTGAAGAGCTGAAGCCTAAACTTCAGATTAAATGTAGAGGACTGCTATCCAAGGGCATTGTGATCTTGCATGATAATGCACATCCGCACACTTCTGCCCAGACTGTCAACACTCTGCAAAAACTTCGTTTTGAGGTGTTAAAGCATCCTCCCTATAGTCCGGATCTTGCTCCATCAGACTTTCACCTGTTTGCTTCCCCTAAAAACATCCCTACAATGACAAAGATTCACTTCTGATGAAGAATTGAAGGCAGTGGTGCATTTGTGGCTCGCAGCTCAGCCTAACATTTTTTAATGAGGGAATATGAAACCTTGTTGTCAGATGCACAAAGTGTATTTAAAAGCTAGGAGGTTATGTCAAAAAATGATGTATTTGTCTTTGCTAAAAGTTAATTAAAGTAAATTCTACAGCCAGCGTGCAGATAATTTTTGACTCACCCTCGTATATTTTTTACGCCCATGCTATTCGGTTCATACCAGTTTATGATTATCATCTTCTTAGTGGATTGTTCCTTTATCAGGGTGAGGTCTCTGTTTTTGTTCCCATTAATGTTTTCCACCTTCAGCTCTGTTTTGCTGAATATTAATATTGATTTGATTTCTTTTGTTAGTAATTTACTTGAATATTTTATTTTAAACCTGTCATTTTTTTTTAGATATGATTTGTAAAAATTATGTAGCAGGAATTATTTTGGTTCTGACTTGAATATATGTCTTTCAATAGGCATGTTTAATCTATTTCTATTTATTGAGATCATAGGTCTATTTTAATTTGTGTATTAACCATGCTTCTGCATTACTTCTTTTGTTCTCCTTTCCTGTTTTCTATTGGATTGTTGAGCTTTATTCTTTTCCTGCTCTATTAGATTACATTTTCACATTCTACTCTTTTATTGGTTTTCTTTACATTTTCACCTTTTAAACATAAGTCTAACATCACTGGGACCATTGGATATCTACTGCAAAAGAGTGAAGTTGGACTCCTATCTCAAACCATATACAAAAACAACTCAAAATGGGTCATAGACCTAAACATAAGAATTAAACCTATGCAACTTATAGAGGAAAACACAGGTGTAAACCTTTGTGACCTTTATATCATATTTTTTAAATATGATATAAAAAACATACACTCTCCAAAGAAGACATACAGATGGCCAAGAGGCACATGAAAAGCTGCTCAGTGTCACTAATTATTAGAGAAATGCAAATCAAAACTACAATGAGGTGTCACCTCACACCGGTTAGAATGGGCATCATCAGGAAATCTACAAACAGTAAATGCTGGAGAGGGTGTGGAGAAAAGGAAACCCTCCTGCACTGTTGGTGGGAATATAAAGTGATATAGCCACTATGGAGAACAGTATGGAGGTTCCTTGAAAAACTAAAAATAGAATTACCATATGATCCAGCATTCCCACTACTGGCCATATACCCAGAGAAAACCATAATTTAAAAAGACACATGCACCCCAATGTACATTGTAGCATGATTTACAATAGCCAAGTCATGGAAACAACCTAAATGTCCACCAACAGATGAATGGATGAAGAAGATGTGGTATATATATACAATTGAATATTACTCAGCCATAAAAAGGAAGGAAATTAGGACATTTGTAGAGACATAGATGGATCTAGAGACTGTCATATAGAGTAAAGTAAGTCAAAAAGAGAAAAACAAATATCGTATATTAACGCGTATATGCGTAATCTAGAAAAATGGTACAGATCAACTGGTTTGCAAGTCAGAAACAGAGACACAGATATAGAGAACAAACATATGGACACCAAGTGGGAAAAGCAGGGAGGGGTGAGGGGTTAGGTTGGGATGAATTGGGAAATTGGGATTGCCATATATACATTACTAATAAGAAAAAAATATCAAATTGTACACTTTAAATATATACAGTTTATTGTATGTCAATTATATCTCAATAAAAGTTCTTAAAAAAAACATATGCAACAACACAAAAATACATTCAACCTGATCAAATATAGTAACACTTACATTGCAAAGTATACCATCAAGAAATTAAAAAGACAATCTGCAGAATGGTAGAAAATATTTGCAAACCATATATCTGATATGGTACTTATGTCCATAATATATAAATAATTCTTACAACTTAAGGACAAAAAGATTATCCCAGTTAAAAATGGGCAAAAGAGTTGAATATCTTGTCCACTAAGATATACAGATGGCCAGTTAGAATATGAAAAGATGCTCAACGTTATTAATCATCAGGGAAATGCAAATCAAAACTATGAGATACCACTTCACCACTGCTAGAATGGTTAGAATAAAAAAGAGAGACATTAACAACTTTTGACAGGGATGTGGAGAAATTGGTACCCTCATATATTGCTGATGTCAATGTAAAGCAGTTTAGCCACTTGGAATACAGTTTGCCAATTCCTAAAAATGTTAAATACAGAGTTTAACACATGACACAGATATTTCACTCCCATATATATGCTGAAGATAAATGAAATGTCCACACGAAAACTTGTACATAGATGTTCATAGCATCATTATTCATAAGAGCCAAAATTAGAAACAACCCAAATGTCTATCAAATGATGAAAGGATAAATATAATGTGGTTTATTCACATAATGGGACATCATTTATCAATATTAAGTAAAATACTGGCATAAGCTACAGCATGGATGATCCTTGAAAACATTATGCTAAGTGAAAGTCAGGCACATAAAACTACACATTATATGATTCCACTTTATGAAATGATCAGAATTTAGAAATGAAATCTATAGAGACAGTATGTAGATTAGTGATTGTCTAGGGCTGAGGGGAATGGGGGAAATGGAGAGTGATTGCTAGTGGATATGGGGTTTCATTCTGGGGTGATGAAAATTTTCTAAAAGAAGTGTTGATTGCACAACTCTGTAAATATAGTAAAAAAATGCTGAATTGTACAATTTAAAAGGATAAATATTATGGTATTTTAATGACATTTCCATAAATTTTTTATTAAATATCTAAAATTAGTAAGTATGTCTATCTCTCTAAGGCCACTCACTCTAATATACCTATATTCTTGGGTTAGATTTTCCTATTTGGATCCGGATTTCTTTTTGTGCTTTATCATTTTTGGTGGAGGGTTCTCCTGCCTAGGAGGTATGTTTTAAATCATACATGTGTCTCCACATTAGGCAACACCATTGTTGCCTCTGCCAAACATTTTTGGGTTTTAAGATTCCAAAGAGAGTCTTTTGTGAGCAGCTTGGATCTCTTTATTTGGATAGCATAATTCTAGTCATCCTGTCTGTGTGCAGCACAAGCTGAGTTCCCAATCTCATGGAAGCCTTTCAGTGTCCTTTCTGTAGCCCAGGCAACCTTGGATGTACAGTTATATCTGCTCCTGAATATGGGCAGAGAATGTCATTTCAGGCCCTGCTTCACGAAAAAAGGCTGCTTTTGCTATCTAACCATTTGAGGGATCAGTTCAGTCTGTTACTGTAGGACATTAAAACTCTCATCCCCAATGCTTGTTTCTGATCAGGGTTTCCTGTGATCTTATAGCTTCACCTAGTGTTCTACATTTTGGGTATCCCAACTGTCTGGCCCATAGATAGTCTACTCTTATATTTAGTACAATTAGGCATTCTTAAAATAAAAAAGAAAACAAGATTTTTCCTATGTTTCAGTGAAGGAGGAGATTTTAATGTGTGCTCAGTCATCCATCTTGTCTGGGAAATTAACCAAGGGTAGGAACATGGAGCTAGAGTTTAGCTAACATAAAATACTAAGAAATAGTGTGTACATGTTAAGAGTATTGTTCAGGTGTGGTTATTGCTACTGAAACTGAGCATTTTGATACAGCTGAAGCTGTATCTTTGCTAACATTTTATAGTTCATTTTAATGAAGCAGTTTTGTATATCCTTATCCTCATTCATCTTTTTCATCTTGGTCCTTTTCTCATCAGGTCTTATGAGCTGCAAAGGTGGTTCACTTTGCTTATATTTTGCCACGTTGTTTTTTAATGCTTGAGGTAGTTTAGTTGTTATTCAATAAAATCTGTGATTTTCTCTTTTAATACTGATTCTTAAAACACACACACACACACACACACACACACACACACGAGGAGACTAACAAATAATCTCAATGTGTTTAGGACAAGTCAAGAAGCAAAGAAATTTCCAAGACAGGAGCAAGCACTGGGCACTTATGGTGTTTAACAACTTTTCCTTTGCTAGAATGAAAACTGATTAAAGCAAATAATCCCCCTTGTGCACTTGTAATTAAATTTGGTGTTTATCATGGTCACAGTGAAACATGAATATGTTTCCTGAGGTTTCTTAAAGTTGCTATGGATACTTGATTTTGAATTTGACTGTCAATCATCGATTTTTTTCCTTCATCATATTTACATTTGCATTTCCATATTTCCTCCAAGGAACTACCATGGATGCACAAAGAATGAAATTTCACTGGCATGTTGCAAAAGTTGGTATCAACACAAATTGTAACTGAGAAACAAAGAAATGGGACTTGAGCGACAGCTGAGATGTGTTCTATTAATATTTAAATTGAGTTTCTCATTGGAGACATGTCTAGACTGGTTGACTTTTTTAAAGAACAGACTACAACTAATTTTACTTCACTGCTGAGCATTTCTTCAGCAAAAGTGTATAATTTTATTTCTCTTTCTTTTGTAATCTTTGATTTATCTTGCTTCGCTCCTTAAAGCAGTCAGTAGCTCCTTACTGTATAAAACAGAAGCCAAATTATTTATCATGGCATTCAGAGTCATTTATAATTTGGCTTCAGACCATTTGCCTAATATTATCCCTCTAAATAATAATAATGGTGATGATAATAACAGTAGTACATTTTGTTGATATTTGTTTACAATGTGCCTTGAATTCGTTTAAGCCCATTACATAATTTAATCTTCACAACAACCTTCCTATGAGCTTCCATTTTTAAGATGAGGAATTTTGGCTCAAAAGGGATAGGTAACTTGCTCAAGGTCAAAGAGCCAGTCTGTTTGATTCCAGAGACAATGCATTAACTCCCACATTTTTGATAACCAGGTCACTCCGTTCTACATGCCATGACCTAAATACCTTTACCTCAAAAGTCCATATGTTTGTTACATACAGATCACAGGTGACCCTGATAAAACTACTCAAGAAGGAAAATTTGACCTTTCTTTCTTATGCATCAAACTCCAGGGAGCTTCAAGGCCCATCAGTAATGGGCAGAGGAATACAAAGGGCAACACGCACAATTCCCTTCAGAACTTCCAACCCTTCCAACACTACGCGTAAGCCATCTGCTTAGAGTCACCTGGACAATGGGAATTTAAAGTCTTCATGCTCAGGTTTCTGGAGTACATTTATGAATTCAATCAATGTGACATATAAGGCATGCCCACCCAGGGAATGACATGAAGCCTCGCATCCCGTTCTTTGTCTCAGCAATCTCAGAGAGAGAATGAAGATCCTGCAGAGGTGGGTTTCTGCCCTATTAAATAGTACTATGTAATCTTGTGATTAGATTACTGCCATGTACTCTACCCTGAACTCTGGAACTCCTATAATTGTGTGGCTGAGTGGAATAGATGGAATAGGGGAACAAAAAGCTTTTTAACAAAACACTGAAGAAACTGTTTTGAAAACAATTGATTTTCAGGTCTTGCAAGTTGTCATAGATTGTGCACAGGAATTTAGGTAGATGGACATTCACTGACAGGTAGTTTAAAATTTTTGCCCAAAGCCCCATTCTTGGCAGTCCCTGTGAAGATATACAGAGAATATACATAGGAGATCTACAGTTTCCTTTATATCTTGCAATGGTCCTCATGTGCATCTTTAATCAAAGTATGAGGTAATACATCATTGCCTTAATCCCAAATTAGAAGACAGATGGAAAAGAGGGAACCACAGAATTCAACTCATCCAGACACTGTAAGCTTTCAGAGAGCTTCTTTGGTTCAGAAGACAGTGAATAGATGATCAACAGATGTTATTTAGTAACAACTTCTTCCCATATTCACCACATGGAGGCAGAAAAAAAGATATGAGGAGCTTTACTTCAAAAACAAACAAACAAACTCATAGAAGAAGAGATCAGATTTGAGGGGGAATTGGAGGAAGACAGTCAAAAGATACAAACTTCCAGTTATAAGATAAATAAGTACTAGGGATGCAATGTACACCATAGTAAATATAATTAACACTGCTGTATGTTACATATGAAAGTTGTGAAGAAAGTAAATTTTAGGAGTTCTCATCACAAGAAAATAATTTTTTTTCACTTATTTTGTATCTAAAAAAAAAGTCTATATGTTTGCATAACTTTTTCTCCAACCCATGTATGCATTAACACTCCTTATCTACAAATCAAAATCTTCCTATTTTTTTTCAGTGCTCTTTTCATATGCTGAGAACTTCAATACTATACCACCCTAATCCAAATAAATGTTGTCCCTTATATTTGCCCTTGGAATTTTGCTTGTCTTTACACTTAGCACATTTTCATTCTGTTCATTATAACTGTTACTGAAACCAAATCTCCCTAAAACCAAGTTTTTCTTCTGAGTTTATGATTAACCTCTCTATCCAAAACTTTATCCCCTTTCTTGCCCCACCCCTGTTCCCCTTGGGACTGAAGAGTATCAAAGAAAAGGGGGATTAAAACTGAGCAGGACCCTCTGGGACCTTCCCAGGTACAAGAGCTCTTCTGTGTCCCCCATTTCTTATTTGTAGAAAAAAGGCTTTAGTCTCCTAGGCCTTCACTGAGTGCCAAAAAGCAGACTCAAGCAGTTACTAATTAGGGAAGAGAGGAAATCCAGAAACAAAGGAAAAACAGTCAAGCAAGAAAAGTAATGATAGCTAAAACAATAGTCAGTGATAAAGCAGAGTCCTAGTTCCTCTTCAAGGGCTATACATAACAATCTGATGCATATCTTTGAGTTGTTCTGTAGGAACTAAGACCCCTACCTAGGTGGAGGATGGTGACTACATGCTCACCACAAGTACTAGACCCCAGACTGGTTGGAATCAGAATGTTGATGATTAAGATTCCTGAAACATCACCCTGTTACCTCACCACCAACCAATCAGAAGAAACTCCACAAGGTGCAACCCTCACCATAAGTGTTGCCTTTAAAACAAAACAAAACAAAACAAAGAAACCCTTCTCTGAAAGTCATGGGAAAGTTCAGGTCTTTTGAGCATGAGCTGCCCATTCTCCTTCTTGATGCCCTGCAATAAACACTATTCTTACCTTCACCACAACTGGATGTCAGCAGAATGGTTTTACTGTGCACAGGCAAGCAGATCTGAGTTCATTTGGATAACATTATTACTATTGCTTGTTAATAAGTTCATCTCCCTTAGTAGTCATTACCTTCTAAGCTCAGAAACTGCTCACATAGGAAAACCTCAGAACCACACCAGGTTAGGACTTAAAGAGAATGGATCTTTGAAATGATTTTTTCAACTCCACCCATTTCACAAATGGGGAAGATGGACACCAACAGAACTGACTTGCGTTAGATTGTACAGCTTATCAACTGCAGAGCTAGGAATAGAATCCAAGTCTCCTGAACCACAAGGATGCTATGTTTTCTTCTACATGTCAGGGTAAGTCAGTTATTCTCCTAAGACATTCTCAAGAGTACACAGCACCTGAATGTAAGCATCATAAAGGCTGCTGAGCTAGCAGCATGGCTTACTTGTATCAGCGTACTCCTATATTCACGTGATTCTGACTTGACACATTCTGACTCCAATTTCAAATTGTTTTCCCATTTATTTACAGTATCTCTCCATGCCACTTATCACTCATGTCACTATTTTTCTCCCAAATCAAATGAAAATGAATCCATAGGCTTGACATAGGATCTGAGTGGAACATAGCCAAATATTGGTGTCAGAGGGACCCAGTGTTGGACAATGGCTGCTGTTCAGGCATGACAATTTTTCAATCTTCTCTCTCTAAAGGAATTTGGGTTAATAATTATTTAGCATCTCACTGAGGTTCCATGGCCTGTGGCCAATAGATAACTGAAAGTTGTAAGTTAAAGATTTTCATAGGCTATTTGCCAATCTTAATGTATTTATCATACCCAGGCCAGACTTGCATTGGTCTTCATTAGGTATGAATTAACCATGTTGCCTGGATTGCCTTTTTCCAGACATCTGAATCCAGCAACTTTCAAGCAACATTTTTATAAGTAGTTTTCTAGGGAAATATTTCTCTGTCATTAAGATATTGTCCACAATCCTCATAAGTGCTACCAGTTTTAGACAAGAATGATTTTTCGTTTGTGTAGACAGTTTCAAAAGCAGATGCTTCAGATATAGCATAACAAATATCTGACTTACTTCTTATAAATTATTATTAAAACACTCTGAAGAGGAACAATGAAGGTACAACATTTTCATTAAACTACCTGCTAAGACCTCTAAAAAGTATTGATTAGAGTTTTAATGCAATTAAAATTTCATAATGAACATAGTATTTATTCATTTTGCCATTCTTTTGTTGATTTAGAATACCATATATAGAATATTTTGGGACCTGAGTCAACAGCCTTATGGTATTGTGATTTCTATAAAATAGTGTACCACTTATAGATTAACTCATGAGAAATGTTTCTGTACAAATTTCTAAAAATATGGTAACAAGAAAAAAAAACCCTCCAAGTCAAATATAATAGTCATCTTTACCTATGTATATTTTATCTTTCATTACAAAAGGATGCAGATGTACACACATACACACAAAATCTAAATTTTTAAAAGTACTCAAATGGTTGAGTACTGGTCTTGTTTTTCTGCTGTGCTAGGCACTGAAGGGCTACAAGGCTATATAAAGCCTGAAAGTTGCCTACAAAGAACTTGCCATCAAATTAGACTTCAAGTGTGATTTTTCTGGATGACTCCTTTGTGAGATGCTTCTAGTGGCCACCTCAGAGCTCTTTCCTTCCAAAGTGATTGTTGAAATAAAGAGGTAGCTAAACTCACTTCTGCAACAGGTTTCCATAAGCCAGATTTTTCACTACATTAAAATAAAATTTCCGTATTTTTCTTTAATTTCTTTCAATTACCTCATAAACTTACATTACTTAAGGGCATAAACTAAAAGAAAATTAAAATTCTTTATCACTTCCTCCATCAAAGCTTGCTTGGAACCAATCTTATGCATAGTTCATTAGAATAAACACTCCTGATACAATTAAAGCAGGGCACATCTGATTTTTAATTTGTTAACCAGTAATTCAATAAAATATGGAAATGTTAATAATTTTGAACTTTATTACACTTCCTCATTTGTGACTAATGAACCATATATAGTGTCCTATCTTCTGACAAACTTCTGCAATTTCAATAGTCAGTTAGGCTTCAGTAACTGATGTTTTACTTGACTATTTTCTTGATTAAGATAGCATACCTGTTACACACAAAATCAAAGCAAAATAAGCTTTGAGCTAATTAAGTGATGTTACAATATTAGAGAAAGACCTGCAGTGATTTCATAGGACAAAAAAGAAACAAAATGAAGGACTCAAAGGATAAGAAGCTGTCAGTGATTAGCTTATTCAGCATTTCTCAAAATGAGGTTCCTCAGATTTTATTTTATGGGATGCTAAGGAGTATTAACGTTTAAAATAAACTGTAAAATAGAAGACAACTCTTCCATGACAAAATAAGTTTGTACACATTGGGGGGCTTTTCTGAGCTGTTACAGTGCTAATATATGTGGAAAAGCTGTTAGTGGTAAATAAAGCAATTCACTACAGGACCCCTATCCCTTTTAAAACAAATATTATCAAGTACTATCTAAGGCAAGAGTCGACAAGACACCTGCTCCATCTCTATCCTCCATGTTCTTTTACCAGCAGCCATGAAAAATACCAAGGACCACTCCAGAGCTTTCTCCGCATCCTTCCCCCACCCCCTTTCTTTCCTGTCCTATTTCTCTGCAGTCTCTTTTTTCCTAACTGGTATTAATTACTATTCTATGAATTCTTTCATCTTCAGAAATTTCCAGACAAATGGACTCTAGTTTTCATGTTCACGTGCACCTCCAAATTCTAGGGCATGAATGTCAAACTCTATCAAGTCACCCCTTAGAACATTTGTTTCATTTGTTTGGCAGCATCTGATGGCCCTGCATGATTCTGCAGCTCAGCAATACTCCATCTGGGGAGACAAGTAGTGGTCTCCCCTTTGAGTAGATACTGCCAGTCTTTATGATTGAGTTTCTTGTAGCCTCCCCTCACTTGTTTATCAGGAAAAGAAAAAGTAATTGCTCTCCCCAGCCTCTAAGGAGGAAAAGGGCAAAATCTCAAACCACAAGCTCCATATTCCTCACAAGGCCAATGACAAAAAGATGATGAGTTGGAAGTGAAGGGTAGATAAGTAGTTGTTTATTTAGGGCATGAGATGTGGATCTTTAGGAAGATCTGGATGTTGATGTCTGATTTCAATTATTTGCAGCTCTTTAGGCTGGGCAGTAATTAGGGCCTCTTCATATTTTGTGTTGAGGTCTAGTTGTCGATTCAAGGGCAAAAGGAAAAGTTTTAGTTTATGTTCTCTCTAATTTGATTTGGAGCTGTCCTTTTCACTTTTCTTTATTACTCTTTCTTTATTAACTTCTTAATGATAGATGCTTAGGCCTAATGTATGCATTTAAAGTTTAAATTTCCCTGTAAGCATGGCATTAACTTCATCTAAAATTTTGATACATAACATTTTTTATTATTATTCAGCTCCAAATATTTTTCAAATTCCATTGTGATGCCTTCTTTAAACAATGATTAATTTAAAAGTGCATTATTTAAACTTCACATATTGGGGTATTTTATAGTTATCTTTTTATTATTTATTTCTTGCTTAATGTCATGGTAGGCAAATAATCAAATAATATATTTTGTATAATTTTATTTCTTTGAAATATTTTGAAACAACCAATGGAAGAGCATGTGTACAGTTTTGGAAAATGTTTATCGTGCACCTGAAAAGAATACTTATCCTGATATTGTTGGGTGCAGTGTTTTATATATATAAATTTGCTCAAGATTGTTAATTAAGTTATCTAAATCTTTGATGCTCTTAATTGGCTTTTTTTGTGTGATACTTAACTCAGTTACTGAGAGCAGTTTAAAATATTTCATTATGATTATGTATTTGCCTATATGTCCTCTAATTATGTCATGCTTATTTAGTCTTTATATTTTTTAGGCTGTATTAGATGCATACACACTTAGAATTATTATATAATTCATTTTTCCTAAAGTCTACTTTCTTTTTATGTAGCTATATCACCTTTCTTTTGCATCATGTTTGCATACTTTATTTTTTTCATCCTTTTACTTTTGAACTTTCTCTATCCATATATTTAAAATATATCACTTACCGGTGCAATTTAGTTATGGTTTGTTTTTTTTCTTTATTTCCTGCCTGACAATCTTTTCTTTTTACTTAAAATATTGTCTTTACATTTAATGTAATTACTTCTATATTTGGGATTAATTACTCACTATTTGCTTTATATTTGTCTCATTTATTCTATATCCTTTTTCTCATTTTCTTGTTTTTGTTTTTTATTCACTGGGTATATTTTATTATTCAATTTCTCCTTTTTTATTAGTTTATAGTTTATATATCCTTTTACAATACTTTTGGTACAACCCTAAAGGTTACAAAATGCATTACTGATGTGGCCAAATTTTCTCCACCTTCCTGGATAATACAGACACTCTTTGCATTTGCACACTTTAACTCCATGTATTCCCCTTCTGGATGACATTTCTAAATTTTTTCCTATCTATCTATCTACCCATCTATCTATCTATCATCTATCTATCATCATCAATCATATATCTATCTATCTGTATCTATTATATTTTCTATCCCACAAGATACTATTACAAGTACTTAAACATTACTATTTTTTAGATTTATCCACATATTTACCGTTTTTATGCTCTTCATTCCCTCCATCTCTGAACTTCCATCTCGAATTATTTCCTTCAGACATAATTACATTTTAGCTGCTTCTTTTAGTACTGATTTACTTATGACAGAGTCTTTATCTTTGCTTATTTTAGAACGTTTTGTCTCCTCTTTGTTTCTTGGAAATAGAATTATACATTGGCAGTAAATTTTCTCTTAGTAATTTTAAGATATTTTTCCATTGTCTTGTGTAGAAAAATTAACTGTCAATCTTATTAGTTTTTCCTTTAAAAGTAATCATTTTTTCCCACAAATGGCTTTAGTCAAAATTTTAATTTCTGTGCTGGTCTTCAGAATACCGTGTGTGGCCTTATTAGTATTCACTTTCTCTGGTTTTGTATTGGTTCTTAAATCTGTAGCCCAATGTCTTTAACCAATTTTAGAAAACTCTTGGCTGTTATCTCTTCAAATATTTCTTCTTCCCCATTCTTTTGCTGTTCTTCTGATACCCCAAGTGTCCCCTATGTGTTTTATAAACTTTTCTGTATTTTATATCTTTATGTGTGTGTGTGTGTGTGTGCGCGCGCGCGTGTGTTTCATTCTGCTAATTTTCTGACGACCCATCTTCCATTTTACTTATTCTGTCTTAAGGTATGTCTAATCTTCAGTTTGATCAACCCACTGAGCTCTGAATTTCAGACTGTTACTTTTTCATTTTTAAAATTTCTATTATAGTTTTTTGTTATCCATTTAAATTCTCAATCTTGTGTTGAATTTCCTTAAATATTTTCAGCTTATTTGTTTTAAAGTTTGTGTATGATATTTCCATCATCTAGATCCTCTGTGAGTCTGTTTCTATTGTCTATTCTTTATCTGTCTTGTCACCTCTAATGCTTGGTTATTTTTAAATAATTAACTGACTTGCTTTTTTAAATTAATTTTTCCTGGAATGTGGTTGCTTTACAATGTTGTGTTAGCCTCCACTGCACAACACAATGAATCAGCCATACACATACAGATATCCCCTCCCTTTTGGACTTCCCTCCCATTTAGGTTGCCACAGTACATGAGATAGAGTTCCCTGTGCTATACCATATGTTCCCATCAGTTGTCTATTTTATACATGGTATCAATAATGTATATGTGTCAATCCCAGCCTCCCAATTCCTCCCACCCACCTCTTTCCCCCTTGCTATCCATATATTTGTTCTCTACCTCTCTGTCTCTATTCCTGCTTTGCAAAGAGGTTCATAAATTTTTCTAGATTCCACATACATGTGTTATTATATAATATTTGCTTTTCAGGTGACTTGCATTTATATGAAAAATTTTGGAAGTATTTTGAGGCCTAAGTTTATGATACCTTCCAAAAGAGGCAATTTATATTTATGTCCAGGGGAATACCAGGGATTGTGATGATTGGATGTTGGGCTTCAGTTTCTCTCTCTCTCTCTCTCTCTATATATATATATATATGTGTATGTGTGTGTGTGTGTGTTCTAGTCACTAGTAGAGGGAAGTTAGTTAGTTCCAAATCACTTAGTATAGTATTGTCAGAAGTGGAATTCTCCTAATAAGTACTTTGTTTTACCTATATTTTATTGTTTAGCAAAGCAAATTCCTTGCCACTTATTATTTTAATATCTGTTGCCTAATCTCATATGATTATTTTTCAACATGAAATTTAGGATCATTTTGTCAAATTATAAAATGGAGTTCCATTGAATTTATTCATTTATTTAGGAAGAGACGACATTGCTTTTCTAGAATTTTATTAGGGTATGATTTTCAATAATGAAATTTTAGGCCCCCTTTTCAATTTTAATATCAATTATTTTTATCTTCTTTGTGACATTTTAAATGCAAATATGCCTAACTTTTTACTTCCTGCATGAAACTAATGGATGGAGCCTTTTAAAAATAACATATGATGCATGCATTTATTCCTTATTTTATGTTTTTCATATCAGAAAATAATGCTGAATTTTACTCATGTCCTTCTATTTTTATTTTCCTTTAACTAATATTTATTTTATGTCTACTAGGTGTCAGACAGTCATGTACTATAGGTATCACAATCATAATGAGCAAAAGAGAGACAATTTCCAAACTCCAATGAAGCTTATAGCCTATATTATTCAAGGTCCTAACAAGAAACAGATGGCACACTCAAAAGGGGCAATTCAAATGATTATGCTGAACAAAGATATAAAAATATGGGCAGGGTCCAGGACAGCAAATTATGGGAAAGCATACCTGGGTTAGCAAGATTTTAAAGTTATAACTATCCCTATCCCGAAGGGACAAGGGGAGGCAGTGCTTTCTGGTGCAAGCTCTATGTCTTGGAGAGTTTTGAACAGAGGAGCTGTTACAGATAAAGAAATGCAGCCTGGAACACCTGCAGCACAGAAGGGAGGGAAGGAGAAGAATTAATACTTTGACCTCTCTGCTTCAACCCTCAGATAGCTTGCCAGTATCTTCTTTTGGCTAGAACCAGCTGGAAGCCAGAGGGCAAGGGATGTGAAACAAGCCAGATTTTCTGGGACACAGAATAAGATGGAAAGGGATAAAGAATCAGTCAATCTATAGAAACAAATAGAGAATAGCTAACACATAGTATATGGAAATAAGCATTTAAGTAGGTGAGTACTATAATAGAGTGAAAAGTGCTAGGACAGAGGAAATACCGAATCACATGGAAGCATTTAAAAGAGGCATCTCTGATTTGCTGCCCTGTAGCATCTCTTGAACACTGTTCCCACCTGGTATGCTCTAGTTAAATCCATCTCTGAATCTGTACTCATGTTCAGTAATTTTAAAATATTTTATTATGGAAAAATTTTAATGTACACAAGAGTGAAGAGAACAGTATAACTAATCACCGTGTACCCATCACATACCTTCAATAATCATCGCTACTTTTGAATCTTGATTCTTTGATCCCCTACTAGTCTTTTTAATTTTATTTTCAAGAGAAGTTTAAAATAGATATGAATATTGTTATTTTACCTGAATATATTTAAATATACATCTTTAGCTAATAAGAATGTTTAAAATCGGTTTTGCATAATCACTATGTCATTATAACACCTAAAAACATTGATAAATTAACCCAAGAAAATTATTTAAATTCCTTAATATCATCTAATACCATCTATACTCAAATTTTCTTGACTCTATCAAATATATCTTTCCATGGTAGGTTTGTTTTAATCAGGATCCAAACAAGATCTAGACATTATGTTTTTTGTTTGTTTATTGATTATCTTTTATTCTATAATTGTCCTCCTCCCCAATGATGATAATCACATCATGCAATTGCTTAAGGGAGAAACCAGGTCATTTGTCCTATAGAAAGTTCGACATTCTGAATTTGGTAGATTGCTTCCTCATGATTTCATTAAATGTGTTTTTCTATCCCTGGTAATTCCCAGAAACTTGTAGGTAGATCTAGAAGCTTAAATGTATTTTGGCCCAATTTTGTCAAGAATATTTAGTGGGTGGTGTTATTTCCTATTGCATCACATGCTACTTGATTGTTCTACTTTCAGTAATATAAACAGACTGTCAGTGTGGACTCAGGTGTGTTGCCTGACTCTTTTATCATCAAGTTTTTCAACATTTCACCTAACAATTACAGCATTAATCGATTACTGTTGCCAGGTTGTATCATTCCTTTAAGGGTTGCAAAATGGAGATTTTCTCATTATATATTCCTCTTGAATTTATCACTCTTCTTTAAAGAAGCACTCTTCTTTATTATTTGGTTACCCTGAAATATAGTTAATCTGGAAAGGGAGCATAAATGCTTGATTTTTCCTCGTATTCTTTATCAGTTTTCAAAGCAATGAAATGTCTTAGCAACGTTTAGTGGTTTGTAATGAACTTCTTATCATTATGAATTTTTGTATTTTTCTTCATCTTATGTGTTTTAGTTAATTGCAGTCATTATTGCTCAAATTGTCCCATTTTTTTGGCCAATAAGATTTCCCTTATGTTTACTTCTATATTCAGATCTTACTTACCTTGAAACTGGGTTCCCTCATTGAATTATACTCACTTCTGACATTTGCCCTTTTAGATACTGTATTTTGCTACTAGGCTGCTAGGACTACATGAACATCCTTGAATGCTCTAGGCACAAGCCACACATTTGGTAGTATTCACTGACTAATGTTCCAAGCTATTGCTAATTGACTCTGGTTCAGTGCTATGTTGTACATGCCACTTAACTGAGATTTGTTTTTCAGTAACTCTACATTGCATATAAATTCACTATGTACTCATTGGTATGGAACATAGAGCCCTCCATGATTTATCCTGAAAGTCATTTCTCATTTCTACTTTGCCCTACCTCATTGATGCTCATTTGTCTTTCTCGGGTTCTGAAAAGACAGCTCTGTGTTGGATACCACCTGCAAGTCTAGGTTCATGGTAGTCTCTGAGCTAATTTGGGGAAGGCTAAATAGAGTTTGAAATCAAAACAGTAGGAGATGTGCTTGAAGTTTTTGTCAATTCATCTAACTTCCTTTGTTCTTGTTCTAGGCTCACCAAGAGAGTACGGACAATTACTGGGTTTCCTATGTAGGTCTTACTTTCAAGAAGAGAGTGCACTCACCAGAGTAATTCATGCCTTATTCATTTTTTGATTTTACTTATTATATTTAGGCTCCTGGCATTCTAACTATAGGTGGCTTTCCATATTGCATCCTTTATATAAACTACAGGGAAAATCTATAAGGAAAAGATACCTTAACTACAGTATCCAATTACTACCCTAGTCCTATTTCTCACTGTAAGTAGTCAGCTGTCTTTCTGATCAATCTTGTGAGCCAGGTTATGTGAATCTACCCCTTAAGTAACAAGTGCACTCTAGATATGCTGACAATTCAGATTTCTGCCTTGACAAGGCTGAGGGCTACCATGATCCCAGACCTTAGCATCATGGTAATGCCTCACTGTGAGGCAGTCAGCAGCCTTTCACCTGGTGACAGAAGTCTTTGTGTTGGCTTCATCCCCCTTTGTCTGGTTTGAACTTCTACAGATACAGTTTGCAAGGCATCACAGATTAGACTATCATGTAATGCCATTATTTTATTTTACAGATAATAAAACTGAAGCCATAGAAGGGAAGAACATGTCATCAAAAAGCCATGATTCATTCTGGGTCCCCTGATGCTCAGTTGAACATTCTTTCCATTGTTTAATGATTCTGGATGGATAAAAAGCATTTTCCTGTTCTCATTTGAATTACTTGTAAATATTCAGGGATTATAAAACTCTAATGATTCCTGAACCTTAGAGATCATGTAGTCTACTGTTTCTCAACAGGGATCTATGAATTAGATATATTAGCATGCTCCTTGGAGATTTTCATTCTATGGGTCTGGGGTGGAGATAAAAGATTTCTTTTAAAAAAAATTTCCCAGGAGATTCTCCTATACAGAAAGACTTAGAAACTCCTGATCTAATACAATTTCCTGTACAGATGAAATAACAGAGATCTAAAAAGGAGAAGGAATCGTGCCTTTGTAGATAATTTCTTACTTAGGGGATCAAGTCACTCACACTTGACTTTTGAGCTGTTATTTACAACTCCAGCAGTGTGTACTGCACGTACAGATCGGAGCTTTTCAGCAGGGAAGAGCTATGCTAGGGAAGTAAGAAAGGCAACACAGTATCCTAGAGTAATCCTAGAGCAGATTGTGAACTCAGTCCCAAATGTCATTTGGACACAAGTGTTTTCTGCTTCCATTGCTGCTACTTATATAAGTTATGCTGTTGGACATATTCAAAAAGGCAACAAAACAAAACAAAACCTCCAGTTAGAAGAGGGCAATGACAAACATTGATTGCCATCACTGAATTTAGAGAAATAACCATGGATGAGGTCATTAAGCCAAACTTGGATTTTGAAGTATAATCAGATTCTGAAGGGGCCCAGGGTAGATTATTCAGGTCTTTGTGGATTGTTCTCAGCTAGCATTAGGAATATAGTACTTTAATATTCACGGGCAGTTCTGGGGCTGTAACTTAAACTCATTTTAGAGGCTCACATATGAATTTCAGTTGCCTATGGCCAGTACCTCCTTAGATGTATATCTGCACATTATTTTCCTTAATGAAGTTGTGCCTGGCACAACCATAAAGCATTTCATAATCAGATAAGGGAGTAAAACAACTCATATAGGTCTGAAATAGAAGATAAAGTTCACTAACTGCTATATGTGTTGAAAGATAGGAACTATCACCATCAATTTGTGGGAGATGATGGGAAAGGTTGATGGTATATGAGGTAAGCCTTGGAGAATGTAGTGGACATAGGGAGGGAAGGAGGGCAGGGGGAAGAAGCGGGGGGAGGGGAAGAAGCGGGGGGAGGGGAAGAAGCGGGGTGGGGAGAGGCGGGGAGAGAATGAATGAATGAAAGAATGGAGAAAATAAGAACATCCATTCCAGGCACAGGGAGCTGTATGAACAATGCCATGGATATATTGGAGTGTAAAATATATTAGGTCAGAGTAACTCAGAATCATACTTTGCATATGTTCTCTGAAAGATGTTTCTACCTTCTCAGTTCCCTTGAGAAACTTTCTAATGAAACTTCCTGTCTTCTATGTATTAATAAATTGTAATGGTTTTAATAGATAGTTGGTAAACGGAGAGGTGTACTTGAATATTACTGGTAGGCCACATGTGGTGTTAACAAAAACCTACAGCTCTGACAATGACATAGTGGCATGAAGGGTAGGACAGTAGTGTTGAGGAAAAATGAGAAATGGATCTGAAATCAGAGGGACAGGATTTAAACCTCTTCTCTGCTACTAATTAACAGTATGAGCTTTGGTTTTTATTGTGTCTTTTGGACCTCAATTCATTTATAAAAAGAGTATGAAAATACCTACCCTTTCTAGCTTTCCAGGTTGCTGTGAGGCTCACATAAGGTAAGTGCAAAATTAGGTGTTTATATGGAATATAATTATTACTAGCTGTAATAATTGTAATTTAAAATTTTCATATCATTTAAAGATTTTTATACCTAAGCCAAATGAGGAATTTTTTCATTCCTTTTAAAAGCATTAATCTTGTAATGTCAGAAATAAATTTCTAAGATGAGTCACTGATATAAGGGTCACATTCTGATTCATAAGTCCTTTCTGGATGGCTTAGAGACATTTAACTATTAATATGAGTATGAAAGGCTAGGAGACTGAATCATTGATGGGGAAAAAGAATCAGTTTGGGGGCATCGATTAGACTTCAGTAGCTGATATCATCTGCCGACAGGAGCTGGGCACAGTGACTCTCCTTGCGTCCTTTGATTTCAAGTGTATTCCTATTATCATCTAATCCCTGAAGCTGAGTTTGGAAAGGTGACATTTGTTACTCAAGAACACTGCAAACAAACTCCCATTTCTAAAGCTTCAAGCTAGAAGGGTTGTCATGAGGCCATTGTACTATTTTATCTGCCAGATATGCTACAAACATGTTTTCTCAGTAATTTGCTTTTGGTTTCGCTTATGGTTTTTTGTTGTTGTTGTTGTTGTTGTTTTTTAGAGAGAGAAGATACTGTCTTTAATAAAATTAAACAAAGAACATTCTCAAGTAACCAACAAAAGAGAAATGGCAGTAGCCAACAAACATTTGGAAGCATGTTCACTCTTACTAACAGTCAAAGGAATAAAATGGAAATCACTGAGATAGTGTTTCAACCTATCAAACTGGAAATATTTAAAAGAAAAGTAACTGGGCAAATTCATAACATCCTACAATGTAGGAATACTTAAATGAAATCTGGTAGAGTAATTAAAATATGTTCTAAAGAATAGATGGCAGGATTTCCTAGGTGGTGCAGTGATTAAGAATCTGCCTGCCAATGCAGGGAACACAGGTTCAATCCCTGCTCCAGGAAGATCCCACATGCCATGGAGCAACTAAGCCCATGCCACAACTACTGAGCCTGTGCTCTAGAGCCCATGAACCACAACTATTGAGCCCATGTGCCACAACTACTGAAGCCTGTGCACCGAGAGCCTGTGCTCTATAACAAGAGAAGCCACCAGAGTGAGGAGCCCCCACACCACAATGAAGAGTAGCTCCCCCCACCACCCCCACTCACTGCAACTAGAGAAAGCCCATGTGCAACAACAAAGACCCAATACAGCCAATAAATAAATAAAATTTTAAAAAAAGAATAGATGGCAATGAAGAAATGATCACTATAAAATATATGAGAAATGTCAGACACATAACTGGTAATGTGGAAGGAAAGGCAGTGGGGAGGTAAAAGCAGTCATTTATGGAAGGTTGTATCACAATCTTTTATTTTTTAATCTGAGTTTCCAAATTTTCTCCAATGAATATTACTGTTGTTATTAGTAAAAATTAAAAAATGTGCATATGCCCTCATGCAGCCTTAAGAATCATCTTCTAGAGTTGCTTCTTTCTGTTATAGTAAGTGGGTAATCTACCCAATATGACAACCATGTTCTTTTTTAAAAATATGTATCTTATTGTGGTAAGAGCACTTAACATAAGATCTACCTTCTTAACAGATTTTAAGTGTACATACATTATTGTTAACTATAGGTATGATATCGTTCAGCAGGTCTTTAAAGTTTATTCACCTTACTTAGTTGAAATTTTATGCCTATTCATTAATAATTGCCCATTCTCCTCTCTCCCACCCTCTGGGAAGTACCATTGCAGTATTTGATTTTTATGAATTTCACTATTTTAGATACCTCATATAAGTGAAATCATGCAGTACTTGTCTTTCTATGTCTAGCTTGTTTTTCATCACATAAGGTCCTCAAAGTCCACCCATGTTGTGGCACATTGCAGAATTTCCTTATCTTTGAAGGTCGACTAGTACTCCATTGTTTGTATATACAGTCGCCCCTCCTTATCCATGGGTTTCACGTCTGCAGATTCAATCATCCAACAGCCGTTGGTTCATTCTGGGGAATGTGGAATCCATAGATATGGAGGACCGATTATACTACGACATTTAGATAAGGGACTTGAACATCGGAAGATTTTGATATCTGCAAGGGATTCTGGAACCAATCTCCTGTGGAAGGACTGTACTACATTTTCTTTATCCTTTCATCTATCAATGGACATTTAGGTTGTTTTATAACTTAGCTATTGTGAATAATGCTACAATGAACATAGGAATGCTAATACCTCTTCAGGATACTGATTTCAATTCTTTTGGATATATACCATAATTGGGATTGCTGGATTATATGGTAGTTCCTTTATAAATTTTTTTGAGAAATATCCATACCGTTTTCCAAAGCAGCTGCACCATCTTGCATTCCTACCGATAGTGGCAAGGGTTCCAATTTCTCCACATCCTACCAATATGTGTTATTTTTTGGTTTGAAAAAAAATTTTTTTTATAATGGCCATCCTAACAAGTGCGAAGTGATACCTCATTGTAGTTTCAATTTGCATTTCTCTGATGTTTCGTGTCAATGAGCATTTTTTTCATATAACTGTTGCCCATTTGCATGTCTTATTTGGAGATAGGTCTATTCAACTTTTAGCCCATTTTCTTAAATTAAGGTATTAGTTTTTTTTTATTGAGTTGTATGAATTCCTTATTTATGTTTGAAATTAACCCATCATCAGATATATGTTTTGCAAATATTTTCTCCCATTCTGTAGGTTGCCTTTTCACTCTGTGGATTGTATCCCTTGCTGTGTAGAAGCTTTTTAGTCTGATGTAGTCCCACTGTTTTGGTTTTTGTTGCCTGTGCTTTAGGTGTCATATCCATGAAATTATTGCCAAGACCAATGTCATGAAGTGGCATTCTTCAGTGAGCTGCTACTATGCACGTGGTTCTTCTTTGTTGTAAATCTATTCTACTTTGGTCTTCTGTTTTAGACATATTTGATATTATACACATAGATATTACATATATTTGCTGACTAGATGTTTTCAGTTACCTATTTGCAAATTTCAGTGGGGATATATGCACATTGAACCTCTACTACAATCATTTGGAATATAAACTTACATAATAAAAAGGTGACTATTTTTGTTATTTAGATATATAGGTATTATTTTCCCTAGTGTAGCAAGCAGAAAAGAAGATTCAAACTGTCATCTACACTGTAGACCTGAGAGTAGAATTTTATCCAAAGAAGCATCCCTTCATTTTTTTTTCAGATCTTTATTGGAGTATAATTGCTTTACACTTTTGTGCCAGTTTCCACTGTACAACAATGTGAATCAGCTGTATTTATACACATATCCCCATATCCCCTCCCTCTTGAGCCTCCCTTCCACCCTTCCTATCCCATCCCTCTAGGTCATCACCAGTCATCGAGTTGAACACCCTGTGTTATGCAGCAGCTTCCCACTAGCCATCTATTTTACATTTGGTAGTGTATATATGTCAATGCTACTCTCTCACTTTGTCCCAACTTCTCCTTCGCCCTCCGCCCCCCCATCTGATTCTTTATTCTTGCCCTGTCACTGGGTTCCTCAGTACCATTTTTTTACATTCCATATATATGAGTGAACATACAGTATTTGTTTTTCTCTTTCTGGCTTACTTAACTCTGTATGACAGTCTCTAGGTCTATCCACCTCATTACATATAGCTCCATTTCATTCCTTTTTATGGCTGAGTAATATTCCATTGTATATATGTGCCACATCTTCTTTATCCATTCATCTGTTGATGGACACTTAGGTTGCTTCCATGTCCTGGCTATTGTAAATAATGCTGCAGTGAACACTGGGGTACATGTATCTTTTGGAATTATGGTTTCCTCAGGGTATATGCCCAGTAGTGGGATTGCTGGGTCATATGGTAGTTCTATTTTTAGTTTTTTAAGGAATTTCCATACTGCTTTCCATAGTGGTTGTATCAAGTTACATTCCCACCAACAGTGCAGGAGGGTTCCCTTTTCTCCACACCCTCTCCAGCATTTATTGTTTGTAGATTCTTTTGATGATGGCCATTCTGACCAGTGTGAGGTGATAACTTGTTGTGGTTTTAATTTGCATTTCTCTAATGATTAGTGATGTTGAGCATCTTTTCATGTGTTTGTTGGCCATCTGTATGTCTTCTTTGGAGAAATGTCTATTTAGGTCTTCTGCCCATTTGTGGATGGGGTTGTTTGTGGGTTTTTTTTTTTTTTTTTGATATTGAGCTGCATGAGTTGCTTGTGTATTTTAGAGATTAATCCTTTGTTTGCAAATATTTTCTCCCATTCTGAGGGCTGTCTTTTCATCTTGTTTATAGTTTCCTTTGCTGTGCAAAAGCTTTTCAGTTTAACTAGGTCCCATTTGTTTATTTTTGTTTTTATTTTCATTACTCTATGAGGAGGGTCAAAAAGGATCTTGCTTTGGTTTATGTCATAGAGTGTTTTGCCTATGTTTTCCTCTAAGAGTTTTATAGTGTCTGGCCTTACATTTAGGTCTTTAATCCATTTAGATTTTTTTTTGTATGGTGTTAGGGAGTGTTCTAATTTCATTCTGTTACATGTAGCTGTCCAGTTTCCCCAGCACCACTTATTGAAGAAGCTGTCTTTTCTCCATTGTATATTCTTGCTTCCTTTGTCAAAGATAAGATGACCATATATATATGTGGGTTTTTTTCTCTGGGCTTTCTATTCTTTTCCATTGATCTATATTTCTGTTTTTGTGTCAGTACCATACTGTTTTGATGACTGTGGCTTCATAGTGTAGTCTGAAGGCAGGGAGCCTGATTCCTTCAGCTCCATTTTTTCTTCTCAAGGTTGCTTTGGCTATTCAGGGTCTTTTGTGTTTCCATATAAATTGTATAATTTTTTGTTCTAGTTCTGTAAAAAATGCCGTTGGTAATTTGATAAGGATTGTGTTGAATATGTAGATTGTTTTGGGTAGTATAGTCATTTTCACAATGTTGATTCTGCCAATCCAGGAACATGGTATATCTCTCCATCTGTTTGTATTGTCTTTGATTTGTTTCATCAGTGTCTTATAGTTTTCTACCTACAGGTCTTTTGCCTCCTTAGGTAGGTTTATTCCTAGGTAATTTATTCTTTTTGTTGCCATGGTAAATGGAAGTGTTTCCTTAATTTGTCTTTCTGATTTTTCACTGTTAGTGTATAAGAATGCAAGCGAATTCTGTGCATTAATTTTGTATTCTGCTGCTTGACCAAATTCTTTGATTATCAGCAGTAGTTTTCTGGTAGCATCTTTAGGATTTTCTATGTATAGTATCATGTCATCTGCAAACAGTGACAGTTTTACTTCTTTTCCAATTTGGATTCCTTTTATTTCTTTTTCTACTCATTGCTGTGGCTGCATCACTTCATTATTACCTAGTGAATGGTATTTCTGACAAGTGTGTGTTGCATGACTACTTGCTGAGTCATGAGCACCACCAAGTAAATATCTCATTTATGAATTTTAATGCAATTTTAGTTTTGAATTGAATCAACCTTGTAATGTCTTTAATAAAACACATGTAAAAGGCTTAAAGTGCACAGGAATGAGCAATTTTCTTTTATGTAATGTTGCAAAATATATGGATGGTAATGTGGTGATCTGAGTCAGCTGAGAGGGCAGAATTCAGATCCAGGAGACTTATGCTCTGAGCTTTGAATACAAACTTGTTATGTGTTGTGACTTTGGAGGGACTATTTACTCTGTGTCTCTTTGTCCTTATCTGTAAAATGGTACTAATAACACCTGCTTTGCTTACTTTTCAAGTTTATTTAGAGACTGGAAATGTGATAATGCAGGGAAATTTACTAACACCCGGTATGCCAGTTTGACTACATACTCAGGTATCTGGTAATTAACTCAAAGTGAACCAAAGGGGCACAAGTTGCTGGTTTAATTTCTAGTTAAACTAATTGGCTTCACACTGTGCCATACCCTAATTTAGTCCAGTCACTCAGTAAATATGTGTCTATGTAAGAGATTAGCTGAGAGTGGGTGGTAGTTCAATGTTGGATCTATCTTAGCTGTAGGAAAGCAATTCCTATGCATACCCTATTTGTACATATGAGTCAAGAGCAGGATTTTGAATAAGAATTAGCACATTGATGTTTATGAGAGTTAAAATATAGGTATAATTCATAAACACCACAAATAAAAGTTCCTTCCTAAAAGCTTTCCTTCTTCAGCTTAGTCCTCTCCAATATTAAATTTAACATCTGTTCTCCTTGTTGTCTGGTAAACTCTATGAGGGCAACATATCTGTAAGTGTGTCAGTTTTCCTCACCACTGAATCTGTTGTGTCTATTACAGTGCTTGACACATAGCAGATGCTCAATAATGAAATTAAGTATGATATATATTAAATTTATTATATATCATAGTGTTGTCTGTATATATAATATGTATGTACATAAAACTGCTGACTTACACACTCATTAATCCCACCAGCTACCTCCCAGTTCCTACCTCAGATACTTTTTAGGTGCACAGTTAACAGTGACTGTATATTCTTTATATTATTTAGGACAAAGCAGTAGGAGTATAGTAAGCTATTGTTTTACAGTAAATCCCAATGTTAATCCTTATATAACACAAATGTATACCTTCTTGTGTCTAAGTAGGATATTGCCCTCAATAATTTGCAAATACATGCACCAAAATCTATTTTCCATTCACTGAAAACTACCAGTCCAGAGATGAATAGAAAGGCAGTGATTAAAGTTTTGGAGCATCCCAATCTAACCTACGGCTGGAGCCTCATTTGAATTCCCTAATTATCATTGGTCCAGATCTTCAGGCTTATAGTTTTCCCTGCGGTTCCTGGTTATTTTTACTAATAGATGTCCTGGTCTTGTTAATCAAACAAGTCCTCAATATTAAACATAAAACTCTTCATAAAATTGAAGTTGCATTGAATTTATTTTAGCAGAGGTCTGAAGCTACTTTCTACTAATGACTAACTTCAGGGAATAATTTGCCTAAGCTTTAGCAGTGTGCTAGGCTCACACCTTCTGAGTTATAACTTATTTGCCTACCATATTTAGTGGTAAAAGGAAAAAAATGGTGGATCCTCCCATTTAGACTAACAGCATTAACAAAAATTCTATAATTTAGTGAAGTTTGTATAAAAAGTATGTGTGTGAATATATATATGCATGTATATCCATGCATACATATATATGGTATTTATTCACATTTTCTAAATTAGGACATCAATAAGTTATATTTCGTCTATTTCATTTTTGATTTAACTGTTTTTGTAAAAATAACAAGATTATGAAAATCTCCAGTCCACGGACATGAAAAACAGTATTCAAATCTATAATGCCCAAAGGGCACACTTTTGAATAACTTCCAGATTTTATATTCATAAATTTATTCCAAATGTTAGATGATTGACATTTCATTTTTTAATCTCTTTCATAACTGACAATCTGGATTGTAAATTGTAAGCCAATATCTCCAAATTTAGTTTTCGTTTTCTGTTTCAAAATCTCCCCTTTTTTGAGTGTGTGTGCGTGTGTGTGTAGAAGAGAGAAGTTGAGAGCATCCAATTTTTTCTTCATTAAACAAACCTTATAAAAGAAAAAATTATGCCTTACTGGTGGGATTTTTTTCTTTTTGTTATAGTTCCTTCATAATACTTTTGATTTATTATTTGGCAAAGAAAACTAAACACATCCACTAGCGTACCATTCCTGGTGAGATTAACGTTTAATATGTATGCAACAACAATACTTGAACATTTTCTTCTTTACCAACCACAGAAGTCCCCCTGGGGACTTCAAAATAGTTCTCTCCCAAGTTTAGGGGAAATTGAGTAATATACTTGAAGTGCTTTGCCAGCACCATGCTGTTAAATGTTTACCTGTGTGGCAGTTAAATGGGTCTCAGGTGAATTAACTTTTACCCCCTCCAGAAGCAAGACAAATGTAGGCATTTTCACTGCAGGCTTCACAACATGCAACAGAACTGTCACTCCAGAGTGAGTTTGAAGAGCAGTCAAACGAAAGCTAAATTGTTTTGCCTGTAACTTGCTCAGTTAACTTTGGAGAATATTCTCATATTTGCATTTAATATCATAAGTCGTTTTCAGCACTCAGTCTTGAGGGGAAGTCATTCCCTGGTTTTCACCAAGGTCATGCTTACTTCATAACAGCCTCATGTCCGAACTGGATTTTCATCCCATGTGACTAAGTGGAAAAATCTCCTGTTCACCATGGTAACTTTTAATCAAAGTAAAGTTCTGGGAAGATTTCTACCTTTGATACTTGGATTCACTTAATCCATCATTCATTCACTAATTTATTTCTTAAAAACACATTTGCTAAGTACCTATTATAATCTAGATTCTAAGCAAGATATTGAAGCTATGACAAAGAATACAGAATAAATCCTGCCATTAGTGAGGGCCGAATCTAGGGAAGGAAATGAAACATAACACTTACTTACACAAAGTTATAACTATAGTATCATTAATTTTAAAAAAACTTAAAACAACAAACAGTTACAGCATCAAAATCTTCTACAGATAAAGAAATGAAGGGCCACAAAGGTTTAAAGTAACTCCTGAAAGTAACTCAGTGCTATGGAAGTTTATATAAAGGACAGGTTGCTCATACTTGGGTGTCGAAGTAGAACCTCCAGCAGCTGGACCTTCTATGCGAAGATGGGTTTACACAAATGGTAAAGTGGGGAAGGGCATTCTCTGTGGAGAGGAAGATAGCAAAGGCATTAAAGTAGGAAGATCAGATTTGTTTTAACTCAGATAAAGGTCATGCTGTAAAACATGATGTGAGTCCTTTTTCCCTTAGTGAGTGTAGATGGTAAAGCATTCCCTTGGTCTCTTTCATAGATCAACAAGGATACTTTCCAGAGTGACTGTCATCTGCATATGCCGAGTCAATATTAACACTGCCATGTGTAGAGCTATTGAGACCAAGCTCTCTGGTTAGGTATTTCCATTTTGTTCTGTGGTTATGGGGAGTACCACTAACACTGCCCAGGAGCTTCTCCAAATTATCCCATTGGTCACTGAGGAGTTCATGAAGAGGAGGAGTCATCAAACCTCCTGCTAAATAACAAATCCCTCAAAAAACATGGATGGTGAGAGTGCAGTGTAGTATCATACACACAAAGGACATGACATTTCATCCTAGTTTGTGACATAGGCCAATGAGTTGACTGTCTATAGGTCCATTTATTTTAGCCTTCTGCAATGACAAAAAGGCAGTGGCAGTTTAATTCATCAGAAGATTGTTGTGTAAATACATTGTCTATTGTCATTAGGATTTGGTCTTGCAGATAAATGCACATTGTACAAGCTTGCTTCTCCCCAGCGATGACAGAGTACAATAAATTAAAATAACTTTCTTTTCCGCCTTCTTCAAGAGTCATTACTTCTTATCTGTCCCTCATAGAGTTATGGAACTTTTAATTGAGAAAATATTGTAGTACATGGTTTTTCAAAATGCAGTCTGAACACATCTGCCTCAGATGGCCTCTTTTTATGATCCAGATTGTGGGGTCACTGTCCAGCTCAACTGAAGCAGTCTCTCGGGAGGGGGCTGAAGGACCTGCATGTTTAACAAGCTTCTTGGGTGATCTCATGTAAACTAGAATTTGACAATCAACTACCTTCAAAGAGAGTCTAACTCTATCATTTCTCAAATCAGTAATCTGCAGCTCAGAAAGGGGAAGTGACTTGTCCAGGGTTACAGAGCAAGTACTCACAGAACTCAGCCTTCCCTAGGCCTCTGAGATCTGAGCCCAGGGTTCTTTTCACCACCCCGCAGTGTTTATACCCCAACCCCCAATCATATGCATGTTGTGCAACATTTTCAGGAGGAAGAATTTTTGGTGATCCGCTACTATCAGTACACAAACTGTTTTTGACTTATAATGACATTTTAAAATAACTGTTTATAATATACTTGTGGCAATACTTCCTTCTTCCAGAAAACTGTTTAATTGAGAATGTAGTCTAAACACAGAATCTTTGTATATGGAAAACATTAAATAAAGATAACTGGCAAGTTTGTAATGTAGTCTCAATATAGACTTTAGATTTGTGTCAAAACTCTGTAAGGCAGAATGGAATTTCAGAAAATGATGTTGAGAAACTAAACACCATAGGTTGACTAGCCCACACTTGAAGAGTGAAACTTCTGCCCAGTCTACACATTATCTTAGAGTCATTGTGTACTGTGTCTTTGTTCTTCTCAATTACTCTTACATTGGTGAAAGTGAGAAGAACATTCTGGATCCTGCTTATAAGGAGTGTCTCCAGAAGTCATCGTTTAATTGCTTTGAAAATCAATTT
Source organism: Hippopotamus amphibius kiboko (assembly GCF_030028045.1). Taxonomy (NCBI): domain Eukaryota; kingdom Metazoa; phylum Chordata; class Mammalia; order Artiodactyla; family Hippopotamidae; genus Hippopotamus; species Hippopotamus amphibius. Next base: position 12,801,293 of record NC_080203.1, on the reverse strand, counting down.
TAAAACATTTTGAGTATTGTGTCTTAAGTAATAGCTGTCAGTTGAACCGGCTCATCATTTTGGAGCCCGGAATAACAGGCTTTCTGCATGCTCTATGAAGACTTTATGAGAGGCAAGGCCCAGTTATTGAAACTCAAATTGATTTCACCCATGACCAAACATGGACTTTCGGTGCTGAAAAATTGGAGCTTTTATCCATGCTGACATGTAGTGTAGTTTGGAAAAAAAAAAAACTCATGGGTAGGTTGTTTAATTTTTAAGATAGTGGCTCTATAGAATAACAATTCCCTGCCAGGTGGATTCAGTTTAGTCTAAGACTTTTTTTTTTTAAATGACAAAGGTTTTGAGCCTGAAAACTGCTGGCCTTCCTTTATTGGTACTGCTGGTTCTTGTAGTCCTTTCCATATGTTACACATCTCATCTGATCTGAGAAAATGCTCTCACAGAACCAAAAGATTTTTCAGGGATTTTGGAAGTCTTGATTGCTAGCTCTGCAAATTAAACACTTGTATTCTGAATTCTCAGACTTCACCTCTAGCAATGTTTTAGCTTCATATTGAGACTGAAGAGGAGGAAGAAAAAACACTTGACCGCAAGGAAAATATTGCTCACATGTGCTAATCATCTCAGCTGATAGCTGAGAAGGGGCTTCAGTAACCATTAAAAATATTGATTAATGAAGCCAGCTGCTTTGTAGAAGAACTTTTAAGTGACATCTTTTTTTTAAGGGCCCACCCCAGCATCTTTGATGTTCTCTTAGTGTAGAGCCCCTTCATTTTATTGGGCTTTTTCTGATTCCTATTTTGTATCATTAACATGATCTAAACTGTGAAATAATCACCAAGTGTGCATGACTTGCTCATTACTCTCTTAAATTTTTATTTAAAAAAAATTTATTGGAGTACAGGTGATTTAAAATGTTGTGTTAGTTTCAGGTGTACAGCAAAGGGAATCAGTTATACGTATACATATATCCACTATTTTTTAGATTCTTTTTGCATACAGGTCATTACAGAATATTGAGAAGAGTTCCTTGTGCTATACAGTAGGTTCTTATTAGTTGTGTATTTTATTTATAGGAGTGTGTATGTGTCAATCGCAATCTCCCAATTTATCCCTCGCCCCACCCATTTTGCCCCTAGTAACTATGAGTTTGTTTTCTACATCCGTGACTCTACTTCTGTTTTGTACATAAGTTCATTTGTATGCTTTTTTTAGATTCTGCATATAAGTGATATAATATGATAGTTGTCTTTGTCTGACTTACTTCACTCAGTATGACAATCTCTAGGTCCATCCATGTTGCTGCAAGTGACATTATTTTGTTCTTTTTTATGGCTGAGTAGTATTCCATTGTATACATGTACCACATCTTTATCCATTCCTCCATTGATAAACATTTAGGTTGCTTCCATGACCTGGCTATTGTAAATAGTGCTGCAATGAACATTGGGATATATGTGTCTTTTTGAGTTATGGTTTTCTCTGGGTATATGCCCAGTAGTCAGATTGCTGGGTCATATGATAGTTCTATTTTTAGTTTTTTAAGGAACCTCCATACTGTTCTCCGTAGTAGTTGTACCAATTTACATTCCCACCAACAGTGTGGGAGGGTTTCCTTTTCTCCACACTTTCCAGCATTTATTGTTTGTAGATTTTGTGATGATGGCCATTCTGACCAGTGTGAGGTGATACCTCATTGTAGTTTTGATTTGCATTTCTCTATTAGTGATATTGAGCATCTTTTCACGTTCTTTTTGGCCATCTGTATGTCTTCTTTGCAGAAATGTCTATTTAGATCATCTACCCAGGTTTTTCATTGGGATGTTTGTTTTTTTGATACTGAGCTGCAGCTCATTACTCTCTTTATGTCACTTTCTGTTTTGAAATAAGGTAACCGTTTGCCTCTAGGCTCAGTCATAGGTACCAGCCCTTTTCCTATTCTGTAAAAATAACTATGTAGGATTCAATGATCTATATGTTCTCTTCCCACTTCAACATCATGTGGTTAGAACTAAGGCACTTTTTAACCTATCTTGTCTGTCTGTTTTTTTTTTTTTTTTTTTTGGCATGTATTTGTAAAAGGGAAATAGCTAATATTTTGTGAGTTTAGAAAAGGGCTGTGTTCCTGCATTCTCAAGTGAGGAGATAGTTGATTTCAAGTTAGACCATGTTATAATAAAAAAGGCTATTGTAAAAGCCTTTTTGACAATAGGCGCTGCTAAATGTAACGCATTAGGAAGTATATTATATCTTTGTTTTAATATCCCTATATGAAGTGTGTAAAAAGCATATGTTTTCAATTTGCAACCTCATTTTGAATACCATTTTATTTTTAAGAGGGAAGTTCAGAAATATAGGTAAAAATCAAACCATACACTGTTACTATGGTTATCATCTGTTTAATGGAAGCATCTGAAGAATATTTATCCTTGACATTTTCCAAATGAAGCTCAGTGAATTGTGCACAGGGGAATGCAAATGGATGCATTCATCCTGACTTGAAAAAAGACTCTGGCTTTGTTAAACACTCTTTTAAAACTTTATATTCTCAGCCAAGCATTACAATCCAGTTTGTAATAAAGAAATAAGTTCTGTATATAGATTTTAGGCCTAAATATGAAATTCATCATCAAAAGAAATTTAAGACATTAGGAATATATGTAATGTTCCCATTTTGGGGGGAGCAATGGTAAATTAAGAAGCTTGATAATGAATGTAGCAGCAGGTTGGAGTTTTAATTTGCAATGTAATATGAGGGTCATTTATCTCTTCCCCTACCATTTTCTTAATTAACAAATCATATTAGAAACATATGAACAGTTTATCCCTTATGCAGTGCTCTGGGTTGTTGCACAATAAATTGAGGCCACATCCATTTTCTACTTTTCTTTATTAGGATATTATCCTTTCGATTCTTGCCAGTCTACCAGTGAACAGTAAACACTGCTAGCTCCAGATGGTGAGAAATCGAATACCTTGCAGTTTGCCATGCACCTAATACAGCAAAGAGGAGGGACTGGATGCAGTCATTGGAATTATAGTGTTGACGGGCAATAGGGATGTCAGTGGAGGAAATCTTTGACTTCCTTTTAACAGACTGAGTGTTGATTCCTAACTCAGCATGATTAAAACTCTAATAACACATATTCTGAATTGCTCTCTTTGTAGTTTGTTGCTTTATGCAAGGGGATAAAATCTTGACAGATAAATCTTATTCCAGGGAGTCTAAATATGTATTCTTTGAATCTGTTATGTGACTATAATAGCCTCTTTTTTCACAGCTTTATTGGGGTATAATTAATTGCAATGTTTAATGTATACAATTTGATGAATTTGGACATATGCAAAATACCTGTGATACTGTCACCACAATCAAGGTAATAGATATGTTTATCGCCTCCAAAAGTTTCCTTGTGTCTGCTTTTTGTGTGTGTGGTAAAAACATTTAGCATGAAATCTACTCTTTTAACAAATTTTTACGTATACCATACATTATTGCTAATTAGAGCCCATAAAGTGCAATGTGGCAAACAGTCACATAGAATGGGTGACTTAATGAAGGATGTTTAAAAAAAAATTTTTTTAAAGAGGCAAGAGAATGGAGGTGGTGATGTAGTAAGGAGACAAGGAATAGCCATAAGCAAAAGCCAACACCAAACAGAAGATAAGGTTAAAGCAAGTCTTTTAAAGACACTGCTTAGCGGTAACATTTTTTTTTTCAGTTTAATTTTTACTTTATATTGGAGTATAGTTGATTTACAATATTGTTTTAGTTTCAGGTGTACAGGTAACATCTTTCTTCTAAGCCACTGTTGCTTCTGTTGGCTGTATGGCTGATCTGTTGCTTGGCTTTAACCAAAATTATTAATGAAAAAGTTCTAAAATAATTTTGCAGCCTTGAAGAGGCAATGTAGCAATAGCATTTATATACTATAAGTAGTGATGTTGTATTCTTTTGGTATCTAAGCCTGCTGATACATTTGGGCCATTAAAACAAAGCAAAACAATAGTTTTAAGGTTGAATTTATTGAGTTATAATTTATATCAAGTAAAATTCACCTTTTTAAAGTGTACAGTTCTATGGGTTTTAAGAATCATGCAATCCACTTTTTAAAAAAAATTTTATTGTGGTATAGTTGCTTTACAATGTTGTTAGTTTCTGCTGTACAGCAAAGTGAATCAGCTATATGTATACATATATCCCCTCTTTTTTGAATTTCCTTCCCATTTAGGAAAGAAACTCAGAGCATTGAGTAGGGTTCTCTGAGCTATACAGTAGGTTCTCAACAGTTTATTTTATACATAGTATCAATAGTGTATATATGTCAATCCCCATTTCCCAATTCATCCCACTGCCACCCCGCCCCCCCACTCCTTTACTCCTTTGGTGTCCATACATTTGTTCTCTATGTCTGTCTCTATTTCTGCTTTGCTGGTAAGATCATCTATACTATTTTTCTAGATTCCACATGTATGCATTATATACAATGTTTGTTTTCCTCTTTCTAACTTACTTTACTCTGTATGACAGACTATGTCCATCCACAGCTCTCTAAATGACCCAATTTCATCCCTTTTTATGGCTGAGTAGTATTTGCTATGGAGAACAGTATGGATGTTCCTTAAAAACCTAAAAATAGAACTATCATATGACCCAGTAATCTGACTACTGGGCATATACCCAGAGAAAACCATAATTCAAAAAGACACATGTACCCCAATGTTCATTGCAGCACTATTTACAATAGCCAGGACATGGAAGCAACCTAAATGTCCATCAATAGATGAATAGATAAAGAAGATGTGGCGCATATATACAATGGAATATTACTCAGCCATAAAAAGGAGAAATCCACTTTTAGAACATCCCCATCACATCAAAAAGTTTCCTCATATCTCTTTGTTGTCAATCCTCTCTCTCCATACCCAGTCCCTGGCAGTCACCAATAGGTCTGTATCCCTAATAAGTTCAACTTTTCCAGAATGTCACATGAATGAAATTATGCAATATAGAGTATTTTGTACCTGGTTTTTTTCATTTTGCATAATGCATTTACATTGTATGAACAATTGGTTTTTAGGATAAAATAATATATGTGCCTTGTTAATAAGTTGCAGAAGGCAAAAAAATACGAAGAAAAATTACCAGTAATTCTACTGCAAAGATAATCATCACATTAACTGCTTTTTCAACATTTATTTCCAGGCTTTTCTTTATGCATATATTATTACACACACACATCTGTTGACCTTCTAATATATATATTATATACATTACATATAGTTATATATATAGTTTTGTGATTTTTCAGATAACATTATATTAAATTATTTCTCATGACATTAAAGTCTTCATGAGTCTAATTTGATGGGCTGCAAATGCCATATTGAATGTCAGTTATTTAGCCATACCTATAGTGAGATGTTTTGTGGTTGTTTTCAACTTCTTCCTATCATAACATAACAGTGGACATTTTGGGGTATAATGCTTTTGAGAAGGAGAAACCTCAGGTGCCAGCAGATCATAGATTTGTAGTCTGAATATGAAAGGGGGAGTCTGATGTAAGTGCGATGAGTGCAACACAAGGAGGACTGTGTTAGTCAGAAAAAGCAGTCTCATAGGAATGAATACATATAAGATAAACAGTGCTATAGTACAAAGCACAGACTCCAAAAACTGCAAAATTCAAAACAAAGAAAAGCAGTTTACAGCAATAGCTTCCCTTCACTGAATACCTTGTATTAAATATTTAATCTATATTATCTCATTTACCTCCTACAACAATTTTATGAGGTAGTTTGATAGGCAGAATGCCTCCCTAAGCCATGGAGCCTATAAATATGTTACCATATATGGCAAAAGAGATTTTACAGATGCAATTATGGTAAGAGACGTTAAAATTGGGAGATTATTCTGGATTATCCTTGTGGACTCAGTCTAACCAATATTAGCACTTAAAAGCAGAAAACTCTTTTCTGGCTAGGGTAAGACATGGCAGACCGAAAAATCAGAGGGATCTAAAGTGTGAAGGACTCAATGCACTATTGCCGGCTTTAAGGATGGAAAGGGTAATGTGATAAGGAATACAAGTGGTGATAAGGAGCTGAGAGAGGATTCCAGCTGACAGCAACAAGAAAGCAGGAACATCAGTCCTACAACCACACAGAGCTGAATCCTGCTGAGAACTTACACAGAGTCTACACCATTTTGCATTCCCACAATAGTGCACAGGAGTTCCAATTTCTCCACATATATTTTCTGTTTTTTTTTCTAGTAGCTATCATAACGTGTGTGAGATGGTATCACCAATTGAATTGATAGTAATACCCTACTTTCACTTCTAATTTTGGTAATTTGAGTATTTTCTCTTTGTTTTCTAGTCCATCTAAGCTAAAGATTTGTCAAATTTTCTTGATCTTTTAAAAGAACCAAATCTTCGTTTCAGTGACTGTCTCTATTTTTTTTACTATCCTCTATATTGTTTATCTCTGCTCGAATCTCTATTATTTCCTGCATTCTCCAAGCTTTGGGTTTAGCTTATTCTTATATTTGTCATTCCTTAAGTTCTAAATTTAGGTTGTTGATTTAAGATCTTTCTTATTTTTTAATGTAAGCATTTATAACTATAAATTTCACTGCTTTCACTACATCCCATAAGTTTTGGTATGCTGTGTTTCATTTTCATTAATCTCTAAGTATTTCCTAATTTTCCTTATGATTTCTTCTTTGGTATATTGGTTATTTAAGAGTATGGTTTTTAATTTCTACAAATGTGTTAATTTTCCAGTTTTACTTCTGCTGTTAATTTTTAACTGCCTCATGTTGTGGTCAGAACAGATACTTTGTATGATATCTATCTTTTAAAATCTATTGAGATTAAACACATGGCCTAACATATGGTCTATCCTGGAAAATATCCCATGTGTACTTGAGAAGAATGTGTATGCTGTGGTTGTTGGACAGAGTGTTCTTTATATGTCTGTTACATTTAGTGGGCTTATTGTGTTAAGCCTTTATTTTGTTATTTATTTTCTGTTTGGTTATTCTATCTATTATTGAGAGTGGGTTACTGAATTCTCCAACTATTATTTTAAAACTATTTCTTCCTATTTACATCAATTTTTGCTTCATATACTTTGCTGATCTGTGAAAATGTGTGTAAATGTTTATAATTGCTATATCTTCTTCCTGTATTGAAACTTCTATTAATATATACTGTCATTCTTTGTCTTTTGTAAACTTTTTGATGTAAAGTCTGTTTTGTTTGATATTAATAGATACACTTGCTCTCTTCTGATTGCTATTTGCATAGAATATCTTTTTCCATTCTTTCACTTCCATCTATTTGTGTCTTTGGATCTAAAGTGAGTCTCTTGTAGACAGCGTTGGATAATGTGTCATTATCCATTTTGCCAATCTGTGTTTTGATTGGAGAGTTTAATTTATTTACACTTACAATAATTACTGATAGCATGAAACTTACTTCTATCATTTTATTATTTGTTTTCTATATGCCTCATAACTTTTTAGTCCCTCATTTCTTGCCCTGCTGTCTTCTTTTGTGTTTAGTTAATTTTTTTGTAGTGAAACCTTTAAGTTCCTTTATCATTTACTTTTTTTATTTTCTACAGTTATTTTTTGTAGTTATAATAGGAATTACATTTAATAGCCTAGAGTTATATCACTCGTATAAATTCATGCCAGCTTAACTTCAATAGCATACAAAAACTCTGCTCCATACAGCTCTGTCCCTACACATTTCATTTCTTGGTGTCACAAAATTACATCTTTATATATAAACTAGTAATTCTTTTAAATGCATTAGTTTCTTAAATCATGTAGAAAACAAAAAGGGCAATTATGAACCTTTGTTACAATAATACCAGTGTTTATAATTGCCCATGTATTTAACTTCATTGAAATCTTTATTCCTTCATATGGCTCAAGTTAGTGTCTGGTATCCTTTCATTTTACCAGGATGAGTATTTTTAGTAGGACATGTCTATTGTTAATGAACTTCTTCAGGTTTTGTTTATCTGGTAAAGTATTAATTTCTCTTTCACTCCTGGACTTTTCTGACAGATACAGAAGTCTTGGTAGACAGGTTTTTTTTTTTTTTTTTTTTTAGCACTTTGAATGTATTGATGCATGGGCTTCTGGCCTCCAAAGTTTCTAATGGCAAAGCTGCTGCTAAACTTATTGAGGATAACTTGTATATGACAAATTGCTTCTCTCTTGCTGCTTCCAAGATTGTCTCTTTGTCTTTGTCTTTTGAAAGTTTGAGTATAACATGTCTCTACGTGGGTCTCTTAGAATTTTCTTACTTGGAGCTCATTAAGCTTCTTGGATGTTTATATTCATGTGTTTCATCAAATTTGTGAAGTTTTCCATCATTATTTCTTCAATATTCTCTCTACCTGTTTTCTCCCTCTCTTCTCCTTAAAGAACTCCCACACTGTGTATGATAGTTCACTAGATGTTGTCCCACAGGTCCCTTAAGCTCGGTTCACTTTTCTTCAATCTTTATTCTTTTTTTCCTCAAACTCAATAATTTCAATTGTCCTATCTTTAAGTTTGCGGACCCTTTCTTCTGCCTGTTCAAATCTTCTTTGGAATCCCACTATTTAAAATTTCATTTCAGTTATTATACGTTTTAGCTCCAGAATTTCTTTCTGTTTTTTTTTTTAGGTTTTCAATCTCTTTATTGACATTTGAATTTTATTCATACATAGTTTTCTTGACTTTCTCCACATCTTCCTTAGTTAGTTCTTTGAACACGTTTAAGATGGTTGTTTTAAAGACTTTGTCTAGTAGATCTGACATTAGGTCTGTTTCACAGACAGATTTTGTTGATTTATTGTTTTCCTTTGCATGGGGGATTCGTTCCTGTTTCTTTGCATGCCTCATGAATTTTTTTTCAAATGGACATTTAAATCTAATAATGTTGTAAATCTGGAAATCAAATTCTCCCTCTTCTCCAGGGTTTGCTGTTTTATTGGTGTAAACATAAAGTCTTCCTAGGTCTTCTCTGAGCTTGTACCTTTCCAGGACATGCGTGATCACTTTCTAATTTTTCCCATATATACAGTTGCTTTTGAATGTCCTGGTCTTTAATGTATGGCTCCCAAAAGGGAGAAAAAAAGAAAAATGAAGGGGGTGGTAGAGTGTTAGCTCTTTAAATCCTCTGGAAGTCACTTCTGCCAGAGAAGGAGGAGCTTGCAATAGTGGGGGCGGGGGGAAGTGCAACAACAATGGCCACCCTTTTCCTTATCTGCACCTCTGTGACTAAAGCAATGATCTTTGATCAGAGCACAGACCCCTGATATTTGGAAGACTGGCTTTTTACCCACTCTGGTTCCCATAAACAGGAATATGTACATAGCTGTCAGACATGGGGTAGCTGCTACTGTGCTAAGAGCTATTATTGACTGAAATTCACCGCAATTTACCATCAAAGTCTTTCCTTGGAAGTTGTAAGACTTCACTCCAGAATTCCAAATTAGTTATATTCTGCCAGTGTAATTATTATCTAAGTGAGGAGACAGATCCTTGTTGCTTCCTATTTTGTCATCTTCTCTTAGACTGTTTTTTTAAAAACTATTTTCTAACTTGGCCTAGTTGAAAGTTTAATAGATTTATTTTCAATATGTTCTTGTTTTCTAATAAAAGCATTTAAAGCTAAGTAAGGAATCTCAACTTCTACTTTGGCCATATTTCTTCTCTTTCAGAATATTGTAGTCCCATTATTTTCCATTTCAACTACTTTATAACTTTAATATTCATTTCTTCTTCAACTAGAGTTATTTAGAACTGCATGTGTGTAAATACACACATGTGTATTGAATCATTGTTTATTTGAATCTTAATTTTCAAATATGTTGATTTCTCTTGGCTACCTTTTTGGTGTTATTTTATAATTTTATTTAATTGTGATCAGTAAATATGAGAGATAATTATGCTAACACATGGTCAGCTTTGGTAACTGTTCCAGGTTTGTTTAAAATGAATATGTAGACTCTATTTTGGGAGCACAAAATTCTCTGTCTCTGTAAGTATAAGACTATAATTCTGTTTTTCAATTTCTCTACATGTTTACAATACTAAATTTGTTGGTTTCTTAGCATGGTGTATTAAAATCTGCCACCATGATTACTGCTTTCTCAATTTCTCATATTATAGTTCTCTTAGCATTTGCTATATCTATTTCAAATCTATAATATGTGGATGAAGATTTATGACTTGTCTTTTTTGTAGGTTTAAAAAATATTCAATAAATTTGAAGTGTCTTTTAGTCCCTTTAAATGATTTACCTTGAATTGTTTTGCCTAATATTAATATTGCCCCCATGAGTTTTATGATGCTATAAAATGATAGATTAATTTAAATTTCTTAATCAAATGTCTTCACATTTTAATAGAAAATATCAAATTAAATGTAATATTAAGTTATTCCAATTATTAATATGCAGGGATGTGTTCTTGTCAACTTGTTTATGTTTATGTGTTCTGATGCTTTCAACTTGTTTCATTTATTCCTTTTAAAATCCTTAGTTGGTTTTATGTTTCATTGTTACTTTCCTTTTTATCCTATGGCTTAGAAATTATATTTATGCTTATATTCTTGGAGTGGTTGGCCTTAAACTTTAATAGACACACCTAACATTTCTTCAATATCTAAATTTAAGTTAATATCTATTTTCCCTCCCTCTTACAATGTTAAGAACTATTACACACTTTACCTGCTTTCATTTCTTTCCCCCTCTCTGCTACATCTAATAATTGATATCATTTAATATTTCAGTTCTAGTTTGTTATTATTACTTTAAATCAATACTTATTTAGATGTGACACAGATATATTGGTTTCTGGTTTCTTTGTCCATAATTCCTTCTTCATTTTTACTTTCTTCTTCAAGATTGATCTTTGCTTTGCTCCAGCATTTACTTCCTGGAGGAAATTGAGACTTTTGCATGTCTGAAAATATAATTATTTTACTCTAATTTTTGAATGATTGATTGGCTGCATATGGATAAACATTTTTTCAGTTTTATTTCTTTAAAAAATGAAATTTTTTCCCCACTATGTTCTTGCGATGGTGCCAATGAGAAGTATAAAGTCAAAAATAGATTTTTTATTTGTATAATTTTTTTTTCTCTCAAAGAATTTATGGTTTTCTCTTGACCTTCATGTTCTAAATTATGGGAAGATTTGTGGTACATTTTCATTCATCTGCTTGGACTGTGTGTCTCTTTCATTAATCATGTCTTTCTTCCATTTAGAAAAGCTTTATTCTACTATTATTTAGAATAGTTGCTTTTCTTCATCCTTATTTCTCTCAACTTACTCCAATCTCTCTTTCTTGGAATTATATAATCAGTTTAGACATTCTGGATCTATATTTTATGTCATGTCTTTTTTTATCTTATCTCTGGTATATACAACTTCAAAACCTAGGGCACCCCTGTGGTCTTTCTCATCCTTTGTCTATTTTTTTTGTAACAGATTCTTTCCTACTCCTATTTTGGGCTGTGGTTTCCTTTTCAATCCAGTCCCATTTTCCTTCTCTCCATTTGGTATTATTCACTAAACAGAAGTGAAACTGAGGCACAAAGAATTAAGTATCTTACTCAGGGTCACACAGGTAGTGAATAGAAATGGGTTTTAAATCAAGGCTATCTGCCTTGAGAATCATGCTTTTCACCTTTAAGCCATACTGCCTTACTTTCTGTCTTTGCTGTCTTTTTTCATTAAATTCCCCGTTTAAATAATTTGTTACCTCCCTTAGAAGTAGTATTAATTTTCATTAAAATAAAAATAGAAGCATGGTAATACAATTAAAGATGAATACCTAGTTCTCTTCCCTCTGGGGTGTTACTGCCTACTCAGAAATATTTTTGTTTTTATTCAAATTATTCTTGTTACTGTTAATTCTTGCCTTGAGTATTTTTCTCCTTATAAACCATAATAAAAACCCAGAAATCTCATCTCAATTAGTCACCTGTAAAACAAGATCAGCATATCTTGTCCTTCAGTATTTTTAGAGATGAAAATAAACCAAGTAGTTTCAATATATAACCTATTAAATTGAGTTAAACTAAAGCTGATTATGTCCAAGGTAAGCAAAATGGCTTGATTCAAATTTAAATATTTGTGAAGACTAAAGTATATACATTAGAAAAGTGTTAGAAATAAAAGACAATCTCACTCTGTTTCCCATGATTGATTTCTCTCCTACAGAGTCTCAGGCTCACAGGTATGTCAAAAGTGTCCATGACTAAAGAAAGATTGGAGAGCAAATGAATTCTCAGAGGACTTTTACATGAAAACTTTGAAAGATACTTGCAAAATCACCAGCAAGTTAGTTTGGACGTTTATTTCTGTGTTTCCCATAGAATTCAGTATACATTGCCAGTTCCTCTTTTAAAAGAGAAAGGTATTGAAGGCTCACATTTTTTATTCTGTGCAATCTTCTCATCCAAGTGTATTCTGGACAATAAGATATAGTAGGGGCATTCTATAAGGAATTATAGAAAAATAAAAATGCTAATGTTGAACCCAGTTCTTCCATTTAAGCCTCTGATCTCATTGGCTATGTCCTCTGGAGAGAGGATTTTGCTCAATGCCTTCAACATCTCATATGCTCAAAGAATATTTTCCAGCCCTTGGCATTTCATTGAGGAATTCTACCTAGGGTATGAAATCCAACTCATAATTTCGTTACTGCATGATATGGAGTGACTGGGAAGCCCAGAGATACTGACTGATCCTCAAAACAAAAGGCAGATCTACAGCTATCCTCCTGTAGTCCTTCTCTTGAGACAGTCATGTAGGCAGGAAAGGTTATACTGGCCTGTAATTCTACTGGATTGTGACCAGCATTTTCCCTTTTGATCCTGACTACCTTTGACCTAAATTATTTAACCACTTGGTCTTAAGTTTTCTTCATTCTTGAGGCAAAGAAGAGTTTCAGATACTTGAAGGGCTTCTGGAGAGCTAAAAACTAACTAGGAAGAACAGACCCCAGCTGTCTTTAGGACTGTCCCTTTAACACTGCATTTCAGATCTCCATTAAAATTTTTTTAAATGATGAAGAAATTATAAATAATAGGAAATAAAGCACTCTAAAATAACATATGTAGAAGGACATATTCACTATGTAGAACTCTAGTTAAACCCAGCAAGGCTTTCTTTTATCAAGAGGTTAGGAAAATTCTCCTAAGGGACAAGATTTTAAAAGTAGGCTCTTCAATCAGTGGAGTTAAACTGGTTAGACAAGGCTGAGCATCTTTCCAGTCAAACTTCAGGCTAGAGGAAGATGTGCTAGATGTCTGTAGGGTAGAAGCTGCCAGTGACCGGGCAGAGAATCTTATTCCATGGAGTGCTCCCCAATCTTTGCCTTCTTTATTGTGAACCCATGTATCTCTTCTAAATTAATCTCCAGACTTCCGGTTCATCATCTCTTTCCCATTTCTTTTTTCAAGTCTTTGCATGTAGCCCAGGACTTGAAGATAAAGAATCTATTTCTTGGAGTGGATCTAATTGGTTTGGGCCATTGTCCATATGCCTAATCATATATTTTGTGAGGTCCTCTGCTCAGCAATGCCTCCCTTTCCTGGACTTCCAAATATTCTACAGATTTACCCATGTTCTTCATTTTAGCCTGATATCTGGCACCCTGACCTATGCAGTTTTTTTTTTTTTCAGATTCAGAGTAATTTGCCTTCACAAATAGAATTTTGAGTCTTGATCTCTAACCTTGCACACTGCTAAATCCATGTCACTTAGGTATGCACCTCCCCCATCCTGCTCCTCTGTCACCCCTTAGCAGCCATGTCTCATGTCTGTTTATAAACCTGTACTGAATTTGGATAGTTTTTTAAAATCTCTTTTCATGTATGACAAATAATATTATTTTATGGCAAATAAAAATAAGAACTTACAAATTTCTACCTTCCAAAAAGATATTATATAGCAAGTTCATAGTCATAGAATCATTAAATTTTTAGAATGTCCTGCAATGTCAGGACTCATCAATTTCAGCTTTACATCTAAAGTTAAACAGCTTTCTATATTATCCCTAATAAATAGCTATTTAATCATCTGGTTGCAAGTGAAAGACATCCAGCTAAAACTGGCGTAAGAAAATAGGGAAAATTATTATGAGAATAGTGTAGAATTTCGTGGGAGTCAAAGCAGGGCTATAATTGAAAGTAAGGAAGAAATTGTCTCAAATACCACCAGGGTTCAATAACTTTGTCTCTGATTTTCACTGCTTGTTGGCTTCATTCATTCTCCACCTGGCAAAACACATGGCTTCTTAACATTTCCTGAGTTTTACAGAACCTGGCTCAAGAGAGACTGCCTTGCTTCTATGGCTTCCAAGTCCAATTGTCACACAGATGACTCATCTTGGGTCAGTTACCCATCCTGGACCAATCGTTTATGGCCATTGAGGGTAGGGTTTTGTCATGTAAAATGATTGCTCTTTGTCTTCCTTGTTTATAGATAGGAAGGTCCTAGGAAAGCTGGGTATAGGTTAGAGTGCTGTAAATACAAATATATATTATATATACATATATATGTATCTATAGATACACACATATAAACACATACAAATATGTACATATAATTTATATAAATGCTATAAAATAAGTGTATATATGTGTGTATATATATACATATATATGTTTTGCATTCTGCTTAAATATTTTCAGTGATAAAATGCTTGTTGCTTTGTGAAATATCTAATTCTCTGAAGAGTATAGTTGTCAGATTTTTTGATTTGAAAGACCATTAAAATGAGATGAACAAAATAGTAGTGACATAGATGCTGAGTATTAAGCCCAATTCTAAGTAAATATTGGCACAATGACAGAAATTAGAAATTGCGTTTATCCCTTTCTCAGACCCTGTGAATAGTATAGTAACATTTTCCATAGCTGCTGAGATGAGTTATTGACATAGGTAGCGATAAGAAATAGTGATTGCAAGTTATTGAACAGCAATTAATTGATGATATATACTTTAAAGTATTAAAAATTAAGTTGAAAATAAGTAGGATATGAGGGTAATGATAAATTAAAAGTAGTTTGATGTTTGTCATTTACATCACTTTTCCTTTTTATAGAAGTTATTAAACATACATTTGAAATGTTCCTCCCTTCCATTTATAATCACTATGTTTTAAATATGGACTCACAATTCACAAATACTTTTAGACAATTTGTTTATACAGGACTCGTTGGATGGTGTTTATTTCCTCTCCATCCTGACTTTGTTCTCGCTTAATGTTTAAATGTGCTATATCATTTTAAGCAAATTTAGGATTGTGTGTCTGTTTTGTGCTTTGTGAAATAGCTGTGCATAACTTTTTAGTGTCAATGGTGGAGGGTTGTAATAAATAGATTTGAACATTGTTTTGTACTTTAATCTACAGATTGAACTAAATACCTAATAAACTCTGCAGTGTGCACAGCCAAACAAATTTTTCACAAAATCTGTCCAAGAATTTCAGAATTGGAACAGATTAAATTGGGTTAACTGTAATAATATGTAAACTCTGGTTTCTCTATCAAAGAACTAAATTTTAGCCTACAAATATTCTAAATGTTTCCCCCTTAATCAAAACTTTGAGACCTCAGTTTAACACTGAGGGAATCCAAGAGTTAGAGATACATGCGATATTTTTATAATGTTGGCAGTTCTATTATAAGGTTACTAAGGTGAACTATCTTGTCATATATAATAAACTGCGTGACCTAAACCCAGGGTTTAATTTTAAACCTCCTGATTCATTGATTTTGCTTTTTGTTTCTTGTCTTTCGATTTTCTAACAACATGTATACTCTATTATTGATATACCAATGGCTCTTGCTATGAGTTATATAATAACATAAAAAATTTAATAATTCATTAACAAAACAAGGAAATATATTAGCATAAGCACCAGTGATTTTTTTCCTCAAAACTGATTAGAAATTTAGCTTATAATATACAAGCTGTGACCACATGTGAAAGCTATGGAACCTAGTCCCATTTATCTGATTCTTGATTTTCACCACTGATGTTGATTTATCTGATTGGTCAGACTGCCATGATTAATCTTTGCTAAGAATACAGATGACACCAACATCCAAAGGACCATATTAGAGAGATGACCTGAGGCTGACGATTCCACGTGCCTTGACTGTTTTTCTGGTCATGAGGCAAGTGATGTTTTGCAAGGACTGCATATAAAAGTCAGTCTTGTAAATGAAATGTGTTTTAAATCAGCTGTTCATTTAATGAATCAGGAATGAGTGGTGAGGAGAAATTAAGAAACTACAGATCGGTACCTAAAGTTACAGATTGTCACTCATTCTCCATTCATGTGTGTATGAAGATTTGGTTCACATCTCTACATAATTATTTATGACTCAGTTTTTCCATCAGAAGAATGAACATCACAAACCAAATAATTTTATATGAAATAACTGAAGATCACTTAGATCATGCATATGTATCTAAATGACACCTTAAATATGCAGAATGGAAAGTGGCATATCGCTTTGAAGGAAACAAATGTGCAAATACATGTGGTTACTCCTTTTGTGTAATTGCCCATTTTATGATACTATCTTATACTTATGACTGAGGCAGATCACATTTTTGCAACACTGACAAGCCCAAGAATGACCTTATACAATTTAGCTGTCTTTATATTTTACAGTATGTTATTCTCAAGCCAATACAAATTTAGTTCCATCACACATTAACCATGTCATACTTTCCATTTTTCCAAAAAGATGTACCTGAACACACTTCAATTAATTTAAAATTGGCTAGCAATTGTGAACAATGTCATTCTATATGTTCAAAAATATAGTTTATACCTAATTTAAACCTGATAGGAGCTACAATCTGAATGATGCTATGCATTTCCTGCTACTGGTATGTCTATATATCAGAAGTACTGGCAATAATAACAAATACGTTTAAGGTGTGTGAGTGTGTGTGTGTGTGTGTGTGTGTGTGTGTATGTGTTTGTGTACATAAACTGTCATGATCTATTTTACAGGTTAAAAATTAGTAAAAATTGATGGCTGGCCTGGGTATTGTAGCAGTCAGAATTCTGAGATGCACCCAGATCCCTGGCCCCTGATCTATACACACCTTTGCCCATGTCTTCAATCAAATACCAACTTTGTTATGAAGGGATTTTGCAGTTGTAATTAAATTGATGTTAAGATAGGGAGAATATTAGTGTGGGCCTGACCTAATCATTTGAGACTTTAAATCTGAGTTTGGAAGTCAGAGATTTAACAGGTGGATTCAACACAAAAGAAGTCTACATTGCAATCTTGAAGATGCACACAGAGAATGTGGATGGCTTCTAGGAGCTAAGAGTGGCTCCTGGTTGACAACCAGCAAGAAAACGGAGACCTCAGTCATACAACCACTTAATTTTGCCAAAACCTGATGAATTTGGAAGAGAATCCCAAGCCACAAATAAGATTATAGTCCCAGTACACACCTTGATTTCAGCTTTAATGAGACTGAACAGGGGACATAGCTACTCCATCCTCAGACTTCTGATCCAGAGAAACTGTGCAGTGATAAATTTCTTACTTTTTGTGTTAATTGGCTATGTGGCAATAGACAACTACTACAGGCAGTTTTATCTTTATCTTCATATCTCAACCCAGGTTCTCTCTCAGGAGCAGTGATTGTAATTACTCTTGGCTCAGCCTTAGCTTCCACTATAAGTTTTTAGTCACCCTCTTTTCTGAGTATACTCTTCCCTGTATGTTATACTTCTATACCAAGGATTTACTGTATCTTCTACTGAGAAATCCATTACACATTCCTTCAATATTTCTAGGCCTCGGTCTTAAACATCATTCAAGGTTCAACACCAATGCCACCTCTTTCACAAAACTGTCATTGATTCACTGCGGCCTTTTCAATCTGTCCCTTTTTTGTACACCCAGAGAAGTACCCTGAGCCTCTCATGAGTTTCTCATGTTCTTCATTGTATCCTAGCTGCATAGATGTTTGATCTTCCTTACAAGGAGGAGGTGCCACTGTAGCACATATGTTGCCTTATTTATAGGAGGTAATTTAGCATTAGATGTATGGTTTCATGGATGAATGGATGGATTCACGAGTTAGTGAATCCCGAGAGCTGACCTTTATTATCCTAATATTCTGTCCACTCCACCTGCTCTAACTCCTGTATATATTCTTCCTTCTTTCTTGGTTACTTAAGTTTTCACCATCCCCACCCTCCAATCTCCACACTCTTCTCTTGCTGACCCAGACTTTCTTACTGCTTTTTCCTCACATCCATAAGCAATAAACCTAAAAACACATTGCATGAGAAATTATGTTAGCTTAGTATTTCATTGCTGTAATTTGGCCTCTGGGAATTATTTGGTGCATGAGGGATAACTGTATGTTAATTCAATTGCTAACATAATTCTAAAAGGACTTCCAGAAATGTATGTTTATCTCTCAGTGCTTCCTATATATAAATATATAAAGAGAAATATATATAAATGTATATATGTGTACATAAAAGTCAAATGTGCCTTGGTGACTAAGCAAACAAGCCATTTGTATTATGAGCCATAGTGTATAGAAAAACACGTGTCATCTGGGCTTGAAGAAACAATTAGAATAATCATTATCAGGTGTTATAATTTTGCTAGAAACATGAAAATAAATGGAAGTACATAAACTTGAGTAATGATATAAGCGATTTATCAAGACAATTATTGTTATTACCTCTCCAGCAAAGTAAGAGGGTAATTTGTATCAACCATTGTTATAATGGATAATTTTGTGAGTAATTTGAATGAAAGCTCTTGGTGTTGCTCATAATTATGTGGTCATCATACATAAATCTTTGTAGAGTGCCAATTGCTTCTAATACTAAATTATAGATCTCAATAAATTAATAATGTTTCACTTACTTGTATTAGAATCCACCGTGTTTTTTTTTTAAGCTTTTTATTGGAATATAATTACTTTACACTGTTGTGCCAGTTTCTGCTGTACAACAAAGTGAATCAGCTGTATTTATACATATAATCCCCATATCCCCTCCCTCCCGTGTCTCCCTCCCACCCTTCCTATCCCCCCCACCTCAGTCCTCACCCATCCTTGAGTTGATCTCCCTGTGTTATGCAGCAGCTTCTCACTAGCCATCTATTTTACATTTGGTAGTGTATACATGTCAATGCTACTCTCTTACTTCATCCCAGTTTCCCCTTCACCCCCCCACCCCATGTCCTCAAGTCCGTTCTCTACATCTGCATCTTTATTCCTGCCCTGTCACTGGGTTCATCAGTACCATTTTTTTAGATTCCATATATATAAGTTAGCATGCGGTATTTGTTTTTCTCTTTCTGGCTTACTTCACTCTGTATGACAGTCCCTAGGTCCATCCACCTCACTACAAATACCTCAAGAAGATGTGACACATATAAACAATGGAATATTACTCATCCCCATGTGTTTTGTAGAGATAGTTGTGCCTGTTGAATGACACTTATAGTGATAACTGCATGTAAAGAGATGCTTCCCTAAACAAAACTACTTTAACGTATGTCCTTTCATGACTTTCCAGCTCTCTCTTGGTGAATGCCGTGCCTTCCAATGCTTCCATTCACCATCAGCTTATCTTTCTATTTTCTTCCTAGATATCTCTGTAAAGATGATGATGAGAAGGATGAAGGCCACCAATTATTGAGCAGTTACTATGTGTGATCTAAATATATATGTGCGTGTGCATATGTAAACATACACATGCATATATTTATTTAATCCCCCAAACCAACTCAAACAACAACATAGGAACTCAATAAATATTTTTAAATTAATAAAGATTATAGCTAATAAAATCATAGAAAACATCAATTGGAGAAAAATGGGAAAGAACAAAAAGAGGCAGAGAACCATCAAGAAAAGTTTGAAGAATCTGAAGCTCTGAAGCTTTGAAAGATTTACCACCTAAGCGATGAAGCAGAGCTGTAAGTCAAAAGCAAATCTTGCTAGACCTAAATTATATATATTCACTCGTGGTACTCTAGCAAGTACTGGAGCAATTGCTTCTTCCACAGAAAGGCCAGTGGCAACTCTTCAATATCATTTCTTCAAACTCTTCCTAAAGATTCTCTACCTCTTTTCCTTCTTTTCTGTTTATCCTCCAACTGAGGTTTTCTGTGGCATGCTCATCTCTACTGGGCATATATCCAGAGAAAACCATAATTCAAAAAGATGCATGTACCCCAATGTTCACTGCAGCACTATTTACAATAGCCAGGACATGGAAGCAACCTAAATGTCCATCAAAATATTTATTGAGTGCCAACCTTGTGCCAGTCAAAGAAGATATATCGTTAAATGAAATAGACACAACCCCCTACCTTCATGGAGCTTATGATCTAGTTGGAGAAGATAGACAATATATAAAAGAAACACATACTGTGACAGGTGATAACAGGGCTATAAAGACAAATACAATAAGAGAGGAGGGATGGGAATGATGTGGAGCCAGAGCTTTGGTCAAAGAAGGTCCTGAGGCAACGTCCAGTAGTCAGAGTAGTAGATATATGTGTGCTTTGATTTTACTTCCAGGTACTCTAGTGCCTAATATCTAATATTTCTCAGTGTTTTTGACTTACTTAGTGACAAGAGGCTCAAGACAGCAAGGTAAGTTCTAGATCTCATCCTCAGGTGTTGATGGAGCACCTGGCGTTCTGCTAGATTGGGTTGATTTTGACTCATGAACTGAGTTAGAAGCATCAATCCATAACTAGGTGGACTTGGAGAGGAGCAGCAGAGAGTGGCATGGATTCCTCGGGCTTCATTTGTCCTCTTGGCCTGCTTTTTATTTTTTTTTTTTGGTTGCAGACAAGAGAGAAGCCTCCTTCCTATTAATCCCAATTATTCTCCAGGTGGGCTATATTCAAATGACCTCTAGTTTCATACAGGAAACACAGTCCCATGTGTTCAGCAAGACGGTAAGCATTTTGAGATAATTGTCTTTGTCAGCTTTCTGAAAAGGAATAGCTAAGTGTAAATCCACAAGAGCTTTCATATCCGTAGGCAACATTTATGAATGTGTTTTAGCATAAAATCTTGCTATTACACTTTTGCTGATATACTCTTTTGTGAATCTAACTTTTACCAGTAATTTAGGTTCTATTAGTAATCAACTTAGCTACTAATTAATTTCTCAGGCTGATGGCGTCTTCTTAGTAGCATCTTGGTTTTGTCAGGATTAAACGGAGTGGTCTATACAAGGACCACAGCCTCAGTCCTGTTCAATAAGCTTGTGAGCTCATCTTACATAGTGAGGAAGGTGGTTTGGGTTGATCAGGTGTTTGTTTTTCTGGTTTTCCATTTGTTTCTAACATGAATAGTAAGAAAAGTATTTGCTCTTACAGAACTTCAACATATACAGTATCAACAAGCAAGGAGTTTAAGTAATATTAGAATTCAAATATGGCTTACATAGTTTCTAAGTCCTACTTATTTTCTGTGCCGGATTTTTGTACCCTTTGGTAGTTTGATATACAAATGAAAAAAAAATTGTCTCAGTTGCTTGCTTTGCATTTCATTCTTCTCAGACATGCCCTGTACTTTTGAAACATTTTTATCTGTGGAAGGGTAGAGAGGTGAGTAAAATAATGTAACAACTGGGATAGTTACTTTGTATAAGGTCTCACATTCTTGATTTAACTTTGCTTCCTGTGGTATTATTGAACTTGCATGTTTAGCCTCCATACTTTCTACATACGGAAATTAACTCTAGAAATTAGATTAGATTCTGGTTTGAGATTTTTGGTGAGAATATTACGCAGATGATACTGTGGTCCTCATATTGTATCATAACAAGAATCACACAATGATTGATTGCCTCACTTTTATTGAAGAACTCACTGATCAGTGGGTTCTGATAGTATAGCCTGATCTCTTGTTAGATTCCTCATCAAGTTGCTGTATAATGGTTTAAGCATTGTTGTCTAATCAATTATGTCATTTAAGATTACAAAATATTTGTTTTCTAATCTTATTGTTCCTTCATATTTATTAGTTAGAATTGTTCTGTAAAAAAATAGCTGATCATCAATTAAGACAATTTAGTTACTCTGAAATATAGTTCATACTGGAAAGGCAGGATAAATATTTAGGTCTTTCCTTTTAATTACCAAATTTCAGAATAAGAAGTTGGTACCCTAGCAATTTCTAACGCTGTCCAGTGAGGGTTTTTTATTAAATAGGATGTACATTTAAAAAATAACATTATAAAATCTAGCTAGATTTTTTTTCTAGAAAAATTATTGATACATCATTAGTGAATTTTATAAGTGAGAATAATTGCTCCCATACCCAGTAAAGCAGGCTGACTGTTGCATCTGACAAGCTCTTCCTATTTTTAGGGAACATCAAGAATGTACCATGCCTCCACAAGTCCTCAGTTTCATTTAAATGTGACTACATGCACTGTGAAGGCTGAGTTATCTGTGGCACTTATGCCTACGGGATCATCCTAGATGTGTACTGGGAATCTGAGGCCTGAGTTACATAAAGGTTTCTCTAGTTGGCTCCAGCATCCATTCATTATTTCTGGGTCTCTGATATCACCATATGGCTAGCGAAAAAAATGTCCCATTTCAATGAAAAGTAATAAAGAACTGATCGTCATCTTCCGGGGTGTTAAAGATAATTCCTGCTGGGAATTACACGAATATTTATTGACTAATGTAACTGATCAAGTTATTCAACACATGTTTATCAACTAATTATATGAAAATGATTCTGTCAGTTTCAGTGTGGGAGTTAAATAATAAATTTTATATATTCTGTGACTTTAGGATTTTTTTCTGGGTGGGGGGTATTTTTTCATTTAAAAATTTTTTGTGTGTGTCTTAAATTTTTTTTTTTATTGAAGTATAGTTGCTTTACCATGTTGTGTTAGTTTCAGGTCTATAGCAAAGTGAATCAGTTGTACATATACATATATCCACTCTTTTTTAGATTCTTTTCCCATACAGTTCATTACAGAGTATTGAGTAGAGTTCCCTGTGCTATACAGTAGGTCCGTGTAAGTTACCTATTTTATATATAGTAGTGTGTATATGTCAATCCCAATCTCCTAGTTTATCCCTTTCCCCTTTCCCCCGGTAACCATAAGTTTGTTTTCTACATCTGTGACTCTATTACTGTTTTGTAAATAAGTTCATTGGTACCATTTTTTAGATTATTTTTTAATATATTTATTTATTTATTTATTTATTTATTGGCTGTGTTGGGTCTTCATTGCTGCACACGGGCTTTCTCTAGTTGTCGTGAGTGGAGGCTACTCTTTGTTGTGGTGTGCGGGCTCCTCATTGCTGTGGCTTCTCTTGTTGCGGAGCAGGGGCTCTAGTTGCATGGGCTTCAGTAGTTGCAGCACATGGGCTCAATAGTTGTGGCACACAGGCTTAGTTGCTCTGTGGCATGTGGGATCTTCCTGGAGCAGGGATTGAACCCATGTCCCCTGCATTGGCAGGTGGATTCTTAACCACTGTGCCACCTAGGAAGCCTTGAGATTATTTTTTAATTTATTTTGATCAATTAGCTACATAGATACACTCTCACACACATATACATATAAAATCAGTCATATGATGCACAAAAGCATACATGCCGTGGAAGAGGTACTATATATCATGGGAACTGAAAACTAATTAATATTTTTTCCTGCATTCATTTTCCTGATGTGTAAAGGAAGCTTCATGGTATTGGAGTTTGGTATTGAAGGATGGGCAGATCTGATATGACTTGGCAAATAAGGCTTTATGGGATTTAAAGGAAAAGTCAACTGTGATTCCAAGGTTTCTGGTCCAAGTTACTGAGAGGATAGTGGTGTCCTTGAAAGAGATGTGAGCCCCGGAAATTGCAGCCATTTGGGTGGGAATGATGATCGGGGTGGGAGCGGGGAGATGGTGGGAAACTGATGAATTCAGTTTTTGGGTGTAAAAATTATTGGGCTACATAACTCCTGCTTCGACCAAATTCTAGTCTGATACTTAATCTACTGTTCCCATTCATTTATTCAGCAAATATGTTTTTTGATTTTTGACTATGTGCCAGGAACTGTATTGAGTACTAGAGCTACAGAAATGAAAAAGACAAAGTCCCACCTGTACAGAGGTGAAAAGCTAGTCTACTGGGGGAAGATAAGCATTAAAATATTATTTGATTAACTGCAGTTTCAAAAGGAGCTAAGAGTACAGGAACTTATGAAAGCATTTGAGACGGTGACCTAATCCAATCTGGGAATACAGTGGACCTCCCTAAACTCAATCTGTGCACATAACTACCACTGGTACCTGGTTGTACTATAGGACACTAAGTTCCTATTTGACAAAACCCTGAAACTATACTCAATACCTTGTGATAACCTACAATGGAAGAGAATGAAAAAAAGAATCTATATATATCTATGTATATCTATATCTATATATACCTAAATCACTTTGCTGTATACTTGAAACTAACACAACATTATACATCAACTATATTTCAATAAAATTTTTTAAAAAACCACTTAATGATAGGGAAAAAAAAGATAGGTCGTCATACTTAGGACAAAGGGGTATATATACAGTTTAATTCATAGTACTTGCATTCAGTGTCTTAATTTACTCTAAGTGGTTTAAAGAAAATGTAATAACAAACCTGTGTTTCATCTGTTAAAACATTAAAGCAAAAGTATGTCATTCAAAGTCTATTTATTTTTCCTTTAAATATGCTCCAATATTTGCCTGTCAACTTTATTGGTGTTTCCTCTTTAGCCTCTCCTTGTTTTAGAAATATAATTTTGTTCTTTCCTCTACGTGAGCAACCAACATCAATACCTGATATCGTGTGGATCTCTGAAGGCATCATAAGACCAGTGTTTTAACCTCAATTGAATTTTTAATACTTTTTCCTCATAAATTCTGGCAATGTTTAGAAATGTTATCATCATGGGACTGTTATGGGCTGTTCCTGCTATTTTTTTAAAAAAGAATTAGCTCTCCTTTTCACAGAGCTTTCAAAGGCAGCGGGGATGTATTTGCATCTGGCAGTGCAGTGTGAATGTGTGGTGGCACACATTTGAAGTGTTTGGTTAATAGCTGGTAGGGGTAGGAGAACAGGAGATATGCAAGTGAGTTCCTTTGCGCTCTGATAGCCCACATTTTGGCTCATCTTTTGTTCATGAAGGAGAAGCGAACACTCATACACATATACAAACACATAGTAGGGCAAAGCAGGTAAGGCAGAGACGTGCTCTGGAGCCAAGCTGCCTGAGTTCATATTTCTACCGAGCCAATTACTATCCATGAGCTGTGTGAGCTCAGGTATGTTCTTTATATTTCTACATCTTAGTTTCCATTTATAAGATGGGGATACTAGAACCCCCTGAATGGTAGTGTTGTGACAATTAAATAATTTAATCCATATATAGATATTAGATCAATGTCTGATACATAGTAGAACTTCAGGAAGAATTTACTACTATTATGAATGGGGTTTGGCTCTGATTGGTTGGAGTGAATCGGTATGGAGCTGAACACCTGTATGACTCACCTATCAGAATTTAAGGCAATGATGACTGTCATTCAAAGGAATAAAATGGTTGTTCATATTCTTATCAAAGCTCTTTGAAAGGTATGCGGAGTCAATCCTCTTTTACCCCTTTTGTCATTCTTACACAGACCCATGGATTTCCTTGCTGGTATTTTCATTTTTACTTTTTTTTTTAATTTTATTGGAGTATAGTTGATTTACAATGTTGTGTTAATTTCTTCTGTACAGAAAAGTTACTCAGTTGTAATATATATATTGATATATTCCTTTTCACATTCTTTTCCATTATGGTTTGTCACAGGATATTGAAAATAGTTCCCTGTGCTATATTGTAGGACCTTGCTGTTTATCTCTTCCATATATGCATTGCATCTGCTAATCCCAACTCCCATTCCTTCCCTCCCCCACTTCCCCTCTCCCTTGGCAACCACAAGTCTGTCCTCTATATCTGCGAGTCTGTTTTTGTTTCATAGATATGTTGATTTGTATCATATTTTAGATTCCACATATAAGTGATATATGGTATTTGTCTTTCTCTGACATTTCACTCAGTATGATAATCTCTAGGTCCATCCATGTTGCTGCAAATGGCATTATTTTATTCTTTTTGATGGCTGAGTAATATTCCATTGTATATACACACCACATCTTTTTATCCATTCATCTATTGATGGACACCTAGGTTGCTTCCATGTCTTGGCTATTGTAAATAGTGCTGCTATGAACATTGGGGTGCATGTATCTTTTCAAATTAGAGTTTTCTCTGGATATATGCTCAGGAGTGGGATTGGTAGATTATATGGCAACTCTATTTTTAGCTTATTGAGGGACCTTCATACTGTTTTCCATAGTGGCTGCACCAATTTACATTCTCACCAACAGTGTAGAAGTGTTCCTTCTCCTCCTCACCCTCTCCCTTGCTGGTGTTTTCTAATGATAGCTCTCCAGGAAGAGGCTGTGTCCCCTAGTCAATCATTTATCTAACACCACACCCACCCCTTGTTTCAACAATAGATGATCGGTACATGTGTGGGAGATGGGGCGGGGAGACAACTTTTGTGAAAGAATATGAAATATGTTTGTATTGTATGTGTGCATGTTAATGGAGGATTAACCCTCCTACATACATTTGGATTTATCTATTTTTAGGAAAAAATAAATGCTTTTTCTCCTGGACATGTATCAACAAATCTGGGAGGAAATAACATAGAAATGGTTGTCAGGGAGATATGCTATTTAGTTTTGAATTTTTTGTGGGATAGCCAGCCACTAGGTGAATAATCAGAAATTGACTGGTCTGTGACTTCAAAGTTGTTTTTATGTTTCAATCTTCACCCCTACCTCCATCTCCACTCCCAGCACTCAGGGAATTTGTTGGGATGACTACTCATAAATCAGAGCAGTACAAAGTACAGACTGGAGACAGAGAAGCCCAGTTCTATCACTTGCTAACTGTGTCACTCCAGATAAATGACTTAATCTCTCAAAGTGCAGGTTTTCTTATATGTAAAACTGAGATAAAAATATCTAGCTCATAGGATGGAGATGAGCATTAAATGAGTGGCCTGAAAACGTCTTAGCATAGAGCCGACACTTTTATATCATTCATTAAGTGGTACTAAGCTTACTATTACATGTAACTGGATACAAATGATAAAAAAATTTCTACTGATCAGTGAGGTCTTTAGACATTAAATCCTTAAGAAAATTATTTAGCTGCACAGAATACAGTAGTCAAGGTTTGGTAAAACACTTTTTCACTTAACTTCTGGTGCTAATATGCACAGTCTTTTGCTTAAAGAGAAGCTTGATTGCAAATAATGGACTATAGTCCTTACTACTACCGAATTCATTCACTTTTCCTGGGGAATTTCATAGTGCTACAAATAGTGTTCTAAAGAAATAATTCTAATATTCAAATTGGAGATTTAGAAAATGTAAGTTGAGGAGCAGACTGAAAAAGAGGGGACCTATAAGGCTCTTTTTTGAATTTTAGAGAAAGTAGGATGAAGTCTCTTTTATTTACTCCCCACTTCCCTATTGATTTTATGTAGCTCTAGCAGCATTAGTATAAGGAGGGAAAATGATGACTCTGCATTTTCTCAAAGCATACTGTTCATTCCACCACTCCCTAAGAGAACAAACGTATTAACCACCTCCCAATAAAAGATCAGTTTCTCAGATATCTGGCATTTGCTACTAACCTTTCTATTAGCTGTCCTCCAGTTAACATATTCACAGATAAGAATTGCCACCTATTTTGGGTCTATTCTGAACTGTCATCGGTTCATATTATTTGAAACCATTTCCACTGAACTTTGTGAACAACCTAAAAATATGCTTTCACTTTAGCCTCGTGACAGTCCAATTAGCTTATTTTCAAAACAGAAAAAATATTTGCAAAGAGTGTTTGAATTACTTTCTACACACATAATATTTAGGGCTGACTTTTCCTATATAAAGGTTTTCTAGGATTAATTTCACTGAGGTAGTATCTACTGAAGTACTTGAGAAAACGACATTCCAGCTCTGCAATGAAGGAACTAAATAAAAACCAGTCACTACCTCTTAGACACCTTATGAATTTCTCCAAAGTTATAATCCAAATTCAAGGTCTAGACATATGGCAAGGCTCAGTTTGCCCATAGGAGGATTGAAAATGCAAAATGACCGAGAAAAGTACAGATGGCAAATAAGTATATGAAAAGATGTTCAACATCATTAGCCATTAGATAAAGACAAGATAAAACCACAGCAGATATCATTGCACAACTATCAGAACAGCTAAAATAAAAAATAGTTACACCACCAAATGCTGCAGAGGGTGTGGAAAAACTGACCATTCATACACTGCTGGTGGGAATGTAAAACGGTACAGATAACTTGAAAAACAGTTTGGCAGTTTCTTTAAAACACAAAGGAAAAAACTAAACATGTGACTACCATATGACTCAGCGAGTTCACTCTTGGACATTTATTCTAGAAAAATGAAGAATTATGTTCCCACAAAAGTATGTACATGGATATTCATAGAAGTTTTCTTTATAATAGCCAGAAACTGGAAAAAAACCTCAAATGTTCCTCACTGGGCAAGTAGTTAAACAATCTGTGGCACATCTACACATCGTAATACTATTCAGCAATAAAGAGTAGTGAACTATTGATACATGCAGCAACCTCAATGATTCTCCAGACAAAAAATAATACTGAAAGACATAAAGCCAAAGATTACTATATACTTTCATTTGTATAACATTCTTTTTTTTTTTCCCCGTCAGCATGGCATGTGGGATCTTAGTTCCCTGACCAGATATTGAAACTGCACCCCCTGCAGTGGAAGCACAGAGTCTTTTTCTTTTTTTTAATACATGTTTATTGGAGTATAATTGCTTTACACTGTTGTGCCAATTTCTGCTGTACAGCAAAGTGAATCAGCTATAGGTATACATATATCCCCACATCCCCTCCCTCTTTAACATCCCTCCCATCTTCCCCATCCCATCCCTCTAGGTCATCATAAAGCACCAAGCTGATTTCCCTGTGCTATGCAGAGGCTTCCTGCTAGCTCTCTATTTTACGTTTGGTAGTGTAAATGTATACTTACATACACATATATATCAATGCTACTTTCTCACTACATCCCAGCCTCCCCTTCCCCTCCTGTGTCCTCAAGTCTGTTCTCTATGTCTGTGTCTTTACTCCTGCCCTGTCATTAGTTTCATCAGTACCATTTTTCTAGATTCCATATGTGTGTGTTAGCATATGGTATTTGTTTCTCTCTTTCTGACTTAAGAAGCACAGAGTCTTAACCACTGGACTGCCAGGGAAGTCCTTGTATAACATTCGTAAAATGTCAAAATTATAGAAGTATAGACCAGATTAGTTATTACCATAGGTTAAGGAAGGGGTAAGGGCAGGAGGGAAGTGGTGTTGGATGTAAAAGACAGAATGAAAGATCCTTGTGGCAGTAGAAATGTTCTGTATCTTGACTGTATTAATGTCAGTATCTTGGTTGTTATATTTTACTACAGTTTTGGAATATGTTACTTTTCAAGGAAACTGGATAAAGGGTACATGGTATCTCTTTGTATTGTTTTTTTACAACTGTACATGAATCTACAATCATCTCAAAATTTTAGGTTTAACTTCTTAAATTACAGATTAAAAGATGAAGACTGCTGTGATCCAGAACACAAAGTTTAAATAGAGATCCAGTCAATTTGAAAATTAATTACCTTACAATGAACATACAAATCATAGTGTAGATTTTGTCTCATGGTCCTCATACAAACATTAGCTCGTAAGTAAGCAGTTCTTAAAGCACTGAGAATACTACTCGTTTTCCAAGGGTCACAGCTATTCACTGTTTTCTCTTGTCAGATAAGTTTATAAACTGCTCGGTTGTTTACAAGTCACAAACATGTACCTAATAAATACTTTTTTCTATGTTACTGAACAGTACATAAATCTATTGATAATTTGTATAAAATGATCATTTTTTTACAGGTGCTGAGATATGTTCTCATTTAAAGAATTCTATGATTCCACCCTAAAATAGTAATGAGGAGCCCCAAAATATTTTGATATTTAGTTCTCAGAAGAGAAGTCAGGGCTGATATTATATATATATATATATATATATATACATATATATATATATATAAATGGCCCCTATATATATGGGCTATTTCAGCATTCCAGATAAGAAACGTTGATGGCTTGATGCAGAACAAGAGCTATACAGAAGAGTATAACTGGATGATAGATGTAGGTGGATATGCTGGGTAGAGGAAAGGAACACTTGAGAATGACTCATAGTTTATGGCTTGAATAATTGACTGGATGGCTGCATTATTTACTGAGAAAGCAAAGACTGGATGAGGGTTTTGAGGTGAAGGTCAAGATTTCAGTTTTGCAAAGATTAGGTTTGAGATGCCTGTGAGATATCCAAGAAGAGGTGTCAAGTAAACTTTTGTAGGATTCTCAAGCTCTGAAAAGAGGTCAACACTTCAGAAATAAATATGAAAATAAGTGTTACGTGGGGTGTATTTAAAAACATGGAAATTGGTGAGATCAGTGATTAATATGTAGAAAAAAGAAGAGGGCTCAGGATTGAGCCATAAGGAATTCCAAATTTCCAAGTGAGGTACAAGAAACTAGGAATGGACATGGAAAATATTGATCAATAAGGTAGGAGGAAAACAAAGTGAGTGTGGGCCATGGTGACTTTCTTCTGTTGCCTACCGCAATAAAATGCAGGTTGTAAGATTTACAAAAAGTAGTTCTAGTGGTGTGGCTATAATATTAAGAGAAGTAGAGAAATGGAATAGTATCTGTAGGTGGTTGTTGGGTCAAGGGAGAACTTTTGTTCAAGCAGTGATTACTTGAGCATGTTAACAGTCTGATAATATTCCACTCGAGAAGATGTTCAGCATGAGGACATAATGACTATAGGAATAGACTCACTGGAAAATTGAAAGGGATCACTTCAAGAGCACATGAGGAAGATTTGGCTTTCCATGGGAATAAGATCACTTCTGTGGAAGAAGGTGGAGTAGTATTATGTAGGATAGATTGTTTCAGAGAGAGAGAAGAAATAGGGAATCATGTGGTTGATATATTCTTAGAGACGTGTGATAAGGATTTGAACTGGAGAGGATGTAATAAAACGGAGGATATAGATTCGTGAGCCACATCATGCAGTTTAATCATCAGAAGCTGGCAACCAATAGGGCATGAGCAATGAGGGAAAGAGTATAGATGAAAATGCTTCCACTACGTGGAGTATGCTGAGTTAGAAGCTAGCACATAAAGGTAATTTTTAAATATTAATTGTCCAAGAATATTAAGCTGGCTGATTATTTAAAAAACTTAATAAAGCATTGAATGAGAGAATGATAGGATCATTCTAATTGAGACTGAAAATTAAGTTTATCGACCTCAACTTTTTTCTCAGGTCATATCTCATTTGTTTTGTTGAGGACGGTAATTATCTCTCTATAGATATGTTCCACTCTGTGATAAGCAAACCAATGACTGGAGTAACTTTTCATTTGAAGATTATTTCACTGACCCTTGCCTCTCAGACTTTTAGATTGTGTCTTTATTGGCCACAGCTAATTAAATAACCTTGAGAACTATATGCCTCCCTATTTGTTATCCAATGGGAATGTTTTAATTGGTCAGATCAGTGAGTAAGGATAAGGATATGTCTCTGTGTCTTGGAAGATCAAGACTAAATGAATAAAGTGACCAATGCTCCCTATTGTTTGGGTTGGTGCATCTAATTCTTGAATTTTTCTTTCCTGAAGTTCAACTTTACTTTACTCCAGATGTCAGAACCTGAAAGATTATTTTAATTATGACAGCTCTCTCAGAATACCATTTGCTTGCTGCTGATAACCTTTCTTTAGTTTTGGCAGCAACATGTCTTTGTTAAAATGTTTTCAACCGTGCTTATATCCAGTGGGGGGATTTTTTTTTCAGAAAACCTTTTGAAGGTCACCCATCACTAGTGTATTCTCAAGTCAGCATGTATTCTTGCAGCAGCAGGACAGCCATTAACTCTAAATGAACCTTAAGACACTAGAGAATTAAAGTGTGTAGAAAAAGCAGATTCAATTTTGAGCTGTAGTAAGACTGAGAAAAAAAGACCCTGTTATCTATTAAATTTTAGAAAAGGAGATGGAATTTTAAAGCAAACAAGTTAAAATATTCATTAGATATTTCATAATGTGTTATACCTTTTAAATGTTTGAACTTCTCTTGATTCTTAAAAATAAGAAAACCTCAGTTTTTTTGTAAAACATGTTCTTTTTATAAACATTAAAATTCCACATTAAAGTATAGAGAAGAAAATAAAATCACGTGTAAACCCATCACTCAAAGATAACCAGTGTTAAAATTTTACTATATTTTTATCCAGTTGTTAGGCTATTCATTTTTTTACATAGCTAGTGTAATATTAGATGTATTAGTGATCTGTGATTTTGGATTTATCAGACAATTTAAGAAATAGAGGGGGAAGCATAAAGTTACCAATTTTTCATGTGTCCAGCAAAAACAAATCATGTGTATAATTTTATGTATATGTAATGTCCAGAATAGACAAATACATAGAGACAGAAAGTATATTAGTGATTGCCAGGGGCCAGAGATTGGGAATATGGGAATGGTTGACAATGGATATGGGCTTTTATTTTCAGGGTAATGAAAATATTCTGAAGTTATTTTGTTGTGATGGTTGCACAACTCTGAATATACAAAAAAAAAAAAAACCCTGAAGTATAAATTATAAATGGACTGATTTTATGGTATGTGCATTACATCTCAATAAAGCTATTTTAAAAAGAGAGAACTTCTACATGTCTCTGGCACCAAGTCTACCTATCTCCCTCAATCTGTATCCATCTATTCTACCTTCTTCCTTTTAAAATGAATAAACTATATTTATTCTTATCTCATATGAACACTCATATGAATTCCATCCACCTCCTTTATTTAGGAGCTTTACAATTGATAATACCCCCCTTTTTCAGAATTAGTATTTTCTCCCTCTCTACAGGTCATTCCTATCCGTATAGAAACATGTTGTAATATTTTTCTTCTTTGAACCATCAGCTCTTGAACCTACCATCCCCCTCAAGGTATAGCCCCATTTCTCTACTTTCTTGTGCTACTTCTCCACTCATTTTCCTTTGAATTCATTCAACAACTCTATCATGGCCATCACCCATCAAAGCTGCTCTTATCAAGTACACCCAGTGGCCTTTGCATTGCTGAATTAAGTGCTCGATTTTTAGTCCCCTTCTTTCTTTTTTTTAATTTATTTATTTCATTTATTTATTGGCTGCATTGGGTCTTCATTGCTGCACACGGGCTTTCTCTAGTTGCGGTGAGCGGGGGCCATTCTTCCCTATGGTGTGTGGGTTCCTCTTTGCTGTGGCCTCTCCTGCTGTGGAGCACGGGCCCTAGGCACGTGGGCTTCAATAGTTGCAGCACGTGGGCTCAGTAGTTGTGGCTCACGGGCTCTAGAGCACAGGCTCAATAGTTGTGGCGCACGGGCTTAGCTGCTCCACGGCATGTGGAATCTTCCCAGGGCAGGGCTCGAACCTGTGTCCCCTGCATTGGCAGGCAGATTCCTCACCACTGTGCCACCTAAGAAGTCCTAGTCCCCTTCTTATATGAACTAACAGAAATACTTGACACAGTTGGTCACATCCTCCTTTTTAAAATGCTTTCTTTTTTAAATGACTTTATATTATTAGAGCAGTTCTAGGTTCACAGAAAAAAATGAGATGAAGGTACAATGATTTCACATGTATCCCTTATCCCCACATATGCATACACTCCCCCCTTATAGACATCTCCACCAGAGTGGTGCATTTTTTACAAATGATGGACCTATACTGACACGTGATAGTTATTCAACATCCATAGTTTAGGTTAGGGTTTACTCTTGGTGTTTTACATTCTTTCTATGGGTTTGGACAGATATATAATGGCATGTAACTGTCATTATAGTATCAAAATATCTTCACTACCTAAAAATTCTGTGTGCTCTATCTATTCATCCCTCCTCCTCCCTAATCCCTGGTAACCACTGAACTTTTTACTGTCTTTATAGTTTTGCCTTTTCCAGAATGTCATATAGATGGAATCATACATTATGTAGCTTTTTCAGATTGGCTTCTTTTGCTTAGTAATATGCATTAAAGTTTCCTCCAGGTATTTTCATGGCTTGATAGTGCATTTGTTTTTAGCACTGAATAATATTCCACTGTCTGTATGTACCACAGTTTATTCATCATTCACCTATTAAAGAACACTTTGGTTGCTTTGAGTTTTTGGCAATTAGGAATAAAGCTGCTATAAACATCTGTGTGCTGGGTTTTGTGTGGACATATGTTATCAGCATCTTTGGGTAAATACCAAGGAGCACAATTGCTGGATCCTATGGTAAGAGTATGTTTAGTTGTGTAGGAAAGTGGCAGACTCTCTTCCAAAGTGGCTGTATTATTTTGCATTCCCACCATCAATGAATGAAAGTTCCTGTTGTTCCACATCCTTGTGGGCATTTGTTGTTGTCAGTGTTCTGGATTTTGGCTCTTCTAATAGGTCTGTAGTGGTATTTCATTGTTTTAATTTGTAATTGCCTAATGACATATGGTGTTGAGCATATTTTCATATGCTTATTTATCATCTATATATCTTCTTTGATGAGGTGTCCAAGTCTTTTGCCCATGTAAAAATTGGGTTGTTGCTTTCTTATTTTTGAGTTTTAAGAGTTCTTTGTGTATTTTGGATAAAGGTTCTTTATCAAGTATATCTTTTGTGAGTATATTCTCCCAGTCTGTTGCTTGTCTTCTCATTCTCTTGACAGTCTTTTACAGAGCAAACATTTGTAATTTGAATGAAGCTTATTAATTATTTCTTTCATAGGTTGTACTTTTGGTGTTGTATCCAAAAAGATATCACAATTCCTATGGTCATGTATGTTTTCTCCTATGTTGTCTTCTAGGAATTATGTTTTACATTTAGGTCTGTGGTCCATTTGGAGTTTATTTTTTATGAAGAGTGTAAGGTCTGTGTCTAGTTTTCATTTTTTTCACATGTGGATGTCCAGTTTTTCTGGTCTGATTTGTTGAAGAGACAGTCTTTGTTCCCTTATATTGGCTTTGTTCTTTGTCAAAAATCAGTTGACTATATTTATGTGGGTCTGTTTCTGTGCTCTCTATTCTGTTCCATGATCTATTTGTCTATTCTTTCACCAATACTGCTTTATGTTGATTACTGTAGATTTATAGTAAGTTGTGAAGTCGGATAGTGTCTGCCCTCCAACTTGGTTTTCTCCTTCAGTATTATGTTGACTATTCTGGCTCCTTT
Source organism: Hippopotamus amphibius kiboko (assembly GCF_030028045.1). Classification (NCBI taxonomy): domain Eukaryota; kingdom Metazoa; phylum Chordata; class Mammalia; order Artiodactyla; family Hippopotamidae; genus Hippopotamus; species Hippopotamus amphibius. The sequence continues at coordinate 12,765,800 of NC_080203.1, read as the reverse complement.
GCCTGTTCATATAAACTTTAGAATCAGTTTGTCAATATCCACAAAATAACTTGTTGAAATTTTGATTAGGGTCACATTGAATCTGTAGCTCAAGTTGGGAAGAACTGACATCTTGTAAACATTGAGTCTTCCTATCTGTGAAGATGGACTATCTCCCCATTTATTAGGTTCTTTGATTTCATTTTTATAGTTTTCCCTATAGATTTTGTTTGATTTATACCTAAGTACTAATGTAAATGGTATTATGTTTTTAATTTTAAATTCCACTTGTTCATTGATGGTATATAGGTAAGTGATTGACTTTTGTATATTAACCTTGTATCCTGTAACCTTGCTATAATCAATTATTAGTTCCAGGAGGCTTTGGTGATTTTTTTTTGATTTTCTACATAAAAGATCATATCTTCTGTGAACAAAGACAGTTTTATTTTTCCTTCAAAATCTATATACTTTTTATTTCCTTTACTTGTCGTGTTGTGTTAGCTTGGACTAAAATGCTTTTTGTTTTTACTTTACTTCTAAAATACCTCATCCCTTTCATTTTCCTCCTGCCTTATTGGCTATTCCTCTTTCTCTTTTTTGGATTCCTTCTCTATTGCCTAGACTCCAAATATTTGGGAAACCAAGGCTTCATCATGAGATATCTTCTCCACCTATATTCACTCCCTCAGGGATCTCATCCACTCTCGAAACTTTTTAATGCAACCTACATAATTATGACTTCCAAATTTATAAATATAGTGCAGATGTAGCTTCTTAAATGTATGTATCTTTATTGAATTGCCTATTTGACATGTCCACTTGGATGACTAAGAGCTTCTTATGGTTCTCTGAAATAGAACTCCATTAATGACCTTCCTCCAACAACAGACAAACCTACTTCCCCATCTTTCTTATTGCTTCCATCAATTGAAAATTGAACAATTATTTACTCAGATGCTCAGACCCAAAGGGAAATTGAACTTGACTACTTTTTTCCACTCACTTCCTACATCCAATGCATTAGCAATTCCTGTTTTCACTACCTCCAAAATTATATCCCAAATCTTGTTATTTACCATAATCTTTCACCACTACCACTCCTGTCCAAGCCAACATCACTTCTTAATTATATTATACGATAGCCTAGTCTTCCTGCTTCTCTTGATACCAATTTTTCTGTTTTCATCACAGATGTCAAGTTGCCCTTTTAAATCATAAGTTGGTTCATTTTACTTGCCTGCACAAAGGTCTCCATTGAGTGCTCATTACAACTACAATGAAATCCAAAACTCTCTTCTATGGCTCACAAAATTGTATGTGATCTGGCTGCTGCTTATCTTTCCAAGCTTATTTCCTGTCTCCTTCTACCTTGATCTCTCTGCTCTAGCTACAGAGGCTTTCTTCTTTCCTTCCTAATCCAATATGTCTCCTTCAACTTGCCAAGCTTGTTCTCATAATACAGTCTGGACTTTCTGGTCCCTCAGCCTGGATTGTTCTTCTTCTAGACATTTGTGTCATACTCCCTAAGTTCATTTTGGTCACTACTCAAACATCACCCTCAAAGCGGCCTTCTCTGTCCATCATATGAAATAGCACCCCTCAACACTCTCTACCCTTAAGGGTACTAGTTTTCTTCATAGCACTTATAACACCTGATGTTATACCATATTTACTTGTTTATAACTGTGTCACCACACTAGAATATAAGATTCATGAAAGCAGGTTATTTTGTCTGTTTCATTTACTGCCATATTCCCAGCATCCATAGTAAAGTGTGAAATAAATAACTTTTTAGTGAGTGAATGCATTTAGGAGCCACTGGATAGTCAATTGCTTGTCTTTTTTTTTTAACATTTTAAATAAGAAAGTATTTTATTTAAGAAGGTATTCATGTCATTATGTCATTACAGATTCAAAATAATGTTAGTTCCTATATATTATTTCAGGTAAAATTTACTTAGCATTTGCCTAATATTAGGCATTTGTTTCCACATTTTTACAGTTGTTATCAACTGTGTTATAAAATTTTCTATACAAATTCTTCTCTGCATTTCACATTATCTCTTTAGGATTATTCCTAAGAGGTAGAAATTCTTCGTCAAAGGATAGGAATATTTGTAAAGATTTTATTTCATATAGTCATATGCTATAATGATTTCTCAAAGAATGCATCAATTTGCAAAGCAAATTTATTCATTATTTTACTCCACAAATATTTATTTAATGAGCAAAATAGACAAGACTCCGAGGTGTTTTGGAATCTTGGAGCTTACTTTCTAATGGGAAGTGGCAGGTAATAAACAGTCAATAGTAATAAATAATGTGTAGACTATGTTAGAGGGTGATAAGTACTATAAAAAAGAAAAAAAACTTAGAGCAATGTGGGAGGATTGGCAGTACTAGAGAAAGGGCAGAATAGTGAAGTATTAATGACAAAGTTCTGGTAGACCTCATTAAGGAGATGAGCTCTTTGTAAAGGCTTAATATGTGAGGGGGATGATGAAGTGAATGTGGTGCCGAGAATGAAAGCACAGGTTTGGCAACAACACAGAAGCTATGAGAACAGCACGGAACATATTTCCCTCAAAAACCTCAGAAGGAACCAATTCTATCAACATATGAATTTTGGACTTCTGGGCTCCATAAATGTGAGAAAACAAATTTCTGTTGTTTTAAGGTACATAGTTTGTTGTATTTTGTTACAGCAGCTCAAGGAAACAAATACACATATTTTGAATTATATTTAAATTTTAATTATATTTTCAAATAAATTATATTGATTTTATTATTTCTTTCTTTAACATGATGCAGTTTATTCATGCCAATTTATTTAGTTTTTATTTGAAACTTCCTTGCTATCTCTTTTGGTTGGAGCATTTAATCCATTTACATTTAAGGTGATTATTGACATGTATGTTCCTATTACCATTTTCTTAATTGTTTTGGGTTTGTTTTTGTAGGTCTTTTCCTCCTCTTGTGTTTCCTACTTAGAAACGTTCCTTAAGCAATTGTTGTAAGGCTGGTTTGGTGGTGCTGAACTCTCTTAACTTTTGCTTGTCTGTAAAGCTTTTGATTTCTCTGTCGAATCTGAATGAGATTCTTGCTGGGTAGACTATTTTTGGCTGTAGGGTTTTTTTTTTTAAGGACTTTCAGTATATCCTGCCACTCCCTTCTGGCCTGCAGAGTTTCTGCAGAAAGATCAGCTGTTATCCTTATGGGTTTTCCCTTATATGTTATTTGCTGCTTTTCTCTTGCTGCTTTTAATATTTTTTCTTTGTGTTTAATTTTCATTAGATTGATTAATATGTGCCTTGGTGTATTTCTCCTCAGGTTTATTCTGCATGGGACTCTCTGCGCTTCTTGGACTTGGTTAATTATTTCCTTTCCCATGTTGGGGAAGTTTTCCACTATAACCTCTTCAAATATTTTCTCAGACCCTTTCTTTTTTTCTTCTTCTTCTGGGATGCCTATGATTCGAATGCTGGTGCACTTAATGTTGTCACCAAGAGAGAGCGACTACAGCTGTGGCTCCTCCCCCCTGCTACAACTCCACCGGGGCGCCCTGCCTGGGTCACAGCAGCTTAGTCAGCTGTGGCAGTGCCTGTTGCAGAGGGATGCAGGTGGCTCAGGTGTAAACAGAATGTCTCCAGAGCTGGGTCACTCTGCAGACTTTTGGCTCTTGGCTGCAGGCACTCTAGGCCAGCCCCACCTGGGGGCCTTTGTTATCCCTGACTGCGTTAGCCAGGACCAGAGGGGTCCTTCCTTTGTCTATCACAGGCTCAGAGAGAGAGGCTACACCCGCGGCTCCTTCCCCCTGCTTGTGAGTCAGCAGTATCCAGCCACTGCCATGGCCGCCCAGCTTTCCACAGTAGGCTTTCTCCGCTGTGGATTTCTCCCCTCCTGTCCCCTCCGTTCGTCTCCCCACTGCCAATAATGTTTCTCACTCTGAACCAATTCTCTGGTTCCCACGTTCCAGCTCCCAGACCCCCTGTTCAGCTGTGAATCAACGTCTCAGTCTGGACATGCTGCACCATGGTGCAGACCCTCCGTGTGTTTCTCACTCTTTCCCATCTGCCCCAGGTCAGCCGCTTCACCCTCTTTGAACAGTCCCAAATGCCTCCCTTCTGACCCAGGGAAATTCCCCATTGGAGAAGGGGTTTCCCCATTAGATAAAGGACATTTCCCCGAATTCAGCAATCTCCCCTCTGTTTCAGATTCCCCCCACCCCAGGGTGTGGGACCCGTCCCTTTCCTTTCTTCTCCACCTCTTTCTCCTTTTTTTTTTCTCCCTCTGTCCTACCCAGTTATGTCGGTATCTTTGCAGTCCTTTCTGGTGTCCAAGGTTGTCTGCTGGTGTTCAGCAGGTTCTCTGTGGGAATTATTGTGTCTTTTGATGTATTCCTGATGCATCTGTGGAGAGGGATGCATTCCACGTCCTTCTACTTCACCGCCATCTTTCTGCTGTTTCCCCCTATTCTTTCTTAAGTAGAGTCTAAGAAACATATAAGGTAAGTCAATATCGAGAGGATTCAAAATAAGTAAATTAATAGACTTTAAGAGGATTTAATTAAAAAACAACAAATAAGACAGAAAATAGTTTCACAAAATTTAATGCAAGCTATAAACTACCATTTAATTAATTCATTCATCAAGTTATTAATTCAACGAATACTTATTAAATACCTAGTAACTTTGAATATAGAAGTGAAAGAAACAGATATAAAATATCTTCCCTGGGATCTTGTATTCCAGTGAGAGCAGGTATTAGACAATAAATATGGAAATAATTTCAGTAGCAATTATTGCAATGAAACTGAGACAAATGAATGAAAGAGCAGGGTGATCAAAGAAGACGTCTCTGAGGAGGTGATATTGGGTCATAGCAGTAAATAATAAGAAGTTGGCATGAAAAATTCTGAGAGGGAAAAGCCTTTTAGACAGAGAGAGGAGCAAGTACAAAGGCCTAAACGCAGCAACCAGATTGCCATGGTCAACAGAGTGGAAGACCAATGTATCTATAGCATAGTAAGCAAGTGGAAAAGATATAAGAGGAGGTCAGAGAGGTAATGGCATGTGGGAAGATCATGTAGGGTTCTACAAGCCATTGTAATAAGTCCCGATTTCCATATAGACTTCTTTATTGAGCTAGCCTGTCCACATTCTACTCATCTGTGATTGGTGGACTGGGTGCCCGAACACATGAACTAGGATTGCTGGTGATGTTGGGTAGCCAAATTCAAGGGAAAGGCAGATGTGGAAGAAAAATATGAATTCCCATATAAAAGAGTTTAGCGATCAGCTAGGTCAGTAGCTCAGGAGACCAAGATTACATAAGAGATAAATGTCAGGATGAGACATGACTCAGAAATCTAGGAGGCTTGCTAAATGAGAAACTGCATCAATTTCACAGTTAAAGGTGATCTGAAGTCAAGAGGTAAATTAATAGTTTTATGAGAGTCGAGAAGATATGAGACTCTGAAGGAGAAACACACACACACAAGTATGTATAACTGAATCATTGTGCTGTACACCTGAAACTAAGGTGATACTGTATTGTAAATCAACTATCCTTCAATTAAAAAAAAACTTAAAAGAGAATATATGCATACTGAAAGGCATCATGACATAAGTGGTCAGTGGTCTGGAATGGGTCAAATAAAAGGCTAAAGCAATCAAATGTGAAGCCAAGTAGGAATTAATTTCCTAAAACAAGATTCCACTGATACAGGAGCTTTCTCTACAGTTTCGGTTATAGTAGAACCAATCTCAGGATGTCAGTAGCGCCAGTGTGGCAGAGGAGATCCAGAAAGTGAGGATAACTGAAAAGAAAGGGGAAATGTAAGAGAGTACCTAAGGAGAGCCCAGCTTGTGTGCTGTGTGTGTCCTGCAGTACCTTGAGGAAAGTGGCTGATTGTGACTGTGTAGATATCATACCCACACATGCCTCTTGGGACACACATACTAGAAGATAAATGGAGTTCTAATGCAATTTACAGAGTAGAGATTCTGTCTTCCTGCTCTTGGCTATTTTAAGCATAAAATGTGTTTAAATATTTCTTTGAATATAACTGTTTTTTCTGATAATGCAACCATAAGAGGCCTCAGGCTTCAATCATTGTTCTTCTAGCTCCTGGCAAAGACAAGTATGTACAGAGATTTAAAAAGAGAGGCCACTAAAGTCAGAAAAGGATCCTGACCTCTAAGAATACTTTCAAAATCTCCTAATTAGCCTTGCTTAGAGTTAATAAGTGAATTGTTGCATTGCCTGGGTCATTTCTTTCACAGATTTGAAGTAATGTGAGTAATATGAGACCAAGGAACTGAGAGCAATTTATTATATTTTTGCTGCACAAAACAACCTTGTGATAGTATCTTTTTGACATGACTTATAAGACTGATAAAGAGCTCCTTTGTTAGTGAGGTGATTTTTTAAGGCTAAAAAAAATGAAAAGCCTATCTCTAAATTAGACTAGATGAATGCAATTGTTCTTATTGTGTATATTCCTTAGTGAAAGCAGAACACTAAATTATAAAAAGGTTTATACATTGACTTAAAATTTGTCACTGTGAAACTAAGTAAAATAATATTCTAATAATAATAGCTATGGTTGTTTGAATTTGTATATGCTAATTTATGTTGCCTAACCATTATCTCACTAAATCTTTCTGATTACCTTGTGACTTATTTTACAGGTGAAGAAACCAAGATCCAGAGTGGTAAAGTGTTTGACCAAGGTCCCACAGCTAGTAAGTTGGAGAGCTGGGTATCAAAACAAGATTTATGTGACTCCTGAGTTTCTTAGCCACTAATTAATGCTGCCACTCACTCAGCCTAGAGACACCTAGATTGATGTACTCACCAGATTAAAGTAATTTATTAGTGTGTTGATAAACCAGGATGACCTCCAAAGCCTTGTATCCCTGTCCTGAGGATGCCCCTTACTACAATTTCCCACTAAGAACAGTAACTAGAGACTAGGCTTGAGTCTGTTAAAGACTCTGGCTCATCAGAGTAGTGTGACATTTGCCAAGTCAGTTTGCTAGGTGTCAGTTTTTGTGGTAGACAATATAATGTCCCCTTCCCCAAATATGTCCATGCCCTATTACCTGGGACCTGTGACTATGCTACCTTACATGGCAAAAGAGACTGTGTAGATGTGATTTAAGTTAATTTAAACATCTTGAGATGGGAGATTACCCTCAATTATCCAGATGTGCCTAATGTAATCACAAGACTCCTTGTAAGAGGGAGGCAGGAGGGTTGGAGACAGAGACAGAGATATGAAGATGGAAGGACAGGCCAGGGTGATACAGAATCATGAGCCAAGGAACCCAAGAAATCTCTAGACACAGGAAATGGACTCTTTCCTAGAGCCTCCAGAGGAAACATATCCCTCCTAGAGCTTGATTTTATGCCAGTGAGACCCATTTCAGATTTCTGACCTTCAAAACTGTAAGAGAATACACTTGTGTTAACTTATGCCACTGAATCTGTGGTAATTTGTTACAGCAGCAACAGGAAACTAATACAATTCCTTCACTTGTGAAATAGGTTTCATACTGACCTGACAGAATTGACGAGAGAGTTTTAAAGAGAAGAAATTGAGTGAATTGAATGCGTACAAGGGAATTAGAGAATAAAGGCGAACCATGTGAGATATTCTCTGAAAACCTAGGGAGCATTTACATGAAACAGAATCCACCCCTCCCACCCTACACCTCCATGAAGACTTGGAGGTAGTTCGACTAGGGAGAACTAAACCTCATTCTCTTCTCCTTCCTTGTCCCCACCCCCAAGGATTTTCAGAATCTGGTCCTGCTTTTCTCTCCTACCTCATCTCTATTTGATCCCCACCTGATTCACTTCAATGCAACCATACTTTCTGCCCAAGGTTCTTTGTCTTTGCTGTTGATTCTCCTTGGGACACCCTGATATCATTGCAGAACTGTCTTGTCATTCAAACCTCAACTGAAATCATACCACTTTCTGAAAGGATTTTCCAGATCATTCAAACCAAAGCAAACTTCCACTACTACCCTCTACCACATTTCCTTAACTTAGCTTCTTCATGGTGCCCATCAGAACCTGAAATGTGTCCAAACATTTAACATATGTTCATATATTTATTTTCTCTCTTGCCTCTCCGGAATATAAGATTATTGAGGGCAGGGACACTGTCTTTCTCACTGCTATAACCTCAGCAGTGAGAGTGACTTTTACATGCATTAAAGGCATATAATCATGAACTTAATGAATTTCTTTCGACAGAATGACTGAATGATTGAAGATAATGCTGCTTTCAGATATCTTGGGGAAGTGAGTTAATAAAGCTCCTTTTTGCTTAAGCCAGTTTGGGAAAGTATTTTCTGCAGTTGTATTCTAACTGATTCAACATTGTTTTTTTCCCCCCCGTGTGTGTCTATCCATCTGTTCATCTATGTATCTATCCATCATCTATTAAAATTGGACAACAGAGAAAAACATAATGGATAAAGTAGCAATTGCCTCAAAATATCACCAGGTAACTGCTTTGTTGTTAACTGTGTATATATACTATATAATATTATGGGAAATTTTCCATTATCTAATATACCAATACAACTACATCAATATACTATACTCTTAAAATAATCTATTTCATGTATGAAAATATAAATATACAATATTATACAAATATAATTGCAAAATATACATAAATAAACCTAATATGCTGTACATTATATCTCCATGACATTTATTTTGTAACAGAAAATTACATTTGACCACTTTCACTCATTTCACCCACCCCACACTCCCCACCTCTATTCAGTATCTAACATGTTCTAAAGTGATATTTAATGGAAATAAATGGAAATAGTATAACTTGGAAATAGTATAACTATAACATATGCGATGTGGTGTAACAGCATTTTTCATATGACATTGTCATGTAACACTGTAATAGACAATGACTTGGGGAGAGAGAGTGTGGCTATTGTAGACAAAGGGTGGTCAGAATTGCTTTTTGACTTCTATGAGTTTTTTTTGTAATAAATTTATTTATTTATTTTATTGGCCGTGTTGGGTCTTTTTTTGCTGTGCACGGGCTTTCTTTAGTTGTGGTGAGTGGGGACTACTCTTCGTTGTGGTGCACGGGCTCCTCATTGCTGTGGCTTCTCTTGTTGTGGAGCACGGGCTCTAGACACATGGGCTTCAGTAGTTGCAGCATGTGGGCTTCAGTAGTTGCAGCACATGGGCTCAATAGTTGTGGCTCATGGGCTCTGAAGCGCAGGCTCAATAGTTGTAGCACACGGGCTTAGTTGCTCCACGGCATGCGGGATCTTCCTGGAGCAGGGATCGAACCCATGTCCCTTGCATTGGCAGGCGGATTCTTAACCACTGCACCACCTAGGAAGCCTGACTTCTATGAGTTTTAAGCTAGAACATGAATTGATAAAAAGCCTTCCATGAGAAAATCTGGGAGAAGAGCCTTCCAGGAAGAGGAAATAGCTACTACAATTGCCCCAAAATAAGAAATAGCTTGATGTTTTCAGGGACAAACAGGAAGCTGATGTGGCTGAATTTCTCACCTAGAAGATGCAAGTTGAAGCAAAGGAAGAAGTTATCAGACATGAGGTCAGAGGGGCCTAGACCACAGAAAGAAAACTAGATTTCTTTTTCACTGCCATGGGCAAAGAGTTTTAAGCAAGAAGGGTGATTGAATTACTTTTCACTTTTAAAATATCACTTTGGTATTACAATGGAGACTTCCATAGGAACTACTTCATATTGTCCTTATTCAATTCATATTAGGTTAATTCTTTCTTTTTTATATTGAAATATAGTTGATTTACAATATTATATTAATTTCAGGTATACAACATAGTGATTCAGGCTTTTTACAGATTACGCTCCGTCAAAAGTTATTATAAGATAATAGCTATAATTCCCTGTGCTACACAATATATCCTTGTTGCTTATCTCTTTTATACATAGTAGTTTGTATCTGTTAATCCAATACTCCTAATTTGCTCCTCCATCCTTCCCTCTTCCCTTTGGTAACCACTAGTTTGTTTTCTATATCTGTGAGTCTGTTTCTTTCATTTGTATTATTTTTTACATTCCACATGTAAGTGATATCATACAGTATTTTTCTCTGTCTGACATCTCACAAAGCATAATTTTCTCTAGATCCACCCACGTTGTTGCAAATGGCAGAATTTCACTTTTTATGGCTGAGTAATATTCCATTGTATATATGTACCACATATTCTTTATCCATTCATCTGTTGATGGGCACTTGGGGTGCTTCCATATCTTGGCTATTGTAAATAGTGCTGCTGTGAACGTTGAGGTGCATGTATCTTTTTAAATTAGTTTTGGTTTTTCTGGATATATATACCCAGGAGTGGAAATGCTGGATCATATGGCACTTCTATTTTATTTCTTTGAGAAATCTTCCATAATGTTTTTCATAGTGGATGCATCAATATGCATTCTCACCAAGGGTTCCCTTTTCTCCACATCCTCTCCAACATTTGTTATTTGTAGACATTTTGAGGATGGCCATTCTGACAGGTGTGTGGTGATAACTGATTGTGGTTTTGACTTGCATTTCTCTAATAATTAGTGATGTTGAGCATCTTTTCATGTGCCTGTTAGCCATCAGTATGTCTTTGAAAAAATATCTATTCAGGTGTTCTGCCCATTTTTTATTGTGTTTTTTTATTGAGTTGTATGAGCTGTTTGTGTATTTTGGATAATAACCCCTTGTCAGTCATATCACTTGCAAATATTTTCTCCCATTCCATAGGTTGTCTTTTTGTTTTGTTCATGGTTTCCTTTCCTGTGCAAAAGTTTTTAAATTTAATTAGGTCACATTTGTTTATTTTTGCTTTTTTTCTTTTGCCTTAATAGACAGATCCAAAAATATACTGCTGTGGTTTATGTCAAAGAGTGTTCTGCATATGTTCTCTTTTAGTAGTTTTATACAGTCCAGTCTTACATTTAGGTCTTTAATCCATTTTGAGTTTATTTTTCTATATGGTGTTAGAGAATGTGCTAATTTTATTCTTTTATGTGTAGCTGTCCAGTTTTCCCACCATCACTTGTTGAAGAGACTGTCTTTTCTCCATTGTATATTTTTGCCTCCTTTGTTGTAGATTAATTAACCATAGGTGACTGGGTTTATTTCTGGGTTCTATATTATGTTCCATTGATCTGCATCTGTTTTTGTGCCAGTACCATGTTGTTTTGATTTCTGTAGCTTTGTTGTATAGTCTGAAGTCTGGTAGGTTGACACCTCCAGTCTTGTTCTTTTTTCTCAAGATTGCTTTGGCAAGTTGGAGTCTTTTGTAGTCCCATATGAATCTTAGGATTATTCTAGTTCAGTGAAAAATGTTGTGGGTATTTTGTTAGGGATTCATTAAATCTGTAGATGGCTTTGGGTCATACAGCCATTTTAACAATATTAGTTCTTCCAATCCAAAAGCACAGGATATCTTTCCATTTCTTTGTATCATTTTCAATTTCCTTCATCATTGTTTTATAGTTTTCAGAGTATAGGTCCTTCATCTCCTTGGTTAAGTTTATTCCTAAGTATTTTATTCATTTTAATGAAATTTTAAAACAGCATTGTTTTTTTACCTTCTCTTTCTGGTAGTTCATTATTAGTATATAGAAAAACAGCAGATTTTTGTACATTAATTTTGTATCCTACAATTTGCTGAATTTATTTATTTGGTCTAATAGTTTTGGTGTGGAGGCTTTAGGGTTTTCTATATAAAGTACCATGTCATCTACATATAGTGTCAGTTTTACTTCTTGCCTTCCAATTTGGAAACCTTTTATTTCCTTTTTTTGTCTGATTGCTGTGGCTCGGACTTCCAATACTGTGTTAAATGGAAGTGGGAAGAGTAGCCATCCTTGTCTTCTTCTGAATTTAGGGGAAAGTCTTTCAACTTTTCACCATTAAGTATGATGTTAGGCAGCGGGCACGGAGAAGAGGTGACCCTGGAAAGGCTAATACTAAATCATCATTAGTCAAGACGTCTTCAGCACCTGAGCCTCCAGCCTTTAAAAAGGAGCCGCCCAAGGAGAAAGACGTGGGAAACCCAGGCCTCAGAGGGGTCCGTACCACAACCTTATTTCGAGCTGTGAATCCAGAGCTGTTCATTAAAACTAACAAACCTGTAATGGCTTTCGAATTGATAACCCTTTCACTTTGCGTGGCTTATATCGGTTATCTACATGCGACACAGGAGAATAAGTAGGACCTCTATGAAGCTATTGATAGTGAGGGACACAGTTATATGAGGAGGAAAGCATCTAAGTGGGATTAACAGTGCTGGTTACTGCAGATGGAGCTTTTCTGGGGGCTCTGAAATCTTCAGCTGAAGATTAGCACCACACGGTATCTTGCTTCTTGTTCCAGAAGATGCCACTGAGGAAAAAGGCTGGCAGTTGCAGCCTGGCCACTGGTAGTGAATGCTGTCCTTTCAAAACTGTAGCCATTATCTCATTCCTTTTCCACAGAAAGAGCTGCTCAATATTTTTCTTTGACTAAATCCTTTTATAAAAGTGCCATGAGAATGGAAGTCATTTTTGTGAATTATTAAGTTCTATATAATAAAAAGTACTGATGCTCTTAAATTTGTATGGTATTTTTAATATTTTAAGGGGAATTGTGCATTTACAACTGTTGTGAGGGTTTAGTTTGTTTCCCTGTTTGCAAAGACAGTGTTCATTTTCTACCTGGCATAGAACCCATATTTGTGAAGAAAAAAATAATTGTAAATTATCTTAAAGCCTGTAGTTAAAAGCAAATAGTTTTATAGAGTCACAGATAGGTCATGTATTTTGATTTTCTATTTCAGCTAATTTTGGTCCAGAATGTTATTTTAATTGAGAAGATACTCCCATTCAACTACTAAAATAAAGGTTAAATGAGAGAATTAAAAAAAAAAGTATGACGTTAGGTGTGGGTCTGTCATAAATGGGCTTTATTATGTTGAAATAGTTAATTTCTTATTTTAAAATTGAGATACAAGTGGCAAATAACATTAATTTCAGGTGTACAACATAATGATTCAATATTTCTTTATATTGCAAAATGATCACTACAATAAGTCTAATTAATATCCATTACTACACATACTTACAAAATTTATTTTTCTTGTGATGAAAATTTTTAGGATCTACTCTCTTGGTAACTTTCAAATATGCAATACAGTATTATTAACTATAGTCACAAGGAACAGATTGGTGGTTGCCAGAGATAGGGAGTGTCAAGTTGGTGAAATGGGTAAAGGTGGTCAAAATGTACAAATTTACAGTGATAAAATAAGTAAATCATGGGGATATAATGTATAGCATATTAGGTTAATTTCTAAGAATCAAATTTAATGTTATTGTCATATTGCTGTTGATGTTGCTGCTGTTATTTCTTATATAAATGTGACTATTTTTCTTATTATGATCTTTAAGTAGTTATTCTTTAGAGGAAATTATTAAAAATATGTTTTTCCACTTTATTCTCCTATCATTGATTCTAATACATTGTCAGTTGATTCCGTTAAATTACTTCAGTAATGTAGATAATATAATGTTATATTATCTATAGATAATGATGATTATGACTTTTACTTTCTGATACCTATTCCTCTTAGCTTTTCTCCTGATTGAATTGCATTGTGTGGCACTTCCACAGGAATGTGGAGTACTTGCTCTAACAATCAACCTTTCTTTGTTCCTGACCTAACTGCCCTATTCCTGTGTCAGATATGCAATGATCCTTTATTTCTTTACTTCTAGAATTCTTTCAAGTTGATCTGGGTACATGGATTTCCAGACTACACTCTCTAGCTCCCTTTTCAACTGGACATGGTCGTGTGACTGAGTTCTAATGGGTGTGAGTAGAAATGAGCCATTTCCAGATTTTGCCCTTTAGAGGAATGAGGGAGGGTCTGTTCCCATTTTTGTTTATATTATCTGGTAAGCTTTTGCCAAAAATTTTTATTTTCATTCTTTCTGAGTCACTTTGCTTTAGAAGTTTTGTGTTTAGCTGTATAAATAGAATAGTATTGGCTATTACTATTGATTTGCCTGTAAGTCTTTCTTTTTAAAAGTGTGGCAGGATTGATTGGACTTATGTATTTGTTCTTACTGATCATCATCTCCCTTCAGTTTTCTTCTGATTTTATTTAGCCCTTTATGTTACACTTGTTTCACATCTGAGTGATATCAAATATGTCAACTAATTTTTAAAAACTTTTTTAAAATTTATTTATTTATTTTATTTTTTATTTATTGGCTGAATTGGGTCTTCATCGCTGCACGTGGGCTTTCTGTAGTTGTGGCAAGTGGGGAGTACTCTTCCTTGCAGGCTACTCTTCTTATTGTGGTAGCTTCTCTTGTTGCAGAGCACGGGCTCTAAGCATGCAGGCTTCAGTAGTTGTGGCACATGGGCTCAGTAGTTGTGGCTCATGGGCTCTAGAGCACAGGTTCAGTAGTTGTGGCTCACAGGCTCTGGAGCGCAGGCTCAGTAGTTGTGGTGCACAGGCTCAGTCGCTCCGTGGCATGTGGGATCCTCTCAGATCAGGGATGGAACCCATGTCCCCTGCATTGGCAGGTGGATTCCCAACCACTGCACCACGAGGGAAGCCCTCAACTAATTTTTCATTCTGATAGGTTTTAGTTTTACACATTCAAATGTTTAAAGTAGCACATTCAATTTAAAATTTTCAAGTATCACTTTTAGATATACAAGAGTTTCTTTGAATTCTCCTCTAGGAAATATCCCATCTAGCCAGGTAGAATGTCAGAGAGAAATAGAAGTAATCTGAGAACTAGAGGCACAAACAGCTTTCTGGACAGGAGAAATACATAGGTTCACAAAAAACAAAAGCCCCATCAAGCCTGGACATTTTCCATGACAATGGATTCCTTCCTGTGAGATGGAATACAAAGAATCATGAAGGGCACTCGACACCAAAGTGTACGCCTCCTCATCATGGAGCAGCTTCCCCAGTGCATGGGCAAACAGATGAGCACGATATACGTAGCATGATATAAAAGAAAACAAACCCAACATTAGGACCACTGGTTTAGAATTAGACTTACTAACCGTGGAAATGGACGGAGATTGGGAAGAAGTAGAAGTTCAATAATTTCTTCACTTTAATATATTATGATACTTGAAATTTTTAAATTAAACATGCTATTTTAAATATTTAAATGTGTTAAAACTAAAACCTATCAGAATTAAGGTAAGCAATCAAATCAGTTTTATGGCTTCACATCTCTTCCAGCATTTAACTTTGCAGGGATGGTTATTCGCGGTGGTGAAATGGTCTACATTTTTGCAGGAGTAGGGGGGAGGGGATCTGCTCAAATCTAATTTCTCTGCCTCTCCAAGCTGGATCTGACCTAAGGTGGTGATAAGGGTCACATAATGATTTCTTGAGTCTTCTTTTAACCTGGGACAAATTATTTTGTATCTGAATTATACCTCTAGAAGTATATTGAATGAGACTTGGATTTTTTCCAAATTCAAGCACTGATGAATTGTGTCTGTTCATTTTTCTTAGTCATGGCATGAGAAGTTCTTCAAGCCTGTACTATTTCTGCTTGATTTCCAAGAAAGCCTCATGCTTATTTATTATTGAAGGTTTTTCAGGAAAAGAAAGTTTTGCAGTATTCCTTGCTGAACGCCAAACTTCCACACTTGACAATTCATTAGAATAAAGGAAAAATCTATACAGAAGAAAATGCTTGAGAGTAAAAGAAACCTTGTGCATTGTTGGTGGGAATGTAAATTGGTACAGCCACTATGGAAAACAGTATGGAGGTGCCTCAAAAAATAATATAAATAAAACTAAACATTATCCAGCAATCCCACTTCTGGGTATATACTCATAGGGAGTGAAAACAGGATCTCGAAGAGATGTCTGCACTCCTGTGTTCATTGTAGCAGTATTCATAACAGCCAAGATATAGAAACAATCTAAATGTCCTTCGTTGGACGAACGGATAAAGAGAATGTAGTGTATGAGAAAGAAGAAAATCCTATGGTTTGCAACAACAGGGATGGACCTAAGAGCATTATGGTAAGTGACATAAATCAGACAGAGAAAGATAAATCCTGTACTATAGCACCGTATGTGGAATCTAAGAAAGCCAAACTCAGAGAAACAGAGTGTAGATCGGTGGTTACCAGGGGCTGAAGGCGGGGGTGGGGTGGAGGTGCTGGAGGAGTTGGGGATGAGGAGGTACTGGTCAAAGTATGCAAACTTCCAGTTATAAGATGAGTAAGTTCCGGGGATCCAGTGTACAACATGGTGATCATAGCTAACAATACTGTGTTATAAATGTAAATGTTGCTAAGAGAATAGATCTTAAATGTTCTCACCACAAAAGAGAAATGGTAATTCTGTGAGGTGATGGAGGGATTAGCTAACCTATGGTGGTAGTCATTTCGCAATCTATAAGTGTATCAAATCAACATGTTGTATAACAAACTTGCACAATGTTATATGTCAATGATATTTTAATAAAGTTGGAGGAAAAAAGATCCATGGACCAGGAGATCTCCTTGCTGAGGTTGGAATGGCATCAGTTCTGGAGTCATACTGTCTGATAGTAAGTTTTTACTTAGCTACTTTTAGATGCTGTGATCTGGGTCAATTGTTTACTTTTTCTGAAACTCAGTTTTCTTTTCTAATTTTGTAAAATGGAAATAATTGTCATAACTTCCTGATATTATTTTCAGAAGGATTAAATGTAGCAAAGATGTAAAGTACTGAGCATAATGCCTGGAACAGAATGAGCTCTTCATAATGTTAGTTTCCTTCTCCTTTCCCTTGCTTCCCTATTCATAGTGAGAAACAGCTATAGATTTGCCAAAATATACATAATTTTATAGCTGAAAACATCCAAAATCTTTTTGGGTAGCATATTAAAGAATGATCTATAATGTGTATCTCTGTCAATATTGACACTTTGTGGCAAATAATTCTTAGTTGGGGTGGGGGGTTGTCTTCTGCAATTTAAGATGTTTAGAAACATTTCTGGTCTGTTCTCACCAGATGACAAAAGCACCAACCACTCCTCTCCCCTACCTAGTTGCAACAACCAAAAATGCATCCAGAAATTGCAAAATATTCCCTGGGGAGGGATGCAAAATCACCCCCCCCCCCATTGGGAACTACTGAGTTAGAAAAACAAGAACATTTTGGGGGCAAGAGGATAATGACTTAAATCTCAAAGTGTTGTTTATAGCCTGGTCCAGGGCTACCTCAGCACTTCCCACCCATTCAGTGAGCTGGGCCTCTCTATACCTAGGTCTCAATGAAGGAAAGTCAGACCAGAAAGCAGGAGACAGAAGGGGTGTTTTCTCCAGAAAGGGGAAACTGAAAAAAGCCAGGGCATATTCAGAAGATCCCTCATGAGTTAATGTAAAGCTTTTCTGTTCTCAAGACCAGAAACAAATTTTTCAGCCTAGGAGAAGAGGCAAGTCCGCAAGTCAAGATGGGTGTAGTGGTCATGGCTATCCTCCATTCTCCTGGTAGAGCTTTTGGAGGTGACAAGACTCCAGAAAAGCAATGCTTTAGATACTTCAGGGAATTTTCAGTGTCGCAAAATGAATATCATGAAATGGTGGCATGATTTCAGTGTGCCCCAGAAGTTGAAAAAAGAGCTCTTTGGAATGAAACAGCCTTGAGGATGGGCACTAAGTGTGTCTCAGTTGCAAATGGGAGACACTTAGGAAGTTGGCTGTCTCAAAAGATGCTAAAAATATGATTAGTAAGATACCCTCAAACACACATACATGAACACAGAACCCTTGACCCTATGCCTTGGGAAAGTGGTAGAAATCTCTGAACTGGTGTCTGCCATCTTAGGAGAATGATATTTACAATGTAAACTATCAAAAAAAATAAACATTATATTTCTTGTTCCCCTGAGTCTTTGAACTGAGATATAAAATAGAAGGACTTTGATGCCAGAGGACTCAGGCATCAAAGTACAGTTCAATTAAATAGTTCAGCCATCACTTAACAACTGCCTACTAGGTATCAGGCTGTATGCCAGGTGCCAAAAAGTAAGACAACACCTCTGCCCTCACAGAGCCCACAGCCAAGTATGTGTGTAAACAATTAAAATTCTGGGTGTTAAAATTTGTGATCAGAGAATGTGCTTAGGGTGATATGAGAGCCCAGAATAGGGACACCTGAGCATCATGGAAGAAGGGAAGAAGTGTCCCTATTGCCTGAGGTGAAGGTTAAACAATGTCCATTGTACGCAACATGCACTAACCAACAGCCCCTGTTTTCTGGACCCCTCCCAAAGGCCAAGTGTTGTTGCATTTGAAAAGCACTGGAAACCTAGGCTTGTAATTTATACAGATTTGACACTTTGGTTCCAGTGTATCTGCGCAAAGTATTTAAAGTGCATTAGAACAAAGTTCAAGGGCTAAATCTTTGGTTTAAGGTTAATTTGGTTGTGGAGATTAGTGACAAACCTTTTTTAGAAGAATTTGGGAAAAAACCAAATTCTGTATATGCAGGGTTGGCTGGATTGACCACAAGGTACTTTAGGAAAAAATATTTAAGTACACCACCCTTAATAAAGCTTTCTATGTGCACAGTAGATACTAACTTTGCTAAATGACCAGACATTTAAAAAAATGAAAACATAGTTGTTAAACAGAGTCAAATGCATGAGTTAAGATTCTTCTAAACTGGCCTGGAATAGTCCACACAGCTCCCCACGTTCCTGAATGTGTAGGACAGCCCCCTGAAGCCCCGTTGGCGTATTTCACTGTATTTCACTGTTTCTCAAACAGCTGGCAAATCTGGTGGGGACACTATTAGTCACAAGGGATGAAGCCAGCCACAGTGACATCTGTCAGGAATAGCTTACAGAAAATGAGGTGATTATAAGTCCCTTTGTAGACTGCAAGGTCTTTGCTGTTCTGAGTCCTGACAGCCCTGGTTCCTTCTTTAAAGCAGCCCTCTGAAAACCCTTATGTTGTTAGGCTAATTAGACCTCCTCTTTGGGTAAGATGTATAATGAGTAGCTGGGGATATGTAGCTAGATGTCTCTATTCAGATGGCAAAACCACATATAATCCCTGGCACTTGACAATTAGTAATAAGTTAATCATACTTAGAGTAATCGGGCAGCTTCCTGAGTCCTTGAGAACCCAAATGATTTGCTACCTATGAATTGCTTAATGCTATTTAGCGTGCTGACTTTATATATACAGATTTGTGTGAAACTGATGGAGAAATCGTCTAATGCTTACCTTGTGAATCTGAATTTTCAAATCTATGGGCCTTGTTGGGCAGTCATGCACATGGTTTGAATCATTGGATAATGTTGTTGTAGATGGAAATTAAGCTACAGTGCTTATATTGCTGAGGCACTCTGATGTGACTTTCTCAAGTAGATTTGACTCAAGTTAATATTTTGTAAATGTCTTCTATATTAAAATTTCTATTTTAAAGAGAATTTAATGACTGCCTTCCCTAATTAAAGGGTAGGAGCTAAGTGTTTTTTTCTCTCCTGTGGGATTAAGTGTATCCATTTTCCAAGTAAAACACATATTTATTTATTATATATTCCACACATTTATTCTGTAAATATGAATTATGTGCATTTCTAATACAACGAATACCATACTAACTTTTTAATTTCTTTAGAAGTATCTCCCCTAGAGCATTACTGCATTTCTTTGACCCAGTGGTTCTTGACTGGGGAAGATTTTGTCATCTAGAGGACATTTGGCAATGTCTAGAGACATTGTTGGTTGGCATAATGGGGCATGGGCGTGATGCTACTGGCTTCTAATGAGTAGAGGCCAGGAATGTTACTAACCATCCTATAGTACAAAGGATAGCCTCCCACAACAAAGAATCATGCTGCCCACAATGTCAATAATACCAAAATTGAGAAACCTTCATTTGAAGTACTGTGCTCAGAACTATACAAATGGTTTTACTCTCTCAGAGCTTTGATGCATGTGTTCATCTTGTCAAAATATGCATTGTGAAAATTTGTGAAGACCATGCAGCCAACAATCACCTCATATTCTTGAGCTATATCTACTAAAGCCTTTGTGTGGGGCGACCTCTTCCCCAGCTGCTAAATGATTGGCAGGGAGGTTGAGAGATTGAGGTGAATTTGGCCAAAACCCCAGTGATGTTTAACAGTCAAGAAATACCCTACCTGGCAAGTATGTATTCATAGTATCATAAAGCCTGCAGGGAAATGACCTTTGACCTTTGACCTCTGAGGCAATTAATAGCTATAGTATAATCTTTGCTAATTAGCTTCTAGTTTGTGATCCAACAAATGGTAAGCTAAGTAGGGAGTGACCACAGGTTGTAGTGTCTTATTTCATTTTCAAGAAAATATTTTTATAAAACTATCACCATAAAAAGTGATTTAAAAAAGAGAAAGTTACATGTAGCAAAAGATTTAAAATTTTTCTGTCAAAAGAATATGATCCTGTTGTATAACAAAGGGAGTCCAACTCAATGATGGAAGATGCCTTAGAGGACTGGGGCAGGGAGGGTGGGGGGGACTCGAGGGGGGGGCATCAAGGAAGGGAGGGAATATGGGGATATGTGTATAAAAACAGTTGATTGAATCTGGTGTACCCCCAAAAAAATAAAAAAATAAAAAATTAAAAAAAAAAAAAAAAAGAATATGATCCTGGAAAAATGTATAATTGCCTTTTACTTGGAATTTTTTCTATGTGGCAAGCTTAGTTCAGATTTCCTAAGAACAGTTCATAAGTTTGGCATCTCCTTTTTAAGAAAAATTTCATGGAAATAATATTTTCTTATGGCTCCAAATGAGTGAGAGTGTCTCGCTCCACCAGTTCACCATATTGAAGTGCTATCTGCAGCATTTTTTTCGCTTCATCCATCCTGGCTGCAATTCAGCTTAATATATGAGCAGAAGTTCCCCTGCAAAATGAGTCAGCAGGCAGTCATACCCTTTTTGTGTGCTTTTCACATTAAAAATAGCAGAAGAACAAAAATAAAACAAATAAAAATAATAAATACTTGAATAAATCTTTATTCAAGGGGCTTGAGAATGGACCTTGCTTCATTGGTTATTTTTCTTCTCTATTTTCAACATCTGCCTTTCCACTGGTTACTTCACCAGAATTTATAAATAAGTTCAATCTTGAATAAAAATTTTAAAAAGAAACAGCATCAGCAACCATAAACATCCATTGACTCTGCCCTCCCCTTCAAGGGTGAAACTTCCTGTCTTTGTTTCACTTCCTTGATAATAGATCTCTTTTTAAAAAGCTTTATTGAGATATAATGATATACAAAGAACTGCACATGTTTAATGTGTATGATTTGATTGGTTTAGACATACGCATATGCTCATGATACCATCACCACAATCAAAGTTTCCTTGGTTCCCTTTCTTTTCTTTGTTAGTGTGTTTGTAGTAAGAATAATTAAATGAGATCTACCCTCAACGAATTTTTAAGTACGCAATCCGATATTGTTACATATGAACACTATGTTGTAGAGCTGAATTCTAGAACTTATTCATCTCAAATAAATGAAATTTTATAGCCATTAAACATCAACTCCCCTAATGCTTTCTGAATTCTATACTTACCATTCAACTGAAACTATGCTTTGAAAAATCACCAAGGACCTCCTAATTACTGAATTCCAAGTTTCCTTTAAGATCTTTTAGGTCTCAAAACAAATTTCATCTTCCTAGAGAGATGTACACCTGAGCTAAATCTCAATACATCCTCAACTTATTTTCTTCATAGCCCTTAGTACCTTAAATCATTTTATGTGTTTGTTTACATGTTTATTTTCTTTTGACCACATTAGAGTATAAGTTCCTTGAAGGCAGAGACTTAGCTTTGTTCACTGCTATATACTCAGCCCCTAAACTATGCCTAGCACATGGTAAGCATACAGTAAATATCTATTCACTGACTGGGACTGATTGTTTCCCCTTTTAGGTGATGTCCCTGGAGCATTTGTTACTGATGAACATTCTCTTATATATGCTCCCTTCCTGGCTTTTGAGATAACACCATTCCTTTTCAGTCTTCTTTGCTAACTTTCCAGTGAAATGTGATCTCTTTGAAGACAGGAACTGCTATCAATACATTTGCTGGCACATGGAGGTCCAGAGAAACACTCACAAGAGGGCCTTATATTTCAATTTCAGTATGAAAGATCTTAGCTGAACCCTGTGTTTAAGGTGGCTGAAAACTTTTGGCACAAGATGAAGTATTATTTTTTGGCTGCTAACAAACCTAAATGTGCCTAGTGTGATAGGTATTGAATAGAAACTTGGAATTGTATGAATATATGTATTGCTAATTGCTATAGACTATAGTTGTGTTTTGGTGCTTGGTCTGCTATTTCAACAGAAACATAGTGATCTCAAAATGGATCAAAACAGGATAATGTCTATATAAAGAAATGTCCATATGTGGACAAAACTATTCGTATACAGAGGAATGGTTCATGCATGGTACAATTTTATAGAATATTATGCAACCATTAAAATTATAAATTATAGTTATAAAGATAAGAAACTTGTAATACTTGTTATAAGTGAACAAAGTATGACACAATATTGTGCATACAATATGAGTAGAGCTTTATAAAATATGTATAATAATGAAAACTAGGGAAAGATAGACTGTAATAATAGTTGGGTCATTCTATGTGATTATGGATATTTTGTTCAAAAACCCGTACCCCTAGTGGGAATGCATTTATGATGGAAATGTCAGAAGAATGGTTGGCATTCGTGTCATCTTTTTTCAAGGAGGACACACATTCCCTGTCACTTGTGGCCTTTGCGATTCCCTATATGCTTAACGTATTCCACACCTAGATTGCCCTTTCAAGCTATCATGCCCTAGAGATATAAATAAAGAATTAAATTACTCCCATGAAAATGATTTCTTCCACTTCACACTGCGAGTCCCTGGCAGATCTGGAAATGAAACCCCTCACTTTACACTCTTAAATTTGATAAACATCTCTAAAACACCTCTATTCTAGAGCAGTAGCTATATAATGAAGTGTTCTAAATTTATTAGACTAAAAGTCTTAAATTTTGCCTTTGATTGCTGTTGCTCTAGGTGGCAACAAAAGTCATTTTGAGTTCACTTGTAAAAGCCAGATTGGTTTGACACATGCATTGTGGAGTTTATTAAATTATTGCCTTTTCTCTCTCATTTATAATTTTGAAAGTAAATCCATGTTCATGAAATTTATTGCACCTGCGTTTGTAGAGGCATAGAGAAATACAGCAATTGATTCATGAATAGGCTTTATCATGTAAATGAATGATAGCAAGTGTCTGTCTAGCTCACAAGGTGGTTGGAGTGATAGAACACACACAAGTTTCAGCTTTATACTTGGGATAGTTTTAAAAGGCTTTGTGATTAAAGGAATATGGTTGGAGGAATGATCTAAGTCTGCTGCATGAATTCACTGCCTCTGCATGCAGTCCGCCACTCCACAGAGGTCAGAACATCAGCCTGAGAAGTATAAGCTGCTAAGCAAGAGGACATTTTTCAACTCTGCACACCAGAATGACTTGTCATCAGCCACTTTAGGCAACCCAAATACTTCTTTATTAATGGCTGGCTACATACTTTTTGTATTAGTTCATGAATAAATTTATTGCCAATATACTGTCCAGTTATAGCAACACTGAGCCAAAGAGAAAGCTCACCTTCCCTGAAGAATGTGTGAGAGGCCCAGAATCTAGAAATGCCAGATAACAACAAGAGGCAGAAGGGTGATATGGAGCAAAACCAGGATAATTAATTGAAAGTATAGGGAGAAAGAAGCTTCCCTCAACTCCATCTTAACCTATGCATAGAACTAAAACAGGCATACAACTCGAGAAGAAAAATTAGCAGTTCTCTCAAAAAATTGAATGGCTCAAGAGCAAAAACTTGAATATCATTTACAGGGCCCCCAGCATTACTTCTTGCCAATCAGTCACAAAAATTCCCAATGATTAGTAAGTGTTGTTCACACACATACAAGGAGTTGCCCCAAGAACTTTCTGTTGTTGTTGTTAGTTTCAATTTTAAATGTACGTACACAAGAATATATATAACTGATGAGTTATATGTAAACGAATGTAAACGAATAAATGTACATCTTAAGAAGTCATAATAAATACGTTCCTGGTACATTAGAAGCCTTCTATGGGCTCTTCTGAATCCCACCCCCTCATCCAGTGATCATCACCGTCTTGCACTTTGCTCTTTGCTCTTCTCTCTGGCTTGTGCAATGTTAGTATCTAGCAACAATATATTGTTTAATTCACTCTGATTTTGAACATTGTACATATTGACTCATACCATATGTATTATTCTTCTTTTTTTCCAACCAAAATTATGTTTTTGAAATGTAGTCCTGTGTCTACATGCAACTGTACTTCATTCATTTTTACTGCTGTGTAGTATTCAACTTTATGAATATACCAAAAGTTATTTGTCAGTATTCATTCAGTGGTGCTTATGTCATTTGGCAGCAAATTCTCTCATTTTGTGTTTGTCTAAATATGTCATCATTTCACCCTCATTCTTGAAAAATATTTACACTTGGTATATGATTCCAGGCTGACAGTTCCACTGCCTTGCTATTCCCTTTGCTGATGTTGAAAAGTCAGGTCTTAGGCTAATTGCTGTAGGTGAATTATCTTTTCCTCTGGATGCTTTTAAGATCCATGTGTCTTTGGTATTCTCCTCTTTAACTCTAATGTATCTAGGGATGGGTTGGGTTTTTTTGTTTGTTTCTTTGTTTTTTCCATTTATTCCACTTGGGATTTGTTGCTCTTTCTGGATTTTGAATTTGGTGTCTTCAAAAATTAAAGTAAAATATCAGTCATTATCTCTTTCACTATTTCCTGGACTCCCATTTTCTACTATCTATTGAGATTTTAAATCACATATATTAGGCTTTCTCACTCAAAACATCATGTCTTTTAATTTCCCTTTCATATTTCAATCACCATTTTATTAGGCAGCCTCTCAGATAATTTCTTCAGATTATTTTCTTTCTAATTTTAAATACCTGCATTGCATTTGCATTAATTAGAAACTTATTTAGAAATAATATAAACAAATGTCATCATGGCCCAGCATAAGACTTAGCCTTCCAGGAAACTTTTGGGAATATCTTCCTAGTATAGTTGGACATTTTTTTTAAAATTTAAAATCATACTGAACATGTTTTTAAAGTGCTAACATATCTGTTCATTCTCGGTCATAGTATATGTTGACTGATGCAATATTTCCTTCATTGGTATTTCTACCGCAAGCTCTTTGCATCAGCATTTTGAGTAACATAAAAAGGTAATTTGAGGTGCTTTAATACTTAGTTTAATTTAGCAGTGGATAATATAAAGTGATGATTTGTAGGAAATCTTAAAAACAATTTTTCCCAAATTTAACATTTAATGCCAAGGACATATTGTAAACATACTTATAATTTGATTTAGACAGAAATAAAATAAAATTCAGTTTAACTAAATTAAACTGAAACTAAAAAGTTTATTTTCTTTTGAGAACAAAACTCGCACACAGATTTTGGTTGTGTACAACTATGTTTATGGTGATGAATGAGAATAGTTTTTATGATGTATAGAAAATCAAATCCTCAAAATAAAAAGCAAAACTTTCCAGAATGCTTTGATGTGAAATATAAGGTAACTTATCTTTGAAGCCTTATATGCCAATATTAACCTTTTGTTTTGCTGAATGGAAGTTTTCAAATTCCATCATTCCAGTCATATTTCCAATAAGGGAATTTATATATTGACAAAATCTAAGTTGTGCTTGAGGGAAAAAATGTACCAAGAGCATATATCTCTGTTGATACTCATTTTCTATGAGCTATCCTTTAAAAACTAACATATTTGTAGTTAGACACATGACTCATTAAATTAATGCTCTATTGTATAACTTTTGAGACACTAATGAAATTAGTAAATGTGTCAGAGTTATTTTGTTGTTGTTGTTGTTGTATTAAGCTTTTACGGGGTAAAAATGCTCTGAAAGGTATAATTGTTTAGTGAAAAAGCATTTATGGGGAACCCTACTACACTGTTGGTGAGAATGTAAATTGATGCAGCCACTGTGGAAAACAGTATGGAGGTTCCTTAAAAAAACTAAAAATAGAGCTACCATATGATCCAGCAATCCCACTTCTGGGCTTATATTCGGAAAAGACAAAAACTCTAATTCAAAAAGATACATGCACCCCAATGTTCATAGCAGCACTATTTACAATAGCCAGGACATGGAAGCAACCTAAGTGTCCATCAACAGATGACTGGATAAAGATGTGGTTTGTGTATACACACACACACACACACACACATACATATATATATATATATATATATATATAACTATACACACAATGGAATATTACTCAGCCATAAAAAAGAATGAAATAATAACATTTGTAGCAACATGGATGGACCTAGAGATTACCATACTAAGTGAAGTAAGCCAGACAGAGAAAAACAACTATCATATGGTTATCACTTATATGTGCAATCTAAAAAAAGATACAAATGAACTTATTTACAAAACAGGAATAGAAAACAAACTTTTGGTTACCAAAGAGATAAATTGGGAATTTGAGTTTAAAAGATACACCCTATTATAAATAAAATAGATATACAAGGACTACTGTATAGCACAGGGGACTATATTCAATATCTTGTAATAATCTATAATGGAAAAGAATTTGAAAAAATATAGAGAGAATATAAAACTATATATAGAGTATATATAAAACTATATATATAAACTATATATAAAACTATATATAGTTATATGTATGTGTGTATATAAAACTGAATCACTCTGCTGTATACCTGAAACATTGTAAATCAACTATACCAAAATATAAAAAAAAAACGAAAAAACACTTATGGTCAATCCTATTTACGGTCAAATCCTGGCCCTATTGGTACCTAGCTGTGTGACCAAGAATTTTTTCTACTCTTCAGTTTCCTCATCTGTAAAGTGGTTATGATAATACATATATGATAGAGATGTAGTGAAAACTAAATTAGATGACAAATTTAAATCACCTGTAACAGTGCTGTAATGCCTATATTAGAAAAACAGAGAGATTTCAAATCAACCTAAGTTTACACCTTAAGAAATTAGGAAAAGAACAAACCATACATAAAGCAAGCAGAGAAAAGGAATTAATAAAGATTAAAGCAGAAATTAAGAAACAGAAAAGAGAAAATCAAAATTGGTGATGCCATAGTTTGGTTCTTCAGAAACTAATACTTGAAATTTGTTCTTTGAAAACCAATATTTAAAAAAAATGCATATATCGATATTGTTTTCTTTTTTTTTCAGTAATTATCTCACATGATTGTGGAGGTGAAAGTTCACACTCTGCAAAATCTGCAGGATAAGCCGACAGGATAGAGACCCAGGGAAGAGTTGCAGTTCAAGTCCAAGGTAGGCTTCTGTCAGAACTCCTTCTTGCTTGGGGGAGATCAGACTTTTTGCTGTTAAGGACTTCAACTGATTGGATGGGTGCCACATACATTATAGAGGGTAATCTACTTTACCCAAAGTTCACCAATTTCAACGTTAATGTCTTCTAAGAAAACACTTTTTCAGAAACATCCAGAATAATGTTTGACCAAACGTATGAGCACTGTGGCGCAGTCAAATTGACATATAAAATTAAACATAACAGACACACATTACCAGAATCAGTGCTGAAAGAGAAGGCATCACTACTGTCCTTACAGAAATAAAAAGGATTATAAGAGAATACTGTGAAAAAATTTACGACAACAAATTAGAACATTTATGTGTAACTAGCAAATTCCTAAAAATATATAAAAGTGTTGAATCTGACTCAACATGAAATATAAAATCTGAATAGACATAAGATAGAATTACTAATCAATAAAATACTTACAAGGAAAGACTAGACCCAGATAACTTCAATGGTAAATTTTACCAAATATTTAAAGAAAAATTGATATCAATTCTTCACACACTCATCCAAAAAAATAGAAGAGGGAAGTAGGATTGGTGATTATAAATTGAGACTTGACATACTTGGAGAAAGGAGTTAATTATGATACCAACCTATGTGGCCCTTCACTTTTCGTTTCTTTATCACTTTCAATTATCCATTGGAACCCCTGTGAAAGTTGACCTGTTGGATACTGGGATGAGTCTCTGCCTAAATCATTGAAGAGTATTTGTCATCATGGTGGATCAATAAATAATGAAAAAAGTTGACCTTAGAGCTTGAATGCCATGCTATATTTGGCACTTTCCATGTATTATTTTTTTTTATTTCTATTATTTGCACCAGATTGTTGGGTTTTTTTTTCTTTTAATGCCAATATTAAGTGATAAATTTGTCTTGTATTATGTGGATTGAACTTAACAATTTTTACATAAGGCTAGTATTTTTACTGAGGTATTACTCATGTACCATAAAATTCATGATTGAAAGTGTACAATTCAGCAGTTTTTGGTATGTTCACAAGATTGTGCAACCATAGCCGCTACCAGATTCCAGAACATTTTTATCACCTCAAAGAAAACTCTATACCTGTGAGCAGTCATTCTGTATTGCCTTGTCCCTTCAGACTCTGACAATCACTAATCTACTTTTTTATCCCTATGGATTTGCCTATTATAAACTGTCTTGGCATCCTTGTGGAAAAATTAATTGACCACAGGTGTACTTCTGGACTCTCATTTCTATTCCATTGATCTATATATCTTTCCTTATGCCAGTACCACACTATTTTAATTACTGTAGCTTTGTAGACAATTTTGAAATCTGGAAGTATGCAAACTCCAACTTTGTACTTCTTTGTCAATATTTTTCCGACTGTTGTGGGTCACTTGTATTTCTATATGAATTTTAAGATCAGCCTGTACATTTCCACAAAATTTAGCAGTTGGAATTTTGTTAGGGATTGCATCAAATCTGTAGATCAATTTGGGGAGTATTGCCATCTTAATATTAAATCTTCCAATCCATGAACACAGAATGTGTCTCCATTTATTTAGATCTTTTATTTCTTTCAGTAATCATCATTATATGTAGTTTTCATTATATAAGGCTTGCACTTCTTTGGTTAAATGTATTCCTAAGTATTTCATTTTTGATGTTATTGTAAGTGGAATAGTTTTCTTAATTTCATTTTTCAGTTTTCTTGCTAGTGTATATTAATCTTGTTTCATGAAATCTTCCTGAACTCATGTATTAAATCTAATAGTTTTTTTGAGTTTTTTATGTATAAAATCATTCAACCTGCAAAAAGAGATAGTTTTACTTCTTTCATTCCAATCTGGAGAAGTTTTTTTTTTCCTTTTCCTTGCCTAATTGCACTACATAGAACTTTGCATTGTGTTGAAAGGAAGTTGTCCCTGTCTTGTTCCAAAACTCAGGGGGGATAGATTTCAGTTTTTTACCTTTGAGTATATTAGCTGTGAGTTTTTCATAGACACCCTTTGTCAGGTTGAGGAATTTCCTTTCTATTAGTAGTTTGTTGAGTGTTTTCATGATGAAAAGGTGTTGTATTAGGTCAAATGCTTTTTCTGCATCTCTTGAGATGCTGCTTTGCTTTGTGTTCTTTATTCTATTGATATGGTGTAGTGCATTAATTTGTTTTCAGATATTAAGCCAACCTTGATTTCGTAGGATAAATCCCACTTGGTCATGGTGTATTATTTTTTATATATATTGCTGGATTTTGTTTGCTAATATTTTTGTAGGATTTTTTGGCATCTGTATTTATATGAGGTATTGCTCTGTAGTTTTATTTTCATGGGATATTTTTGTCTGGTCTTGGTATCTGGTAATATTACCTTCATAGAATGATCCAGGCAGTGTTTTGCCCTTTTCTACTTTTTTGGAATATTTTCTAGAAGATTGGTCTTAATTTTTCTTTAAAGCATTGGTAGTATTTGCCAGTGTAGCCATCTGGGTATGGGATTTTCTTGGTGCTATTTTTCTTATTAGTTAACCAATCTGTTTACTAATTATAAGTGTATTCTGATTCCCATGTATTATTTGTAATTTTAAAGGCAACTCTTGAGGTAAGTGGCACAATGACAATTTTTAAAAGGAGGAAACAACAGTTAAATTTCTTGCACAGTTTCCAAGATAATGAATGGCAAGCTATGATTCTGGTCAATCTGGTTCCAAAAACCATGTCAATTTTCATTGCATCACACTGTCTTTCATGGACACTGATTATTTACCCCAGTTATCTTGGGTATGAACACAGAGTTAAGACAGTAAAGACATTGGAGAGACGTAGGCACTTTGAAGCAAATGTCTATTGGCAAACTAGCATTCAGTCAATAATTTTTGTGCAAATTATGACCATCTTGTGAAAAGATTTATTTGATTCAATCCATTTTTGATTATCTGTCCTCCACTGGAAGTAAGATTTTATAAATGTTTTCGATGTTCCTGCTTATCTACTAAATTACTTTTGATTTTATGTGGCAGGTACAACCTTTGGGTTACTCTTGCTGAAGAAAATTGGTCTTCTCTGCTAAACTTTTTTCCCCTCTCTCCTTTCTTCTTTCTGAGAGACTTGTCTTTGTAAGAAAGATATCTGGGCATTTTTATGAAGAATTCAGGAGATTAAAAGACACACAAAAAAATGTTGTAGGAAGAAAGGGGAAGTGGATAAAGGAAAAGAGTTATGCAGGCTAGTGTTTTGTGAGTGTTTTGAGGTAAGAGTTTGAGAAGTAAAGATGAGGAGAGGTAAATCAATGAGTGAAAGGAGCTATTGTTAATTGGAGCCCCTTTTTCTGTTTTCTGAAAATTACAAGTGAATGATTCATTTTATTTTGTCCACTGGATTAAGTTTATTTATCCACAAGAGTAGTTCAAATGTGGATCATGAGAACTCCAGCTTGTATTAACATCATACTCCCATCACACAATGAGGATGTTTCTGAGTTTGGTTTTGTACCCTGTGTACAAAGTGACAGTGGCTTTTGGATTTGGTTTGCCTGAGTCATAAGATTTATTCACTGATAAATTCAAAAAACAATTATTGAAAGCAGATTCTGTTCCAAGCCCTGTAGTAGATGCTGGGTGAGTAAAATAATTATGATCCCTGGCCTCATGGAATTTATAGCCCAGGAAGGGAGATAGATATTTAATGATTACATACAAATATATGAAAGATTACAATTAGTGGTAAGCCTTATGAAGAGAAAGTACAAGTAATTATGAGGGATAAGCATTCTGGACCTAAGTTAAATGGTAGGGGTGGGTCAAGAAAGCCACCTCTGAA
The DNA here is from genome assembly GCF_030028045.1 of Hippopotamus amphibius kiboko. Classification (NCBI taxonomy): domain Eukaryota; kingdom Metazoa; phylum Chordata; class Mammalia; order Artiodactyla; family Hippopotamidae; genus Hippopotamus; species Hippopotamus amphibius. The sequence goes on along the minus strand of NC_080203.1, from coordinate 12,734,480 downwards.
GCAGTGATTTAAAGCTAAGACCTGAAATCTGAATAGGAGTTTCCTATAAGAGGAAAGTTCCAGTTAGAATATTCTGCACATGCACAAATTCTGAACTGGGAAAGAACTGTGATATTTTGATAAATTTAAAACACCAAGGATTAGATCATGGTACGTAAGAAAGTTACATAGCTGAAGAGGTAGGCAGGGACAAGATCATGTTAAAAAATTTTAAAAAAATTTTATCTTGTGTCCACGTGGGAGCTATTCAAAGGTGTATTTGGGAGCCTGTTTCCTCCCATACCCCATTTGAACTCTTCAGGCATACAAGAACCAAGACCAGCATTCCAGAAGACCAGGGCTAAGGAAAATCTAGATTTTGAGTGATCTCACTCTCAGGAGCATAGGTACAATTTTGCTAGGTGTCAAAACAAGTGTCATTCTGTAATCAACTGTCCCCTAATCCACCAATGTATGATTGAAACTAGCTAGATAGAGTAAGAGGTCTGTGAATATAAGACAGGATTCTTTCGGGGAGTTCAATGTGTTATCTACTGCTGTTCTTTGTGCACTTTCCCTTCATTTATTTAGGTGCAATGGGAGAATTTATGTAATCCCTCTCAATTGAGAACTCTTGTTTCTAGAACATCCTGTCAATCAGATATTAATTAATGATCATTCATCCATCAATCCATTAATTTCTTCTCCACATATTAATTAAATATTTAATTAATGGGAAACAGTTGGGAACTGAGACTATGCTCAAGAACAACTGGACATTTTCCTAGAATCCTTCAGAGCTATAACAAAACCCTAACATGCTTTAGAAAATAAAATATAAACTATGTAAACCACATTACCTGTCTGGAATGAAATTTTTAAAAAACCTCTGAGGGAAAAGAGGGAAGTATTCTTCCTTTTGGGGAAAGGGCTTAGTATAAAGCACCATGCCTAGTGGATTCAACTTAGTCCTATTACTGAACCAGAGTCCTCTTGCCCACGCACAGTAAAGCCAATCTGCTGTCACTGGGTTATGGTGAAGGACAGTGCAATGTTTATTGCAGATACCAATCAAGAAGTCCAGGGCAGCTAGTACTCAAAAAGCCCAAACTCCCAGAAGGCTTTCAGGGAAAGGTTTTTAAAGACAGGGTAAGAAAGAGGGGTTGTGGAGTGTGTGATCAGTTCGTGAACATTCTTCTGATTGGTTCATGGTGAGGTAACCTAAACATCATCAACCTTCTGCTTCCACCCAGTCTGGGGTCTATGTGCTTGTGAGCAGCATACGGTTAACTTCTTCCACCTGGTGGAGGTTTCAGTGTATGCAAAACAGCTCAAAGGATTTGGCTCAGAAAAATTATCTGAGCCCTTGAGGAGGATCTAAAAGTCCTTGACTTTGTTTAATAGCTAAACTATTATTATTTTGTCTTGCTTGACTGTTTTCCTTTCTGCATTTTCTCACTTCTCTGATTAAATTTATTCTTTGACTAAAGTTTTTCTACAGACAAAAGGCAAGCAGAGGACATGGTGGGGGTGGGGGAGGGTCTGTTCAGGGAAGGGCTCCTAGGGTCCTGCTCTGTTACAGAGTCCTACTGTTCATTTAACAGCTTTTTATTATGCTCATAATGTGTGTAAGGCACTATCATTGCTGTTGATTTCACCAATATATGTTGACTAAGGCTAAATGGATAGCAAGTTTCATTTGGGTGAAAGTTTAAAAAATGAATCCCTCATCTGAAAGCTGGCAAAATGCCTGGTTCCTAATATATTCTGTAACTCATAATCTCGAGGGGATTCTACGTTCAACCATACACAGGTACAAAGTGTGACTAGCAACACGAAGCTGATGCTTTTATGTCCCATGTCAACTTCATGAACCATGTATAAAACCAGTAGATAAATTGAAAATAATAAATTTTAGGGTTTATTATATCCTCTAAAATTCATACATGAGGGAGAGAGGCTTTGGAGTAATATCTTTCTTTCTAGTCTCCAATTTATGGTTTGAATATTTTCTATAATCATATGTGAAATAGAACTATGGGAGAGGTTGAAAGAAAAAGCAGACAGTGCATCCAAGTAAGCTACTGGAACAGTGATGAATGGCTTTCAAACCTCTGAACGACCATCTGGACCAAAAACAGTACTGACCAGTGCTCAGTACAGCACTGTGGAGAGGTCTCTGATGGTCCTGGATATGATAGGTAGATATCAGGTCTGGCCCTTGGCCCAGCATTTCTGAGACATGCACTGGTAACCTTGTGATCTTGTGGCTAGATGAATCCATTTTTGTTAGTTGGCTTTGATTTTTCAGAAATGAAAGAGGAGAAAAATTAGCCCAAGTTGTATACATACTGATGTTAGACAATGAAACACATCTTTGTGAGAGAGTTGCAGTGCCTAAAGAGAGCTGATCATGAGCAAAGGTGAGGCAAATTTAGTGCTGCATTATGTAGGTCTTTGCTATAATATTTCAAAGTGTTTCCACTACAGTTTTGAAAACTTTCTTTCCATAGAATAAATTTTAATGTCTTTGAAAAAGATATTGGAGTCCTTTCCTATACCTTAATTCTGGATCCACTGAATACCATCAACTGAGGGAGGAGTTTTAATAAAAATTGGGCTCACATTAGTGTTATATGTATGCCAGAGAGCGAGAAGACAACTGAATGCAAATGTAAAGACTCTGGCCCTGATAGAACTTCAGTGGATCTGTCCAGCGTCCTGAACATCTTGGTCAGAAGTCCCTTGGAGAATCTCATGAAAGCCATCCAGGCAACCAGTAATTCACATACTAAACTGATCATACAATTTCAGGGGATCACAGACCCTTGATATGTACTTAAATCAGTCCAAGTCTCCCAAGTTAAGAACTCTTGGGTTAAATAATAAAAAATACTTAGAATGTACTTAAGAAAAAGTCAGGCTGGGAGAGTTTGGCATTGATAAAGAAGCTAGGCTCCAGAACTAGAATCCACCAGAGGAGTCTCTATCTGCTTTTCTGTAATCAGTGGCAGGAGTCCACAGGGTGTTTGCCTATAGGCAAGAGTGTATGAGCTGAATAAAGGTTATCTTTATTGTAGATTATCTTTAGAGTTCTTTACCAGGTTCCAGGACAGTTGGGCCACTCCAGCTCTCCAAACATCTGTCCAACTTCCATATATATCCATCTCAGCCTCCCATTACTCTTTACTCTTCTCCCTTCCTGGACTATACTGGGGGCTCGGCAAATATTTATAACTCCAAGGAAAGCAATTCACATACCCAAGAGTGCCTCTTTGGACATGGAAAACGGGCCCACAGTCCCAGTGACAATGTTCTCCATTCTACCTCAAAAAGAAGGAAAGTCTCGTCATCCTCATGGCTTTAAGTATGGGAAAGTAATTACATTAAAATCATATTCTGATTCAGGAATTCAGGGCTAGAGAAGAGGAAGCTGTATGTTAAATGCACACCCCATTTATGCCTGAAGCCAGCACTGATCTGTGGAGCAACATTTGAGAACCACTGCTCTAGCACAAGGAATAATTAAAATTAATAGCAACAGCCCTTCATCACTTACTATGTGTGAGATGCTTAGTATATAGACTCTATGTAAGCCTCTGCACAAATCTAAAAGGTACGTACTTTAGTAATGATGTCACCTGTTGAGCATCAAAAGAAAATGAGGCAGAGAGAGGTTAAACTGAAGTCAAGAGAAGTTGCCCAACTTCACACAGCAGGAAAGAGGAAGAGGCAGGACTGCCAGCCATGACTGTCTGAAGAGTAAGTTTTGGGTTTTGCACCCTTTTTTATGTCATGTGACATAGAAATGCTTGCAGGGGTCTGGTAAAGCCTATGGACCCCTTCTCAGGATAAGTACTTAAAAAGGAAGTTGAGGATACTGAAGTTATCAACCTATTAAAAATGAATATAGGATATAGTAACATGTACGACTTTTGTGATGCTTTAAGTAACAAGATCTAGGGACAAGTCTAACAACTGCTACAATTTCAAAGTAATGATGAATGTAAATGATGTTTAACAAAGTTTTGAGATATCTGTAATAGCCCTGAGGTAATGTGAAAATACCTATAATGTCTTTTGATAACAAAGTCACACGTACTGCTAATACAACTGTGCTATGTTGCCTATATACATTGTGGGAGAAATGCTGGCTTACCAAGCTCCAGTGCTTGACACCTCAAGCCAAACAGAACAGAGAGAAGAGGAGTTAATTCTAGGCAGCATAGGGAAAGGAGACAGAAAATACTATAAATTAGACAAAATGAGAAAACAAAGAAACATCTTGCAGGCAAAGAAGAAAGATAAAAATCCACAAGATCAAATAAATGAAGAAGAAATTAGCAAATTCCCTGAAAAAGTATTCAGAGAAATGATAGTAAATATGATCCAAAATCTCAACAACAAAATACAGAAAATACAAGAAACAGTTAATAAGGACTCAGAAGAACTAAAGAGCAAACAAACAGTAATGAAAAACAAAAGAACTGAAAGTAAAAATACTCTGGATGGTATAAACAGCAGAATAACTGAGGCAGAAGAATGAATAAGTGAGTTGGAAGTTAGAATGGGGGAAATAACTGCCACAGAGCAGGAAAGAGAAATAAGAATAAAAAGAATGGAAGACAGTCTCAGAGACCTCGGGGATAACATTAAATGTACTGATATTCGAATCATAGGCACCCCAGAAGAATAAGAAAAAAAGAAAGGGCCTGAGAAAATATTTGAGGAAATTATGGTGGAAAACTTCTTGCACATGGGAAAGGAAATAGTAAACCAAGTCCAAGAAGTGCAGATAGTCCCATACAGAATAAACCCAAGAAGAAACACACCAAGGCAAAAATAATCAAACTAACAAAAATTAAACACAAAGAAAAAATATTAAAAGCAGCAAGAGAAAAGCAACAAATAACATATAAGGGAAAACCCATAAGGATAACAGCTGATCTCTCTGCAGAAACTCTGCAGGCCAGAAGGGAGTGGCAGGATATACTGAAAGTCCTGAAAGAGAAAAACCTACAGCCAAGAATACTTTACCCAGAAAGAATCTCATTCAGATTCGATGGAGAAATCAAAAGCTTTATACAAAAGCAAAAGTTAAGAGAATTCAGCACCACCAAACCAGTCTTACAACAATTGCTAAAGGAACTCCTCTAGGCAGTAAACACAACACAAGGAAAAGACCTACAAAAACACAGCCAAAACAAGTAAGAAAATCGTAAGAGGGACATACATGTCAATAATTACCTTAAATGTAAGTGGATTAAATGCTCCAACCAAAAGACACAGACTAGCTGAATGGATACAAAAACAAGACCCTTATATATGCTGTTGGCAAGAAACCCACTTCAGACCTAGGGACACTTACAGACTAAATGCAAGGGGATGGAAAAAGATATCCCATGCAAATGGAAGTCAAAAGAAAGCTGGAGTAGCAATACTCATATCAGACAAATTAGACTTTAAAGTAAAGACTATTACAAGAGACAAGGAAGGACACTCCATAATGATCAAGGGATCAATCCAAGAAGAACATACAACAATTGTAAATATCTATGCATCCAACATAGGAGCACCTCAATAAATAAGGCAACTGCTAACAGACATAAAAGGGGACATCGACAGTAACACAATAATAGTAGGAGACTTTAACACCCCACTTACACCAATGGATAGATCATCCAAACAGAAAATAAATAAGGACACACAAGCTTTAAATGACACATTAGACCATCTTGACTTAATTGATATTTTTAGGACATTCCATCCAAAAACGACAGAATACACTTTCTTCTCAAGTGCACATGGAACATTCACCAGGATAGATCACATCTTGGGTCACAAATCAAGGCTTGGTTAATTCAAGAAAATTGAAATCATATCAAGCATCTTCTCAGACCACAACGTCATGAGACTAGATATCAATTACAGGAAAAAAAGTGTAAAAAATACAAACACATTGAGGCTAAACAATATGCTATTAAACAACCAAGAAGTCACTGCAGAAATCAAAGAGGAAATCAAAAAATACCTAGAAACAAATGACAATGAAAACACAACAATCCAAAACCTATGGGATGCAGCAAGAGCAGTTCTAAGAGGGAAGTTTATAGCAATACAATCCTACCTCCAGAAACAAGAAAAATTTCGAATAAACAACCTAAACTTACACCTAAAACACTTAGAGAAAGAAGAATAAAAAAACCCCAAAGTGAGCAGAAGGAAAGAAATCATAAAGATCAGATCAGAAATAAATGAAAAAGAAAGGAAGGAAACAATAGCAAAGATTAATGAAACTACAAGCTGGTTCTTTGAGAAGATAAACAAAATTGATAAACCATTAGCCAGACCCACAGGAAAAAAAGGAGAAATCAACACAAATCAAGAGAATTAGAAATGAAAAAGGAGAAGTAACAATGGACACCACAGAAGTACAAAAGATCACGAGAGATTACTACAAGCAACTATATGCCAATAAATTGGTTAACCTGGAAGAAATGGATACATTCTTAGAAAAGTCTTCCAAGACTGAACCAGGAAGAAATAGAAAATATGAACAGACCAATCACAAGTATGGAAATTGAGAGTGTGATTAAAAATCTCCCAAAAAACAAAAGCCCAGGGCCAGATGGCTTCACAGGCGAATTCTAACAAATATTTAGAGAAGAGCTAACACCTATCCTTCTCAAACTCTTTTAAAATAGAGCAGAAGGAGGAACACGCCCAAACTCATTCTATGAGGCTACCATCACCTTGATACCAAAACCAGGCAAAGATGGCACAAAGAAAGAACATTATAGGCCAATATCACTGAGGAATATAGATGCAAATATCCTCAACAAAATACTAGCTAACAGAATCCAACAGCACATTAAAAAGATCATACACCATGATCAAGTGGGGTTTATCCCTGGGATAAACTTCTTCAATATACGCAAATCAATCAATGTGATATATCATATCAACAAATTGAGGGATAACCACCATATGATCATCTCAATAGATGCAGAAAAAGCTTCTGACCAATTTCAACATCGATTTATGATAAAAACTCTCCATAAAATGGGCATAGAAGGAAATTAACTCAACATAATAAAAGCCATATATGAGAAAACAAAAGCCAACATTGTTCAAAAGCATGAAAAACTGAAAGAATTCCCTCTAAGAACAGGAGCAAGACAAGGGTGCCCACTCTCACCATTATCTCAACATAGTTTTGGAGGTGTTAGCCACAGCAATCAGAGAAGAAAATGAAATAAAAAGAATTCAAATTGGAAAAGAAGTAAAATTGTCACTCTTTGCAGATGACACGATATTATACATAGAAAACCCTAAAGATTCTACCAGAAAACTGCTAGCACTAATTGATGCATTTAGTAAAGTAGCAGGATACAAAATTAATGCACAGAAATCTCTTGCATTCCTATACACTAACAATGAAAGAGCAGAAAGAGAAATTAAGGAAACTCTCCTCTTTACCCCTGCAACAAAAGGAATAAAATACCTAGGAAGAAACCTGCCTAAGGAGGCAAAAGACCTGTATGCAGATAACTATAAGACACTGATGAAAGAAATCAAAGATGATACAAACAGATTGTGAGACATACCATGTTCTTGGATTGGAAGAATCATCATTGTGAAAATGACTGCACTACCCAAAGCATTTACAGATTCAACGCAATCCCTATGAAATTACCAATGGCATTTTTCACAGAACTAGAACAAGAAATCTTATGATTTGTATGCAAAAGCAAAAGACCCTGAATAGCCAAAGCAATCTTAAGAAGGAAAGACGGAGTTGGTGGAATCAGGCTTCCTGACTTCAAACTATACTACAAGTCCACAGTGATCAAGACAGTATGGTACTGGCACAAAAATAGAAACAAAGATCAATGGAACAGAATAGGGAGCCCAGAGATAAACCCACAAACATATGGTCACCTTATCTTTGACAAAGGAGGCAAGAATATATAATGGAAAAGGGACAGCCTCTTTAATCAGTGGCTGTGGGAAAATTGGACAGCAACATGTCAAAGAATGAAATTAGAACACTTCCTAACACCATACACAAACAGAAGCTCAAAATGGATTAAAGGCCTCAATGTAAGGCCAGACAGTATAAACCTCTTAGAGGAAAACATAGGCAGAACACTCTATGACATACATCAAAGCAAGATCCTTTTTGAAACACCTCCTAGAATAATGGAAATAACATCGAGAATAAACAAACGGGACCTAATGAAACTTAAAAGCTTTTGCACAGCAAAAGAAACCATAAAGAAGACAAGAAGGCAACCCTCAGAATGGGAGAAATTACTTGCCAACGAAGCAATGGACAAAGGGTTAATCTCCAAAATACACAAGCAGCTCATGCAGCCTAATACCAAAAAAGCAAATAACCAAATCCACAAATGGGTGGAACACCTAAAGAGACATTTCTCCAAAGAAGACATGCAGATGGCTAACAAACACATGAAAAGCTGCTCAACATCACTAATCATTAGAGAAATGCAAGTCAAAGCCACAATGAGGTATCACCTCACACTGGTCAGAATGGCCATCATCAAAAAAATCTAAAAACAAAAAATGCTAGAGCGGGTGCGGAGAAAAAGGAACCTTCCTGCACTGTTGGTGGGAATGTAAGTTGGTACAGACACTATGGAAAACAGTATGGAGGTTCCTTAAAAAACCAAAAATGCTACTACCATATGACCCAGCAATCCCACTCCTGGGCATATACCCAGAGAAAACCAAAATCCAAAAAGAAATATGTACCGTAATTTTCATTGCAGCACTCTTTGCAATAGCCAGGACATGGAAGCAACCTAAATGCCCGTCAACAGATGAACAGATAAAGAAGGTGTGACACATATATACATTTCTCAGCCATAAAAAGGAATGAAATTGAGTTATTTGTAATGAAGTCGATGGATCTAGAGAGTCACACAGAGCAAAGTAAGCCAGAAAGAGAAAAACAAATACCGTATGCTAACGTATATATGGAATCCAAAAAAATGGTACTGATGAACCCAGTGACAGGGCAAGAATAAAGATGCAGATTCAGAGAATGGACTTGAGGACACGGCGTTTGGGGGGTGCGAAGAGGAAGCTGGGACGAAGTCAGAGAGTAGCATAGCAGTCGATACACTACCAAATGTAAAATAGATAGCTAGTGGGAAGCTGCTGCATAACACAGGGGGATCAACTCAATGATGGGTGATGCCTTTGAGGGCTAGGATAGGGAGGGTGGGAGGGAGTCATGGGAAAGAGGGGATACGGGGATATATGTATAAATACAGCTGATTCACCATGGTGTACCTCAAAAACTGGCACAATGGTGTAAAGCAATTATATTCCAATAAAGAGCTTTAAAAAAAGAAAAGAAAAGAAATGCTGGCTTTCAGATTAGTGAAAATAAAGATATCTAAATCTATATCTATGTTAGATATATCATATACACATATATATACATATATAGACGTCTTTTGCATCATACAAGTTCATGGACTCTTTGAATTCCATCCATAGACCCCAGTATAAGAACATCTGCAGAATTTGTTCTCTTTACTAGCATGATGCACGGGCTTTCATTAGAATGATTAAAGGTAAGTATCTGTTTCCTCTGATGTTCCATGACTTTCTCTAATACATGGTGAAAATAAATAATGTGACTTTCTCAAAACATAATCGGAAAAACCGGACACTAAATTAAGTGATACATTTCCAAAGGAATGTTCTTAGGGAGGTGTACACTCATTCCAATGATGCTTCTTTGCTTCTTTGGTGTTTGTGCCTGAAACTTTTCATACCTCCTACTATCAAGTGTGAACTGACTCCTTTCTGTCGCTTGGGTTGTCTTTAATTTTATCTCTTTAAGTATTTCTCCTCTGTCAGCTGTGGTGGCCAAACCGCTGTCATTCTTCTGAAGTCTCTCTCAGATTCTAGTCATCAGACCCCTCCCCTCTATTTTTTCAGCTCTCTACCTTTGAGGAATTTCCTCTCATCACACTTTCCAAGTTTGAGACCTGTATCTAATTTTGTCCTGTTCTTTTCTCTTTGTCCTCTCTCCCTCTACTCTCAGTCTTCTCTTCAGTTTTTATGTCATCACTAGCTTCTTCCTCCCTTCCAAATGTAATGTTCATCTATCTCTTTTTCAAAATAATACAAAATATCCTCCGATTTATCCACACTGTCAGGGTCAAACTCATGAAAAGGTAAACTGTGCTTTCTTTTCTCTACTTTCTCAGTGGAGAAGTCCTCATTATCCTTTGGAAATGTGACTCCTATCCACACAGCTCTACTGAAACTGCCCTATTGACGTCAACAAGGACTTTCTAATTTCCAGATCCAACATCCTTACTCTCTCCTCATTTGCTTGGAATTGTCTGGGATATTTTGCATTGCTCTTCTCAGCTTTTTCTATTCCTCTGTCTTACTGTTCTTTCTCTACCCTTTAATGACACCTTTTCTTTCTCCCTTTTCTATTTATGAGTCTTATAATGCAAAACCATATATATGTAAATTATGTTATATATGTATATATGCATATATACAGTCTATCAATACTACATCATATCTTATAAAATGTATGTCTCAGAGGTTTCATATGAGGATAAAATATTTGTGTATAATTAATATATGGCATATGTTATATACAAAGTTAATATACAATATATTGCACATAAACTATATATCTTATATGCTATACAATTTATACATATACATTCTCTATGTATGTATGTGTGTGTACACATATAATCCTCACAATAACCACTGAGATATATACAATTATTTCTCAATTTTACAGATACAGAAACTGAGACAGAGAGAGGCTGGTACACTTGCCCAGCATCACAGTGCCTGAGCTAATATTCAAACTGGTGTATTTTAGGCAAAGGGCCCGTGCTCATAGCTATTCTATTATATACTGTGGGTTCAGTTTTCAGAGAGGAAACAAAGCAAAGATAGTAGATGTTCTTCAATTTCAGCGGAGACATTGAGTCCCAAACCAAAGCCCACTTTTCCTTGTATAACACAGGCCTTCGCTATAGGTCTGAGATTTCCATGATGGTACAGATTGAAATCTCATCCAAGTCTAACTTTTAGTCATTTGAGAATTTCTTTTCCCTCCTTCTGATTTGATTTCAGTGGCTTTGATATCTTTTGCCACTTCTGCATCCTTCCCTTTCTCGCTCACACTAGTTCAGCCCATGCTTCCTCTTGCCTCATCTGTAACATCGGCCTCCTATATGGGCTCTCCTGTTTTAATCCATTTCATGCAACTGCTATATTTACCTTTCCAAGAAGCATTCCAGTTATGCTATCCTCTTACTCAAAAAGTATTCCATGATTTCTTATTGCCTAAGAAGCTAAAAGTACATTATTTGGCATAATATTGAAGGTCCTTCAAAGTATGTCTCACAACTACCTTACCAACTGCATTCCTCTTCCTTTCTCTAATCATTATAATTCAGTCACTGGAACTATACTTTGTCCCTTATACCAATCTTTCTGTAATTCCCATTTTCTCTTCTCAAAGTCCAGCCTTCCCTTAAAGATTTGCTTCATCATAGAAACTTTCCTGCTCCCCATTGCTCCGCAAAGGGAGAAAGAAAGCTTCTTCCTCATCAAAAAATGTCTAGCTATTGCTACCTCTCCTATAGCACTTGGGTTCTGGCCATGCTTTAGGTGCTTGTGTACTTCTGTGCCTTATGTATCTTCTTTCCTATCATGTGTAAGAGCACAGTATCTGTCACTTAGAAAACATCCAGTAACTATTTGTCAAAGTGACTTTAGTTGGATGTTTCTGCTAGAGTTGGCTACAAGAGTCACACTAGAAAACTCTTATCCTTGTTTTAAAGCAAAACATGTTTATCCACCAAAAGGTAGTGTCTGGTGGGGGGGGCGGGGTGGCGCTAGCCAACTTTATTCAGTAAGGTTAACAATAGAATAGTTTTTAAAAGTGAAATTCACCCTCAAAGTACAGATTCTTTTTTTTTTACCATTGGAAATATTATTGTGAGTGTGATGCAACATCTGAAGGCAATCCCAAATGAGGAAATCAACATAGAATTCTAGCTCATTTCCCCTTCCAAGGGTCTCTGGTGGCTTCCCATCACAGTGGGAATATAATGCAAACTCCTTCCAGCTCTACAAGCCCCTGCTAGTTCTGGTTCTTGCTCACCTCCTGAATCCTCTCCTCCCTCTCCCTCCCTATTGCTTGCTCCTCTAGTCATACAAGACTTTTTGCAGCTCCTTGAACTTGTCAAGCCTGTTCCTGCCTCAGGGCTTTTATCCTTGCTGTTCTTTTTGCCTGAAATGCTCTTCCCCCAGACTTCAGATGCTCTTTTCCCCCATTCGTTCATGTCTCTGTTCAGTGTCACCCTACCTAGAACAGGCCTCACCCTCACTCCATCAGCCTTTATTTACTTACCTTGGTTTTCTACACTTGATCTTAGCCAAAGGGCCAAGAAGCGATGCTTACCTTGGTTTTCTTCATTATACTTCCAACTCTCTGAAACTGTCTGGCTCATGTCAACAGTATCACTCTCCATTACAACATATCGTTCCAAAAGGTAGAGGATTTTTTACTGCCACATTCTGAGCACCTAGAACAGACTCTGGCACATAGTAGTTTTGTATCATATATATCTTGAAAAACATAAAGTATGATTAATAAATGAATACATGCTTAGTGACTACTGTAAAGGGGCATATTCATTTAGAAGAATTCATTCCAATGAGTGTATTAATTATGCATGTTAAGTGACAGTTACACTTCACATTTAAATATTTAAGCTTTCTCAGGGAAACATATGTGCTAACCTGGATATTTCCTGATAATATTATGTAGTAGAGAAAAAGGAACAATAGCATTGAAGTCTATTGTCACCAGAAAATATCAAATAAATAAAGCTTCATTTTCTATAAGACTAAAGAATCTGTATTCACAGCTTAGATGGATTATTTGCTGCTTCTTAAGCAAAGGAAGGCTCAAGCTTGTCTTAGGCTGAAAAACATTAGTTTATGGAATTCCAGAGATCGTTTGCTCAAATTCACACAGGATTATGATTAAAGGTCACAGAAAGCTTATTTTGGTTTACTTCTGATTGAAATGAGAGAAAAGTCTTATGTAGGTGGCCTTCTTATATAATCAACGATCACTAAAACCTCATTTTTTACAGGCAATCTATTTATATTTTCTTTTTTATAAACTCATTTTTAGGGTGTATTTACATATATAATTTTGCATAAATGAATTATCTGAGGTCATACTTACATGTACTATGTACAGTCATTTTCTTCTTCTTTATAATGGTTGGCTTCTCTTTCTCCCCCATTCAAACAACCTCTCCTTTATAACTCATGTTAACGAATGTAGTTGTGCATGCATTTATGATACACACACACACACACATGCACATACACACATGCACACCTACGTATATCATATTCAAATAGCAAAAAAACAAAGACAAGTTGAAAAATCTTAGAAGAAGCCTGAAGAAAAAACTTTACCAATAAAGAAATGGGGATAAAATTTACAGTAAACCTCTTATCAATAACCATGCAAGCAAGAGAGTAGAATGAAATATTTAAAGTCTTAAAAGGAAAAAAAAAGAACACTATCTTAGAAATCTATATCCAGCAAAATTCACCTTGAAATGTGAAACAGAAATATAAACTTTCTCAGACAAATGAAATTCCTGGAAGAAACAGTCTACAAAAGTTAATTGCTCTCATATACCAGCAATAAACATTTGGGATTTTAACTAAAAACAGAACAAAAACTTTTGAAACAGCATCAAAATTGAAATATAGCTACAAGAGCAGTGTGTGGGAAATTACAAAACACTGATGAAAGAAATGAAGAGATATTCCATGTTCATGGATTAGAAGACCTGGTATTGATAATATGTCATTTCTTCCAAATTTATCTAAGATTCAACACAATCCAAATCAAAATCTCAACAAGCTATTTTCCAGATATTGCCAAACTGATTCTGGAATTTATATGGAAAAGCAAACAATTAGAATGGCCAATACATTATTGAGGAAAAAGAACAAAGTTAGATCACATTATCTAATTTTAAGATTTACTATAAAGCTGCCATAATGAAGATAACTTAGTATTGGTGAAAGAAAAGACGCAGATCTATGAAACAAAATAAAGCCCAGAAATACACCACAAAAACATAATCAACTGATTTTCAACAAAAGAGCAATGAGGAAAGTATAGTCCTTTCAACAAATGATAACTGAACAATTAGACATCAATATGCAAAAAGATGAACCTAGACAAATCTTTACACCATTCACAAAAAGTACAAAATAAATCATAGGACCTAATGTGAAATGCAAGACTGCAAAATTTCTAGAAGAAAACAAAGGAGACACATAAGAATGTTTTAGGCATATAGAACTTTTTTGTATGATCATTGGGTGGGAGATGATATATGACTATATGCATTTGTTAAAATACATAAACTTTTTATGATAGTAATTAACCAGGGATAGTATTTTAAATGACTGGCTGACTGTTGAGAAGAAAGTGGATTTTACGGGGTAGGTATAGAAAGCGAGGCACCACCAGTGAGGCAGCCTTTGCTGTGGTGGAGGTGAGAGGTAATGGCAGCTTCGCCCACAGTAATATTAATGGAAATCAACTAAAGTGAATCGATTTAGAATGAATCTGGGGGTTTTATGCCACAGAAATTGCTGGTGGATTTAATGAAAGTTAAGGGAAAGAGAGGCATCAATAGTGTCAATTAAAAATTTGCCACCTTCAATACTAACAAAGAAATGGATCCATGATTTATTTTTCATAAATTATTACCACATTTCATGTGCATTTTATAACTTCTCAGACACACACAAAATTTCCTTCTTCCTTACAATCTGGAATGCTCTCCCCTCTGTGCCCAGCACATCTACATTCATGGTGACTGTGGTAAAGCTACTCTAGCAGAGCAGCCCTGTTCACTGAGGGCTGAACCTAAGGTGGGGAAGATGGACTGAAGGAGAGTCATTCGGGGGATATTTGGAGAATGGCTGTGTTCACTCTTTAAAGAGGTCCCTGACTGTCCCACTGATTTACACAGAAACATTAAAGTCACTGTCTCCAGAACAGAAGTCTTACTTCTGATATCAGGAAGGAAAAGGATAGCTAGTCATTTTTCTCTCATTTTTCCATAAGAAGTGTTTCCTTCTTGGAACCTCAGAGGGAAGACTCTGTGAGGATAATCCCCAAGGATGTGGAAGCCAGAGCTGGAATTCGGCCACCAGCTGTCTCCATTTGGGATCACAGCTTTCTTTCTGAGATTTTTTTAATTTTAATTTTATTGAAGTATAGTTGATTTACAATGTTGTGTTAATTTCTGTACAGCAGAGTGATTCAGTTATATATACATTCATTTTCATATTCTTTTCCATTATGTTTTATCACAGGATATTGAATATAGTTCCCTGTGCGGCCATACCGCCCTGAACTTGCCTGATCTTGTCTTGTGTGAGTTTTACCACCTTCACTGCTGAGGTCTCATACCCCATTCTTGTGTGAGGAGAGAGTAACAGCACCTGAGGTGCTGACAGCTAAGCTGAGGAAGAATGTCGACTCCTGTGGCAGAGTGGATCTGGAGATGACCCAAATCTTCAGCGAAATCAGTGACAAAACCAAAGGAAACCTCTTTGGGAATCTCGGGGTTCTTGAATTTTCCTGAGGGTCCTATCAAGAGTGAGATGAGCTGAAAGGAAGTATGTGGAGCAGAGGTGTGGGTGGGGATAAGCAAACACACCTGGATTAGTGACATGACCAAGATGGCGCCCTTTCTCCTGCAGAGTACCTCAGCCTGACTCTGTGATCCCATTTACAGGTGATGGCCATGCTCATTCAAGAAGTGACTGTCAGACTGAAACTTTTCCAAGCATGGGTCCTAAATCCAGTTCTGATGGTGGAGAGACTTCATTAAGGCAATTCCAGTACAGATACGTGGTTGTTCATGTGCTGAAAGAGGAAACCCTCTCACTGGTATCAGAGGAAGCTCCTCTCTTGTCAAGTAGAATTAGCTCAGGGTTATTCCCACGTTCCTGTCCTCTTTCCATTCACAGCGCCCCTGACCTTAGCAAGGAGAGAAGCCTTTCCTTTGCTCCATTTAGTGCTCCAAGCTCTAGTATGAGGGGCTATACAGGAGAGTCTTTCTGCTAAACAACGTTACCTGAGCTAATAAGGAGAGAGACCAAGATACCCAAGGTCCTCCTTCCAGCAGAAGCTGTTATCCACATGCAGAGGGAAGGAGGTCTCTGCTTCCATCACACATGGACAATGTGGCCCTGGCTCGAAGACAGTAAAGGGCTCCTGGGCCGGTTCATGGTGCCTGTAGTCAACCTAACACCTCCTGGTCATGATTTTCTGGAATAGTTGTGTCTAGGTTATATTTTTTAGATCTCATGCTCCAGAGGTTAGCAGGGAGGCTGATCATGATAAGAGATGGAATGGAGAGACCATTGGCTGCATAGCATTCTCCTAAGCCACTGCTAAGTTCCAGATCTCACTCCTTGAAATGAAGGCCCATGAGAGCATCAAGGTCATCTATGTCTGATACTAGGGGGCAGAAGGAGCTGCTGTTTCCTTTCATCCTCCTCCACTCTCTATCCCCTCCCTCCATCCTTTCTGTTACTGACATCACCTCATCCCCACATCTTTTAGTCCTTACCCCTCCAAATTGACCTTTGCCCTGATTGACGCATACTGCTGCCTCTCTAAACAATAGACAGTATGGTGGTTCATTTTGTTCTCTGTATACTCTTATGTATGTTTGAAATTTTTAATAATAAACTTTTTAAAGCAGGTCTTTAATCTCCCAGTCATTGCTTTTTGTGCCTAGTGTGAAGGAGGGTTCCAGTTGCATTTGGTTCCTATATGAACACTAAGCTCTTTAAATCTAATTTATTAAAATTAAAAGTCTATTAAAAAGACTGTCCTCCTGCTCTGCAGTTGCAACTTTTTTTAAAATAAAATAGCTAAAACAATCTTGGGAAAGGACAGTAAAGTTGTTGGAATCACTCTATGTGTTAGTAAGGCCTATTATATATTCACAGTGATCAAGGCAATGTGGTATTGATAGAGGGATAGAGGGAAAGATGCATTGGGGTAAGTGGAAGTTTTCTTTTTTCCACTCCCTTCACCTGTGATTTGGAGCAGGGTAGGGCAGGAGGCCTCAGCACTGTATAATGATGCTACAGATCTTGGGGTGTTGATACCTACTGGTTGAAGCCTTGCCTCTCCAGGGCATACAACGGGCTTTCTCTTCAATACTGATAAAAATGATGTCTATATGTCATAGGAAGAATTCATCAAAAAGTAGAAAAAAATTCCATCTGTCACCACATAAGCAAAAACACTCTAGATGTTTAAATTAAAAGTGGAACACTCCAAATAGTTTGCATTTGAAATACAGGCTAAGAAGGCAGTAGAAGTATACATTTTTGTTCAAAAATAATTTTTCCTAATTTGCAGTGCAAGTCCCATAGGCTGAGCACAACTCTTTCTGAATTTGAAAACTTGGACAACTAACACTAGGTGTTAGGACAGTTTATTCAAGTTTATATGTTTGAATTGGAAAGGAAATCTAACTCTGTATGTGCCCTCCTTTTACTGAGGGATGGTACGGATATCTAAGTTTGCTTAGATGCACGACCTAAAGTAGAACCCAATTCCCCTAATTCCCAGTGCTATGCACTTTGCAGGGCTTCCTATTTTTTTGATCCATCAGTGCTTTACTAAATCAACTTCCCTCTCTCTTCTACCTTCTTTCCTCTACAATTAGAAGCCTTGTTAAGTTCTTGTTCTTCTAGTTTTTATTTTAGTTTTCTTACATTTGTATACTTTTTATTCTTTGTGGGTTTCTCCCAATGCCATGTCCCTTTATCAGTCATTTTTGTTTGACAGTGGAAGCTTGGAAAATTCCTTCCAGAAATATATATAAAAACAGGTACAGATTCTCTCTGCGGCTATACTTTGAGGTAATAAAATTGGAGATGGGGGCTTCCTAGGTGGCGCAGTGGTTGAGAATCCGCCTGCCAATGCAGGGACACGGATTCAAGCCCTGCTCCAGGAAGATCCCAAAATCTCTATTAACTTCAGCTCTTTTTTAAATTAGGTTCCTTTAGGAAGAATAAATAAAGTTTCCCTTAAGTCGAAAAAAAATAAAAATAAAAATAAAAATAAATAAATAAAATTGGAGATGAGAACTTCATAGCTGAGAGGAACGACTGGTACTTTGATGATTCCTTTAAAAAGTTTTCCAAATTTTTCTTTAAAACATTCTGGTTTCTTTTTTTTAAATCTTTTTGATTACCGTACTTCTTGAATATGAAAAACCGTCTCCTGGGCCCATTTTACTCAGAAGTAAATGTACTGTAATCAATATTTGAGATTTTTCAGGCTCCTGTGAACGATGGCTCCTAGAAAAAATGAGCCAGGATTGGAGAAATTAAATTAAATTGCTGAGCTATTTGGTTTCCCTACAATGCCATCTAAAAACCCTAAGCTTTATAAACTTCTTTCAGGAGGCCTTCTTTTTCCCTAGTCAATTATAATTGGGGTTGATTGACCGCCAGAGACTAAAGGAGCAGTGACATTTCTGCAATTCTCCAAAGTGTTGTCAGGATTAGAAGGCGAAGCCAGCCCTACTTGGCAGCAACATGCCTGCAGACCATCTGAAAGAGATGAATATGTGGACTGGTTTGAATTAAATGAAAATACCCCAACTCCCGTGTGGTTACCATCAAGATAAACGCGGTGTTCTTACCCAGGAGTACGAATCACAGAAGTTTCATAAATGGAAAAGGAGATCGTTGGCAACCTGAGTATATATGTTTCTTACCATACCATATATTACATCCACAGATAATTTTCCCACAATAAGAAAAGATTGCTCTGCTGTGGGTGTGTTTTCACACATGAATGTTAATTCTGGCTTCTGAGAATGAAGCTTTTTGACAGCAGCCTGTTCAGAAATGTCCATTGCAACAATAGGATTTATCGGAAAAGGCTTTAGAATCTACAGGACAGTCCCGAAAAGTCTGTTTTTATCTGCCTTTTGTGCCCACTTCTCAATGATATTTTGGTAGATCAGTGGTCATCATTGTCTTATGAAGAAACAACATTTTGAACATTCAGAACGGTGTGATTTCCATGTGCTATTGTGAGGATTCTTTTGTATCACATTATGCCATATTATTTTCACTCTTTTTTATTTTCTTTTCCTTGGATGGAGTCCTGTAAAATGTATGATATCAGATCAACCATAATGCAGAAAAATTCATAAATCAAATTATGTCCATATTAGGCATCTCTTAGTGGAACAAAACTTCTTTCAATTCATCATCTATGAGCTCCATGTGTGCCAATTCATCACTATAGCAATCTCGTCAGTTTGTACCTTTGTAAATAATTATTTCCACATCCAGTCTTCTAAGGGGCTTGGCAGGGTATCTTGCCAGCTGGTCCACATTAATGAAAAAACAAACTGCTTGTTATCTATGGCTAGGGTTCATTCTCAGCTGAGTGGTATCACACTTACGTGCACAGTGATCGTACTGATTGAAGCTGCATTTTCACATGAAAGCATTTTCCGCACACTTTGTAGAAAATTATTTTTACTTTTTGTCAGGAATGACTAGCAGATTGCCAACTTAACAACTGAAGAAATGATAAGCTATTTATGTCTCTAGCCACATTAGTAGAAATAGATGGCTTGTCAGAATCATCATCTCTGGGTCATATTGTGACTAATATTTAAGTGCATGCTAGGATCAGAATATCATGGCCAGACTCTGAGAAAGAAGCCATCATATTCCTTTGACGGAGCAAATTGTCCTCTATCCACATATCCAATAAGGGCATGTCAAGACAAACTCAGGATTGTTTTTCTCCACACATCTATATATCCTGTAAGTATAGCTTCTTTTGATATTAATAGAAAGTTCTCTAAAAACGCCCAAACATGTGGCTACATAATGTTGTGATGATTTTATCTGCACACACACACACACACACACACACACTTTCACACACTGTTGTTTATTGTCAGAGGAAAAAATGGACTCCTGTCACAAAGTTTTGTTTTAAAAAATTTAAATTTAATCATTTAATTCTTTGCATGGAGACCATATATAAGACCATGGAAGCCTAAGAAGCCACAATGACGTTACCTTTTGTGAATATAACCTAACTGTGAGATTTCTTATTGCCGAGAAAATGTCATTACACCTCATTGCAGTACCAGCTTTACGTAGGCAGGACACACAAACAAACCAAAATGCTTGCCTCTGGTAGACGCTCTTAGCACTTCATCCATATCATCTTGACGGACGTGGACGTCTCTGGTAGACCATTCCAATGCATGGCATTGGCTTCCTACCTCTCTCTGTTTGTGTGTGTTCTCACACCTCCCTCAAGAGGGAAAGGCTGTAAGTGCTGGGGAATAGACACCCCAGGAGCTACTTCAACAAATGACAGACAGGAGTTATTGAATAAATATCTCTGCTTCCTCACTCTAGTAGAAAACTTCTGAGACGTGTTCCATACCATCTCTCAGAGGATCACCCACAGGACTGAGTTCCAGTTGCCCACAGTGGTAACCTCCTCATCCATTCACTTTTTATTGACTTTCTTCTCTTACCTTTCTTCCTTCCCCACTGACTCACAGTGTTTCCTATGATGACCTCTCAAATAAACTACTTGCAGGCAGATCCTTTTTTCAGAGTGGATTTTGGAGGAACCCAAATTTAGACCTTGACTTCAGTCAATAAAATAAAGAATGCAAACACTAACGGAAACATTCTTATACTATATTCCCAAAGACAAATATTTTCATTTTACTGTATTCACCAGGGTTAGTTATATTATGCTGCCTTCATTTGAAATATTAAAATAAACACTAAAGCTGATGACACTGTGCATAACTGTTTGCTATTCTCTTTTTGGGATTTCACCTATAAATTTATTTCAGCTATCACCTCTATGCAGATACCACCCAAATTTATAGTTCCATCATACCTTCTCTTTTTTCCCACTATTTGTCCTTCGAATATGTCTACCTAAATTATGTTTTGGGTGATACAAATAAAACATTTGTAAGGCTCAATTCTTCAATTCCCACCCCCTTTACTCCAAACTAGCTCTCCTTCCTAACTCACCAGCAGTTTTCTTGGCCTCTAATCTTTAATCATCTGCCAGCAGTTCTACTTTGCCTGTCCTATCCAACCGACAGTCAGTTGCAAATCACTTCATAATACCTTGCTCATCTGTGTTTATATTTCTCTGTTACTCCTTTAGTTCCAGCTAACGCTTAAACTATGATAACAGCTTCATAACCAGTCTCTCTGCCTATTCCCTGCTCCCAATCCTTCATGCTTACCAGCACAGATTAATCTTTTTAAAACTCTGCCCACTTCATGTAAAATAACGTCCAAATAAATTCTTAGCAGGGCATTCAGTCCCTCTGGAAACTGCATTCAGCCTACCTTTCCCCACTGTTTCCCCACTTGAGCTGAGTGTGTTCCAGCCAGGTAGAGTTACTCACACTGGCCTTGTTACAATGCAAATAGAAGTGATTTTTCTTTTTCCTCTTGAGAGCAAGGAAAACAAAGACAACGTCGAACAGGCTAGAGGAGAAAGATAACCTGGCCTGAAAGAGTTAATCATTCCTTGCTTTACTTTAGCTGTCACTAATCTGTAGTTACTAGATTTTTACTTCACATAGCTAACTCCCTGATACTTAACTCTGTGTGAGTTGCATCCTTCCTCTCACTCACTAACCTTATTTACAACTTGGAAGCTGCATTCCATAGGACCTTTGCAACAAAATCATTCCTATGGTTTGTTTTGCATTTCAGAAAGGAGGTCCCCAGCCGACAAACCATAGACAAACAGACAATCAACAAACTGCCAGGCAAACGGACAAACTGTGAGACCCCAGTCACCAGGTGGTCTGACGCCAGCTATGACTGTTCTGAAATATTGCAAAGGAAAAAAGAATAATGCAAAGGAAAAAGAATGCAAGCCC
Source organism: Hippopotamus amphibius kiboko (assembly GCF_030028045.1). Taxonomy (NCBI): domain Eukaryota; kingdom Metazoa; phylum Chordata; class Mammalia; order Artiodactyla; family Hippopotamidae; genus Hippopotamus; species Hippopotamus amphibius. Next base: position 12,712,431 of record NC_080203.1, on the reverse strand, counting down.
TCCACCTACTTGATCCTTATCACAGACCCCGGGGCGGGGGGTGGGGAGGGGGCACAGTTCTTGAGGCTCTAGCCTGCTGTGTCTTCCCTTTGCCTGGCAAAGAAAAATAAAGCCATCTCTCTCTTCCTCCAAAATCTCCGTCTCCGTATTTCTATTAGGCCTTGGTGTACAGAGTGGCCATTATTAAGGCAACAGCCTTGATATATCTGGTACTTTCCATGTTTAATACGTTTCCTTTCTGTTGTCCAATGATTGTTTATTCAAATTTGAATCTTTCTGTAACTCCAGCAAAGACTTCTAGAGTGTTATTTCTGCAAAAGTCCAACCACTTCATTTTACAGATGGGGACCATGAGGTCTGGAGAAGCAGTGTGCTTTGCTTAGAGACATAGATAACTAATTACAGATGCAAGAGAGAGCAGAACAAAGTTTTCAAGGGAGTATTGTCTCAACTATTCCCAGTTCTCTCCTGCTTACCTGCCGGGACAGTGATTTTCCATATAATTTTCATGACAGTTAATAGTACTGCCTCAAGTTCATTATTTTTAGCTATTTGAAATGTCACCAAAATAATAAATGAAACTATTATTTCACTTAAACATGTTTTTTCTCCCAAGGTAGCTTCAAAACTCTCGAAGAACAGGGACCGTATCCTATTCTTCCTTCTAGGATCCAAATAACAGTAGTGATTATAGAACACCAACAATAATATTTTTGTACACATACTATATGTCAGCCACTGTGATAAGCTTGTTGCATACATAATCCCACCTGTCTCATAACAACACTGTGATCAGTACTGTTATCATTACCTTTATATATGACACAACAAAACTCAGAGAAGTTAAATAACTTTCCAAGGTCACAACGCTAGTAATTATCATAGGCAACTTTAAAGTTAGGTTTATATAACTAAACTTTGTGAACTAATACTTTTTTATTTGCAAAATCTATTTTGGAATTTGGGGGTATGAAATGATCATAGCCTGTTCACTGTTTCCAATTGCCACAGTGAAATATGAAATTTAATGTGTGGACTAAATTTGTGGCTTTACTCTGACATGTCTTTAACCTTTGTTTCCGTGTGTAATCACAATTTCCCAACAAAACCAGGGTGAGAGCATTCTTACCACAATTGACTTTCTGAGGTCAGTCTACCAAAGTCACTGCCTTTGGGGATGGAGAGGACCTGGTGCTGTGAGGAGAACAATGAGGTCTTTTGCATTCATTGTGAAAGCAATGCAGCATGTAGGGTGGTGGCTATGAATCCAGGATGTCTCCATTAAGATGCTGAAATGTAGTATTATTCATTCTATAGCTTCAAGAACTCTGTTACCTGAAAGGTTGAATGATTTTTCCACAAGCAAAGTCACTTCCTAGATTTTCATAAGCCTTGTTATTATACAACATAAAGCCTAGGTCAAAATCCTCTAGTATCAATGAATTATCTTGAGTAATATTCAAAAGAGTTGTGTACAACACAGAATTATATACTTGCAATTTTCTAGGAGGTTAGATCTTAAATTAAATCCTCTGTATTTATAGCTTATATTGCTATATTTTTAGCTCATATTCTATATTTCATAACCAATCTGTAAGTATGGTAATGGATATGCTGGGTTTTTTTCTTTTTTAAATTTTTTGGCATATGGGATCTTAGTTCCCCGACCAGGGATCAAGCGCGTGCCCTCTACCTCGGAAGCACAGAGTTTTAACCACTGGACCACCAGGGAAGTTCAGACCTGCTGTTTTGAAAGTGCAGTACCTTAAATAGCCACTAGGGAAATATGTGAATCATGCAGCTTTTATGACTTTGATAAGTGAAAGCCAGGAAAGTTTTCAAAGCATTTTATAAACAGAATATACTGACAATGAATCAATTAGAATATATTCACTACAATAATAATTTTGCTTTGATTATAAAATGCCAAGTTTCCTCTTTGGGAGGAGGATTTGCTATCCTGATTAGTAAGTCAGAACTAATAACTCTGATAATTTTGAATGGACTTTATTGTTTTTCTGGAGTTTGAGTCTATCTAGCTGTTCTCATATAGGCACTCATCTCTAAATGGGAAGCTTTCTCTATAATGTTGTAGCATTTCATATCATATATTAAATTTGAGGGAAAGAATTGTCTCATACTTTTATAATTCCCACAGTACAGGGCATATAGTAGATGTTTAATAAATATGTGTTGACAGTTGAATGCTTTTCCTCAAAAATTATGGCAACTGTAGGGAATACAGCAGTCAATGCCTATAGGTCTAGGAGAAAGATTTTCAATTTATATTATATATTAAAATAGTTTTTTTCTGTATTGTCAAACAATGCTTTATATTCTATACTTTAATCAGTTTTCAGTTACCTGAATATACCTATGAATAAGTATCTTACTTTATGCGCACTGCAGTCTTGGTAGAGAAGGATCACTCAATATAATAACATATAAATTTCAAGACAGTATAAGATTAGATATAGAATCAGTTCCTGTGTCAAATTTACATATTGAGTGAAAGACAGCGATTGCCTGTAATGAATATAAGGCTGTGCATTGTCAAATATTTGGAGTTTATTTAGATAATGTTTACACAATATCAATAAGATCCTCATCAAGAGCACAAGTTTTCAGAAACTACAGTGAAGACTATTCTATTCAGAACTAAGTCAGATTTATCCTACAAAACACATTTAGTGGTTCCCTTGTTTCTTTCTTTGTCTCTATATGCTGCACATCTTCAAAAGTACTAGGTAATTGGTGCTATTTTCCTGCACACCACTAAAGCTGCTCATTAGGAATGCACGTACAGGGGAACCCAGGACGGTGGCTAAGTTTTAAAATGTGATTTGCTAGAGGTTGCATATTTACCTGACTTATGAGCCAGAGGCAATCTAAATTAAAATCAATGAAGAATAACAAAAAAAGGAGAAGTATTTAGGGACACTATTCATAGATGTTAATAAAATGTCAAGACAATTATTAGTGGGTCTGGGATGTGTTTCATTGCCATTTTAATTTTTGAACCTTGCTTTGCTCTTTCTCAGAATTTGAAATGAGGAGATTCAGGAAAGGGGATTTGAATTAGTTTGTGTTTACTTCAGTTCTTTGACTCACTTGACCGAAAGAAAACCGGGATGAGAATGGCTGGCCCTAGTCTTGTCTGCTCTGCTGTGTCATTTCTGCCCTTCTAGGGTCCCTAGGAGAGAGTCACTCTTGGGTTCTAGAATCAACTTCTGTTGTTGCCTTCAGCATACTAAGAAGGCATTGCTCATTCCTGCTCAAGTATGTATTCCAGTTATTTTTTTTTTCTAGTTGTATTCTCTCAGCTCTTGGTGGGCTAGGGCAGCTATGTAAGATGATTGGCTGGGAACTTGCTAGACGGTGCTTAAAATCATGGTCTTTGGAGTCAGGCAGCCTGGCATCAAATCCCAGGTAACATTGGTCCTCTCTGTGCATCCATTTCCTCAACTGTAAAATAGCTACAGATACCTGTCCCTACCTCATAGGGTGGCAGTAAGGAGTAAATGACTGAATAAATAAAAATACTTAGAACTGCCTGCAACCTGGTAAGTAGTACACAAGCACATTATTTTTATGATAATAACGCAGGAATACATCTTGTCACCTTCTCTTTCTTGTCTTTGTCTTTTAACCATTACCAAACCCTGAATAAAGTGGTTTTGAAACTCCAGGTAGAAACTAATGAGTGCTTTGAGAAACCAGTGTTGTGGGGTATGACCTGTATTGTTTTTAAGTTGAAATAGTATAGAAAACACCAGAATGCATCACACAAAGGGGTAGTATTGTTCCATGAAATGTTTGGTTCAAATGTGTGTGTGTGTGTGTGTGTGTTTGTGTGTACAAGTGAGTGGTAGCCCATAACTTGAAATAGATTTTCTTCAGTGCATACATTTTATCACTCCTGCTAAACCAGAGGGAAGAGGAAAGACTTCATGGAGTGGACAACCGTTTGTCCAGTCCCAGCATAACCAAGATGTGTGTCACTCTAGCAGATAACTGTGACTTACTACAGAAGTGATTTTATGCTTTTTTTTTTTTTGCCGCACCACGTGGCTTGGGGGATCTTACTTCCCCAACCAGAGATCGAACCCACACCCTTGGCAATGAGGGTGCAGAGTCCTAACCACTGAAGCCCCAGGAAATTCTCCAGAAATGATTCTAAACCAGTTATCTTTGCAGAGGGATACAGTTGAACCCCTTCCCCCATGATCTGTGATATGTATCCCTGGTGGGGTTCAGGGCTAAAGAGGCAGAGGGGACTGGCATAAATTCCCTGCACTGTTGAGCACCATTGCAGGAGACTGTGAGCTCCTGAAGATGCAGCATCCTTTTTGTGCTTTTGTTTTTTACTACTCTGCACATAGGAGATGTGTAATACATATTCATCTAATGAATTGACACGATTCATGTAGACTTAAAGTAGTGCTTTAAGAGTGCTGATAACACTTACAGAGCAAATCCATTCATTAAACAAACCTTACTGAACAACCACTTTTGGGGGCAAAATGTGTTTTGCAAACAATCTGATTTGAAAGAAAGGAGTTGTCAGATCTAGACACCAGTGAATATTTGGGGGGGAATACCTGCTTCTTTCTAAGGATGCTGTTCTTTATGATGGATATTAGTAGCTCTCCTTTGCCAGACAGTCTCCAGATATGACACTTTTCAAGTCAGCAATTCGTCTGTGTGCTATCTTGGCTGGATGCAAATACAAGTGTATCTTGCTTTATACAAGAGATAAATGCACAGAGAATACTTATTTATAGGAGGATTTACAAAAAAAAGAAGAAACACTTTAAAGTAAAATCACTTCGGGAATTGTGAATAACTTTTGATGAATTTCTCAAAAATACCCCCTCTACTCACCATAGAACTTCCCCCAAGTCTCAATCACTGTTTGTCTATAAACAAATTCATATTTACAACCATCATGTATAATTAACTGACTCATCTTTCCCTGAATAATGCTGGACCTCAAAGCCCCTCCAAAGTGTCTTGTACTTCCCCAAAAGATACCTTATGTGTCCTTACAGATGATCCTCTCAGGATCTTGATAACTTGATAATAGTGACTTGATAGTTGCTCTGATTGATATTTGATATTCAAGAAGCCACATGAGAGCAGTGTCTCAATCTTTGCTCTGCTACCACCATGAAAATGTAGTTATTTGTGTGTAGAATATACCCCTGGGTGCTTCCAGAGTTGCAAACCCTGAACTACCAAGCACTGCTGAGTTCCTACAGTTTCTACTCCACTGGACTTATGCTGTCTTCCATGAGAGATGGAAAGATTGTTCCTCACCTGAAACTGGGCCATGCTCTCAGATGCAAGGTTTCATGCGGAGCTGTTTGGTGCTCGTGTACCTGAATCCTTTGCCAAAACACCTTCTTCAGCTTGTGTCTGAGGCACTTCTCTCCTCAGGCATCAGGCAGGATTTCACGGAGCTGGTAAGACCACTGTTTTTCGAAAGGTACCACAGGCATGACAGGTAGGCCTCAAGAGCTTTTCAAGGGCATACAAAAATGTTTTGATATCTAAAACTTTAAAAAAGATTCCTGAAATATAAAAAAGCCTAATTTAAAGTCAAAATTAACGTCTACGAAATGTAATCTTATAAGACTATGGATTCTGGAATCAGACTGCCTGTGCTATGACACTAAGAGCTGATTTTTACTTAGTGAAGAAGCCATCAATAAAATGAAAAGACAGCCTACTGAACGGAAGAAAATATTTACAAATGGTATACCTGTTAAGGGGTTGATATCGAAAATGTATGAATAACTCAGAAAGTCAATATCAAAAAGACAAACAACCTGTCTAAGAAAGGGTAGAGTTCCTGAATAGATGTTTTTCCAAAGAAGACATGCAAATAGCCAAGAGGTACATGACAAGGTGCCCAACATCACTAATCATCAGGGAAATACAAATCAAAATGACAGTGAGATACCACCCCATACCTGTCAGAATGGCTATCATCAAAAAGACAAGAAACAACAAGTGTTGATGAAGATATGGAAAACCCACATGCATTATTGGTGGGAATGTAAATTGGTGTAGCTACTATGGAAAACTGTATGAAAGTATCTCAAGAAACTAAAAATAGAACTACCATATGATCCGGCAATCCCATCTCTAGGTATTTATCCAAAGAAAACAAAAACACTGTTTCAAAAGGATATATGCACCCCTATGTTCATTGCAGCATTATTTACAATAGCCAAGATGTGGAAGCAACCTAAGTACCTATTGATAGAGGAATGGATAAAGATGTGGAATATTACTTACTCATAAAAAAAGAATGAAATCTTGCCATTGTGAAAACATTGATGGATCTAGAGGGTGTTATGCTAAGTGAAATAAGTCAGACAGAGAAGGACAAATACTGTATGTTTTCACTTATCATAGATACAGAGAACAAACTGGTAGTCACCAGAGGAGATGGGGTAGGGAGATAGGCAGGCAAAGGAGGTGATAGGGATTAAGAGGTACAAATATTCATTTATAAAATACATAAGCCATGGGGATGTAAAGCACAGCATAGGAAATATAGTCAATAATATTGTAATAACTTTGCATGGTGACAGATGGTAACTAGACTTATCTTGGTGATCATTTTTAATGTATAATGTAATGTATACAAATATCAAATGTACAAGCATACACATAAGGCTAATATAATATTGTATGTCTATTATAATTCAATTTTATTTTTTAATTTTTTAAAAATTTATTTATATATTTATTATTGGCTGTGTTGGGTCTTTGTTGCTGTGCACTGGCTTTCTCTAGCTGCAGTGAGCAGGGGCTACTCTTTGTTGCAGTGCGTGGGCTTCTCATTGCAGTGGCTTCTCTTGTTGTGGAGCACAGGCTCTAGGCATGGGGGCTTCAGTATTTGTGGCACGTGGGCTCAGTACGTGTGTCTCGCCGGCTCTAGAGCGCAGGCTCAGCAGTTGTGACACATGGGCTTAGTTGCTTCTTGGCATGTGGGATCTTCCTGGCCCAGGGATGGAACCCATGTCCCCTACATAGGCAGGTGGATTCTTAACCACTGTGCCACCAGGGAAGTCCCTATAATTCAATTTTTAATAAAGCTGATTTTCTTCATCTGTAAAATGGGGATTATAGCAGTAGCTAGCTCATGAAATTGTGAAAATGAAATGCATTAATATAAAGTGCTGAGAATTGTGCATGGAACAATGTGTTTGCTCAGTAAATGTCATCTGCTAGATCTATATTAAATTTTCATCATTGGAAAGCAATTTTCAAAGTTGTCATGGTGAGGTTATAAGAATTCTTGGTTACGGATGATGAATGTAGAATTATCACAGCCAGTCTTAACTAAATGTCATTTTTATTAAAATAATTTAAAAGCTGATATAACAAAAATAGATTTAATGCAGAATATTGGGGTTTTTAATATATTTGATTGTATGTCAGATAGGACCTCCAAAAGTAAAAGTATATATCACCCACTGAGATCTTGAAAACACCTAGTGCTCTGTGTGTGTGTGAGGGGGCGGGAGGGGTTGTGAGGGCAGCATCCAAGAGGGTGTGTTTTTCAGTACTTAACTTCCACTAAGACAGAGAAATGGACTCTTGGTTCAGATCATACTTTCTAAGGAAATAAACAAAATGCTGCATTCTTTCACTAGAAAAATCTCCAATAAAAATTTCTATGTAAGAGGCTAAAGTTCTAAATTTCAAGAAACTAGGAACATTTAAAAATAATTGGTGATGTCTTAGATTGCTTTTCTCAAAAGAGTTTTGAAAGGTGAAAAGGTACATTTCTAAGTGAAATCTCATCAAACTCTAAGAGATAATGAATTGGATGGAGAACAGTGAAGAAATGAAAATGAAAATGAAAATGTGGAAAAAATTGGGAGAACCATCTATGCTTTTACAGTTTTTGCATGATGTCCCTTTAATGATAATATTTGGCATGTCAATTGTAATTTACAGTGCAAGTTCACACTTACAGTCACTGGGTGATCACTACCCTTACTGAAAGTGAGAATAATACAAAACAAGGATCAAACATTCTTGAGTGTTTAAATGAAGCAGGTATCATTCTCAGCACATTAAACTCATGACATCCCTATGAGGCAGCTCCCATTATTAGCCAAACTGTGCAGGTAAGGAAACTTGGGGGTATTTGCCCAAGTTAGACAGTGAGGGAGCCGCATCCTGACCTCAGGTGTTCTGACTGCATGGCTAGTATTCTTTTCTCTAGAACAAACCAACCTGAAATCTTTAAAAAGTAACCAGCCAGTGGCATCCTTTGACTGTAAATGACACTAAATTTATTCTGCCATCATATAATCACAGCATTAGGGAAGCTATTGGGTCCATCTTCTACCTCTAAGCAGGGCAAACTAGTAATCATTCCAGACACATGCAAATCCATTTTGGTTTTAGAGACATCAAAGAGGAAGAGAGTTTATGACTTCCTTCAGTAACATCCAGGATGCAAAGAAGAGCTTCTTGTTTAGCTCTAGTCTACTGCATGTTCTTGGGAAAAGAGGGAAATTTCATTACAATTCCATTTTATACCACTGAGAAATGCAAAGAGGACTCTAATCCAATATAAATGTGTTGCTAAATGTCAAGACTTTTGAGAGGGCTGAAGATTGGTAAAGTTTGCATAATTCTATTTTGAGATTAGCAAAGATGGGAAGCATTGCGGTCTTTCCTCAGAAGCACCCCAGTCAAATTCATAAGTAATATAATTCTCCACTTGACACTACAGACTGTCTCTGCCTTTAGGGCAATGATCAGCAAATTGTAGGCCACGGCCCAAGTAGAATACACTTACCTTTTTTGTGTGGTCTGCAAGCAAAGAATGTTTTTTGTATTTTAAATGGTTGCAAAAATAATATTTTGTGGCATGTGAAAATTATATGAAATTCAAATGTCATTATTCATCAATGGACTGTTGTTGAAATACAGCTATCCCCATCCTTTCATTTACTGTCCATGTCGTGCTAGAATGGCAGAGTTGTGTTGTAGAGACATAGATTGTACGACTTGAAAAGTCTAAAATATTTACTATTTGGCCTTTTACAGAAAAAATTTGCTGATCGCTGTTAGAGAAGAAAATGAAAACAAATACCTTTTTTTCCCCCCACTCCCCTTCACTTGGGTGAAGGAGGGCATGAAATATTTGGAAGCAGGAAGGTTGGGAGCATCTGTGAGTGTGGACCCTGTTATGGTTTTATTTATATTTGGGCAGCCATGGTCTCAGAACAGTTCTTGCCCATACAACAACTTGCTATCCATAGCTGGGGACTTTTTAGTATTACTTCATAGAGATGAGAGGAAACACATGTAACCTCCAGTGCACTCACTGCTCATGGCAGATTAGGATATATAAATGCTACATAATAGTGCACTTCTTTTCTTTTGTTTTTCACTTTTCAATTGCATATAGAAAGTCTTCTCTAGTTACTAATGTTAATAATATCTCCATTCCCTTTTAGGGTACACCACTAACAGATGGATAGCAAAAGAGCTTATGACTAAACCAAATTAATTTACAAATTTTGAATGATAGAATTTCCCAGATCATTTTATTTCCCAAACCTGCATGGCTACAGCATGTCCATCATCTTATCTGTTAATTGACAGGTTCAGTGTGTTCTTCAGAATATGAAGATGAACAATGATACCCTCCCTGTTCTCCAGGGGCTCACAGTCCAGAAGGGGAGACAGACATTTATCTTCTATGTGCTAATCACATTGGTAAACTTCCAAATTCAGCTTCCTAAGGCCAGAGAAGATGGAACAATTACATCTGCCTGGGGGGTGTCACTGGAGCTGGGCCTTAGAGTATCAGTGGAGGACTTTTACCAGGAAGGGGAGAGTGAGCGGAGATGGAGTAATCATCAGGAATTTGGAATGGCATTTAAAATTTTACAGAAATGTGAAAGGACCCAAAAATGACCAGAGGTGCTGAGTGACTATAGCATTTGGTGTGTCATATTGGAAGGTGGTAAAAGGAGGGGAAAATGACCAAAGTAAAAAGGAGGAGAAAACGTGGATAGTGGAAGGGAGATGGAACTCAAAAGATGAAAATTAGTGCCTCGAATACCAAAATAAGACTTTATTGAGACTTTATTGCACTGATGATTTAAAAAAAAATGCCTCAAAAGATTTTAAGGCCAAGTATGAGATAATTCAGCTTTAGAATCTGGCCTAACCATTCAGAAAAGTGGCATTACCGAATTGAACTACTTTATAGTATAGTGAATATGTCAGCTAGTTTTGTTTGTTTGTTTGTTTGTTTGTTTTTACTAGTTTTTATAATGCTGTCACAAAGAACTCCAAAATCTTAGTGGCTTACCATAGCTAAAGGTCATTTCCCATCAACAGCATCTGTCTTCCATGGACTATCTGACTCTCCTCCAGGCCTTCTTTGTTTTGGGAACCCAGCTAAAGGCACAGTCCCTCTCTGGGACACTCTGGGTTCATGTCAGAGGGGAAAAAGGAGGATGACAGAACCTAGGGGTCGCTCTTAAAGTTTTTCTTCGGAAACTGTGTGTTATCTCTACTCGCTGTTTCATCGGCCAAAGGGTGTCACACAGCTTAGTCAGACAGTGAGGGGTGTAGTAGAGTCATCTCCTAGCGAGGAGAGCAAATATTAGAAACAAACATATGATCCATCAAAGTGTTAAGTGTACAAACTAATGCCTGACCACCTAGGTTCCGATCCTGGCTCTACTGCTTACTAGCAAGGTCAACTTTGGCAACCTATTTAGATTTTCAATGCTCTTTATTATTAGAATGATTTTTGCAATAAAAATGGCAATGAATATTTATATCTATGCGTATAGCCTTTACCTTTTCAAATTGACCCCTAACCTTCTACTCCCTGAAAAGCCTTCCCAAGTCCAGGACCCCTCGTGCCACCATAGCACTTTGTACACACACCAGGCCATGATCACCTAAGGCTCAAACTGCCAAAAACAACTCGGATTTGTCTTTGTAGGCCCCACTGTGCCTTTCAGAGTACTTTGCTTTCAGTAGGTCCGTGACATTGTCTGCTCTACTGAATGGAACTTGATGTGGGCCTTGCATTCAGCGGGCATTGAGTTTGACAAAGGTAGTAAATAAAGTGTTTTAGCACAGTGGGGGGCAAAAGAACTCCTTTAGGCTACTGCTATCATCAACTGACATTTATATGGCACTTGTATGTGACAGGTATTCTACAGGCATAATCTCATTTAATATTCACAACATTCCTCCAAGGCAGATATTTCATCATCCTTACACTACAGGCAAGGAAACTAAGACACAGAGATGTTAAGTAATTTTTCTGTGTTCATATAACTAGGGAGTAGCAGAAGCAGGTTTCACATCCAAATAGGCTAGGTCCAGAGACCAAGATCTGGACAGCTACAAAAATCCTATTCCTGTAGCAGCAGTCATTACCAACTGAATGTCAAAGCCAGAGGGGCTCTTTGGAAGGTACATTTAGTCTAGGGATTTCCAACTGTGCCCCACACAACCTTAGGTTCTGTGGAGATGACTTTGATTACAATATTCTGGATACTTAGAGTGATAGCTGTAATCTGTAATCTATGATTTCAAATTTTTGTGTGAATAAAAGATCCTTACTGCCTTGTTTGGCCCATGATATAGTATAAAATTACCCCACACTTCAATTTATAAAATAAATTAATACCAAGAAATGCTTACCTGCATTTTTTTTTCATGTCAAAGTGTCCTATAAGAGTTTATTAGGAAAAAGTAAAGTGTTCTGCAAAAAATGTTGAAACTATTGATTATTTCTAACTTCTTGCCTTGACAGTTAAAGAAATTAAGGGCTCACAGACAGGGGCAGAGACATGGTGGGTTCTTAAAACCAGGCTTTCCGATCAGGACTCTCGATGCTCATTTCCCGGTGTTTCTGTGCTATCTTCCTGCTTCAGGTAGTAAAATGCTACCTTAGGTCATATGCAACATGCTACTGCAAGAAATGACCAAGCCAGCTCACTCTTATTTTGTGTGTAGTTCCAAGCCCTGGGAGAGAGTCATTTTCATAAAATTGAATTGATCTATTTGGATTTCCATTCTCTTACTGTAGGATTTTTTTCCCTCTATTTCTTATTATTAATAATGCTATAGTAGCTACCCTTGGAGGCTGCAGTGGATTCTCAGGTTTTATATTATACGATATAGCTGGCTTTTCAATACTTTATACTGTAATGTTTATAATAAGTGCATAGGCATTAAAAATTAATGAAGAATAAATAATATCCTAACAATGAGATTTGGTTGGATAGAATTATCCAGCAAGGAATGGGACTGTCAAAATGTGTATTAAATGTCTTGATTAGAGCAACATTTTAAATAGTTTGGCAAGTTTGTAAAAGAAATCGGTTATATATTCTAAAAAATTCTAGATTACTTGTTCTCCATTGTGTCAGCATACTGTCTGATAAAAAAGATCTTTTAAAATATAGAAGCAGCAACTTCCCTGGTGGCTCAGTGATTAAGAATCTGCCTGCTAATGCAGGGGACATGAGTTCGATCCCTTGTCCGGGAAGATCCCACATGCCGCAGAGCAACTAAAGGCCATTTGCCACAACTACTGAGCCTGTGCTCTAGAGCCCGTGAGCCACAACTACTGAGCCCATGTGCCACAACTACTGAAGCCTGCGTGCCTAGAGCCCATGCTCCGCAGCAAGAGAAGCCACTGCAATGAGAAGCCTGTGCAACGCAATGAAGAGTAGCCCCTGCTTGCTGCAACTAGAGGAAGCCCGTGTGCAGCAAGGAAGACCCAACGCAGCCAACAAATAAATAAATAAATAAATAAATTTATAAAAAATAAATAGATAAAATAAAATATAGAAGCAAAACATGAGGTTCCATCACTCTGCACAGCTCAGATCCTTCACCACCTAAAAGTCAGAAATTCAAATCCTTTCTTTTTCAAGGCTGCATCATCAAAGCATCTTCTCCTAATCAGCTATTTTCCTTTTTCTCATTTCAAGCATCCAATCTCCTTTTTTCCTCTAATTATTAACAACAAATAGACTTATGCACAATATCCCTAGTCTCCCTGGAAAATTCATACTCATTCATTAAGGAACAATTCCAATGTCATTTCTAATATAAAGCTTTCTCTTCCTTTAGCACTAGTAGAATTTTTTCATTCTTTTGTTTACATTCATGTATGACTCTGAGTGTTCTAATTAAAACAGCTATTTTATATATAGTTGTGTACATGCCTCCCATGTCAGACCACAAGACCTGAGAGTAGGAATTGCCTTACTCTGACTATTTGGTGTGCAGCACAGTGTTCAGCACATTTTCTTTGGTAATTTCTTTTGTGTATTAAGATCCTCTTAAGAAGAAAGAGCTTAAAATTATGACCCCCCCACAAAAAAAGGATTTATTATCAATCCTATGAGGAAGAATAGAAAGTTTACATTTTCAGTGTTCTAGGTTAATTTTAATTTCATAAACAGGAAAAAGATAACCTCTCAGTATTTTTGCCAGATCAGAGAAAGTCTAATCTTATGCTTAGAGGAACTTTTGTGTACTCCTTTTTAATAATCTATAAAGCATCCCATCAGGGATACCACATCGCATTCAGCCATCTTGTCTTCTTAGGATCCTCTGCCTGTGACAGTTTCTCGGACATTCCTTGTTTTTGATAATACTTGACAGTTTTGAAAAATACTAGTCAAGTATTTCATAAATTGTCCTTCAGTTGGGATTTGTCTGATGTTTTCCCCATAATTAAACTAGGGTTATGGGTTTTGGAGAGGAAGGCTATAGAGGTAAAGCACCATTTTTATTACATCGTATCAACAGAACATCACTGTTTGTGCTGACCTTTACCACCTAGCTGAGACAGCGATTAACAGATTTCTCCCAAGTAAAGTCACTCTTCTGTTTTCCCTTTCCTTACTACACTTTTTGGAAGGAAGTCACTATGGGCAGCCCAAACTTAAAGAGCCACGAATTGTGCTCCCCCTCCTTAAGGGTGTAGTATCTGCATGTTTTGGAACTTTTATGCAAATGCGATGTGCCTGTTCTCCTTCATTTACTTATTCAATCAATTATTTCTATTCATATGGATTCATGGGTATTCATTTTATATGTTGGGTTATATTCTAATACTACTTTATTTTCTTGCTCAAATTATTCTAGATTTGGCCATTGGGGGCTCTTTCAGTCGACTTCAGTGTCACTTTGACATCCTCCTTTCACAGTGTGTGTTTTATCATTTTAGTAATTTCTCACTTTCTGGCACTACAGGATTCTCCAGCCTCATCTAGTATATTTCCTGAACCAGTCATAGAGACAGCTATTTCTCCAAGGATCTCTGGTTCCTTTGATTGGAGAATGGTTTTGCACTACCTTTTTTGAAAAAATGACATGATGACGTAGTGGAGAGCTGTTGTGACACAATTGGTTCTTAAGTGATTTCTGATAAGCTGTGTCACACATTGGCTCACTGGAAAAGAGTTGTGTTCAGTCCAAGCAGATACTCATACAGCTCATCTGCAACTCAAACAGCACAAAGAAATTCTCCACTAAAGACCCTCTGACTTCCCATCTTTTCATTCTTAAGCCAGTTGTTTAGAATCCTTCACGTTCAAAGAGAAGCCACAGACAATTATGTTTTGTGATAAAATATGATAGAAAAGGGATGCAACCTTTTAAACAGACTATTTGGCAAAACAATCTCCCAAATAATTGTAATTATATAGTTTGCCAGTTGCATGGTGAGTATAATTAAGGTGACTAAATAACTCTAACAATTATGATGCCAATTTTAGTTTTTAGATTTAGTAGCATTGTGCAAATTCCGGCTGAAAGACAAAACTGATCATTTGGGCAATCTACTGCTCCATACGATATTTATAGCACAATTAAAATGTTCACTGCTGCACTTATCAGAAGTTGTATAAATCTTATAGAACATTAATATATGCTTTAAATAAATGTTACTGCTAATTATCATAACATGACCTTTTCATTAATATAAAGGTATATGTTGCGATATAAAACAGATGAAGGACAAGAGATACCAAGACATTTTAGGGACACTGTTTTTCTTTCAGTATTTCCCCTGGTTGATAAAGTTTTCCTTCCAGCAATATTATGAAGCAATATGATTAACAACAAATGAAGGTTAAGTATTCTTCCCACTTTCTTATGCTTGAAATAAAATTAGCCAGATGACCTTTTCACAATTACATAAAATTACTGTATTTTTATCTGTAGTCTAGAAATATACAGCCAAAAGGAAAGCATACTCTTTTTAATCAGATGTTGAACCAGTCCCCCAGTGCTATTTATTTTCCATCGTTTATTTCAGCCTTTGTCATTTCTCATTAGTACAGTTGCAGAGAAATCTCGACTGCTTTTTTGACCTCACATATGCTTTGTTTTCCAATAAGGAAAGCCAATGGGCCCTCTGTCTGGAATTTTATCATATTGTCTGAAGCATTTCCTAAAATAAATATGTCAACCAAGGAGCAAAATAAATGCCAGTGATGTTCAGTGTCTCCTGCAAAATTACCATGTAGCCAGTGCTGCCAATGCTTTGCAGTAAGAGGGGCGAGAGTGGAACAACACTTGACTTTCGAGAAATACTCTATGTGAGAGCAATGACATTAGGGTCACTAACAACAAAGTACAGTGACCATTTTCTAATAATTAAAACCAGCAATTAGAACCATGTGGCAATAGACCAGGCAAGTAGAAATGATCTTGTTACTTAAGCAGAGGCAGGATGTCCGGGCATTGGAAATGGAATTTCAGCTCAGGGTAGGAAGGCGGACTGGGTAAACTCTGAGGCTTCTTTCAATTCTCAGGTATGTGTCTTTTATTTTTAAAATGCTAGTGAATTCTAGATATTTGAAACCTGGCTGGAGAAATGAGCTCTTGGCAGATTTAAATTTTAAAACATGTTTTCTATAGTAACTTGGGAGGCATTGTTATATTGAAAAAACTTCATCAGATCATTCTAACACTATATACATTATATATATATATATAATGTATGTCTATATGTATGTGTATATATATATCAGTATATATATAAAATCTTGACCAAAATGAACAAAACACATAAAATTCTCTGTTCACTGATTTTGGACCTAATGACTTTAGCAATGGGATTCAACTGCTATACTAAGTCATTATTTTATACTTTGACCAGTTCAAGTGAATGAATGCTCATTAAACGCATAGTATAATACATATTAAATGGACATACACAATACGAACACTTTTGAGAGCCTGCATTTTAGTTAATATTTAATACAAATTCTCAAATACCATATAAGACAGTAGCTGAGGGCTTACACCCATGTTTAAAAAAGTGAAGACACCATGGTGGAATGGAATAGCTCAGTAAAGTAATAAGTGAAATTTGTAGGAAGGGTAATAGCTGAAAAGACAAAGAAGGTGGCTTTTCATTGAGAAGAATTTTTGGAAACTATGTGCAGATGAATATGAGCGTGGCATTTAGGGGGAAATTGGGTCAATGGGGGTTCATTGGAAAGAAGTTGAGCACTTAGGTCAGACCAGAGCAGCTGGGCCTGTTCAAAGAGGTCGTGGAGAAAATGTGACCACCGGTCTGGCCCTGGGGCAATCAGCGGTTCCTCACCCCTCCTCTGTCCTTGGAATGTCCTTTCCGCCCACTGTTTGCACAGTGGGAGCTGTTACAAGGACACAGCTTTGAGAAAGCAACGTGTTGCTGAGACCATCTGGACCAAATATGAGAGTGAACCCAGTTAAGGCCTCCGTATAAACTTGTAAGAGTCTGGCAGCCCCCGGCAGAGATCTACTCATCTTGAGGCCACCCACGGCAGACATTTTATGTAAATTCCCTTGCTTATTACACCTGCCACCTATTAATCTGGAGAGACCTGCCCTTTTCTTCTGTTTTTCCTCGCCCTCCATGTACAGGGGTCCGTTTCTGTTTTTACCCAGGAAGTTCCTGAGATTTCAAACCAATAGGGTCATGGAGAGTTCAAATTTGGTGTTATGGGTCGTGGAGAGATACAGAAATGTTTGGGAAGATAGAATAGCAGGTGTAGTTCACAGTGTCTCTTCCTGAGTCATACAACCAGTGTAAAATCCCAACTCTGCCTTTCACGAGCTTTGTGACTCTGCAAGTTGTTTAATTCCTCTAAACTTCAATTCTGTCTTTAGGATTGGAATATAATCGTTCTTACTTTATTGGACTGCCTGAGGATCAACAAAGATAATGCATATATATCTTTTAACATGATGCCTGGAGTGGTGTAAATGCTCAGTAATCACTAAGCTGTTGTTATTATTAATAACATGAGGCTAGAAGTTAGAAGAAGAATTTCAGAGCAGTGTAACTAGAGGAGGCAAAATTGCTTCTAAGATTAGTGTAGCAATCCAAACTGTTTTAATGTACAATAAAATCTTATAAATGTTAAATCAGTTAAGCTTATTGATTCTCAGAAGCTCTGGTAAATGTGCTTTAGCAGAGAGAATAGAAGCAAAGCTTTGCCTTCAGCACAATTTGTAGATTATTTTTGGATTTAAATAATTTTTGTACAACCTTGTGGATTATTATAATGGAAGTTGCAAGCTGTTTTCTGGAGTAAGAAATACTGTCTGAATATGAGGCCATAAAATATTTGTTCACATATTATCTTATGAACCTGTGAGTTCTTTGGAACCAGAGACTTCAACAGCATTGAGGATTGGACCACTCAGTGGTATGTAAAGCACAACGTGGGCAGGGAACTTGCTGTGCTGACAATGGCTCCAGACCATAGCGTGGTTTCCATTCATGTTTGCTTATGGACTTGTTTTCACTTTTATTTTCTAAAGGAATCCACGCACATTGTTAAAAATCATGAACTAGTACTAGAAGACTTATAATAAAATAAGCAGCCCCTTATCACATCCTTCTCCAATCCCAGTCCCACACTTCAGAGACAACAGGTTGAAAATCTTTTGACTCTTCCTTCTAATATTTACCTCCATGTATCTAAAGAATCAGCTTGTATTGCTACTTATTGAACTATCAATTACTAACATAATCTGTGCATTTCTATTTAAGTGACAACTTCAACTTCCTTATGTTTATTTTCATGATATACTTAGAGCATAATTTTTGGTGAAAATAGTAGTTAATGTTTGCATTATTACTATGTAAATATTATTCATTGCTGAATTATGTAGTGTACACTTATTTAATTCCTTTTCTACCATTTTGTGTTGCCTGGCAGGGATTGTGCCTGATTTTTCTATTAGCTTACTTTCCACATACCTTTAACTAATTTTGCAAATCCTCAAACATTTCTGTAATATTCCTCTTAATATTTTTTCCCCAAAATCTGGAATAGAGTTTCAGGCATTCTATCAGTTCTTTTAATTTTTAGAATCTTCCCCAACATTGTAAAGCTCTCCTGTCCCTTGTGCTTCAGGCTGTACTTGCTGCTCTCTACATCTGCCACCAGCTGCCATTCTGAGACTTTCCCTTCTCCTGGGGCTTCACCTGGGATGTCCCTTATCTCACACTTGCGTTGGATCCTCTCTCCCGGATGGTGTCCCTGCCTCTTTCTTGCTTTACTCTCCTGTTTGGGTGGAGCCAGATGCTCAGTCAAATTGGAGGAGGTGAATGTCTTAAGGCTTTGGGTATCAAATTCTAGTTCAACCTTTATTCCTCTTTTCTAGCTTTCAGTAAGGCAGTTGCAAGCTCTCATTCAGATTCCTGGTCCTTATTACATTGCTTGACCACCTATTCCATCTCTGGAAGCTTTTTAAAATAATTTTTTTATTATGGTAGTGTGGTAAGCTAAATAATCCCTCCAAAGATATGTCCACAACCCAATCCCCAGAGCAAGTAACTGGTTTTTCCCCTCAAGGAGGTGAAAATTTAGTTTATGGGACAAAATACCCACATATGAGACAATCAGGAAACAGCATTAAGCAATAGGTAATCCAATGCCAAAATAAAGAGTACAATGTCACTTATATGGAAGTTTAGAGAACATACATCAGTAAAGGATAGCTTCATGTAGCAGGCGGGAATTGAATGGTCTCTTAAGATTGGATAGAAGTTATAGGACACTTAAGGCAAGACAAATATGCATAAAAGTGACCAGTAAAAAGCTGAACAGTGAAGAGAGGTGATGGGAAACAGGGAGGTGTGTTTAGATAAGGAGCATAGAACAAGGCTATGGAAAGACTTGAGAACCAGACCTATTAGATAGGCGTCAGATCAGGACTTTTAACGTTTAATTCAACATGAATTGGGAGCTCTGTGGGCATGAGCAAGACTTATCAAATGGCATGTTTCATTCTAGGGTGGTTGTGTAGGAACCTTGAGCTTTATTTAAAAGTTATCCCCCCAAATAAATATGTACATATAGTGACACTGTCCAAGAGAAGGGTGTGTGAAGTTGAAGAAAGGAATGAGATGTGTGAGTGCAAGTGTAACTCCTCTGTACAGAATTTCAGACTATTCAACTTTCAACTCTGTTCCTTATGACCTTCTTCTGTAGCTGGTGCCTCCAAAGCTGAACTTTTCAGGATCTTCAGTGCAAACTGATTAGCTTCTTGCTGCTGCTCTGGTCTGTAGACGTTTCAAATTCAGCTTCCTGGTCTTTGCTAAGTTACTTAACACTTTGCTATCCATCTTTGAAAAATGTGTTGACATCTTTATCTGTTGTCTCTTCTGCCATCTCTTTGCCCTTCTGGGTTTATACCATTTCCATTTCTATGCGCCATAATTTTACTGAAATTTCAAGAAGTAGAAATAAATGAGTTGTCTGCTATGATTTTTGAAAGTTACTCACGAGTTATTTCATGAGTTAATGAATAGAAAACCACGAAATGGTGGAATGATTAAATATTATGAAGACATACAGCTGTTTGCTGACCATGGTTCACGACGTACTTCGTGTATTTCAAGTTTTTATTCCTTAAACAGTAGATGATTGAGAGATACTAAAATAGGCAGGGTATCAGGAAAGCACTTGTAGTTGAATTGTAAGCTCTTCCTACACATGAACTTTCAGTCACACACATTTTCCCCTCAACCAAAATTAATGAAAGATATTTACTACTACTAAGTTTTATACAAATAGACATCTTATGAGGGAAAGAAGGCAGATATTAGTAACTGCAATTTAGAAATGAGGAGGAAACTGAATCCAAGAGTTAGAACAATCTGCTAAATGTTGCATGTCAAACCAATGGTATGTCGAGAAACTGAAACCAAGTATTTTGAATCTTAGTTCAGTTTTCTTTTTTCTCAATATACCCTGTGATCTCTCAGAAGACCATATGTGGCTACAACAATTTATTTGTATGATGATTAACATTTCCCAAAAGGATTAATAAGCAATGAATTAATAAACCGGAGTGGTTGAAAAATTGGAGATAACTTTATTAATTTGAAAAAGATTATAATGATTTTTAAATTTCATCTTACAGATTGACTATTATAATTCTTTATTAAAATATTAATATCTTTGCATTTAAACTTTGCTGAATCTATTCCTATTACAATTAATTTTAAAATGCAACCCCCTCCAAAAGGATGGTATAAATGTTGAAACTGAATGGCCTAATCATTCTGCAATACACATGATTTTTATCACACATATGTATTGCATGTATGATTTGTAACCAGAATCATACAATATTTAATGGTTCCAATGAGAGCTATTTGCATCAAATTAACTAATAATATGCCATTTGAGCATCTTTTCTATTTTTCCCATAGATATTCCTCTGCTTGTTCATATCATTTGACCACTATTATTTAAAGGCATCATATGGCTATTTATGACTCTGAAATAGAAGGTGATGCTGATATGCTCTGATTATTACACTATACTTCATTTATATAACGAGCTAAATGAGTCTCCTAAGGCTGGAAACTGTAGTCATTTCCTCATCTTGTTACTCAGGACTTTTGAGGCAAACATAATAGAGACGTAGAAGGGAAGAAAGATTATGACCTTGGAAACACAATAGGGCATGTTCTTCTATATCTGGGTAATGTTTTCAGTTATTAAAAGTTGTTGCCTTGAGTGGTTGGACAAAAGATAAAGTTTATTTTAAAAATGTAAGGGAAAAGATGAAATGAAATGAATATCAGTGTTATTTAATAAATCCATCACTTTATACACTGCATTACTTATGATGTGTGAATATTACTCCAGTCATTCCTTATTTTATTTGCTCATTTATTTAACAAATATGTATTGAGCATCTGCTATGTGTTAGCAATCATAATAAGAACTGGAGATGTGGTGTTGAATAAAACCATACCGAGATATGGTCTCTGTTCTCATGAATATTACTTATAGTAGGGAGACTAATGACAAACAAGTAAACTATTAATGAGATCTACTCAGCAGATGGTAAGTCTCATGCAAACAATAATTTGGAGTAAGAAAATATGGAATTACTGTCGGGAGAGGCACTATAATTTTCAATAGAATGATCCTGGAAGATCTATGAGAAGATAACATGTGAGTGGATCTGTATGATTAGAAGTTGTCAGCTATGCAAAGATCTTGGGATTTGAAAGAAATACAGAAAACTTTATGTGTACTTCATCATGTCATTTAAATATCTCTCTCATAGTCTCATGGCTAAGATGGAGATAAGCAAACTAGGTGCTTGGACAATTGGGTAGATTAAATACTGGCGAACAACAGTGCCCAGATGGTTCTGATTAAAGAAGCAATGGCACCACAGAGCAAGCAAGGTCCTAGTGGCATGATGTAGGACATTGGCCTTACCCTGGTACTGATTACTGATGTGATCAGTTACATGAATGAAAATACAGAAATAATAGCGATATTTTTACGGAGGACAGGAAAGTGGGATTGTATTAAATAAGGAAATCTATATTTTTTATGGTGAGTTTCATTATCCTGAATCTATGTAACTACACGTATCTATACTTTCTTTTATGACTTCTTGGTGTTCTGTGTCCTGTTTGAAAACCCAGCAAGATTATTTTAAAACACACACATTGATTTCTAGCATTATATTAGTTATATCTTAGTGGAATTACTGAGGTAGCAATTAGTTTTGGGTTTTTTTCCCCAAAATGATTAGTCTCTTCTATCAATACCACTTATTAAGAAACTATTTTTTTCTCACTGATTTGCAATGCCAATTTTGTCATAATCTAAATTCCTATATGGATAATTAGTGTAGTTACATATATGTCTGGATGATTTATTCTGTTCCATTCATCTATCTCTTCTTGGGTGTGGGGTCATGATTTAGAATTTTAGACAGATTTCTGGGATAAAAGTTTTTTTATGTAAATGAAGCCTGAACGAAAAGACACAAATTCGTTCACTTATATAGTGAGGCAGAAGATCTAACCCTATCACAGAGGTATCGAAAACAAAGTCACCATTACTGTGACTTCGCCTAAAATTGGTAATTGACAAGAGTCAGAAGGCCTGTGTTATAACAACTGCTGGGTGAAGAGTAGCAGAGAGTTGAGGGTGAAAGACCTGAGAAAGGCGTAAAAGTGAGGACGGCTCATGAAGGAGCTTATACACGCTAAGCAGTTTGCGCTTCATTTTGTTCAGTAGCACACCTTTGACAAATATAAAGGTAGGGAGTGGCACGGTCAGAACTCTGTTTTAGAAAGATTATTCCAGTGGCAGAGTAGAGGATTGAGATTGGCTGAATAATGAAACCATTGCAGGTTAAAAATTCCGTGTGTTTTTGTTTGTTTTTAACAAATTCTTACTAGGAAACTGAAATCTTTTGTTTATCTAGTCATTAAGTGACTTTGGGCATTTTTCTTCTGTCTTTGCCTATGGAATTATAGATATCTCTTCTGAGAATGGTGCTTTTGTGACTTTGGGAAAAAAAATTTTAATGTGAGCTAATCTAATGACCTTCAAAAGTAAGGTTCTTTGACAAGGGAGAACACACTATTTTTTTTGGCCAGAGTTGCCTTTTATTCTGTTGTCTGATCCAGGAATCAAACAAACTGTCAGGGAACTCCTTATGGGATTTTTATAGCATGGTGGATTTTCACCCCAGTACTGCCCTAAAGGAAACCTGTTTGAACAGGAAATTTGAAATGCCTCTCAAAAGAGCAATGCTTTTTCACGGCTAAATGTCAAGTCAAAAAATGGTTTCTTATCTTCATAGTCCCAAGGCAGCAATATTGGAAAGATTTTCTTTTCAAGGTCTCTATCTAGAAAGCAAAGAGCACAATTATGAGTTAGGATGTGAGCTATAAATTACATATTGAAAAACTCTCAAACCATGGGTTTTATTTCAGATGAAGTTTGTAATATATAACTTTATTGCCACTTCAACAATGCTTAGTTTAATTTCAAGGTTGCAATATATAACTAAATTATTTGACTCTAGTCCCCAAAGAAACAGCATGAAGACTTTAATTTCAAATATAAGTTTGAAGAAATAATTTATTAAATATTTTGTTTTTGAAAATTAATGTGATATACAGCCTTTAAAATGCATTCCAAATGATGCTAACCTCCTAGCATTCACTTTCATGTGTAATACTCTCCTCGAGTGTGGCCTGGTCCTGTTGATTTACTTCTAACAAAGAAAATATGACAGAAGTTATAGTATGTCAGTTCCGAGATTAAGTTGTTAAAAGATTGTGACTTCTGACTTTGGTAATTTATCTCACTTTCTCTTGGATCAGTCACTCTGGAGGAAGACAGCTGCCACGTTGTGATGTAGTCCACCAGAGAGGCCCATCGTTCCGACCATCAAGGTCTGCCAAGAAATCACGTGAGTGAGCTTGGATATGAAGCCCTTCCTTCCCCAGTGAAACCTTCAGCTGCAAGCCTAGCTGACTGATAGACTGTAATCTCACGAAAGACCTTGAGCCAGAGGCAGAAGACAAGTTGTACTCAGATTCTTAGACCAGTGACGCTTTGAGATATTTGTTTTCTCAAGTCTTTAAGTGACTATTAAGTGTGTTTAAATTAAGTAATTACTTAATTTATTGGCTGTGTTGGGCTTTGTGGCCACACACGGGCTTTCTCTAGTTGTGGTGAGCGGGGGCTATTCTTTGTTATGGTGCATGGGCTCTTCATTGCTGTGGCTTCTTTTGTTGCAGAGCACGGGCTCTAGGTGTGTGGGCTTCGGTAGTTGTGGCACATGGGCTTAATAGTTGTGGCTCACAGGCTCTAAAGTGCAGGCTCAACAGTTGTGGTGCACGGGCTTAGTTGCTCCGCAGTATGTGGGGTCTTCCTGGAGCAGGGCTCGAACCCATGTCCCCTGCATTGGCAGGTAGATTCTTAACCACTGCGCCACCTAGGAAGCCCATGACTATTAAGTTTTGAAACAATCTTTACACAACAGTAGATAACTGATATTCTACCTCTATCCCTAAGATCATTTTCTATTATATTTTACTGTTCATTTTCTCAAACTGCCATTTTCTATGCATCAGAGATAGACACAGTGGGTCCCAGTGGTTTATACTCAGATTTGGTTATTAAAGAGACTCAATGGTACTCAACACTGTTTCTTGTTCTGTTAATGTGGTTTTTTTTTAAGAGCTTTATTGGAATATAATTGCTTCACACTCTTGTACCAGCTTATGTGGTACATCAAAGTGAATCAGCTGTATTTATACACATATCCCCATATTCCCTCCCTCCCATGACTTCCCCCGACCCTCCCCATCCTGGCCCTCTAAGGCATCACCCATCATCGAGCCGATCTCCCTTTGTTGTACAACAGCTTCCCACTAGCTATCTATTTTACATTTGGTAGTGTATATATGTCTACGCTACTCTCTCACTTCGTCCCAGCTTCCCCTTTGCCCCCCTCCCCCCCAAATCCGTGTCCTCCACTCCATTTTCTGCATCTGCATCCTTATTCTTGCCCTGTCACTGGGTTCATTAGTACCACTTTTTTTTTTTAGATTCCATATATATGAGTTAGCATACAATATTTGTTTTTCTCTTTCTGGCTTACTTCACTCTGTATGACAGACTCTAGGTCTATCCACCTCATTACATATAGCTCCATTTCATTCCTTTTTATGGCTGAGTAATATTCCATTGTATATATAAGCAACATCTTCTTTATCCATTCATTTGTAGATGGGCATTTAGGTTGCTTCCATGCCCTGGCTATTGTAAATAGTGCTGCAATGAACATTACGGTACATGTTTCTTTTTGGATTTTGGTTTTCTCTGGGTATATTAAGATAAAAGAAACTAAAAAGGGATAGAAGACAGGGCAACAGGAGAGTAGTGTGAATGGAAATATGAAAAGAAAAAGAAAGAAATAGAAATGTATAAAAGATGGAGATGAAAAGAAGGTAGGAGAGATACAGTCAGCACTACAAAAAACTTAGCTAGAAATAGAAATATATAAAAAGGCTAAAAATAAAAATAGAGTAAAAATGCAATAAAAAAAGTTATAAAACATGTAGATCCCTTAGGACTAAGATCATAATTCATTAAAAAAAAAAGCTAGAAAAACTAGAACTGAGCACAGAATGGACCAGATCAATAGAATTAATAATAACATTTCTGCTTCCTTGGGGTCTCAGCTGTAAGTGTCCTTCTACCCACCTTGGGCTTCTTGTATTATTCTGTGACCATCAGAGCTTCCTTTATTGTTTGTCTGTAAGTGCTAGTGTGTGGGGAGAGAGAGGGTACAACAGTGGCTCCTTCCCCTGGGAGTGAGTGAGCAGTGGCGCCCTGCCTGGGTCACGGTGGCTTGGGTGGCTCGGGCGGCTCAGGCTGAGAGAGCGACTCCACGCACGGCTCCTCCCCACTGCTACAACTCCGCCAGGGCACCCTGCCTGGATCATGGCGGCTCAGTTGGCTGTGGCAGTGCCTGTTGCAGAGGGATACTGGCAGCTCAGGTGTAAACAGAACGTCTCCAGAGCTGGCCCACTCTGCTGGTCTTTGGCTCTCGGCTGCAGGCACTCTAGGCCAGCCCCGCCCAGGGGCCTTTGTTATCCCTGAGTGCCTTAGCCAGGCCCAGAGGGTTCCTTCCTTTGACCATAGCAGGCACTGAGAGAGAGGCTACACCCATGGCTCCTCCCCCCTGCTTGTGAGTCAGCAGTATCCAGCCACCACTATAGCCCTGCAGCTTTCAGTGGTAGGCTCTCTCCACTGCGGAATTCTTCCCTCCTGTCCTCTCAGTCCGTCTCCCCACTGCCAACAATGTTTCTCATCCTGAACCAGTTCTCCAGTTCCCACGTTCCAGCTCCCAGACCCCCTGTTCAGCTGTGAATCAACGTCTCAGTCAAGACACACTGAGGCGTGGGGCAGACCCTCCGTGTGTTTCTCACTCTTTCTCGTCTGCCACAGCTCAGCCGCTTCACCCTCTTTGAACAGTCCCAAATGTCTCCCTTCTGACCCAGGAAAATTCCCCATTGGAGAAGGGGTTTTCCCATCAGATAAGGGATGTTTCCCCAAATTAGGCAATCTCCCCTCTGTTTCAGATCCCCCCACCCTAAGGTGTGGGACCCATCCCTTTCCTTTCTTCTCCTCCTCTTTCTCCTTTTTTTTTCCCCTCTGTCCTACCCAGTTATGTCGGGATCTTTGCAGTCCTTTCTGGGGTCCAAGGTCGTTTGCTGGTGTTCAGCTGGTTCTCTGTGGGAATTATTACATCTTTTGGTGTATTCCTGATGCATCTGTGGAGAGGGATGCATTCCACGTCCTTCTACTTCACTGCCATCTTTTTTACCCCGTTAGTGTTTTTTTTTTAATTACATTTTAATAAGAAAATAGCAGTAAAATAATATTGGTGGAAACAAAAAAAAATTACAACTCTTCTCTTCTTTATTACCATGACAAGGGCAAACCTATTCATTAATTGTATACTGGGCTTCTCCTTTTCCCCATATAGAAGAGATTGTTAGTTCTCACTGATAACTACATTTGCTTTCACATTTCCCAGCCTCCTTTGCAATTAGGTTGTCCATGTGACAATTTTTGACCATTAGAATGTGTAAAAGTCTTGAATGTCACATACAGGACAAGGTTTAAGATCTGATATGCCTTCCCCATACATTGCCCCTAACATCGCACTGGCTATTTGATGCTAGGGCAACAATAAGCCCCCAAGTGGAAGAAGCCCGGGTCCCTAAGTTGCTGCTTATCAGAAAACTTCCTAGTTTATAATTTGACTTGTCTAAGAACAGGTCATATTTTTTACCCAGCATTTCCCATCTTATCTTGATTAACACCCTTCCAACACTTACACCCACTCCACTCTTGTAAGGAGGATTTTGTTGTAAGGATATCTTGTAAGGATATTTTGTTGCTTTAACATTAACATTGTCTAAGCATTTGCTGTAACTGATTGGGGTAACATGTTTGAGCTGCTAAATTGTGCCTAGAAATAGAAACTAAAATGGTTTACATTAATTATTCTATTAAGAGCAGAAGTTCTCAGACAGGAAGGAGGACAGAGAAGACAGGCACAAAAAATTGGGCTGGAGTTTCTTTGGTTTGGATTTATTTAGAATTGTTTGTCCTGGGCAACATTAAAAGGGAATAGTGAATTCTGAGTGGTGAGTAGTGCTATTTAGGGGGAATACATGTGTGAAGAAGATTTTTAGAACATAGTTCTAGGTGGTATGCAATATAATTCCCTGTGTCACTTCTTTTAGGGCTTCAGTAAATATTTTCACTGTTTTCCAGTGCTCCTTTGGATGGTAAAATAATATGGCTTTTGTATCAGTAAGGAATTTGGTTACACTAAAAATGTTTTATTGATGACCTACTTTGATCCAGATATTGTGCTAGAAGCTGCAGATTCAAAACTGAATGAGATAGATATCATCCCTGTTTACAGAACAAAAGGAGGCTTCTCATTATCCTCCAGGAGTTTACAGTATAGAGTAAGATACAGAAATTAAATAATTACAGTTATGTATGATAAGTGCTATGATAAGGGAAGAAGATGGTAAAGAAACATACAGGAAGGTCTCCTAACCTAGATAGGAAGGCAGGCAATACTTCTAACAGGAAATGACAGATAAGCTAGAACCAAAAATGTGTGTAAGAGCTACACAGGCAAAGGGTGTTGGGAGTAACTTAGCTCAGTGGAAATGTTTGTGCCTGGTAGATTGGAGATCTTCTTGGAACATTTATTTTAGTTTCTTTTTGCGGATTCTTCACAGAGCTTAGGCCTGAGTTCATAGAGCCAGGTTAATGGACCAATGTAAACTACCATGCTACCCTCCTTGAGAAATGGCCCCTCTCCCAAATGCCCATGCAAACACACCTCAGCTCCCATGAAAACTCAAGAAAAAGACCTCTTGAGTCTACACAATTCAACTGACACAATTCCATCGTATATATGTGCCACATCTTCTTTATCCATTCATCTGTTGATGGACATTTAGGTTGCTTCCATGTCCTGGCTATTGTAAATAGTGCTGCAATGAACATTGTGGTGCATGTTTCTTTTTGGATTATGGTTTTCTCCGGGTATATGCCCAGTAGCAATGATTTCTTGTCTTAATGTAAAAAGTAGCCTTCTCATTGTTTCTATCCCTCACTCAATTCTCCACTGAGAGCTCTTGGCTGACTCACTATGGATTTCAGATTCCCAGCTCTCTTATATGCTTCACAGTAATCATCTAATGCTCTCCAGAAATAATAGTAAATTCTTTTTCATTGAGTGCTGTTGGAAATCTTCAGAATAAGTGATAGCTTGTCTTTGTTTTGATTGTTTCATGTTTTGAATTTCTTCTAATTTTGTTACTGTAGTTTGTTGTGCCCTGCTTTATGGATTTGCGATTATTTCACTAACATTGTAATTGATGCCCTGTGTGTAGCTTGTGCTTGGGTAAAGGAAGATATTATTTCTGTGCTAATAATATTTTGACAAGGTAAATGTATATATTTTGAAATCTTTGCAGTATATTTTTCCAAACAAAAACAATCTTCAAAACAGTTTTAACAGGTTTTATATGTGTACAACTTTTGAGTAACAGCTCATGATAAAGAATCCAAAAAAAGTTGCCAGCTATGTGCTTTCTTTCTCTAAATATTCTACTGCAGTGCTAATGAGGTCATGGCAAATTAGAAGGAAGTGAATGAGTATTCAAAGATTTATTGAGGAAGGAACTATATTTAAAATACTCAATGTATTCTTTTATGCCCTTGAAAATATTGAATAATTCAGGCCAAATGTAGATACCACAATGAAACTTTTCTAACCCATGTATTATAACTATGCCATTATCTTTCCATTTCCTAAACAAAAACAAAACAGAACAAGACAATAACTATTTCACTGAGGATTTGAATTGTCTTCATTTTTTTCTAGATTTATTGAGGTATAATTAACAAAACTATATATATTTAAGGTATACAACATGATGGTTTGATATACATATACATTATAAAATGACTATCACAATCAAGTTAACACATCCACCACCTCACATAGATACCTTTTTGTCGAGGTCGTGATGGTGAACCCATAAGATCTACTCTCTAGCAAATTTCAAGTACACAAGACAGTATTATAAACTACAGTCACCATAAGGTATATTAGAGCCCCAGAACTTATTCATCTTATAACTGAAAGTTTGTAACCTTTGACCATCATATTTTCCTCACATCCCAGTGCCTGGCAACCACCATTTTATTTTCCGTTTCTGTGACTTCTTTTTTTTTTTTAAGATTCCACATATAAGTGATACCATACAGTATTTATCTCTCTCTTTTACTTATTTCAGTTAGTATAATGCCCTCCAGTTTCATCCATGTTCTTGCAAATGGCAGGATTTCCTTCTTTTCACCTCTGAATAGTATTCCATTATTATGGAATCAATATATCACATCTTCTTTATCCATTCATCTGTCAATGGACACTTCAGTTGTTTCCATGTCTTGGCTGTTGTGAATATCGCTACAATGAACATGGGAGTGAATATATCTCTTCAAGATACAGGTTTCATTTCATTTGGATATATACCTAGTAATGGAATTGCTTGATCATACGCTAGTTCTATTTTTAGTTTTTTGATGACACTCCATGTTGTTTTCCATAGTGGTTGCACTAATTCACATTCCCACCAACAGTGCACATGGGTCACAATGTCTTCATAGTTACAGCTAATGAAAGTTGGGTACAACATATTCTTTGGGGCATGCCACAGAGAGGGTTGTGGAAAGAACTCAAGATTAGAAAGACAGACAATTGGGTTCTATTCCTGACTTTTCCTCAACTGAGTGGGTGACTTGAGGCAAGGTCCTTCATTTTCCTTGGCCTTAGTCGTCTCATTTGGAAAAGTAGACAGATAAACAGACGGGTGGTTTTAAAATCATTATTTGATAGTGGGGCCTCTTTCAAACAATGACTTCTTACATTGTAAATATCTAAAATTAGAGTCCCTGAGGTCACTCAGTGGAACTCTTAAAACTTGCAAAATGATAACATCAACAATAGTAATAACTTAGAGCTGACATCTGATTATCCACTTGACAAATGCTTACTGAGCAAGTATTGACCTTCTATGAGTCAGGCATTATTGTAGGTTCTGAAAAAACAATGGTAAGCTGAACAAAGTTTGTGCTGTCAAGGAAATTTCCATTTGAGATTTTACCCAAAACCTGGCTTTGATCTTTGCGTTACTCATTGAACGAAGCACAAATCTCCCTGGCATCTCAGGCCCTCAACCACAAGGCCCCAACAGCTTCCCTCAGCTTTTTACCTCACCACCCCGCTTGATGTGTCTCAGTTTTTCCAGAGTGGAAAGTTCCCTATTCCTGACATGTCTCACAATTCATAATGGCCTGCCTACTTGCCTTTTCCCAAGTTGTTTTATTTTCCCACATCATACCCTGCTCCCATGTCTATCTCTTAAGACTCTACTGGTTGTTCAAGGAGCAACACAAATGATACATAATCTCTTCACATGGAACCTTTCAGTGTTTACACCCCCTCAACCCCAAGCTGTATTTGATTCAAACTTCCTTTGTAATTTCATAACACAAAAAATCACTTTTCAGACATTTAAACATTTAATTAATTTCACCCTGTATTACGCCTCTTTATGTACTTGTCTTTTGGGTCTCTCTTTGGCTGCTTCTATGCCAAATAGACTTTGAGGACTGGCACCACATAGTCTTCATTGGTCATATAGAAATTTTAGAGTTTTGGTTACATGTTGCACTTGGTATCAGATATTTATAGGATGCTGAAAGAATATTTACTCCTTTGAAGTAACAAAATATATATCTTTGAACTATTTTATCTTTATTTTTAAAAAGGACTTTGGTTATGAATAAAAATAGTCAAAGGCTAATATTTATTGAACACTTACTATGTGCCATTCACTGTTCTAAATGCTCTCTATGCCTTTGAGGTAGGTAGATAAAGGTACTGAAAATTAATAAAGTGTCCAAGGTACATAGTTTAGGAAATGATGCACCTGGGATCTCAACTCACAAAATCTAATTCCAGACTCCATGTTCTTAGTATCTCTAGTATTATGTGGCATTTTCATATTATTCTTTATAGTTTCTGTATAGTTTTAAGCTTTCCAAAATTAAATATTGTTAATAGGATATCAACAAGCACAAATGACATGACAATGAGTAAGCTAGGATGGAATAAACCTGAGTTCAATCAGTACATCTTTTTGACAAGGTAAATAGAAATATTTACTTGATAAGTGGAATGAACCATACATAGGTTGGTAACCTACATCAATTTAAAAATATATGTTAATTCAACCCTTTCCTTTTTCTAATTGATAGGCGTAATTATTTCAGAAGAAGACCCAATGCTAAGTAAATATCACCCCATTATCAGAGGAACCCATCCCAGGTCCTGCAGAAGAGGAGGGTGGCACTAGGACTCTGGCTGGCCCTTTAGGAGGTAACGAAGCACTTAGTGCCTAATAGGCCTATTAGGTGAAGGGATGAGATATGATCTGCACAATAACAAGATTGGTTGTCCACCAAGTTTCTGCAGAGTGTCATCATGGTATTCAAGAAGGAAAAACCAAGATTTCTAATTCAATAGGATGTGCCACAGAGGTTGCATGTGACATTAGACTGAAAGTTCTGCTTGGATCCAGCAAGTCTGCATCATCTCCAGAGGAACCACTTATACATGGCCATTGCTATGGGTATTACTTACTAGCTGTGTGACCTTGTGCAAGATTATACTCAATGTCCTCCTCTGTGATACTGATATAATTAAAACAGACTTCTCAGGGCTTTGATCACAATAAAATGTCATTTATGCAAAGTATCAAGGGTAGTGTATGACACAGAAAAAGGGCCATTTTTATTATTGTTACAGCTATCATATATCTAATTCTGATGTAAATTGGCACTTTAATTGAGACACAGACATTGCATTCTGAGATAACAATCAGACTGTAGACCTAAGAGCTGTATTGACTATGGTTGTTTATAAAAATCCCTGTCCTCAATTATAAAATGGGAGTAATAAAAGTAATAACGTTATAGGATTATTGTGAAGAATAAGTGGGTTAAGGTGCATAAAGTCTTTAAAAGGATTTATGGTACCTACTGAGCACTCAATTTATATTATTATTATTATTATTGTTATGGTAGTTGCTGTTGTTGTCTTTTAGCAGTTTCCAAGACTCCTCTGGATAAAAGCAAGGAAAGGAGAGAAAAGAAACTCAGGAAGTGCAATAATCTGTTTCAAGAGGAGAAATTGAATTCTACTTTTATTTGAGATAGATGAAGGCATTAGAAAAATGTAGTGCAAAGGCTCTAGCCTTTTATTAATTCTCTGAATTTTGGAATATTCTCTTTACCAGTGCCCAGATCTTCCCAACAAGTACTCTGGACAGAGACTAAATTCACTGAGGCACTTTAGATTAGACAGTCAAGGAAGAAGGTAACCTTTGAGATGATATTTAAATAACTAGGAGTCTGCTCATTGGATTTCTGAGGGAAGACCCTTCCAAGTGGAGGCACTGCCATTTGTACCCATTCCTAGGATGGTAATAGCATGGCATGTTTCAGGAAGAGCAAGGAGACCAGTGAGCAAGTAAGACAGGGGTACAAAATGAGAACAGCAAGGTGACAACAGGTTGGATTTTCCCCAGTTTTATTGAGGTTTACTTGACACATCAAATTGTATAAATTTAAAGTGTACAATATGAATAACTTAATATATGCATACACTGTGAAATGATTACCAGAATAGGTTTTTTTAACACATCCTTTAATTTTTTTTTCTGTTTAAGATCTATTCCCTTAGCAAATTTCATGTCTACAACACAGTATTATTAACTATAGTCATCATGCTGTACATTAGATCTTCAGAATTTATTTGTCTTGTAACTGAAAGTTTGTGCTATTTGACCAACATCTCCCCATTTTCTATACACCTCATGCCCTGGCAATCACCTTTCTACTCTTTCTACTCTTGGTTTCTATGAGCTTGATTTTTTTTCAGATTTCACATATATGTGATGCCATACAATATTTGTCATTACTCAAACTAAAGGTATGGAAATAAATATTCTATGGAAATAGAAACCAAAAGAGAGCAGGAGTAGCTATATTTTATCAGACAAAATACACTTTATGTAGAAAAGTATAACAAGAGATGAAAAAGGTCATTATATAGCAATATAAGTGTAAATTCACCAGGAAGATATAACAATTGTTAATATATATGTACCAAACATTGGAACACCTAAATATATTAAGCAAATGTTAACAGGTTTGAAGGCAGAGGTAGACCTCAATGCTTCACTTTGAACAATGAGTAGATCATCCAGATAGAAAATCATTAAAGAATATTAGATTTGAACTACACTTTAGATCAAATGGAACGAACATTTACAGAACATTTCACCCAACAGCAGCAGAATTAACATTCTCCTTCAGCACACAGAGAACATTCTACCTAACCTAACCCTAAGCCTAACCCTAATTCTAAGCCTAATCCTAACCCTAAGCTTAACCCTTACCCATATGTTAAATCAGGAAACAGGTCTTAGCAGATTTAAGAAGATTAAAGTTATACCAAGTATCATTTCTGACCACACAACAGTATGAAACTATACTCAATAACAGGAGGAAAGCTAGAAAATTCACAAATATGTGAAAATTAAAAGCCACACTCCTGAATAATCAGTGGATGAAAGAAGAAATAAAATAAACTTAAAAAAATCTTGAGACAAATGAAACTAGAAATAGAACATAAAACTTATGGGATACTGCAAAAGGAGTTTTAAAAGGGAAGTTTATAAGCATCTATATCAAGAAAAAAGAACTCTCAGATAAACTAACTTCATACCTTCAAGGAACTACAAAAAAAAGAAACTAAGCCCAAAGTTAGCAGAAGGAAGGAAATAACAAAAATCAGAGAGGAAATAAATAAAACAGAGACTAAAAAATAACAGAAAAGATCAAATAAACTAGGAACTGCTTTTTTTAAAAGATATACAAGGATTTTATAGGGTCTTACAATCCACTGTAAGACCTTTCAATTTTATTCTAAGTGTACCCATAAGCCATTGGAGGATTTTGGACATGGGAGCATCATGAACTAATTATTCTTTTTAAAAGGTCACTCTGTCTGCAGTATGGAGAATAGACTGTGTGAGAGTGGGCATAGTGGACAAGAATAGAAGCAGGGAGACCACTGAGGAGGCTATTGCTGTGGTCCAAGCAGTCAGGTGATGATGTAGCCACCCTCACTCCCTGTGTACTGTACTTCCTACAGGCTGGAGGATGCAGTGAACCCACCTACAATAGAATGGGAGTTACTCCCTACATATCTCTGGAATTATTGTGAATATCATTACTGATAAGCTACCCTTTTGAGACCTGAAGCCCTCCAGGAGGCTGTTTCTTAGGCCAATCGCATCCTTGCATCCTAGTTTCAATCATCATATTAACACTGAAGGTAAAACGGAAAAAAAGAGCCAAAAAAAAAATCTGTGCCAGTGTAAACCCAACTCCAATCACTTGCCACTCCCTACCCCAATCCCTTCCAATTCCTCATCATGCATTATGCTTATTATTTGTATTCAAAGGCCACTCAGGGACATACATCTCTGTTGACTTGCTCTTGTTTGCTTCACTTTAATCTTTTTATCAACATACTCTAATTTTCTGTCAAGATTACTCATTATGCAAGTTGTATTCTCCCTTGAAAATGGTTGCACCCAGGCCATGCTCAAGTCTTGGCACTTTTAGATTACCACAGCAAGGCAGACTGCAGTGAATGCTACACAGCACTCCTCAAGGAATGGAGCTATAGTCAAGTGCTTCTCTGCCATAGGACCAAAGTCCTTATAGATTCTAAAGCTGGGAATCAGAGTCCACTCAGGCAGAGTCAGGCAGTGGCAGACTAAGCTAACAGTTTTCTAGACACTCAGCTTTTTGAAAGCCAAGACTGTATTTGCTTCTTCTCTGTCTACTTTCAGCACACAGCCATGAGGAGGCACATAGTAGCTGCTCAGAGATGCGTGTTAGATTAATTCATTGGCTACTCTATGAACACTCATGGCCACAAGATAAGGACAGGCAGAACAGACTCTTCTTTCAGTTTTAGAATTCTACACCGTCAGAAGCCACATAGTTCAATGTTTCTACAGATCATATCATGTATTGTGGCTTTATAAAGTGAAAACCAATCATCTCTTATCTCTAGTGTTGACCAAAATCATGTTTATTTTAATGTATGTTACCTAAATGTATGC
Organism: Hippopotamus amphibius kiboko; assembly: GCF_030028045.1. Lineage (NCBI taxonomy): Eukaryota > Metazoa > Chordata > Mammalia > Artiodactyla > Hippopotamidae > Hippopotamus > Hippopotamus amphibius. Next base: position 12,676,742 of record NC_080203.1, on the reverse strand, counting down.
CAACGTAGCACTAGGTTTAAACTCCTATGCTTATAGTTCTTATATGGCTATAACATGAAAACATATTGAGAAATTAAACACAAAGCAAAATTAAAAGGACAATGATATTAAAGTAGCTACATGAATTTAATGTGATGCAAGACATCTCACTGGAACTAAATTGTAGCTCACCATGTGAATACAGTGCTGATTGCTAAGGTACAGGCTCCAGAGAGTTCTGTATGTCTAAGTTAAGGAATGTTGGATGATGACTCAATTCTTCCATCGCCATAGTATGAATACAGGAAGTGGTGACTTTGTTCAGGTGACATACAATGACATCATTTGACTTTCATTTGTCAGGATGACATCAACAAAGGCCAATTGTGCCTTGTACTTCTACTCTTCAAGTTATTCATGGTGCCCATGGCATCATGGTCACAACCCCATAGGGACCCTGAAATCACACAAGGTATCTATGTTTAAGGTGATCATGCAGGTGACAAGGAATAGACTTACATGCGTTACTTATGTTACTTGTTTTATAATCATCAGAATGAATGTACACACACGCATGCACACAATCTTATTTCAGGGAAATTTCAAGTACCCTGAAAATGTAATTTGAGAGTGCTTTATCAATACCTGATATTATATCAGTTGACAATTGTGCATATAAAACATAAAGTTATTATATTTCAGCCTTGTAGGATTTCATAGAATCTCAAGGCTGAGATTTTTTTAGGAAATCAGAGTGTTAGGGTAGAGTTGCTTAACAACAGAGCATTGTAAGGTCTACTCATTCTTTGGTATGTTCACGTACTGAAGTAATCATCCAGATTTTGGAGTGCCAGTGTTGGCCCTACCCTGATTATAATATTGAAAACATCAACTCAGAGCTTCAGTTTTTCTCTTCTATAAAATGAAGATCACAGTCTCTCTCCTACTATCCTCACAGAGTAGATGTAGAGGCCACTGAAATGACAGATATGAAAAAGCTTTGCAAATCATAAAAGACTGTGTACAAGTGGACCTCATTATTTCTTATACCCTTTACCTTATCGATAAAATACATCCTGGAAACAGAAACAGGAGAATGTTCTGTCTTGATTTTGCCAGTTGGCCCACATCTGAAATGATCGGCAAGAGAATTTGAGTTTACTCAGTACTAATATTTAGCATCACCTTCTTCCAAAGGATAAGTAAACTTTACACTGGAATTAAGTTTATTTTGTTTCTATCCACTTGGGTTTACTAGGATATACATAGGAGGCTTTGCCAAATGGCCACCTCACCCCAAGGTTTTAATTTTGCTCCAAAAGGTTCTGATAACCATATTGACCTTGAAATAACCAATGAGAGAAGGTATCCAGGGAAAGGATAAATAATTCTCTAACCACCATTATTAATATTGCTATATTCAATTTTTAAAATATCCCTGCACTTCTTGCAATTTTGTGTATAAGCTCAAGTCTGTTCAGTCCAAATGATTTGGGCTGGTAGCCACACATATTAATTTTGCCCAGAAGCATTTAAGAAGCTTAATTAAGCTGGCAGGTTGTGTCCCCTTCATGGTCCTTCTTGAATGCAGTCACATTTGCAAAACTTAAAGGCAAGCTGAAAATCATCTTGGCATGATGCAATGTTTCAAAATTTTTTTGTTTAAATGGTAGTGTTTAACATACCCAGTAAAAATGGTTTTATTGCTATACACGGTTTCCACAACACTCCATATACTCTGTCTCCTGCTAGTGTTTCTACAAGTTGCTCCCCTGGCTCGAATATCTCCCTTCCTTCCTACAGCCACCCGACCACATTTGACATAGCTAAATTCTGCTTCTCAAGGCTAAGGTGAGCTAGATCCTCCCCCAGTTGACTTTTAATAGCGCTTCTGATTCTACCCAACTAGTGTTTAGGTATTCCTTCATGTTTTTCTTTCTACTTATGTCATCTATATTAGATTTATCTGTGTATTTGTTTTATAATTTTTCCATTCATGGATGAATGAAAATAATGAAGTATCATTCATCCCTGTATCTAGCATGCTTAGCAATACTTACCTTATAGAGTTATTGTGAGTTTTAAATAAAATAATGTACTTCATGGGTTGAATTTCATCCTCCCAAATTCATATCTGGAAGTCTTAAACTCAGAATGACTTTATTTGGCGATAAGGTCTTTCAGAAGATAATCAAATTAAAATAAGGCCATTAGGGTGGGCCCAAAATCAATATGGCTGGTATCCTTATAAAAAGGGGAAATTTGGACACAGAGACACATGTAGAGGGAAGATGATATGAAGAGACACAGGAAGAAGAAGGCCAAGGAGAAAGGCCTGGAACGGATTCTTCCCTCACAGCCCTCAGAAGGAACCAACCCTGCTGACACCTTGATCTGGGAATTCTAGTCTCCAGATTGTGAGACAATAAATTTCCATTGTTTAAACTACCCAGTTTATGGTACTTTGTTATAACAGCCCTAACAAAGTAATACATGCATGTGAAGCTTCTGGCCCACTATTGGCAAATGTATTCAACCGGTTTAAAAGTGGACTTTCCAATGAAGCCTTTCCTGTCTTCTCACTTCCTGTCCTCCCTTCCCTCTTTTATTTTTCTCCACTGCATTTATCAGCATGTAAGTACAATCTATTTTACTTCTTTTTTTGTTTATTGTCTTGTTTCCTTTACTAGACTATAAGCCCTATGAGATACGTGTCTGTTTCCTTCCTTGTATCACCCAGAAGACTGCCTGGCATGTAGTAAGTATTTAATAAGTATTAATTATGTGAGAGCTACTGCTGATATTATTGATAAAAGATGAATTATCTTCCTTAACACCATCCCTAAATACTAGCATATATTCATTCAGTATACATAGTGTCTGACATTGAGCTTGGTGGCAGGGCTAGAGAAATAAATAAAATGCAGTCTCTCTTCACAAAAGGCTTATATCTAGTAGAGGGAGACAGGTAAGCAAACCAATGTTCCAAAAAGGTTTCTTTTCCAAGAAAAAAATCTGCCCAGAGCTGGGTGGTCATCTTATAACCCTTGAGGATCTTTCAAAAAGGGAGTGGTTCTTTTCCCACACTCATGACACCATCCTCTATTTTGTTTTGATCTGTCCACAAACTGGATTTATGGATTCTAAGTCTACTCAATCAAGGGCTCTCTACTGCCCTTACATTGCTTTCAGTGTTTCCAGTCTTACAAGTGCTCACAGTGTTCTTTTCTCTACCATTGACTTTGGACTTGTACACAGAAAGGCATAGAGTAGAAAGTCCGTCACAGAATGAAAGAGTAATTATATTTTTTTTCTGTACATGACTACAGAAAGTTAATCACAAAAGTGAGTATTATCATAGAGCCCAAAGAATACTGGACTAAGCAATAAAGTGTTCTGAGTCAAAATCTTAGCTTCTCTACTTCCTACATTTGTTATTTTGAACAAGTCACTTAAACTCTTGAGTCACAATTTTCTCATCTGTATAAAACAGAATATTTACCCTATTACTTTCATGGTTGTTTATTGTTATCAGGGGCCTGTAGAATGTTAGAGTAGATAAGGACCTTAGAAATCATCTAGCTCTACTTCTCATTCTGCAAATGAGAAAAATGAGATTCAGGGAAGCTGAATAAATTTATCCTGGGGGTACAGCTAATGAGGTCAGGATTCAGTCACACATTTCTTCCACCACTCCACTATATTTCAATGACTTTCCATACTCTACTAACAATTCAAAAGACGATAAGAAATGGGTTCAGTTATTTTATAAATTCCTATCTTAAAACTGATATGGAAGTGCCTCTTGGTAACTGCTAAGAAAATCACAAAGCAGCAAGTCTGTATTCTTTAGTGTACAATAGTTGAATATTTATACTGAGCCAAGTTTTAAAAAGGCTTAATTCAGTTTCATGCCAATAACGTTACTTACAAATGCTAAATTCAATCCAAAAATTTACAGAATGCAAGAGATCAAAACAGGGAAAGTCTTTGGTTTGTTTTTTTTTTAATATACTTTGTCCTTTGTCACTTACATTTAAATGACAAATTCCCTTCTATCCTAAAGGAGGATTTAGCTGAAAGAAAGGTATTCGCTATTCAGAACAAGAAATATTTCTATTCATGAAACAAAGTTTGAAATTGAATTAAAATAATTTAATTACAATATATAATTACCTTCCACAATCTTTAAAGTCAAGAGGCACATGGGATCTGGCTATTTGTAGAAATGTTTAATCCTTTTTTACCTTAGTATTCATTAAACAAAGTTAATTCCTTCCTAATTCCCCTCTGACACACATTATGCCTCTAAAGAAGAAAAGACCTTAAACAGAGTCCTTTCTTTAAACAGAGCTGTTGAGTATGTCAAATTATTCAGGCAAGAACTCACTAAGCAACAAAAACAATAGTTTCAAACAGATGACACTGCGTTTCAAGAACAAAAAAAAATGTTAAATAAACTATTGGGGCATGAATTAAGCTACCAATGGGAAATCTCAAACTGCAAATGCATGCCTAACTGAGGTTTCAATATCATTCCTAAGTTTAGCCATCATTTAAAAGCCCTTTATGCAAATCTACACCAAACTAAGGGAAGGAAAAAGTAGAGGTGACTGAGACATGCATATCCAATTATGAAAAATCTAGTTCACAGTTCCAAGATCCCATAGTTTCTAGCAGATGTACATGGATGATGTGTTACTTTCCTTTGGAAAGTAATGTCCCTAGCCACTGAGGTTGTACCTTAGTTGGTTGTCTAATCTACCTCATTCCTTAGCTAGAAAACCTAAATGGACCACATCAAGAGGAAATTTGAGTGAAGAGAGGATTCTGGGAAGATGTCAGCCATAATGATGTGTGTGTGTGTGTGTGTGTGTTCAATAAATTCTCCAACAAGGCAGAGTAACATGGAAAGGAATTTTTAAAATGCACTAACAAAATCTACAGCAATATTAGGTGACAGGAATTACCACGAAACGCAAAATAAAAGTAGGTGGGGAGAACCATTTGGTGGCAGAGAACTGTCTGATAAAAGCAACTATATAAAAGTAAGGAATGAATCAAAGGTATTGTAATGGTCCTGATCACCAAAGAGTAGCAATTAGAATGTTTAATGCACTATTGCAAGAATAGCCTCTGAAAGGGATCAGGAGCTTTGCAGGCTCCAATTTCTAGATGAGAGTACAAGGGGACCATAAGAAGACCTTACTATGGTGGAGTGACATGAGGTCCATGAAATCCCCCAAAAAAGCAACCCAAACTCTCATCAACAACAACAACAATAAGAAAAAGTTTCATAGTGGGTAGAAATTTATGGGAATATATTGCAAAATAGACAGGACAGACATTATAGTAATAAAAAAAGATCAGTAAATTCAAAGAGGAAAATGGGACAGAGTCACCAGCTCCCAGGAAGGATGGACTTACTGCTAACATTTACTGTTTGTTTTCTATATTCTTATACCTTTCGTCCTCGTTCCCTCCATTACTGCCTTTTTTTGTAGTGTACCATTTTGATTTTCTCCTCATTTCCTTTGTGCATATTTGAGATGTTTTATTTGTGATTACCATGTGGATTATAATTGCCATCCTAAATTTTATAACAATCTAGTTTGCATTAATGTTAGCTTCAGTAGCTACAAAATCTCTGTCCCTGTAGAACTCTGTCTCTCCTCCCCATTCATGTTGTGGTTGTCACAAATTACTTATTATATACATTATGTGTTCATTAATAGAGATTTATAATTATTTCTTTATTCATAATGTTTTAGATCACTTAGGAAGTAAAAAGAAGTGTTACAAATCAAAAATACAACACTGACTTTTCTATTTACCTATTAACTACCTTTACCACAGATTTTTATGTCCTCATATGACTTCAAATTCCTGTCTAGTGTCTTTACGTTCTAGTCTAAAGAACTCATTTTAGAATTTCTTAGTACAGCAAGTCAAGTAGCAATGATCTCCCTCAGCTTTTGTTTATCTGGAAATGTCAGTTTGCTCCTCATTTTTGAAGGATAGCTTTACCAAATATAGAATATTTGGTTGACAGTTTTTGGTTTTTTTTTTAGCACTTTAAAAAAGTCATCTTACTGTTTTCTGGCCTCCGTGGTTTCTGTTGAGAAATCTGTTGATCTTGGAAATCTGCTGTAACCCCTTGTGTATGACAAGTTGCTTCTCTCTTGCAGCAGTTAATGTTCTCGTTTTGTACATTTCTTTTGACACTTTATAGTGTGTCTTGGTGTGAATATCATTGAATTGATCTTTCTTGGAGTTAATTGAGCTTCTTGCATGTGTAGTCTCATGCCTTTATCAAATTTGCAGTTTCTGGCCATTGTATTTTCAAATACTATTTCCTCCCCTTTCTGTCTCTCTTTTCCTTCTTAGATACCCATTATGCATATGATGGTATGCTTGATGGTATCCCATAGGTCTCTTAGCCTCTGTTTATTTTTCTTCATTCTTTTTTTTTTCTTTCTGCTCCTCATAGTGGACAATTTAATTATCTAATCTTCAAGTTCATCTATGCTTTATTCTGGATAATCAAATATGCTATTAAATCCCTCTCATGAGTTTTCACTTTGGGTATTGTACTTTTCAGCTCCAAAATATCTGTTTGGTTATTTTTAAAAAATAATTTATAATATTTATTGATATTTTATATTTATTCATATACCATTCTCCTGGCTACTTTAGCTTTGTCCATGGTTTCCTTTAGCTATTGAGAATATTTTAGACATGTGATTTAAAGTCTTTATTAAATCAATCAAAGGTGTGTACTTCCTTGAGGGCAGTTTCTGCTCATTTGTGAATGGGCTAACTTTCTTGTATCTTAGCATTCTTAAATTTTTGTTGAAGGCTGAACATTTTGTTTGTCTTAAAATCAGATCCTTCCCTCTTTTGTAGATGTGTCTTTGATGTTCGTTGCAGCTGTGGCTGTTTTTTTAGGGATATTTCTAAATAACATATAAAGGATGTATTCTTTCTTATTCATTGTCTATGAAGTCTCTGTTCCTTTGCCTTGTATTTTGACTGAGATTTTCTTGAATGCCAAGAGAGAAAAATGAGAGAGAGAGAGAGAGAGAGAGAGAGAGAAAGAGAGAGAGTGACAGAGAAAGAAAGCAAGAGAGGGAGACAGAGAGAGAGATGGAATAGATGAGAGAGACAACAAAGACTAAAGAAGAAAAATAACCTTTGCACTGAGTCTAAAGATCAGCAAGAGATGAAAGCACAGTCTTCTCAGGTCTATTCTGAGCAAACACCCTGCCCTGGGCACACATATGGCTTTCTAAACTCCCTATGCTACATGGGTATTTTTTGAGTCCTTAATATTTCAAAGAAACTGTCTCCCCAGCTTTTCCTCCCAGACTTCTGGTGCTCATCACAATTTTTACTTTGGGCAGCTGCAGGTTGTTTGTTTGCCTTACAATGTTTTTGATGAATGCTTACTACTTTGCTACCCTGAGTGAGTTCCAAATTGGGTGAAACAAATACCTTTCACCTGTCCTTCAGGTAGCCCCTAGACTGGTTACAACAGACAAACAAAACCTTCGTAAATAACATCTCCTCTGCTCCACTGGAATCAGAGACCAGAATCCCATACTAGGAGTGTGAGTTGCTGACTTCAAGGACATCACTGAGCTGGGGAAAGTGGTAAGGTAAAGGTAAATAAAAATGCCACAAAATTTTCTACTGTTTTAATGTTGTTTTTCTTAATTTAGCATGTGCATCATTGCTTGAATCTTTGACTATTTTCCAGGGTTGCAACAAAGTAATTCTTAGAGTTTTTTCTTGATTTTTCAATATTTCTATAGATGGAAGGGCCCTTGGAACTGCCTACTCCATGTTTTTCTCCACCTTTTCATTTTTCTTTTTAAGAACAAAGGAAAATTAATCTCAATTAAACACGAGCAATGAAAATTGATTGTGGTAAAATCCCATACAATTTTATTATAGGCATACCTTGGAGATGTTGTGGGTTTAGTTCCAGACCACCACAATATAGCGAATAATACAATAATGCAAATCGCACACATTTTTTGGTTTCCCAGAGCATATAAAAGTTATGCTAACACTATACTGTAGTCTGTTAATAGTGCAATAGCATTATGTCTTAAAAAACAATGTATATACTTAAATTAAAAACACTTTATTGCTAAAAAAATATGCTAACCATCATTTGAGCTTTCAGTGATTCATAGAAGTAACATGTAAGATCACTGATCACCATAACAAATATAATAATAATGAACTCTTTTGAAATATTGTGAGAATTACCAAAATGTGACAGGGACACAAAGTGAGCAAAAGGTGTTGGAAAAATGGCACTGATAGACTTCTTCAACACAGTGTTATCTCAAACCTTCAGCCCATAAAAGACACAATATCTGTGAAGTGCAATAAAGCAAAGCACAATAAAGCAAGATATGTGTGCATAAGAAAAGGAGAATAATAAACAGAATAACGTCTCTGTAGACAATGAAAACACACTAGAAAGATATACTCACAAAACAGATGAAAAGTGTAAGAAATCTTCCCCCAAAGCTATAGAAGCTATAAAAGAACAGCACAAGATGGAATCATAAAAACTGAAAAATAAAATTAATGAAGAGAAGGACAATTTGAAATACTTTATCAGAGCTCAAGAAGTAATTCAAGATGAAAACCAAAAAAATAAGTATATTACAGTTGAAAAATGAATTAGAAAAAACATAAAAGCAAAATAAGCCATGGAAAATACCTTAAGGAAAATAAAATATGGAATAGTGCAAAGTTTTTTTAATGTAAGAAGAAATGAAGAAAGATAAAAAAGTTTTTAAGAAAAAGTGATAGATATAGAAGATATTAAAGCAGATTTTATGTATGAATCTCTCTCTCCCTCAGAAAGAGATAAAACAATGGATTAAATAAATACAGACCAAAACAAATGAACCAATGAAAATCTTAACTCAACAAAGCTTTCTAGAATAAATTAATAATTGAAGTTAATATCAAAAGAGCACAAGATATATTTGGGAAAATTAATTGAAAATAGTCAAGAACATAAGACATTCATGCCAAAAAAATTGACTTTGAGAGGGAATAAAAGCTTCAAACATCCAGGCAGCTAGGTATCTGTTAAGGAAAAGAAAACTAGACTATCATCAGACCTTTCATGGCAATTATTTATACCAAAAGGCAAGGAAAACATGTATTTAAGATACTTGAGGAAAGAAAATATGACTTGAGCATTTTATATCCAACCAAACTGATCTTCAAGGAAAGAAGCCACAGAAAACCTCTCACAGACATAAAAGAAATCATTACCTATTCTTCCTTTGAGCTCTTCTCAAAGAATCTATTAGAGAAAAAACGACAGGAAAACAAAATATGTGGGAATATATTGGTATGAAAACATGTGATTTGAAGTTGGAATTTTGTGAATAGTTTATATAACTATTAATTAAACTAAAAAGAAAGTTATTTTATAGAGGTGTAATTTATATCCATTCAAATGCATAGATTATTAAGTGTACAGTTAGATGAATTTTGGCAACGTATATATTTGAATAATCATGACCTACATCAAGATATAGAATCTCTCCAATGCTCCAGAAAGCTTTGCGTCTCCTTCTAGGTAACCCCTGTCCCCAGAGGGAGTCAGTATGACTTTTATTGTCATAAGTTAGTTGCTCCTGTTCTTCAACTTCATATTAATAAAATTTTAGAGCATGTGCTTCTTTATTTCCAGCTTCCTTTGCTTAGAATAAACAGTTTTGATTCATTTATATATCATTACTCTTTAATTTATTTCTCAGGAGTATATCATTACATGAGTAAACTACATGGACACTTGGGTTGTTTTCTCTTTGGGTTATTATGAATAATACTGCCATGAATATTTTTGTACAAGTCTTTTGATCTATGTGCACATTCATTTTTCCTGAGTAAATACCTAGGAGGAGAATTGCTGTGTCATAGTGTCAAATATAGTTTTAATTTTATTAGAGATGCTAAAATTGTCTTCCAAAGTGGAAATACCATTTTATACTCCAACAGCAATGTATGAAAGTTTCAGTTGTTCTATATTTTTGTCAAAATCTTATATTTCATTACTGTAAGCAACTCCAAATGTGTGTATAGTGGTATCTCATTTTGGCTAAATTTACATTTTCCTAAATAACAATCTTAAGTATCTGTTCATAAACTAATCCTATATATTTTTTAAGTATTTGTTCATATATTTTTCCTATTTTCTTTAGGTGCTTGTTGTTATCTATTTACAAGAATTCTTTAAACTTTCGGATGCAAGCTTTTATCAGATATATGCGTTGCAAGTATGTTTTCCATGTCTATGATTTGCTTTTAAATTTTCTTAATGGTGTTCTTTGATAAGCAGAAGGGATTTTTTAAATATGATGTCCAATTTATTTATATTTTTTGTTTTCTTAAGAATAATGCCATTTGTGTCCTGAGAAAGTTTTGTTAACCCTGAAATCAAAAAGAGATTTTCTTCTAGAAACCTTTAGTCTCAGCTTCTTAATTAGGTCTGTGATCCATTCTAGATTTTGTTTTAATATATGCTGTAAGGTAGTTATTTGTTTTCAGCACCAGTTGTTCCAACACCATTTGTTGAAAATATTTTCTTCTTTCCATTGAATTTCATTAACATCTTTCTTGGAGATCAATTTTCTGTGTATGTGTGGGTCTAGATCTAGATTGTCTATTCTGTTCTCTAATTTATTTATCCTATGTCAATACCACACTGTCTTCATGAATGTAGCTTTACAATATGTATTGAAGACAGAACAAATAATCCTAAAATTTATATGGACCCACAAAATACCCCCATTTGTCAAAGCAATTTTGAGAAATAAAGAACAAAGCTGGAGATAGCATGCTCCCATACTTTGGACTATACTACAAAGCTACAGTAATCAAAACAGTATGGTACTAGCAAAACACACACACACACACAAATACACACACACACATAGATCAATAAAACAGAATAGACAGCCTAGAAATAAACCCACACACTTATGGTCAATTAATCTACATCAATGGAGAAAAGACAGTTTCTTTAATAAGTGGTGCTGGGAAAACTAGAGAGCTACATATGAGATTATATTTCCTCACACCATATACAAAAATAAACTCAAAATGGATTGAAAACCTAAATATAAGACCTGAAACCATAAAACTCCTAGAAGAGAACATAGGCAGAACACTCTTTGACATAAATTGAAGAAATATTTTTCTGGATCTGTCTCTAAAGGCAAAGGAAAAGAAGCAAAAATAAACAAATGGAACCTAATTAAACTTAAAAGCTTTTGCACAGCAAAGGAAACCATTGACAAAATAAAAAGACAATCTACTGAATGTGAGAAAATATTTGCAAATGATGGGACCAACAAGGGGTTAATATCCAAAATATATAAATGGTCATACAACTTGGTATAAAAAAAAAATCAAAGAAACCAATCAAAAAATGGACAGAAGACCTGTATAGATATCTTTCCAAAGAAGATATATAGATGGCCAACAGGCACATGGAAAGATGCTCCACATCACTAATTATCAGAAAAATGCAAATCAAAACCACAATGAGATATCACCTCACACCTGTCAGAATGGCTATCATCAAAAATACCACAGATAACAAATGCTGCAAAGAGTGTGGAGAAAAGTGAACATGAGTACACTGTTGGTGGGAATGTAAATTGGTACAGCCACTGTGGAAAATGATACAGAGTTTCCTTAAAATCTAAAAATAGAACTACCACATGATCCAGTAATTTTACTCCTGGATACATGTCTGATAAAAACAAAAACACTAAATCAAAAAGATATATGCACCCCAATGTTGATTGCAGCATTATGTACAATAACCAAGATTTGGAAGCAACACATGAATGGACAAATGAAATTCTGCCATTTGCAACAACGTGGATGGACATACAGTGTATTATGCTTAGTGAAACAGGTCTATGTTATCACTTATATGTGGAATCTAAAGAAGAAAACAACTGAATATAACAAAACACAAATAGACTGATAAAGAGAATAAACTAGCAAGAGAATAAACTAGCGGTTACCAGTGGGGTGAGGGAAGGGAGGGAGGGACAAGACAGGGATACAGGTAAGAGATACAAACTACTGAGGTATAAAATACATATGCAACAAGGATATATTTGTACAGCACAGGAAAATATAGTCATTATTTTGTAATAACTTTAAATGGAGTATATGCTATATAAATATTGAATCATTAGGCTATACACTTGAAACTAATACAACATAGTACTTCAATTTAAAAAAAACTGGTTTGTAAAAAAATAAAATGAACAAAAAATCTTATTCCCTATGAGAAATGAAAGTTGGTAATTCAAATTAGATAGACAACCTTGCTTTTATACTAAATGCTTTGCAATATAAATATTGAAAAAAATAAAGTGTACCTTTTTTTACGCCATAGTGTTTTTCTTATTTTCTTAGTACTTGCTCTGGCAATTACAATTAACATCTTAATTTATGACAATCTAAGTTGGATCAATAATATCTTAATTTCAATGGAATAAATATCTTTGCTCCTGTATTGCTCTATTTCTGTTCCCCTTCTTTATCAAGCAAATTCCATCTTCATACATTCTGTGCCTATTAAGATAGATATATAATTATTATGCTATGCAGTTGTCATTTAAATCAGATAGGGGAGGGGAAATGCTTTACAAATAAAAAAATGCATTTATACTCTGTTTTTCATTTCCTCATGTACTTACATTTACCAGTGCTTTTTATTTCTTCATGTGAATTCAAGCTTTTCTCAAGTGTCTTTACATTCATACCTGAAGGACTGCTTTTAGTATTTCTTATAGCAGGTCAGCTAACAACAAATTCTCAGTTTTTGTTTATCTATGAGTGTTGTAATTTATCCTTTGTTTTTGAAGGATAGCCTTGTTGATAGTCTGTTTCATTCAGCTTCCATGTTTTCTGATGAGAAGTTAGCTGTTAATGTTATTCCGGATGCCCTGTACTTCGTGAGTCAATTTCTCTTGCTTTTTCATGACTCTCTTGCCTTGTATTTGTCATTTGACAGTTTAACTATGATGTCTTAAGGTGTGTATGTAGTCCAGTTTTTCTACTTGGAGTTCACTGAGCTTCCTGGACATGTAGATTAATATTTTTCAGCAAATTTGGGAAGATTTTGGCCATTTTTTTCTTTCAAATATTCTTTCTGCCATTTCTCTAACTCTTGTGTTGTACTCTCATTTTATGTTTTTTTGGTGTGTTTAATTGCATCCCACAGATTTCTGAAGATCTGCTCATTCTTTATTCTCTTACTGTCTGATCTTCAGACTGCATATTCTCAATTGACCTATGTTTATTATTCTTTCTTCTGCTAGCTCAAGTCTGCTGTCTGCTCTTGAGCCTGTCTGGTGAATTTTCCATTTCAGTTACCAGGTTTTTCAGCTCCAGAATTTCAGTTTTTTTCTTTTTTATAATTTTTGTCTCTTTATTGATATTTTCTATTTGGTTTGACATCATTACCATACTTTAATTCTTCAGATATGATTTTCTTTAGTTCTTTCAATATATTTGTTCTGATTTAGAGTCTGTCTAGTAATACCAACAGCTACACTTCCTAAGGATAGAGTTTATATTTATTGCTTATGTTCTGATTTATGGTACATGTTTTTATATTCTTTACGTATCTCATAATTTTTTGTTAAAAACTGTACATTTTAAATATTATTATGTAAAATTCAAGAGATCAGATACCGTTCCCCAAAAGGATTTATTGTTGTTACTCTTATTTTTTCTTTCTTTCGTTGCTTGTTCAGTGACTTTTCTAAGCTAAATCTGCAAAGTCTGTATTCTTTGTTGTGTGTGGCCATGAAATCCCTATTTCATTAGCCACTCAAATCATTGGTGGTCAGCTAACAATTTAACAGAGGTTTCCTTAAATGTTTTGAATCAATTAGTGTCCCAGTCTTTGCTGAGGGACTCTGTGTGTATGTTGGGGCATGCCTTCTACATTCTGGCAGTCACTTAGAAAATCTGTGTTCACTCTCACTTCCGGCTTGTGCAGAGCCTCAAGGTCATCCAGAAATGAGAGATTTGGTGTTTCTCATGTATTTCTTGGGTATACACATAACCCTGCACATGCTTTCCCTATTTCCAGAAATATGTTTGAGTTTTTCAAAGCCTGCTATGAATACCTCATTCCCCAGACATTCCTTTCATGGTTTTTGGTCAATCTCCTATTTGTTTCAACTGACATCCCCGCATCAGGCAGCTGGAATGTTATACAAGTGTGGCTGATAGTTTTTAATAAATACTCTAAGAATAGATCAACTTGCACTGTTTTGCCCTAAGTCAGGTCAAATAAAGACATATTATTTAAGCAGCGTTTAACCGGGGGTTGCCAGACAGGTCAAATAGTGACAAAATCTTTATATAATGGGGATTTGGGGCTAGCTCCAAACTCTACCTCCTCCAGTGACTGCTCACTTGTTGCTTTTCACAGCTACCACAGTTATGAGGCCACTGGGCTTCAAAAAAGTCAAGTTTAATCACTGCACAATCACTATTTTACAGAGATGTGGTACTTTTTCTTGAATAAATGTTATTTGGATTTTTGCAAGCTTTTGGCTAATTTGTACAATTTTTAAAATACTAATTTTAAATATTTTTGCCAGTGTTCTCATTGCTTTTATGGAAAGGTGGATTACGCAGAAGTTTTTACTCTGGCATTCCAGAAGTGCTTCTTTCAACCTGGAACACTTTCTGAAGAAAGGAAAAATTTTTCACAAATCTAAATACTATATTTTTGGGTGAATAATAGTTTAATAGACTCTACTCTGTTCTATACAATCTAGGTTCCCTTTTTGTTTTCTATTAAATTTATTAAAATATATATTTCTACTGTAGTAAGTTAGTGAGTTAATGAATGTGATGATGCTCATTCTCTCTCTCTCTCTCATATACAAATCTTCATAAAAAGAAGGAAGTAGTATTTAGTTGACTTAACTGGGTGTTGTTAAATTACCCATTAAAAAGTTGGCTTTAACTCAGGAAAATGGGCTGTTTTTTTTTGGTTCCACCAATGGCTTTTTAGCCTTGTCTAACTTTCTTGACCTTTATCTTTGCACACTTGTTTTCTCAGTTGTAATAGAAAGATAATGGAACAAAATAGTTTTGCTGATTGTCGCTTGGTTGCTGTGCGCCCCCCCCACACTCTTCAAGCAGCTTGTCAAAGATAGATAAAAAGGTTTCTAGAATGAGTTCTCATTCCATGCATAATGTACTTTATTGTTATTATAAATCACATCTTTAAGCTTCTATGTTAGTACTTTCCAAGAAACAAATACTCCTTCAATGCAGCCAAATACAGGAGTCCAGTAGCTGTGGGCAAAGAGCATAGGATTTTAAGAGCTTTCCAACTGATCACAGATATCCTCTGTCAAGTTTATCCTTTCTTAGTGGAAAAATAAATAATTCTATCCCATCAATTGGTTTGATCGGCATAATACCAACTAAGCAGAATAATTGTGCTAGTTAACCATTTTTTTTTCCTCCGAAGCCAAATAAACTGTTGGAAAAACTAGCTTATTTGGAAGCATAAAATTTGAAAGATAATATCAGATGTGATACATATTTCATTAAGTCTGCTTCCATTAACAAAGGCTGTTTCCTCCATTTGGTAAGGCTCTCATACTAATCCAAAATGTAGAGAGAATTACTTTCCCTGCCCACCATATTTTTTGCAGTAATCAAGTATGTAGTTACTACGGTCTGAATGTTTATGTCCCCTTAATATTCATATGTTGAAATTCCAACCCCCAAAGATCATGATATTAGAAGGTGGGTAATTTGGCAGGTGCTTAAATCATGAAGGTGGAGCCTTCATGAGTGGGATTAATACTTTATAAAAGAGGCTCCAAAGAGATCCCTAACCCCTTCTACCATGTGAGGCCAGAGTGAAAAGGCACCAGCTGCAAACTACAAAGAGGGCCCTCACCTGACCATGCTAGTTGTTTGAGCTTAGACTTCTCAGTCTCTAGAACTGTGAGAAATAAATTTGTGTTGTTTATAAGCCATCCAGTTTGTGGTATTTTGTTAGAGCAGCCCAAATGGATGAAGACAATAGTGATGGTTGTGGTGACGGTGGCGGCGGTGGTGGTGGTGTGTAGTAATAACAGGAGGAGTAGCAGTTAACATGTGTGATTGTCTGTCAAACTTTGCTACACACTTTACATGCATTATCTCGATGACTCCTCATGATGACATTGAGGTAGGTTCTATTGTTACTCCCACTTTACAGATGAGCAGTCCCTTGCTTTGTCATGATAATCCTCTATCCCTTGAATTTCTATACACGATGTGTTAGCATGTACTCAACATGTCACTCCAGGGAAAACCCACAGTTACGGTGTCTATTCACACAGCCAAAATCTTCTTCCAAGTCACTCTGAAAGTGCGATATTCAGGGGCATGTACAGTGCTGGGATAGAGTATTTCAAGAGAGCTTCTAAAAATGGAAGCATGCAAGGAGTTTAGATTTGAGTGCATACACACAGCTGCATACAGGGAATGGCTTGAAATTCAGCTGATGAATTCTTTGCTACCAGAGGTTTTTATTTTCCTGCCTAGTCACTACCTTTGAGGGATGTCAGTATGAGAGGAACAATTGATTTTCACTCCCATTACTGACTCTTGCATATAAAAATTCTCTCTTTAGAAGTTGTCTATCAACAGAGAAATTGGGGCTGACTTAAACCTAGAACACAAATTGGCAGTGAAGTCAAATTTTTTTTAATTTTTACAGTGTGCCTGATACACACATGCACACACACGCACACACACACACACACTTGAAGCCTTTTTTAAAAAAATCAATGTTGCATTTGCAGTGAGTGCATGAATACAAGATGTTCAGAATTTTTAACTCTCTTATTCATATTACACATCTATATTTTTAAAATTATTCTTTAGTCTGGTAGCTTTAAAGATAACTGAGCAATGATTCCTTTTTATTCTATTGATTTCCCTGTGCATTTAAGTTTCTATTTGTGAGGCACATAAATAATGGAGATATCATCTCAATAGGGATTGTCATTGTCCATCTATAAACTTTCCTTTTACATGTCTTATTGGTAACATCATTATTATGATATTGACAAAACATGGGGGAGGGGAACTAAATTGACCATTTACTGAATGTCTTCCTTTCAAGATGCAGGCAATCTGGGGAATGTTTAAACTTCTGTGTTAGACTGTGTTCTACACAATAGGAAGTAAATGCCTTTTTCTGAAATAGCTCAATGAGTAAAATCACTGTTTTTTTCTATTGGATGTTGTTTTCTGAAGACGTAAGTGCCCTAATTTGGCTCTCAGTCAGATGCTCATTTAGATGTATAATTATTATGTGCCTCCCTAGCTCTCTTCACGTAATTAAATTTTTTAATCCCCAAAGTGTAAATTTGAGAACTCTTATGAAATTTGACCACTAAGATCTGGCTTAAGCCTTTCCTTTGACCCAGTACTTGAGGCGTAGATTCCTTTGGAGAAACAAGAGCTAATAAAGCAATGATTCTCCATCCTTAGAAAGTCCCAGATCATCCAAGGGATATGGTACATACCTGTCCATAAAGATGTCTCTTTAGGACGGTGATTTGTAAAGACAGGGCTGAGAAGTCAATGATGACCATATCTCCTCCAGCTCTCCCCCCTCTTAATAAATGGCACCAACATTCACCTGGATGTTGTTGATTTCCTTCCTTTGTCTTTAAGGTCCCACATGCAATTCATCAGCAATTCTGCTAAATTTATTTTCTTATTATATCTTGGGTCAAAATACCCCTCAACACATTTATCACAATCAAAGCTACACCATCTCTTACCTACTCTCCTGCAATGGCCTCCTGACTGATCTTCCTGCTTTCACCCTGGTCCTTTACTCTATATTCTCTACACTGCAACATATGAGTTCCTTCTAAAATGTAAGTCAGATCATCTCACTCCACTGCTAAAATCTTCCAATACCATGATAACAGAATAAACTCCTAATTCCTTACCATGATGTGGTAGATTGAGTATATTCTTCACCTCTCCATGCATCCATTTGCTTGCTGTGGTCTCATTGTGGGAGAAGTTTATTTCCCCATTTCTTGATTTTAAGCTTGAATTTGTGACTTACGTTATCCAGTAGCTGGCATGTAGCTGGAAGTGCTAGCGTGCCGTTCTGAACACCCAACTTTAAGTCCTTATATGTTCATCCTTTTGCTCCTCTGTAATTTCCAAAAGAAAATACCCCAGTTATCCTGCAGATCTCAAGGAAAGAATGAAAAACTGGTGAAGT
Organism: Hippopotamus amphibius kiboko; assembly: GCF_030028045.1. Lineage (NCBI taxonomy): Eukaryota > Metazoa > Chordata > Mammalia > Artiodactyla > Hippopotamidae > Hippopotamus > Hippopotamus amphibius. Next base: position 12,658,420 of record NC_080203.1, on the reverse strand, counting down.
GGAGCCACTCACATGCCACAGCCAAAAGCATAGCTGCCCTAGCCAACCCACAGACCTGCTGTAGAGAGCAGCTCCATCTAGCTAAGACTGAACTCAATCACACAGATGTGTGAGCAATAGGAAATGAATATAAGTATAAATTACTGAATTTTGGGTGCCTTGCTACATGTGATATTACGGTTCTCCACAGAAACAGAGTCAATAGGACATGTATCTATAGATAGATATACATACAGATATACATACAGATACAGATGAGAGGCGATTTATTATAGGAATAGGCTAACATGATTATGGAGGCTGAAAAGCCCCATCGTCGGCCCTCTGCAAGATGGAAAACCAGGAAATCTGGTGGTATAATTCAATCTGAGTCGAAAGACCTGAGAACCAGGGAAGGTGACGGTGTAAGTCTGAGGTCAAAGGCCTGTGAATCAGGAAACTGGAGGCCAGTGGTGTGTCCTGGTCTGAGAACGAAAACCTGAGAACCAAGAGATAAAAGGGGAAGCTGAGCTCCTCATGTACTAGGTATTCCATCTTTCTCAAGGAAATTGTGTATTCATTTTTAACCTAAATGCATGCATACATTTCAATTATAACATATAAGACTCACTAAACAACAGATATAAACACTAATTAGTGATCAACCAGTTCTGTGTAGTTTGATCGTGTCTACCCAAACACATACACACACATGCATACTAGTTTGGGGTAAAATGATTAGTTTGGTCAAGCAAACATTTCTTTTTTTTTTTCTTTTTTTGTTTGCATCTACCATCCCCAAACTCCCAGTCCATCCCTCTCCCACTACTACCTCCTGCCCCCACAGCAACCACAACTCTGTTCTCTATGTCTGTTAGTCTGTTTCTGTTTCGTAGACAGTGACTGCTATCTATGAAGCAATCACTTCTTATCATAAACTACTGCTACACAGTTCCTATTTTTGAATTCAGTTCCTATGTTCAGAATGAATGACTGGCTGAATGTATATTTTCCAAACTATCCTTTGTGCAGGTAGTCTCGATTTCACTTTAGTAATATTTTTTTGTGGTTAATTCTTCCTTTCTGCAAGTCAAATTCAAGATTTCTGCGCGTTTGTTGTTGTTTGCTTCCTTGGTCAGTTTTCCTTGCTACCCTTGCAGTTCTTTGTCTAGAGCTCTCCACATAGTATATACTGCATAAATGCCTGTTGACTGATAGGCAATGACTCATGGTCTTTATTGCAGAGAATGAGGGATAATACAGTATGCTGGCTAACAGCCCAGTATGATCTACCCTTGGGAATTAGGACTACTTTATTCAGCAGACAAATTGGCTCTGTAACTGTATAGGCTTCTTGGCAGAAGAATTACATCAAACATTAGTTAAGATCTTAGGCACTGGAATCAATGTCTTGAGTTTGAATGCCTGCTATGACACTTATAGCTGTGTGAAATATATCAACATACTGTGCCTCAGTTTCCATATCTTTATAATGTGAATGATAATAAATAAGGAAAACTATCCCTGAGGTTTCCTGTAAGGATTAAAGAAAACAATGCATTTCAAGCATAATTTATCATAGTCCCCAAAGCACAATAAGAGCTTATAAATAGTAGCTATAGTATTATTATTATTATATCTCAGATAAAGACTATCCTTCCTTCCATGACTCAACTAGTTGTTTTTCAGTGCTCTCCAAATGGTCAGCACTGGAATTCTTTCTGACTGCATTTCTAGAATATGAGAAAAGTCAAGGTGATGAAAGAGAGGACAAAACTGGACTGCATAAAATGAGAGTTATCTGTTTTTAGTCTTTTATTTTGAATGACATGGAGATGATGGGTTTTGGTTTCATGGTTGAGTTTCTACAATGATCCTTTATTTATTATTCATATTTGGAACCCAAACAGACACAGAGTATTTATTAGAGACATGCCCCTTCCAAACTGCAAAATGCACCGTTTTGGAACATCTTGATAAAATCATTTGTAGAAAAAGAGAACTAATTCATTAATTTAAAGTTCAGGCCCGTATTCACTAGTCAGTTTTTTCTCCAAACCTGGATGGCTATCACAGAAATTAAGCTAACTGTTTTCATTTAAAAATATGTTTCTATAATATTTTATTTTCAAAGAACAATTGGCCTATACAGCTGGAGCTATATGTTATATTGCCTTGTGTTTGATGTGGAATGTTCTTGTCCATAAGCTGAAAGAGGAGTCCAAAGGCCATGAGTCTCTTCCCAGCTCTGTAACTACTTTCTAAGTGATGCTGGATAACTCATTTCAACTTTCTTTGGCTCAGTTTCCTCATCTGTCAAGAGGCTGATAATGCCACCTTTCTCCTTCCAAGGGCTGTTAAGGGAGTTAATTAGATGTGGAGCCAGCATGTGCCAGTATCTAGGCAGAGCTTTTATTTTTTCTGATTCTAAATCTGGGTTAGTTTGTTCAGTTGGTTATATCCTAGTGATAATGAGGGACATGACAAGTTGTCTGCACAGAGGGGAACATTGCACTCTGCTATAAAGCTACAACTGCGTCCTTCCCCATCTGTTTAATGTGTGTCTTCAATCACAAAGGCTAAGGAGGACCAGCTGAGAGAGCCCAGATGTTTTAGCATCATGTAATGGAAAGAGCAAAGGCTTCTGAAGTCATGACAGCTCTGTCCTGATTAGCTGTGAGATTCTGAGCAAGTCACCATCCTCTATGGTCCTCAGCTCTTTCATCGGCAAAATGAAGACAAAAATACCCACAATGCTTGGGTTGTTTCTGTATTAAAATGCAATAAAGTCCCTGAAGAACCTTGGGGTGTTTCCTGTGGCATCTGAGGAAGCTTGGCAAATGGCTGCTGCTCCCCTGCCCAGCGTTTAATATTATCTGCTACCCTATCAAAAATGCACCTCATTTTCATCATCATGATTATTGATGTGGTTGGTAGTATCACCTCTCAGTTAGTTATATGAATATTAGTAGAAACTAAGCATCATTGGATGTTATCCAATTTTTTTAAAAAAGGAAAAAATTGTTTTTAGTATTCTACAATGTAGCTTGCATTCTTTCCCCTTTCCCATGGGAAGAAATAGGTGAAGAGAGACTCACTGTCTTTCATAACTCTGCCCATTCTGCTTTGTGAGATCGATCCCATCAATTTTCAGCAGTAACTTCATTGTTACTGCAGTCTACCATCAATTATTCCAGCTAATGTGAGAGATTACTAGCAGAGATAACACAATTGATTAAATAATCTGTTTAGGACTTTCTGCATTTCTGATGTACTGCTTAAGTTCCGGAGACCTCACTAAGGATGGCAGACTCAGGGAATTCAGCCAAAGGTGATAAGAAAGAAGGACTGGGGTGGTGAATTCTAATCTTTTCCTCCTGCCCTGCTTGATATAACTCTCTGAGGGACTACCTTTGTGTCATTATCCTAGAAACCTACGGGAGCAAACTCAACCTCCTATTCATCCCGATTCCAAGAGTACTTATGAAAGGATCATGCTGCTAAAATGAGAAAAACACCAATGAACATCATGGCCTGTGGTGAAAATAAATTGGCCTATAAAATGACAAGTGTACAGGAGGACAAGCAGACAAGCATTGAAAGGTGATTTCCCCATGATCATATGTTGAGTAAGTGACAAAACTGACACAAGACCCCAGGTCTTCCTGCCTTTACCCCAGTATTCTTACAGAGTTATGGTACTATAGGGAAAATGATTTAGGCTTTGTAAATATCTGACAAAGCTTAGGGCAAATTCCTATTTGCCTATTCTATGCTGTGTGACCCTGGGCAAGCTACTTGACCTCTCTGATGGTTAGTTTTCATATCCAAAAAGCAGACACTATGAAATTAGACACTATTTCTAAAGTGCCTGGAAAGAAAAGATTCTTGAAATCTTTAAAGGAAATGCAGGATAAGGTAGTCATATAACTGTCAGTCTGCATTGCTATGGGCGCCTTATCCCCGGAAGTCTCCAAATATAACAATCTGGCATCAAAAGTAACTGCATCTCTTAGGAGCCACATTATAATTAAGTCAAAGTGAGATGTTGCATCTGTCAGATATAATAGACATGAGACACTGCCCCACACCACAAATGTGTGCATTGACCTAAGCTACAGCTCTTATTAAATGTTGTTTGCTGTCCAAATACACTTAAAGGAACTGTTAATGGGCAGCTTTTGCTTTTTTCCTTAAAAAAAAATGTTTGTTTGCAGGAAAACAAGCTATCAAAAAACACAAAGTGCTCTTATTTGCCAAAGTGCCCTCCTCTAATCAAGTTGATTTTCCCTTGCCTCTGTATTGAAATGACAAGCACATGTCTTTCCCAGATATTTGGCACCTCTTGTGATTTTTTTTTCTTCTTGTCAAAATGACAGACTCTTAATTACCAGGGCTACTTGATCTTTTCTTGTAGCAATTCACTGTGACATTTTTATCCTCATGTCATTCTTCCCAAGTCATTATTTAGTGTTTAGTCAGAAGTGAGGAGCAGGACTCTGCTTAAGAGTTTTTACACTGTAGCTTTGCAGTTTTTTTTTCCAATCAGTCAAACACATGTGATTCATTGCTCTTTAAGACTTATGATATATTTTGTGTATTTTTAAATTATTGTCATCTCTCTCATGACCATATCTATGGTCTAGCCTTTTGAATCCAGCTCCCATACAGGACTCAAAAGTGTAATTCAATGGTAGGTGTGCAGTGAAGCAATGTGAAGAGCATTCACAGCATCCCCGGTTGCCAGGTCAGGAAATGTGTGGATGTGTTTCTTACTAAGCGTTTACATTATTGACATTCTAAGGCTGCCTACAAGAATCCATTCTTTCAATGCTGCTTCCTTGATGAAAATGAACACTATGTAATCTAATATGTCCTATGCTATTTGTGAGGAAAATGGTTTTTGACTTGTTATCAAGCACCCCTTACTGATCTGATCTTTGGAGATTTTCTTCAATTAAATGAATTTGCTTTCCATGAGATAAAACAGCAGATTTAACATTTTCAATAGACTTTGACTTAAAGAACTATTCATCTGTGCATGGCTTTATCTATTTCAGTTTTAGATTTTAAAATAATTTTTCAAAGCTAAAAATGCCTTAGGATCCCAGTGCAATCACAGATAGCATTGAACTCTTTCAAACACCCAGCAGCAATGTGATCCAGACATCTCACAAGAGCAGTGGCTTCACTCTGGGTTGGCGCTGTTGTGTTAGTTGACTAGCATATCTAGTAACCACCTCTTCTCAAACTTTTATTAATCCTAAATGCTGAAATCAAAGCATATGAGTGTTTTAAAAGCTTTGATGCATTTTGTCATGTTTTCCCCAGAAACTGTTAGTTGACATTCCTAAAAGCAATCTAGGAAAGTGCCCTTTTCATCTCTCTCGCCAAAAAGGTGTTTGTATTTTTAACTTTTTACTAACTTTTATATGAAAACTGACCTATTCTTGGGATTTCAATGCACACCCTTTACTTATTACTGAGGCCCATCCTTCATAACAGTTTGCATTTCTCGTTCTGTGAATTGTCTCTTTATTTCCAGTCCTACTTCTCCATTTCCTGCCTGAGTGCAGCATACCTATCCCAAATAGAAGAAGGAGAAAGTCTCACCATTATCACTTCTTGGGATTGCATTTAGCTAAAATGAAAATCCACAGAGAAAAACAATGGAGAGGGGACTCCCAATTCATGACTCCATAGACCCTCCATCATGAATCAGACCTTCTTCACAGCTGTGCTGCCTTGGAGGCTGCGCCCACTCCCTTGCTCAGACCTTTGGCAGGTGCCAAAGTACTTAGGCAGATCTGCTAATAACTTGCCTGCTTCTTAAAGACTGTTCATGAAAGGGCTGTCCCTTTCTTTTCTTTTCTTTATTTATTTTTTTGAGTAGTTCAAATGCACTAAGAGCAGCACACATTTGAAAGCAGGTCATTTTATTTTTTTTATTTTTTTGAAAGCAGGTCATTTTAAAACAGACATAGCCTGGAGCAATTTTCCTGCAACCGGTCTCACGTGGAGAAGACAAGAAAAATGCACAAGCAGATTACTGCTAAATGAAAAATGTTCACTATTTCTATGGGTGAATATTTACCATTTTAAAATGTATTTTTTAGTGAAACAGAATTAAAAAATATCAGAAAGCCAATCTTTAATGTATTATCTGTGAATATATAATATTTATAAAGCATTCATCAATGAGCATGTATTTTATATGAATCATTTTTCTAGATCCTGTGGGGTTTCTTGAGGATTTACATTAGTTTTTTACAAATGATTAGTCTTTTATTTGAGAAGCAGCCTACTGCAGGACCTTTCAGTGCTCATGGAATTTGAAAATCCAGTAGGTAATAAGCTACTTTATTGATCTTATCCTATTGGCCAAAAAAGACCAAGTGACTCTACCTTGGGGAATAATCTTGATTATTTGGGTTTTATTAGCATGACAGGTAGGCATAAACCCACTTCAGTTGTCATTTACAGCACATTCTTGTCTTTCATATTTGGTATTCTTTGGTAGCATGAAGCATGGAAAGTGATTAGCTTCTCTGGGAAAGAGCTCAATTTCATCTCAGCAAAATGTTAGGCATGTGGAAAAGAAAATAAATAGAAAACAAGACTTCATTAGTTAAATTAGAAAAAAATATGATTTCTTTTTAATTTTATAATGTAGATATATCAGTTGAAAACATTGGGAGATATTTATTCAAGAATCTTTGGAATAGTTAAATAATTTGTATTTACATATGAGAAGTTAAAGAAATATTGATCTAGATAATTCAGGCCGTACGTATTTGAGATATCCTGGCTTTTGAAACAAAGACGATGGCTTAGCAGGAGTAGGATTTTAGCTTCCATTCACTCTGTACATTTCAATGAATGCTAAAAGGTCAACTATTGTGAATAAATAAACTGTCCATTCTATCAAATATTTGATGGAAAGATTGGTGACGGTAAATCTTATGGAATTGACTAGTCATTTTGGCTTTAAGTAGCTTTAAGTGAAGCTTCTAGGATTCTTAATAGGTTTTGTACTCTCTGTGTGATGGGATAGAAACAAAATGTTTCCCCACTTAGAATTCTATGATATGCCACTATTTCATTTTTTTCATGATGATTTAATACAAAATGTACCCTATACTCTAAATAACTAATAGAATAGCTAAATAAAATATACATTCTTGGACTATCTTTATTCTTATCTGCCAATGCCTTTTACATTCTCTCTCATTGATAACAGAGAATCATAGATGTCTTCACTGATTCATATGCTATAATTTTAGATAAAAAAGCCATACAATTTACCATCTGTCAAGCCACAGAAAATGAAAACATAGTACACATATTATGAGCCCCATATATATATACACATATATATATATATTTGCTGAATTAACAACAATAACAACAAATAAAACAAGGAGGGAGGAAGAGAAGAAGAAATAAATGGTGTTCTTTACGACTAAGAAATAAAGTATTAGCTTGTTCTTGATATAGTTCGATGCCTTCTATAAGTTGTATTTCCAGAGCTCTGAGTTCGAAGTCCTTCCTCCCTGGTTTCATCTTCTGGAAAGTGATTACCATCTTTAACTTATTAAGATGTGTTGTTGATCACTGAATATTCAGAAAGGGATAAACATTGCTCTCCTTCTAGTAATAAATACATCGCTATTACTTTTAGTATTCTTTTCCTGATTGTGTTGGTTTCAGGTGGCTGCACAATGTCTTCTGTCCACTAGGGAGTTTTGTCTTGCCTGATTTTGCCTCTGGATAATGTGCAGATGGCATGATACTCGTTATGCTGATTGATTTTGGAAATATTGCCATATGGGGATGTGGCTTTCTTTTGAGAACTTCTCATTCCAAAGGAAAGAGAGGCAGCAGGGATTCAGTGGTTGTAGCCAAAGCAACATCACAAATCCTATTGAAAGTTAAAAGAATCAATGACATATTTGAGTAGGAACAATATCTCTTGGCAAGATTCTTTGACCCTTGCTTTTAAAATCCATAAAAAATGTTCTCCTACCAGACTACAATATGTTGCTGGAAAGTCAAATTGTAAGACAACATGTGTAACCTGTCTCTGTCAGGAGAAGCCCCTTCCCTTCTCTCTCCCCCAGCCCCCTGCTCTCTGTGGCATTATTCGTAAAAGGGAAAGTAGCCTATTATCCTAAACCTAGTTCTCTGTCACTGTTTTATGTCCCAATAAATGGAACCACAATTCATCCAATTGTGCAAGCAAGAAATCTAGAAGATATCCTTGTCATTTCTCTCCCCATCACCAATTCTCCTTAATCAATTAAGAGATAATACCTATGGACTATAATTCCTAAACTATCTTCCAAGTCAGATACTTCTCTACATTTTCATCAACTCTAATCGAAGCAACCATCATTATTCATCCACACTAATGCAATAGACTCTTAACTAGTCTCTTTCTTTCCTCTCTCACACTTCTGTAACTCATTATCTATATTGCATCTTAAAAATAGCAGATATAACTCATCCAATGTTTCTAATCTAAAAGAATGTCACTACTTTCACCAAGTTGTACAAGTCAGAAACCCTGGAGTCTCTCTTTATACTTCATGCTTCCTCACCCACCCATAGTCAATTCATCACCAGGTATTAGTGACTTTTACTCCAAAATATATAGCAAATTTTCATTTTTTCTTTTCTACCACTATCTCCCTAGTCTGATTCACATAATTTCTTACATGGTCTAATATGATAGTCTCTTCTCTGATCTGCCTAACGCCTGTCTTGCTCTTCATCAATCTATTCCCAGGTAATGTCCAGAATACTCTTTTTAAAATGTAAATCAAATTACAAAGAGAAAAAAATAGGAACTTTACAATGGAGAAAACCAGAAGTCAGCACTTTAACCAAGTGATCGAGATTAACAGTCAGTGCTAAGACAGATCAACATCGTGAACCTGATGATATTATGCAGGTTCACATACTGAGATAGGCGCAACATCATTCTGTGATATTCTGGTTAAAAATACGTAATCAGGTCTAATCATAAGAAAACATCAGACAAATGCAAAATGAGAAATAGTCTAAAAATAATTGACCAGTATTCTTGAAAAGTGTCAATGTCACAAAAGACAAGGAATCACTGAGGAACTCTCATAGAATGCAGAAGACTAAAGTAGACATCCAAACTAAGTCCAGTATAAGATTCTGGAGCAGAAAAATGACATTAGTGGTGCAATTCGTGAAATTCAAATAATGTCAGTCTAGTAGTATTATTACCAAGGTTAGTTTCTTGGTTTTTACGGCTGTTCTATGATTACATGTGATGCTAACTTTAGAGGTAGCTGGGTAGATATGTTCATGAACTCTGTTCTACTTTTCAACTCTTTAATTCAAAAATAAAAGTTGAAATGTATATGAAGTTTAAGAGTTCTAGTTATAATCATTGGATTAATACTTTTCAATAATTTTTCACTGATTAAAAAGAAAAGAAACTTGTTCTACTGGGTCCTATATGATCTGGTCTCTGACTCTGTCCAACCTTACCTGATTATACCTCCCGCTTACTCACTATCCCTGAGTCACATTGGCACTTTTTTATTCCTCAACCAACTCCCTTCTTGCCTTAGGGTGTTTATTTTTGCTGTCTCCTCTTAATAGACTGTTCTCACTCCTTCTAATAGCTGCCTCTATCTATTTCTACCCCACCTCCACTCCTGCAAAAACCTGTTTCACACCCACTGTAGTCTATTAAAAATAAAACTGTATCATGTGTCTCTGCTATTTAAAACCTTTCTGTGAGGGGCTTCCCTGGTAGCACAGTGGTTAAGAATCCGCCTGCCAATTCACGAGACACAGGTTCAATCCCTGGTCTGGGAAGATCCCACATGCTGCAGAACAACTAAGCCCGTGCGCCATGACTACTGAGCCTGCGCTTTAGAGTCCGCAAGCCACAACTAATGAGCCCATGTGCCACAACTACTGAAGCCCGTGCACCTAGAGCCCGTGTTCTGCAACAAGAGAAGCCACCGCAATGAGAAGCTCGGGCATAGCAACCAAGAGTAGCCTCCTCTCTCCACAACTACAGAAAGCCCGTGTGCAGCAATGAAGACCCAACTTGGTCAATAAGTAAAAATAAATAAATTTTTTAAAAAATTAAAAAAAAACAAAACCTTTCTGTGACTTAATACTGTTCTTAGAATAGTTTAAACTCCTCACTGTGACCTACCAGGTAGGGCACATTCTGAGCCCTGCCTATTTCTCCAGCCTCATCCCAAACCACTGTCTTCATAGCTCTGCCCTGACCACTCCACTTTACCCAGATAAAACTTACTCATATTTCAATTCTCAACTTAGGTATCACTTCCTAAGCATGCTTTTCCAATATTCCGCCTTCTCACATCTAGGAAAAATGCCCTTTATGGTTCCTCCTATAGCTGTTTATATTTCCCAAACATAGCCTGTGTCAAACTCTAATGTTGTGTGGGGTTTATAATATATGCAGAAGTAAAATATGTGACAATAATATCACAAAAACTAGGAGGGGAGAAATGATAGTATATTAGTATAAAGTTATTAAACTATACGTGAAATGGTATATCACTTGAAAGTAGTTTGTGATGTTAGAGATGTATACCAAAGGATTTCCAACTTCTGCCATGAGACATTGAGAGCTGAAAGAAGCATCATTCCTGACTTCACAAGAAAAAAGAGACAAGCTAACTTCAAATTCACGATCAATTTCAAACACATCACAAAGCTGAGGTTGCAGCACAACCATCTGACCCCAAAATCTACTGAGAGGGCACTTCAGAGTCTAGAGTCATGAAGTCTTTCATAGCTAGGGTAGATCCAACCAGACACTGATAAGAAGAATTGAGCTAGGACATTTGTCAAATTAGTGAAGACCAAATAGCAGACTCGTGGGATGATAGAAAACCCTTGGGGAGGGGGGAGAAATTGGTGGAGTTCAAATCTTCTTACAGCCTCTTTTACCACCAACCACAGTTAGTACATACAGAAAATACTGGAAAGAGACCTATGAAATGGCCATCATGGTGCAGACCTATGGGATGGAAAGCAACCTGCTACCTAAGGGGGAAAACTGCCCCAAGATATTTCTCTCCTATCTCCATTATGGAATAAAAACCTTAATCTGTGGGGAAAGCAAGAAAGCACTGCTTTCATTAGGGCATTGTTAAAAACTCATTACATCTGTGGGAAGGGAATGGAGAAAAGAAACACCTAAACATATAAATAATCACATTAAATATAAATGAATTAATCCAATTAAAACAGAGATTCTCAGATTGGATGAAAAAGCAAAAACAGATTTGCTTCACTGGCATTTACAGAACACTATATCCAACAAGAGCAGAAAGCACATTCTTTTCAAAAGCACACAGGAAAATTATCAGGATAGGCTGTATTCTGAGCTACAACAAACAGTTTTAATAAACTCTAAAGGATTAAAGTCATACAATGCATGTGTCCTGAAATAATGGAATTAAATTAGAAATCAATAATGAAAATATATCTGTAAAATCCACAAATATTTGGAAAATAAAACACTTTAATAGTTTAAAATAATTCAAAAGAAAATTTAAAAATATTTTAAATGAATGAAAATTAAAACACAATATACTAAAATTTGAAGGATGTCATTAAAGCAGTACATTGAGGGAAATACATAGCACTAAGTGCCTATGCAGCAGAAAGTAATTAACAAAGATCAGAGCAAAAAATAATGAAAGAGAAAACAGTAAAACAATAGTTAAAATGAACAATCCCAAAGCTGAATCATAAAGATCAATGAAATTGATGAACCAACAGCTAGATTGATTAGGAAAAAAAGGAGTTGACACAAATTACCTAGGTAAGAAATGAGACACATTGCATAACTGATAATAAAGGAATTCAAAGAAGAACCATATGCCAATAAAATTGACAACTTAGATTGGAAAGGGGAAGTTCTTGGAAAGACAAAACTACCAAAGCTTATATGACAAGAATTAGATAAATCGTATAACTCTTTCTCTATTAAATAAATTAAGTATATGGTTAAAAACCTTCTAAGAAAGAAATTCAACACTCAGATATGATTGTGTTTCAGAAAATTGAAGAGGAGGGAACACTTCCCAGTAAACCAGTCAAAGACATTACAAAAAACTGTAAACTACATACCAATGCAATTATTGATTTCAGCAAATCCAATCAATATATACGAGAAGGATAATAAATCAAAATCAAGTAGAGCTTATCCCAGAAACAGAAATTTGGTTTACTATTAAAAAGTCAATCAATACAACTCATTGTATTAACAAATAAAAAAAAATCATCACAATACATGCAAGAAAAAAAATTGAAAAATCCAACATTTTCTTTTTATGGTTCCCTTGAGTATGGTTCACTCTCTCTTAGCTGTATAATCCGTGCCAATATTGCACTGCCTTGAATTAGTGTCTGTTCTTTTTGGGTTGAGTGAGAATCTAAGCTATGTGAATGTGGAATCCTTCTGGATGTCGACATTAGTTTCACCAAGATTTTACACTTGTCTAAAACACATGTGATTTGACAGGTTTTTTTTTCCTTTTAAAATAACTCCCTTCTATTAGGTTTTTCCAAAGCATTCTATTGTTTCTACAGAAACAACCCCTTTCTTTTCATAAAACTAATAAAACAAGCTACTAATTTCCAATATTAATTAATGTAATTTATTAATTACATAATAAAAACAACTCACAGAGATTTAGGATCAAACACAACTGGCCTTGGCAGCCTACACATGAACAGTAGGGAGTTACAGCATACAGGCAAGGTAGAGACTAGCCCACTAGATGCACAAGTGTATATGTGCTGTGGGCATCAAGCAAGAATTGAAAGATTTTATGGCAGAGATGGAGAATATTGGTTAAAATAAGGAATTAAACAAGTATAATGAAAGAGAACATTTATATTGTTTTAATTGTCATACTTTTATTGTCAACTTTTAAAATTAGTAGTGTATTTTTGTTGTTGTTTAGGATTTCTTTCCTCATCTTTGTTTTTATATCTCATTTCTTCTTTAGAGGTTAATTTTTCTTTATGTTACGGTCAGTGTGTTATTTTCTCTTTTTGTTTGTTTTTGTATTTTTTTTTTCCAGTAAGAGTCTCTTAGTTTTTGTGTATCTGCTGAAATTTTCTTCATTACTCTCTTACCCTGGAATGACAGTTTAGTTAAATGTAGAATTCTGTTTTGTGAGATATTTTACCTCAGCACTTTGAAGACAATGTACGATTGTGTTCTGACATTTATTGTTGCCAAAGAGAAGTCTGCTATCAGTCTGAGTGATATTTCTTTGGAGCTAATCTCTTTTTAATCTCTTAAGATTCTGCTGGCCTTTAATATTTTTTCATGTACATTTATTCTGTCATCTTAGAAAAAACTCTAGATAATGTTTATATACTGAAAGTTTTATTTTTAGTAATAGTAGGGATGGCAAACTAGTTTCACCTATTTTGTGAATTCCAATCAGTCAATGTTAGCTGCTTACTGCAGAGGATTGATAAAGATTCTGAGACATTGTCAAGTCTTATTGGAAAAGATAGTCATAATTGATTAACAATGTCAATCACAGTTAGGTGTGTGTGAGAGTGTGTGTATTTGTGTGTGCAATAAAAGTTACGTACTTTTCATTCCTGAATTAGAGTTAACCAAGCATGAAAGTGACATCTCTTAAAATACATTAATTATAATTATTGCTCGATTGTAAGTTAAGAAGTCTAGCACATTGTGCTTTACCCTTTGCATACGACTTAGGATATGCTCAATAAATGTTGAATGCACATGTGTACTCTGACTCACGTAAAATAGTCTAGAGGCACCTTATAATAGGCGATGTATCGGGTCGGCCAAAAACCTGAATGAACTGTTTGTCCAACCCAATAATTCTACTTACGAGGGAATGTGGATTTAAAATGGGTTCACAAACATAAGCTAGGGATATCATTGATGTTTTGAAGATTCTATATTATTTTATGAGCATCACAAGATCCAACCACTCTCAATATCACTTGGATCCCTAAGGATACTTAAACAGCCCCATTGAGTGTGCTAAACATGGAGTAAATTGAAGTTGCTACTCCTTTAATGTCATAGATTATAAACAACATTAGTTTTAAATAATATTTTCTAAATACTATTTCCTGTACAGAAATATATTTTTCTATGTTTCTTTGTTTTGAAACAAGGATAAAGCAAGACATAGGATTGTTGTTTGATGTTGCCAGGAAGGGAGAACAAAAGCAAGTTTGAAAAAGGTATTGTGCTTTTCTTCCTGCGGCGCTGGGAGAGGAAATAAAAGGGGATGAGAAGGTGGATTAGAGAAATAAAGCCTTTTCAATGAGATTTTTGAGTTCACTGTAAACACTTAGCCAGGTCAAATCTCTAAGGAGAGAACTTAATGAAAGTAAAGGGAGGTCCAAGAGGGAGGGGACATACGTATACATATAGCTGATTCACTTTGCTGTACAGCAGAAACTAACACAACGTTGCAAAGCAATTATACTCCAATAAAAAAAATTCTGTGATAAACCATAATGGAAAAGAATATGAAAAACTGTATATATATGTGTGTGTGTGTAACAATCATTTTGCTGTAAGGCAGAAATTAACACAACATTGTAAATCAACTATATTTCAATACAATAAATTTAAAAAAAATGTAAATGGAGACTTCAGTAACTGGATTCATATAAAATAATAATAAAGTGGAAATTAAAACAATGTTAAGCAGTATTCTCTTTGAGAAATGATAAAATAATAAGAACCAAACACCCATTGTTCAGAGTGAGTTTTAAATGTCAAGGATGGCATATTTTCCTCCAGGCACTGATAAGCTTGAATAATAATAAAATGGATAAAGTAGAATGTGAGAGAGATTTGTTGGTGACTGGCCTCAATGTTTGGTAAAACTTAAGAGGAGCTACTGGTTTATTGCATGCAGACAGGCCACAAATCGTCTTCAAATGTAAGATTTGGGGGAAACCAATATAGTTAGCATTGAGGCCAAGATATGAGACTTCTGAGTTGAAACTGCATCTACCATTTAATAGCTCTGTAACTTCTCCTTATCTCAAATTTCTCATCTGTAAATTGGGTATGTAGAGATGTTTCAGGAATACATGAGTTAATATGTAGAAAGCACTTAGTGCCTAGAATGTGGCAAATGATCTATAAAATGAAAACAATGCCCCCTCCCCCCTCACACACTATCAACCCCTCTAAGCTTAGTCTCTGGAGTATCTTATTCTAAAATGTTCATATATATTGGAGGTTAGGAAAAGTTACAAACATGATATGAACAAATTAGATCGTCACTGACTCAATTATTATATCCATTTGACAGCTAAAGAAAAGCTCAGAGATGTAAGCGATTTGCCCACCGTCACACAGCTTAAAAATAGCAGAGGTGGGCTCTGAAACTGTATCTGACACCCAGACTCAAGCTCCACACACTCCACCATGCTTTCTGCCTCTCCTGTCCTCTCAGTTCATGGGACGCTGGTTATTCTTAAAAACATTCCTTTTTGCGATGGAGAAACAACAGTGGAGAGTGATATCCAGAGACAAGAGAAATAAGCTGAAGATGAGTGGAAGTATATTTTCAGATTTTTTCCTCTTCCTTTACTCCTTCCTACCCCCAACCATCTGATTGCTAACATCTTTGGAATGTCTCACCTAGTCTCACTGTGGCTGTTAGCTGTTGTCCTTTAGTCACGGGTGCCCCCCAGATGTATCTTCCCTCCCTGAGGCATTGACTTACATTTGGATCTGATGTTGTATCCCGCTTTCTACTGTAGTCAATGTCACAAGTGATGCTATTGTCTCTTTAGTGGTAGTAGAGGTGGCAGCAGCAGAAGCAGATAAAACCAAAGCATTGTCCAATTGACAATTCTCTTTTCATATGTTCAAATGCCATCTGTTTCAGTATTCAGCCTTCCTTGTCTCTTCATGACAGTACATTCAACTACAGAAGGGGTGTTTTTGTATATACGCACTGGATAAGTTGTATAAAGAGGCTGATAAAAGAGCCGGCTACATTCACATAATCTTCATCATTGAAGGAATAAGCGGGAGAAACAGTTTCAGATTTGAGGAAGGAGAGCACATGCGTGGGAATCATGAACCCTAGATTCCAGTTGTGGATCAGTCATGTACTAGGTACATATGTGATCAAAGTCAATTATTCCCCGCTTCTCCTAATCTAAAATAAGTGACTTCTCCTGATGTAATTACGGTTCTCCTGATGAAAAATGGAAATCCTGACACCCACCTTAACATCCTGAAAATTTTGTTGTATGGGTCCACAGGATGAATTATAAAGAATTATACACCTGCAAAGTCTGGCATGTGATGTTGAAAAGGGGGTTATTGCTATCCTCTAAAAATGTTTTGGCAATAGGAGAACACTTTGCTTCTTACTACCAGCCTATGGGCTGATTTTTTTTTTCCAAAAAATTATCACACATATAAAACTTGTATCTTGGACTCCTAAGTGGAAGTTGAGGAAGAAACAGGCAACTCGGAGAACCAGAATTAAGATAAATTTTCAATCAGTACTTGCTTTTCCTCCAAAGATGGCTAATGTTCTATTATTACTATTCAAAAGTCTCCTAGGAAAAAATACAGTTTTGTGGGTAATTAAAAGGAGACTTGTCAAATGGAAAGGAAAGGTAGAGGTAATTCGAAACGAAGCAAATTGGACTACCTGAGTAGGCAGAAATGTAAGGTGATAGAGGAAGCTTTTTTAAAGAGGCAAAATGTGACCTTGGCTGGCCTTTTGTTAGTTAATTATGCTTCTCTGACATATTAGATGTATTGTCCTTTAATGAAATCCTCTGAGGTATACTTGGTTTTTTCTAATCTATCCTGGAAATCTTACATGTTTTTATTATTAACACGTATGTTTTTCCTTAACTGACAACAGGAGTTAAAAAAATACCCATGTATTTAAGGCAAATTTTCTGAATGACTCTGAGAGTAGAGCAGAATTTTCTTTGCAATTTCACCAAAGCACGTCTGCATCACAAAAAACAAAATGACAAAACCCATATCGATGGCATTGGCAATAATAACAAAGAGACCAAAAGTCCTGACTTATCAGAAGGATATTTTAGCAATTCAGCTCTTCTCCCATCTTTTGCATCTTTCTTAGGATGGGTCAGATTAGCACGTCCTTATAGGTTACCATCTAATTCCTTCTGAACACTCTTAATATTCTTAAATTCAGTGAGGCAGTCAACCGCAAAAGATATTCATTGGTGTGAGAAGACTAGATTCATTAGACTTTCTGATGATAGATAATTTCTGTCCACTAAGTATCACAATTGCTTTAACTATGAGTTGTCAAAGACAATTACGCTAGTTTTACTCTACTTTTCTCTCATATGATGAAGATTCTTTACTTAACACCTGCTATCAGTGTATGCAAAAGAATAACATTATAATTATGATGTATCTCTGAGTAAATTGAATCACAAGGATGTGCTGTAAAATACAAGTATATGGGAATGTAAGGTTTCAGTCTCATGAAAATAGCTCACTTATTAAAAATAATTCTTATTCTTTTATGTAACTCATCCAAAGTTAAACTCTTCTTCAGTAAAATTTTCAGTTTGGTTTGGATTTTAGGCGGAAATATAAAGCCCATGTATAATAGTAAAAACGAAACAAAACAAAGCAAAACAGCAAACAAAAACTAACAACAACAGCACTGTATCCTAGCTTCACTAAGCCCTCTCCCAACCCTCTGATTGTCTTGAATAACATTTTTTTTAAAAATGTTTATTCCTATCTCTTCCCCTATCATAAATTTAAATATTGAAGTTCTCCAGAGTTCAGTCTCCCACTCTGTCCTCTTCTACTCTTTTAACTCTTATCCAATTCTGTAACATCAACCATGACTCAGGCAGGGTGCCTCCAAGATCCTTCTCTAATGACCAGACCTCTTTCCTGAGCTCCAGGCTCATTTCGGTCAGCCTGCTGGAATGGTGAGCAACTTGATCTAAGCAGAAAAAAAAAGGGGCCGAGGGGAAGGCTTTGGGGTTAACCAAGGATGTCTGATTACAAAGCAAAAGACATCTGGAATGATAAGGACAAGCCCAAAGGAATTTCTGAAGCTAGCAACAGCACAAACTATGCAGAAACTAAACACAGGAATCAAATAATGAAAAGGAGGCCCACTGATTTATCTCCAAAATGTATAGGATTAACACATTTGCTCTAATAAATGCAGTCTTTGTGCCTATTTCTGGCAATATTATGGGAAGTTTTGTTTGCTTGGGAAGAATTCTATATAAATGTATATTATTGAATATATATATTTATATATAAATTGTTCTTAGTAAGTTTGAATTTTTGTTTATCAACTAACAATTGAAATGTATATATATATATATATATATATATATATCTTTGTAATATGTATACTTACCTTGCATTAGATTTTTCTTAATTTCTCTGTGGCATAAGACATTTTAAAGTAAAACACAAAATAAAAAATAAAATGTCATCTACATAAGTTAATAGGCAAATTACAAAAATAGTTTTAAAGGAGTGTGGCCTTGTACCAGACACTGTTCTAAATGCTTTATGTGCAGTTATTTATTTAATTTTTATTTCATAAAAATCATATGAGATAATCACTTTCATTCTCATCCTCATTTTACTGATGAGGATATTAAGACCCCATAGCTAGTGAGTAGTAGAGGGAGAAATAGAGCTTACATTGTCTGGCGGGAGAATCTACACCCTAAACCATTATACTAAACTGCTCTTTAATGTGCAAATTCTTCCAGAGTATGAAAAAAAGATAAAAAGTTTTCCAATTCATTTTGACGAAGCTATGAAATAACATAACAATGACAAACATTTTTTGAGCACTTGCTCTTAGCCAGACACTGAGAAGTTACATGTCATCCTTATCAAAAATGTATGAAATGTCAGTGTCTGGAAAAGAGTGGGTGATCACCATGTTTTTGTTGAATGAATGAAGTTAATATTATTCCAAATTTACAGATGAGAAAACCGAAGCCACCAGAAGTTAAGTCAATGGACCCACGTTTATACAGCTAAGAAGTGGCAGAACTAATATGACTGTGATTATACATTATACAAAACCAATCTGTCTTCACTACAGCTCCTAGAAGGTTCTTTTTGGAATACCTGTTTAATCATAACAATCCTTCCTATAAACCACTGCTTCAAATATAAAGATAAAAACTCTCTTCTTCAAGGTTCTGGGTGATGTGGACCCTGCCTGCTTCTCCAGAGTCCTCTTAGATCATCCCAGCTCTTAGAGTCACTGTAACCTTCTTTCATTCATTCACCATCACCCTTCTTCAGCAGCATTTTGCACCTGCTCTTCCTTTCACCTGAAATTCTCACATGACACCCCTTCACATATTTAACTGTATTCATTCTTCAGCTCTCAGCTCTAGTATTACTTCCTCGACGGAGGATGGTTTCCCTGACCACCCCATTATAGGCTCTCCTGGCACTACTGCAATTGTGTCGGTTATAATTTGTGTGTGGTGGTGATGGTATTGTGTGTGATTATTTGATTAACACTTGCCTCTTTTAATAGACAGTAAGCCCAGCCCCCAAATTACCACTTTTTCCCAAATGATGTTAATGATAATAACTCTTTCTATTGAGTTCAAATAATTTAATAGCTGCTGTGTTATGAATGTGGCTAAGAGCTAAAATGACACAATGGAGTTAATCCACATGAAAAAGTTATAACTGTCTGGCTCATGGTAAGCATATAAAAATGTTTCTTTAAATTAATTTAATCAGACAGCAACTCTCTTAGGAAGGAGTTATTATTTTGCACATCTGACAGACACTGAAACTGAACCTTCGACAATTGGAGTAACTTGCCCGGAGTTATGCCCTAATAACCGTTATCTTTTAAAAAGTTCAAATATGAGAAAAATAAAAAGTTCAAATAGAGAACTCAGAGGTAAACCCAAGCACATATGGGCACCTTATCTTTGACAAAGGAAGCAAGAATATACAACGGAAAAAAGACAGCCTCTTCAATAAGTGGTGCTGGGAAAATTGGACAGCTACATGTAAAAGAATGAAATTAGAACACTTCCTAACCGCATAAACAAAAAGAAACTCCAAAAAAATAAAATAAAAAGAAACTCAAAATGGATTAAAGACCTACACGTAAGGCCAGACACTATAAAACTCCTAGAGGAAGACATGGGTATAACACTCCATAACATACGTCAAAGCAAGATCCTTTTTGACCCACCTCCTAGAATCATGGAAATAAAATCAAGAATAAACAAATGGGACCTCATGAAACTTAAAAGCTTTTGCACAGTGAAAGAAACCATAAACAAGACAAGATGACAAACCTCAGAATGGGAGAAAATACTTGCCAACGAAGCAACGGACAAAGGATTAATCTCCAAAATAGACAAGCAGCTCAAGCAGCTTAATACCCAAAAAGCAAATAACCCAATCCACAAATGGGCGGAAGACCTAAATAGACATTTCTCCAAAGAAGACATACGGATGGCCAACAAGCACATGAAAAGATGCTCAACATCACTAATCATTAGAGAAATGCAAGTCAAAGCCACAATGAGGTATCACCTCACACCAGTCAGAATGGCCATCATCAACAAATCTAGAAACAATAAATGTTGGAGAGGGTGTGGAGAAAAGGGAACTCTCGTGCACTGTTGGTGGGACTGTAAGTTGGTACAGCCACTATGGAAAACAGTTTGGAGGTTCCTTAAAAAACTACAAATAGAACTACCATATGATCCAGTAATCCCACTACTGGGCATATACCCTGAGAAAACCATAATCCAAAAGAAACATGTACCATAATGTTTATTGCAGCACTATTTGCAATAGCCAGGACATGGAAGCAACCTAAATGCCCATCAACAGATGAATGGATAAAGAAGATGTGGTGTACATATACAATGGAATATTACTCAGCCATAAAAAGGAATGAAATGGAGCTATATGTAATGAGGTGGATAGACCTAGAGTCTGTCATACAGAGTGAAGTAAGCCAGAAAGAGAAAAACAAATATTGTATGCTAACTCATATATACGGAATCTAAAAAAAAAAAAAAATGGTACTAATGAACCCAGTAACAGGACAAGAATAAGGATGCAGATGCAAAGAATGGACTGGAGGACACGGGGTTGGGGGGGCAGGGGGCAAGGAGAAGCTGGGATGAAGTGAGAGAGTAGCATAGACATATATACACTACCAACTCTAAAAGAGATAGCTAGTAGGAAGTTGCTGTATAACAAAGGGAGATCAACTCGATGATGGGTGATGCCTTAGAGGGCCAGGGCAGGGAGAGCAGGAGGGAGTAGCAGGAAGGAGTCACAGGAGGGAGGGGATGGGGGATATGTGTATAAATACAGCTGATTCACTTTGGTGTACCTCAAAAGCTGGTATAAGAGTGTAAAACAATTATTTTCCAATAAAGAGTTTAAAAAAAAGAAAGTTCAAATATGGAATAATAATGTCCTAATTAAAATAAAAGGAAATAAAATTCAGGAGTGTATTAACATAATTATATGCCATGGTTATATTTATATAATCTAGAAATGTAAAGTTGGTTTAATATTAGAAATTATTTTATATAATATTATGCATAAGTAGGGCAATGGAGAAAAATATAGTTATACCAATAAGTAGCAAAAGACATTAAACTTTTTATTGAACACAATAAAGTGATTTAAAAATTCATCATTCTTTGAAATGACTAATTTATATCTTTCAAACAATAGCTATAGTACGTAAATAAATTTTCAAAGTCATGTAGATATACAATTTCTTTCATTAATATAGAGATATCTCATACCTCTAGATTAGAAGGCTCAATATTGTAAAAATGTCCATTTTCCAAACTTTGATTTACAAACTTAACATTATTCCAGAGAAATATCTAAGTGGAATTTCTGTAACTTGACAAAAATTTTAGGGTTCACCTAATAGAATAAACAGTCTAGCCAGGATAGGTTTGAAGTTGAAAAATGATAAATGAGGAAGTTGTACTATATTAATGCTTAAAGTATATTGTAACAATATGATGCTACAAGAATACAGATACATATCATTAGACTAGAATATCATAGAATAGAAAAAAATAGGAATAAATATATCAAAATGTTAGCAATGGTTATATGTGGTGAGGATTTGTGTAATTTGAATCCTTGTTTTTTGTGCTTTTCTTTGTTTTAAATTCTCCGTGAATATTTTGTATTATTTTTAGTAAGGAAAACTTACTTTTCCTCAAACATAAAATATTTAAGAATGAATGAAAGAGTCTTTATTTTTATGCTATTCCAGGGTCCCAGGAACACCTCATATGCCTGGAACAGGGTGATCCTGATTTTAACAGACTTCTCTATCTGAATGTGTTACTGGAACCTCAAACTCCCAATAAGTCCAACATACTTCCTTTTAGCTACTAGTAAGTGAGTCAGCCATTTTGCAAAACATGTGATAGACATTTTCTCACTTAAACTTTTCAACAATGTTGGGCAATGCTGTGGGGTAAGTGCTCTAATTAGACATGTTATAGATGAAAAACAAACAAACAAATGAACAAAAGCTTGAGGTGGTTAAATAGCTTGGCTAAGTTTTAAATGCCAATATGGAGATTCAAACTCAATCAGGCTTTTAGTCTGATTCCATTTGCTCTCAAAATTGCCCTCCCACCACCTCTGGACCTGTCCCTCTTCATATATTCTCTCTCTGGACAACTGATGCCACCATTCACCCTAACAACTCAGTGAGCTTACGCATCATTTGCCCTCAATTCCTCTGCCCCTCTCCATCTGGGCCCCACATTCAATCAGTCACCAGGTCTTATTCATTCTACAGAGATTTTCCAAATCCATATTCTGTTTATTCCCTTCAAAAGTGAAATGAACCCTTTCTCTACTCTTGTCTGAACTTCAATAGCTTTCTAGGTGATTTTGTTCCTCTCCTTTTCATTCTCCACACTGAAGCCAGGTGTCTCCAAAATATGAAACTTATCTTTTCATTTCCCCTGACAAAAACCCTTCAATGGATCCCATTGCCTAGGAAATTCAAACTCCTTAGCCTAGCACATAAGACCCTTTGTAATCTAGCCCTTGCCAATCTCTGTAGCCCTATGAGGCACCGCTCCCCCACGTGCAACATGAAATTCCACCATACCAGCTACTCGCATATCCTTGAATGCACACACCAGATTGTCAGTCCTCCTCGCTTTTACACACATAAAGGCATCCACATGTGTATTTAAGATACACATATTTCAAATATCCTTCCTTGCCCTGTCCTCTTGGAAAATGTCTCTTCACTCTTCAAGAGTGAACTTAAATGTTAACTTCTCCTTGGAGATTGCCGTAACCTCTTCAGGCAAAAATAAAACCCTTCCTCTCATGTGTTTGCACAATACCTGCCCAATTTTTTGTGCAGATTGTAATGCAAAGAGTGTAATGGCTTTGGAATCACAGGAGTAGGCTGTGCATTCAGAAGTTGTTGCTTACTAACTGTATGACCTTGGGCAAATTATATCAACATGGGATGTAATGAGACTCTTCAAAAACAATTTGACTAAAATGTTTGATTCATTAGCTTCTCTGCCTTAATACTAAACATGAAATGATTCCTGACTGAATAGAAAGAAAATTTTGTGCTAGCTTTTTTCAGAGGAGATATTTTAATTTATATTGTTTGTGAGACACTCATCATTCCTGAATCCTTTCTACTTAGCCATTCACCTTCTGCCTGTTTTACTTTTTTTAGTATAAAGATATTTTTTCTTTTATTTCCAAGATGTATTCATTCCCTGTTTTATGAATATATCCTTTCAACAAACATTTAGTGAGTACTCATTATATATGACACACGCAAAAATATAGTGATAAGGGCCACAGAGAGAAATAGAAGTACAGTTCTCAGGAAGTGTAATAGGAGACTACAAGATTTTAATTTGATGTATTCTAATAGAATATCAATAAGCCAAGAAGGTTGTATTGATATTAATTTACTCCCATAACTCAGCTTCCCGTGCCCCCTTATGGCTGGTATAAGTTCAAAATACATTAGTCTCTTGGAGATTTTCTTCCAATAAACAAAGCAGTCCCTATGACAGAGGAGAGTGGCTTCAGGAGCTATGCTAAACTACCCTTCATTTTCTAATAGTTTCTGGGGGCAAGTGAGGCAGTATCTAGTTCCATAATACAAACTATGACTTTTATTTCACGCATCAGTATTTCTTTTTAAGTTTTTTCATAACTGAAGCACACTGATTTTTCTTTCTAGGACATGTTTGGTGAAAGAGTGAATGACCCCATCTAAAAGAGGCCATTTCAAACTCAGTTGTGTACACAGGACACGCAACCAATGTTTTCTTATGCTGACTAGCTGTGTAATCTCATAAGGCTATGATCATAACTCAGGCTGGGACTTGATCATTTGCTCTGTATTCAGACATTTGTGAAGAGAAACTAGCATAGTGGTAGACAACATGAATTTTATAGTCACTCAACCTTGGATTCAAATTTCAGCTCTGCAGCTGGAATGCCCATAGGAAGGTTAATTAACATCTCTGTGCCTCATTAAAATCTTTAAAGAATCTACTTATCCCATATTGTAGTCAACAAAGGTTAGGTTATTGAATTCAATGCATGAGTTAATAATAATGATGATGGTTAACATTTACTGAGAGATTACTATTACTACCTAAAGTTTGGAGATCACTGGCCTAATTACTGCATAGAGAGATGGAAAAGAAGGTGGGAATTTCATATGTGTTGTGTTATTGACTGGAGCTAACACCTCATTGAGCAGATATGTGCTACGAATGCTGCTAGTCTGAGATACATTTGCAGTGTGAGATAGTTTAGAGTTATGGGAAAGACTATGCAGCATCCTCAGTCTTAGAGGTAAGGGCTGATTGGAGCCACTGGAGGACAGAGGTAGAAAATGAGAGGAGACTCAGCCTGGCTCTGAGGTTTTGCTCCTGTGTTTGTACACCTCCAGTGAGACTTCCTTGAAGACTAGGTAAAATCATTGTTATAGCGGACAACATAAGGCCACTGATTCCTTTAGAAAAGTGACTTCCAAATGTTTAGTAACGGAGATTGGGGAAAGGGTGATTGACATCAATGTCAGGACCAGGAGAAAGTTGAAAACCAGGACCTTAACTGAATCTCTGCCTATGTACAGGGTGCAGCAGATGGTGCAGGGGTGGGGCAGAGGGATGAGCACATACATGTTTAAAGGGAAAGTAGTGGATGGAAGGGGGGGGAGTCAAGGAAGGGAGGGAATACGGGGATATGTGTATAAAAACAGATGATTGAACCTGGTGTACCCCCAAAAAAGTAAAAAAAAATAAAAAATAAAAGTACTACAGAAAAAATAAATAAATAAAGGGAAAGTAGTGGATGGAAGCTTCTATGGTATGTAAAGCATCCTGTGAGTTAATTTTTGGAGGCATTGGAATGGGTTATTTCAAACGTGTACTTAGTGTGAGGTTACTGCTAGGTGTGCTGTTTACAGGGTAAACCAAAAACAAAGTAGGCAACCCCAGGCTTCTGCCTGGTGCAAAGGCTTGCATCTGAAATGTCTAGTAATGTATAGGGCTTGGAAAGGCTGCCTGACAGCCAATGCCTGTTATTTTAACAGGAACTCGTGCTTCCTTGGGTGGTAGGCAGATCTATTAACTTGGAAGAAGTATTCCAATTATGTTCTTTGTAGGATCTGCTACTGTGAAGGCTGTAGATCAGGTAGATTAATTACAAAGCAGACAACTTCAGACTTCTTTTTGGAAGCTGGACTTCCAGCTGCTGGGTACAGACATACACAGCCTAGGAAGGACGAGTGACAGCCAATGACAGTAAGCAGCCTTGGAAAATGTGAGTATTTGTGTTGGAAAGTTCAGTATATTGCTAGGGGGTTTACATAGGATGAAAGTATTGAATTGGTGGGTGTACAAATAAACGTAACTGACTGATGTCTGTCTGCATTTTGGATGGCAGGCTTGAAAGCCTACATAACAAGAAATACCCTTTCTACTTAACTCAAATACACCACTTGCAAGTAATCTCAGCCATTCAGAAACAAGACAGAAAAGAGTGGCAGAGAAGCTCTTTTCTTAGACTTTGTTTTTTCACTGGATTCATGACTCATTAGAGGTGGATGGGACCCTATAAAAAGTCTAGTTTATTGCCACGTTTTACCCACAGATGACTTGGGGCTTTGGTGATCACAGCACAGGGGTTAAGAGCATGGACCCAGGAGTCCCATGCAAATCTCAACTCCAAGACTCACAAGCTGCGTGAGCTTGGGAAAGTCCCTTGAGTTCCCTGACCCTTACTCCTAGACAGGTCAGATGGACTATTGTGACTGATACAGTGTCTGCCAGGCATAGAATGAGCCACCTCATCCTTGGCAGCAAGCAAGAAGCCTGGTTCTGTAAGCTTTGAAAGTAACCCCTCCGGGGGCCATTCCTGAGCTGGAGGGAACTAAGGGAGTTTATTTATGTATTCCTCCCCTACCTCCAATAGTTATAGAGCCAGGTCCTCAGTCTGAGGAGTTTCGTCCTTTAGGCTCTGGTTTGCTGACTGAGTGCTAGACCCATTTAGCAAGGAAAGAATGATGGGTGGCTCAGAATATTGTGGACCAGAGTAGGAGGCTCAGCACAGGGCATTTACATCTAAGGGGTCATATCTTTGTTAACACATCCTGTTTTAAGGAAGAGTAAAACACAGGGTTCATAGTACCTCGTCCAAGGGGTAAGACACAGTTATAAATAACTTAGGAGGAGTTGGTGAAGCTGGTGATGTGAGGTAACATAAAGTCCTCCTGAACTGCCTGAAGGAGTCCAGTGTCCCCTGAGGAGAGACTCAGATCTGGCTAGAATCAAAGCTTTTCTGAGATTCTGGAGGCACAAGCATCTGAAATTACAACACTATCTCTTGGCAAGGCATGAAGGCCACAAGCTTATCTTTGCACAAGCATAATAAGACCAAATTCTTGACAAAAGTTCCCAGTAGGTCTTGCACTAAAGGGCTTCATAAGATTGGTGCGATTGTTTAAGAGTTTGCTGATTTCAACAGTAGAAGGTGGAGGAATGGGGGATTAGTGGAATTAAGAGGAAATAGAATGTGTGTAAGTCCAGAGGCGGGAATGAACAAATTCTGTTGAGTTCAATTCTAGGTAAAAGAAAGGCAACACGGAATGGAACATTGAGAGTTTTCATGGATGGTGTAAACCAAGAACTAAACTTCGAAATGCAGGTTTGGCTTGGAACACTGAAGTGTATGTGTAGAGGTGTCAGCAATTGACTGAAAAGGAACTCAGGCAAAGGTCTAGAAGTCAAAATAAATACGACTTCCTGAATGGACAGTAAGAAACCTGACCTAATTAGACTGAGAGACGTGGAGCAGAGAGAGTGAGAAGAGAGACACTATTGCCTGGATAGAATGGGGTCTGATTAGGGAGTATCTTGAAATTTGTAGGTGGCTAATTGAGTCTAGCAGGACGGGAAATAGGCACCATTAATAATTTCAAACCAGGAGGGTGATGAAAGCTGCCTGCGTTGGAGAATGAAGAGTCTCAGGTTAGTGTGGACTATTAGAATGATCATTGATCTAAGATCTAAACGTATCCCAAAGGAGATTCTCAAAGGCGTCATGAAATTCTTTCTATTGACATACTCAATAGTGACATACACATATTGATTTTCTTTTTTTTTCTTTAATGTGAAGCTTTTAAGTAGTCTTCAGGTTGTAGTTTAGCTTAAAATGTATAAGGCTATAGCTGAAATCATTTATGTGCATTTTTGTAACAGAGAATAATGACCTAGGCATAGTAGAAAAATTAGAGGTTAGAGGTTTACTTAAAACCGTGTAGTGCTACCCGCCATGGCAATTCATCTCTGTGATCAAGCCTGAGGAGCTAAGTTCGTAGCTACCAAGATTGGCAGGAGTTTAGGCAGATAATATGTATGACCAAATATAATGCAAATATGATAACGGTGAAGTTGCTGTTAGTACATGCTTCACTGTCCCAGCCTCTATGGAGTCACTCTACCACCAAACATCACTTCCCTGTTAAAACATCAAGAAAATTATCAGCTCCTTGTATCTCAGGGACTGAAGAATGACTTCCCATTCTCTAGAAAGTTACTGTGAATGCAGAAATGCACATGACAAGGCAGGAAAGGGACACAGGCCCTCTGAGCCTGGGCTGCTGAATCCAGGCTTTTCATTAATGGGCAACAGACTTCATGAAATGTCCTGAGATGAGCCTGAAGAAGACCACATGTATTTCAGTGACACAAGGTTCATTCCAACCTCTACCTTAATAATCATGCCAACTCTTTTCTTTCCCACTTATAATTTTAAGTAGGAAACACTCAATATTCTGTTGGAGGTCCCCAAACCGTCCTCAGGCACAATGATTCCACCACTAGAATGACTCATAAAACTCCAAAGCTGTTATGCTCACAGCTATGGCTTATCGCAGTGAAAAGACAGAGCTCAAATTGGCAAAGGGAACACGTGTCAGGGACAGAGTCTGGGAGAAACCAAGCACAGGCTTTCGTTTGTCCCTGGAGGAGCACTGAATTCCAGCCCTCTGATGTTGCCTATAGAGTATGTTATCTTTTCTACATAGTTCCGTACAGGATGAAATATAAAATTAGAGAAAGAAGTTGTGTGCTATAAGAGGGAAACCACAGCAATTTCCTGGCTGTTCTAATAAATTTATTTATTTATTTATTTATTTATTTATTGGTTGCATTGGGTCTTCATTGCTGCACACGGGCTTTCTCTAGTTGCAGTGCATGGGCTGCTCAGCACGGTGGCTTCTCTTGTTGGCGGAGCACGGGCTCTAGGCACAGGCTTTAGTAGTTGCAGCTCGTGGGCTCAGTAGCTGTGGCTCACGGGCTTCGTTGCTTCACGGCATGTGGGATCTTCCCCAACCAGAGATCGAACCTGTGTCCCCTGCATTGGCAGGCGGATTCTTAACCACTATGCCACCAGGGGAGTCCTCCTGGCTGTTCTACATTCATGTGTTGACTCAGCACTGTATTTGTCACATAGCAATTGCTCTTTGTGTATTTGCATAATTGTTTGCAGTCTAAAGATGGTAGAGTAATGAGTTGGAGGTGGGAGTATAATGAGGGAACAGTAACCCTGCCCACCTACTCTCAATCTTCTCCTGTTCCCCATTCTCCTTGTCACTACTAAGAGTTAGTTTAGTTTTCCAATAGATGCATGTATTTCCATGCACTTTACCATTACAGCTTAATGTGAATTCCATTCTAGCATGACCTCAAGGATCTGGGTAAACTCAGATTGGCTCTGGTGAAACATTTCCAATTGCAAGCAGGTCTAGACAGGAACAAAAGACCTGTGTCTGGTTAGGGGATTCGGAATAGGTTGCCAATTGCACAAAGATCTGAGGCCCTAGGTAAAAAACAACACTTGGGCTCTGGCTCTGAGTTTCCTCAAGCCCTCAAATAAGATTCTCAGCTTTTCAGGCCTTTAACACTACCCCAATACCCCTGTTAGAATATCAAAGCAGAGGACAGAAGTCTGGAAAGCCCTTGCAGTAGGTTTTAGAGCTATGTATTATTCTTCACATGTATCTCTCTATTTAATATTCTTCAGGGTCCTTTTACCAGCCAGGATACAAGCTCTTGGGTGTCTTCTGCATAAAAGCTGCAATTAGAATTTTTATGTATTTTTAGGGCAATAAAGGAATAACTGAACATTCATATCTAGAAAACACAATATTTGCATAATGAAGGCTTGCCTTTCTCTAAGTCCCTGGACAGCCTTCTTTGTGTCTTGACAGTTGCATTCCCTGGAGGTCAGTCATCATTATAAATTTAAAGTGACTTTTACAAGAACTCAATTAACAGCAAACTCAGAAGAAGTTAGCGCACATGTAATTCATGTATTTACTTGGTTACACAAGCAGAATGACAATGACTAGCAATGTGTAACTTCAGAGGATATGGTACTACATAGTTGTTAGCAGTTCCTGTAGATGAATAAATGTAGATAGAAATTAATAATAAACTCTTTATCCAGAGAAAGCATCTGGACCTCCTTTGACATCTTTATTATAGCGTTTAAGATGTGTAGGACCTCAAATCCAAAAATATGTTTTAATGATCTAATTGAGTAGCTATGTATAGATACAGGAAAGAAACCTATTTGGTATTGAGAACTGGTAGAAGAAGTATAATAACTGTAGCTAATGTATTTGCTATAGAATATCTGCATATTAAGAAATATACTTTCTTTTTTTTATTAAAATATAGTTGATTTACCTTATTGTGTTAGTTTCAGGTGTATAGCAAAGTGATTCAGTGTATATATATACTTAATATATATATACACACTTTTAAAATTCTTTCCCCTTATAGTTTATAACAAGGTATTGAATATAGTTCCCTGTGCTATACAGTAAATCTTTGTTATTTATCTATTTTCTATATAATAGTGTGCATCTATTAATCCTATACTCCTAATTTATCCACCCCCTTTGGTAACCGTAGTTTGTTTTCTATGTCTGTGAGTCTGTTTCAGTTTTGTAAATAAATTCATTTATATTATTTGTTAGATTCCACATGTAAGTGATATCATATAATATTTGTCTTTTTCTTTCTGACTTACTTCACTTAGTATAATCATCTCTAGGTCCATCCATGTTGCTACAAATGGCATTATTTCAAATGCAGTGAGGTATCACCTCATACTGGTCAGAATGGCCACCATCAAAAAACTCTACAAATAATAAATGCTAGAGATGGTATGGAGAAAAGGGAACCCTCCTACACTGTTGGTAGGAATGTAAATTGGTGAAGACACTATGGAAAACAGTTGGAGTTTCCTTAAAAAACAAAAAATAGAATTACCATATGATTCTGCATTCCCACACCTGGGCATATCCAGAAAAGATGAAAGCTCTAATTCAAAAAGATAATATGCACCCCAATATTCACAGCGGTACTATTTACAATAGCCAAGACATGGAAGCAAACTAAGTGTCCATCAACAGATGAATGGATAAAGAAGATGTGGTATATACATATATATGTATATGTATACATATATATATATACACACACACATGCATACAAGGGAATACTACTCAACCGTAAAGAAATATACTTTAATAGTGTCTATAAAACAAATCTGATTTTCTTGTTGGCTCCCATTATAAAATCAGAGAAGTAGCCTATGGAGAAAATAATCTATGAGTAAATGATTTTGTTTTGTTTTGATTTTGGATTTTTTTTAAACGATGAAAAAGGCATGTTTTCCACCTAGCCCTTCACTTTTCCCTTGCAGTGTTTTCAGAATGGGCAATACTGCACTAAATATTATCCTTCACCTCTTTTCAACTCTCTAACACTTCTACAAAAAAATGGAGGAAAATTCAAAGCAGTCAGTGTTGATACTTTTATTAGGCCAGATAGAAGAAGAGATTGAAATAATTGGTTAAAGTCAAGTATGTGGATTTTAGTTCACCATTGTTTTACTTCATTTAAAGGAAAAAAAATTTCCCTGCTAGATAACCTACTACCTCCTATATCTAAAAATTGCCTTTTAAAAAATTAAAACAGATCATTTATTAATATGTGCCTCTGTATGAAATATTTTAATCTAATTAACTAAATGAAATAAAGAAAAATGTGTGGAGGAAAGATGATATACACATTTTCCATCTGAACATTAAAGCAGGAATTATCAACAGATTTCCCTAATATTAATGGCCTGCTGCTCCTGCTTTTCATCTAACTATGGTAATGGAATAAATTGCAACTGGAGAAGTTAAGATGAAGGAGCCTGACTCTCTGAAAAGTTAACCCATCAGTGAAGGGTTGTGACATGAGAAGGCCCACTGCCCAGCACTTTGCCTCCCACAGTCCACGGAAGAGACACACGATGCTTGAATGTGCGTCCTGCATATCATTGTAAGTCAGTTGTTTCATAACCGTTTCCTCAGATTTTAATGCTGGTCGAGAATGAAAACCCTTCTAGAGTCATGAAGTATGGGAAGTCACAATTGTATGCAGGACAAGTTAATTGCTAAAATAATCATCACATATGAGTTTAAACTCTTCAAGTTAGAGAAGTTTTTTAGCCCTGAGTTTTAATGACTTTTCGAGACATGGAGAAATAAAGTCAGGACTCCTAACATTCTTTTTGAGATGCAATGCAGCTGTCTTTTAAATTTATCTTTATCATATCTGGAAGGGCTGGTATAGCATTCCGTTGAGAAATAATTAGCTTTTTCCCCCTCTAAGCTTAATACAAAGGAAAATCTGTGAGCAATGGAGTTTCTTAAACATTGGAGTTAGTATGGGTTCAGTATATGTTTGTTTGACATATATGAACGCACTTGTCTAGGCACTGGGCTAAAATCTGTAACTATGGAGGTGTATATAGCATAGTTTCTATTTTTGAGGCATTTACTTTATGGTGGGGAGAAGAGACCCATAAGCAGGTAATTGTAATGAAATTCCATGGTGCCTTGTGAGAGACAGAGAGAGGATGTTTCAGAAGCAAGGAGGAGGAGCACTTAATTTTGATTTGGAGGAAAAAAGGAAGGTGGTTTCTAGGAAAATTAAAGTAGGTGGGGTCATAAAAGTATATTAGAAGTTTACATTTTCTTGAAAAGTATTGAGTTGTAAATAATCTTCCTTTGGATAAAGGTTGAAAATAAGATAATTATAAAACAAAACTGAGGAAATAAGTTATATAGACGCTGCTCTTAGTTTATCGCTAAATATTATCTTTATCAAACAGGGATGACAAGGGTGTGTTGCTATTGTTTTACTGTGTGTATATTTTTTTGTTTTGCGGAGCACTGTTGACCCAAACCTATTTAATTACCCAATTGTGATGATTGTGTTAATATACTAATATATTCTAATTAATATCCTGATTGGTGAGCTGACCCATATGACCTTTTGGCCAGAAAACATATAGCAACTTGCTTTTCACAGTAAGACTATTTTCCTTTTACCTCTTGTGTTTGTATAACTATATCTTATGACCTATGACTTACGTTCCATCAAACTCATTAGATACTCCTAAATATCCTTCCCTGGTTCTTCCTCCTCTTCCAAGATGATAAAAGTTGGACTGCTCCGGAGCTTAGTACTTGGTTTTCTTCTTTTTGCTTTTTATACTCACAACTTTGATGATTTCATATTTATAGATTTAACTATCCTCTATATGCTGTATGCTATGCTTTTTCAAAATTACATCTGTGGCTTTGACAGCCCTTTTGAACTTCACACGCAATATGCAACTGCCTCCATGACATTTTCTCTCTTCCAAAAATGAACTCTGAGATTCTCCCCAAGAACTACTACTTCACCTCAGTTAATGATATTCATCCAGTTGCTCAGGACAGTGTGTTGTCATTCCACTATCACCATCCAGTTCATCAGCAAATCCTGTTGGCTCGACCATGAAAACATATCCCAAATTATATTATGTTACCTAAGATTACAGGCTAATCCAAAATTTATTCCTCCTATAACTATTTCTATTGTTAGCTCACAGTTGGAGCAATCATCAAATTTTGCCATAACTATTATAATCACACAAACTGGGCAATTTGTGCTAGTTCAGTCTTTGCAGGGGAAGAGTTATGGGGAATTAATGGTAGTATTGTGCAATGAGTGGTCAAGGTGAAATGGAGGCCAAGACCACTGGAAGTGAGAAAGTCAAGAAACTAAGAGGCCAGGGTATAGAAAGAGCATCTATGTCAACTTAGAAATTGTCAAATTGATGACAAACATATGGCTAGAAAACAACACAGGGATTCAGGTGGTAAAATCTAAAACATTAAATGAATAAGGGGGGGATCTCTGGTCCCATGTATTTCTACTGACTTTATAACTCCTTTCTACTTAACTGTTTCTGCTTTCACATAAATCTTATAACTCTCACCAGTGCATGGGTTCTCTGTATTGCCTTTCACATTTAGCTCCTGTTAATGGTGTCATTCCCTGAATTGTTTTTCAGTTCAAATTCCTAAGAACAAGAAACAGATTGGCTCAGCCTATTCCTGTTTGAGTAGTCTTTTTTTTTTTTCTCTGTGTGGCAGGCCACATCATAGTTTACCCTTTGGTTATGTTTCTGCTTCTGATCTGATTAACTGTAGCCAGAGGGCATACAAGGAAGGACAGGGCAGGGATAAAGGATCATGACTACCTAGGATTATAACTTCAGCAGAAATTGGGTTGAGAGTTTTCTCTTATATGCTAAGGCATTGAACACACTTTGGACACAGCACACAATTATTGAAATGTCTATATGCTTGTGTCAGAGACTGAAGTAGGGAAACAGCAGAGAAGAGATGGGCAGCAGGAAGAAGTCATTTTACAAATTACTAGCACAGGCATACTGTCATTTCAATAGAACAAAACAAAAGAGAAACAAACTGAGAATGTACATGACTTCAGTTAGTGCTTGATGTATCTTAGATGTTAAAATGTGTCTTATTTCCTTTTTTTCATTCATTCACCCAGTATTAATTAAGCAGCCACTCTCTGCTGGGTTGTGGTATATGAGTAGAGGATTCGTGTAAGAAAAATTAGGAACTCTCTGCTGTTGCCCCTGACAGCAAAACCCTACTTGTTATGTCAAAACTCAGGCCACCTTAACTAGCTCCTAACTCATCAAGAAAGATTTACAATGCTTTATAAGGGATTTCCTCTTGTGACTTCACTTTCCCTTAAAATAAAATAGGAAGAAAGACAGCACACTTCATAGACAATCAGAAAGACTAATGAAGTCAGAAGGCAGTGCTTTGAAGATGAAAGTGGTTGCCAAATATTAAAGTGGGGCCAATGTAGTCTGTAACACCATGCCACGAACTGAAGGCACACCAAAATGCTTTAGAATTTGAAAGGCCTTTGTTGAAAATTCAAGTGACACAATGAAGTGCTTGATAGCCTTGGACTTCCAATAAAGTATTATTCTATTTTCAAGTATATGACATCTGAAAAAATACAAAGACACATATTCAGGACAAAAAGGGGATTTAACTGGACAGAATGAATGAAGTAAGGAACCACATCATGGTGCACATTCCAATGTTCAGAATATGTGTGAGGTAAGAATCCTCTACTACATTGCTTGATCTTGAGTTATAAATACTAAAACAAAGAGATTTGCAGGTGGAGTCCACTGGGCATCCAAGATGCTCCCAGAATCTGAGAAATTAGGGGAGATGAAGGTTGAAAGTAGGTCTGAGAACACTGATTTAGAGAAGTCCTCTACATACTTGCTGCATGGCTTAGTCTGGTCAGGGATGGGGAAATCAGACTGAGGAATGATATAACATTGTATGTTGTTTGCTCTTTGTTTGCATGCTTACTATTTATTTATTTACTGTATGAAGTGATATGGGTTTGTGTCCTCCCCCAAAAAAGATATGTTGAAGTCCTTAACCCTCAGTATCTGTGAATGTGAACTTATTTGGAAATATAGTCTTTGCTGATGTCCTTAATTAAGAAGAGGTCATACTGGGATAGAGTGGGCTTCTAATCCAATATGACACATCCTTATGAGGAGATGGTCACGTGAAGAATCAGAGGCACAGGAAGAATTCCATGCGAAGACAGAAGCACAGTTGGAGTGAGGCATCTATAAGCCAAAGAATGCCAAGGATTGCTGTCTGTAAGCAGAAGCCAAGAGAAAGGCCTAGAACAGATCCTGCCTCAGAATTCTCAGAAGGAACCAACCCTGCCAACACCTTTATTTCAGGCTTCTAGCTTCCAAAACTGTAAGAAAAATACATTTCTGTTGTTTTAAGTCACCCAGTTAGTGGTACTTTGTTATGACAACCCTAGGAAACTAATACACTAAGTATAAGGATATATCCCATTCCATCTATGCATGTACATTTATTTTTCTTTCAAGCAATTCTGTGCTCACTGACTGCATGGTATAGGGCAGGGGTTGAGAAATTGTCCTGTAAAGAGTTAATATTTCAAGCTTGGAGGGCCACTAAGGTCTCAGGTGCAATTATTGAACCCTGCTCTTAGAGTACAGAAGTAGTCACAAAGCCAGTGAGTGGTTCTGGCTGTGTTCCAACAAAATTACCTTTATAGATGTTGAAACTTGAATTTTATGTAACTTTCAACATTCATGAAATATTATTCTTATTTTGGTTTTATTCAACCATTTAAAATGTAAAAAACATTTTTAGCTTATGAGTTAGAATTGGCCTGTGGGCCATAGTTTGCCAACCCTGAGTGTAGGTGAAAGAAGGTAAGTTTTTGAGTCAGAGCTGGCTCGACCACTTCCTAGTGGTCTAATTCTTTATGTTACTTTACTCTTCCGAGTTTTGATTTCTGCTTGTGCAAACTAGAAATAATTATGTTTTCCTCAAAAGGCTAGTAAAAGAATAAATTAGCTCCTAGAAGGATTGGTTTCATGGGCATGTGATCTGTGCAATCACCCAGGACCCTGCAGTTAGAAGGGCCCTGCGTTTAGTTTAATGCTCTGTTGTAACCATTTTGAGATTCTTCATCATTTTGTACAGGTTCCATATTTTCATTTTGTGTGGGGCCCAGTGAATTACATAGCCAGTTCTGGCTTCTAGCACAGACTAGGAGCCCAAAAGAATAGCTATTTCTATTACTATGCATTGTAATGTGTAGGCTATTGAAAATTTAAACTTTATCCTTGGTTAAGGAGGCATGGCTTCTTTGGGAAAAGGCAAGGATATTCTTTCACAGAAATAAATAAATTAATTAATTGAAAACAAACAAACAAATAAAAAAAACAACAGCAAAAAAAAAAAGAAAAGAAAAGAAAAGCAGTGATTACGAGAATGAGAAACATAATTGGAAAAGATCAGCAGACTGACAGGAAAACTAAAGATGTGATGCCGTAACTCTGTAACATGCCAAATTGATGGCCAAGAGAAAATGCTTCAGAGACGACCAATTTGTGTGGGCAACCTAACGATTCTCATCTGAGGAAGGGTTGTGCTATGAAATGACTGGAAATGTGCTGGCTGTGCAGGGATCTGTGCACAGAATGCTAAACAAATCCCTGCAGTTGGGTCTTGCGGCAATCTTTATTTTGAGCAGTGACATCAGAGCATTTATCCAAACACTTGTTTAAATAGAAATGCAAAAAGAGGTGCATTGCAGTGTCTGCTGAGCACTGTAAATCTTCCATTGGTAGAAATCTGGGACTCTGAGGCTGTCTTGCCAACACAGCACTGAGTCTGACCTACTATTAATTTCTTTGTACGTGACCAAATTGGAAAACTCAGAGCTCTAAATGAATTAGATGATCACCAACTTTTCATTCCACTTTTCAGAACTGCTGCCCAGGTAGAGTCAAGCAGCATGCAATTCATAAATAAAGAAGCCACATTATTTTTTTTTCTTTATATTTGGATAGGTACCCTTATCAGTGAGAAAGTTCCCTTTGACAGTGTTTTAACATGTTTGAGTTTATGTCAAACAGCATTTCAAAATTCTTTGGCTGCTGCAAGAATTCAACTTCCAGGCTCGCAAGCTAAAGCCAGATTTTCCCAGCTACTGTGAGCTTTGGTAGCGCTTTAATCCTGAGAGCATACCTCGTAGGAGGTGAAGGTGATCCATCCAAACATCTTCTACTCAGTGACTATTCTGCCAACGCCATACACCCACTCTGGGGAGTGGCTTCAACCACTGGTTGGGTATATCTTTTTTTTTTTTTTAGAACTTTTATTGAGATACAATTAACATACAATAAACTGCATATATTTAGAGTGTACAATTTGGTATCCCAATACCACCATGTCTTTAGCAAACATCTGCATTAGGTCAATTTTAAATATAGTGTCAGAAATTTTCAAGCATGTAATACAGTATTGTTAACTATATTCACCATGCTGTATATTCGACTCTCGGAACTTATTCATCTTATAACTAGAAGTTTATACACTTTGATCAACATCTCATTCTCCCCAACTCTTAGTCCCTGGTAAACACCATTCTACTCAGCTTTTAGAAGTTCAACTTTTTCAGATTCCACATATAAATGAGAGCATACAGTATTTATCTTTCTCTGTCTTTTTCATAATGCCCTCAGGTTTTTTTTGTTTGTTTGTTTGTTTGTTTGTTTGTTTGTTTTTTAATTTATTTTTTTTTTGGGGGGGTACACCAGGTTCAATCAACTGTTTTTATACACATATCCCCATATTCCCTCCCTTCCTTGACGCCCCCCCCTCGAGTCCCCCCCACCCTCCCTGCCCCAGTCCTCTAAGGCATCTTCCATCCTCGAGTTGGACTCCCTTTGTTATACAACAACTTCCCACTGACTATTTTACAGTTGGTAGTATATATATGTCTGTGCTACTCTCTCGCTTCTTCTCAGTTTCCCCTTCACCCCCCGCCCCTTCCCATACCTCGAGTTCTCCAGTCCATTCTCTGTATCTGCTGGTTGGGTATATCTTATTCAGAATTATTTAAGCAAACAAAACCATTATAAAATGAATTATAGCATATACTAATCAGTTTATATTATACAGCAATGACAATTATGTACAGACCTTACTGCAGCATGAAATTGCTGTGTGCTTCCATCTACCCCTCACTAAGGTACTGCTGAAGCCCTGAGTCACTCGTGTGTGAAGTGTGCTGTTGCAAAACTTAGACAGTTGGCTGCCTTTTGTTGTCTAGGTGTCTGGGCTGGCCCTGAGCTCCTTTTTCATTTCTTGCTCATTGCCATGGGACTGGTCACTTCCCTGTATCAGCCCATATTCAAGGGTAAGTCTACCAGGCTTTACATCTTCACATTCCTGGCCAAGAAATGGATGAGAAACACAACCTTGTAGCTGGAGTTCAGGAATCTCCGCTCTGCTCCTTCTCTGGCCTCCTGTGATTGTGCATTGAGCCCCTTTGTTGTTCATTTGCACATCTAATGTGCATTGTTCAGGGATGGAGGGAGAAGGTGAAGATCAAATTAGTCAATTTGGCTTCTTATTAGTAGCTCTGGCAAGAGACTTGGAGGAGGGTTTGCAACTAATGGCTAAAATAAGAGGAAATCATCTATGCTATTCCTACCCCTATTCCCAAGTAAGCAGAAGGTTGGCTGATTTCGTCTTTGCTAAATAGTCTCCTGAGGTTTGGAATGCTTTGTAAAAATGCCTGCCTTAATCTAGGTCTACAGTGGGAAACTAATCAGTTGACCGGGCTCAGGTAGATTCACTAGATAAGTTTAAAAGGTAAAATAGATTTAACTGATCCCCCCTTCCACTTAAATGACTTCTAAAAAATTCTGGCTTTGGATTTATTTTGTTTCATTTTGTATATAAAAAGGCATGGCCTTTGAGAGTAAGGTGGAACTGAAAATAAACAAGTAAAAACTTAAGTAAATAAATACCATAATTTTAGATAATGGTAAGGGGTAGGGAGAAGATGAGGCCCGATGAATAGTCAGTGACTGAATGGGAACATGGTGCTGTTGTAGATCAGGTAGTCGGAAAAGGCCTCTTGAGGAGGTGGTGTTTGATCAGGGATTACTTAACTAATATCAGTTGAAGGACTCAAATCTTAGATATTCTGATGTTGCTTTACCTTTTTTATCTTAAGTTGGCACTCACAAGTGTTCTAGAAAGTTATTAAATGACATTATTTCCATTCCACACCCAAGGAAACTGTCACTCATCAAATTGTGAAGGTTTAGTATCACATGGCAAGTATGCAGTTTATTGTATGTAAATTGTATCTCAATAAAAGTTCTTAAAGAAAAAAAATCACGTGGCAAGTAAGTGGCAGATGCAGGACTTAAATCCATTTTTGTTTGCTTCAAAGCTCATGCTTTTTCTGGTTAAGTGCTACCCAGAAGTGTGATGGTCGACTGAACCTTGGAGACATGACTCTATCTTAAGGACCCACAATGCTATAATTGGGAATCTGAATAGGAAGTTAAACTCTCAAACTTTATAGGAAGCAACAAGCCCAGAGTTGGTCTTCTAATCCCCTGGAGCTCCTTCTAGGAGATGGAATAGGAGAAAGGCATTCTGTTAAAGTTTGCCCAGGGTTGTAAACATTTAAAACATTTTTCCCAGTTTAATTTGAAACTGAATGTTATTAAGCAGATGGGATCCCACTAGCAGTTTAACTTGGAAATGCAGAATGCCTAAAATGAGCTAACCCAAGGCACCCACTGCTGATTGCCTTGTCAGGATAGCCCAAATATTAAGAAAATGAATTTTTAAAATGCGAGGCCATGAAAAAAAAAATAAACCAGAGTCAAATGATGCTAAAAATTATATCTTTTTCAAGACAGAGGTTTCCCTATGTACAGACCTTGATGTGGAATTTGAGAGAGAAAAAGTAAGGATGTGGAAATGTTCAATTAACCAAGTTAATCTTTATTTACAGAGAAGAAACTGAGGTTTAACACTTTTAAGTGGCCCAGTCATTCCTTCAACAGAGGTCCTCTGGCATATATCACATACCTTTTTCTCCTTTACCCTATTTTTCCAGCTTCTAGGACATAGACAGAAGGGCTGTTCATATCTACCAGAGCCTGGTGCTACATAAAATTGGGAGACTCTGAAAGCTCGGGATATGACCTCATGCTTCCTTCTGTCTCCAGGCCAGCATTCAAACCACCCCAGAGAACAATCTGTCTCCCCTTTTTCCTAACATCATCCAGAGCAAAGCCTTCCCTGTGTGACATGGCCCCTTGCCTCTCATGTACATAAATGTCTGTGCCCTGTAACTACTTTCTGTTCTGCTATACACATCTGTGATACAAATCATAGCCAAGGGCATTCCATAGATTCTTAATAGTCAGATGTATGCGTCATTGACCCCACGGTTTCAGCTTCTTATTTGTTTGTTAGTGGAAGACTACAGGTTGTGTGGTTCAACTGCTTGACTTAGATTTAAAAAATATTAGACAAGCAAAATGAGATAAGGCTTGTCCTTAAAGGAACAACACCAAAACCAGTGTTAGAAGCTGCCTTAGTGGCAATATTAAATCTACCAGAACATATGTTGCAGGTAGCAGTTTGTGCTTTTTTGGTACCCTTTTGTGGCAATAAACTTGGCAAAATGAAGACAAGTTATCATTTCAGGGCAGAAATAACATCACAGCAGAAGATGCAACAAGATTGCCTAGTTATTACATTGTGTTTTTTTCTTCTAAAAATGAAATGATGTAGTTTAAAAGACAACTTAACAGCAATTTGGAGTTGTGTTAAAGAAGCATTCCACACTGAAGTTAAATCAGTCTTCAGAGACTGAACTTTTTTTAAGCTCTTTATTAGAATATAATTGCTTTACACTCTTGTACCAGCTTTTGAGGTACACCAAAGTGAATCAGCTGTATTTATACATATATCCCCATATCCCCTGCCTCCTGTGACTCCTTCCCATTCTCCCTGTCTTGGCCCTCTAAGGAAACACCCATCATCGAGTTGATCTCCCTTTGTTATACAGCAAATTCCCCCTAGCTTTCTATTTTACAGTTGGTAGTGTATATATGTCTACGCTACTCTCTCACTTCGTCCCAGCTTCCCCTTCACCCCCCACCCCCCGAAACCCGTGTCCTCCACTCCATACTCTGCATCTGCATCCTTATTCTTGCCCCGTCACTGGGTTCATCAGTATCATTTTTTTTATAGATTCTGTATCTATAGGTTAGCATACAATATTTGTTTTTCTCTTTCTGGCTTATTTCACTCTGTATGACAGACTCTGGGTCTATCCACCTCATTACATATAGCTCCATTTCATTTCTTTTTATGGCTGAGTAATATTCCATTGTATATATGTGCCACATCTTCTTTATCCATGCATCAGTTGATGGCCATTTAGGTTGCTTCCATGCCCTGGCTATTGTAAATAGTGCTGCAATGAACATTATGGTACATGTTTCTTTTTGGATTATGGATTTCTCTGAGTATATGCCCAGGAGTGGGATTATTGGAACATATGGTAGTTCTATTTTTAGTTTTGTAAGGAACCTCCAAACTGTTTTCCATAGTGTCTGTACCAACTTACAGTCCCACCAACAGTGCAGAAGAGTTCCCTTTTCTCCACACCCTCTCCAACAATTATTGTTTCTAGATTTGTTGATGATGGCCATTCTGATGGGTGTGAGGTGATACCTCATTGTGGCTTTGACTTGCATTTCTCTAATGATTAGTGATGTTGAGCATCTTCTCATGTGTTTGTTGGCCATCTGCATGTCTTCTTTGGAGAAATGTCTATTTAGGTCTTCTGCCCATTTGTGGATTGGGTTATTTGCTTTTTGGGTATTAAGCTGCATGAGCTGCTTTATATTTTGGAGATTAATCCTTTGTCCATTGCTTCATTGGCAAGTATTTTCTCCCATTCTGAGGGTTGCCTTCTTGTCTTGTTTATGGTTTCTTTCGCTGTGCAAGAGCTTTTAAGTTTCATGAGGTCCTATTTGTTTATTCTTGATTTTATTTCCATGATTCTAGGAGGTGGGTCCAAAAGGATCTTGCTTTGATGGATGTCATAGAGTGTTCTGCCCATGTTTTCCTCTAGGAGTTTTATAGTGCCTGGCCTTACATGTAGGTCTTTAATCCATTTGGAGTTTCTTTTTGTGTATGGTGTTAGGAAGTGTTCTAATTTCATTCTTTGACATGTTGCTGTCCAATTTTCCCAGCACCACTTATTGAAGAGGCTATCTTTTTTCCATTGTATATTCTTGCCTCCTTTATCAAAGATAAGGTGCCCATATGTGTGTGGGTTTACCTCTTGGCTCTCTATTCTGTTCCATTGATCTACATATCTGTTTTTGTGCCAGTACCATACTGTCTTGATTACTGTGGCCTTGTAGTATAGTTCGAAGTCAGGAAGCCTGATTCCACCAATTCCATCTTTCCTTCTCAAGATTGCTTTGGCTATTCAGGGACTTTTGCATTTCCATACAAATCGTAAGATTTCTTGTCCTAGTTCTGTGAAAAATGCTGTTGGTAATTTGATAGGGATTGCATTGAATCTGTAAATTGCTTTGGGTAGTATAGTCACTTTCACAATGTTGATTCTTCCAACCCAAGAACATGGTATGTCTCTCCATCCGTTTGTATCGTCTTTGATTTCTTTCATCAGTGTCTTATAGTTTTCTGCATACAGATCTTTTGCCTCCTTAGGCAGGTTTATTCCTAGGTGTTTTATTCTTTTTGTTGCAGTGGTAAATGGGAGAGTTTCCTTAATTTCTCTTTCTGCTCTTCCGTTGTTAGTGTATAGGAATGCCAGAGATTTCTGTGCATTAATTTTGTATCCTGCTACTTTACTAAATGCATCGATTAGTGCTAGCAGTTTTCCAGTAGAGTCTTTAGGGTTTTCTATGTATAATATCGTGTCATCTGCAAAGAGTGACAGTTTTACTTCTTCTTTTCCAATTTGGATTCCTTTTATTTCATTTTCTTCTCTGATTGCTGTGGCTAACACTTCCAAGACTAGGTTGAATAATAATGATGAGAGTGAGCACCCTTGTCTTGTTCCTGTTCTTAGAAGCAATTCTTTCAGTATTTCACCATTGAAAACGATGTTGGCTTTTGGTTTCTCATATTATGTTGAGGTAATTTCCTTCTATGCCCATTTTCTGGAGAGTTTTTATCATAAATCGATGTTGAATTTTGTCAAAAGCTTTTTCCGCATCTATTGAGATGATCATATGGTTTCTATCCTTCAATTTGTTGACATGATGTATCACGTTGATTGATTTGCATATATTGAAGAATCCTTGCATCCCAGGGATAAAACCCATTTGTTCATGGTGTGTGATCTTTTTAATGTGCTGTTGGATACTGTTAGCTAGTATTTTGTTGAGGATTTTTGCATCTATATTCATCAGTGACATTGGCCTATAATTTTCTTCTTTTGTGACATCTTTGCCTGGTTCTGGTATCAGG
Organism: Hippopotamus amphibius kiboko; assembly: GCF_030028045.1. Lineage (NCBI taxonomy): Eukaryota > Metazoa > Chordata > Mammalia > Artiodactyla > Hippopotamidae > Hippopotamus > Hippopotamus amphibius. The sequence continues at coordinate 12,614,495 of NC_080203.1, read as the reverse complement.
GTGATGGTGGCCTCGTAGAATGAGTTTGGGAGTATTCATCCTTCTGCTATATTTTGGAAGAGTTTGAGAAGGATAGGTGTTAGCTCTTCTCTAAATGTTTGTTAGAATTCACCTGTGAAGCCATCTGGCCCTGGGCTTTTCTTGGGGGGAGATTTCTAATCACAGTCTCAATTTCCATACTTGTGAGTGGTCTGTTCATATTTTCTATTTCTTCCTGGTTCAGTCTTGGAAGATTGTATTTTTCTAAGAATTTATCCATTTCTTCCAGGTTATCCAATTTACTGGCATATAGTTGCTTGTAGTAGTCTCTCATGATCTTTTGTATTTCTGAGGTGTCCGTTGTTACTTCTCCTTTTTCATTTCTAATTCTGTTGATTTATGTCTCCTCCCTTTTTTTCCTCATAAGCCTGGCTAATGGTTTATCAATTTTATCTTCTCAAAGAACCAGCTTTAGTTGCATTGATCTTTGCTATTGTTTCCATCATTTCCTTTTCATTTATTTCTGCTCTGATCTTTATGATTTCTTTCCTTCTGCTCACTTTGGGGGTTTTTTGTTCTTCTTTCTCTAATTGTTTTAGATATAAGGTTAGGTTGTTTATTCGATATTTTTCTTGTTTCTTGAGGTAGGACTGTATTGCTATAAACTTCCCTCTTAGAATTGCTTTTGCTGCGTCCCATAGGTTTTGGGTTGTTGTGTTTCATTCTCATTTGTTTCTAGATATTTCTTTATTTCCCCTTTGATTTCTTTAGTGATTTCTTGGTTGTGTGATAGCATATTGCTTAGCCTCCATGTGTTTGTATGTTTTACAGTATTTTTCCCTGTAATTGATAACTAGTCTCATGGTGTTGTGGTCAGAGAAGATGCTTGATATGATTCAATTCTCTTGAATTTACTGAGGTTTGATTTGTGACTCAAGGTGTGATCTATCCTGGAGAATGTTCCGTGTGCACTTGAGAAGAAAGTGTATTCTGTTGTTTTTGGAGGGAATGTCCTATAAATATCAATTAAGTCGAGATGGTCTAATGTGTCATTGAAAGCTTGTGTGTCCTTATTTATTTTCTGTTTGGATGATCTGTCCATTGATGTAAGTGGGGTGTCCAAGTCTCCTACTATTATTGTGTTACTGTCAATTTCCCCTTTTATGGCTGTTAGCATTTGTCTTATGTACTGAGGTGCTCCTCTGTTGGGTGCATAGGTATTTACAATTGTTATATGTTCCTCTTGAATTGATCCCTTGATCATTATAGAGTGTCCCTCCTTGTCTCTTGTAATGGTCTTTACTTTAAAGTCTAATTTGTCTGATATGAGTATTGCTACTCCAGCTTTCTTTTGGCTTCCATTTGCATGGAATATCTTTTTCCATCCCTTCACTTTCAGTCTATATGTGTCCTTGGGTCTGAAGTGGGTTTCTTGTAGGCAGCATATAGGCAGGTCTCTTTTTTTGTATCCATTCAGCCAGTCTGTGTCTTTTGGTTGGAGCATTTAATCCATTTACATTTTGGCTGATTATTTACATGTGCGTTCTGATTACCATTTTCTTAATTGTTTTGGGTTTGTTTTTGTAGGTCTTTTCCTTCTCATGTGTTTCCTACTTAGAAAAGTTCCTTTAGCAATTGTTGTAAGGCTGCTTTGGTGGGGCTGAATTCTCATAACTTTTGCTTGTCTGGAAAGCTTTTGATTTCTCTGTCGAATCTGAATGAGATTGTTGCTGGGTAGAGTATTCTTGGCTGTAGGTTTTTCTCTTTCAGGATTTTCAGTATATCCTGCCATTCCCTTCTGGCCTGCAGAGTTTCTGCAAACAGATCAGCTGTTATCCTTATGGGTTTTCCCTTATATGTTATTTCTTGCTTTTCTCTTGCTGCATTTAATATTTTTTCTTTGTGTTTAATTTTCATTAGTTTGATTAATATGTGCCTCAGTGTATTTCTCCTTGGGTTTATTCTGTATGGGACTCTGCGCTTCTTGGACTTGATTAATTATTTCCTTTCCCATGTTGGGGAAGTTTTCCACTATAACCTCTTGAAATATTGTCTCAGACCCTTTCTTTTTTTCTTCTTCTTCTGGGATGCCTATGATTCAAATATTGGTGTGCTTAATGTCGTCACCAAGGTCTCTGAGACTCTCTTCCATTCTTTTTATTCTTTTTTCTCTTTCCTGCTCTGTGGCAGTTATTTCCCCCATTCTATCTTCCAACTCATTTATTTGTTCTTCTGCTTCAGTTATTCTGCTCTTTATACCATCTAGAGTATTTTTAATTTTTGTTATTTTGTTGTCCATTACTGTTTGTTTGCTCTTTAGTTCTTCTGAGTCCTTATTAACTGTTTCTTGGATTTCCTCTATTTTGTTGTCAAGATTTTGGATCATCTTTACTATCATTACTATGAATGCTTTTTCAGGCACTTTTCCTATTTCTTCTTCATTTATTTGGTCTTGGGGGTTTTTTTCCTGCTCCTTTGCCTGCATGGTGTTTCTTTGTTTTCTCATTTTGTCTAATTTGTAGGATTTGCTGTCTCCTTTCCCTATGGCGCCTAGTAGTAATTCCTCTTGTTTCTGCCCTCTGCCTCCTGTGGTGGGGTTTGTCCAGTGCCTTGAGTAGGCTTCCTGGTGGGGGGGCCTGGTGTCTGCTTTCTAGTGTGTGGCTCTGTGTCTTTTCCCTCTGATGAGCAGGGCAGTGTCAGGTGGTGTGTTTTAGGGTATCTGTGAGGTTAATATGACTTTAGGTAGTCTGTGTGCTGATGGGTGGGTTTGTGTTCCTTGTTTGTAGTTTGGTGTGAGGTGTCCAGCACTGGCAGTTGCAGACAGTCAGATGAAGCCGGGTCTTAGACTCTGATACAGGGCTCTGTGAGAATTCCCTGCAGTTAATCTTCCCTGTGTCTGAGGACTCCCTAGTAGCCTAGCATCTTGGATTCAGTGCTCCCTCCCCAGAGCCTCCTACTTGACTTCTGATGGAGTAGTCCAGACTTCAGAGGTTGCTTGTCCCAGTTATGTCGGGATCTTTGCAGTCCTTTCTGGTGTCCGAGGTCGTTTGCTGATGTTCAGCTGGTTCTTTGTGGGAATTATTGCATCTTTTGCTGTTTTCCTGCTGCATCTGTGGAGAGGGATGCATTCCACGTCCTTCTGCTTCACCACCATCTTTCTTCTCTCTCTTGTTTTTGCCTTGAGTTCCAGTGTAGCCCGGGGTGGGAAAGGGAGGTTGTCATCAGAGGGAGGTATCCTGGGCTTGCTGAGCTGCTGTGCCGGAGTGGAGCAGAGGGACATACGGGGCACAGGAGGAAGGTTGCTGGTGGCTGTGACCCCACCTGCAGCGACGGTGGGCCCGCTGTCTCTCGTTCTGTGCCTCCAGCCTTGTCACCTCCCAGAGACTGAATTTTAATTAAAAGACCATAAAGCGTGATATAATACAACATCAAAAGTATTGGCTAATGAAGGAAAGGTTATATAAAGGAAAATTATGAAATACATGCGTTATGTAGCCATTCTATTTACTAATCATTCTCATTATTATTGAGGAAAAAATTTACATCCTATAGAACCTTATAAATGCTTGGTGGCATGGTAGATATCTTATTTGAGGATGAATTGCCAAATGGTACAAGTGTTTTTGTTTATTCTTGAGGACACATGGCATCTATAGTGTTGTTAACATTTGGCTTGGCTTCTTCACAGTAACTTTCAAGCTCTAAATCTGTAAACAGGCTAGAGCAGTAACTAAATCCAAGGCCTATGTTTGCCCCCCCAAAGCAATTGAGTCTGGAGCCTGAGATCTATTTTATGCATCTCTCAAAATATAGATGAAAAATTTGAGGCCCAGAGAAGGATAAATTCATTGTCTTTCTCTTTCCCTACCTGCAACCCTAGGTAGATTGAATACCTTAGTCTTTCTTGGTCAAATCTAGTAGACAGAAGAGAATTGATTAATAGTATTTTCCTAACAGTTGTTTTTGACTAATGTCCAGCTTATTCCAGGAAGTAGGAGGCAAAAAAAGCTGGTAGTGATGTAACAGGGTAAGGCAAGAATGGGCAAGGGGAGCATTTGTCAAAAGTAAGTGGGCAAGATAGTACGTATCCTGTTTTAGAGATGTTGCTGATTATCATATGCACAGTGGACAAAGCTGATTAACATATGTACAATGGATAAACATCTTATTTTAATGAATACAACATTAAGAGATATTATTTTTTAAAAATATTTTGTAGGTGAGCAGCCTAAAAGTTCAGTCAAGGAACAACTACAGGAATCCCAGAAGCTCAGAAGGGTCTTAAATTACAAAACTCTGTTTACTTATGCAGCATTATCAACCAAACTTGTGGTACATGCTGGGCATGAAATTTCTAAAAATTTAGATGTACTCTCCCCACAAAGGAAGCCCATCAGTGCCTGGGAAATATTATTAAAAAAAAAAAAAAGTCACCTCCGATAGTTGGTTTCTAAATAAAAGTAAAATCTTAAAAAAATGTAATCCAAAAACATTTTTTTAATTATTGAATTAGCCCTCATTTAGAAAAAGATTGCCTCAGTTTTGTTAAAGCTCTCTTCTGCTATATGTTTTTTTTCTTTTTTAATATTTTTGTTACTCCCAGAAACCCTATAACATAAATGGGATAAGGACTCAAAATAATATTTCACACACAAAACAAAACAAAACAAACAAACATGTGTAGCATTTTAGTCTTACTGGTAATCAAGAAAAAACAAACTGAAATAAAATAATAATAATAATAATAACAACAATAGTAAAGTACCAGTTGCATTAGCAAATTAACAAAAATAAATAATATTAACTGATACTCCCCTCAATTAACACAGAATTGGATCAGATTGATTTTACTGGTGGGTAGGGAACAAGAGTACATTCAGAACCATGCAAATACTTTTATTTGACCCATAAATTCTGGTTCTGGAAATCTGTCACAAAGAAATAATCTAACTGAAGAAACAAATATATTTTAGGAGAGTGGTTCCGAACCAAAGGCAATTTTGCCCCGCAGGAGACATTTGACAAGGTCTGGAGCTATTTTTGTTCATCACAGCTGTGAGAATGTTACTGGCAGCTGGTGAGTAGAGGCCAGGGATGTTGTTCAACATCCTACAGTGCACAGGATAGCCTCTTACAGCAAATTATTTTCACTAGTGACAAAGTTGGAAGGCTGGCCCTAAGGAGCTCATTGCAGAATTATGTATAATTTGTGCCATACTGGAAACAACCTAGATTCTGCTCCCCACACCCCCACCCCACAAAGACATTGAAGTTTAGAATATCCACTTGATATACTACGATGCAGACATTTAAAATTTTAGAGTGTTTTAAATAAAAATTTTAAAAATGCAACAAAGTGGAACCAAAAAATCTAGTCCAATCGGTGAGGAATGTGAGTGGATTATTTACAGGACTTCACTGTCGTGTGTTAGATTTGTTGAAAAAAATGTCAGTCTCTTGGGATGTGGTTCAAGATGTCAGCATAGGAGAATCCTAAAATCACCTCCTCTCATAAACACAACAAATTTACAGCTATATATGGAATAATTCCCTATAAAAAAAAAGAACTGAAAACTAGCTGAAGAGCTCCTCCCCAGCAAAGAATAAAAATGTAGAAGACACAGCAGACTAGATGAATCAGCGGAAAGAATCTGGAAGACAGGGCAGTGGAACTACCCCAGAAAAACAAAAAGCGAAAAAAAAAATTTAAAAAGTGAAGATAACATAAGGGACCTATGTGACAAAATCAAGTGAAATAACTTTCACATTATAGGTGCCCCCAAAGCAGAATAGAGAGAGAAAAGGGCAGAAAACTTATTGGAAGACTTAATACTGTAGAAATATCCATACTACCCAAAACAATGTACATATTCAATGCAATCACTAGCAAAATACCAATGGCATTTTTCACAAAACCAGAACAATTAATCCTAAAATGTGTATGTAATCACGAAAGACTCCTAAAAGCCACAGAAATCTTAAAGAAGAGCAAAGCATTACTTACAATAGCCAAGATATGGAAGCAACCCAAGTGTCCATCGACAGATGAATGGATACAGAAGATGTGATATATATTAACAATGGAATACTACTTCAAATAAAAGAATGAAATTTTGTCATTTACAACAACATGGATGGACTTTGAGGGTATTATGCTAAGTGAAATAAGTCATGCAGAAAAAGACAAATACCATATTATATCACATGTGGAATCTAAAACAAACAAACAAATGAAGAAACAAAGTAAAACAAAACCAAACTCATAGATATTGAGAACAGATTGGTGGTTGCTGAAAGCAAGGGGTTTGGGAAGCTGGCCAAAATGGGTGAAGGGAATCAAGAGATACAAACTTCCAGTTATAAAATAAGTAAGTCATGAGAATGTAATGTATAACATTGTAACTATAGTCAATAATGTTTTATTGCAAGTTTGAAAGTTGCTGAAAAAGTAAATCTTAAAATTTCTCATCAGAAGAGAAAAAAATTCGTAACTTTGTATGGTCACAGATGATAATTAGACTTGTTGTAGGGATAATTTCACAATGTTTACAGATATTAAATCATTTTGTTGTACACCTGAAGCTAATATAATGTTGTATGTCAATTACACTTTAATTTTAAAAATTAGTCTCTTATTCAGATAACATCATAAACTGTCCAAGGAGATCAGACTTATCTGCTCAGGGCAAATGCATCAGGGTCATCTCCTTTCCTATTATGATATCTGGTCTGAAACAGCTTGCTGATACAGTGAGAACACAATACACCAAACCAAGGCAAACACCCCAAGAGTCTTTATGGATTTTGCTGACTTGAAATTTATTCCCATCAATTGCGAGCTGAAAGAAGCTCACCTCATTCAGTCTGTTCAAAGAACCAATTAGCAGTAACTCATCCTCAGCAGGATTTAAGACAATCAATTTCTTGTCATCCAAGTCTACATTTCATTTAATACTAAGTCAGGAAGGAAAAAAAGAGCAACATAATTTGGAATGATATCATTATAGTATTGGAAAATAAACATGCCCTAAGTGAAAACTGCTTAGTATAGTGTGTGTATGTACGTGAGTTTGTGTATGTGTGTGTGTGTGTATGTGTTAAAGTGATGGTGGTATTATGCTTTTCTGTATTCTTAAATTGAACATAAGCAGTGCCAAAACATGGTAGTGGGCATAATAGGGCCTTAAATATGTCCTCATACTAATAGCTGGAACTTAGAATATGCTATATTACATGGCAAGGAAGAATTAAAGTTGCAGATAGAATTAAGGTAGCTAATCAGGTGACCTTAAAATAGGGAGATTGTGCTGGATTACCCAAGACTGAATGGGGCCTTTAGCAAAGGAATGTGGACAACCTCTAGAACCTGGAAAAGGCAAGGAAACAGGTTATCTCCTAGAGTTTCTAGAAGGAACATAGACCACTGACACCTAATTTCAGCCCTGTGAGAACTGTGCTGGACTTTCGGTCTACAGAACTGTAAGGTAATAAATTTGTGCTGTTTAAGTTACTGTGTTTGTGGTTATTTTTCCTACAGACACAATAGGAAACTAGTACAATTACCCCTTTGTAGCTATGTGTGTTCTATGCCTGCCCATGTATATGTGTGTTAGGGGAGCACATGGAGGCAGTTTTACCTTCTTTTTCTCATGATGGCCCATGCTATAGGAAAATGTCACTTTTCCAAGTAATTTTTTTTTCAGCGACTGATTGTGTGGTTCCTGTGGAAGCATGCTGTTCCTCAGACCTCTACAGCACCCAGAACGCAAATATGGAGCAAGGACAAGAGGAGGACTTTTTGAAGTTTTTTCATTAAGAGTGACTTCTTTCGTACTCAGCCAGAGTGAAGGAAGTTTTTACATTTTCTACTGAAGAATCGAAGGGTAAAATGGTACAGTGTATTAGAAAAAAATTATAATTTTGGGAGTCAGACACATCTGTGTTCAAATCTTTGCATGGATATTTTGAGTGACCAAAGGCAAGTTACTTAACTTTGTAGATCAAAGTCACGTCGTTTCCTACTAGAAGAGTGACCTGCCCACTACAAATCTTGTTGTGGCATGAACATGTTTAATGTTTCTAATATATTAAAGGGTGTTCTTCCAAGTATAAGAATATAACAGTAAGATAACCTGCACACTCAATCTCTGTGAATAGTAATAGAGAACACAGCCAGAGTGATATATCCAAACTTCAAATTTGACCATGGCATTCCTTCACTTTAAACCCTTCAGTAGCTGTCTATCATCTGTGCAGCAGCTTTCAAACCTTTTCATTTTAGGATCCCTTTATATTCTTGTTAATAATTATTGAGGACAAGAAAGAGCTTTTGTTTATGTGGGTTGTATCCACTGATATTTACCATATTAGAAATTAAAATAAAATAACTATAATAAACCCATTATAAGTTAAATATTTTATGAAATTAACTATATTTTTCAAAGCAAACAAAAAATGAGCAAGAAGAGTGATGTTGTTTTATATTTTTTACAATCTTCTGTAATGTCTGGCTCAACAGAAGGCAGCTGGATTTTCATGTTTTCTCTTGCATTCATTCTGTTGCAATATATTGCTTTGGTTGAAGTACATAAAAGAAAAAAATCCAGCCTCCCACAGATATGAAGTGGGAAAAGGGAAGATTATTTTACTAGCATCTTCAGGTATTTTTGGTTATTCCTCTTTGATACTACATGAAAACTAAATAAGTGGTAGTTTCTTAAAGGCTAGTTGCAAGATGAACTCTCTGGTCATATCAATGCACTTTTTGTACTCTGTTTCATTAAAATTCTTAGATCTGCCTTGCACTTTGAATAGATGTTTTATCCATGCATGATTTTGTCACATCAAGCACTGATGATTTCAAAAATTTTTGTTCACTAACTTATGTAGATTTTTCAAATGTTGGCACATTTCATTACAGACATCAAAATTTTATATTGTTAATATCATCACCAATCTCATCATCCTTTGAGATGTAATTCCAATGCCAGTTCCTTCTCAAAGCCTTCTTTAAACTCCTCCCACTTAGAGCCTTCGTCCTCTGTGGTTCATAATACTTTCTGCACATTTCCATCACCTGTATTTTCCTACCACAATAGCCTGTTTCCACTTCATTCTCCCTCTTCCCCACAAGATTATGAGCTCCGTGAAGACCTAAACTCTGCGTTAGTGATGCTTATGACCCTATATTGTTCCCTGTATACAATGGGTTTTCAATAATGCTGTTTGTATGAATGCAGTGATCAATGCAAATATACTCAATGACACAGGCTTAGGAAAAAATGAACATTCCCCCCAATAGATGTTTTTGTTAAAATTTTACCATCTGTACCACAAACAGATTTTTATTTTAACACAGAATTCAACCAAAGGACAAAACAGTAGGGTCTTCCTTTTATTCAACATTTATTAAACAAACTCCTCAAACATCTACATTTTTCTTGTCTCTATACCTTGTGCTAGAGGAGATAAGAGCCACTGGTTATGCAATAATAATTAGGCATTGCTATAATTAAAAGCATTTGGACTTGGAGTCAAATGATTTATTTTTATTCTATGCCTTCCATTTAATAGCTATGTGACCTTGGACAAATTATTTAATATCTCTGAGCCTCAGTTTCCTTAGCTGCAAAACAGAGATAATACGAGGTTGAGTCAAAAATTATCTGCACTCTGGCTATAGAATTCATTTTTTTTTTTTTATTATTATTATTTTATTTTATTTTTTGGGGGGGTACACCAGGTTCAATCAACTGTTTTTATACACATATCCCCATGTTCCCTCCCTTCCTTGACGCCCCCCCCTCGATTCCCCCCCACCCTCCCTGCCCCAGTCCTCTAAGGCATCTTCCATCCTCGAGTTGGACTCCCTTTGTTATACAACAACTTCCCACTGACTATTTTACAGTTGGTAGTATATATATGTCTGTACTACTCTCTCGCTTCTTCTCAGTTTCCCCTTCACCCCCCGCCCCCTCCCATAGCTCGAGTTCTCCAGTCCATTCCCTGTATCTGCTTCCCTGTTCTTGTCACTGAGTTCATCAGTACCATTTTTAGATTCCGTATATGTGAGTTAGCATACAATATTTGTCTTTCTCTTTCTGACTTCCTTCACTCTGTATGACAGACTCTAGGTCTATCCACCTCATTACATATAGCTCCATCTCATCCCTTTTTATAGCTGAGTAATATTCCATTGTATATATATGCCACATCTTCTGTATCCATTCATTTGTTGATGGGCATTTAGGTTGCTTCCATGTCCTGGCTATTGTAAAGAGTGCTGCAATAAACATTATGGTACAAGTTTCTTTTGGGATTATGGTTTTCTTTGGGTATATGCCCAGGAGTGGGATTACTGGATCATATGGTAGTTCTATTTGTAGTTTTTTAAGGAACCTCCAAATTGTTTTCCATAGTGGCTGTACCAACTTACAGTCCCACCAACAGTGCAGGAGAGTTCCCTTTTCTCCACACCCTCTCCAACATTTGTTGTTTCCAGACTTTGTGATGATGGCCATTCTGATTGGTGTGAGGTGATACCTCATTGTGGCTTTGACTTGCATTTCTCTGATGATGAGTGATGTTGAGCATCTTTTCATGTGTGTGTTGGCCATCTGTATGTCTTCTTTGGAGAAATGTCTATTTAGGTCTTCTGCCCATTTGTGGATTGGGATATTTGCTTTTTTGGTATGAAGCTGCATGAGCTGCTTGTATATTTTGGAGGTTAATCCTTTGTCCGTTGTTTCATAGGCAATTATTTTTTCCCATTCTGAGGGTTGCCTTTTAGTCTTGTTTATGGTTTCTTTTGCTGTGCAAAAGCTTTTAAGTTTCATTAGGTCCCATTCGTTTATTCTTGATTTTATTTCCATGATTCTAGGAGGTGGGTCAAAAAGGATGTTGCTTTGATGTATGTCAAAGAGTGTTCTGCCTATGTTTTCCTCTAGGAGTTTGATAGTGTCTGGCCTTATATGTAGGTCTTTAATCCATTTGGAGTTTATTTTTGTGTATGGTGTTAGGAAGTGTTCTAATTTCATTCTTTTACATGTTGCTGTCCAATTTTCCCAGCACCACTTATTGAAGAGGCTATCTTTTTTCCATTGTATACTCGTGCCTCCTTTGTCAAAGATAAGGTGCCCATATGTGTTTGGGCTTACTTCTGAGTTCTCTATTCTGTTCCATTGATCTTCCTTTCTATTTTTGTGCCAGTACCATACTGTCTTGATCACTATGGCCTTGTAGTATAGTTTGAAGTCAGGAAGCCTGATTCCACCAACTCCATTTTTCCTTCTCAAGATTGCTTTGGCTATTCGGGGTCTTTTGCGTTTCCATACAAATCGTAAGATTTCTTGCTCTAGTTCTGTGAAAAATGCCATTGGTAATCTGATCGGGATTGCATTAAATCTGTAAATTGCTTTGGGTAGTACAGTCATTTTCACGATGTTGATTCTTCCAATCCAGGAACATGGTATATCCCTCCATCTGTTTATGTCATCTTTGATTTCTTTCATCAATGTCTTAAAGTTTTCTGCATACAGATCTTTTGCCTCCTTAGGCAGGTTTATTCCTAGGTATTTTATTCTTTTGGTTGCAATGGTGAATGGGAGAGTTTCCTTAATTTCTCTTTCTGCTCTTCCGTTGTTAGTGTATAGGAATGCAAGAGATTTCTGTGCATTAATTTTGTATCCTGCTACTTTACTAAACTCATCAATGAGTGCTAGCAGTTTTCTGGTAGAGTCTTTAGGGTTTTCTATATATAGTATCATGTCATCTGCAAAGAGTGATAATTTTACTTCTTCTTTTCCAATTTGGATTCCTTTAATTTCTTTTTCTTCTCTGATTGCTGTGGCTAACACTTCCAAAACTATGTTGAATAACAGTGGTGAGAGTGGACACCCTTGTCTTGTTCCTGTTCTTAGAGGGAATTCTTCCAGTTTTTCTCCATTGAGAACAATGTTGGCTTTTGGTTTGTCATATATGGCTTTTATGATGTTGAGGTAATTTCCTTCTATGCCCATTTTCTGGAGAGCTTTTATCATAAATGGATGTTGAACTTTGTCAAAAGCTTTTTCTGCATCTATTGAAATGATCATATGGTTTTTATCCTTCAATTTGTTGATATGATGTATCACGTTGATTGATTTGCGTCTATTGAAGAATCCTTGCATCCCAGGGATAAACCCCACTTGATCGTGGTGTATGATTTCTTTAATGTGCTGTTGCAGTCTGTTAGCTAGTATTTTGTTAAGGATTTTTGCATCTATATTCATCAGTGATATTGGTCTGTAGTTTTCTTTTTTTGTGACATCTTTGCCTGGTTTTGGTATCAGGGTGATGGTAGCCTCATAGAATGAGTTTGGGAGTGCTCCGCCTTCTGCAATATGTTGGAAGAGTTTGAGAAGGATAGGTGTTAACTCTTCTCGAAATGTTTGATAGAATTCGCCTGTGAATCCATCTGGTCCTGGGCTTTTGTGTGTTGGGAGATTTTTAATCACTGCCTCAATTTCTATACTTGTGATTGGTCTGTTCATGGTTTCTATTTCTTCCTGGTTCAGTCTTGGAAGATTGTATTTTTCTAAGAATGTATCCATTTCTGCCAGGTTATCCAATTGATTGGCATATAGTTGCTTGTAGTAGTCTCTCATGATGTTTTGTATTTCTGAGGTGTCCGTTGTGACTTCTCCTTTTTCATTTCTAATTCTGTTGATTTGCATCTTCTCCCTTTTTTTCTTGATGAGTCTGGCTAATGGTTTATCAATTTTGTTAATCTTCTCAAAGAACCAGCTTTTAGTTTTATTTATTTTTCTTATGGTTTCTTTCCTTTCTTTTTCATTTATTTCTGCTCTGATCTTTACGATTTCTTTCCTTCTGCTCACTTTGGGGTTTCTTTGTTCTTCTTTCTCTAGTTGTTTGAGGTGTAAGGTTAGGTTGTTTATTCGATCATTTTCTTGTTTCTTAAGGTAGGACTGTATTGCTATAAACTTCCCTCTTAGAACTGCTTTTGCTGCGTCCCATAGGTTTTGGGTTGTTGTGTTTTCGTTGTCATTTGTTTCTAGATACTTTTTGATTTCCTCTTTGATTTCTGTAGTGATTTCTTGGTTGTTTAAGAGTGAATTGTTTAGCCTCCATGTGTTTGTATTTTTTGCAGTTTTTTTCCTGTAATTGATATCTAGTCTCATGGCGTTGTGGTCTGAGAAGATGCTTGATATGATTTCAATTTTCTTGAATTTGCTGAGGTTTGATGTGTGACCCAAGATGTGATCTATCCTGGAAAATGTTCCGTGTGCACTTGAGAAGAAAGTGTAGTCTGTCGTTTTTGGATGGAATGTCCTATAAATATCAATGAAGTCGAGATGGTCTAATGTGTCATTTAAAGCTTGTGTGTCTTTATTTATTTTCTGTTTGGATGATCTGTCCATTGATGTAAGTGGGGTGTTCAAGTCTCCCACTATAATTGTGTTACTGTCGATGTCCCCTTTTATAGCTGTTAGCATTTGCCTTATGTATTGAGGTGCTCCTATATTGGGGGCATAGATATTTACCATTGTGATGTGTTCTTCTTGGATGGATCCCTTGATCATTATGTAGTGCCCTTCCTTGTCTCTTTTAATAGTCTTTACTTTCAAGTCTAATTTGTCTGATATGAGTATTGCTACTCCAGCTTTCTTTTGACTTCCATTTGCATGGAATATCTTTTTCCATCCCTTCACTTTCAGTCTATATGTATCCCTTGGTCTGAAGTGGGTTTCTTGTAGGCAGCATATAGAAGGGTCTTGTTTTTGTATCCATTCAGCCAGTCTGTGTCTTTTGGTTGGAGCATTTAATCCATTTACATTTAAAGTGATTATTGACATGTGTGTTCCAATTACCATTTTCTGAATTGTTTTGGGTTTGTATTTGTAGGTGTTTTCCTTTTCTTGTGTTTCCTACTTAGAGAAGTTCCTTTAGCACTTGTTGTAAGGCTGGTTTGGTGGTGCTGAATTCTCTTAACTTTTGCTTGTCTGGAAAGCTTTTGATTTCTCCCTCAAATCTGAATGAGATTCTTGCTAGGTAAAGTATTCTTGGCTGTAGGTTTCTCTCTTTCAGGACTTTCAGTATATCCTGCCATTCCCTTCTGGCCTGCAGAGTTTCTGTAGAAAGGTCAGCTGTTATCCTGATGGGTTTTCCCTTATATGTTGTTTGTTGCTTTTCTCTTGCTGCTTTTAATATTTTTTCTTTGTGTTGAATTGTCGTTAGTTTGATTAATATGTGTCTTGGTGTATTTCTCCTTGGGTTTATTCTGTATGGGACTCTCTGTGCTTCTTGGACTTGGTTCATTATTTCCTTTCCCATGTTGGGGAAGTTTTCCACTAGAACCTCTTCAAATATTTTCACAGACCCTTTCTTGTTTTCTTCTTCTTCTGGGATGCCTATAATTCGAATGTTGGTACGTTTAAGGTTATCACTGAGGTCTCTGAGGCTGTCTTCTAGTCTTTTTATTTTTTTATCTTTTTCCTGCTCTGTGGCGTTTATTTCTTCCATTCTATCTTCCAACTCACTTATTCGTTCTTCTGCCTCAGTCATTCTGCTGGTTAGAGCATCTAGAGTATTTTTAATTTCAGTTATTTTGTTATCCATTGCTGTTTGTTTTTCTGAGTTCTTATGAACTGTTTCTTGTACTTTCTCTAATTTGTTATCGAGATTTTGTATCATTTTTACTATCATGACTCTAAATTCTTTTTCAGGCATTTTTCCTATTTCCTCCTCATTTATTTGGTCTTGTGGGTTTTTTTCCTGCTCCTTTGCCTGCATGGTGTTTCTTTGTTTCCTCATGGTTGTCCAAGCTTTTGGGGTTGCTTGTCCTGGTGATAGAGGTGTTTATAGAAGACTGTCCAAGCCTCAGTCTAATGTCCAAGTATTGGATTAGACGAATATTCAGTCTAGGAAACACATACATGTATAAGACACACAATTATTGAATCCGTTAGGACATAAGGCTCTAGAAAGACCTGACAGAACCCCAGTGTGCTATCAGATATTCAGAGAGAAACCCAGCAGAAATTGACAACTGAAACAGAACAAATCAGAGACAAAAGCAAAAGCAAACAAACAACAAATAACACCCTACACATACAAACATCAATCCAGGGAGATTTTGTAAGCTAGGATCAAATATAGAAATGAGCTGGAGTACCACCAGAGAGAATGGAGATTCTCAGAATGTAATTAGACAACTGTACTAAGAACTAAGATAAAGACAAAAGCCTAATATTAATACCAAGGCAGTGCATCATCTGGAGAATAGAGCAAGGAGTCTGAGCAGACCGATAGTGTTGCTTATAAGTATGTTAAGATAAAATACACTTAAAATGGCTGGAAGAAAGGGGAACAGAAGAGCGTAATGTGGTTGGAAATATGCAAAGAAAAAGAAAGGAATAGAAGTGTATAAAAGAAAGGGATGAAAGGAAAGTATGAAAGATATTTTGTCCGTACTACCAAAAACTTAGCTAGATATAGAAGTATTTTAAAAGGCAAAAAAAAAAAAAAAAAAGTAAAAAATATCCTTATAAAATTATGTTGTAAAACTTGTAGATCCCTTAGGGCTAAGATCGTATTTAATGAGAAAGGAAAAAAAAAAAAAATCCAGAACTGATCCCCGAATGGACCAGTTCAATAGGTATTGATACTACTATTTCTGTTTCCTTAGCATCTCAGCTGTAAGTGTCCTTTTCCTTGCCTTGGGTTTTTTTTTTTTGCGTTATTCTGTGACCAGCAGAGGTTCCTTTATTGTTCGTCTGTAAGCCTCGGTGTGTGGGGAGGGAGAGGGTGCAATAGTGGCTCCTTCTCCTGGGAGGGAGTGAGCAGTGGCGCACTGTTGCTTCAGTCAGGCTTGGAGGTGCCTGTTGCAGAGGGTGCTGGTGGCTCAGGCGTACACAGAAAGTCTTAGAGTTGGGCCTCTCTCGGGGGTTTTTTCTTTTTGATGCTGGTTTTTTTTTTTTTTTTTCTCTCGGCAGCCTCCCTGCTGCTGGCGTTGCAAGGAGTTTTAATCTAGCCCCGCCCGAGCGCCTGAGGGTGCTTGTTATCCCTGAGCACCTTATGTGGCCCCGCAGGGCGTCTCTCCACTGCCTGTTGCAGAGGCGCCGAAAGAGAGGGAGAGGCTACGCTCGCTGCTCCTCCCCCCCGCCCGTGAGCCTGCAGCCTCCAGCCGCCATCATGGCCGGGCAGCTCTCAGGGACAGGCACTGCTCTCCGCAGACCTCTTCCCTCCTGTGCTCTCGGTCCGTGACCCTACCGGCAACAATGTTTCTCCCCCTGAACCGGCTCTCCGGTTCCCACGCTCCCGCTCCTGGACCCTCCGTTCAGCCGCGGATCAATGTCTCGGTCCGGGAACGCTGAGCTGCGCTGCGGACCCTCCGTATGTTTCTCACTCCCTCCCGTCTGCCACAGCTCCGCCGCTTCACCCTCTTTGAGCCCTCGTAGATGCCTCCCTACCGGCTATGTCAGGTTCTCCGCAGCCCTTTCCGGTGTCCGAGGCCGTCTGCTGGTGTTCAGCTGGTTCTCTGTGGGATTGACTGTGTCCTTCCGTGCATTCCCAATGCATCTGTGGAGAGGGATGCACTCCACGTCTCTCTACTTCGCCGCCATCTTTTTCTAGAATTCATTTTAATTAACTTTTAGAAAAGACAAATACATCATTTTGTGACATAATCTCCTTGCTTTTCAATATACTTTGTCCATCTGTCAACAAGCTTTTGTATTCCCTCATTAAAAAATGTTTTAGGCTGAGGTGCGAGTCACAAACGTTACCACTGTCTTCACTTCTTCATTAGAAGTGAATCTTCATCATCTTAGGGCTGCTTTTAGGGGAAGCAAACAGGTGAAAGTCCGATGGAGCAAGATCAGGACTATAGGGAGGATGTTTTAACACTCAAAACGAAGTTTTTGCATTGTTGACAGTGTGGGCAGAAGTGTGCGTGCATTGTTATGCAAGATCACAGCGCCCATGGATAGCAGTCCTCTGCGTTCAACAAGCATCTCACTGTAACAAGCAGTGTAGATTATTGAAATTTTTCCTGATAATGTTCCAATACTGGCCCTTGAGAATCCCAGAAATCTGTAAGCATCAATTTTCCGGCTGATGGTTGACTTCTGAACTTTTTCTTGGTTGGCGATTGAGAACGTTTCCATTCCATACTCTGCCATTCACTCTCCGGCTTGTAGTGATGAATCCATGTCTCATCACCAGTAATGATTCTCTTTAAGAAACTCACCTTTCTTAGAGTATCGGTCCAAATTTTGTTTGTAGATATCCAAATGCTTCTGTTTATGCTCTTCCATGAGTTGTTTCAGTACCCATCTTGCACAAACTTTTTGAAACCTAAGTCTGTCGTGGATTACTTCATTTTGAGGTGTTAAAGCATCTTCCCTATAGTCCTGATCTTGCTCCTTCGGACTTTCACGTGTTTGGTCCCCTGAATGCAGCCCTACGAGGATGAAGATTCACTTCTGATGAAGAAGTGAAGACAACAGTGCATTTGTGGCTTGCAGCTCAGCCTAAAATATTTTTTAATGAGGGAATATGATAGCTTGTTGACAGATGGACAAAGTGTATTAAAAAGCAAGGAGATTATGTCACAAAATGATGTATTTGTCTTTTCTAAAAGTTAATTAAAATAAATTCTACAGCCAGAGTGCAGATAATTTTTGACTCACCCTCATAGTACCTATTTAAAACAGATTGTAATAATCTCATGAGAGAATTTAAGTAAAAATATTTATTACAGTTCCCAGTATACAATAAATGCTCAGTAAACATGAATTTAAACCACATGGTTTTGGTTTTTGTTCTCAAGGATTACAAATTGATTGTACCATCGTATATATGAACAATTATTCTTATTTAAGGCAAAATGAACTAAGATGCAAAATAACCATGCAACTAACATGGTTTGGGAGCACAAATTAAAAAAGCACATTGAAGAAAAGTGGGAAAATTAAGTAAGGTCATTAGTGCCCTATAATCTCCTGCTACTCAAGTGTGATCTATGGATGAGCATTTGTATCTCTTGGGAGCTTGTATAGCATCCTGGGACCCATCTCAGATCTTCTGAATCAGAATCTGCATATTACCAGATCCCTAGGTCAATTCTTTGCACATTAAAACTTGAGAAACACTCTACAGAGAGACAGACCTCATGTTATTAAGATTCCCCAAAAATGATTAATGCTAAATGCATACTTATGGCCATTTCTTGTTCTAAGGACTCACTTGAATCTTTGTGAGTGTTTTGAGCACGGTACTTGGTGTTAATCTCACCTTGTTCATTTCCCTTTGCAAGGAAGTTAAAACCAAAACTATCTTACTTGCCTAGATGAAGCTATGGACCAATAAAACCAGGAAGTGAGTTTTGGATTTTGGGTGCCTAACAAAATAAACGTTATATTTCAGTTTCTTGTCAACCTTAACAGAGAAACCAGTGGAGGAGAATTCTTCCTTGCACTAGCATAATAGACTTGGATTGCAGTGTTTGGTTAGGGATTTCATTTGTTAAAAATTTGTTTCTGAATATTTAATAAATATAAATGAGTATTTACCAAAGATTAGCTCTAGCATATAAATGTTCCTATATAGCAAGAAAGATAGTCATAAGAGATGAATTTGACAAAAGTTATTTCTCAGTGAGGTAAGCCTTATAAAATCTAGCTGTATTCTTTATCATTAGATATTATGGAGAACTGCAGTGGTTCTCAAACTTTACTCTGCATATGAACCATTTAAGAAGCCTAATAAAATCCAGATTCCAGGGCTTCACAATTAGAAGTTCTGATTCAGGGAGACTGAAATAGGACCACAAAGATTTCATCAAGGTCTCCAGTTGATTGCTTGCAACCTTGCTTGGAGAAGTGCTGAAACCCAACCAAGTCAGAACATTGAATTAGAACACCTGGGAAATGGAAGACGCAATACAATTTACTAAATACTTAGTGTGTTCCAGGTATTAAGAAAATGATCACATTTCATCTTTACATTTTCATTTTATGGGGGGAGTTGTTATCCCCATTTTACAGATTGGAAACTAGGTCACACAGCTGAGAATAGTGGAACCAATATATGCTCCAAAGTCTCTTCAACTCTGTATCTTATGCTCTTCTCACCACCACACAATGTATACTCTTGTTTTTATTTATTTTTTTATTTTTATTTCTTTTATTTTTTAATTAATTTATTTTTTGGGGGGGTACACCAAGTTCAATCATCTGTTTTTATACACATATCCCCATATTCCCTCCCTCCCTCAACTCCCCCCCCCCCTCAAGTCCCCCCCACCCTCCCCGTCCCCACACAATGTATACTCTTAACCTGGGTTTAAATCTTGGCTTTGTTACTATTTTTGTAACTATGCACAAGGTACTTAATCTTTTTAAGACTTCATTTTCGCATCTGAAAAATAGTGATAATAATAGCGGCTCTGTCAACATAATTGTGACAATCAGAGATGATCATGAATGTGGTCACAGATGTGAGTTTTTGAACTTTTATTTCCATAAAAAATGTTTCTTGGTCTTAGTTGGTCATTAACAGGGCCAACCTTAGTTTGAAATCTGAGATTAGTGTGGAAGTGTTTTATTTGCTTTTATATTACTACTTGCTTGTTTCTGATGATAAATGAATGCATAATCATTGCAGGAATTTTGGAAAATATATAAAGAATGGATCAGGATATCACTTTATTTCCCTTCAATTAACATAATTTTATCTCCAGCTCCACAAAGGAAAACCCTTCTAATGTTGGCAGAAAATTCCATAATTTATGGGTTCTATTTCCCCTCCCAGGATAGTATGAGGATTTAAGGATTTGTTGAAAAAGGAAATGAAGGCTTGACCTCTAGTCTCTCTTCTGGCCTATCATGGTAATGGAGGTTGCTGGTCCATATGTGGGATCTTGCCACCTATGCAAAGCTCCTCTACGAAGAGGTGGTGCAGGTCTCTGCTACCTCAGACCCCATAGATCTGTTTTTCCCAGACTGGAGAAATCTTCCTCCTCTCCCTTTTCTACTCCCAAAGGCACTTTTATTTCTGACTATATTTATGTAAACCTAGTCATAGCTATTCAGTGGATTTAGACTTTTATGAACATATTAGACATGTCTGTAACTATAAGCTGCTTTTGTATTGGGTCCTGAAAAAAATACCTGAAGCAAGAAATTACAAAGTACCTAGCTACCTGTGTGGGTTGTGGGAAAAAGGAAAACAAATATATAAGAAGAAAAGCCCATATTCATTATGTAAAAAAAAAAAAAAATCCTACCACATGTAGCAATATATAAACAGTCTAGGGGGAAAGACACCTATAATCCATCATTCAAGAGAAACTACTGTTGTCATTTTGGCATATTTCCTTGTATTTGATAATTATACTATGTTCTTATTTAGTTTTGTATCTTTGTTTTCAGTTAGTATGATACACAGATTATTTCCCATGTTGCTTAAAGCTAATGAATTTTTAGGTTGTATTCAAATGTGTTTAATTATAAATACTGTGATAGGTATCTTCATGCGAAATAATTTGTCTGCATTTTGACATATTAAGAAATATTACTAGCAGTGGACATACCGGACTGTAAGGTATGGAATTTGTAAGATATGAACAACCCATTCATTAATTCAACAAAGCTTTAATTGACTACCGGTCACTGCCTGTTATTATTTATTCCCAAGCTAGAGGAAAAATTTGGCTTCCTCTGAGTATATCTATATAGATAGACTAGATGGGGCTCCAGAATTCAGGAGATGAAAATATCAAGGACTAGCAATAACAATTGATCCCACTGGCCATGCCCCATCTTTTTTTTTTTTTCATGCCCCATCTTAATGAGGAGAGTGTGGGGTGAATATTTGCCATCTGGATTAAATGAATTTTGATTCCCCTCTGGTTTTGTTAAAATTTCAGAGATATTACAAATTTTAAAGTGTTCATTAGCAGAGTTCAAGCATTTGCAAGATGTTTGTATAAAAAGAAGTGAGGGCAGAGTCAGCTTCATGGGTGTGTAAAGGTTGTAAGGGGCCCCACATTTAGAAGGGGCCTACAGTTGATTTAACATTCTGCTGTCACCATCTTAAAATTTGTTATAATTGTTGAACAAGGAGCCTCAGATTTCCATTTTGCATTGAGTCTTGCACAGTAAGGTATTACTGGCATAGAAATGACACAGATATTGGATGAACTGAAGGATCTTTAGGGCTAATTCTGATATTTTATAATGCTGCCTGTTCCCTATAAATATATCAGGCCCCCCAGCATAAGTCCCCCATTAGGAATTCCATAAAGATCAGCCATAGGCAGTGGTAATGTTATGTCAGTAGTGTTTGCCCCAATTATCTACTGTCCTGTTATGATTCACTCTCTCACTCTTGTTTTCCCTTGATCTCTGATCTCTGTCCTGTACCCAACTTCCAGTACTTCTGCCAGTACCTATTTTGAGGCTCCATTTTTAACAAGCTTTGGTTCTAAGCACTGTTTGTTAGATATAATGTGGGGAATATCTGGACCTACTCACTAGCAGCTGCAGATAAGAGGCGTTCACAAGCACCTCCTACACTGGATTAGACTATGTCCAAGAACCCCAAAGAAACATGTTAACTATTAGGGTGTATGAATGGGGAAAGAAATATATCGGTTTAGTTTAGAAATGGTTAGTTCCTGAAGTTACTCCATCCAGGAAGCTTTCTCTTATTCTCAAACAATAAGTTAGCTACCTCTTCTATGTGGTCTCATAGCACTCTGTACTCATCCCTATGTAGCACTTAGCAGATTGCAGTGTGAGTGCACGCTTACCTGACAAAATCTGACATAAAATATAAGCTGCTTGAAGGTAAGTACCATTTTTTTTCCTATATAGCCCCCAAAGTTAGGGATAGTTTCTGGCACATAGTATTTACTCAAAAATATTTATTCAATGAATTAACATGTAAATTAGAGATGTAATTTACAAGGGTGAGTCAAAAATTATCGGCGTTCTGATTATATTAAAACTTCTGTTGGCTGCACTGTCTTATCAGTGCTTTCCGTTCAAGGCTATTGTCTCCCCAGTCACTGCTGTGCAGGTGTGAATGTGTTACATCAGTTCATTTGTAAGTGCAGTCAAAGCAAAAATGGATGCCCCACTTATAATTTGCACAAAAGAAGAGCAGTGTGCAGTGATTTGTTTTTGTGGTCTGAGGGTGTGCACATCTGCACACTTCTGCCCACACTGTTAACACTCTGTGAAAACTTCATTTTGAGGTATTAAAGCATCCTCCCTATAGTCTTGATCTTGCTCCATAGGACTTTCACCTGTTTGATCCCCTAAAAGCAGCAGCCCTATGAGGACAAAGATTCACTTCTGATGAAGTGAAGCCAGTGGTGCATTTGTATCTCACAGCTCAGCCTAAAACAATTTTTAATTAGGGACTATGAAAGCTTGTTGACAGATGGACAAAGTGTATTGAAAAGCAAGGAGATTATGTCAAAAAATGATGTATTTGTCTTTTCTAAAAGTTAATTAAAATAAATTCTACAGCCAGAGTGCAGATAATTTTTGACTCACTCTCATATTTTCTTAAATTTAATTGGCTGTATACTTTTAGCAGTTTTAGGTTTACAGAATGATTGAGTGGAAAGTGCAAAGAGTTCCGATACACTCCCTCACTATCCTCCCCACTGTTTCCCCTATTATAAACATTGTGCTTTAATATGCTACATTTGCTTCAATTGATTAACCAATATCGATACATTAATTTTAACAAAAAGTCCATAGTTTACATCTGGGTTCACTCTTGTATGATACATTCAGGGGGTTTAGACAAATGTATAATTACATGAATTCATAATTACATTATCATACAGAATAGTTTCACTGCCTTAAAAAATTCAGTGTGCTCCACCTAGTCATCCATTTTCCCTCCACCTTATCTACCTGAACCCCTAGCAACTTTCTACTGTCTCCAAAGGCTTGCCTTTTCCAGAATTTCATATAGTTAGAATCATAAACTATACAGCCTTTTCAGATTGGCTTCTTTCACTTAGCAATATGCTTTAAAATGCTTCCATGTCTTTTGTACCCTTGAGCATTCCTTTCTTTTATTGATGAATAAAATGCCATCCCATGAATATACAACAGTTTGTTTTCCATCTACCTATTGAAAGACAGCTTGGTTGCTTCCAAGTTTAGGCAATTATGAACAAAGATGCTGTAAAGATTCACGTGCATGTTTTTGTGTGGATATAAGTTTTTAATTCATTTGAGTAAATACCTAGGAGTGCAATTGCTAGGTCATACATTAGGAGTATGTTTGGTTTTGTAAGAAATTACCAAACTGTCTTCTAAAGTGGCTGTACTATTTGCATTCTCACCAGCAATGACTGAGAGTTCCTGTTGTTCCACATCCTCACCAGCATTTAGCATTGCCCATGTTTTGGATTTTGGCCATTCTATGATGTGTAGTGGTTTCATTGTTGTTTTAACTTGCATTTCCCTAATGGCATATGATGTTAAACATTTTCATATGATTTTTTTGCCATCTGTATATCTTCTTTGGTCAGGTGTCTATTTAGATCTTTTGCCTGTTTTTTATCAGTTCATTAATTTTTTTATTGTTGAATTTCAAGAGTTCTTGGCATATTTTGGATACCAGTACTTTCACAGATATTTGTTTTGCAAAGATTTTCTCTCATTCTGTGACTTGTCTTTTCATTTTCTTAACAGTGTTTTCACAGAGCGAAAGTTTTAATTTTAAGTCCAATATGTCAAATTTTTTCTTTTATGGGTAGTGCTTTTTGTGTCACTTCTAAATAGTCATCACCAAACTCAAAGTCACCTAGGTTTTCTCCTATTTTATTTTCTAGGAGTGTTGTAGTTTTTGTTTTGTTTTCTTTTACATTCAGATCTGTGATTCACTGTAAGTTAATTTTTGTGATAGGTGTATGGTCTGTATCTAAACTCATTATATTTAGATGTGGAACTCCAGTACTTCTAACACCATTTGTTGAAAAGACTATCTTTTCCTCCATTAAATTGCCTTTGCTCTTTTGTCAAAGATCAGTTGATTATTTTTGTGGGTTGATTTGTGGGATCACTAATCTGGTATATTAATCTATTTGCCTATTATTTCACCAGTATCATACTATCTTGAACACTGTACCTTTATAATTAGTCTCAAAGTTGGGTAGTGTCAATCCTTTGACTTCATTCTAACTTCAATGTTGTGTTGGCTCTTCTGAGCCTTTTACCTTTCCATATGAACTTTAAAATCTTTTTTGTCTATATCCACTAATAATTTCTGGAATTTGGTTAGATTGCATTGAATCTATAGATCAAGTTGAAAAGAACAGGTAACTTGACAATATTGAGTCTTCCTGTTCATGTACATGATATTTTTCTCCATGGACTTAGACCTTTGATTTGCTTCATCAGAGTTTTATAGTTTCCCTCATACAGATCTTGTACATATTTTTTTAGATTTATACCTAAGTATTACATTTTTTATGTTTCATTTCTTTTTTATCACCAAAAAATCCATGCTAAATATAGAAAATATAAAAAGAAAAATGTCATAAAAATGTCACAATCACGCTGGTCTTGGAATATAGTTTTAAAGATATTTATGTATGTATGCATTTTGGTGAGGGGAATTTAATTAGTACCAACTAATCCCTTGCTGGTACATATTTAAGTATTTTAGCTTTGCAATATTACAACTTAGACAAACAAGAATAATTGAATGAATGTGGATTAAAATTTTAAAAATAAATATGTAAACAATCTTAAACAGTTCTCAAAACCAGACAAAATATTTAAAGATTCACAGAAATTTACAAAAACTCTCTGCTATTTACTAAGGTTTATAATAACCTGATGGTAGTGTCTGGGGACCCTAATTCTGATCAAATCAAAGTTTTTACCAAACTGCAGTGTTCAACATCCTGCTTTGTGCCAAATGCTTTTAGCCAAATATTTTTAACTACATTACAATGGAGCCCTTAGAATCTGAAGCAATTGATCCTGATCAATTTTAACTTATACTCATGACATTGGCTATACAATTCTTCTAAACTTGACCTCTATTCCTCATTTCATGAAAAATGAGTGGTGTCAATCATGGGCTTTAATTCATTCTCTGCTAAATTATGTAAATGATTATTCAAAAGTAAAATATGTCACAGCCCATCTGCTTTAGTATTAGCACTATTACTTGGCCATGGTCTATCAGCTCATTATCTGCTCACCATTCTTCTGGTAAATGACCCCAATTTCCTTTGTTGAACTAATCCCCCAAGCTTAGTCATGTGGTTTGGATGAGAAATTTCAGGGATGAGGTGGCTACTAAGCCTAGACAATCAGATCCTTACATAACCCAACTATAATGCCTAATTCAAGTGTGGTCTTCTTATCTAATCCATGCTAATACCAGGGAAATTGATGAAGGAAACTAGATAAACTTTATACTTTTCAAATACATGTGGAACAATGAATCTGAAAGACTGGTTCTATTGGGCAGCCCTAAAATGAGCAGAGTATGCCTGAGATATAGGCAATGCAGAAGAAACTTGAGCTAACAGTTGGAGGAGGGAAGGAGGGAAAGAGGTAGAGAGAGAAAGTAGTTGGGAGGAGGGCACTGGTCCTGATGGCATCATTGAGGATCTAGATCCAGTGATGTCTATGTATGCAGACAGAAGCACTCTGGACCTCTCAGTTATACAATCAAGAAATCACTTTTTTTTACCTAGGAAATTTAAAGTGGATTTTTTTACTCTTTGCACCTTACATCCAGGAGTTGTAACAAATAACAATTTAGGATGCTTCAAGCTCTTTCAGATATAGTTCCTGTTTCCAACTCCTATGGTACTACATATTCTTAGGTTCAAAGAATAGACTGTAAATAATAATAGCACAGAGATTGCGGAGCGAAGAAATGACCTTGAGTTACTTCAATACTATTATTATATTTGACGTCTTGGTGTTTTTATTAGTATTGAAGTTTTCAAACACAGTGTGAACTGAGGTGCAATTTTTTGTTGTTTAGTAGTTCAAATTTTAGATTGCATATGAAATATTTTACTGGATTAGATTAGCATGTTTAAGATTAAATTTTCTTCATTTAAAAGTTGACAATAGTTTTTTTTAATACTAAAGGACAAATCAAGGAAATAACAGGTATTACTGATTTGTGCATGATTACTACTAAAAATAATTTTGTCACATAGAAAAGGAAGTGTTAAAAAAATGATCTTCTCTAGATGTTAAATGTTCTTGGTCTACCACTGTCTCTTTGCCATGGAGAATTTTTAAAAATTTCCAGAACTGTGCATTTTCAAGTCTAATGCTCTCCTTAAATGTTCAAAGTCCCTCTTGGATTTTCCTCACTTTTGGTTAACCATAGAAATCTCTTGGTGCATTTCTCCAGACATTGGTTTTTGGTCCTTTACTTTCTGCATGGTTTAGGTTGGTTAGAGCATGACTGTATTGTCCAGAGCTTTCCACTCTTATTCAGAACTGATCAGATTGCATTACCTTTGTGCCGTATGGTGAGGCTGCTATTATACTTGGGAAAAATGATAAATTCTATGTTTCATATGCATTTCTGATTGCCTAAAGGCATTTTGTTGGCATTTTGTTAATTGGTGACTTCTCTTTTTGGTTTCTGGTTCTTTTCCCTTTACTTTCTTTTCCATGCCTGTCTCTTCTTTTGTGTTTCCTTTTGTTTGTTTTTATATCATTTTCAAATCTTTGTTCTTAGAGAAATAAAACATTATATATAAAACTGTGTTCCCCTCAGTATTATCATTTCTTTCCCTCACTTTCCAAAAACAAACACTGCCATGAAGATCCTTTTGTAAATACTTTTACTACCTAAGTATGATATGTATTATATTAAATATATATTTATGTCTTTTTCTGCTAAAGTCTCTTGTGACTTTATAAAACACATTATAAAGAATGAAACAAAGACAAATAACACACTTTACTCATTCATCGAATTCCATTCCTGCACTCCTTTTTTCAGTCACCTTCCTTGTTATTTTTATCTAGGTTTCAGTTCAACTTTTTGTTTTAGCACAAAAATCAGCTATAATATTTTATAAGCAGTAGTAATTGTTACCTATGTATTTAACCACTTTGTGCATTGTTGTTTCTCATATCCTACTCCTTCCCTTTGGTTGAAATACATCCTTTCTTCTGCTCTTTCTCTGTATCTAGTAGTTTTGTGGTTGCCTCATGCAGGACAGGACCCTTGAACTGCAAATACTATGCCCACTTCTAGATACGTGGTCCCATCCCTCTTAATCACTCTTCCATCACTAAAGAAGCTGATGGCACACGTCCAATTCCTTATGTTATGGAACAGGGGTTTACCCTAGCTCCTGATACTGCAGCTATCTCTGTTTTCCTTTAGCCACTAAGATACACACTTGTAAACCTAGGTTGTGTTTACACTTTTTTTTCAACTTTTTTAATAATGGAATAGTGATCATGAGGCAGGCAGGAGGGTAGGTTTGCAAATTTTTGTATCTGGAGCCAAAAGGGCTGCATGTTCAATTCCATATTTGGTTAATGGAGATATATATCTTACATTTAAGCTGTGATCTTGCTTTTAAAAAATTGAACATTGTTATGTTTGGTGCCAAGTCGGGTTTTTACTGAATGTACCATACAAAACAATCTTGTCTGAAAGTTGTGCTTATGGCTTGAAGCTCTTTCAAACAGGTCACTATTTATACAATAAAGATAAATTGATCTGCCAAGGGGGAAAGGACTATGTGAACACAGGGTCCTGACCTACTCCTTCTCTTAAGTTCAGATGCATTTTCCTTTATCTCATTTTTTGTTCTTTCTTTATTCCATGTTGCCTTTCTGAGTTTGAGAAGCAGCAACCCAAAACACAGAAATATGAGTGCCTACTAGGCAACTCTTTGTGTATGTCCCATAGGCAGATTATTGTGAAAACTTCCAAAGTAAAGTCATTACGCTACACAAATCCTGTTCCTCTGCCTATGCTTTATCTCAGTGAATGCCACTATCATGCCCAAAATTGCTTGGGTCAGAAACCTTGAGATCCACCATGACTTTTCTTTCCCCATTTTCTTTCACCAAGGCCTTTTGATTTTACTTGCTAAATAGCTCATGAATTGTGAATTTTCAATCTTCATAGGAACTATTGTTTTTCTAGCTTAAGCTGTGGTTTAAGAGACTTCGACAGTCCCCAATTGCCTACAGAATGAATTATAACATGGCAAACTTCATAATCTAGACCTTGCCTACTACTGAAATCTTATCTGTAGACATCCTCGTACCTCAGCACCAAATATCATACCATCAACTAAACCAAGGTTTACACAACTAATTTTAAAGAAAGAAGTCTCAGGAAACTAATATCACGTAAGAGAATGACCACCAACCTGAACATGAATGCCTGTACCTGCTTCTAGACAAAAATTGCAGTAATAGAAAAAGACCTCTAGGCAGGTATTTCTGACCTGGTTCTCAAAAAGTCATTGCTTGTGATTTTTTTTTTCTGGAATTGCCTCAAAAATTTCTGTCCAAGTCTATTCTAAAGAAAACCTTCTGGATCCCCTGATTTCAGCAACAGTATTTCTTCATTTTTCAAGTGTATTGTTTAAAAAAGGAAGAGATTGAGACGTCATCACAGAAGAAACTATATAATTAATAATTAATATATATAATATTACAGTCAGTTATTTCATTTCTCTGTCAGTTGTTTTTTCCCTATTTCACTGTTAGAACGTTTTCATTCTTCCAGCACATCATTTGTGTAATAGGTTATCAAATACAGTTTTGTAATTATTTTTATACAGTTGTGGGTGTTAGATCCTTGGTCAGGTATATAACTAACTATATGATAGTGTTAATATAGAAAATCAGGTCCAATCTATATCATTACTACTTAAGCACAATTATTAAAAAACAAAGCAATGGTGTGTTTAGAGAGAATAGGAGAAAAGTGGGACTTTAGAGAGACAGAGAGAGACAGAAAATTTATTCATAACACATTATGTTTTAAAAATATTTTTAAATTGTAGTTCAATTTTCATTTTCATATAGCCAGAAAGTATGTTACTAAACAATATACTAACCTGTATTGAGCCATTTTATAACATCATGAACACTGTGGGAATTGGAAAACATCATGATTTTTACAAAACTGATGGACTAGTGCTTGATACAGCATTACTGGGAATATTATGAAATATAATCCCAAAGATGTTGTTTTATTAAAACAACTTATTTTTAAACCTACAACTCTGACTCTTAAAGTCACAGATCTTGTGTTCATAATACTGAGAATGTAGCCGAAAAGAGCATAATTAGGGAAAGATACACAGCACTTGACAAATCATAGTTTGAGAGTTTGTTTGTTTCCTATCCTCAAGGTACTTTGGAATCCTGTGGTGGATTTGAGTTTCATAAGTTTTGCTTTGTTTTTGAATTTTTAATAAGATTTAATGCTTGAACTGGCTAGCCATTTTAACACACTTACCAGTTCTAAGAATTTTTGGTGTTTTATTCTTTATATAAATTGCTATATTGATTTGTTCATATTTTCAAGGATTTTTCATCTTAGTTTTTGAGCAGTACTGAACTTTGGTTTTCTTTTCTTGTGCTGTATTTGTTTGTTTTTGGTAGTAGCATAATACTGGCTTCATGTAAGTTAGAAAGCACTGCTAAAAATACTTTCCTTTGTATGTCACATTGTTTTGGTGCCACCACTAAAAATCAATTGACCGCTTTTGTATGAGTCTATTTCTAGGCTTTTCATTTGGTTGTATTGCATTTATGCCATTCTGCATTGCTTTGATTACTGTAGATTTAGAGTAAGACTTACATTTCAATAGTGTAATCCTGCTTTGTTAATTTTCTTTCTTTCTTCCTTCCTTTCTTTCTTTCTTTCTTTTTTTTAATATATGTGTTGCCAAAGCGAGCACATTAATTTCTTAAAAAAATATAGATTTTGGGTACTTTGAGTACTTTAAATTTCTATATGAGTTTTGGAATGAGATTTTCAATTCAATAAAAGTGAAAAATAATAGAAGTGGTGACAATGGCCATCTCTATCTTGTTTTTGATTTTAGGAGGAATATGTGAATTACCTTGATCATATTAGCTGTAAGCTGCTCATATATGCTCTTTTACTAATCGTTCTTAGCTGTTTCTAGTTTGATCAACACCAATTGGTCATGATGTGGTATGCTTTTTATATGTTATTAAATTATTTGCTAATATCTTGTTAAAGACTTCGTATTCATGAATTCTTGGCCTGTAGTTTGGTTGTTGTTGTTGTTCTTATATGTTTTTCTGCCTTTTTTATTGGGGTTAATATCACAAAATAACTTGGGAAGTATTTCCTCCTCTTCTGCTTTCTGGATAAGTTTATATATAACTGAGATTAAATTTTCCTTAAATATTTCATACAATTAACCAACAAATTCTTCTGGAACAGGACTTTCTTGTTGGAAGATTTTTAATTACAAAGCTTGCACACATATATGACTAATGGGGTTTCTTATTTCTCCTTTTTTTTCTTAATTGTAATTTAATACTGTATTAATTTTAAGAGATTCCCAATTTTTATGGCTTTATTTAGATATATTTTATAGGCCATTACATTCACCCATCCAATTAAAGAGTACAGTTGCATAGTATATAATATGTTTATAGAATTGTGCAACTATTGCCACAATCTAATTTTTTAAACATTTTCAACACCTTAAAAAGAAATGTTGAAACATTATCTGTCAATAGTTATTCCCATTCCCCCATCCTCTATCCTACCTTGGAAACCAACAATCTATTTTTGGTCTCTATGGATGTTATTTTTAATTTGAATCCTACAATATGTGGATTATAGGATTTTTGTGGTGTGCCTTTGCTTATTTAGTACAATGTTTTCAAAGTTCATCCATATTGTAGAAAGTATCATTATTTTATTCCTTTTTACATCTGAAAAATATTCCATTGTATGTGTATGCCATATTTTATCTATTCATCAATTCATAGACATGTGGATTGTTTCCATTATTTGGCTATTATGAATAACAATGCTATCAACATTTGTGTCCAAGTTTTAGTGTGGGCATGTTTTATTTCTCTTGCCTGTGTACCTAAGAGTAAAATTGTTAGGTTATATGACAATGCTATATTTTATCTTTGCAGGACAAGCTGGACCATTTTCCATAGCAGCTGTACCATTTTATATTTCCACCAACATTATATGAAACTTCTAATTATAGCACATCATTTCTAACACTTGTTATGGTCTATTGTGAAGTGGTATCTCATTGTGGTTTTGATTTGAATTTCCCTAATGACTAATGATGTTGAGCATCTTTTCATGTGCTTGCTGTCCATTTGTATGCATTCTTTGATAAAATGTCTATTTAAATCCTCTGCCCACTTTTTAATTGGGTTTTTTGTCTTTTCTTGTTGAGTTGTAAGAGCTTATTATACATTCTGTACACTAGAACCTTATTTCATATGTAATTTCCAAATATGTTCTCCAATTTCATGGTTCTCTTTTCACTTTATGCACAAGTTTTTAATTTTGCTGAAGTCCAATTTATTTATTCTTGTTCTTGTTGTTCCTGATTTTGGTGTCATATCTAAAAATCTATTGCCCAACCAAAAGTTATGAAGATATAGTCCTATGTTTCTTATAAGGCTCTTTGAGTTTTACCTCTTATATTTAGGACTTTGCTACATTTTAAGGTAGTTTTTTTTTTTTTTTTTTATGGTGTGAGGTAAATGTCTAATTTTATTCCTTTGCATGTAGATATACAGTTTTCCCAGAACCACTTGTTGAAAAGACTATTATTCCCTCCTTTATAAAAATTAAATGACTGTGCAATATCAATTCACACTTGTCAGAATGGCTATTATCAAAAAGATGACAAATAAAAAATATTGGTATGGAAGTGCAGAAAAGAGAACCTTCGTGCACTGTTGGTGGGAAAGTAAATTGGTGCAGCCGCTATGGAAAACAGTATGGAGATTCCTCAAAAAATCAAAAATAGAAATACCATATGATCCAGCAATTCCACTCCTGGGTATTTATCTGAAGAAAATGAAAACACTAATTAGAAAAGATATATGCACCCCTATGTTCATTGCTGCATTATTTACAATAGTTAAGATATGAAACAACCCAAGTGTCCATCAATAGATGAATGGATAAAGATGTTGTGTATATATATATATATATATATAAAACAGAATATTACTTAGCCATAAAAAAATGCAATCTTGCCATTTGTGACTACATGAAAGGATCTAGAGGGCAGTATGCTAAGTGAAATAACTCAGAGGAAGACTGTATGTTTTCACTTATATGTGGAATCTAAAAAAGAAAACAAATGAACAAATGTAACAAAACAGTGTTATACATACAGAGAACAAACAAGTGGTTACCAGAGGCAGGGGTTGAGGGGAAGGGGAATTGGATAAATGTGGTCAAAAGGTACAAACTTCCAGCTATAAGATAAATAAGTGCTAGGGATGTAATATACAACATGATTAATATAACTAACACTGCTGTATGTTATATATGAAAGTTGTTAACAGAGTAAACCCTGAGTTCTCATCACAAAATTTTTTTCTGTTTCTTTAATTTTGTATCTGTAGGAGATGATGGATGTTCACTAAACTTATTGTGATAATCACCTTATGATGTATGTAAGTCATATCATTATGCTGTACACCTTAAACTTATATACCACTGTATGTCAATTATATCTCAATAAAACTAAAAAAAAGAAAAAGGAAACACAATGAGTTCCATTTTTTGGTCAGCTTCTAGTGAGACACTAATTAAATAAAATGCTACTCACCCATTTAAAAAAATTAAATAACCATAGGACTATGGATTTACTTCAGACTTTTAGCTCTATTCCATTGATTTATATGCCCATCCTTATACCATTGCCACACTGTTTTGATTATGGTAGTGTTGTAGTCAGTTTTGAAATTGGAAATTGTGTGCCCTCCACTTTTGTTCTTTTTCAAAATTATTTTGGGTACTTGAGAGTCCTAGCAATTCCACATAAATTTTTCTATTTCTGCAAATTTTGACAGTTGCAATTTTGTTAAGAATTGCATTGATTCTGTAGATCACTTTGAGGAGTATTTCCATACGGATAATATTAAGTATTCTAATCCATGAACATGGGGTGTCTTTCTATTTATTTGTATCTTCTTTAATTTCTTTAAGCAATGTTAACAGTTTTCAATATAGAAGTCTTTATGTCATTAGTTACATTTATTCCTCAATATTTTATTCTTCTTGATGCTATTGTAAATGAAATTTTTTAAAATTTCCTTTTGAAGGGATGAGATGGAGCTATATGTAATGAGGTGGATAGAACTACAATCTGTCATACAGAGTGAAGTAAGTCAGAAAGAGAAGGACAAATATTGTATGCTAACTCACATATACGGAATCTAAAAATGGTACTGATGAACTCAGTGACAAGAACAAGGATGCAAATACAGAGAATGGACTGGAGAACTCGAGGTATGGGAGGGGGTGGGGGGTGAAGGGGAAACTGAGATGAAGCGAGAGAGTAGCACAGACATATATATACTACCAACTGTAAAATAGTCAGTGGGAAGTTGTTGTATAACAAAGGGAGTCCAACTTGAGGATGGAAGATGCCTTAGAGGACTGGGGCGGGGAAGGTGGGGGGGACTCGAGGGGGGGAGTCAAGGAAGGGAGGGAATACGAGGATATGTGTATTAAAAACAGATGATTGAACCTGGTGTACCCCCCCAAAAAAAAATATATATATATATAAAATTTCCTTTTGAGATTGCTCATTCTTAGTGTATAGATAGATAACTGATTTTTATGTATTGATCTATATCCCTCAAATTTGTTGATTTTGTTTATTAGCTGTATTTTTTGTGGATTCTTCAGGAATTTCTCTATATAAGACAATGCCATCTGTGAATGGACATACTTTTACTTCTTACTTTCCAGTTTGGAGCCTATTACTTCTTTCTTTTTCCTAATTATTCTGGCTAAAATGTCCAGTACAGTGTTGAATAGAAATGGCAAAAGCAGGCATCCTTATCTTGTTCCTGATTTTAGAAGGAAAGCTTTGATTTTCCACAACTGAGTATAATATTACCTATGGGTTTTCCCATAAATACCTTGCTATGCACTGAATTTTTGTGCCCTTAACATATGAACTCAGTCCACAAATACCCAGTCCATAATAAGGAATTTATGAAAAACCCATAGGGAATATCCTACTCAATTCTGAAAGACAGAATTCTAACTTCCAAGGTTATGGAGTTGGGAAGTGGGTCACTTTGTAGGTAATTGGTCAGAATGGTGGTGATTAATGACCAATAATAGCATGGGATTAGTGCCATTATTTAAAAGACCCTATGCCCACTATCACCATTATTATTCAACATAGTTTTGGAAGTTTTAGCCACAACAATCAGAGAAGAAAATGAAATGAGAAGATTCCAAATTGGAAAAGAAGTAAAACTGTCACTCTTTGCAGATGACATGATATTATACATAGAAAACCCTAAAGATTCTACCAGAAACCTGCTAGCACTAATTGATGCATTTAGTAAAGTAGCAGGATACAAAATTAATGCACAGAAATCTCTGGCATTCCTATACACTAACAATGAAAAAGCAAAAAGAGAAATTAAGGAATCTCTCCCATTTACCACTGCAACAAAAAGAATAAAATACCTAGGAAGAAATCTGCCTAAGGAGGCAAAAGATCTGTATGCAGAAAACTATAAGACACTGATGAAAGAAATCAAAGATGATACAGACAGATGGAGAGACATACCATGTTCTTGGATTGGAAGAATCAACATTGTGAAAATGACTATACTACACAAAGCAATTTACAGATTCAATGCAATCCCTATCAAATTACCAATGGCATTTTTCACAGAACTAGAACAAGAAATCTTATGATTTGTATGGAAACACAAAAGACTCCGAAAAGCTAAAGCAATCTTGAGAAGGAAAGACAGAGTTGGTGGAATTAGGCTTCCTGACTTCAAACTATACTACAAGGCTACAGTGATCAAGACAGTATGGGGGAGATGGTTCAAGATGGCAGAGTAGGAGGACGTGTGCTCACTCCCTCTTGCAAGAGCACCAGAATTACAACTAACAGTTAAGCAATCATCAACAGAAAGATACTGAAACTCACCATAAAAGAAACCCCACATCCAGAGACAAAGGAGAAGCCAAAATGAGATGGTGGGAGGGGCGCAATTGCATTAAAATCAAATCCCCTAAATGCTGGGTGGGTGACTCACAAACTGGAGAACAGATGTCCACCCACTAAAGTGAGGGTTCTGAGCCCCATGTAGGGCATCCCAACCTGGGATCTGGCAACAGGAAGAGGAATCCCCAGAGAATCAGACTTTGAAAGCCAGCAGGATTTGATTGAAGGACCTGCACAAGACTGGGGGAGACAGAGACTCCACTCTTGGAGGGCACACAAAAGATAGTGTGCTCACCAGGACCCAGGGCAAAGGAGCCCACAGGAGACTGAACCAGAGCTACCTGCTGGTGTTGAAGGGTTGCCTGCAGAGGTGGGGGGCAGCTGTGGCTCACCGAGGGGACAGGGACACTGGTGGCAGGGGTTCTGGGAAGTGCTCATTGGTGTGAGCCCTCCCAGAGTCTGCCATTAGCCCCACCAAAGAGTCTGTAAGCTCCAATGCTGGGTAGCTTCAGGCCAAAAAACCAACAGGGTGGGAACACAGCCCTAACCTTGGCAGACAAGCAGGTTAAAGTTTTACTGAGCTCCACCCACCAAATCGGATTAAGTTTTACTGAGCTCTGCCCACCCAGCCCTACCCACCATCAGTCCCTCCCATGAGGAAACACCCATGAGCCTCCTAAAGAGCTTCCTCCAGAAGAGGGCAGACAGCAGTATCAAGCAGTATCAGCAATATTTCATTCTGTGGAACTGAAAACCACAGCCACAGAAAGATAGAGAAAATGAAAAGGAAGAGGACTATGTACCAGATGAGTGGACAAGATAAAACCCCAGAAAAACTACTAAATGAAGAGGAGACAGGTGCCCTTCCCAAAAAAGAATTCAGAATAATGATGGCGAAGATGATCCAGGGCTTTGAAAAGAGACTGTATGCAATGATTGAAAAGTTGCAAGAAAAATTTACCAAAGACCTGGAAGAATTAAAGAGCAGACAAACAGAGATATACAACACAATAACTGAAATGAAAAATACATTAGAAGGAACCAATAGCAGATTAACTGAGGCAGAAGGGCAAATGAGTGGCCTGGAAGACAGAATGGTGATAATCACTGATGCGGAAAAGAATAAAGAAAAAAGAATGAAAAGCACTGAAAATAGCCTAAGAGACCTCTGGGACAATGTTAAATGCACCAGCATTCGCATTATAGGGGTCCCAGAAGGAGAAGAGAGAGAAAAAGGACCTGAGAAAATATTGGAAGAGATTATAGTTGAAAACTTCCCTAACATGGGAAAGGAAATAGCTACCCAAGTCCAGGAAGTGCAGAGAGTCCCAGGCAGGATAAACCCAAGGAGAAACACGCCAAAACACACAGTAGTCAAACTGACAAAAATTAAGGACAGAGAAAATTATTAAAAGCAACAAGGGAAAAATGACAAATAACATACACGCGAACTCCCATAAGGTTAACAGCGGATTTCTCAGCAGAAACCCTGCAAGCCAAAAGGGAGTGGCATGATATATTTCAAGTGATGAAAGGGAAGAACCTACAACCAAGAATACTCTACCCAGCAAGGATCTCATTCAGATTCAATGGAGAAATCAAAAGCTTTGCAGACAAGCAACAGCTAAGAGAATTCAGCACCACCAAACCAGCCCTATAACAAATGCTAAAGGAACTTCTCTAGGCAGGAAACATAAGAGAAGAAAAGGACCTACAAAAACAAAAACAAAACAACTAAGAAAATGGTAATAGGAACATACATATTGATAATTACCTTGAATGTAAATGGGCTAAATGCACCAACCACAAGACACAGACTGGCTGAATGGATACAAAAACAAGACCCATATATATGCTGTCTCCAAGAGACCCACTTCAGACCTAGGGACACATACAGACTGAAAGTGAGGGGATGGAAAAAGATATTCCATGCTAATGGAAATGAAAAGAAAGCTATAATAGTGATACTCATATCAGATAAAATAGACTTTAAAAGAAAAAATGTTGCAAGAGAAAAAAAGGACACTACATAGAGATCAAAGGATCAGTCCAAGAAGAAGAGATAACAATTATAAATATATATGCACCCAATATAGGAGCCCCTCAATACATAAGGCACATGCTAACAACTATGAAAGAGGAAATCCACAATAACAATAATAGTGGGGGAATTTAACACCCCACTTACACTAATGGACATATCATCCACACAGAAAATAAATAAGGAAACACAACCTTTAAATGACACAATAAATCAGCTTGTTTTAATACATATCTAGAGGACATTCTATCCAAAAACATATTACACGTTCTTCTCAAGTGCACATGGAACATTCTCCAAGATAGATCACATTTTGGTCACAAATCAAGCCTTGGTAAATTTAAGAAAATTGAAATCATATCAAGGATCTTTTCCAACCACAACAGTATGAGATTAGAAATCAATTACAGCTGGGACATTTGTAGAGACATGAATGGACCTAGAGACTGTCATACAGAGTGAAGTGAGTCAGAAAGAGAAAAACAAATATTGTACATTAGCACATATATGCAGAATATAGAAAAATGGTGCAAATCAACCAGTTTGCAAGGCAGAAATCAAGACACAGATGTAGAGAACAGACGTATGGACACCAAGTGGGGAAAGTGGGGAGGGTTGGGGGGGAATGAATTGGGAGATTGGGATTGGCATATATACATTCCTAATAAGAAAAAAAATACCAAATTGTACACTCTAAATATATGCAGTTTATTGTCTGTTAAAAAAAAAAAGGACAGTATGGTACTGGCACCAAAACTGAAATGTAGATCAGTGGAACACAATAGAGAGCCCAAAGGTAAACCCATGCACATATGGACACCTTATTTTGACAAAGGAGGCAAGAATATACAATGGAAAAAAGACAGCCTCTTCAAAAAGTGGTGCTGGGAAAATTGGACAGCTGAATGTAAAAGAATGAAATTAGAACACTTCCTAACACTATACACAAAAATAAACTCAAAATGGATTAAAGGCCAGGCACTATAAAACTCCTAGAGGAAAACATAGACAGGACACTCTATGACATACATCAAAGCAAGATCCTTTTTGACCCACCTCTTAGAATAATGGGAAAAAAAATCAAGAATAAACAAATGGGACCTAATGAAATTTAAAAGCTTTTGTACAGTGAAAGAAACCAGAAACAAGACAAGAAGACAACCCTCAGAATGGGAGAAAATATTTGCCAATGAAGCAACGGACAAAGGATTAATCTCCAAAATATAAAGCAGCTCATGCAGCTTAATACCAAAAAAGCAAATAACCCAATCCACAAATGGGTGGAAGACCTAAATAGACATTTCTCCAAAGAAGACCTGCAGATGGCCAACAAACACATGAGAAGATGCTCAATATCACTAATCATTAGAGAAATGCAAGTCAAAGTCACAATGAGGTATCACCTCACACCAGTCAGAATGGCCATCATCAAAATATCTAGAAACAATAAATGCTGGAGAGGGTGCAGAGAAGAGGGAACTCTCATGCACTGTTGGTGGGAATGTGAATTGGTACAGCCACTATGGAAAACAGTATAGAGATTCCTTAAAAAACTAAAAATAGAACTACCATGTGACCCAGCAATCCCACTCCTGGGCATATACCCTGAGAAAACCATAATCCAAAAAGCAACATGTACCTTACGTTCATTGCAGCACTATTTACAATAGCCAGGACATGGAAGCAACCTAAATGCCCATCAACAGATGAATGGATAAAGAAGATGTGGCACATATATACAATGGAATATTACTCAGCCATAAAAAGGAATGAAATTGAGTTATTTGTAGTGAGGAGGATGGACCTAGAGTCTGTCATGCAGAGCAAAGTAAGCCAGAAAGAGAAAAACAAATACCGTATGCTAACTCACATACATGGAATCTAAAAAAAATCATTCTGATGAACCCAGTGAAAGGGCAAGAATAAAGATGGAGATATAGAGAATGGATTTGAGGACACGGGGTGGGGGGTGTGAAGTGGAAGCTGGGGCGAAGTGAAAGAGTAGCATTGACATATATACACTACCAGATGTAAAATAGATAGCTAGTGGGAAGTTGCCGCATAACATAGGGAGATCAACTAGATGATGGGTGATGACTTAGAGGGCTGGGATATGGAGGGTGGGAGGGAGTCACAGGAGGGAGGGGATATACGTATAAATACAGCTGATTCACTTTGGTGTACCTCAAAAGCTGGTACAACAGTGTAAAGCAATTATATTCCAGTAAAGAGCTTAAAAAAAAAAGACCCTAGGAAGCTCTCTACCTTTGTTTGCACCATGTGAAGGCACAGCAAGATGCCTGTCTATGGCTGTCCATGAACAAGGAAGCTGGTTTTTACTAGATATGAAATCTGCCAGCACCTTGATCTTAGACTTCCCAGCCTACAGAAGTATAAGAAGTAAGCTTTGTTGTTAAAGGCAAACATCTATGATTTTTTTATAGCAGTCAAACTAAGACATACCTTTTATCATGGTTAAGAAGACCTCTTTTATTCTGAGAGTTTTGTTTTGTTGTTAAGTTTATTTATTTTTAACCATGAATCGAGATGGTTATGTGGATTGTTCCTTTTATGAATGTCGTGTATTATATTCATTCATTTTTTTATGTTGAACCACTCTTGCAACTGGCTAAATCCTGCTTGGTTATGGTGAATAATCCTTTTACTTTACTCCCAGATTTTGCTTCCTAGGATTTTATTGAGAATTTTTGCATTATATGCATAAGAGATAATTGGTGTGTGACTATTAGGGCAATGTTGCCATTATGCTTTACTCTTCTGTGTTTTCTAAGA
This sequence comes from Hippopotamus amphibius kiboko, assembly GCF_030028045.1. Lineage (NCBI taxonomy): Eukaryota > Metazoa > Chordata > Mammalia > Artiodactyla > Hippopotamidae > Hippopotamus > Hippopotamus amphibius. The sequence continues at coordinate 12,574,449 of NC_080203.1, read as the reverse complement.
GTTTGAGAAGGCTTTGTGTTAATTCTTCCTTAAATATTTGGTGGAAATCCTCATTGAACCATCTGGTCTGGACTTGCGTTGGTTGGGAAGCTTTAGTTTACTGATGCTATCTCTTTACTTGTTTTAAGTTTGTATAGATTTTCCATTTCGTTTTTGGTTAGTTTTGGAAGTTTGTGTGTTTTTAGGAATTTTTCCACTTCCTTTACATTATCTACTTTGTTGATATACAATTGTTCATGTCCCTTTTTACAATTCTTTTTATTTCTGCAATATCGGTAGTGAGTTCCTCACTTTCATTTCTGATTTTATTGTCTTCATTTTTTTTCCTGGTCAGTCTAACTAAAAGTTTGCAGATTTTGTTGTTCTTTTCTTTGTTCTTCTATTCTCTGTGTCATTTATATCCACTCTAATCTTTATTATTTCCTTTCTTTTACTATTTTTGGGGTTAGCTTGCTCTTCATGTCTTAGTTCCTTAAGGTGTACAGCTTGGTTACTTTTTGAGATCTTTCTTCTTTTTTAATGTAGGTATTCACCACCACAGATTTCCATTGAGCATGGTTTTTGCTGTATCCTCTACCTCTAAGTTTTGCTATGTTGTGTTTTATTTTTCTTTACCTCAAATTATTTTCTAATTGCTCCTGTGATTTTTTCCTTTGACCCACTGACTATTGAATAAAAGTGAGAGTAGGCATACTTTCCTTGTTTCTGAAGTTAGGGGCAAAGTTGACGTAATTGACTCTATTAGATACAAGTGTCTTAACAGAGGCCCACTTTTCAGAGTGAGGAAACATCCCTTTATTCCTAGTTAGCTGAGAGTATTTTTTAAAACCAAAAATGCATAATGACATGTGTCAAGTATTTTTAACACTATTATCGAGATGATTCTGTCGATTTTTCAATTAATATGGTAAATTATAGTAAAGGTCTTAAAATTTCAAACCAAACTTGCATTCTTACATTCCCACTTGATTATATTTAACCATGTAATACATTGCCAGCTTTGATTTGCTACTATTTTATTAAGGTTTTATGTTTCTACATTTATCAGTGATACTGGTCAAGTTTCTTTCTTATAAAATATTTGTCAGCTTTTGGCATAAATTTGCGCTTGCTGTCAAAGAAAAAACACACAACGTAAGAGTTGTGAGTTTAAGTGTTATTCAGGGTCAACTTTTGGTATGTTTGTACTTGCTTTGCAAAATTAGTTGGGAAGTGCTCACCCCTCAATTTTCTGAAAGATTGTGTAATATATCATTAGCCCTACTTCAATAAGTGTTTGATAAAAATCACCAGTTAAATTATCTGGGCCTGGAATTTTTTGTGGTGGTGAGGCAGAAGTGCTTGATAATGAACTTAGCATCCTTAATTGATATAGCATACTTTAGCTTTTCTATTTTACTTTTTGCGACAGTTGTAAGTTTTCTTAAGTCATTTTCAGTTTGATCTAAGTCAAATTTATTGACATATTTTTCATGTTATTTCTTTACCATGTTTTTAAAATCTGCAGGATCTGTCATGATATCCTGCTTTCATTTCTGATGTTGGCATTTGTTTGTTCTCTTTCTCCCCCTCACTCTGTCTGTCTGTCTGTCTGTCTGTCTCTATCAGCTATATCTCTATCTCTATCAGTTTTATTAGCTTCTTAGTTATATGAAGTGTGTTAATATCTTCAAACAAGCAACTTTTTAGTTTTGTTAATTTACTCCATTATTTGTGTTCTATATCATTGATTTCTGCTCTTATCCTTATTATTTCTTTCCTTCTACTTAATTTGGGTTTATTTTGCTCTTTTGTCTAGTTTCTTGAGGTAAAAATATTGATTATTGATTTGAGAACTTTCTCCTTTTGTGATATATGAATTAAAAGCAAGAATTTTTCTCTACAAATACTTTACCTACAGCTCTCCTGAGTTGCCATGCTATTTTTTTTATTTTTATACAATTCAAATTTCTCTAATTTCCTTTATAATTTATTTTTATTGTCTTTTCTAATATATTTATATTTTGCTTAGAGGACATAGTCTATAGGAATTCGATCTTTGGCATTTTTAATATTAAATACTTAATTTATGGACTCATGTAGTCTGTGTTAACTTTTTGTCTACACCTGAAAACAATGTGTCCACTAATTCCCAAATCTGCAGCATCACAATGAGTCACATGTTAATGCTTCATTGCATGCCTACTAATTATTACTACATACTAGGCATTAGGGTTTACACAATATAGACACTCTGAATTCCATTGTCTTCTTTGGAAAATTGTTGCTCTTTATTCTTTCAGGCAGTTAAATTACTGACTGATCACCTCCACTTTGTGGAAACTTCGTTTTATACTTTCTTTTGGTTGGCTTGTGAAAACTCAAGCTTTTATCAAGCCATTCTAACCTTTTTTGACTTGAACTCCTAATTCGGTCACCCTTGCAAGCAATCAAACACTGAAATTTCTGCTTGTGTTTTTCAGCCCGCCAACTGTAGTTTTCCACTTGGGCTTTTGGGACTATTTCCTATGCAAACACAGTCCATGGTTCAACTAAACATTTGAAGGGAATTCACATGCATATTTTGGGGGAACCCTCACTTTGACTTCCTTCTTGCTGGGATATTCCTCCTCAATTTCTACTAACTCTGGCAATTACATGCTCCCTTTTCTGACACTTTAAGCCAATAAGATGGTGATTTTCTGCTTAACTGCCTGAATCCCTCTTCTGTGAAGACTGAGGAATGCCATAGAGGACAAGTCCTATAATCATGACTCTCATTCAGTACAGGCTCTCTCTTTCAAAGGTTCAATGCCCTCCAGTTTCTGTCTGCTTTCAGTCTTATTCTAGTGCCTTCAAATAGTTATACTTTAAAAAATTTGGCCTCAGTTTATAAGTATTATCTGTGGCAGGATTATTCTGAAACAGACTACTTGGCTATTACCAGAACCAGAACTAACTAATTATATATAGTTATTTTTATATATATTTAAACATATTTTATACATAAAATATATACATGTTTTTATATGTGTTTAAACTACTGTGCCACTACCAGAACTAAAGATATATATATATATGTATGTGCGTGTATATATATATACACACACACATATGAAAATACCAGAAGACTCAACTGTTGTGAAACCTCTGTTTAAAAAGCCAAAATAAATATCATTTTATTATCACTATATGAAGTACACTGTTAGCAACATAAACTATCTTTATAAAATGTGTAAATTTATTTTGGAAAGATGCTTTCAATAAGTTAATTATACCTATACATCAGACAGAATTATTGCAAAAAATCCAATAAAAAGTTCAATTAAGCATCTAAATTATACATTTAATCATAGTTAAACTGCAGAGAACTGATTTGCATATGTTTTTATTTGAAAAATGTTTAATGTAAAATGAACACTGTACTTCTGTGCAGTCTCAACTCTATTAGTTATTTCTGCTGCAGAAATGGTAATGCATCAATTTATCAAGTTTATTTTTGCTGAACCTGCAGGTTATTGAAAATCTCAGTTCTTTCTTGCATCCTCAGTGATGAAATTCAGGAAGTTCTTTACTTTTTTGTATGTTGTATTCACCCAAAAGCCACCTGTAGGCCTAGTGTGATGTATGTTTTGTTTATTCAGGGAGTTGTTGCTCATAAGAATGATTGCCAGGGGCTTTGAGGTTCTTGTCATGGCTTTATTGGTTTGGAAAAACCCATGTAAATCACCAGCTCTGTTTTTCCTCTATCATATGAAAGTCAGATAAGCAACAACATTCTTAATATTCTGAGGAGTGACTTGGGTGCTATAAAACTTGGATGAAATCTTCCTACTGCACAACTTTTGAAATAGCCTTAAACTCATTTTGGCCCCCAAATTAAAATACAATGCACAGATAATGGGTATTTACATATTCAAGCTACTGTTTAGGTTAAAGATTCTCATTTCAGAGGTAAAGTTATTACTCTATTTTTTAATAAAAGTTAATGACATCGCAAACCAATTTTTGATTATGCCTAGTTTTGTAAGAAACTGACCTCTCTTCCAAAGTAGCTGTACTAATTTGCCTTCCCACCAGCAATTACTGAGAGTTCTTTTTGCTCTACATCCTTGTCAGCATTTGGTGTTTGGGATTTTAGCTATTTGAATAGGTGTGGTTTATAAAACAATATTGTTTCAATTTGCAATTCCCTAGTGAACATATGATGCTGAATGTCTTCACAAATATGTACCAAAGCTACAGACTGGGAGACACTATATGCAAATCAAATATACAACAAAGGACCTGTATCCAGAATACAAAAATATCCTCAAAATTGAAAAAGTGTGAAAACAACCTAACTTTTTAAATTGACAAAATAAATCAGTGTGTACTTCAGGAGAGTTGACATATGAATGTTAAATAAGCCCATAAAAATTCATTTACATCATTAGTCATTAGAGGAATACAAATTAAATTCATGATTCAAACAAAAAAGACTAGCATCGGACTTCTTCAGTATCAAAAAATATTTCTTTCCCAGGATTGACAGCAGAGAAAGGCAGGATTCTGTGAGTCCCCTCAGTCCTCCTCAAAATCCTCATGTTTACTCTTGACAGGGCTTGCACCCCCTCATCTATTTCCCTGAGGTTGGTCCCTCAGGTCAAGGCCACCATCTCCCTGACATGGCAAAATAAAAAGTTAAGGCGATGCAGAGGTTTGTCTTTACCTGATGTCCATGCATGGGACCTCTCAGGGCTAACACCAAAGGAGGGTTTCTGTGAGGCTCTGTCTGTATGTAGTGAGAGGTCCTCTGTGTCCTCCCTCTAGGTCCTCACCTTGATGTGTGGCAGGGCCTGGGACTTTTCCCTCATTGAACCGAGGCTGAATCCCTCAACAATCTCATGAGTGGGAGAAATAAAAATTTATGTTCACACGAAAATATATACATGATTTCTGTAATAGCTCTATTCATACTCATAGCTGGCAACAATCTAACGTCTTTGCATGCGTGAATGGATAAACAAACCTAGGTACATTCATACAATGGAATACTACTCAACAACAAAAAGGCATAAACTATTGACACACAGAGCAAGCTGGAAGAATCTCAAAGACAGCTGAATGAAACAAGTCAGTATTAACAAGTTATATACTCTGTTACTTCAGTTATATGACATTCTTTGAAATATATAACTGTGGATGTGGAGAAGAGATGAGTAGTTGTCAGGGTTAGGTATGGGGAGAGGCTATGAGTGTAAACAGGTTTTGTTTTGTTTTGTTTTGTTTTAGAGGAGCAGTTATGGAGCTGTTCAGTATCCTAATTATGGTGGTTACACAAATCTATAGATTGATAAAGATCATGGTAATGTACACCAAAAACAAACAAAAAAAAGTTATTATTTGCTATTTAGAAAGAAATGAAAATGGGAAAAAAGGTAACTGAATAATTAAAACAATGCCGGAAAAATTGATTTCATAAGAAGGAAAGCTTCCACGGATAAATAGGGAATATTATTTAAATAATATTTTAAAAAAAGTTATTTTACCATGACAACATAGCAGTCCTTAATTTGATTGCACCTAAAAGCAGAGCTTCAAAACACATTAAACAAAACCTGAGAGACTGAGAAAGGAGAAATAGTCAAAGCTACAACTGAAAATATCAATGTTCCTCTCTGGGTAAATAGTCAAATAATTAGAAAATAAAACCTGAGAAAGAATACCAACCAAATAGATCCAATTGGCATTTACAAAACACTCCAACAGCAAAATGTGTATTTTTTTCAAGTGCACTCAGAACATTCACACAGATATACCATAAAATAACACAGAACAAATTTAAAAGAATTGAAACTATATAATATTTCTCTCCCCATAATGGAATTAAAACAAAAAATAAAACTAAAGAGATATGGGTATGTCACTAAATATATGGAAATTAAACAATATATTTTTACCATCCTATTTCAAATAAATTATTGTGGGAAATTAAGAAATATTTTCAACTGAATGAAAATGAAATCAGGACACATTAGAATTTAATGGATTCAGCTAAAGCTGTGTTTAGAGGTAAATTTACGTCATTGAATGCTTTTATTTAGCATGAAGAAAAGACTCAAATCAATATTCTAATCTTTCACCTAAGAAAGTATAAAAAGAAAAATAAATTCAGCCCAAGTCATGCAGAAGGATGGAAATAACATAGAACAGAGCAGAAATCAATGAAATTTAATGTAGAAAAACAATGACATCAATGGAAACAAAACTGGTTCTTCTAAAAGATTAGAGAAGCTAAAATATCTGCTGTCTGTCTGAGAAACTAAAACAAAAAGAGGTGATTGAGAAGGAAGGGTGTAGCACACAGCTAAAAGTATAAGAAATTGTATATAGAGAGAAAGGGACATATCATGCAAGAGCTTTCAGAAAGTGTAAAAATGACAAGAACTTGTAATATAATCAAGTTCTTGGCAGTGCCAGAAAGCCATGCAGCAAAATTGGGATTCAGTGCATTGGGTTTATTGGGGTCCTCACAGATAGGAGCATGATGAAATCCATGTCTGAGGAAGGATTTTCTAGCAGCTGTGCTCAGGGGAAGCCTAGAGTTCTGCAGTTGGGTGTGAGTGCCCAAGTAGCCTGGGGCTGGGGGAAAGAAAGGGTGCTGACTTGTAAGACTCTGGGCTTACAATCCTCACTTCAGTTGGAATGCTTCGCCTTCCTTGTGTTCACGGATCAAATTTCTTTCAAAGCTTTCCACTGGAATCAGAAGTCCCACTTCTAAAATTTTGAGAATGTCCACCAGTTAGACACAATAAACATCATGGAGAGCTGGCCTTCAGGTAACTCTGGGCCAAGTTTGCCTCTAGTCCCTTACTCTGTTTGCCATGAGAAATGTTTGTTACTGCAGAGCCACCAGCTTCCTAAAACAGACACTCTGAATTAGAGGAGTAATTATCTGGGCATTGATGTGTATAAGCTTGGACTTGGACAAAGGATGCCAAGAGCAGAGCCTTAAAAGTGACCTGTTAGGGGAATTCTTTGGCAGTCCAGTGATTAGGACTCTTACACTGCCGGCCCAGGTTCAGGGAACCAAGATCCTTCAGCCCAAAAAACACCAAAACAAACAAACAAAAACAACCAAAAGTGACCTGTATGAATAGAAAATGTAAACTCAAGCAATCTGAAGAGATCAGTAGGTACTGTTGTCTTATACTACACATAAGTGATACAATCTCATTCTATAAACTAATGTAATAAAATAAAGATTTTGTATCTGTATTTATCCATTGGTTGTATTTTGAAACTATGCTAATGGCAGAGTTTTAGTAACCAGAATCCCAAACTTTGTCTTGAAATTCTAGCAAATCTGGGCTTAATAAGTGTTTTTTCTTCTCACTTGTGTAGTTTTCTCTTACATACTTTATTATTTATTTTGTGCAATACTGAATTGTTAAATGAATTCAATTACTAGAATAAAATTGCATGCAGCATCTTTAAAGATATTATTAAAATGTCTTACATTAAAAATAAACTGGCTGTATATTTTTCATTCCACTCAGCAATGATTTTGTTCATTTTGCTCTACATCCTCTCCTACACTTGATATTTCCAGATTTTGGTATTTTAGCCTTTACATTAGTATATAGTTGAATCTTATTGAAGTATAATCTGCATTTCCCTAATGACAAATGATGTTGAGCATCATTTCAAACATTTTTATGATCTTTATATCTTTTGGGGGGAATTGTCTTTTAAAATCATTTACATATTTTTTAATTAATATATTGTTTGGTTAGGTTTACCAAAAAATGGATAGGAAAATACAAAGGGTTCCCACATATCCATTCCCATCCCCCATAGTTTCCCCTATCATTTACACCTAGTAATATTGTAATACATTGTAATACATATATTAAAACTGATGAATAAATATTTATACATTATTATTAACTAAAGTCCACAGTTTACATTAGGGTTAACTCTTTGTGTTGTATCGTCTTTGGGACTTGATAAATGCATAATGACATGTATCCTTATCTGTTGATGGGCATTTGAGTTGTTTCTACCTTTTGGGAATAATGCTGTTTTGCACACAGGTGCACAAATGTATTTTTGAGTCACTATTTTCAACTCTTTGGGGTTATGTACCCAGAAGTGGAATTATTGGATCATATGGTAATTCCATGTTTAACTTTTTTGGAAACATCTTACTGTATTCCATAGGGACTACCCCATTTTACATTCATGAGCGTAGGATATTTTCCCATTTATTTTGAGCAAGGGGAAATAGAGTAACAACTAAACAACTAGTCTTGCTTTGAATCACCTAGATCAGTGTCATTGCTGTGGTGGAAGAGGCTCAGCTCTCCACTGGACCCTGTTGACACTACCCTGGCAAGGGAATCAGAGCACCTCATTTCTGCAGGCTGGGAGATGGAAGATCAGCTCTTGGCTTGGACCACCTACACCACCGTGCTGGGTAACTTTTGCCTGCTTCTGCCAGAAGGGGAATGGAAAGCTCACCCCATGCTAAGATTTGACAATATTACCAGGAGCAGGGAATTGGAGCACCACCAGCTTTAGCTAGGCGTGGAATGGAAATCCAATCTCCAGTCCTTGATCAAACAATAAAGGGGTGGTGGTGGTGATGGAGGGTGGATGGATATTACAGTTTTTCTCTTCGTGTTTGGCCAACCAACCTTTCCTTGCTAGTCTTTAGCTAAGGACAAGAGGATCTTCTTGGAAGTTCTGGTTTTTATTTTTATTTGTCTTTTCTTGTTGACAGTTGTCAGTTGAAGGTCTCTGGAGTGGCTCTCTCTAGGATATGTGTGAGGCAATAAGAAAACCCAAAGAACTCACTGTCAAGTTGTTTCTCAAGCCCCAAGTTTCTTCAGCTGTCCAGCTTCTTCTTTCCCTCTTCAAAGTCTTCTTATGCTTGTTTGGTGTGATATACATAGATTTTTTCCAGTTTTATTGAGAAATAATTGACATAAAACATTGTATTAGTTTAAGGTGTACAACGTAATGATTATATATATATCACCACAATAAGTTAGTTAACATAAGTCACTTCACATAGTTACATTTTTTTCTTGTGATGAGAGCTTTTAAGATCTACTCTTAGCAACTTTCACATATGCAGTACAATATTAGTAACTAGAGTCACCATGCTGTACATTGCAGCCCCAGGACTTATACGTGCAAGTTTGTACCTTTTGAGCTCCTTCACACATTGCACTCATCCCCCCACCTCCTGCCTCTGGCCACCACCAATCTGTTCTCAGTTTCTGTGAGGGATTTTTTTGTTCTGCACATAAGTGAGATTTGTCTTTCTCTGACTTATTTCGCTTAATGTAGTGCCCTCAAGTTTCATCATTGTTGTTAAAAATGGCAGGATTTCCTTATTTTTAATGATTGAATAATATTCCATTGTATGTATGCATTTTCTTCATTCATCCATTGATGGGCATTTATGTTGTTTCCATATCTTGTCTATCTTGAATAATGCTGCTATGAACATGGGGGTGCAATTACCTCTTCAAGGTAGTGATTTCATTTACTTCAGATATTTACCCAGAATTGGAATTGTTGGATCATATGGTAGTTCAGTTTTTATATTAATTTTTTGAGGAACTGCCATAATGTTTTCCATAGTAGCTGCACTAATTTGCATTCCCACCAACAGTGTACAAGGATTCCTTTTTCTCCACATCCTTGCCAATACCTGCTATCTCTTGTCTTTTTGATTATAGCTATTCTAACAGGTATGAGATGATATCTCATTGTGTCCAAAGTTTTTAAATTATAAGGTGGAGGATCTAGGAAAAATGGGGCTACTCCATTTTGTTGGAGTCAGAAGTGTTCTAGGATGCACTTTTAATATAGATGACAAAGGGATTAATATCTATAATGCCCACTACTTCCTGCTTAACAAGAGGAGACCGCCTCCTGTTAAGATAAAAGCAGTCTGATAGAAAAAATGTAATCAATGGGTATGTATAGGCTATTTAAGGAAGAGCAAATCTAAACAGTCTGCAAACATGTTCAAATTCATTAGTAGTCAGGGAAATGCTAATTAAAGCAAAACAAATATCACTTTACACCTATCAAACTGGCAAAAATTAAATAGTCAGTAATGCCTGCTCTTGGTGGCAATACAAATAAAAAGGATACTTTCATAAAACAGCAGACATGTAATACACTAAGGCATTTGTGCAAAGCTATCTGACAGTACTTACTAATATAAAAAATACGTCCTTCACTTAGCAACTAATTCCTTGGAATCTAACTCATAGATGTAAAAGATCTAGGATTTGCTATGATGACCTTGAATATTTTATTGTAAAAACGTTTAAAAACACAAAGTGAGTGCTCATCCATTTTAAAATGGTCATAAGAATTGCATGAAAGTGTGTCATGGACTATTATGCAGCCATTAAAAATAATGAAGTAGAGCTACACAGGCGACTAGAAAGAATTTCCCCAATGTATTCTAACTTGAGAAACTATGAATGCAAGAAAGTGTGTAGAATAGTATTTAGATTTTTAAAGTAAACCCCTCCCCAAATAAGACCTACCACTCCAACTTTATATGTGAATGTATGTAGGTTTGTGTGTAGGTGTAAATACATGTATACATAGTGATAGATGATAGACAGATAGATAGATAGATAGATGATAGACAGATGATAGATGATAGATAGACAGATAGATACTAGCTAACTATTCTATCTGTCTATCTATCATCTATGAATATGTGTATGTGTGTGAACATTAATAAAAACATTCAAGAATATATGTTAGATTTCAAACAAGGGCTTCCATGGTGTAGGTACATACAGCTCACAAGTACATAAACACCTATTTGCTAACATAGGTTGCCAAGCAGGGGATAACTGAATTGGGGGAGTGGGAAGACAAACAATATAAAGAAAAAGAACAAAAGTGTTTGGACATAGTACATGCAAATATGTCTGCATATAATGCATTTATGAAAATTACATATGTAAATAAATTAAAATAAATCTATTAAGAAATAAAATGGATTGCTTGTAAGAAAAGAGGTTTTAATGATTGTCAATTATATAAGAAGGCAACTTATATAAGCCATTCCCCTCATTTCAATCAGAAGTAGAACAAAATGAGCTTTCCTGCGACCTTTACTGATAACCCTGTGTGGATTTAAGCAAATGATTGACTGCTGAAATTACATGAACTAATGTTTTCCAGCCTAAGACAAGCCTGAGCCTTCCTTTGCTGGAGGAGCATTAGCTAATCCACCTCAGCTGTGAATATGGATTCTTTAACCTTACAGAAAAAAGAAGCTGCATGCACTTTTACATTTTCTGATGAAAACAGTTTAATGTTATCATTCCTTTTTCTCTTAAGCAATATTACCAACACATATCCAGACTAGTATATATGCTTCCCTGGGAAAGCTTAAACATTTGAATGCATGAAGTGTAACTGTCACTCAACAAGAATAATTAATACTCTCACTAGAGTGAATTCTTCTAAATTAATATACTCCTTACAGGAGTCACTAAACATGTATTCGTTTATTAATCATTATTTTTTTCAAGATATATATGCTAAGAACCTACTATGTGCCAGATTCTGTTCTAGGTGCTCAGAACATGGCAGTAAAAATCCTCTACCTTTTTGGACCATATGTTGTAATGGAGAATGATACCATTGACATGAGCCAGACAATTTCAGAGAGCTGGAAGTATAATGAAGGAAACCAAGGTAAGCACTGATTCTAGGCTTTTTGGCTAAGATCAAGTGTAGAAAACCAAGGTAAGTAAATAAAAGCTGATGGAGTGAGAGTGAGGCCTGTTCTAGGTAGGGTGACACTGAACAGAGACACGAACGAATGGGAGAAAAGAGCATCTGAAGTCTGGGGGAAGAGCATTTCAGGCAAAAAGAATAGCAAGGATAAAAGCCCTGAGGCAGGAACAGGCTTGACAAGTTCAAGGAGCTGCAAAAAGTCTTGTATGACTAGAGGAGCAAGCAACAGGGAAGGAGAGGGAGGAGAGGATTCAGGAGGTGAGCAAGGACCAGAATTAGCAGGGGCTTGTAGAGCTGGAAGCAGTTTGCATTATATTCCCACTGTGATGGGAAGCCACCAGAGACCCTTGGAAGGGGAAATGAACTAAAGAGAGTTATATTACAAAACAACCTTGTATTACAAAAATGCGAGTTAGAATTTTATTTTGAATTCTGCATTTGGGATTCCATTCAAATCTTGTATCATGTTCATGATAATATTAATATGTCTAATAGAATAAAATATTTGAAAAAAATTGTGCTTTGAGGGTTAATTTCATAGAAAAAAATATTTTATGGTTCAGGCAACAGAATAGAGTCCCAGGCAAGCAGAAGCTGAGTTAGAGGCCAAAGCTTCTTTGTTTTAATGGTAAGTACTGAGTTGGAATTCTTTCTTCCTTACTCTTTATCTTGAGTGGGAATTGCTCTTTAACTTTCTGGGTTTGGAGATTTTTCCTGGTTCTCTGTCTTAAGTGAGGTTTCATTTCCCAACTTCTGAGCTGGAAAAATATTTTTGATTCTTTATGAGAATTCTCTGTTCTTTCTACTCGATTCCTGCTACTCACAAGAGAACTTCTCAGTTGACAGAAACACCTTTCTTGAACTTATGCTCACTATACAATCCACAAACTCTGTTCACCTGCTCCTTGTTGGCATGATTTTACTAAAAGTAATATATGGAAATTCAGTGGTCTCTTTGGGAAACTTGAGGTCTTCCCAATCTGGCCCTTGTATACTCTCCCTTCCTATCACCTCTGTTCTTCTTTTATTCTTTTACCATCTTCAAGCTTCTTTTCAGTTAAAACTATCAAAGAAAAAACTGTACTAAAATTTTAAAATGGAAAACTATATGGTCTCTACTTGTGTGCATTCATATGATTATGTATGTCTATATGCATGTGATATTTTCTTACATCTAGACAGTATATTAACAAGTTAATTTATTAAATCACTTGAAAATTTATACTTAAATCTACTCAAATGATTTAGAGATCAATGAGCACTTGTATAAATTAAGTACAAGTATAAGCATGCTTCAGATATATTGCAGTTTCAATTTCAGAACACCACAGTAAAGCAAAAATTGCAATAAAGCATATTTCCCAATGCATATAAAAGTAATTTTTACACTATAATGTGTGCTATCATGTGCAATAGCATTATACCTAAAAATAATGTATATACCTGAATTTTAAAAATACCTTATTGTTAAAAAATGCTAACCATGATCTGAGCCTTCAGTGAGTCATAATCTTTTTGCTGTGAGGGTCTTGCCTCAATGTTGACGGCTGCTGACTGATCAAAGTGGTGGTTGCTGAAAGTTGGGGTGACTGTGACAATTTCTTAAAATAAGACAATGAAGTTTGCTGCATTGATTGACTCTTCCTTTCACGAATGATTTCTCTAGCATGCAATGCTGTTTGATAGCATTTGGCCCACAGTAGAAATTCTTTCAAAATTGGAGTCAGTCCTCTCAAAACCTGCCGCTGCTATATCAACTAAGTTGATATAATATTGGAAATCTTCTGTCATCATTTCAACAATCTTTACAGCATCTTCACCCAAGAGTAGATTCCATCTCAAGGAACCACTTTCTTTGCTCACCCATAAGAAACAACAAGTTTTTTTCATGAGGTTGTAGCAATTCAATCGATTCTTCAAGATTCTGATTCTAGTTATCCTGCTATTTCCACCACGTCTGCAGTTACTTCTTCCACTGAAGTCTTTTTTTTTAAGAACTTTTATTGAGATACAGTTAACAGACAATAAACAGCATATATTTACAGTGTACAATTTGGTATTCCAATCTCCCAAGTCAGCCCCCCCCCAACCCTCCCTGCTTTCCCCACTTGGTGTCCATATGTTTGTTCTCTACATCTGTGTCTCTTTTTCTGCCTTGCATTTCCTCTTTCATAGTTGTTAGCATGTGGCTTATGTATTGAGGTGCTCCTATATTGGGTGCATACATATTTATAATTGTTATCTCTTCTTCTTGGATTGATCCCTTGATCTTTATGTAATGTCCTTTCTTGTCTCTTGTAACATTTTTTATTTTAAAGTCTATTTTATCTGATATGAGTATGGCTACTCCAGCTTTCTTTTGATTTCCATTTGCATGGAATATCTTTTTCCATCCCCTCACTTTCCGTCTGTATGTGTCCCTAGGTCTGAAGTGGGTCTCTTGGAGACAGCGTATATATGGGTCTTGTTTTTGTATCCATTCAGCCAGTCTGTGTCTTGTGGTTGGTGCATTTAGCCCATTTACATTCAAGGTAATTGTCAAGATGTATGTTCCTATTACCATTTTCTTGTTTTGTTTTTGTTTTTTTAGGTCCTTTCCTTCTCTTATGTTTCCCGCTTAGAGAAGTTCCTTTAGTATTTGTTGTAGGGCTGGTTTGGTGGTGCTGAATTCTCTTAGCTGTTGCTTGTCTGTAAAACTTTTGATTTCTCCATCGAATCTGAATGAGATCCTTGCTGGGTAGAGTATTCTTGGTTGTAGGTTCTTCCCTTTCATCACTTGAAATATATCCTGCCACTCTCTTCTGGCTTGCAGAGTTTCTGCTGAGAAATCTGCTTTTACCCTTATGGGAGTTCCCTTGTATGTTATTTGTCATTTTTCCCTTGTTGCTTTTAATAATTTTCTCTGTCTTTCATTTTTGTCATTTTGACTACTATATGTCTTGGCATGTTTCTCCTTGGGTTTATCCTGCCTGGGACTCTCTGTGCTTCCTGCACTTGGGTGGCTATTTCCTTTTCCATGTTAGGGAAGTTTTCAACTATAATCTCTTCCAATATTTTCTCAGGTCCTTTCTCTCTCTCTTCTCCTTCTGGGACCCCTATAATGTGAATGTTGGTGCGTTTAACATTGTCCCAGAGGTCTCTTAGGCTGTCTTCAGTGCTTTTCATTCTTTTTTCTTTATTCTTTTCCGCATCAGTGATTATCACCATTCTGTCTTCCAGGCCACTTATTCGCCCTTCTGCCTCAGTTAACCTCCTATTGGTTCCTTCTAGTGTATTGTTCATTTCAATTATTGTGTTGCATATCTCTGTTTGTTTGCTCTTTAATTCTTCTAGGTCTTTGGTAAACTTTTCAATCTTTGTAGCCAGTCTTTTTTCAAAGCCCTGGATCATCTTCGCCATCATTATTCTGAATTCTTTTTCTGTAAGGGTGCCTACCACCTCTTCATGTAGTTGTTTTTCTGGGTTTTTATTCTGTCCCTTCATCTGGTACAAAGTCCTCTGCTTTTTCATTTTCTCTATCTTTCTGTGGCTGTGGTTTTCAGTTCCACAAGATGAAATACTGCTGATACTGCTTGATACTGCAGTTTGCCCTCTTCTCCACTGAAGTCTTAAACACCTCAAATTCATCCATGAGGATTGGAATTGACTTCTTCCAAGCTCCTGTGAATGTTGATATTTTGACCTCTTCCCATAAGTCCTGAATGTTCTTAATTGTATCTAGAATGGTGAATACTTTCCAGAAGGTTTTAAACTTACTTTGAACATATTCAGCAGATTAATCACTATCTATGGCAGCTATAGTCTTATGAAGTGTATTTCTTAAATAATAAGAATTGAAAGTCAAAATTACCCCTTGGTCCATGGACTGCAGAATGGACGTTGTGTTAGCAGGTGTGTAAACCAGGAAATTCATCAGATGGCCACTGCCGTCTTTGAGCTTAACATCTAGAAATCTTGACTGGCTGCCTTCTGGACTTAAAAACTGGGTTTCCAGCATGAATCTTTGTTTTTCTTTTATTTTCATGGAAATTCCACTCTTTAAATGTCTGACTTCTAGCACCACGCAACAAAAATCGTCTACTACCATGTACCAAGAGATGATTCAGCTGGTCCTTAAGGAACAAAAAGCCACCCAAATGAGAAATGGACTTATATTGTTCAAAGGAAAGAATATCTCATCTCCTTGAACCAGAGAAGGGACTGACAGATTCTTTCCTTGACCAAACTCCAGTCAGTTTCCCCTGAGCTCTTTTTCAACTAAGCCCCATCTTTAGACATGTCATCAAGAGTCCAATTTTAGCAATAAATCTACTAAATCAGTTTAAGTTCAACCCCCCACCCTTGATATCTGATCACTCTCATCACCTCATCAAATTCCTTATCTTGCACCATCCCTCAGGTGATATCTGGACTGCGTTCAAGAATCCTATTAAATCTGTTTCTCTAGAATTCACCCTTACCCCTGATGTTTCCTCTTAGTAACTTTTCATTCACAAATATCTCCTCCCACCTCTGCTCCTTGGCTATAATCCCCACTTTTCTATATTGTATTTGGAGTTGAGTCCAATCTCTCTTCCCTACTGCAAAAGACCTATGGAGTAGTCCCTACACCTACTGTGACAGTCATGAATAGTCTACTGTACCATTTTAACAAGTGTCATGAATTTTTGTTTTCTTTAACAGCATTCAGTCTCAATCCCCACTTTAGAGTTTCTCTGGTGTTGAATTTTCTCTCAGGGAAGATTTTCATCATTGGAAAAAATGAAATTTCATCTCAATTGATTTTTAGGCATAGCAAACAGTTAGAGTCAGAAATTCAATGAATGCCTAAAACTAAATGTAAATTATCTCTTAGAGCCTGTAGAGAACAACAATGGAGACAAAGATGTTTTAAATGGATAGAAAGTAAGCTAGAGGAGGAAAGAAGGAAAGAGAAGAGCAAGTAAAACTTTTGGACCTCTGGGCAGCCACAAAGAGAATAGGGGAAGACCCAGCTAAGCAGTATTTGAAGCCTTGGCTTTCACAAATCCTGTGTGTGCTACCCCTCTATCACTTTCCTTTGAAATGGTAATTAGCAGATTAACCACCTTTCACAAATCTTTAAGAACTTTTTCTCCTTAATTTGAAGGTCTTTGTTCTGTGAGATCTAAGACTGAGCCTCTGACAGACTCAAAGTATTCATACATCCTTCTGTTGCTTTAGTGACACTTGTGTTTGTATCAGAGTTGGGGCAGATATGCTCCTAGAGTTTGAATGAGTTGTAGTTACTTCCTATGAGAAAGGCTCCTAATCTCCCAAGACTTTACTCACTGTCACTTCCCCAACCCATGCTTGCCTTGTACCTGGTTCTAATCTGTACCTCTTACTACCATTGAAAAATAATCTGTTTTCTTTTCAGTGTCCCCTACTGCATCGTAAAATTTTTTAAGGCTGTGGTTGTGTTTGCTCATATTTGCCTATGGCAATCTCTCTCATATAGTATAAACTCAGTAATAATTGTTAAATTACTCTTTTATTGATTGGCCACTTTAAAGAATGGATTTATGAAAGATATGACTATGACTTTGACATACTGTTGACAAAATATGTTTCATCTGGCTCTTAGAAATGAGTCCATTAAAATCTAATTGATAATTGCTGTTCCTTCTTGATGGTATTTTTAAAAATTGCAAAACTCAGTGTTGATATTTGATGCAAAGCAATGAAAATATATACATCACATAGGAAAAAAACCATAATTAATAGTCTAATTTCAGAACAAAACTAAACTGGTTTTCATGCAGATGAGACAGAGGAGAGAGAGAGACAGAGAGAAAGAAAGAGAGGAGATTCCAAATTTAGAAGGATCAGAAATGGAAGGAGAACCAAAATAGCTATAATGCCTTTAATTTTAATAGTTATTGAATTATTCATAATTTTAAATTTGTTGATATCTTTAAAAATCCCTTTATTAATAGCTAAAATTTAAGTGTGACAGAATTAGTTAAAACTTCAGTGGTTTACCTACTGGAGAAGTGTCTGAAAAATATGGGAAAGATGATGAATAGGAGGAAATATTGAGACACCTGAGTACAGGAAAAATATTCCCATCTTTCTTAGCTGTGTCACACTGAATGTATGAAGTTTTAAAATATCTCATTATCTCTTACCCTTAATTCATTCTATAACCTAAAATGGGAATTTGTGACTCTAAAGCAACAGAGGAAAAGCTATTCTGTTTTTTTCTTGAGAAAATTCTTCCCCAAGCCTAGCTTTATTGTATTGTTTGTGTGAATTCATAGTCTGTATGGTTCTGGAAGTTGTGCCCCTACAGAAATTTATACAAAGGCTTTTGCATTCTAAGAAATTGGTTGCAAAAGGAGAAATAACAAGTAATTGTGGATCCTGACTGACAAAATGTGTTATGAAACACATTTGCCAAACTGAAATGGTATAAGTTTAACAAAGGTCATAATTACTACTGAGATCCAAGCTACTTGTAGTATGTCCTTATGGTTTACACTTTTGTAGATGTTTGTGGAGTGGTGGAGCAGGGTCACTAATCTAGGCACCAAAGAGAGCAGAAACAAATATAATTTAGATACTATGCTTGCCTTCACGTTCCTTACTCTTTTGTGCAGAATGTCAGACAAATACAGAAATGACAGTGCTAGAAGTAGCAGAGTAAGGTGTGTGTCAGGATAAAGGTGGAGGTAAGAGGTGTGGCCCATCAGCTCCAGGTGCTCTACAACAGCAACATTTGTTTTCCTCTTTGGAATCATTTATTTCTAACAAGTTGATGCCAGAAATTGCCCTTTAATCCCCTCATAGGTTTTTGTGAAAATATTGAGTAGGCTTAGGAATGGCTTGGACACTACTGTTTGCCCTCTGCCATATAAAGATCTGAGCCCACTTAACTATAAACCCCCAAGTACATGTAGTTTCTGTTGTAGCACTTATAAATGAATGACACAGGGGTTCCCTCCGGGTAATTCTGTTCTTGCCATACTGCCAGGTTGAAATATTCTTTTTCTCTTCTTCTCCTCAGAGTTCTTATAAACTTCTGAAATAGAAGGCAGGTACTCAAAACACAGTTAAAACAATTTATTTTATACTTGGGTGGGGCAATGAGAAGGCTTCTAGGGAACTGGTAGTATTCTGTGTTTTGATCTGTGTGTTGGTTGCATAAATGTGTTTATTTTGTGAAAAATTATTGAGCTATCCATTTACCTGTAAACTTTTCTGTATACAATTTATATTTCAGTAAAAACATTTTTAAAGAAAAATTAATTAACAAGAGTAAAAAGAGAAGTATTGAGTAACTTAAATCAGCCTTACATCAGTGGTTGCTTTTATGAAAGAGTCAACCCCTTGTTTCCATTCTGCCAAACTGAATGTCAGTTATCCAATAAATGATGTCTGAGTCCTTGAGGACCTATATGCTGGGGTTTATTTGATTACTTGGTATGCTCTTGAGAAGATTCAAATGAGTTATATACCTGTATGTTGTTTGACACTAATGACTATGGTTTGTTTGTCTCTGCTTTGTATAGGCACCCCCAACCCTCACATAAACCTTCACTCATTCTAGCCAGCTCTTCCAAAGAGCTGGGAAAATTCTTCCTTTTCCAAGTTATCAACACATTTCTCTAACCCCATCTTGATCCTGCTCCTTTCTAGACACCCTCTACTTGATCCTTTAATGAAAGCAAGATTGTTATTTTCAGATGTTCCAGAGGTCCTGACTCTTCACCAAAGCACAGCCATTTTCCTGTGACTCATCTCATAATAGAATTGTAGTTCTTTGTCTACCCTCTATTATAGCATTAAGTTAGGAGACAGAATTGATATGGATTTATGATATTTTGCTTTCAGGTTACATAGGTCTAACCTCCTTGAAGCACTCCCTGCAACTCTATTGTCCTATTTTTGAGGGACCAGGAACTTCAGAAAGTGAGTTTTGATTATTCACAGGTAGCTGAATATTTCATGATGCAATGGTCTTATGAATATTTTCTTTTATTATTATTTTCATAAATAATTCTCAGTTTATATTAAACTTTGGGATCAAGTCATCCTTAAATGAGCTGTACAAATAAAAGGAAAACCTAGATTCACCTGGCATTTTCCAAAACTTGCATAGTCTGTTTTTCTAATTTGTACTTTGCATTGAGGTGGTTGGCTCCTTCCCTCCAAAGCATAGTAACTGGCACAGGATAGGCCCTCAACAATGCCTACTGTTTCTACCATGTTTCCATACCTCTTCTTCTCTTTCTTTATTCCAAAGGACTCTGCACATTAAGAAAACTAAGCCATCTTATCAATATGCTGAGAAGTGGTCTGAGAGCCAATATTTTGAGACTATTACAATGTTATTGTTGCAGGTACCTGGGGAAAGAGCTGGCACTAAGGGAGGGTGTTAGGTGCCAGTCTCAGCCTATCTATAGTAAGGGTAACAGCTAGAAATGCCTGGAGACACTCCCCTGGGCCCTGATCAGCTTCCCACCATAGACATCTCCCCTTTCCAAGTCAGTGTTATAGCTGGGCCCATCCTTATGGTTCTTATGAGGGTTGATTGCAAGATACCTTCAGCAATAATCATTAAGAAACAATGAAGGAAAAAAAGAGTTTATTATTTACAATCCCTGGAGCATACAAGGCATGCCAGGGGGCACAAAGCAAGGTTGTGGGAAGAGAGAGAGCCAGCGCTGACCTGGGGTTTTTGCTTTTTATTTGGGTAGAAAATGAGGGTCTAGGGTTTCACCAGCTCACTCTTTATTACTGAATTTAAAACATAAGAGCAAGAATTGAAAATATGGAAGTGAGGGAAAAAAAAAAAACCCACAACAACAACAAAAAATCCACAAGCGGCAAAAATGGTCAGTTTTCTAAACTAACCAGGATCTCTAAAACAAAGTTGTTGATGGGTGGCAGGGGAGTGGCATCCAGACCTTTTATCCAGTCCTGTGGCTGGTGTTGACTTTAACAAAATGCATACTATGAGAGCTGTGAGTTAGTTAAGCAAAACGAGAACTGCAGCCCTACAGCCCTGGAGACAGTATTTCAGAGAGCTCTGAGAAACTGCTCCTCAGAGGCGAGGGGAGGAGCCAGGATATATAGGAGTTTTGCAACAAAGGGCAGGTAGTCCGGAAGGTCACAAGATTATTGTTAAAGAAAACCAGATAGCTCAAGTTAGGGAATGTAGTGCTTTTCTATACATGGGAAGACACAAGCTCTGGGCTCACTGAAATCAGTCCTTTGATATGCACCTCAGCTGTCTGGGGCCAGTATCCTGTATTCTCACATCCTGAGTTTCCTCAGGGCTCA
Organism: Hippopotamus amphibius kiboko; assembly: GCF_030028045.1. Lineage (NCBI taxonomy): Eukaryota > Metazoa > Chordata > Mammalia > Artiodactyla > Hippopotamidae > Hippopotamus > Hippopotamus amphibius. The sequence continues at coordinate 12,553,392 of NC_080203.1, read as the reverse complement.
CGTGGGGAGTGGCTGCAGTCTGATGGCTGCTAGATGGCAGGTATTCTTTTTTTTTTCTTATTAATTTATTTGTTTTATTGCCTGTGTTGGGTCTTTTTTTGCTGTGCGCGGGCTTTCTTTTTAGTTGCGGTGAGTGGGGGCTACTCTTTGTTGTGGTGCTCGGGCTCCTCATTGCCGTGGCTTCTCTTGTTGCGGAGCACAGGCTCTAGGTGCGTGGGCTTCAGTAGTTGCAGCACATGGGCTCCTAGTTGTGGCTCATGGGCTCTAAAGCGCAGGCTCAATAGTTGTGGTGCACGGGCTTAGTTGCTCCGCGGTATGTGGGATCTTCCTGGAGCAGGGATCGAACCCGTGTCTCCTGCATTGGCGGGGGATTCTCAACCACTGTGCCACCTAGGCAGGTATTCTTTTCAGCCCTGAGTTTCCTAGGTGCTCACGGGCTCCTGTTGGGGGGCTGCAATCCTTGATGACTGTGACATCCTTTGTTTATCGATATGGCAAGAAATATTCCATTTATAAATATCCCATTCTAGGTATAAATGTTCCACTTGTCGCTGGCAATGTGTTTATTGAGATGTATTTATTGTGCCTTTGCATTCACAGCTTAAGTCAGGCACTTGCATTACAAAAAGAAAAATCATAAATTTCTTTAAATTTGTGATTTCAGAACCATTGCTAGATTTTAAATTGTAATGTAATTAATCTTAGGAATCTGTATCCTCTGAAAAATAGTTTGCACAATCTAATAAAACTTGTGATCAATAGGGGTCTTTTGAGAAGAAAGACATAAGCTGAGGCAGCATTTCTTCCAGTGGAATGTCACACATGCACTACTTTGCTTCTGTAGGGGAACAAAATTTACCCTAAAATGTCCCTTTGGCATGCAGATTATTTCAAGCTGACAACAATCAAGGCCCACATGACTCAGGAAGAACCTCTTACCTTCCCGCAACTGACTAAAGACTATAGACGGAGGACCTGTTCCAGGAAGGGAGCTATCCCTATAGATAACTACAGTTATGAAGGAGGTGTGTGGACAGGGAGGAGCCTAGAAAAGTCTGCTGGTGAAAATTCCTCTCTGTGTCCCATTGTCTCTGCCTGGCCCAGCACACATTTATTTACCAAACATATGCGTTTCCATCTCCATGTCATTTGCCTTTCTCCCCTTTGAAATCCAAACCACTAGGTACATCAACATCTTCCTTTGTCTTTAGCTGAAGATGGTATCTAAGGGGAGGGTTTCAGCCATTTTGTGCCGTTCTCCTGGTTCTCTCTCATGTACACATGGTATTAAACTTTGATTTTCACCTGTTAATCTGTCTCATGTCAGTTTAATTCTTAGGACAGCCAGAAGAACCTAAAATGTTAGAGGAATATTTCTTCCTCCTTGACAGTTCAATCCTGATACATTTGAACTTCGCTGCAGCATTTAACATTATTGACAATCTTTTCCTTTTGGGCTATCTTCTCATGGATTCCACGATACTGCATTCTGCGAGCCCTGCTCCTACCTCTCTGACAGTTGCTTATCAGAATCCAACCATGGCTTCTCTAGCTGTCAAAAATGAATATGACCCAAAGTTCTGTCTTTGTATTCTTTTCCTTAGTCTTTATTGGCATGTACTTCTTTATCACATGCAGACAAGTATAGCTTTTCTGTGGATATCCCTCACATCCCTTCTCTAGTGTTTTCCATAACAAATAAAAGTAAGTGTAATTGTGGCCCAAGAGTGGGATATTTGAGCTTAAGTTGTTGGAGGCATCGGTAGAGGTAGGCAGGACACTGAGGCTTATAATGTAGGAAGCAATGTTTATTGTACTGGTACAGGCCCACTGGCTTCACCTCCAAAGACTGAGCCCCGAACCAAAGGAGAGCTGCTCCTTTTATAGACTAGTTCCCGCGCTTTTGGGAGCCTATAGCTATGTTTATCCATGCAGAAGCAATGTACAGAAGCCAGAGTGCATATGTTAGTTTTTCTTATCTCGTTGACCCAGATATTTGCGCTGCCCCTGGCAGGGTCTTGTGAAAGAGGCCATAAGTTATTTATTCCCTAGGGCTTGCATTTTCCTGTGTTTGCTTTGTCTTTCCCTGTTTTTGTTATTAACCTGCCTCAAAGTTTAAAGAAATGAAGCAGTTTTGGGTGTTGACAAGATCTGGAGGATGATCATGGAAGAAGGTCACTGGAGGAGAATAGAGATGATCAGCTTTGAAAAGGAAGATATCAAGGCACTGAGAAATGCTCTCTGGATCAGCCTAAAGCCATGGAAGAGAATGAGAGGGCTTGAGAAGGGGACAATTGTGAGAATGTGCCAAATACTTCAATGTCAGCAAACTTCCTCTATAAGGGGCCAGATAGTAAGTATTTTAGGATTTGAAGGTCGTATGGCCTCTTTTGCAATTACTTAACTCTGTTGTTGTAGTGCAAAAGCAGTTATAGACACTACATAAAATGAAAAGGCATGACTGTATTCCAAATCTTTATTTCCAAAATAACAACAGAATAAATTTGGTGTATGAACTGTAGTGTGCTGACCTCTGAATTAAGAGATTAACCAATAAGTAAGTAGGTAGAATAACAAAAAGATTTAGAAGGTGTTATAGTTGAATGCCGTAAGCCTCTAAAAGCAAAGAATTTTTCATGAGCATGGTGGAGTAATGATGTACAAGTAGGAGGATGATATTATTTCTTGACCTTGAAGTAGCTGGAGAATGAAAAATATAAGCATCTATTTTGAGAGGAGCTTTAAAGAAAGTGATGAATATCCAGTATCAGCAAAGAAAAGAGAGGGTGTCTAAACGAGAGATTGGGGATATAGAGTAATTATAAACCACAAAATGAAGGTATGTGTAGCAAGGTCAAGATTCTACTGATGTCTTCTGCAGACAAGAGCAATGATAGTTCCTTAGAGCTGAAACACAACTTCTCATTAAGTAAATGCTCTTAGTGTTTTGAAAGGCATGCATTTTTCTGATTGCTTCCTGAATGTAATTCAAAGTGAGGTAAATTCCATTTCTGAGATGTATATGTGTATCTATCTACCTTATCTATCTATCTATCCATCTACCCATCTATCTATCTGCATATAAAACTTTGCAAGGCCCTTTATATTAAGCCACACACAAGGAGAATTTGTCACCTTTTATTTATGTACATATGTATATGCATTAACACACCACATGCCTTGGATATTGTAAAAATTCAAAATGTTATGTATAGATATAATTATACAATTTATAACATAGCTTTATTTTAAAATGGATTACAATTAATCTTCAAGTTCTTTGCTATTCGTGATGGTAACCATAGAAAAAGCAGGCTTTGAACTTTTGGTAAGTTCCACGATGATTTATTATTCAAAATTATAGCAGAGTAAATTTTAGCTGTAAAACATGACCTTTTTAGTGTCCTATTTCCTGAAACCTAGCCCAAGTTATTTGACTTCACACAGAGATTCAATATCATAAATTGTTACCATTCTCTTCAAATCAAAATGTATTGAGCACTGTTGTTTTACTGTGGAGCAATACAACAACAACGTTGCATGCAAGCACACACATGTACACAAACACATACAAAGGTATATTTGCACAACCCATGTTCTGGGGACATAGTTCCAAGAAGAAAATCTCTGTCAGAACGGCCATTCTACCTCACTGTCTTTGGGAATGATTTTGTTGGAAACGTGATTTAAGGCAGTATCTCTAGCATACCCATTCTGACATGAGCCTTCTATGCTATATCACCATTTCCACTCTGTGAGATTCATCATCCTTCACAGCATCGTGTCCTCCCCCTGTTGGATTCTGCAGTATGATTTGAGTACTGAATATTATTATTAACAATAACTACCATGTTTCGCTACTTTTTAGTGTGCTAGGCACTGTGCTGTCTGCTTCATATACACTATTTAATGTATCCCACACAACAGTTTCAAGACTTATTCCAATTTTATAGATGCAGAAACTAAGGCTCAGAGACAGCATGTGAACACATGGCCAGAAAATACTGGGAACAAAATTTTCACTAGAGTCTGTATGGCCTCAAAACAAATGTTCTTTCTACTACGTGGTCTCCCCCAGTGAAGTTCATTAAGTATTAAATAATACATCCACCCTTTAGGGTTCTGAAAATGAAGCTGAAATTAATGGAATTATTTAAAAAGTTGCTTAGGAAAATATTTTGAATGAGAAAATACAAATGAGGGAAAAAAAGAAAAAAATAATTCCACTTCATTGAAATAGCCATCTTTTACCAATTTAGTGTCTATCATTTCAGATGTTCTTCTCTGTGTATGTTATAATATGATTTTTTGAATAAAATGCCATCTAATTATTGTAACTTGAATTTTTTACCCATCAATTAGTAAGTTGTGAACATATCACCATGTCAGTAAGTTTATGTATGTCAGGCTGGTTTTCATAAAGGGCACATTATTTAATGGTCTGAATATGGTATCCATTTTTAATCAGTCTTTCAGTGTTGGGTATATTCATTATGTAAAAGCTTTATTTTTTCCTATTATTCAAAATGGTGTGAGAAACATCCTAGTACATACATCTCTTCATGAATCACTGAATATTTCTTTAGGATTAAAAGAATAATCATTTATTATTTGTTTAGTTTCAATTGTGAATTGAGGAGCTCTGTGCTACCTGGCATGATGCTAGGCACTGAGAAAGCAGAATGGAAAACCCAAGAAAAAAGCCCATTTACTAATATGTAGAAGCTTGATATACTACAGAACATTATAAATCAGTGATGATGGAATTGATCACTCAAACATATTATTGAAACAATTATTTATGTACATAAAAAGGTACAATTAAACCATATCACAAAATATGAAATGCAAAAGTTTTTTAAAAACATTGCAAGAAATATAAGCAAATACCTCAAAATTGAGGAGTAAGGAAGAATTCCTTAAATAAAATCCAAAAAGAACAAATCATAATATACAATATTGATAATTATGACTACATTAACATTTAAAACTTCTGTATACCAAGAAACCCCACAAAGATAAATACAAACCAGAAACTTGGAAAAGATGTTTGAAATATAAGAACTGACATTTGTATATGGAATATTTAAAAAGTTCCTATACTAGAATATAAGCTCCAAGAGGGTAGAGATTTTTGCCTGTTTTGTTTACTACTAGATCCCTAGTACCCAGAACAGAGCTTGGCAAACAGTAGACATCCAATAAATATTGGTTGAATGAATAAACTCCTATACAACAATAAAAAGAGCAAAATGCAAAAACAGCTGATTCACAGAGAAGGAAACTTTAGCCAATAAACATATGCAAAGATCCATGAACTCATTACTTATCAAGAGAATGCTCATTAAAATAAAAATGTAATACTGAACAGTTTCATTCCTTTAGATTAGCAAAAATCAAAAAGTCTGATTATACTAATTATTAAGTGACTGATAAAAGAGAATTTCTCATCTACTGTAAGTTGGCATCAAAATTGTCATAAGCATGTTGGAGAGAGATTTGACATCTTGTCAAGTTGAAGATACCCATACCCAGCTAACCTATGACCTACCATTTCATCTCTACATATAAGTTAATAGAGGAATATAGAAACAGGTTGTGGTCAATTCATATAAAGAAATTCTAAGAGTAGAAAAAAAACTTTTCATATGAAAATATTTAAAATTAATATAAACTAAGTGGAAAATGTAAAGTACAAATGGATATGCAGCGTAGTTCCACTTATATAAACTTTTAAACACAAAAATGATATTATGTATTAATCATTGGTATATACCTTGTGATGTAAAATACAGAAATAGACAAGAAGTATAAACAACGACTTCAAGATAGCCTTCCATTGGGGAATTAGGGAAATGAAAGGGATGGGAAAGAATTCACTTGTATTACTTGTTAATTCTTGGATCATGGATACATAAGTGTTTGCTACAATTATTCTGGTATTTTCTTCATGTTGAATGTGGTTCATAAAGAAAATGGATTGAATATGAGGTAAGGTAGCTTGCACAAAAAAGGAAAGAAAACAATAAATGTAATATATTGGTTTTCATAATAGAATAATATCCTTCTCCCTCTCCAATACCTCTTATTCTCATTTTCTTTTCACCTGTACATATCTTCATCGCTTTCCTCATTTCTTTGTCCATTTATTGTCTCTGATTTTCACAGTGTTGGCTTTGTTCTCAGGTTCATTCTCTCTACCTTGTGGTCTAGATGCCTCTAGGCTTACATGGTCTTTATCATTTTGGATCTGAGTTCACCAGAACTCTCAGAATTTATGTCATATACCCCTCCCTGAGTACTCTGGGTGGGAAAATGATACACTTGTCTTTTTAGGACTGAGTCATTCGTCCACTTCTGGAAAAGTGGCTCTTCAAAAAACAATTAGAATGATATTACCAGCAGAAGAGTAAAGGAGGTCTTGGCAGGTAAAAGTAATAGTTGTAAAACTACAAAGTTGTTGTAGAGAAAGAAATGAGAGAATGGAGGGATGAAAGCAGGGCATGGTAGAGTAAGATCTTTTTCAGTTACTAACACTGCACCCTATTTATTTCTTAAGTAGCACTTTTAAAAACTTGTGGTTAGTTCATTATTGAATATGTTGTTTGTTTATTGTCCATTTTCCCATCAAGCTCATCATTTCCATGACTCTGTGGACTATGTCTCTCTTGCTCACCACGTTATCCTCTAGCTTTCACTACAGTATCAGACTTTCGATGAGTATTTCTTGAACGAGTTAATATATAGCGGTGGTTCTCAAACTTTTTGGTATTAGGATCCCTTTATGTATTTTTTGAATTATTGAGACTCCACATAACTTTTGTATCAAAATGTATCATATTTGAAGTTAAAACTGAGATTTAAAAAATATTTATTTAGTAGTTCATTTAGAAATAACAATAATGAATCCATTATGTGTTAAATAGAATTTTGTGAAAAATAACTCTATTTTGCAAAACAAACATATTTATTGAGAAAAGTAGAAATTCTCATTGAAGCAAGTGAATTCTATCATCTGCAATATGTTGTTTTTATTGAAGTATATGAGGATAGTCTGGCAAAATATAGGTACAGAGTTGGAAAATGACAAATATTTTAATAGTCTTTTGAGATAATCGGTAAAAGATACTTTTGTGTATACCAAGTATATCATCCTGTGTATAGCAAAAAGTATATCCTCCTGTGTATGGTAAAAGGTATCCTTGACTAGGAATCAGAAGGCCTGAGTTCTTATTTCCACTTTCCTGTCAATTCACTGTATGATTTTGGGCAGCTTAGTTAATGTCCCTGGGATGTAGTTTTCCCATCTATTAAGTGAAAGGTTTAGCTGGTAACTAGTTGGTTTTTAACGGTCCTCCCATAAATGTATTTTTATTTCTTGATTTTACAATCATCCTAGAATCACAGCACATGTACTGTCACATTTTACTTAGTACTGCATGTTAGAAAATACACACTGCCTGAAGGTCACGATGACAATTTATCATATCCTTTTGGAAGTCAAAACAACAGTGATCTCAACTTCATAAAGACTTTACCAAATGATATATCAGATGAGAAGTGTCCCATTAACTATATTACATTAGAATACAAACATATTTGTGCTTTGAGTAGTTCTATATATGTTATTTTTTAATTTAATGTTCTCTGCAATTTCTTATTCCATACTGCCAATACAGGTTAAAAAGCTTACCAACAAAGAAAAATAAAATGAAGAAAAGTAATCAGAGTCATTAATGCTGCGGATAACTAGTGGCATTTTTTTTCCCTTGATGGTCAACTTAGTATCCCTCTATTTTAAAACGTATGTGATATTAATCAAAACTTTTTTTAAGAATAGCCTTTTCCAGTCTGTCCATGCTTTCTATCGTCCTTTCTCTTTTCCTTCTCATCAGGTTACCTACTTATCTATCATTAGTCCTGTCCATTATGGTGGAGGATATAGATTCCTTTCCACCAGGAACTAACGGTATAATAGATGAGATGGCAAGAACATACATATATGTGATATAGTATGATGGAGGCAATCACTGAGGTACGGGCTAGGTGCAGTGTTGGGATGAAGAGGATGTGATGGCATCTACTTCAGCAAGTCAGAGACATTTTTACCAAATGAGAGACTTTTAAGCTGTCATCTGAAGAACAAGAAAGATTTTCCTAGGAAGGTAAGTGCGGGCAGGCTATTCAAAGCAGAAGATAGAGCAGAGACGTAAAGCATGCTGGCAGCAAATAACATGGCATTTAGAGAACAGCAGGGAGTTGAATATATCTGAGGCATGGGTTCGTGATAAGAGATGAGACAAGAACGGATGCCAGACCATAGATGCCCTCGTCTAGCCTGTTAAAGCAACAGTGAATGTTTGTAGTCAGGGAAACTACATGGTCAGATTCATGTTTTAGAAAGATCATGCTGGAAGCAGTGTCGAGAATAACCTGGAAGGTGAAAGACAATCCCTTCCCCCTGTTCTTCTCACTTTCAGCCACAAAATGATGAAATTAGGTGCACCTAAGAGGTTTGTTTTCTTTCATATGGTTAGTACACAAAGGATAGGTACAACAGGGCATTGGGCCCAAACCCTTCAGACTTGCCTGCTGGATCTTGCTTTTCCAATGCTAACTCTCCAGTCTCTGCTTACCATTGGGCAACCTACTTCTCCAAATCCCTGGCTCCATTTGCCATTTCATCCACGTTGCTGGAACTTTGGAGTCAGTCTGTTTAGTAACATTTGCCAACTCCATGCAAAGCACTTTATTTGGGAGAATAAAGTTTCACAGTGATTCTGGGTAACCTGTTTGTGAATAAAATGACATTCCTCCTGGTAAGCCCTAGGTTCAGCTTTCAAATGGTACTTGTTTTTTCCCAAGCTGTTTTACCTGCATTTGGCACTACTCAACGTTAAGCATTCTGTTACTCCTACAGATCTTGTATCTTTTGCAATTAAAGAAAAACAATTTTTCGAAGGGTGTGTTATTGGAAGCTGCACACAGAACTGTTGGTATTTGGGTTTGACAAGATGACATTTAGATTTATTTATATAAACCCAAGGCATACAATATTTCTGCTATGATAATTACTCTTGGCTTAATAAGCACTTTTAAACTCTACACTAGAGAAAAATTAATTGTACTTCTAAATGCCTTAATACCAATTATGATTCTCTCTGCACTAATGACAGCCCAAAAATGATGGGTAGGTTGATAGTCATGAAAGGATAGCAGTGTTGTTAAGATCAAAGTCTGGTTTCAGATAGGTCTGGATTAAGTCTTAGGTCAACTTCTTCTACTTATTGGGTGTGTAGCTTTGACCCAGCTACTTGACCTCACTGAACTTCAGTTACCTTATGTGAACAGTGGGAACAAAAGATAATGCCTACTATGTGGAGCTGGTATGAGGATTCAGGATTCAGTGAGATCATGTATGCAGAATGCCTGACATATAAGAACATCTATATATTATTTGTAGACAAAAATTAGCACTAACCACAAAAAAAAATGGTTCTTAGCGTGGTTTGAGATTTCTGTTTACAAATGAATATCAGAGACTGGATTTACCTTCTTTCCTCAAGCAACAAAAAAAAATTAGAAAACTATATGAAACAATATTTTTTAAGACACTGGACATCAAGCAAAGAAGGAGCGGAATGCCTGAGAGATGAGCAGTAAACAAGGTGAGCCCTACAGCTCTCCCAACTACCTTCTTAGTAAAAGAATTCCCAGCCAACAGTACAGGAAGGGAGAACTCAGGTGGAGACAGCTTTTAATCACAAAATTGAGTAGATTGTATTGAGGATCTGGCAAAATCAAAGCAGCTAGTGGTTACGGAAAAGAATACCAGAAAGGACAGAGATGTACAGAGAAAGCACTCAAGAGATCTGCAGACAGTCTCCCTCCCTCGGGTATTCAGGAGATTACTAATCAGAGCACACATGTGAGGAAACTAGCCGAGACTCAGGGGAAAAAATATGAGAAAGAATAAGAGGAATTATTACTGATGCTCACATGGGGCTAGAAATAGTGCCTGTTCCAATAAGCCAAACTGAAAAACTTCAAAATTTATGGAGCTTTTTGTTAATTACACAGAAGGTTTTTGCCTCAGTAGTGGGAAATAATTAACCATAGACTGAACACAGTGTTAATCCCACCTAGAAAATCCTACAAGCAAGATATGAAAGGATTAAGCTGTTTCCAAGTAAATTTACTGCATCCCAGAGCAAAGCTTAATATTTATAGGAATATAAAAATAGCAGCACCCAACAAGATAAAATTCACAACATCTGGCATCTAATATAAAGTTACCAGACATGCAAAGAAGCAGGATAATATAAACCATTATGAGGAAAAAAGTTCATCAATCAAAACCAACCTAGGATGAATAGAAATGTTAGAATTAACAGACAAGAACTTTAAGACATTTATTATATTGTATTCATATGTTCCAAAAGTTAAGTAGAGACACAGATGATTAAAAATATACTCAAACTTCTATAGATAAAGTTGCAGTGTGTAAGATGAAAATATACTGCATAGGATTAACACAAGATTAGATGTTGCAAAAGAAAAGGTTAATGGACTTGAATTCATAGCAAGAGAAATTATTCAAAATAAAACGAGAGATAAAAAAGATTAAAAAACTGAACAGAGAAGCAGTGAATGGTGCAACACGTTGAAGCAACATAATATATGTATAACTGAGTCCCTAAGAATTGGGGCAGGAGAGAGGTGGCAAAAAAAATATCTGAAGAAATAATGGCTGAAAATTTTCAAAATTTGGAGAAAACATTAAACCTGAAGATCTAAGAAACTTAATGAACCCTAAACATACAAAAGGAAGAAAAGTATAACAAGGCACATGACAATGAAATTACTCAATATAGTCATAAAAGTAAAATTTTAGAAACAAGTAGAAACAAGGAAACCACATGTTACATACAGAAGAACAAATTTAATTAAGGAAGACACCATATTTCTCATTAGAATCAACACAGGTATGAAAAAAGTATATCTAATATATACTTACAGAACACTTCCATCAACAACAGCAGAATATATGTCCTTTTCAAGTGTACACAGGACATTTACCAAAAATGAAAAATAGATCTTAGTAAATGTTAAATGATTCAAGTCAGACAAAATTGGTATTTAGACCAAAATGGAATTAAATTCAAAATCAGTAGCAGAAAGATATCTGGAAAGCCCTTAAATATTTGCAAACTAAATAATGCACTTCTAACGCAGGGGTCAAAGAAAAAATCAAAGAGAAGTTAGAAAAGATTTTGATTGAATAAAAGTGAAAATACAATCTATCAAAATTTATGGTATGTAGCTATAGTAATGATAATAGGGAAATTTATATTACCAAATGCCTATTTCAGAAAAGATGAAGGGTCTCAATTCAATGACATCAGCTTTTACTTTAAGAAACCAAAAGGATAAGAGTAAACAAAACCAAAAATAAAGAGACAAATGAAAATAAGCAAAACTAGAATGAAAATCAATGAAACAGAAAGCAAAATCAATAGAGAAAAATCAATGAAACCACTGGTTCTTTGATAAGATCAATAAAATTGGTAAGCCTCTAGCCAGGCTGACCAGAAAAAAAAGGTACAATTTACCAATATAAAGAATGACAGAGGTGACATCATTACAGATTCTGTAGATTTCAAAAGAAAATTTGAAAAAAATTTATGAATAATGTTGGGCCAATAGATTCGACAACTTAGATAAAATGAAAGCATTGTTTAAAACACACAAACTCCTAAAGTTTGCTCAAGAACAAATAAGTAATCTAAATAGTCACGTTTCTGTTAAGGAGACTGAATTTTTAGCTAAAAACTTTCAGCAGAGAAAACTACAAGCCCAGGTGATTTCAAGGGCAAATTGTGTCAAGCATTTAAAGAAGATATAACACCAATAATACCAATTTTACCAAAACTCTTCCATCAAGTTGAAGAGGAGAGAATACTTCCCAATTTATTTTGATGGCAAGCTTTCCCCTGATACCAAAACCACACAAAGAAAATATAAGAAAAGCATGGATCAACATCTTTTCTTAATATAGACACAAAAATTCTTCAAAAAATTTTATTAAATCAAATCCAAAATATGTTAAAATGAACATATAATCAATATAAAATCAATTTTATATCTGTAGCTATATAGGCCTATATCTGTTTATATGCAATAGACAGTCAGAAATTGAAATAAAATACAATGCCATTTGTAGGAGTATATGGATACAGCTAACCACAGATAAGCAAGTCTTCTGCATTGAAAACTACAAAACACTAACAAGAGAAATTTTAAAAGACCTAAATAAATGGAGATACATACTTTGTTCATGTATTTTAAGACTCGTTATTGATCCCCACAAACTGATCTATAGATTCAACAGAATGTCAATTAAAATTCCAGCAGCCTTTATGGAAGAAATTGAAGACATTCTAAAACGCATTTAGAAATGCACAGAACCTAAAATAGTCAAAACAATTTATGTTATTTTTAAATTATTTATTTATTTTTATTGCACTTCGTTTTATTGCACTTTGCAGATACTGTGTTTTTTAGAAATTGAAAGTTTGTGGCAACTTTGCATTGTCAGATGATGGTTAGCATTTTTTAGCAATAAAGTATTTTTTAATTGAGGTATTATATTGTTTTTTTAGACACAATGCTATTGCACACTTAATAGACTATAGTATACTGTAAACATCACTTTTTTTTTCCAGCTCTTTATTGGAGTATAACTGCTTTACACTGTTGTGCCAGTTTCTGCTGTACAACAAAGTGAATCAGCTGTATGTATACATATATCCCCATATTCCCTCCCTCCTGAGCCTCCCTCCCACCCTCTCTATCCCAGCCCTCTAAGTCATCACCCATCATCAAGTTGATCTCCCTGTGTTATGCAGCAGCTAAATCAGAGAAATAACAGTATATTATTTTATGAGATTATAAAACATCAGTACTAAAGGCAGCATATACTTGGCTTAAGTGTAGAAAAAAATAGATCAATAAAACAGAATAAAGATTCCACAAATAGACTCACACATAAATCAAAAAGTGATCTTTAACAAAGTCACAAAGGCAGTTCAGTGAAGAGAAGATATTATTTTCAATAAACAGTCTCGAGATTTTTTCTTTTCTTCTTCTGATATACAAAAAGCTGCACATAATTAATGTATAAAACTTGATGAGTTTGAAGTACACACCTGTGCAATCACCACAGTCTATGCCAAAAATCTATCCATCACCTGGACAAGTTTCCTCCTTTGCTCTTATTTATTATAATAATGGTGATAAAGACAAGAACACAATATAAAATCTATACTCTTAGCTTCCTAGCAAATTTTTAAGTATACAACAGTATTGTTAACTATAGACACTCTTCTGTACAGTTAGTCTCTAAGATAAATTCATCTTGTAAAACTACAACTTTATACCCTTTGATTAATATCTTCCCGTTTCTCCCTTCTCCCAAACCCTGACAACCACCATTCCACTCTGCTTCTATGCATATGACAATTTTAGATTCATTGTTACACATTGTTACACTTACAGTGGTATCGTGTAGTATTTGTAGTATTTGTCCTTCTGTGTCTCGCTAATTTCACTTTGCATAATGTCCTCCAAGTTCATCCATGTTGTTGGAAATGGCAGGATTTTCTCTCTTTTTTTTTTTCAAGGCTAAGTATAGTCTATTGTATGTAAATGCTACATTTTCTTTATTCAGTCATTCATCAATGGACATTTAGGTTGCTTCCATGTCTTGACTCTTGTAAATATGCTGCTATGAACATGGGACTGCAGATATCGCTTTGAGATCTTGATGTTAATTCCTTTAAATATATATCTGGAAGTGGGATTGCTGGATTATATGGCAGTTCTATTTTTAGTTTTTTGAGGAACCTTTACATTGTATTCCATAGTGACTGCACCAATCCACATTCTCACCAGCAGTGCACTATTCTCCATATCCTTGCCAAAATTTCTTTTTCTTTTTGTTGAGAACAGCCATCTTAACAGATGTGAGGGGATCATTTGGTGATCACTGTGGTTTTGATTTGCATTTCCCTAATGATCAGTGATGTTGAGCACATTTTCATGTACCTGTTGGCCATTTGTAATTCTTCTTTGGAGAAATATTTATTCAATTCCTTTGCCCATTTTTAATTGGGTTATTTGGTTTTTTGCTATTAAGTTGTAGGAGTTGGTTATGTATTTTGGATATTAACCCTTTTATCATATATGTGGTTTGCAAATTCTGGTTTTAAAACCATTGGATATTCACATGCAAACAAAATAACTTTAACATATAGCTCATAAAACAACAACAAAAATTAAAAATGGGTTATAAACCTCAATGGAAAATTGAAACTGTAAATTATATGGAAAAAAAATATAGCAGAAAAATTTTGCTACCTGAGGTTGATCAACACAAATTCTTAGATGCAAAAAAAAGGTAAAATCCATTAATGAAAAAAATTGATGAATTGGAGTTCATTGAATTAAGATCTTCTCTTTGAAATACACTTGAGAGAGAAAAGACAAGCCACAGACTGAGATAAAATATTTGAAAATCACATATGTGATAAAGCATTTTTACCTTTATATATAAAAATCTTTCTATATAATAAATAATTAAGCAATCAAATAAAAATGGGCGAAAGATTTGAGCAAACACTTCCTCACAAAAGACATTCAGATGAAAATCACAGAAGCAGCCACTCAACATAAACAGTCATAGAGAAATGCAAATAAAAGCCACAATGAGATACCACGTCATACCTATTGAAATGGGTAATATTGATAATTGATCATAACAAGTTTTGTCAAGAATGTGGAACACTGAAAATTTCATACAGTGCTGGTGAGAACACAAAATCTTACAATTTCGGAAAACAATTTGGCAGTTTCTTTTTCAAAAGCTAAACTTATACCTTTCTTATGAATCAGCCGTCTTAAACCTAGGTTGTTTTCCAAACAGAAATAAATCATTCATCAACAAAAAGAATTATACACAAGTGCAAAAAAACTGGAAACAACCTAAATACCCGTTGTGTTGATAAACATAGCTGTATCCACACAGTGGAATACTACTCTATCATAAAAACAAATGAGCTTTTGATACACACCATTCACGGATTATCAAATCATTATGCTAACAAACAATACAAAAGGAGTACATACTAAATGATTCCATTTATATAAAACTTTTAAAAATACAAACTAATGTATAATGACAGAAAGCAGATCAGTAGTTGCTTGGCAGTAAGGATGCTGGAAGGAGCATGAAGGAGAGGCTTCAAAGGGGTAGCAGGAAACTTCTGCATATGATGAATATGTTCGTTTTTTGATTGTAGTGATGGCTTCATGGGTATTGTATATACATATGTCAAAACTAAACAAATGTTATACTCTGTGCAGTTTATTGTATATCAATTTTACCTCAATATTTTAAAAATTATTTTAATGATATTTTCTGCAGATAATACAAAAACAACTTTGGAAAAAATTTAAAGATTATTTTAGGGGTGGGGGGAGTATTTTATCGTTGGTATTATTAAGAAATGCTATAGTATGGAGATGACAGTAAAAATAAGAGCAGCTATCACTCAGGTTTATTCTTTCATTAACATTCTTTGAACAGTGCTACTCTTTATTTGCCTATACCGGAATACCAGAGGTAAACCATTTCCTCTGCCCCATCCTTGGTAGGCCACTGCTCTACCTCCAGGTTTCTTAGACCTAATTAAGTGATTAAGAATTGAGATCTAAGAAACTGATCTAATTAATGTTGAGTCTGTGGCCTCCAGACACTGTTAGTTTAGTACCTGAGCATGCTGGCAGTGACCTTTAGGAGGCAGAGATTTTGGGTCCTTCTGAGGGCTTCATTTCCTTACAGCATAGGATGACATGCAACAAATACCACTATGAGGTATGTGGCCTGGAGGTGATTTCTTTTTCTGATTTTGTGGATGGTACCACTACGCAACTCACATCATACCTCTCTGCATCTGGGTCCACTTCTCCACATATGTAGAAATGCCAAGCCCTTTTCCCCCTTTGCTATGGGTTAAAGTCTTAAGCAGGAAGATTTGTCTTCAGTTCTCAGTCCTCACACTACCCTTACCTGCAAATTGGGCCTCCAGCCTTGCAGGACTCCAACTTCTCCCTTCTCACACACCGCCTTTTCCCTTCCTTCTCTCCCTCCCCACCATCAGAGAACTTGCAGATGCATGCAAATGCACATCGCACACACAGCGCCCTCCTTCCCGCATCATTGATTTTATTTTAATCATCAACATAAATGTACCCTTATTGGTGTAAGATTTGTTCCCTACTCTGTTGACCACTTCTCCACAGCCTCTTCTGTAGACACAGCAGATAGTTCTAGGTCTCTGAGCCTTGCCAGGCACAGGACATTACTTGGAATGGTAGAATTCTTCAGTGTCCCTTCTTCCTGGTCTGCAAATTTTTATTTCCAAGTGTTATTCAGCCCACGGTAACAGATAAATATGGTTGGCCTTATTGCTCTCTTACATTTTCCTAAAGGAGTGGTAATTGTTTAAGCATATTTTTTTTCTTAAAGTCCCTTGAGGTGGTATTTTTCCCATCTTATCTTCTGCACTGGGTAGGGAAACAGCATGAGCCCAGAAGGGCATTGGTTCAGGGAAAGAGGATGGGGACTGGGTGGGAAGGGGGGTTTCCATGAGGATTGCTAGCTGAGGAGAAGATTTGTTCCAGGAAAGAACAGGTAGGAGTTTTGGGTGGGATCTATGGGGAAGAGGAAGAAGACTTTGAGTGGGATCATTTCACATTGTCACCAACTCTGGACCTGGGTTCACAGGTGGTGCTTGGCGTTGGTTATTCTTTAACTGTTCTAGCCTCTGGTGGTTTCCTGATCACCTTAGCTACATTGAACCCAACAGTGGCCTACACCAGACCTCCAACCCTGCCTTTATATCCCCTCCTCAGGACAATGAAGTGCCATACACTCCAGCTTTGTTTTGTCAACACAGTTCTCCCCCAGTCGAAGATAGCCGTGAGGTGGCTTAGACATGGGAAAGTACCACTTCTGACAACATCATGAGAGGGAGTGGTGTTTTGAGGCCAAAAGACTCTGGTTGGAGAAAGGAGGCTTTTATTTAGCACCACCCAAAGACATTTTCTCACCTGACCTGCCACCTCGTCTCATTTTCCCAGATTCATTTCTACTCATATACACAGCAGGGAGAGGGTTCTCCTCTAAGCCATTCCCCATGGCTATCCCATTCAGTAGTTCATTCTGTAGTCTCTCATTTTTCATCATTATCTAGTATTTCAGATTTCCTTCAACTAAGATGGCTATACTTAATCTCAGTAGAGATGTGAATCATCCCACTTCCTTCCAACAGATTTCCCTTATGCATCTTTCACTTTTTGAATACTACTTGGTAAAGTTCTCATACTACCTCCTTTACCTAATGTCTATTTAGCTTCCTTTATTTTTCTGTTAGGAAACTATTAGTAGGATCGACAACATGGACAAATCTCAAAATAGTTATGTTGAGTGAAAGAAGCCAGACAATAAAGAGTGAATATTTTATGTCTATGTAAAATTCTAGAAAATGCACACTAATCTGTGGTGTCTAAAACATCTCAGTGGTTGCCTTGGAGCAGAGGGTTTGGGAAAGATGGGTGAGGAGGCATGAGGAAATTTTAGTAATGATGGATATATTCACTATCTTGATTGTGGTGATGTTTTCAGAGGTGCATGCTTATATCAAAACTTATCAAATTGCACATTTTAAGTACGTTCATTTTATTGTGTCAATTACTCTTCAATAAACTTGTTATAAAAAGTCAACAAGAAATGTAATTAGTACCCCTTACATAGAATGATTCTCAGAAACCTTTTAAAATATCATCCTAATCAGTATGTTGGTGAAGATTAATAAACAAAAACTTAAGAAAATGTAGCAATTTTCTCTACACTTTTTAAATGCCTTCTTCTAAATTCTCCTTAATTTGGTTGATCAGATTTTTTTAAATTACTGTCGTATTTGCATCTCTGACTTCATTTTCTTTAAAAGGAGAAATTATTCCATGGCAATAAAGTAGTTTCTCTTTCAGATCAAATACACACTGATTTGGGCTTAAATATCTGTTAATTGTTCACCCTTTGGTCAGACATTAAATAGCATTGTTTAATTGCAGGAAAGAAAAATCAAGTGAACATCTTAAAAAGTTGAATGATAGTTAAATATAAATAACTAAAAATCATCCCCACCTTGAAGCCAATCACTGTGTTACGTTCACCCTAACCCTATTTTGCCAATTGGATTCCTAGGATTACTTTTGTTTAATTCACTCATTGCATTTATTTATCTCATCTTCATTGAATGTCTTCTATAACAAAAGCACTCTGGTGAACATCAAATGGCCTAATTTCTAATTTTATCTTTACCACTGTGGTAGGAATACAAAAGGTTCCCAAATTGCCTACATCCTAATCCCCAGGACATGGGCATATATTATTTTACATGGGAAATAAAAACTTTGAAGATGGAATTAAAGTTAAGAATTTGAGATGGAGAGAGTATCCTGGGTTATCCAGGTGGATCTAATTGAATTATATGAATCCTTAAAAGTGGAGAAGCTTTTCTGTCTGTGGTCAGAGGAAGATGTGTCTATAGAATAATGGTGAGACAAGTGCAATGTTGCTGGCCTTGATGACGGAGAAAGGGCTCCTTGAGCTAAAGAATGTGGACATCCTTTAGATACCCTGGCAAAATTTTGCTTTTAGTCCAGTGAGATCCATTTTGGACTTCTGACCTGCAGAATTGGAAGATAATAAATGTATATTGTTAAAACCAGTGTTTGTGGTAATTTATTGCAGCAGCAGTAGGAAACAAATACAACCACATGTCCACTTGCAGATGCTATGACCATGGACAAACCAAGGGAATAACCATGTCTATGCCACCTGTTTAAAATATCTGTTGGATGGGTTTTGTACTAAACTTACTAAAACATTGCCAGCAAACTGGTCTCCAAAATTTGTTGTAAAAGAATTTGTGGTTCCCTGAAGGGAACCAGTTAACTACTAATCATAGTTTGATAAGGAAAGAAAATAGACTGACAAGAGTGGAGTGTGTCTTTTTTTTCTTTCCAATGAAATATTCTGTTTTTGAATGTTGTCTTGAGATTTGGGTATGCAGCCAAGAGACAGATTATACATCTCTGGAAACAAAATATTAAAAATTCAAATGCTAGAACAACCTTAATAATAGCAGTATGAAAGCACTTTCATTATTGATTACTTTTTCATATTGAGTCAGGAATCTATTGCTATTTGTCTACTAATTTCCTATGTTCAAGTGTAGCAATTGTGTTAAATAAAAGTGATAAATTGGGCAAAATGTGATTCAAATAGTGAATCAACATTTCAAAATTTAACTTTGTGGCCCGGAACCTGAAGGAATGCGTCTTTTCCTGGATTTTTTTTTTCCTCATCAATGAGCACTCCTCAGGTGGCTTCTCTTAAGCTTCTAATCTTACTGCACTTTTCAAATTTCTCTTATTTAGCTGAAATTCTGGGGAGTTTTTTTTTTTTTTTTTTTTTTTTTTTTTTTTTTTCTGTCTTGTCTGAGCACCAGGCAAAGATGAATAGGATTTAGTTGCAGTGAATGAGACTTAGGGTAAATGTTGAAAAGAACTTTTCAATTTTGAAAAGGATTATAGTAAAACATGGATGACTCTTGGTAGACTTGGAAGATAGAAATGCTTGATTGAAGTTTGGAGAAACGTGCTATGAAAGACTCAAGCTAGTCTTTTAGATCTATGGTCGTGTCGTTACCTATGACTAAGGTATGGCTAAATTAAACTCAACTATGACATCTGGCTAGTACTAATTGCAATCTTTTATTAAAATGGTGATGCCATGTAATAGGATCAGGGATACCTTAGATCACATTGGCGTTGCAGTAAATCATTGCTCCAATGGGTGTTATAGTATAGTGAAAAAACACTGGGTTTGGGAACAGAATTTTGGTTCGTCTCAAAATCATTCATTGTGTATCTGTAAATCATTAAACTTTCTGAGCCTCAATGTCTTCTTCTGTAAATGGCTGTAATTCTAGTTCTCCACCAGACTCACGTTATTGTGTAGCTCAAAATAAAGTATTAAATGTAAAGTAACATGCAAGTGGTAATGTCTTTGCTTTATTTGTTAAAATCAAGTTTTAAGAAGGGAGCAAAGTAAGAAATATGCAAAATAAATTAACAGGACTTATTACTAGAGTTTAATTTCTTTCTCTTAAAATGTAACAGACTTGGGGATATGTGTATAAAAACAGTTGATTGAACCTGGTGTACCCCCCAAAAAAATAAAATAAAATAATAAAAAAAAAAAAAAAAAAAAAAAATGTAACAGACTGAAAGAAATATAAAGGGTCAGTCTTAGCAACTTTGAACATTTCCAGATTCAACTAGAATTAATGTCTATAGACTCTGTATTGAAATTAACTTTTAGAAAAACTCATGTTCCTATGACTCACAGCTAACTTTATATGAGATCAATTTTGAGCCATTAATTTCTAATTGAAACAGTTTGATTTGATATGTCTACCCTTTAAAAACACCTTTTAAGGAAGCCCTTGAGACATGACGGAGTGATTTTAACAATGTGCTTCAGCATCACCATTTGATAACATATACATATAAAGGACATTTATGATAACCTCATGTTGTCACATTCTAGAAAGTCATTTAGTAACCTCTAATTAGTAATCTGTGACAAATAACCTTGGTTTTCAATGAATTGAATTATCTTTTTAATTTTGATGACAGAAAACACATTTTTTAAAAATTTGGTACATGTCACTTGCACATTCTTGGTTTTCAGAAGAACCTTAAGCAATTTGACTTTCTCAATCTGGATATGTAGAGATGAAAAATGATCTGTATATACCGGGGGACATTTGAAATTTGAACAAGCTTCCAATGTTTTTGCAACAGTAAATTTAGATTAAGGAAACAGAAAATTGGGCTGGTCATGCTTCAAGCCAGATGATTTAGAAGCATATAAGTAGCAGATTTAGCTATAGATCTATAGTTTTCCCCACATTAAGTAAATTATGACCATTGTTATCACCACTTCCGGTTGACTTATACCCAGTGAAAGGAATCAATGGATCAATGCTTTTATGACTTGGATATTATTCGACTTCACCACCTAGAAGACTTTGTTCCAGACAGAGCCCAGATGAGAAAGTTGTAATTTTTATACTACCATACTATTCAAGTCTGAAACATTTCCAAGTAAAGATGCTTTCTTTTTATTTCAGAAGAACCACCATGAAGCAAATGTTACATTTATCTTTTGGACAAGGAGGTGATAGTCCAGCACTTAAAGAGGAGGAAATTTGAAAGTGTCACAATGTGTTATTATCTGCATAAGAGTCTGCATTAGAATCACCAGGAAAGGCATTTTCTTAAAAAAGCAAACCATTCGAATAATTAAAATGAAGGGCAATAATAATGAAAATTGAAAATTCTCTTTCATACCTCCTGCCAAGTTCACACCATAATAGATTTATGTTATACATTTATCTATGGTAGTGGATTATTTAAGTTTCAATGAAATCTGATGGTGCTAAGATATTCTAAGGACAGTATCCACTGCCTGTCAAATATTAGTAATGTTTTTTCTCTTAAAGATAACATTAAAATGTCCTGGCAGTAAATACAGCATATACAATGAAGTCTAAGTTTTTTCTATACTTCTTATAGAAAATATGTAACTTATGAAGCTGAATTACAATAAGTAATTTTCTTACATGACTGAAATTTAATGCTTATCACATATCCACACACAAAATTCAGATATGAAATATGGTATTTATTCCCCCATGCTAAGAGCTCAGAAATTATCCTTGTAGGATTTCAGTTCTGTCTTTCCAGCAAAATAGAGTGTGTTGTACTTTCTTCTCTGTCTCTGTCTCCATACCAATCTCTCTCTCTCTCTGTTTTTAAATACACATTAGAAAGTTGTTACATTACATTTTATGTTTGCACAAGTAAAATCACATGTTGCTATAGGGAATCTAAACATTTTGTGCATAAATCTCATAAAATACCACAGATTTTGCAGTTAAGTCTGTGCACTAACGCAGTACTTACACTTGGTTTCATCTGAAGATGAAATTGTGACATAGCAGAATTTCCTATACACAAATTACATATTTTATTAACTTGAAAACTCTTTCAATAAGACTGCTTGCTGTAGCAGGTGTGTGTTTTTCACAGCACGGTTCTTTTCCTAAGCCCAAGCCTAATAGCTGTTTATAGCAAAGTGTCCACTTTCAAAAGTTCCTGAATGGTTAAACTTCAGCAGTGCTTGCCAGTCCATAAATGAAGCTGATGTATCTGCAATTACTTTTCTTATTGTTGGCAGCAGAAATATCTGTGACTGCCTGGGTTCAGTTATTAGAAAGCTCTCCTGCTGCTAGAGAAAGAAACAAATGGGGGTAAATAGGCACTTCTCATAGAAATGAATTGTCATGAGATGCTTGGTATAGGGACCTTCAAATAGCAGGTGAACAAAGACTGGAGTTATCAGTAGGGAGCTTAATTAACTGGAGCTCACCAAGATTTCATCTTTTCTGTTTTGACTGAGTGGATTTAAGTTCCCAGAATCAGAGTTTAGGATTATGCCAGGAGCTCCTAAGCTTGGGACAGAAAGTCATAGTCTCTTGCAGAAGAGGAAATGGGAAATAGAGATTATAGGGCAATGAATTGTAAGCAAATAAATTGTTAATAAACCCTAAAGAAGGAATTGTGTTAATTTTTGAATCATGTTTTGACCCATGTATGTATCTGCATTATATATAGACAGCTAACTTTTGTTCTTATTATGTGAGTACATTTTTTTGTTGTTGTTTCTTTTTTTCCTTAAGGGGTAAATTTCTGAAATAATATTGAGGTTACGTAAATATTATATAGTATACAAAATACTACTCTCTGAAATTGAAAGCTTGAGCTAATGAAGCTCCACCACAATACTGAGAACAAGCTTATTTCACAAAGGACTGTGGTCCTAATCAGGTGTCATACTCTATGGACAGAAAACTGGGCTCCAAGGAAACACACTTATCCTGGGAGAAACATGACTTTCCAGCCGACTGTGTTGGAATTCAAATTAGTATTTTGTGTAATCTAGAGAAAATAACTGACACTCATAAGTCAGCATATCAAAGACAGGATGCAAAGATGTGTATTTTTAAGGTGATTTTCAATCAATTTTAATCAGCACTCCCAGAACATTTCCAAAGTGTATCATTATTAAATGCATTCATATAGGCAGCAACTTAATTTATATATTCCTGTAATCACCTTCCTGTGCACTGCAACAATCTTATAAATGCATTTGAGAGCTGAGAGAGTAGAGGGTCAGAGAGTGAGTGACCTTGAGTGGTGCCCTGAAACAGTTATCTGTTGGGGTTCGAACAGGAACTTGATATACAAATACATGAGTTTGATGGGGTTTTGTTTGTTATTTCTAATAGAACAAGTGAGATACATAGTCTATAGAGTTCTAAAGTTTGTATGAGTTTTTTAAAACAATTTTTAAACTATTTAAGCACTATAGCACTATTGATGGATTTGAAATCAAACAAGGAATAAATCCATGCATGGTTTCCCCTCCCTAATAAGCCATAATTTCCCATTGTTCCAAATCCCCTTTTAGTTCTTGCATAGCCAATGTTATACATTTAATAATAATAGCTGATATTTATTGGGTCTTTACCAGGTGTGCTTTCCACGTTTTGACTAATTTAATCTTCACAACACCCCTATGTGATAGGTAATCACTACTATTATCCCATTTTACAAGTGAGGTAAGTGAGTTCAGAAATATGTTAAATTGGCCTTACACAAGGCCATTAAGTATCCTGCCCAATGTCATAACACTAGGAAGTGGCAGAGTAAGAGTTTAATCAGGCAATTTGGCTCCACAGTCTGCATGCTTAATCATTATGCTATATCATCATTATCGTATAGATACCATTTAACATGACATGACATTCAATAAAGAGTTTTCTTGGAAAAGCAATGTAGTCACCATGTTTTTTTGCAAATGTCCATTGTGTTTAGCATTTGCATGGGTGCTATGGCAATATGGACAAACGCAGAGGGAAAAGTATCAACCTTCATGGAAGTTTTCATTGATGATAGGGCATCATCCCAAGGTAAGCTACTTTCAGGCCATGTCTCTGTGAGCTTAATTGATTTTTGGAAACAGTGTTTAATGAACTAATTTTTAGTTTAATAATTATGTTATAGAATGGTTACCTTTTCTTAAAAATGTATTTATTTTTACTTTATTTATTGGCTGCGTTGGGTCTTCGTTGCTGCACACAGGCTTTCTGTAGTGTCGGCGAGCGGGAGCTACTCTTCATTGTGGTGCACGGACTTCTTATTGCGGTGGCTTCTCTTGTTGTGGAGCACGGGCTCTAGGCACACGGGCTTCAGTAGTTGCAGCACATGGGCTCAATAGTTGTGGTTCATGGGCTTAGTTGCTCCGCAGCATGTGGGATCTTCCTGGAGCAGGGATCGAACCCGTGTCCCCTGCATTGGCAGGAGGATTCTTAACCACTGTGCAACCAGGGAAGCCCTGGAATGGTTACCTTTTAAAAAATTATTTGCTTCCCTCACTGCTCCATAGGGTAACTGAGGACAGGAACCAGGCTGTTTTCATCTCAATCACAGTACTTTACAAACATTAGGAGCTCAATAAAGGTTGTTTATGTAAAATAAAGAATGCTTACAAGATGTTTGTCTCTCTGCCTCCAGTGTGGTACACTCATGGTTCCCAGTCAAACAATAAGACCCTAAATCAAGTGGCATTGGAACATTTTGAAAATCTGCAACTTTTTATTCATGCAGACATTCAGTGCAGTTCAGTTCCACAGATAATGATTTAACATTTACATTGTGCTTACCATTCAGGTCAGAGTATGAGGACACCTTATAAACAGTAAGGTAATATGCAAATAGAAAGAGTTATCATAGGCACTGTACCAGGGACCGTATCCCTGCCTTAATTAGCTCTTCACAAATGGATAAACAATGACCCTCCCACCTGTCAACTTAGTATAAACTCAGTCTCTAGGTCAGTATGACTAAACTGGGATGTATAGCAGTAGCCTTGCCACTATAGTTTGTTGGAGTAAGGCTGAGCATAAGTCCTCCTTAAATGTGGGGTCAGTGACTACAGAGGTAGACTTCTGATACCTTTGTTGCCCTTAGGTCCCAGTGTAGCTTCACCTACCCCCCAGTACCCAACACTATGTCACGATGGTCTAGAAAAGAGGGCAGAGCTTGAATCCAGGGCTCAGACCCTTGGACTGTCTAGCTGAGCTACATTGCTGACCGAATTGCTTCAAATTCCAGTCCTCCTTAGTGGGTGGATTTCAGGGAAAGCCTTGACTTTCCCTCCTTCTCTACAATGTTTCTGAGAATGGACTCATAAGCTTCATACTGATATCAAATTATTTCACTTTATGAAGTATTGAAGTTATGACAAAACACTATTCCACTCATAGGAAGTATAAAATCTAGTGAGTAATTAGAATAGTGTATAGAAAGTGATGTCTGATTGATTCCAAAAATACATACTAAGTATTTGGGAAGGATGTACTATGGTGGCCCACATAGAAGGAGATGTTTACCAAGAGTGTCGGGGAATCATTTCTTTAGCAGATCAGATTGCCATGTGGGTGAAGGGAAGAGGAAAGGTACGCCTGTCCTAAAATGCCATTACAGAGATTTACACATCAATGCCAAAATCTTCAGGGTAAAGAACATCTATGTTACAGCACATGTAGAAATCTGTTCATTTTCAGTGTGACAAAACTGTCTGCAAATGATCCCAGATTGGCTGTAAAACATTCATTAGCAACTCAAGGGTCAACAGAGTTTGCATTATTAATTGCCAACTGTCCAAGTTCGCATTGCATCTGACTTGTAGAAAGTTAGCATTACTACCTGCAAATGGAAATACCTATCCATGAGTGCTGTACATTTTCCCTTAAATGAAAATAGGGTACCCATATGCATTCTTCCTGATATATCTTATTGGCATGTTGAATGAACATCTTAAAAAATCATTGCTATACAGTGCCTAAATTCATTAACAACTTCATTAACACAAAATGTAATTAATCATCAAGTCACTTTTAGTATGTTTTTTATAAATGCATTTGATGCACTACTTGTATTCAAATGTTTGATGACAGCAATACAACAACTGGCCTGGAAACTGACTGTTTCTGAAGGTTTTAGCATTTGAGCTCAGAAATATGTTACATCTACTTCCTTACACAATATGTCAAGATTTCTCCATTTTGACCCATGATGTTTATTGATATTTTAGTTATAATCTCCCCTGGGTGTCCAATGATGTTTGTAAAGAAGCATAGGAGAACAGAGACTAGGTTGCCAGATATTACAACATTTCTAGTTCTCGGTTACCAGTGAACCTTTGCTACAACATAATTGCACCATACAACTTCAAGGCAAGGACAGATCTGGAAATTTTTGCCATCATCATGTAGTTCTCATTTTACTAAGGAGGAAGCTGAGGCCAAGCTATGTCAAATGCATTGCTCAGGGTCACAGGGCTAGGTAGTAGCAGAATTGAAAGTGGAACTCAGGTTATCATTTCTAAAGCTACTTTTCTTTTCACTTTAGTACAAAGTAGACTTGTATTAGAGCTCCTTTGGAATTTACTCAGAAGGAACTCATTATTAGGTGGCTCTTCATGATTTGAACCTGGAAAATGATTTATGAAGTCTGATAAATTTAGAAGGGGTGTGTGTGTGTGTGTGTGTGTGTGAGAGAGAGAGAGAGAGAGAGAGAGAGAGAGAGAGAGATGGGACTCCGTTCTTGAATAATTGTACACGTAATGATAGAACCAAATTATGATGAGCCTTCTACATGGAGTCAACTGCAGATCTTTTTCGGATGTTTTTCGATATTAGACCTTAGAGCTAAGAGAATCTTGGGTTAGTGGTCCCTAATCTATCAGGAGTTAAGGACCACTTAGAGTGTCAGAGAAAAGCTTTCTCCTCATGAAAATACATATGCTCACAGAATTGTGTCTATTACATCCAGGGTTCCTGGAGCCACAATAACTCAGGATGAGCTCCTTTCACTCTTTCTCGTTTGCAAAATGGGTGTGTGTGTGGGGTGGGGATGGTGAGGTTAGATCCTGCTTTATAAGGTACCTACTTCAACTCCTGCACTTTGTATAGAGGAGGATACATCTAAACAGAGAGGGGGAGAGACTTCCAATGGTCACACACCCTGTCCCTAATTTGCGGAGTGTAGGCTACTGTTCTTTCCACTTAACCAATTCACTGCAGTTTTTTTTTTTGTCTTTTTTCTCAGAAGATGATATGTGAGTGAAATACTATAATATTTGTTTATATATACTAGATCATGCTTTCACTGCAAAGCATTGAAACACTAATTTTTATTCATAGCTGCTCAGGCATACCTTCAAGAAAAGTTCCATATATGAAAACGTCCATAATAGGAGCTTGTGTTATTAAGAAAACTGAGTTTAGGGCTTCACACAGATCCTAATTGCAAGGTGTAATTGTTTATATACTCCTTGCTGCTAGGTAAGGAACCAGCTGCTGAGACTGGCACTATGAGATAGCTTTCTTTCACAGAATATCATTCCTGCCATTATTGTATAAACGTAATTAGAAGTGGTTTAGTCTTTAAGTCTCCAGTGGTTAGCTTGACAATTATAAAATTAGTGTACTTTTTAGATGACATACTTAGTTACATAATTGTCACAATTATCCAAATTACTTCCCATAAAGGCAGTAAAGTGCATGTGTTCTGAAATTCATCATTTGGCTTATTGATGTCGTGCGCGGTGGCCCCTCACATCCTTTTGTCGAACAGCTTTGCAGAGGCTTTGCCTTCACAGAGAAATCAACAAAGCACCATGACCACCTGCTTGACTGGGGCACAGAGAGAGCTGTTTCATATGGCACCGCAGAGTTAACCCCTCAAAATGTATTGTCCTTGAACAGAACCTCCTGGTTTAATAGGCTTCATGCCAATCCATAAAGAAAAAAAGGCAGGAGAGAGGGCCAAGTATGCCTAGTGGAGATGAGGCAGCTCTAGGTAGCACCTCCGACACGGAGAATCTCCTCTCTGCAGAACCCTGAAAGCCAGTTAGCAGTCCTGCAAACATAAGAAAGCAAGGACACCTGTCTCTCCAATCATTAGTTTTTACTTTTGTGATGAAAGCATAAAATACAAATGTTACCGATTTAAATGTTGATATTCACATTCTTCCCCCATCATAGGCAGAAAAGCCTTTGATTTTGCTCTAAGCAACAAATAACTATCTCAGCAGAGACCTGTGTAGACGGATGCTTCCCTTCTCCTCACATCTTATAGAGTTCCAGGCACGTGATCTCCCTAATGGCATCTGATCAGTTTACCTTCCACCCTACAAACCTCTGTTTGTGCTCTCTTGCTACTTTATTGCTTACAAGATTAGATACATTTTCCTAAGATCGGCAAACAAGATCTTTCATGATCTGACTTCCTTTCCAAATGCACCTTCTCCTGCTCCCCTAGATATGTAACCTACACTCGAGCTTACTGAGCTATCTGAAGTGTCACCTGTCATCCCAGGCTCTTGATTCCTTTCTTTTTAATGTGCTGTCCTGTGTGCCAGAATTGCCATCTCCTCCTCAACCATGTGAAACCCATTCTGCAAGATTCTGCATATTATTGAAGACTTCCCTAACATATCCTTTCCCCTATGATGGAGTTAATTAATCTGCTTTATGTTCACCAGTGCTTAGAGGGCTTTGGTATGGCTCACACCAAGCAGTAGTACAGCTTATCTGTATTTCTTTCTCTATTAGACCTAAGCTCAGGAAATGTGTTTTGTTTAACTTTATTTTCTTTATCTATGCTATCAGATTCATACTTTAAAAAGTTGGTAAATTCTCATTCCTGCCCTTCCCCCTTCCAGATGGAACATAAGCAAATTGGTGACTCTGTGCTCATTAAGATATCTAAAATACTTAATTTAAGTCCTGATGACAACTACATATTTAGCCATTTATTTCTCTACCGTTAAAAAAGTGATAGTAGGATAATGAGTGTTTGATAAGTCAGCCAAAACGGTTTGATCATTTTTGATAATTCCACCTGTTCCTTGCTGGGTTTATTGCTTTAAGTGGTACAACAGAATAATATCTTAAAAATGCAGATGCCTCAGACTCAACCCCCAGAGATTAGATTCCAGTTAGCCTGGTGTGGGGCTCAGACATCAGTATTCTTTAAAGCTCCTCAGGATGTTGAAACACGCAGCCAGGGTCAAGAATCAGTGGTGTAGAAGCTAGAATTGACAGTTGAATCAATGTCAACAGTTTCTACTTGTTCCTCATTGGAAAGGATTATGACCATTGTTTCTTGAGAATGTTTACTTACACTGAGCACTTTTCATATCTTACATGCACATTACATACTCTCACATACATTTTACATATAATACATTACATATTTTATCATTAGGTATATCCGTTAGGTGCCATTTGGTAGATGAGCTGGCCATGGCAGTGGGCATCTGTAGCAGTAATC
The DNA here is from genome assembly GCF_030028045.1 of Hippopotamus amphibius kiboko. Taxonomy (NCBI): domain Eukaryota; kingdom Metazoa; phylum Chordata; class Mammalia; order Artiodactyla; family Hippopotamidae; genus Hippopotamus; species Hippopotamus amphibius. Next base: position 12,523,731 of record NC_080203.1, on the reverse strand, counting down.
AGAGCTGAATTTGAACATGAGGCAATCTGTCGGTCTGCACCCTGCAGGTCTACAAGCCCTGAACTTGCCCAGCCTTAAGACCAAAGGAAGAGCTCAAGGCATGCGACAGAGACATCAATGGTTTAATGGATGGGAGATCTTACACGTCTGAAGCAAGGTCCTGGAGTGACATCTGCCCCCAACCCCATGCGGCAGACAATGGGCAGGACATGGAAGCAGTGTTTGCTCCTGGGGACAGAGTGAGGTTACCAGTTACAAGGGGAATTGACATCAGATTGGCTCATTGGTTACCAGAGAAACCAGCAGATAGGTATGCCTGTCACAGCCCCTTTGGTAAGCTAACATGGTGGAAATGTTCTGATCTAAAGATTAGAATAGTTACTAGCCAGGGTGGGGGCTGTGAAAGTCAGTCATGTGCATAGGCTGTAGGTGAGGCAGGCACTGGTCAGGCAGGGGATGTGCAGAGAGCAAGAGAACAGCTATCTTGGGTGGTCTGACCATACACAATGGTTTCTAGTGATCCATCTGGGTTGGACACAGGTACAAAAAATAGGGTCTCACCCAGGGATTCTAAATAAGTTTTACCTCAGCAGCTGCTTTGAGATCTGAGCTATGAAGTCTCCTTAGAATTCAAGAGGGCTCAACAGGAAAGAGTTCTGTGGTCCTGGGGTCAACTAGGCATAAGGCCAGAGTCCTGGGCTGGGGCAGTAAGTGGATACATGTGTGTGGGTACTTTAAATGTTTCTCCAGATATTTGTTTTTTCAGAAATTTTTCCACCATCCAGCAAATGCAAACTGATGCATTCATCAGTAACCTGGAACAGAGCTGACTCAAGGACCTGTGCTGAAGTATCAAATAGCTTTTGCAAATTAATGTCATGTTAATCTCATGGTTGCAAGAGATTTGTCTCTTGTTTCCCAGAAAGGCTGAGAACTGAAGGTTATATTGTATCTCTCATGACTCCCACTGAAAGTAGGTTTGGTGGTATTGATGAAGCAGCTGAAACCACCAGAGCTTGGGGATGTCTTAGATATAGATAAGAATTTGCCAGCCAGTAAAAATATTATAAGACCTCTTCGTCTCTAACAGAGAGCACATATTGCCCCTTCTTTCACTGCCTATGAAAAAAGAAAACTGATCTGTAAAATGAAATTGGATCTGTGCACCTCTGAGATCCATTCCTATCTGATTTATGCTTTCTGTACACACTGGAATATGGGAGTAAGATATAAATTGCTCAGGTATTCTAATAAATTTCCCCTCTCATCAGTGAAGACTAGTCCTACTGCTGGGAGAATACATTCTCTTAAAGGGCGTCTAACAGTAATCTGTCACTGCATATTGGAAACTATAATCCTAGGGTTTGTTAGCATTTTTCCAACCTTTGTGATGCCTCTCTGAAGGGCAGTATAAGAGATTATATTTATTTCTTTGATTGCAAAATATAAGTTGTAAAGAGTAACACTAATTTAGTCAAAGATTTGGGGGCAAAATTAAAAACAATGACAGTACATATACACATTAAGTTTATAGCATAACTCAATGCAGAAACATTAAAGTGTAAAAAATACATATATATACTTAGAATCAAAGAAATATTGAAGTACCATCTTCTTGCCTTTATATAGACATTAGAGTTTACGGGGTATTTTTGCAGTTTCCATTTCATGAGATCTTTAAATAGAAATCTGGGGAATTGGGCTCCACGGGGGAAAAAAAAACACTCCTATACCAATGGGAGTGAGCAGAAGGGATCAAGAAGAAGGGTCTGGGGCACATGACTGTTGATGTCCTTCTTCATGTGGGCTTTTCTCCTTGGAGCTCTCCCTGCCATCAGTTCTAAAGCTGCATGCTGGTGAAGGAAGCCAGAAACACCTGGAAGATTCTCCTAAGAATCCTTCCAGAGGAACTTATTGGCACATGTGAGTGCCAGAGTCACTTGCTCTAGTGAAAGACAGGATGATTAAATGTGGGGATAAAAAATGACATTTTGTTTTTTAGAAGGCTTATTACACTGTATTTTTTGCTATTTTATTTTTAGCTAAATGGGAGAGGGAATCATGATTAGCCAAGTAGTGATACTATGAGCATAAGATGGATATTCTCTACAGAGTACAGTAAATTTTCTTTAAAATGGTGTATTGCTTTTACCATCAGTTCAATAATGTTGGACAGTAAATTAAATAGAGAGAATAATTTAATATCTTACTTTAGACAAAACAATAGATGTACTTTTCAGTGCAGACTAATGACAACAATTTTTGAATCCTTCCTGCTATAGAAATAAAAATATAAGAAAAATATCCATTGTGACCTTTTCTTATATTTAAATATCGAATTCCTCTATTTAGGTATATTGGAAGGAGTACTGATATGACCACACTTCCCCCAATGTTTAATCATGCTTATTGAACAGATTTCTATTTACTCAATTTGAATTGCCCAAGTATGTGATTGTGGTAAGAACACAACATGAGATCCATCCTCTTAATAATTTGAAATGTATAATACAGTATTGTTAACTTTAGATACCATGTTGTACAGCAGGTCCCTAGAACTTATTCATCTTGTATACCTAAGACTTTATATACATTGAGCAAGAACACTCCATTTCTCCTTCCCTCCAGCAACTCAAGATGACCACTCTACTCTCTGCTTCTATGAGTTTGACTATTTTAGATTTCCATATAAGTGAAATCATGCAGTATTTTTCCTCCTGTGACTTGCTTATTTCACTTTATGTCTTTCAGTTTCACCCACATTATTGCATATGGCAGCCTTCTCTTGAAGGCTGAATAATATTCCATCGTGTGTATATACATTCTTTGTATCCATTCACCTGTTGATAGATATTTACTTTGTTTCTATATCTTGGCTAACCCTAATGCTGCAATGAACATAGAAATGCAGATATCTCTTTGACATGCTGATTTAAAATTCTTTTGTATGTATACTGAGGAGTGGGATTGCTGTATCTTATTTTAGTTCGATTTTTAATTTTTGAGGAATCTCCATACTGTTTTCCATAGCAGTTATGCCATTTTGCATGCCTGCCAATAGTGCACGAGTTCCCTTTTTGCCCTATCCTCACCAACACTTGTTATCAGGTATGAAGTGATATCTTATTATGGTTTTATTTTCATTTCCCTGATGATTAGTGATGTGGAGCCCCTTTTCATGTACATGTTGGCCATTTGTATGTCTTCTTTTTTATGTTTTTATAAATTTACTTTATTTATTTATTGGCTGTGTTGGGTCTTTGCTGCTGCACATGGGCTTTCTCTAGTTGTGATGAGCGGGGGCTACTCTTCATTGTGGTGTGCAGGCTCCTCCTTGTCGTGGCTTCTCTTGTTGCAGAGCACGGGCTCTAGGCGTGTGGGCTTCAGTAGTTGTGGCACATGGGCTCAATAGTTGTGGCTCACGGGCTTAGTTGCTCTGCGGCATATGGAATCTTCTTGGAGCAGGGCTCAAACCAGGGTCCCCTGCATTGGCAGGCGGATTCTTAACCACTGCACCACCTAGAAAATCCTGTATGTCTTCTTTATTTAGTTCCTTTGCCCATTTTTTATTCTGCTTATTTGCCTTTTTTTCCTTTGGGTTGCATGGGTTCCTTAAATATTTGGAGTATTAATCCCTTATCACATATAGGGTTTGCAAATATTTTTTCCCATTCTGTAAGTTACCTTTTCATTCTGTTTCTTGATTGTTTCCTTTACAATGCAGAAGCTTTTTAGCTCCATGTAGTCCCACTTGTCTATTTGTTGTTGTTCAACGTCTTTGTAATAGGGGCGGAGCAGGCATGTAGCCATTAGTACTCGACTCTGAGCGCCAGACTGTTAACCGGAGACCCTAAGTGCGAGACCCTGAGCGTGGACCATTAATGCGAGACCTTGAGCGCTGCGGTTAGAAGTGCCCCTCCGCCTACGGTCAGCCTGGCAGAGAGTGTGGTGAGAGGATGATGGCAGCCTTTTCCCTGGCGCCCTGCAGGCTCTCGGGCCTCAGGCAAGCAGGTGAGCTGAGGGGTCTGGAGACAGGCTAAGGACTCTGTCCTTCAGAGCTCCAGAGCCCTCACCACAGCTGCCCACTGGCCGGCCCAAGCCTGGAAGCAGCGGCGAACCTCTCCCCATCCCTGCCTCCATGACCTAATGGCAACTGGAGTATACGGACACTGCCATTAAGGTAACAGCTTCAACCAGCTTCATTCTGTCAGTTCAAGTTTCAAAACTTGGTCCAGCGTAGGTCAGTTGTCTATCCCTAGGAGGTTGCCAGAGGTCAGGGTTAAGTGGCTAGGACACTGCACAGCATTACTTCAGGTCCACCTCTGTGGTTGGGGCTGTTCTCAAAGAACAGCAGTTGTCGTGAGCTGGGGATTAGCCTCATTGGTATTTGCTACAATAGGTAGTCCTATAGATCCTATACAAATGATTCTCTCCAGTTTAAACGGAAAGCCTGAGGGCCGGCTGGGTCCTGGGCCCCTGGCTCCTTCAGTGATGACGGCTGGGCAGGGGCCTGGGGACCTGGCCCTGAGGGCGCCTCTGGCTGAGAGCTGCCTCCTCAGCCAGGCTGGCCACTGGCAGGAGGACCCAGACTGGGTGCTGGACGAACGCTCCCAGGCAGGGTCACCGGCCCATACAGGGACTCCCTCCTCTTAGCCATGGCCTGGACCTTGGAGGGTGAAAGTTGAGCCTTGGGACCTTCCCCTTTCTTGTCAGAACAGACAGTAACATTTGTTTGGTGGAGGTTTACACCAACATCATCACCTGACCATGACCTGACCTCAAGAACAAAGGATCTGACACCAAGAAGTTTGCGACAACTAACTATGCCTCTCTTTCACCTTTCCTATAAAAGGGCTTTGCTGAAAGCTTTTGGGAGTTTGGGATTTTTAAGGCATCTCCTTGCATGCCCTGCACTAAACCTTTCTCTGCTCTGCTCTGTGACATTTGCATATAGTTTGGTCTCACTGTGCATCAGGCACATGGACTTTTGTTCAGTTACATCTTGGCTTTCATATCCCCATCTCCTGAGAAAAGTATTGAAGTGAGAGAACTTTCTCTAGATTTTCTCATATAGCAAAGCTAGGGTTGTCCTATGCAGAAAGAAACCAGTGATTACTCCACATGTGGCTGCAATAGAGGCAAGTCTAAAGTTAGCTGAAATTATTCCATTCTCATTTACTGAAGGTTCCTGTCTTAGTCTTCTCAAGCTGCTATAACAAAATACCATAGACTGAGTGGCTTAAATAACAAGACATTTACTATTTCTCACAGTACTTGAGGTTCTTGGCTTACAGATGGCCACATCATCTTGCTGTATTCTCACATGGCAGAGAAAGAGGGCTCTTATGTCTTTCCCTCTTCTAAGGTATTAATTCCATAATGAGAGCACCCTCATGACCTCATCTAAAATTAATTATATCCCAAATGCAAATACTATCACATTGGAGGTTAAAGCTTCAACATATGAATTTTGGGAAGACACAATTCATCTCATAGCAATTCCTAAGTAAACTCTCGGCTGTCCAGGAGAACCAGCCGAGTTTTGAAGTATGCAATGTATTTCATTCACCAGGAATTCAAACCAGACTTTTCTATTTTCTTGATTTTATTTCATGTATTAAACTGAAGTTATGTCCTAATTAAAATGTACTTTCATGGAAAATCAAAAGAGACTGATCTGCAACAGTCATTCTGTATTATCTATTATTATGAAAAATTACTTCAAAACTTAGTGGCTTAAACATTGTAGAGGTTCTTTAAAAAACTAAATATAGAGCTACCGTATGACCCAGCAATCCCACTCCTGAACATATACCCAGAGAAAACCATAATCCAGAAAAAACATGTACCACAGTGTTCATTGCAGCACTATTTGCAATAGTCAGGACATGGAAGCAACCTAAATGCCCATCAACTGATGAATGGATAAAGAAGATGTGGCACATACATACAATGGAATATTACTCAGCCATAAAAAGGAATGAAATTGAGTTATTTGTAGTGAGGTAGATGAACCTAGAGTCTGTAATGCAGAGCAAAGTAAGCCAGAGAGAGAAAAAAAAATACCGTACACTAACTCATACATATGGAATCTAAAAAAATGGTACTGGTAAACCTAGTGACAGGGCAAGAATATAGATGCAGATGTAGAGAATGGACTTGAGGACACGGGGTGGGGGACAAAGGGGAAGACGGGATGAAGTGAGAGAGTAACATTGACATATATACACTACCAAATGTAAAATAGCTAGCTAGTGGGAGGCGGCTGCATAACACAGGGAGATCAACTCTATGATGGGTGATGACTTAGAGGGCTGAGATAGGGAGGGTGGGAAGGAGTCATGGGAGGGAGGGGATATGGAGATATATGTATAAATACAGCTGATTCACTTTATTGTACAGCAAAAACTGGCACAACTGTGTAAAGCAATTACACTCCAATAAAGAACTTAAAAAAAAAAAACCTTAGTGGCTTAAAGCAATAAGCTATTATTGCCTGCTTTCTGTGAATTAGGAATCTGGGAGTGGCTTATTTCAGTGCCTCTTGTTGAACATAGTGATTCAAGATTTTATAGATTATACTCCATTTATGGTCATTGTAAAATATTGGCTGTATTCCCCATGTTGTACAACATATCCTTATAGCTTATGTATTTTATACGTAATAGTTTGTACCTCTTAACCCCCTATCCCTCTTGTGCCCCTTCCCCCATCCCTCTCCCAACTGGTAATCACTAGTTTGTTCTCTACATCTGAGAGTCTTTTCTTTTTTGTTATATTCACTAGTGTGTTTTATTTTTTAGATTCCACATATAAGTAATAACATACAGATTTGTCTTTTTCTGTCTGATTTATTTCACTAAGCATAACACCCTCCAGGTCCATCCATGTTGTTGCAAATGGCAAAATTTTGTTCTTTTTTATGACAGAGTAGTATTCCATTGTTTGTGTGTGTTTGTATATATATATATATATATATAAACTGCATTCTTCTTTATCCATTCATCTGTTGATGGACACTTAGCTTGTTTCCATATCTTGACTATTGTAAATAATGCTGCTATGATCACTGGGGAGCATGTATCTTTTTGAGGTAGTGTTTTCATTTTCTCCAGACATATATCCAGGAGTGGAATTGCTGGATCATATGGTAGTTCTACTTTTAATTTTCTGAGGAACGTCCACACTGTTTTCCACAGTGGCTGCACCAATTTATGTTCCCATCAACAGTGTATGGGCATTCCCTTTTCTCCATAACCTTGTCTTCATTTGTTATTTGTGGTATTTTTGATGATAGCCATTCTGACAGGTGTGAGGTGATATTGTGATTCTGACTTGCATTTATTTGACAATTAGCAATGTTGGACATCTTTTCAGGTGCCTGTTGGCCATCTGTATGTCTTCTTTGAGAAAACGTTTATTCAGGTCTTCTGCCCATTTTTAATAGGGTTGTTTGTTTTATTTGGAGGTATATGAGCTGTTTATATATTTTGGATATTAACCCCTTATTGGTCACATCATTTGCAAATATGTTTTTCCGATAAATAGATTGCCTTTTTGTATTGTCAAAGGTTTCCTTTGCTATGAAAAAGCTTTTGTATTTAATTAGACCCCATCTGTTTATACTTGCTTTTGTTTGCTTTGCCTTAGGAAATAGATCCAAAAAAACATTGCTAGGATTTATGTCAAAGAGTGTTCTGCCTGTGTTCTCTTCTAGTAGTTTTATTGTTTCAGGTCTTATATTTGGGTCTTTAATCCATTTTGAGTTTATTTTTGTACATGATGTGAGAAAATGTTCTAATTTCATTGTTTTACATGTAGCTATCCAGTTTTCCCAGCACCACTTATTGAACAGACTGTCATTTCTCCATTGTATATTTTTGCCTCTTTTGTCATAGATTAATTGACCATGAGTATATGTGTTTATTTCTGGGCTCTCTATTGTGTTTGTTGATTTATGTGTCTGTTTTTGTGCCAGTACCACACTGTTTGATTACTGTAGCTTTGTAATATAGTCTACAGTCAGGGAGCATAATACTTCCAGGTCTATTTTTCTTTCTCAAGGTTGTTTTGGCTATTCAGGGTTGTTTGTGTTTCCATACAAAATTTAAAATTATTTTTTTCTACCTTCATGAAAAATGCCATTGGTATTTTGACAGGAATTGCCTTGAATTTGTAGACTGCCTTGGGTTGTATGGTCATTTTAACAATATTAATTCTAATTAATACTAATTCTTCTAATCTACGAACACAGTATATCTTTCCATCTATGTCATCTTCCATTTCTTTCATCAGTGTCTTACAGTTTTCCAATTACAGGTATTTTACATCCTTAGGTAGCTTTATCTGTAGATATTTTATTCTTTTTGATGTAATAGTAAATTTCCTTAATTTGTCTTCCTGGTGCCTTTCCCCTGGTATATGGACCTGGGTCTCAGGATCTCTGGCTACAGGGCTGTGGGGGTAGCAGGTCTCATGCCTGCTGTACTGGTGTATCAGGCAGTGTCCTGGGCCCTCTGGTGGGCAGGGCAATGTCCAAGGGTAGCTATGGGCTCAGGGTATCTTAAGGCAGCCTGTCTGCTAGTGGGTGAGGCTGTGTCCTTGTCCAGTTAGTTGCTTGGTCTGAGGCATTCCAGTACCTACAGGCTGATGGATGAGGGCAGGGCTGGGTTTTGAGGCTAATAAGCTAGAGGTTGGATTCCAAAATGGCACCTACCTGCATGAGTGTCCCCATGGTAGAATGAGCTCCCAAAAATGGCTACCACCAGTGTCTATGTCCTCAGGGTGAGGGCCACTTGCCTCTTGTCTCTCTGTTAGATTTTTTGAGATTAGCAGGTAAGTCAGATCCAGGCCTCTTTCAAATTACTGCTTGTGCCTTGGATCCTGGAGCCTGTGAGATTTTGTGTGCACTCTTTAAGAGTGGACTCTCTATTTCCCCTAGCCCTCTGGCTCTCTGGAAAGTAATCCCCACTGGCCTTCAAAGCCAGATATTCTGGGGGCACATCTTCCCAGTACAGGACCCTCCTCCTTCCTGGGCTGGGGAGCCCAATGTGGGGCTTAGACCGCTCACTCCTTGGGAAAAACATCTCCAATTGTAATTATCCTGCTGTTTGTGCATCGCCCACCTAGGAGTATGGCCTTGACTATACCACATCTCCATCCCTTCTACCTGTGTTGTTATGGGTTCTTCTCTATATCTTTAGTTATAGAAGATCTTTTATGGTAAGTTCTGATCTTCTCATTGATAGTTGTTCTGTAAATAGTTATTTTTGTGTGCCTGTGAGAGGAGGTGAGCTCAGGGTCTTCCTATTCCACCATCTTTAGATTAACTTCTAAAAGACTGATTTCTTATTCTTAACTTCTTTTCTGAAAAACTCATGGATAAAACTAGTGGGAACCAGCTCTCCACCTCTTTGCTGCTTCTTGTTGAGAGGATGCATTATTTCTTCTTATTGAATATAGTGGTGTCTGATTAAGATGCATATCTGGAAGTAGCAAAGGCTCCCACTTCTTAAACTTTGATTAAGTTTCTCAGACAGGCCATTGCTGGTTCTTCTCTGCTGTTTTCTCTCATAAAAATAAATAAGTAACACAAGCCTACTGGTTCTACAGTGCTGGCCATCACCATCAGTTAGTTGCATGTTTTGCAAACATGACTCTGAGCCCTTAAGCTCTCTTCTCTGGCAGACTTACACATTATAACATTATGGTTTCTATTCATTTAGTCGGTGTTCACTGCTTTTGTCTAATTCACCTTATTTTAATCAAAAATCTTAACATCAAGTAGCACCCTAGTCAGAATGAATGCAGTTTTTTTTTATGTCACGCAGATACGATATAGGAAAATATAAAGGGAAACCATGTTTCTCCTTCAGAGGGTGTGTGATCCAACCTGCCAAAATTTCATTTAATTGATATAAACCCAAGAGTCGGTCAGGTGTGTTCAGTATAAACCTTCTCTGATGTTTAAGAAAATTTCCAGCTGAATAGAATTTGACATTTTAATAAAAGGAAGTGTGGCATTATGCTGCAATCAGCATGCTTGACTAGAAACAGCCAACCATGCCGAGAAGATTATAAAGCTTTTCCTCATGCCCTTTAACTTGAATCCAGTCATCAAAAGATTGATTTAGTTCTCAAACTTAATTTGCAGCTCTAATTTTATTATTTTTTAAAACCAGCTAGATCTTTTTAATCTGTTGGATCAGCTGCAGCTGTGTCTCTGCTTGCACTGTGGGATATAACTTACTCCTCCGTTATCCCTAACCATAATGAGAGAAAGAAAAAACAAGTTCAGAGTCCTTGCCCTCCTTAGAGTCAAATCACGTCCCTGATTGCAGGAACTGGAATAATCTTTCTCTTTCAGATAGAAGGATGTGGGGTTTAAGGATTAGGAAAATTTCAATAAATCAGAAAGTTCTATTCATCAGTTTAGGGGAAAAAATATCTAGGGCTGTTCACCTAATGCACACCAGAGTCCAAAGGCAAAACAAAAAAAGAATATTGAGACTCGTAAGAAGGATCAGTGACCTGGAGTAAACATCACTTTTAAAAGCACGGATCTTAACCTTGCTTCTAAACAAAGACAGAGGTGCATCCATTTGCCGTGTACATTGTGGCACACTGGAAAACCCCATCGTCAGGCTGCTGACATGCATTGCTAAGCTAACAGCCATTTATTGTAAAGCCAAGATACCCAGTTTTTCTTGGATGATATAGAAGAGTTATTTTAACATAAGCTAGCTGTTGGAAAAAAAGTTTAACTGTGCTTGGAGCACCCAGTCTTCTGGTATCTACTTCCTTTCTTCCTCTCAAGCTATGGGATCAGATCCAAGCTGCACTAGCTCTATCTCTAGGAAGTAAGGAGGATTTGAGGAGAGGGGTAAAACCTCTTGCGCTCCTGAATTTCTGTGGTATGTTTTCTGGGGACATGGACACAAGAAAGCTGCCAGTTGATCCAATCTCTGTATCTTTTTTTTTCTAGTTCTCATGCTACCTGCCTCACTGCTTACTCATCTCTCTTTTTCTCTCCTTTTATGCTTTGTATTTCTATATTTCCAGTGTGTACTAGAGAATTTGGATATTTGAGAAAAGAAAATATATATATATGTGTATATATATATATATATATATATATACACATATATATGTATTAGGATTTTACCTTAAACACTCAGCGTTTTTTTGTAGTCCCCTTACTTCTGCAGCCTCTTGTCATATCCACTGTGTTATGTATTGATATCTCCAATTATAACTATATACGTTTACATCCTGTTTTTTCTATTTAACACATCTGTACAAGCCTAACTGCCCCCATCCACCAAGATTCCTCAACTGTTCAAAAGGTCTAAAATTTTGCTCTGGTCCATCTGACCCTAAGTCATAATTTAATGGGAATGAGGTTTGGAGGTATGTTTGGCCCAGGTTTTATGTCACCCTGTTTTCTCAGTTCTGAGTAAACATTCTCTATGTTTGATAATGTCATCTAATTTCACTACTTCTTTTCTAAAATGATTAAGTATTCAATATTGAATAAAGGTACTCAGTCCCACTCTTGAAAACTTTCTGAGGGTTCAGAAAATTTTTTAAAAAGGTCAGCTCAATCTGTCTCTGTCTGCCTCTCTCTCTCTCTCTCTCTCACACACACACACACACAGAGGGCAGAAAAATAAACAAAAAACTGCCCAGCACAGAACAACTTTTAAGAAACGGTGTTGTGTTATATATTTGTAATGCAGACCCAAATAACTACACATCATGGGGCATCGTTCTCACAGCAAAATGTTAGCCATAGGAGTGAGCACAGTATGCTACCATTCCCTAACTCATACTCTGTTCCCAAGTCCCACCAAAGCATATATTGCAAAGAGCATAATTTGTTAAATCTCTGCCCCCGCCCCCACCCCCACACAAAATTTTGATATGAAGGTTTTGGTTTTCACTGACATCCCATTACTTTCTCAGCCCCAGTCCCACATAGTCTTTGCCTTATTCAGTCCTATTCCCTTCAGGCCAGGAATAGCCTCCTTTGCTTTGGGAGTTTGGGGATATTGATAAAATTCCTGTGTGTTTCTGCAGGTGGACCCTCCTTTTTCCCCAGGCTATGTTGTCCCTGATGGAGCTCCTGCACCCAAGCAGAATTGAAAGGTGAATTCGCAGGGAAAGCCTCTTCTGGTGTTCTAATCCTCCCTCTTGAGCACAGCTAAGCACCAAACACCTCCTTTGAATGGCAGATCTCCTGGAGAGCTGCCCAGACCTATTCCCAGGTGGGCTGGACAGAGATCCTGACTTCCGCAGAAGGAAGCCATAAGGGAGATTGTGAGTTGATGCAGCAGACAATACTGACTCACAAGTACAGGCTTAAACCAGGGCACCAGAAGGAGAATGCAAGACTATCGCATTTCATGATTAGAAAACAAACACACTGAGCAAGGCATTCAGTATTTAGTTTGATCCTAGGTAAAATAAAATGAGGGAATTTTTCTACAGCAGAGGCAGCACCTGTACTTCACCCAGGTATTTTTCCAGGGAAATGCAAAGACCTTCTTATCTTACTTCATGTCCCATGGCATCCCTCACTGATGCGGTCCTTGCTGTGCTGCATGACCTAGGAATACGAGCAGTAGACTCAGTTTTTCAATGAACAGAATGGAGTGGGATATGAGAGACATTGCCACACTCGTTACCTTTTCCCAAAATATGCGTTTTCGGGGTATCTTTTATTAGCGCAGTTAGTTACTATAATTATGTATTAGTACCTTGGAAGGCACACAGAGTCAGAGGGGAAGTACCATTTTATCAAAAGTTGTTTTGGGGGAGGGAGAAGCATGGTATAAGCAAGGCTGGGTAATAATCGTGTCTATGGGCTAACACCAGAGGAGAAAGCCCTGGCCTCAGTTGGTGAAACACCTGGAATCTTCACATGAGGAAAGACATGAGGGGGTGAGATTGAATTTCCTAATAATATATAGGATTATGTCAAAATGACAGAAAAATGAGTCGGACATTAAATTGTTATTGGCAAATGTGTGCTACCAGATGACTTCCAAAGATGGAAGCAGGGGCAAGAACAAATACAACTTTAGTTCAAAGGGGAAAACAGAGGCGGACTCTAAGTTGCCGAGATGGAATTTAGCTTCCTGGGCGTGTGAGTATTCATTCCTATACACATTTGCTGAGCGATGGCTGCGTGGGAGGAGGTAAAAGTTGCAAAGATGTGGCCCTCAAGGAGCTAAGACAGGCTAGCTAAGGCAAGCTGAGGAGATAGATAATAGATAGATAGGTATACCACTCTTGTGTCCCTGACCATTTTCTGCCTGACATTAAAAGGTGTTGGCTAACACAATGGCCTCAGCCTCAGCAGATTGAGTTTCTAGTACTTGCTCAGTTGTGGTGGCTGGAAAGGCAAATTCCTTCTCTCTAGCTCAGTCTTGATTTAAATGTAGCCATAGATAAAGTTGCTGCAAAGGGATCACTTGAATATTAATTACATCATGATGAATGAACAATGTTTCTTCAAAACGCACATGTATTTCAGCAGAAAATATACTTGAAAATTTGCCCCATTTAAAACCACCTAAATGATTTGATCCCAAATAAATTCTTTTATTCTTTATTTGAATTATTTTAGGAACATGGTTATACGGCAAAGATTTCCTCATAGGTTTAAAAATAGTTGATCATTAACTGCCAGCAATCTGGTTCCTCCTAGCCTGATTTCATTACTGTTCACACCTTTGGAAGAAGTGACTTGATATACTATTCACCCTTAATTATCTGATGATTGTTGCCCTTCAAGGTAAGAAGCACACAACTCCAGAATCCTGATAGGAGTGTTGCTTTCCATGCCAGCAGAGGTTAGAAGTGCTGCAGAAGTGATGTTTGCAGTGTCCTAAAGGATAGTGGCTCATTGGGTTGCTATTGGACATGTCCTAGGTGAAGGATGCTTGATTTGCAATGCGCATCAGAAATGTGATAGAAGCACTAGTGTGAGTCTAATGATTATAAAGAAAAATAGCCATGACTTGCTGATTTTGAGGTTGGCCTATCTGTATTACTGACCTCTGACCAATCTTTTAGACCAGGTTTATTAGGAACTTAGAAGAATTGCCCTCAGGCCTCGTTTATGTCAGGCAAGAGATAGAGATTCCATAATGCAGTAGTATGGTTAAAGTCTCTTAGAACTGCACATAGGAGAAAATACAAACATGAACAAACATACAGAGAAATCCCATCTTTGCAAATGAAGAAGAAAGGGAGATGAAAACAACCACAGAGTATCATTTTCACCCATCAAATCAGTGACAACAAATAAAAAGAAAGCTAATATCCATGAACAGTGAAGTTTCATTAAAAAATGATACACTGATACACTGATACACTGTTAGAGGTAGAAATTGTCCCCCTTTATAGGGAAAGCAGTACAGCAATACATTGCAGAATCCTGTGGATGGGTCATCAAGTTGAGTATTTCCTTTCTGTCAGATATATGAAAGGCCAAATGCTTAATAGATAAATTTATCCTGTGTGGCATCAACTTCAGAAAATTATTAGTGTCCCCTAAGCAATCCTCAATCCTGTCACCTGCCATTTTGGATTTGTTTCTTATGACATTTTGCAGACCTAGATTCCCAGAAGACAGGTCTCAGAGTTTCCTGTACCTGAAAAACAGCTAGCACATGGCTTAAAGTAGTGAATATGCAATACCTATTTTATAATTAAATTTATAGTCTCAATTCATATTACCTCTTAGTGTCAAGAATGTGTGTGTGTGTGTGTGTGTGTGTGTGTGTGTGTGTATTTTAACTCATTGGTCAATAGCTGGCAAATAATGAATATTTGTTCACTCATTCATTCACTCAAAAGAAAATGTAGACGCCTGATTTAGCCATTCTCCGAGCTGCTCCAGATACTGAGGGCCTATTGGTGCATCAGAGCAGGCCCCGTGCTGAGTCCCAGACACACCTGAGGTAACAGCACTGCCTGCAGGTTCCAACTGTGTTGTTTGCCTTCCTGGGAAATTCCACACTCAACCCACTTTGGGTGACAACCAGGTTAAGAAGAAGAAAAAAACCTGCCATATGTGAGCTGCCTTTTGGAGAGGTCCACATGGCAAAGAACTGAGGGGGGCCTCTTGTACACAGTCGTTGAGGAACTGAGGCCTTCAATCTAACAGCCCTTGAAGAATTGAATCCTGCCTGCAACCATGTAGGAGCTTGCAAGCAGATCCTCCCCGAGTGGAGCCTTCAGACCTGATACCTGGGAGGATTTGAACGAGTTTTAAGAAGCAAGAACCACAAAAAAAAAAAAGAAGAAAAAAAAAAAGGAAGAACCTCAGGCCAAACACCCAGTGGGACAGGAACACAATCCCACCCATCCAAAGTGGGGGGAGAATGAGATGACAAAAAATATGTCACAGATGAAGGAATAAGGTAAAAATACACAAGATCAAATAAATGAAGAGGAAATAGGAAAATTGCTGAAAAAGAATTCAGAGTAATGATAGTAAAGATGATCCAAAATCTCAATAACAAAATAGAGAAAATACAAGAAACAGTTAATAAAGACTCAGAAGAACTAAAGAGCAAGCAAACAGTAATAGATAAAAAAAAAATAACCGAAATTAATACTCTAGATGGTATAAACAGCAGGATAACTGAGGCAGAAGAATGAATAAGTGAGTTGGAAGATAGAATGAGGGAAATAACTGCCACAGAGCAGGAAAGAGAAAAAAGAATAAAAAGAATGGAAGAGAGTCTCAGAGACCTTGGTGACAATATTAAGTGCACCAACATTCAAATCATAGGTATCCCAGAAGAAGAAGAAAAAAAGAAAGGGTGTGAGAAAATATTTGAAGAGGTTATAGTGGAAAACTTCCCCAACATGGGAAAGGAAATAACTAACCAAGTCCAAGAAGCACAGAGAGTCCCATACAGAATAAACCCAAGGAGAAATACACCGAGACACATATTAATCAAACTAATGAAAATTAAACACAAAGAAAAAATATTAAAAGCAGCAAGAAAAAAGCAAGAAATAACATATAAGGGAAAACCCATAAGGTTAACAGCTGATCTTTTTGCAGAAACACTGCAGGCCAGAAGGGAGTGGCAGGATATACTGAAAGTCCTGAAAGAGAAAAACCTACAGCCAAGAATACTCTACCCAGCAAGAATCTCATTCAGATTCGACAGAGAAATCAAAAGCTTTCCAGACAAGTAAAAGTTAAGAGAACTCAGCACCACCAAACCAGCCTTACAACAAGTGCTGAAGGAACTTCTCTAGGCAGGAAACACAAGAGAAGGAAAACACCTACAAAAACAAACCCAAAACAATTAAGAAAATGGTAATAGGAACACACATGTCAATAATCACCTTAAATGGAAATGGATTAAATGCTCCAACCAAAAGACACAGACTAGCTGAATGGATACAAAAACAAGACCCTTCTATATGCTGCCACAAGAAACCCACTTCAGACCAAGGGACACATATAGACTGAAAGGAAGGGGACGGAAAAAGTTATTCCATGCAAATGGAAGTCAAAAGAAAGCTGGAGTAGCAATACTCATATCAGACAAATTAAACTTTAAAGTAAAGACCATTACAAGAGACAAGGAAGGACACTACATAATGATCAAGTGATCCATCCAAGAAGAACATATAACATTTGTAAATATCTATGCACCCTACATACATACATACATATGCACCTCAATACATAAGGCAAATGCTAACAGCCATAAAAGGGGAAATTGACAGTAATACAGTAATAGTAAGAGACTTGGACACCCCACTTACATCAATGGACAGATCATCCAAACAGAAAATAAATAAGGAAATGCAAGCTTTAAATCACACATTAGGTCATTTTGACTTAATTGATATTTATAGGACATTCCATCCAAAAACTACAGAATACACTTTCTTATCAAGTGCACATGGAACATTTTCCAGGATAGATCACATCTTGGGTCACAAATCAAGCCTTGGTAAATTCAAAAAAATTGAACTCGTATCAAGCATCTTTTCTGAGCACAACGCCATGAGACTAGATATCAATTATAGGAAAAAAACTGTAAAACATACAAACACATGGAGGCTAAACAATATGCTATTAAACAACCAAGAAATCAAAGAGGAAATCAAAAAATACCTAGAAACAAATGACAATGAAAACACAATAACCCAAAACCTATGGGATGCAGCAAAAGCAGTTCTAAGAGGGACGTTTATAGCAATACAGTCCTACCTCAAGAAATAAGAAAAATATCGAACAAACAACCTAACCTTACACCTAAAACAATTAGAGAAAGAAGAACAAAAAAACCCCAAGTGAGCAGAAGAAAAGACATCATAAAGATCAGATCAGAAATAAATAAAAAAGAAATGAAGGAAACAAGAGCAAAGATCAATAAAACTAAAAGCTGGTTCTTTGAGAAGATAAACAAAATTGATAAACCATTAGCCAGACACATCAGGAAAAAAAGGGAGAAGACACAAATCTACAGAATTAGAAATGAAAAAGGAGAAGTAACAACTGACACCACAGAAATACAAAAGGTCATGAGAGACTACTACAAGCAACTATATGCCAATAAATTGGATAACCTGGAAAAAATGGATAAATTCTTAGAAAAGTACAATTTTCCAAGACTGAACCAGGAAGAAATAGAAAATAGGAACAGACCAATCACAAGTACGGAAATTGAGAGTGTGGTTTAAATCTCCCAACAAACAAAAGCCCAGGGCCAGATGGATTCACAGGTGAATTCTATCAAACATGAAGAGAAGAGCAACATCTATCCTTCTCAAACTCTTCCAAAATATAGCAGAAGGAGAAGCACTCCCAAAATTATGCTACAAGGCCTCCATCACCCTGATACCAAAACCAGGCAAAGATGGCACAAAAAAAGAACATTACAGGCCAATATCACTGTTGAATATAGATGCAAAAATCCTCAACAAAATACTAGCTAACAGAATCCAATAGCACATTAAAAAGATCATACTCCATGATCAAGTGGGGTGTATCCCTGGGATGCAAGGATGCTTCAGTATATGCAAATCAATCAATGTGATACATGATATCAACAAATTGAAGGATAAAAACCATATGATCATCTCAATAGATACGGAAAAAGCTTTTGACAAAATTCAACATCCATTTATGATAAAAACTCTCCAGAAAATGGGCATAGAAGGAAATTACTTCAACATAATGAAAGCCATATATGAGAAACCAACAGCCAATATTGTTCAAAATGGTGAAAAACTGAAAGTATTCCCTCTAAAAACAGGAACTAGACAAGGGTGCCCACTCTCATCATTATTATTCAACATAGTTTTGGAAGTTTTAGCCACAGCAATCAGAGAAGAAAATGAAATAAAAGGAATCCAAATTCAAAAAGAATATGTAAAGCTGTCACTCTTTGCAGATGACGTGATATTATACATAGAAAACCCTAAAGATTCTACCAGGAAACTGCTAGCACTAATCGATGCATTTAGTAAAGTAGCAGGACATGAAATTAATGCACAGAAATCACTTGCATTCCTATACACTAACAATGAAAGAGCAGAAAGGGAAATTAAGGATCTCCCATTTACCAAAGCAACAAAAAGAATGAAATACCTAGGAATAAACCTGCCTAAGGAGTCAAAAGATCTGTATGCAGAAAACTATAAGACACCGATGAAAGAATTCAAAGCCGATACAAACAGATGGAGAGACATACCATGTTCTTGGATTGGAAGAATCAATATTGTGAAAATGACTATCTTACCCAAAGCAATTTACAGATTCAACACTATCCCTATCAAATTACCAACAGCATTTTTCACAGAACTAGAGAAAGAAATCTTACGATTTGTATGGAAATGCAAAAGACCCCGAATAGCCAAAGCAGTCTTGAGAAGGAAAAATGGAGTTGGTGGAATCAGGCTTCCTGACTTCAAACTATGCTACAAGCCTACAGTGATCAAGACAGTATGGTACTGGCACAAAAATAGAAAGGTAGATCAATGGAACAGAATAGAGAACCCAGAGGTAAACCCACACACATATGGTCACCCTATCTTTGACAAAGGAGGCAAGAATATACAATGGAAAAAAGACAGCCTCTTCAATAAGTGGTGCTGGGAAAATTGGACAGCTACACATAAAAGAATGAAATTAGAATACTTCCTAACACCATACACAAAAATAAACTCAAATGGGTTAAAGACCTCAATGTAAGGCCAGACACTATAAAACTCCTAGAGGAAAAGATAGGCAGAACCCTCTGTGATGTACATCAAAGCAAGATCCTTTTTGACCCACCTCCTAGAATCATGGAAATAAAATCAAGAATAAACAAATGGGACCTCATGAAACATAAAAGCTTTGGCACAGTGAAAGAAACCATAAACAAGACTAGAAGGCAACTCTCAGAATGGGAGAAAATACTTGCCAATGAAGCAACGGACAAAGGATTAATCTCCAAAATATATAAGCAGCTCATGCAGCTTAATACCAAAAAAGCAAATAACCCAATCCACAAATGGGCGGAAGACCTAAATAGACATTTCTCCAAAGAAGACATACAGATGGCCAACAAACACATGAAAAGATGCTCAAAATTACTTATCTTTAGAGAATTGCAAGTCAAAGCCACAATAAGGTATCAGGTCACACCAGTCAGAATGGCCATCATCAACAAATCTAGAAACAATAAATGTTGGAGAGGTTGTGGAGAAAAGGGAACCCTCCTGCACTGTTGATGGGAATTTAAGCTGGCACAGCCTCTATGGAAAATAGTTTGGAGTTTCCTTAAGAAACTAAAAATGGAACTACCATATGACCCAGAAATCCCATTCCTGGGCCTATACCCAGAGAAAACCATAATCCCAAAAGAAACATGTACCATAATTTTCATTGCAGCACTATTTACAATAGTCAGGACATGGAAGCAATCTAAATGCCCATCAACTGATGCATGGATAAAGAAGATGTGGCACATATATACAATGGAATATTACTCAGCCATAAAAAGGAACAAAATTGAACTATATGTAATGAGATGGATAGCCCTAGAGACTGTCATACAGAGCGAAGTAAGCCAGAAAGAGAAAAACAAATACTGTATGCTAACTCATATATATGGAATCTGAAGAAATGGTACTGATGAACCCAGTGACAGGGCAAGAATGGAGATGGAGATGTAGAGAATGGGCTTGAGGACACCAGGCTGGGGTGGGGGATGGGGGCCAAAGGCAAAGCTGGGATGAAGTGAGAGAGTAGCATAGACATAGATATACCCAAATGTAAAATAGCTAGTGGTATGTTGCTGTATAACAAGGGAAGATCAACTCGATGATGGTTCATACTTTAGAGGACCAGGACAGGGAGGATGGGAGGGATCTGCGGGAGGGAGGGGATATGGGAATATATGTATAAATACAGCTGATTCACTTTGGTGTACCTCAAAAGCTGGTACAAGAGTGTAAAGCAATTATATTCCAATAAAGGGCTTTAAAAAAAAGAAAATGTAATAAGTACCAGATACAGATATGACAGCAGAGATTCAATTCTAGTGGAGAGAAATGTACAATAAACATGAAAAGTGGCTTATGTAATATTGTTACAAGGTGATAAGAAATGTGTACAGAACACAGGACAGAATAAGAGAGATTGGAATTGCTGGTAGTAGTTTTCAGTCTTAAATAAGGTAAACAGGGCATGGGTCACTGGAAACGTGTCATTTGAATAAAGACTTAAATGAGATGAAGGATTGAATTATGTGGACAACTGGGAGAAGATTTTTCCAGGTAGAGGGAGAAAGGTCAAAAGCTCTGAGGCTATGTGTCTAGAAGGTTTGAATAACTTCAAGGAGGTTAGTGTGGCTGTAGTGGAGCAAGGGAAGAGTAAATTTAAGTAGTAAGATACAAGATAAACGAGGTAATAGAAGGACAGATCAATAAGATATTGTTGACCGTGTTGTTGGATAGACCATGAGAAAAATGGGGCACCACTGAGGAGGTTTGAAGAAATAAATGCCGTGATCTGACTTACATTGTAATATGATCATTCTAGCTGCTCTGATGAGAAGATACCCCAGAAGGGTAAGGCTGTAGGCAAGGAGATGAGTGGGAGGCAACTGTAATAATCCAGGTGACAGGTGATATGGCTTAGACCAAAATGGTGGCAGTGAAGGTGATGAAAAGAGACTAGACTCTGGATGCATTTATTGAAGGACTGAATAAATTAATAATATCATGGCACAGAACTAATAGTAAATCATAAAACAAGCCATGGTTTCGTACGTAGCAGAGCAGTTCCCTCACTGAGATCTATTGAAAGTCAGCCCTCGACACAACAGTTTGAAAAAAAAAAAGCCATGAATCTTCTATATGCTTCTATTATCAAGTTAATACTAGATATCTAAGTCAAAGTTATAATATTTTCCAATCAAGAATTTTATTGATATTATTATAGCATAAATTTTTAATGGAAATTTTCTACAAAATTTTTTTGACACTGCACAAGAGTTATTGCATATACAGAAACAAATAAACATCAATCTAGCCTGGCTGAGCTGTAGATACTGTGGGGTCACATAGATTCATTCACTGCCTGGGACCAAATGCACAAGAAGCTTTTCAGGGCCAATGATTTTATACTATTGACTCTTTAAAGTAGCAAAATGCTCAGGGTTGCTAATGAATAGGTAAATATTGGAAAATCCCTGAATGGACAGCTCTCTATATGACCCAAGATTTTGAAAGAATTCTGTCCTGACATTTAAAATTTAATTGATCATTTGTAAAAATTTGTTCATTTTGGAGCTCCACAGACATAAAGATTTGGGGAACATGGAGAGGGTTCAGAGGACTGCCACCAAACTGATTAAATCATTGGAAAATAAGGGCTATAAAGAAAGGTTAATGGAACTGGGGCTGTTCAGCTTGGAAACTGGAAGACCAAGAGGGGATTTAATAATGGTCTTTAAGTGTATAAAGAGCTATTACACAGAGAATGCTCACCAGCTGGTCTCAATCTTCTCTTAGGACAGAATAAGGAGAATGGGGTGTAAATTGCGCCGTGAGGGATTTAGGGAAAATACTAGGAAGGATTTTTCTGATAAAAAGTGTTGTTAAACATTGAGATAGGCTACCAGTCCAGAGTTCATCTGACTCTGCACACTGGCGGTGAACCTGCAATTCCAAGTATACAATCCATTAATATCAATTCAATATATATTTCCTGAGAGCTTACTGTGTGCAGGTGCTATAGGTTAAGTTATTTTCTGTGGAAGCTCATTGTTGCAATTCACCTATTGACTTAGAAGGAAAAGCAGTATAATTTTATAACTAGTGAGTTATAAATTCAGAAAACAGAAATCAGCTATTTAAGGTATGACATAAGACCAGTTAACTTCGATATGCAGGTATTGGTATAATATAATAGAGGAAAAAAGAAAGTCTAGAGTGGAAGTGTGGGACTGAAGGTAGAGGTATGGGTAGGCTTTTGGAGGTGGCTGAATGGAATTGAGTCATGAGGACTCATTCTGATCAAGGGCAAAGGCAATGTTCTCCTTGCCTCCTTGCTCTTTGGAGTAGGGCCGAACAGTAGCCTGGAGGCTTGTACTGCATCAGCCAGTCCCACAGGTGAGAGGAATGTAAAACAAACAAACAGAAAGACAGGAATACAATAAACCTTTTGTCCTTGTCCAATTTAAATTCTAATCATGATCTTTACTTCTCCCACTATAAATTTCTTCCCCCTCTGTGTGGGATGAGGTTTGGCCCAATCATTTTCTTAGATACTTTATTACTGCAGTTGGGCTGAAAGAGCAAAGGTCCTGAGTTTGTTTGATAATCATCTCAACTCATTCCCAATAAATTTAACTCATCTGTTTAATCTCTATTATGCTATAGTAGAAGAAATATGTGTCCTTTTGAGTTTATATCTTGTACCCTTAACAGCTGTGAGATATTTAATGTTTATCACCCTGAGCTTTAAATTTCCTCATCTGTAAAGCAGAGATAGTTATTACCTCAAGGAGTTTCTCTGAGAATTAAAATGTCTAGCAAAGTGTTTAGTGCCTAGTAGGTACTTCTCATAAGCTAATTCCCTGTACCTTTTCCATGTAACCAACTATCAATTATGGAATGACATTCCATGTCTTTTCTCTGGATGAGCATCTGTAATCTTTGCTTCAGTCTAACCCCCTCCATTTAGTTACCTTAACTCTTGTTCATATGGTAAGGCACCTGGGTTGCCCTCCTTAAACAAGATACTCCCAAAACTATTAATATCTTCCTTGAGAAATGGGTTGCTAAGAATGGAACACATGATCATAAATATTATCCCATTTGTACAGAGTATAAATATGTCCTTATTATGATCTCCCATGAAGTGGAAGATATCTTTCTATTAGTACATTCTGAAATTGCATTACTTTCTTTACAGCCACATTCTATTGATAACTTTTGACACACATTCTGAGGAATTTTTAGAAGCTGGATTTTCCTTGGAGATGCCATAAGTCTGGTTCTGTCTGAAGGTAATGCACTAGAGCAAATAATCACACAAGACTGTTTTGAGCCCACTGTATCTGTGATTCTCAGAGACTGGGAAATCCTGAATAAGTAATTTAATGTCCCAAATACCTAACTGACTTTCTGCATAACATAAAACAAAACATAACATAACATAACCCAACACAATATAAAACACTCCTGTGAGTCTTCCTGTCAGGTTACTACAATAACTCTCATTCTTACTGTCAAACTTCTTAAAAAAGCTGCTTGTATTTGCTACTTTCAGCTCCTCACCCATCAATTATTTATCTTGAAGCAATCTGGCTTTCCCTTCAAATTGCTTTCCCAAAGGTCACCTAAGACCTAATTGTAAAACTCATTGGTTTCTTCTCAATTATTTTCTTCTCTAATCACTCTGCAGCGTTTGACATTATTGACCATTTGGATCAGTACAATTCTAACCCAGAAAAACAAAACACACACGAATTCTTAAAACAAAAGTTTGAATGCAAGGAATTGCTTACATGGGCAATGGAAAAACTGAGAAGTCAGAGTGGACAGTGAGTTCACCCCAAATTAGCAATATCAGAAATGATGACAGACCTGGGCTGGAGGACAAGGGGAAGAGAAAGGGTAACCAAAGCCCAGGAGAGGAAGTAACTTCACTAAAACTAGAATGACAGGGAGAACTAAAGCCACAGAAGAGAAGAAATTGCCACTTAAGTTACTATTTGAGGCAAAGTGAGAGGAATAAATACTCTGGTTTCTCCCTTCTTACCACCCTCCAATATTCTGTCATTGCCTTGAATTGGCTGAATTTAGGTAGAAGTTAGCTATCCATGGAGAGTGGGAAACAGACTGCAGAGGCCACCCCACCTCCACCTTGTCATACAGAACGGAGCAGGGGAAAGGTAAGGAATGGGTATGAAATAAAACAGACCCAGGATTGGCATAGCACCTTTGCCATTTGACATTCATTCTCACATTTTGAACCATGCATGGCATCTTTACCCTTTGACCCAATATGAAGCAAATATCTTTCATACGAACAATCACATCTCTATTCAACTAGGGAAGACAGGAAAGATCATCAGTCATTGTGTTCATCCCAGCTCTAGAATCTTTAGATGACACTGCAGGGTAGCAAAATTTGCCAAACCAAAATGTTTCTTTGGCATGAGGATTATTTCAAGCTGAAAAAAATCAAGGCCCAAAAGACACAGGAAGAAGCTTTGAACTTCTCCCTAACTGCCTAAAAATGTAGATAGAGGACATACTCCAGGAAAGGAGCCATCACCATAAATAGCTATAGCATGAACTAGGTGTGTGGACAGGGACAGACCTAGCTAAATTTTTTGGTTAAAAGTCCATTCTATGTCCCATTGTCTCTGCCTGTCCCAGCAAACATTTATTTACCAAATGTTTGCTTTTCCATCTCCATGTCAGTTGCCTTCCTCCCCTTTTAAGCCCCAAACCACTACCCCCAACATCCTCTTTTGTCTTTAGCTGAAGATGGTGTCTAAGGTACAGTTTTGGCCATTTTGATGAGTTGATTTTCCTGGGTCTCTCCCATGTATGCATGTTATTAAACTTTTGATTTTCTCCTATTAATCTGACTTATGGCAATTTCGTTCTCAAACTAACCAGAAGATCCTAGAAGGGTAGAGGAAAATGTTTTTTCCCAGCAATACAAATTTCACCTCATCAGATTCAGGTGTGATTCTTCATGGTCAGGAGACTAACTTGCAAAACTGCACAGCTCTAGCTCTCCTCACACAAAGTATAGCAGAACTATCCTAATTTCTTAATTGGCATTTGTTACTTCATTGAATAGAACTAAATCTGCCCAGTCACAAAACTAGAAAGATACAACTCACACTAGAGTCCTCTTTCATTTTCCTCAATATGTCTATCATGATTACTGCTGATTTCACTGTTTTAGCATCTCTCAAATATTCCACTAATATATTGATAATTCAGGCTTTCATTACCTCCCATTTGGATACCTGAAATAGTCTGCTAATTGATCTCCTTGCCTCTACATACTATGGATTTTTCCATCTTTAAATCTTTGATAATTCTATTTCCTTGACCTGTAAAGCATGTTTCCCTCTTTACTCGTTGGAATTCATTCTTTAAAGTTTAATTCAAATATCACCTCTTTTGTGCAAACTTCTTTGCTTTTCTACATTCCTATCCATCATAAGATTTAATCACTACTTCATTTTTTTACCCTTAATGGACTTTGTATATACTTTTATTATATCTCAGACTGCATTCTGTAACTTTGTTTTTCCCTTGGTCTCTACAACTAGAACAACTTTGCTCCAGTCCCTACCAAAACATTGGGGACAAAGTTGGTGATTAGAACATATATGCTGGGACTTCCTAGGTGGTGCAGTGGTTAAGAATCTACCTGCCAATGCAGGGGACATGTGTTCAATCCCTGCCCCAGGAAGATACCACATGCCACGGAGCAACTAAGCCTATGCGCCACAACTATGGAGCCTGTGCTCTAGAGCCTGTGAGCCACAACTACTGAGCTCATGTGCCACAACTACTGAAGCCCATGTGCATAGAGCCCGTGCTTGGCAACAAGAGAAGCCACCACAATGAGGAGCCCGCACATCACAATGAAGAGTAGCCCCTGCTCACCGCAACTAGAGAAACCCTGTGTGCAGCAATGAAGACCCAACACAGCCAATAAATAAATAAATAAACAACTTTACAAAAAAAAACCATATATGCTGAATAGAAGTCTATCTGAATGAATATGTGAATTAATTGGACACTTGATTGATGAGGGCACACTGCTTTAACATTAGCTTTAGATTTCATTGTGAGTATTGACAATTGTATGTTTAAGTTAAAATCATGTCTGAAGAGTACATTGTGAAGAGAGTATGTACTTCCTTAACCCTGAATTCTGGGAGCTCAATTGTCTTGATTTCTTCTATGGAAAACATGTTAGAATGAACTGTGGTAGAAGTTTATGGGTAAGAATAATCAGCCTAGAGTGGTTCATGTTGGAGAGACAATGTGAATTTCTGGAAAGAGCACTTGACCTACCATTTGATAAACCTGGGTTGATTTTCTGGCTCTGCTTCAAGCCTCAGAGATTTGATACAAAAATCAAAAAGAAATATAAGGTAAAGTATGTGAAAATCTTACAAAAATGACTAAATACTAATATACAAAAATAAGTGAGGTAGTATAATGAAATTTTTAGAAATGCAGTATTTGGAGTCAGACAGTCCTGGGTATATGTTTGTATCTGTTCTTTAAATCTCATGTGAAGTTTGTCAAGTCATATAACCTCTTTAAGCCTCAATTTCCTACTATATAATGTGAGGATTTTATGGCACATACTTTCCAAGATGGTAGCTATGCTTAAAGGATAAAATGAATGCAAATAGCGTAACAAAATGCAAGGTAATTAGATCAGCTCTCAATGACAATTCTAACAATTATTATTTTTACTCATAAACAGAGCATCAAAATCATGCCAGTGCAGAGAAATATCAACATAGAAACTCATCAAGATGCAATCATTTTTCAGTTGTCTGGAAAAATTGTCCAGGGTCTATACTTCCACTTACCTTCATATCATGCTCTGAAATGCCATTCAGAATGCAAAGTGTGTTTCTAATGTAATGCATTGCAACACAGTGAACACTACTAGCTATGTGCTATGAAAACATTATAGAATGCCAGCATGGATAACCACTATCTTGAGGCTGGAATGGTGGGGCACAGGGAAAGCTTTTTCTAATGTAATAATGAAGAAGGGATTTTTCTGATCAAATACGTGTTCGTAAAACTCAATTATGACACAGAATATGATTCTTAATGCTACATCCAAAGTTGGATCTCCAATTCTTCCTAATTTTATATATTATGAGATCAACTTGAACTGTTTTTGCTGAAATTCAGTATACGACAAAGGAAGACATGAAGTTAACAAGTTTTTTCTCATTCTTTGTGTGCTTTTTAGACATTCAGCTATATTGATCAGCATCTGAATTTCTAGTTGCTCTCTATGATAAGTATTAAATGGTTGACTTACAGAATTGCCTAGTAGAGACATGCACTATGGAATTTTATGGTTTGATATAAGATGAGAATGAGTTCATTTTTAAGTGCCTTTAAGCCCAGAAACTAATATATCTCTAATATGAATAGGAGAGCTTGGTAACAATGTAAAAATATTCTTTATGTTATCTCTCTGAGGACAATTTTAGGGGTTATTTTGCTTAATTCTAAAGATTTCCTGAAAGAAATCTCAGTTTTTATAACTATTTACCAGAAAAAGTATACAAAAATCTGAGCATCAGTAAGGGTGTAGAGCAAGCTTAAGAGGGCAACATCAAAATTTCTTAACTGTGAAGTAGCCTAAATATATTTAACTTTAAAAAAAAGAAATAGTAAATACTATGAGCTGGAAAACAAAATTCCATTTTCCCCCTGCTACTGAAATTCAGAGTCTTATTTTTGTCAGGTTTCTTATAGAAAGGGAGTAGACAAATAACACGTTTCTAAAAGAAAAGGTCTTCAAAACTCTTTGGCTAAAATAAACTACTCTTTCTGGCTGTGATGGTGTAACTCATACCAGACTAGCTCTCCCAAAAAAAACAACCAAAAAAAAAAACTGGACAAATTATATGAAGAAATACTTTTCAGGCACTGGCAGCTGGAGAGCTATAACTGCTAGAGGAGAGAAAAACATAACTGAGCTCCACAATATCTTAGTTCCTTGACTGGGGCAATTTTTAAAATACAATGCATTGAGCTGGAGTATAAGAAAGTGTGAGAGTCCTGCTCAGCTGTGGATATAGAGATCAAACTTTTAGGCAGCTGAAGATGCTAGATTCTGAAGGTCAGGTAATAAGAGAGGAGGAAAATATGCAAAGGGAGGCCCCGAAAATATGTGTGGGACAGCTCTATGAGTATTTGGCAATGTGAAATGCAAAATTTGAAAGGGCTAATTGTGAAATATCTGTTATCAAACAAGATGTAAGAAGTATGAAGTAGATAATGTGAAAGGGAATATGTAAAATGTAAAGTGCGATGTTACAGCATCGGTTAGATTTTGTTAGCATATCATTAGCCCTAATACAACCACTAAAAATAATTAAAGGAAGCAAAGCTAAGAAGCCAGTATAAAACAGAAAACTGGACATAAAATTGGAACCAAGCAGAACTCTGCAGGGCTCCCCCAAGTACAAAAGCCCCTCTATGTCCCCTGCCCCTTGTTTGTAGAAAAGCTGAAGTCTCCCAGGCCTCCCAGAGTCATAAAAGAGCAGGCTCAAGCAGCTAATGATTAGGAAAATAGAGTCACAGTCTCAGTGTCTGATGCACATTCCTGAGTTGTTTTACAGATACTATAACTACCATCAGAGGAAGAAAGCGAACTGTGTGATGACCAGATGATAGTCATGACATGAGCAGTCCTGAGTCTATGGCTTGCACAATTCCAAGAACTGGCCTCAAGAGAATGGGATTAACATTATTGCTCATAGTAATCTATATATTTGTGGGCATGAAAATAATTGTAGCTTGGTTTGCCCATATATGTAAGCAGGCAACAAAAGTTTCCAGCAAAGAGATGCTACAGACCCATGTCAACATCTTTTATTCTGAGAATACGGCCCTTGTGTCAGCATGAAGAAGTTACAGAAGACAGATCTTCATGCATGATCCCATAGAAGAAGAATGATGTTTAACAGTGGAGAACTGAAAGCAGGTTTTGCCCTTCTCTTGTTTGCCCATTTCTGTTCCCCTCTAACTTTAAGAGAACCTAATCATAAGAATGAGATCACTAGGCAGTTTAACTTAACTCCTGACTTATGCTCTCCTGAATGTATACCATGCCCCATCTAACCTCTTGATTCTTTTCCTAGATTAAAAGAAGTAAGAATGAAGAAATAAGTAGTTAAAAATTGACTAACTCTCTATTCCCAACAGCCCCTTAGTAATCCTGCAGGCAGATCATGTGGGCAAGATAACATCTAAAGAGAGAGTCAGCCAGTCTCCATGCATGGAGAATGATGTAGAATCCAACCTCCTGCTTTGATGATTCATTGAGATTCTTACGCCTTTTTTCCTTTTAAATGCTATCATAACTGAGCAGAATCTTTGGAGTTGGTCTCAGAATATGAGTCCACCTTCTCCCCAGATTGCTGGTTTTTCTGATTAAAGCATCTTTCCTTTCTACTGGCACTTGCCTCACAATTATTGGCTTTTGAGTGGCAAGCAGCTGAACCTGAGTTCAATAACAAAATGAAATATAAAAAATATTTAATTCAACCAAAAGAGAAGAAATGAGTAATGAGAAACAAAATAAAGAGAGAGAGGGAGAAGAAGAAGCAAGTGGAAACTCATATATAATCAAAGTAAAACCCAACCATTTCAATAATTGCATCAAAGGTAAATAGATGAAACACTTTAATTAGAAGATAGAGATTGTTAGATCCGGTGAAAGGATAAAAAACTAACTAGGAATTGCTTACAGGAAACACAAGAGACTTTAAAGGTACAAATAGGTTGAAAGTAAAAGGAAAGGAAAATAATACTATGTATACAGTAAGAGTAATAAGGCTGGAGAGTCTATATTAATATCAGACAAACTGAACTTTGATGCAGGAAGTATTATAAGAGATGAAGAGAAACATTTCATAATGATAAAATGGGCAGATCAGCATAGAGGCAAAAAGTCCTAAATATGTATATACCTAATAACAGAACATCAAACTTCATCAATAAAATATTGATAGAACTACACACATCAATAGTCACAATTATAGCTAGAGAGTTTTGTACCTTTCAGAAATTAATAGAAGTAGAAAAAAAAATCAGTAACAAGATGGAAGATACAAAGAACACTGGTGATCATAAGTAATGTGTACCAAATATGTCAGTGTAATGTTTTGAAAGTTTATAATGCATTTCTTACATTATTTTTTGAATATAGTCAACAATAAGCCACAGACAGGCAGAATGACTCAGAACTGCCAACCTACCCTCACCTCCTTACCCATTTTCATTTATCAGCAAGCATCTAAGCCAGCTCCTGCACAAAATCTTCTTTGAATTTGGGTAAATTTGCCTATGGTTGAATTTTTATGTTATTGTAACTCATTCTACATCTTCTAACCAGTATCATAACGTACTAGACAAAGCTTTCTTTCTGCCATTTGGAAATTTCTAAACTTCAGGGGTGGAAAGTGGAGTCATCCTAGCAGATGCAAACCTAGCAACCATCAGGATATCCCTGTCTCTTGGATAGTCTAGTGAGGACACTTGCGATTATCCACGAACTAAAAAGTCATGGAGATATCTGCACCACAAATAATACTGATTGGCTTGTTATCAACTGAGAACTCTGAATACCTCTTCCCATGTCACTTTCTAAAGACTTGTGTCTTTCATAGAACAGGTAGCTAAACACTAGTGATTCCTATATGTGACAGTAGGAGACTATATTCCTGATTCTAAGGCCCACATTCAGAAAGTGAATCCAAATTGCCCCGCCTTTGACTCCTTCAGTTTGCATCATCTCTGTCCATTTGGTGATATAATAAACACTGTAACCACCTCTGATGAGAATGAAATACTTATATGCCACAAAACATGGCCATCTGTATCAGTGTCTGTCTTGGATTATTGTGGTAGAAGCACCATCTTTAATGTTTTATTTGAAACCTACCTGCATCTAAATCATTTTCGGATTGCTTTGTATGAATGCATCATATTTTCAAATATTTCCATAAATTTGCATTGCTTATGTTACTTCCATTTGTGTTGATGGTGCTATCTGGATGTCTTATGTCGGTATGCTGGTATGCATGTATACTAATATGAGGTGTGATAGCTTATCCAAGGCAATGCCAGCTTTCTCAATGAATAGATAATGATGAAAAAATACTTAGGTCACACTCCTCAGCTATGAGGCATAAAACGTCATCACAAAACCATCCAGAAACAAATTTTGCTTAAATGTCAACTGTAGATGAAGTTTTGCAGTCGTTTTTGAGGAATGTCTAATGCCTAAAAGCACTTCATTGAGAGAAGGTGGCCACCAAAGTTTTTAATCCCTGTTATTTCTAAGTTGCCAAAGAACTCTAAAACGTATTACCTCAAGAACCAGCAAAGATTGTAATGTCACTTGGATTTAATTTGCCCCAGGAAGCATCTTGCTTTAGGGTAGAGGCTGGGAGGCATTAACACAAAGTTTGGAGCTCTGAGTTACAGGAAGTATGATAAGATAGAGGAGAGATAGGAGCATTCCATCCTCATGACCTCGCTGAGCAAAGGAAAGATTATCCAAAAGACTTGCAGTAAAAATGCTTTCCTGTCAAGCTAAATGGAATTCAGACCTTATTTTCAGAGATACAATATGCTGTATTAATGTGCATGGCTATCGGGTTCAATTCACTCTGAAGGATTTATTGTTACCTGAAAATGTATGTAGGTACACACATATACACGTGTATACACACCCTGAGCTTATGTTGTGCTATGTAAACACATAAATACAAGCACTATTAATCCATATCAACAATACGAAACAGCATTTTCACACAAAAACTGGAAAGCAACACCACAGGGATTATCAACAGAAGAGTTTTTGATAGGCATGAGGTAATTTAACAGGATACTGCTTTTAATTCTGTTTCTGAAAAGTAACCTTGGAACCACATGATCTTGGGGAGACAGTAGAAAAATGAGCCATCCAATCTAAAATACCGGCTATGTAGTTGAAGATACAGGTAGAGGGGTTTAATTATCTGATCTCTTGTGTGAACTCCTTGTTTCCTTTTAAGTAAACTTTGCATGTTCAAGTGTAGTTTGTATTAAGGGTAAAATTGTGACACAATTTGTTTATTATGTGTTGTTGCCAAATATAGAAACAGTTTCTTCCTCTCTACTCCTATTTATCAAAGAGTATTGACAGATAATTTTATTACTTCCTAACACTGTATCCATTTTTTTTAGTTAAGGAAACTCAGGCTCAGAGAAGTTAAGTAACTCGCCCACATTCACACAGCTAGTAAAACTAGGACTCAAAAACAATGATTCTTTTTATACTATTCTTTTGTGTAATGGCAATCAATGCAGAGAATGACAGAATTTCCATTTTAAAAGGCCCTCAAATTTGTCTAGTACAATGCCAGTCCCCTCTCTCTGTCATCTGATGTTTTTCTCTCTGTTGCAGAACCCCTATTTGTTTATCTAGAAATTAGATCTTTGGACAATAGGGTAGAAGATGTAGAATTCAATCTTCCATGTCTAAGCTGAGTGCATCTTTAGGGGGGCCCACTCCTTCTGCTGCCAACCAGCAGCCGGGGCTCTCTCCTGAGATGTGGGCTCTGCAGAGGGTCCTCGGCTCCAACTCCCCATCTCACCCCATCCCCAAGGCTTAATGAGGGATTAAATCTAAACCAAAAGGAAGGTGCACTTCTTAAATAAGAGCCTTTAAGGCACTGTGGGGAGAGGATTGGGGAGCTGGCTTTGAAGCTAGGTGCACGGTGGTTGAGCTTTTGTTTAAAGCTGTACCTGAGGGAACCATGGTTAAAGGATTTTAGTTATTTGGAGCAGGACAGCACTGGACCTTGTCCTGCTCCTACACTGGCCTTGGTAATGCCCCACATCCTCCAGTCAGATCACATTGTAAGGTTTTTCTATGAGTAAAACTTGGTAAAGGGCAGGATTCCTGTGACTTCTGTGACATGCTGTAGTAGTCTCTCTCTGTTTCTCTCTCTCCCTCTATCTCAATCTCTTTTTCTTTCAAATAGGTTATTACTACATTAACTCTCTCATCTCTTTTACCAGCCAGAACCTGTATTTCAATTATACATTAGGTTTTATTTCGCTGTATGTGTATGTGTGTGGGGGTGGTTGGGGGGTGGGGCTGGGTACTGTATGACATTCTTGGGTTCTGCTGAGCTCTCTGTTAACCTAATTCCTGAGATTTTCTTCAGCAGATGTTGCAGCTACTTAATTTCTCCATCCTTCAGCTATGAAGTTGAGGTTTTCGGTTCCAAGTTCCAGGCCTCATCATATCTAATATACCAGGCCCCATGATGTTAGACATACAGATTTTATCATATTAGATTCAGTCTTTTGTTCCATTCTTTTATTTTTTTTAAGTATTCTAATAGTCAATATTTTTCTATTTTTAAGTCACCCATAGATTTATTAAATATGTCTTCTAGGTTTTCATCCAACTAATTAAAAAAATTGATAAGAAAAGTCTTCCAACAGAGCTTTGTATTATGGTACTGTAGACTTTTCTCCAGATTGATACCTGTGGTTAAATTGCACATCTTAAATATCCTTGTTCATACAGGGACCGATCTACTTAATCATCCTAGCTCTCAGTTCATATGTTTTCATCTTACCTTCAAGGATCTCATGACAAGTTTTATCAGATGTTTTGCTGAATCCAGGATCGTGTTGATGATTATAGATTCTGTCTTTGCATCATTAGGTCAAAGAGTTTCTGTGTCCTATGAATCTCAAAACCTGGGCCTGTTCTTAGGATTTGGGGAGGCCATGGTCATGAATTAGTTCTAGGCATTCCCAAGGGAGTCTGATTTGGTCTGGAACTAACTAGGAGAGACTTACTAATCTGGAGTGGACTTATATAAGAAGATTTAGATGACCTCTGGTTGATAGTGTTGGTGTTTCTTATTTTTAGCTTTATCATTTATCCTGAAACCTCTTACACTAATTTATGCCATGTTATAACCTTTAGATCACATTTCATTTTGTGCTGTGATAGATAAATTACATGGTGGAGATGACACCCTGGAACTAAATAATGCAATATAGTTTGCTAGCTTTTTGAAACCAAGATCTGAATGATTCTTACTATATCCAAGGAATAGATTATTATCCAAGAGTTGTAGTCATTTATTTAATTTATTCTGAAGGTTCTCCTGTTTGCTCTAGGAAGAAGCTAAGTAGGCTGATACCACCTTTTTATGAGTTCTGATGTTAGTCTGAGAGCAGTGATGACTTGAAGTGACTGATTATCAGGATTCAAGTGGAGAATACGAGTTCACATTTTAAACATCTTTCTCTTCCTAATAGCCCAGTCACATAAATATGTAAGAAATGGTTTACCCTCATCATAAAACAATTGCAATTACCTGTTCCTGAAAGTACATGACAACAGGTATACAAATGTAATTTTTAAAAATCTCTTTAACCAGCTGACCAAATGTGTCAATATGTCTCTTTTCTAGAACCTTCTGGTCCTTGGAACTTCTGCTGTTTCAAAAGAAGTGAGTCCTTAGGGAGACAGGAACTGAACTCATGGTCTTGGTATGAATTCAGTTTTTGTTGTTTAAGAAATTGACGGAAGTTTCTGGTGCCAACACTTGAAATCATGCTACAGTATGGGAGTGATTGCTTGACTATACAGAAAAAGATATTAAACACTTATATAGTCATATTTCAAATAAATTGAAATTTGTGAAGTAAAATGTCACATTATAGTTTACCATTTCTCAATTTTTGTTTAGTTAGTTATATACTTTGCCCTATTGGCTGGAATTCACTGTTGCAGCTGTCAGTTTCAGTACATTCTTTAGATGCCATGAGTATCAAGTACAGCTTTGTAAGTTGCTTGCTATCGCATTTATTATGTTACATTGGAAAATTACTTGTGTCAACTTTGACTACTTCCTCACTTTGGCTTGCATGCAGATTCTTAAAATTCTCTTTCCATCTATAGAACCTAACATCATCCTTGCATTTCCTCTTTAATCATTAATGTCCTTTATTTAAATATCAGTGAATCTGGCATCTCTCGTCAAGAAAGCTTCTCTCTCTTCTCTGTCTCTCTGTGTGTCTCTATTTATTGCTCTTTTTTTGGATCCTACACTCCTGTGCTCATTTTTCTTCATTGAAATGATAAATACTTCTGTAGTTTTCAAAGCTCTCGGGTGATTCTTATGTTTAGACAACATTTATAATCCTTAGACTAACCTATTAACCAGGATTTTGGCTAACTAAGCTTATGAAAGAGATATTTCATTAAGTATAGTAAGACATGTCTGGCCTTCCAATCACATATTTAATGATTTACATCTCTGAGTCAACCTTGTTGAAGTCTAGCAGCTGTAAGAATGGAATTCTCTCATATATGTATCCATACATTCAGTTTATTGTATATCAGATATTTATTGAACATGATGGCCTACTCCATGACTCTTCTGAATGTGATTAGCTATGCTGTTCTTAATTTTGATTCAACAACTTTCATTTACCCTTCTATGGAAATATGACTCTGAACTTCTGTGTTCTTCTACCTTAAAGAATTTCTGCCAGATTATGGAATACATTTTGGAAATCCTGGCTTTTCTAGAGCAGGCAGTTTCCTAGAGCTGTGATCCTCAATGTTAATGAACATTTAAATCCCCTGAGGATCTTGCTAAAATTTAAATCCTGATTCAGGAGGTCTGAAGCAGGGCCTGAGATGCCACATTTCTAACAAGCTCCCAAGTGATGTCCATGCTGCTGGTCTGTGGACCCTGCTTTGAATAGTGAGGGTAGGGTTTTCTGGGTGGTAGTGTCATTACAGAACAGAAATTATAATAAGTATTCTCCCTCCATTCCTTCATTGGTAACTTTTGCTTTGGTGACTGAGGAAAAGCTGATGGTGGCATAATTGAGGTCTCTATTTCTCTGGGCTTTCAAAATGCTGCTAGCTTGTCAGGAGCAACTTAGTCCAATATTCTGATTGTGCGTCCTTGTCTTCTCCCTGTGAAGAGGAGAGGTCAATCTCTTGCTCTTATTTCCTCTTGCTTTTCTGATTTTGTTTTGTACAACCAACACATAATTAAATCCCCCCAATTTTGTTTTACTTTTGTCCCCCTAAAGCTGGTTGATTTTAAATAAATAAACCGCTGAGATTTTATGCTCTGCTGCAGCAGCATGCAAGGTTTCCATTAAGCCATGGAATGAAGTCTCGACCATGAGTTGCTTAGGTAATTACTCAAGGTCAGTGCAAGGTGTCTTGATACTTTGTCTCCTGAATATGTAATAAGAGCTCTTTAAATTCCCCGAGACTAAAAACAAGATTGGTTCCAGGGTTAGAGATAGGACC
The DNA here is from genome assembly GCF_030028045.1 of Hippopotamus amphibius kiboko. Classification (NCBI taxonomy): domain Eukaryota; kingdom Metazoa; phylum Chordata; class Mammalia; order Artiodactyla; family Hippopotamidae; genus Hippopotamus; species Hippopotamus amphibius. The sequence goes on along the minus strand of NC_080203.1, from coordinate 12,487,094 downwards.
AAGCACAGATATGGGGTGAAATAACTCCAGCTGTGTAGAAAGAGACTATAGGAACAGAGATCTAGGCAGAAGGAGTCTAGAGGTGTTATTGTCCTTTATTGTGCATTGAAATCAATTTCAAAGCTTATTTAAAATGCAGATTCTTAGAAGTCACTCCCCCAAAATCAGAAAACATAGACATAGGGTGGAACCCAGGAGTACGTATTTTTAATGAGCACAAATGATATTCTGATGTATTCTGTAACACCCACATTATGAGAAATGCTGGTTTTTATGCAATATCCAAAAGCAAATTTTTTGAGCATTTGAAAGTAATGTTTGATCATTATAGAATAGACATGTTTAAGAATTATATAACTATAAACAACTCTCCTCCATAAGCAAAAAGTATTTCATTCAGAGTATTAATGGAAACATTACTTCAATTGCCAGTGGATAAATTTTCAAGGAAAGGTAACTATAATAGTGTCATAAAAATTATTGGATCTATTTTCTTGGAGCCTGTCCTCTTCCACTCTAATGAATGTCAAAACTTGCTAAAGGATGAGCTTATTAGAAGTCTTAGGTACTAGCAAAACTTAGTACTTTCCAGTGACACCCAAATGGCCTTCAGAAGTGTAAGAAAGGAAGGATAAAGCTAGAGAATAAAATCTATCACAGCAAAATAAAGCTTGAGTAACCACTCCCAAATGTCATGGAAAAAAGTACAAAGAAATGGAAATAAAAAGAGATGTATCATAGGTCTGGAGGACAAAGAAATGAGATTCAATGCAAGGGTTACAAGCAGGTATCCCTTAAGTGGAGAAGGAATAAAGAATATAAAAGAAAATTGGGGTGCAGTAGTGATGTCAGCAAGATGGCAGAGTAGGAAATCCCAGCCTTCATTCCATTAGAAAAAAAAAACAGTTGGACAGCTATCCATGAACCAAAATAACTCTGGGAGAGCTCTGGCTTCCCGTTAAGAAGCTGCAGCAACACAGTGGGGCAAAGAAACCCAAGAATAAGCACACACAAAAGGTAGGAAGGACAGTTTCCTTTTGTCTACATCATCCCATGCCTCAGGCCAGCATGGCTCTGTGCCAAGAGGGATTTCCTCGGTCTGCAAGTTCTTCTTACTGGGGAAAAGGAGATCAGGGTGGTGTCCAGCTTCTTCAGCCTTTCAAGGCACTGCAGAAGGACCTACTTGAAGTTCATCCCACAGGGAGAGCTAAGGGGACTGGCATAGCTGAGACGTCTGCCAATAGCTGTGAACAAAAAAGAAGGGCGGGGCTATCAGTACCAACCACGCAGCAGGTACCACCACGGACCCCAGTGGCCTTCTTTGCAGGGGACCCCAGCAGGCTCCACCACTGAAGACCTCAACAGCCCTCATAGCCACCACACCCTCCTTGCAAACATCACCTCCGAGGAGCCTGTAGTGTTGGCCATGGCAGCCTCCAGAGGTCTGCTCTGCCGAAGATCCCAGAAGCTTCCATCGTTGAGAAACCCAATAGCCACTGCAACTGCTGCAGGTGCCCCAAAGTTTTCACTGCCGAGGGCACCGCAATTTGCCCCTTCATGGACTCCAGCTGCCTGTGCAGCCACCAACGGTCACTCCACCATGCTTTGAACTTGTTCCAGCCAGCATTGCTGTGGGTGCCTCGGTCCCAGGGGCTAAGTTGGTCACTGCCAAACTAGGACTCACAGCCCATCTCCACCATCACTAGGGTACCGGCCTGCTGCTGACTCCAGACCCCACTGCTGGCTTCTGCTCCCACTGCTGAGGGCAACCTGAAGACCTCCAACGCGGCTGAGCACATGTGCATGCCACCAGCCCCCACCCATAGTGATGGCCCTGTTCCTGCTGCTACATGCACGCGGGGAACAGCCAGCCCCAGCCCCGCCACAAGCCCCCACAACCATGAGCTACTGGCCTCAGCCCCACCACCACCAGCCGTGGTATATTATTTGATCCGTAAGTGCATTTGACACTGGACCCAGAGACACTTGCCAAGGACCCAGACAGACCTTGCAGCAACTGCCTCCTCCCCGAAGCTCTGCCGCTGAGGACCACACAGTTGTGGTGGATTGGTACAGTCTGAGAACACGTATCTAATTCTTTTTTTTTTTTTTTTGGCACACGGGCTTAGTTGCTCCGTGGCATGTGGGATCTTCCTGGAGCAGGGATCGAACCTGTGTCCCCTACACTGGCAGGCGGATTCTTAACCACTGTGCCACCTAGGAAGCCCACGTATCTAATTCTTTAAAATTATCCATAAATTTATTTCATTAAACAATTCCGTTCTTAGGAAACAAAAGTTTTGCAGAAAGAGGTATATATAGAGATATTTCCCAAATTATACATAATGAAATGCTTTATTTTTTCTTTACATTTTGTCTTTCATTCTACTCTCACATGCTGTCACCTGTCATATCTCCTAACACCCAATAAGCTGCCACTAATAACATTAACCTCTCCTCACCAAATTGCTCTCCTTACCAAATTATTATTAGGACATGTTGATTTTTGAAGAGGCTTTGTTTGTTTTCTCAGTAGTCTCCAGGAAGCTGACCCCTAGTTAAGGGAAGTATTACTGTAGATAGTTCAAGTGGATTCCACAGTAAAAGTACCTGATGACACCGACAGTTATGTCATTTACGACTATAATGGCATAACTATGTAGTGTCTTGAATCGTATATAATATGGATGCATTTTTCCATGAGAGAATGAGAAAGATGTATTAATGAGCTATTAAGAACTAGGCACATCAGTTTTAAAGAAAGACTTCCTATGCTAATGTTCAGATGAATAGTGCTCAGGTGTGGAAATATTTGTGGTCTGTGATATCATTTATTTGAAAACTTAAACTTACTTATTTTGGAAGCAGGCCAACCAACCAATACATCATTCATGTTATACCAATATATTAGCAACTCTGTGAAACTGAAGTAACAATGTTAATTTTCTCTCAAAGTGAATGCTGTATCAGTGAATTAAATGAGTAATTAGGTACTGTCAAATTAAAATCCTTTTGATTTCTAAAATGCACTACATGTTATACTATATTTCCCCATTAAAAGCACATGTCCTTAAATTTTGCAATTTGGAAATTACAGACCATATCTCTAAACATTTTCATTCACTACTGTTCATATCAGAACATTTGAATCCAAATGTGATATTTTATATATTCTGAAAACTGCATGTATTACTTCTCTTATTTTTATTCCATTTCTTTTCTGCTTCTTTAGCTGGCTACAACTCCATCTCTCTTGTCTTGCCCCTCTTTTATATACCATCTTGCACTAGCTGCCATCTATTACCTGTCTGACTTGATTCTTTCTGCTCTATGCCCCTCCCTTAAAATGACCTGACAAAATGCCATGCCTATGATTGTCACTATGTGAACGTTTTAAAACTTTTATAGGTTTCATGAGACTGTGTATGTATATAAGATGTCTATAGGTTTTAAAACACATACATTTAAGGAAGATAATATATTGGCATATGAAACCAATATATTTTCATCCTTGGTAATTTCTGGTTTTGGTTTCCCACTACCCCAACCCCCTTAACAAAGGCCAAGCCTGGCTGATGCACCTTGAACATTAAGGTTGCTATTATGAGCCAAACACAATGAAAACTCAAGACATCCCTTTTCTTCTGGCCCTTATAGAGTGTTACGAAAGAGAATAAAAGCTCAGGTAGCATAAGGGTGTTGAAAGCATGCATCCTTGTGTCCTCCTGTCAGTATGGAAGGGTGGGGTGGATTCGGCAACATTTTAGAAATACCCAGATAGGAATAATAGAACTTGATAATACCCAAGTTAGCAGCCTGCTGGAGGAAGCTTAAATCCAAGTTTGTTTCTATGTCCAACATGGTGGACAAGGAATAATAACGTAGCTTTAGTGGAGAGAGGTGTTTGGATAGATGAGCATGTGTCGGCACTCCTGTGTCACCAAGACCTGCTTGTGGTTTACGGGGGAACTGCTTGTTTGCACATGCCTCAAGGAGCCCACAATTTCTTTCCTTTTTGCCTAAATACCTTTTGGGCAGGAGGAGAAAGAAAAGAAAATGTTTTTTAAGGGGTTGAATTTTAAATTGGAGATTTCCCCAAAGAGACTGTTCAAACCCCTAGATATTGAAGACACCAAAACTTGGCAACTTTACCATCATCACCAGTAGTAGGGCTGTGAAAGCTTGGGAGCAGCAAAGTCATGGACTTTATAGAATAGAGTATGAATTATTGTTTGCTCTGTGTGTGTATGTGCATGTGTGTGTTATGGATAGCTCTTTAAAAGAGTACATAAGAGATTATCACCAAGTGAAATAATTTGAACAAAGAATAAGCAATGGCTGTGAATGGAAACACTTGGATAGGAAATGCATTTGTCTTCATAAATCTGTTACAAAAATATTTGAAAAATAATGAATACCACTTGTTTTCCCTGAAATATTTCTAGAAGTATCCTAGTCAGCATTACATTTATAATTTCTCCTCCAGTTACAGAATTATAAAATAATTGGAAAATCTCACACTAAGAAATATAATTTTCCTAAAAGAATGAGAAAGATAAACTGATTATTATTAAGTGTAACCTCACTGCATCTCCAAGAATAAAAGATTTTTTTTCAAAGGGTATAAAAGATTTTTTCATATTTTGGAAATATACAGCTGTTGAAGCAACAGTCATCACCTCTGTGTTCCAAGCAGGGAGTGGGATTCAGGCCAAAGGATTGGTCTTGGTCAATAGTTCCCCTTTTAAGGATTCTTCCTGGATGTCTCCCCCAACAACTGGTGCTTATATCTCATCATAAAGATCTTGGTCACGTGGTCACCAGAGCTGTAAGAGAAGCTGAAAATACAGTATTTGGTACCCTGAATAAAATTGGAATTCTATAACTAGGAAATAAGTAAAAAGAAAGATGTTGGCTAGGTAACTTGCAGTTGCTGGCAGCCTGTTTTACTTATTACATGGTGTTTTGGTTAAAAACAAACAAACAAATAAACAAAACCAACTTGGCTTGGGGCTTTCGTTTCTGAGTGTAGAACAGGTGGCTAAGCAGAGAAATATACATACGTGCTGCATAAACTATAGGAGGCTATATGCATGAAAGCTATCATTAGTACCAGGTTTCATGTGAATTTTTTAAAGCCAAGAGTAGATATAATCTACTCCGCATCAGAGGTTTATAATCTTAGAGAATAATTATATTCATGCTGCATTAATTAGAGCTTGGAATAAAAACAAAACTAAACAAACAAAACAGGAAGAATAATTCTAGATTCTAATCCTTTATTTTTAAAAACACTTGTAGAGATAATTGTTCAAAATACCACTTAAGGACCAGATCTAGCCCAGCCTTCAGACCAGATTGTTAATTATGTCAGTCAGGACCTGTTCTGGCCTTTGACTAAGTCTCAGAGGGCAAGCTTCTTTTCGGCATTTTAGGGAGGCACCTTGCTACCTCCCCAGGAATAACTTACAGTCAGAGTTATTTATAGAATTTCTGGGGTCTTATTTATAGATTTAATTTTTAGAGCAATTTTAGGTTTATGGAAAAATTTAACAGCAAGTACAGAGAGTTCCCGTGTACCTAGTCTTCTCCTGTCCACATTTCCCCTATTAATAGCATCTTGCATTAATCTGGTAAATTTGTTGAAGCTGATGAATCACTATTGATACATTACTGTTAACTAAAATCCATAGTTTATATTAATTAGTGTTCACTCTTTGTGTTGTTCGGTACTGTGGATTTTGGCAAAAATCTCATGTATCCACCATTACAGTGTCAAACAGAATAGTTTCACTGCCCTAAAAATTCCCTGTGTTCCTCCTATTGATTCCTCCCCAACTTTCTGTCTGGTTTTGATGTAACTTTTAACATTTGGCATTGAAGATGGGGTAAAAAGGCTAAGGGGATACTGATATTGAACTTGATGGTTCCTTTAAAGTTGGTAACATTGTTCCCAATGTAATTTGGGCTTGACCTCCTCATAAAGGTTTTCCAGTAATGTCCATAATTAGGAAAATTTAATAAGCATTCAGTAAATATTCTTTTTATCACCATCATCATCGTTGTTATTATCCAGCAGACCCTGTGTCAAGTATACTACCTCTTTTAATCTTCACAAGAAGACTATGAGGTAGTGGAAATTATTCTTGTATTCAAAATTAGAAATTGAGGCCAAGTCTAGCAAAGCTGTCTTCCCAGGATCGTATGGTTATCTCAGGGCAGAGCCCAGGCTGGCTTCCCGGGGATGTGATCAGTCCATTCGCAGAGCCCAACACTAAGAAGCACCTGATGCTTGATTTAATGCCCAGCTCTCGATACACTGAAATTCGTGATGTGTTTTTCTTTGACCTCGTGTTTTGTAAGTAAATCATAACTGGTCAATGGAACATGATGTGAGCAGAGGAGATATGAACAATGTGGTCCTTGCTTTTGCCTTTACACTTAGTATTTGTGATGCCCACCATGCATCTTCCCTAACAGCTAACCTAGTGCTCAGGACCTATGCTTGGTTTAATGCTCTGCTGTCGCCATCTTGAAAGTCTTAATATTTTTATCTGTGAACTTGTGTTTTGTAAGTGGAGTCCAAAGGAATAATGGAGCATGTATGTGACCAGAGGAGATACACACGATATGTTGATCCATGGTTACTGCTTACCTCCCCGCTTGCATATAGTCTTTGTGATGCCACGTGAGTTCACAGTTCTGGTTGACCCGTGATGCATGGCAGTTGAATAAGACTCAAGTGAGTACATGATAAGCGTGTTATGTCTAGGGTAAGCCATGTGCTGACATCGTAAAGAGGTCGCACTTTCCTTTCTTGTTCCCAGTGCAGAAAGAAGGTCATGGTATTATAAGAAATACAAACAAATAATTAATCCTATCATATTCTTTCTTACTCTTACTCCCCAGTATTAGCCAACCAGTTACACTGAAAATGATAACATGGAAGGAAAGGGAAAGATAAGGCAATCCATAGTTCCTTTTCCTTTCATTCATTCTTTCCTCATCAGTCAGCTAAAGCTAAAGTGTGTGTATTAAGAATTTAAAGAAAAGTTGATGAGTTAGCTTTGTGAACTGCTTCCACTGTTCTGGCAAGAACAAGTTGCATATGCATATATGAGCTATGAAATATGAATTGTGTGTTTTTGATGACTCCACATGCAAGTTAAGTGCTTATGTTTTTATTTAAAATGGGCATCGCACAATTTAAAGATGAACAGTAAAATTCACGCTAACCATTTAAAATTTTAATTTTTCTTTACTTGTATTGATTTTAAGTAGCATGTAAAAAATACCATGACAAGTCAAGGAGATTACAGAGGAAAGGAAAAAAGCTTCATATTTTAGCCCCTTAAAGACACTTTTTCCCTGGATACCCTTCATTTCATTTTTTATTGGGTCCCACAAATTGTGTATCCTTCCCAGGGCAGACAACTGATTCACAACCAGGTCTGTCAGACTTCACAGCTCACGCTCCAAACTAGAGGCTCCTAACCCTTTCACCTTATGACCACATGGAGAAAATGATGTTTATAAGGAATGCTAACTCTATGGTAAATTGAGGAGACAGGTTTTGGCCAGTGATGGCTAACTTAAGGGCCCAGGCCTCCCCAGTCCTGGCCTGGCAGCCTTGAAGACCGAGGAGATCAATATCTCATTGCACTTGGAAGGGCCTCTGCATCACAACTACCACATAGGAATGCCTTGATGGCACACCGTGCTGTCTACCCGAATCTTCTTTTTGGATGTGGTACTTACAATAGTTACTCAGTTTTTGTCAAACAGAAATCATAACAGCAAAAACATAAAATGCATATCTATTTTTTCTATGTGCCAGGTATGTTTCTCGGCACTTCATATATATTAACTCCTTTAATCTTTAAAATTTTATTTGGAAAATACTGTTATTATTCCCATTTTGTATGAATCGAATTACATGAAATTGCAAACTTTGATTACTTTGCACCGACAAAAAAAGAGATGAGGAGACTAAGGGATAGAGAGATTAAGTACATTACTCAAGGTCACTCAGCTAGTAAATACCTAAGCCAAGATTAATGTCTCTGATAGTTCAGACACTGGCAATCCAGCTCTGAAGACTGGAACCTAAGTCACTGTGCAATGATATCTTTTAAAGAGAATTAAATTATGTATTATATTGGAAATAGTTATTGAAAACATGGGGGCATGGAGTTAAGACAGCAAGTTTTAACAATCTTGGACATTTATCACTTTCCTCTTCTGTGTCGTGATGTGGTAGTGAGCCAAACACAGTTTTCCCTTCATATAACTTGTAGTCCATCATGTTTAAATATATTCATTTTAAGCCTACTAGGAATAGCGGCTACCACTTACAGTGCACTGGCTGCATTTGGACTGGGTCTGTTACTAATCTCACTTCATGCATTATTCTATTCAACACTTAACAATCCTTTGTGATAAATATCATTATTCTTATCAGCTTGCAGATGAGGAAACTGGGACTCAAAAACATCACATAATTTACACAAGGTGATCTAGATAGTAAGTAGCAAATGCAGACCTCAATACTAGGGCTGTTTAATGCCAGACACATGCCTTTTGCACTGTAGCACCTCCACATGAGAATTTCCTCTTGTCTGCTCATAGACTGAGGGATGGTCATCTGCTGATCCTGTGGTATTTCACCAAATAGTCTCTATCCACTTCTCAGGCCCCATTCTGTGGCTGAAATGATTATTTTGCTTACAATAAAGAGTGAGCTGTGCAGCTGGAGAAATTTCCATCCAGATGCTTGTTTGTCACTTTGAATTGTTATTACACTAAAAAGTTCCTGTTCATATTTGTTCTTATTTGCATATGTACAGGAGCCACAGTTGTTCAGGCAAACCAAGCCATTTAACAAAAATGCAGCCCAAGATTCACAAAGCAGTTCTGAAAATAGCCCATTTGGGGCCTCTTGTTGAGAAGACTGCATAAAATATGCAGAACTTTTGATTTATCTCTGAACAGTCCCACACCTTTTATCTGCAATCAACCTTCCCTCCCTTGTCCCTGCTTCCTTTCCTCCCTTCCTCCTTTCTTGAAGTAGACCCTGAGAATCTACTCTGTGCCAGGTACTAGAGAGACAAAGAACAAAACGTAACACTCTTTACCCAAAAGGCGCTCAAATGCTGCGATCAAAGGAGTTCACTCAAGAAACAGCATTGTTCCCAGAAATAGAACTGCAGAAAAAAAGGAATCTGCTTGAGGTTGCTGCTTGTGTTATCCATCCCCTTTCTTTGTTCATACCATTATTATCACAGTATTGTGCTGAATTACAGTTTGATTTTTTTCAATCTCTTTTACCTGGTAGTCTGTATTCTAGAATCTAGAATGGGACCTGGCACAGAATAGCTACCCAACCGAATGCCTATATCTCATTGAATTGTAAGCATTGATAGTTTATGCTTTTTTGTGTGGGAGTGTGTGGGCAATAGAGTTCCTCCCTGAGCCAGAATTTCTTAACGTAGTCCCTTCCCCACCCTCCTTTCACAAACTGACTATGTTTATATATTTCATTATCCTGAGATATTGTACATGAGCTTTAACATTGGTCCTGTCCACTCATAGGCATTGTTATAATTCAGATAATATTCATATTGTTACAGAGCATTTGGTTAGGTCCTGTGTTTCACTATATTATCCGGAGGGATTCTAAAAATTACAGTAAAAGAGCAGGCAATTTGAATGATATTGTCCTCCTCTTACAAAAGTTAATTGATTTGCCCACGCTCAAGGAGTCAATTACTCGAGGTTTGGGAGGGGGCGGGGGGTGAAGGGGAAGCTGAGACGAAGCGAGAGAGTAGCACAGACATATATATACTACCAACTGTAAAATAGATAGTCAGTGGGAAGTTGTTGTATAACAGAGGCAGTCCAACTCGAGGATGGAAGATGCCTTGGAGGACTGGGGCGGGGAGGGTGGGGGGGACTCGAGGGGGGGGGAGTCAAGGAAGGGAGGGAATATGGGGATATGTGTATAAAAACAGATGATTGAACTTGGTGTACCCCCAAAAAAATAATAAATAAATTTTTTTAAAAAGGAGTCAAATTTTGTGCTTCCTACTCCATGTTTTTCCTTTCCTCTTTCTAGACCATCATTGCTAGGGCATGCATTTCATTGTTCTAATCATAGAGGGAGATTTTCAGTAATGCCAATGCAGGTACTGTGCTATGCTCTGTGTATGTGTTATCTCATTATCCCCATTAGGTGAGAATTGTTATTATTTCTATTTTATAGATGAATAAAATAAGGCCAAGAGAAGTCAAGTAATACTATCTGATTCCAGAAATTATGCTATGAAAATTAATAATTAACATTTAGAGAGTGCTTTCTATGTGCCAGGCAGCGTACTAAGTATTTTACATGCAGTAGTCTATTTATATAGTCATAAAGCAAATTTTAATAGGCACATACCACTGTTGCCTTCATTTTACAGAGGAAGAAAATTTGACATAGCATATTAGAGATCTTTAGAGAAACAGAATAAAGGGGATGGGGGAGGGAGAGAGAGAGAGAGATTTCTGATAGGAATTGGCTTATGCAGTCATGGAGCCCAAGTCCCATCCCACAATCTGCTGTCTGCAAGCTAGAGAATCAGAACAGCTGGTGGTGTAATTCAGTCTGGGTCTGAAAGCCTGAGAATCAGAGGACTGATGGTTTAAGTTCAGATCTGAGTCAAAAGCCTGAGGAACAAGAAGCACTGATGTTTGAGGGCAGGAGAACATGGCTGTCTCAACTCAAGCAAAGAGAGTGAATTCCTCATTCCTCCATCTTTTTGTTCTATTCAGGCCTTTGATGGATTGGGTGATCCCTACCCACATTGATGAGGGGATCCTCTTTACCCAGTCTACTTATTCAAATGCTAAAGGCTTCAAGAAACACTCTCACAGACACAGTCAGTGTGTTTTACCAGCTATCTGGGCATTCCTTAGCCCAGCCAAGTTGACACATAAAATTAAACACCACAGAGAACTTACATGTTCAAGTAGTTACAAGAAGTTACAAGTTCAAACTGCAAGTGTGTATTTCCTCCTCCATATCTACTCATTCTCATCCTGTTACTATGTACCCATTATATATGATTTCTATGGATAACTGACTGTGCTCTTGAGGTCAGCCTCTCCACTTTAGGCAGATCCCAAACCCATCACCTCCTCAAGTATACCAACTTCGACAATTCTCACCCCTTTCCTATATTATATTTCCCCTCTCTACTGGGTCACTCTCAACAGCAGAAAACATACTATCCTTTCTCTCATCCTCAAAGCAACCAAACAAATGAACAAAAACTTTTGACCCTTCTTTTTTGTTTAGCTAGTGCCCCAGTTCCCTGATACTATTTAGAGCAAAACTCCTTCAGAAGAGCTGTCGTCGCTAATCGCTGACTGACTCCAATTCTTTTGTCCTCATTCTCCCCTAAATCCAATGTAGTTAGGTAAACTCCACAACTTCACTGACATTGCTATTGTTAAGGTCACCAATGAGCCCTGCATTGCTAAATCCAATGGTCCATTCTCAGTCCTTATCTGACAACATTGGTATCTGACACAATTGAGTACTGTGTCCTTGTGGACATACTTTTATCACTTCCAGAACATCACAATCTCCTGGTTTTACTCCTGCTTGACCACCCATGCATCTTAGTCTCCTTTACCAGATTCCTCTTCATCACCTAAGCTTTTAACAGTGGAATACTCCAGAGGCCATTTCTTAGACTCTCTTCTCATCTGCACTCATTCCTTAGATGATCTCGTACAATTACACAGTTTTAAATACCATCTATAAACCCTTGACTCCCAAATATGTATCTTCAGGCCATACCTCTCCATTCAACTCCATACATGTACATCCAACTGCCTGTCTGCATCTGCACTTGGATGACCAATAAATATTTCAGACATGATGTTTCCAAATAGAGTTCTTGGTTTTCTTTTCAAAACCTGCTCCACTCACAGACTCCTCCAATTTAATTAATGAAAACTTCATTCTATTTGCTTGGACCTAAATCCTCAAAGTTCATCATTTATCCCTCTTCTCATATGTCGTACGCTTACTCTGTTGGAAAAATCTTTTTAGTTCTATCTTCAAAATTTATCTAGAATTATACCACTTCTCGTCACTTCCATAGCTACCTCTCTGGTCCAAGCTACCACTGTTTTCTCTGGATGACTGCAGTAGTCGCCTAACTGATATCCTTGTTTCTACCTTGTATCCCCCTTTAGTTTACCCAACAGAGCATCCGGGCTGATTTTGTTGAACTGTAAGGCAGTTCCTACCATTCCTTTGTTCAAAATCCTCAATGACTTGCCATTTTTTTCAGAGTGAAATTCAATATCCTTACGATGCCCTACAATTATCTTCCACCTGCACCTTCTCACACTCTCCCCTTCCTCCACTTTGCTCTTCTCACCATTTCTCAAATATGCCAGCCATTGTCTAACCTCATAGCCTTTCCCATTGGTGTTTGCTTTGTCCGGAATGTACCTCCTTCTAGCATATGCCTGGGTTACTCCCTTATCACTTTCAAGTTTTTGTTCAAATGTCAACTTTTCCATGAATCCTGCCTGATCATCCTGTTTAAAATTATCTCTTATTCCTTGTATTCATGATCGTGCTTAATCTGCTTTATGTTTTTCTGCATAGCATTTATTATCTTCTAATGAGCTATATGGTTTACTTATGTGCTGTGTTTATTGTTTATTCACCTGTCTTCTCTACTGGAATTGAAGCTCCTCACAGGCAGGGATTTTTATCTGTTTTATTCACCGGTATTTGTAGAGTATCTAGACTATTTCCTGACACATACTTGGCATTCCATAGTCTTGAATGAATAAATGAGTGCATAAATAAGTGGATGAAATAGTGAAGCTGGAATTGAAAGTCAGTGTGGCTTAGAGACTCAGAATTCATTTTCTCTAGCGGTAACTATATTGCATTTCAGTTAAACACTGCTTTGCTGATCTGAGTTCACCCATCTTAGGATCCAATAATCCAGAGCTACTTCTATTGCTCTTATAACTAAACTGCTGCTTTTAGTAGTTACTCATCACATCATCAAATTCTAATAAGCACTGGTAATTGTCAAAGCATTGATTAAGTATATATTCTAATTCTACACTGTATTGTTCTAGTATGATGTTGGTACTTACTTTTCATGTAAACTATGGAAAATCATTTTCATCTTGAGACTTGTTTGCTCATCTACAAAATGAAAGCTTTGATTAGATATTCTCTAAGAACACTTTTCTCTCTGGAAGTTTGGGTGTAAGCTACCAAAACATCATTCCCATAATCCACATAGTGGAAAGAGCACAAGTTTTGGAATCAGAGAGATGTGAATTCAAATCTGGGTTTCAACATAATTGAACAAGTCTGTTCAGTTTTCTGTACCCTCTGTAGATAACTTATCTGTGAAATGTGAATTATCATCTTTTCCATGTTACAACTTTTAAGGCTAGTCTAAGGATAAAATTAGAGAATATATTTGGAAATGACTGGCACAGTATGTGATACATTGTAGTAATTCAATATGTGGTGTTTTGTATGTAAAATATAAGTCATATTCACATCTATATAAGCTTGCAAAATGTTGGGCTGGGGGGAAGAATATAATATGGGACCATATAACATGGCACAGTGGTCAGGGACAGGATAGGGCCTATCATTACATTGGCATAGGACCCAATGAGGTCCTAGTAGGAACAAACTCTGCCAAAATGTCACTCACGCTTTATAAACTCAGATGCCACACCACTCTCATAGTTATGTTTCAAATAAGTTGCCATTTTACATGTTTCGAAGGAAACAATTCACAGACACGAAAATACATCTGGCTTATAGTCTCAGTGTTTCATGCACTTATCCCATATTCATAAAATGAGAATGTTTTCCAGAGGCAGGGGATAAATAATACCATGCCTTCTTTGCATTTCCTACAACTTACAGACCAATGCTGTGAAGACAGCAATAGGGGAGATATGCTTACCTATTGATAGTTATGATTCTAGTTTGTATAATGCTTTGGCCAACAGAAACTTTTATATATACTTTATCTTTACAACAGTTCTCATCAGGTAGGTATCGTGATAACCCCCAAATCACAGATAAGTAAATTAATTAAGGAAATTGAGATGGAGCTATTTCTGCAATGAAACTCAGCTGGCAAGGGCACTGGTGTGATTTAATTCCCTGTCTTCTGTCTTTAAAGTCATCCCTGAAAGATGGAGTTAATTTGCCTCCAGAAGGCAGCAGGCTCATCATACTCGCTTTCTAAATGCTGCTGTTGTTAGCTCTTAGCACTATATCTGTCACAAATGTTAATAAACATTGGTAAGTACTTTGGAAATCATGTCATTAGCTCTGTTATCTACTGGACTGTCTGGAGCCACTCATTGAGTGTCCTCTTTAGCCAAGGGCTTCCCTGTAAGCAGACTGGTTCTGGGAGTCATTTGCTTGGAAACACACCATATGTCAACAAACCAGGCTCTGTACTTAGGTAAATGAGACCTTCAACTTTCCTCATTAGACCTCACATGTATAAACATATGTGTGAGGACTGTTTTAGAGCTACCAAGCAGCTTTAAAGCTAGAGAAAGTAGGAAGACAAATAAAGGACAAAATTAAGAAAGACATGCAGGAAGAGAACAGGACTTAAGAGTAAGAAGATGTGGGTTCCTTTCTGGCCCTTCACATTAATGGGCCATGCGGTCTTGGGCACATCACCTAACAAATGAAGCTGTTTTCTCACTTTTAGGATGGAGATTGTGTTAAGAGTTCTCCAGAGAAACAAAAACAGTAACAGACACACACACACACACGCGCACACACACACACATCCTAAGAGATTTATTTCAAGGAATTGCTGTATGCAATTGTGGGGACTGGTGTGAAATCCACAGAGCAGGCCATCAGTCTGGAAACTCTTGGGCTTCAATCTTGAAGCAAAATTTCTTCTTCTCCAGGGAGAGCTGTTTTTGCTCTTAAGACGTTTCAACTGATTGAATGAGGCCCACCCACATTATCAAAGTAATCTCCTTTACTTAAAGTCAAATGATCATACATGATAACCACATCTAAAAAATACTTTCATAGCAACACCCAGATTAGTGTTTGACTAACTGGGTCTATAACCTAGTTAAATTGACACATAAAACTAACAATCACAGAGGTGACGATGATGGTGGTGGTGGTAGAAATAACTATTTTTGAAAATCATGAAAAATAGATCTAAACACCCATTTTAGGTACCTAGTACAACATCTAGCATATAGTAGAATCTCAAATATTACTTCATATGAACAAAAGAAAATGTATGGGGGTGAGGACTTATTTATTCATCTTGGGCCTCTTTTTCTTTTATCCCAGTAACGTCTAAATTCATTTTTTTTTGTTTTGTTTTGTTTTTTTTCTTTTTTATTTTTTTGGGGGTACACCAGGTTCAATCATCTGTTTTTATACACATATCCCCGTATTCCCTCCCTTCCTTGACTCCCCCCCCCACCTCGAGTCCCCCCCACCCTCCCCGCCCCAGTCCTCTAAGGCATCTTCCATCCTCGAGTTGGACTCCCTTTGTTATACAATTTCCCACTGACTATTTTACAGTTGGTAGTATATATATGTCTGTGCTACTCTCTCGCTTCGTCTCAGTTTCCCCTTCACCCCCCGCCCCCTCCCATACCTCGAGTTCTCCAGTCCATTCTCTGTACCTGCATCCTTATTCTTGTCGCTGAGTTCATCAGTACCATTTTTAGATTCCGTATATGTGAGTTAGCATACAATATTTGTCCTTCTCTTTCTGACTTACTTCACTATGTATGACAGATTGTAGTTCATTTGATTCTGGCAAAACCTTAACTATATTTTCTCATGGCTCTAAAGCTAAGCTGACTTAGGATAAAAGTATAGTGCTTCAGAGTGATTTTCAGGCAGATATATTGTGCTTGAAACAGAGCTCTGTACTTCCCCTATAGAGATAACAATTCTCATTACTTCTAACCTAGCACCTAAATTCTAACATATCATTGTATTTCCATTACGCTATTTTTGTTTTTACTTTCCTATAGGCTATAGCAATTTATTACTGTTAAAAGAAGAAATCCTTTCAGGTTTTTGAGGCTGAATGTGGCTAACCTGATAACTTTGTCAATTAAAAATAAGGACAATTGCATATGCAGAAAGTACACATTTTATTGTTATTTACTTCTTACTGCATATGTATATACACCATTGTGGTAAAGTAGAAATAACATTGGCCTTGGGATCTGGAAAACAGAGCTTTATAGTGGTTTTTTTACATACTATGTGACCTTGAACATCTTAACTAACCTCTGAATGCCCATTTCCCTATCCATTATATTTTAAAACTAGCCTTGTCCAACCTGCAGTTTTAAGGGTTTTTTCAAACAGATAATGCATGAAAAACTATTTTGAACAATGCCTAGCTCACTGACAATGCCTGATAAATGTTGATTGAATCAGAATCTAAACACAACATGGATATTAAATCGGAACTTCACCTAGATAATATGAATATCTAAAAGAATGAAGAGTTACTTAGCTCTGCAACACTAAACACAGCATTTTCCATGCTAGTAAACCTTCAACTTTTCATTGTCATTCACACTAGAATTTTCAAGTTCCATTTTGAGCATAGGTCTCTCGTACACATAATAACAGTTTCCTGATTATTCATTTTTGTCAGATGAAGGTATTTGGGCACTTTTTCAGCAGAGCTAGTGTGATAAGGTTAATCAGACTTGGATAGAGACCAGGGTATAAAACATTGAATGAACACTTTCAAGAACAAGGAGCAATAAATAATCAAGATCAAGTTGGCAGTGAAGGACCAGTCCCTGGCAACAGGAAACAGGGTTAGAAACACTGGAGGTTAGATTCAATTGCTAGGCAAGATCAATTATGTTGCAAGGGATTGGGAGCAAGATGAAAAACATTTAAAAAATGAAGGATCAAGTTGCCAATTTTAGAACAATAAAAAAAAAATCCAAGATGAGGAGCACCGCACCCACAGTGATACCTGCCTCCTCCTTGCCCCCGTGCTGGGCCACTGTTTAACCCCATGCTTTCCGAGTTTACCTTCTTCCTCATGGGTCTTCATAAATATCTTGGCTCTGAACGTGAACAAAGAGTTTTATTTTCTTATTTAATAAAAAGTTGCAAATTTCTAGGGTAAGGAGAATGTTCATATGCTTTAATAAGCATTAATTAGGAAAGACATGAAATGAGTTTCTGCTTGAGTTTGTACACATTGATGAAAATTAAAATGACACATTTTCAAGACTTTCCAAATATCTATATTTTCTATTGCTCATTTATCCTTTGACGAGTAGTGTTGCCATCTCAATATTTACACAAATACTTTCAGATTTTATTCCATTATCTTTTCTCTCAATTTTTGTTTGCAATAGTATTTTTAACTCCTTTCCTTTTGATATGGAATTTTTCCAGATAATCCTCTTGAGAAGCAAAGTTTAATAGATGTAAATGTAAAAGGCAATTATATAGAGGCAAGTGGGCAAAGAGGTAACACACGATAATCCAGGTACCATTATTCCTTATTGACAACTTGGATCCTTCTCGACAATGATGACATACGGTGACTTAATCCACATTCACTGACCAGCAAAGCAGGATGAATAATAATCAAACTCTGGGCCAAGATTTCATGAAAGAATAGACTAGAGAAAAGCACAGGTTTACTTAGAGGTATTTGTTCCATTACTATTCACAACACATCATCCCAAGGTAACAGGTGATGAGATGTCCAATCTCCAAACTGTCTTTCAGGACAAAATAAAGCCATCAGATGTTAGACGTTTCACAAAATGACAATCATCATTCTAATAATTTAACTCCAATTAAGCTGTTTATATACTCATTACATAACCACTGTGCACTATTTGCAACAAAGATCATATCATCTTATAAATACACACACCCACACATACACACATACACACACACCCACAACACAAAAACCTCTGTGATATATCCTTTAAATATAATTCTTGGACCAGATTCTTAAGGCAATTGATTTGTTGTGAAGTGGACTGGTTTGAACCATATCTTCTCTATCTAGGTTATCACTTAGCATCTTTAAGCCTTAGTATTCATGTCTATAAAATGGTAATAATAATACATCTTTATTTTCTATCTGGGTTCAAATAAAAGAGTGTATGGCAAAGATAATTGTAAGTGATAAGGTGCTGTAGAAAATCTTATTACATATAGTAATTAATTTATTCATTACAATTCCATCAGTAAATTCTAAAAAAAAATCTATGGATAAAAACAAAAGAGAAATAACCATCACTTTACCATCAATTTTACCTATATTCAAATTATAACTATAATATTGTTATAAATACACTAGAACTTAAGCCTTCAAAGTAGTTACCTTTGGAGTCTGTACTTAAATGGGTATTTACCAAGCAATTTATTTTTATAAGATATTTTGCTAGGTGTTTCATAAATATTACTTCAATTAATCCTTGTACAGTTCTGATGCATAGATATAATTAACCCTATTTTGCAAAGAAATAATTGAAGGATGAGAGATGTCTTCAAGTTCATGGCATGATTTGCTGGTATAGCTGCTGCCATTACTCAAATTGGGGGGAAATTATTGCATAGGCAAAACCTAAGAAATGAGTTGTTTATACTACAGTGTGTGTGTCAGGACACAAGAAAGGAGGCAGTCTTCTAAGTCATGGAGATAATAAGAAAGAAAATGGATTGCCAAAATAAGAGGCTATATTTTGACTCAAATTTGGAAAACAAAGTAGGAAACAAAGATTCAGCAATGTACTAAGATTGATGGTCTTCGAAGTCAAGCAGAAGAATTTGACCTTAGTTCGTGAGCACTGTAAGTTATTACATATGGTAAAGCCTTGATGAAACCAGTAATTTGGGAAGACGAGGCTGACAGTGGTTTCTAGGATTTTGAACAATTTAAAAATTTATTCATAGAACTTGAGAACTGATATAATGTTGCAAATATGCACATAAAATTCAAGGTTCTTTAAAAATATCAATGCACAGTTTTTAACAGAGATATTTATTTTAATATATTTGAGGCATGTACCATTACTTTATGTGAACATTGATATGTTTTGATAAATTGGGCCTGTCCGATGCCAACCAGCCTTTAGGGCTATTTGTTTATTTATTCATGAACAATTATGTATTTTCCACTTTGGGTCTCTTTCTCATTTTATATTTCATGCCTTTATTTATAGTTACATTTTTATGTTTGTATTATTCTTTCTTTTTTGATGTACACCAAAATACAAGTAGTGAAAAATTAACTATATGAATGGTAGAAGAATGCTTTGTCTTCAGGGAAAATGTATGGAGTTTTCTTTGCATTGGACACCAAATAAATTAGGACAAGGGGAACCATGCATTAGATAAGTAAGGGAAGAATTTATGACTTTGTATGTGTTTGTGTTGTGTATGTGTGGAAAGACCCACAGTCAAAGACAGAGAGACAGAGAGATTGATTAGATTTCAAATCCAAGGCTTTACAATTTCTCCCTTAAAGTATGAAAAGTCCAGTTGGAGTAACTGTGCAATGGCAAACTTTACATTAACATTGATAATATAGTGTTTTGAGAATTGAAACATCCATTAAATGGTACTTTAAGTTGCCAACTTTTTTTGAATAGATTTTTGTTTACACAGGCCTACTTTTCACTTGTATGTATGTATCACTTCTTATACTTTAGATATCTGATAATTACTGCTAAAATTTGTGTTATATCCAGAGACAAATGTTCATGTTTATATTCTTTGTAAATAATTTGGAATATGACTATAACAAAACCAACTTTAAAGGAGTGCTTTTATTGGAAGTCTAAATGTGAAGAACTGGGGACACATACCTCCTAACTTAATGCTCCATAGAAATTATTGAAAGTATCCATACATTCATAGTGGCATGACTACCTCAGATCTGTAAATAAAAAAGGGTCCTTATATCTTGGCAGACAGAAGCAAATGGCTCTAAATGGTGTTAGAATAAAGCCATTTTAATTGAAATCGAAGTACCTATATAAGTAGGGAGAAAATGTTGAAGGAAATGCATCAATTAATGATTATTGTTTACTTCTGTACATGCTGGGGGGCTACTGTATGAGGAGTGAAGGGTAAAGGAAGATGTAAGAAAAAAATAAAAAGGAGTTCATGGCAAAGACAGCATGTATATAATTCCAGTAAATATGTTAATATGTTTGTGTTTTCTATGTGTTTGTGTCCATGTGTGTGTATTTGCACTTGTGAGTATGACTGAAGTGATGCATAAGATGATAGTCCCCCATGTCTGATGGGAAAATAAACCTGAACACCCATGACCTGCCATTAGTCCTGAACTTCTTCCACAGTTATCAGAGGCATACTATGATGATTCAGACCTGAATCTTTCATCATGCCAACAGCTAAACTTATTTGACACTAATATTCTAGATTATTTCAATATGGGAGGTTGTGGGAGTTGGAGGAGAGATGAGAAAAATTCTTAAAATTTTTGAAGGGGAATTTTAGATGGAGATTCACTTAGGCATTAATAGAATAATATGTTTAATTATGAGGGTAAAAAAAGCCACTAATATAATATTAGAAATTAGATATGTAATTTAAAAAAGAAGTCAGGAAGATAATAGTAATAAAATAAAAAGCAAAATAAATTTAAGAAAAAAATAGG
Source organism: Hippopotamus amphibius kiboko (assembly GCF_030028045.1). NCBI lineage: Eukaryota > Metazoa > Chordata > Mammalia > Artiodactyla > Hippopotamidae > Hippopotamus > Hippopotamus amphibius. The sequence goes on along the minus strand of NC_080203.1, from coordinate 12,466,353 downwards.
AAAGAAGAGATTAAGAAAAAGAAAAACAAGGTAGTAGAATGCCACATGCTGGGGGGCGGGGAGAAATAGGGAGTTGCTCTTCATTCTGTATGAAAGTTCAGTTACATACGATGAAAAGATTCTAGAAATCTACCAACAACATTGTGCCTATAGTTAACAATATTGTACTGAACACTTAAAAATTTGTTAAGGTAGATCTCATGTAATGTGTTTTTTACCACAATTAAAAGAAAAAAAGAAAGAAAGAGCATTGGACTTCAAGGGAAAAAATAGTTTCAACATAACAGAAATCAAAACAAATATGAATGGATTAAAGTCCATTACAAATACAAGGATATGTAATCATATAGGGAGATTTTAACATACCACACTAGAAATCAATTAATTATGGGGGCAAAAAGTAAGTAAAGATTATAAAACTTTCTCCAGAGGATACTGTTCATCCTTATTATTCACAGGTTCCATATTTACAAATTCACTTAACTCAGATTCATTGATAACCCCAAGATTGATACTTGCAGTGCCTTTGCAGTTATTCACAGACATGAACAGACTGGCAGAAAATTTGAGTTCTCTGATATGCACTTTTCCAGCTGAGGTCAAACAAGTTTTTCTTGTTTATAAACAAATGTCCTTTTTGTAGTATAAATAATGCCATCTTTTTTGCATTTTTGGTCTTTTTTTTGGTGATTTCACTGTTTAAAATGCACCACAAGGATAGTGCTGAAGTGTCGTCTAGTGTTCCTAAGCGCAAAAAGGCTGTGATGCTTCTTATGGAGAATACGCCTGCATTAGATAAGCTTCATCCAGGCAAGTATTTTAGACCTGTTGAGTGTGAGGTCAGTGTTAATAAATAAACATCATATTTTAAATAAGGTGTCTTTAAACAGAAACACATTAAGTAAGGTTATGGTTTGAATAGTTAACGAAAACACTGTGACCAGAGGCTTGTAGGAACCCGATCCAGTAATTCTCCTAGGAGCAATGGCTCAGTATTTGCTAATGCAGTGTTCAAGGTGACTTCAATAGAACATAATTACTGTGAATAATGAGACTCGACTATATATGTGCATATGGAAATTTGTATCAAATGATAAAACAGTACATACTATTTTCAGAAACCAATGAAATACTCCTAAAAATATCATGTCAGAAAAATCTCAATTATTCTAAAATTTTACATCATATGTGTCACAATCTGTTACTAAAATGCAAAAAAAATAGAAATTAGTAATCAAAAGGCATTCCACAAAATTATACATTGTTTTAAATTAAAAAAATATTTTTATGATACCGCTAAACATTCACAAGATCAAAGAAATTTCAAAAGACTGACCACATAAAATGTTCACAAGGATGTGGAGTAACTGAAACTCTCACTCATTTCTGGAAAGAATGCAAAGTGGTACAACCACACTGAGAAATGTTTTAGTAATTTCTTAGAAAATTATATACCTCTTGACTGAGTAATTGCAATCTTAGTATTTATCAAAGACATATAAAAACATCTGTCCACAGAAGGACATTTATAAAAAAGTTTATAACAAATTTATTTACCGCAGTCAAAACCTACTGTAGAGAGCCCAGGTGTTCATGAACAGAATAATATCTAAAAAACTGTAATATATTCATATAACACATATTCTACATATTCTACTAAGCAATAGAAAGGAAAAAATTGATACATGCAACTCCATGTATGACTCTCATAAAGTGTGGTTCTATTTATATGAAGTCCTAAAACAGGCAAAATTGATCTAACATTAAAAAAATTAGACCTATGGTGGCCTCTAGTTGGGGTGGGGATTTGACTGGGTATATGCAGGAGGATTCAACAGAGAGTTTATGTATCATGATAGGGATATAGGTTTCTTTGGTATATACATTTTTCAAATTGTGCAGCAAAGATTTGTGCATTTTTATTTTTGTAAGTATCACCAAATAAGAACTTTTAAAATAATTGTATTATTGACTGAGGAATAAACAGAAAGTGGAAGTTTATATTATACTGTTTGTTTTACTTTTGTTATATTTGAAATTTTTCATAAAAACCTAAAAAGTACTTTTCTTAATAATGTTTGACTTAAAGAAGATATCAAACCTGAAACTACAGAGCAATCACAAATTAACAACTCTCACATCAAAACCCTGGGAGTTATTCTGTTCTCTGTATCTCATTTCCCAACATCCAACTGGCCAACACGTTTTGTCAATTACATTACCTTACTACTTCTCAAGTCAATCCTCTCCCTTCTATTCCAACTATTACTAACATAGGCCAAGACTTTATCTTTTCTCATCTGCATTATTATAGTAATTTTCTAACCTAACTCTGTCTTCACTCTTGCTCCATTTATTCCAGTGTGATCTTTCTAAAGTACAGATCTGACCATGTTATTTCCCTGTTTAAAACCTTTCAAATATGTCCATTTTTTCTACACGATAAAGACCAATCTCCTTATCCTTTATAACTGTGCCTATTTCAGTGATAACAAATGGCAATCTGCATTGGAGAAATGTCATTTGTTAAGCAGATAAATGTAGTAGCGGATGTGTAATGATGACTCCAGGATTTACCATATACCAAAAATTCCCGAAATTCTGAAAAATGCTTGTTAAAGACACTTAAACATAATACTATAACACACTAAATATCTAAGGATCAGCCAACTTGTTAACACTGTCTTCTACACTTGGAAAAATAGTCTGTAGGTGTTTTTTTCCTTTAGCACACACTTAAAATGCAATGTGCGTCAATGAAAAAGAATTGGTTTTATAACTTTCATTACTATACTAGGAAAATATATACCAAATGCCCGTTACCAGAATCACAACTACTACTGCAGTGAATTCTATGTTGTTTTTGCTTCTTGTGTCATTCACTTAAGATTGGAAGTTTCAGGTTTCAACATTCTCTGGGCTAAGCTTAGATCATGTGCTGTACCAGGGATAAGAGATAGTATCTGACCTTCTAAACTTCTCACAGTAATTGATTTTCCACCACAGAGAGAAGTTTCAAATGATGAGAAACCTAAATAAAACAAAGACCAGCATCAATTCATGCCTCAGCTCTTTTGATAATCATTTCAACCATAATAGAAAGATATTATGGTTATTTCCATTTTCAGATGAAGAAACTGAGGCTTAAAAATGTTAAGTCTTTGCCCTAAATATGCAACTATTTTGTGTCTGGTCCTATTTGAACCTAGGTAATCTTATTCCAGAGAACAGCCACTGAATATCTCCACAGCAAAATAGTATCAATGTCTTGATATGTATCATACTTTGAATGTTTTTTCTTCATATTCAGATTTATTATGTTCATTTGTTGGAATTAGTGCTTATTTTTAAGAATGCTTATTTTATTTGTGTATAAAGGAAGTATTTGGCATTTTTAGAAATCTACATGAAAGATATAATGAGTAAAAAAAAAATTCCCTTAGAGTCTCAGCAGTTGAGTCCTGAAGATGTGTACAAATCAAAATTCAATCATTGGAATAAAAACTGAAATTTTATAGGGCATTTGGAGTGAAATCAATATTTTCTTGCCTTATTCAATAATACATGATAAGAAAAGTGATATTAAAGTGAAAAAACAGCTGTCAATTTGGACAAATAATGTCAAGAGCTATCTTAATTAAAGAGTGTGTCTTGAGTTTCATCAGTATTGAAGAGACAACTGGGACCTATTTATCCAAGGTTACAAAAATTGAGCCCTAGAAAATCAGAATTGATTTGAATAAACTGCACTGCCAGGCCTATGAAAGCCACAGTTAATGTGAGTGGAAAATGTAACCAAATCGTAACAAAATTTAAAGAGGAAAAACCAAAAGCATTATAAACACATTGTCATGCACATTCTGTTTGAATTTAACTCTGTTAGGGTTTTTATGAGGAAAGAACTCTGTTCTTTTTCTAGCTCAATTCTAAAATTTATTTGTATGGTGCTGTATATACATCTGTGAAAGTATTAGCAATGTTTCAAACACACCTAAGCAGAGTAAAGTTGTAACACTAGGAAACTATAAAATTTGTTGTGTATTATGTTCTGTGATGGAGTTCCTGAGATGACTGAACCTTTGGATTTCGAATCAACTACTTTCAAAGTGCAGGTGGTCTGTGAATTGAGTGGTTTCTGACACTGGTTCCCATTTCTGAAATTCTATTTTTTAAAATTGTATGTTATAGGTTACAGGAATCCTTTATACGGAGCCTCATAGTAATAGAATTTGTTGATTGTTTCTTTGCTTCTAAAAATAGAAGCAATGTTTCATTTTTTATCATCTGAAGGACAAGATGAATATTTCAAAACCATTTGTGACAGTAGGGAGTGGGTTATGCCAACTAATATTCTCTAAATCAGCTCTGTCCTGTAGAACTTTTTTAATAATGGAAATTTTCTGTATCAGCACTGCCCATACATTAGCCACTAGGCACAAATGGCTACTGAGTACTTGAAATGTGACTAACGGACTAAATTTTTGATGCTATTTAATAACGAAGTAATTTGAATATAAATTTAAATAATACATGTGGCTAATGGCATTGATCAATGCTACTGATTTTCAAATAAGAAAATCTTATTTTGCAGAGGACAAGAAACTTTCCCCATTCATCAAAAATAGTCAGATGAATGATATTCAATTAATATTTAATATGAAAGATTGGATACAATGTTCCTAAATTTATATCTATACTTTCAAAAGGAAATCCTCTAGACTGACAGTGCCTTAAAAAATGTCTTTCTTCCTCACTGCAGTACCCTCAACATTTAACACAGTGCTTATTAGGCAGAGTAGACAGAGTAGGCACTTGATAAATATTCATTCAGCAGATAAATGATAAAACAAAATTAAGTGAATATCAGAAGCACTATTTAAATTGAGCAAGCCATCAAATCAGTGGCCAGAAAATGTCCAGTGATAGTACAGACTTAAAAGTAAATGTTATTCCAGAACTTTGATTTTACTGGAACTATCCAAAACTCAAACCTGTCCATGAATGTTTCAACTAAATCAATTTTGACTGTTTGTTTATTCTTCAATAATGCTCATCTCATTTCAGAGCTACTGCATATTGCTTTGGCAACTGTGCAATGCTCATTTTCATTCAACAAGTATTTGTTGGACATACACTATCTTCCAGGCACTGTGTTTGAAAGACATTGTGTTGGGTAAGGCTGTGAGCTCTGAGTCTGATCTCAGTTGGAATCCTACCTTTCTGCTTGCTGTGTAAGCTTGGGCAAGTTACTTACCCTTGTCATGCCTCAGTTTCTGTTTCTGTAAAATGGGGTAATTACAGGACGTATTCATAGGGTTATTTTGAGGCTGAAGTGATTTAATCCATGTAGAAAATTTGGAATACTCCCCAGTATATACTAGGCATTTAATAGCAGTTAGCTATTAGATGCTGAGGAGTCAGCAATAAAAACAAACAGGGTCTATGTCCTTAGAGGGCTTAATTTGGCCCTCTATAACAGGGAGACTAGTCCTTGACATTTACTAAGTGTGTCCAATGGACCCTTTTTATTTGAATTTTTTTTTACATTTTACAGGCACTTTAAAAATAATTTACAGAAGTAAGAATAAAGGGATAGTGAAAACCAAGTTCATTAGAGACTTTAATAAGAATTTAAACATAGTAAACCTCTTTGTACCAAGTAAATTTTGGGGCACAAACATCTTGAAATATGAAAGAATATTGTCCTATATCTTTTTAGCAAAATTTTATGGGTCAGGTACTTGGATAAAAATGTTGAGTGATGAAGTTCTTCCTGTTGAAGGACTGGAAGACAATATCATATTACCTTTTTGTCTTTAAAAATATATAATTTACTTATGAATTCTTGAGTTTGAGAAAATTCAACTTGAATAATGTCGTATGAAGATTCATGTAGTCTGAGATTTCTCTTATTATATGATTAATTTCACCATTACCTTTAGAGTCCAAATTGCTGCTATCCATTTCTTTTTTTTTAAATAAATGTATTTATTTATTGGCTGCGTTGGGTCTTCATTGCTGTGCGGGTTTTCTCTAGTTATGGTGAGCAGGGGCTACTCTTTGTTGCAGTGCATGGGCTCCTCATTGTGGGCTTTAGGTGCGTGGGCTTCAGTAGTTGTGGCGCATGGGCTCAGTAGTTGTGGCGCACAGGCTTAGTTGCTCTGTGGCATGTGGGATCTTCCCAGCCCAGGGCTCGAACCCATGTCCCCTGCATTGGCAAGCAGATTCTTAACCACTGCATCACCAGGGAAACCCTGCTATCCATTTCTTTGCATCCATCTTCTTATCTAATAACTGTGAGATGCTTTTTTATAATTGGAACAAAATCCAAATTCCTGGTTATGATCAATGAATAGGAAAAACAAGCTATAAGGATCTTATCTTCTATATTTTATTGAAAGACAATTCAGTACTTTGGGCAATACATTAAGAAAACTGAAAGTTGACAATTTGTCACTACTGTATAATTTACATGGCAATTCTATTTTCATATTTTATTCTATTTTTATATTTTCTTAGTTTTTTTCTTTGTCTCTCTTGGACATAGTCCATAATTATTGTTGTATAATCATGAGTAATGATGAAATAATTTCTGGGATTATGAAATATAAAACTCTTTCAAAATATTGGAAAAAATCAGTTAACTAAGATCCCATAATGTTGCCTTAGATTTATTAAAGTGCCCAATGGGTCCACAAAGTAATTTCAAGATAGAATGAATTTTATTTTTTAAAAAAGTAAAGTTTCTGTTTAATCTTTAGAGGATCTCTAAGAATGAACAGAAGACATGAAATATCAACCCTTACAAATCATTAAGACTGCTCAAAAAAAGAAACTCAAAAAAAAAATCAGGTCCAATCGACCATAATAGTATCTAATGGGTAAGATCCAGAAAGGGAGACAGATGTTAAACAATTACATGAATTAGATAGCACAAACAGTTATAAATGCACTAAAGAAAACTTTTAATTACTCTGACAGAGTAAACAGTTTTCTTAATTTGAATTGATGGGTCAGGGAAATTTCCCTGAAGAAGTGAGATTGAAGTTATGATCTGAAGGATGAGTAGGAATTAGCCTGGTGAAAAGTAGACACAGGAGGACACCAGCATGAGCAAACACTCTGAGGCAAGAGAGAACTTGATGCACTTGAGGAACTGAAGTAAAGACTGTGTGCCTGTGAGCAGGGAGAAAATGTTCCAGGGACATGAGATGAAGCTGGAGATGCAGGTTTCAGCCCAGTCAAAAGAGGCCCTTGTAGGTCATAATAAAGAGGTTGAATTTTACCCTAAGTACAGTGAGAAACCACTACAGGGCACAAAGCATGGAGATAATATAATCATATTTGCTTTTAAAAGTCTCTAAAGAAGTATATGCTCATTAAAAAAAATAGACAATGCAGAAATGTAAGAAAACACATAGTGAAAGAGTTCTCTTGAGTCCATGCTGCAATACTAAGCTTGTTGTGTTGCCCAGGCTCTTTAAATCTATATGCAAGTACGAGTACAGATGAGCACATTACTAATATTAACTATGATTATACTCAGATAATCCTCTGAAACTTGCCTTCAACATTACATTTTGGACATGTTTTCATGCCAGTGTCCATATTGACCCATCTTATTTTGCCAATAGCTGCCTAGCATTTCATTGTAAGAATATACCAGGAATTGCCAAAATTTTTTCTGAAAAGAGCCAGGTAGTAAATATTTTAGGCTTTGCAGTTCAAAAAACCACATATTCTGCTATTGTAGTATAAAAGCAGCCATATGCAGTGGATAAACAAATGGTGGTGGCTATGTTCACAGGTTGTGTAAAAGGCTGCGACCAGGGTTTGGCTATGGAATGTAGTTTGTCAGCTCTTGGAATCTAGCACAATTTATTGATTCGTGAGGGTGCCATTTATTTTTTAAAGACCCCAACTTGTTAAAATTAAATACCCACAATTTTTTTTTAAATTGAAAGTATATAGAAGAGCCTAAAATTAAAAGGAATATTTTTTTCTCCCCCTTCATTCCGTAGTCCCATTCAACAAATGTAAACATTTTGCCAGTTTCTATCTTTTAATTCTTTAGGTGGTTATTGTTATTTTAAAAATAATATTCTTATATCATTATTTCTTGATTTAGGTGCACGTTGCTTACATAATGCTAAACAGGTTAAACAAAAACATGTTGACTTTCTAATGTTAAAAAGAGGAAGGTTTTACTACATTGTCATTTCCTACCTCCTCTCTTCCTCCCAACATTGTTACATTATCATTTCATCCTTACTGAGGTTTGTATTATCTGCATTTTATTCAGTGATTCAGTGTGCTTCGTTTCTAGGTTAATTCTTTAAAAATTAAAATAGCATTATTATGCATTAACATTATTCTGATTATGTAAGTATATTTACTGCAGAACTTAGTACTGACAGATCATACTGGCCATATTCCAAATCTGTCTTCTTATATGTCTTTGACATTATTGTGGGCTAACTCCCAAAGTAACACATACATACACTAATATATGCACAGAGTATATAAAGGATACATGCATTAAAAGTACATTTATTTTTCCTCAAACATTTAATTGAAATATTTGCCTTCATTTTAGAAGCCAAGGTTTAAAATAATTTACCTTCTAAATTTCAAAGACATTATTTCATTACCTTCAAATATTCGGTGCCATAGCTTGGAAGTCGGAGGTCAGACTCATGTTCAAAGTAACCTATGGGTATTTTTAAAAATTTAATTTTGGATGCTTTTTTTATCCTTAGCAATTTGAAAGTTTTTAGAATGTTTTAAGGTGTTGGATCCTGTTTTTAAAATTACTATTATTCATTTAGCTCTAGTTAAGTATATGTTAGGGCTTATCAATCTGAATACTTGTGTCTTTCTCTAGCCTGTGAATTTTAATTTTAAGATAGACTGAAAATCTGTAAAACCTAAATGTGCAGCTTAATGAATTGTTAAAAAGAAAATGCTCACTTAACCAGTACTCGGGTTAAGAAATACATTGAAAGCAACACAGAAGCACCCCATATGCTCCTTTGCAATAACAACTCCCCTCCCACTCCACTAAAGTAAATCAGTATTCTGTTTTATCACAAATCACAATTTTAAAAATGTTTTCCCCACCCAAGTATGCATGTAAACTACAGATTCATTTTTCCTGTTTTTGAACTTTACATAGATGAAGTCATACAATATGCATTTTGTGTCTCAATTTGGTTGCTTAATATTATGTTTGTGAAATTCATCCTTTTAATTCCTACATAGTCCTCTATAATATGAATGTACCACAATTTACTGATTGATTCTATGATTGGTAGGCATTAGGGTATTTCTAGTTTGGGACTCTTATGAATGATGCGGTTATAAATATTATCTCACACATCTTGTATCGAACATCTGTTCACATGTCTGTTGAGTGTCACTTTGCTAGATCATATAATATGCAAATGTTCAACTTCTGCAGGCAAGGTCAAAATGCTTTTCAAAGTTTACACTCGCACTGGAAATATATGGAAATTATATTACTATTGCTCTACATCTTTACCAGCACTTTTTATTGTCAGTTTTCTCTTTTTTCATTTTCTTTTCTTTACTTTTTTGGCTGTTCTGGTGGATATGTAGCATATTGTGAGGGAAACAGCTGTGTCAGACTTGGTGGAACCAGTCTACAGACTATCTGTTGTGTAAAGAAATAAGAAGAGTTTTGTAGGGTTGCAAAGCAAGGAGAAGTTACTCTTGGATGAATAGATGAGGAATGGCACCCTGGAGAAGGTCATTTGAGCAAGAATTGGAAGAAGAGGATAGTGATAATCATGAGTATTAAGTAAAGTACATCCTTTAAGTCATGTGGAATGTGTCAAAGAAATAATTCACTGAAGTACCCCAATGTGAAGTACTGCTGCTTTTCTGCTTTACAGAGAAAATTGAGACTCAGAGAAGTGACTCTCCCAAAGGCACACAGCAGAGAAATGACAGTCAGTGTCTTAAGCCAGGTATATCTGCCTTCAGAGCTTATACTCTGGAAGGAGAAGTATAGGTGATAACTTTAACTGAGGATTGACTGTATGTGATGATTTAGATGCATTGCGGTTGATTTCACAACAGTCCTATAAGGATTGTGTTGATATCTTGATTTCAGAGCTGGGGAAATTGAGACTCAGACAGTTCAACCTATTTACTTGTTTCACTGTGCTACACTTTCACCTAGGTAAGTAAAAATACCTGAGCAAGGCAGGAAAATGTGACACATTCAACATATTCACTGGGATTATGTCTTTTAGCGTAAGTTGGATGATTGGCCAAAGTAGAGTGTAAGGTAAAAGTATAGGTTAAGAGTATGCTAGTTATGGCCTTGACTACCAAATTAAGATGTTTTAATTCCATTCTGTCCTTAGTTGGAAACCACTGACTTTTGAAAACTGCTAGGATAATAACATTTTGTAAAGGTAACTTTGGTGGTGGTGTATAATATCAGTTGGGGTGTTGAGATTGGAGTTTGGAAAATTGGAAAGGAAGCCACTGCCTAAACTCCAGGGAAATGATAAAGGGGAGATGGTGGAAAGGAAGATGGGGGTCAAGTGTTACAGAGGAGGTCTGTTGCAGAAATAGGAGAGGAATTCACATCTTCACTCCCTAGTCTGATTCATACTCTACATTTTCTTTTCTTGAATCAAACACAATTTTCAATAAATAATTGAAAAAGAAGAAGCTATATCAAGGTACTAGTATCTCTGGAAAATTACTTTTTCTGCACATATGTCTGAATGGTTCATTTCCCTTGTAATGTGGAGCACTTATGGTAGGAGAAAAGCACACCGTTAATCAAAAAAATCCTGAAAAATGTATATATGTAGGTTCTTTCACACAAGCACAAGCTTTGGCTATAAAGTTACATACTTAAATAACATCTAAAGGGCCAAGAATTAGGGGGTTAGTGAAAAGGTGTGTGAATCATGAGGAAATGGCTAAGAAGAGCATCTTAATTCTGCAGTGGTCATTCACATAAATAATACTGGACAATTTCCCGTCTGTCAAATTCTAGGAAGATATGCAGTACCCTTTGCTCAGATGAGTTGTCCTTGAAGTACAGTTAGCATTGTGGTGTGAAATATTAACTGTCTTGCCATGACAGAATGAATCTAGGCAGCAAGCATCTGATACTGTGAGAGCCTTATGGTTGGTGAAGATCAAATGTGGCTACAGCTATATCCAGAAGGCAGAATCGCTGCTTAGAGCTGCCAAAAAAGAATGCTGAGAACATCCGATTAAAAGTCCAGTCAATTAATTTTAATGACAACAGTATAGCAACTAATTAACTTCATTAATGTCTCCTTCTGATAAAATAATAATTTAATCAGTTTTGGACACCTATCAGATTTTCCCTTGAAGATACACACACACACACACACACACACACGTATAAGCACACACATATATTCTGCAAATATATATGTGTATATACATATACTTATACATAAATATTGGGTTGGCCAAAAAGTGCCTTTGGTTTTCAGTAAAAATAGACACGGTTTTCATTTTCACCAAGAACTTTATTGAGCAATGTATTCACCCTTTTGCCCCACTACCTTCTGCCATTTTTCAGACAACTTCATAATTTCATCTTCCCAAAACTTTTTATCTGTTTGAGCAAAGAACTCTTCCAGGTGCCTTTTACAGTCTTCCAGGGAATTGAAATTTTTTCCATTAAGAGAATTTTGTAAAGACTGAAATAAATGGAAATCCGAAGGTGCAATGTCTGGTGAATATTGTGGATGAATCAGAACTTCCCAACCAAGCTATAACTGTTTTTGCCTGGTCATCAAAGAAACATGTGGTCTTGCGTTATCCTGATGGAAGATTATGCATTTTCTATTGATTAATTCCGGATGCTTTTCATCAAGTGCCACTTTCAGTTGGTCTTATTGGGAGCAGTACTTGTTAGAATTAATCGTTTGGTTTTCTGGAAGGAGCTCATAATAGAGGACTCCCTTCCAATCCCACCATATACACAATACCACCTTCTTTGGATGAAAACCGGCCTTTGGTGTGGTTGGTGGTGGTTCTTTTTGCTTGCCCCATGATCTCTTCCGTTCCACATTATTGTACAGCATCCACTTTTCATCACCCATCACAATTTGTTTTAAAAACGGAACATATTTATTATGTTTCAGTAGAGAACTGCATGCAGAAATATGGTCAAGAAGGTTTTTTTTTCGCTTAGCTTCTGTGGAACCCAAACTTCAAAGCGAGTCACATAACCAAGCTGGTGCAAATGATTTTCAATGCTTGTTTTGGATATTTTGAGTATGTCAGCTATCTCCCGCATGGTATAATGTTGATTGTTTTCAATTAATGTCTCTATTTGATAGATATCAACTTCAACTGGTCTACCCAACTGTGGAGCATCATTCAGTGAGAAATCTCGAGCACAAAACTTCGCGAACCACTTTTGACACGTTTGATGAGTCACAGCACATTCTCCATATACTGCACAAATCTTTTTTTTCTGCATTTTAATTGCATTTTTACCTTTCTTCAAATAAAAAAGCATAATGTACCAAAAATGTTTTTTTCTTCCATCTTCAATATTAAAATGGCTACACAAAAATTAATGCATGCTGATATGACAGCTGTCACAATACAATCCAACAAAATTGTTTTGAATGAAGCTGAAGACAATTAAGTGCTACTAGAGCCATCTTACGCAAAAAAAACGAACAAACCTTTGGCCAACCCAATATATTTCTTTATGAACTGTGGTCCATTTAATTACATATAATTGAGTTGCAGCTTCATGACAAGAGATGCTATTTCCTGTTTCTTAGGAATGAATTTTAATCTAATTTTTGTGGGATTATCGGAATGATGAAATGAATCAACCTATGTGGTTTTCTCAAATATATATTGCTGAGTGCCAACACTGTCCTAGATATTGTGTTAGGCAGTGGAACCCAATGAACATACAATCCTTTGTAAAGGTGTATCATCCTGCTCTTGGACTTTGTATGGACTTCCTCACAGCCCTCATGTCCAGACTGAGATTAAGTGATAAATGACCCTGCAACCTTAATGGCTACAGGGGGTGGAGGAGTTTAGGGCTATCATTTTGAATATCCAGATGGTTTTACTTTATTATTATGAAAGAGGGTTACATTTTTATTGGATAGTAGAAACTATTTTTCCAGGTTTATTGAGATATAATTACCATAAAGCACTGTGTAAGTCTAAGGTGTACATGTTGATTTGATGATTAGTGATGTTGAGCACCTTTTTTTGCACCTGCTCTGGCCATTTGTGTCTTCTTTGGACGAAATATCCATTCAGTTATCTACTCACTTTTTAATCAGATTGCTTTTTTTGTTATTGAGCTATATGAGTTTTTTATATATTTTGGATATTTAGCTCTTATCAGATGTATGGATTGCAAATATCTTCTCCCATTCCATGGGTTGCCTTTTCATTTTGTTGATGGTTTCCTTGGCTGTGCAGAAGTTCTTTAGTTTGATGTAGTTCCACTGTTTATTTTTGCTTTTGTTGCTTTTGCTGTTGGTGTTATTCTACTGATGGACACATAAGTTGCTTCTATATCTAGGCTATTGTAAACAATGCAGCAATGAACATTGGTGTGCATATATCTTTCAAATTAGCGGGTTTTTTTCTTCAGGTAAACATCCAGAAAAGAAATTACTGGATCATACAATAGTTCTATTTTTAATTTTTTGAGGAAACTTTATAATGTTTTCTATAGTGGTTGCACAAATTTACAATGCCACCACAGTGCACAAGGGTTTCCTATGCTCCATATCCTTACCAACACCTGTTATTTGTTGTTTTTTTGATGATAGCCATTCTGACAGGTGTAAGGTGGTATCTCATTGTGGTTTTGATTTGTATTTCCCTGATGATCAGGGATATTGAGCATCTTTTCATATACCTGTTGGCCATCTGTATGTCTTCTTTGGAAAAATGTCTCTTCAGGTCCTCAGCCCATTTTTAAATCAGGTGGTTTGGTTTTATGATGCTGAGTTATATGAGTTATTTGCATATTCTGGATATTAACTCCTTATCAGGTATATAATTCATAAATATCCTCACCTATTCAAGAAGCTGCGTTTTCATTTTGTTGATAGTTTCCTTCACAGTGCAAAAGCTTTTTAGTTTGATGTAATCCCATTTGTTTGCTTTTGCTTTTGTTTCCCTTGCCCAAAGAGACAGATCCTAAAATATATTGTTAAGACCAATATCAAAGAGTCTACTGTCTGTTTTCCTCTACAAGTTTTATGGTTTCAGGTCTTACACTTAAGCCTTTAATTCATTTTGAGTTTATTTTTATATATGGTGTGAGAAAGTAATTCAGTTTGGTTCTTTTTGCATGTAGCTGTCCAGTTTTCCCAACACCATTTAATGAACAGGCTGTCTTTTCCACATTGTATATTCTTACCTCCTTTGTCATAAGTTAATTTACCTTATAAACACAGGTGTATTTCTGGGCTCTCTATTCTGTCCCATTGATCTGTGTCTTTTTTTGTGTGTGTGCCAGTAACAAGCTGTTTTGATGACTGTAACTCTGTAATATAGTTTCAAATCAGGGAGTGTGATACCTCTAGCTTTGTTCTTCTTTCTCAAGATTGTTTTGGTTATTCAGGGTATTTTGTGTTTTCATACTAATTTTAGAACTATTTGTTCTAGTTCTGTGAAAAATACCTTTGGTATTTTGATAGGGATTACTTTGAATTCATAGATTGCCTTGGGTAGTATGGTCATTTTAGCAATATTAATTCTTCCAATCCATGAACACAAGATATCTTTCCATTTGTGTGTGTTGTGTTAAATTTCTTTCATCAATATCTTAAAGTTTTCTGAGTACAAGTCTAAAGTCTTTTACCTCTTTGTGTAGATTTATTCCTGGATATTTTATTCTTTTTGATGAAAGTGTCAATGAGATTGTTTTCTTAATTTCTCTTTCTGATACCATTTTAGTAAGAAAAGAGGCATGATATGATTTCAATCTTCTTAAATTTATGGAGATTTGTGGCCTAGCACATGATTTATCTTGGAGAATGTTCCATGTGCTCTTGAAAAGAATGTGTATTCTGCTGCTTTTGAATGCAATGTTTGGATTATCTGTCCATTGATGTAAATGGGGTGTTAAATTCCACTACTATTGTTGCTGTACTGTCAATTTCTCCCTTTATGTTTGCTAGTATTTGCTGCGCCACTGGTGGGTGGTGGCAGGTCTCTACATGGCTGCCTATGTGGTCTGGGGTTCTCAGGGCTGGTGCCAGCCCACTGGTGGGTAGGTAATCCCCTGATGTCAAAAGGGTAGAAGGAGAATTCCAAAATGGCAGTGATTGAGCTTTCCAAAATGGCTGCCACCAGTGTCTCCCTTCCTATGGGGAGGCTCAGCTGCCTCTTACCTTGCTGGAGGCTCTCCAAGTGGGTCTGACATTGTCTCCTTTCAAACTACTGCCTCTGTGCCAGAACTTGGAGTGTGTGAGATTTTCTGCTCACCTTTTAAGACAGGGGTCTCTGTTTCCTACAGCCCTCTGGCTCTCCTGAAAATAAGTCCCGCTGGTTTTCAAAGACAGACATTTTGGGGTCTCATCTTCCCTATGCAGGTCCCCAGGGTTGGGGAGCCTGATGTGAGGCTCAGACCCCTCACTCTTTGGGGAGGCCTCCTATGATTGTGATATTCCTCCCATTTGTCCCATTGCTGATCCAAGGGTGTGGGTCTTGACAATACCACATCTCTGCCCCTTCTACCTGTCTTGTTGTAATTTCTTCTTTAGTCGTTACTTGTAGAAAATCTTTTCTGCTCATCTTCAGGTGGTTCTCATAGATCGTTGCTCTGTAAATAGTTGTAATTTTGTGTGTCCATAGGAGAAGGTGAATTCAGGGTCTTCCTATTCTACCTCCTTGGCCACCACCTCTAAAGATAAGTTATTTAAAAGAAGGCAGTATCTTCTTCTACTTTTTATAGTTCATAACTTACCAAGTGTGTTATGCTCATTTCTATATAGAAAAATGGCTTCTCAACATAAGGAGTACTTTCTGATACACAGTGCCATCTTCAGATGGAGTGGGATGACTTTGGGTTTTTTAAGTTCTTTATCATTTAAACTGTTCAATGGGATGATAGTGTTTTAGAATTTTCAATTCTTAAGTAGGGTATTTTTTGATACAGTACGCATTCCACTCCACCCCCTCCCCAAACAAACATAAACGTGCAATTATTAATAGAATTTCCATTTGTAATACTTTATATTCCTGTGAGTTAAAACAACATCCCCCATCTCCACCTCCATCAGGTATTTAGGCTCTAAAATATCAAAGAGACACACCAAAAGGAAAAAAAAAGAAAGAATTAAAAAGTGAGGAAGAATGTTTTGAGGTCTGGGGGAACTGGCTTCTCTTCCTTGGGCACTGTTCATACTGAGTGACAATGCTAAGAAAAAAAAATGAAAAGTGTTCTTGCAACTGAACAAAACTTTCTTTTTGGTTTTTATTGTGTAGTGCTCTTTGATTATATTCATTGGATGAGAAAGAACTATTAGGCTAAACTTCTTCAGAGTGGTTTCTGCACCACCAATGCTCAGTATAAGAGCACTTCCATGAGATACAAGCCGTACTGGTGGCATTAGTCAAGCTTCAGAGCCTAGGCAAATGACTCCCACGAGTTCCTGATGGCATGAGGCAATAGCCTCTGGCATGAAATTTGTTTTGTCACACTTATCATTTAGAGTATAGATTATCTGTTGTATGAAGAACTCCACCAGATCATAAGAATCAATGCCCAGTCATTGTTTAGTAAGGCATCTTTACCCAGTGAGGATCTAGAAACACCGGGCAGTAAATGTGGGGGATTTTTTGCATAAATTAATTTCTTTTAAAATGGTCTTCATGGTCATTTCCTAAGTGCATGAGCATCATTTAACCTAAAGATACTTTTATATTATCTATCAGATGAAATTTTGATTGAGTTTATGATTTTAAAATATTCTTGAAGATTAAAATGTGACTTTACCATGAACTCCTTCAGAAACGGAAATTCAAAGGACAAATTTTAATTTAACCTATTTTCAAGTCTTTAACTGTAAATGTTTCCTTTATCAAAGGGAACTAAAGGTCCAAATAGCATTCTTTTAAAACCACTCCAAAAGACTCTTATTAAGAGTCATAAAAGAGATATGCATTGGTTTCTGCCAGTATTGACATCTCTTCAGATAATATCCAAGATGTTTTGAAAGCTGACATTCCAATCTGTTTTTTACATAGGATTTCTATTGGTAATCACTGTCTTTGTCACCTTTACATACAGGAAATCACTTCTTACCTATTTAGACAGTATAATTATTTTATAATGTCTGGGCAAAGTGTCCAAAGCTTGATTGTGTCTTATTTTCTCACACCTGGGCTAACTTTCATTAAACGTTGCAGCTAGAGAATGCTAATCAGCTTGGCTGCCAGGGCTGATGGGCTGCTACTATTTAGAGTCACTCAAGTGTTTCTTCAAGTGACAATGATGTTCAAATATGGTTCAGGTCAACTTATATAAGGTTCATTACTATTCTAACGTTTTACAGTTTTGCTTTCTCATTAGAAACAGATGTATTTTGTCTATTCCTGCACTATGCCAAACATCTATACATAGGAATTTTGGATATCTAGTATACAGAAGTTTTGTCAAATGATATCAAACAGCTGGGTATTTCCATTTATATAAGCACTTCCCATCTTGTAGACAAATGTATCTTTTAAAAAAATATATTGAATTATACTTGGTTTACAATGTTGTGTTAGTTTCTGGTGTACAGCAAAGTGATCTAGTTATACATTCTGTTTCACATTCTTTTCCATCAGTTTACTACAAAGTTTTGAACAAAGGTCTCTTTGTATGTTTGGTTTCATGTGTTTCTCTTTTAAATTAGAGCAAATATTAATAGCAGCTATTTTCATTAGCTCATATTAGAGTAATGAGGGTTGAAAGTCATTTCTTTATGTCTTCTATTTCAATTTGATTCTAGCTGTTACTCAGTGCTTTGCAAAATCCAAAATCCCCTTTGTATCAGTGAATATGGTGGTTACTCACTGAAGAGTCAAGTTTTGCATATTTAAGTAGATTTTTGTTATTCCATAGCCTCATTAATGGCACTAGTTGCTTAAGAAAATCAAGAAGAAAATGATGTGTGTTGATTAGGCTTTGGAACTGACAGTGGCCAGAACATTAAAGCAAGCAGTGTTAGCATCAATAAAATAAATTCATACTGAAGGTCTCTTTTACACAGCAGGAAGCAGAGCTTTGAGAAATTTGATCAAGCAGGGGACAGTATCTTAATATGTGAAGAGTTTCAAACAAGTTAATGGAAGCCATGGGCCTTTCTACAATACATCTCTTATTGCCTCTGTCAGGGACAGTCAAAGATTGGCTGGTCCATTTGACTGAGCCGGCAAGTAGTATATGAAGTAATAGGAATAAAATTTTAGAGTATTTGTGAAAGATACACCTAAAGAAGAAGGCATATGCTTTCTTCTATTCAATAGATATTTATTAGGTACCTAATACATACTGTGCTGAGCACTGTGAGAAGTGAAGCACAGAGAAATGAATATTGCATGGTCGAGTGCATGAAAGGTATAAAAAAGGCATGGTGTGGGATTAGACTGACAAGAATAAAATGTCTGGCTATAAAGTGTAGAGATGCACCAGTGTTGAACATTGGCATAACCAAATTGTTCATCAGTCTTTTCTTAGTTTAACACATTCTCTTTTTCTAATATTTTCCCATTTCATCCTTATTTAGCTTGACAGTCACTTTGTTAACCCACCGGGCCATGGTTTAGCCAAGATACATTCCTCATGGCTTTATAATCTCAGATAACAGGCTCATGCAAATTCTCCTTGGCAGGAGTTAGTAGGTGTATTATGATCCTCAAAAGCCATTTAGTAAGTGTGGAAAAGTTGATGTTACCATAGGTTTTCTTGCATTGGTCACAAAGGATATAGAAGCCAAGCAACACAGGCTCTGCTCTGAAGATTAGGCTGAATGTCAAGGTGAGATATTGTTTCTTTCACAGATGAGAAGGTGATTTTGTAATGGAGTAGACAGAAGACTCATTGGTATAGAGTGGTATAGATACCCAACACTCCCTATAAAAGATGTTCTAAATAATTTAGCTTCACAACCTATAGCCTGTCAACTGGAAGAGGAAGGAGATAAGACAAGGAGAAGAAAAATGTAGAAAATTAGGCAGCAGAATACAGCTACACATATATCTGATTCTTTTCAATAGAGTTATTTTCAATATATTTTATAATGTATTCTATGATAAATTTTACTATGAAATATATATTCAAGTTTCTTCCTTACAGGAATATTGAGGGAATCATAGCATAAATACATTTCCTTTCCATTCTGCACTGCCCATGGATAATTCAAATAAATTTGAAGAGAGGTTATATCTTCAGTGAATAAAGCAAACACTAATGTGATATTCTGTCAAATCAAAATTTAAACCTGGGCTTGGTGATGGAGAACTTAGCTCTGTCATTTTGGATCTTTACTTTAAATCTTTATTTTCCCAGCCTTGGGATGTGGCAAGTTAGGAACAAGGTCAGCAGTGTGCATAACCAGGGGTATCTGCAGGCGGCAAGGGATTGTTCCACAATATTCTCTCAGATCAATTCTCAAATGGTGCAGGAGCTGCTTACTGATCCTCTGCATGCTTTGAAGACCATGGATTCTACCAAGGGCTTATAATTTCTGAAATCTTACAGGTAGAATCTAGGCCAAAGACAACCAAAGGACCAAAGGAATGATTGGTATTGCATTGATTTTTCTATCGGATAGTAACATTTTATGGGCATCTATCTCAACATTATTAGAAAAGTAATAACTAAGATACTATTAAAACATAATCTAGTAAGAATTAACTTAAATAGAAGAGAAAATTGATATAGTTGTCAATTTCCACAATATTTTGAGGAACAATATCTGTACTTACATGAGATTAATATATTTTCTCCACACTGTTCCATGATTACTTCACATAGACATTTCTCACTGTGGCTATGAAACATTGTTGAATTCATTATACGTATATATCCTTCTTATTGACAGCTACCCATCCAATCCATCCATTTTTCTAGATTCTTAGTGCTAATAAATTTTCTTTCACTGAATTATCACATACAAGATAATTATTAATATATGCTCCCTCATACATGAGGAAGCTGAGATTTAAGAATAAAAGTTTTGCACAAGGTCACAGAGTGGGGAGCGGTTGAGATTTGGGTGTCGGTTTCTTTGAATCTAATACTCATCTATACCTCTGATCTCCATACAGTCCTACAGTAATTTCTCTTATTTGTCTCATCTATTCATTCTCCACGTAAATAATAGGTTGTTTTAACACACTAGTTTGACCAAATCATTTTTGTTCTTAAAAAGTCCTTGAGGGCATTCCCTGGGTGTGCCTTGGTTAGGACTCGGCACTTTTACTGCTGAGGGCACAGGTTAGATCCTTGGTTGGGAAACTAAGATCCTGCAAGCCTGTGCAGTGCAGCCAAAAAAAAAAAAAAAAAAGGAGAAAAAAAGTCCTTAAATGGTTTATTTCTTTCAACGGATGAATTTTAAAGCCAAGTTCTTACCCTTCCTTCTCTCATTAAACCTTTGCCACACCTCACACAGATAACACTAGTCTCACAAACTTCTTGCCACGTTCTGATATGCCGTGTTCTCTCTCAACATGCTGCTTCTTTGCTATTCCCTCTTCCTGGAACTTCACTATTCTCATTTCTAGGACATCCCCAAACACCTGAGTCTCCATTCAACAGATGCGACATGTTCTTTCACACAGGCACGTCTTTGAACTCAGTATATTCTTTGTCAGAAATGCCCCTTCTCTGATTCTCTGGGTGACAAATTTCTACTATTCCTTCAAGAATCAACCTCCTCATGAAAGTCTTTCTAGGTATTTCCTTCAAACATTGCCACTTTGTAGTACTCTATAACACATAGACTACGATGTAAATTGTGCCTCTGGAACTAATACAGAGAGACATATCCTTGCTGACCTTCTCTAGTGACATAAAAATACTCCATCCTCTGGGTTCCCATAGAAATTTGGGCATACTTTAAGTAGTTTATATTTTTTTGTCATACTGTGTGATTATTTGTTTAAAAATTGGCCTGCTTTCCTCTGTACATTGAGCTTTTTGAGGTAGGTACTGAGACATAACACTTTTTTTTTAAATTTTATTGAAGTATGGTTGATTAACAATATTGTGCTACTTTCTGCTGTACAGCAAAGTGATTAAGTTGTACATATATATATACATTCTTTTCCATTATGGTTTATCACATGATATTGAATATAGTTCCCTATGCTTTACAATAGGACCTTGTTGTTTATCCGTTCTCTATATACTAGTTTGCATCTGCTAACCCAAAACTCCCAATCCATCCCTCCCCCACCCCCTCCCCCTTGGCAACCACAAGTCTGTTCTCTACGTCTGTGACTCTGTTTCTGTTTCATAGATAGGTTTATTTGTGTTGTATTTTAGATTCTGCCTATAAGTGATATCATATGGTATTTGTCTTTCTCTTTCTGACATTTCGTTTAGTATGATAACCTTTAGGTGGATCCCTGTGGCTGCAAATGGCATTATTTCATTCTTTTTTATGGCTGAGTAACATTATATAGATGTAGTCTATATGTTATATAATATATATATGGAACACTCTTTATATTTTTTATACTGCCTAGCACGAGACTTGGCATACTGTTATGGCATGAATAAATGTATAAAATGAATTTTTAACTTCAAATTCAGGAAGGAAGCTCAGCCTCAAATGGACTTAGATTTATAAAAAGAAGTTTCAAAAAAGTAAAATGCATTTTATGAACTTTCTAAAAATAAAATCACAGACTGTATTCATAGATTGTCTGATCTATATACTATACAAACACTTGAAGGGATAAGCCAAAATTAAGATGAATGGATGAACTAATGAATGGACAAACATATAAAACAAGTCTCCCTTTAATATCCTGTAACACCAAGAAACTGGTATCACCTCTTTGTTCACATATCCATTCAGCCATTCAGAAAAGTTCAGGTTTTTTTTCATGTTATCTGAAGCCTAATATTAACAAATCATTTGATAAAATGGCAGATCCAGACTCTTCCCACAGTCTTCATTGGCCACTTATCCCACTTAATGAGTAAGAATGAAATTCTAGTGAATTGGAAGTTTTCACTTGACCAATGGGAGCATAAGCAAGAGACAAAGTCCAACTGATAATTTAGCAGTCCCTTGATCCTTTAGGATGGGTCTGGATCTGGAACTGCCAACCTATGAAAAAAAGAATAATATTTGGGGCCACTTACCTGTTTCTGAGTGCTGTTGTCAAATTTAATGAGAATCTTGTGTAGTCTTCAAGATCCTTTCAAATAACACTTCTGCAAAATGTTCAGAGGAATGTGGCTCTCTAGTCTTTGAGAGAAAGGTTACACATTTACATTTGAGTTAGTATGAAGCTATATAATTGGAAAGAAAACTCCACAGATTATAATCAAATCCCAAGTGAATTCATTATAATTATATTTAATTCATCAAATGAAAAGAAATTTAATGAAGACTAGGACCTGGCACCTCTCCTGAAGAGAGAAAGATTCTGATCAGTCTAGGTTTTGCATTTTTCTTTCCTCATTTTAAATTTCAAATAGGAAAACTGAAAATTAATAGATTTGACCAGAGATCCACTGTGAAGGCAGAGGTTCTGGAATTTTGTGTGTCTTACTTTAAGGAATCCATGGTTCATTTAAAGCGATATACTAGACATCTATTCAGAGTCACCTTCCAATGTCCTAATGTTGGTTATTGTTGGGAAAATGAATTCTGGGTATCTCACAAAGAGTTTTTATTTTAGTCAAAGAAAAAAAAAACCTAAAATGTGTTTTCACAATCAGGAAAATTAGGAAAAAATACTGATTCCATATGGATGAATTCTATATAATTAAACCTTGTGGTACCTGCATCTACATCTTGGCTTAGACACTTTCCCCTCCAGGAAATATCCTCATGCTGCCTCTTGTCTGGTCAAATCAAATTCAACAAGACCCAGTTCAGCTGCCTTATCAGCTTCCTTTATTAAGCTTTTCATAGCCATGATCAGAGCATAGACTTTTAGAATTGGAATGAACTATATATACCATCAATGATAGCCATAGCTTTCACTTAATCAATGAAGCAATTAAAACCAAGAAAAGAAAATGAATCTTTGTTGGTCATACAACTAACTGGTAGCAAAACTAGAAATGGAAATCTCTTTCTATCTACTTGACTGGTGCCCTATTCAATATACCACCCATTCCTCCCAATCACTTTTCCCTCATCTGAATCCTACAGTCATTTTCTGCAACTCATTTGACAAGGCAGTCATGAATAGAGAAAGATTCTATTCATATGTCACCTCTCTTACAGTTGTATTTTTAAGTAATTGTTTCATCTTCACATCGATAATTCCCTTTTCTTTGTTGATGATAACTTTTTTTATTGCAAACTACTTAAGAACCAGGACTGTATCCTTCTTTGTTTGTGCCCTTTCTTCAGGATGTATCAACAAGCAGGGTGCATATTGCGTAGAAATTCAGTGTCAGCCTAATTTTGATTTAATATTTTCAAAGAGGTAGCAGCTAACTTTTTAGGATGGTGGATGTGTGGAAGTACTTACATTTAAGGTTGCACAAAATATTTTCGTGCAGAAGGAGAAACACTTTAAAATGTTATCTGAGCTTATTTAGATAAGGAAAGTTGATCTTTTAAAGTAAATAGGTATACTTTTTGCTTTATGAGTTTCCTCTCTATGAATAGATATACAAGTGAGTAGGTTGCATCAATTTGATATTCACAAGTCATCTTCCTCCTTCTTCTACTAGTACTGCATTTCTATATAAGATGCACATTTTATTAATTGCTTCAGACTTAGAGGTTGCATTTGAGTTGAATTTTCAAATATAATGAAACCCTGTCATTCGAGGAAGTATGCTAAAATAGCCATTTTACGTGATTTAGGCTTCATATTCATTCTCTATTTAATGGTTCTTACTTCCCTGAAAGTAAAATCTAGGTTCTTGCAGTTAGTTACTACATCTTTTATTTAGTCTAAATTAGTGAAAATAAATGCTTCATTTAGAAAAACTGATCAAATATGTTTCTACAATACAGCTGCTTGTTTGTATTTTAGATTATGAAACCATTTAATTTTTCATGGTAGCCTCATATTTATTCAAGCATTCCTCCTCTGTTTTACATGTTTGATAAAATCAGGTCAGAGATAAAGGTGAGGTTGTACGTTGGTGATTCTCAGAGCTTAAATTCAACTTATAAAGTAGCAAAGCAATATCTGAGACCTGATTTAAAAAGAACAAAATCATTGAATAATGGTTAATTAAACACAGTGCATACCTCTTCAGCTAGTTTAACCAACTTTCTGAGGTTCAGACCTATAGTTATTGCTAACTAACTTTTGAGTAGAAGAGAAATTATATTAATGAAAAAAATGGTTTCTTATATTCTGTCAAATGGGGGTAGATATTGATAGAAAGTAAGTAAAAAAGAGAGAATGCATGTGTCCTTGTATCTGTTTATTAAAGTTCTGTCATTCACAAAGAATTTGAGGGCTTCTTAGGTGGCGCAGTGGTTAAGAATCCGCCTGCCAATGCAGGGGACACAGTTCGATCCCTGCTCCAGGAAGATCCCACATGCCACAGAGCAACTAAGCCCGTGTGCCACAACTATTGAGTCTGCACTTTAGAGCCCGTGAGCCACAACTATTGAGCCCATGTGCTGCAACTACTGAAGCCCACGTGCCTAGAGCCCGTGCTCCGCAACAGGAGAAGCCACGGCAATGAGGAGCCCGTGCACCACAACGAAGAGTAGCCCCTACTCACCACAACAAAAGAAAGCCCGAGCACAGCAAAAAAAGACCAAACACAACCAATAAAATTAATTAATTAATTAATTAAAAAAAAACAAAGAATTTGACATAACATGTTCCATAGCCACCTTTGATTGCATGTAGCAGGGACTCACTATGATAGACCTACACTAAGTTGACCCCAAATGAACCACACCCTTAAATAATACCCTTCCCTTGAGTGCAGCAGGACCCATAACTTGCTATTAACCAATATAGTATGGCAAAGATGATGGGATGCCTCCCATTATCAGCCTACATCTTAGCAGACTGGAGCAAGAAATTCTCTTGTGGATCTTGAAGAATCAGATATCCATGTTGTGAGTTGCCCATGGAGTAGACCACGTGGCAGAGAAATGTGAGGTCTCTAGGAGTTCAGAATGGCCTTTGACTTACAGCCAGCAAAAAATAGGAATGTCAGTTCTACAGCTACAAGGAAGTGAATAGTTTCAACAACCTGAATGGGAAGAGGACTCCTAGCTACAGAATGGAATGCAGCCTGGCCAACACCTGGACTGTTGCCTTTGAGATGCTGAGGAAAAATTGTAGTTAAGTTAGGCTCAGACTCCTGACCTACAGAAACTATATAATTATGTGTGTATTTTTAAGCTGCTAAGTTTGTGACAATATGTTGTTCAGTAATAGAAAACTAATGCCTTCATTTAACTTACTGCAACAATATGGTGGTTCTTTGTGGACCAGGACAGGAATTCAAAAGTTGGCAAGGACTAAAGTTTCTGTGGCAACTTTTAACTCTTATTCGTGGATCCCCTGCTTCTCTCTGGGTTTATCTTCTGTTCTATGGTCTACTGACTAGCGTCCCTAACAACTTGAGCTTGCAACAGGTCAATTCTGGTCCAATCTCAGATTTATTCACATGTTTTCATCAGTAACTGTCTCAATTAAATTTTCCCTTTGTTCTTTTAAATTTCAATTGTAAGTTTTAATTCCTGAGCAAGAAATTCCCCTGAACTATCTCATCTTTTCATATCAGTTGTACCTTAATTCATCACCTAGTCTACGGATTGGCAGCCATTGTGTCAAGGGTCTCTCTGTGATCTAATTAGCCAGGAGATAATGGGTAAGTGGGTAAAAATCATGTCCATCAATGGTTTTGCCTTGAGGGCCTATGCCCTGGGTACTTTCTTTTAGAAGGAGTTGAGAGTAGACCAGTGATAAATTTGAAAGCTCTAGTAGATATGATTGAAAGGGTCATAAAATATTTAGGGAGAATGGATTATATCAAGTCGGTAGGCTGAGCTCACTTCTCTACACTAAATTTCATATAAAGAAATGTAAGAAAATATAATACAAAAAATAATAAAGACTCCATACAACAGTGCTGGAAGATAAGAGAGCCATTAGGAGATCACATATTTGGAAAGATTCAAAGAGAAAGAGAGAGAGAAAGAGAGAGAGGAAACAAGATTAGGTGTATTAGGATCTATAGTATTAGATTCTATGTATGAACAGCTAAGTGGTTGCTTCCCCTTCCTACTTGTGCTCTGCAGTGGACAAGAGCTCTATCTGCCTTCTCCTTTGAATTGTCTGCTCATGATTTCTGCTAATTTTTTCTATTGGACTAATTCTATTTTCTCATTGAGTTATAACAGTTCTTTATATATTAGATCAGTAACCTTTTGTCATACATGTTTTAAACATTTTCCAAGTTTATTATTTGCCTTTAATTAGTTCTATACGATGTTTTCAACTAATAGCATTAATAACAGGTACTACTTCTAAGAATAAGTAAATAAAATATACATGTTGATATTTCGGGTTTATGTAGCTCAACTTATCAATCTTTTTCTTTGTGGTTTCTATTTTTGCTTGTATGCTTGGAAATTTTTTTTCCAACTTGAGATCATATAAACAGTAATTTATTTTTCCTATTTAGTTCTTTTGATTTATGGTTTGATTATATTGGGTCGGCCAAAAAGTTCGTTTGGGTTTTCTGTAACATCTTGCAAAAAACACAAACGAAGTTTTTGGCCAACCCTATATATATATATATTTTAATGAATCTAGAATTTATTTTGGTATGTGGTACATTTATCAGGTTTATATTATATACTAATATATAAACATATTTATATATAATATATAATAATTCTTACAAATAGTTAATCAATCGGCTCCAGAGCACCATAAAAATCCCATCCTTTTCTTGTGATTTTAAGTCATTTTTATTATATACATAATTCTTATAGAAATGAAAATTTGGGGAGTATTTCTTATTGTCTTTTTTTCATTTGTCTATTATTTTGTATTTTTGCAAAGTATTCTGGGTTTTTTAAGATCACCTGGAACTTTTTTCAGCTTTATTGAGATATAATTGACAAAACTGTAATATATTTTAAATGCACAATATGATGAATTGATATACATACATATTGTAAAAGGATTCCAGCCATTGAGTTAATTAATGAGTTAACATTAATTACTTCACATACTTACCCTTTTGTTGGTAAAAAAAAAATTGACATCTACTCTCTTTGCAAATTTCAGTTATATAGTACAGTATTATGGACTATGGTCACCATGTCATATATTAGATGTTCAGACCTCATTCACCTTATAACTGAAAATTTGTACCCTTTTACCAACCTCTCCCTATACCCTGCACTGATACCATGCAGTATTTGTCTTTCTCTTTCTGGCTTGTTTTGCTTAGCATAATGCCTTGCAGATTCATTCCTTGTTGTTGCAAATGGCAGTACTTCCTTCTTTTTTAAGGTTGAATAATATTCATTCATAGATTGATCTATCGATCAACAGATAGGTAATAGATATGTAACACATTTTCTGTATTTATCTGTCAGTAGAGACAAACTGTTTACACACCTTGGCTATTGTGAATAATGCTGCAATGAACATGGGTATACAGATATCTCTTTGAGATAGTGATTTCATTTCTTTTGAATATATACCCAGAATTGGAATTGCTGGATCATGTGGTAGTTCTACTTTTAATTTCTTGAGTTCACTCCAATCTGTTTTCCATAGTGGCTGCATAAATTTACATTCTCACTAACAGCATGCAAGAGTTCCCTTTTCTCCGTGTCCTCACCAGCATTTCTTATCGCTTGTCTTTTTGATAATAGACTTCATAACAAGTATGAGGTGATATCTCACCATGGCTTAATTTGCATTTCCCTGGTGATTAGTGATATTGAGTACTTTTCCATGTACCTGTTGGCCATTATTATGTCTTTGGAAAAACATCTATTTCGATTCTTTGCCCACTTTTAATTGGTTTATTACTATTATTATTATTCTGTATATATTTTGGATATTAACCACTTATCAGATATATGGTCTGCATATGTTTTCTCTTACTTAGTAGGCTGCACTGTGCCTGCCTGGGATGGAGGAGTGCTATGGTCAGAACGTAGCTGCACCTCTCTCCCTTCTAATGTGGTTCTTCTCCATCTCTGTGGTCCAGGGCTGAGGGATGCTTTGGCCTCACCCCTGGGTTCCGGGATTTTCACAAAGGTGTCTTGTCTATGCATAGTTGATAGTTGATCTTGTGAGGTGGACTGAAGTGAACAATCTATGTCACCTTATTGATGACCTATACTTATTTATTTATAATTTCCCATGATTTGTCATATTCTGATAAAGGTATGCATAATCTCCACTGCACTTCACTTGTGTTTGGTATTTTTTTTCCTAACTTTTGTTCATTCATTCTTTCTTCCTTCCTATATTTCTTTTTTAAATTCAATTGAGAAGAACTCCTGGCTTTTGTATACTTTCATGTTATGATAGCACATAGAGCCCCATAATTGTTCATTTTTCATTAGAGATAACATATTTTATTCATATAAATTAATCTTTTTATTCCAATTAGTACTGTGTCTATTTTTTTTGCTTGTTTTGATTGTCTGAAATATTGCTGTCCATTGTTGTGCGTGTGTGTGGCCTTTCCACATCTTATTTCCACTATTTCCCTTGTAAGTAGCTCATTACTGGATAAAACAACTGACAGCCTGAGAATATTTTTCTTTTAATAAGAAATTTAATTAATTTTCATTTATCATCACTAATACTATGTTTGATTTTACTTCTTCCATCTTCGTATAAAGTTCTTTTCTTTATTTGTTGTTGTTTTATTCCCACCTAGACTTTTTATAGACTATTTTTGTTTATTATTATATTCTGCAGTGATTTAAAGGATAGACATTCTGCTTCTAATTCCAGAAGTAGTTATCACAAAGCTTTTCAAAGTATTCTCAAATTTATATTGAACTTGCCACAAAGCAAAAAAATAAAACAATGTTTTTATTGTCCATTGCAGAAAAGCGGTACTTTTCTATTACTTTTATTCACCCCCTTTCTCCATTTCCCCAGTCTTTTATTCTGTGATTATCACTTTTTTTACA
This sequence comes from Hippopotamus amphibius kiboko, assembly GCF_030028045.1. NCBI lineage: Eukaryota > Metazoa > Chordata > Mammalia > Artiodactyla > Hippopotamidae > Hippopotamus > Hippopotamus amphibius. The sequence goes on along the minus strand of NC_080203.1, from coordinate 12,436,990 downwards.
GAGAGCACCTCTCTCAAAGATTAAAATACCATCAGATTTATAAACATACTTAGAAAAAATATTTATACTCAGTCCCATATATTTAATTGGATCCTATGCTTAATGCAGAGTTCCTTCTAGAGACAATTTTCTCAGTTTTTAGCTCTTGAATAATTCTTTTTTCATTCTTCTGGCAAGGTATTCAACATATTATTTTTAGGAAGCGTAATTTCTGAAAGTTTTAACGTCCAATTATGTTAGTCTTCGGTTCCTATGCCTCCAGGCATTTCCCATCTCACTCAGAGTAAAAGCCACAAGGCCCTCTGACCTACAAGGCCCTCTATGATCTGACCCACTCTACCTCTGATTTCATCCCCTACTCCCCTATCCTTTTCTCACATTGTTTCAGTCACACTGTCTCCCTTGCTATTCCTTAAACACACCAGGCATGGTCAGGCCTCATGGTTTTTTTTCTCTCACTATTCCCAACGACTGAGATGATCTTCCCCAGAGATCTCATTGCTTTCTCCCTCACTTAATTCTGATCTCTACTTACATGAGCGCATGTCAGAGAAATCTTCATTTCCATTCTGTATAAAATAGCAATCCCCCATCATTCACCCTGGTACACCCTTATGTTCTTGAACTGCTTTACTTTTCCTTACAGCACGTACACCACTTGACACCACCTGTTTGTTTATTGTCTGTCTCTCTCCACTGCAAGTAGAATGCATAAGAGCAGGGACATTATCTGCCGATTTCATTGATCTATTGTTAGTGCCTAGGACAGTACCTGACACATAGTAGGGTCTCAATAAATATGTGTTGAATTGCTTTCCATGGCCTTCACACAGGAGGGGCCACTTGACTTAGATATAGAATTTGGGGCAATCTCTTGAGCAATCCTTGGCAGGATGCTTTGATGCTAAACCCATTCAACTTTTATCATGATGAAACAGAGAGTTTGAAAGGAGGCTACTATTTCAAACTTATGTAATTTCTTTCATAAAGAATCAAACATTCACTCAGTAAACAACTAATGAATTTACACTAGGGGCCTGGTGGTATTTTATCACTGAAGACACAGAAATTAATCTGATACTATCTCTGTCCTCAAGGAATTCACACTTTAGCAGGAGGGATAAACCCTTTACATCAATAATATTATTAAAATAACAAGTGTAAAGTTCAGAGGAGTGAAAATATGCAAGTAAAATTCGAATTTGAGCATGAGACTCTAAAGGAAAATGAGTTCCCTTCTAACTATGTGATTAGGGAGCTCCAGTGTGGAGTGGTGTAAAAGAACCAGAAACTTGTTTTTTTTATTTTTTTATTTTTTTAATGACTTTTATTGAGATACAGTTAACATACAATAAACTGCATATATTTAGAGTGTACTATTTGGTATCCTAATCTCCCAATTCATTCCCCCCAAACCCTTCCCGCTTTTCCCACTTGGTGTCCATATGTTTGTTCTCTACATCTGTGTCTCTATTTCTGCCTTGCAAACCGGTTGATTTGAAACTTGTTTTTACTCCTAGTGGAGAGGCCTAGTGAAAGCCACTGGATGGTCAGTTGTATTACTTAACTCATTTATAAAATTGTCGTAGAAATACTTAAATATCAAATTTCCCCAACATATTTCTCTAAATGAAGTGCACTGTTCTTCATTCACTTTCACATATATTGTAGCTCTGATTAAGGAATTGCATGAGTTAATTTTTTTCAATTACACTTTATTTCTTGATGGTGGTGGTGGTGCTATAATCCAAGTACCTTAAATTTTACCACTAGTCATTATTAGTTAAGTAAGCACAAACTTCCTTTTCACAAACCAAAATATGAATCCCATTGGTTAGAGGGCTATACTTTAGCCCTTCTCTTGGAATCTCTTAAAGACTGCCTTATACGCATGCACAAACCAATCTGTTACCTGTCACCAACATGTGGCTGTGCAATATACCTGGTTATTTGTCTCTTACTCTGACCCCCATTTGTCCACACCTGCTGCACATGGGTCCACTTGGAGAAATCTTACACAGGCCTTCACCAATTGTGAGAAAAATCAATGATTATACTAAGGATACTGAATGTAGATGTTTCCAGTCCTCAAGGTGGCAGAACATGTCTCAATTCTGTGTAGAGTTGGGAAAACATTGGTATAATTTGTGACCAGAAACTGATGCTGCTCTACTTGCGCCTGGCTTCTCAGTCTCCTTTCAAATTTGTATCTACTCTTTTCCTCAACCCTTGCCCAAATCATTAGCAGTTTTCTCATGAAAATATGTACCATAAATATCCGGTCCTCTTAACACAGGGAGCTCAAAGCAGCCCATAGATCTAGACAGTAACTGGATGCCTTACCAACCTGCATTTCCTCCTCACTTTTTCCTCTGACATTCTTCCCCATTCAACCCCTTCCTCCTCTACCCATCACAATCAAATGGTCCCAATTTGTTGAGATACTAAGTGATGGAGTGTAAAAGTATACTCTCTGGTTAACAAGGCCCCAGCTTAGTGAGAAAAAAATTAAAATGTCCTTTGCCTGGAAAATCGCAAGATATAATGATATTTACAAAAGTGTCAAGATATATGCTTTATGGCTATCGAAGTGCAATTTCAATTGTTGTTATTCTCAATACTCTCATCATCAGAATCAATTCAACATTAATTCGAATCTCTGAGACTAATTGGTACTGCTCTATAGTGACTGATAATCTCATTTGTCAAATTGAAACTCAAATTTGCTTAAGGTATTAAGCAAGGGGTATTTAAGGTAACACAAGCTACTGAAGAGGAAGAAAAAAATCACAGTGGATTAACACAACAGAAGTTTCTTACCTATGTCAAATGCAAAACAACTATTCCTGATGGGCAGGGAGCTCTCATTATAAGCAGTTGTTCAGAGCTCCTGAGGTCTTCAGTTTTTCAATCTAGAGTATATTCTGATTACAATGCAAAGTATCAGGATTCCGAAGTTCTTCTCAGGTCATGAGGACATGTTTAAAGACACTGTCTTCCATTTAATCAATGTTCTTTCCTTCTTTTATTTTTTGTAGGAAATATTTATTGAGGGTCTGCAATGCGCAAGGCACTGGGCTAGGTGCTGAGGATAAAAGCTTTAAACAGACAAAAAAAAATCACTGTCCTCATTGAGTTTTATAGTTGGAAAAAGACTGACATTAAAAGAAACAATTTCCAAATTACTTAAAAGACTCATCTATTTACTGATGATGATTGATATGAAAAATAAATACATGTGAATGTATAAAAAAGGACATATGGCCTTCTTTGCAGAAGTGATATTTGCATTGCGATGATAGACAAAGTATCCCAGACAGGAAAAATACAGATGTGCAGCGTGGGGTGTCTTGAAGGTAGTTAAAAAAAGGTAGAATCAGCTACAAAGATAAATTTAAAAATAAAGGTTACGAGGTAATAGAGATTTTGTTTTTTACCCTGAATTAAACTCAAATCACTAAAGAGTTTTCAACAAGATGGTGCTTTAATGAGATTTAGAGAGATCATTCTGACTGCTGTTTGGGAGAGGAAACTGATGGGTGTAAGGGGAGAATGAAATTTGGGAGCACAGTTGAGACAGATGCAGTCATTCTAGTGAGACAGGTTGGTTGGCTAGACTTGGGCAGTACAACTCAAGGTACATTTATAATGTGGTTTAGAGCTTTTGGTTGTCATTTGACAATAAGGATATGTCAGAGAAGAAGGATTCAAGGTTGAGTGACAGGTTTATGGCTTCCACAGCTAGATAGATAGTAGGGACAGCAAATTAAATTCAGTTCTAGCCATGCTGAGCTTGGGAGAGATCAAATTGGAGTTACTGAGCCCACAGTTCAACATACAGGTCAGTAGCTCAGAAAAAAAAAGTGCCAAGTTAGAGAAAGATTGAGGAGTCATCAGCATATATATGTGCTATTTAATGCTTCAACACTAGGTCACCTAGAAAAAGGGTGATCATATCATTTATGGTCCAAACCCAGACTTTTTTGAGAGTTAAAGGGGACACTATTAAGAGTTATGCCAGAACAGCAAGCAGAAACCAAAATTGTCCTGTGTCAACCATGACTGTCCTTGGTAAATATTTAAAGGTCAAACAGAGAAAGTAACAGAAAGTGCAGTCAGTAAGAAAGGAGGAAAGCCGGGGAAGTGTAGTGTCACAGAAGCCAAATTCTGCTGTGAGGTCAAGTGATTCCCTATGATTAAGTCAAGTTCTTTGTTGTATGTTTCCGTAGTACCCACTATGTTTTCTTCATTAAACTTATTATCACTGAATTATATGATTTAATTGATATCTGTCTTTCTATCCTGGAAGGGAGTCCCCGGCATATGGTTGTCAATCAACAACTGTTTAACAAATGAAGGAAGAATGGTGAAACAACAATATCCACTGAATTTAGCCAAACAGAGATCATCAGTGCCCTTCTCATAAACAGTTTAGATGAAGTAGCGAGGAACTGAGTCACTGTGCATTGAGAAAAGAAGTCAATGGGAGGCAAGAAAGGGAAAACAGTAAAAATTGGCAACTCTTTCAGGAAGTTTGGCTGTGAGCCATTGGCTTAATGGACACCTGTTCTAAGTGGGTTGATTGTTCCTTTGGGTCCTGGGAAAATGTCAGGATTTTTTGAAAGTGACTTCGCTAAATAAGGGCAGACATGCCTCATTTATGAGTTTTAGATGGCTATGAGGTGGTTTCATATGTATTATATATTTTGCCTAGAGTTTGCATAGGTCCCTTAAGAATATATTTTAATTTAAAGATATAATAAAGGATTTCTACTGTGTCACAAAGCCATGTTTAGGGAAAGCATTTTAAGGACCTTGTATTTTATGTCTGTTCCGCCTGATACCGCACATCCTGTGCTGAAAACAAGTGAAATCACCAGAAAGTTACATGATTTGCCCAGTCCTTTGTCAGACCAGCAAGGATTTTATTCCCTCTGTGCTTACTAATGGCAGTTTGGAGTAATAGCTATGTGGATTTTAACCCTCTTTTCCCCCCATAACATCACTGTTGATGATAATTTATTTTATATTAGTCAATGTCTCCTATATTGAACACTTCATAATTTATTTCTTTTTTGAATTTAGTGCTGGAAAAATTGTTAGCATTTCTTCTTTCCTCTAGCAAGATCTTTTGGATCCAACTGTGTCTCCTTTCTTCCATGGCTGTCAGGAAACACAACTGAACTTGTGGTCAGCACACTTTTAGTTTTCATTTTTTTGTTTGTTTTTCTATTCCTGTTTTATTAGATATTTTATTTTTGTGAAATTTGCCTAAGTCCTCTGTAGAAACACATGAGATGGACTTCTGTTTCTGTCTTATTCAATTAGCTATCTCTCTCCCTTACCTCAAATAATATTACAGGGTCATCATTGCCAGGAAAAAAATGAATGATAAGCAAGAAAGCAATATAACTGTAACAGATGATATTCATTATTATGAATTTAATAATGAATTACAGACACATACACACACGAATATATATGTATATGCATGTGTGTATATGATGGAAAGATAATTTCATATTTTCAAGTTATTTTACAATCAGGTATTACTGTCCTTGAAGGTAACCAAATAAAAACCAAACAAACAAAGAAACAAAAAAAGAAGAAACATACTTCTTGACAGTGGGTATACATACAAGAATATAATTATGTGTATGTATAATGTAAATTGATTTCCCCTAAATGAATCAAGCCAATATCTGAAAAAAAGAGATTCCAGTAGGCTATGACAGTGTATACCTGTGTAAAGAGAGCACATTCCCTTCTTCAGGGATATATCAGGGTCTTAACATGTTTTGCAACTTAAGTCAATACAAATTCCTGCTTTACCCAGCTATCCATTTATTGCAATTCCAAGGACAATCCCAATAACAATATTTTGTTATTTCTTTTAAAATATTTATTTTTGTGTTGACAGTTTTAGGCCAGCATCAAAAATTGCTTCTCCATCTTTAAGTCTGCTGTATCACTATTTATAATAAAGGTACCTTTGGTTTTGTTTTTATTTTTAAATTGCCTTGTATTCAATTAATAGAATATTAATAGAAATTGTCGGTTTCTTAAGCTCTTTATAGCACTGTCTGTCTAGTCATTCACCAAAGCTCTACATTTAAATATTGTCCTGCTAGATTACCTCCATTAAGTACTTTGGTATTTTGCAAACAACTAATTAACCTTTTGAACCCATTATGGAATAGTAAGGAGGAAGACAATTACTGAGTCTGGAATTGGGTCAGACCACTGAGGCTAATACATTATTATTAGGAAAGAAAAAAAAAAAAAACCTTTAATCATTTTAATGACTACAGATGATCAGAGCATATTGTGTTAAATATTTGCTTAAGAGAACCCATATTTGGAAGAGAGGGCTCTAACAAAGGGCCAGATCACAGACTCTGTGTAACCCAGAGGAAAATGGCCACCTCAAATTCACTAACTCCAATCCTTGCTGCAGGAGGCCTGGCTACAAATGACACTTTCTTGCATTGATATAACACTTCACAGTTTGCAGAATGCTGTCACCTATTTCAGTTGATCCTTGAAACAATTCCTTGAGGTACAGGGCTCAATATTATCATCTTTATTTCAGAGACAAATAAGGTGCCAAAAGAATAAATGATGTCTAAAGTGTCACGGCGCTATTTAGTGTTGGAGCCTGGATTCAAACACTGATTTCCCCCACTGCAGGCTTTCTGATGACACAACTTGATGGCTGTGTATTATTAACTAAGGATCCTCTCCGAACTCAGTTCAGTCATTTTTCCTTTATAAGCCTCAGTCACGTTTTTGTCTGAATTTAATAAGGGGTGGCATTAGGACAGCGCTGAGGACTGTTTTTAGCTCTGATGGTCTGCAGATCTATGCAAAATACACACTCTTGGCCTCTTGGGATTCACCAGGCCCTAGAACATAAGAAGCGTCTTGCTTGTTCTTTCTCTTCCAGAAAGTTCCTGATGATTGCCACCCTGAATGACCTGCTAAACTCTTGCTATGAGAAAAATGTGTTGCCTAAACACATCCCCACAAAGAACATTATGAGCACACCTATAAAATTTACTGAATATTAACTACCTAAAGAGCCATGTGCTCAGAATTGAGGCAGGGAAAAGAGGAGCAGAAATTAAGAAGCTTGTTCTCTAGATGGGGAACCCAATTAAACTGAGAAGTAGCAGTTTTCTTTTAATCCTCATAAATTATAACTTGTTAAGAGATGAGAGAGTGGAAAAGGCTGAGGAAAGAGAGAGGAGGGCATAGGCAGAGGAAAGATGAGGAGGCCTACGTGTGTGGTACTAAAATGAGCTGAGATTGAGAGAAAATTGTGCTGTACTACATAAAATGAGGTAGAAGACCCACTTAGAAGGGACTAGCAAAGCAGAAATAGGAGACAAAAATAGTTACCACAGCTTACTAGGATAGGAAATAAGGAGTTGACTGTCAGGCCTGTGACAGAGGAAAGGGAAAACTGTCTCCTTACTCTGAACTTTGGGAATTTGGGAAACTGGATTTTGTTTAGTTGCCAGATTTAGCAAATAAAATCACAGGATGCTCAGTTAAATTGGAATTTTGTATAAAAACCAAGTATGTTTTTAGTGCATCCTTTCTACAATATTTAGGACATATTTATATTCAACAATCATTTGCCGTTTATCTGAAATTCAAGTTCAGCTGGTTACCTTGTATTCTTTTAAATCTGGCAACCCTGTTAACAGGAGAAATATTACCTAAGAGCACTACTGTTGGGAGGAGGTAAAGCAATCACCAAAATATTGTAGCAGATGGGGGGCAGAGAGGACGGTGGTGAGTGCTGCCCTCTCCAGTCTCCAGTTTTCAGTTCCACCACATGGACACCTTGAAGACATTACTTCTTTTACCAGGACTTAGTTTCTTCTTTGTAATATACTGTGACCCTAAATCAGCCTCATTGGGGCATTGTGAGGATTAAATGAGTATATGTACAGACACATGCATAAGTGTGTATAGGGATACATAGACATTTCATATACTTACATTTATAAAATATATGTAAACAGACCCTGGAACATGGCAATCACTCAGTAAATTTTAACCCTTGTATTCCAAATATCTCATGATATGAGCTTTCTCCTGGGTAATACCCAGGATGGTTTATGGAACACATTAGAATTTCCTGAAGATCCCATATATTTGAGGGACAAGCCAGAACTTCCAGCAGTCATATGGACAGATACTGTTTTAATTTGGGAATTAAAAGGAAGCATGAACTTAAAACTTGATGACATCTGAGTTATTCATTCTTTCTTGGCTAACAATATTGATTAATTTTTTCCTTCTTTCATCCATCCATTCAACAAACGTTCATCAAGCAGTGAGTCTAGTACCTGGTTCATGATGATTGTTCAGTATATTAGTCCTTACCATGGGATCATTTAATCCTTACAAGCTGTGTTAATTATGAAGGCCATTTGCTAAGAGAGTAGATGACAGGGTTTATATCTGACCTAGTCGGGAGTATCAAGAAAGTGATATTTTTGCTAAGATTTGAAGCATGAATAAAAATAAGGCAGTGAGGGCTACCTAGGTGGCACAATGGTTAAGAATCTACCTGCCAATGCAGGGGACACAGGTTCGACCCCTGCTCCAGGAAGATCCCACATGCCGCAGAGCAACTAAGCCCATGTGCCACAACAATTGAGCCTGCCCTTTAGAGCCCATGAGCCACAACTATTGAGCCCATGTGCCACAACTACTGAAGCCCACGCGCCTAGAGCCCATGCTCCACAACAAAGAGTCACCCCCGCTTCCCTCAAGTAGAGAAAGCCCATGTGTAGCAATGAAGACCCAACACAGCCAATAAATAAATAAATTTATTTAAAAAAAATAAGCCAGTGAAAGTGTCATGGGAAGAATATTCTGAGCAGAAAGAAAGGGTATGTAAAGACCTAGATGTGGGAAATAAGGTATATTTCTGGCACCTGCAAGAATCCCAGTCTGGGGGAAGTAGAGAAAGCAGATTGGAAATTTCGTAGAATGAAGGGAAAACTCAGGTAATGCAAAGTCTTGTAGGTGTGTTAAGGTTTGGGGACTTTTTGCCAAAGATCAGAGGGAAAAAAGTAAGGAGAGTGACGTTACCAGGTCTTTGTTTCTGAAAGGTCCTTCTAGATGCTGGGAGAGTGACTTGGAGTATATCTGTGGCATCGGAATTATGTGTATTAAGATGTTAAATATATTAAATATTTGTCATTCTACTTTCCTTAACCTGAACTTCAAGAACTTATGCAATGTGCTTCCAATTTAAGTTGCTTTCAGCCCATTCAAACAAATCTCCTGACAGTAACCTCTATCTGGAATGCCTGTCCCCAAGCTTGATGTGTGTCTGTCTGACTTATGAATTGGAGCTGTGCTCAGAGCCACCTTCATTTGCCATGGGCCCATTCTGGAGCCTCTCAACTACAAGTGGTAGTTTGCTCTGAGTTCTCAGAAAACAGGTTTTATAACTCATTTTAGGTATTTTTATAACTCTCTTTAGGTATTTCTTTTTCTTTTCCTTTCTTTCTTTTTTTCTTTAACAAATACATGTATATTCTTTTTCAAATTCTTTTCCCACTTAGGTTATTACAGAATATTGAGCAGAGTTCCCTGTGCTATACACTAGGTCCTTGTTGGTTACCTATTTTAAATATAGCAGTGTGTACATGTCAGTCCCTAACTACCAATCTATCCCTCCCTCCCACCCTTCTCCCCTGGTAACCATCAGTTCATTCTCTAAGTCTGTGAGTCTGTTCCTGTTTTGTATATAAGTTCATTTGCATCATTTTTTTAAGATTCCACATATAAGCAATGTCATATGATATTTGTCTTTCTTTGTCTGACTTATTTCACTTATTCTGATAATCTCTAGGGCCATCCATGTTGCTGCAAATGGCATTATTTAGTTCCTTTTTATGGCTGAGTAATATTCCATTGTATATATGTACCACATCTTCTTTATCCATTCCTCTCTTGACGGACATTTCCAATTATAAATGTAAGATGCTAGATTTTTGAACATCTACTATTTTCCCAGACCTTATTAATAGGAACTGATGGAGCGGGGAGATAGAAATGATTATGTGTAACTCCTATTATGCAGATGCTTAGTATCTAGTCTTCTTTAGATATATCGATACCTATAATTGTAATCTGTAATTTGTGAAAGATAGCTTGGACTTAATGTTGATGGTATTATCCTTCTCCCTCCCCATGCCCTTTGGGGATGAGAGTGTATAATTCTCACTCCTAAGTTTGGTCCATCAGATGAAAGTTTTGAGATACTTTTTCCTTGGGATTACCATACCAAGATAGTCATTGAGTTCTCTAAACCAATTTGTCAAAAAATTTCAAAAAACAAGTTAACCATCTAAAGTTATCTCCAAAAATGAAGAAGGTCAAAGATAGCATGTCATTCTAACTAGGACCAACAATTCACTGATGTTCCTCTGATATGCCAAAACCATTTTAGCATCTTACCCAGATCATAAATAACTTGATGAGCAATATGATCTAAAAAGGAAACATAGGGATCATTACTTGGCTGAAAAATTAGGTTCAAGGATAATGTGTCCCAACTTGAAATGAGAATTACTTTTTTCCTCCAAGGTAATATCTGGAGCCAGATTTTATATTTGAATATATAACTCAAAATGACAGCAACATTTTTTAACCTCTTCATATAGTGTAAATGAGTTCCACATGGTTGTATCAGATGTAGTAAAATCTACATGTCATATCTCACAACTTTTTTAAAAATGCCTAAATGTTTTTCTGACTTAAGTGTAACTCATTGTCACTGTAGGGAGCTCTACTGGCAGTCTGTCCATACACATTGTAGAGGACTCCCCCTCTTCACCTGAGTAGCAATGTGTTTAAAAACAAAAAGCATTCCTATACACCATGTGTTTTACCGTCAGAGAGTGGATAATTAGATTTCAAAGTATGATTATAATATCAACAGGACCAGAAACATAATGTGAGGGAAACAGGTGGTATTAGGAGATTTTAGCCTAATGTAAAAATGCTTTCTTGAATTTGGATTTTTCAGATTCTGTTGCGAGAGAGCAGCGATGAAGGTTTATGAATAGAGGCTCTACTATATGTAGAATATGCTACTGGAGAGCTTGGGTGGAGCCTTGACTGAGAGTAGTGATACAGGATGTGGTTTAGAGAAAGAGAAAAGAGAGAAAAGAAAGAGAAAAGTAGATCCAAGTGCTCGAATATGGCAAGGTGAAGTGGGAGGTCCTTAGACATACAAGCAGAAGAAATCTTTTAGTCCTACCGGAGACCTTCCAGAAGTTCAGCAAATATTGGAGAAAACATCTTTTCTTTTTTTTTTTTTGCCAGATACTTTACATGCATTGACTCATATGGACTCATTTAGTGTTCTCAACTCCCAGATACTATTATTGTAACGATTATACAGGTGGAGAGACTGAGCTGCAGAAAATAGTGTAAGATCATAGTAGAGCTGGAATTCAGACCCAAGCTTGTTTTATTCTAAGGCCCGTATGCTTCCCAGTGTAACACACTGCCTCTCAGCGCCTATGGCATGTTATTTTGAATAACATTTTGAATAACACTTAATGGTTATATTTCTTGGTTAAGGGTAGAATTTTATTTGAAAATCAGTTCTAAAAAATAGGGTAGATGACAGTATGGCTTTTGGTAAAAAATAACAACAAAACAAAATGAGGCGTCAGTAGAAGTAGATATATGTGAATCCAGAAGTGGTCCTAAGATCTATAATTTATTTATTTATTTTATTTTTTAATTGAAGTATAGTTAATTTACAATGTTGTGTTAGTTTCAAGTGTATAGCAAAGTGATTCAGTTATACATAAATATATATATAATTTTTTGAGATTCTTTTCCATTATAGTTTATTACAAGATATTGAACATAAGACAATAAGGACCTACTGCATAGCACAGGGAACTATACTGAGGTCTGTAATTTAAGAAGTGAAAACACTTTTGAGCACAGAGAATGTGCTATGCATTCTGAAAGTAAACAATATTAGGATGAGTTTGGTGAAAGAGGAGAACCTGACTCTTTTGTGTTTCTTAGTGGTTCTTTAAAGTCTCAAATATAGCACTACAACACTGCATTCTATGCTACGTTTACACATCTACTTCATTTCAATAAAGCCTAAGTTCTCCGAAAATAGGGGCTCTTCTATATTGCAGTGCCTTGCAGAGTGCCTGGAACTTCGGAGGAAATACATAAACAGGTTAAGCAGGTTAGGATTAAACCTGATCCCAAATATCTTATTCTTTCTTATGTTTGTGAAATTATTTCTCTATTTTTCCCTTCATTAAACTCTTGGTTCTTTGGAGTTACAAACCACAGGTAGCAGGCACAAGATTTAGGCTTTCTAGGTGAATGTTTGCCTTTGCTCTCCACCTCATCCCACCCCACCCTTAATCTGCAAATGTCACTACATTAAAATGGTTTTCCAAAATGTATTCCATCTCTGAGGACAATGTTGTTTTATTTTAAAAAATATACTCCGCATATATTCCTTGTGAACTCCCCACAGCTGCTTGAGCAGTTGATATGGTCTCACTTTTGTGCCTTAGGTATAGAATGACAAGCCTCCATTAAATTATAAGCCGACAATTTAAAACATACAACATATTTTTCAACGGTTTCATTTGTGCCACTTGTTTCCCAAATGATAATCTCTAAATAAAAAAGCTGAGCAGAATTAAGCCCTGAATTTTATAACTCAGGTCAAATACAGTGTTTTTCTCTATGTTGTTTTATTTGTTTGTTTTAGCACTAAAACCAGCATCTTGTGGTTTCTAAAGCCTAGCCCCAAAGTAATAATTCTTTCGGGGGAGTCATGCAGATAGTAAACAAAGCATACTGCTTCTATTTCACTTCATGTTTCTCTCTGATGGTGGCACCATGTGGTTTTTGTTCCCAACCATCTCCTCTCCTCAACATGATTAAATAATTTATTATTCAGATAGGTGGTGCAACAGGCTGACAAAACAGACCTTTATTCTGTTAAAATAAAAAAAAATATGCTTAGGAGAAAAACTATACTTTAGTTCCAAATGATGTATCATATTTAATATATTTTCCTTGACATATGATTCACTTCCTTCACTAGTTTTCTCTAAAAGTAGTTATTTATAAGTTCTCCACAAATGTAAGGCAAGTATGGTTTAGCTTGGCTAGTAAAATGGATGAACAGAGGTCAGGTATTGTATGGTCAGACCACACAAGATGGCTGTTCTCTTGCTCTCTGTACATCCCCTGCCTGACCAGTGCCTGCTTCACCTACAGCCTGATCACACGATTGACCTTCCTACATACTTGCCCCCGCCCCAGCTAGTGACTGTTCTTAACAAAGGGGCGATGAGGAGCATGCCTCTCTGCTCATTTCTCTGGTTACCAATGAGCCAAACTGAGGTCAATTCCCCCTATAACTAGTAATTTCCCCTTCCCTCGCCCCTCCCCCTCCCGACAAAGACTGCCACCATGTTCTGCCCTCCATCCACTGCACACAGTGGGGAGTCACTCTGGAACCTTGCTTCAAATGTGTAAGCTCTCCCATCCATTAAACCATTGATGTCTCCGTTGCTGACTCTGGGCTCTTTCTTAGGTTTTAAAGCTGTGCAAGTACAGGGCTTGTAGGCCTGCAGGGTGGAGCCCAACAGGTATCTTTTCAGAAATGCTTATTATGTATCCGCAATCCTATGAGAACATTTAGCAAATTGAGGCTTGTAATGCCCAATAGCACTAATCGATCACTCAGTCGTACTTAGGTGACTGCTAATTAGTTACAGCAGATAAGTAGGCGTAAGCACAAAGAGTAGACCCACTTGATTAGCTACAAAGGGGAAACAAAAACAGAAGAAAAGCTTCTGAATACATAGTCCAGACTGATATTGATTAATCAGGCAGCAGGAAAAAAGGCTTTCAACACATAATTGTGAGTACAGGTGTGTCTAAATATATGCAATTGTAGATCCAATATTTAAGTGGGATTACACCCGTCTCTGTGCTGTCTCCAAAGACAGTTTATTTGGATGCTAGGGAGACCTCCATTGGAAAGAGAAACATGATCATCTTTCTGACACTTGCAGGAGGAATGCTTTTTTAAATTATTCGAAATTAAGATAATTCTGGATTTTCTTTTGTTTCTTTTTCCTCTCCCTGTGGTTTACACGCTGAAGTAAATTCAATATAACATCTCATCATCTTTTCACTTTTTACGTTATTCATGCAAGTCAAACAGTTATTCACAAGTCTCCTCTTGAGGAAGACCAGGGCAAGAAAGTAGAGCAGGCAGGAAGTTACCACTATAGTTTGAAGAGCTCTGGGTAAAATGTGGGTGTGGGTCCTTTACTGAGCAACAAAACCACAAGAGTAAGTCACTTTATTTCAAGTGTCAACATTTACTCCATTTTGATCTTTTTCGCTAAATGATCGAGTCAGTGAGAATGAGAAGGCAAATGGTATGGTACATAGTGATACATGCCTGGTTTATTATTCAAGTTCCACCACTTACTTGCCAGGTGATATTGACAAATTGACTTTAAACTCTGAGTCTCAGTTTCCTCACCTTTAAAATCCTAATAATAGAATCTGTGAGGATTAAATTAGATGATGTATACAAAGATCCTACTAGAGTACCTGGCACATACAGATACTCAACAAAAATCAGCCTCCCTATTCTTTCCTCAGCCCACTGGGTGTTTATGGACACAAATATAAACGGATTAAAGAGTTTCACACGAATTTTTGGCCAGTATAATCATTAGTGTTATTCTCAGTTTATAATCTGGTCTTAAAATAATATTTGTGTGGCCAATTCATCCAAAGAAATCTACATTAATAGCTGTTTTGGGTAAAATTATTCTACTTAGAGGGATTTATTCTAAGCATTGTTAGTCTCTGTTTTTCTTGAGTCCAGTAGATTATGTTGTTCCAAGTTCAACTGAGTATTTTCAAATAAAACAGTTCATAGTGTGTGAATGTAAGTGATGTGTTCTAGTATTCTCCCATACATAGATATATCCCAACAATTTACACATTGCCCCTTTCTGCTATTATAATTTCTAGGAAAAATAAGGTCAAGCTTGTATGTGGGGGAGTAGCAAGGACATTAACATTGGATGTCATGGATAGAGAAATTTCATGGGATCATAGCCAGCAGGATGAATGAATGAGGAAGGAAAGCAAGAGGAAGAAATGGAAAAGAGGAACCAACAATCGTAGTAAAAACATCCCCATCCAAAATAAACAAATAATAAAAGTTACCATTTATCAGTAACTCTTCAGACCATACTTTCAAGTGAACACTGTTTTAATTTTGTTAAAAATGCTATGAGGTGGGTACTATTATTGTCTATATTCTACAGATGATGAAACAGATGCCCAGGAGGGGATTAAATAAACTGCTGAAAATAGTAGAGCTAGCTGGTAATAGATCTGGGATTTAAATCTGTGACTAGAAAAAAGCTAAGTCTATTTTCTTTTCTCCGTGCAATGCTTTCTCTTGTGTTCTAAGACAGAGATCAACAAACTATGACCATGGGACAAATCTGGCCTTGTGGACATTTTTTTTTTGTACATAAGGTTTTATTGGAACATAGCCAGGCCCATTCACTTATGTGTTGTCTATAGCTGCTTTCTTGCTACAACAGCAGAGTGGATAAGTTGTGTCAGAGACCACAGGGCCCACAAAGCTGACAATATTCACTGTATGACCCAACTAAAAAAGTTGTCAACTTCCTGTTCTAAGAGCAAATAGATGAGTTTAGCTACCAAGAATGATATTTTTCTGGAAAGATAGCTAAAGTAATCATTAGTTACTGAAATGGAAAAATAAATGGTTTAGAAATCAAATCCAATTAACGTTTTAGGGCACTGTAACCTGTCGTTTTCTCATTTCAACCCTCACAATAACCCTATGTAATGGGTGTGACTAACTCTTTTATACAAAGTTGGAAACTGAAGCTCAAAGACCGGAAGGTGTTCGTTTGCCCAAAGTTGCACAGTTAGGCAGTGAAGAAGGTTGATATTTGAACACAGACCTGTCTTACATAAAGTATAGGGCTATTTACACCACATTTGAAAATCTAACTAGGAATACTGGTGATGAGCAGCGGGGGAATATAAAGCCAAATTTCCTGATTTCTTTAGCTGGAAGGATTTCCTGTTTTCTCAATACTCAGCAAGAACAAGTAAAAAAAGAAAGACTGTATAAAGTCCCTGTCAGGAAGAGAAGAGCAAAGTTGTTCTTAAAGAAGAATCATGGTAAGTATCTGATTTATGCATGAAATCTGTAAATGTTGCCATAGGAAAAACATGGTAGGATCTTTGATCATGAATTCATTAGGAAACCTGTGAAGGAAGGGGTCCTGAAGAGTCTTGATTCCAGGGCTGATGCAGGAAAGGGATTGGAGATCAAAGGAAAGATTTTTTAGAAAGTTGCCTTAGTGATAGTGTAGACCTCTCACACTCAAGATCAGGGGATGGGGGGACACTGCTGCAGGAGTGGCTTCTTGGGACTTCCCTGGTGGTCCAGTGGTTAGGACTCCGTGCTCTCATTGCCAAGGCCCCAGGTTCGATCCGTGGTCGGGGAACTAAGATCCCACAAGCTGCGCTGCACAGCCAAAAAAAAAAAGTGGCCTTTTTGTCATTAAGGATGAAGTCATGTTGCTTATCATCGGTTCCGTCAAGATCCACTAGGTTGGCTCTCCAAACTCCAAGGCTATTTGTGATTGGAGTGGAGCCTCAGGTGATTCTACTATGCAGCAGATGGAGATCCACAGTCTCAAGCAGAAAGCATCATTCTCGAGCCTGCATCAGTGATTTTGCACAGGCTCTCTTGGATGCACTCTCCTCTTCCTCAGTCTGTCAAAACCCCCTTATCCTCCAAGACCAAAATCAAATGTTATCCCTTATCTTTCTAGTAAGTGGATATATTATATATCAGAGTGTGTATGGCCTTTTATCTTACTTCATCCAACTGTTGCTCACCCCCGACTGAACTCTTTGAGGGCAGGGACTGATTCTTACTAATCTTTTTAATTTTTTTTTAATGTTAGCCTCTAAGGCAGTGCTATAAACATAATAACATTCTACAAATACTTTTAATGAATTAATACTTTTGAAATAGAATGATATGTTTAGGCAGATTAAATATAGACTCCTTTATTAAATTGGAACTAATACTTTGCCCATTCAAATCATGTGAATTTCAGGTGTCCCCTACACCTAACCCCTACCACATTGTGTACAGTACATAAAGCTTTCTGAGAGCTAGATCTACTTGGCCAGGATTGGTTGAGGTTAACCTATCCTTATATCTTAACAGAGTGCCTGAAAAATACTACAGGTTAAATACATATTTTATATTTGTTGAATAAATGAATCAACAGAAATAATTTAAAGATAAGAGGCAAATACCATTGTCTTTGACAATATATAAAAGCAGAATTAGGAATCCAAAGAGTGATTCTTTACTAACTCCTTAATGTTCCCTAACAGACTATCTGAAATGGAGATAGAGCTTTGTGGATACAGAGCAGGTTGCTAATAGAGAATCAGAAATCTGGCAGAAACCAAAATGAAGATAGGTTGCAAAGGTAAATGTTTCTGTCTGGCACAGACTCTGGTAATGCAGGCAGTGACTCTATTTGGAGAGTTACTTGACACTTTAAGCTCTGGAAAGTGTCTGAGAAGTATTTGATTAAAGTTCTAGGCCTCATTTTCAATTCAATAAAATGTAACAAATTTTCATACGCATTCTGCTGCACTGTAATGCTGTAATGACAGTTACTGCTCAGACAGACTACATCGGGGCTTACTGGAAAGAAGACAAAGGCATATTTTCTCAGACACTATTCCAAGAGTAAGCAAGATGTCAACAACATTTATTGAAAATCTTCTGTGTGAGAATCCTTCACCATCAGCCTCATTCAGATCAGGCCATTGATTCTCTCTACCTGAAAACTTAACCTTTGCACAGTGTCTGAATTAGATTTGAACAGGGCTTATTGAATTGTCACTGTACCCGGGATGGGAGTGGTGGTGAATCATTCTAATATAAACTAACTACATGGTAGATCTACAACCCTGGTTTTCAACCAGATTTTGTATCAGAATTGTCCAGAGAACATTTAAATCAAAGTTTATTGCAAAGTCTCTGATCTTTAACCACTCCCCACCATCACCTCCCGAGGGGAGATTCTGACACACCCTTGTTGAAGGAGTAAAATTTTAAAATGTAAACTTTTAAATGCTCCTCAGGTGACTAAGGCATTCTTTCTTTGCCCCTGTTCCTTGAGAACAATTAGTAAAGTGTGAGGATTCCTACAGGGCTCCCATCATCTTGACTGTGTCGTTCACACGCATACTATTACGCTCAGAGGCAGTTTTGTGTGGTAGGAAAGAGTATGATCTCCCTATTTGAATCCGGGTTGAGGAATCTGTTTGTTGAAGGACCTTGGGTAAATCAAGTAAGTTTTCTGAGCTTCAATTTCTTCATTTCTCAAATGGAAATAATAACACCAATGTCATAGGCTTAACAGGATGGTTAAAGTGTCCAGAACTCTTAGGAGATGCCCAGAAGAGTCTTTCTACCAGCAAGAATTTAGTCAGGAAAACCACAAGCAAAAAGGAGCTTTTCTGTCTCTTCAGCCTTCTAAATGTTATACAAAGTCCTCCCATTAGTAGATTCCAAATTGGAGCCCTTCTGGCAAAGGGATCTGGGAAATGTGGTTTCCAGGCTTCCTGCCCCAAAGGTACAGGGAAGAGCATGGAAAGGAGGGAAAATAGTATTGAGATGCCAAACACCAATCTAGGATAACACTCAATAAACGGTCAATAGAAATGATCAGTTATATTTATTGGTCTGCCAGCAGATTAGCACAGGGTCTTGGTACTCTACCCTGGATCCTCTATTTGACTGAGGAATGATGACTCCTCACTAGCCTGGTGTAGCAGAAAGAACGCCAACTATGGAGGCGGGCATAATGGGGTTGGGCCTCTTGCTCCAGCACATGTCAGCCGGACGTCCCTGAACAAGACTGGATTGCTGCTGATCTCTCTAGGGCCCAGGTTTCTAGCTAAGCCTCTCTCTTTCTCTTGGTTTCAGCTCTAGGCCACTTCTGACTTCCTTCTACTATTATCTTCCTGTACTTTCTCCAGCAAATCCCATCCAATTACAGTATCTATAATTTCCTTTTTTAGACTTCATTAAGTGAGGCTGCTTGGAGAAACAGAAAAAAAAATGATAGACTGGGAATCAGATCTCAGTTACAGCACGCAGAAGCTGTTTTACTTAATCTTGTTGCACTTCTGTTTCACTATTTGTAAAATGGCCCCTAGAGAAGTTTAATTCGGACAATCATGATATACCTCATTCACTCTTGTCACTTTGCTGTAACTATAATTCTCTGTACTACACAGTATATCCTTGTTGCTTATCTATTTTATACATAGTAGTGTGTAGATCTGTTAATGCCATACCCCTAATTTGTTTCTCCTGCCTTCCTTCTTTCCTTTGGGAATCACAAGTTTGTTTTCTGTATCTGTGAGTCTGTTTCTGTTTTGCATATACATTCACTTACATTGTTTTTTAGATTCCACTTATAAGTAATATCATACAGTATTTGTCTTCTTCTATCTAATATCACTAAGCATAATATCCTCTAGGTCTATTCACATTGCTGCAAATGGCAGTATTTCATTTTTTATGGCTAAATAATATTCCATTGTATGTATATATATCTATCTATCTGTCTATCTATCTATCTATACCACATCCTCTTAATCCAATCATTTGTTGTTAGGCACTTGGATTGCTTCCATGTCTTGGCTATTGTAAATAGTGCTGCTATGGAAATTGGGGTGCATGTCTCTTTTTGAATTATTGTTTTTGATTTTTCCAGACATATACCCAGGAGTGGAATTGCTGGATCATATAGTAGTTCTATTTTTAGTTTTTTTTAGGAACCTCCATACTGTTTTCCATAGTGGCTACACTAATATGCATTCATTCCCACCAACAGTGTATAAAGGTTCCCTTTTCTCCACTTTCTCCCCAATATTTGCTATTTGTAGACTTTTTTGATGATAGCCATTCTGACAGGCGTAATGTGATACCCTGTTGTGGTTTTGATTTGCATTTCTCTAATAATTAGCGATGTTGAGCATCTTTTCATGTGCCTGTTAGCCATCTGTATGTATTCTTCAGAAAAATGTCTATTCAGGTATTCTGCCTATTTTCTAATCGAGTTGTTCGTTTTTTGATATTGAGTTGTATGAGCTGTTTGTACATTTTGGATATTAACCTCTTGTCCATTGCATCATTTGCACATATTTTCTCCCAGTCAGTAGGTTGTCTCTTTGTTTTGTTGATGGTCTCCTTTGATGTGCAAAAGATTTGTTGTTGAGACTTCCCTGGTGGTCCAATGGCTAAGACTGCATGCTCCCAATGCAGGGTGCCTGGGTTTGATCCTTGTTCAGGGAACTAGATCCCACATGCTGCAACTAAGAGTTTGCATGCCACAACTAAAGATCCCACATGCTGCAACGAAGACACCATGTGCCACAACTAACACCTAGTACAGCTAAATAAATAAATAATAAATAAATATATTTAAAAGTTGTTGTTTTATTAACTAAACTCCAGACTTTATTTGAATTTTATCAATTTTTCCATTGATGTTATCTTTATGTTCCAGAATCCAGTCCCTGGTACAATTTTGCATTTGGCTGTCTTTTTCATCAGTCTGCTATGGTCTCTGACAATGTTTCAGATTTTCCTTGTTTTCCATGATAGTCCCAGATGGGTATCCTGGAAAATGTCTCCAGATCTGGGTCTCTCTGATGTTTATTTCATGATGGGATCCATGTTATGTCTAAGTTTTGAAAAGAATACCACAGAGGTGAAGTGCCCTTCTTGTTATATCATATCAGGGTATAATCTCCATTTCTGAGAACACCTGCTCTATTTTTTTAATTACATTTTATTGGACTATAGTTGCTTTACAATGTTGTGTTAGTTTCTGCTGTACAGCAAAGTGAATCAGCTATAAGTATACACATATCCCCTCTTTTTTTGATTTCCTTTCCCTTTAGGTCACCACAGAGCATTGAGTAGAGTTCCCGGTGCTATACAGAAGGTTCTCATTAGTGATCTATTTATACATGGTAGAGTGTATATGTCAATCCAAATTTCCCAATTCATCCCACCCCTCTTCTCCCCTTGGTATCTGTACAAAAAGTTTTTAAGTTTAATTAGGTCTCATTTGTTTATTTTTGCTTTTATTTCTTTTGCCTTAGGAGATTGATCAAAATAGATATTGCTACTATTTATGTCAAGGTGTTTTCTGCCTATATTCTGTTCTAGGAATCACGGTCGTTTATCTTAAAGATGACTGCTCTCAGTTCCTTCCCAGTCCATATGTATAAGCCTTTCCTCCATCAAGAAATGGAGCTCTTCTCTCCAGTTTCTTGAATTCATAGTAGCCTGGACTGCTTTTACCAATAGAATATGGCAGAAGTAATGCTGTGTAACTTCTGAGGCTAAATCATAAGCAGCCATGCAGCTTCTTCCTGGTTTTTTGGAACACTCCATCTAGGAAAGGCCAACAGCCTTGTGAGAAGTTTGATTTCTCTGAGACAACCATGCTGTGAGGAAGCTCATGCTAGCCATATGGATTGCATCATGGAGAAAGAGATTCCCAACCAGCCTCCAGCTATTCCAACTCTCACAGCCCAGGTGCCAAACATAAGAATGAAGAAGCCACTTTTATGAAACACCCCAGTGAGAACGACTCAGCTGATCCCATTAAACCATAGAACTCTCAGAGATAAAGATTAATTTTGTTTTATGCCTCAGATATATAAGGTAGTTTGTTATGCAATAATAGATAAACGGAAACAAACTCTTCTTTCCAAGACACATAATTACCCCTAAGGTACTGGTTTAGGAATGATTCAAGTATATCATATACCCTTTTTTTTTTGCCATTTTTTTAAAATTTTTTTGGGGGTACACCAAGTTCAATCAACTGTTTTTATACACATATCCCCGTATTCCCTCCCTTCCTTGACTCCCCCCCTCGAGTCCCCCCCACCCTCCCCGCCCCAGTCCTCTAAGGCATCTTCCATCCTCGAGTTGGACTCCCTTTGTTATACAACAACTTCCCACTGACTATCTATTTTACAGTTGGTAGTATATATATGTCTGTGCTACCCTCTCGCTTTATCTCAGCTTCCCCCCATATACTCTTTCAGGAACTATTTTCCCCTTCCTATGAAAGCAAAATATATTATATTGGAGGAGTGAATTGTATTAGTTTACATAATAAGTACATAGAATGTATTTGGTTAATGGTGATAGCAAGTTATAACTATGTAATTATACATGCTCAGAAATATTTTGTGTATTCTATTAGCTCAGACAGAATATATTAAATTGGTGGATTTAGGAGAATTGGCCTTGATCAGTTAGGGAAATGAAAATACATGTAAGATGAAGAATGGAAGAGGGAGGATAAGGAATGTTTACATTTTTGTGATCCAAAGGCAAGCCAAGAGCTAAAATATTACTGAGTAGATAAGAAGACTCAATAGTAATAAACTTTGCCCCATACTCCCCTGTTTTGGAAATCCCCCTCATGATAATGCTATTGCAATTAGGGGAAAAACATGTAAGTGAGATAATTAGTAATCTTGGACAGAAGTATATGTGATTTTTTCAGCACTAGCTTTCAGAGAAAATTAAGATGGGTTGTGAGAGGATTAGAAGAGAACATAGAACTTGAAATCATATATGGGGAGTGTTGGGTGGTAGATAAAAGTGATACACTGAGCCAGGGAATGCTAGATCCTTGTCATTTTAAGTGCGGTCCTTGGACCAACATCACCCGAAAGCTTGTTAGAAATACAAAATCTTGGGCCCCACTCCAGACATACTGACTCAGAAGCTGCATGTAAGAACAACCCCAGGTCATTCATATGACACTAGTATTTGAGAAGCACTTGTCTAGAGCATTTTAAGCATGATATTTATCTGCCATTTTTATTTTCCTACCTCGATGGTGACAAGAAGTATAAATAAATCAAGTATGCATGAATTCAAGTTGCCCTACCTGTCCTGTTTGTTGTCGTTACTGAATGGGAGGAATTTTGGACTAGGAGCTAACAGAACTCATTATTTTGGTTGCTTTTGTCAGTTGGCTTAGGCTTCAAGCTGTTGTGGCAGACTGCTACTTGAATTGTTTTCCTTGTCTGTTCCTGCTGACACAAAGTACAGGGGTGTCCCCACCTCCCACTCCCACTTATCTGTGGTTTTGCTTTCTTTGGTTTCACTTACCTGTGGTCAACCATGTGGTCATCCAAAAATATTAAATAAAAAATTCCAGAAATAAACCAGCTTTTAAATTTCATGGTGTTCTGAGTAGGGTGATGAAATCTCACCCGCACAGTCACACCTGGGATGTGAGTTGAATCATCCCTGTGTCCAGAGGATCCTGTCCGTTAGTCACTCAGTATCAGATCAATTGTCGAGGTATCACAGAGCTTGTGTCCAAGTAACTCTTATTTTACTTCATAAGGGCCCCAAAGCGCAAGAGTAGTGAAGCTGGCAATCCAGATATGCCAAAGAGAACCCAGAAAGTGCTTCTTTTAAGTGAAAATGGGAAAGTTCTTGGCTTAATAAGCAAAGAAAAAAATCGTATGCTGAAGTTGCAGAGTTCTACAGTAAGAATGAATCTTCTATTTGTAAATTTGTGAAGAAGGAAAAAGAAGTTTGTGCTAGTTTTTGCCGTTGCACTTCAAACTGCAAAATTACAGCCACATGAAGTGCTAAGTGCTTAGTTAAGATGGAAAAAGTATAAAACTTGTACAATAAGATATTTTGAGAGAGACAGACCACATTCACATAACATGTATTGCAGTATACTGTTAAAATTGTTCTATTTTATTATTAGTTATTGCTGTTAACCTCTTACAGTGCTTAATTTATACTTTAAACTTTATCATGGGTATGTATGTATAGGAAAAAAACAGTATATGTAGGTTTGGTACTATCTGCAGTTTCAGGCATCCAGTGGGGGGCCTTGGAACGTATCCACTATGGATAAGGGGGGACTAGTATTAATATTGCACAGAGGGAGAAGCAGGGAGGGTCAGCATCCATGTTACAGCCATGTCTTTCTGCTGAGTGTAGACCATGTTCCAGTGTTCTTCCAAAGTAAACTACCAGAATCAAAGCAGGGATGGGTATTATAGTAATCAGATCACCAGATGTGGCCTTACATCCAAGGTCTCCGGCTGTGGCTCATTAGTCATGGGATTCCAGAAAATGAAATCAGTACATGCCTCACTAAGAAGCTAACTGATTTGTATAACTGGATCTTGTCAACAGAGGCCGAACTTGAGCCACCGCAACAGAGGGATGTGAACTCTAGCTCAGGTCTCAAATCTTAGCTATTTTGTAGATGCAGAGTCCCATGAATGAAGAAATAACCTGGCATTGCTAAAGAAAGACACAAGTACATTGTGAGCTTTCTCTTCATAGTCTTCCCCAAAGAATGCTTGTAGGTATTTATTGGGATAACAGTACACTGGGGAAAGGTGACAATCAGAAATTTCAGGCATGTCTGAACATTGGCATGAAACTAATTCTAGTTTCTGGGGAAGCCAGAACATAACTGTGGCCCACTAGTAATTGAAGTTTATAAGGGTCAGGTGATAAATATAATTCTGACCAACATCTATATAATGGTAAGTCCAATTAGACTCTGAATGCATGGTGTGTATGTGTGTGTGTGTGTGTGCATGTGCACACTCTACCTTTATTATAAATTCACATTTGGGGTTCCATCTTGGCTCTCTATTATTCTATATTTGATCTATTCTGACATTATTACACTGCTTTATTCACTCTAACTTATTAATAATTTTAATATCCACTATGGCTAGCCCTTTATTTTCAGTTTTGTTCCCCATCTTCACCTCAGTTGCATGTTCACATTTTAATTTTTCCAAAATCAGTTTGCAAATTGTTTTAAAAGTCACATTATCATTTTGATTAGGATTAAATTAAATTTATAGATTAATTTAAAGACTGATAGCTTTACAATATGGAGCCTTCCTAACCAAGGACAAGATTTGTTTTTCCATTTCTTTAAGTATAATTTTTGTCTCTCAGTATTTCAAAGTTTTCTCTAAATAAGTTCTGCATATTTCTTGTAAAGTTAATTTCTGGTTATTTTGTCCTCTTGCTACTATTGTAAATCGTATATTTTGTCTTTGATTTTCTAAAATTTGAATATGATATGACTGGCTGTATTTTTTTAAATTTATTTGCTTTTTTGTTTTGTATTTTTCTTGATTGATGTTCTCCAAGCTTCCTGGATCTGTGGTTTGTTGTTTATAATTATTTTTGTGAAGTTTTCATCCAGTTTTACTTCAAATATTTTTTTCTATACTATTCTCTTTTGATCCTCTTTCTGGTTTTCCATTTATTTGTATTGTAACTTTTTGGAATTGTCTCACAATTCTTCATTCTTTCATTCCTTTTTTCCCCTTTTAATTCCTGTTTTGGAAGTTTGTATTGACCTACCTTTATAAATTTATTTATTTATTTATTGGCTGCGTTGGGTCTTCGTTGCTGCACACGGGCTTTCTCTAGTTGCTGCGAGCAGGGGCTACTCTTCATTGTGGTGCACAGGCTCCTGATTGTAGTGGCTTCTCTTGTTATGGAGCACGGGCCCTAGGTGTGTGGGCTTCAATAGTTGCAGCACATGGGCTCAGTAGTCGTGAGCTCACGGGCTCTAGAGTACAGGCTCAATAGTTTTGGCACACGG
Organism: Hippopotamus amphibius kiboko; assembly: GCF_030028045.1. Classification (NCBI taxonomy): domain Eukaryota; kingdom Metazoa; phylum Chordata; class Mammalia; order Artiodactyla; family Hippopotamidae; genus Hippopotamus; species Hippopotamus amphibius. The sequence goes on along the minus strand of NC_080203.1, from coordinate 12,411,131 downwards.
ACTTAGTTGCTCCATGGCATGTGGAATCTTCCCAGGGCAGGGCTTGAACCCGTGTCCCCTGCATTGGCAGGCGGATTCTTTACCACTGCGCCACAAGGGAAGTCCTGTATTGACTTATCTTTAAACTCACAGATTCTTTCCTCAGCCATGTCAAGTCTATTGATGAGCCCATCAGAGGCATTTCTTATTCTTGTTACACTGTTTTGATTTCTAGCATTTCATTTTGGTTCTATCTTGGAGTTTCCATTTCTCTGCCTCCATTACCCATCTGTTCTTGCATGTTATCCTGTTTTTCCATTACAGCCCTTTATATATTAATCATAGTTATTTAAAATTCCCCATCTGATAATAACAAAATCTGTGCCATATCTGGCTCTGATAATTTCGTTTCTTCAGACTGTGTTTTTATTTTATTTTTTCCTTTTGGCATGCATTGCAATTTTTAGTTAAATATTGCACATGATATACTGGGTTATAGAGACTGAAGTAAATAGGCCTTCTGCATGAGGTTTTCTGTTTATCTGGCTAGGACTTCAGCTTATGTTTGATATTTGCTGTAGATATAAGGGACAGAGACTTCAATTTCCTCTAGCATACTTGTTTTTACCTCCCCTCTTGACTTTGGATTTCCCTGACTGCTCCTCTGCAGGGAGTCTGTATCTTGCAGCTCTTTCAGCTGCAATCCACAGCTGTTACACTGGAGCCCCGATGATGAGGTGGTAAGGTATTGGGGAGAGGGGCATTCCGTAATCTTCTAATTATATCTCAGCCCATTGGCTGGCCTGCCTCTGGGCTGTGACCTTCACAAGAATTTCTCCAGGCATACAGATTTTTTTCTCTCCTTGTCTTCTTCTCCATTCTCTGGCTACAGCATTTCCAGTTTATTTCCTTGAAACACTGACCCCTCTTGACTATTTTTTTTCCTCCCTTAGGTGAGGTAGGAAGATTGGAAGAGGCTGGAGTGGGAGGAATTATCTTCTGCCTCTAGGATAAAGCTCTGGCAACATGATTTTTCCTGGAAAGTTGTTTTTTGTTTTGGAAAAGATGATGGACATATTTCACAATAACTGTTCTTCTCCCCAAGCCAGAACCCAAAGAGGATCTTTCTCACATCCTCATCTTGAGAACTTGGTAGAGTTCCTGTGGTGAAAGCCCATGTAAACATGAGAGCCCCCCCTTAAGTTTCTGGCCCCCCAGGAATTTCTCACTCCTATTCTAGTCCACACTCAATTGATAGCAATTTATCCAAACTACCATTTAAATGTTCCTACAGTGTATGGATTTCAGTGGCTTTTTCTCCAGGTAAGTCAGTCGTGGGTCCTGTCTCTCTTTGGATGTTCTTGTCTTTCGGAGTTTTGTAGTGACATCTCATCTTGAGAGCTCAATTCTCTGAAAGTCATTGATTTTAAGTTTGTCCAGCTTCTTCTCATTGTAAGGACAGGAGTGATGACTTTCAAGCACTTTACATGTCAGAACAGAAACTGGAAGTCCTGGTACATTGACTTTTACTGCTTCTAGTATTTTTCCAAGCAATGCCTATTTTTTCTGAAAGTACTGTTCTTTTTGAGTTGCTCAGTTATAATCTTCATGGGTAATTTGATTTTATCCCCTAGAATAAGTCATTTAGGTTTTCTTTATTTTCCTTTAGTATTCTTGGATACTATTAACATGAATTGAACTGGCCAGTTACAAAACAGCTTGTTTTATATGCTAATTAACCCTCATTTTCAAAGATGGGTTCATTTGCAAATATGAATATAAACTCTAAACAACCTGATGTAAGAATATCATCACATTCTTCTATACATTCAACTAATTGGAAAGTGGTCAATCTTGCACAACATTTGTATCCTAGGTTATTCCCACTTCCCACAACCACAAGCCAAGAAGTCTGTCTTCCAAAATTTTCATCTCTTCTTTGTCTACTTTCTAGTATAGTTTCATTAAGAATTACCTTTGGACTTGAAAAAAAAGAATTACTTTTGATTAAAATGATATTAATCCCAAGACTTTATTACCATGCTAAGTTAATTGAAATATTATTTAAGTTAATAACAACCAGGAACATTTAAAAATTAGCAAAATGAAGCATTAATCAAGTTGCTTAGATTTTCATAGTCATTTTTTGCTTAATAAAATCTTAAGTTTGGTGATCTTTGCAGAAATCGCCCTCTGTGAAATACTACCATACAATTAGCTAAAATTGGCTCCTGACACATAAGCACCTAAATACTAGGGAAATAATACACTATGGCAATTAATGGCATGTGTTTTGGAGTCAGCCAAGCCAGAGTTGAAACACAGCTCTAACACATGGTAAATAAAGAAAAATACTTGTAATATCTCTACTACCTCATTTCCCCCACATATTAAGTAGAAGTTACAATACATATCTTTAGGCTTGTCACAAATTAAAATTTAACACTTAAGGTGCCAAGTACACAATAGATGGTCAATAAATGGTATAGTAGGAGGAATTCTAAAATCCTGATGATACTAAACCCTTATTCTGTAACCTGTGAATATGATGAGTTATCACTGCCATGATTGTATTATGTTATATGGCACAGCTGACCTTCAAATAGGGATATTACTTCAGTGGACCTGATCTATTCACATGGGCCCTTAAAAGCAGAACATCTTCTCTAACTGGTGGTAGAAAGGGAGGTCACAAAGATTCAAAACCCAAGGGGGTTTTACTGCACAATTGCTGAAGATGGAAGAGGGCAACATTGTGAATGTACCACTGAATTGTACTCTGGTTAAAATGGTGAATTTTATCTTATGTGTGTTCTATTGTAATAAAAACATGAAAAAATAACTATGCATACCTTAAGGCGATAAAATGTGACCTATTATGGTGGGGATAACAGTCAATGGAAACATTCCCTGAGGTAGCTTAAAGAATTGAATTAGAAGATGGAGACTTTAAAACACCTATTATAAATATGTTCAAGTGCTTAAAGGAAAAGATGGGCATAATGAGAAAAATGCACATGGAATCTCAGCATGGAAGTGAGAAATATAAAAAAAGAATAAATGGAAATTCAAGAACTGAAAAATAGAATATCTGAAATAAAAATAAAGCACTGCATAGGATTAGGAGAAGAATGGAGATGACAGAAGAAAGGCTCAATGGAAAGGAAGATAAATCAATAAAATTTTTTAAAAATCTGAAGAAGAGAGAAAGAATTGAAAAATAAAACAAAGAGACCCTCAGTGATTTGTGAGATAATGTCATCTAACATATATATATGTATACACACACACACACACACGTGTACATACATATACTTCTCCCAATGGAGAAGCGAGAGAGAATAGGTGAGAAAAAGAAATGTTTGAAAAGAAAATAATGGCTAAAAATTTCCCATATTGGTTGAAAAACATCAAACTACATTGTTAAACTGTGTAACATGAATTGTAAGTAGAACATTTTCAAAACAGCCAGAGAAAAATGGCAAATTACATACGGGGAACAATGGTATGAATATCAGCAGATTTTGTATCAGAAATGATGGAGGCCCTAAGACAAGTTGAGAGAGAAGCCTCCGGTTTTAGCGACCAAAAATGTCTCTAGAGATTATCAAATGTCCCCTTAGGGACAGTCACCACCCAATTGAAAGCCACTGCATTAAATGCTTATGCTAAAATAGGAAAAGGTTTAAAATTGTTGTTCTAAACTTTTACCTTAAGAAGCTAGAAAAAGAAAAACAAGTCAAAACCAAAATATATAAAAGGAAATAAATTATTAAGCATGAATAAATGAAATAGAAAACCAAAAGCAGTACAATTAACGCCTACTTGGTTCTTTGAAAAAATTAACAAAACAGTTAATCTCCTAGCAATATTGACCAACAATAGTAAGAGTAAATACAAATTACAAATACCAGGAATGAAGGAGAGAACATTACCATGAGTCCTAACTTGATTAAACTGATGATAAGGAGATTTTATGTACAAGTTCACACTAATAAACGTAGTGATTTAGACAAAATGGACACAGTCCTTGGGAAACACAACTTACCAGAACTGACTCAACGTGAAAGAGAAAATCCAAATAACACTGTATCTAATACAAAGATTGAATTCGTTATTAAAAATCTTCTCAGAAAAAAACAAAACAAAACAAATCTCCAGGTCCAGATAACGTTTTTTTTAATTAGCGACAGTCTTTTTTTTTTAATGTTTATTTATTTATTTATTTTATTTATTTATTGGCTGCGTTGGGTCTTCGTTGCTGCACACGGGCTTTCTCTAGTTGCTGCGAGCAGGGGCTACTCTTCATTGTGGTGCGCAGTCTCCTCATTGTGGTGGCTTCTCTTGTTGTGGAGCACGGGCCCTAGGCGTGTGGGCTTCAATAGTTGCGGCACATGGGCTCAGTAGTTGGGTCTCACGGGCTCTAGAGCACAGGCTCAATAGTTTTGGCGCATGAGCTGAGTTGCTCCATGGCATGTGGAATCTTCCCAGGGCAGGGCTCAAACCCATGTCCCCTGCAGTGGCAGATGGATTCTTTACCACTGCACCACCTAGGAAGTCTCAGGCCCAGATAATTTTAATGGTGAATGCTATGAAGCACAGAATGTAGAAACAACATCAGTCTTACACAAAATATTTGTGAAGATAGAATAATTAAAACACCTCAGTTCATTTTCTGAGGACAACATAATCTTGATACCCAAATCTGATAGACTTGTCTTGAAAAAAAAAACCACTATAAATTAATATCTCTCCTGAACATAGATGCAAAAATCCTTAATAAAATACTATCAAATTAGAAATGATAATTCTTCATGTCTAAGTGGAATTTGTCCCCAGAATACAATTTTCATTCAATATAGGAAAAGCAATCATTGTAATTCCCTACATTAAAAGAAGAAAGGAGAAAAACCATATTGTTATTTCAAAAGATGGAGAAAAAAGCATTGGAAAAAATTCAACAACAATCTGTGATAAAAATGCTTAGCAAACTATGAATATAAGGGGACTTATTTCCCCAATCACAGGCACTTACGGAATTTCTAGCACTAACTTCATACTTAATGACTAATAGCTAACACTTTCCCCTTGAGATTAAGGACAAGACAAAAATGCATGCTCTCACCACTTTTGTTTGGTATTCTACTGGATATTCTAGCCAATGCAGTATAGCCAGAAACAAAATGTTAAAGAGGACAGATTGAAAAGAAAGAAGTAAAATTATCTTTATTTGCAAATTTATTGATTGCATGGAAAATCCTAAGAAATCTACAAAAAAATTAAAGCTAACAAGTAAATATATTACATTTGCAGGATATGAGGTCAAAATAAAAATATTCATATATTTTTATTCTAGCAGAGGACAATTGAAAAAACTATAATAACTAGCACTTATAATAGCATCAAATAATAAAAAGTAAAGTACTTAGAACTAAATCTAGAAGAAGGCACTCAGGACCTCTATCTTGAAAACTACAAAACTTTGTTGAGAAAAAGAAGCATCAAATAAATGGAGAGGCAAATCCTATGCAAGATTTGGAAAATTCAATATGGTTAAGATGCCATTTATTCTCAAATTGATCTATATACGTCTCACCATCTTAATCAAAATCCCAGCATGGATTTTGGTACAAATTAGAAAACTGATTCTAAATGTATATGGAAATGCAATGGATCTTGAGTAATGAGAACAATTTTAAAAAGATGGTTTGAAAATTCACACTCTCTGATTTCAATACTTACCATAAAGCTATAGTAATTAAGAAAGGATTGCATTGTCCTAAGGATATAGATATAAAACAAGATTAAAGGAACACTATAAAGTACAGAAATATACTCATGTACATGGTGAATTGATTTTGTTAAAAGTTTTCTGGGCAATTTGGCTAGAACAGTAAAGTATGTTCAACAAATGGTGCTAGAAAAACTAGATATTCATGTATAGAAGAAAAAAAAACTTTAAATTTTACATATCACCCTAGACAAAAATTAATTTGTGATTAATCATGGACCTAATTATAAAAACTAAAACTGTAGTTTGTAAAAAATATGTAGTAAAGCATCATCACAAGTTAAGCAAAGATTTCTTAGGATACATAAACACTTTGTATAAAATAAAAAGTAATAAAATGAATTTCATTAAATAAAGAACTTCTCTTTATCAAAAGTCATAATTAAGAAAATGAAAAGATAATCCATGGAGTGGGACAAGATATTTTTGATATATAACTAATAAAGTATTCACAACTACAGTATATAAAGTATTCCTCCATTAAATAAGAAAAGCCAGACAACTCTGGCTTTTTGACAGAATACATGAAGATGCACTTCACCAAAAAAGACATGTAAATTGGCAATAAGTTCATGAAAAGTTGCTCAATATCATTAGTCATCAGGGGATGCAAATTCAAAACATAATGAGATACCACTTCACACCCACTAGAATGGCTAAAATTAAAAAGACTAACAACGCTGAATGTTGGCAAGGATGTAAAGCATCCACATCTTTAATACATTGCTGATGGGAATGCAGAATGTTATCCTCATTGGGGGAAACCATTTGGCATTTTCTTATAAAGTTAAACATGTACTTTATACATGATCCTGGAAATCCTCATAATAGCATCCCTCCTAAAGAAATGAAAGTATCTGCCCACAAAGAGACTTTTACTAGTATGATTTATAGAAACTTTATTCATCATGCTTAAAAACTGAAAAAAAAAAGTCCATCAATAGGATAAACAAATTGTTGTATACTCATATAATGAAACAACACTCAGCAATATAGAGTTAACTACTGATATGTACAAAGGCGTGAATAAACCTTGAAAATACCTTGTTAGGCAGAGAAGCTGACAGTAGAGTGTATATATAGTGTGACTACTTTTTTACGGACTTCAAGAACAGAGGACACTAATCTATAGTTACAGAAATCAGAACAGAGGTTACTTATGGGGGTAGAAATTGGCTAGAATGAGGCACTGGGTAATTTTCTAGGTTGATGAAAATACTTCATAAGTTAATTCATGTTAGGTTACATGGATGTATATAAGGGTGTGCTGGCATTGGCTCTTACCAGCTTAAGAAAGCCAACTGTGTGCATCTTTCTCCAACTCTGCTTTCAAAGTTATAACATCAGTAGCTTGAAGTAGGCCATTGGTGGGAGTGTTTTCACCATGCAAATAAGCAAACGTTACATATCATGGCTTTGTTATTCAGAGAGCTGTGTTTTTCAGCACATTACTGGATTCTGTAAAGTTGTAAGCTGTTTATCAAACTGTTCACTTAAGATTTATGATATTGAACGCATAGTGACTATTTACCAACTCAAACATTTCAATATGTCCTAAATTCTTTCCACCTTAGATGGACAAATGATATCTCTTCCCCTTAGTTCCTACATAGTTCCTCTTGGGCCAAACATCAAGTTTGTATTCAAACCAGGATTGTGCTTTGTTCAAGGAAAAGAAGAGTGAGATCATATTTTTAAGTTACTTTTTCTCCTCCATATACTTAGCTGCATGTGTACTGGAGTTTCTGACTCTTTCTTGTTGATCATGGTGTTGACTAAACTCCCTTCTCCTTTCTCCTTCAGTTATCTTTATTCTCTTCCTTAATATATTTAAAATAAATAGGTGTTTCATCTCGAAACCTATACAGCAAACACGCTCTTTGCAACGTATTAAATCACTGTAACAGGTGAGGTTGTGTGTGTGTGTGTGTGTGTGTGTGTGTGTTCTTTTCTTAATTGCAGAAAGCAGGATGATTAGGAAACATTTAACCGAAGTAGTGTTGCTATTTATATTACCACACTTTGAGCAAGTAACAAGCATAGCTTTGTTTGTTGATTTTTTAAAAAATCGGATCCAGTATTTTCCAAAGAAGAATTAAAGCCTTTTTAAAATAGTGCCTCTAATTGTACTCAAGCCTGGGAAAATCTCGTATGATTTTATTGCTTTGCTAAAATTATGCTTAAAATTAGTTTGAACAAAACATTCTCTGCAAGTGAATTTTCTTACTGTTCACTTCAAGTTCAAAATCAGACAAACTGAAACAAGGAGACCTATGGTCCACCAGTGAGATACTTTCAGAAAATAACTATAGATTGAAATGGGTCAAGATGTGTTTTCAGCCTTAATAAAAATAAAAGCACTGAAAAAATATTAAGATTGATAATGGTATTATTAAAGAATTTCATCTTTTTTATTTCAGATGGACAGGCTTAATTTACTTATTAGAAGCAGATAACACGTATAAATTGTTTGCTGCATTAGAGATCATTTGCTTCTGTTACATCCTACAGACAATGCATGTTTGAGCCTAATGTCTATAAGGAATGTTATTCAAGAATTGGAATTGGTCGACAGCATTACTTTTTGTGACTTTGTATGGGAAAAACCAGTAGGGTCCTTTTGTTCCACAAAGACATGTTTCCTTGACAAGGCTTTCTTCTAGTGCTTCAGTAACTATGGACTCCGTATATATTTTAGTGTTTAGGAGCATATGATTGGGAGTTTATCAGACCTCAGCTTGAATCTATGCTCAATCACTTTCACGTTCTATGGCATTATTGAAGTCAGTGAAGTTCTCTGAGCCTTTGTTATGGAGATAACAGGGTCATAGTGAGGTTTAAATGAGATCACATAGTCCTGGCACATAATAAGTGATCCATAAGTGTTCTATAACTTATTATTGTTTTAATTAAATCCACTAAGTTATTAACTCTTCTCACACTAGTATAGTAGCTTATTTAGCTTTCCCTCAGTGCCCAGAACAGGGTCTGAGACATTTCAAATGTTCAATAAATGTCATGTGCTCATGTGCTGTAGACTGTGGTTCATTTAGATTTTGAAATGACTATATTATGGAGAATTTCAAACATATAAAACTGTAAAGAGAATAGTACAGTGACCTTCCATGTACCCATCACCCAGCTTCACCAGTTCTCCAGTTTTGTTTCACCCCTACTTCTCCCCTTCCCATCTTTCTTGAAGCAAATTCAGTTCATTTTTAATCCTCTCTGCCATGGGCTCCACTGCCCTTCCCCCGCTGGCATGCTCAGGAGATACAAAGACATTTGAAAAGGTGCATAAACAAAGCAAAACGGTGAAGTGATATCTACTGCCATGATCACAGAAAGCGTTTCCAAAGCTTAAGAGAAAATATGGATTTTCTGCTGCTGTTTTTGTCCCTTAGGGTAGATATCCAAGGCTCAATCAGGAAACAAGGGACAGCTGGTTAGAGTTTTGAGTCTTTCTGAAAATGACACATACAGTACAGTGATCAGTTTTTCTCTCTTGGATTGAAAGGAACTAGCTGCTTTCTTTATACGTGCACATAGAGAATATGGAATTTACCCAGCAGTCGAAGGGCTAAATTAATTTATAGGCATTTGTAGCAAATGAAGTAGCTATTCACCATAGAGCTGTGAGCCGAGAGACAGGTTAAGGATGTTCTAATTGGTACCAGTCATTTAATATAAAAGGAATAAAAATGTCTCAAATTATTCCTGATGATTATTATCCAGCAAGTTCCCTCATTCTCATGAAATTCATGTTGCTGTTATTTATTGGGCTCCATTTCTTTTAGCACCAGTGAAGAGATTCCATTAGTTGTATGTAAGAAAGGTGGGGCACAGCAGAAGTCCCAGTAGCAATATTATCCTAATCACAAGCAATATTCTGACGGCTCCATATTTCCTTGCAGAGAGGCAGGTGGTAATGGCAGTAGCGACTATGTAATGGTTTATGGAGAAGTTGGACATTATTTCTTGATGTAATAGCATATTTCCTTAAAGGTTATTTGAACTTGCCTTGTGTGGTACAAGGAAAGGGCAGAGTAATTTTTGTTGTGGCAGGATTCATTGATTTGGAGTGGCACTATTGATTTCATGTGCATCTGAGATTATTACAAATAGAAACCTTGCAAGCATACCTTGGTTGTATTGGCAGGCTGTCTAACATGCCAACAGGCATCTCAGAGCAACACAGAAAACAAGCTTACTTTATAACTTCAGCAAGATGTTAAAGTGCATACCCAGTCTTCATTCTTTTACACATTGATATCCATATTAATATTCATTTTATCATTCAATTATTTATCTAATAAAGTTATTGCTGATTTATGCTGTACTCGGTCTTGTACTAGGCTGTGGGAATGTACATGAATCAAGTGTGGTTACAACCCTTAAGGATCATACAGTTTGGTCGAGGAGGCAGAGGTCTATACAGAAAACAGTCATAGTTTGACAAACAGAGGACCAAACGAAACTTACTTCGAGCTAATTTGAAAATAATCATATGGTGTCTAATTATTAGTACAACATTTAATATCCACATAGACTGATTTTGAGAAGAATTGTTCCATAGAATCACAAAAGTTAAAGGAGATATTGTTCATTAATACTTGACATTTAACAAAGCATTTTCAAATTAGAGCCCCACAGTAAGCCTGTAAAATAAATCTTAATATATTGATCTCTATTTCTCTGCTGCCTTATCCAAAATCAAATGAACAAACAAAAAAACACCTTCAGTTACCTACACTCACTGATCTCCACTTCACTTTTTTTCTTGATATTATTTCAATTGGGATTTCACCAACACTACTCTGCAAAATATGCTGTTATCATGCCACCAACAACATTTCTGTTATCCAATCCAATGTTCAATTCTTAGTCTTCATCTCACTTTCTCCTCCTTGTTACCCTTTCTTTATTTAGCTCTCAGGACCCATTGCTGGGGTCCTCTTCCTACCTCACTGGCAGTGCCTTCTGTCTCCTTTGCTGGATTCTCTTCTTCTTACCAACCTCTTAATATTGGGGTGCCAGGGCTCAGTCATCAGATTCTTTTTCTTTTTTATTCACATTTGATCCCTACATGACCTAATCCAACTCTACTACTTTAAATGTCATGTACATGCTGCTGACAACTACCCAATATATATCTTCAATACAGACCTCTTCATTGAAATCCCAATTCATATATTTAACTGTCTACTTGATACTCTATTTAAATTTCTAAAAGACACTTCAAAGTTAACATGTATAAGACAGGAATCTTAATTTCCAATCCCCCCAAGGTGTGCAATAATCTTAGTGACCCTCATCTTCATCAATGGCAGTTTTATTCTTTTACTTGCGCTAGTCAATAACTACAGTTATATTTGACTCCACGTTCACATAAAATTCATATTTTATCAATTAGCATGTCGGTTTGGCTCTTCATTCAACTAACATATTCATTGAGTGCTTACTAAGTGCCAGGCACTGTTTGACTTACTGAGCATAAGCCAATACCAAAAAGGACAAATTTCTAAGTTCTCATGGAGCACACATTCTAGTGGGTAGCTTATATTTGAGTGTCTCTACCTTCAAAATATATTCAGAAACTGACTATATATATTCTCACCACTTTCGCCACTATGTCTCTAGTGTGAATCACCACCATCTCTCTAACTGGTCTCCAGTCTTTTGCCCTTGACCTTCTATCATCTATTCTCAACAAAGCAGTCAGAATGGTCCTATAAAAACACGAGTCAGATAAATTCATTTCTACGCTCAAAATCAAGAATGTTCTTCCCCCATATATTCACATGGTTCACCCCCCACTTCCTTTTGTTTCTGCTCAAATGCCATCTTATTAGAGATGTCTACCTAGATCACACGATAAAAGTAGCACATGGATGTATATATACACATGCACACATAGACCCCAGTTACTCATGGTCCCTTTACCTTGATTTAGTTTATCTTCTGAGAACATATCACAGAGCAGTTTGTTTAGTTGTTAATGTTTTTCTTCCCTTCCTGGAATGTAAACTTCATGAAAGTAGGGGCCTTTTCTGTTTTGTTAATCAAGTGTCTACCCCCAAGGAGAAATCCATCTAGTGGAAGAGCTAGTCATATATTTCGTAACACAAGACAGAATGGAATTATAGAAACAGGAATTCTTTATTCTAAGAGGCTCAAGGAAAATGTCACTCACTTACTAGATGGCATTACACCTTGACTGTGAAGGATACTAATCATTTTTTTTCTTTTTTTTAATTATTTTTTATTGGAGTATAGTTGCTTTACAATGTTATGTTAGTTTCTGCTGTACAGCAAAGTGAATCAGTTATATATATACATATATCCACTCCTTTTTAGATTTCCTTGCCGTTTAGGTCATTTCCTTACCATTTAGAATTCACAGATCATTGAGTAGGGTTCCCTGTGCTAAACAGTACGTTCTCATTAGTTATCTATTTTATACATAGTATATATGTCAATCCCAATCTCCCAGTTCATCCCACCCTCCCACCCCGCCCCCCTTGGTATCCGTACGTTTGTTCTTTACATCTGTGTCTCTATTTCTGCTTTGCAAATAAGTTCATCTGTACCATTTTTCTAGATTCCACATATAAGCGATATTATACTATACTTGCTTTTCTCTTTCTGACTTACTTCACTCTGTATGACAATCTCTATGTCCAAATACTAATCACTTTGATAGCTAGAGAATGATGGCGAAAACAGCCCAGGTCAAAGGAATAACAATAGAGGAAGAGAGTACAAGAATTCATTAACACATTGTGCATTCAGCGTTGGTGGACTGGAGAGTCATAAATAAATACGGAAGAACTTATGGAAAACAATGCTGAAATTATAAATGAGGTGATACTAGAGAGGGGCCTGTGTGACTTTTTAAAAATTTGGACATTATTTTGTAGGCAATGAGAATCTATTATTGGGTTTTACAGGAAGGGGTTAGGCATGATTTCATTTGTATAATAGGGAGATTAATCTAACAATAAGACCAAAGCTGAATTTTAGAGAAGCAAGATGCATGTTATGAGCCTTTGAAATAGTCTAGATGGAAAAAATGAGGATCTCAATTCCTCTGCTCCCTAGCTGTGCGACCTTTGCTTTCTGGTCCTTCCCAACTCAGATGGTCTGTATTTTCTTATATTAGCAGTGGGGGGGGGGGGGGGTGTGGGTTCAGCTTTTTGTTTGCCTCTTTCTGACCAGGCATGGTATACTCCTGTTTTGCAATATTGGGTGGAAAGCAGGAAGATGGGAGAAAGATATATATATTGGAATAATTTAAATCCATATGTCAGTGTCAAGTACAAATCTAAAACAGAGGAATGGTTAAGTAAATTATAATCATTCCATTTATAGAACTTTATGCAACCACTAGAAGAAAGTTTATGAAGACTTATTACAGATGTAAAACATCAATTCATTCAACCATTCATTCAACAAATATGTATTTAGATGCTACTATGTGTCTGGCACTATTACAGATGCTGGGGATGTACTAATGATTAAAACAAAGTCTCTGCATTCAAGGAACTCACTTCCTAGGGGTAGAAAGCTTATGCTATGATTATCTGTGGGAATACAGAATGCAAACTTGCAAATGCACTTTCTAAGATAGACTGGAATAGATATAGACTATGTATAGGAAAAACTCAGAGAAATTGTACTGAAATGTTTAAAATAATAAATATTTTCTGCATATCAGAATTATAAATGATTTATTTTCTTATTTAAACATTTCTGAATTTTCAACAAATGCTGTTTTTATAGACAATGCATTAGCTTTCTATGGTTGTGTAACAAATTGCCCCCAATCAATGGCTTAAATATATACATTTATTATAGCACAATTTGTGGGGATCAGGAGTTCAGGTTTAGCATAGCTCTTCTGCTCAGTGTCTCCCAAGGTTGAAATCAATGTGTCAGGTGGACTGCAAGCTTATCTAGCGGCTCAAACAGGGAAGAATCTGTTTCCGAGGTCACTTACATTGTTGGAAGAATTAATTTCCTTACATCTGTAGCACAGAGTGCCCTGGCTTCTTATGAACAGTTGGCTGAAGGCCCCTTAACAATTAGAGACCACTCTCAGCTCCTAGAGGTGGCTCGCAGTTTTTAGAAGTTGTGCACTGTTCTTTGCTGCATGGGCTTCCCCAAACTGATCACTTTCTACAACAAACAAGCAAGCAGGAATCTCTATGGCAAATCTTACACAATGAAACAATCACAGAGGGACAGTCTATGACATTTTCCATATTCTGCCACTTAGAAGCAAGTGACAGGTCTTGCCCACACTCATGAGGAAGGAATTACACCAGGATGAGTGTTTATGAGTGGCCATTTTATGTTTTCTGCCACAATCGGAAATACTAAATATTTAAGAAAATTAGATGGTGATTACAAAATGTTTTGTTATTTAACTTTTTCTATTTTTGCTTAGGTAATCAATAACTCCAAATCTCAAGGATTTAAAAAAAGGAATTATTTCTCCTTCTCTTTATGTGTTGGGTACAGGTCAAGCTGACTGTTTCATATCTTCCTTCATTCCAGGATTCAGGCTACAAGAACCAGGCAGCATCTGAGACATGCCATTCTCTTGCCAAAAGAAAAAACAAGGGAGCTGGCAGTAGCTCAGGATGCTTGTTAAAGCTTCTGTTCTGAAGTGGCACACATCACCTTGGCTCACATTTCATTGGCCAAAGCAAATTTTATGATCAAGTCTGATAGTACGGGGACAGGAAACTATACTCCTACCACAGATGGACACTGCAAGTCATGTGGCAAAAGGTAGGATGTATAATTGGAAATATGAAGTCTATCCACTATCTACCACTGTTTAATGAGGGTTAGCATTGAAGGAATAAAATTAGAATTATAAATTTCCAATAATACAATAAAATCCTACACAAAAAAAGTAGTCCAACATATAAAATCACTTGCTTGATTCAAAAACCTGAAAATACATTGAGGTCTTATTTCATTAAGTAAGAATAGCCTGGTTCCCCTTTTCCATGAGTAAAACTTGATGCCTCCCTTGATGCCTCAGTTTGTTCTAACGTTCCTATGGGGGGTAAATATTGAAATATGAACTTCATGATAAAGTTTGTAACAATATTCCATTACTTTAATCTCGAGGAAGGGTATCATGCACTAGTTATTGATTTTCAAAAGAAGGAAAGAAATGAAAAGAAACATGTGCCTACCCCACTGGGTGCCAATTGAATAAGCAGTAGGAGGTTTATCCTGTCAGAGGCGTCATCTAAATAGACTTGGAGAAACACTTTACAGATGCCCCATTGGGTTTTATTTCAATCAAATAAGATATTACCGAGCTTTCCTCATGTGCCCAGGCATGTGCTTAGTCTGTGATATAGGCAGGGGTAGGGGAAGAGGAAATAAACATTGGAGGATAAACTTCCTGCTTATAGATCACTGGTGGCCTTGTGGTGGAAAGGGGGGAGTTGGCAAGGTGGTTTCCTTAAAGATTTGGATATTGTAAAAAGCAGGCAGCCATTGGGATGACATCACCGACTCCTGTTTTAAACCAGAGCTTCTTCAACTTTAATGTATGGATACATCACCTGAGATCTTGCTCCAATGCAGATTTGACTCAGTAGAACTGGGATGGGGCCTGCCAATCTGCATTTTTAACAAGCTTCCAGATCATACCAATATTGCTGGTCCAAAGATGAAACTTTGGGAAAATTTTAGACAGCCCGTTGTCCCCTGCTTGCTAGGAGAATGGATTAAAGGGAAGGGAGAATAGAGGCATCTCTAAACCCAAATTCATTGTCTTTCATCTTTTAAGTGGTTTTTGTAACTTGTGATCATTACTTATCCATTTTGAGAAAACATTTAAATGTTGCTCTCAACTAATCCCTAAGTAAGTCTTTCCTAAAGTGTGGTTTAGGTCCTGGCTGAGTACTAAATCGGAAGATTAAAAATCTAAAAACTTCATGATTCTGCAGGTTTTCTGTACTGCAAATTGGTAAGAAAAGAGATGTTGGAAACTACCAAAAAAATAACCCCACATTGAAACAGAAGCACGGTCAATCAGTCGTGACCTGAAAGGGGCAGAGCTTTGTACTGAAGTGGAAAAAGCTGCTGGGGAGTGAGGCAAAGAGAAATTGGCAAGGAGGTGGGTGAATAAAGGAGATGGGTACAAAGAATCCAAATGTATTCTGATCTAAGAATCAAGCGCATTGCAGTTCTATATACCTCAATCCTTAGGGATATTCATTAATATTCTTTATTTTTTGCCCTTGCAAATAACAGTAATTATTATATTACTTATAAGTATTATTATAGTACTTCCTGAAATGCTCTGACTTCTAGAATTGTTCTCTAACAGACATTTAAAGTCTAATGGAACATCTTGGCGATCATCTAGTGATATCTTTTATTGATGAGGAAACTGAGACACATTGGAGCAGCTAGGACCCAGTCCTCTGATCCCTTGTGCAGTGCACGTGGACCAACACTAATAGAAATGCATAACTCTTGACCCTAAGATCACTGGGATTCTTAGTTTAACTTATCTATAGAAGTTATAATATTTATAAAAATACATTAAATATAACATGAGATATTTAAATGCATATTTGTCAGCACTGAAAATGAAAAAAAAAGTAAGCTGTGACAGGCTGAT
This sequence comes from Hippopotamus amphibius kiboko, assembly GCF_030028045.1. Classification (NCBI taxonomy): domain Eukaryota; kingdom Metazoa; phylum Chordata; class Mammalia; order Artiodactyla; family Hippopotamidae; genus Hippopotamus; species Hippopotamus amphibius. The sequence goes on along the minus strand of NC_080203.1, from coordinate 12,394,704 downwards.
GTGAAAGTTATCATTTTAATATATTCAGTTTGACATATTTCCATAAAAGCAAGCTGTTCAAAACTGCAGATTTATTGCTCATGTCTCAGTGTTGTGTGTCACTGAAATCTGCAGTTTCAAACTCAAGAATAGGAAGGAAGCTGATCATCATTAGGTAATGATAATGCAGATAAAGTTGGAAATTTTCTTCAGGGACAGGAGGAGAGGGTGGAGATGAGTGTGTGCTAATTCCAAAACAGCATGTGCCTGTGTTTCCAATGATGTATTTCTTGCTTGCCAAAGGCACCAGACAAAGTAGTTCTCCAGTAGAGCTAAATTGAAAACAACGTATATGTATTTGCAATGCTAATGTTCAGAGCACATAACTTTTTAGCTGCGTGTGAAAGGAAGTGTTTAGTGATTTTCTATCCATGATTTTGTGTCTATGTGTATACACTTTTTTCTTTGTTTTGCTTCTTTTTTTTAATAAAATAAGATAAAATAAAATAGGGAGTGTAATCCATCAGGCTTACTATAGAATCTGTACCTAAGAAAAATTACTCTTTCTGGGCATATATATCGCTGGCGCTGATTTTGAACAATCAAATTTTTATAAAGTGAGGTAGTTGCTTGAGATAATTTTCTGGTTAATTCAGATCAGTTAAAAATAGTGTTTGAGAGAAAAGATGGTGGCGAAATAGAGAGACGTGGAGTGCATCCCTCTCCACAGATGCATTGGGAATGCACGGAAGGACGCAGTCATTCCCACAGAGAACCAGCTGAACACCAGCAGGCGGCCTCGGACACCAGAAAGGGCTGCGGGGAGCCCGACATAGCCGGTAGGGAGGCATCTACGAGGGCTCAAAGAGGGTGAAGCGGCGGAGCTGTGGCAGACGGGAGGGAGTGAGAAACATACGGAGGGTCCGCAGCGCAGCTCAGCGTTCCCAGACCGAGATGCCGATCCGCGGCTGAACGGAGGGTCCAGGAGCGGGAGCGTGGGAACCGGAGAGCTGGTTCAGGGGGAGAAACATTGTTGCCGGTAGGGTGACGGACTGAGAGGACAGGAGGGAGGAGGTCCGCGGAGAGGAGTGCCGGTCCCTGAGAGCTGCCCGGCCATGATGGCGGCTGGAGGCTGCAGGCTCACGGGCGGGGGGGGGGAGGAGCCGCGGGCATAGCCTCTCCTTCTCTTTCAGCGCCTCTGCAACAGGCAGTGGAGAGACGCCCTGCGGGCCACCTAAGGCGCTCAGGGATAACAAGCACCCTCAGGTGCTCGGGCGGGGCTAGATTAAAACCCCTTGCAATGCCAGCAGCAGGGAGGCTGCCGAGAGAAAAAAAAAAAAAACAACAGCATCAAAAAGAAAAAAACCCGGAGAGAGGCCCAACTCTAAGACTTTCTGTGTACGCCTGAGCCACCAGCGCCCTCTGCAACAGGCACCTCCAAGCCTGACTGAAACAACAGTGCGCCACTGCTCACTCACTCCCAGGAGGAGCCACTATTGTACCCTCTCCCTCCCCACACACCGAGGCTTACAGACGAACAATAAAGGAACCTCTGCTGGTCACAGAATAACGCAAAAAAACCCAAGGCAAGGAGAAGGACACTTACAGCTGAGACGCTAAGGAAACAGAAATAGTAGTATCAATACCTATTGAACTGGTCCATTCTGGGATCAGTTCTGGATTTTTTTTTTTCTTTCTCTCTCTCTCTTTTTTTTTTTTTTTTGATTTATTAAATACGATCTTAGCCCTAAGGGATCTAAAAGTTTTATAACATAATTCTTTAATGATATTTTTTATTCTTTTTTTTTTTTTTGCCTTTTTATATACTTCTATCTCTAACTAAGTTTTTGGTAGTACGGACAATATATCTCTCATACTTTCCTTTCATCCCTATCTTTTATACATTTCTATTCCTTTCTTTTTATTTGCATATTTCCAACCACATTACGCTCTTCTGTTCCCCTTTCTTCCAGCCTTTTTAAGTTTATTTTATCTTAACATACTTATAAGCAACACTATTGGTCTGCTCAGACACCTTGCTCTATTCCCCAGATGACGCACTGCCTTGGTATTTAATATTAGGCTTTTGTCTTTATCTTAGTTCTTAGTACAGTTGTCTAATTACATTCTGAGAATCTCCATTCTCTCTGGTGGTACTCCAGCTCTTTTCTATATTTGATCCTAGCTTACAAAATCTCCCTGGATTGATGTTTGTATGTGTAGGGTGTTATTTGTTGTTTGTTTGCTTTTGCTTTTGTCTCTGATTTGTTCTGTTTCAGTTGTCAATTTCTGCTGGGTTTCTCTTTGAATATCTGTTAGCACACTGGGGTTCTGTCAGGTCTTTCTAGAGCCTTATGTCCTAACGGATTCAGTAATTGTGTGTCTTATACATGTATGTGTCTCCTAGACTTAATATTCATTTAATCCAATACTTAGTCTGAGGCTTGGACAGTCTTCTATAAACACCTCTATCGCCAGGACAAGTAACCCCAAAAGTTTGGACAACCATGAGGAAACAAAGAAACCCCATGCAGGCAAAGGAGCAGGAAAAAAACCCACAAGACCAAATAAATGAGGAGGAAATAGGAAAAATGCCTGAAAAAGAATTTAGAGTCATGATAGTAAAAATGATACAAAATCTCGATAATAAAATAGAGAAAGTACAAGAAACAGTTCATAAGAACTCAGAAAAACAAACAGCAATGGATAAAAAAATAACTGAAATTAAAAATACTCTAGATGCTATAACCAGCAGAATGACTGAGGCAGAAGAACGAATAAGTGAGTTGGAAGATAGAATGGGGGAAATAACTGCCACAGAGCAGGACAAAGAAAAAAGAATAAAAAGACTAGAAGACAGTCTCAGAGACCTCAGTGATAACCTTAAACGTACCAACATTCGAATTATAGGCATCCCAGAAGAAGAAGAAAACAAGAAAGGGTCTGAGAGAATATCTGAAGAGGTTATAGTGGAAAACTTCCCCAACATGGGAAAGGAAATAATGAACCAAGTCCAAGAAGCACAGAGAGTCCCATACAGAATAAACCCAAGGAGAAATACACCAAGACACATATTAATCAAACTAACAACAATTAAACACAAAGAAAAAATATTAAAAGCAGCAAGAGAAAAGCAACAAACAACATATAAGGGAAAACCCATCAGGATAACAGCTGACCTTTCTACAGAAACTCTGCAGGCCAGAAGGGAATGGCAGGATATACTGAAAGTCCTGAAAGAGAGAAACCTACAGCCAAGAATACTCTACCCAGCAAGAATCTCATTCAGATTTGAGGGAGAAATCAAAAGCTTTCCAGACAAGCAAAAGTTAAGAGAATTCAGCACCACCAAACCAGCCTTACAACAAGTGCTGAAGGAACTTCTCTAGGCAGGAAACACAAGAAAAGGAAAACACCTACAAATACAAACCCAAAACAATTAAGAAAATGGTAATTGGAACACACATGTCAATAATCACCTTAAATGTAAATGGATTAAATGCTCCAACCAAAAGACACAGACTGGCTGAATGGATACAAAAACAAGACCCTTCTATATGCTGCCTCCAAGAAACCCACTTCAGACCAAGGGATACATATAGACTGAAAGTGAAGGGATGGAAAAAGATATTCCATGCAAATGGAAGTCAAAAGAAAGCTGGAGTAGCAATACTCATATCAGACAAATTAGACTTGAAAGTAAAGACTATTAAAAGAGACAAGGAAGGACACTACATAATGATCAAGGGATCCATTCAAGAAGAACATATCACAATGGTAAATATCTATGCCCCCAATATAGGAGCACCTCAATACATAAGGCAAATGCTAACAGCTATAAAAGGGGACATCGACAGGAACACAATAATAGTGGGAGACTTGAACACCCCACTTACATCAATGGACAGATCATCCAAACAGAAAATAAATAAAGACACACAAGCTTTAAATGACACATTAGACCATCTCGTCTTCATTGATATTTATAGGACATTCCATCCAAAAACGACAGACTACACTTTCTTCTCAAGTGCACACGGAACATTTTCCAGGATAGATCACATCTTGGGTCACACATCAAACCTCAGCAAATTCAAGAAAATTGAAATCATATCAAGCATCTTCTCAGACCACAACGCCATGAGACTAGATATCAATTACAGGAAAAAAACTGCAAAAAATACAAACACATGGAGGCTAAACAATTCACTCCTAAACAACCAAGGAATCACTAAAGAAATCAAAGAGGAAATCAAAAAATATCTAGAAACAAATGACAACGAAAACACAACAACCCAAAACCTATGGGATGTAGCAAAAGCAGTTCTAAGAGGGAAGTTTATAGCAATACAGTCCTACCTGAAGAAACAAGAAAATGATCGAATAAACAGCCTAACCTTACACCTAAAACAACTAGAGAAAGAAGAACAAAGAAACCCCAAAGTGAGCAGAAGGAAAGAAATCATAAAGATCAGAGCAGAAATAAATGAAAAAGAAAGGAAAGAAACCATAAGAAAAATAAATAAAACTAAAAGCTGGTTCTTTGAGAAGATTAACAAAATTGATAAACCATTAGCCAGATTCATCAAGAAAAAAAGGGAGAAGGTGCAAATCAACAGAATTAGAAAGGAAAAAGGAGAAGTCACAACGGACACCTCAGAAATACAAAACATCATGAGAGACTACTACAAGCAACTCTATGCCAATAAATTGAATAACCTGGAAGAAATGGATACATTCTTAGAAAAATACAATCTTCCAAGACCGAACCAGGAAGAAATAGAAACCATGAACAGACCAATCACAAGTACGGAAATTGAGGCAGTGATTAAAAATCTCCCAACACACAAAAGCCCAGGACCAGATGGGTTCACGGACGAATTCTATCAAACATTTCGAGAAGAGTTAACACCTATCCTTCTCAAACTCTTCCAAAATATTGCAGAAGGCGGAGCACTCCCAAACTCATTCTACGAGGCCACCATCACCCTGATACCAAAACCAGGCAAAGATGTCACAAAAAAAGAAAACTACAGACCAATATCACTGATGAATATAGATGCAAAACTCCTCAACAAAATACTAGCTAACAGACTCCAACAGCACATTTAAAAAATCATACACCATGACCAAGTGGGGTTTATCCCTGGGATGCAAGGATTCTTCAATATACGCAAATCAATCAACGTGATACATCATATCAACAACTTGAAAGATAAAAACCATATGATCATTTCAATAGATGCAGAAAAAGCTTTTGACAAAGTTCAACATCGATTTATGATAAAAGCTCTCCAGAAAATGGGCATAGAAGGAAATTACCTCAACATAATAAAAGCCATAAATGAAAAACCAAAAGCCAACATCGTTCTCAATGGGGAAAAACTGGAAGAATGCCCTCTAAGAACAGGAACAAGACAAGGGTGTCCACTCTCACCACTATTATTCAACATAGTTTTGGAAGTTTTAGCCACAGCAATCAGAGAAGAAAAAGAAATCAAAAGAATCCAAATTGGAAAAGAAGAAGTAAAATTGTCACTCTTTGCAGATGACATGATATTATACATAGAAAACCCTAAAGACTCTACCAGAAAACTGCTAGCACTAATTGATGAGTTTAGTAAAGTAGCAGGATACAAAATTAATGCACAGAAATCTCTTGCATTCCTATACACCAACAACGGAAGAGCAGAAAGAGAAATTAAGGAAACTCTCCCATTCACCATTGCAACCAAAAGAATAAAATACCTAGGAATAAACCTGCCTAAGGAGGCAAAAGATCTGTATGCAGAAAACTTTAAGACATTGATGAAAGAAATCAAAGACGACACAAACAGATGGAGGGACATACCATGTTCCTGGATTGGAAGAATCAACATCGTGAAAATGTCTGTACTACCCAAAGCAATTTACAGATTCCATGCAATCCCGATCAAATTACCAATGGCATTTTTCACAGAACTAGAGCAAGAAATCTTACGATTTGTATGGAAACGCAAAAGACCCTGAATAGCCAAAGCAATCTTGAGAAGGAAAAATGGAGTAGGTGGAATCAGGCTTCCTGACTTCAAACTATACTACAAGGCCATAGTGATCAAGACAGTATGGTACTGGCACAAAAATAGAAAGGACGATCAATGGAATAGAATAGAGAACTCAGAAGTAAGCCCAAACACATATGGGCACCTTCTCTTTGACAAAGGAGGCACGAGTATACAATGGAAAAAAGACAGCCTCTTCAATAAGCAGTGCTGGAAAAATTGGACAGCTACATGTAAAAGGATGAAATTAGAACACTTCCTAACACCATACACAAAAATAAACTCTAAATGGATTAAAGACCTACATGTAAGGCCAGACACTAGAAAACTCCTAGAGGAAAACATAGGCAGAACACTCTATGACATACATCAAAGCAACATCCTTTTTGACCCACCTCCTAGAATCAGGGAAATCAAATCAAGAATAAACGAATGGGACCTCATGAAACTTAAAAGCTTTTGCACAGCAAAAGAAACCATAAACAAGACTAGAAGGCAACCCTCAGAATGGGAAAAAATAATTGCCTATGAAACAATGGACAAAGGATTAACCTCCAAAATATACAAGCAGCTCATGAAGCTTCATACCGAAAAAGCAAATAACCCAATCCACAAATGGGCAGAAGACCTAAACAGACATTTCTGCAAAGAAGACATACAGATGGCCAACACACACATGAAAAGATGCTCAACATCACTCATCATCAGAGAAATGCAAGTCAAAGCCACAATGAGGTATCACCTCACACCACTCAGAATGGCCATCATCACAAAGTCTGGAAACCACAAATGTTGGAGAGGGTGTGGAGAAAAAGGAACTCTCCTGCACTGTTGGTGGGAATGTAAGTGGGTACAGCCACTATGGAAAACAATTTGGAGGTTCCTTAAAAAACTACAAATAGAACTACCATATGATCCAGTCATCCCACTCCTGGGCATATACCCAAAGAAAACCATAATCCCAAAAGAAACTTGTACCATAATGTTTATTGCAGCACTATTTACAATAGCCAGGACATGGAAGCAACCTAAATGCCCATCAACAAATGAATGGATACAGAAGATGTGGCATATATATACAATGGAATATTACTCAGCTCTAAAAAGGGATGAGATGGAGCTATATGTAAGGAGGTGGATAGAACTACAATCTGTCATACAGAGTGAAGTAAGTCAGAAAGAGAAGGACAAATATTGTATGCTAACTCACATATACGGAATCTAAAAATGGTACTGATGAACTCAGTGACAAGAATAAGGATGCAGATACAGAGAATGGACTGGAGAACTCGAGGTATGGGAGGGGGCGGGGGGTGAAGCGGAAGCTGAGATGAAGCGAGAGAGTAGCACAGACATATATATACTACCAACTGTAAAAGAGTCAGTGGGAAGTTGTTGTATAACAAAGGGAGTCCAACTCGAGGATGGAAGATGCCTTAGAGGACTGGGGCAGGGAGGGTGGGGGGGACTCGAGGGGGGGGGAGTCAAGGAAGGGAGGGAATACGGGGATATGTGTATAAAAACAGATGATTGAACCTGGTGTACCCCCAAAAAAATTTTTAAAAAAATAAAAAAATAAAAGAAGGGAGTCATTAAAAAAAAATAGTGTTTGAAAAAAAAAGTAAGACTGGGATCAAAATTCCTGTGAGGACTTGTCTACACTGATTAAACTCATGAAAGTTGCATAACTTATTACATATTACACACTTGTTTTTAAGCAGGGACTGGTTTTGCAATTGTGGATACCACCGTTTTGAAGGTTGGTTAGACTATCAAAGTTCTCAACTCAGTATCCTCTGCTGAGGTGTCAAGGACTGTTTATTGGATCTGTGAGCAAACTCTACTGGGGACAGTTTAGGTCAGAGGTGCTCAGTGGAGGAGAGAGTACTTTGACAAATACTTAACTTACTTTTTGGTTTTCTTCAATGATGGTGCGGTGTGCTACTAGCCTTTTAGTGAACAGTAACCACAAGAAAATACTGACTTCAAAATACCATACTGCACCTTATAATTTCCTCCTAATTATCTGAATCTAGAAGCTAACTCAATTTTACTTATAAACGCTAAGTATTTTTGCATGGATTTAATCTGTGTGCTGAAATTTCCAGTAATGCAACTACTGTGTAAATCAAGGGAAGATAATACTTCGCTAAGACTTTTATGTACTATTTAAGAAAATGATGTTCCTGATAACAGTACTGCTCGTGGTATTGGATTAAACAGTCCAAGACAACTTTGTTAGTCTGCGTTTTAAGCTATCACTTTTGTCAGTGATTCTAGACGTAGGTACAAGCTTGTAACCACTTCATCTTCATGATTTTCTCTACTATAGTTGTGTATGAGCACACATATGAAGGCATACATGTGTCTAAAATTATTTTTCTTTTATTTTACAGTGAGTAATATATTAATGTTTATGAACTCATTTATACATTCAACCAATATTTGTTGAGTAACCACTTCATGCCAGACATTGCCTTACACACTGGGATATACAATTTAAACCAACAGAAATCCTTGCGCTCATTCTAGTAAGGAGACACCTATCATAGAGAGTAAATGTAAAGAATGAGTAATATATATAACATGTTAGAAACTGATTAGTGCTATGCAAAAAAAGAAACAAGCAAAGTGAGAGTGACAAGGAATGCCAAGCTTGGGGAGAGTGCAAACACTGCAATTTAAATAAGAGTGTCCTGGCTGGCTTCACTGAGAAGGTGACATTCATTCACAGGTTTGAAGGACATTGAGGGAGTGACTCACGCAGATAGTTTAAAACAGATATGTTCCCAGTAGGTGCCATCTTTCTTCTATTCTTTACCTTTAAGTTTCCGTTTCTCTCTTCTTCCCTCATCCTTGGTAGTTTCCTTTCTATTTCTCTCTCTTCTTTGCTTTTCCATTTTTCTTTTAGGCCTCATACTGGCTACTAGGTGTCATCTCAGGCAGTGCCTATATCCCTCTGGATTGAGGAAGTTTCTGACCTGCTGCTTAAAATAGCTTCACATCAATTAAAGCTGCCGATTATTTTGAAAACATAGATCTTTCTTGTGTGATCATAAGAACTCTTAGGCTGTAAGCTGTGTAAAGGTGAAATCAGTTTTGTGTCAAACACTGAAGTAATCCACGCTCAGTCTCATTCCCGTTACTCCCTTAGCGTCTGCTTCGTCCTTTGCTCACAGAATGTCCTCAAGAGGCTTTTGATGAGTTGCTTTCAACTTCACCCACTGATTTGAAAAATAACTTCCCTATTACACTTAGTAGATGATGCAATCATTTTTATACTTCCAATATTTCTTATACAGTGCCCCAAAAACATAGCTATACAGAAGTAAGCTTATTGCCTCCCAAGTTTATTTTTGTTCAGAATCCTATCTCCTAGGATCCAAAGAGTGAAACGAAGGAAAAACCTTGCAGTTAAAGTCAAGAGGTTCATATTTCAGATGTATGAAAGGAGTCCCAAAGTAATCAGTGGAAACACATAACCGAGATTAGTATTTTCAATATCAGAGGAATTTTGTTGGCTGGCTGCACAGACAAAATTTAAAGAGCTTGTGTCAGGGTTTTGGCAGTAAAGATTGTATGCTACATGTAAGAAACCATATTCCAAAGAGATCTTATCATTGTTTGCTTTAATTTGTGAGTGTACATCAAAAATAACACTCATTTTTTTCCTAAAAGATGTTTCCATCAAATCAATACAATCCAAAGAAAAAGAATAGAATGTTGAATAGTTTGTAATAAACCTGAAGCTGTCTGTCCAATTATCCTCCTCTGTCAATTAATGGGCTATGTTTTGTAGGAACAGAAACAGTTGCCTCTTACCCATGGCAGTTTTATGTACAGCTGACAAGCAAATATCAAGAGCGCTGTCAGAGCCAGGGTAACTAGTTAAAACCCAGGTCCCCCTTTTGAGAGACATAGATGTGGTACTGAACAAAAGCAATTTAGGAGAAAACAGTAGAGCTGATGTGCTGTGAGTATGAAAACAGGTGGACAAAAGGTAAGAGTTAAAGGTTGTTTAAGTTGGGGTGCTGGTACCCATGGTGGCATTTAATGAGGCCCCAGTGGTGTTGGAGTGTTGGCTTGCAGCACTGTCTCTGTGCTATTAAAGGGGTTGATCACTGGAACTACTAGTTTCAATGCCTTATTTCCTCATTAACTATTTGGGTGACCTTAAGTAATTTATTTAAATTCTTTGAGTCTCAGTTTCTTTATCTGTAAAATGGGAATCATGATTTATCCAGAGCACAAAGCAGGAGTTTTTGAGAAGACTGGATGAGATGATATCAGGGGATACTTTAAAAGCTTTGAGTTGATTAATAATTAAGAAGCATTTTTATATGAGGTTATTATTTCTTGAACATAGCACAGGTAGATCAGTGTTTGTACTGGGTACATTTATTGTCTTAGAGATATCTTTGCTATGACTTAGTTATGTTATCAACGTGGATATACATAACACCAAACTTACTGTACTCTTTCCCAGGTACCTCTACAATGGGTTTTCATGGAATACTGTCTTTGTCGTCATTTACTCCTTTCTCTGTCATAATTACTGAAATACCCAAAATGTGACACAGGAATTGTTGCCAGGTTTTTCCTGACATGCGTTGCACAAGCTTACCAGAATAGATGTTTATTTGACAGTAAATAATGTGAAAATTTTTAATATTCAGATGGAATTTGACATGTCTGCCCCAGGACCCCAATATTCCAGTCAATGTCAGTCAGTATCACAGCTATGAGAGTCAGTGCCTTGGGTTATTTCTTTAGGTTCTTCAGTTGTCAGATTTACTCCCTGTCCTTCCAGGATGTCTCTGTCGCTGCTCTCAGGGTCTGTCTTCAACTTGGTGCTTGGTAGTCTGGTATATCATAAGCGCTGTTCACATCTCAGTCTTACATGGGAGAGAAAAAGAGAGTCATTGCTTCCATTCTTCTTACTACGGCATATTACCGTCTTCCCTATCACTTTACTACTTTTCATTAGATGATCTGATAGGTACTTCTGGCTTTGCTTGGCAGTGTAGGTTCCCAATGAATATTCCAACTCCACATAGCTTCTATTTACTCAAAACCCAACTTGTTTAATAACCAATCATGAATCTGCTTAATTTTGACCACTTATCTTGGTGTTATATATAATTCCACTTACAGTCACATGCATATATAAGCTGTAAGAATGGGTCCTAATCCAGATAATTTTCCATCAGTTATTGAGGCCATCTTTAAAACATGAAACTATCTCAAATCCAGCAAAGAACAGATTTTTGCCCATGGGGCCTGTTAAAATTAACCTTCCTCTGCCATTCAAATGAGGGGAGACACAGCTATCCTTTAATTGGGCCAGATGTTCTGAAGTGGCATTAAAGGTTCTAGCTAAAGAGAGTGATTTAGATGACAAAAGAAATTTGTGTCTCCACTGCCAACTCAATTAAAAGATGCTAAGTTTCTATTTGAGAAGAGTTTGTCAGCTGCGCAAAAGAATGATTGCAATGCTATGACAAATCAAAAGACACTTTTGGCCAGACTTAGATGAGCGCTGTACACAGACATATGCTTGTCTGTGTCAGACTGTGGAAAAACCTCAAATTGTAAGTCATAAAACTGACACTGCGAGACTTCAAAGCTTTTCCTGAGCTCATGACTGTGCTCAAAACAGAGAGAAGCTTCCCTATTCTCTGGAATGCTTCTATTACCCACCTCAGTCTACATGTCACGTGATGGATGCTGTGCATTTTGAAAAGCTTAAGCGCGGCAAACAGTCTTGAGGTTGAAATGAAGGCTCTTAGGCTGGCCACTTTGATCTGAGCCTCACTAAAATAGATGGTGTGAGCTTAGGCTTAGCGAATCCTTGACAACTATTGATTGTCCATTTGAGAGAAGCACAATTAGTGCTATTTGTCAAGCCACATGTAATCTAAAGTGGAAATCCTAAATGGGAAATGGGGGGAAAAGGGTAGCTAAAGTGAGCCTGTCTCCTATGATTTTTTTCTAACTTTAGGTAAGTCTGGAAAACATAGGCATTAAGAAGGAAACTACACTCTGTCATCAGTTACCCTTGCCAGTTGCCATTATGTTGAATGGTGGCTGATTTAGGCAATTTCAGATGTAGTTTACATCTGTGTGTACCTAGATTCAGCGTCTCTGCAGTATCTATGCCCACTGTGCTTGAGCACTGCCTTTATTTTGCTAATGCAGACAAGAAGACAGTACACTTGTTATTCATCTTACTATTTACATATTTTTAAGCAAGTTATTAACACAATCATCACATGTGAGGATATATAACTGTATTGCCTACACATAGATTTATCAAGAGTTAGAAAAGTTGTTAGCAACTTATTACAAAATAGAAGTACAATATGTATTTCTGTTCATAATATGGGCATGTATGTTATTTCTTTATATCATCAAAAGAATTTGGGACTCAAGTGTAGACATCCAGACATCATCTCCTGGAATGCATTCATACCATAAGCATTTGACCAACTACAAATGGCTTGCATTTCGAATATTTGTGATCATCGCAGCTAACCTTTGACCAGCACTTTAGAAAATGCATTTGCAGAGCACTTTAGAAAGCAGTAGCACACTTGTCGCCTTACTGTCCTCTCACAGTACCTCTCTGAGGGATGAATGGTGGATATCATCATACCCATTGTAAAAAGACTGTGCGTATACAAAGTCTTGCATTATTTTTCCACTCCTTACTATTTCTGTGAATTCAGATACAAAAGAATCAGTGTCATAAATTGTGATTGAAAACCCAAGATTATAAAAATTTAGAATCCTAAATTTTTGACAAATTGCACGTGAATTGACGTGGAAAGCAATTGTTTAAAGCTGTTAACACTTTTACACAACCAAATTATCATTCTTCTGTAAAAACAACATTATATATTGTCTTAAATATGGTGCATCATGAACCAAAAAAATAAAGTAAATAAAATAAAGAGCAGAAAAAAAAAAAGCTGTTAACACTTTAGCTACACTATTACTGACTCTTCCATGGCATTGCTTAATGAGACATGCCATTGCATTCCCAAAATAGCCATATGTTATAGTGAATAGTTTGAGTCACAATTCTGACCATTGGCAATGTGAGCAGTACCACACTGTGGGTTAGGATCTCAGCCTCCAAAATGCCAGCTGCCATCCTGGATAATTTTTCCAACCCTATTCATCTCATGTTTCTGGAAGTGGTTGAATCTCCCCTCTTCCATGACCACATCCTCTCTTCCTCTGTTCCATCCCTTACCATGCTCTGATAAAGCAGTTCTTGTCCCTCTTCCTTTCATGTCTACAGGTGGTAAGGGCTTCTCACTTTTGCTAGTCTCTGAGTGCTTCCACATTCATTGTCACTTCCCTTAACCCTGGGCTCAATTCTGAATAGTCCTTGATTAAATTATCTTTGAATCACTGCTGAGTCTGCCTTTATGTTTCTTACTGATACTCTGACTAATGGTGTTCCAGTTCATTTATTTAAGCTTCTTTGATGTCCCATGGTAAAGTTCTATGGTTTTTAGATAAAAGATTGCATGCTTTATTTTAGATTAAATTTTGTGTATTTTATAGTGTTGTTTTAATTAATGGGATATTCTCTTTGTATTTTCTAACTGATTATATTGCTATATAGTCCTGAATAAGTGTAATGACTTTGAGTAATGCTCACAATATAATGCAAAGCCAGAATAAAAGAGAATTACAAACTGTGTAAACATATATAATATAAAATACCACCCCAAGGGAAAACTCACTAACATTTTAAAAAGTAGCTTTTAATAGTTAGATTTTGGGTGGTTTTTAAATAGAAATATCCATTATTTAAAAATTGACCATTGAAGATAGCTATGACTCAAATTGTTAGGAAAAATATACAGAGCACATAATGACCTATATGTGGAAAATTGTTATGTTGGAACTTCTACTTTCCTGGCCATACCCAACCACTAAACTCTTGACACTGAATCAAGTGGGAGCTGGAAGGAAAAATATCTTGCCATCCTACATTTTTTGTCCGTTCTTCCCCTTGGCTAAACTCAATCAGAAGCCAGAGGGTAAGGCTGCCCAGTTCACAGTCTCCTGGCAGAAAGCAGTATAGAAATGGGTAGAGTATGGGGTGGGAGGTAGCACAAACAAGGGTGAAACAAGAGAGATTTAATAATCAATTATTTTAAAGATGTCAATTCTCTACTAATTTAATTTAGAAATTTAACACTATCCTAATCAAAGACCCAAATGGGAAAAAAAATTTGGGGAGGGGAGGGAAGAACTTAACAAAAATGTTTCCAAAGTTTACTACTTAAGGAATGGGAACAAAAAATAAACAGTAATGAGAGGGGACGTTTTCCTCCTACACAATAAAATATGTTATAGCATAGGCTTGTTCTAATGGCTAATGAAACAATAGAAAATTCATTTACGTTTCCTGCTTTATTCAATTAATAATAATGAATGTTTATCCTTTGTCAGGCACAGAGACAAGTGCTGAGCATGCAATTGGGAACAAAAAGGGCAGGGTCCCTGTCCTCATGGTGTATTCAGTCTTATAATTCAGGAAAATATTAACTCAAGAGAAGAAATGCAAACTGAAAAAACACTTTGAAGCTGACAAAGATTACACAGAATGATCAATCCCAGAAATGGAGGGTCTAGGAAAACATGTTCTCTCATGGATTTTTTTTTAATAAATTTATTTATTTATTTATTGGCCATGTTGGTTCTTCGATGCTGCACGTGGGCTTTCTCTAGTTGCAGTGAACGGGTCTACTCTTCATTGTGGTGTGCAGGATCCTCATTGTGGTGGCTTCTCTTGTTGCGGAGCATGGGCTCTAGGTACGTGGGCTTCAGTATTTGTGGCACACAGGCTCACTAGTTGTGGCTCATGGGCTCTAGAGTGCAGGCTCAGTAGTTGTGGCACACGGGCTTAGTTGCTCTGCAGCACGTGGAATCTTCCTGGAGCAGGAATCGAACCCATGTCCCCTGCGTTGGCAGGTGGATTCTTAACCACTGCGCCGCCTAGGAAGTCCCTCTCATGAATCTTTAAATGCTGGCTACAGAACAAATTCTCATTGCATAATATAAACTTTATTTTAAAACATGCATTTGCTTTGGCCAAGGAAATACTCTTTTGATAATGTTTGTGTATCAGTCAGTGTACATTGAAGAAAAAAGAGCCAGGGGATTCGTTGCAAAGGTATTGGATAGCTGAAAAGATGAAAAGACAAATGGGAAAGTGAGACAACCTAAGGATTTGCAACAGCAGGAAGCTGCTACCAGCCCTGGGGCTGGAGGGACGCAGAGCAGAGGTGGTGTTGGTACACCTCAGGCTACTGATGGGAACTGCAGTCATAAATGTAGAGACTGTGCAGCTTGAGCTGGAAAAATCAAGATGAACCACTGCCAGAGAGACCACCTGAAGCAGACAGAGAGCAAGAAATGCCCTGAATTCTTCCCTCTTTCTACCTTCACGTTCCTCTAACATCACCCATTAGCTAAACCAAACTGGAAGCTAGTTGGCAAGGGAGCTTGGAAAACACAGTTCTCAGGGATTAGCCTCCTCATCCTCCCACCTCCCTACCCTCTGCCGTGTACCATACAGAGAAATGGATATGAGGGCAAATAAATAAGCGACCAGCAGTACCCTTTATGGAAGTAATTGAAGAACATTGCTAACATGTAGAATTAGAAAAATTTTAGCTTTTTTTAATAGTGAGGATGAATGATGCTGTAAAATAATATTTTAGCTTATTTTGAATGGCTAAAAAAGCACGAGGGTGAGTCAAAAATTATCTGCACTCTGGCTGTAGAATTTATTTTAGTTAATTTTAGAAAAGACAAATACATCATTTTTCAACACAATCTCCTTGCTTTTCAATACACTTTGTCTATCTGTCAACAAACTTTCGTACTCCCTCATTAAAAAATATTTTAGGGGCTTCCTAGGTGGCGCAGTGTTTAAGAATCTACCTGCCTATGCAGGGGACACAGTTCAATCTCTGCTCCAGGAAGATCCCACATGCCGCAGAGCAACTAAGCCCATGCGCCACAACAATTGAGCCAGCTCTTTAGAGCCCATGAGCCACAACTATTGAGCCCATGTGCTGCAACTACTGAAGCCCATGCACCTAGAGCCCGTGCTCCGCAACAAGAGAGGCCACGACAATGAGGAGCCCACACACCACAATGAAGAGTCACCCTAGCTCCCCTCAAGTAGCCCCCACTCATCACAACTAAAGAAAGCCCACCCACAGCAAAAAAAGACCCAACATGGCCAATAAAATAAATTAATTAATTAATTAAAAAAATTTTAGGCTGTGCTGTGAACCACAAATGCACCGCTGTCTTCATGTCTTCATGTGGACAGGCATCCGACTCCATCTTGATGGCTAACACTTGTGCGACCTTCCTTGAACTTCTCTATCCATTCACACATACTTCTTTGTGACAAAACCCTTTCTTTCTCCATACTGTGCACAAAGTCTTCGATAAATAACAGCACCAGGTATACCCTTAGACCACAAAAAACGAATCACTGCTCTTCTTTTGTGCACATCACAAGTGGGACATCCATGTTTGCTCGTGCAGCAGTTACAAATGAACTGATGTAACACATTCACACCTGCACAGCAGTGACTGGGGAGACAGTAGCCTTGAAAGGGCTACTGATAAGATAGTGCTGAAAGTGCTGATAAGGCAGTGCAGCCAATAGAAGTTTTAATATAACCGGAGTGCTGATAATTTTTGACTCACCCTCGTATATATACTACAAAGAATATACATATATTTAATGCTATATAATAATATTTATATATATTAATTATATATAATATCATCATCATTAGCATCATCATCAAGAGTAGAAGAAATGAGGAAATTAGGATGGACACTCACCAGATTAACACAAACTGTTGCTAGGTGGGATTATGTCTGACTTTCATTTTCTTCTGTGCACTTTTATATATATCCTCCAAATGATTTTCAAAAGAATATGTAGAAACTTTATTATGAGATAAAATAACTCTTGTTTTATCTTAAAAAACATTTTATTAGCTTTATATTATTCATTTGTATGTATACTTAATTGCTCACTTTTTGTTGGGCCCTTCAGCTGATTCCAATACTCTACTGTTATAAACAATATTCTTTCACAAAGAGAGTTTAAAGTTATGTGAAGGTTTGTAGGTAAATTTCTGTCCCTAGCATCTTCCCAATTAAAGGAATCCTCATGGAATTTGTGAGCTGAGTTGTCTTCTTTTATGACAACACAATCTCAGACAATAATTCTCAACTATGACCAGATATATTTGAATCACCTGATGTATTTGAATCAGTTTTTTAAAAGTATCAATGCCTAGGACACACTGCAGACCAATTGAATCAGAATCTCTAGGGACTGAATCTGGGCATCAGTGTATTTTAAAAGTTATCTAGATTACTTCAATATGCAGTAGGGATGAGAACCCCTGCTTCAGGTTTCAGCTAGAACGGAACTGAATGTCTTCTAAACTGCAGTGAAATAGTTGTGCTGAAAGGAATTTGATTCCCCAACAACAGATGTCAGTAACCAAGTTAAGTAGAAGACATCCCTTGATGTAATGAAAATTATCTATTCATAAAGCAGAACAGGGATTTGAGAACGTACCTACATGTATCAGGGTAGGTTAAAGAAAAATGTTTTTAAATAATTATGGAACGTCACTATCTAACAAATAAAGAAAAAAAATCTTAAAACAACAACAACAAAAATAATTATGGACGGTTCAAGATGACCCATGTGTCAGGAAAATCCTGAGTTACAAGTGATTACTGATTTAATAAGATTCCCTCTCCTTTTACAAAAGCAAAAATGAACAGAAAACAAAAACAAAAAAAACCAAAACAGGCTCATGGTTTTTGGTTCAAAGAGCTAATTTGAGTAAAAGCTAACCTGTTTTTCAGGTTTCCCAGAGCTTACTTCATTAGTAATTAACTTACTTGAAGAACAGTTGCTGGTTAGATTACTCAGACAACCAAATAACTGAAAGTCCTGAATCTTTGGGAAGCAAAAAGCTTTACATTTTTTTAGATGTAAAAGTTCGAATTCTTATGAGAACCACTTTATAATCCCCAAAGCGTCTTAAATTGGTCTAACTTTGTTCATCTCCTTTCCGGCATCTTTTTTTTTTTTTTTTGGGGGGGGGGGGTACACCAAGTTTCCGGCATCTTTTGATCTAGGTGGGTGATATTTTATGGTCATTTATTTCACAGAAGGTTTGAAATATCTCAGAGCATGAATGCCTAATCCCATTAATTTAAGTGTACGCAATGGATTCTTTTTTAATGAAAGCATCGTAATTTTTTTGTGAAAACATCATAAATACAAAATAAAAATATTGAATCCCAGGTTCGCCTCTGGGATGTGTACATTTAGGTAAGTTATTTAAACCCTGAGCTTCAGCTTTCTCATTCGTGAAATGGAGATGATATTACTTTCTGGCTCTTGGGTAGTCAAGAGCTTTTTAAATAAAATCATGTATGTGAAGCCTCAAGTACCGTACCTGGAATATAGAACGTGCTCAAAACTGTTAAATTCCTGCCTAATCATATTACCCTAATAAGACTGGAGAGATTTACCTGGAGATGGTGACATGCCTAGTGGGAAGGCTATCGTTAGAGTTATCTATCCCCTGAGTGTCCCTCAAATCATCCCTATAGGAAGAGCAGGTATGCTTCATTCTGTGTTGACCTTGCTATGATTAGGCACATATTTTTCTGTCGCTCTCTAATATATTCTTTTGATGTATAAATTACTTGTTTTCCTAGTTGGATTTCGAATTTCTTGAGAGAAGGGGCTGTTTTTCTTTCATATCCTCCAGATTTGCTGAAATTGTGATAGATGCTCAGTAAATATATACTGAAGATTTGTCTACAATGAAGCACACAAAATTATAGGGCTGATAGGGAACTTTAAAATCAATTTGTACAATAACTTCACTTTACAAATGAGGAAACTGAGGCTTAGAGGTGTTACAAACATTGCCCAATGTTGCATAGCTAGAAAGTAGCAGAGATAGCATTGAAACTCAGATCTGTCCAATTTCCATGCCAGTGCTCCTTTCGTTACCCAATACTCTTTTCTTTAAATATGATGAAGTCAGTGGATTGGAAATGGTAGACTATTATCATGTGTCAGTATTTGGAGAATAAATCTTCTTTTGGGAAGATCATTTACCTAGATTGGCGGTTTTCCCATACTAGCTCGCATTCAAAATCTTCTAGAAAGCTTCTTAAAACACAGAATCTAGGCCCCCACCCCCAGAGTTTCTAATGTAGTAGGTCTAGGTGGGACTCAAGAGTCTGTATTTCTAACAAATTCCCAGGTGAAGCTGATGCTTCACCCTTTGAGAGAAGCAGAACTAGAATTATTATGGATTTATTTTTCCCTTCTCTTAAAACCAAACTTGATCCAAGAGGGCATTGTGTAATCTGCACTTCCTACAATGTACAAAGAACATGACAGTACGTGGAACTAGCTTTTCCTTCAAAGCATTTTTCTTTTGTTTAAAGAGAGTTAATGAGCACCTAACCTGTAATACACGGTGCTATAGAGGATCTTAAGGTGTATGAGACCCAATGCCTGTCCTCAGGGTGGCCCTGTGACTTCATGCAGGAGGAAAAGTCCACTTCTAGGATGGGCCAGGAATAAGCTATGGTTTAAAAAGTGGTGGGGCTGGGGCTTCCCTGGTGGCACAGTGGTTAGGAATCCACCTGCCAATGCAGCAGACACAGGTCCAAGGCCTGGCCCAGGAAGATCCCACATGCCGCGGAGCAACTAAGCCCATGCGCCACAACTACTGAGCCTGCACTCTAGAGCCCGCGAGCCACAACTACTGAAGCCCACATGCCTAGAGCCTGTGCTCCACAAGAGAAGCCACCATAGTAAGAAGCCTGCGCACTGCAATGAAGAGCAGCCCCTGCTCCCCACAACTAGAGAAAGCCTGCGGGCAGCAACAAAGACTCAATGCAGCAAATAAATAAATAAATAAATAAATAAATTTATATTAAAAAAGTGGTGGGGTTGAAGAAACTTCAATACATTTGTAGATGTTTTTGAGAGGTAGTTATATCCACTAGTTTCTGTTAATTGTCAACATTCTTCTAATAATTTTGGGCATATATAAGTAACTTCTGAAATGCTAAATATTATTTTTAATATAATTCTGTGCAGTAATAGAACATCTGGGATTCTTTTCTAATTTACTTTTCATCTGAGCTATTATTAATTGCAATGGTGCTTGAGGCCTGAGGAAATAATTAACAATCTTTGTAAGTGGGAAAAAGCATTCTATGTGTTGGAATTTCTGCCAATTCATTTGGCAGAAGTGGAACTAATTCCAAACTCAGGGAACCCAATGACTAATACATAAGCAAGTTAATGATTTTAGCCAGGATTCTTTTCGGCTGTCTTTTAGATATTTGTAACTAGGGTCCATGGACCTCTAGGTGCTATATATATGAGCCTTAGGGATCCTGAGTCCCATGAAACTGCATGCAAAAATGCCTGGATACAAATTTCCTTTTTTTTTTTTTTTTTTTTTGCTTTTAAAGGTCTAGTGCTTTTATCAGATTCTCAAAGGAGTCAACCACTTTCCTATGGGGATACCAGGAGAGAAATAAAATAATTATAGCCCAAAGACTCTGACTTGAATTTTGTTCTTGTAACCCACCTATGACATTTCCCACCTAGGATTTTTCCTCTTGTATCTTCACCATATGTCATGAGGGGCCTTCTGCCTTAGTATTTTCATAGAAGGAAGGGATAGAGGAATATTAGCAAATAGAAACCATCCTCAGAAGGCAACCCAGATCTTTTTCACCATCTGCATCCTCATCTGGGTTAGTTGCTTGTTGATCTTGTATGTTCAATTAATCACTATTCATTTGACTATCGTTTCATATAGATAATTAATAACCATAGCAGCCAGAAAAGTCCCTGGCCAAAGTAGATGCTGATCTGTGATTTTGAATGAATATTCCTGGAATGAATACCTATGTACTTCTGTTTTCCCCATCCCTTCTATCTATTGAAATTGTACCATTTGGCAAGACCCAGCTCAAATCCCTCTTCCCCAATGACATCTTCTTCAATAGCTAGATGCAGAGCTCTTTTGTCCTCTTCATGATAGTACAGCATTCTTTGGGGCTGAATCAGCCATTTTGCTACTTAGTTATATTCAGTTTAACACTTTTCATACAGGGAGAATGAATGGTTCACATGTGCATGCTGTGATTCAAGCACAGTGGCATGAACAGCATGGCTCTTAAAAATCATTGTTGAACAAATGCAAGGAATGGTCTCAGTTTGTCAACATTATTCTGCATATTTGAGAAGTAAAAACCCTGGCATTCTCAATTTATTTCCCTCATAGCACTTACCAGTAGTTTTAACCACAATGATGCCCCATGAATTCATGGAAGTATAACAGTTGGCAAAAAAATTCGAGTGTGGCACAGAACTTGTGACTTCTAGGGAGAATGACTGAGTCAGCAGCTGACATTGTCAATTTCTTCTGTATCTGTTGCAGTCCAATGGCTTCTACATTACAGATTCATCCAACAGTTTCAATGGATAAGAAGCATTTGAATTTTCAGCTTTGTTGCTGGGAGACGTATGGACAACTTTAATCTCCAAAGAATGTATTTCTGGACATGATATGAGCTAGATGTTGAAGATGTTTGCTCACTGAAATCTCATTAATTCAAAAGCATATAGTCATCATCCACCATTGAAAAGGCGGACTCACAGTAAATGACTTAACGCTTGAAGTACAGCAAACACTTTCACCTGCTTTATCTCATTTGATTTTTATAAGAGCCCAGCAAGATATATGTGAGTTCCTTAAGGTCATTCAAGGACTTCGTGACCTTTCTAGTAAACTAGGCTACCATTCAAATCCATATATCCCTGCCTATTATACACCAAGTTCAAAAGGAAAATTCTCTTCTGAAAATCACCATTCCGGGCTTCCTAGGTGGTACAGTGGTTAAGAATCCGCCTGCCAATGCAGGGGACACGGGTTCGATCCCTGCTCCAGGAAGATCCCACATGCCGAGGAGCAACTAGGCCCGTGTGCCACAACTATTGAGCCCATGTGCAGCAACTACTGAAGCCCATGCACCTAGAGCCTGTGCTCCGCAACAGGAGAAGCCATGGCAGTGAGGAGCCTACACACCACAACGAAGAGTAGCCCCCACTCACCACAACTAAAGAAAGCCCGTGTACAGCAACAAAGACCCAACACAGCCAATAAATAAATAAATTTATAAAAAAAAAGCAGACATGAAAAACAAATATGTTTCATCTCTGTCTTCACATGCACGCACACACGTCAACCATTAAAAAAAAAAAAGGAAAATCACCATAGCTTGGCAGCTATATTATATAACTCTACAACTTTAAAACAACAGAGTGAAGATAAAGCACAGACAAAATTAGATTTGACAACCTAATGGAGCACCCTTCTTTGTTATTTGAAAATAACATTATGCAAGCACCATCATTCAACAGTCTTGAGTATCAGCAGGTAAGGGGCACGTTTATTTGGCATTTGAAGGAGAGTTGAAACCACCAAATTACACAGTAGAAGCCAACATGGAATTCCACTTTGATTAATTATGTTTCCTGTTGGCCTTTGGTTTGAAAGGCCTAAGATTCCAGTAGACAGTACCTTATGTATTCCTTTTCATTGTTGAGAAACAAAAACTTTCTAACAGTCCAACTTTATTACATTTTATTACATTATTTATTACGTATTTACTTATTTTTTGGTAGTTCTCATTTTACATAGGCTTGCAAAAGATTTTTCTAGTAAGTCCCTTGGCCTGGATGGTTTAAGGTCTTGTGTCTAAAGATAGCTTATCAGAGCCTAAGAACTCCCAATGTTAATGGCCTCCTCAGAGGTATATTATTTCCCTAAAGCTCATGGACAAAGGAAAACAAAGCTGTCCTAATCCTATCCTTTTTTGTACCTGTTATTTCTTCCAGGAATGTCTTTCCTTTTCGTCTAGTGATGTCTAAATTATCCTCATGACCCATGCTAGGACCTCAGTGAAGCTCATTGATTCCTGCAAGCAAAATTATCCTTTTCCTGCTCTGTGTTCCCACAACACTTTATTCATTCCTTTATGCTACGCTTGCTGAATTCTATTGTGGAAAAAGAATGTCATCTGCCATATCAGTAAACAAAGGGTGTGGCAGTCTTCAAGCCATTGGCCACTGCAGCTGTCCCCCACCCACATGGTGCACCCTGAGGGGATTCAGGATGAAGAAAAGTGGGTACTGGCCCTAGATAGATAAGATGCATAGCAAGAGAATATTTTCAGTGAGCTCAGACTCTTGCATCTTCCCATATATAGAAAAGTGGTAAATTGATTACCTTGAGATGTCTGGTTTTTCTTTAATTAACAGTAATCTTTTGATGTTCCTAGTATTTGGTCTCTTTTTAGTTTTGTTTTTTTCAGAAACTCCTATATATCCTGGCTCCTCCCTTACCTCTTTGGAACAGTCCCTCAGAGCTATCTGAGAGGCTGTCTCCCGGGCTTAAATTCTCTGAAAGCCCACCGAATAAAACATAAGTCTCAGCTTTTAGGTTGTACTTTTTTTTTTTCAGTGGACACTATTAAAACTCAGTGTTTACTTCTCTGTCTCACCACATTGACCATGAGCAACTTGAGGTCAGGACCAATTTCTGAGTTCTTTCTGTTTCCCACAGTGCCCAAGGCATCATCCCTCCTTTCCTCACCCCCATATAGCTTTCTTTGATTGAGTGTCAAATGTCATGTTAAGGATCTCACAGAGGTTAATCAATGAGGTGAATAGTGTTATCCCAATTTATACTGTTGAGGAAGAAGAAATTTTCTTTACAAGTCTAGGTTCTTCTGGATTGTCTAAGAATTAAATTCACATGGAACAGACTAACAGGAGAAAATCAAACAAAGTTCAGTAACACGTATACATGGGAGAGACCCAGGAAAACTGAGTAACTTGCCAAAATGGCTAAAACCCTCACCTTAAGTATCATCTTCAGCTAAAGACAAAGGAGGATGTTAGGGATAGTGGTTTGGGGCTTCAAAGGGGAAGAGGGCCATTGACATAGACATGGAAAAGGAAAGGTTTGGTAAACAAATGTTGGCTGGGCCAGGCAGAGACAATGGAACACAGAGTAGACTCTGATCTCTAGGCCCCACCCCCCACATCTAGCCCATATTCTTGGCAGATGTCTCTGATGATAGCTCTATTCTGGGAACAGGCCCTTTATCTAAACTTTTTAGGCAGCTAGGGGGAAGGTCAAAGATTTTTCTTCTTTGGGGCCTTCATTGTATTCAGCTTAAAATAATCCACATGCCCAAGAGATATTTAGCAGTGGCAAGTTTTGCTCTCCTACAATACTCTGAGAAAATTGAGGGTACAGGGAGGCTCATGAAACTTGTCTAAGATCATGCAGGTACATAGTTGAGAAGTGTGGATTTTAAACTAAAAAAAAATTTTTTTGGAAATACAATTCACTTGACATAAAATTAACCATTTTAAAACCAACACTTTAGTGATATTTAGTTCATTTACAATATTGTACAACCATCACATCTATCTAATTTCAAAACATTTTCATCACCACAAAAAGAAACTCTGTATCCATTGAGCAGTCAATGTCCATCCACCTTCCCTACCCCTGGCAACAACTAATTTGCTTCCTGTCTCTAGGGATGTGTCTATTCTGGATATTCATGTAAATGGAATCATGGAAGATGTGACCTTTTGTGTCTGAAAAGTCTGGATCTTATTTCAATTTTCCCTAAATTTAGAGTCCATTCCCTTTCTTACTACATTTTTTTGGTTTTACATGATAGTGTTAGTGTAAGTTCCTGTGCCCTGACTCACAGTGAGGCCAAACAAATGGAAACATCAGAGTTTGGAGCAGAGAAAGGTTTATTGCAGGGCCGTGCAAGGAGATGGGTGGCTCATACTCTAAAAAAAACCTGAGCTCCCTGAAGAGCTTTGGCATTTTTAAAAGCTAGGTGAAGGAGGAGGGTTGCAGGGTATGTGATCAGACTGTGCACAGTTCTCTGACTGGCTGATGGTGAGGTAATAGGGCAGTGTCACTGGGGTTAACATTATCAGTCCTTAGGCTCCGGGAGGTCTGGGCCTACGTGCTCATGGTCATCATGTAGTTAACATCTTCCATTTGGTGGGGGGTCTTCACATCTATAAAATAACTCAGGAAATGTAGATCAAATACTGTTATCTAGGTATTTCAGAGAGGAGCTAAAGCTGAGGAAATGGGGGAAGGCCCCCTAGGGTCCTACTCAGTTACAATAGGTGCCCACTATATGTTGGATGAATGAATAAATGAAGGCTTATAGAGAGGACACCGATCAGACCACTTATTTTCTACTTAACCTACTTACATATGATTTGATTTACCTTCATAAAAGATCCTTTGGCCACTTTTAAAGTGTCAGTCTGAGGGACAGCAGCTTAGTGGTAGCTGAACAGAATGGAAAGTGGTAAGGAGCACACATTTGCAGCTGGCTCTCTATTGGGGGTCCATGTTGCTTTGAATTGACACCTACAATCCATTTACTCATCACACTTTCCGGGTAAATGCAGAGGAGTCTAGGTGATTGGAGTGAAACTCACCAGCTATGTTGTGTGTGAATGGATTGTTATCACTTTGGTTGCCAGAACTAGAGGCTGGGCTCCTGCAGGGGGAAATGAATGCAGTTTTCCCCCCGTAACTACTTTTCTCCAACATGTGATCTATTTTTTTGGACAGAAACTGGGTTGGAGGAGCTGGTTTCTATGGGCTGCCAAGAAGATTTGAGAAGTGCCTCCTTGCTGGAAGGTGATCTGATTCGTTAGCAGAGATGTTAAGAGTGTTGATTTTTTTTTCCTTTGGATTCGGAATGTGGGAGGTGACTTTTGATACTACTTGAAAAGTAATTAAATGCATGACATTTAATCTTTAATGACTGACTTGTCTAGTTATAACTAAGGAAATTCCAAATAGATAGTTCTTACTTTTCCATGTTTCTGTCCAAATGCACATTGTTTTTATATGCCCTACATGCATTGTGTCTCAGGAATCTTTCTTAATGATGTCTCTATTTTTATTGGAATTTTAATTATACCTCCACAGATATGACAACAGAAAATTAGTACACTTAATTCTTAGACCACCTGCTCTTTGGGGCACTGTTTCAAATCTGATACTTGTGATACCAAGAAGGGAAATTCAGTTTTAGTAACATTTATTTCCACGAAAAAAGGAAATAAAACCCAGGGTCATAATTTTAAATGGTTTTCTACTGTTTATGTCTGGATTTGGGAAAAGGACAATCATCATCACAATTTTAGGCATGGCTAGGTGTTTATATATGCCTATCTGTACTACTGTACATATAGGAAGGCCTTACATTATACTCACATTCAAATTTTTATTTTGAGGTAATTGTAGATTCACTTGCAATTGTAAGAAATAATACAGAGAAATCCAGTCTACCTTTCACATAATTTCCCCCAATGTCTTGCAAAGCTATAGTACAATATCCCAACCAGAACACAGACATTTATCCAGTCAAGATACAGAACAATTCCATCACCACAAGGATCACTTGTGTTACCCATTTATAACCACACTCACCTTTCCCCAATCTCCACCCCTAATCTCTAGCAACCATTAATCTGTTTTCTCTATAACTTTGGAATTTCATTATTGCTTTATAAATGCAATCATACACTATGTAACCTTTTGCAATTGGCTTTTTTACTCATTATAATTCTCTGGAGGTTCATCCAAGTTGTCCCGTGTGGCATTATCTTTTAATTGGAAACCAAATTACAGATATTTTATAAGGAAAAATGAGATAATTGGAAGTGTTCAGGCCTCAATATTGTTTTCTAGAATTTCTTCATTAGAAATCAATTTTTTAAAGAGAAATTAATCATATTCATTATGCACATGTGTCTAATCCATGCTTCCATTCCATTCCTATGTGACACTTATTCCAGAAACATAAACTCTTCAAGGGCAGTGACCATTCTGTGCTTACCCATTGGTATTGATTTTTTGTTGTGGACTGCACTTACCACAAAATCAAGAAACTACAAAAATAATCCAAGGGTTTGAAAAGTGGCAAGTTGTGTTTGCTGTCATGGTTGACACAGAAGAAGAGTCTGTTAAGGGTCATTGATCATGTGCAGTTTTCCATTGAGACTATAAAAATAGATCTAAAGGTCTTAGTATGATATATGAAGTAAATAAAGCAAGAGATAAAAATGTAAGTTCCGTTCCCCTACTATTTTTAAATCAATCAAAAGGTTTTGTTGAGATTGTGTGGATAAACCAAATGCAATGCAGAGCTTTCAAATTCAGCAGATTCACTAGTTATTTCCTCTGTGTTTCTGCTGTTTTCTCAGCTCTGTTTAATAAAGGCACTATATGCCTTGATTAGCAATATAACTGGCTGAAAACAAGTTTTCTTCCTGGAATACCATGTAAAAGGAAATATTCTCATAGGATTAAAATGGCTTTTGTAGGTTTAAGGCCAGTTTTTCAGGCTGATTGTTCAGACACATATTGCACCATAGTGTAGTGGAAAGAATAAGAGATTTGAGATCAGAAAGACTTGGATTTGAGTCCCATATCTATAGCTTACTGTCTGATATTAGCAAGATACTCCAAGCTTCAGTTCTACACATATAATATGGGATATTATTAACATTTATCTTATTCTAGCATTATCCCCATTTCTCTGATCCTCTTTGAAGCAACATTTCTTGAAAAAGTTGCCTAGAGTTCATGTCTTCATTTCCTTACCTCCAACTATCTCTCAACCCACTCTGAAAAGTTTCTATATCCGCCATCCTAGTGAGATTTATCTTATCAAGATCATCAGTGATCTCATAATTTCAGCTTGTAGCCTGTCTAGAGGACTGATAGGGCCAGGTCCACCAAAGGTCTATTTACTTAAGAAACTGTGTGGCATCTTGGCAAAGAACTCTTCTACTAGAATGAGAGCTGTGCTTTTCAAACGTTGTCCAATGTCAGTTTGGGAGAGGAAAGGAGATGAGGGAAAGATTCCAAGAACGTAATAATTTCTATCACTCAGATTGTCCTCAAGCCCAGCTCTCAAAGACCTGAGTCCTGGGGTGTGAAAATCATCATAATATGTGATAAAAAATAGAAATATAAATACTTACTCAAGTCTATGCAGGATGTGAAGAGCACAAGCCTCTGGTGTTTTGTAGTCTGTGCATGTGCTGGAGTATAACACCTATGTGCTAGGGTGCAGTACCTGGAAGGACAAGATGGGCCACCTTCCTCATTTGGGGTGACTTTGGAGCATAGCACTGCAGATACTGGAGCACATGACAGATACAGCTGTGTGAGTCAGAACCATTTGGAGTGCCAACAGGCCATCATTCTTTAGTGATTGGTAATCAATTTTGTAGCCTCAAGGCAGCCTTGTATTTGTGACACGGTGGTATTACTGTTGTCATTTCTGTTACAGGTGAAACTATAGCATCTGGAGCAGGAAAGGACAGGAAAAAACAAACGGCAGATGCTATATGGGAGTCAAGAGGGGTAATTGACAAGTACACAGGAAACACATCCTTTGACATTTCCTGGAACTCTCTCTAAGGAATCTGGAAAGGAGCAAAGGTGACGCTGGTTTTCTATTTAATTGGAAATGAAATCTACACTCCTTCCCCTGACTTCCCAGGATCTGCATAACCTAATCTGTACAGTACTTACCTAAGTTCATCTCATACAACCTTCTTCGTCCCTCATAATATTCCATTCACATTGTCCTTCTTTAGGTTTCTTGAACAAGTTAAGCTTGTTTATACCCTTAAACTCTCAGTTTATGTGCCTGGAATGCTCTTCTGACTGTCCTCTTGTCATTCATGTCTCATCTCAAATGTTGCCTCTACAGAAAGGCCTTAACTAAATACCCTATCTAAAGTACCTCCCTTCTTACACCCTCACTCTGAAGTTAGTCTTTATTGTATCTCCAGGTTTTGTTTTATTACATAAAATTTTTTAAAATGTACCTGCTTGTTCCCTCCCCACAACTATAAGCTTAATGAAGGCAGGGTTCTTGCCTGACCTGTTCAAGAGAGTACACCCAGCACTTAGAACAGTGTTTGACAAGGAGCAGGCACTCAATAAATGCTTAATAAATAATTACTTATAACTAATAATTAATTATTTTGTAAGCATATATTATATGTTATAATTTACAATATAAATGTGTTTGATATATCAAACTATGTATTATCTGATTCCATAGTATAGATATGTTATATAATTATAAACTTGATTGTTTTATGGGTTGTGCTTATAATAATTAATTATACTTGATTAATAATTAATTTTAAATGAATGGGGTGAGTTTCATGGTATACTATGAATACCATGAATTCCAACGTCTTGTGGATGCTTCTGATGTCATAGGAACAAAGTGCACTGCTATCTGGTTTCTGCCTAGCGTCCTGGCCAGAGTGAACAATGAGCTCCTCCTTGTGTCTTTCTCACATGCTGTCCCTCTTCACAGAACACTCTTGCTTCCCTATCCCCATGCCTCCTCTGATTAACTCAATTTTAGTCAGCTTTCAGATGAGATATCACATTTTTAGGAGACCTGGGTTACATATACAAAGATTCCTTGCATCCCTGTCGTGTAGATACAGCACTCACCTGAATATCCAGTCTTCCTCAGCTATCCTGCCTAGGGTCAGGTCACTTTTTCACTGCTGTACTTCTATCCACTCAACTTGTCAAGGGCATTGTTCTCTTTGCTTCTGACGTGGTGAACTTACCGAGTCCCACGTTGGCTCCTCTTCTTGTGGTGTCTTACAATCATTTTCCAGATGTGAGAATAGAAAGACTTTCCCAAAACACAAAAATGACTGATATCAATGCTGTGAATGGCATTACTTTCTCTCTGAAGTCTCTGATCTCTTTCATCACTTGTCTTTACACCTCACACTCTATGTGTTGCCAACAGGACTCTTCCTGATAAAGAGATGTCCCTCTCTCCTTTTAACAGAAAAAAAAGAGGGTGTTTATTTGCCCTCTAGAGGGGCCCCTGTCTTCTCTGGAAATAGTGCTTCCAGGGGATCCATTTGGAAATTTGAAACAAATATTTTCATGTTTCGTTTCCTGGTTTCCTTCCTGTGGGGAAAAGCAGGATCAAAGGGACACTGGCCCAGGGATTGCAGCTGTGGATAAGTGTTCTGTGAAGCAGCTACCTTTTCACTCTTTTCTCCCCCAAGCATTATGATTGCAAGTGAATCTGTCCACAATATTGTCCTTGACTCTTGGCAGATTTCGTATAATAGCCTTTGATACAGTAAGACCCTGATGTGCAATTGAGAGTTGATTGGCCATGAGCTGAATTGTTCCACTGAGCCTGATGACCTACCTTGTAATGTTTCCTTGAAGGACATCCTTATCTTTGTAGACTCTAAAATCTCTAAACAGTTTCTGGACACTCATTGATGATGTTCATGATGATGATGATGACAGCAACCACGGCTATGCTGCTAATGAACATTGTTACTCACTAGGACGCAAGCTTCATGAGAGCAAAGATTTTGATGCTTGGGTTAGTTATTTACCCCCAAATGCCTAAAACAGTGTCCAGTACATAGCATAGCATCAGCAAACATTTTTGGATGAATGAATGTGCGTGTACTGCATACTAGAACTTGTGCTGAACGTCTTCCAAACATTTTCTTTTTTAATCTGCATAAGAACTTCATGAAGTGCTATTTATAACCTCATTTTACAGATAAGGAAACTAAAGCTTAGAGATGTTAAAGATTGCTTTGCCAAGAACTTAGAGCTAATAAGTGATAGAAATGGAATGAAAACCCAAGCAGTAGAATTTCATACCTCACACTCTTAGCCTCTATATCCTATTTGGAGATTGAGTGATATATTTCATGTCAATTAAATGCAAATTAAATGGATAATTTATAAGGAAAGCATTTTGGTTTTAGCGTAAAATGCTTATCTGTGAATATGTATTCTGCAAACTAGAAAGGGTGAGTAATAACCTTGGGGACAGGTGTAGGGAAAGCTCTATAATCTCTTTTCAGGTTAAATTGGTTAACTCTCAAGAGAATAAAATATCTTCCTCAAGAAATTCAAATTCATTCAGAATGTTCTGTGTACACATTGTCTATGAGAGCAGTTTGAATTGTGTTTCTAGTGCCCAACTAAAATGAACAGATTGCATTAGTAATTAGTTCAGGGTATAAAGGTGCAATAATGGCTCTTCAGTTAAATACCTATATGCTTTATGGTTTTGCAGTTAATTATTGTTCACTGTGTATGTTTTCCTATACCTTAGACTTTTAGTTATTATATTTAATCTGTGAATTGTTTAGCTACATGCTTTATGTGAAATCTTCACTCTTGAGAAAGTCTGTGTGGTACACTGTTTGAAAGCATAGATCTGGGGACCAGAATTTGAATTTTGTTTCTGCCCCTTACTCTTCGACCCAGGCAAGTCACTTCATCTACCTGCTGTTCGACTGTTTTATCTGTGGAGTGGGAAAAAAAAATAGTATCTACTTGTCAGAGCTGTAAGATTAAAACGAAGCAAATAATATGAAACACTTGAAATAGGTTTTGATATGCAGTGAGAATTCATGAAATTGTCCATGTAACTTTTTCTCACAAATTCCCGAGGAAGACTAGTATTTCATACACCGTGCATTCACATGCATTCTCTTGGACTTTGATTATAAAAGTAAATCAGTACCAACTAAATAGAAAGTGCATTAGCTCTTGAGACAAAAGAGAAAGATTCAAGTCTTGGCTCCATATCTCTAGACCTCTGTGTTCTTATACCTTTGCAATCTGGGCATGCTTTTCTTAACAATTACACTTTCCCTGCTATGGGACACATGACAAGTTTGGACATATGCTTTCATTTTTAAGGTCTTTACTTTGTAGGGGAGGAAAAGTTTCTCCTTTACCTTCTTAAGGTCGCTGACTGGACCTAAGAATTAAGCTCACATAAGACAGATAAACAAGAGAAAAGCATAACAAGTTTTAATTATTTTTATATGTTTATGGGAGTGTTCGGCAGAAAAATGAAGACCTGAAGAAACAGTTAGGGTTGAGTGCTGTATACTGAGCTGGATGAAGAGAGTAAATTGTGAAAACATGACAAAGCAAAGGGTCTAAGCCAGGGTAGTTAATCTGGTGAAGAAGTGCTAGGAAGATAACGGTTAGTTCAACAAGGTGTGTTTGAGGAGATTTTCTATGACCTCAACTTCTGGTCCTTGGTGTTAAAAATGTTACATTCATTCTGTTACAGGGAGGACATCTTTCGCATGGGAGTTTCATCTCCTGCTTTTAAGAAAAAGAAGGAAGGTCAGAGTGTTC
The DNA here is from genome assembly GCF_030028045.1 of Hippopotamus amphibius kiboko. Classification (NCBI taxonomy): domain Eukaryota; kingdom Metazoa; phylum Chordata; class Mammalia; order Artiodactyla; family Hippopotamidae; genus Hippopotamus; species Hippopotamus amphibius. The sequence goes on along the minus strand of NC_080203.1, from coordinate 12,362,240 downwards.
TTTTTGCTTTTGCTGATTTTCAAGGGCTTTTAACTCAAAATAGTTAATATACCAGAGTGACATATTTTGGGGTGATGTGTTCTGAAGTCTTTCAAAATGTTACATTATTCCACATACCCCATGGAGGAGCTAACCGTTTTAGGGAACTTGAACCCCACATTTGGTGGAAGTGTCTGAGATGCCTTACCTGGAGTTGCTGAGGAAGAGTGCTTTCACATAGGAAACATCTTTCAAGAGACTTGTATAAACAAGTACTATTATAGGTATCTATCTTTTTTCCCAAGATCTTGAGTTGAGTCGGGGGAAAAATGTATTTAGGAATGAGTATTTGTTAATGAACTGATAAGCTATACAGGATGTCAACTCTATGCTCAACTGTTGGTTATAGCAAATGAGGTAGTTAACTGGCAAGGTAAAGGAGCTACGTTCAGAACACGTCAAGAAATATGATCTCAAAATCATCGTTGCCCAATACACACCAGAAAATTGACTGAGAGGAGCAGTACTTGATGAGAACTGTTTTGAGGATATATATTCCCTCTATTGCTCAACATATACTAAAGAAGCTGCCGTAATTCATAATTAAATTAAAACAGCAAGGAGTTAATTACCTGGCTCAGAGCTCACCACAGATCTGTTTTCACTGAGCTTCCCTTTGGGCATTTCATTTTATAGAAGAGGTCCCAAAGAAGTAGCCCTTGGAAACTCTTGTTTCAAGTACCGTGAGGATGTTTGTTAACTTGCAATGTATCATCTGTGGGAAGACTTGAGAGAAATTCTTATCTGATCTCAGTGTCAAGTACAGTTGTAGTTCTGAACAATTGATCTGGTTACTATGAACTTCTCTGGCTGAATTTCCCTTTTTCACAGGTGGCTTACAGAGAGCTTAGAATGAAGGTGATGACCCACATGAGGCAAAATAAAGTCCATTGTGACATGCACTTCTTATTATGAACTTTAATCCATTTTATATCCTGATTCTAGATAGTCTCTCCTCTTTCATTCCTGCTTTTAATCTATGCTCTCTTGTTATATTTTGTTTTTTCTTCCTGGTTTAAATTGTTTCCCATTTAAGGTGAGAAATAGGTAAATATAAACACACATTTTAGCCTTGAACAAACAGCTCTTCTGGAGAGGGTTTATCATAATAGCATAGGCTCCTGAATCAGAAATATCTGGGTTCTGAGCCTGGCTCGTCTACTTACCAGCTGTGTGATCTTGGGTTAGTTACTCAAACTCTATCTCAGTTTTTGCATTCTAAATGGAAATGATAACTGTAGCTACTCCATGAGGTCATTATGAGGAGCAAATTAGCTAATATATGTAAAGTGCTTAGCACAGTGCCTGATAACATAGTAAGTGCTCAATGAAAAGTACTATCATGATCGAAGTACCTTTTCTCATCAATAAAGTGATGGTAACAATACCTATTCTATCTAATTTTCAGAGTTATTATGAATAGTTATTGAGTTAATGTGAATATACTTTTTGAATCTTGAAAATTGTACAATGCTCTCCTTATGAGTTATACATATATATGTATATATATATGCATGTATGTATACAGACAAGTACATATACATACATATGTACATACACACACAAACACTATACATGTGTGTATATATATACGTACATAATGTTTGCAGCTGTGAATGTAAGCTTCACGAAGGAAGAGACCTTCCCTGACTTTTTCAAGGGAATACACCCCGCACCTAGCACCTAGCACCTAGAACAGTATTTGGGATAGAGTAGCCACTCAATAAATATTTAATGAATAATGAATGATTGCTGGTCCCCATATCCAGAGTTTCTGATTCCGCAGGTTCCTGATGGTGTTGTTGCTGTTGGTGTGGGAACCATCTTTAAGAGTTAGTGGTTTAGTGGAAAGGGTGAAGTCTTTGGAATGAGACACATCTGGATGCAAACCTTTACAAGTTATCTATCCTCTCTGAGATTCAGTTTACACATCTACAAAAGAAAGATGATGGTGATATCTACCTCAAAGGATTCCTGTGAGGTTTGAGCGAGATGAGATATACAAAGTCCCTCACCTAGTGCCTGGGACATACAAAGTTGGTGCTCAGTAAATATTAATTTATTTTCCTGTCATTTTAGTAGATAATGATTTTCTCTTTTGATTTTCTTTTATCTATTAAAAATACACTATGGAAAACAATTTGGAGGTTCCTTAAAAAACTACAAATAGAACTACCATATGATCCAGTAATCCCACTACTGGGCATATACCCAAAGAAAACCATAATCCCAAAAGAAACTTGTACCATAATGTTTATTGCAGCACTATTTACAATAGCCAGGACATGGAAGCAACCGAAATGCCCATCGACAAATGAATGGATACAGAAGATGTGGCATATATATACAATGGAATATTACTCAGCTATAAAAAGGGGTGAGATGGAGCTATATGTAATGAGGTGGATAGAACTACAATCTGTCATACAGAGTGAAGTAAGTCAGAAAGAGAAGGACAAATATTGTATGCTAACTCACATATACGGAATCTAAAAATGGTACTGATGAACTCAGTGACAAGAACAAGGATGCAGATACAGAGAATGGACTGGAGAACTCGAGGTATGGGAGGGGGCAGGGGGTGAAGGGGAAGCTGAGACGAAGCGAGAGAGTAGCACAGACATATATATACTACCAACTGTAAAATAGTCAGTGGGAAGTTGTTGTATAACAAAGGGAGTCCAACTCGAGGATGGAAGATGCCTTAGAGGACTGGGGCGGGGAGGGTGGGGGGGACTCGAGGTGGGGGGGGAGTCAAGGAAGGGAGGGAATACGGGGATATGTGTATAAAAACAGATGATTGAACCTGGTGTACCCCCAAAAAAATTAAAAAAAGAAAAAAAAAAAAAGAAAACATGATCCAACCATAAAAAAAATAAATAAATAAAATAAAATAAAATAAAATTAATTTGCCAAAAAAAAAATACACTGGGTGGGTTTTTCTCTATAAGCAGGATAATTCATTTGAGGGTAGAGTGAAAGTAATTGTATTGGAGTTTTCATTAAGTAGTGTTTGTTCTCATTTAATGTCTGAAAGTATATTGCAGATATATGTAAATAGGTCTTGATAGGTAAGAGGTTAGCTTTAAAAATATCTCTAGAGAGCTCTTCCAGATGTTGTGTACGTAATGGCAAAGTGGGTTTACATCGACCACATTATCCTCAAGCTGTTTATAGATTGAATGGGTGGAGTGAATGTGATGGAGTCAGGAGAAGCTCTGTGTCACCCCGGTGAAAGATTTTTAGATTCACTTAAAATGCTTTTAAAAATTGAAACTGGGTGATTTTCTGTTCATAAACTATAAGATTTCTGCCTCGCAGGACCAAATCTGTGATGGAATTTGGACCCCAGAACTTCTCCATGGTGTCAGATGGGGCCAGTCTCTAGCTGAAACTACATTCTTGCTGAACTTCCCTCCCAGCTTCTTATCCTGCTTCCCTCACATCCCTTCTTCTAAGAGTGCCTCACGCCACAATAAACCCCTTGAATAAGAATATTCACCTCAGGCTCTGCTTCCTGGGAACTTGACTACATACAAAGCTGAAAACATTTTTTTGACTCTGTCATTTAAATTTTTTTTAAAAAACTGACAAAAATTGTATACGTTTAAGGTGTACAACACGGTATTTTAATATAAGTACCATATGTAATAATTACTACAATGAAGGTAATTAACATATCCATCACCTCACAGTTACCATTTAGTGTGTGTTGAGAACACTTAAGATCCACTCTTTTAGCAAATTTCAAGTATACAATACATAATTGTTAACTACAGTTGCCATGTTGTATATCAGATGTCTAGAATTTATTCATCTTCTAACTAAAATTTTGTACCCTATGACCACCGTCTCTCCATTTCCTCGACCTCCCCAGCCACTGATAACTGCCATTGTACTCTCTGTTTTTCTAAGTTTGACTTTCCCAGATTTCACATATAAGTAATACCATGCAATATTTCTCTTTCTGTGTGTCTAGCATACACATATAGATAAAGAAATTGTAAATATCTATCTATCTATCTATAGATGTTACAATTTCTTTATCTATTCACCTGTCCACTGACAGATTGTTTCCATATCTTGGCTATTGCAATGAACATGGGAGTATAAATATCTCCTTGAGATACTGTTTTCACTTCCTTTGGATATATGCCAATAAGTGGGATTTCTAGATGCTATGCTAGTTCTATTTTTAAATTTTTGAGGAACCCCCGTATTGTTGGCCATAGTATGGCTGTACCAACTTACATTTCCACCAACACTCCACAAGGGTTCATTTTTCTCCACATCCTCCTAACATTTGCTATCTCTTGTCATTTTGATGATAGCCATTCTGACAGGTGTGAGGTGATATCTCATTGTGGCTTTGATTTGCATTTCCCTGATGATTAGGTATATTGAGCACCTTTTCATGTGCCTGTTGGCCATTTCCCTTAGGGAAATGTCTATACTCTTCCTTTGCCCATTTTATAATTTTATTTGTTTTTTGCTATCGAGTTGTATGAGTTCCTTACGTATTTTGGATAGTAACTCTTTATCAGATAGATGGTTTGCTGACATGCTTGTAGCGGCAGTGGCGCTGCTGTTTGGGGTGTAGGCACTCATAGCGACAGGGGAGCCGAGGTCCTAGGCTCAGGGCTACATGGAACTAGCTCAGCACCTGGGGCCTGGGGCACTGGTGCACCTGCTCTCGTGGTGGCATCAATGTCTGAAGTGTGGGCATTTGCAGATCACTCATGGAGCCAGGGTCTGACTGACTCAGGCCCCAAAGGAGGTGAGACACAGCAGCGATACAGAACTAGGGCTTCCAGGTCGCAGCAGTATCTGGGGTCCCAGGGGCAGTGTGCAGTGGTGAAGTGGTCCCAGGGATGAGTATCCACTGCAACTCAGGCCCCAGGGATGGAATGCAGTGAGCAGCCACTCAGGTTTGGAAAATGGCAAGGCAGCCTGGTTTCTTGTTCTCAGAGAGTTGTGTGCAACAGAGACTTAGACGCAGCTTTTATTCCAAGCATTTCTGATATTTGCAAGTGGTTTTACAATCATTACCAAATTTCTAGGTTGTTATGTTTTGTGGGCTAGTTTTATATACTTTGGATGATACCCACTTACAACCAAATACGTAGAATACGATGTTTAAGAAAATTGAGTGTTGCTCTTGCTTTAGTTTCAATAGAAAATATGTTGGCTATGTCTGATTTAGGGAATGGATTTTAAACTGGGAAGTATAGCTTATTTACTTATACACCAGAATTCTGATATATGTTGAAAACCAAGTCCTGTTAATTGCTAACATTTCATGTCTCTGTTGTTTCATGGTTATTAACTTGCCAGTTCTAAAAGTATTTTCTAAATGGTTACAAAATATTAGCCTAATAGGACATTAAAGTTGTATTTCCTTTCATATTAGGAAATGCACTATGTAGAAACATGAATGACAGCCCAGTTCTTTCCCTGTTGATAGAGAATCAAGCTTGTCAATTTGCTTTACACATTTTCAAATTTCCTCCAATCCTTATATTTCAAAACATTTCCAAGATAAGCAATTACCATGCTTAAGTATTGTGGATCGTTTTTAAATAACTTTCAATTTTTGACAACAGACATGAAATAAACACTATTTTTAACATATTTAAAGGTATTTAAAATAAAAATTTTCATGCTTTACTTGTATTTAATAATTCTTTTGATTGTTCCTGATATATGATGGTCACTTGAGTACCTGTGTGTTACACAAGTTTCCAGGTGTCTTCCTAGCCAACAAACCATCATCTTCTTTAGAAATGTCACTTGATTCAGTGGAATGGGCCCCCATCCACCAGGTCTGTAGCACAGAGTCTAACCTCCAGCCATTGCTATTTAGACCAGGAAGAGCCATCTGACCAAGCTGGACCAGTCATATTATCCTATGATTTTCAAATTTGGATAGAGAAATTCTAATTTGGTCTAGTCTGTTAAGCGAAAATGTTGTAAACAACTTTTGACTCATGCAATGGCCATCTCTACCATATGCAGACCAAGTCCCAGTTCTTCCTGAGTCCTCACTGCATTTTGCTATCAGTTTCCATGAAATTGTTCTGATTCTTTATGCACCAGAATATAGCTGTTCCTCATGTTTCTTTCTCTTTGGGAGGATGAAAAAGAGGATCATAAACTGTACACGGACTTGTAGTTGAGGGGGAAAATTTGAACTGCACAAACCAGAGGGTCCTAATCTTGAAAAATGAGACGTGACTAATTTTCCATTTATATTAGTGTTCCCCTCATATTTTCCTTTTTTTAAATTAATTGCTTTGGAAGTTGCTTGTTGTTTGCAACCTAAAATTTATAGTTAGTATTCAATGGCCCTTGCAATGACGTTTATTTCTTCAACAACAAAAAGTTTTAGCTAGTGTAGTAAAAACTATAAAATATATTACTTTATTTTTAGTTCATCTACTTTTTTATTTTTTCCAGCTCTATTGAGATATTAACATTTAACATTAACAATTTTAAAAAACACAACGAGTCAAAATGGAAAAAAAAAAACACAAAACATCAAACAATACCAACACATTATACAGCATTCCTGATGATTAACCAACCTGTCTTTTGGCTTGATCACTTTTTTTTTTCCTGTTGAGCCACAGGGCATGTGGGATCTTAGCTCCCTAACCAGGGATCAAACCCATACCCCATGCAATGGAAGTGTGGATTCTTAACCACTGGACCACCAGGGAAGTCCCATCAATTTCTTTCTTTTTCTTTTTTTGCTTGACCACTTCTGATAGAGGAGGGATTTTTTTTACAAGGCAGCCTATTTCATTTTCAGACAACTCTAATTGGTAGAAAGTTTTTTGACCCTTCCTCTTACTGAATTATAGTCTGATCCCTGGAACAACACCTTTCTGACCTGTTCTGCTCTCGGGATCTAACAGAATTAGTATACTGATTGTTGTCTTAATCACCTTTTCAGATATTAGAAGCCAACTGTGTGTACCTGCCAAGTCTTCCCTCCTCTGATCTGTGTATCCCACGTTACCCCCATGCTACTCATATCAGAGCATTTCTGGACTTTTCACTCTCCTGTATACAGCCTCTACCTATACCTACATACCCACAAATATAGCTATGCTTTAATATTTTTCACCAGTTTCGGAAAGAATTCTGAAACAAAGTGAAAATCCTACACACATTTACAAGTTAACATATAAAATCTCAGCTTTATCTTTTAATACTGCTGGTGCTTTTTTGAGGCAGAAAAGTCCCCACATTTTCCAAATGGTTAATGGAAATGTATAAGATTTTGCTAAATTTTCTAACATCTGCCTTAAATCCACACCACAATTGTGTATCTACATTTTCATGCATGTTTCATCATACACTCAATTACTACACTCTTTTCACATATGAAAATTGATGTGCCTTTAAATTACCTAAGCTATTTGAAAATATGATCCTTCATGTTTACTCCCCTGGCAGGGAGAAATAATATACTAGATCATCTCTTGATGAGAAGACAAGAACATCTAGATGACAGTTTAGTTCCCCTTAAATCATCTCCCCAACCACAGGTATTCATTACAAAGAATGATCAGGATAGGGTAGTTTGTGTAACCTGTTTTCCCCCCAAAAAAGGAAATGAACAAATCAATATATCTGTGTGGCAGACACTGTTGTTTTAACAATTAGCTCTTCTTTTTTAAATGAGTGATGTCAATGTCAGTTCTCATACTGAACCATCCAAGGACTTTTATTTATAGAAACCACAGTAGTTTTAATGAGGTCATGGTGTAAAATATTGCTGTTCAATCCAGAGAGTAATTATATTGTCAAGTGACACTTTTGATCCTAGAGAACTAAATAAAGGGCCCGTTGTTAAATTTCTTTCAAAACCAGGAGATGAAAAACTTTTAGAGATGCACTGTTTCCAATTATTTATTTTTGTTGCTGGAGACCTAGACAGTGAACACTTTGAAGGTAGGTTGGACCTTGTTTCTTTTTTTCTTTCTAGTAACTGGCACTGTCCATGGTACAGGACAATTATACAATCTATGTTCACTGACAGTGAATGGACAAATAAGTACTAGGTTGTTGTCTTTGATGGGAAGAGTAGATAATGCCTTGGATGTTGTAGGGGTTGGTGGATGTGAGACTGAGGGTTAAGGTGCCACAGAGAAATATTCTCTGTGAGAGTGAATCGAATGCCTGGCATCTGTTAAAAAGCAAATGCTCTGCGAGCCGTCACCAGTAAAAGTTTATTGGGGTTATTAAAAAGTCTGCTGAAAGCAAGCCTTTGTTGTTCCTAAAAGAATAAAAATCAGTAGGGAAGGACCAGTACAGAGTAAAAGGACCATTATGGGTATGCTATAGACAGAAGTCATAGATTCTAAGATTTGCTAAATAATAACTCTTTGTCTGCACGATGTAATCATTGCTCAGTTAAGTCAATTCTAGAAAATATTTTGAGCTTTACTTCAAATAAAGACAAAACAAGGAAAAATACTAATCAAATCCAGGAGGTAGTCAAGCACAGGGGAAAGAATGTAAAGTCGGAGAATCAAAAAGTCCTGATTTTGATCCTGTATCTTGTACTGTATAATTGCTGAAGTATGACTTCTCCTTCCACTGGCCTCTGTTTCCTCATCTCTAATAGGGTTAATGGGATTAGTTGATTTTCAAACACCTTGCCGGTTCTGAAATGCTCTGATTTTACATTGACAATTTGCTGGACATGATTGACTAATCAATTGAATTATTCCTCAATGTAGGTACAGCCTAGAATCCAGGACAGAACAGCCAAGAATCCAGTGCTAGAGTAAACACAAAAATATGCCCCTGCATTTCAGTAAGAAACATTCTGAGAGACTTATAATGTCTTAACATGACTAGACTTAAGATGAAGTTTGCATACCTCCACACTTTCCTCCTGTTTACGTAAGTGGTTCAAAATCATTTTCCAAAAAGCAGTGAAAGTTGGACATGGCTCTGGATTTTTATTTGTTATATTGATCAATTGAGAAATATAATGGTAACTTTTGATTTCCTATAAGAGATTATTAAAAGGAACTGAAATTAAACAAATATAATAAAGCAATAAAACACTTTTTTGTCTATTCTAAATAAATTTAGATATTTTTGACTATTCTGAATTGTTTTCCTTTCTTTTTCCATTAATTTGATTTTTTCAGTTGGGTAAATATGGCCTCTGATAAAGCTGATATTTAGTATAAGATATTAACCTTTATACCCCAAATATTTTAACTAGTCTTGTTTATTCAGTAGCAATTAACTGTTCCTTCCTTATTGAATGGATTAATTTAAGTCTATGATTATGGATGCTGCCAGTGGATTTCTATTCAAGTCAAAACTTTCCTGTACTAAATTTTATTTAATATAGTTACTAGGATTTTAAGAGAGATTTTTGTTAACCATTGCAGGGCCTAATTATACCCACTAAAGTATTTAATTAAATAATTCAATTAGAAAATAAATAAGCACTGTGTTCTACTTTCAGAAGATGCAATTATTCAGGGAATTTTGAAATTATTTTGGAAAAGGTAGTGTAGAGGACTTCCAGGTGAAAATGGCTAAATGATACTGCATCATAGAACCTTCCTCATCAAGAAACAAACTAATAAAAATAATTATTATAAATACTTGCAGAAAAGCAGTGTCAACTAAACAAAGAGTATATACAATTTTAGCCATACATTTTAAAAACTGTTTGCCAAATAAAGAAACTAAAGATTTATAGTTCATTGTGTGGGGGCATAGTTTCTAACGTGCCCTCACTCACCATGCCAGTTTTCCTGATTAGTCAGCAAAATTCTAAAACTTGTCTTCAATATTCCAAAATTTGGACAAAAGATTACTGGGAAAGTATCCTTATCAATTCACTTTTGTGACTAAGATATATTGAAAATGGCTGCTGGAAAGAAACAGGCAAATGAGGAAAGTGAAAAACAGCAGAGTGACAGGAAAACAAAGACTCTAGAACTGTACCATGAACTGGGCATATGATTGAAACCCCAAACTAGCTCACTGTGAGAATACAATATACCTCACAACTATGTAGAGCGAATCCTATACTAAATATTACACAGCAACAAAACAAAAAGAGTGAAAAACCCAGGGATTCCACCAAGGAGCCTACCAATTTTGACTCAGCTATGTTCCTCACTCTCTTCATATCCTCATGGTACAGAAAAATAGGTAAAACACCAAAACTCATCCCTCAAACTGGAACTTGAAAAGACAATGCAGGCCCAGAGATTGCAGGAAAGGAATCAAAAAGTCTAACCTTAATACTGCATGAGAATCAAACTACAATCCTAAATAGACCCACCTATGAATAAACAAGGTGAAAAGAAATCACAGGACAACTGTTTCAAGAACCAAAATAAGAACTCATCTGTTCCAAAAAAAAAAAAAAAAAAAAAGGTGGAGCTAGCATGCAGAAACAAAGCTTTCAGTCTAGATGAAAACAATCTAAGGAATGGGAGAAAACTTCCCACAAGCATTTCACATTTTAGGACAATTTAATAAGCACCTGAATTCAGTAAGAGGGGGAAAGAATGATTACACAATAGCTTTTTCTGGATCCAATGGCTAGCTGTTTGTTAAAAATATATGCAAATATGGATCTCTGTTCCATTCCTTATTTCTAATACATTCTAGATGAAGAAAACCTTTAAAAAGTGAAACCGGAAAACATTAGTATATCTATAGTTAAGTCATATCTGTGCTCCTATAACTGAACAGCAAGTTGAAACTTAAAATTAAGGAAAAAAGACATATTTCAAAGAAAGTTATCTGAAATAAGAAAATTATTCACTCAACAAACATTCAATAAATATTTATTGATTATCTACAGTATTCCAGGCCCTGTCCTAGAGGCTGAGAAATCATAGTCATGACTAAAAGGTCAACATCTCTGCATTCACAAAGCTAACTTTTTCTCAAGGTAACAGACAATAAACAAGTAAACACACAAAACATATATAATTTCAGATCTGTAGACTGAACTGTGGACTATTGCATACAATTTTCATGCAAGATTCTTGAAGATTTAGCCTATTTCAGTTATTGAATTTCTAGAATGAAAAAAAATACTTCTTTAGGTATCCAGCCTAGAAAAGCAAATAACCTATGAGACAAATACATCTGATTGCCTTCTGTGTTTTCCAAAATGGTCATGAAAATTTACTTCCAAATTCCAAAAGCAAAAAAGATGAGACTCAAGAATATTATATCCAAAAAATATTCAAATATAAGAGCAATAGGCAGATGTTCTTAAAAATTGAAAGAACTCACAGAATACAAGATCCAAAAGTCCTTCTTTAAAACAAGCAAGCAAACAAAATCTCTGTTTCATGAAGAAATCTGTGGCTAATTAAGAGATGATGAAAAATAAAAAACTTAGAGTCAGAGAGGCTATGTGGGGCATGGAGGTTGGTGGCACAGGTCAGTTAGATTTGAATCCATTGAAACATAGAACTAATGATCAAAGAACATGTGGAAAGTATAGTTATGAAATAAGATGTACATATTAGAAACCTTGACATTGTAAAATTAATGAGATAATTCACAAAAATTGGGAGGTGGAGAACCACGGGAGATGGGGAAAATGAGAGAGATCTAATGCCCTCATCTTTCACAGTGAACAATCAATTAATACTGCACAAAAAGGAAACATTTAATTAAAACTTATAATGACTCCAATTTCTTCATATTGTTATGATCTACTTTATTATTCTTGGAAGGATATTTTAAGAAATACTATTGTAGCAGGAATCGGCAGTGGCAGACAGGACACTGAGGCTATAAGCAGGAACCAATGCTTATTGCACCGGCACAGGCTCAGTGGATTCACATCCAAAGGCTGAGCCCCGAACACAGTGAGGCACCCCCTTATATACTTTCATTAAACTCCTATACATTGGAATTGTTTTGTCTCCCAAATAAGGTAACAAGCAAAGGAGTGTATAACCTGATTGGGTACTTCCCCTTCTATGGCCTCTGGGCCGTTGCTAAGTTACAGAGTTAGGCAGGAGTTACATAGCAACAGATTTATGCAGGAAACATGCGAGAGGGGCTTCAGAGTTAATGGGCACATAAAGATAACGGCAGGATCCAACTGCATTCCTTTCTAGTTGAGTTATGGCCTCCAGGCCCTAGTGTTACTTTGTTCTGGGGGAGCTCCCACCACACTACCTCTTGTAGTAAAGAAGCATGTATTTGAAATGAAACATTTTCTTCAGTTTGTGTTTCTTTTCTTAAATTCAAGTAAAATTATACTTATAAAATAAAATGAAATGAAATTTAATTATATATACACACTACATAATTTTCTTAGTCCTTGTATCTATATTTATACCTGGATATAGATGCATAGAAAGACGTTTGGAATAATGTGTTTCTAATTGCCAATGTTAGTTATTTTCTGCAGTGAGATTTGGAGGAATTCTTTATTTTTTTTTTGGCTAGAAAATTAAAGAATCTGTGCTTTTCATTCTTGATGATGCTACTATATTATTTTTACAAAAACATTAAACTGATTTTTCTTGATGGTAGTGTGAAATAAGGATAGGCAGAGTCTTCCTGTTGAAGGGCATTGAATGGAAGTCAAGAAACCCAGTTCAAGTTTCAGATCCTCTACTGAGCCATGAGACCTTAGGCAATGCAATTGAACTCGATATAAATTAGTTTTCACATTTGTGAAGTGGTTCATTCTAGCTCTAAGATTACTATAACTTCATAGAATTCACTGGTACCTTTTTAGCCTGTGTTTTTCCAGCAAAAAAAAAAAAAGAGTATGAGAGAAAAGCTTTAGTGCAGGCTGTTTATTTAAGGATGTGATCCCAGGGAACAAGAATGGGGATTCAGTGAGTGTGAATTAGGAAAGGAAGGAAAATAGTACAAACATATGACATTGAGCTAGTGGCTGTGGGCAACTGTAGCTTTACCCTACCAGGATCATCCGAGTTGCAGTGTAGAATACATCTCAGAATTTTTCACCCATAAGGCACAAAAGGGAGCATTGATTCAACGCTAGTTTCCTACACTGGGCAAGTGTTGATTCACAGGTAAGACTGGCATATAACTCACTATTATGTGTATATATAAAATAGGTAAACAACAAGCACCTACTGTATAGCACAGAGAACTATACTCAATATCTTGTAATAACCTATAATGGAAAAGAATCTGAAAAAGAATATGTATAACTGAATCACTTTGCTGTACACTTGAAATTAACACCATTGTAAATTAACTATACTTCAATATTTTTTTTTAAATTGGTGTATAAAATGCAAGACATCCAGTTAAATTTTCGGATAAACAATATTTTTTTACTATAAGTGTGTCCCAAATATTGCATGGGGCATACTTACACTAAATAGTTATTCGTGGTTTATCTAAAATTCAAATTTAACTGTCTCATGTATTTTTATTTGTGAAATCTAGCAACTCCACCCATGAGATATGAGCACTCTCACACTTCCAATTGTGCATGTGTGAGTGCAGATGTGTTGCACTATAGCATCCGAGAATCCCCACTACAGAAAGCAAGAGGTACACAGTACAGGCTCAGGTGTTGCTGAGGTGAAATGCAGTCAGATTATATATCCTTGTACAAACTGACTGCCTCAGCAGCCTTGAGGGGGCATGGGTCAAGAAGTGACACAGTCACAAAGTCGTATTGCAAGGATTAGACAAAATAACCAATATGGATGTATTTTATAACCTATATTGTGGAACAAGATATGAGGTTGTATCATCATCATCATCATCATCATCATCATCATCATCATCACCATCATCACGTTCTTATCATCATCATCGCCTTGTTGTATAATTTGATTGTCTTGTTAGGGATCAGATTATTCAAACCGCAGGTTGTCTATAAATAATCATATTAAGAAAGATTAAGAACAGAATGTCTCAAACATCTTTTTGGCTTTCAGATAGGAGCTTTCAGCATACTTGCTTATTCAAAATGATTTTTCATGTACAGTTGGCTTGACCATTTGGTCCAAATTGATTTGCTATGTGAAAGCATGCTATTTTTCAGCTTACCAGGAAGTTATTGTTGTAGCATCATTTTACTTGGAGTGGTACTTGGTAAGCTTGTGTGAAGAGGCCTCACAGTGTGCTAGGACCATGAATCTCTTGATAAGGAGATCGAATGGTAAAATCTTTTCCCCATAACTATTTTTGTTTTTCCTTGTTGTCTGTTCATCCTCCAATGAGCACTTTTTCCATTCAGCCTTAGAGATGATGAATTATTATCCTGTTCCTCAAAATACACAACCATTAATGTACAGTCAATTTTCAGGATGATGTTCCATATTATTTCTGAACTCACTAGATTCTTCTGCTGTATCCATTATTTTCTCACGGTGTATGACTTATAGATTCCTGCAGAACACCTTTACTGTCTGGCTTAGGAGGTCAGTCTGCCAGAAGAACTACTATTCCCTTGATTTTATTTTACCTTGCAAGGTTTGTACACAGTTCTTTTAGGGATTTTTCCCCTCACCCGCTCAATTTTCCAGTACCTTATCTCTTCTCCAGAAGTGTGGCTTTTTATCATTATAATCTGAAAACCCTTTCTTATCTACTACTTGCAAACCCGTATGCTATATTTTGGCATATAACAGACATCGGGGTAGTAAGAATATGTCTTTTTTAAAAATTAGGGACTTATTTTCACTAGTCAAGCTGAATCAACTATAAATTCATTATATGTATTTAAAATTCAGATCTAATTTCATAGATAACCTAGAAAATATTCACTGGAGAAGATAAAAATTTCCAATTATGACAGAGCATCTGCCCTGAGCCAATAGACTTTGCAACATACATATTGCCAGTAAAATGTCTTTTATAGACATTGTTGCATATTTCTGCATTATTGTTATTTAATGGTCAATGAATTATTCCTCCCAAAGTAATTTGTTTTAGTGAGACAGTGTTGGCCTTTGGTGCAATAATTTTGCCATTTCATCATTAGGAATCTATTTGATACAACTTTTAAACTGGTAGGTCCATTAATTATGCCAACTTATTACCATATTCTATCAGCTTAGTTTCAGCAATGACATTAAAGTGTATTTTGTGACTAGATGGATGTAAGACTACAAGAGAAGGCCCATATTTAATCATATTCCACATTGCTTAGCATCCTGCAATTAATTAATGCCCATTAATGTGTAGTTACTTTGGAAATGAATGGACAGCTATTGTGTGATAACACATTTTATAAATTGCTGCAGTATAAACTAAATGAGCACTTTAAAATAATGTAATAGATATTTGGATTCCAAATTATAATGCCACCATGAAGCTCTATTCAAGGAACACAGTGGGCTTAGATATGGCTGCTCTCTTAATGCAGTACAATGTCAACACAGACCTCCAGGCACATGCCTTGACTGCATCCTCCACCTGGTTGTGGGCTGGAATCTTTAGTTCAGCAGAGAAAAACAATTATAAAATTTCCAACTGACTCCTAGCTGTCCAGTTCTGACATGGCAATGTTTTACCTTTTGTCTTTCATTCCCTTTACATTTTTTTCTTTTCTCTACCTGTGGCTGCCTTATAAACTATCTACTATCAATATTCTTAATACCTTTGAAAACTGGATTCTTGTTTACATACCATCCTTTAGCTTTTTAAAACATAGCGCCACTGCATGAACATATGTTCATATTCTTAAATATTCCCCCCAAAGCAAGAATTTGAACAGTTGTCTATTATTCCATCATATACATTCCGTATGTTCTTTTTCCATTTTCTTGGCACCAGCTCCTAAAAGCTATATGTCAGAGTTCTTAAAGCCTTCAATATACTTTGATGAATTGTGCCTGAGAAAAGTTTCACTAGTTTGCATCTAAACCAAAAGTCCTTAGAATTGTGAGTCCTTGTTTAATCTCATTAACCAAAATCATGTTTGAAAAAGTCAGGAGCCTTGGAATAAAACTAGTCTCTTACACAAGACTAAGGTATTACACAGTTTCATTTGTTCTAAAAACATTCCAAAGAGATATCATTATGATCATCTTAGCAATGGCTTTCAGGTCCAGACCTGCTGTTGAACCTGTGAAACCATGTTTAGCATTTCTGAACAATCACAACAAATGCTATCCTAAAAATATTCTCTGATAGGACAGGAAGACATTCTATGGGATATTTCCCTTGTCCTACCACCTTAGCCTGATGCACCTGAGTATGAAACCTGATAAAGCTGTGCTGGGAATTTCTACACTACACAAAGTTTGAACAATATTCATTTCTTGATCTTAGAAACATTGACTGAATACCTACTCTGTGATAGAAGATAGAGATATGTGATTGGGTCACAGTTGCCACATATAGCTATCCTTAAAGAACTCATGCTCCCGTGAAGAGTACAGCCCTGCAAATGGGTCATAGTAAGTAGCTAAGAGAACCTATACTGAAATGCTCTGGGGTTCCAGGGACGGAGTTGAGGAGACTCATTCTTGGCATTCAATTCCCATATTGTTCTTTTGTGCCTAAACTCCCTTTACATGGAAAAT
The DNA here is from genome assembly GCF_030028045.1 of Hippopotamus amphibius kiboko. NCBI lineage: Eukaryota > Metazoa > Chordata > Mammalia > Artiodactyla > Hippopotamidae > Hippopotamus > Hippopotamus amphibius. The sequence goes on along the minus strand of NC_080203.1, from coordinate 12,345,657 downwards.
CAAGCATTTAATAACCAGCAGTTTATCTGGAATTTTTTTTTAGCCTGGCTTATTATCTTCCTTTTTCAAGTCTATCAAATCATGAATGAACCCATCATGACAAGTTTGTCTTCTCCCAAAGCCATGGACAAGAGGCCTTGTCTGTGCCAAAATACCCATTTATTGTTGAGTTGCCACTAATACTGTACATCTTCTATCCTGATGAAAAATTCGTGATAGAATTTGGTGTGCATTTTACAGGTAAGGAGATTATTCCACTGGGACCTAATCAGTGTGCTCGAGTTAGATCAATACATCAACAAAATCAGTCAGTCATGCTGGCCAAAGAGAAAGTTCTGTACTTAATATCTTTTTGTTTTGCTTTTAGCTTTCAGAAGCAATACATACACAGGTAAACCTCGTTTTATTGTGCTTCATTTTATTGTACTTGGCAGATTTTCTGTTTTTTACGAATTGAAGATTTGTGGCAACTCTGTGTAGAACAGTCTATCGGTGACATTTTTCCAACGGCATTTGTTTACTTCGTGTTTCTGTGCCACATTTTGTTAATTTTTGCGATATTTCAAAACTTTTCATTATTATTATATTTGTTATGGTAATATATGATGAGTGATCTTTGATGTTACCATTGTAATTGGCTTTTATTTTGTATATTTTAGTTAAGGTATGTACATTGTTATTTTAGACATAATGCTATTGAACACTTGACTACAGTATAGTTACAAACATAACTTTTATGTGCACTGGGAAAGCAAAAAATTCAGGTGACTCACTTCATTGCAATATTCGCTTTATTGTGGTGGTCTGGAACTAAACCCGAGATACCGCCAAGGTCTGCCTGTGTAGTAGTAAAGAATTTGAGCATTCAGTTAATCTTTCAATCATGCATTTACCAAATATGTACTGAATACTTACTGTGTGCCAGACAGTGGCTTAGTCGCTAAGGAGCCCTTATTGAACAAGATAGACAAGGGACTTGCTCTCCTGAAGTTTAAATTCCTTTTGAGAGACATATATGACCAGGAAACTGATAAACTGACTATATAGATAGACAATTGCCAAACCACATGTAAAAGTAGAATTCTGACCCTTAACATGCAGCAACTTGCATAGGAAACCAGCTCATTATCTACAGTAAACAGCCCAGGAAGCCAGCCTGCTATAAGTCTGACTGGTAGGAAGTCAGGCTACTATCTCTAGTAATTGACCCCAAATGTCCAAGACTTGACTTATTAACTGACAACTTCCCTTATTTTGCCCCTATTTCCAACTTAGGACCAACCTGAGAAAATCAAATATGTACCTATCATCAATCACATAGCATGCCTGGCCTCCCCATGCCAACATGGCTTCCCCATGCCAACAGCTTCCAGTCAGGTCATACCAGAAGTCTGCCATTTTTTCCACTACAAAGCTTTTCCACTCCTTTTTCTGCCTTTCAGTCTCTGACAAAGCATAAGTGATGATGACTGACTCCCTTGCTATGGTAAGCTCTGAATAAATAGCCTTTGCTTTTCTCATTTGGGTGGTCTTCATCTACTTTCACAAAACAAATAAGTGAGCAAGATGATTTCCAATAATAATAACTGCTTTGAAGAAAACACATTTAGATGATATCACAGAAGGTAATGGAGTGGGGAAAGGAGATAACCTAAAGTGAACGGTCAGGGAATGGTTCATTAAGGTGGGGTTTGAGGTGACCTGAATGACAGTCATGAAAGAACTTTGTAAAGATCTGGTTCAGAGACATTCTGGTAATAGTAACAGTGTGTTCAAAGGCAGGAACAAGTCGACAGGTTTAAGGAAACAAAAGAGGGTCCATGTTGCTATAACCTGGTTAATGAGGAGACCAGTTGGAGATAAGGTCAGAGAGGTATATAGGAACCAGTCCATGGAGGGGCTTATTGGTCCCTTAATGACTTTGTGTTTTATTATAAGAACCATGGAAAACCATTCAAGGGTTATATGTATGAGAATATTATGAAAACATTATTCAGGTTGTATGTAGAGACGAGTGAAATCAGAAAGATCATTTGAGAGGCTTTTGCAATAATTCAGGAGGGAGATGATGGTGCTAGCTCAGACAAGTGTGGTAGAACTGGAGATGGAGGAAAAATGGTAGGATTTAGGATATATTGTGGAGGAAGAACTGACAGACATGAACAGCTAAGTTGGATGTGCCAGGTGAGGGAGAGATATGAGTCAAGACTGAGTTCTAGGTTTTTTGATGCATATTGTTTGTTTGGCTTAATCCACTGGGTGGATGATGATATCATTTACAGAGATACTGAAGACTGGGTTTGAAGTAAGTTCTAGCAATAGGGAGAGAAGTGGCAGGATCAGGATTTTAATTTGGTCATATTAAGTTTAAGATGCCTTTGGATATCCAAGTACAATGCTCACTATAATAGTTTAGAACTCAGCAATGTCTCAAGGCTGAAAAAGGTGGGTTCTGCCATCTAGTGGCTGTGTGACTTTGGGCAAGTTATTTCACCTCTCTGAGCCTCTGTGTCCTTTTTAGTAAAAAGAAGATAAGAGTATCAGTTTATTGGGAGATTGTGGGGTTACTTCTTAAGCTTCACAATTACTTTCTTCAATTTAGTTTAGGAGTTACTAGAAACATTTACTGGATTTTCTCTATATGTTACTGTAATTAATGATATTGTGAGATTTCATCTTTTGCCTATGTCTTTTTTGTAAGATGTTGGAAAAGCTGCATCAGGGGCTGTTGAACAATCACCATCTTAAACCTGAAGCCCTCAATATTTCTTATTAAATCATGAAAATATCAACCTCTCTCCAAGGGCAGGGTTGCACTAGAGAAACTGATCAATCAGGTAATAGCATTGATTTAAGATTTCTTGCTAACCCTGACAATTTTATTGTGATACCTATATCATTTTGACCCTTTAAGTTCAAGGCCATGAATTCTGGGAGCACTGGAGACTTTCAAGTCCCAGAGACATGCAAGGGTGAAATGCTTATCAAATGTTGGGGGTTATGTTATTTAGATAATAATGCTAAATCTACTTGTCAGGGAGTATCAAAAGATTGATTTCCCAAGGAACTAGCTGAAAGAAGACAAGAATTTCTGCAGACAACCTGTGCCAAATTGGGAAGCTTTGGTATAGTTATTTCCTTTTGAATATAGTAAAATTCTTATTAAAATATTCCCATTAATATTAATAGAGTTAACATGAACTACTTGATAACAATAGATAATACGTACTGATAATTACTATTTTCCAGGCACTATCGCTAAGCAATTTACATGCATTTTCTCATTTAATCCAACTCTTTGGGATAGACACTATTATAATGCCCATTTTACGTGAGGAATTTGAAGCTGTGGAACATTCAGCAATTAGTCCAAGATCACTGAGTTGGTCAGTGGTGGAGTCATGATTTAAATCCTGCTACTGCCTTCGTATTGCTCATACATAGCTGCCAACCTCCTTTTTTCTTCTCCCTTACCTCCCTCTTTCGGCCAGTCACCAGCCTCACTAATGCTTGCTAAGTTCATTTTAGGTCTTGACGACTGTCAACTTAAAAAAAAAAAAAGCGCCACATAAAAGTTGAGAACTGCTCCAAAGAGGTAAGGGAGGAGCCAGGATATATAGAGGTTTTTGCAACAAAAACCAGGTAGTCAGACCATCAAAATATTACTGTTAATTAAAGAAAATCAGGAGGGAATGAATTGGGAGATTGGGATTGCCATATATACATTACTAATAAGAAAAAAAAATCAAATTGTACACTTTAAATATATGCAGTTTATTGTATGTCAATTGTATCTCAATAAAAGTTCTTTAAAAAAGAAAAAAAGAAAATCAGATATCTCAAGTTCAGGAATTTAGCACTTTTCTATGTATGGGAAGATGCAAGAGTCTGGGCTCATTGAACTCATTCCTTTGATATGCGTCTCAGCTATCTAGGGCCAGTATCCTGTTCTTTCTCATCCTGAGTCCCCTCAGTGTGCACCGCTGGTGGCGGCTGCAGTGGCTGAGGGCTTGGCAGTGGGCAGCCCTTTTGTCTCCTTCCTAAGTTCCCTCAGGGCCCCCTTTGGGGTGGCCATAGTGGCTGATGGCTTGATGGCTGCAACATCCTTTGTTTGCTGATATGGCAGGCAACATTTTTCATCCACACCACATTTACACACAATTTACAACACATTTACAAACAATGGGAGGAGAAAACTGGGATTGTTCAATTTCCTGTACTCTTATTCAAATAAAGAAATTGGTATTCACCAGTGTTGTAAAGATTCAGGATCTGAATACTAGTTTTCTGATTTCAAGTGCAATGTCATTTCCACTATGACATCTCACCTTCAAGAAGTTTACAAATTATGGTCTCTCTCATTCATTAAAAAGGTAGTATTTGGTTTTTGTTGGCTTGCTTGGGAAACTATCCTTCATTTGGAACATTCTTTCCATGGTAATTTACATTTTGCATACCCCCAAATCTATTCATAAACCAACTTTGAGAAAACAATGGAATACTACCTGTGTTATGAAACAGCATCTTTCTCATACGTGCATATGTTTGCATGTTTGGGCACATATATATCCAAAGGGCTTGAGCCTCCAGCTTGGTAGTTGGTAGTCATTGCTCTCAAAAAATGGATTGTTTTTTATTTAATTCAATTCATTTTCAAAGCGTAAGTTAAATTTGAGAAATAAGAATTATGAAATTAAGAGGAATAAAGAATAAGGTTAGCAGCTGGTCTACATTTTTTTTCTTTCTGCAAAACTGTTCCTTGTTCTCCATGCCAGTGAAGTCAGTGTAATGCCCATTGCTTCAAACATTTTGATCAAGATCCTTGTATGTTGCAAATGGCTCAAGATTATGTGTTTGTAATTCTCCTTTTAAATGAATGCCATTCTATTCACATGGTTGCTTTGATCATTTCTTAAACATTTTTAGTATGTTTCCAGCTAAGGCCTTTTCACTGAAGGGGTGGAGGCCTTAGTGAATGTCTTCCCAATATTTTACCTCTGCCCTGACAAGCTGTCAGTTCTTATGTTGACATCTCTATTTTATATCTTTCCTTTCCCCCAAGAAATCTTGGCACACTTTCATTTCCTCTTATGAAAGATTTTGAGACAGGGGTGTGGCAGCTGTCACTTTGGTATTGTATCAATGAGCTTAAAGTAAATGAAAAGTATGAAAGAATTTCTCCACTAAGACAGTGAGAGAAACCTCAGTAAGATAGTGGTCACATTTATGGTTTTTAAGACTCAAAAATGTGATCATCTCCTTTACAGACTTTCATGAACTTTTAACCTTTTTGTATCTATACCTTTTTTGTACTTTCATGCTTCTCTACCACTTTTCAAAATGAGACCAGACTCTATCATGACAATTAGCACTTAGTATTATAGTTTAGTTTTTGCTTAATTCTTTGAGACTGTGACTAATAGACTATTTATTTGACTGCAAAGCTGTTTTTCATGCTTTCCCCTTCTGTGTATTATGAAATATTTCAAACATATTAAACAGTAATAATATGCAACACATATAATACTGTGTTGGGCAAGTACTAAGTTCTTTACATCATTATGAGGATGATGTCAACTCTCAGAACAAATTTATGAGGCTGTGCTCAGATGAGGAAAGTAGGGATCAGAGAGTAAATAAAATTTCCAAGACCACACAGATAATAAACAATGTCGCTGAGATTCAATCTCCTGACAGTCTAGTCCCAAAGCCCATGATTTTAACCTCTATGCTATATTGCTTGTTTAAGATGTACAAATATAAGAGCCTAGATTTAAAACAGTATAATATCAAACCATATCTGCTCCAAAACTTCTTTCTTAAAATAACAAAATATTACCAAAGCAATTGATGTCTCCTCTGTATGTCTTTCTTATTCAAGTATCCTTCTTCTCTTATTAGAGGTAAATGCTATTCAGAAGTTGATGTGTATCTCTCAGCATAAATAATTTTACAATTTTACCAGATATTTATGTGCTCATAACAATATACAATGTTTTTGTATTTTCAAAATATACACACATTCTTTCATACTGTAATATCCTTTTGTAACTCCCTAGCCCCCCACATTCAATACTGTTTTCTAGATTTATCCAAGTGAATAGATGTAGATCTAATTTATTCCCTTAAATGATGGTATGTAGTTCAACTCAGGAATATACTATGATTTATTATTCATCAACTCTCCTAACTGTACCCATGTTGCGTTTGACTTTCCCCACTTAAAATGAAATTGCAACAAAAAACCAACTTCATATCTCTTTGGTCGTGTGCAGGAATTTCTCTATGTTTTTCTACCAGTGGAACTGCTGAGTCATACTGTATTCTAGAAATTGCAAATTATTTTTCAAGGTGATTATGCCAATTTATAATTACACTGGCACTCTAAGAAAGTTGTTATTTTTACTAACCCTCAGCAAAATTGGTGATAATTTTTTAAATTGCAAATCATACTTGACAATTGTCTTGCTTACACATAGGCATTAGAATCCTACCCTTGGCACCTAATACCTAGAGCCTGTATTTGGGACAGAAACTTCTTGGACATAGTATCTATTCCTTAATGCATACCACTCTGGCTTTACTCTCTCTTTGATGTACAATTTTTGCTTGAATTTTGTCAAAATCATCATTCTTCTCCTTTATAGTTTGTATTTTTTGTATCTTTAACAAATCATTCTCTATCTTGATGTCCTAGGGATATTCTAATATATTCTCTTTTAAGAGTTTCAAAGTTTTTTCTTTTCCCTTTACTTCCTTAACTCATGTGGAATTGATTCGTATGCATGATGTGAATTCAATTTTGTATTTTTCTCATTTGAATAACCAATTTTCCTAGCACCATTTTTTGGTGCCCAGTTTTTACCTGCTGATGTTTAATGTGACCCTTCTCATAGATCAAGTATTAATATACATATTCCTGAGACTCTATATTTTACTCTTTCATTCATTAATTAATTCATTCATTCACCAACTTTCAAAAAACTTCTATATGGCAGCACAATTCTTGTTTGGGATACAGCACTGAACAAAACAGGCAAAAATCTTTATCTCATAGCTTAAATTCTTGGACTGAGGGTGGGACAAACTCTATATATTACATAAGGAAAAAGCATATCGTATTGTGTATATTTATTTTTTTCAAAGTTTTTTTTTGTATTTTTAGATACTTTACATTCTCATAGGAATTTTATAAACAGCTAGTTTCTAAAAAATATCTGTGAGAATTTTTATTGAGATTGCCTGAAATCTACAGGCATCCTAACAACTTGGGGAGAATCAGCATCTTAATAATACTGAGTCAAGATACAATATCTGAAATACAGCAGGCAATATATATGTAAATATACATATATATAACTATAAATATTAGCAATGCATCAGAAAATTTAGTGATAGCTTTAAAAGCATGAGGGATTTTGACATGTTGTTTTTCCAGTTGGTACATTTCTAATATACAATTAATATATTCATATCCCAGAATATTCAACTTGAAATAAGTAAATAGTACTGAAGTTTTGAAACCTCTTGGAGATGTATAAGAATATGATTATTTTAAAAAATTATATTTAATCATTCAAAATCTTTTTTATTTTGATGAACATCTGACTACGGTTCAATTGCCAAGTCTAAACTTTTGCCTCAATTTTTGCTACTTTTTGCCACATTTTCAGAAGCAACTTCTACAAACCTTCTTGAAGTTGTAACATGAAAAATCTAATTAAAATGCAATAGTAACTTTTGCCAGACTGCATTTTTCTTATCGTTTATGGAATTGAAACATATCTTGCACACACACATCAAAAATCCATATTATGAGAAAACATGCATTTGCTGTGGTGATTACTTTTTCAAAAGACAGTTTCTGGCAGCTGCAGGCACTCACACTTATTACAACATCCTCACAGCAATTTTGCTCTTGTCAGAAATACAAAACTTGTCTGAAAAGAAATGAGACTGGTTATTCAAAGAACCTACCAGAAATTATGCATATAAAAGACTGTTTCCCCTCAAAGTAGGTGCTAATTGTAAAGGCAAGTTTTATTTATTTATTTATCTATTTTGAGCTTTGTCTTAAAAGCCAATCATGCACCTAACAGAAAACAACATATTTTAACTGAGTCTTTACTAGTACTGTGCTAAATACTGGGGACATCTTGGTATATAAATCACAATCCATCCCTGCTTTTACAGAACTTAGCACAGAGTCTAGGAGGGAGAGTCAGATGGATAAGTAATAGACAAGTCAACTTGATAAGTGATTCAATATGGGAAGCACTAGAAACCAGTGAAGCACAGAGAAGAGATAAACCATCACAAATTTAGGAAACCAGGGAAGATTTCCTATAGAAGATGACAGCTGATCTAAGATCTGAATGATGAGAAAGTGTTAGAAGTCAAAGAATGTTAAAAAAAAGAAGTGAAAATGTTTCAGGCATAGTGAAGTGTATGTCCAATGTCCTGAAAGTGTAGAACATCAAACAGGCTTAGGGAAATGCAAATATCACTCTGTAGAAGAGGCATGCATATTGTGATTGAAATATGATGGGGCATAAAACTCAAAAATGTCAAGGTCCAAATCATGGCTGGTTCTTTATACCACATACAGTTTGGGTTTTTTGTATAGGTAATGGGGTGTATTCCTGATTTTCAGAAAGGAAGTGCCTTGTTGAGAATCATATTTTAAATAGATCATGTCAGAAGCTTTTTGTTGGATGGGTTGTAGTGGGATATGAATGGACTCATGTCTTTTAAGGGCTGACTAGAAAAAAATTATTATGAATGGAGAATATGAAATATATTCAAGATGCATTCAGTTAAATGAATATATATATTCTTTTATATACATTACACACACACACACACACACACACACACAACGTTCGAAGTAAGAAGGAAAGAGTATCTACCATGAATTCCAGTTTCTTTTCCTGGGTACATAGTCTTGCCATTCATCAATTTTGAGAACCCAGGAGCAGAATGAGTTTTATGATAAACAGATGATGAACTTGGATTCAGTCACTTTGAGTTTAAGGTGTGCATGAGACATTCAGAAGGAGATGTGCTGTATGTTTTCAGGCATCTTGAGATTGGGACAGGGAACTGGACTGCACAGAAAAGTTTGAGAGGAATCATTATATATTTGGTAACCAAAGCTATTGGTTACCAAAATTAGAAGGTTTGATATCACTTAGTGACTATGTAGAATAAGACTGAGCCCTAGAACAACTCCAACAATTAAAGGATATGTAAAAGAGTAATTCATTTGTAAAAGAAATAAAGATAAAAGAGAAGTCATATTTATTTCCTGCCGTAGTCTCATTCTTATTCTTCCTTTCTTTTTTTTTTTAAGCTCTTTATTGGAATATTATTGCTTTACACTCTTGTACCAGTTTTTGAGGTACACCAAAGTGAATCAGCTGTATTTATACATATATCCCCATATCCCCTCCCTCCTGCGACTCCCTCCCGCCCTCCCTGTCCTGGCCCTCTAAGGCATCACCCATCATCTAGTTGATCTCCCTTTGTTATACAGCAACTTCCTACTAGCTATCTCTTTTACAGTTGGTAGTGTATATATGTCTATGCTACTCTCTCACTTCATCCCAGCTTCCCCTTCACCACCTTGCCCACAGCCCCATGTCCTCAAGTCCATTCTCTGCATCTGCATTTTTATTCTTGCCATGTCACTGGGTTCATCAGTACCATTTATTTAGATTCCATATATATGAGTTAGCACATGGTATTGGTTTTTCTCTTTCTGGCTTACTACACTCTGTATCACAGTCTCCAGGGCTATCCACATCATTACATATTGCTCAATTTCATTCCTTTTTAAAACTGAGTAATACTCCATTGTATATACGTGCCACATCTTCTTTATCCATTCATCTGTTGATGGGCATTTAGGTAGCTTCCATGTCCTGGCTATTGTAAATAGTGCTGCAATGAACATTATGGTACATGTTTCTTTTGGATTTTGGTTTTCTCTGGGTACATGCCCAGCAGCGGGATTACTGGATCATATGGTAGTTCCATTTTTAGCTTTTTTAGGAACCTCCAAACTGTTTTCCATAGTGGCTGTACCAACTTACATTCCCACCAAAAGTGCAGGAGAGTTCCCTTTTCTAAACAGCCTCTCCAACATTTGTTGTTTCTAGATTTTTTGATGATGGTCATTCTTACCGGTGTGAGGTGATGTGTCATTGTGGCTTTGACTTGCATTTCTCTAATGATTAGTGATGTTGAGCATCTTTTCATGTGTTTGTTGGCCATCTGTATGTCTTCTTTGGAGAAATGTCCATTTAGGTCTTCCGCCCATTTGTGGATTGGGTTATTTGCTTTTTTGGTGTTAAGCTGCATGAGCTGCTTGTATATTTTGGAGATTAATCCTTTGTCCATTGCTTCATTGGCAAGTATTTTCTCACATTCTGTGGATTGTCTTCTTGTCTTGTTTATGGTTTCTTTAGCTGTGCCAAAGCTTTTAAGTTTCATTAGGTCCCATTTGTTTATTCTTGATTTTATTTCCATTATTCTAGGAAGTGGGTCAAAAAGGATCTTGCTTTGATGGATGTCATAGAGTGTTCTGTCTATGTTTTCCTCTAGGAGTTTTATAGTGTCTGGCCGTACATTTAGGTCCTTAATCCATTTTGAGTTTACTTGTGTGTATGGTGTTAGGAAGTGTTCTAATTTCATTCTTTTGCATGTTGCTGTCCAATTGTCCCAGCACCATTTATTGAAGAGGCTGTCTTTTTTCCATTGTATATTTGTGCTTCCTTTGTCAAAGATAAGGTGCCCATATGTGCTTGAGTTTACCTCTGAGTTCTCTGTTCTGTTGCATTGATCTACCTTTCTATTTTTGTGCCAGTACCATACTGTCTTGATCACTGTGGACTTGTAGTATAGTTTGAATTCAGGAAGCCTGATTCCACCAACTCCGTCTTTCCTTCTCAAGATTGCTTTAGCTATTCAGGGTCTCTTGCATTTCCATACAAATTGTAAAATTTCCTGTTCTAGTTCTGTGAAAAAAGCAATTAGTAATTTGATAGGGATTGCGCTGAATCTGTAAATTGCTTTGGGTAGCATAGTCATTTTCACAATGTGGATTCTTCTAATCCAAGAACATGGTATGTCTCTCCATCTGTTTGTATCATCTTTGATTTCTTTCAACAGTGTCTTATACTTTTCTGCATATGGGTCCTTTGCTTCCTTAGGCAGGTTTATTCCTAGGTATTTTATTCTTTTTGTTCCAGTGGTAAATGGGAGAGTTTCCTTAATTTCTCTTTCTACTCTTTCATTGTTAGTGTATAGGAATGCAAGAGATTTCTGTGAATTAATTCCATATTCTGCTACTTTACTGAATTCATCAATTAGTACTAGCAGTTTTCTGGTGGCATCTTAAGGGTTTTCTATGTATAATATCATGTCATCTGCAAAGAGTGACAACTTCATTTCTTTTCCAATTTGGATTCCTGTTATTTCATTTTCTTCTCTGATTGCTGTGGCTAAAACTTCCAAAACTATGTTGAAGAATAATGGTGAGAGTGGGCACCCTTGTCTTGCTCCTGTCCTTAGAGGGAATGCTTTCATTTTTTCAACATTTAGAATGATGTTAGCTGTTGTTTTGTCATATATGTCATTTATTATATTGAGGTAATTTCCTTCTATGTTCATTTTCTGGAACGTTTTTATCATGAATTGATGATGAATTTTGTCAAAAGCTTTTTCTGCGTCTATTGAGATGATCATATGGTTTTTATCCTTCAATTTGTTAATATGATGTATCACATTGATTGATATTCATATATTGAAGAATCCTTGAATTGCAGGGATAAACCCAACTTGATCATGGTGTATGATCTTTTTAATGTGTTGTTGGATTCTGTTAGTTAGTATTTTGTTGAGGATTTTTGCATCTATATTCATCAGTGATACTGGCCTGTAATTTTCTTTTTTGTGACATCTTTGCCTGGTTCTGGTATTAGGGTGATGGTGGCCTTGAAGCATGTCTTTGGGAGTATTCCTCCTTTTGCTTTGTTTTGGAAGAGTTTGAGAAGGATAGGTGTTAGCTCTTCTCCAAATGTTTGATAGAATTCGCCTGTGAAGCCATCTGGCCTTGGGCTGTTTTTGGGGGGAGATTTCTAATCACAGTCTCAATTTCCATACTTGTGATTGGTCTGTTCATAGTTTCTATTTCTTCCTGGTTCAGTCTTGGAAAATTGTACTTTTCTAAGAATGTATCCATTTCTTCCAGGTTATCCAATTTATTGGCATATAGTTGCTTGTAGTAGTCTCTCATGATCTTTTGTATTTCTGCGGTGTTGGTTGTTACTTCTCCTTTTTCATGTCTATTTCTGTTGATTTATGTCTTCTCCCTTTTTTTCCTATGGGTCTGGCTAATGGTTTATCAATTTTGTTTATCTTCTCAAAGAACCAGCTTTTAGTTTTATTGATCTTTGCTATTGTTTCCTTCATTTCTTTTTCATTTATTTCTGATCCGATCTTTATGATTTCTTTCCTTCTGCTCACTTTGGGGTTTTATTTGTTCTTTCTCTAATTGTTTTAGGTGTAAGGTTAGGTTGTTTATTTGATATTTTTCTTGTTTCTTGAGGTAGGACTGTATTGCTATAAACTTCCCTCTTAGAACTGCTTTTGCTGCATTCCATAGGTTTTGGGTTGCTGTGTTTTCATTGTCATTTGTTTCTAGATATTTTTTGACTTTCTCTTTGATTTCTATAGTGATTTCTTGGTTGTTTAATAGTGTATTGTTTAGCCTCCATGTGATTGTATGTTTTACAGTTTTTTTTCCTGTAATTGATATCTAGTCTCATGGCGTTGTGGTCAGAGAAGATGCTTGATATGATTTCAATTTTCTTGAATTTACCGAGGCTTGATTTGTGACCCAAGATGTGATCTATCCTGGAGAATGTTCCGTGTGCACTTGAGAAGAAAGTGTATTCTGTAGTTTTTGGATGGAATGTCCTATAAATGTCAATTAAGTCAAGATGGTCTAATGTGTCATTGAAAGCTTGTATTTCCTTATTTATTTTCTGTTTGGATGATCTGTCCATTGATGTAAGTGGGGTGTTCAAGTCTCCCTCTATTATTGTGTTACTGTCGATGTCCCCTTTTATGGCTGTTAGCATTTGCCTTATGTATTGTGGGGCTTCTATGTTGGGTGCATAGATATTTACAATCATTATATGTTCTTCTTGGATTGATTCCTTGATCATTAGGTAGTGTCCTTCCTTGTCTCTTGTAATAATCTTTAAAGTCTAATTTGCCTGATATGAGTATTGCTACTTCAGCTTTCTTTTGACTTCCATTTGCATGGAATATCTTTTTCCTTCCCCTTCCTTTCAGTCTATAGGTGTCCCTTGGTCTGAAGTGGGTTTCTTGTAGGCAGCATAAAGATGGGTCTTTTTTTTTAGTATCCAGTCAGCCAGTCTGTGTCTTTTGGTTGGAGCATTTAATCCATTTACATTTAAGGTGATTATTGTCATGTATGTTCCTATTACCATTTTCTTAATTGTTTTGGGTTTGTTTTTGTAGGTGTTTTCCTTCTCTTGTGTTTCCTGCCTAGAGAAGTTCCTTTAGCACTTGTTGTAAGGCTGGTTTGGTGGTGCTGAGTTCTCTTAACTTTTGCTTGTCTGTAAAGCTTTTGATTTCCCCGTCGAATCTGAATGAGATTCTTGCTGGGTAGAGTATTCTTGGCTGTAGGTTTTTCTCTTTCAGGACTTTCAGTATATCCTGCCACTCCCTTCTGGCCTGCAGAGTTTCTGCAGAAAGATCAGCTGTTATCCTTATGGGTTTTCCCTTATGTGTTATTTCTTGCTTTTCTCTTGCTGCTTTTAATATTTTCTCCTTGTGGTTAAATTTCATTAGTTTGATTAATATGTGCCTCAGTGTATTTCTCCTTGGGTTTATTCTGTATGGGACTCTCTGCACTTCTTGGACTTGATTAATTATTTCCTTTCCCATGTTGGGGAAGTTTTCCACTATAACCTCTTCAAATATTTTCTCAGACCCTTTCCTTTTTTCTTCTTCTTCTGGGATGCCTATGATTCGCAGGTTGGTGCACTTACTCTTGTCACCAAGGTCTCTGAGACTGTCTCCCATTCTTTTCATTCTTTTTTTTTTCCTGCCCTGTGGCAGTTATTTCCCCCATTCTATCTTCCAACTTACTTACTCCTTCTTCTGCCTCAGTTATTCTACTGTTTATACCATTTAGAGTGTTTTTTCATTTCAGTAATTGTGCTGTTCATTACTGTTTCTTTGCTTTTTAGTTCTTCTAGGTCCTTATTAACTGTTTCTTGTATTTTCTGTATTTTGTTATCGAGATTTTGGATCATCTTTACTATCATTACTCTGAATGCTTTTTCAGGCAATTTTCCTATTTCCTCTTCATTTATTTGGTCTTGAGGGTTTTTTTCTTGCTCCTTTGCCTGCAAGGTGTTTCTTTGCTTTCTCATTTTGTCTAATTTATAGGATTTGCTGTCTCCTTTCCCTATGCTGCCTAGTAGTAATTCCTCTTGTTTCTATTCTCTGCCCCCTGTGTTGGGGTTGGTCCAGTGTCTTGATTAGGCTTCCTCGTAGGAGGGTCTGGTGCCTGCTTTCTGGTGTGTGGCTCTGAGTCTTTTCTCTCTGATGAGCAGGCCACATTAGGTGGTGTGTTTTAGGGTATCTATGAGCTTAATATTGCTTTAGGTAGTCTGTGTGCTGATGGGTGTGTTTGTGTTCCTGTGTTGTTTTTAGTTTGGTGTGTGGTATCCAGCACTGGCAGTTGCAGGCAGTCAGAAGAAGGTAGGTCTTAGACTCTGATACAGGGCTCTGTGACAATTCTCTGCAGTTAATCTTCCCTGTGGCTGAGGACTCCCTAGTGGTCTAGCATCCTGGATTCGGTGCTCCCTCCCCAGTGCCTCCTACCTGCGTTCTGGTCTAGTAGTCCAGACTTCAGAGATTGCTTGTCCTGGCAATAAAGTAGATAAAAGGACTGTCCATGCCCCAGACTAATGGCTGAGTGTTGAGTCAAACAAATTCAAAATCAAAGAAACACATACATGCACAAAATACCAAGCCCATTAGAGCATAAAGTACTAGAAAAACCTGACAGAAGAAGCCCAGTATGCAATCAGACAATCAAAGAGAAAGCCAACAAAAATTGAAAACCAAAAAAAAAAAAAAAACCCACCACCACCAACAAAAAAAACAACAAAAAACAAACAAACAAAAAACCCCACACACAGAAAAACACATCCAGAGAAATTTTGAAAGCAAGGATCAAATATAATAAAGAGCAAGAGAACAACCAGACAGAGTGAAGATTTCCAAAACAAAATCAGACAATTATAATTAGAACTAAGATAAAGAAAAAAACTCTTAAGAGAAAACAAAGCAGTGTGTCATCTGCAGAATAATGCAAGGAAACAGAGCAGAGTGATAATATTGATTAAACATATATTAAGATAAACTAAAAAAGGATAGAAGACAGGGCAACAGAAGAGCGTAGTATGGCTGGAAATATGAAAAGAAAAAGAAAAAATTGAAATGTATAAAAGATAGAGAAGAAAAGAAGGTAAGAGGGATAAAATCAGCACTACAAAAAAACTTAGCTAGAAATAGAAATATATAAAAAAGCTAAAATAAAAATAGAAAAAAAACAGAATAAAAAATATGTTATAAAACATATAGATCCCTTAGGACTAAGATCGTAATTAAAAAAAAAAAAAAAGGTAGAACTGATCCCAGAATGGACCAGATCAATAGAGTTAATAATAACATTTCTGTTTCCTTGGGATCTCACCTGTAAGTGCCCTTTTACCTGCTTTGTGCTTTTTGTATTACTCTGTGACCAGCAGAGCTTCTTTTATTGTTTTTCTGTAAGTGCCAGTGTGTGGGGAGAAAGAGGGTAGTGGTTCCTTCCCCTGGGAATGAGTGAGCAGCAGCGCCCTGCCTGGGTCGCGGGAGCCCAGGCAGCAGTGGCAGTGCCTATTGCAGAGGGAAGCTGGTGGCTCAGGTGTAAACAGAATGTCTCCAGAGCTGGGCCATTCTGCGGACTTTTGGTTCTTGGCTGCAGGCACTCCAGGCCAGCTCCGCCTGGAGCCTTTGTTATCCATTGTGTACTGTGATAAGCAGGCCCATAGGGGGCCTCCCTTTGTCCATCACAGGTGCGGAGAGAGTGACTACACCCATGGCTCCTCCCCCCTGCTTGTGAGTCAGCAGTATGGAGCTGCTGCCATGGCCTCCCAGCTTTCTGCAGTTGCATTCTCTGCTGCGGATTTCTTCCCTCCTGTCCCCTCAGTTCATCTCCCCACTGCCAATAATATTTCTCATCCTGAACCAGTTCTCCAGTTCCCACGTTCCAGCTCCCACACCCCCTGTTCAGCTGTGAATGTACATCTCAGTCCAGACACGCTGAGCTGGTGCAGACCCTCTGTGTGTTTCTCACTCTTTCCCATCTGCCACAGATCCGCTGCTTCACCCTCTTTGAACAGCCCCAAATACCTCTCTTCTGACCCAATGAAATTCCCCTTTGGAAAAGGGGTTTCCCCATCAGATAAGGGACGTTTCCCCGAATTCAGCAATCTCCCCTCTGCTTCAGTTCCCCCTGCCCTAGGGTGCGGGACCCATCCCTTTCCTTTCTTCTCCTCCTCTTTCTCCTTTTTTCCACCTCTGTCCTACCCAGTTATGTCAGGATCTTTGCAGTCCTTTCTGGCATCTGAGGTCTTCTGCTGGTATTCAGCTGGTTCTTTGTAGGAATTATTGCATCTTTTGATTTATTCCTGATGCATCTGTGGAGAGGGATGCATTCCACATCCTTCTACTTTACCACCGTCTTTTCCTCCCCTTTCTTTTCCATAAACAGCTAAGATCATAATTTGTTCACGTAGAGTGTTCTTTTCCCATGTATGTTTTTTTTTAGTTTTTCAATTTACAGAAATGATATCAATTTATCTTTTTGGAATTGTCCTCTTTGCACATTGTTGTTTTGCCATTTATTTTCATTAATACCCTATTTCCTTCATTTTAATTGTACAAAGATATGACAATTTAATTATCCATTCTCTTATCAATGGTTTCCATTTCTTCACTAACACAAACAAGAATGCAATAAATACCTGTGTACCATCTCCTTCATCTCCTTTTGTATGAATGCAAGAGTTTTGGTTCTCTGTGATATATAGTTAAAAGTAAAGTTCTTGAGTCACAGGTGTGTGCATTTTAAATGATAGTAACTACTGAAAACTATTTTCCAAATGGTCTATACCAATTTATATTCCCAAGATTACCATTTGACAGTTATCATTTTCTAACACCTTTCGGAAATTAAAGAAGTCCAGTTTTAAAGTTAGCTAATCTAATGAGTGTGAAAGTTTCTCATTTTTATTTGTTTTTATTCATATACATTCTTTTTTATTTGTTTTTATTTATTGGGGTATAGTTGTTTTACAATGTGTTAATTTCTATTGTACAGCTAAGTGGAGTTCCCTGTGCTATATGGCAAATTCTCATTCACATGCATTCTTTTTTTAATTAATTAATTAATTTATTAATTAATTAATTTATTTATTTGACTGCATTGGGTCTTCATTGCTGCATGTGAGTTTTCTCTAGTTATGACAAGTGGGGGCTACTCTTCTTTCCAGTGCACGGGCTTCTCATTCTGGTGGCTTCTCTTGTTCTGGAGTTCAGGCTCTAGGCACTTGGGCTACAGTAGTTGCGGTATGTGGGCTCTAAATCACAGGCTCAGGAGTTGTGGCATAAGGGCTTAGTTGCTCCACAGCATGTGGGATCTTCCCAGAACAGGGATTGAACCTGTGTCCCCTTGCATTGGCAGGTGGATTCTTAACCACTGCACCACCAGGGAAGTCCCCATATGCATTCTTTATATACATCAAATGCTAATAATTTACTTATGTATATTGCAAATACCTTCTCCAAGTCTGTGGTCACTTTGCTTATGGTATATTTTGAAGGGGGTGGTCTTGTTTTAAGAACTTGTTTATTATTTCAAGGACATAAATATATGTTACATATTTTCATTTATTAAAAAAATCTATTATTTTCCTATGTAGTCTTTAATCTCTCTAGAATTTATTCTTTGCATAGGAGTGCTATTTTTTTTCAGTGTGGAAAATTAGTTGTTTTTCCACCAAGTTCACACATATATCTGGATCTAATTCTGGGTAAACTGTGTTCTATTTATCTGTTTTGTCTATCTTTGTTTTGGTTTCACACTGTTCTAACTGTTGTATAATGTCTGTATATATAGTGGGACAAGTCTCTCATCTTTTTTTCCTCTCCTATCTCAAAAATGTCTTCAATTACCTTTACATTACAAGTGACATCAGTTTCTCAAGGAATGCAATGTGGTTTATCCCTAAAACTCACAGGATATTGCCAAGGATTTTCATTGATAATTTAAAATAAAATAATCCATTTTATAGATAAAATAGAACTTTTCAAAGGAATATCAGGCTCAGAAAGGCAAATCTTGCTCACATGATGTTGATGATGACAGCTGATATCAAGGAGACACTTACTAGGTTCCAGGCCTTTGATAAGAGCCTTATGTACACTATCACCTTTAACCCACAGAATAATCCTGTTAGATACTAGTCCCCTATTTTACAGCTTCTTTGTGTCAACTCTAGTCATCTGTGGTCAGTGGTAGAAATGTTTATCCACTACATTTTACAGCCTTTAAAGTTATTGAACATATATTACTGTATTTGTAAAATCCCAACAGATGGTGAGCTGCCCAGCTGCTGGAATTTCAACACTGTTAGTCTGGAGGCCTTTGTCTCCACTTTTAAAAAACCCTAGTGTTTCATCTTTGCCTATTGGGGCCAGCCACATTTCCTCAAAGCATGCCATTTGTCACTGAAAAGCAGAATTACGAATCTACAGTGAGTTGTTCAGCATATGCAATAGGTTCACAGCCTCTTAAGAGCACTACTTTCAAGAAGTATGACCTCTTCATTTTGATGCAGATGAAGCAGTTTATTGCGTTGTGGGCAAACCTGATAGAATCTACAATATCGAATAAATGTCATTGGCAGACACACATAAACATAACAAATATTACCCAGTACATCTCTTTCCTCAGCAATGGTTCTAACCAAAAGCATTTGGAGTGTACCCTGTATTTTTTTCTTTTTTGATTTCCAATCATATTGTATTTTCCCTGAAAAGACAGAAGAATTCGTGAAATTGCTTTGACTTATTTTGAGGTCTAAGAGATCAACACATAAATGACTCACCTCAAAATCTTATGTTTCAAGGCCTGCTTCTTTGTTAATGTATTTGAGAAATAGTGTTCTAACAAACTTATGATGACAATGGTTTTATCAGTGTACGTGTTTTAAAAACGAAAGAAAGGAAAACTGGGCAAGAGATAGAGAGAAAGAGAAGGAGAATGCTAGATCTTTGCAGAGACACCAACAATCAATCACTTCAGATTACTGGGCCTAATTCCCAGAGTCCTGTATCTAAATGGAATTAGACTAACCATCTGCTTCAAGCTTCTGGATAATCATCTCAGTAGTGGAACTAACATGCAAAGAACTGGCTCAAGAGTAATACAGGTGGAAACAAAATTACACAGAACATACCTACCAAGGAAGATGTATTTTGTGGAGAGGAGTGGGCTGTGTGATTGGACTATATAAGGAAAGAATTTATTGTAAGGGATCCTTTAAATAGAGAGATCCTCTAGTCAAGCAGTGCTTCTAGAAGTGTGATCCTATGACTACCTGCATTGTCATTGCCTAAGGGGAGTTAATAAAAATGCAGGTTCCTGAGTCCTTCCCCAGACTAGCACCCCAGGTCATTTTGAGGCATATTTAAACTTGAGAACCACATTTAAATCAGAGACCTACATTTAAATTGCACTAGTTTTGGGCTTCCCTGGTGGTGAGGAGGTTAAGAATCTGCCTGCCAATGTAGGGGACACAGGTTTGGGCCCAGGTTCTGGAAGATCCCACATGCCACAGAGCAACTAAGCCCATGCACCACAACTACCGAGCCTGTGCTCTAGAGCCCGTGTGCCACAACTATGGAAGCCCTCTCGCCTAGAGCCCGTGCTCTGCAACAAGAGAAGCCACCTCAATAAGAAGTCATGCACTGCAACAAAGAGTAGCCCCCACTCGCCACAACTAGAGAAAGCTCTCATGCAGCAACAAAGACCCAACACAGCCAAAAATAAATAAATAAATAATTAAATAAATTTATCTAAATAAATAAATTGCAAAATAAGTTTTGTAACAAAAATGATTTTCAGGGACAATTTATGGAATTTTTTAGATTTTTGTTTTGTTTTGTTTTGTTTCTTTTCCTAAGGAAGGTCTTCTGTGTAACTTTCAGAGTAACCTGAACTTTTGTGTGGAATGAATTGTCCCCAGTGGAAAGAAAAAGTCAGCCTTGATTATTGTCTGGCCAACATTCCTCCAAAGTACACTATTGGCCCTGCTGATATAATTGACATTCCCTATAAGGGTAGCTTTAGGGATTTTTTTAAAAGATTTTTCTTGTAATACTGTTAAAAGGATTCTTTTACAGATCTACCAGAGTTACAATGATCTCATCACTCTTACTGAAGAATTCTTGTGAACACAGCCCCAAATATTGAGTTGGCCAAAAAGTTCGTTATGGAAAACATTATGGAAATGTTATGGAAAAACCCAAATAAAGTTTTTGGCCAACCTAATAAATGAGTGTTAGCAGGTCAAATACAATGAGTGCATATGACCTCTAAGATTAGAGAGGTCATGATGCAACAAAAACATTGCTGAAGCAGTCCTGTTTTGTGTCCAACGAATCCAGCTTTCATTTGATTTTCAGTCTCCATATATGCTGTTAATATTGTGCTTCCATAGTCAAAGTAGAATTACAGGCTAATAACAGGGTTAGACTAAAACATGCAGTCACCATTTGGTTTGGCATGTGCGTGAGTGCATGTGTGCTTGTGTGTGTGTGTGGTAGGGGGAGGTTGGGATGGGAGGTTGAGTTATCTTTATCTGGATAGTAAAGTAGGGATTTCCAGATGCTTTGTAGGGATTTCCAGATGCTTTGTGTGTAGCGTGAATGTTCCCATGGGCTGTGGGCTTTAGGAAGTGGATGCTAGTTCTCATAGGATTCTATATGCATTATCTAATTATAATATTTGCATGCTGAGGATGGATTAGATGCAGAGTCCATATCATCTCTGAATCATCAGCATCTTGGGTGAGAACAGAGGTGAGTTATGAGGGGAAGCTTCTCACACACATTTTCTGATATACAGGGATAACCTATCAGAGAAACACTTAGACTGATTAGCATCACCGCCATTGATTAGCAGTTATTTATAATAGTACAGGTTACTTGAAAATGTATGTATCTATATTTCTATTGAAACAATGTAAATGTCTAAGTAATTTCTGGAAAATAGTCAAAGAGTTTGTTCTAAATGCCAAATGCCTAAGACCACAGATATATCAGATTAAATTCAGATGCTTGGCAATTGCCAATATATCCTCTATTCAATGTATCTTCCGTGAGACTCACCTTTGGGAAAACAGGTCTTAATAAGTTTTGGGTTTTACTTATTTTCATTGTTGTCATTTTATCCCCCCTACTCTAATAGGTGCTTAGTAAATGACTTTTATTGACTGGCCTCTTAAAACCTTAGTTTGTTATTGGCAATTTATTTTCAGTATCTGAAGAGTAAGAGCAAGAAAGGAACAAACACTGATAAAAACACCTCGTTTGTGATAGGCATTTTACAGATACACGATTAGCCTTCACAGCAGTCCAGTTAGGTGGTTTTTATGAAAGGTTAGGTATTTTCCTGTTATAGGGGGATTGAATCAAAATAAGAAAATATTCTTAAATAAAGTGAGAAATAGTCTCCTGAGATTGAATATGGGGACAATGTGTGTGTGCGTGTGTGTATCTGTGCACACCAACATTTATATGTATCTGTGTGCTTCATTCAAATGGGGCTTTGATCATGGGCCTCAATCTGATAGGTCTCAAATTTTGCAGATTGTGTCATGCACAAAGCATGGGAAAGTCACACAAAGGAAACTCCAGAGGCAACAACCAGATGTACAACTGTTGTCGTGATTGACTATGTCTATCATTAATTGTCCAAAACTAGCATTTGTTTTATTAGAATCCTATGGCAAAATCTGTGGAAAGCCTGAGGACACCATGAACTTAATACTTTGCAGTTGGTATCACTCAAACACTACCTTCTTGCTCATCTAATTTTATTTATTTTACTTTATTTTATTTTTATTTCTACCCAGCCATACCTATGGCCCTAGATACCACTTATTAGTATTATTGCACCAGTGATCGATCTGGTGAGATGTTTTCCAACTGATCACAAGATAGCCACCAACCATTTCTTAACTTTTCCCTGGATAAACAGGTCACCTTGCATGGGTGTCCCCAGCCATCAACAGTGCTACATATTCTGGTCTTGAAAGTTTCACTTCAACATTTATGACTCTGGATTTTCTAGAATAGTTGATACATCGCAACTGAAACATGTAACATCACTCAAATCTAGTTCCTCCACTTAAATTGACCTCAGAAGACAGCATTTTATGGATGCTAAAAGAGACTTGGTATCAGTTTAGTGTCCAGCAACATGATATTGTAAACAATTCAGGGCCTTTCCTCAATCTATCTTTTTAACCCTATCTCTTCTGCTCCCAGCCAAGCAGGTCGTATTCAACTGGGCTGGAATTAGGCTGGGTGAGAACGCTGCTCATGACTTAGAGCCCCTAAAAAGAAGATCTCCAGAGCAAGGCTTTTCCAGAAGTAAGAGAAGGCAAAAAGGGATCCAAATCAAAGTAGGAGGTGAGTGCTGAAAAAGAAAAGGCTAACACAGCTAGAATCTAAGGACTTGAGACTAACGAAGTGGTAAGATGCGAGGTATAGGGCAGGTCAGGTGGATCTTGAATACATGCTGAGAGCCAGAGATGAAACCCCTGCAACTCAGGCCTCACCAGACTATACTCAATTCCTTCAGCTGATTGTACATTTTGATTCCAAGATTATACAGCTCAGTCTCCCTGGAGTTGCCTTTCTCAATTTTCTTGTAATTTTTTCTCAATACATTCAGAGCCCAACTCAAATACTACCTGCTCTCTAAAGATTTCCCTGATGTTACCATGCAGTTCTTCATTGTCTGTTCTGTGTTTTCTGAGTTTCGTTTAAAGCTATTTTAACTAAACTCTCAGCTGGCTTCGTGTTGTGAACTGCTCCAGACATGCCTATGACCATAGGTACCACTTAAACAAGCTGTCCTCTTCCATCCAGACTCAGGGACTTCCTTCAAGTTTCACCTTTCTACCACTTCCCTAAAACCAAGCTTTAGCCTCTTTCATTCCTATCTCCCTAGCCTTAGATTCTTGACTTGCCTGGTTTTTAATTTTAAGCCTCCATCCTCCTATTTCCTTGTAGAGATTTGGTAGTCCTCTGCTATGCTGTTTACTCTGAGTTGATATGGAAACTCAATGGTATGAAACTCTTCCTGAGCTCCATGCCCCACAATAGTAGAAAGAATCTGTTATACTTTTTCTCTAGTTTAGGCTCCTGGGATCCTGTGAGCTGAGTTCCAGGGGTCGCCCATGAACATGAAAGAGAGAACAGACATGGCATACAGTAACCCTCTGTAAAATTTCACTGGCTGAGAGTAGAGAATGAATTAAGTTCCAGTTAATTTTTTCTCAAAATCTTCAACTTTCATAAATGCCAGAAATGAAAATAAGAATAAATGAATATATGTTACAAGATATATTAAACTAATATATGTGACCATAATTAAATGAATTTTGAACTATTGTTAAAAACTAAACAAAAATACAAAGATCTAAATGTATTTATCGTTAAGTGCATTCTTATTCTAAAACTTCAGCCATAATTGAGTGGCCGTTTGATTAGCAGCCACAATGGAACAGCTGGTCAGCTGGAGTATTTTCCTGAAGAGTTGTGATCCAAAAAAGCCTGAAGAATGACTAAGTGAAGCAGGTGTAATGTGTTTTATGAATTTTTATTCTACTCATTAAATGTTCATGGACCCAAAGTCAACATGCCAGCAAAAGGCCTTATTCGTTTCTTTTGCATGACCTCCTCTAACTGGGGGAGAGCTTCACTAGCTTGGAATTAAATTGCCCACCTTCTCTGACAAATCCTAAGAGAATTCAGCAAGTATGAAATACACCTAATACCTTGAAAAGAAGACATGATGCTTTTCTTCATTAACAAGATTAAGAAGGTTGTATGTTTATAGACCTTTGCTCCAGAAAAGAAAAACAAAAACAAAAAGCAACTGCAAAATCTTTCTCTGTTATACTGTCACTAGACCAGCCAGGAGATTCGGATAAGGCTTCCTAGCAATTAAAAGTCACACTAAAGCAATAGCATATATAGCAAATATGAAAATATCACCTTACCTAATTCAGCTATTGAATTAGTAATAGGAGAAATGACTTTTCACAAATGTAGATTGCTGAAATTACAGTATGACTTTTTGGGAAAAGACAAGTTGTAATTTTCTGTTGCTTAGAAGATGCAAAAATATATTTTTCCCAAGGTCATTTTGTTATTGTCATTTTGTTATTGTCATTTTGTTAATGTGTTTCTTCCCCTTAGCAAAGTTAATAAATCAAATATATTCTTTTAGATCCATAACTACTTTAAAACAAAACAAACAAAAAAATACTGCAATGATTCTGGTCTTTGGCTTTTCTTCACTCTTTTCAGTTTGCAATGCTTTGACAAATCAACAACTGTGCTGTCAAATTTAGAATTTAAATAGACTTTCACAAAAAGCCTTCATGAACACCAGCTGTAATGTCAGCAACCAACTCCATCTTTATTTTCTGTCTTTAAACAGAAAGCGGAATCAAGATGGCTCTTGCCAGCCACAGCTTGGGGGTAGGCTGTAAGGGCAATTCTTCCCATCTGTGAGAAGCCAAACAGAATCACAGGACAAAATGTGTGGTGGACGAAATGTTTACATCCCCGTGAAGTTGGATTGATACTACTTCTGGGAAAATAATGTTATCGTTTTAAAATTATCCTTTTTATGTAATACAATTTCAGCTGGGTATGACACAAAATTCAGTCACTGAGCACAAATGCATATTGCCAATAAGGCCTAACTTATGTATCACTTTTCAGAATTTGGAACATGTGTGGAAATTCCAAAAGCTAGTACTGCTTCATTGGTGTGGTAAAGGCAGAAAAGAAGACAGAAAGCTGGGAAGAGATTGCGAGGGTGACAAACCAACAATCCTCTGCTGGATGAAGTCTGCCAGAGGAATGGATACAAAAAGACAAGAGTTAAGACAGAATTGAGGGAGGAAAGGAGATATAAGAGGGAAAGGAAAGTCAGATTTGGCAGGAGAGGCAAAAGGGTTTTGGAACTATGTAAATATTTTAAAACATACAGTCAGAACTGATGGAGAAACTCAGCTAGGAGAAAAAATGAATAAATTTACACATTGTGAAGAGGAAACATTGAAATAAAGCATTGGACAAAGTGAAAATGATATAGACTTTTGTACTGGGGGAAGAGTGAGACCAAAAAACATTTAAATGTGTGGAGCATTCCCATTTATATTTTTTAATTGGTACATTGTACAGAACTGTTTGTAAGAATAAAGAACCATTTGTTGTATTCTCTTATGATTGTATTTCTGTGATATTGGTTGTGATTTCTGATTTTTTTCTCTTTACTTGTGTCCTCTCTTTTTTAATGAGCTTGGCTAAAGGCTTATCAGTTTATCTTTTCAAAAACACAGTGGCATGTTCCATGTGCCCTTGAAAAGAATGTGTATTCTGCTGTTTTTGTATGGAATGTCCAATAGTTATTAATCTAACTTTACTAATGTATCATTTAAGGTCACTGTTTCCTTATTGCTTTTCTGTCACAACAATCTGTTCATTGATGTAAGTGGAGTGTTAAAATCCTCTAGTTTTATTGTATTATTGTCAATTTCTCCCTCTATGTCCGTTAATATTTACTTTATATATTTAGGTGTTCTTATATTAGGTGCATATATATTTACAAATGTTGTATCTTGTTCTTATACTGATCCCTTTATCATTATGTAATGTTTTTCCTTGTCTTTTATTATATCCTTTGTTTTAAAGTCTACTTCATCTGACATGAGTATTGCTACCCCAGCTTTCTTTTTGTTTACATTTGCATGGAATATTTTTTGCGTCCCCTCACTTGCAGTCTGTGTGTGTTTTTAGCTCTGAAGGGAGTGTCTTATAGACAGCATATTAAAGAATCCTGTTTTTTTAATCCAGTCACCCACCATATGTCTTTTGATTGGAGCATTTAGCCCATTGACATTTAAAGTGATTATTGACAGGTATGTATTTATTGCCATTTTGTTATTTGTTTCCTGGTTGTTTTTGTAGTAGTCTCTGTTCTTTTCTTCTTTTACTCTCTTCCCTTGTGGTTTGATGATTTTCTTTAGTGGTATGCTTGTGTTCCTTCTCTCTAGTTAATGTTTATCTATCTTAGGTTTTTCATTTGTGGTTGCCATGGAGTTTATATATGTTACCCTATAACTATATCTATTTGTTTAAAACTGATAGTCATTTAAGTTCAGACACATTGTAAAAGATCTACATTTTTTACTCCCCTGCCACATTTTGTGGTTTTGATATCACATTTTACATCTTCATGTTTATCCCCTCACAGTTTATTATAGTTACAGTAGATTTTATAAGTTTTTGCCTTTTAACCTTCATACTAGCTTTGTTGATGGTTGATCCACAGCCTTTACTAGATATTTACTTTTACCAGTGAACTTTTCCATTTCCTTTAACTTCTTATTTCTCATTGTACCTTTTCTTTTTCACTTAAAGGAATCCCTTTTACACTTCTTGTAAGGTTGATTTAGTATAAGAAGCTCTTTATGTCTCCTTCAATTCTGAATGATAACCTTTGGAGGTAGAGTATCCTAAGTTGTAGGATTTTTCCCTTTCAGCAATTTAAATATATCATACCACTCTCTTCTGGCCTGCAATGTTTCTGCTGAAAAATTAACTGATAGCTATGGGGGGGGCGGGGTCCCTTTTATGTGATTCTGTTTTTCTCTTGATGCCTTTAACATTCTCTCTTTATCTTTAACTTTTGCCATTCCAGTTATTATATGTTGGCATCGATCTTTTGGGTTCTTCTTGTTTGGGACTGTCTATGCTTCTTGTACCTGGATGTTTCCTTCTTCAGGTTCAGGAACACATAAAATCATCAAACACAGTTTTAATCCTTTTCTCTCTCTCTTTCCTCTTTCTGGGACCCCTATAATGCAAATGTGATGTTGTTACAGAGGTTCCTTAAACTACCCACATTTTTTAATTTGTTTTTCTTTTTATTGTTCTGATTGGGTGATTTCCATTATTCTATCTTCCAGATCACTTAGGCATTCTTCTGTATCACCTAATCTGCTGTTAATTCCTTCTAGTGTTTATTTCATTTCAGTTCTTCAGCTTTGACTGTTTCTTTTTTTATATTTTCTAATTCTTTTTTTAAATTCTCATTGTGTGCTTTTCCGCAGTTCAATTAACATTTTTATTATATTGCTTTGAACTCTTTATAAGATAAATTGTTTATCTCTGCTTCATTAGGGTTTTTTTCAGGTTTTTGTTTCTTGTTCTTTCATTTGAAACATATTCCTCTATCTTCTCATTTTGTTTAAAATTTCTCTGTCTCTGTGGAATTAGGTGGAACAGTTACCTATCTCCATCTTGAAGGCATGTCTTTGTGTGAGAGCATCTCTATGAGTCTGCACGTGCTTAGTAGCTTTGGTGGGAGAGCTAAATCCGAAGTGAGCAAGGGCAGTATCTTCCCTCAGGGTTTGCTGGCAGCTACCACCTTGGTAGGAGGTAGGGCTGGGGTTGGAGGGGCTAGAGTTAGAATCAGGTGTGAGCCAGAGATTGTTTTATGCTCTGTGGTATTCACTACCCTATCAGGGCCAGTGTTGGGGCCTTGGGGGCTGGAGCAGGAGCCCTGAGCAAGTTGGGTTTCTCCCAGGTGGGATGGCAGACTTCCCATTGTTTGGGGCTTGGCCAGGGCCTGAGACTTGGGCTGCACTTCTAAGCTGATTTCACTTTTTCCCTGGTCTGTGTACCTTGGTCAGAGGCTGGGTTAAGCCAGAGGGTCTATAGTGACAGTACTGAACTTGTTTTACTCCCTCCCAAGTATGTGCATGGATGTGTGTGTCTACAATGGCTGTGTCCACTCTGGAGCTGATTTCGTCCCCTCCAGAATGTGTGCACAGATGCATGCCCTGGCAATGGTTGCCTCCACTCTGATCAGAGGCAGGACCAGGGCCCAAGTGGGCTCTATTCCTTCTAAGTGTGCACACTTTCATGGGCAGTGGCAGTCTCTGCATTAGTGGGGGGCAGCACTGGAGCAAGAGGGGCTGGAGCAGAAGCCTGGTGCAGTCTGGGGGACACGCTGTGCTAGTTCTGGCAAGCTTCCCAGAGCACCAGGCAGTTTTTTTTTTTTTTAAGAATTTTTATTGAGATACAGTTAACAGACAATAAACTGCGTATATTTAGAGTGTACCATTTGGGTTTTTTTTCTTATTAGTAATGTATATATGGCAATCCCAATCTCCCAATTCATTCAGCACCAGGCAGTTTTCAATCGGCTGCCTCCACACTGTGACTGGGAGTAAGCAAATCTGCATGGGTGCCCTTTAAGATGGAGGCTCAGTTTCTTAACAGCCTTCTGATAAGCCCCACTGGTTTCAAACCATCTAAGGGGGCTCATCTTCCCAGTGTCAAATTTCAGGGCTGCATTGCCTAATATGTGGCTCAAACCTCTCACTCCCCAGGAAGGATCCCGAAGCCTGTGTTATCTGCCTCATCTTCTGGGTCCTAGACTAAGGGTGCAGGTCCTGACTAGATCACTGTTCTTCCCTTCCTACCAGACTCTGAGTGAATCTTTCTTTATAGCCTTGCTTGTAGAAGAGCTGTCCTGGTAGTCTTCACGTTGATTTCAGCAAGAGTTGTACTATATATAGTTGTAGTTGTGATGCTTTCATGAGGGGAGATTATGTCAGAGTCCTCCTACTCTCCCACTTTGATCCTGCCTCCTAGAGAATTGAAAATTGCATCTGTGGCTCACATCTGTGGCAGGCACGATAATTTTGTTGGACAATGCTGGTGTAGAAGGTAAGGTAAGGACGAAAATTTTACCTTTCTGTACACCATGAAACCTATTCCAATACACCCTCAGTGTAAAATATAGCATGTTCTATGTTGACATGAGTTTACCCAGGGGAATGTACATTAGATAATGGTCTTTTTGTGAAGTCAATGGCAATTGTTTTTGTAGTGAGAAGACCTTGTATATAAGTAAGTTTCATGATTCAAGGGCATATTGTAAGTGAATCAGAGGCGGGAGCTAAAAATAAACCATTTCATTTGATTATTCAGTAGCGGGTTTATCTTGACATCTTCATTGTGAATTTGGCTTTTCAATTTCATCTGTTTGTTTTTTTTTCTTTCTAGCTGCCAATATCTGCTGCAAGGGGCACAGCAATAATCATTAAGCTTGAATTAAAATGTGGGACTGAGCTCATAAGGAACTTTACATTTCAAAGTCATCCCAGTTTTCCCTAAATAATATAGCCAAACAGGTCTGAAGGGTTTGTTGAAAAATCTGTTCAGAAATTGGTTTATGGGCATCATCTTACTTTAGCTGTGTGCATCTGTATTCATTGATAGGATTCCCGAGTGTTGCCAGGATAAAATTGGAAGAATAACATTATCTTTATAGTGACACCCCAGTGTATCATGTACTTTTTATGTTGTGATGAACCAAGAACCATGCTGTCAATGATATGGAAAACCCAGAGCTCTTTTAGTTTGCACATGTAAGAAAATTGTTTCCTTGTAAAGCTGACAATAGTCATTAAAATGCCTTTGAATTCAAAGTGAGATTTTTCTAATGCAGAAAAATTTTCATTATAATAGTGACCTTCAGACACAAAAGTAGATAAATACATAAAAAGTTGTTTTTATCCCACTAATACTTAATTTGACTTTACTATTGGAGGGTGCATTGTGGGATCACAAGTAAAGCTTCATGAAAATTAAATGGAGTGATCTACTTCCTAGCCAGGCAAAATTGACTATTTATTATAGTTGTAAATTCTGAGGGTAAAATGGGCATTTGAGGTGAGACGCATTCCGAGAGGTCACAGGAAGGACAATTGCCTAACAAGACGATGTATGGTAGTAGAAAAGAATGAAGAATTTTGAGTCTAGAGATCTGGGATTAAGTTAGGTCTCTATTACTTCAAAATCTGAGTAGATGACCTGATCTCCCTGAGTCTAGGTTCCCAGGGTTGTTGGTCTTTTGGGTTTATCCTCCTATAATGCTACTGTAATAGACACTATTCAGATCCTTTTACTTCTTTAAGTATCACTAAGTAAAAGCTATGTGCATGACAGAATTTATTAAAACCTGGGACAAGTAGAAAGAAAGTATGTGCCTGAGGAAAACAATAAAATATACACTATTTGAAATTAGCATCCTCTACTCATGAAAGTCCTCTGATCATTTTCTTCAATGGAGAATTTCCAAAGGCTCTTTGTATTTATTTTTAGAATATAGCCTCTGATCATATTACCATCCTTTCCTCTGTCTTAACCTCAAACTTTCCCTTCTCTCCCCCACATGGTTTCCCATTTCCAAAGTCTCCTTCATTCCTATGTTAGGCAGAGCAATTTAGTTCTACTTTTGACTCATCCTTAGCTCAGTAAACATGTAGATGGAAGAGCATTGAAAAGGCCTCCTACCTATTTACTCTAACGCAGAAGGCAAATTCTTGTCTAATTCTGCCCTAGAATTTTCTAATAAAAATCCGTCCTGAAACATTTACCAAATGTGCAAAATGCTGTTGCCCTGGTCCCAACCTACTTGTCTGTATTACTTTGTCGTGATTGTTAGAAGTTACATCTCAAAGTTTCCTTCTTTAGTCAATTTGAATATAGTAAGTCCCCAACATACGAATGAGTTCCATTCTGAGAGTGTGTTCATAAGACTAATTTGTTTGTAAGTCCAACAAAATTAGCCTCAGTACCCAACTAACACAGCCGGCTATATAGTACTGTACTGTAATAGGTTTATAACATTTTTCATGTAAATAATATACAAACAAACAAACACAAAATATAAAGAAAACCTTTTTAATCTTACGGTACAGTACCTTGAAAAGTACAGTAGCACAGTACAACAGCTGGTATCCAGGGGCTGGCATCGAGTGAACAGGCAAGAAGAGTTACTGACTGGAGGAGGGAGCAGAGGTGGGAGATGGTAGAGTTGAAGGATTGTCAGCCATAGGAGATGGAGGGCAAGCTGCAATTTCACTCACACCTGGTGTCGATGGCACAGGTTCTGGCTCCTTGCTGGATTCAATTCTATCTACCCTCTTGAAAAAATGATCCAGTGATATCTGAGTAGTAGCTCTTCTTTTCTCATCATAGATGACACAGTAGCACTGGATTGCATTCTGAACAGCTGCTGCAACCTTCGTGAATTGTTATGTGTTCAGGTCCTATGCCTCAAAAACTAACAGTACCTCCTCAAACAACGAAAATCCCCTGACTATTTCCTTCATCTTGAATCTCTTTCATTCTTCAGTTACTACTTCTTCCTCTTGTCTCCCTTCATCCTTTCTCTGGGCCTCCAATTTCATCAGGTCTTCATTAGTAAGCTCGAGTTGCACAGCAACAGTACTGTACAGTAAAGTACACAAATACACAACCACTTGTAGAGGATGCATGCACGTAACAATGTACACTAGGCACGTGAACTAACTTATGTGATTGGACATGTGAACGCACGTTCGCATCTTTGAAAATTTGCAACTTGAAAGTTCATATGTAGGGGACTTACTGCACTGTACTACTTAATGTAGTATGTATTTAGAGTACTTTTATCAGTTACTTATGCCATTTTGAAGTAATCTCATTTAATTCTCACAACAGTCCTATAAGGCAGGATCCTCAATTAGTCACATGTTGCCAATAAACAAATTGAGAATCGGAGTAGTGAAGTCATTTGTTTAATGTTGCATGATGGGTAGATAGCAGAGCCAGAATTCGAAATTAGGTTTGTCTGAGTGTAAAGCCCACACTCATTACCCAATTTGGCCTCTCAGCAGATGGTCTGGGAAAGGCTACATGGAGAAGATGGCATTTGAGCTGGGCTTTGAATAATAATGAGCAGGATTTCGATAGATGGAGACTTAAAGAGATGGAAGTTCAGAGAGAACATTCCAGATTGAGAGCACCACAGGAAAAAAGGCATCCTCAAGAGATCATGAATCGTACAAGTCTGGGGTGATGCTTCTAGGAAATTAGTTAGCGACAAGATATTTTCAATCTTGAGCCTAAGATTATTAGCAAACTATATTTAACTAGCCCCTGTCAACCTCAGTCTTATGAGTCTACACAGATCTTGTCATACCAAATAACTTGAAGACAACAGATGAGGCTTATAGCCATTCCTTTTTCATAAAAGGTAACTCTGAGTCATGAAGCGAAGTTAAAAAAATAGGATCAGGTAAAAATCAGAGAAACCTAGAAAACACTAAAATTATTAAGAAAAAATGAATTTTACCTTTGATAATGGAGAAAACTGGCTAAGGATGCTAATGCTTTTCATAAATATTGCCAAATTGCCTTGTGTAAATGTTGTATTTTATATGAGAATACTCCTTTTGTCACATCATCATCAATACCAAGTTCTAATTAGATGTCATTGTTGGTGGAAATTTACTGACTTTTTGGACAAAACTAATCGAACTCAAACATTTTATTAATGATTGGGGGTTACCGTTATACACTTCAGTCCCTTTTCTTGGTTATTATATAATGATGATTTATCCCTACACTAAGTAGCCTCAGAAAATATTTTTTACTTCTTTTGCGTGACATATTTATGGTTTTCCTGTATTATTATTTCTAGTCAGACTGTCAGAATCCTGTCTTTATAACCCCCTTCTACTTTCAATCTGCTCAGCTTATTAAAGCTTATTATAATTCTGTCTAAAGTTAAACTACCTCTGAGTGAGAGCCTGGAATGCTCCCTCATGAATAAACTTACAACATCTATTTTGGCTGCTGAAGGCATTTGTTTGTTTGTTTGTTTATATTCTGGTTTTTATATGTTTTGTGAATACTTAAGGAAGCTATGGACATGAGAGCTGGATTAGGAGGGATGGATATAGGTATTCAAAAGTAGAATCATTAAAGGTACTTTTAAGAAGCACTAAAGTAGAGAATCCTTTCAATCAAAGCACAGAAAATGAAGATAATTCATATTTTATTTATGTGGGTTCCATATTAAATCAACTCTGAAGAATCAGAAAGTCATGTTTTAAAATTGTAAATTTTGAATGTTTAAAAGCCATAATATAAATACATAAAATATATTGTTTAAAAATAGGAAAACATTTCACCATATTCCACAGGTAGTTTAGAACAGTGGTTAAGAGTATGAATTCAAGAGCCAGATTCACTGGGTTTGAAACTCAGTCTCTCTGCTTTGTAACTGTGTGACACTGAAGAATTCACTTCATATCTCTATGCTTTATTTTCCACATCAGTAAAATGGAGATAATTGAATACTACCTTCCTCTTAGGGTTGTTGGGAGCATGACATGAGTTAATGTATATGCATGAAAAAGAAGTAGAATATCATTTGGCCTACAGTAAATGCAATTTAAACAAGTCCTTTTATTAACACGAGTTGCTTTGCATTTTCCTTTGTTTTCACTTTGAATGTTCAAATAAGTCCATCTATCTAGTTTATACTCTTGTAAAACACTGTAAGTGCTATAAGACTTTGCTTGTCTTGTTTATTTCAGTGCCTAGCACAATGTTTCGTACAGTAGGAACTCAGTATATGTTTGCTGAAGGAATGACTGGATGGATCATGGTTGAAAAATTATTTTAGATGTATTACAGGCAATGCTATTGTAGATGGTGGACTGAAATTATTTCTGCTATAGTAAAGAGTAAAGTGTCAGTGCAGGGCCAGATTCAATTAGGATGAGTTTTGTGATAAATACCTTTTTCTTTGGAAGACTATTCATTGGTATTTAACTTAACCTGATGATGTGTTAATGCCAAGAATGATGAGCTAGCAGCTGTGTTACAATTAAATTGTTCATTTTATCATTAGAAAAATGTAATGAATGGAAATCAATACAAGTATATCATGTAGGTGCTGTTTTGACATATAATATTCCTAACATACAGGGGAAAATTTTGTAGGCAATATTGAAAATTATAGTAAATGGAAATGCTTAAACTGTTTCTTTCTAATAGCAGTACAATTATCTGAAGAGTTTTTTAAAATTCACACAAATGTATTAATATCTCTGTCCATGAAAATGCCATCATAACAAGTAAAACAGCAAACTTGGGGAAATTTTGCAATGTATTTTAATGTCAAAGGCATACAACCTTAATATACAGAAGATGTATGTAGGGGGAGAAAGCATGTATAAAGAGAAAAATGGGTAAAAAGTATGACAGGTAGATACAGAATGAAAAAAAAAAAACAAGTGGTCAATAAATCTCACTAGTAATAAAAATGCAAATTAAAATAAGAGATGCATTACCCCCCAGTGGAATTGACAGGATTTTTAATGAGAAGTATGCAGTGCTGACAACATCATGGAAAATAAGTACTCTCACACCCTGCTAGTGGTAGTGTAAATTGGTCCACCCAGTTTGCAGAGCAATTTAGCAAAACAGAATGTCTTGAAAATGTTTATGCCCTTTGACTCAGCAAGTTTACTTCTAGTAATATATTCTATAAAAATAATTGGACAAATAGGCACCTATAAATGCACAAGGATATTCATCATATAATTTTCTTCTAACATGGAGAAAACAAAGTCATTTAATGTTGGTTTGGTTGGCTTTGAGCTAGTTAAGTAAATTGAGATGTGTTGTATACCAAGAAATACTACCTAATTTGTTGATTACTTACTATATGCTACTTGTCTTATTTGCATTATTTCTTTTCCTCCTCACTAAAACACTAGGGACTACTTATTTCCCCATATTGTACATGAGAAAATTAATCACCAGAATAAGTGACTTGTCCAAAAACTGAAAACTAGGTCTATCAAATGCCAAGGCTCAGTCTCTCAACATTGTGCCATATTGTAATATTTGGTAACTTGGAAAGAAGTGAAAAAAGCAGGGTGCCAAATAGTGCATAAGTATGATTCCATTTTTCTTGTAATTATAGATATAGATATATAGCCAAGTGGTAGTGTTGCAGGGTATTTTAATGACCTACTTTTGCACATATATTTTCTTCAATATTTGTTCATGTAATATTTAAAGTTTTATTTTCAAATGAATTGACTTTATCTTAATTGCTAAGTCACTAGAGTCATATTTAGGAACTCAATTAAAATCAAAGATAGTTATAGGACAAGAGAGAACTGTATGTGTGTGTGTATACATGCATTTGTGTCTACTGCAAGTACTAGAAATGGAAAGGAATGGAAACTAGTTAGCTGACTTTACTATTTAGTACTTAATGCGTTCTACTAAGTTTATTTCAGTAATTGAAATAACTCACTTCTTAAACAGAACAGTTCCATCCCATGACTCATAAAGTTCTGTCCAAAGTGAAGGACTTCCCTGGTGGTCCAGTGGGTAAGACTCCACATTCCCAATACAGGGGGCACGGGTTCAATCCCTAGTCAGGGAACTACATCCCTCATGCCGCAACTGAAGATTCCGCATGCTGCAGCTAAAAGATCCTGCAAGCCACTAGGAAGATCCCACACGTGGCAATAAAGATATGCCACAACTAAGACCCAGTGCAGCCAAATGAATAAATAAGAAAAAAAAAACCACCAAGTGAATATAGTTAATTGGAGCATAGTCAAATTTGCACTCAATTTCAAATTTGTCCTTTGTTTACCATAAGCGGACTGAAATAATTTCATAACAATGATACTAGTGAAATAATTGTCTCTTTTTTGATCATGTAGTTACCAAAGAGATCATCATAACATTTAATTCAGTTCATGTTTACAAAGCATATGCTTTATGCCAGTTAAGGGGGAAATAAAGACACAGTCCTTGCTTCTGTGAAGCATGCTGTCTGGTGATAGAAAGGGTTATTCCATGCAAATTGACCATGTAGTAAAAAAAATATTATGGAAAGTTGAAAAGTGATCAAACAAATGGCATTCATTCTTTTATTCAGTTCCAGTTACTGGGTGACAGAAGGTGTCCTACATACTGCAGATACAAACCATAATTCTTGGTCCCAAGTGGCTCATGGTCTGGCAGGATACTCACAAAATCATTAACAATATAATTTTTGTGAAAGGTGTAGTGGAGCCTTAACTAATTGAGGTGATAGGAGAAGCTGAAGAATTCTTTCATCTATGACAAGCAGAATGTGATGGAATGAGGAAATTGTCCCCTTGAAAACGTTTCAATGAGCTAGTACATCGAATATTATGGCCTGGTGTATTTCCACACCATTTTGATGCATTATTACTTAAATCTTGTCCACGTTCTCCTTTTTGTAGGCCACGGCTGCCACTAGAAGTATCATAATATCACAATTCTGTAGTCCAAAATGTTTCCTTCTCCCTTGAAATTACTGAAGCATTTTTCCTTGGAGTCAGAAAGTAAAAAGCAAAAGATCCATGGCAGTGTAAGTCACAAAGCAGTCATGCAAATGGGTTGGTGCTAGTGATGAAACACCCAGCCTTTTAAACCAGACCCTCCAGACTCTCCAAGAAACTCCTTGGGAAAAACCTTAGCCTTGATACTGCCATTCTGGGACCTGAGGACTGAATCATCACAATTGGAGATCATCTCAACAAATCAAAACTCAACATGACCCCCAGTACTGACTACCCCTGGCTTTTTTGCAGCCCTCTTGTATCATTTCTAGAGGGTTGAAATGGCTATGACAATGGGTTAGAAATGGATAACAAAGGAAGGATTATTTATGTCAGCAACATCTATGCCTGACTATGGCAAATGCAACAATCTCACTTCCTCAGGTCTTGCTCTACCTCTTCCATCTCATCTAATAATGAGCTTTCTTACTTTCAAATCTGTTTATCTGACTAGTAAAATTTTCAGACATCGTAATCCATTTTTCTGAGCAAAAAAGTCCAAATTCTTTATTATGCCACAGAAAATTCTTTACGCCAACCTCTCTAGCCATACCTCTCACCTTCTCTTTCCTTATGCCACAGGCTCCACCTCATTCTATCCTCCTGGGACCACTTACCTATCTTTCATTACAAGCAGACCTCAGAGATAGTGTGGGTTTGTTTCCAGATCACTGCAATAAAGCTAATGTCACAATAAAGCGAGTCGCACGAATTTTGTGGTTTCGAAGTGCATATAGAAGTTATGCTTAATAGACTATACTGTAGTCTATTGTGTGTCATAGCGTTATGTCACACATTTTAAAAAATACTTTATCACTAAAAAATGCTAACGATCATCTGACAATGCAGAGTTGCTACGAATACTCAATGTGTAAAAAATGTGATGTCTTTGAGGTGCAATAAAGTGAAGTGCAATAAAACAAGGTCTGCCTGTGCTTAGTTTGATGGTTAACTGATGCAGCCCCCAAAATAAAGGTAATCTCTTACTCCTCTGTAACCCTACCCTCTGCCTACATTTATTGATAAAATGTTTGACCCTCTCTATTCAACTAATAGCTTCATAAAAGTGGGAGTTTTTCCTTAGGTGTCTTTAAAAAATTGTTCCTAGTACTATACCTACAACATGGTACTCGGTAGGTTTTTACTGAGTGAATTAACGAAAACCCTGAGCACGTATTGATTGAATCTAAAGATTTGACATAAAGGGATGTCTAAGCAGGGAAAGAAAAAAAATTCTGGACCTGTCTGTGTAAGCAAAGTTCTCACAGAAAAGATATAAAGGTCATATTAGAGTATCCTAAGGCAAAACATGGACTTTTGAGAAAAAAATCGAAAATGCAGTGTGATATGCAGAAAAGATAGATCATAATAGGCCTCTTTTTTTCTTTTTGTACATGAATCTTTACATGTCAAGAGAAAAGAGCAGACAAAATTGAAGAGATAATGGTTTGGGAAAATAGTAAAAAGAATTGCTTATTACTAAGGTAGTAACAAGAAATGATCATCCGGCAATTGGAGCACTGCTCCAGGCTTATTACTTCACACAATGCAAGTATTTTTGACGCAATTATGTCAGGACTCCCATAATTGATGTTCTTTCCATTAAAGACCCCATATGTGTAACACAGAAATCCAAATCACTCTGTTAAATACTTCAGTGTGATGAGATTGGCTACTGAATGCAGGAGCTAACTCCTCGTGAAGAGAAAAAAACCAGGCATTCGGAACTCAAATCTTGGTGAATAAAACCACTGGTGGGTTGTGCTGTAAGCCCCGATAAGATGACCCACCTGCTACTGTGGCCCCTGCATTCTAAAACTGAAAGAAATAATCAAGTTTAAAAGGTGAGACCTTGAAATTTTTATTGTACGCTCTTTTTTTTTTTTTTACTGTTATTGGTACTATTTATGCATCCACACTTGACTGCAAATTAAAGTGGTGTATCTCATGGAGGACTTAGACCAAAAGACTTTACCCTCATCTAGTGGATGGAGTGAAGCAAATAAATGAGTAAAATACATAATGTATCACTTGGTGACACAGCAGGGGAATAAAGAGGGGAGGAGTGAAGGAGAGTGCAGGGTGGGGGTTTCCTCAGTGCTCCAGAGCCACACATAGACTAGAATCCTAAGAAGTCCTAGCCCTCATGTGGTAATTATTGTAAATCAAGAACATGGATGCAATACCACTGGTCTTGAGATCTCAAGGGAAATGATAGATGTGAGGATGTGAATGTTGAGGAGGAAGGGAGGGGATCTAAGGGGATCTGAGACGCCACAGTCTTAACCAGATTTAGGGCATCTTCTGGACTTCTTAGATGGAGGCAGGAAGAGCCTTGGGAGGAATGTTCTGATCCAAATCCCACTGAGGTCAGGGACTCTCCCTTGGTCAAATTCAAAAATTCTGGAAGATAACGTATTGGAAGAAAATGTGAAAACTCTGCAATTGCTTATGAAATTATTCAATTCCTAATTTTCAAACTTCAAAAATGAGGTCTTCCAATTCAAAATGGTCTTTAATGGAAACAAAAGCTGAGTCACAGAAATGAGAAATCAACCTGGGGAGCGGAGGCTTGGGGCAGTGTCCTTGCTGACACTGAAAATAACCGTGAATAGAATTGATGGAGAATTTAGGGACTTTCCTGGCAGTCCAATGGTTAGAACTCTGCACTTCCATTGCACGGGGCACAGGTTCGATACATGGTCAGGGAACTAAGATCTCACAAGCCGCGCGGCACGGCCAAAACAAAACAAAAACGGAAT
Source organism: Hippopotamus amphibius kiboko (assembly GCF_030028045.1). Taxonomy (NCBI): domain Eukaryota; kingdom Metazoa; phylum Chordata; class Mammalia; order Artiodactyla; family Hippopotamidae; genus Hippopotamus; species Hippopotamus amphibius. The sequence continues at coordinate 12,306,188 of NC_080203.1, read as the reverse complement.
TGATGGAGAATTTTCACGTATCTTCCTTTGTGAGAGAAGTCTATAACTGAAGTTTTATAAACGAAATCCATAATCGATGCTTTCTACCTAGCCCCTATACACTCTAAGTTCACAATTCTGGAAATAAGCCTCAGGACTCAGGTAGGTAAAATAAGAAATTATATTCTCTATCAAAGCTCACCCAGAGTTGACAGTTTAGGAAAAGAAACGAGAAGTAACCAAATAACCAAAAAGCCAGCTGTTGCCAGCGTCAGGCTACCCTTTGGAGCAGCTACAGTTCTTTGGGGCCCTTGAGAAACTTTGGGACAGTCAAATATCAATGTGATTTTCTTTAACTTGGGAGATTTTATTATTCTCATGAAGCTGTATGTGAAATGAAGCTGTCATTCATGAAGCTGTCACAAGGAAGATAAAGCAGGCAACAACTCAGGACTGCCCAACGATGTAGATTTTTGACCAAGATGTATGAAGTTCCAAGAAATCATTTTTCCTACATTTGACAATCCTTTCCCACTTTCAGCTTCCACATCACACACCACCATAATTCCTCGCATTACCAGGAAAGACAGAGTGAATTTATGTACCACTGCAACACCAAAAGCCCTTGAGAAATGTTTGTTGTCAGCTCATGGCAACTGACCTCTGGCTGTCCTCTATGAATCAGCACTGCAGCTTTCTGCACCTTTCTAGACATCTTGACACTCACATATCTGCTCCATGTACAGAGTGATTACAAGATCAGAGCTCTCCTACATATTGACTAAGAAAATGGTAAAAATCATTATAAACAGAAGGAGGGTAGGTAATCAGGGAAAGGCTCATTTTATTGTTTAAGGAAGTGTGGGATAGACCATGGTATTAACTTATCCAAGAGCAAATGACTTCACAGCTATGATGCTTAGTGAAGTATCCAGACTTCCAGTTTAGATTGAAATGAAATTAACACTAGATGGTTTTGTCTTGTGTGAAATGAAAGGTGCATGTCTCCTTTCCAGGGAGGACATGGCAGTGGTACTCCCTTTGAGAAACTTTTATCTGGCAGAAATATGAGGGCCAGAGTGGGAATAGGGGCAAGATTTGGGGTGTAGGGGTGACAAGGACATGCCAGTAAGGAGTGTTCTGAAAAGAGATGTAACATTGGACAGATATAAATCATGTCAGGAGACAGTAATTTGATTACTTTGTCTAGAGTGAAAGTTTCAAACAGGGAAACAGTTAAAAATGAAACTGAAAAAGTAAATTAGGGACAGATTGTATGAGTGTTTGAATGTCAGAGGTTGTAAACTAGATTTAAAATTTTTCAGTTATAAGTGATCAATGATAGAGCTGATTCTTGTGCCTTATTTATCATTACACAGTGAATATCATATATTTTTCTAAACAAAAGCTACCTCTAGAAATCACTTTGGAGAGTAGAAAGCATTGGTCTCAGAAGGTCCTATGCCTTTCCTAGTGTGTTTAATATTTTCAGATATACCATATATTCTCTATACTAACCAACTATGCTCTGTCTTTCTATTTGTCATTACTACCGGTGGTTTCAGAATATTTTCCATCATTTGAATATCCTCCTACTTGAAGATCATAAGAATGTCCATCGAAAATACACACATAGATGTATTAGAGTGAGAAAGGGAAAACTAACTTCCAATTTCAAAATAGGTAACAAAGCCATCCCACCATTAATTTTCCCCCTGAAAACTGAAATAATTTAACTCTCAGGAGTACCATTAATTGACAAGCACACAGCGACAGAATGTGTTATCTGCTCTTTGAGTTAATTTGTATTGATCCCCCCCAAATGTCAGTGGAAACTGCTGTTGCAAAACCATCTCCCTCAAACTGCTGATGAATTTTATGTCAAGACATCTAAAGATGATAATCTGAAGAATGAAACATGAAATCTGGCAACTTTTAAATGGAAAGGTTCTCTTGTGATAAATCATGGGTAACACAATGGCTTTAGATGATCCGAGTATGTATTTATACATCATAAACTTGAAGACAGAAAAAGAGGAACTCTGGCTTGTTTGTATTAGAGAAGGACTGCGGCAGTTTTTATATGAAAAATGATTCTACGCTAGGCTCTGAACTTCTAACTGGGTTTTGAACAAGTGGCAAACTCCGAGGACACCCTTACCTATAAAAAGAAACTGAGGATAATAATTAATAGTGGACCTATATATGTCACCAGTCATGACTTAAAAATAATATGTATACCAGTGTTTTGTAAATCTTAAAGTGTTATATATATGCCATTATTATTATGAATTACCATATCCTAAAAGCTCTCCAAATTGCAATATATAATAATCAACTGTGGAACTTGCTTATTTTTTGATGAATATGGTTGATTGCTTATCTCTTTTTCATGAATGTTCATTAGGAGAAGGGTCTAAGTCTGTTTTTCAACTATGTATCCTAAGTATCTAAAACATTGCCTGTCACATAATGTGTTCAAAAACTATTTGTTGAACAGAATAAAACATTATAATTTACCATCTTGTGATGATATTCTTATACCCCTACCTGACTTCTTAAAAACAAGATATTGTATATCATTTAGGATTCTTTCCCTTTTTTTAATTTTTTTTAAAATTTTTAAGCTCTTTATTGGAATTTAATTGCTTTACACTATTGTGCCAGTTTTTGCTGTGCAATAAAGTGAATCGGCTGCATTTATAGATATATCCCCATATCCCCTCCTTCCCCTTTAAAAGCTCTATTAACGGGCTTCCCTGGTGGTGCAGTGGTTAAGAATCCACCTGCCAATGCAGGGGACATGGGTTTGAGCCCTGGTCCAGGAAGATCCCACATGCTGTGGAGCAACAAAGCCTGTGTGCCACAACTACTGAGCCTGCACCCTAGAGCCTGGAAGCCACAACTATTGAGCCTGTGTGCCACAACTACTGAAGCCCACGATCCGAGAGCCCGTGCTCAGCAACAAGAGAAGCTACTGCAATGACAAGCTGGGGCACTGCAATGAAGAGTAGCCCCTGCTCTCTGCAGCTAGAGAAAGCCCGCCCACAGCAACAAAGACCCAATGCAGCCAATAAATAAAAAATAAATAAAATAAAATAAAATAACTCTATTAATGCTTCTATATACATTTATCACACTATGCAGTATCAACATAAAACTCTAAGGGGTCGTTGGCGCAGAATTGGCATTCACTTATGTATCCAGCCGTATACCACATTATCTCCTTCCTCAACCCATTAAAATTTTTGAGAACTTTCAAATACACAATACAGTGTTATTAACTGTAGTCACCATGCTGTACATTATAGCCCATGACTTATTCATTTTATAACTCTAAGTTTGTATCTTTTGATCCCTATCACCCATTTTGCCTACCTCTTACCCCCACCTCTGGAAACCACCAATCTATGAGTTCAGGTTTTTAGATTCCACATATAAATGAGATCATAAGATATTTGTCTTTGTCTGGCTTATTTCATTCAGCATAATTCCTTCTAGGTCCATCCATGTTATCGCAAATAGCAGGATTTCTTTCTTTTTTATGACTAATATTCCATTGAGTGTATACACCACATCTTTTTTATCCATTCATCCATTGGTGGTCACTTAGGTTGAGCCTATGTCTTACCTATTGTAAATAATGCTGCAATGAGCATTGGGTTCATATATCTTTTCAATCTGGTATTTTCATTTCCCTTGAATAAATACTAAAAGTAGAATTGCTGGACCATATAGTAGTTCTATTTTTAATTTTTTTGATTTTTTCCCATAGGGGCTGTGCCAATTTACATTCCCACCAACAGTGCACAAGGGTTCCCTTTTTTCCATATTCTTGCCAGCAGTTGTTATTTCTTGCCTTTTTGATGATAGCCATTCTAACAGGTATGAGATATAGTGCATTGTCATTTTGATTTGCAAATCAACGCTTCTTTCTTGGCTTCAAATATATTTTTTTAATTATGAAATATTTCATACAAAGAAAGTTGAAATTACAAAAGAAAATGTAAGGTTTAAAGAATAGTACAGGAAATGCTGCTGCAGCCATGAATTTCTCTAAAAAATAATGTTTTCTTAAGTTTCAAATTATTAGTTTTGAAATCCCACTGTGTGCCCCTCCACAATCACCACCCTTTGCCCTTACCTCTTTGTTAAGATTAACCATTTTGTGCTTATCCTCAACTTGCTTATTATATTTTGACTATATATAATATATGCATATCTAAAGTACTTTAAAACTATATATAAATAATATACTGCATACATTCTCTTGTTACATACTTTACTCACTATGCTTGTGAAATATATACATGCATATATCAACATGTATATATCAAATACTATCTATATATCAATATCTGTCCATTTATTGATCTGCTGATGGATGGATGGATCAATCTATGTCTGCCTGTAACTGCGGTGCTTTCAATTTTAACTTTATACAGAAATTCAGCAATGAAGATAGTTATTTGGTTTGTAAAAAAAAAAATTGCCACCACACATGATGTTACTACGAACATTACTTTCCATGCGCAATAGTATTTCTAATACAGTGGTCCTTAAATGGGGGTGATTTTTCCCTTAAGGTGATATTTCACTACGCTTGGAGACCATCTTGGTTAACATGACTGGGGGTGTGGTGCTACTATGCTTCTGGCATCTATTGGGCAGACTTCTGGTACATTCTATAATGCACAAGAGAGCCCACACAACATAGGCTTTTTTGGTCAAAAACATCAGCAATGCACAGATTGAGAAACCCTGCTCTAGGTTATATACCAGTGAGTGGAGATTTGAGGTTTTATGATATATGCATGTTAAACTTTATAAGATAATGCCAAATCGTATCCCAAATCAGTTCTCCCAATATGCACAATGCACAAGGGTTCATTTTTCTAGGACAATTTTGCTTATAGTTATAAAACTTTATTAAGTGTATGGTAGAGTGGTATATCACTGTGATTTAAATTTACATTTCCCTAATTACAGATGACATTGATATAATTTTACATGCTTATTGGACATTTGGATTTTTTGCTCCTGCATTGCCTATCCCCCCCACCACTTTTTTTCCTTCAAATTGTAATGAACTCAATATATTATGGGTACTTATGTTTTAATGTCAATGAATTGTAATTTATCAATCTTTTTCATGGTTTATCCTTTAGGTGCCCTGCTTAAGAAATCCTTGATATTATATTTGGTATTATAAAGGTATTCTTCTATATTTTATTCTAGAACTATTATGATTCTGTTTTTAATATGTAGCTGTATAATACGTCTGGAATTGATTTTTTGAGCGTGGTGTTAAGAGGGATTGAATTTCAGCTATTTTTTGTAAATAATAGCCAATGGTCTGAGGATTATTTACTGAATAGTCAATGATTTTCCCATTGATCGGCAATGACAGTTCTATCATAGATCATAGCCTTTGTAAGTGTGGGCTGGTTTCTCAACTCTTAACTTAGTTATTTTAATCTGCTATCCATGTACCAAACTGCAATGTTTTCATTACTATACTGTATAATAATTCTTGATGTCAGTTTGGGCAAACCCCTCTACCTTGTTCTTTTCCTTTAGGATCATCTTTGGCATTTTTCTCATTTGTTCATCCATATGAACCTGAAATCCAGTTTGTCCACCTCCATGAAAAAATTTGTGGAGATTTTGATCAATTTGAGAACTGAAGTCCTGAAAAAAGTAAACTGCAGTAGACAGTATATCAGTGGACAGACTATATATCTGTTTATCTAAGCCTTATTCAGCATCTTTAATGAAGCTAAGTTTTCCAACACATTTTACAAATCTTTTGTTAAATTTATTTCTAAGAAATTTATATTTGTTGTTGGTATCTTAAATGGTAACTTTTAAAAAATGTTTATACATATTTATTGGAGTATAATTGCTTTACAATGTTGTGTTAGTTTCTGTTGTACAACAAAGTGAATCAGCTATATTTATACATATGACCCCATACCCCCTCCCTCTTGAGTCTCCCTCCCATCATCCCCATCCCACCCCTCTAGGTCATCACAAAGCACCGAGCTGATCTCCCTGTGCTACGTAGCAGCTTCCCGCTAGCTATCTATTTTACATTTGGGAGAATGTATATGTGTCAATGCTACTCTCTCACTACATCCCAGCCTCCCCTTCCTCCACTGTGTCCACAAGTCTGTTCTCTCCTTCTGCATCTTTATTCCTGCCCTGTCACTAGGTTCAACAGTACCATTTTTCTAGATTCCATATATATGTGCTAGTATACAGTATTTGTTTTTCTCTTTCTGACTTACTTCACTCTGTATGACAGACTCTAGGTCCATCTACCTCACTACAAAAAACTCAATTTCATTCCTTTTTATGGCTGAGTAGTATTCCATTGTGTATATGTGCCACATCTTCTTTATTCATTTCATTTATTTTTAAATTTATTTTTTATTTATTTATTTATTGGCTGTGTTGGGTCTTGTTGCTGTGTGCAGGCTTTCTCTAATTGTGGTGAGCAGGGGCTCCTCTTCATTGTGGTGCTTGGGCTCTTCATTTTGGTGGCTTCTCTTGTTGCAGAGCACAGGCTGTAGGCAGGTGGGCTTCAGTAGTTGCGGCACACAGGCTCAATAGTTGTGGCTCATGAGCTCTAGAGCACAGACTCAATAGCTGTGGCCCACAGGCTCAGTTGCTCCATAGCATGTAGGATCTTCCCAGACCAGGGATCAAACTTGTGTCCCCTGCACTGGCAGGTGGATTCTTAACCACTGCACCACCTAGGAAGTCCCTTTTTATTCTTTTTAAATGTGAAAATATCCATTGACGATTGTATGTGGAAGTGTAATTGATTTTATATTGATTGTAGGCATATCAAGTTGCCACATTCTCTTATCAATTCTAGTAATTTCTTCTATTAATTTTCCTTTCGGGTTTTCTACATAGACAATCATATAACCTAATGATAATATGAATATTGTTTCTTCCTTTCTTGTCCTTATGCTTTTTATTTCGTTCTCTTTTACTACTTTGCACTGGATTTAGAGCACAGTGTTAAATGACAATTAACAAAGAATGTCCTTGCCATGCTTTTGATTTTGAAAGCATTGCTCCAAACTTTCACCATTAAGTGTGATTTTTGATGCATATCCTTTATCACTTTAAGGAGACATCTTTCCGTTTTTAGTTTGCTAGAATTGTATTTTGGTTTTTTTCTGTTTTGTTTAATCATAAATGGCTGTCGCATTGCAGCAAATGCTCTTTTTAATCTGCTGAAATGATAATATGTGTTTCTCCATTAATAAGTTGGGACGAACTATTTTAATAGATTTCCTGATGCATTCCTTGAAAAAATATAAATCTTTCAATCATAATACTTAGATAGATACATAGATACATAAATATTTAGATAGCATAGATAGAATTTCATTTACAAATATTTTCTTTAGCATGTTATATTGATGGTCATGAATGATATTGGCATGTAATTTTGCTCTTTTACAGAAACCTTGTCTACTTTGGGTATCAAGGTTATACCATTTACTAAAATGAATTTGTATCTTCTCTTTATCTATTCTTTGAAAAAATTTTGTGTAATATTGAAATGATCAATTTCTTGAAAATTCCATAGGACCATCTATTTATTTTTTGTTTTGTTTTGTTATAAAAGTAGTTTTTGGGTAAAACCATTTAGTCCCAGTCTTTTATTTGCAGGGATATTTATAAACTCTTTTAATTTCTTTAATTATTTTGTTAAAATATTTTTCTAGAAATTAATCCATTGCATATAATGTTTTAAATGCATTATTTCTCATTTCTTATTTTTATTCTACTGCATGTGTAGTTATGTCAAACTTGCCATTAGTAGTATATGGTATCTCTCATTTTTATCCTTGCTAAATCTAACCAGAGACATTTTTTATTATATATTAAAATTATTGGCAGAACCCCTGCCGCCAGTGCCTCTGTCGCCTCAGTGAGCCACAACTGCCCCCCACCTCTGCAGCCAACCCTCCAACACCAGCAGAGAGAAAAAGATGGCGGCGAAGTAGAGAGACGTGGAGTGCATCCCTCTCCACAGATGCATTGGGAATGCACGGAAGGACGCAGTCATTCCCACAGAGAACCAGCTGAACACCAGCAGACGGCCTCGGACACCGGATGGGACTGCGGGGAGCCCGACATAGCCGACTGAATATTCGTCTAATCCAATACTTGGACATTAGTCTGAGGCTTGGACAGTCTTCTATAAACACCTCTATCACCAGGACAAGCAACCCCAAAAGCTTGGACAACCATGAGGAAACAAAGAAACACCATGCAGGCAAAGGAGCAGGAAAAAACCCCACAAGACCAAATAAATGAGGAGGAAATAGGAAAAATGCCTGAAAAAGAATTTAGAGTAATGATAGTAAAAATGATACAAAATCTCGATAACAAATTAGAGAAAGTACAAGAAACAGTTCATAAGAACTCAGAAAAACAAACAGCAATGGATAACAAAATAACTGAAATTAAAAATACTCTAGATGCTCTAACCAGCAGAATGACTGAGGCAGAAGAACGAATAAGTGAGTTGGAAGATAGAATGGAAGAAATAAACGCCACAGAGCAGGAAAAAGATAAAAAAATAAAAAGACTAGAAGACAGCCTCAGAGACCTCAGTGATAACCTTAAACGTACCAACATTCGAATTATAGGCATCCCAGAAGAAGAAGAAAACAAGAAAGGGTCTGTGAAAATATTTGAAGAGGTTCTAGTGGAAAACTTCCCCAACATGGGAAAGGAAATAATTCACCAAGTCCAAGAAGCACAGAGAGTCCCATACAGAATAAACCCAAGGAGAAATACACCAAGACACATATTAATCAAACTAACGACAATTCAACACAAAGAAAAAATATTAAAAGCAGCAAGAGAAAAGCAACAAACAACATATAAGGGAAAACCCATCAGGATAACAGCTGACCTTTCTACAGAAACTCTGCAGGCCAGAAGGGAATGGCAGGATATACTGAAAGTCCTGAAAGAGAGAAACCTACAGCCAAGAATACTTTACCCAGCAAGAATCTCATTCAGATTTGAGGGAGAAATCAAAAGCTTTCCAGACAGGCAAAAGTTAAGAGAATTCAGCACCACCAAACCAGCCTTACAACAAGTGCTAAAGGAACTTCTCTAAGTAGGAAACACAAGAAAAGGAAAACACCTACAAATACAAACCCAAAACAATTCAGAAAATGGTAATTGGAACACACATGTCAATAATCACTTTAAATGTAAATGGATTAAATGCTCCAACCAAAAGACACAGACTGGCTGAATGGATACAAAAACAAGACCCTTCTATATGCTGCCTACAAGAAACCCACTTCAGACCAAGGGATACATATAGACTGAAAGTGAAGGGATGGAAAAAGATATTCCATGCAAATGGAAGTCAAAAGAAAGCTGGAGTAGCAATACTCATATCAGACAAATTAGACTTGAAAGTAAAGACTATTAAAAGAGACAAGGAAGGGCACTACATAATGATCAAGGGATCCATCCAAGAAGAACATATCACAATGGTAAATATCTATGCCCCCAATATAGGAGCACCTCAATACATAAGGCAAATGCTAACAGCTATAAAAGGGGACATCGACAGTAACACAATTATAGTGGGAGACTTGAACACCCCACTTACATCAATGGACAGATCATCCAAACAGAAAATAAATAAAGACACACAAGCTTTAAATGACACATTAGACCATCTCGACTTAATTGATATTTATAGGACATTCCATCCAAAAACGACAGACTACACTTTCTTCTCAAGTGCACACGGAACATTTTCCAGGATAGATCACATCTTGGGTCACAAATCAAACCTCAGCAAATTCAAGAAAATTGAAATCATATCAAGCATCTTCTCAGACCACAACGCCATGAGACTAGATATCAATTACAGGAAAAAAACTGCAAAAAATACAAACACATGGAGGCTAAACAATTCACTATTAAACAACCAAGGAATCACTACAGAAATCAAAGAGGAAATCAAAAAGTATCTAGAAACAAATGACAACGAAAACACAACAACCCAAAACCTATGGGACGCAGCAAAAGCAGTTCTAAGAGGGAAGTTTATAGCAATACAGTCCTACCTTAAGAAACAAGAAAATGATCGAATAAACAACCTAACCTTACACCTCAAACAACTAGAGAAAGAAGAACAAAGAAACCCCAAAGTGAGCAGAAGGAAAGAAATCATAAAGATCAGAGCAGAAATAAATGAAAAAGAAAGGAAAGAAACCATAAGAAAAATAAATAAAACTAAAAGCTGGTTCTTTGAGAAGATTAACAAAATTGATAAACCATTAGCCAGACTCATCAAGAAAAAAAGAGAGAAGATGCAAATCAACAGAATTAGAAATGAAAAAGGAGAAGTCACAACGGACACCTCAGAAATACAAAACATCATGAGAGACTACTACAAGCAACTATATGCCAATCAATTGGATAACCTGGAAGAAATGGATACATTCTTAGAAAAATACAATCTTCCAAGACTGAACCAGGAAGAAATAGAAACCATGAACAGACCAATCACAAGTACAGAAATTGAGGCAGTGATTAAAAATCTCCCAACACACAAAAGCCCAGGACCAGATGGATTCACAGGCGAATTCTATCAAACATTTCGAGAAGAGTTAACACCTATCCTTCTCAAACTCTTCCAAAATATTGCAGAAGGCGGAGCACTCCCAAACTCATTCTATGAGGCTACCATCACCCTGATACCAAAACCAGGCAAAGATGTCACAAAAAAAGAAAACTACAGACCAATATCACTGATGAATATAGATGCAAAAATCCTCAACAAAATACTAGCTAACAGACTGCAACAGCACATTAAAAAAATCATACACCACGATCAAGTGGGGTTTATCCCTGGGATGCAAGGATTCTTCAATATACGCAAATCAATCAACGTGATACATCATATCAACAAATTGAAGGATAAAAACCATATGATCATTTCAATAGATGCAGAAAAAGCTTTTGACAAAGTTCAACATCCATTTATGATAAAAGCTCTCCAGAAAATGGGCATAGAAGGAAATTACCTCAACATCATAAAAGCCATATATGACAAACCAAAAGCCAACATTGTTCTCAATGGAGAAAAACTGGAAGAATTCCCTCTAAGAACAGGAACAAGACAAGGGTGTCCACTCTCACCACTGTTATTCAACATAGTTTTGGAAGTGTTAGCCACAGCAATCAGAGAAGAAAAAGAAATTAAAGGAATCCAAATTGGAAAAGAAGAAGTAAAATTATCACTCTTTGCAGATGACATGATACTATATATAGAAAACCCTAAAGACTCTACCAGAAAACTGCTAGCACTCATTGATGAGTTTAGTAAAGTAGCAGGATACAAAATTAATGCACAGAAATCTCTTGCATTCCTATACACTAACAACGGAAGAGCAGAAAGAGAAATTAAGGAAACTCTCCCATTCACCATTGCAACCAAAAGAATAAAATACCTAGGAATAAACCTGCCTAAGGAGGCAAAAGATCTGTATGCAGAAAACTTTAAGACATTGATGAAAGAAATCAAAGATGACATAAACAGATGGAGGGATATACCATGTTCCTGGATTGGAAGAATCAACATCGTGAAAATGACTGTACTACCCAAAGCAATTTACAGATTCAATGCAATCCCGATCAGATTGCCAATGGCATTTTTCACAGAACTAGAGCAAGAAATCTTACGATTTGTATGGAAATGCAAAAGACCCCGAATAGCCAAAGCAATCTTGAGAAGGAAAAATGGAGTTGGTGGAATCAGGCTTCCTGACTTCAAACTATACTACAAGGCCATAGTGATCAAGACAGTATGGTACTGGCACAAAAATAGAAAGGAAGATCAATGGAACAGAATAGAGAACTCAGAAGTAAGCCCAAACACATATGGGCACCTTATCTTTGACAAAGGAGGCACGAGTATACAATGGAAAAAAGACAGCCTCTTCAATAAGTGGTGCTGGGAAAATTGGACAGCAACATGTAAAAGAATGAAATTAGAACACTTCCTAACACCATACACAAAAATAAACTCCAAATGGATTAAAGACCTACATGTAAGGCCAGACACTATCAAACTCCTAGAGGAAAACATAGGCAGAACACTCTTTGACATCCATCAAAGCAACATCCTTTTTGACCCACCTCCTAGAATCATGGAAATAAAATCAAGAATCAACGAATGGGACCTCATGAAACTTAAAAGCTTTTGCACAGCAAAAGAAACCATAAACAAGACTAAAAGGCAACCCTCAGAATGGGAAAAAATAATTGCCTATGAAACAACGGACAAAGGATTAACCTCCAAAATATACAAGCAGCTCATGCAGCTTCATACCAAAAAAGCAAATAACCCAATCCACAAATGGGCAGAAGACCTAAATAGACATTTCTCCAAAGAAGACATACAGATGGCCAACAAACACATGAAAAGATGCTCAACATCACTCATCATCAGAGAAATGCAAGTCAAAGCCACAATGAGGTATCACCTCACACCAATCAGAATGGCCATCATCACAAAGTCTGGAAACAACAAATGTTGGAGAGGGTGTGGAGAAAAGGGAACTCTCCTGCACTGTTGGTGGGACTGTAAGTTGGTACAGTCACTATGGAAAACAATTTGGAGGTTCCTTAAAAAACTACAAATAGAACTACCATATGATCCAGTAATCCCACTCCTGGGCATATACCCAAAGAAAACCATAATCCCAAAAAAAAAAAAAAAAAAAAAAAAAAAAAAATTATTGGGGTTATTGACTTTTCCTATTGTCCTTTTTTTCTTCTACATTGATTTCTTCTGTGATCCTTACTATTTACCTTTTCTTTGCATTTATTTTGTTGTTCTTTTTATAATGCCTTAAGAAATACAATTAGCTCATTGAATTTGGTGTTTCATCTTTTCTAATATCAAGATGTAGATTTCTCTTTGCCTTGTACTTTTCATCAAATTATATTTGGAAATGTAGAATATTCATTACATTAAGTTCTACTCATTAAATATCCATTATGATGTATTCTTTAATATACTACCTTCAAAAATTGTTCAATTTCAAACTATATTGGCTTTTTAAAATATATTTTTGTCATTAGTAGTTGAGTTGTAGTCAGAGAATAATACTGATTTTTTAAAAAAATTATTAGATTCCCTTTATGGATTAGTGTACAGCCAAATTTTGTAAAAATTCTATGTGTTTTTGAGAAAAACGTGTTTTCTTTCATTGCTAGGTGCAGGGTCCTGTATACATTCACAATTTCCTATTTGGAAATTATGTTGTTCACAAAATTCTAAGTATTCTAGCTAGTTTGTTCTTTGTTTGTTTTCTGCTTAACTTTTGAAATATTGAGGGAGATGTGTTGGAACTCCGAAATCATGATGTGTTTTTCAATTTCTTCTTGGAGTTCTGTCACCTTTTACGTATTTGGAATCTACATTTTACTTGCATTTGCACTGAATCTTGCCACTGAATTATATCGTTTATCTCTATGTAGTTAGCACTTCTTGAGAACTTACCATATTCTGGACTCTATTCTAAAATATGTGTACATATTTAATCGTTAGCACAACCCCATGAAGCAAGTACTAATAGCACTGCAATTTTACAGATGAAGAAATAAGCAGAACAAGCAACTTGTCCAAGGTCACAGAGCTGGTATGAGCCTGAATAGTATGACATAAATAGTCCATATTCATAATAGATCATATTCTCTATGCTTCTTATAATGATGCTTTATGCTTAATATTTGGCCTAAATTTATATCTCTCTGTAATAATATAATTATCTCAATTGTTTCTTGGTTACTATTTCCCTGATATTATTTTACTATCAATTTTTCTGTGCCATTATGTTTTAGGTAAATCTATTATAAACAACAGATTGCTATATTTTGTTCCACTGCCCAATTTGACTATTTCTGCCTTATAACAGGTAACTATGAAGGGTTTCTGTGTGTGTGTGTATCAGAGTGAGTTTCTGTGTTTTGTGCGTGTGAGTACAGGGAATACAGATGATATAGAGAAAATGTCGCTAAGAATTATTTTCATCTCTTGTATGTGGCAATGAAGTAGGTGATGATATGGCATTTTGCAGTGTGGAGTTATACAATTTATTTATTGAAAAGTACCTATTATGAGCCTACTAATCCTGGTGCTGAGCTACGAGCCAGTGTTATGGCGATGAATGATGTGGTCTTAGAGCCCAAGGAGTCACAGCCTAAGGGAGAAATAGAGTGTTGACTTTCAATGCACCAGGAGATATAATGAAGTGATACATGAATTAACATATTGAATCCTCACAACAACCAAAAGGAGAAGGTGCAATTATTACTCCTATTTTTTACATGAGGAAACTGAGGATCAGGAAGGCTGAGTACATCCATCAAGATAACGCTAGTAAGCCAGGAAACCAGGTTGTGAATGCTAAGTTTCATTTTTTTAATGATTATGCCTCAGTGTCATCTGTTTTTGAGAGACGTCAGGCCATAAAATTCCGTTGTGGTCACACAGTACCACCACTGAAAGTATGGCCTAACCCCCTGTATTTGTAGCTCTGCTCTAGGTGCATTGCCACAGTGATGGAGAAAATGGACGTTTCTGTAGCTGTAAGAACTCTTCTATCTCTTCTATTGAAGTGTGAGAGACCTGGAGTGGTTATGAAAACTGGGAGTGTCGTATTTCATACTTTTCCCCATTCATCACCAGAATTTGCTTAAAATGACCTATTCTTGCTCCATACACAAAACCAAAAGAAGATACCCTAGTAGATTGGAACAATTACGGTCTGAGTGCAAATCAAGCAAAGATTTATTATTCTACTTTAGGGTCTCTGTTGCCTCTAGGATGAAATCCTAATTTCCTACATGATTTCTAAGGCTCATTGTGACATGGGCTCTGACAGTCTCTCCAGTCTCATTTACCGTCATACTCCTAGTTGTACCCCATTCTCTAAAGTGACATTCCCAAATCCACATGATTACATAGACATCATATATTTTCACATAGCTAAGATTTTGTACATTATAGCACCCTGCCTGTGTTACCTCCCCCAGCTCTGCCTGTGAATTTTTTTTTCTCATGCTCAGCACAAACAGCATGGCGTCCCCTAGAGAAAAGCAGTGCCCCTGTTTCTGTGGTCCCACAACCCATGGTCCATTCCTTGAATCACATTTTATTGTAAACAGGACAAGCTATGTAATTTGCATAACCAAGTAAAAAATGAAAATATGTGGTCCCTTTAAAAAAATTATTAAGAATTTGAAGACAGCAGCAGCAGAACATTAAACTAAGTGCAAGACCCTTCAAAGCCTGGGCTCCATGCCCATGAGGTTGACACTGATTGTAAATTGCTTTTGTTTCCCTCTTTTTCTCTTAGATGTGTGGGGCATGATGCTTTATTCATCTCTGTATTCCACCCCAAACACATAGCAAGTTCTCAGTAAATATTTGGTAATAGTCATGGAATGGGTTAAGTTTGGCTCTCTGGGATGGGTGACCATGCATGCTATTTTGTTTTTAGCACATTTTCCTTGTCCTAGCATTTTTTTCTTGGATATACAAGAAGGCATAATTCTCAGTAGTTGGACAGGCTGCAGAGAAGGGATATAGTTTTCTCCTTCCATTAAGCAAAATATCGTGCTGTCAGAGCCTTTGTGGCCTCCAAGATAAAAACCCAGCCTTTTATTTTGATTTTTTTTCTTTTGTCAATCTGTGTCCAAGATTCTTATGGAGAGCAACCCTTTGGTATGTCATGGTACTGAAGAAACTTGAATTAAATACCTTGGAATATGGAAAGCTAAAGTCATTATCTATAAGGCCTATGAAGTACAGCAATAGCTGTCATAAAAACACCCCAACAAGGGAGAAATTATGAAGGATATTACGTTGGCTTAAGGATTTCAGAAACATCAAAAATATAAAAGTATTAGAACAAAATTATAGCAACTGCCATAGGTTAGTAAGGTCATCTAGAGCTCCAGTCTCTTAAGCTTGAAGGATAAATGAAAGGAGATGAAAGCACACTGTAAACTGGGAGGGGCTATAGACATGTAACAAGTGATGCTGCTCTTTATGGTGCCCAGTGCATACTATTGGCTCATTGGTGAGCTATACATGCTGAAAACAATGAGATTCTTGATGACTTGATAGCTGAGGTTTATTTCTACTCTAACATTCTATGACAGGTTATCTTAGAGGCTTATAAAGGAGAAGGATGCTCAAACATAAGAATTCTCTTCCGTTATCAGAAACAAACCCTTTGGTTTTTGTTTGTTTCTTCGTTTGCTTTTTGTTGTTTTGGGCTACGTTGGATCTTCGTTGCAGTGCATGGGTTTCTACCTAGTTGCAGCGTGCAGGCTTAGATCCCATGTTATGTGGGATCTTACTCCCCCAACCAGGGATGGAACTCACATCCCCTGCATTGGAAGGCGTATTCTTAACCACTGGACCACCAGGGAAGTCCCTCTTTGGTTCTTTTAATAAAACATATCACTGAAATCATTTAAATTCTCAGGGCCAAAATATGTGTTTCTATTAATATACTGAGCTAAAAATCACATGATATACAACTCATAATTTTAACCATTTTAAAGTGTAAAATTCATTGCATTCTGCACATTTACATGTTGCACAACCATCACCACTATCTAGTTCCAAAATAATTTCATCACTCCAAAATGGAACTCTATAATCTTTACTCACGAATCCCCATTTTCTCATCCTCTTAGCCCCTGGAAACCACCAATCTGCATTCTCTCTATGGATTTTTTTTTCTCAGAAATTACTTTTTTTATTGAAGTATAGTTGATTTACAATACTATGTTAATTTCTGCTGTATGGCAAAGAGACTCAGTTATACACATATATACATTCTTTTCTCTATTCTTTCCCGTTACGCTTTATTCCAGGACACTGAATATAGTTCCCTGTGCTGTACAGTAGGACCTTGTTGTTTACCCATTCTCTTTTTTTTCCAAGCTCTTTATAGGAAAATAATTGGTTTAAACGCTTGTACGAGCTTTTGAAGTACACCAAAGTGAATCAGCTGTATTTATACATATATCCACATATCCCCTCCCTCCTGCGACTCCCTCCCGTGACTCCCTCCTGCTCTCCCAGTCCTGGCCCTCTAAGGCATCACCCATCATCGACATGATCTCCCTTTGTTATACAGCAACTTACCCCTAGCTATCTATTTTATACTTGGTAGTGTATATATGTCTATGCTATTCTCTCACTTTGTCCCAGCTTGCCCTTTGCCCTGTGCCCCCCCCCAACCCATGTCCTCCAGTCCATTCTCTGCATCTGCATCCTTATTCTTGCCCTGTCACTGGGTTCATCAGTACCATTTATTCAGATTCCATATATATGTGTTAGCATACGGTATTTGTTTTTCTCTTTCTGGTTTACTTCACTCTGTATGACAGTCTGTAGGTGTATCCACCTCATGACATATAGTTCAATTTCATTCCTTTTTATGGCTGAGTAATATTCCATTGTATATATGTGCCACATCTTCCTTATCCATTCATCTGTTGATGGGCATTTAGGTTGCTTCCATGTCCTGGCTATTGCAAATAGTGCTGCAATGAACATTACGGTACACGTTTCTTTTTGGATTATGGTTTTCCCAGGGTATATGCCCAGTAGTGGGATTACTAGGTCATATGGTAGTTCTATTTTTAGTTTTTTAAGGAAACTCCAAATTGTTTTGCATAGTGGCTGTACCAACTTACATTCCCACAAACAGTGCAGGAGGGTCCCCTTTTCTCCACAGCCTCTCCAACATTTATTGTTTCTAGATTTTTTGATGATGGCCATTCTGACCGGTGTGAGGTGATACCTCATTGTGGCTTTGACTTGCATTTCTCTGATGATCAGTGATGTTGCGCATCTTCTCTTGTGTTTGTTGGCCATCTGGATGTCTTCTTTGGAGAAATATCTGTTTAGGTCTTCTGCCCATTTGTGGATTGGGTTATTTGCTTTTTTGGTATGAAGCTGCATGAGCTGCTTGTCTATTTTGGAGATTAATCCTTTGTCCGTTGCTTCGTTGGCAAGTATTTTCTCCCACTCTGAGGGTTGTCATCTTGTCTTGTTTATGGTTTCTTTCGCTGTGCAAAAGCTTTTAAGTTTCATTAGGTCCCATTTGTTTATTCCCGATTCTATTTCCAGTATTCTAGGAGGCTGGTCAAAAAGGATCTTGCTTTGATGTATGTCATAGAGTGTTCTGCCTATGTTTTCCTCTAGGACTCTTATAGTGTCTGGCCTTACATTGAAGTCTTTAATCCATTTTGAGTTTATTCTTGTGAATCGTGTTAGATAGTGTTCTAATTTCTTTCTTTTACACATTGCTGTCCAATTTTCCCAGCACCACTTCTTGAAGAGGCTTTTTTTTTCCCATTGTATATTCTTGCCTCCTTTGTCAAAGATAAGTTGCCCATATGTGCTTGGGTTTACCTCTGAGTTCTCTATTCTGTTCCATTGATTTATATTTCTATTTTTATGCCAGTACCATACTGTCTTGATCACTGTGGCCTTGTAGTATAGTTTGAAGTCAGGAAGCCTAATTCCACCAACTCCATCTTTCCTTCTCAAGATTGCTTTGGTTATTTGGGGTTTTTTGTGTTACCATACAAATTGGAAGATTTCTTGTTCTAGGTCTGTGAAAAATTCTGTTGGTAACTTGATAGGGATTACGTTGACTCTGTAGATTGCTTTGGGTAGTACAGTCACTTTCACAATGTTGATTCTTCCAATCCAAGAACATGATATATCTCTCCATCTGTTTGTATAGTCTTTGATTTCTTTCATCAGTGTCTTATAGTTTTCTGCATACAGGTCTTTTGCCTCCTTAAGCAGGTTTATTCCTAGGTAATTTATTCTTTTGGTTGCAATGGTAAATGGGAAAGTTTCCTTAATTTCCCTCTCTGCTCTTTCATTGTTAGTGTATAGGAATGCAAGAGATTTCTGTGCATTAATTTTGTATCCTGCTACTTTACTAAATTCATCGATTAGTGCTAGCAGTTTTCTGGTAGAGTCTTTAGGGTTTTCTATGTATAATATCATATCAACTGCAAAGAGTGACAGTTTTACTTCTTCTTTTCCAATTTGGATTCCCTTTATTTCATTTTCTTCTCTGATTGCTGTGGCTAACACTTCCAAAACTATGTTGAATAATAATGGTGAGAGTGTGCACCCTTGTCTTGTTCCTGTTCTTAGAGGGAATGCTTTCAGTGACTCACCATTTAGAACAATGTTGGCTTTTGGTTTCTCATATACGGCCTTTATTAAGTTGAGTTAATTTCCTCCTATGCCCATTTTCTGGAGAGTTTTTATCATAAATGCATGTTGAATTTTGTCAAAAGGTTTTCCTGCATCTATTGAGATGATCATATGGATTTTATCCTTCAGTTTGTTGATATGATGTATCACATTCATTGATTTGCATATATTGAAGTATCCTTGCATTCCAGGAATAAACCCAAATTGATCATGGTGTATGATCTTTTTAATGTGTTGTTGGATTCTGTTAGTATTTTCTTTAGGATTTTTGCATCTATATTCAAGTGATATTGGCCTGTAATTTTCTTTTTTTGTGTGACATCTTTTACTGCTTCTGGTATCAGGGTGATGGTGGCCTCGCAGAATGAGTTTGGGAGTGTTCCTCCTTCTGCTCTATTTTGGAAGAGTTTGAGAAGGATGGGTGTTACCTCTTCTCCAAATGTTTGATAGAATTCGCCTGTGAAGCCACCTGTCCCTGGGCTTTTTCTGGGGGGAGATTCTTAACCACAGTCTCAATTTCCGTGCTTGTGATTGGTCTGTTCCTATTTTCTATTTCTTCCTGGTTTAGTCTTGGAAGATTGTACTTTTCTAAGAATTTATTCATTTCTTCCAGGTTATCCAATTTATTGGCATGTAGTTGCTTGTAGTAGTCTCTCATGATCTTTTGCATTTCGGCAGTGTCTGTTGTTACTTCTCCTTTTTCATTTGTAATTCTGTTGATTTGCATCTTCTCCCTTTTTTTCCTGATGAGTCTGGCTAATGGTTTATCAATTTTGTTTATCTTCTCAAAGAACCAGCTTGTAGTTTCATTGATCTTTGTTATTGTTTCCTTCATTTCTTTTTCATTTATTTCAGATCTGATCCTTATGATTTCTTTCCTTCTGATCACATTGGGGATTTTTTGTTCTTCTTTCTCTAATTGTTTTTGGTGTAAGGTTTGGTTGTTTATTCAATATTTTTCTTGTTTCTTGAGGTAGGACTGTATTGCTATAAACTTCTCTCTTAGAAATGCTTTTGCTGCATTCCATAGGTTTTGGGTTGTTGTGTTTCATTCTCATTTGTTTCTAGATATTTTTGATTTCCTCTTTGATTTCTTTAGTGATTTCTTGGTTGTTTAATAGCGTATTGTTTAGCCTCCATGTGTTTGTATGTTTTACATTTTTTTTCCTATAATTGATATCTAGTCTCATGGTGTTGTGGTCAGAGAAGATGTTTGATACGATTTCAATATACTGGAATTTACCAAGGCTTGATTTGTGACCCAAGATGTGATCTATCCTGGAGAATGTTATGTGTGCACTTGAGAAGAAAGTGTATTCTGTAGGTTTTGGATGGAATGTCCTAAAAATATCAATTAAGTCAAGATGATCTAATGAGTCATTTAAAGCTTGTGTGTCCTTCTTTACTTTCTGTTTGAATGATCTATCCATTGGTGTAAGTGGGGTGTTCAAGTCTCCTACTATTACTGCGTTACTGTCAGTTTCCCCTTTTATGTCTGTGAGCAATTGACTTATGTATTGAGGTGCTCCTATGTTGGGGGCATAGATATTTACAATTCTTATATGTTCTTCTTGGATTGATTCCTTGATCACTATGTAGTGTCCTTCCTTGTCTCTTGTAATAATATTTAAAGTCTAATTTGCCTGATATGAGTATTGCTACTCCAGTTTTCTTTTGACTTCCAGCTGCATGGAGTAACTTTTTCCATCCCCTTCCTTTCAATCTATATGTGTCCCTTGGTCTGAAGTGGGTTTCCTGTAGGCAGCATATAGAAAGGTATTGTTTTTGTATCCATTCAGCTAGTCTGTGTCTTTTGGTTGGAGCATTTAATCCGTTTACATTTAAGGTGATTATTGACATGTATGTTCCAATTACCATTTTCTTAATTGTTTTGGGTTTTTCTTTTGTTGGTCTTTTCCTTCTCTTGTGTGTCCTGCTTAGAAAAGTTCCTTTAGCAATTGTTGTAAGGCTGGTGTGGTGGTGCTGAATTCTCTTAACTTTTGCTTGTCTGTAAAGCTTTTGATTTCTCCATTGAATCTAAATGAGATTCTTGCTGGGTAGAGTATTCTTGGCTGTAGGTTTTTCTCTCTCAGGACTTTCAGTATATCCTGCCACTCCCTTCTGGCCTGCAGAGTTTCTGCAGAAAGATCAGCTGTTATCCTTATGGGTTTTCCCTTATATGTTATTTGTTGCTTTTCTCTTGCTGCTTTTAATATTTTCTCCTTGTGGTTAATTTTTGTTAGTTTAATTAATGTGTGCCTCAGTGTATTTCTCCTCGGGTTCATTCTGTATGGGACTCTCTGCACTTCTTGCACTTGATTAATTATTTCCTTTCCCATGTTGGGGAAGTTTTCCACTATAACTTCTTCAAATGTTTTCTCAGACCCTTTCTTTTTTTCTTCTTCTTCTGGGATGCCTGTGATTCAAATGTTGGTGTGCTTAATGTTGTCACAAAGTTCTCTGATACTGTCTCCCATTCTTTTTATTCTTTTTTCTCTTTCCTGCCCTGTGGCAGTTATTTCCCCCATTCTATCTTCCAACTCACTTACTCCTTCTTCTGCCTCAGTTATTCTGCCCTTTATACCATCTAGAGTATTTTTAATTTTGGTTATTTTGTTGTCCATTACTGTTTATTTGCTCTTTAGTTCTTCTGAGTCCTTATTAACTGTTTCTTGAATTTTCTGTATTTTGTTATTGAGATTTTGGATCATCTTACTATCATTACTCTGAATTCTTTTTCAGGCAATTTTCCTATTTCCTCTTCATTTATTTGGCCTTGTGGGTTTTTTCACTGCTCCTTTGCCTGCAAGGTGTTTCTTTGTTTTCTCACTTTGTCTAATTTATAGGATTTGCTGTCTCCTTTCCCTTTTCTGCCTAGTAGAAATTCCTCCTGTTTCTTTCGTCTGCCCCCTGTGGTGGGGTTTGTCCAGTGTCTTGAATTGGCTTCCTGTTCGGGGTGAGGTCTGGTGCCTGCTTTCCAGTGTGTGGCTCTGTGTCTTTTCTCTCTGATGAGTAGGCTCATGTCAGGTGGTGTGTTTTATGGTATCTGTGAGGTTTATATGGCTTTAGGTAGTCTGTGTGCTGGTGGGTGGGTCTGTGTTCCTGTCTTGTTTGTCATTTGGTGTGAGGTGTCCAGCACTGGCAGTTGCAGACAGTCGGATGAAGCTGAGTCCTAGACTCTGATACAGGGCTCTGTGAGAATTCCCTGCAGTTAATCTTCTTTCTGTCTGAGGACTCCCTAGTAGTCTAGCCTCCTGGATTCAGTGCTCCCTCCTTAGATCCTCCTACTTGACTTCTGATGGAGTAGTCCAGACTTTAGAGGTTGCTTGTCCCGGCAATAAAGAAGCTTAAAGAAGACTGTCCAAGACCCCGACTAATGGCAGAGTGTTGAGTCAAACCAAAACTAAGTCAAGAAAACACATACATGCACCAG
Organism: Hippopotamus amphibius kiboko; assembly: GCF_030028045.1. Lineage (NCBI taxonomy): Eukaryota > Metazoa > Chordata > Mammalia > Artiodactyla > Hippopotamidae > Hippopotamus > Hippopotamus amphibius. The sequence continues at coordinate 12,283,440 of NC_080203.1, read as the reverse complement.
ACACACAAATACTGAATCCAATAGAACATAAGGCAATAGAAAGACCTGACAGAAGAACCCCAGTATGCCATCAGAGAATCAAAGAGAAAACCAACAGAAATTCAAAACCAAAAAAAGAAAAAGAAAGAAAGAAAACCACACACACACAGACACAAATCCAGGGAGATTTTGAAAGCTAGGATCAAATGTAATAAATAGCAAGAGTACCACCAAACAGACTGAAGATTCTCAGTAGGAAATCAGACAATTATACTTAGAACTAAGATAAAGACAAAACCTAATAATAAAAACCAAAGCAGTGTGTCATCTGGAGAATAAAGCAAGGAAACAGAGCAGACCAATAATATTGCTTATAAGTATATGAAGATAAAATGAGCTAAAAAAGGATAGAAGACAGGGCAACAGAAGAGCATAGTGTGACTGCAAATATGGAAAGAAATAGAAATGTATAAAAGATAGAGATGAAAAGAATGTAGGAGTGATACAGTCAGCAGTACAAAAAACTTGGCTAGAAATAGAAATATATAAAAAGGCTAAAAATAAAAATTGAATAAAAAAATATGCTATAAAACTTGTAGCTCCCATAGGACTAAGTTTGTAATTAATAAAAAAAAAAAAAAAAAAAAAAACAAGAACTGACCTCAGAATGGACCAGATCAATAGAATTAATAATAATATTTCTGTTTCCTTGGGGTCTCAGCTATAAGTGTCCTTCTACCCACCTTGGGTTTTTTGTATTACTCTGCAACCAGCAGAGCTTCCTTTATTGTTCGTCTGTAAGTGCCAGTGTGTTGGGAGAAAGAGGGTACTATATTGGCTCCTTCCCCTGGGAGTGAGTGAGCAGTGGCATCCTGCCTGGGTCACGGCTGCTTGGGTGGCTCAGGCCAAGAGAGCAACTACAACTGTGGCTCCTCCCCCCTGCTATGACTTCACCGGGGTGCCCTGCCTGGGTCACAGTGGCTCAGTTGGCCATGCCAGTGCCTGTTGCAGAGGGATGCTGGTGGCGCAGGTGTAAACAGAATGTCTCCAGAGCTGGGCCACTCTACAGACTTTTGGCTCTTGGCTGCAGGCACTGTAGGCCAGCCCCACCAGGGGTCCTTTGTTATCCCTGAGTGCATTAGCCAGGCCCAGAGGGCTCCTTCCTTTGTCTGTATCAGGTGCGGAGAGAGAGGCTACACCCATGACTCCTCCCCACCTGCTTGTGAGTCAGCAGTATCAAGCCGCTGCCATGACAGCGCAGCTTTCCATGGTAGGCACTCTCTGCTACAGATTTCTTCCCTCCTGTCCCCTCAGTCCATCTCCCCACTGCCAACAATGTTTCTCACCCTGAACCAGTTCTTCAGTTCCCATGTTCCAGCTCCCAGACCCCTGTTCAGCTGTGAACCAATGTCTCAGTCCAGGCATGCTGAGCCGTGATGCGCACCCTCCGTGTGTTTCTCACTCCTTCCCTTCTGCCACAGCTCAGCCACTTCATCCTCTTTGAACAGTCCCAAATGCCTCCCTTCTGACCCAGGGAAATTCCCCATTGGAGAAGAGGTTTCCCCATCAATTAAGGGGCATTTCCCCAAATTCCGCAATCTCCCTTCTGTTTCAGATCCCCCCACCCCAAGGTGTGGGACCTGTCCCTTTCCTTTCTTCTCCTCTTTCTCCTTTTCTTTCTTCCCTCTGTCCTACCCAGTTATGTCATGATCTTTGCTGTCCTTTCTGGTGTCCTAGGTTGTCTTCTGGTTCTCTGTGGGAATTATTGTGACTTTTGGTGTATTCCTGATGCATCTGTGGAGGGGGATGTATTCCACATCCTTTTACTTTGCTGCCATCTTTCCCATCTGGATTTTTTATTTTTTTAAAATTTTTATTTGTTTACTTTGGCCACACCATGCAGCTTGCAGGATATATGGATTTTCTTATTCTAGGTATTTCATATAAATGAAATTAAGCAGTGTGAGTCTTCCAACTCTTTTGTTTTTCAAGATATTTGTTTTCTGGTCCCTTACATTTCCATAAAAATATTAAGATCAACTTTTCAATTTCTGCAAAAAAGATCATTGATATTTTGATAAGCGGGGCATTGAATCTGTAGATCAATTTGGGGAGCATTACCATTTTAACAACATTAAGTCTTCCAATCCACATAAAAATCAATGTCTTTCCATATATTTAGTTATTTTGTTTTAGTTCAGCAATAATTTGTAGTCTTCATTGTGTAATTTTTGCAGCTCCTAGGTTAAATATATTTCTAAGTATATTATTCTTTCTAATGATAATATAAATGGAATTTATTTCTTAATTTCCTTTTAGATTGTTTACCTTCAATGTATAGAAATAAAACTAAGTTTTGAATACTGATTTATATCTTGCAACTTTGCTGAATTTATTAGCTGTAATAGTTTTTTTTTTTTAATCCAAGTGTATATATGGATTCTTTAAGATATTCTGAAAGTAGAGAGAGTTTTACTTCTTTTCCAATTTGGATGACTTTTATTTATTTTTTCTTGCCAATATTCTCAGTGCAGCATTAAATATCCGTGGTCAAAGTAGGCATCCTGGTCTTGTTACTAATCTTAGGAGTTTTGTATGAAGGCTTTTAGTCATGTTGACAAACTATTCCTATTTTGCTAAATACTTTTATGATTAAAAGGTTGAATTTTGTTAAATGTTTTTTATGCATCAACTGAAATTATCATTTTTCCCTTAATTCCATTAATATGATGTGTTTCTAGATTAATTTTTTTATGTGGAACTACCCTTGCATTCCTGGGATAAATTCCAACTGATTATGGTGGATAATCTTTTTAATATTCTGCAGGACTCTGTTTGCTAGTACTTTTGTTGAGGATTTGCACAACAATATTCATAAGGGATATTATTTTATAGTTTCCTCTTCTTGTGATGTCTTTAGTTTTGGTATCAAAGTAATGTTGGCCTAATAGAATGAGTTAGGAATTAGTTCACTTCTAATTATTGAAAGAATTTGAAAAGAATTTGTGTTAACTCTTCTTTAAGTATTTAGTAGCATTCACCAGTGAGGCCATCTAGCCCTGGGATTTTTTGGTTGGGAGTTTTTTGATCAGTGACTCAATCTCCTTACTCATTGCTGATCTGTTCAGATTTTCTGTTTCTCCATAATTCAGTTTTGGTATTTTGTGTGATTCTATAATTTTTTTTCTATTTTATCTAATTTGTATACAATTGTTTGTAGTATTCTCTTATAATACCTACTATTTCTGTTAGTTTGATAATAATGTCCCCACTTTCATTTCTGATTTTAATAATTTCAGTCTTCTTTTCTCCTTGCCAGTCTAGGTAAATGTTGATCAATTCTGATGATAATTAAAAGAACCAACTTCTGGTTCTATTCTGTGTTTCTTTTATCTCCTCTCCAATATTTATTATTTCCTACTTCTGCTAACTTTGGGTTTAATTTGCTCATATTCTTCTAGTTCCTTAAGGTATAAATTTGGGTTAGTAATTTGGGATCCTTCTTCTTTTTTAATGTAGGTGTTTATGGCTATAAATTTCTTTCTATTTTTTTCCTGCATCCCATAGTTTTGTTATGTTGTATTTTCATTTTCAGTTGTCTCAAATTATTTTCTAAATTCCCTTGTGATTTCTTCTTTAATTCATTGGTTGTTTAAAAGTATGTTGTGTACTTATCCACATATTTGTGAATTTTCCAAATTTCCTTCCATTATTCAAAAACCTCTGTCTTAGCCTTCACTTCTTGGTTGCACAAAACCAGAAGGTCAGCCAGTGGCAAGAACTTAGAGTCTCCTCAGGTCATTTTTGAGGATATATTCTTCCCTAGGCATTCATGCAGACTTCTAGAGTCACCAGAATTTGTGGGAGCTTTTCAAAGTCTTTATTCTCCAAGTATTTTCTTCCCAAGTCTCTTCTTTCCTAGGCTTTTTGTTATATTTCTTACTCCAACTAGTATCTTTTGTGCCAGGCAGCTTCTAATATGTTTGCCTTTAAAATTTTTTGACAGACACTGTCCTGGAAGACACCACAGTCCTAGGGATGCTCTGAGACAGGCAAAACAAAAGCAAACACTTAAGTCAATCTTTCAGGGAGCCATAAGCTAGGTCAAAACATACAATGAGAGTTCTTTGAGAAGAAAATCCATATTGCTTCCTCTGGTATCAGCAACCTGCACTTGGAAGTTGTCCGGGCCATTTAAAACCATTGCCACGCTGGTGTGTGGGAGATGGTAGCAGGGTAAATTAAAATGTCACAGAGCTCTTCCACCAAAATGCGGCAGTCTTTTTTTTTTCATTAGGCAGTTCCTTGGTTGTTGTAAGTTTAAGTTAGATTCCTGAGTTCCAAAAAAGTTGAATCTGACAGTTTTTGTCAGCTTCTCTATTGCTCTTGTGAAGGGTTGGCATTTTAGCCTTCCTTCCTTCAGACATCAACTGTATTACTTTCAAGTATTTGTCTCTGCACATTGGAAAACAACATAGACAGCTATGATCTGAAATTGCTTCAAATTCCAAATATTAACTGATTGCTTTCTATTGTGTGTTTCAGTCTCTGGTAAAAGGAATGGGGATACACAAATAAGGTTAGCCAACCTTTATTGAGAGCTTACTCCAAGTCAGGCATTGTTTTGAGTGAGTTATGTTTCTTCACCCAGTCAATACACACAAAAACTCTTGGGACGTGGCTATTTTAAGTAAATTTTACAGATTACAAAAGTAAAGTGCAGTGGTGTTGAGTGACTTGCTGCTAGTAAAGATATGGTGCCAAGATGTTAATTCAAAAACACTGGCTCCAGACCTTGTGCTCTGGACTACTACCCTCTATCACTAACACTATAGAAAAATAGTCATCAATGAAGAATAATAACAATGAGAGTAATAATAACAATGAATGATTTGTTTTCTGTGTCATAGATATACAGTAGAATAAAGAGTTTCAGTCTCATGGAAGAGAATTGATTGATTTGGATGCTCCTTCCTTGTCAGTCTTCATATAGTATCTTGGTGTAGTTTAACTACTTTTTGCTTTGCTTTTGCCTTTGCCAATACTTTTGAGATGAACCTAGGGCTAGCACTGATTTTATCTATTTTAACTTATTTTGATACATTTCCATTTTGTGGCCAATAATTACTTTGTCTAAGTGGCCTTTTGAAATCACATTTCTTCCTAATAGGCCCATAATTCTAGGTTGTGACATTTGTGGGTATTGATTCAATTTCTTTATTGTGCTAACGTCTGGGATAACTTTTACAAAATTAAATAATAATTCCCCAAATTAAAGCGAATTTGATGCCACTCCACTGCCATGTGTAAGAGTAGATTTGAAATCTCTTTGACAGCAGCCGAAATGGACGCTTAAACTCAGCTGCTTTAATGTCACAAGTCTGGAGGACAACATTAAAACTGCTAAGTGGAAGATTAACTAAAGAATATAACAAACATCACAAAAAAATGAAAACAGATTTGTGGATTTAGAGAGTTTGATACTGTGAGCGCAACATGAGAAAATGACATGGTGCTTAAATTGCAAGGCTCTGGGACACAGCTGATTTTTTTTTAACCCCTTGAAATGAACTGAAATTGCTAGACAAGCTCATGAGAAAAATAACAGTCATGAAATAGACATGCCAGGTTTCCTTCTGAAATCACAGCACTGCCATGTTTTTTCCCTGATAAGTAATTCACTACAGATCATTTGGACAACCCTCTAAAATATCCTGTGGTATAAACCCTAATTGGACACATTTGAGACATTGTTGTTGTGTTGTTTTGTTTTTTAATTACAGTTATGCCTCCAAATTCCATTGAAAAAATGTTATGCTAGGTAAATGCTTAATTGCTAAACGAAATAAATATATATTAAATTCCAACCAAAATAACTGCATTAAATTACTATAAAAGTGAGGAAAGTCTAAACCCTGTTTTCTCAAGACCTGACATGTGACAGGTCTGATATGTGATAAGAGGAAGGTCATTAGCACCTATAAGCCAAGAGCATGTTTGTCTTAATCCATTCGGGCCACTAAAAAAAAAATAGCAGAGACTAGGTAACTTATAAACAAAATAAACATATTTCCCACAGATCTAGAGTCTGGGAAGTCCAAGATTCAAATCCCGAAAATTTGATGTGGTGGCTACCGAGGGCCAACTTCCAGGTTCACAGCTGGCGCCTTCTTACTATACTCTCACGTGGTGAAAGAGGCTGGGGAGCTCTGTGAGATCTCTTGTATAAGGCCATTAATTCTAATCATGAGGGCACCTCTCCATAATGTAATCATTCCTGAAAGGCCCCACTTCCTAATACAACATCTTTGGGGGTTGAGGTTTCAACATATGAAATTTGAGGGGACACAAACATTCAAACCACAGTAATATCTATGAGGTTTATTATTAGTAGTATTGTTCTCATCCCAGGTTTTCCTACAAAGCCCTACCCTAAGGCACAGTCATGGGAGTACTCAAACATACACACACACACACACATTTCCCAAACCCATTTGCCCTCAAGAGGCTAATTGATAAAATCAGTCTGTGAATAAGGGATTGTCAGGGCATTAGATATTAATCAAAAAGAATATGTTCTCTGATTTTATGTTCCCAGAGTTCTGCTGTGTTTTATTTGGGTATGTCAAATAAACATCATATGTAGAGTTAGGTAAGGAGATACTTATTTAAAAGAATCTTTGTAATAAGGGAAGGTTTACTGTTGCAATAAGGGGAGGGGGAGTATTGCAATAATGAGGACACTCCAAACATGAGATTTGCAGATGTCTCAGAGATCAGGCAGAAGGAACTTTCTTTTATAGAGAGGGATAAACAAGGTTAGAAAGAACCAAACATAGTATGGTGTAGTGGGAGGAGTGGGTAGCATGATAAGACAGTTGAGCAGAAAATGTTTTTCCTCTGGGTCAAGATTAGCTTATTCTTGGGTGCCACACTTAAGGAGGCATTGTTTTGCATTCCACTGCTCAGGGCAAGTAAAAGTTCATAGACCTGGGAGAAGAAGAAAAATTAACTGAAGCTTGATCAAGTCAAGTTATCAGGTATTTTGTCCAGATTTGTCAGTGGCTACAAACAGTGAAGCTAATCATTTATGACAACAAGTGGGAATTTGGTTGATCTGTGAATGGCTTGGCCCTAGATAAAGCAAATGGGTCATCTGTTTGTCTTATCTAAGTTTTGTGAGGAAGGGTGGTTCTTTTCAGTAACTTTTGGGAACACAAAATGATCAGGGGATTTCTTAATCTGGGTGTTTTCCAGGAGAAAAGTAAACCGTACTGGGCTCAAATAAAGTTCAACATTGTCAGATATAAATGAAAAGATAACAAACCAAGCAGTGTATCGGGTAATCAGCCAGTTTGAATACCCCTTGTACATTGTGTACACACATTCTATATCCAGCCTTCTGATCCTACTACCACTCACAATTTCCCCTTGAGTCAAGTCACTTGACTTCAGTGGTCACTGCTTTGGGGCTTCCTGTTTCACCAAAAGCAAGAGGTCTTGCTTATCATCCCACTTCACCTTTCTGCCACTGTAATAATCAAGATTGATACCTGGATCCAACTCAAGTATGATGAGTAGTTTTCACATACATTTCACCTTAGAGGCCTAATATTAAGGGAGGATTGACAAACCATTTAGTAAGACAATTAAACAATCAGTAAAGCTTAACAAATTTTCATGATGTGAAGATCAAGTTATTAACTGAGACCATCTGGGGGTCATATATTCAGCCTTCAGCCAGGATTCAAAACTGACAAATTTGTTTATTGCCTTTGACCTCTCAGGCATTGTCTTTATATTCTTTCAGCAATACTCCACAACTCCATTTACTCCTGCTCTTACATCAATTCTATCAAAGCTAACTTTCAGTGACTCAAAGCCCCCCAAAACAGATCTTCAGGAAATGTGCTGATAAAGTCAATCACATGTATATAAAATGACTGCAGGGCTTAATATGTGAGCTTCCTGGGACACATAATTTTATGGTGGTTGTAGTTCTTATTTTGTTTGTTGCTTGCCCCTGCCCCTTCCAGAGACAGGATAAGAAGATGTTTTATATTACCTAGTGAATAGTAGTGTGGTCTGTTAGATCTTTAGCTTGTCTGACCATTTTTGGTGCTTCACACATTACTGGAAAACACCATGCTGATGAAGACCCATTCTGAAAAATTACAGTGTTTATATCAAAGCAATTCTATGAACTTGTGTCCGGGCAGAAGACCTCCTGCTAGATCAGGCCAGGCTGTGCAGAGGGCAGACTTTCCAGCAGGCTCTCTGCATTTGAGTTTGGTGGTTTACCAGAAGTCTGTGCGCTGATGAGTCCTGCCTTCCCACTTTCCCACAGTTTCTAGTTATTATTCTGACTTCAATTTTAATGCTTTCCCACTCATTCACTTCACTCTGCTTCCCTGAGTATGCCAGGCATTCTCCTGCCTTAGGGCCTTTTATTAGTGGTATCCTCTGCCTGGCATGTTCCTTCCCCAGATAGCCACTTAACTATTCCCTCATCTCCTTTATGTCTTTGTTCAAATGTGTTGTTTTTTTTTTTTTTTTGGTTAGAACTACCCTGAACACCCTAATTAAAATTGCAAACTGCATCTCTCTGCTCCCACCCCTACACTCATAATGTTACCCGAAAACTGGGTTCGCCTGTTGGTGGGTGCTGAGCCAAAAGACACAACCAAGCCAAAGAGCTGGAGAAGGACGAATGTATTACTTGCAGCCAGTAAGGGGAATACCAGGGATCTTTCCCAAAGCAGTGTCTCCTTGAACAGCAAACTGCAGTACATGCATATTCATGAAGGGGCTTGAGCAAAGGAGAATTCAGCATAGAATTGGGGCAAAGGTTGACTAGTCCCGCTCTAGCTGATTAAAGTCACAAGGGTCAGAAAAGCTCAGCAGCATCATTCTTTATGTTCCAGTTAATCTGGTGCTTGAGTGATCCAGGGGGTTTGAAGTTTTCAAAACAGCTCAAGAATGTGTTTCAAGCTAATCTTTACCTTTGAAATGGAACTGGGAGTCTTTACAATTGATATATTGTTTCAGATATGGTTATCTCGCTGATTTGGTAATAGCTGTTTGTTTTTACCTTCTTTTGTTCCTTTAAACTTATTAACCACGGAGACCTATTCTGCTAGGGCAAGCATTGTGGCCAGGCTTAGATCACAAAATGGCTTAGGCCTAACCTGCATTCTCTTATGTCAAGAAACCCATGCCTGGCTTTCTTTTTCCAGGGACCCCCCCCACACACACACACAACCTATCTGTTTACACTCATCTTTCTTACCCTGTTCTACTTGCTGCTGTACAGCAGTTATGGTATTCAAACATCCCATACAATTTATTTATTATGTTCACTGCCTTTCCCCACTGGAAAAAGTGGGACTTTGACAATTTTTTTATTATTATATCTTGGCATCTTGAAATCATGCTCAGCACATAGTAGGTAATCAATAATTGTGTGTTAAATTAGCTCTATGTTAAATACAAATGATTTTTACCAATAGATAATAAAATGGCATACAATATAATCAAATACTCTTCCATGATATAAAACTATTCCTAATATATGTGTTCACCCTGAGTGTGATCTATTTCAAATTAACAGCCAATATTACTGTTGTCATTTTGGTATGAAATAATAATTGAATGTGGTCAGATGAAGAGCCTTGCCAGGCTTTTTGTTTATCCTGGAGGTGGAAACACTTCCTCATGTATTGCAAATCATTATTCCATCATTACCAGTTGTCACAAATATTATGTATTTTTCTATTTTAGATGTCTTTCCTGATGATAGGAAAGGTTAAAAATTAGATTCTAATAGAGTCTCCAATATCCTTATAAACAAAAAATGAAAAATGTTTTCTCACCTTCCACTAGTCAGATATACTTAGTCATGAGTCTTTTATCCCATAAATACACTTCTCTCTTCTCGCTCAAGGCAGTCCTTTCTTATAATATCTTGCTGTCATTTAAGATGGCTGACCTAAGTCAGAGAACAAACTGTGAAGGAGAGGAGATTTGCAACTGTAGAGTTAATGGCATGCAAACTCCCACTTTGTTTTCACTATCTTGTAGAGAAGACTGATTATATTTGAAGAAAGGTAGTAAATGATTGCCAGAAGGAAAAGGAAAAAAGAATCAATTCCAACCATCTCTAAGGAGCAGAGTACATCTGAAAAACAAATGTTCATTCAGGGTTCCCAGCTCCAAGAGAGCACATGAGGAGAGTCACAGTCTGTTAATTCCAGAGATACCAATCCCACAGAGTGAGAGATTCAGTAGAACCATATTGTTAAGAACCTATAGAAATAACATTTAGAGCAAACAGTGAAAATGGATGCTGGCTGTGAACTGTTCATTTGAAAGGAGCCTTGGAAGTGTAAATACTACAAACCCAAGAAAGCTTAAAGATAAAGCTAAAGACTAAAAGGAGCAGGGCCTGCACCCACACAGGCTGATAGTGTCTACACTGTGTCCTTTCTTCCTCTTTCCAAAGCCCTAACATAAAAATCAAAAGAGAAGCCACCACAATGATTACAGAATTACTCAAAATGAAATGTAAGAAAGAAGAGTTAGCAGAAATCATTCAGGCTGGAGGGAAGAATGGTCAGATTTCCATGATGCACAGGAACTATTTCATGGACCATTAAAAGAAAGACGGCGACTTACTGTTCTCCATTGAATAGAAACAGAACTAAGCTGAAGGATAAAGTAGAAATGCTAAGATGGAGGATATTCTGTCTTTTTGAGATTAGCAAATCCTCAGGTTTTCTGATTTAGCAACCATTGGGTACCTCTTTCCCTGGAAAGTAACTTGAACAGTTTCCCTCATGTCTCTGGAATTGAGTGTGAAACCAGGAAGAGAATGAATGTATAGGTACTCTTGATACAACAGAGGTATTTGTGTTACACAGCACTCCCATCTCTCCCTGCTCTGTTTCTTTCATTGATTCTAGTAAGTGCTGCTTCTGGGGAGAAATAAATTCCCCTCTACCCTTCTAGGTTCTTCTGGCTGCTCTAACAATTAAATTGACATAAGACAGATTAACAGGAGAAAATCACACAAAAGTTTAATGATATGTGTACATGGGAGACACACAGGAGAACTGAGTAACTCAATAAAATGCTCAAAACCCTCATCTTTGATACTGAGCAGGGCCCTGTGGGGCTCCTGGGCACAAAGCCTTTCTGTGTCCCCTATCTCTTTGATTATAGGAGACAGCCTTCATTCAGCCTCCATGACCTTCCCTGAGTTCCTATGGGCAGATTCAAGCAGTTGTTAATTAGAGAAGGGAGGGGCTGTGAAACCAGGGAAAAACACTTAAGAGCAGCCTTGGGGCAAGGTCCTGTTTCCCCATCAAAGGACACACACAACATCTTTGAGCTAATTTGCAGATGTTGAAACCCCCTCCAGGTGGCAGAAGTTAACTATTAACCATGATTTGCTGCCCACAAGCATGTAGACCCCAGACCAGTTGGATTTGAATGTCGATGATGCTGACTCCTACCTCATCACCAACCAATCAGAAGAATGCAAGACTATTACTGCCTTGATCCTCATCGTATACCCCGACCACAAGCCTAGACTATAAACCTCTCCCTATTCCCCAGGGAAGGGAGCACAGTTCTTGAGGCACTAGCCTACTGTGTTCCCTTTGCCTGGCAAAGCAATAAAGCTATCCTTTTCTACTTCACCCAGAATTCTGTTGCCAAGATTTGATTTGGCACCAGTAAACAGGGAAGCTGTGCTTTTGGCTTCACCTTGAATACCATCTTCAGCTAAAGACAAAAGAGGATATTGGGGGTATTAGTTTTGAAACCAAGAAGGACTCTGTGGGGCCCGCCCAGGTACAAATCCTTTCCTCTTCCCCAAGTTTCTTGTTTGCAGAAAAAAAAGGCTTCATTCAGCTTCCTTGATATTCCCTGGGTTCCAAGGGGCAGATTCAACTATTTGCTAATCAGAAAAGTGAGGGAATGCAGAAGCAAGGAGGAGCAGTCAAGAAACAATAGAGCCATGATGGGCCAGCATTCTGGTTCTTCCTCAAGGGATAAACAAAACAATACCTTTGAATTCTTCTGCAGGAACAAAGCCCCCTCTCAGATGGAGGATGGTAACTTCAGGCTGAGCACAAGATTCCCGGAGCACTGCCCTGTTACCTCACCACCAACCAATCAGAATAAAGTCTTCACACAGTGGAAGATAACAGAGACTCTGACCCCCTCCCCAAATGATTAACTGTGATTAACTTCCTCTTTCACCCCTTAAAAACTTTCATGGTCAGCAGAATCTTCAGAGTTATTTCTTGGATACGAGTCCGCCTTCTCCCCAAGTTGCCAGCCTCCTAAATAAAGCAAACTTTCCTTTCCAACCAACGCTTGTCTCTCAAGAAATTGGCTTTTGAGTGGCAAACAGCCCAACCTGAGCTCCCTAACAGTTTGGGACTTCAAAGGGGAGGAAGGCAATTCATAGGGGGACAGAAAAGCAAAGATTTGGTAAACAAATATTTGCTTGGCCAGGCAGAAGCAATGGGACACAGAGTGGGCTCTGATCTCTAAGACTTACCCACACCACTCCTAGCCCATATTCTTTGCAGATGTCTCTGGTGATTGCTCTGTTCCTGTAATAGGCCCTCTATCTAAATTCTTCAGGCAGTTTGGGAGAAAGTCAAAGCTTTTTTCTGAATCTTTTGGACCTCGATTCCTTTCTGCTGGAAATAACCCAGTTGCCAGAGAGAATTTTGTGGTGGCAAATTTTGTTCCCCTACAGTAGCATTGCTTTTTGATATTTTATTCCATTTTTCAAAAACCTGTTCACTGAGTACCACCCATGTGCCTAGACAGATAGTGAATATATAGAAATGAGTAAAAACAGACAGAACTCTGTCATCATAGGGCTTATACAAGGAGAAGAGGGAACAGAAAAGGAAATAAACCTGATTTCATATAGTAAGTAGTGCTATGAAGAAGACCAGGTTGCTGAAATAGCCATTGATTGTGTGTGTGTGTGTGTGTGTGTGTGTGTGTACGTGTGAAAGAGAGAGAGAGATAGGGACTTAGGAAAGGCCCCTCTGAGGAAGTCACTGGTGAGCTGAGACCTGAAGGACAGAACAAGCAGGAAGAAGCTTTATAAAGAAATGGGACACAGGAAACAGCATACTCAAAGGCCTTGACATGATCCATTGGCCTGCAGTCCTGGGCCTCTTCAATACCAGTGCCTGTTTACTTAGTCTTTAGAACAACAACAACAACAAAAAAAACTGCATGAATCTTCTGATAAAAAGAATATAAAGCTTTGACATTTTCCCAAATGGCAACCAGTCACCCTAAACAAAAATTAAGATTAGATGGTAGAAATTAATATTTTATCAAGTCAAACGTTCAGAGGTCATTGCTAATCATATCACACTAGGTCTCACTGGCAGTAAGTTCTGGAGCAGAGATTTGAAGATTCACTTTTTAATTCTGGTTTGAACACAGGACGATAGTTGAATAAAATATGAGACGTCTAATGGTGGCTAAGAGTCAGCACTCTGGAGCCAAACTGCCTGAATTTGGATCCTGGCTCTACCATTTACCAACTCTGTGACTTAAACTTAAAACTACTCTGAGTTTTAATTCTGTCATCTGTAAATGATAGGTAATAATAGTGTCTACTTCAGAGAGTAGTTATAATGATTAATTGCATTCGTATTTGTAAAGCACACAGAACAGTGACTGACACCTAGTATTAAATAAGCTAAATAAAAATTAAATTAAATAAAAATTAAATTAAAATTAAATAATTATTATGGATAACCTGAGCTAAATGTTGATGTAAAATGTAAGAATGTCTTCATAATAATTGCTGCAGAAGAATCATTCCATGCATTGCAGATTAAGTACATTGTGGGTTTGCATCAATGCAAATTTATAATTCCTTATGAGTTGAATGAAAGTTTGCTTTTTGGATTACCTGTGAAGGGTATGCTAACTAAACTGTTAATACAAAGAACTTTGTCATGTATGTTGAAGTGTCTTAAGTGGTTACATATTTTTTGTCAAGCATTTTAGCAATACCTCTTTGTAAGTGCACATTTGAAGTACTAATTATTACTCTCATTTTCTTATTTAATAATTTCATTTAATTAGATAATAGTCTATAAAATGTTACTTTATAATACTTTTTACCTATAAAAATTTTACCATGTTTAAAAACATCATGCAGATGTATTTAAAACATACATAGAATTCAATAAGTCAATCTGACTTTATTTTCCTCCTGTTTATTCCCTTCTCTTTCTATGTCTTATGTATAATAAAACAGAAGGCAGGATACCTCAGGTAGGCAATTTCCAATGTGTGTATTTTCTAAATAAAAACTAGACCTTCAAACTCTCTTCTTCCTTCCAACCCAATGCTACATACAACATAAGGATTACAGAATTTCCTATGTACTGAGAAGTACTGTCCCTAAAATATGCTTCATGAAACTCTCAGAATTTGTGTTGCTGTCCAACATTCATGCCCTGCTGTCAGTGTCAAGTATCAGGCAGCATTTAAACATCTCACCATGGGCTTTATCCCACATGGTATATACATACATACATATACATATATATATATATATTTCTTTTTCCCATAAATAAGAAGCTGACACATAGCACTGCTATATGGAGTGGCCACACTGTTCTCTGCTTAATAATGTTAGCAACAGATTTGCAGATATTTCTACAATTCTTTTTCTTTTTCTGTTTCTCAGATGATATCTCTACAAAGCAACACTATGTAAATTCAGCAAGTCTCAAATTATAACCCCCAATACTTGCTTTTGTAAGCAATCCATTTTATGGCACTTACTGTGGTGTCAGTACCAAACTGCATGTAAATTTTGCTCATGTGCCCTACATAGTACTGTGCTGACAATTCTGTTCCTATTTATTCAGACTATTACGGTTGTAATGTTATCCTGCATCTTATATCGAATCCCCCACCATGTGTGGGCCTCCAGGGCTGATGACATGTGTCACCACTGAAGTGTTTGCAACTCCTCAAACAAGCTTCTTCACACTGAGTCATCTGCCCACTTCAAACCCTCAAAATATATTCAGATTTCCCCCTGATTCTTATTAAATTAAAACAAATCAAAAAACTGCTTGTCAATCAGCTGTAACTACATACACCAAAAGACACTAGATGCAAAAGATACCTTGTGTTATATGGGGGACATGAATATAGACAGTGTGACCTGAGGAATTTTTCATGCAAAGAATTCCCACTGGCATTTTCTGTAGGGAACCAATACTTCACCTCTGACTCTCATCTGGGAAGCTCCCCTACATACCACATGTGGGCTGGCAGACCTGGAACCAGATGGGTGCATAGCTGCAAAAGCTGTCTAGTCCTTGTTGGAATTTTTGCACAGTTTTGTTTTCAGTGCCAGTCATTTCATAATAACACTGTTTAACTTCAAAAATATTTATTGGGTCTCTATTACATTTCAAGCACTTAGCTGGGCATAATGATGAACAAGACATGGTCCCTGCATTCCACAAGTTCCATGGATGGCAGAGATGATAAGTAGGTAAATAGTCTCATTCACAGTGCAGAGCAGTGACTGCCAAGCTATGGAAGCTCGGAAAGCAAGCAAGTTCCTTAAGCAAGTTCAGAGAGGACTGGGGAGGAGACAGTAGGTGTCATGATGGCATTTCCTGAGAGCATGAGGCTCAATGAGTCTAAAAGTTTCTTTCCAGCTCTGTTTCTGTGATATTTCTCACCCCGTATGTTAACTGTAATCACTGCTGACTTCCCACTGAACAGTGTTAATATACTTGAAGCCTAGTATTAAAGCCCTAGGAGAATAGTAGAGGTCACGAGTAATTGAGAAGTGTGATGAGTGTGATGACTTGAGAGCAAGTGTGCAACACTTAGCCTCTGTCCCATTAAACCTCAACTAGGTTCGGAAGAAGAGAGAAGAGAAAGATAATTAAGGAATTCCAACTTGATGAGCTTTGGGGAGGTCGGAGTAAAGGAGGTTGTCATTTGGGAGCCAAAGGTATGCAATAACAAGATGCTTTAAGAAGACAGTGATGCTATTCAGTAATGGAAGAGTGACAAGAAGGGAAAGGGAAAGGCGTGCAGCATGAGGAGTCATCATAGGAAAGAGAAGAGTGGAGCAATGCATCTGCAAAGCGACTGATAAGCCAGCATTTATGTGAATCCTTAGGAAGCATGCTTACCTTTCTGCCACACTATGATGAGGCATTTTTCCCAGGTGTTTCTAAAATAGATTCCATAATATTTTAAACATTCCAGATGGCATGTGTTTCAGCATCCCAAAATTATTGATAATTATAATCCACACACATTAGCATATTAATTTATGATAAAACTTTTTCAATGTGATAAAAAATAAAGTACCCCTCAGTAATTTACTTCAGGATACAATATTTACTCACGCATAGGCCTGATGTACTCTGCTATCACACATTAGGGGCATCCCCAATTATGCGTTCCTTTCTGACTCATAACTTGCCTGAGTCCTCTGGGTCTGTATTAACACCACCCTTCCTCTGTATTCTGAATGCCTAACTCGTAGTCATTTCTCACGTCCTGAATTCAGTGTCATTTCCTCTGATAAACTTTCTCTGGCCCTCAAGTGTTAAGTCAGACACTCCTTTAATAGGCTATCCTAACACTCTATAATTTTCTTTTGTGATACTACAACTGTAATTATAAAATCATTTGTGTTATTATTTAATGTCTGTTCCCTTCACCTCTTTCCTAGTTAGAATGTAAGCTCCATGAAGGCATGGTTCATCATATTCCCAGGCATTGTCAGAAAGTCTAACACGTGGTAGGTTATTAAATCTTTGCCAAGTGAACAGATGATTCAATTTAAATGAAATTATTAGACCAAATATGTATGGAGATACCTGAGGTTCCTGATACACAGTTGCTAGGTTGATTTTAGAATAGATCACTTATTTCTTCATTTAGGACAAATTCCTTTTTGATATTGCTCAGATTCATCTCTGGTATTTTATTTATTTATTTATTTATTTATTTATTTATTTATTGGCCATGCCATGCATCTTGTGAGATAACAGTTCCCTAACCAGGGACTGAACCCCTTGAACCTGGGCCACAGAAGTGAGAGCACTGAATTCAACCACTAGACCACCAGGGAACTCCTTCTGATATTTTGACATATACATGGCTGTAGCAACATATTCAAATTTGTCAAATGCCACGCTTACAAATATTTGGCATTTCCCATTTGCTTTGGTGAAAATGAAATCAAATTTCCTAAAGCATTGTGTTGATATTTGGTTTAACTGAAATTAGTACATTGAGCATAACATGCCCTGGCTCATTAAATTTTCTATGTACTAAGAGTTAAACTGAACATTATTTTTGTCTCACCTCCTTTACAACTTTTTGAAAATGTTATATGATAGAAGAAAATTTAGATCTCCACCTCAGAATGTAAATCAACATGGATTTCATATAACATAAAAGGTTAAAGTTAAAAAAGGATAATTAGAGGAATATACAAGTTAAAGATGACTTTTTTAAGTATGCTATTTGATTATGCACAGAACATCATGACAGTATAAATTTCAAATCATTTAAAAAGAATGTGTTTTCCATCAAAAGGAGAAAAATACTTATAACACATATGATTGGAAAAGAGTTGATTTCTTTATTATAGAAAAACTCTTAAAAACAATAATTAGCAATAACATAAGAGGATGGAAATAATTTCACAATGAATTTAAATAAATGACTTGAACATGAAATCATGTGTAACTCACATGAATGCAAATCATGTGTAATCAAGTGAATGCAAATTAAAGCAACAAAGTAATATATTTGTTATGAAATTATCAAATCATGATAAATTATATTATCTAGCATTTATGGGTAACCAAGGAAACAAGAACTCACTCACATACTGTGATGGTGGGAGATTCATATCAATACAACTCTTTTATTTGGAAAAATTAGGTATTGCATATCAAAAGCTACTAGACTAAAACCTTACATGCTGCTGGTGAGAATGTAAAATGTGCAGTTACTTTGAAAAGCAGTATAGCAGGTAATCAAAAGGTTAAATATAAAAGGTAACCATATGACAAGGCAAGTCCAGTTCTAAGTATATAACTAAGAGAAATGAAAACATCACGTCCATTCAAAATCTTGTTCCATGAATGTTCATAGCAATATTAATCATAATAGCCAAAAAGTGGAAGCAACTTAAATGTCCATCAATTGATTAATGAATAAATAAGAAATGGTATATCCCTACAGTGGAATATGTGTCTAGTTGTGGCATATCACTGAGGCAAGGTCAAAACTCTCAGTCTTTAGGTTAATGCTATTTTAGCTTCTTAATGACTTTATAATAAAATATACCAATAAAAGCAAATGAAGTACTGAAACATACACAAGATGGTCCTTGAAAATACCATGCTTTTTTTTTAAGCTCTTTATTGGAATTTAATTGCTTCACACTATTGTGCCAGTTTTTGCTGTACAACAAAGTAACTCAGCTGTATTTATACACATATCCCCATATCCCCTCCTTCCCGCAACTCCTTCCCACCCTCCCTATCCCAATGCTTTAAGTCATCACCCATCATCAAGTTGATCTCCCTGTGTTATGCAGCAGCTTCCCACTAGCTATCTATCTTACATTTGGTAGTGTATATATGTCAATGTTACTGTCTCACTTCAGGTAGCTTTCCGAGTACCAAGGAGTAGAGCACGCTCTGCTGCACCCTGAGCCTTCAGCTGGACCTAAAAAGCAAGCAGAAAACCAAGCAAAAGGCGTGATTGAAGCAGCAAGGTGAGCGGGGTGCCAACCCAGGCTGGACCGAGCCCATGCCCTCACCCTTCACCGGGTCAGCAGCAGTTCACTTCTTTAACTGAGATGTACATGATATAACGTCCATTGAGTCTAAGGATGGCATCTAGTCTTGTGCTTCCCACCAAAGATGAACAGGTTTCCTTGGGCATTGATGATCTCCATATTTCATTGCAAGAATATACCCACAGCTCGCCAGGTATGAGGCAGTGCAGGGGTTAAAGCCACCGGTGCCACATGGTTGCCATTGAGGAGACCCATGAGGTGGAGAATCACTTGCAGGTGTGGCAAACAGCAGTTAGAACAAGGTGAAAGGTGAACTAAGATCATCTGAGAACCAAGAAGGGGAATGGGAAGGATGTGAGGCTGAACTGGAGAGTGATGTGAAACAGCTCTAGAATGAGTTGGAGAGGCAGCAAGTTGATCTACAGGAAGCAAATCGAGAAAAAACATGGGCTATCCAGGAATTATCAAAACAGAACCAAAGGTTATTGAATCAACTCAGAAGGACCAGGACACTAGACCACAAGAGAGTCCTCAGACACAGGGAAGATTAACCACAGAGAACTCTCACAGAGGCCTCTATCAGAGTTTAAAACCTGGCTTCACACAACTGCCTGCAACTGCCAGTACTGGATACCTGACACCAAACCACAAACAAACAGGAACACAAACCCACCCATCAGCAACAGACTACCTAAAGCCATATTAAGCTCATAGATACCCTAAAACAACCACCTGACATGGCCCTGCTCATCAGAGGGAAAACACTCATCCACACACCAGAAAGCAGGCACCAGACCCTCCTACAAGGAAGCCTACTCAAGACACTGGACCAACCCCACCACACGGGGTAGAGAACAGAAACAAGAGGAATTATTACTAGGGAGCAAAGGGAAAGGAGATAGGAAATACTATAAATTAGACAATAAGAGAAAACAAAGAAACACCTTGCAGGCAAAGGGCAAGATAAAAATTCACCAGACAAAATAAATGAAGAGGAAATAGACAAACTGCCTGAAAAAGAATTCAGAGTAATGATAGTAAAGATGATCCAAAATCTCGATAACAAAATAGAGAAAATACAAGATACAGTTAATAAGGACCTAGAAGAACTAAAAAGCAAAGAAACAGTACTGAACAACACAATAACTGAAATTAAAAACACTCTAGATGGTATAAACAGCAGAATAACTGAGGCAGAAGAAGGAGTGAGTTGGAAGATAGAATGGGGGAAATAACTGCCACAGAGCAGGAGAAAGAAAAAAGAATGGAAGACAGTCTCAGAGACCTCAGGGACAACATTAAGCATGCCATCATTCAAATCACAGGTGTCCTAGAAGAGGAAGAATAAAGAAAGGGTCTGAGAAAATAGTTGAAGAGACTATAGTGAAAAACTTCCCCAACATGCGAAAGGAAATAGTCAATCAAGGCCAAGAAGTGCAGAGAGTCCCATACAGAATAAACCAAAGGAAAAATACACCAAGGCACATATTAATCAAACTAGCAAAAATTAAACACAAAGAAAAAATATTAAAAAGAGCAAGAGAAAAGCAACAAATAATATATAAGGGAAAACCCATAAGGGATAACAGTTGATCTTTCTGCAGAAACTCAGCAGGCCAGAAGGGAATGAGAGGATATACTGAAAGTCTTGAAAGAGGAAAACCTACAGCCAAGAATACTCTACCCAGCAAGAATCTCATTCATATTTGACGGAGATCAAAAGCTTTACAGACAAGCAAAAGTTAAGAGAATTCAGCACCACCAAACCACTCTTACAACAATTGCTAAAGGAGCTTCTCTAGGCAGGAAACACAAGAGAAGGAAAACAACTACAAAAAAAACCCAAAACAATTAAGAAAATGGTAATTGGAACATACATGTCAATAATCACCTTAAATGTAACCATTTACATTACATAGCATTACACTAAATGCTCTAACCAAAAGACAAAGACTGCCTGAATGGATACAAAAACAAGACCCTTACATATGTTGTCTACAAGAAACCCACTTCACACCAAGGGACACATATAGACTGAAAGGAAGGGGATGGAAAAAGATATCCCATGCAAATGAAGGTCAAAAGAAAGCTGGAGTAGCAATACTCATATCAGACAAATTAAACTTTAAAGTAAGACTATTACAAGAGACAAGGAAGGACACTACATAATGATCAAGGGATCAATCCAAGAAGATCATATAACAATTGAAAATATATATGCACCCAACATAGGAGCACATCAATACATAAGGCAACTGCTCACAACCATAAAAGGGAATATCAATAGTAACACAATAATAGTAGGAGACTTTAACACCCCACTTACACCAATGGATAGATGATCCAAACAGAAAATAAATAAGGAAACACAAGCTTTAAATGACACATTAGTACATCTCGATTTAATTGATATTTTTAGGACATTCCCTCCAAAAACTATGGAATACACTTTCTTCTCAAGTGCACATGGAACATTTTCCAGGATAGACCACATCTTGGGTCACAAATCAAGCCTTGGTAAATTCAAGAAAATTTAAATTTTATCCAGCATCTTCTCTGACCACAACACCATGAGACTAGATATCAATTACAGGAAAAAAAAAATGTAAAACATACAAACACATGAAGGCTAAACAATACGCTATTAAACAACCAAGAAATCACTGAAGAAATCGAAGAGAAAGTCAAAAAATATCTAGAAACAAATGATAATGAAAACACAACAACCCAAAACCTATGGAATGCAGCAAAAGTTTTTCTAAGAGAGAAGTTTATACCAATACAGTCCTACCTCAAGAAACAAGAAAAATATTGAATAAATAACATAACCTTACACCTAAAACAATTTGAGAAAGAACAAAAAAACCCCAAAGTGAGCAGAAGGAAAGAAATCATAAAGATCAGATCAGAAATAAATGAAAAAGAAATGAAGGAAACAATAGCAAAGATCAATAAAACTAAAAGCTGGTTCTTTGAGAAGATAAACAAAATTGATAAACCATTAGCCAGACCCATAGGAAAAAAAAGGGAGAAGACACAAATCAACAGAGATAGAAATGAAAAAGGAGAAGTAACAACAAACACTGCCAAAATACAAAAGATCATGAGAGACTACTACAAGCAACTATATGCCAATAAATTGGATAACCTGGAAGAAATGCATAAATTCTTAGAAAAGTACAATCTTCCAAGACTGAACCAGGAAGAAATAGAAAATAAGAACAGACCAATCACAAGCACAGAAATTGAGACTGTGATTAAAAACCTCCCAACAAAGAAAAGCCCAGGGCCAGATGGCTTCACAGGAGAATTCTATCAAACATTTGGAGAAGAGCTAACACCTATCCTTCTCAAACTCTTCCAAAATAAAGCAGAAGGAGGAACACTCCCAAACTCATTCTATGAGGCCATCACCCTTATACCAAAACCAAGCAAAGATGGCACAAAAAAAGAAAATTACAGGCCAATATCACTTGAATATGGATGCAAAAATCCTCAAAAAAAATACTAGCAAACAGAATCCAACAACACATTAAAAAGATCATACACTATGATCAAGTGGGGTTTATCCCTGGAATGCAAGGACTCTTCAGTATACGCAAATCAATCAATGTGATGCATCATGTTAACAAACTGAAGGATAAAAACCATATGATCATCTCAATAGATGTAGAAAAAGCTTTTGACAAAATTCAACATCCATTTATGATAAAAACTCTCCAGAAAGTGGGCATAGAAGGAAGTTACCTCAACATAATAAAAGCCATATATGACAAACCGACAGCCGACATTATTCTAAATGGTGAAAAACTGAAAGCATTCCCTCTAAGAACAGGAACAAGACAAGGGTGTCCCCTCTCACCATTATTATTCCACATGGTTTTGGAAGTTTTAGCCACAGCAATCAGAGAAGAAAATGGAATAAAAGGAATCCAAATTGTTAAAGAAGAAGTAAAGTTGTTACTCTTTGCAGGTGACATGATATACATAGAAAACCCTAAAGACGCTATCAGAAAACTGCTAGCACTAATCGATAAATTTAGTAAAGTAACAGAATATAAAATTAATGCACAGAAATCTCTTGCATTTGCATACACTAACAATGAAAGAGCCAAAGGAGAAATTAAGGAAACACTCCTATTTACCATTGCAACAAAAAGAATAAAATACATAGGAATAAACCTGCCTAACGAGGCAAAAGACCTGTATGCAGAAAAATGTAAGACATGATGAAGGAAATCAAAGACAATACAAACAGGTGGAGGGACATACCATGTTCTTGGATTGGAAGAATCAACATTGTGAAAATGACTGTACTACCCAAAGCAATTTACAGATTCAACACAATCCCTATCAAATTACCAATGGCATTTTTTCACAGAATTAGAACAAAAATTTTACGGTTTGTATGGAAATACAAAAGACCCCGAAAAGCCAAAGCAATCTTGAGAAGGAAAGATGGAGCTGGAGGAATCAGGTTCCCTGACTTCAAACTATACTACAAGGTCACAGTGATCAAGACAGTATGGCACTGGCCCAAAGACAGAAATTTAAATCAATGGAACACAGTAGAGAGCCCAGAGATAAACCCACTTATCTTTGATAAAGGAGAAAAGAATATGCAATGGAAAAAAGCCTCTTTGATAAGTGGTGCTGGGAAAACTGGATGGTTACATGTAAAAGAATGAAATTAGAACACTTCCTAACACCATATACAAAAATAAACTCAAAATGGATTAAAGACCTAAATGTAAGGCCAGATACTATAAAACTCTTAGAGGAAAACATAGGCAGAACACTCTATGACATACATCAAAGCAAGATCCTTTCTGACCCACTTCCTAGAATAATGGAAATAAAATCAAGAATAAATAAATGGGACCTAATGAAACTTAAAAGCTTTTGCACAGTGAAAGAAACCATAAACAAGACAAGATGACAATCCTCAGAATGGGAGAAAATACTTGCCAACAAACCAACGGACAAAGGATTAATCTCCAAAATATATAAGCACCCCCTGCAGCTTAATACCAAAAAAGCAAATAACCCAATCCACAAATGGGAGGAAGACCTAAAGAGACATTTCTCAAAAGAAGACACGCAGATGGCTAATGAACACAAGAGAAGATGCTCAACATCACTAATCATTAGAGAAATGCACGTCAAAGCCACGATGAGGTATCACCTCACACCAGTCAGAATGGCCATCATCAAAAATTCTAGAAACGATAAATGTTGGAGAGGGTGTGGAGAAAAGGGGACCCTCCTGCACTGTTGGTGGGAATGTAAGTTGGTACAGCCACTATGGAAAACAGTTTGGAACTTCTTTAAAAAACTAAAAATAGAACTACCATGTGACCCAGCAATCCCACTCCTGGGCATCTACCCTGAGAAAACCATAATCCAAAAAGAAACATGTACCACAATGTTCATTGCAGTACTGTTTACAATAGGCAGGATATGGAAGCAACCTAAATACCCATCAACAGATGAATGGATAAAGAAGCTGTGGCACATATATATATATATATATATATATATAATGGAATACTACTCAGCCATAAAAAGGAATGCAATTGTGTTATTTGTAGTGAGGTGGATGGAGCTAGAGACTGCCATACAGAGCCAAGTAAGCCAGAAAGAGAAAAACAAATACCGTATGCTAACTCATATATATGTAATCTAAAAAAATGGTATTGATGAACCCAGTGGCAGGGCATGATTAAAGATGCAGATGTAGAGAACAGACTTGAGGACACGGGGGGTGGGGGGCAAAGGGGCAGCTGTGACGTAGTGAGAGAGTAGCATTGACATATATACACTACCAAATCTAAAATAGATGGCTAGTGGGAAGCTGCTGCATAACACAGGGACATCAACTCGATGATTGGTGATGACTTAGAGATGTGGGATAGGGTGGGTGGGAAGGAGTCGAGGGAGCGAGGGAATATGGGGATATATATATATAAATATAGCTGATTCACTTGTTGTACAGCAGAAACTGGCAAAACTGTGTAAAGCAATTATATTCCAATAAAGAGCTTAGAAAGAAAAAAGAAAGAAGCCCGTCACAAAAGACCACATATTGTATTGTCCCATTTATATTCAACATTAAATGTGCACTTTAGGCAAATATAAAGAGACACAAAATAGTGGCTGCCTAGTACTTAACTGGTGGATGGTGTTGAGAGGAATTGTGGGAAGGGTTACAATTAATGGATATGTGCTTTATTTGGGGGATAATGGAAATTTTCTAAAATTGATCGTGGTGATGGTTGCGCAACTGTAAGTGTATTAAAACTATTAAACTGTATAATTTTAATGGTAGACTTTTATAGTATGTTAATTAAATGTAAATATGCTATAAAAATAAACAATACAAAACTAAAAAAATAAAACTCTCCAAATGCAGGAAGGAAAAGAAAGGCTGTTAGACTAAAGCTGTCATTTTGAATGAAGCTCAAAGCCTTCATACACTTTGATGTATTTTATAATATAGAAATATTTACTCATTCAATCAACAAATATATATTTAAGGTCTACACAGGGCACATATTTTAGCCAAAAAGCTAGACATTAACCATATATGTAAAAAGATTGAAAGCTGTAAATGTGATATTTATTTATTTACTTTTATAAAATAAGCATGATATTATTAGAACATGATCATTTAATATAGGTGCTGTTGTTATAACAGTGATCAAACAGGCAAAGAATCTCTGCCATCATGAAATTACAACCTAGTGGAGAAAAAAAAAAGAATGCAAAACGTAAATTAGTAAAATATATGGTTTATGTGATTTGTATACTTCTATGTTGAAGAACAAAGTGGGATAAGAAGTACGGGTCTTTGTTTAATTAGGAGGCTTGGAGGGGGCTTTTCTGAGGTGCAAAATTTTGAGGAAGGTGAGGCAGCTAGCCATGAAGATATCTAGCAGTAGCATTCCAAGTAGAAGAAAGGGCTAGTGAAAAGGCCCTGATCAACTAGGAAAATCTCAAGAAGGTCAGTGTAGCTGGACCAGGGAGTATGAGGGGAGGTTGTAATAGAATTTTGAGGTCTGAGAGCAAATAATTAGAGGGGGTAGATTTTGTAGTCTCTAGACTACTGCAATAATTTAATTTTACTCTGAATGAGATGGGAAGCCATTGGATCACTGGATTATTTTCAGCAGAGTGATATGAACTATTTTATGATCATTCTGGTTGCTGTGTCAAGAACAGCAGGAGTTGTGGGGGGAGTGAAGAGAAAATACGGGAAGATCTGTTAGGAGACTGTTGGAGTAACCCAAGAGGGAGAAGGTGGTGGCTTCTATTAGAGTGGTAGCAGTTCAGGTGGATTAAGGATGTAATTTGAAGATAGAGCCAACATCATGTACTAGGTAGTGATAAAGAAGAGGCAAGAATTAATCTAAATTTGAGCTGGAGCAACTAGAAGAATAAAGTTGGAAATTACTGACATAGATAAGTCTGAGGTAGTCATGCATTTTGTTGGAAAAGCAAGTTTGGTTTTGGACATGTTGATTTTCAATTGCCTATTAGACTTCCATTATGAGATGCAGCAGAAGGCAGTAAAGTATATAATTCTGGAGGACACTGGAAGTTCTGAGCTGAGTATATGAATCTGGGAGCTATCAGTGTAGAAATGATACTTTAATCCATATGATCCAATGATTTTTCATCAAGGGAGATAAAAAGTTTCAAGGCCAATGACTCTTGGTTAACAAATTAGCAAAATAAGGAAGAACAGCTGAGGAAAATGAGCAGGAATCATAGAACATTCACAAGGGTGTTTGGACTAATCAGGGTATATGTAGAGATTTAATTATATTATTGTTTATTGCTTTGTTATTTATAGTCATGAAAAATTAGAAGCAGTCACAATGTCCAACAACAGTAAATTCTGGTGGATCGATTTAATAGAATACAATGCATTGATAAAAAATGCTAATGACATATTTTACTAACATGGATAAAGGCTTATTGCATACTATTGAAAGGGGAAAAAACAAAGTATTCAGAGCAATTAGATTGTAAGTTATGTGGAATGATGTAGTTCTGAGGAAATTATGGACCACCTTGAATGTTAGGTTGAAGAGTTTAGGACAGATCTCATTTAAAACAACAGCCATTCTAGGTAGATATTATTATCATTTTTATGATAAGCCATTTGAGGATCCGAGATCTCCTAAAGTATCCTCACTAACTCTGTAGCACAGGTTAAGGGCCAAGCCATGTATTCTTATTGAGAAGTTTAGAGGTGTTCAGAGTGTTAAAAGTAAGGATATGACCTCAGGTTAAACTTATGGCTGACTTATAGAACACCTTTCAAGCCCTATATGATAGTTCCTGACAAATACCCAGATTATTTTAATCACAGGCCCCCATCCAAGTTAAGACTGGCATCACCAAGAGAGGGTCAATCATTATACCAGTTGACCCCAACTCTGAGTATCAGTTCTTGAACTATAGAGCTCTTGGAGAAGAGTTTGTGGGAAGGAGTTTCATCCTTGGGGGCTCTAGCTCATGTCAGGGTTCAGAAGAACTAGCTGATGATTGAGGGAATATGGAGAGAACTCTCATTTTCTCTTGAATAGCTCAGGGAGCTCTGTGATAACTGATTCTGGTTTTACTGCCCTCCATCAGACCTAAAATAGAACAAAAGATCCCTACTAGAATTCAAGCTCCATAAGGATGATAAAGTTTGTTATGTTGCTCACATTTGTATCCCCTTATCTAAACCAGTACCTGCAACCCAATAAACTCAGCAAATATTTGGTGAATGCATTCATATCCATGGGAATCTGAAACAAGACCAAGGACCAGGCAATGTTTGTTCTTCTAGGTCAGTGATTCTCAGGTCTAGCTGCACATTAAAATCAGAGACCATTTTAAAAGCACAGCTGCCTTGGGAACACCATCCAGAAATTCCAATTTAGTTGCAAAAGGATAGGTTCCATGCCTCAGGAAGACTTCAGTGTGTACCCAGAATTAAGAATAAATGCTTTAAGCAGCCACGGTGCACTCAGGCTGCTCAAAGGACTGAGATGGCTTTTTTATACCTCCTGGGATTGGGATCTGTTTCCTCCTCTGTGGGTCCTGGTTTTAGAGCCATGTCTGGTCTGGGGCAGCTGTCAGGATCTTTGTCCCAGAAGCCCAACTAAGGTTCATCCCAAAGGACTAGAAGAAAAGAGTAATTCCAGTTCGGAACTTAGGTACTTGAGCAGATTTGAGGGCCTTTGTGAGTAGAGCGACCTGAACTTAGAACTAATGAAGACCAGCATGACAATGTGGTCTGCCTCCTTTGTGGGGAGAAAAGGGATTCAGAAGCCAGAAAGGCAAAAGGGCTTGACATCTCTATTTTTTAAGCATTGACATTTCCTTTGCTGGAGAAAGGAAAAGTATGCATTTTTTTCATACTACATAAATTATTATGATTATAGGACCGAGTAATAGTACATATAATCACAAATCTCTTCTGATATAAAAACGCTCCAGAATGTCACACACATAATTTAAACTACAATTTAAAGGGATGTGTTAGGTCACATTCCTACTTATCCATATCAGAGAAGATATATTATCTGACAAACCTAGAATAGATTATGAAAGGAAACCTTGCAAAAGTCATTGCTAACATTACAGTCCAATTTTCCCCCTTTATTTCCCCAGAAAGAATGCCATAGACTCAATCTACAGATAAACATATAGCACTATATTTTGCTTTTTCCAGCTTCACGAATTGGACAGAAAATACCTCTGGGTTCTTTTGATTGTGGCTTATCCCTTTAGAATGCCCTCACTGGAAGTATTTGATGACAAGAAGGTTTTTGTGAAGTAACATTTTTTGCCCTTTGAAGTAAGGATATAGCAGTGAAATAACTTTTATGAGACCTTGTGGGAATCTTACTCATGGTGACAGTAGATGAGTATATTCAAAAGTAGAAAAATCATTGCGTTATGCTTTTAAAACAAAGAGAAAACAAGCCTCTTTATTGAGGTGAGGCAGACACATGCCTTCTGTTTGTTTGTTTGTTTGTTTTGCCCAATTTGGTATCTGTAACTACACTTTTTAAAAATGAGATCTTCAGTCACTTCTTTACTTTTTTAAATTTTTTATGCTCTTTATTGGAATATAATTGCTTTACACTCTTGTACCAGTTTTTGAGGTACACCAAAGTCAATCAGCTGTACTTATACACATATCCCCATATTCCCTCCCTCCCGCGACTCCCCCCCACCCTCCCCGTCCCAGTCCTCCAAGGCATCACCCATCATGGAGCAGAACTCCCTTTGTTATACAGCAACTTCCCACTGCCTATCTATTTTACAGTTGGGAGTAAATATATGTCTATGCTACTCACTCACTTCATCGCAGCTTCCCCTTTGCCCCCCGCCCCCCCAACCCCGTGTCCTCCAGTCCATTCTCTGCATCTGCATCTTTATTCTTGTCTTGTCACTGAGTTCATCAGTACCTTTTTTTTTTTTTTTTTTTTTTTTTTTAGATTCCGTATATATGAGTTAGCATACACTATTTGTTTTTCTCTTTCTGGCTTACTTCATTCTGTATGACAGAATCTAGGTCTATCCACCTCATTACATATAGCTCCATTTCATTCCTTTTTATAGCTGAGTAATATTCCATTGTATATATATGCCACATCTTCTTTATCCATTCATTTGTTGATGAGCATTTAGGTTGCTTCCACGTCCTGGTTATTGTAAATAGTGCTGCAATAAACATTATGGTACATGTTTCTTTTTGGATTATGGTTTTCTCTGGGTATAAACCCAGGAGTGGGATTACTGGATCATATGGTAGTTCCATTTTTAGTTTAGTTTAGTTTAGTCCAAATTGTTTTCCATAGTGGCTGTACCAACTTACATTCCCACCAACAGTGCAGGAGAGTTCCCTTTTCTCCACATCCTCTCCAACATTTGTTGTTCCTAGAATTTTTGATGATGGCCATTCTGACTGGTGTGAGGTAATACCTCATAGTGGCTTTGACTTGCATTTCTCTGATGATTAGTGATGTTGAGCATCTTTTCATGTGTTTGTTGGCCATCTGTATGTCTTCTCTGGACTTCAGTCACTTCTTTATATCTGCAACTTGAAGTCCATAGGCCTGCTTTTTCTAAATAAAATTTGAGGCATTTTTAGCCAAAATCAATTAATTAAATTTGCCCAATAATATTGACCTAGAAAGACTTCAGGTTAAAGCTGATTATTTAATCCCAAGATGCAGCAGGAAGATGCCATTTATTTGAATTTCACTTGTAGTCTGCAAAATATTATGTAAAATGAGAACTGTCCTTAATTATATTAATTAGGTCAGCAAAGATCAAATATTTCTCAAATAAATATAGAAGAGAGATGCATCTGTCTCATGCTGTGTCTGCATAAAAAAATTACAGAAGTTGGATAATTTGTATCAGAAAGCATTGGTGACTGTCACTCTTGGCTACTTAAGGAACTGGCAAACCTCAAGCTGTTATTTTTAGGATGCCATGGCTTCCCAGAGCACTAGTAAGGGGCAAATTTAGAGCCTATATATGCCAAAGGAAAAAGTTTGTTCCATATATTAACAAACTGATCAGGTTCATATTATCACCTGGAAAGATGTGGTCCATATTGATTTCAGTAGAGCCCTCAATTACATTTCATGTAACTTTCTAACTTACAAATAATAAAATTATGATAGTGATTATATTACTTTGAGTAAAGACAGGGAATATATTATTGCAGGTGTTGGGGTCAATTTTGGTGATTATGCAGTATAATAACCCCTGAAGAATGGCCTTGATAGCATTCAACACTCTTATTGACCCTTACTATAAAGAACTTAAGATTATATCTAGCCAAATTTCAGACGAAATTGTTATTTGGAGTTTCCAACATTCTAGAAGATATAAAGGCAATTTTAAGTAATCATAATAAATTGGAAAAAATTTGTCCAAGTAAGATAAAATTTGGTTAAGCTATGTAGAAAATGGCCTACAACTGAGGTAGAAAGAGATTTCAAGTTTGAACTGAATGCCTGTAAGCAACATTTGTATTCTGAATCAAAAGTCAATGTGACACTGAATATAGCAACAAGCAAATAAAGTGAGAAAGAATGTTCTGTCTTAGTTTGAAGAGTATGAGAATATTAGATTAGTTTGAGCCCTGACCTTTGCACAGGAGATAGGATATTAGAATAGGTCCAGAGAAGAATGATAAGATTGATTTAAAAATATATAAAATAGGTGTGATGACTAATGGTAAAAGATCTGTAACTTTTAAGAAAAGTTTGTTAAGGGAGGATTTAATGTTTTTTGAATGTAAGAAAAAATATTTTATTATAAGGATAATTATTACTCAATTTCCAAGTTCTCTGAATTTTTTTATATGCTCTATGTTTAAACTTAGGCAACACCTATATTTTTATTTCTAGCATAGATTGCTAGTTGATGCTTGATAATGCTAACCAGCTATTATCTGTTTGGGATTAAAAATAGAAAAATGCACTTTCTTATGCAAAATCAATTTCAACACCCCTTGGCCTCTTTCCTTTTGCCCCCAAATTTATGTGGTGTTTCCTATCTTAAAAAAACAAACAAAAAAACTAGAAAGAGAAACTTTTACACAATCCTCATTATTAATTATTTCCTTTTCAAATTTCTTTAGTACTTACTAGCTAAATTTCAAAATAACACATTACATTTTGTTCTATTTTTCTGCCTGCCACAGATAATTTAACACTTTTTTATATCAGCATGTAGCACTATATTGTTCATAAAACTTTCTAATTTTTTTAGTCATTCACCAAGACTTTATCCAGCTCTTATTATGTGCTGAGTACTGTGCTGGCACTGAGAATACAGACAAGAACTAGACAGACAGAGCCCCTATATAATCTTGAACAGAGAGGCACAGGTGAGTGGAGTAAATAGGCAATACTCAAATAGGACACAAAAAATACACAAATGCAATGGCTGAAAATGCTATGAGGCTCTCTCCAACAAATGCCTAACCTAATGAGAGTGTAAAGTTAATATTTTCTATATGTAGCATGTTTTATATCAACTAGATAGTAAGTTTGTAAGAGAAATGATGTCTGAGCTTGTTTTAAAGAAGTCATAGTAAGCACAGTTATAAATATATAGGTGTACAATAAATACCGATTGATTTAATATCTTACAAAACTAATCAGATATTATTGGTCATGAGACATCAGAATGAAAATTATATGGGGCATTCAGGTTCTGGTCCAGCATGTAAGAAATTTGGAATTTACCACTCTGTCCTAAAAAGTAAAAAGCTGAAGAAACAGAAAAGTTGGCAATTCTTATTACATCCATAAGAGAAATGAGGTCATAGGACCACCTGCTTCCCCCCAAATTGGAGAGACTGACAAGTAAAAACAGAGCATCACAATGTATCACAGCAGAAACCAACAAGCAGAAAACTCTGAGGAAATAAGTGCTCAGTATGTCATATCCAACTACCAAGAAAAAAATTACAAGAAGCATTAAAAGGCAAAAAAGAGTTTGAAGAGAGACAGCAAACATTAGAACCCCACTTAGATATGACAGAGATGTTAGAATTGTCAGACAAGGAATCTGAAACTATGATTATTATCTAAGGGCTCTAATGGATAAAGTTGACAGCGTACAAAAACAGATGGGCAATGAAGCAGAGAGATGGGATTCTAAGAAAGAACCAAAGAGAAATGCTAGAAATCATAAACACTGTAATAGAAATGAGGGATGCATGTGATTGGCTTATTAGTAGACTGAACATGATTGAGGAGAAAAAAAATCTTTGAACTTGAGGATATATCAATAGAAACTTCAAAAACTGAAAATCAAAGAGAACAAAGACTGAAAACAAAACAAAACAAAACAAAACATCCAAGAAGCATAGGACAACTACAAAAGATGTAACATATGTGTAATGGGAATACCAGAAGGAGAAAGAGAGAACAGAACAGAAGAAATATTTGAAACAATGACGACTGAGAATTTACCCAAATTAATGTCTGATAGTAAACCACAGATTGAGGAAGCTCAGAGAACACCAAGCAGGATAAATTCCAAAAAAACCCCCCAAGACATATCATATCCAAATTACAGAAAATTTTAAAAAAAATTCTGAATGAAGTTAGAGAGGGTGAGGTGGGAAATCTTACCTACAGAGAAGCAAAGATAAGAATTACATCCTATTTCTCCTCAGAAACCACGTGAATTGAAGTAGCACAAAAGCCTTTTCGTGTTCCTGTTTTCTCTTTGTAGGAAAAAGGCTTCAGCCTCCTAGATATTCCCTGAGTCCCAAAGGGCAAATTCAAACAGTCGCTAATCAGAGAAGGAGGGAATGGAGAAACAAAGGAGGAGCAGTCAAGAAATAAAAGTACAGTGATAAAGCAGGGTCCTGGTTCCTCCTCAAGAGATATATATTACAATGTATATCTGAGTTCTTCCACAGGAACTAAGACCCCCAACCCAGGTGTAGGATGGTACCTTCAGGCTGAACACAAGCACGTGGACCCTAGACTGGTTAGAACAAGAAGGCTGATGATTGAGATTCCTGGAATGCCACCTTGTTATCTCCCCACCAACCAATCAGAGGAAGCTCACACACCCTGCAGACCTCCCCCCAAATTTTGCCTATAAAAACTCTTCCCCAAAGGCCATCAGGGAGTTCAGGTTTTTGAACATGAGTCAGCTGCGCATTCTCCTTGCATGGCCCTGGCAATAAAACTTTCTCTGCTCCTAAGAGTTCTCATCACAAGGAAAAATATTATTTTCTATTTCTTTTACCTATTTGAGATGACGGATGTTCACTAAACCTATTGTGCTAATCATTTCATGACGTATGTAAGTCAAATCATTAAACTTTACACCTTAAACTTATATACAGTGCTGTATGTAAATTATATCTCAATAAAATTGGAAGAAAAAAATCCAAACTAAGTAGGAGAAAAGAAATAATAAAAATTAGAACAGAAATGAATGAAAATAAAAAATGGGAAATCAATAGAGATTGACAGCAAAACCAAAGAATGATTCTTTTAAAACATCAATAAAATCTGTAAGCCTCTAGCTGTACTAAGAAAAAAGGAGAGAGGACACTAATATGAGAAAGAAAGACAGGACAACACTAAAGATCCTATGGACATTAAAAGAATAATACAGGAATATTATGAACAACACTACCAGCAAATTTGATAACCTAGATGAAGCGGACAAATTTCTTGAAAAATACCTTTGATAAAACTCACAACAGGAGAAATAGACAATATGTATGGACCTATATCTAGTAAATAAATTAAGTCAATACTTAAATAGAAAGCATCAGGCCTAGATGGGATTACTGGTTAATTCTACCAAACATTTAAGGAAGAAATTATACTAATTATTGCATAGTACTTTGACTGTGATTCCCTGCTTCTACCTATTTCTTATTCTCTTCTCTAAATCTTTCAGCCTTTATCTCCAAACTGGAATTGTCTCAAACATGAGTTTTAAGCTATTCTCTTTGCTCACCCTTTTCAAAGCAACCCCTAACATAGGACTATTGTGTATAGAACAATTAATGACTGTTGGCATGTGATGAATACAATGTTACATTGTTTGATCAAACAACAAATAACTTGATATTTCACATTAGAAGTTACTATTACTGGACATTCAGCCACTGAGCATTCCTCACAGACCACACTACCTTATGTGGCACCGTGACCTCTCACCAATTTATTGATCCCACTCTGTATCTTTCATCTCTTAATCCTCTTCCTTACAAAGCTAGGCAACTGTTTTAATTCTAAAACCAAACTCAGTTCTTGGCCTTACGTTCATATATAAAAACCTATCAATGTTCTTAGCTGAACAGAAAGGCCATCCTTAGTTTAGCGATGTTACTTTAACAAGATCTAGTGTCTTTAAAAAGTAGCTGTGATTTTAAACAGTGAATTTTTCTCCTTTGTATTTATGTGGGGGAGGAATAAAAGAGTTCTGAAGAGAAAGCCAAATGTCAGTGGTAGAGAATAAAGGAGAGATTAAGCAAAGAAAGAGATCTCACATAATTGTGGTTCCTAACCTGAACATATACGTTTTTAAACTGAGGAGTAAAATGTCAATTTGTTTTAGTCATTGAGATCTGTCACATTGTGTCCATCATGCACTCTATACAGAATAAAGAAAAATATTTGTGAAACCATTACATCGAATGTTCATTTCAGTGCAAAAACTGACTTTAGTCTTGTAAACATTAAATCTTTCATAGTCTGAAGTTATCACTTATAGTTTTCATTTATATACTACTGTATTTTGTTATTAATATTTTATATTGCAATTTATAAGTTTTGTGATTCAAAAATATATATCCCTTATTAATGCCAAGGGCTTATTGCAATATATTTTTTATCTTAAACAACTGAGGTTTAATTCATTAAAAAACATTTATTGGCTGTTTGCTATTTGCCAAGTACCTTGATATAGTTAACATATTTTACTGGAATCAGAAAATATGTGCTGTTGTCCTATATTTACTACTTGCTTACTATGCGATCTTTATACAATTTTGTAATTTTTCTGGGTCCCAGTTTCCTCACTTCAAAAGCTTTAAGTGTCATGATCACTATGCCTGATTTTAAAAAATATATAATTTTACAAAATGAGAGTATTCTAAGCAGAGTTAATTATTGTCACTTATATAACTCTACAAACCAAAAGGAATTTTGCTTGAACAGAAAAGACAGAAGGAACAGACCAAGTTTTACTAATTTTTACAAAATGTAGGTTTTATAATATAAGCTCTTTAAACACTTATAAAGAATTTTATCAGTGATATTTGAAAACATCTGGAACTTCTAGTTCTAATTTATGAGCTATAAATGATAAACCATTTAAGTTATAATTTTTTTCTCTTTCAACTATTTGACCCCATTAAGTATATAGTAGACATTAGTGGAAAAGCAACATCAAGTGGTGAAAAGTATGTGAACTTCAGAGCCAAACAGTCTTATAGGGGTCACCATTCACTGCCTCTATGACCTTGGGTAGAGTACCATCCCAATGTCAATTTTCTGGTTTCCATAAGTGTACAAAGTGTTCGCATTAGGAGAAAGTGGGTGAAGGGTTACATGGGAGCTCTGTACAATTTTGCAACTATTCTATGTTGAAAGTTATTTCAAAATTTAAAAGTTAAAAGGAAAAGAGAAGACATTTGGAGAATAATTGAATAGATCAGAATGTAGAATAGGCATTAAATGATATTAAGGAAGTAGAGTTAAATTTTTTTTTAAGAAATGTCATGGTATTTTGTCATGTAAGAGAATGTCCTTACTTTTAGAATTTGTGTGCTAAAATAATTAGGGCTTAAGCATCATAAATAAATCTGCAATTCATTTTGATGCACCAGTAAAATACATAGTGTAAGTGTATACATGTAATATACACACACATAATGTAGATACAGCAAACTGACAACAATCCTTGAATTTAAATGATGGGAATAGGAAGACTCATTGTGTAAGTCTTACAACATTTTCATGGGTTTGAAAATTTTAAAAACTAAATGTTTATAAGTCCACATGCTTCTTTGCAACACTAACTCTGTTTTTATTCAGATACTCATTGTATCTTACTGCCACAATATCCAGGTCCTGTGGCTTGACTACAATGACCACAGTATAACTGGTTTCTTTCTTTACCCTCTTATTCTGAATCGTTTACCACTTTGACTGATTACTTGGTGATCAACTTATCAGGGCTTGATCAAGTCAACCATGTGAAGTTGGCTCAATTTAGAGCAGTTCCATCAGAGAACATCTTGATTATTTCTATAAAGCTCATATTCACAGTCAGCAATTTTTCTGGGATTCTGTCTATGCATGACTGGATTTAATCAGATTCATTACCTTGAGGAATTTCATAATGGAATTCCCTAGAAGATAGGTAGACAAATTTTAAATAATTTTTAGTTTATTGTTAAAAATAGTAAAGGAAACTCTCATGACAAGTCTGTTTCATTCAGAAAGTTCATCATTCTTTTAAGTCTCTCTTACCTCTTCTCATTTTATCTTTGATGTAATAGGGGAAAAAAGATTTTTTTTTCTTCTTGATAATAATTCCAAACATATGGGAGAAATGTTATGAAACCTTCCCTTTTATTACCTTCCTTGCTTAAGAATCCCATTCCTTTAATCTCTGATGAAAGCTACTATTTTTCAGATCTTTAATACATTTTATTGTAAATCCTTCTAGCTCCAGGGTGCTTTTCTGCTATTTGCTGAATATATAAGTAGACAATATTTTTATATGTGTCAAAGTCATCCTGAAATCCAGTACTTTAGAGGAAAACAACATTAGATTAAAAATTTGGATCAAACCCCAGGCCTCTGACCCCTCCAAAAATCAAATGCAGTTACCTGTGCTAAACTCCTACAAAAGTCAGAGATTTACTCTAAGCCTTCCGACTGGTTTAAATGTTTTCACTTTGAATTATGGTTAAATAACATAGTAAATAGAGAACGGCCTTAGAAATCAGAAAGCAGAAGATTGAGTTGTATCATTGAGTCTTGCTCCCGTTACTACAGGCAAGTTTGTGTGCCCAATGCACAGTGAGGCCAAAGAAACCGAAATGTTGGAGTTTGAAGCAGAGAAATGTTTATTGCAGGGCCATGCAAGAAGACAGGTGGCTCATGCCCAAAAACCCCTGAACTGCCCGAAGGGTTTCAGCAAAGCATTTTCAAAGACTAGGTGAGAGAGGGGTGTGGTTAGTTGCTGCAATCTTCTTGGTGTTGCATTCCTTTGTTCTTGTACCTGTCCATATAGGTCAGGTCACCATGCACTTGTAAATCTCCAACAAGACAAGTGTTATTCTCTACATGAATGGGCTCTTAAAGGTCAGAGCCCTGAGAATAGGCTATCCTGTATGTTTCAGGTTATAGGCAACATTCTTTTACAAAAGGTGCAGAGCCAACATCACTAAGCACAGGAAAAGTAACAGATTTAATATGGAGTCAGATATGATCTTCCCTATTATGCCTAGAAACTTTGGCATTTTGCCGAACTTCTCTGCCTCAGTTTCTGCATCTGTCAAACAGGATTCCTGACATTTGCTAAGCCTACTTCACAATATTATCTTGAGGGTCAAATTCCAGGAACAGTGAAATGGTATTGTAAATTCAAATATGATTACTATGCAACAAAACAACCGAACATGATTTATGAACACAGATGCCTAATATATACATTAACCTGCTTATTTACACTTTAATGCTTTATTTGTGCAGTTGATTTGCTAGGTTTTAAGCTTCAAATGGTCACATGTAGATTTCTTTTTAACTTTTGCAGTCTAATGGAAGTTTTTTGTTTTTTTTTTTAAGGAAGACCATGCTAATGACATCTTCAAGGTATAATAGCAAAATAATCAATATCCAGTAGAGGGTTAATATGTGTTCATTTTCTCTTTATAACCTTTGAAACAAGTCAGCTATCTTCTCTAACTTGAGAGAGTACTTGGAGATTGCTCTATTGTATATCCTGGCATTCAAATTTTGAAAGATATCACAAATTACTACATAGAGAAAATTTGTAGAGATAGCATGTATGTTTTAGGAACATTATTAATTCATTTATCTTTGTTAATGTGCCCAAACATGTCTGAAAATCACCTCAGTCACTGCCAATCCACAGTGTTCCATAGCTATCAGCTGGAATGATATAATTCACAATAATATAGCCTGAGAGACATAATGTAGACCTTATTATAAATTCCATTTTTCTAAATGTCAGAATATATGGTAGTTTCTGTGAAATACTTCTTTGTAGCCTACTCATCCCAAAAACAATTTGTTTCTAACTCTTGCATCTTATTACAAATGATTTTTTACCATAAGGCTCCAGGATTTTTTGAGAAAATGATGTTCTTTATATTCATTAAATTAAAATAATGTTCTTACAAACTATAATTACAACTAAAATATTTTTCAATACATTTATGTTTTTGATTTAGTGAATATGTGTCCTTGGAATTATTTTATATTTTAATTAGATCAGAAGCAGACTACAGTCAGCTTAAGTAGTCAAGTTTGATATCTGGGGAAAGAAAGTAGTGATTAATTTCAAGCCACCAATGATGTTAAAAACTGATATAGCCCAATTATGATAATATCTGATCCAAACCTTAACTCACTAAAGAAATACGGAAGGAAGTGGTATATTTTAACATTTGGGCAATAGATAAAAGAAGGTCTCTTTCAAGGTCAACTGCTGGTGAGAAGATGGCATCCAAGGTCTCTTCTAGCCATGAAAAATTGTGACCTTAAGTTAATCTGGCTTTGCTCATGAGCACTAATCTAAGTAAAGACTTACTTTACTCTTGAGCCAGTTTTCCCCCCCACCTCAGTGAGACTCTAGCTGACAGCTACAGTTGAAGAGGGAAGGGAGAAGATTAGTTGAATGCCATCTTTAAGCTAAATGCATGATAAACGACAATTTATTTCAAGTTGTATGCATCCAAGAGATCTGAAACTCACTAATTAGCACCTGGAAAACTTACAGAAAATTCATGTGGGAAACATGAATACTCTAGAAGGCCATACTGTGCAAGGCTACAATAGAAGCTACAGCCAATGGTCTTAAGTCATCATTGGCCTACTTTGTACCCTTCTAAGGAGACATATGGTGAGGAATCTGACTTCCTTAGAAATAATGGCACTTATCAAGGACAAAAGATCCAATTTTGTACTCATTTCATAGTATTATATAGAAGTGAAAAGGAAATTGTATTTCAGGGCTGGCTAGAAACTGCTATAGATTATGTGGTAGGCAGAATTCTACTTTGGCCTCCAATTTTTCCCTC
Organism: Hippopotamus amphibius kiboko; assembly: GCF_030028045.1. NCBI lineage: Eukaryota > Metazoa > Chordata > Mammalia > Artiodactyla > Hippopotamidae > Hippopotamus > Hippopotamus amphibius. The sequence continues at coordinate 12,243,760 of NC_080203.1, read as the reverse complement.
CCCTTGGTATACAAACATTTTCTTTCAGTTATTAAATCAAACACTAAATTAAATAATTGGCTTTAAGTCAGGGAAATTCAAAATATGTGAGGCCACATAATAAAAAATTTCAGGTGGCTTCTAGGTGCTGAGAGCAACCTCTGGCCGACATCCAACAAAGAAATGGGGGCCTCAGTCCTACATTTGCAAGAAAATGGATTCTTCCAACAACATGAATGAGCTTGGAAGGACATTCTTCCCTAGAATCTCCAGATAAGAGTCTGTCCTGGCTGAAACATTAAATATGAAATCTGGAGCAGAGGACCCAGTTGAGCCCTCCTGGACTTGTGACCTACAGAATTGTGAGATAATAAATGGATATTGTTTTAAGCCATTAAGTTAGTAGTAATTTGTTATGCAGCAATAGAAAACTAATATAGACAATCATATAAATTATTTTAGATTATATGCATGAAGTACAATATAAAATGTTATTTATGCAAGAATATTATGGTTGGTATTGTGTTTGTTGTTGCTGCTGCTTTTGGTACAGATGTAGTGGCTATGATGATGAGGTATTTCATTAGATGATGAGACCATACACTTTCATTCATCCATTGTTTCAATCTGTGTATTATAACTTGAAATTGTCAAATTATATATGGAGCCTAGGCATGGATGTCCTTAGAGCCTTCCATCGCAATTGTATATCAGACACCTTTTATGTGCTCAGATACTCTTAGCTCCCCTGTCTTTGGTGATCTTGGTCACTTGATTTGTCCCAATCTGAGTGACCAAATTGGTTGATTTTTGCCCAGGTGCTATCACAGTCACCAACATCATGTAGGTACAACCTGACAGCACATCATTTAATGATAGCACTATCTGCCTCTCACCTCCTGCCCAAGAGATACTAAGATGTGAGAAACTTAGATCTGCTTGGTACCTGTGCACATTTTGAATAACGGGAGACACAATTCTGGCATATAAATTCTCCTTCCTTCTTCCCACCAGCCAGATTGTCCTGAGACACATTTGTTGATGTATTGTCTTAGAAGATATTCTCACAGAATCAGGTAAACAGAACTTGTTATATCAAGCAGTGGCTGGCTTGGTAATGTCCACTTGTATTCGATTTTTCTTTTTTCCTACCTTGCTTTCCACTTCCCATTTCCCTGCTACCCCTGGGTCTACACTTACATGACATGCAGTAGCACAAGAGTTTTGCCTGAGATTCTGTATTCTGGGGAACCCATGCTAAAGCATGAGACATTTGTATGGCTTATGCCATCTGCTTCAGTAATTCAGGTGGGACTAGCTTTGCCCACAAGGCTGAGTGTTTCCCACTTACAATTCAGCAGCAGATATTCAGCCTTCTCTTTTCTAGAAGCCACCTTCGACCTAGCTTTATACACTGCAATTTGTATAAGAGGAAACATCAATTGATTGTGTCCTAGTTTCATCAATTTAGCCTATTTTATCTGTCAGAGTCATCTGGGGTTTGCTTTGACTAAAATCCTGGCTAGATATTTTTTTCCTCTCTACTTTGTCTTGGCATTACTGTAAAATGTGGCTAGCAACCTATCTTGCTTTCCTCACCACAGGATTGTTGTCAGAATTAAACGAGATAATGCACGTAAAGTATCCTTTTAGATAATTCTATGTCTGTAGTGTTTCTGTTGCTGTGGTTTCTAAATGCAGATGGAAGATTTAAGTGGGCTACCTAACACATATGGAAACCAGTGTTACACAACTCTCAGGTTTTAGTATTGTGGACTTTGTATCTTTACAGACCGTCAGGGCACAGGTATACTCCTTTCCCATGGACACATCTTTGTAAAATGATGTTTCTGATAGTCAGGTTAGGAAATGGCCCCAGTTTCCTCTTCCCACTCTTGAATGCAATCTCTTCTCTGGTTTCTCTTTCCACTTAATGTCAGGACTCTACCTCTCTGTTAACCACTTTTTACACATACTGCCCCATCTTAAAAAATAACTAAATAGACTATTTTTCAGAGAAGTTCACAGCAAGGTGAAGTAGAAAGTACAGAGTCCCCATACACCCTTTGCTTCCCCCACCTAAGGGAGCCTTCCTCACTATCAACATACTGCACGAGAGTGGTACATTTGTTATAAAGCACCTACATTAACACATCATTATTGCCCAAAGTCCATACATTCCATTAAGGTTTACTCTTGGTGCTGTACATTCTATGGAATTGAACAAATGTATAATTTTTACAGGATTATACAGAGTAGTTTCACTGCCCTAAAAATCCTCTGTGTTCTCCCTATTCACCTTTTCTGTTTCCATTGATCTGCCATTTCCAGAATATCATATAGTTAGAATCATACAGTATGTAGGCTTTTCAGATTGGCTACTCTCAGTAATATGTATTTGAGGTTGCTCCATGTCTTTTCATAGCTTGATAGCTCATTTCTTTTCAGTGCTGAATAATATTCCATTGCCTGGATATACCAAACCTTACTTATCCATTCACCTACTGAAGGACACCTTGGTTGCTTCCAAGTTTTGGCAATTATTAACAAAGCTGCTATAAACATCTGTGTGCAGGTGTACATGTGAACATAAGTTTTCAGTTCTTTTGAGTAAATTCCTAGAAACATGAGTGCAGAAACATATGGTAAAAGTATGCTTAGTTTTGTAAGAAATTGCCAAATTGGGCATGACATCATCAAGACAGTAAAATAGGTGGCTCCAAACTGCACTCCCCCCATAGAAAAATGAACTAGCAACTATCCATAGACAGGAGGTCTCTATAAAAATCCCAGAACCTGGGGGTGAGGCAGAAGCACCCCTTTAGGCTACAAAAATCAAGAAAAAACACATTAGAGTGCAAGAGGAGTGGTCTCACTTTGACCACGTTGCCCCTTTCCAAGGCCATTATAGCACCACACCTATTGTATCTCCAGTGGGAAGAAGAAAGCCCAACACACAGACATCCAGCTTCCTCAGGGTTATGAGACACTTCGCAAGAAACTCAATCTGGTCTCACCTCATGGGTATCGCTGAGAGAATCAGTGGGGATAGACTATTGCAGAAAAGCTAGAAACAGGGACAGGGGTTGAGGCTCACAGCAACCAGCACACTGATCTTGGTGAACTGCATTCTTGCTGCTGGCAGTGTCTGAGCAGAGATACCAGCCAGCAGCTCTTCTGATTTGCGTAGCTGATCCTGAGGTCTTGTCTTGCTAGGGAGCTTATTTGGCAGTCCTGCCTGATTTGGGTCCCCAGCCAATGGGTTGAATTGACCATGGAGTCCATTCTATAGCCCCACCTAGACAGGAAAGCAAGTTGGTAGCCCTTCCCAGCTACTAAGCATAGCCTCCATCCATGCCTGGCAAGGAAGGCTGGCCAGAGAACCCAGCCAGCTTTGGAGCTCACCCTAACTCTTGCCCAGGCAGGGAAGCAAGTCAGGAATCTCACACAACTGTTAAACACAGATTCCAGTACCCCCTGGCTGCAGAGCCTAGCCTGTAGCCTTGCCCAATTGCTGAGCACAGCCTCTCTCAGAGAGACATCCAGGCCAGCAACCCTGACCGATTGTATAGTATAGCCTGTGGCCCCACCTGACCAGGGGTCCCAGACAGTGACTCTTTCTGACTGCAGATCACAGCCTCTAACCCCATCCCACTACGGAGTACAGCTGGTGGCCACACCCATTCAGGTAGCCTGGCCAGTGACCTCGCCCAACAACAAAGCACAGCCAGAGGCCTGCCAGATCATGGAGCCTGTATTCCCACCCAACTTTGGGGCACAGTGTGCAGCACAGCCTGATAGTGGAGCACAGTCTGAGGACTCATACAATTGAAAAGACTACTATGATCAATTACAGGCCAAGAAACTGGAAAACCTAGAAGAAATTACTAAATTCTTATAAATAAACAACCCACCAAAACTGAATCAGAAAGAAATAGGAAATATAAGCAGACCAATAATCAGTAAGAAGATTGAATCAGTAATCCAAAACCCACCAACAAGAAAAACCCAGGTCCAAATGGCTTTACTGGTTAATTCTACCAAACATTTAAAGAAGATTAAGTGTCAATCATTCTGAAACTCTTCCAACAAGCTGAAGAGGAAAAAACACTCCCAAATTCATTTTAGGATGTCATAATTACCCTGATACCAAAGCCAGATAAGAACATTACAAGAAAAGAAAATTATAAGGCAATTATCTCTGATGACTATAGATACAAAAACTCTCAGCAAAACATTTGCAAAACAAATTCAACCACATGTTAAATGGATCATACACCATAATCCAGTGGGATTTATCCCAGAATTTTTTTCTTTTTTTTTTTTTTTTGCCACACTATGCAGCTTGTGGGATCTCAGTTCCCTGACTAGGGATTGAACCTGGACCACAGCAGTGAAAGCCCAGAATCCTAACCACTAGGCCACCAGGGAACTCCTGATTTATCCCAGAATGCAAGGTTGGTTCAACATACACAGATCAATAAATGTGATACACCACATTAGTAGCATGAAAGATAAAAATCATAAGATCACATCAATAGCCACATAAAAGGCATTTGACAAAATTCAATATCTTTTCAGGATAAAAACTCTGAACAAATTATGTATAGAAAGAAGATACCTCAGCATAATAAAGGCCATATATGACAAGCCAACAGTTAACACCATACTCAAAGGGAAAAAGTTAAAAGCTTTTCCTGCAAGATCAGAAACAAGATAAAGGTACCTACTCTCATCATTCCTCTTCAACCAAATACTGAAAGTCCTAGTCAGAATAATTAGTCAACAAAAAGAAATAAAAGTGATCTGAATTGGAAAGGAATAAGTAAAACTCTCTCTGTGGATTATATGATCTTATATATAGAAAATTCTAAAGACTCCACTAAAAAACTGTTAGAATTAATAAATGAATTTAGTAGAGTTGCAGGACACAAATCAACTTACAAAAATCCATTCTGTTTCTATACATTAATGACAATTCCATTTACGATAGACTCAAAAACAGTAAAATACTTAGGATTAAATTTAACCAATGAGGTGAATGATCTGCACACTGAAAAATATAAGACAGTGATGAAAGAAATTAAATAAAAAACCAATAAATGGAATGATGTCCTGTGTTCATGGATCAAAATAATTAATATTTTTAAATGCCTATACTATCCAAAGTGATCTATATATCCGATGCAATCCTTATCAAAATTCCAAAGGTATTCTTCACAGAAATAGAAAAAAAATCCTAAAATTTGTATGAAACCACAGAAGACACTGAATAGCCAAAGTCACCTTGAGAAAGGAGAACTAAGCTGGAGGTATCACATGTCCTAATTTCAACCATATTACAAAGCTACGGTAATCAAAACTGTATTGTATTGGCATAAAAACAGACATACAGAACAATGGGATAGAATAGAGAGCCAAGAAATAAACCCTTGCATATATGGCCAACTAATATTTGACAAGGGAATCAAGAGTACTCAATTGGGAAAGGGTAGCTTCTCAATAAATGTTATTGGGAAAATTGGGTAGTCACATTCAGAAGAATAAAGTTGGATCCCTATTTTACGTCACTTACAAAAATTAATTGAATGTATTACAAACTTAACTGTAAGACCTGAAATTGTAAAACTCCTAAAAGGAAATATGGGGACAACTCCTTGACATTGTTCTTGGAAATTATTTTTTAGATATGACACCAAATCATAAGCAACAAAAGTAAAAGTAAGCAAGCAGGACTACAAGAAATTTAAAGGTTCTGTAAAGTAAAAGAAACAATCAAGCAAAGATAAAGGCAGCTTATGGAATGGAGTAAAATATTTGCAAATCATATATTGGATAAGGGGTTAATATCCAAATATATAGGGAACTCATACAACTCAATAGCAAATAGTAATAATAATATGATTAAAAAATGGGCAAAGGATCTGAATACACATTTTCCCACGGAAGATATACCAATGACCAAGAAGTACACAAATAGGTGCTCAACATCACTAATGATCAGGTAAATGCAAATAAAAACCACAATGAGATATAACCTCATACCTGTTCTAATAGCTATTATCAAAATGATGTGTTCACAAGTGTTGGCAAGGATGTGGAGAAAAGGTAACCCTTTTTCACTGTTAATGGAATGTAAATTGGTATAACCACTACAGAATATTGAAGTACCTCAAAGTGAAAGTAGCTCAAAAATTAAAAATTGAAGTAAATATGATCCAGCAATCCCAAATCTTGAAATATATGAGAAGAAAATAAAATTATCTCAAAGAGATATATATGCCCCCATGTTCACTGCAGCATTATACACAATAGATAAGATATGAAAACAACCTAAATGGTAGTCATTGATGGATGAGTGAATAAAGGAAATATATATAATGGAATATTATTCAGCCCTAAAAAAGAAGGAAATCTTGCTATATGTGATAACAAGCATGAACTTTGAGGGCTTTACACTAAGTGAAATAAGTAAGACAGGGAAAGAAAATATTGTTGGATTCACTTATATGTGGAACCTAAAAAAAGCCAAACTCAGAAATTGCAAATAGATTGGTGGTTATCAGGATCTTGGGGTGGGGAGGGAAATGGTGAGATATTGGTCAAAGGGTACAAACTTCCTGTTACAACGTGAATAAATTCTGGGGATTTAATGTATAGCATGGTGACTATAGTTAAAAGTACTGTATTGTATACTTGAAAGTTGCAAAGAGAGTAGATTTTGAATGTTCTCACCATAACAAAAACACAAAAACAAAAACAAAGCTGAGTGAGCTGATAGACCTTATTGTGGTAATCATTCCACAGTATAAATGTATATCAAGTTACCACGGTATACATATTAAACTTATACAATGTTATATATCAAATATATCTCAATAAACCTGTAAAAAAAAAAAAGAAATTGCCAAAACATCTTCCAACATGACTACCAATTTGTATTCCCACCAACAGTGAGAAAGGTTCTCCCTTGTTCCATATTCTCACCAGCATTTACTATTGGAAGAGTTTTGGATTTTTCCATTCTAATAGGTGTTTTTAGGTATCTGATTTTTCACTTTGCAATTCCCTGATGACTTACAGTGTTGTTAATCAACTTTTCACATGCTTTTTGCCATCAGTGTATCTTCTTAAATGAGATGTCTGTTCAGGTCTTCTGACCATTTTATAAAATATGTGTTTTTTATTCTTACTGTTGAATTTTAAGAGTTATTTGTATATTTTCAGGGAATTCCCTGGCAGTCCAGTGGTTAGAAATCGGCACTTTCACTGCCGTGGGTCTGGGTTCCATCCCTGGTCAGGGAATTAAGATCCTGCAAGCCATGAGATGATGCAAAAAAAGAAAAGAAAGGAGTTATTTGTATACTTTTATAAATTTATTTATTTATTTATTGGCTGTGTTGGGTCTTTGATGCTGCATGCTGGCTTTCTCTAGTTGTGGAGAGCGATGGCTACTCATTGCAGTGGCTTCTCTTGTTGCAGAGCATGGCTTCTAGGCACACAGGCTTCAGTAGTTGTGGCATGTGGGCTCAATAGTTGTGGCTCTCGGGCTCTAGAGCACAGGCTCAGTAGTTGTGGTGCATGGGCTTAGTAGCTCTGCGGCATGTGGGATCTTCCTGGACCAGGGCTTGAACCCGTGTCCCCTGCATTGGTAGGCAGATTCTTAACCACTGTGCCACCAGGGACCCCCTTGTATATTTTCAATAACAGTCCTTTATCAAATATGTCTTTCACAAATATTTTCTCCCAGGCTGTGGCTTATCTTCTCTTTCCCTTGACAGTGTCTCTTGCTGAGCAGAAGATTATAATTTTATAAAGTCCGGGTTATCAGTTATTTCTTTTATGAACTGTGTATTTTGTGTTGTATCTAAAACAGCATCACCAAACCCAAGGTCATCTATATTTTTTCTGTGTTATCGTCCATTGGTTTTATAGTTTTGCATTTAACACTTAGGTGTGTGATCCATTTTGAGTTAATTATTGTGAAGCCTGTAAGGTGTGTGTCTGAACTGATGGTTTTCCTGTGGATGTCCAGTAATTAGAGCACCATTTGTTTAAAAGACTATCTTTTCTTTTACCCCTGTCCCTGACAATGGCCAGTGTGCTCTTAGATTTGCCCTAGGTGCTCTTCTCTTCTCATATGGTATAATCACAGTAATTCATCTACATTTTTGACCTCAATTACCATCTGCCCAAGACTGCTAGTAGCCCTACAATATCTATTCTCCCTTTCTTCCTCAATAATAGAACCTCAACATTTAGCTGGGCACATGGCCATGCAGATTAAGGATTACATTTCCAGCTCCCTTACTGAGATGTGGCCAATAAGCTATAAACAATAGTGATGGGTGTGTATTGTCCCAGACATGTCTTTGAAAGGGAAAATACATGGTCCCTTCTTAACCATTTCCCTCATCCTGATGCTTAGAAGATGACTGGGTGAATGAACACCATGTCAGGCATAAAACTGAGGTCCCCACCAAAGGGTTAGTGGAAGAGAAAGTTGAAAGCTCTCAGGATTCCAAATAACCGTGAGACACCACCTCCCCCCCCCCCACCCCCGCACATCAACCTTAGACTACCTACCTCCACCCTTCACTGGAAAAGGGAAATGACTTTCTCTTTTGGTTGAACCACTGTTGTTTTGCATTTCTGTTACATGAAGCTGAACCCATTTTCCGTATTTAATGTTTTCTGATGGAGTCATCTCCCTTCAGCTCCAGACCCCAATAATCAACTGCTTATGAATTGTCACCATTTGAATATCTCACAGGTACCTCACTTTCAACTGAATTCAATATCACCCCCACCCCTAAACAAAAACAGAAACCCATTCTTCCTCTAAATTTCCATCTATCGATAAATTTTATTACCATCCTCTCAGTTATTGGATCAAGAAACCTGGAAGTAAATCTTGACTCCTCCTTCTCTGAGACTGTCATGATTTTCTTGAACTTTTGATTGCCTGTGTGTGAGTGACTGTACATACACATGCATCTACTAAGATGAGATCTTCTAAAATTTCTTAATTCACTTCACTTCTGTCTCTACCATCATCCTAGTGCTAATCTTGAGTCTTTTACTGCCACCTACATGCTTCCCAGCATTAGTCCTTTGTCTTCTCTAATTCATTACCTCTGAGCAGACAGGTGTTTATCCACTGTCTGTCTGATCATGACATTTACATGATCAGAACCCTTTAATTCTCCAATTTACCCTCAGGATGAAGTTCAAGCTCATTAGTATGGCATACAAATACCTCCTCAATATGGCCCCTTCTTATTTCCACAGCAGAGTTTTTCAAACTATGGCTGTAACTCATTAGGAGGGTCAGGAAATCAGTTTAGTCGGTCATGACCAGCATCTTCTTTTAAATGAATGAGAGGGTTAGAACACAATAGAAAATATTAGAGTTCATCTCACATGGTAAGGATATTTTATGAAACCTTTGTTTCAGTTATATATGTGTACCCCTTGGTCACAATGGAAAATGCATTTTTCTTTTTTTAACAGCCTTATTGAGGTATAATTGATATATCCAAAGCTGCATATATTTAATGTATACAGTTCAATGGGTTCCAACATATACACACACCTCTGAAGCCATCACCACAATTAAGGTCATAAACATATCTATGACCTCCAAAAGTTTCCTCCTGCGTCCCATTTTCCTGTGGTAAGAATACTTTCCTTGAGATCTACCCTCCTAAATTTTTCACTGTATAGGACAGTATTCTTAACTGTAGGCACCGTATTGTACAGCAGGTCTCTAGAACTTATTCATCTTGCATAATTGAAACTTTATACCTATTGTAGAACTCCTATTTCAATTCTCTGCTTCTATGAGTTTGATGATTTTAGACAGCTCTTGTAAGTGTTATAATGTGGTATTTGTCTTTCCGTGATTGGTTTATTTCACTTAGCATAATGTCCTCCAGGCTCATCCATGTTGTTGCATATGGCGAGATTTCCTTTTTTATAAAGGCTGACTAATATTCCACTGTATGTATACAACACTTTTCCTTTATCCATTCATCTGTCAGTGAACATTTAGATCCCCCCACCCCCATATCTTGGCTATTGTAAATTGTCTATGCAGTCAACACAGGAGTGATGACATCTCTTCGAGATTCCAATCAATTATTTTGGATACATATTCAGATGAGGATTGCTGGATTGTAAGGTGGTTCTATTTTTAATTTTTTGAGGAACTTCCATACTATTTTCCATAGCTGCTGTAGGTCACAGTGAGAATCTTTGAAAGCTCTTGCTCTACAGTATCATCATATCCCACTCTTCTTCTTGCTCTGCACGCTGCAGTCTTTTGAACTTCTTTCAGTCCCTCAAATGTGCCACCCATTCTTTTTCCACCAGGCTCTTTGCACATGAGCTGTTTGATTTGCTGTGTGTATCTGTGCATGTGTAAGCATAAACATATCCAAATATTAACACTAACTCTCTCTGAGGAATGGAGTTGCAGGTAAATATTTAATCCTATGTTCTTTTCTATATTTTTCATTTAAATAATGATCCTGTATTACTTTAAACGTTAGAGCAAAGTATAAAAAGCATATTTTAAATAAATAAGAAGCTTATAGTGTAATTGAAAAGAAGGACAAGTAAAGTACAATCATTCAAAAATTAAATACTATGTGCCACTCTGTTGTTCACAAGGGATGAGCAACAAGCAGGCTGGGGAGGACTCTTCAGGGGAGATGACTGTGAGCTTACCTAAAAAAAAGTGGAGGAAATGATCAGACACACTTCATGCATGTGCAGGGCACAGAAATCTGAAATCATGTCATGGGGATGATTTGTAATTTGCTGGGACTAGAGGGTATACTACATGGTGGATAAAGAACATCATGGGAAATGCTGATGGGAAGGTACAACTGGGTGAGATTTTACTTTACCCTGCAAAGAATGGGAAGCCACACAATATTCACAAGCAGGAACTCAGATGACCAGATCAGAGTTTGGAAACGGTAACTCTGGCAGGAGTGTGGAGGTTGGCATGGCTCTAGGAGAGGAGGAAATTGCAGAGTTGGTTACATGCTTCCTTTTCATCTGCCTGTGACTTCATCCTTTGACAGCCCATATTGCTATGGAGCTCAGGAGCCCCTGGGAACCCCAATCCTGGGAGTGCTTACTGGGCTGTGAACCTGCAGGTGTGCTCTGTGCCCGGAGCCAGCCTCAGGTAGGAGGAGCTTCTGTCACTCAGAGCTGGATATAATTGGCCCCTGCGGGACCTTGATGGCAGCCACTTGGGGGCAGACATGGAAGGTGGGAAAGAGCGAAGAGCAGAAAACCCAGGGGATGGATGATTCCTCTATGCATATTTATTCTACATGACAAAAGGAACACGGTCCAGAAAGCAGCACAATGAACACACTACAGTTCCTCACGTCCTTTGCTTCCTTCCATCAGAGAAAAACCCTGAATTATCTGTCAGGCCTCATAAATGGCCTTAATCTCGATATCAAGTCAGAGTTTTTCTAACCTTGACACTCTTCCAAGGCCGGACTGCTGACAGCACAGCTGAATAATGTGGGATCTTTCCCTTTCCTTCCTTAAGAGGAGACCTGGCATTGGGATCAACGTAGGCTTTATAGTCCAATCCCAGCTAGAATAAACATCAAACACTGACAAACATTGCTTATGAATGAGCAACTCTCAGGATACATAGATACATTTAATAAGATAACTACTGTCAAATTCCTGGGGAAATAATGAGGTCACAATAAATGGTACTGATAATAATGCGAATGCTGATAATACTACTATGACCTTTAAGGCAGCAGCAACTAACTTGTATTGATACATATATGCAGGCATTATGATAGCTGCTTTACATAAAATGACCTATTTGGTATTCAGAATTGGAAGAGATTCATTTGCCTGAAGACATAAATCTAGCAAGTCAGAGCACTGCTCCTTGAGCCTAAAACTATGTGGTGCCAGATTCTATAAGTTTAACCATTCTCTGACATCACCACAGTAGCAGGGATGTGCCTTTTTAAAAAAACAAAACTTCACATTTTGTTCTTTTCTCTTGTAGATAATCTGGGTGATGCTCCTTAGAAGATAGAAATGATGCCTACTATTTTGCAGCTTTGATTAGTGCTATTACTAAAACTTAGTTACCTGGGTTTGTACAACCACGGATGTCACTTTAAAAACAAATTTCTAAATAACCTGCCAGTTTGCTTATTTTGGAAAAAAAATGATTATAGTTTCAGTCGCTGACAGAAATGGAAAGCTGCAGGAATATTTAATTTTCTATTACTCTCCAGCTGCAGTTACGAAAGCCTGATCACAGTTTTTCATAACTAATTCATTACTGGAAAAGGGGGAAAGATCATGTCTTTTTTTTTTGCCAGCTGAAAAGTAATTTTTATTTTAATAGCACAAGTATTGTGCTAGGGAAAAGAAGTGTTCTACTAGTTTTCTGAGATTTTCTTTTTTTTCTTCCCCTTCTGACTCACTGACAATCTCCTGCTCTGACACTTGAAGCACTGCTGGCCCAAACTATCCCTTTAGGATTCTTTACCCAGGTTAGGCTTTTGCAATCCTATGTTACTTTGAAAATCATTTCTTGAGACTCCACGAAGTACCCAGTACTGTGCTATGTTGTCCCGATGTCGTGGGTATTACACCATGTCAGGGACACTCCCAGCTCAGCTAGCCAGACTGGTTGCAGGCTCACGACAAAGCTTTGTAATGGAGAAAGCTTATAATTTGGGGGTGATTGTGGAAGACACGTAGTCACTCCTCACTCAGCCTAGAAGCCTTTCTTTAATGACACAGGGGTTTATAACTCTTCTCAGCAGGGGAGGAGGGTACACATTTAGTTTCTTTCTAAAGTTTCTGCCTTAGAAGACCCATACCACTGCAGTTTCTCAAAAATTTATTCAGCCCTTATTTGTCATATTATCTCATTTAATTCAATTCTCACAAAATTCTAAGAGGGAGAGATGCTAGTATCATCCCCAACTTACTAATAAGAAAACTGAATATCAGAGAAGTTAAGTGATTTGCCCAAGATCACATAGCTAACAAGTGACAGATCTGGAATTTCAAACCAGGACTTTCTAGTGTTTCTTTCCTTAATGTCTTATAGTCTCCAGTGATATCTCTCACTTTGTCATTCCAATCATGCTTGGCTTATCCCTTTTATTAGGGTCCTTTTATTTCCACTTTGTGTTACAATGATACATATTTGTGTATTGTTTTTCCATTGTTTCACCTCCTTAAAGGAAAACAGTAGCTCTTACTCATCTCTGTATTCTCCACAGTGCTGACCATGAGGCCTGACACTGTTTATGATGTGAAGGAACTGAATTATATTTAGAAATTGCCTTCTTTTTGCAATCATTTTTCTCTCAGCTTTCTTCTCCACTGAATACATTAATATTCTGAACCAAATCTTCAATGAATGTCTAATTTTCTAAACAAAGCTTTTAAGTTTGGGCTCTCCCATCAAAATGAAGGAAAACGAGTGACATAAGATGTGACAGTAAAGGATGATCAGACATTGTATGGATAGTCAACAAATTCCATGGTTCAGAGAGCTCATTAATAATCCCTTACATTGGCTTCTGGAGGTTTTATAAATATCTTGCCCTTGCACTGCCCTGTGAGTTGTATAGGACAGTGCATTTCCACTGGACAGATGCAGAAACTGAGGCTTACAGAGGTTAAGGAACTTGGAAGAGGTAACAGAGCTAGTATTAGTGGAGCGGGGACTAGTATCTGGGCCTTGACTCCCTGTCCACATTGTCTTTGAGGGAGTCCATTCACCTAGTGATCCAAGCTAGAACAATGGAAGTTACTCTCATCTTCCTCTGTCCCTCCTAGTCCTTCTAAACACCTGTACCAGCTGTTTCCTTGGCCAACCCACCACCAGCCTGGTCCAGATAATCATAGATTCATACAGCAGCTTCCAACTATTGGTTTCTCTGCTTCCAGTCTTCCTCTCTAAACTATTCTTTCTAAAAACTTAAATCAGACTAATCGCTCAACTTTGAAACCCTTAAATGGCTCCATAACTTCTTATCTTGGTACCAAAGGCCCCTGCCAACCTCACTTAGTTCCATTCAACCCCTCCTTTATAATTTGCTACCACTGCATCCCCAGGATGAAACTAAATGCAGTGGCTCTTATTTCTAGACCACTTTGTGTGACGTACTACCTGACTTTATAGAAATCCTATTTTTTTCCTTTCTCCAGGCTTCTATCCATCTGGTTTGCTTCTGTTCTTCCTTTTGGCCTCTAAGCACATATGATTCCTTCCTGGAGGACTTCCCTGATGCTCCAAGTTCACGATAGGGGTCCTTTATCTATGGTGCAATAGCCTCTCATGTTCATTTTTGTAACAGTGCAAGTATCATGTTATGTTTCCTATTAGGCTGTCATTGTATTCAGATCAGCAGGACCAGGTGACATGGTTCTTTAAGGCTCCTTGGGAAACTGGAAAGTGTATAGCTGGAGTGCAGCTATGTAAGGTGTTGGGAAGACGTTTGTACCTGGGCTGCCTAAGGCTGAGCAATGCTGTGGACCTTACCTCTAGTTTAAGCCGGGACACGCTTGACTTACATCTGTTTGAAACTTTGACTCCTGAGTAACAGTGGATGAGTAATAACTAGACAAGAACTCATGCAATTCTTTCTTTAAAATGTTCACTCTAAATTAGAATAAAACCAACTAATGGAAAAAGAGGGCTGGTTTTATTTAATGAGAATGTCATCTTGTCCCCTAGCCATAACCTTTCTGAAATACCACATCAATTATATTAAGAATTTACTATTTCAGTGCTGTTTTCAGAACTCAGAATTACTAATAATATAAACAATCATGACCATTGTGATAGTGCAAATATACAATTATTTGATACAAGTAGTTAAATTGTAATCATGCTCTGTAGTTTATAATGGGCATTGATTGTAGGCTGCTCTTGGCTAGGAACCACTGTTTCATGCTCAATATCTAGTATAGTGTGTGACATATGGTATTAGTCTAGTACATCTTTAGATACATTAAATAATGTTTTTACATATATTAAGTTGTTTGATTCTAACCACAGCTCTGGCTGTCAGGGCTGATACTTTCCAGCTCCAAATAGAAACAAACAAACAAAAACGACAAACAAACAAAAAAAACCCCAACACTTAGAGATATAACAAAATGGAGAAAATTCCATTTTTCGGAGCACCTCTCAGGGGAATACTCCTTGTTGGGCTCCCTGGGAGAGTGCTTGATTAAATAAATTATAGTCATCGAATTTCCTTCAGAGGTTGGGCCTTGTTATATACAAGACTCTTGTTTGTTTGTCTACAGATTTGGACACAGAGCTGAAATCCTCAGAAAGATAGTGGAGGGGGAGATAGTGGAGGGATGCAGAGATTGAGTGCTACATAATGAAAGGGTAGAGGCAGTGCTCCCTAGTTAGGCAGGATGAATACAGAGACTGTGGAGAAAGGAAGCCAAATAGCAAAGCCTTCTTTTTCTCTCCTGTGAATTCTTCAGTAAAATCTACATCTTTCCTCAGTACTTTTATTATAAATTCATTCTTTCTGAAGAATATGACAAAGTGCTGACTGTCTCAGGCATTCAGCTTGAGCTGAACATTTTTCGTACCTAAAGATTAAGTAAAATGCTCAGTCATTTGGACAATGGGTGATGTTGGAAATGAGTTTATTATGCAATTATTTACTGAGTGTCTTCTACATGGCAGGCACTGGGAATATAGCCGTGAACCAGATTCTCAAGGACTCACACTCTAGTAGGAGAGCTAAAAAATGTAGTACAGACACAATAAAGCTTGTAATAAGTGCTTTGAAGGAAAAAAACAAAAACAAAAGTCTTATATGACAGATAATAAAATAAAATTGGGGGCACTTTCAATAGGATGGTCAGAGACGGTCTATCTGAGGGGTGATGTTCAAAGTGAGATGTAAAAAAGAGAAGGACCAACCTTAAAAGAGGGAGAAAGAGAATTCCAGGTCTAGCAAAAACATATTGAGGCAAGAGAGAGACCTGCATGTTCCAGAAATTGTCAGAGGATTATTGTGATTGGAAAAGTGGTGAGGTGGCATGAGATGCTACCAAAATAGTATTTAAAACAGAAAAATAGAATTGCTAGTTTAACATTTATCTTAGTCTGTTTGAGCTGCTATATCAAAAATACTGGGTGGCTTATAAACAACAGACATTTATTTCTCATAGTTCTGGGGGCTGATAAGTCCAAGATCAAGGTGGTGGCAGATTCTGTGTCTGGTGAAGACCTGCTTCCTGGTTTATACACAGCTGTTTTCTTGCCGTGTCTTCACATGGCAGAAAGAGGGAAGGAGCTCTTTGGGGTCTCTTTTGTAAGGGTGCTAACCTCATTCAAGAGGGTTCCATCCTTATAACCTAATCACTTCCCATAGGCCTCATTTCCTTTTGGGATTAGGTTTCAACACAAACATTGCCTCTGTAGCAAAATTCTTTCTACTTTACCTCTATATCTCATAATGATGATAAAATGATAATAGTATTTACTTTAGACTGTCCACTTGGGGTGGTAACGAGCAATGTTGATTGTAATATGCTACATATTTTAGCACAAATTTTTAATAAGAAAGTTTTCTGTATATTATTCTCACTATTGAAGGAATTATCTTTTTTTTAGTGACACTGGCTGATGCCTTATCTCTGTACCAGTGTCTATTTTACCTTGTTGGCTTTTCCAACAGAATGGAAAAAGTTTTATTTCTTAACTCTAAATGACAGCAGAGCATTAATGTGATGAATAGCTTTAATTTCAATAAGTGTGTTCAAATCTGAAGAAGGCCAGGACTAAAGCATTCTGCTGATACATTCCAAAAGCAATGTTATTATCCATCAATAGTTACTTAATCAATCTATCTGAAAACCCCAAAAGCAAAATTGGAAGTTCAGAAATACATGAATTTATAAAAAGGAAACTCACAGAGTTTTTTTCATGAGGGTCTTTGCATATGACAAAGAAATAGATGATATTGTTCCACCTATGAACTAAGCCAGGAAAGCAGGCTAGGTTCCAACAGCATCTGGCAAATTTCATGATGTCAAAAGGGAATAAAACACCACCACCTTGAAGCAGATTTCTCACACTCAGGAGCTTAAGGCAATTATAAACCCCAATAGGCTCCTTATTTCTGATTTTTAACCATTCTTAACAATTGAAGTGCTAAGAAAGATGTAAATATGGGGAGAAATTAAATGCCACAATAATGTGGACTTTTACTGGAGTCAGCTAAGGAATAATGCTTCTCCTATATAACTCTTAACTGGCACATTTCCATAAGAACTTTCTAAATTAGTCTTTATAAACATTAATGAAGACAACCCTCAGAATGGGAGAAAATACTTGCCAGCGAAGCAAAGGACAAAGGATTAACCTCCAAAATTTACAAGCAGCTCGTGCAGCTTAATAGCAAAAAAGCAAATAACCCAATCCACAAATGGGAGGAAGACCTAAAGAGACATTTCTCCAAAGAAGACATCCAGATGGCCAACAAACATATGAAAAGATGCTCAACATCACTAATCATTAGAGAAATGCAAGTCAAAGCCACAATGACATATCACCTCACACCGGTCAGAATGGCATCATCAAAAAATCTAGAAACAACAAATGTTGGAAAGGCTGTGGAGAAAAGGGAACTCTCCTGCACTGTTGGTGGGAATGTAAGTTGGTACTATGGAAAACAGTTTGGAGGTTCCTTAAAAAACTAAAAATGGAACTACCATATGATCCAGTAATCCCACTCCTGGGCATATACCCAGAGAAAACCATAATCCAAAAAGAAACATGTACCATAATGTTCATTGCAGCACTATTTACAATAGCCAGGACATAGATGCAACCTAAATGCCCATCAACAGACGAATGGATAAGGAAGATGTGGCATATATATACAATGGAATATTACTCAGCCATAAAAAGGAATGAAATGGAGCTATTTGTAGTGAGGTAGATGGACCTAGAGTCTGTCATACAGAGCGAAGTAAGCCAGAAAGAGAAAAACCAATACCATACGCTAACTCATATATATGGAATCTAAATAAATGGTACTGATGAACCCAGTGACAGGGCAAGAATAAGGATGCAGATGCAGAGAATGGACTGGAGGACACGGGGTTGGGGGGGCAGGGGGCGAAGGGGAAACTGGGACGAAGTGAGAGAGTAGCATAGACATATATATACTACCAAATGTAAAATAGATAGCTAGTGGGAAGTTGCTGTATAACAAAGGGAGATCAACTCGATGATGGGTGATGCCTTAGAGGGCCAGGACAGGGAGAGCGGGAGGGAGTCATGGGAGGGAGTCATGGGAGGGAGGGGATATGGGGATATATGTACAAATACAGCTGATTCACTTTGGTGTACCTCAAAAGCTGGTACAAGAGTGTAAAGCAATTATATTCCAATAAAGAGCTAAAAGAAAAACATTAATGAGAATAGCGCAGTCAGTGTTAATAGTATATAGTATAGGTTCTGTATTTGAATCCTTGTTAGCTGTGTGATTTTGAGCAAGCTGCTTAAACATTGAGTGCCTCGGTTTCCTCATCTGTCAAATAATGATAATAACAGCTTATAGGGTTGTGAAGTTTGAGTTAATATATATAAATGGCATAGAACAATTTCTTGGGATCTAATAAGCCCTCAGTAAATGTGAGCTATTTTTATTTATTATACTTCAATATTTTTAAGATAATCACCTACATGGTAAAAGAAATTTCCTTCCAGCAAAAAGCCTCCTTGCAAATTATACCTTAATATGCTATGTCTCTGCTAAAGCCATATTAATCGAACAGAATACACACACACATACACACACACACACACAGTATTAAGATATCTGATTATAAATTCCTGAAAAAAATCTTATAGGCATCTTCAGATGACTTAGAAACTTAGAAACACTGTTTTGAAAAAGTATACTTTTTAAGGTGGTCTCAGAATGTTAAGATTCTCAAAAAAATTAAAACCTTTGAAAATATGGCGATGATTTCTTATTTGACATGACAATTGCTTATTCATGTAATGTGTTACTTTGTCTAGAAAAGTAAAGCATGTTTCTTTAACAAGAAAAGTACATGTCAGTTCAGTGAGGATGTATCCTTTCTCAGTCTGTTTGAAAGTATGAGGTTATTTTAATTTGTGAAGCCTAAGACACAGAAAGCCTAAGCCCAAGATACGGAAGTGCAAGAGCAGAGAAAGAGTAGATGCTAAGAGAGTATGGGTAGGATAACAAAATAGCTTGAGAAGGAAAAAGTTTTAGAAGCAGGTCAGCTCTTAGGATAATACTGTAGGGATTTCTGACCCAAATTAGACAAAGAAGAGATTGTCAGTCAATGTACAAGCGGATGACAAGGCCCAGCAAAAATTTTCAGGTTTGCTTTACCTGAGAAAACAGGTTGGTCACATTAGTGGACCAGTTAAAATTTATTTCATACACTTCATCCACGTTTCATATGGGTACAACCGTGTCTCATTGCAGAGAGAAATTTTGGAAGCTGGAACCAATACTCTCCATTCAATCACAGTGATTCCAATGATCTTAAAAGTGCCATCCTTGGTGCCAAGCATTTGGCAAGCTGCAGTATGTGTCAATGATGCACTGATCCTTGTGGAGAGGAGAGTACAAAGGGGAGCAGTGAACATGCATACATAATTAGCTTTTCTAATACTCATCCTCAATGCTCCCCAAAGCACCAGGAGAAAAGGTTCATTTAATTTTTTAAAAAATAAACTGTGATTCCAACTGAGATGTGGCTTTTTATCATTCAGACATGCCACATGGATACATCACATTCTCCAAATATTGATTCAAACTATTAGAATAATACAATGCAGTCTTTTGCCTTTGCAAATACAAAATGCATGTTTATAATCAACAAGAGTGGGCACATCTTTGCACAGGACCACAGCTTCCATCACTTTGGTTCCCTTCCTCTTGGAGACAATGATTACAGAGAATGAAGAAACTCTGAAAGTCATTTAACTAGCATGTTTTTCTCAATAGAAAGATATTCTATACTCTGCCTTTGATTTTACTTTAATATTTTAATCATGTAGTTTATACTTTATAAAACACATAAATGCTAATTGCAGAACACATGGGAAATGTTAAAAAGTGTTAAAAATAATATAATCATCCTAAGAAAACATGACTTTTTTTGGAAGTATCACTGGTTTATAAAATTATGTATGTTTCGTGAGTACAACATTGTATTTTGACGTCTGTATACACTACAGTGTGCCTAATATCCAAAATATATAAACATGACTTTTTAAAAATTAGTATCACATAAAATAGAATTTACAAGAATTTCTGGGTTTATAGGACACGAACCTGCGGCAGTACTACAAACAGTGAAAATGCTCGTAATAGTGGATATAGGAAAGAAATAGAATAGGGGTTGTCTCAAATCAAGCAATGATGCTAAACCTTTACGTGGCATTACCAATAACAAATTGTGATGCTTGGAGAAATGTTTCTAAAGTATTACTAATTTTTAAAAATTTTGACCAACTATGCTAAAGAAAAGGCTAAATTATCTTTCTATAATATTGATATAAAAGGATATTACAAAACCATTGTCATACGAAGAAACAATGAAATAGTATTAAGCTAAAAACATAGAAGAGTATTAGAGAGGTGAATCAGTAAGTTAATTTTAAAATTGTTATGTTTCTAGATTTACTGATTTTTTGTTATTCATCATCTTTATAAATTTTGCAATTTTCCTGATTTCTTATTCTAAATACAAATTCACATTCTTAATTTTGTATTCATAATTTTGTATTCATAATTTTGTATCCCTTTTCTAATAACTGTAAAAGCTTCAGGCTTCTCAAAACTTGTATCCACCTCTTATCCTGCTGTATATATGTCACTACTTTGTCATATTTTAGTCAACATTATATTGTGGATAATGCACTGAAAATATAAAATATTGAAAATATTGATGTATACCAATGTTAATTGAACTAATTACTAGACATTAGTTGGTTTGCATATTTTGACTCAAAGTTGACATGATAATTATGACTATTTTTGATAAAAAATATCTTTCTATGGACTTTGGGTGATAATGATTTCATTGTACTTTCACCAATTGTATTAAATGTACCACTCTGGTGGGGGATGTTGATAGAAGTGGAGGCTATGCTTGTGTGAGGGCAGGGAGTATACATGAAATCTCTCAATCTTTCCCACAATTTTGCTGTGAACCTTAACTGCTGTATAAAATAAAGTCTGTTAATAACAAAACAAAACAAAAACTACCTTGCAGCAAGCCATACTTAAAAGGGAAATTCATTACAAAGGAAATAAATCTTTGCTCCTGTACATTGTTTTTCCTTAAGATTCTTAAGATTATCATCCTCTCTTGCTCTCACTCTCCCTAGCTCTCTTTCTCTAGCAAATCCTTTTCAGAATGGGTTTGACCATTTACCTTCCCATCAGCACATCCTCAATCAGCACTGTGTGTTGTCATTAAAAATAATACTTGCCAATTTGATGAGCAAAAGGTATCTTGTTTACATTTACAGGTATTTTTTGCTCAATACTGACTTTGAGCATTTGTATATCCATCTCTAGATTCTAGTTTTGTTCCCTTTTCTCCTTCCACAACAATTATTTTCGTACACAATAAAGTAAATTGCTTAGATATATATATATATATCTTGGACTACTCCAACAGATGATATTACCTGGATAAATAATTTTCTAAACCTTCGTTGTATTTGCCACAATTTCCCCTTTTTATTATGTCTTTTTAGTTTGTGCTTTGATTAATAAAAACGTTTTGAAGGGTGTTGAATTACATTTTGTTTTTATTTTTTGATGGCTTCCATAGCTTCAGTGCTTATAGAATTCTTTCCATTTCTACATTTATATAAATATGATAAATATAAATCCAGATGACCCATGGTTTTGTGATTTCATGGTTTATATTTAATTATAAACTATCTAAGAGTTATTTTAATACACAGCTTGAAGAAATATTTTTTTCAATTTACTTAATTTATTGAGGAGTCTGTATGCTCTGCCTTATTTCCTAAATTTTATATTAAAATTCTATATAAAGTAGGGTCTGCTTCTGAGCTATCTTTAAGTCTGTTTTCATACCACCATCACATTTTTATAGTCCGTTTACAATATATTTTCATATTTGACAGAGTTACCATTCTTTTTTGTTCCAATGTTAGGGCCACAATTGCCTATCTTTATTTTTAATTTTTGCAATATAGGCTATTATAAGAAGAGAATTGTCAACACAATTACAACAACAAACAAACTCATAAAACAAAAGCAAAGAAACATCATGGTTTTTCAAGTTAAATGTAATCAATAGGATAAAAAGAGACTTTACTGTATTTATGTCTTTTACTACTTTATAAACCAATTAGGAAGAAAAGTAGCATTTGATTCTTTGATTTTACCCTTTCTCATTCTTAATACACACCACGGTGTACTACTTCCAAATATTTTATTACCTAATAGAAAAAGAGAAGCCAGTGGCCCGAATTGTAAGACTCAATAATTATGCCTACTTATAAAAGGATTGTTGGCATTTTCTAAATCTATAGCTTTAGATTTTGAGAAATCTTTAAAAAATTTTTTTGTATTTGTTTTATGCTTTGTTTTTACTGAACTATAGTTGACTTACAACATTATATTAGTTTCAGGTGTACAACGTAGTGATTCAATATTTTTATACATTACAGAATGATCACCACAATGCATTTAGTTCTCATCTGTCACCATACAAAGTTTTCACAATATTATTGACTATATTCCCTATGCTATATGTTGTATCCCGCAACTTATTTATTTTATAACTGGAAGTTTTTACCTGTTAATTATTTTCACCTATTTTGCCCATGCCAAGGGTGGGGTGGCCAAGGTCGGGCTTAAACCCCTCACTTCTTAGGGAGGACCTCAGAGTTTGTGATATCCCTTCCCACTTGTGGGTCAACACACCGGGGTGTATCTGCCCCTCCTACCTGTCTGGATGTGTTTTTTTCCCCTTATTTCCTTAATTGTAGAAGAGTTTTCTGCTAGTGTTCAGGGACTCAGAGAGAGTAGTCATAATTTTGGTGAGAGCATAAGAGGGGAGGTGTGCTCAGGGTCTTCCTACTCCCCCAGCTTGATCCCACCTCCCAGATTTTGACAAATCTTATGAAAAGCCATTTGTGGGACATGTTATCCTTTATAAATTCATCTCTGTGAGTGTTTCAGCATTGTATTAAATATCATTTTCATTTTAATAAATTTCTCTCAATGCTATTTCCATATGAATAAATTTTCCATGGTGATAAAAATTTACCATCAAGGCAGCCACATTTTCAATGGAGTCTTTTGATGAATAATTCAAAAAAATGCAAATAAATAATATATTTATATTACAGTAATGTGGTTTTCAAATTTAGGCAAAGTCAATATTCCAGACTTATTCAGTTGTGAAGGAAACCTTTTTTTTACTGGTTCACCATGTCTAACCAGACAGTGAAAGACAGTAGAGTTGTTGAAAAATGGTTATTTC
Organism: Hippopotamus amphibius kiboko; assembly: GCF_030028045.1. Lineage (NCBI taxonomy): Eukaryota > Metazoa > Chordata > Mammalia > Artiodactyla > Hippopotamidae > Hippopotamus > Hippopotamus amphibius. Next base: position 12,220,201 of record NC_080203.1, on the reverse strand, counting down.
TTGCTTTGGACCTCAAAATAAGCTATATTAAAATATTAATGCATTGCAAATTTGTGTGTATAAGTAAAAAATCTCTTGTAATACTTGAAGGTTTGACAGAAAGTAATTTAAAATTAATTGTCAGTCCTCTCAAAATGACACAGATGGCTTGATCACCCTCCCACCTTTATTTTTTGAGGGATTGCATTTTGCAGCAGATGCCACCTTATAAAATCACATCATGCTACCATATTACTGGACCATAGCATATTAGACTAGTGAAAATAAATACTGGTTTATAGTTAAGGTTAGGGTCTGCAATAGAGACCCAATGTAGAAATAAAAGGGTGAGTAACTTTTTTACAACCACCTCTGCCTCTGCAGAGTCAGAATTTACATCATTTGGAACCATGTAGTCTATGGCACAAGCAGTATCTAGATTCATCACTTTAAATTCTTTCTCTACATATCATTCTTTTTCCAGATTATTATTTTTACTATCTGCTTACTTTGGGGGTATGCCAGATATTCCAATGAGGTAAATGATTTAAAAAGCCAATAGGTAGTTTTTCTTTTTTTCAAAGTCAAACTTAAAACAATACCCATACATTCAGGCTCAACTCCAAGCACCCATTTATATTCTATGCTCACCAAGAATGATCCTGTCTCTAGACATAGCCATGCTCATTAGTGTATGGTTGAACCCATACATGCCTATATATTTATTTAGACGTATGCACCTTCATACAGCGAATAAGAAACCTGTCTTTTTACTGATTGCCATACCTTAAAACATGCTGAGGATTGTGTACAACAAATAGCCATGGCCATATCCAAGCCCATGATCCATATCTATTACCCTAGTGTCACTCATTCACATGCCTATATCCTATAGTCTAATTTATGGTCAAAACATAGGACCACTCAGAAATTGATTCCCTTTTCTGGTGTAATGCTAGCACACACTGTGGTAGGTGGAATTTGCAGATGATGCCTGATTGAGTTAGAGGTCCTTGTGTAATCTCTTCACCTTGAATGCAGTTAGGAATTGTGACTTGCTTCTAACCAACAGAATACGTCAAAAGAGATGGGATAGACATTCCTGTTATTGCATTATGCTATATATGAATCTGTTTTAGCAGACTGAACAAGATATTTTCCTGCTGGCTTTGAAGAAGTAAGCTGCCATGTTGCATGAGGTCCACATGACTAGGACCTGAGTGCAATTTCTATGAGTTGAGAGTCACCTCCCCTTCCCAGCCAACAGCCAGTAAGAAAATGTTTCTAAACCTCAGAGAACTGAATTTTGCCACAACCACATGAGCTGGGATGAGGACTTGAGCTCCAGAAAGGAACGCAGCTACACTGGCACCTGAATTGTTAATGCCTGCATAGGCATAGAAACGGGCGTAAGCCTAGTCCTACCTGGGCATGTCAAGGTATTCTCCATGTAGAATCTGCCTGGTTTTGAATATGTCCATCTAATAGGACTGTCCAGGTATAAGTGAGTTGGACATGTTTAATGTACTTGTCTGGGTGGTTGTGTCCAGACTCGTGTATATGGTACTAGGTTTGAACATGGGCACATCTAGGCTTCTATGTGGGTTAAGGCATGGATAAAGTAAAGATGTATGTCTTTTTCTTCCAGTTTTATTGAGCTATAATTGACATATAATGTTGTATAAGTGTAATGTGTATGCCATAATGATTTGATATATGTATATATTGTGTAATGATTACCACAATAAGTTTAGTTAACATCAAATGTGTATGTCTTGATATGTGTCTTTTAGCATGTTTTATATTATATTATACTCAAATTTCATGTCTTCTAAAACCACTTAGACAATATTATTTGTATTATTATCATTATTTTTATACTACTATTAGTACCTGTTGTTTATTGAATACCTTCTAAGATCGGGTAACTGCTGGAAACTTTACATAGTCATCATCTCTGATCTTTGCAACCAGCTTGATGAATTATTATTATCATCTTGACTATATGATGAGTAATCTGAGAGAGAGCAAGATTAAGTAGTTTGTCTTGGATAACCTGAGAGTGATCATGGTGGTGGGGGTGGAGTTTAAAAGCTTTGACTATTGGCCCTGGAGCCTAGCTTTCCACCACTCTGCCATACTGTTTCTCCTATATCTGCCAAACATCATCTCCTCCTCAAATCCACCTCTGTCCTTCAAGTGAGTTTTCTGTCTTCACTATATTGCTATCCTCAGGGTCAAGCTCAGTGTCTGGCATATACTAGATACTTAATACATATTTTAGTGTAAAGTAATTGTTTTATTTTTATTTCTAAATTATGAAATATTGCAGATTGTATATTTTTCCTTTTATTTTGAAATTATTTCAAGCACAAAAAAAGTTAAAGGAAGAGTACAAAAAATTCCAGAATCCCTATTCAAATTTCACCAGCCATACCAGTAATGCCCTCTGTAGTGAGACAAGCCAGTCAAAGGTCAGGCATTGCATCCAGTTGTCATATCTCTTCAGTCTCTTTCAATCCACAACAGTTCTTGAGTTCTTCCTTGACCTTAGGACCATAAGACTTGTAGATTATCTGCCAATTATTTCATAAAATATCCCTCAGTTGACATTTGCCAGATGTTTTCTCACTATTAGATTCAATTTATGTGTTTGGCAGGAACATCACAGAAACAATGCTGTGTCCTCATAGGGTCCTTTCAGGAAGTGCACAATGTACATTTATCCCATCATTGATGATAATTTGAATCACCCGAATAAGGTGGTGTCTGCAGGATTCTTGGTATAAAGTAACTTTTGCTTTGTCATTAATATGCAATTTGTGGGGAGGTATTTTGAGACTGTTTAGATATTCTTTTTCTCTTCCTACTTTCATGTACTGATTTTAGTATGTATTGATTCTTGACTGAATTACTTTTTACTATGATAGTTACCAACTGGTGATTTCCTAATTCCATCATTGTGTCAATATTTGCTGGATTTCTACTATAAGGAAGACCTTTCCCATCTCTCCTATTTATTTATTCATTTATTTATAACAGTGGGGACTCATGGATTTCTACTTTATGCAATAGGGTAAACCTCTGCAATCTATCACTAACATTATTTCTTTTTATGTTCAAATTCTCTAAGATTTGGCCAGTAGGAATCCCTCTGAGATCCTAAGAACATGTTCTGTTAATGCGTTTCTATTATTCTTAGAGCACATCCTTTCTTCTTGGCACAATGAAATATTCCAGGCTCATTTACCTTATTCTGCTCAACCATGGAATCATCTACTTCTTCAAGAAGCCCTGGCTCCTTTTAGTGCTGAAGGGTATTTAGAAACCAAGATTTGGAAGCTAAGTGTACTCATAGATTATATACACTTACAACCTTAGAGTTATACGTATTTCTAATTCTTTCTATATGTTGAAAACCATAACTTCATACCTCTGATTCTAGTCTAATACTATACCACAGAGTTCATTCTAATTTTTTCTCCCTGTCCATGATGTTAAATCCTTTCAATGAAAAACCTGGATCCCATTAGCTTAATATGTTTACTTCTTTACTTAATCCCCTTGAATGTGACCAATCCTCAGAACCTCTCAGTCTGCTGCCCTACATACCGCCTTCTCTTCTATGGCCTGCCTAAAGGCTTTTGAGTGAAATATTTAGAAAAGAAAGAGGGAGATAATGAAGAAGGGAGGGGAGAAATATATACATCCACTTCTAGAGGATTTCTTCATTTCTTCATCTTAGGCAACACAGCCAAATTTTAAAAGATCCCTCTTCAAGACTAATCTATTACATTTTATATATTAACTCATGCACACACATACCTTAACATTATGGAAACACATGAAAAGAATGAAATAAAACCTTTACCTTCTTACTCCTTTCTTAGCATAATTTTAAGTCCCCATACTTAAATTCCCTTAGATACTTGAAAGTTGTATTCCATACCAAAACTTTGCAAAGAAGAACAAAACATTTCTCCTGATTTATGTTCTACCCAATGGTATTTAGCAGAGAGCATTCAATGGGCTAAATCAGTTAGAGTTTTGGCATTCTAACCCCTTTGACACACAGGTACTATAATAAGAATGATTAATTAATTGATCAGTAAGAAAAGAATGTCAATATTGTTTTGCACTGAAGCTCCATTTTTTGTTTCTTATTTTTTTCTGTTTGATTTTGTCTTCTTCTAAATTCAAGTCATTAAGCAGTCTGACCTTCTCATACTTCAGTGAGAATATGTACACAGCAAACAGTGGTTCTGATGAGAATTGTGTACTGTGAATTTTATGGTGGTTGACATTTGTTGTTTCATGACAGGTCACTACAAAAGCAAGGTGTTTTAGCTGCAGCCACGACCATAGGATAGAACAAACCTGGGTAATGGCTTGAAACTCGCAGGGCATATTCTGTTCTCTTGTGCCACCTCAGAGGCAATTTATTATGTCATTTTTGTTAGCTTAATAAAAGTATGACCCCTGTTTTCCCAAAAGAGCTATACCAGTTGACAACGTACATTCCAAATGTGCATACATATCTGATAGAGCTCCTCCATATAGCGTAGTGATTAGCTTGCTGAGATTCCAATCCTGACTCCACAGCACCTTAATTGTGAGCAACAATATGCAAGTTCATTAAACTCTGAGCCTCAGTTTCCTCATCTGTAAAACAGAGGTGATATTAGTACCTTATTCACAGTGGCCATGAGGATTAAGTGAGATAATAGACATAAAGTACTTAGAACATCATGCAACACTTGATGATCCCTTTGGAAGCACACAGGAAGGAAATTAACTGAGTGTATTTGTGTGGATATGTGTGGGCACACACATGTGTGCTAAGGAGTAGGGATAAGACTGGGTGGGAGTAGTCAAAGAAGATTTGGGAGTATAAGTGATTCTTGAGAAATCTTGAAAAATAAGTAGTTTTGCAGGCAGACAACTTCAGGAGGAGAAAGAGCATCTCAAGCAGGGACCGCTTCATGCAAAAATGTGCTGCTGTCTATGACCTTCAAGAACTTCAGTAGAGCTGGAGGCAATTGTTTTGGGAGGGGCAGGAGGTGTCTGCTCAGCTAAGGAGTTCATTGGGTAGTAGGTTGAGGCTGAATCCAAGTTGTGCCTAATTCTAGGACCCAAGCATATCTGGGAAAGCCTAGAGACCGGAGGCCTGAGTTCAATAGAACTATTTTCGTGATGGGGGTCTGACTGAGGAGCTTCCTAAGACAGAAGTTATTGTAAGAAAAGAAGAATCTAGGCATAGTGAGTTTGATACACTCAACCAGGTATTAGTTGGTGGGGAGGGGAGGAAGGTGATTTGAAGTTCATCATGTATGATGACCTCTGGGGTCTGACTGGTAATCCTGATCCTCTGGGCTTCAGGTCTGGCCATAATGACACAGCCTTGAGTTTTCTGCCTGCTTACAAAGGTGTGAATAAATAGCTATACACCTTCTTAGTGAGGCCTCTATGAGGTGATTACAGTTTTCAAAGGGAATCATTTACAGCCTGCCATTCCAGATTGATGAAGGAATTCCATGCAGACCATTTGGCTGGCCGCCTTCCATGCACAGCAGTAGAGGCTTTTGCCATCAATGCCAAGGTTTCAAATTGGCGTTTTCATAAAAACAGGCAAAGCAGCCCATTATCTAATTGATGTCCATAAATTATGGTTGCTGAGGGAGTCAATGTCAGCGCACATGGTGTAGAGCTGTTTTTTGGAAGACACTCAATTCTAGGCTTAGAATATCTTCTATACAAAGAGAGGCCTAGATTCCTTTCCTAAAAAAAGAACTGAAACTTCCTCATTTGAACAGCTTTCCCATACACAATCTCTGGAAGCAAACATTAGGACTCTTTACCAAGTTCTTTCATCAATCTATTGTAAGTAAAGGAAATGTATCATGACATTTTAAGATGAATTAGAGGTGACACATAATACAGCTGTACATATCTCTTAGCACAAACAAGCTTTCGGCCTAACAAGAGTTGTTTCTGTTTGTTTGGGTTTAATTATTCAAGAAAATGATCTGTCAGCTTCACGTTAAGGTCCTCACACTTCAATAATGACAACTATCCTTGACTTGTGCCCAGAAGAAATATAGCATCACAACTGATGTCCATGGTGCACCACTTAGGGGAGTAAAAGCAAGGAATGAGACAACTTTGTAAGTTGGAGATTATGTTTTCATCAGCCAAAGCAGGACCTTTAGGGAGTAAAAGGAATCGAATGTAATGGAAGCAGAAGACTCAACTCCTGAGCCCTGCCCCACTGAGATTGCTTGAGCTGGTCCTGGATGAGGGTCCCAGGCAAGTTCAGAGCTATACCTCTCAGTGTCCAGATTTCCCCAAAATCATGCAATATATTCAACTTCTCCCATGTAGCCTCTAAAACAAATATGAAATTTGTCCTACTCACATCAACTCCACTGTGTGCCTGCCATGCACCAAAATCTGTGCTAGGTATCGGGAATAAGAACTAACATGTATGGATTGTTTACACGTGCCAGGTACCAGTCCAACTACTTTATGTGGACTAACTCTTAAATCTTAACCACCACCTTGGGAATTATGGACTATCAATATCTCCATTTGCAGGTGAGGAAAATGAGGCATGAAGACCAATTTGTGAATGGTCACATAGCTAAGAAATGGAAGAGTCAAAATTTGAAGCCGTAAAAATTTATCACTATGCTCACCACTTTCTGTGATGGATCAGAATAGGTCATTCTACCATGAAGGGATGCTGAGTTTAGAAAGAAAAGCTGACATAAAAATTGAATCAATGATAATACCATATCATATAAATTTAAAACACCCTTGAAGGTACAGGGATCAGAGAATAAAACTTTCCAATTATCAAGTACCTACTAAGTTCCAGGTACTATGAAAAGTGTTATATTGATATTATTTCATTTAGTTCTTATAGTACTAGTATTCTCTCTCTAAGTATTTGAGGTCACCATAGAATCACCAAAAGAATATAGACAATGTAGCCTTTCAAAGGTATACCTTGGTATTCATCATTTTCCTTGATATGCATAGGAAACAGCTTCTCTCTATATTTTTATAACAATTTTATTGAGATGTAATTCACATAAAATTAAATTCACCCTTTTATAGTGTGCAATTCAGTAGTTTTTAATATATACACAGAGTTTTGCAGCCATCACCACAATCTAACTCCAGAACATTGTCATCATCCTAAACAGAAATCCTATACATCATTAGCTGTCACTCTCCATCTCCTCTTCATAGAGATGCTAGGAAAAAATGATCTGCTTCCTTTTTTAAAATAACACTTTTATTCAGATATAATTCACATACTATACAACTGAAACATTTACAGTGTACAACTCATTGTTCCTTAGTTTATTCCTAGGACTGTGCAATCATCATCACCGCTATCAAATTTCAGAGTTTCAGATTACCACAGAATTGAGAAGAGGGAAATGAAGAGTGTAAGTATATTGTCACAAAGCTCTGTTCTTATAAAGATTCAGGCATTGTTGTTGAAAAACATCTCCTTGGATTGTTACAAGAACTTGGTTAATTTCCAGAGTTCTGGAAAAGTTAATTTTGACAACTGTTGCCCACGTTCTTATTGTTTTAATGGAGGAGGAGATTTTCAGAGTTCCTTACTCTTATTCCTTTGGAAACAGTTTCTTGTACACTGCTAAGTATACAACAGCTCTCAGATGCTCCAGGTCCATTTATAAACTACAAACTTCATCTTTCTTTGTCTTTCTGCCTAGAAATGGATGAGGTTTTAAAAAAAAATTTTTTTATTAATTAATTAATTAATCTATTTATATTGCTGTATAGTTGTTTTACAATATGACATTAGTTTCAGGTGTACAGCATTGTGATTCAGTATTTTTACAGAATATATGCCATTAAAAGTTGTTATAATGGCTATACTTTCCTGTGCTGTACAATATATCCTTGCTGCTTATTTATTTTATACATGGTATTGTGTATCTCTTAATAACATACCTCTATCTTGCCCCTACTTCCTTTCCTCACCCATCTGGTAACTACTAGTTTGTCTTCTCTGTGAGTCTGTTCCTATTTTGCTATATACGCTTATTTGTATTATCTTTTAGATTCCACATATAACTGATATCATACAGTATTTGTCTTTCTCTGACTTATTTCACTAAGCTTAATATTATCTAGGTCCATCCACGCTGCTACAAATGGCAGTATTTTATTCTTTTTTTTTTATTATCAGTACTATTCCATTGTATATGTATATACCACATCTTCTTTAACCATTTGTTGGTTTATGGGCACTTAGGTTGTTTCCATATCTTGGCTATTGTAAATAGTGCTGCTATGAACATTGAGGTGCATGTATCTTTTTGAATTAGTGTTTTCCCAAGAGTCGAATTGCTGATCATATGGCAGTTCTATTTTTAGTTTTTTGAGGAATCACCGTACTATTTTCCATAGTGACTGTACCAATTTACATTCCCATCAACAGTGTACAAGGCTTACCTTTTCTCCACATCCTCTCCATCATTTGTTATTTGTAGACTTTTTGATGATAGCCATTCTGACAGGTGTGAGGTAGCATCTCATTGTTGTTTTCTTTCCTTTTTTATTAAATTTATTTATTTATTTATTTATTTATTTATTGGCTGCATCGGGTCTTCTTTGCTGCACATGGGCTTTCTCTAGTTGTGGTGAGTGGTGGCTACTCTTCATTGTGTTGCACAGGCTCCTCATTGCAGTGGCTTCTCTTGTTGCAGAACATGGGCTCTAGGCACCTGGGCTCTAGTAGTTGTGGCACATGGGCTCAATATCTGTGACTCACGGGCTCTAGAGTGCAGGCTCAATAGTTGTGGCACACGGGCTTTTTTGCTCCACTACATGTGGGATCTTCCTGCAGTAGGGATCAAACCTGTGTCCTCTGCATTGGCAGGTGGATTCTTAACCACTGAGCCACGTAGGAAGTCCCTCATTGTTGTTTTGATAGTATTTATCTAATAATTAGTGACATTGAGCATCTTTTCATGTGCCTGTTGGCCATCTGTATATCTTCTTTGGAAAAACATCTAGTCAGGTCTTCTACCCATTTTTTACTTGGCTGTTTGTTTTTTGATATTGAATTATATGAGCTATTTACATATTTGGATAATAACCCCTTGTAAGTTATATCACTTGCAAATATTTTCTCCCATTCCGTAGGTTGTCTTTTCATTTTATAGATGATTTCCTTTGCTGTGCAGAAGCTTTTAAGTTTAATTAGGTCCCATTCTTTAATTTTTACTTTTATTTCCTTTACATTAGGAGATGGATCCAAAAAAGTATTGCTGTGATTTATGTCAAAGAGTGTTCTGCCTATGTATTCCACTAGGAAGTTTTATAGTGCCTGGTCTTACATTTAGGCCTTTAAGCCATTTTGAGTTTATTTTTGTATATGGTGTTAGAGAATGTTCTAATTTCATTCTTTTATGTGTAGCTGTCCAGTTTTCCTAGCACAACTTGTTGAAGAGACCATCTTTTCTCTAATGTATATTTTTGCCTCCTTTGTCATAGATTAATTGACCATAAGTGTGTGGGTTTATTTCTAGGCTCTCTGTTCTGTTCCATTGATCTGTATGTCTGTTTTTGTGCCAATACCATGCTGTTTTGATTACTGTAGCTTTGTAGTATAGTCTGAAGTCTGGGATCATGATACCTCCATCTCTGTTCTTCTTTCTTGAGATTGTTTTGGCTATTTGCAGTCTTTTGTGGCTCCATATAAATTTTAGGATTATTCATTCTAGTTCTGTGAAAAATGTCATGATTATTCTGATAGGGATTGCATTAAATCTATAGATTGTTTTGGGTAGTATCAAACTTTACCTTTCTTTTTCTTTTCAAACTTTATCTTTCTTAATATAACAAATCGTACTTTGACTTACGTCTGAACTCAATACCATTTGCATCATATAATTATATATTTAAAAGGTGCTTTCTTCACTTATACTTTTCTTCTTTCCATAAATATTTATTGGGCATCTACTATGTACTATGATCAGAGTTGGATGCTGAGAGTAAAAAGCTAAATAAAATAGAGTTTATGCACTCATGGATTTTAGAGTGTTGTGGTAGAGACAGACAATAAACACATCCAAGGACACCTAGGGCAGATACTAAAGTATACCTATATATGTATGTGTAATTAGAATCAATATTCATAGGACAGGAGAACCGGTGCCTTTTATTATCTCCTTTTTCCATTGAGGCTTTGGTGGAGTATAGGACTCTGAAATTCATTCATTCAACAATATATCATGTGTCATGCACTGTGCAGAATGCTTAGAATGTGGCAGGGAATAACTGATACATGGTCGCTGACTTCCAGAGCTCATAGTCTAAGGGGGAATTTATGGAAGGCCACAATTCACCTGATTCTAGGCTCTGTATCCATTCACTATGGAGTTTAGAAAAGATTACAGTAGTTCCCATATGTGGAAAAATACAAAAACAAAATAAAGGGAGAGAACACATGGGAATCATAGAAGGAGGCTGGTTATTCAGTTTAAATTCTGATGAGCCTTGTCACAGAGTGACTAGCTATCCCAGTGTGCCTGAAACTTTCCTGGATTTAGCTCTGGAAGTCTCACCTCCTGTTACACCAGGACAGTTGATCATACTACTTGTTAATTAGAATTGATATTGGTAACAGTGGGCAGATGTTACATATGATACAATTAAATTATATATATATTATTATATATGATATATAATGATATATGATATATATAATAGAATTAAAAACACTTTTTATTGAGGAAGATCATCAAAGTGTATGTGTGGTTGTATTAAGGCACACAATGTAATATATAGAATCAGCATTACAAGTTATATCCCATTATCCTAACAACAGGTGAAATGGTAACTTAGAAGTTGTGCTGGATTGTTTATTTTCTATTTTGTTACACTAAGAGCTGTATTTCTCAGAACCCCCTTCCTTGTATGGCTCAAGGTTATAGTTAGCCAAAAGCAAAGTTGTGAGAGATTTGAGACACAGAAGTGAAGCAACACCCACTGTGTAGCTGCTGTAAGAGACAAAGAGGTGCTGGCAGCTCCCAGTTTGCTTTCTAGTCTCCCCACTCTATTACCAGCTCTCTTTTCAGATTACCAGTCCTGCTGACCAGAAGCGACCAAGGTCCACCACCAGAGCATCCCTGAGAATGTATTGTACAGAGCTGGTAGACATAGTCAACAACATTTAATAGACCTACACTGGCTCCAATGACTGAGAAAGGTAAGTTAATATTCTGATACCTTTAAGTATTAGATTTATCATGTTTATCCTCAGATATTGCCAATAAGACTACACAAGAATAAGGAATAGAATCAGATTTCAGTCACTCCTGTCCAGTACACTTGAGTCCAAGTGTATTGGTTACATCTGAATGAAACTCTCTGAGATGATAAACACTTGATATTTATTCTCATAATAAAAGGGCTTATTTCTTGTGTTTCATTCAGCTCAGTAGGCGAGTGTAATATGACTTTTGCGCCTCAGCTCAAAGTCATGGGGACCTGGGTGTAGGTCTTAGGTATCCTAATCATCACATGCTGAAATTAGCTAGACCGGGAAACTTTCACTTTACTTTCCATTTTTTATCCTTCTTAACTTCTAGGTTATCCCACTGTTGATTCCTCATTTGACTCTGGTAATCCCAGGAAGTAGAAAAGTATAATGGAGTGGAAACCTTCAATAAGTTCTAAATCAAGAGCCTTGGGCCAGGAGAAGAGCAACGAGAAGAAATGAAAGCAACTACAATTGATTTCTTAGTAATAACTAGTTCTTGTATTTTTCTCCAACCCCAAGAATATCTTAGGATGCCTCAAACTTCATTTACAGTACAATTATAAAATTTTATTTAAATTAATGTAGCAGTTAACCACTGATAGTAATGTGTAGAGAATTATTAACATCCTTTAGACAACTTATTAGGACCCTATGTTTTACTTTATTGAACGTGACTCAACAAAACTTTTCTCAGCACCTATTATGAGCCAAACACTGGGAATACACAGATGAGGTGATATTGTGATAGACTGATAGACTTTATAAGATGATAGCAAGAACTATAATACTGGTCACATGTTGGCAAATGCAGTTAGAGACACAGTGTGTTATGGGAGCCCCTGGGGATGAATTTGGGAGTGAGGAATGATTGAAGGTGTCATGTCAGAGATCGGAGGATGGCTTGTGGGTAAATATATGTCCTGTCATCTCTGTTGCTTTATTATTCAGAGGTCTTATGTAATGAAAAAAATAACAAGGTAAGTGGCAAGATAGAGCTTTCTTATTTACTCTAGCAAGGTCTGAGAAGAACAGGTCTGTTTCACAGAAAGAAGTCTTCAAAAAAATAAAAATAAAAAAGGCTTACTGCCATCTTGATTCCCACCTAGAGGTCATGCCAGTTGATGGGTGCAGTTTGTAAGGCAGTATCTGTAAGAAGACATCTGTACGAAAGTCCAAAGGAACTTTCACTCTTCTTTTCAGTTCCCTGCGAACCTAGAGGTAGGTTAGATATTTTTGGAACGTGCCACAGGCAACCAGACAGGTTGGGGATTTCATTCCAGCCCATCTCTGTTCTGAAATAATGAAAGAAGCTCCAAGAAATTGTACCTGTCAAATCTGTCAGGGACTAAAAGCAAGAGGAGATCATTTTGACAGTTTTCAGCAGCCATTCTGCTGATCACCCATGTTACTATTGCACTGTGTTCCTGGGGAAGTGATGGGTGAGCAGTGAATTATGTGTTTCAGAATTAACTCAAAAGGATCTCTCAAATGTATTGTTGCATTTCGACAAGTTTGGAAAAGCTGACTTTATATCCTAGTAAGGCTTGTATTTAGAGAGAGATCGAGAGAGAGAGAGACACTGACAATATATGTTGGATATGTATAGAGCAGACAATATGATCATATTCTGATCTCATTTCTCGGTTCTTGTTTTCTTGCTGTGTGTTTGACTCACAAATAGAAATAAGCTTCCTGACACCCATGTAGAGTTGGGATGCATTGCATCCCTCTCATTTCCAACTTAACTTCAGGGAAAACAAACAAGCAAATAAATGAAGCAAATATCACTGGTCAAAAAAACAAGCATCTGTGTCTAGACATTGGCTATGTTTCAAAATAGGTTTACTTGGGGAATTTACTGGATTATTCTGAGTGTTAAATTATACATTTATTAGGCAGAAAGTTGTCAGTATTATCTAATCCAGCTCTTTGTCTTGTGATACGATTGACTCATTATCCTCGTCTAAAGATTTTTTTTAAAGGAGCAATTTTAATAATTTTTCACCAATAAGTGATCGTTCAGTTAGACATAAGGAAATAACTTGAATTTACACAATGAATCTGAAAAGATTCCCACAGAATTCAAGCAATTTAAGAATTTAATCTAGTTAGAATATCATAAACTTTACTCATCATTATAGAATATAGCTACATTGTTTTTTTCTTTAATTAAAAATTACTTTATTGCCAGAAAATGCTTACCAACATCTGGCCTTCTGCGAGTTGCAATCTTTTTGCAATAGTAACATCAAAGACCACTGATCACCATAACAGATACCATAATAATGAAGAAGCTTGAAATATTGTGAGAATTACGAAAATGTCACATAGAGACACTGTTAGCAACTGCTAACATGTTTTATTCATTATTATTTTACGTGACCTCTACTGGGATTTCTTCCCCCTGTAAACAGGCTTCAGTCTTCACTAGCTCTTTAAAAGCGCCATTCTGAAGCCTACTTGTAATGACTGTCCGCTGCCACACCCGGCCTTGTCTCTCCACCATGCTTTGCATAGCCTCTACTGCAGTGAGCCTGCACCAGAACCCCCTGGAGGGCTCGTGGGACCACAGGCGGCAGGGCGCCACCCCCGCAGTGTCTGATTGTAGGTTTGGAGCAGGGCGGAGAGTTTACAGGTCCTAACAGGTTTCCAGGTGATGACGATACTGCTGATCTGGGACCTCACCCGGAGACGCAGGCCTTTACCACGTGCCTCGTGCCCCATGCTGTTTGCGGGTTTTCCCAGCGAGAGCCACTTACCTCACGGGATGATTCCGCCCCACGCAGGTAGGAAAGAACATGGGCCTTTCGTGGGTTTGGCGCGACGTAACTTTACGACGGACGTACCTTGCGGCAGATGTGACGTGGGGAGCAGAGCGGAGCCTTTGCTGAGGTTTCCAGCGCCCGTGCCTCATCCCTTCCTGGGTGCCTTGCTGGACACGCTGTTTCTTCTGGGGACTAGGACGCTTGGAGTTCCCTGGCTCGGTTCCTTCTGGGAGCTGAAGTTGAGCAGGTAAGTTCACGTCCCGCCTCTGGGAATCCATTGGTTGCCTTCTGGACATTTGTGACCCTGTGCTTACTCTGGCGTTTTGGGGTTGCCTGGGCTGATTTCTTTCCGTTGCTTGTTGCTAAGACTTTGAAGTTTGCCTTTTCTGTGCCGGTGAGGCTGGCGTCCTGGGTCTGGCATGCCTGGACCTGCCTTCAAATGCCCCCGGCTCCCTGCTTGTCTGCTTTTCAAACATGGCTTATTCATTCAGGTGAACACGGCTGTTGCTATTTCCGTGACTGCTGTCCGTTCTTTCCCTCTCTTGGTTTCTGTATGTGTTCCCAGACCCCTCAACCCCAGGCTCCATCTCCCTCACGCTCTGAGACTCAGTGCTGGCTTGGTCTTTTTCTCCGTGAATGATTACTTTTCTGGTAAGATCATGCACCTTGGCTGGAAGGTTCTACTGCCACGTACATGCATGGCTTACGTCCAAGTAAGTCAACTATGTTTTTTCCTTTTTAAACCTGTGTCAAGGAGGCCTGTGGGCTTGCAATGCAAAGTGTAGTCTGAGGATCAGCGGCTTTCAGCATGTTAGCAGCTCTTGTTAGAAACACAGAGCCTCAGGCTCCACCTCGGACGTACTGTGTTGGAATCCACGGTGTAACAAGAGCCCCAAAAGGTGGCAGAGTAGGATTTGAGCTCATCTCCTGGCATGAGAATATCAAAATTACAGCTAACCGCTGAACAACCATTGATTTATTGATTTTTAATTTTATTTATTTATTATTTTTTGGGGGTACACCAAGTTCAATCATCTGTTTTTTTTTCTTTTTTTTTAATTATTTTTTTTGGGGTACACCAAGTTCATTCATCTGTTTTTATACACATATCCCCGTATTCCCTCCCTCCCTCGACTCCCCCCCACCCTCCCCGTCCCAGTCCTCTAAGGCATCTTCCATCCTCGAGTTGAAATGAACTCCCTTTGTTATACAACAACTTCCCACTGGCTATCTATTTTACAGTTAGTATATATATGTCTATGCTACTCTCTCCCTTCGTCTCAGCTTCCCTTTCACCCCCCGCCCCCCCAAACCTTGAGTTCTCCAGTTCATTCTCTGTATCTGCGTCCTTGTTCTTGTCTTGTCACTGAGTTCATTAGTACCATTTTCAGATTTTGTATATGAGTTAGCATACAATATTTGTCTTTCTTTTTCTGACTTACTTCACTCTGTATGACAGACTCTAGGTCTATCCACCTCATTACATATAGCTCCATCTCATCCCTTTTTATAGCTGAGTAATATTCCATTGTATATATATGCCACATCTTCTTTATCCATTCATTTGTTGATGGGCATTTAGGTTGCTTCCAAGTCCTGGCTATTGTAAATAGTGCTGCAATAAACATTATGGTACATGTTTCTTTTGGGATTATGGTTTTCTTTGGGTATATGCCCAGTAATGGGATTACTGGATCATATGGTAGTTCTATTTGTAGTTTTTTAAGGAACCTTCAAATTGTTTTCCATAGTGGCTGTACCCACTTCCATTCCCACCAACAGTGCAGGAGAGTTCCCTTTTCTCCACACCCTCTCCAACATTTGTTGTTTCCAGATTTTGTGATGATGGCCATTCTGACTGGTGTGAGGTGATAGCTCATTGTGGCTTTGACCTGCATTTCTCTGATGATTAGTGATGTTGAGCATCTTTTCATGTGTTTGTTGGCCATCTGTATGTCTTCTTTGGAGAAATGTCTACTTAGGTCTTCTGCCCATTTGTGGATTGGGTTATTTGCTTTTTTGGTATTAAGCTGCAGGAGCTGCTTGTATATTTTGGAGGTTAATCCTTTGTCCGTTGTTTCATAGGCAACTATTTTTTCCCATTCTGAGGGTTGCCTTCTTGTCTTGTTTATGGTTTCTTTCGCTGTGCCAAAGCTTTTAAGTTTCATGAGGTCCCTTACAACCATTGATTAAAAAAAAAAAGTCTGGAACCTACCACAAAACATACTTCCAAAGACAAAGAAGAAATCATAGCAAAGATGTGAGGGCAGTCTGGCTGCGACATCTGTCACCCCATTGATTGCCAGGGTTGATTCGGCTGATATACCTGGCTAGGCGGGTGTCTCCTTCCTCCCTCACCACTCCCTGTGCATCCCTCCGGAAGCTGCACGCTCAGTCGAAGAGCACAACCTTCCCCAATAGAGGAGGATCGCTCTTCGGTCAGGGGTATACGAGCAGCTGCGCTCCCCTTCTAGAACCTCCAAATAAGCTCTCAAGAAGAAATCACAGCAAGATGGTAGAAGGAGGCATACTCCTTCTAATATAGTCAAATCCCTTACCAGAAGAGATATCCCAAGAATCAACAAATGTGAGATGTACACACACTCTGGGTTCCTACAAAATCATGAGTTGTTGGTCATAGTTCACATTGTCAGTGGGAAACTCACCCAACACAGGTTTGTAAAGTTACATCAGTGGTGATAAGGAAGTTGGGAAAAATAGTGATTGGTAAGATTGAGTCACAGTTAGTCTCAGGTGGAAGCAGTTCATCCTGTAGGCACTCTACCATGCATCAGTTCTTTACAATGTGCATGAAAATCACCTGGGGCTTTTGTTACAAATTTGGGAAACTTTAATTCTGCTGGGGCCTCTGAAAAGGGCCTAAATTGGAAGCGACCAATATGTCCTCCAACACACAACAACTGGGAGAATCTTAATGTGAACACATAAAGTGAAAGATGCCAAAAAAAAAAAAAATCCATTCAATCTCTTAATATAAAATTCTTGAAAATGAAACCTAATTAACAGCGACAAAAATCGGATCAGTGATTTCCCGGGAATGGGGGGCAGGAAAGGTGGAGAGATGATGTTTACAAAGGGGCATGAGGGAACTTTTGGCAGTGATTGTTTTGTTCATTATGTTGATTATGATGATGGTTCATATGTATGTATACATATGTCAGAACTATCAAATTATGCAACTTATATATATGAAGTTTATTGTATGTCAATTATAACTCCATAAATCTGTTAAAATTAAATTCAAAATACCACTGGTATTGATTGTTGATCGATTTCCAAATTACTTAGTAAATAGGCTCTCATTGTTTTGAAGTGATTAGTAATTGCAGTTGACATGGATAATGCCAATGAACTAGGGTAGGTGTGCTTGAATTTTTGAAGACATATTATAAACTGAGTTTATATCACAGAGAACAATAAGCCATAGCCTTTAAAAATGGCCTATTCACTAATATATAATTAACAAAACTTTTGTAAATAGTCTTGATTTTCCCAAATTATAATGGTGACATGTACAAAAGCACTGTCTTGTTTACTCTGCAAATCAAATGCAATATTTTACCTTGTTCCCTGAACTCTGTATCCAGTTTGTGTTAAAGGTAATGTAAGCTGGCCTTCTAAGTTTGGATTGCTGCAATTAAAATAGCCTGACTCCCTTGGGAGGAGGCTGGTCAAAAATAAAGACTGCTTTCCAGTTGCTCAACCTGCAACTCAGGAAATGAAAGTTTTCCATATTTACCATTAGAAACCAGCTTTTTGGGGCCTAAGTTAGCAATGATTTAATCTTTGTTCCACTCCAGTTGGCAGTCAGCAGGTGCACAAACCATATCTCTTGGAAATTAGCTTTCTCTTTTATTCAAATCAGTGGACCAGGTTGGCCCCATGAGTAGGACTACATTTGGCACCTTAACCTCAGAAAGTCACAAAACTGGTCAAATGCCACCCAAGAGGGCTGGTCCCTAGAAATGAAAGCCTATACGTAGAAGAGAAAAAAATGTGAAGTTGGTACCCCAAAGAGCCTTGCTGTTTCCTGCTCCTTTTTGTCAATTTTCATTTAAAGTGATCATCTCTGATTTCTCATTGATCAAGGCAGGTTTTCATTGAGCATTTTTCTTTAGTGTTTTGATTTAAATATGTGTAAGTACTATAATGATGCCTTGAGAAAGGTAATATGTTAGCACAGAGGAGAAAGCAAGAATTATTTCATGGGAAATACGATGAGGGTGGTTATGCTTAACGGCAGCTGGAGTCCTTGAAGAAATGCCATTGGATCTCTATATTGAAGTGTGGGTAGATTTCAACAAGCAGAAATGCGAAGATTATAGGAGTGATGATGTGGAAGACAGGATGGAGAGGACGTTTGTAATCAGATAAGTGGGTTTTTAGAATCCTTTCTCAACGAAGAGTTATTTTGGATTCAGGCATTCACAAAACTCTTTAAAAAGTTTAGTTGTGTTGCATGGGAGGAAGGGTTGAATGAGAGATAATCTTCACTCCTTAGCCAGGTGCAAGACTGATATATGTTCAATTCCCTTTTCCTGGAATACCTGTCTTTCTTTTCTTTTGTCTCTCTGACATTTGTGAGCACCTCATGCCTATAGGATATGGATAAAAATATATTTCATAAGCATGGTGTAATAAAGACATTTTACTTCCATATACTATTTTATGTAAATCTCAAATCTATCATGATGACTATTTTCAGAATGACGTGATATTCCTATAGATAAATTTTGGCATATTCCATCCACCTTATTAAAATTCCAGAGTATCTACACATATGAATTTATATTTGAGAATGTGTATTTAAAGGAGCAATGAGAACATTCCTAAACTGTGGTTTCATTAATCTTCAAATATAAAGCTGATTGCTGATTAAATAATACCCTCTGACTTGAATTCACATGTTAGACAATGAGTGAAAGAATGACAAAATCAGACCTCCAAGGATTTTTACAAAAGCCATGCTTTTTCCAGTAGAGACCACCTGGAAAATTAGCTTTCCTCAATTATTGAGAGAATAGTTTACAGTATATCTAGGGGCTTAGAGATTTTGTGAAAAACTTTCATGTACATGGCCTTTGAGCATATTAGAGGTCTCTTCACTTCTGTGGTCCTGCCCTAGGCCAGACAAACCTCTGTGTTTTGGGAGTACATGTATTGGTCCACAGGTTACTAGGGATGTCTGAGTTCCAGTATTGGAATTATTTTTCTCTCATTCTGTAGCCTTGAGTGAGTCATTTATGACTTGCTTTCATTTCCATATGAAAGAAAACTAAGGTCAGGGTTAATATAAGAGCCCTCTGAGTGTCAGTATATATTTACATCCACTATTTAGCAAGTGACCAAATAAAGGTAATGACACTCTGAGGTTCAACCATAATTGATCACTCAGTGATATTTTTTGATTAAAATATCAATTACTTTTAAGTAATTGGACTACAGAGGCAGTATAGTGGAGGAGTTGTGTTTCAGACTACATTCAGGATGCTTGAATTCAAATCTCCATTCCACCACTTGCTAGCTATGTGACTTTGCAAAAGGCACTCCATCCTCTTTAGTTCATATTCCTCATCTGTCCAAAGTGCTAATAATATTTCCTTTATACAGTTTTTGTGAGGTGTATATGAGGATATATATTTATTTATGTATATACCTGTATGTATGTATATGCATGTATATATGTATGTTACGTTAGTGTTATCTATTATTTCTGTATGTGAAAGTTAGAATTAAAGGACGTGACCTGTAGTCCTATCTCTGATATTTACTATTAGGAAAGCCTTAGGTACCTTCCTTCCCCTCTCTGGGTCTGTGTGTCTTCATCTCTAAAATGAATGAAGGGGTGAACCAGGCACTTTCTACCTTTATTTTCACAGGTTGGTTATATTGTCTACTAGACATAATATTTGTCATTATTTCATATTACTCCTTAATACTTCATATACCAACCTATTTTTTTAAAAATCCCCAAACTCCATTTTACACTATCTTCTTTTACTAAAAGGATAATTCATAGGAAAATGTTACTTTGTGTAAAATCATTTCTGCTCTGTAGTTTAACACTGAAAAATATGCCTGTGTCTATGGAGATAGGAGTTACCAAAGATCACTGAGTCCGATTGACCTATTTTTCACTAAACATTGCAGTGAATTCATAAAGTAAATTCATGGCTCATGGCCCTCCACCGTCCTTGTATGATGGCTTTTTTATAGGCTTACCTTACATTTCGTGAACATTTCAATTTAGTACTTCTTTTAGGCATTTTTGAAACCATCAGTGGACATGAGGTTGTTTTCTGGATTTTTTTTCCCCCTTCAGGTTACATCATTTTCTGAATTCCATTTTTCAATTTATCTGTGAGAACCACAGTCCCAGGGAAAGAAAAGGAACTTGAATTGGAGAGTAATTACGAGGGTGAGTCAAAAACCATCCACACTCTGGCTGTAGAATTTACAGAAATTTTAATATAAACAGAGTGCGGATAATTTTTGACTCACCCTCATATATAGTTGTCCAGAAGGCATCTTCCAGTCTTACTATCTTGTGTTCTTTGTGATTTGAAAGGCTTCTTGGGCATCAGATTACATATCAAGAAAATCAGTGAAGTGACGGGGGTAAGTTTTACATCAATGTAAAAGTAATTTTGGAATCAATAGAGTTATTTCCCAGTTTATTGGGTTCTCTTATGAAGCATGGTTTTTGAATAGAGAAGTAAGGAAATAAAACCAAAAATTACTATTTTAGGAGGAGACCTTGTATTATGTAACTAAGACTATATACTCACTGTGGCTAGTAAAACTAGTATTTAGACCATAGGCTTTGGTAAAAGCGAAACGTGGGTTCAAACTGTAGCTCCACGAATTAGTAGAGCTTACATTGCTTTGGATAAGGCTTAAATCTCTCTGTGAGTCAACTACCTCCATTTAATGGGGATTAAATTAAGAGCTATCTCATAAGTCCTTGTGAAGAGTAGGTAAGGTAATTATGATTATTACACAGTATTTAGTAAGATGAAAAATCTGCTTTTTTAATTTTTATTTTTGATGTTTAAAGAAGATTCACAAAATTGATGTTACACTATATATCTTTTTTTTTTTGCATGAATACTAAAACTCTTAGGCATAAATTATGCTGGCTTCTCTATTCTTTAAATCATTGGTCTTTGATAAAAGTAGCAGAAGGCTCTAAGTGATATCCAGTGTTCAACAATTCACCCTAAAAAGTGTATAGCTGAGCCTAGATTCTGACAAACTGGGATGAGTTACTGCAGCTTAGCTTAAAATTCATTACTGTTTCTGTGAAAAAAACTGTAAACTGGTGATTTTGCAAAGGCTGCCCTAAATTGAGACTTTTTAAAGTTTGAATAAATGTCCTCTATTGTTTTTCATGTTGATATCTCTCGCAGCTTAAACCACAGATTTAATGATCATTAAATCAAACTGATAAAGCTTTGGAAAAAGGGGTTGAATGTATTTACATTTAGAGGAGGAAAAGATCCAGTCTTGTATATGGTGTTTAATATGTTTATTAAAATGAGTTCAGAAAAATATTTTATTCTTAATGTAATAACTAGCTTAGTCTATTGCTGTGTAAATCATATTTTAGAGGACAAGGAAATTAAGGCTCTTTTAATTGGCCAAATCAATAATGATACTGATGAAGACGATGATAGTGGTGATGATGATGGCAACAGTGGTCTTTTAAAGATTAGTCTTTAAATAATAAGCTTTTCCATTATTTTCAGTTAGTGTGCCTTGGATCCTTCATATTGTTTTAAACATATTTTGTGATTATTTTATTTTTATTATTTTATTTATTTATTGGCTGTGTTGGGTCTTCGTTGATGTTCGAGGGCTTTCTCTAGCTGTGACAAGTGGGGTCTACTCTTCTTTGTGGTGCATGGGCTTCTCATTGTGGTGGCTTCTCTTGTTGCAGAGCATGGGCTCTAGGCGCGAGGGCTTCAGTAGTTGTGATATTCCAGCTCAGTAGTTGTGGCTCGCGGGCTCTAGAGCACAGGCTCAGTAGTTGTGGCGCACGGCATGTGTGATCTTCCCTGACCAGAGCTCGAACCCGTGTCTGCTGCATTGGCAGTCAGATTCTCAACTGCTGCACCATCAGGGAAGTCCAATCCTTCATATTTTTCACTGGGTTATATGTTTTTAATGTCCTTGTTATTTTCAAAGGCATAATAACTTGGCAGGTATCCTACAAATATTTCCTAACTGAGAAATCTGAGGTGATTTTTCAATAAATATACATAACACATTATTTGGAATGAGATAGAACTTAGTTACAATACTGGCCCTACCATTTTTTGGGCTTGTGTCCTTGGTCAGATTACTTTCTTTTGGAACTTCAGTTTCCTCATCTGTAAAATGGTGATAAAAATAATCTACTAGGGTTTTTGTTAGGATTAAATAAAATGAGATGGAAAATAATCAGCATAATTTCTAGTACATTGTAACTGCTTAATAAATATTGTTTTATTTCTGTCCTCATTTTCTATTTCCTCTCCCACACTTGAAGGCAGTATAATGTTAAAAAAAAAAAATCTCTGGAGCCACAATACAGGGGTTCACATTTTACCTTTGCAATTACTACAGCTTACAAGTCTTGCGACCTTGGGCAACCTATCTGAATTTTTTGTGCTTTAGTTTATTCAATTGTAAAATGGGGAAGAGTACAAAGGATTTTGTGAGAAGAAAATGTGATAATGTGTGTAAGATACTTGAAACAGTGCTTGGAGCATGGCAAATGCTCCATAAATTATGTTTTGATTTGGAGGTTCCTTAAAAAACTAAAAATGGAAATACCATATGATCCAGTAATCCCACTCCTGGGCATATACCAAGAGAAAACCATAATCCAAAAGGAAACGTACCATAATGTTCATTCCAGAATTATTTACAATAGCCAGGACATGGAAGCAACCCAAATGCCCATCAACAGATGAATGGATAAACAAGATGTGGCATGTATATACAATGGAACATTACTCAGCTATAAAAAGGGATGAGATGGAGCTATATGTAATGAGGTGGATAGACCTAGAGTCTGTCATACAGAGTGATGTAAGCCAGAAAGAGAGAAACAAATACCATATGCTAACTCATATATATGGAATCTAAATAAATGGTACTGGTGAACCCAGTGACAGGGCAAGAATAAAGATGCAGATGCAGAGAATTGACTTGAGGACCCAGGGTTGGGGGTGGGGTGGTGAAGGGGAAGCTGGGATGAAGTGAGAGATTAGCATAGACATATGTACACTACCAAGTGTAAAATAGATAGCTAATGGGAAATTGCTGTATAACAAAGGGAGATCAACTCGATGATGGGTGATGCCTTAGAGGGCCAGGACAGGGAGGGTGGGAGGGAGTTGCGGGAGGGAGGGGATATGGGGATATATGTATAAATACAGCTGATTCACTTTGGTGTACCTCAAAAGCTGGTTCAAGAGTGTAAAGCAATTATATTCCAATAAAGAGCATACAAAAAATTATGTTTTGATTAATTCTAACATTCACTCAGGTTTGTAATGAATGAAATGCATACACCTTTTTGAATGTGAAATTATGGTCCAATTAATGGTTACTATGATGTTGAGTGATGAATTTTATTGAAGGCAAAAGCTGTGTTATGTAAGGGTCAATTAGTATTCTTCAAGTTTTCTTAAAAATCATTTATGTATTCATCCAAAATAATAACAGTTTTATGTTAAATTGTGTTGGATAATTAAAGCTTATGGACAAAGTAAAATGATTGACAGCAATGTTATAAGGAACAGGAGGGGGAACTAGGGAATATTATGTTCTAAGTTACCTTTACTACCTATGAAGTGGTATAGTGTTATTTGAAAGGCTAAGATTAGATGTAGATGTGTATTTTAAACTCTAGGAAAGTCACTAAAACAATTAAAACAAGAAGTAAAACTGATACTCTATGAAGATCAGAAAATGGAATCATATAAAATGTTTAAAACCAGAGAAGATGGAAAAATAGGAAAAGACAAAAAAAAAAAGTCAACAAATAGAAAATAGTTACCAGTATGGTAGACATTAATCTAACCATAGCAATGATCATTTTAAATGTAAATGGTTAAGTACACCAATTAAAACACAGAGCCTGTCAGATGAATTGAAAACAAGACCCTACTATATGTTGCTACAAGAAACCCACTATATATGTAAAAACATAACTACATTAAAAGTAAAGCAATGGGAAAAGTTATACCAAGATCAAGAGAAATAGGGAATAACTATATTAGATTCTTACAAGTCATATTTCATAATAAGGACAAGTATCATGGATAAAGAGAGGCATTGCATATGATAAAGGTGTCAGTTCTCTAGGAAGACATAATGAAGACATAAATCTAAAAAGACATAAAAATCCTTAACCTGTATGAACCTAACATAACGACAGAGCATCAAAATATTTGTAGCAAAATCTGATAGAGCTACAAGGAGAAACTGACATATCCACTATCATATTTGGAGACTTCAATATTATTCTATCAGTAATTAGTTCATTCGACAGGCAGAAAATCAGTAACAATATAGTTGAACAGCACTGAACTGGATTTAATTGACATTTATAGAATTCTTCATCCAAAAATAGCACAGTACATATTCTTCACAAGCTCACATAAAACGTTCACCATGATAGACCAAATTCTGGGCTGTAAAAAAATACATTAACAAATTTAAAAGAATAGAAATCATACAAAGCATGTTCTCAGACCACAAATTAGTAAAAATTATATGACATTCTAAAAAAGATAAAACTGTAGACAGTAAAAAGATCATTGGATGCTAGGGTTTCTGAAGTAGGGATCAAGGAATAGATTAGTTGGCACACAGGGCATTTTTCAGAATGACCCTGTAATGGTGGATATATGATAATATACATTTGTCAAAACTCATAGAAGTGTACAACACAAACAGTGAACACTAATACAAACCATGGACTTTAGTTAAAAATAATATATCAATATTAGTCAATTGTAACAAATGTACCACACTAATAGGAGATGTTAATAATAGGGGAAACTGCCAGTGAAAGGAGGTATATGGGAACTCCGTGTGCTATCTCTTCAATTTTTTCTAAGCTTAACACTGCTTTAAAAATGTCTCTTAAAAAAATCACTTATACACAGTATACTTTCTTTAGAAATAATTGCCTGAAAGATATCAGTGGGAATTTAATGAAAATCAGGCATGAATGTTATTCATCACCTTTCTATGCCTGGAAAGATTTTCTCTAGTGCTTTACCAAAATTCCTGTGATTTTTGAATAGCAACGGCTGGACCTTTCATTTTAATACATGTTTATACAGCGTTTATTGCCTTTATCCTTAAGGACTAAAGGAAAATGCTAGCAAAATGTATAACAACACTACCTTTATTTTACTTAGTTATCTGGGAGTGTATATGGAACATGAGTAAAGGAATGAGTGGGAGTTTGACCATGGTATGTAGACAAATATAAGGACACCAGCTTTGAGAAGACAACTACATACATGCACACACGGACACAAGATAAAAATCCAAATATTATTTTCTGACATTTGAAAAAAATCAATACCTATGAAATTATGTGTCTGTGTTCATGTATAAATTTTTTAATACATGAAACATTTTTTAAAAATAGAAAACTTATGTCAAAGCAGAGTGAAAACAGGAACCTACTAAGAGGAGCAGAAAGCCAGAGAACCACAGCCACATTTTTTAAAATATCAGCTTTATGGAGATATAATTCATATACCATACAATTCAGATTTAAAGTACACAATTCAATGGCCTTTAACATATCCACTCTTCTCCACAACATGGAACTGTAGAAAAGGCTTTCCTGTTGATGAATAGAGCTGACTGTCACATATATTTGCAAATTAGTTTAGGATGATACAGGGAATCTCCAAGTATTCACTTGCTTTAAGGAATTCCAGGACTAGTATTGCTGCCAGGCACCTGACAGATGCAAACGCAAATCTTCGCTGGAGCAAGGTGCTTTTACCCTGAAATCTCAAAAAATTTATGTATTACATTTCTATGGCTGCTTTAACAAATTACCACAAACTTAGGGGCCTAAAACAACACAGATTTATCTTAAATTTCTATAGGTTAGATGAGACTAGAAGAAGCTATAGCTATAGAGTCTACGTATTAGAAGTCTAACACTAGTCTCCCTAGGCAAAAGCCATTCCCTTCCCTTTTCCATGTGCTAGATGGTTCCTTGGCTCATGAACATTTAGAGTCAGCAGTATTGCATGTCTTTGACTATTTCTTTCTGACAGTCACATCTTCTCAATATTTTCTTTTGCCTCACACTTCCTGTGTTAGAGACCTGTGTGATTACATTAGGCCCACCTGATTAAATCATGGTACTATCTCTATTTTCAGTTCAGCTGATTAGCAACCTTAAATTCCATCTTCAATCTTAATTGCCCATTGCCACATAACCTAACGTATTCACAGATGCCAAAGATTAGGATGTGGACATCATTGTGGATGGGATATCATTTTGGTTTACAAAAATTTTCAATATTGATAGTTTTTTCAGTGCCAATAAGCATTATACAGCCAAGAATTACCTAATATGTACACTATCATGAATAAGAATAAACATAAATAAATAAACATACGTAACAGAAATGGAGTAATAAGTAAACTTCCTATGTTGGAATGATCAGATATTATAAAACAGCTATGGTTATTATACAATATAACACATAAGTGTGGACTTGTCAGGAAATAGGAAATCATAAACAGATCTAGCAAATTTACCAAAGGAAAGGACTTCTAGAAATGAAATATACAATAAACAAATATAAAAGAAATGTATATTTCTTCTTTTAATAAAAACATATCAAGTAATTCAGACCAACAATAATGCTGGAAACAAAAAGAAGGTCTGGACAACATTTTTAAAAAATTGTTTTAAGGCACCACAGTACTAATAGGGCAGTGAAGAATTTCAGGACCAATACTCAGGAGAAGAAACAAACCCAGAGAGGAAACCATAGGATTTGTGGTGTTTTCCACCTACAAGCCTCTACCTACTGTGGAAGATGCTACTGAGAGGCTAAAAAGCCTGGTATTCAAGGCCTTTACAGTGTAATCTTGACTGAAAATTTAAGCTTATCTCCCTTTTCTCCCGTAACACAGTGCCAAGCACTTACTCACTTATGGGAGAACGGTTAAATTGAATGGTGGTTATACTTCTACCCCATGTTTTACCTGGTATTAGTTTCATGTCCAAGCATGTTGACTAATTACACTAAAACTCACTTGAGATAAGAAGCAGTCAGTGTTAGATGAGCTCTGGTTGTAAGGAAGATGCTTAATTCAATTTCTAACATTCTGATATCACTTGTGATCTGGAGCCTTATTAAACTTGTAACACAGAATTCGCCATTACACTAACCAAACCATCAGCCACTTAATACAATTTGTTGTATGAGCTGGTGTCTCCACGGCTCCTCTTATCTACTAAGACCATTGTGCTTAGAAGCCAAATGCAGTCCTTTTCTCTGGTCAGGATCTATTAGTCATCTGTGTCAGTGAAACACAAATCATGGTGATGAGAAAAATCCAGGGTCTTGAGGGGTCTATAGAGAGCCAAGCTCAAGGGTGAGTAAAATTTTTAAAAAATCAAAGAACAACTCTATTTGATTAGGATGCTGACAAACTGTTGATAAAATTTTGATTATTGTTTGTTTTATGAAACTAAATGGGAAAACATCATGGTTGATTGTTTTCACTGTATTCGTTTGAAAGTGACTATCTTGATATTATAATTTAGAAAATTATGTTATATTTTAACAGCACATTGCAAGTTAATCTTTTCTGATACTAATTATAATAGATAAATGAAGGGCTAAAAAATTCAACTTTATATTACCAAATTAAAAAAATTGTATAAGTTTTTCCCCCTCTTGGTTTGAGCATTAACCAAATTTCAATTAGACAGTCTTCAATAAGTCCTAAACTCAGTTATTAAATTTTTTGTCTTTTTGAAGATAATGAAATATTTGTTTCTTGCTTTTGGTTTAAAACAATTTGAAATTTGAGGATTTTGCTGCAAAACAGATTTTAAAAAGGAAATGCAGCTGTCTTCATAAATAAAGATCATTATGACTGATCTTTTCCTGGAGTGAATGTATTTTAAATTTCTTATTTTCCTTGCAGATCCATTTGATGCTGAATGGTTTCCAGTTATGATCAGCCTGATATATTTTTTAAACCTGAAAGATAGCTGTGCATTTGAATATATTTTCTATTCTGATTATTTATAAGGAGTAGCATAGTATGTCATATTATCCAAAGATGGTATCTCTAGAACTAATACCTTTCATTTTTGAAAAGCAAAACAAAGAAAATCTCAGTTAACATAAAGTCAGAATCTCTGGATGACTATTGAAGACTATGCAGTTGTCCTGCATTCTTTACAGAAAAATCCAATACCCTACCCTTTTTATCATAGTTGATTTCTTCTTCCGTTGCCGCATGGCCATTTTCAACGTTCCCCTCATTTTCAAGTTTCTTCCTGTGCCAAATTCAGAACCTACAAAGCTGGTAATGTCGTGATCTCCATCCTCAAAGAGTTCATGAGCTAGGAAAGTATTTAATCTTAGCTACACATTAAAATCATCTGGAGTGAATTTATAAAAATCCGAATGTCAAGATCACACTCCAGGACAATTAAATCAGACTGTTAGGGAGGAGGTACCAGGCATCAGTACTTTTGAAAGTATCCCAGGTACCTGGGATGTATTGTCAAAGTTGAATAACACACGCTAGATCAGTGGCTCTCAAATTATAGAGGTATGTCTGTATTAACTACAGAGCTGGTCAGAACATAGATTAGTGGGTAACACTCTGGAATTGCCGATTCAGTCATCTGTGGTGAGCTTCAGAAATTTGTATTTTTAACAATTTGCTGAATGATAGATCATTGGTTCTCAATCCTAAATGAACACTACAATGACTTGAGATGCTAAAAAAACAAAACAACAGAAACAACAATAACAAAGTATAGCAATGCCTATTCCCTACCCACAGAGATTCTGGTTTAAATGGTCTGAGATGGAATCCAAGCATCAATTTTTAAAAGTTCCCTAGATGATTCTCATGTCCCTCCAGCTTTGAGAACTAGTGCTCTTTCTGAACTAAAAGATGTCAGGCTCTGATGGCAAATTTGAATCACCTTGGATAATTTTTAAGATTCTGCTATCTAGGTCACACCTCAGACAAATTAAGTTCTTTTGTGGTGGGACTTTGGCATTATTTTTTAAATGGCTCCCCATGTGATTCCAATACACAGTGGAGGTTAAGAATGTACTGAGATGGATGACGGAGACATATGCATACATAGATAGTGAAAAGATGTACTGGAATATAATGAAGGAAATGGCGGTGTGCATTAAGAAAGCACACCAACTCATCATGGTCACATTAGAAAAAGCTCCCCCCAAATAGATGCTTCAAATTCATCTTGATGAAGTTAGCTAGATGGATGGGTGCTCTAGATCCATTTGTCAATTCGCCAAAAAACATTTAGCCTTTAGCTATCCTGTTAGCTATCGTAAATGAAAATTTCATTTAGGGACTTAGTTTTGTTTTTATAATAGTTATTAATCTGCCTTATTTCTTTGTATAGATAGATTTATATCCTGTGGATGTCCTTTTTTCATTTTCTCAATTAAAAATTATATACGTGGGGAAAATACCTGCCTAAATGCATATCTCTACTGCCCTTTTCTCTGGACATTGATCTGATTCTCTCTCCTGAGTGGATTAAGCAAGCAAGTGGCCAAGATGGTGCAAACAAGGCCTTGGGTTCTACTGAGCCCGAATGGAGAGGGGCTGTGAAGAACTTTCTTTCATTTATATTAATTTTTATAAAATGCAAAACTATAGTGATATAAAGCAGGTGGGTGGTTGCCCAGAACCAAGATAAGAGTGGGGATTAATTGCAGAGTTGCAGGAGGGAACTTTTGGTGACAACTAAAGTATTCTAAAACTGGGTTATTGTAATGGTGTAACCCACATACACTTCGCAAAACTCATCTAACTAAATTCAAAATGGTTTAATGATATTATAACTAAATAATGCTTCAGAGAAGGTGTAAAAGTGATAAAGAATTTATGGCAACTGAGAAGTCAGTTGTTAATTTATGTGAAAAAAATGTTCAAGAATAGTTAATGAAATTTTAAAGAAAAAACAAAAAATAATAGAAAAAAAGAGGACTTACACTATCAGACAATAAATCCTCTGATAATAATAAAGTAATTAAGATAGGGTGGTGCTGGTATAAGCAAAATATAGACCAGTGGAACAGCATAGAGCATCCTGAAACAAAACTCTCACGTATAGAGTCAACTAATTTATAAGAAAGGTGTCACTGCAGTATAATGTGAGTATTATCTTTCAATAAATGGTACTGGGAAAATTGGAAATGCACACGCAGACATATACACACAGAAACACACACTCATCAAACCATATACAATAATCAGTTTTGATCAATTGCAGAACTAAATGTGAAAAAGGCATAAGTAATCTATGATATTGTAAATTCGGGCAGTAGTTTTCCTTGAGTGGAAGGTGTCTGGGGTGCTGAAAGTTTACCATTTTTATTTCTTCATGTAGGTTCTGTTTAAACAGATGTGTTCAATTAGTGAATATTCATTGAGCTGTATACTTAATAATTTTGCATTTGTGTATGTATGTGAACTTTAATAATAAAGTAGAACAGAAAAATATAGAGGTTAAAAATGAAGAGATGAATAAAAGTATTAATATGAAAAAGATGTTATCAAAGTATAATTTTAACTACAATAAACAATGAAAGCCACATCAAGCAGTAATAAAATATATAGTTTACATGGAAGCTCTGACAATCAAAATATGTATGTATCAAATCACATAGAAGTTAAGTAAAGCAAAAATCATTACAAATGCCAGGAGAATTGAAAACAATGTAGTTTTACTTGAACATTGGAGTATGCTTCTTTCATAATCAAATAGACCTATCAGATGAAAAGTAAGAAATAATACAGAGTGATCTCTATAGTGTGTGTGTGTGTGTATATATAGATATATATATCTATATATAGATATAGGTATGTATTTTTTTTTTGACCACATCACACAGCATGTGGGATCTTACTTCCCCAGCCAGGGATCAAACCTGCATCCCCTGCATCCCTGCATTGGAAGTGTGGAGTCTTAACCACTGGACTGCCAGGGAAGTCCCTATATTGTATATTATAATACAATAATGTATATTACAGCTATGCACATGTGTATATTGTGTATATATATTAATTTATTGTGATCACATGACTTGGTTCATGAGAAAATAAGATGTATTTGAGTATGTCCATGAAGGTTTATAAAAATAATCACTTTGCAACAAAGTAAACCTTAACAAAGATTGTAAAATCCTTTTCATGTCACTTTCTGTGATGATATTCCAATAAAATTTGAAATACACAATAAGAAAAATGTAAAGTTGAAAAAACAGTTAATATTTAATTAAGAAAGAACATACTAAGAATGCCTTAAAAAGGAAATCAGTACTGAGTATACAAAATATCTTGAAGGGAATGAGTTCTAGTTCTTTTCGTAGTATTATGTGATACAAACTGGAAGAATCATCTTTATTAAAGAAGAAATATAAGATTAATGAAAGAGTACAAATTAGCAGAAAATCTAAATACATTTATTATCCTATTTAAAACTTCTGTATTATTTAAACAAACACTACCAAATTTATATTTCTTTTCAAAACTTCTGCAGTGTTTAAAAAAAACTTCCCAAATCTATATCCCTTTTTTTTATATTTCTCGATTTTTAATCTTCACATCCATTTAAATTTATTTTCTGTAAGATATGAAGTAAGGATTCTACCTCATTTTTATCTAAATTGATACACATTTCAGACAGTATCATTTTAAAACAATTTTATCCTACTGATTTGACATACTATTTAGATTACATATTAAGTTCTCAATTTGCACTGGGATATTTCTGCACTTCGTAGTTGAAAGGACTTGAAAGATAAACAGAGTTGGTGATTCCCATCACAACCCCACTCAACTCCCTATTTGGCCTGTGTAGAATACAGATGGATCTTGGAGAATGACAGTGGATTTTCACATGCTTAACCAGGTGGTAACTCCAATTATAGCCCCTGTCCCGGATGTGATTTCATTGCTTGAGCAAATTAACATATACCCTGGTACTTGGTATGCAGTTATTGATCTGGCAAATGCCCTTTTCTCTATCCCTGTCAATATCGAACCCCAGAAGCAATATGCCAGCAACACCCCTTTACTGTCCTATCTTAGGAATATAGCAATTCTCCAGGGCTGTGTTGTAATTTAGTTTGCAGGAATCTTGATCACCTTTTTTCTTCACACTGGTCCATTATATTGATGACATTATGCTGATTGGAGCTAGTGAACAAGAAATAGAAACTATGCTATATTTATTGGTAAGACCTTTGTACGTCAGAGAATGGGAAATGCATCCAGTAAATGTTCAGAGGCCTTTTATCTAAGTGAAATTTCTAGGAGTCCATTGGTGTGGGGCATGTTGAGATATCTCTTCTAAGGTGAATGATGAGTTGTTGCATCTGTCCTCTCCTACATCCAAAAAAAGAGGCACAATGCTTAGTGGATTTTGGAGACAACATATTCCTCATTTAGGCATGTCACTCCAGTCCATTTACCAAGTGACCCAAAATGGTGCTAGTTTTGAATGGGGCCCAGAACAAAAAACACAAGAAAACAAAACAAAACAAAAGGCTGTGCAACAGGTCCAGGCTTCTGTGCAAACTACTGTGCTGCTTGGGTCATATGATACAGGAGATACAGTGGTGCTTGAAGTCTCAGTGCCAGATAGGGATGCTTTCTGGAGCCTCTGGCAAGCCCCTTTAGGTAAATGTAGGCCCTCTGTGGAAAACTACCCCACTTTTGAGAAATTGATCTTAGCCCACTACTGGGCCTTAGTAGAAAATGAATGCTTAACTATGCTCCATCAAACTTCCATGTAAACTGAGCTGCCCATCATAAACTGAGTGTTATCTGACCCACCATCTCATACAGTCAGGCATGAACAGCAGCGCTCCATCATTAAATGCAAGTGATATATACATGATTGGGCTGGAGCAACCACTGAAGGCACAAGAAAGTTATATGAAGAAATGACTCAAACACCCATGGTCCCTACTATTACACTATCTTATCTCTCCCAGGCTACACCTTTGGCATCATGGGAAGTTCCCTATGATCAGTTACAGAGGAAAGGAAGACTAGAGCCTGGTTTGTAGTTGATTATGATATGCAGGCAGTACCTGGAATTGGACAGATGCAGCGCTACAGCCTGTTTCTGGGACATCCCTGAAAGAAGTGGTGACAGTCCACCCAGTGGGCAGAACTCTGAGCAGTGTACCTGATTGTTCACTTTTCCTGGAAAGAGAAATGGCCAGATGTATGATTTTGTATGGATTTATGATCTGTGGCCAGTGGTTTGGCTGGATGGTCAGGGACATGGAATGAAGATTATTGGAAAATTGGTTAGAAGGAAATTTGGAGAAGAGGTATGTGGATAGAACTCTCTGCATGGGGAAGAATGTGAAGATACTTGTGTCCCATGTGAATAACTCACCAAAGGGTAACCTCAGCAAAGGAGGATTTTAATAAGTGGATAGGACAACCTGCTTGTGGATACTAGTTGGTCTCTTTCCCCGGCCATCCCTGTTGTCATCCAATGGGCTCATGAACGAAATGGCTATGGTGGCAGGGATGGAGGTTTTGCATGGGCTCAGCAACATTGTCTTCCACTCATCACTACCAAGGGCCAATCTACCAGTGGCATAGACCAACACCGAGTCCCTTATATGGCACCATTTCCCAGGACAATCAGCCATCTAACTGGTGGCAAGTTGATTGCGTTGGATCACTTCTATCACGGAAAAGGCAGCATTTTGTTCCTACTGGAATAGACACTCTGGACATGAATTTGCCTTCCCTGCATGCAATGCTTCTGCCAAAACTACCATGTAACCTTATAGAATGCTTTTATCCACTATCGTGGTATTCTACACAGCATTGCTTCTGATAGAGGAACTTGGTAGCAAGTGAATTCACTGGTCTTACCATGTTGAAGCAGCTAGCTTGATAGAACGATGGAGTGGCCTTTTGAAGACTGAGTTACGATACCAGTTAGGTAGCAATACCTTGTATGGCTGGGCCGTAGTTCTCCAGAAGGCTATATATACTCTGAATCAACATTTAGTAGATGGTGTTATTTCTCCCATAGCCAGGATTCACAGGTTCTGGAATTAAGGGATGCAAATGAGGGTAGCACCACTCACTATTATCTATAATGACCCACTAGTAAAATTTTTGCTTTATGTTCCTGTGACTTTATGCTGTACTGACCTAGAGGTCTTGGCTCCAAAGGGAGGAATACTTCCACCAAGAGTTACAACAGTGATTCCCATTGAACTGGAACTTAAGACTGATGCCTGGCCACTTTGGACTTGTCATGCTTTTGAATCAATAGGCAAAGAAGGGAGTTACTGTGCTGGCTGGAGTGACTGATCCTGTCTACCAAGAGGAGATTGACTACTACTTCACAAAAGTGTCAAGGAAGTCTATGTTTGGAATATAGGGGGTTCTGAAGGACACCTCTTATCATTACCATGCCCCGTGATTAAAGTCGATGTATAACTACAGTGACCTAATCCAGGAAGGACTATTAATGGCTGAGACCCTTCAGGAATAAAGTTTTGGATCATCCCACCAGGTAAAGCTCCATAACCAGCTAAGGTATTTGCTAAAGGCAAAGGGAATATGGAACGGGTAGTGGATGAAGGTTATTATGAATACCAGCTATGACCAGCTACAAAAGTGAAGACTATAATTTTCATGAGTATTTTCTTCTTATTTTATTATGAATGTTTGCATGTGTGTGTTTATATATCTGTCTGTATATCAATATCAGTATCTTTATCTCTCTATACATCAAGTATCTTCCCTCTCTTATTCCCTTTTCATTTAACATTAGATGTGTTGACTTTATATTATAGTATGTAAGTATTATTAATTTTATACCATAGTACTTAAGTTATGCATTATCAAGAAGAGTAAACATCACTCAAGGACTTTATATCCTCTTGTTGGGAAAGTGTAGTGCATATTTGGTTGTGGTGCCAAAAGTCAGTCTCTGTACACCGAATTGAATCACAGAGACAGTGTTTGGATGAAGTAGAAAAGAATAATTTTACTGCTTTGCCAGGGGGCTAATGCCCTCAAAACTGTGTGTCTGAACAGAGGGAGGAGGGTTGTGAGGAGTCTTACACTCAAGGGGCAGGGTTGCTCATAATGATCAGGGTGTGTGCAGGGCCTGCATTCCATCAATCCAGAGATCATCTAGTATCAGGTGGTTTCCTGGTAGGCCTTTGTGGTTCTCAAGGTCATAAAACTGTGACCTTCTCTCTGGAATGAAGAATGCCTCATTAAGTACTTAACATCTTCCATTTGGTGGGGGTTTTTGTTCTGTGAAGAGACCAAAGATATTCTTATACATAAGAATATATCCCTTGAGGATGCGGAATAAGAACCCTGCCCCAAGGCTGGACTACTGTTTCTTTTTTTTTTTAAGCTCTTTATTGGAATATAATCGCTTTATACTCTTGTACCAGCTTTTGAGGTACACCAAAGTGAATCAGCATATTTATACATATATCCCCATATCCCCTCCCTCCCGCAACTCCCTCCTACCCTCCCTGTCCTGGCCTTCTAAGGCATCACCCATCATCGAGTTGATCTCCCTTTGTTATACAGCAACTTCCCACTAACTATCTCTTTTACAGTTGGTAGTGTATATATGTCTATGCTACCCTCTCACTTCGTCCCAGCTTCCCCTTCGCCCCCCCTCCAACCCTGGGTCCTCAAGTCAATTCTCTGCATCTGCATCTTTATTCTTGCCCTGTCACTGGGTTCATCAGTACCATTTATTTAGATTCCATATATATGAGTTAGCATACAGTATTTGTTTTTCTCTTTCTGGCTTACTTGGCTCTGTATGGCAGACTCTAGGTATAAACACCTCATTATATATAGCTCCATTTCATTCCTTTTTATGGCTGAGTAATATTCCATTGTATATATGTACCACATCTTCTTTATCCATTCATCTGTTGATGGGCATTTAGGTTGTGTCCATATCCTGGCTATTGTAAATAGTGCTGCAATGAACATTATGGCACACGTTCCTTTTTGCATTATGGTTTTCTCTGGGTATATGCCCAGTAGTG
Source organism: Hippopotamus amphibius kiboko (assembly GCF_030028045.1). Taxonomy (NCBI): domain Eukaryota; kingdom Metazoa; phylum Chordata; class Mammalia; order Artiodactyla; family Hippopotamidae; genus Hippopotamus; species Hippopotamus amphibius. Next base: position 12,183,785 of record NC_080203.1, on the reverse strand, counting down.
GGATTACTGGATCATATGGTATTTCCATTTTTAGTTTTTTAAGGAACCTCCAAACTGTTTTCCATAGTGGCTGTACCAACTTACATTCCCACCAACAGTGCAGGAGAGTTCCCTTTTCTTCACACCCTCTCCAGCATTTGTTGTTTTTAGATTTTTTGAGGATGGCCATTCTGACCAGTGTGTGGTGATACCTCATTGTGGCTTTGACTTGCATTTCTCTAGTGATTAGTGATGTTGAGCATCTTTTCATGTGTTTGTTGGCCATCTGTATATCTTCTTTGGAGAAATGTCTCTTAGGTCTTCCTCCCATTTGTGGATTGGGTTATTTGCTTTTTTGGTATGAAGCTGCATGAGCTGCTTGTCTATTTTGGAGATTAAACCTTTGTTGCTCTGTTGGCCAGTATTTTCTCCCATTGTGAGGGTTGTCTCCTTGTCTTGTTTATGGTTTCTTTGGCTATGCAAAAGCTTTCAAGTTTCATTAGGTCGCATTTGTTTATTCTTGATTTTATTTCCATGATTCTAGGAGGTGGGTGAAAAAGGATCTTGCTTTGATGTATGTCATAGAATGTTCTGCCTATGTTTTCCTCTAGGAGTTTGATAGTGTCTGGCCATATATTTAGGTCTTTAATCCATTTTGAGTTTATTTTTGTATATGGTGTTAGGAAGTGTTCTAATTTCATTCTTTTACATGTAGCTGTCCGATTTTCCCTGCACCACTTATTGAAGAGGCTGTTTTCCATTGTATATTCTTGCCTTCTTTGTCAAAGATAAGGTGCCCATATGTGTGTGGGTTTACCTCTGGGTTCTCTATTCTGTTCCATTGATCTATGTTTCTGTTTTTGTGCCAGGACCATACTGTCTTGATCACTGTGGACTTGTAGTATAGTTTGAAGTCAGGAAGCCTGATTCCATCAACTCCGTCTTTCCTTCTCGAGATTGCTTTGGCTATTCGGGGTCTTTTGCATTTCCATATAAGTCGTAAGATTTCTTGCTCTAGTTCTGTGAAAAATGCCATTGGTAATTTGATAGGGATTGCGTTGAATCTGTAAATTGCTTTGGGTAGTACAGTCATTTTCACAATGTTGATTCTTCCAATCCAAGAACATGGTATATCTCTCCATCTGTTTGTGTCATCTTTGATTTCTTTCATCAGTGTCTTATAGTTTTCTGCATACAGGTCTTTTGCCTCCTTAGGCAGGTTTATTCCTAGGTATTTTATTCTTTTTGTTGCAGTGGTAAATGGGAGAGTTTCCTTAATTTCTCTTTCTGCTTCTTTTGTTGTTAGTGTATAGGAATGCAAGAGATTTGTGTGCATTAATTTTGTATCCTGCTACTTTACTAAGTTCATCGATTAGTGCTAGCAGTTTTATGGTGGCACCTTGAGGGTTTTCTATGTATAATATCATGTCATCTGCAAAGAGTGACAATTTTACTTCTTCTTTTCCAATTTGGATTCCTTTTATTTCATTTTCTTCTCTGATTGCTGTGGCTAAAACTTCCAAAACTATATTGAATAATAATGGTGATAGTGGACACCCTTGTCTTATTCCTGTCCTTAGAGGGAATGCTTTCATTTTTTCACCATTTAGAATGATGTTGGCTGTTGGTTTATCATATATAGGTTTTAGTATGTTGAGCTAATTTCCTTCTATGCCCATTTTCTGGAGAGTTTTTTATCATAAATGGATGTTGAATTTTGTCCAAAGCTTTTTCTGCATCTATTGAGATGATCATATGGTTTTTATCCTTCAAGTTGTTATTATGATGTATCACTTTCAATGATTTGCATATATTGAAGAATCCTTGCATTCCAGGGATAAAATCCACTTGATCTTGGTGTATGATCTTTTTAATGTGCTGTTGGATCCTGTTAGCTAGTATTTTTTTGAGGATTTTTGCATCTATTTTCATCAGTGATATTGGTCTGTAATGTTCTTTTTTTGTGCAATCTTTTCCTGGTTTTGGTATCAGGGTGATGGTGGCCTCGTAGAATGAGTTTGGGAGTGTTCCTCCTCCTGCTCTATTTTGGAAGAGTTTGAGAAGGATAGGTGTTAGCTCTTCTCCAAATGTTTGATAGAATTCTCCTGTGAATCCATCTGGTCCTGGGCTTTTGTTTGTTGGGAGATTTTTAATCACAGTCTCAATTTCCATACTTGTGAGTGGTCTGTTCATAGTTTCTATTTCTTCCTGTTTCAGTCTTGGAAGATTGCACTTTTCTAAGAATGTATCCATTTCTTCCAGGTTATCCTGAAATTTATTGGCATATAGTTGCTTGTAGTAGTCTCTCATGATCTTTTGTATTTCTGTGGTGTCTGCTGTTACTTCTCCTTTTTCATTTCTAATTCTGTTGATTTGCATCTTCTCCCTTGTTTTCCTGATGAGTCTGGCTAATGGTTTATTAATTTTGTTTATCTTCTCAAAGAACCAGCTTTTAGTTTTATTGACCTTTGCTATTGTTTCCTTCACTTCTTTTTCATTTATTTATGACCTGATTTTTATGATTTCTTTCCTTCTGCTCACTTTGGGGTTTTTTTGTTCTTTCTCTAATTGTTTTAGGTGTAAGGTTAGGTTGTTTATTTGATATTTTTCTTGTTTCTTAAGGTAGGACTGTATTGCTATAAACTTCTCTCTCAGAACTGCTTTTGCTGCCTCCCATAGGTTTTGGGTTGTTGTGTTTTCATTGTCATTTGTTTCTAGGTATTTTCCAATTTCCTCTTTGATTTCTTCAGTGATTTTTTTTTTTGCGGGGGGAATATAAAAATTATAGGATATTAACTTTATTATAAATAATTGAGTAGTCCTACTTATCATTGATGTTTATTCCAATTGTTCAATATTTTAGTCCACTGCTTACAAAAGCATCTGATGTGATAAAATGAATTTAAATGTTCATTAGGATTTTTCTGTTCAAGTATTGTTCCCACTTTTAATTTTTTCTAACATAATGAATGGGAATCCATTCTACTGCTAGATATAGAATCTTGTGAAATTGCTTATTATATACAGTTTGTCATGCACTTCCACTCATTTAACAAATAAATATTTACTGAACATTTAAATGACAGTGATTTTATTTCTGCCTGCTAATCATTGGTAATGAAATTTGATCCATACCTCTGAATCTTCAGTGATTTCTTGGTTCTTTAATAACATATTGTTTAGCCTCCATGTGTTTGTATTTTTTAGTTTTTTTCCTGTAATTGATATCTAGTCTCATGGCGTTGTGGTCAGAGAAGATGCTTGATATGATTTCAATTTTCTTGAATTTACTGATGCTTGATTTGTGACCCAAGAGGTGATCTATCCTGAAGAATGTTCCATGTGCCCTTGAGAGGAAAGTGTATTCTGTAGTTTTGGGATGGAATGTCCTATAAATGTGAATTAAGTCGAGGTGGTCTAATGTGTCATTTAAAGCTTGTGTTTCCTTATTTATTTTCTGTGTGGATGATCTGTCCATTGGTGTAAGTGGGGTGTTAAAGTCTCCTACTATTATTGTGTTACTGTTGATTTCCCCTTCTATGGCTGTTAGCATTTGCCTTATGTATTGAGGGGCTCCTATGTGGGGTGCATAGATATTTACAATTGTTATATCTTCTTCTTGGATGGATCCCTTGATCATTATGGAGTGTCCTTCCTTGTCTCTTGTAATGGTCTTTACTTTAAAGTCTAATTTGTCTGATATGAGTATTGCTACTTCAGCTTTCTTTTGACTTCCATTTGCATGGAATATCTTTCTCCATCCCCTTCCTTTCAGTCTATATGTGTCCCTTGATCTAAAGTGGGTTTCTTGTAGACAGCATATGTAAGGGTCTTGTTTTTGTATCCATTCAGCCAGTCTGTGTCTTTTGGTTGGAGCATTGAATCCATTTGCATTTAAGGTGATTATCGACATGTATGTTCCTATTACCATTTTCTTAATTGTTTTGGTTTTTTTTTTGTAGGTGTTTTCCTTTTCTTGTGTTTCCTGCCTAGAGAAGTTCCTTTAGCACTTGTTGTAAGGCTGGTTTGGTGGTGCTGAATTCTCTTAACTTTTGCTTGTCTGCAAAGCTTTTGATTTCTCCATCGAATCTGAATGAGATTCTTGCTGGGTAGAGTATTCTTGGCTGTAAGTTTTTCTTTCTCAGGACTTTCAGTATATCCTGCCATTCCCTTCCAGCCTGCAGAGTTTCTGCAGAAAGATCAGCTGTTATCCTTATGGGTTTTCCCTTGTATGTTATTTTTTGCTTTTCTCTTGCTGCTTTTAATATTTTTTCTTTGTGTTTAATTTTTGTTAGTTTGATTAATATGTACCTTGGTGTATTTCTCCTTGGGTTTATTCTGTATGGTACTCTCTGTGCTTCTTGGACTTGATTGACTATTTCTTTTTCCATGTTGGGGAAGTTTTCCAGTGTAACTTCTTGAAATATTTTCTCAGACCCTTTCTTTTTTCTTCTTCTGGGATGTCTGTGATTTGAATGTTGGTGTACTTAATGTTTCCACCAAAGTCTTTGAGACTGTCTTCCATTCTTTTTATTCTTTTTTTTTCCCCTGCTCTGTGACAGTTATTTCCCCCATTCTATCTTCCAACTCACTTACTTGTTCTTCTGTCTCAGTTATTCTGCTCTTTATACCATCTAGAGTATTTGTAATTTTGGTTATTTTGTTGTCCATTACTGTTTGTTTGCTTTTTAGTTCTTCTGAGTCCTTATTAACTGTTTCTTGTATTTTCTGTATTTTGTTGTCAAGATTTTGGATCATCTTGACTATCATTACTTTGAATTCTTTTCCAGGCAATTTTCCTATTTCCTCTTCAGTTATTTGGACTTGTGGGGTTTTTTCTTGCTCCTTTGCCTGCATGGTGTTTCTTTGTTTTCTCATTTTGTCTATTTTATAGGATTTGCTGTTTCCTTTTCCTAAGCTGCCTTGTAGTAGTTCTTGTTGTTTCTGCTCTCTGCCCTCTGTGGTGGGGTTTTTCCAGTGTTTTGAGTAGGCTTCCTGGTGGGAGGGCCTGTTACCTGCTTTCCAGTGTGTGGCTCTGAGCCTTTTCTCTTTGATGAGCAGGTGGTGTTAGGTGGTTTGTTTTATGGTATCTGTGAGGTTTATATGGCTTTAGGTAGTCTGTGTGCTGATGGGTGGGTTTGTGTTCCTGTCTTGTTTGTAATTTGGTGTGAGGTATCCAGCCCTGGCAGTTGCAGACAGTTGAACACAGCTGGGTCTTAGACTCTGATTAAGAGCTCCATGAGAATTCTCTGCAGTTAATCTTCCCTGGGGGTGAGGACTCCCTAGTGGTCTAGCATCCTGGATTCAGTGCTCCCTCCCCAGAACCTCCCACTTGCCTTCTGATCGAGTAGTACAGACTTCAGAGATTGCTTGCCCTGGCAATAAAGGGGATTAAAAAAGACTGTCCAAGCCCCAGACTAATGGCAGAGTGTTGAGTCAAACAAATACTAAATCAAGGAAATACATACATGCACCAGACACACAAATACCAATCCCAATAGAACATAAAGCAGTAGGAAAACCTGACAGAAAAACCCCAGTATGCAATCAGAGAATTAAAGAGAAAACCCATGAAAATTCAAAACCAAACAACAACAAAACAACAAGCAAACAAAAAATCCCACACACAGAAACACAAATCCAGGGAAATTTTGAAAGTGAGGATCAAATATAATAAAGAGCAAGAGGACAACCAGAGAAGACTGAAGATTCCCAAAAGAAAATCAGAAAATTATAATTAGAACTAAGATAAAGGCAAAACCTCATAAGAAAAATGATAGCAGTGTGTCATTTGGTGAATAAAGCAAGGAAACAGAGCAGATTGACAATATTGATTAAAAGTTTATTAAGATAAAATAAACTAAAAAAGGATAGAAGATAGGGTAACAGAAGAGCATAGTATGGCTGGAAATATGAAAAGAAAAAGAAAAAATAGAAATGTATAAAGAAGAAGAAAAGGTAGGAGGGATAAAGTCAGCACTACAAAAAAATTTAGCTAGAAATAGAAGTATATAAAAAGGCTAAAAATAAAACTAGAAGAATAAATAAAAGAAAACAATATGTTATAAAACATGTAGATCCCTTAGGATTAAGATCATAATTAATTTTAAAAAAAGCTAGAACTGACCCCACAGTGGACCAGATCAATACAGTTAATAATGTTTCAGTTCCCTTGGGGTCTCAGCTGTAAGTGTCCTTCTACCCTCCTTGGGCTTTTTGTATTACTCTGTGACCAGCAGAACTTCCTTTATTGTTTGTCTGTAAGTGCTGGTGTGTGGGGAGAGAGAGGGTACAATAGTCGTTCCTTCCTCTGGGAGTGAGTGAGCAGTAGCACCCTGCCTGTGTCATAGGAGCTTGGGCGGCAGTGGCGGTGAGTATTGCAGAGGGAAGCCAGTGGCTCAGGCCAAGATTGAGACTACAACTGTGGGTCCCACCCACTGCGTATGACTCTGCAGTAGCGCCCTGCCTGGGTCACGGGAGCCCTGACAGTTGTGGCGGTGCCTATTGCAGAGGGAAGCCAGTGGCTCAGGTGTAAACAGAATGTCTCCAGAGCTGGGCCACTCTGCAGACTTTTGGCTCTCGGCTGCAGGCACTCTAGGCCAGCCCCGCTGGGGGGCCTTTGTTATCCCTGACTGTGATAACCAGGCCCAGTGGGGGCCTTTCTTTGTCTATCTCAGGCGCTGAGAGAGAGACTACACCCATGGCTCCTCCCCCTGCTTGTGAGTCAGCAGTATCGAGTCACCACCAAGGCTACACAGCTTTCTGCAGTAGGCATTCTGCTGCGGATTTCTTCCTTCCTGTCCCCTCAGTCTGTCTCCCCATTGCCAACAATGTTTCTTACCCTGAACCAGTTCTCCAGTTCCTACCTTCCAGCTCCCAGACCCCCTGTTCAGCTGTGAACCCGCGTCTCAGTCCAGACACTCTGAGCTGTGGTGCAGACCCTCCATGTGTTTCTCACTCTTTCCCATCTACCACAGATCAGCTGTTTCACCCTCTTTGAACAGTGCCAAATGCCTCCCTTCTGACCTGATGAAATTCCCCATTGGAGAATGGGTTTCCCATCAGATAAGGGGCGTTTCCCCAAATTCAGCAATCTCCCCTCTGTTTCAGCTCCCCCTGCCCCAGGGTGTGGGACCCGTCCCTTTCCTTTCTTCTCCTCTTTCTCCTTTTTTTCCCTCTGTCCTACCCAGTTATGTCAGGATCTTTCCAGTCCTTCCTGGCATCCGAGGTTTTCTGCCGGTGTTCAGCTCGTTTTCTGTGGGAATTATTGCGTCTTTTGATGTATTCCTGATGCATCTGTGGAGAGGGATGCATTCCACATCCTCCTACTTCACTGCCATCTTTTCCTCTGCACTATTGTTTTTTGACTGCTCCTTCCCTGTCCCTGCATCCCCTCCCTTCCCTGATTAGCAACTGTTTGAACCTGCCCTTTGGAACTCAGGGAAGGTCATGGAGGCTGAATGAAGCCTACTTTCTACAAACAAGAAATGGGACATGGAAAGACTTTTGTGCCCAGGAGCCCCACAAGGTCCTGCTTGGTTTGCCTCCCCCGTTTTCTTTGATACTCCTCAATCTTGAGGAGAACAGGCATTGGATAAGAAAGGGGATAATCATTTTGGATAGAGATGTTAATCATAAACTCAGCAGAGGAACTGGGTTTTAGGGGGACCCAGTTTCACTTGTACACAAGAAAGTTATTAGGTGGAATTAAAACCTTGTTACTGTCTTTATTTTGAGATTAACTAAGGTTTAAGGAGATATATATGAAAGCCAAGTTGACAAGAAGTGGACTTGTGATGGCTAATTTAATGTGTCAAATTGTCTGGGCCACAGGGTGCCCAGATATTTGGTCAAACATTATATTAGGTATGTCTATGACAGTGATTTTGAATGAAATTAACTTTCAGTTAGTAGACTGAGTAAAGCTAGATTGCCCTCTGTAATGCAGATGGCTTCCATCCAATCAATTGAAGGCCTGAATAGAATAAAAAGGTGCACCCTTCCTCAATTAAGAGGGGACATCTGCTGCCAGACTGCCTTGAGCTGGAACGTTGGTCTGTTCTCCCAGTCTTCAGACTCAAACATCGGCCTTCCTACATCTCCAGCCTGCTGGCTCTTTGACTATAACTTAGGTCATCAGCTCTCATACTCAGAATTTCATATTCAGACTGAAACTATATCATCAGGTCTCCTGAGTCTCCAGCTGGCCGACTGCAGATCTTGGAACTTTTAGCCTCAATAATTATGTTAGCCAATTTCTTCCAATAAATCTCTCTCTCTCTCTCTCTCATACACAGACGCATATATACATATATGTGTATATATACACACTCCTTACTGGTTCTGTTTCTCTGGAGAACACTGGCTAATGCAATCAAGAAATAACATAATTCATTAAATTGATAATGTAAATCATTGCAAAATATGAGAAATTTCAGCAGATATTATAAAATATCTAAATAAAATATAAACCTATCAAAAGAGTTAAAAACAAGTCATCCCTAAGAAAATACTGTCATCCTAAAAGGTGAAATGCAAAATTCAGTTCCATTAAAATAGAAAATATGACAGGAATCCCTGCTGAGAATATTATAATTTGACATTATTTTGGAGATTCTAGAGGATATGCAATAATAGCTCAAATAAGAAAGGATTGTTATGAATATTGATAACTGAGAGATGAAATTCTCCCTCTCTCCCCCCCTCCTTCCCCCTCTTTCTCTCCCATTCTCTCTTGTTCGTCATAGAATTCTATATCTAGAACTACGCAGTCACCTAAAAGACTAATTTCAATTTTTTTTTAATTGGGGTATAGTTGTTTTACAATGTTGTGTTAGTTTTTACCAACAGCAAAGTGAAGTAGAGTTCCCTGCGCTATACAGCAGGTTCTCATTAGCTATCTATTTTTTAGGGAAAATTATGTTTATTTGCTTGTGCATAACAGATTAGTCACTACTACGATCTTAATGTTTGTTTTCTCAGGGTGGTAAAATTTCAGATAACTTTTGTTTTCTTAATTGCATTTCTGGTGATATTTGGCTTTACTTAATGAGTGAAATGCATCATTAACATAGTCAAAAAAACAAAGATATACTCATTGGGGAGAAATCCCTAAGTCATATGCAAGATTTCCTAATTCAGAATCCTAATTCAGAACCAGGGGAGGTTCTTAGGAAATATTTCAAGATAGTTCATGAATTCCTGTTACTGGTATCTTCCAGAGCTGCTCTAGATTTTGTCTTCCCTGAGGCTGTTTGTTCTCCCCTCTCCTAAGTATTTGGATTACTCCTGTTTTCCAATAAATTTCTCTGTTCTCTTTAAATTATCCAGTATTAATATTAAGGTTTATAGCTTAATATCATATCTCCAGGAAACAGACCCCCAAGAAAACATATGTGCAATAGTTTATTGAGCTATGATTAAATAAAAGTCAGTAAGATGCTCATTCAAATTTCAGAATGGCAAAGGAACAGACTGTCATGGAATATAAATGAACCTAATGAAGTATGCTTGAGCTAAGATTGCTGTAAACCAAACACAAAGACCGATGCAGTCTTTGCTGGGACCACTTAATTGACAAAGCTATCACATTGATTAGGAAAGGGTAAGATCCTAATAATTAGAACGGTAATACATGGTTGGATACAGAAAATCGAGATAACTCCAAAAATGCTCAGAATTTCTTATAAGCGTACTTTATATGCCTAAAGAAGTCATTTTATCCCTTGCAAGTAAAATTTAATATTTTCCCTAAATGCCCTTCCCTTCACTATTGTTATGCAATTATTGGAGGTTGGGTTCTCCAGAAGCTGGTTTTGAGATGGATATATAGGATGTTTATGAGAGTGACTTATGGATCAACACCTGCAAAAAAGAGAGGAAGGAAGCAAGATTGGACAAAGGGGAAGTTAAGCTGTGATGCAGGCCCAATCTTAGCCAACCCCATGAGGAGTTCTAGACCTAGAATAGCCATTCGTGTTGTCTCATGTGGTGGCAAGATGACCAGACTGGTACACTTCTGCTTTAATCATTCATTGAATGTGGGCTATCCTGGGAAGGTGCGTGACCCTATGTTGGGCAGATCTCTGCAGCTAAGGAATCTCGGAAGGGGCTGACAGCTGAAGGAAGTTTGCTTATATAGTATTGGATTGGCCAAAAAGTTCCTTTGGTTTTTAAATAAAAATGAGATATTTTTCATTTTCATCAAGAATTTTATTGAACAACATATTCACCATTTTGTTCTACTACCTTCTGCCATTTTTCAGGCAACTTCATAATTCCATCTTTCCAAAACTTTTTTATCTTTTTGAGCAAAGAACTATCCAGGTGCCTTTTACAGTCTTCCAGGGAATTGAAATTTTTTCCATTAAGAGAACTGTATAAAGACCGAAATAAATGAAAATTTGCATAGTGTAATGTTGATTGTTCTCAATTAGCATCTGGATTTAATCGCTATCAACTTCAAGTGGTCTACCCGACCACTGAGCATCATCCAACGAGAAATCTCCAACACAAAACTTCACAAACCACTTATGAAACATTCAATCAGTCACAGAACCTTCTCTATACACTGCACAAATCTTTTTGTGTATTTCAGTTGCTTTTTTACCTTTCTTGAAATAATAAAACATAACATGCCAAAAATGTTGCTTTTTTCTTCCATCTTCAATATTAAAATGGGTACACAAAAATTCATCAATTTTGATTTTTTTGATGCACGCTGATATGACAGCTATCACAATACAATCTAACAAAATTGTTTTGAATGAAGTTAAAGACAACTAAGGGCTAGTTGAGCCATCTTACAGAAAACCTAGGGGAACATTTTGGCCCACCCAATAGTTGGATCAACAAGTCCTTCCTCAAAGAGGAATCTGGCAGGATCCCAGTTGTAACCATCAGAGTCCATCCCTTGTGCTGCTTAGGTTCGCTTCATATATTGATATGTTCCACAGGCAGCTCCTCCAGGATTCTGGTGGACCACTCTTCCTGGAGGAAGCTTAGAAGCTTGGTGGGATGAACAACTTTCAAGGTCACAGCTGATACTCATTGTTTCCTCCTCTACCCTCCATTCTAGATTCCTCTCTCTCTGAAAAAGAAGTTTTGCTGGTATTGATGACTTACCTGGTGGCATGATGCAAAAACTATGACTCATGAGGAGTTTCAGTTCTTTGTCACCATTCCATTATCAGGCCTAGATAGCTGCTTTTCTTGTTACAATAGGGAAAGGAAGTACTGAGTACTCTTGCTGTGTCCCCAAGCAGAAATGTTCATAATTTGGAACTGAGGGTCTCTAAACTTGCAAAACCCAGAGTTGTAGAGACCAGATTGTATATATTTTACAATTGAGTTTCTAGGACTGACGGTAAGAATTTCTTGGTTTCCAGAGCCACGTATTCTTCCTACAGATGGCCAGCATCATGTAAATACCTTTGATTCAAGATATAAAATGTCTCGTGGGGATGGCACCTTATTCTTATATAGTGTCATCTCTGAATTGGCATTTAAGTTGTATCTTTAAGAGGTTGTTCCAATGTTTAGGAGGCCAACAGGTTTTGGAGGGTGACCACTCCTCCTCCTTTGCTGTAAAGTCAGTCTTCTGATTGGACATAATATTGTATGAAATCTCATGCAGCTAAATTCTGATCTTGTTCCAGAATCTCCGTGCTTGTTTTGTGCTTCTCCCTCTGGATCTTTCAGCAAACTCCACATGGCATCTTTTTGCCACCATTAATGTCTCCAACACCATATGTCTGCCAGATCATAAATCCCAGGTGGTATATGCACTTGCATCACAGCTTGGACCTGAGTACACATCCTTTACCTGTTCCGGGCCCGAAGCAAAGCTAGCTGTCTTTAGGGTTACCCAGCATATGGGTTGGAGCAGTTTTCCCAGGTGTAGAATATGCTTCTAAGAGAACATGAAAAGGCCTGTCAGGTGTTGTATTTCCTTGTTAGTGGAAGGTGCAAATTGCAGTAATTTTTCCTTTATTTTGGATGGTATATTAGTTTGCTTGGGCTGCCACAACAAAATACCACAGACTGGATGGCATAAACAACAGAAATTTATTTTCTCACAGTTCTGGGGGTTAAAACTACAAGGCAGGTGTGTCAGAAGATTTGTTTTTCTTTTTTATGGCCTCTCTCTTTAGCCTGCAGATGGCTGCCTTGCTATGTCTTCACGTGGTCTTACCTTTGTGCTTGCACACTCCTGCTGTTTCTCTGTGTGTCCACATTTCCTTTTCTTATAAGGACACCTGTCACGTTGGACTAGAGCCCACCCTAATGGCCCCATTTTAACTTAATTACCCCTTCTAAAACTGTAACACCAGATACAGTCATATTCTGAAGTCTTGGGGTTTAGGGCTTCAACATATGGGTGGGAGAGAGTAGAATTCAGCCTATAGCAGATGAAATATACTGGAATGCTCCTGACCACTGGATGTCTAAATTTTTACTGATACATCCAGCTCCTTAAAATTCTTAGATGTATCTCCCCCCTCTTTAGTGAGTGTGATAAAAACAAGATTTCCAATAGGCTAGCTACTTTTTTTTTCATGCAGTCTAATTAGTATGACATCATAGATATAATGAATCAGTTTTCTTGGGGGATTGTATATGGATAGTGAGCTAACACTACCTCCTGAGAACCTAGCACACAATTTTAATTTATTAGTCAGGATGAGACCATATGGGGTCAGATGATAAGTGGAATTCTCAGTAGAGTATGCTCGTATTTGACTATTTAACAGCAAATGCATTTTGTGGTTTCTTTATGGGTTTATTTAGGTTATGTACCCTCAACAAATAGCAGAATTCCATTTTGGCTTCCTGACTATTGAGCCAAGTAAGGGCTACCTATTAAACAGTGTATTGCCCTAAGGAAACTGCAGAGATATTTGCCACCATGAATAACTTGAAAGATTTAAGTCCATTGATACTTATGATAGCACTATTTAATTCTCTTATTTGGCCAATAAATAGCCCAATAGGTCTCGCAGAATAGTACTGGATGTTGGTACGCTTAATCAAGTAGAGGCTTTGAAGCTGTAATTCAAGATGTGATCTCCTTACTAGAGTAAATCAAAACTGCTAATGGTACTTTCCCTCTTTATGGCTAGTTCAAAGGAATCTTAACTGCCTTACCATCCTACAGGACACCCATGTTAGTCAGTTACATTATTAATATCTTGCTGAGAGGACAGAGGAAAACAGATACTAGCAGCTTCCCTGGATGCCTTGGGAAAATGTGCAAATATGTGGAAAATGAATCTCAAGGAAACAAAGCAAAAGTCCCAGGAATCCACTGATCTGAAGGTATGTCAGGACCATCTCCTTCCTGGTGAAGGAGAAGGATCTTATGACCCTAAGAAAGATGTATAACAATTAATGAGTTTCTTCATTCTTTGGAGGTAACACTGTGTTTTTATGCTGTCAAATTGGGGTGGGGGGCAAAGAAGAGAAGGGTGCGTCCAGTTGCCATTATGACATGACATATCCAAATATGATTAAAATATCACTAGCATATTTGCATGTTCTATGGAACCTATGATAAACTCAGGCAGGGCAAATTGTATTGGAAACCATTAAGATTTTGGAGCAAAGCCATACTATGTTTTAAGAATAACTTTTGAGAAACAATTGATGAGTCCCTATTGGCTGCTAGTAAACATTGAAAACAAGGTAAAGAAACAGTAAGTGACCATGACATTCAAGTACCCATCAATAATTGCATTTTATCTGAGACAACTAAAATATAATCTTTGGCACTCCAAAGAGTCTTTTGTTGTCAGGTAGAAATGGGAGACCCTAAAGATATAAGTAACCTTCATAAGTCTATTTTTTACACTCCCAGTCTTGCTTATACTACAATTATATCTCTCCCTCAACTGACATCTGTGGTGTCATGAGAATTTTCATATGACCAGTTTACTGAGAATTAAAAATAAGCATTGAGGAACCCTCCTACACTGTTGGTGGGAATGTAAATTGGTGCAGCCACTATAGAAAACAGTGTGGAGGTTCCTCAGAAAACTAAAAATCCAGCAATTCCATTCCTGGGCATATATCCAGAGAAAACCATAATTTGAAAAGATACATACACCCCAATGTTCATTGCAGCACTATTCACAATAGCCAAGACATGAAAGCAATCTAAATGTCCATTGACAGATGGAGAAAGATGTGTTATATATGTATATACATACATACATACATACACACAATGGAATACTACTCAGCCATAAAAAATGAAATAATGCCATTTGCAGCAACATGAATGGACCTAAACATTATCAGACTAAGTGAAGTCAGTCAGATAGAGATTTTTTTAATCAGTTTGGGAAAACTTGAAATGGACCATGTCTATCAAAAATAGCTTAAGAAGAATTAGAAAATATGAATTAAGGAACAGAAAAAATTCATGTTTATTGGAATTGTTTCAGTTAAAATTAAGAGAAGGAAATTCTTATTTCATTAAAATAAAAGGAAATATTATTTATCTAAAAGGCTTTGAAATCTGACAAGGTTTAGTAGGAGGAGGAAATGTTGCAGACTTATAGGTATAGATGCAAAAATCTTAAATAACATACTAACAAACTGAATCCAGTAGTATATAATATGTGTCGTGACTAGCTTTTTTCGGTAATGAAAAGATGCTGTAACATAAAACAAATCAACTAATTCACCTTTAAGAGATTAAAGGAGAAAAACTACATGATCATATGAATGAAAGCAGAAAAAGGAATTCAATAAATCAAACATGTTTGTAACAAAAACTCTTAGCAATCTAGATATTCTGCAAATTTATAAAATATATCTACCAAAAAATCTGTAACAAGCATACGTAAAATAACAGACTTTAGCTTTCATGTCAGAACAAGACATGAGCATTCACCTTTGCTGCTTCTTTCCTCATCACACTAAAATTCCTAGCTAAAAATAATTGAAGCAAAACAAATAAAAATAAAGAAAGTAGAAATAAATAGTTTTAATAAAAATTAGATAGATTTAAGTTACAGTATTAACAAATTTATAAATAACTATTGATATGTCTAACAGGAAGGTCTAAGATTGCAGATGAAGAAAAAAATTTTTGCTGAAGAATTTAAGATATTGTTTGTATAAATGGAGAGATATGATATATTTCTGAAAGAAGAGTAGCTCTCTCTGCTTCCTTTTAGAAGGGCACTTGTGATTACGTTCTGCCCACTTAGATAATCCAGAGTAATCTTCCCCTCTCAAAATCCTTAACTTAATTGCATCTTCAAAGACAGTTTTGTTTTGTTTTGTTAACCAGGGGAGAAGGGGGGTTGATAAATTTGGAGATTGGGATTGACATATGCACACTACTATATATAAAATAGATAACTAATAAGGACCTACTGTATAGCACAGGGAACTCTACTCAAAACTCTGTAATGACCTATATGGGAAAAGAATCTAAAAAGAATGAATACATGTATATGTATAACTGAATCACTATGCTGTACACCTGAAATTAACACAACATTGTAAATCAACTATACTCCAATAAAAATTTAAAAATATAAAATTTTAAAAATTAAAAAATTAAATAAAATAGAGATCTCAAAGAGGGAAAAAAGGGCACTTTTGTTATATAAGGGAATATATTTGCAGGGTCTGAGGATTAGAAAGTGGACATCACGGAGGCCCATAATTTAGTCAACTATACATTAAAATAAGATAACAAAACATTTTAAATTACTTCCCTAATGATGGATATTAAAGTTGTTTCCAGTCTTGTCCTGCAGTAGACATCAATGCATTGCATATTTTATGAATAAACATTTGCATGTAACTGATAATATCTATGTGGACTATAAATTCCATTTCTAGAAGTAGAATTCCTGAGTCACTGTTCAAAGGGCATGTATTATTCATAGAGAGACAGGTAGATAGATAGTTGATAGATACAGATATATACAGATGTAGACATGCAGGCAAATTTTACTTACCAGAAGTTCAAAATCTATGCTCCCACAAACAAATTTGAGAGTCGCAATGCCTGTTTCCCCACATTTTGTGCTTATTTTCAGGATTCTTACTACATCTAATTTTATATATTGATTGTTGTAGACTTTTCCACGTGAATAATCATCTCATGAAAAAAAGGATGACATTTTATTTCCTTCTCTTAAAACATGTATGTGCCCACACACTTACACACTGACTAGTCATTATTATTACTTACACATTATTAGTCATTATTGCACTAACATTTGTAGTACATTGTTAAATCGTCATTGCGATAGTGTGCAGTCTTACCTACCATGTTACTCTTTTGATATCTGCCAATCTAATGGGATAAAATGGTATTTTATTTGCATTTCTTGAATTATGATAGAGATGAAATTTCCTTAATATGATTAGATTTATTTTTATCTACTTGTATTAACTAACTATGCACTATCTGTGTATTAATTAAATTTGATTTCCTACTTGATCTCCAGGTTTTTTATTTGTTTTTAAGAATTCTGTTTTTTTAAACAAGTTTTGTTCTTTAACAATATGTGCTGTAAATATTTTCCTCAGTTTGTCAGTGATTTTTTTTCTTGATTATAACATTTTGCTACGCAGGAAAATTATTTTGTTTATGCAAGAAACTCAAGTTTTTTGTTTTTTAAGCTCTTTATTGGAATATAATTGCTTTATACTGTTGTGACATTGACATATATACACTACCAAATGTAAAATAGATAGCTAGTGGGAAGCTGCTGCATAACATAGGGAGATCAACTCGATGATGGGTGATGACTTAGAAACTCAAGTTTTATATAATTAAATTTATCATATTTCTCTTTTATGACTTCTCTGATTTTGGCTTTGCTTAGAAGAACCACCATAACATTATTTAAATAATTATCACTTTTTCCTGATACATTATGAGTTTTACTTTGATTTCTAAACATCTGATTCATCTGAAATTTTGGTGTATTGAGTAAGGCAGGGATATAGCTTTATATGTTGGTCACTAGCCAGTTCGCCACACCATGTAATGAATAAACTCTACAAATTTACAATTTTACATTTAATATGTAATAACTTACATTTTTATTTGCATCTCTTTTTAGCTCTGTTCATTTGTTCTATCAATCAGTACACCAGTGTCAGTCAGGTTTAATTATTGGATCTTTGTAATATTTTACATTATGACAGGGTTAGTGCTTTTAGAATTTAGCTGGCAGTCTTAAAGGTTTATTATTTATGTGAACTTTAGAATTAACTTGTCTTTATAATATTCATTTTATTGCCAATGTCGAGGTATATTGTCTTATTTATCAATGTTTTTTCTGAGGTCTTTTGGTGACTCAAACTCTTCTTCACATGGGTACTGAACATTTTTTTAAGTTTAATGTTCTGTATTTCCATCATAAGTGGGCCATTTCTTCCATTTCTATCCTTTTCATATCTTGAAAAGTTCTTTTTATATTTTAATTTTGTAACTAGTCACGTTATGAAGTCTTTCTATGATTTCTATTAGTTTTAAAATCCTTTTTGGTTTTTAAATATGAACACATATAAATGGCACAAAGTTTCAAAGTTAAAATATTGTTTACTGGTAATGTAACTGACCAATCCCTTGACCCCTAGGCCCCTGTTTTTCAGTTTTCTTCTCCAGACACAAACATTTTGCTCAGTTTCTTTTTGTGTATGCTTCTAGGTATATTCTAATATACAAAAGACATGTATATTATGTGTGTATACATATATACATATATGCATGTATACACACCCATATATATAAGTCAAGTCATTCTACACAGAATTTTTCACTTCAAAACTTTTTTCCTTATAAGTACATATGGAAATTGGTCATTCCATTATATGGATGTACCATAATTGATTTAATCACTCTCTAATTTATTGTGATTTAAGCTGTTACCTGTTCTGAAAATACCTGTCTATATATCATTGTGTACTTATGGGTCTACATCTATAAGGTAAATCCCTAGAATTTGATTGCTCGGTTAAAGGGTTCATAGATTATTTTTTTCTGTGTAGACATTTTAAAAAATATTATTTATCTTTGTGTAAATTCTTCCTGAACTTCCTAATTGCAAGACATTGATGTGAAGGAGGGGCCAAGTCCATGTTCCAGGCTAGGAAGCAAGAATTCTCCTATGATCTGTGTATAAGTGTGTTCTTAGGAGAAGTCCCCAGTAGACTGATATTAGCATTGTAGAACCACCCAAGTGATGCTTCTCTCCTCCACTCTGCAAACAGGCTTGCCTGCTTGTTTCTTTATTGAGCCCCACTCTCCCTACTTTTCAAAACCCCTTGTCATGCTGAGTTCAGAGTAGCTCCCTCTCTCAGCCTTTGTACTTGTTTCTGTAAATCAGTTGATTATTGTTGTTCTCTTTGGTGGTGGCCACTTAGAACTGTGATTTATCGCTGGCCTGAGATCTTTAGTCAACAAGCGTCTTACCTCAGTGTCTCCTCATACTTTTTTTCCACCTCGATTCTATTTGAAAATCTTTTCTCATATACTATGCTTTAGGATTATAGGTATTTCCAAATTTCATTGAAGATGAAGTTTGCATTGTTTTTAAACATTCTCCTTATTGCTTTGAAGGCTGATTTCTTGAAAGACAATGAGAAAACTGTTCTTTACTGTGCTATTTTAAAATTGGAAGACTTTAATAGCTTTCCATTGATTCCCTTGTGTATTTTATGTGTATTGTATTAACATAAACAAATAATAATATTTTTCTTTCTCATTTTAGATGCTTATACCTGGATTTCCTCACGTAGCCTCATTACTTTGGCTGCTACATTCAGAGCAAAATTAAATAGCCAAATTGAAGGTGGATATTTTTCCTTTGCTTTTGTATTTAATGGGAATGATTTTTGTGTTTCTCCATTAAGCTTGCTTTTGCTTTTTGGCTTGATATGGGTAAAATCGTATTGAGGAAGTATCCATTTACCCCATTCTTTTAAAATATATTTTATACAATTAAAATGTATTTAAGTATTTATACTTTATTTTCCTCCCAAAGCATTTATGCAACTATAGAGTTGATATGTGATTTTCCTCCTTTTATCTATTGAAATGGTAGAAATTATATTAGATATTCTTAATAATGTATAATAGAATTAGTAAGAATTCTTAATAATATATCTTTTTCACATCCTGGCAAGAGCTTAATTTGTTCATTATGAATTATTTTCTCAAAAGACAGTATGATGCAATGATTAACAGGTTGAACTCTGGAACGGACTGCCTG
Source organism: Hippopotamus amphibius kiboko (assembly GCF_030028045.1). Taxonomy (NCBI): domain Eukaryota; kingdom Metazoa; phylum Chordata; class Mammalia; order Artiodactyla; family Hippopotamidae; genus Hippopotamus; species Hippopotamus amphibius. The sequence goes on along the minus strand of NC_080203.1, from coordinate 12,164,559 downwards.
GGTTTGAGTCCTGGTCCTATCACTTAATAAATAGTTGATTGACCTTACCTCTCGGTGCTTCACTTTCTCTACCTATTAAATGGAGTTGATTCTGATACTTACCTCATGTAACTGTCATGAGAATTAAATATGTAAATACATGTGAAGCTCTAAGAAAAGTGCCTCGTAGAAAACAAGCAATTGTAATTACTTATGGGTTCTTCTATTTAAAAAAATACTGCATATATATTTTTGTTTCTACATGATTACAGAAGATTCTTGTTTTTTCCATTTACTTCTTTTTTAATATAAAAATTACGTATAAGTACAAAGATCCTGAAGATGAGCTGAAGGTGGGGAGGTATCCTCCACGTTCTTTCTTCTTTTCTCCCTAAAGTGTGTGTGTGTGTTTGAATATCATGTTGTAAGATCATATCAATAACCACCATTTAGCACTTAGTATTGCAGTCATCTGGAGACCTCAGGGTTATCTCCACTCATTCCCTAAGATTTAAAATCCTTGCTCACTGTTACCCTCTCCAACTCACTTCTTCCTGTCATAATTACTTGTCATTTCCATATACACTTTGATCAATATTGTGGTCTCTCAGCTCCTTTACCTCTTCTCTTCCCATGGTCATTTCCATCCTCCTTTCTTAGCTAACCACCACTCCCAGGGCCATACCCTGGAATCTGCCATTGTTAAATTATTGCAACTCCTCGAGTCCTTCAGTGTTGAACATCACACTCTCTGTCCCCCCATCCTGTAATTACAGTTCATTTTTCTAGTTGTTCAACTCCAAAAAATTTTGGATCTCTTTGGAACCTCCAATTCAATGATCCTACCATGTCTCACTGCCCCTTACCTTCTTCATCCTCTCTCTTTCTTTCTTACCTAGCTTGAATACCATAGACCATCATTATCACTCCTTTGCATCTACCCTCAACTGTTTTGACCCTTTCATACCTCATTTTCCTCTCCTGGCAAAACCCCAGTTATGAATAAAGTGAAACTCTGTTCACTGTTCTCATTTTAAATTAACGGTCACTACCCTCAAGTGGTCCTTAATTGTATCTACCAAACTTAGTATTTTCATAGACCATCCTTTTACTCTCCAGCTAGTTGTCCCATACCTTTTCCTTTCTTCTCTTACCACTCTCCTGTTTCCACTCTCAGCTAATGATCTTGCTTATTTCATTAGAAGAATAAAATTAATTGAAAGAGAAGTTCTGCAGGCTCATTTCACCACATCTACCTACCTATCATGTCTATGCCTTGAGTATGCACTCTGCCTTTCCTCCTGTTTCTGTGGATGAACTCTTTATTCTACCATTACACCTGTGTACTGAATTCTTTTTTTTTCCTTTAAGAACTTTTATTGAGATACAAATGACATACAATAAACTGTATATATTTAAAGTGTACAATTTGATATTTTTTTCTTATTAGTAATGTATATATGGCAATCCCAATCTCCCAATTCATTCTCCCCCAACCCCCCCCCCCCACCGCTTTCCCCACTTGGTGTCCATATGTTTGTTCTCTACATCTGTGTTTCTGTTTCTGCCTTGCAAACCTGTGCACTGAATTCTGTCTTTTCTCATTTACTTAAGGACTTTACTCCTGTGATCTACTTCTCAATGCATCAGCCAGACCCCCATTAAAACCTAGGTCAGAAAATGTTACTCTTCCATTTTAAACCCTGCAAGATTTTCCCATGTCACTCCAAATAAAAGCCAAAGGTCCCGTAATGGACAGTGAGGCCCTTCACAATCCGGCCTTGTTTTCTCTCTGACCTTGTTGTCTGTTACTATCTTCTCTAATCTCATTACTCTCCAGCCACACTGGACTCCTTGTTGTTCCTCCAATATGTGAAGTTCACTACCTCTAGGTTTTGCATTGCTCTGTCTTCTGCCTGGAGTACCTTTTCTGGTGTCTTTTAGGTCTTCAGGTTTAGGTCTCTGCTCAAATGTCACTCACTCAGTGTGGCCACCTCCTACCAACTTCTTTAAAAAAGCAACCTCTTTCTTCTGACAGTGCTGAATTTCACAGGAACACTGAGAGACTGGAAAAGAGTATCATTAAGAAATCCCCCTCGCCCATTTGTGTTCTGGGAAACAGCTTACTGAAAAGAAGCACCCTTCAGCATGTGACTTAGATAATACTCAAGGAGGTCCCCCTTGCTTACCTATAACAAGGCCAGACACAGATCCATCAACTTCTCATTCATTGCCTCTTAAAGGAGTAGGTCTGTTTGTAGCCACTGACCAATCTGGACAAAATACCTGACTTGACCTAACTTTAGTTAAGTATCTTTCCTCCAATCAGTTCCCTGAACTTTGACCTACCCTCAGCCTGAGCCAACATACAACACCCCTCTTTTTTGCCCCTCCCAAGATTAGACTGACCACAGGGAAAGATGTTCCCTGACCTACTGTCATTCCATCACATCACTCACTGTCTCACACTCTGCCATTTCTGGCCTTATTTACTTCTCCCTATAAAAGAAAGCCCTTTTCTGCCTGACCTTTGAGATGCTTATATCAAAACTTACCACCATCTGATAATCTGATATACTCTGCATTTTACTTATTAATGTATATTCTGTCTTTTCCCACAAGAATGTAAACTATGTAAAGAAAATGAATTTTTACGTGCTTTGGTCCCTGCTATAGTCCCAGAAACTAGAACTATGCCTGAAACAAAGTAAATATTTAATAAATATTTATTGAATGAAGAAATGAATGGATGACAAATACCTTTCTTTCCGTCATACATATTTATAATCACTTCCTCATTCTTTTTTAATAAAATAAATAAAACATACAGATAATGTTGAAACCCTATATATCCCTGCTCAAGTCCAATTTCTGTCCTCCATCCCTCTTCCAATCTCTTAAAAGAAATCACTAACAGTATAAACAATTCCATTCTGTTTTTTAAAACCTTTATAGACAATGTGTAATCATGAACATTTTATGATGTATTCATGTGTTTTTAAATGTATAGTAATTATATATGTAACTTCTCTGTGTGTGTGTGTGTATGTATATACACACATACATATCATCCTGCATCTTTCTCTTTCCTCAATACTGGATTTTTTGAGATCTAATCATCATAAATAAATAAGTTAATTAATAACACACACACACACACACATATACACACACACATTCCTACTGGTTCTATTTTTCCGGAGAACCCTGACTGATACATGGGGCACACATAATTTCAAATTTAATAGATGCTCTTAATTTGGACTCTGAAGTGTTTGAACTAATGGCCAGTTTATCCTCCATACAGCAGTACATGAGATACATGGTATTTTGACAATCTGCTGGGTATGAAATGCTTTATTGGTGATTTCATTTACACTTCTGTGATTGCCAGTTAAGATGAGCATCTTTTCATATGAATATTGGCAATTCAATTTTCCCTTCAGGAAACTGACTTCATTTTTCTGGTTCATTTCTTTTTCTACACTGTTGTTCGTTTGTTCTTATTTTTGGGAAATTATCTATCCTGAATATTAATTATTTTTCCATTATTTGTGCTGCAAAGAATATCTCATGATCTTTACATGGTTTTTAAACACTTTTCCTTATAAAATGTAATTTTGTTTACTTAATTCTAAAAGTCTTTTTCTTTTTTTGTATGTTGTTCATAGTATTTAAAATATCCTTTCTCACTTCGTCATGAAAACAATCTCATAATAGTTCTAATACCTTCAAAGTTTTGTTTCTCACATTTATTTCTAAAACCCATTTGTAATTTATTTTTGTGCATAGTAGTATGTAGGAATCTAATTACAACTTTTTCATGTGGCAAAACACTTGTCCCAAAATTATTTATTGAATAGTTCATTTTTTCTACTCTGGTTTGTAATGCCAACATACTCATATGCTGTGATGCGTTATTTGTATGAATTTGGACTCTATTCCCTTCAGTTTTAAAATCTATCTTTGCACAAATACAACTTCAAAATAAGTTTTCAGAGTTGATATAATAAGTTTTACCCCTTTGTTCTTATTTTCAGAAGTGTTTTGCTTATCTTAGAATCTTACTCTTAGCCATTATGCTTAGAATCATGTTTTCAGTGTCCATCGATATATCTGGTGAATTTTATTGGTACAGTTTCTGATGTCCAATCATCCTTGCCTTGTTTGTATTAAGGCATTTTTTAAAGTGTTAGATCTGGTTTGATAGCATGCCATTTACAATATTTGTATCTATCTTCATAAGTGATTTTGGACTGAAATTTTTTCTTGTACCTACTTTTGGGACTCAGATTCTACTTGACTCTTTAAATGAGTGTTCTTTCCTTTTCCAAACGTAGTCTGTATGACATTGATGTTTCCGTACTTTGTAAGGTATACCTTGAGGCCTAATAAGTGATCTTTGTATATTGTATAAAATATGTACACATGCACATAAACATATATAGACATAGAAATATGTATGCATATTTCCCTTACGCTTGAAAAGGAAATATATTTTGTAGATGTTGGGTATTGTGCGTGTGGGTTGGCCAAAAAGTGCCTTTGGGGTTTGTATTTATTTATTTATTTATTTATTTATTTATTTATTGGCTGCATTGGGTCTTCATTGCTGCACACAGGCTTTCTCTAGTTGCGGAGAGTAGGGGCTACTCTTCATTGTGGTGCAGGGGCTTCTCATTGCAGTGGCTTCTCTTGTTGCAGAGCACAGGTTCTAGGTGCACGGGCTTCAGTAGTTGTGGCTCACAGGCTCAATAGTTGTGGCACACAGGCTTAGTTGCTCCACGGCATGTGGGATCTTCCTGGAGTAGGGCTTGAACCCGTGTCCCCTGCATTGGCAGGCAGATTCTCAACCACTGCACCACCTAGGAAGTCCTGCCTTCAGTTTTAAAGTAAAAATAAAAGACACATTTTTCATTTTCACCAAGAACTTTATTGACCAGTGTATTCACTGTTTGGTTCCACTATCTTCTGCCATTTTTCAGGCAACTTCATAATTCCATCTTCCCAACACTTTTTATCCTTTTGAGCAAAGAACACTTCCAGGTACCTTTTATAGTCTTCCAAGGAATTGAAATTTTTTCCATTAAGGGAACTTTATGAAGCCTGAAATAATTGGAAATCAGAAGGTGCAGTGTCTGGTGTATGAATACGGTGGATGAATCAGAACTTCCCAGCCAAGCTGCAACAGTTTTTGCCTGGTCATCAAAGAAACACACAGTCTTGCATTATCCTGATGGAAGATTATGTGTTTTCTCTTAACTAATTCCAGATGCTTTTCATCGAGTGCTGCTTTCAGTTGGTCTAATTAGGAGCAGTATTTGTTGGAATTAATTGTTTGTTTTTCCAGAATGAGCTCATAATAGAGGACTCTCTTCCAATACCACCATATATACAACATCATCTTCTTTGGATGAAGACTGGCCTTTGATGTGGTTGGCGATGGTTCATTTCACTTGCCCCATGATCTCTTCCATTCCACGTTATTGTACAGTATCCACTTTTCATCGCCAGTCACAATTAGTTTTAAAACCGGAACATTTTCATTATGTTTAAGTAAAGAATCACATGCTCCCGCATGTGAAGGATTTTTTTTTTTTTTCGCTTAACTTATGTGGAACCCAAACATCAAAGCGATTCACATAACCAAACTGGTACAAATGATTTTCAATGTTTGATTTGGATATTTTGAGTATGTCTGCTATCTCCCTTGTGATATAACATTGACTGTTCTCAATTAATGTCTCAATTTGATTGCTATCAGCTTCAACTGGTCTACCGAACCGTGGAGCATCGTCCAGTGAGAAATCTCTAGCACAAAACTTCGCAAACCACTTTTGACATATTTAATCAGTCATAGCACCTTCTCCATATACTGCACAAATCTTTTTGTGTGTGTTTCAGTTGCATTTTTACCTTGAAATTATAAAGCTAATATGCTGAAGATGTTGCTTTTTTCTTCCATCTTCAGTATTAAAATGGTTACACAAAAATTCAATTTTGATAAGTTTTTTAAATGCACGTTGATATGACAGCTGTCACAATACAATCTAACAGGATTGTTTCGAATGAAGTTAAAGACAACTAAGCACTACTAAGGCCATCTCACAGAAAACACTGAATAAACCTTTTAGCCAACCCAATACATATATATATGTTACATATACATATAAACATATAAGATATAGATATATAAATATATAAATAATTCAACAGATATGTTCCATCAATCCTTTTCATTCTATCCCTCATTTTTCTTTACTTCCTTTTAATATTTTTCATCTTTACAATTGTGCTGAATATTTTGTGGTTTCTTGACAGTCATTTAAAAAAATAACAGTTCTCTTTTTAGCTGTCAATAGTCTGTTTTGCATTTCTAATATTTCTCTTTTGTCTTTTCAAAATATTATTTTCTCATTTCATAATCTCTCATTCTTTTTATACTTAGGTTCTTTGAAATGTCTTAATATACCTATTTTAACTCCCTTTCAGTATGTTCCATTATTTCTACATACTTGGGTATGAATTTCATTTTTGTTTTGCCAACTCTAAGTTAACTGTTTCTCATCATGATTTTTTTCTCCCTAATGCACTTTGTATTTTCTTTGAATCAGCTCATGTTCAGTTGTAATTCTAGATTTTTTTTAATGTTGGATGTTGACTTAGGAGTCTGCACATAGCAGATAGTGTGAATGCAATCCTAGCTTCTACAGCATGAAGTGTCTGTTTTCTGGAGGGTGCTTCTGTTTTCATTTCTTGCCTGGGACTGGTGGCTGATTTCCATGACTGCTTCAAGGATGTTAGGCACTCAGTACACAGCTTTACATCTGCCTATAATAGGACTTCCCCCCTGCAGTCTAGCAAAATGATGGCTATTATCCTTTCTCTCGCTTTTAAAATCTTATATCTATATAACTAATCCTGACCAGGAGTTAGGGTAGGTGTCCTTTTTACTTCCTATTGCCTTTACTTCTAGACAATTGCTATGAATTCTTCTTCATTCTGTGAATATTTACTTTAAAACTTCCTGCTCTATTAAAGGACATGACCTCAGGTGATAAAACTTGATGCTCTTCCTTGTAGTTGTCATCTTCTGAATTCATGTTCATTTAGCTTTATCCATTGATAATTTTGACATGGTGCACAGTGTGTTCTCTTCAAAACTCTTCTTGCCACAGATCTTAGTGGGTTCTACATGCATACTCATGATCTAGCCAAAAACTTTGCCTTTCAGTTCTTTGAACTCTTCATTTCTTATGATCTTTTCTGTGTGTGTGTGTGTGTGTGTGTGTGTGTACACATGAAAACTGTGTGCATGGATATCCAATAGGCATGTCTGACTCTGTAAGTTCAAAATACATTATTGAATCTCACTGCCAATATGCATCCCTCTCAGTCTTTCCTCATTTGAGTAAATGCCCATCATTTACCAAGATGGTTAAGACAAGTACAAGGAGCCACTCTTAAGGTCTCTCTCCTTCAGCATTACATTCAGCTCAGCACTGCCCTGTGTATCTTGGAATTATCTTGAATTTTTTGACTACTCTGTCCCTCTGCTACTATCCAAGCCACTCTTCTCCCTAATTTTGACTGCTATAATAACCTCTAAACTAGCCCCTGGGCTTCTATTTTGTGTTTCTACACTCCGGTCTCCACATAGCACTCAGTATTTTCTCAGTGTAAATATAGCCAAATCTTTTCCCTCACTGAATTCTGCAAAGGTATTTGTTTGCATGTAAACTAAAATCCAAATTCTTAACATGCCCAAATCTCTTTTCTTTGTCTCTTATTAAAATCCTTTACCAATGTTCTTCTTGGTCATCAACCCCCAACTACACTGGCCTTCCTCCTATTCCTTAAATTAGCCAATCTCATCCTCACTTTGTGACCTTGTAAATTGCTGTTCCATTTGACTTAATAGGTCCACCCCAAGGTTTTCTGGATGAATGGCTTTTTCTTGGCATGTGTGCCTCAGCTCAAAAGTCAGCTCCTCTGATAATTATTCCCTCACCACACTTTTTAAATGACCTTCCCCCAATCATGCACGTGTGCGCACGCACACACACATACGCACACACACACACATGCATGCATACACATACAGGCATTCACTGTGAATTTAACTCCATTCTATTTTCTTCATAGAATTTATCTTAAACTTATTTTTTGTTTATTAACTATTCTATAAATTCATAAAAACTGAGTGGTGGAACTTATTCTTGTTTTCCTTTCTGTCTCCATCACCTAAGATAGTGTCTCATACATTGTCAAGGCTGACTGTGTACTACAGGAGAGGGGCTATATGGACTCTAATTTAAGTAGGTCTTTGTTAAGTAAAAGATGAGAAGAGGGCATTTTAAGCATATGCCCAATGATATCTGTGCAAATAATTGATTACATCATTTTCTAAGTGGCATTTTCTTTGCTGAGACCACGACTGAAGTCTGAATGGTAATAAATGAGGAAAACACACCATTTCTTGCTAAATATTCTTGGCATTGTTGAAGCTATTGATTGCACTACTCTGAGGCACTAATTATATTCTGAAACATTTACCTTCAAATAAATTCCAAAAGCTTCAATATTTTAAAGTGAATAGTCAAGTATCTCAAAGTAGCTGAGGAGATAGAATGAAATCTAGAGAGACTACATGAGAGCTGTGATGCTATAGGATACTGCAAACTTTATTAATGGTTATTGGATTAAACTGAAGGAAAACACAAAACAAAACTGCCTACCCAGATTAAATATTTAATCTTTACAATGGACTAACATGATTTTTTATAAAAAATTAGATACCATAACCAGAGTGTATTTGCCACAGATTTAATCCAATAGCCATATATACATAATACATACATATATATATGCCAGAATATAATTTAATTCTATACGTCTCCAGAGAATCCATCACAAAATAATTTTTAATTAATTAATTAATTGGCTGCATTGGGTCTTTGTTGCTGTGTGAGGGCTTTCGCTAGTTGTGGCGAGCAGGAGCTACTCTTCATTGTGGTGTGTGGGCATCTCATTGTGGTGGCTTCTCTTGTTGTGGAGCATGGGCTCTAGGCATGTGGCTTCAGTAGTTGTGGACCACGGGCTTAGTTGCTCTGTGGTATGTGGGATCTTCCTGGACCAGGGCTTAAACCTGTGTCCCCTGCATTGGCAGGCAGATTCTTAAGCACTGTGCCCTCAGGTAAATCATGATCACAAAATAATTTTACTCAAACTCAATATTTGGAAGAAAAAGTGAAGACTAAAGACTAATTCAGACAATGCAATTAGATTTTGGATGAACAAGAAATTTGTTCAGCTTTATGTTTGATCAGTGGCAAAGAAAACTCTTTGAATTATCCACATAGTAAACAGCAGTACAAGATTAAATAGAATCAATGTCTCAGCTGTGGTTTCCAACAGAGTTAGGTGTGAAGAAATATGGAGTGGTCATAATTTTCAGGTTCTACTGAGAGGTTAAGCTGAATATAGTGCTTGATGAAAGATGCTAGCTCTTTCATGGAAGCTGTGATACCTTATTCAAATTACTCACTCCTTGGAGCTCCAATATTTCATCATTAAAAGCAGCAAAAATAGGAGAGAAAAAGATGGCGGCGAAGTAGAGAGACGTGGAGTGCATCCCTCTCCACAGATGCATTGGGAATGCACGGAAGGACACAGTCATTCCCACAGAGAACCAGCTGAACACCAGCAGACGGCCTCGGACACCGGAAAGGGCTGTGGAGAACCTGACAAAGCCGGTAGGGAGGCATCTACGAGGGCTCAAAGAGGGTGAAGCGGCGGAGCTGTGGCAGACGGGAGGGAGTGAGAAACATACGGAGGGCCCGCAGCGCAGCTCAGCGTTCCCGGACCGAGACATCGATCCGCGGCTGAACGGAGGGTCCAGGAGCGGGAGCGTGGGAACCGGAGAGCTGGTTCAGGGGGAGAAACATTGTTGCCGGTAGGGTGACGGACTGAGAGGACAGGAGGGAGGAGGTCCGCGGAGAGGAGTGCCGATCCCTGAGAGCTGCCCGGCCATGATGGCGGCTGGAGGCTGCAGGCTCCCAGGCGGGGGGGAGGAGCCGCGCGCATAGCCTCTCTCTCTCTTTCTGCGCCTCTGCAACAGGCAGCGGAGAGACGCCCTGCGGGGCCACATAAGGCGCTCAGGGATAACAAGCACCCTCAGGCGCTCGGGCGGGGCTAGATTAAAACTCCTTGCAACGCCAGCAGCAGGGAGGCTGCCGAGAGAAAAAAAAAAAAAAAAAAACCAGCATCAAAAAGAAAAAACCCCGAGAGAGGCCCAACTCTAAGACTTTCTGTGTACGCCTGAGCCACCAGCGCCCTCTGCAACAGGCACCTCCAAGCCTGACTGAAGCAACAATGCGCCACCGCTCACTCCCTCCCAGGAGAAGGAGCCACTATTGCACCCTCTCCCTCCCCACACACCGAGGCTTACAGACGAACAATAAAGGAACCTCTGCTGGTCACAGAATAACGCAAAAAAAAAAACCCAAGGCAAGGAAAAGGACACTTACAGCTGAGACGCTAAGGAAACAGAAATAGTAGTATCAATACCTATTGAACTGGTCCATTCGGGGATCAGTTCTGGATTTTTTTTTTTTCTTTTTCCTTTCTCTTTTTTTTTTTTTTTTGATTTATTAAATACGATCTTAGCCCTAAGGGATCTACAAGTTTTACAACATAATTTTATAAGGATATTTTTTACTCTTTTTTTTTTTTTTTTTTTTTTTTTCTGCCTTTTAAAATACTTCTATATCTAGCTAAGTTTTTGGTAGTACGGACAAAATATCTTTCATACTTTCCTTTCATCCCTTTCTTTTATACACTTCCATTCCTTTCTTTTTCTTTGCATATTTCCAACCACATTACGCTCTTCTGTTCCCCTTTCTTCCAGCCATTTTAAGTGTATTTTATCTTAACATACTTATAAGCAACACTATCGGTCTGCTCAGACTCCTTGCTCTATTCTCCAGATGATGCACTGCCTTGGTATTAATATTAGGCTTTTGTCTTTATCTTAGTTCTTAGTACAGTTGTCTAATTACATTCTGAGAATCTCCATTCTCTCTGGTGGTACTCCAGCTCATTTCTATATTTGATCCTAGCTTACAAAATCTCCCTGGATTGATGTTTGTATGTGTAGGGTGTTATTTGTTGTTTGTTTGCTTTTGCTTTTGTCTCTGATTTGTTCTGTTTCAGTTGTCAATTTCTGCTGGGTTTCTCTCTGAATATCTGATAGCACACTGGGGTTCTGTCAGGTCTTTCTAGAGCCTTATGTCCTAACGGATTCAATAATTGTGTGTCTTATACATGTATGTGTTTCCTAGACTGAATATTCGTGTAATCCAATACTTGGATATTAGTCTGAGGCTTGGACAGTCTTCTATAAACACCTCTATCACCAGGACAAGCAACCCCAAAAGCTTGGACAACCATGAGGAAACAAAGAAACACCATGCAGGCAAAGGAGCAGGAAAAAAACCCACAAGACCAAATAAATGAGGAGGAAATAGGAAAAATGCCTGAAAAAGAATTCAGAGTAATGATAGTAAAAATGATACAAAATCTCGATAACAAATTAGAGAAAGTACAAGAAACAGTTCATAAGAACTCAGAAAAACAAACAGCAATGGATAACAAAATAACTGAAATTAAAAATACTCTAGATGCTCTAACCAGCAGAATGACTGAGGCAGAAGAACGAATAAGTGAGTTGGAAGATAGAATGGAAGAAATAAACGCCACAGAGCAGGAAAAAGATAAAAAAATAAAAAGACTAGAAGACAGCCTCAGAGACCTCAGTGATAACCTTAAACGTACCAACATTCGAATTATAGGCATCCCAGAAGAAGAAGAAAACAAGAAAGGGTCTGTGAAAATATTTGAAGAGGTTCTAGTGGAAAACTTCCCCAACATGGGAAAGGAAATAATGAACCAAGTCCAAGAAGCACAGAGAGTCCCATACAGAATAAACCCAAGCAGAAATACACCAAGACACATATTAATCAAACTAACGACAATTAAACACAAAGAAAAAATATTAAAAGCAGCAAGAGAAAAGCAACAAACAACATATAAGGGAAAACCCATCAGGATAACAGCTGACCTTTCTACAGAAACTCTGCAGGCCAGAAGGGAATGGCAGGATATACTGAAAGTCCTGAAAGAGAGAAACCTACAGCCAAGAATAATCTACCCAGCAAGAATCTCATTCAGATTTGAGGGAGAAATCAAAAGCTTTCCAGACAAGCAAAAGTTAAGAGAATTCAGCACCACCAAACCAGCCTTACAACAAGTGCTAAAGGAACTTCTCTAAGTAGGAAACACAAGAAAAGGAAAACACCTACAAATACAAACCCAAAACAATTCAGAAAATGGTAATTGGAACACACATGTCAATAATCACTTTAAATGTAAATGGATTAAATGCTCCAACCAAAAGACACAGACTGGCTGAATGGATACAAAAACAAGACCCTTCTATATGCTGCCTACAAGAAACCCACTTCAGACCAAGGGACACATATAGACTGAAAGTGAAGGGATGGAAAAAGATATTCCATGCAAATGGAAGTCAAAAGAAAGCTGGAGTAGCAATACTCATATCAGACAAATTAGACTTGAAAGTAAAGACTATTAAAAGAGACAAGGAAGGGCACTACATAATGATCAAGGGATCCATCCAAGAAGAACATATCACAATGGTAAATATCTATGCCCCCAATATAGGAGCACCTCAATACATAAGGCAAATGCTAACAGCTATAAAAGGGGACATCGACAGTAACACAATTATAGTGGGAGACTTGAACACCCCACTTACATCAATGGACAGATCATCCAAACAGAAAATAAATAAAGACACACAAGCTTTAAATGACACATTAGACCATCTCGACTTAATTGATATTTATAGGACATTCCATCCAAAAACGACAGACTACACTTTCTTCTCAAGTGCACACGGAACATTTTCCAGGATAGATCACATCTTGGGTCACAAATCAAACCTCAGCAAATTCAAGAAAATTGAAATCATATCAAGCATCTTCTCAGACCACAACGCCATGAGACTAGATATCAATTACAGGAAAAAAACTGCAAAAAATACAAACACATGGAGGCTAAACAATTCACTATTAAACAACCAAGGAATCACTACAGAAATCAAAGAGGAAATCAAAAAGTATCTAGAAACAAATGACAACGAAAACACAACAACCCAAAACCTATGGGATGCAGCAAAAACAGTTCTAAGAGGGAAGTTTATAGCAATACAGTCCTACCTTAAGAAACAAGAAAATGATCGAATAAACAACCTAACCTTACACCTCAAACAACTAGAGAAAGAAGAACAAAGAAACCCCAAAGTGAGCAGAAGGAAAGAAATCGTAAAGATCAGAGCAGAAATAAATGAAAAAGAAAGGAAAGAAACCATAAGAAAAATAAATAAAACTAAAAGCTGGTTCTTTGAGAAGATTAACAAAATTGATAAACCATTAGCCAGACTCATCAAGAAAAAAAGGGAGAAGATGCAAATCAACAGAATTAGAAATGAAAAAGGAGAAATCACAACGGACACCTCAGAAATACAAAACATCATGAGAGACTACTACAAGCAACTATATGCCAATCAATTGGATAACCTGGAAGAAATGGATACATTCTTAGAAAAATACAATCTTCCAAGATTGAACCAGGAAGAAATAGAAACCATGAACAGAGCAATCACAAGTACAGAAATTGAGGCAGTGATTAAAAATCTCCCAACACACAAAAGCCCAGGACCAGATGGATTCACAGGCGAATTCTATCAAACATTTCGAGAAGAGTTAACACCTATCCTTCTCAAACTCTTCCAAAATATTGCAGAAGGCGGAGCACTCCCAAACTCATTCTACGAGGCTACCATCACCCTGATACCAAAACCAGGCAAAGATGTCACAAAAAAAGAAAACTACAGACCAATATCACTGATGAATATAGATGCAAAAATCCTCAACAAAATACTAGCTAACAGACTGCAACAGCACATTAAAAAAATCATACACCACGATCAAGTGGGGTTTATCCCTGGGATGCAAGGATTCTTCAATATACGCAAATCAATCAACATGATACATCATATCAACAAATTGAAGGATAAAAACCATATGATCATTTCAATAGATGCAGAAAAAGCTTTTGACAAAGTTCAACATCCATTTATGATCAAAGCTCTCCAGAAAATGGGCATAGAAGGAAATTACCTCAACATCATAAAAGCCATATATGACAAACCAAAAGCCAACATTGTTCTCAATGGAGAAAAACTGGAAGAATTCCCTCTAAGAACAGGAACAAGACAAGGGTGTCCACTCTCACCACTGTCATTCAACATAGTTTTGGAAGTGTTAGCCACAGCAATCAGAGAAGAAAAAGAAATTAAAGGAATCCAAATTGGAAAAGAAGAAGTAAAATTATCACTCTTTGCAGATGACATGATACTATATATAGAAAACCCTAAAGACTCTACCAGAAAACTGCTAGCACTCATTGATGAGTTTAGTAAAGTAGCAGGATACAAAATTAATGCACAGAAATCTCTTGCATTCCTATACACTAACAACGGAAGAGCAGAAAGAGAAATTAAGGAAACTCTCCCATTCACCATTGCAACCAAAAGAATAAAATACCTAGGAATAAACCTGCCTAAGGAGGCAAAAGATCTGTATGCAGAAAACTTTAAGACATTGATGAAAGAAATCAAAGATGACATAAACAGATGGAGGGATATACCATGTTCCTGGATTGGAAGAATCAACATCGTGAAAATGACTGTACTACCCAAAGCAATTTACAGATTTAATGCAATCCCGATCAGATTACCAATGGCATTTTTCACAGAACTAGAGCAAGAAATCTTACGATTTGTATGGAAACGCAAAAGACCCCGAATAGCCAAAGCAATCTTGAGAAGGAAAAATGGAGTTGGTGGAATCAGGCTTCCTGACTTCAAACTATACTACAAGGCCATAGTGATCAAGACAGTATGGTACTGGCACAAAAATAGAAAGGAAGATCAATGGAACAGAATAGAGAACTCAGAAGTAAGCCCAAACACATATGGGCACCTTATCTTTGACAAAGGAGGCACGAGTATACAATGGAAAAAAGACAGCCTCTTCAATAAGTGGTGCTGGGAAAATTGGACAGCAACATGTAAAAGAATGAAATTAGAACACTTCCTAACACCATACACAAAAATAAACTCCAAATGGATTAAAGACCTACATATAAGGCCAGACACTATCAAACTCCTAGAGGAAAACATAGGCAGAACACTCTTTGACATACATCAAAGCAACATCCTTTTTGACCCACCTCCTAGAATCATGGAAATAAAATCAAGAATAAACGAATGGGACCTCATGAAACTTAAAAGCTTTTGCACAGCAAAAGAAACCATAAACAAGACTAAAAGGCAACCCTCAGAATGGGAAAAAATAATTGCCTATGAAACAACGGACAAAGGATTAACCTCCAAAATATACAAGCAGCTCATGCAGCTTCATACCAAAAAAGCAAATAACCCAATCCACAAATGGGCAGAAGACCTAAATAGACATTTCTCCAAAGAAGACATACAGATGGCCAACAAACACATGAAAAGATGCTCAACATCACTCATCATCAGAGAAATGCAAGTCAAAGCCACAATGAGGTATCACCTCACACCAATCAGAATGGCCATCATCACAAAGTCTGGAAACAACAAATGTTGGAGAGGGTGTGGAGAAAAGGGAACTCTCCTGCACTGTTGGTGGGAATGTAAGTTGGTACAGCCACTATGGAAAACAATTTGGAGGTTCCTTAAAAAACTACAAATAGAACTACCATATGATCCAGTAATCCCACTCCTGGGCATATACCCAAAGAAAATCATAATCCCAAAAGAAACTTGTACCATAATGTTTATTGCAGCACTCTTTACAATAGCCAGGACATGGAAGCAACCTAAATGCCCATCAACAAATGAATGGATACAGAAGGTGTGGCATATATATACAATGGAATATTACTCAGCTATAAAAAGGGATGAGATGGAGCTATATGTAATGAGGTGGATAGAACTACAATCTGTCATACAGAGTGAAGTAAGTCAGAAAGAGAAAGACAAATATTGTATGCTAACTCACATATACGGAATCTAAAAATGGTACTGATGAACTCAGTGACAAGAACAGGGAAGCAGATACAGGGAATGGACTGGAGAACTCGAGGTATGGGAGGGGGCGGGGGGTGAAGGGGAAACTGAGAAGAAGCGGGAGAGTAGTACAGACATATATATACTACCAACTGTAAAATAGTCAGTGGGAAGTTGTTGTATAACAAAGGGAGTCCAACTCGAGGATGGAAGATGCCTTAGAGGACTGGGGCAGGGAGGGTGGGGGGGAATCGAGGGGGGGGCGTCAAGGAAGGGAGGGAATATGGGGATATGTGTATAAAAACAGTTGATTGAACCTGGTGTACCCCCCAAAAAAATAAAATAAAATAATAATAAAAAAAAAAAAAAAGCAGCAAAAATAGCAATTACATCTCAATTATTTTAAGATTTAGATTAAATTATACATGTAATTTCTTGCATATGCTACCATTGGGATTTGTTTCAATTAATTTTGCTGTGTAACAAATTACCCTGAAAATTAATTGCTTGAAATAATAACCATTTATGAAATCATGGCTATGAAGGTCAGCAGTTTGGGCTGTGCTCAGCTGTATGACTTTCTTGCTGGTCTTGCTTGGATTCACTCATGTGGCAGCAGTCAGTTGGGAGACCAGCAAGGGGCTGGTTTGTATAAGCCAGCCTCACTCACATACTTCATGGTTGTCAGGCCATTGGCCAGGATGCCTTGGTTCTCTGCCTTTCCATCAAGCTAGCTCAGGCTTATTCACATTGTGGCAGCATTCAGAAGGTGCTAGAAAGGGAGCTGCAAGGCCTCTTGAGGTAAAATGTCACTTCTGCTACCTGTTTTGGTCAAAGAAAATCATATTGCCAGCACAGGTGAAAGGGGTGAAAAAATGTCACCTCTTAAAGGGAGAAGCTGAAAAGAAATTGTGACCATTGAATCTACCACAGTGACCTTAGTGAAATAATTTCAATGGAATGATGGAGTAAAGGGGTTAGGTTTCAATGTGTTGGAGAGTGAAATGGAGGTAAAGAAGTGAAAGCTGCATTTACAGGTACTTTCAAGGAACATACCTGTGAAGAGAAAGAGAATGAAAATGTGTGAGCTAAAAGATACAGTGTCAATAAATTTTCTTTTAGTATTTGGATTAGAGGGACCCAGTAATGTTCATATGCTAAGGGGAAATTTAGAAGCATGTAGGAGGTTGCCAATAAAGGATAGAAAATGAACTATGAAATAAAATTCTATTGACAGAAGGACTGTGCTCCAGCACTGCACCAGAGGAAAGGGAACCTTTGAAACCAAAGGGAGGGAGTCAAATATGGTTGCTACTATCATGAAAATATTTGTAGAAAGCATTGGATATATTACAGGGGGATCTTACTAAATGGCTTTTCTTGGTGAAAGAGGAGCTGTGCTGATGTTGGAGGTGGTTTTGAAAGTCATGAACTTGTAGTGATATAAATGTGCACTGAAGTGTAACTTTGACCAGCATTGTTTAGTAGCCATTTCAGTGGAATCAGAGAAATTTTCTATATGATTATGGATGAAGGGCAAGAGAACAAAAGAGTTTAGTGGTAAAGAAAAAAAGTCATTTAGTGGACAGACCATGAAGTATAGTTTTGATTGATACATTTAAGTAAAGATTAATTGAGGGAGTTGAATATATTGGGAGAAATCAGTAATGTTTATGAGTTGTAGTGGTAAGATCTAAGAAAATGACAAAGCTAAAAGCATAGAAAAGGACTTTGAAAACACATGATAATGTGACCATAGAGTGTACCTGGAACAGTCCTATTGTAATTCCCAACAGACTCCCCTTCCCTTTCATTCTCAAAAGCATCCTGGTTTGGACAATAAACTACATGATCACTCATCATCTTAGATTTTAAGATTTGGGGGGACTGAGTATTTCTGGGTGTGGCAGCAATAAGAATGTTCCTCTTGAGACTCATTTTATGATGGGAAATGTAATTGATCCAGGGCCTCTGCTGCTGCTTTGCCCTGAAATTCATCTAAAGTTTGTGCTGAGGCCACACCTCCCATACACTGCTCCCCACCAATGACTGAATGATACTAAGGCGGATATGTTCCTAGGAGACAAAGGATTCCTCTGTTGGTCTACTTTGGTCCAAGGAGTACCTGATAGCTTTGTCCACAGTCTAGATTGCACCTACCCAACCATCTCTCCTTCTCTTCATCTCAGGCTGTCAAGAGTTTTGACAAGTGTACCAGCCTTCCCAGCTCCCTCCATATTCCTTTTCACCGGCATTTCCCTTTGTAAAATCTCATAATGTCTGCTTCTAGCAGTATCCAGGCTAAAAATCATGGTATCCAGAATGGTCCAAAGTAGTAGTCAGTAAGATAAGGATTTCTAACTGGTTCACACACCTTTCCATCTCCACCCCATCCTACCCCACACTAAATGTGAAGAGGATACAATCTTGATTAGTACCATGGATAGTCCTTGGCTCAGAATAGTTATTCAGCTGCTAAATATTTCAACACTGTGGTAACCTTGGAAAGAACTGGGTAGAGGGAAATGCTACAGTGGGTGCAGAGAAACAGGCATCTGGAATATATGAGAAGAAGAGTGCCTACAAAGACAGCAGAGCTGGCTGGTTAATGCTAAGTGATGTTGACACACTGCGTACAGATAATGAGAGACTTAGAGCTGTTAACAAGTAGTTAATAGCCAAATGCATGAACCAGAGGGCTTTTGTGGTAGTGTATAAAGAGTCCCTCATCACCTGAGCAGAAGGTCAGACACAATCAAACAGCAGGCTGAAGAACTAATTGTGAGAGTTGTAGAGCTCCAGAGATACCAAAGCAGGTCTGTTATGTGAAGGTCAGGGCCTTGGTAAAGAAAACCTAGTATCTTGAAAACTTGAAGGGACACATCTGCATGGATGTCTGGAGTATATTGACTTTACAGCCCTCCCTCCCTTCACATGCGCAGACACACTAGAGAAGTGTAGGTGACCCACCCTTCCCATGTAACAGCACTTCAGTAATTCAAGAGGCTACAGAAGCCTCTCTCCCTCAAGGAAACTGATGCCCCTTTAGGATTTTCTCCTGTCTACTCCCCTAGTCACCAAGCTTATAACTAGTTTTAAATTCCAGTATAATCTAGCTATGGACAAGCTGGAACTGATAAGGGAAATAGGAGATTATATGTACTTAAAAATTGCAAGAACTATCCAGCATATACCAACAAGAACCAGGAGAGGACTTCAGGGATTGGTTTCTGAAGGTGCTTGATGGGGTCATAAGTAAGGCTGGATGAGGAAGAATTCACTGACTTGGGTATATTTTCTTGAGCATGAGATTTAGCATCATAGCAAAGACTCCATGGAATAGGGCAAACATGCTGTTAGGATGGCTTTTAGAAGCCTTGAAAAAATGATGGCCAATATTCAACAAAGGGGACATGCATACGTTTCCCTGGACGATGGCAAAAGATAATATAAAGAGGCTTAGGGAAGTGGACAGCCTGAAATGAATATATTAAGAACAAAACGACAAAACCCCACAGCTGATTTATATTCCCTGAGAGGAGCCACAGTCTGCACCATTCACCGTGATCATCAAGATTGTACTGGTGACAGGGACACTTAGCATCACTAGGAATTTCCATGTTGGCTCTTCTCTTTAAGTTGGGGTTAATACTAAGAAAGGCACTTGCAGAGCTGGACCCATTAATGACCATGGTGATGATGGGGCCATGATATAATAGAGACCAGATGGCAGTGCTTAACTACCAAAAGTCAAAAGGCCACATTTACCCCAATGACCAGCAAGATTGGAGGAGCATCTGAAAGGATTTGACCCCCATGGAGCAGCGGTCGAGATTGTTAATAGAGCAGGGAACAACTAGGTGCAAAATAGAGGGTGGACAAAAAGGATGCTGCTTAATATATGTAACCAAGAAGAGGGAAGAATGAAGGAGCAGAAGGCTGAGAGAAGTCACCCCAATAAACAGTCACAATCTCTTTGTTAGTTCCCAGATCCGAGCTAATTTTCCGCTCTAGAATCCACTGACTGAAGAGGTTTCTGAATCTCTAGGGGCACGGACTCCTTAACCCCATAGGAAGTATATTCCATGAAATTCCCCTAGTCTTTGCCCCCAGGCACCTGTGACCATTTACTCAAGTGACTGACATTTCAAGAACTAGTACACACAGGATGTGAGTTGATGTTGATACCCAAGAGGCCCAAAGAATCATCAGGCAAGATATTAAATTTAAAGATATATATATATATTTCACACATACACACACATACAATATTGGATGTGGAGATTATGGCAATTATTAGGGCCTAAAAGATGTTGAGGTAGCAGTCTATATCATATCTAGAATTAATTCACCAAGCTGGTCCCTATAGAAACTTAATGGATCCTGGAGAATAACTGTAGACCACCAAAGACTTAAGCAAATATAAACCCTGATTATAGCTGCTGTGCCATTTATAAAATCACTGTTAAAGCATACTAGTGAGACCTGACCTCTATATGGTGCCATACACCATCATTAAGGATACATGAGTCTGGGAACCAAGAGATAGAAGCAGGAGTGGCCCCCAAATACTTTTACACCTTAAAGACCCACTGGGGGACTTGTGCTTTCTGTCCCCTCACCTCTGGACTCTGCAAGGTTGGAGGTCCTGTTTCCCAAAGGAGGGCACACCTCTCCAGGGGACACAGCAAATGTCCCAGTGAACTGCAAGTCAGAGCTGATTCCAGGGCACTTTAGATTCCTTGTGCCCAAGGACCAGAATGTGAGAGGAATAGTCCCTGTCCTGTCACAGGTCACGGATTCTGGTGTTTTGGAGGGGGCAGGGCAGCTATACAAAATGGCAGCAGGGGAATTATGTGTGGATCCCCGGTGACCCACCTGGGGACCTCCTGGTGCTCCCTTGCCCCTTTCTGACTGTGAAAGTAGAACAGAAGTCCCAGACAGGAAAGGTCTCACACCACTTAAAAATGAAGGTTTGGGTCACACCACCAGGTAAGGACCAAGACTTGCTGAGGAGACAGCTGAGGGCGAGGTGAATCTAGAATGCACAGTGGAGGAGGTCCCTGGGGGTCTAATGGCTAGAATGCATAGCAGAGGAGGGAGAGGACCAGTGCTAGTTGTGGCCGCAAGACCAACTGCAAAGACTGGAGTTGTAGTCCATCCCACTAGCCACTTTCTTCTGAGCTTTCCCTCAGAAAGAAATGTCCATGGGAACCACACAGGGCCTTCTCCACAAACCTGTGTGGAAAAGTCGAGCTGTGTGACCCAAATGATAGTTGGTGGCAACCATAAGAACACACCTCACAGACCTCCTACTACAGGAGCATAAGTGACCAAGGGCCTCAGCTGCTGTGCTCTGAAATCCATCCTTGTGTTTGTACCAAGGCCATACTTCCAGTGGGCTTCTCCTAGTGTTTGAGTACTAAGGAAAATACTAAGGCAGACCTGTTCCTGGAAAGTAAGGGGCTCCTGTATTAGCTGACTTTGCTTCAAGTAATACCCTAGGTTTGGCTCTGCCACACCTTCCTTAGAATGCACAGCAGTCTAAATTATTTTCACCCAACCTCCTTTCCATCTGTCCTTCAAGAGAGGTCAAACTTGGCATAGCAGTTTGAGAGCTTTCTTGGATTCCCCATCTCCTCCATATTTATTTTCATACAGACATTCCCCCTGATAAAACTCTTGCACATTTATTCCATATTAGAATCTGATTTTTTGAGAATCCAGACTAACGCAATGGGTGACTAAAGAGAAATAAATGTAAAGTATGAACTTGGGAGTGGAACAGTGAAATGGAATGAGGTTATTGGAGTTTAGGCCGTGAAGGGAGTGAAGTATTAGGTTTTGGTGTGGGTTGTCCAAGTTTGATATTAACAGCTTTATAAATGATGGAACTAGGGAGAGTTGTAAGTAAGTAATAAAGGTTTCAATGAATATAAAAAGGGTGTCCTAGAGAATATCTGCAAATAACTAAATCATAGATGCTAAAGTATAGTATAGCAAAGAAAATGAACTCCAATGAAAAGGTTTTACACAAAGAAAGAGAATATTTGACCTGAAACTATCAATGGGAAGTGAAAGTATTGCTGACTCTTATAGCTTCAGGACCTTGTAAAATGAGTAACCTCTGAAGAACTGCAGGGAATTTTCAATCCCCAAGGGAGAGCCAGATGTCTGTTATTATAAAGAGGTAACAGAAGCAATCTGTGTGTGTGTATACACACACATACATACAGAATATATATGGTATATATATGTATATTTATAGAATATATATACATAACATATTTAAAGAATATATATACACATAAAATATATATACAAAATATGTATTTACAATATATATATGCAGAATATATTATATATACAGATTATATTAATGTACAAATTATATATTACATACAGAATATATACATAGAATATATATATACATATAGAGACACTATATATAGAGAATATTGCAGTATATATAGATGTATATATACAATCTATATCTAATTTTGTATCTATCTATATATATACACATATATTCTATATATACACACAGATAGATACATATTTACTAGTGTATATGTATATGTGTGTGTATGTATATATATATAAGTATAGTTCATTGTAGTGTAAGGTAAAAGGTAATTTGCCTACCAAGGAACATGCACGCCAGTGATCCAGGTAGAAAAGTTTGGCAGCGATATTAGCAATGACTTTACACATCAAGAATAATAAAATGCAAAGAAACACATGTCGAAATTATGGGAAAAATTAGGTGAGCAGAGAAAGGTAAGTGATTTATGTAGTTTTATGGGTTCCAAAGAAATTACAGTGTTGTTCCCAGGTTAACAGAATTGATATTTTAGGATTGGTACATTTTGCTGTTTCCTGCCTAGTTAGACATACTTGGCCTTTGCTTGGGATTTAAAATTGAAAAGTGAAAAACCACATTTTGCATTATGAAATATCCATGATGCTTTTATTTTTGTTAAAATTAATTCAGTTCTCCTAATTTCTTTGTATTTCTTCACACTCAACATTTTGTATGCTTCATCATCTAACTCATGGGACACAAACTTATCAATCATGCCTTACATCTGTACAGTGCTTTGCAAAACATTCACATTAAGTATCTCATGTTCAAAAACAAGCAATAAATTGAAAGGATTAGTTTTCCCATTTTAAGGAAGAGGGAACTAAGAGAGTTAGAACATAGTGGAACTTCTTTTTATTTTATTTTATTTTATTTTATTTGTTTTTTGAGCAGGGAAAGTTTAATATTAAGAATTATTAACTATAATGGGGACTGGAGTAATAAGAGATTGGGTAATAAGTAGCAATGAGAATATAGTAATGTAGGCTGCTTCCTGTGCCTGCTATTCCTATTTTTTTATTAATTTTTATTGGACTATAATTGCTTTACAATGTTGTTAGTTTCTGCTGCACAGCAAAAGTGAATCAGTTATACGTATACACATATCCCCTGTTTTTTAGATTTCCTTCCCATTTAGGTCACCACAGAGTATTTAGTAGATTTCCCTGTGCTATACAATAGGTTTTCATCAGTTATCTATTTTATATATAGTATCAATAGTGTATATATGTCAATCCCAATCTCCCAATTCCTCCCACCCTCCCTTTCCCCTTTAGTATCCATACATTTGTTCTCTATGTCTGTGTCTCTATTTCTGCTTTGCAAATAAGTTCATCTGTACCATTTTTCTAGATTGTACATATCAGCGATAGTATACGATATTTTTCTCTTTCTGACTTACTTTACTCTGTATGATAGTCTCTAGGTCTATCCACACCTCTACAAATGACACTATGTTGTTCCTTTTTATGGCTGAGTAATATTCCACTGTATACATGTACCACATCTTCTTTATCCATTCCTCTGGTGATGGACATTTAAGTTGCTTCCATGTCCTGGCTATTATAAATAGTGCTGCAGTGAACATTGGGGGGCATGTCTTCAAATCAGAGTTTTCTCTGGATATATGCCCAGGAGTGGGGTTGCTGGGTCATGTCATAGTTCTATTTTTAGTTTTTTGAGGAACCTCCATACTGTTCTCCATAGAAAATGCTGGAGAGGATGTGGAGAAAAGGGAACCCTCTTACACTGTTGGTGGCGATGTAAATTGGTACAGCCATTATAATGGAACTTCTGACTGGAAGTTCTGTGGTCATTTTCACTAGTGTACAGGCACTGAATTCACTTTCTTAAACAAGCAACTTAAGGTGTACGAGAACAAAATAGAAGATAGACTGCTAATATTTCACAAATTATATGATTTTTGAATGATATTGGAGATGATTCTTTGAAAATAAGAATTAATTCATAAATATTTAAATGAAATAATACATTTAAAGCCCCAAGTTTCTGTTTCTGGCAGAGTCGCCTTTAGCACATTAATCTTCAAAGAGACAATAATTATAAACAATGTAAAATATTGTTTAAAATATTAGGATGTATTTTTCTTATACTTTTGGAGGTCAGAAGTATGAACTAGATCTTACTGGGATAAAATCAAGGTGTCATCAGGTTTAGGTTCCTTTCTGGAGGCTCTAGGGGAGAATCCATTCCCTTGTCCTTTTCAGCTTCTAGAGGCCACCCACATTCCTTGGTGTATGACTTACTTACATCTTCAAAACCAGCAGTGTTTTTGGTTAAGTGTTTCTGAAGATGCTCTCTCTCTGGTTATGATTCCTCTGCGTCTTCTTCTACTTAAAAGGACACCTATGGATACACTAGGCCCACCAGGATAATCTTCCCGTGTCAAGGTCAGCTGACTAACAACTTTAATTCCATGCGTATCCTTAAACCTCCTTTCCTATATCCCAGTTTCCAGTGATTATAACATGGACATTTTAGGGGGACTATTTTGCCAACCACACAGGGCCCATGAAAGCAGTAAGAGCAAGAAGAAAAATGGAGCAGGTTCAACCTTTGAATGGAAGGAAAAAAAGGAAGTAAGATTCACACTTGCATGGGTTGTAGTCTAAAGGCAAAGCCAAGTCCATGCTACATAGGAAGGCTATATGTCAAGCAGAAAGCTGCGGTGATATTGGCCTGAGCAGACAGGTTAGGGCTGCTAAAGTAGCAGCAAATTTAGTGGGGAAATCACAGGGGAAGGAGCCACAGAGTGGAGAGTCCCCAAATCTTCATATAAACTTCACTCAAATCTAATACCTTTGAGTGAGGGAGACTACAAAGTAACAGCTGGAAGTCTGAAATAGCTAATCAGAGATTTTAAGTACTTTCCACTATAGGGGAGGAGCGGAGAATTTGGACTTTACTATCTCCTAAAAGAAACATGAATATTCTTCAAAAAAGACAACAAAATCAGCATTTTCTACAATATATCAGCAATACCCAGTTACTAACTAAAAATTATTCCACATGTGAGGAAATAGGAAAATAGTAAAGAAAAAGGTAGTTATAAGCCAATACCAAGATGCCTGAGATGACAGAATTAGGAAACAAGGGCTTTAAATTAAACTAAGGTGTTAAAATACTACCATAAGGAGTGAAGAGGAAGGAAATACTAATGACAAAATTAAAACAGTAAAAAAATAAGGAAAAGATACCTGACAAAAAGCCATCAGAAATTAGAAATTTACTGAATGAGCTTAATAGAAAACTGGACACAGGAAAATAGAGGGTCAGTTACTTGAAGGTAAAATAGTAGGATCTATACAATTTGCAAAATAGAGAGAAATTTGTGACTGAAAAGAAATAAACAGAGCCACACTGACCTGTGGGAAAATGTCAACTTGCAAGCACAGGTAAAAGGAGTCCCAGAAGGAAAGAGAGACTGGGGTAAAAAAATGTTTTTAAGTAAATAATGGTTCCCTAATTTGTTTTTTAAAAAAAGCAACTTACATACTCGAGAAATTAAGCAAAAACTAAGCAGGATAAATTTAAATAAGTTATAGGAGCAAAAGACTTAAACTGACATCTGACTTCTCAAAAACATAGTAAGTAAGGCAACAATATAGAAACATTTTCAAAACTCTCAATGAAAGAAAGTGACCAAGGATTTTATATTCATTTAAGCTGTCCTTCAATTATCAGGGTTTTAGAAAACCAGCTTTACACATGCAAGAACACGAGGGTATTCTTTAACCATAAGTACTTCTTGAGAATGATCACTGGGAAAACTTCAGGAAAAAGGACTGATGATATGAGTCAAAACAAAAGAGGGTAGAATACAAATTTACAAATCTTATATGCTGTGACAAACTAGCAGTCATAGATTGGCCAGACACAGCCTCCACTCCAGAAACTGGGAGAAGGATTAGATCCTACAGCCTTCATGGACCACTTGAAGATCCCCAGTGCTACTTGTGATCTGGGGATACCTGACCCCAAGACTGGCCCATCAGAGAGCTGGGGAGCAGGATACACATTCAGGAGTTCATCTGGTCCAGGCCTCTTATCTCTGGCTCACTCTCGGTATTGTACGTTCTATGGGTTTAGACAAATGTATAATGACATGTACCCATCATATGAAATATGGTATCATATGAAATAGTTTCATTGCCTAAAAATCCCTGTGCTCCACCTATTCATCCTCCATTCCCCCTAAACCCCTGGAAACCATTGATTTTTTTTACTGTCTCTATAGTTTTGCCTTTTACAAAATGTCATAGATGGAATCATGCAGTTTGTAACCTTTTTACATTGTCATCTTTTACTTAGTAATATGCATTTAAGTTTCCTCCATGTCTTTTAATGGCTTGATAGCTAATTTCTTTTTAACCCTGAATAATATTCCATTGTATAGATTTGCCACATTTTATTTATCTATTGACCTATTAAAGGATATCTTGTTTGCCTCCAAGTTTTGGCAATTATAAATGAAGCTGCTATAAATATTATGTGCAGGTTTTTGTGTGGGCATAAATTTTCAGCTCATTTGGGTAAATATCAGGGAGTGTGTTTGCTGGATCATACGGTAAGAGTATGTTTATTTTGTAAGAAACTACCAAGCTGTTTCCCAAAGAGGCTGTACCATTTTCCGTTCCTACCAGCAGTGAATGATAATTCTTTTGCTCCACATCATCATCAGTATTTGGCATTGTCAGTGTTTTGGATTTTGACCACTCTAATAGGTGTGCAGTAGCATCTCATTGTTGTTTTAATTTGCATTTCCCTGAGACATATGCTGTAGAATATCTTTTCCTATGCCTATTTGCTATCTGCATTTCTTCTTTAGTGAGGTGTCTGTTCAGATTCTTCATCACTATTTAGCACTGTACTAAAGGTATTAGTCAATGAAACTAGACAAGGGAGAAAAAAATCAATTTGAGGCATAATAACTGGTAAAAAAGTGAAGCTATCTCTATTTTAAAATGCTATAATAGCATATTTAAAAATCTCTAAAGAGTCAATGATAAAACTAATTGAAACAATAAAAGCATTCAGTAAGATAGGATATGAAATTAATGTACAGAAATTATTAGCTTTCATATATAAAAACAATTGCTGGTTAGGGGAAATAATAGTAGAGAAAATACCATTTACAATAGCATCGGAGAAAATTACTTTCTTAGAAATAAAATGAATATGAGAAGTACAAAACTTATCTGAAGAAAATAGTAAAACACTCTTGAAAGACACACAGGTAGACCTGTACACGTTGAAAGATATGCCCTGTTCTTGGATAGGAGGAATGGACATCATGAAGATGTCCATTTTCTCTGCTAATTTACAAATGTAATGTGATTCTCATAAAAATACTTATTTACATTTAAATAGAGCTTGGTAATTTGACAATAAAGACATCATAATCAAATTTATATAGAAAACAATCATGCAAGTTGAGATAGGATAACACAAAAAAAGGAAAACTACAAAAGGGGATTAACCCTATTAGACATTAAAACATATTGTAAAGTCTCATTAAATAAAACAGAATAGTGCTGACATATAAAAAAATTGTGTGATAGGATAGAAATGCCAGAAGGCGACCCAAATACACGTCCAAATTTAATATGTGATTAATATGGCACCTTAAAACACTGGGGCAAAGATGGATTTCAAAAAACATGGTGTTGGCAACCTGTGACCCAACCCATGCCAAGTGCCCACACCAGCACCACTTGCTCCAGAACTGTTCTACTCTGAAGCAAGAGTTCTGGTGCTGGGAGGGGGTAGAGCACACACTTAAAGGAATAAAGCAAGCTCAGACCTAAACTCAGATCTTCTGCTCCAGCAATGCGGGTCCTGCCCCTACCCCAAATAAGGCAGTGATGGCCACTGAGCAGAGGGGAAGCACTAGCTCATAATTGGTTCTGGTCCTACCCCTCTATATCTAGCCCAACCTTCTACCAAAGTGATAGCTGCCAGCAAACCCTGAGGAAAGATGTGACTTGTGTTCATATCAGATCCAGCTCTTTCACCAATGCAACTGGGCACATGCAGACTGTATAGGGATGCTCCCACATAAGGACATTCCTTCAAGATGCAATAGGTAACTGCTTCACATAATCTCATAGAGAAAGAGAAAGTTAAGAAAAATGAGAAGACAGAGGAATTTGTCTCTATTTTAAGACCAAGAGAAAACCCCTAGAAAAAACAAGTAATAAAACAGAAATAAACAATTTACCAGATAAAGAGTTCAAAGCATTAGTAATAAGAATGCTAACAGAATTAGGGAAAAGACTATATAAACACAGTGAAAACTTTAACAAAGAACTAGAAAATATAAAAAGAACCAGTAAGAAATGAAGAATAAAATAAATGAAAAACACGCTAGAGGGAATTAATAGTAGTCTAGGTGATACAGAAGAACACATAAGTGATCTGGAAGATAGAATAATTAAAATCACCCAAATAAGAATAGCACAAGAAAAGACAAATTTTAAAAATGACAACAGTCTAAGGGACCTCAGAGACAACATAAAGCATACCAACATTTGCATTTTAGGGGTCCCAGAAAGAGGAGAGAGAAATGTATCTGATAAAATTATGGATAAAAACTTCTCAAACCTGTAGAGGAAAACAGATACCCAAGTAAAGGAAGCATAGAGGGTCCCAGACAAGATGAACCCAAACAGACCCACAGAAATACATATAATTAAAATGGCAAAAGTTAGAGAATTCCAAAAGTAGCAAGATATAAACAAACAGTCATAAACAAGGGAACCACCATAAGTGTATGAGCTGATTTTTCTGCAAAAGTTTTGCAGGTCAGAAGGGAGTGGCATGATACATTCAAAGTGCTGAAAGGGAAACACCTGCAACCTAGGATACTCTACTAGCAAGATTTCCACATAGAGTTGAGGGAGAGATAAAGAACTTCTCAGACAAGCAAAAAATAAAAGTTCATCAATAAACCAACCCTGGGGATATGTGTATAAAAACAGATGATTGAACTTGGTGTACCCCCCAAAAATAATAAATTAATTAATTAATTAAAAAAAAGAGAGAGAACAAATAAATAAATAAATAAACCAACCCTAAAAGAAATGCTAAAGAGTCATCCTTAAGTGGAAAGGAAAAGGCTGTAACAAGAAGTAAGAATCTATAGAAGAGAAAAAATCCACTAGTAAAGGCAAATATACAGTAAAGTCTGAGGATCAACCACTTAAGCTAGTACATAGGTTAAAAGACAAAAAAAATTGTAAAATCAACTATAAATATGATAATCAGTAAAGGGATAAACATGAAGATGTAAAATATGTCAAAAATGCAAAATAGGGAAGGGAGTAAAAAATGTAGATCTTTTATACTGCATCTTTGAATTTAAAGTACTATCTGTATAAAACAAGTAGATATATGTCAACATATATGAACTCCATCGTAACCACAAATCAAAAACCTATAATAGATATACAAAAACTAGAGAGAAGAACACAAGCATACCAATAAAGAAAAGCATCAAACCACAATGGAAGAAACAAAAAGAAGAAACAGAGAAGAACTACAAAAACAAGCAGAAAACAAGTAATAAAATGGTTATAAGTACATACCTATCAATAATTACTTTAAATATCAGTGGACTAAATGCTCCAATCAAAATACATAATGTGGCTGAATGGATACAAACACAAGACCTGTATATATGCTGCTTATAAGAGACTCACTTTGGAGCCAAAGCACACACAGAAAGAAAGTGAGGGGATGGAAAAGGATATTTCATGCAAATGGAAATGATAAGAATGTGGGGGTAGCAATACTCATATCAGACAACATAGACTTTAAAACAGAGTCTCTAACAAAAGACAATGAAGGGCATTATTTAACAGTATAGGAATCAATATAAGAAGAGGATATTATACTCATTAACATATATGCACCCAGGGACTTCCCTGGTGGTGCACTAGTAAAGAATCCACCTGCCAATGTAGGGGACATGGCTTTGATCCCTGGTCTAGGAAGATCCCACATGCTGTGTGGAGCAACTAAGCCCATGCACCACAACTGTTGAGCCTGTGTGCCACGACTACTGAAGCCCATGTGCCTAGAGCCCATGCTCTGCAATAAGAGAAGTCACTGCAATGAGAAGCCCATGCACTGCAACAGAATAGCCCCCACTCCCTGCAACCAAAGAAAGCCCATGTGCAGTAACAATGACCCAACACAGCCAATAAATAAATTAATTAATTGAAAAAATATAGGAGCACCTACATATATAAAGCAAATATTTACAAACATAAAGGGAAAAATTGACAATAATACAATAATAGTAAGGGACTTTAACACCCCACTTACATCAATGGACAGACCATACAGACGGAAAATCAACAAGACAACAGTGGTCTTAAATGACATAATAGACCAGTTGGACTTGAGCTATCTATGGAATATTCCATCCCAAAATTCAGAATACACATTCTTTTCAAGTGCACATGGAATGTTCTCCAGGATAAATAACATGCTAGGCCACAAAACAAGTCTCAACAAATTTAAGAAGATAGAAATAATATTAAGCATTTTTCCAAACACAATGGTATAAAACTAGAAAATAACTACAGAAAGAAAAAATGGGAAAATCACAAACACATGAAGACTAAACAATATGCTGCTCAAAGAACCAATGGGTCAATGAAGAAATCAAAATCAGAAAACACCTCTAGACAAATGAAAATGGAAATACAACTTTCCAAAATCTATGAGATGCAGCAAAAGTAGTTCTAAGAAGGAAGTCTATTGTGATACAGGCCTATCTCAATAAACAAGAAAATCTCAAACACTCTAACCTACCATATTAAGGGATTAGAAAAAGAAGGACAAACAAAGCCCAAAGTCAGCAGAAGGAAGGGAATAATAAATGTCAGAGAAGAAAAAAACACAGAAAAAATAAGAGAAAAGATCAGTGAAACCAAGAGCTGTTTGGTTTTTTTTTTTTTTTTTTCAAAAGATAAAATTGATAAGTATTTAGCCAGGTTCATCCAAAAAAAAAAAAAGAGGGACTTCCTAGGTGGCGCAGTGGTTACAAATCTGCCTGCCAATGCATGGGACATGGGTTTGATCCCTGCTCCAGGAAGATCCCACATGCCATGGAGCAACTAAGCCCATGCACTACAACTATTGAGCCTGTGCTCTAGATCCCGTGAGCCACAACTATTGAAGCCCATGCACCTACGGCAATGAGGAGCCCGCACACCACAACGAAGAGTAGTCCCTGCTCGCCACAACTAGAAAAAGCCCATATGCAGCAACGAAGACCCAACACAGCCAATAAATAAATATATTTATTTATTTAAAAAAAAAGAAAATGGAGAAGACCCAAATAAACAACATAAGAAATGAAAGGAGAAATAACAGCTGATACCACAGAGATACTGAAAAATCATAAGAGACTACTACAAACAGTTATATGCCAACAAATTGAACAATGTAAAAGAATGGACAAATTTCTAGGAATATACATTTCAAGAGTGAATCAGGAAGAAACAGACAATCTGAACAGACCAGTCACTGTTAGTGAAATTGAAACTGAATTTGTAATAAAAATACTCCCAGCAAACAAAAGACCAGGACAGGAATGCTTCACAGGGGAACTCTACCAAATGTACAAAGAAGAGCCAAGACCTAGCCTTCTCAAACTATTACAAAATATTGAAGAGGAATGGAACACCCCCAAATTCATTCTACAGGGCCATAATTACCTTGATACCAAAACCAGACAAAGACATCACAACAAAAGAAAATTATTGGTCAATATCTCTGATGAATATAGACACTAAAATCCTCAATGAAATATTAGCAAACCTAATTTAACAACATCAAAAGGATCATACATCATGATCCAGTGGAATTCATTCCAGGGATGCAAGGAAGTTTCAGAATTCACAAATCAACCAGTGTGATATACCACAAAAAGAAGAATTAAAATCACATGATCATCTCAATAGATGCAGAAAAAACATTTGACAAAATTCAATATCCATTCATGATAAAAACTCTCATCAAAGTTGGTACAGAGGAAACATATCTCAACACAATAAAGGTCATTTTTGACAAACCCATAAATAACCTTATACAGAATGGTTAAAAGCTGAAAGACATTCCTCTAAAATCAGGAACAAGACAAGGGTACCCAAAAGAATGAAATTAGAACATTTTCTCACACCATATACAAAGTAAACTCAAAATGGATTAAATGCCTAAATAAAACTGCTAGAAGAGAACATAGGAAGAAAACTCTTTGGCATAAATCGTAAAAATATTCTTTTGGATCTGTCTCCTAAGGCAAAGGAAATGAGCAAAAATAAACAGTAAGACCTAATTAAACTTAAAAGCTTTTGCACAGCAAGGGAAGCTGTTGAGAAAACAAAAAGCCTACCGAATGGGAGAAAATATTTGCAAACGATGTGACTGATAAGGGGTTAACATCCAAAAATATATAAACTACTCATACAACTCAATATCAAACATACAAAAACCCAACAACTGGGGCCTGCCAGTTCCAGCCTGCACCCTATGTCTGTGCCCATGACCCCTCCCCCAGGCCTGGCCATGGGCCTCACAGTGTGCTCTTTTTGTGGATCTTTGGGAAGAAGCAGATGCAAATCCTTATGGTTGGCTTGGATGCAGCTGGCAAGAGCAAAGGAAAAAAAATGGATTAAAAAATCGACAGAAGATTTGAATAGACATTTAGTCAAAGAAGACATACAGATAGCCAACAGGCACATGAAAAGATGCCCAACATCTCTAACCATCAGAGAAATGCAAATCAAAACCTCAATGAGATATCACTTCACACCTGTCAGAATGGCTGTCATCAAAAAACACTAACAAATGTTGGAGAGGATGTAGAGAAAAGGGAACCCTTGTACACTGTTGATGGGAATATAAATTGGTGCAGCCACTGTGGAAAACAGTATGGAGTTTTCTCAAAAAAACTAAAAATAGAACTACCATATGACCCAGCAATTCCACTCCTAGATATACATCTGAAAGAAATAAAAACACTAATTTGAAAAAAATACATGTACCCCAATGTTGATAGCAGTATTATTTACAATATCCAAGATATGGAAGCAACCTAAGTGCCCATCAACAGATGAATGGATAAAGAAGATATGATACACACACACATACACACACACACACACACATACACAATGGAATATTACTCAGCCATAAAAATGAGTGAAATTCTGCCATTTGCAACAACATCAGTGGACCCAGAATTATGCTTAGTGAAATATGTCACAGAAAGACAAATACTGCATTTTATCACTTATATGTGAAATGTAAAAAAATAAAATGAATGCATATTAACAGAACAGAAGCAGACTCACAGATATAGAAAACAAACTAATGGTTACCATTGGGGAGAGGGAAGGGGGGAGGTACAAGATAGGGGCAGGGGATTAAGAGATACAAACTACTATGTGTAAAATAAATAAGATACATGGATATATTGTCCAGGACAGGAAAATGTAACTATTATTTTATAATAACTTTAAAAGGAGTATAATCTATAAAAATATTGAATCACTGTATTGTATGCCTGAAACTAATATATAATATTGTATATCAACTACACTTCAATAAAAAATTTAACAGAAAAACAGGTACAGAGATCAGAGTAGCGGTTACCATAGGGGAAGGAGTGGGGGAAGGACAAAATGGGTAAAGGGGGCCAACTGTATAGTGACAGACAGAAACTAAACTTTTGGTGGTGAGAATGCTGCCGTGTATACAGAAGTTGAAATACAATGTTAAACACATGAAACATATATAATGTTGTAAACCAATGTTACCTCAATTAAAAAAATTGATAGCCCTTAGTAAGATTGATTAAGGAAAAAATGAGAGAAAACAGAATTTTCTAAAATCCAGATTGAATGAGGGGAATATCACCATATCCTACATATATTAAAAGATAAAGAAATATTATAAACAAGTTTATGGCAATTATTTTGACAATTTAGATGAAATATAGTTTCTCATTAAATGCTCACAACAATCCTACAAAGTATTATTATCTCTATTTTATCTGAGGAATGTGAGAATCAGGGAAATTCAATGACTTAAGGCCAAACAGCTATTATGCCCATAGTTTTTCAACCACACCACATTGCCTTGGTGTTGTCAATTCTGTGACTTCAATTTCTTCACATACAAAATGAGGAAAACAACGATTTAGCATAGAGCAGTACTGTATAGATTATCAAATGATAATGCAGTGATTTAATGTGAATATTAAATACACCCAGGATGTTAGTGATTGATCTCCTGACTTATATCTTCCTTTGCTCTAAGCGGATATGGTAGATAAGTATGTTTTAGTACAAAAGTATATTTCTTTTTCCTAAATTTTGTTTTAAAAATATTTACGCTTACTACGTGAAATTTAACAAAATCTGTAATTGGTCAACAGTAGTATTCGATTTTTCTCTCACTTGGGCAAAATGAAAGTCGAAATGTTTCTCTATGAAAAGACTACTCTGTACAATTTCTCAATCTCAGTTTTTCTTTGGAGAAATGGATCATTAAGTGTCCACTCTATGAAACACCAATAGGTGCCCCATTATGGGAACAATTCACACTATAAAATCAAATATTTCAACTTAAATTGGAATATGAATGAAGTTCCAAAATCTATTTGAAATGAGAAATTAAGGTCAACATAGTAGCAAATGAGGTTTAAAATGTTTGTCTGGAAATCAATAGAGCTGCTCTGTACATTAAGTATGTATTTAATACTATATGGGAATAAAATAGAAATATTAGATTTAAGTGAAGAATTGTACTGCAAGTATGTGGGATTTCAACAAATTTCTGTCCACCCTTCTATTGACATGTTGTGATAATACAGGGGAAAATATGAGGTTTATATATGGTAGATATTTTTCCCTCCCCATTCATACCATGTCCATCTTCCGCCATCTTCCCACAACAAAGTGATGACAATGGGCTATATTCTTTAAAAAAACACTTTTGGTGAGCTATAGCATACATAACAAAAAGTACACAATCACAATTGTTCAGATGGATAAAATTTTACAAAATTACCATGCCTACATAGCCAGCACCCACATTTAGAAACATAACATTACCAGCATCCCAGAGGTCTCCTGTATGCCCTCTTCCAGTCACCACCCATTCCCATCCCTACTCATGGCTAAATAAAATCCTGATTCCTAACAGAATAAGTTTGCTTTGTATGTCTTTGATAAATGGAATAAAAGAATATGTACTATTATCTCGGGCTTCTCTTACTCATGTTTGTGAGATCCATCTATACTGTTGTATGTAATTACGAGTTGTATTCTTGCTGTGTAACATTCCATTGTGTGATCACATCAAAATGTATTTAACCTTTCTACTCTTGATTTCAAGTTTGGGGAGTATTACAGATGGTGATGCTATGGACATGCTTTTTTTTTGTGATGATCAGCACTTTCTTTTGGGACATATACCTAGAACTTGAATTTTTGAGTTATAGAGTATACAAGTGTTCAGCTTTATTAGATACTGCCCAACAGTGTTTTCCAAATTATTTGTACTAATCTACACCCCCATCAACTGTATATGAGAATTCGGATTGCTCCACATTTTTACTGACACTTAGTACTGTCTATCCTCTTCTTTCAGACATTCTCATAGGTATGTAGAGGTGCTTCCTTTATCATCACTGGACTTCATGTTGTTATATCTACTGAGTCTGTATATTATTTCATGCCCCTGTGGCTTAGAGAAAGATGAGCTGATTAAGTCTAGATAAACTTTTTG
The DNA here is from genome assembly GCF_030028045.1 of Hippopotamus amphibius kiboko. Taxonomy (NCBI): domain Eukaryota; kingdom Metazoa; phylum Chordata; class Mammalia; order Artiodactyla; family Hippopotamidae; genus Hippopotamus; species Hippopotamus amphibius. The sequence goes on along the minus strand of NC_080203.1, from coordinate 12,128,188 downwards.
ATCTTGGGTAATTCATTTAGACCAATTGAACCTCACTTTCTTTGTGAAAACAAAATATTACCAGTTTGCCTATCTTATCAGATTGCTCTGTGGATTAAGTAAAACAAAGTATAGGAAATCCTAAAGAGGAAAAGAAGTATTATTATTACTATCATTTAGTACAGTGATTTTAAAACTTATTTTTTATAACAATCATTATATGAAGCTCACCTCAGACCTCTGAATCAGAATTTCTAGAGAACTTGTTTGGGAATATGGTTTTTGAACCAATATATTCAGGTGATGTCTGTAATCAGACATATTTGAAAGCCATTAATCTAGACTATTTTTTATGTTGCATAAAATATCTTTTACACTTTCCAAGTGTCATTATTTCCTATTATTTAGCCATGGCTGTTATCCTCAGATTTTTCTACATAGTGAAGAATATGTAATGTATTAAAGTCTTAAGTCCAATATCTGTGCTCTCTGAAATAATTTTACACTTAAAGACCCAAAGCATTGAATTTACAGCAGTGCTAAACACAGTCACTAATCTATGCTCTGCTTATAAATTCACTACTTCTAGGAAGTATATTAAGATTTTCATTGATTTGATATTGAGTAGCATAAACATTTGAATGGATATTATGGAACTTGTTCTCATTCAATACTGATATTAAACTTTTGTTAGTGCAAATATAAATTGTTTCAACTTTCCTAGGAATTAGTACCTTAAATTTTTTTGTATGTGTTTACCTTTCCAGTTCTACTTTGGGGGACTTTTCTTAAAATGGTAGCCCCAAATGAGGACAATGCTTTCTACAGAAAAATGTCCACTGCAGCTTTATTCATAATAAGATAAAATGCAAGCAGTCCAAATATCTAACAGTGTCAAATAGTTATATAGTGCTGGTATAAATTTACCATAACTTGATGGTTTCCTCATATTTTTGTCAATATTAAGCATTGCTTACAAGATCACATTTCATCCTTCAATGTAATGAGGTAGGCATACTTAAGAACTGTAGATATAGATAATTTTAATCAGGTTATTTTGGTTTTTGCTATTGATTTGTGTGAGTTCCTTATGTATTTTGGATATTAACCCCTTATCAGGTATATAGTTTGCAAATATTTTCTCCAATTCTGTTGGTTGCCTTTTCATATTGCTGTTTCCTTTCCTTTATTGTAGTTCTAGTTGCTAATTTTTTCTTTTTCTTGCCTGTGTTTTGATGCCATATCCAAAATATTGCCAAGACAATGTTAGGGAAATTTTCCCTTGTTTTCTTCTAGGATTTTCAATTTCAGGTCTTAAGTTTATGTGTTTAATCAATTTTGAGTTAACTTTTGTGTATGCCATATGATGTGTCCAATTTAATTTTTTTTGCATGTTGATATCCAGATTACTCAATATCATTTATTGAAGAGATTAGCCTTTCTTCTTTTTTCATTCTCAGCATGGATTTATTTTGGGGCTCTCAATTCTGTACCATTGGTCTATATGTCTGTTTTTATGCCAGCACCACACTGTTTTGATTAATATAGCTTTGTAATATAATTTTAAATCAGGCAATGTGATGCCTTCAGCTTTGTTCTTTCTCAAGGTTTCTTTGACTATATGGAGTCTTTATGGTTCCTTAAAAATATTGGGATTTTTTTTTCTATTTCTGTGAAAAATGCCATTAGAATTTTGATAGGTGTTGCAATAAATCTGTAGATCTCTTTGGGTACTATGGGCATTTTAACAATATTAATTCTTCCAATCCATGAACACAGGGTATCTTTCCACTTATTTGTGTCTTCTTCAAATTCTTTCATAAATGTCATATAGTTTTTAATGTACAGATTTTTTACCTCCTTGTTGAAAATTTTTAGTTCCAGGATTTCAGTTTGTTTTTTTAAAATAAATGTTCTATTTATTTATTAATTAAATTCCTCATTTTGTTCAAGTATTGTTTTCCCAATATTCTTTAGTTATCTATTTGTGTTCTTGTGTATCTCACTGAGCTTCTTTAAGATAGTTTTTTTAAATTATTTCCCAAGCAATGTGTAGATATGCATTTCTTTGGGGTTGGTTACTGGAGCAATATTACTTTCTTTTCATGGTGCCACATTTGTCTGATTCATGTAGCCTTGAATTGGTGTCTGTCCATTTTCAGGAGCAAACCTCTCCCAATCTTTACAGAATGTTTTCAGCAGGTTAAGTCCTTCTTATTTTGGGTCCCCCAGCTAATGGGATTTCCTCTGGTCTCAGTCATGTAGGGTTGGAGTCAGGTCACCTGTTTGCTGCCAGGTCCACAGTAGGGACTGCATTTGGCATGTTTTTTACCAGTGGCTCAGGTGTGTGTGTATCCTGCTTTGTCCTTAGGCAGATAGTACTGGCTCTAGGACCTTGGTCAGTGGGGCTCTATCTGAGACAAAGGTCCAAGTTCGGGGATCATATACTTAAGTCTGTATATAGCAGGTCTATTTCCAAGTTTGTGAACAGGTGTGTCTCCCGTTGGGTGTCAGATGGTTTCTACCAGGTCACTGAGAGTGTTCCTGGGCAGGTGGACTGGCTCCCAGTCCATTGGCTGAGAGGGGCTGGAACAGAGTCACAGGTCTGCTTTGGGGCTACAGCCAAGATTTGTAGAGAAAAACATGAGGAAATTCTTGTGAACAGAGTTTAGGTCAAAATTTCTCAAGACCAAGAAATACTAACTGTAAAAACAAACAAAAAAAAAGGTAGGCTGGGATGCATCAGATTTAGAACTTCTCTTAAAAATATACAGTTAAGTAAATGAAGAGGCAAGCCACAGACTGGGAAAAAAATATTAGCAGTATTTATATCTGACAACGGACTTATATCTAGAACATAAAATAACTTTTACATATCAGAAAACAGGCCCAAAATATTGGCAAAGATTTGAACACAATCTTTACAAAAAGAAATACATAATAGGTCAAAATGTCCATAGCTACTAATCAGGGAAATGCAGATTAAAATCACAATGATCTGCCCTTACACACCTACTAGAATCACTAAAATTGAAAATAGTGAAAATATTGTTAAGCAACTGGAACCCTCAAGCAACTGGGACTCTCATACACTCCTGGTGATGATGTAAAATTGTGCAACCACATTGAAACTAGTTTGGCACTTTCTTAAAAAGTGAAAAATATACCTTCCATATGATCCATTATTCTACCACTATGAATATACTCAAGAAAAAAGGAAATACGCATCCAGAAAAAAAGCTTTTATTTGTTTATAGCAGCTTTATACATATTAGCCAAACCTAAAAGCAATTCAAATGTCTACTAACAGATGAATATATAAACAAGTTTCGGTGTATCTCTACAGTTGAGCACTACTGGCAAAGAAAAACGAACAAAATACTGATATGCACAAGTACACTGATGAATCTCAAAAATATGCTGTGTGAAAGAAGCCAGACACAAAAGAGTACATACTTTATGATCACATTTGTATGACATTCCAGAAGAGACAAAACCAATCTATAGTACAATAAAGCAGATTCGTGATTGCCTAGGGCTGGAGATATTGGGATTGAATTCAGTGGGGCATGAGGGAACTTTCTGGGGTGAAGAAAATTTTCTATACTTTGATAATGGTGTGATTTTATAGGTGTCTACAGTTGACAAAACATTGGAATGTACAGTTTAAGTGGGCTCATTTTATTGTAAGTGATTTTATAAAAATTCAGAGTGACCCATAAGAGACATGAAAAATCAGCCTTTTCATTTAATTGATCTCATATTACCTGAAAGAAATTTACAGCTTCTGAAGGGAAGCTGTTCATCCTCTCCTCACCTATCTTTTCTAACAGCTGGTTCATTTGGAAAACAAACAAACAAACACTGGAACAGCTATGCCCTTAGAGAATTTTTTTTACTGTGTGGATGCTTTGTTATAATATCAAATTAGATTGCATTGAAAAATAAAACACTGCAGTCATGTGTAACTCAGAGGCTATTTCCTAACACCAAAGGCTACTTCCTAACACCAGAGGCAGTTTTCAATGGTCTGCACGGTGAATTAGTTCCATAGCCCCTATTCATATTAAGAGTTTTACTTCTGTTCTACAGCTGATGAAGCTGAAAATAGGCCTTGTGCTTTGGGGGTTATTTTCTCATTTGGACTTCATAGAAAAAAGCTTATTTCACCATTTTTAAATTAAAAAATTAATTAAAAAAAACAAAGATATTCCAAGTTCTTGCTTAGTGGAATGCCCAGAACACCACTTTTATTTGAAACTGTCTCAGCAGACTCTTTTGATTATTTATAGAATATATGCTTGGAGAGACTCCTAGAAATCCTTTAGTAAGAGATGCACAGTACTTATATAGCATAGGTATTGGCACCAAGGATATGAGCATATTATCTCTCTTTAGACTCACTAATAATCCTTTTTTTCTTGGTGTAAATATTCCAGCAAGAAAATTACAGTGAGCATGGTTGCTTTGGTTACCAGGATTCTAGCTACAAAATTATTTTCATTCCATCTAGTGTTTATTTCTCTTGATGCTGGAAGAATGACAGTGCATGTCAATCAACTTCATTCATTGCTTTCTACATGTGTCCTCCTGGTTCAGATATTCAGAAATCTTACTGAAGGAAATAAAATAGGTGTTGCATTATAAGTAACTATACCAGAAAAAAATGATGAGAATGTCTCTTGTGAATAGCTTCACAAGATAACCCTGTATATTGAGTACCTTTTCCATTTGAAGCCTCGCGTTTTCCTCTAAAACTACCAGAAGTCTATTATAAAGCAAGGGCATACTTAATAGGGTCTAGTAGTCTTTATACTTTTTTTTTTATTTTTATTTTTTTATTGGAATATAATTTCTTTACACTCTTGTACCAGTTTTTGAGGTACACCAAGGTCAATCATCTATATTTATACACATATCTCCGTATCCCCTCCCTCTCGCGACTCCCCACCACCCTCCCTGTCCCAGTCCTCCAAGGCATCATCCATCATCAAGCCGAACTCCCTTTGTTATACAGCAACTTCCCACTGGCTGTCGATTTTACAGTTGGTAGTATATATATGTCTATGCTACTCTCTCACTTCGTCTCAGCTTCCCCTTCACCCCCCGCCCCCCCAAACCTCGAGATCTCCAGTCCATTCTCTGCATCTGCATCCTTATTCTTATCTTGTCACTGTGTTCAACAGTACCATTTTTAGATTCCGTATATATGAGTTAACATACAATATTTCTCTTTCTCTTTCTGACTTCACTTTGTATGACAGACTAGGTCTATCCACCTCATTACATATAGCTCCATCTCATTACTTTTTATAGCTGAGTAATATTCCATTGTATATATATGCCACATCTTCTTTATCCATTCATTTGTTGATGGGCATTTAGATTGCTTCCATGTCCTGGCTATTGTAAATAGTGCTGCAATAAACATTATGGTACATGTTTCTTTTTGGATTATGGTTTTCTCTGGGAATATGCCCAGTAGTGGGATTACTGGATCATATGGTAGTTCTATTTGTAGTTTTTTAAGGAACCTCCAAACTGTTTTCCATAGTGGCTGGACCAACTTACATTCCCACCAACAGTGCAGGAGAGTTCCCTTTTCTCCACACCCTCTCCAACATTGGTTGTTTCCAGATTTTGTGATGATGGCCATTCTGATCGGTGTGAGGTGATACCTCATTGTGACTTTGACTTGCATTTCTCTGATGATGAGTGATGTTGAGCATCTTTTCAAGTGTTTGTTGGCCATCTGTATGTCTTCTTTGGAGAAATGTCTCTTTAGGTCTTCTGCCCATTTGTGGATTGGGTTATTTGCTTTTTTGGTATTCAACTGCATGAGCTGCTTGTATATTTTGGAGGTTAATCCTTTGTCTGTTGTTTCGTTGGCAACTATTTTTTCCCATTCTGAGGGTTGCCTTCTAGTCTTGTTTATGGTTTCTTTCGCTGTGCAAAAGCTTTTAAGTTTTATGAGGTCCCATTTGTTTATTCTTAATTTTATTTCCATTATTCTAGGAGGTGGGTCAGAAAGGATCTTGCTTTGATGGATGTCATAGAGTGTTCTGCCTGTGTTTTCCTCTAGGAGTTTTATACTGTCTGGCCTTACATTTAGGTCTTTAATCCATTTTGAGTTTATTTTTGTGTATGGTGTTAGGAAGTGTTCTAATTTCATTCTTTTACATGTAGCTGTCCAATTTTCCCAGCACCACTTATTGAAGAGGCTGTCTTTTTTCCATTGTATATTCTTGCCTCCTTTACCAAAGATAAGGTGCCCATATGTGTTTGGGCTTACCTCTGAGTTCTCTATTCTATTCCATTGATCTTCCTTTCTATTTTTGTGCCAGTACCATACTGTCTTGATCACTGTGGCCTTGCAGTATAATTTGAAGTCAAGAAGCCTGATTCCACCAACTCCATTTTTCCTTCTCAAGATTGCTTTCGCTATTTGGGGTCTTTTGCGTTTCCATACAAATCGTAAGATTTCTTGCTCTAGTTCTGTGAAAAATGCCATTGGTAATTTGATAGGGATTGCACTGAATCTGTAAATTGCTTTGGGTAGTACAATCATTTTCACAATGTTGATTCTTCCAGTCCAGGAACATGGTATGTCCCTCCATCTTTTTGTGTCATCTTTGATTTCTTTCATCACTGTCTTAATGTTTTCTGCATACAGGCCTTTTGCCTCCTTAGGCAGGTTTATTCCTAGGTAATTTATTCTTTTTGTGGCAATGGTAAATGGGAGAGTTTCCTTAATTTCTCTTTCTGCTTCTTTTGTTGTTAGTGTATAGGAATGCAAGAGATTTGTGTGCATTAATTTTGTATCCTGCTACTTTACTTAATGCATCAATTAGTGCTAGCAGTTTTCTGGTAGAATCTTTAGGGTTTTCTATGTATAATATTGTGTCATCTGCAAAGAGTGACAATTTTACTTCTTTTCCAATTTGTATTCCTTTTATTTCATTTTCTTCTCTGATTGCTGTGGCTAACACTTCCAAAACTATGTTGAATAATAATGGTGAGAGTGGACACCCTTGTCTTGTTCCTGTTCTTAGAGGGAATTCTTTCAGTTTTTCCCCATTTAGAACAATGTTGGCTTTAGGTTTCTCATATATGGCTTTTATTATGTTGAGGTAATTTCCTTCTAAGCCCATTTTCTGTAGAGCTTTTATCATAAATGGATGTTGAATTTTGTCAAAAGCTTTTTCTGCATCTATTGAGATTATCATATGGTTTTTATCCTTTGATTTGTTGATATCATGTATCACATTGATTGATTTGCGTATATTGAAGAATCCTTGCATCCCAGGGATAAACCCCACTTGATCACGGTGTATGATTTTTTTTAATGTGTTGCTGGATTCTGTTAGCTAGTATTTTGTTGAGGATTTTTGCATTTATATTCATCAGTGATATTGGTCTGTAATTTTCTTTTTTTGTGACATCTTTTCCTGGTTTTGGTATCAGGGTGATGGTGGCCTCGTAGAATGAGTTTAGGAGTATTCCTCCTTCTGCTTTATTTTGGAAGTGTTTGAGAAGGATAGGTGTTAGCTCTTCTCTATATGTTTGATAGAATTTGCCCATGAATCCATCTAGCCCTGGGCTTTTGTTTGTTGGGAGATTTTTAATCACTGCCTCAATTTCCGTACTTGTGATTGGTCTGTTCATAGTTTCTATTTCTTCCTGGTTCAGTCTTGGAAGATTGTATTTTTCTAAGAATGTATCCATTTCTTCCATGTTATCCAATGTATTGGCATATAGTTGTTTGTAGTAGTCTCTCATGATGTTTTGTATTTCTGAGGTATCCATTGTTACTTCTCCTTTTTCATTTCTAATTCTGTTGAATTGCGTCTTCTCCCTTTTTTTCTTCATGATTCTGGGTAATGGTTTATCAATTTTGTTAATCTTCTCAAAGAACCAGATTTTAGTTTACTAATTTTTGCTATTGCTTCCTTCCTTTCTTTTCATTTATTTCTGCACTGATCTTTATGATTTCCTTCCTTCTGCTCACTTTGGGGTTTCTTTGTTCTTCTTTTTCTAATTGTTTTAGGTGTAAGGGTAGGTTGTTTATTTGATAATTTTCTTGTTTCTTAAGGTAGGACTGTATTGCTATAATCTTCCCTCTTAGAACTGCTTTTGCTGCGTCCCATAGCTTTTGGGTTGTTGTGTTTTCATTGTCGTTTGTTTCTAGATATTTTTTGATTTCCTCTTTGATTTCTTTAGTGATTTCTTGGTTGTTTAATAGTGAATTGTTCAGCCTCCATGTGATTGTATTTTTTGCAGTTTTTTCCCTGTAATTGATATCTAGTCTCATGGCGTTGTGGTCTGAGAAGATGCTTGATATGATTTCAATTTTCTTGAATTTGCTGAGGTTTGATTTGTGACCCAAGATGTGATCTACCCTGGAAAATGTTCTGTGTGCACTTGAGAAGAAAGTGTATTCTGTCGTTTTTGGATGGAATGTCCTATAAATATCAGTGAAGTCAAGATGGTCTAATGTGTCATTTAAAGCTTGTGTGTCTTTATTTTCTGTTTGGATGATCTATCCATTGATGTAAGTGGGGTGTTCAAGTCTCCCTCTATTATTGTGTTAGTGTCAGTTTCCCCTTTTATGGCTGTTAGCATCTGCCTTATATATTGGGGTGCTCCTATGTTGGGTGCATAGATATTTACCATTGTGATATGTTCTTCTTGGATGCATCCCTTGATCATTATGGAGTGTCCTTCCTTGTCTCTTGTATTATTCTTTACTTTAAAGTCTAATTTTTCTTATATGAGAATTGCTATGCCAGCTTTCTTTTGACTTCCATTTGCATGGAATATCTATTTCCATCCATTTACTTTCAGTCTATATATATCCCTTGGTCTGAAGTGGGTTTCTTGTAGGCAGCATATAGAAGGGTCTTGCGTTTGTATCCATTCAGCCAGTCTGTGTCTTTTGGTTGGAGCATTGAATCCATTTACATTTAAGGTGATTATCAACATGTATGTCCCTATTACCATTTTCTTAATTGTTTTGGGTTTGTATTTGTATGTGTGTTCCTTTTCTTGTGTTTTCTACTTAGAGAAGTTCCTTTAGCACTTGTTGTAAGGCTGATTTGGTGGTGCTGAATTCTGTTAACTTTTGCTTGCCTGGAAAGCTTTTGATTTCTTCATCGATTCTGAATGAGATTCTTGCTGGATAGAGTATTCTTGGCTGTAGGTTTTTCTGTTTCAGGGCTTTCAGTATATCTGCCATTCCCTTCTGGCCTGCAGAGTTTCTGTAGAAAGGTCAGCTGTTATCCTTATGGGTTTTCCCTTATATGTTATTTGTTGCTTTTCTCTTGCTGCTTTTAATATTTTTTCTTTGTGTTTAATTGTCGTTAGTTTGATTAATATGTGCCTTGGTGTATTTCTCCTTGGGTTTATTCTGTATGGGACTCTCTGTGCTTCTTGGACTTGGTGAATTATTTCCTTTCCCATGTTGGGGAAGTTTTCCACTAGAACCTCTTCAAATATTTTCTCAGACCCTTTCTTTTTTCTTCTTCTTTTGGTATGCCTATGATTTGAATGTTGGTATGCTTAACATTATCACTGACGTCCCTGAGACTGTCTTCCATTCTTTTTATTCTTTTTTCTCTTTCCTGCTCTGTGGCAGTTATTTCCCTCATTCTATCTTCCAACTCACTTATTCGTTCTTCTGCCTCAGTCATTCTGCTGGTTATACTATGTATAGTATTTTTAATTTCAGTTATTTTGCTATCCATTGCTGTTTGTTTGTTCGTTAGTTTTTCTGAGTTCTTATGAACTGTTTCTTGTACTTTATTTTGTTATCGAGATTTTGTATCATTTTTACTATCATTACTCTGATTACTTTTTCAGGCATTTTTCCTATTTCTTCTTCATTTATTTGGTCTTGTGGGGCTTTTTTCCTGCTCCTTTGCCTGCATGGTGTTTCTTTGTTTCCTCATGGTAGTCCAGACTTCTGGGGTTGCTTGTCCCAGTCATAAGGTGTTTATAGAAGACTGTCCAAGCCCCAGACTAATGTCTGAGTGTTGGGTTAAACAAATATTAAGTCTAGGAAACACATACATGTATAAGACACACAATTACTGAATCCATTAGGACATAAGGCTCTGGAAAGACCTGAGAGAAGAACCCCAGTATGCTGTCAGATATTCAAAGAGAAATCCAACAGAAATTGAAAACCAAAACAGAACAAAACAGAAACAAAAGCAAAAACAAACAAACAAACAAATAACACCTTACACTTACAAACACAAATCCATGGAGATATTGAAAGCTAGGATCAAATATAAAAAAGAGCTAGAGTACCCCCAGACAGAATGGAGATTCTCAGAATGAAATTAGACAATTGTACTAAGAACTAAGATAAAGACAAAAACCTGATATTAAATACCAAGGCAGTGTGTCATCTGGAGAATAGAGCAAGGAGTCTGAGCAGATCAATAGTTTTGCTTATGTGTTAAGATAAACTAAAAATGGAATGAAGACAGGGGAACAGAAGATCGTAGTGTGCCTGGAAATATGTAAATAAAAAGAAGAGAATAGAAATGTATAAAGGATAGAGATGAAAGGAAGGTAGGAGAGATATATAGTCTGTACTACCAAAAACTTAGCTAGAAATAGAAGTATATAAAAAGGCGGTTATGTCGGGATCCTTGCAGTCCTTTCTGGTCTCCGAGGTCGTCTGCTGGTGTTCATTTGGTTCTCTGTGGGATTTATTGTGTCTTTTGGTGCGTTCCTAATGCATCTGTGGAGAGGGATACATTCCACGTCCCTCTACTTCGCCGCCATTACAGTAATCTTTATACTTTTTATAAGGTTTTTCATATCTGTTACATACTCTGCCCTTCTATGAATATGTGCATGTGTGTGTGTACATCCAGACATGTGCATGCATGTGCTGTCACAGATGTGTATTGGAGGAATAATATTCAATCTGAGTTTTTTTGTTCTTTTGGAATTGTTATTACTTAGTGCACTTTGCATTTCTGTAGAGATTATTGGATATAGTTTTCATCCATTTTTGTTGAAATATTGCAGTTTGGTGGCACCAACTCATCTTTGATCAGCTTACACTACCCAAAACATAGTAAATATGCTCTTAAAAGAGTAAACATAATGCTTTGATAGAGTAGGTGGTCTACAAATTAATACCCATTTACTGGGCATCTGTTACTGTCAAGTAAAGAGAAATGTGACATACTTGCTTTCAGAGGGCTAACTGATGAGAGATTTGTTTGGGAACATATAGAATTCAGGGTTTCCTAAAAATACATAATAATAATAATAATAATTTTTTAGTTTGTCAGATTAAATGGGGGTCTGCAGGGTGCTCTTCTGCAAAATGGCCCCAAGGAGTGTTCACACACTCACTTTTTGAATACCTGTAGTGATTGAGAACTTGCTAACACTTAAAACAACTCATTCCATCATTGGCTACTGTTACGATTTTTCTTATATTAAATCAAAATCTATTGTTCTGTGACTTCTGCACACTAGTTCTAGTTATTCCTTTAGGGGCCCTAGAAAATAAATCTAAGTATACCTTCTTTTTTGAAAATATTCACTTTAAGCTTTCACTTCTTGAAATGATAAGAGGCTAAAACAACCTTTATTCATACAGTCAATATCATGGAGAGAAATCTTAATTTTTATGTTCAAAAAAGGATGCCATTTTCTTTCTAGATACTATGAAATAGCCCATGTTTTGAACATTTAAAATGTCAAATATGGAGCAAACTTAGTACTTAAAGTATGTGGATTTGATTTTTATAAAAGGAAGAAAAAGAAAGCAAGGAAAATAGCATTTATTGACTATCTCTTGGGCACTGGGAACTTGCTAACTACTTATACATGTCAGTATGGACAAACTTGTGAGGAGATATTTTATTTCCCTTTTTTTGCTTTTCTTTTTTATACTTTTTATTTTTAAATTTTCTTGAGAAACTATGTATTATTTTAGAAACAAGTCATAAAATTAAAAATTTTTGATTTATAATAGTCTGGAGAAATAGAAATTCCTGAATGGAAAAAATTTAAGTTTCATAAATTAAAAAACAATTTTGGAATGGAGTTAAAGTCAAAATTGGCCTGAGAATTTTCTCTTTGAAATAGCTCCCCAATTAAATTTTTACTGAAATATCTTTTGTTCTAAGTGTTGGTTGAAGTACTGTGAAGGGAAGAATGTATGATTCTTTATAAAGTTCTCAATAGTATTTTCCAATGTCAGCAAACTGTTTTTTTTGTTGTTCTTTGCCATTTATCATATACTGTTTTATAACCTTATCAACTGTCTGCAAATAAAATCTATTGCTTTCAAGACAGTGTTCTTCTTAAATGCTTTTAGTTTTAATTGTAATCTTTCGTGTTGAGTTTGCTTAAGCCGCATGTTTTGTATTCAAATAGATGTTTACAAAATAAATATTCATATTGAGCTTATGTGGCTCATAATTCCACACATTACAGATTGTTTCAGGTGATTCTACAGACCTCATTTTCTTCTCACTTAAAAAATGCACTCAGAATAATATTTAAATTGCATGTACACATCTAGTAAAGATATACAGTCATTTTAATGCCTTTGCACTGTCAATCTTTGATAGGAAAATATTACCTGACATGCTCTGGATTGCTCTCTGGTGGGCAATGCATTTGAAAGTGCTATAACTCTTGGTTAGCACAGTCTTTTCCTGGGATGTCATCTGCCATCAATGTGAATTTTTGTTGTTGTTGATCTCTTTGAGAAATTCTCCTGTCCATTGTCAGGTAAATACACAGTTTAAATATGTATATCTTTTTCCTCTTAGCAGTCCGATGGATCCCACCATTTGGAACTGGTAGTTTTAAATCGAAATTAATTATTGGATGATCTGCAAACTTGTGATATGAGTATTATATAAATTTACAAGGTTAAACTTTAATATAGACCAAGGGATGTATTGCTTCTATGGGCTGAAATACAGCCTTCTCTGGGGTGGTGTCACATTCATTTTTTTTTTTTTTTTTTTTGCTGTGCGTGGGCTTTCTTTAGTTGCGGTGAGTGGGGGCTACTCTTCGTTGTGATGCGCGGGTTCCTCATTGCCATGGCTTCTCTTGTTGCAGAGCATGGGATCTAGGCACGTGGGCTTCAGTAGTTGCAGCACATGGGCTCAACAGTTGTGGCTCACGGGCTCTAAAGCGCAGGCTCAATAGTTGTGGCGCACGGGCTTAGCTGCTCCGTGGCATGTGGGATCTTCCTGGAGCCGTTTATCGAACCTGTGTCCCCTGCATTGGCAGGCGGATTCTTAACCACTGCGCCACCTAGGAAGCCCCACATTCCTTTTTTTAAAGGCTATTTTTTAGAGTAGTTTTATATTAAATTGAGAGGAAGATATGACGATTCTCCATATACACCCTGCCTCCACACATGCATACCTTCTCTCATTATCAACATTCCCCTGGAGTGGTACATTTGTTAAAATCGATGAACCCACACAGATACATTACAGTCATCCAAAGTCCACACTTTACATTAGGGTTCACTCTTGGTGTTGTGCATTCTGTGGGTTTGGATAAATGTATAATGACATATAGCCTTCATTATAGTATCAGAGTATTCTCACTGCCTTCAAAATCCTATCTGCTCTGCCTACTTATCCCTTCCTTCCCAATAACCCTTGGCAACCACTGATCTTTTCCCATCTTAATAATTTTGCCTTTTCAAGAATGTCATAGTTGAAATCATACACTATGTAGCCTTTTGAGATTGCTTCCTTTCTTTTTTTTTGAATGAAAAATTACTTCATTGCTGAAAAATGCTCACCAACATCTGAGCCTTCAGTGAAGTGCAGTCTCTTTGCAATAGTAACATCAACAACCACTGATCACCATAGCAAATATCATTATAATGAAAAACCTTGAAATATTGTGAGAATTACTAAAATGTGACCCAGAGACACAAAGTTAGCAAATGCTATTGGAAGATGGTGCCAATATACTTGCTCAATGCAGAGTTGCACACAAACGTTCAGTTTGTAAAAAACGCAGTGTCTGCGAAACACCGTAAAGCAAAGCACAATACAAGGATATGTGTCTGTAATTAAAGCTCCTATGTATCTTTTTGGGGTTTTGTGTCTTACGCTTGTGTTCATATTTAAAACAAAATTCTTTCTCAATGTTTTTGTCAGATCCCATTAGACCACCGTGTTTGTGCTTCTCAAGTTTGTTTTTCCCCTCTGAGATCTCTTCACAAGCACAGGCACCAAGTAGCATTTCTTTTTGGTGAGTCTCTTTTTGCTCTGTGATGACCTAGATGGGTGGGATGACAGGGGTGGGAGGGAGGCCCAAGAGGGAGGGGATGTAGGTATACATATAGCTGATTCACTTCATTGTACAGCAGAAACTAACACAACATTGTAAAGCAGTTATACTCCAATTAAAAACAAATACATCATGAGAGAAATTTCAAACATATTGTGAGTTGACCCCTCTTGTCACTCATGATGTCTCTTATTATCAGCATCAAAACGCCATTATCCTACACATGGCTGGATGAGTCCTCAACACTGATAAAACGCTACCACGGAATATGATTGCCCGGCTTTGTGGATCGCTGAGCATGTTTTATTCATTATTTTACGTGACCTCTACTGGGATTTCTTCCCCCTGTAAACAGGCTTCAGTCTTCACTAGCTCTTTAAAAGCGCCATTCTGAAGCCTACTTGTAATGACTGTCCGCAGCCACACCCGGCCTTGTCTCTCCACCATGCTTTGCATAGCCTCTACTGCAGTGAGCCTGCACCAGAACCCCCTGGAGGGCTCGTGGGACCACGGGCGGCAGGGCGCCACCCCCGCAGTGTCTGACTGTAGGTTTGGAGCAGGGCGGAGAGTTTACAGGTCCTAACAGGTTTCCAGGTGATGACGATACTGCTGATCTGGGACCTCACCCGGAGACGCAGGCCTTTACCACGTGCCTCGTGCCCCAGGCTGTTTGCGGGTTTTCCCAGCAAGAGCCACTTACCTCACGGGATGATTCCGCCCCACGCAGGTAGGAAAGAACATGGGCCTTTCGTGGGTTTGGCGCGACGTAACTTTACGACAGACGTACCTTGCGGCAGATGTGACGTGGGGAGCAGAGCGGAGCCTTTGCTGAGGTTTCCAGCGCCCGTGCCTCATCCCTTCCTGGGTGCCTTGCTGGACACGCTGTTTCTTCTGGGGACTAGGACGCTTGGAGTCCCCTGGCTCGGTTCCTTCTGGGAGCTGAAGTTGAGCAGGTAAGTTCACGTCCCGCCTCTGGGAATCCATTGGTTGCCTTCTGGACATTTGTGACCCTGTGCTTACTCTGGCGTTTTGGGGTTGCCTGGGCTGATTTCTTTCCGTTGCTTGTTGCTAAGACTTTGAAGTTTGCCTTTTCTGTGCCGGTGAGGCTGGCGTCCTGGGTCTGGCATTCCTGGACCTGCCTTCAAATGCCCCCGGCTCCCTTCTTGTCTGCTTTTCAAACATGGCTTATTCATTCAGGTGAACACGGCTGTTGCTATTTCCGTGACTGCTGTCCGTTCTTTCCCTCTCTTGGTTTCTGTATGTGTTCCCAGACCCCTCAACCCCAGGCTCCATCTCCCTCACGCTCTGAGACTCAGTGCTGGCTTGGTCTTTTTCTCCGTGAATGATTACTTTTCTGGTAAGATCATGCACCTCGGCTAGAAGGTTCTACTGCCACGTACATGCATGGCTTACGTCCAAGTAAGTCAACTATGTTTTTTCCTTTTTAAACCTGTGTCAAGGAGGCCTGTGGGCTTGCAATGCAAAGTGTAGTCTGAGGATCAGCGGCTTTCAGCATGTTAGCGGCTCTTGTTAGAAACACAGAGCCTCAGGCTCCACCTCGCATATACTGCTTTGGAATCCACAATGTTAACAAGAGCCCCAGCTGATTTTCATGCACATTGTAAAGAACTGATGTATGGCATAGTGCCTATAGGATGAACTGCTGTCACCTGAGACTAATTGTGACTCTACCAATCACTTCTTTTTCCAGCTTCCTTATCATCACTGATGTAATTTACAGAACTGTGTTGGATGAGTTTCACGTTGATAATGTGAGCTGTGACCAACAACCCACAATTCTGCAGGAACCCAGAGTCTTTCTATGTGCATCTCACATTTGTTGTTTTTTGGGATATCCCTTGCATAAGGCCCTTTCGTTGTTATGTCAGCATACCAACGGAGTATTTCTCCATGCTTTTAGCCATGATCTGATCTGGGCTTGGATGACAGGCAGCTTGAGGGCCAGGGTGGATGAGTACCACTGAAGTTCAAGAATAAACTTTAGGTGCTTAATGTAATGCTGGCCCACAGAGGGTGCCATCCAAACATCTCTCATCAGCATTTACTATGGAGAAGGTGTTGAAAGTAGATCAGCCAGGGTGAACTCCACCTCAGAGTTTCTGATGTGGGTGGGGCCGGCAATACTGGTCTGGACAGTGACCAGTGAATGGCCTTGCTGCCAGAAACCCATCCCTGAAGGAGCATGACTCCAGCCAGTGACTGAGGCCACAAGTCAGGTCCAGCCATTGCAGGGAGGGGGCTAATAAGACACATACAGTGTCAGAGCCTCAGTCAAGACTGCCTACAGTCAGGGTAGGGCAGGAAACTGCCACATTCACCTGGAGACCCATGTGGACAGGCCCTTATTCATAAGCACTGCCATAGAAAGAGCATGGGTTCTAGAATCCAAGCTGGCTGTGTGTGACCTTGAGTAACTTTATCCTCTGATGGTCTTTGTAGGCAAATGCAAATGCATGTCCAGGGTCTAATCGAGGACTCAAATAGTAGATGCTTAATTTAATGGTAGTAACTATCAATACTATGTTTATTATAGAGGCAGTCATGTTCTTATGTGAGCCTATGGGCCTCAGGGCTGCTCAGGTTCTTTGAATTCTGACCCAATTGGTTGGAAGGTTGGGTAGCTTGTGTAATACCCTGTTCAGGATCTGAGCAAAAGGATGTATGCCTGCTCAAAGCACAAGTGCTTAGCTAGGTATATTGGAGGACTTCTTTTTTCCTCCTTTCCTCTTTAGTTCTCTTCTCTTGAGATTTTATGACTCTCTTTAGTGTTGTGTGTGGATGTGTTTAGTGTGTGTATATCTATTATAGATTTTTGGTTTGTGGTTACCATGAGGTTTTGGTACAGCAGTCTATATATACACATGATTGTTTTAAGTTGCTGATCTCTTAATTTCAAATGCATTTTAAATATCCTTCATGTGTACTCTTCTCCTCTCACAATTGCTGGTTTTGATATCATATTTTATATCTAATTGTTTTGTGTATCCCTTAACTGTTTAGTATGGATACAGACGATTTTATTACTTTTGTCTTTTAACCTGCCTACTTATTTGTGTGTGGATGATTTCCTACCTTTACTGTGTGTTTGCCTTTACTGGTGAGCTTTCCTATTTTGTAATTTTCTTGTTTCTAGTTGTGGCCTTTTCTTCTCCACCTAGAGAAGTTCCTTTAGCTTTTGATGTAAAGCTGATTTGGTGATGCTGAATTCTTTTAGCTTTTGCTTATCTGTAAAGCTTATGATTTCTCTGTGAAATCAGCACAAAAGTCTTGCTGGGTAGAATGTTCGTGGTTGTAGATTTCTCCCTTTTCTTACTTTAAATATATCATGCCACCCCCTTCTGCCCTGCAGAATTTCTGCTGAAAAATCCACTGATGGCTTTATGGGAGTTCCCTTCCATGTTATTTGTTGTTTTTCCCTTGCTGCTTTTAATATTTTCTCTTTATCTTTAATTTTTGTCAATTTGATTACTATGTGTCTCAGCATGTTCCTCCTTGGGTTAATCCTGTATAGGACTCTCTGGACTTCCTGGACTTGGGTGAGTGTTTACATTCCCACATTAGGGACGTTTTCAGCTATTATCTCTTCAGATATTTTTTCAGGTCCTTTTCTCTTTCTTTTCTCCTTCTGGGACCCCTATAATGCAAACGTTAGTGCATCTGATGTTTTCTTGGAGGTCTCTTAAACTGTCCTCATTTTTTTTTACTCATTTCTTTTCATACTTTTTTCTTTATTCTGTTCCATGGCAGTGACTTCCACCACTGTCTTCCAGTTCACTTATCTGTCCTGCTTCATTTACTCTGTTATTTATTCCTTCTATTTTATTTTCCTTTCAGTTATTGTATTCTTCAACCCTGTTTGGTTGTTCATGTTTTCTCTTTGTTTAAAAACTCCTGGAACTTCTTGCTCTGTGTATCCATTCTTTTCCCAAGTTCTTGGATCATCTTTATAATCATTACTCTGAAATCTTTCTCGGGTAGAAATTGCCTATCTCAGCTTCACTTAGTTGTTCTTCTGGGGTTTTATCTTGTTCCTTCATCCGGAGCATATTCCTTTGCCATTTTATTTTGTTTAAATTTCTATTTGTATTTTTATGTCTCTGGTAGGTTAGTTACATTTCTTGACATTGGAGAAGTGGCCCTCTGTAGGGGATGTCCTATGTGTCCCAGCAGTGCACTCCCCTCTCATCACTCAAGGGCCAGGGACTAGCTTTTCCCAGGGTAGGTTCTGACCTGAGTTTATGGAATGAGTTCCATAGGCTGCAGGATCATCGTTTTCTTATTTCTGGTATCTGCCCCCTGGTAGGTGAGGCTGGTCTAGAGACTTGTGCTGGCTTCCTGGTGAGACAGGCTGGGGCCTGCCCACTGGTGGGTGGAGCTGGGTCTTGGCCCTCTGGTGGGCTGGGCAGTGTTAAGGGACATGTGTTGAGGCAGCTGTGGGCTCAGGAAGTCTTTAGGCAGCCTGTCTGCTGATGAGTGGGCCGTGTTCCGGCCCTGTTGGTTGTTTGGCCTGAGGTGTCCCAGCACTGGAGCCTACAGTCTGTTGGGTGGAGCCAGGTCTTGATGCTTATAACCCAGGCAAAATTCTGCCTTCAGTGAGAGTTCATGTAAATGACATTCTCTGATATCTCCACCACTGGTGTCCATATTCCCAAGGTGAGCTACAGCTTCCTCCCACCTCCCCAGGAGAGACTCCAAGACCAGCAAGTAGGACTGGCCCAGGCCCCTATGAAGTCACTGCTTTTGCCCTGGGTCCCAGTGCATGTGAGACTCTTTGGACAGCCTCCAAGAGTGAAGTTTGTGCACTCCCTCTTGAAAGAGCACCAGAATTAAAAGTAACTGCTGAACAATCATTGACAGAAAGACAGTAACTCACCAAAAAGGACACCCCACATCCAGAGACAAAGGAGAAGCCACAATGAGATGGTAGGAGGGGTGCAATCATGATGAAATCAAATCCAGTAACCCCTGGGTGGGCCACTCACAAAGTGGAGAATAGTTATACCACAGAAGTACACCCACTGGAGTGAGGGTTCTGAGCTGCACGTCAGGCTTCCCAACCTGGGGGTCTGACAATGGGAGGAGGAATCCCCAGAGAATCAGACTTTGAAAGCCAGTGAGATTTGATTGCAGGACCTCCACAAGGACTGGGGGAAACAGAGACTCCACTCTTGGAGGGCACACAAAAAGTAGTGTGTGCACCAGAACCTAGGGGGAAGGAGCAGTGACCCCATGGGAGACTGAACCAGAGCTACCTGCTGGTGTTGGAGGGATGCGTGCAGAGGTGGGGGGGTGGCTGTGGCTCACCATGGGGACAGGGACACTGGTGGCAGGGGTTCAGGGAAGTGCTCATTGGTGTGAGCCCTCCTAGAGTCTGCCATTAGCCCCACCAAAGAGCCTGTAAGCTCCAGTGCTGGGTAGCCTCAGGCCAAACAACCAACAGGGTGGGAACGCATCTCCACCCATTGGCAGACAAGTGGATTAAAGTTTTACTGAGCTCCACCCACCCAGCCCTATGCACCACCAACCCCTCCCATCAGGAAGCATGCATAAGCCTCTTAGATAGCTTCCTCCACAAGAAGGCAGACAGCAGTATCAGGCAGTATCAGCAGTATTTCGTTCTGTGGAACTGAAAACCACAGCCACAGAAAGAGAAATTGAAAAAAAAGAGGACTTTGTGCCAGATGAAGGGACAAGAAAAAATGCCAGAAAAGCAACTAAATGAAGTGGAGATAGGCACTCTTCCAGAAAAAGAATTCAAAATAATGATAGTGAAGATGATCCAGGACTTTGAAAAAAGACTGGATGCAAAGATCGAAAAGATGCAAGAAAAGTTTACCAAAGACCTAGAAGATTTAAAGAACAAACAAACAGAGATATGCAACACAATTACTGAAATGAAAAATACACTAGAAGGAACCAGTAGCAGATTAACTGAGGCAAAAGAACAGATAAGTGACCTGGAAGACAGAATGGTGAAAATCACTGATGTGGAAAAGAATAAGGAAAAAAGAATGAAAAGAACTGAAGACAGCCTAAGAGATCTCTGGGACAACGTTAAATGCACCAACATTCACATCACAGGGGTCCCAGAAGGAGAAGAGAGAAAATATTGAAAGACATTGTAGTCAAAAACTTCCCTAACATGGAAAAGGAAATAGCCACCCAAGTACAGGAAGTGCAGAGAGTCCCAGGCAAGATAAACCCAAGGAGAAACTCATCACGACACATAGTAGTCAAATTGACAAAAACTAAAGACAAAGAAACATTATTAAAAGCAACAAGGGAAAAATGACAAATGACATACAAGGGATCTCCCATAAGGTTAACATCTGATTTCTCAGCAGAAACTCTGCAAGCCAGAAGGGAGTGGCACATTATATTTAAAGTGATGAAAGGAAAGAACCTACAACCAAGACTACTCTACCCAGCAAGGATCTCATTCAGATTCGACAGAGAAATCAAAACCTTTACAGAGGAATAAACCTAACTAAGGAGGTAAAAGACCTGTACTCAGAAAACTATAAGACACTCATGAAAGAAGTCAAAGACAACACAAACAGATATAGGGACATACCATGTTCTTGGATTGGAAGAATCAACATTGTGACAATGGCTATACTACCCAAAGCAATTTACAGATTCAGTGCAATCCCTATCAAATTACCAATGGCATTTTTCACAGAACTAGCACAAGAAATTTTGCAATTTGTATGGAAATGCAAAAGACCCTGAATAGCCAAAGCAATCTTGAGAAGGAAAGACGGAATTTGTGTAGTCAGGCTTCCTGACTTCAAACTATACTACAAGGCTACAGTGATCAAGACAGTATGGTACTGGCACAAAAACAGAAATGTAGATCAATGGAACAGGATAGAAAGCCCAGAGATAAACTATGGTCAACTAATCTATGACAAAGGAGGCCAGGATATACAGTGGAGAAAAGGCAGCCTCTTCAATAAGTGATGCTGGGAAAACTGAACAGCTATATGCAAAAGAATGAAATTAGAACACTTCCTAACACCATACACAAAAATAAACTCAAAATGGGTTCAAGACCTAAATGTAAGACCAGACACTACAAAACTCCTAGAGGAAAACATAGGAAGAACACTCTTCGATATAAATTACAGCAAGATCTTTTTTGATTCACCCCCTAGAGTAATGGAAATAAAAAGAAAAGTAGGTGGGACCTAATGAAACTTCAAAGCTTCTGCACAGCAAAGGAAACTATAAGCAAGACGAAAAGACTGCTCAGAATGGGAGAAAATATTTGCAAAGAAATCAACAAAGGATTAATCTCCAAAATATATATTAAGAGCTCATGCAGCTCAATATCACAAAAACAAACAACCCAATCAAAAAATGGGCAGAAGACCTAAATAGGCATTTCTCCAAAGGATACATACGGATGGCCAAGAGGCACATGAAGAGCTGCTCAACATCACTAATTATTAGTGAAATGCAAATCAAAACGACAATGAGGTATCACCTCACACCGGTCAGAATGGGCATCATCAGAAAATCTACAAACAGTAAACGCTGGAGACGGTGTGGAGAAAAAGGAACACTCTTACATTGCTGGTGGGAATGTAAATTGATACAGCCACTATGGAGAACAGTATGGAGGTTCCTTGCAAAACTAAAAATAGAGTTACCATATGACCCAGCAATCCTACTACTGGGCGTATACCCAGAGAACACCATCATTCAAAAAGACACATGCACTCCAATGTTCATTGCAGCGCTATTTACAATAGCCAGGACATGAAAGCAACCTAAATGTCCATCAACAGATGAATGGATAAAGAAGATGTTGTACATATATACAATGGAATATTACTCGGCTGTAGAAAACAATGAAACTGGGACATTTGTAGAGACATGGATGGACCTAGAGACTGTCATACAGAGTGAAGTGAGTCAGAAAGAGAAGAACAAATATTGTATATTAACACATATGTGGAATGTAGCAAAATGGTACAAATCAACTGGTTTGCAGGGCAGAAATAGTGATGCAGATGTAGAGAACAAATATATGGACACCATGTGGGGAAAGTTGTTGGGGGCGGGGTTGGGGTAATTGGGAGATCGGGATTGCCATATATACATTTCTAATCAGAAAAAAATATCAAATTGTACACTTTAAATATATGCAGTTTATTGTATGTCAAAAAAAAAAAAAGTGAAGTTTGTTTACCTCAGTCCTGTGGAGTTCCTGCAATCAAGCTCCACTGGCCTTCAAAGCTAAATGCTCTGAAATTTCCTCTTCCCAATGCTGGACCCCTAGGATGGGGAGCCTGTCATGGGGCTCAGGATTCTAACTCCTATGGGAGAACTTCTGTGATATAATTGTTCTCCAGCTTGTAGGTCACCCACCCAGGTAGTATGGGATTTGATTATATCGTGGGTACACCCCCTTCTACTGTCTTGTTGTGGTTTTTTCTTTGTGTCTTTGGATGTAGAATATCTTTTTTTGGTAGGTTTCAGGGTTTTTTGGTTTATTTTTTTTAATTGATGGTTGTTCAGCAGTTAGTTGTGATCCTGGT
The DNA here is from genome assembly GCF_030028045.1 of Hippopotamus amphibius kiboko. Lineage (NCBI taxonomy): Eukaryota > Metazoa > Chordata > Mammalia > Artiodactyla > Hippopotamidae > Hippopotamus > Hippopotamus amphibius. Next base: position 12,105,341 of record NC_080203.1, on the reverse strand, counting down.
GTGCTCCTGAAAGGGAGTGAGCTCAAGGTTCTTCCACTCTAATGTCTTGTCCCCCCTAGGTCTTATTTCCATTTTTTAATTGAGGAAAGTAAAGCTTAAATTACCGACAGTATTTCTTGATCTGTGTAAGTTTCTTTTCAGGAGTCTGCCTGAGATTTACTAGGTTGACGAAAGAGTAACATCTTATGGAAAAACCAAACGAACTTTTTGGCCAACCCAGTACTTGGTACTGCATTCACCTCCATTATCCGCTTTCCTTCTTTAGTCACAAAACCTGTAGTTACAGAGACTGGCCTACAGGTTTAGCTCCACCAGTTAATGTATGTACTCCTGGCCCTTTTTCAGAGTCTTTAGGTGCTTGAATCCCAGCAGCAGGGGGTGTCTGAAATTGCTTGTGTTTTCATTGATCTGGCCAATGTCATAGTCACTCATGTTCCCACCAAGCTGCAGCTCTGTGACATTAATTATGTTGGAATAGTTTGAAAACCTGGGCTCCTACCTAGAATCCTATTCTGAAGCTTAGACTGCTTTTTTAGAACCCTAGATGGCTCTTATCTTTTCCCTGGATAGCAGGCCTAAACCCGATTATTGCTTGTTGCTTTCTAGGGGTCCTGCTCCAAATGAGTTGATCATTCACAATCAGAAAAGCTGTTACCTATCTGACTACATTCATTTAGTCATTAATTAAATATGTAACTGAATATCTACTAGGACTAGGGATGAAGATACACACACACACACATATGTATATATGAGCTCACAGTATATTGAGGTGAGGGAAGTAGCACTCATATTGTCTGTCTGTTGCAAAATAAAGGAAGCAAGGCAATTAAGTAGGTAGCTCGAAGTGGTGTCAGGGATGCTTTCCCAGAGAAGGTGACACTTGTAACTGTGTCTGAAGATGAAATTCAGCTTATTCAGATAAAGAAAGGGTGTGAATGACATTTGGGATAAGATAAGTTGTATATGCACAGCTCCTAAGCAGGAAATTTGGAGAATGCTTAGAATGTACAGTATTGGAAGAGGAAATTTTATGCATGATTAGAGAAGTAGGCAGGTGCCAAGTTATAAAGGCCCTTGTTTCCATGCTCAGGAGTTTCAACTTGGTACACTGGCAGGACATGGAAACGCTTTGTTTCACACGTTATCATTGGCCTAGGAAACCCTTGAACTTCAAATCTATAATTCAGCATCTTCCATATTGGTATTCTTTTTATCCCCAGTTCTCACTTTGATTCTCTGCTCTACTACATTTTACAGTCATATCTCTCTTCTTCTCTCCATCACTATTGTTGAGCTATTGGCACACCATTCAACAGATCAGGGCTGCCTTATCCGTAAAATAACTTAGAAGGTTTGCATATGTTCTTATAATTGTTAAATGTACTCAACAATGTGCATAGGGATGGAAAAGTATAATTTTTAAGGGAGTCATATGTTTCAAAAGAAAACTTATACAAATAGCTTGACGTGCAGATTTTATAATTGTTTCCATTTTGAAGAAAAAAAATTCCATTAGCTCAGAGCAACTGCACAGGATAAGAAGCCCAGTTTCTCTCTCTCTTGCTCTCGCTGTGTGTGTGTGTGTGTGTGTGTGTGTGTGTGTGTGTTAATTTTCCTGGACAGGAAGGAAAAAATCTAGGCTTTCTGTGTTTCAGCACAAAAAAAGGTGGCAATTTTTCTGGTTGGGCTTGGCTAGGGGAGTGGCATGATGAGAAGCTGGAATTCTACATGTTTCAGTGAGTGTTCCATGTTACAGTGTATCCATGGGATGTCACTGCATAGTTACTGTAGGCTGAATCCTACTCATCAGTGCATTCAGAAGATAAGTATGCCTGTTAAAACTGCCTGAGACATCAATTCAAAGGAGTGGTGGTGAGATAGATGTGGGTCATTTAAATGATTGAAATACTTATAACATTTTAGTCATTCACTTGTCAATTATTCAGCATTCTGTGGAAGCAGGCATTGCTGAAAGCCTTGCATTTGAGGAACAATCTGTGAATATGTTAAGATATTTGTAGCCACACCAGTTTTAAACCCACTTTCTGAATCAGTCTTATTTACTGCATATTATGGCATTCACTAAGCAAAGGAAAATCCAGCACCACTCCAAAGCAGCTCTCACACCACACCACCTGGTGGGCTGCCTCTGCTGGCACCAGTGCCCCTCAAAAGCAGCTCTCACTCTGGAGGCCAGTCCTGCACACCAACATGTCTTTTATAGTTGTAGCTAGGCCTCACAGCCACTCATGCCAGGGGACAGCCCTGCATATTTGCATGCCTGCAGCAGTCACAGCTGAACCTCTCAGCATCTAAATATATGACCAAATATTAAAAGACATAAAGGGAAAAATTGACAGTAATACAATATTAAGAGACTTACATGCTTCTAAATAACCAATGGTCAATAAAGAAATCAAAGAGGAAATCAAAAACTACCTTGAGACAAATAAAAATGGAAACACAATATTCCAAAATCTGTGGTACACAGAGCAAAAGTAGTTTTAAGAGATAAATTTATAGTGATAAAAGCCTACCTCAGGAAATGAAAAATCTCAAACAATATAACCTTTCACCTAAAGGTACTAGGAAAAGAACAAGCAAATCCCAAAGTTAGAAGGAAGGAAATAATCAAAAGCAGAAATAGAGACAAAAAATAGAGATCAATAAAACTAAGAGCTGGTTCTTTGAAAAGATAAGCAAAATTGATAAACAGCCAGACTCATCAGGAAAAAAGAGATGGGGCCTAAATAAATAAAAAATGAAAGAAGTTACAAGTGACACCATAGAAATACAAAGAATTATAAAAGATTACTAAGAACAATTATATGCCAACAAATTGAACAACTTAGAAGAAATGCATACATTCCTAGAAACATACAATCTTCCAAGACTGTATCAAGAATATATATAAAATCTCAACAGACCAATCACTAACAATGAAATTGAGTCAGTAATTACTAAACTGCCAAGACACAAAATCTAGGACCATAAGCCTTCACAGAGGAGTTCTACCATTTCAAGAAGAGGTAATACCAATCTTCTCAATCTATTTCAAAAAAATGAGGAAGAAGGAATGCTTCGAAATTCATTCTAAAAAGCCAGCATACTAAAATCAGATAAAGACACTAGAAAAAAGAAAGAAAATTACAGGCCATGATCTCTGAAGATAGCTGCAAAAATACTCAGCAAATAATAACAAATCAATTTAAAAATACATTAAAAGGATCATACACCATGATGAAGCAGGATTTGTTCCAGGGATGCAAGGATGGTTCAACACCTGCAGATCAATAAACATCATACACTACATTAACAAAACTAAAGATAAAAGTCATATGATCTTGTAAAGCAACTATACTCCAATACTCCAATGAAAATTTTTTTTTTAAATTCTGAAGCCAAAAAAAGTCATATGATCCCTTCAACAGGTGCAGAAAAAAATTTGACAAAACATCATCTGTTTATGATTAAAAAAAAAGAAACCTCTCAAGAAAGTGTGTATAGAGGAAACATAACATAATAAGGGACTCGTGATAAACCCACAACTAACATAATACTCAATGGTGAAAAGCCAAAAGCTTTTTCTCTAATATCAGAAACAAGACAAGGATGACCATAATTGCCAATTTTATTCAGCATAGTACTGGAAGTCCTAGCCACAGAAATCAGACAAGAAAATGAGATAAAAGGCATCCAAATTGGAAAGGAAGAAGTAAAACTGTTATTGTCTATAGATGACTTGACACTATATATAGAAAACCCTAAAGAGTCCACACACACACACACACACACACACACACACACAAACATTAGAACTAATAAATGAATTCAGTCAAGTTGTAGGATACAGAATTAATATTCAGAAATTTGTTTTGTTTCTATACACTAATAACAAGCTATCAGAAAGATAAATTGAGTGTACCCCAGTTATAATTGCATCAAAACAATAAAATATCTAGTAATAAATTTAACCAAAGAGGTAAAAGACCTGTATTCTGAAAACTGTGAGACACTGATGAGAGAAATTAGACAGCATAAATAAATGGAAAGATATACTGTGCTAATGGATTGAAAGAATTTCTATTGTTAAAATATCCATACTACCAAAACAGTCTACAGATTCAGTGCAATTCCCATCAAAATACCAATGGCATTTTTTACAGAGCTAGAACAAAAAATCCTAAAATCTGTGTGGAACTGCAAAACACCCCACATAGCCAAAAAAATACTGAGAAATAACAACAAAGCTCGAGGTACCATGCTCCCTGATTTCAAATTACAATTGACCTTTGAACAACATAGGTTTGAATTGCACAGGTCCACTTACATGCAAATTTATTTCAGTAAGTACATACTACTGTAGCACACAGTCCTTGGTTGGTTGAATCCATGAATGTGAAACCACAGATTTGAAAGTCTGACTATAAGTTATAGTCATATTTTTGACTGCATGGGGGTGGGGTTGGTGCCCTTAACCCCTGCGTTGTTCAAGGGTCAATTGTATATGACAAAGCTATTGTAATGAAAACAGTATGGTATTGGCACAAAAAAGACACAGATCAATGGAACAGAATAGAGAGCCCAGATTAGACCCACACACCTATGGTCAATTAATGTATGACAAGCCAAAGTTATACATATGGGAAAACACCAGTAAATGGTCTTGGGAAAACTGGACAGCTACATGCAAAAGAATTAAACTAGGCACCTTTCCTACACCATATACAAAAATAAACTTAAAATGGATTAAAGACTTAAATATAAGAACTGAATCCATAAAACTCCTAGAAGAAAACATAGGCACTACACCATTTGGCATCAGTCTCTTTTGCCAGGCAAGGGCAATAAAAGCAAAAATAAACAAATGAGACTACATCAAGCTAAAAAGCTTTTGCCAAGTGAAACAAATTATCAACAGAAAAAAAAGGCAGCCTACTGAATGGGAGAAGATATTTGCAACCAATATATCTGATATATCTGGGTTAATATCCAAAATACATGAACAATTCTCACAACTCAATATCAAAAAAACAATACTATTAAAAATGGGCAGAGGACTCAATCAGACATTTTTCAAGAAAGACGTACAGATGGCCAACAGACACATGAAAAGATGCTCAACATCACTAATCATCAGGGAAATACAAATCAAAACCATAATGAGATATCACCTCATACCTATCAGAATGGCTGTCATCAAAAAGATCACACATAGTAAATGTTGACAAGATGTGGAGATAAGGTAGACCAAGTACACTGCTGGTGGGAGTGTAACTTGATGCAGCTACTATGGAAAACAGTATGAAGTGTCCTCAAAAAATTAAAAATAGTACTACTGTGTTATCCAGTAATTTCTTCTGGGTATTTGTCCAAAGAAAACAAAAAGACTAATTTGAAAATACATACACACCCATATCTTCATGGAAACACTATTTACTATAGGCAAGATATGGAAGCAACCTAAGTGTCCTTCGATAGATGAATGGTTAAGGAAAATGTGGTACATATGTATATACAATGGAATATTACTCAGCCATTAAAAATAAAACCTTGCCATTTGCAACTACACGGATGGACCTAGAGGGTATTAAGCTAAGTAAAATAAGTCAGAGAAATACAAATACTGTATGATTTCACTTATATGTGGGATATATAAAACAAAACAAATGAATAAACAAGATGAAACAGAAACAGACACAGATACAGAGAACTAATGAGTAGTTGCCTGAGAGGGAAGGAGTTGGGGCTTTGGGTGAAATCAATGAAGGAGATTAAGAGGTACAAACTTAGTTACAGATAAATAAGTTACAGGGATGCAACATACAGTATAGCAAATATAGTCAATAATATTGTAAAAATTTTATATGGTTACTACACTTGTGACCAACTCTTAATGTATATAAATGTTGAATCACAGTGTTGTACACCTGAAACTAACATAATATTGTATGTCAAATATACTTCAATTTAAAAAATTAAATAGGAAAGAAAAGAGAAACCCAGCTCTCTGGTGGTTTTAATGTTGGTGTTCAGGTTTTATCATTTTTATGTGGAATCTAAAATATGACACAAATGAACTTATCTATGAAACAAAAACAGACTCACAAACAGAGAACAGACTTATGGTTGCCAAAGGGGAGAGAGGGATGGATTGGGAGTTTGGGATTAGCAGATGTTAACAATTTTATATATATGTATATGTATAACTGAATTACTTTGTTATACACCACAAACTAACGCAAGATTGTAAATCAACTATACTTCAATAGAATAAATTTTAAAAGATAAAAGAATTTTAAAAAATCCGATTTTCATCCGATTTTAATCATGAGTACTATGCAGAGGAGAAAAAGAAATAATCATCCTCACTTTCTCTTACTTGTTTCTATAACCCTAGGGTTGAGGGCAGAGCTTCACCCAGAGGGAGAGTATACAGAAACATAAAAATAAAACGACACCATATTTTGCTGACTTTTAAAATTAGGTGATCTCAAAATTTAGTGGGTGGGGAGGTGGGGAAGAAAGGCTGTGTCCATGGCCAGTATTCCTAATGTCACTCTGTCACCTAAGATGCCAGTTATGCTCCATCCTTGAACTGTTAGCCCAGAAAATACAGTGTGAATCCCTCCCATATCTCACTGACCCTGACAGTTGAGCCTACTTGATCCCTAGATTGTAGTCTAGGATCATGGATTGACCACAGGCTTAGGTAAGAGGAATAAAAAGTCTGGGGTCAGGAGCCCAGTGCATGTGTCTAGTACATCTTGTGTCTGACCCACACTGACTTGCTTACCCTGATTTCCAGTGCTTACATAGCTATAGCCATCCTCATTCCAAAAAGGATTTATAGTATTTTATAAAAGTACATACAAAACAAGTTAAATGCCAAACTGTTTTGCTGTGGACTAATACATCAGAAACATTTAAAAAATCATATGTACATGAATATATATATATACACACTCATATATATTTAATCAAAGTTCTGCAAGCTAGTACCCCTCATTAAAAGTTGTCTTTAGTTAGAGTGGTTATGAGTTATTTTTACACTTCCTATTTATATTTTATAATGTTTTATGCAATTAACAGGTATTACGTAATAATGAAAATACAAAGGATTTTTAAAAGGAACTAAGAAACTCAGTGCGAAAGAAAATTGAAGAAAAATGAAGCCAGAGTTGAGGTTAATGCACAAAATAAATTTCACGAGTCACTGTGAATTTGTATTCATTTATTTGACAAATATTTTTGTTCATCTACCATTTGTTAGGAGCTGTGCTATGAACTAGAGGGTATAGATGTAAAGAAGATAAATACTTTTTCTGCCTTCACAGAACTTACTCTTTAGTGGGAAGGCAGATATTAATCAAATAAACATACAAATGAATGAATATGCATCTTGGCTAGGTAATATGGAGGAATGTGTAATTATAGAAACAAAAAGGTAAATAGCTTCTTTGGTTTGGAAGTTATGCTGTTCATTGATTGATTAATTGAATACTGTACCTTGCTATTTGCAAGCCCTATGTTTGCTTGTGAGCTTCCTGGAGGCCAAAGCAAACGAGAAATATGATTGGTTGTAGTATTCATTACAACAGGAAGCATAACTATTTCTAGGACTGAGACAAATTTTTCATAAGGGGCCTTGAAAAGATGATACTCTTCAACAGCATTAATAGCATCTCTACAGTAAATATGTGTCTATTACCAATCACCAAGGATTAGTTTCTTGTCTTCCATTGATGGTGTTCTTGTTTCAGAAATCTCAGGTGCTCAAAGATTATGTAAGAAATCTGAGGATTATTGCTCCTCTTCTTTCATGTCTACTAGTTGCATACTGTCTGGACATTAGTCCATCATTTGATGTTTCTTCCCTGTGTAGGTGCTTTATTTAGACCTCCCTTTGGGATTTAAGTTTTAGCATTGTGGCAGAATATTCTCATCCCTAGAATCCCTCAATGTTCATCTCTTAATGAAAATTAACAATAAAACAATGATGAGGACAATAGCCATTCTCATTAATAGCATTTACTAAGGAACAGGCACTGTACTGAGCACTTTATATACAATATTTAATTTATCCTACTGTAACCCTATGAGGTAGAAAACTATTCTTTTATATTTTTTATTTATTTTATTTTTTAATAAATTTTTTCATTTATTTATTTATTTATTGGCTGTGTTGGGTCTTTGCTGCTGCACACGGGCTTTCTCTAGTAGCGATGAGGGGGCTCCTCTTTGTTGTGGTGAGTGGGCTCCTCATTGCTGTGGCTTCTCTTGTTGCAGAGCATGGGCTCTAGGCACGTGGGCTTCAGTAGTTGCAGCACATGGGCTCAATTGTTGTGGCTCACGGGCTCTCGAGCACAGGCTCAATAGTTGTGGCACACGAGTTTAGTTGCTCTGTGGCATGTGGAATCTTCCTGGAGCAGGGCTCGAACCTGGGTCCCCTGCATTGGCAGGTAGATTCTTAACCACTGTGCCACCCAGGAAGTCCTATATTTTTTAGATAAACAGTTTATTTTTTTACAGTAGGTCATTTTTCATTGTCTATTTTAAATGTAGCAGTGTGTACATGTCAATCCCAAACTCCCAATCTATCCCTCCCTCACAGGTAACCATAAATTCATTCTCTAAGTCTGTGAGTCTATTTCTGTTTTGTAAATAAGTTCATTTGTATCTTTTTCTTTAGATTCTGCATATAAGTGATATCATATGATATTTCTCTTTCCCTGTCTGACTTGATTCAATATGACAGTCTCTAGGTCCATCCATGTTGCTGCAAATGGCATTATTTCATTCTTTTTAATGGCTGAGTAATATTCCATTGTATATATACCACATCTTCTTTATTCATTCATCTGTTGATGGACATTTACATTGCTTCCATGTCTTTGCTATTATAAATAGTGCTGCAGTGAACATTGCGGTGTATGTATCCTTTCAAACCATGTTTTTCTCTGGATACATGCCCAGGAGTAGGATTGCTGGGTTATACGGTAGCTCTATTGTTAGTTTTTTAAGGAACCTCCATACTGTTCTCCATAGTGGCTGCACCAATTTATATTCCCACCAACAGTGTAGGAGGGTTCCCTTTTCTCTACACCCTCTCCAGCATATATTGTTTGTAGATTTTTTTGATGATGGCCACTCTGACTGGTGTGAGGTAATACCTCATTGTAGTTTTGACTTGCATTTCTCTAATAATTAGTGATCTTGAGCATCTTTTCATGCATGTGCTGGCCATCTGTATGTCTTCTTTGGAGAAATGTCTATTTAGGTCTTATGCCCATTTTTTTTGATTGTGTTGTTTGTAGGAAACTGTTTTTATCCCTATTTTAAGATGTGGAAATTGAGACATGGAAAAGTAACTTGCTCATAATCACATATCTATTACATGGTCAGTTTGAGCTGTGAACCAAAGATCATGCACTGAACCCCCAAGCTCTCTCCAGTGCCTGTCATTACTAGTAACCTGCCAATGCCTATTTTCCATGTAAGACTCCCTGGACTGGCCCAGGCCCTTGGTTATGCCATTATTCACCAATTCCTTCATTCGTTAAACTAACATTTCTTAAAGATGTCTTATGAGCAAGCAGTTTGCTAACCTTAGGGATATGTTGGTGAGCAACATATTATAGATACAGGCATACTGGCTGACCTAGACTCACTCAAACACACCATTGCAAACTGTGGTAGGTGCTATGTAGGAAAGTCTACACAGGAGAATCAAGATAACTGTGAAGTTAAGGACTTGAGACCTGAAAGACTGGGTAGTCATTAAATAGGCAAACTAGCGTATTTGTGGGAGAGTGTCTTAAGCAGAAGGAATGATTTGTGAGAAAGCTTTGAGATGGTAGGGAATATACCTAGTTGAGTAAACGAAATAAAATCAGCACAGTTGGAGTAAGAGGACGATGAATAGAGGGGTGTAACACGAGGTAGGAGACTTTGGTAGTGGCCATAACGCTGCTCACATAAGACTTATGAATTGATAGGTTATGGTAAAAATTGATTTTTTAATCAGAAGAGTAATGGAAAGCTGTGGATGGGCTTTAAGTAGATGGATGCCATGCAAAGAGTTGTTTCGTGTCTAAACTGGTAAACAGTTGTGGAAAACATCAGAAAAGGACAGAAGAAGAAGTGGGGAATTAGTAGGACACTACTACAGGCACCTGAGTGGCTGCAGAAACCCTTGCCTCTGTTTAATTTGATATATAATTGGCATATGACATTATAAATTTAAGGTGTACAATGTGTTGATTTCATACATTTATATATTGCCATATGATTACCACTGTAACATTATCTAATACCTATCACATCACATAGTTATTTCTTTTTTGTGGTGAGAACATTTAAGATCTAGTCTTTTAGCAACTTTGAAGTATATAATACAGTATTTTTGACTATGATCACAATGCTGTACATTAGATATCCAGAAATTATTCATTTTCTAGTTCAAAGTTCATATCCTATGACCAATATCTTCCCCACCTCACTGCCATGCCTGGATTTTCAGGGTAATACGACAATTGAACAGGATTCTGCTTGCATGCATCCCATTTGAATAATCTACTAATTTAGGCACACCCTGTTAGAAAGAAATTGATTAAATTGGTCAAATAACTGGTTATTTTAGAAGCACTCTGGCTGGCAATAAATTGAATAGTCACAAACCAGGGCATGTAAAATGTAACGTACATATGATGCAAGTCATTTTGGCTTTCAAGCTTCCACGTTTGCATAGAGCAAATGGACAGATCTTTTTTTCCCTAAAATATTCATTATAATTCAGTAATTTGAAAGCCAGAATCAAGTAATGTAACCTTACCATTGTCTATTTCATAGCTTAATTATTTGGGATAAATCCTCAGCCCTTAATGGTTTATTTCCTTTCCTTTGTTTGCCTTTCTCCCTTGTGTGATCCAAATTGCTAAGTAGTGGTGGTAGGGGGTGCTTATGCATTATTCTGGTATTGTGGAAGTGGTGTCTGGTGAGTGATAACTACACATTGAGTTTTCTTATGCCTCTGAATCTTTGGGCATCAGCAGCTCCTCAAGCACAATGCCTGATTCACACTAGGGGGTTATTGAGAATACATTGTTTGGTTAAATCAGAAGGAACATTTTTGAGACCTCACTTTTAAATCTAAAACTTGTTCACATGAATTTCTTACAGACTGGAAAATTTCAGAATCATTCTGTAGCATCTTTCTAGAATAAGGTCTTATAAAAGCAATAGCTATTTCACAAATATGTGATGAACAGATTCTAATTATTCTCTGAAATTCCATAAAGTATGGTGTAACTGTTGCTTCATTTGGTTGAAAGTTAGGGGGTAGAAATTAGGGTAGAGAGGTTTCAGTCAACATATTATCTCCATGTACATTCACCAGATTTGTTTTATGTCTACAATTTGCATATCAAAGCCTCACTTGGCTGTGAGCATAAAATGAGGTCACATTGGTTTTCTTTTCTTATTAAATTTTTTTTTTATAATTTTTTTTATTTTTTGGGGGGTACACCAGGTTCAATCATCTGTTTTTATACACATATCCCCGTATTCCCTCCCTCTTCTTATTAAATTTTAATGCTTAATTTACAAGAGCTCAATCCTCTACTAATTCCAGTGGAGGCATCCCCTAGACAAAGTACACCCAATTGTTTTTGGTGAACTACAAAGAAAGATCGTGCATATGTTCATAACTCATCTGCAGTGTTCTTCCTTTCCTGTTCTCATGCCTCTTAGCCAGTGGCCACTATTTTAGCACATCACCTAAAGAAACTCAGTACTACCACGATCATAGTGTTTTTCTAGAGACATCATTGGAACCAAGAGTGCTTTCTCCCAGAGTTCACAGTAAGTCTGAGTGGTGCTTGATTCTATGCAGAGCTGGGAATAATTGCCCTTACCATGGATTGCCATCTCATTTTGTCACCTGGGCCCTGAAGTGACACTGTTCAAGTCCAGAGTCTCACAGATTATTTCAGAAACATTCTTTTAAGCCCTTCAAATGTATATATCACAATTTTACACAACCAAACAAGAATACTTAATATTTTCATTTCTGATCTCTATCAACATATCTCTTTGAGTAAAACACATAAAGAATGTACTTGCCATAGGCATTTGCAGAATTAATGCATATTGTCTCTAGATATATTAATGAGAAGTGTGAGGGGCTTTATTTCCAGAATTCAAGTTATATTCAACCTAAGTTGAATACAGTGAATTTTGGTTAAAATTCCTTTCTTTTTTCCTTGAATGATTTAGATAACCATTTCAACTTCTCAATAAACTGTTCAGAAAGAGTATATTTTTAAAAAATAACAATAAATTAATAAGTGTATTATAGACATGTAACAGTAAGAGCACACCAATATATAAGCCAAAGGACAAAATGATCTGTATTTTATTTAATGATATTTATATTCTTCAAAGGAAATCAAACATAAAAGATATCATGATGCAATTCCATTTACTAACTGCTGAGTAGAAAATAAATAGAATATTAAAGACACCAGGGGGGAAAACTGTGCATAGTTAACAATGTTAGTAATTCTTCTAAATTATTTTAAAGTTATAATTATTTTTCATTCTTAGAAGACTATGGAAAAATATAGTCACAGTGGAGTATGTAATCTGTTTATTCATCAGAGGAATATGTGTTTATTGAAATATTTAGATAAGCAAAAAAGAAACACCTTCTCTCATTAACAATTAGAACTTCTGTACAGTAACATTGGTGTCATTAACTTCTAGTTTCTATGTTGTGTGCTTAGCTTGCGTAACCACGTCCTTTCTCACTGGCATTTTGTAAAGTTATGCAAAAATCACTTTCTAGAGCATGGATATCATCAGTTTTTCAGCTAATGTCCCTTTTCTGTTACAGGATCCATTGCAGGATACCACATTTTATTAAGTTGTCACATCTCCTTACTCTCCTCCAATCTGTGACAATTCTTAAGTCCTTCTTTGTCTTTCTGTTTATTTTTATATATTTATTTATTTTTAAGTATAATTGATTTACACTGTTGTGTTAGTTTATGTTGTAAAGCAGAGTGATTCAGTTATGCATATGTATATATTCTTTTTTGTATTCTTTTCCATTATGGTTTATCACAGGATATTGAATATACTTCCCTGTGCTATACAGTAGTACCTTGTTGTTTAAACATTCTGTATATAATAGTTTGCATCTGATAACCACAAACTCCCAATCCATCCCTTCCCCACCCCTCCTCCCCCTTAGCAATCGCAAGTCTGTTCTCTATGTCTGTGAGTCTGTTTTGTTCATTTGTGTCATATTTTAGATTCCACATATACTTGATACAATATGATATTTGTCTTTATCTTTGTGACTTACTTCACTTAGTATGATAGTCTCTGGTTGCAACCATGTTGCTGCAGATGGCATTATTTCTTTCCTTTTTATGGCTAATATTCCACTGTATGTATGTAACACATCTTCTTTATTCATTCATCTGTCAGTGGACATTTAGGTTGTTTCCATGTCTGGCTATTGTGAATAGTGCTTTAACCTCTATTTTATTTATTTCCTCTCTGATCTTTGTTATTTCCTCCCTTCTTCTGACTTTAGGTTTTTTGTTTGTTCTTCTTTTTCTAATTATTTTAGGTGGTAGGCTAGGTTGCTTGATATTTTTCTTGTTTTTTGAGGAAGGCCTGTATCACTATGAACTTCCCTTTAGGAACTGCTTTTGCTGCATCCCATAGATGTATGGTTCTTTTTTTTGTTTGTTTGTTTTTCTGTTCTCAATATATATTTTAATTTCCTCTTTGATTTCATCATTGACCCATTAGTTTTTCAGTAGCATGTTGTTTAGTCTCCATGTAATCTTTTTTTTTTTCTCATTTCTTTCTTCTGTGGTTGATTTCTAGTTTCATGCCATTGTGGCCAGAAAAGATGCTTGAAATAATGTCTGTCCTCTTAAATTTGTTGAGGCTTGTTTTGTGCCCTAGTTTGTGGTCAATCCTAGAGAATGATATATTTGCACTTGAAAAGAATATCATGTGTTTTGTTTTGTTTTTTGGATGTAATGCCCTGAAAATATCAAGTCTGTTCTGTTGTATCATTCAGGATCTTTGTTGCCTTACTGATTTTTCTGTCTGGAAGATCTGTCCATCAATGTGAGTGGGGTGTTAAAATCTCCTACTATTATTGTATTCCCATCAATATCTCCATTATGTCTATTATTATTTGTTTTCTGTATTTGGGTGCTTCTATATTGGGTGCATATATGTTGACAAGTATAATATCCTCTTCCTGTATTGATCCTTTTATCATTATATTGTTTCCTTCTTTGTCCTTTATGGACTTTTAAAGTCTATTTTGTCTGATATGAGTATTGCTACCCTGTTTTCTTGTCATTTCCATTTGCATGAAATATCTTTTTCCATCCTCTCACTTTCAGTTTATGTGTGTCCTTTGCCCTAAAGTGGGTCTCTTGTATGTAGCATATTGTAGGCTCTTTTTTAAAAATCCAATCTGTCACCCTTTGTCTTTTGATTGGAGCAATTGGTCCATTGACATTTAAGGTAATTTTTGATAGATATGTGTTTATTGCACTTTTAAACCTTGTTTTCCTGTTGATTCTGTATTTCTTCTTTGTTCCTTTCTTTTTGTTTTTCCTTTTGTGGTTTGATGATTTCATTTTATATTATGCTTGTGTTCTCTTCTTTTTGGTTTTTGTGAATCTATTGTATGTTTTTGATTTGTGGTTCCCCTGTTTTTCAAGTATGTTAACCCTTTCCTATATCTACTTGCCTTAGACTGATAGTCATTTAGGCTCAAACACATTCTGAAAAAAAAGAAAAAAGAAAAAAATCTACATTTTCTTATTCTCCTCTACATTTTATGATTTTGATGCCCTCTTTTACATATTCATCTTTTCCCTTTTGCTGTTCATTGTGGTTATCATTGTTTTCACAAGAATTTTTTAATTTATTTTTTCTTGTAATCTGTATACTGGCTTAAGTGATTTACTTTCCAGTTGTGATTTTCTCTTTCCTATAGCTTCTTGCTTCTTTTCTATTTTGAGAAGACCTTTCAATATATCCTTTAGGGTAGGTTTAGATTGCTGTAATCTTTTAGTTTTTGCTTGTCTAAGAAATTCTTGATCTCTCCTTCTATTCTAAATGATAATTTTGCTGGGTAGAGTATCCTAAGTTGCAGATTTTTCCCTTCAGCACTTTGAATATGTCTTGCCACTCCCTTCTGGCCTGCAACGTTTCTGTAAAGAAATCAGCTAATAGCCTTATAGGGATTCCCTTGTAATTAACTCCTTGTTTTTCTCTTGCTGCCTTTAGAATCCTTTACTTATATTTAAATTTTGCTATTTTAATTGTAATATATCTTGCTGTAGGTCTGCGTTCATCTTGTTTGGGACCCTCTGTGTTTCCTGGATATCTGTTTCCTTTTATAGGCTTGGGAAGTTTTCAGCCATAATTTCTTCAAATACATTTTTGATGCCTTTTTCTCTTTCTTCTCCTTCTGTAATTCCTACTATGCATAGATTGGCATGCTTTATATCATCCCATAGGTCTCTTATATTCCTTTCACTTTTTTTCTTTCATTTGGCTTTCTGTCTGCCATCCTGATTGGGTGATTTCCATTTTTCTATCTTCCAGATCACTTATTCGTTCTTCTGCACTATTCATTCTGCTATTCATTGACTTTAGCTCAGCTTTCATCTCAGCAAATGAGGTTTCTAATTTTTCTTGGCTCCTGTTTATAGTTTCCAGTTCCTTTTTATAGTAATCTGCATTTCTATCAATAGCCTTTCTTAATTCCTTCAGTATTTTCATTATCTCCTTTTTGAACTTGGTACCTATCAGGCTGAAGAGGTCTGTTTCATTGTTTTTCAGGGGAATTCTCTTGATCTTTTAACTGGGAGTGGTTCCTCTGCTTCCTCATTTTACTTATATTTATCTTACTCTGTGAGTTTAGGAGAAACAATTATCTACTGTGGTCTTGGAGGGCTGTTTTTCTGTGGGAGCATCCCTGTGTAGCTGACATGGGTTTAATATTTTTGGTGCAATGACTGTTTTTAGTATGGATGCCCGCTGCCTGTTTTCTCAGTGTGTCCTGGCTGTTATCACCTTGAGAGTGGACGTGACTGGTGGTGTGGTGACCAGAGCCTGCACTAGATGTTGAGTGGGGTCTCCTGTTTGCTCTGTGGTTGTCCCAGCCCTGTCAGAAGCAGGGTTTATTCTCTAGTTGTTGGAGTAGAAGCCCCCAGATCTGTTTCTGAGCTGCAGTGTGAGGTAGGTGGGATTTGAGTGCTTCCACTGGGAGAGAAGCCATTGAATATTCCTTCACTGGAGCTGTTGACCTGGGAGTGTGCTCTGTTTTGTCACTTGTCACCCATTGTGTGGGCTCAGAAAGCACACTGTTGTTGGCCCTGCCCTTGGCACTGCCTCAACAGTGGGAATGCCTGGTAATTGGCCCTGGTGTCCCTCAGGGGCTGTTTTCACAAGGCCACCAGCACAGATCCACTGATGTCGGGTCTCAGGACCACAGTCCCCACACACCTGGATCTGCTGTGGGAGCTATGGAGGCAGCCTAGATCTTGACCTGGCTCAGCCACCACATGCACGTGCCCACAAAGCCCACAGTTGCTAAGGCCAGACACATCCCAGCTGCAGGAGCACTCATTGTCCACTCTGATGTCCAGCAGGTGCTGAGTTTACAAAGCTGGCAGCTGCTCGCAGAACTGTGAGGAGAGATTTCAGCCCTGCTTTCTAAGTTATGCAGCCCCTGAGGCTCACCTATGATTTCAGCTCCACCTCATGTATGGGCAACCCACTGGCACCTGTTCCCTGAATCCACCGAGATGGTGGCTGAGTGTGCATGCTCCTGGAGCCTACCAAGGCAGCAGGTAGGGCACTGAGAAAGAGGCTGCTATGGTAGGTCCAGCCCCTCCCTTTGTGGGCCACTTAACAATGGCACGTTGCTTCTGGACGGGCCCAGGCTTCTTCCGCATACACCCCTGGTTGCAGCCGTACCACACTCCAACCCCTTTAGGCTGTCTCCACACAGCCAACCCCAGTCCTCTCCCAGGGTCTCTCCTCTAAACCCCACGTTTCAGCAGCCAGCCCCTGCCTGTACCAGTGGATGTGCATCCCAGGCTGAGGCATGCAGTGCAGTGTCACAGACCATCTGTGCAGGTCTCTCTCTGTTCTGTCTTCCATAAACCAGTTATGGTGCTTTCCTCTGAGTTTCTGAAGCTCCCTTTATGTCCTGGTTGTTCTTCCCGCTGGTGAGGGAATTTCCCAGGGTTGGGATCCTTTCCTCTTTCTCAGCTCCCTTCCAGGGGTGCAGGTCCCATCCCACTTCCTTCTTGTTTCTTTCTTTCATCCTACCTGACTACATGGAGATCCCTCTTGTTCTTTCAAATGCTTGAGATCGTCTGCCTGTGTTCAGTAGGTATTTGGTGAGAATTGTTCCACATTTAGATGTATTCTTGATGTATTTGTGGGGGTAGGTGAGTTCCATGTCATTCTACTCCACCTTCTTGATTCCAGCTTCCTTCTTTGTCTTTTTGACCTTAACAGTTTTGAAAAATAATTATCAGTTATTTTGCAGAACAGCCTTCAATTTGGATATATCTGGTGTGTTCTTGCAATTGGACTGTGGTTATGGATTTTTCAGAAAAAATCTACAGATATGGGATACCCTTCGCAGTGTGACAAATCAGGGAATACAGGAGGCAGATATGTCATCTTATTTCTGTCCATGTTAACCTTGATCACTTTGTTAAAGTGGTGTCTAATGGATTTCTCTCCTAAAACACTACAATCATTCTCTTTGTAATTAACAAATATCTCAGTGGTGATACTTTGAGACTATGCAAATATCCCATTTCTCCTCAAACTTTTGCTCACTACTTTAGCATTCGTTGGTGAACATCGCTTGCTAGCCCACCAATGATTAGCTAGTGTTACAATGGCAACTTTCCATTTCCTTCATTCCTTCCACATTTATTAATTGGAATTCTTCCATGAGAGAGCTATTCCTTCTCCTGCATTTATTAATTTATTCAACTATTTAAGTATGGACTCCTCATAGATATATATTTTATTTTAAAGGCTTCAAATTATTTCTGCTTTATCCATTTGGAACTCTCTCAGGTTGATGTCTCTACCCTTTTGATGATCATCCTTTTCCTTTGAGCACTTCCTTAACTTCTGACACTGCAAAATGTTCCAGAATCATTTTGTATTTTCTCTGTTTCACTTCTACAGTCAACCATTTTTCCAAGCAACTCTGGTTCCTTCGGCTAGAGAATGTATTTAGAAACCAGTATCTGTATACAATGTGTGCTCACAGTTACTGGGTTATCACTACATCAAGACTTTCTCAGTAAGCAGAGCTAGGAAATATATATATGTATAATAACCCATGCCTACACACACATCTATATTTCTCTCTATGTCTGTCTCTAGCTATACATCTTTCATCTGTGTATCTGTTAACTGAAACACAGATTGATACTGATATCTCCAATTCCAATCCAACAGTGGGCCCTTTGTTGTAGAATTTGCCCTTTCCTTGTTTGTAGCTCCTTTTCCTGACAGTGAAAAACTACTTCTAATTTTTCTACAATATATTTACTTATTGCTTCAACACTAGTAATAGCATGCAGTAGTTTCAGAATTGCTAACCCATACCTCTATGAGTAATTGTTAACTAGTATACTCCAGTTATTAACTGGAATTAGAGTTGTTTTTTCTTTACTTACATAGTATTTGATTAGAGTATTCTTCCAGAGTAACTTTAGCCCCCAAACTGTTTATCCAAAGATTTGCTGATGCTTGAACCTCTTTAGTAGGTTGAAGCATTTCTCTTTCCATACTTAAGATGAGATTTATCCAATACTCCATGCTTTCATTGCATCTAATAGTATACCCTGAGGTAATGTGATACCTTGAAGCAGAATATCATATATTTGGATAGTTTTGACCATTAAACATTTCTTAAATTGAAGCCAAAACTTCTCTCTCCAGCATCTATACGTTACGTACATGTTTATAAATTCCATATTTAAATGTTACAAAATTTGACTTATAAAAGAGTCACCTAGTTCTTATTATTTACTTCTTTATGGGTATATACTGGGACCATTGCATATGTTTATTGGTATATATCAGGAATCTAGCAGAATAAAAACAGGACTTTAGTTGTACCTGGAAGCCATGGCTATTCTTATATTGATACTATGAACTTACTTTTCTCACTACTAGTGAACTGTGACTTTCCAAATAATTATGTGTTATATAATGATATGAATATACTTATTTGGGAAAAACAGTCTGTGAATTCATGCTCTTGTGACATCCCTTTTGTAGAATAATTCCAGATGGTTTACCTGTCTTATAAAAATCTTCTCTGATATTACTGGGATTTTTTTTTCACAAGAGCAGATATTAATAAAGCAAAAGACATCTACTTTGTGTGGATAACTGAAGGCTGTGACCCATAATCTGTTCAATGTTAAAAAAAAGAAAGAAAACCAATCTTTGAAAATAAAATTATTGTATGAATCCAAGGGAAAAGAACATTTATCATTATTAGCACCACCATCTCCATTGTAGATTTTTCAGCTGCGTGAGAGCTAGTTCATATTTATAGATTCCGCTTTCTGCATGATGGCATGGGGCCAAGACAGGAGGCAAATGAGGAAGAAGACTTGCACAAAGCCATAAATGCCTCTGATTCTGGGCAAGCAGTTATAGGGTGATATGCAGACTTAGGAAGGCTGCCAAAAATCCTTAGGCCTTGGTATTCACTGATCCCCAGAATACAGTGGGTATGGCTTGAGTTAGGATGAGTGTTGCCTTCCTTAGTGTTCTTTCTTTCTTTTTTTATTTCCGATTAGATTCTCTCACCCTGTTGTTTAAATCATAGTGCATGCTCAAAAGGCATTTCTTGAATGAATAAATGAATGGTTGGCTGGCTGGCTGGCTTGTTGAGTATTAGCTGTTAAAGGCCAAGGGAAACAGAACCACAACTTGCAGCTCAACAGTGAATGACAGCTACACCCATGATTTCCCAGCTGCTTTCAGGGTCAAATTTAGTAGTATGTGGGACAGAGGTTTCTGGAGAATCTTTTATCCATACTCTGGGCAAAGGCCTCATGAGCTCAAAGAGGATAATGAAGCTGAAACTAGTGATGAGTTTTCTCAGGATTCTGTCTTCAGTAATTGATCATTCCTTCAACCTATTGATTTTTCCTTTAAAGAAAAATTACTTTCTTTCTCTTTTATAGTTACTATGAATGAACAGCAGCATTAATCATTGTGGGCAATTCTTACTCCAATTTAATTTAGCTGTCATCCGTATACTATCCCAATCTTAGGAATAAAGTAGGATTATTGTTTGAAGTTATTTCCTTATTTTTTCTGTCTCTTGATTTGATCAAAACCAGTATAAACTAAATGATTTCAGAGTTTCAGATGGGAAAGCTACATTCTGATAGGGATATAAACTTGCTACTTAACACTAAATAATTCTGTGACAGCAAATGATACTTTGGAATTAAAAAGGAAAGGAAAACAAATTTATGCACGTGTATATCTCTTTATTAGAAGCATCTATATGCCTTGAAGTCATACACAAACTATCTTAGAGCAGTCTATTTTAATTTTTTTTAAAGTTTTTTTTAAAATAAATTTATTTATTTATTTATTTTATTGGCTGTGTTGGGTCTTTGTTGCTACACACAGGCTTTCTCTAGTTGCGGCGAGTGGGGGCTACTCTTCCTTGTGGTGCAGGGGTTCTCATTGCGGTGGCCTCTCTTGTTGCAGAGCATGGGCTCCAGGCACGTGGGCTTCAGTAGTTGCGGCACATGGGCTCAATAGTTGTGGCTCACGGGCTCTAGAGCACAGGCTCAATAGTTGTGGCGCACGGGCTTAGTTGCTCCGCGGCATGTGGTATCTTCCTGGGACAGGGATTGAACCCGTGTTCCCTGCATTGGCAGGTGGATTCTTACCCACTGCGCCACCTAGGAAGCCCAGTCTATTTTAAGTTGATAATTTTAATTGCATATAAAAATTCTACAATTTTTCTCACGCTCCACACACATGTTGTTTTTGTGTCACAATTTCCATATTTTTATATTGTGTATCAACAAATTATCGTAGCCATATTTATATTAATAATTCTCTTTCACCTTTATACTAAAGTTACAAGTGATTTACGTACCACAACCACCATCACAGCATTAGTTTTCTGAATTTGACTATATGCTTACCTTTACCAGTGCTGGGTTCCCAGATGGATGGGACTGTCTCTGGGATCTCAGTCCAGTGAAACTGGAGCTGAGTTATATGCAGGCCTGTCAACAGGGGCACAAGCACGTGTGGTCCCTGCCTGATCCCAAGGTGGCTGGGACAGCTCTAGGACCACGCTGGAGGAGAGCGGGAGGCAGTTCATGGGGCCATTTCTAGGTCTGCAGTCACGTCCATAGACAGTGGGCCTGTTACCAGGTATGCAGACAGGTTTGGCTCCCACTAGGTCTCTGAGAGAGCTCCTACGTGGTTCTTGAGGGTGTCCTTGGGTGGACAGAACCGCCTCCAGGACCATGGTAGAGTGGGGCTGGATCCAGGTCACAGGGCTGCTTTCAGGGTCCATACTCAGGAATGAAGTCAGCAGGGCTGCCATGGGGGGCTTGGACAAGTGTGTCTCCTGGTAGTTTCCTGGTGGGTGGATATCCAGTTTTTCCATTACCATTTGCTGAAAAGACTGTCTTTCCCCCATTTGAATGATCTTGGTACCCTTGTTGAAAATAACTTTAATTTTTAATAAATATTGAATCTTTTGTGTTTAGCAGATAAAAAGTGTCGGTCCTTATCAGACCTCTAATATGAATGTTTAATCTACCATCCCATACATCTGACATATGTTATGCCTTCAGCTGACATCAACTATAATTCATTTCAATAAATATTCAGTATTTCGGAGACAGTCATATAAAATGATGTCACAGCATATACTACTCGACTCGTTCACCTATAGGCCACTTTTCCCGTTTTTAAAATTACTCAAACTTTTGGAGCCTGAATAGGGCAGGAAGAAATAAAATAGGGTCATATATTTTGTGTGTAATCATAGTCAACAAACGCAAAAGAATATTGTTAATGAACATTTTTATTTGATTTCTCATTTTTCCTTAAGAACCAAAGATCATCTTGCCAACTGACAAATGCTTTATATCATCAGCTATTTGGGTCTGCAGTCCCATGTTGGCAGCATACATATTATACTATTAAACGCATTGTCAGTAGCACTGACAACAAGGATTAAACAAGGGAAAATAAATCACATTAACCTTTCCATTGAGCCATTATGAACAGTCTGTTAAAGAGAAAGAAACAGGTACTTTTTGAACATTTACTTAAGAACAAAAGAACAAGTCTCAGGGAAAAGCATGTCTCTGTTTGCAACCTCACCACGGGGAAATCTGATTCATGTTTGCTTAAATTTACTGTAAGAAAAGACCTTGAAAATGAGACAGTCTTTGTTCTAATATTCTCATTTAATCCATACATGAATGAACTGTGATAAGAACTGCATTTAAGTGATTTGTAGAAGTCCTTCCCAATTCTCTCCCCTTTTAAAGGGAATTTGTTCTGTATAGTGGGAATATTCATGTGAATAATAAATGAGAACATGAAAAATCACACAACTTTTGGAAAATATGGAAAATCCCATAGGATTTCTTTCCAATTTTCTTATATAGGCTATATTTATTATAGTGTAACTGTGTATTTAGAAATAATTTAGAGCCTTGGAAAACTATCATTTCCAAAAACAATATATTTAGCAGCTTTAACAAGCTTGGATTTTTAAATAGAATTCTAAATTGCAGAGGAAGAAAATAAGTTGGAGCACATCTTCTCCAGTACTGCAGTGAATGATCACAAGAAACAAATACAAGTAAGGCCAGTTTTCTAAACCATGTTGACACTTAGAGAGGGAGAAAGTTTCCAAATTTTTGAGACTTGAAAGAAATTCAGTTATTTTTTTCTTTTTTGCAAACAAATGAAATCTAGGCTAACAAAGTGGGGCTAAAGATAGGAAGAGCCTTAATGAGTGTCAAGAGCATCCCAGTGCTTTTATGAGAATAATTTCTAAATGCTTAAAAACAATTTGCTAGTTTTACTAATTTTTTGTTGGTAAATGTATGAACTGTGGAATCATTGTCAACTGAGCCTGAGTTCAATTTTTACATTAATTCCCAGTTAAAGCAGATTCTACTATCCATCTGAATATGAAAGCAAGAAACTTCATCCATGTTCAAGCTTACAACACAATTTTCATGATTTGGGGGCCATATTCTCTAAATATTTCCATTTTTTCATAGACATTTCAAGAGGTCCTACATCAATTTTGCAAGTTTAGCTTAGGTTAGCTTTATTGACTTTGTAATTTTACATAGTTCAAAGAAGAAGAGGAGGAAGAAGAGAAGGGGAGGAAAAAGGAAAGGGGAAGGAGGGGGAGGGGAGGGGGGAGGACAAGGAGGAGAAGAACGGCTGTTTCCATGATAGTGTCCTTTTCTTAACTTGGGTTTGGGTTTAAACAGAAAACACACTGCTCATATAAGTATTTTTAAAACACTGCTTGAAGCAAACAGAAATATCTACAGTTGTGACTTAAAAAACATCTGGAAATGGAGATAAGGCCAGATAATAAAAGAAAAACACAAGCATCTTAAAAGGGAAAGTAAGAGAACATTTTTTCTCTTTTTTGGTTCTTTGATGAGGAAAGTATTGGAATTCTTTCAGAACATAGTATTTTGGAGCCTTAGGCCCAATCTTCAAACTTTCCAAGGTAATAATTTCACCCAGTTGGTTGTTTTGCCTTTTTCCATTTCAGTTTCCTGGGTAGTCATAAAGTACTTTATCTCCAGCACAGAATGGACTAGTCTGTTATTCCAAAACCCATGAAGGTATGTGAAATTGAGTCTATGACTTGATGTGTGACTTTCCTATAAAACTTGTTTCTTTCTGGTTCCTCAATGCAAAATACGTATTTTTGGATAATGCACACTAAGCAAGTACTATTTAGCTCTTGGTTAAATATGGGGGAGCACCCACTGTTACAAAACTCATCAGGTGATATAACAGATAATCCCCAAATAATCAAGCAGTATCCATTATCAGTTCAGCAAAATTATGGCATACTTCCGGTTTGGCAAGCATAGTGTGCAGGGAGCTAAGGATAGAATAGTGAGCAAAACATAAATTAAGGCTGATATAGGTTAAAGTACTTTGCTGAAGTTATAATCAATGAGTCATAGTCAAGACTCAGTGTCTTCTGACAATAAAGCTATGCTTTTGTCCATTATATCCCTATGTAAAAATTATACATCTATGCTTTCTTTCTTCCTTTAAGAGAGGTCATTGTTTGGACTGTTCAGTAGCATTGGCCACATGGGCAGGAAATATGTGTAATATATATGCAGATATCAGATATGTATGCATTTTTATTGGTATACTATTAAAGGAATTCATGCTATTTCTCAAACATCTTTAAAATGATTCATTTTCCCTATATGGCACAATGCAGTGCCTGAGGGCATGGATCTTCTAGCCAAAAGGCCAAATTTTGAATTCTGGCTCTGCTGCTTAGTAGCTGTGCAACCTTGGGCAATTTTTTTTAACACCTTTGTGCCTTGATTTCCTCAATTTTACAATTAATATAGAGTACTTACTTTATCTTGTTGCCATGAAAATTAAATGAGATAGTATGGATATTTACAAAATTTTTAGAATAGTGTCAGGTACCAAGACAATATGTGTTTGTTAAATGAGTATAATAAAGAAATGTTTTGAAGGCCTTTGAGGGCCTCTTTTTTTCTTTTTTTGAGGTACACCAACGTGAATCATCTGTATTTGTATATATATATACCCATATCCCCTCCCTCCCACGACTCCCTCCCACCCTCCCTATCCTGGCCCTGTAAGTCATCACCCATCATCGACATGATCTCCCTTTGTTATACAGCAACTGCCCACTAGCTATTTTACATTTGGTAGTGTATATATGTCAGTGCTAGTCTCTCACTTCGTCCCAGCTTCCCCTTCGCCCCACCCCCCCAACCCATGTCCTCAAGTCCGTTCTCTACATCTGCATCTTTATTCTTGCCCTGTCACTGGGTTCATCAGTACCATATTTTTAGATTCCATGTATATGAGTTAGCATACAGTATTTGTTTTTCTCTTTCTGGCTTCCTTTGCTCTGTATGACAGTCTCTAGGTCTATCCACCCCATTACAAATAACTCAATTTCATTCCTTCTTATGGCTGAGTAATATTCCATTGTATATATATGCCACGTCTTCTTTATCCATTCATCTGTTGATGAACATGTAGGTTGTTTCTGTGTCCTGGCTATTGTAAGTAGTGCTGCAATGAACATTATGGTACATGTTTCTTTTGGGATTGTGGTTTTCTCTGGGTATATGCCCAATAGTGAGATTACTGGGTCATATGGTAGTTCCATTTTTAGTCTTTTAAGGAACCTCCAAACTGTTTTCCATAGTGGGTGTACCAGCTTACATTCCCACCAACAGGGCAGGAGGGTTCGCTTTTCTCCACACCCTCTCCAACATTTATTGTTTCTAGATTTTTTGATTATGGCCATTCTGATGGTGTGAGGTGATGCCTCATTGTGGCTTTGGTTTGCATTTCTCTAATGATTACTGATGTTGAGCATCTTTTAATTTGTTTGTTAGCCATCTGCATGTCTTCTTTGGAGAAATGTCTATTTAGGCCTTCTGTCCATTTGTGGATTGGGTTATTTGCTTTTTTGGTATTCAACTGCATGAGCTGCTTGTATATTTTGGAGATTAATCCTTTGTCCATTGCTTCATTGGCAAGTATTTTCTCCCATTCTGAGAGTTGTCTTCTTGTCTTGTTTATGGTTTCTTTGGCTGTGCCAAAGCTTTTAAGTTTCATTCGGTCCCATTTGTTTATTCTTGATTTTATTTCCAGTATTCTAGGAGGTGGGCGAAAAAGGATCTTGCTTTGATGTATGTCATAGAGTGTTCTGCCTATGTTTTCCTCTAAGTTCTAGAGTGTCTGGCCTTACATTTAGGTCTTTAATCCATTTTGAGTTTATTTTTGTATATGGTGTTAAGAAGTGTTCTAATCTCATTCTTTTACATGTAGCTGTCCAGTTTTCCCAGCACCATTTATTGAAGAGGCTGTCTTTTTTCCATTGTATATTCTTGCCTCCTTTGTCAAAGATAAGGTGCTCATATGTGTGTGGGTTTATCTCTGGGCTCTCTATCCTCTTCCTTTGATCTATGTTTCTGTTTTTGTGCCAGTACCATACTGTCTTGATCACTATGGTCTTGTAGTATAGTCTGAAGCCAGGAAGCCTGATTCCACCAACTCCATCTTTCCTTCTCAAGATTGCTTTGGCTATTCAGGGTCTTTTGCATTTCCATATAAATCGTAAGATTTCTTGTTCTAGTTCTGTGAAAAATGTCGTTGGTAATTTGCTAGGGATTGTGTTGAATCTGTAAATTGCTTTGGGTAGGATAATTTTCACAATGTTGATTCTTCCAATCCAAGAACGTGATGTGTCTCTCCATCTGTTTCTATCGTCTTTGATTTCTTTCATCAGTGTCTTATAGTTTTCTGCATATAGGTCTTTTGCCTCCTTAGGCCCATTTATTTCTAGGTATTTTATTATTTTTGTTGTAGTGGTAAATGGGAGTGTTTCTTTTTTTTTTGTTTGTTTTGTTTTGTTTTTTTTTGGCACACGGGCTTGGTTGCTCCGTGGCATGTGGGATCTTCCTGGAGCAGGGATCGAACCTGTGTCCCCTGCATTGGCAGGTGGACTCTTAACCACTGTGCCACCTAGGAAGCCCGGGAGTGTTTCTTTAATTTCTCTTTCTGCTCTTTTGTTGTTACTGTATAGGAATGCAAGAGATTTCTGTGCATTAATTCTGTATCCTGCTACTTTACTAAGTTCATCGATTAGTGCTAGCAGTTTTCTGGTAGAACCTTTAGGGTTTTCTATGTATAATATCATGTCATCTGCAAAGACTGACAATTTTACTTCTTTTTTTCCAATTTGGATTCCTTTTATTTCATTTTCTTCTCTGATTGCTGTGGCTAAAACTTCCAAAACTATGTTGACTAATAATGGTGAGAGTGGGCACCCTTGTCTTATTCCTGTTCTCAGGGGGAATGCTTTCATTTTTTCACCATTTAGAATCATGTTGGCTGTTGGTTTGTCATATATGGTTTCTATTATGTTGAGGTAATTTCCTTCTGTGCCCATTTTCTGGAGAGTTTTTATCATAATTGGATGTTGAATTTTGTCAAAAGCTTTTTCTGCATCTATTGAGATGATCATATGGTTTTTATCCTTCAATTTGTTAATATGATGTATCACATTGATTGATTTGCGTATATTGAAGAGTCCTTGCATTCCAGGGATAAACCCCACTTGATCATGGTGTATGTTCTGTTTAATGTGCTGTTGGATTCTGTTAGCTGGTATTTTGTTGAGGAGTTTTGCATCTATATTCATCAGTGATATTGGCCTGTAATGTTCTTTTTTTGTGCCATCTCTGCCTGGTTTTGGTATCAGGGTGATGGTGGCCTCGTAGAATGAGTTTGGGAGTGTTTCCCCTTCTGCTCTATTTTGGAAGAGTTTGAGAAGAATAGGTGTTAGCTCTTCTCTAAATGTTTGATAGAATTCGTGAGGGCCTCTTTTTATAGAAAACTCAGAAGCATCTAACTGTGCCCCACTTCCCTTCATACCTCTGTATTAAAAAAAAAAAACAGCTTTCATGAGTTAAATATCCTAGAGCAGTCTGGATTCTTCAGGCTGTAGTGAAGAAAGTTGATTAAAGTGGTTGATTAAAATCTTCACATGATGTAATATATAACGAGCACAATCTGTGTGTAATACAGAATAACTGTGTGAAGAAATATATATTTGTGTATAGATCACACTTATTTTTGTTGCATTGCCAAGATTGTCATAGATTCAATACATTATTGTGGAGAGAGGAGAATATCTTTTCTTGGCTTTGATTTCAATTTTGTATGCTCTATGAAGAGAGGTGCCATCATGAATACGCATTATATATGAGAAGAAAAATGTGGTGAGAACCAAATGTAATGAATGGTTTCATAGGTGAAAGCAATATTAAATCATGTCTTTTCAAAGGCCTATATACGACAGGAATTGAATAAGTGTAACAACTTAACATGATGAAAATGTTGGTCTAGTACCTGATACTTTCCTCTGTACTAATTTGCAGAAATTACTGCACTCTGTGTTAGCTCTTCCTAATGAAGCAGAGTCAAGAAAGTCAAAAGTCAACTTGCACCGTTGTTATCTTATTACTTTATATTACACTAAATTAACCTTTTTCATTTAGTATACAATTCATATGTAGAAACTTACATGCCAGATTTAAATAGCAGGGTTGAATTCTTTCTTTTTTTAATATTGGCTCAAATGTTTTCCTAGTGGTGGTGAAATGTAATAAAGATAAATGAAGGGTGATAATTGATACCTGATTATGTGATCTTTGGAAAATTATGTAACATCTCTGAAGATTTAATTTTCTCTCTTACAAGATGGGTATAATAATTATCTCTTAGAATAGTAGTACAAGATGAAATGGTATTTTGAAATACCGTTTTTCCCTCATAATTTATAAGCTCCCATGCTTCTTCCCCTCACCTCAACTCAAGAACTGTGCTATATTTTGCCTTAGTAGAAGGATGTGACAGGAGAGAAATCATTTCCTAAAAGGAAGAATTCCTGGATTTGGTTGCCAAATAAGGGTTTTAGGAAAAGACAGAAATACTGAAAGGAGAAATAAATTTCAATTTATTTCTATTGCATTTGTTATCTATTGCTGCATAACAAATTACCCCAAAACTTAGCATCTTAATACAACAAACATTATCTCACAACATCTGTGAGTCATTAATCTGCTGGATCCTCTGGCTCAGGGTTTCTCATGAGGCTGTTTTCATAATGTCAGTTGTGGTCTCGTCTCAGATCTCAAGGAAGGAAAAAAGTGCTGAGAGTTCAAGGTAATCTTTGCTCTGATTACTGGGTGGGAGACACAAGAAGACAGCAAGATCCCATAGAGGAAATGGTTCTCTGTTGTGTCTCAATAGATGGAGTATAAATAAGCCTGCAGTGATCACACAGTCCCAGCATGGGATGACAAATAGCACAAGTGTTCCTGTATCCTTGAGTATGGTATAGAATTAGAGGCAAGAGTCACTTGAGCGGTCAATGAGGAAAAAATGTGGGATGCTTCAGTTGTTTCTTGCAAGAGTCAGATTGCCTGAGTGGACCGATGGCACCAGGAAACAGATGGCCCAGTACTACTACACACCTACCCCATTCGCAGCCAACTCTTTGGTACATTGTAAGCCCTGAGCAACTTAGACACAAGGCTGGGGAAACAGGTAGGAGAAAATCCTTCCATGAGAGTAAGTCCATTTCTGCTACCCTGGTAGGTGTGTGCCGCAAAGTAAATTAGGTCAAGTCATGTAAAGACAAAGAAATTTCTATTTGTTTCACATTTGGGTTTGCAGATTACCTTTACATCTCATGTATAATAAATGGCCTAGTTCTTAATTTGAAGCATTGTAGATGCTTATTAAATGATAGCTATTATTATTTTGATTATTTCCCAAGGTAACTGATAATTGAGAGCATAAGCTCTATTATAACCAAGGGTCTACATTATGTTGGGGGGGATGAGGGAGTAATTGATCAGTGTGGTTTCAGAATTATCTACCTAGTAAGTACTAGTGCTCTTATACTGAGAATGAAGTATGACCCACTGATAGTCATCTTCTAATACCTATTTTTAGAATGATTTAGATTTCTGGGTATCTCATTCTCCCCATCCATAAAATGGGTACCTAAACCCTATCACCAAAATGTTATTTGGAAGCAGATGGTAGTGTTGGGATACTGTATTGATCAATCCTTTTAATAAAGGATTTAGATTTTTTAGTTATTTATCCCCCATTAATCTCAGAATAAAGTATAGTAAAAGAAGACTGAGCTGTAATTGTTAAATAATTATATAGGAGATGCCTAACCATCTGTATCAGAAAATAATAAATATTGGGACTTCCCTGGTTGCACAGTGGTTAAGAATCCACCTGTGAATGCAGGGGACACGGGTTCGATCCCTGCTCCAGGAAGATCCCACATGCCATGGAGCAACTAAGCCCGTGTGCCACAACTATTAAGCCTGCGCTCTAGAGCCCGTGAGCCACGACTATTGAGCCCATGTGCCACATCTACTGAAGCCCACATGCCTAGAGCCTGTGCTCCGCAACAAGAGAAGCCACAACAATGAGGAGCCCACGCGCCACAATGAAGAGTAGCCCCCTCTCTCTGCAACTACAGAAAGCCCGTGCGCAGCAATGAAGACTCAACACAGCCAATAAATAAATAAATAAATTTATTTTAAAAAAAGAGGCAGTTATTTAAAGAAGAAGAAAATAATAAATATTTACTGAG
This sequence comes from Hippopotamus amphibius kiboko, assembly GCF_030028045.1. NCBI lineage: Eukaryota > Metazoa > Chordata > Mammalia > Artiodactyla > Hippopotamidae > Hippopotamus > Hippopotamus amphibius. Next base: position 12,074,785 of record NC_080203.1, on the reverse strand, counting down.
TGATTAATGTGTGTCCAGTACTGTTCTAGTGCTTTGTATATATTATTTCAATCCTCATTACATCCCAATGAGGTATATTATAAGCTCCATTTTAAAGATGAGGGAACTGCAGCCCTGTGTTAACACAGGTGATAAGTAAATGAGCCAGAATTTGGACCCATGCACACTGACCCATGTGCACATAGAGTCCATATGCTTAACCATTTTCTCAAGTATAAATTTATCACATGGTCATAGTTGGAGAAGAACCACAATTGAGCTTGAGAAATAACTCACAGTGCATTGATTCAGAGTTCTCCCACAGACTAGCTGAATACCTTTGAACAAGTTAGTACTTGTCAACTTCATTTTCTTATCTGTAGAATAGTACCTACTTGTCATGTTTGTAGTAAGAATTAAAAGAAGCAATACAGAGCCTGGGACATATTATTAATTTTCTAAGAAGATCAAGTTTGCTATTTTTAAGTCTTATGTCCAGGCTTCTTAGATGATCAGTTGAGATCATTTCAGTGAAAACACTTTGAAAATTATAAGTCACAAGATAAATAAAAGAAGCTCTATTAATTAACACTATTAATATAAATAGCTAACAATTTTCATGTACCAGGCACTGAGCCAAAAACTTTAATATGTTAGCTAGGAAAAAAGAAAAAAGAAAAAAAAATCGAAACAAACAAAAAACAAAACAAAAACAAAAACATGTAACTCTAAAGACATCTTTAAAAAGTCTAAAACTAGGAAGATGAGAAAACTGAGTCCCAGAAGAGCCAAGTAGCATGTTCATGGTTACAGCCCGAAAGTGCTGGAGTTTGGAGTTTTCCTCAAACATAGTTAACTCCAAAACTGCATGCTTTATACTGGAAAACATGATTGAAAACATACAGCTTCAGGCACTTTAAAAGCCCTCATTGCACTGTGAACAAAAGAGCTATTGTAACCAGACATCCAGTTACTTTAGCTGGTGAAATGATACATTTAAGACTAGAGATTTCTGTTGTAATGGTTGATACATTTTAGGCAGGACTTGATGCATCTTGGGAAGGGGAAGGGAGTTACAGAAAAACCCTTAAAGCAATAAAATTTTGTATTTTAAAGGATGTTATACAATGCTCAGATTATTTTATTCATCTGTTCTTACATCAATCCATCTATTCCTCCCTCCCTCCCTCCTTTGCTCCTTCCTTCCTTCCATCCATCCATCATCTGTATGTCAGACTAGTGCTTACCCTGATAGTTACATTACACAACATTGGAACAAAATATATCTGAGTTGGCATTGCAGCCTCAAAACTTCCCATTTGTGTGGTCTGTAAAAGTTACATAATCTCAAAATGGAAAAAATAATAGTATCTATCATGTAGTTGTTAGTACTCAATGTGATAATGTATCCAGAACACTTAGCACAGTGTCTGGTATATGACAAGCACTCAGTGATGCTTAGTTATCCTCATCATCTTTTTCATCTTATCACAAAGTTTGACCAATTTATGAAACACTTTTTTATTTTAAAAGTTCACTGTGTCTTAATTGTTCTCTGAAAACAAAAGATCTATTTCTCTGGACATAATAGGTTCTCTGGAAACAGAAGCACTGTTTCCCTAGAAGCAATCTTATAAACATTTCTTGGATTCCTAGGTTACTCTGTCCAACTCCATTAATGCCATCATGTAATTTTATAAATGTTATTTATCAAATTTCAGCCAAGAGAAAGGCCAGAGTTCTTCAGAGCCCTAGCTAAAAAGCTAGAAAACACAGTGGTAGAGATAGGAGTCAGAAGGGAGGGTTGAAGCTGTGTTGAAATGAGCTAGCTATGAAGCGGCATGAGATCACTAAAACGTAAGGATTCTAGGTCTAAATAAATGGATTGATTTAATACTAAGACATTACTGAAGAGGCAGAAACAGAACTGCAAAAGAGAGGCCAAAATGTAGGTTGGGTAGAAAGTAGAAGGTCAGTGCAGATTCAGGACACTTGGTTCCAGTAATAGGGCTAGAAAGACAAATATAGATGTTGGGTTGGAAGAGACACCAAGGAGAAGGCAAGACCACCAGCCCTCTTCTTCTTCCCTAAGACAGGAGGGATGTCCTGCATCTAGCTGTACTTTTCCACCTACTTTGTGGTCCAAAGCTTGACAGCTAAGCAGTGATTAGATGAAAGAGGGTTGTGTATTTCCTGCTAAGACATTTGAACAATATGCTGAAGGTCATGGAGAGTCATTAAAGAGCTGTAATTCAGGGAGTCAAAGCTTTCTACTAAAATACTTGTCTCGATTTTTGCAGACTATTTTCTTTGTGGACTTAACATTATATCCTGCTTTCAGGCACCTAGACAAAATACCGTAACTCTGAGTTTTTGCTTGGAATCATTTAGTATTTTTCACTTCTAATGAAGCAGTCACAAAGAAAGATAAACATGCAGTACATTAACATAAAAATATTTTGGGTGATGTTATGAAGCTCAGTATTTATTACAAACACAACTACATTATTTTTAACAAGATGGGATGCAACATTCATTTGCTCCTGTTGCCGTTTTCAGAGGTCACCAGATATGAAGGTCCCTGGCAGCATTACTAGTGGGCTAAACACTTTAATATATAATGTAAAAGCTTTTTATAGAGGAATATCGGTTTAGCTGGAGCATCCACTCAGCACTAAGGTATGTGAATGTTTTCCTTATATTAAATCAAATGTGTTGACATGTTGCTCCGTAGAGCCCTGAAAGCCCGACATCTCCCCAGATTTATTGTACACTCTGTGCAGAGGATCCTGAATCCCGCAGAGTACTATCCGCCATGGTACTCTGTCTCCCAAAGCAGATGCTCAATAACTTCCTCTTCCTGGAAGAAGCTGGCACTCTAGAAATTAGACTACTTTCCTTTGCCAATTACAGGGTAATGGAAAAGATGTTTAGATAGTCTAAAATGCATCGATCAATTATTTCAACATTTTCTTTTCCTGGCTCTCAGGAGAATCTAAAGGTGAGAATCAAGGCAGAAGTAGTTCTCCAATGCACAGCATTGTCTACCTACTAATAGGTATTCCTTTCCTCTCAGAAAATCAAAGGAGGTAAAATTTTCTGAGTACTTGCATTTCACAAAGTTGATTCTTTTCATAAAGTTAAGCTATATTTCAGCTGTTAGGTATCCTAAACATTCCTGCCTTCTCAGAAGAAAATGTGTGTTCAAATTTTTCTCATATTCAGAGTTATTATTAGTGGCACTAAATACTGCCTATACTAGTTTTCTATTTATATTGTGACAAATTACCACAAACTTGCAGGTGTAACCAATACAAATTTACTAGCTTCCAGTTATGTAGATTTGAAATCCCACAGAGGTTTCACTGGGTTAAAATTGTGACGTAGGCAGGGCCGCCTTCCTTTCTAGAAGATCTAGGGGAAGTTCTGTTTCCTTGCCCTCTCCAGCTTCTAGAAGCTTCTCACACTCCTTAGTTCATGCCTCTCTTCCTACATCCTCAAGTCCAGCAGTATAGACTCTTCAAATATCCCTCTCTTTTGACCTCTGCTTCCATCACTTATCTTTCTCAGACTGACACTGTTGCCTCCCTCTTATAAGGTTCAGGCCCTCTTGGATAATACAAGAGCATCTCCCCATCTCAAGATTCTTCACTGTATCTGTTCTCAATAGCTGGTTTGAACCTTTCTTTCAGTGACCAGTTTCTCCCAACTAATTTTCTCCTTCTAGGTTTCTATGAAGAGTGACAAGATGGTTAAAGTTGATAGATGTAAGAAGAGAGAGAAAAGGGGAGAGTGATTGAAGCCATTGTGTTTACATACTAATCGTAAATTTTTTTGTTTTATTTCTGTGAAAAATGCCATTGGTAATTTGATAGGGATTGCACTGAATCTGTAGGTTGCTTTGGGTAATGTAGTCATTTTGACAACATGGATTCTTCCAATCCAAGAGCATGGTATAGCTCTCCATCTGTTTGTGTGGTCTTTGATTTCTTTCATCAGCGTCTTACAGTTTTTAGACTACAGAAGACACATTTTTGAATGGTGGAGCAAACAGGATAAAATGTCTTTGTATTCCTTATAATGTATAATAAGGCAAATGGAATTAATTTCTTTAAACTTCATAGGAAAAAGCATAGCTGAATGTTCAGGAAGCAAGTGGTGATAAATGGAAATTTTTTGGTACTATTATTACTATCTTATGTAAATGTTTTATCTTCTTTTTAATTGATATAATATCTTTATTGATTTTATTGAACAAAAAGATAACGGGTTTCACGGTTATAGTCATGACCATGGTCCCTTTGGCTGAATATTTTCTATATGACTTGAAGTTCTTTAGCCTTTATGTTCCTACATTGGGTGTGTTCAGGCAACTAAGCCTTATTGTTGGAGGGGAGCTACTGTATTTGGAAATTACAGTGTTATTTAATGGGGAAAATAGTTTTCAATTGCAGAGATATATTTGTAAAATTTATATGAGTGGGGCATATGAATCACATATGTGATGACTGTAAAAGGAGGAAAAAGGTGCTTTTGACCTCTTGTCTAGGGTTTTCTCTTTTGCAAAATAATCCAGAATTTTATGATGAATTGGTAATTATGTATAAAACATTTTATATAGAATAAAATTTCTGTATAAGGACAGAGCTGTGAGTCATATGATTGGTTTTTAATATTTTTTTTAATAAAAGTTATTACTTTATTTTTGGCTGTGTTGGGTCTTCGTTGCTGCATGCAGGCTTTCTCTAGTTGCGGACAGTGGGGGCTACTCTTTGTTGTGGTAGGGGGGCTTCTCATTGCGGTTGCTTCTCTTGTTGCAGAGCACGGGCTTTAGAGTGCAGGCTCAGTAGTTGTGGCGCACGGGCTTAGTTGCTCCATGGCATGTGGGATCCGCCTGGACCAGAGCTCGAACCCGTGTCCCCTGTATTGGCAGGCAGACTCTTAACCACTGCGCCACCAGGGAAGTCCCTAATGTTCTTTTGGCACAATTTTGTGATTAAAAAGCTACCTCTCTTGCCTCAGTTCCCCATCTTTAAAATGTAGCTAATTCCGAATCCAATTCAACAGAGCTCCTTGTTAGTGAATAGAAAGAATGACATGAGATAAATTAAAGCATTTAAAATAATTGAGATGTTGCTTTAAGGATCTTATATTTAATTCACGTGTCCAGAACAACTTGGACACATTTCTGGCTTCTGATAGTGTTTGATAGGCTATGCCTCTGTGACAGAGAGACCCAATTCTATAGTGGCTTAAAAACCAAAAATGTTAATTTCTCTCTTAGCAAGCAGTCCAGAATGGATAGGCAGCCTACTCTGTTCCATTTGGTCCCTTAAAGACTTTGGCTGCTTTCTTTTTATTTCTCTACTGTTGTCCCCAGTCATTGTCTTCATTGGCGTAGTTGAAGTTGGGTGGCAGGCGTGTCTGTGTTCTAGATCCCAGGAAGAGGAATGAGCACAGAGAGATTCACATGCAGTATTTTAATGTTCAAACCTAGAAGTGGCATGCTATTCACTTCCACTCACATGCAGCTCTAACCCTACAAAAGAAAGGCATAACAGCTCATCTGGTACAAGATGGGCAAGGGTAGTTGAGTGTGGATGAGGAAAAAAAATGTAAGAGAGTAGTGAGAGCAATCAGAAAACTGCTTAGGGCCTAGCTTAGTCATTCTGCTGTGCCTTGGTTACTGTCTTCCTTCTCTGAAGTGATAATAGACTTTTTTTTCCCCAAGTGTAGGTATTCTAAATTTTCTTCTCAGAGCTTTAAGACTACTTTCAATAGATCTGCAATATATTTTTAAAATCTAGAGGGAAAACATGTTTTTCTTTTCTCACAAAATCAGTCATTTTCTCACTCTGTTTCTTGCAAGTTTGCTCAGTCCCCTTGTACACTTCCTGAGCGAACATATTTACAAAATGTTCAAGTCTCTCGCTACCTCAATTGGTCATCCTAAGATGAAGTCAAGCAATGGCAAGTGTTGTTTAATTAATTTTTGGTTATGAATTTTATGTTTCTCAACTATCACCCTGGTGGTTTTGACCATAAATGGAATATAGTATTTATATAAATTTAAGTTTTAAATTTGGGAGGATTGCTGAAAATTTTGGAAGCCCATATATATATATATAAAATAAAATATATATATAATTTTTTAATTAAAGTATAGTTGATTTACAATGTTTCAGGTATACAGCAAATTGATTCAGTTATATATGTATGTATATATACATATTTTCATATACTTTTCCATTATAGGTTATTACAAGATATTGAGTATAGTTCCCTGTGCTATACAGTAGGTCCTTGTTGTTTATCTGTTTTCTGTATAGTAGGGATATCTGTTAATCCCATACTCCTAATTTATCCCCCCCCCTTTCCCCTTTGGGAACCATAAGTTTGTTTTCTATGTCTGTAAGTCTGTTTATGTTTTGTAAATAAGTTCATTTGTATCATTTTTTAAAGATTTCATATATAAGTGACATCATACGGTATTTTAGAAGAAACTTTATTATTTTCAAAATGCTTATGCTCTTTAAAAAATGGCTGACTTACAATAATAACAGCTTGAATTATTCAGGTACATCAATTTCAATGCTATCCCATGTTGTAATGTTAGTTCAGCTTGACACTATCATGTGAAATCAATAATAATGTGTTGCTGATCTAGCAATATGGTGTAATGTCTGAGAGAGCATTGACAGTTTTCCAAAACCTTCCAGATCACACATTTATTTTTTAAATATGCCTCTGCTGTCTAAGTTTGAAAAGGGTTCTTTTGGCAAGCTGGCCATTAGTTTTCAAACTTTTTCCATAGACTATTTCTTCCTGCATTTCTTCCAGTGCCTTGGTTCACAGCAGCAGTTAGTATATATTGCCCTAACATGTTTTTAGCATTTGTATGTTTATGCATTTTATCTTATCAACTAGATTGTAAGCTCTCAGAAATCAAAGGTTTATTATCTTTGTCTTTTTTCCTCCTATGGCATCTAGTATATTCCCAAACATAGATCATTAAATAAACACATTTTATGTATGTGGGAATAAATGAATGAATGAATAACCATAACCCAAGAGTATGCCTGGATATAGCAGACTGAGCCTATGAAGACAGGCTTCCCTCTTCCTCCAAAAATATAATCAAAATGAAGTTTAAATATATAACTGAGCATCAAAGAAGAGGAATTCCACAAGTAAGAGAGAGCGAGAGATTGAGAGAGAAAGAATAAAACCACAGTAGAATAGGGGAAAGGTAATGATGCTGTAGTGGCGCTTGTGACCTGCAGACCTGCTAAAGGCTTTAGACTTGAGAAGATGGGATCAGAGCCTCAAATGATCCTCTAGTGACAAGAGATACATCAGCGTGCCTCTGTGAAAAGAAATGGTTTTTGTGAGTTATACCTTGGTCAGGGGATTTTCCCTTCTGTGTTCATTTCTACATAAGGTGTCACAGAGCTCCACTTTCTATGTGTGGGGTATACATTCATGGAAAAGTATTAGATGGAACTGTCTATATGTGATGGCCTGGCGGAGTATTCACACTCAAGGTTAGCTTAATGCTGGGTCCTTTATACAATATGAAATCACATATTCCACAAGAGTATGGGATTATTTAATGATCATCTCCATTACTGCAATGTGAGATTCTTGAGATCACCTATACAAAATTTTGCATATAATTACAGGTCTTACAGATACTCCAAAAGGCCATCCATTCGTTTAACAGTTATTAACTGAGCAGGCGCTGTGTGGCAGGAACTACACTGGGCAATGGGATAGAGAAGTAAACAAGTCAGGCCTAGTTCCTGTCTTTATGTCCCTTTTTCTTATTAGATATAATTTGCATACCATCATACATCCACCTGTGATATTAAGACTGTTTGAGAGTATTAATCTGGACCTAATAGAGGTTGGCATGTGGTTTGGGGGAAGGGGAAAATTGAACTTTGTTCTTTTAAAATTTCCTAGTAGACTAATAAAATACTGACATTTCAGGTATATTAGCTATTTTTCATTTCTTGTAAGTGTCACATAACCTCCACATCCCACCCAGATGAAAATAGGTGGTATAATTTACTGCCCAAATACTTTAATAAATGAGTGATAATTAACAATCCTTTTAAGAAGGTAGAAACCTATTTTCATATCAACCTAGAGAAAAAGAGACTTTATAACCACACAACCTCACAGTGGTTTTCATGGCAATACAAACAAGGAAGGTCTTAGGATTTGTACTTCACTGCAAAATCAGAGATTATAAGAAACATGTAAGGAAGGAAAATATGTAAAATAGGAGAAAGATTAATTTTTATGAATTAGTAAATAGTCATGCAATTTAACTGATACATTGATAGCAAAGGAGCAAGTGGGAATGAGAGAGAAACTTGTCCTTAAATAGAGAATGTGCCTTCTGGTCAAGCACATCTGGACAGTGGCACACACAGAATATATATCAGGTCACCTAGGACAGTCAGTTATTTCCAAAGAATTTACATCAGATAGAGCACACTTTTTCTTTTTATCACAGTGTGATAATATTAGATGTGAATAATAAAGAGAGAGCAGGAAGAAAGTAGGAATTAAAAAATACTTAGAGTGATGATGAAATCACTCCATATAAAAATGCGTGGGATGCACTACGAGTTGCACTTAGTGGGGATTTTTATGTTAGGAAAAAGAAAAATTGAAAACTGCTGAGAAAAGGGTTTCTCTCAGAAAGTTAGAAAACACAAAGTACAAGGGAGGAGTAAATACAAATAAAGCATAAGGGAGGAGTAACTATACATAACAAGAATAAATGAATAAAATTATAAATGATAGAGAACAACAACAAAGCTCAAAGCCTATAACTTATTTAAAAGAAAAAAAAACTTCTGACTAGATTTTTCTATCAAAATGTAAAATAAAAATAAACATTAGGAAATAAGTGGAAAGAAATACAGATATGCTAGAAATATTAAATGTCATGATAATACTATAAAAATCAATAAATTTGAAAAGTTACATAGAAAAGATATATTTCTAGAAAATACACATAACAAATGTAAGAAAAAAGTAGAAAATCCTAATAAATCAATAAATTATATATATTTAATCTGTAGTTAAAAATACTCCACCAGGGACTTCCCTGGTGGTCCAGTGGTTAAGACTTCCACAGGGGGTGCAGGTTCGATCCCTGGTCAGGGAGCTAAGATCCCACATGCCTCGTGGCCAAAAAACCAAAAAAAAACCAAAAACAAACATAAAACAGAAGCAATAATGTAACAAATTCAATAAAGACTTTAAGGATGGTCCACATCAAAAAAACAAACAAGCAAAAAAACTCCACCAACCAGTACCACAACTCCTGGCAAAATAAGTACAAGAACCAAGGAGTTTTAAAGTTCTGTTTTAACAAATGTTCAAGAAACAGACAATTCTTATCTATCAAAACTCTTTCAGAGAAGCAAAAGAGAAGAAAAGCTGCTCTATTCATTATAAGAATGGAATAACCTTGACATCAACACTTGACAGGAACAGTGTAATAAATAAAAATTATAGGCCTATCTCATTAATTAGAATACACATAATTAACCTATATAAAATACTGATAAATCAATCTACATAAAATATATGATGCAGCATAATAAAGCCATGTTTAACCAAGCATCATGAAGATGATTTCATATTAGAAAATCAATGACTATAATTCAAAATTCAATGCCCATTCATGACAAAGCTATTAGAGAACTAGCAATATAGGAGAGTTTCTTTAATTCATAATGTGTGTCTTTTGGAAACCTGTAACAAACATCATATTTAGTGTTACCGCTTTAAAAGCTATAGTTTACAAGTCAGCATCAAGTCAAAAATGCCTTTTATTATCACTACAATTTATTATAGTATTGGACATCCTAGTTCTAAAATAAGATACAAAAATGTGATATAATGATTGTAAAGGACATAAGAAAATGGTAGGGATTACAGATGACTCGACTGTCTACATAAGAAAATTTAAGAATGTATCTATACAAATGATTAGAATTAATAACAAGTCCATTACGTTTGTTCTATGCAAGAAGATAATCATGTAATAGTATTTCTATATATTGATACTTCAACTGCCAATGAGAAATTATCATTAAAAATTGTCCATTCACAGAAACAATAACAAAATACACTACTTAGGATTAAATATAAATATAGAAAATATGTGCAATACCTTGATAGAGAAAATTGCACAACATTTTTGAAGGATATAAAATTTGACCTTCCAAATGCCATAGAATGTAAAGCACTAAGAGTGAACCCTAAGGTAAATTACAGACTAAGTGATTATGATGTATCAATGTAGGTTCATCCTTGGTTAAAAAAAAAATACCATTCTGGTGAATGATATTGATAAAGGTGGAGGCTATACAGGTGCAGAGGGGCAGGGGCTAAATGGGAAATATCTGTACCTCCCTCTCAGTTGTGTTAATAACCTCTAAAATTGCTCTAAAATATAAAGTCTTAGGAAAAAAAAGGCATCCTAAAAATTAATATTGACCATAAAAACAATGATATTAGCATGTTTGTGTGTAAAAAGTCTCAATATCATACTGATGTTAATTCCCTCAAAAATGATCTTCAGTATAATGTTCTTACAATAAGATTCCAGACAGGATTTAATGGAATTTAAGAAGCAGAGTTTAAATACAACAAGAGTGATAAAAATGATTGATATAATTATGAAGAAAATATATGAGATTGGAAAGCTTGCCTTACCAATATGAAGATATTAAGGAGGAAAAATCATTAAAAGTGTGTGGTTTTTCACACGAATAATCAAGTGAACCAGTGGAAAAAAATGTAACCTCCAGAAACTATTTTGCATATACATAAAAGAAATGTCATTGAATAGTGGTAATCAAACTGCTTGGGCTCACTTTCTGGCTCCTCCACTTGCTGGTTTTGTGACATTGGAGAAAATATTTGACTTTTTTCTTTTTCACATGTTTTCTTAATTGTTGAAATAATAATACCTTCTTCATGCAAGTGTTGTGAGGATTATACAATATAATGCAAGTACAATGACTAACAAATAACATATGTACAACAGTTGTTAGCTGTTATATGAGCATTTGGTATATGGCAAGAGTGGCATTGGAAATTAGTCGTGAAAAGATGGATTACAAAATAAATTATGCTGAAACAACTTACAGTGAATGTAGAAACATAAGATGAGACTTTAAAAATAACACCATAGCTACTTCATTCTAGATAAATTTGAAGAGAAAAAAACATATTTTAAGAAATGTAGGATAAAATGTAGGAGAATATCTTCATTATAACTGAGCAGGGAAAGATTTGTAAATCAGATACAAAAGGTGTAAATCAAAATGAAAAGACTAATAATTTGATATAAAATTGGAATTTTCTATAAGACAAAAGCCATCATAAACTAAGCTCAATTATAAGCATTGACTTGGAGAAGATATTTGCAATTTATGTAACTGAAAATAATTAACATCCATAACAATGTACAGAATTAATAATAAAGAAAACAAACAAAACAGAAATAGAGTTATAGATACAGAGAACAAATAGTTGGTTGCCAGAGGGGAAGGGGGGTGGGGGGGGAAAGAAACAGGAGAGGGAGGATGAGAAGTATAAATTTCAAGTATAAAAATAAATGAGTCATAGCTATGAAATGTACAGTGTGGGGAATGTAGTCAAAAACTATGTAACATCTTTAGTGACATATTGTAACTAGACTTATTATGGTGATAATTTTGAAATGTATAGAAATATCAAATCACTACATTGTGTAACAGGAACTAACAGTGTTGAGGGGCAATGATATTTCAAAAAGAAAAACTCATAGAAAAGAGATCAGAGTTGTGGTTACCAGAGGTAGAGGTAGGGGGACAGGGACCTGGAGGAAGGCAGTCAAAATATGCAAACCAGTTATAAGATAAATAAGCTCTAGGGATGTAATGTACAATATGATAAATATAATTAACACTGCTGTGCTTTATATATGAAGGTTGTTAACAGAGTAAATACTGAGTTCACATTATAAGGAAAAAAATTTCTCTTTTTATATTTATGAGATGATGGATGTTCACTAAACTTATTGTGGTCATCATTTCATGATGCCCGAGTCAAATGATTATGCTGTACACCTTGAACTTATATGGTACTGTATGTCTAATATATCTCAATAAAATTGGAAGAAAAAAATTAATATGAAGCAAGAAGAAAAAGTCAAATAAGCAAACAGAAGTATAGCCAAAGACTAAGAACAGGTAGTTCACAGGAGAAGAAACATGAAAGGCCAATAACCTAGGAAACAGGCGCAAATCTGTTAACATACAGAGAACTGCAAAATTAAGAAATGATATATCTCACACCCACCAATGCAGCAAAAATTAAAGTATGGAAATGCCAAGTTTTGGGAAAGAAATGGACAACACAAGCTCTGTTACACTGTTGGGTGGGCATACAAATTGGTATAAGCAATCTGAAGAGTAATTTGCCAATACCTAATTAAGTTGAAGCTATATATTCCCTAAGAGTCAGCAATCCCATTCCATTCCCTGGTACATTCCCTAAAAGAAACGAAACATCCACCCACAAAAATTACTGTATCACAGGAACTTCCCTGGTGATCTAGTGGTTAAGACTCCGTGTTCCCAACGCAGGGGCCCCAGGTTCGATCCTTGTTCAGGGAACTAGATCCCACATGCCACAAGTTAAAAAAAAAAAAACAAAAACAAAAACATAAAGCTACTGTATTAAAACTCTTATGGGCTGAACTGTGTTCCTCCAAAATGTGTATGTTGCAGTCCTAACCTCCATAACTTCAGAATATGACTGTATTTGGAGACAGGGCCTTTAAAGTGGTGATTATGCTAAAATGAGAACTTTAGGGTAGGCCCTAATCTAAGCTGACCTGTTGTCCTTATATAAGAAGAGGAAATTTGGACACAGAACACCAGGGCTGCACGTGGATGGAGAAAAGTCCATGTGAGGACGCAGTGAGAAGATCGCCATCTACGAGTCAAGCAGAGAGGCCTCAGGAGAAACCAAACCTGCTGACACCTTGATCTTAGACTTCCAGCCTCCAGAACTGTGAGAAATAAATTTTTGCGGTTTAAGCCACACGATCTGTGGTATTTTGTTATTGCAGCCCTACCAAACTAATACAAAATATATGACGTGCACATAGATATATATAGACATACATATACACACACATATATACGTGTATATATGTATATGTGGATTTTTGTAATAATAAGGAAAAGGAAACAATCTGTTAATAAATAGGTGGACAGAGGAAAGAGTAATTCTGAGAGGCAGTGATGCATACGGGTTAAGAATTCAGTCTTTACAGCCCAGTACAGATCCAAACTCTGCCATTTGTAATTGTATAAACTTGGTTAAAGTTACAAGTACTTATTTTCTCTTTCCCTTAGGTTCTACATTTGTATAATGGGTGTAATAGTATCTTCCTCATGGGGAGGATTTGAGGATTAAATGGGTTAATACATGTAAAGCACTTAGCATGGTGCCTGACATCTCATAAGCCCAAAGTAAATATTAATATTATTAGTAAACTATTATATTCATATGAATAAAATACAATACTTTATATAAAGGTCACAATGAGTATATTTAGACTTAAACTTTATGCTATTTTATTACAAAAAGTTCTGTTTTTTATTTTATTTCATTACAAAAAGTTCTGACTCAAATGTTACAAAATCTTTACCTTTGGGTTATAGTTAAATGGGTGCTTGTAATATTACCCTCTGGATGTTTCTACATATTTAAGATATAACTATAAAAAGGAAAGACAAAGTCAATTCAAAGGTTTAGAATGTCTGAGAGGTAATAGCTTTAGGATTATATTGAAATGGTAAAACAACCGCAATTATCAAATATCCATTTTTTAATGTGGAGCTCAGCTCAGTTCTGCAAAGCTCTACCCAGAGTCTCAGAAACCATCTGAGACACTTGAGCAGCCTGAACTGGGCTTAGAAAAAGGACCAAAGCATTATCCATTGGGCCAGAAATTGACACTAGATTCAAAGTTTATAAACCCACAAGTTTAATCTCTATGAGGGAAAGGGGAAAAGACAAAAGGAAAAAAGTCATTAAAGCTCCTTCAAGAGTCCTAAAGTGAAATTTACTCCAGTTCTCAACGAGGAATAGCAATTGGAACATCTCTGTTTCTTTAAAGAGTGGATGAGGGTTGGGGAAACAGCAAAATGCAAATGTGTATGTGTGGTCAAATTGAGGAGGAAAAGATATTCCTCTGGAAAAAGTGTGACTTGAGAAGAAAGAAAGTATATTTGTGGTCCATTCAGGTAGTTGGCTAAATTTGTTTCATCTTCCAATTAATTGGACACTTTTCCTACCTCAGCACCTTTTTGCATTTCCCACTTTAAAAATAGCGTGCATTATTTTGAGTATTGCTGTCATAATATTCTTCTTATATCTGAGATGCATGGCCTCAATTTTGCAATCACTATGAAGAAAGACTGTGCAGTTTATCACCATTATTAAATATTTTGTTATATTTCATGCACTTCTATAGAGCCTTGAAGCCAATAGTTTAACTAGTGCTTGCTGATAAAGAAAGTTCATGAATTTATGAAGGAACATGGCACATTCCATTTTAGCAACTGGGGAACATCAGGAGGAAGGATGGGGAAAACAAATGAATCATATTATGTTCACAATGAAGGAACCATTTGGTCCAAGCTCTTTGATGTTGGCAAGGCCTCGGGGCCAAGTGAATTTCATTCTTCAAAGAAATAGTTATGTCAACCATAAAATCCCTTTTAGCGCTCTCAGATTAGAACAGGGGTGAAACATAGATAACTTCTACTCTGATACTCAGAGATACAATTATATAATCTTCATTCCAGAATATGTTTGAAGGCACATAATAGCATCAGTGATTGATGTTTGACAATTAATACATTTTTCCAAAAGTAGAAGACAGCAAAATCTGGTTGATCACTCCCTTTGCTCTGACCTCAGTTCCTGGCAGGTATGGAGACCCTCTTTCCCAGAAAGTGAACTGATGACTGCAGGAATGGAGGTCTTTGCTTTAAAGTAACTGGTTCTGCTCCCCTGAGTTCCTCAACTTAGAATCAAAGGAGAACAGAAATATCTTCAGCAAACTTTGTCTCCCGTAAAACACACAAAAGAACTGTTGCCACTGAAATAATATTTGGGTTTTATAGATGGAATTCACACTGATTTTCTGAGCAATATTTGAATCAGTACCTAGGCATTTTTGTACAGTGCTCCTTCTATATGGAATATCCTTTGCTACAAAGTTCATATGTTCAAATTCTACACAATTTTGATAGACCACCTCCTTGGAAAGCTTATCCCTGATCCCTCCCGATTTCCTGTTCTCTGGCTTCCCCGTTTTCTCTCAGCTATTGCAGAAGGAGGAGGACGAAGAGGGGAGGAAGAGAAAAACAACAGTTAACAGCAAATAGCTCTCATTTACTGAGCATTTATTGTGTAGGAGAGTTGTGCTTCATATCTACGATCTAATTTAATTTTCACAATAACTCTGTGAGAAGGGAAACATTATTCCTATTTTACAGAGGAACAGACAGGCTCATCCTAGATGTTAACTATCCAAGGTCATTTATCTAATAATTAATGTGATCTAAATTCAAACTCCAGGTCTGTTTGAATTCACTACACTAGGCTGCTTTACTATAAGATTCCTGAGGGCAGGGCCTATGTCTGATTAATCTGTTTTATCTGCAATACTTTGCAAAGGATAGGTGTTAAACACTTTTTTTTTTGATAACTATATGCATGCATGTCAGGGAACAAAAGGAAATAAGAGATCACTTTCAGGATTAAAAATATATCAAGCTGAAAAAGGCTATATTACATACGAATATTCTTTGGTTAATAGAAATAATAGTATTCATAAATCTCATCTTTGAAACCCTTTCCAATTCCCCAAAATCTTCCAATGGGATAAGAGATATTAAAAGTTCAAAAGATAGGCTGTTAGTGTAATTTTAATTATTAGTATAACAATAGCTAGAGATTATACATACTCTACTTAAAAATAATTTGTTAAAATAATTTGCCTTAACATAGAAAAAATAAGTTTTATATGTTAGGCTTCCAGATACTCAAATTATTAAAAACTGTCTAAAACTCTCAAAACCTTTATGCTCTGGAAAGTAACTCAAATCAAAAACGTTAGGTACCAGTGTTAATAATAGCCACAATTATGTCATCATTATTAAATATTAAGAAAGCATGCCAAGACGGAAATGAAAGATGTCAGATAGAAAACCATTTTCTTTCTCATTCGGTTCTTGTATTTTTTTTGTCCAATTTTTGCCTTTGAAGAGAAAAATAGCTATTCAGTATACACCAGAAAAAAAGAAGAAAAAGTACTATTGCTGTAACAGCTGCTGTTGCTTATTTCATAACCCAGCATCTCCTTGGCAGATACACAGCTGACCAGATTTGCTGATAAAATGTGAGGCATCCTAAGTTGTTAATTTATTGAACACTGTTCTTTAGTATCTACGGAAGACTTACTCATATTATGTTGAGTTTTGAAAATAGTCAAAAATGGATGAATCACATTGAATGTTAAAGAATGCCAATATTTTAATTGCTAACCTGATATCAGTTCTGGTATGATGTGAAGAGTTTCGCTTTTTAAATTGAATAAGTAAAAATGAAACTGTGACACAACTGAAATGAGAAAAACGCTTGGCACACAAGATCGCCATTTAAGACAACAATATCAGCAAAGACAATTTAGATAAGAGCCACTGAAATGGGATAAAATTTAAGGAACATTTTTAAGAGCTACTGAAAAGACTTTTGCTGGGGGTTTTAGCACAGGGAAACAGATGGGGGAAATAATTGTCTAACGTTTATGTTAACGTACCATAAAACCCCAATTATCTCGGCTGCTTGGGGAATTAGGTGTTTGACTTAATTTTTTTTTTTTTTTTGGTTAGCTGAAAGTTACACTAAAACCCAATTGTATCTCAGCCATTGTTGTTGAAAATTGTTCCAAAGTAGCTGAATAGTGCCTAGGGATTATAATTGCAGTTTTCTTTGTGGATTGTGAAATGTTTCAAGGTCATTATTCCTTGTGGATCTTGTAACATTCTTCAATGCCATAAATTCCAATTGTACACAACTATGATGATAAACATGGACCGGTGGGTAAATCTAGGGTACTCTGGAAATAATTTGTAATAATAAATATATAATGTGAATTTCTTTTACATTGATTTCCCTTTCTTTTAAAGCGCTGCCGTCCTGTGCCAGCAGTAAAGGCGACTGTCTTCTGGGCCTGGTTTGGGGGTTCTTAGGGAGTCTCCTGACTTCCAAAATGTTCCTAGCTGTACCTATCAGCATTAGAGATATAGGAATTTGAAATTATAAATAATCATTTAAAAATACAATTATCTCTGGAAGGGCTGACAATTGATTTGTTTATACCATGATTTAATCTGATGAAATGGCTTTCTATCAAACAGCTACCTGAGTTCTGTAAATAGATGGAATGGGACTTTTAACTGAGAAAGGGATTTTAGAGCATATAGGATTTCCAGGGAATCATACAGTGCCTACATATTAATTAAAGAAAAAGAATTACCTTTATTAGGAAGTATTTTTAAACCTCTCATTATTAAAGTAGCCAGTGTTAAATTATCACACTATTTGGTAACTGCCCTTTTTACTCAACATCATCCTCTAAAATACTGCATATTCTGGTTTGGCTGGACTGTCTTTTTTATAGTGCTCATCATACTCATATGATTACTTAATATGTAAAGGTAGGCTTTACCATTATATTCACTGTGCTTAGGATAGTCCCTGGTGCAGAGTAGACATTCAGTAAATATTTTTTGCAAGAATGAATGTATGAATGATGTGAAACTATTTTTGAACAATAAACAGAAGGGGTTTTTATAAATAGCAATTGGTATTACTATTATTATGTCAAAAGGCCTCTGAATATTTACAAATGAGGAAATTGAGGTTCAGAGATGTTACATATAGTCATAACACCCTGGACTTCTTCATAACAATTTTTATAATTATTATTGAATAATGTATGTTTGTTTATTGTTGCTCTACACTCTGGATTATAGGTTCTAAGAAGGCAGAGGCCATTGTAGTTTTATTTATGCTTTATCACAAAATCTGAGTACCTGCCATATAATAACTGACAAGTACTCATTGAATAAATCAATGATTACAGTTTCATTGACAACATCATCTTATTCAAGTTTTAAGAGAAAAAGGCAGAAGTGTTTCAGGATATGCAATGTGTTCATGATTAAAATGTTCATTTACAAATGAACATTTGTATTTATTTTTATTCCATCTAGTGTCATTCAGCGACTGGTTTTCTGAGATGGTACTTTGTCTACAAGATATGGTATAATTAGATAAGACAATTTACATGAAAATAATATGCATAAATTTTGAGCTACATTGGAAGATATAGCCTATACTTTGGGATATTTCAGCATTAATTTTACTCTATGTACAATACAATAGATTTTTCATAGGATATATATGGTATATATTATATTTATATAAATATTTACATACCCTGTATTCTCACCATTTTACAGTATACATTGCTGAATACTTTGGGTGCATATAACATGTCACAAACTCTGATTACCAGTTGTCATCTAGGTCTGCACTTGGCTTGAAAGACTAAAATGGGTATTCCACAGCCCTTGTGCTCAAGTAGATTTTACTCCTCTGAGAAAGACAGATGCATATCCAAATACAGTGATGCAATGTATGGTATAATGGATGTGTATATAAATGACTCATTCTTCTTGAGTGGGGTGAAGTGAATGGAGATGGTAAGAGAAAGTGAGAGAGAGGAGGAGGTATTTATACTGGTCTTTGAAGGATGAGTAAGCTTTTATCATTGAAGTTAATAGTTACAAACATTCCAGGAGAGAGAATTGCATGGATACTAGTCAGAGCTGTGAAAGAGTTTGAATATTTGGAGGAGTTACAGGAGATTATGGAATATATATTGTGGCCAAGTGTTGAAGGGTTTTTTATATCAAGCTAAGAAGTTTGAACTTCATCCAAAGGCTAGTGGAGAGCTACTAAGTGTGTGAAAGCCAGAGACTGAAATAATCAGCAAGTTGTTTCGGTATGATCACTCTGATAGTGTGGAGGATGGTTTGGGTGAGGAGTGGAAAAATTGGATGGAGGAGATCAGTATCCAGGTTATTTCAATAACCCAAGTGAGAGATGATGAGAATTTAAATTACAAAAGTAGCAGTGATGATAAGGAGGAAAAGAGAAATGAAAGATGTGAGATTGTTTCAGTAGTTTCTGGGGATGGTTTTATTGGTTACACTAGGGTCAGGTCATATTTTATTCTAAATTCTGTGTTATACTACCTTTTCTTTACAGTCAATAAACATTGCTAATGGTTAACTAATATACAAAGTTATGTACTTGACTCTAGGTAAACAGGCCAATAAGGTACACTTTGCCCTCAAGGAGCTCATAGTACACTAGAGACAAACTCTACAGGAGACACACTGAAGGCCACAGTTCATGTTGACTTAGTCAAATAAATGATATTCAGTAGAGTGTTTACTATAATAGTTTACTATAAGTTATGGGATAGAAAAAATATAGCAAGTGATCAGGTCAACTTGGGGATATTAGGGAATACTTAAAAAGAAAATGCTTAAACTCCAGGAGTCTCTCGGGGAGAAAAGTTGAGAATGGCATTCCATAAAGTTAGTATAAGGAAGGAATGAGATAGACTGAATGTTCAGGGACATACTTCAAGAGCCTAGTATGCCATGTTCAGGAATTTGGGTATATTTTTGTTCACTTCTTATGAAAACATGGTGGCTTTTAAGCAGAAGACAGATTAAATCAGCTCTGGTTTTCATAATGTCTTCAGATTAGAGGGTGGAATTCAGACTGGAGAGGTTCAATCCTAAAAACCCAGAGACCATCTAGGCAGCTATTTTGGTATTCCAAGAGAGAGACAATGAGGTCTAGGATGGGGTGATAGCAGTTAGCATGTACAGGAAAGGATGAATTTAGGAAGTAAAAACTACTAGACTCGGACTTCCTAGGTGGCGCAGTGGTAAAGAATCCGCCTGCCAATGCAGGGGACACGGGTTTGAGCCCTGCCCTGGGAAGATTCCACATGCCATGGAGCAACTAAGCCCGTGTGCCACAACTATAAAAAAAAACAAAAACAAAAACAAAAACAAAACAAAAAAAAACTACTAGACTTGATATGGTAGATGAGGGAGAAGGAACATTCTAGAATGTGTCCCAATGCCATAGAATTTTTTAAAAATATGCAATCCTGGAGGCACCAACATGGAAGCCAAACCTGACTTCTCATATGTCTTATAATCTGTGTATGCTCATGGCTACAGTTTCTGTGAAATGGCTACCTTCTATGGAAAATGACAGGGAGGCATGTGACAAAATACCCTCAAATACTATTCTAGGAAGTATCATGATTATGGCACCCAAACTGGACTTTCAGTCTAAATCAGGCTTTAAGTATCACTGTGAATAATGTTGCAGTTGACAGACACAATAAAAAATTTTTTTTATATACATTCATTTGCTGAAACCAGCTTCTTCGTTATCTTTCAGTTGGGTGTGAGATCCCTAAAATGATGGGGCCATCTATAGGAAGTCTTACAAACATTAAACAAACATTAAATAGAAAATGCAGTTGACATGCTGACATTATAAATGTCTAGCACAAGTTGGTTCTTAAAGTACCACCTGCATGACAAAAGGCATATGACAGAAGAGAGATTCAGAGATCAGGAGTAGATATTTCAGCGCTGAGACCAAAGACTTTGTAGTTGCATATGCTGGGTTTGGTGATGAGTTTGGGCCTTGGCAAGTTATTTAGCTTGATTTTTTACTTTCTTGATTTTGACTTTCTGAGCTTGATTTTCCACATAAGCAAATTAGGATTGATGATGATGATGATGATATTTTCTGCCTAGAATTCTTTTGATGATTAACTTATACTGCCTATGTGAAGTTTTGCTAATATGGTTGCTAACACAACTGAAGAAGCAGTAAGGGCTGACATTTTATTGTCTGTTATGAAGAAAATAAATATATGAATAAAATAAAAGAAGCAAGGAGAGACAAAAGAAGAAGGAAAAGGAGAGGAAGAGGAGAGAAAAGAGAGATGGAGAAAATTAATACATGAATAGAAGAAAGAAATAGAAGGAGAGGGAGAGGCACAGCAAGCATATGACCATGGGGTGACCCAAAGCATTTGAAATATTTTCCCTAATATGACAGCATTATAACACTGTGCATACAAATGTAAAATATGTTTTTCTAGAATTATAAGAAAACATTGTGGGGGTACTTGTCCTGTTGTCACGTAGAAGGGATCTCTGAGACCCAAGGAAAATGGGAGCGTGTACTCCTCTGAAGTATGAAAGGGTGGAAGGGCACAGTAGGGGCACTTGAATGCCCCTTAGGTCACAGGGGTATGCAGTACCCCAGGGAAAAGTCTCTTGTTTTGGCAGTTTATTTGCTGCTGTGCTATGGGGAACATGAGTGTTCACTCAGACTGTGCCCAAGGCTGTAATCAACAAAGGATCCTGGAGGTGAGGAGGGGTGAAAATCAATCTTTCAGGGCTCAGAAAGTGCTTTTTGTAGCTGAATATGACTTATTTATCTTAATCTTTCTGTGGCATAGATATGAGGCAAGGATTATTGATTAAAAACTGAAGATGTAAAAATCCAAGAGGGAGGAAGAGAGGAAGAGAAAAAGGAAGGAATCCTAATATCCTTGAATCTCAGTCTAGATTTCCTGAGGATGAGATAAGCTAACTTTCCCCATTTCCTTTAACTTCCCATTGAGATCCTCTCATTGGGGAACTTTCATACTCTCCACTGATACTACCTAATCCAGTCTTTTCAAAAAATTTCCAAGAACTATTCAGCTGTAATTCATTACATGAGCAAAGTACATGGATTACATTCCTTAGTAGGTGGGTTTCTCCCCTCTGCCATGTTAGACGGGACCCATGTCTGTAATCATGATGTGCTTGCCTCATTTGGCATCTTTGACCACTTAGTATCCAATACAGGACAGTCAGAAAACTGACCATTGAGCCATGAGGATAGGGATATTGAGGATGGGTTATGTTCAATGTCTTTGGAAGACAGGGCCACCAGGATGCCTGGATCAGGATGCAAGGATACTAGAATTCCTAATAAGTATTTGGCAAATTCTTCCTTACCATTGTGTTGTCTTATTCTAAACTGTACTAATTTGCCACTCACTTAGACACTAGGAGAGATACTACACGATTCCAACAAATACTGAGCCTGTCTCATGTGCATAACATTTTTCTTACATCTGTGCTTAGAGGAAAGTGAGAGCATGCCAAGGTCAGCAGGTAGACACAACTATAAATAAGGTTAATAATAAGCTTATGGGAAAAAAGAATACTAGCATTCATCTTAGTAAGTTAGGAGTAACCACTAAAATATCAAAAGAGAATCTATAATTTTTAAACCAGCAAAATAACATTTGGTGTTTCCAGTGGAAGGTAGGGAAGGAGGAAAGAAACTGAAGTGGAAAAAAATTAATTGAACAAAGAAATCATTAAATGTGTAGTTAAATTTCAAGTGACACTGACTGCCTAAAACAATAACAATTTTTATTTATGTATAGTTGAATTACAATGTTGTGTTAGTTACTGCTGTACAGCAAAGTGACTCAGTTATACATATATATATATTATTTTTCATATTCTTTTACAGTATGGTATATCACAGGATATTGAATATAGTTCCCTGTGCTATAGAGTAGGACCTTGTTGTTTATTCATTCTATATATAACAGTTTGCATCTGCTAATCCCAAACTCTCAATCCATCCTTCTTCCACCCCTCACCCTTGGTAACCACCAGTCTATTCTCTGTGTCCCTGATTATGTTTCATAGATAAGTTCATTTGTGTCATATTTTAGATTCCACATATAAGTGATATCATATGGTATTTGCCTTTCTTTTTCTGACTTAATTCTCTTAGTATGATAATCTCTAGTCACATCCATGTTGCCGCAAAAGGCATTATTTCACTTTTTTTTATGGCTGAGTAGTATTCCATTGTATATGTGTACCATATCTTCTTTATCCATTCATCTGTTGATAGGCATTTAGGTTGTTTCCATGTCCTGGCTGCTATGAACATAGAGGTAGATGTATCTTTTTGAATTACCGTTTTGTCTGGATATATGCCCAGGAGTGGGATTGCTGGAACATGTGGCAACTCTATTTTTAGTTTTCTGAGGAACCTCCATACTGTTCTCCACAGTGGCTGCACCAAATTACATTCCCACCAACAGTATAGGAGGGTTCCCTTTTCTCCACACCCTCTCCAGCATTTGTTACCTGTAGAATTTTTAATGATTTCCATTTTGACTGGCATGAGATGGTACCTCATTTTAGTTTTGATTTTTATTTCTCTAACAATTAGTGATGTTGAGCACCTTTTCATTTATTTCTTCTTTGAAGAAATGTCTCTTTAGGTCTTCTGCCCATTTTTCAATTGAGTTTTTGTTGTTGTTGAGTTGTATGCGCTGTTTATATATTCTGGAAATTAGCCCTTGTACATTGCATCATTTGCAAATATTTTCTCCCATTCTATAGGTTGTCTTTTCATTTTGTTTGTGGTTTCCTTTGCTGTGCAAAAGCTTGTAAGTTTGATTTGGTACCATGTGTTTATTTTTGTTTTTATTTCTGTTGCCTTGGGAGATTGACCTTAGAAAACATTGGTATGATTTATATTGGAGAATGTTTTGCCTATGTTCTCTTCTAGGAGTTTTATGGTGTCATGTCTTATATTTAAGTCTTTAAGCCATTTTGAGTTTATCTTTGTGTATGGTGTGAGAGCCTGTTCCAACTTCATTGATTTACATGCAGTTGTCCAGCCTTCCCAACACCACTTGCTGAAGAGACTCTTTCCTCCATTGTATATTCTTGCCTCCTTTGTTGAAGATTAATTGACCATAGGTGTATGGGTTTACTTCTGGGCTCTCTATTCTGTTCCATTGATCCATATGTCTGTTTTTGTGCCAGTACCACACTGTTTTGATTACTGTAGCTTTGTAGTATTGCCTGAAGTCTGGGATGTTATGCCTCCTGCTTTGTTCTTTTTCTTCAGGATTGCTTTGGAAATTCTGGGTCTTTTACAGTTCCATATAAATTTTAGGATTATTTGTTCTAGTTCTGTGAAAAAGGTCATGGATAATTTGATAGGGATTGCATTAAATCTGTAGATTGCCTTGAGTAGTATGGCCATTTTAACAATATTCTTCCAATCCAAGAGCATAGGATATCTTTTCATTTCTTTGAATCATATTCAATTTCCTTTATTAATGTTTTGTAGTTGTAAGCATGTAAATCTTTCACCTCCTTGGTGAGGTTTCTTCCTAAGTATTTTATTTTTGGGGATGCGATTTTAAAAGGTTTTTGTTTTTTTTTTTTTTACATTCTCTTTCTGGTATTTTATTGTTGGTGTAAGGAAATGTAGCTAGGACTTCCAATACTATGTTGAATAGAAGTGGTGAGAGTTGGCATCCTTGTCTTGTTCTGGATTTTAGAAGGAATGCTTTCAAATTTTTACCATTGAGTATTATATTGGCTGTGGGTTTGTCACAATAGCTTTTACTATTTTGAGATATATTCCTTCTATACCCATTTTGGTAAGAGCATTTATTATGAATGGATGTTGAATTTTGTCAAATACTTTTTCTGTATCTATTGAGATGATCATGTGGTTTTGTCTTTTATTTATGTGATATATCACATTGATTTGCCTATGTTGAACCATCCTTGTGAACTTAGGATGAATCTCACTTGGTTGAGATGTACAATCTTTTTTATGTGTTGTTGGATTAGGTTTGCTAAAATTTTGTTGAGAATTTTTGCATCTATATTCATTAAAGATATTGGTGTGTAATTTTCTTTTTTGGTGGTGTCTCTGTCTAGTTTTGGTATTGGGGTGATGGTGGCTTCATAGAATGTCCTTGAGAATGTTCCCTCCATTTCAACTTTTTGGAGGAGTTTGAGAAGGATCGGTTCTTCTTTGTATGTTTGATAGCATTCACCTGTGAATCCATCTGGTCCTGGACTTTTATTTGTAGGGAGTTTTTTAATTACAGATGCTGTTCAAATTATCTATTTCTTCTTGATTCTATTTTGGTGAGTTGTATGTTTGTAGAAACTTGTCTGTTTCTTCTAGGTTGTCAAATTTGTTAGCATATAATTGTCCACAGTATTCCCTTATGTTTTTTTGTATTTCTGCAGTATCAGTTGTTATGTCTCCTTTTTCATTTCTTATTTCCTTTATTTCTTTTCTCTCTCTTTTCTTCTTGGTGAGCCTGGCCAGAGGTTGGTCAATCTTGTTTATCCTTTCAAAGAACCAGCTCTTGGTTTTACTGATTTTTTCTATTGTTTTTTAAATCTCTATTTTATTTATTTCTTCTCTGATCTTTATTATTTCCTTCCTTCTGCTGACTTTAGGTTTTGCTTGTTTTTCTTTTTCTGATTCTTTTGAGTGATAGTTAGGTTGTTTGAAATTTTTCTTGTTTTTTGAGGAAGGCCTACATTGCTATGCACTTCCCTCTAATAACTGCTTTTGCTGCATCCCATAGATTTTGTATGGTTATGTTTTCATTGTCATTTGTCTCAATGTATTTTTTAATTTCCTCATTGACCCATTAGTTTTTTAGTAGCATGTTGTTTAGTCTCCATGTACTTGTTTTTTCTCATTTCTTTTTTCTGTGGTTGATTTCTAGTTTCATACCTTTGTGGTCAGAAAAGATGCTTGAGATAATTTCTGTCCTTTTAAATTTGTTGAGGCTTGTTTGTACCCTAGTGTGTGGTCAATCCTAGAGAATGTTCCTTGTGCACTTGAAAAGAATGTGTGTTCTGTGGGGTTTTTCTAATGTAATGTCCTGAATTAATCAGTTAATTCTGTTCTGTTGTATCATTTAGGATCTCTGTTTCCTAATTGATTTTCTCTCTGGAAGATCTGTCCATTGATGTGAGTGAGATGTTAAAGTCTCCTACTATTATTGTATTCCTGTCAATTTCTCCCTTTATGTCTGTTATTATTTGTTTTATGAAGTTGGGTGCTCCTACAATAACAATAATGTTTAAATTTGAAAAATTAAAATATAGAATTAAAGTATAAGAAAACAATAAAATAAAAAAACAAGAACCATAAAATAAAATAAAACAAAAAAGACAGTAAGGGAAAGCTTGTGATTATAGTGTTCTAAAGATCTTTTTTTTTCCAGAGTAAGGTAGTAATGTTTATCAATGTTAAAATGTACATATTAGTATTAAGATAAAAAGGACAATTGTTAAAAGTGTATAAGTAGACTGTGTGACTTCCAAAAGTTGCAATGGTAGGGAAAAATTAAAACTTAAGAGGCTCTCAAGCCATCACAATACAAAAAGAAGGGAAGAGAAATAATAAAAGCATCTAAAAACTCAAATAGAAAGTGCAAGGTAAAATTGTGGAAATAATTCCAGTAAGCCAGCAGTCAAAACAAATGCTGATAGACCACATTCCTTGGTAAAAGACAAAAAATTTTAAGTTGCATTTAAAAATTCAACCATATGCTGTTTATAAAATACACACATAAAGTATAAGGTTACAGTAAAAAATATATGCATGTATTCTTACACACATGCCCGCACACATCACACATATCTGTGTATGTACACAGATATGTGTGTGTAGCAAACACTAAGTATGACAACATAAAGCTGGTATAGCTCTATTAACAGTAGACAAAGTATATTTTAACACAGAATCATTATAAAGGATGAAGCCATCTATCAATACCTACAGACTTTATATTATATGGGAAAAAAATGAACCACTATTTGGTTTCTGTTACTTGCAGCAGAATGTAATCTCAATGGATATATTAGATTTTTGTTTGTTTGCTTATGGTATCTGAGAGTTAGAGGCAACCTTGGTGTCCATTATGTATATAATAGATAATAGATGAGTATTATGGCATACTCTAAAGAGGTCAAACTAATAAACTAGATGTGCATGCTTCATCATGGATAAATTATACAAATACAGTGTTAAGTGAAAAAATAATACAATGACACCTATAGGACTATCATTTATATCATTTAAAGATTCATGATTACACAAAGAATAGCAAGCATTCACTGAGGATTTACTATGTGCCTGATGCTTTCCCAAGGGCATCACATGTTCATTAAATCTACACAATAATACTAGGAAAATGAGCAAAGAGGTAAGCAGTTTTTATAAGGTTACATAGCTATTTAGTGAGAGAGCCAGGATTAAAACTGAAGCAGTCTGGCTCCGTATCCTTCACTCTTTTAACTGCTATGATATACGTTATATAATGTTGCAAGGGCACATACATATCCAAGGACATATATTAGAAACATTATGATGATGGGGCAGGAACCAGGACAAAATAATAGATTAAGACAGTAAACTTGCACAGATCAATAATGAAAGAGTACCATGTCCTGAGGATTATGATTAACACGCTGTTCTGTATCTAAGGTCAAAAAAGGAACAAAAAAGAAAGAGAGAGAGAGAGGGTAAAGTACCAGCCCTGGCCCAGATGAGTGTAATTTAGAACCTAGGAGTTGATCTTGTTGCCTGTCTTCTTGCTGACAGATCAGAGTTTTAAAACATTTCCATGATTATTAGAGTTAATGTTCCCCTCCTTTCTTACATGTGTCTGATGTGAAACTACATCTAGACATTGCTTGGAACACTCTCTCTGTTTTGTTGTTCACACTGCCAGTATTCAATTGACAGGTAATAATAGAAATATGGTGACAAGCTCAGTGCCCCAGCCACTATATTGCTCTTCTTCTGATGTTATTTTTACGTCTTTTAAGTTTTCTCTTCAAAAAGTGTAGCCGAAAACAAGCAGAAAGTCAGGACAGATACGAAATGTTTTGAGATAAGTTTTATATAAACATAAAGCAAGGTTATAATTTTTGATAATGTCACTTATCAGTTCATTGCAAATCTTATTTTCTCAGCTTCTTGTTTCAAAATAAGTACAAAAGAATAACTGACTAGTCACTAGTCTTAGACCCTTATATAGCCTTTGTCACTAATAAAGGATCAGTAATGCCAGAGGCTCCCAGGTCATTGCATAGAAGTGTACTGAAAAGGAAGGAAGGTCTAGGTTGATGATTATAGTAAGGACTTTGAATGGCCAGAGGGTAGCACCAAGGTTTCTGGGATATAGGAGACAGCACATACCATTCCTTGATTCATTCAAACATATTGTGTTATTCAATGTGTTCTGAAAAGCAGACACTAATTGAGTATTACACATAAAAGAAAAATTTAAGGGTATTGCTTGTGAGGGAAAATGGGGAGAATATGCCAGAGGAACCATCAGACAACACAAACGTCTAACCCTTGTGAAAGAGAGAAGGAAGAAAGGAAGCTTGCATGGATGTGTCTTAGACTTACAGAGCAGTCCTGAGAGAGTTCAACAAGGCCTATGGAGAGTCCTTGGGGTGAAGTTAAAGTTATCAGAAGAGTCTCAAATGTCCCAAGGGTTGGTCTGCATTAGTATTCCTTCTGCACTTCATCGCTGGCTGAGATCAGCCTAGAAGAAAGGAGGGCTTTTTACATAAATGTACTGGTAGATTCAGGGTTTAGTAGTGGGAAATGCTGGTCAACCACACTCAGAAATCTGAGAGCAGTTGGATATCTGAAAGGTTGGTGTTCAAGTTTCCAAGACCGTTACATACCGAACACTGGATCGACATTCTACTAGACACTAAAGGGGATAGGGACAAGTGGGTAGGGGTTATGTGTGGAATGTTTGGGTCCTCCCAAAATTTATATGGTGAAGCCCTAACCTTCAATGTTACAGTATTAGGAGGTGGGGCATTTTGGAGGTAATTATGTTTAGATGAGGGCCTGAGGGTAGGACCCCATGATGGGATTGATACCCTCATAAGAGAAGGAAAAGACACCAGAGCTTCCACTCTCCACACTATGTGAGGACATAGTGAGAAGGTGGCCATCTGCAAGCCAGGAAATGGACTCTCACAAGAAACCAAATACACTAGCATCTTGATC
The DNA here is from genome assembly GCF_030028045.1 of Hippopotamus amphibius kiboko. Classification (NCBI taxonomy): domain Eukaryota; kingdom Metazoa; phylum Chordata; class Mammalia; order Artiodactyla; family Hippopotamidae; genus Hippopotamus; species Hippopotamus amphibius. Next base: position 12,045,637 of record NC_080203.1, on the reverse strand, counting down.
TTACATGTCTCATAATCCAGAACCATGAGAAATAAATGCCTGCTGTTTAAGCCACCCAGTTTAAGGTATTTTGTTATAGCAGCCTGAGCAGACTACGACAGTAGGATACAAAGGTAGGTCAGGAAGACATAAAGGTGAGGAAGATGCTCTCAAGGTGTTAACAATATAATGATGGAAGCAGACATACCCAGACAATAAAAGAGACAGCAGAAAAGTGCAAAATAGTATTAATAAGATATATATTATGAAAATGGAGAGAATAATTTCAAGTAAGTGGCTCAAGGAAAGTTTCATAGAGGAAGTGACATTTGACGTTGGTCTTGAGGAAAAGACTTTTATAGGTAAAGGATGGAAAGACACTCCATGACGCAGGAACAGCATAAGCAGATGAAACGAAGACTTGGCACAATGTAGAATTGGCAAGTGTTAAGGCAATCATTATGGAAGCATAGGTTATTTGAGGACTTTTTTTAGGAGAAGGAGATGGAAATGTGGATTGGAGTTGATTATAAAGGCTGATTGGTTATCCTGCTTAAAAGTATGTGTCTGTGCATGTGCATGCATATGTGTGTGTATTTTGTTTCTTCCTGGAATGCAGTAAAGAGTCATTGAAGGGTTTGCTCAAGAGGGCTAGTGTGGCATTATACAATCAGACTTGATTACAAGAGCGATTCTTTAGACTGTAGTGTGGATTAAAAAAGAATGAGACTAAAGATAGGGAAGAGTGAAGGTAGAGAAAGCAGTTAGAATGGCATTGCTTCAGTTCAGGGAGAAATGTGATGAATGAAAAAGTGAAAGAGGAAAATAATGGAATAAAAAAAAATCAAGATACATTTCAGAGGTGGAATTGATAGGACCTTGTGAGTAATTAGGTGGAAGATAGGAGCAAAACAAATATTATTGTTATAGAAAAGTGTTCCCCTCCCCATAAGCCACATTGTGATGTTATCTATGAAGTTGTCTCCTTGCTTATCAGCAGGGAAGCTTCAGTGCAGATAATTGGATCCAGTTCTTGAGCCAAATATATACTTCTCTTGTAAATTCCTAAATTGGCATTCTGTTTTATTATCATGGTTTTATTATTATGAGTTTGGTAAATGTTTTTCAGCCACATATAACTTGAACAATTCTGGCTAAACTTATACCATTGATTTCCTAGACTGTGATCCTTCCTCCAACATACCACTCCCTTTTAAGTCCCTGCCTGAAGCCAACACCTGACATCTCTTTTTCATTGAAATGGAAACTGAGTAATGAATGTGTGGAAATGCTTGTGAGTGTTTGTTCTGTGTGCGAGGTCAAGTCTATGTACAAAAAAAAATTGATATCTATCTCTTGGAAAAGAGTTGGAACAGATTAACTCCATGGCTCCTCTCAGAGTTTATCCTGGTGTTCCAATCACTGTATATCTAACTTGGGAATTTAGGGAGGACTGGCAAGTTTGTTTTTGTTCTAAAGACATCTCAGAATAAGAAGGACAGCAAATCTAAACATGATGGGCTTTTCATTCATTTGACAATTATTTTTGGTGCCTGCCATATGCCAGACAGTATCACTACTAAAACTACTACTATTACTACCACTAACGATAAAAAACTGTATAAATGTAATAATAATGATCAGATTATACCTCATTTCATTTAAAAGGTCCCTTAATGCTAGGATATATCAATCCCATGTAGTTACCTCTCTGCCTTGAAGACTAAATTAACTTCTTCCAAAACCAAGATTATTCAGCTTTCTCTAGAAATCTTCAATCCCCACAAATATTAAAGATTCATAAGCAGGTTCTAGCTCATTATAAAAAATGACTTTCATAACCTGGCCTCACACACTGAACAGATGCAGATGTCCTTCTAGAGGGTCTTTCTCATCATGCCAATAATTGGATTTTTCATACCTTTCTGTTTTTTGTCTTACAATTTATAGATATGCCAAGTTCATATTAAAATTTACTATCTCATTCAACAGATATATATTGGATCGACTATATGCTAGGCATTATTTGAGGTGCGCAGAACATACCTCTGTACAAGACATACATGGTACCTTTCCTCGTGGAATTTATAATCTAGTAGAGGAGGGAGATAATATACAACTAGGTGGATAAATAATTATTTGGAGTGATGTAACTCATATATAATAAAACAGGGAATGGGTTGGAGTGTGACAAATACAAATGCTAGGCTCACAGACCAACTCTTCCATGAAATACTTCCTTTCCTTCTTTATAGACATCACACTCATGACAAGATAAATTCATTGTGTTTAATTAAACAACTATTTATTGAACATCCATTCTATTGAACTATTCTAGTCAATGAGGATAGAGAAACCCACAGAAAGTCATTGCCATCGTGGAACTTATATTTGAGTGGACATGGCATTTCTTGTCATTGGTTCCATTAATACTTGTAGTCAGTGTGTCCAGAGTTCTTCCCAAATAATGTCTACATCAGATCAGTCGACTCATGTAGAGAAATTTGGAGGTGACAGCCCTGAGAGTAACAAATGTGCTAAGATGAATCCTAAATTAATTTAAATATCAAAAACCATTAGAATGCTGAAGTTTAATATTTCTGCTTTGTAAGTTATATATTTATGTGCTAGTTATAGGTTTTTGCTATTTACAACACAAAAGAAGGATCACAAGAAAAATTTTCTTCCAAATTACAGTTAGCATAGAACAGATTATCATTTGGAAAATGGTTTAATTTGAGGGGAAGAGTTGAAGAAAAGGTTAATAAAGTCATGAGGCTGTTACTTTAGTGAATATTGATTTTTTAAATAGTAAAGCTCTACCCAGAATAAAAGACATCATAAACATAAAAAGAGAGCAGCCTTCTAACAAATGGCTTTTGAATTTCATGGGGATGGTTTAAAGCAATATCACAGAAGCACCTATACTGAGAAATATGCTTGCTGATGTTTATTTTTGTTTGTTTGCTTGCTTTGTTTTTTTTTTTTTATAAATTTATTTTTATTTTTGGCTGTGTTGGGTCTTCATTGCTGTGCGCAGGCTTTCTCTAGTTGCGGAGAGTGGGGGCTACTCTTCGTTGTGGTGCACGGCCTTCTCATTGCAGTGGCTTCTCTTGTTGCGGAGCACAGGCTTCAGTAGTTGTGCCTCACGAGCTCAGTAGTTGTGGCTTGTGGACTCTAGAGCACAGGCTCAGTAATTGTGGCACACGGGCTTAGTTGCTCTGTGGCATGTAGGATCTTCCCAGACCAGGGGTCGAACCCATGTCCCCTGCATTGGCAGGTGGATTCTTAACCACTGTGCCACCTGGGAAGTCCCTTGCTGTTGTTTTTTAAAAAAGGAAGTTAGTTGTCTTTTTTCTAGAAGCATTGGAAGTTGAAAACATTGCACTGTATCTCTGTCACATTTCTGAGCCCCTACTACGTGCAGAACACTGAGGAACACTAAAATATGCAGCACAGCCTCTGCCAAGATTTCTCAATGGTCACCAGGAACTCAGAAGCCTAGGTAATGTTACAATTAACAAGTTAACCACAAAAATATTCAGAAGAAATATATTAACATTGAATTAAGGAAGAGTGAGAAAATAATTATTTATAACCATTAAATATCAGGCATTATTAGCTTTTATAGTCATAGCATATTCAATAGTAAATTCATTGTCTACAAATTGCCACAGAATTTAAATTTACTGGCCTGTACACAAAATTAAATTTTATCTGAAATTGCTTCTTTTTTTAAAGGTTGTTTTCAATCATATCACTACGTTTTATTAACATGACATCAGATTACTTGTTTAATGGCATTTCCATTCTTAGTTAGTTATTTTAATGGCATTATGCACACATAGCCAAGTCAATGATTATAACCAATGCATGTCAGTTCCTTTATGGTATGGAAGCCCAAGCAGCTTACTACCTAATAATATACTATGACAGTATATTATATGAAGAATTTACATTTCTTTGTGTATTGTGTGACCTTTATTGTTTATTAAGGTGCAAGCATTTGATAACGAGTTTAACATTAATAAGCTTGTACTTAGTGGCATCTAAGATGTTGCTAATATTTTGACTGATTCTTCATTCACCACTTTCCTGCTCTGTTGATTTGCAGAGAATTTTAATTCATGATACCCTACTGTCATTAGAACACTGACTTGAGTTTTTTTTTAGTAATGGTGTTAAGAACTATGAAGTGTCTGGGTTTTTATCGTGCTTGAAATATAAATGTTAGCCTGCCACAATTTCATACATGCCAGCAGAAGACATAAGATTCCTGGGTCAGAGAAAACGAAACAAACAGAAGAGTAGGCAGAACGAGCTTCATACTTGCATTAGTTCCTCTTGGCCACCCCCACAAGCCCCATGAGGATGATACAGAGGGAACCAGGTGGATGGTGTGAAAACAGCAGGTCTGGGTCATAACTGAGGAACCCTGTGCTTAAACAGTCTTATAAGAAGCTGCTGGCAAACATGCCTACCATTTGCCCCAAAGAAAGACATTATTTTCATTATCCTGCTAAGAAAGCATACCTGTTCTCTGCCCTAGAGGGAGACACTCTATCTTCCAAGGCAGTTTGCTACATAAATATCCTTGAGAAGAGTTTGGAACAAAGATGTTAATGCCGCTTGATCAAGAGAGACTCATGGAGACATACTCCCATTATTTGATTGTGGATTGTGCCAGTTTATCTCCATGGAGTCCATTTAAATCAACAATTTGCCCTGTGAACAGCTTGATAAGAGACTGCCAGTCCTCTGAGATTCTCTGTGGCCTGCTCATCTAAAGGTAAATGACCACAGGATGTGCATTCATTTACCATTACATTTCTGAATGGGGTTTGCTGTGTATTTTGTCAGGATCCATGTGTTTGGTAAAAACTGAAATGAAATGGATTCAGTGGCAATGAAAAAATAAATGTAGTCGTGTATAGTACCTTCATTCAGATAACATAAACTTAGGATGGTTGAAGTTAATGTCTAGACATTCTTTGATTTCCATTTCTTTTGCTAATAGTAGGAGAGGGACAATACTATTTGAGGAATGCGACAGCATACACATGAAGGCTTATATCCTTGCCATATTGTTACTAAGCATTCCATTTCAGGAGAGAAAAACTGCACATGTATACATTGAAAAGCCTTTTTCAGTTATATTGTCCAAAGGTTTAACTGTTAACCAGGAATATCTGCTAAGAATTTTGAAAGGGAAAAGCTGATCAACTAACTCATCACATTTCCTCAACATCAAAAGGTTACTAATGGTCTTTTCTTGACTGAGGCTTTGATATTTGTGTCAATAGATAAAATTGACTCTTAGAATTGTGATAATTCAAACATGATTATAGTTGGCAATGGATGAACATGTACTAATTCATCTGTAACATGTTTGAGAGCCTAATCAGCATGAGGCCTGAGAAATCCAGTTTCTATATTAATAGCAGTTACCCAAAAGTTGAAAGCTGGGAAAATCTTCCCAAAGCAGATGGGCAACTTCACTCAGATTCCTGTGAACCATCAGAAGATAAAAGCAATCCAGAGTCAAAGAATATACACCATGGTGGCAATTCAGAATGGGGATACTTCAGATAGAAAAGATACTGCATCTTTTGGAAAGCATACAACGTGAATGTAAATGATTTGTACCCAATATTGCCTCTAATAGGTACTCAGGTACCCATATGAGGCCAGTGTTGTTCTTGAAAAGGTACAATATTCATAATCAAAGTCAACAGCTCTTGAACAGAAGCAATCACGAACCCTAAGATTTGTGGGATCTTTAGAAGCATGTAGAAGGCAGGGAGTATTTTTTTAATATTTGATTAATTCATGGGGTGAGATAAGTTTGAAAGTGCTTTAGAAAGTGAACTTTTTATGAAATTACAAGCATTTTGCATCTACAGATATATACTTCCAATTTAAATATTACATTTTAAAATGAAACAATGATAACCAGTTCAAATTATTTTAGAAAGCATGTGAGATACAAGCTGATATATGTGAATAAAATACCTCTGGCGTCATGGATCGTACAACCTTAGTCCCTGTTTTATACAGTTAAAAAAAAGTTCAAATCGTCTTTGCATGGCACATGACATCTCACAAGGTAATTTTGACTTATTTTCAGTCTCCTGCTTCTTCACATACACAGCAAGCATTCATTTACTAGAAGCAACACATTTTTGCCTGTCTCCATGAATTTGCACACTCCTTTGCATTGAGTATCCTGTTCTCTCTTCTCATCTGCCAAACGCTGCTTCGTTCTTCAAGGCTCACCACGAGTATCTCCTTTCCTATAAAGCCATCTCTGGCACAACCCCTGCCCCCATTCTTCTCTTCTGTTTCCAGTCTAGTTTCTTCCAAGAAATCATTTCACATGCCTCTCTCATAACACTTGTTATGTTGCTTTCTATATTGCAATGTTACCTGTTTTCCTCACTTGCCTGTAAAATTCTCAGGAGTGAGAACATGTTTTATTCTTTGTTATGACCCCAAACATATGTTGAGGGCTCAGTTAATGTTGAATAGCGATCATACATTTCTTGATCCTCATCTTACCTGACATTTGGCCACTCCATATTTAAACACTCTCTTCTTTTGGCTTCTATAAGATCACTCACTTCTGATATTTCCCTCCACCCCTCGAGAAAATAGTTCCCAGTCTCTTTGGTACTCCTTTCTAGGCTAACCCCTTAAATAGCATCATTCTCAAGGCTCTGGCTCTTTGCTATGCTCTTCTCAATATTGAATATCTCTGCATAGTCCCTGTACTCCCACAATTGTATTATTACCCACATACTGATGAATCCCAAATAAATATCTCTAGGTCAGACTTTTCTCTCCTACACAGGCATCCATACCCAACTGTAGCGGTGTACTAAGGAAGGAGTAGAGTGGGTGATGGGAAGAGTATTCTGTAGAGAAGAGTATTCTGTCTCTGGAATGGCTTAGTATTACTAGCACATGGCAATAATAAAAAGCAGATCCGTTTTAGTTGATTTTATTATTGCTTACAAATTCCCTAGAGACCGTGCACCAATTTATTGCCTCCACTCAGCGGGGACAGGTCGCATGGCTCCACTTTTGATATGTGCAGTTGTCTATTACCACCTTTTGCTTGATTGTTTCCTTGATATCTCACACTTATAATGTCTGCAACTGATGATAGCTATGTCCCAAACGTATTCCTCCTCATGTGTTCCTGATCTTATTAAATCACACGACCATCCACCAAGCTCACAATACAAAAATACAGAAGTGACTACAGATTTAACCTTTCTTCACTTCCCCTCCACACATCCTGATGGTTACAAAGCCTTGCTGATTCTACCTCAGAAATAAATATCTAGTCATCTACTTTTCTCCATTCTGACTGTACCCCAGGATACTGGGATCTCTTACTGAGATTAACAGTCTCCTCTCTTGTCTCCTATCTCCATTTTTGATCCCTCCAACCCATTCATCTTTATCACACTTTAGCCATTGTGATGTCTTAAAAACATACAACTGACCTTGCAATTTCACTGCTTAACATGTCTTCTCATTGCCCTTAGGATTAATTACAAAAGTATAAGACTCTGTATGATCTGTCCAGGACTTCCCACAGTACCCTTTAAACTTCTTCCTTCTCTTTTCACTAGAATTGCAGCTTCATGAGGGCATGATTCTTTGTCTTAGTCACTGCTGAATCCTCAGTGCCCAGAAGAGCATTTAGCATATAGGAGGCACTCAATAAATACCTTCCAAATAAGTGAAAGAATTTTTTTAATCTTACCTACCATTTCTTTCTGTTGGATTTAACCATATGGAATCTCCATTCCTTCTACTATAGACCAATTTTAGTCCCTCTAAAGGCTTATGATCTTTCCTACCTTAGAGTCTTGACAAATCTTCCTACAGTCTTCAACTCTGTTTTAACCCTGAACAGCCTCCATGCTCTTCTCTTGGCCAGATCTTACTCATCCTGTAGGTCTCACCTAAATATCACTTTCTCCAGGTTTTCATGACTTTTTTGTTTAGATTAGGTCTTCCTATTATATTTTTCTTTGAATACTTATACTTTTCTTTATAATATGTGACATATGTGTTATTCACTGCTTGTAGGAAGCACTATAAAGACAGGGCTCTTGCTGATCTTACTTGCCACCTTATGTCCAGTAATCTGCAAAATGTTCAATATATGTTCAATAACTATTAATTAAATGAATGGCTTAATGATGGGATATCGGTAGTATATGGAGACAGATCTCAGGATTGGAGATGTGTGTCCCTTTGATTTTTAAGTGTGTGAAATATGTTTCATACTCAAGATAAAGAACAAATGTAGAGAAAGAACTTAAAATGCAGGAGAGGGGATAAACAATAGATTAAGGTCCTCAAGAAGGGAGGGATGGGGCCCAGAGAGGTTAAGCAGATACAGGCCTGTATATCCATCTACTGACTGGGCGTTTCCCCTTGGATGGCTCAGGAGCCCCTAAAGTTCAACACACCTAAAATATAATTTATCACTTTTCCCTTGTCCAGCCAGAAGAACACCAAAGCAACAATAAAAAAAAGATCCTCCCTCCCTCCAGTGCACCTGCTCTCAGTGAATAGCAGCACCATCCACCCAGTTGCCCAAGTCAGAAGCCTGGCAGTTGCCCATGACTCCTCAGTCTTCTTTAGCTCCCACATGCAACCCATCAGCAAGGCCTTTCAGGTGCCTCCTCCAGCAGACTTTGTTCTCAGCTTGGAAAAAACCACGTTGGTCTTTTCATTACTGGGTCCTCAGAACACAGGACAGTGCTTAGTATATAGTAAGCATCTTTTTTAATGGAATATAATTGTTTTACAATGTGTTAGTTTCTGCTGTATAACAAAGTGAATAAGCTATATGCATACATATTTCCCCTCCCTCTTGATCCTCCCTCCCCCCACCATCCCACCCTTCTAGGTCATCACAGAGCACCAAGCTGATCTCCCTGCGTTATACAGCAGGTTCCCACTACCTATCTGTTTTACACAGGGTAGTGTATATATGTCAGTGCTACGCTCTCAGTTTGTCCCACCCTCCCCTTCCCCCACTGTGTCCACAAGTCCATTCTCTATGTCTGTGTCTGTATTTCTACCCTGCAAATAGGTTCAGTACCATTTTTCTGGAATCCATATATATGTGTTAATATGCAGTATTTGTTTTTTCTCTTTCTGACTTACTTCACTCTGTATGACAGACTCTAGTTCCATCCATATCACTACAAATGACCAAATTTCATTCCTTTTTATGGCTAAGATTCCATTGTATATGTGAGCCACATCTCCTTTACCCATTCATCTGTGGATGGGCATTTAGGTTGCTTCCATGTCCTGGCTATTGTAAATATAGTGCTGCAATGAACATTGGGGTACATGTATCTTTTTGAGTTATGGTTTTCTCAGGGTATATGCCCAGTAGTGGGATTGGTGGGTCATATGGTAGTTCTATATTTAATTTTTTAAGGAACCCCCATACTGTTCTCCATAGTGGCTGTATCAATTTACATTCCCACCAACAGTGCAAGAGGGTTCCTTTTTCTTCACATCCTCTCTAGCATTTATTGTTTCTAGATTTTTTGATGATAGCCATTCAAGTGTGCGGTGATACCTCATGTGGTTTTGATTTGTGTTTCTCTAATGATTAGTGATGTTGAGCATCTTTTCTTGTGTTTATTGGCTATCTGTATGTCTTTTTTGCAGAAATGTCTGTTTAGGTCTTCCATCCGTTTTTGGATTGGGTTGTTTGTTTTTTGATATTGAGCTGCATGAGCTGCTTGTATATTTTGGAGATTAATCCTTTGTCAGTTGCTTTGTTTGCAAATATTTTCTCCCATTCTGAGGGTTGTCTTTTTTGTCTTGTTTATAGTTTCCTTTGCTGTGCAAAAGCTTTTAAGTTTAATATAAATATTTGTTGAATAAATGAGTAGAAAATGTAACTACATTAAGCAAGGAGGAGGTAATTAGAGGAGGCAGAACAGAGCTGGCTTCTACACATAATGAGGCCTAACAGATCATATCCTACGGTTAAATCACTAAATGGTATCAACAAAACCAGGCCTTTGCAAAATTAATCTGGTCATCTGAATGGTCAGTGTATATGGATTATATTGATATATTACAAAACTCCCAAATATTTCCGTAAACCATGTTGTGACAGATCCAACGATGCCATTTAGAAGTGGCCCTTCTTTTTGCCAACCTAATACATTTATGTTTAATCTAAATCCAAGTGTGGGATTACTGACATCATGAGTTTAGTCATATTGAATAGGGAAATGTGCTTGTTACCTTTCTATGCAGATAGGTCTCATGTCACTAAATAATAGCTTATCTCTGTAAGTAGGTCAGTTCACCTCTCTGCAGGCTCAATTTCTTCCTCCATAACCGGAAATGAATACAACAAAAACAGCAACAATAACATCAACAGCAACAACCACAACAACATTCTGCTTGGGCCACTCAGACAATTCTTGAAAATATGTTAAATTTTAAAGCATGAATTAGCCAAAACTGATATGAATCATCTTTATATGGAAAAAACATACCTGTATTAAAAGAAGACATAACTGTTTCTAACATCCAACCCAAGAAATACATTGTTTTCCCCTGGTGCTTTGGTGACGATAAAGAGTTCAATTCAGGGTTCCACCACACCATATGTATTCATGTATTTTGTTTGGAGAAGTGTAAATCCTTTCTTTTTTTTTTTTTTAACATTTTTCCTAATAAGAAAAAGTCAGTCAAACTTAGAAATATTTCCAGCTTTAAGGTTTCTTTTTTATCCTTCTTGCTCTAATAGGTGAATGTCAATAGGTTTGTTAATTTTTTTTTTAAGAGAAAGTGCCTAAGACCTGAACTTCTAGCAGTCATATTTCTAGGGTACGTTTCAGTACACTTTACATAGATTTCAAATGGTTCAATTTATCCTCCTGCAAAAGGCTGCACGTGGGACCACTCAGTTCCCTTAAAAAGGCCTTTGTATTCATCAGCTGGTAAACTGGGGAGCCTACCCTCCCATATATATTACCCCATCCTTATTCTCAGGAGCTCTAGGTTTTCAGAAGTATTATTGTAGTATTCAAGCCATACTCACCAAATCACTGTCAAATTTGCAGGCTTGATTTCTGACAGTCATCTTCCTGACTCAACTCACCATATGTTTATTTACCACGTCATAGGTGCCAAGGTGTTTTTGATGCCTTGCACAGAATTCAGGGCCTCAAAAAGTTGAAAATCTAGTACCATTCATGAAAACTCACTCTCTCAATTGTGAGATTAGGGTAATGACCACAACTTCAATGAATAGCTAAGAGAAGCAACGATACTGCATTGATTCTATGGGGTTAACTGTGAGGATTAAATTAGCAAATACATGTAAAGCTCTTGGAACAGTGGCATATTGTCACTGCTAAATATGAGTCAGTGATTATATATTATCCTATTTTACAGAGAGGAATCTGAGACTCTTATGGCTTAAGGAACTTCCTCTGAGTGACTTAGCTTTTAAGTAGCAGATTTAGGATATCAATTCAGATTTATCATACTCGAAACCTGTGTTATCCTTGTTACCACACAGCTCTGCAACCTGAACAAATGGACATTTCTTCAAGATCTTTTTAGTAAAGATTAATTGAAGAAATATTGACCTGTATTGTTACATCCATAAATCTTTAGTAAGGAATATTGTACATGCACTGGATCATGTACTTTTCACAACATCCTGATGCTTTAGGAAGTCTTATTATGCCCTTTGCACAAATGAGACAACTGAGGCACATAGAAGTTAAGTATCTTGCCCAAGGTCTCACAGCCAGTAAGTGATGAATCTGGGATACCAATTCACTTTCATCTAATTCTAAGAACCACACTTCTGACCAAAGGTTCTATGATCTTTGACTGTAATTCTAGGGGATAGTTGTATCCTGTCTCTCTCTCAAGAAACCAAGAACTGGTGTGTGCTCCCAATAAAAGGACAGCCCACCCTTCCATGGCTCTTCACACATTGCACCTACACACATTCTCACTGTAATCCTGTCTGTCTGTATCTCTCTCTCTCTCTCTCTCTCTCTCTATATATATATATATATATACATACACACACACAGTCTACGTATGTATGTATACATATATATGTGTTTGTATAGACACACATATATATACTCATATGTACATATACACACATACATAAATATACACAAAATATCTGAGTTACAAAAATCTTGGAGTGCATTCTATTATGAATGATTCCACTCATTTCTATCTATATGCACTAGTAGGTTTCTTTAAAAATATATAGAATACTTTTCTTCCTCCTTTCCTTCTTTTCTTCCTTCCACAAATATTCATCAAAACTTCCTATAACACTTACTAGGACCCAAGAACATTAGGCAGTCATTCTGCCTGAGTGCATTATGTCAGTAAACCTCCAAGTTTGACAGCAGAAACCAGATACCACATTTCATGGTGATGTTATTTTATATTTACATGGACAGTAAGAGACTATTCATGCTTAAAATATCCAAGGAGAACAGATCAGTGTGCCACACTGCACTGATGGGTTCAGTAGTCCCCCATCACTATAGTCTTTTTTTTTAAATTGAAATATAGTTGATTTACAGTGTTGTTAATTTCTGCTGTACAGCAAAGTGATTCATTTATACACACACACATATACATTCTTTTCCTTTATGGTTTATCACAGGATAGTGAATATAGTTCCCTGTGCTATACAGTAGGACCTTGTTGTTTATCCATCCTATATATACTAGTTTGCATCTGCTAAACCCAAACTCCCAATCCATCCCTCCCCCCCTCATCTCCCTCTTGGCAACCACAAGTCTGTTCTCCATGTCTGTGAGTCTGTTTCTGTTTGGTAGATAAGTTCATTTCACCATCACTACAGTCTTGATTTGAGGAAGCCAAATGTCTGGAGCCCTCAGGTGAAAATTGTATGTTCCCTATTATTTGAAAATAGTGTGTCACTGCTGGAGTTAATTACCTAAAGAGCTTCGAACTGAATCCGTGTAGCTGTGTCATGCTTCTCTTCTAAACTAGAACAGTATAATTGTAACACATAAAAATAAGTCATTGTATTTACTCTAATGAGCTTGCTTCTCAGTTTTGCTAGTGACATGAAAAACTAATAGCAGGGTCGATATAATGTCTCTATGGTAATTATCACGCCACTTCTCCTCTCTTCCTATATTCTTCTCATGTTACATTTTAATGTGTTTCTGCTCAAGTCAATTCAATTTATCAGTAGGCAAAAGGCATGAAACAGGGCTGATTTGCTCTGGATTTACTTACAAGTAAACTGTAAAACTCAATTTTCAAGTTCGCTTTTCAATCGGATAGACATGAGAAGAACAATAACTGATTTGGGGGATACCATTATTTAGAGAGGTTTAATCTGATGTAAATACAGAAGAAGAATATGAAAGGGTGAGGCATATTTTGCATTCATGAAATCTATATGTTATCTTCTTGCTTCTCCATTACAAAGGGATTTTAGGTTTCTAATGCATAATATGAAAACCTATGAGAGATCACAGAATAATAACATGTGAAGAGACCAAAGAGATCCTCTAGCACAGTGGTTTTTATACTAGCGCATCCATACATGTGTATAGAGGCCCATAAAGAGTTTTTAAGGGGTACTTCGATGTGGCTAGTTCTAAGAGAAAGTACTTTCAGTTCCCTAACTTCTACATGCCATCTTTCAGAAATTGATCTGCCTGGAAGCACCTTGAGTGCAGGGTCCAAACAGGTTATCCTGTCCATTCCCTGTCTCCCAATCTTCCTGCTTCCACTTTACAAAATAATGGCAGTGCTCTCAGCTCATCCCTAGCAAACACTGTTGTAACTGTTGAGAATGAGAATCAAACTACCACCACCTGGTGACACATTCTTTGCCATTCATGTGGCTTCCAATTCTTTTCTTTCAAGCACATTGAAGGAAGACCTAAACCAGTTAACAGCTTAAAAATCTTTGATATATAAGTCAGAGTTCAAATGAGTATGAGACATTACTAAAATAAAACCCCTTTCCCATCTTGTAATTGTCACAAATAAGTTCCCAGGCCTAACGTATATGCAAACCCACACATCACACACAGAACAAAATATTCTCCATGAATGAACTTAATTCCAGCACAAAAATATTTATCTAGGGACAAATAAACTCATTGCAAAAATTACTCTTGTAATTTAAGAAATAGATATCTAAGAAATATTAACTTTGTTTTTAATATTTTATTCAAATGTGTAATATATTTTATTTTGATCAATTGGGTACTAAATAAGTGTAATGATAACTCAATCCTGAATTTTTTTAATCCATAGGAATGTATGGTCACAGGAAATGTTTGAATGAACATTTTTATGTATGTACATACTTTTTGTGTCCAAGAAATATGATCTTATGTTCCATAAAATGTTTAAACATAAAATATATTACACTGGTATAAAATATTGTGGAAATGGCTATATGAGTTACAAGCCAAAAAGGAACACTGTTAAATTTCGGACAGTTATAATACAGATTGTTCAAGTCCATTTTAATAGATAATAGTGTGTACCCAATTATTTGATATATAGATACTGTTGGGTGAATTTCAAAGAATGATGAAGTATTTTTATTTTTAAAATTTAATATTTGTAATGTGTTCTAAAGTACTACACTCTTTGTAACCATTTAAACATATACTGAACATTTTTAGCTTTTAATTTATAATTTTTGAGGGAGTAAGTATATTAAAAGTTTTTTTTATTGTCTAGGAAGGCAAAACAGTTTGATGAACAGTGTTCCAATACAACAACTGTTAAATAATTTTCACACTGGGACGCTTCCTTCCAATAAAATCTTACAAAGAATCTCAATATATATAACAGATGTGCTTGGAACAGCTGTGTACCCCCTGTTCATCCTACCCCGACCCTAACCCCAGCGGCAGCCCTTGAAGTATCTTCTTTGCATCTCCTAGAAAACAGTTTTCAAATAATTGTACTAGTATAACCTCTTATTTTACAGTTGGGAAGTAGTGGCTCAAAGCCAGTGAATAACTGAACTGTAAACAAACCCAAGTTATCTAACTTCAAGGCAAAAACATAATGATCACAAGATACTATTCTGCCCCCATGGTTCAACCCAGCCATTAATAAACCATTGAGAAATGAGTGCTTAATATATAATTTTTTGTTCTGTTTTTAAACACATTATTTTTTTAAGATCTTTATTGAAATATAATTGCTTTACACTCTAGTACCACTTTTTGAGGTACACCAAAGTGAATCAGCTGTATTTATACATATATCCCCATATCCCCTCCCTCCCATGACTCCCTCCCACCCTCCCTGTCCTGGCCCACTAAGGCATCACCCATCATCGAGTTGACCTCCGTGTGTTATACAGCAGCTTCCCACTAGGTATCTATTTTACAGTTGGTAGTGTATATATGTCTGTGCTACTCTCTCACTTCTTTGCAGCTTCCCCTTCATCCCCCTGCCCTCAATCCCATGTCCTCAAGTCCGTTCTCTACATCTGCATCTTTATTCTCGCCCTATCACTGGGTTCATAAGTACCATTTTTTAAGATTCCATATGTATGAGTTAGCATATGGTATTTGTTTTTCTCTTTCTGGCTTACTTTGCTCTGTATGACAGACTCTATGTCCATCCACCTCACTACATATAGCTCTGTTTCATTCCTTTTTATGGCTGAGTAATATTCCATTGTATGTATGTGCCACATCTTCTTTAGCCATTCATCTGTTGATGGGCATTTAGGTTGCTTCTATGTCCTGGCTATTGTAAATAGTGCTGCAATGAACATTATGGTACATATTTCTTTTTGGATTATGGTTTTCTCTGGGTATAAGCCCAGTAGTGGGGTTACTGGATCATATGGTAGTTTCATTTTTAGTTTTTTAAGGAACCTCCATACTGTTTCCCATAGTGGCTGTACCAACTTACATTCCCACCAACAGTGCACGAGAGTTCCCTTTTCTCCACACCCTCTCCAACATTTATTGTTTCTAGATTTTTTGATGATGGCCATTCTGACTGGTGTGAGGTGATCCCTCATTGTGGCTTTGACTTGCATTTCTCTAATGATTAGTGACGTTGAGCATCTTTTCATGTGTTTGTTAGCCATCTGCATGTCTTTGGAGAACTGTCTCTTTAGGTCTTCCTCCCATTTGTGGATTGGGTTATTTGCTTTTTTGGTATGAAGCTGCATGAGCTGCTTGTCTATTTTGGAGATTAATCCTTTGTCCATTGCTTCGTTGGCAAGTATTTTCTCCCATTCTGAGGGTTGTCTTCTTGTCTTGTTTTGGTTTCTTTTGCTGTGCAAAAGCTTTTAAGTTTCATTCGGTCCCATTTGTTTATTTTTTATTTTTTTTCCATTATTCTAAGAGGTGGGTCAAAAAGGATCTTGCTTTGATGTATGTCATAGAGTGTTCTGCCTGTTTTCCTCTAGGATAAACACATTACTTTAAATACCTCATTGTGAAAGCTTGTATCACAGTTCTCCTCTTTAAGGGGTTTAGGCAATCCAAAGTGTAGAGTAAAACTTGAATATTGTGTAATAGAAAGGAGAGGCAAATTTGATTCTGTCAATGTGTCAATTTGTTATACAACAACTTCCCACTGACTATTTTACAGTTGGTAGTATATATATGTCTGTGCTACTCTCTCGCTTCTTCTCAGTTTCCCCTTCACCTCCCGCCCCCTCCCATACCTCGAGTTCTCCAGTCCATTCTCTGTATCTGCTTCCTTGTTCTTGTCACTGAGTTCATCAGTACCATTTTTAGATTCCGTATATGTGAGTTAGCATACAATATTTGTCCTTCTCTTTCTGACTTACTTCACTATGTATGACAGATTGTAGTTCTATCCACCTCATTACATATAGCTCCATCCCATCCCTTTTTATAGCTGAGTAATATTCCATTGTATATATATGCCACATCTTCTGTATCCATTCATTTGTTGATGGGCATTTCGGTTGCTTCCATGTCCTGGCTATTGTAAAGAGTGCTGCAATAAACATTATGGTACAAGTTTCTTTTGGGATTATGGTTTTCTTTGGGTATATGCCCAGGAGTGGGATTACTGGATCATATGGTAGTTCTATTTGTAGTTTTTTAAGGAACCTCCAAATTGTTTTCCATAGTGGCTGTACCTGCCTTAGAGGACTGGGGCAGGGAGGGTGGGGGGGACCCGAGGGGGGGGCGTCAAGGAAGGGAGGGAATATGGGGATAGTTCATCAAGAAAAGGGTGGGGACACACATCCGCGCCAAGAGGAAGAGAGAGGAGCTGAGCAACGTCCTGGCCGCCATGAGGAAAGCGGCAGCCAAGAAGGACTGAGCCCCTTCCCCTCTGCGCACAATAAAACGTTTCCAGAAAAAAAAAAAAAAATTTGTCAATTTGATAAAATGATTAAGGAAATGTAGTTTCACTACTAATTAATCTTAGATTTGTTATAAACTAGAGCAAAATGAGTAAATAAAGTGTAAACAGTATTTGGGCCCATTTTCAGAGTTTTGTAGCATAAGCCCAAACCTTTTTTAGTGTGAAAGAATTAGTTACTGGACCCAGACGTAATAGGGAAGATGTGTATGGCTCTCATTTCTTACAACTGATGTTTGCAAAGTTTATCTACTAACATATCTACATAGATATATTTACTTAACACAATTCATTTCAACTATACCCCAATTTAAAAAAATTCATTTTAAATAATTGAATTTAAAGACATCATCTATATGAAGATGTGATGGTCTGACACAGATTCATTTCATTTTGATATCTTATTGAAAAGACTTTTTTTTTTCTAGTGGGAAAAAAAAACCAGAAGTCCCTCTTCTGCCACACTTTAATATACAGTGTCATCCTAAGCTTAACTCTGCAAACAGAGAATTATACCATGGCATATGTTTATGGTTTATTATGCCAGTACTAACTTGAAATCTTCAGCTCTATCTATAGAATGAAACATTAAATAAAAGGTTACTTTGATCAATAATGACAGTGAAATTAGCTAATCCCATTGCTTGCACAAATTGTCCATGGTTAATTGGATGCACACATAGCAAATATTTCCCCAGCTTTGATATCAATATTTCCTGCCTCTGCCTTAGTTTTATGTCTACAATTTCCAGGCTTTGATGTCAAGATTTCCTGCTTCTTCCTTTGTTTTATGTCTGCACTTACTTCTCTGACCTCTCCTACTACTTTCCTCTTTGCACACTCCTGGCCTCACTGGCCTCATTGTACTTCAGTTCTTCCAGCCCACCAGGCACACACCTGCTTCACAGCCTTTGCACTGGTTGTCCACTTTGCCTAGAATAACTTTGCCGTAGATAAGTGCAGGACTCACTCTCTCACTTTTTTCAAGTCTGTTTTCCAAAAGTCTCTTTACCAATGAGATCCACTGTTACTTTTATCTTGTTTTGTCCTCCTTTTGGACTTATTACCATCAAACACACTATATAATTTATTTGTTTTATATTGTATTCCCTTTGTCCTCCAGATATCACTTCCACAAGGGCAGTAATATTTTTTGTCTGAAGGAATAAATGAATCTTGATTTAAAATGCTAAAATGTAAAAAAAAGCAATTTAAATATTCAAGGATACAGTAATATATGGTCATGGGACCTCCTGCTTATGGAGGATACTAGTTTAGGAAACAATAATCTAGAAAGAGGATAATAGTAACTGTATACAGAGGAATATTTTATAATGATTACTTCATATTAACAAGGAGAATGAGAGAAAAGAACTTGAATGAGTGTAGATAATTCAGCACAGCTGGGTCCAACTCATATTGTAAAATAAGACTCAAAAGGGGAACGCTGCCTGCATGATCCTTACTGTGACAAACTGAATTTTATCATCTGTGGTGCTTACTGGCGCTCAGAACCAGAAATAAGTCTAGTGCTAGTAGAAATACTCT
This sequence comes from Hippopotamus amphibius kiboko, assembly GCF_030028045.1. NCBI lineage: Eukaryota > Metazoa > Chordata > Mammalia > Artiodactyla > Hippopotamidae > Hippopotamus > Hippopotamus amphibius. The sequence continues at coordinate 12,026,692 of NC_080203.1, read as the reverse complement.
ACCTCCCTTAGAAGTGAAACTTGAACTTTACAGACAGTGGATAACTCGTGTTCTAAAATGTATTGTGTGTTATCAGCCTCGCAGTAGCACTTAAATTCAATTCACAAAACCACTTTAGATTAAGGCAGCATAAAAAAGGAACCTGTCAATGCTAATGCTGAGAAGCAACCCAAATTAAATTTTACTATGGGCTCCAAATTTTAAGGTGGCTGCATGCAGGTTAGTAAGATCACTATACTGTTTGCTACATAAATTCTTATATGGTGTTAATTACTTGTAAACATGCTACTCTTCTCCATTAGAATGCTCTCTCATCCCATTTTCACTTCCCAATCCTGACCTAAATTTTGGGACACCGATGATACATATGAGTAAGGGAAAAATGACAAAGTACCATTACCCTTAATTTAGGCTCACATATTCTTTTCTTACACTCTGAAAAGCACACTGAAGTATACATGACTTGCTTTGAAAATGTTACTCTGCCTTAAATATGATCCTGCAAAAATTCATAAGAGCTCTTCCAAATAAGGATACGGTCATCAGCAGCAGATAGAGAATGAGAAACCAGAGTCAAGTGGGAAAAGTGTAAAATTCAGATAAAGTTGTTTCTTTCAGTGAAGACAAGCAGCTGCTCTCAGGAACAGATTGTGTTTCCAATTGGCAGAAGGGCTACTGTTCTAATAATGCTAACACATGACCAACATATCCTTGGATAAAAACTACTACCTCAGAAAAGGAGCTATCAAATTAAAGAACCAAACTTTACCTGCTTAAAAAGACTAATCACAGAATGTGCATTAATGGACCCAGATCCCGAGTAGCTTAGCCCCAGCTGGCTGGGAGTAGGAAAAAGTTAGAATGAAGCCGAAAGCCAGATTCATATCAACAGTTATTCAATGCACTACTGTGTGCCCAGTGTTGTGCTCGCTTGTGGTAAGCAGCTATACTTCCTACCCTGCCACGTTCACCCTTCCCCTTCCTATCTGGTATTTTCTATATATTTTTTTTATTCACAATTTTCCAGAATTGGGTTCCAGTTCTCCCTGCCTCCACTCTCTCCTGTTTTTATCTTTCTTTTTCTTTTTTTTAAATTGGAGTATAGTTGATTTGCAATGTTGTCAGTTTCAGGTCCACAGCAGAGTGAATCAGTTATACATATACATATATCCAGTCTTTTTATAGGCCATTACAGAGTACTGAGTAGAGTTCCCTGTGCTATACAGTAGGTCCTTATTTGTTATCTATTTTATATATAGTACTGTATATATGTCAATCCCAATCTCCCAATTCACCCCTTCCCCGCTTACCCCCTGGTAACCATAAGTTTATTTTCTACATCTGTGACTCAATTTCTGTCTTGTAAATAAGTTCATTTGTACCATTTTTAGATTCCACATATAAGTGATATCATATAATATTTGTCTTTTAATCTTTCTTTTTAGTTTTTCTTCTAAAATCCAAATGTGACCTCACTTATGCCCTCCTTTAATCATTCAGTGACTCTTTGCCTACAGATATAAGCTTCTGAAGCCAGGGGTTTTGTTCTAATAAATTTATTTATTTATTTATTGGCTATGTTGGGTCTTTGTTGTTGCACATGGGCTTTCTCTAGTTGCAGAGAGCAGGGACTACTCTTCATTGTGGTGGCAGGCTCCTCACTGACGTGGCTTTCTCTTGTTGCGGAGCACAGGCTCTCGGCTCACGGGCTTCAGTAATTGCAGCACATGGGCTCAATAGTTGTGGCTCATGGGCTTAGTTGCTTCGCAGCATAATGGGATCTTCCTGGAGCAGGGATTGAACCCGTGCCCCCTGCATTGTTAGGCGGATTCTTAACCACTGCGCCACCTAGGAAGCCCAACTACCTTGTTTTCATGGTAACAAATTATCCTTCACTTGGCAGGATAATGCCTTTCACAATCTAGTCCTAAACCAACTTTCCAGGCTCTTTTCCCATAATTTCTTCTGTCCAATACTCTCTATGCTCTGACTTACTCTCACTGTACCAATAATGCAGCATGTTCCTAGAGGCTGCCCCCAGTTCCTTGCCACATGGGCCTCCCCAACATGGCCACTTACTTCATCAAGAAAGCAAGGAGCATTTCTATAGTGAGTTGGCTACCAAGATGGAGTCATATGATGTGACATTATCACAGGAGTGACATCCATCACTTTTGTCATGTTCTTTTGTTTAGAAGCAAGTCACAGGTCCTGCCCGTACTCAAGGAGAGGGACTTATAAAAAGATGTGAATACCAGGAAATAGGTATTAGGCCTCATTAGAGTCTGTTTGCATTGGTGGCATTGTAGCTGAATGAATAGTGATAATGTTTACTAAGATTAGGAACAAATGAGGACAGACCAAGTTTATAGTGGGGCTACAGAGATGGGTTTGAAGCTCATGAGTTCCCTAATGGGAATCTTGAATCTGAAGAGCCCTGAGGTATCCATTTAGAGGTGTAGAGTGGGATATACAGATCTGAAATTTGGAGTAGAATTTCAGGTTGGAAAAATAAATTGAGAAGGTTGTCAGCATATATTGGCAGCTGAAGTATGGGAGTAGAAGAGATTACAGAGGGAGAGGAAGTCAGTGTCCAAAAGAATTTCAATATTTCAGGCTCCTGAAAAGGACAAGTATTCATAAGACAGATATTTATTCAGTGTCTATTTTGTGTCAAGCATTGTGTTACGTGTTGTTCAGTATATGTGTCTTGAGCGCAGAAGAGATGTCTAAGCTGGGACAATAAACAGACTAAATTTTTTTTGAACCAGGACCAAATCTTAGTCATCACTGTATTTAAAAACATAGAATAATTATTTGCATGTAGTAGATGTTAAGTCTATTATGAACTAAGGAATTAATTTAATTTACCTGTTGTAAACACACACACACACTTATATTCATACACTAATCCTAGGAATAGGAAGCTACATTGTTGTGGTTCCTTCTCATCCTCTTTAAGATATTTAAACAGACTTTTTCCAGATTACAGAGTTAACCTTTCAGATTTAACCAAATCACAAACTTCATATTATAAGGAGTAAAACAAATGGTGCTGTAAAAAGTAATAAAATAACTCACCATGGCAAACATAAAAATATTACTTCCAATACAAGCTTTGTGCAAACATCATTCTTTTTGGTTTTCTGTAACTTGTATAGTGGCAAAATTCAATATGTAATTAGAAATCAACAATTTCTCTTAAAGTTATACTGCCCGGAGAACATATTTGTTACTTAACTGGAAAAGAAATGTATTACTGGGCAGTGACTGCCTAGAAGTTAAAGAATGCAGAACTTAAAAAGATACTTGCTTAGGTCTTTCACTGAAAATATGTCTGAAGGCAATATATATGCTCAAGAAAATTCACTTAAAAGGAATTGTATATGAGTCAAAAAATAATAGAGACAGCTAAGCTAGAATAGTGCTTTAAATCCATTGTGTTCTTTACGTAGTTGAAAAAGATAGGTTCAATAGTTGGAATATCTCAGAAAATTGTGAATGAAAAATGATCACAGCATAGAAAAATATTAATTCCTAATGTATAGAGAATTAGAGGAGGCAAATAAAACTTGCAGATCAGTAACTCACAAGTAACTCAAAGAATAAACCTCAAAAAGTCAAAATAAACTGAGCTTTCTCTGCATTGAATATTGAGATCTCATGGAATCCAGACCTTGTCACTTTATACTGCTTAAATGCAGTTTGATGATATGTAAATAGATGTGTCATAATAATGAAAGATTATGTTTGACAACTTTTGGGGAGTAAGAGCTAAGTCTTAAGAGCCTCATGAAACGCTTAGTTGACACATACCATTATATGTTTCCCCATGCAATGCAATGCAATATACATTTTGAAAGTAGATAAATCTTTCAGACTCATAATGTTTTATCTAGCACTTCAGGAGCAGTGTTTTCAGCAAATTAAATAGAGAAATTATATTTTTCTTGTTTCCATATAGAGCATATGGTTGATTGGCTTATTGATGCCAAAAATGTGAGCTACCATGAAATTTATTCTTCCTCTCTTTAATTTAGGCACATTTTTATTGCTGTTTTTGTTCCTTCTAAGGACTGTCACTTTTTTAGACTCCACTGTTTGCTCCCTCCCTCCTTTTATCAAGAGAAATATCAGCTAACTTTTGGAGTCATTTTTGTCACAAAGAAATTAGTTTAGTTTATGGGAATTATAGCATAGGTGTCAAAACAAGGAGGAGAGAATAGTAAAGCTCAGCAGAAATGCAGATGCTGAGATTGGTTGCCCAAGTTCATAAGCCGTCATGTAAGTGTTAATCATGACCTACTGTGGACTTTGTAAATACCCGCAAATAGCTGAACTTTAAATTAATAAATTAATGTTCCAGAAAGTCACAGCAGACTGAAATTCTAGAAAAGAAGTAGATGAACTGGTAGGTACAAATAGATGTGGAGAGAGATTTTTTGTTGATTTTAGAATACAACCCTCTAGAAAATAATATATTCTGTGATAAATTAAACAAAAATGGATCGTAATACTTTAGTTTAAAAATTAAACTCTCATGTTAGGCACTAAAAACGAGTTCACAATTACCAGTCATCAGGAGAGTTTTCCTTTAAAGAGAAAATGAATGGGAATGTGTGATGTATCTTTAATGCACTAACAGAACTGAGTATTATTATTGAAGGCTGGTTGGCTGGGAAGCAAAGACATGAACATAGATAACATATACAAGGCAGAATATGATCAGGCTTTATGAGAAAGCTTCACAGAGACAGGAAAATGAGAAAGTTCTATGATTGAGGATGTTGAAAAAATCTTCAAGAAAGACAGCTATTTGGGTGGGGCTATATATGATGTGTAGAAATGGGAGTAACATCATCCCTGAAGGAGAGAACTTTATGAGCAAAGTAGCAAGTTAGAAATGTGTACACCTCAAACTCTTCAATGTGGTTAGAGCATAAAGGGTAGAGAATGGGAAGTAATCAAAGACAAAGGCTACGCAGGCAATATGAAGTTGAATTATAATTTAAATTGCTCTACCTTTTACTAATTGAGCAAACTTGGATAATTTAATTAATTTGACCCTCAGTTTCCCTATCTTTAAAATGGGGATAATAGAATTTTTTTAAACGTACACTTGATTTACAATATTATATTAGTTTCAGGTGTACAGCATAGTGATTCACTTTTGGGGTTGTTTTGCATATTATATGTATTCCATTATAGGCTATTACAAGATATTGCATGTAATTCCCTGTGCTATACAGTAAATCCTTGTTGCTTATCTATTTTGTGTATAGTAGTTTGTATCTATTAATCCCAGAGTCCTAATTTATCCCTCCCTCCCCCCTCCCCTTTGGTAGAATTCTTTAATATTAACACAAAGAATGGATATGATGTCCCTAGCATTATTTTTTGTACAAAATAAACAGTAAGGTACTACCTACCCACTTCTTTAGTTTTCTGTCCTGAAACAATACTGTATCTAGTTATAATTTATACAGCTACAATCTACTCTGCAAAACATATAATTCTGAAAATTTCTATGTATACATACATATTTTGTAACTAATGTTGCATTTAAAATATGCCCCTGTGGCAAAACTATAATTCAAAAAGATACATGCACCCCTTATGTTCACAGCAGCACTATTCACAGTAGCCAAGACATGGAAGCAACCTAAATGTCCCCAGACAGATGAATGGATAAAGAAGATGTGGTACACAGACACAATGGAATACTACTCAGCCATAAAAAAGAGTGAAATAATGCCAGTTGCAGCAACGTGGATGGACCTAGAGATTATCACACTGAAGTAAGTCAGACAGAGAAAGACAAATATATCACTTATATGTGGAATCTAAAACATGGCACAAATGAATCTATCTACAAAACAGAAACAGACTCACAGACATAGAGAGCAGACTTGTGGCTGCCAAGGGGTAGGGGCACGGAAGAGGGATGGACTGGGAGTTTGGGGTTAGTAGATGCAAACTATTACATATAGAATGGATAAACAACAAGGTTCTACTGTAGAGCACAGGGAACTATATTCAATATCCTGGGATAAGCCATAATGGAAAAGAATATAAAAAGAATGTATATATGTGTATAACTGAGTCATTTTGTCATACAGCAGAAATTGACAACATTGTAAATCAACTATACTTCAATAAAATAAAAATTTTGCACCTGTGGATCAGTATTTAAAGAAACAATATAGATAAAACTTCAGAAAATAACTTCACCCCACTTCCTCAGTTTTCCCCATTCCATAAATACAGATTTTCAAACATCATGTTTTCTTAATGAGGAGTATACATATATGAACTTGCCCTCTAAACAAACTCTGGCCTCAGACGTGTATGCAAATTCTGTCTTACAGCCTAGAATTTGCTTCCTTATTAGAGACGTGTTATCAAAGGTTCAGTTTGTAGCCACCACCAAGCTATCTCATTGACTGTCGGAGAGAGAAAAACTGGGACCATGTGAATTTCTGTATATCCATATCATTGACAGGAGAAAGAACAGGTTAGCAGGCATGGCATAGTACGTGTTGAGTTTTTCTTATAATGGAAAAGTGAATACTGACCTTTTCACTTAGAAGAACTCAGGCAAAAGAACCTAGTAACTTGCCTGGGATTCAGCTTGGAAAGTCATTTTGAAAACACATCTAACGTGTCCCTTAGAGTGGCCGTGGAAAGAAGGCCTAAGAAAATATCCAAAATAAAGTTACTGAAACTCTGGAAGATTGAAACCTAGAGGCAGAGCAGTGCAGCCCAAGGTATATTAGGGGCACCAGTTAGCTCTGAGGATGAAACATGGTAGCACTACACTGACCTTATTTACAACTTCAGTTTCTTGACCCAAAAACTATTGGGTGAAGGAAGGGTGAAGAAATGAGACTAACTTGGTATTCAGCTTGCTGAGAGGATGACAGAGAAATGTAGGCTTGAGGAAAATAGGTGCTAAAATAACACCTCTAATTGTACTTTGTTAGAAACAATCATATGAAGGAGATTTCAGTGCTCAGTCCGTGTGATTCAGGGAAACCTGAAGTACTTGAACTATGGAGATAATTAATATATTTGTTCAGAAGAAGGAAAGTTTGCAAAATGTAGTCTCCAATTGGGACTGAGGTTGTACCTCAGACAACATGGTACATGCCTTAAAACCATTGGCCATCTCCATATAATGTGTTTTGAATGTTAGAAACAGCAGATTGATTTTTACATTGGATGGATGGATGGATGGATGGATGGAGATAATGCTTTACCATTGTCACATCATAATGCACTCCTACAGCTATTATCCTCTATGTTCTCTTGTTATTTTTTGTTGATTGGGAAGGACCTATATTGGTGTTGTCATTTTACAAATGAGAAGAAGGTGGGTAACTTTTCAACAGTTACATTGCTATTAAGTTGTAAATCTATCCGAGTTACTGTTGCTGTGAAGCTAACTACCTTAAAACTGAGTGGCTATCTATTTTACATTTGGTAGTGTATATATGTCAATGCTACTTTCTCACTTCGTCCCAGCTTCCCCTTTGCTCTCCACCCCATCCCGTGTCCTCAAGTCCATTCTCTACATCTGTATCTTTATTCTTGCCCTGTCACTGGGTTCATCAGTACCATTTTTTTTTAGATTCCATATATATGAGTTAGCATACAGTATTTGTTTTTCTCTTTCTGGCTTACTTCGCTCTGTAATAGATAGCTAGTGGGAAGTTGCTGCATAACACAGGGAGGTCAACTCGATGATGGGTGATAACTTAGAGGGCTGGGATAGTGAGGGTGGGAGGGGATATGGGGATATATGTATAAATACAGCTGATTCACTTTGTTGTACAGCAGAAACTGGCACAACAGTGTAAAGCAATTATATTCCAATAAAGAGCTTAAAAAAAAACTGAGTGGCTTAAAACCACAACTGCTTTATTACATGTTACATATACTGTAGTTAAGGAATTTAGGTGGGTCTCAGCTGGATGATTCTTCTGTTCTTCATGGCAATGACTGAGGTCAATTAGTGGTACTCAGCAGGTGGAAGCCATGGTCTGTAGGTCCAGGACTGCTTTACTCACATTTCTGACACTTTAGAAGGGATGACTGGAAGAAACCTGGAATCAGCTGGGACTTGACCAAAGTGTACATGTAGCCCCTCCAATATGTTAGTCTCAGGAAAATTATGCTTCTTTTACTGTGGTTGGCTTCCCCCAGAAGGTTCAAAGAGAACCAGGCAGATTTCTGACCTTTTCTGACCTCTCCTTGGAAGTCACAGGACATCCATTCTGCTACATTTTTAGCAATTACAAGCAAGTCATATCACCCACCCAGTTTGAAAGGGAAGAAATTACATCCTGCCTCTTGATTGGAGTGTGTCAAATTGTAAAAGAGAAATTTCATTAGCCTTCTTTAGGAAATACAATGTGTTTAAGTGCCAAGACTAAAACTAGTGTCTCATGACTCTTAAGAGTTTTCTAAGCTCTTAAATTTCTATGCTTCATGTAAGTGTAAGTGTGTAACCAGATACATGCATAGACATAGACATAGTGACAAACACAGACTATGTCCCCTTTTCACTGTATCTGTGAAATGAGTAGAAAAGTGAATGTGTGAATATTGAATGTGAGGAAAGTATATGTAGTACATAGTTCCATTTTCTATATAAAAGATGATTATTGAAATTTGTGTTCTAATCAGTTTAATTATAGCTGCTTTTAGTTGCATTTTAGAAATTAGTTTGGCTAGTCCTGATTGATACTTCCATTCAGTAATAAACAGAAATAAACTGTAATTCTAGAAAGTGGAAAATGATTGAGTGTCTCTGCATGCAAATAGTCCAAGCATTAAATCTAGGCTGGGGTCCATTTACAAGGTAAAGATTTTGATGAATAACCTCTATGACCTTGTATAAGTGGTTGTGTCACAGTTTTCCTCAACGATACATGTGTCCATCTGTACTTTGAGGTCCTCTATGGATTCCTGGAATTTTTTCCTTTTATCCTCGGTTGTGTGTCATGCTTTCGTAATACGTAGTAATTCGCTTTGTATAGATTTTAGAGTTGTCTTCTAAACTAAATGAGAAATACCTGGAAGATAGCCCAGCTTCATTCATGGTGAGAAGAGAAATATCCTGTCTTTCCTTCTAAGTATTTTTTTTTCCTTGACTAAAAAATATTCCACTTTTAAACTAAAAGTAAATGATGGACTGGGGGCAATACTGAAATAATTTACAATAATAAGTGTGTGAATACAGTGATTGTTTTAGGGAAGAATTTGTCATTTGAGGTGAAAGGGGTGTTTTCTAGAAGGAATAATTAAACTTGGCCTACATCCAAAATGCATATTCTTATACCAAGAACGAATATTTAAGTTTCACAAGTGAGCGATGGTCATCTTTCAGGTGCACTAGGGAATATCAGTTTCAAAAAGGCATACATAGACAGTGAATATGCTTCTTGATTAATTTGCTACAATTAGATTCTTTGAGGCTTATAATTCATCCAGATGAAGCACCACTGAGTCAAACTTTTTTTCGCAACTCATTCTGGCGCTTGATATACAGTACAGTAGTCAGCCTGTTTGCAAGAGGAATGAAAACTTTAGCTTATGAAACTTTTATGACACTGAAAACACTGGATTCCATGATCTCAAATTTCTAAGCCTTGAATTTCTAATATCCAGGGGAAACATGGCATGGTGGCGGGGGCGGCAGGGGGGTGGAGAGGTGATTTAGCATTCATGGTCCCCAACCCCTTTTTTTCCAGATAGGGAAATCAGCTCCAAGAGAAGTGACAGTCTAAGAATATATAGCTAGTCTGAACCACAAATAGAACCCATGTTTCCAAATTCATACCGGGCTTATCTCAAGTCTACTCAAACTGTAACAACCTTTTGAAACCTGTTAAATTTTTCATTTTAATAGAATGATCTCAGTCACAGTAACATGGATTTCAATAATACAATAGTAATATGTTCAAAATAAGAAAACACTGCATTGTGAAGTATATTTTGACATATATTTCATCAGTGTTTTGTTTGTTTTAGGTTTTGGTTAAAACTGTGACCCAGGCTTGTAGTATTCTTTTCTGTTTACACTGTACCATTAGAAGCATGAATGTCAGTGACCTAGGCAGTGTGAGGGAGGTGAGCAGCTGGCAAATAGAACACATGACAAGAATTATTGAACTGCACCAGACCAGGGAGGGTTCATCAAGAGGAAAATAATTATTTATGAGGCAGCTTCCAAGTGCTCCAACTCTTTACCTGCTAGTAGTAGAGTGTGAACTTACTTGAATATTTATTCAACAAAATGTATTCTAAGTTTGTGTCTCACAGACACTTCTACATGAGGATATTATAGGAGAGCTTCCTAAAAATACTGTTATAAAGAATTTTGTGTTTTTCTGAGTACAAAGGTAATAGCTGTTTACTGTAAACTTAAGAATATACATATACTCACAATAATAAGTAAAATTTAGTTGTTAAGCTCAACATATTTTGGAGCCTTTATTTCCAGTCTTTTTATAATGTATACATAGAGGTATGCACATACACATGTGCCCATAAACACACATTTATACATCATTAAAATTTCATAGCCTGCTGTTTTTGGCCTAATATTACATAATGACTATTTTCCAGGTCATTGGGAATTCTTTTCTAAATAATATTGTGATGACTATGTAAAAGACTATAATATGGATATCACAGGTTCTTTAACCATTCTTCTGTTGAATATCTAATTTCCAAATTTGCTATTATAAATAATGTTGTAGTGAAAATTTCTGTTGATTAGTTGTTTTTTATGTTTCTGATTATTTCTTTAGGTAGCTTCTGAGACATTGAATTATTCGATCAAATGATATCAGTAATTTGAAGCTTTTCACACATATGGCCAGTTTGCTTTTCCCAAATTGTTGATGGCTTTTGTGACATTTCTAACTGGTCTTAACTTTGTGGCTTGAATTGCAAGCTCAGGAATTAAGGTGATTTGCTTGCATTTTCAGTATGTTTCTACTAGCTCTGCTCTGGATCTTGTCGGCTGGAGAGCCGGGTTTCAGCCACAGGCATGGTTAACTGCATGATTTTTTAGTGATAACTTTATTATTTTAGATTGATAATTCCTTTTTTCTAACAATTATGCACAGTGCATTAAGAAACTCCATATTCCAAAGGAAGCTGCCCAATTCAAGTATATCTTGAATGAATTCACAAGGCAAGTTTCATACTTTTCTCCCTACTTCTTGATAATGGATCATAATTTAGCACTTCATGTTCAAATACAGGAGACCAGTCCAAGTAGTAAATTTAGGCTTGAGCTTGGCATCCCCAAATTTTACTGAGTAGACTGAGCTAATTATAGCTCATTTTAAACCTGATTTTATCAAGACATGATGAGGAGGCTTCTTTCTAACACACACTGAATCTCCTTATAAGAACTTGCAGAACCATAAGTAAATCCTAGAATTTCTGCTGCTTCACTGTGTGAATTTCTCCAACTTTTCTTCCTCTAGAACAAGATGCTACATACCTGCCTTGCAAATAAGATCAGCTGATAAACCCAATTGCAGCCATTAGTTTCTCTTTCGCAAGGGTGTTTCCAACTCAAAAAGGAAAAAGAAAACTAATATGCATGAAGTATGCACCAGATGACCTCCCCTGTATTAGCTCATCCTTAAGAATCTCCTGAAAAGTAAGGATTTTCAGCACGTTTGTCAGAAGAGGAAACTGAGGGGTTGAGATTTTGAAGTCACCTCTCCAAAGACACTCGGATAGTAAGCAGCGGAATGTCTGACTCCCCAAGCTGTTTTTTGATGCACGACTCCAAGATGTCTTTAAGTCCTTAACAGTAGTATTTCTTCTCAGCTCTCAAGTCCTGTTTCTTTGGAGGTCTCTGAACCAGAAATACTGTAGAGGTTTCACAGTCACACCATGCATTTCTCCATTGTCTGCTGCTTGCCCTCCAAGTGAGCCTTTCCAAACTGCTGTTCCCTTCATCTGACTATCTGGTCATGCTTCAGTGGGGTTTCCAAAGTGATAAATAACTGATAAAGTAAAGTGGTTATGGCACAGCACTGAGATAGAGAATATGGTGGGGTTCAAATCACTTTTTCTTGCCTGTTTTTTCCAGAGCTAGGCTTGTTAAGAGAGTGGAAAAGAAAGGAAAAAAATGCAGCTTTATCTTTTACATATGAATTCAGCTTCTAGACTGAGAACGCATGTGTGACTCTGTATGTCTCAGGGAACACAAAGAATCCTAGATCTGCTTACTGTGTACTTGACGTCTATTGTAAACATCATTCCCATTTTAGTGAATATGAACTCATGCATTAGGACAGACATAGACCTTCATACCATCTTATGGAGAAAATTATTTCTAAACATGATAATATTGTAGAATTTACCTTCTTACAGATAGTGGAACTTCCATTATTGTTTAAGATCTGGAATAAATATATAATTTAGTTCTTTCCCACCTTCTTTGTCTCCTTTTTTCGTCCCCCACGTTTCTTTGTTCAACAAATATATAGTAAGTACCTACTACATGGCAGGCCCTGTGCCAGGGGTTGAGAACAGGGAGAGGATTTAAGAATGTCCTTTACCATGTCACGTTTCATGTGAACAATGACAACTAGAATTTATGTAGTACTTGAAAAATTATAATTAGCAAAATCATTTAATCTTGATAACCTTGAGAAGGAGGTATTATTTTGCACATATTAGCGATGAAGAAACTAAAGTTCAGAGAAGTTCAATGACTTGCCCTAGGTCACACAACAAATAAGAGTTGGAGCCAGATTAGAATGCTGGTCTGATTCTGATATCTGTCCCTTTCTGCCATAATGTGCTTTGATTTTACTTATTTAGGTAATTTAACAGACATAGGAGTTTGGGCATAGAACATTAGGTTTGGAAAACACAGAACTAAGAAAGATTACATTTGTGTTTTTAATTATAAAAATAAATTAAATCACTTATTAGACATAAATAAATGAAATAAAGAAAAACAAGTAGAATAAAGTAACTTAATTCAATGGAGCAAACATTTATTACCTCCTATGGGCAAAACACCTTTGGGAATATAGAGATTAAAAAGGCACGGACCCCTGTGTCCTGAAACATGCAGTCTAATTGGGGAGTCAGAGATATATAAATCATTCCAGTAATAAAGCCAATGATGATAAATGCTGTGATAGACATTGAGAAAACACGCTGTGGGATTTGGAGGAATAGAGACATTAGCTCTCCACATGGACAACTGAATTCTACTTTTTGAAAGGCATTAGATTTAGTGTGGATTTTAAAGAAACTAAATATTGCTTGAATGAACTGGGGGAATTCACTAAGAAGAGGGTGAGTGGTTTGAGCAAAAGTTGATCACAGTGGTTTTAAAACTGTTTTGGTTCAATGTCACCAATCCGCGGATGGGTAAAGATGGCAGAATGACCAAACATCTTTATCTCATCTTCCAAATATGACCGCATGAAAATGAGGATGAACACTAAAACCCATTAGTAGGCAAAAGATATTAATAGACTCACTGCAGATGGAAAGCTTTCAAGGATGGGGTGTGGGGAAGCAGAGAAGGAAAAGCTGAAGCATAGAAACTTATGTGCACAAGGATCTCATCCAGCAGAACCACAGACGAGCTCATGACTGATATCGAGGGTTGGATGACTGGGAAATTAATAGTAAACATGCCACCTAATCAAACATTCTTTTCCCTTTTCCTTAAATATTCATCATCGCCAAGCACATACTGCTTGGAAAAAAAAAATTAAATGGCCCCAGAACAAACTTCTCTTTGTTCTGGCGGTAATGCATCACTTAGTTTAATAAACTAGTATTCATCAATCCCTGCCCAGTTGAAGAAAGAAAGAGGCATAGGACTCAAATCAGTGAGATTAAAGTCTGCATAAGAAAGAGCTGGTTTCCTAATATTACTCATGTATTTGGCTCCTGGAATGCTGAGAGCCAATTGTATAAGCCATAGGCGACTCAACTAGGTGTGACTTGGACATGCCACTAAACCTCCCCAAGCCTTGTTTTTCTGATCTTTAAAATGGAAAAAATTAGTATAAACCTACTTGTTTATTAAAGTAACTTGATTAAATTTCGTATGATAAATATTTATTGAGAATGTAGCATATGCTGCTATAACATGGAGAAATGGGGGCAGGGAAACAAGGATACATAGATTCTGAGTCTCTGTCATTAGAAATGTTATACAGTATTTCAAGAAAGTGATGTTATACATATCAACATACAGTATATGAATAATTCAGAAATTTTTTTCAGAAATATTTTAAACTAACAAGTTTTGTAACAGTCCAGAGGTGATTGTATCTAAACTAGGATTTGAGCTTGGTCTTGATGCTTGATGTAGGATTTAATGTAGATGACACATTGTATGAAAAAAATCAGAGATAGAAATATGCCAAGTGAACTTAGAAATTAGCCTGAATGAAGCAGAGGCTTCAGAGGTAAGAAAACTACTGGGAATCAGTTTTAAAAAGTAGGTTAGTGAACATGAGCCCATTATGTATTAGATTCAGACCCAAACACAAAATTTTGCCCACAGTTACTAGAAGATTGACTTCAGCAGAGTAGGGTTTTGCATGATGAGGAATCTTTTAATAAGTAGGGTTGAGCAGACTTTGAAGATTGGATGGGTCAATCCATATCAATAAACTAGTCCATATATTTGAGCAAACTCTCCTAAAGTGTCTACCCATTTGTATTAATATGAAGAATTATTTTTGGAATGTTAATAATAGTTAGCATTTATCGAGTGTGTCAAGAAACTTGGCCCTCAAAACAGTTTCTCCCCATCCACTGCTGTGGCACAGAGACCCTGTGAAATGCTCCCTTCTACCGTGGGTACCACTGATCCACAGTCTCACCAGGCTTCAACTTCTTGTTCTTTCAAACTATGCATTCCAACTTGCCTGTCCCCTTTTGCAGGATCACTACTAAGAGAGCTTTTCTAGCCTCTTTGCTCTTTGGTTTGATGCTCTGATTTAGTTCCTAGGTCTCCAATGTGGCTTCACTGAGGGTATTATAGTATTTTTTCCCCTTTGTCTTATGCTCAGTTCCTACTCTCAGCCCAAAAAGAGCCCTCCTTCCTCCTTTTACTTGTGGACACTCAAACACTGACTACCTTCTTAGTTAACGCTAGGCCCTCCACTAGGTTCTTTATGCAAGTGATTGGTATTCATCTTCACAACAGTCATGGGACATCAGTTTTATCGCTTCCATTTGCCAGATGAGGAAATGAAGGTTCAGGGAGATGAGTTAACCATTTGCCCAGTCACACAGTCAGGAAGAAACAGGATTCCAAGTGAAGGTTGCCACACTCCTAAGCTGGAATCTTCCCAATTCATCACACTGTTTTTACCTTTGGGGTTTTCTTAACCATGTAAACTCTTGCAATTTTAAAGACACTGATCAGAGTTGCCTCATTAGATACTGATCTGTTGTCTTGTCCTCAGGTTAAGCCACTTCAGTCACTTCAACTCCCTATCCTGGAATACAATTTCCTGTAAGCTCGCTATTTAGTTGCTCTCCTCTGGCCATGATCCACTATGATTTTTATTTATATGCAGAGATAGATATATTTGGCTCCCTGTATTGTGATTTCTGGGAAACATAATATAGACTTTGCTAAAATAACAGTGCTAGCAATTGTACTTGGTAACACCAGTATGGCTTTTCTAAGGCGTAGAATGGTAATTTGGGACTATGAGTAAAAAGAGAATATTCTAATGTAAGCATCATTCCCTTTAATGGTACTTGGTTGCTGTGCTTTGGAATCAATGTGAAGGGAAGCAAACAAATAACATATAGGGTGCTAGACGGCATTAAAGACAAAAGGGGCTATCAACAAAGACTGCATATCTTAAAGCAGGGTGAAGGAGGCAACTTTCTTTAAAAGCGAATAATTTGCTACGAACTACTAAGGGAAGAAGCTGTTTCTTTGTTGGCCCGTCTTCGTTGCCAATCTATTTATCTAAAATTGCAAGTACTTAAATAAAATTAAACACAAAAGAGTTCAGGAACATCTTTGGATTTCAAATCCAAAAGATAGCTCCAAATATATATAATGATTTTTGTCCTGCAAGGTCACCCTATAACTTTTTTTTTCTTTTTTTTTCTTTTTTACAATAAACTGCATATATTTAGAGTGTACAACTTGGTATCCCAATCTCCAAGTTCTTTTAATTGAAAAGAAAGAGTCAGACTATTGAGAGGCCTCCGCTAGGCAAAGTCTCTTTGGAAATTTTGCCATAACTCACAGCACACAGCACAGCCTGTTTCAAGCTGTCAAGGAAGGAGACCAACTGAAAAAAAAAAATGCAGATTGGATGCGTATTTCAGAATACTAATACAGAGAGGGGAAAAATAAGAAAAATAGAAGGAAAAGGAAGTCAAATTGTCTAACCACCTATAGTCTAAAAGCTAGACTTTCTCTTGCTTGTGAAACAAAAACAAGGATTTTGTGCTTTATTTTGCTTGATAATAATATTTTATGAGAAACAGAAATCAAAACAGCTGATGGTGTAGTTAAGATAAAGAAAATAGCATTGCAGTTCATCTTGTGTATTATAGACAACATGAGACAAGGTTCCTCTCTGAAGAAGGCATTTTATGAGGAGCATAGTTATTTAAAAGTAACCTTGATAGAGAAGGCTGGCTATATCTAGCATTGTTTTAAGAGCAGAACACTGGATTGAAATCTAATTTAAAACCACCAGATTTGGTTTGATATTATTAAAGGTTACAAAATGCAATTTATAAATAGTTCATATGATTCATGTCCTTAGGTTAGTGGTAAATTTATTTTTACTACTTTTTAACAATATACTGCATTGTGTCTAAAATCGTATTTTTCCTCAAATGCTATAAAATAAATTTGCATAATAGTTTTCAAAATCTCATCAAGGGAAAATATGTCCTTCCCCAACATATTAAAGATTCTTGCTACAAAGTACAGTATACCAATTAATGCCATAGTGGGTTTTGGTTTTTCATTATTTATCTTTAAAATTTTAACATTCGGCCGAATATTTCCCTTCATAATACACGAGAGTAAGTCAAAAATCATACGCACTCTGGCTGTAGAATTTATTTTAATTAACTTTTAGAAAAGACAAATACACCATTTTCAACATAATCTCCTTGTTTCTCAATACACTTTGTCCATCTGTCAACAAGCTTTCTTATTCCCTCATTAAAAAATGTTTTAGGCTGAGCTGCGAGCCACAAATGCACCATTGTCTTCACTTCTTCATCAGAAGTGAATCTTCATCCTTGTAGGGCTGCTTTCAGGGGACCAAAGAGATGAAAGTCTGATGGAGCAAGATCAAGACTATAGGGAGGATGCTTTAATACCTCAAAATGAAGTTTTTGCAGAATGTTGACAGGTGGGCAGAAGTGTGCATGCATTGTCATGCAAGATCACAACACCCTTGGATAGAAGTCCTCTGTGTTCAATCAACATCTCACTGTGACAAGTGAACTTTTTCCTGATAATGTTCCAATACTAGCCCTTGAGAATCCCAGAAAACTGTAAGCATTAATTTTCCAGCTAATGAGTGACTTTTGAACTTTTTCTTGGTCAGTGATTGAGGATGTTTCCATTCCATACTCTGCCATTTACTCTCAGGCTTATAGTGATTAATCCATGTCCTATCACCAGTAATGCTTCTCTTTAAGAAACTTTCACCTTCCTTAGAGTATCAGTCCAAATTTTGTTTGCAGATATCCAAACGTTTCTGTTTATGCTCTTCCGTGAGTTGTTTGGGTACCCACCTCACACAAACTTTTTGAAACCTAAGTCTGTCGTGGATGAGTTCATTTTGAGGTATTAAAACATCCTTCCTCTAGTCCTGATCTTGCTCTATCGAACTTTCACCTTTTTGGTCCCCTGAAAGCAGCCCTACAAAGATAAAGATTCACTTCTGATGAAGAAGTGAAGGCAGTGGTGCATTTGTGGCTCACAGCTCAGCTTAAAACATTTTTTAATGAGGGAATATGAAAGCTTGTTGACGATGGACAAAGTGTACTGAGAAACGAGGAGATTATGTTGAAAAATGGTGTATTTGTCTTTTCTAGAAGTTAATTAAAATAAACTCTACAGCCAGAGTGCGGATAATTTTTGACTCACCTTTGTAATATAAACTTTCCTCATCTAAATACATATTTAATTTGAATGTTATCCATTTCAGATATGAAACCTGTTCATATAAATATATTCTGGATGAAGACGACTGAAAATGAATGTTTAGAGTACTAAGTAAGAGCACTTGATATTTTTTTATTACCACTGCTTTAATTGGAAGTAAGCCTTACCGGAAAGCAATTCACTTGTAATTCACTGAAATCTTTGGACTTCAAGTGAGGAAACTTACTGACTTGCTGTGTGACCGTGCATAAGTTACTTAAAGTCTCTGAGCTTCCGTTTTTTCACCTTCAATGTAGGGAAAATGTTTAATATGTAAACTTTGATGACCATTGCAGCTCTAATATTCTGAGTCCCTTTCATCTTGGGTACAAAATATCAGCTCAGAACTTCCCTAAATATTGGTAAATAAAGCAGGACACACTCAGTCATTTTTAATTCCAATATATTTATGTTTCTGCCCTCAATTAAGATGTCATCTAGGAAGAAACAGAAAATGTTTATATAATCAACCACAAAACAAGGGAGCACATGTATTAATGGTATTGATAAAGAGCCATAAGAAGGTGGAACACAGAAATATCATTCTGCCAAGGATGATGAAGTTAAGATTACATGGGGGAAGCTGCACTTAGTGCTCAGTCTTTAAGAACAGAAAGCTTCAATATGAGGAACCAGTGAAGGCAACTGTGGTGATTTATTTTATGTGTCAACTTAACTGGGCTAAGCGATATGCAGAAAGCTGGTAAAACATTATTTCTGGGTGTTTCCAGTAGAAGGTAGCATTTGAATCAGTAGACTGAGTAAAGAAGATCACCCACATCAATGAGGGAGGGCATCATCTAATCCATTGAAGCCAAAAGGCAGAGAAAGGGTGAATTGGCTTTCTACTTGAACTGCCCTTAGACATCAGCGCTCCTGGTTCTCAGGGCTTCCAACAGTAATGGGATTTACATCATTGGATTCCCTGGTTTTTAGGCCTTCAGGATTGTACTGAATGTACACCACTGGCTTTCCTGGGCCTCCAGCTTGCAGATGGCAGAAGGTGCAACTGTCTCAGACTCCATAATAGCATGATCCAATTCCTCATAATAAATCTCCTATCTATCTATCTTTTGATCTATCCATCTATTCATCTATCCTATCGGTTCTGTTTTTCTGGTGAACCCTGATTAATACAGCAATGACAGAGGCAATAATGCTGCCAACAGATAAAATGCTGCGACATGTTTATAGAAGGCGAGGATAAAGACAGGCATTTCATTAAGAAGGCAATTCCAGTAATCTAAATAAAAGTTAAAAGGGGTGTTGGTAGTAGAAAAGCAGAGAATATGGATAGTGTCATGGATATTTGGAAGGAAGAAAAGATGAGTTTTGCCATATGATAATCTCAATAGATGCAGAAACAGCTTTTGACAAAATTCAAAATACACTTATGATAAAAACTCTCCAGAAAATGGGCATAGAAGGAGGTTACCTCAACATAATAAAAGCCATATATGACAAACCAGCAGCCAGCATCATTCTAAATGGTGAAAAACTGAAAGCATTCCCTCTAAGAACAGGAACAAGACAAGGGTTCCCAATCCCACCACTATTATTCAACATGGTTTTGGAAGTTTTAGCCACAGCAATCAGAGAAGAAAACAAAATAAAAGGAATTCAAATTGGAAAAGAAGTAAAATTGTCACTCTTTGCAGATGACACAATATTATACATAGAAAACCCTAAAGAAACTACCAGAAAACTGCTAGCATTAATCGATGAATTTTAGTAGAGTAGCAGGATACAAAATTAATGCACAGAAATCTCTTGCATTCCTATACAGTAACAACAAAAGAGCAGAAAGAGAAATTAAAGAAACACTCCTATTTACCACTGCAAGAAAAAGAATAAAATACCTAGGAATAAACCTGCCTAATGAGACAAAAGACCTGTATGCAGAAAACTATAAGACACTGATGAAAGAAATCAAAGATGATACAAACAGATGGAGAGACATGCCATGTTCTTGGATTGGAAGAATCAACATTGTGAAAATGACTGTACTACCCAAAGCAATTTACAGATTCAACACAATCCCTATCAAATTGCCAATGGCATTTTTCACAGAACTAGAACAAGAAATCTTACGACTTATATGGAAACGCAAAAGACCCCAAATAGCCAAAGCAATCTTGAGAAGGAAAGACGGAGTTGATGGAATCAGGCTTCCTGACTTCAAACTATACTACAAGGCCATAGTGATCAAGACAGTATGGTACTGGCACAAAAACAGAAACGTAGATCAATGGAACAGAATAGAGAACCCAGAGGTAAACCCACACACATATGGGCACCTTATCTTTGACAAAGAAGGCAAGAATATACAATGGAAAAAAGACAGCCTCTTCAATAAATGGTGCCTGGAAAATTGGACAGCAACATGTAAAAGAATGAAATTAGAACACTTCCTAACACCATACACAAAAATAAACTCAACGTGGATTAAAGACCTAAATGTAAGGCCAGACACTATAGAACTCATAGAGGAAAACATAGGCAGAACGCTCTATGACATATATCAAAGCAAGATCCTTTTTGACCCACCTCCTAGAATACTGGAAATAAAATCAAGAATAAACAAATGGGACCTAATGAAACTTAAAGACTTTTGCACAGCAAAAGAAACCATAAACAAGACAAGAAGACAACCCTCAGAATGGGAGAAAATATTTGCCAACGAAGCAATGGACAAAGGATTAATCTCCAAAATAGACAAGCAGCTCATGCAGTTTAATACCAAAAAAGCAAATAACCCAATCCACAAATGGGCGGAAGACCTAAAGAGACATTTCTCCAAAGAAGACATACAGATGGCCAACAAACACATGAAAAGATGCTCAACATCACTAATCATTAGAGAAATGCAAGTCAAAGCCACAATGAGGGATCACCTCACACCAGTCAGAATGGCCCTCATCAAAAAATCTAGAAACATTACATGCTGGAGAGGGTGTGGAGAAAAGGGAACCCTCCTGCACTGATGGTGGGAATGTAAGTTGGTCCAGCCACTATGGAAAACAGTATGGAGGTTCCTTAAAAGACTGAAAATTGAACTACTATGTGACCCAGCAATTCCACTCCTGGGCATATACCCAGAGAAAACCATAATCCAAAAAGAAACATGTACCATAATGTTCATTGCAGCACTATTTACAATAGGCAGAACATGGAAGCAACCTAAATGCCCATCAATAGATGAATGGATAAAGAAGATGTGGTGCATATATACAATGGAATATTACTCAGCCATAAAAAGGAATGGAATTGAGTTATTTGTAGTGAGGTGGATGGGCCTAGAGTTTGTCATATAGAGCCAAGTAAGCCAGCAAGAGAAAAACAAATACTGTATGCTAACTCATATATATGGAATCTAAAAAAAAATTGGTACTGATGAACCTAATGGCAGGGCAAGAATAAAGATGCAGATGTAGAGAACAGACTTGAGGATGCAGGGTGGGGGGTGAAAGGGAAGCTGGGATGAAGTGGGAGGGTAGCACTGACATATACACACCACCAACTGTAAAATAGATAACTAGTGGGAAGCTGCTACATAAAATAGGGAGGTCAACTCGATGATAGGTGATGACTTAGAGGGGTGGGATAGGGAGGGTGGGGGGGAGTTGCGGGAGGGAGGGGATATGGGGATATATGTATAAATACAGCTGATTCACTTTGTTGTATAGGAAAAACTGTCACAATAGTGTAAAGCAATTATAAAAAAAATAGCAGAGGAAAAGAGAAGCAGACAGAGTGCCAGGGTAACCTAAAGATGAGCAGAAGTAGGGCAAGAAGTCTATGGGAAATAATGTCCAGGTCCTGCCTATCTTCCTCCGATGAGTTTGTTGCTATATAGAAAGAAAACAATTCACATTTGTTGTACCCTGAAAACAAATACACCCAAATGATGAATTCAGTAACTGTTAAGTAACTAGAAATAATGGTTTCATATGCTATTATGCAAAAATCCTTTATGAATCGTTATAGGTATTTAAAAATTTGTTTTGTTTCTTAGTAGAATTGGGGGGGAATGGATTAGGGTTTGGGAATGGAATGATAACACTTTTTTCCCATTTAAAATAAAAATCCTGCATTTCCAAATTTTGCTATCAGCACGTTTTCAGGAACAAATTCGAGTCAGAAATGGGAGATGCATGGACTTGAAGCCTCTGTCTGGTACAAAGTTTTCCACACTGGGTCTATAGAGTCCTCCTCCCAACTCCTAATTTGTATTTTAATTCTTCCAAGACTTTAGAGCTACCTACAGCCTAGACATTTTTCACTTGGATATGGTAAGCCTTGCTTTTCATGACTGGTTACTTGTAAAGCATTATTGTATATCTGATACATTCAAGATACCAATAGACAAAGAGGGAATATATGTATATGTATAACTGATCACTTTGCTGTACAGCAGAAACTAATACAACACTATAAAGCAACTATACGCCAATGAAAATTATTTAAAAATTAAAAAAAAAGAAAAGATGAGTTTTGGTAGAAGACTAGAAAAAAGATGACTGAGAGAAAGAAGAATCAAGGATGTGTCTTAGTTTTAAAATATGTGTGATTTGGAAGCTGGTAGTGGCCTTAATGAACATAGGAAATCAAGAAGAGCTGAAATAGACAAGGCAAAAAATGAAATGTGGTTGTATGCATGATACACAGATGTTCTGTTAGGATTTACACTTAGCAATGTCTAGTAGGCAATTAGAAATGAGAGACATATGTGAGAGGAACTAGGTCAGAGCTTTGGAATCCACTCCATAGAAATGCTGACAGAAGGCATGGGAGTAAATGATATTCATAAGGGATAGGATGGCAAGTGAAAATACTAGAGGCTTGAGGCCATAATTAGGGGGTATGTCTTGGAGTGATGTGATACCTAACACTACTAGGTATGCACATACATTCTCCTTCATGACTGGTGGTAGGTTAACCACATTTGTTCTTTTGCCAATCTGGTTAACCCAGTTATGGAGATAGAAAATTAAACCTAAGTACGTACTGATAAAAGGAATTTGGTCTTTTTCATACCCTTTGCAATGTTCTATGTTCTAAATTGAGATATAATTGATGTACAGTATAAGTTACAGGTGTGCAGTATAGTGATTCACATTCTTTAAAGGTTATACTCCACTTATAGTTATTATAAAATATTGGCTATATTCCCCATGTTGTACAATATATCCTTGTAGCTTATTTTATAGATAGTAGTTTGTACCTCTTAATCCCCTACCCCTGTCTTTCCCCTCACCCTTTCCTCCCCTCACTGGTAACCACTAGTTTGTTCTCTATATCTGTGAATCTGTTTCCTTTTTGTTATATTCACCAGTTTGTTGTATTTTTAAGATTGCACATATAAGTGATATATGAAATATATAGCCTCAATAGCAGCAATGCAATTAATTAATTTATACCTTTAATATTCATTCACTGAAGTCCTGTCTGTGCTAGGCCAAGCCCTAAGGGAAACCAGATAAGTCTTGGTTGCTGTCATCAAGGAACTTATCTTCTAAAGAAGGACAGAGGGACAGCTCTGCAGGACTAAAACCAGAATTTTTTCTTCTAACTCTTTTACTAGATATTTGCCAGTCATAATTTTAGCATGTTTAAGATGAAGAAAAAGTAAAAACTTGCACCAGGAATCACGTCTTCAGATATTTTGAATGTAACCAGACATGACGATAACAGAAATGTTCAGAGTAAAAGGGTCAAGAGGATTGGATCTTCCTCTGATGATCTTTGGAGTTAAAATTTGGGGAAAAAGTGGAAGAGTGCATATAGATTCATTTGTATGATTGTTTAGATTCCACATACAAATTATATAGTATAAAACAGACAAGCAACAAGGCTTTACTGTATAGCGCAGGGAATTATACCCAATATCTTATAATAACCTATAATGGAATCTGCAAAAAAACAAAACAAAACAAAACAAATCACTGTGCCGTACACCTGTAATTAACACAATATTGTAAATCAACTACTTCAGTAAACAAAACAAAACAAAAAACCATACCAAATTCTTAAAAAAAAAAAAAAAGTGGAAGAGTGCATTTTAGTAGGTCTTACATTATCCAAAGAAACTATGTAATTCAAACCACAAACATTAACCATCCTATGATAATTCTCACAGTTTTCTAAGGAGTATCTTTATTGATATTATTTTATTCTAGAAAATGTACTCAAGAATTCCATATTGCATTGTTATTAGAAACAAAGCAAAAGTAGCTTAAAAAAGTATTATCATGGTTGAAAAAGCAGAAAATAATTAAACATTAGAGATTTCAGCCAACAAATCATGTAGGTGCATAAAAATATCCCAGGAAATTAATGTTGCTTTCAAATAATATGAAAATATTAAATCCACTCCAACCTCTCAAAGATAAATCCTCTTCATGCATTTTTTTTAAAAAAAACAAAGACTTAGAGTATATTTTTTGTCTGCATAAGCAGTAAAGAATTTGATGGAGTTCTCCAGCCCCCAAAGCAAATAAGACAAATCATTTTCTGCAATTTTTCTCATTTTGGCAATAAAACAACATAGATACTTTTTCCTTAAAAAAATAGTCTTATTAAATCCCACACTTGGGACTTGAACTGTGTGAATACAAAACTGTTACTTTGTATTTGAATCTAGTCCAATTATAAGACTGCAATCTTGCTGTAAATCTTGCTCCCTTATCTTCAAGATAAATGTTGATTTAAAGATTATAGCAGAGAATTAAACAAGAAATGATCCATGCAAGTTGTCCATAACTTTTATATTTATCTAAGGACAGCTGTAAAATAAGCCACTTTCAGTTATCCCCAACTCTCTATAATTATTTAAACTCTCTCCTGTGTTTTGATGACTACGTGTCAAAAAGTTTGTTAAAGGAGAATAAAAGAAAAGGTGTATTTGAAGAATGTGACTTCAGTATTTAACGTTTCCAAAATAATTGTGTTGATTTTATTGTTTATCCCTTTTTATCAATTAATAATTATAATGTGCTATAGACTGAATATTTGTGTCCCCCTCGTGTTGCTGTTGTCAGCATCTTTCCTCAAGACAACCTTTCTTTTTTATTTACTTGCTGCTCAACTCTGCGTATACTGAGCTCAGCTCATATTATTTGTTGGGAAGAGACCTAGGAGAACTCCCTCACCTAAGAACTGCAATATATCCTGAAAACAATTTCACATAGAATTAGTTGTTTTGTAGTGGTGGGGATGTTCAGAAAACATTTTCTCCCATGCTTGAAGTGAAAGACTACTCATTGTATATAATTTTCATTGATGTATAAATAATTGATTTTCATTGATGTATATATAGTTGGCCTTGTATTTTATTTTTATTTTTTTAGTCTTTTTATGTGTATATGTTTCTCCCTCCCTAATTTTTTAACGTATTTTCAACAGAAAACTTGTAGTCTACTTCAACTGTATTCCCATAACACCTGTAATAGACTAGGTTTTTAGCAAATATCTCTTTAATATATACCAAAAAATCCATGTTCTTTAATTCTTATGAACAGAATATATGATGAAAACTAAGAATGAATTATCTGTTAGATGCTCTGAAAAGTAAAAAATAAGAATCCCCAGATGTGAACTTATATATCTATTTTTAAAGATGGAAAGTTAATCTTCCCCTTTTTTGAAGTTCTGAGTCTATAGCGTTTTATATCTTCTTACCCCCACACTTTTACTTCTTTGCCTTTGCACCAGATCCCTAGACAGCAAGAAGATCAAAAGCATCAATAACTATCTTATGACATACCCTGCAAAATAAAACAGGTATAAAAAATATACATGAAATACTACTTTTAAATATGGGATTTAAAAGGCCATGTTTAATGAAACAGTATCATATTTACTAATCACGCCATCATATACAATGGGACCTTAAATGAGGATAAAGAACAGTTCTACCATGATTATTTGGTGACACAAAATAAAAAATTATGAGAAAGTTAGTTCTGAAATAAAAGTGCTAATTAAAAGATCAGATAAAAATGCATAGTCAATGCTTAATTATCTGAAGACCAGTAATTCAGATTGTGTACTCCCTTGTTCTCCAGGGCTGCCTTTTGGCCACTTAGAGGACTCACTGTGGTCTTCACTAGGGGGTGGGAAGAGGAAATTAAAGAGCAGAAAGTCTACTCTACCCATTCTGAGAAATTTTAACCATCATGATAAAGAACAGAGGGAGAGGAAATTGAACCTTTTGTTTCAAAGGAAGTTTGTACATCATGTATATTTGTTTTCTTTGTTCATTTACCTAATTCCCATTAATAATCAAAAATTACTAGGATATACACCACTTGCATTGGTCCATATATGTTATATCCAAGAGTCAAAACTGGAGTAAAGGACCACTGGCCAGGTGGTTCACATTATTCACCTCTCCTGGCCAATGCCTTGAAATGAATCCTCATTTTCAAGCTATAAATTCAAATATTGCCTAAATGGTTCTGAACTGTCAACAGGCCCTGTCTAGAGAATAAAAAAGATCAGAAGTAATATAAAGGATAAAATTTTCAGGTTCTTCCCAAAATCTTCCTCACATTAGCCTTCCATAGCAACTGAAATTGGTAAAATCATGCTTGAATGAGGACAGCCTTTATCCATTAGGGTACAAGTACCATTGACCCAGACAAAGCAGGTAGTCTGTTAGGTTACTTAGCTGTCATGTTAGAAAGGAGAAAGCAGAGGATAACGAGGGCTTTCATGGAAACAGATATAAGGAATACGAAGAGTCTCAAACCTACAAGAATCTCGATGTACTTAGTTCAGTAGGGCATATTTTCAAAGATTTACTTCCCCTATTTTAGTTTCTCATAGTCTATCAGTGTGCTGTAAAGAATGACTTCCTAATATTACAGTACCAGGTACCAGTCTAATGAGTAGTACAGTAATTCAAATTCCTGAACACTACATTATTAATATTTAGCATACCTACAGAATTAGCTTGTATACTCATTTTTTTAAAAAATTATTACTATATTTACTTTTATATCTTGTAACTGTTGAGAAAAGCTGCTGCTATGCTCTTCCTACCACCACTTAAATTCTGTTGATGCTTTGATTTCAGTACAGTCCTGAGCACGTGATTGAGGCAAAGCAAATAACAACGTACTCAGGCTGATGAGAGGTAGTACAATATATACTTAATAGCATGGGCTTAGAAGCTAAGTTAGATGGACTTGGCATTGAATCCTGGGTATGTCCTTTACTATCTATATAAGTTCTTACACTTACTCTCTGAGTATGAGTTTCTTTAATTTGGAGGTGGGGTAATAATAGTATTTCCATCATAGAGTTCATATGAGGATTAAATAAAATAATCCATGTACAGCATTTTTCCACAATACCTTAACATTTATTATAAGTATAGTTAAGATCCCAGTGGGGCAGGAGAGAGTGCACCTGGGAATTTGTTAACTGGCCCTCCAAAGTGAGATAGCACTATATTCAAGATGTCAAGATTAGGTCACCTCCAGGACCACCTGTCATGATAGGTCAAAACCGCATATGATCTTGCTCCATCATTGTCAACATAATTGCATATTTCTGTAGAGTTTGTTCCCTGTGACTCACAAAAATCAACAGACCTGTTTTCTATAGTTTTACAAAATAGACCATACTTGTTCAATCTGAATTGAGGTGCACTTTTAAGTATATGATCAAAATGTTTTCAAGCTCATGGCATGTTAATGTGTCACTTTGATTGAATTCTCATTCTGAAATGTTTCAGTAAAACACTATAAAACATAATAGAGAAAAATGAAAGATACTGGTACTAGAAACAACAGGTGTAACAGTGAATGTATGTTGAAACTGACATAGTAACAGTGGAAGAATATGTAGCTGCTGAAGAATCATGGCAATCTGAGCCCGCAAAATCCTTTTATTAGCTGCCATAGCAGTATCCAGAAGGGTAATTAGGGATTTGAGCAGCATCACACAGGGTAATAGAGGGGGCTAGGAAGAATTGCAGCATGGCACAATAGCATGTGCCAGTCAGAGGAAGGCTGTGCATTCAGTTTGAAAAATCAATGAAAGGAAGAAAATGCTATTAGTGCCTGTGATTGTTGAAGGGCTAACTTCAAGGTGATGGGTGCAGCTGAATCGAGTTGCTATGAACCAAGAAGAGGCTCACAAATCTTCCAAAAATACCATTTCAGGTCTGCCCTGATTTGAAGATCTACAAAATTTCAACGGGACTTTGAATTGCATAGACATCCAGTTTTAAAACAGGCACTACTTTCCCTTGTGGAGCCCCATGGGTGCCCTGGTAATAGCCTCCTAAACCACATATTAGTATCAGGCTATAGGTAAGCTATAATAGTAAAGGAAAGGTTTACCAATAATCCAGAATAAAATGGTTAATAAATCAGAAATAATAACAAAGGTATAAGAATGCATTCGCATTATGTTTTTTCAGCAAGTATTTAAATAACATATGCATAGGCCCACTAAACAATGTATGAGATACAAAGAAATCTGATACATAGTCTTAATAGAAAGAAACTGAGGAAAAATAAACTACATTGTAGAAGTTAAGATCATAAAACACAAGAATGATAGGTGTCTTGGCAAAGGGTGTATGTAAATGTCAGTGATTCAACCATTGAAACGAATTTACTTAAATGCTCTGAGTCTCAGTTTTCTCATTTAAATAATTGTCATGTGAACTGTTAACTTGAAATAGTTGTCAAAATTAAATTTTAAAGTATATATGAAAGTCACTCCCTCCTCTGGAAAATGGAATAGATACAGTTTTGTCTCTTTCTTCTGCTAAAAAGTGCTGGGTATTATATATAAAACAAACATAAGAACATTTTGAAAGATAGGAAAAAATTTAGACTAGCTAGGGAGCTCAGGACCCAAGGAACAATATGGCAGGGAGTTCTCTAGGTTTTGTTGTTTCTATCCCTCATACATCCTAGAATTGCAGCTGAAGAATCCAGCAACTTGGAAATGACAACATGCACAGACCATAACAGTTCAAACAAATTCTGCTCTTTGTAATGAAAGGACCAGGAAAGAGGTAGTCTAGGAAGACAACTTTTATAAAATAACCACTCTACTGCAGCAAACCATCACTGCCCTCAAAAACAAACAAACAAAACCCTGTCCCTACCCCCACCCATGTCATCAGAGGCCGAGTAGGGATCCTACTCTTCTACCCTGACCACACTGTAACAAGGTGCCCCAACATGTGAATAGGTGTGGTGTCAGAAAAGGCGAAGGAGCCAATTAGGATTTCCATCCTTACCAGGTGCTTTGACCTCCAGTCCCTGCGTTGTCAGTGGAGAGTACATTGAAAGTACAGTCTTATATACCCACTTGGCAGTAACAAGGCTCCCTGCAACTCCTTTCAGGAGTGTTTTCAGAAGATGCCTACTGGAGTGTTGGGATTTTTATCATTACCCAGAGGTAATGAACCACATCCCTTCAGTGTTGTTAGTGGAGGTCAGGTGGGGAGCAATAATAAAGGCACTCTAATTCCCAAGGCAGGGGAGTATCATCAGAGACCTAGTGACAAATTTAAATTCCCACTCTTACCCAAAAATATCTTCCCTCCTCAGTTGGCAATGGAGGCTGAGTAAGCAACCTGTATGTCTATGCACACCTGGCAATAAGGAGACAGTGCTCCTGCCTTTTCCTGCCAGAGCAGTGTCAAAGAAAGCCAATTTAAAAAAGGTTTAAATAAGATCTAGATTCTCACAACATAATACACAAGATACTAATATTTCAATCAAAAATCATTCATCACATGAAGAACTAGGAGAATTTCAACTTAAATGAAAAGAAATACAATCAATGGATGTCATCACTACAAGTTCAGAAATGCTAGAATAATCTGACAAATATTTTAAAGCAGCTGTCATAAAAATGCTTCAACAAACATTTACAAACACTTGAAACAAGTTAAAACATTAAAATTCTCATTAAAGAAATAGAGGATATAAAGATGGACGAAGTGGAATTTTAGAACTAAAAAAATACAACTAAATAAAACAGTGTCCATCAACAGATGAATGGATAAAGAAAATATAGTGTATATTTGTACATACAATGGATACTACTCAGCCATTAAAAAAGAATAAAATTTTGCCATTTGCAGCAACATGGATGGACTTGGAAGGCATTATGCTAAGTGAAATAAGACAGAGAATGACAAATACTGTATGATATCACTTATATGTGGAATCTAAAAATACAACAAACTAGTGAATATAACAAAAAAGCAGACTCACAGATACAGAGAACAAAGTATTGGTTACCAGTGGGGGGAGGGGCAATAAATGGGTGGGAGAGTGGGCAGTACAAACTTTTGGGTGTAAGATAGGTTACAAGGATATATTGTACAACACGGGGCAATATTTTGAATAATTGTAAATGGACTGTAACCTTTAAAATTCTATTTAAAAAAAGAATTAATTAAAAAAAACTCAACAAATGGGTTCAACCGCAGAATGGAGGGAACAGACAGAAGAATCAGTGAACATGAATACAGAACAATACAAATTAATCAATATGAACAACAGAGAGAAAATAGACTAAAAAATGAAATAAACAGAGCCTCAAAAACCACAATAAAAGATAGAATATTCATGTCATCAGAGACCTGGAGCAAAGAAGAAAAGGGCAGGCTAAGAAGTTCCCAAATTTGGCAAAAGACATAAATAAGCCTACATAATCAAAAAGGTGAGCAAATCTCAAGTGGGATAAAGCCAAAAAAATTCATATTATAGTCAAACTTCTAAAAATGTAAGGCAAAGAATAAAATTTCAAAGCAGCCAGAGAAAAATGACACCATAAGTATACAGAAAAACTACTTGAACGACAGTGGATTTCTCATCGGAAACCAAGTAGGCTGGAAAGATGTGGCATAAAACTTTTAAAGTTCTGAGAAAAAAGAACTGTCAACCCAGAATCCTATGTCCAGTGAAAATATTCATCAGACACAAATTATAAACATAAGAAAGGAAACAAGTGATATCACTACAGAATGGAAAACATCAAAGATATAGTAAAAGAATATGAAAATACAAATTTGACAACTTACATGAAATGGATTAACTCTGCAGAAAACTACCACCACTCATGAAAATGAAATAATTTGAATAGGTCTCTAAACATTAAGGATAGTGAATTCATAATTTAAAACTACTCAAAAAAGAGACTTTCAGGCCCAGATGGTTACACTGGAGAATTCTACCAAATATTTAAAGGAGACTTAACAAAAAGAAAACAAAAAGTGGATACTAACCAAATGTGCATTGCATCATAAATAGAAAACAAAATGGTATGTCCACTCATTGGAATACTATTTAGCCATAAAAAGCAATAAAATACCAATACATGCTGTAACACAGATGAACACTGAAAACATTATGCCAACTAAGTAAAGTTAGGCACAAAATTCCAAATATTATGTAATTAAATTTATATGAAATTTTTAAAATATGCAAATGGATAGAGACAGAAAGTAGATTACTAGTTTCCAGGGTTTTGAGGGAGGGCAGAATGGAGAGTGACTACTAATGGCCACACAGTTTCCTTTTAAAGTAATGAAATACTCTGGAATTATATAGTAGTTATGATTGCACAGTCCTGTGGTTAAATTAGTGTTACACATTAAATGAGTGAATTTTATGGTATATGAATTATATCTCATTTTTTAAAATCCTAAGCTAACATTAAGATTAATGTTGAAAAACTGAATTTTTTATCCCTACAACTGGGAACAAGGCAAGGATATCCACTCTCCCCAATGTTATTCCAAATAGTATTGGGTATTCTAGCCAATACAACATGAAAAGAAAAGGTAATAAATGGCATATAGATTTGTCAGGAAGATATACAATTGCCCATATGTGCAAAACAAAACAAAACAAAAATTAGAACAGTAAGTATGGTCAGCAAGGTTACAGGATATAAAATAAGTATTAAAAATACAAACAGAGGAAACATAGAAAGATATTTCTCTATTCTACAAAAAACCCCATGGATGCTGAAATTAAAAGTGCAATATCATTTGCAATTACTCAAAAAAGAAACACTTAGGTAATACTTGTAAGTCTAAAAAAAAACTTGAAAATTTGTGATGATTAAATTTATGTCAACTTGGTAAGGCTATAGTTCCAAGATATTTGACCAACTAGGAACAATAGCCTAGATGTTACTGTGAAGCTGTTTTTTAGATGTGTTAACATTTAAGTCAGTACACTTTGAGTAAAGCAGATTGCCCTCCATATTGTGGGTGAGCCATATCTTCTCAGTTGAAGGCCTTAAGAGAAAAGACTGAAGTCCCTTGAAGAAGTAATTCTCCCTCCCTACTGCCTTTAGACTCAAAACTGCAACATCCACTCCTTCCAGAATTTCCACCCTGCCAGCTTGTCCTTCATATTTCAGACTTGCCAGTCTCCACTTTCTTTTTCCTTCCCTCTCTTTAGTCCCACATCTACCCTATCACCAAGTCCTGTCATTTATACTTCTTAAATGCCTTTGAATCCTGTCATTTGCCTGGATTCCCCACCCCTACACCCTACCACGAAGATGCCAAGGTAAGTGCTGAATAGTAAGTAATTTGCAAAAGACATAACACTCTGAGGCATAATGCAAAGAAAAAACTTTAAATTGAGTTTGAAATAAACATTGAAAAATAAGTTTGCTGGCAAACCAGCCCCACCCAAAACATTGGTTTTATGAAGGTATTTAAAGCCTTGGTTCAATGAATATAGGCATAGCAATAATATATCCCCAACATGTATTTGTTAACTCAAATTCCCATAATTAAGACCTAGTAAAAGAAAATGCATCCCTCTTTTCAGGCATAAAATGAAATTACCTCAGTATTTACTGTGTTATACAAGTTAGCTGCCTTAAATAACATACAAAAACAAAAAAACATTCCCAAGAGATAAGAGAGGGAATCATCAGGAACAGAAACAAATATCACAGATTTTGGAAGCATCTGAAAGGGAATTTAAAATAACTATTCTTGATATGCTGAAGTTCTAAAGAAAAAGTTGGACAACATGTAAGATCAGATGGGTAATTTCATGAGAGAAAATGGAAATAAGAAAGAATGAACTGTCAAAGCTAGAAATTAAAAACACAGTAACATCACTAGATACAACACCATCAAGGTAAAAATGAGTGAACTTAAAGATAGATCTATAGAGATTACACAAACTGAAACATGAAGAGACTATGGAACAAAGAAAACAGAACAGATCGTCCAAGAGCTGTGGGACATATGCATCTTTGGAATCATGCAGAGAGAAAAAAGAGCGAAAATGGGGAATAAAAATTATTTGAAAAATATTGTCTAAGAATTTTATAAAGTTAATGACATGAACAAAAGCCCATATCTAAGAAGTTTTAGAAAAAACCAAATAGAATACACACTCTATCTCTCTCACATACACCTAATCATTTAAAAAATGCTAAAAAGAAAGACAAAAGGAAAATATTAAAGTCAGTCAGATTAAAAACAAATATTACATATAGAAGAACAGGAATTAAAACAGTACTCCTTAGAACCTAAGCAAGCTAGAAAAAAATAATGAAAGTAAAATAAGATTATATTTTCCTATTTTAATTGCTCTAAAAGATAGTTGAGTATTTAAAGCCAGTAATAGCAGCAAAATATAGTATGTTTATAGCATATGTAAAAGTGACATGTTTGACAACATGAACACAGAGGATGGAAATTAGGAGTTGAGAATATAGTGTAATAAGTTCCTTTCATTGCATGTGAAGTAGTATAATATATGAAGGTTAAAAAAATACCATATGAAGGTTAACCCTGATTTTATAAAGGATATATATTACAAATTCTGGGTGAATGACTAAATTTTTTAAAGAGATATGAATAGTGACTCAATAGGGAATAAAAATTAAATATTTATAAACATGTCTTTTTTAGTACAAGTTTTTTAAAAAGATAGTACAAATCAAAACAGCTAGCAAGATAAGTTCCAATCCAATCACATTAATAATCACATTAAATGTAAATGGCTTAATCTTGCCAATTAAAAAACAAGTGTAAGATTGGATGAAAAAGCAAGGTCCAAATTAAGCTGCCCACAAGCAATGCACTTGAAACATAAAGATATAGATAGGTTAAAAATAACAGATTGAAAAAGATATACCACACAACACTAACCAAAAGAAAGCTAGAATAGCTATATTGATATCTGACAAATTAGGCCTTAATTTAAAGGATATTTATTAGAGAAAAATAGAGACATTACATAGTAATGCAGAGGTCAATTCTCCAAGAATTTCCCAATAATTCTGAATGTATATTCACCTAATAGAGCTTCAGTTTACATAAAGCAACCTGATAAAAAAGAAAGAAGTAACAGACATATCCAAAATTATAGTCGGAAACTTCCACAGTCCACACACATTAATTGGTAGAGTAAGTAGGATGAAATTAGTAAGGATATAGACAATCTGAACAAGATGATCAACCAAATTGGCCTAATGAATATTTATAGAACATTCTACGTAATGACAACAGAATGCATAGTCTTTTCAAATGCTTATCAGAATTTGCAAGATACATAGTATTCTGGACTACAAAACAAATCTTAACAGATTTAAAAGAATAAAGATGATATAAAGTATGCCCTCAGACCTTAACAAAATTAAACTAGAAGTCATAACAAAAGAGCAGGTCTTAATGGAAGTCTAAAATAAATAAAGGAAAATAAAAATACAATATATGAAATTTGTTGATACAATTAATGTGGTACTTAAAACATATAACATTGAATGCTTGTATGACAAAAGAAGTAAAATAAAAAAAGTGATTTAAGTTTCTACTTTAAGAAACTAAGGGAAGAAAAACATTAAATTAAAAGAAAACAATTAGGAAGAAATAGCAGAAGATGAAAGCAAGTATCAAATACATTGAAAAATATAACAATGAAAAACCAAAGCAAGAAAAAGTAAAAACTGATTCTTTGGGGAAAAAAAATTGATGCCTTTAGCCAGATTGACAAAAACAATAGGAAAAGACACAAATTATTAATATTACAGATAAAAGAGGGGCCATTACTATTGACACACCAGATATTAAAAGAAAAATAAGGAAATACTAGGGACAATTCTATGCCCACAAACCTGACAAGTTGGATGAAATAGTCTAATTCCTTGAAAAACACAAACTACCAAAATTCACTCAGTAGAAAATAGGTAGCCTGAATAGTTCTACATTTATTTTATACATTAGTTGTTAAAACCTTCCAACAAATGAAATCTCAAGCACACATAGTTTCTCTGACAAATTCTACCAAACTTTTAAGGAAGACATAAAACCAATTCTACACAATCGCCTCCAGAAAGTAGGATAGGAGGGAAAACTTCCAAACTCATACTATGAGGCCAGAATTCCACTAGTAAACCCAGACAAAGACATTTAAGGAAAAGACAATTATAGAACAATATCCCCTATGCCAACAGTTGTAAAACTCTTCCATAAAATATTAGCAATTTCAGCAGTATAGAAAAAGGATAACACATCATGACCAAATGTGATTTATCCCAGGGATACAAATTTGGTTCAATATTGCAAAATGCAGCCAATATAATTAATCATATTAATAGACTGAAGAAGAATATGATCATATCAATAGGTTGGTAGTAAAGATACCCAGCCAACTAGGAGTAAAGGGAAAATTCTTCATACTGATTAAGGGCATGTACAAAATCCTAATATAAACATATAACTTAACGATTTAAAAAAACTGAATGCTTCTCCCTAAATTCATGAATAACGCAAAGATGTCCTCTCAGCACTCCTATTCAAGAATTTACTAGAAGTTTTAGGTAGTGCAATATGGCAATCAATCAATCAATAAACTGATGGGGATACAGCTTGGAAAGGAAGAAATAAAACTGTCCTTCTTTGCAGATGACATGCTTGTATAAATAGAAACTCTTCAGAATGGCCAGCATCAAAAAGTCTACCAATAATAAATGCTGGAGAAAAGGGAACCATCCTACACTGTTGGTGGGAGTGTAGATTGGTGCAGCCACTACAGAAGACAGTATGGAGCTTCTTTAAAAAACTACTATGTGATCCAGCAATCCCACTCCTGACCATATACCCTGAAAAGATGAAAACTCTAATTCAAAAAGATACATACATCCCAATGTTCATAGCAGTGCTATTTACAAATAGCCAAGACATGAAAGCAACCCAAGTGCCCAACATATGATTAGTTTAAGAAGATGTGGTATATATACACAATGGAATATTATTTAGCCATAAAAAGAATGAACTATTGCCATTTGCAGCAACATGGATGGGCAGAGAGAATATCATACTAAGTGATATAAGTCAGACAGAGAAAGACAAGTATCATATGATACCACTTTTATATGGAATATAAACAATAATACAAATGAACTGATATACAAAACAGACTCACAGACAGAAAATAAACCTATGGTTACCAAAGGGAAGAGGGAGTGGGGGAGGGATAAATTAGGAGTACGGGATTAACAGACACAAACTACTATACATAAAATAGATACGCAATAAGGATTTACTGTCTAGCACAGAGAACAATACTCAATATCTTGTAATAACTTATAATGGAAAATAATCTGAAAAAAATAACTGGATCACTTTGCTGTACACCTGAAACTAACACAATATTGTAAACCAACTATATTTCAATTAAAAACAAAGAAAGAAAGAAAAAGAAATCAGATATGCGGTTACCAGAGGCAGGGGGTGGGGTGGGGGAGACAGAACTGGATGAAGGTGGTCAAAGGGCACAAACTTCCAGTTATATGATAAATAAGTACTAGGGATGTAATGTACAACATGATTAATACAATTAACACTGCTGAATGTTATCTAAGAAAGTTGTCAAGAAAGTAAATCCTGAGTTCTCATCAAAAAAAATAAAATAGAAACTCTTCAAGAATCTAACCAAAAGCTCCTAGAAGTAGCAAAGTAACCTTTTCAAGGGCATATAATACAAAATCAATATACAAAAATCAACCGTGTTTCTACTTACCAGTAATGAATAATTGGAACTTGATATTAAAAACATAAATACCATGACAATAACTCAAAATTACTCAGGTTCGTACCTTAAAAAACATGAGTAGACTCTGTACGCTAAAAACTGCTAAATATCGATGAAAAAAAATCAGAGGATATCAGTTCTCCCCAATCAGATCTATTTATTTAAAGCAACCTCAATAAAAATCTCAGCAGACTTTTAAAAATAGATATCAACAAAATGATTCTAAAATCTCTATGGAAAGGCAAAGAAGTTAGAAAAACCAAAACTATTTCCAAAAAGAACACAGTTGGAGGACTTAGAATACCTAAGTTCAGAATTTACTATAAGGTGACAGAAATTAAGACAGCATGGGTTTGGTGAAAGGATAAACTCTCAAATCAATGGAATAAAACAGGAAATCTAGAAATAGATCCATAAAATTATAGTAACAAAGTTTATAAACTGCTTGCCTTCTATATGGAGATATGATACAAGATATGGAGATATGATTCAATTTTTAAATTGAAGTATGATTGACATACAGTGTTATTTGTGTATTAGTTTCATGTGTACAACACAGTGATTCAACATTCATATATATTGTGAAGTGATCCCCACAATAAGTCTAGTTATTATCAAAGTGTTTGTTTCTGACACTAGGAACAAGACTACAAAATCGCAGTTCTTTACCTATTTGGGGGTGCACATCCTTTTGAAGGCAGGAACTGCTTCTTCAGTACTACTGTCCTTTGTTCTATGGATAGAATGAATTCATCAAATACCAGTTTTGTCACCTACTAACGCTATGAACTTGGGGAGAGAGACTTCTAACTCTCAGTTTCCTCTCCTGTAAAATGGAGGTAATATTACATACCCCTTAAGATTGTTCTCCAGGGTAAATGACATCATGCATATAATGCCACCAGGAGACCGAATGGCGTATCAGTAACCTCCTTGTTAGCTGGTTCTCTACATCTGTGTCTTTATTTCTGCTTTACAAATAGGATCCTCTATACCATTTTTCTAGATTCCACATATATGTGTTAATGCACAATATTTGTTTTTCTCTTTCTGAGTTACTTCACTCTGTATGATAGTCTCTAGGACATATGGACACCAAGTGAGGAAAGTGGGGTGAGGGGGGTGGTTGCGGTGGGATGAATTGGGAGATTGGGATTGCCATATATACATTACTAATAAGAAAAAAAATATCAAACTGTATACTTTAAATATATGAAGTTTATTGTATGTCAAAAAAAAGACATAGAAGATCACGGATCTTTTGGTGTATATATACTATTGGGGAAAGAGAAAATAAATTATTTAAAGGTAAAAAAAATTGTTAGCTGGTGACCTTAGGTTGGGTGTACTAGAGGTAGTGATTATTGAGGAAATATTCTAAAAAAAAAATGGGAATATGAGAAGTAGGATAGGGCAGAGGAAGTTGCTAAACAAGAATATGGCCTCACATTTAGAGTAGATTCAGCATGATCTCAAGGGGAGCTCAGGAACACAAATTGCATTGGAGAAATAGCCCCACCTTAAGTGAGTTTCTTGTATGTAGTGAGTCCATTCTTAGCTGTGGGTTACCTGGGAGTGTAAGTTTTAGGTGGCTTCTGTGTGGCAGACAGGAATTCACTGGAGAAA
The DNA here is from genome assembly GCF_030028045.1 of Hippopotamus amphibius kiboko. Taxonomy (NCBI): domain Eukaryota; kingdom Metazoa; phylum Chordata; class Mammalia; order Artiodactyla; family Hippopotamidae; genus Hippopotamus; species Hippopotamus amphibius. The sequence goes on along the minus strand of NC_080203.1, from coordinate 11,987,797 downwards.
GGGGTCAGCTGTGAGAAGTAAGCACTCAAAGAAGCTAGAGGAAGAAATGCACCTGCCAGTGACAGGAATTGGGGAAGGGCATTGACAGCATCCTCAAAATTTTATTGTGATCATTTGATTATTATACCAAAGTATTAAATGTAAATTAAGGCTTTAAAAGTAATATATTGACATGCACACACTGCTATATTTAAAATAGATACTGATTTCCACCTGGGAGAAAAGATGGCGGCAAAGTAGAGGGACGTGGAGTGCATCCCTCTCCACAGATGCATTGGGAATGCACAGAAGGATGCAGTAATTCCCACAGAAAACCAGCTGAACACCAGCAGACGGCCTCGGACACCAGAAAGGACCACGGGGAGCCCGACATAGCCGGTAGCGAGGCATCTACGAGGGCTCAAAGAGGGTGAAGCGGCGGAGCTGTGGCAGACGGGAGGGAGTGAGAAACATACGGAGGGTCCACAGCGCAGCTCAGTGTTCCCGGACCGAGATGCCGATCCGCGGCTGAACGGAGGGTCCGGGAGCGGGAGCGTGGGAACCAGAGAGCTGGTTCAGGATGAGAAACATTGTTGCCAGTAAGGTGACGGACTGAAAGGACAGGAGGGAGGAGGTCCGCGGAGAGGAGTGCCTGCCCCTGAGAGCTGCCCGGCCATGATGGCGGCTGGAGGCTGCAGGCTCACGGGCGGGGGGGAGGAGCCGTGCGCATAGCCTCTCTCTCTCTTTCAGCGCCTCTGCAACAGGCAGTTGAGAGATGCCCTGTGGGCCACCTAAAGCACTCAGGGATAACAAGCACCCTCAGGCACTCGGGCAGGGCTGGATTAAAACCCCTTGGAAGGCCAGCAGCAGGGAGGCTGCCAAGAGAAAAAAAAAACAACAACAGCAACAACAACAAAAAACCCGGAGAGAGGCCCAACTCTAAGACTTTCTGTTTATGCCTGAGCCACCAGCGTCCCTCTGCAACAGGCACCTCCAAGCCCGACTGAAACAACAGTGCACCACTGCTCATTCACTCCCAGTAGAAGGAGCCACTATTGTACCCTCTCCCTTGCCACACACCGACGCTTACAGACGAACAATAAAGGAACCTCTGCTGGTCACAGAATAATGCAAAAAAACCCAAGGCAAGGAGAAGGACACTTACAGCTGAGACGCTAAGGAAACAGAAATAGTAGTATCAATACCTATTGAACTGGTCCATTCTGGGATCAGTTCTGGATTTTTTTTTTCTTTCTCTCTCTCTTTTTTTTCTTTATTAAATACTATCTTAGCCATAAGGGATCTACAAGTTGTATAACATAATTTTTTAATGATATTTTTTATTCTTTTTTTTTTGCCTTTTTATATACTTCTATATCTAGCTAAGTTTTCGGTAGTATGGACAATATATCTCTCATACTTTCCTTTCATCCCTTTCTTTTATACATTTCTATTCCTTTCTTTTCATTTGCATATTTCCAACCACATTACGCTCTTCTGTTCCCCTTTCTTCCAGCCTTTTTAAGTTTATTTTATCTTAACATACTTATAAGCAACACTATCGATCTGCTCAGACTCCTTGCTCTATTCTCCAGATGACACACTGCCGTGGTATTTAATATTAGGCTTTTGTCTTTACCTTAGTTCTTAGTACAGTTGTCTAATTACATTCTGAGAATCTCCATTCTCTCTGGTGGTACTCTGGCTCTTTTCTATATTTGATCCTAGCTTACAAAATCTCCCTGGATTAATGTTTTATGTGTAAGGTGTTATTTGTTTGTTTGTTTGCTTTTGCTTTTGTCTCTGATTTGTTCTGTTTCAGTTGTCAATATCTGTTGGGTTTCTCTTTGAATATCTGATAGCACACTGGGGTTCTGTCAGGTCTTTCTAGAGCCTTATGTCCTAAAGGATTCAGCAATTGTGTGTCATATACATGTATGTGTTTCCTAGACTTAACATTAGTTTAACCCAATACTTGGACATTAGTCTGAGGCTTGGACGGTCTTCTATAAACACCTCTATCGCCAGGACAAGCAACCCCAAAAGATTGGACAACCATGAGGAAACAAAGAAACACCATGCAGGCAAAGGAGCAGGAAAAAAACCCACAAGACCAAATAAATGAGGAGGAAATAGGAAAAATGCCTGAAAAAGAATTTAGGGTAATGATAGTAAAAATGATACAAAATCTCGATAACAAAATAGAGAAAGTACAAGAAACAGTTCATAAGAACTCAGAAAAACAAACAGCAATGGATAAAAAAATAACTGAAATTAAAAATACTCTAGATGCTATAACCAGCAGAATGACTGTGGCAGAAGAACGAATAAGTGAGTTGGAAGATAGAATGGGGGAAATAAACGCCACAGAGCAGGAAAAAGAAAAAAGAATAAAAAGAATAGAAGACAGTCTCAGAGACCTCAGTGATAACCTTAAACGTACCAACATTCGAATTATAGGCATCCCAGAAGAAGAAGAAAACAAGAAAGGGTCTGAGAAAATATTTGAAGAGGTTCTAGTGGAAAACTTCCCCAACATGGGAAAGGAAATAATTAACCAAGTCCAAGAAGCACAGAGAGTCCCATACAGAATAAACCCAAGGAGAAATACACCAAGACACATATTAATCAAACTAATGACAATTAAACACAAAGAAAAAATTTTAAAAGCAGCAAGAGAAAAGCAACAAACAACATATAAGGGAAAACCCATAAGGATAACAGCTGACCTTTCTACAGAAACTCTGCAGGCCACAAGGAAATGGCAGGATATACTGAAAGTCCTGAAAGAGAGAAACCTACAGCCAAGAGTACTCTACCCAGCAAGAATCTCATTCAGATATGAGGGAGAAATCAAAAGCTTTCCAGACAAGCAAAAGTGAAGAGAATTCAGCACCACCAAACCAGCCTTACAACAAGTGCTAAAGGAACTTCTCTAAGTAGGACACACAAGAAAAGGAAAACACCTACAAATACAAACCCAAAACAATGAAGAAAATGGTAATTGGAACACACATGTCAATAATCACCTTAAATGTAAATGGATTAAATGCTCCAACCAAAAGACACAGACTGGCTGAATGGATACAAAAACAAGACCCTTCTATATGCTGCCTACAAGAAACCCACTTCAGACCAAGGGATACATATAGACCGAAAGTAAAGGGGTGGAAAAAGATATTCCATGCAAATGGAAGTCAGAAGAAAGCTGGAGTAGCAATACTCATATCAGACAAATTAGACTTGAAAGTAAAGACTATTACAAGAGACAAGGAAGGACACTACATAATGATCAAGAGATCCATTCAAGAACATATCACAATGGTAAATATCTATGCCCCCAATATAGGAGCACCTCAATACATAAGGCAAATGCTAACAGCTATAAAAGGGGACATCGACAGGAACACAATAATAGTGGGAGACTTGAACACCCCACTTACATCAATGGGCAGATCATCCAAACAGAAAATCAATAAAGACACACAAGCTTTAAATGACACATTAGACCATCTCGACTTAATTGATATTTATAGGACATTCCATCCAAAAACGACAGACTACACTTTCTTCTCAAGTGTACACGGAACATTTTCCAGGATAGATCACATCTTGGGTCACAAATCAAACCTCGGAAAATTCAAGAAAATTGAAATCATATCAAGCATCTTCTCTGACCACAACGCCATGAGACTAGATATCAATTACAGGAAAAAACTGCAAAAAATACAAACACATGGAGGCTAAACAATTCACTCCTGAACAACCAAGGAATCACTAAAGAAATCAAAGAGGAAATCAAAAAATATCTAGAAACAAATGACAACGAAAACACAACAACCCAAAACCTATGGGATGCAGCAAAAGCAGTTCTAAGAGGGAAGTTTATAGCAATACAGTCCTACCTTAAGAAACAAGAAAATGATCGAATAAACAACCTAACCTTATACCTAAAACAACTAGAGAAAGAAGAACAAAGAAACCCCAAAGGGAGCAGAAGGAAAGAAATCATAAAGATCAGAGCAGAAATAAATGGAAAAGAAAGGAAGGAAACCATAGCAAAAATTCATAAAACTAAAAGCTGGTTCTTTGAGAAGATTAACAATATTGATAAACCATTAGCCAGACTCATCAATAAAGAAAGGGAGAAGATGCAAATCAACAGAATTAGAAATGAAAAAGGAGAAGTAAAAACGGACACCTCAGAAATACAAAAGATCATGAGAGACTACTACAAGCAACTATATGCCAATCAATTGGATAACCTGGAAGAAATGGATACATTCTTAGAAAAATACAATCTTCCAAGACTGAACCAGGAAGAAATAGAAACCATGAACAGATCAATCACAAGTACGGAAATTGAGGCGGTGATTAAATATCTCCCAACACACAAAAGCCCAGGACCAGATGGCTTCACGGGCGAATTCTATCAAACATTTCGAGAAGAGCTAACACCTATCCTTCTCAAATTCTTCCAAAATATTGCAGAAGGCGGAACACTCCCAAACTCATTCTACGAGGCTACCATCACCCTGATACCCAAACCAGGCAAAGATGTCACAAAAAAAGAAAACTACAGACCAATATCACTGATGAATATAGATGCAAAACTCCTCAACAAAATACTAGCTAACAGACTCCAACAGCACATTAAAAACATCATACACCATGATCAAGTGGGGTTTATCCCTGGGATGCAAGGATTCTTCAATAGACGCAAATCAATCAACGTGATACATCATATCAACAACTTGAAGGATAAAAACCATATGATCATTTCAATAGATGCAAAAAAAGCTTTTGACAAAGTTCAACATCCATTTATGATAAAAGCTCTCCAGAAAATGGGCATAGAAGGAAATTACCTCAACATAATAAAAGCCATATATGAAAAACCAAAAGCCAACATCGTTCTCAATGGGGGAAAACTGGAAGAATGCCCTCTAAGATCAGGAACAAGACAAGGGTGTCCACTCTCACCACTATTATTCAACATAGTTTTGGAAGTTTTAGCTACAGCAATCAGAGAAGAAAAAGAAATAAAAGGAATCCAAATTGGAAAAGAAGAAGTAAAATTATCACTCTTTGCAGATGACATGATACTATATATAGAAAACCCTAAAGACTCTACCAGAAAACTGCTAGCACTCATTGATGAGTTTAGTAAAGTAGCAGGATACAAAATTAATGCACAGAAATCTCTTGCATTCCTATACACTAACAACGGAAGAGCAGAAAGAGAAATTAAGGAAACTCTCCCATTCACCATTGCAACAAAAAGAATAAAATACCTAGGAATAAACCTGCCTAAGGAGGCAAAAGATCTGTATGCAGAAAACTTTAAGACATTGTTGAAAGAAATCAAAGACGAAACAAACAGATGGAGGGACATACCATGTTCCTGGATTAGAAGAATCAACATCGTGAAAATGACTGTACTACTCAAAGCAATTTACAGATTCAATGCAATCCCGATCAAATTACCAATGGCATTTTTCACAGAACTAGAGCAAGAAATCTTATGATTTGTATGGAAACGCAAAAGAACCCGAATAGCCAAAGCAATCTTGAGAAGGAAAAATGGAGTTGGTGGAATCAGGCTTCCTGAATTCAAAGTATACTACAAGGCCATAGTGATCAAGACAGTATAGTACTGGCACAAAAATAGAAAGGAAGATCAATGGAATAGAATAGAGAACTCAGAAGTAAGCCCAAACACATATGGGCACCTTATCTTTGACAAAGGAGGCACGAGTATACAATGGAAAAAAGACAGCCTCTTCAAGAAGTGGTGCTGGGAAAATTGGACAGCAACATGTCAAAGAATGAAATTAGAACACTTCCTAACACCATACACAAAAATAAACTCCAAATGGATGAAAGACCTACATGTAAGGCTAGACACTATAAAATTCCTAGAGGAAAACATAGGCAGAACACTCTATGACATACACCAAAGCAAGATCCTTTTTGACCCACCTCCTAGAATCATGGAAATAAAATCAAGAATAAACAAATGGGACCTCATGAAACTTAAAAGCTTTTGCACAGCGAAAGAAACCATAAACAAGACTAAAAGGCAACCCTCAGAATGGGAAAAAAATAATTGCCTATGAAACAATGGACAAAGGATTAACCTCCAAAATATACAAGCAGCTCATGCAGCTTCATACCAAAAAAGCAAATAACCCAATCCACAAATGGGCGGAAGACCTAAGTAGACATTTCTCTAAAGAAGATATACAGATGGCCAACAAACACATGAAAAGATGCTCAACATCACTCATCATCAGAGAACTGCAAGTCAAAGCCACAATGAGGTATCACCTCACACCAATCAGAATGGCCATCATCACAAAATCTGGAAACAACAAATGTTGGAGAGGGTGTGGAGAAAAGGGAACTCTCCTGCACTGTTGGTAGGACTGTAAGTTGGTACAGCCACTATGGAAAACAATTTGGAGGTTCCTTAAAAAACTACAAATAGAACTACCATATGATCCAGTAATCCCATTCCTGGGCATATACCCAAAGAAAACCATAATCCCAAAAGAAACTTGTACCATAATGTTTATTGCAGCACTATTTACAATAGCCAGGACTTGGAAGCAACCAAAATGCACATCAACAAATGAATGGATAAAGAAGATGTGGCATATATACACAATGGAATATTACTCAGCTATAAAAAGGGATGAGATGGAGCTATATGTAATGAGGTGGATAGACCTACAGTCTGTCATACAGAGTGAAGTAAGTCAGAAAGAGAAGGACAAATATTGTATGCTAACTCACATATATGGAATCTAAAAATGGTACTGATGAACTCAGTGACAAGAACAAGGACACAGATACAGAGAATGGACTGGAGAACTCGAGGTATGGGAGGGGGCGGGGGGTGAAAGGGAAACTGAGACGAAGCGATAGAGTAGCACAGACCTATATATACTACCAAGTGTAAAATAAGTCAGTGGAAGTTGTTGTATAACAAAGGGAGTCCAACTCGAGGATGGAAGATGCCTTAGAGGACTGGGGCGGGGAGGGTGGGGGGCACTCAAGGTGGGGGGGAGTCAAGGAAGGGAGGGAATGCGAGGATATGTGTATAAAAACAGATGATTGAACATGGTGTACCCCCCAAAAAGTAATAAAAAATAAAATAAAATAGATACTAACAACAACCTACTGTATAGCACAGGCAACTCTTCTCAATAGTTTGTAATAACCTAAATGGGAAAAGAATTTGAAAAAGAATAGATACATGTATATGCAAAAAAATTTTAAAAACTTAAAAAATAAAAGTAATATAATGGAATTAAGCCAATTATAGAATCTCTCTCTTCCAACCATAGCAAAAAAAGACCACATCAGCAGCAATGAAGAAGCATAATATGATTGGAGCAGATACTCAATAAATGTTTCTTAAATGAACAAAGTTCAACTAAGATACTAGTAGTAAAACAACATGGTTGCTATCATTAATGAGTACCTAATATGTGCCAAGCATAAAGCAGAGTATTTTCATAAGACATTACTAATCTTCCTAACTACCCAACAATGGGTTGTTATGAATTCAATATTAAAGGAGAATAAAATGATGCTCAGAGAAAGTAAATGCTTGTTTAGATCAATAATAAAAATAATAGTTTCTAGTCATTTACTGTTTGTGTGCCATGCCCCAAGCTAAATGTAATTCTATGACAAATAAATTGCTATTGTCATGTTACAGGTAAAGAAACTGGGGCTCAGAAGTAAGGAAACCTTCCTAAGATCACACACTTGTGTATGTATCTGTAGGAACCTAGATATGAATCCAGGGTCCTCTGATCCTGAAACCCCAGCTCTTTCCACTGCATGACTGTTGTTACTTTTGTATCAGCGAAGGATGCTTAACAAGCTACTTTATGCTGATCAGAAGTGTTTAATGGCATTTAGTTAGATCTTTGGTCAATTTGCTTTTCCTCTTTCTCCTAATCAAAACATAATGAATTAATGTGATGTGTTTGTAAAGTATTTCAAGATATGGCTATATCAGGCAAAAGTAATAAAATAGGTATTAATTTAAAAAAAAAAGACTTGGTGAAGTAGGGGACCACTTTTCTACTGGGAAACTCAAATTTATAATTTGGAATCTTCTTGAAGATTCCATGTCTCCCAACCAGTTGATCTTTAACAATGGTATTTAATATGAATTATTTGCCTTATATACTGTCCAGCTACATAATTTCTTTGTGATTGTTATTCACAGACAATGATGTATAATAGTAAAGGTAAATGTCACAGACTGTAGTATTAGAATATGTTGTTCATATCTAGCAAAAGTATTGATGAAAATGTTATGATTAAAGTTTTTAATCACATCTCATGTAGATGATTACCTAATTATCACCAAAGTCTTTGCAACTTTTAATTTAGCCTTATGCATTTTTAAAATGACAGCTAAAAGAAATCACCTGGCTCAAATACTAATAATGAAAGAATATCAACTATCTTAAATAAAATGAAAATGAGATAATAATTTTACATTTTAGTACACTGTAAATAAGTGACAGAAAATTGATACAAATGCATGCTTTGAGACTACCTTCAAACCTATTTTATAGGAAAATATGCTTTCTTTCAGTCAGGAATGACAAAAATGGAGTTGCCAATTAATAAGTATTGCCATTAAACTAGTAATTGTGTGTATGTCAAATGGTAGAGGGGAAAATAAAGATTAATTAAGGTAGAAACAGTTCTCACCAGGGAAAAAGGACAAACATGCATTTCCTTACCTATGGATGTGAATGTTAAAGAGGAAAGTATTTGAATGTGAAACTCTGAATCTTAGGAAAAGAGTCTCCAAATATAATGAACTGTACTGATAGTTGGCAAAGGTGCACCTTGAATCACAATAAACTCTGTTCACACCAACAATATCACCAGTCATTAAGTGCATGATGTGCAGTTAGTTGTGTCTCCTAGCAGCTCTTAGTTCTTTAATTAACTCTTCTATAGCTTGATTTACCAAATTCTGTTCAATGAGAGTGTAATATCCCGGGGGAGTGGCTATGCCTTCAGCGCACAGCCGAAAAATTAGCTCAGTATTTGATAGTTAAGATGGGGGGTTTTAAGATGGGAGGTGGGGAAGCTGCATGCCTTGGCCCCCGGCATTGTGGGTAACGTATTTCCCAAAGCCACACCAGCCACAGAAGGGGTGCTCACACTAGGATCGAAGAGTCTCTGAGGCTGTGTTAGGGCCCTGTGGGCCAGGCGGCGGTCTACGCTGTTGGCCAGTATAGAGGTTGTTCCAGGAAGTGTCTGGGCGCTGCTGTCCTCTCCAAGATGCGACCTCAGATCACATGTGCCAGAGCTGCCTTGAAGTGCATCTGTTTCTGGAGAAAAGGAACTAACGAAGTTCCCTTGGAAAGCAGAAGCAGGCACAGACTGTCACTGAAACTGCCCCCCAACTAAGAGCGCAGGGTGGAGCATGGACCAGCCTGGGCCTGGGCCTGGGTCCTTCAGAGGGAGGCCCTGCCATGGACGGGGCCTACACAGGAATTGAAGCCTCCTCCTCTGCCCTGAGCTCTGACTACATGGAAATCCACAGAGTAGAGCATGAAATTTCCAAATTATTTAAAGGCTGGAAGAAATCTGATTTGAGTGTGGCTTACAGGGTATTAGTTCCCTGACCAGGGATGGAACCCATGCCACTAGCAGAGAAAGGGCCACGTCTTAACCACTGGACCACCACTCTTGCAGCTCACAACTTTCTGCTCTGAATGAGGCGAGAGAGAAATGAGCCACCTTGGCAGCATCCTGAACAGCTGGGAAAGCCAGCACTCACTCACTGTCACTCACAGGAGAAACTGCAACTGAGAAGGCCTCTCTTGGCACTTGGCTGTACCACATTCAGGGTGAGGTGACACAGATAAAGTCAACCTGCTTCTCTTCCTCTCTTCAGTGGGTCCAGTCTTCAATTTTTTGCTGCAGTGGTGGGCTGGAATTTCTCTTCTGGACTCCTAGAGTCCCACCAAGACCCTCTCTTCCATGGGTGATTGTCTAAGTCATTGTTCTCCAGGGACTCCTGGATAGCAGCCAAGAAAGGCCAGAGTTGCTTCATGGGCCACATCAGGATTCATAGTTGGACCGAGGTCTGTAAGCCTAGTCCCTAATGCATGGGTGGGCAACATTCCAGTTCCCTTGGCATGTGGTGCTGGTGATGGAGTCCAAGTCCAACAGGGCTGTAGCTGAGTCTCCAGGGGTATGGAGCTGTTTTGGGGTCTGTCTCCAGGACTATGGTTGGAAAGTCAGCTGCCTGAGTGCAAGCCTGTCTCCTCAGAATGGCTCTTCTCATTCTTGGACTGCACTGGATTTCATAATCACCTGCCTGGATCCCACAGCTCCCACAAAGGCACTTTTGTCCATGGATGGATGCCAAATATTGCTGTAGGGGGAGGTGGATATGAACTCAGGTCTTATTCTGCCATCTTACTGATATCCCTCCCTCCCTTACATTTATTTGACAGTCTCATCCATGAAAGATGTAAAGAGTGCTGGCTAACTTTTTCTCATTAAACTTTAATTTTTAGAGTAGTTTTAGGTTTACATCAAAATTAAGAGAAAGGTAACCTCCAGTACTGAACGTAACACATATTTTCTTAATTTAAAAGAGCATTGAATCAGGAATCAAGATGGCGGAGTAGGAGGACATGCGCTCACTCCCTCTTGCAAGAGCACCAAAATTACAACTAACTACTGAACAATCATTGACAGAAAGACACTGGAACTTACAAAAAAAAGACACCCTATACCCACAGACAAAGGAGAAGCTGCAATGAGATGGTAGGAGGGGTGCAATTGGGTTAAAATCATATCCCATAAGCTGGGTGGGTGACTCACAAACTGGAGAACAGTTATACAGCAGAGGTCCACCCACTAAAGTGAGGGTTCTGAGCCCCACATCAGGCTTCCCAACCTGGGGGTCCAGCAACAGGAGGAGGAATCCCCAGAGAATCAGACTTTAGAAAGCCAGTGGGATTTGACTGCAGGACCTCCACAGGACTAGGGGAAACAGAGACTCCACTCTTGGAGGGCACACAAAAAAAAGTGTGCTCATCAGGACCCAGGGGGAAGGAGCAGTGACCCCACAGGAGACTGAACCAGACCTACCTGCTGGTGTTGGAGGGTTGCCTGCAGAGGTGGGGGGCAGCTGTAGCTCACTGAGGAGACAGGGGTACTGGCGGCAGGGGTTCTGGGAAGTGCTCACTGGCGTTAGCCCTCCCAGAGTCTGCCATGAGCCTCACCAAAGAGCCTGTAAGCTCCTGTACTGGGTAACCTCAGACCAAACATCAAACAAGGTGGGAACACAGCCCCACCCATTGGCAGACAAGCAGATTAAAGTGTCACTGAGCTCCGCCCACCAAATCGGATTAAAGTTTTACTGAGCTCCACCCACCCAGGCCCACCCACCAGCAGTCCCTCCCATCAGGAAGCACCCACTAGCCTCCTAGATAGCTTCCTCCATAGGAGGGCAGACAGCAGAATCAAGCAGTATCAACAGTATTTCATCTTGTGGAACTGAAAACCACAGCCACAGAAAGATAGAGAAAATGAAAAGGCAGAGGACTTTGTACCAGATGAAGGGACAAGATAAAACTCCAGAAAAACAACTAAATGAAGAGCAGCTAGGCACCCTTCCAGAAAAAGAATTCAGAATAATGATGGTGAAGATGATCCAGGACTTTGAAAAAAGACTGGATGCAAAGATCAAAAAGTTGCAAGAAAAGTTTACCAAAGACCTGGAAGAATTAACGAACAAACAGAGATATGCAACACAATAACTGAAATGAAAAATACACTAGAAGAAACCAACAGCAGATTAACTGAGGCAGACGGGCAAATAAGTGAGCTGGAAGACAGAATGGTGATAATCACTGATGCAGAAAAGAATAAAGAAAAAAGAATGAAAAGAACTGAAGACAGCCTAAGAGACCTCTGGGACAACGTTAAACGCACCAACATTCGCATTATAGGGGTCCCAGAAGGAGAAGAGAAAGAGAAGGGACCCGAGAAAATACTGGAAGAGATTATAGCTGAAAACTTCCCTAACATGGGAAAGGAAATAGCTAGCCAAGACCAGGAAGCGCAGAGAGTCCCAGGGAGGATAAACCCAAGGAGAAACACGCCAAGACATACAGTAGTCAAACTGACAAAAATTAAAGACAGAGAAAAGTTATTAAAAGCAACAAGGGAAAAACGACAAAAAACATACAAGGGAACTCCCATCAGGTTAACAGCTGATTTCTCAGCAGAAACTCTGCAAGCCAGAAGGGAGTGGCACGATATATTTAAACTGATGAAAGGGAAGAACCTACAACCAAGAACACTCTACCCAGCAAGGATCTCGTTCAGATTTGACGGAGAAATCGAAAGCTTTACAGACAAGCAACAGCTAAGAGAATTCAGCACCACCAAACCAGCCCTACAACAAATGCTAAAGGACCTTCTCTAGGCAGGAAACATAAGAGAAGAAAAGGACCTACAGAAACAAAAACAAAACAATTCAGAAAATGGTAATAGGAACATACATATTGATAATTACCTTGAATGTGAATGGACTAAATGCACCAACCAGAAGACACAGGCTGGCTGAATGGATACAAAAACAAGACCCATATATATGCTATCTACAAGAGACCCACTTCAGACCTAGGGACACATACAGACTGAAAGTGAGGGGATGGAAAAAGATATTCCATGCAAATGGAAATCAAAAGAAAGCTGGAGTAGTGATACTCATATCAGATAACATAGGCTTTAAAATAAAAAATGTTACAAGAGACAAAAAAGGACACTACATAAACATCAAGGGGTCAATTCAAGAAGAAGAGATACGTATAAATATATATGCACCCAATATAGGAGCACCTCAATACATAAGGCAAATGCTAACAACTATGAAAGTGGAAATCGACAGTAACACAAGCATAGCGGGGGACTTTAACACCCCACTTACACCAATGGATAGATCATCCACACAGAAAATTAATAAGGAAACACAAGCTTTAAATGACACAATAAATCAGCATGTTTTAATAGATATCTGTAGGACATTACATTCAAAAACAGCAGATTGCATGTTCTTCTGAAGTGCACATGGAACATTCTCCAGGATCAATCACATTTTGGGTCACATATCAAGCCTTGGTAAATTCAAGAAAATTGAAATCGTATCAAGCATCTTTTCTGACCACAACGCTATGAGAATAGAAATCAATTACAGGAAAAAAAGCTGTAAAAAACACAAACACATGGAGGCTAAACAATACGCTACTAAATAACCAAGAGATCACTGAAGAAATCAAAGAGGAAATCAAAAAATACCTAGAGACAAATGGCAACGAAAGCACAACGATCCAAAACCTATGGGATGCAGCACAGACAGTTCTAAGAGGGAAGTTTATAGCAATACAATCCTACCTCAAGAAACAAGAAAAATCCCAAATGAACAATCTAACCTTACACCTAAAGAAACTAGAGAAAGAAGAGCAACCAAAACCCAAAGTTAGTAGAGGGAGAGAAATCATAAAGATCAGAGCAGAAATAAATGAAATAGAAACAAAGAAAACAACAGCAAAAATCAATAAAACTAAAAGCTGGTCCTTTGAGAAGATAAATAAAATCGGTAAACCTCTAGCAAGACTCATCAAGAAAAAGAGGGAGAGGACTCAAATCAATAAAATCAGAAATGAAACAGGAGAAGTTACAACGGACACCGCAGAAATAAAAAGCACTATAAGAGACTATTACAAGCAACTATATGCCAATAAAATGGACAACCTGGATGAAATGGACAGATTCTTAGAAAGGTATAACCTTCCAAGACTGAATCAGGAAGAAATGGAAAATATGAACAGACCAATCACAAGTAATGAAATTGAAACTGTGATCAAAAATCTCCCAACAAACAAACGTCCAGGACCAGATGGATTCACAGGTGAATTTTATCAAACACTTAGAGAAGAGCTAACACCCATCCTTCTCAAGCTCTTCCAAAAAATTGCAGAGGGAGGAACACTCCCAAACTCATTTTATGAAGCTACCATCACCCTGATACCAAAACCAGACAAAGATACTACAAAAAAAGAAAATTACAGACCAATATCACTGATGAATTTAGATTCAAAAATCCTCAACAAAATACTAGCCAACAGAATCCGACAACACATTAAAAGGATCATACACCATGATCTAGTGGGGTTTATCCCTGGAATGCAAGGATTCTTCAATATACGCAAATCAACCAATGTGATACACCATATGAACCAACTGAAGGATAAAAACCACATGATCATCTCAATAGATGCAGGAAAAGCTTTTGACAAAATTCAACACCAACTTATGATAAAAACTCTCCAGAAGGTGGGCACAGAGGGAGCCTACCTCAACATAATAAAGGCTATATACAACAAACCCACAGCAAACATCATTCTCAGTGGTGAAAAACTGAAAGCATTCCCTCTAAGATCAGGAACAAGACAAGGATGTCCACTCTCGCCACTACTATTCAACATAGTTTTGGAAGTCCTTGCCGCAGCAATCAGAGAAGAAAAAGAAATAAAAGGAATCCACATTGGAAAAGAAGAAGTAAAACTGTCACTCTTTGCAGATGACATGATACTATACATAGAAAATCCTAAAGACGCCACCAGAAAACTACTTGAGCTAATCAATGAATCTGGTAAAGTTGCAGGATACAAAATTAACACACAGAAATCTCTTGCATTTCTATACACTAACAATGACAGATCAGAAAGAGAAATTAAGGAAACAATCCCATTGACCATTGCAACAAAAAGAATAAAATACCTAGGAATAAACCTAACCAAGGAGGTAAAAAGACCTGTACTCAGAAAACTATAAGACACTCATGCAAGAAATCAAAGACGACACAAACAGATGGAGGGACATACCATGTTCTTGGATTGGAAGAATCAACATTGTGAACATGACTATACTACCGAAAGCAGTTTTACAGATTCAATGCAATCCCGATCAAATTGCCAATGGCATTTTTCACAGAACTAGGACAAGAAATTTTACGATCTGTATGGAAACGCGAAAGACCCCGGGTGGCCAAAGCAATCTTGAGAAGGAAAGACAGATCTGGTGGAATCAGGCTTCCTGACTTCAGGCTATACTACAAGGCTACAGTGATCAAGACAGTATGGTACTGGCACACAAACAGAAATACAGGTCAATGGAACAGGATGGAAAGCCCAGAGATAAACTACGGTCAACTAATCTATGACAAAGGAGGCAAGGATATACAATGGAGAAAAGGCAGCCTCTTCAATAAGTGGTGCTGGGAAAAGTGGTCAGCTACATGTAAAAGAATGAAATTAGAACACTCCCTGACACCATACACAAAAATAAACTCAAAATGGATTAAAGACCTAAATGTAAGGCCAGACGCTATAAAACTCCTGGAGGAAAACATAGGAAGAACACTCTTCGCCATAAATCACAGCAAGATCCTTTTTGATCCCCCCCCCCAGGGTAATGGAAGTAAAAACAAAAATAAATAAGTGGGACCTAATGAAACTTCAAAGCTTCTGCACAGCAAAGGAAACTATAAGCAAGACAAAAAGACAACCCTCAGAATGGGAGAAACTATTTGCAAGCGAGTCAACAGACAAAGGATTAATCTCCAAAATATATAGAGTTCATGCAGCTCAATATCAAAAAAACAAACAACCCAATCAAAAAATGGGCAGAAGACCCAAATAGGCATTTCTCCAAAGAAGACATATGGATGGCCAAGAGGCACATGAAAAGCTGCTCAACATCACTATTATTAGAGAAATGCAAATCAGAACTACAATGGGGTATCACCTCACACCGGTGAGAATGGGCATCATCAGAAAGTCTACAAACAGTAAATGCTGGAGAGGGTGTGGAGAAAAGGGAACGCTCTTGCATGGTTGGTGGGAATGTAAATTGATACAGCCACTATGGAGAACAGTATGGAGGTTCGCTGAAAAACTAAAAATAGAGTTACCATATGACCCAGCAATCCCACTACTGGGCATATACCCAGAGAACACCATAATTCAAAAAGACACATGCACTCCAATGTTCATTGCAGCCCTATTTAGAATAGCCAGGACATGTAAGCAACCTATGAATGGATAAAAAAAGATGTGGTACATATATACAATGGAATAGTACTCAGCTGTAAAAAGCAATGAAACTGGGACATTTGTAGAGATATGGGTGGACCTGGAGACTGTCATACAGAGTGAAGTGAGTCAGAAAGAGAAAAACAAATATCGTATATTAACACATATGTATGGAATCTAGAAATATGGTACAAATCAACCAGTTTGCAAGGCAGAAATAGAGACACAGATGTAGAGAACAAAGATGTGGACACCAAGTGGGGAAAGCGGGGAGGGTTGGGGGGAATGAACTGGGAGATTGGGATACCAAATTGTACACTCTAAATATATGCAGCTTATTGTATGTTAACTGTATCTCAATAAAAGTTCTTAAAAAATAAAAAAAATAAATGAGCATTAAGTATATGTGCTTATGGATGGAGAGCCTATTCATGAAAGTTCTACCTGGGAACAGTTTACATGTCTATATTCAGGAACCAGATGAATGAATTATGGTCTGTCTGCACAGCAAGTGTTCCACACCTATAAATTAAGTGGGGAGGATCTTACACTCTGATCCAGAGTTCCTAACTGAATGCATTCTGAAGTGAAAATTAGGTGAAGTTTGTAATGTGTGTCGAGTATGCTCATTTTTTCCAAGTTGGCAAGGAATAAAAATTTAGGCACAGACGTATAAAGGATGGGACAGAAATCAAAGCTATACTTTCATGAAAAAAATCTTGTTTTCTTTGTAGGAATATAAATGTTTCATATAATGATGAAACTATGAACCATGTCAAATATTTCAAAACATAAAATTCTATGGTTAAAAAAAGATCAGTGGGGAAATTCTTGCTGAAATGAAATATTTTAAACATCTATTGACATTTGAAACTAGTTAGCTTCTGACCTTTCATAAGAGAATTAATCCAAGGAGCAAACTCAGCAATGACACACTCCACTCCTGTAACGGAATGAGGTTAAGCAAAGGGAGAAGCATGTACCCTAAGCAGTAGCTGTAGAGGCATAAATTCCTATATACACTGGGCTTCCTCAAGTAGGTAGCTACCAAGAGATAGTGGATAAGCTTTCAGGTAAGTTTCTGACTTCCATGTGTATTAGCAGAGAGGTTCCATTAAAGGTATTAACAAAAGAACAATATAGGAATCTTAAAGCTCCTATATTACCAAACCCTCCTGAACCCCCAACATACATGTATACACCTGCACAAATTCCTTCCTTTACTCCTGCTAATTACCATCTTTTCTTTCTCTGAATGCCCTCTCCATTACGAGTGGTATTAGATATAAGTAATAGTAGTGTCCTTATTAAGGTAGATAGAACATGTAGCTCAGTTCAATACATATTTCCTGATCGACTTAGGTGTAGAATAGGTGTTGGAGACACATAAATAAATTATAGGGGAAAAAAGTCCAAGGGTCAGATACGAAGTCCTCTGTTCTATCTGCTACAATGGGTGCCAAAGGAAAGCGCTTTTGCCGCAATTCTTCAGCAAAATGCAACTTGCTAGCAACACACTCGCTCGTGGAGCTTTTATGTCTTCCTTTAGAGGTCTGTATTGTCTCCAAACGAGCTGCATCAGACTCACCCAGAAACTTGTTATATATGCCTATTTTGGCCCTATCCAGATCGACTAAGACACTCTGAAGGTAGAGTTCATCAATCGAGTTAATCAAGCCCTCCTAGAGATTCTGAAGCATACTCAAGTTTGGGAACCACCATCTGATTTCACAGTTTAGGCCTATATGGTTACATCTTTTCTCTTTCAGTTCTCATCAACAGAGAAACAGGCCCTAGTGACACTGATTCTGAAGCAATTCTAAGTCCAGTTTCCTTAAGGATGAAAGACCGCAAGTAATAAAGTCAAGTGATCCCAGCCTTCCTAGCTGAGCCCAGCCTCAAGTTGATCCAGCAGCTAAATGCAGCAACAGGAATGAGCCAACAGAATTGCCCAAGCAACCCACAAAATCATAAGATAACATACGTGTTTTCAAGCCACTAAGTTGGGGGTTATTTTTAATGCAGTGTTAACTAAACCAGGGTGCCTAGACTATATAGTGAAGAATATAAAGGAGCAACTGAAGGGTTTTAAAAATAGACAGGAATAGGATCAGATTTACATTGTTAAAATACCACTCTAAGCTACAGGATGGAATAATCGTTGGAGAGAAAAGATAGGTAGTGGAAAGAGCAAATTTATGCAAAGATATCTGGTCCTTGAATCAGAGCTATATATGTCATTTACTTTTGATTGCATTACAAAAGATCAAGGTATTGTTATAGCTCAAAATAACTAAAAAAACATGGGATGTGTCTATAATATTTGAAGAGGCAGCAAAGAGCATGTTCAACACATTTAATAAACTGGTTGCATCTTCCCCCCTATTAGGCCACTTAGGAAACTATGTGGGTATTACTGTGATGTAATGTCTTTTACTTATTCATCCAAGTTTTCAAAAGATAGGTAAAAGCACTTTTGTTGGCAGAACTATCTCAAAACCAAAGGAGAACTGGCTTATTTTTTTCAACACGGCCTTTAGATTTCTGTTATTTCCTTCACATGCTCTAGATGTGATTTTTTTGAGTTAAGTGTGTAAACCCAGATAGTTGTGTTTCTTATAATTCAATAATTAAAATCAATCAGTGGTGACATGGGGAAGAGTATAGTCAAGGAAATAATGCTAGTCTGGTCTGGGCAAGAGATATATCATCCTAGATAATAGCAGAGGCCTGGAAACAAGACAAACCCAAGTTTGAATCCCAGGCCTACATCTTAAAAACTCTTACCTTGGGCAAGGTGAGCCTCTTTTAAGCCTTCATTGCCTATGTGTGATGGAGTTAACAATGAGATAATATACTTTAAAGTATCTTGGCACAGTGCCTGGAAAATAGTCAGGGTATTGTCAATGGCATATGATATTGAGAACTGTCTCTGGTAATATATGACATTGTGCAAATCATTTCTCCTCTTTGGCCCTTAATTAACTTACCTATAGTCTTAGGGTTTGGAGACCCTGAAAGCACCATTATTTTAGGGATTTAAGAATGTATCTACTTTGGGTCATTTTCTAAATTTTTATTGTTTCAAGGTGAAGTACAGTACTTTGCCTCTCACAGTGAATTGCCTTGTGAATAACAAGGGAAAGATAGAAACAAGTATAATTGCCACATTTCTTTGAAAGCTTTTTAAAACACAACTGCAAAAGTTATATAATGCTTTACAGACAATTTACTCACTGACTGCTTCTTTGGACTGTAGTTAAATTTTGTTTTGTTTCAAGAGCTTTTTTATGTTAGGCATGACTTACTCTAGTGGAAAAGGTAGTGGCAGGTCCTAAAATTTATACTGAATGAGGTGCTTTTTAGAGATTTTCCTTATCTACTCTTACTGATATCAAAGTCAGATGCCTAATCTACAATTCCCAGATTCAGTCCAACTTACTTTTAAAAAAGAATCAGTAGTCAGCAATCATCCAAGCCAATGCCTGAGCTGCTGTTGGTAATAATATGTTGCATCTTTCTGTTAGGAGTCCAGCTGGGTCCCTCTACAGAACTTCACAATGAAGGCCATCTGATGATTACTCTTTCCTTGAAATTTAGTTTCTTAAAATTGTCATCATTTGCTTTCAATAGACTAGTTATATGAAATATCAGTTCTCTACATCAAAATAGTCACATCTGGGCAGTTACTGTTGAACACTCATGCATGGAACAACTTCTAAATGTCTGTGGTATCTGTCAATGCCTTGAATGATCACATAATTCCAAGACTTGGGCCCCATATACAGGTTATTGTATAGCAAGAAAGAAGGGTAATTAAATAAGATAGTGACCTAATCTATAGAAAATTCTACAGGGAAACAGTGCTTGAATTATCTTTTTTCAGAAGATATTTATTTGTTTATTCATTCATTCATCCATCCATCCATTTTTGTAAAATATGTATCTGATTGTACCACTGTCTGCTTAAACATCTTAACCCCTCTACCTCTGCCCCCAGTTCCAATACTGTCACCACAACAATTTTACATAAGATAGAGTCAAATCTTATAAGTATAGGCACCAAAACTTTTCCCATCTCTCCTAATCTACAACCTTTGCCAAAATCCCTCAGTTCCAGCCACACAGATATTCACTCTCTTCTCGACAGATGTCCCAATGCCTTTGCATATGTTGTTCCCTTTGCTTGAAATGACCCCCACTCAGCTGTTTCCCCCATGATTGCCCTAGGAAATTATACACACAACTTTTGTGTTCTAATACATTATGTGCACTTCTCTACAATGGCCCTACAAGTTGAAGTTATATTTCTGTGGATTTACCACTTTGATGACAGGGAATATGTCATATTTATCTTGGTGTCTCCAGCACTACAGGTAACCACTAAAGAAGTAATGAAAAGATTTCACATAGCAACTTCCCTGGTGGTGCAGTGGTTAAGAGTCCGCCTGCCAATGCAGGGGACAGGGGTTCAAGCCCTGGTCCAGGAAGATCCCACATGCTGCGGAAGCAACTAAGATTGCTGGGTCATATGGTAACTCTATTTTTAGTTTTTCAGCGAACCTCCATACTGTTCTCCATAGTGGCTGTATCAATTTACATTCCTACCAACCATGCAAGAGCGTTCCCTTTTCTCCACACCCTCTCCAGCATTTACTGTTTGTAGACTTTCTGATGATGCCCATTCTCACCGGTGTGAGGTGATACCCCATTGTAGTTCTGATTTGCATTTCTCTAATAATAGTGATGTTGAGCAGCTTTTCATGTGCCTCTTGGCCATCCATATGTCTTCTTTGGAGAAATGCCTATTTGGGTCTTCTGCCCATTTTTTGATTGGGTTGTTTGTTTTTTTGATATTGAGCTGCATGAACTCTATATATTTTGGAGATTAATCCTTTGTCTGTTGACTCGCTTGCAAATAGTTTCTCCCATTCTGAGGGTTGTCTTTTTGTCTTGCTTATAGTTTCCTTTGCTGTGCAGAAGCTTTGAAGTTTCATTAGGTCCCACTTATTTATTTTTGTTTTTACTTCCATTACCCTGGGGGGGGGGGATCAAAAAGGATCTTGCTGTGATTTATGGCGAAGAGTGTTCTTCCTATGTTTTCCTCCAGGAGTTTTATAGCGTCTGGCCTTACATTTAGGTCTTTAATCCATTTTGAGTTTATTTTTGTGTATGGTGTCAGGGAGTGTTCTAATTTCATTCTTTTACATGTAGCTGACCACTTTTCCCAGCACCACTTATTGAAGAGGCTGCCTTTTCTCCATTGTATATCCTTGCCTCCTTTGTCATAGATTAGTTGACCGTAGTTTATCTCTGGGCTTTCCATCCTGTTCCATTGACCTGTATTTCTGTTTGTGTGCCAGTACCATACTGTCTTGATCACTGTAGCCTTGTAGTATAGCCTGAAGTCAGGAAGCCTGATTCCACCAGATCTGTCTTTCCTTCTCAAGATTGCTTTGGCCACCCGGGGTCTTTCGCGTTTCCATACAGATCGTAAAATTTCTTGTCCTAGTTCTGTGAAAAATGCCATTGGCAATTTGATCGGGATTGCATTGAATCTGTAAATTGCTTTCGGTAGTATAGTCATGTTCACAATGTTGATTCTTCCAATCCAAGAACATGGTATGTCCCTCCATCTGTTTGTGTCGTCTTTGATTTCTTGCATGAGTGTCTTATAGTTTTCTGAGTACAGGTCTTTTTACCTCCTTGGTTAGGTTTATTCCTAGGTATTTTATTCTTTTTGTTGCAATGGTCAATGGGATTGTTTCCTTAATTTCTCTTTCTGATCTGTCATTGTTAGTGTATAGAAATGCAAGAGATTTCTGTGTGTTAATTTTGTATCCTGCAACTTTACCAGATTCATTGATTAGCTCAAGTAGTTTTCTGGTGGCGTCTTTAGGATTTTCTATGTATAGTATCATGTCATCTGCAAAGAGTGACAGTTTTACTTCTTCTTTTCCAATGTGGATTCCTTTTATTTCTTTTTCTTCTCTGATTGCTGCGGCAAGGACTTCCAAAACTATGTTGAATAGTAGTGGCGAGAGTGGACATCCTTGTCTTGTTCCTGATCTTAGAGGGAATGCTTTCAGTTTTTCACCACTGAGAATGATGTTTGCTGTGGGTTTGTTGTATATAGCCTTTATTATGTTGAGGTAGGCTCCCTCTGTGCCCACCTTCTGGAGAGTTTTTATCATAAGTTGGTGTTGAATTTTGTCAAAAGCTTTTCCTGCATCTATTGAGATGATCATGTGGTTTTTATCCTTCAGTTGGTTCATATGGTGTATCACATTGGTTGATTTGCGTATATTGAAGAATCCTTGCATTCCAGGGATAAACCCCACTAGATCATGGTGTATGATCCTTTTAATGTGTTGTCGGATTCTGTTGGCTAGTATTTTGTTGAGGATTTTTGAATCTAAATTCATCAGTGATATTGGTCTGTAATTTTCTTTTTTTGTAGTATCTTTGTCTGGTTTTGGTATCAGGGTGATGGTAGCTTCATAAAATGAGTTTGGGAGTGTTCCTCCCTCTGCAATTTTTTGGAAGAGCTTGAGAAGGATGGGTGTTAGCTCTTCTCTAAGTGTTTGATAAAATTCACCTGTGAATCCATCTGGTCCTGGACGTTTGTTTGTTGGGAGATTTTTGATCACAGTTTCAATTTCATTACTTGTGATTGGTCTGTTCATATTTTCCATTTCTTCCTGATTCAGTCTTGGAAGGTTATACCTTTCTAAGAATCTGTCCATTTCATCCAGGTTGTCCATTTTATTGGCATATAGTTGCTTGTAGTAGTCTCTTATAGTGCTTTTTATTTCTGCGGTGTCCGTTGTAACTTCTCCTGTTTCATTTCTGATTTTATTGATTTGAGTCCTCTCCCTCTTTTTCTTGATGAGTCTTGCTAGAGGTTTATCGATTTTATTTATCTTCTCAAAGGACCAGCTTTTAGTTTTATTGATTTTTGCTGTTGTTTTCTTTGTTTCTATTTCATTTATTTCTGCTCTGATCTTTATGATTTCTCTCCCTCTACTAACTTTGGGTTTTGGTTGCTCTTCTTTCTCTAGTTTCTTTAGGTGTAAGGTTAGATTGTTCATTTGGGATTTTTCTTGTTTCTTGAGGTAGGATTGTATTGCTATAAACTTCCCTCTTAGAACTGTCTGTGCTGCATCCCATAGGTTTTGGATCGTTGTGCTTTCGTTGCCATTTGTCTCTAGGTATTTTTTGATTTCCTCTTTGATTTCTTCAGTGATCTCTTGGTTATTTAGTAGCGTATTGTTTAGCCTCCATGTGTTTGTGTTTTTTACAGCTTTTTTTCCTGTAATTGATTTCTATTCTCATAGCGTTGTGGTCAGAAAAGATGCTTGATACGATTTCAATTTTCTTGAATTTACCAAGGCTTGATATGTGACCCAAAATGTGATTGATCCTGGAGAATGTTCCATGTGCACTTCAGAAGAACATGCAATCTGCTGTTTTTGAATGTAATGTCCTACAGATATCTATTAAAACATGCTGATTTATTGTGTCATTTAAAGCTTGTGTTTCCTTATTAATTTTCTGTGTGGATGATCTATCCATTGGTGTAAGTGGGGTGTTAAAGTCCCCCGCTATGCTTGTGTTACTGTCGATTTCCACTTTCATAGTTGTTAGCATTTGCCTTATGTATTGAGGTGCTCCTATATTGGGTGCATATATATTTATACGTATCTCTTCTTCTTGAATTGACCCCTTGATGTTTATGTAGTGTCCTTTTTTGTCTCTTGTAACATTTTTTATTTTAAAGCCTATGTTATCTGATATGAGTATCACTACTCCAGCTTTCTTTTGATTTCCATTTGCATGGAATATCTTTTTCCATCCCCTCACTTTCAGTCTGTATGTGTCCCTAGGTCTGAAGTGGGTCTCTTGTAGATAGCATATATATGGGTCTTGTTTTTGTATCCATTCAGCCAGCCTGTGTCTTCTGGTTGGTGCATTTAGTCCATTCACATTCAAGGTAATTATCAATATGTATGTTCCTATTACCATTTTCTGAATTGTTTTGTTTTTGTTTTTGTAGGTCCTTTTCTTCTCTTATGTTTCCTGCCTAGAGAAGGTCCTTTAGCATTTGTTGTAGGGCTGGTTTGGTGGTGCTGAATTCTCTTAGCTGTTGCTTGTCTGTAAAGCTTTCGATTTCTCCGTCAAATCTGAACGAGATCCTTGCTGGGTAGAGTGTTCTTGGTTGTAGGTTCTTCCCTTTCATCAGTTTAAATATATCGTGCCACTCCCTTCTGGCTTGCAGAGTTTCTGCTGAGAAATCAGCTGTTAACCTGATGGGAGTTCCCTTGTATGTTTTTTGTCGTTTTTCCCTTGTTGCTTTTAATAACTTTTCTCTGTCTTTAATTTTTGTCAGTTTGACTACTGTATGTCTTGGCGTGTTTCTCCTTGGGTTTATCCTCCCTGGGACTCTCTGCGCTTCCTGGTCTTGGCTAGCTATTTCCTTTCCCATGTTAGGGAAGTTTTCAGCTATAATCTCTTCCAGTATTTTCTCGGGTCCTTTCTCTTTCTCTTCTCCTTCTGGGACCCCTATAATGCGAATGTTGGTGCGTTTAACATTGTCCCAGAGGTCTCTTAGGCTGTCTTCAGTTCTTTTCATTCTTTTTTCTTTATTCTTTTCTGCATCAGTGATTATCACCATTCTGTCTTCCAGCTCACTTATTTGCCCGTCTGCCTCAGTTAATCTGCTGTTGGTTTCTTCTAGTGTATTTTTCATTTCAGTTATTGTGTTGCATATCTCTGTTTGTTCGTTAATTCTTCCAGGTCTTTGGTAAACTTTTCTTGCAACTTTTTGATCTTTGCATCCAGTCTTTTTTCAAAGTCCTGGATCATCTTCACCATCATTATTCTGAATTCTTTTTCTGGAAGGGTGCCTAGCTCCTCTTCATTTAGTTGTTTTTCTGGAGCTTTATCTTGTCCCTTCATCTGGTACAAAGTCCTCTGCCTTTTCATTTTCACTATCTTTCTGTGGCTGTGGTTTTCAGTTCCACAAGATGAAATACTGTTGATACTGCTTGATTCTGCTGTCTGCCCTCCTATGGAGGAAGCTATCTAGGAGGCTAGTGGGTGCTTCCTGATGGGAGGGACTGCTGGTGGGTGGGCCTGGGTGGGTGGAGCTCAGTAAAACTTTAATCCGATTTGGTGGGCGGAGCTCAGTGACACTTTAATCTGCTTGTCTGCCAATGGGTGGGGCTGTGTTCCCACCTTGTTTGATGTTTGGTCTGAGGTTACCCAGTACAGGAGCTTACAGGCTCTTTGGTGAGGCTCATGGCAGACTCTGGGAGGGCTAACGCCAGTGAGCACTTCCCAGAACCCCTGCCGCCAGTACCCCTGTCTCCTCAGTGAGCTACAGCTGCCCCCCACCTCTGCAGGCAACCCTCCAACACCAGCAGGTAGGTCTGGTTCAGTCTCCTGTGGGGTCACTGCTCCTTCCCCCTGGGTCCTGATGAGCACACTTTTTTTTGTGTGCCCTCCAAGAGTGGAGTCTCTGTTTCCCCTAGTCCTGTGGAGGTCCTGCAGTCAAATCCCACTGGCTTTCTAAAGTCTGATTCTCTGGGGATTCCTCCTCCTGTTGCTGGACCCCCAGGTTGGGAAGCCTGATGTGGGGCTCAGAACCCTCACTTTAGTGGGTGGACCTCTGCTGTATAACTGTTCTCCAGTTTGTGAGTCACCCACCCAGAATTTATGGGATTTGCCCCCCACCTCTGCAGGCAACCCTCCAACACCAGCAAGTAGGTCTGGTTCAGTCTCCTGTGGAGTCACTGCCCCTTCCCCCTGGTCCCTGTGAGCACAGTTTTTTGTGTGCCCTCCAAGAGTGGAGTCTCCATTTTCCCCTGTCCTGTGGAGGTACATCTCATTGTGGCTTCTCCTTTTTCTCTGGATGTGCGCTGTTTTTTTTTTGGTGAGTTCCCGTGGCTTTTTGTCAATGATTGTTCAGCAGTTAGTTGTAATTCCGGTTCTCTTGCAAGAAGTAGTGTGTGCATGGCCTCCTACTCTGCCATCTTGATTCCTCCCTTAAAACTCTTAATTTATAAAGACATGCAAGTTTTAAAAATCTCTAAAACATAAGTTGAAAATGGAAAAGACTAGTAGCAGCCAACTCACAAAAAAATGAGTGCAAATGCTTTATATTCAAATACTTTAGTATTTATCAAAAATGCAAATAAAATAAGTATATAATATTTTTTGTTACAATAGGAAGCCAAATATATTAGTAAAAATGCAGCTTAAATCATAATCTCATACCATGCAGATTGCTGTATTAGTCTTCTCAAGTTGCCATAAAGAAATGTCACAGACTAGGTAACAAACAAGGGAAATTTATTCCTCACAGTTCTCTAGAGATTGGAAGTCCAAAATCAAGGTGTCAGAATGTACTGTACTAAAACAAAGGAAAGGTTTATCTTTAAGTAGGAAATCCATTTTTTACTGTATTTTAACATATTTTTATTTTTGAATAATTTCTATGCAAATCATATATAACTCTTATAAACAACAAAAAAAACATTTAAAATGTTTTGTCTAATCATTGAGTTCCTTTCTTTCTGATTCTGTCCCATTAGCACCATATGTTTTAATGGAACCCTACCTGTCCATACTCAAGCCTGTCGAATCCTCTGATAATTCCTTTTAAAAATTAATGTAATAGAATGTGTTTTAATTTTCAGTTACCTCATTTTTTTATTCTGGTCAGTTAAATACTCTCCCCTGAAAATATTAAGATTTAGCAGTCATTGTTCTATATTTATGGAGTTTTAAAAGTTTTTCTAATAGTAATTCTTTTAATATATTTTCAGAACATAATCTTTTGTGCTAGAATTTGAGACACTCTAATATTTAATACCATGAGATGTACTAGAGGAATATAGAAATAAATAATACATGTCCCCATGCCATATTCTAGTGAAGAAAACAGCCACATTCACAAATACCTATAATATGATATAGCACTAAAATAAGCATTACCACTGGACCCTGGGATTTGACCTTTTTAGACATTTTTGGTAGTACAAAATATTGCTTTAGTAACTTGCAATAGTCTTAAATGAGCTATGCATAAAAGTTGCCATACTTTTATTAGTTCCCTTACAAATGACTGAAGGAATCTTTTTTTTTTTTCTTTTTGGTTGATATTACATATTTGTCTTCTTATATGATTAGAAAATAAAATATTTCTCTGCTACATGTGACATTATCAAAGCTAATTCCCTGAGTGCAGCCCTGATTTGAGAGCATAGCAGCATTCCAGAGGCTCAGTTCAATCACTCCCTGTTCTCAGAAGACTCAGGTGATACATTGAGGGATAATGAATCACCTTGAGGTCTCTATTCTAAAACCTTTCAAAAGGCCTGACAATGTGCACATCCTTATCATCTGTGGCTTTGCTATCTTGGAAATTGTTGTCCACTTACATGCATCTTTTCTTCCCTAAGAAACGTGGTCCTCTCAGACACCATGGACTCTGATGCTCTGTCCTCCAGAGAATCCTCACGTTTATTGTCTTAGTTTCTGGAGCTCAACAAAGATTATCTCTCTTTTAGAAGATACATAGTGCTCTCCTTCATTTAGGACATGGTTGATATTGTTTCCGTCTGCATAATAAGGAAAGTTGGTCTGGTGTGAGACAGTTCTTTTCATGTGGTTGAAAGTCATAGGATATTACTCACTCAGGCAAGCGCACTAAGCCTGACTCAAAGTCTGTCTGCTCTGCCTGAGTTGGAAGTGTCTAGTAGGGGCTGTCAACTGTCACCAAGGCAGTTGACACTGCAGCTTTGCCACACGACCTGTCCTTCCACCTCCTTTTTCCAAAAAGTGGAAGGGAATGTACATCCATCCTGTGAAACCCAAGGATGTCCTAGCCTCAACACATGCATGCACACACATGTGCATGTACATAATTCTCATTGACAGCTCTGTGTTGCAAAGGTAACTGCTATTGTGCAAAATAAGGAAACTGAGGCACAGAAAAAGGTGAAACATGTAACAAGTCATGTGCCCTAGTTCTCATAGCGAGAAAGTGGTAGAATCGGGTATGCAATCTGGGTCTTTTCGGCTCCAAAGCCCTGCTCCTTTTCAAGGGCAACTCACTCATCACTAGTCTAGGTGAGGTGCCAGGGAGGGAGTCTAAGAGAAAGTGCACAGGAGGGAAAGGGGGAAAGGCAAGACTAAATAGCTTCCTGTCTCCTTCAGCATTTTCTTGTGAATTTCTGGATGAATTTGTGTTAGCTCTCATGGACTTCTGTCCCACATCTGAACTATTTATTTTCCCATGTAAATTACTTCAAAAACTGAGGTGAGTTCTGTGAGGGATTAGCCTTTGCAGCTTCCTTTTTGAGTTTCAAAGGACTCCACAACCATTAATTACTCACCTACATCTGGAAGGCAAGGCAAGAATTATTGCCTTCATTGACCCAAAGGAAACCGAGAGGTTAAGCAGTTCCCTGCGGTCCCCACAGCAAGCAAATGATGGAGTGAGTCACGAACTGGGAAGCGTACTTCCTAATTTCAGCTCTATATTTAGACATTGACTTTTTTAAAAAAAATTTTCTGGTATAAGAAGGGCAGCGCTGCTCATGATGCTGAGCTATTATTCTGCCCATCACTCACAGGAAGACGTGTTTATCAGAGGTTAAAAAACACAAGGAAAGAGGAAGGCAGACTACACAGAGACAGGTGGAGGAACAATTTTGAGTAAAAAGAATGAACTGTCATAGTCATCATGGAGGGCAACAGGGAGCTCTGTCAGGAAGAATGGAAAGCACAAGGTAAACAGGGAGAAATGCAGGCAGCAGTCCAGAATTTTCTTCATCCCACAGGTGCAGCTCCCCAGCAGACTTAAGCATAAAAAGGGATGATTATGCAAAAAAAAGGGCACAGATGTAAGATTTCAGAACTTTGACTCAAGTACATTTTTGCTCATCACCACAGGAATGTTCCTTGAAAATCTCCAGGAACTTTCAATAAAAACCAATGAAAAAGATCCAACATGTAAGAAAGGAAAAAAAGATTCTGAGAGTGTATCCAGTAGGAAACAAACCTGGCCACAATTAGGTAAAACTTAATTAGCAACCGTGTAGAAAGACTGTAATCCCCTTTAAGAGCTTATTTCAATGTGGTCTCATATTCTCTTGACCCTATTAGAGATAAAGCAATTATTTCACATTCTGGAGCTACCTCTTGTCCAAGTAGCACATAGTGTACACTCATTAAACAGTTTTCTAAAACGGAAGAATGTTTCAAATATTGAATAAATGAATTTTTTTTGTTATTCCCAAAAGGACCACATCCCCAGAGTAATAGTTGCATTCTCAATTTTTTTTTCCATCTTCCCTGCCTCCAGAAAATAGTTATAGAGTTAAACTTAAATTCTGGAAATTTTTCATCGGCTAAATAAATTATAATGCAGCCATTATAATGCAGCTACTAAATGAACATGGTAAATCTATATATAACGTCTTGGGGGAAAAATGTCTTAAATACATTCAGTTTTTTAAAAAAGTAAATTGTCAAGTGTATGTTTAGTATGAGCCTGTTTGTAATTTTAAGGAATCCATGCTCATTTTATGGATAGAACATGTTGGACAGTATATTCATATAACTCAAGTGGACACCTCACACTTGCTGAAGATACTACTGTACTTGCCTTATGGATTTATTTTATTAATCTTCAAATCAACTTTTTGACACTGAATCTCGTCAAGTATCTTATAATATCTCACTGAGCTAATGACTTGACTTCATATTTTATTGAGAAAATAAAAGCCAGAGATCTTACCAGTCCACAATCAAAACTATCAAGCTGCCTCTCTGTTTTCTATGCCCATTTTGCCTGCCTTCCCTCTTGTCTATTACAATGGAGGAAGTGTTCCTATGGCTATCAAACCCATCCTTACCACTTGTGCACTGGAGTCCATCCCCTCTTTTTTTTCAAAAATCTTATTTTCATTGTCATTCATTTATATTCATTCATTCATATTCTTTCCCTCCCCCACTCTCCCCACCTCCTTCACTCACTGTCTCTCTCTCTCTCTCATCTCTCAACAGTGAGATGAACCCCATGTCTGTACTGATCCACCCACCCCTCAATCCAGCATACCATTCCATGGGGGACAATGGAACATGGGAAAGTTCAGCTTGTGTTTATACTCTCACAGCAAGTGATTAAAGATTTGGGCTGTTACTTTCATTTTGGTTGTTGTTTTAATCAATTACTCCAACAGCTGGTAATTCATCTCTCTAGTTCAGCTGAGTTCCTAACAATAACATTATATGGAAGACAATGGAAATAGATGCAGCACAATACTTTGTAAATGAAGAATAAAGTTGGAGGATGCATACTACTCTATTATAAGACTTGCTATAAAGCTGCAGTACCCAATACAGCATTGTATTGGTGAAGGGAAAGACATATAGATCAAAGGAGCAGAAACAAGTGTTCAGTATTGAAAAAGATTCTCTCTCCTTGACCAAACTCTAGTCAGGCTCCTCTGAGCACTTCTCCATTAGGCCTCAACCTTGGTCTATAAGCCTTGAACAAATACTAACTTAGTTTCTAATAGCTCAAGGCCCCATCCCTAGAATGACCCTAGACCCCTGAAAATGCCTTCATGAGAAAACTCAAGATAGCCCCTCAATTTACTACTTGTTCTAGCCCAAACCTGAAGATAGAGCCTCTGTCTGCCAGCCTCTGTGGGAGGGTAGAAGTCTAACTTCAATAAGCACCAGTTAAACAAACCCAGGCGGGTATCACATAGACCAATCCCTCCCTGTGCACTTTTTGTAATTTTTAACTTCCCTCACTCTACTGAGCTCCCACTCACCCCTTCCCTGGTCCCTCACTCACTCTGTAAAATGCCTAGTCATCTCTATACAAATCAAGCTGAGTTAGTGCTGGGCTCTTTTCCCTATTGCAGTAGTATATTGCTGAATAAAATCTGTCCTTACCACTTTAACTAATGTCTGGCTTTGTTTATTTTTGACAATATAGACCCACAGAAATATGACAATTGATTTTGCTACAAATATACAAAAACATTTCGATGGAGAAAGGATACTTTTCAAAAATAGTGTTGGAAATATGATACACCCATATGAAAATCATGAACCCTACACTTTATTTTTTTAAGCTCTTTATTGGAATATAATTGCTTTACACTCTTGTACCAGCTTTTGAGGTACACCAAAGTGAATCAGCTGTATTTATACACATATCCCCATATCCCCTCCCTCCCACGACTCCCTCCCACTCTCCCTGTCCTGGCCCTCTAAGGCATCACCCATCATCGAGTTGATCTCCATGTGTCATACAGCAGCTTCCCACTAGGTATCTGTTTTACATTTGGTAGTGTGTATATGTCTATGCTACTCTCTCACTTCTTCCCAGCTTCCCCTTCACCCCCCCCCCGATCCCCAACCCCATGTCCTCCAGTCCATTTTCTGCATCTGCATCCTTATTCTTGCCCTGTCACTGGGTTCATCAGTATCACTTTTTTTTTTTTTAGATTCCGTATATATGAGTTAGCATACAGTATTTGTTTTTCTCTTTCTGGCTTACTTCACTCTGTATGATAGACTCTAGGTCTATCCACCTCATTACATATAGCTCCATTTCATTCCTTTTTATGGCTGAGTAATATTCCATTGTGTATATATGCCACATCTTTATCCATTCATCTGTTGATGGGCGTTTGATATAAAAATTAACTCATAGGTTGAAATATAAAATGTTAAACTATAAAATCTCTAAAAGAAAACATAATAGAAAATCTTTATGACTTATGGTTAAGCAAAGAGTTTTTAGGGATGACAATATAAGCAAGATCCTTAGAAGAAAAAATGCTAAATTGGATATCATTAAAATTAAAAACTTTTGCTCTGAGAAAAAATACTGTTAAGAAAATGAAAAGGCAAGCTCCAGAAAAATGTATCACATATATACGACAAAGGACTTGTATCCAAAATACATAAAGAACTCACTATACCCAACGGTAAGAAAAAATGTTAACCAACAGCAAAACACTTGAAGGGACAATTCACCAAAGAGAAAAGCTGAAACATAAGCAGATGAAAATATGTTCAACATCATTAGTCATTAGGGAAATGTAAATTAAAACCATGATGAAATAGTCTTACACACATATTAGAATACCTATAATTAAAAATTATGACAAATGCTGGTGAGGGTGTGGAGGAATTCTACTTTTCATTTATAGCTGGTGAGAATGCAAAATGGTACAGCCACTAAGGAAAACAGTTTGGTAGCTTATAAAAAGTTGAACATGAATTTATCATATAACCCAGATATTTCATTGCAAGATATTTACCCTAAAGAAAAAAAATTATGTTCACATAAATTCCTGCACACAAATATTTACAGAAGCTCTACTTACAATTTACAAACACTAGAAAGATTCTAAATGACCTTTAAGGGGTAAATGGATAAACAAATCACGGTATATACAACAAAATACTACACAGCAGCAAAAAAACAAAACAAAACTACTGATACACACATACACAACATACACAGCAATTTGGATAAATATCAAAGGAATCATGCTGAGTGAACAAAGTCAACCTCAAAATAAAACACACATGATTCCAGCTATATAGCATTCTTATATACACAAAGCTACAGTGGTGGAAAACAGATCAATGATTGCCAGAGGGTAGGAGTAAGAGGAGAACATAACTACAAAGGGGGAGCATGAGGGGGTTTTGAAGGTAAGAGCACTGTTCTTTATCCTGATTATGCTGGTGATTGCACAAATCTATGCATGTGTTAAAACCCATAGAAGTGTATATCAAAAATACATTTCACTGTATATTAATTTAAAAATAAAATGTTAAAAGTGAGTTATTGGTCTTCTTCATCCAACAAGTATCATTTAAACATCAACTATTATAGGACGTGATTTTTTTTCATAAACTCAGCTAAAATGAATCACACTCATGCTAAATTCATTCAGATCATTATTACTTATATTCATTCTGATGGATTTTTTAAGAATAAAATCAACTAATAATATAAGCTTCCTTTCAAAAACTAGAGTCATTTCTCTTTCTTTTTACTTTTTTCTTTAAGATATACTTATTTTTTTATTTTTTTCAGTTGAATGAAAGATTCTTTTAATTCTGTAGTGCTTTACAATTTTCAAAATTTTCACACATGATTTCATTTAATCCCATTAGTAACTCCTTTTTCCCTCATCTGTTTTTTGCCCCTCCCCCCTCCTTACTAGTAACCACTGGTTTATTCTCTATATCTGTGAGTCAGCTTCTTTTTTGTTTAATTCACTGGTTTGTGGGTGAAGTAAGTCAGAAACAGAAAAAAAATTCCATATATTAATGCATATATGTGGAATCTAGAAAAACGGTACAGATGAACCGGTTTGCAAAGCAGAAATAAAGACACAGATGTAGAGAACAAGAGTTTGGACACCAAGGGGGGAAAGCAGGGCTGGGGGGGGTGGTGGGATGAATCGGGAGATTGGGGTTAACACATATATGCTAATGTGTATAAAATAGATAACTAATAAAAATTTTTAAATAGATAAACTACAAGTATTTACTGTATAGCACAGGGAACAATATTCAATATATTTTAATAACCTGTAATGGAAAAGAATCAGAAAAATATATATACATATATATTTAAAAAAAAACTCTTAGGGTATTATGCTAAGTGGAATAAGTCAGAGAAAGACAAATACTGTATATCATATCACTTATATGTAGAATCTAAAACATACTGAGTCATTTCAACAACCCGACAGGTTTATCACGCAGCTCAAGCTAGAGCTGTTGGTCAGGAAGTATTAGTTACAAGATCTCTTCTAAGAGTGGTGCATAGATATTTCACCATATTTGCATTTTCAAAACACATTTTCACCAGTAGTTCTTTCATTTCCTCCATCGTGCTATAACCCCACACAAGCACTTGAGTGAACGTTTTTTGGTTTTTTTCATAAACTTGAAGTTAACAACCTTGTGGCTTTCTTCTTTTTTTTATATAAAGTTATTTATTTTATTGGCTGTGTTGGGTCATTTTTGCTGTGCACGGGCTTTCTTTTTAGTTGCGGTGAGTGGGAGCTACTCTTCGTTGTGATGTGTGGGCTCCTCATTGCCATGGCTTCTCTTGTTGCGGAGCATGGGCTCTAGGCTCGTGGGCTTCAGTAGTTACAGCAGATGGGTTCAATAGTTGTGGCTCACTAAAGCAGGGCTCTAAAGCACAGGCTCAATAGTTGTGGCGCATGGGCTTAGTTGCTCCACGGCATGTGGGATCTTCCTGGAGCAGGGATCGAACCTGTGTTCCCTGCATTGGCAGGCGGATTCTCAACCACTGCGCCACGTAGGAAGCCCAGCTCATAGCTTTCTTCTATTCTATACTACTGAGTAGAGGGTATTCTAAACCAAGGCTGACATTTAAAATTGCACCATTTCTTACATTTGCATTAAATTCACATACCCAAGTGAGTGGTTTAAAGCTAACAATTAATTCAATGAACATTTACCAAGAACTTACTAGCTGTCAGTTACTGTGTTAGCTCATCAGGATATATAGATGAACAAGACATGGATCCTGGCCATAGGGATATCAAAATCTAATAGAGGGCATGAAAAATAGTGATATTAACAGAAACCACCAGTGAGTAAGGTATTCTTAGGGTATAATTTTGTCACTAAGGGAAGAAATGTTACCTTCTTTGAGTCTGAAAGGTCACTGGTGAGTATACCTATTAAATGCTTCTTGATGGAGTGTCTGTCAAATTCAAATAAGTTGTTCACATGCTAGTTTTCACCAGGTTTGTGATTTTAATAGAACCCTTCTGAAACTTATTACAACAGGACAGCGTATCCCCAAAGCCCAGTAGGATGAACAAGTGAGAAAATGTCAATACAGTGCATGACATATTGTCCCTTTAGTTTTGGACTCCTCCTTTCACACATTCAGTTTTGTAAGAATTACAAAATGCATAAATAATGGTGCTATTTATTTTTTCTTTAGAAAATCATGTCCCAGAGACAATTTAATCTATTGACATAAAGTGAACATAATTCATTTAAGATGCTTTCAACCAGCTCTCTATTACATTCCAAGCACTGTGCTTGACACCAGGGACATACAGATGAATAAAATGAGACATTATCCTTCAAGTGGCTCAAAATCTAGTGAAGGAAGTTAGACGCACATGCAGTTTATGTGGAGGGAGTAAGTGTAGGTATGCTATGTAGACATAGCATAGAGGAGGTTGGTATCGAATCTGCTGGGTGGCACGGTGCAAAATGTGGCTCGAAAGTTTACAGTCTAACATACTAAAAGATGTTGAAGCATTTGACATTGTGGATCTCTTTATCACAGAAACTTTCTTTTAGCTTCTGGATACCACATTCACCTGGTTTTTATCTGATTTTTATACACATGCTCTCTCTAGTCTCCTTTTCTCCTGCTCTGACCCATAAATACTACTGTCTTGTAGTGTGTAGACTGAACATTTGTGCTCCCACAAAATTCGTATATTGAAATTATACACCCTCCCACCACCAGTGTGATGGTATTAAGAGGCGAGGGTCTGTGGAAGGTGATTAGGTCATGAGGGTGGAGCTTCCATGAATGGGATCAGTGCCCTTATAAGAGAGACCCCAGAGAGCTCTCTCACTCTTTCTGCCATGTGAAGATAATGTAAAGTCAGTAGTCTGCAATCTGGAAGAGGACACTCACCAGAACCTGACCATACTGGTGCCCTAATGTCAGACTTTAGCCTCCAGAACTGTGAGAAACAAATGTTTGTTGTTTATAAAGTCATTTAGTCTATGGTGCTTTGTTATAGCAGTGTGAAATAAGATATTTAGGGTTCCATCCTTTGTCTTGTGCTTTCCTCATCCTATAGGAATTTCCTTGGAAGTCCCAGCCAGTCCCATAGCTCACATAACCACATCTATTCCTAAATAGACATTTCTCCAAAGAAGACATACAGATGGCCAACAAACACATGAAAAGATGCTCAACATCACTAATCATCAGAGAAATGCAAGTCAAAGCCACAATGAGGTATCACCTCACACCAATCAGAATGGCCATCATCACAAAGTCTGGAAACCACAAATGTTGGAGAGGGTGTGGAGAAAAGGGAACTCTCCTGCACTGTTGGTGGGAATGTAAGTTGGTACAGCCACTATGGAAAACAATTTGGAGGTTCCTTAAAAAACTACAAATAGAACTACCATATGATCCAGTAATCCCACTCCTGGGCATATACCCAAAGAAAGCTATAATCCCAAAAGAAACTTGTACCATAATGTTTATTGCAGCACTATTTACAATAGCCAGGACATGGAAGCAACCTAAATGCCCATCAACAAATGAATGGATACAGAAGATGTGGCATATATATACAATGGAATATTACTCAGCTATAAAAAGGGATGAGATGGAGCTATATGTAATGAGGTGGATAGACCTACAATCTGTCATACATAGTGAAGTAAGTCAGAAAGAGAAGGACAAATATTGTATGCTAACTCACATATACGGAATCTAAAAATGGTACTGATGAACTCAGTGACAAGAACAAGGATGCAGGTGCAGAGAATGGACTGGAGAACTCGAGGTATGGGAGGGGGCGGGGGGTGAAGGGGAAGCTGAGACGAAGCGAGAGAGTAGCACAGACATATATATACTACCAACTGTAAAATAGTCAGTGGGAAGTTGTTGTATAACAAAGGGAGTCCAACTCGAGGATGGAAGATGCCTTAGAGGACTGGGGCAGGGAGGGTGGGGGGGACTTGAGGGGGGGGAGTCAAGGAAGGGAGGGAATACGGGGATATGTGTATAAAAACAGATGATTGAACTTGGTGTACCCCCCAAAAAAATAAAAAATTAAAAAAAAAAAAAAACCACATCTATTACCTCCATCCCTAGATCTCCCATGGGTTTCAGATGTAAATCTGTTTGTTATATATCCATGCATTCATTCATTTATCTATTTGTCAGAAATTATATATCTTAAGTGTCTACTATGAATTAGGCACTTTGCTAGGTATGGAGGGATACAGTGGTGAGCAAAAACAGATCTGGTCATTGTCACATGGCACCCCACAGGCATCTAAATCTCAGCATGCTCAAACCTGAAAAAGCACATTTTCTCTCCTAAAGGAATAATAACAGTTAACATTTATATAGTACTTATTGAGAGCCACAGTTCTGAGAATTGTATCTCCATTAACTTATTCAATCTCAATAGCAAACCTATGTGATAGATACTTTTATCTCTCTTTTACAGACAGGGAAACTGAGCCAAGGGAACATGGAATGTCTTACCCAAGTTAACAGAGAAAATAATTGGCACAGCTGGACTTTAAATCAAGGTGGTCTCTTTTCAAAGCCTGAGCTTATATCTGCTATATTATACCTCTCCTGGTACCTCATGCAGTATTCTCTTTCTCAGGGATACAACTATGCATCCTGTTGTTCTTGAACTCTCCCTCATACTTTCCCTTACCCTTGCCTTCTACCTTTCCTTCTTCCTCTCCTCCCCTCCCATCCTCTCCCCGTCTAATTTCTTTTTTTCTCTTCCCCCTCTTCCTTCCCCCTCCCCCATGTCATCCAAGCAATCAGTCACAAAATCCTGGACATTTGACCTCTCTCAGTAGTTTCTGTTGTCATATTGCACAGCTTCTATAATCCTACTGTGTCTGCCACTTGAGCAGCCCTCATCATTTTTTGTCTGGGACACTGAAACTGCTTCTTCACAGATCTTTCAACTTTAAGCATTTCTCACTTTAAATTCAACTTTCATAAAGTTGCCATTATAATTTATCTAAAGTCAAAACTGACTATACCACTCATTTGTTTTAAAGTCTTTACAATTCCCTCTTTCTCTGCAGAACCTCAGGATATAGAGGGAGCTCCCGCCGCCCCCTGATCTGATCTCTGACTTTCTCTGCAGCAGCATCTTCGCTCAGCTTTATCCTTCCATGTCATTTACTCGCATCTCCCCCCACAAGTCATATGATTTCTGATCTCCACATTTTTGCCCATGCTCTCCTCTCTGCCTGAAATTCCTTTCTCCAACTCCATGTAGTTCGTTCCTGCTCATATTTTCCAAAGTCAGTTAAAGCATTCCTTTCTCTGACAATCTTCCTTGACCACCAGAGTGTTTGGTGCCTGCCCTCTGGGACTCCACAGCACCCCATGCTTTCCTCAACCCTCCACTTATCACTGTATCTCATGATTGTCTGTTGACCTGCCTTAGACTAGAAGTTCCTGATGGTCAGAGACATATTATCTTATGTCTTTAACATTCCTACTTCATAACACTTGTCACACTGCAATTTTAAATTCATCTGTGTGATTATTTAATGCCCATCTCCCTACTAGAATGTAAGGATTATCCATGACACCCAGAATTGTGTCTATTTCTGCACCACACTGTGTTCCTAGCACCTAACACAAAGTCTGACCTAGAACAGATGAAGGACATAATGAAAGCTTCACTTGAATGCCAACTTTTTGCCAAGTTGAGAGTTAAGCACTGAGAGCCCAGAAGAAGCAGAAGTCATGGTTCCTGTCTTGTGGGAACATAATGCCAGGGAAATGAAACTAGTAGTACATGAAACTAGAGCAAATGTCTAAGTGGTAAATACTCACATGTCCAATACTGTGGTACAGTTCACACACTCCTCATTATAGGTGAGAGGAGAGGAGAATACAAAGTAAAGGTGATACTCTAAGTGATGTTAGAGAAGAAATACTGAAGGAGCGAAGTCCTTGAGTGGCAGTCATTAGTATATCCTGAACACTTAAGCCCAGAGAAGATGGTGAAAGATTTTTAAGGTTATGTGAGATAACATGGCCCTTGAACTTCTACAGCCTGTTATGCCAAGCATGGGAGAAAGAAAATACTATTTATTTTCTTTTTTCTTTCTCCCCACCCTCTCTGGTAGCCATTGCAGGCAAGAGGTGTTAGGTCTTCAAGACCGGCCCTAGGTCACATGGCATTCCAAGACAAGCATATATTTAATGTCAACTTTTGTACAGCATTTCAACGGGTTTTTGACCTTTAGCATATTTCCCCATTTTATTCTTAGATAGTTTATATGGTTTTTAAGTCCCTGAAAACAACCTTTCAGAAGGAGGTAACATGTTTTTCTCCAGCCTCTTTATGCGGACTTCTACAGTGTGGGGACTGGCTGACTCCATAGGATCCCATTGAGAAACAGCAGTCCAGAGAGACTGATTTCATTGAGCAGGGTCACAAAGGTAGTAAGCAGCAGAGTTGTGATTCAAAAGATTTGAGGGTTGGAGAGATATTATGTGGAAAAATGCCTGGCACACAGTAGGCACTAGATACATGCTAGCTATTACCCTAATTAATCCTGCCTGGAGATAAAAGGCCGAACAATACAACCCTCTGAGGTCCCCTTCTGTGCTTTGAAATGTGATCTTTTCACAAATAACGAAGGGTATTATAAGGATCATGGTTTATCTCTCTAAATAGAGCCTATTATAAACGATGAGCCATCCATGTGTTGAAACTCTTTTTCTAAATTTTAGTGGAATAGATTTACCACAACATAATGAGTCTCTGCATAATTTTTACTTTTCTTTATGATTTAATTAGCCTCTGTCTTTTCTGTTCTTTGTTCTTTGTTCTGTACAGCTATTTATTACAAACACTTAGTAATGGAGAATACATATTCATATGGCTGCCAAGCTTTGACCCAGGATATTAGACCTTATTTTCCTTTCCTCGTGCAACATAAATAATAGATTACATTTTTTTTTTACATTGTACTTAGTTGGGGGCTTGAATTCCGTATGCCTGACTGGAAATTGTGCAGATTTATAAAAATGCTTCTTTTCCACTCATGATACCTGACCACAATCATTAATGATTTTTTACTCCTGTAATTTTTTTTGAATTCTACCTTCCCCTGGGTCTGCATACTCTAAGTTTGCATTTATTCTACTCTTACGGTTTAGTCCAGGGGTTGGCACATCGTGGTACTTGGGCCAAATCTGGCCTGCCAACTGTTTTATTACATACAGTTTTATTGAACCACAGCCACATCTATCATTTACATAGTTTCTATGGCTGTTTTTGTGCTATGCTGACGGAATTAAATAGTTGTGACAGAGACCTTATAGCTCACAAAGCTGGACAGATCTATCATCTAGACCTTTACAGAAAAAGTTTGTTGACCCTTGGTCGAATCCATACCACTTTTCATATCAGTCAATAAGCATATAATCTTGTGTGAAATTGGAGACTTGAAACATTTTCCATTCTTACAGCTGACCAATACTCTTACCACTTCAAGTGATCATTCTGTAAAATAACACGACATTCCATACTGGCAATCTCCTGAAGCTCCATTTTCCAGAAATTGTACTGAGGAAACTGCCCAGCGCCTGTCTGGAAAATTCCAGTGCTGGACATTTCTGGAATGATTGACTGTCTTGCATTATGTCACCACATTTATAAAGTCACAGAGTTTTCTTGAAAGAAACCAAGGTTTCTTGACCTTCACTGAATTATAGAAAACTGGACTTCACTACTACTCTATACTTTCCTATTTCTGCTAGTTTGACTTTACTTTGAAATATTGTACATATTTCAACAAAAAGATTCAGAAAGCAGTTGCAGATGAATTTAATGAGCCCATGAGGGAACATTTCAAACTTGTATTGCATGTGATAAATAAAGTCCAATACTGACTTTGAAAAGAATTCTAAAATTTTTAGATTAATCAGAAGACTTTTGGAAAATGTAAAGAACGACTATATAACAGTTGTTTTAATAGAAATCAAAGGTCATGAGCATGTTGACATGTCATATCTACTATCAACCTAAATTTTCTTAAATTCACATTTCATATTACCTCAAGCACTGCCTCTTGCTTCAAGTCTAGGAAAATATTTCTTTTATGCTGAGTCATACAAAGGTATAAATCCATAATACATTTCCCTTCTAAAAAGAGCCTTGGATAAGAGTTATGCCTTGCTCTCGGTGCAGGTATATAATTCATGGTAATATTACATTTATAGGATAATACACCTTACACTTGCATATTCTGTGATAATTATGCCCAAACTTATCTAAATTTCCTTCTGTTGCCTTAAATTGATAGGTTCTCCTATCTAGTTATATGAAAACTCACAGTTCCTTAAGGTTAAACATTTTAAATAAAAAAATCAGAAAGAGGTTTTATTTGTTATTTTTTTGGTCTGGTTAAGAGAGACAGAATCTCAGTAGTCAATCTGTATAGGTAGCTATTTTTCATTTGTTACATTTATTTGGGTAGTAAGGAAGGATCCAGTGTAGCAGAATGATTCTAAGTTTAAAATACATCACACACTTGATGCCAGCAAAATACAGCTGACCTGCTTTAGGTACTAATACATTTCCTCTTCACAAAGCATGACTTCCTGTTTATACAGAATAACAGGCCAGGCTGCTCTTTAGTACACACACCATGTTGCCTTTTACAGTAGCAAGATTGTCTATCTTGACCTTAAATGCATCAGTACCTACTGATTCCCTCTTGCACTATTTGGATCTTGGGAGCATAAAAAGTCTAAATCTAATAACTTGAAAGTTATAACCTTCTTATAATTTGATATGTAACCTATCTTATTTTGGTGTTTTGAATGAGGTAAAGATATACATTCGTTTTGTTTTAATATCTAGTCAATATCCCAACACTACTTTTTAAAACAAGTCAGATATTTGCCACATTCTTGATCCATTCTTGAATATTTTCCTTATTTGTATTTATAAATTTATCAAAGACATAAAAGATACATATAGCATATATACAGTTTAAAAATAACTTGAATACATGGACATTTATTTACCCACTTTTCAGCCTAAGAAATAGTACATTAGCAGCACATTTGAAGGCCTTGTGTGTCCTTTCTCAATTGTATATTTTTTCCTTCCAATCCAGAAGTAACCACTGTCCTGAGTTTGTGTTAAGCACTCCCTTGCTAACTTTATGGTCTGAATGTATATATATCACCTATACAAAAAAGATATGTGCTGATTGATTTTGCCTGATTTGTTAAAAAAATATTTAAGTAAAATAGAATTGTATATACTTTTCTGGACTTTATTTTTCAACTAAATATTATTTTAAAGATTCATATATTTATATATATATATATATATATATATATATATATGGCTTTTTTACTGCCATATAATATTCCATTGTGTTAATATGCTATGTTTGATATACTTTGGGGTAATTATGATTTACTTGTCAATATTACTTATCTTTTCCTTCAACATAAATGTTGGCCCTACAGGAAGCTTTTTTTTCTGTTTCATTCACTACTGTGTCAACTAGATAAAGTCCATTCTTGAAATTCAATGAATATCAAATATCAAATACAAATGAAATTCTTCCTGATATAAATTTTTAAATGGACTGAAGACGCAGGTATTTCACAGAAGATTCAGTAAACATTTTTTTCTAAAGTATTCAAATCAACAACATTAGTCATTGAAAAATACAAATTAAAAACCACAATAAGACACCTTTCCAAACCTAAAGAATAAATGTAACATGTGATGCAAGGCAAACTCACATACTACTGATAGGGATTTAAATTAGTATAACAACAACAATGTTGGAAAACATTTTGGCATTATCTAGTAAAGGGGCAGATAAACATAACATATAGCCCCACAATTCCACTTCTAGGTATAGGCCCTAGTTAAATACTTGCACCAGGTAACAAGTATAAGGAAGCTCATTTCAGACTGTTTTTGTTTTTCTATTAAAACCTAACCAAAAAAGACCCCACAATGGGAACAATACATATTTTATTCATTTATTTATTCAACAAATATTTCTGATCACCTACTAAATATTTGCTAAGCACTTCAAATATATTAACTCATTTAATCTTCACAACAATCCTATGAGGCAGATATGATTAATATCTCCATTTTAAAGGTAGAGAATGTGAGGTTTAGAGAAGTTAAGTACCTTGCACAAAGTCACAGCTATTAAGTGGAACAGCCATGATTCCAATCCAGGAAGTCTAACTCTAGGGTCCAAGTTCTAAAAGATAACTTCTAAGGGTGACAACTCTCAACAGTGTTTGTGAGAGAATTCCAAAGATAGTCAGGACAGCCTTAACTCTGATGCTTGAGCACTGAGTAAATCACTTCCAGTATATTTCTCTAGCATCTCATTGATATATTCTGATTTATCACACAATTATATGTAACAGACTTTTTCAATGGTCCAGACTATCTGATTGTTCTTTGTTTAGGCACAATCTGAACTGAAATTCTCCTGCCAAGTAGGGTAATGGGCTGAATTGTCTCTAGGGGGCTATCCCAGCCTGAAGGTTTTGTGATTGAAGTTTTATATCAAGCAGATTCCTTATTCCATCAAAAATGAAGAAAGTATATCTGTTAACACCCTGCAATATCCCTCAGGCTATCTCAGCTGAAAAAAAAATCATGAAATAAACTGTGGCTTCTAGCAGAGTCCTCATCAGTTTAGGTTTAGCAACTGAAACATAGATGTGTCTCAGGACACATCAGAAAAACGATTTCCCTAAAAAGGAAACAAAATTTCTTTAACTTTTTTGACAATCAGTCATCCTTGCCTGGTTAGATATGAATATGTAATGACTATGAACACATTTCACTATTGTTTTTATTATTAATTATTTCCATTCACATTTAAAATGGACTATAAAGTTTTCACAGTAATTTCAACTGCATTAATGCCGTTAAACCTTACGAAAACTCTACTAGCTTTTCAGGGCAGGAGTTTTATATTTTTCTATGTTTTTCACATCAGTATATTGAAATCCTTCATCTAACACTATGGACATCAGGAAGAATCTTATGATTTAATTTTTACTAAATCTCAAAAAGAGTCCTAGGATCTTTCCTAGACAAAGGAGTTGAAAAAATATCTCCCCATTGGGCTGACAATCTAAGATAAGGTAATTAAAATATAAATCACCAGGTGATGATAGGTGACTGGCACTAGGGAGATATATTTGGCAACTGGTGTTATTTTAATTACCCACGTCCTACAGAACATAGACTATTCATTCAGAGGGCAGAGAAATAGATGGTTAGGGAGGATTCGATTAAAAATTGTACTTAAAGGAGGGATTTGCACTTTGGTGATAAGAAAACAAGTAGGCAGGGACAGATCATGAACACCATGGAAGAGAGAAATAACAGGGAGTGGGAGAAGGTCCAAAAATGGTAAAGAGAGGGCTCATTTGTATAAAGATATATTTTTATGTTTTGAGAATAATAATGGCACATACATTTATACACTGCTATTGAAATTAGCAAAACTTTATAGCATCTATTATTTAATTTGCTCCTCACAAAACAGTATGTAGACAGGAAAGGTTTTATGGTCAGATTACCAATGAGGTTACAGATTCTAAAAGGTTGATTTCACTTGGCAAGCATCACGTAGGTGGTGACTGATGGGGCAGAAACTAACATGCATGCCATCTGAACACTTTTTCTGGGCACTA
The DNA here is from genome assembly GCF_030028045.1 of Hippopotamus amphibius kiboko. Classification (NCBI taxonomy): domain Eukaryota; kingdom Metazoa; phylum Chordata; class Mammalia; order Artiodactyla; family Hippopotamidae; genus Hippopotamus; species Hippopotamus amphibius. The sequence goes on along the minus strand of NC_080203.1, from coordinate 11,943,094 downwards.
TCCACTCAACTACATTTTTCAGTGTTCCTTTTTTCTATTGAGTTTTCACTTCTATAAAATGGCAATAACATCATCACCTTCATAGCATTATTATTAGATTTAAATAATTAAAAACAACTGTGTTTCACACACAAATACATAGTACATTTCTCTTTTTGTTCATTTAGCAAATACTTGTTGAGTACCTACTAATGTGCTGTGCATAAATCCAAAGGTCTAGGAATAGAGTACCATATAATACAAAGTCCTTTCTATGTGGAGCGAATATGTATTCTGGTGGGCAAGGGGAAGTAAATGTAAAGAATAAGCAAAACATATGTTTAAGTGCTCCAGAGAAAAGTAAAGCAGAGTAAGGTGACTCTAGAAAGCACTGGGGAGGGGATGAGGAACTGTTATTTTCTATATGGTTACCACTGAAACAATAATAAATGTGCAGAGACTTAAAATCAAGAGTTTTCCAAGTAGAGGAAAGAGCATATACAAAAGCCCTGAGGAAGGACTATTCCTAGTGTTCAAAGGACATCAACCGGTCTATGTGGTGAGGCAGAGTAATGGAGGGGAAACATAGTAGGATTGTAGGTCATGCAGGACCTTGTTCTTTACAGGTAGGACTGTGTCTGTTACTGTCAGAGAATTGTGGAGCCATTGGACAGTTCTGAACAGAGCAGTGACAGGACATGACGTAACTTTCTAAATGATCACTGTTTTCTCTGTGTTGAGAAGAGACTATAGAGGGACAAAGGTGAAAGCAGTTGCAAAGCTGAGATGAAAGATAATGGTGATTGGGACAATTTGCTATCAGTGGAGGTAATGAGAAGGGATTGAATATTGGATATATTTAGAAGGAAATGTTAACATGTTTTGCTTGCAGTTTGGGTGTGGGATGTGAAAGAAAGTGGAATCAAGAGTGATGCCATTAGCGTTAGCCTGAGTGGCTAGAAGGATGGAGTTACCACTAAGATGAGGAAGATTATGGAAAGCCAAGTGTGTGGGATGGAAGCTAAAACAGGAATTCAATTTGATGCAAATGAGGTTTGAGCTGCTTAAGTCTTGTTTATTTTACTTATCTACTTTTGGGCAACAAACCACCCATCATTTAGTGGCTTAGAACCACAACAATAACAGCATTTGTTTTGCTCAAAAGTCCGCTATTTGGTGTGGCTTAATGGGGATGGTCGATCTTTGTTCCACTGTGTTAACTGAGGTGGTTGAAAATGAGGGCCTGGAATGATCTAAAACTTCACTTACTCATATGTCTGATACTATATACTGTCAACAAGAAGCTTGCCTGTGAGTATTGGCTAGAGCACTAGCAGGTGACCTCTTCATGTGGTACAGGCTTCCTCACAATATGGTGGCTGGGTTTCATGGACAATTATAATGAGAAACAGAAAGACACATCACAGATTACCTTTTATAACCCAGCATTGGAAGTTACACAGTGTCAATTAGGCCACATTCTATCACTGAGGTAATCACAAAGGCCTATTCAGGTTTAAGTGGAGAAGAAGTAGACACCACCTCTGGATGAGGGAGTGGCAAGGTTTTAGTGGAGTGTGTGAGACTGAAAATACTGCTTCTTACCATTTCTGTAAGATATAATCTGTCACAACATTCAAGTGGAGATTTTGAATAGGCCAATGAACATGGGAGTCTGGAGTTCAAGGTAGTACTGTTGCCCGAGATATAAAATAGGAATTCAACAAAAATCTCTTTAAATAAGAAGGATTAAATGAGATCATCTAGGGAATTAGTATGGATAGAAAAGAAAAGCAGTCTAAGGACTGAGCTCTGGAGAACTCCAGTATATACAGTTCAGAGAGAGAAATGTGAGATGGCAAAGAATGAACAAAAACCAGGAGTGAGAAAGAAAGAAAAAAAGAGGAAGGAGGGATGTCCTGGAAGCCAAGAAAAGAAAGGGTTTCGAGCAGGAGTCATGAAGTCATCAACTCTAAAAATCCTGCTGAGTAGAGTAAAATGAAACTGAATAAGTGGTTGTTGGTATCAGAAAGGTGGAAGTTATTGCTCACGTTGGTAAGAGTTAGTTTGGTGGAGTGATGGGAGCTAAAGTCTGAAGATCCCTGCATGTGACATGTCTGAGAGAGGAGGGCACTTGGTGTGTGCCAGGTGCAGAGGCAGCCTCAGTACACTGTGTGTGATTCAAGCATGAATGTTCTGCAGGTGAGACTAGGAGTCAGAGAACAGGATTGGAGAAGTTCAAAATGGAAAATAAAGACACTTTTTTTTGGAGTAATACTAACTGTTATGGTCTAGAGAAGCTAAATTCAATTTTATTAAACCATTTTTTAAAACTGAAGTGTAGTTGATTTACAAAGCTGTGTTAGTGCCAGGTGTACAACAAAGTGATACAGTTACATATAGATATAGATATTTTTTTTTCAGATTCTTTTCCCTTATAGCTTATTACAAGATATTGAATACAGTTCCCTGTGCTATACAGTAGGTCCTTGTTGTTTACTTTATATGTAGTAGTGTGCATCTATTAATCCCAAACTCCTAATTGCAAATATTTTTGTGAATACATCTTAATCTTTTCCTTTATTTTTATATATTCCTTTCATTTAGAGGTTTCCTTACTATATGAGTTTCCTGTTGCCATTGTAACAAATCTCCATACTTTTAGTGGCTTAACACAATAGTGATTCATTCTCTTGCAGTTCCTAAAGTCAGAAGTCTAAGGTGAGACCTACAGTGCTGAAATGGAGGTATAGGAAGGGCTGGTTCCTTCTGAGGGCTTTAAGTGAGAAAATTTGTTCCTTGTCTCTTCCAGCCTCTAGAAGCTGCCAACATTCCTTGGTTTGTGGCTGCATCACTCCAATCCCTGCTTCCATCATCACATTCTGTCTGACCTTCTTGACTTCCTCTTACAAGGACAATGGTGATTAAATGGGGCCCACCTGGATAATCCAAGATAATCTCCATATCACAGGATTCTTAACTAATCACATCTACAAAACCCTTTTGCCATATAAGGTAACAGTCACAGCTTCTGGTAGCTAGGACGTGAACATCTTTGGAGGAACATCATTCAACCAACCACACCTATCAATTTTAAGACATCTGAATGCAGAATAAAAATGTTATTTCTTAGTTGGAAATTGTTTTTTCTTTGAGTTGTGAGATTTTCAAATATCTACCCTTTTCTGTAGTTACTTATGTAACTACAGAAAAGTTTTTAGCATGTTTCTCATGCTAGAAATATAAATCACTTCTACTGTCTTCAATTTTTTCCATATTACTAGAACAGAAAAGGTCTTGTTACAGGGCTATTTAAAAGAGAACATGTAATGACGTGTGTATTTATGACATCTTTGCCTCCATGAAGTCTTAGCTGCCTGCACATAGATGTCTGCAAAAAGAAAGGAGGGAGTCCAGTCCGTGCCAGGTGCAAAGGCAGCAGGAGCACATGTTTCTTTTGGCTCAAACATGAATACACTGCTGGTGATAGCAAGTGTTGACACTGGTAAAGCAGTGCTTTCCTACATGGAGGTCAATGTTAATAACTGCAATATGACAGGGTACCACAGCCATCCTTCAGAATCTCTTTGCAATGTGAAGGCATCTCAATTTATTCGGACACATTAAAATGAAAGTTATGGCATGGTCGGAAGGTTTGTATTGAATTGTGCCCCCTCCTATAATGTCAATGAAAATTAAACAGTGAGGTAAGGAGCAGCTCCTCACGTTACAATCAGTACAGCAAGCTTTGCGCCTAGCAATATGGAAGGCCATTTTTAGTCCAGAATTGAGGATAGATGGAGAAAAGTAAACCCTACCCAAATATAACATATGCTGTGCAGTCCTATGATATATATTTAATGCATGTGTGAAGAAATTCTCAACACTTGACCCATTTCAACAAACTTAATCCTCACAACAGCCCTATGAGATGGGGACCACTGTATGAACTTCGCATATGAGGAAACTATGGCACACAGAGGTAAAATAACCTAACTTCACACAGCAAATAACAAGTGATACTGGAGAGTAAACCAAACCATTCTGAATTCAGACTCTTTATTTATAGCCACTACATCCTACAGTTTCTTTATTTTGTGGTAAATTTATTTGCTTGCTTCGGGATATTTTATTCTACGTTGATTTGTGCAAATTCCCATGAACAAAATGGGGTGATTCATTATATGAGTTGGTGTCTACATCAAATACAGGATTAAAATTACTCTTGACCATGGATCTAAATAAACAAGTTTATATTATATTACATAAGGGCAACTACTGGTTAATAATTAAAATATTTTTTTCATTTATATGGAAATTTGTAATTTTTATCCCCATATACATTATCTCATTTATCCTTCATAACCACATGTGAATGGAACAGTATACTCATTTAAAAAATGACTAACTGAAGCTCAGAGAATTTAAGAGATTTGTTCAAGGTCACACAATAGATGGAATCAGCCTCTGCAAATTGAGCAGACATCAATTATGAATCTTAGTATCTCAATGGAAGTTCTCTCATACCATTTCTTAAGGAGTCTTATTCTTGACCTTGGCCTTGCAGTGGCAGCTACAGCCCCTAATCAAGATGTGTGTGTTTCGAGGTGGGATAAATGACTAGGTGACTATAAATGTTCATGCCTGGAGTTTTCTTTTCTCTGACGATGTGACCTGATTGAACACATGAATAGACAATATGAACTATATTTTCCAGAAGGTCAATTAACCTTGGGGTTTCTATGGGGAAAATATTATTAACAATGCATCAGTCTAAATTGTTGTCAAAGATAGGGTAACAATAATATAGCACAGACACTGAAGTTTGAGGATTTATGTGAAACAGTAATAAATGGCAGTTGGTGTCACAAATAATCTAAAAACCTAAGTGTCTCAACATAACAAATATTTATCTTTCCCTCAATACAAATTCAAGGCTGTTCCTCATGGGCAGCTCTTCTCTGAGTGATAACTCGTACCTCTGCCATGTCAGATCCTCTACTTTTAGTCACAAGGAGATAGAGATGGTGAAGAACAAGAGCATGGAAGATTGCACAGAGGGTTTTAGAGGCCAGAAACGGAAGTGGTGCACATCACTGCCACACATATTTTATTACCCAGAGTTCAGTCACATGGTCCCTTTTAGAGCAAGGGGCGGGGGGGGGGGCATTCTGGATAACATTGTCTTCCTGTGTTGTAAGGAAGAAAAGAAAATTTGATAAAGCCCATAGCATTCTCTCTGCCACTAGAGAGGTACATCAAGGGTTCTACCAGCCCCACATGTACCACCTACCAGCCCTTCCCACAGAATGGCAAATTCCCATTTTTAGAGGCAAACAGTTGAAAAAAGCATATATTGATGTGTGGTGTGCATGGCTGAAATGATCTCGGCTGCCTCTGCCATCACTTGGACTTATTAGGGAAAACCAGCCTTATGGCATTTATAATGTTTATTGCAGGTACCCTAAAATCATCATGATTTCTGTGTTCCTCTTCCATCATCTTCATCAGTAGTACCTTAGTTCATATACTGAGATATAGCATCTTACAATCCACAAAGAACTTCACAAACTTGCTATCATTTAAATTTCACCATCTTCTGAAACAGTCAGGTGGGAAACATTTTATAGAAACCAAAGTTCTGATAAGTCAGAAATTTTCCCTTATTGGACGCAGCTAGGAGGTAGCCAAGCTGAAACTAGAACCTAGGTCTCAGATAACTGGCATCTAGTATGGTACTTTCCATTCTGCTGATTTACCTCTCACACTTTAGCAACTGTAAAGAGATTTCTACGTGAGGTCTAGCCAAGAAGGAACTCTGAAATACTGAAACAGATTTTTATTTTTATTTTTTTAGTATGGGCTTCATCGCAGAGTCAAACACTCTGTCAGTCAATAAGTATTTACTGAGTACCCACACAAGGGAATGACACTGTTATGCAATGCCTTTGAAAGGAATTTATACTTTGTTAAGTGTTTGAAAATTGACTTTCACAGGGTGAAAAACTTTTGCCTTACATTTGAGCAGAATATTGATCTCTCTGGAGAGCAGCAGCTCTCTGGACGATTTCAGTACAGCAAGATTTTATGTTGTTGATAAATCAGGCCAGTTTTTCTTTTGGCCTGACCTGGAGACAGTGAAAAAAGAAAAAAAAAATCAATTAGTATGTTGGGAGAAAATTTCTTCCACTGTCCACACAAATAATCGGTACCTTGATACTAGACTGTAATAAAAATAATAATTCAAGTCCATATGTTATAAATAAAATAGGTGAAAATAGCTAGAGATGGTGAGCCTTGTCTGACTATGATGCTTCTGGGCTAACAGATGTTAGCACGGCCATTGAAATGGAATATCTCACTGCATATGTGCCTTGAAGACAAACATGAATTGACTAATCTCTGCCTCTATATCCAGGACTTACATATGAGATTACCTTCTGCGAGTTAAGCTGTATAACTCGAAAACAACCTGCAATATCAAAGATCAGCAGTCTACAGAATCACCTAAAGAAACAGAGTAGATAACTAACACAAGGCTTACAAGTTTTTCACTGTCAAAGGAAGGCATGTCAGCCATAGAATCAGATAACAACAGCTACATTATTTGTACACCTACAATGTGCCAGGCATATGGTAACCATGTTCCATGCATAGGTTTAGTCAATCTTTGCGTGAGAACCAATGACTATAGTATCCTTTTTATCATCCTCATTTCACAGATAAGGCAACCAAGGCTTAGAGTCATCAGTGACTTTTCCAAGGTCATGCATCCAGTGAATTATAGAATCTAAATTAGGATTCAGATACATGTGGATCAGATTTCAGAACCTGAATAGAAGCTCTAGTGGTTTGCCACCTGCCTGCCTGCTCATCAGAATCACCTATGGGGCTTAAAAATAGAAATGCCTCTGTTCTGCTTTATATATGGGATCTGAATTCCAAGGATTGAGTCTGAGAACCTGTACTTGGAAAAATCTTTAAGATAAACCTATTCTGTAGTGAAGAAAGAACCACTCCACCAAACTATACTGCCCAGAGAAAAGGAAGTTACTATGGTTACTAAGCTGGTCCCCATGATTTTAGTCCCTTGATGTACACACACTGTATAATCTCCTCCCTTGACTGTGAATGAGGCCTATGAGTATGACAGGATAGTGCATAACTTAACTGACATGTCAGAGGTGATGAAGTAATCATTCCTGTGTTTGTTACTTTATATGAGACTCTGTCTTAGATTGGATGAGAGATTCTGCTGGCCTTGAAAAAGCAAACAGCCATTTTGTAATGAACTGTGGGAGGCTTCTAGTTGCTGAGAACAGTCCTCTGCCAACAACCACTAAGAAAAGGGGAATTTACTCTTACAACCTCAAGGAACTAATTTTACTACCGTTATGTGATTTTAGAAAAGGATCCTAAGTTCCAGAAAGGAACCAAAACCAGCTAACACATGGTTTTCAGCCTTGTAAGACCCTGATTTGAGGATCTAGTTAAGCTGTGCCCAGACTCTTAACTCATAGAAACTGTGAAATGGTAATTGTGCATTGTCTTAAGCTACTAAGTTTGTATAGTTTGTTGTACAGCAATATACATCTAATGCAATTGTCACAGGAAAAATTATCTGTGTCCATTCAAGCACAGTCCAGAGAAGGGGCTGCATTCATCCAAGAAGGCCAGCAGTGTTAGCTGTATTTGTATTCCAGTGAGAAGCTCATCCCTGATGTAGCTATTTAGCTATACCCCTTCTTCTGATTCCATACTAACCACGCACACTTCTGAATTTTATTTGACTTCTCTCATAGGTATACCTAAAATATATGTTAACTCAAGGACAGGGGAGCTTTGGTCCCTTGACAGTGTCATATAACATGACAAAGGAATTACCTGGCATTCTGGTTTATACCTCACTGTCTGTGACCTTAGTTAGTGTGGGTCTCCTGGTGAGAGAGCAACCATTTGGGGTGCTAACAAGTCAGGCTTCTAAAGCAGCTTCCGCTGGAAAGGGCCCTGTGCATCACTGCTCTTCAACTGAATAAAGATCTATTACGTCTAGGCCTACTATGTCCTAGACTCTATTAGCTCCCATTGTGAGTGCTTTTATTGAAACTTCATCAACAAGCTACTCACTGGATAAAAGCAGCCAAACAACTAAAAAAGAAAAAATACCAAGTGGAGTGGTATATGGAAGCAGATACATGAAAAAAATTATATATATGTATATGTATATATATATATATATATATATATATATATATATATGTATAGTTTATTGCCTCAAATGTAAAGCATCAGTTTTCTTTCTTTCATAACAGAAATCTTCACAGCATGGCATTCACAAGTTTGACATTCACTTTAATGTTTTATCTGGGATTTCCTCACTGTTAAAAAAAAATCATCTCAGCGAGCATTGTGCACTGGAATTCTACCTCCATTTGTTTTAATAACCAGTGTAATGGAGGAATTCTGGTGCCAATGTCCTCTATTTGTCCTCTACAGCAATCGTACCTGGTGTGCTGCAGGAAGCAGTACGAAGCTAATTTCTAGATAAGTATATCTTAGGACACCATACAAAAATCAGCTGCAGGTTTAGACTGCCGGATTGAATTTTCTAAACATAATAGCTTAGTTGTAGCAGCAATAGCGCAGATATTTCTTCTGTGATGCATTTCTATCCACTGATACTGAAGATGGGCAGTTAAAGGAATGGAGCCTATTATTACCATCATTCTGCAAGCCAAGATTTATCACAGATTCACACATTTTCCTGCCTATCTCAGGCTCAGTTACCAGGATGTTTATGAAATGCCCCTAAAGGAAAAGGGAGGTGCTTGAGTAAGGATGAACTGGGGCTGTGTGTTCTTAAGCATTGGTTGGTATCAAGTTCTACAAATATGAATTAGAGTATTGTGCTTTTGCTGTGAAAATGCAGTTTGCTGTCCTTGACAATTATAGTGAAATTGCCATATTTAGGGAACATCTGACGTGGATCAGCTCCATGTTAGATGGTGGGTAGACAGTGATGAACTAAAGTTACCACAGCTTCTGTCCTCATGGCAGCTAGAGTTACTTGAAGAGACAGATAAATAACAAGCTAATTCCCCTAAAAAGTGATAAATTCTTGGACAGGACGAGTAGTAGTGAAAGTAGAAAAATAGTAATTGCTTACACTTATAAGATTCTTTCCAGATTTATCTTAATAACTCTAGAGGAAGGTGTGATTAACCTGCATATTAGCTCTGAGGAAACTGAGGTAAGGTTCAGAGAGATTAACTGACATGCTGAAGACCACTTGCAGGGAATTCCCTGGTGGTCCAGTGGTTAGGACTCCGTGCTTCCATTGCCAGAGGCCCAGGTTCGATCCCTGGTCAGGGAACTAAGATCCTGCGAGCTGTGTGGTATGGAAAAAAAAAAAAAAAAAAAAAAAAACACTTGCAATGCACTAACTCAAACCAATTCTATTAAAACTTCGAATGCAAGGCAGCTTCATCAAATCTCAAAGCAAAAACTTTCTATAGAGACAATGACTTATCAGGTGGAAGAGGTCTCATGTGAATGAATATGATGAGGTGAAATGAATGATTAAAAAGGAGGACAAGGTGAAAGCTCATAACTAGAAGCCTCCTACTATTGAAGTGGAAGCCGAAGAATGAGTTAACAGGGAGGAAAGCAGGATATGGAGCCAAGCCAGCAGCAGAACTAGTAATAAAGGGGCCCTAATAAAGTCTAGCCTACCCTCCTGCTTTCATTGCATACCCTGTGTGTAACTAAAAGACCTACTTTCTTTAGTTATTTGAACACAGATATGCATATGGCTAAGTAGATATAAGGTGTATGGAGTTTGAAGAGTGACAAGTGTTCCTCATCCTGGTCCTTTTGTCAAAGAGATGGTGTTTACAAAAGATAGAGAGTGCACATCTCTCTTCAATTGGTACTATTATCTCTATACCATGAGGACTTCCATATGACTTCTACAGATGCCCAAAGGTATTGAGGAATTGCATTTGTGCCACATCTGCTAGCCTATTTAGTGATCCCACTGTGGGAATGTATCAAGGGTAAAGGAGCAGGGGCAGAGCCTCTCTGTTTCTATATCCCATCTCCTTCTTGGCTATGCCTGCATACGGTGAGGGTGGGTAGGAGAAAGCATCATAGAGACTGTCCTAGGAGATATACTTCAGCTATTCACATGGGACTTGAGGTGATGCTAATTTCCTATTTGCCCCTGGTTCAGGAGCAAGCAAGCATATGCTGCATATGGGCATCCATAAAACTCATCTTCTGGATCAAGGGTGATGCAAGAGAAAAGAAGGACTATATATAGCCAGCCTTCCTTTGTACTGCCTCACTATGGCAAGGGATCCAGAATCCCAACTATCCACAGACACTCATGAAATTGGCAGTGTTTTTAAGAAATGGCAACATGTTTATTGAGGGGGCTAATTTTTGGCACTAGCTTCTCATGCTGGACGTTGCTCATGGCGTCCCCATGGTACATAAAGTTACTGGCAATACATTGGCTGCATTGGTTTGGCATCTACCTTAAAGAAAAACATCAAAAATAGCTCAGGAATAAATATAAGAAGAAAAATAGAATATTACAATTTCATTAGTAGCAAGGGTACAGCCTGTGTTATAGGAAAGTGGAGTAGGAAGGTGTAGAAGATAGGCTCCCAATAGAGAAGAGATAGTATACTCCAAATGGGATAAACTCACTCCAAAGGGACACTTTACTAATTTGTGTGTATATGGGAACCTTGAGAGAGGATTTAGTAGTAAGGGGAGGGAGCAGCTACCAGAGCTTAAAAACAGAAAGTCTTATATTGCCTTAGAAGGCATAGTGACCTCTGGTTTTAGATACACTTACTCAAGGTGACTCCTGATGGGGAAGGGGGGTGCCTAAGGGAATTAACATCCCTAGCTTACTCTCTTCCTTTGTTCTGTTATCCCATTGGGGCTGTCCAATGGCCTCATTCAACAGGAATCCAGGAGATATAGGACCCCACTGATATTGTCAATACAGGTCAGACTTCTGAGGCAGAGAGATAGTAGAGAAGGGCTAAGAATGGATCTGGAGAAGCAAAAGGAGAATATCTAAACCAGAAACCAAGGATTCCTATACACTAGAGTGAAAGAGCACTAAATTCTATTGGCTAGCTTTTTTTTTTTTTTTTTTTGGATGCCTTCCGCATACCCCCACCACCGCACATCTAAACCCTTAGCCTTACTCAAGATCAAGTTCAAATCCCTGTCTTACAGAAAGCGTTTCATGATAAACAACTACTCTCAAATGGTGTTTTTTCCTTCTTATAGTTTTTTGCCTCTTCTAACTTAAATCCTTTTATTGTAAGCTCTTTTTGACCACATCCTTTCGCCCTCACCAGTCTCTAAGTCTGTGCAAGGCAGAGCCTGCACTTGCTAAATCTCTATGTGTCCTCTATTGCTCAGTGTAAAGCCTTACAAATAGTACGTGTGCAATGCAACAGATCTTCAACACCAAGAGCCAGATAGTCAGGTACCATAAAGATAACAGTTATCATTGTATAGCATAACATTTAAATACTTCTGCTGCTTACTAGCTCTGCAACATTGTTTAAGTTTCTTAACCTCTTTGAAACTGAGTTTCTTTATCTATAGAAATAGAAATAATAATAGTAATGACAATAATAATATGTTTCTTCCAGTCATGATTAAACATTAAAAAGTATCATAAATCTTAGCATGTAGTAAATGTTCAATATTTTTTAATTATTACTTTTATTGTAAAAGAAAGAATAATGTATAAAAATTTTAAAAACTGAAAAAAGAGAATTACTTTCTGCTAAGGTCTTCATAGCAGAAGGATTTTTGAATAGTTTTTTCCAAATAGTATTTCTTAGCCTAAGGGAGCTTTTAGGAATATATTATTTTTAATCATTAAAACATGGACTTTGCTTGAATAAGGCTAATGTGTTGGTAAAGTACCGTATTTTTCAGAGTATTGAAACCCATAGGTAAATATTTGTAAGGTTTCACAATTATTGAGGTACTATGCTTTGAATGTGCCCTGTCCCCAATTCATATGCTGAAATCCTAATGCCCAATGTGATGGTATTGGGGTAGGGCATTTGAGAGATACTTAGGCCATGAGGATGGAGCCTTCATGAATGGAATTAGTGCTTTTATAAAGGAGAACCCACAGAACTTTCTAGCCCCCTTCTACCATATACGGGACACAGCTGGAAGGCACCAGCTATGAACTTGGAAGAGGGTTCTCACCAAAATATGACCATGCTGGTGCCTTGGTCTCGGACTTTCCAGCCTATAGAATTGTGAAAAAGAAATTTCTGTTGTTTACAGGCTACCAAGTCTGTGGTATTTTGTAATAGCAGCCTGAACAGATGAAGACATGAGACTTAGGAAACATTTTTAAAATGTCTCCAACCCAACAGTGTTAGTTTTGCACTTTCAGATTTTGAACAGAATGGATTCATCACACAGAAGGGCACCACTGGTAGCCATTTAGAATGGCAATGGCCAGAAACAGCCTGGAACCTTCACATTAGCTGGCAGAATACCTCCAAATATTTCTTTCTTAAAAATTCTAATGATGAAAGCAAAGTTCAGGTTAGATGACTGTTCAGTCCCCAGCTGCCCTACAGAGAATGCCAATTAAGCCCAGATCACATCCTGCAGGTGCAGCATGTGGTCCTCTAATCATTTATCTATCCCTAATGATGATCAGCCCATACCAAGGAGCAATTTTTCCTTACAGTCCAGTATGACTGATTGAAATCAAACTCTAATTTGAATGTGATTATACCAATGAATTGCATACTTCCTGTGGGTTATAAATCATAGTAATGCTAGAAGTTTTGTTCTTTGCACAGTCTTAATTTGCAGATTTTGACTTCCTGGATATGTAACCTAGGCCCTTTCAGCGAGAATTTATGACCTACCATGTCTTGCAAACCGGTTCATCTGTACAATTTTTGTAGACTCCACGTCTGTGCATTAATATACGACATTTGTTTTTCTCTTTCTGATTTACTTCACTCTGTATGACAATCTCTAGGTCCATCCATGTCTCTACAAATGACCCAATTTCATTCCTTTTTATGGCTGAGTAATATTCCATTGTATATATGTACCACATCTTCTTTATCCATTCATCTGTTGATGGACATTTAGGTTGTTTCATGACCTGGCTATTGTAAATAGTGCTGCAATGAACATTGGGGTACATGTGTCTTTTTTTTTCAAAGTGACATTCAATTTCTTTTTTTTTTTAGATTTATATTTTATTATTATTATTGTTTTTGGCTGCGTTGGGTCTTTGTTGCTGCACACGGGCTTTCTCTAGTTGCTGAGAGTGGGGGCTGCTCTTCATTGCAGTGCTCAGGCCTCTCATTGCGATGGCTTCTCTTCTTGTGGAGCATGGGCTCTAGGCATGTGGCCTTCAGCAGTTGCAGCACATAGGCTCAGTAGTTGTGGCTCGCAGGCTCTAGAGCACAGGCTCAGTGGTTGTGGTGCAAGGGCTTAGTTACTCTGCGGTATGTGGGATCTTCCTGGACCAGGGATCGAACCCATATCCCCTGCATTGGCAGGCGGATTCTTAACCACTGGGCCACGAGGGAAGTTCCTACATGTGTCTTTTGAATTATGGTTTTCTCTGCGTATATGCGCAGTAATGGGATTGCTGGGTCATATGGTAGCTCTATTTTTAGGTTTTTAAGGAACCTCCATACTGTTCTCCATAGTGGCTGCATCAATTTACATTCCCACCAACAGTGCAAAGAGGGTTCCCTTTTCTCCACTGATTAAAATATACTTGATGGAAAAAAATATATATTTGTACATATTTGATATTTATGTGTATATAGTTTATATGTGTGTATACTTGATATTTAATAAAGATAAATGTCAGCCTTGTAGCCCCTTTCCTTATGTATTGTGGGTATAATAGCTGCTAATAATTAAGCTACACAATAAATACTGTGGAAAGGAGTAAATCAAATTACTATTAGCTATAATACCAATTTTTAAAATTAAAAGTACATATTTGCAAAAGAACATATGAATCTGCACGAGTGTATTTTTTTTTTTTTTTTGACAAGTAGAGGCACACCGCTCACCACCCCTTTGATAAGAACAATCACTAGGTGGGGCCTGGGGCAAGTACGTAGGAATGTGAGTGTGTAAGATATTGGTGAGGCAGGCACTAGTCAGGCAGGGGATGTACAGAGAGCAAGAGAACAGCCATCTTGAGGGGTCTGACCATACAGTCCACCCCTACATACCCTCATAACTCTTACAATCTTGCTCCGTCCCTCTTCCACGATATCCCTGGGGTCAGGTATGTAGGGGGCACTGCAACCAGATACCACAAATACAGTACAGATACCAGCAGCCAAAGAGTATCAAGGGTAAGATGTGCAGTATGCTAAAACAATCCTTTGCCAGGATGTGGGCAAATTTTGGAGCCAAGTGCTTACCGGATCAATGGAAAGGGAGTCAACAGCAGCAGTGCCCTGTCTAGTTATAAGGAAGGTAAGGACATCCCTGGTTTTCACCAAACCAGAGCCACCCCCATGGGGAGGGGAAGGCCCAGCTTTAAAAGAAACATTCCGGTGGCCTAGTCAGGAGTCAGCAGTCACAGTACAGATCTGTCACCCTATTTTATGTTCGGTGCCATTAGGGGTGGACCCATTAGGTCTTTCCAAACAAAAAACAGTTAATCCCACCAGTTGGACTTGTGTGTCCAGAAGCCAGCCTATTCCGTTCCACACAGCATAGCCCAGGGGGCTCATGGGCAGTCAGCTGTACAGTAACGTTTACCAACAGGGGTCCTTCTGATGTACTGGTATGTGGGACACGAAGATGGTGAGAGTCTTTCTTCCCCATGGTCAGTAGTCCCCACATAGTCATAGTAGCTGGGTCAATTTTGCATGAGTGTATTTGTTGATTGACTGATCAATTACCACTGTGCCTGAGTGATTACCTTGAGAACTGCTCTAGTTGTCTGAAGGTCATGCTATATGCAGGAGTGCCATGCTTACAAAATGGACAATTAAAATATCAATTAACTCACACTCATATTCTACATGAAATCAACTAGGGATGAGCAGAAGCAACAGAAACAGAAGGTCAGACAATAGTTGCCAGAGCTCGGAATACAGACAAAAGAATTCAAAACCATAGAAGACCCGGGCAATAAATATATTCAAATGTCAGGGAAGAAAAATAAAGTTAAAACCCTTTAATGCACCCACGCATGTGCACAGCATTATTTTACTTCACTTCAGCTACCTCTGACTAACCAATTATATTAACTGTAATCACTAAGCAAGGATTTCAGCAGTGCATACCTGTGTTATAATGAAGTGTCTGCTTATTCTTAGTCCCAAAAGAGATCTGTAGCTCGCAAAGACTCTGCCAGATGGAAAGCTGTGAAGCCAGCTGCCTTAAGGACTCCGTGGAATATGTCAGACTAAAAAACATAAATGATAAAACAAACAAATCAATGGTTATCCTAATGCATATGGCATGAGAAAAAGTATATCAAGCCATTATTGTGGATGAAGGAATATCATTGATTAATCTACAATCTCTTGCTATTCATCCATCAATAGTTCCTTCGAGGACTTGTATCCCTCTTTGCAACATTAGGTACACATTTCATAAAAGAAGTAGTGCTTCTGCCTATTCATAAAACCGCTTTCTACCAGACCTACACCTTGCACTTTCCTAAACTGAACTCTCCAAGCCACCAATTTCACAATACCTTCTCTTCTATAAAGCTTACCATAGCCCTGCAATGTAGTATGAGGTATCATCTTCTTGGTCTTGACTTTGGCTCTT
This sequence comes from Hippopotamus amphibius kiboko, assembly GCF_030028045.1. Classification (NCBI taxonomy): domain Eukaryota; kingdom Metazoa; phylum Chordata; class Mammalia; order Artiodactyla; family Hippopotamidae; genus Hippopotamus; species Hippopotamus amphibius. Next base: position 11,927,278 of record NC_080203.1, on the reverse strand, counting down.
CTCTAGTATGTTCTATATCCCACACCCGAATGCTGCAATTTTGGGGAACCACAGGTAAGGTTATACCCAATCAAACTACTTATGTCCAAGGCACAGAATTAGGACAACTGTCTTTGTAGCTCAGTCGGCTCCTACAACGGGTACGAATTATCGTGATAAGAAAACCCTATTTATGCTCCTCATAATGTATTAGCCCAGGCTTAGAAGTAATAACTGTTTGACAGTCTAACAAGTGTCTTCATCTACTAAGCAGTGAAGTGGTTCAGCAGTATTATCTGTTTGTAAAAGAAAAGCACGTTATTACTGCCCAAAGAGGATTTGAAATTCTTCTTTCATTTGAGAAGCAGATACAGCTTTATGTAGCCATCACCTTAAACAAGCACAGTGTAATCATAAGGCACATTTATTATTGTTGTTTTTGTTGTCATTGAACCCTTATATTTATTTAGTTTGGCTATTTCTTTCTGTAGCTCTGAAAGAAAAAAGAAAAATGCTGTAGGACTCATGGATTTTTTAAATCATTTTTATGTAATACAGGTCCTCCGAGAACAAATTAAAATATCTAGCCCCATGTAATAATTAAAACTGCATATTTGATAGAAAGTTAAAGCCCCTCTTCTCCCCCTGAAGTCAGTAAAAGGGATATGTTCTTTTCACACCCTGTCTTTCAATTCCTCTTCCCCCAACTTGGTAATTCAGGTTTATATTCTAACTAGGGTTGGAGCAGGGGGAGGGAGGAGAGGCAATGAAGTAGGAATCACTCTGTATGACTAATACTGACCCGGGAAGCTAAGTCTGCCATTCTCTGTACTTGAGGCTGCCTTTCTTGTAGGGTGATTCACGGGTTCCTAAGGCATGCCACATTTCTGGATATGCTTATCTGCAGTTTCCTTGATGAAGGCTATACCCACCAGAGTCCCACAGAATACAGATGGCATCCTCAAACCCACATCATTTGAAGGTTTACTTTAAAAGGGACTATTTACAAAACTGGAGGTGAAGCATAGGCAGACCACACAGGAGAGTGAAATAAGCTGGGGTTATTGACAGTGGGAGTTACCATGTCTAGGCCTGAATGGATAAGGGGAGGGAGTGGTCACCAGTATCCAGAAGGAGACAGTCATATAGAGAAAGGCAATATAAGAAAAATAGAGACCTTTGGTAAAGGGATATGACAGGTTGAGGGGCCTCAGAGAAAAACAGCCAGGAAACAAATATCCTGACCTAATCTCCTCCCTCCCTCAGATGTTTTGATGTGGATCCCTACTGGGAAATTCAACTAGAAACTAAAGGGCAAGGGAGCCCTTTGATGCAGTGCATCAAGGTCAGCCTTCCAGAGCAAGGAGTAGATGTAGAAGGGTAGAGAGAGGATGTTGAAGAGCAGGTGGATGGCAGCCAGAACAAGCGCCAATTAATCTTTCTTCTGGCTCCTCTCTAACACTGTCTTCAGCCCCTAGCATCTTCTAATATGTACAATTTCCCTCTGCAAAGGTCTGTTACTACTCTAGGTGTCCCTCTTGCTCAGAGCCAAAGATAATATGGACATGACCCTTTAAGTCTACAGCAAACTCTCATGGATTTTCACAACAAACTCAGGAAGTATAAGCAACCCTATAAAAATAAAAAAAACACCTTTAATTTGGCTCACCAATGGGTAACCAACTTGTCTCATGCCCTTTAGATTTCTCTGGCGTGAATGAGAATTAGACCAAACTGTAAGGGACACAAATTAAGACATCCGTGTGGTCCTCTTAAACTCCTTTCCATAGACTTGAGGTGAGGGGCAAGCACTCCTCATCTCTATTTCTGCTTGAATATCAATCAAGAAGACCATGGATAACCTTAGACCCATACTTCCAAAGCTTAGTATCCTCAGCTGAATGGGACCACATATTTAGTTTTTTTCTGGAAGAAAAAAAAGTTGTATACACTCTGATTGTCCCAGTTTGGGATATATACTTGTCACTGAACAGTAACCAGGGATAGAAATACTATGATTGGTCCAACCTGGACGATGCTCTCCTCTGTGGCAGGAGTTGAGAATCCATAAGATTGAAAGCCCTAAAAGTACCAGATTCCCAAAGGAACCAGACATAGACTGATGGTAAAACCTGCTTATTAGACAAAATTGTAGCTATTATTTCTTCTGTAGTATGAACCCAGAATCTTATAAATGAACTTTAGAAAATTCCGAGATCAGTAAAAATTCTAAACAGAATTGTGAACAGATGACACGTAATGCATAATGCTACTTGATGTGGGAGGACTCAGGGACATACATAACTGAAATGCATGGTCAAGGACAAGTTTAGTGCACATCAAAAACTACAGGAGATAATTTACTGAAGGTACTGGAAAAAGGCGTTGCTTTAACACCTTAATCACAAAACCCCTGTGGTTCTCGCAATTGCACTTTACAATAGACTTTGACACTTGCAAAATTGACTCATAAGACTGCAACCCCCTGTTCACTTTCTTACAAAGCAGTATTTTTCAAATTTTAGTCCCCCTAACCATCACCTGAGGGACAGGTTACAAGAATCTGTGGCCTTCCTCACAGAAATTCTGACATAATAAATATAGGATGAAACCCAGGAGTCAGCATGTTAAACAAGCATGAGGTGATTTTAAAAGATGGCCCATAAACTGATAAAAAATAAAAACAAACACATCAAAAACACTTTTAAATTATTTGCCCTTCTATCAAAAGACACATTTCTAGCTTTGAGACTTATTTCTACTGCACTTCCCTTTACTTTCCTATCTGTATAACCAAATTTAGGTATCTCCTTATTTGCAGTCTCCATCAAAAGCCATCTAGCATCTTCTAGAACACCAGTAGTGGGAAACTTACGACTTTTAAAAGTTTATTACAGAGCTCATATTACTTTATGCAATCTTGAGTCTACTGTGCATTTTAGCATTTTCTTTGCTAGTTTCCACATAAGATATAGGGCTGGGTTTGTGAGGAGATGCATATTTGACAAACATTATTCTATTCTAGGTGAGACCGCCACACTGATACAGAGTGCACCCAAGTATACTCTGGGGTGTAAATTCATTCATTTGTATATGGCTCTCCAGTTTAAAACTATTTCATTGTTTCCACCATTTATTAAAAAGCTAATTCTTTCCCCATTTGAATGGCCTTGACATAATTATCTAAGTTCAATTGACCACAGATGTATTAGTTTATTTCTTGACTCTAAATTCTATTCCATTAACTGATAGTTTTAACCTTATGCTAGTACCATACTATCTTGAAAACTGTAGCTTTGTATTAAATTTTCAAACAGGAAAGTGTGAGTAATTCAACTCGATTCTTTTTCAAGATTGCTTTGGCTATTCTAGGCTTGTCAATATCTGCAAAAAAAAGGCAGCTGGGATATTCATTGGGATTACATTGACTCTGTAGATCAATTTGGGGAGGATTTCCATGTTAACAATACTGCCTTCTGATCCATGAACATGGAATGACTTTTCATTTATTCAGATATTCTTTAATTTCTTCCAACAATATTTTGTGATTTTTAGAGTACAAGTTTGGGGCTTCTTTTGTTTAACTTATTCCTAAGCATTTTATTAATTTTGGTACTTTTGTAAATTTCATTAACTTATTAATTTTACCTTTGAATTGTTCATTGCTAGTGTATAGAAATACCGTTGCTTTTTGTATATTGATTTTTATTCTGCAATGTTGCTGAACTTGTTTTTTAGTTCTAATAGCTTTTTGTGCATTCTGAGTATTTTCTACAAGCAAAATCATGTCATACTCAGATAGTTTTACTTCATCCTTTTTGTGATATAATGAAAACATATTTAGACTTTGTCCCATTTCTTCGCATAGTGCTTTGAAAACCTTTGGAATTTCTGGAGTGATGAGTGTCTTTTATATGCTAATGAGATGACTAGTAGCTGAGGGATCCTAAAGAGCTTCAGATGGGGGCTGGTTGCCAGAAAAATCAGGTCATGATTAGAGGGTTGGAACTTTCAGCCCCATCCCCTGATCTCCAAGGAGTAGAGAGGGACTGGAGATTGAGTCAATGACTTATTCAATTATATATATGTAATGAAGCTTCTAACAACCCCTAAATGATGGGGTTTTGGAGCTTCTGAGTTGGTAAACACTACAAGATGCTGAGAGGGTGGCACATCCAGAGTGTGCTCCTTTACCCACAATTTGCCCGAATCATCTTTTCCATTTGACTGTTTCTGAGTCAAATAGTAATAAACAGTAATAGTAAGTAAAGCACTTTCCTACGTTATGTAAGTTGTTCTAATAAATTGTCAAACCCAAGGAGGAGGTCATGGGAACCCCTGATTTGTAGCTGCTCAGTCAGAAGTACAGGTAGTAACCTGGGACTTGAGATGGGAGTCTGAAGTGGGGGCAGTCTTGTGGGACTTAGCTCTTAATCTATAGGAACTATGCCAGCTCTGGTTAATTTGTGTCAGAATTAAATTCAATTATAGGACACCCAGTTGGTGTCTGGAGAGTTGGAGAATTGTTTAGTGTGGGAAAAAAATCACACATTTGGTGTCACAAGTGTTGTGGGTAAAAACAGCTCAGATTTTCCAATCTTGATGCCTTTTATCACTTTTTTTTTTGCCTGAATACCCTGACTAGAACCACAAGTACAATGTTGAATAGAAGTTGTGAGAACATACATCCTTGTCTTGTTTCTACTATCAGGGGTCCCTAGGGCTGTACTGTCTGCTGTTACTTCTTGGACCACGTTTTTCCTCCAGGTCTTTGTAGCACCAGCTCTTTCATACCTTTCAGATATCAGCCAAATATTCCTACTGAGAGAGAACCCATCCATTTCTAAAATAGTTTCCTGTCTCTGTCCAAACTCCAATCACTGTCTATCCCATTCTCTTTTATAGGTTTCACTGTATTTATTCATATGTGAAACTATTGTACTTAATTTGTCCAATCACTTTTCCATATTCCACTGCTAGACTCTTAGATCAATGAGAGCTGATCCCTTCTCTAACTTGTTCAATGTTATGTCCCTCATGCTTATAACAGTATCTGACACATGGTAGGCATTAAATATTTGTTGAATAAATGAACAGATAAATAAATGAATTAATCAATCAATATATTAATATGTACTTGAAGCACAGCATTTCAACCAGAATGACACAGAATACCAGATGGTCTTAAAAGGATGTATCTGATATATTGATGCTCTCAGCAATGTCCCTCCCCATCCTAGAGGCCAGCCTCATCCATTTTTCTTGGTACAAATAATTTCTATGCATGCCATGATGTTCAAAAAAGTTTGGGGAAATTGGTAGAAATGAATTCTCGTATTCTTACTCCATTTTTTCTTGCTTTAAAAAATAGATGCCTTCACCTACCCAGGTGGAAACAATGGACAGGCTGAGTACTGATGGCAGGAAAGGAGCCCAAATGGTCATTTCAAGGCAAGAATTACCTTCACTGCCACAAATGTTCCATGCCTGTAGAGAAGAAAGTGTGTGGGGGTATGTAGGGGGGTGGGGAGGTGAGTATGGCTGTGTATGTGCACTCAGTGAGCTGGTGTTCAAAAACACCTCTGCCTAAAAGATGTGGAGTGATTGTAAATCCTGGAGTGGGTAGCCCAATGGTCTGCAACTGATACTTCCTGTTTGTTAAACTAAAGCCTGAGATAGAATGCCCCATCATTCCCCCAGAGCATATTCTTTTCAGTAAATCATTGTTTCTATAAATCTTGAGTGACAGTACCAAAGGAATTGTCTTTTCCTTACTGATATGCAGCCACTCAAAGAAGTAACCACCTTCTAGAGAGATGGCTCCACCTTAGCCAAGCCATCCAGGATAGGGAACTGGCAACCAGGGTCAGGGGTCACACTGGAAATAGTGCCTCAGAGGAAGAGTCTGGGAGGGAGAAAGGGAGGGAGGGTGAGGAAGAGGGAGAGAGGAAGAGAGGCAGAAAAGAAGGGGGGGAGGGGAGGGGAGGGGAAGGGACTGGAGGAAAGGGGGTGAGGGGAGGGGAGGGGAAGAGAGGGAAGGGGAGGGGAAGAGAGGGAAGATGGAAAGGAGTTTATCTTTAAGAAGATAATATTTTATTATATATTATATATTAATATCATATATTGTATACAATATTATATACTATTTCTGAAGGTAGAACTAGGAGAAATATCCAGAAATTCATAACCTGTTGTAATAATTCTTTAAGTATAATTGAATTACACGTAGTCAACTACAAAGTTAGTGTGTGTTTAAAGAACCACAACTTTGGATAAAGAGCTTGCCCTATTTCCCTGGGGGCAGCTTCCAAAGGGAGGTTCAAAGCCTAGCCTAGAGGAATAGACAAACTCTCTTCTCTTCTTATAGCCCCAATCTTTATCATATGTCCATTCCTGCTGCTGCCAGATGGCCCTTCTTAAGTGTGATTCTCATCGTATTATTCACCAGCTTCAAAGCACTCAGTGATTTTTTTATAATCTATAGGAAAAATCATTTAAACTGACATGACATTCCTTATAACCTGGCCTCTGCCTGTCTCAGATGCCACATCCATCACCATTTCCTACCTTGCACACTGTGCTTCAGTCATGTTTCATGCATTTATACAGCAAGCAAGTACTGAGTGCCTATATTATGCCACAAGCACTGGTTTCACAATTGTGAAGAGGATAAACAAGATCTGTTTCCTCATGGAGCCTATAGTAGAGTTGGGGAGATAATATCAAACAAGTAAACAAGAAAATACTATTAAGGAGAATAAGGTAGAGGACCTAATTTAGGAAAGGTAATCGGAGAAGGCCCCCCTAGAAATGCAACATGTAAAGTAAAACATTAAAGGACACAGTGGGGGAAGGGGAAGCCAGGGCATAGTGAGAGAGTAGCATTGACATATACACACTACCAAATGTAAAAGAGATGGCTAGTGGGAAGCTGCTACAGAGCACAGGGAGATCAGCTTGATGCTTTGTGAAGACCTAAAGGGGTGGGATAGGGAGGTTGGGAGGGAGGCTCAAGAGGGAGGGGATATGGGGATATATGTATACATATAGCTGATTCACTTTGTTGTACAGCAGAAACTAACACAATACTGTAAAGCAATTATACTCCAACAAAGATAAAGAAAAAAAAAAAAAGACCAGCTACTCAAAGGCTTGGGGAAAAAGTTTTCCAAGTAAAACAGAATGTGCAAAAGCCCTCTAGTAGAAACCCACCTACTCACCATTTAAAACTCAAAGCATCACTTTACTCAGGAAGTTTTCTCTGAACTTCTGAACCAAATTAGGCTAAACAAAACCCTCTACATTTTTAATGCCCCTTCTCCTCAGTGCTCTATAGTTTCTCCATCACTGTAATTACTACATTGCATTTAAAGTATCTGTTTACATATCTTTTTGTCCAACTAAACTGACAGCTCTGTGAAAGTGGAGGCTTTGTGTTTGTTCTCTTTGTTTCTGCATGACAATTATCCCATTGTTTTCTTCTTAGTACATTGATAGTCAATATTTATTGATCTTTTCCTAATGTTAGGTTGGTATATAATCGTCTGACTCTGGACTCTCTCATAATTACTGAGGAAAATTAGGTCATGTTCTTGATGACCACATGAATGACTGGCTTTGGCAGATGATAACAGCCTGGAAGTTCCATGTGTACCTTATTCTCAGTGGTATATCCAGCAAAGCTAAATCCATGGGGAACTAATAAGCTGACCTTTGGATAGGGGCCAAGATTTGGGGTGGGAGCAAGGGACTTTTGGACAAGCAAAAGAAAAATGTGTAAATGATGCTATCCTGACCTATGGGTTTGAGCAAGGGATGGAGGCAGTGGATGAAAGAAGGAGAGGTGATTTAGTGTCCCTGGCAAGGGCCAAGGAAAAAGTTTTAAAATCCAGGAAGAAAGCTGGGGTAACATTGACATGACCATATGCAGAAGAGCATCAAAGAAGGTAGATGCACATTTAAATTTTGCAACTTTTTGGTACTAGCTACTAAGACTTCTCTTAGGCATTTGTTCCCTTAGTAGACCTAGAATTTCTCTCTGTCTAGCTATCTTTCTCTCTCTTTTGTCCCCCACCCTGTCCTCAGACTCTAGCCAATGCATTACTCTTTCTCAGCAAGAACTCTTTTTTCTCTTTGTTTAATGTTGTGATAACAGTGCCTTTGTGTTAGCAGATCTCAACATGATATGTATCACATGTCTTAAGTAGTGGTCACCACTCACTGGGCTTAGTGGGTGAGGGGAACTGACCCACTAGATGGTGTAGACAGTGGAATAAAACAACAGGGGAGAAGGATAAGAAAAAAAAAAATCAAAAGGGTAGAGAACTAGATAGCCTGATTCTGGGGGCAGCAATTTTATACCAGAACCCTGCCTTCCTATGGCAAATGGCTTGGTGATGTGAACATTATAGGTTTGATTATGCCCTTAGAGCATTTATTACAAGGTTTTTTGCATTGGACCCTGCAAACTTCAAAGCAGATTTCAGAGACATTTTGCTATATTTCCTAACGCATTGGTTCTGCCTTTGGCTCCTCATCCATGACTACAGTCCCCATGACCCTAGTCCAGCTTTTTCTACTGCCTTTTCTTTGGAGAAGTAGGCCAGTCAAAAGTAGTATCTTCATGTGTTCCTTCTGGCCCACAAATATTCAGGATAACTACTTCCTATTTCCTCAATCTTGACAAAGAGGTAATTGTATGTACAGAAAATCACAAAATTGCCATGCCCAGGTGGATGAAAAATGTAGCTTCTCTATATATAACTTCTCTGACTTTCCTAATGAGCACTCACCTCACACACACTCACACACACACAATCTCCCTACAAGTAGCATCGAAATATCTCTTTAAGTAACAAGTATCTACTTGAATGGCTTAGACCATTCAAGTTTTCAGAGCTCATTCCTCCATCCCCTGCTCTTCTTTAGATGTATGAGGAAGGAAAGCTTACCTTACTTGGGGACTTCAAAGAAGAGGGAGGTAAGTCTCAAATTCTCATGGATAAGGCCTTCCATTGTCCAGGGGCTTCTCTGTTTACCCTTAAGCATATTTTTCATTTCCCTGACCATGTAGTATCTTGCTTGTCCCCCAGTTCTAAAATCTGCGGCTCGTGACCTCGCATCCTGGCATTTTGGATCTCAGTGACCATTTCTAAATTAGTAATTGGTCTGCATCTCTGTTTGTACAGGTGACTCAGACCCTTCAGTTAGGGTTGGCACTCTGACCCAGTTGATCTGCCCCGTAGCACTTAGCTTTAGGGCCATGTCACCCCTACCTTTGTGGCCTTTTCCTGCAAATTATCTAGGAAGCTTTCCTTACCTCTTTGGTACTCTATAGGGAAAGTGCAAAGTTTTACATGCTTTCTGCATCACATGGGGACTACAAGTCCTGACCATATTGTATCACAACTTTTTTTCTGTCACAACCTGCCTCCAGACTGGGGTGATGCCAGTCTTCAGTGTATTTCCAGAGAAAAACATGGGGCTAAGCTTATCTGAATTTGGTATTCCCTTAAAATGATCTATATATTTCAGAATCCTATCCTCTCCATCCACAGCTATGGCACTGATGATGTGGGGCAAAGACCCGATGACTAATCTCTATGTTCAAATTCTATCTTTTCTTTTTCTCCTACAATTCTACGTGAGTAGAAAGGAATAGGCTTCTTTGTTAACAAACACTGGCTTTCAAGCTGACTGGCTTCCTGTTTTGATTATTAGAATTTGAACATCCAAACTTTCTTTCTCTTTGTATTTTTGCAACAATTCTAACTGCCCTCCCCAAACTTAAGAACAAATGTGTCTTGGGGTGACTAGGATGAACGTTCTATACACTGACAGCCTTAAAAAATATGATCTCTATACTATGTGTGAGTAGCTAACTGTTGCAGATGTTCTGACTGAAGACAAAGAGAACAGGCTGGAATGAGCATGTGCTAGCTCATGAGAACTGATTATACACATCTCTTCCCAACTCTGTGCTGTCAAGTTGGTAATTAGACATCAGCCATGTTTGTAGTATTTACACCATGGAAATAAGCAAAGGTTATAAATCAGAGGGTTTTGCTTTGTTTTGCTTTTTTAAGAAAGCATAATTCAACATTTACCAGCATACCACTGTATTGGGTACACTGCAAAGCCAAGTTTATGTCCAGAGAATAGCTGTTACCTATACATGAGATAGCTACCAATTGGAATGCTAAGGTCAGGCAGCCTAAAGAGTCCCAGATGTACCCTCCCCATCTTCCTAAAGCCAAAGATTACTACATGCAAGCCTTCACTGCCAATTTCAGTTTGACAAAGGTAATGGCAAAGTCCACAGGTACACCAGGTTCCTGGCATAACAACACAGCAGTATTAGTAGTACTCAGAAATGCATAGTTTCTCCAAATTTGCCCCAATACAGATATCAAGGGCTGTATGTCTTCACCAGTCCTCCTAACAAATTCTGTTTCTATCATTTAAAAGAGAATTCCAGATTCAGAAAGAGTGCTAAAGTTTGACATTGAAAACCAAAGGCTACAATGTATTTTTCCAGCTATATCGGGCCATAGTGTATATAATATTTTAAGGTCACTCCTGGTATATGGCTAACAGCCAACAGTTTTAATTTTTAAAAGAGTTTTTAAAGTATTGTGGGGTTTTGTAGAATAAATAAAAAGCCCTAAATTTATACTTCATTTTTAATCTTATCTTTTTCCTCTGTTAAAAACTAAAACATCTTATAGGTCATAGCCATGGGAATGATAAGATATTAACAACAAATTTCTTCTAAGTTTTATGATTTTACTAGAATGTGTACTTAAGAAAGGTCAGTAGCAACAACAGGAAACAACATTGATCGAGGACCAAAATTAAAGACAGGATCACCTCAGAAGAAGGTAAATGTTTTAGAGTCTGTTATGTCTCCTTTGTTTGACCAATAAAGGTAAGAAGACTTATTCTGGAACACTGTTTTTATTTTATCTTGGTTTTGGAATCTAAATTATTTCCAGTGTGTTTATTTTTGGACATAAATTATGAAATTGGAAAACCAGTTAGAATAACAACAAAAAAGAACAAACAAGCAAAAATTACTTTAACATGTATTGTTCAACTTATCATCATCCATGCGGACAGGGGAAGATAGTACAGAGCCAGCAGCAGTGATGTGAAAAAGGAGACTCATGGTATGGTTTCAGAGGGATACATCTGAACTCTTGCAGAAAGTTGGCATCCTACATAGCCCCACGATTCCGTGTGTGTGTTTACGTGTATGCATGTTTTCAGTGTTTCATAGAAAAATACATATTTCCCCAAAGATACAAATATAAGCTATTCACAGTAGATCATAAAGGGCCAAAAGTCAAAGTACTGAATTCTGGTTTTAGCCAGTTAATGTATCTGGAAACCTGTCAGCCACTTTGGCAAGAGATTGAGTTGCTTTGTCCAAAATCCAGTCCTTTTTCTCCAACAGCATCCAATTAGGACAGGGTTTCTCAACCTCATCACTGTTGACATTTCAAGTTGGTTAATTCTTTGCTGTGTGAGGCTCTCCTGTGCATTGTAGGATGTCTAGCAACATTCTTGGCCCCCACCCACTAGATGCCATTATCACGCCTCCTTCCATTTGTCACAACTAAAAATGTCTTTAGACACTGCCTCATGTCCCTCAGGAGCAAAATCTGCTCCAGTTGAGAATCACTATTAGTGAAAAAGAAAAGAAACTCTTATGTTACATCATGCAGAAAAAAATAATTCCAAGTGGATTAAATAACTCAAATGTCTAAAAGAAAAATCATAACTACTAGAAGAAAAGATAGTATATTTTCATAATATTGTTTAAAATACAGTGTGTTTGGGAGTTAACTAGTTGAAGATGATGTTCTTAAGAAGGACATGATGTGCAAAAGCTCTAAGGGATTGGACTGTATGCAAGTTTTTTTCATCTTTATTGGAGCATAATTGCTTTACAGTATTGTGTTAGTGTCTGCTGTATAACAAAGTGAATCAGCTATAATTATACATATATCCCTATATTCCCTCCCTCTTGAGCCTCCCTCCCACCCCCCCCATCCTACCCTGTTAGGCCTTCACAAAGCATTGAGCTGATCTCCCTGTGTTCTGTAACAGCCTCCCACTAGCTATCTATTTTACATTTGGTAGTGTGTATATGTCAATGCTACTCTCTATGTCCCAGCTTGCCCTCCGCACCCCCATGTCCTCAAGTCTGTTCTCTACATCTGCATCTTTATTCCTGCCCTGCCACTAGGTTCATCAGTACCATTTATCTAGATTCCATATATATGCATTAGCATATGGTATTTTTCCCTGATTTACTTCACTCTGTATGACAGACTCTAGGTCCATCCACCTCACTACAAATAGCTCAATTTTTTTCCTTTTTATGGCTAATATTCCATTGTATATATGTGCCACATCTTCTTTATCCATCTGGACATTTAGGTTGCTTCCATGTCCTGGCTATTGTAAATAGTGCTGCAATGAACATTGGGGTACAGGTATCTTTTTGAATTACGGTTTCTTCTGGGTATATGCCCAGTAGTGGGATTGCTGGGTCATATAGTAGCTCTATTTTTAGTTTTTTAAGGAAGCTCCATACTGTTCTCCATAGTGACTGTATCAATTTACATTCCTACCAACAGTGCAGGAGGGTTCCCTTTTCTCCACACCTTCTCCAGCATTTATTGTTTCTAGATTTTTTGATGATGGCCATTCTGACCGGTGTGAGGTGATATCTCATTGTGGTTTTGATTTGCATTTCTCTAAAAATTAGTGATACTGAGCATCTTTTCATGTACCTGTTAGCTAGTTTTCCCAGCACCATTTATTGAAGAAGCTGTCTTTTATATATTGTATATTCTTGCCTCCTTTGTCATAGATCAATTGACCATAAAAGTGTGGGTTAATTTGGGGGATCTCTATTCTGTTCAGTTGATCTATGTATCTGTTTTTCTGCCAGTACCATACTGTTTTGATTACTGTAGCTTTATAGTATAGTTTGAAATCAGGGAGCATATCTCCAGCTTTATTCTTCTTTCTCAAGATTGTTTTGGGTATTGGGGTCTTTTGTGTTTCCATACAAACTGCAGAATTATTTCTTCTAAATCTGTGAAAAATATCATTGGTATTTTGATAGAGATTGCATTAAATCTGTAGATTGCCTTGGATAGTACAGTCATTTTAACAAAATGAATTCTTCTAATCCATGTGCATGAGATATCTTTCCATTTGTTTTTATTTTCTTCAATTTCTTTAATTAGTGTCTTATAGTTTTCTGAATACATGTCTTTCACCTCCTCAGATTTATTCCTAGGCATTTCATTCTCTTTGAGGAAATTGTAAATGGGATTGTTTTCTTAATTTCTCTTTCTGATAGTTTGTTCTTAGTGCATAAAAATGCAACAGATTTCTGTATATTAATTTTGTATCCTGAAACTTTACTGGATTCATTGATGAGTTCTAATAGTTTTTTAGTGAGGACTTTAGGTTTTTCTACATATAGTATCATGTCATCTGCAAATAATGACATTTTTACTTCTTCCCTTCCAATTTGGGTGCCTTTCATTTCTTTTCTTGTTTAATTTCTGTGGCTAGCTCTTCCAATACTATGTTAAATAGAAATGGCAACAGTGGGCATCCTTATCTTATTCCTGATCTTAGAGGAACTACTTTCAGCTTTTCACCTTTAAGTAGTTGAGTATTATGGTAGCTGTGGGCTAGGGTGCAGGCTGCCCATTGCTGGTGGGTGGGACCCTCTCCTAGCACAATCATCTGCATTGCCCAGGGAGCCCTGGGTCTGGTGCCAGCCCACTGGTGAATAACGCTGGGTCATGGGGTGGCTGGGTGCAGGGCCCAGAGCTGATGTGGGCCTGCTCGTGAGTAGGGCCTAAACCCAGGATTATTGCTGGCCCACTGGTGGGTGGGGCTGTATCCAGGGCAGCTGGATGAGGGGTCCAAGGTGACTCAGATTTGGTCCCCACCCACAGGTGGTGAAGGCTGTGTCTGGGGCTAGTGCCACCCCACTGGTGGATGGAGCTGTATCCCAGGGTCTCTGGCTGCAGGATGCTGGGTGTCCTGGAGTTGGTGTTAGCCTGCTGGTGGGTATGGCCAAGTCCCCATGCCACTGGCCGCAGGGGCCATGTGGGGGTTTCCCAGGGCTAGTATCAGCCCATTGGTGGATGGGGCCAGGTCCTGGGCCCTCTGGTGGGAAGGTCTGGGTCCAGGGGTACCTGGGGGTCTCAGAGGGACCTATGGAAGCTGGCCTGCTAGTAGGTAGAGCTGTGTTTCTGCCCAGATACCTGCTTGGCCTGGGTGGGCCCAGGACTGGTGCCAACTGACAGGTAGGTGGGGCACCAGTGTCCTCATGGTAGAATGTGCTCCCAAAAATGGATGCCACCAAAGTCTGTGTCCCCAGGGGAAGTCACCGTAGCCTCCTGCTTCGTTGGTCTGTCTTCTCCCTATGTCTCTTCACATCCTCTTTCCTCTTTGTATAGTACTGTGTCGAAATGTCCCCTTTTTATAAGGATACCAATCATATTGGATTAGGACCCACCCTAATAACCTCAGTTTAACTTGATTACCTCTGTAAAGACCCTATCTGCAAATAAGGTCACATTCTGAACTACTGAGTGTTAAGACCACAACATATGAATTTTTGAGGGGGACACAATTCAAGCATGAGTACCCATCAATTTTTCCCTTTCTTTTGTTACAATAAAGTACATATCCTTCCTGCTATCTAAGTGATCATCTTATTATGTTCTGGACAAATGCTATGCTGCCTTTTTAGTAGGTTCCTCCATTTATCATGTCCTCTCTTTTCTGTATTTTTAAGTATTCCTTCCCAACTGGATTATTTCCATTTTCATTTAAACATATTCAATCTCCAATGGCCAGTAAGATAAGAAAGAAGGCCCTATTTAAAAAAAAATTACCTTAGGAACTAAATTACTTTTTTTACTCCTTTGCCACCATTCAAGTCCAAGATACTGTCAGTTTCTCACCTGCACCACTGAAATACCCTCCCAATTGATCTTTGATCCACAATGCCCTATCCATCCTAAAATAAGTTCTCCATGGGGCATCTAGAGTGATTTTTCCAAAACATAATTTTGATCATATCTCTCTCCTGCTTAAAGCCCTAAAACATTTTCCCATTGTCTTCACGATGAAATTGAATCTCCTTAACATGACTTATAAAGTCCCCCTGCCCCCCTGCCACCATGATCTAGCTCCTGCAAACCCCTTCAGTTTCATTTCTCACCACTTCATTCCCCTTATATTCTACATGCCAGGCAAATTAAATTCTTTCAGCTGCTTGACTGTACCCATTTTTCTGTCTCCTCTTAAGGCCCTTGAACATGCTGTTCTATCTGTTTGGAATAGAAATAGAATAGAAATCCTCCACTTTTCACCTAACTAATGCCTATTCATCTCTTGGATCTCAGTTTCACCATTATATCCTCTGGGAAACATTTCCTCACTTTACAGACTTAATTTGGTTTCCTTGGTTATATGCTCTCCTATCGCTCTATACAAGGAGTTATTACACAGTTGGAAGTAACTATGTAATGGTGACATACTCAATGTCTATCTCATCCACCTATCTCTAGCCATATGAGCTCAAGGAATGTGTTTGGCCTCATCATTATGTGCTCCAGTTTTTAGCCCAGTATCTGGCCCAGAAGTGATAGTCAATAAGTACTTAATAAATATCACAATTATAATTGCTTAATATTGGATTCTTCCTTAAGCAGTTAGCAAAGTACAATAGCTGATATAGAGCAGATGTTTTATAAATAGCTCTTGAATGAATAATCAAATACTAATCATAATAATGATATTAAGAGGAAGGCATAATAAACACAGAAATTTAGACAACATAGTTTAGGATAAAGAAACAGAAAGAAAAGATACCTGACCTTCAAAAATTCACTCTGTCATATGACTTTCAAATATTAGCCCCCAGGTTGCTTTTGGTCTTCTGAGATTGTTCTTGGGCCTTTAAAATTCAGAAATGTCTAAATTTTGTGTAACCACATTTATAAATATTTTTTTCTGTATACATTTAGGGACTGAATATTAATCAGTTTCAGATTCTTCTACCACAGAGTAATCTATATTCCAAATTTGGAGAGAAACTAAGACATTCCTTAAGAAAGAAAATTTCTAGTTGACATGGGCTCAGAAAATCAGGAGGATGCCCATGATTATCATTATTTTTGTCCTCAGGACATTCTCATATCACTGGTACTCCCTGTAGTCTTCAAGCATTGTACATATCGCCAAGCAGTAATCCCTTCAAAGCAGAGAGCAGCAGAGGAAATGATGATGTTTTGTATCCCTTCAGAAGTCAGAACAGTGCTATGGATTAAGGCTAGATGTGAAGAAAACCTAGAATGAACCCTTGGGAGATCTGACCAACTGCAAAATATGTTCACAAAGAAGCAGCAGCAGCTTTCAGTAAACAATGATTTCTAGCATTCCTGGGTAAGCTGTTGTTTTAATTAATACAGATATATAAAGTAAAATGAAGAAGGCCAATATCCTCCTTTTAAAATCTAGAAGTCTGCTGCCAGCATAAAATTAAACTCCAAAACAAATTTAAATTTACATGTTGCTATTCCTCAGTATTTGGACCCTTATTTAATTCAATTCTTTATGTATCTACCCAATAATCTATGGGCACTCAATTTTTTATTTAGAAATTCTCTCATTTAAATTACCTCATTAAATTCATATACATATATATATATATGAAATACACACACACACACACATACACACACACACACACACACATACACACACACACTGGGAATAAAATCATGTTACCCTAGTATCCTAGGTCTTCTACCCCTTCATTACCACAAGTCAAAGTCAAGTTGGGGTCACACAACCAGAATAACATTTGACCTCCCTAGATAACCTTAGTTCTATTAACAGGTGTTAGAGAGTCACACACCCTTGGAATAAATCTGCTTCTCTTCTGATAGGGATACATTATGAGCCTTGCACAACATAACTTTTTCACCTTCACCTGCAAGGATCCAGAGATAGACCCAGATACCCCTGCCTCCCTGTACCTTGGAACCCACACTCTTACCTGCCTTGAATCCACTCAATGTCACTGAGTCCCTTACCTTTGTTTACATTAGTCACTTCAAAAACCCTAAGCTCACATCACCTCTAATCTTCCACACTCGAATCCCTACTAAATCTTTGCACATCTCTTGTTTTTTATCTTTGTTAACTCCTCCTTTACTTCTGAAACACATCCATGCCCTCTGCAATGCATGGCCCTTCAGGCCCAAAATGTCTGACACACTCAATCTCTTTGACTTTTTCCATCCTCCAAGGAAAGTGCTGTAGCCTTTTCAATGATGGCTGTTTCCTCTTCCACACCTATCCTACTACGGGGCTGGAAGTGGAGTACATGTCCTCCATGTTCCACATCTCTGTTCCCAATGGATCATTCTCCCTCTGTCTAGCTCAAATAACCCAGCTTTGATTTTTTATGTTATCCTATTACATTGCCTACAACCTCTTCTTTTTGCCATCATCTACTCCCCTACTCATTTTAGATCGTGATCCCCTGACATTCTCTCTAGCACTACTCCCGCCTTAATCAGGGCAACTAACTTAAATATGCACGTAGAGAATTCTTCCATCCTCTTAGCTTTAACTTCCTTTTCTCCAGTAGTGTTACCAACCTACCACAATACTCTCCCCTGTGATTATACCTGTGACTTGTGCTGTCCTATATGTTAGTCACTAGGTACATGTGTGCAGCATTGAAAATGTGGCTAGTCCAAACTGAGATGTATTGAAAGTATAAAACACACTAGATTTCAAAAATTTACCATAAAAATGTAAAATATCTCTTAATATTTTACATTAATGTTTAAATGATAATATTGGGATATTTCCATTAAATAAATATTTCTTTAAATGTGGGTATTAGAAATTTGATAATTACATTTCTGACTCATATATTTCTACTGGGCAGCTCTGTTGTAGACAATCCCATGAAAACCACCCCCTACCTTTCCAGCTTTCTCCTTCTAGTATACCATCAGGACCTCTGATCCACTGATCCTATTCCTTTTCTACTCTTATTCACATCCTTGATGTTTTCTTTTATTCCTTTTCCAGTTTAAATGTCACAATCAATCACTGTGTTTCCTTCCATACATCCTCAACTCCCTTGCCCTTCTTTCAGTTTAAGTTAGTTGCTTGGTGAAACCACAACCTTGGTTAAAACAACGTTCCACCTGTGTTCTCCTATACAATGCCACTGAACGTGTTTGGAGCAAAAGCAGAACGATGCTAACTGGTCTCAATTTAATTTCACAGCCATAATCCACTTACCCAGTGGTTCTCAAACTTTAGTGTACAGCAGAATTTCCTGGGGGTCTTACTGAAGTACATATTTCTGGGCCCCATTCCCAGGGTTACATATTTCGTGGGTCTGGCATGGGGCCCAAGAATTTGCATTTCTAACAAATTCTCAGGTGATGCTGACCCTGTGGGTCATGGAACCACACTTTGAGATCCACTGCTTTAATAGGACCTTAATGATGCTCATCCAACTTACCATACTTCCTCTGTCCTTTCACTCTCCCATTTTCCCAGGTAAATAATTTATACCTTCTTTTTTCTCTCCAAACCTTCAACAATTCACTCTTATCCTCACTCTAACTGAAATCTTTGCTTCCTCCTTCACTGAGAAATTTGAAAAACCAACCAGAATAGAACTTCCACATTCTCTCATAACCATGCCACCTTCCTATTTGCAGCTGTACCCACGTACTCCTCCTCTAGTCTGTGTTTATAGATGAATTTTCCTTGATCCTACCAAAACCAGTTCTTTATCATGTGAAATAATTCCTATTCCTTCTCATCCCTAAATACATGGTTTCAGCCATTCCTCCCTCCTTTTCTTATATCAGCGTCTTCTTTCTTTTCCCAATAGAATACAAATGTACTATTTCTCACATAGTAAAATAAATGCCTTTCTTTTTCCCATTTTTCCACCAGCCTCTGTCCCAGTTATCTGTTCCCATTTACAGAAAAATCTCCAAAATGATTTCTTGTATCCATTTTCTCTATTTTTTTCTCTAACTACTCTTAAGCCTACTCCAGTCAACCTTCCCCCAATCCATCTTTGACAACTATTTTGTCAAGATCACTAATAACCTCCAACACTCAATTTTGGGTCCTTATGTTACTTGACCTATCACTATCATTTGACTCTGTCATTCATTTCCTGGTGATGTGATACACATTCTGCACTTGCCTTTCAGGACTCTACACCCTCTTGGTTTTCCTCCCATCTCACTCATAGCTCCTTTTCAGTCCCCTCTGCTAATTGTTCTTTTCTGTCTAAGGTTGTCACAATGAAGTACCAGAAGGTTCATTTCTGGGTCTTCTTTTCCTCTTAATCTATACTCAATCCCTTGGTGATCTTATCAGCTTCCATGACTTTAAATGCCACCTAAGTGTTTGTGACCCCCAAATCCATACCTTCAGCCTAAATATCTTTTTTGAACTTCACAAATATTTATCCAACTGCCAGCCTGACATTTCCTCTTGGATCTCTAAGAGACATCGCAAACTCAACATGCCTAAAACTAAACTTGTTATCTTCCTTCAGTGAAAACCTATTCCTACTACTGTCTTAACTATGAGTTGATGATGGCTCCATCCTTCAGATTTCTCAGACCGATAATGTTGGCATCATCCTTGAATCTTTTTTTTTAAATCGTACATCCCACATCCTACCTTACAAGAAATCCTATTGCCTCTACTTTCAAAATGAGTACAGAAGCACTACTTCTCACCACTTCCACTGTCCCTACACTGGCCTAAGACACCATCATTATTTGCTTGATTTACTGCCCTATCCTAGTACTTAGTTCCCTGCCCTCACACTTACCTCCTTGTAGTCCATTCTCTACAGAGAAGCCAGACTGCACGAAAGCCTTCAATGGCTCCCCCCACCCTCCACTCAGAGTGAAAACCAACAGTCTTATAATGGCCTAATGAGGCCCTACATGTCGTAGCACTTCCCTAACTCCATTACTTATTTCTCTGACTATACTTCCTACTACTCTCCCCCTTTCTCACTCTGCTCCAGCTACACTAACCTCCTAGTCATTCCTTTAAAAAGCCAGGTATTCACCGACTCCAGTGACTTTGTTCCAGCATATCTCAATCAGCTATAATAATATCTGATACACAGTAAACACAATAAATATTGTTGCATATATAAATGAAAAGAGTTTTTGAGTTAAAAGAACATCATTCTGAAAGGTTCTAAGGCCAGGAAAGAGCTTGGTTTTTCCAAAAGGGCATGTGGAAAGAGATAAAGTTGTAGTATAAGAAGTATTCTCATCACTCAGGCCCCATAGTCCATGGTAAGCTCATGGAGTTTATTCCAAGTACTGGGAAGATATTGAAGATACTTGACATGGAATTTACATGTTTCCATTTATATTTAATAAGGATCATACAGACAGCTCTATGGAGATTTGACCATGGGTTGATAAGGCCAAAGCAGAAAGAGCCTATTACAATGATCCATATGAGAGAAGAGAATGGCTTGGTTTACCAAGGTGGTACTAGTAGAGGTGGAACAAAGTAGATGAGTCTAGGCAATTTTTTTTAATGGCCCAAATAAAACCAGTTTGTTGATAAAGTTTTAAAAACTTGATTTTGAGGCATAAGGTCTTGAGTTATGATTATTAAGTTTAAATTATTAAGAACTTCAAAAACTTATCACAATAAAAACATTGAAGTACATTTTTTTCTACTTTGAAGTTGGCCATGAAAGATAGAAGTCAAAGTCATGACTTTGGAGTATCAAAACTGTAATCTACATTCTGGAAAAGTCCAGCAGATTTTAAAAGGAAATGCATAAGGCTGTTTGAAAGAGTATTCCATAATCAACACGGGGGTTTTTGGCTTCCCTAAAGATTCTCTTAACTGGTTCTCACAGCTTAATGAAGTTTTTGAAGTGACTTGGGTGAAATCATTTCTGTCCCAATGAACCATTTTTTAATCATTTCAATTCCTACCATATTAGTTGACTATAGAACAAGGACTCTACAGTTTTTCCAGTTTCAATGAAATCCAATATGTAGATGCATTTTGAAGTTATTCTGTGAAGTGCTTTAAAACTTTCACCTTTACAAGACCCTGGGGGCTTCCTCTAAATCTGCCCTTCCTCACTATACAGAATCTTGATTCCACTGAAAGGTTTAGAAGAAAATGGGAGCAATTTCCTCCTTCTGTATAATAATAAACACTTATTTAGCGCTACATACCAGGCACTGTGCTAAGTTCTTTTCTTTTTTCTTCCATAGTTTTATGACATAGTATTATCATTATCAACATGTTATGGACAAAAATTTCTAAGGCTCAGAGAGAATAAGCAACTTAAACAAGGCCACACGTTCTAGATGGTGGAGTTGTGATTTGAAACCAAGTCTGTTGGTTGGCCTGTTTTCTTCTCACAATGAACATTTCAATAAAATCTTACAATTCAAGAACACTTCTGTAAGTTTACTTTTCACACAGATGGGAAACAGAATTTACTCACTTTAGGAGGAATCATCATATTTTGCAGCTTCCCAATGTAGATCTTCCCTGTGTAGGTAGTCACCTATCCTAATATTTGAAAATATTATCCCATGTATTTTTCTCTCTTGATAATGCCTTACTCCCCTGTGGTTCTTTGATCATTAAAATTAGACTTTGAGATTGAGAGTGAGTTTTCTATGGAAGGAAGAAGAAGAAAGAACTCAGAATAAAGAGTGAAAATCTTTTTGCCCTTTGAAGATTTTTCCCATTATTCAAATCCAAGAAAATGAAGGATTTCTTCCTTTGATAATCTTAAGTCATGTAATATGCAATAGATACCTAGGGCTTCCTTGCCTGTTATATCTTAAGAAATAACAATTGTTTCACCCTAAATTCTACTATCAATTTTCAACATAATGTCCTCCATTAGTGGTAGAATAAAATTTATGACCATATCTGAAAAACAGAAGGAAATACTTATGAGGCTGGATAATGTAGTGTTAAACCAAACCCTACGAAATTAACAGCCACTGAGAGTGTATGAAAATCCAAATCAGATATAAATTATATTTACAGTATATTTACTTGTTTTTTTGACATACAATAAACTGCATATATTTAAAGTGTACAATTTGTTTATTAGCCATCTATTTTATATATATTAATGTATATCTAGCTATAATTTTCAATTTTTAGGTAATTCTGTAATTCATTGATAAAACTCTGAATGGAAATTGGTAACCTAGAGTTCCATGTGGAGTTCTAACACAGGATATCAAGTAAATCACAGCTTCCCTGAATTTCAACTATTTCTAATGGATGTTGTAAAATCTCTGGTGGGAGGAACGTCAATGCTTTTGTAACATTGTGAAGGAAACATGCCCTATAAAAATGTTTTCTTGTATCATTATTACTCATGCCAGAAAAACTTTGGTTTTTCTGTCCTTGTAATCCTTATATTGGAATCCCGCAAGCCTTTTTAAAAATACATGGTGACACAGTATAATGTTGGATTTCAGGTTGTTACATTTCAGAGCACTTTCTGAGAACTACCATCAATTAATACCTCTTTTCGAGATGAATATTTGTTAGTTACCTAATCAGTTAAAATGACATCTTCCTCTAAACAGAGTTTAAAAAGGCACAAATACCGAGAGTTTTTACTTAAATTAGTTTTATCTCTTTTTACTGGTGGTATTATAAGTAACACATAAGAATGTTGGGTAAAGAAATTTTTTCAGACACCAATGTCACTTATTCATAAAGTGAGTTTTAGTTCACTTTACAAAATATATTTATAAAAATCTATTATTTCAAATAGCATGCTGCAGAACTAGGCATAATGGGATTAACTACTTATCTGGGTGGTTATTACAATTATTACTCTTTTATAAATATATTCACTAGCTTGATACACCAGCGTTTTATTCCTCACTATTGCTGTATATCCAACGTATGTTGGACATAATTGGAAATTCAGGGAGATGTGGACTCCATGACCTGTACTGTCACTGGCCATTGCAGCAGGGAAAGGTAGCACTGAAAATTTTACATCTGCTCTTCTATGCTTTGTACCAGAAGCTAGACATAGTTCTTACAGCCAATGGCCCAGAACTAGTTGTATAGCCCTGCCTAAACTGTTTAATGTTAAAAAGTATGTTGTATGTTGAAAAGTATGGTACTGTATATGTCACAAAGGAAATAACAGCTGGACATTAGTGAACTCTGTCTGGGTTGTCTAGCACAGGTAGCTTTGACCTTAATATCACAAGGTCAAAAGAATTTCTTCAACATTTAGTGCATACACAACCTAAAGTATGGCCTATACTACCACTGAAACCATAAATGCTGCTAAACCTCACATTCACTCATTCAACAAATACTTATTCAACAGTTACTGTGTGCTAGGAATGGTGCTGCGTGATGGGGATACAGCAGCGGAAAAACACAATCTTATCCTCATGTAACTTAAAGTATGGGAAGAGAGAAAATGAACAAACATTGCTGTATGGGCCTGTGAAAATTCTGAAGCAAAAAGGATGGAAACTTTGTGTTTAAATTTCAGCGTGCAAATTTATTGAGGAGAAAAATTTAGACGTCATTCACTAGATAAATTGACATTTCAGTAAAGCATATAAATGAAAGATAAGGTTAAAAGAAAAGAATTGAAAGTGAAATTAGATGGGACAGGCAAGGTTCAAAGATAGCTGAAGAACTTCTGGTTTAAAACGGTACCTGCCTGGCAGATTCCAGGCAGCTTCTCAAATCTCCTTACTCAAATGCATATGAAAAGACTCTAAAAATGCATAAAAACTCAAAACAACATTAAAACATAAGATTAATGGGTAAAAAATGATCACACTTATAGGATTTTCCACCAACTATAAGGCAGATGGACTCAGAACAAAAACAATAAAACCTAACCAAGTTTTACCTCATAAAATAGATTCTGCTTAATGTGCTTAATAAAAGATAGCGCTTCTTCCCTCCATTAATGACTGACCCTTGTTCAGAATCATGGGGTCTGTACAATCAGCACCTTAAGCCACAGTCACTTTATTACACAGATTAAATTTTTGAGGCAATAAAGAATATAATGAATCAATCACATAAACCTAGCAGCCATGTAAAACACAGGATTGAGATGCTCAAGTCTGAATGCAGAAGAAAAGGACAGAGATAAAAATTATAGAGAAGATAATAGACATGGGAAGTAGAGGACAGACAAACATTATACAGATATTCTTTTTTACCAAAAAAGCAAACAACCCCGCCCAGTATCAGGTAAAATGGGACAGAATTAACACACAGTAAATAAAATAAACACAATCCAAGTAGAACACTTTCTCAAGTCACAGAAACAAGCAACAAAAACAATAAAAGCAGAGTACAGAAATTGAAACGTTTAATCAACTTTTTGGCAAAATCAATGTAAAAAGTTCTACACGTAAACAGATCTTGACATGAAGTTGAAATTGAAATGCTTGAGGAAAAATATAGGTTGCCCACAACTGGACGTCAAGTACACACACTCCACCTCAACAAGCTAGGGATATTTCTAAACAGTTTGAAGGTAAAACTTTGTGATCCAAGAATTAAATACCCAATTAGGTTGTGTTCCATGACTGAGGGGAAAAAATATGATGTTCAGATATATATAAGTGCTCAGAAATCATGTTCCTCATATACACACTGGAGGAAAGGCAAAACAAAAACAAAAGCTCAAAGATGAAGCAAAATTAAGAGCTCAAAAACTGGAAAATAATGGTTTCAAATGGTTTTGAGCTCCAAAGCCAGTAAATAAGGAGAAAAATCTAAATGGATGTAAATCTTTTAAAAAGTTAGGTATAAATGTTAAACATTATTCTTGATAATACAGGTGGTACCCAACGTATGATGGTTTGACTTACGATTTTTCAAGTTTATGATGGTGTCAAAGCCATATAAATTCGGTAGAAACCATACTTTGAATTTTGAGTTTGATATTTTCCTGGACTAATGTATGTGGTCAGATACTCTCTGTGACGCTGAGCAGGGGCCCCCACCACAGCTCCCAGTCAGCCATGTGATCATGAGGGTGAACAACCCACGCACTTACAGCCATTCTGTACCCACACAACCACTCTGTTGTTCAGAATTCCACCTGATAACCTCCGTGTTGCCATATTCCAACATTCCTTTCTCTGTTTTTAAGTTATTTAAACCTATCGGTAGCACTTCACTCAGATGATGACTCTACTCCTCAAGCTCCTTTCTTTTTTGGCTATGAGATGACAAACATGTCTGGTTTTTTCTCTACCAAACAGAACTGTTTTCTAGAGCTGCCATGCAAAATATCACAGCCTAAATGGCTTAAACAAAAACTGATTTTCTCACAGC
The DNA here is from genome assembly GCF_030028045.1 of Hippopotamus amphibius kiboko. Classification (NCBI taxonomy): domain Eukaryota; kingdom Metazoa; phylum Chordata; class Mammalia; order Artiodactyla; family Hippopotamidae; genus Hippopotamus; species Hippopotamus amphibius. The sequence continues at coordinate 11,901,835 of NC_080203.1, read as the reverse complement.
CTGGAAGCTAGAAGCTATCAGCAGGTTTGTTTTTTCTGAGGCCCCTCTCCCTGGCTTGCAAACTGCCATCTTCTCACCATATCCTTATATAGTTTTCCTTATATTGGATTAGGGCCACCCTAATGGCATCATTTTAAAGCAGTCACTTCCTGAAATGCCCTATATCCAAATACAGTCACATTCTGAGGTACTGGAGGTTAGGACTCCAACATATGAATTTTGGAGGGACACAAATCAGTCCATTACAGAGAAGTTTCTTCTCTCAAACTTTTTTTCTGCTTTCCATTCATCTTTCAGACATACGTATGCTAGAGAGCTTCAGAGTTCCATCCTTAGATATCCTCTTAATCATCTACACTCATTCCTTAGATGACTTCATCTAGTCCAATTGCTTTAAAAAGCATCTATATGCATATGATAATCCAAGTTATATCTCTAATATGCACCTCTCTCTGAAACCCCAACTGCTTAATTTTTGTCTCCGAGTATTTAGTAAAGAGCTCAAAATTAATATAGTCAATGATAATTTAAGAAAAAACACTAATATTCTGCTTGCCATACGCCAGTCATTCTTCAAAGATCATACATAAACTTACAAGGCAGTTAGCATTTTTCCCACTTTACATTTGATAATACTGAAGCAAAGACTGGATATATAAATGACCAAATTCACACAGAAAATATCAGCATTCACGATCTGAACCCAGGGATATTGGTTCCAGAACCCACATACTTCACAGTACATCAAATCACCTCTTCCAATCAGCCTATTTTTCATTGTCTGGGTACATATCATCTCCTTTTATTAGAAGAGAAACGTCTTCAAGGCATATTTCCCCCAACTCATCTCTACAACAACATAAATTATACAAATAAAAGAACATAAGAATGAATGTCTCCATTTTCTCTCTCTCCCAGCACTCTACTAGGCTCTTAAACCATATTGTTGAGTTACCTTAAGATAATTAATGTTGGGATGTTCATGTTTATCAGTAGAAACTGATGTTTATCAATTCCTGCCCTTCTCCTGAATGCCCTCTTTTCTATAGAAACCTATAAAATCTTAAAATAGAAGAAAATAATAAGCAATCATCTTTGGATACCATTTAAATATACTCACTCCCAGCTGATTCTAATGTGGAGTGCTAGAACTCAGATTTTATTTGATATCTATAACCATATACTCTGTGATCCTTTTTCTTTGTTGAAGCACTGGAACTAGAGACATTTGAGTCCCTTTCTCTATCACTCTTCCTTTTTAAGAATTATAGCATCGGGGGAGAAAAAGATGGCAGTGAAGTAGAGGGATGTGGAATGCATCACTCTCCACAGATGCATTGGGAATGCACTGAAGGACACAATAATTCCCACAGAGAACCAGCTGAACACCAGCAGACGGCCTCGGACACCAGAAAGGACCGCAAGGATCCCGACATAACCGGTAGGGAGGCATCTACGACCACTCAAAGAGGGTGAAGCGGCGGAGCTGTGGCAGACGGGAGGGAGTGAGAAACATGGAGGGTCCACACCGCAGCTCAGCGTTCCCGGACCGAGACATCGATCCACAACTGAACAGAGGGTCCGGGAGTGGGAGCGTGGGAACCAGAGAGCTGGTTCAGGGTGAAGAAAATTGTTGCCAGTAAGGTGACAGACTGAGAGGACAGGAGGGAAGAGGTCGGCAGCAAGGAGTGCCCGCCCCTGAGCGCTGCCTGGCCATGATGGTGGCTGGAGGCTGCAGGCTCGAGGGCGGCAGGGAGGAGCAGCGCACAAAGCCTCTCTCTCTCTTTCTGCGCCTGTGCAACAGGCAGTGGAGAGATGCCCTGTGGGCCACCTAAGGCGCTCAGGGATAACAAGCACCCTCAGGCACTCGGGCGGGGCTAGATTAAAACCCCTTGGAACACAGGCAGCAGGGAGGCTGCAGAGAAAAAAAAAACCGCGAGAGAGGGCCAACTCTGAGACTTTCTGTTTACACCTGAGCCACTGGCGTCCCTCTGCAACAGGCATCTCCAAGCCCAACTGAAACAACAGTGCGCCACTGCTCACTCACTCCCAGGGAAAGGAGCCACTGTTGTACCCTCTCCCTCCCCACACACCGACGCTTACAGACGAACAATACAGGAAGCTCTGCTGGTCACAGAATAATGAAAAAAACCCAAGGCCAGGAGAAGGACACTTATAGCTGAGACTCTAAGGAAACAGAAATATTAGTATCAATCCTATTGAACTGGTCCATTCTGGGATCAGTTCTGGATTTTTTTTTCTTTTTTTCTTTTTTCTTTATTAAATACGATCTTAGTCCTAAGGGATCTACAAGTTTTATAACCTAATTTTTTAATGCTATTTTTTATTCTATTTTCATTTTTTGCCTTTTCATATACTTCTATTTCTAGCTAAGTTTTTGGTAGTATGGACAATATATCTCTCATACTTTCCTTTCATCCCTATCTTTTATACATTTCAATTCCTCTCTTTTTATTTGCATATTTCCAATCACACTACGCTCTTCTGTTCCCCTTTCTTCCATCCATTTGTAGTTTATTTTATCTTAACATACTTATAAGCAACACTATCGATCTGCTCAGACTCCTTGCTCTATTCTCCAGATACCGCACCGCCTTGGTATTTAATATTAGATTTTTGTCTTTATCTTAGTTTTTAGTATAATTGTCTAATTTCATTCTGAGAATCTCCATTCTGTCAGGTGGTACTCTAGCTCTTTTCTATATTTGATCCTAGCTTACAAAATCTCCCTGGATTAGTGTTTTATGTGTAAGGTGTTATTTGTTTGTTAGTTTGCTTTTGCTTTTCTCTCTGATTTGTTCTGTTTCAGTTGTCAATTTCTGTTGGGTTTCTCTTTGAATATCTGATAGCACACTGGGGTTCTGTCAGGTCTTTCTAGAGCCTTATGTCCTAATGGATTCAGTAATTGTGTGTCTTATACATGTATGTGTTTCCTAGACTTAATATTTGTTTAACCCAACACTTGGACATTAGTCTGAGGCTTGGACAGTCTTCTATAAACACCTCTATCACCAGGACAAGCAACCCCAAAAGTTTGGACAACTATGAGGAAACAAAGAAACACCATGCAGGCAAAGGAGCAGGAAAAAAACCCACAAGACCAAATAAATGAGGAGGAAATAGGAAAAATGCCTGAAAAAGAATTCAGAGTAATGATAGTAAAAATGATACAAAATCTCAATAACAAAATAGAGAAAGTACAAGAAACACTTCATAAGAACTCAGAAAAACAAACAGCAATGGATAACAAAATAACTGAAATTAAAAATACTCTAGATGCTATAACCAGCAGAATGACTGAGGCAGAAGAACGAATAAGTGAGTTGGAAGATAGAATGGGGGAAATAACTGCCACAGAGCAGGAAAAAGAAAAAAGAATAAAAAGAATAGAAGACAGTGTCAGAGACCTCAGTGATAACCTTAAACGTACCAACATTCAAATTATAGGCATCCCAGAAGAAGAAGAAAAAAAGAAAGGGTCTGAGAAAATATTTGAAGAGGTTATAGTGGAAAACTTCCCCAACATGGGAAAGGAAATAATTAACCAAGTCCAAGAAGCACAGAGAGTCCCATACAGAAAAAACCCAAGGAGAAATACATCAAGACACATATTAATCAAACTAACGTCAATTAAACACAAAGAAAAATATTAAAAGCAGCAAGAGAAAAGCAACAAACAACATATAAGGGAAAATCCATAATGATAACAGCTGAACTTTCTACAGAAACTCTGCAGGCCAGAAGGGAATGGCAGGATATACTGAAAGTCCTGAAAGAGAGAAACCTACAGCCAAGAATACTCTACCCAGCAAGAATCTCTCATTCAGATTTGACAGAGAAATCAAAAGCTTTCCAGACAAGCAAAAGTTAAGAGAATTCAGCACCACCAAACCAGCCTTACAACAAGTGCTAAAGGAACTTCTCTAAGTAGGACGCACAAGAAAAGGAAAAGACCTACAAAAACAAACCCAAAACAATTAAGAAAATGGTCATTGGAACACACATGTCAATAATCACCTTAAATGTCAATGGATTAAATGCTCCAACCAAAAGACACAGACTGGCTGAATGGATACAAAAACAAGACCCTTCTATATGCTGCCTACAAGAAACCCACTTCAGACCAAGGGATACATATAGACTGAAAGTAAACAGATGCAAATAGATATTCCATGCAAATGGAAGTCAAAAGAAAGCTGGAGTAGCAATACTCATATCAGACAAATTAGACCTTAAAGTAAAGACTATTAAAAGAGACAAGGAAGGACACTACATAATGATCAAGGGATCCATTCAAGAAGAACATATCATAATGGTAAATATTTATGCTCCCAACATAGGAGCCCCTCAATACATAAGGCAAATGCTAACAGCTATAAAAGGGGACATCGACAGTAACACAATAATAGTGGGAGACTTGAACACCCCACTTACATCAATGGACAGATCATCCAAACAGAAAATAAATAAAGACACACAAGCTTTAAATGACACATTAGACCATTTTGACTTAATTGAAATTTATAGGACATTCCACCCAAAAATGACAGAATACACTTTCTTCTCAAGTGCACACAGAACATTTTCCAGGATAGATCTCATCTTGGGTCACACATCAAACCTCAGCAAATTCAAGAAAATTGAAATCATATCAAGCATCTTCTCAGACCACAACGCCATGAGACTAGATATCAATTACAGGAAAAAAACTGCAAAAAAGACAAACATATGGAGGCTAAACAATTCACTCTTAAACAACCAAGGAATCACTATAGAAATCAAGGAGGAAATCAAAAAATATCTAGAAACAAACGACAACGAAAACACAACAACCCAAAACCTATGGGATGCAGCAAAAGCAGTTCTAAGAGGGAAGTTTATAGCAATACAGTCCTACCTCAAGAAACAAGAAAATTATCGAATAAACAACCTAACCTTACACTTAAAACAACTAGAGAAAGAACAAAGAAACCCCAAAGTGAGCAGAAGGAAAGATATCATAAAGATCAGAGCAAAAATAAATGAAAAAGAAAGGAAGGAAGCAATAGCAAAAATTAGTAAACTAAAAGCTGGTTCTTTGAGAAGATTAACAAAATTGATAAACCATTAGCCAGACTCATCAAGAAAAAAAGGGAGAAGATGCAAATCAACAGAATTGGAAATGAAAAAGGAGAAGTAACAACAGACACCTCAGAAATACAAAAGATCATGAGAGACTACTACAAGCAACTATATGCCAATCAATTGGATAACCTGGAAGAAATGGATACATTCTTAGAAAAATACAATCTTCCAAGACTGAACCAGGAAGAAATAGAAACTATGAACAGACCAATCACAAGTACGGAAATTGAGGCAGTGATTAAAAATCTCCCAACACACAAAAGCCCAGGACCAGATGGATTCACAGGCGAATTCTATCAAACATTTCGAGAAGAGCTAACATGTATCCTTCTCAAACTCTTCCAAAATATTGCAGAAGGAGGAACACTCCCAAACTCATTCTATGAGGCCACCATCACCCTGATACCAAAACCAGGCAAAGATGTCACAAAAAAAGAAAACTACAGACCAATATCACTGATGAATATAGATGCAAAAATCCTCAACAAAATACTAGCTAACAGACTCCAACAGCACATTAAAAACATCATACACCATGATCAAGTGGGGTTTATCCCTGGGATGCAAGGATTCTTCAATAGACGCAAATCAATCAACGTGATACATCATATCAACAAATTGAAGGATAAAAACCATATGATCATCTCAATAGATGCAGAAAAAGCTTTTGACAAAGTTCAACATCCATTTATGATAAAAGCTCTCCAGAAAATGGGCACAGAAGGAAATTACCTCAACATAATAAAAGCCATATATGAGAAACCAAAAGCGAACATTGTTCTCAATGGGGGAAAACTGGAAGAATTCCCTCTAAGAACAGGAACAAGACAAGGGTGTCCACTCTCACCATGATTATTCAACATAGTTTTGGAAGTTTTAGCCACAGCAATCAGAGAAGAAAAAGAAATCAAAGGAATACAGATTGGAAAAGAAGAAGTAAAATTGTGACTCTTTGCAGATGACATGATATTATACATAGAAAACCCTATAGACTCTACCAGAAAACTGCTCGCACTGATTGATGAGTTTAGTAAAGTAGCAGGATACAAAATTAATGCACAGAAATCTCTTGCATTCCTATATACTAACAACGGAAGAGCAGAAAGAGAAATTAAGGAAGCTCTCCCATTCACCATTGCAACAAAAAGAATAAAATACCTAGGAATAAACCTGCTTAAGGAGGCAAAAGACCTGTATGCAGAAAAGTTTAAGACATTGCTGAAAGAAATCAAAGACGACACAAACAGATGGAGGGACATACCATGTTCCTGGATTGGAAGAATCAACATCGTGAAAATGACTGTACTACCCAAAGCAATTTACATATTCAATGCAATTCCGATCAAATTACCAATGGCATTTTTCACAGAACTACAGCAAGAAATCTTACGATTTGTATGGAAATGCAAAATACCCCAAATAGCCAAAGCAATCTTGAGAAGGAAAAAAGGAGTTGGTGGAATCAGGCTTCCTGACTTCAAACTATACTACAAGGCCATAGTGATCAAGACAGTATGGTACTAGCACAAAAACAGAAAGGAAGATCAATGGAATAGAATAGAGAACTCAGAAGTAAGCCCAAACACATATGGGCACCTTATCTTGACAAAGGAGGCACGAATATACAATGGAAAAAAGACAGCCTCTTCAATAAGTGGTTCTGGGAAAATTGGACAGCAACATGTAAAAGAATGAAATTAGAACACTTCCTAACACCATACACAAAAATAAACTCCAAATGGATGAAAGACCTACATGTAAGGCCAGACACTATAAAACTGCTAGAGGAAAACATAGGCAGAACATTCTATGACATCCATCAAAGCAAGATCCTTTTGGACCCACCTCCTAGAATCATGGAAATAAAATCAAGAATAAACAAATGGGACCTCATGAAACTTAAAAGCTTTTGCACAGTGAAAGAAACCATAAACAAGACAAGAAGACAACCCTCAGAATGGGAAAAAAATAGTGGCCTATGAAACAACGGACAAAGGATTAACCTCCAAAATATACAAGCAGCTCATGAAGCTTCATACCAAAAAAGCAAATAACCCAATCCACAAATGGGTGGAAGACCTAAATAGACATTTGTCCAAAGAAGACATACAGATGGCCAACAAACACATGAAAAGATGCTCAACATTACTCATCATCAGAGAAATGCAAGTCAAAGCCACAGTGAGGTATCACCTCACACCGATCAGAATGGCCATCATCACAAAATCTGGAAACAACAAATGTTGGAGAGGGTGTGGAGAAAAGGGAACTCTCCTGCACTGTTGGTGGGATTCTAAGTTGGTACAGCCACTATGGAAAACAACTTGGAGGTTCCTTAAAAAACTACAAATAGAACTACCATATGATCCAGTAATCCCACTACTGGGCATATACCCAAAGAAAACCATAATCCCAAAAGAATCACGTACCATAATGTTTATTGCAGCACTATTTACAATAGCCAGGACATGGATGCAACCTAAATGCCCATCAACAAATGAATGGATAAAGAAGATGTGGCATATATATACAATGGAATATTACTCAGCTATAAAAAGTAATGAGATGGAGCTATATGTTATGAGGTGGATAGACCTACAGTCTGTCATACAGAGTGAAGTAAGTCAGAAAGAGAAAGACAAATATTGTATGCTAACTCACATATACGGAATCTAAAAATTGTACTGATGAACTCAGAAAAATAAGGACGCAGATGCAGAGAATGGACTGGAGAACTCGAGGTTTGGGAGGGGGCGAGGGGTGAAGGGGAAGCTGAGATGAAGTGAGAGAGTAGCACAGACATATATATACTATCAACTGTAAAATAGATAGCCAGTGGGAAGTTGTTATATAACAAAGGGTGTTCAACTCGAGGATGGAAGATGCCTTAGAGGACTGGGAGGGGGAGGATGGGGGGGACTGGAGGGAGGGTGGGGGGGAGTCAAGGGAGGGAGGGAATACGGGGATATGTGTATAAAAACAGATGATTGAACTTGGTGTACCCCCCAAAAAATAATAAATTAATTAAAAAAAAAAGAATTATAGCATCACATAACTGCAGGCTTTCTGGATGTCTTTCAATTATTGATATGTGCCAAGATTTCTACCACCTATAAGTTGTTTCCCAATTTCGCTCCTTGCCTAGAATTCTCTTCTCCTTCCTACTCATGGGGCCAACTCTACTTAAATTATTTTTTTATAATTATTGGCTATATTAATCAGTTTGGGTGTTTATTCAAAGTTTACCTTCCCAGACCACCTTATCTACAATTTTAATTCAGTACCTCCTCATGCTCCCAACACCAATATTTCTTATGTCCCTTTCTGGTTTAATTTTTATTTCTTAGTAATTCTCATACTCAAATGCAGTAAAATTTTTTTTTCATCTTGTTTGTGCTTTGCTTCCCATACTTCAATGTAAACCCCATGATGGTAGTGCTTTCTCTTTCTTCTGTTTCTACTGTATCCTCAGGACTTCAAAAAGTGTCTGGTACATAACAAGTACTTAATAAATATTTGTTAAACTGAATATCAAATGTATTTCTGATTTATTCATTCATTCATTTATTCAACAAATATTTAGTAAGCATCTATTATGTTCCAGACAATATTCTAGGTATTGAGGATACAATGGAGAATAAGACTGATATTATTACTGTACTCAAGCCACTTGTATTTACATGTGCAAATAAATCAGGTAAACAGACATTTACCATATAATGCAATACAAGAACATGATAGGTAGCAGTAAACAGAAGTAACTATAGAGGCGCATTAGAGAAGTACTTGATCCAGTCTGTGGGTTCAGGGGATAGTTCTAAGACCTGAAGTTAGTTACTGAAAAAGTTAATCATGTGGATTTCTAAAGTAGATCATCTGAATTAGGGGTTGGCCAACTTTTCTCTGTGTAGAGCCAGAAAGTAAATATCTTAAGCTTGTGAGTCACATATGGTCCTTCTCACAACTACTCGAATTTACCCTCCTAGCAAAAGCAGTCATAGACACTGCGGGAACAAATGGGCATGGTTCTTTGCTAATAAAACTATAATTACAAAAACAGGCGGCAACAAAAACTGAATTTTGCTGACTCCTAATCTGAACCCATGGATTTCAAACTATTTTTTAATTAATAAAAAACTTTTGTTTATACAAATTTTATATGGAATACCAATATCTAATGAAACAAAATTAGAATGGTCTCGGTTGAAACTGAGGTAGGAATATAGAGACCTTTATCTTCCTTTCCAAATGAATAGAGAAATAAGAGTAGGCTCCCATCCACAGAATAAGAATTATGCACTTTTTCTTCTTCATCTTTTTTTCTTGCTTGGCTTGCTCCCCATCTTTTACATGAATAGTTGGGGCCAACAAGGTTGTTCTCACTGAAATAATCAAACCTAGAAATTTGATGTTCAAAAACAGTAACCTGGACAAACTTACCTAAGGTATTCTTTTTTTTTTTTTTTTTAGTTTTTTTTTTTTTTTTTTTTTTTTGGGGGGAGTACACCAGGTTCAATCAACTGTTTTTATACACATATCCCCATATTCCCTCCCTTCCTTGATGCCCCCCCTCGAGTCCCCCCCACCCTCCCTGCCCCAGTCCTCCAAGGCATCCTCCATCCTCGAGTTGGACTCCCTTTGTTATACAACAACTTCCCACTGACTATTTTACAGTTGGTAGTATATATATGTCTGTGCTACTCTCTCGCTTCTTCTCAGTTTCCCCTTCACCTCCCGCCCCCTCCTATACCTCGAGTTCTCCAGTCCATTCTCTGCATCTGCTTCCTTGTTCTTGTCACTGAGTTCATCAGTACCATTTTTAGATTCCGTATATGTGAGTCAGCATACAATATTTGTCCTTCTCTTTCTGACTTACTTCACTATGCATGACAGATTGTAGTTCTATCCACCTCATTACATATAGCTCCATCTCATCCCTTTTTATAGCTGAGTAATATTCCATTGTATATATATGCCACATCTTCTGTATCCACCTAAGGTATTCTTAAAAGACAATGCCATGGGTTGAGTTGTGTCCCCCTAAAATTCATATGTTGAAGCTCAAACCCCAAATGTACATTATTGGGAATACAGCCTGTAAAGAGATAAGACTAAATGAGGTCATAAGGGTGGGGCCCTGATCCAATAGGATTAGTGTCCTTATAAGAAGAGACAGATGAAAGAGTTCACTCTCTCTACCTGTGCATGCACCAAAGAAAGGCCATGTAAGCACACAGCAAACCAGGATGAGAGGTCTCACTGGAAATCGACCATGCTGGCACCGTGATCTGAGGCTTCCATCCTCCAGAACTTTAAGAAATAAATTTCCATTGTTTAACTCAACCAGTCTATACTATTTTGTTATGAAAACTTAAGTCAACTAAGACAGACACTCCTCAAAGAAAAGCTGAGCTGGAGTTCTCTATCATATTTTAATATGAAAATCAATCTTTGACCTTTCATTAAATTTTTTTATCCACCTACTTCCTGAATACCAGAAATTCCTTTCAAGGCAGCACTTACTGTTTTTATTGCTGAGTCACTCAATTAATCCTAATGGTTTCTGACTACCTACTGCTGCCCTAGCTTTTGAGGGAAGCTTGTAAACCCAGTGTGTAAAAATGAGCAGATGTTACTTCACAGATCATCATTACTCATTCTGATGTCGTACGATGTATTCTTAGTCAATGAAGTCACCCTTAAACTGCTGCCTGTCCAACGTGTCTTTCTTTCCTAGGCCCATGCTATTATTCTTTGGGAAAGATGATATAATGAACAGGCAAGGCACATGTGTGACTGCTGACTCTGACTAAGACACTAGCAGAGCTGAAAGGTAAGTAGATGAATGCGGCAGAAGAGCTTGTTAACAGCCCAGAAGTCACATAGAGGATGCTGTGAAGACTGTCTGGGAGCTGTCAAAGTCAGATTGGTAAGTATGCATAACATCTTGCTTGTCTTGATGTTAGAGCTGCTATGAGTGATCCACTTAATAATACTCTAGGGGAGTGTTTGATAAACAGCCTGGGCCCTCTAAGGGTTACCTACATTAAAACTAAAGAAACATTCTGCTAGATCTGAGTGAGCAGGAGATGTGTTTCCTCTGTGATCTGAAAAGTGCTTAGTAGAAAGTCATTCACTCCGAGGTCCTCATCGCACATCAGTTATTCACTAGAGGAATGGGATATGGGTATCAGCTTTGATGACAACATAGAAATCCAGAGTTCCTACCTTTTTTTGTGCTCTTCAGGGTAAGAATTGGAGACTCATTGCCCTAGAGGAAGATGTTTGGAAGGCATAACTGTGACCCCAACTGTCTTTATAATTGTGTCCCCAAACTCCTGAGGAAGTCAAAAGTTGAAGGTGATATAGAAGACCTGGTGGTAAGCTAATAACAGAGTGCTTGCCAAAACAGATGAGAAATCATGTGCCCAAGTGAGGTATTTCCTTTTCAAAAAGCAGTCTCCTTGGGAAGTTTTAGACTTCTGACACCAGTGTTGGCAGTGTACAGATAATTTTCTGAAATCTCTTTTGGAAATTAACTTACATTCTATTGAATATTCTCCATGTCAGACATATGTCCTTCTTAACTTGCAATTAGATTATCTGCAGCAGCCAAAATATAATTGGGGCCTGTTTTCAATGAATTAGTCAGCTAAGCTAATTAATAATACTTTAGAACTCAAAACAATATGAGACTGTAAAGTAATGAAATATTTCTTGTATGGTCAGAGAATTAGCTCTGATGGGACTTCCCAAAGAGACACCCAAGAAATTTGGGGGCAAAAGGAATATAATCAAAATGTATTTGATCTTGCGGTCTCGTCCAAGTAGTAGATCATGTTTGGGAGATTTGAAGGAGCCACATCCAACAGGACTGTTGAGGTCATGGTAGGGAATTTAGATTTATTCTGAATGCAAGGGAAGCTCTTGGCATGTTTTAAGCAGAGGAGTGGCCCATCCTGGATTACTTTTATGCTCCAGCCAAAATGGATTAGAAGGGAGCTGAGTAAATCTGAATCACACAGCTGTCGCTGTTGCCCAGGTAAAAGATGGATGGTAGGTGGGTTAGTGGCAATAGAGACTGAGAAAAGTGACCAGAATTAAGAGTTATGCAGGAAATAAAACTAAGAGTTAACACAGCTTAGCATTTATAGTACACTCTCTTATATGTTCCTCAATATATACTGGTAGCATTATGCCAAAATGCAGATGCATTTGCTGACTATCTGGCTTAATAGAAGGGTAAACCCAAGGGCTGCACAAACTGTACATTTCTACGATTGATATACTTGTTTATACACAGTGGTGAGTAACTAGTGATTTTAAAACAGTGGTTCATAAAAGAACATGACTTAGGAAATTCCTATCAAGCACTGCGGTTATATTTGAATAGATGTAGCCTGTCGTCCCTGATCATTTATATATGTGCGGTCAGATTCAAAGTGAGTTTCAGCTTCCATTTGAGCTGAGTGCTTTTTATAGTGATTGCTAATTTGGAAGGATTCACTTTTTGGTGGGAGTTCTTGATAAATTGTTTCTTTGAATGGAAATGGTCCTAATTAATTTCTGTGTGAATTATTCTTCCCTGCTATCAGCTGTTGCTGTGGCACTGATTCCTTCTCATTACGACACACTGACCTGTTATTAATTATTTCTAGTTAGAAATGTTAATGATATCTCTTGGAATTTGTTCTGGAAGAGAGAGCCCCAGTTGGAACACAAACCAGCCCAGATGAACCTGTCATCTGCACTGGAAGAAGTTTTGGAGATGCACCAAGCAGCATGGATCTCATTGTCCAATGGGCAGACCCATATGCCTCTGTACTCTATCCGCACTGGGCAGCTGCAGCACCAAAATGAACACTTTCTGTTCCTAAAGCCTCATTCATTCACGTTGAGTTGCTGATTGGAAGGGTATTCTTAGCGATGTCCTACACAACAAGGTCATTTCATTTTCAGACAAAAAATCAGTTCCAAGGTTGAAAGGACATTCACAGGGAAACCCACTTGTGAAAATTCAGCTGAGTGCTATTTCAAAGATGACAAAATTATTATTTGATTCAATGGAGAAGGGAAATGAGATAAGATAGTCACCTGGAACCGTATAACAAAGTAACTGGTTATTATTGCTGTTGTATAGATGTTTACTTTATTATCAATATAAAGAACTATCTGTGGCAAACAAAAAAAAATACTGTTTTGAGCCATCCATTGCCTCTTCCTTGACATGCAAGAAGAACACATTTCCCCAATCTCCATGTAGTTTTGTGGGGGCCACATGACTGAGTTCTGGTAGAAACAGGAGCAGAGGTGATGCTTCTACTGCGATGCAGATAAGAGTAAATGTGAGGCTTCCCTGGTGGCACAGTGGTTAAGAATTTGCCTGCCAATGCAGGGGACACGGGTTCAATCCCTGGTCTGGGAAGATCCCACATGCTGCGGAGCAACTAAGCCCGTGTGCCACAACTACTGAGCCTGTGCTCTAGAGCCTGCAAGCCATGACTATTGAGCCCACGTGCCACAACTACTGAAGCCTGAACACCTAGAGCCTGTGCTCCGCAACAAGAGAAGCCACCACAATGAGAAGCCCGTGCACTGCAACAAAGAGTAGCCCCCACTCCCCTGCAGCTAGAAAGCCCACGCACAGGAACGAAGACCCAATGCAGCTGAGAGAGAGAGAGAGAGAAAAGAAAAGGAAGGAAAGAAAGAAAGAAAAAGAAAGAAAGAAAGAAAGAAAGAAAGAAAGAAAGAAAGAAAGAAAGAAAGAAAGAGAAAGAAAGAAAAAGGAAGAAAGAAAAAGAAAAGAAAGAAAGAAAGAAAAAGAAAGAAAGAAAATGTGTCTTCTCTAGGTTGTCTCTCTCACAACTTTGGACAAAAATGGAAATAAAGCACTCAGTGATGCCAGTTGTGCAAAATGGTCATATGAAGATCTCTGGGTCACTAATTAAAAGCGAACCATTGGACGATGGTGTGAGAAATGCATCTCGTTTGAACCACTGATATTCGGCTGGCTGTTTTTTATCTCAGCATATCCTGGATAAAACAGTACCTTTAATTAATCACAATGATAACAGTATCAGTGCCATTTGTAGACCTATAATATGTGTAGGCATTGTGCTGAGCACTTAACAAAAGATATCTCATATTATCTTCACAAACAAAATCTTCCAGGTCAATATTACATTTTGCATTACTAAATTGAAAAACAGTTTAAGAAAATAAAATTGTTGGTTCAAGGCCTCACAGCTAGAAAGCATGTCATAGTCTACTTGCCTGGTTCTAAATATCATTTTCACTATACTACAGCTGCCCCTGAGTGCTCATATTTCAATTGGTTGTTACCATATTTTACAGGCAATTTTTCACTGTTGGAACTTCCTAAAGCTAAGGATTCTCAAAGCCTTAGCAAAATGACAGGAACAATCTGGAATAAATGAATGGATTAAACAAATACTGAACCAAATATATAAAGGAACATAGTGCCAGATATCTTTCCGATATAAATGCCACTAAAATCCATTTCAGAAACCTATGATCAACATCAAAATTCTGGATGGTTCCTTCAGCTATTTTCAACTTTAAAAACACAGCAGCCAAAAGCAGCTGTTCTCCATAGACTGGAAGAGCCCAGCAGATCCACTTAATTTCTCAGAAGCCATCATAGAGGCACATGGTTCTCAAACTAGATTTCTGGTGTTCTTCTCACATAGATGAGATGTGTATAGGCACTACTACACTACAAGTTGAAAAGGATTTAAAAAATTCACTTGTTTCTCAAAGGGTTACTTCTAATTTAGATAATATTTAGTAGTCCTGACAATGGTCACCACCTATGGAAGATATTAATTTTTCAGCCTGTTTTATTATGAAGAGAAAATTCATGGTGTTTTGAGAAAAGTGTATCTAACTAGAATGTTACCTGACATTCTGTAGGATATGTCTAAAGAGATTTGTTTTTATATAAAGTGTGAATACAAACTAACAAAATGGAATTTCTTGTGTGGCTTTTCCAATCTGTTTTAGAAATCACTTCCCATATAAGAGTTCCTAAGGCACTCTGAGCAATGGCACCATCATTGAAATATGGGTGTATTCTTCCAGGGGGACTACTTAGAAGGATGACACTCATTTAGATGTATAAATTCTGGTTTGTTTGCTTTTAAAATGTCCAGTTATTTTTATTCATGCCTCCTCTATGCTCACATATATCTTTGTAATGCCTATCTGCAGATTTTTCTTAAAATAAATGTAGTGTTGGAAAAATGCCTTTGAAAGATCAGGTTGGAGATAGTCTTCCAATTAATGGAATGAAGATAGTATTAAAAGTTCCTACTTATTAGGTGTGTGAGTAGGATTCATGATGAGTATTGTCAGGCAGATATAATGGGAAAAAAATTTTATACTAGGACTCAGCCACCTTGCTTCTAGAATTGGTTTGGCCTTATAATATTAAGAAAATATGGACAACGCACTTAATAATGCCATTCATTCATCCATTCTTCATTCACTCATTCATTCATTCACTTATCCTCCATTTTTTAACAACACGAAATCCTCCCATGGCTCTGGTTATTTTGAGAGTTATAAAAATTGGTAACATGTACTCCCTTCCCCAAAAGTGTTTTCAATTAAGTTGATAAAATCCCAAACATTTTAAACATTAAAAACCCGCCCTATTTACTTTATTGATGTATTGTGAGAATCTAGTGAAAGGGCCTATGTAAAACTGTTTTATGAATTCTAACTTGCTGTACACATATACAGATATTAACATGAGATCCTCTACAAAAAATATGTATGGCATTGAAACTGCTGTATGGATATAGAAAACATTTTTCTTCTTAAATGAGTATTTTGTTAGTTTCATTTGAAGTACTTGGCAATATTGAGGTGGAGGAAAGGAGGAAAGAAGGAACAAAAGGAAAAGAAGAATCAAGATTTGGAACACAATGTGGGTGAAAAGAAAGGGGTTGAGAGGGAATCACGATAAGGTCTAGAAGAGGAGTTCTGTGACAAAAAGGAGGCTTTGAATTCATGAAGGTGGCTTCTAAGCAGGAGTATGAGAGAACTAGGAAAGGAGGATGGAGTACAAAAGTGTGGGTAGCACAGTTTTTACTCTTGGTTCTTTCTAAAACACACATAGAAATCATCCTCAGTGTGAAAGAGCAAACTTCAGTTTCTATCTATATTAAGGATTATTCAGTTGCAAAAAACTAGGAATTGAATATGTGGAGGTTGTGGAGGTTGGCTTTTAGAGAGGGCATGGAAGCTTTGTATCCGTTCCCAATGCCTTGCCCTATGGGTCTCTTCCATCTGGCTGTTCCTGAGTTATATCCTTTTGTAATAAACCAGTGATCTAACTCTTCTCCTGAAAAACTCCCATGAGTGGGACTCTGGTTATGAAAATGTGAGAAGCCAGAACAAAGTTATCGGTTTGTATTTGTTTGACTCAACAATCTGCCATTAGTCTGGGGCTTGGACAGTCTTCTTTAAACCCCTTTATTGCCGGGACAAGCAACCTCTGAAGTCTGGACTACTCCATCAGAAGTCAAGTAGGAGGCTCTGGGGAGGGAGCACTGAATCCAGGATACTAGACTAATAGGGAGTCCTCAGACACAGGGAAGATTAACTGCAGAGAATTCTCATGGAGCCCTGTACCAGAGTCTAAGACCCGGCTTTGTCCAACTGTCTCCAACTTCCAGTGCTGG
Source organism: Hippopotamus amphibius kiboko (assembly GCF_030028045.1). Lineage (NCBI taxonomy): Eukaryota > Metazoa > Chordata > Mammalia > Artiodactyla > Hippopotamidae > Hippopotamus > Hippopotamus amphibius. Next base: position 11,884,982 of record NC_080203.1, on the reverse strand, counting down.
ACACCTCACACCAAACTACAAACAAGACAGAAACACAGGGCTTCCTAGGTGGTGCAGTGGTTGAGAATCCGCCTGCCAATGCAGGGGACATGGGTTCAAGCCCTGCTCCAGGAAGATCCCACATGCCGCGGAGCAACAAAACCCGTGCGCCACAACTATTGAGCCCATGTGCTACAACTACTGAAGCCCACAAGGCTAAAGCCCATGCTGTGCAAAAAGAGAAGCCATGGCAATGAGGAGCCCGCGCACCACAACGAAGAGTAGCCCCCACTCACCACAACTAAGAAGAAAGCCCGCGCACAGCAAAAAAAGACCCAACACAGCCAATAAAATAATAAATTAATTAATTAATTAAAAAAAAGACAGAAACACAAACCGATACATCAGCACACAGACTACCTAAAGCCATATTAACTTCACAGATACCATAAAACACACCACCTAACACAGCGCTGCTCATCAGAGAGAAAAGACACAGAGCCACACACTAGAAAGCAGACACTGGACCCCCCCAACAGGAAGCCTACTCAACACACTGAACAAACCCCACCACAGGGGGCAGAGGGCAGAAAAAAGAGGAATTACTACTAGGCAGCATAGGAAAAGGAGACAAAAAATCCTATAAATTAGACAAAATGAGAAAACAAAGAAACACCAAGCAGGCAAAGGAGCAGGAAAAAAACCCACAAGACCAAATAAATGGACAGGCAATAGGAAAATTCCCTGAAAAAGAATTCAGAGTAATGATAGTAAAGATGATCCAAAAGCTCAACAACAAAATAGAGAACATACAGGAAACAGTTAATAAGGACTCAGAAGGAATAAAGAGCAAACAAACAGTAATAGATAACAAAATAACCGAAATTAAAAATACTCTAGATGCTATAAAGAGCAGAATAACTGAGGCAGTAGAACAAATAAGTGAGTTGGAAGATAGAAAGGGGGAAATAACTGCCACAAAGCAGGAAAAAGAGAAAAGAATAAAAAGAATGGAAGACAGTCTCAGAGACCTAATGACAACATTAAGCACACCAACATTCGAATCATAGGCATCCCAGAAGAAGAAGAAGAAAGAAAGGGTCTGAGAAAATATTTGAAGAGGTTATAGTGGGAAACTTCCCCAACATGGGAAAGGAAATAATCAAGTCCAAGAAGCACAGAGAGTCCCACACAGAATAAACCCAAGGAGAAATACACTGAGGCGGATATTAATCAAACTAATGAAAATTAAACACAAAGAAAAATATTAAGAGCAGCAAGAGAAAAGCAACAAATAACATATAAGGGAAAACCCATAAGGATAACAGCTGATCTTTCTGCAGAAACTCTGCAGGCCAGAAGGGAGTAGCAGGATATACTGAAAGTCCTGAAAGAGAGAAACCTACAGCCAAGAATACTCTAACCAGCAAGAATCTCATTCAGATTTGATGGAGAAATCCAAAGCTTTACAGACAAGCAAAAGTTAAGAGAATTCAGCACCACCAAACCAGCCTTACAACAATTGCTAAAGGAACTTCTCTAGGCAGGAAACACAAGAGAAGGAAAAGACCTACAAAAACAAACCCAAAACAATTAAGAAAATGGTAATAGGAACACACATCAATAATCACCTTAAATGTAAATGGATTAAATGCTCCAACCAAAAGGCACAGACTGGCTGAATGGATACAAAAACAAGACCATTACATATGCTGCCTACAAGAAACCCACTTCAGACCAAGGGACACATATAGACTGAAAGTAAAGGGGTGGAAAAAGATATTCCATGCAAATGGAAGTCAAAAGAAAGCTGGAGTAGCAATACTCATATCAGACAAATTAGACTTTAAAGTAAAGATTATTGCAAGAGACAAGGGAGAACACTCCATAATGATCAAGGGATCCATCCAAGAAGAAGATTTAACAATGGTAAATATCTGTGCACCCAACATAGGAGCCCCTCAATACATAAGGCAAATGCTAACAGCCATAAAAGGGGACATCGACAGTAACACAATAATAGTGGGAGACTTTAACACACCACTTACATCAATGGACAGATCATTCAAACAGAAAATAAATAAGGACACACAAGCTTTCAATGACACATTAGACCATCTCGACTTAATTGATATTTATAGGACATTCCATCCAAAAACGACAGAATACACTTTCTTCTCAAGTGCACACAGAACATTCCCCAGGATAGATCACATCTTGGGTCACAAATCAAGCCTCGTTAAATTCAAGAAAATTGAAATCATATCAAGCATCTTCTCTGACCACAACACCGTGAGACTAGATATCAATTACAGGAAAAAAACTGTAAAAAATACAACCACATGGAGGCTAAACAATATGCTATTAAACAACCAAGAAATCACTATAGAAATCAAAGAGGAAATCAAAAAATATCTAGAAACAAATGACAATGAAACATAACAACCCAAAGCCTATGGGACGCAGCAAAAGCAGTTCTAAGAGGGAAGTTTACAGCAATATAGTCCTACCTCAAGAAACAAGAAAAATATCGAATAAATAACCTAACCTTACACCTGAAACAATTAGAAACAGAAGAACAAAAAAACCCCAAGGTGAGCAGAAGGAAAGACATCATAAAAATCAGATCAGAAATAAATGAAAAAGAAGTGAAGGAAACAGTAGCAAAGATCAATGAAACTAAAAGCTGGTTCTTTGAGAAGATAAACAAAATTGATAAACCATTAGCCAAACTTATCAAGAAAAAAAGGGAGAAGGTGCAAATCAACAGAATTAGAAATGAAAAAGGAGAAGTAACAACGGACACCTCAGAAATACAAAACATCATGAGAGACTACTACAAGCAACCATATGCCAATAAATTGGATAACTTGGAAGAAATGGATAAATTCTTAGAAAAGTACAATCCTCCAAGACTGAACCAGGAAGAAATAGAAGATAGGAACAGACCAATCACAAGTGTGGACATTGAGACAGTGATTAAAAATCTCCCAACAAACAAAAGCCCAGGGCCAGATGGCTTCACAGGCAGGCAAATTCTATCAAACATTTAGAGAAGAGCTAACATGTATCCTTCTCAAACTCTTCCAAAATATAGCAAAAGGAGGAACATTCCCAAACTCACTCTATGAGGCCACCATCACCCTGATACCAAAACCAGGCAAATATGGCACAAAAAAAGAACATTATAAGCCAATATCACCGATGAATATAGATGCAAAAATCCTCAACAAAATACTAGCTAACAGAATCCAACAGCACATTAAAAAGTGCATACACCATGATCAAGTGGGGTTTATCGCTGGGATGCAAGGATTCTTCATTATATGCAAATCAATCAACGTGATGCATCATATCAACAAATTGAAGGATAAAAACCGTATGAGCATCTCAATAGATCCAGAAAAAGCTTTTGACAAAATTCAACATCCATTCATGATAAAAAATCTCCAGAAAATGGGCACAGAAGGAAATTACCTCAACATAATAAAAGCTATATATGAGAAACCAAAAGCCAACCTTGTTCTAAATGGCGAAAAACGGAAAGCATTCCCTGTAGGAACAGGAACAAGACAAGGGTGTCCACTCTCACCATGATTATTCAACATAGTTTTGGAAGTTTTAGCCACAGCAATCAGAGAAGAAAAAGAAATAAGAAGAATCCAGATTGGAAAAGAAGAAGTAAAATTGTCACTCTTTGCAGATGACATGATATTATACATAGAAAACCCTAAAGATTCTACCAGAAAACTGCTAGCACTAATTGATGAATTTAGTAAAGTAGCAGGATATAAAACTAAAGCACAGAAATCTCTTGCATTCCTATACACGAACAACGAAAGAGCAGAAAGAGAAATTAAGGAGACTCTCCAATTTACCATTGCAACAGAAAGAATAAAATACCTAGGAATAAACCTGCCTAAGGAGGCAAAAGACCTGTATGCAGGAAACTGTAAGACACTGATGAAAGAAATCAAAGATGATACAAACAGATGGAGGGACATACCATGTTCTTGGATTGGAAGAATCAACATTGTGAAAATGACTATCTTACCCAAAGCAATTTACAGATTCAACACAATCCCTATCAAATTACCAATGACATTTTTCACAGAACTAGAGCAAGAAATCTTACGATGTGTATGGAAACACAAAAGACCCCGAATAGCCAAAGCAATCTTGAGAAGGAAAGACAGATCTGGTGAAATTATGCTTCCTGACTTCAAACTATACTACAAGGCCACAGTGATCAAGACAGTATGGTACTGGCACAAAAACAGAAAGGAAGATCAGTGGAGCAGAACAGAGAGCCCAGAGGTAAACCACACACATGTGGGCACCTTATCTTTGACAAAGGAGGCACGAATATACAATGGAAAAAAGACAGCCTCTTCAATAAGTGGCGCTGGGAAAATCGGACAGCTACATGTAAAAGAATGAAATTAGAACACTTCCTAACACCATACACAAAAATAAACTCCAAATGGATTAAAGACCTAAATGTAAGGCCAGACACTGGAAAACTCCTAGAGGAAAAAATAGGCAGAACACTCTATGACATACATCAAAGCAAGATCCTTTTTGACCCACCTCCTAGAATCATGGAAATAAAATCTAGAATAAACAAATGGGACCTCATGAAACTTAAAACTTTTGCATAGCAAAGAAACCATAAACAAGACAAGAAGACAACCCTCAGAATGGAAGAAAATACTTGCCAATGAAGTGACTGACAAAGGATTAATCTCCAAAATATGCAAGCAGCTCATGCAGCTTCACACCAAAAAAGCAAATAACCCAATCCACAAATGGGTGGAAGACCTAAATAGACATTTGTCCAAAGAAGACATACAGATGGCCAACAAACACATGAAAAGATGCTCAACATCACTATTTATTAGAGAAATGCAAGTCAAAGCCACAATGAGGGATCACCTCACATGGGTCAGAATGGCCATCATCAAAAAATCTAGAAACAATACATGTTGGAGAGGGTGTGGAGAAAAGGGAACTCTCCTGCAATGTTGGTGGGACTGTAAGTTGGTACAGCCACTATGGAAAACAGTTTGGAGGTTCCTTAAAAATCTAAAAATGGAACTACCATATGACCTAGTAATCCCACTACTGGGCATATACCCAGAGAAAACCAAAATCCAAAAGAAACATGTACCATAATGTTCATTGCAGCACTATTTACAATAGCTAGGACATGGAAGCAATCTAAATGCCCATCAACAGATGAATGGATAAAGAAGATGTGGCACATATATACAATGGAATATTACTCAGCCATAAAAAGGAATGAAATTGAAATATATGTAATGAGGTGGATAGACCTAGAGACTGGCATACAGAGCTAAGCAAGCCAGAAAGAGAAAAACAAATAGCATATGCTAACTCATATATATGGAATCTGAAGAAATGGTACTGATGAACCCAGTGACAGGGCAAGAATAAAGATGCAGATGTAGAGAAAGGACATGAGGACATGGGGCTGGGGTGGGGGGTGGGGGGCAAAGGGGATGCTGGGATGAAGTGAGAGAGTAGCATTGACATATATACACTACCAAATGTAAAAAAATAGCTAGTGGGAAGTTGCTATATAACAATGGGAGATCAACTCAATCATGGGTGATGCTTTAGAGGGCCAGGACAGGGAGGGTGGGAGGGAGTCGCAGGAGGGAGGGGATATGGGGATATATGTATAAATACAGTTGATTCACTTTGGTGTACCTCAAAAACTGATACAAGAGTGTAAAGCAATTACATTCCAATAAAGAGCTTAAAAAATAAAATAAAATTGAAAAAAAGAAAACAACTCGGAATAGAAATCGACCCCATGAAGATCAAAGAGAAAATAGAGGTTAAACGGATACAGGGAGTCTCGTAGGATTGACTGCAGGAAATAAAACTAGAATTCACAAAAATAGAAAATGATCAGGCCATTTATGTCCAACAATTTCCAGTTCCATTCCCATTCCCATTCCCTGTCCCTTTCCGTCCCTCTACCTCTATCTCTCCCCCATCCCCCCCCCAAAATCCCCCTTCACCTGCTTTTACCCTGAGGCTACATGGTGTTTATTGTCTGCTTCTCTCTCCATATCAGCCTTGTTCTTTTCTCTCTGTAGACTGCTTTACCTGTTTTCATATGCTTGCTCCCAAGTCTGTGGGTTTTCCTCCATAGTTAAGAGCCTGGACTCTAGAGCCAGGATGCCTGGTTGAAATCTTGAATCTGTTGTTTCAATTTGTGTCACTTTTACTGAAGGGACTTAATCTCTATGTTCCTCCATTTCCTCCTCTGTAAAATGGAGGTGATGAATAATATCTACCTTCTATTGGGTTGAGGTAAAGATGAATTACAGTTGACCATTGAACAAGATGGATTGAGTTGCACAGGTCCACTTATGCAGTGGACTTTTTTCAGTAGTAAATTCTACAGAACTACATGAACCCCAGTTGGTTAAATCCAAGGATGCAGAACTGCATCGAATACAGATGAAGGGAGGATAAGGAGGACAGACTGTGAAGTTATAGGGAGATTTTCAACTGCACAGGGGTGGGCACCCCTAAGCCCTGTGTTGTTTAAGAGTAAACTATACATTAAATTATTGTGTAAAAATACTTAAATGACTGCCAGGCTCCTAATAAGTACTTCACAAGTACTTTATACCATCATTTAGGCACTCAGACTCCCCACAGAAAATTCACTCAGGGTCTTTGGCCAATTCTAACCTTCCAAAGGAGAGACTACTTCTTCAGTTCTGACACTAACTTGCTATTTGAACTTGACCAACTCCCTTCCATGCTAGGCATTTCAATTTCCACTAAAATAGAGTGAGAAGTTTGTATTCAATGTATTCCAAAAATTTCTGCTAGTGTCAAGATTCTGTGATTCTATGGAATGGTTCCCTTCTATTTGACAAATACAGACATGCATTAAATCTCATTTACTGTGTAGTTCCTTTATAAAAAGTATGCAATAAGCAGCTAAGTTCCAAGAGTAAAGGTAAATCTAAATCACAACAGTTATAAATATATTCTCAAGTTCCCCCACTCCCTGCACCCTACTCTCCGGGGGGTTGGGGTTAAAATTAGCTACATTTCTGTAAGGCTGTAAAACATAAGGCATTGATTTGGCACACCAAATACACCCCATAATAAATATGCATTTGCTTAGAAACTTAAGCAGTTTAGATAGGAACTGGTTGGAAGAATTAAAATGGAAAGGGAAATTAACAAGAATAAGTAAGGAAGGGATAAAGCATTGACAATCTGCATAGCTTTTGTTAGTCTCCATTAGGAGAGCAGAATCTGGCCATGTGGTGTTATTATTCCACAAGCTGATGAGATTAGTAGAGAGGGAGATAAGTGTAAATAAACAGGACTGTATTTTTCACTTTGCACTGTTTTATTTGTTTCCAAAAGGGAAACATCCCTTCTGAGTAAGACATTTTCTTGCTATACATATAACACCAAAGGATATTACCCACTGTGGCAAACCAGGAAGCAGCATACCAATTAATAAACTGATTAGTGCAAGACCCCACTGTGACAGGCTTTTCTGAGCTTCCAAATAGAAAGCTTTGCCAGTTAACAAAAGGAGATGCTTCACTAGCTAAAACTAATAGAGGTTCCTTTCTCCAAATAAAGCTTCTAACTCGACAGAGAAATAAAAGCTGCCCATCTAGGGGTCAGAAGGATGTGTGTGTGTGTTTGGGTGTGTGCACGTTTATGTTTGTGTGTATGTGTGTGTGTCTGTGTGTATAGGGGTAGTTGTGTATTCTGAGTGCTTTCTAAAGCATTACAAACTAGAAAGCTCAAAAAATATTTGAATTTTCTATAATGCTTTCATTGTGAGAAACTGACTGCTTAAATGTGCTATTCTTTTCATTTACTTACTCTGTGATTAGTTTTCTTGTCCAAATGAAACAGAACTCTACACACATGTATAAAAGAGTTCATACAAAGGTCATGGCTAATGGCTGAATTAAAAGGGAATTTGTTGCAACCATTTCAAAAATTTCAGTCTAGTTTTGTCTCCTCCTAAATATGTACATAGTATAATTACCGATCACATATTTAAGTTTACTATGTTAAAATATATGTGGAGAGCAACTGCTTAGTGGGTACAGGGTTTCCTCTTGGAGGGATAAAAATGTTTTGGAACCAGATAAAGATGGTGGTTGCATAACATTGTGAATGTACTAAATGCTACTGAATTGTAAACTTTAAAACAGTTAATTTATGTTACACCTTAGTAAAAATAAATAACAAAAATGTGTAAATGGGTGTTTTTAATAAGTTAACAGTTTCTGTTTGCTTTTGAGTATGATGAATTTAAAGTTTGCAGCTCTTAATGAAATATAAAACTATCACTCTTTCGGTCCCTCTGGAAGCTTAATCTGGTCCCTGCTGAATGTCTGCCTACAAAGCACACTTTAAAGTGGGCTCTCTATAATGTTGCCAGTGTCATACAGCTACTTCCTTTCAAAGTGGCATTTGCATCACAAACAGGATTTCTCTTACTTCAACCCTGATCTCTTAATGATTATTTTGGTGGTGGATGCTGGCTTAATCCAGCAGTGCTGAAGCAACTCAGAGACAGTATATTAGACTGGGAGTACTCATTCTGTGACTGACTAGTAGTAAAGACCAGAGCAAGTCCTATTCCCTTTCTAATACCCAGTTGCCTCATCTGTGTAATAAGGAAGTAAACTAGATGATCTCTAAGAGCCTTCCTTTTTCTAAAATGAGGAGATTCTGTGGTCTCTATAAACAGCTTTTTAATAACAAGTATTAGAGTGTATTTACTGTAAATATCAACTGCATGCCTGATACAGGGCTTTGGGTCCTAATTAATCAAAAGACATGGTTCCTACTCTTGTTGATTTTAGACTGCTTTAGCAGAAATAAAGTTCTGGGTTGTTTTAGAAACTACAGTGCTGTGGGTGCTTGTAAAAGATAAAGGTGAATGCTGACTACAGGCAGGGTTCTATAGGGTCTGGAACCTGAGGTGGAATTGGGATGAAACAGAATAATTGGATAGGTTATTAAAAGAGATCCATTTCCCCTATTGTGTAAATGAGGAAACACAGCTAGTAAGTGATGGAGGCAATATTTTAATCTTGGTTGATATAATGTCACAGGTTATCCACTTAAGACCTTCCCTCTTGCATTCTTTCAGTCAATCATTCATTCAATTTACAAATACATTTAGAATCCAGTATGTGTCAGATACCAAGATAAGCTCTGAAATAGAACAATATATAGAATGTAAGTGGTCCTGCCCTAATGGAGCACACAATCTATTGGAGGGGATGGAAAGTAACAAATTATAAAATGAAAAATCAAAAGCAGTGATAAGTGCTGTAAAGAAACACTAGAGGCTGTTAGGAGAGAATAAAAGGGCTTATCTCATTTACATCTGGAGTTCTTGAGGACTTTCTTAAAGAAGGTATATTTATGTGGAAATATGAAGAACAGATATGAGATAGAAGGTAGCCAAGGAAGAAAGTAGTGGGAAAAAAATGTTCCAGGTAGAAAGAATAGCATTTATAAACATGTTGGAACAGATAAAACTTCACTCCTTTGAGAAAAAGAAAGAAAAGCAGTGTAGCTCAAGTGCAAACAGCCAGGGAGCTAGTAAGTACATATGGAGAGATTCACATCATCTTTGTGAGGCTACTTGACATTCTATGATATGTTGAAAAATACAAAATAAACAGAAGTATATATCATATTCATGGATTAAAAGACTCAATGTCATAAACTCTTCCAAACTTTAATAAAATGTCAATAAAAATCCTAGCAATGTGTCTCTGTGTGTGAGAGAGAGAGAGAGAAAGAGAGAGAGAGAGAGAGAAAGAGAATTCTACAATTTATATGGAAATGCAATGGGACAAAATTTCTAAAGAATATCAAAATATGAGGGAAATCAATGCCCTCAACCCAATAGTGGTCCTTGGATATCAGCATACAAAATATGGAACAATAAAATATGTAAATTATGTACTTTTGTGTGTCTGAATTCCTTTGTTCAACATGTTGTTACATGTTTTTGTAGTTTGTTCATCTACATTGCAGTATACTATTTCATTTTGTCCTTACACTACATTTATGAATTCTGTTTGTTGATGCACATTTGGAAAGTTTTAACTTTTGAGGATTTACAAATAATGCTGCTATGGACATACTTGTACATGCCTTTTGGTAGAAATATACACTCATTTTGGGGGATATACTTCCAGGACTAGTACTGCTAGATCATAAGAGTTTTCATCTTTTCAGAATTTAGTATATATTCTGAATGATAAAGAGACCTAATGAATGATCAAAATTAAAGTTTGTTCAACTGACAAGAGAACTGTATCTGCAAACAGTCCAATATTTTATTCTTAGCCTTGACTGCCCTCCAGTCTCCTCCTGCTGAGTGACACCAATCGTCCCCATATAAAATAATAAATGGCTGACCCATGAGAATTCCCTATTCTCCTTGGGTTTTCAAAAATTCAAACCTGGTCAATTCAGGTTTTCTAAAATACTACAAGTGAATTATTAACTATACCCACACTTGCCATCAACAGGTTGAGGCTACTTTTGCTCCAGTTTTAACATCCAAACCACTCCATAACCTAGAAATTGGATCTTTAGTTATCCGGAGGCAATATCACTAGAAAACTAATCTTGAACTCTGTTAAAAGTGCACTTACTTCATCCTCCTTACCACTAACATTGCTGCTAGTCGAGGAGGTCCAACCCTGGGTTCACATTTCTCAAATTCAAGAAGTGTAAGAGCTGCCCTAAATGTAAGTCCATCTCAATTAGAGACCTGAAACTTAGCTCTCTCAAGAGCCCCTAGAAGTAGACAATGCACTGAACTTTGGACCAAGTAGATGGCATCATGAGGTGCCAAGATGTTTTTGAAACAAGACTCTCTAGGATTTCCTTGTCTAATTCCTATTCTTTTCATTTTCATTGTCCTTCTTTGCTGCATCTTTTTCTTTTCTCTCTCCTCCAGCGTCACCTTTGCTATTCACATAACTCCCACAGTGCAACCTCAACCTTTTAATTTTACAATATTTTCTTCAGATAGATTTCAGATATGAAATCACTGTCAAATGCTGGGAGCATTTTTTTTACTCTTAATAAATTTTTTGACGTGAATTTCAAAACCCTTATACACTTATTATAACAACTCTAATAACAGAGAAGCATCCAAAGTAAAATTAAAATATATGATAATATCCAATTTGGTGACGATGTGAGAAATGGTATTCTCACACATAGCTGATGGAACTGTAAGTTGGTACATTCACTCTGGAGAGCAATTTAGTAATCAGTACCTTGAAGAGTTGAAAATGTACACATCATACAAACTAGGGATTCCTCATTAGAGAATCTCTCCCTCATAGGGCAAAGAAACACAAACAACACTGTTCATTTTATAGTTATCATAGTTAAAAATTGTAAATAGACTGTCCATCAATATGGAACTAGATTAATAACTTGTTGCATATTCATACAATATAATACTATGCAGCTGTGAAAATAAATGTACTATAGTGTTTCAATACAGATGAATATCACAAACATATTTTTGAGATTTAAAAAAGGTAAGTTGAAGAAGGATTTATAAAACTTGTCATTTATATGAAATTTTAAAAAGAAAAACTATATTTTTTCTATGGCTGTTTATGTAAAAAATAAAGACTGGAAGGACAGCTTTTAAATTCAAATATATTGTTATGTTTTGTTATTCATTTAGAGGAAGAGGAGGGGGCATTAATGATTAATAAAACTATTCTTTCCTCTAGTAGCTGTCTATCCTTTTAATCACTCACTCACGTATACTCACATATGAAGTACTTTCTGTAGGTGGAGCAATATTTCAACCACTGTGGCTGATAAATTATCACTTGCAAGAACTAAGACAATCCATGTGATCAAACCGTTTAAGTACCTAGAAATATTCTGAGTGGTTTCCCATGATGGAGGGGCATAGGCAACTTCCTATTAAATGCTATGCAGTTGCCAACCAAGAAAAAATTATTTGTGTTATCTTATACATTGTAACATATTATATATATATATAGAGAGAGAGAGAATATGTATAAAATATATGTGTAAATATATACCTGAAATAAAAAGTCCATCATAGTGGTTACATTTGGACTGGAATCTACTTTCCAACTATGAATATGAATAAGAATTAAACTATCACATAGAAAGCAGAGGGAATGCTGCCATAGGTTAATTGCATTTTAATCCAAATGGCCTGAACATTTTAACTCATCATTAATCACTGACGATGTGGTCATGTCATCTCAAACTGCACTGATAGACTATAGAATAGTTTGTGCTCTTGTGCAAATGCAAATTATAAGCATTTTGGGGGCTTTTAAGGAATAGAAAGCCAAGTTTGTGTGTTACAAAATAAAAGTTGAATGGTGAATGATAACAGAAGTAAAGAATAATTAGAAAATGAACCTATCCTGTTTCTTTCTAAGTAAAGGCTTCTGCCTTGGTTAGGATTACTATAACACGGAAATCCTCTAGCTCAGATGGCTTGCCTGATGTGAAGTGGAATGCTTATGGAACATGAGTCCACTTCTGCCATGCAAATCATTTAAGCCACATCATAGATTATCAAGCATATAATCAAGGGATAACTATTTGCTTATAATGTCTATAGTCTGTTAAAAATCATTTGTCTAAGTATTATACTTTATTTAACAAAGCACAGCACTTGAATATATTATCAGACTTGTTTTATACTGTATACACTATTAATATATATTTAATATTTTCAACAATGAATTTTCTGAGCTTAATGTCATTTTTCAAAATTTCTATGTAAATGTTATTCACTCTAGGACATTTCATGCTTTTTTCAAATGCTGTTATGACTTCTGTGATCTCTTAGGAAAAGTAAATGAGTGATTTAAAAAATCTATCTTTTGATCTTTTCTGATTAAATGACTTCTTTCTTTAAATGACTGACCTTTAAAAGGTCTGCTACCATGATGCCATTTTCCATAATACTTGCTTGAACCCATTCTAGTTGTTTTGAAAATGTTAAACACTTAGAATTTTATAAGCACAACATTTGTGGATTTTACAATTTAATATTGTAAATTGAGGTCAGCAGGGGAGATGCTGCTACTTGAATTGTAGTGCACTTTTTGTGCATACCCTTATCTTGAATATCCAGATGATGTTTTTGAATGTCACATAATAGTGAGATGTGTCTCTGAAAAACTCTAACTAAAATCTGATGCTGCATCAGTATTGTGAAGGTTACATTTTTATAGTGCAGCATCAATCATCTCAAGATCAGTAAACTGAGATTAAAACATGGATTTTTTAAATTTAAATGAAGTAGCATTCAAATTTTTATAGAACACAAAGGCCAATTTTGTTTTATTAATGAAGCATCAATATAATTACATTTCAATTTATTTTATGTTCCTTTCATTTCTCTTATTTGGGACGGATTTGTATTTAAAACAGACTGGCTAGTGAGCCTTCTATTTCTTATTACATGATTTAAATATGTATTTAAATATTATTTATTGAAATAATTTAAATAAACATTACATAATTTATGTCAAAATGAAATTAAAAGTAAACTTTTTAATGGGCTTTATTAGAAATAGGGTTCAAAAATTTAAAACGTTGGTTTTTTTTCTAGTTAATATCTTTGCATCTTCAAATTCAACATTATTCTTCTTGGTTGAAAAAATGATTATTCATTGGAAGGAACTCTAGAGAACATTGAGCAAAGAGGTCACAGAGTTTGTATTATGATTTGAAAAAATATTTCCCAAATTAATTATTTTTATTTCCTGACTAAATTATATAGTTTGGTAAAATGCATGATTGCTATAAACTGACAACCAAAACAACAAAAATGCAGTGTGATGTTATGAGTTAGAAGGATATGTCATTAAAACACAAATTTAAAACACTTCCAGGAGGAAATAATAGTTTATCTTGGAATGCAATGCTTACTGTCAAAACTTGAAATACATTCAAGTATCCTAATTCAGATAAATTAAATCAAGCTCCCCAAAGGGGTTTTCACATGAACACAAATCTTTATCACTAATATTTAAAGATGTGTGTTGAGTAAGAGGAGTGCCAGAAGGCTGGATACAACTTTTAGAGGCCATAAGAACTGATGAGATCATTGTGCCCACCACTTCCATTTGTAATGAAAAAACAGGCATATTGGATGACAGAGTAACTACTAAGGAAATACAAAACAAAATCCTGAGGTTTTCCTTGGTAACCACTCTGATGCTGCTCTTTCTTTTGAAATAGAGATTTTTTTTTCTAAGATTGTTTCTGTTATCTCTGCTTTGCTGGTGGCCTTTATTTATAGTCTGCCCAATACATAAACCTCCATACAGTGACAGAAGACTAAAGACAGGCAATATTTTATCTCTTCTTTTCCAAAACTGCTGAAACCCAGAAATTCCAAACCTATAATCTTAACATCATTGCATAGAAAAATCCCAGACAGAATGCAAAACAGGTGACTTCATAGCACTAATAGAGATTAGTAGCAGCCAAAATAGGTTCAATAATATTAAAGCATGTTAATAATATTACCAGACTGGTTAATTTGTTAGAAAAGTGTGTGTGTGTGCATGTGCGCACGAGCATATATATTTCCCTTAGTGTGAATAAGTGATTTGATAGTATGTTTTCATATACATTTAAATAAGAAAGGGAGCTGAACTAAATGACAGTAAAGTCAAATGGATTTTTAGCTGCTTGAATGAGCTAATCAACATTCATTTGCTCATTTATTCATTCATTCAATGACTAATTATTTAGGGCCCTAATACTACACCAAGCACTGAAACTCAGGGGTTCATAAAACATAGTCTTTTGTCTCAAGGAGCTTACTTTCATGTGTGTGTGTGTGTGTGTGTGTGTGTGTGTGTGTGTGTGTGTGTGTGTGTGTGTGTGTGTGTGTGTAGTAGCAGTAGTAGTAGCAGAGGTAATAGTGATGTGTATGGACTCTGAAGTTAGTAAGCTGGATTGGATTGCTAGCTCAAACATTTAGTATTCATATGACTATGGACTTGTTCCCTAATGCCTCTACACCCTAGTTCTTTGTGTGTAATGAGAGAATATTATTATTATTGACTTATAAGGTTGTGTGTGGATTTAAGAGATCACATATATGGCATAACTACTAGTGAACTAATTTTCACTTAATCACCTATATCCAAATACAGTCACATTCTGAGGTGCTGGGGATTAGGACTTTAATATATAAATTTGGGGAGACACAATCCATCCCATAACAGTGAGTGGCTCCAAATTAACAAATGAAGAACTTTCTAACATTAGAGATGTAAACAGCTGGCATGGGCTGTCTTGATAGCTCTCTGTTACTAGAAATGATCAAGCAAGCTATAATTCATGTTTAAAAGGGAAATATTTTAATTGGGAGAGAATTTTGGCTAAATTACATTTCTGCTTTTGTTTATATCATGATAAATGAGTAATTTGAAATTATCCACATACATTATGCTCTGTTCATAGTTATGTTTCCTTATGCAACCAATTGGTAACCAATATATTAGTCAAATAAAGCTGTCTGGGTAAATTGATCAGTTTAAGAATACATCTGGATATTTTTATAGTACTTCCTAATTGACAAACTTCTTTTTATGTGTATCATTTTTAAATTTCACAACACAATTAGTATGATAGAGAAATTATTAGTATCTCTTATTTACAGATGTTGACAGAGAAAGAGAGATCAGGAAAATTGCCCCAGATCACTAGCAAATCTAAAGCTCAGACCCAAATAAAATTCCTTTTTCTTGCTACTATTCAACCCTGGGTCTATGTGACACTAGGAAAATACATCAGAGTACCCTGAGCCACAGGGCAAAGTAATGCATCTTTCTGAAGCAAAGGTTTTTTCCCCCAATGGTAGTGAATTAAATCATTATGTTCAGATAAAAATAAACATCAATATATTATGAAGTGAAATGCAATCTCTGTTTAAATTTTTAAAATAAAAAAGATTTACAGAAGTTTTTTGTTCATGAAAGACTTATGTGGAAAAGTTCCAAGACATCCCTAGTTTATGGTACTTATAGACCCTCCTATGCCTTTAGGAAGTTTCAATAGAAAAGTTTATGGAACTCTGCCACAGGATGCTGTCACCTTGTTGTGAAGGGACACTGGTCCTACCTGAAGAAGTGATTTTTGTATGCAAGTGATCATCCATCTAATAGAAACTGCTTATAAAATACAGTTTACTGCAAGCATTTGCTTCATTCACAGCTAATTAATCCATCAGAGAGAGCCTCCAGTAGTAATTACTTTCACTCTTCGCCAATCAACCTGGACCAGATTTATACCCCTGACCCTGAGAGAAGACTCTAATCTCAAAACTCTGGATATGTCTTTTATAATATATTCTGGCATGTTCAAAATAGGGACAACCAATTAATGAAGGCTATTCTTTTATTTTTAATCTAGCACTAGAAAACACAAATTGGGTTACGTTGCCAAAGGGGTTGAGTTTAATTACGTTGAAAACTCTTTAATTCTTGCAATGAACTAATTTCATCCTTCTGAAGTGAATATTATTTATTTGTTGAATTCTGAGCTCCTGTTTCTGAAACAGGACAGTTTAAAATGGCCAATTCTACATGAACATTTTGATTCTGGGGATATTCTGATATGACTGAATCGAAACAGCTATGGTAAATTGTGAAAACCTTTTCTTTATTACTATTATCAAGGAATGTGAGCACTGTACATCCTTGGCTCTCATCTCATCCCTGAGATCTGTGACATTTCTGAGGGTTATGGATGAGTTAAGATGTAAGTGATGAGTATACATAACTTGGGTGTAAAAAAAAGATATATTTTAATGAGGCTCTTTTGACTCAGCTGCACTAAAATTTTCCCCATATCTAATCAACTATATCCATTTAGTCTCTTCATAGTCCTTTTCCAGAACCTGAATTCAGCCTGGCTGGGCCATAGGTCCCTTAGCTGCCTCTCATAGGGTCTCTCAGCAGCCTCCCTTCCATTTCTAGAAACTCCAAGGGTTTTTGATTCATTAGGTCTTGTGGGGGAGTGGGAACAATAATTTGCACTTCTAACAAGTTCCTGAACGATCCTAATGCTGTACATCTGGATATTATACATCAAGGACAACACCTTAGAACTAGGCATTAGCTCCAATCTCAGTCCGGGTGCTCTAGGAACTTATTAGAAAGATGTAAGATCTCTAGATCTAGAAAAGATGTTTATATACCCTCAAAACATCTAGAAAGGTGTTTTGAGGGTACAAAAACATCTTACAATGAGAATTATATTTAATTTTTCTCTTCTAGTTCCTCAAAAGCCTCTGTCAATACTTTTCTATGCATTGTTTTGTTTTGTTTTAATTTTATTTATTTATTTATTTATTATTTTTTGGGGGGTACACCAAGTTCAATCATCTGTTTTTATACGCATATCCCCGTATTCCCTCCCTCCCTCGACTCCCCCCCCACCCTCCCCGTCCCAGTCCTCTAAGACATCATCCATCCTCGAGTTGAACTCCCTTTGTTATACAACAACTTCTCACTGGCTATTTTACAGTTGGTAGTATATATATGTGCTACTCTCTCGCTTCGTCTCAGCTTCCCCTTCACCCCCCTATGCATTGTTAATGAGTGTTCTCAGTTCTGCAAAATTATGTCCCTGGATCTCAGCACGAGAAGACTTTTTGCATCTGTCTTGCCTGGCAGGCAAGCCATGGCTGTATGGATTTGCTTTGTGATTTTCCTTAGAAATCCCCACCCAATTCCTCTGCCCCAGACGTGACACCAGCCTAGTGTCCATTCCACTCTAAAAATACACCTCCCCCACAAATCACTATGGCATTAAGATGCATGTACCTGTTTATATTCTCATCCCCACAGAATCCCACTTCTTTAGATGTTTTACTGACAATCCTGTTTTTTCTGTGTATACTATTCCCAATGCCAGACTCTCTTCTCTATTATCCTTGGAGCTCATTTTAACAATATTGAAAGGCAGTGTTGTAAAATGGTTAAGAGCCCTACTTACAATGCTTCAAGTGCCTATGTTCAAATCCTATTTTACCATTTACTAACTGAGTTAGTTTGGGCATGTTATTGAACCTCTGTCTCAGTCTGTTACATGTAAAATATGGATGAGAATAACACCTAACCTCATATGGTTGTTATGAGATATGAGGATTAAACTAGTTATTATTTGCAAATGGTTTGTACAATGCCTGCCAAGTATATAGCAAGCAAACCAGTGTTTGTTGGATAAACTATGTTATTATTTATTTCTTCCTAGACCTAAAATACTTACCTATCAATATTTCAGAAAATGCAATTTTATCCTCAGTGTTGCTTAGAAATTCATTTATTCATATTTTGTTGATTTTTTTAAGTTCCCACTCAACGTATTGCAGGCTTGCTTCTGCCACTAAGCTCTCCACCTTCTCAAGGTTGCCTTCAATCTTCCAGCCTCAAATCTAAAGCTTTCGTCTCTGTCCCCACTTTCCTTCAATGCATCTTTCAACACTGTGGAACAATCCATCTTTATGAATTCTGCCATGATTTGGATTTACCTTTCCTTTATAAAACTTACAATATTTCCTCTGCTTAAATCGCATTTTTCTTTCTTATTACAAAGCTAGCCTGTGTCAAATACCGAAGAAACAAATCTGAAAATTAAATTAAATCACAATTAAAGATAATGAAAATCCCATAATCCTAAAAAATATTGAATAATATGCATATATAAAGACTAATGAGACTCATGTGTGCCACAGGCAAGTTAATCACTTAGCAGTCCTTCACATTAGTATTTCTTTGGAGGGTCTAGTTATCAGGTGAAAGAAATCAGACTTTTGGGGGATGGAGTAGGCTTCATCTACTCTTTGTGCTACACTGGCCCCAAACTTGTACACCTCCCAGATCCAAACAAAAGTCACACAGTTAGTATAACTGAACCACTTTGCTATACACCTGAAACTAACACAATATTGTAAATCAACTATACTTCAATTTAAAAAAAAAATTAAAAAGGAAAAGCCCTATAGGGAAATGAAGTCAGTAAATTAAAAAAAAACTCATACAGTTAATTGGGCATACTCTACTTAAAAGAAAATTTCATGAGCATGTTTTAATATTAGAGTATGGGCTCACCACTCCAGACCCACTCTAATTGCTACACTGAAGTATCTATTCCCTCAAAATAGTGCTCTCCCAAAAAGACACTCTGATAAATATGCTTTTCTCAGTCTCATTATTTTCCCAGTGATGCTCTAGTGTCCCAGATATACTGACACCTATGGAGGGAGATTCCTGGCTGGTTTGTCCCTTTGTTTGGCTCAGACATATTTTAGTCATTTTATAGAATGGTGACTTGGAACATTTTCAACAAATATTGTCCTGCAGAATAATTTTCAATGGATGAGCAGTAGTCCATGGGACCAAAGTATCACAATTTATTTAAAGAATCCCATCATGTTGGCATTTATATTTTTTCTATATCTTGATAGTATTCACAAATATATTGTGCTATTTATATATCTCTGCCTAGAAATCTTTACATTTATAATGGGTTATTTCCTTAGGAGGAATTCTTAGAAGAAAACTCGATGGTTCAGATAATATAAATATTTTAAGGCATCTCATGCATATTTCCTTCCAAAAACAGTCAATTAGTATATTTTGCAGATATGAACTATAAAACCAGGAAAATATCTGACAGAAGAATGTTCCTGGGAAGTGGAAGCTGAGACCACAAGGTAAGTACGTTTGGTATATACCTGGAAGGATAAGGTGGGCAATGTGGCTGGGACTGAGTGAGTGAAAGGGAAGTGATAGGAAATAAAGCCATAGAGGTAAGCAGGGGACCAGTGGAGTGGTGGCCACCCAGGACATTGTAAGAACTTTGGCTTTGTCTCTGAATTAGATGGAGAGCCAAGGGAATGTTCTGAGCCGAGAACAGACACAATGTAACTGGTTTAACAGAGTTACTCTGGCTGCTGTGTTGAGAAGAGATTGGTGGGGTATAAGGACAGAAGTGGTTAGACCCATTAGGAGACTAGTGCAATAACAGAGAAAGAAGACATGAGATGGCAGTGACTTGGAACACTGTGATGGCAGGAGGAAAGAGACCTCACATTTTAAATATACTTTGAGGGTGGAACTGACATGAGTTGTTGATTGACTGAATATGCGGTGCTAAAGAAAAAGAAGAGTCAGGAATGATTAAGCATCTTAGTCTGCTCAGCTGGAAGGATGGAGTTGTCATTTAACAAGACCTGGAATATCAAAAGAGGAGGTTTTTTGAGATGCAAATAGAGACCAGTTCATGTCCCAGACAAAAAGGACAGGAAAATCCGTATCTTGATGGGCTAAGGACTGGGCCACTGACCTGAATAACTATTATAAAGGGGATGGGACACATAATCTGTTATATTTATTTTCTCAATATGTTAGCCACATTATTCCTGTGTTATAATTATCTGCATGCTATCTCGGCTGGATCATGTACTGACTTTGGGCAAGTCATTTAATTCCTCTTAGCTTCAGTTTCCTTAGCTATGAGATAGGGCAACTGAGACAACATTATCTAATTGCAAGGATTAAATGAGAAGATGCATGAAAGGTGCCTAGTACAATGCTTGCCACACAGTTACGTTTCAACAAATGTTAGTTTCTCTCTTTTCCTCCATAAATTATTATTTCCTTCAGAAAAGAAACGTTGCCTCTGTAGCATTCATAGCATGCTGTATACTACCGTATATATAGTGGGTGTGCAGTATTTATTTATTGAAATGGAGTAAGAAAATAATAAGCACTTGTTTTTAACCACCATGATCAGTGATCCCAAATCATATGTATAAATGTCAGGTAAGGTTAGTTACATACATAATTCTTTGTACTTACCATCCATATCATTTCTCTCTAGGCTACAGTGCTCTTTTGACAAACTATTTTACTAAAAACTACTTTTGCTGCTTATTTTCAATTTCAAGTAAAAGGTTTTTTTGGCATATATTATCTTCTGCCTCCCCCATTTATTTCCTCTATCAGAAGTGAAGGGCTCACTGTCCTCTCTTTACCAGGCCTAGGAAGAATGAACTCAATGTTGTTTCCTCTCAGGAAGAGGAACTACAAGGTAGCTGTGTCTGGAACGTCTGCTCTGAGGTTGGGTAGCAGTTTCAGGGGTGTGGAAGTCTTCCAGCCTCTGCCACCTATGATACAAGATGCTCTGCTCTGGGTCATATCTCTTAGGAACAACTGCTTGGGCTCCACTCTCATGTTCAACATTGACACAGTCATTTGCGGGTGCATATAGACTCTCCTCCTCCTCCAATTTCAGCTTTGGTTACCCATGGAGGAGAAGCAGCTTGGGGTTCTTCATGAGCTCTCCAAAACTCTCAAGATAATTGCCTGCCTCTTACTTTACATTGCCTTCGAGAGTCAGAAGAAATGGCTTTTCTTTGTATTGGATGCACTACATGTACTAGGGTTCACGTTCTTCACATAGTGAGTCTAAGTTGCCAGGATACCCAATCTTCAGGCCACTGTGAGAAGGTGAACCATGTTCCAGGCATAGTTCAGTTCAAGCTCCTTGACTGCAGTCAAAACATCCCAAGTGATAGCATTTTTCTCTTGTTTACCTTTTTAGGAATTGTACCCAATCACAAGGAGACATCTAATCAGCTAATTGACTTAATTCAGACAGGATGTCATGGAAGTATTCCCAGACAGATTAGTATTTATCTTCTTTTTCAATGTCTGCAGAGCAGGTAATTCCCAATCCTTCTTCAATTTATGCTAGAAATGAGTGAACTTCACCAACAAGAAATGCTTCTTTATTTCAAACCTACCTCCCTTAGTTTATGGCTTGTTCGTTTTTGTTCTCTCCTCTTTGGACCACACAAATCTGTATTTTGCAAAGCCTTTTAAAATCCACGCTACATTAATTCTAATGGCAACTTAGGTAACAACTGTTCTTTTAAAAAAAAAAAAAAGGCTTATTGTTTTCTAAGCAAATCATCTCCTTTTTTATGTTCATGAAATATATCAAGTAAAAACCTCTAAATGATTACTTTTGTGCATTCTTAAGCCAGTTACAAACCTCAATTTAAATGGTAACAGCTTCTACTATGTTTTTTAAATTAACAAAGAGAAAATTAAATGTATTTATATATTTATTTATTTAGGTACTTAGATCTTCCCTCCTTCTTAAAAGGCTCTGATGTGTCTAGAAATCTAGGCTTACTACTCAATGTTTAATAAAAGTCAGAGCGCAGTATAACTGCATATGGAATAAATTAAACAAAATGAATAAATAGCTAATAAGTTAGTATAACCTAAAAAATAAAAAAATGAAGCATCAAAAAAAATGAACAATTAATTAGAAAAGCAAAATATTACAGATGGGCCCAGTCATGAAACACCGATGAAACAGCCAAACAGAGGAACCTAAATGCAAAGAGTTCTGATGAAATTAGATAATGAAATAGATACTAGGATTCTCATGGTTTATCTCAATTTTGGTTCATATTTATAAAATTATAAGTGACTAAAGTTTAAGACATTCGCAATTTAGTGTTAAGCAAGTGTTGTTGTTGTTTTTAAATATATGACTTTGGTCAACCTTTAAGTCAGTCTGTGTGACCAAGGAATGATGTAAATCTAAAATGTCTGGCTTAAAATGATCACCTAGGGATGGGAAGTTCACGGAAATGAGCAGGGTGCCATTCATTAGCATGTCAACGATGCTTCTTCAACAGGATGCCATTAAATTATTGTGGTGATAATTGAGACACTAAAAAGAGACAGATGCTGGGCCTGTAGTTCCTAAGATCTTATAACCCATTAGCAATTAACTTTCAATGAGCTAACATAACTTCACTCTCACTAAATTAACAACTGGGAATATTCTTTTTGAAGCTGTCTTTCTTTTTTCAGGCATGTTTTTGTCTGATTTTAAAGGCAAATTGCAACTCCATTATGGTACAGGATTCAGGAGAGAGAGCATCCAGGTATTAGGGATGTTCCCTATTCTCCCAACTGAAACCTGGGTGGCAGCCAATCAAGGTAGAGCTGGAACTGGAGGTCCAATTAAATCAGAGTAATCTGATGGATATTGCCATTGTAAAGAGCAAAAATGTGTGGTCAGAAGGTCAGTTCCTTCAGGGAAGGCATGTGAGAGCTCTAAGTAAGGAAAGCAACCTCAGGGACTCTGGATATGAGATTGAAGGGAATACAAGAAGGCGACACAATTCCAATCTAACTGGCCTGAATTAGTCAGGATAGATGAGCATATGCTGTGGTAACAAATTAATCCAAAACTTTCACTGGCTTAACACCACAGATGTATTTCTTGCTCACTCAATTCCCAATGCAGGTACTCTGATCCAGGCAGATTTGATCTCATAATGTTAGCATTTTAACATATAGCTTTGAGGTCTCTAGAGCAGGGGAAAAGGGAATAGAGTGGAAGCTTGCAATAAAGATGAATAATAGGCACAGAATGAGGACACATCATTTCTATAGATAGACCACAGGCTAGAACCAACTATGTGGGCCCACATAACTGCAAAAGAAAGGGAAATGTGGGAAATTACTTGTATATTTGTAAGCAGTAAGTATATCTGAACCAAGGTCTGATCTGAAATAAAGGAAGGTTATAACAAGCAGTGCAAAACTGGTAAAATCCTTAAAGCTATAATCAGACAGGCAAAGTCAGAAAATCAAGCAGCAGGTCTAGAGAAGACTGGGGCTAAAACCACCCTAATAAAAAGAAAGTGGCAGGGGATAAGAAGCAAGATCCAATTTCAGTAGTTTCGTAACAGGAGCTTGGAAAGGCAGCACCATGGTATAGAAAGAATATGAATTCTAGACTTATACAGACATTAGATTATATCATACTCTACTCCTTACTTACTAGGATAACTTGGGAGGGTATATGACTTCTCTGATACTAAACTTTCTTGTTTGATGTTATGGGCTGAATTTTGTCTCCCCAAAATTCATATGTTGAAGTCCAACTGCCAATACTTCAGAACGTGACTGTATTTGGAGATAGGGTATCTCAAGAGGTAACAAAGTGAAAAAGAGGTGTTTACAGTGGGCCCTCATCCAATATGACTGATGTCCTTATAAAAAGAGGCTATTAGGATATGGAAAGACACAGAAGGAAGACCATATGAAGACAGCAGCAGAAGAAAACAATCTACAAACCAAGGAGGGAAGCCTTAGATGAAATCAACCCTGATGCCACCTTGATCTCACAATTCTACCCTCCAGAACCCTGAGGAAATAAATTTCTGTTGTCCAAATCACCCCATCTGTGGTACTATGTTGGCAGCCCTAGCAAACTAATACTAATTTGTGTGCCAGAGTGTAATAACATCAATAGTTGCCCAACATATATACTTTCCTGTGAAAGCACTTTAATAAGTAGTAAAATGTTATAATACAGCTGATTGTTTTTCTTCTATGCTTTTTAAAAAACAATGATTGGTCCTCAGAGATGGCATTGTTATTTATTACTGAATTCCAGGTGTTTCACACAGATCCTGGGCACATATGGGTATTCTGAAATAGTCCTTGGGAAGCAGGCCAGCCCAGGGGAACTTATTATCAGGGATCCAAGAGAAAAGAAGTAACAAAAGTTATAACCCAGGTAAAGAGACTGGGCAGAAAACTAAAGACATCAGTAAGAATGACCATGGACACTAAGCCAATTTTTATTAAAGCCAGGGTTCCTAATATGCTTCATGCTCAGGGCAGGAATCAGGATCCATGTAGGTGACAACTTATCTTTTGATAACAGACATGTGCAGTTCTGAGGATCCAGACATGTATACATTAAAAACATCAAACAATATTGACTTTACCATCTAATGACATTGTGAAATACTCAAAAACCTCATCATGAAGTTTTACTGTGTTTTAAATGATGGCAGTGCATTTAGGATCTTAGATGAGGGGTTTCAATGTACAGAGGACATCTTCACCAAGGACACCTCAGGTATAAAGAATGATTCAATGCGACAAACATTTACTGAGCACATTCTCATACAAGGCACCAGCTCAGTTACAAGGGAATAGAAAGGTGACTAAGACCCAGTTCCTGGCCCTAAGAGCTTACAAAACTCTGCTATTTTGGAAATGATTCCTATTTTCTCAACCAAATAAGCAAAATATCAGCAAATACACACCTGTGTTTGTATAGTTACATAAAAATAAATAGCAGCACAGCCAGGCTGGAAAATAACAATTACATCTCAAATAATCCCCTGAAGCCTAAAATAATTTATTTGCATTTTCAGAAAAGGAAATTGAAGTTTAAAATGCACACAGGCGCTTAGTAAATGCGTATTGAATGGAAAAGAATTAATTCTTGTTACAGTCAACAGCAAATACCTGCAGGTCAGCTAGTAGAGGTAGGTCAAGGATGTAGCTTGTAGTTGAAAAGAAAAAAAAAAGCAAAAAATACAGAAGACTCTGTCCTGGATTGTCAAGGTGTCAAAGGTCAGAGCATGACATAAGCATCTGTGATTGTCTCTTATGGAAGGGATTAAATATGTAATTCCAAACCATCCCAAGAGAGCCTTCAAGATATTTGAAAATGTGCCTCTTTGACATATTTGAAGTGCCCTATCTGTTACTGCTCCCCATTGTATCTTTCTATTGTGAGAACTTGTGTGTGTATTGGTATGTGTGTGGCAGGAACAGGATAACATTTTGAAGTAGTAACCAACCCAATGAAATTTATCACCCTGAAATTAATTTCATTCCTACCTTTACGCCTCATTCTATACTGCAAGGGAGAAATGTCTTCCAGATGATCTGAGAGCAGGTGTACGTGGTATTTTGAGTTAGTGGTCCTAGAGAGGCCCTACAGTCAGAATGAGCAGGGCATAGAGTGAACTGTGTGGATGGATGCAGGAAGGTGGGAGAAATAGCAGGGATGTTTCAGCAAAGATGTAATGATCCCAGCTTTGACTTGAACTGAGATCACTGCTCTTATAATAGAGATGAAATAATAATAGTAGCTACTATGTATTTAAGTGCCTACAATGTGCCAGGTACTATGTAATACAACTTACAGAAGCCATCCACAATAGCCATGTATCTCTCCTAGGAATTCATGTTGTTATGCACATTTTCTATTGTCAAACAGAATCTCAGAATAAATTCCAAAACATCACAAAGCTAGGCAGTAAAAACAACAGAATTTGTACCAAGGTCAGTGTGACTCTTGATCTGCTACAGTACTCGGTGGCAAAAACAAAAACAACAGAGTAAAGCAGCCCTTCTCAGCCTTGGTGTAACAACACATCTTCACGTCACAATTGTTTATTTTATTGTAGTTGGTTTACAAGGTTATATTTATTTTAGCTGCTAATTTTAATACACATCCAGAACAGTGATGTGCTGATAATTGTTCAAAAATTTCCTGATTTGTAGCATTTGCTTATTTCTGTGATGTAGATATCCCTCCCGTGGTCAATTTAGGGCTATTCATGTGAAGGTACTGAATCTGCCACTGGGAAGAAATGTTCACGGCCAGCTTTCCTGAGTTGTTTGGACCAATTTCAGCATACAACCAACAGCACCAGTCATAGCTGCTGTGTTAAAGTTCGAAGAATGGTTTCTATTTTTTATATGCACTAGAGTGGATTCAGGATTATCCCTAAAATATCAACACACTTAGGCACTTGCAATCAAATATATTTATTTTATTAGGAGAATGTGCCATACATGTAAGTGTCATTATTATGTGCATTAGAACAAAAAACAAAAGTACAAGAACTGAATTTAATGCTGTACATCAGCAAAATCTGGCATTCTTATGTAGCAGTTTGTTGAAAACTGTCTTTTCACATGCTGGTCAGTAATCTTGCCACATCTGAATCAGGTGAGATTGTATTAAAATATAGATTCCTCTTCCAACCATTAGAAAAGGAAAATGGTCTGAAAGTGGGACCATGAGACTGCAACATGGCAGCATGATTCAAGTGTGCAGGAGCCACTCTGAACGCAAGATTTGATCAAGCTATTGTCCTATTTTCAAGGGCTATGTCAGTCAACTATCAGTTAGTAACATGAATGGGAACTTGACTCCATAAGGACTTAGTGTCCTCAACAGCCAATCGCCTAGCTAGAGGCCCATATTCAGCATCCCTGTAAAGATTTCTCAAGAAATGCCTCCAGGATCCTTGCAAGCCAAAAGGGGACTTCTGGTTATCTAGAAAAAAGATGCGAAGGGACTCCCACACCTATATCAAGATGATCAAGGCTTGAACTAAGCTTATTAGAGTGCCCTGAAGTGGTGCAGTGTGGAATGTATCCACCAGTATGTCAACAGATGTTAATGTGTAAATAAAAATGTTCCATGAAAAATTAGATTTGGAGATGCCAGATTAAGTAGTCAAAAATGAATTACTGAAGGACTTCTCAGAGCATTTATTATTCAAGTAAGTTCTGAATCTCCAAAAGCAGGATATAGTATGTGATACTTATGAAGCGTAGTTCACCATGGAGTTGTGTGTGTGTGTGTGTGTATGTGTGTGTGTGTGTGAGAGAGAGAGAGAGAGAGAGAGAGAGAGAGAGATTAATGTTCGGTGGTTTGGGATATGCTGAAAAAAGATCTCAAAATAGTTGATTTTAGTTATTATTAGGTTAAGTGGAAAAGTTAAGGGTCTAAGATACCACGATGCTCTAACCTTTTAGCTGGGGAGAAAAATACTTCTTGATTCATGTTCATATCTCCTTCCAGACAATGTAGCAGAGTTTAAATTTTGACTTTTTATTAGATGTTTTATTGTTGCAGAAAAAAACTGATCCCACGAGAAACCAAGCACAACACTCGGAGAGTTGGAGAACTCAGGTTTATTGAGCCGGCGGACCCAGACAAGCTAACGCTCCAAAATTCTGGGGCCCCGTTTCAGGGGAGTCTTCTCCTTATATAGGTTAAAACATACAGCTATAATTGGTACAAACTGATTGGCTACAAATTACTATAGGTCACAGGCAGTTACAGAGCAGGGGAGTTGCCAGGGGTTACACACGTAGTAGGGGGTCCTAACAGGAACTTGTAGGAGCCGGACATTCCATTCCTATCAGGACTAAGGTCACAATTTGCATTCTCACATTGGTTGCAGGTTGAAGTTAATGGTCACTTAACAAGTCTATGTGCAAAGGGTCTCAAACAAAGGCTTGGGGTGGGTGCCTGAGAGCGAGACAGTCTTCCCTTATCTGATCACTCTTAGTAATTCATTTTACTGTTTAACTGAGAGTGGAGAGCAGGCCTTTGCAAGATGATAGAGGAGAGGAAGTTTCAATTTCCTCATCATTATATGTATTTTGATGATCTACGATAGGATTTACAAATTTTTTAAAGGGCCACTTAGTAAATATTTTAGACTTTGCGGGCCACATGTGGTCTCTGTCACATAGTTTATCTATCTACCTATCTATCCATCCATCATCATTTATCTATATACATACTTACTTTTTTAATTCTTTCAAATTGAAAAAAAAAATACACTCAGCTCACTGACCATACAAAAACACACTGCAGACCAAATCTGACCCACAGGCCATAGTTTGCGGATCCCTGATCTATGGTGACAGTTTCAAAGTTCACTGAATGATTCAACATCAAACTGAAGGACAGACAAGCTTTCATTGCTCTCAAAGAGGCTTTCCACTCCTCCTCACCCAAGCTCTCTGGATATGAGTGTTAACCTCTCTAAGATCAGACCTATTCTTTCTATGCTTCTGAGAGTCCACAGGCCCCTGTGACAGCCAAAACCAATAATCTTCCCTTTCCTTGTATTGACTGGTCTGTGTTGTCCCTTCCCAGATTGCTATGCGTGATCAATAGAATGTGGCAAAAGTATGTGATATCTGAGACTAAATTATAAAAGACATTGTGTCGCTTTCATTTTCCTTCTTGATCACCTGCTCTGCGGGAAGGCAACTGTCATATTGTGAACACTCAAGTGGCCCCAGTAAGGAACTAAGGCCTCCTGCCAGTAGCCAGCAAGGAACTGAGGCCTTCTGCCAAAAGGCATGTGAGTTAGCCATTTTGGAAGTGAATCCTCCAGCCTCAGTCAAGCCTATGCATGACTCTGTATCCCAGAGGACAGCTTGATGGCAACCCTATACCAGAACCACTCAGCTAAGTGATGCCCAAATTTCTCACCCACAGAAACTATACGGTAATAAATGTGTTGTATTTAAGTTGCTAACTTGTGGGATAGTTGTTTACACAGCAATAAATAATACCCTCCTTTACAGAATACCCATTCTGACACAGCCAACTTGAGGTCAAGAATATTTTTCTCAGTCACTTTCCCAAAGGCATTTTTATGCAGCGATACTTTGACAAGTCTGTTTTGTTTCACTTTCTAAAAAAATACATGGATTACACAAATTCAAACTCTCCTATTTCCAGCTCTTATCTAAATGGTTAGAGACAGGTGAGATAAGGGATGGGCTAAAGCCTAAAACTGAAATGAAGTGAAGCCCAGGAATAAATTGAGAGTAGAGTAACACTTAGAGATGGGCCAAGGATGGGGTACAGGTCAGACATGGGTTTAAAAAAATCAGGGTTAGGGTAAGTCTACTTACATCCTTTAATAATTTTATTTTTTATTTTTTCATAATCAGATGACTTTTATTTACAATATTATGTTAGTTTCAGGTGTACAACACAGTGATTCAATACTTTTATAGAGTAAACTCTATTTAAAGTTATTATGGACCTAGAGATTATCATAGTAAGTGAAGTAAGTCAGAAAGAGAAAGACAAATATCATATGATATCACTTATATGTGGAATCTAAAAAAAACGATACAAATGAACTTATAATTTTTCAATGATCATTATTTTTGGCTAGGCCCATCTTGATTCCTCCTGCTTTATTTTTTGAATAACCAAATTATTATGCAGGTTGTATACAGGTAGGACAAGAGACTTAACACACATCAATTACAATTAACTGAATAATTTACACTATACTCCTACCAATCCATCCCTTTCTATGCATAATTCCTCATTTATATATTCATGAATGCTAATCAATTGCATGTATTTTATCAAGTGCAACAAATACAAGCTACTTGAGGGCAAGAGTCCTTAGTTCTCAATCTTTGAATCCTTCCCAGTTCTTAACATGGAACCAGATACATAGTATGAAGCT
Source organism: Hippopotamus amphibius kiboko (assembly GCF_030028045.1). Classification (NCBI taxonomy): domain Eukaryota; kingdom Metazoa; phylum Chordata; class Mammalia; order Artiodactyla; family Hippopotamidae; genus Hippopotamus; species Hippopotamus amphibius. The sequence goes on along the minus strand of NC_080203.1, from coordinate 11,854,753 downwards.
AAGCAGAACAAAGTCCACATAATACAGGACTGTGGGTTACAATGCATCGCTTCTAGTCCCATTTAGTAGCTTATAAGAGTCATTTTGATTTTTTGAGTCTTGATGAACTCGTTGGAAAATGGGGATATTAACACTTTCTCATAGGGATATTTTGAGGTTCAAATGGAATGATGAATATGAAAGAGCTTTAGCAACTTCGAATCTATGGAAATGTTAGATGTTGTTAAAACAAAGCTCCACAAAAACGCACTGAGTTAATCTATTCAAATGCTTTAGGGACTCTGATATTTTTTTTCTAAAAATATGAGTCGTTTCTTTAAATGTATCAGTTAACAACTGTGTTTCCCTATTAACGGAAAGCCTGGTCTGCATTTTAAAGAAGAAATAAAACATAGGGAAATTCTGATATTATCCATCTATATCACCATAAATATATAAGGAGGAAATGCCAACATTTTATGTGTGCTTTGGTTTGGTTGCTTTTTAAAAATTTTACTCTATAGGAATTAGTACATATTCCCACCTGTGATTAGAATGCATGACTTAAATTTAAAAATCTATTTTGGTTTCTTCAAGAATATGATGTCAAATATGTTATCTTTCTTAGTCATATGGTGAGATGCCTGAGATGTTGCATTTTCTTTCATTACAATTCAGTTCTCTTGCTCCAAATTCCTCTGTTTCAATTTCTTAAACTATAAAATCAGGGCACGCTGCTTGGTAATGGATTTGATATTTGTTATTTTCTGGCACAGTAGTAGCTTAACTAAATCATTCACAGTTCATCAGTCTAAAAGAGATCCCACTCCAGCACTGCCATAGGGTGTCAGGATGTTATTAATTTAGAAAATATACAGATTCTTATATGTGACCCCGAGTGTTTCAAATCCAATGAGAGCAAGAGGGAGCTTTTTTGATACTGAAAAAGAAAATTTGATCTTGCAGAAAAATTTTACCAGAGGCTCCATTTTCCGATTAGACAGACTAGCAACTCACACAATTGAACAGAGTTTGGCATCAATGCATGTAAAAAAAGAACGTTTTCAAATAGAGTTGAAGTGGTTACATGTTATCTGATTAAATGCAATAAACATTTCTTGTGTTCATTTAATGTACAGTCATTGTTCTATGTGTTATGAGGGTGTAGAGACGATCTTTGCCCTTTAGGGGCTTATACGTTAAAAGACATATAGATAAACAGTTTGTATTATATGAGACATGATGAAATAAATGTTAAATCAGTGTATAAGTTTGTACTCTGGATGCAGAAAGACAAATGATTGATTATGAACAGAGAGACCAGGGCACTGAATCTGTGCCTGCAGGAAGAGGGAATCTAATAAGCAGAAACCAAGTGGGGCATATAGCCATCCAGACAGAGGGAGCAGTCTAAACAGAAATGCTGAGGCAGAAAAGTGCGTAGAGTCCATAGAGAGTTAAGTGCTTTGTTAAGGACTGAGTTTCATATTCAAGGAAGGGTGAATTTGGAGAAACTGAAAAAGTGGTTTGGGAGTCCAACTGGGAATATCATGCTAAGAAGTATGGAGTTTATTTTGTAGGAAATTGGGAATCACTGACAAATTTTGAGAAAAAGAATTTACGATGTCACCTTTGCTTTGTAAAGACAATTCGGAAAACATTATGAAGATTGGTCTAAGGAGATAAGAGACTGAAAACAGGGATGCTAGTGAGTCCAGAAGAAAGAAATGTGTCTGAACGAAGGTAGTGGCAAATTGAATAGAAAGGAAGGAGATAACTAGGACTGACATGGAAGACATGGCAAAGACAGGATCACCAGGACTGAAGTGATCATGTGGGTGGGAAAGTATGCATATGAAATAATTTAGAATGAATCTGAAGTGTCCACCATGGATGACTAGGAGGTGTGATGTGCTGGTGGTCTGGAAAGGGAACAATCCAGTGATAGCAATGCTGTTGTCAGAGATGTTTGCATACAGAAGAATCTACTTGAGGATTGAAAAAAAAAAAAAAAAAGAGGCTGGAAGCGATTATTGTTCCTTAAAGAAAAGGAACAGAACAAGATGCATCCAAAAATCATGTGTACATAAGTTAAAGGTGGTGACTTCTAGTAAAAGGACATTAGTTTACCTCCACGTGGAGAAATAAGGAAGTAGTCAGCACTTAGCACATAAATCATGGTTGCCGCCTAGGTGAGCCCGACTCACAGCTAGAATGGTAGCAGGCTTCCATGTGGTATTTGAGACCCAGAAGAGTAGAATATAGAATCATCCTGCAGGAATGGCCAGTTAAAAGTCAGGAGAGATTTTAGAGACATCGAGACAGCCCAAATGGACTGACTTCTCAGGTATTCAGCAAAATAACAAAAGCTACAGCTAGCCTTGACTGAATATCTATTAAGTGCCACACACTGAGCTGGGTTAGTTCACATCTATCATTTCATTTAATCCTCACAACAATCATGTGAGATGATGATTGCTACTCCAAAGTTTTAGATAAGGAGATGGAATGTGAACGTAAGACATTTTCTGAGAGTCACAAAATGTAATTATTGAAGATAGAAATTGAACATGTATCTCTTTCATTTCAAAGCTCACTTCCTGCTTTGACTCCAGGTTACTATTCAGGAAACTTCTGTATAAAACTGAAGAAGGAAAGTTGGGGAATTACAGATATGAGTCAGAAAATCTCTGGGAAGAGGTAGACCGTGAGTGTGTAAGCAAGCAAGAAACTTGAATTGGCAGAAGTTTTTCCAGCTGGACATGTGTGAGAGGAAAAAAGCAAAAGGAAAGGAAAGGGGAGCAGAAAATATCAGCCAAAGCCCTGAACTAGGAATGACCACACAGTGAAGCATCAGAGACGTGGCCTTCAGGAATCCACCACCATATTGAAAGATACACAGGGCTTCTCATTTTTAGAATAGTGACCCGACTTCAGTCAATGAACCTCTGGGAAACTTCACTGCGATGTGGCATGAGCCCGTGGGTGATCTGCTTCTTCCACTTCCACCTCTGCCCAAGTTTTTAATTAGCTGAATGCTCCTAGAAATCTGTGAAAGTGTAAACAGTCTGTGGCATAATATATGAGAAAGCAACTTCCAGCTGTGCAAAGCTTACCCAGTGGGCAACTAGTTTTCAGGTTGTTGCTAAGAACAGTGCAGTTCCAGTTCTGAAGCCCTGCTGGAAGGCTGACACTGCAGATGTGTGTGTCAGCAAACAACTGTCGCATCTCCCAGCAGGAAGCTACCTGAATCACAATGCCCAATGGAAGCACACTGTCCTGGGACTGAGCTTCATGGGGATCTGATTGTAGTCTAAGATTGCCATTTCATATCCTTATTGTATCCTTTGATGTCATGCCTTAATGAGTTGATTCAGGACCAAAATTATTGGAAAAAAACTGTTACTAAAAGCAGCAGGTTTCCACCAATATGTTTGATATAATCTCTATGCTTTATATTAAGGAAACAGAGACGATGACATTCATTCATTCATTAAAACTTTTAAATCTCCATTTCAAAAACTGTGGTAATCATTGAGAGCAGTATACAAAAATAAGATAGAGTCTATGCTTATCATAAATTACAGTGTAGAAAGAAAGATAGTGTATCTCGATATAATAGTATAATGCCTTGCTTCTCAAAAGAGAGCCTGGGGATATATTCTCAGCGTTCAGAGATGAATCTATCAGATTGTGAGTGTGCAGATGTGTGACTCTTCAGAAACAATAAGTAATACAAGCCTACTTGGATATCTGGAAGTCTACTTTATTATAACATGTTATATGTTATATATGTTATAATATGTTATGATATGTTGGACTATAACATGTGTCATAATATCATAACTTGAAATTTCAGAGCCCAGAGTTGTGTTTTTGTTTTAAAGGAGATCAGTGCTAGGTTTGGGTTCATGTTTTTAACCAGATTGGTGCCAATTAGTACCCTTTTTGTTATCTAGTAGAAATGAAAGGAACAGTTTTATGGTACAGATAATGAGTTCAGGCCCTGCAAAGGCCAAATCATAGCATGATGTGATACGCAAACAAAAGTGTGACAGGAGAAAAGTCATGGGAGAATTGAGTCATTACAAAGCTCAAACAATTTGACAAGGTACTTTACAGAACGGTAGCTTAGTTCTGAGATGTACTTTGATTTCCATACAATAACGCCATTACATTAAATTATTTGAATTGTGTATTTATGTGTTTAAACTGTATTTTTTGGTAACAGCATATACATGATTTCAGGTTTGGAAATATTTGAGTAACATGATAAAAATCATTTGTTACATGATAATTTTTCCTTTAAAAATGGTCCATACATTACCTAATATTGGAAATCATTGTTATCCTATTACCTATCCTGCCTGCATCCACCCCCAAGTGCGCTGATACAGATCACGTGATGTTGATCTCTTAATATCCCAGTTTTATGTCCTCTCACAAGTCCTCATCTTTATTGACTCCAGACATATTTGATACTGTTTTTCATTTCCTTCTCTTTGAAACTCCTTTTTCTTCTGACTACTGAAAAATTTTTTCTTGTCTTTTCTTCTGCCTCTCTGGCTATTCTTTCTTAGTCTCCTTCTGGAATTATTATTCTTGTCAGTCTAATAAATATTGACATGTCGAAGAGCTTTTCCATAGTTTCTTTTTATTTTTATCACCTCTTACACTTGACATGGGTAAATGCTCCTAATGTTTCAATTACTATCTATATGATAATGACAAAATCTAAATAATGTAGCCATCTCTCTCTCTGAAGCCCCACATCTGTATCTACAACTGTCTACTGGGAATCTTCACCTAGGTGGTCCATAGCCTTCTCAAATTCAAGATGTATAAAACTGAACTCATTCCTTAATTATTTCTACCATGTATCCAAGTCAGAAATCTGCAAGTATACTTAAGAAGCTATGCTTAGTCAAATGCAAGCAGATAGCAACTTCTTTCTTTCTTTCCATTTTCTATTTCAAGTTCACACTTATAACTTGTTTTAATACCTACAGATAAAATAGCTGGGCAGCTCCAATTGGCTTTTCATTGACTTTCAAATTCTCATGAGAACAGGATTATTTTGCTGTTTTGTTTATTTTGCTCACTGTTATTTCCCAGATGAGTTTTCTCTCATCTTTTTGCTGTCTAGTGGTTTTTCTGGGATCACCTAGTTCTCCAATAGTCCTTTGGGGCAGAGTCACTACCCAAAGGACTTAGTTCACCTATCTTCCTGTGGACTCCCCATCTGGCCCACAGGAAACAAAATCCCATGTTTTTCACCATAAACTCCAGAAGTACAGGCCATTCGCTATTCTCTATATCTACATTCTGCAGAAATGCGGATGAACTTAAACCATACCTTTTTTACTTCCAACTTTTTAGATGCGAGTCAGATAACAAACTCTGAATCCCTTAAAACTCCAGGGAACACATGTCAAATTCTTCTTGAAGCACCCCCTCACTTGATTTGAGGTAGGTGGAAGCTTGCTCCTCTCTTCACCCATGGGTAGCAAAACACATCCACAACTCTGTCCAAATAAATGTGAATCCCTGGCTTCTTCAACCTTCCATGAATTCTTAGCCTTTTCTTAAGAATACGGTTGGCAGGCTATTGCTGGCAGAATCAGTTTGTGGCTATCCCTTGACAAGTGCTGTAAAAACGACTAATGTCTATCTTTAAAATACTGCTTTTATTTTTATTTGACAACTATTGCTTTTTCCTCAAGTTTTGATGACTCTTCTGAAATTCACTGACATTAGGATAATTCAAATATGACTTCTTATAATGCAATCTTGGCATTCCCTTTCCCTTATCCCTGAAAGCAATATCTTATATTTTATGCCCAATTAGTCCTCTATTCCTTCATTGCTAACTTTTAATATCTGACATTCATTCATTCTCCTATCCTCTCTTTTGCACACTATTTCCATATTCTAACTTATTCACTTATATCCAATGATACCATCTTCTCTCCATATCCTAATTGCAAACTGCCATCCACATATCAAATGGGATGGTGTTTTCAAAATGGTGGTTTAGTTATATCAAATAACTCTCAGCTTCTTACATGCTACACTCAGAATTCCTTAAAATAGTATATGAAGCCTTTTATGATCCAACTTATCCCTCCACATTAATTTAAGCCTTCTCTCTTATCCTAAATATTATGAAGGTTCTACCCCAAAATCTGATATGTCAACCATACTGAAACACCTGCAGTTCCTGGAATTATATGTTTGAAACCTCCTTGACTTTACCTATACAATTTCCTTTTGCTAGAATGTCCCTCCCTCCCACACCATCCCATTTCATCTCCAATCTGGTTGAAAGATTTCCATTCATCTTTTGCAACTCTACTCAATGATGACCTACTCTACAAAGTCTTTCCCGATCTTTCCGGAGGCTTATGAATTTATCTATTATGATTAGAGGCCCCCCATGTTATTATGGAAGGGCTGTCACTAGCATAAGTTGTCCTTAACAGTCTCCAATCACATACCTGATTTAATCTCTGTTAACTCCTACTCTCAATCTAACCATGGGTCCAGCTATCAAGTATCATGGATGTTTGAACAAGGAAATTTGGAGGAATATTTATCTTGTTTTGTTTGGCATGATACTCAGAAGTGTTTTTTTCAATATGTTGGCAAATTCATAGGGTGAAAATTGCTTTAGTTTCTTCCTTATAACATCCCACTAGAATATAGCACAGCTCTCTGTATTAATCTGCTCTGTCCCCTCACTCATTGCTTATCTCCCACCTCTGTAACAGAATAACATGAATCTTCAATTATTTTATAGGCTCTATTACTAAAACATCAACTCCAAATCTACATATATTTATCTCTCTTAACCCATATTGATTACTAATTCCACTTTTTTTACAATTATCATCAGCAAATTCAAAGATAAAAGATATTTAAGTGAAATGCAAGAAGCACATATAGTGCTTTTATGAACCAACTGCACTGTGACAGAAAGCAGACTGGTGAGGCCCTCTCTAGGTTCTGTTACAATTACCTGGCAAAGACTAATATCCAATAGGATCTGCTGCTTATTGTCAATGGTTATTATTACAGACAGCTGTGCATGGTGCTATGAAAACAGAAACAAATATACGCTTTATCAACACATCACTATCTTCTATAGCTAAATTGTAGCACTACTAACAAATGTGACAAAATCTTGGAAAATGTCAGAAGACTAAGGAGTCAGCAGTTACCACTCAACAGTGTAAGCAGATAAGGTGTGTCATGGTTACATTTTTGTGGCAGCAGTACTTTGGGTAAGATTAAAAATTTCTGGGTATATTCTGTTAGGGTTACTTGTAATTTGTTATGAAGAGCATCATCTTGTTAATGGAGTAAATTTTCTTAATTTACTTAATTTTTGAATAGAAAATACATTCCTATATTCATTTGTTCAGGCTGCTATAACGAAATACCATAGATTGGATGGCTTAAACAGTAGACATTTATTTTTCAGTTTTGGATGCTGGGAAGTCCAAGATCAATGTGGCAACCAATTTGATCCCTGATGAGGACCCTCTTTCTGGCTTGCAGATGGCTTCCTTCTTGCTGTCTCCTCACATGACAAAGAGAGAGCAATTTCTCTCTTTCTTCCTATAAAGCTACTAATCTCATCATGAGGGCCCCACCCTCATGACCCCATCTAACCCCAATTACCCCCTAAAGGCCCCATTTCCAAATACCATCATATTGGCAGTTAGGGCTTCAACACACAAATTTGGGGGTACACAATTCAGTCCATAGAAATACCTATTGTTCAAAATTTTAAAAGGATAAAGGTAAGATGCTTTTCTATTTCCCAGTTATTTACACTGTCTCTTTTACAAGCACTATTAGTTCCTTATATATTGTATAGAGATATTTCACCCATATGCAAGCACATATAAATATCTTTCCCATTTTTACATGAATGCTAACATACTATATACACTACAGTTCACTTTCCTTTTTCAGTTAACAATGTATCTTGGTCACCACTTTATATTGGAATACAAAGAACTACCTCATTTTTTTATATGGCATCATAGTATCCCATTGTTTGGTGTACTACAATTTATTTATCCAATCCCTTATTGATTGTTTTTTTGTTTTACATGTGTTACTGTTAGAAACAATGCTGCATTAAACAAACTTATTCAAATTTTATTTATATATATGAGACTATATCTGTAGTATAAATTTCTGAAAGGGAAACTGATAGGTAAAAGGATATATATTTTCATAGTTTTAATTGAAATTGTAAATGTACCTTTCACAAGGTTGTGCCAATTTACATTCCTTGAAAACACAGTATCTTTTCAAACTTTTGAATATTTGCCAATCCAGTGAGAGAAAAAAATAGACTTTTAAAGTAGTTTAAATATAGTTTGACACAGTTTAAATTTTCAATTCCCATATTATAAGTGAAGCACAGTATTTTTTGTTTAAGATATATTTTTATTTCCTTTACTATTAATTGTCTATTCATATTATTTACCCAATCTGATATATTGATGTTCTTTCCTTTATAAAATAATCACATTTCTTTTTTTAAAAATACATTTATTTATTTATTATTTATTGGCTGTGTTGGATCTTTATTGCTGCACAAGGGTTTTCTCTAGCTGTGGAGAGCAGGGGCTATTTTTCATTGCAGTGCACTGGCTTCTCATTGTGGTGGCTTATCTTGTTGCAGAGCATGGGCTCTCGGCACGTGGGCTTCCGTAGTTGTGGCACATGGGCTTACTTGCTCCACTGTATGAGGGATCTTCCCGGACCAGGGATCGAACCCATGTCCCCTGCATTGGCAGGCGGATTCTTAACCACTGCACCACCAGGGAAGCCCCACATTTATTTTTTTACTTTGCTGTTTATCTTTAGGATTTGTTTATGGTGGATTTTGACACCTATTTAATAGTAATATATATTAAAATATGTCAATTATTTATTTGATGGCCTATGAGTTTATATCAGCATTAGAAATGACTTTTCCACACCAAAGCTATAAAAGATTTCTCTCATTGTTTATTCTAGGGTTTTTTGTTTGTTTGTTTGTTTACTGGTTTATTAGTTTCACCTTTTAAATTGAAAACCTGACCCATGTGGTAGTGAGCATCTAAGACAGCCCCTACTTCCTGGTATTTATACTCTTGTATAATCTTCTCCCATACCATTCCAGGGTTGGTCTGTGAGAGCAGTAGGAATTAGCAGAATTGGTAGTATGTTACTTTTAAGTTTAGGTTATAAAAGATACTGCAGTTTCTGTCTTGGTTGTTTGTTATGTCTCAGATCATTTGATCTGGGGGAAGCAAGGTGCCATGTGATATGCAGCCCTCAATATTTCCCTCCTTTTCTTGAAAATAATAAATTCTCTATCCCTAGATGTATTCAAATAAAAATTACAAGATCATTAATTAAGTGTTATCAGTTCAGTATGTTTTCTGATAGGTGTATTTTGAGAATGCTTGCAACCCTAACTTTCTATAATATTCCAATATGTAATGTTAATAATTATAAAAGTTAAAAAGTATGATTTTAGCATTACCAGTGCTTAGGACCCAAACTTTCCCCACATGTAATCATGCCAACCAAATAACGGGGGTATTATTGTTTGTGGGGTTTTTTGGGGTTTTTTTTGTTTGTTTTTTTCAGTATGAATCTCACGTCTCAAAATCCTATTATAATGGAACTTCTGCTCTTGTTAGAATACAGAAATTTACAAGAGAACATTGCTCCTACCCCAACAATATGAACAAGCAATTTACAAAATCACAAGTTAAAAACTCTATCAGAGAGTTCAACAAGTAACAAAGAAACCTAAAAAACTAAAATCCAAATTTTGATGTTCCAGTTAAAAAAAAAAGATACTCATGGCTTTTTTTATTTTTGACAGTTGATTGGGAGGAGGAGAACGTTTTCACAGATTCTGTTAAGAGGAAAACAGCTAAAGTGTTCACAAATATCCAAAGGCTGAATGATTTATGTCCAATAAAACTTTTTTGTGATGATGGAAATACTCTATGTCTGAACTATCCAATATTGTAGCCACTGGCTATTCATGGATTTTGAGAACTTGAAATGTTCTGGTAGGACTGAAGAACCAAATTTTTAGTGTAATTTAACTTTAATATATCCACATGAGGCAAATGGCTGTTATACTGGATGACACAGGTTTTAAATCTCTAGGATCTCCATAAAAAAGATATATTACCTATCAAAAACTATTTCCCATAGGTTCAACCAGTGTTCACAAGAAGGACTGGCCTTAGGTCAGGAGATTTGTTAGAAATCCCCTGTGAGAAAAACCCACTGGTGCTCTGGGAACTAATCTGAGTATGAGGCAGTGGTTATCTACATATGCTGGAGGAGTAGAAGAGTTGAGAAGCCCCTTCTTCAAGGGATAGGCAAGTGGGTCCTACTGAAGTCAGAGAACAGGGCATATATATGAAAAACAAAAACAAAAAAAAAAACCAAAAAACAAAAAAACAAAAACAGAAAGCACCAGGTACTCAGACACAAATCCTGCCAAAAAATTCTGATTCTTGCATCAAACACTTTTAAGCAAGTAAACTGAATCTCAAAAGTTAAAACCCAGCCAAGACCCAGCTTAAACACAGGCTAATCATATTCAAAACTCAATGCTAATGGCCTGATTGAATAGGATGCATACCTTTTCTTTGGTCTAAATATTATTTGCCTTAAAGTACACTAACCTTTCACAGTAAATATCTAACATTTCAGAAAAAAACTATACTTTATCCAAAGAGTAAGAAAAAGTGATCATTAAGAGAAGAAATTTTATATACTCAAACTCAGAGATTCTCCAAATATATTTATGAAATTATTAAAGGGGTAGTTTAAAATCACTAAGAAAAATATGTCAGAGTATCTAGTGGGAAGACTGTACAACATGTTTAAAGAATTTTAAGGCATTTCAGCAGAGGGCAAGAAACTATAAAAAGGAGTGAAATGAAAATACTAGAAAGAAAAACTATGTTACTGGATATGGAGAATGCTTTCAATAGGTTTATTGACTGGTATAGCAAAAGAAAATGTAGTGAAATTGAAGGAAGGTCAATAAAAATTATGCAAAGTAAAATACAGGGAGGGAAATGAAGAGAAAATAATGGAATATAGCATGAATATCATGTGAGACAATATTAAACAGTCTAATGTATATATAATTGGACTAGCAGAAGGAAACAAGAGTGAAAATGGAGTAGAAGAAATATTTGACAAGATACTAACCAAGCATTTTTCAAAATTTAAGACATCAATCCATAGATCCAAGAAACTCAGAGAAAGCCAAGCATGATGAATACAAAGAAATCAAACACAGTATCATCATAGTCAAATGGCTGAAAATTGACAACAAAAAAAAGATACTTTGATGGCATCTAGAGACAAAAGACACCTTAAAGAAAAAACAATAAGAAATCATGTGTCGTCTTTGTTAACAGAAACAAAGGAGTCCAGGAAACAATGAAAGGAAATCATTTATGTGCTAAAATAAGTAATAAACCATCAGCCTAGAATTATATATCCAGGAAAATTATCTCCAAAAATGGAGAAATCAGTACTTTTTTTCTAGTGAAAATAGTGGAAATAATTCATTTTCAGTAGAGTTAAGCTACAAGGAATCCTAAAAGATATTATTTAGGCTATAATAAACGATACCAAATAGAAATCCACTTCCACAGGAAGGAACCAAGACCATCTGAAAGAGTGCATATGTCAGAGAATTTACAGGACATTTTTATAAATTAGTGTTATTATATGTAAAATATATTATCTCTATTACATACACACATGTACATATCTTTAAAAAGATGACTATTTAAAATAATAATATAATTTATGATTATAGCATATGTGGAAACTACATATTGATATATAACTAACAGGACACAGAGACTAGGAGGGGTAATTAAAAACACATAATTGCAAAGCTCTAATATTATTGGTGAAGTAGAATAATGCTGAAAGGTAGGCTGTGATAAAATACAGACACATATTATACTCTACAGACTATCCAACAAACATATACACATTACATGTGCATGTATACATACACAAAAACATGGGAAATATAATGGAATACTACAAGATACTTGATTTACCTCTCGCAATGAAAGCAGCAAAGGAGAAACAGGCACAAAAAGTCAGGTAATACTAATGAAAATAAAACACCAAGAGAATAGACTTAAACCCAAGCAAATCAGTTATTATACTAAATATGAATAGACTAAAGACTTCAAATAAAAATCAGAGATTGTCAGGCTGAATAAAAAAGCAAGAACTAACTATATGTTGATTATAAGAAACATGTTAAATATAGAAAAACATACAGGTTAAAAACAAAAGGATGGGTGGATATGTATCATGGAAATACTAAGCATAAGAAAGCTGATATGGCTATATTTACAACAGACACATGACTTCAAGATGAAAAGGCTCACCAATATTAAAGAAAAGCATTTCACAAGGCTAACAGGGTCAATTCATTAAGAAGATAGTATCTTACAGTATTCACCTAATAACAAAGCTGTAAGACACACCGAGAAAAAATGACAAAAGTAAAACATTTTAAAATCCATGATTATAGTTGGAGATATTGATAATCTTCTCTAAGTATTATTAATTAATAGATCAAATACACAGCAAATCAGCAGATATAGAAGACACAAATGACACTATCAACAAAGTTGACTTAATTTACATTTATAAAATACTATGCCTGACAGCTGCTAAATGTAAGTGCTAAATACAAATGCTGAGATACACAAGGATCAATCACAATAGAATATATATAGGCTGTTAAGTCTGAATAAACTTAAGTGGATTTAAATCTTATATAGTATTTTGTCTCATTAAACTTGTGAGGCAAAAGAAGCCAGACACAAAAGAATACATGCTATATAATTCTGCTTAAATGAAGCTGAAAACAAGTGAATCTAATCTATGGTGAAACACTTCAGACTAGTTGTTGTTTGGGGGTGGCAGGGTAAGTGGCGATGGCCTGCAAGGGATTGTAAAGGAACATTCTGTGGCAATATGAGTTACCCAGTTGTATACATTTGTCTTAATTCATTTAACTAATTATGCATTTTTAAAGGATTCATTTTATTATAAAATGAATAATAATTTATTATAAATTATTGTAATCAAAATTTAAAGCATAATTTATAAATTATTTATAAATTATAAATTATGCCTTAATAAAGTTTGATTTAGAAAAAAAATCATGTCTCTCATTAAAGAAATAACAGGTGCCAGAGTAAACATTGGGAAAGGAGTTTTATCATATGAAAAAGAAGGTGGTTGTCTGAAGTCACCACATGTGTCCTGATAAAGATAACCTGGAAGGCTGTCAGGAGAAGAGAGCAATAAGAGATATTCTTTGGTCTCACCCGTACACAACCATCCTCCTAATGGGTCTCCTAAATCCACTGCTGATGGCCATTCAAGGTGAACCTGGTTGTGAATGCTGAGTAAATATGTCCCTGTAATCACACACTTCTTTCAGGTTTTACCATTGAATCTTCTCCTGGAAACCTGCTAGGATATGCATCCACCAAATTTCCATAACCCCTTACCACTTTACTCTTCCTAAATTTAGAACAGATCACTTTATTATCTCCTAATACTAACCTTCCTCATGATACTCCAATACCAGAGGATATATCCCCTTTTTATTCATACTTCTGTTCCTTAGGAATTGTTTTATTTACTATGTAATAATTTGGGTACATTTACATCTCCATTTTTCATATTTGTAACAGAACCACTGCCACATACGTTATATCTACATTTGGCATTGAAGTTGTTGAAACAGAGTGTCTCAATACAGAAGTAGTATTTGATTTAGAACTTAAAGGATAAAGAGCTTACTTCATATGTTGATAAGGAATTAAAAGAACATTTTAGGTGGAGGGAAAGGCGTGTGCCAGAAGACAGAGATGAAAAATCTCAGGGTTTTTATGTAGTACAGTGAATCAGTATATTTTCCTGGATCATGAAAGCTTAAAGACAAATGATGACATTGTAAAGATACCCGGCGACAGTGGTATGTTGGTCAATGTATAATATTGGCAATCCAATTATTATCGGCACTAGGATTCAGAGGTGAGACAGGAATTCCTGATTTGTAGTATTTGCCAGTTTCCACCATGATCAATTTTCAACTATTAATGTGGCATCACTGAATGTAGAGTTGAAAACAGATATGCACAACCAGCTCTTGCAAGCTGGTGTGAGCCATTTCAACCATGTTGCTGGCTGGTGTCACTTCCAGAATACCTTCTGATAAGAATCAGTAACAATCTCAGTATCTAAAATAAGGGGTTCTTGTTTCCTAACACATACTACTTCAATCTAGTCCTCAGTGGATGCTTCAGGACTTCTCTGAGATGCAGTCACTTTCAGAATTTTTGAAAGTCTAAATTTAATTTATTCTGATTAATGAATGCATGTATTCACTATGGAGAATGTCTGTCAAAAATCAGCATTTTCTTCAGAACCTTCCTTTTAGAAAAGCACTCCATTGAAGGCTGAATCATTTAAAAAATAAAGAGAAAATTCTAGGGATCTGAATTTATATAAACCCAAAGCAAATGATTTTTGCATATTTCAATAAAAGGATTTAGGAACCACTCTGATGAGAAAAACTAATTACTTGAGTCAAGAAGGAACAGTTTCTAAAATTATTGAAAGTAATTCAGTATTTATATTATTACTAGACTTTAATGATTTTCAATAATTGTTCTACTCAGTAATGATGATCATTTCTTAATATTGTTTGGCATAAGGTCATTTCATATAAAATTGTTTTATAAGAATGCTCATAAGTTGGTAGGGCCTATGGTAATCACTTGAAACTGTTGCTAAGCTTTAAAAGGTATCTCTCAGAGATAACACTCACTCTATATCAACTGAACTTGTTGATGCTAAAAATCTGGCCCATGCATGCAGAGGGTTACATGAAAGAGATCTTATTAGTACCACTCCCAACTCTCAATACAGACCACTCATGTTGTGCTTCCCGTAATTTGGGGGATTGTTTGGAACCAAAAGTAGATTTTCACCCTGAAACCATACAGTCATGGCGGGCTTCTGAAGGACGGATAGTGTTAGGGGTTGAATTCTGTCCCCCAGAAAGATAGGGTGAAGTCATAACCCCTCATATATGTGAGTGTGGCCTTGTTTGCAAACAGACTCTTTGCAGATATAATCAGGTTAAGATGAGGTCAGTAGGGTGGCCATAATCCAATACGACAGATGTTCTTTTTTTTCTTTAAGAACTTTTATTGAGATACAATTGACATACAATAAACTGCATACATTTAAAGTGTACAATGATATTTTTTTCTTATTAGTAATGTATATATGGCAATCCCAATCTCCCAATTCATTCCCCCCAACCCCCTCCCCCACCCCACCCCCCCTTTCCCCACTTGGTGTCCATATGTTTGTTCTCTACATCTGTGTCTCTATTTCTTCCTTGCAAACCGGTTGATCTGTACCATTTTTCTATATTCCGCATATATGTGTTAATATACGATATTTATTTTTCTCTTTCTGACTCACTTCACTCTATATGACAGTCTCTAGGTCCATCCATGTCTCTACAAACGTCCCAATTTCATTCCTTTTTACATGACTGGTGTTCTTAGAAGAAGAGGAAAAGAGATAGACACTGAGACACAGGGACAGTGTCGTGTGATGATGGAGGCAGAGACTGGAGTTAAGTTGCTGCAAGCCAAGGAGCACCTGAAGCTGGAAGATGCAAGGCAGGATTTTCCCCTAGAGGCTTCACAGGGAGCATGGCCCTGACAATACTTTAATTTTGAATTTCTAGCCTATAGCTGTGACAGCATAAATCTCTGTTGTTTTAAGCCACTAAGCTTGCAGTACTTTGTTTCAGCACCCTTAGGAAACTAAGACACATAGCAAAGCCTATATATACGTTGAGTTAAATTTTAGAGCTCTGCTTACTACATTATGTAACTCTCCCCTATCACCACAAAACTGCATCTATTGAAGGATGTCTTTTGACATTTTGCTTCTTTAGGGCTGCAACAGAATATCAGGATTCTTTGCCCAATCTTACAAATTTACTGACCAGTGGATACAAGAATAATGACTGCAGGATGAGCAATCTGACAGAGATAGACACCCAATATTTGGAGTGAATAAGCCATGGACTGGGGGTTTCCTGGCCTTTTAATCTCCTAGGAAGATTACTCAATCCTGGCTGGCTCTTTCTAATCCATTTATTGTCTACTTAGAGCACCTGGGGCTGGAATGGCTCTATACCTTTCATAGTTTGTAACTTCTGTAATAATTACAGTTTCCATTCCATTGATTAGAATCTTGTATGTTAACACAGCGGCCATAATTAAATAAGATTCAATGATGGTAACTTTACTTCCTCATAAAACATCTGGAATACAGTGTCCTTTTGTTTGTTTTCTGGAGTTAATTAGAACTGTTGTGATGGTTTATGGTCTACAGTTTCCAACTCTCCTAACAATTGCTTTTAGATGGATTCCCGCTGTTCAATTTGCTATCTTTTTTCTTTTTCTTGGCTGGAACCCAAACTTTCCTTGACCTCATTTCTTTCTTTTAACTTCCTTTCTGTACATGTGTATGTTATTAAGTTATTTTGGTATCCTTCCTTCCACACATCAAGACAGAGAACACACCAAATGACTCAACCTCTGATGGTGACCCCTCTCCACCTCCTCTACCCAACAAGTGCACCTGTGTTCACCACACTAATCACTTACATTGTGTTGGTTTTCTTCTTCTAAGAAAACTGACAATACCCACAATAATTTCTAAATAAGATCCAGGAAATTTTATGAAACAGAGAAAATTGGAAATGCTTACTACTAATGTCCAGTTATAGCACAACAAAATAATCAGGCTATTTTGACATTCTTATATTAATGATGACCATATAGTTGTTCCATTTATTTGTGTGTAATAGCTGGCTGCACTTGACAGTCTTATTCTTTAGAGATATTAATTTTTTATGTGAATTTATTTTTTACTATTAGAAACAAGGAAAATATTAATAAAATGAAATCAGAGAATTTGACATGAAATTATATAATAAGTAAGAAAAGAAAGAAATGTTGGATTTATTTTTAAAGAATGGTTCTGCATTCGGTAGGCATTGCTGTATTTTGTACAGTATATTAGTAGTCTCCCTTAATTTGAGGTAATTTTTTTAAATGATTACATAAATGTTGCCCCAATGTAGCCAAAATACTATTGTGGTTTAAGCTCTTATTTTTGAAAGTGGAAGTAAAGAATTCATAACAGATTAGCACATTTTCCTGAGGTGTTATTTAAGTTACATATTACCTTTAATTATAGCCAGTTGTGTTTTTGTTCAGGCTGTACAACAAAATACTAAAAACTGAGTGGCTTATAAAAAGCAAATATTTCTTTATCACAGTTCTGGAGGCTAGCATGGTCATGTTCTAGCGAAGGCCCTCTTTTGGGTTTCAGCCTGCCTATTTATTGCTGTGTCCTCATAGGGTAGAAGGAGCGTAGGGCACTCTGTGGAGTACCCTTTATAAGAGCACTCCTCACATTCATGAGGGCTCCACCTTCATGACTTTAGCACCTCCCTAAGAGCCCACCTCCCAATACCATTATCTTTAGGGGTTAAGCTTTCAACATATGAATTTTAGGTGGACATAAACATTCAGATCATAGCAACATGACACCACTCTCCTGTACTTATTCCGAAAGAACTTATTCCCAAAGACTGTGCCCTTTGAGAACTGGTCTTTGCTCACACTGAACCTTTTTCCAACTATAGAGATACTACTAAAGGCTTCTGCATGATCATATTGTCATCTTCCATAAAGAAGGACAGAGATCTTACCACTATACTAGACATGTTTATAGTAAATAATTTCATGGATTATTTACTAAAAACTCTATGAGCTATTATTTCTGCACTTTACATAAGAAGAAACTGAGTCTCAAACAGGTTAAGTACTTGCCCAAAGGTGCACAGCTAATTTATGTAGTAATCAGCAGCTACCGTGTCTAATACTAACTCGAAAGCTTGCATTCATTCTATTCTTCACAGTGCTGTCTCTAAAGCACCATACTCTTACTATAAAAAAAAGACGTTTTCCCCCTCTGTAATGTTAAGTGGAATCAAGCAACTAGTTCTAGAGTGTCCACTCCTGTGCTAAGCAATGGCAAGAGGATGTCAAAACAAACTGTCTTTATCACTAACCTCCACAAGATAGGTAAAGCAAGTTATTTCTCTAGCAAGCCCTGACTCCATACCTAGCTTGACCAACTGCCCCAGTTTGAGTGAGACTGTCTAGTTTTAGGACCGAAAATCCCCCATCTCATAAAACGACTCAGTCCTGGGTAAGCTGGAAGGGTTGGTTGTCATAACTCCACCTGCAGAGTAGAAATATCTTGATATAATTTTAACACTCATAATACGACCAATTAAATACGAAAGAGGGGGAACACATCAATATCTTTTAAGTTGCTGGAATTAGGAAACACTGTTCAAAAGCAGTGGTTCTTTTTGAACCAAAAGCATACACATCACCTGGATACTTGCTAGAAATGCAAATAATCTGACACCCCCCCCCCCCCACAGACCTATGAAATCAGAGGTTCTGGGGCTGTGGACCTGAAATCTGTGTTTTAACAAGCCTTCTGGGTGATACTGATGTGCACTCAAGTTTGAGAATCACTGCTCCAAAGAAATGACAGGAAAGCACCTGTCCCCTCCCAGTGTCTCAAGAACCATCTCCCGTGAACGCTACTGTGGTCAGCCTGCCGTCACACTGCTGCTTTCCTTTGTCAGCTCCTACACGCCACTTCAGTCTCCCTTTGCACTTATTTCCCACTGCCTTGAATATGAATAATACCAACATTGTGAAATGCATATAGATTAGTAAAACGTTCAGATTTCACTGCCTCTCAGAATTTTTTTCCCAATGAAATACCCATAAAGTAGAGGTGAGAGAAAGCACATCCCTCCCAGGCTCCGGGAAGTGCTGCCTGAAGCAGCCCACTACAAAAACAGAACGTGGTTGAAGCTTCTAATTTTAGCCTCAAAATTCATGTGGACCTTTTGTTTCTACCTCTTAATATATACATATTTGTTTTATCATAAAAATTATTTCCTCCCATTTTCAAGAAAACTTGACTCTGCAAGAGGATTTTGTCCCCAGTTTGTTAGCCGTTGCTTTTTGCTTCATGTCCATGGAGTGCACATATTTCCAGCGGCAAAACACAAGAGAAATTACTCCATTTCATTCTTACAATACCTTGAGAAGTGGTAAACCTCATGATTACTAAAGAGGATACGAAGGCTCTGAAACACAAAGCAATGTGCCCAAGATCACAGAGTGAAGAAATGTCTCAATCTGGACTGTATGACTAAAGCATTGCTTGTCGCCTAGGTCATGTATGAGGGTGAGTCAAAAATTATCTGTACTCTGGCAGTAGAATTTATTTATTTATTTATTTATTTATTTATTTATTTATTTATTTATTTATTTATTTTAAGCTCTTTATTGGAATATAATTGCTTTACACTCTTGTACCAGCTTTTGAGGTACATCAAAGTGAATCAAATATATTTATACATATATCCCCATATCCCCTCCCTCCCACAACTCCCTCCCACTCTCCCTGTCCTGGCCCTCTAAGGCATCACCCATCATCAAGTTGATCTCCATGTGTTATACAGTAACTTCCCACTAGCTATTTATTTTACATTTGGTAGTATATATATGTCTATGCTACTCACTCACTTCGTCCCAGCTTCCCCTTCGCCACCCGCCCCCCGCAACCCGGTGTCCTCCAGTCCACTTTCTGCATCTGCCTCCTTATTCTTGCCCTGTCACTGGGTTCATTGGTACCATTTTTTTTTTTTTAAGATTCGGTATATATGAGTTAGTATACAGTATTTGTATTTCTCTTTATGGCTTACTTCACTCTGTATGACAGATTCTAGGTCTATCAACCTCATTACATATAGCTCCATTTCATTCCTTTTTATGGCTGAGTAATATTCCATTGTATATATATGCCACATCTTCTTTATCCATTCATCTGTTGATGGGCATTTAGGTTGCTTCCATGTCCTGGCTATTGTAAATAGTGCTGCAATGAACCTTATGTTGCATGTTTCTTTTTGGATTATGGTTTTCTCTGGGTATATGCCCAGTAGTGGGATTACTGGGTCATATGATCGTTCTATTTTTAGTTTTTTAAGGACCCACCAAACTGTTTTCCATAGTGGCAGTACCAACTTACATGCCCACCAACAGTGCAGGAGAGTTCCCTTTTCTACACACCCTCTCCAACATTTATTGTTTCTAGATTTTTTGATGATGGCCATTCTGACTGGTGTGAGGTGATCCCTCATTGTGGCTTTGACTTGCATTTCTCTAATAAATAGTGATGTTGAGCATCTTTTCATGTGTTTGTTGGCCATCTGTATGTCTTCTTTGGAGAAATGTCTATTTAGGTCTTCTGCCCATTTGTGGATTGGGTTATTTGCTTTTTTGGTATGAAGCTGCATGAGCTGCTGGGATATTTTGGAGGTTAATCCTTTGTCAGTTGCTTCATTGGCAAGTATTTTTTCCCATTCTGAGGGTTGTCTTCTTGTCTTGTTTAAGGTTTCTTTCACTGAGCAAAAGCTTTTAAGTTTCATGAGGTCCCATTTGTATATTCTTGATTTTATTTCCATTATTCTAGGAGGTGGGTCAAAAAGGATCTTGCTTTGATGTATTTTGTAGAGTGTTCTGCCTATGTTTTCCTCTAGGAGTTTTCTAGTGTCTGGCCTTACATTGAGGTCTTTAATCCATTTTGAGTTTATTGTTGTGTATGGTGTTAGGAAGTGTTCTAATTTCATTCTTTTACATGTTGCTGTCCAATTTTCCAGGCACCATTTATTGAAGAGGCTGTCTTTTTTCCATTGTATATTCTCACCTCCTTTATCAAAGATAAGGTGCCCATATGTGCTTGGATTTACCTCCGAGTTCTCAATTCTCTTCCATTGATCTTCCTATTTTTGTGCCAGTACCATACTGTCTTGATCACTGTGGCCTTGTAGTATAGTTTGAAGTCAGGAAACCTGATTCCACCAACTCCATCTTTCCTTCTCAAGATTGCTTTAGCTATTCAGGGTCTTTTGCATTTCAATATATATCGTAAGATTTCTTGTTCTAGTTCTGTGAGAAATGCCATTGGTAATTTGCTAGGGATTGTGTTGAATCTGTAAATTGCTTTGGGTGGGAGAGTCATTTTTACAATGTTGATTATTCCAATCCAATAACATGGCATGGCTCTCCAACTGTTTCTGTCGTCTTTGATTTCTTTCATCAGTGTCATAGTTTTCTGCATACAGGTCTTTTGCCTCCTTAGGCAGGTTTATTCCTAGGTATTTAATTATTTTGTTGCATTGGTGAATGGGAGAGTTTCCTTAATTTCTCTTTCTAATTTTTTGTTGTTAGTGTATAGGAATGCAAGAGATTTCTGTGCATTAATTTTGTATCCTGCTACTTTACTAAACTCATCGATTAGTGCTAGCAGTTTTCTGGTAGAGTCTTTAGGGTTTTCTATGTATAATATCACGTCACCTGCAAACATGACAATTTTACTTCTTTGCCAATTTGGATTCCTTTTATTTCATTTTCTTCTCTGATTGCTGTGGCTAAAACTTCCAAAACTATGTTGAATAATCATGGTGAGAGTGGGCACCCTTGTCTTGTTCCTGTTCTTAGAGGGAATGCTTTAAGTTTTTCACCATTTAGAACGATGTTGGCTTTTGGTTTCTCATATATGGCTTTTATTACGTTGAGGTAATTTTGGTGTATGATCTTTTTAATGTGCTGTTGGATTCTGTTACCTAGTATTTTGTTGAGGATTTTTGCATCTATATTCATCAATGATATTGGCTTGTAATGTTCTTTTTTTGTGCCATCTTTGCCTGGTTTTGGCATCAGGGTGATGGTGGCCTCGTAGAGTGAGTTTGGGAGTGTTCCGAGAAGGATAGGTGTTAGCTCTTCTCTAAATGTTTGATAGAATTCGCCTTCCTGTGAAGCCATTTGGCCCTGGGCTTTTGTTTGTTGGGGGATTTTTAATCACTATCTCAATTTCCGTACTTGTGATTGGTCTGTTCATAGTTTCTATTTCTTTCTGGTTGAGTCTTGGAAGACTGTACTTTTCTAAGAATTTATGCATTTCTTCCAAGTTATCCAATTTATTGGCATATAGTTGCTTGTAGTAGTCTCTCATGATCTTTTGTATTTTGGCGGTGTCAGTTGTTACTTCTCCTTGTTCATTTCTAATTCTGTTGATTTGCGTCTCCTCCCTTTTTTTCCTGTTGAGTCTGGCTAATGGTTTACCAATTTTGTTTATCTTCTCAAAGAACCACGCTTTAGTTTCATTGATCTTTGCTATTGTTTCCTTCATTTTTTTTCATTTATTTCTGATCTGATCTTTATGATTTCTTTCCTTCTGCTCACTTTGTGGTTTTTTTGTTCTCTCTCTAATTGCTTTAAGCGTAAGGTTAGGTTGTTTATTCAATATTTTTCTTGTTTCTTGAGGTAGGACTGTATTGCTATGAACTTCCCTCTTAGAACTGCTTTTGCTGTGTCCCATAGGCTTTGGGTTGTTGTGTTTCATTGTTATTTGTTTCTAGATATTTTTTGATTTCCTCCTTGATCTCTATAGTGATTTCTTGGTTGTTTAATAGCATATTGTTTAGCCTCCATGTGTTTGTATTTTTTACAGTTTTTTCATGTAATTGATATCTAGTCTCACGGCATTGTGGTCTGAGAAGATGCTTGATATGATTTCAATTTTCTTGAATTTACTAAGGCTTGATTTGTGACCCAAGATGTGATCTATCCTGGAGAATGTTCCGTGTGCACTTGAGAAAAAAGCATATTCTGTTGTTTTTGGATGGATATGTCCTATAAATGTCAATTAAGTCGAGATGGTCTAATGTGTCATTTAAACCTTGTATTTCCTTATTTATTTTCTGTTTGGATGTTCTGTCCATTGATGTCAGTGGGGTGTTAAAGTCTCCTACTATTATTGTGTTACTGTCGATGTCCCCTTTTAATGGCTGTGAGCATTTGCCTTATGTATTGACGGGCTTCTATGTTGGGTGCACAGATATTTACCATTGTTAAATCTTCTTCTTGGATCGATCACTTGATCACTGTGTAGTGTCCTCCCTTGTCTCTTGTAATATTCTTTACTTTTAAAGTCTAATTTGTCTGATATGAGTATTGTGACTCCAGCTTTCCTTTGCCTTCCATTTGCATGGAATATCTTTTTCCATCCCCTTCCTTTCAGTCTATATGTGTCCCTTGGTCTAAAGTGGGTTTCTTGTAGGCAGCATATGTAATGGTCTTGTTTTTGTATCCATTCAGCCAGTCTGTGTCTTTTGGTTGGAGGATTTAATCCATTTACATTTAAAGTGATTATTGACATGTGTGTTCCAAGTACCATTTTCTTATTTGTTTTGGGTTTGCTTTTGTAGGTCTTTTCCTTCTCTTGTGTTTCCCACTTAGAAAAGTTCCTTTAGCAATTGTTGTAAGGCTAGTTTGGTGGTGCTGAATTCTCTTAACTTTTGCTTGTCTGGAAAGCTTTTGATTTCTCTGTCGAATCTGAATGAGATTCTTGCTGGGTAGAGTATTCTTGGCTGTAGGTTTTTCTCTTTCAGAACTTTCAGTATATCCTGACATTCCCTTCTGGCCTGCAGAGTTTCTGCAGAAAGATCAGCTGTTATCCTTATGGGTTTTCCCTTATATGTTATTTGTTGCTTTTCTCTTGCTGCTTTTAAGACTTTTTCTTTGTGTTTAATTTTCATTAGTTTGATTAAATGTGCCTCGGTGTATTTCTCCTTGGGTTTACTCTGTATGGGACTCTCTGTGCTTCTTGGACTTGATTATTTATTTCCTTTCCCATGTTGGGGAAATTTGCCGCTATAACCTCTTCAAATATTTTCTCAGACCCTTTCTTTTTTTCTTCTTCTTCTGGGATGCCTATGAATCGAACATTGGTGCACTTACTGTTGTCACCAGGTCTCTGAGACTGTCTTCTATTCTTTTTAATCTTTTTCTCTTTCCTGCTTTGTGGCAGTTATTTCCCCCATTCTATCTTCCAACTCACTTATTTGTTCTACTGCCTCAGTTATTCTGCTCTTTATACCATCCTCAGTATTTTTAAGTTTGGTTATTTTGTTGTCTATTACTGTTTGTTTGCTCTTTAGTTTTTCTGAGTCCTTATTAACTGTTTCTTGTATTTTCTCTATTTTGTTATTGAGATTTTGGATCATCTTTACTATCATTACTCTGAATTCTTTTTCAGGCAATTTTCCTATTTCCTCTTCATTTATTTGGTCTTGTGGGTTTTTTTTCCTGCTCCTTTGCCTGCATGGTGTTTCTTTGTTTTCTCATTTTGTCTAATTTATAGGATTTACTGTCTCCTTTCCCTACGCTACCTAGTAGTAATTCCTCTTTTTTCTGCCCTCTCTCCCCCGTGGTGGGGTTTGTCCAGTGTGTTGAGTAGGCTTCCTGGTGGGAGTGTCTGATGTCTGCTTTCCAGTGTGCGACTCTGTGTCTTTTCTCTCTGATGAGCAGGGCCGTGTCAGGTGGTGTGTTTTAGGGTATCTGTGAGGTTAACATGGCTTTAGGTAGTCTGTGTGCTGATGGTTGGGTTTGTGTTCCTGTCCTGTTTGTTGTTTCCTGTGAGGTGTCCAGCACTGGCAGTTGGAGACAGTCAGACAAAGCTGTGTCTTAGACTCTGATACAGGCTCTGTGAGAGTTCTCTGCAGTTAATCTTCCCTGTGTCTGAGTATTCCCTAGTAGTCTAGCATCCTGGATTCAGTGCTTGCTCCTCAGAG
This sequence comes from Hippopotamus amphibius kiboko, assembly GCF_030028045.1. Classification (NCBI taxonomy): domain Eukaryota; kingdom Metazoa; phylum Chordata; class Mammalia; order Artiodactyla; family Hippopotamidae; genus Hippopotamus; species Hippopotamus amphibius. The sequence continues at coordinate 11,829,849 of NC_080203.1, read as the reverse complement.
CCTCCTACTTGACTTCTGATGGAGTAGTCCAGACTTCAGAGGTTGCTTGTCCCAGTTAAGTCGGGATCTTTGCAGTCCTTTCTGGTGTCCGAGGTCATTTGCTGGTGTTCAGCCGGTTCTCTGTGGGAATTATTGCATCTTTTGGTGTATGCCTGATGCATCTGTGGAGAGGGGTGCATTCCACATCCTTCTACTTCATCGCCATCTTTCTTCTCTCTCTCCTGTTTTTTCCATGAGTTCCAGCGGTGGCCCATGGTGGGGAAGGGAGGCTGCAAAGGGTGGACAGACCTGGATGAAGGGCTGTCATCAGAGGGAGGTATCCTGGGGCTTGCTGAGCTGCTGTGCCGGAGTGGAGCAGAGGGACATAAGGGGCACAGGAGGAAGGTTGCTGGTGACTGTGACCCTGTCCGCAGTGACGGTTGGCCCACCGTCCCTCGTTCTCTGCCTCCAACCTTATTGCCTCTGCCAGAATTTATTTTTATTAACATTTAGAAAAGACAAATACATCATTTTTTGACATAATCTCCTTGCTTTTCCATACACTTTGTTCAACTGTCAACAAGCTTTCGTATTCCCTCATTAAAAAATGTTTTAGGCTGAGCCACAAATGCACCGCTGTCTTCACTTCTTCATTATCAGTGAATCTTCTTCCTTGTAGAGCTGCTTTCAGGGGACAAAACAGGTGAAAGTCTGACGGAGCAAGATCAGGACTATAGGGAGGTTGCTTTAACACCTCAAAATGAAGTTTTTGCAGAGTTTCAACAGTGTGAGCAGAAGTGTGTGGACGTGCATTGTCATGCAAGATCACAACGCTCTTGGATAGCAGTCCTCTGCATTTAATCCAAACTTTAGGCTTCAGCTCTTCAATAAGCATCTCACTTATAACAAGTACTGTTGATTGTTGAACCTTTTTCCCAATAATGTTACAATACTGGCCCTTGAGAATCTCAGAAAACTGTAAGCATCAATTTTCCAGCTGATGGTTGACTTTCGAACTTTTTCTTGTCCAGTGACTGAGGATGTTTCCATTGCATACTCTGCTGTTTACTCTCAGGCTTGTAGTGATGAATTCATGTCTCATCAGCAGTTATGATTCTCTTTAAGGAACTTTCACCTTCCTTAGAGTATCAGTCCAAATTTTGTTTGCAGATATCCAAATGCTTCTGTTTATGCTCTTCCATGAGTTGTTTCGGTACCCATCAAGCACAAACTTTACGAAACCTAAGTCTGTCATGGATTACTTCATTTTGAGGTGTTAAAGCATCCTCCCTATAGTCCTGATCTTGCTCCATTGGACTTTCACCTGTTTGGTCCCCTGAAAGCAGCTCTACGAGGAAGAAGATTCACTTCTGATGAGAAGTGAAGACAGTGGTGCATTCATGGCTCGTAGCTCAGCCTAACACATTTTTTAATGAGGGAATATGAAAACTTGTTGATAGATGGATAAAGTGTATTGAAAAGCAAGGAGAGTATGTTGAAAAATGATGTATTTGTCTTTTCTAAAAGTTAATTAAAATAAATTCTACAGCCAGAGTACAGATGGTTTTTGACGCACCCTCATATTTATCTGACATTTTGGACTATAAACCCCTGATTAACAAAGACAAGGGTACTATTTTATATTCTATACACATTTGAATGTAATACTTCATACAATGCCATATATATATAATATTATATGAATGAATAAAAGTGTATTAGTAATTTGAGAAGTTTACTATTTTCTTTTTATTCCCTTACATTTTGCAAATTATAGAAATATTTGGAAGGACTTTTTAAGTTCCACAGATATGGGTTAAAATGCAAAATACAGTCATGAAAAAGATTGTGGGTTTTGACTATTAGATTAAGGACCTATGAGTATTAGAATTCAATACCTCACCCTGCCACCCCCTCCCACATGCTTCCTGAGACAAACAGCTGTATGAGGTTCAATGGCAAAGGACAGTCAACTACCAGTGTAATGTGAGCCTGGCATATATCCAAAAACAGATTCAGGGAATGTGGGCACATGGTTTAGGTCCAAACTCAAATCCTAGGATCTTACCAAACTCTAGCACAGCGGAGAGAGAAGAGAGCATAAGATAGCCCGGGTGGTCCAATAGGAGAGAAAACTCTAGTTCACTGTACCACTTTAGACATAAGGAAAGATAATTTAGAAGAGAACAGGAGATATATGCGCATCACCTTTTAACACAGCATCCCTGCTAACTCGTAGAGTCTAATTCTTGGCCCATGAATCTAAGTGAAGATTTGTATTCATTGAAGAATGAATTTGGAAATGACAGAGAGGTACTAAACTTTCTCCTAAGTCACATACCCCCAACTCTCATTTGGAATATTGGAGTCAAAATAAATATTTCTTCTATAATTATGCAGGTAGCCTAGCATAAAATAGTATTTCTCAAAATGTTTTCTTTGGAATAAAGGATTCTCTTGTCAATTAAGTTTGGGAAAACCTGGGCTGTATGGTTTCTTTACTGAAGCTTATTTCAGAAAAGTAAAACTTTTCTTTACTTATTCAGGGCGCTTAAAAAACTATGAGCATCAGGAATCTTAAAAAGGGGTCATAATATGTAACCTTTTCGAAGCCTATTTGGTCAACAAACATTTTCCCCATTGTAACACCCATTTTACCGAATATACTGTAGGGATGCCAATATACAGGAAAGATTACGGGATTTGGCTTTGGAGAAACCTCATTTCACTTCATGCCACTGCACTTACTAGCTGCATTAACATGATCTGAACATGTAATACATCAGAGTTTCTGTTTTCTCATATGTGATGAAAGGATAATAATCCCAACCATGCAAATTCATGAGGGTTATATGAGTTGATAGATATAAATTGTCTACAGGATTGTGCTTGACTTAGAGGTTGCTCAGCGGGTGCTACATCTTTCCCCTCCCTTATTTTCATATGCCCTTGCTTTGGAAAGTATTTGTAAGTACCAAGAATTTAGCCAATTAAGTAAAAATAACCAGTCAAATATATAACAAGATAATAGAGAAAGCTAACTCTTCAGATGATGGAATACTCAGCTGTGTGTCATGCTGTGGTATTGCATGCAACCCTTTCTCAGTTATTACCACTAGTTTGGGAGAGTTTTCAAAGGTTGAAACTCAGTATCTGTGAGTCTGTTTCTGTTCTATTATATTCATTCGTTTTATTTTTTTAGATTCCACATATAAGTGATAACAGAGCGTCTTTCTCTGTCTGACATTTCACTAAGCAATATACTCTCTGAGTCCAGTCACGTTGCTAATGGTACAATTTCATTCTTTTTACACAGAGTAATATTCTATTGTATATATATACCACATATTCTTTATCCATTCATCTGTTGATGGACACTTAGGTTGCTTCCATACCTTGGCTACTGTAAATAATGCTGCTATGAACACTGCGGTGCCTGTTTTTTTCAAATTATCAGGCTCATACATATAGAGAACAAACTAGTGGTTACCAATGAGGAGAGGGAAGGAGGTAGGTGCAAGATAGAGGTATAGGATTAAGAGGTACAAACTATTGATATCATGTATAAAATAAGTAAACAAAAAGGATATATTTTACAGGACAGGGGAATACAGCCATTATTTTGTAAAACGTTAAATGAAATATAATTTATAAAAATATTGGATCACTATGTTTTACTATATTGCATTAGTTTCAGATGTATATCAACCGTACTTCAATTAAAAAAATGTTGAAACTGGGACTTCCCTCGTGGTGTAATGGTTAAGAATCCACCTGCCAATGCAGGGGACATGGGTTTGATCCCTGGTCCAGGAAGATCCCACATGCCATGGGGCAACTAAGCCCGAGCGCCACAACTGCTGAGCCTGCGCTCTAGAGCCCACGAGCCGCAACTACTGAAGCCTGCGCACCTAGAGCCCATGCTCCACAACAAGAGAAGCCACCACAATGAGAAGCCCATGAACCACAATGAAGAGTAGCCCCCACTCACCACAACTAAAGAAAGCCCACCCGTGCACAGCAATGAACACCCAATGCAGCCAATAAATAAATCCAAAAAAAAAAGTCTGGAACTCAGAAAAGTGGCATGCAACTCAGTGAAAAAGTTGACTTTTATTTTTACTCTACCAATGTTTATGGCTATATTAGGGAGTGTCTCCTATGATTTATGCAAAATAAGTTTTGAGCTGCCATATTATATCCAGGAACCAGACGCCAACTATTTATTGTTTACAAGAAAGTGTTACTTCAAAGCAAGTCAGAGCTTGACCAGTTTGGGGTTTGCATTAAGTAGGTAGTTTAGGTCAAGTGTTAGAAGCAAAGAAATCATATCTGATCTAAGTAGGACCCCCAATTTGGAGAAGGTTTAGGTTTGTAAGGAGTTTTTTCCTCCAGCCAGCTTTTCTGTCCAAAAGATTCAGCAGTACTTTCTTTCATCAAACAATGAAAGGCCAATATTGTAGTAGAGAATCTTGAAGCCTTTTGTTCCTCCATCCTGAGTGAGTGAAAGATCTAGCAATTTTAAAGCTGAAGGTCAGGACTGGCCGTATTTAGGAGCCACTTTGGGATTGCAGTGCCTGGGGGTTAGGTGGATGATATAAGTTGATATTTCTCAAGGTGTGGTCCCTTGACCAGCAGCATCAGCAACACCCCTTGGACTTGTTAGAAACGCATGTTCTTGTGATTTCCTCCGGATCTATTATATCAGGAAATCTGGAGTTGGGGATGATAAGCAGAAATTTGTGTTTGAAGAGGCCTTCTGCTTCTGATGCCTGCTAAAATTGGAGAACTACTGATTTAAATATTGCACACGCGTGTGTGTATAAAAGTTGCTCATAAAGAATAAGATTCTTGGAGTGACATCAGCAAGATGGTGGAATAGGAGATCCCCATTCGTATTCTCCATAGCAACAATAATTCGGCAGCCACCCACAGAAAAAAAAAGTGTCTTTTGGGGAGCTTCAGGAACCAGGTAGGGGGTTACAAAACAAAGGTGGAGCCCAAGACTTAGCGGGACCATTTTGAGAAGGCAGGCCCACACCCAGGTAGCAGTCTCACCAACCATGGTCCCAGCTACAGATACAGCAACAGCCCTGTCTCCCCTTGGACTTGGCTATAGCCACATTTAGCCTTGGTCCTGCTATTAGCACCATCCACCAGGGAACCTGGAAGGGGTCACACCTGACTATGCCTCCAGTAACAGGCCTGCCAACTTTGATTTGACTGTGGATATTGAAGCAGCCCTGTATTTCAGTTCCAGCCCCCTTCCAGTCATGGCTCAAGAGCAGTTCTATGAGTCCAAGGACCCACCAGGAGAAACACTCTCTGCACCCAGAGGCAGGCCTGCCAAACTCGGTCCCACAGCAGATCGTGAAGTGTCCCTGTAACTCAGCTCCAGCCCCTCCCAGCCGTGGTCCAGGAAAAGGCTTGTCCACACAGGGACTCAGTATCCTTGTCCTTGGAGACAGGGCCACAACCTCAATCCAACTGAGAATCCTGAAATGGCACTGTAACCTGGCTACAGTCTCTCTCAGCTGTAGTCCAGGAGCAGTTCTTATCACCCAGGGACATGCCCAGTGTCCCAGCAGGAGCTCTACCAAGGGACCTGGAAGGAGTCAAACATATCTGCATACCTGGTAACAGGCCTGCCATGTGCAGATCCAACTGTAGACTCTGAAGTGCATTTGTCCCAGTGCCAGCCCTAATGACCAAGGTCCTGGAGGTAGTCCTATTTACCCAGAGACCAGACAGGGTCCACAGTCACCCAAACACCTGGTAACAAGCCTGACAAATACAGACCCCATCGTATACCCAGCAGTATCCACATTACCCAGCCCAGACCCTGTTCAACTGTGATCCCGTAGGCAATCCCATCAGTCCAGGAACCTGAACATGAGAAGGTCTCTACCTGCTGAAACCAGTATATAGACAGGGAAAGGTGTTTACATGTCAAATGCTCAAACTCCAATGCAAGGATACAGAGATCACAAACAGGGAAATATGATATCTCAAAGGAAAACTAATAAAGCCCCAGCAACCAACCTAAAAAAGTGGAGATCTATGAAATGCCTGACAAAGAATTCAAAATAATCCTCTCAAAGGACCTCAACAAGATGCAAGAGGACACACATTATTCTGCCATAGAAAAGAAGGAAATCTTGCCATTTGGAACTTGTATGAACAGAGAGAATATCATGCTAAGTGAAATAAGCCAAACTCAGAAAAACAAATTTGCATGATCTCACTTATTTGTGGAATCTACAACAGTCAAACTCACAAAAGCAGAGTACAATGGTGCTCACCAGGGGCAAGGTGGTAGGTGAAATGGGGAGATGTTGGTCAAAGGATACAAATTTTCAGTTATAAGATTAATAAGTTCTGGGGCTCTAATGTACAGCATGGTGCCTAAGTTAATAATACTATATTATATAATTAAAATTTTGCTAAATTAGTAGATATTAAGTGTTCTCATCACAGGATAAAAAATGGTAATGATGAGAAGTGATGGATGTGTTAATTAGCTTGACTGTGATAAGCATTTCACAATGTATAGGTATATCACATCATCACTTTGTATACCTTAAATATATACAAGTTTTATTTGCCAAATATTCCTCAACAAAGCTGGAAAAAAAGAATAAGGTTCCCACTCAAAGAACTCTCTATTCATAGCAGGGGTGACATATCTGTGTAACCAGTTATAATACAGGACAGAGTTGAACAAATTCTAAAATGTCATTGTATACATGTTCTCAATTCAGACCCCAAGGGCTAGGGAACACTCCTTAAAGCAAGTAGTATTAGAACTAAGTCCAGAAAGCTGGTTATGAGTCTGACAGTCAAATAATACTTGAAAGAAAATGTAACTTAGGAGCCTGGATATTAAAGAACTTTTGTATAGGCTGGCATAGTGGTTTAGATTTGTCTAGTATGACTTTCTGTGATAGTGGAAAAATTCCATGTCTGTGCTATCCAATACGGCAGCTGCATCCTGATGTGGCCACTGAGAACTTGAAATGGGGCTAGTGAGATAGAGGAAAAAATTTTTTTTAATTTAAATAGCCATATGTTTCTAGTGGCTACCATATTGAAGAGTCCAGTTTTAGGAATTATTATGAGTTCTCCTCTACACCTTCTGCTCCCCAACACAAAGACAACCTCAAGACTTTTCTAATCACTAATCACACAGCTGCATTTGTGAAGGACATTGCTGGGCTCCTTGTATATGGATAAAACTCCTTTGAATTTTTTCAAGTTCCAGAATGCCTTGATATGGCACAGTCTTGGAAACAATATATATTCTTTTAAGAACTCTTATTGAGATACAGTTAACAGACAATAAACTGCATATATTTAGAGTGTACAATTTGCTATCCCAATCTCCCAATTCATTCCCCCCAACCCTCCCCACTTTCCCCACTTGGTGTCCATATGTTTGTTATCTACATCTGTGTCTCTATTTCTGCCTTGAAAACAGGTTGATTTGTACCATTTTTCTATAGTCCACATATATGTGTTAATATACGATATTTGTTTTTCTCTTTCTGACTCACTTCACTCTGTATGACAGTCTCTAGGTCCATCCATGTCTCTACAAATGTCCCAGTTTCACTGCTTTCTACAGCTGAGTAATATTCCATTGTATACATGTACCACATCTTCTTTATCCATTCATCTGTTGATGGACATTTAGGTTGCTTTCATGTCCTGGCTATTGCAAATAGCGCTGCAATGAACACTGGAGTGCATGTGTCTTTTTGAATTATGGTGTTCTCTGGGTATATGCCCAGCAGTGGGATTGCTGGGTCATATGGTAACTCTATTTTTAGTTTTGCAAGGAACCTCCATACTGTTTTCCATAGTGGCTGTATCAATTTACATTCCCACCAGTAATGCAAGAGCGTTCCTTTTTCTCCACACCCTCTCCAGCATTTACTGTGTGTAGATTTTCTGATGATGCCCATTCTAAATGGCGTGAGGTGATATCTCGTAGTTTTGATGTGCATTTCTCTAATAATTAGTGATGTTGAGCAGCTTTTCCTGTGCCTCTTGGCCATCCGTATGTCTTCTTTGGAGAAATGCCTATTTAGGTCTTCTGCCCATTTTTTGATTGGGTTGTTTGGGAAACAATATATTTTTTGAAGCCAGACTGGGCTTGGAAATTCAGGATGACAGCATGATTTAAATATCATTGTGTTTGTAGCCCCTCAGGTCAGAAGGCCAGGTTAGTTCTTAGTTTCTGCCTTAACAATCAGGACTATCTTTAATAGGTACTTAATATATTTATGTTCATCTCTGCATATACTTCCAAAGACTAAATAAAGGGGATAATTAAATTGAGCCAGAACCTGTCTTTTGACTGTCTCATTGAACTTTACAAGATTCCCTTTCAGGATTTGTGGGGTTTGGGGATTGGGCCAGAGACCTGCATTGTTGCCTATCTCTACAAGACAGGTATGGCTTGTACAGGTAGATTCTCCCCATAGTGGAAAAATTATGCAGTGAGCACTGGCCCCCCTCAGGCCTGTCATCCCTCTGAGTGGAAGGAGTGGTTTCAAAGCCAGTTATGACTAGATGGTGCCTGAACACACAGAAATCTCAGAGATTCAACAACCAGGTGACTCTAGTTCCACCCTTTCACAAAGTTTGATGAGCTATGTTAATAAATAGAAATGATAAATTATGTTCTCGATGATGTTAATATCTAAAGTACTTTGTCCAAAGTTCTTTCTCAGAAACTTTAAAAAATGAGACAATCAAGATCAGAGTGGTGAAAAAGACATGGCAGATTTAGAGCTTAAACTTTTATGTGTCTGATTCCAAGTCAACTGCATGTAACTATATAATGCAATTATAGACACTGATCCTTGAAGGCAGAACCCCATTGGGTTTAGTTCCTAAATCTCCATAAAGGCAACTTGTATAATTGTGCCCTAACATAATATCTGCAGATTAGAAATATATTTGCAACCCCCTCTTTCTTTCTCTGCATCTATGTATCTCATCTTCCCCTTATATACTCCTAGGGCTGCATGATACCAGAATAAACCATTCTCTTTCATCCCATCCCCCAACCAGGGAACACATTTTTATGCAGGTAACTATGGTCGACATGGACATAAAAGGCACTCTTGGAGGAGTAAGTTATCACCAGTACATGAAGCCAAGCGGGATGATCCTTGGCAGTGGGAGTGTGGAGGGAACATTCTAGGCAATTGGCCTTAGTTTATGGGTAATAGCATTTAAGCAAGAGTCCTTTACACATTTCTAAGTTCTAATACACTCCACATTAACCTTCAGTTTATGTTATAAATATACTCATCCTTTGTAATCCATTAGCAGTTAGCCAACCAATATTTATGAAACACTTACTAAGCAATAGGTACCCTGTTAGGTGCTATGGCATTTAATAAATCTGACCAATGAATGTGGTTTTAGTACCAAAGGGATGAAAAAAAAAACAGTGTAGGATTAATATGTCTTACCTTTGATGCAGCAGAGCGTTTCTGGCTAGGGAGAGACTGAACTGGGACCAATTCTAAGTTCTTCTGCTATGAGGGCTGGTGGGTAAGAGATGGAACTAAGACCTGCTATGTGTTGGAAAATAGCAAGCACTTCAGAAATTTTGTGTCCTGTGAGCTTCCAACAGCCTTATGAGGTAAATACCATTATGGTCTTCATTTTATGGAGGAAGAAACTTAGGCTCAGAAAAAAGGTCACTTGTCCAGGATCACAGAGCTAATGAAGGGATGAAGCTGATTCCAATGCTTAAGCTTTCAACCACTATGCTCCACTGTCTACTTAGGGGCTCTTGTAATCGCTTCTTTTCAAATTCTCTGCCTCTGAAAATTTAGAAGAGTTGTGCTCAGAATCAGTAGGAATACATTGCACCTGACAAGGACTGGGGATATTTTCTCCAGATTTGGCCAATAATAAAACATGTTCTTTATAGCAAAGAGAGGACCTATTGAGTTGGTTTGAACACAAATCCAGAGATAAGGCTTTGGGAGATGGCTGAGCACTCTTGACATAAGAATAATCACTGTTATCATTTATTGAACACTGTTTGAGAGCCAATTCACATATTTTCTTTTGAAATCCCCATAATGAACCTGTAAAATATGGATTATTTGTGGACTCATTTTACAGATAAGGACAAAGAGGCACAGGGGAAAAAAAGATTAACTGCTAAGTAATTTCACATTGACTGCAATTCGCTATTTAGTTTTCTGTCTTCTGCATTAGAAAAGGAGCTTCTTGTTATTCTTTTTAGTATCTGCAGCACTAAGCCCAGGGCTTAGCACAAAACAAGCATGCAATAAATGATAATCTTTATCATCACTGTAGTGCTAATTCTAAGAATATGAATATAAGGCTGAACACACCTAAGAGTTTGGTATGCTAATTTTTGCCTAAAGGAATTTATTATCTATAAACCTATTCACCACTATTCTAGATAGTAAAGGGAAAAAGCCATTTCACTTTTTGGAAGATGGGAGATGAATACATACAGCTATAGCTTAAGTTTATGATAACTTTCTCCTAAATCTTGCCACCTACAATAACATTTTAATAAGCCTTGCTAAACTGTGATCCTAGACATCAGATTGCTATGTTTATCACAAAAACATTGATGGGAAAAACATGCTATGATCTTTACCTTGGTGAGAGTCCAGAAAGTCAGAGAAATGACCTGAGTGTAGGGTAAACAAACTTGAATACAAATAAATGTTTGTAAATTACAGAAACAGTATTGGGTATTGTAAACTTCAGAGTGTATACTGCCCATGTGTGATTTGACTACTGAACTCAACCTAAAAAAAAAATTGGGGCTTTGGTAAAAACATGTGTCTTAACTATGTTAGAGTAGATTCGATAGCTGCCTTTTGGTAGATCTGGGAGGTTTTTTGTCCTCTTTTATTTTTATTAAAACTTTTAAAATTTCAAAATACTTTAGGACTCACAAGAAGTTTTAAAAGTAGTAGAGAGTTCCTATGTACCCTTTACCAAACTCCCCCTACAGATAATATAATAAACATAAGACAGTATCAAAATCAGGAAATTGATGTTGGCCCAATAGCATTAAATCAGTTGCTTACTTCATTCACATCTCATCAGTGTTTAACTGCACTTTGGGTATGTGCACGTATGCAGTTCTATGAAATATTGTCACATATCTAGATGCAAGTAATCATCATCAAAATCAAGATTCAGAATTTCCCCATCACCACAAAGAAACTTCCTCATGTTAACCCCCTGTGATGGTTAACTGTATGTGTCAACTTGACTGGGTCATGGGGTGTCCAGATATCTGGTTAGGCATTATTTCTGGGCCTGTGAGTGCATTTCTGGAAGAGACTAACTTCTGAATCTGTGGAATGTGGGTGGGCATTAACCAATCCATTGAGAGCCTGAATAGAACAAAAACCTGAAGAAGAGAGGACCTTTGTCCTCCTGTCTGCCTCAGTTTGGACATTGGTTTTCTTCTGCCCTTTGACTGGGATTTACACCATTGTTTCACCCAGTTCTCAGGCCTTCAGACTCAGATCGGAATTACACCACTGGCCTTCCTGGGTCTGAAAATTGCAGATGGAAGATCTTGAGACTTCTCAGCCTCCATAATCGCAATTACTCATAATAAATATTGTTATTTATGTGTGTGTATATATATATATATATATATATATATATATATACACATACATAGTATATATATATATATACACATACATATATGCATATACACATGCACGTGTGTGTGTGTGTGTGTATCCTTTTGGTTCTGTTTCTCTGGAGAACCCTGACAAATACAACCCTTAATGACTACACCCTTCCCCTGCTCCAACACCTGGCTACAAGTAGTTTGTTCTCCATCTCTATAACTTTACCATTTTAAAAATGCTGTACAAATGGGATCATACAGTATTGTAACCTTTGGGATTGGCTTTTTTCATTCAACATAATGCCCTTGAGAGCGATTCAAGGTGTTGCCCGCACCAATAATTTGTTCTTTTTCATTGCTGAATAGAATTTAATTGTACAGATGAGCCATTTGTTTATGCATTCACCAGTCGAAGGACATTTGGATTGTTTCCAATTTGGGGCTATAACAATTAGAGTTGCTATGAACAATAGTATACAGGATTTTTGCAAACACTAGTTTTTATTTCTGTGTGATAAATGCCCAGGAGTATAATTACTGGGTTGTGTTTTAGTTGCAAGTTTAATTTCTTTTTTTTTAAAGAAACCATCATATTCTTTTTCAGCATGGTCGTACCATTTTACACCCCCACTAGCAATACAAGATATCCAGTTTCTCTGCATCCTTGCCACCACTTTGTATTGTTACTATTTTTTTATTCTAGGTGTTTTAATAGGTGTGTAGTGATATAACACTGTGATTTAATTTACATTTCTTTAATAGCTAATGATATTGAACACCTTTTCATGTGCTTATTTTTCACCTATATATTTCATGCAGTGAAATGTCTCTTCATGTCTTTGCCTATTTTCTAACTGGATTGTTCATTTTCTTTTGTTGAGTTTAGAGGTTTTAACAATATATACTGTAGATACAAGCAGTTTGAAAATATTTCCTTCCAGCTTGTAGCTTGCCTTTTATCTTTTTAACAGTCTTTTGCTGAGCAAAATTTTTTTTGAGGTCTACTAATATTTTGTTTTTCTTTGATGGACCATGCCTTTGTTGTCATATGTACAAACAAGTCTCCTAACCACAGGTCATGAAGATTTTTTCCTATGTGGTCTTCTGATTTTTTTCAATTTATATTTCACATTTAGACCTATAATCCATCTTGAGTTAACTTTTGTATAAATCTGGGGTTTGCATAGAGGTTAATTTATTTGCCTATGGATTTCTTGGATCCAGAAGTTTGAATATGCTTAATACATACATGGGTTTTGAATAAACAAAAATGACAGAAAAAAAGCTATACTAGAATGTGCTAGGTAAGAAGGACCAAAAGGCATGGGTTCATCAAAAAGTAATTTACCTAGGAGTTTTGGTGTATTAGCAATGGCTAATAATTTGTAGCAAATGTCCATGAGATCTAGCAAAACTGCATATTGTGCCTTTACTGAAAATTTCTTTTGTGAACTCAGGGCTGACTCCATTTATAACCAGTATAGTAACACAGGGCCTCTTGCTGAAGAAAGGATCCCACACTTGGGGTTTAATGCTCTGTGATCAATTTTCTGAAACTTAATAATTTGATCTTTGAATTTATATTTTGTAAATGAAGTCTGATGGGACAAGGAACATGTTCCTCAGGTTGAAGTCTCAGCCCATGTCTGGTTCTATCACCCCAACCACGCAGGATAGGTTCACCATCGTTGGCTCACCTGCCCCGTATAGCAACTGCAGCTACCCTTTGCCCTTGAGAACAGCCTAGGCATGAGAGGGTTAAGTTTGGGTGCATGCACTCTGCTCATCAAGTCACAAGGCACCTATAAGAGTCTGTACTCATCTCTTAAGAATCATAGCACCCAAGGTACCACACTATTAAATGCAGATAAAAATCACCATGACAGCTTTAAAGAAAAAACAAAAAAAAAAGGCTTTTCCTGCTTTTTGAGCAAGGGGCCCTACATTTTTCCTGTACATTAGGCCCTACAGTTAGCCTAATGTCAAAATAGCAACTTAATTGTGTTTGTACAAGAATTCTTAGAACATAATAATTACAGTCAATAAAAACAAATAATATATGTCTATGAGAGGCTCCAATATAATCCCCAGTTGAGAGACTTCCAGATTTAATACAGCAGACAAAATATGAGTGCCTCCCCTTGCTTTAAAAAACACCCAAAAGCCAAGATATGAGAGAGAAATAGCAATACAAAGAGTACACAAAAAAGAAGATGATGACGACATTCTTCAAGCCTCAAAATACAAAACAGAAGGAAAAACTGCCAAGAGTAGTGCCTATGCAGGAAGATGCAGACAGAGTAAGCCCATGAATGCAGATCCCAAAGAAAAATATGCAGAGCACACGACTCCATTGAGTGTGGTGCACCCAGAGGTATAAAATCTACCCAGATTCTTGTTTGCAAAACTAGACTGAAGTTAAAAATTGGCAAAAGATAGTTTCTCTAGATTTTATTTGGTTCTGCGAAGTAGAAATAGGGATTAATGAGAAATCAAACAGGCAAAGTCACATTAACAAAAAGCAGTGAGGCAATAAGATAGTGGACAAAGGGCAGACTGTGTTGCCAGCTGCCCTTCAATGCAAATTGTGAGGAGAAATAAAAACTTAAACAACACACACAAACACATACACACACACACACACACACACACACTACACACACACACATCTGTGAGAAGGAAAATCCTTCCTAATATGAAAAGAACCCTACCTCTCTCTACACATTTCCTGGATTTAATTTATCCAAAATGTAACCAAGTATCTGGACAAAGATACAACATAAAAGTAGGAACTGAAGATTTAAAAACAAACAAACAAAAAAACATGGATATTAGGTAAAGAACATTCAACAAAAGGATGTCACCATGGATCACATAAAAATTATAAACAAGTACACTGCCAAGAATTATTTAAAAAACACTAGTCCAATTATCTCTATAAAAAAGACCTCAAAGAAGAAATATAATCAAAAAAATATGGTGACGCAACAACAACAACAAGCAAAATAAAGTATAAGGTGCAGAATTCAGGATGGAAATTTTTAAAAAATAGTAAATATTAAAATCAACCTCAAAAGTAAAACCTGTACTTTTTTGCCATTTTGTGGTGAAATGTGTGAGAGTCATCAAAAGGTACAAATTTCAACTTAAAAGATAAATAAGTCTTGGGGATGTCATGTACAACATGGTGACTATATGTAATAATACTGTACTGCATATTTAAAAGTTTCTAAGAGAAAAGATCTTAAAAGTTCTCATCACAAGAAAAAACTTGTAACTACATGTGGTGATAGACGTTAACTAGACTTATTGTGATCATTTTTCAACATACATGTATATCAAATTATGCTATACACCTAAAACTATTACAATGTTCTATGTCCATTATATCTCAATTAAAAATGTAAAATGTTAAATTAGAAGCAACACAAAGGATAACAGATATTACTGAAAATAATGCAAGAGATATATAAAACAAGGTTAAGAAAAGCTTGTAAAACAGAATAGAAACAAAAGAGTTAAAAGAGTGGTAGAGAAATATATATGTAATATATATGTTATACATAATATATATTATATATGTAGTACATATTATACATATATAATATATGTAAAGATTAAAGAAATCTAACATATATATTTTAGTTTTTTCTTGCTGTGTAACAAATTTCCTCAAATTACAGTAGCTGTAACAGCAATAAACATTTATTTTCCTTAGTTTTTGTGTGCTGAATTCAAAAGCATATGATTTCCAAGAAATTTGCAGTTAAGATGTCGACTGGGGCTACAATCATCTGAAGGCTTGAAACGGGCTAGAATATCCACTTGCAAAGTAATTCACTCACATGGATGGTAAATTAGTGTTAGCTGTTATTTGGAGGTCCCAGTTACTTCCCATGTGGTCCTCTGAGTACTGAGTACCCTCACAACAGGTTGATTACCTTGCCTAGAGTGAGTGACTCAAGAGAGCAAGTCAGAACAGGCAATTTCTTTTATGAAGTCATACACCATCACTTCTGCCACATTCTTGTTCCCTAAAAATGGGGGACTAAGTGCAGCTCAAAATCAAGGGAACTAGAATTAGATAAGCTTTGCCTTTGGAAGAGAGGAGTGTCAAAGAATTATGGGCATATTTTTAAACCATCACATATGGAAAACTTGTATTATTTTAAAAGATAATTATAAAGATAAAACAAAAAAATATCAGCCCAACATTCCAGAAGTAAACAAGACTTGACTCTCTGAATTAGACGGGCATACTATGCCTCTGGAAAAATGAAAAGGGACAGTTAATATCTTATTGTAGGCTTAATAATTTAATGGATTCTAATCCTTTTTTGAGCAATAGATAAAAATTAAACTTTTTACATATATTTACACTATTCAGCCATTAAAAAAAATCAAGGAAATCCTGCCATTTGCAACAACTTGGATGAATCTTGAGTGCATTATGCTAAGTGAAGTCAATCAGACAAAGATAAATACTGTATGATCTTACTTATATGTGGTATCTAAAAAAATTTTTAAGTAAAAGTTTAAAAAATAAACTCAGAAAAAAAAGATCAGATTTGTGGTTACCAGAGGCAGGGGAAGGGAGTGGGGCAATTGGAGGAAGACAGTAAAAAGGTACAAACTTCCAGTTGTAAGTAAGTACTGGGGATGTAAAATACATTATGGTGGCTACAGTTAACACTGCTGTATGGTATATTTGAAAGTTGCTAAGAGACTAAATCCTAAAAGCTCTCATCACAAGGAAGAAAATGTTTTTCTTAACTGTATGAGGTGATGAATATTAACTAAACTTGTGGTAATCATGTCACAATACATGTAACTCAAGAAATTATGCTGTATTCCTTAAACTTACACAGTGCTATATATGTCAATCATATCTCAACAAAATTGAGAGAAAAACAAACATCTGATAAAGAAAAAATAAAGCTCCGTATAAGATCAGTATAAAATGATATAACCAAATATTCTTAGGTGATGAGGAAGGAGAGAAAGTAGATATTTACCAATTATGTCATAGCTCATAGATATTTAATATTAAATATTAGTTAATATTAAAAAAATCATTAGATACTGCCTAAAATAAAGGAATAATCACAGGAAATAACATTATACTTTATACCTTTGGAGACGACCATTAGAATAAATTAATAGAAGGAACACATATATATGTCCAGGTAGAGAAAAGATAATACACTGAAAGGTATCTGAAATATTATAAAAATAAAACATAATTATGGTGATGGAAAATAAAGTATACATACCTATCTTGTCAATAAATATAACGTTACCTAAACTCACCTAAATATATAAAACTTCTAGAATCCAGAATGGATCACAAACAAAGTTGATCTACTTGTTGTACACAAGACACACACATAAAATAAAGTGATTCAGAAGCCTTTAAAAAAATAGGCAAAGATACAACAAGCAAAAACAAACGAAAAAAATACAGTCAAAGCAAGGAACATGATTTTAATACTAGCCCAGGTTTAATTCATTGCAAAAAAGTGTTGTATGAGGAAAAAATGGCATTTTCTACTTGCAAAGGGTACAAACACAAAGACAATAATAAAAATTATGCATATCAATTCAAGTCTTTGACCATTTTTTACTTGGATTGCTTGATTTTTTTTTTTGCTTTTGAGTTGTATGAGTTCCTTACATATTTGGTTTGCAAATATTATCTTCCATTTTGTAGATTGCCTTTTCACTTTGTTGATTGTTTCTTTTGCTGTGCAGAAGCCTTTTAGTTTGATGTAGTTCCACTTGCTCTGATTTTTGCTTTTTTTGCTTGTGCTTTTGGTGTCATACCCAAACAATTGCCAACATTGATGTCAAGGAGCTTTTTCCTGTTTTCTTCTAGGAGTTTTACAGTTTCTGATCTCATCTTTAAGTCCTTAATCCATTTTGAGTTAATTTTTGTAAGTGGTGTAAGATAGGGATCTGATTTCATTTTTTTGCAAGTGAATATCCAGTTTTACCAACACCATTTATTGGGGAGACTATCCTTTCCACACTGAATATTCTTCACTCCCTTGTCAAATATTAGTTGACCATATATGTGTGGGTTTATGTCTCAATTCTGTTCCATTAGTCTATGTGTCTGTTTTTATTGCCAACACCATATTGCTTTGATTACTGCAGTATGCTAAGTTAAATAAGTCAAGAAAGAAATACAAATACTGTATGATCTCACTTACAGGTGGAATCTAAAAATATCAAACTTATAAAAAAAGATAATAGAATGGCATTGGTCAGGGACTGAGGGGTTGCAGAAATGAGATGTCAGTACAAACTTTCAGTTATAAGATGAAGACGTTCTGGGGATCTAATGTATAACATGGTGACTATTATGAAAAATACTGTATTGCTTGCTATGAAATATGAGAATAGAGCTTTAATGTTCTCACCTTTACAACAATAACAACATGATAATTATGTGAAGTAAAGTACATGTTAACTAATCTTATTCTGGTAAACATTTTGCAATATGTATGTGCATCAAATCATCACATCATACACCTTAAACTTTCACAATGTTATGTGTCTATTACATCTCCATAAAGATGGAAAAATAGTGTAGCAAATATCTCTTAGTTACTGAATATTTTAAAATAATTGAAAAGTATTGGTGAAATGAATAAAAAACACTAAACTTGAAAAATATCGAGAGTGCAATTATAATGAAAACACTGTATAAAAGAACATGTGGAACTATAGCTGAAGAATAGCCAGAGGAAATGCATAGACAAATATTAATAAAAATAATGAGATGGTCTTCTAGTTTCTGATCAGGCATGTATGGAGCTTGGAAATCATCACTCCTATCCTCACAACAAGAATAAAGCTGAACAAACTGAAAAATAACTCTTGCTAGACCCATCATAGACATGATGTCACAAGACAAACTACTGACGCTAAATTAGAAGGACCAACAGGCAGATGTAAAGAATCACATGTTATAAGAGTATAAAGTTATGAATAGAAGCCTACAGTTGGAGCCAGTCCAGTAAAACTTGAACTATAATTGATGAATTTGCTGGAGGTTTGTGTGGAAAGTCTCCACACTTTTGTGACATTTACCTCCAGGAACTCTACCAGGTTTTCACAGTGAAGATGGGAGAAAAATCCCCAATGCTTCAGGCAGGAGGAGGAGAAAAGTAGCTATTTTGAAAGATGCCCAGTCCTTCTTCTTAACAAGTCCTCCCCCAAGAGAAACAAATTTACCAAAGCCTCACCTATTGGAATTTTACCAGAGCCTAACTGATCTAGGGAAGGGAAATACCCAAATCCTGCAGCATGCTCTAGCCTTCACATGGGGAAGGGGAATGCCCAACTCAAGCCCCACATAGCCTTCCTAGGTGGGGAAAGGAACTGAGAAGTACCTCAGTATAATCAGTATAACGATGGCCATAGCCCAGGGGCAGAGGTTTACTGAAATTCTGATAAGATGTTTCCCCTCCCCCCATGCCTTACCACCACATCAATAGGGCTCCTATGTATAATAACAAAGGAATACAACTGAAGAAAGTGCATGTCTCAGATTTCATTTAAGTTTCTAAGGAAACCTAAAGGAAACAGAGGAGATGAAAACAAGCCTCTGACAACTACAGCCTTAGCAAACAGTAAACGAAGCTTAATTCGTAGTCACATAAACAGAAATCTTCACTCTAAATCCCTGTTTACCTCAGTTCCTTTTGCCAAGTACATCATGTTTGCCTTTCAAAAAATTACAAGGCATATTAAAGTACAAAAGACATTCTGTGACAAGACAGACCAGGCATGAAAACCAGACTCAGATATGGCAGAGATGTTGGAATTATGAAACCAGGAATTTAAAAAACCATGACTTACGTGGTAAGGGTGCTAATGGACAAAGAAGACAACGTGCAAGAACAAATGGATAATGTAAGCTGAGAGATGAAAATTTTAAGAAAGAATTAGAAAGAAATGCTAGAAATAAAAAGCACTACAAGAGAAATTATGAATGCCTTTGATGGGCTCATTGATAGACTGGACGTGGCCAAGGAAAGAATTAGTGAGCTTGAATAAAAGTCATTAAAAGCTTCCAAAACTTAAATGCACAGAGAAAACAGACTGAAAAAGAACAGAATATTCACAAACTTTGGGACAATTATAAAAGATGTAAAATAAAATCAGAGATGAGAAGGGATAATGCAAAATATATAATATACTATATAAATTAACAAAAATTGGAAAAAGAAGCAATAATATGTCTTGTTCTGAAAAATTCAGTGAAACAATAAATTAAGTGATCTATAAACAATAAAGAAAGCATAAACGCAGAAAATGAGGATTAATACTTGGAAAACAACTATCATATGAAATAAACTAAAAGGAACATAAGTGACTACTTTTGTAAATTCCATGCAAATACATGTGAACATAAATTTAAACCAGATATTCAAAGAGCCAGATTACCTAAACATATCAAGAGCCCCAGAAGAAACAGAACTGTCAAATAGCAAATCTCCCTATACCACATGAGATACAGATGATTTCACAGGTGAATCTTACTCAAACTTTAAGGAAGAGATAACTGTAGCACTACATAAATTGTTCCAAAGCTTAGAAAAACATGAAATTTTACAAGTGATTTTTATGAACTATCCTTTACCTTGATTTAAAAAAAAATCCTAACAAGTATTTCACAAAAATAAATATATGCACCAACATTACTTATCAACATCAGTGTAAAAATTAGTGCTACTATTTACAATAGCCAAGACATGGACGCAACCAAAATGCCCATCAACAGATGAATGGATAAAGAAGATGTGGCACATATATACAATGGAATATTACTCAGCCATAAAAAAGAATGAAATTGAGTTATTTGTAGTGAGGTGGATTGAACTACAGTCTGTCATACAGAGTGAAGTAAGCCAGAAAGAGAAAAACAAATACCATATGCTAACTCATATACATGGAATCTTAAAAAATGGTACCGATGAACCCAGTGACTGGGTAAGAATAAAGATGCAGATGTAGAGAATGGACTTGAGGACACGGGGGGAGGGGTGCAAAGGGGAAGCTGTGATTAAGTGAGAGAGTAACACTGACATATATACACTACCAAATGTAAAATAGTTAGCTAGTGGGAAGCTGCTGCACACACAGAGAGATCAACTTGATGATTGGTGATGACTTAGAGAGGTGGGATAGGGAGGGTGGCAAGGAGTCACAGGAGGGAGGGGATATGCAGATATATATAAAAATACAGCTGATTCACTTTATTGTACAGCAAAGACTGGCACAACAGTGAAAAGCAATTATATTCCAATAAAGAGCTTAAAAAACATTTTAATGATGAAAAGGAGAAAATTCTATATTCATATTTCAAAATGTTGAAAAGACATTTAATGAAATTCAACTTCCATTCTTGATGTAAAAATCTAATAATAAAATACATAACCTCTGTGGCAAAAAAGACTCTAAGGTTACCACCCATGATATTCACTTCCTAGTGTTGCTTCTAAAGACTATACATGGCAAAAGTGAAGGGATGTCATGCCTGTGGTTATGTTACATTATACAAGACTTCCCAGAAGACTCTTGAATGACTCTTTGAATGACTAAGACAAAGTAAGTAGCCATAGTGGGAAAGCCCATGTGGCAAGGAAATGTGGGCAGCCTTCAGGCGCTGAGGGTAGCCTCCAAGTCATAGCCAACACAAAGCCAGGGCCCTGTACCCTATGACAACAAAGGAATGAATTTTGACAAAAACTTGAGTGAGCCTGAAAACAGATTCCCCAGTTGAGCATCCAAATGAGTATACACCCTCATTAACAGCTTGATTTCAAACTCATGAGACATTAAACAAAAGACCTAGTTAAGTCATATCTAGAATCATGATCTACATAAAGTATGAGTTAATAAATGTGTGTTGTTTTAAGTCACTAACTTAATGTTTATGTTTTACACAATAGTAGGTAACTAATACAACTCCAAAGCCAGAATCTGATGAAACACTGGAAGTTTTCCCATTAAAGAAAGGAAAAAGAAGGCTACCTCATATCACCACTTCTATTGAACACTGGTCTGAAGGCACAATCGAATGAAATTATGTAAGTAAAGTAAAAACACATAAAATTGGGAAAAGAGCACTGGGAATGGTAAGAAGCTGAGTACAATTTTTTCAAGAAAAGATTACTTATTACTCTTAATTTCTTTGAAATTCATAGTACTGTTTAAGATAAAATTTATAACATTTTCTCATGGAGTTTCTTATGTGTATGTTTGTAATACCTATGACAACTATAACATAAAGTCATAAAATGGGGGTAGACATAACCTTACAGTTTTTAGTTTTCCACATTTTAAGTGACATGTTAAAATATGAGCCCTGCAAGAAATCTGAAGAAAGTTAAAGATGCATATTTGAAACCAGAGAGCAAACATTTAAAAAAAGGAAAGACATATCATTAAAAGGCCATTATATGAATAGAAATATAATAAATATTGAAACAAAGACAAGGCCAGAACAACAAATGACAAATAAGAGCATAATTAATTAAGCTATATCAATAATTACATCAAAAAGCAATTATTTTAGGGTTTGGCTGAATTAATTAAAATAAAAAACAAAAAACAATACTTGGGACTTCCCTGGTGGTCCAGTGGTTAAGACTTCGCCTTTCAATGCAGGGGTGTGGGTTCAATCCCTGGTTGGGGAGCTAAGATCCCACATGCCACATGGCCAAAAAATCAAAACATAAAACAGAAGCAATATTGTAACAAATTCAATAAAGTCTTCAAAAAATGGTCCACATCAAAAAAGTCTTTGAAAATAAATAAATAAATAAATAAATAAATAAATAATAAATACTTATCTGTATTCTGCCTACAAGAGCTGAACCTTAAATATAAAGACACAACTTGAAAGTAAATGGTTGCACAAATATATGACATGCAAAAAAAAGTGCATGTTGGATGGCTGGGGTAGTTATGACTTCAAGAGAAATATTATTACCAAATATCAAGAGGGATACTTCATATGGATGGAAATATCAATTCAGTCATGAAGGCATACAATTCATAAATGTATATGTACCTAAGACTAGAGCTTCAAAATATATGAAGTAAAACTGAAACAATGAAAAGAATAAAGAATTCTACAATCATGCTTGGAGTGTTTATACCACACTCTCAAAAATTGATGGAGTAACTAACAAAACAAAAGAAAAAAAAATGAAGAGCAGTAGAACCATAAAAATGATAAGCAACATTATCAACTTTTATGACTTAAGATACTTTTGCAGAACAGTATACCCAACGTCTGCAGAATATCCCTTACTTTCAAGTATACATGGTGCACTCCCCCAGACAGATCTTACGTTTTGCCATAAAATAAGTCTTAATAAATTTAAAAGGATCAACATCATATACAGTAAGTTCTCTGACTACAAATGAATTAAATTAGAAATAAAAGTAAGATATCTAGAACAACTGAATATTTGGAAATTTAAGAGCACACTTCTAAATAATCCATGGGTCATAGAAAAAAGTTATAAAGGAAGTTAGAAAATATGTTGAACTAAATGATAATAAAAATACACACGTCAAAATGTGCAGGACACAGATAATGTAGCATTAGAAGAAAACATATAATTATGATGTTTATATTAGAAAATAATGACCTAAATCCAAAGACGTAAAATTACACCTTAAGAAGCTAGAAAAAGAAGAACAATGTAAAGCCAAAGTAAATAGATGGGAGGAAATAATAAAGGTAATAGCAGATACAAATAAAATTGAAAACAGATAACCAGTAGAGAAAATTAACAAAGATGGCTAATGCCTATGCAGTTTCTTTCAGGAATAAAGGATATATTCTAAAATTAGCTAGTGCTTATTGTTGTACACACCTACAAATATCCTAAAAACATGAATTGTACATTTTAAATAGGTAAAATTATGGTATGTGAATTATATCTCAACAAACCTTTGTTTAAAGTTCGTTATGGTTATTTGAAAATATCAAAAAGTTCAATAAACCCATAGATTTACTAATCAAAAAAAGGAGAGAAACAATTACTAGCATCAGCAATGAAAAGGATTATAAATTCAGATCCTATATTTATATAAAATAATGTGAATATATTTGACAAATAGATCAAATAGACAAGTTCCTTGAAAAATGCAACCTAGCAAAAGTGACACTTGATGAAACAGAAAATCTGAATAGCCTTCCATCTATGAAACCAACGGTTTTGTTATTAGAATTTTTTCAGAAAAAACATCCAAGGCCTAAATTACTTCAAAAGTGAACCCTATCAAACATATAATGAGGAAATAAAACTCATCCTGCCCAAACACCTTATAAAAATGAGGAGAAAAGCACGCTTCTTGACATGTTATGAGACCAT
The DNA here is from genome assembly GCF_030028045.1 of Hippopotamus amphibius kiboko. Taxonomy (NCBI): domain Eukaryota; kingdom Metazoa; phylum Chordata; class Mammalia; order Artiodactyla; family Hippopotamidae; genus Hippopotamus; species Hippopotamus amphibius. The sequence goes on along the minus strand of NC_080203.1, from coordinate 11,805,807 downwards.
AACACTAATACCAAAAGCAGACAAAGATATTACAATAAAAGAAAATTATTGACTAATTTTTTTATGAACATAACAAAAATTCTAAAAAAATGAGCAAAACAAACCCAATAATATATAAAAAGTTATTAAAATATACATACGGACCATGCAGTATTTAGCTCATATAATCAAGATATGTATAACTTTTGAAAAATCAATCAAAATCCTTCACAATTTAATGATAATATTCTATATCTTGATAGAAGTTTGGGTTTCACAGATGTGTGCATTTGTTGAACAGTTAAGATGTTTGTATTCCCTTTTATGTATGTTTTACCTCACATTTAAAAAAAAAATCCCATAAACAAATACTGAAGACTAGTTACTGCTACGCAAACTGAATTGTTTAAAGTTTATTAATGTCTACAACTTATTTTGAAATGCATTAAATATTTTTAGATTGCTAGAGAAATATATAGATATTTGATAGAGTAAATTTAGTAAAATGTAAATGGTAGAATGTATGTGACTTACCTATTTTATTGTATAATTGTTACAGATTTTAGATGTGTTTGAAATTTTTAATAACTATGTTAGGAAAAAGAATGGTATAAATCTTTTAAAAATACTATTGAGAAATATAAAATAATACGAGAATTATTCAAAAGGCATACCACGTTTTTAAGTAGGAAAACACACTGCATAAATACATCAGTTCTCTTGAAGTAAGGGGTAACCGGAAAAGCTGATTCTAAAATCCACACAGAAAAACAAAAAAAACAAAAAAAAAGAAGAAGGAGGGGGAGGACAATGACAACTAGCCTTAATAAATGTTCAAACATATTATAAGCCTTTAATAATTTAAAGAGTATGGTCCTGGCTCATGAATAGATAGATCAATAAAGTAGAGTACAAAATTGAGCTATGTATGCAAGTACATACAGGAGACTTTTTACGATACAATACCCTGTTTGTGGGTAAAAATCAATTATTCAATAAATGATTTGGTATCTGGAAAAAAATTAAGTTGAATCTCTAACTTCACACTTAAAACAAAAATAAATTCCACATGGAGCAAATATTTCAAAGTAAATAATCAAACCATAACAATTCCAGAAAAAGCTACAGAATGTTGTTGTTGTTGTTGTTTTTCCAGTAATTGCTGGATAGAAAAGGCTTAAAAGAGTAACACAATACCCGAAGTCATCAAAGAAAAGACCCTTAAAAGACTATATTTTCAAAATTCCATGAAAAATAACACAGTAAAACTGAAGAAATTTTAAAATAGTAAAAAGATGTTTTAAAAATTTATAACTCATGTTATAAAATACTCATCTCCTTACTCAATGCAAAGTTCATGTAAATAAATGAAAGAAAGCTTAAAAATTCAGTAGAAAATTAGGCAAAGGATTCTAACAGACAAGATAGAATGAAAAAAGGAATGGAATTGAATGATTTTAAGGTGTTCTCAGAACCTGCTTTGCAATCTTTTCTAGATTTACTGCTGATGCCCCGTATCACGTGGATAGGTACATCCTAGCATAGTTCTTTGCTTTGTGCTTCTACTTAAAATTAAGTCTAAATCCAAATATTGGCCGAAGCCTAGAATTGTGCTGTCCAATAGGGCAACCACTAACCATGCGTAACTATTTAAATTTAAATTAAATTTAAAATTCAATTCTTTGTCACACTTTGGTTCAAGAATTTAGCTAGGGGCTCCTGCACTGGATAACACACATACAGAACACTTCCGTTATCACAGAAAATTCTGTGGAGCAGCTCTGATGTACAGCCCAGACTGAAGAATCTTTTTTCCTAAACCTGAACATTTGTGAGATTCACCAGAGAAGCTTATTAAAATACATACCAACTTCCATCTCCTATGTAAATGGCACGCCACTGTTAAAAACCTGCTGCTTCCTTATCACTAATATCAAGCAAACTATGGCCCTTGGGTCAAATCTAGCCCACTGCTTTGTTTGTCAATAAGATTCTATTGGAACACAGTCATGACCATTCATTTACATATTATTCATTGCTGTTTTTGCCTACAAAGGTAAAACTGAGGTAGCAATGAGCAGCTGCAACAGAGAAAGTATGGCTAGTCAAGCCATAGTTACTATCCGGCAAAAAATATTTGCTAATCCCTGACTTACAGGAAAATGTCTAAGCTTTGGCCTGGCCTATGTGGGTGGTACCTAAGGCCCTCCAAAATCTAGCCTTTGTTTATCTCTCCAGCATCATCTTTCCATGCCATGACCCAGCAATAACTAACCTGTTTTGGCTTCCTGAGCATGGCATCCTAATTCCTTCCACTGTGCCTCATCTATACCATGTCTTTTCCCCAGGACGTCTCCCTTAATTCTCTATTTCTTTTGCCTCCTTTCCATCCCATCTCAACTGGGTTCTCACTTCCTTTGTGAAGCTTTCCAAACCCCAGTGCTAGGTGACCAGTACCTCCTATGTACTATTCAACATCCTGACTTTCCTTCCATCCTACACCACAATGTATGATAATAAATAGGAGAAAAAAAGGAAAGCCACACTCTTCAATCTCCTTATTCTCCACCAGGGGCTTACCAATATTTTAATGGCCCATACCAGTTGTTAAAGACAAAGAAAATAGATTCCTCACCAGTACAGATGCAGAATCTACTTTTTTTAAAGCATTTCCACTTTTCTGCATGTATGATCAAATGTACTTTGCCTATCACTCCCATACGTACTTTGGTCACCTCTTTACTATAATATTGCAATTGCCTGTTTACACATCTACTTCCCCCAGTAGACTGGGAGTTCCCAAAGAAAGGAGGCCTGATATTTATCTCTGTGAGTCCGATACCCAGCATAAGCCCACAACTGAGTCAGTGCTCAGAGAACGCCAGTGAAATGAATCTCCCTCGCCCACAAGAATTCATTTTGTGGAATGAGAAATCAGAGGCAAGAGGCAGAGGGACTAGTTGTTGATCATTTTTCCCATCTCCTGTGAAGCTAAAATCCAATTTCTGGTGCCCTAAAGGCAGTAAAAAGTCCTTTGGAATTAGCATATTATTGACTTTTATCATGGTTGCTTTCTCTAGTTTAACATATTTTAATTATTTGTTGTAAAATTCACATCTTGAGGTAACTTTATTATAGCAAATACAAGTTTAAAAGTCAGACAGGAGAGACAGAGTGTTTATATCTCTAATATGTCACCAAGGGAGTAAAAATCACTAATGTGATTCCATAATACCTTTGGAGCTGAATTTGGATCAGACATAGCTGGTAAATGGGTTTTTGTATGAAGCTCATTTATTAGGGATTTCCATGTAGTATCCATCTCTGTATTTTTATAGGATTTTCAAGGCTTAATTTTGTTCTACGTATTCAGGACATCAAAGCAGAATAAACTGATAGACATCTCTTGTGTACAAACAGGAGGAAGATTGTTTGGGGAACCTTTGCCCAACTGAAATGATTGGTGGCTGGTAGGGGAAGTTTTCAGGTTAAATCCTTCACACTTATAAAAATCCACATTGTTCTCAAAGCTTTCACAGAGTTCCCCTCAAGACATGCTTTTCATATGAATTGTAGAACTATGAATTCAGCTTAAATCTATACTATTAACTCCATATTATTGAATTCAACGATCTAGAATCAGCTTTGGCTATTCAATGTTGCCATATCTACTTATGTAATTGAGAACACATCTTCATCCAAAGAAATAGCCATCTCCTCCCCCAAGGAATTTGAACTAAGATTCTCTGTGCTAGGATATCTTTGCCTTGAGACCTTGCTTTCACACACAAGAGCAAAACTGCCACACTTTATATCATGGCTTTGATTTTTAATTCTCTTGAACATCTTCCTCTCCTTGAGTCAATCAAGGATGTTTTAAATACATACTTCATATACATCATAAGCAAAATGAAGTAGAAAGAATAGTAGCTTTCTGGCAATTTTGATCCATTCCCATGAGAAGAACTCAATACAATTAAAAAAAAAAAAAACCTACTTAGTAGACCACTCCTCCACTCCATACTCAGGAAGGGTATTCTGCTCCTTCAATACTTAGCTCAGACTGACTTAGCAATTTTGTTGTGAAGACTTGCTCAGTTTCATTGCTCATCCTATACTCTACACATCATGCTGCCTTTTCCTTCATTTATTGTTTAATTATATAATAAACGAAAGAAAAAACTATATTTTTAAAGCTGACCAGCTGGCATCTTCCTAGGAGAATGCGGTTTTTATTTGGGAAAATAATTTGATGGTTACTGAATGTGTAAAAGTAAAGCTCCCTTCCCCAACCCCCAGCCACGTTAGGGCACTTTGGGAATGGGCTAGGGTGAGACAAATTTAAAAAGGCAAAACATTCTATTTAATAAAATGGGAGGGGTTGTTTTTGTTCTGGAACCATCTAAAAATGACAGGGTGAAAGTGCTATTAATCAAAAGGAGAAAGAGGGACAGAGAGGGTTTAGCAACACAACAAGAAGACAGGAATCCTGAGGGGCAGAGTCAACCAGTGCAAGTAGGTCCCTGTGATCAGAATGACCATGGGACTTAAAATCTAGACTTATACATTCTTGTTTAAGTAAACTTCTTTGCTTTTTGTAACGTTGCCTCTGTTACCCATGAATCTTCTATATCCTATGCGTACCTGTCTCTGAGAGACAGGTGTTTTGGGTAAATTAAGGAAAAGATAAGTTCAGGGTTGCCAGATCAAATATAGGATGCTCACTTAAATTTGACTTTATGAAATTCAAATTTAACGGGATTTTTTTAAATTTGTTAAATCTTACAACTCTAATTAGGTTACATGTCTAGATCAATATAGAATTGATAAAAGGGAATAGCCACAAGAAACAAGATACAAGTGAGACAGAGAATTCAATGTAAGCAAGAAAATATAGTAAGAGGTAATTAGAAGATATGTAAAGTCCTCTGAAGTAGCAGGGGTGGCATGGAGCCTTTGTTTTCCTCTATAATTGAGTGCAGCATTTGTAAATATTCAAAGGAAAGGTAACTGCACAGGGCTAGCGTACTTGGGGATACCTAGTTAGCAGAAATTTCAGTTAAAATTCATTCAATTTTGTATGTGTTATTACCTTACAGGCATACTTCTCATACTAGAGGGAATTCCCAGAGGGTCGAATCCCTCACAGATGTGAGGGAAAGTGTATGTGACTGTGACATGAACAGCAATGAGGGTAATTCAGGTAACTCCCAGTTCCTCTACACTTCTTATTCGGAACAAAGCCAGAGTCTTGCCGCCAGAACAGAGATATCCCTGGTCCCCCAATGAATGTGAGCCTGGGGAAATGAGAGATTCAATACTGCTCCTGGAAAGAACTCCAGTAACTGACAACAGTGGTGTTTCTGCCAGGAGTTCCTGAGCATAATGATGTACCACTCATGGTGTATCAAGAGTAGTTTTCTTCATTTTATTTACACAATCAGTTATATACAGATGTGCAGATGTGTATTACTTGTTTCACCATCTGGCTGTAATTCACTTTTTTCTTCTAAGGTGGCTTTTACTTATTTTCTCTCCAAAGCTTTGTTATTCTGTTTACTCCTTTTTCCCTGTTCCAAACAGAGAAATTACTTCAATAATGTAGCTCAAAATTATGTAGTTTCTCAATCAAAAAGCTTTATTACCATCCTTCCTTGTATCTATCATGGATATAATTTTGCTGAGGCTAGGACTTGACTTAATATATTGCAAAGCTTATGTAAAGGGACACATTGCTTAGCTAGTAAGTCAGCCTAGCCATCTGCCCAGTATACCCTTCTTGATTTAGCTGTTTTACTCATATTGGAGAGTGCATATTTTTGTGGTGGAATGACATGGTATTTAAGAATTGATAAAAGTCCTAGGATGCTGACTTGTGAATGAAAAGATTCAATGTGCAATATGATGATTAAGACAGACAGATGTTCTCATTCCTGTGAATGAGAGAGGGACACCAAACTCAGGCTGGACCAGGTAGTGTCAAGAGACTTCCCCAGAGGATGTTTGTGCCAATTCATGAAGCTGCCTTTAGGGGGAGTACGGAGAGGAAGGGAGAGGGAGTTGAGGGGCAGGAGAAAGAAGGAGGAGAGGGAGGGGGAGGAGGAGAAGAAGAGGGGAAAGACTTTCAGGCAGAGTGAACAGCAAAAACAGAGGAGCAGAATGAAGGAACGTGGTTTATTTTGAGAAGTGCTAACTATGACTGTAGTTGAAAGTGGTGAAGTGTAAGATGAGTGAAGGCGTGGCAGATGTGAATAAAAACTACATAGAGGTAGTACTGACAGAAGAAGTAAGGTATAGAAAAAAATGACAAAATATGAACATCTGCACCAAGAAATCAGAGCCCAACTTTCTTTTCCATCAATTGCTCTCTATATAGGTAGCTACTGGGACACAGCGGAGACAGAAACAATGAGGCTATTTCAGACCAAAAGGGGGGCAAAAGTATTTATCCTTTCCCTCTCAGCAGCAGGCTCAGTTTGATCTTGAAAGATCTTAACTTTCCTAGTAGTTCTTTAGTTTTCTATGCTTTTGACTGACTAGATCAAAGTTATATTTCACACATTCAAATGAAAAATATCTATGTTGAATCTACGAGGACACTTCCACATCACAGCCCAGCTGGTATCATAGGTGACCAGCAATGGTTGGCCTGTATCAGAGGTCATGGCACTGAAAAATATCAAGTAAATGTCTCTTGTCTCTTACACATTCCAAGCATAAATGATCTGATCTATGACCTAGGAATCAGTACTTAAATATTCATCAATTAAATTAATGATATCAAATGTAAAAGCTTCTCTGAATTATTTCAACTTGTGTTAATCTGAAAGTGCCTGATGTATGATGTTGATTAAGAGGATATCAACTTAATAAGTCTTGCCACATACAAAGATATCCATTGCATGAAAATCTTTGAGCCACGATGTATCAGAGACTAATTATGAAAAGTGACTTTTCAATTTGCTTCTCACTATAATTATCCAACTATCGTACATTATTTGCTTGGAGTAATTTCTTCTATGTAAAATGGTCTTTTTATTATCACCAGAAAAAGAGTCAGGGAATTGTGACCAGTTAAAGGGTCTATGTCTTTTTTATATTTACTTTAGTATAGAGATTTCTGGGTGAAAAGAGGAAAGGTTACACAGATAATAGACTCAAAAAAGGTTTCTAAATAACATTAATAGAAATTATTATATCTAATAAGATACACCCTTCAAAGTCAATCACTCTATACAGATGATGTAACAAAAGCCCGCAATCAAAACAATGTAGGGATGAAAGGAGCTATTGCAATTACCCCACCTAAACTCCCACTCAACACAGCACCCACAAACACAAAATCCATACAATTGCCCTGCAAGGTAGATATGACTTTCCCCATTTTACACACAACAGAGTCGAATGCCAAAGAGTTTATATAATTTACTCAATATTTTACTAGAAATTACAGATTCAGGCTTTGAATATAAATCTCTCTGATCCAGATGCCCACGTTCTTTTCATTTCAACTGATTGCTGGCCGACTCCATATCCACTTTTTCTGTCATTAGTCCAGGCCTTAGGATGCAATGAGGCATTTGGTCAAATGCCCTATGAATTAGCACTTCCCTCTCTAACAAACTCATAATGTTATTAAAAAGAAGGTCAGCTAGTTTGGGTGAATTGTTCTTAGTTAGCCCAGACTTATTTTTAGTGAACATCACTTTCTCCAAGTGCTTTCTAAATATATTATTATTATTATTATTATATAAAAGTACATAGCACTTCCTATATACAAGGCACTGTTTTTGGCATTTTATATTAAATCATTTATTCTTCACAACAACCTATAAAACAGGTACTTTTTTTTTTTAATTTACAATGTGTTAGTTTCTACTGTACAGTGGAGTTCCTTGTGCTATACAGCAGGTTCTCATTAGTTATCTATTTTATACATGTTAGTGTATTTATGTTAATCCCAATCTCCCAATTTATCCCACCCCTCTTTCCCCTCTTGGTGTCCATACATTTGTTCTCTACGTCTGTGTCTCTATCATCATTTTAGTGTGGGGATTAGAACCCAGACAGCCAGCAGGCATCCATGCTCTTCTTAACTGTTATGGCAGACTAGCTACACTTACCCATATGTATGTTGAGTAATTCATTCTTAAATCTTGCCACAGATTGCTCTTACATTTATTGATCTCTGTTTTCCAGACTCCACCATTTTCCCCTTTTTAATAAAGGGAGCAGTATGTGTTCATCCCCAGTCTCCTGGTTTTTCTCTAATTTTCTGCAGCTTCTCAAGAGTAAAATCAGTTGTTGTTTTTGACCTTGATAATTTATCTGTATAGAGACCCTTTAATTCCTTTAAAGAGTTTAGATACTCAGAAATGTCTTACTTGGACTTCCATTCCCTTTTATCCATGTTTCTTCACTCTATCCAGTTGTAAGATTATTGTCTTTCATGTAAAAGCAGCTGAGGACTTAAGCAGTTCTGCTCTTTTTTTTTCCTATCTCCAATGCCTTTATCACGTATAAGGAGGGAATCATTCCCTTGCTGTCTGTGTGTTGCAAAGTTAGATCAAGATTTTATAATTATGAAAAAATAAAAGCTTGGGTTTCTGTGGAATTCAGGTAGTATTACGTTCAAGGATCCAGGAATGTCTGAATCCTGCTTTGCCAGGTATCTTCCCTCCTATGGGGAAACACACACACACACACACACACACACACACACACACACACACAAACAGGACAGTAAATGAACAACCACGTGCTGCCTCATCAGTAGCTCCACAAGTGCCTGACTCTCGTGTACACAACTCCTTAGTAAAGTTTTGTTGGAGTAGACCGCCTTGTCCAAACATCCATAAGGGCCTCTACTGCATATAAATTCAAGATCCAATCTGTGCCCTTATCTCTCTCTGACTGTCTCCTAGGACAAAAGGTAGAAGTAATGTTGGTTCAGCATATGATAAAAATGTGTCCTGAATAATGACTATACTAGTGAACAAGGAAGGAAACAAGAATGCAGGTGTGGGGAATGGAGCAAAAATTTCCTCCCCCACAGAAGGATTTTCTGCACGAGCTAGTTCAACCATTTCCTCAGTGGTCTCCATGACTCCTCAATCCATTCTTCATGCAAATACCAGAAGTGTTTGTTCTAAAGCACATCAAAGTTTGTAACACATCTTCACTAGAAACTTCCAGGGCACTCTATACAGTCACCAGTTTTGTGGATAAGAGAGAGCAGAGTTGACGGAGCAGTGGTGACAGGAGCAACAGCTTCTTGACCTCTGGATTGCAGTTATGATGCTGTAGCCTTGAAATCAATATCCTCATGATGGACCTTCAACTTCTGTTCCTCATGGTCTTACTATAATTTGTAAGCATGTAGTTTCCTATATCAAATGTATTCTTGCTTTAAGTAGCTAGGATGTTTTGTTATCTGTACTGACTCACACATGTATTAAAAGAAATAATGAACTAAGATAAAAGAACTTATAATGGCAACACATGTCTCCCACTCCAAACCTCTCTATTTTTAGACCTACTCCAGAAGCAATCTCTGATTTACATTTCTGTCTAGTTCTCATGCTTACCTCCACTGCTTTACATAGTATCTCTATGTTAACTATTTCTCAATTAACAAACTTGAGAAAATGAGAATTACAATCACTTACACCACCTTAACTTTTTCATCAGATCCTCCTCCAAAATGTGGATAGTTTTATTGTAATTGTAACCTTTCTAACCTTACATCAAATGCATAAGCCTCTATTTCTCACTCCAGCACCTTTAATAGTAGCTCTGGATGTTCCATTATGCGAAACTGTGATATGACTGTCCTCCACTCATCTCTCCACTTTCTCTCCTCTTTTTCCTGGCCTCATTTCTGTCAGCGAGCCTTCCTGGTGCTGTTGAATCAGAGAAGAGCATTCCTGGCATTTGTTTAAAAGTGCATTCAGGATTGCCTGTTCCTCTGTCACTCATCACTCTGCATGAGTAAGGAAGTTGACACTGAAGGCAAATCTCCAAGTTATTTCGTAAACAATTTCAAAGAAGCCGCTTGTTTTCAGCACCACTAATAAACCCTGTTACCTGTAACCGCCAACCCCAAGCTCAGACCTAGAAAATCGATTGGCATTCACTGCAGTCTTCCCCTGGGCTCTTTCTTCTTCCATTCGACTTCATTTGCCAATGTTTCTATTTTCAGTGTTCCAGAAACATGGTGAAATACTTTCATCACTAGAGGTGCCCTTCCCAATCTCTTTCCTCCTATCAACTCATTCCTGTTTAGTTATCTATCAACTTAATAACAACGCATAACAACAAAACACAAACCCTCAGTGCCGTACAACCATACACATTTGTTTAGCTTATTTTTCCCTGGTGTTCAGCCGATCCGAGCTGGGCTTGCGCACGTGTTTGTAGTCAACCTCAGAAGCACTAGGTGCTAATCTCAGCTAGGCTCCCTCATGTGTCTAGGAGCAGACTGTCAGCTGGGGCAATTCTGTTCTGCTTTACGTGTCTCTCACATCTCTCCAGCAGGCCAGCCCTGATACATTCTCACAGCAAATGCAGAGGTACAAGAGCAAGCAAACTCAATTTTACAAGCACTTTTCAAGCCTCTGCTCGTGTCACATTTGCCAACACCCTATCTGCCAAAAAATCACACTCTCACTAACCTGAGTCTGAGCAGGAAGGTTCCAAAAAGTGGCATGGCAAGAAGTATGGAGGGGGGAAGAATTAATACCATGAATGAAATCCATCGACCACATTTTCTTTTTGCCTTCTTTACTCTCATATTAATAGTGTCTCTGGAGAGAAGGCAGGCAGTTGTGAATGCTCAGTGCACCAAATGGAACAGGAGGCCTTCATGTTCTTTTAGTTCACATGCCTTTACCCATATCGTTTCCTGAATCTGGAATGACTCCTTCTCTCCGTTTAGTCATATCCTAACCATCTTTCAAAGCCCAGATCAAATGCCATCACTTTGTGGAAGCCTTCTATAAATGACATCAATTGTTTTTTCCTATTTATCAGCCATTTTCCATTGTTCTAATAATAGTATTTCAGTTTCACTTTTGAGAACTGGTATTTCACATCAATTTTTAAGGTTTCCCACGAGACAGAACCCATTATTCAACTCGAGGGGTGGGTGTATGATTCTGGCCAATCAGCATATTCCATACCCTGGTGGTAGTGGTTGGTTCAGATATAGGCACATGGATTAAACTGGTCCAAGTCAAATATAATACTGAGATTTAGGCTGATGCATTTCACTGGAATTGCCAAGTTGTTAGGATAGAATCCTAAAGCTTCCGGTGATCATCTTTCTCACAACATGGGTAGAGGAGACAGTGAGTAAAGGCAACACTAAGGAAAACAGAGCCAAGTGATGGAAACAGAGATTCCTGAAGACGTGATCTAAACATCCAGATCTAGACTTAGTGGGTATTCTTTTTCATTTACTTTTAGTACTTTTTAAAATCCCTGGATGTTTCAGTTACTCGAACCAATACATTTCATTTTAATTTAAGCCCATCACTTATAATCCAACACATTCTAACTAATGAGATTCTCCAAAACCCAAGCCTTGCATGCACTTTACAGTGACTATTAAGTGCGTGTGGCTTGAGCCTTATTCCCTCCCCTCCTCCTTACTTTGGAGATTCTTAGTGGAGGCACACATCCAATGGACTCATACAGAATCACCAGAGGGGAGAGCTTTTTCTAACTACATCCCCTGCTCTGAAGATTCAGATATGCCCTCCAGTTGCCAATTAATTCTATAGTGAATTGCTATGAAAGTCAGTACCTAAGGTATCTTGTGATAGAGGTAGGTAGGTTGTGTCATAATGTGTTCTTTGTAAATTGCTATTTATTTCTATGCTTGACAAATATCTTTTACACTACACTGTAAGCTTTATGACGGCAGTGCCTAGATACATTTGGTTCATTGATTTATCTTCAGGTCCTAAGACAGTGTCTAGTACATATTAGGGACTCAGGAGATATCTGTTGTATTAACAAATGTTGAAAATAAATTCTGTTTTATTTATCTCTATACCACAACAACGATGAACTCAATACGTGCTTGCTAAAATAAAATGAAAATAAATGACACGATCTGTTCCAAGCCACAAGTTTATTGTTTTACAGTCCACAACCATCATTTCATCCTCCTCTTCATCCTCATCTTCTCTCCACAAAGTCCTTTCTATTCATACTTAGCACTTTCATAGATTTAGAGATTCTTGGAGTTGGCCTTCCTAGAGATTTTCCATGTTCATCCTTGGTTATGTGCTTCTCCTTATATTTTTTACATGACTCTTTTAAATTAGAAGTCTTCCTTCCTGTGAAACTTGCTTCATTTTGTTTAATGCCTTCTTTTTTGCTTTCACAATGTTTATAATTTGGATAAGCCCAATCTGCATATTTCCAGCCTCCTTCTCTCACTATAGCGTTCTTTATTTATTTTTACAGTTTCAGTCCATTGAATTGTAACTACCTTTCTTATGACTTTTGCATCTAAAAATCAAGGGTAAACACTACCCCCACCCTGGCTCCAGAACACCATCATTAGGAGACAAGAGGGAACACCAGAGCTACTCATCTCAGGATTAAATCATTTTGCCCCTGATTTCCTCATATCATTTATTTAAGAAGAAGCCCTAAATCCCTGTGTGCTCCAGAGAAGACTGTTCCTCCTCTAGCCTCCACTGAAAGGAGTTAAATAAAAGAGCACCTTCCTCCTGTATGCTTCTAGTAAGACACTCATCCCTCCCCGAGTCTCATTGTTCTGCCTTTACACAAGCAGAAGTAATCTTACTATACTCTTCACTTACTTATGTCAAGTTATGATAAGCAGCCAGATCTCCTAGAGCATGCTTGATCCTCTGGATTATAATCTTTATATTCCTCAGGAAAAAACCTTTTCTGACCTCATTGGTTCTCCCTTTGAACTTCTGAAGACATACTATGGTGCTTCCAGGACCTCATGGTACATCTTCAGCAAAAACCCCCCAAGTCTTTAACCGATTCTCTGTAAGTTTCCTTAAGCTTCTTACTCTAAAGAAAAGCTGGCTCTCCCCTTAGGACACTACAGCCTCTACAATATTCTTTCTGATGATTGTGTTGTATCTCACACTCCTTATATATTTAAATCAGAAACTGAGTTCCTTCTCGTCATTTCCAGAACATTAAATACAACCCTCCATATACATGGATTCTGCATCCACAATTTGACCAACCACGACTGAAAATATTTGGGGAAAAAAATTAAGAAAGTTCCAAAAAGCAAAACTTGAAATTTCCTCATTCCAGCAACTATTTACATAGCATTTAATTTGTATTAGTTATTATAACTAATCTAGAGATGATTTAGAGTATGCAGGAGGATGTGTGTAGGTTATATGCAAAGACTATGCCATTTTATATGAGGGACTTGAGCATCCACTGATTTCAACATCCATGGGGGGTCCTGGAACCAATCTCCTGCAGATACTTAGGGGTGGCTTTTATTCCTTTCACTTACCTAAAACCCCTGAATTTTTAATCTCAATTTGTCAGACTATACCACCTCTTCCCTTCCTTGTAACAGACACCTGTTAGAAGAGTTTCATTCTTGGCTCTTGGCAGTTTTGTCCAACACTACTTTTGTTACAATTATTGGTGATTTCAATATCCACATAAGTGGATATGCACAAAATTTCTTGATGTTTCCTACTCATCTCCTCGACCATGTTTTAGCCACTTACTTCCATGGTTATACTCTATATATTTGCATTATTAATCAAAACAACTCCTCCATAATACCATTTTCAAACACTGTTCTTTCCAATCAACACCTTCCTACTATCAAGACTACTCTCCCTAATTCAACTCCCAGACTTCAATAATCCTTTGACTCACCAGTATCTTCAATCCATTGATACTAACATCTTTTCACTGCCTTCTTCCCTTTGATATCATCATTTCCCTCCTTTCTCACCTTTAAGTTCTATGGTCCATCATTATGATCACTTTCTTACACAGTCTTACAAGTTATAGTCCTGAAACTTCCTTAATCTTCTCTCACTTCACTGTATTCTCATGGCAAAATCGCAAGCTTGGCAAGCCATATAACCACCTACTCTGTGACTAAACATGTACGGCAGAATGCAGCTGTGGAAAAATACACAACTATGCTGACTTGCCTCACTTTAAATTTGTGACTATTCACCTCAATGGGGTACTTAATTTCTACCTTCTTTCATACTCATGTTCCTGTTCTCTTATCTTTGGAGTGTCCCAGGGATCAAATCTTGAAATATTTCTATATACTTTGACTTCCTTAATGATTTCATAAAATTTCAGGATCATGAATTAAAATTTCCACACTATACCAAATGTATATTGCCAACCCAGCCCTTTTGCCTGAAATCTAGATTCATATTCAACTACTTACTTGTCATCTGTAGTGTATAACAGTCACCATAAACTTAACATTTCTAAAGAAATTTTCTGATATTTGCTCCAAATCTGCTCCTGCAATTCTCCCCATCTCTGTTGATGGCAACTTCCTCTTTACATGTGAACAGACCAAATCCTTGAAGACATCTTCTTTCATATTCCTCTACTGAATCCATAAGCATAATCCATTGATTTTACTTTACATATATTCAGGATTGAACCAGTTCTCAATTCCTTCACCACTATCATACTAATCCACACCATTATGATCTCTTATTTGATTTTTTTCAATAGCTACCTAAATGACGTTCACTGCATCCTAGCCCCCTACAATATATTTTCAGCATATCAGCCAGCATATTCTTGTTTAAAAATATAAATCAGATCAGGTTACCCCTCTGCTCTAAAGCCTCAATGACTCCCCATCTCACTCAGAATAAAAACGAAGTCTTTAAAATGAACTCAAGACTCAACATGATCTAATCCACCATTTCTTCTTTAACTTCATCATCTACTAGTTTTCTCCCTGCTCATTGCACTGCTTACTTGCTTACTGTTCCTCAAGTATACCAGACATGCTTCCACCACAAGATCTTTTAATGTATTCTTGCCTCTTCCTGGAATGCTATTCTCCCAGATATTACCATTACTTGCTCCTTTACATCTTCCATTAGGTCTTTGTTCAAATATCAACTTGTCTCTAATGCTTTTCTTGATTACCATTTTAAAAATTATAGTCTCTAATCTGGCATTCCTTATTCCTCCTTCACAATCTTATTTTTTCTCCATGGCACTTGCCACCATTTTACCAGCTAAATCATTTAATTATTTGTGTTTTTATTGACCCCCAGTTACAACCTAAGTGCCAAGAGGGTAGGGATTCTTCTTTGTTTTATACACCAATATGTCCCCAGCACCTAGAATATTGCCTATCACACAGTAATTGCTCAATAAAAATCTGTAAAATGTATGAGCAAATCCAGCTATATCTGGTTGCCCTATTTTATTTAATGTCATAAAATGTAACAAAATAATGTTTTATTTTTGTTATTTCCATATATCTAAGATTTATTTATTGGTCAGAATTCAGACTTGGGTGATGGAATTCCCTTTTTATTATCTTTTGAACAAGATAAGTCAATAATTCATTATCTGACCCTCTCTTAGCTGATAAATGCTTCAGTAGCTATCTCCCATCATTAGTGTATTATATTTCACAGAATATTTTGACATCTGAATTTTTCTGGCCATCCAGGAAATTCCATTTTTGTATCCTCAAACACCAAAAATTAGTCTTGCTTTATATCTTATTCTTATTGAAACTATCCGCACCATGTTTCCCTCTCATGTGTGTAGAATTCTAAATACAAATGAATATTTCACTAACTCTTTCTCTCAGAAAACTTTTTTTTTAATTCAACCACAAGTTTTATCATCAAACAGTAGTGACATCTATCAAATCACATTTACCTTCTTATGATAAAAATATCATATGTTTCCCTGTCCTTTTATTACCTTGATTTTTTTGGAATCATGTAAAACAACTAGATATTTTACTATGCAAGACATTTGCATATTTTATCTACTTCTGGATTTAATGCTTTTGTAAGATTGAGTTAAACAAAGGAGGAAAAATGTCATCATTCCCAAAAGGTATCAGAGAATTATGGTATTATAGTATCAGGTATTCATCTGAATTGCTCTGAGTCTCATTATAGTAACATTATGCTTGTTCTGAATCTTACAGTAGTACTGGATTCTCTCTCCTGATCTTCCTATATTTCACTAAAGAGTAAGAGAGCAATACTTATGGTTGAAAGTGGTTGATTGAGCTCACACTTTTATCTCCACCAAGTCCCACTGAAGCAACAAAACTGATAAAAGAAAAATGTCTAAGAAAACCCTTCCTCTCTCACATACCACTCTATCCCCCACACCTAGAACAGTTCCTATCACAAGGTAGTGGATCAAGACATATTTGTTGAATAAATGAATATATAAGAAAAAGAAATTTTTCCACAATAAAGCTAAACAATAGGGAGGAGGCTAAAAATTCATACTTTGCATAATGTATGGGAAAAAAGAAATTATATATCAGCAAAGAAAATAGAATGGAGTAAACTAGAAATGGCATATATTCTGGGAAAATTTTCTAGAGTTGGATTGTTTTTTAATTTTCAATAAAAATTCAGAAAAATACCAAGCTTAGAGTCAACAAGCATCAAAAGCTGATTGGCCATGGGAGTTAAAATAGGGGAACTAAATTAAAATAACTGCATGACTAACATTTCTAACATTTATTAGTAAGATTACTGCATGAGAACAAAGGATTGCAAAAATTAAATATAAGGAGGAAACAATGGGCCTACCAAATAAAAAAACATACAATAAAACTATAGAAAGTAAAACAGTACAGAATCCCCAAATCATCCAACTTTCTTACGTACTCAACTTCTTCTCCAAACATCCTTCAATCTTCTTCACTGAAATCTGGCTTTCCTCTTAGAACATTATTTTTGTTTAGTCCTTTCATAATTCATGTATTGCCGATACTCTATAAATCACTAATTTAGAAAGTTAAGTTGTACCTTCCTTGTTGCCCTTTCTTACTTACAGATCGCTCCTTTAGACCCTCATTAAAAAACCCCAAAGATTAGAATCTAAGCCATTTGGCTATATCTCCTTCTCTATGTCACTAATATTATTGTTTATGAACCTGTCAAGTATCTTCCCTAACTATTCAAAGACTTTTTCTCTCAATCATAATTTGTGCCAAATTTTGGCCTTCTTTAATAACCATGAATACAAACGTCTAAGATTCAGGCTTCTAGGCTCTTTGACCTCACTGGAAATTCTAGTCCATCATAACTTCTACTCTTCACTCCTCTATATGCCTTCAATTTTGTGGTTTTTCATGTCAATAATGTTCTCACAAGTACTCTAAATTACAAGGTCACTCTGCCCTTTAAATACATAGTAAAAAACAACCCCTAAAAGAACTAAATTATCTACTTTCTCTGTGATCTCACCCACAAAGCACAAAAGTACTGAATAAAGTCCAACAACATGGCAGATCCATTCCACTACAAGATCAAAACGCAGACAGCGAACGGGTTCACAATATTAATAGCAATCCTATTGCATTCTGTAAACTCAAGCTCCCTTTACCCACAATAACTATAACAAAACTTTACTTATCAAGCATTCAATGTTGTACTTCCCCTCTGACTGCCAAGATATGATCTTACTTGTAACTTACAAAGAGAGAGAGCAGAAATACTTTGTCCTCTTTGCATATTTGCAGCCACACTCTCAATCTGAACATTGTATTGAATCCCTACACCATTTCTTAGGAGACTGACATTATTGATTATCCCCTCTCTCTTATCTGTATTAAACCATTCCCTGTCTGTCAGTTATTTTTCTTATAATACTGATGAGGCAAGTTGAAAGCTGTAGAAACTGTGCAAGGCATGATCACATTTATGTTTTTCTTTAAATACAAAAAAGTATGTGCGTGTCTCTTTGTGTGCATGTACGCACACATGTATGTAAAGATACATTTCAAATGTTAATGGGAGACTTGAACTTTTTGCTCCATATTCTCTTATTTTCACTCTTTAAAAACTACCTCTTAATAACTCATCACTAGTACTTTTTAAAATATAAAGTATAAAAAGAAACACAAGTCAGATGTATCCTCACATCTAGTGAATCAGAGTCTCCAGAGGTAGAGACTGAGCAAATGTGTTTTTTTAAAACTCAAGAGGTGATTCCGATGAACAGCAAGAACCAAGACTGTAGAAAACAGCCTGAAAGCACATCACAACATTAAAGATAGAATTACCATATGATCCAGCAATTCTACCTTTGGGTATATACCCTAAAGAATTGAAAGCAGACACTCAAACAGATATTTGTAAACCTGTGTTCATAACAGCATTATTCACAATAACCAAAGGTTAGAAAAAACCCAAGTGTCCACTGATGAATGAACAGATAAACAAAATGACACAATGACACAATGAGATATTATTCAGCCTTAAAAAGAATGAAATTCTGACATCTGCAACAATGTGGATAAACCATGAAAATATTACAATAAGTGAAATAAGCCAGACACAAAAGGACATGTATTGTATGACGCCTCTTATGTGAAGTACCTGGAATAGTCAAATTTAGACACAGAAAGTAGAATGGTGGTTGCCAGTGTTTGTGGAGGGACAAATGGGGAATTATTGTTAACCAGGTACAGAGTTTCAGTTTGGGAAATTTCCCAAATAATTTGACCTCATAAGCTGAGAATAACATGTCAGAGTAAAAATACAGAATCTGAAATTTTGAATACACATACACTATAAAAATTTGAGCAGTTCATTCAATGATACCTATGTCAAACATTCTTTACAGCTCAGCTTCACTGGTTCAATTATGCATTACCTAGGTTGTGAGTTGGTGACTTTAAGGTACAATGAACTCATATGAACAAAGTCAAATAATAGGTTGATGTGATCAGTTCAATTGCACAAGTTCACAGTTTGGGAGATGAGAATAGAATTAGCCCAAATTCTCCTAAGTCCCCAAAATACCCTGATTAATTAGTATTAAGGCAAGATATTTTTATTTAGCATGCTGGATAATTTTTACTCTGATGACTAAGCTCAAATAATCTATTATACATTGTTATCATCAACTGGTCTCTTAATATTGCTTTGGTGTGGAAGAAGTTATGTAACTTAATAGAGTAGACTTTCAGCATCTGAAAACATCCCAAATACAAATACTGCACCACTTCTGAAATTTCAGTTTTGCATTTTAACCTATTCCAGTAACAGTCAACCACTAAACTTAGCATACAGTCAGTTAAAATGCCTTCTTTGCATGTAAAATGCAGAGATTTGGAGGGATATTTTTTTAGTTTCCTATAAGTCTGCTCTATTTGCTCAGAAACCAAATGCAAATCAGCATTAGCTAGAATGTTATATTTATAGTTCCTAAACATAAATTACAACTTCAATTTGATTAAAACAGGAGTGCATGCAGTATTAAAAGCTTCTTCTCCCTATGGCATCCAGTGCCAATTTCCTTCTGTCCATAAAAATTTATTGTGGCATATATGAAATATTCAGTTTTCCTGATTTATCTTACGTTGTGTTTTCTGAGTGACACCTAAGAAGTAGAAAGGAAGTAGGGATACAGATGTCTTGCTGTGCTCTAAGTGTACCTGCGGGGTAAAGGGTGAAGGTCCAGCACTGTTCATGCAGGGATGACAATTTCTTCTTGGACTTATTCTCAGCAGGTGGTGGGCCAAAAGCAAGCCCATGTTCTCAAACAGGTCATGTTGACTGACACCAAGGTCCATTCAAGACATAGTCTCAAAGGTGTGGTGTATAAAAGGCAATGTACTCGGTGTTGAGTACCTAAGTAAAGTGAATTCTGGGCATATGCCCTTACAACAGGCATGAAAAGGGCCATGGTGACGTCTTAGAATGTTCCTAGCCTGCATAGAGGAGAAAGTCCAGACCTGACATTATTAGGCTCAGTTTGGTTTAAAGATACACCAGTACCATTATCTTCTGTCATTATAGCTTTTCATTGATTGGCATCAGCAGTAGTGGATGATTACATATCATATCAGAGTAGGAGCCCTATTTCCTTTGTGGGAGAACCTAACATTTCATAGAGGTTAATGGATTTGCACCAAAGTAGGATCAGAGCAATATTGTTGATCCTTAGTAACTACCCCAGTCTTATCTCTCACTTCTTCTCTACACAAACCTTAGGTTCAAACCAATCTGACTTTTTCCTGAATATGTCCCCATGATGTCATAAAATCACATCCTTGCTCATGATAAACTGACTTAAAATCCATGATCATCCTCAATCCCCACCTACAACTGTCAATAATATAATTGTTCTTCATACCTTCTATAAAATAGGATTCCTACTGTGGTTTATATTTAATTCAGTATTTTAAAATAGTTACAGGTGCCTTGCTATCTGATGAAGATCCTCTTTCCTTTTCGTGCCCACATGTATTATGACTTGCCTCACATGAAACAATTTATGTAAAATCTTCAGGCATACTTTTCTAACTCTTTTTTTAACAGTAACTACTCAGAGGCATGGACAAACTCATCATTCTAACCACTGAGAATTTAAGGTAGGGTTTAGCACTAGAATACCTGTTCAATAAATGTTTATTGAATAGAATAGCACAAAAAGATGACTGTTAAAATTATAAAAGCATTTTCATTCAAAGTTATATCCACAGTGTACTTCCCACATTTTAAAGGATACTTTGTGAGACTTCTATAATAATGCATAGTAAAAGTGTATTTATAGCATCTCCTATTTGAAACAGACTGATGGGGAAAAAGAATAAGGCCAAAAAAATAAAAGTCCAACCTCAAACTAGGAAGTAGCTACTCCCTCAAACATAATGTATGAAGAATATTGACCAAATAAAATGGAATTAAAAGGACTTCTGGTTTCCAGTTCCACATGTAGGGAGTTTGGAAGTCACCACTCTGTCCTGACAGGTAAAAAGCAGAACAGAGTGAAAAATCAGTAACTCTTCTAAGATCCATAAGAAAAGGGGAGGACACGGCACAAACCACTGCTCCCGAGATTAGGGAGAGACAGGTGAATATAGGGAGTCCTGGCTTAACAGAGCAGAGACACATGAGTAGAAACCTTCAGGGGAACCAGAGCAGGGGCAGAAAAACCTGAACTGTAATTGACAAATTGTTGGAGGCTCAGTGTGGAAACTCTGACAGTTAAAGACTCCAGGGGGATCCCGTCATTAAGGGGTCCCCACAATTTTGTGAGGTTTACCTCCATGGACTTGACCAGATTCCCACAATAAATGTCAGGAAAAAATTCTCTCCTGCTTCCAGCAGGGGCACAGCAAAAGGAACCATTTTGAAATACACCTCCCAAGGCCAGCCCTCAGGGGAAAGTAGTTAACCAGAGCCTAACCTGCTAGGGTATTATAAGAGCCGAACTTACCTGAGGGGAAGGGAAATATTCAACTCAAGCCCACTCTAGCCATCCTCTACCACTCAAGGATGGAGAAAAAGGCTGAGAAACATTTGAGAAGTTCACAGTCCAGAGGCAAATATCCAATATGGGGAGAGAGGGGGAAAGTCACGCTCATACACTAATGATAGGAGCTTAAAATAACACTGCCTTTTTGGAAAGGGAGGGGGAGAGGGATAAATTAGAGGAGTCTGGGATTAACATATATACACTACTGTATAAAATAAACAAGGACCTACTGTACAGCACAGGGAATTCTACTCGATATTCTGTAATAACCTATATGGAAAAAGAATCTAAAAAAAGAATGGATGTATGCATAACTGAATCACTGTGCTATACACCTGAAACTAACAAAACATTGCAAATCAAATATGCTTCAAAAAATTGTTTTTACAAATTGAAATTTTTTGAAGGGCGGTCAGGAAATATCCATGAACACAGAAAATGTTCATATGCTTTAATCAAGCTATTCCAAATTTAGTATATCTTGTATCACTAAATTCCAAATTATGTATTCAGGTATGTTAAATACTAATTGTTCGTAATAGAAAATAGAAAAAAAAAAGGGGACAACCTAAATGTTTGCCAGTAGGTATACGGTTAAATAAGTATAATGCATCTATACCATGGAATATTTTGCATCTGTTGAAATTCAAGATTGAACTAGATCTATGTGAGTGGAAATGAAAAGATATTCAAACTAAATTAAGATGATGTATGTTGTAGAAACTGTGTATGGTATGATCACATTTATTTTCTTAAAAATACAAAAAGTGTGTGTCTCTGTGAGTGCATGTACACACACGTGCATGTAAAGATACACTCCAAATGTTAATGGAGACTTTTACTTTTTGTTCCATATTCTTTATTTTCACTCTTTAAAAACTACCTCTTAATAACTCATCACTAGTACTTTTTAAAATATAAAGTATAAAAAGAAACACAAGTCAGATGTATCCTCACATCTAGTGAATCAGAGTCTCCAGAGGTAGAGACTGAGCAAGTGTGTTTTTTAAAACTCAAGATGTGGGGCTTCCTAGGTGGCACAGTGGTGAAGAATCCGCCTGCCAATGCAGGGAACATGGATTCGAGCCCTGCTCCAGGAAGATCCCACATGCCGCAGAGCAACTAAGCCCGTGTGCCACAACTATTGAGCCTGCACTTTAGAGCCCGTGAGCCACAACTATTGAGCCCATGTGCTGCAACTACTGAAGCCCACGCACCTAGAGCCTGTGCTCCACAACGAAGATTAGCCCCCACTCACCACAACATGGATGGACTTGGAGACTGTCATACAGAGTGAAGTGAGTCAGAAAGAGAAAAACAAATACCGTATATTAACACATATATGCGGACTATAGAAAAATGGTACAAATCAACCGGTTTGCAAGGCGGAAACAGAGACACAGATGTAGAGAACAAACATATGGACACCAAGTGGGGAAAGCGGGGAGGGTTGGGGGGGAATGAACTGGGAGATTGGGATACCAAATTGTATGCTCTAAATATATGCAGTTTATTGCTTGTTAACTGTATCTCAATAAAAGTTCTAAAAAAAAAATGGTACAAGAGAACTTTCTGTGGTGGTGGAAATATCCTGTAGCTTGATTGGGTTTGTCGTTACATGGATGTATCTACCCATTTGTCAAAACTCATTGCCCTGTTTACTAAAATCTGTACATTGTATTGTGTGTAAGTTATATTTCAATACAGTTGTTCAAAAATAAGAATATGATGAAACTGTTTTTAAAATACTTAAAATATTGTTAGCATCTAGTTTTGTATATTTTTGAAAAAGCATTTGTCACTTAAATGTATGGGTCTGTATTTCTAGGATGCTTTATTAAACGTTCTAGGAGGCAAAAATAAAAAATAAAAATAAAGAAAGCCTGTGCACAGCAACAAAAGACCCAACACAGCCAATAAAATAAATAATTAAAAAAAAAAAAAAAACTCAAGAGGTGGTTCCAATGAACAGCAAGAACCAAGACTGTAGAAAACAGCCTGAAAGCACATCACAACATTAAAGATAGAATTACTATATGATCCAGCAATTCTACCTTTGGGTATATACGCTAAAGAATTGAAAGCAGACACTCAAACAGACATTTGCACACCCATGTTCATAACAGCATTATTCACAATAACCATAGGTTAGAAAAAACCCAAGTGTCCACTGATGAATGAACAGATAAACAAAATATGGTATAAGATACAATGAAACATTATTCAGCCTTTAATGAAATTCTGACATCTGCAACAATGTGGATAAACCATGAAGACATTATACTAATTGAAACAAGCCAGACACCAAAGGACAAGTATTGTACGATTCCTCTTATATGAAGTACCTGGAGTGGTCAAATTTAGAGACAGAAAGTAGAATGCAAAAACACCACTGCTTTGTGGAAGAGCAAATGGGGAGTTATTGCTAAATGGGTACAGAGTTTCAGTTTGGGAAGATGAAAATGTTCTGAAGATGGATGGTAATAACAGTCACACAACAGTGTGAATGTACTTAGTGCCACTGAACTGTACACCTAAAATGGTTTAAATGGTAAATTTGATGTTATATATTTATTTTTACCACATTAAACAATTTTAATGGGATTAGACCAACTCAAAAAAGGAAACAAGGACAAATAAATGTCTTTACAACCTCTAGTGGATAGGGAATTCTCTAAAAACAAGATAACTTGGTTCCTGAAAATTCTAATCAACAATTCATCATTTAGAATAATGAGGTCCAGAGGTATAGACAGACTCAATAAGAATGTGAATATCCCTAGTGAGTGTACTTTCTAAATCCAACAGTACAAGGGGAGATACAGTGAAAAGAGAGACATCATGGGAATTCTTGCTTTTTTTTTTTTTTTTGGCATTTTGTCCTGAAATCTGTAGAAAAGTCATAGACGTAATACAGCTTGGAGGACATAGTAGAAGTTGAAATCAGATTTGTAATTATTGACCAACATTAACTGAGCAGAAAAAAATGAACAGGAAATCTCAAAAGAAAAACCAAAAAACAAACAAACAAAAAAAATGAGACACAGGGAAAGCAACAATGACATTCACCCTAGTTGATTTGCTTATTTCAAAATGACAAACAACCAAAAAGAGGGAGCAATATATTCCTGGGTGAAAAGACATTTATAGACAAGGTCCTCTGAGAACACATTACCAAATGAAAGATACCTGCTACCCCAAGTCACTCTGCTCAGTTCTCCCCACACTGGTTTAAGTCATCAGATGCTCAAGGAGAACTGACAACAATATAAGAGGAGTAACAAACAGAAAGGATCACTGTACCTATGAATAGATACCTTCTCCAAAAGGAACAAAGCCTGATCAAAAACCATAAATAATATACAACAGAGGAATGACTACTTCCCTCTGAAAAGCTGTCTCTTGACTCCACATACCACTTGATCATTTACCTTTTTCACTCCAAATATCTAAAAGAAATTGTCTAGATTCACTGTCACCAAAATCTCTGCTCCTATCCTCTCTTGAACCTGAGCCAGTCAGGCTTGCCCCTACCACATCTCTGAAACTGTACTGATCAAGGTTGCCAAGGAAGTTTATGTTGCCAAATATAATGATCATTTCTCATATTACTCAACCTATCAGAGCATTTGAAACAGTTGACTACTCCCTCTTCACTGAAATTCATTTTTCTCTTGGCCTTCAGGATACCATTTTTACCTAGCTGCAAATTCATAGTCTATTTGCTCTTTCCTCTTTTCCTGGACTTCTAAAGGTTGTAACAGCCCAGGCCTCAGTCATTTTACCTGTTCTCTCTTATATCTATACTCACTACTTTGGCTAGCTCATCCTTAATACCATCTATACATTGATTGCCGAGACCAGCTCAGCGACTTGGGGCGAGTGACAGGTGCCGCAAGCTTAAAGAAAACACAGACACAGATTTAAGAGAAAGATGGGACCCGGGGACTCAAGACCTCTAGGATCAAGAGCATCACTGATTGATCCCACATTGCTTTTATTGAGTTCTTGGCATAGCCTAAGGGTCTAACACTCCCAGTTTAGTCCCACAAACAAGGTTATCTTTGAAGTAAACAAACAAAGGCCTCACATGACTGGGGGCAATGATCTTTGTTTGCCTCCTGGGTCCCATTTGAGCTGGGTGTGGATTTGAGCTGGGCCTGGATTTGAGCTGGGGTGGAGAGCAAAGCAGCCCTGGGGGCAGGAGACCTCTCTCAAAAGGATTTAAGGGTCTGTGCCCCACCCCTGTTGGTCCCTCTGGGACTGTGCCTGTCTTAGGTTGTTCCTCCCCTGAGGAATCTTACCCGTCTCTGGCTAACCAGCCATCCTCCGGGGCCAAACAGGGTGATATGAGGTGTGCAAGTGAGAAAGGGGCTGTGCCCCCAGAGAGGGTCAATTTTCTGTTTCCACGGTAGCCTATGCCCCCATGGCCTCCACGCCCAGCACCCTTAGTTCCTCCGCTGCTCAAGCAGGACATTCTGCATCCAGTCGCTCAGCCCACATACTTTAATTACTTTTAGTAACATTTTCAGGGTTTCAGAAAGACTTCTGAATGTTTTCCCACAACTGATGACTCAAAAATGTCTATCTTCAATCCAACCCAACCTGTCTTTGGAAATCTAGCTTTCTGTATCACATTTTTAACTTAACATCTTCATTCATATCTTTGATGGAAATACTAAACTTAACAAGTCCAAAACTGAGCTACTCACTTTCATTTTAAATCTGTTCTTGCTTAAGTATTCCCCATCTCAGTTGATGACAACTTTTTTTCAGTTACTCAGACCAAATACCTGGGTATCCCTCCTTGTTTCCCTCTCTTTATCATTATACATCCGATCAATATATAAATCCTATTAGCTCCACCTTCAAAATACAGTATATCCAGAAATGAACCACTTCTCACCATCTCCTCCACAACCACCCTGGTCTCTGCCATCATGTCATCCTACTTGGATTACTGCAAAGGCTCATTGCTTGTCGGCCAGCTTTTACCCTTGCCTCACTTCAGCCAGTTTTCCATGTAGCAGCCAGAATGACCCTGTGTCATTAGAGAATAAACTCTTTTTAAGTACCTATGTACCGCATATTAAGATATGAACAAAACCTTGAAAAAGTTCCCAAAGTAGAAAACGTGCAGATCAAATTATTCAAGCACAGAGCTATAAAACTATAAGGTTTTAATAAAAATAAAAGCAGATGAAATACACTGATATAGAAATTACAAGCAACAAGAAGCACACAAATTCTTCGCTATATGGTTCTTATGTGCCATAGGAAACCGAAGGTAAAATTGCAGAACATCTGGAAAATGCAGATCATGAAAAGAACATGTATTACAGGATTTGACCAAAGCCATGTCAGAAGAAGTTACACTGTTATACAAAATTAGACCATTAAGTATGAAAGAATAAAAATTATATAAATTCAATAACTAAAAAAAACCCACAAAGTTAACAAAAGTAAAGCAGAAATACATGATAATCAGAAATCAGATATTAATAATTTTAAACACTGAAAAAATGGCAGAGCAATTAAACACTCCCAAGAATTTATGTGAAAAAACAAGAAGATATACAAACAACTAGCTAACATAGTCAGCAAAGAATTGAGAAATCACAAATATCAAAAATTGCAAATTACATGGGGAAGATGATTTTTTAGATACAAATATTGTTTTAAGTAAAACATAATAACTGGCATAAATTTTACACAAATAAACTTTAAAATCTGGATTAAATTACTTTCTAGAAAAAGATAAATTACCAAAATTGATTCATGATGATAAATAAGACCTAAGCAATCCACTAACCACTATCCACGGAAGAAACTGAAAATATTTTATAAAGAACAAATCTTCCCAATCATTTCCCACCCATATAATTTCACAGATGAGCTTTGGAAAACAGAAAACACAGATAATTCCAAGGCTATTTAATCGGATATAGAATACAGAAAAATAATTCAAACTTCCATGTATTTAATAAAGTCAGCATTACACAGATAGCAAAATTTGACAAACAATGAAAACTACAGAACAATCTCACTGTGTATTATTGATGTCAAAAGCTTAAATAAAATATTGGGTAGACCTTCCTGTAGCATATTAAAAGAGTAGTACCAACCACTTTACACCTCAGTGTCCTCACCTAAACAATGGAAAAGTTAATAACCTCATAGAGATTTTACAAGGGTCAAATGAGTTAATCCATGTAAAGGGCTTGGAGAAGAGCACCTGGTTCATAGTAAATGGATGGATGGAAGGACAGACAGAAAGATAAAGGTAGGAAGATAGAGTTAAACATTTATTTAGATTTATATTTAAGATTTATAATTAAAGTATTTACACACACATACATCATACCATATTGGGTGTCCCCTATATTCCTATGTTTCTATCCCAAAGAGGTGTTACCATCAAAAGAACTTAGATCTGCAGTCAAAAATTAATTTAATGAAAGTGAGTGTTTTATTTGTGTCTTAAACACTGTACTAAGGATAGAGTCCTAAGAAATACTTCCTCAAATCGTCTTTCCTTCTCTTATCCATTTCCCTCATATTTGAAAGCTATTTCCATGACTATGTCCTCAGAAAACCCTGAAAAGTGAACAAAGCTCATCAGTCTTTAAATTTTTCCCTCCTTATCACCACTCACCCCTCAATACTTTAATGTTGGCCTAATCAATTGCACTTAAACCCCTTCCCTCCTCCTTTAGCCTCTCCAACCACGTTTCTCTCTTCACATACTTAAATTGAAATCGCAAAAGCTAGAAACATCCCCTTGCCAGACAGATCTCTCACAGGTCCAGGGAAAGTAAGAACAGACTTTCTTAGAACCCGAATTGTCTTAATTCAGCAGAAGCAGCACAAATGCTGAGAAAACACAAGCAATAATAACTTTTACCTTGTTTCCATATGTACATACTTGTATGCATGTGTACACACACACACAGAGTCCTTACACACTATAATAGAGCTAGGCGTCATTCCATAGCAATGTAAACAGAACCACTGCCTTCTTTTCAAAGGATATATAATATTTCATTGTTTGGCTGAAACATTATTTGATTGCTCTTCTATTAATGGATAGTTAAGTTGTTTATAGTTTATTTTTTGTTTGATATACTCAACTGAATATTCTTATACAAATACCTACAAATACCTTTGTGAATTCATGAAAATGTATGTGAATTTAACATGTTGGTAATGCTGGACTGATTTACATCACACGGAAATTGTTCCAAGAACCCCCATTTCTGCCTATCCTCACCCATTTTAAAATATTCCAGTTTTATATGTAACAAATGTTTTTTCATAATTATTTTAGTTCATAATAAATCATAATTGAGATTAATCATATATTCTCATATATTTATTGGTCATTTGTATGTCTCTTTTTTGTGACCTGCTTAAACTCATGGGTCATTTTCCTATTGTGTAATTTTTCATTGTTATTAATATGTTAACTAATTTTATCCATCAAAAATATAGTACTTTGTCATATATGTCAATTTTTTCCAGTTTGTCATTTTCCTTTTGATTATTTTTGTAAACACAAATGTGAAACTTTCATAACACAGTTGATCTTTACTGTCTTTCAGATTTTCTATCATTCTGAGAAAACTTGTACCCACACAATTTATTCTCAAAAGTCCTATTTTTGTCTTGATTTTTTTCCTCTCCTTTTTAAACTTTTTAGGCCATGTTTTCCTAATTAGTTAGCCAATTGTCCCAACAACACTCATTTTAAAAAAAACTCCATCTTCCCCACAAACTTGACATGTCATATTTATGCTATGCCCCCACAGATATCTGGGCCTATTTCTTGATCCTTCATTCTGTTGCTACTTCCTGCACTATAATAAAATTCTAATGATTACTAAAAATGTATAAGATGTAGACCCAGATGCTCCTCATTAATCTTTTTTTCATAGTTTTCTAGTTTCACCCCTCCAGGTCCTGCCCCTTTTTTTTCTCTATCTCCTCACAAACTCCTCAATGAATCTGCTTATAGTCATTATCTTGATTTCCTCTCCTCCAATGCATTCTTGAACCCAGCAGCTTCTTATAACTCTAAAATTCATTTCACAAGCCCAAATCTCTTCTCCAAGTTCCAGCCCAATATGCATGATCCCGTTTGTGTGTGTGCATGCATAGAGTAGGATAAAAGTGATTAATGTATGAATGAGGGACCAACCATTGTTTCCTCAGTACCTAGCACTAATACGTATTTCTTTATGTATTCATTGTCTGTCTTTCTATAATGCAAGATTCATCTGCCAAGGTCTTTGTCTTGTACTATGCTGCAGCTTTGTTCCTAAAGGATATTTTCATGGGGTATGGGATGCCATTATTTCTTACACTTATAAAATCACTGACTTCCAATGAACAGGAATTCTGTGAACCAACTAGTAGAGAAACCTTTTTCTTGTTGCTGGCTCCAGCAGATTGGAACATGACAGCTGTCCTCTTCCCCGTGAACCTCTGGATCACTTTAGCTTAAGAAGGACTTCTTACATGAAAACCACCTCTTTTGAGGGAATATTATCTTATTGGCAAGTGTGGCACCACTTCCCTAGAATGTTGCTAGGACTACATGAGGGTGGGAAAAAAAATGTTCTTTTTTCCAGGCTATCCTCAAATTAGCCCCTTCAACCGAGTACTACAGGGTACTAGGGTACTATTTTCTCACCTGACAGGATCGAACTCAGAGCCAGATTCGCTGGGTTAGTAAGTCTCCTCCTGGGTATGTATGTGCTTCTTTGAAATCCATTGGAGCCACTCATCAGAGGACTTAATTGCCTGTCCCCATGAGGCTGTCAACCATAAGAACCGTGTCACTGATTTTGAAGGCAAAAAGTGAGGGTCTAAAGTTGTTCCATTCTTAATGGATGGGCTGGATATGTCATCAGTGACATTACTAAAACTCATGCCTGTGTAGGGAGCAAAGAGTGCTCTATTTATAAATATAGAATTTCATTATGGCATCTACTCACTGGTATCTCACTTTTCTTTTCAAAAAGCTTTCTGCAATTTGTCATATTCAGGCCTATAGGTCTGACTTTGGCAAGCCTAAGCTATCTGCAGGGTAGATTAAGCTTCAGAAGCAAAAAGTCAATCAAGAAAACATCATAGTTAAAAGACACCTTTAAGATCACCTACCCTACTTCCAACATTTTGCAGATAAAAAAAGAAGAAGAGCCTGGAAAGGCAATGCATCTTCCCCAGCATGCCACAACACTTCCATGCCAATCTGAAGTAAATGCATATGGATAATAAACATAAAATGAAGATGTACTTAATAATCAGTTCCAGCTGAGTAACACCTAAGACGAAGCCACATTTATGAATGTGTCACATGTAAAACATCTGAACCTCTGATTTGAAATGGCATATAAAATATAGTCACTTTCGGAATGTCAGAGTAAGGAATTCCAAAAATCTTCTAGAAAAGCAAGAGAAATATTAGGAAAATATTGACAAAATCAACTCTTTCAGAATTACAGAAATTAACAAAAGGCTTACAGAAATCCAAGGAGTGTCTATTGGAAAAAAATGGCTGAATTTCAGTAAGAACAGTAAGTTCTATTGTGTTTTAGTTGTCCTATTTCCACCCTGCCATGCTCCATACACTTAAATACTAAACAGCTCACAAGCACAACAGTTCTTAAAGTCATCAACCGAACAGCCACTATAGGGGGCAGAATGTGTTTGAAACTCCCCATATCACCCAATCCCTAAAGAATTGTTACTATTTGACCTGTTTGGCAGTTTCCTGGAAAAGCTCCATCCACAATGCTTCTCTATTTGATCTGATCCAGAGTTCTCTTAGGTTGAAAAGCCCTATCTCTAGGATGTTTATCAAAACAATCAGCAGCAATTGTTTAATATTGCAGCTATATGAACTAGTGATATCGCTTAGGACAAACAAGAGACTGGCCAAAAGTTAAAACAAATACTTGAGGGATGAGCTATCCACTGAGGGTTTTGAAAAGCAACATATTTTCTAAAAATCTGTAAGTCAATTCACATCTGCAGGGTTGTGTGAGTGCACAAAGAATAACTGAAAAGATCCAAAGCTTTCATCTCAGACTGATCTTAGGGTTCTGCACAGGTAGGAAGTGAAAACTAAGACAGAATTGTCAAATGCTTGGCTGAGACTTGAAGGCATGCCTAAGCACATATATAGGGACCTTCGGAAAAAATCAAGGAAAAATATTCTTTCAGGCATTTAAGTAAACCTCTATTCAATCACTTTGTCTGCTTGGATTATCAGAGAACTAAACTGTGAAGGTAGCAGAAAAATAGTAGATCAGTATAGCGGATACGCACTCAATGAAAGATGCTGAGAAAAGGAATCAGGAGATCTGTGTGTATAGGTCATATTTTGACAAGGCATTTCATTTTTAAAGTCACTAAATGTGGCTTATATTGCTATCGGACATAGTTCTTCTCAGTCACCAGGATGCTATGGGTCAGTACAGAACAGGAATGTAAATACACCTCTAGAGGGCAATCTACACAATGGCCAACATCAAGGGAGCTCTAACTGCCCCTTTCTGTTGCCTCAGATTTCTCTAGAGTTCCATTCACCACAGGACTCACCATGGAAGCTAAGACACTATCACCAAATTGAACGCAGCAGGTGAGGCTTATGTTTGGTCCAATTTGCTACAGCTACAATTTTTTTTAATTGCATCTCCATTCTATACAAATGTATCTAATCCTTTCCCAGCAGTTTTCAAGCATATAGGTAAAAAAGGGGATTACATGACTTCATCAGCATGCAAAACCCAAGCACTTATTCAGTTTAATTGACCTTTTATACCTCCCCAGAGAACAGTGATAGGTACACAATTAAGGGCCTGGTTTTTTAAGTTTTCCAGGACATAAGGGAGTTTTCCCCAATATTAATGCTTTTCTCCATGAGGGAAAAGAAAATTACTAGAAACTTTTAGAAGACAGATCACCACTTTAAAACTTAAGAAAAAATTTTAAATGAAGAAAAGAAATAATGCCTAGATGTGTTTCATTAACGCACTCACAACATTCCCCCTCTCACACTCTCTCTCTCTCTCTCACACACACACACACCATCCACACCGTTAGCAGAAAGCTAGTTTGTATGCAAGGACTCTCATCCTTCCTTATAGAAAATTCTCCTCCACATCTCATGCACCTCCATTTAAACCAGGAGGTTCTAGTGAAATGTTCTATGTTTTCATATCCCTTTCTACTCAGTCATGGTTGATTGGTTTTGCACAGCTGACCAAAGTGGGGAAAATCTTAATACCCTGACTGCACAACTACATGTAATTGATCCAGAGTTAGGAGCTTGATTGGAGGCTAGCAAACAGAATCCCAACCTGATTATTTTATTTTCAAAATGCAGCAGAGGAAAAGCAGTGCGACCCCCTTCTGAGTATGATGCAAAAATGTGAAGCATAAGAACTGCTGGTGGATATGTTTTCTACAACGTGGAAAAAATCAGGTGGGGTGAATAAAACCAACACACAGAGAGAAGGAGAGATGAGAGAGAGAGAGAGAGAGAGAGAATATGAATGAGTGAATCCAGGTTCATCGCTCCAGTTGTCTTTGAGGCCATCTGAGCCACTGCCATTTGTGTGGTTACATGACCTTAGAATAAATCCACCTGCTTACTTCAGCTGGTTAGAAATGTGTTTGTCATTAGCAACCAAAAAAGTCCTGGCTAATATGCAAAGGAATTTAACCGTAGCCAAACTGGACAGAAAACAAAGAAAGCATCAGGTAAAG
The DNA here is from genome assembly GCF_030028045.1 of Hippopotamus amphibius kiboko. Lineage (NCBI taxonomy): Eukaryota > Metazoa > Chordata > Mammalia > Artiodactyla > Hippopotamidae > Hippopotamus > Hippopotamus amphibius. Next base: position 11,772,561 of record NC_080203.1, on the reverse strand, counting down.
AGGACTTTAGAAAGAAGGTATATTACCTGGATTTTGAAGATAAGTAGACCATCACCTGTCAGAGAAGAAAGGAAAATAATATTGTAGTCAGAATGACATTAGTAGCCAACACAGATGGCAGGAGGACCAGATTTATTCAGTTTTATGGGACACACAGGCAGAGAAATCCAGAATAAACTTCAAGTATATCTCAGGGGAGAAAACTGGACTGCAGATATGACTCTAACAGTTAAACATCCAGTTGTTATTTGAATCCATGAGAGAGAAGAGACCACCTAAGGAGAGAGTGAAATATGAAAAGGAGAGGCTGCAGACAGAACACTGAGGAGTGCTGCATTCATTGATGAGGAGACTGAAGGGAGCCAGCAAAGGAGCTAAGAAGAAAAAAAATCAAAGGTGGTAGGATAACCAAAAGGGAACAGTATCTCAAAATTCAAGACAGAGAAAAAGCACTAAATATGCTACAGGATAGAGAATTAACATAAGAAATAAATGCTGAAGGCAGGGAGATGTTAGACTATTGTGCTGGTCTTGGCAAGAGAAAATAAGGGTGGTGATTGTATGTATGGAGTGGACAGACTATATTAGGTAAACATTTAGGAGTTAATATTGTCAGGATTCAGCAATTACCTGGATGCAAAAGGTCAGAAAGGAGAAGTCATGGATCCTGCCCAGATTCCCAGCTAGGTCTATTGGATACATCATAAGTGCCAATCACTGAGCCAAGAAATAACGATGGAGGAGCTGTTTGGTAGAGACAATGATAAGTTCAGTTTGGGATATTTTGATTTTTAAGTGTCTGCTCTATATTTGTGTATATATATATTTATCAAGTAGAGAGTTGAATACAGTCGGCCCGCTGTATCCACAGGTTACACACTAAAGGATTCAACTAACCACAGATCCAACTACCATTGGCTGAATTCTTGGAAATGGAACCGGCAGATACCGAGAGCCAACGATGGCACTACACCATTTCATGTAAGGAACTTTAGCACCCATGAATTTTGGTATCTGCAGGGCATCCTGGAACCAATCCCCTGCGGATACTGAGGGATGACTGTATACAGCTGTGGAGTTCAGAGAAAAGATCTGAGCTGGAGATATAACATTGTGAGTCATCTCTTTCTAATTGAATTCAGGGAGTTTATGAGATTGCCCAAGGCAAAAGTGAGAAGTGAATAGGGACAAGGAGAGATCCCTAAGGAATGCCAACATTTAAGGGCCAGCTGAAAGATAATGAGTCTGCAAAGGAAAATTTTAAAAGAGCAACTAGAGAGGTAGGAGGAGAACCAGAAATAGGTGGTTTCTCAGAATGCAAAGGAGTGTTCATCAGAGAATAGTCAATTCTGTCATATGTAATAGAGCTGTCTAGTGAAAAGAAGACTAAAAATAACCACAGAATAAGACATTTTGTGGAAAGATTAATGGTGAGGGAATAGGAGGACACTGGAGGGCTTCAAGAAGTAAAAAGATCATGATAATGAAGACAGAAAATACAGGTGACTCTTGAGAAGTTTGCCTCTAAAAGAAAAGAGAAACAAAGAATTAGTTGAAGGGGGAAACTTTTAGTGTAATTCTGAAAGTATCTACTTTTTCATACATCTTCTTATTGATACTACTGTGAGGCTGGAGCCAGATTATGAGGTGTCTTAAACGTCATCCTAAGGAGTTGGGCTTTTGTCCTAAAGGCAATGTGGGACCACTGGGAGTGACATGAACAAATCTAGATTTTAGTGAGAGTAAGAGGGTTTTTAAGGATAAGATTAACAAAGAGAGACAAACGAGGTGATTATTGTAACAGGCCAGGTGAGAGATAATAAAATGACTAAAATAAGGCAGTATTAAGTGTATTTATGAATATTAATGAAATATAATTAACAGGATGTGGATGTAAAACTGAGGAAAATACAAGGATGACTCATAAATATTAATCTTGAGTAAATGGCTCTATGGTGGTGTCATATACAGATGTGGGAACCCAGGAGGGATGAGTTTATAGGTAAGGTAATGGTGGAATTTGAAAATATTTTACTTGTGTAATGGCCAAGTGGAAACATGTAGTAGATGTATGGGAAATGGAGGGAGAGTATTAGGTGAACCAATAACTGCATTAAGGTGTTTCACTGCATAAAAGCCTGGTGCAAATTCTCAATTTTGAATAAAGAAACATTTTTTGCTTGAAGCTATATTTATGTTTTCATTTTCCTAGATTGAATATATATAATCATAAAATGTACAATTTCATTAGCTTAAAAGATTTTCCATCTCTAGGAAACTCTATCAAGAGCTCTATAAAATAGCTGTATAATTCAATAAAATCGCAGAGGATACCTCAGGGGAAAAATAACTACCAAAGAAACCAGCACACTTGGACTGACAACTTTAAATGATATATTTTTGTTTACACTGAAAAATAAACAAATCTTTGACTTAGTTTATTATTAATATGGTCTCGCTCATATATGCTTGAAAATTACCCACCAAGATATATAATCATCTTGAATATGCAGTACCCTACGTTTACCTTGATGGGTTGAGGTTGGTTGCCTTTATGGAGCACTGGAATGTGCAAGCCTTTCAAATCAATGTCAGCTCATTTTATTTGGAAGGGGAACTTGTTAACAGTTTAAATGAAATTTGAGGAAAATATTTTATCACATTTATTTACTGAGTCAGTGTGTTATATGGCTGTAAATGCATTTTACTCCAACTGCCACCTCCAAAGTCAAGGGACCCCCAAGTTGGAAACTTTATTCTTTGTCCACACTCCACTAAATGTTGATACCTGACACAGACGCAGTTTATCATATACCCATTTTCCCCAGGGATGTGGTAGGTATGGAACTTTCGCCAGCTTACAAATAAGATATTTTTCAAGTTTCTTTTTCACTCTAAAGATATTTGTTCTTAAATATATTATGACATAATATATTATGTTATAGAAAGATTCTGCTGTAGTTGTAGTTTTTTTAACTCCAGGCAGTAATATACATATATATGGAGGAGAACAGTAACATTTAGTGGAGTAGATAGACTGACTGGAGATGCAAGTCTATGGATGCCAAGCGAACTGTGTCCATGTGTAGCTTTGAGCAAGTTACTGAACCTCTCCAAGCCACAAGCTGAAGCTATTTGGAAACATCCAGGTAATTAACTACATTCAGAAACTTACCATATGTCCCTACTCGGGGTTAGGTTGACCTTCTCCATCTTCCCACAGTAGTCTGAGGAACTCTGTTACTACATAATTAATAAAGGTTCTGTGCATAGGCCTGAACCATGAGGTTTCTACCATGTCTTCTTCATCTGTTTATTATTCACACATAGCAAAGGACATGGAGCTATAGTAAGTGTTCAGTAAAGCTCTATTACATTCAAGTGAATATTTTCCCATTTTCATCCCAATTATCTCACTAGTGTAGGACTAACCGCTGGTCTTTGCAGCTTCACTAGCCAGGAAGATGAGTCATTATGTATCCATTCAAAACAGCAACTGCTCTATAAACAGTCAGAAGAGTTCTCAGACAGTGATTTTGTTGAATTATAAAATATTGAATATAATTTGCAGTATAAAGACCCTATTATGATTGTTATTTATTATGGCTGATTATGTAGCTAAAGCCATACCATGAATAAAGAATTTGGTTTCTGATATAAAATCTATGAAGTATATAAGTGATGGGAAGGAAGGGTCAAAGCCCTCCAGCCTCAAGACAATCATAAACTGACTCAAAGCCAATCTTAGTGTAGACAAGTTAGCTACTGAGGGATGGTTTTATATAAAAATAAGTATAGATGTATTTAAGTCAAAGAAAAAGTGGGAAAACAAAAATAGGTACATACCCTAGAACAGTTTTGCAGGAGTGAACACAGACCACTGATGTAGCTTGCTGAAATGGGAAAAAGATTAATTATTCAAATTAATTTCAAGTCAATAATTCAGTGAGAATATATTGTATGTATGGCAGAGTCCTTGCTACTCTGTGGGCAATGCAAAGCTATAACCGATTCAGTACCTAACCCCACAACGCTGGTTACCTAGGGAAATAAAGACATAAATTCAGGTCATTACAATACCAAACAGACTATAATGGATGCCAGAGCAGAGGTTCAAAAATACTATAGGAACACAGATAGCAGGAGAAATTCATTTGACCAAGGACTGAGGAAAGGACTGGCAAAGAAAAGAACACTGAAGCTGGATATTCCCTGGAATGACAGATAGTATTTTGACAAGAAGACATGAGGAGGATGGTAGAAGCAATGGCTCAAAACTGGAAAGAAGCACATTGGAAAATTGCCAGCAGCTGATCTAAGTGGGGCTAAAACACAGTGTACAGGATATACCTGGTGCTTATTGCTTGGGCTTGCCAGCATCTCTCTTTCTTCTAGTAATGATACCCCCAACACCTTTTTGGAGTTGATATTCTATTTTCTGTTCCTTTAGTTCAATTGGAAATGAACTGAGTCCAGTGATGGAGCAGAAGACCCAGGCCTGGCCAATTGAGTCAGAGAATCCCCTTAGCCATAGTGATAAGTCCACAGTAGACATGTGACCTCAGCTAGCCCAATTAGAGTGAACCCTTGGACTTCTACCTAATTTACCGGGAAAACATATATCTCTTTTCCAGTGTATTTGAATTTGGGAACTCATAAACCTGAAGATTCTGCAGGTCGCCATGTGGAGCCTGATAATGAAGGCAACACAGGTGAGAGCAGAGCTAAGCGTGGAGATAAATCAAGCCAGGATAACACTGTTTGGGCTCCTAGCTCAGGTCTCATCCAAGAGTTTCTTACATATGCTAACAAAATCTCCCTTTACAAAGCCTGTTTGTGTTAGGTTTTCTGCCACTTGTATCCAAAGGGTCCTGTCTAACGGTTGAAGGATGAGAGGATGAATAAGAGAAGAAATGTCTAGACTATTAGGGTAGAACTTGCATCAGATACTTGCCAGGTCTGCCTCTTTTTGATCCCTCCCCCACCCTCCCAAACACAAAGGCTGCTTTCTTGAAGATTCAAACACTGCCAATGGGCCAGTAAGCAAAATATGAAAGGTCTGTGCATGGGGCCTCAGCAGCTCATTGGTCTTCTGATGGGGCTTCTCATTTTTCCCATCTTTGCAACAACCGGTTAACAAGCAGCCATTCTCCTGGATCCCAAGTGCCTCACTGATTTACTTCAAAAAGTAGCAGAGCTGATGCCACCACCATCTAGAATCTCTGTGGGATGTGAGTTGCAAGAACAGCTTTGAATATAATTTTCTATCTTAGAAAACTGTACCATTTTATAGGCATACATACAGAAGTATATGACCTCACTAAAAATAGGTTGCCCTCAGTCATATTCAAAAATATAAAAGTTCATATAAAGAAAGGTGAGGTTGATGGAAATGATGAAAAGTTCTTTTTAGCAGAAGATGGCAAGAGCCTTTAAAATGTTAATAACAGTAATCCTCACTGATTTTATAACATTCCATTTATTACTTCTTAAAACATTCACTGACTGCCTACCGTGCTAGATATTTTGCTGATAGAGATGAATCTGTTGCTCCAGTCCTCAAGGAACTCGGAGTTCTAGGAGGATAGATAAGACCATCTTTCCTGCCTTTATTCATTCAGCCAAAATGCCTCCTACGTGCCAGACACTGCTAGGTATTGCGGATTGAACAAGAGCAAATATTAAAGGCAGAAATCTGGCCTGATTTGGGAAGGCTAAGCCTTGAGAAAATGCCAGGCAAAGAGCTGAGTGAAGTGATAGATTCATCCAATGTGGTAGCCAAAATGCAGGCAAATCAGACGATGCCAGTTCTAGATGAAACAGGCTCTCTCTCATTAGAGGTTGTTGCTCTCTAATGGACAGTGACTCTGACAAGGAGTTTTTTTTTAAACTTCTTATTTTGAAATAATTAAAGATTCACAGAAAGGAGCAAAAATAGTACCTTGTATCCTTCCCCCATTTGCCCTCAATAGCTACCTCTTATACATAATACAATATCAAAACCAGGAAATTGATATTGATACAATGTGAGGCTACCATTCTATGTCCTTTGATCACATATTTAGCTTCGTGAAACTACCACCTATCCCATTACCACGAAGATCTATTATACCTTGTGTGACCTTTTTATAGTCACAATCACTCCCCCACCCGTCCACCTTCTGTAACTTCTGGCAACTACTAATGTTTTTCCTTCTCTGTGGTTTCTATCAAGAACATTTTAAAATCTTCTTGACTTTTGAATCCAGTTATGAATCCATATGTCAGAAAAACTGTTAGAAATCTGGAGGTCCCCAGATGAGCACACTGCCCCTGATTTCTGACTATGAAGGAAGATAGCAGAGCAGGTGCTTCCAGGGTGTAGTTACAATGCAACTTAACAATAGAAAAAACAGAGAGGGCTCCAGCGGAGTCTGAACGTCATGTGTTGGCAGTGTTATTTTAACGTGAGTTTTGGATCATCACTCAATATAGCTTAAGATATTGGTAAGATGTTTTAATATTGAGGGGTTTTTTTTAATAAAGATGCAGAATTATCATCTCTGTATTCATCACTAATTAGTATCTGGAAAGAGGTTACTGAATCCTCAGGGTTGGCACCAAGTAAGAAAACATCTAATGACAAAACCAGTGAACAGGAGACAAAAGGAAGTTGAGATCTAGTAAAAAGTCTGGAAAGAGCAGATTTGCCAATTCAACTTACCTAAAGAGATAATATCTTTCATATAATAAAGCACCATTTGGGGAGTACCATCAATGGATGTTTGTTTTTTCCACATTATTGTATGTGGTGAGTGATCTGGGTCATGTTGTGTGCATTAAATATGCAGGTTCCTCACAGGGTTTTTAGTAAGTGAGAACAAAATTCTGGCCACTTCTCAAGGCAAATGGTTTAATCTTCAGGATACAGTTCTCCTGCGGAAAACCATTGTCTTGGACATCTGCTGAGTAACTAATATAATCATTTGTGTACATGGAAAGCTGGGCTATATAGAGGACATCTTTCTGTGCCAGAAAAAGCACATGTTAAACATAAAAGAAATCATTATGAACTGGATTAATAGATGTATAGAGAAAGAGGTTGAGAATCTGCCATTGGTAAGATTTGGCAACAGGTGCAGGATATTCAAACCCTAATTTCTCATGAATGAGGAATGAACATCTGCTCAGAATAGCAATGGAAAAGAATATTCATCTCTCTACTAAATACACTTGCAAAAACAGGAGCCATGGGACCATAACCAAGCTATTTTTTCTGTACCCATTTATGTGCTAGTTAATGCTTCACTAACTCTATATTGAGCAGTATTCTACACAAAAGTTCCAATTCTGGTTGTGCATTCTGATCACCATTGGAGCGTGTTTAAAATGCCGATACCTGTCTTGCACCAAAGGAGTACTGAATCAGAAAATCCCAGAGAGATTTTCTAGAATACATACTGTGCAAACCTCCTCTACTGATTCCAATGTGTAGCCAAGTTTGGAAATGACTGCTCTAAATGCTGTTCAGTAGAACATGTCCAGAACTAAATTTATCATTGCCCTCCTTCATTCTCAGTCAATGAGCCATCCAACCCATTCCACCTTCTATGTCTGTATTTCTTAAATCTATTTCCTCCTTTCGGGCCTACTGCTCCTGCCTTAGTTCCAGGCATATGAAATTGGACCATGGCAGCAGTTAGATAATTTGTCTCTCTAGCTTCACATCTTGCATATCTCCTTTCTGTCCTCCACAACTACAGAGTGCATCCACACATTACATCTCCGGCATCCACCCACAAGAGCCTAGCTTGGAGGACAATACAGGTATTCCCCACTTTTCAAAACTTTGCTTTACACCACTCTTGCTTTTACAAAAAACCTGCAATAGTACCTGTTTTCGCTAACCAAAAGAAATTTGAAGAGGATTTTTTGCTTTTAGGAAAAAAGGCAAAAAGTGAAAATAGTGTTCAGCAAGCCACTATAATGGCAGTGCACACCCCAAGCAGTGAGTGTAGCACCGCCAAACTCCTTCCCCAGGAACCACACTCAGCATCTCAGCATTCAGTTGACGTAGCTTTGAACTGTGTCTGTGAACATTTGTGCTTTATATCCTTTTATTTTGTGGATCTGTTAACAAGATGCGTCCTAAGGTAATTGCTTCTTCACTTTGTGTCACTTCAGATAAAGAAAGGTTTCATAGGAACACTCTACTTTTGGATAGTGGGGTAAACCTGTATATAGCATCTATTCAGCTCCTGATAATAGACATTATTTTAGAGATCCTGCAGGAGAGAAGAAGCAAGTGTGATGAGGCAGCTGGTAGAGAAGAACCAGTGTATTGTGGAAGAACAGTCAGAAGGACAGAATATGTCAAATTGGGTATCTAATTTTATGCCTACAGTACTTTCCCCAAGAAATGTTTATTTCCTTGCAATGCACTGAGATGTTAGGATTATATTTAAATCTGACTTGTCATGCCCCTACTAAAAATGTTTCACCAACCCCACCCCCACCACTGACCTTGTTATAAATTCTAGTTCTTTGTATGACACTTTATGAACTGTGCAATCTGGCCACTACCTACCTCCCTTTCCTCATCTTCATCTGTTTTTATACTTAATGCTTCAGTAATATGAACTTTCTAAAGTTTCATCAATATACCAGGCTGTTCTAAACTCTACCTCAGCACGTGTTGTTTCTTTTTTTGAACCTTTCCTATTCTTCCTTCAAATGTTCAATTCAGATGCCATCTCCTCTGAGAGACTGCCCCTAAACACCCTAACCCTAAACATAAATAAGCATTTATTGTTCTTTTTATGTCCTTTGTAGAGCCTTCTACTCTGAGCTTAATCATTAATTTTTAATTATTTGTTTATGTGCCTATATCCCTACTATATGATCAGTTCCTTAAAGCTATCTATCACCAGCTTTATTTTTCTCATATCCTTAAATATTTTTGAAACATATTAATTAAAACTTAATTGCTGCTAAATATTTCATAGTTTATATAACCATTCCCAGTTTCTGGGATTTTAGGATTATTCCCATATTCTCTTTTATAAATAACACCACAAAGGACATCTTTATCTGTAAATATTTGACTGTTTCAGTGTATATTTCTTTTGGAAATATTTCTAGAAATTGGATTAATGCTTCAATAAATATAAACCATAAGACCTTTTGATTCAGATTGTCAAAGAGCACTAAAGAAAAACTGTCAATTTTGAACTCCCATCAAGGAGTATGTTATGTTTCCTCAAATTCAGTAGTATTCATAGATCCTCTTCTCTTTTCTATTGACACATTAATCCTGGTAAAATCATGTAGTGCCATACCTGTACATGTAAAATATATAATAAATGTCAAAATAATATATAATATAAATATATATACACATTTATAAATTTACTCATAAATCTAAATCTCTGACAGGCCCTAAATTTTCTCTAGAACTTCATACTCATATATTCAAATGCCTATTTGTCATCTCCGCATAATTCTTAAAAAGGTATCTCAAATTTAACAAAGTAAAAAAGAACAATTTATTCCCCCATAAACCAACTTTTTCTATCCCAGTCTTCTCCATTTCAGGAAATGACATCTCCCTACACCACACACTGCAAAATCTAGGAGTTATGCTCAATTTCCTCTTGTTTCCTCAGATTTCCATAGGCAATTCTTACCACACGCTATGGATATTACCTCCAAAATCTATCCCCAATTTGTTAACTGATCTCCATCTTCCTGGCAGCTACTGTGGTCTCAGTCATCATCTTTTCTCATTTGGACTATTGCAAAGCTTCCTAACGGATCTCCTTGCCTTTAATCTTGCTCCTTTCTGCAAACAATTCTCCAAAAAGAAGCCACAATGATTTTTTGGTAAACTCAACTCATATGATACCACACCCTTGCTTTAAACCCTCAAAGGGTATCTCAAGGACACTTTAAGTAAAATCTACTTCTTACCCTGTTTTTACAAGCCTACATAATCTGGCCATATTAACTTTCCAGCTAACTTTCCCTCATGCCGTAGTCCTCTTCTATCTTTACATGATCGACTTGTTATTCAGACCCGCAATAAAATACCATCTCTGCAGGAGCCTTCCCTAACCACCCATTGTTGAGAAGTCATCCAGTTATACTGATATCCTACCTTAACTCTTTGCATAGTATTTATCTACATCTAATACTTTTTTTATTTTCTTGTTTTTTGTTAGTCTAAGCTCTTCCCACTGAAAGTAATTTCCATGGAAGCATAGCTCCTACATGCCTTACTCTTTAAGGCATTACCTGACACATAGCAGTTGTTCATTAAATTTTTTTTGGTTAAATATATTTTTAGTAACTTTTCTAGTTGGATGAAAGGTATCTCATTGCTTTAATTTGCATTACTTTTTTTTTATGACAGGATTGATTGTTTTTCATATACATAGTAGCTATTTATGGTTCTGTCAGTATTCTATTCATACAGTGAAATAAATGCTTCATGTCCTTTAGTTTTTCTTATAGGTTACCAGAGCTCTTACTCATAAGACTTCTTAAATATTAAAGATACTTAGTACTTATCAAATATGTTGCACATATTTTACTAGTTTGTTGTTTACCTTTAATTTTACTGATTTTTGGCGCATGAAATATTTAATCCTTACATAGTCAAATATACCAGTCTTTTCCTTTGCCACTTACTGTGTATTTAAAGTTATACTTCATATTACATTTAAAAATTCAAGAGTGCTGATGAATAGTCACTAATATGTTCTTTTAAGTTAAGTGATTTTTCTTTCTATATTATTTAACCTGCTTGATCTTGTTATAAAGTACAAGAAAATTATATTTATGTTTTCAAATAGTGAGTGATTAATAGGCACTAATTCTCTTGGATTTTTAATATATTTCTCATAAATTTAATTCATGCACACCTGTGTGTGTGTATGATAATAGTGGTGCTGATGGTTATACTAGTGCTTATAGTACTAGTGATGTACATGGACTCTGGAGTTAGTAAACTGGACCCTGGAGTTAGTAAACTGGATTGGATTACTAGGTCAACCATTTATTAGCCATGTGACTGTGAACATGTTTCCCTATATTCTTTGTGCCATAATTCCTTGTATATACAATGGGAATAATAATAGTACTGGATCATAATGTGTGTGGATTAAAAGAGAGAAAACATGTAACAGAAGCTGCTAGCTGTCCAACAAAATCCATCTTCCCCTTCTTCAAGCAAACAGTTGGATTACTTTTTCCAAGCTGCCCATCCAGTTAGGCATGGCCATGGAACTAAGTGATATATGAAACTTCCAGATCTGGCCTACATAAACCTCCTCCATGCTCTTTCCGTCTCTGGCTGATTGTGTTGGTGGTAACCATGGGAACCTTGGTAGCCACTTATGTCATATTTTGAAAAAGACAGAAACTCTGGCAGCCTGAGCCCCTAAATGATTTACATAGACTACATCAACCACTAATCTGGGATCTCTACTCAACACTATTATATAAACAAGATACAAACTATTCTTTCAGACTATTATATGCCTGGGTCTATTTGTTACCACAGTCTAACCAACTGTAATATCACATATAAATTGATGAACAGAGTAGCTAATGAGCACACAGTAAGAGCCTAAACAGTATAGATACATAGCGAGGTAAGAAATATACAAATGCAGGTAGATATGAGGTATCAAATATTAGTTGCTTGTCTGTATGTTCTGCTTCGTGACCCTGCCAATTCTCATAAAATCAAAACACTTTGAATACTGTAAACTACACTGTATTCCTTAACATCTTGTAAACTGAGTGCCACTTTGTTTCTTCTTTTTTATAAATATCTAGAGTTGTTTTTCCAAATGAATTTTAGGGACATTTTGTCAAACTAAAAGAATTACAGGGATTCTTGATTGGATTGTTATTAAACTAATTGATTAAATTGGGGATACTTAATACATTTACTTTATTCCTTTTTCTAGTGTATTAAGCTGTTTATATCCACTTAATATGATTCTTTAAAACAGAGAAATAAAATAAACGTATGCTTTTATTGGCTTCATTCTAATGTTTTTGTAATTTTGTAATGTTTTGTAATTAATCTAAGATTATTTTCTTATACTACATGCTTTAAAAGTTTATTGCCCATACAGAATTACCAATCATAAATATATAAAATCAAATATGGAGCAAAAGCTGCTAGCTATCCATCAAAATCCCCAGCTGCCCATCCAGTCAGGCATGGCCACGGGACTGTTTTCTCTAGAGGAATAAAAGTGGAAGTGATATATATATATCTCTCTCTAAAACATACATACATATCTCCAAAACAAATATAGACATATAGCTATAGATATATCCATGTTATGGATACGTGTGTGTGTGTGTATGTGTACGACATGACCACTTTAGTGAGCTTTCATTATTTCTATTAATTTATATAGTATTATAGTTTTTAATTGGTTATCTTAGCTTCACTAAATAATTATATGATTTGTCAATAATTCATCTCTTCTTTTCCTACACTTCAATGTTCTATCTTTCTGCAATTACTAAAATTTATAGAATACTACTAAATGTTAGAATTGATAGACAAAACTGTTATATTGATCCTGATTTTAATGGAGACACCTTTATGGTTTCAGTATGATGCTGGCTTTTTAAAAGTCACATATTTTTAGTCTTATTAGGAATTGATTTATACTTTCTAGTTTTCTATTTAGGAGTCTACTTTGAGTGGTTTTTAAGTTTTAGTTTTTTGTGCTTATTTTTGAAAGAATTTGACGCCAAGCTTGTATTATAATTTTAAAACAAATTGAGAAATTTTATGTTTTCTACATTTTGAAACATTTTATAAAGCAAAGCACAAATGAATCATTCATAAAATTGTCTATTCTAGAGCTTTTTGGTTTCAGCTTTCTAATGACTTTCTTTAAACTTTCTTCATAATTAATGATGTATTAGTATTTTCTACCTTTGAGAACTTCAGTCATTCATATTTTCTGAGAAAATTATCGATTTCAGTTAGATTTTATAATTTGTAAGCATACAATTGAACATAGCATTCTCTCACATCTCCTCCCCCTAGCCCCCTTCCTCCCCCTCCCTCTCTCTATTCCTATTTTCATTTCTGTGGCTATATGCCATAAAAACTACTCTCCACATAGAAAAGCAGTTTTTGTAGTCTTTTTTGTCTTTTTTCTTCATCATTATACTTTGCGGAGATTTTCTTTTTACTTTATTGACCTCCACCCCAAACAATTTTTCATTATTCATTCAATAAGTTTTTAATTATTTCCTTCTGTTTCTGTTTACTTCCTCAAAATTTTTGAGGAAATAATTTGAGGAAGACTAGTTTCTTTTCCTCACCTCTCTAGGTTGCAAGCAATTGAGAAACAGAAACATTATAAAAATACAAATGTGGATGGAGTTACAATATTGGAACCTGAATATAGCTAGAGGTGTATCAGACAATGTATCAAAGTCTCCTATCCTTTTCCTGGTATGAACTTACATAGCCAGTCATATGCATGCACAAAAGGTGGACAGTGGCTAAAGAGTGTGGACCAACTCCTGTGGTAGGCTTAGACAGGAAGCAAAGTATATACTTTTTGAGGGCATCCATGTGTAAAATGAGAGAGAAGGATGGGGAGACATGCCCACGATGCTTGACTTTTTCCCAGTGATTCTATCACTGATTAACATAACCACCTGGGCATTAGGACCTACCTGTTTTCACTAATCAGACACAAACTTCTTCCTCAGGTGGGGAGGCCTGGTCTATGGGCTTTAAAGAGGGGCCAGAAAGGTTAACTGCAATACTTCGTCCTTCTGGGAAGTGCTATGAGTTATGGAATCTGACTCTGTGTGTGTGCGTGCGTGCGTGCGTGTGTGTGTGTGTGTGTGTGTGTGTGTGTGTGTAGTGTTGGCTGCTGACAGCTTAGAGCTGAATGCCTCCTGGAAATTCAATTAAGTGGAAAAGATCTTCCATTCCCAAGGTCACACTCATTCCCCAAGGGCAGCCCAAATCTAAAGTTGTATGGATGTAAGGGCATAAAAGATGTCCAGCTACCTTTCCTTAATTTGAGATAAATATGGAGGGCTGTCCCAGCTCCAGACCTCCCTGTGGCAGAAACCTCTGCTGTAACCACTGAAGTTCAATTTTGCCCAATCCTCCTTTGTTCACCGGTGTTGTTGCTGAGAGCTTTTCCCAATAAACTTCCTCTATTCAAATCTCTATCAGAGTCTGTTTCCTAGGGAACTCAACCCAAGACAAATGTACACTGGATATACTCAGGAGCTTTTTAATAACAATAGACCCCCAACCCCAGAGATTCTGATTTAATTGGTCTAGGGTAAAGCTTAAGTATTTTAAACACTCCCCAGATAATTCTAATGTGCAGCTAGGAATGAAAACCACTGTCTTAACCCATTGAGCTTAGTAATGAAGCATATGGTATGGCCATTACCCTTGGGAAAGTAAACTAGTAATATTTCAGGGCAGTACTGTTCCAACCCTGATGAGGTAGCTCAACCCCTGCATCCCTAGTATCAACCACTTCTATTTTATATGTCCTCTTGGGACCAGCTATGAAGACGGTTCAAATTTTTGCCCTCATAAGACTATAAAGTAGGTCAAAATAAGACATTAATAAAATTACTTCCATGCTGCATTGTACCCTAAGCAAAGTAGTTTCTCTTTATTCTATTTTCCATTCAAATTAGGCCCATCTGCATTGTTTAACATAGCTCACCAGAGATTATGCAATTAGCCCAAAAAATTACAACATGAAGGATGTCCCAAATTTGAACACTCTGAATTCCCCTCAATTATTTCTTTCCCAAGGAGAAATTAAAGAACAAAATAGAAATTTCCTCAAATTAAAAACCCAGAGAAATTAAAGTTAAAAATGTTTGCCCTGTCAAATTTTATATTCCTCTAGGTCTCAGAAGGCTCTAGCACAAGGGTATGTATAAAAGATGGCTTTCTTCATCTATAGCTAATCCACTGGAAATGTTTAAGTCCTTTAGTGTCACCTCAAAAGTTGAAATAATTCAACTTTCTATTTCTCATGTGTCTCCCTTTTCTAAAGCATCACAGCACCAGGCTCACATTCAGAAGATTCCTAGGAATCAGGAATACAGATCCAGATGCACATAAGTTCTCCTCAGTAATATTATATTCCTATACTCTGGCATTTTGTATGTTACAAGTGCCTGCTTTTGTTAGCAGCCAGACAATAGTAGACACGGTATAAAACAAGTAGACAGGAAAAGCATGAGACATGAAATGGGTAATAGAATTACTGTTTTAACTATTCTGCTTTGCTATTTGATTACTGATGATGTTGAATATTTTTTCATGGGTTAATTATCTGAAATATTTATTGTATGATGACCTGTCCAAGATTTGAAGTACGTAATTTACACACAGAGTATACTTAGGTTCCTTGAAAATCTGGGGCAATGAGAAAACCGTAATAACCTTGCAAGTTAGTTAGATATCAATTAAAAAAACAGTACTAGTTTTCAATATGAAATTATCCTGCTTTAAGAACTTTCTGCCCAAGAAACAGATGGGGGTATTGACTAGCCCAGAAGCCTTACTAAACATCTACAGTAAAGAAACAAAAACATGCTAAAATGAAAATGCATACAATTTTCCTAAAGAAATGAAAACTAACTCAAATACAAATATTCTTTAAATGCAAACAGTCAAGGCCTACTGTTGGAATAGTAAGAAGCAATAATAGGAAGCAATAGTAGGAAGCTATTCACTAGTACTAAAGAAATAGGCTGTAGAGTTAGTCAGTTCATCTACTTCTTTGTATCTAGTTAATTACCTCCTCAGCCTTGCTCAACATCACCCTATTCTCACACTGTTTTAATCTGGTTCTTAGGGACATTCCCCAGACAGTCTTAACTGAGGGTCTCCTGAAATCAATCTGCCTAAACAGGAAACATTAGAAACCTACATCCAAATAACAGGCAGAATTTGAAATTTGTTGCATCATTATAGGCCACCATCTAAGATATACAGAAGAAACCCTCAACAATTCTGGGTACACCAAAGGTAACTTGACCTTGCCAAGCTAATCTGGTCTCTACTCCTAACTTATTTTCTGACTGTCAGTCATGGCTTATGGAAATCCTTAATACCGTTTTCTTGAGGGCCGGCTCCTTGATCCTTTTGTGATAGCTGCTAACAATATCTGATGGGATGCCCATGGCTGTGCCTAATAATTTGAAACTCCTTGGATATAACTATCTCTGAGGATCCACACTCAGACAATATCCCTTATGGCTGGCCCAACAGGTGAGATTCCACAGTCTCAGTCCAGATTTAGGGTTTAGTTGTTATGACTACAGAACACACCTGCCTGCCTCCCAACACAGACACAGCACAACAGCTTATTTATATGCTGAAATGTGCTTGCTTTGTAGACAGCAGAATAGGGAGAAAGTTTTGATGAGAGAGATTTATGTGAGGACGTACAATCAGTATAGCTTTCAGCGTTTTTAATGGCTGTAAACTCTCCTATCATATGGATGCATTATTATTTATTTGATCATTCTTCTATTAATGGGCATTTACTTTGTTTTCAGTTTTTTATAAACAATACTAAAATGAACACTATTAAGTGTGCCCTTATATACTGGTGGGATTGCCAAGTCAAAGATATAATAGACATATACATGTATGTAAATATAAATATAAAGTATAAATATAAATCTCCAGGTCACTTTCTAAAATATTTGTAATGCTTCACATCTCCACTATCAACAGGTAATTATCTTTTTAATATTGTCCATCGAATGGGTGTAAAATGGTATTTAACTGTTTCTTTTAGATTTCCTAACTGCAAGTAAAATTTCATCATTTCTTCATATATCTGTTGGCCATTTGCATTTGCTCTTTTGTAGTGTGTTGTAGTAATTTTTTGCCCATTATCCTTTTGGATTATCTTTTCCATATCACTGTGTAAGAGCTCTTTATAGTTTTACAAATATTTGTTTCCATTTCTATCATTTGTCTATGAACTTTGTTTATGGTGTTTTTGCAATCAAAATTCCTAATTTTATTGTGAAATATGTTTACTTTTTGTTTCACAGTCTTTGGATTTCTAGTCTTAGCTAAGAAATTTCCATGAATCCCAAATTATACATTTAATCTCATTTATTTTCTTACAAGATTTCATGGATTAAATTACATATGTATTTAATACACTGGAATTTATTTGGGGGTATACTGTAAGATGGAGATCCATTTTCACCATCTTTCAGATGAATTGACAATTGTGTCACGATGGTTAAAAAATTATTTTCTGACAGAATTGAACTACATACAACTGTAATATATTAAAATCTCATGTATACAAATATATATCTCTGTACTCCTATGTTCTAGTGATATGTTTTCTATTTCTTTATCAAATCCATATTAATTTCATTATAGAAATTCTTTATGTTCTTATATTGATTAAAGCACTTCTCATTTTATTTTTATTGGCTATTTTAGAACATACACATTCATGTAAGTTCAAGATGACTTTATATCTTTTCCAAAATATAAATTTGTTGGGATTCTAATTACAATTGTATTAAATTTATGTATTAATTTCAGAAATTAATATTTACTGGTTTTAAATGTTCTACTACATGGAAACATTGACATAAGGGGTATCCAAAATTGATTACAGTTAAATAGTATGAACTAGATCTATACCTAGCTATCTAGCTATCTACCTAGTTATGCTTTAACCTGGATAAATCCTTAAGAAAATAAGTTAAAAAAGAGCAAGACACAAAGTAATATGCAATGTATGATTTTTCTGTCCATTTAAAAAACATAAAACATAATATAAATACATTATTTATAAGCACCTATATATGTAGTAAAGATTTTCTTAAAAACAATAAGTAGAAAAGATGCACATCAACTCAGGAAAGTGCTCACCTCTGCAGAGAGAGAGAGAGAAGTAGGATGGTGAGAGGAGTTTTAGTTATATGAAATTTATGTCTTAGTTTAAAAAATATTTGAAGCATATAGCAAAAATGCTAACATTTGTTCAACATAGATGGTGGGTACATAGCTTATGTAATATTCCATAAGTTTGAAATACCTCATAATTTACTTATTATTTGTTAAATGTTTCTTCTTTATTTTTGAAGTTCAGAAATCTCACTGGTGTATGGCTAAATGTTTGTTGCTTTTCTTGCTGTGTCCTTTTGATTACAAAACTCAAGCTTCTATTGCAGCTTAGGGGTACTTTTCTTCTATGGTTTCTCCTCTATTCATTTTTTTTCTCTCTTATCATTCCAATTATCGTAGACTATCTGGTTCTGTCATCTATTTATCTTATCTTTTCACTCATTATTCCCATTTTAACATTTTAAAAAATTTGCTCTGGATTATAGAATATGTCTTCCAGTTTATCTTCCAGATTAATTATATTCAGTGTTTTACGTGGATTCTAATGAATTTTGTACATCAGGAAGCATTTATCCAAGAAATCTTCATATTTATACTTGTGTGGTAATCTTTCAATTCTAATCTAGAATTTACCTTAGTAAATTCATCTTTTCTCCATTAAATCTATTTCAATTCTGTACTGAATGCTCAGTACGATCCCCCTTTCTTCAAGCTATTGATTCCCCTTAAAGATGAAACAATTTACATTGCCTGCTCATTTGTGGGCATAAACAGTCCTGCCTACTTGTTAATCAACTGGAGTGAGTTCCTTCAGTGTCTCTACATGTCAAGCTGTTAGAGTCTCATAGGCAGTGGTGAGTCAGTGGCTAGTGAGGCACTGTGAGTACTAGTGGAATACCTCTCTTTATGGTAATAGAATGGATTCAACTCAGCTGGCAAGCCCCCTCAAGACCTGCTTGCATCTACATGGCTTCTTCTAGGGCTGGAAGCTGACAGTGGTCAAGATTAATTTTCACCCATCATCTATGTGTGTCGAACAGACACACTCTGGCCATATGTTGATCCCCATCTAGCAACTTCAGGGTAGTAGACTGCCACCAGAGTCTCCCAGAGAGATAGGTATCCTCTCAAATAACACATTCCCCATTCTTGTTCTGCTCCGCTACTATAATAAAAAATGAAATAGAACCTGCCCTTCAATTGATTGGATCTATAAAAATACAAGAATCTCAGCAGGTAGATCAAACTTTGTTGAACTGCTTTCACATGATTAAAAAGTGAGCATTTAACATGCAGATTCTTAGATCACCCTTTATGGAGAGAAGTTAAGGCATAAGCTAAAGATGCCTTATTATTCAAGAGGTAATTTGTGAGAATCTGGGCATAAGCAGAGCTCCTCCAGGAACCAGGTTTAAAAAAATGTATCTCAGAGTTGATCTCCCCCCACAGAGTACCCAGAATAGAACTCAGCAACACTTGAACACCTTGTGGATTTCATTCTATGGGAATCTCCTGAGGTGACAACACTTGATATGGACACAGATATACCCATGGAAAAAAGTGGAATCAGTGAGGTTTCTCCAGGAGGTTTTTCTAGCAGTGGGTGTGAAAGAAACAGAACAAGAAAACAAGGTCAAAGTAGATGCTCTGTAGTGACTATAGCTGCCAGACAGTCAGACTTGGTTGTGATTACACATGAGACATCCTTATTTGGGAACTTCCAGAAATAACCAAGGTGCATCTTGGGTGAGAGGACTGAGGTCACTGTTCATGCATAGGTAGACTGTTAAGCCAATAGATAGTTAAGTAGCATGGTAATAATAACCAACACTTATCAAGAGCTTTCTATGTACCAAGAAATGTGATAAGTACCTCTTTTACTTGTATTAACTTACTCAATCCTCTTACCTACTCTGTGAGTTTGTTACTATTACCACACCCTATTTTACAGATGAGGAAATTGAGACTTAAAAAATAAAATGACTAGTCTAATGCCACAAATCTTCAAAACCTGTGAACTCTTTAATGTCTGCATTCTATATTATATATATTAGAACTGGACCCTTCACACTGGGTAAATATTGAAGCTCATAACAATACCTGGTTTTAAACTAATAGGCACCAAAAAGAGCTTAAGGGCATAGAAACTTCTTCTAAAAGAGATAAGCCAGCTAAGTAAGGCACAAGTGTCAACCAGTTGATCAAAAGCTGCCACAACCAGAAGTCAATCACAGATGACCTACAGGATCAGATTTGAGTGACATCTGTTAAACATACTGCAAACATTATTGAAGACACACCTGTGAAGTTTACCAAAGGCTCTTTTGTCTCAAGA
The DNA here is from genome assembly GCF_030028045.1 of Hippopotamus amphibius kiboko. Lineage (NCBI taxonomy): Eukaryota > Metazoa > Chordata > Mammalia > Artiodactyla > Hippopotamidae > Hippopotamus > Hippopotamus amphibius. The sequence goes on along the minus strand of NC_080203.1, from coordinate 11,752,321 downwards.
TGGTGAACTGATCCAGGAATTAAACCCGTTTCATCAGGCAAGTATTTAATATGTGCCTCAGATTTTATTGAAAAAAAAAACTGATGAATTATCACAAGAAGTATAGAATGATTGGATTGAAGCATAGGTAAATTGGATAAAATATGAGAAATAATACATTTTCAAAAACTTTCCATTGTGGGGATAAAAGGACAATTTCATAGGAAATGAATCTAGCCCTTTGCTAACTTTGCAGGAAGGTTCTTAAGGAAAATTTAGAAATGCTACTTTGAATAAGCTAAACTCTATGAGACCCTTATACATAAAAAAATAAACCTCAGAGATCTCAACACAACCACCAACCTTGTTAACTGTAATGTCTGTCAAACAGGATGAATGACAATCAATTCATAAACTCTTTTAGAGGTCACAGTAAAAGTGGGTGACTGAAGATAGACCCAGATATCTTTCTTCATGATTAGAAATGCAAGCAAAATGTTTCAGAAAAGTTACTTTTCACCAAAAATATATACAAGGAAAATGGATACCTAACCTCACCTGGTCTTTGTTACAAGCAAGTTAGTATTTAATAAGTGATATGTCAAACGGTTGTGTATAAAATATTGTTAATATTTGTTTGGCTGCTTAGTTTGTGATCAATTGTATAGTCTTCCCATGATAGTTATACTATCATCACAGCTTTAGAAATAGGAATGTAGTGTAGGTTTCTTGTATTTGGTTAATCATTAAAGACTTTGAACTATTACCCATCCATGTATTCACTCACTCAACCAACATTTATTGATCTGCTACTATGAGATTGACATAGAGCAGCAAAACAAAACAAAAACGACAAAAAAAGGACAAAAATCTCTTCTCTTCCTAGATAACACTGCAAGAATTGTATTTGAAGACAATAATTTCTTTCTTCCTTATTGGTGAGTGGTATTTCCACAGCAGCTTCCTAAGTATCATTATGAATATGTACAAAGCAAATTTCATTATTCTTGACCAGGGGTTAGTAAACTTTCTCTGAAAATGTCCATACAATAAATATTTTCATCTTTGCAGGCCATATATTCTCTGTTGCAAATATTCCACTTTGCCCTTGTAGTACCAAAGCCACCATAAATATGTTCCAATACAACTCATTTTTTTTAACAAAATTAGGTGGCTGTCTGAATTTGGCCCATGGGCCTAGTTTGAGTCCTTATCTTGACCATTTTCAAGTTAAAAGGAAAAAAATTTATTAGAAATGGATTTTCAGCTAATCAATGAATTTGGTAAAGTCACCGGATACAAAATTAACACACAGAAATCTCTTGCATTTCTATACACTAACAATGACAGATCAGAAAGAGAAATTAAGGAAACAATCCCATTGACCATTGCAACAAAAAGAATAAAATACCTAGGAATAAACCTACCTAAGGAGGTAAAAGACCTGTACTCAGAAAACTATAAGACACTCATGAAAGAAATCAAAGATGATACAAACAGATGGAGGGACATACCATGTTCTTGGATTGGAAGAATCAACATTGTGAAAGTGACTGTACTACCCAAAGCAATTTACAGATTCAATGCAATCCCGATCAAATTACCAATGGCATTTTTCACAGAACTAGAACAAGAAATTTTACGATTTGTATGGAAACACAAAAGACCCCAAATAGCCAAAGCAATCTTGAGAAGAAAAGACGGAGTTGGGGGAATCAGGCTTCCTGACTTCAGGCTATACTACGAGGCTACAGTGATCAAGACAGTATGGTACTGGCACACAAACAGAAATATAGGTCAATGGAACAGGATAGAAAGCCCAGAGATAAACTATGGTCAACTAATCTATGACAAAGGAGGCAAGGATATACAATGGAGAAAAGGCAGCCTCTTCAATAAGTGGTGCTGGGAAAACTGGACAGCTACATGTAAAAGAATGAAATTAGAACCCTTCCTAACACCATACACAAAAAAAAACTCCAAATGGATTAAAGACCTAAATGTAAGGCCAGACACTATAAAACTTCTAGAGGAAAACATAGGAAGAACACTCTTCACCATAAATCACAGTGAGATCTTTTTTGATCCACCCCCTAGAGTAACGGTAATAAAAACGAAAATAAATAAGCGAGACCCCTACAAATTGGAACTTGCCATCTGCCTGTACAAGGACTAAATCACCTTGTGCTGCTGCAGCTACTGACCTTCCACATCCCCTGAAGGAAATTCAGGGTGGAGACCAGAAATGAGGCACTCTGTGCTCTGGAGGATGGGTGGAACAGGTCTTTAGATAGTTCGATATTTTCAGGAGCTGATTTTATGAGCCCAACCCTTGCATCTTCTCATATCTAGAAAAGCACTAAATCCCTACTTGGTGACATCGGCTTGGGCAAAAGATGGGTCCTGGGGCTCCGAACCCCAATTTACATGCTTAACAGAATTAATCGACTCCAGGCGATAGTTAAAATCATTAGTAATGAAACGGCCACCCATGCAATGATGCTATGGAAATATCAACCAGTAAGTCAAGATGAAAATGATGCTATTGGACCTTAAGTCAGATCCAAGCATCAAAGGGGGGAATGGGGCAGGTTAATAGCAAAGCAGGGAAGGAAGAGGCAAACAGAAGAGAATGCAAGCCTCAGGGAATAAGTACCTTATGGCCTCTTTCACAAAGATCCTGCCATAAACAGCCCAGACATCTGAGTCAAGGAGATAAGGGAAAACCTAACTTCTGCACTCTGGCCTCTGTACCTTGCCCCTGCCTAGATAAGCATAGCTATAGGCTCCCAAAAAAGCATGGGAACTGGTTTATAAAAGGGGGAACTTTTCTTTGTTTCGGGGCTCAGTCTTTGGATGTGAATCCACTGGGCCTGTACTGGTACAATAAACATTGCTTCCTGTATTGCAAAAAAAAAAAAAAAAAAAAGTGGGACCTAATGAAACTTCAAAGCTTCTGCACAGCAAAGGAAACTATAAGCAAGACGAAAAGACAACCCTCAGAATGGGAGAAAATATTTGCAAATGAATCAACAGACAAAGGATTAATCTCAAAAATATATAAACAGTTCATGCAGCAACAAAGAACCCAATCAAAAAATGGGCAGAAGACCTAAATAGGCACTACAATGAGGTATCACCCCACACCGGTCAGAATGGGCATCATCAGAAAATCTACAAACAGTAAATGCTGGAGAGGGTGTGGGGAAAATGGAACGCTCTTGCACTGTTGGTGGGAATGTAAATTGATACAGCCACTATGGAGAACAGTATGGAGGTTCCCTGCAAAGCTAAAAATAGAGTTACCATATGACCCAGTAATCCCACTGCTGGGCATATACCCAGAGAACACCATAATTCAAAAAGACACATGCACTCCAATGTTCATTGTAGCACTATTTACAATAGCCAGGACATGGAAGCAACCTAAATGTCCATCCACAGATGAATGGATAAAGCAGATGTGGTACATACATACAATGGAATATTACTTGGCTGTAAAAAGCAATGAAACTGGGACATTTTTAGAGACATGGATGGATCTAGAGACTGTCATACAGAGTAAAGTGAGTCAGAAAGAGAAAAACAAATATCGTATATTAACACATATATGCAGAATATAGAAAAATGGTACAAATCAACCAGTTTGCAAGGCAGAAATAGAGACACAGATATAGAGAACAAACATATGGACACCAGGTGGGGAAAGCGGGGAGGGTTGGGGGGGAATGAATTGAGAGATTGGGATTGCCATATATATATTACTAACAAGAAAAAAAATACCAAGTTGTACACTCTAAATATATGCAGTTTATTGTCTGTTAACTGTATCTCAATAAAAGTTCTAAAAATAATAATAATAATAAAAATTAAAAAAATAAAAATGTTTTAAAGGAAAAAAAATGTATTTTCAGATGAAGTGAATTAATTTTACAATTAAATTGAATATACATAGATGGCCTGCATAAATTAAGATACAAGACTGTGAACTTACAATCTACACATTTACACATCATAAATGGATTAAAGTAATGACACAAGAAATGACAGCAGAAAGCTGTTGAATTTTACTGCCAAAAACCTATGGAAAAATCTGACTTTAGACTAAGCTCATATGGAAGTGACTTTTCCCACCAAGAAGATATAAAAATTGCTTCCAACTACAAAAAAACAAAGAACTCTGCTCACATAGAGCAATGGAGCCACCAAAAACTACAAGTGTGGTTACATAATATTCTGGTTTGAAATACAGAGCTGCAGCAGCATAAGTTCCACAGAAGGAATTAAGCCTTTTGTACAACTGACAAAAACTCAGATTATAAAAAAATCTATTCTGAGTCGGTACATAAGTGAAAACTCATTCTTAACAATAATATCTCTGAAACCTCATTACTAAGTATGAGTGGGACAAGTGCATTAGGATACACAAACTAGAGCCTGTATGAAACCATAACCCTTCCCTTGACCATACTGATAAAGGGTTATCAGAAATTGCTTTCTGAGGTAGAATCTGGGAGTGAGAATGAGGACCTCCACTACCTGCTATGTTTCCCATTCCAGAGCATGACAGTAGCCATTCTCAACTGATGCTTTTATAATCTTCATAAAGTCATGAGCCAAAAAGCCACTTTGAGTGCAATTAAATATTGATACTTACATTTTTCAGACATACCTGATTAAAGTCAAGCCTCTGTTGCCCACAAAAACCGACTCTAATGGGTTTCCACTGATCTAGGATGGTACAATTTGATTATCAAGAAGGATAATAAGTGCATTAGATTGACATATAGCAAATACACAAACATCTAAGAGTTCATAATAATACTAAACAATAATTCACTGAACAACATTGGAGGTTGTAGACACCACTACCTCATTACAAAAACATGATAAGAGAAAGCAGTAAACATTTACCTTACTTAAAAAAAAAACCATACTTCAGGGTATGCAAATATTTGAAAAGGGACAAATGTATTTTTTATATAAGGATTCTAGCTAATAAAGGCAAAATGAAGGATGGTATTAGGAAAAATGTTTTTGCAACCCTGAATCTCATAATAGGGCAAAGCCATTATCATCCTGGTTGTTAAAATGATCTGATGAAATATTGATGGGGACTTAAACAAGTTGGAGGGATCAGGTTGATATACCTGAAGGCACTGATCAATCTTGGCATCACTAAAATTGGGACCACATAGCATATGCCTTATGATTTCTTGCAAGATAAAGTACATAAAACCACATATGAAGTACTCTTATATAAAATTCAATTTAACCTGAATCTAATCATGCCTCCAGATCTAACTCATAGTTTGAAGGAAATGCAAGCTGAATATACCACAAAATATCAGCCAAAGCTAGAATGTGACCATTCTACAGGACAAAGAATCTATGTTCTCTAACAAATCAATTGCATGATAAAGACGGACTTGGGGGTTATTACAAAATAAATGAGACTTAAGAGATCAATCAGATGCAAACCAACTGTAAAAATACATTTTGAGACAATCATGGGAATCTAATCGTGGGCTGAGCATTAGATGATTTTAAGTAATTATTGTTAGATGTGATAATGATATAATGGGTATACAAAAAAAAATCCTTATAAGTTAGAGGTGCCTACAGAAGTATTTGTGTTAAATGACATATGTATGGGATTTAATTTAAAATACTCCAACAAAAAATGGGGAGAGTCAGTGACATAACAGTAAAATGTTGGAAATTGTTGAAACTGATTAATGGATACATGGGAGTTCATTACAATAATATTATTTGTTCTAATTTTGTGTATGTTTTTTCAATTTGGGAGATAAAGACTTTTAAAATGCTGGTACACAGACTGGCAAAACCAAGTAAACCACCTTCAATATTGAAAGTTAACAAAATGAGAATGGTTTTGAATTGGATGAGCTTATATGCTATGTTCACATACAATCAAGCATGTTATTTTTAATTTGAAATTACCCAGTACTTTGGTTCAATTTACTAGTCTTTAATTACTAAATACTCAATAAGCTAGCCTTACATTCAGCAAAGTCATTTCCTGTTTTCCCATTATAAAGAAAAGGATCTGTGTTTCATTCTGTGTGTGGACATTCATGTTAATCAAATTATCAATATCTGTTCAAATCTCAAATACTCAACATCATACAAAGACAAAGAACTGTTGATTATCAAGAAGTCAGAGACAGGTCAATGCATTGAAGAGTGTGTTTGTGCAGACACAGACTCAATCAAGCTTTCATTATCAAAACGTAAAAATGCAAGAAATGTCAATGGCATCTTTAAACAGAAGCACAGTAGATAGAGGGTAGTGGTAATATGGAGTCCAATCTGATTGCAATTCAAAAGATGATGATAAAATACACCAAATGGCAAAACTGGTATTCTCTTCATAGAGTATTATGTCTTTATACTGAGATAATAGATACATTTTATTTTCTTCCTTGATTTCCTTTACATTTAAAAATTTCTTCAAATAAATATCATCTGTGAAATCAAAGTTAATTGTAAGAAAATAAATGCAAAAATATATGGGAAGATGTACGATGCCTAGGTGATCTCTTGAATGTGAGTTTAGTCTATGTACATGAAATGCAAAGAAAAGGTGATCGAGATCAGAAAAAGGACAAGGCAACCAGGTTTGTGAAGATTCTATTCTTTAAAAATATTAAGAAGGCTTCTGCTCTGAGTGGGATTCTTCAGAGGGTTTCAAGCTGAAGAGTCACAGGATCTGACATTTTAAAAGCAGTACTCTGGTTTCTGTGCCAACAGAAGGAGGGGGCCTAGTTAGGAGGCTACTGCAATAAACTCAGTTTATATAAGGGAGGGATGTGAAAGTGATGAAAAGTGGTGAGATTCTAAAGGTAAGCCAACTGGATTTTGCTGAATATTTAATGCAGATTATGAGAGAAGAAGCAAGGATGACTCCAAAGATTCTGGCCTGAAGGAGTTGCCATTAACTGAGATGGAGTGGACTGTGGGAGGGAGGAGTGGGGCTGATTGAGAAGGGAGTTCTGGAGTTTGACTCTAGATACACTAGAGGATAGGATGCCTACTGTCCATCCCAGTAGAGATATTAAGTTGGCAATTACACATTTAACTACATTTAGAGCTCAAGGAAGTGGTCTACAAAGAAGATAAAAAATTGAGGGATCATCCACATACAGATGAAAGCTGAAGTGGTGGGACCAGGTAAACGCTAGAAAAGAGAACTACTGAGGAATGAACCTGTGGTACTCCAGTGACAAAAGATCAGAGAGATAAGAAGGAATTGCAGTGAGGACTGGGGAAGAGGAAGAAAGAGTGAAGCGGGAGGAAAATCAGTATAGGGATTTCCTAGAAGCCAAGTAAGGGGAAACTCATCAGTAACTTTGATAAGAACTGTTCCAGTGGAAGAGTAAAGATGAAAGCCCCACTGGACTGGGTTCAGAGAGAATGGGACCTCAATTAGATAAAGAGAGAAGGGAAGACACAGGAGGATCCTAGATAGCTTCCTCCACAAGAGGGCAGACAGCAGTATCAAGCAGTATCAGCAGTATTTTGTCTTGTGGAACTGAAAACCACAGCCACAGAAAGATACAGAAAATGAAAAAGCAGAGGACTTTGTACCAGATGAAGGGACAGGATAAAGCCCCAGAAAAACAACTAAATGAAGAGGAGCTAGGCACCCTTATAGAAAAAGAATTCAGAATAATGATAGTGAAGATGATCCAGGACTTTGAAAAAAGACTGGATGCAAAGATCGAAAAGTTTACCAAAGACCTAGAAGAATTAAAGAGCAAACAAACAGAGATATGCAACACTATAACAGAAATGAACAATACACTAGAAAGAACCAATAGCAGATTAATGGAGGCAGAAGGGTGAATAAGTGACCTGGAAGACAGAATGGTGATAATCACTCATGCAGAAAAGAATAAAGAAAAAAGAATGAAAAGAACTGAAGACAGCCTAAGAGACCTCTGGGACAATGTTAAATGCACCAACATTCGCATTATAGGGGTCCCAGAAGGAGACGAGAGAGAGAAAGGACCTGAGAAAATACTGGAAGAGATTATAGTTGAAAACTTCCCTAACATGGGAAAGGAAATAGCTACCCAAGACCAGGAAGTGCAGAGAGTCCCAGGCTGGATAAATCCAAGGAGAAACACGCCAAGACATATAATAGTCAAGTTGACAAAAATTAAAGACAGAGAAATATTATTAAACGCAACAACGGAAAAACAACAAATAATATACAAGGGAACTCCCATAAGGTTAACAGCTGATTTCTCAGCAGAAACTCTGCAAGCCAGAAGGCAGTGGCATAACATATTTCAAGTGATGAAAGGGAAGAACCTACAACCAAGAATACTCTACCCAGCAAGGATCTCATTCAGATTTGATGGAGAAATCCAAAGCTTTACAGACAAGCAACAGCTAAGAGAATTCAGCACCACCAAACCAGCCTTACAACAAATGCTAAAGGAACTTCTCTAAGCGGGAAACATAAGAGAAGAAAAGGACCTACAAAAACAAAAACAAAACAATTAAGAAAATGGTAATAGGAACATATATATCGACAATTACCTTGAATGTAAATGGACTAAATGCCCCAACCAAAAGACACAGACTGGCTGAATGGATCCAAAAACAAGACCCATATATATGCTGTCTACAAGAGACTCACTTCAGATCTAGGCACACATACAGACGGAAAGTGAGGGGATGGAAAAAGATATTCCATGCAAATGGAAATCAAAAGAAAGCTGGAGTAGCAATACTCATATCAGATAAAATAGACTTTAAAATAAAAAATGTTAGAAGAGACAAGAAAGGACATTACATAAAGATCAAGGGATCCATCCAAGAAGAGGCGATAACAATTATATATATATATATATATATATATATATATATATATATATATATAGGAGCCCCTCAATACATAAAGCAAATGCTAACAACTATGAAAGAGGAAATGCAAGGCAGAAATAGAGACACAGGTGTAGAGAACAAACACATGGACACCAAGTGGGAAAAGTGGGGAGGGTTGGGGGGAATGAATTGGGAGATTGGGACACCAAATTGTACACTCTAAATATATGCTGTTTATTGTCTGTTAACTGTATCTCAATAAAAGTTCTTAAAAAAAATCAAAAAACAAAAAAAAAAAGAGAGAAGGGAAGAAAAACAACTGGAGGCATTAAATATGGACAATTCTTCTGATGAATTTTGCTATAAAGAGAGACAAGAAATGGGGTTGCAGTTGAAGGAGGAATGTCAGGTCAAGGACTTTTTTTTTTATTGAAGTTTTATATTATTTGCACACTAACGAGAAAAACAATGATATTGTAGGGGAGGGGGAAACTGTTGAAGTCATGTTCTTGAAAAGGGGAAAGGAGATGGGATTTAACACATATAATACACTTAAAGATAATTTCCAGTGACTTAGAAGTTCCCTTTTCTTCCTGAAATTACATTTCCAGAAATTATCTAATTCTGAAAATAGATCTCTCCATACTAAAGCAAACTCTGGCTCACATACAAATGGTTGAATGGAAGATATGCAGTACTGACACTTCAAAAACAATGACTAGAATAAAAATGGCTAAAGGGAAAAATATTAAGGAATAAGATTATGTAGCTATAGACAACCTTTCTAGAAGGGAATAAGAAAGCTCGGCTTGTTGAAATTGTATTATGGACCAAGTTATGTGCAAAGAACATGAAGTCAGGGACTTTTGCCTGTTTTTGTTAATTGCATCATCCCTGGTACTTAGAGAAGTACCTGGTGCAGAGTTGATATTTAAATATTTGTTGAATGAAGGAATAATTGAATGCATTTTCTCAGTCTTCCAAATAATCTTTTGAAATAGATGATGAAAGAGGGATAATGAAGAGACCAGGTAATTTGCACAAGATCACACAGGCAATATAGACTGAAAGTATCTGACTCCAGAAATGTTTGCACTGTCCACAGAAATTCACTGAAATGTGTGTTCTGTAATGTTATTCACATGGTACTAGTAAACTTAAGGTGCACCAGTAAGTATCATTTGGAATCAGTCAACCTACAATGCACCCAATAAATACTATAAACACTATAAAGCAGAACTTAGTTATCTACTGCAAAATTCCTTTCCCATACAACTAGAAAATTTTAAAGTCATTTTTGGCTTTCCCACTCTCATATTGCACAGGTTATTGTGGTATACTTGTGGTGCAGTACACACATAAAACTGACTCAAGTGTGGTTAGAATGCAAGCCCCATGAAAGCAGAGACCTTTGATGTGCTTACTGATGTACCCTAAGTGCCTAGAACAGTCCCTGGCACAGAGTTGGGTGCTCAATATACGCTGAATGAAAACAAAGGCATATAGGAGATCAGTGAGCCATCTATTTCCACATGTCAGTGGAGCCAGATTATAGATAATCGGAAAGGAATCCCTAAGAATAAATGTTATCTGAAAGACTCAGGGAGCCTATGCTGAACCACCAATATAACAGAAGTCAGGTTTCAGAAAAATATTTCAAAGAATTCCCACTGGTTTTGAAATAAATAGAAAAAACCTTGGAATTGACTTTGAAAGCATATGTGGACTGGCCCCTAATCACATCATCCACAAAACTCTCAGCAAGCTCCTCCTCAAGCCAATGCTTAAGCTACAAAGCTTTCTTTCATTGCTTTTTCTTTTTTTTAATATGCCAGGTGCACAGAGAATTGTATATATTATTCCACCTACCTGGAAAAATATTCCCTCCCCAACTTTCCTGAGTAACAAATCTTATCCTTCATATTTTATCTCAATTATCACTCCATCAGAAATGTTTCCCTTGCCATCATCAAGGTTGAAATTGAATATTTGTTCCTGTGATTTGAAAAAATTAGCAACCATCTTTCTTACTGGGCTGTATGAGAAAGAATCTTTCTTTACTCATCAGAGGACCCTCTGCTTCTAGAATATACCCAGTATATACTAGCTGCTCAATAACAACATTTTAATTAATGAGTAAATGAGGAAACACAATTCTGGCAGTCCTATTCAAGATTAATTAGAAAAAGCAAACTAAGATGGAGGTGCCAGATGAGAGACAGTGTTAATAACTGTGGTATGGGGACATTAACTTTTAGACTAGGGCTATGGCAGTGGTAATGGGGAAAATAATATAACTGTAGGGTTACTTTCTATTAGTTTTGTTTTTTTTCTTTACCATAAAAGCGAGTTATAAAAAAAAAACTTCACACAACCAAGAAGGGTAAGATATAAAAAGTAAAAGATTCTAATCCTAGTCACCAGAATCCCATGTCCCCTGTGTAGTTATTAAGTTTTCTTTGTTTCCTTCCAGAACAAAAATGTAAATATGTATGTACACAAACACACGTTTTCTTTTCATTGTACACATTATATGTACACATTGTACAATAATATGTACACATTTTACACATACAAGATATCTGCTTTTGCCCTTATATATCCATTTTCCATCCTCTTCCACCCTGCTCTTTTCCTAAAACTGAAATATATGGATTACATCACTCTCAGTCTCTCGCTCTCTGGCTTCCAACTGGGTTCAGCCAATGGGAGGCTCTGGCAGAAGGTTAGGAAGGAGGAAGGCAAGTTACATAAGAATAGTTACCTCTCTGCTCCCACCTCACAAGGGCACTTTACACTTGCTGTGTCCCTCCAAAGAAATTTCTCCTCTCAATAAAACCTGCTTCACATGATTCACTCTCCTTCCCAATCCTGCTAATTTTTTCCATTTCTCATCACTGTGGCCCTAGGAGTGGCTCTACTGCTGCTAGATGCAGGTTCCTACACTATTCCTTATGGGTACCCCATGACCCACCTGCATCTTTGTAATTAAATGCTTTATAAATAAACCCTCTTCACATTATCCTAATTTTGGTGGATCATCAATTTCCTGCTGGGATGTGATTGATATAGGTATCATGCTCTATATAGTGTACTCTCCTTGATTTTTCCACTTGCTTCATTTTACTGATTCTGTGATGCACATTTTCCACATTTTAACATCCCTGTAATTGGGGTGCATTTTACAATTAATGTTGCATCACAGCTTAACTCTCAGTGTTTTTACTTCCTTAGTGGTACATAAAATACTGGTGCCTCTCAGAATTTATGAAACACAATAATATATCTTGGATCTGTATGCATATTAGTAAAAAGAGATAGAATACAGAATATTTGGATAAGAAAATTAGTTGTGGGGGCTTCTGAGAGATGAGGTAAACTATGACCACGTATTCAAGCTCAGATACCTGGAAGAATAGTGGTGTCACTGACAGAATTAGGGCTCTAAGCAGGGGTATCTGGTGTGCATAGAAAGTAATACTGAATTTACAAAAGTCCACAGGGTAATTGGAGGTAAAGCATTAAGGCTTCGATCAGAGGACATCACCAGGGAGCTAGATGACCTTGTGAGAAAAAGCCAGGGTCTTTGACTCCATTTCCAAATACTATCACATTGGGGGCTAGGGCCTCAACATACGAATTTTAGGGGAACATAATTCTGTCCATAAAATTATGTCCCTGCCCCCCAAAATTCATGTTCTTCTCACATACAACAGCCCAAAGAGTCTTCACTCATTCCAGTATCAACTCTAAAGTCTGAAGTTCAGAGTCTCATCTAAATGTCATCTAAATCAGATATGAGTGAGACTCAAGGTAAGATTCACCCTGAGAAAAATTCCTCCCAGCTGTGCACCTGTGAAACCAGACAAGTTTTGTGCTTCCAAAATACAATGCTAGGACAGGTATACTATAGACATTCCCATTACAAAAGGAAGAAATCAAAGGGAAAAAAAGTGTCAGATCCCAAACAAGTCTAAAACCTAGGAAGACAAATGCCATGAGATCTTAAATCTTGAGAATAATCCTCTTGGCTCAATGTCCCACCTTCCAAGCCCACTGGGGTGGCAGCATTACCCCCATAGCTCTAGGTGGGGTGTTCTGCCCCCACAGCTCTGCCGGGCTGGAGTCTTATTGGGTGTTCCAGCCCCCAGGGGTCTTATTGGGTGTTCTAGCCCCTAGGGCTCCACTAGGCTTGTCCTAGCTGTTTTAGATGAAAGTATTTTGCCACAACTGCAAAAAGAAAAAATAGCCTTCTAAACTGACAAATCGTCTACTAGACACCATCAGTCAATTTCTAATTCTTATACTATTTCTGGTCTTCACACTGTAGTGAGAAACAAGGATGTATGGAATCAGAAATTTAAAAAAAGGAAAAAGATGGATCAAGAGTCAACTATGATGGAGAGCCAGAGGTGTCTGTTGACCACTTCACCTAGTACTTCAGAGGTGATTTTATATGGTGACAATTGTTGTCTTATGAAAATGACTGTGACAAATCAGCACAATTAATTGTTGTTATTGAATCCTGGATGACCACTTTGTTCCTTCTTTCCCTAGTTGAAACATTCTTTCATCCATTCAATTACTGATTCAACAAATATATTTTGATCAGCATTTTTTGTGCCAAATAAAAGTCTAAGCTTTTTGGACACAGTGAGGAATAAGACAGGTGCTATCCTCATGGAGCTTAGACACTAGAGGAGGGTACAGACGAGTAAACAGGAAATCATCATAAAGTGTATTTGTATGGGATTAGAAATGGCCTGGGCACTATGGGAACCCTGAGAGGCATCTACCCTAGATTCAAAGTGTTGGGATGGGAGATGTTGGGGTGACTCAATCAAGGAAGGAGTGGAGTGCTCCAGGCAGAGAGAACAGTGCACAGGTTTTGAGTTAACACAAAGATGTGGCATGCTTGAGGAAATTAAAGATATTTGACTGCTAAATCAATCAATCAATCAATCAATCAATGGTAACCTTGGTACAGAACAGTGATTGTCAACTGGGAGTAATTCCTGCCTGCTGCCCCCTACCTCCCGAGGGACATTTGGCAACATCTGGAGACATTTTTGATTATCACAACGGGGTGGGAGGTGCTATAGGCATCTAGTGAGTAGAGGCTAGGGATGCTGTTAAACATCATACAATGCACTGGACTGCCCCCTACAACAAAGAATTATCTGACCCAAAACGCCAATAATGCCAATGCTGAGAAACACTGGGCTGGATTCTACCATGTCCCAATAGTCACTTGTTACAAATTTAAGTAATTATGTTATTAATACTAGAATAGTTTTATGGCTATCTCCTTTGCTATTGAAACACCATGAGGTCTAAGACTATGTCCTATTCATTACCATGTCTCTAATGTCTAGCATAATTTTTAGTACATAGTGAGTATTCAATAAGCACCCACTGACTGGTTTAGAGGGTGACATAACTGACCAGGGATGAGGGTGGCCAAAAGTGAAATGAATTTTAAGGAAGTACAAATCATGCAGGGCCATGTCTTAGGGGACAGATCAAAAGGGTGGCTTGGAAGAGGGGCAGCCTTTTCACCAATATATTGTTAGCCATCTTCCCAGTCTTTGGTATGAAAAGTTGACATTTTCTCAAGGTGTTGCAAGTGCTATGTAAAATCAGTTTTAAGATGCGTTCACTAACTCCCGATGCTGAGCACATTTATCACCATAATCCCCTCCTCTAACTGCAAAAGCATTTGTTTTCTGTATATGATTTCTAGATGGGCCACTGCTGTTGTATTAAGGGGCTTAGACTTTTTCATGGACAGAATGGGCAGTGGCATGATCAAACATTCATTTTAGAACATCAACTTGCTGTGATGTTAAAATGGTTTGAAAGAGAAAAGACTGAATACAAGGAGGACAGTTAGCAGACGGCATTAATCCAACAAGAGATTGTAGAAGCCAAGACTAAATCACAGGGAGTAGAGCTGGAAAGAGATGGATATTATTTTAGATCTATTTAAAAAAATTAGGAGGAGGTAAAAAAAAGAAGTCAAAGATGATCCCAGATTTTTGCCCTAGGAAATTAGGTGCATGTGACAGGAGAGAAAATGGAAGAGAAGCAGATTTGAAGGTGAAAATGATTTCTATTTTAAACATGTTGAGATTAAGGTGTATGGAAAACATCTGAGTAGCAATATCTAGTATCCTGCTGCCCATGTTACTCTGAGGTTCAGAAGCTGATCTGAGCCAGAAATACAACTTTGTAATTCATGAGAACATTGATAATTTGAGCACTGGGAGTGTCTAAGACCACCAAGTGGTGGGGTGTATACTGGGACAAGAAGAGCACACACAAGAGAATCCTGAAACATGCCGATATATAAATATTAAAGCAGAGAAGACCAAAGAAGATGTGGACCAGTCTGCAGTGCACAAAAAAATCCAGGAGAGTGTGTTGTCACAGAATCCAAGGAAAGAGATTTTCAAAAATAAGACAACAGTCAATTGTGTAAGGTAAGTACAGGCTGAGGAAAGCATTTTGAATATGCTGGTTACTGGAGAACAATCAAGAACATTTTCAGATAAGTGATGAGCCAGAGAGGAGTGGGTTGAGATGTGACTAAGAAGAGAGGAAGTTCAAAAAGGTGCTCAAACTTTAAGTTTCACTTTAAAAGGTGAGGAGTAAGATAGGGCCAAGATTGGAAGGAATGTGATGTTGAGAGGGGATTTTTTTTTTAAGATGAGAAATATTTTTTTAAAGAGTGTCTAAATGCAAATAAAAGAAGCCAGGAGAGTCAATGGAGCTGGAGCATTCAATGGCAGCTGATGTAAATGTGACTCTTCAGGACTGGCAGAGACTGGCAGCTGTGAGGTGCAGCCTAAATGAGAGGGCAGCCGCCATTTCAAATATCCTCCACTTTCCTCCAACCTCTCACTTTATTACCTGCCCTTTCACTCTAAACAGATGGTGTTCTTTCCTGTTTCACAGCAAAAAAAAAAAAAAAAAAAAAACCCAAAACAAACAAACAAAAAAAACCTGCTTTCCTAAGCATAACACCTGAACCAGAAACCAGAAAGAAAAAGAGGAAAAGATCTGGCTACAAAATAATTCCAATGTTTGTGTATAGGAGGTTGGTGTCATAGTTAAGTGCAGGCCCTCAAAGGCAAATAGGTTTGGTTTAGCACCATGTGTCTGCCACTTACCAACTACCTAGGCTTGAACAAATTACACAGTCTCATGTTTTTCACCTATAAAACTGAATCGCAGTAGTGCCTACTTATCCCCTGGTGTTTAAGTTTTAAATTAGATAATAAAACATTTTATACAGTGTCTGGTATATGATATGCTAAGCATGCAATCAATGTTAGACAAGAAAAAGATAAATGCAATATAGAAAAATGGGCACAGGCCAAAAGAGGACATACAATGGCCAATGTGTTTAGGAAAATTTGTTTCACCTAGCTGGTAATCAAATAAATGCTTATGAAAATATCCATGGGCATTTTTCCCTGTGAGATGAAGAGTTTCAAAAAAACTACATTTATATTTGGCAAGGGCGTGGGGAAATCAATATAGGCATACACTCACTTTTCATTGGAGCAAAAACTGATAGAACATACCTAAACTGGTATGACATATCTGAAGGGCAATCTAATATAATCCCAAAGCCCTTAAATGAGGTCCTTTGACCCACAAATTCTTCTTCTAGGAATTTATCCTAAGGAAAAGCCATCTGCTAACCAAATAATTGCACACAGATGTATGAAAATTCTGTTTATCATAATGTTGTTTATGATACTGGAAAAAACACAACCAATCTAATATCCTTCAATTGAGGACTATTTAAATAAGCCATGGCGTATCCCTTCTATGAAATACTGTAGAACCATTATAAATAATGATGCAATGCATGCATTCAAATGTGTTTGATATATTGAAATGTAAAAAAAAAGCAGGTTACTAAAGTATATGTGTATATTATATAGTTTTCTCTAAAACTAAATCCACAATTTTGAGTGTGTTTAAATATTTTGTTAAAAGTCTGCAAGGAGCAAAACATTAATAGAAGATGGCTCTTGGTGAAGAGGTTAGGAATTCTATTTATTTTTATGACTTTTCTGAATCTTCTTCACTGAAAATATATTAATTTTATAACTGAAAAATAAGACATTTTTAAAAGTGAGCTACATTCTTAATTACCTGGTTATTTCATCTATACAGTGACAAAAGTAGATTGACTTTGTTTTTAATGGAGGTGATGTGTCTTTTTAAAAAAATCTATATATGGACTCAATTGGTATAGAATGCCAGAGACAAACTGTTTTCAGAATTTAACTGTCTCTAGGTTTTAATACCAAATAAAACTAGTTTTATAATACTAATTCATTCTCTCTTTCTCTCCCCCTCCTCCTCCTCTTCTCTCTCAGGTCTCCCCTCTGAATCTCTATAACACACACTGTAGTAGAGATTTGGGGATGTCTTTAATGTATAAATAATTGCTTTTAAAGAATGGTGCTGGGGGGAAAAAAGATGGCAGCGAAGTAGAGGGACGTGGAATGCATCCCTCTCCACAGATGCATTCAGAATGCATCCCTCTCCACAGATGCATTGGGAATGCACCGAGGGGCGCAGTGGTTCCCACAGAGAACCAGCTGAACACCAGCGGACGGCCTCAGACACCAGAAAGGACCGCAAGGAGCCCGACATAACCGGTAGGGAGGCATCTGCAGGGGCTCAGAGAGGGTGAAGCGGCGGAGCTGTGGCAGACAGGAGGGAGTGAGAAACACACGGAGGGTCCACAGCACAGCTTAGCGTTCCCGGACCGAGACGTAGATCCACAGCTAAGCGGAGGGTCCGGGAGCAGGAGCATGGGAACCGGAGAGCTGGTTCAGGGTGAGAAACATTGTTGCCAGTAGGGTGACAGATCGGGAGGACGGGAGGGAAGAGGTCCGC
Organism: Hippopotamus amphibius kiboko; assembly: GCF_030028045.1. NCBI lineage: Eukaryota > Metazoa > Chordata > Mammalia > Artiodactyla > Hippopotamidae > Hippopotamus > Hippopotamus amphibius. The sequence continues at coordinate 11,734,561 of NC_080203.1, read as the reverse complement.
AGCGAGGAGTGCCTGCCCCTGAGAGCTGCCCGGCCATGATGGCGGCTGGAGGCTGCAGGCTCACGGGCGGGGGGAGGAGCCGTGCGCATAGCCTCTCTCTCTCTTTAGGCGCCTCTGCAACAGGCAGTGGAGAGACGCCCCCTGGGCCACCTAAGGCGCTCAGGGATAACAAGCACCCTCAGACACTCGGGGGGGCTAGATTAAAACCCCTTGGAATGCTAGCAGCAGGGAGGCTGCCGAGAAAAAAACAACAACAACAACAACAACAAAAAACCTGAGAGAGGCCCAACTCTAAGACTTTCTGTTTACACCTGAGCCACCAGCATCCCTCTGCAACAGGCACCTCCAAGCGCGACTGAAACAACAGTGCGCCAGTGCTCACTCACTCCCAGGAGAAGGAGCCACTACTGTACCCTCTCCCTCCCCACACACCGACACATACAGACGAACAATAAAGGAACCTCTGCTGGTCACAGAATAATGCAAAAAAACCCAAGGCGAGGAGAAGGACACTTACAGCTGAGACTCTAAGGAAACAGAAATATTAGTATCAATACCTATTGAACTGGTCCATTCTGGGATCAGTTCTGGATTTTTTTTTTCTTTTTCTCTCTATTTTTTTTTTTTCTTTATTAAATACGATCTTAGCCCTAAGGGATCTACAAGTTTTATAACATAATTTTTTAATGATTTTTTTACTTTTTTTTTCTTTTTCTCTTTTTTTTTCCTTTATTAAATACGATCTTAGCCCTAAGGGATCTACAAGTTCTATAACATAATTTTTTAATGATATTTTTTATTCTTTTTTTTTTCTGCCTTTTTATATACTTCTATATCTAGCTAAGTTTTTGGTAGTACGGACAATATATCTCTCATACTTTCCTTTCATCCCTATCTTTTATACATTCCATTCCTTTCTTTTTATTTGCATATATCCAACCACACTACGCTCTTCTGTTCCCCTTTCTTCCATCCATTTTAAGTTTATTTTATCTTAACATACTTATAAGCAACACTATCGATCTGCTCAGACTCCTTGCTCTATTCTCCAGAGGACGCACCGCCTTGGTATTTAATATTAGGTTTTTGTCTTTATCTTAGTTCTTAGTACAGTTGTCTAATTACATTCTGAGAATCTCCATTCTCTCTGGTGGTACTCTGGCTCTTTTCTATATTTGATCCTAGCTTACAAAATCTCCCTGGATTAATGTTTTATGTGTAAGGTGTTATTTGTTTGTTTGCTTTTGCTTTTGTCTCTGAGTTGTTCTGTTGCAGTTGTCAATATCTGTTGGGTTTCTCTTTGAATATCTGATAGCACACTGGGATTCTGTCAGCTCTTTCCAGAGACTTATGTCCTAATGGATTCAGTATTGTGTGTCATATACATGTATGTGTTTCCTAGACTTAATATTTGTTTAATCCAATACTTGGACATTAGTCTGAGGCTTGGACAGTCTTCTATAAACACCTCTATCGCCAGGACAAGCAACCCCAAAAGTTTGGACAACTATGAGGAAACAAAGAAACACCATGCAGGCAAAAGAGCAGGAAAAAAACCCACAAGACCAAATAAATGAGGAGGAAATAGGAAAAATGCTTGAAAAAGAATTTAGAGTAATGATAGTAAAAATGATACAAAATCTCGATAACAAAATAGAGAAAGTACAAGAAACAGTTCATAAGAACTCAGAAAAACAAACAGCAATGGATAACAAAATAACTGAAATTAAAAATACTCTAGATGCTATAACCAGCAGAATGACTGAGGCAGAAGAACGAATAACTGAGTTGGAAGATAGAATGGGGGAAATAACTGCCACAGAGCAGGAAAAAGAAAAAAGAATAAAAAGACTAGAAGACAGTCTCAGAGACCTCAGTGATAACATTAAGCATACCAACATTCGAAAAATAGGCATCCCAGAAGAAGAAGAAAACAAGAAAGGGTCTGAGAGAATATCTGAAGAGGTTATAGTGGAAAACTTCCCCAACATGGGAAAGGAAATAATGAACCAAGTCCAAGAAGCACAGAGAGTCCCATACAGGATAAACCCAAGGAGAAAAACACCAAGGCACATAGTAATCAAACTAACGACAATTAAACACAAAGAAAAAATATTAAAAGCAGCAAGAGAAAAGCAACAAACAACATATAAGGGAAAACCCATCAGGATAACAGCTGACCTTTCTACAGAAACTCTGCAGGCCAGAAGGGAATGGCAGGATATACTGAAAGCCCTGAAACAGAAAAACCTACAGCCAAGAATACTCTACCCAGCAAGAATCTCATTCAGATTTGAGGGAGAAATCAAAAGCTTTACAGAAAAGCAAAAGTTAAGAGAATTCAGCACCACCAAACCAGCCTTACAACAAGTGCTAAAGGAACTTCTCTAAGTAGGAAACTCAAGAAAAGGAAAACACCTACAAACACAAACCCAAAACAATTCAGAAAATGGTAATTGGAACACACATGTCAATAATCACTTTAAATGTAAATGGATTAAATGCTCCAACCAAAAGACACAGACTGGCTGAATGGATACAAAAACAAGACCCTTCTATATGCTGCCTACAAGAAACCCACTTCAGACCAAGGGATACATATAGACTGAAAGTAAAGGGATGGAAAAAGTTATGCCATGCAAATGGAAGTCAAAAGAAAGCTGGAGTAGCAATACTCATATCAGACAAATTAGACTTCAAAGTAAAGACTATTAAAAGAGACAAGGAAGGACACTCCATAATGATCAAGGGATCCATCCAAGAAGAACATATCACAATGGTAAATATCTATGCCCCCAATATAGGAGCACCTCAATACATAAGGCAAATGCTAACAGCTATAAAAGGGGACATCGACAGGAACACAATAATAGTGGGAGACTTGAACACCCCACTTACATCAATGGACAGATCATCCAAACAGAAAATAAATAAAGACACACAAGCTTTAAATGACACATTAGACCATCTCGACTTAATTGATATTTATAGGACATTCCATCCAAAAACAACAGAATACACTTTCTTCTCAAGTGCACATGGAACATTTTCCAGGATAGATCACATCTTGGGTCACAAATCAAACCTCAGCAAATTCAAGAAAATTGAAATCATATCAAGCATCTTCTCTGAGCACAATGCCATGAGACTAGATATCAATTACAGGAAAAAAACTACAAAAAATACAAACACATGGAGGCTAAACAATTCACTCTTAAACAACCGGGAAATCACTAAGGAAATCAAAGAGGAAATCAAAAAATATCTAGAAACAAACGACAATGAAAACACAACAAACCAAAACCTATGGGATGCAGCAAAAGCAGTTCTAAGAGGGAAGTTTATAGCAATACAGTCCTACCTCAAGAAACAAGAAAATTATCGAATAAACAACCTAACCTTACACTTAAAACAACTAGAGAAAGAACAAAGAAACCCCAAAGTGAGCAGAAGGAAAGAAATCATAAAGATCAGAGCAGAAATAAATGAAAAAGAAATGAAGGAAGCAATAGCAAAAATAAATAAAAGTAAAAGCTGGTTCTTTGAGAAGATTAACTAAATTGACAAACCATTAGCCAGACTCATCAAGAAAAAAAGGGAGAAGATGCAAATCAACAGAATTAGAAATGAAAAAGGAGAAGTAACAACAGACACCTCAGAAATACAATAGATCATGAGAGACTACTACAAGCAACTATATGCCAATAAATTGGATAACCTGGAAGAAATGGATACATTCTTAGAAAAATACAATCTTCCAAGACTGAAACAGGAAGAAACAGAAACCATGAACACACCAATCACAAGTACGGAAATTGAGGCAGTGATTAAAAATCTCCCAACACACAAAAGCCCAGGACCAGATGGATTCACGGGCGAATTCTATCAAACATTTCGAGAAGAGCTAACACCTATCCTTCTCAAACTCTTCCAAAATATTGCAGAAGGAGGAACAATCCCAAACTCATTCTACGAGGCTACCATCACCCTGATACCAAAACCAGGCAAAGATGGCACAAAAAAAGAAAACTACAGACCAATATCACTGATGAATATAGATGCAAAACTCCTCAACAAAATACTAGCTAACAGACTCCAACAGCACATTAAAAACATCATACACCATGATCAAGTGGGGTTTATCCCTGGGATGCAAGGATGCTTCAATATACGCAAATCAATCAACGTGATACATCATATCAACAAATTGAAGGATAAAAACCATATGATCATCTCAATAGACGCAGAAAAAGCTTTTGACAAAGTTCAACATCCATTTATGATAAAAGCTCTCCAGAAAATGGGCATATAAGGAAATTACCTCAACATAATAAAAGCCATATATGAAAAACCAAAAGCCAACATCGTTCTCAATGGGGAAAAACTGGAAGAATTCCCTCTAAGAACAGGAACAAGACAAGGGTGTCCACTCTCACCACTATTATTCAACATAGTTTTGGAAGTTTTAGCCACAGCAATCAGAGAAGAAAAGGAAATAAAAGGAATCCAAATTGGAAAAGAAGAAGTAAAATTGTCACTCTTTGCAGATGACATGATATTATATATAGAAAACCCTATAGACTCTACCAGAGAACTGCTAGCACTCATTGATGAGTTTAGTAAAGTAGCAGGATACAAAATTAATGCACAGAAATCTCTTGCATTCCTATACACTAACAACAGAAGAGCAGAAAGAGAAATTAAGGAAACTCTCCCATTCACCATTGCAACAAAAAGAATAAAATACCTAGGAATAAACCTGCCTAAGGAGGCAAAAGATCTGTATGCAGAAAACTTTAAGACATTGATGAAAGAAATCAAAGACGACACAAACAGATGGAGGGACATACCATGTTCCTGGATTGGAAGAATCAACATCGTGAAAATGACTGTACTACCCAAAGCAATTTACAGATTCAATGCAATCCCAATCAAATTACCAATGGCATTTTTCACAGAACTAGAGCAAGAAATCTTACGATTTGTATGGAAACGCAAAAGACCCCGAATAGCCAAAGCAATCTTGAGAAGGAAAAATGGAGTTGGTGGAATCAGGCTTCCTGACTTCAAACTATACTACAAGGCCATAGTGATCAAGACAGTATGGTACTGGCACAAAAATAGAAAGGAAGATCAATGGAATAGAATAGAGAACTCAGAAGTAAGCCCAAACACATACGGGCACCTTATCTTTGACAAAGGAGGCACGAGTATACAATGGAAAAAAGACAGCCTCTTCAAGAAGTGGTGCTGGGAACATTGGACAGCAACATGTAAAAGAATGAAATTAGAACACTTCCTAACACCATACACAAAAATAAGCTCCAAATGGATTAAAGACCTACATGTAAGGCCAGACACTATAAAACTCCTAGAGGAAAACATAGGCAGAACACTCTATGACATCCATCAAAGCAAGATCTTTTTTGACCCACCTCCTAGAATCAGGGAAATAAAATCAAGAATAAACAAATGGGACCTCATGAAACTTAAAAACTTTTGCACAGTGAAGGAAACCATAAACAAGACTAAAAGGCAACCCTCAGAATGGGAAATAATAATTGCCTATGAAACAATGGACAAAGGATTAACCTCCATAATATACAAGCAGCTCATGCAGCTTCATACCAAAAAAGCAAATAACCCAATCCACAAATGGGCAGAAGACCTAAATAGACATTTCTCCAAAGAAGACATACTAATGGCCAACAAACACATGAAAAGATGCTCAACATCACTCATCATCAGAGAAATGCAAGTCAAAGCCACAATGAGGTATCACCTCACACCAATCAGAATGGCCATCATCACAAAATCTGGAAACAACAAATGTTGGAGAGGGTGTGGAGAAAAGGGAAGTCTCCTACACTGTTGGTGGGAATGTAAGTTGGTACAGCCATTATGGAAAACAATTTGGAGGTTCCTTAAAAAACTACAAATAAAACTACCATACGATCCATTAATCCCACTACTGGGCATATACCCAAAGAAAACCATAATCCCAAGAGAAACTTGTACCATAATGTTTATTGCAGCACTATTTACAATAGCCAGGACATGGAAGCAACCGAAATGCCCATCAAAAAATGAATGGATAAAGAAGATGTGGCATATACATACAATGGAATATTACTCAGCTATAAAAAGGGATGAGATGGCGCTATATGTAATGAGGTGGATAGAACTACAGTCTGTCATACAGAGTGAAGTATGTCAGAAAGAGAAGGACAAATATTGTATGCTAACTCACATATACGGAATCTAAAAATGGTACTGATGAACTCAGTGACAAGAACAAGGATGCAGGTGCAGAGAATGGACTGGAGACCTCAAGGTTTGGGAGGGTGAAGGGGGTGAAGGGGAAGCTGAGACGAAGCGAGAGAGTAGCACAGACATATATATACTACCAACTGTAAAACAGATAGTCAGTGGGAAGTTGTATAACAAAGGGAGTTCAACTCGAGGATGGAAGATGCCTTAGAGGACTGGGGTGGGGAGGGTGGGGGGGACTCGAGGTGGGGGGGTGTCAAGGAAGGGAGGGAATACGGGGATATGTGTATAAAAACAGATGATTGCTGAGAAGAAGCGGGAGAGTAGTACAGACATATATATACTACCAACTGTAAAATAGTCAGTGGGAAGTTGTTGTATAACAAAGGGAGTCCAACTCGAGGATGGAAGATGCCTTAGAGGACTGGGGCAGGGAGGGTGGGGGGGAATCGAGGGGGGGGCGTCAAGGAAGGGAGGGAATATGGGGATATGTGTATAAAAACAGTTGATTGAACCTGGTGTACCCCCAAAAAAAATAAAATAAAATAATAATAATAAAAAAAAAAAAAACAGATGATTGAACTTGGTGTACCCCCCAAAAAATAATAAATAAATAAATAAAATTAAAAAAAAAAAAAACACAACTCAAATACAAGTTGTAAATCCAATTGTTTTTAAATGGCCAAAAGATTTGGCCAGATGCATCATTTAAAAATAGATATTTGAGTGGTTAATAGGCACATGAAAAGAGGTTCAAAGTCATTAGTCATCAGATAAATGCAAATTAAGTGAGCAATGAGATGCCCTATGAATCACTAGAATAGTTAAAATTAAAAATACTGATGCCACCAAGTGGTGGCAAGAATTTGAAGCAACTAGAACTCTCATACATCTCTGGTGGGAATATAAAATCATACAGCTGCTTTGGATGACAGTTTAGTGGTGTCTTACAAAATTAAACATACACTTATCATATAAGCCAACAATTGTACTTCTAGGTACTTACCTAAGAGAAATAGAAACATCTGGCCACGTATGACTTTTACATGAATTTTCACAGCCGTATATCTTAATGTAAATCAAAAAAACTAGAAACAACCCAAATATCCAATAGCTAGTGAGAAGATGAATATTATGGTACATCCATACCATGGAATACAACTCAGCCATAAACAGGAGCAAAGTACTGATATACAAAACAACAACAATGAATCGCAAACCATTATGCTGGAAGAAAGAAGCCAAACATGAAAGAGTACCTACTTTATAACCTCTTTTATATGAAGGTCTGTATAAATCAAATCTAGTCTTTACAGATTAGACAGAAAACAGATAAATGGTTGCCTGCGGCCAGAATTGGGATATTGATTGCGATCAAGCACAAGGAAACTTTCTTGGGTGATATACATGTTCTGTATCTCTATGTACATGTTCTGTATCTTGATTCTGATGATGGTTACACGTGTGCAGGCACTCGTCAAAACTCATTCAACTACACACTAAAATGTATGCATTTTATTGTATGTAAATTATACCTCAATAAAGCTGATTCACATAAAAACAAAAAACAAAAAATAAAACAAAAAAAAAAGAATGGTGCTTAAGCTACTTCCTGGTTTTTATAGTATATCTCTTCCTAAAATGCCTTTGCTGAATTTGGAGTCTACCACATATCCTGGGTTTACTGATATTGTTTTCAAAGGGCTACATGCCATCAATGAACTACTTATTTGCCTTTAACCAAAAAGTTTATCTGAAGCTTTCCACACATGAGCAGGACAGCTTAAGGATATCTTGAGGATGCCAGCTTTGCCTGCTTGGGCAGAACTAGGCCAGTCTACATGGAGATCTATTCCATGGGCACCTATTAACTCTGGAGACCTCATTCTTTTTTTGCTTTTGTTTTTTGGCCATGCCCCCACAGCATGTGGGATGTTAGTTCCCCAACCAGGGATTGAACCCAGGCCCTTGGCAGTGAAAGCGCAGTCCTAACCACTGGACCACCAGGGAATTCCCTGGAGACCTCATTCTAATTCACTGTGTGACCCAGAGTAAGTTTCATCCTTTCCTAGGGCTTCAGCTTCCTTATCTGTTAAATGCGGCTGATGAATTAGATGATCTCTGAGATTTCTTACATCCCTAATACAGGAACACCTCGTTTTACTGTGCTTCACAGACACTGCTTTTTTTTTTCTTAACAAATTGAAGGTTTGTGGCAACTCTGCATGGAACAAGTCTATCTGTGCCATTTTTCCAACAGCATTTGCTCCCTTCTTGTCTGTATCACATTTCAGTAATTCTCATAGTATCTCAAACCCTCTAGCAGAAAAAAATGGCCTGCTGAAGGCTCAGATGATGGTTATCATTTTCAGCAACAAAGTATATTTTAAAGTGTGTACATTGTTTTTTAGACATGCTATTGCATACTTAATAGACTACAGTATAATGTAAACATAACTTTTATATGCACTGAAAAACCAAAAAACATAGTGTGACTTGCTGTATTGTGACAGTCACCTTATGGCACTGATCTAGAACTGAACCCACAATATCTCAGATATGCTTGTACACTCAATTCTTGCTAAACTAGTGTGCACCAAAATACAAACGTGTAAGAGTCTACTGTGTCTAACTAGGGGAACCAGGGATTGGTAAAGTTTTAAAGCACCTATAGTTTCTCCAGGAGTCCTGAGTGAAGAGCTTGGAGAAGCCAAGGCCATTTTTTAATCCAACAAACATCTCCAGCCCCTGGTGTGCCAGGGCCTTTGTTCGGATTTACACTGCTCGACTTGCATTGTCTCCTTTTCAAAATTAGCACTAATTGTTTCTTGAAGGTCAAATGTTAAAACTTTTGGACATAGTTATTTAAACATTTGCGCTAGCTATCAACAGTTAAATCCATATGCGTGTGCATACGTGTGCGTGTGTGTGTGTGTGTGTGTGTGTGTGGATGGGAACGTAGCATATGCTAACTAGAGCTGGTGCTTGGGAATTCAGAGGCAAATAGACTTGGCTCACTAATATGTCTGTTTATGTGTTTTTTCTTTTCCTATGATGGAATGTAGAAGCGGCTCACTTTACAAAAACCTGTGATATGAAAATCCATACACATGAAGCGTGCAAACTAGCAAGTGATTATAACCATGGTAGAAAGATTTTTTTTCCAGTTCCCGCAAACATATAATCAAACAGCTTGGTCACATCAAGGCTACATCTTCACAAGGCTACATCTCACTACAGAGACTGAGAGATGAGTTCTCTGGCATGCATATGACATATGCCTTCCTGTCTCTCCACGTATTTAGAGAAGTTTCTGTGCGAGTCCTTGTGTGTGGAGGGAGTGTTTTTGCTATATTTTTGTTTGTTTTCTGAGATGATTTTTGCCTGTGTAGAAACCAGAAGAAGAAACTTTAACACACTATCACCTAGAAATTAGTTATAATCGATGTTCCAAAAAGAAACCTAGCACTCTTAACAGGACAATGCTGAGTCTTCTACTTCTGATTTCATCTAGAATGCCTCGTGACTCCCCCTCCTGACAGTGAAGCAACATGACCAGTGTCACTGAACTGGGCTGGAGTGCACCTGACTGCTGTTCCTCACTGGGGAAGCGGACTTCTCACCAGTACAAATCACTGAGCCCTAAGGCAAGTCCATCAGTCAAGTCATTTACATAAAGAACTAGGATCAGGAAAGGAAAACCACTGTTTTTCTATCTCAAATCTAGAAAAGTAAATACATTAGCTTTGTCTTTCAACTAACACCTAAAATTCACCTGATGTCCCATAGATTTGGAGAGAAATTAATCAATTAGCTACTACTCCGTCACAAAATCTGAAAGAATCACCAGATACCCTTTCGACTAATCAGGCCCAATAACCGCCTCAAGCTCAATTGTTTTTTTTTTTCCTCAGAAAGTATTAGTTGAAATGTAATAATTATTCAACAGATAAATCTCACTCCAATCTAATTAAGTCAAATATGAAAAAGCCACATATGAATGACCACACTACTTTAATCCATTATCATTAAGAAAGGTTTAATTATCTCATTGGCATTATCAAGATATCAAGTTGAATTTCAATTTAAAAACTAAAATATCACTTGGTAAGCAATTAAGACATATTTAATTAACCTAGTAAAAATATTTTCTGTAATATTAAAACTCCATGTAAGTTTCTGAAGTTTATACAGTAAAAAAATCACTTCTGAAATATTCAATTTCAAGGGAAAGAAACAAGAGACTAGACATACACATAGAAACATGGATAGGTCTTAAAAATACTGCTGAGTGAAACAGTAAGAAACAATGATATATAACAGATTATAAATTTAAAATGCATGCTCATAAACTACAATGTGCATTTTATCAACACTCAAGCAAGGGGAAGGATGTGTATAAAATTCATTAGAATGACTGACTGTGAAGGAAAGGAGAATGAGGCTGGGGAATGGAAACAAAGGAGAATAAATGAGTAAATAAACAGCAGAGAGTCCCGAACAATTAACTCAAGGAATATGATTAATTCAATCCTCTACACTTGATGTCAAAACCTCTCGAATACCATTCCAAGAAAGATTTTTAGAGGCAGTAGAATATTTAATGACTGGCATTATTTAGAAATGCTGGTCTGTGGAGAAGATAATAAAAAGAGGACTAGCTTTTACTTAGTTTCACTTTTGTATTACAAATTCTTGGGAGCATAAACAAGGTCCAAACGTATAGCACAGGGAAGTATATTCAATATCCTGTGATAAACCATGATGGAAAAAAATATAAAAAAGAATGTATATATGTGTATGACTGAATCACTTTCCTGTACAGCAGAAATTAACACATTGTTAATCCAATAAAATAAATTAATTAAAAATTTTTAAAATGATCAAAAATTTCAGTAGACAATGTTCCTGATTATGGCCTTCACCCTGCCACTGCCCCACCCTCTGTTGGCCACTGCTTTATCCCAAGTTTCTGAGCAAGAAAGTACCCTAATTAGCGTTGGGATTACAGCCTACAAATATCATCATTTTAGTGTTTAGGGATGTTGCTAGTGACTTTCAGTAGGATGAAGTTTTGTTTTTTTGTTTTAATTTTTCTGAGGGCCTTTAGTTCCTTACAGCATAGGATGATGTGCAACAAACACCACTATGAAGTATGTGGCCTGGAGGTAATTTGTCTGCTTTCATGCGGGGTGTGCCATTGTCACCCCATACATCACATCTCAACCCATCTGGAGGCCCTCCGCCACACTCACACACATGGGCGCGTGCACACGCGCAGGAACTCCAAATCCTTTTCTTCCTGCCCATGGGACGAAGTGTTCGGGAGAAATTTGTCTTCAGTTCTCAGTCCTCACCTCATCCTTATCCCCCGTGTCCAGCTAACTGTGGGCCTGCAGGCCTGGCCCCTGACTCAGCAGGACCCTCCTCCCAGCCCTCAGACACACTTGACCCTCCCTCCCCACCAAAACAGAAAACAGGAAAGCATGCGCGCGCACACACCTCCTTTTCAGATCTTGTTGATGTTATTTCGACCGTTGCCACCTGTGTACCCTGTTGGCACACACTTTGGTGCCTGCGAGGGTGGCCGTTTCTCCTCGGGCTCCTCTGGGGACGCAGCAAACAGCTGCTGGTGTCCAGGCTTCTCTATACACAGGGCGTTTCCGGAACGGGCCGGGTTCTCCGCGGTGTCTTGGTTCTGCTCCGGCTGGAGCTGTGGTCTCTTATTTTGATTCCCTCTCCTCATCAGCTGGAGGTAATAGGCGGATGTCCTTGGCCTTGTTTCTCTCATGCTCTTTCTCAGACAGGTGATAGATGATTCAGGGGATCTTGGCGCTGCACACTCTTGCAGGGACATTTCTACCCACTTCTCTGCTTTCTTCACCGGGGGACAGGGGCAACAGGTGAGCACGGAGCACAGTACTAGTTTGGGGGAAGAAAATGGAGACTGGATGGGGAGGGGACTTCACATGCAGTGCAGGCTGAGGAGGGGGCTTGTGCCCAGCACAGACAGCATAGGCATCTGAAGTGGCGATAGAAGGAAGAGGAGAAGCATAGGTAGAGTCATCTGACCTTGGCACTGTCTCTGCACTTGGATTGACAGGGGGTCATCCTCTCCTTCGTTTCTTAAGTGCTTGTGGCCAATTATTCTCCACTTGTGGTTGGTTGTTCCATGCTAGGGGCTGGTTGTTCTGTGCTTGTGGTTGGCTGTTCAATATCTGTGCTAGGCTCCTCTGATTTGCAAGACACCTTATCCATGCTGAAAGCAAGTGGTGATCTATCCCAGGGCTCCAACTTTCCTATGTATACCCCTCCCAAGTCTAAGAGGATCGATTATCCTTACCGTTTGGTCATCAAGTCACTGCTCCAGCCAGTGGTACCCCTGCAGTGGCTTAGACATCTCAAAGCACTGCTCCCAACACCTCCATGGTGCTGGTGGTGGAGGGGTTGAGGTGTGGGGGAAGCCAAAATGCTCTGGTTGGATGAAGTGGGGTTGGTTTTCTTTAGCACCCTTTAAAGACACATCCCGAAGCAACTTGCCATCTCTTCTTATCTCTCCTGGTTCAATTCTGGTGGTGCACATGGCAGGGAGAGAATGTTTCCTCCATGCCTTTCCCCACTGGCCACTTCCACCAGTGGTTCATGCTGTTCTCTTACACCCTTCACCACTGTCTACTATTTTGGATGTCTTATCTAAAATCCCTCCAAGGCAAAGTGGCAATACTCAAGTGGAAATCTGAATCGCCCTGCTTCCCTTATATGACTCCCTTTTATACACTTTGAAGAACTTCCACTTCCCAGCTCCTACCAGAGAACTTTTCTAACCTCCTTTTCCCTCTGTCCACATAGCTCTCCTCAGTTTTCTATTTCCAGAATGAAATCTCTTCAGCTATCAAAGTTCTTAGTGAATAAACTTGTTCTACTGAGTATCCTCATCTTGTTTCAAATCTAGGGGATTGAGTTCATCTCAGAGGTGTAATACTCAGACTTGGATTTTACTACTATAGGTGAGTAGAGGAAAATATGCCCATGCTAGAAGTTGTACTGGGTGTTTTCTTACAGGAAACTACAATGTGAGACCTAGGAATGAAGCCAGGGAAGGGCTTGGCTTAATCAGAAATGTGAGCCTTCTGTGAAAAGCACTTCTCAGTATGGTTCCTCAGCCACCATACACTTTTCCCACCTTATTTTACTGCTGTTACTGTGAATATACTACCTCCCTTCCTTCTCCTGGAGAAACAGAGCCTATCTCACTCCTGTGAGGAGGGACACTACCAGGGGTCATATTCATGAATAGCTGTACAACAGGTTTCCAGCCTCTTGGAAGAGAGTTTGTGAGTAAGTCCTATCCATTTAGCTCACTAGATAAAGGGTCTCTCTTTCCAGATTTTGGCCTTTCAGAAAATGGGTGGTAGCTTTAGCCATAGGTCATAGGTTCCTAACTCCAATAGAGGTCTGGCTAGCTTATGATCTTCACCTTAGCACATGTCCTTTTGCCTCAGTGGGTCTTTCCTGGATTTCTTATGGACTGATAAATTCCTGGAAGTTCCTGGTGGCTTACTCATCCAAGGTACACTGATTCATTATGCTACTTTAAAAATTTAAGGCATAACAAAACAGAACATAAACTCAAACTCAGAGATAACTGACAAACTTGGAAAAATATTTGTAACATATACCCTAAATAGTAGGCTAATATCACTAATACATAAAGACTTTTAAAAATGGTGGGACAAAGGACCCCAAATCTGATAGAAAAATATGAAAAATACATGGATAGTGGGACTTCCTAGATGGCGCAGTGGTTAAGAATCTGCCTGCCAATGCAGGGGACAGAGGTTCGATCCCTGCCCCAGGAAGATCCCACATGCCGTGGAGCAATTAAGCCCGTGCGCCACAATTACTGAGCCTGTGCTCTAGAGCCTATGAGCCACAACTGCTGAGCCCATGTGCTGCAACTACCGAAGCCCATGCACCTAGAGCTTGTGCTCTGCAACAAGAGAAACCACCCAATGAGGAGCCCACGCACCACAATGAAGAGTAGCCCCCACTCGCTGCAACTAGAGAAAGCCCGTGTGCAACAATGAAGACCCAACACAGCCAATAAAAAAAATTAAAAAGTAAATAAATAAATTTATTAAAAAAATACATGGATAGAAAATTTACAAAACAGTTATAGAATTGACCCTTAGCCATCTGAAATGGTATTTAATCTCACTAAATAGAAATTCAAGTTAATGAATGATATGGAGACCAATTCAGCACTGACATAAGTATTTGAGTTAATAGCCAAGGACATTTAAGCAGTTACTCTAACTATATTCTATATGTTCAAAATGTTAAGTACGAACATGGTAGACATAAAGGGTCATACAGAACTTTAAGAAAACGACGGTATCTGAGATGACATATTCAGTGGATGGGATTAATGGCAGATGAGACATGACAGTAAGAAAGGTTTGTGTGTTTGAAGGCATATCAAATGAAGCCATCCAGAATAAGACAGGGAGAATGAATCAATCTGTAAAATGGATAATATACTATGGCCAGTTAAGATTTCCCCAAGGAATGCAGTTTTGGTTAAATATTCAAATGTCATGTATACCTGAAACTAATATGATATTGTAAATCAACTACACTTCAAAGAAAACAAATATCAATGTAATACATATTAACAAATTTTAATAACATAATTATATGTTCAATCATATAATCAATAAATGAAGACAATGTGACCAAATCCAACACTGTTTCATGATTAAAAACACGTAGAAAACTAACAATAGAAGGCAACTTTCTCAACCTGATAAAGGGCATCTATGAAAAACTGGTAATGAACAGTATAGTTAAAAGTGAAAGTGATTTTTTCCCTCTGATACTAGTAACAAGACAAGGATTTCCACTTTCTCCACTTCTATTCAGTATTTTACTTGGCAAATCTAGCCAGTGCAAAAAGGCAATGAAAAGAAATAAATGACATTTATTTTGTAAAAGAAAAAATAAAACTGTCTTTATTCACAGATGACATGATCATCTATGTAGAAAATCCAATGGAATAACCAAAAAGCTACCAGAACTAATAAGTTAGTTTAGCAAGGTTGCAGAATAAAATGTGAATATGCAAAAAAGTTATATTTCTATATACCACTGAAGAATAACTAGAAACTAAATATACCATTTACCAGAGCATCAAAATTATGAAAATACCTAACAAGAAATCTGAGAAAGATGTGATATCCTGTACACTGAACTATATTGCTGGGGTTTATTAAAGAAGGCCTAAATAAATGTAGAGATGTCACCTGCATGGATGGGATGATTCAATGTTGTTAACATGTCAGTTCTCCCCAAATTGATCTACAGACTCAATGCAATCACATTCCAAATCCCAGCAGGCTTTACTGTAGAAATTAACAAGCTAAGCCTAGAATTTATGTGGAAATTTAAAGGACCAAAGCAACTTGGAAAAAGAGGAATAAAGCAGGAAGACTGCCATTACCTGGTTTCAAATCTTATTATAAAGGTACAGTATTCAAAACAGTGTGGTACTGTATAAATAACAGAAAAAGAGATCAATGAAACAGAATATATAGTTTCCAGAAACAGACCCACACATATGGTCAGATGATTTTTGACACAGTGACAAAAGCAATTCGGTAGAGATATAAGAGAGGGCAAGAGCAGGAAAGAAGGATTACAAACGGACACAAACTTTAGTAGGTAACGGGTATGTTCACTCTCTTGATTGCGATGATAGTTTTATATGTTTATTCATATGTCATAACTTACAAAATTATATAACTTTAATATATGTGGTTTGTTGTACATCAGTTATACCTCAATGGAAGTTTTTGTTTTGTTTTAATACTTAGGAATTAAAGTAGACATTTCTTTATTCAAATCTTGTTTTTGTCACTTAACTATCTCTGAGGAAGTGAATATCTATAATCCTCTGTATCTTCATTTCTAAAATGGGGGTGATTACATTACCCAGTCACAAAGCTCATTAAAATTCTTAACTGAAATAATACATGTAAATCACATAGCAAATGCTCAAGTGACAAATAATTATAGTGTCCATATCATCTTGCTTAATGTTGCATAAAATCACATTGTGAATGTGTATCAAAATGTCTTTAACCCACCCTATTAGCTTCAAATTCTTTAGTATTAAATACTACAATGACCATCCTTATATATCCTTTGCACACATGCACAATTATCCACTTACAATAAATATCTGCAAGATAAATGTTTATTTCAAAGAGTATGCACATTTTATTTATTTTTTTTGAGGTACACCAAGTTCAATCTGTATTTATACACATATTCCCGTATTCCCTCCCTCCCTCGACTCCCCCCCACCCTCCCCGTCCCAGTCCTCTAAGGCATCATCCATCCTCGAGTTGAAAGTATACATATTTTAAAAGTTTGATACGTGCTGCCAAGCTTACTTCCAGAAATTTTTATACTAATTTGCATTCCAAGCAGCTCTACCTAAGAGTGTTGCCTTTTTCTCCACCTTCCTATCCTAGCTGGCATTGAGTATTCCTTTTTTTCTTTAATCTTTCTTATCTGATAGGTGAAAAAAGAAGGTTTTTTTTTAATCTTTCACAAAGTTTTTTAAACTTTTAAGAGAAGACTGAGGATATGATTACAAAAATACAGATGCTATTGTGAAGCTATGGAGATCATTTCATAGAAGGTTAGGGACCTGTTAGCTTTAGATTTTGCTATGCACTGTTTATCATCTACCCCAAATCTGCTTACCATCTCTTCTTCTTACTGATAGAACTACTTTGATTCAGCTAACCCCATCCACCATGTGGCCATTTGACCTAAGGGGTAACCAAACAAAGGAAGAGGATGAGAACAAGCCAAAAGAAATATGAAAGTTTTTAAGAATCTGCCCCACACAGGTTATTGAGGGTCCAAACAGCTCAATTTCACCCTCCACAGAAACATTCCAGTGAGACAGGTGAGTAAACCTAATCCTGAGAAATTTCACAACCTACCCCCAATTCAGAATTTGGCTGAAGGGGAGAAATCATAAGCATATCTGGTCAAAGATTCAGATAGTTCCGTTACTGAAAATCCCCAACCCTGAACCTCTCTTCCTCTAACCACAGTCTGGAAAAGCTGCTAGAATTTGCTATGATTCTCAATTCCCTGCTGGGAGGAAAGTTGAAAAGAAAAACAGAAGGATCATAAAAACTCAGAACTAATTAGCACCAGAAGTAAACAGAAATTTAGTCAAACAGAAGACCAAGAAGAAAATAAATAAGACCTGAGGGAGTGGGAGATGGGAGATATGACATCTGAAAATACTGAATATCTCCTCCCAATGCAATGAGTCCTTAACCCAAGGCTGCCTTCTGCTTGGCCTTTTACTCTTCTTCTTGGGAGAGTGGAACTACTCCTTGAGAATGGTGAAAATATCACTGGAGAGAAAATGGCAACAGAGAAAATAAACCTGGCTGACTCTCTGTGACACAAGCTAAGGCTTAATGTTCCACCATTAACAGGATAACCTATCTGATGTGCTAAGTTATCTCTCACTATAAAGACACAGGAAAAGTTACAGGGCATTCAACAAGATCTTAGAGGACATGACAAAGCCCAAGTCTGGCAACCAATTCTGCTTAATGACCCAACTGATGTCTTGCATTTACCACATTCACTCCTGTAGTCTAGAGGAAACTCAGCTCTCAAATTGTGCCTCTCTAGAAAGGAAAATAATTCCCCAACAGGATGGAAAGAGAGTCAAGAGAAATTTATCCAAACTATATCAAAAGAAATAAATGGACTGGTTAGAACTGTCCAAATTTAGAATAATTAAAATGTTTTAAAAGTGTTAGGGCATCTATGTAAAGAGTCTATGGAAGAGGGTAGCAGAAGAATGAAAAAAATACCAAGCAAAACAGATAAAGATTTTGTTCAAAAAGAAATAAAAAGAACAACCTCTTAAGAAAATACTGATTAAATAGGATGTAACAATAAAATAAGAGCTCAAAATGAGATGATAAAACATCAGAATAAAACTTAAAATTTAAAGGAATGGTACAAAGCCAAAGAAATTAAGGACTAAAACATCATTATCGAACAAACGTATAGTGTAGAAAAAGGAAGTAGCTGAGTAGACCCAGATGAAAAGCAGATGAAAACAAAATGTAAGCATTATCCTTGAGGTAAAATTCCCAACAACTAGAAACGGAAGTGTAATCAAAGACACTATTAAAATAAAATCAGAACCTGCAGAACAAAATGTCATCCTGCACTTAAAAATGGGTACAAAATTATCAACATTCAGTTATTCTGGTTGCATTATTTAATTTCAAGGACTAAAAAATAATTTTTTAGTCTTTCAGGCAGAAAAAGTAAGGGACGGAGGATCAGACGAGTGCTCAAAGTTCTCCACAGCAACATTCATCTGACAAAAGAGCAATGTCTAGAAAATGTTAAATTAAAAAAGAATAACCCTGAAATATTCATTTAACTGTGATAAAGATGGCTAATTTTCCACGAATACCTATTCTCCCCATCTTACATAGTAATTGAATTTTGAGTTGAGCATATGGGCAAAAAGCTAAACTGTACCATACCAACCTTCTCTTTTGCAACTGAGTGTGACTGTAAAACTAAGATTAGTATTTGCCAAAGGGATGTGAGCAAAGTGTTATGTTTCACTCTGTACTATGCTCTTCGAGGCATGGAATATGCCCTATGCACTTTTCCCCTTTATCAATAGCTCAAATGTGGTCATGATGTTGAGATCATATTTTGGGTTGAACTGTGCCTCTCCAAAACAATATGCTTTTAGAAGGAAATATAGATGTTAAATCTTTATGACTTTGGATCTGGCCATGGATTCTTATATATAACACAAAAATCATGAGCAACACAAGGAAAAATGGATAAATTGGATGTCATCAAAATGAAAAACCTTTTGTGCAAAGAGCATTATCAAGAAAGTGAATATATAACCTACAAAATGAGAAAAAAATATTTGCAAATCATAGCTAAGTTTATAGTATCCAGGTTACACAAAGAACTCTTACAACTCAACAACAAAAAGACAAAACTAAATTTTTTAAATGGGCAAAGGATACATAGACATTTATCCATGGAAGATATACAAATTGCCAAGAGATATATGTAAAGATGCTCAACATCATGACATAGTCATTAGGGAAATGCAAATCAAAACAATGAAGTACTACTTCATGCCCACTAGGCTGGGTATTAAATAGAACAGAAAATAACAAGTATAGACAAGGATATAAAGAAATGGGAACCCTAGTTCACTGGTGGTGAGAATATACAATGCTTCAGCTGCTGTGGAAAACAGTTTGGCAGTTTCTCAAAAAGTTAAACATAGAATATACCATATGACCCTGATTCACTCAAAAGAATTAAAAACAGAAACTCAATTATATGTACATGTATGTTCATTGCAGCACTGTTCTTAATAGCCAAGAAGTATAAACAGCCCAAATATCCATCAGCAGATAAACGAAACTATACCTGTACAGTGGATATTTTTCAGCCATAAAAAGCAAGTATTGATACATGATATAAAGGTAGATGAACCATGAAAACATTAAGTGAAAGAAGCCAGATGCAAAAGATCACACGTTTTGTGATTCCATTTATATGAAATATCCAGAATAGATAAATCCATAGAGACCGAATGCAGATTGGTGGTTTCCAGGAACTAGGAGGAACTGGGAGAAACTGCTTCATAGGTAAGGGACTTTACTTTGGAGTGATGGAAATGTTTTCAAACTAAACAGAATGGTGGTTGTACATCATGAATGTACTAAATGTCACTGAATTGTTCACTTTAAAATGGTTAATTTTATGTTGCGTGAAATTCACCTCAGTACAATATTTTTTAATTTTTTAAAAAAAATATTTAAGTTCTAACCCCTGATACCTGCAAATGTGACTTTATTTGGAAATAGTGTCTTTAAAGATGTAACCAAGTTAAAATGAGGTCATACTAGCTTGTGTGAGCCCTAACCAATGGCTGGTGTCCTTATAAAAGGAGAGAAGTTTGGATATAGGCACAAGAAGGCCATGTTACAAATAAAGCAGACATCAGTGTAGCTGAAGCGGCAAGTCAAGAAATGCCAAGGATTGCTGGTAACAACCAGAAGCTAGGAAGAGGCTAAAAAGGATTCTTCTCTAGAGTCTTCAGAGGAAGGATGGTGCTGAAGACACCTTGATTTCAGGCTTCTAGCCTCTGGAACTGTGAAAGGATAAATTTATATTGTTTAAGCCACCTAGTTTGTGGTAATTTATTATGGGAGCCCTAAGAGATGAATATAGACCTGGAGCAGCCATCATGGACCACAAGATATAAGCCTCATGTTAGAATGGCAGACTAATAAGCTATAACAGGCCTGGCATTTTACTATGCAAATAAAGCAAATCTGTGTTCAAAGACTATAGCTTAAGACATCATCAGAAACAAACCATTGTAAGAAATATGACAGGTGTACAGAAAAGATGCATGATGGAAAGCCTAGTGAACTGGAAAAAGGGACTGCAATTTAAACTTTTTTTTAATGCAACTAAAATAAATAATGCCTCTATGAAAGGCTGTTAAGTGAAAAAAATAAAATCACAGGCATCAAAACATACAGATGGCAAGTTTACAAAGGAGTGCCTATCAAGCATAGCAGAAATTATGTGTCTTCAACAAAAATAAGCTGTTGCAAATTTCAGTTTCACCAGTAACACTGCTGCTCAGCATGTTAAATAACATGACAGAGAACTTATAGGAAAGGTATATGAAATGTTAAATGATGTGTGAGGTCTTCCATTTCCAGATATGAATGTTGATGTGAAGACTAAGTTTTTTTTAATTCTCTAATTTCAAACTTCATGAAAATGAATTAATATTGTTCAGTTGAATGTTTTCAATTCATATTGACAGTATGAATCAACAGATACACATAAGTTGTTGAAGTTCATTATAGTATTGGGTTGGCCAAAAAGTGCCTTCAGTTTTTAAGCAAAAATAAAAGACACATTTTTCATTTTCACCAAGAACTTTATTTAACAGTGTATTTACCCTTTTGTCCCACTACCTTCTGCCATTTTTCAGGCAGCTTCATAATTCCATCTTCCCAAAACTTTTTATCTTTTTGAGCAAAGAACTGTTCCAAGTGCCTTTTACAGTCTTCCAGGGAATTGAAATTTTTTTCCATTCAGAGAATTGTGTAAAGACGGAAATAAATGGAAATCTGAAGGTACAATGTCTGGTGAATATGGCGGATGAACCAGAACTTCCCAGCCAAGCTGTAACAGTTTTTGCCTGGTCATCAAAGAAGCATGCGGTCTGGCGTTATCCTGATGGAAGATTATGCATTTTCTGTTGACTAATTCCAGATGCTCTTCATCGAGTATTGCTTTCAGTTGGTCTAACTGGGAGCAGTACTTGTTGGATTTAATCGTTTGGTTTTCCAGAAGGAGCTCATAATAGAGGACTCCCTTCCAATCCCACCATAAACACAACATCACCTTCTTTGGATGAAGACCAGCTTTTGGTGTGGTTCATGGTGGTTCATTTCACTTGCCCCATAATCTCTTCTGTTCCACATCGTACAGTATCCACTTTTCATCGCCCACCACAATTTGTTTTAAAAACAGAACATTTTCATTACGTTTAAGTAGAGAATCACATGAGGAAATATGGTCAAGGTTTTTTTCTTGCTTAACTTATGTGGAACCCAAACATCAAAATGATTAACATAACCAAGTTGGTACAAATGATTTTCAATGCTTGATTTGGATATTTTGAGTATGTCAGCTATCTCCCACGTGGCATAATGTTGATTGTTCTCAATTATTGTTTCAATTTGATTGCTATCAACTTCAACTCTACCTGAGCATGGAGCTTCGTCCACAGAGAAACCTCCACCATGAAACTTCACAAACCACTTTTGACACACTTGATCAGTCACAGCACCTTCTCCATACACTGTACAAACCTTTTTTTGCATTTTTACCTTTCTTGAAATAATAAAGCATAATGTGCTGAAAATGTTGCTTTTTTCTTCCATCTTCAATATTAAAATGGCCACACAAAAATTCACCAATTTTGATAAATCTTTTTATAAATGCACACTGATATGACAGCTGTCACACACAATCTAACAAAATTGTTTCGAATGATGTTAAAGACAACTAAGTGCTAGTAGAGCTATTTTACAGAAAAAAAAAATGAAGGAAACTTTTGGCCAACCAACACTATCCTGTAAATTAAAAAGACAATAAGAATAGATGAAGCCTACAAATATCTCAAAACTAGTAAGCTTAAGTATAAAAAAAAATGCAGATTCTATCCATATTTGGAAGAACTTACACATTTTTAAATGGATGAGCTCAGTGTCATCAAGCTGCCTTGTGTCTGTGTCTTCCTCGGGGTATTGATAATACACCCAGGCCTCTACATCACCCTCAACGGGCTCCAAAGTTGCCTTCTTTCCCAATCCTCCCTTTATATCACCTCAATGCAATGACTTCTGTTAGAGCAGTCTTCTTTACCTGGTGTTTATGAATTAGACAGGAACATTTCCATCTTTCTTTTCATTAAACTTTAACTGAAATTCAGCCTTTCCTTACATTATAAATGGAGAACAACAGTATTAGGAGTAGCTATGACTTTGCCACAGTAGGAATCACAGATATTTAAGATCACATTAGAGTTGTTGAAAATGACTTCAAATGTTTTTCAGATTTAGACAAGCTACTAATTCTTGTTATGTAATTCACAGGAAAAAAATACATTTATAGTACTCTATCCAGCATTTGTTTTCTCTGCTTAGATATTTCAGGGCTGGGGACCCCAAAGGTTTCCTCAGTAGCTATTTCGCTCACCATGAGTGAAAAATGTCTCATATCCAAATAGCATTTTTCCATATGTCTCAAAAAATTTGACATTACCTTGAATACAGTAGATCAATAGCGGTAATAAGGTCATCATTATATGAGACAATACAGAATAAAATTACTTCTTCAGTGAAAAATGACACTGCTTGAACAAATTTCCCTCACAGCTATTCAATCTGTAAAACTGGGATGTCTTGCAGGCTAGCTGTGATAATTAAATGGGATAACGTACACCCAGGATGGTATCTGGCATATAATACAAGTATGGCAGTTATTATTGAGTACTATTATATCATGCATGTGTTGCAAATGAACAGTAATTCATGACTTCTTAAATATATCTAACCATGTTTCTTTAAATTTACCAACCTAAAGTGAATTTCTAAACATGAAAGGCCACATCTGTAATATTTCAATTTAGTTCATAATTAAACTACCAATATTTTGGAAGCGAAAGTATCAAAAGTTTTGATAAGGACAATATTGGGAGAGAGACACATTTTGGTTTGTAATAATTAAAATTCTGGGCCTCTAAAATTTGGACTTTGGATTACTCTCCAGATGAAGAAATGCCCACAATCTGGTTTGAGAAAGAAAGATTGTTCCGAAACTTTCAAGTACATTTGCAGGATTTTCACAGTTATATATGGTTTTGTTGGGTAGGAACTTTTAAGAGAAGCTAGAAAACTAAGATTTTGGTGATGTCAGTTGTGAAAAATAAATCCTGGCTTCCAAAGACAATATTGGAAAGGAACTTCTTTAAACTTTCACAAGACCCAGTTCCCTGTTGGCAGAGATCCAATTTATCCATCTTTGTATTCCCAGCACCTACAATGATGTATGGCCCAGGGTACTTAATACGTGTGCACTGAAGTGTTGATTGCTAGAGAACAGATACAACAGATACAGCTAAATGGGTAGTTTGAGAAAATTCTGGACATGGCAAGAGTTCGCCAAAGGAAAATGTATTTCAGTTCAGATATATCATACCCTTGCTGCAATCTCTCACCACATCAGCCTGGGATAAAGAGGCAGGGAATAAGAGGAGGCACTGAGGCACTGCTAGATGGCCAGTGAAGGGAGCGGGAGTAGTGTAGAGAAAGAAAACTAATAATTTTGAGTTCTTTCTTTACAAGAGGCACTACGCTCTACACTCTAGATGCTTTTTTTTTTTCTTTTGGAACGTGCAAAATATTTTGATATTACATTTCCCAATTTTATCATTCTCATTATCATTAAACAAAAGGCCACATGGATGCTGTCTTATGGACTCTTCAGGTAACTCGGCACAAAAAAGAAAGAAAAAACAGGAGGAGGGCAGGAAGGGAGGGGAGAAGCAAAACCTGGACGTGGCAAAGGAGTGCATTACATGTATCCTTTGTTGTGGCATTTGCCAGCCCCACCTGGGCAGCTTTTAGTCTCTGCAAAACCAAGCAGAGCTTCTCCTTCCTGATACATTAAACTATGAAATGGCTATTCTTAACAACAATCTCATAATGGTGAACTACAGACTGTACTTTGAGTCCCCAGGTTGTGATAAAGAGCAGGGATAAAGGCTTTGATAAAGAACTGTGACTGCTATCATCTATACAACTTTATCTTTGTGGCTTAATTATTTGGATGCTGTTTAAACTTCTGAATTCTTGGGTAACCCAGCAGCTACATTTCTGTTTCTTTTTGGGCTTCACCCCACATATACTGCAATTTCCTGGGAACAAGAGGGGTTCCTTTAGAAGTTACTGCTATCCTGCTTATACCTATTGTGTTAATTTCATGTGTCATCTTGAATGGACCATAGGGTGCTCAGATATTTGGTCAAATATTATTTCTGGCTGTGTATATGAGGGTGTTTTTTGGACAAAATTAACACTTAAATTGATAAACTGAGTAAAGCAGATTGCCCTCCCTAATGTGCCCTCCCTAAAGCAGATTGCCCTCCTTCAGTCAGTTGAAGATGTGACTAGAATAAAAAGGCTAACCCTCCCCTGTAACTAAGTAAGAATTCTTCCTATGTGACTTCCATTGAACTGGGACATCTACCTTTTCCTGCCTTGGATTCAAACTGAAACATTGGTGCTTCTTGGTTCTCAAGCCTGCCAACCTTCTGACTGGAACTATACCATTGACTCTTCTGGTTCTCACGCTTTTGCACTTGGAGCAGATCTACATCATTGGTTTTCTAGGGTCTCCAGCTTGCCAACTCACTCTGCAGATGTCAGGACTTCTCAGCCTCCATAATCATGTGAGCCATGATAGATAGATAGATAGATAGACAGACAGACAGACAGACAGACAGACATAGATATAGATATATAGATATCTCCTTTTGGTTGTTTCTCTGGAAAACTGACTAATACACCTGTCTTCCCCACACTTTGACAGTGGGGGTGTTGGCCTACAAATAACCTGGCCTTTTTCTTAGGTTCCCTCAGACTATTAAGATCTCTACTTTCCCCCATCCCTGGGGGCTTTCAGTGTCAGGGACCTGACATAAATTGTCTTAATAAAATAGTAGCATTTCAGAATAGAAAAGACACTCAAATGTTTGTGGATGAAATGAATGAAATTATATTTAGGGTTTTATCAAAACAGCTCATCATTATTTAAAAAAGTAATAAGTCTAGTAAAGTAAATTGAACTTTGGTCATCAGCAATGATTTTGTAGTAGACATGCTAAATCTCTTGATTTTTTCACCATGAATGGCAGAAGGCTTTCTCTTTGATGGTTTAATGTTAAGCTTTAAAAAGGGAAATGATTATTGAGCATTGTAGAAATTATTTTAAAATATGATGAAGATTCTCATGTTGCTATAATGTAGGATATATACATCGATAAATAAAAGATGAGATGCATAAAAATTAAAAAAAAATAGCATTACAATGTAAAGAAATCCTGCATGCCCTTCCTTACTTCAATAAAGCTGGGTTTTTCAGCTTCAGCTTCTGTGTCACTACCTTTTTCCTGCACAGGCCCAGAAACAGTAAGGGTCACATTATTGTGAAAAAGAAAATTAGAACTCAATGTCAAAGCACCGAATAAGCAAATATATTAATGAAAAGATAAAAATCATGAATCTTTTAAACAGTTGAATTTGATTGCACTGAAATATGTGAGATAAAATTATGTCAAAAATACAAGAAATTGACAAATACCTAACTATGGTATAAGACTTTAACACATCTCTCTCAGTCATTTTCTAATCAATTAGGCAAAAAATAAAGTTACAGAAGATACAAGTAATGAAGTTAATAAGGTTAATTTAATAGCTGCATAGAATACTACATGCCAAATAAATAGAAAATATAGCTTCTTTCCCAAATCCTCATGGATCATTTACAAAAACAGAACAATATTAAGCGGGAAAAATACCCCCTTTCAATAAATACCTAAATTCAGAAGCTGTACAGGCCGTATTATCTGACCACAATATAATACAAATAGAAATTAATAAAGATTCAAGCAAATAAAATAAAACTTCCTGAGTTTTAAAGATACTATTGAAAATGTCAGTTAATGAAAGCTACAATTATGTAATATTTAGAAATATGTGAAAATATTTTATATTAAAATTGATGGAATTTAATGCTTTTCTAATTAAGAGAAACTGAATGAAAATAAATAAGCATTTAACTAAGGTGAGAAAAAAGGAGTCTACATCTAAGATGCGAATGAGTGAATAAGATAAAAAGCCAAAATTAGTGGCTATGAAAATAGAAAATTGAATAATAAATAAGTGCAAGAACTATTTATTGAAAACCACAACGATAGAAGAGAAAAATTTCTATCCAGTCTAATCATTAAAGGAAAGGGAAAAAAAGCAACGATGTCTGCTCTTAAGTCTTAAATCTTATCTTCATGAGCTATTTATGTTGCTTTGCTTTAGTTTTAATAGCTTATGTCTTCTAAACAGACACATATAAATACACACATACATGATTTATGAAAAGATTACATCCTTGAAAAAACAAATGTAATCTAAAAACATGGATGTCAAAGCAATTTTCCCTTATGAAATAACTTAAAAGACATTATCACATCCTTTCCAGAAAGCTAGCTGTTGCAAGCTATCATGAATTGTTTGCTCCGGTGTTCACCTAGGGAGCTGCTGAGGCCTGTCCTGCTCTGCCCCACTGATGAGGAGTAATTGTTATTTAACTGGTGGGAAGAAACCAAATGTCCCTGTTTGTCACCTTTCTCTGGCTTGAGGAAAAGTCAATAAAAAAATCACTTACATTATACCCCAAAACAGAGTGGGCAAAGGAGGTTTAAGAACAGTGATGTTTAAATATACTATGTTAGGTTGTTTGCTTTGTTACAATATAAATATCTTGTGACTTCCCCAGACGTCCAGGAAAATCTCCTAAACACACAATAGCTTTGTGTGGAAATTACAGGACTAAGCTCCACATCTGGGATGTCCCAATGCAGATCAAAGACAGAACAGGGGTGTGGCAAGATGGTCTTGAAGCAGAACCAAATCAGTAAGGAGGGATACAAAGTCAGGGAGGACCATGTAAAAGGAAGCCACAGACATCTTCAGGAAACTATGAGTCTTTTCACTAGGTATAGATTGTGGTTCAAGCCTATCCTGAGATGATTATAAGGATCAGTGATAACCAACTAATCCTTGGGCTATCTATCAAAGTGCCAGAGATTATCTATCTATCTATCTATCTATCTATCTATCTATCTATCTATCTATCTATCTATTTTCATCCTGTATCCCAAGTTGTATATCATGGATGGGAGTGCTTCAGGGCAATTAATCTCTTTAGTATTCTACTTACTCAAATTTATATTCTATAGATAATATCCCAGCTATCTATCCTGAAAATTATTGATATTGGATAAAGAGATTTCCTTAGGTCTACTACAAATTAAGTCAAGGGTGCCCAAAAATTGTTCATATCTATATATTCAAACCCAAGCATACAGCTTCATTTAACTAGAAATGAGAATATATATTTCCCCTATATGCCATGTGGCTCATTGTATAGAGGATATTTTACAACTATTTTGAACAATGTTGAAGGTTTCTTAGAAAACTAAAAATAGAGCTACCATATGATCCAGCAATCCCACTTCTGGGCATATATTCAGAGAAAACCATGGTTCAAAAGGATATATGCACTCCAGTGTTCAATGCAGAGCTGTTTACAATAGCCAAGACATGGAAGCAACTTAAATGTCCATCAACAGATGAATGGATAAAGAAGATGTGGTACATATACACAATGGAATACTACTCAGCCATAAAAAAGAATGAAATAATGCCATTTGCAGCAACATGGATGGACCTAGAGATTATCATACTAAGGCAGACAAAGACAAATACCACATGGCATCACATATGTGGAATCTAAAAAAATGATACAAATGAACTTATTTACAAAACAGAAATAGAATCACAGACTTAGAAAGCAAACTTATGGTTACCAAAAGGGAAAGGTGGGGGGAGAGGGATAAATTAGGAGGTTGGGATTAACATATACATAGTACTATATATAAAATAGATAATCAACAAGGACCTACTGTATAGCACAGGGAACTCAACTCAATATTCTATAATAAACAGATGAATGGATAAAGAAGATGTGGTACATATATACAATGGAATATTACTCAGCCATAAAAAGGAACGAAATTTGGACATTTGTAGAGACATGGATGGACCTAGAGACTGTCGTACAGAGTGAAGTAGGTCAGAAAGAGAAAAACAAATATCATATATTAACGCATATATGCAGAATATAGAAAAATGGTACAGATCAACTGATTTGCAAGGCAGAAATAGGGACACTGATATAGAGAACAAACATGGACACTAAGGGGGGAAAGCAGGGGGGGTTGGGGTGGGATGAATTGGGAGATTGGGATTGCCATATATACATTACTAATAAGAAAAAAATATCAAATTGTACACTTTAAAATTATTCTGTAATAACCTATATGGAAAAGAATCTGAAAAAGAATAGATATACGTATATGTATAACTGAATCACTTTGCTATATACCTGAAACTGACACAACATTATAAATAGTTGATTTGGAGTAGAGTTCTACTCCAATATAAAATAATTTTTTTTAAAAAAAGATTGATCATACATCTGCCATCTCCCACAAGTTTCTCCATCCACTTTCTGTCTGTTAAGGCACTTTCATCACATTCAAAGTGCCAGAGATTATTTACATTAGGATTTTATTTAAAAATCCCAATCATAACTACCTTTTCAGAAAAATAATGACCTACCTTCTCATACAGCACTTTCAAGGGTTGCATTAATTTTTCCCATTAAATTTACCCACTCAAAAATGGACAATGCCAGGCTCCTATAAGCGCCATCTTTCCTAAATTATCACCATTATCTTAGAGCCTAGGGTATGGGCATCACTATAGTGAGACCGAAGATGTTTGCTAGTGGCTTAAATTCTGAATGGTACTTAATTGCTTGATTATCTAAGTGCTATGGGCTTTAATATTTTCTAAATTATTTTGTTTCTTAAAATGAAGAAAACTAGGCAGTCTTCTACATGGTTTACTTTGACAATAATGCATCACATGGAGACAAATTGCAAACGATGAAAAAGAACAAATAATTGTTCTTTAGTTACAGCTATTTCAAAATTCATATTAGCATCAGTATACATGATATATTTCAGAGAATTTTAGTAGCTTATACATATTCAGTATTTCCATGACACATAGGTTATAGGGATTTATCAAAATCTGTTGGATGACCAATTTGTAACAACTGAAGATGCTGTCTTTGTTTGCCTACTGCAGTGGTACGAAATCACTTCACACAGGAGCAGGGAGGCCATGTGAAATAAAGTTCAAAGAGCCTTTTCCTTTCACAGAAATGCGAATTACCTGTATTCACCAGCTCAAGGGTCATGGGTAAGGAAAGTGGATTCCTATTTGGATGAGCTTCTCAAAGTAATCCAATCCTCCTACCCAGCACTCTTAGATGTTTTAAAACCTTTTGATATGGGATGCTACCAAAATAAGAGAGTGAGAAGAAACAAATATTTGAATTTGTTGAAAAACGAGGGGCAATCATAGCTAATGCATTATGTCAAGTTGATATCACTATGTTTGTGATATTTACATTCCAAACGAATTATGACATATCTAGGCATTTAGTATTTATTGGCAACTCAAAAAGTGAATGGATATGAGAAGACACCAACTGCAGGAGATGATTATAAGATGTTAAGTAAATAACTTTGCCTCAAAGATTCAAAGTTATTGGAATTGTTAATGGCACAAAGCACATACTGAAGTGAGACAAGATGCAGAACCCTATTTTCCATGAATAAGATTAAAATAGCATGTTGATGGCAACAGGGAACTTAGAGTTCTAGTCTAAGCCTTGTGCCAACACACACACACACACACACACACACACTTTTCTATGTTGTTTAATTGTTGTCAAGTAGGAAAAAAGAGACTCCAAGGGATTGTGTGTTAGATGAAGAGCACATATAGTTTTTTTTTTCTCTTTTTCTTTTTTCTTTTTCTTTTTTCTTTTTTTTCTTTTTTTTTTTTCACATATAGTTTTATTCCCTGCCATGTACTTTTTCCTGTTGCTGACTTTAGACAACCAAAGTTGTGGACTTGATTCCAAGCAGTACCATTTATCCTTGTTTACTACAAATATTTACACTCATCAGTACTTACTGTAGCACAAAGCAGCCTCTTTCAAGGGAAAATGTCAACACATTGCATTTGCCATTTTCCGGCGAAATAATAAATATATTGAATGAGAAAATGTTTCCCAGGTTGATAAGAATAAAAGTGAAATTTCGTTTAGTAAAAAAATAGTGAACACTTAATATGTGCTTTTACTATCATTTGGGAGATAGTCATTTAAATTTCACAATACTTGACTGAATGCCAATCACAGCTGTATCAAAGGGCTAGTTCTCAAATATACAGATGTGTTTCACTTGGCTGTTGTCCTCTATTAGGTCCCAAACTATCAGAGTACATAGCCCACACACAAATGACTGAGAACATTGAGATAAATGCTCCAAGAGATATTTAAATTGCTATAGAATGAACATTAATTTTGATGGGGAGATTTGCAATGATTCTTAGAGCAAGTATCATCAGAGTTCAAGTGGAAAGAATGGATAGAATTCAGTAAGTGGAAGTGGGGAGGGTGGTGGTACTTTTGCTAAAGGAGAGCTTTAGCAAAGACCCAGGGATCACAGAGTGAAGGACACATTCTGGAAAGTAAGGACAAACAAGAATGGAGGTGATAGAGTATGATATGTGTACGTGTGTGTTTTAGAAGGAAGTATATTATACACATATAGGAAAGAAAAATACAAAGGTTGGCTGGGTTTTTGAGAATGGTAAGGTCATTATCAGAGCAAACCAAGAAGTATCTCTACTTGAGTCAAATCATCCTAGGTCTATAGATAAGTGCTCTCTCTAACTCCAAGTTCTAGCTCTCTCCTCTATAGTCATGAGTAGATGGAAAAGAAGGAATCAAATGTCCATGATCCCCAAAGCACATACCTCTCCAGTGCCCCAAATGGTTGGCAGAGCCTACCCAAATTTGGTATACCACAGTCAGATGGTAATTCTCTGGGGACTTAGAGCAAAGAAGAATCAGTGGTTGGCTGTGAGCAGTGAGGAAAAGGCAGAGATCAAAGGAAACTCCTAACAGAGGGAACAAGAAGACAGTGATGATACGAATGCACTGCAAACCACTTCTTACTACTATGGTTCCCATCTTATTAAATGGCACCAACATCAACCTAGTTGCCAAGCCAGAACCTAGTAGTTACACTTGATTCCCCACTTTACCTCTCCTCTACATCTAAATCACCAGCAAGTCTTGCCCATTCTACCTTTAAAATCTCTCTTATTCTATCCATTTTCTCAACTTCAATCGCCACTACTCTAGTCCCAACCACCAACTCTCAATTGGGTTACTTCAACAGTTTCCCCCGTAACGCCATTACCCTACTCCCATAAAACCCTCTGCACTGTAGAGGCATTTTTCTAAAATGAAAAGCTTTATAATCAAGTCATTTCCCTGCTTAAAACCTATATTTAATTTTCCATTTCCCCTAAACTTCTCAACATGGTTTCAAAAGCTCTTCTTGATATAGTACCTACCTACCTTTCAAAGTTCATCTCCATCTCTCCTTCAATGTACATTCTGCACTTGGATTACACCAATCCATTTGCTGTTTTATAGACAGGCCTTGTTGATTTTTGTCTCTGCAGCTTTGCAGCTTTTTTCTTCCCTGTGCCTGGATTCCCTTCCTACCATGGGTTGTCATGAGAACCTTATAAGATGAAACTGAAGCCTCTGCCTCTGCTTCTGTTACTGTGTCTTCCATCTGTGAAGAACACCATTATCCAAAATTCTCAAAAATCAGAAGTTAATGATTCATCTTAAAATGCTCCCTCTTCCTTACCTTCCATTTTCAAAAGGTTTCCACAGCCTGTGGATTTTAGTAATTTAGAATCTACCATATTTCCACATACCTCCCCCCCCCTTATTTTCATGTTCATTTCCCCACCCTAGTTCAAACTCTCATGAAATGTCACACCTGGATTCTAGCAACAGCCACTTAACTGAGCCCATAAAATCCCCATGCCCTTCTAGCACTTCCTATATCCTACAAACAGGGAACTGTAGATTTCTTCACTTCAAAGCAGCCTGGCAGGATCAGCTACAGAGCAGCTGGGATCAAAGCACTTGGACTTCAAAGGTCTTAAGCTTCATCAGCTGCAATGAAACCAAGGAACCAAACAAGCCTTTTTCATGCCTTCATTATGATGAATTCTGCCCTCCTCACTGCAGGTAGGTTGCAAAGGTACACATCTTACAATGACTATGATAGGATTCCATTCCTCAGCAGCCAGGATTGACACAAAAGAATGAGGGATCAGCAGAGTATAATCCATTATCATGACAACAGAGAAAGGTTCCTGTTGGGTGGGAGACTAGAGAAGTAGAGGGAAGTGAATGATAAGAAGACACAGGAAAAATCACTGGATCAGTAGAAATTTAATCTGCTAAGTATGCCAGGTCAGAACATAACTATTACTGTTGCTTCATTTTTCCTGCTATCTCTGCCACTAAAGAGCTGTGTGTCCTTAGGAAAGTAATTCAACCTCTCCAAGCCTATTTCCTTATTTGTAAAATTGGAATAATACTAAAATCTACCTCACAGGGTTTCCATGAGTCTTAAATGAGGTAACGTGAGTGACATACTTAACTTGGCACATAATCAGTGTTACATAAATGCTTCCTCAGCACTCACGAGTCTCTTGTCGCCACTCTTCCCAGGTTTAATTCTTTTGTTACTTCTTCTCTGGCAAATTAGAGTCAATAGTGAGAGATGACCAGGCCATCAGACACAATATGCTTCTAATTTGTGCTTTGCTTAAACAGTGCCAATGCATCAATCTATCATCTGGAAAACCAGTTTAATTAATTGGCTTCCCTGAGCTGTGCCTGCTGAAGTAGATGAAGATTTCTTAGGACACAATATCCATGGGTAAGTAATCAACCACTTTGTCCAGAACAGGGCAGACAGCAGCTTCTGTGGTAACGGAGGAGACAGGCATGCTTTGGTCAGGCCCTAGGGATTCCAGGAGCCCTCCACAAAATCCTTTCAAGCTCCCCACATGCCTGAAGATTGTTAACAAAACTCTAGTTTCCTAAAAATTGTCCACAGGATAGAAGATCTGTGGTGTAAATAATACGTGGTACAAAGAGCTTGGTGTAAAGCTTTCCCTGTGCTGTATCCCATGGCCGTGAGGTTCCTCCCAGCTTGATTTGTAAAATGATTTCCATGATTAATGAGTGGTTATGACAAGACAGCCACAAGGAGAAATGGGAAAGAAAAGAGAGAGCTAGTGGAGTGGAAACTCCCAGGAGGTGTGTGGAGGTGAGTGGTAAATTTGAAGTGAAAGGCTGTAGGGAATAGTCAGTTGACTGGAAAAGGAGAATGAAGGGCTAGTTTTCAAAAAGAAAACAAAAACAGAAACACAAGCGTGTCAGCCAGTTGTCTTCTAGTGCTGCTCATCTCTATTTAGTCATAATAAATGTCAGAAGTTAAGATGAGACTCTCAAAAGAATTTTTTTTTAAGATTTTTTTTTTTTGATGTGGACCATTTTTAAAGTCTGTTGAATTTGCTGTAATATTGCTTCTGTTTTGGGGGGGGTCTGTTTTTGTTTTTTGCTGTGCTGCATGGCATGTGGGATCTTAGTTCCCCAATCAGGGATGGAATCCGCACCCCCTGCATTGGAAGGCAAAGTCTTAACCACTGGACCGCTAGGGAAGTCCCTCAAAAGAATTTCTAAAATAACCAAAGAAGATCTATTTTTTTTTCTAAGATCCCATTTTGTACAAGAAACAAGGTATATCAGTAAGGATACGCCAGAGAAACAGAACCAAAAAGATGCACTACACAGCTGACCCCAGAACAACACAGAGGGATTAGAGGCATCAACTTTCCACTCAGTCAAAAATCTGAAGTCCCTGTATAACTTAGAGTTGGCCCTCCTATCTGCACTTCCTCCGTATTCACAGATTCAGCGAACCACAAATTGTGGAGAATTTACTGCTGAAAAAAATCCACCCTTTAAGTGGACTTCTGCAGTTTAAACCCGTGTTTTTCAAGGGTCAACTGTATTATATATTATATGATATCATATATTATGTATTTAGAGATTTGTATTAAGGAATTGACTGATGCATTTGGTGGTGGGGACTGGCAAGTCCAAAATCTTTATGGCAGGCTGGTAGGCTGGAAACTCATGCAAGACTTAACATTGCAGTCTTGAG
This sequence comes from Hippopotamus amphibius kiboko, assembly GCF_030028045.1. Lineage (NCBI taxonomy): Eukaryota > Metazoa > Chordata > Mammalia > Artiodactyla > Hippopotamidae > Hippopotamus > Hippopotamus amphibius. The sequence goes on along the minus strand of NC_080203.1, from coordinate 11,699,571 downwards.
TCTGAATTCCGTAGGGTAGACCAGCACGCTGTTTTCTATGTTACAGTCTTTTTTTTTTTTTCCTATGTTACAGTCTTAAGGCAGAATTTCTCTGTCTCCAGGAAGCCTCAGTTTTTGGTCTTAAGGCCTTCAGCCAGTTGAATGAGGTCTGCCTACATGGTTGAGGATAACTTCCTTAAAGTCAAGTGATTACATTTACCATCAATCATAGCTCAAATTACCTTCACAGTAACACCTAGACTAGTATTTGACCCATCAACTGGTCACCAAAACCCAGCCAAGTCGACACATAAAATTTAACCATCACACAAGGGAAAAACTATCAAGGGATTTTAAATAGCAGCTAGCAGAAGAATGGGCTACACCAAGTTAATGAAGGTGATGGACATGTGGTCCAAGCTCAGAGACTGATGAAAAACAAAAAAAAGAAGAAAAAAGAAAAACCTAAAATATCTTAGAAGAAAGGCTATAAATAAAAACAATCACAATAGCTATGTTTAGGGAATATCTACACTGTGTTGTATGCTTACATAAAGTATCTCAGTTAACCCTCACAACTCAGTGAGATACCCTCTCTCACAGAGGGGGAAATCAAGATTTGGAGTGTCTTAGTGCTTTTCCCAATGTCACACAATTGATAAGTGACAAATCTCTGTCTAGAACTCATATCTATCTTACTACAGAACCTTTGATTTAGTCATTTTAAAGATTCCCAGGAGAACAAATTGGAAAGATTCATATTTCAGAGTTAAAAATAATAGCCCTTAGAGCTGAACTTATTTTACACTTATTATACTCGTCATTGGTCTAAGACCTTTACATATATTAACTCCTTAGATCCTATTAATAATTCTAAGACATAGGCACTGATATTATGCCCACTTTGCACATGAGGAACCGGGCTTACACTTTGCCTACACAGGCAAGTAACAAGAATGTTCAGAGCAAAATGATAAACTAGGAAAATATTTCTTTTGTTGCCCAAGCTCTTACATCTGCCCCTGATGCCCAGTACTTTTGCGGGGAGCATTAGCCAGCGGAAAACCCCAGCCAGGTCTGTCTTATACAGCCCTAATCGTAACAGGACAAGACTGAACATCAAAAATCCTCAGTACTAGCCTCTGCTCCACCACTAAATAACCTCACTCTAGGCCCCAATTTCCCAGTCCTCAAATCATAGGTGTTGACCGCTTATTATCCTGGGTTCCAAGCACTTTGTCCCTGAGGAGCTGATGGCTAAGACCAGGACAAGATGGCAACTATTACAAATAAACAAGGTGAAAGACAGTATGAGCAGAGCTTTGTCTCTAGGAATCTCACCAGAAAATATGTGCTGAGTAAGTTTCTGGAGGTTCAAATCCCAATATATCAGTTAGAATTGGGTTTATCTGCGTATAACAGATACCAAACTATAATGACTTAAGCAAAAAGTAATTTTTTAATGCAACTAAGTCTGGAAATTCATCCTCCAGGGCTGGTATAGCTTCTCCACAAAGACTCATTCCAGCTTTCATCTCTGACTTCTGCCATATTTAGCATGTGGCTTTTTTTTTCTTTCTAGTATCAAGATGGTTACAAAGATGGCTATTCCACCTCTAGGTATTATTTCCATCTAAGCCTAAAGAAGGGTGCATTTCAGCAGAGTCTTGCCCTTTTTATCAGGATAACAGTTTTACTGGAAACCCTACCCAGTATATTTCTGATTACATTACATTGGAGAGAATTGTGTCACATATATAACCAAAGCTCCAGGAAATTCAGGAAGTTGAATTTTTACCTGGCCACAATTCTACTCTGGGAGAAAAAATGATTCTTTGGTAAGGAAGTCAAGGAGAATGTATTTTAAGTAGCTGAGTGCCAGTATCTGCCACACCCAATTTCATTGCCAAATAGTTTTACAATCTTAGCTCACTTGTGTGAAAACATGCATGAAGCCAGCCAGCCCTGGCTCAACTATGTCTAGTTTTGTGAACCTAGAAAAATTGCTAATCTTCTCATTTATAATAATAATAGGATGTAGAACCTATCACTATCCTTATTTTACCAAAGAGGAAACTAAGGCTTGGAGGGCTTAGCAAATTTGTTCAGGGTCAAACAGTTCATCAGTAGTGGAACCAGGACTCAAACCAAGGTCTGCGTTGCTTCAAAGCCTTTGATTGAAAGCATCACCTATACTGCACCAATCTCAGGTCAAATCACAAAGGAAGGGTGTTCAGAGAGCATATTGATACCCTTTCCCTGTTCACCATATCCTTTGCAAAGCCAAGTGACCAGTTGACCAGGTAAAGGCCAGGTGACTACAAAAGCACATAATTTATCAACTGCACAGAGATGATGAGAGTCAGTGGGAAAGAGACAGGTCTAAAGTATCCCTGAAGGTCTCACACAGAGTTAGACAATAACCTTCTGGTCCTTGTCCTTCTTCTTTTGACTCCACCCAGGTTCCCACGCAGTTAGTTCTGCATTCAGGACAGTCCAACAATGCCACTTTCTTAAACCAAATTAGGCTTGTACAGACTCCTCCTTTCGCCATTATGCCATGACACTATGGATTGTGGTTGGGCATCCTAAAGCCACCTTGCTTGGGAGTCCACTGCAGTCCTTCCTGAGTGACCACCCTCATGCTAGTTGGCTTTCTTTCAAGTGAGTGCTGCAAACTATATTTTGCTTTCTGTGATCAAAACTATGCAAATGACCAGATGTTAGTTTTTCCTTATATCTGATAGATACCAGTTGGGGTTAAATTGACTTATTTTTTTCATTGCCATTGGATCTTTGCTTCTGATATTTGGTGCAAGCCTGTATTTTCTCAGCTTGTTAATTTCTTTCTTTTAATATAAATTTATTTATTTACTGGCTGTGTTGTGTCTTCATTGCTGCACACAGGCTTTCTCCAGTTGCGGCGAGTGGGGGGCTACTCTTCATTGTGGTGCAGGGGCCCCTCATTTCGGTGGCTTCTCTTGTAGCAGATCACGGGCTTCAGCAGTTGTGGCACATGGGCTCAATAGCTGTGGTGCATGGGTTTAGTTGCTCCATGGCATGTGGGATCTTCCCAGAGCAGGGCTCGAACCCGTGTCCCCTGCATTGGCAGGCAGACTCCTAACCACTGCGCAACCTAGGAAGTCCCTCAGCCTGTTTATTTCAAATGCACTATCAAATGCACTATTTGACCTTGTATATAATATATCTTATTATTTTTCTATCATTTTTCGCTCCAACACAGGCAAGTAAAGTGACTCACTCAAGCTAACACAGCTTGTTAGTGGCAGAGTGGGAACAAGAAAGCATTCTTCATATTCCCAGTGCTCTTTGCATTATTTTACACAGCATTCTTAGTGTAAAATCCAATTAATCCTTATAGACAGTTTATTGATCATTTACAGTATCTTAATTAAGATCTCGCATACCAATTCCTTAAGAATTCTCCAGTGGCCTGTGTGTTTTAATGCTACTCTATTAAAAATTTAGCAAGAAACCTCAAATATATTTAAGATTGTTAATATCACTTGCCTTTGATTGAAATCTTTCATAAACTACATAGTTTTCTGGGTGTATAGGCCATAGAAAAACATAGCCTTTGCTTGTGCAATGTAAAATAAGTTATCAGGTTAGAAAAGTGAATGAAGTAATCTGCACTAAGGTTTCTGCAAGTGCCACAAAGTGGACTGAACTAGATGAAATGGCCACTTCCAGGGTATTTACATAAAAGGATGCTGAGAGGATGAAGAATTTGGCCTTCTTGATTTGGTCTCATGTCTCTAGCTTAGTAACTTTTCATTAGCAAAAGAGGCTAATGAAAGTGGGTTTTTTCTCCTTCAGCAACAGACGCAAAAGACTAGAGAAATCACATAAGATTTCAATTTGGCATCCAGATGGATGCAATGTTGACAATTCTTAATGCGATCACTTTTTTTTCAAAGTATCCCCATGTATATTTAATACACAGTGAATTTTTTCAGTGCTAAGACTCGGTTGTGCTATTACTACATTCTAATTTACCTCTTGAGAATATTTTTGGCAATTTATAGCTGAATTGAAAATGAAAATAAAATATTTCTCAGTGATGACAAGTAGAATTCAGTCAAATTCAAGTCCAGAAGAAAAATGGCACTGCACCACAACCATAAACTTTTAAGAGAAAGACAATTTCCAACAATAAGATTTATGATCATAACGTTCTAAAATTCTGTCTTTTCCAACAAAGCTTTGCAATCATTTGAGGATGGCAAGCCTGGAATGCACATTTTTCTCTAAACATGGCATTGCCCACTTGCATGCCACTGTAAATAAAGGAGCCATTGCACAGCCTGACATGTGGAGCACCAGAGGGCAAGTTACCTCAAAATTAACTTCTGTCTAATATGATTAGCAGTCAGCAGCTGCAGGTGACTCAATACCTCTGACACTCCAGGAAGACCTAATTGCTTCTCTTCGAGAATAATATGCAGAGACTTTGAGCATGAAGTTATTTTTTTTACTCTCCTTAGGATTTCTGACTCTCCCAGTTCTCTTAAAGGAAAATAAGTTAACAAAAACAATCTCATTACAATAGGTTGGCCATAAGGGAACAGATATATCCTTCAATGTTGAGTTTTTTAAAAAGGCATGATATCAAGTTGCATATACAGTATGATCTCAAATAGCTAGGATACACACACACAGTCAAAGCATAGAGGTAATAAATCAAAATGTTAGCCATCGCTTATCTTCAGGCAGTGAAATTATGGGAAATTGTCATCGTCTTCTTTGCATCTTTCTGGGTTTTCAAATTTCTTTTTAGTTTTAGCATGTGCTACATTTTTGAGCAGAAAAATAGGTCACCATATTAAAATGATCAATTGGGAACATTTCTCCATAACTATTAGCCTGTATTTCCAGTGGTTGGTTAAAGATCAATTTCTTTAGCCTAACTAAAAAGAAAAAGAGAGAGAAAGAAAGAAATTTCCTTCTTTATATTTTTCTGGTCTGAAGATGCTACATGAACTCCTCTGAGGAATTCTTTTTGCATTTGTTGGTTAGGTGCACGGTCCACAGAATCACCTGGCTTCTACCTCTGACCTGCTGAATCACAATCTCTAGAGGTTAGACCCAGGAATATGCAACTAAGCAGGAGTCTCAGGTTATTCTAATGCACACCAAAGTTGAATTACTATCACAATAGCTGTCAAAGAAATTGTAGCTATTTTTATCATTGTGGCCACTGTGGGTGAGGCCTCCCTTCAGAATCACATTCACAGATAAGATGATATAAAGGCTCCCTTGGGAGTCATTACTTATTATTCCTCTTTTTCTGTATGTATGATCATGACTCATTAGGCCAAGAAATATAGATAGTTTATTCTCATTAGTTCAGGGAAGAAGATGAGTAGAGGCCCTTTTCCTTCCCCATACCCTAGTTGACTGGCTCCTTCTTCATAACGCTCAGATCATGAAGCAATGTTCTATAATTTTCATTTATTCAAGCAAGTAGACATTTTCTGAGTACCTATCATGAGCCTGCTTGGTACTTTGCTAGTTATAGGAAATACAACAGTGACTAAGAGATGGCACGTACCTCTTTTAGTTTCTGATTACTTCTGTTAACAAATTACCATAAACTTAGTAGCTTAAAACAACACACATTTCGTAAGTCGTGCAAGTGAGTAGTCTGAAATGAGTCTCACTAGGCTAAAATCAACGTGACATGCTGACATAGCTGTGTTTCCTTCTGGTGGCTCTAGGGTAAAATTGGTGTCTGTGCCTCTTCCAGCTTCTAGAGGCAGTTTGCATTTCTTGGATTGTGGCCCACTTTATCCATATTCAAGGCCCACAAAGTTGCATCTCTGGGACCCTTCTTCCACCATCCTCATTGGCCTCTGACCACAGCCATGAAGGATTCTTTGATTTCATGGATTCCTGTGATTAGACTGGGCCCGTCAGGATTATCAAGGATCATTTTTCTATTGTAAGGTCCTTACCCTTAAACACATCTACAAAGTGCCTTTAGCCATGTGAGGTAACATAATCACAGTTTCCAGTGATTAGGATATTAACATCTTTGGGGGGCGGGCATTATTCTGCCTACCACACTATTCAAAGAAGTTCAGTTCTGGCAGAGAGACATAAATACAATCAGAGCAATGTGCCGCATCCCATAATAATGACGTGTGAATGCCCTTGGCAACATAAAAAAGGAACAACAGATTCATCTTCGGGTTGGGAGAAGTCTGGGTAATTTTACCAAAGGTGATGCTTGAGATGGGTTTTGAATGGTGATTAGGGAGAGAGAACAAGAAAAGGAGTGAGACGCACTTAGATTTAAACTCCAGCTCTACCACTCATGAGCTCTATGATCATTGGAGAATTTTGTTTTTAAGAACTTTTATTGAGATACAGTTAACAGACAATAAACAGCATATATTTAGAGTGTACAATTTGGTATCTCAATCTCCCAATTCATTTCCCCCCAACCCTCCCCGCTTTCCCCACTTGGTGTCCATGTGTTTGTTCTCTACATCTGTGTCTCTATTTCTGCCTTGCATTTCCTCTTTCATAGTTGTTAGCATTTGCCTTATGTATTGAGGGGCTCCTATATTGGGTGCATATATATTTATAATTGTTATCTCCTCTTCTTGGATGGATCCCTTGATCTTTATGTAATGTCCTTTCTTGTCTCTTGTAACATTTTTTATTTTAAAGTCTATTTTATCTGATATGAGTATTGCTACTCCAGCTTTCTTTTGATTTCCATTTGCATGGAATATCTTTTTCCATCCCCTCACTTTCTGTCTGTATGTGTCCCTAGGTCTGAAGTGGGTCTCTTGGAGACAGCATATATATGGGTCTTGTTTTTGGATCCATTCAGCCAGTCTGTGTCTTGTAGTTGGGGCATTTAGTCCATTTACATTCAAGGCAATTATCAATATGTATGTTCCTATTACCATTTTCTTAATTGTTTTGTGTTTCTTTTCTAGGTCCTTTTCTTCTCTTATGTTTCCTGCTTAGAGAATTTCCTTTAGCATTTGCTGCAGGGCTGGTTTGGTGGTGCTGAATTCTCTTAGCTGTTGCTTGTCTGGAAAGCTTTCGATTTCTCCCTCGAATCTGAATGAGATCCTTGCTGGGTAGAGTATTCTTGGTTGTAGGTTCTTCCCTTTCATCACTTGAAATATACTATGCCACTGCCTTCTGGCTTGCAGAGTTTCTGCTGAGAAATCAGCTGTTAACCTTATGGGAGTTCCCTTGTAGGTTATTTGTCATTTTTCCCTTGTTGCGTTTAATAATATTTCTCTGTCTTTAATTTTTGTCAACTTGACTACTATATGTCTTGGCATGTTTCTGCTTGGGTTTATCCTGCCTGGGACTCTCTGCGCTTCCTGGTCTTGGCTAGCTATTTCCTTTCCCATGTTAGGGAAGTTTTCAACTAGAATCTCTTCCAGTATTTTCTCAGGTCCTTTCTCTCTCTCTTCTCCTTCTGGGACCCCTATAATGTGAATGTTGGTGCGTTTAACATTGTCCCAGAGGTATCCTAGGCTGTCTTCAGTTCTTTTCATTCTTTTTTCTTTATTCTTTTCCACATCAGTGATTATCACCATTCTGTCTTCCAGGTCACTTTATTCGCCCTTCTGCCTCAGTTAATCTGCTATTGGTTCCTTCTAGTGTACTGTTCATTTCCATTATAGTGTTGCATATCTCTGTTTGCTCTTTAATTCTTCTAGGTCTTTGGTAAACTTTTCGATCTTTACATCCAGTCTTTTTTCAAAGTCCTGGATCATCTTCACTATCATTATTCTGAATTCTGTAAGGGTGCCTATCTCCTCTTCATTTAGTTGTTTTTCTGGGGTTTTATCCTGTCCCTTCATCTGGTACAAAGTCCTCTGCTTTTTCATTTTCTTTATCTTTCTGTGGCTGTGGTTTTCAGTTCCTCAAGACGAAATACTGCTGATAATGCTGTCTGCCCTCTTGTGGAGGAAGCTGTATCGTCAGCAAATTTCTTAACTCTTCTGAGCACAGTGTCCTCAGTATGGAGTGAATAATTCATTTCTCATAAGTTTGTTATATGTATTGACTAAGTAAAGGTGGCAAAAGTGCCATGCAAGCTGCAATGTCCAAGTAAACGGAATGGGTTCCATTCATTAACTTGGCTCCTAAAGAGGTAGGGTTTCTAGATGTCGCAAATAAAAATACATGGCAGCCAGTAAAATTTGAATTTCAAATAAACAATTAAAATCTTTAGTATAAGTATGCTCCAGGCAATATTTGGGACATACTTATACTAAGATACTGGTTGTTTACCTGAAATTCAAATTGAACTAGGCATCCCATATTTTATCCAGCAACTCTTTAAATGGGGTTGTAATCAGTTTGTGCTACTAAGAGAGCAATTGCTACGTATGCTTGGTCCTTTTTGAGAAAAAAACAAAACAAAACTAGGAAAGTATTTTTGTTCTACAGGAGAGAAACTATTGAAATTGATGGCATGCAAGATTCTTGAGCACTAGCTTTAGAATCAAAAGGCCATGAATGTATCCCACAGCCCCCTGAAATGCCAGCAGGGCAAGTTCTTCCACTACTCTGGTCTGGAGATAGTGTAATGGAGAATGGATTGTGGACTTTGGTATAAGACATCCTTGGGTTTCGAACACAGCTTACCTATTTAGAAGCTTTGTGACCTTGGATAAATGACTTCATCTCCGAGGCTTAATGTCCCCACCCATAAAATTGAGCTAATCATAGAATCTACTTCATAGAGCTATTTTAAGGATTAAATGAAGTCAGAAACTTTGCACAATGTGAATAACATGGCACTAAGCTATCAATACAATGAAAAATACTGGAGAGCTTTATGTTCTTATGACAGAATGTGGACTTTTAATTAACTTTCATTTTATAAACAATAATGTCCTGAGTATATCTGTGAGATATAAAGGCCTCATTATTCTTCCATTACATCAAGACTCATTGGGCCAGGCACTTGGATGGGTCCAGAGGGGAAATAATAGAGAAACACAGAATCCTTACTGTCACAGAGCTCAGTTTTGATGGGTTATCAGATAAAAGAATGGTTGTAGTGAATATTGGAACTTGGCACCATTTTCACCCCCTTCTTTACTCTCCCCTGAATTGCAGGGACTAGAAGACTAGGAACTACACTTCCCAGATTCCCTTGCCAGAAGGGTTCAAAGTCCAGCTTAGGTTCTGCCAGTGTGAACCATAACTTGACATTTGTGAAGCAGAAGAGAAGCAGAAGCCACATTACCCTTTCTCTGCAGCAGCAGGCAGACACCTGGGCCTTAACATATTCAAATTTGGTAGCAGCCTGTAAACAATTCCACAGGATAAACCTACCTTAATGCCGCACTGCAATTGTGGCCATATTCACCAGCGCATTGCTGTTTCCTGACCTGGGAGAAGGGCTAGAAGGGTCTAGTGGAAGCAAGCAGCAACTTCTAGATTCCTGAAAACTAGAATAGAACCTGACATATAGTAGTGGCCTCCCTGACATTCTTTCTTCCAGTTCTTCCAACTGATTTGTAAGCACTTAATTTCCTACGTTGAATCTCCTTCTTGAAATACCTGCAGTGGTGTCCATTTTCCTGACCAACTCTGACTGATAAAACAAAGAACTGCAGTACCATACCATAAGCACAAGGTGATCAGGATACACATAATATGGATACCTAATAGAACCTTTACTAGAAACAGGCAAGTCTCTTTAGAATCAAAATATAGCTCATAAGAGGAATATTAACTATTCCTACATGGCTGAAGAGACAAAGGAGAAGAGTGGCAAACAATAAGGCTACAGAAGTAAGGGAGGTGGTAAGATTGCAAAGGGCCTTGTAAAACTATACTACTGGATGATGGTAGGGCAAGTGGGATTGAAGGAATTTATGGAGAGGAATGATACAATCAGATTTGAGAAAAATCATTCTGCTTGTACTGTATGGAGAATGGTCTGTATAGTCTAACAGAAGCACAAAACCAGTTAAGACAGTATTGTGACAGACCAGATGCATGAACACAGTGGCTTGGACCACAGACATAAAGATCTGGGAAGTGGATAATTTCAAGATGTAGTTTTCCTTTAAAATTGAAAAGATTTGGTGATAGATTAAAATGTGGTTGGTGAGGAAGATAAAAGAAGTCTAGGATAGCGCCTGTTTCTGGCTTTAGGAACCAGATAGAGGTGTCATATACTGAAATGTGCAAATCTAATGAAGTACTCAGTTTAGGGGGGAAAACAGATTTGAGTATTAAACATAATAAAGAGAAGCACTTTTTGGGGGGGGATGGGCCTTGTCATGTGGCTTGTGGGATCTTAGTTCCCCAACCAGGGATCGAACCTATGCCTTCCTGCCGTGGAAGTGCTGAGTCCTAACCAATGGACAGCCAGGGACTTCCCAAGAGAAGCACTTCTGAAATGTCCAATTAGAGACAGACAGCCAGCATTTGGGTAAAGAGGCCTAGAATTCTAAGAGAGGCATCTAAGAGGTTGGATATCTAAATTCAGGAATCATCAGTCTTTGGATGGTAAATGAAATGCATTGGCATATATGAGATAACCTAGAGAAAATTTGTAAAGTAAGAATGCTAGCTGACTTGTATGAGTTTCAGTTTCCTTGTGTGTAAAATTAATAAAGAAATCTTACCTCAACATAATAAAAGCCATATATGAGAAACCAAAAGCCAACATCGTTCTAAATGGGGAAAAACTGAAAGAATTTCCTCACCATTATTATTTAACATAGTTTTGGAAGTTTTAGCCACAGCAATCAGAGAAGAAAAGGAAATAAAAAGAATCCAAATTGGAAAAGAAGAAGTAAAATTGTCACTCTTTGCAGATGACATGATATTATATATAGAAAACCCTATAGACTCTACCAGAAAACTGCTAGCACTAATTGAGGAGTTTAGTAAAGTAGCAGGATACAAAATTAATGCACAGAAATCTCTTGCATTCCTATACACTAACAACGGAAGAGCAGAAAGAGAAATTAAGGAAACTCTCCCATTCACCATAACAACAAAAAGAATAAAATACCTAGGAATAAACCTGCCTAAGGAAGCAAAAGATCTGTAGGCAGAAAACTTTAAGACATTGATGAAAGAAATCAAAGACGACAGAAACAGATGGAGGGACATACCATGTTCCTGGATTGGAAGAATCAACATCGTGAAAATGACTGTACTACCCAAAGCAATTTACAGATTCAATGCAATCCCAATCAAACTACCAATGGCATTTTTCACAGAACTAGAGCAAGAAATCTTACGATTTGTATGGAAACGCAAAAGACCCTGAATAGCCAAAGCAATCTTGAGAAGGAAAAATGGAGTTGGTGGAATCAGGCTTCCTGACTTCAAACTATACTACAAGGCCATAGTGATCAAGACAGTATGGTACTGGCACAAAAATAGAAAGGACGATCAATGGAATAGAATAGAGAACTCAGAAGTAAGCCCAAACACATACGGGCACCTTCTCTTTGACAAAGGAGGCACGAGTATACAATGGAAAAAAGACAGCCTTTTCAAGAAGTGGTGCTGGGAAAATTGGACAGCAACATGTAAAAGAATGAAATTAGAACACTTCCTAACACCATACACAAAAATAAACTCCAAATGGATTAAAGACCTACATGTAAGGCCAGACACTATAAAACTCCTAGAGGAAAACATAGGCAGAACACTCTATGACATCCATCAAAGCAAGATCTTTTTTGACCCACCTCCTAGAATCAGGGAAATAAAATCAAGAATAAACGAATGGGACCTCATGAAACTTAAAAGCTTTTGCACAGCAAAAGAAACCATAAACAAGACTACAAGGCAATTCTCAGAATGGGAAAAAATAATTGCCTATGAAACAACGGACAAAGGATTAACCTCCAAAATATACAAGCAGCTCATGAAGCTTCATACCAAAAAAGCAAATAACCCAATCCACAAATGGGCAGAAGACCTAAATAGACATTTCTCCAAAGAAGACATACAGATGGCCAACAAACACATGAAAAGATGCTCAACATCACTCATCATCAGAGAAATGCAAGTCAAAGCCACAATGAGGTATCACCTCACACCAATCAGAATGGCCATCATCACAAAATCTGGAAACAACAAATGTTGGAGAGGGTGTGGAGAAAAGGGAATTCTCCTGCACTGTTGGTGAGTATGTAAGTTGGTACAGCCACTATGGAAAACAATTTAGAGGTTCCTTAAAAAACTAAAAATAGAACTACCATATGATCCAGTAATCCCACTACTGGGCATATACCCAAAGAAAACCATAATCCCAAAAGAAACATGTACCATAATGTTTATTGCAGCACTATTTACAATAGCCAGGACATGGAAGCAACCGAAATGCCCATCAACAAATGAATGGATAAAGAAGATGTGGCATATATATACAATGGAATATTACTCAGCTATAAAAAGGGATGAGATGGCGCTATATGTAATGAGGTGGATAGAACTACAGTCTGTCATACAGAGTGAAGTACGTCAGAAAGAGAAAGACAAATATTGTATGCTAACTCACATATACGGAATCTAAAAATGGTACTGATGAACTCAGGGACAAGAACAAGGATGCAGGTGCAGAGAATGGACTGGAGAACTCGAGGTTTGGGAGGGGGCGGGGGGTGAAGGGGAAGCTGAGACAAAGCGAGAGAGTAGCACAGACATATATATACTACCAACTGTTAAATAGATAGCCAGTGGGAAGTTGTTGTGTAACAAAGGGAGTTCAACTCGAGGATGGAAGATGCCTTAGAGGACTGGGACGGGGAGGGTGGGGGGGACTCGAGGGAGGGTGGGGGGGAGTCAAGAGAGGGAGGGAATACGGGCATATGTGTATAAAAACAGATGATTGGACTTGGTGTACCCCCCAAAAAAATAATAAATAAATAAATAAAATTTAAAAAAAATAAAGAAATCCATCTCACACGGTTGTCACAAATATTAAATTAGATTAATAAATGATGCAAAGGATACTGTGCTTGTGTCCTCCCAACATCTCCTTTTCCCCTTCTTATAACAGAACACTTCTTTATCATTGGGAATACATTTCATGAAATTTGAGAGGGACTTAATCTACGCACTTGTGGACATGTGATCCGGGCCTGGCCAATAAGAATACTGACACCCCACCAACACCAAGACTGCAGTGATGGAAATCTATGTCTAGAGTATAGCCAACCATTTTTCTTTGAGATTCCTTTTTATAAGGAGCTATATAGCAATATACACATATAGTTTCTAGAGGCCATCTTTGCCACCATATTTGCCAATAAAAGGTTCAACCTTCCCTGATACTGAAAGTAATAGAATAGAAAACTCACCTGTGAAGTGGAGAAAGGTACAAATCTGCTCCTTTCATTTGAACATGCAGATAAAGCCATGCCCACAGAAAGATAAGCCTCTGGGCTTTTCAACTGCATGATCCAAGTAAGTTCTTTTTTTTCTTACTGTAATTATGGTTATTTTTCTGTCACAAACTAAAGAACCCCAGCTATATGACAATATAAAGGGCTTAGATGTTGTGTCTGGGACAAAGGTTGGATGAACTACAAGTATTATTATTACTGGAGTACTAATGCTAACAGTATAAAAAACAAAAACTTTGCTGAGTTTTTTTCATATTGCCACAGAGAAAAGAGATAAAGTTGCTAGAAGCTTCCTTGGGACAGTGGGACAATGCAAAGAAGGTACAGAGAAGGGGTTGAAGATGTCTCCCTGATGTTCTGGCTAGGATTCAATTACACTAGAAGATGTGAGTCATTTTGTTGGTGGAAGGCATACAAAGGTATACTATTTATGTAGAGAGAAACCCCTTTCAGGCTAAAGTGATCCTTAAATGAATGAATATAATGAACATAAATTTTAAAAAAGACTACATTTGATATGATCAAACAAATGTCAAGTTTAAAAAAAGATAACTGAAACAGATAATGTCCTATGAGTAAATAGGAAACTTAACCAGTGCTGGTAAAGGTTGACTGGCACAATACAAATTATCCCAGAGTGAGCCTCAGTACAATAGTAAAATGGGGCAGCAGGAGTGCAAAGAGCTCTGAATAGGCAGGAAACAGGTACATCTGGAAGACAGTATCAAAGAGAAATAACTGATGGAGCAGCGGGTCTATGTGTGCTCGCTATTTATCAACACAGGTCTTGGCAGGATCCAGGTGCAAGCTGAGTCAGATAATAAAAGTCTAATAGCTGTCTGAAGCTCTCTCAAAACATGATAGGGCTCACACTGTTAGCTCTCTCCCATTGGATGGTTGTCATTATAATGGCTTTTATAGCTTTTCCATTCTCAATTCACCTAAGAAACCCATGAAGAGTTAGAGCATTGCTTCACTATTACAGCAACTAAACTGAGTCAAGATGACTGCTGATTAGTAGGATACTAGAATTTCTCTACATTCACCACAAGATTTTTCCTATAAAATTTTCTTCTTTTGAATGCTTGGCTCCTATTGGTTCCATTTCAGCAATGAGTAATCCTCAAATTTATTTTGTCTTTATTTGGTAATTTGTTAGATTGTTCTAGATCTGTTTTGAGCTAAAATCAAGATGTTGAACTACAAAATTCCTAAAAACACCTAGGGACTGATACACACGTGTTCCAGTGCAGGACAGGAAACCAGGAACTCAGTTGTAAAGAGAGTCGCTCCCTTTTATCTCTATTAATAAAGAGATCCTGAGTTTGCCAATACTATAAAAGCTGCGTCAACTGGAATCCCTCCAACTCAATCTCCCCTTGTATGATGCTGATTCCTTCTGAACATTGTCGTTAATATTGTCAAAAATCATCTGCCCATTTCCTAAATGGGGAGGGAACTAGGGTGCCCCTAAGTACACCTGTCTTTACTCCAAAAATGCTTTTCTCAGTGAAGATGGAAGACAGCACCAGCTATAAGTTCTCCTCATTCTCTTTCAGATTTAAGAGAAATTCATTGTATGCCTAGTCACATGTGGCAAGTGCTTTTATAATGAAGTAACTAATATTTATTGAGTATTTATGGTGTGCCTTTGTGCTGAATGCTGTTTTGAAGAGATTATTTCATTTCATTCTCATTAAAAAGTCTCCTGAAAAGGTACTATTATAATCCTGAAGGTTGTTTTTCTTTTCCAGAAAATGAGGTCTGTAATGGGTACATAATGGTTAGTACTTGTAGATCCAGGATTACCTAAAATAAGAGCCTTGCTTCTCTTCAATTCATCACACTACCTACCTAGAAATTTCTGTGGTATTCTAATATGCATGGTGGAGAACATTCTAGAACTCGGGGAATAAGTTATAGCTAATAAACCTGTCCTGATATTGCTTGAGTCCCTCTTGTCTCCAGACCTCTTACCCACTCCACAACTGAGAAACTGAGAACACCTAATCACCACAACCAGTACCCTGGTGCTACCACCATAGTTCTACCACCATAACTTCATTCCTGGACTTTTGCAACAATCTTATCATTGAGCTTTCTGTACCTTTTCTCTTGTAGATGAAATTCATCAAATTCATACTTCCAAATTAATCTCTCTGAAATAACACTCTGCTTACTCTGATAACATTAAAGGCCAAGCTCCTTAGCACAATGTAAACCTAGGATTGAATTCATCTCTAAACAGAGAAATCCAAAATTTTACAGCAGTTTAAACAAAGGAAGAAGTTTATTCCTCTCTTACATAAAATAAACCCAGAGTTAAACTGTCCAGGAATAGTGTGGTGACCTCAGAAATTTCACCAGGACCCAGGAACGTTCCAACTTACCATGTGCTATCAGTAGAGTATAATAGCTGCCATAGCTACAGCCATCATACTCAAGAAGGAGAGAAGAAAAAAAGGTATCCCCTCCCATTTAAAGGGGCTTTAAAGAAGTACCACACAGCACTTCCATCTCAATGGCAAAACTTTAGTCACATAGTCACATCAAGCTGAAAAATTGGCTTGGGTATGTAGTATTTCAGCTGAGGAGTCGTTTGCCCTGATATAAAGTAAGATTCTTATTATTGATGAATAAGATAATGGGAGACCAGTAGTCTCTACTCAACTTTTATGGTACTCTTAATGACTAGCCCTTGCCCATCAGTTCAAGTCAGATCTTAGAATTTGGGAAAGCAGTTTCTAAAATACTCAAAGTTCTTAGGATTGCTGATACTAAGATATTACAAGGGAAGATGCTCAAATTAGATATGCAACTCTTGAAAACAATATTCTAACATTACAATAGTCAATAATTCTCATGAGGACAAAAAGGGAGGAGTAAACAAAGAGGAACATAGAGCTGCACATGGAGCCCCCCCGAAGGCTGCCCTCTAATGAGCTGAACTTGTAAGAGCACAACAGATGGAATGAGTGACCATAACTAAAAGGAGATTCAGAAAAGTAGTCCAAACCTGTAATATTACTGATCAAAGACTGTAAAATGGCATTTAAATTTATATTCAGGGAACTAGAATAAAGAATGCATTACATTTCTATTGAAAGCTTTCTCAAATTCTATCCCATTTCTGTCATCTCTATAAAAAGTCTCTTCAGACAGGAAACAAAAGGGAAAACTTTATTTAAAAGGGGGTTAAAAGCCAAGCAAAGGCAAGAGCTATAAGAGAAAACCTAAGGTGGTTTAATGATCTCCAATTTAAAAAGGTATCTGGGCTTATAGTGCCTTAAAGAATTCCTTGCAGCTTTCTGTAACTCCGTAGTTCTTTGGATTCTTTCCCCTTCTTTTTTCATGGGTTCCATCCTTCACTATCATGGATTTGTCCACAGCCATCAGCTTTACTCTGGCTTATTTTTGCTACCACTGATCCCCAGATGGAACTCAAGTCATCATCAGCTAAACATTATAGATTTGCTATCATCTAGCAAACAGGAGTGGCTTGAGAAGCATTCATATTTGTTAGCTGAAAGATAGTAAACCTGCTAGTCTCAATCCTGCCCCACCATTTGTCACTTGGCCCACAGCCTCAAGATCTGTACACAGAGTGAGGGATCTGCAGCCAGAAATATGATGTGTCTTTGGATGTTAAACATCTTAGAGTGGGGAGATAGGGTGGGATGAGCATCATAAGGAAATATAATGAAAAGAAACACCAAAGGGCTTTTTGTTAGTGTGACTAACTCAGCACTCTGAGCCTGAAGTTTAGTCAAAAAATGTGATGGTGAAAATATAGCTGAAGGCACTAGTAAAGAAAAATTTACTCTTGAATTATCAGCATTATAATGTAAAAAAATAATTAAAATGGACAAATATAAAATGAAGTTAAGAAGAACAATGTGTGATACAGATAAGTTCTCAATGTTAGCTATTATCATCACGTGTGAAGTGTTGTTCTTCAATGAGATGCAGGAAATATACAAATTGACTTATGTTTTTGAAAAACAGTAGAACAGAGAAAAACAAGTACCTCTTCCCAATTTCTAAAGAAAAAAATTCAAAGATACATAGTCCATACAAGAAAAGCCAGGGAAACAAAATTAAGATATGTATACAAACATGAATACAAACACAATGTCTACAGTCACAGAATTCAAGTGGCAGTGATGAATGATGGATAGTTTGTGGTGGGTAGCTTTAGCATTTCTCCCTTATTCTATTCTCCAAAGCCACCCCAAATCCATAACAATCATAACAATAAACCATATTTACTTTATTTCAACTTATTTCACATAAAGTGTCAAAAATATTTAGAAAAATTTAACTTTTATTGATCTGAAAATTAAGTGAAAACCATGTCTTACTGTGTAGACACGACTTCAAGATAAGCCTCCCAACCTTTCTTACAACCAGACACTACTGCCTTTGGGGCTTAGAAGCTACCCATAATGAAAATCTGGAACAGAGAAAATATTATTAAGTTACATAATTAAAATTCAAAGACCCTCATATTTAGGTAAAATATAGAATTTGATACTGTATCACTTAAAAAATACAAATCTAATGCAAAGGAAGAAAATTTTCAAGTTGAGTGAAAAGGTACCAAATACAATACTAACAAGCGTAGGGATAATGATGGAAACTAAGTCAATTTCAAGTCAAAAGAGAATTGGGTTAAAGAGGGTCATTTTAACTGATAAAAGAGAACTTGTCTTTAATTACAGCTTTCCTGTATCCCGTAGGCCTTGATATGAAGGGTGAATGTACGGGTAGCCTCTTGACAAAATAATTATTTAAGCAAGTGTTCCCTCAGATTCCCAAGTATTTTCTGATATTTTTACATTTTTATCAATTTTTGTTTGATTGTATTACAGCCTAAAAATGTCTTTGGTAACTTTAAAAACAGAAAATATGATCAGTCAGATGCCTTACCAACAGATTATACAAGTCACCTTACATAGTTTCTTGTATTATCTGTTTAGTATGTGAGATGACTTGCATTATCCATTTGTAAAATACACTTTGATATATATCCATTCCCTCAATCCATAAGGGATACACTTAGATATTATAACATCACAGAGAATGTAAGGGGATGGAGAGAGTTATGCTTATCAGAACTCTGAGATGGACTACTTGAATGTGGTTAAAAAATTATGTTGGTATGCTTCTTATAATAGGTGTGTATGCAATAAACATCTTCAAGTATCAATAGATGGTCATCAAGCTTTATAAGGAAGATGGGTCCAAAAAGCTACAGGACTTCCATTTAGATGAGTGGGATCTGCAATTTGGGTATTATGGCATTCTTTCCTGGGATTATAATCAGTCACCAGATATATTTTACCCTTCCCAATGCTCCACTAAATAAATGTTGAAGACAAAATATCCATTTTAAGGGGTAAAAAATGCACTAGCCCATAAAGGATCCTTACTTGTCTCTCTTTGGCTTTGCCTAGACCCCATCTTAAAATACTTTTTCAGTAGTTCTCAATAATTGATAATAATACATGGTTTTAACAAGCTTTCCAAAGGTTTATGATGGACAGCAAGTGTTGGAAATCACTGCTATAGGTATTCATGCTTTCCCTGGAGAACCACTTCTTTGGGACTTGATAGAACAGTTCTCACTTGGTAGTGAGCTTGAATAGAAGGGTTTCACAATTCCTTCCAAATTAAATGTTCATTGATTTCACTAATGCACTATTAATTGAAAGAAAACGTGTGCTTCAGGCAGATTGGTGCTACTTCCCAGATGCGTTATGTGCACTTTCACCTCTGTGCTTTTCATCTATCATTATCGATCTTTAAATTTCCAACCTCCTGCCTTGTTCCCCTTACTCTCAATCAAAACTAATGTCTATTTCTACCTTGCCTTCCATATCAGCCCAATTTTGACTTCTGACAAAGGATATACGTGGTTCTCATTATCTACAAAATGTACAGAAACCTTAGCCTACATTAGCTCATACTACTATAGCTTATTTATACCCATGGCTTGTTATATCAACTAGTTGATGGATCCTCTAAGGGAAAAGTAATACTTCTGACAGTGCCCTGGGTTGTGTAAGTGCCTGATAAATGTATAGCTTTGTAAAGGTATATCAGTGTCACTGTTATATCAGTGTCGATTATGTAAAGGTAGATCAGCGTCACTTGCCATACTAACTTTTATTGGAAAAGAAAAGTGGAGCTAACAATATTTTACCTCCCATAATTATTGTGGTACTAATATGAGATAATGTATGTAAAAAATATTGCTTCATACATAGTAGTTGACCAATAAATGGAAGGTCCTTTATTTCATGTCTTAAAGGCTTGGTTTCAATAGCTGCTTTCTTCTCAGGTGATTTTTTGTTTGTTTGTTTGTTTGTTTGACAGCTCTTGGAAAGTCTTGAGTGGCCACAGAGCACTGAGGGGCAAGTAGAACAGAAGTATTCTATTTTACTATAAACAGAAGTTCATGGTTGATCTACACCTTGCTCAAGGTTGGTCTCAAGAAATTAGTAATCAACCTGAGAACCTGATTCCCAATAACATTTAATCTTCTCTAACTTTCCTGGGGAGGCCTTATGACTCATGTAAGCTTCTTTTTAGAGCCATATCTATCAAAAGTTCATTTCAAACCAATGTAAAATTATTTTGTGGCAAGTGTCAATTGATTTTACCTATATTCCTATCACAATTATTTTCTTAAATTTTTTTCTGTGCTACTCCCTCAACAGGCTGGCAAAACAGTTAATGGCTTTATTACTATATTATTGGAATGGACTCAGTTGTGCAGCAGTAAAAAAAAGAACCTATAATGCTCAGTGGCTAAAAGAACAAAGGCCTATTTCTGGTTCATACTCCACGCTCTCCTTGGATTGGCCAGGTGTAAGATGTAGGGGGGATTTGTTCTACACTATTCTCACATAGCAACACAGACTGAAAAAGGCTCCATCTCCTTGCTTCTACAGTGAAAAAAGGAAATGTAGTGAAACATGCACTAGCTTATGGGGATTCTGCATTGAAGCTCATATTTCCTGAACCAAAACAGGTCATTTGACTATGCCTATCTTCAAAAGTGATGGAGAAGTACAGACATGAGCCTAGAAGGAAAAGAAATCTTTACAGACAGCTTTAATGACTATTATAGAGAAGAATTTTGTTCCTCATGACCAATATGAATATTAGTTTCGAACTGGCCTAATTTTTTTAAGATCAGGCATACATAACTGCCATGACATTGGAGATCTCCTCCCCTGGTAGTGAAGTAAGCACTCAATCTTTCTCTGTTGCTTTGAGATAGGTTTTGTCTGGGTGATGCCAATACTGCCAGATCAGCTGGGCCATACAATAAAACATAAATGCAGCCAAACCACTGTTGAATTTTAGATCTCATGTTTCCCTGTAGCTATAGAAAACTATGGCTAATGAAAACCCTCAGATATTTATTAAATTCTTACTGTGTGGCAAAATTTATACTGAAAATAAAATGACTGACATTTCTGACTGGTTTACTCTTTAATACTCTTATCCAGTGTTATGCAGCAATGAATTCATAAAACATTTGCAAAACTCAAGATAAAAAATGTCTCCCTCTAATTTACAAATCAGGGTTTTAAATCTGATTCAGATTCTCTGGGTTTGAAATTTTTAACATAGGAAAAATGATTCCATTTTAAGTATATGTCAATCTCTACCTTTTTACTTAACTCAGAAAAATTTTACACACGCATGCATATGTGTTTTCCCACTAGGGAAATGATATAGACTCTTGGAAGTAGAATCGTGGACTCACCATTTTCAATTTTGTTCTTTTATATTTTCACATTTGGGTGACTAATTGCTCTTGAATTCTAAAGTATAGGAAAGTGGAAATTTCACAGGATGAAAAACAGCCATTTCTACTTATATGTCATGGTTATGTGATATCCATTTGTGAGCTGTTATAGCTAAAAACATCAAGAATCCAAATGCAAGGGGCTGCTAGAATGGTAATAAAAATAAGGACTGGGAGTCCCATTAAAGATCATGGATAAACTTAAGGAAATAACCTAATAACTGTAGAATAAGTTTTAGAAGAGAATTTAAGTTCTTGTCACAAGAGAAGAGAATATATCACAGGATGCTATATTTATCAGATTTTTTCTTTCTTTTTTTTTTTCTGAGAGCAGACGTTTTTCCTCAAACATTTCTAGAGCAACAGCTGTGTACCAGCCACTTGCAAAAGGTTAGGAACACCATAGACTTTCACCTCAAAAATTTCAGCTTTTTGTCAAAAAGGAATAAAGGAAAAAAGTAAGATGACTATAAATTGATTATATTCTAATTGAAGCGCTTATAAATATGTTTTGGGAAAACCTATAACTGATTGTCTGTCTGCAGGTATGGGAAATGCTGAATAACATGTTCTTCTTGAAGAACCAGAAGGAGTTTGCTCTGGGAGAAGAGGGGACAGGGAACAGAGAAGTAAACTCAAATTATGGAATCCCCAAAGAGCATGGTATGAAAAGAAAATGGCAAGAAGTCTGGTGTAACTGCAGCAGAGTAATGGGGATAGGAGAGACAGAAAGAATGGCTCAATAAAAATTGGAGTCAGGTCTTAGATGGAATTACATTTGAGGCTACAATGTTTCAGTGGTAGCTCATGGAAGGTTTATAAACAGGGGAAAGAGTATGATCTTACTTATATTTTGGAAAGCACCTTACATTGGAAGCCCTTGTTTTAATCACGTTGTCAAAGAAAAATCACCCTCATCATGATTTTTTTTCTAAAGTTGAATTTTTTTCCTAATTATTCCAAATAAAGAGATCACCCTCAATAAGGTGGATGTGTCTTATCAGCTGAAGGTAAGAATAAAAACTGAGGTTTCTCAGAGAAGAAATTCTGCCTCAAGACTGCACCATCAACTCCTCCCTAAATTTCCAGCCCACTGCCTGCCTGCCTGCCCTATGAATTTCAGAATTTCCAGCCCACAACCACAAGAAACAATTCCTTAAACACACGTGCGCGCGCACACACACACACTTCACAACCCTAACACACTTGACATGTTCTGGTTAGCTAATATTTTTCTTCTAACTATACAAGTTTTGAACTTTTCTAATCATTTTAATTATGGTACAATCAAAACCAAAATTGATTCTTTTACACGTAACCCCCTTTTCTATTATTCTATTAGAATTGGAATTGCTCTCTATCTGTAGGAGAGCAGGACAATTCATGGATTTCCAGATTCAGAGTTGTTACTTGGAGCTTGTTAAAAGACCCTCTTTGCTAATTAGTGGGACTGGTCATATGGACCAACTTTCTAGGAGGAAAATAATTCTCCCATTATTGAAAATGTCTTGGAATAAAGATCCTTTTTCTTGATTTATCAATCATCATGGGCTAGGATAGGATGCAATAACAAACAATTCAATGTCTTCTTAGCTTAATAGAAAATGTACACAAACCCACACAATTTCTTGTTCTTGCTATCTGACCACTGCAGATTGACAGGGGGCCCTCTTCATTGTAGTCAGTTATAGAGCCAGTCTGATGGAGCAGCCAGTACCTCAAGAGTTACAGACACCTTGCCATAGGCAAAAGAGATCTGGAGAGACTGCCCCCAGCAATTCAACTCAGCAATACTTTCATGTCTCTACCCAACCACATGAGGGCCAGGAAATAAATCCCACCATGCACACAGAAGATGGAGAACTGGTGAACAGTACTCAACACAACCATACTTGTTAAAACATTCTTGCTTCCTCCAATCACCTCACCTAGGGAACAGTGCCATTCAGAGACTCTGAAATCGGGGCATGGCAGTAGTTTTGTATCACTGATGGTTGACCATGTAGAGGTAAAAGCTGGAAAAAAAATAGTTTCTAGTCTGGGTCATTATTCTTCTTTCAACTCTTGTGCACAATATGAAAAAGTGGATCCACCCACATTTCACAACACATAATTCTAAAGTTCCAGAAGTGTTTCTGGTTTGAGACAATTTAACTCCATTATAAACAAGTTGTTCTTTATCTATGTTTGTGGAACTGGATTCCCAGCATTAGATTCTTGGTTTGTTTGTTTGGTTTTTGCCCATTTTGGGTTACTGTTTTGTCTTTCTTTTTTCAAATCCCATTGCCATGATCTTAAAAATAATGTTTTTTATGGTGCTGAGCTACCAGGCTGTGTTTTAATATGTAACAGGGTTGATGTTGCACCCCTGCAACAGAACATTGATTTCCCAAAATGAAATAGGCATGGCTGTAGCCACCTGTGGTATTGAATCTCGCAGGATTATTCATTTGTACATTTTAAGCCATTTAGTTTGTGAGTTTGTATAACCATGAATGCCAGGAAATACCTATCTACCTAGGCTGTTATATGAATTTTGGATCGGACTTGAGATTGCCCACGGTATTACACAGAATTTTTACTGCTATAGTCCACTTTTCCCAGGGCACTCTCCCTAACCACAAAGAAGCAGCACAAAGTAACCAATGATAGCACTGCTGCACTTCTATAGCAGTTGGAGACAGAATAAGCCCCTAACATGGAAGCATATAGACTTCTCTAAGCTTGGTGCCTGCTCAGTGTCAGAATACTGTTCAGTTTCTCTATTCTAGTGCTTCTCAAACTCTAGCATGTATCTGAATATCTTGGGGATCTAGTTACCATATAGATCCTGGCTCATTAAGTCTGGGTTGGGACCTAATAGTCTCTGTTACTGCAAGCTCCCAGGTGATGCTGGTGTTATTGGTCCACAAATTACATTTAGGATTGTAAAGATCCTACCCCCCTAATATTATCTCCTATTTTACAATGCTATTCCTAAACGCTGTATGGGACTCGAAATTTCTCAGGCAGATCAAGTTTTCTAAGGGGTTCATTTCTCAGCAACTTTCCTTCAAAGTATGGGCTGCATGACACCTAATAGCCACCTTTAAGTGTTTCATAAATTACTTTTTAAAAAGGAGTTACTTTTACTGAGCAGTTACTTTGTGCCAGTGGTAAATGTGTTGCATACAAGTCCTGATTTAGTGTTCCAGTATGTACTACTGTGACATAGTCTATCTTCCACCTTTTATAGGAAGGGAGAATAAGATTCAGGGAGGTGAAATGACTTGCCCAAGGTCAGAGATGAATTGCCCAACAATTACCTATGGCAATGGGCTTAAAACTTTGCCCTGCAATAATCCATAGCCTAGGTTAGTCGCCCTGTGCCACACTGTCTCTAAGTGGGAATTTCATTTTCCTGTCTACAGAAAGCCCTTAACAAACCCTCCTTTCAAGTCTGCAAAGTCACCATGGAAGAAAAGCAAGGATGCCATCAGCCTATTAGAAAAAATTAATCCTTCCTCAAGCAAAATATTCAAATTGGTTTTTCTTATTTATTTATTGCTCCGATATCTTATTTTTAATAGAAATGATCACTAGTATATAATGTTTGTTTTAATCTTATAGACCTTAAATCAGTTTTAGTAAATCTAACTTTTGAGAGACTACTTTCTCTTCTGTCTACTAATACTGTCGAAGTTAAATATATCCAGAGACTGAGGAGTGTCTGGAAATTCACCTGGTAAACTGTTGCTGCAAAATTGTTGTGATACGTTAATAGGAGCAACACTGAGTTTTAGGAAAATTAAAGTTTTCATTTATACATATATCAATGCCCAATCAATATCCTATTATTACTATGCACAATTTTAATTGTAAATTTTTACATAGTTGCAGAAGATCAGTTATTGCAACTCTACAAATTATATATGTCATTTAGAGCACTGAAAAGGCTGTGTTATAATTTTGTCATAAGCCTCATTTAAAGATTATATTGCTATATCTTTAATAGTCTATAAGGGCAAAGAATCTGAAAAAGAGGATTTTATATGTGTGTGTGTGTGTGTGTGTGTATGTATAATGTGTAACTGAGTCACTTTGCTGTATACCTGAAACTAACACAACATTGTAAACCAACTATACATCAATTAAAGAATTTTAGTCATAAAAAATAAAGATTATATTGCTATCTCTAATATGAAGAATTAAACTAAGTATCAAAATCAACTTAAGAACATATAGGGGCCAATTGTGAAATTTAGAATCAAACTGACTTTCTTCTTTCATTTTCTAGAATTTTCTACAATGGAGAAGTTACTATTGACATCAAAAGACTCTGCAAATTCTGAGCATCAATAATGTATTTTCATGAACATCATAAGCTATGTTTTCTTCAGATAACTTTAAAAATCCTTCAATGCATTTCAGAGAATTACGTATGTAGATTTTCCTGCACAGTTGTCCTTATAATATTAATTTTTAAAAACACTATAACAAATTAGTACTGAATAAATTAAATTTAAAACTAGATATTTTCAACAGTATACTTTTGGTTTATAATCTAGAATGTATATCACTATTAACAGAATCAAAAGTATCTAAAAAAGCACTGCATATAGCCTCTAATTGAAGTTTTAGTGGCATGATGGCATCACCTTTATTTTCCCATTGAGTATTTCACAAAAGCTTCAAATTTATTCAGGGTAAAACTTTTTCAATACTCTCCCAAATTTCATTGAAACTAAGAAGTATCATTTGGTTTTTGGACTATATTTTAAAAATCAGTGGTATCAAAAGGTATATGATGTATTATTTACTCTAAATAGAAAGAAAGTGCATAACAGGGAATACAGAATGCTTTAGAATCTAAATTTTTCCAAGCATAGTATATTGTAACCCATTGTTTCCTATACACAGGAAAAAAATGGAATTCCTAGCCTTCTCAAATGGAGTTTATCTAGATTTAGTCTTTGTAAATAGTCTTAAAACATGTGCATTATCTTTCTCCACATGTGTCATTCCCTGAACCAAAAAGAATTCCAAACATATATAGATATAGAAATATGTGCTATTGGGAAATTCACAAATTTAACAAAAAATTATCTGCTCAACAGGAAATACAATAATGCATTACATAAAAAATAATGAAATAATGTCTAACATTTATTACATTATTCAAAATTATTTCATACATCTCATCTTCTAATACTTTTTACTATTCTGTTTTAATCTAAACTTCCAAATAATACATATCATACGTTATTGATATTTCTGCTGTGAAAGTATTTTGACATACTGTTATAAAACACGGCTATGGGCCCCAGAGTTTTGGAGCATTAGCTCATCTGGGTCCGCCGGCTCAATAAACCTGAGTTCTCCAACTCTCCAAGTGTTGTGCTTGGTTTCTCGTGGGATCAGTTTTTTTCTGCAACATTTTTGGAGGCCCCAGCGAGATTCCAACCACGCCGGCCCCTTGAGCCGCCGGACCGGTGGCTCGGCTGGGTCGAGGTGAAGGAGCTCTGAGACAAAAGAGGAGGCGTGCCACCCGACGGTATTCCGGGTTCTCTGTCGGACCGGAGCTCCAACTCTCTGGATGGCGGGGCCCCGACCGGACTCATTAGAGAGGCGGACCAGCTCACCTGGATTTGTCGCAGGACCAGAAGTAAAGGACATGAAGAGATCAATTTATATGGAGAATATTTACTTGTAATAATCCTTCAAGGATATTATATGCTTCAAGACTGAAAGAAAATTGCAAGATTCAAAAAAGAAGTATGAAATCTAAATAGGACAATGGAAGGGGGAAAGATTACAGGAAACAAAAAAATGAGAGTCCAGTGAGGAGCCACACACTATAGGTCTATATAATTGGCAGTGGTCTTTGTAAGAGTGTAGAAGCATTCCTTCTTTGATAATGTTAAATTGGGTAGAGAAGAAGAATGAAAATTTATTCTCTGAAAATGGATTATTCATCACTGATTCCAATCAAGATCAATATAGTATTTCTGCTACTTTTCCACTGTTGTTCTAGTTAAGTTAAATATCAAACTATAGATCAGAGGATTCAACATGGGGATCACCACTGTGTAAAACACAGAGGCCACTTTGACTGTGTGCCTGGAGTTCTTGGAGTTGGGCACACAGTAGAGGAAGAGGATGGTGCCATGGAAGATGCTGACGGCGGTCAGGTGGGAGGCACAGGTGGAGAAGACTTTGCGGTGGCCCCCAGCTGATTTCATGTTCAAGGTGGTGACAACAATGAACAGGTGAGTAAACAGGAAACTGAAGAAGCTATGACTTGCCCTGCAACATAGGTATTGATGTTCAACCTACAACTAGAACTCATATTCCTGAATTCCTGGTCACATACCCATCTGTCTACACCAGGCTCTGATCCACATTACAGCTTGAGATATGAGCATTTCTACTTTGTAAAGTTCACATTTTCACCCTTCATTTCACTATTCTTTTGGCCACTTTAAAGAGAAATGTTATACTATAAAGCTAGGAAAATAGCCCAATGAATGCATTGAGGGCCACAGAGATGTTCTGAATATCTGTGTTGAGACTGGACATGGAGAATGGACGTTAGAGAAAAATCCCTGTTTAGAAATAAGTATGGTTAAAACTCTTAAACATTGACACTTGCCTTTTCTAGGCACTTTTCTCTTCTTTTCTTTTTTTTTTCTTTTTTTTTTTATTGTTTTTTGCGGGGTACACCGGATTCAATCATCTGTTTTTGTGCACATGTCCCCGTGTTCCCTCCCTCCCTCGACTCCCCCCCCCACCCTCCCTCTCTTCTTTTCTTAAGGCACCTAGAATACTCACTCTGTCCTATTACCTGTCAGAAGCGTGGATGAAAATTCAGATTCTCCACACTCTGAAGGCACTTATGATCAAGGAGTTTTTAATATAGAAAAAAATGGTGAGATTTCTCAACTTGGTTCACCGATAGGAAGCCTAGTTACATTTGAATCTTAGCTAGATAATGAATTATTGCTATAAGTGTATCCCAAATATTCTATGGAGTTTCTCATACTAAAACAATATTCATTGTTTATCAGAAGTTCAAATCAAATTTAGCATTCTGTATTTTTGTTTGCTAAATATGTCAGCCCTCTGTCTGGAAGAATTCAGAATGTAACGGTGGACAGTACATTCCACTTGGAACTTTCCTCGTTTTAGTACAATAATGTCTTGCATACCAGAAATTCCCTCCATCATATAATGAAGAGTTCTTTCTCAGACCAACATTTCTGGTGAGGTCATCTCTGTTTCTACCTCCCTAGAGCCATCTGGCTCTAGATGTTTCAGCACTAAAGGCGAGAGTTCCCATATAACACTCAGAAATTTTGGTGGTCCTATATGTTCAGATATCCAAGTATTTAAGGATAAATCAGAAGGCAGTCTTTCCAAGTCAATTCTCCTATTGTAAAAAGTTTATTAGTAACATCGTGCAGAGTTTCTCAAACCCAGAACTATTGATATTTTGTGCTGGTTTATTCTTTTTATGGGGACCTACCCTGTGCATGGTACCATGTATAGCAGCATCTCTGGCCTCCATGATAGTAATACCCTTCCCTGGTCTCTCCATTGTGACAATAAAAAATGTCTCCAGAAAAGAAAAAAAACAAAAAACAAAAACACGGCTATGGTTTCTTCCAACTGACAAGAATTCCATATGACATGTGAGTATCCTCTGAATGCTATACTTTAGTTGAATCATCAACCAAGAACAAAAACAAACCCCTGAGTGTGAAAAGAATCTCTATCTAGAATTGCTGTATTACCTAAGATGTACAGTTTTTGAAAACTAACTAAAAGACCTGGAAAGAAAGAGGAAAGTATGACTCCTACACAGAAAAACAAAAGCAGGCAACAGAAATGCCATTTTGGAGGGTGCAGATGTCAAATGGAACAAAGACTAAAAAGCAGTCATTATAATTATGTTTAAAGAACTAAAGAAAAACATGCTTAAAGAAGGAAAAAGGGTGACATCAGCTTCATGTCGTGTACAATATTCCTTCTTTTGTTCCTCATTTTTAACAACACAGTAGACATCCATCAACAAACAAAAGTGCCTTTGTGGGAGTTCTGGGATTGAGCACCATATTCCAAGGGACCCAGGTAGAATCTAACCCACCTGTGCATCTGGAAATGGATGTGGTGTGGGCTAAGGAACCAGCACGGCCAGCGAACTTGCCACAACCTTCCCTGCCGTAGCTGGGAAAAAACGTGGAGAGTGCTGACCTGGGAAGATACCTACAGATGAGAGAATTTTCAAAATCTCAGCCTTCTCAAGTGGAGAGTCTGTTGGAATCCATGTCATTGCAGCAAAACGTATGTAATATTTTATATAATATGAATGAGTTTAGATGCAGTACAAACAGTAAAAGAACTTTGCCAAAAACACCCTTCCACCAACTCAACTCTGCATGTGACTGCCAGCCTACCCCAGATGTATGGGACATGGCAGGAGAAAACCATTTCTCTCCAGTAGTACTCAGAGTACTAAGTTAGGACCTCCATGACTGGGAAAAGGGAGATCAGGAAAAAGGCAGATAAGATTATCTATCGGGACTAAAGGAACACAGTTCCTGCTGACTGTGCTCAGGACTTCAGCAGGAAGCCCACCCATGAGCCTCTACAAGTACTTCACCCCAAGGTCTATGGGAAAACCCAATGCCACGAGTACTAAACCCACACCTCCCCCAACTCTGCAGCATTATTTATAATAACCAAGATATGGAAACAACATGAGTGTTGTCAATAGATGAATGTATTTAAAATGTTGTGGTGTACATGTACAATGGATTATTATTTAGCCATGAGAAAGAAGGGAATCCCGCCATTTGTGAGAACACAGATGGACTTGGAGGGCATTATGCTAAGAGAGATAAGTCATACAGAGAAAGACAAATACTGTATGATCTCACTTAACATGTGGAATCTAAGAAAGCTTAACTTACATACACAGAGAGTAGAATGGTGGTTACCAAGGGCTGAGGGATGGAGGAAATGGGGAAATGTTGGTCAATGGATACAAACTTCCAATTATAAGATGACTAAGTTCTCGGGATCTAATGTACAGCATGGTGACTATAGTTAACAACACCATATTGTATACTTGAAAGTTGCTAAGAGAGTAGATCTTAATTGTTCCAACCAAAAAAAGAAACGATAATTATTTTATATGATACAGGTTTCAGCTAATACTATGGCGGTAATCATATTGCAATATATATGTATCAAATCAACATGTTGTACATCTTAAACTTACACTGTTATTATATGTCAATTATAACTCAATTGTAAGATATCTTTAGCTTTTTAAGTGATATATCAGTATTCTCATCTGTAATAATTCCTTAGATGCTGAAGAATGGAGTACCATTTTTCATGTCATTAAGCAGTCCATTACTATTTTTGAGGTTTTCTTTTCAACATTTATGGCTGTTCATTCAGCTTCCTCAAGGATCCACTGTTATGTTTTTTTTTTCAGATCTTTATTGGAGTATAATTGCTTTACACTGTTGTGCCAGTTTCTGCTGTACAACAAAGTGAATCAGCTGTATTTATATATATATATCCCCATATCCCCTCCCTCTTGAGCCTCCCTCCCACCCTCCCTATCCCACCCCTCTAGGTCACCACCAATCATTGAGTTGATCTCCCTGTGTTATGCAGCAGCTTCCCACTAGCTATCTATTTTACATTTGGTAATGTATATATGTCAATGCTACTCTCTCACTTCGTTTCAGCTTCCCCTTTGCCCCCACCCCTCCACCCCCACCCCTCCACCCCATGTCCTCTAGTCCATTCTCTGCATCTGCCTCTTTATTCTTGCCCTGTCACTGGGTTCATCAGTACCATTTCTTCAGATTCCATATATATGCGTTAGCATACGGTATTTGTTTTTCTCTTGCTGGCTTACTTCACTCTGTTTGACAGACTCTAGGTCCATCCACCTCACTACAAATAACTCAATTTCATTCCTTTTTATGGCTAAGGAATATTCCATTGTATACATGTGCAACATCTTCTTTATCCATTCATCTATTGATGGGCATTTAGGTTGCTTCCATGTCCTGGCTATTGTAAATACTGCTGCAATGAACACTGCGGTACATGTATCTTTTTGAATTATGGTTTTCTCTGGGTATATGCCCAGGAGTGGGATTGCTGGGTCATATGGTAGTTCTATTTTTAGTTTTCTAAGGCACCTCCATACTGTTTTCCATAGCGGCTGTACCAATTTACATTCCCACCTCCACATTACTTTTTGATGTTATTTTAATGTCTTGCCTCAGATTTTCTCCTCTATATTAGGCACAGTAGCCTATAGTAGTCCACTACTGTGTGACAGTCTTTGTGACACATTCTTCTGGATTCATGATAGTTGTATATAGGCTGAGAATGTCAAAATCCATATTCTGTATTGCTAACATGATATAAATAGTATTCTATGTACTCATTTGCTCTCAAGCTATTTCTTTTACTATTCATCTTTTAAAATGTATTTGTTTCAATTTAATTAAATTAAAATTTATATATTATTGATTGCCTTGTTTTGATATCTTTTCAATTAGATTAAGTATCTTACTGAGAAAAAGTGACTCTAAAATATTTGTAAAAAAAAAAGTAAAGGAAGTTATGGTGAGAATGCCTCATTTAATAGAGAATAAAGGGACAAATTATGAAAAAGAGCTTAATGGATTTCTGAACTCGAAAAGTAAAATACCTAAAGTGAAAAATTCAATACAGAGTTCAATAGATTTGAACTGGCAGAAGAAAGACTCAACAAACTTGTAGATTGGTCAAAAGAAGGTATATAATTTGAAC
Source organism: Hippopotamus amphibius kiboko (assembly GCF_030028045.1). Classification (NCBI taxonomy): domain Eukaryota; kingdom Metazoa; phylum Chordata; class Mammalia; order Artiodactyla; family Hippopotamidae; genus Hippopotamus; species Hippopotamus amphibius. The sequence continues at coordinate 11,667,555 of NC_080203.1, read as the reverse complement.
ATCATACAGAAAAAAATAAATACAATATAATATAGCCCGAGAGAAATATGTGACACCATTCATTAGAGCAACATACATGGAATGGCAGTACCATGATGAAAAGAGAAAATATGAAGCAGAAACAAATATTTGAAAAAAGAGCTGAAAACTTCACAAATTTGATTTTAAAAGATTAACATATTTACAAGAAGCTCAATAAACTCCAACTAGGATAAACATAATAGAGATCCACACAGATACATCACAGTAAAAAAAAAAAATCTAAAAGCTTAAAGAAAGAGAAAAGCTTGAAAGCAGCAAGAAAATTACTTAATATGTAAAAAGGAACACCAATTAGATTAATAGCTAACTTCTTATCAGAAATAGTATAGGCTGGAAGACAGTGAGATGATGCTTAAAATGATGAAAGAAAGAAAACAGATCCAGAATCTTATGTCCAGAAAAACTATCTTTCAAAAATGAAGGTGAAATAAACACATTCCCATATTAAGAAAAAAAAATGTGTGATTAGCTAATCCACCTTACAAACAAATACTAAATGAAGCTCTTAAGGTTGAAAGCAAGTGATCCCAGATTGTAAATCAAATCCACAGGAAAAACAAAAGACACCAGTAAATGTAATTATAAAACACAGGATAAATGCATATTTTTTTCTCTTTCCACCCTTAACTGGTTTAAAAGATACACACACACACACACACACACACACACACGTGCATGCACACGCACATATATACATTTGTATGTATACATGATTGCATATGTATACGACTGCATTCTTGGAATAATAATACATAGAGATTTAATATATTTGACAATAGCACAAAAGAGGTCTTCAGGAACAAAGTTATAGTAAGGAAGTGACACCAGATAACACAAATTCACAAAAACAAATGGAGAATCAACAATGGTAAATAAGCAGATTAATATAAAAATTCTATAAATATATACATGTTCTTTATACAATTTTATGTCAAAGCTGAAAAAATAATTATAACTGTATTGTTTGTTTGTAACATATATAGATGTAATAGGTATAACAACAAAAGAAGAGGAAGAGTGAGTAGAGCTATAGAGAAATAATGTTTATATATGTCACTGGAATTAAGTTAATATAAATCTGAAATTGATTCTGACAAGAATTATATAGTAAGAACTAGAATGACAAAGAAAAGGGACTAAAATATATAGCAAAAACAATTAAAAGGATTAAATTATTACACTAGAAAATATTAACCTAATATAAAAGAAAACAGTGAAGAGGAATAGAGGGGGAAATGTATGAGACAAAACACGAAAGTAAAATGGTAGACATATAGCTGAGTATATCAATAATAATATTAATGTCAATAAACAATCCAATCAAAAGTCAGAGATTGTCAGACAGGACCAACAAAGAAACACCAACCAGATGCAACTATGTGCAAGCCACAGGAGACATATTTTTGTTTCAAGGATGCAAACAGGTTGAAATTAAAAGGGTGTAAAAATACATACTGTACAAACAGCAACCTCAAGAAAATTGAAGCAACTATACTAATATCACATGAAATAGATTTTACTAATTTGTTATAGAGGTAAGAGGAGAGTTTTATAATAATAAAAGTACAAATCCATCAGTAAGATATAACAATTTCAAACATATGTTTATCTAACAACAGAGGCCAAAAATATCAAATGAATCTGACAGAACTAAAGGAGAAATAAACATTTCACCAATAATATTTGAAGTCTTCAGCACCTGAAATTCAACATGGATAGAATAACTAGGCAGAAAATCAACCAGGAAATACAAGTCTTAAACATCATAAAGCAACTAGACTTAGCAGACATCTAAAGAACACTCGAACCCCACAACAGGATACATACTTTTCTAGTGCACATGGCTTATTCTCCAGGATACATTATACACTAGCCCATAAAAGAAGCCTTAGCAAATTTAAAAGGATTCAAAGGGTACAAAGTATTTTTCCCAATCACAATGGACTGGAATTAGAGGTTAACAACAGAAATAAGTCTGGGCAATTTGCAAGTATGTGGAAATTGAAGGACACAATTTTTAATAGTCAATGAGTCAAATAAGACATCGAAAATTATATAAATATATTGAGATGAATGAATCTAAAGATACAACATAAAACTTACAGGATGCAGCTAGAGCAGTGCTTAAAGGAATCTAAGCGCTATAAACGCTCTCATTGAAAAGAAGAACGATCTCACCGATCCAATACCTACCTTAAGACACTGAAAAAAGACACTAAACCTAAAGCAAGGAAAAGGAAGAAAATAAGAATTAGTGCAAAAATAAATGAAATAGAGAAAGCAATGTGTTAAAGAAGAAATTGCAAGGGGAATTTGAAAATACTTTGAGGTGAATAAAAATGAAGATGCAAACTCATGAAATGCAACTAAGCCAGTGCTTAGAGAGAAATTTACAGCTACAAATGCTTATATTAAAATATATATCTCAAATCGAACACCTAGCTTTTACCTTAAGACACTGGAAAAGAAAACTAAATCTAGAGCAAGCATAAGGAAAGAAAAAATAATTAGATCAAAACTAATAAAATAAATGATAGAAAAAAATTAAAAATGGTTCTTTGAAAGATAAATAAAATTGACAAACTGTAAGGGAAACTGAATAAGAAAAAAAAGAATCAAATTACTAAATCAGAAATAAAGGAGGACATTAAAATTTAATTTACAGAAATAAAAAAGATTGATGAATACTGCAACAGTATATACAAACAAATTAGAAACATTCAATGAAAGTACCAAATTTCTAGAAAGACACAAAGTACTGAAAATGATCCAAGGAGGAATATAAAACCTGAATAGGTATATAAAAATAGATTGAATTAGTAATTTAAAGATTATCCACAACAAAAGTTCAGACCCAGCTAGCTTCACTGGTGAATTTTACCAAACATTTAAAGAGGAATTTCACAAACTATTCCAAAAAGAAAAGGAAGTAACACTTTCCAAGTCATTTATGTGGCCTGTATTATCCTACTACAAAATCCAGACAAAGAAAACTACAGGTGAATATCCCTTACAATAGATGCAAAAATGCTCAACCAAACACTAGAAAACTGAATCCAGTAACAAAAAAATGGCAGGGGGTGGGGGTGGGGTGGGGTGGATTATACATCATGACAAGTGGAATTTATTCCAGGAAGTTGAATATTCCAGAAGTGGAGGGGTGGGTGAAATGGGTGAAGGTGGGCAATAGGTACAAAATTCCAGTTATAAAGTAACACATGGTGACTATAGTGAATTACACTGCATTGTGTATTTGAAATTTGCTGAGAGAGTAGAACTTAAAAAGTTCTCATCACAATAGGAAAATTTGTAACTATGTGTTGTGATGCATGTTAACTAGATTTACTGTGGTGATCATTTCATAATATATACATATATTGAATCATTATGTTATACACCTGAAACTAATATAATGCTATATGCCCATTATATCCTGATTTTTTTAATTAAAAATAGTATTGTGGAATAAATAGAGTTTCTGCCCTTAATGGATTTATGAAAAATGGTCAGATGAAAAATCTTTCTCATCTTAGAAAATACTGTAGTTAAAATAATGCTTCCTCTATCCTATTGTCATTACACTTTCAATTACTTTGTAATCTTTAAATTTTGTAAGCAGCAAAAGAAAATGTCTATTCTCCATCATCAAATGTGTCCAGACTAAAATTATCCAATTCAAATTAAAAAAGAAATTAATACACTATATTAACATAACAGAATAAAGAAATAGTCATCTCAATAGACAGAAAAAAATCTGACAAAATTAAACTTTCATAATAAAAACACAAAACAAAGAAGAGAAGAACATTTTCTCAAACCGATAAAAAGCATATACAAAAAACCCACAGCAAACATCATACTTAAAGATAAGAATTGACTGCTTTTCCCCCTAAGTTTAGGAAGAAGACAAGAATGCCCACTCTTGCCACTTTTATTCAATAATTCTACTGGAAGTTCTTGACAGGGTAATCAGGCAAGAAAAAATAAAACAACATCCAGATTTGAAAGGAAGAAATTAAAATATCTTCTTTTGCAAATGGCATGGTACTGCAAATGGCATGATACTGTACATAGAACATCCTAAGGAACACACACAAACACAGACACACACAATTAGAAGTAATAAATGATTCAGAAAGGCTGCAAGATACATGATCAACATAAAAATGAACTGTATGCTCTCATACTAGCTATGAACACTCCAAAAATGAAATTAAAACATTTCCATGTACAATAGCATCAAGAAGAATAAGAAAAAAAATCGGGGAAAAATTAACCAAAAAAAAAGTGCAAGACATGGATGCTGAAAAATCTAAGGTATCATTTAAGTAAATTAAAGAAGATCTAAGTAAATGGAAAAATATCCCATGTTTATGAATTGGAAAATAATTTAAGATGGCAATATTCCTCACACTGATCTACAATTTCAATGTAATCCTTATCAAAATCTCAGTTGCCTTTATGGCAGAAATTGACAAGATGATTCCTAAATTCATATAGATAAACAAAGGGACAAAATTAACTAAAATAATATTGAAAAAAATGAGAAAAGTTTGAGAACTCACATCTCCTGATTTCCAAGCTTACTATAAGTCTATGCCAATCAAGACTGTGCACTACTGGCATAAGGAAAGACATATAGGTCAATGGAATAGAATGGAGAGTCTAGAAATAAACCTATATGTTTACAGTCAGTTAATTTCCAATAAAGGTGTCACGACCACTAAATGAGGAAACAGTCCCTTCAATAAATGTGCTGTGACAACTGGATATCCATATTCAAAGGAATGAAGTTGGACTCCTACCTCACTATGTACAAAAATTAACTCCAAATGGATCTAATACCTATATTTAAGTGCTAAAACTATAAAATTCCTAAAAGAAAACATAGGTATAAGTCTTTGTGACTTTAAACATTTTTTAAAATTTGACAGAAAGGTACAGTGAAGAAAAGAAAATACATAAATTTGACATCAAAATTAATAACTTTTGTATTACAAAGGACACCATCTCACAAAGAAAAATAACACATAGAATGGGAGAAATGTTTTTCAGAATGTATATCTATAAGAGTCTTCATCTAAAAATATATAAAGAACTCCTAAAACTAAATAATAAAAAGATAGTGAAAAATAGGCAAAGAATCTGAATTGGAATTTTTTTAAATAATATATACAAATGGTCAATATCACATTAAAACATGCTCAGTGTCATTAGTCAGAAAAATGCAAATTAAAATGTTAATGAGATACCACTTAATGTTCACTAGGATGACTATAATAAAAAATCCAGACAATAACAATTGTTGTTGAGAATATTTAAAATTTGGACCCTCATATACTGGTGGTGGGAATATAGTATGTTGCTCCCAATATGGAAAACAGTGTACTGGTTCTTTAAGTAGTTAATCATAGAGTTACCATATGATGTAGCAATTCTACTGCTAAGTTTAACCAAGAGAAATGAAACAGATGTCCATACATATAAAAACTGTACATGAATATTCATAAGTATTCACAATAGCCAAAAAGTTGAAATAACTCAAATGTCATCAACTGATAAATGTATAAATAATATATGGTATATCCATACAATTCATCAATAAAAACAGTGAGGTACTAACATCTACAAATCTGGATGAACTTTGAAAGCACTGTTAAGTGAAAGGATTCAGTCACAAAAGACCATCTATTGTATAATTCCATTTATATGAGACGTTCAGAATAGACAAACCACTAGAAACAAGAAGTAGTTTAGTGGTTATTGTTACGGATTCAATGTATGTGTTCCTCCAAAATTCATAAGTTGAAGCCCTAACCCCCAGTGTGGCTATATTTGGAGAAGGGACCTCTAAGGAGGGTCAGATGAGGTCATAAGGCTGTGGTCCTGAACTGTTAGGATTTGTGTTCTCATAAGAAAAGACATCAGAGCTCTCTCCTTGCTCACACACGAAGGGAAGGACATGGGAGGATATAGCAGGATGGTGACATTTAAAAGACAGATAGAGTCCTCACTAGAAACCAAAACGCCTGAAATCTTAATCTTGGACTTCTATTCTCCAGAACTGTGAGAAAACAGATTAATGTTGTTTAAGCCATTCTGTCTATGGTGTTCTATTATGACAGCTCGAATAGACTAATACAGATTTTGGTACTGAGAATTGGGGTGCTGCTGTAACAAATACTTTTAAATGTGGGAGTAGCTTTAGAACTACGTGATGGGTAGAGGTTGGAGGAATTTTGAGGTGCATGCTAAAGAAGCCAAGACTGCCATGAAGGGACTGTAGGAGGAAATATGGACATTAAAGGCAATTCTGATGTCAACTATAAATTGGCACTTGCCATAAGCACTTGTCATCTACCTCTACTACAATGATTAAATCACACGTGCTGCTGCAGCTGCTGCCCTTCAACATCCCCTGAAGGGAATTCAAGGCAAGACCAGGAATGAGGCACTCTGTGCTTTGGAAAATGGGCAGAACAGGGCTTCAGATAGTTAGATGTTTTCAGGAGCTGATTTTATGAGCCCAACCCTTGCATCTCCTCATATTTAGAAAAGCACTGAATTCCTACATGGTGACATTTGCTCCTCTTGACTAGCAGAAACTCCCTACCAAAAAAAAAAAATGTATTTGATTGCATGTACTCCTCCTTTACCAAGAATAAATATATACTAATCTTCCCCCCTGCCTCTTTGGAACAGTTTCTCAGAGCTATCTGGGATGCTATCTCCTGGGCTGCAGTCCTCATTTTGCCCCAAATAAACTCAACTTGCAACTCTCACGTTGTGCATTTTTTTTAAGTCGACACTGGTGATGGCTCAGAAAGAAGAGAACTAGAGAGAAAGCCTCCATCTTCTTAGATAATACATACATCATGAACAGAATGTTGGTAAAAATACGGACATTAAAGACCATTCTGGTGAGGTCTCAGACAGAAATGAGGAACATATTATTGGAAACTGGAGGAAATGTGATCCTTATTATAAAGTGGCAAAGAACTTGGCTGAAATATGTTCTAGTGCTTTGTGCAAAGCAGAACTTTTGAGAGATGAAATGGGATTTTAGCTGAGATTTCTAAGCAAAATGGTGGAGTGGCTTGGTTTTTCTTTACCACTTAAAGTAAAACATATATATACATATATATTTAAGTGAATCACTCTGCAATATACCCGAAACGTAAATCAACTACACTTCAATAAAAAATTTAATTTAATTTTTAAAAAAGTAAAACACCAGAAGAGAGACATAAATTGAAGGACATACTAAAAAAAAAGGAGCTAAAACTTGAAGATTTGGAAAATTTGCAGCCTGTCCCTATTGCAAAAAAAATAAGGAAGCATCTTTTAAAGAGCATTGGGGTGTGGCCGAATAACCATTTGATAAGGAGATCAATATGGGTGTGACCCACAAATTTAATCAGCAGTCTCAGTAGAAGCCAGGAATAGAGATGTGGTTATATAAGGAAACATATTGCTTGTCTGGACCAAGGGGAGCAAGACAACAGGACAGGATGATAGAGCTATTCAAGTAAGAACATGCTTTATCTTTAAAAAAAAAATAGTGAAGGAAGAATGACTCTGAAGGTAATCCATAGATCAGGGCTGTCCAACCCACCACAGGGTCAAGGGACAAAGCCGTTTCCTGCTCAGTCTCAGAAATTTCAGAGGGAGGGAACCGTTCCTTCCTTTCAGAGGGCCAGGCCGCCCCCTCACAGTGGCTTGTGGGGCCACCCCATAGAGCTGAAGGTGAAGAGTTTCTCTGCCGAGCCATAGGAGTGGAGAAAAAACATGGAACCAAAGAGGATTATTCTGTTCCTGAAGATCTAATGAAATAGGCCTTGCTAAATTTTAGAGTTCCTTGGGACCTGTCATCGCTTCTTCATTTTGATTTCTCCATCTTGGAATGGAAATGTTTATTCCGTGCCTGTCCCAGTATTGTATATTAGAAGCACAAAACTTGTCTGGTTTCACAGGTTTATAAAGCTAGACAGGAATTTTGCCTCAGAAAATGAATCTTCCTTTGATTCTCATCCATATCTGATATAGATTTAGACATTTAGATGAGACCTCGCACTTTGGAGTTGGTTCTGGAATAAGTGAAAATTTGGCAGGGGAGAGGGGCTGTTGGGATGTAATAAATGTATTTTACATGTGAGAAGAACATGTATTTTGAAGGGCTAGCATGCAATGTTATGACCTGAATGTTCGTGTCTCCCTCAAATTCACTTGTTTAAGACCTAACCACCAGTGTGACTGTAGTTGGAGATGGGACCTCTAAGGAAGCAATAAAGACTAAATGAAGTCATAAGGGTGGGGTCCTTATCTGTTAGAATTGGTATCCTTATAAGATAAGAACCAGAGTGTGTCCTGTGTCTCTCTACCTTCTCCCTCCCCGCAACCCCTCTCTTTCCTTCTTGCCATGATCACACATCTAGGGAAGGCCTTGTGAGAACATATTCTGGAGAAGGTCATCTGTAAGCCAGGAAGAGAGATCTCACCAGAACCTGAATTGGCCAGAACTTTGATTTTGGACTTCTAGCCTCCATGAATGTGACAATTTCCATTGCTTAAGCCACCTAGTTTATGGTATTTTGTTATGGCAGCCTGTGCAGATTATTACAGTTGCATAAGTCAGGGGGAGTACGTATTGTGGAAAATGGTGATTGACTAAGAATGAGTACAGGATTTCTTTCTGAGAGTGATAAAATGTTCAAAAATTGATTGTGTAATGGGTGCACAATTCTGAATATACCACTTCAAATGGATGAGGTGTATTGTATGTGGATTTTTTAAAATAAAACTCAATTTAAAAAGTTAAATCATGCAGATGCAAAACATGGCAGCGAAGTAGAAGGATGTGGAATGAATACCTCTCCACAGATGCATCAGGAATACATAAAAGATGTAATAACTCCCACAGAAAACCAACTTAACACCAGCAGAAGACCCTGGACACCAGAAAGGACTGTAAAGATCCTGTCAAAACTGGCAACCTTTGAAGTCCGGATTACTCGACAAGAAGTCAAGTTGGAGACTCTGAGGAGGGAGCACCAAATCCAGGACGAGAGACCACTAGAGAGTCCTTGGCCACAGGGAAGGTTAACTGCAGAGAACTCTCACGGAGCCCTCTATCAGAGGCTAAGACCCAGCTTTGCCCGACTGTCTGCAACTGCCAGTGCTGGATACCTCACAACAAACTACAAACACCACAGAAACACAAACCCACTCATAAGCACACAGACTACCTAAAGCCATACTAACCTCACAGATACCTTAAAACACACCACCTGCCATGGCCCTGCTCATCAGAGAGAAAAGACTCACATCCACAAACCAGAAAGCAGGCATCACACCTTCCCATGAGGAAGTCTATTCAAGACAGTGGATCAACCTCAACACAGCGGGCAGAGAGCAGAAACAAGAGGAGTTACTACAAGGCAGCATAGGGAAAGGAAACAGCAAATATGATAAAATAGACAAAATGAGAAAACAAAGAAACATCTTGCAGGCAAAGGAGCAAGATAAAACCCCACAAGACCAAATAAATGAAGAGGAAATAGGAAAAGTGCCTGAAAAAGAATTCAGAGTAACGATGGTAAAGATGATCCAAAATCTCAACAACAAAATAGAGAAAATACAAGAAACAGTTAATCAGAACCTAGAAGAAGTAAGGAGCAAACAAACAGTAATGAACAACACAATAACTGAAATTAAAAATACTCTAGATGGTATAAACAGAAGAATAAATGAGGCAGAAGAACGAGTAAGTGAGTTGGAAGATAAAATGGTGGAAATAACTGCCATAGAGCAGGAAAGAGAAAAAAGAATAAAAAGAATGGAAAACAGTCTCAGAGACCCTGGGGACAACATTAAGCGCACCAACATTCGAGTCATAGACATCCTAGAAGAAGAAGAAAAAAAGAAAGGGTCTGAAAAAATATTTGAAGAGGTTATAGTGGAAAACTTCCCCAACATGGGACAGGAAATAATTAACCAAGTCCAAGAAGCACAGAGAGTCCCATACAGAATAAACCCAAGGAGAAACACACTGAGGCACACATTAATCAAACTAATGAAAATTAAACACAAAGAAAAAATATTAATATCAGCAAGAGAAAAGCAACAAATAACATATAATAGAAAACCCACAAGGATAACAGCTGATCTTTCTGCAGAAACTCTGCAGGCCAGAAGGGAGTGGCAGGACATACTGAAAGTCCTGAAAGAGAAAAACCTATAGCCAAGAATACTCTACCCAGCAAGAATCTCATTCAGATTCGATGGAGAAATCAAAAGCTTTCCAGATAAGCAAAAGTTAAGAGAATTCAGCACCACCAAACCAGCCTTACAACAATTGCTAAAGGAACTTTTCTAAGCAAGAAACACAAGAGAAGGAGAAGATCTACAAAAACAAACCCCAAACAATTAAGAAAATGGTAATAGGAACATACATGTTAATGTTACCTTAAATGTAAACAGATTAAATGCTCCAACCAAAAGGCACAGACTGGCTGAATGGATTCAAAAACAAGACCCTTCCATATGCTGTCTACGAGAAACCCACTTCAGACATAGGAACACACACAGACTGAAAAGGGATAGAAAAAGATATTCCATGCAAATGGAAGTCAAAGGAAAGCTGGAGTAGCAATACCCATATCAGACAAATTAGACTTTAAAGTAGACTATTACAAGAGACAAGGAAGGACACTCCATAACGATCAAGGGATCAATCCAAGAAGAAGATTTAACAATTGTAAATATCTATGCACCCAACATAGGAACAGCTCAATACATAAGGCAAATGCTAACGGCCATAAAAGGGGAAATCAACAGTAACACAATAATAATAGGAGACTTTAACACTCTACTTACACAAATGGACAGATCATCCACACAGAAAATAAAGAAACACAAGCTTTCAATGACACATTAGACCATCTCGACTTAATTGATATTTATAGGACATTCCATCCAAAAACTACAGAATACACTTTCTTCTCAAGTGCACACAGAACATTCTCCAGGATAGATCACATCTTGGGGCACAAATCAAACCTTGGTAAATTCAAGAAAATTGAAATTGTATCAAGCATCCTCTCCAACCAAAATGCCATGAGACTAGATATCAATTACATGAAAAAAACTGTAAAAAAAATACAGACACAGAGGCTAAACAATATGTTATTAACCAACCAAGAAATCACCAAAGAAATCAAAGAGGAAATAAAAAAAAAATACCTAGAAACAAATGACAATGAAAACACAACACAAATCTTATGGGACGCAGCAAAAGCAGTTCTAAGAGGGAGATTTAGAGCAACAGAGTCCTACCTCAAGAAATAAGAAAAGTCTCGAATAAACAACCTAACCTTACCCTAAAACAATTAGAGATAGAAGAACAAAGAAACCCTAAAGTGAGCAGAAGGAAAGAAATCATAAAGATCCGGTCAGAAATAAAAGAAAAAGAAATGAAGGAAAAAATAGCAAAGATCAATAAAACTAAAAGCTAGTTCTTTGCAAAGATAAACAAAATTGAAAAACCATTAACCAGACTCATTAGGAAAAAAAGGGAGAGGACGCAAATCAACAGAATTAGAAATGAGAAAGGAGAAGTAACAACCAACAGCGCAGAAATACAAAAGATCATGAGAGACTACTACAAGCAACTATTTGCCAATAAATTGGATAACCTGGAAGAAATGGATACATTCTTAGAAAAGTACAAACTCCCAAGACTGAACCAGGAAGAAATAGAAAATAGGAACAGACCAATCACAAGTACGGAAATTAAGACCATGATTAAAACTCTCCCAACGAACAAAACCCCAGGGTCAGATGGATTCACAGGCGAATTCTATCCAACATTTAGAGAAGAGCTAACACCTGTCCTTCTCAAACTGTTCCAAAATAGAGCAGAAGGAGGAACACTCCCAAACTCACACTACGAGGCCACCATCACCCTGATACCAAAACAAGGCAAAGATGGCACAAAAAAAGAACATTACAGGCCAATATCACTGATGAATATACACGCAAAAATCCTCAACAAAATACTAGCAAACAGAATCCAACAGCATATTAAAGAGATCATACACCACGATCAACTGGGGTTTATCCCTGGAATGCAAGGATTCTTCAATATATGCAAATCAATCAATGTGATACATCATATCAACAAATTGAAGGATAAAAACCATATGATCATCTCAATAGATGCAGAAAAAGCTTTTGACAAAATTCAACATCCATTTATGATAAAAACTCTCCAGAAAATGGGCATAGAAGGAAATTACCTCAACATAATAAAAGCCATATATGAGAAACCAAAAGCCAACATTGTTCTAAATGGCAAAAAACTGAAAGAATTGCCTCTAAGAATGGGAAAAAGACAAGGGTGCCCACTCTCACCATGATTATTCAACATAGTTTTGGAAGTTTTAGCCACAGCAATCAGAGAAGAAAGTGAAATAAAAGGAATCCGAATTGGAAAAGACGTAAAATTGTCACTCTTTGCAGATGACATATTATACATAGAAAACCCTAAAGATTCTACCAGAAAACTGCTAGCACTAATCGATGCATTTAGTAAAGTAGCAGGATACAAAATTAACGCACAGAAATCTCTTGCATTCCTACACACTAACAATGAAAGAGCAGGGAGAGAAATTAAGGAAACACTCCCATTTACCATTACAACTAAAAGAATAAAATACCCAGGAATAAACCTGCCTAAGGAGGCAAAAGACCTGTATGCAGGAAACTATAGGACACTGATGAAAGAAATCAAAGATGATACAAACGGATGGAGGGACATACCATGTTTCTGGACTGGAAGAATCGACATTGTGAAAATGACTGTACTACCCAAAAATTTACACATTCAATGCAATCCCTATCAAATTACCAATGGCGTTTTTCACAGAACTAGAACAGAAAATCTTACAATTTGCATGGAAACACAAAAGACCCAAATAGCGAAAGCAATCTTGAGAAGGAAAGACGGAGTTGCTGGAATTAAGCTTCCTGACTTCAGACTATACTACAAGGCCACAGTGATCAAGACAGTATGGTACTGGCACAAAAACAGATATGTAGATCAATGGAACAGAATAGATATCCCAGAGATAAACCCACACACATATGGGCACCTTATCTTTGACAAAGGAGGCAAGAATATACAATGGAAAAAAGACAGCCTCTTCAATAAGTGGTGCTGGGAAAATTGGACAGCAACATGTAAAAGAATGAAATTAGAACACTTCCTAACACCATACACAAAAATAAACTCCAAATGGATTAAAGACCTAAATGGAAGGCCAGACACTATAAAACTCCTAGAGGAAAACATAGGAAGAATACTCTACAAAATACATCAAAGCAAGATCCTTTTTGACCCACCTCCTAGAATCATGGAAATAAAATCAAGAATAAACAAATGGGACTTAATGAAACTTAAAAGCTTTTGCACAGCAAAGAAACCATAAACAAGACAAGAAGACAACCCTCAGAATGGGAGAAAATACTTGCCAGTGAAGCAACGAACAAAGGATTAACCTCCAAAATATACAAGCAGCTTATGCAGCTTAATACCAAAAAAGCACATAGACCCATCCACAAATGGGCAGAAGACCTAAAGAGACATTTCTCCAAAGACATGCAGATGGCTAACAAACACATGAAAAGATGCTCAACATCACTAATCATTAGAGAAATGCAAATCAAAGCCTCAATGAGGTATCACCTCACACTGGTCCGAATGGCCATCATCAAACAATCTAGAAACAATAAATGTCGGAGAGGATGTGGAGAAAAGGGAACCCTCCTGCACTGTTGGTGGGAATGTAAGTGGGTACAGCCACTATGGAAAACAGTTTGGAGGGTCCTTAAAAAACTAGAAATGGAACTACCATATGACCCAGCAATCCCACTGCTGGGCATATACCCAGAGAAAACCATAATCCAAAAAGAAACATGTACCATAACATTCATTGCAGCACTATTTACAATAGCCAGGACATGGCAGCAACCTAAATGCCCATCAACAGATGAGTGGATAAAGATGTGGCACATATATACAATGGAATATTACTCAGCCATAAAAAGGAATGAAACTTGAGTTATTTGTAATGGGGTGGATAGACCTACAGACTTTCATACAGAGCGAAGTAAGCCAGAAAAACAAATACCGTATGCTAACTCATAAATATATAATGTAAAAAAGTGGTACTGATGAACCCAGTGACAGGGCAAGAATAAAGATGCAGATGTAGAGAACGGACTTGAGGACACGGGGTTGGAAGGGGGTGAAGGGGAGGCTGGGATGAAGTGAGAGAGTAGCATTGACATAGATATACTACCAAATGTAAAACAGATAGCTAGTGGGAACTTGCTGCATAACAGGGAGATAAACTCGATGATGGGTGAGGACTTAGAGGGCTGGGATAGGGAGGGTGGGAAGGAGTCAAGGGAGGGAGGGGATATGGGGATATATGTATAAATACAGCTGATTCACTTTGGTGTACCTCAAAAACTGGCACAAGAGTATAAAACAATTATATTCCCATAAACAGCTTAAAAAAAAAAGGAATTATCCCAGGTGTGGTGAATGCAGCAGCACCGGAAAAATTCAGATGTGTTGGATTTAAGCGTTTGATGATGGCAGTACAAGAGGTTTGGTACCAGTAAAAGTCACCTAATGAAAAATAAAGAAGTTTTTATTTAAAAAAAAATAAAGTTAAATCATGTATGTTATATTCTCAACAAAGTGAATACTGAAGCTTAGTATTGGTGTACATTTTATTTTGTTCATTTTCTAAAAATGCATACACAATTATCTTTAGTTGATTTTCTTCAATCCACAAAGAGTGAAATGTAGAAAAAAATATTAAATCCTTCAAGGTAGAATGAATTTACCAAGATCTAGTGATGTTTTGCCCTCTATCATCTGGAAGAACTCATGTAATGTTTCTGGAAACTTCCTACCCTTTTCAAAGTTAAATTTTCTATCTCAGACAGATGATTTTCCACAGGAGTATACTATCATTTAATAATCAAATAACATAGCCATTTTCCTGAATTGGCAGAAATCGCATTTTGTTTAATGAATTATTTGGGTTTACCTTGCCCATTTTTTTTATTAAAATTCATCACATATGCTTTACATGTATGTAGAAGGTATCTTTATATACTGCCTCACCAGGGACTTATCTATTCTATATTCTATTGCAAGTCATAGCTCTGAATTAATTTGTTTATTTTCCTGGCATTTTATCTATTTTCCCCAACATTTTATTCAGTAATCCAAAATAACTTGCTTTTATAGTTTTCTCAATGTCTTTTTGATTTCTGCTTTCTGAAATATGCTTTTAAAATTTTTCTTTCTAATTTACGGAGGTAAATGATAGTATTTTTACTTAAAATTTATAATTTAAAAATAACATGAAAAATACACTAAATTTTAGTAATAGTTAAATTTTATATTAATTTCAATAACAAGTAAAATTTCTATATGCTAGGTTGTTGAAAAGAATTTGACATATATCTATATAGGAGTTTATTAACAGCAATACATATTAAATAGTAATTCATATCATAATGAATTTACTTTTTGATTTAAATTGGGGGCACAGCAACATCTATTTCAGTAAATAATCAGGCAATAATATGAACTGGAATATAAGTCAAATTCAGATTAAATATAAGTGAATTTGTATTTTAACACACTTTGCTGGCCATTCTGATACATAGCCAGGGTCACCTACCACTCAACTATGTTGGTGATACTAAATCATCTTATCTGTTCTGGATGTGTAAGAATTTACAAATGAAAATTAGAATTTGGATAGCCTATGAAGCTCTCAGTTTCAGGGGAACAGACACAGGGCATTTTATTTTATCCCCCAAACATTACCTTTATACTTTAGAGCTACTCTATACTTTTATTTTCTAGCTCATTAATTGGGCAAGTTTAGAATCACTAACAGTGGACCAGGGAAGAGTAAGAAGGGCTGGCAGGGCTGGCCTATGAAACCAGGAATTCCAGCTATAGGTGCTAGGAACTAGGGAGAGGGTTTTAGTAGAGTCCAATACTTAAATAATCTACTATGTGCAAACCGCTAGGTATTTACAAGAGAAAATGCACTGGACATGGAATTAGAAGTTCTGGGCTTACATCTAAATTCCTATACTGACTTGCTCTGAAACAATGAGTATAATAGTGTGATGATTAAGAGAAGGATCTGGAACAGACTGCTGAAAGTTCAAATTCCAGCTTAAGAATTACTACTTTGGCGAGTTGCAAGACTGCTATGTATTTCAATTGCCCCATCTCTAAAATGGATTTGGATGATAGTAGTACCTACTTTATACAATTGTGATGAAGATTAGATGAGGCAACATGCATAAAACATAGATCAATGTTTAGGACATTCAGATCAGTGTTAGCTCTAATTATTACTGCCATTTATTTAAAATCGGAATAAGAGCTTCCCTATTCCTTGATTGTTGTCAGGATTAAATGATTTGATGTTTATTCATTCAGTGGTCAACATCCATTATGTATATACTATATAGCAGGCATCATTCAAGACACAATATTGCTCTATTAAGAGGATGCAGAAACACCCTCAAGAAGCATATAACCTGGTAAGGGATATAAGATAAGTACACAAAATAAACTGGCAAAATGCCTGGTAGAAAGTGACCATGTGCTAAAACAGGCGCAGATGACACACTACAACCATTCAGGGAAAGAAATGATCACTTCCCACTGGAGCTATCCATAGGAGTTGGATGGATGTGCTAACATTTACCTCAGGGCCTAAAGGGAAACTAGGATTTGGAGATGAAAAATCTGGAGGGAAAGACAAAGCAATTCCTGGTGGTCAGGCAGTGTGAGGAAAAGTATGAGGGTTATTAATAAGACTAGCCATGTACATAAAACCATCAGCAGCAGCAAAGCATTCCTCACTGCATTTTAAGTCTTGAATCCCTCGGCTCTCAGAGAAGGACATTCATATACATGAGTGCTTTCTAAGACAAACAGGAAACCAGGGAATCTCGCACAATGATTTTTTCAAGAGAGCTCAGGCTTGTTGTTCATGTAGCAGACTCAAATAGTAACAGTATGCTGTCAACCCAGACCTAACCCAGTTTGCCTTTGTTAACTGGGCCAATTCCCACTGTAGAGAATGGGGTGAGAATCTGCTGACCTGTGTGCTACCCATCACCCACTCTGGCACGTGAAAGTGTGGGCATTTATTTTCAGTATTCCTAGATGAGCTGCAGTTCACGTTAGAGAGGAGAGGAAAACTGCAGCCACTGTACTTCTTGGCAAGCTGCTTGAATAAAAATAGGGATCTGCTGACTAAGTATTCAACTATATCTGCAGACATTCCCCAGCTGGGAAAATAGACTTTTTCCTCTAATTTTTTCCCCTTTTGAATGTTTACTTAAATTAGCCCTTCCACCATACCTCCTCCATAAAAAAGAAATAATTTTTCTGAATTAGTATTTTTAAAATATACTCTACTTATGTTTTTAAAATTCGATATCTGTTCCAACCATTCTTAACTGTTAATCCTAAAATATCTGTTTTTCTTTTGGAGATGAAAGAAGGCCTCCATATATGTCTTTGAATCTACACATTAAATTGTTTTTTTAATTGAAGAAAACTAATCTGAGCCCATGATGTCATTATTTAATAAATGCATTCTGGAATTTACAACTATATAGGGATATTTGAGAGAGCAAATTAATATTTTATTCATTCAAACACTCTTAGGCCCTATTCTAAGCACTGTGCATGTATTAAATCCCTTAATCCTAAAAGCAACCCTGTGAGATTGGTATTTTTATTATCCACATTTTGTGGTTAAGGAAATGGAAGCACAGAGAGATTACATAACTTGTACAAGGTCACTCAGCCAGAGTGTACAGCAGATGTAGGAGTCACACTCAGGCAGTCCATGTACAGGGGCCATCCTCTTAAACATTATACTATACTACTTCTCTGTACAAATGATGATTTTAAGAACTGACATTTTCACATCTGAAAAAAAAATCCAATTCCAAATGGGACTATAATTTCAGGTTTTCCTTTTTTTTTTTCCTCTTATCCTAATTTATGACAAAACCACTGACCTTTCTGTTTAGTGATAATATCAGGCCCCATAGGAGAGATCTGAAATGGTCTTGCATCCATGTGACAGTACTATTAACACACTCTAGGATAGTATCATCCCCAAAACTGAAACAATATTGTAGCTCAGAATGGAGTTGTTGCACAGATTCAATGGGATAACACAAGTGGATGTTCTTGCCATGCAGAAGGCAATTCATTCACATTAGCTGAATCAAAAGGAACGATAATATATGGTTTTCTTAGTCCCTTCCAAAAATATTCTTAAGTTGCCCCCCCAAAAGGCCTTCATTTACTCAATTTATATTCGGATGCAACATGTTTAAGGTCCCTTTTAATTATAATGACAGATCCTTGGTATACAAAGCTCATAAAATTAGAAATATTTCATTTTGGTGATTAGTGAACATTTTTATGACTCACATAGAAAAGAAATTTAATCTAGTACTTAGAGCATGGACTCCAAAACTCAATGGCCTGGGTTCAAGTCCAATTTGCATATATTAACTGTGTGATTTGACCCAAGTTACCTGTCTACCTCAGTTGCCTTGTCTGTAAAATGGCGCTGATAACAGCACCACCTTCACTGGTTTATCATGAAAATTAACTGTAGAGATTTTCAAAATTTTTTGTTGGAGTATAGTTGATTTATAATGTTGTGTTAGTTTCTTCTGTATAGCAAAGTAAATCAGTTATACATGTATATAATAATATATAACATATATATTTTATATATATATATAAAATCTGCAGTCTTTTTTTAGATTGTTTTCCCATATAGGCCATTACAGAGTATTGAGTAGAGTTCCCTGTGCTATACAGTAGATTCTTACTAGTTATAAATTTTTTTTTGATGTGGACCATTTTTTTAAAGTCTTTATTGAATTTGTTACAAAATTGCTTCTGTTCTATGTTTTGGGTTTTTGGCCAAGAGGAATGTGGGATCTTAGCTCCCCAACCAGGGATTGAATGTCATGGAACGGGAAACTGGCTACAGCTACTTTTAAGGAGACAGGGTCTCTTAAAGTGAAGCCCCTTCTATTGAAGGTCATTAATGGGTTATACAATGGTGGACTGGCAGAGTTTGTAGCTGAGGATGATGAAAACATTCTTGTGTTGTGTTCTAGAGTGAAAAGAATGTGTGAATCCAAGCAATATAAAGGAAAGAAAAAAGGTAGAATTCAAGTTGTAGAAACAGTGATTTTTTTTTTTATAAGAGCATGGATAACCATACCTGCACCTCCTGCAACATTTGGCAAAGCCTGATACACACGCATAATTACCATGTGTTTTCTTCATTTTGAAGAAGTTATGGAAAGAGCTGAAACCCATGTCCAGGATGTTTTGTCACAGAATGGGGACAACACACATAGGACAATGATGCAAGCCCTGGTTTGAATTAATTCAGTGGAAACATGGTATCAAAGCCATGGCTGACCAAGAAAGGTCCCATGAGTTTGTAGGACTATCAGGAGAGTATTTTGGACTTTGTATAATGAGTGGAATTGTACTGTTTACTCCTCACAACAACCCTTGGAGTTGGTTATATTATTAGTTTTATAGATGAGGACACTGATACAAAGTTAAACAACTTGCCCAATTTTATCTAATTTATCATTCAACCGCCACATCTTACAGTTAAGGAAAATGACAGCCAGAGAAATTAAGACAGCTAGAGTGTGCTAGTTGACTTAGTAGACCTAGAATTTTGTCTGACCTTCAGTTCCAAACACTCATCACCTCACCACACTTCATCCTCTTTAAGAAAAGACTTGTAATTATTACTGACTCTCCAAAAAACAAAAGTTGAGGGGTCAATACTGAACACTATGAAATGCATGAGACTGGTAGTAGGCTGCTTAAAAAAGACAAGAGGAAAAGGAAGAAGAGAGAAACAACCTTCACTTCTAGCACAGAGAACTTTCCCAAAAGCACGGCTGGCTAAATTAGAGAAAAGTTCAAAAATATGTAAAATACGTATTTTTTCACTTTGTTTGCCAAGAACATAAATCCAAAATAACCAGCCAGACAACCTCATTTTTATTTTTATTTATTTTTGGCCAGATACACACGTGTGCGCGCACACACAAAGTCGTCTCTTAAAACTCAAGTAGGTGATATGTTCTTGGATTTATCAAAACCTAAAATTGCCTGCTGGGCTGAGAAACCGGGCCTCATTATCTCACTTCAGAGATTCCTTCCTGAATTATGAGGACATGTTTTTCGTGGTATTAGAGCAATAAAGCCATTGTTTCCACACGAATTATACACTATGGACTGGTCAGTTTCCTGTTCCATGACATTCTTTAATACAGATATTCAGTCAGAAAGAATGAGTATCTTGACCATAATAGTAGGCCCTGAGTATATTTTTATTGTCTAACTGAATGAGTCAATGACTCCTATACATTTTGCATATAGATTCTTAAAGGAAATATTGTCTATTATTTAGATACTTACATAAGATATTTAGAGGTCTTGATTCATAAACATGACTCAAGAACTGACATGGATGTGAACTCTGCAAGAGCTTTAAGAAACATTTGACAATTATCACAAAACACATCTCTTCCATTTCTATTTTAATAATTAAAAATGTTTCCAAGTAGTTTATAAACTCCAATAGTTTCTTAGGAATTGATACAAAACAAAGCAATGAAGCTGAAATATATTTTATTCAGTCATCATTTTGGGGTTATCTATCCTTGAATCATTCCAAACTGATAGAGAACAGTGAATTACTTAGATCCGGCCACAGAGTCAAAATTTAGCAGAAGAATGAAATGGGAGTTTATGAATTTAACTAGTATAGACAACCAATTTGGATAAGTCTAGAGCTGAATATGGCTTTTGCTGTGAGTTTATGAGTGTAGGCTGGGTCAATACAAATTCAAAACTGGTAAGTTCATTGAATAATAAATCAGGCAAACAGGATGTTGTACTCAACTACTAAAATCTGTCAAAATATGAGTTCCATGGAGACACAGGCCACAGAGTAGCAAGAAAGGCACCGTGATTGAAGTAGTCAAATCAGAGGTAAGGCCCCGGTTCTGCCACCTACCAGCTGCATGACCTCAGGGGAGCAGCTGAACCACTTTCCCCCTCATTATTCTCATGGGAAAAACTGGCACTACTTCACAAATACATCCCAGGGTTGTTATCACGCTTCAATCATGCTCTGCTTTACCATTTGACAATGTGAAGAAAAGAGTAAGGAGTACTGTATTTGGAATATTTCAGAAACTGGATTTGTAACCCTTGTTCAAGTCACGACGACTATCATCGCAAAGAAAATATACAACATGCAAATATTATTTGAGAAAGAGATCAGTGGACTGCTATAGGAAATGAGCCTTTAATATAAAATCTGTATTAATTATCTACCACGCTGAAGTAGTAAAACAATTTTGTTTCTGGGCCCATATGACATAATATGAGGCATCCAGCATACTGTCAACTGATCCCATTAACATCTAAGGAAAGGCAGACATTAGCCAAAGTTTACTTTTAGCCACCTGATGCAAAAATTATAAACCCTAAAGAAGACTGCTGAAATGTTTAATTTATAGCACATCATTTTCCAAACTCTGATTTGTTCACCTCCTTTCCAAGTTTCTGTTTTGTTTTCCCAATAAACAAAATCAGCTCCTACATGCTACAGTTGGAAATAATTATAAATCAGCCCTGGGAACTGTATGAAAATTCATATAATCACTTCTTACATATTCATTGCTCTCATTCAGTATAAATATCTGGGATCACTATGCAAAATGCTTTTGATGCTTTTAGTTTTGATGACTTTTCTATTCACATCCCAATTAATCAAATACCATAATATGAAGCAATAATTATGTAATTAGGTAGCATATAAGTTGTGGACCTTACATGTGGATGTATCTAACTTAAGGACTCTGATTTCTAATAAGGACACCAGGTGCTATAAGTCTCTTGGCTATCTGGCTTTATAAGGAAATCATCCTTTTCTCCACCTCTTCCCTCAGAATGCAACTCATGTAACTAAAACTATTCTTATTATATATTAAACTATGAAGACTGACACATCATAGCTTTGATAACTTATACAAGATACCACCATGGCAAGGTTATAAAGTAAAAATGCTATTATAATGTTTTATATATACTTAGGTATAGTGTACAGAATATACTCAGATTCCTTCTTTTATTATAATTCACAATGAAAGCTTGTCCATACTCAAATATTCCATTACAATGGTAGTGGAGCAGGAAAGAACCTGAGAGATCCATTTCAACCCCTTCATTTTATTAGTCAATAAACTATGGCCTGGAGCTACAACTGGCCTTCTATTTTTCAGTACACCCTCCACTGCTCCTTTCCACAGTGATTTATAGAGAAAATGCTCAACAAAGAATCGACATAGTTAGAGTTTCTCAATGAAACACTGAACTTTCAAATATAAGAAAGAAGGAATGCTCGCTAAAATGAGAAGTTCCCTCCATTTTTATAAGTCACTGTTTGAGGGCCTCCTTCTGATGGCTTGCCATGTCCTACCAGCAATGTTGGTTCAGAGAAGCAAGTAGAAAGATCTGGAAACAAATTAGTTCTTCCCATGAAATGCAAAAGACAATGAGAGGTAGATCTACACCATGAAAGTATTTTACAAGTATGATATCCAAAAGTCAAAGCATGCATTTCTGAAAAGAGTATGCAAGCAATTCCCCTACATCTTTCTGTCCCAAGACAGTCAACCTCAGCTGCAGTGAAACAAACTCCACACTAGTGTCCAATATCACCATTCCTAGAGAGAGCAAAGCTATGGCTGACTGTGGCTCAGTGTAAATAAGCAAAAGAGGAAATCAACATAGAAGATTCTACAGATAAGAAATTTAGAGGTTGGGGAAAATGCCACTGAGGGACTATCAGGTTTAAAACTAATTATTAAATCCTAAATTGTTGGCAGCACTTTTAAGTTCTGTTAATTTCACTAAATTTTATCTGCATTTGGCATCATCACTGCCGCTAGCCAGTTATAGCTGCTGTGGGTGATGCTAGCCCATTGCCACCCTAACAGCTGTTCAGCTGACTGAGTACGCTGTCATCTTATTGAAAACAAATCTCTCATTACAAAGCAAGGAAGAAAACAAAGATTTTGCTCTATTCAGCTTCTGGTAGTGAAAGACTAACACTCCCCAGAATGGCAATAACAGAACAGCCAATGTGGAGGCCACTGCAGTACCTCTGCACATAAATATTACCATCCATTGGAAGTAGGAGAATGATGATCCACCAAGCTTGATACACACCCATAATGGCTGCAGAAAATGTATGCCAGTTTTTAGTCAGAAGTAGAATTGTTGACCCTACTTGGGAATTTGGAATTCACTCATAGCAAGTCACTAACTTAGCAGGGATCAATGTAAGGTATTACACAGTTTTTCTGTTTGAGGTTGTGGGTTTTGTTTTTGTTGTTGTTGTTTTTTGTTTTTTTTTGCCCTTGGGAATGTTGTGATCTAGTTAAATAATAATAAATAAATAAAATAAGCAAGCAAGCAAGCAAGTAGAGGCAGTGAAGATAAGTGGATCGTGAGATACAGTGAACAGGCCTGTTTAGCAGGAGTGGATAACCTCTGGAGGGAAGTAGTGGGAGCTAGGTGGGAGCAGGGGCTTCATGCTGGATTCTGGAAGGCTGGGACTGCCAGGTTTGGTTTGGAATAAGGAATCGTCCTAATATATTTTAAGTCTAGGGGCTCTGTATGCCTAGAGTTTGTTTAGGTCAATTTGGTAGTCATCAAAGAATGGATTAGAACTGAAGACAAACAGAACACCTATAAATGCAGATGTTATATTTGATTTATACAGAGAGGTTCTTAATAAGTTTGAAAATGTGATTTGCCTCAGTGATGATGTAATTATAAACATGCGTGTCTTTGTATATATATACATATGTATACTTGTTATATATATTTATTAAATATATATGTACTTGTTAATTCACCTAGATTATGTAAAATGTTTTCTTTCTTCAAATACTTTAATGAAATATCAATTAATTTTCAGAAACCAACTGAAATATAAATAGAAAAGGAAAACCCTGTATGCACTGGTTCGAATTCCAAGTAAAATAATCCTAAAATTTTTTAATGCCTACCTAGTTACAAGATAATCAGAGAGTGGAAAATTATTCATTTAAACAATGTTTGGGGAACTATCTGGCAAAAATGAAAATGTTCATGATATAAATTTAAATGAAAATGCAGCCTAGAACATGATACATATATGCCTATGTAAAATATTGACATGGACAAGTATTAGCAAGAAATGAGCACATTTAGCATTATATAATTATGGAAGACCATTGTATTTAAAAATATAGGTATATTGTAATTCTTTCCATAATTTCAAATGATAAATCAAGACAAATGTTGATAATTTCAATCATGTTGGAAATGGACAAAAACCCTAGACTAGCTTAGAGTCTAGATACTAGCTTAACATACTTGACATGACAGTTGTCTGGCCCACATACCACTATTCCTCAACCTGTGCCCATAACAGACATAACTCATCAAACCTGGTCTTTCCTTATTTATGCAGAATTCTCAGGAGCCACTATCCATAATTCAGAATCTTCACACAAGATGAAATCTCTATGCCATCTACAGCCAATAAACAGCTTTCTGTAGCAGATACTCAATGGAGAAAACCTTCCACAAAATAACAGATAAATAAATGAATGCAGCAGATAACCAAAATCCCATTTCTCTCTGAACCCACAGCTTCATTCCCATTAGGCCAAGATGTGTCCCAAACAGATTTGTCAAATTCCTATCTGGGCGTAATTAAACTGAGCAAGATTTTGGCAAGTACAAGTCTATTTGCTTTTTAAGCATTTTGGGGAAAATTTAAAGAAAATATAGAAACCATAATAAGGGCTACTTGATAAATTCTCTATTTTTGCTTTGTCTATACAGCTTCCAGGACTTCAGTGAACAATTCATTCAGATAAAATATGCATTTCCAGTCACCATTGGCAGAATATTTAAGGAGCATTTGAAAATTGCTTCCTATGTGGAAACATCTGCGAACGCACTTTCCCTCAATATTAGGCTAGAAAACTTATCTTTTGCTGTTTTGTTTTTTAACTTTAAAAACAGCTGTGGTACATTGAACACTTTCTTTTGTTCAGGTCTCCTGAGTTTGTTTCAGCCATCCCTGAGCTGAAAACCTCATCTAGGATGACAAGAGGAAAAAGTCTGTATCACAGCCAGGAGACACCTTTTTGAGAAGAACACCTGAACATTGCTACCTCCACCCCCACCCCAATGCTCCCAAAGTGTCCTCTCTGGCCACGTTCTAGCCACAAATCTGGATGTTCTGTCAATGGAAAGGTAAGGTCTACAAATAGCTGAGTGAGAAGACAACAAGCCTGGGCAATAAGCCTTGGTTAAATCTTTTTCATTGTAGGGGAGAAACTCCAATTTGGCTGCAAGGAAGGACCAAATGCGGCCAGCACTGGACAACAGCAACTGTTGAAAACATACCTGTGGATATGCTCCTTGAAAGGCCACTCTGAGTGTTGGATCAATACCTACTCATCTTTCTTAACTCAGCATGCTTGCTATCTCCTCTATGCTACCTTCCAGGGACTCCAAACACAGAGTTAATTCTTCTTCTCCTGCAAGCTCTCTACCTCTTGGTGTTTGCCTCTGATACAGCATGTATCTCAATTTATTAATCTCTAGTATGCAAATACAGTACCTTGAAGGTAGGGAAACAGTTTCAGTAATTGTTGGAACCCCAGCATCGTGCACAGTGCTTAGCACATAGTGGACACTCACATTTTCGCATATTGACTAAGCAATTATATGTCTGAGTCATATATAAAAGTTAGGGGGGTTCTCTAATGAGATATAGAGGACCCAGGATACATCATGCAGTGTTCTTCAAAATGTTTGTATTCAGATGAAATGAGAACTATGAAAGAATATCAAGGGCAGCCTTGAGGAGTAGTACATATTGTTTCCACAATGTACTGCACCTCCCTGACTGCCTGGTTCCTACAGGCACGTGTGTGTGTAAGTGTGTGTGCACAAGTGCCTGTGAGATTCAGGACAAAGATGAAACCGAAGGAATCTGAACTTAATTTCATAGGCAATGAACAGGTTGTGAAAATTTCTGAGCTGGAGAATAAACTCAGGCTATACTTTAAACCACTGGTTCCTTAACCAAGGATGATTCTGTCCCCCTCACTCCGAGGCATTTGGTAATATCCGGAGACATTTTTGGTTGTCAAAAATCGGGGTGCTAGTGCTACTGGGATCTAGTAGGTAGAGGGCAACAGGCTGCTAAACATCCTGCGATGCACAGGATAGACCCCCTGCCATAAAGAATCATCTGGCCCAAATTCCATGAGTGCCAAGGTTCAGAAAATCTACTTTAGAGCCATGTTTCAGAGAAAATATTTCATAGACATTGCTCCCTTGAGATGTAACGATTAAAATGGTTTTCATATTTACATTAAAGTGGAAAATGCTGTTTACAATATACCCATCTTTCATTCTTTTATTCAAATTATATTTATTGAGCAGCTACTATCTGATGGACACCATGAGAGTATTCCGGAAATTTATCAATGAAAAAGGCAAACAAATCTTTGCCCCCCCCCCATGGGATTAAATATATTGAAGATTCATAATGTAAATTAATGTGCTAGAGACTCTGAATAGTCCTGTAATAAACATATTTTACTTTGTTTAGCCCAGCATCTCCCATTTGACAACTCCCTTCTCAAAAAAAAGTATACTCCCTATTAACATTCCTCGGAAATACCATTATTTGAAACAGTTTGAGAAAGACAGATTTAAGCCAAGGAAGTGAGTGCTAGTAGACAGGATTACTGGACAGCTCAAAGTCTGGATTCAGAGAGGCCAACTAGATTATTGTAATGTCATAAAATAATAACAGCAATAGAATGAAATAGAGCATTAGTGATGGGAATGGAGAAGAGAAGATGGATCGAAAAGATATTTCAGAGGTAGAAGCAACAGAATTGAATGGGGTAGGTGGCAAGTTAGGGGGATGAATGAAAGATAAATCTGACACTTTTAGTCTGGGAAGATGAGCTCTGATTTCAACATTTGGGGATCACAAATACACAGGCAGAAAAAAAATATGGGCTTGGATATGAGAACTAGAGATTTTGAGAATATATATAACATAAACTTTGGCTTTAAATTTGATTTTTAAGGCTGTTTAGAGGGCTAGAGACAAGGAAAGCATGGGCAGAACTTTGAAGGGCATCAACACTGAGGGGAATGGGTCGATAAAAAAAGAGTCATTGAGGAAGTGAAGAAATGGAGACAAAGGAATAGGTCCAAGGAATGCTATAGGAGTCAAAGGAGCCTGTCAGTGGATTCCCCTCCCCAAATTCTACAATGATGACATAACCAGAGTGAGGCCCCTATCCCTGATATGGTCTCAACTGTATAAAGCAGATCCGCCCTGGGGCCTGCTGTTGTGTGCTACTGTTCTTACAGTGTACAATTCAGTTTTCACAGTTCCTCACCATGGTGTTTGTCTTATTGTTTGGACCTCAGTATACACTGACCCAAATCTTTCTTAGGCCCAGAATGAATACATGGCCAGGGGGTCAGAGCAGTTTTTCCAACTGGGCTACTCTTTTCTTTGACATTCCTGTTTCATTCTGGTTTTCACTTTCTGCAATTTTGAGTCTTCAGTTTTCTCCTAGTCAATTCAGCTCTAAAGGGACTATCTCAGGTTTATCAACTTAATGCATACTCTATCTTCACAGCCTAAGCCTACAGGGGGAAAAATTAAGCACAACTGTTAGCTTTGGCCTCTGTTGAAAAGGTATAATTACCTAGGCCTTGCTGGAACACTTTGATTTTTTTTTTTAATGTTTTTGGTAATTCTCTTCACTGCTTAGGTCCTGAGTCACACCTACTCTTCTTTTAAATTTGGTTATTGTTGTTACTAATTTTTAAATGTCAAATCTAAATTTGTATTTGATCATCTATGAACTCCAATGATCTCATCTATAAAATAGAAATTGGGGATTGATGTTAGTACCTACTTCCAAGGTTTGTGGAGAGGATCAAATGAAATGATACATGAAAATGCTTTACAAACAGAAAAGCATTGTAAAGTATTACTTACGATAACATCTTTATCATTATCACCATCATTCTTTATCTTCACTGTGATCAATTTCATACTGGTTATAGCTACATAATCTTCCAGTGGGAAAGAACAGTGGGTTCACTCCCACTCTACCATTTTTGCCCCCAAACTTCTCTATATTTAAAAAGGAAATCACTGTTGTAGGTAGAGACTTGGTCCTCTATAGCTAGAAACTGCCAGGTGTCTACAAACTAGTCCTGGCTTCCTTGGAAACTTAGAAGGGGTGTTTTCTTTCCTCTCAACCCATGAATTTGTGATCTTCTCAAATACAAAAAGTAGCTTGCTCTTTTTCCTCTGTCCCACTGAGAAGCACAGATTTGGGAGACCAGAAATCAGGACTAGAAGTGAAAAAGAATCAGAATATTCCACAACATACTAGTTGAATGACCCTAAACAAGTAACTCAACCTCTCTGTGCTTCAGTTTCCTCATCTGTACCATAAGCACGATGACAATACCTACCTCATTGGGTTGCTGAGGATGTCTGAAAGATTCCCTGTCAGGTATGTAGCACAATTCCTGCACAATGTAGACATTTTATATTTTGGAATAGCAATGATTATTTAAAAAAATATTTGACTGCAGAATCTCCTGTTATTACCTGCTCAAACAAAATACTAAAATATAAATTTTATACGTGCCACATTACCTTTTCCCTCCTTCCTACCACTTAGCAACTCCTCTCAGGCTGAGTCTCTGCCATACACTAGACTTGATCTTACATATAGATATACCTATATTTAACTCATGTCTGGCCCAAAGCATTTCTCCCTACCTTGTAAATAAGTAAGGCACAATTCTTGGGTAATGGAGTCTCTAGTATGCAACTTTTCCAAATAGTTTGCTTCTCTCACACATAGTTCAATTTATCTATCTTCTCTGTACTTTCAGCAAAGTATTGGTGCCCACCATGGAAAGGGCATACTTTACAAAATGACATATGCCAAAGGCAACTTCAGTATTGAAAGGGGACCTATGTATCTGCCCACTAGCTTTGTAAGTATTATCACGAGACCAGTTAGCAACATTTTTATTTGGGAACTGTCACTGTAAGAACTAGAAGCACATTTTACACCTCCAGAAATACTAGCCCCTGGGAACTGCAGGAGGTGTTTCCAAGAGGAGAATTTCTGTGTGTTTTAAATGTTCTCTTAAAGCTGGAGAGAAAAATTCCTTTTGGATTTAGTTTTTAGACAAAGGGATATACAGCCAAAGACACTGAATGTACCTTCCAGAAAAGTCAAACGTTAAAAAAGTAACAGTGGATAAAATACTGAAGCACATTGTTACAAGACAGTCAACGATGCAATTCTAATGTGTTT
The DNA here is from genome assembly GCF_030028045.1 of Hippopotamus amphibius kiboko. Lineage (NCBI taxonomy): Eukaryota > Metazoa > Chordata > Mammalia > Artiodactyla > Hippopotamidae > Hippopotamus > Hippopotamus amphibius. The sequence goes on along the minus strand of NC_080203.1, from coordinate 11,637,870 downwards.
TTCTGAAGTAAGAAAAAAGGGACTTAAAATTATAAAATATCATTTCTGTATTCTACAGGCATCCTCTGAATTATCAATGGTAATATCAGTACTAAAATCAAGTTTATTTCTCTATTTAATGAATCAATCACCTGTTATATATTGAAGTCATTTTATAACTCAGGGATAATGGGTTTTAAGATTTGCATATTTGAATGGTTAGACCAGCTATTATAGAGTAATATAATGCCTAACTATTTTAAAGGATATGAATGTGGATAACAGACTAAGTGGATATTTATATACGAATTAATGTCCAGTTATAGAAGCAAAACAATGCACAAATACTATATACACATATATGTCTAAAATATATTCATATTACTAAAGACTGAAAGATGATACAGGAAAAGTTTTGCATTTGACTCATACTTCTTTTTATATAGATCACTGCTTAGCTGCACAATTTATAAGTTAAAGACAATTTGTAATCTCTGCATAAAATTGACAAATCACAGAGTTTAAAGGAAACTTCAAGGCCATCTGGTCAAATATCCCTTTATCCACCTCAAGTCACTGACTATCAGTTTTAATACCTTAAATGATATAGGTGATAAGTGCACATGAGCACTGAGACACACATTAAATAAAAAAAAATTCAGACCCCATAACAGGAAAAAGAAACTTTATGTTCTGCTCTCAGGAAGAAACAGATACAGACCCATTTGAGGAAAAATGCAGAAAAAAGCATCCTTAAAACCATGGACATTGAGTGGCTATAGGAAATAAAGAGAAAAGATCAAAGAAGAAATAATGGGTGCATTTGACTAAATAATGTCTAAGGAGTTGCTGTCTATGGCTATTTGAAAATCCTAATAAGATGGAAATTATAGGGATGATTTGAAGAGTGTAAAAATAATGGGATTAAAATGAGAAAAGGAAAATGTACCTGTAATACAAAAGAAGCCCCTAATTTTCAATGGATTAAATCTATTAGACTGGGAAGTAACCTTCAAAGGGAGGCAGCAAAATCTTTCAATGCTCAGAACATGGCAGCATCACAGAGGTCAAAGTCCCCAAAACAGAAGCATTGCTCAGGGCCAAGGGTAGATAAAATGGCCTGGGATATGTTTGATCTCTCTTTTCTGATTCTCTCTCTTTAATAACTTCATTTGCCCAAAGTGATGATGGCTGTCTTTCCATCTTGTCTTTTATTTCTCAATCTATCTGACAAGGGCTGATGCCCCTCTGTGAACAAACAAGAGAAACCAGGAGTAGAGAAGTCATAAAATTCAAAAGGTAATTTAATTAAGCCTTTTTATTTTCCCTAAATCTGATTTTCTTTACTATAGTGGTATTTTTCCCCCATCATCTAAAAGAAGAATATATACTTGCCATATAAACTACGTTTACATATTGTTATTATTACATCATCATTATTAAAAGCACATGGAAATAATTCAGCACGTATAGAAAGGTAAAAAATTAAAAGATATGGTTCTTCCCACTCCTCCCTTTCCTCAGAGTCAACCATATTTGTACCATTTTGGTTTTCAATTGTCTGTGGTTGACTCCATAACTCTAAATAATTTGCTTATACCTATACTTATAAATTTTAAACATAATAGCAATGACTGCTAACTATTCCCCATATATGTTCTCTTCTTCCACATTAAAAGCATTTTTAGCTGAGTACATATCTGCCCCACTAAAGACTGTATTTCCTGCAGATAGTTGAGGTCATGTGACTAGTTCTGTGACTAATGGGATGTGAGGAGGGATGTAAATGTTTTCATGTCATGCCTTTAAAGCAAAGGAATGTCTTCCCCTTGGGGTTTTCCTTAATCCGCAGCCTGAAATGAAGTTATGATTATTGAGCTAAAGCATTCAGATGGATAACAAGATGAAGATAGCACAGCAACATACTCAAAGGAGCCTAGATCCCAGACTCCGTCAAACCAACATACCAGCCAGGACCAACTACTTAAACCATTACATGAGAGAGGAAAAAACATTATTTTGGTACTTCTTTGCTCTGGTAGACTAGCCTGTTTATTGTAAACAATAAAAAAGCACTTATTTCATATCTGCCATGAAAGGTGAGATTTAACTCACTCCCACTAGTCTATGACACTCTCTTCTGATTTTTGTAAATTACATGTTTTGAGTTGTTCTCCTTCCTGACATTATAACAATATATTTGGTAATTGTTTCTTGATCCATCAACTCTATAGACAGGATCTCGACTCCGCACAGTATATATTACCACTGTATACTCCACTGCTTCTCCTTCTACTGTTAAGCTATATTATAGTATAGCCTGTTTTCAATTATCATAATTTTCCATACCTTGTTTAGAGATTTCTTGGTTTTCAATTTTTAAAATCAAACTACCAACCAATATCTCTTATGAAAATAGATGCAAGTATCCTCAACAGAATATTAGCAAATTGAATCCAACAATGTGTTTAAAAACTATATATACCACAACCAACTAGGATTTATCCAAGATATGCCAGGTTGGTTCAACATTCAAAAATCAATGTATTCCATCACATCAACAGGCTAAAAAAAAGGCACATGATCATATCAATAAATGATGAAAAAGCATTTGACAAACTCCAACACCCATTCATGACAAAAAAAAAAAAAACCAGTAAACTAGAAATAGAAGGGAATCTCCTCAACTTGATAAAGGATATCTACAAAAAACCTACAGCTAACATTGTACTTAGCTGTGAGAAACTCGAACTTTCCCACAAATATCTGGTAAAAGCAAGGATGTCCCCTCTCACCACTCCTGCTCAACACTATTCTAGCTAATCCTCCAGATTCAGAGTCAAAGTGGTTCTCTTTTCACCGACCCCATATATTGCCTAAAATCATGGCACATTCTCATGTTATTTCATTTTGTTTTGTTTGTAGGCCATGACTCTCTTATGTATAATTTCATTCTTCATGAAATTACCAAAGGCCTATGTCTTATTTATAAAATAAATATATGCCTTCTTCACCATGATATATCAGTAGGTATCATAGTTATACCATTTGTTTAATGCAATAAAATGCTTTCAAGTCATGTCAGAGATTGCTACTTGCCCACCCCAAAATCTATTCTCTCCCTGGTACTATTTGAATATAATCTCCCTTGCAACTAAGTTTGGCCAATGACATTTAAGTAAAAGTTGTAGGGTGGGGCTTCTAAGAATTGACTTTACTGGGAGGTACTTTTTTCCCCTATTTCTCTGTTTCATCCTAAAATGCCAATGCAATAGCTAGAACTGCAACAGCCACTTGGGAACTTTGAAGTTGTACTGTTGATACAATGCCAGCAACCAACTACTTCAACATTGTTCACAATAAGAAAAATACTTGTGTATTTTAATCACAGTCATGACTGTCACCATCAGCCAAACACAATTTCCAACTATTATTCTAGGACAACTGCACAGTTATCATCCTGGGAATTATTTCTATTGTACTCCTTAGTTTCATGTTTCTTAGATCCCATTTCTACTCTTCATTTTGATTGGTGCATAACCACAAAAACTTTTTAATCCTTTTTTTGAGAAAATAATTCATGACTAATTCTTTAAATTAAAAAAAAATTCTCTCACTCTTATTTAATTTGGCTGGATATTGACTTCTAAATCCAAAATCATCATCCCTCAGAACTTTAAGGTTTTGTCCCCTGTCTTCTAGAATCTTACATCACTACCTAGAAGTCTCACGCCAATCTTTATAATTTCTTTGTAGATAATCTTTGTGTTTGTTTTGTCTCTTTTATAGATAACTTTAGGTCTTCTCATAAACCATGGTATAACAACGTTATGAAGATTTGTGTAGGTGTTTTTCATTTTATCCCTCATGCTCAGCATTCAATGGGCCCCTTCAATCTGTAGAGTTTTAGCTTTCTACAACACTTGGAAATTTCCTTTTGATTCTTTGTTACTTCTGTTTTTCTCCCACCTTTTTTGTTCTTTCTGGAACATCTAATTAGGTGATTGTTTATCCTTATAGATTGGTCCTTAACGTCTATCTTTTCTCCCATACATTCTACTTCATTTTCTTTTTTCTGTCTTTTGAAAATGTTTTTCAAATACTTTGTTATAACCCTTATATTGAATTTCTTATTTTGGTAATCTTATTTCTAATTTTTCCAAATTCTTCCTTGTCTTTGAATGTTGTTTTAACTGAGAAGCCTGTTCTTATTTTACAGATGCATGCCTTATCAAATCTCTGAAAGAACAAACTAGATTTTAAGTTCTTTTCTCTTCCCTAAACAATACATGCTTCTTCTTGAATCAGATGTTGTTTGCTTATCTTGGTCCCTCTCATAAGTTTTCCTGAAATTTCTGAAGATTCTTGTTTTTCTAATTTTTTGGAAGACTAGTTGATTAAATTATAGTTGATAATTCCCCTCACTGTTAGCAGTCCCTATTATGAATGAGTAATCATAATCATAACCATCTGTCTGTAAGCATATCTTTAATCAAAGCCCTTGACTTAGTAAAATTGTCATTATATACAGATGACATGATACTCTATGTATAAAACCCTGAAGACTCCACACAAAAACTATTAGAAATAAGTGAATTAAAGCAAGGAAGCAGCATACAAGATTAATATACAGAAATCTGTTCATTTCTTTATACTAACAATGACATATAAGAAAGAGAAAGTAAAAAAAAAAGGCAAAAACAAAAAATAGCATCAAAAAATACCTAGGAATAAACCTAACAAAGAAGTTGAAAGACTTACACACTGAGAACTATAAAACAATGAAAAAGGTAATCAAAGGTGATTCAAGGACATGGAAAGATAACCCATGCTCTCAGATTGGGAAGAATTAAGATTGCTATGATGGCCATACTACTCAAAGTAATCTGCAGATTTAATGTGATCCCTATAAAATTATCCATGCCATTTTTCACAGAAGTAGAATGATCCTAAAATTTATATGGAACCATAAAAGAATTGCCAAAGAAATCCTGAAGAAAAAGAACAAAGCTGGAGGTATAACCTTCCCAGACTTCAGACAATACTAGAAAGCTACAGTAATTGAAACAATGATACTGGCACAAAACAGACATGTAGATCAATGGAACAGAATAGAGAGTACAGAAATAAACCCACACACTTAAGGTCAATTAATCTTTGACAAAGGAGGCAAGAATATACAATGGAGAAAAGACAGTCTCTTGACTAAGTGGTGCTGGGAAAATTGAAGAGCCTCATGTAAATCAATGAGGTTAAAACACACCCTCTCATCATATACAAAAATAAACTCAAAATGGCTTAAAGACTTAAATATAAGCCATGACACCATAAAATGCCTAGAAGAGAACACAGGCGAAACATACTGACATAAATCTTACCAATGTTTTCTCAGGTCAGTCTCCCAAGGCAAAAGAAATAAAAGCAAAAATAAACAAATGGGACCTAATAAAACTCATAAGCGTTTGCACATCAAAGGATACCATAAACAAAACAAAAAGACAACCTATGAACTGGGAGAAAATATTTGCAAATGATGCAACCAATGAAGGCTTAATTTCCAAAATACACAAACAGCTTGTACCATTCGATATCAAAAAACAAACAACCCAAAGAAAGGAAACAAGACCTTTCTCCAAAGAAACTGGAGACATTTCTCTAAAGAAAACATACAGGTGGCCAACTGGCATATGAAAAGATGTTTAACATCGCTAATTAGAGAAATGCAAATCAAAACTACAATGAGGTACCACCTCACACCAGTCAGATAGCTGTCATCAAAAAGTCTACAAGTAATAAATGCTGGAGAGTGTGTGGAGAAAAGGGAACCCTCCTACACTGTTGGTGGGAATTTAAATTGATGAAGTCACTATGGAAAACAATTTTTTAAGAGGGTTCCTTAAAAAACTAAAAATAGAGTTACAATATGCTCCAACAATCCTACTCCTGGACATATATATGGAGAAAACTATAATTTGAAAAGATACATGCACCCCAACATTCATAGCAGTACTATTTACAAAAGCCAGGACATGGAAGCAACCTAAATGTCCATTGACAGATGAATGGACAAAGAAGATGTGGTATATACAGACAATGGAATATTACTCAGCCATAAAAAAGAATGAAATAATGCCATTTGCAACAACATGGATGCACCTAGACATTATCATATTAAATGAAGTAAGACAAAGACAAATATCATATGATATCACTTATATATGGAATATAGAAAATACAAATTAACTTATGTACAAAACAGAAACAGACTGACAGACATAAAAAAACAAACTTATGGTTACCAAAATGGAACAGGGTGGGGGGTAAATTAGGAGCTTAGGATTAACATATACACATTACCATATATAAAATAGGTAAACAAGGGTTTACTGCATAGCACAGAGAACTATATTCAATATCTTCTAATGATCTATAATGGAAAAGAATCTGAAAATGAAATTTATATATATATATACATATTATATATAAACAATCATTTTGCTATACACCTGAAACTAACAATACTGTAAATCAGCTATGCTTCAATTTTTTTTTTTAAAGGCAAACACAACCTACAAGCAAACGGAAAAAAAAAAGTTATATTCCTCTTCTCACTTTCACTCTCCATACCTGCTGACTCTGGAAAACTGCACTGGGAAGAAGAGTTCTCTCCTCTACTTGAACCTTCATGTGTGGGTGCTCTGAGCTTTGTTTTACTCTGATCAGGATCATCTGTTAATATGACTTCCTGAATTTTCCATTCTCCCAATATTCAACACAATCTTTATCCACTGATTCCTGATCTCTATAAGAATATCCACTATATTTTTATTACTTTTTTCCCCATTCTTTTGCTTTCTTAATGTCATTTCAATGGGCTGGAGGAGGGAGACAGGAGGTAAAAATGTCCATGTAAGATCATAAATCACAGATCTCTGCTTAAATTTTCTTAGTATAACCACACTTCCATATCCAGTTATACAATCTAGTGTCTTCAAATATATCAGAAAACATTTGAAGGATGACATTAATTCTATTAAATAAAATCAGTTGTTATCTGAAGCTCTTTTACTATATTAGATATAGATAGTTATTGAAACATTTATATAAATTTTTGTATCATACAACATATTTTAATGCTTTGTACCATTTAAATATTTCATTCTCACATCTTTTGGAATAGCTTTCTAAGAGTAAACAACAAATTCTCTACATGGCAGCCTACACAAAATCTCCAAAATAGCAGTACATGCTAAGAATCAGACCAAACACTCAAGTTGACAGAGGCATTTTCCCTAACATCTACCTCATTAACTCTAAACTTCATCGAGGAATAAATCAATCTGGAAACCTCAGTGAAGAGCTATTAAAGCTGCTTCTCTAGACATAGTAATTGGTAAGGTTAGACCTCTGAACTGAAATGTCAACAGAAAAAAAAAAGGAGTTTTTAAAATGTAACTACTATATATTTGGTGAAGGAGGAAATAGGCAATTTGTTTTCTCTGTTTCTTAGACTCCAGTAAGAAAAAGGAGTAAAACTAGCCCGTTCTTCCACACTTGAAATGAAGAATTCCTTCAAATGACAGGTGACTGTTTAAAGCCCCTGGCTGAATTCAGTCAAATGCCCATGTGTATCTTTATGATGCCATATATCCCACCTTTACCTTGAGTGATAATTATAATACCTTGTGCAGGTTTAGTTTAGTTCAGTTCCTGGCCTAAAAGCCAATTATCTGGAGAATGATGCTTTAACAATGTGCATATTAAGAAGGAAGCAAGATACAAAAAATCACATAAATCACCAAAAATTACTGAAATATAACTTTTACTTTAATGTTTTTAGTGGAAGAAGGAAGATGGATTTTTGAAAATGTCATAGTTCAGGTGAACATAGTTAAATTCTAAGAATAGTAAGAGTGACACTGAACCACTTGAAAGTACAGAAAAAGAGCTGAAATATGAACATCTCAAGGAGTCATTTTAAGAACATCTTGGGTGTGCTGCAAGCATTCTATTCTTATCTAATAGGGAGGGAATCTAAAGATTAGCCACATTAACCTTTGCTGCAAGCAAACTTAATTGCTTTGATTTGTATCTCATTGTGATGTTTCCTGGCTCTGGGTGATGGTTTTAACATTTTAACATATCAGCATACCTACAGGAAGAGGATATTGTTTTTAGCTATCTTATTTCTCATAACTGTGTAGCAATTACCAGAAAGTGAATCAATTCATCACACTCTTACATTGAATTAATTAGACACTATAGAAAGACTACAGATCCATTTCCATTATTGAAAGAAAAAATCTAATTTTATCTGATATATTCCAATAATTTTCTCTTTGGGGGTCTACTAAGTATTACCTAGTGAGACAGCAATTATCTTTGATGTTAATGGCCAAAGCAATTCCAATAGGCACTCAAGATAGTAAATGCATCAACATATATGGTACGTAGAAAATTTCCTGCTAAAAATTATTATAGCTCCATTAATCACCCACTATGTAAATAAGGTTAATGAGAAAAAGCCAAGGGGGACTTATTTAGCCTAGACAAACACAGCTCTGTGAAAGAAGGCAATAAGCATTAAATATCACTTCTCAGGTAGATGAAAGAATTTCATTTGTAGAATCACATTCTCCTTTTATTGTAGATGAAACAAAAAGCAATGTTTTGAAACATAAGAAATAATTTAGGTGAGATGTAATTTAATTCCATTGGTATTTAGTAAGGCTATATAGGATGAAGATAACCCTATAGTCAAGATGCTTTGCAGTTTAAGTGTAGTAGAACAAAGCACCATTGACACAGTTAAAAACAAAAGAAGGGTGTGTCTGTGTGTGTATTTACTAAGGAGTTGTCAAAAGATTATACAGTTAGTTGGGCATAGGGGATGAACAGAACTTATATTAGGGAAGAAAAAGAGCATGAACAATCCAGGAAGAATGAATAGAACTTTGAGATAAAGATATAGGGTTGATACCAACCTAAATGGGGATGTTCCTTGGGATGTGATGGAAGACATGAGATTGTCTTAAAACTCCCTATAATTTCTAAAGATCTTTATCATGCATGGAAATATATTCATATATGTAATCCCATGTTATCTTATTACTAGAATTATTATGCCCACTTGGTAAATGAGGAAAAGACATTTCAAAGAAGAGAAACTATTTAGCTGAGCCTTCACTGTTAGCATGGGCAGAACTAAGACTCGAACTTTTTATTCTCTAATATGAGATGACTATTTGGGAGGTTTGAAAGCTAGGGAGAGGAATTTGATCCTACAACCATGGATGACTTGTCGCAAACATAAGATAGGTAGGAAAATGAAGAATTTACTGATATCAATAATTGTATCTTATCTCCTCCCTTGAAAATATTTAACCATTAGCCAACTTTCTTAATTGACCTAACTTTTGGAAGATTATTGGAAAACTAAACCTTTGGGGAATTGAACTTATTATCTTCTCTCTAAAATTTTTCTCTTCCTATTTAATTCAATCCAATCAAATCCATAACACCATTATCTTGTTGGCCTTTCAGATACCCAGAATCACCCTTATATTCTCTTTTCTTCACCCAATTTATCTATTCCAATGTGGGTCTCATTGTCTATCACATCATAGTTCACACATATCTATCTTCATATCTGTACCTCTTACAATAGTGCATGCTCTCACAAATGTGTGCTCAGAATATTCTACTGGTTCCTACTTTTTTACTTTCAGTCTATCTTTCTTCCAGCTGTTACAGTGGGAAGGAAATCTTCCTCACAGAATAATTATATCCTCTAGTTACCACTATGTTACTTACACTAAATAATAGTTATGATAATTGAATTCTATAATGCAAATCTACCTTTACATTTCCAATGGGGAAATCATTTATTATGATGGTTAATAACATGATTTTGTAGTCAGAAATACCTGTGATAAAGTATTGGTACTGTCATTTTCTATATATATAATCTTGGCAAAGTTATTTAATGTTTCTGAAAGGCACCTTCATCATTAATGAAATTAAAGTATTAACATTTTACATGCTGGACTGCTTGGTGGATTAACTGAGATAATGAAGGTAGAGCACGAACCCTGATACTATTGTACTAAACTTTCGAAGGACACAGAATCTAATCTGATCCTCACAAAACTATGAAATAGGCTGCTTATTATCATCGTATCAGCTTGACAAATGAAGAACTAGAAAGGCAGAGATGCTTAGTGTCTTACCAAAAGTCACTTTGAAAGCCTTCAATAACGGAGTTGGACAAAAAAGTCGCCTTGTGTGAAAAGCCTAAAGATTTCTGAATGGGGAATGGGGTAAATTCAAAAGATCTGCATAGAAAGAATGGTTTATTGTTGTTTTGAGGATAGTAATTCTCACCAAGCACTTAGTATATGCCAGGTATATGTCTATATATATATATATATATCATTCAGTCCTCTCAACGACTCTAGGTTTGGGACTATTAGCTTCCCCATTTGATGGATGAGAAACTGAGGTTCAGAAACACTAAATAATTTTGGCCAATGGCACACAATTATTGTTTGGCAGAGGGGAGGCTTGAACCCAGGTCTATCTTAGCTATTAGGAGGAAGTGTTTTTACATTCTGTGTAAAACATAAATCTCACATACAGAACTGTTTCTTCAATATTGCCTGTAATTGCTGAGACAAACAATCCAAAGAACATACTAATACACTGTGGCTATCAACATTTATGAAGAAGCCCCGAAGAAGTTTTTATCTAAAGTGCCATCATACAAAAGGGCAAAGATCCACAAATCAAGAATTCTTTATCCTTCAATTGTTCCTGAGCACATGGACTAAAGACAAACTAATAAGTCAGATATTGGCCACATACCATCTTTACATGCTTAGACAAATTCATATAATTATTTGTTCAAATGATGTTGCTTCACCCAAAGGGAAAAACACCAAGTAAGGAATCATTTGCCATTCTTCAGAATTCCCCTAACATATGGATAAAGAGCTCCCCACATAGAAAGTCCCCCTGCCCCCATGCTACTGCTTCAATCTCAGAGACGCACACAAAGAAATGCAACCCTTAACTGTCCTTAAATGCCCTTATTTATAAGGAAAAAGAAAATTAAGATGGTACCCCATTTAATTGTCCATACACACTTGAAAAATAAACATGGGATAAGTAGTTTATTCCTTAAATTTCTGAGCATGTATGATTTTCAAAGAGTTGTTTCTGTACCAACTGTTCCTATATTCTTGGCCAAAACATCCAAAAAGAAGGTATTATTCACCACCAAAAGTCCCTGATGATGTGGATAAATAACTCCATTTCAAGTGGTGCTTATCCCCACAATGTCACCATGAAGAATTACAAGCAAGGAGCAGGGGACAATTTGTCCCCAAATTGTACCCAAACACATGATGTGACTTGAAACCCTAAATGAGGACTTGTTCTCAGACTCATTTGTGTAACTTGGTAAAGCAACCACAAATACAACCCAATCTGTCCTCATGTTAGCTCAGTCTTTGGAAAACCACCTGAAATCAGGAGTTGTGGCCATAGTCTGCCACAAACACTACCAAGTAAGGAAACATTTCCCCCCAGAACATCCCTGTTCGAATGGAGAAACACTCTAAGTAAGGACATGTGTATCATCTCAATAAACCCTCAGCCAATTAATCCCAAACAAGGAGTTCTCTGTCCCCGATCAGTACCTACATACACAGAGAAACAATTTAAAGATATGTCTGTCCTCAAAACATCACCATACACATGGCCAGGGAACCCTGCATGAGAAATATTTCCTAAATTTGTTTTCATATACAGGCAAAGAGGTTAAGTAGTTATTCTCTAGCTTGTCAATGAATGCTACATCAGCAGAATCCCAACTTGGATTTACTCATTCTCAATTTGTCCCTGAATACATAGGAAAATATTACCTCATAAAGGCTGTTCTTGAGTGGAAGCATTGTTCAAACTATCCTTACATTCTTGAGCAATGAACCCTAAGTAAAAAGCTATTTTACCCCAAACAATCCTTGTATTCAATAAACTGCCAAAGAGTTCATTTTTTCACGAAGCAAGACAATAAGGTCCAAAATAAAACACATGTATATACATACTTATATCCAAACTCACCTTGTATTGGTTGAAAAAAATCCACTCATTTGTTTTCCCTGTCAAAGATAAATATTTGTCTTCTCAAACAAATACAAAGGTTTGGTTTTTCTTCAGGCTAAAAATACCACTTTTCTCCACAGCTGCAAGGTATCTATAGAGCCTATTTCAACCATTTGACATCAAATATGTGCTCCTAATACCAGGGGTAAAGGATCAAGATCTGCCCTCAAAATTTTAAAGACAAAAATCTGCCTTTAATAGATTACCATTAGTAAAACATTTTTGCTTTGTTAATCTGATTTCTCCAAGTCTCTTGAGGAACAAGAGCCTACCCTTCTGGCTCCCCCAAATTAACGTTATATATAATCTACTTATGTGATGAAGAAGTCGTCTCTTTAAACCTGTATCAGGAGTTGTCCAGATTAATGTAACAGCTGATATCAACTAACTAAAATTGCCTCCTTCCAAAAGTCCCACTCCAATGAGCAAAACAATATACCAAACTAAGCGAAATATGCATCTTTTCTGCAAAATTTTGTCCAGGTGCAACTAGATTTCAGGAAGGGCTACATTCAAAGCAAACACCTGCCTGGGGAATAAGTGGAAGAAAACCCTAGCAAAAGCTAACACCTCCAAATTCTGATTGGCAGGTACTGGAGCCAAATATAAGATGAGGGACAGTTGTTGCAGGAGAAATTTTAAACCTATCAGTATATCAGAATGTGTGTATGGAACTGCGTTGATACAACAGCCACAGAACTCAGTCACATCTTGGAATCTGTGTAAGGGGTGTCATAAGTAAAACTGGAGACACTTTCACAGCTGGCCTATAAGCAGGACAGTGTTGCAAGGATATAAAGGAGTGAAAAAAGCTGAAAGCAAATTAAAAAGGAAAATTCATCACCACCTCCCTTTCCCACCCCAGAAGGGAGAAGAAGGTACAGAATAATGAGGAGTCATGATTGTGGAATAAACTAGTTTCATATTTCTGAGTAACAAATTACTACAAACTTAGAAATGTAAAAAACAAATCACAGTCTCCATGGGTCATGAGTCCAGAACTTGCCAGCTGGGTTCTCTGCACAGGGCACCATAAGTCTGAAATAGAGCATTAGCCAGTTGTGTCTTCTTCTGGATGCTTGACTGAGGAAAGATCTGCTCCCACGCTCCTTCAGGTTGTTTCCAGAATTAATTCCAGTGTGGTTGTGAGACTGCGGTCCTGGATTTGTTGCTGGCTGTAGGCTGGGGACTGCCCATCGGTCCTAGGCCATGCTCAGGTCCTTGTTACTTAGCTACCTCCACAAAGCCATTCACACTTCAAATCTCTCTCACCAGGAAGAGCCCAGGAAGAGTCTTGTGATTAGATCAGGTCCATCTGGTTAACTTCCCTATTTTAAGTCAAGGGATTTAGGACTTAAATTACATCTGCAAAATCCCTTTACAGCAGCACCTGTCTGATTAAATAAGTGGGAGAAGATGGGTTTACAACAGACATGAGACTCTTGGGGGGCCATCTCAAAATTCTTCCAACCACACTGAAATAAGTGAAAATCATGATCACCTTCTGCTAGTGAGTGGCTCAAACTAAGGCACCTCTCCTTTCATTAGTGGTTGAGCACTCCTCATTTCACTTTAAATATGCATTCTCTGTGGAGGCAATATCACCACGAAAGGGGTGAAAATTAGTTTGGGTACAGGGGAGAAATCTTAGATATTACAATGGTTTGGGAGCCTCTACAGCTCTACTTGATAAACTCTTATTCGTTGGTATTTAATTTCTCTCATTAGGGAGATATTAAATGAAAATTAATTTAAATCATTCATTGGACTTAATTAATGAATTAAATTGATTAATTTACATTGAATTTAAATTTAATTTATTTTTTCTCTTAGGGGACCAATAATAAAAGAAAGGTTGAGTAGCTCAGCTTTTAGGGATTCCCCCTGAGTCTACATCTTAGACAACTTTCTATTCTGATTTCTGGAACTGTCACAGTTGCCTCTGTAGCTTTTCTTCTTTTACAGTGGGAGAAAATTTACTTGCTGCCACCAGTACAAAGTGCAGGTGTCATAACTTAAAGTTACTTAAACGTTGGTCAATTAGTTTTCTCAACAGATGAAATCCTCAATTACATCCTCAGTAGAAGTCTAAGAACACACATCAATATCACTAGAAGCCAAAGGAGTCTAATCTATCTTTCAATAGTCCATAAAGCAAAAAGAAATATCACCTTAACCTTTAAATAATAAATTTGTTTGGCCAGGGATACTAAAATTTAGGTGCCCTCTGCAAATGTGTCATGGGATTTAAAATTGGTCATATCTTTGACCCAGAAATTTAAATTCTAGGAATCAATCCTCAGGAAATTTTCAAAGATATGGACAAAATTTTATGTAGAATTATCTTTATTTCAATACTGCTTACCTTAAGAAAATATATACATCAATAGTGAAATGGTTTAATAAATTATACAATATCCATAGGAACACAAATTAATCTAACATTTAAAATGTTCTTTACAAAGATATATAAAGATGTGGGAAATGCCTAAGAAATAATGCTAAGGAAAAACTGAGGACTAAAAATGTAAGTACTGTTTTATCATAATGTTTTATATGCATACACATGGAAATAAAAACAAAATGTCAACACCAATGGGATTATATGTAACTTTTATTTTATTTCTTATGTATATTTGTATTTTCCAAACTTCCTATAATGCAAATGTCTTACTTATAGTTAGTAAAAGAAAACTTAAAACAATGAGGAGCCCTAAGCTGATAAACAACTTCAGCATGCTCATTGATACAGAGACTCATGTTATCCAGTTAAATACTTTCTGCTCTTCATGGCTGGCATCCACCAATCACTATTTGTTCATGAAGAGTGTAGTTCCTGGATCATTGTTTTCCTCTTCACTCCAACGCTTATTAACATGTCAAGGACATTCAACATCTAAGATGGTGACCCATGCAACAACTTGGACTCTCAACTCCTTTACCTCCTTAGTTCCAATTAACTTTACCTTCAACCTACTGAAGACACCCACTCCAAGTATTACATTCTAGGTCTTATTATCTCTGGTAACTGTACCACTTTTGAAACTGTAATGTTAAGCATCCCCCTTTCTAACCTCCTATATTTCCAGCACACTTATTCTAGTAATTCAATGCGACAACACTTGAACTTCATTGAAACTTCCACTTTATTGAGACACACACTTTTGCTCAAATCCCGTTGATGGGTGAAACCAAAAAGACATACAAATGGCTAATAAGTATATGAAAAGGTGCTCAGCATTACTCATCATCAGTGACATGCAAATCAAAACCACAATGAGGTATCACCTGTTAAAATGGCTATTCTCAAAAAGACAAGAAATAACAAGTGCTGCCTAGGATGTGGAGGAAGGGGAACTCTTGTGCATTGTTAGTGGGAATGTAAATTGGTACAACCAGTGTGGAAAATAGTACGGAAAGGTGCCTCAAAATTTTAAAAATGAACTACCATATGATCCAGAAATTCCAGTTCTGGGTCTATAGATAAAGGAAAAGAAATCAGTATCTCTAAGAGATATCTGCACTCCCACATTCACTACAACACTATTTGCAATAGCCAAGATATGGAATCAAGCTGAGTCTACTGACATTTTATGTATATAATTAACTTTATACATATGTATACAGGAATATAATTCAGCCTTAAAAAATAAGAAAATCCTGCCATTTGGGAAAACATGGATGAACCTGGAGGACATTAGACTGAGTGTAATAAGCCAGACACAGAAAGACACTGCATGATTTCACTTATGTGTGAAATCAAGAAAAATAGTTGAACTCATAGAAGCAGAGATTAGAATGGTGGTTGCCAGGGCTGGAGGCTGGGGGAAGTGGGGAGATGTTGGCCAAAGAGTAAAAAGTTTCAATTATGCAAAATGAGTAAGTCCTGGAAATCTGATGTACAGCGTGGTAACTGTAGTTAATAATGCTAATTATATACTTGAAATTTGCTAAGACAGTAAATCTTCAATAACCTTCAATAACCACCAACAAAAATAACTATGTGAAGTGATGGATATATTAATTGGCTTGATTGTGGTAATCATTTTACAATATCTATGTATAGCAAAACATGTTGTACACTATAATTATGTAAAATTGTTATTCTCAATTATACCTCAATGAAGATAAAGAAAGCTAGTTGAGGTCTTTGATAATGTTTAAGAGTGTAAAGTGTTCTTGAGATCAAAGAGTTTGATAACTACTGATTTAGACTAATATGAGTATTTGATAAAAATAAATCAAATTTGGAGCTCTGTTAGCCAGGAGGAAGGGGAGGAAGAGGAGGAATGGCTATTGAATAAGCAAGCAATAGTGTCTGCTTGTCCTAGGCCTTTCCAGCAGCCCCCAGTAATCATTCTTTCCAGGTCCGGTCTTTTTTCGCTTCTATCCCCACCCCTATTATCCACATATCAGCCAAAAATGCATCCTCAGAACACAGCTTTGATTATGTTACCAAGAATTGTTTAATGGCTATCCATCACATTTACAATTTAGTCCAAACTCTTTTTGGCAGCCCACAAGGCCATGTGTCATCTGACCATTATCTCTGAAGCCATACTGTGTTCTGGTTTAGAGCATGTGCTCTACATGGATTAGAGTCCCAGTGCCACTCTTTACCAGCTGTGTAATTTTTGCAAGTTACTCAAACTCCTCATGTATTCCTTTCCTCTTTGGTAAATGGGGCTAATAATAATAATACCAAATTCACAGGCTTGTTATAAATATCAATGGAGATAAGCCATAGAAGGTTCTTAGAAGAATTCCTGGCCCAAGTGTGGACACAAATAGCTAGCTTCTTCTTTCAGGGTGAGGCTTAGGTGTCAGTCCTTAGGGAGGCTTTGCCTGACCATGATTTCTACATAAGATTTCTTCTCATCCACACCCCACCTCTGACTGTTATTCTATATCACAATAACCTGTTTTTCCCTCAAACTCATCACAATTTTAAATACTTACTATTCATTAATTTTCTGTCTCCACCACTGAACTGTAAGCTCCATGATGGTAAGGAACATACCTGTGTTCAGCCTGTGTCCACAGTTCCTTGATCGGTGGCTGAAAGTACTCAATAAACAATTCCTGAATGAATATACTGATGAATAAATGGCCACATGATGCAGGTCACAGCCATGATTAGCTGGACTTGCCGGTTTCAAGGGTCCAATATATTGAGGGAAATCAAATCTATGTTCAACCAACAAACATTACATATACAATCTAAATGCCAGCTAGTGCCTGTACTAGGAAACAATGAAAATAAAAGCATGAACTATGACGGTTTTCTGTTTTCAAGTGAAATCATATGCCATTTATACATGAGTGCCTAAGAGTGCTGATCCTTTTACCCCTTGTTTGAAAGGAAGACATACCAAATTCAAATGTCTTGAAAATCTGAAATTGAAAATCCTGAAATCTTAGACCTGGATTAAACCCCTAATATCTCTTAGTCCAATACCACCACTTTGCAGGAGAGACAATATAAAGTCCTAAAGAGGTAAAGTGAATTGTCAAAAATAACACTAGAATTGGAACTCAACCCTCCTGAATACTTATCCAGTTTCAGGAATTTTCTAATCACTATCCCTGGGTAAATGAAAAGTAAGTTTTCCTTGTGTGAAACCATTATCAAGGGGACACATTTATTTGAACAAATATATTTTGGAATAGATGCTGAAACAGAAACACAGGTCATGGATTTGATCACTGATCAGCCCTGAATTAGAAGTTGAGCTTTTGTATACGGACCTAAAATATCATAATTCCAGATACGAATTGAGGGAAAGCTAAGAATTAGCCTGGTGGTATGCAATATGGGCATCAGATAGGAGTAAAGTTTCTTGGAGTAAATGAGTTTTAACTTGTCAGTTCTTTTAAACAGGAAATAATCTGGCAAAAACTTAAATATAAGTCTTTTAGGAATAAAAATGCAATATTAGCTTTGTATTAGAGTTTGTGCATCAAATCAACAGATATTTTGTAAATAAGCAGTCTTCAGGATAACTGTGTGAATCTTAGAAGAAAAAACATTTGTACCTTCTTTCTCAATAAGTCAGGATCTCAATACATAAAGGCCACACCAGCACTGATTATTGAAAACTAGAGATTAACATTTTGTGAACCTCTGACTTACTCTGTTAGTGAAAGATGCTTCTCTGTATCTATATAGATTGACTTCATATATTTTAGTCTGGTTCTAGTTCTTGGTTCTATATATGTCTATATATTTTCATTACTCTAAGAGTAATTATAATGAAGAAAGCATATGTATAAAATCTATAAAAATACACTAAAAGTATATGTATAAAATGTATAAGAAAACACTAAAAGTATTTGTAGAAAATGTACAAAAATACACTAAAAACAGTGGAACTTAAAATTCAAGAAAAACCATAGCACTATTGGCACTGTGAATGCTAATGCTTTCTGTTCTTGTCTATTTTAGTTTTCCTTGATCCTGTTTGATTTCATGACACATTGTTGTCCTTTATGGAAAAGGCTATGATTGTTAAATCACAGTTCCACACCCTGGGTAACCTCTTACTTTTAAAGTCTCACTTTTTTCATCTGAAAAATGGGAATAAGGATGGTATTGCTTACATTCAAAATGGCTTTCATAAAGATTTGAGACAATATACATAAAGCTTTCAGCATAAGGCATCTACAATGCCCGGCATGTAGAAAGTATCCAACAAAGGTTAGCTGTTACCACCACTGGTGGTGGTGATAGTAGTAGTAGCAGCAGCAGCAGTAGTAGTAGTAGACAGTTGTCAGCTATGTAGTCACAGTGTACCTCTTCTTCTCGGTATGGGCTGAGCATAGTTCTGTGTATTCAGGTACAGAAGGTTAGGCAAGGAAAACCTGCTTGTGCCCTGTTCATTGATGGGGTATGTAGAAGGCAGAAGATAATCAGATTTTGACTGTTCCGAGACAGGTCGAAGACAAATCAACTTTTCCTTCATAACAAATCAACAGAACCAAATTCATTAAAAAACTATTAAGTAATAAGATGATACTATCTCCTCCTACTAATTCATTTTCACTTTATCTTTTATCTGGAACGTTGAAGCTAAAATTGTTTCCTGGGTCTAGTATCTGGGCAAAGCTAATGTTGAGTGAGCACAACGCATGGCCCTCTGCCAGATTTCCAGGGTAGGTTATCAAATGAGGAGAAACGCACCTCCCTTCTGTGACCAATGGAAAATTCTTTTTAAAAGGATGAAGGTGAGAAATTCTCAAAGCTACTGCTGTGTCTCAAGTTTTTGATGCTGAGAGCCTTGAATTAATACAGTGAGGCACAGGATGTAAACAACTTTATTGAGCAAACCCTATTGAGCTAAATGGCTACATAAGACTAAGTCAAATTCTCCCTAAGTCTTTTTTCAAGTAAGAAAGTATTAGGTATGTGCAAAATCTGGTGTAGTGTCCAGATGATGTCTTATCCTTGGGTGCAAGCCCTAGGTAGGAGGGAAGGGAGAGGAGGTTGGCTTGCAGACTGTGCTGAGGACACAAGAGGAAAGTGTTGCAATTGGACAGCCTGGGTGTGCGGGAGTGGCAGAGAAAGGGGGGTAAGAGGGGAAGGATATGAAGACACTGAAGAAAAAAATGGATGAATGGCCCAAGAGAGTGATCTTTTCTCATTCCAGGATAGAAAAAATACTGGAAGAAAATGTCACTTAATAGCAGTTCCTACAAAAACACGACAATGTGTTTATCAAATCTGTTAGTACACCCACTCCAATAAGAGGCAAACTGGAGGGGAAAAAAGGATGGTGCTGACCAGGAGATATGGATACTGCTGAAGGGGTTCTGCTCGGCCAGCAATTTTACTTTTCCAATATTCTTCATTCTGGAAAAGGTTAGTGGCAGTCTGAGCCCTGCTTTGGACTTGGAAGGATTTGAGTAAGAAAGGGATGTATGTTTCCCAGGAAGAGAAGTGTTCACATTTTTAAAAGGAAATCAGTCCAATCTGCATCTTGATGCCATATAAGACTTCAAAAACCTATTTGCTTTCCTGAATTACTTCATTGACAATTAACTAAACCACTTTGTAGAAGGTAAACCTTATCCCAAGAGAGGTCTATATCAATTCCATTATAAATATTGTAAATATGTAAACTAACAAAGGAAAAAAAGAGAGCATTTTTTTGGTGTTATATTTCTTTCAGTGGCTTTCCATGTGATACATTAAAGATATTTTTAACTTTTTCCCCCCAGTTGAAAAATTACACATATAAATCCTGACTTTGGAATTGCACAAACATGCACAGCTGCTGGTTTAAGCTTATAAAAACACCAAACAAAACAAAACACAACTTGGAATAGAGCCATGGTTAAACCTTTTGTAACTGAATTTGAGGGGAATGGAGGTAGAAATCCATTTCACATAGAAGAAATCATTTTATTCTAGTTATATAGAAAGGACTCCATAATGATATAAATGATTTTCCATGTCATACTGAGAGGGCACATTATTCTTAATCTCATACACTAGAAAAGAAGCTTGATGCATTTCTGAGAGCACATTGCCTTGATGCAGATATTTACTACTCATAAGAAATGATAGCCATCTCATTGTTTAGCGATAATTTGGGAGGCCCTTTGTTGTTTTGTATTCTGGAACATCTCCAAATTTATTTCTATTAATTGCCTTTTTGTTAATTTCTGCAATAATCAGAAAACAGCCAGTCCTCTCATAAAAGGCCTACTGGCCAGGCTGAACTTTGGAAGAAGAACAAAAATGGTTTGCCTAAGGTCCTAGGTGGGAAGAAGTGGGAACGTCAAGCTTCTGAATTATAACTTGGTAATAGGCTATAGCATTTTGTATTCATTCATCATGGCTTAGGTACCAATATCCAGTTTTCTTTTCAATTAGATTTGCTGAAGCACTCCAGCTTCCTGTGCCCATCTATCATGTTGCAAGGTCTATGCTCCAAATGTCCCAAACATATCTGAATAAAGAGGGCCAGGGTTTGCTTTTATGTTGGGTGGGGCCAGACAGGAAGGTGTCAGGAAGACAAGACTGAAAGAAGAAGAAAATCACCCGGTATGATCATGGACAAATTCTCCTGCATTTACTCTAGACCTCTTCTTAATAAGGCAGCCATCCTTTTTCAAAATTCTAGTAGGTATCGTTCAGTCTCATAAAGAAAGATACATAAGATGTGAAGTTTAAAGCAACTTATTTATTTGCAAACCCTTGCCAAAAATGAGGGGATGGGGGTTAAAGGTAGGGGATTCCCCCCAAATAAATTTGGTTTCGAAATAACAAATACACACGGCAAACCTGAAGCTTGTTAATTATTAGATTCAGTTATGTAATCTCACCTAAGAACCTCAGTGAATGGCAGAAGGTTTGCATCAGTGATCTCAAGAGACAATGCCAGTAGCTCCTCCCAGGTACTTTGACAACTATATGTCCCCACACACTTCTGAATACCCACTAGATGGGCAGTATAGCCTCAATTTGAGAAACGCTGGGCCATGTGGTCTGCTGTTTCCCTCCTACAAGTTCCTTGATTGTGTCATTTCTCTTGCTTTGAATATGTTCTGCATTCTTTCTCCTAGTCTTAGTCTCCACATAAGGTTCAACGTTATTCCCCTTTCCACCATTAAACTCCCAGAAGCTGGGGTTACCAGTGATCCATCCTCACTCCCATCATCCCTAAAGTCGTCTTTTTACTACTGGTTTGGCATTCAGCTTGTACCACTGTATGGTGATTTTATTGCATGTAAATATCCTACATTCCTAGGAAACTGAGAGTCAACTGAGGGCAGGGGTCCTCCTTGACTCTCCAGCAAGTAGTACAATAGCATGTTTTAGTTTCCCTCGTGTGTTGGGCTTTTTCATGACTCTTAGCCTTTCCTTACACTGTTAGTACACTCTGGAATATCCTTGACTATCATTTTCTACCTATGAAACCCCTCCTTATCCTCAGGATAGAGCTCAGCTGTCACTTTCTTTGGGAAGCCCCTGACCCTAACCCTAACCCCCTTGTCTGCTTTCTCTTGGCGCTCTGAGGGTACCTCCATTTAAGCACCTGTCACTGTGTAATACATTTGCCTGGTTAGGTAACTTTGTATCCCCTACTCTAGAGGGAACTCCTTGAGGAGGGGCTTTTATTTTAATTTGTTCTCCAGTCTCGAGCACAGCATCTGTCACAGGTGCCGCTGCTGTCAACTTTATAACCTCCATTATGTTGGCTTTGTATGGAAACAGAGCTCATTTGTTTTCGGCTCTGAAAATATACTAGGGATCCTTTTCCCAATGTCAAGAGGATGATTCTGATGCTTACAAATAAGATAAACCTTTTTCACTGCCCTATAAAAGTTTTTTTTTAGAAGTGGAGGATTGTAAGGTGTTGAATAAAACTAACATTTCATGATCATCTAACATGAGCCAAGTATTACCATATACTTTTAGAGATTAGAGGAATACACACAAACACACGTAGCCAACAACAAAAACAACAACAAAAAGCAACATTTATCTTACTATCTCCCTATTAGAGAGAAAGAGAAAAAGAGAAGGGGGAGAGGGAGTGGAGAGAGAGAAAGAGAGAGAGATTTTAAGGAATTGGCCAATTGGCTCACAAATTTGTGGAGGCAGGCAAGTCTGCAATCTGCATGGCAGATTAGCCAGCTGGAGAACCATGGAAGAGTTGATGCTGCAACTCAAACACAGACAGTCTGGAGACAGAATTCCTTTCTTTTCAGGGGAATCTCAGTCTTTTTCTCTTAAGGCCTTCAACTGATTTAACAAGGCTCACTCACATTAAGGAGAATAATTTGCTTTAATGATTTAAATGTTAATCTCATCCAAAGAAAATGACTTCATAGCAACGTCTAGAATGGTGTCTGACCAAATATCTGGGCAGCATAACCTATCCAAGTAGACATACAAAATTAACCCTAACACTGGGTAACGCCAAAGAGTAAATCCTAGCAATGTCATTTTTTTATGGGACCTCTTCTTCTAGAAACCAATTCTATTGTTTGACCTTAAAAAAAAGATATTGTGAAATGAGTCTACAGATTCTGTATCTTCTCTAGGGCTGAGATAAGGAGTCTTTCACTTAGGCAAGCGAGAGGGAGAGAGACATGAGATGGGACCCCTGTGGGTTGGAGTTGGACGCAGAATGGGAGAACTCCCTTATTCCCCAACACACACACATGAATTCCTAGAAATCCCAACTTTCTGAGCCTCCTCATCTTCCATTTCCTCTTCCTGCCAAGGGTCATCTGAAATTTCGCAGCCCATTAGGGTATATTTTGAATGTACATAATACCATGTGTGAGCTGTCTACCGGTCACATAATCTCTCCTAGCCATCTCCAAACCTTTAAACTTCAGAAATGTTTTCTCCTCCCCATCAGAATCTTTGTTTTTCTTCTGTTCCTTCCAGAGTTTAGGCTCACAGAAAGGAAGAATCTGTCTAAGGAACATAAAGAGTCCCTTACCTGCTCTTTCTACCTCCAATATAAACAATGATTATGATAAAATGTACCATGGTTTACAATTTGTGTAGATCCAGCACTTTTATCATCTTATATGACCCTCAAAATTTAGGTAATTAGGATAAGGGTTATTGTTGTTATTTTGTTTTGGACTTCATAGTTTTAAATAGCATGTGCGTTGAATACATTATATACGTTTAAAGAGAAAATGTATAACTTTTTTTTGCATCAAATTACTCATATTTTCACTCTCTGAATCATAGGGCTGGAGTAGACACAAATTTGGATGACTTCCCAGGTCACAGAAACTTTCCCAGGGTTTATACCTTTGCTGCACCCATCCTCTTCTTTGGAGGAACCATTTCTGCCCCCTTGTCCCAACTTACAGGTGACCCAAATTGGAGCTACTTGACGCTATCTCCAGCTCCCCAAGGATTGGGCTAATGCATGCGTGTCTTACCACAAGCTTAACCCAGTGATTAGCACAAGAAATAAACATAAGCCCCAACATTTAGTCACTGAAAATTTTCAAACTGAAGATTAGAGTTTCATCTTTGCCCAGTTTCATCTCTGCCACAAATATATGAGTGTAAACCCAGAACCTAATATGGACAAAGTTTCAACCATAAAGTCATAGTCAACCTGACGAACAAAGCTATCACTCAGAGACTAGCAAGGTATGAGATGGCCAGAGAAGATAAGAAAATCATGAGAGTGAGTAGATCCCTGTTCTATTTCAGTCTCATCCTCCTACTGTTTAGTTATTGAGGCTTAATTACTTGGTTACTTTCTACCTAAACAAGAAATCAAAGCAATGATTTCTTTGAGAAAAATCAAAGTATCACGTCAATTATCTACACACTATTCTAAGTAATTGAAGATGTTTCCTTTAAAGTTTTAATTAATTGATTGAAATTGCATATACACAGCCAGAGGATTTGCCTTCTGAAATTGTTTTAGAAGAGCTATGTTATTTTACCCCTTCCTATCCAATGTGAATGTGTCCATAAAAATGCCAATTTCTTCATAGGAAAATGTTTTAACTATATGGATAATTTCTTAATAAAAACTAAGTTTATTTTATAAAGCACCAAGGTATTTACTCAATGTAATACTGTTTTTTTAAATAGTAAATTCTAAGGGGAGTCATCTAAATGACAGTCTATCATAGGAGAGACTTAATAGATAACCTTTATTTTTTAAAATAAATTGCTTTGGTATTATTAACACAATGATTCTGTGTAATAGTAGACACCAAGGTTGTTGGAGAAGTGGTGGTTGGAAGGAAAGATTAATGGTGTGATATCAGAAGTGACTATCAATGACTTATGAAATATGGAGGAAATTTTTCAGGTGGTTTTCTAACTGCATATTTGTTTTCCCTCTAACAAAATGTCATCAAAAGCAATAATACCTCCCACCACCACTACCATCATAACATGACTGAGCTGATAGGAGTAGTAGAGAGAGAGCACAAACAAGAATAGAAAAATAAGCCATTGTGGGATGTTTTATAGGAAGTTCATTTGTGGAGAGTACACCCCCTTTTGTGACAGCATTTTATATATGGTAGAAGCAGTACATAAACTTACAGAAATAGAGTTGAATAGTTGTACAAAGAGATGAAGAATCTCCTGCAGAATCAATTCTGATACATGGATGTCCATAACAATGCAACCAGCATGGAGCATGGAATAGCATGCAACCAAGAAGAGCATCAGCATACAACACAAATATAAGTTAACTCTATACAGTTTATATAATTCTCATTCTAAAATCATACTCTAGATATAGCTTTGTGGTTTGTATAAAGTTGTAATTTAAAGAAATTCTCCAGGTAATGTTAAAGATAGAGGTGTGGACTGGGTGGATACGAACTCAAAATAAGAGTTAAGACTTTGATGTCCAGAGAGGGCAGACCAGGTACCCAGCTAGGCAGTACTAATTACTGGTACCTGGATCCAGCAAAGCCCTATCTGCAGGTTCTGCATGTTACTACTCATAAAGCAGTAAAACAACGCTTTATTTTAAGGTTAAAATTAAATCTTCACTTGATAAATTTATTGTTTTCACCTGCTTTCAATCAATTCCAACAGTTTGATTTACTAGCTATTTGTAAGGACTTCCCACAGCAAAGGGCCTATGTAGAATATAGTTTTTATTGTTTTGCTAGACTCATGGGAGGTAAGGGGAAAATCCAAAGAGCCAGGAAGAATAAATGGGAAAAACTGTGTGAGATGAAACCTAATCAAAGAGCAATGAATAGATACAAAAGATCTTGGGTTATCAGCAAGGGTAGTAGAAAAGGATAAATGAACCTGATTAAATCGGGGAACTTAGTTGGGGCCTAGAGTGGTGCCAGTTGCAGAGTGGCATGGCCCTTGGTGATGGCAGAAACAATGCAAATTATATCTGGAGGAAAGCTTCCTCAACAATGATGAAAGAAAACAAAGATGTAAATAAAGACATACCATGTTCATAGGTTGGAAGAATCAAAATAGTAAAGATGTTGATTCTCACAAAATTGATACAGTATGGCTGCATTTTTTCCAGAATTAATAACAGACCCCAAACCACAAATCCAGAAAGCTCACATAACACCAAGCAGGATAAATACCAAAAAACAAGGCTACACTTAGGCATATCATATTCAAATTAGAGAAAATCAAAGGTAAAAGAAAATTTTGAAAGAAGCTGGATGGCCTGGGGGTGGCAGAGAGTCAACACACCTTGCCTGTAGAGAAACAAGGATAAGAATTACAAAGGACTTCCCTTCAAAACCATGCAGGCAAGAAGGGAGTAGTATGAAATATTTAATGTGTGGAAAGAAAAAACTACCAAGTTAATTCTGTATTCAGTTAAATTATCAATCAGAAGTTAAGAAGAAATAAAGACTTCTCATACAAACAAAAACTAAAGGAAACTGTCACCAGTGGGGCTGCCTTGCAAGGCATATTAAAAGTTCTTCAGTGAGAAAGAAAATGATAAAGTCAGAAACGCAGGTCTACATAAAGAAAGGAGGACCAGTAGAGAAGGAATATTAAAGTAAAATAAAATATTTTATTTTTCTTATTCTTAGTTGATCTAATAAATAATTGTTGGTTCAAAATAATGACAGCAACAATGTATTGGTTGATTATAGCTTATGTATAAGTGAAGTGAATGACAGCAATATTTAAATGGACAAAAGGGAGGAACTAAGAATATTCTGTTATAAAATACCTGTATTACTCATGAAGAGGTACAATGCTATTTGAATGTGGACTTATATTAGCTGCAAATGTGTACTGCAAACTCTAAAAATAATTTTTAAAGTGTAACTGATAGACTAAAAAGGAGAGAAAATTGAATCATAAAATTCTCAGTTAAAACCACAGAAGGCAGAAAATAGGGGGAAAAAGAAAACAAAGAACAAATACTACAAATGGAAAGCTGCTAAAAATATGATAGTTAATAATCCAACATTATCAATAATCACTTTCAATGTAAATGGTCCAAATAAACAATTTTAAAGAGGAGGGGAGACAGACTGACAGCAGATTAAAAAATTAAAAGCTAAGACCCAACTATAGATTGTCTACAAGAAACCCATTTTAATTTAATGACACAGATAAATTAGAAATAAAGGGATGGATAAAGATATACTATGCTAACACTAATCAAAAGAAAACTGGAGTACCTATATTAATACCAGACAAAGCATACTGCAGTACAAGGAATATTATCAGGGATAAAGAGCAATATTATATAATATTGATAATATAATCAATTCTCCAAGAAAACATGACAATTCTAAATGTGTATGTGACTAACAAGAAAGCATTAAAATATGTGGGGTAGGTACTGATGAACCCAGTGACAGGGCAAGAATAAGGATGCAGATGCAGAGAATGGAGTGGAGGACATGGGGTTGGGGGGGCGGGGGATGAAGGGGAAGCTGGGACGAAGTGAGAGAGTAGCATAGACATAGATAGACTACCAACTGTAAAATAGATAGCTAGTGGGAAGTTGCTGTATAACAAAGGGAGATCAACTCGATGATAGGTGATGCTTTAGAGGGCCAGGACAGGGAGGGTGGGAAGGAGTCATGGGAGGGAGGGGATATGGGGATATGTGTATAAATACAGCTGATTCACTTTGGTGTACCTCCAAACCTGATACAAGAGTGTAAAGCAATTATATTCCAATAAAGAGCTTAAAATAAATAAATAAAAATAAAATAAAATATGTGGGGTACAAACTAATAGAAGTGCAAAGAGAAACAGACAAATCCATTATTTTAATTGGAGACTTTAACACCCCTCTATCAGTAATTCACAGATCCAGCAAGCATAAAATCAGTAAGGATACAGTCAAACAGAAGAGTATCATAAATCAACAGTTTCTAATTGACACTGATAGACTACTTCATACAACAACAGCAGAACACACATTTTTCTCAAACTCATGTGGGACATTCACCCAGATATACCACGTTGTAGACCATAAAACACAGCTTGACAAATCTGAAAGAACAGAAATCATATAAAGTATGCTCTCAGACAACAATGGAATTTAAGCTAGAAACCAGTAACAGAAAGATAGCTGAGAAATGTCAAGATATTTGGAGGTTAAACAATCCACCTCTAA
The DNA here is from genome assembly GCF_030028045.1 of Hippopotamus amphibius kiboko. Classification (NCBI taxonomy): domain Eukaryota; kingdom Metazoa; phylum Chordata; class Mammalia; order Artiodactyla; family Hippopotamidae; genus Hippopotamus; species Hippopotamus amphibius. The sequence goes on along the minus strand of NC_080203.1, from coordinate 11,609,641 downwards.
ATAATAGATGGGTCACAAAGAAGTTGCAAGGGAATTTTTTTAAATGTACTGAACTAAATGAAAATATAGCTATTTACAATTGTGGGATGCAGAAAAGCAGTGCTTAGCAGGACCAAACTACTGGGTCACTGAGGGCATTGGATAGCACTGAATTCAAATATTAGAAAAGAAGAAATACATAAAATCTTTAACCTAAACTTCCACCTCAGGAAACTAGAGAAAGAAGAGGAATGTAAACCAACAGCAGGCAAAAGATAAGAAATAACAGAGTAGAAATCAATGAAATTGAAAACAGTAGAGAAAACCAACCAAACCAAAAGCTGGTTCTTTGAAAAGATCAATGAAATGCATAACCTTCAGTCAGGCTAATCAAGTAAAAAAAGAGAATACACAAGTTACAAATATCAGAATTGAAAGAAGGATCATCACCACTGATCCCATGGACATTAAAAGTATAGCAGTGGAATATTATGAACAACTCTATACCCACAAATTTGATAACTTTGATGAAATAGGCCAATTCCTTGGCCTATCTATCACAATCTAACAAAACTCACAAAAGAGAATTAGATAATCTCAATAAACCTATATTAAATAAATTGAATCAATAACTAATAACCTTCCAAAAAAGGAAAACACCACTTCTAGATGATTTCACTGGTGAATTCTATCACTTAAACAAGAAATGACACCAATTCTCTACATCTTCCAAGAAACAGAACCCCGAAGGACCTTGTTCTAACTCATTCTATGAGGCCAGCATTACAATTATACCAGAAATAGACAAAAACATTACAATAAAGGAAAACTACAGACCAATATCTCTCCTAAACATAAATGCAAAAATCTTCAAAAGTATTAGCAAATTAAACCCAACAATGTATAAAAAGAATTATACATCATGACCAAGTGGGGTCTTTTCCTGGTATGTAAGGCTAGTTTAACATTCAAAACTCAAATAATGAAATCCATCACATTAACAGACTAAAGAAGAAAATTCATATGATCATATCAGTAGTTTTATAAGAAGAACTATACAAAATTCAACATCTATATTTGATTAAAAGCTCGAAGAAAACTAGGAATGAGGGGAAAATCCTCAACTTAAGAAAGAACATCTACAAAAAAAACCTACAGCTAACAGCATACTTAATGGTGAGAAATTATATAATCTCCCCCTAAGATTAGGAACAAGGTAAGTATGTCTCTCCATTATTACTCTTATTGTACTGTACTGCAAGGTCTAGCTAATGCAATAAGACAAGAAAAAGAAATTAAATGTATACAGATTGGGAAGGAAGAAATAAAACTGTCTGTTTGCCAATGACATGATTGTTTATATAAGAAAATCTCAAATAACAAGAAAATTAAAAGCCTCCTGAAACTAATAAACAATGATAGCAAGGTTGCAGGATACAAAATTAATAAGTAAAACTCAACTGCTTTCTCATTTATCAGTAGTAAAAATTTTAAATTTCAAATTACAAACAACACCATTTGTATTAGCAACAACAAAAAAAATACTTAGGTATAATAAGATATGTATAATTTCTATATGAAGAAAACTACAAACTATGGGGGAAAAAAATCAAAGATCTAAATAAATGAAGACAAAGTCCATGTTCACAGATAGGAAGACAATATTGCTAAGATGTCAGCTTTTTCCAACTTCATCTGTAAAATCAATGCAATCTCATTCAAAATCCCAGCAAGTAATTTTGTGGATGTTAACAAACTAATTCAAAAGTTTATACCAAAAGTCAAAAGACTCATAATAGCCAACTGAATACTCAGGAAGAACAAAGTCAGTAGACTAACACTACCCAACTTCAAGACTTGCTATAAAGCTATAGTAATCAAGACAATATCATACTGGCAAAAGAATACACATAGAGATCAAAGAAATAAAAAAGAATGCCCCCCACATAGAGTCACAAAATAAAGTCTACCTCTCTTTGAAACAGAAGCAAAGGTAATTCAATAAGGAAAGGAAAAACTTTTCAACAAGTGGTCCTAGAACTGGATACCCAACATCCCAAAAATATTAACCAAAGTATGATTTCATGCCTTTTGCAAAAAAATAACTCAAAATGGGTCACAGATCTAAATACAAAATGCATAACTATAAAATTTCTAAAATATAACACAGGAAAATCTAGATGACCTTTTGTTTGGTGATGACTTTTTAGATACAACACTAAAACATGATTCAAAGAATAACAAAATTAATAACCCAGACTAATTAAAATTAAAAGCATCTGCTCTAATAAGGACACTGTTAAGAGAATGAAAAGACAAGTTACTGACTTGGAGAAAATATTTGCAAAACACATATCTGATAAAGGACTTGTATCCAAAAATGTGCAAAGCACTCTCATAATTCCAAAATAAGTAAAAGAACAAACCAATTTTAGAAGTTTAATTAAAATATGTATAATTGCTGAACTCAAAAATTGATACCGGTTGAACAGCAGATTAGACACAGCCCAGATCTGAAATGTTGCTCTGGAAATAAAGCTGTAGAAATTATTAAGAATGAAGCATGGAAAGAGAAGCAGATGAAAAGCTATGAAGAAGAGGTATCAGACAAACAGAATAAGGAAGGCTAATATACGTCTATACACACTGATTGGGGGAAAAGTGGATGTAAAGTAAGATACATTTAAAGAAATCCCCATATTTTGAAACTGCAGTAAAATTTCAAAAACTATAAGACAAGGAGAGGATCTTAAAAGCAATTTTTTAATCTTACAGTCAAAGTAAAAAGGAAGCAGTGGGATTGAATATGGAAGGAACACATAATGAGTTGCAACAAATTGCTAATGATCTAGTTTTGAGTTAGATGGTGGTTTCATGGTTATGCTTCATAATATTACATATTACCAGTACTCTGCACTATCAAAAAGTATACAATAAAAATAAGTTTAAACTCTTTCCCACACATCATTTAATTTGACTATTGTACCCCTCTGAGACAAGATTTTCCCACTTTCCAGTAGGCAAACTGAGACACGTTGACTTTTCCAATGTCATATATTGGGTAAATAGGGAGGTGGATCTAGAACCAAGTACTCAGACTTCTTGTACAACGTTTTTTCCATTAAATGGCACTGCCTCCCAGAGAGATGTGATGTGAAAGAGATAATTCTTTGCCTTCATTATCCATATTTTAATTTGCAATAAACTCATCTTAAAACTGACTAAACGGAAAGACAGTCATTCTGGCTGAAACCTGACATTCAAATTCTCCATCCAGAAGCTCTATTATAGCCAAGTAGGAGACCCCTATTAAAGTAAATTATGTTAAATGTGCTGACACATCCGTACTATATCAACTACATCTCTGCTTTGAATGTTATTCTACTTTGACTAAGAATTAATGGGTTGTGGTGAATCAATTACAATCTAATAAAGATACCATTGGAAAGACTGAAGAAAAAATGTAGAATCATTGTTATAAAAAACAAAGCAAAAGAATTTGATTTACAAAGAACTTAATACCCACTTTTATACATTTTTTTCTTTCTTAATTCATCTGTTTACCTGCACATCTTCCATTTGCAATTGCACACCTAGTGAATGGCAGAGTTAGATTCAATGTAACATGGAATCTTGGCAGTCTAGCACCTACTTAGGTAACTTTCTTTTGTGCTTCTCTACTAAGAAGCAACTTTGAGGTTTTTGTTTGTTTTATTAGCAATGGTGTTTAGTAGTGATTTTTCACTAAAATTAGCTTTGAAAACAACATTCCTACTCCCCCACTTGATAAATCAAAGGCATTTTGAGAAGTCAGAGACAAAGCAAGGTTCTTAAGTTTGTTAAAATTCTTAAATCACTTCCAGAATCTTGGTTTTAAAAGAGGCTGAGATTATATTTATCAACATAAGAGTCTGAGTTTAAAAATAAAACAACTCACATTATAATTCTGAAAACAATTCATTGAACTGCATTAATCAATTGACAGTCTCTTGTTCAAAAAGCCTATATTTTACTTAAAACTAATTAGTGAGTATAGACACACATAATACAACATTATTATCTATTCCTCAAAGTTAATCTCAGAAGAGAGAATGAACACTGAGGTATTCAACAGGCTGACTGGTTCTCTGAAACACACACACACACACACACACACACAACAACAACTCTGAAATCACAGATTGTATCTTTTAAAAATAGCCTAATATAAGAAAAAATATGCTTAAATTTTCAAAACATTAAAATCATAATTCATTTCCTTTGGAAGCTTGAAAATTTCACACTTACCATTTAAGGGATCGATACTTGATTCTAGTTAGAAAAGAGTTTAGTTCTTTAGGCAGTTGTGTTCTATTCTCAGGCTGTAAAAACAAACCAAGGAAGAGAGAGTTTATAAATTAAAAGATGACCCTGAGGCAACATTAATTCAGAAAGTGTGCTGCCTCATAAACAGTTTTATCTTACAGAAATTGCTAAATAAAAAGAAAAATACTAACATGCAATAAGTTAGTTTACATTCCATTGAGTTACATATTTGAAGTTCAATGCATACAAATTTCTTGAGCCATGCCTTATTTAAGTCTTGTGTTAAGATTTTAGAATCAGCTTTTGGAGGAGTTGTTAATATGGTATTACAGCATCTATAGTTAGTAGAATAACCCCATTAGCACAATATCATGAATAGATAGTAGACATTTACTGCTTACATTTCTTAACCAACATATCTTCAGCAGTTTGCATTTGACTTAAGGTGGGGAAGATGGAGACATGGGAATTTCAAGTTAGAAGATCTATATTCAGGTTCTGAATGTGTTTATTACTTGCTTTTGTAATGGCTTGCAAAAAGTCACATAAAATCTCAATCTCAACTTCCTCATCAGTAAAACTGAGCAATAGTACCCTTGAGTTTACATATAAAGTCATAAATGTGAAAACACTTTGATGAATGAAAAATTCTGTTCAAATATATCATGATTATCAGCTGTGGTATCAGATTATGCTACATTTACTTTACTTAGGGGTATTTATGGAGTTTGGAAACAACATGAAGAATGTTAGGTGCCACACACGGTGGATTATTTGGGGGAAAATGGCCACTATTACTACCTTCCCTGTAACCACATCCCTTGTGATGTGACTTTCCAGCTCTTCTAATCAAGGTGTAAAGTCTCTCTCTCCACTTCTTGAATCTAGGCTGCCCTTGTAATTTTCTTTGGCTAATACAGATGGGCTGATAAATGGTTAATAATCCACTCCACTGGGAAAAAGAAGCCCTGATTTGTAGCATTTGCAATTTCTGGAGTGTAAATATTGCCCTATGACCAATTTCAAGATATCCACATGTCCTCAGTGTTTCTGCCTCAATTGATATAATTACATGATTTTTTTCTTTAGCTTGTTAATATGATAGATTACATATCAGCTCTCAGGAGTTGGTATAAGTTGGATTCAGCATGCCAATGCAAATAGAACATGGTGGAGATGACAGTGTTCCACTCTGACCCTGTCTGAAGAGGTATTGCCTGCAATGGCTCAGTGTCTTGGAACCCTGCCCATCTGTCATGTGAATAAGCCTGAGAAAACCTTCTAGAGGAAGAGAGCTGACCCAATTACAGGTATCCTGCATTTTTCAAAAGTTTGTTTAACACCACTTCACTTTTATGAAAGACTCATATTAGTTCCTACTTTCACTAACAAAAAGAAATCCAAAGAGGATTTCAGCTTTTACTAGATAAAGAGAGAATAGTATTCAGTGTTTGTTCTGCGGTGAGCCATTACAGAGGCCGCATATTCCAAGCAGTGCGAGTGTCATGGCCAAACTCCTTCTACAGGAACCACACAGCATCCAGCCGTCACAGCTCTGAACTATGTCTGTGAGCATCTGTGCTTTATCTTGATTTGTTTTGCGCATCCCTTAGTAAGATGAAGCCTCGGGTAATTGCTTCTTCACTTTATGCCATCTTCACTGACAAAAGGTTTCCTGGCAACTCTCTACCTTCTACTTTCAGATAGCAGGGGAAACCTGTACTCCCATTGCCCCAACCAACAGCTCATCAATATCTAGAGTGGAGCCACCTAGCTACTTAACAGCTGACTGCAGATTTATGAGGGAGCTCAGATAAGAATAGAACCACTGAGCTGAACCATCCCCCAAATACTATGAACCCACAGAATACTATTTCAAGTAAATATTTGTTGTCTTAAGCCAGTAAATTTTGGTTTGATTTATTACACATCAGTTGACCCACACTTAACTATTATTAAATATTATTTTATAGCAATGGGGATCAGCTTCTTGTACTCTTTGATTGTGAATAATCTAAAATGTATATGTATATAGTTTGAGCTGAGAGCATGTTTTGAGTACTGTACTGACATATACACTTGAACCAGAAGTCCATCTTTCAACTAGAACACACAGCTACTACAGTATTTGCCATTACTTATTTCTGTTGACTACTTTGCTATAAAATATAAATGATTACAAAACACTAAAGATTCAAATAAAATACACTAACCAAGGATGTCACTTAGAGAGTAGCTCTCCTAATTTTCTGTTTCCTTTTTCCAACTGGATGTAAGAACCATTCTAATCAAAGGTATAAATGATCATAAGGAACATTTTAAAAGAATGAATAACTGAATGTGAACTCTGTAACCAAACCAAGCATATGTCTCCATAGACTTTTCCAACAACAAATGCTTAAAAAAGAAAATATTCACTCCATCTCTGTAGAGTATAAATTTAAAAACAGATTAAAGCCTACTTTTGCTTTTTTTTTTTACTGGGAATACGTGATTTTTTTTTAAATGCTTAGAAAGATCTTAAATTATGTTGGCAAGCCAATTTCAGAGGTTCAGAGTTTGGTGGACTTTGGTTCCAAAAGAGAAAAAAATGACCTGATATGCAACTTTAATTTCTATTGATTTGGTTTTCATCTCTAAGATAGAGAACATTTTTTTATAAATTTATTTTTATTTTATTTTATTTTTGGCTGTGTTGGGTCTTTGTTGCTGCATGCAGGCTTTCTCTGGTTGTGGCGAACAAGGGGATACTCTTCATTGTGGTGTGCGGGCTTCTCATTGCTGGGGCTTCTCTTGTTTCGGAGCTCCGGCCCTAGGCACATGGGCTTCAGTCGTTGTGGTACATGGGCTCAATAGTTGTGGCTTGTGCACTCTAGAGTGCAGGCTCAGTAGTTGTGGCACACGGGCTTAGTTGTTCCACAGCACGTGGGATCTTCCCGGGCCAGGGATCGAACCTATGTCCCCTGCATTTGCAGGCGGATTCTTAACCACTGCACCACCAGGGAAGCCCAAAGATAGAGAACTTTTGAGTGAAGGCTTTCTTTGAAAATTACCAAGATACTTCCTTTCCTGCATACCAGAAATGTTAAATGATATTGCCACTTAAAAACAACTGGTTCAATAAGAGTAGTCAAGGTGAATGTTTTTGCCTTGCTCCCAACCTTAGGAGGAAAGCCACCAGCAAGTATAATGGAAGCTAGCTGTAGGTTTTTGTATATGATTTTATCTAGTCAATGAAGTCCCCCCATCCCTATTTTTATGAGTGCTTTTATTATGAATGGGTGTTGAATTTTGTCAAATGCTTCTCAATCAATTGGTATGATCAGAGGATTTTTTTCTTTAGTTTCTTAATATGATGGATCACACTGATTGCCTCTCAAATACTGAACCAGACTTGCATCCCTGGAATAAACTTCAGTTGGTCATAGTGTATAATTCTTTTTATGTATTGCTGAATTCTATTTGTTAATATTTTTAAGGATTTTTACATCTAATTCGTAAGGTATATTCATCTGTAGTTTGTTTTGGTACTATTTTTGTCTGGTTTTGATAACATCATAATACAAGCTTCATAAAATGATTTGGGAAATGTTCCCTCTTTTTTATAGAGGAGATTGTGTAGAACTGGTGTTAATTCTTCAATTTTCTGGTAGAACTGTCCAGGGAAACCATCTGGGAGTGGAGATTTCTACTATTTTAATTAAAATAGTAATTTCTTTTATAGTTGTAAGGATATGCAAATTATGCATTTCTTACTGGGTGAGTTGTGTCAGTGTGTATTTTTCAGGGAATTGGTTCATTCACCAAAGAAGATATATAGATGGAAAACAAGCACGTGAAAGATGTTCAACATCATTAGCCATGAACGAAACGCAAATTAAGACCACAATGAGATATCCCTTCACACCTATCACCAATCAGAATGATTAAACTGTTTTTAAAATGACAGAACCAAATGTTGATTAGGACGCAGAGAAACTGGATCACTCATATGTTGCTGATAGGAACATAAAATGGTACAGCCACTCTGGAAAACACTTCATCAGATTCTTAAAAAACTAAACATATAACTACCATATGATACAGCAATTGCATTCCTGGGTATTTATGCCAGAAGTATAGTCACACAAAATCCTGAACAGAAATATTTACAGTAGCTTTATTCATAATAACCAAAAACTGGAAACAAAGCAGAAATCCTTCTATGAGTGAATGGTTAAACAAACTGGTACAACCATATCACAGAATACTTCTCAGCAATATAAAAGAATTAGCTACTGATACATGAAACAACCTGGATGAATCTCTAGAGAATTATGATGAATGAAAAAAGACAATCCCAAAAGGTGACATAGTGTATGATCCCATTTATATAATATTCTTGAAATGGCAAAATTATAGGAACAGGGAATATATTAGGGTTACTGGACTTAAGGAAGGGAAGGGGGCAGGAGGGAACTTGGTGTGGGTATGACAGGGCAACATGAGGGATCCTAGTGGTGATAATGTTTAGTGTCTTGACTATACCAATGTCAATAACCTGATTGTGATATTGTACTATAATTATGCAAGATTACCACTGGGTAAGGGTACACAGTATCTGTCTGTATTATTTCCGACAACTGTATATAAATCTACTATTACATTAAAATAGAAAGTGTATTTAAAAACAAACAATAAAACAACTGGTTCAAACAAGTTTATTTATACACATCTAACAAACTGTTGGCTACTCTGATGGAACCACATGAAATGAATAGTCCAATAGGGGCAAGACCTCAGCACTGAATAAATTATTTGGATTACATTGTTTATAATTACTTAATCTGGGACTTCCCTGGTGGTCCAGTAGTTAACAGTTTGCATTCCAATGCAGGGGGTGCAGGTTCAATCGCTGGTTGGGAAGCTAAGATCCCACGTGCCTCGCAGCCAAAAAACCAAAACATAAAACAGAAGCAAATTCAATAAAGACTTTAAAAATGGTCCACATCAAAAAAATCTTAAAAAATAATTACTTATTCATTCATAAAAACGTACATTAACTGAATGACAACTAAGTGATAACTGTAAGCAATTCATTGTAATAAAATACGTAATAATATTACAATTTGGATTAGTAATATAGATATCATTATCATTTATAACACCAGACAAGTTGATCTGGACATTTAGGGAGCCTAGGATATGCAAGAACTATTTTAATGTAATCATGAATGAATGATATGCTCCAGCCAACACACTTCAATATGGCTTCCCATGTACCAGGGAAGTTCAAATACTAGATAACAAGGGCTCCCAGAAGACAGTTTTAATGAGCTATGGTGAAGATAAGCGGGATGATCAATCAGAGATGTATAGAAACAACCTGAGTGATCTTTAAATGCATTCTGAGTTAAGTACCATTTTTGAGCACCTACTATGTTCCAAGCAGTATACAAAATGTCTTTACATATTCAATATTATGGCAACTATGTGTCATGTTACAGATGAGAAAACTGAGGTTCAAAGGATTAATTAAGTGTCCTCTAGCTTAACTACAGAGACACTTATGGATCCCAGAGTCTGACCTAACCTCTTGCAGCCTTTTTTTTTTTTCACTTAGGAACTTTTGGCAGAGATCCTAATGAAAATAAACATATATAGAGATACTTGTAATTTTCAAGCTTGAAAACAAATAGAGCTAAGCAAAAATACATGCCTGGCAAATAATAAAGAAAAGCTTTCTCCTGTACAGAAACCTATGACTCTCATGCATTTATTTATACATCTAAAATGCATATAGTCCCCTATTCCATTTGTTCACCATTAAGAAGCCACTGAAGCAGAGGAAAAAATTAGATTGACATTGATAGCTGCCTGCAGAACAGGTTTTTTGTGGAAAATTATGTCTTTTCTTTTTGAAGACAGCATCTGGGAATTATGGAAGATTGATAGCCTTGATAGCAAAAATTTTTAGCATATTCACCAAAAATGCAAAAGGGGCTGTATATTTCTTGAAGCTCTCCCTAAAAGCAGTTTATTTTGTTCTTCTGTCATCATGTTTCATTAAGAGGTTGACTAATGATTCAATAACCATGGCATTAATACCACCAATTGTTTCTCAAACTAGATCTGTGTGTTCAAAATAACCATAAGATGGTTAAGCCAAGCAAAAGACTCCTCCCCTCTGAGCGATCAGTGGGCATCACTGCTGGATTAATATGACAATAGATATTGACATTGATTGTGCGAACAGTTGCAAAGGCTTGGGAGATCTGCCTGTGTGGCTACCTACAGGCTATGTCTGTGATACCAAATTCATAATAAAAGTTGAAAATTTTGAAAATTATTCAGAGATTGTCTATATAGTATCAGAATTTCAAAATTCAGAAAACTTTTTATTGTTTATATTATCAGTCAACTTAATTCAGTGACCCATGTTAATACAAGAGAAGGGCAGTGTCCCAGTTTGGTTGCCCAGAACCACTTAAACACACTCTCCTATTGTTGATACACACAGAATTCCTTTAGGAGAATTAGCAGTTAGACAATACCCAGTAAAGAAAGGCAGCGATTTATCTCCATATAGGGGTCAACGCGTGACAGATGAGCAGTACAGTCTGTATTTCTCTCAGACAGAAAGCCTACTTGCATAGTAAACATCAAATTGTTTTAGCCAGTAGCCTTAGTTCTGAACTCCGCGCCTTTACCACAGAGGTTCCACTCTGAGATGCCAGTTGAAATACATTGATTAGGACAACAGAATTTGAAGATACTGTCAGAAATAGAAGGCAGCAATGCAGTTCCTTCCTCTGGGTTTGGTGGGGGTTTTTTGTTTTTTGTTTTGGGGGGTTTTTTTGTTTGTTTTTTGATTTTTTTTTTTGGTAACTCATCTGACACACTTACGAACAGCTTTACTATTCTGAATGGATGTCAGTGTATTACAGCTGACTTGGTCCGACAAAAGAATGGCTGGGTCCGCTTCAGTTAGGTGTAGCCAGGATCCCAGAAATGTCTGCTTTTACTACTCATGTAGCTCTCTTCTTAAGGGTAGAATGACAGACACCAAATATTTTAATGGTGAAGTAGTCTTACAAAAGAAATATCTGAGTTTCCATTGATCTTATTATAAAATCCAATCTCTTTCCCATGACTTAGGGGCCCTGTAATGTCTAGTTGACCTCTGCTCAACTCTGAAGCCTCATTTTCAGTTATCCCCCGCCCCTCCATCCACTTACAACCAGAGAAGGCCTTAGAATCTTCAGAATTCTGACTTGTATAATTAAAATCTCCTATATTATTTTAATCTTCCCTGTTGGTAATGTTAGCACTTTTGTTTACCATCCATCTTTGCTAAACTGTAACTTCCATAAGGATAGAAATGCTGTTTTAATTACCACTGTGTCTTTAGCAACTAGCACAGAGATTGGCACATCATTGCCTCTTGGTGAATATTTATTGAAGCTGTGAATAAATGAATGAATCTGTGAGAAAGTGAATGAGTAGAATTGGGTCCTGTTTTATTTTGAAAGCAAACAAAAATGTACAATGACAAACCATCCTGGTTTGCCTGAAATTGAGGGGGATCCCAGAACGTGGACCTTTCAGCTTTAAAATTGGGACAGTTTCAGGTAATATGGGATGGGTTGCTCACCCTTGACGTGACCGTTGCTTAGTGAGGGTAGAAATGTTAAACGGGCACTCGGATTTTTATAGACACATTTGCACGGATGTTCCTGATTGCTTGCCCATATAAAACTAAGCTAACCAACCAAACAACCAAGAAGTCTGTTTCCCTCAACAACAAATATTCTAAGGCCTTATCTTTCCAAGTAATTGTATATCAAACAATTATGCCTTCTTAATCTCAGCTGAATAACAATAAATATTTGTGGCTGTTTCCTAGTTGATTCACCTCTATGCTCTGATTCTATGGAAATCTGGGGCCAGAGACCCATTCTTATTTTGTCTCTTCACTGAAGTAGCTCCTAAAATTTTGGAAATCAGAAGTCATTTTCTAACAAATGGGTTAAAAAGATAATAGCTTTTTGATCCCAGAAAAATAAGCTATTTTTATTGATAATACAAAATTATTTCTTAAAACCATCTTTTTGCAAAAAGAAGACAAAGTAGATGGTAACCTTGATTTCAAAGACTATTTCTAACGCTACAAGTTCTCATAAAATGACAATAATTACCCTAAGGTATATTTTTCTGAAATTCTCGATCCATAATATTAATTCATTTTAAAATACCCTTATTTTACTAGGAAAATTATTATTTCAGGCTACTGAACAGATTTTAAATTTTCTCCGCTAAATAGTGTATGATATGTTTCAACAGCCACTTGGTTTAGGTTGAAGAATTAAATTAGTTACATTAAAGAAAGGCAAAGTAATTCTGGAGCACTTCTTAAATTTGGCATGTAGAGAAGCAAGTGGTACATTTATACATTGAAAAGACATAAAAGACCTCAATCTTAGGCAACAATTAAGCCATCAAGGACACATTACAATATGCTTCATTTTGTATAGTAATTCTTTAAAAAATCATAATTTATAATTTGAAAAAATCAAAGGTAATATGATCTAATAAACTCCTAAGGAGAGTTATATTTATACTCTCCTTATTTACTATTTTAAATTCCAAACTTCATGGGGAAAATATAATTTTTTAGTTATCTTTTTCAGGGGCATGTTTCCAACAGATTTAAACCTGCAAGGGTAAGATTAAATAATATATCACTAGACTTAAAAAACACTAAAATATGAAACATGCAGGTAAGAAAGCATATTTTTCAAATAAAAGATAATCAAATAATCATTTTTTATAGTACATCTAAGAAAGAAATGTAAATAGCTGCTAATTCTCCAATAGTTAATTCCAATATTTGGTACAAAACAGAGTTATGTGGAGAACTTGTTGAAAACTCATGTCTGGTTTCACCCTAGAAACCCTGAGTCAAAACCCTGGGAGCTGCTGCTTATATGCACCTTGGGTTAAGCTACACTGCTCAGTATTGCAAAGTCTTGGCCCCTTGAGGAAGGAAAAGAAACACTGAAAAGACAAAAAGAAAACAAACAAATCAAAAAAGCAGGTTAGCAATGCATTTAAACAACCAAGTTACTAGCCAATTCTTCTCTGCTCAGTGGTCTTTGTTAATCACCCTGAGCAAAGAAGTTTAGGATGATGGGAACTAAGAAACCTTTGTTAGATGTATAATTAAGAAGCTTTTTGTGACCTTGAAGGGAGCAGCTTTAGAAATTGATGAAGGTTGACTTCCAATTGCACAGGATAAGGGATTTAAGGGGAAGGGAGGAAATAGGAGCAGTTAGAATAAACACCTAAGAAAGACAGAAAACAAAGAAATAAGCTCTGGAATGTAGCAGGGCCAAAAGAGTTGCTTTTTTAGAATGAAGGCAACCAAACTCAAATATATTTGTAGGGATAAGGAAGGAAGGGAGGAAGGGAGGGAGAGAGGATTTTTGAAAGTTTGAAATGCACTTTGGAGTCAGGCCTATCACCCACTTGCATTAGTGGGTAACTTTCAATAAACAATCTCTGAGCTTCAATTTCCTACCACATAGTGTTGACATGAGGATTGAATAAGGTAATGGACATAAAATGCTTAGTCCAGTGACTGGCACACAGTAATCATTCCATAAATGTTCTCTGCTCATCATTATGTTGCTATTGTTCTATTCTCAGTCATTAGCACAGATCCTCAACTACCTCTGAACAAACACGAGTTGAATAAATGATGTGAACTAGCCCCATAAAAGTGATTTCATACCCTTTTGTAACAAATGGATAAGAGCCGGTAACTCAAAGGAATGTACTGAGAATAGAGTAAGATGATACTTATAAAGCCCTCAGCACAGATCATAGATATAAGTATTCACTAAGTATTATGTAATATTACTACTGTAAACCCAATCACTCCAATGCAACTATCATAAATATTGCTTAAAAAGCTGCTCAGAAGCCTATTACTACTGTATTTGTGTCTGCTCTTCTTCTCAATAAGACCAAAATACTCAATGATACTAACAGATTGATAATTATCAGAATTATGAAAATAATATGTGAGTATTCACACATGTATATCCACACATATAACTCTACATAGAAGTAAAGAAATGAATGCATACATAAATATCTCAAGGTTGATGGTTCTCAAACACACATAGGAAGACCTGAAGAATTCATTAAAGTGTAGAAACTCTGAAACACATTTTGAGAAACAATGCCTTAAAAATTCCAAAGAAATTAGGGAAAAGCAATATTTAAGTGAATTGAATCTTAAGATGCCTGTACCGTCAGTTTACTGAAATTACTTTTTGCTGTTTTTTTTCCCCAAGGAAAGTTATGTTTACCATGCTGTTTGTCCAGGATATCCAAAGACTGCAAATAACCTAGAAAATGTTTGAAAACATAGCCAGACTACTCTCTGCTGAATGTGTTACCAGAGGCTCTAAAAACAAAACTGGACTGCCTGAACATTCAAGACTCTGTATGATCCTAGCTTTGTTTACTAAGGTGCTCGTCTATGGTAGCTAATTCATAATTTGAATGTTTAATTTTGGCATAAATTCCTGAACTTGGATAATAGATGTCAGGTTTTTCTTATTTCTGTATTCTCATGAAAATGCATTCTTGCTTCTTCTGTTCAAATCATGATGGGAAATGTGCCTTGAAGCACTCAGAAATACATCAAAACTGAACTCACTTGACAGCTGAATCATAAAATAATAAGAAAGTCGATGTTCCACCAAATGATCTCATTGGTGGAGACTGTTTATTCCTACAAAATATATTTTAGTGCATCTGTTTAGCTACCTTGGTTACCCCCAAAGACTTCTCAAAATACCTCCTTATTTAGACCAATTTCCCTTTTTGTAATGTACCCCCTCAGAAGCAAATGAAGCGGAAAAAATGATTTTGAAATGTTAACTGCTTTGTAACCTTCGTATCCTCCAGTATTTCTTGTTACCCTCTGGTGGGTCTCCCCGTACCCATCATCTACAAACTTGGGCAACTTGAACTAAGAGAGTGTTTACTTCAGGATACAAAAAACAAAGGAGTCAGTTCTTAGTTTCTGAGTTTCAAAAGCAAGACAATGGCCTAAACAAAGGATTTGGGAAGATATCCCTTGATATGTCCATCCACCTACCCACCTCAGGAGTGTGTCAAAAGGTAAAGTTCATAGAAAGCTTAGACTAGAAACCGGTAGGTGAACAGGAAAGTCTCAAAGCCTAAAGAAGCAGCAGGACTGAAGTGGCCATGAAGCCAGAATAGAGAAGGAATAGAGAGAGGGATGAGGCTGCAGCAGTCCCTGCTAGTGTTTGGAGTGCAACAGCAAGGAGCAGACACACACCTCACCCTCCATCTCTTCGCACAACATAAATTCCCAAAAACTTAGGTAAGGGAAATGGGGGAACCCCAAATTAACCACATTTTTCTAACTTTTCAGAATAGGGGCTCATAATAGAAAGACAGCTAAAGAAAATGAAAGAAAGCTCACCTTATTTTTTGGAACTGAGATCATCATACGTTAAAATCCAAAAGAGGGAAATGTTTTTTTAAATATTTAGATCAAAAAAACACATAAGCATGCTGCCCAAGAGTTTCTAAGTTTTCTCTGATGGCAGATTTCAAGAATGACTTTTAGATACGTGTTTTCTTTTAAGTTCTAAATTTTGAAAAGAAGATAGAAAAAAGGCTAGTCGCCATCATATTTCATGTTTCTTTTTAACTTGAAATAATGACTTAGCCATTTGTAAACAACGTGGCCACTCGGTGGTTGCAAAGAACAAATGTTTATATTTAACTACAAAATAGTTCGAGTCAACCACAGAATTGCTAACTCAGCTTTTAAAATCTGCTCTGCAAATTTGTGTAACAAAAGCTTAAACTTCTAGAGGATAAGAAGCTTCTGATTTCAAAATCCTTTATTTCCAGTCTTTCTGCTTTCCCAGTAATATCCATTACATTTATTATTTTTATTATATGTCAAGGGATGGTTTGAGACTAGCAAATTATTCTGCAGTAAATATCACGTTTAAATGATAGTTAACATAAACCTGGGTCAGACGCAAGTAATTAAATTCTCTTCCTTGTAGTCATCAGTTCTATAAGTCACCTTCCCTGTCCACTGACATAATAGGGCTCAGTGGAACCCCTGAGGCTGTGTAGAACACATCTAAAAAAACAGTCCTCTAAATTGTACTTTTAAAAAAGAGGAAGATGTTATTTTCGGGTGCATACCATAACTCAAATTAGGAAAACAAAGTGTTGCTTTGTACAGGTCCCTTGGTGAATATGTAGTGTTTTATGTAATATATTCTTTAGGTGGATGACTTTATGTAAAGAGCTACCCTGAGAGTGGCCAAGGATACTAGGGACAATCCGATCACAGTCTAAATACCACCTCTCATTGGGATTAACATATAGGCACACTACTATATATAAAATAGATAGCCAACAAGGACCTACTTATAGCACAGGAAACTATACTCAATATTTTGTAATAAGCTATAAGGGAGAAGAATCTGAAAAAGAATATATATATATACACACACACATATATATTTATAAAACTGAATCGCTGTGCTGTATACCTGAAACTAACACGATATTGTACATCAACTAATTTCAATTTAAAAAATAAATTAAAAATAAATAAATACCACCTCTTGCCCCTAATTTGTAAGCCAACATTTCCTCTTAGTTAAACTCAACCCAAACATTTTCCAGAATGTTTGCTGTGCTTTTATAACCCAAAGAAGCAGTTTTCTCCTCTTGTATTTAGAGCAGGGCTTGCATTTAGAATTAGGCTGCATTATTAACTGTACTTAATTCAGCTTAAATTGTCTCTCTTTCAAGTGCTATCAATTAACACTTAACTAACTCTCTGGTTAGTATCCTTACAGTCTAATAATTAGATTCTATTTAGAACTCACTGATATTTCCATAGGTAAAATCAACAAAAAGAAAAACACGCCTGATTCACAACTTACTAGTTTGCTTGACAAAGGTACCTGCAGGAATTGCCTGGTTCTCCTTTGGGCAGAAGGGTGATAGAAACTTTCCTAGAGGTAGCTAACAGAACTACTTCATAAATAAAACCTAGTAACTAGTGGTTGCCAGTGGCTAACAGAACTACTTCATAAATAAAACCTAGTAACTAGTGGTTGCCAGTGGCTGGGGAGTTAGAAGAAAAAGGAAGTTGTTTGATAGGTATAGTGATTCAATTATGCAGGGTGAAAAAGTTCTACATCTCTGCTATACACCATAGTGCCTATAGTGAATAGTACTGGAAAATGCACTTCAAAATTTAAGAGAATAGATCTCATGGATCCTTTTTGCCAGCAATTTATTTTTTTCTAATTTACTGAGATATAGTTGACATATAACATTGTGTGTTTGTGTACAACACAATAATTTGATATATTGTGAAATGACTATCACACTAAGGTAAAGTAACACATCCATGACCTCACATACTTACCACTTTCTTTTTTTCTTTTGTAGTGAGAACATTCGAGATCCACTGTCTTAACAATTTTCAAGTAGACAATATGGTATTGTTAACTATAGTCACTATACTGTACATTAGGTCCCCAGAGCTTACTCAACTTATAACTGGAAGTCTGTACCCTTTGACCAACATGTCCCCATTTCCTGACCCACCAGCCCTGGCAACTACCAATCTATAATTTGTTTCTATAAGTTCAGCTTTTTTAGATTTCACAAATAATTGTCATCATACAATACTTGTCCTTCTCTGACTTATTTGAATTAGCCTAATACACTCCAGGTTCATCTATGTTACAAATGGCAGGGTTTCCTTCTTTCTTAAGGCTGAATAATATTCCATTGTGTATATATACCACATTTTCTTCATCCATTCAACTGTCCACTGACATTTAGGTTGTTTCCATGTGTTGGCTATTGTGAATAATTTTGCAATGAACACGGGGGTGCATATATATACTGGAGCTGGTGATTTTATTTCCTTTGGATACATACCCAGAGGTGGAACTACAGGATCATATATTAGTTCTGTTTTCAATACTTTGAGGAACTTCCAGACTTTTTCCCATAGTGGCTGTACCAATTTACATATCCATCAACAGTGCACAAGGATTTCCTTTCCTCCACTTCCTCATCATCACTTGTTATCTCATCTTTTTAATAATAGCCATTCTATCAGATGTGAGGTGATACTTCACTGTGGTTTTGATTTGCATTTCCCTGAGGATTAGTCATTTTGAGCACCTTTTCATATACTTGTTGGTCATTTGTATGACTTCTTTGGAAAAATGTTTATTCAGGTTCTTTGCATGTTTTTTAATCAAAAAAAATTTTGCTATTAAGTTATATGAGTTCCTTATGTATTTGGGGAGTGTTCCCTCCTCTTCAATTCTTTGTAAGAGTTTGACAAGGACTGACGTTAATTCTTCTTTAAAGGTTTGGTAGCATTAATCAGTGAAACCATTTGGTCCTAGATTTTACTTTGGAGGATTTTGATTACTGATACTATCTCCTTACTAGTTACTGGTATGTTTGAATTTTCTATTTCTCATGATTCAGTCTTGGTAAGTTGTATCTTTCTAAGAATGTATCCATTTCTTCTGGGTTATTAAATTTGTTGGTATATAATTGTTCACGGTAATCTCTCAAGATTGTTTGTATTTCTGTGGTATCAGTTGTGTTTCTCCTCTTTCATTTATAATTTTCTTATTTGAGTTCTCTCTCCTTTTTCTTTTTTGTGCCTAATCTAGCTAAAGTTTTGTCATCTTTTCAAAAAACCAACTGTTTGTTTTGCTGATCTTTTCTATTTTCTTCCTATTCTCTATTTCATTTTTTATGCTCTGATCTTTATTATTCCCTTCCTTCTGCTAACTTTAGGCATAGTTTGTTCTTCTTTTCTAGCTCCTTGTGGTGAATATTTAGGTTGTTTATTTGATATCTTTCTTTTTTTTCTTCATATAGGTGTTTATAGCTATAAACTTTCCTCTTAGAAGTGCTTTTGCTGAATCGCATACATTTTGGTAAGTTGTATTTGCATTTTCATTTACCTCAATATATTTTTTAAAATTTCTCTTTTGATTTCTTCTTTGACTCATTGGTTATTTAGGAGTATGTTGTTTAATTCTATGTGTACATGAATTTTCCAGTTTTCCTCCTGTTACTGATTTCAGTTTCATAGCATTGTGGTCAGGAGTGATAGCTGATACAATTTCAATCTTTTTGAATTTGTTAAGACATTTTGTGGCATAACATATAACTATCAGAAAATCTTGTGTGTGTACTTGAGAAAAATGTGCATTCTACTACTGTTGGATGGAATGTTCTATATTTGTCTGTAAGGTCCATTTGGTCTATAGTGATGTTCAAATCTGCTATTGTTCAACTTGCATGTTAATTATTCTTACTACAATAAAACAAAAACAAGGACACAATAAAATTCTAGGAAGTGTTGCCTATGTCTCCTACCTTGATTGTAGTGATGGTATCAGTGGTGTCTACATATGTCCAAATTCATCAAGTTGTACACATTAAATATGTGCTGTTCTTTGTATGTCAATTACCTCTATAAAGCTGTTAAAAGATAGTTACTATTCCTGATTCGCAAAGGACTGTCAGTACAATGCAGTATATCATCCACTCTTTGGTTCAAAATTGAGAAAATGTCACCTCTGTACTCCACTCCCCATGGCATAATACAAGCTGAGGTCTAATGTCATGATGGCTACAATTTCCTTCCCTTTTCTGTTTCTCACTTTGCCCTTCCCAACACTGCCATTTCCTGATATTCTTCTCTCAGAAAAGACCACTTTGATTCATGGCTACCCATAGCTCCTCTACAGCAACATGTGCATTCTTATTGTTGCTTCTATTTAAACCAATCTGTCTGCTTTTGTTAAAGATCACTAGCAATTTATAACTTGATTCACAGTCACAGCCACACTGCTCCTCTCAGGGACTCTGCCCTTTTTCCCCTTCTGAACTTCCAAAGCATAATTTGACTATACAAAACAAAACAAATCCCTTTTGAACTAGATAAAAAGAACAGTGGTATCTCAAGTTCACAAATCATGACAAATCCCAAATTAATGGAGGGAGGCCTAGAAGGATGTAATATTTGTGTGGGAAATGAAGGACATTAGGTGGGCCCAGAGCCAACCAGTGAAGCCTAGGGGCCAGTAGTCCTGTGGGCATTTTATCCCTAAAGCAGGAAAAGAAGTTCAAGAGCACCTGTGAGAAAAGAAGAGCTCCTGCCCTTCCAGAGAGCTTGAAAGGCAGAGGGAGTTGAATAACTCCTGATTAATGCAGAATAGTCAGAGTTGCACATTATAGGACCTAAATGAAAGTGTTCTTCAGTTGTTTCTCCAAATCCAAACATCCTTCCAGTCTCCACCAAACCATTCCTTTGAATACCAGACAATTGTCATAACTGTGAAGTGACTACCGCAAAGCGTCATCTTCTGATAATAAGTAAAATTTCACACATATCATCCAATCCAACTTCTTCATGGTTTATTAATTCCTTAGAGATTATGGGGAACATATTCTGATACTAAAAAAGATTAGTTTAATATAAGTATAGGTTCATCAGTGAGTGCCAATAATTCAGTCCTGGAAACTTAGTTATTCTAAACTATGTGGTTTTCTGGATAGCTGAAGGTTTACTGCTTTAAGTTCAAATATCTGGTTTTAATTATTTACTGTATATATAATTCTGAAATAGGTTGTACTGGTCCCTGCCTTTGTAAAATGAGAAATGTGTATGGAAGTTAACTATATCTCACTGCCTTAGGGTATTGATGATAATACCTGTTATTATACTTCATTGTAATATAATTTGAGTTCCTTTAGGTTATTGGGATGTTGGCTGAAGTAAGTAGGGTTATTTGCTCTAGACAGCTTTGAGGTATATTTTAATAGTTTTTCTACATTCTATTCTCTGACAACTATCACTACTTACTTCAGTCAACACCCCAAACTTTAGAAACTTTTCTCACTTCTGATTTCCTGTAGAATGGATTTAGAAACAAGATAACCCACATTTATTACCACTGTAGTTAAAATAAGATGAAGAGGTACTGAATACAGACAAGAGAAACCGTACTATTAGTAAAATTCATCAACTTTATTGGATATCACCACCTCGCTTTTGGCCACTTCTAATAAGTCCTTTTACTTAATTATGAACTTCTGACTGTATTCCACAGAAGTGAAATTTCGAGTTTGGTGAAGTGTTACTATATTTTCATTAATTTTGGTATATTTCAAAGATTAGTTTTTTTGTTGTTTTTGCTTGTCACTCCAAGTAACTCCTCTGGTATGTTAATGAAAAAATATCAAGAAATTTGATATTTGTCTACACTAACATGATTGCTTATATTTCAAAACAAAATAGATAATTCTTCTGGGATATTAATGTTTAGGAAATGACTTATGCACAGGACTTTCTTTCCGCCATTACATTTGATTTAATCAAGAGTCATTGCTCTCAATTAAGAAAGTACATTTTGTTGGCAATTGCCTTTGCTGTTTCTGAGCTAGTTCTTTTTTGTATGCATTTTTCCTTTAGTCATTTTACTCTCAATGGAAAATATGGTACAAATCTAGTATTTTTTATTTCCCTTATATTTTTCTATCCATAATATTATCTTAAAATTTGATTAAATGTAGAACTTGTTATATCAATATTTTCACATGATTTCTCTCACATCAAAAGATCCTGTGTACCTAAATAATGTAAAGCAGAATTAACATTTTATGTCATGTTTTCTTTCTTAAGGACATAAAGATAACTTTTAAGTGGAAAGATATTAAAATGAAGATGTAATGGATCTTTCTATATTTAATTGTTGAACAGCCAGAACAATGATGATACTGTTTTTCACTCCATGATATATTATAAACTTTTCTTTCTTTATAATGGTCACTATTCTTCCATCCGTGTATGTGTGCACATGTGCCTGCACAAGTGCACCTGTTGTGCTGGACTGGGGGAGTGAAGTTAGAGTTTGGATGGAATTTCTCCTAATACAAAGTGATATATAGCTATATTTAAAGATAGTGTTACGTGGGAAAGAGTAGGTTTTGGAGACAAATGTGGATTCATACATGTACTAGCCTATATATTAGCTGTGTGACCTTGGACAGATTACATAACCTCTGTAAGCCTCACTTGGATCACCTGTGAAATTAGGGTAATAATATATACTTTGAAGGATTTGGGGGAAGATTAGAATGGAAAACTCATGCAGAAAGCACTAGGTAAACAGCAATTATTATGGTCCTCATCATTATAGATAACTGGGAAATCATATAAAACCCAACTCAAACCTCAGCTGTTTTACTTAAGAGCTGTGTGATCTGGGTCATGGTAAGCTGAACATTTATGAGCCTCAGTTTCACCTGTAAAAAGAAGATGATATTTACCTGCTAGTATCATTATAAAGATTAAATGAGATCATGTATGTAAAGTGCCCATTACAGTGCCTGGCTGTCAGAGAACAAGTTTCTTTTCTACTCTCCTTCGAAAATCAGATGAAGAAGGGATTAAGAATGTGGATCTAACCAAGGCTTTACTATCATTGCAAGTCTTGCAGTGAACATTCATGGGGCCTTTTTTCCTGTCTTACTAGGAAAATGAAGAAGTATGGAGTGGTAGGAGGAGGATGGAAAAATATCGTGGGTACAGACTCTTAGGACTTTATTTATTTACTCCAACTCCCAAAATAGTTGATATCTACCATGTGCAAAGCACTTTGCCTGTTTTTCAAGCTGCAATATTTAATTCAAAAATTTTATTCAAATTGTGATGGGTTGTAAGAATATGTGCAGATCATGTTTCTGCTGTCATATCCTCAGCCCTAGGCAGCTTTTTGCTTAACACACAGAAAAATTTGGTCACAAACCAGAAGACAGAACAGAGCCCAGCATGGGTTTAAACTGTTCAGTTCAAATAGTCCTGTCTTTCAGCCAGGAAGATTTATATTTCAGAAAGTTTAATTTTATGGTATCAAGTTGTGGTGTATGAATAGGGCATCCATTAAATAATTATAAATTCAATGAGTACAAAAAGATATACCGTGAAAACTCTTCTTCTCATCCCCTCCCAATACCCTTTACAAACAATATTACATTTTCCTGTATAGTCTTGGAGGGAACTTAAAAAGTAGATCTTCATTCCTCCAGTTTCTCTCTTTTCTCTATTATTTCCTGAAATGCATATGCAACAAACAGTCAGAAATTCTTGTGCATCTTGCCCAAGGTGAAGGAGCCAGGGAGATGGTAGAGGCTATTACATTAATGTATTTACCATCATTACAGTTATATCAAATGATAAAATCAATTAAGAACCTTTTTAGTGCTACAGTTCTTGAATGCATCAGAGATTTCCCCAGGGAGAGGCCTCAAGAAATTAAAATGAACTCTGTAGCTGTGTTCTATGGCATTCCAGGACAACCCAAAATAAACAAGTCACAGTAGCAAATATGCCCCAGAAAACACTCTCCCAGAAAAGAAATTCATCTTGACCTCTCAAACACGCTTGTGTTCATTACTTTAAAGAGAGTTCAGTTTTCTCTCCATAAATTCATTTGAAGATACCTGGTTAACTGCTGTTTGCCCTCCAAAACTTGTTATTACTCATGCTTTTTAAAAATTAGACATTGTCCAAGAAATTTGCAGGAAACAAATTGATTCCTGCAACCATTTTTCTGATCTGAAACTATTTCTTTGTTGCAAGCTGTGTAGCATAATTAAGGTTTGGGTGGCTTAAGGAGTTGAAGATGATATGCTTTCAAGCCAAATAAAACTCCCTCACTTGTCTTCTGAACCTCACTAAGCCTCAGCTTTCTATGCCTAAAGCCACGATTATAATACCTATGTGCAGTGCTGTGGTGAGGAGTTAAAGGAACCATATAATACTAGAGAGCACTTAAAAAATAAATAACACCAGAAAGCACTCAAGTGAGAGGTGGTGGTGGTGGTGGTGGCGGTGGTGGCGGTGGCGGTGGCGGTGGTGGTGGTAGTAGTAGTAGTAGTAGTAGTAGTAGTAGTAGTGGTGATATGATTATTACTAGATGAAACACCTGAAGCTTGCTTTGAGCACATTTTAGGAAGTCAAATTGAAGACATGCTGTATTTATGACAATGCACTGTCATGATTCTAAACCCCTTGGAACAAACTGACTGGTGAAAGTTAGCCACAAATTGAACAACTTATAGACCGGAGTTTCCACGTGGACGTTGTAGTAAGGGGATATTCAACAATGTGGATGATCCCTCTGCACTCACCAGGGTCTGAACAAAGGGAAAGGAATACTGGATGAGGTGGAAGGAGCACTAGACTTTAAGAGAAACATTTTTTTTCTGTGCCTGGCCATATCACCAGATGTGTGATTTCAGCAAATTATGCCTCCAATTAGATTCCCTGCACAATCATGATCATCTCCAAGAGTCCCTCTATTCCTGCCATTTTGTGAGTCTCCAACAGTGGAGCTTTCAAGAAATTGGTGGGATGGAGCTCCTCAAGAGGACTGCTTGTGAAAAAAAGAAAAAAACAAAACCTGTTTGCTATCTCAATGCAACTGGTCAGCACCACATCACCTACTGTGAAAGTGAGTGGAAACCATGCAGATCAGGGAGATCCTGTTCTACAAACTCAACCTATTGTCTTCATGCTACATTTCCCCCCAGCAGCCCAGAGACTTTCAGGACACTGTATGTGAAAAGGACATATGTATTATGACATATGTAAGCTTCAAATTGTGTATCCTCTTCATTCACTTAACACAATGTGTTAAACAGATTGAAAGTCCAAGGCCAGCGTTTTGGTTTGAAATGACATGGAAATTCACTCTCTATGAAGCCCTTTTTAGCACAAGTTTTGCCTTGTCTCAAGTGAAGAAGGACTCAATCAAAATGATATCATTTTCCTGCTGACCTTTTCTCGTTTTGAAAAAGCAACATCTGGCTTGTGACCAAAATAACAGCGCGTTAATTAGTCTGTGAAGCAGCTTTTCCACAGATTGCACTTTAAAAAGAAGTACTCCTTATTACTCAGCCTTAAAAAAGAATGAAATATTGCCATTTGCAGCAACATAGATGGACCTAGAGATTATCACGCTAAGTGAAGTAAGTCAGACAGAGAAAGACAAATATCATATGATATCACTTATATGTGGAATCTCAAAAAATGATACAAATGAACTTATTTACAAAACAAAAATAGACTCAGACATAGAAAACAAACTTAGGTTACCAAAGGGGAAAGGAAGGAAGGATGAATTAGGAGTTTGGTATTAACAGATACACACTACTATGTATGAAACAGATAAACAACAAGGTCCTACTGTATAGCACAAAGAACTATATTCAATATCTTGAAATAACTTATAATGGAAAAGAGTCTGAAAAGAATATATATATATTGCATATATATGTGTGTCTGTGTGTATGTGTGTGTATAACTGAATCACTTTTCTGTACACCTGAAACTAACACAGTATTGTATATCAACTATACTTCAATTAAAAAAAAGTATTCCTTGTTGTTTCACTCTTCTGGAAGATTTAGAACTGAGAGTTGGGTAATATAATAAATTATTTGCCTTTAAATATAAGAGCTTTAGTTAAATTGTAACATTTTATATTGACTATAGAAGTTATCTTTGCTAGCTGCATGTTGTGTGATGTTTTTATTTCCTGAAAAATGGAGTGGTTTAAATATATATGCAGTGGTGTGCTAGAGCCAGCTCTTACTGTTTCATGAGAACTGGTTGTTAGCATTTTTCCCAAATCTACATTCAATGTCATATTGGTAGCTTGAAACTGGTCATGTTGGGAATATTTATGCCATGAATATCAGCAAATGCTACAAATCAAGACTTCTGCACCCAACTTCAAGCCAGTTGTTACACATTTACCAGCACATCATCCATCATTACCTTTACGAATTTTTGGTAAAATGGCATATCGAAATCCACTAGATATTGAATATTTACCAATTTAGTTTGTGCCTTGAAACATTTCTCCTGGGGATCTCTAATGCCCAGATCCAAGAGGTAGATTGCTGTGTAGAGAAGGAAGTTAATCTCCTGTCTTCTGCAGCACACAAGCTGCTCTTTTCATCTTCAGCATAACACATTCTGCTATCAGTATTGTGAAAATATTTGAGTGATGTAGATGTAATGTGGGTGGTAATATTCTTTATTTGGTATTGCCCAGAGCAGAGCATATCACAATAATAAGTAATGTGAATGTTACATTATTTATGTTCAAATTTCACAACTGTGTATGGCAAGGCTGCAGAAAACTCCTCCAGTATTAGTAACAACTTAGAGAAATATTAGGAAAGAACAGGAGTCTCTGAGCAGGAGAATAGAGAAGAAAGAACAGAGAAGAAATGTTTGGCATCCACCAATATTTTCTAAACTGCTAATTAGTTGTCAGACTAGGAGGTGGGGTGGGAGCTCAGGCAGGGGGTGGGAAATATACACTAAATAAACAAGAACACTTTAGTCTTTAAAAAAATCTGAACTCCTGAGTCATGGAAATATTAAAGGAATTTACCAATCAAAGACAGTGATGATTTAAATGGTTTAAATGTGAAATAATTTCCAAAATGTCTAATCAATTATTTTTTGGCATAGATGATTAAGGCCCATGAAGTGATTATCAACAAAACAGAGATTAAGAGCTTGATCAAATCTGAGAATTAAAAACTTAGGAAGGAAAAAAAAACAAAAAAGAAAATCTGCACAGGGTATAAGAGTTCTCAAGTCCTATGAATGCTTAGAATTACATCTGAAGTCATTTTATCCCAGCAAACCAAATTCAAAAAACACTGCTTGCTTTTGTGTTTTGGCAGTTCATTAGGGTAGACTGTTAGGGAGGCAAATTAGCAGTAATTCAACACAATGCTGCTATTCCTCAGCTTGCCTTAAGTGCACAGAAAATTCACTTAAGGTAATAAAACATTATATTAAAAGTTAGACAAAGTAAAAAAAAATTCAGTCAATCAGTTCCATGGTCAGGTTTGAATAAGATAGTCACATTTTAAAAATTTAGCTTCAAAAAACCTGAAATGATGTTAAATTAATTTCTGAATTTGTGTGTGCAAAGTTATTGACTTACATTTACCATATGGGGACAAGTACTATCATTTATTAAGCTGTACACCAAGTACCGTGCAATTAACACACATTCATTATATCATGTGATCCTCATAATAAATACAGCACAGGAGGCATTATTTTCATTCTACAAGTAAGGATACTGAGGCCCAGAGAGATAAAGGAACTTATTCAGGATCACACAGCTGACAAAAATATATGAACTTAGTTTTGTCCGACGGCTAATTATAGCTCTTTCAAATTTACCAACTACTGAGCCCTTCTAAATGTATGCCATTTTTCATGAAGGCATTCATATAAAGAGAAAAAAATCACAAATTAAAATAGCTGGTTTTAGAGCTCAAAAACCTGCAGTTAAATCAAAATGCACCTTGTTTCTGTGAGAACACAGTCACAGTTTTATAAGACTAAATGGGATTGATTACTACTCATGAACCTGTGTATAGTGAATATTAGATCTTTTTTCATGCATCCAGCCCTTTCCTCTTAGAGGCAAATCCCCCAATATATGCAGTGCTTATGTGATACTATGTTTTTCCTGCTCCCTAATTTGGGACCCGAAGTAGGGCAGTGTTGCTCTTTTCATTTTTTGGCAATGGCTTTGGGTACCTGGTAAGGGAGAGCCAATAGGACACTTCTGCCTAAGATTTTGAATCTGGAATAAGTGAGACAAAGAAGAAAGTTCAGATCTTTTCATGATGAATGTTATGGTGTCCCACTGGGAATAGCAATAATGACCAAAAGTACAAGAGTCTTGCCTAACAGTGAGCGGAAGACAATACATATGCTTCCTGTTTATTGTCTCTCCATAAATGCCTTGCTGCTTCCATTTCCCAAGTTGTCCTCCCACATTTACTTTTCTTAATTTTACGAGCCCCTAATATCTTTCCAATGGCTTCTTTTCTTATTTAGCAAGAACTGGCTTCTGTTGCTTGCAATCAAGAAACCTGTCAGATATATTACCCTTAAAGTACAAAAAAAAAAAAAGAAAGGCAATGTTATTTCTCCTGGTGTCTAATTTGGTTTACATAGAAACAGTATGTGACTAGGATAATTTAAAAGTCCATAAATGAGGCTTCTAATTTTGCAAAGTATAAATGACTCTTTTTCAGAGATTGTAGCCCAAATACCATCAGTGCTGACAAAAGTCACAAATCAATGCAAGTGAGTTGAAAAACAAAAACCTTTGTGGGGAAGACAGTTTGATACTCAGTCTACCATATGAACCAGCAATCCCACTCCTGGGTAGATATCAGAAGCAACTGAATTCAAGATCTCATGAGCCATTTGCATCTCCATGTCATTGCAGTGCAGTTCACAATAACCAAGATGTGAAAACAACCTAAATGTCCTTTGACAGATGAATGGATAAAGAAAATGTGAGGTGTGTGTATGTGTGTGTGTGTGTGTGTGTACAATCAACCGCAAAAAGGAAATCCTGCTATTTATGACAACATGGATGAACCTGGAGGACATGGGTATTATGTTAAGTAAAATAAGCCAGATGGAGAGGGACAAATACTGTATACTATCACTTATATATGGAATCTTAAATTAAAAAAGCCAATTTCATAGACTAGAGAATAGAATGGTGGTTGCCAGGGGCTTTGAGGAGGGGGAAATGGGGAAATGTAGATCAAAGAATACAAACATTCACTTATAAGAAGAATAAGTTCTGAGGATCTATTGTACAGCATAATAACTATAGCTAATGATACAGTATTGGATACTTGGAAGTTGCTGAGATTAGATCTTAAGCATTCTCACCACACACACAAAAAGATTTAACTATGTGAGGTGATAGATTTGTTAGTTATCTTGATCTTGGTAATCATTCCACAATGTATATGTATATCAAATCATCACATTGTACACTTTAATTATATACCAGTATACTTGCCAATTATTTATCAATAAAGTTTTTTAAGTCATAGAACTTTTAAAAAGCATAATTTGTGATCAATAGTAAGATAACTTGGACTATTCGAGGATGGCATGCTTTAAAATTTTTTTAAATAAAAATCTATCAACTAGTTTTTTTTAAAAAAAGAAACACACATTAGGAAAATACTCTCAACATATTCTATATTTGAGTTACTAAATTACCTGACTTCATAATCAAGAAACTTTGACTCTTGGTACAATAACAAGGAAGTTTCATTCAAGTGTTCAATGTCATTCATATAATAACTATAAGTAAAAATAGTGCATAGTTTATAAAATGACAGTACTTACTGAAGGCAAAACCCGTGGCTGACAGCCAACAGATGGTCTGTCAGAATGAAACTGATGAAAAAGTCCCCAACTGCATGACTTGAAAACAACTTTGTCTGAGAAATCAGCTTCTTCATATCAGAAGGCACATATACTAATTGATCTAACTCTGGATCACATTCCACAATCTTTGTTAAAAAAGAAATTAGTTCATAATTCTGCTAATTCTTTTCTTTTTTTAGGAAAGATCACTCAATTTAAAATTTAACATTTATCAAATGTGCATAAAACAGCTTTGTGGCAGGTAGCTTCTGAGACTAAGACAAGTATGTCCAGGCAAAGTGAGAAAAAATCCGAGTTTCACCCATCCCAAATATGGAAAAATGTCTGAGTCCTCTTCTAGTCCTCTTTCTGGATCTTACCACCCAACCTGGGAAAGCAAAAACCCTTTTCTCAAAGGCCTACAACAGAGTTGCTATAGGATACCACTGAAGAGTTCCTTGCTCTGAGTCCCACACCCTGGTCCTACTAGGTTATCCCAGGACACGGGGGCTGTGGTAGAAAATAATAAGTATTAGAAGGGCCCAGAGACAAATTCCATGCACACGGACATGAATAGACAGATAAGCCAACAGTGCTAAGCAATACAGACAAAATAAGGGATTTCAATAAAAGAAAACAAATTGAAGCTAAACTACTAGATAATATAGAGATTAGGAGTGTAAACTCATAAATCAATAGACCTAGATTTCCATAGTTTTCCCACCTGCAAAATGGAGATAACAGCATCTATCTCATGGATTTGTTATTAAGATTAAATTAAATAAACTAGCGAATATAACAAACAGAAATAGACTCACAGATACAAGAGAACAAACTAGTGGTTACCAGTGGGGAGAGGGGAGAGCGGAGGGGCCCGATAGGGGTATGGGATTAAAGAGGTACAGACTATTATGTATAAAATAAGCTACAAGGATATATAGTACAATGCAGGGAATATAGCCAATATTTTATAATAACTATAAACGGAGTATAACCTTTAAAAACTGTGAATCAGTGTTGTACACCTATAACTTATATAATATTGTACAGCAACTATCCTTCAATAAAAAATTACAGTTAAAAAGATTAAATAATAGACATAAATCACTTAGAATGGTGTTTTGTGCATGTAAGAACTCAGTGAGTATAACCTCTCTGAGCTTCAGTTTCCCTATCTTTAAAGTAGTGTGAACTAACAGCACCTACCTCTTAGGGCTGTTATGAGTATTAAATGAGATAATGCAAGTAAAACACTGAGAACTCTGCCTGGCACACGGTAAATGTTCAGTAAATGTATTATTATTATTATTATTAATTATTTATAATCCCTTTTCTTCTCCCACTAGATGTCCTGATGACATTCTCAAACGTCATAAGAACAAATGACCTTCATCATAGACAGGGGAACAAGCCAGGCAGGCTGTAAATAAGGAGGCATGCTTGTTATTAATGCAAGTATGCATCCATATGCACAAAAGCTTCCACTCAAGAGCCTCACAATTGAGCCTTTCCCATGCTTTAACAAGTAAACCCTTTAAATCTAAAAGTCATCCACATGCCAAGGTGACAGAGATGGTATCAATGCATAAAAGAGAAAATATTTCATAGACTAATAGATTGTTTTAAAAAACTATGTAACGGTGGCTAAAACATTTCACATTTTTAATGTCTGGCAAGCAAGCAAAGACTGGGTTCTGAGGCTGTATCTGCAAAATATCTATTATCGACATTTGACCCTAGAGGTAAAACTAATCAGCTTCTACTAACATTTAAGAGTGTCTTCATCTATTTCTTCTAAAATTTCCCTTCCAAGTGGAGGAAGCATAAGAGGCCAGGAAATACAGGGCATATTTGTGAAAAATAAATCAATCTTATTTGGCTGGAGTAAAAAGTACAGGGTAGGACTTAGTATAAATAAATAAATAAATAAATAAATAAATAAATAAAGCCAGCAGGAAAGAATGGTAAGAGTTAAACTGTGAGGGCTTTGAACACCATGCTATAGAGGTTGGGCTTTCAAATATTCTGAGCTGGCACGTTAGGTAAAGCTTATATTAAATGTATGTTTTGATTACATTTTGAGTTGTATAACATTGTAAACGTGTCTGAAGGAAAAGAAAAGAAGATATAAGACATTGTCCAGTTTCACTGTGAGGTTGATGGACATTATAAAGTACTGTAAAGCTCTAAATTTTCCTGATAAGTCAAGCATTTCATTATACCTTACATCTTAAAACTAGCAGATGCTTGATCTGAGAAAGGTGTATGTATATTCCTAACTGATTCTCCCATTTTATCCAAACACTTTTCACATTTTCCCTTAGGCACAATGTGCATTCTACCTCTTAGAATTCTATATTCCAAATCTATTTTGTGCATTGTTTTCAGTGTATTATTTCAAATCCAAACACATTGCCAGAGTATTCTCTAAAATTCCCTCACAAACATTTTAGCAACCTAAAACTGTATATTTAGAATAAAAGCTTGAAATACTTAAGTTTAAATAAATCTTTGACTATGTGGACTTTTGCTAAACTTAAAAATAGTTCTTAACGTTTAGAATTCTTAACCATAAGACAACATAAGCACCCATATCTAATAGCCCAAAAGACTAATTAGTTTAGGAAACAAATGTTTTAAAGTCCCTCTTTCCATTCCCACCCCAACCATGGGTCATTTTTTTAAACTGGGTTTTAATCTGAAGAGAATATATAAGGCTAAACTGGAAAAGGCTAAAACTAGCCTTTAAAAATACGGACAGACTCTTAATTATGGCAATAGTATAAATAGAGAAGTGTCCTTAGACTATGTGTTACTTTTACAAATGCTTATAATGAACTCCTTTATAGAACCATGCCAGTGTAGAGCTAATTTAACTCAGTTTTCAATTAAAACTAAGAGAACTGTAATCTATTGCTATAATCCCTTTCTCAAATACAATACAACCAACTTTCACTTTAATTATCCAGTAGTTTATTCAGAAGAATAGTGCTAACTTTAGGAAAGAATTAAATAATCTGCAGCTGCACATTATCAGCAATTCATATAAGATTCAGCTTAAAATAGCTATAAAGAAGGCATCCTAGTAATGGTTCACTTCCATTAAAGGAAAGTATGGTGTACATTTACGTGTGTGTATGCATGTGTGTATTGTTATGTGAATGTCCACTCTGTCAGATCATGACATAAAGCAAAGTTTGGCCAACTATGGCCCTTTGGCCAAATCTAGATCACCATCTGCATTTACGACTGAAGTTTTATTAGAACACTATCATGCCCATTCATCTATGTATTGTCTATGACTGATTTTGCAATACAATAGCAAAGTTGAGTAGTTGCAAGAGAGACTTTATGGCCCAGAAACCCTAAAATATTTACTATCTGGCCCTTTACAAAGAAGTCTGCAGACCCCTGGTTTAAAGGATCAGACTCAGATATCACTTAACTTAAAAAATCTACTCATTCTCAAAATATATACATACAAGCAAAATGAAGACATTAGGTGAGTAATCTCTCTGGCAAGGGATTACAGTTTATCATAATCCCCAGCACAGGCCCATCAGTGAGAGATAATATGCACAGACTCAATGTAGTATACTTTGTGTCTCTTTTAGCTACCTAGGCTGGAAGAATTCATGAATCGCCTTCATCAATTTACATACGTTTCTCTGGCTCTATACACACATGAGCTGCATCTGCACAATGTACAAATATTTTTTAAAGAAAAATTCAGTCAACTGGTTATTTTTCATAAAAACCAGGTGAACCTAATACTTATTGCACTTATAGAAGAGTTTGGCATGTTTTGACAAAAACTACACTGTGTCTTTGAACAAAAGGTCAGTAGTCAGTCAATTCAAGCTTTATCAACAGTTTGAATGACTCAGTCAGTCTTACATAGTAGATATAACTCACAGATTTACTCAGAGACCAATCAACTCTTGATTATGGGTCTTTGTAACTGTGTAACCTTGAGCAAGGGGTTTGTCCTCTCTGAGCATCTGTGTGTGTTTGTTGATATCTACTTCAGAAGCTGAGGTAAGGATTAGATGAGACATTGTATATAATATGGGTACATCCTACAATACCTGGCACTCCTTCCCTTTACAAATAATGTATATTTTTAATTGATTATCCAGATACAAAAAGAATTACTGAAAGTTGAGTGAGTATATTTTGACAACTATGATTACTCAAAAAAATAGACCAGATTGGTGGGGTCAACTGAAATAAATCTAGGTCAAGGGAAGGGAGGGCAGGAGACAAACACTGCTGCTGGAAAGGCATATTCAAAAAGAATCTTCACATTACCAACTGCTGGCTTTATCAATGATATATCATAGTTTTCGTTTTCTTTTTTTTCTTTTTCTTTTTTTTTTTTTGGCCTCACCATGCCGCATATGGGATCTTACTTCCCCAACCAGGGATCAAACGCATGTCCCCTGCAGTGGAAGTGTGGAGTCCCAACCCCTGGACTGCCAGGGAATTCCCCATAGTGTTCTTTTTCTTCTTTCTTCTTCTTTCTCCTCCCTCTCCCCTTCCATCTCCTCCTCCTCTTCCTCCTTCTTCTTTGTCCATACATGTCATTAAAACTACCATCTTGCCCTGTGATTGGAAGAAACCCAATTTAAACTACTTTTTAGATGGAGTCCTGTTTAAATAGCAAGAAAGGCTATTCAGAATAATGGAGGTAATTGAAGGAGTAATTTTGTTAATGGTGGATTTTTAAAATTTTGATATATAGTTTAATAATGTACAATAGCAGAATTGCAAAATTTTAAAAATACTGCATGGAGTCACAAAGAACACAACAGCACACACATCATTATTTTGAACTTTAAAAATACCACCCTAGGACTAAAATTATTATAAACGAATAGAAATTTAAAAAATGATAAAGAGAAAAGAATCCCCAATGGCTACACCGATGGCAACATCACTTGAGAGAATTCTTTCCATTTCCACTAGAGGACAGAGATTAATGTACTCTTTGGTGAATTAGAAATGCAAGAGAAAGGGAGTTTTCATTTACTCCATTCAATTATTTGAGGGTAACAAAAATAACATCTTTGGGGACTGAATAATTTGATGATTATCAAGGCAATTTCAATTGCTGTTCACAATCCATATTCATTTCATATCCATTAAGGACAAATTATACCACCCTATTTAGCAGAAAAATTAAAGAATGAGGATGCTTTCAGAAAAATTACAGCTCTTGCGTGTGGCCCCTTTCATTCAAGTACAATCAAGTGCATCTGTTTGTGGGAGAAACAGCGAATACACGAATTAATTTTTAAAAGGACAACAACAGTGAAGGTTAAGATACAAAACACAAACACTTTTCTGTTTGACATGGGCATCTAACCCTCCATTATCAAAGGAAGATTTCACCTGCAGCATTGTTACGATTCTGTTTAGAAAAGGAGTTTAAATGTATCTATACAATTAATGTTTTCACAAATTAGATACTTGGAGCCATAACTCTATTTCCATATCAGTACCAGAAAGATGAAATACCTGTCCCAAATTAATTTAAATCATACTTGTGATTTTATTTCTGAACATTTGGAGTGTTTTCCTTTCCCTTGTTTCTTGTTTAAAACATCCCTATGAAACAACTGACTTACTCTTCTGGTTTCATGTTGCATAAAGAGGCAGGTAAAGCACAGTGGTTAGAATACAAATGTTGCAGTTAGACGAGCCTAGGTATAGATCCTCATTTACCTCTTCTTGGTCAGGTTCCTTTACCTCTCTGAACCATGGTTTCAGGTTTCATAGGGGTAATAACAGCATTTATGTCATAGGCCGCTGTGAAGATTAAAAGAAGTTGTGCATATTATTTACAATAGCCAAGACGTGGAAGCAACCTAAATGTCCATCGACAGATGAATGGATAAAGAAGATGTGATATATATATACAATGGACTATTACTCAATCATAAAAAAGAATGAAATATTGCAATTTGCAGCAGCATGGACAGACCTTGAGATTATCTAAGTGAAGTAAGCAGACAAAGACAAATATCATATGATATCACTTATGTGTGGAATTTAAAAGAAATGGTACAAATGAACCTATATACAAAACAGAAACTCACAGACTTAGAAAACAAACTTATGGTTACCAAAGGGGAAGGGGGGTAGGGATAAATTAGGAGGTTGGGATTAACATATACACACTGCTATATATAAAAGAGATAAACAAGGACCTACTGCATAGCACAGAGAACTCTACTCAATATTTTGTAATAACCTGTATGGGAAAAGAATATGAAAAAGAATATATATATGTATATATGTACATATACGTATGTATAACTGAATCACTTTGCTGTACACCAGAAACTAACACAACATTGCAAATTAACTATACTTCAATAAATTTTTAAAAAATAAGTTGTACATATAAAGCAGTAACAATAAATGTATGCAAATGCATTTAAAATTGTATTTTCAAATACATTATATTATCAAAACATATGATACGTTACTTACAAATACAAAAACTATAGTAAAATTAATATTTGATGTTTATGTCTATACAAACAACAAATGTATAATGAAGTACATACATAGAGACATATATGAAATATGTGTGTGTTTGTTAGGACCCACATGATGTTTGACTAGGTTTTAGCAAATCCTAGATTTTTTTTAAGCTCTTTATTGGAATATAATTGCTTTACACTTTTGTACCAGTTTTTGAGGTACACCATAGTGAATCAGCTGTATTTATACATATAACCCCATACAAATCCTAGATTTTACAGGTTAAAAAAAAATCAGGATTCCCAGATATATCTGAATATAAGGTAAAGAAGGAACTATCTAGCAACTGGAACCAGGATGCTTCATTGAGCTAGGGGGCTTTCAAATGTCCCCACAGGTATTAGTTATCAATAGGTTTACTTCATTTTGTAAACTAAATTAAGGTAATAGCCAGTTAATTAAATGGCCTGGAATACTCACATTCCAACTCTAATCAATCTGCTTCTCCACCTCTTAGTGACATCTCTTTCAGATCGCACAGCTCTCTGGTCACTTATAAGAACTGTCCAATTTTCAGATATTGGCATCTGCTTGAGATGGCACAAATCTAACTACTTCTAAAGCATTCACCTGACCAAAGTATAGCTCACACATCCGTGCCATGCCATGATGTTGGACAAGTTAGCTGTCCCATTGTCCTTATAGGATGCCCCATGTCTAAAACTGGCACCTGACTGTGTTCACGAAAGGACTTCAAAATCCAGGAAATATTGGGTCATGCTCTTCCAACAATTTTTTTTTTACCATTCACCACCTGGGCAGAACACTGTCAGGAGCCTATAGAGTTTCTGCTTCCCAGACAGCCTTCAGTTGAGAGAGACAGTGAGCTGACTTTCTTATAGGCATCCCCACTCTCAGGAACCATCTTACTTAGTTTTCAGAGAGGAGGAGAAAAGTCAAAGCCCAATCTATTTCTACAAATTCCCTTCCAACAATTTCTCTCTGAATTTCCTGTCTCTCTGAAATAAGCTAGAGGCAGATGGTGATGGTTGGACTTATTCTTTCCTTTAGCAAATCCTACATGGATGTGTCTAGCATCTTTCTTTAGACTGTGTGGTCACTACTGTACATTGTTCTCAGCTTTGGGGACTCAGCTAAAACCTGAGACATTAGGGAAAATACATTATTTAATTCACATTGACTTAATAGAACTAATTTAATTATAAAACGTCAGAATTTTTCAACTTCATTAGTAAGCATCATGCATAATGTTTATTGACAACATAAAAACTGTATTCAAGATAAATGCAGACTTTGATCTCAGTGAAAGCATCATTTAAAAACAATCCTCTGGGTTTTGACAATGCATGATCTATGATCCTTTTGATTTGGAACTCTGCAGGATAACTTCTAATCACTTTTGGATTGATACATTATTTCCATTCTTGACATTTAATTAATCTCTAAATCCCTTCTCTGGAAAGTCCTTAAGTCAGAGCTACCACACACCTATCTTAAGTAGTTTCATTTTTCTTACCATGTATATTGCTTAGTAGTCTATTTTCATTCCTTTATTCATAGGTTTTCTTATTTCTATGGTTGAGAATTCCACTTAAAAATCTTAAAATGTTCCAATCATCCCAATATTGGGTACCTATTCTAAGAAAATACACTTAAATATAGAATTCAAGTTTTATCACAAAGATAGCCACTATGACACTATTTGAAATAATAAAATAACCCTTAAAATTGTCTTTGACTATAGAATTAGTAAAGTAAATCATGACACATATACTGAATATATTGCATGGCTA
Source organism: Hippopotamus amphibius kiboko (assembly GCF_030028045.1). NCBI lineage: Eukaryota > Metazoa > Chordata > Mammalia > Artiodactyla > Hippopotamidae > Hippopotamus > Hippopotamus amphibius. Next base: position 11,571,655 of record NC_080203.1, on the reverse strand, counting down.
TTTTAAGTGATATTTATAAAGAATTTGATAACAAAAAAATACACTTTATTTTGTATTAAGTGAAAAATAAATATAAATCTATATGTCTATTAGCATTACATGTAAAACATATAAAGTAATAATAATAATAATAATAGACCAGTATGAAATATACCACGTAAGCCAAAGTTGACTTTGGGTGGTAGCCTATGGGTGATACATTTTTTCTTCTCAACATTCTAATTTTCTCCTATTCCCAGTTTTTATGTAATGAGTATGTATTCCTATAGAATAGAGGGAAAAAAACAGTTTTATTTAAAAATCACTTTCAAATAAACTTCTGGAAAACTGCCTTCTTTCTCTTCTCATAAACCAAATAAATGAAACAAGTTCATCCCCCCACCCCTCCTCCTCCTCCTCCTCCTCTTCCTCCTTCTTCCCCAGTACTTCTTTTCTTCCTTCCTTCAGCTTGACATTAAATTCAGTTTGACTTCAATTAAAAGCCACAAATGGTTGAACAAATGTACTCAAATGGCTGAACAAATGTATTCTATTATGTTATTTTTTTATCTGATGACTAAAATTTAAACTTTCCAACCAGCTATTTTAGTGCCACGTAGACATAACTATAATGTACCCAAAGAGGAGGGAGCTGCTGTGTACCATCAGATTCTCTTCATTCTAACAAAAATTAATTCTTAGTCTTTTGTATACCATTTTTAACTTGTCTTTTCCTTCATAAAAGGTAATTAACTGTAGCCAAGATATTATAACCATCTATTATTACTGTGTAAAAGTAGCCGACATTTACTGCCAACCATCATCTTCTTCATCATCTACTATTTGAGTAGTTTCTCAACTAAACTACTGAAATGACCTTCCAACTACCCTCTCTGCTTCTACCCTTGCCACATAACCAACTATTCTCAATGAGTATCCAGAGTGTGATTCTGTGACCTGTTTTAAAACATGTCAGATAATGTCACTCCTCTCCTTCAACACCCTCCAGTGATTGCCCATTTAAGCATAAAAGTCAAAGTTTATACAGAGGCTACAAAGCCCTTTACGACCAGATCCCATTATCTCCTCTGGACTCACCTCCTACCTTCTCCCCTCTGTCAGAGTGAGTCAGCTTCAGCCACGGTGGCCTCCTTGAATTTCCAGAAACTTGAAACATGTTCTTACCTCAGGGTCTTTACACTCGTCCTTTCTTCTGCCTGGTCTGCTCTACCTGGCACACGTGGCTTGCCCCTTCATTTCTCTAAGATCTCTATCCAATTGTCACAGTTTCAAAGCAGCCTTCCCTGACCACTCCATATGAAAAAGGACCCCCTCCATCCTGGCACCAAGTACTTTCGATCTACACCACTTCCCTGATTTATTGGTCTACATAGAATGCATCACAATCTGACGTATTACATATTTTACTTGTTTCTTTAGTGTTCTCTTCTCCACTAGAATGTAAGCTTCATGAGGGTAGAGATTTTTTGTTCACTGCTATATCCCCAGTACCTAGAACAGTACCAGGCATAGAGTGGATACATGGTAAATTCTTGGTAAAGGAGGGAAGAGAGGGAAGGAGAGAGGAAGAAGGGGAAGGAGGGAGGGAGGGAAAGGAAGGAAGGAAGGAAGGAAGGAAGGAAGGAAGGAAGGAAGGAAGGAAGGAAGGAAGGAAGGAAGGAAGGGAAGAAAGAAAGAAAAACTTTACATGGATTATCTCATTTAAATGACCCAACACCTCTGTAAGGTGGTAGTATTATTATTCCTTTACCACGCAAGAGAAAACTGAAGTCTAGAAAGTTACCAACTCAGTCAAGATCACACAACTTGGAAATGACAGAGCTGAGACTAAAACCCAAGTGTGTCTGTCAAGATAGTCCATTCTCTTAACCTCCATGCTTCACAGATTACATTAACAAACATAAAAGATGCCAGTATTTTATACTGGCCTCAGCCAGAATTGTGGTATTGAACTGGAATAGTGCTCAAAGTAGTCTCAAAAAAACTTCCATGAAGTCAGATCCAGAAAGAACATTATCTGGGTGGCTTTGAGAATGTGTCTGAGCTCCATCCTCCTCAACTGTAAAATGTGGTGTATGGAAATCAATGTCTCAGCTGCCTTGTCACCCTAGCCGTTTTTGGACCCTGTTTGTCTATATGGTGGAATACTATTGCCTTGTCCACTCACAAAACACAAAAAGGGAAGGTCGTCCACTGGTCTGTGGACTACAGGGTAGTTAAACCCTCATACCCTCTCCAATTTAAAACAACATAACAAAACAACAACAACGAATGATAATTGTGTGTAATCTAAATAGACCCTCCAACTTTAAGAAGGAAGCTGTTTCAGTCTTCTCTTGGAGTTTTCAAAAGGAAAGTATCAAATTAAACTCTGTAAGTATACAGATGATATGAAAACAGTGTTTACATGATGGAATTGTTCCTGCGGGAAACAGTATGGAGCACTCTCCGTGTAAGAGTTTGAGAGAGAAAATCAAAGAAGACGTGATCCTTGCCCTTTAATCGCTCACAACCTGGTAAGGTAGGAGCATCTCATATGTGTATGGTCTGCTTCTGTGTAAATATGTGTAGCTGTGGGCAGTATGTATGCATGCTATACACACACACACAGGCAAATGGTATACAGATGTATATTGTATGCATATGTATATACATAATATGCATTTATGTGTATATACTGTATGCATATGTATGTATATATGATATGCATATATACAATGGTATACATATGTATGTACATATATGTATAATGTGTGGGGGTATATATTTGCTGCACATCATTTTATTTATATTACTAAAGCTAAGGGGAAATGATGAACCTTACCTAAGGAATTTAAGTTAAGTGCCTATATACCAAAATGTCTCTCCCAACTCTGTTCTAGGGAACAATATTCTCTTCCGTCTTTAATTCTATAAGAATTTAATGGTCTCAGATACCTTATTTATCTCATAGAATTTACTTGTCTTTGGACTTCGAGGAAAATTACCCCTACTATTGGCTCTCAGAGACGCTCAGTATACAGACCTTCCGCCCAGCATCAAGCAGCAACAGAACTCGCCTTTACTTTTTCTTTCTTCAAACTCAAACTGAATGGAAGCCCAACCTTTACCAAGCTGCTGCAGTTTTTCCTCACTCCCTCGTCTCTTCTTTAAAGCCTACATAAAGATGCCTGGGCCTGCCTGTTGCTGTTACCATGGCAACCCTCCCCTGCAGTTCATCTGTGAGAATAGCTCCAGGTTTCCATTAAGTCTACAATAGCGCTACCTGGGTCAGTTAGCTCTGTGGAATCCACAATTAGACAAGCTCATTAATAGTAAACCATTAGCTTCGAACGATCAACTGCCTAATTATTTCCCTAAAATAAATCACATTACTCATTGTTCAGACTGAGTAAATAAATGCCGATGTTGACAAAGTTCATTTAACTTTTTGAAATTGCAGAGCAAAAAGTTGTAAGTTTGCATTATTTATAAATTGGTTTAACACTGTGCTCGGTGAGTAGACAGTTACATTTAGTAGTATTCTGAGACTGTCAGAAAATATTTAGAGCCTAGACACACTGGCTCTTTCCAGATAGGATAGCTGATACCTGAGAGAAATAAACATCTAGATGACTGGCTGAATTTTCCTACGTTTTTTCCTGATGTGGGGCCGTGTATAAACTGATAATTTGAATAGATGCTTACCAATTCTGGAACTCACCAATCAAGTTTCAGCAAGAGTACTTTTTATTCCTTCTTTTAAAAACACTGACTTTGCTGTCCTAATAACCAATTAACTACAGTCCACTGAATCACTGCTAGTTCAAACTTAATTAAAAAGCTCAAATGCTAATCAAACCTTTTTTGAGTTATTTACTGTTGACATGTTTGTACTAAAACACTTTCAATTTTATAATTCGTAAACTACAACATTTGGTTGAATTGAACATAATGGAGAAGATGTTTTATTTATGCTGTCACAGCAGCAAAACAGATCAAATGGTCATTTTAAAGTTGTACCTTCACAAATAAGCAGGTTAGTCATTTCAACTATGACCAGTTACATCACTGAGTAAGATGCCTCTTAGTCACTGCCATCTTAATTTTCAATAATGCCTGAGATCCTTAGGCAACAAGATTTTCCCCTGGCATGTGATTGCTGTAGTCTGATATTACGTTTCAGCCAAGATATTACAATTTGGCCTCAGTATGGTTACACTGCAAGCAAGTTTTCATGAACATTTCATATTTTCATACCAGTCCAGTGCCATGCAGCACCATATTAAAGCCTGAGGCAAAAGGAAAAATCAGTAATACTGATCTGTCTTTATTTAAAATTTTGGTGTTTTGTTCATAGTGGACTTTTTGCTTTAACTTTGACTACTGAAAACATTGGATTAAAATATTCTTTGTCTCAATTCCTGAGTTTTTTGGCTTTCCCTTAAATTTTGCACCAGAAACAGGTGCCTCATGCACTTCACCCTAGTGCTGGCCCTGCACCAGTCAGTATAAATTTGAATCCCTAACCTCAGGCTGTCTGGACTCCAGAAGCACCTTTGGGGTATATGAACGCAGTTTGATTTGTAACCACTAGATGGAGACCTTTTCATTAGGTAACACAGACCCCCCCACACTCAATCTCTTGAATTAAAGAGGATGGCAGTTGGCAAAGAACGTTCAGATTAAACAGAACTAAATTCTTGGTTAATTTAAAACGTGTTAGGGAAAAAAAAGCTGGTCAACAGTAAAGAAAGCTGGTATTGTCATCGCCAGAGTCTGAGTTGAAGAGCCTTGAGTTTGATTCCCAAATCTGCTGCTTTGAATACCAGTTGTGTTGAATCCCTAAGCCTAAATTTCCTCATCTATAAAACAAAGTGCCGACCTCTTTGGGTTACTTTGCATGCACTTATAAATGTGAAATCTCCTAACAAAATGACTAGTCAACAATAAATATGTTTCCTTACTCCCCTGCTTCTCTTATAGATTTGAAATAGAAAAAACAGTCTAGTCACACCAAAGGAACTGCATTCACCATTATGCCCCTTCCCAGCTACTGCTCTTTTCATCCAAGTTTAGAAGGACAAAGTTTCAGAAATCCCATGAAAGCTTACACACTAGCTAAGCTCAGTCCAGAGACCAGTTCCTGCTCTTTTCTCAAGTCAGCCTACTTGCTATGGAAATTGACAAGTTATTTCCATGCAACAAATGCTTATTGAGCACCAACTATGTACCCAGGATTCTGCCAGGTGTTAAGGTTATGGAAATAAGATCAACACTGGTACTAGGAGCTCACAGTATCTAAATTAGGTGTGAGGTTAAATAATGTAGACATTACAACTTACGATTCAATTTTACCAATTTATGTTGAGACTCTACAATATGCAAGGCATTGCATTGCACATTGACAAGCATATCAATACCTAGTACAGCCAGAAAAACACATCCTTGCTAGAGACAGAGAGATTAGCATTCAAATCTACTTCTTACTGGTTGTGTGACCATTTGCAAGTTCCCAACTTTTCTGAGCCTCATTTACTTTTATCTATAAATGGAGATAATAATAATTATCTCCTGTAATTGTTATGCAGATGACATGACATACTGCATACTACTTAGAACAAGACCTGGCATATTGTAAGAACACACACAAAAAAGTCACTCATTATTAGTACTAGTAGAAATGTTGGAATACACCGACAAGCTGTGTACTCTGACTTCCTGTGTAGAGGAATTACATTTTTTGTATTATTTCATTTATTAAGGTTTCTATAAAATGTAAACTAATTTTTTAATTGAAGCATAATTGACTTTCAATATTATATTACTTTTAGGTATACAAACATAGTGATTTGATATTTTTATACATTACAAAATGATCACTACAATAAGTCTAGTTACCATCTATCACCATACAAAGTTATTACAATATTAGCAAAAGTATATTCCATACACTGTATATTACATCCCCATGACTTACTTATTTTTAAATCGATATTTGTATCTCTACATCCTCTTTACCTACTTCTTCCATCTCCTCATCCCACTCTGGCAACCACCAGTTTGTTCTCTGTATCTATGAGTCTTTTTCTGTTTTGTTATATTTGTTCATTTGTTTTTTAGATTCCACATATAAGTGAAATAATACTGTATTTGTCTTTCCCTTATTTCACTTAGCATAACACCCTCTAGGTCCATCCACGTTGTCGCAAGTGGCAAGATTTTATTCTCTTTTTTATGGCAAGCAATATTATGTATATATACACACACATATATATACACATATATATATGTGTGTATACACACACACACACACACACACACACACACATACATTTTCGTTATCCATTCAAACCTAGAGGAACTACTTCTATCTCATTTCCTTGTATCCTGGCACATTTTCCTCCCAAGCTGGGAGAATGAGATGAGATTGTTTTCTCTGATAAGCTAATAGAAGATCCTCAAATGAGGAAGACTCCCAGGACAATTTTATTCAAAACTGAGTATGCAGAAAGAAGCAACATATCAGTAAAGAGACTGGGGGTGGGGAGGACGGGGCTCTTTTGTAGCCTGTGTGGATTTCCTTGGTGAATGTAAATACTACTACCAGAGCAGATTTTAAGCTACCAAAGCTTTCACAACCAGCTTGCAAAACTGCTGAAAATTCAACCATCAGTTCTCCTGCCACCGTTTGAATGAATTCCAGCACACCCCTGACAGAAAGCTATGGAGGCCAACTGACCTGTTAAAGACATTGAGGACTTTTTAAGAAATACAAGCCAGAAATGTTTTCAGACTTATTTTGAATTTTTTATTGCAGTATAGTTGCTTTACAATATTGTGTTAGTTTCAGGTGTACAGCAGTGATTCAGTTATACCTATATATATGTATATATCCACATTCTTTTTTTCGATTATTTTCCATTATGGCTTATTACAAGATACTGAATATAGTTCCCTGTGCTATACAGTCAATCCTTGTTGTTTACATATTCTGAATTTTTGAGTGAGGATTCTGAATCTTTACTATAGGACTTCGCAATACAAGGGCCTCAGTCCTTTGTATTTTAATACTGAATTATTAACACTGGGCCAGTTTCTCAGCTAACCAATTATGTTTCAAATAACTGATCCTGAACCCTTCACTTAGAATAGTGTTTACTTCCTCTGTATCTAGCTTGTTTGTGTGGGAAAAGCAGTCTACACGCTTACCGACCCACCATCAGTTCAAAAGGGCAGGGATAGCACCAGGCTGTTTCCCACACCCCCCTAATCTCTCCATTTCGGAAGCAGACTCGAGTCTGGATGGTCCTTGCACTTATAACCTGGGCAGGCAAATGCTGCCTCTGAATTTCTCAAGCAGCCTCCAACGTACAAAAGGGATCTGGAATCAAATTTCTTACAACATGATTGACCGATTCTCCACAAGTGAAGTATGAACTTATGGGAAATTCATTCGATGACCATTTCTCTGTTATATTTACCATCAGGCTGGCTTTTGCCAATAAATGCTTAAAGGGAAATACCCATTCATTAAGGGCTTAATGAATGCTACCATTTAGTCACAGCCATTTACTGACCGATTACAATTTATCAGGTGCTATACATATATATATTTATATTTACATTTACATTATATTCATTCATTTCATTTAACCCTGACAAAACTCTGCCTGCTTTATAGGAATTCATATCACCATTTTCTGCATAAGGAAATGGAGGTGCAGAGAAACAAAATTACCCACAAAGGTGATGCAGCTAGGAAATAGAAGCCAGGATTCAAATTCAGGTCTGTGTGATTTCAAACTCCATGTTCTCAGAACTCTGGGCACTATGAGTATATAAAGATGAATAAGAAATCAACCTGGCTTTGAGAAGCTTATAGTCCTGGAGATCTTTATAAATACCTCTTATGTGCCAAGGACTACTAGGAGTCTGTCAGCCCAACTTTTGGCAACACAGGCCCATCTGCAATTATGAGCGTGCCTACTTTCCTCACTGATCTGAAGGCTTAGAGTTCCTTAGGCTCGAGTGAGGCAGTGTATGGGGGCAAGGGGACGGTGGTTAGGAAAACAATTAAACACTTTGGGGAATAGTCCTCATAAATCGAGCCATTCAAATATATAGTATTTACAAATATATGAGAAATAAAGTGAAGAATCTGTACTGCAGGACTCTCAACCCAAAAGTCTAGAAGCATAAGTGAATTACACTGCCTCTAGTCGAGTTGTCAGATAAAATATAAGACATCTCATAAAATCTGAAATTCTAATAAACAATGAATATTTTCAGCATAAATATATCTCAAATATTGCGTGGGATAAACTTGAACTAAAAATGCATACATTTATGCTGAAGTACTTACACTAAAAATTACTCATTTATCTGAAAATCAAATTCAGTTGGTCATTCTGTACTTTAATTTGCCAAATCTAGCAACCCTAGACTCCAGGGAAAATGGGCTGATAATTAATTCTATATTGCCCCCATCCTCATCTTTGCCCTTTGAGTAGCCTGACCTACTGTATATTAAGCTGCTGAGACACACGTAAAAGCTAGCCACTGGCATCCCCCAGGCAAAAAGAAATCAACACTTTCCCAGGATACCCTTCACTTACCACTGAGTCTTCTCCTACCCCCTTTAACAAGACCACTTTAAGACCTGGTATGCTCTAGACATGTTTACTTCTGAAAGTTTCATCTCATGTCATACCAAACATAATAAAATATATCCACATAATACCTTTGTCTCTATGTATAGGAGCTGAGTTCACCTGCACGTTACTAGGTGACCTAATGTTAAACAGTCATTCGATTACGCATTTATTCATTTCGATGTTTTGATTTTTTCCTACTCTGGAACCAATATTTTTTCCAAGTCTCAACCATTTTCATAGTCACACACAAAACACATAGGTCCTAGGTTCCATACCTTGCGTACCAAATGGATAAAATGATGTTCCTTGTCTCTCTCTATCTTGCGAGGGCTGGCAGAACAGGCAGTTCAGGGTTAACCTGACTTTCTGTCTGTAAGGACTCATGGAAAAGCCAATAGGCTTTACATTTTTTCAACTGAATCCTTGCCAAATGCACTGGTCAAGGAAGCATGACCCTTAACTAGGGCTCCCCTTGTCCTGACTTAGCCATTTATGAAACCAATGACCCAGGGCCCTACCTGAGCCTCAAGCATAGAAAAAAAGATTATACATCCCACCCTACTTCCTCCTTAGAAGGATCAAATGAGAGCTGATGAAAGTGCTTTAGAAATTCTAAAGTGCTTAAAGATAATCAGTAACCACCCTCTGTATTCTTACCAACAGACTTCCAGGGTGAATTTATGCAAAGGGTATTTTCATAATAAAAAAAACTCTCAAAACACCAACACCCCGTTTTTCTGAGGTATAAACCTGAATGTTTACACTACATTTCATTAAAGCAGGTTTCTCTGCTTCAACTAAACTAACACAGAAAGGCAGGCTCTCTTAATCAGCAAAAATGTCAATGTTACCATGTAGGTATCTTGAGTCAATTAGTAGGGCATTTTGGAAGATTAGACTCATTTTGAAAGTTGTTTGTGAAATGTATTTAATTGGTTTGTCTGTTTTGATTTTGAGTATGAGTCTCTGTAGCTGTCCATGTAATTATGGCAGTTTTGCAACAAACCACAGAAAAAAAACAGTTGTTCAGTCTGAAGGCAAGACAGAGATTCTGTGTGTACACTGTATATAAAGCCTTCTGGCTGTGAGTATTAAACTCTGGTATAATGAAGACCTTGTATTTCTTGCATACGAGGCCAGAACTCTTCTTATACTGCCAGGGATCCGGTAGCCTCTAAAGACTGGGAGTAGCTGCTGCCAAAAATGACTGAGTATCATGAAAGCCCTTCTACTGTACAGTATGATCGTGGAAGGGTCCATGGGAAAGGCCTAAATTTGCAAATTAAATATTTACAGCCTATCTGAGTTAACTGAGTAGCTCCTAACAGATGGATATGTATGTGTGTCTGTGCCCCGTATGTCTGCGCATGCTCATTTTTACAACTGTTTAGATTCCAAATCCAACTGAAATGCAGTAGTTGTGCAGTTTACATTGATCAATTCCATCGAAGAACTGGGATGAGTAAAATCTTTGAAGGCCTTGCTGACTGTCAATAATGGATACTGTTTATTAAGGATACAGTTTTATTTCAAATACACGTCATTTGGCTATTCATCTTCATTTTCTGCTCTGTTGTGTCTTTAGGCTTTTAGGTTAAACTGCTTAGAAAATGTTCATGGATTTAAATTTTCCCCATCACTGAATGTGATTTTTCTTTGATTTTTTTTCTCCCTAAGATCCATTTGCCATCTTGATTTTGTCAAAGGAGATGTCAAGAAAGGATATTACCATTGATTGAGTTCTTATCATGTTATAAAGAACTACATGCTAAGTGTCTTTTAGGTACATTATTTAAATCCATCCATGAGCCTGTGGAGCCAGGACAATCAGTACCCTCAATTTATGGGTAAGAAACTGAGGTTCAGTTTCAAAACAGGTGGTTAGACATTCTCCATGACTAATAGTAAATTTACTTTTATTTTTGCTTTTTATAGAAAAACTGCTCTTTCCCTCTCTCCTTACACCAGATGCTGTTCCTAACCTTAAAAACCATTATATTTTTGGAGGCATTATTAAAGGAAATGGTAAAAAAAAAAAAAAAAACTTCTTTCCCAAATCAGCATAGATTCTCCTCATTTGCTACAGAATGAAGTAGGGCCCTAACCAAAGACCAGAGAGTGGATGAAATGTCCTCCTTGGCAGACTTATAGTCCCCTTCTCCAGACCACTGAGCCGCCTGCATCCTCACAGCTCTGGCGTACCCAACTCCCTCCCTCAGCACTAAGGATTTGCTGAGCTTGTTGTTGATGGAAAGAATGCAAAGAGCAAGGACAGACCCACTTTCCTCATCTGTAAATGAGGCTACTGATGCTCAACTCACAGGACAGCTGTAACGCTGAAATTAGAGAACATATATGAAATTCATTAGTCTCCCAAGTGTTGAAAAACAAGAAAGGAAAATCACCCATTTCAGCGAGGCAGCCATGAATTCATCCAAAATGACCTATCTAAAATGCCTCTATGATTTTAAACAAATCCAAGTTCTGGCTGACTTCTCAGGATAAATGTTGAAAATAATATCTTCATAATGAAGTAAAAGCAGATTTTACTTAGTTAAGCAGTTACATGAAAAATGAAGATACAATATGTTTTTATTGTTATAAAATTATTTTCAACATTCACTTTGGAAAGCAATACAACCAGTCCATTAAATCTAATGATCTCTGATTTGTTTGATAAATTTGATAATCTCGTTAGAGAAAAGTTGCAGTACAAATTATCCTCTGTTTCCTCTATATCTTTTCAGCTAATAGTCATTATTGTAATTATTTCTGTTAACAAAGTACTTACTATGTGCCAGGTACCTTTCAAAGACAGTGAACAACTTGCTAGGCATGGATTATTATCCACATTTTCCAGATAAAAAGCAGGAGGTTTAGAGTAAGGTACTTTAGCAGAAAGTCACTCTACCAGCAAGTGGCAAATAGACCTAAATCCTATTCTAGAAGATTCCAGAACCTGCAAATTAGCTACTAGACTATACTATCTCAGGCTCACTTAAAATTAATGAGTGGGCTTGCCTGTCATCTACAGCCCTTGAATAAACAGCAAGTTCCTCATGTCTCGAGTAGGTTTTTTATTTTGTCTATAAATTGAGGTAAACTTACTAACGATCAAATAGAATTAGACCTGCTTCCCAGACACTTGGGGAGGAAATAAACTGAAGAGGCATAAATCCTTAATCAAGATAACATGGGGGAAGATGGGGCCCAAGTACCATCAGCCAATCCAGTCCCAAGTCGTTGGCCAACAGTCTACTGTGATCATGAAAAATTTCCCACTGACTCTGGATTTAACCTCAAAACCTTTCTAAACATAATGCCCCAAGTAAGAGCTACTATTGATTTATTTAGATACTAGGTACAGGACTACCAAGTCAGAGTTAGCGGGTAAGACAAAACTAATTCCCATCCCTTACAAAAAAACTGATAGTTGACATAAGCAAGGTACATGTTTCTAAGTTACAATGTTTTATTCGAGAGCTTTTAGGTACCTTATCCTTATTTATGGAGATAGAACTGAAATGACACCTTAAGAACAAGAGAATTTGATTCTTTCTTTTAATACTTGTTCTTAAGTCCTTGTCTTCTTGCACAAAGCATGTGAGTACTTTCTGTTTGAGTAGTTTGGTCTCTTTCTAGCTTTTGTCCCTTTTGGACGCAGCTTGTCACCAAGAAGCACAAGCCCCTACTTTTATACAGGGATTTGTGAGGTTCAAGAGGTAACTTTGTAGATGAAAGCTAAGCCCACTATGGCCCTATAGATGATTTTGGAGGTATAATTCAGAAATGTTTCAAAACTCTGTTATAATTTCTAAATTTCTAAGGAGAGGGCCTGTGCTTCCCAAAGAGCTAGATAAGGTTTTTGGCTCAATTCCACGTGAAGCCCAACAACATTTACTAAGTAGCTATTGAATCCTAGGCACCGTACCCAAATTCTAGGTACAGAGATGATTACAAAGCAATTGCCAGCCTAACACAGTTCACAAATGTCCAACTCTCTGCTCTGCAGCAGTGGCTCCCTACTAGCCACCTGCGAGGAAAGAGTGTCTTGGGAGTCGTGTGGAGTCCCCTAGGCCAGCTCCCTAGCCAGGCCAGCAGAGACACTCTGCTGACAGCCACTCTATCGCATTTCTCTTCAGAACACACAGCCCTAGCTGCTTCTCCTGACAAATGGAAAAATGCCTTTCGTCTCTTCCTGATGAGTTGCAGAAGAGGAAAACAAAGCACTAGGTAATTTCTCAATAGGTCACCGTGCTACATGAAATTCTCAGTAAATCATAATGTTACATTTATAAAAATCACAGTTTGAAAAATGGTTTTGAACAAGGAGAGATTTGGAGCAGAGAGACCAGTTAAGAGGCTACTGTAGTAATCCAGAGGAGAGATTATGATGGCCTGAAATTGGGGAGTGGCACTGGGGACAGAGAGAAATAGAAGGATTTTGAGAGCTATTTTCAAAGGTAGAAATGACAGGAGCTATGAGAAATGAGACCCAAGATGTATGCCTGAGAGAGCTCATAAAGGACTTTGTATCCCACATTAAAGGACTAAGACTTCATCCTAGAGGATAGAAGTTGCAGACTGGTGATTCACAATCCCAGTAGCTGGTAGACCTATGTCATTTTCCCCACCCCCAAGGGATTAAGAAAAAGAATTAGTTGCCAACATTTAAAATTCAAGAGATTTAACGTAAAAATCTGGATTTCTAATTTGTTTCGAGGAGGGGGAAAAGAAAGGAAATCAGGCAAAAGTGGCCCATAATTCTGCATGACAATAGTGGGTGAGAGCTGAGTGGTGCTTGCCTCCTTTCGATGGGCAATGGACCCTCCATTTCTATACCTTCTCCTCATGGGAGCAGCTGCATTCATTTCTATTGCCTGCTAACCCCTGTAGACATTTGATATTGATCCCTTTTCTGTAGGCCATGTAAAGTCCCTTGAAATATTTCAATTCGTAAGCATTATGAGCATTTTTAAAGATCGACCACACTGGTGGCAACATTGAGTATGAACCGGAAAGAGACAAGATCAAAGATTGGGAGACCAGTTCAGAGACCGTGGAAGTCTTACATCTGAGCAAGGAGGAAGCCGCAGCTAAGATGGGTGGCCCTGATGGAAAGGAGAGCTCAGCTTCCAGAAGCATTTAAGAAGCTGAAGTAGCAGAGCTTAGCAATTGGTTGGCAGTGGGAGAAGGATGCAGAGGGCAGGGTAAAACAGAATCAAGGATGATGGACTCTCAGACTTTCTTGCCATGAGTATCTGGGTTTAGATTAAAAATACAGAAGAAGCTGGTTGAAAAACACAAATTCCTATCCTGAATTTCAATATATTCATTATCTTCTGAGCAAAAAGTAGGCGCTGCATAGTGAGTCATGGACTACATGGGAAAAATAACCCAAGATACTCCAGAAAATAAACTTCAGAAGACAAAACCTGACTTCCGGTACAATTGGATGCATGATAATCGTTTCTGCTATATGGCCACAAAACCTGCCGCATTGTGGCCAAGATGAACATATAGATTTCAAAAGCAAAGTGAATGAGAACAAGATGAACAAGGATAAAATGAGAACACAAATCCATCCCATTACTCCTGTTATTCATAGTTCACTAAAAAAGCAGCTTTATACTATCTATAAGATGCCTGTAGACGTTTATTAAAAGATGACTATGAAGAGCTGATACATAAACTTAATTCCATTTTCTTCTATGTTAGCTGTCTGCTAGGGGTAATGAATGTTATCCTGCAGGGAAGATGACAGATTAAGGCAAATGAAATTACTATTAAGTCATTTCTTCTTTCCACACACACAATAATATATAGTTCAGTGAAGATAAGGGTTCACAGTGATTACAGAAGTGTAAATAAATATTTACCAAGATTGCAATTTAAATGTCCTCAAATTAGATGTAAATAAAGAGCCTTAATTCTTTATCAAAGGAAGATGAATCTTGATTTGCATTTTCATCGTTATTTATTATCAATTGTAAAGCCGCTGTCAGAGGAAAAAAATGTCTATTTAAAACTGGAAGATTTTGCAAAGCTGACAAAGTGAAATAAAATATCCTCTTTATCTTGACCTATTTTCCCCTTTTATTCACCTCTCAGAGGAGGAAATGAATGGAGGTAGACTTAAAAGAAATTAAACAGATGAAGACAATTCGTAGGCAAGTTGCAGGCATTAACCCTTGATCATTTACATTAAAAACTAACACTTATCAAATTCTCCTTCCAAGTCAAATAAGCAACCAGAAGGAGGCACTGCTAATTTGTCAAGGATACTTCAGACTGAATTATTGTACATAGCATGAACCGAGAATCTTATTATAGTACATTCGTAACTGATGTCTCCAAATCAAATTTGCCTCTTTTCTACTAGAAATGATGTATTTTTATCTAATACAGTTTTTTCATATTATCTACATCTAGATGTTATTTTTCCGCTTATATATTACATTGCATGTCAACAGTTTACATTCCCAGAAATCTAGCCCCTAATATCACCACCATGATCAACATGATTATACTAATTATATTGCTGTTAGACTCTATGGCATCAGACTGAGGTGATGTAATTATGGCTTCCAAGCAATTACTTTTATAGTTTCCTTCTTCCTATATACTATATATCAAAAGAATATGCTCAAGTAAAATTGTACCATTCTACTAACCCTAATCCTTAACCCTCATTTCACATAGGGTTAACTCCAAAAGAAGTTAAATTTTCCTGTGACTGTGTTATTATATTATTTTCATCCAAAGTTAACCCACTTTGATGCACTTATATGTGCTTGGAGACCTCATACTTTCCCTCAGTTCTCTTCACTAGAATATCATCGAATGGTCCCACTTTGAATGCAGTTTTACCCTGGCAGGGCCATAAGCAAATCTGCTAAAATTTTTGGAATAGAAACTATAGAGCATTGATGCCCTCATAGTTTTCCTGAATTTCAAATGAATCCCAACCACAAACAAGATTGAATCAGTGCATGAGGTTATATGAACACAAATACACTTGAAAGTTGGGTTCATTTTTTTATCTTGTGTTTTACACCACCCAACAAGCCATCACTATAATATAAAGAAATGTGATTTGAGACATTTTGGGAAAACATTGTCTTGATGGTTTTCATTTTATCTGAAACTAATATATTTATCTTCTCCCAGGATGAAAGGAATCTGCTATGTGTCATTTAAAAGTTCAGCAACTTGGATGATTTCTCTCTGACCAACACTTGTCCCTTGTTTCTAATTTATGAAGAACATTCCAAGGAGCTTTTCTCCATAAAGAGAACAGTTATATATAGATAGACTGAATGGATGCTTTTTTTTTCTTAGTGTTCCATTTACTAAGGACAACAGATGGACATTCTAAGCCGTTAATAAATGCAGACGAAAGATGATACGCTGGCTGGCTGGCTGGCTGGTACATTAGCAGAGTTTTCCCAAAATGAAACAATGACTTAAGCCAAGATGAATGCTCCCCAGTTGTTTAAATCGATGGGTCAACTCTTGTTTTACTAGGTAGTAAACACATGCAGTGTTAACTGGCAATTTATCAGCATTTAATAATCATATGAATGTATCATACATTGATTTGAACATTGGGCACTTTATTGTTATCCTCAATAAAGGGCTTTGGAGGCAGAACACATAATTATTTTGTGATTCCATTTTAAAGGGTAGAGAGCTAATCAAGCATGTTGCTAATAAGAAACAATCAAATGAAGAGACCACACAGCTATTAATTTCCATAATCTATATGGCGTATTTCAGCTCAAATCCTAGACCACAGCTCTACTCTGAAATCTTATATCATGGTGGCTTCACACAACCTTCCATTTCTGTCTCCACTTTCCAGCAATATTGTTAAGGCAAAAACCGAATAAACACACAGATACAGCCTTGGACCAATATGGATTATTGAAAAGGAATGATTGTCCAATCAAAGTCTATACAAGGTTAACAAATGTAGGCATGCCTACAGTAACAGAGTACTTGAATGCCAAATTAAGGTAGCCATTTTCAAATAAACTTGAGAATTAGGATGTGAAGTGTTTGACAGTGCCTAATGAGCCATCATCAACAATTGAGTATTAAAATGGAAAAAAAATACTATTTAAGATGTAGTCTTTCTGATTATTTTTAGATTTTCCACACTATTATTTCCCTAGTACAAATGGCATGTGGAATGACTACTTCTTCCTAGTTTAGATCTGAAACTGATGGCCTGTGACCAAATAACCAGACATCACTTTTTATTCAGATTCCTTGATCCCTCATACACATAAGAATTGCAATAATTGCCTATATTGAATGGGACGGATCATCTGGCATGCATAAAGGCCATTTCCAGAAGCTCTGTGGCCCTCTTATTTCACACATGTAAGTAAATACTAAAA
Organism: Hippopotamus amphibius kiboko; assembly: GCF_030028045.1. NCBI lineage: Eukaryota > Metazoa > Chordata > Mammalia > Artiodactyla > Hippopotamidae > Hippopotamus > Hippopotamus amphibius. The sequence continues at coordinate 11,554,614 of NC_080203.1, read as the reverse complement.
GTTAGGTGAAAGAGGCCTTTTCATGGAAGCTGATGACAGCTATGAAGAATTTCAGTGATATTTTTGTTTTAACTTGAATTTTTCAAAATAATCCAGAAGAGTCTTTGCAATCAAAAGAATGGAATCTGGGAGGGGTTCTGTCTGCTGCACAGGGCTGCTTCCTGGGAATTCAAACCTGCATGAGATGCCAAGAGCCCCTCCCCAGAGTCACTGTGACTGATTCGCATCCCTGCTGAATGAAGAAGCCATTTCAGGGACGCCAAGGAAATCAGAAGTTGAGACCGCTTAAGTACACCTGGTGTTGAGCGGGCTGTCACAGTGAGACAGAGCTGGGTCTCCATCTGGTTTGGTTTTTTTCCGCAATAAGCTGTATATTGGTGTTCTCCCTTTTGCTCCTTGTTCCTAGAAACAGCCACTTCTTTGCAAGACTGGCTTTCATGATACCCTTTTTCTTTCTTCTTCTTTATTTTTTGGTTTGTTTGTTTTAAGTCATTTAAGTTCCTAGAGACCATGAATGTAAAAGAATATCTGACGGAGATGCCCCAAGATGAACTAAACAACGGATAATGCTGTCAGATTCAGTGGTCTCAGACCTCAGATGTCTGGTGTCCTACTGTTTGCCCATCATACTTTTGATTTTCCTCCTCCTCAGGATGGGCAGAGTTTAATTTTCATGAGAATTCATTTTCTCTTGCATGCTCTTTTCCTGGATATGACTCTACTCCTCCCACAATTTTAAAAACATTCACCTGATACTTTATTTTGTTTTTCCCTAGACACTCAAAAACATCTGCTTTGGCTCCAAATCACAATGGAATGGTTACCAGGGTATTCTAAACCAAACATGCTTCACTTAGGTCAATATCCCATAGATAAACAAAATACATTTCCCATGTTAGTCCTTTTTGAATCCAATCAGAGCATTTTGCACAAGCATGTCCAACAACTAAAAAGGCAAATATCAGATAACTGCAGAACTTCAGAACTGGAAAGGACACTTGAAGGTCATCTAAAACAACCCCCTCATTTTTTTTATGTGAGGAAACCAAGGCCCAGGGACAATGAGTTGCCAAAAGTTTCATCGAGTTAAGAACAGAGCTGTATGCGAAGTACTTGACAAGAAGTGTAATGACATCTGTGACTTAGTTTGAAATAAGATAGATTGAGAGATGGATGGAGGGATAAATGTGATAAACCAAGTGTTGATGATAGGATGTAGGTGGCAGGTTCGTGACTATTCACTCTAAATACTTGCAACTCTTGGGTGTATACTTGAAAACTTTCATAATAAAATGTTGGGCATTTGAGATTTGCAACAAACTTATGAAGCTAGTAAGTCAATGAGATTGGGGATAGATGCCTCATAATAGGTTTGGTGTATGCACAGGTGAATGCTGGTATCCACTTTCACAGTAGATAACCTAACATGGACTCTTACTCAGAGAACACACTTCTTTAAGATGCATTGGAGGGATTCAAAGAAATGAAATAGTTTTGATTTAGTCAGAATTCTTGCAATTCTGGGTGAAAGAAAATCACCCCAGACTGGCTTAAGCAAATAAAGGGACAGTATTGGTTTCCATAAACGAAAAGTCTAGGGGTAAACCTGGCTTGATCCTAGTTATCTGCACCCAGATTTTCCATCTCCTGGCTCTTCTTTCTTTTGCATTGGCTCTGTTCTCATTCAGGCTTTCCTTTCCTAGCTGCAAGGCTCTCTGTACCTCTCTGTTTATATCCCCATAGGTCCAAACTAAGGAGAAACGAGAGCATGCCTCTCTCAACAATAGAAGTAAAAGTCTAAAGAACGCATTTCGTTTGTTCAGCATGAATTATGCACCCATCCCTCAACCAAAAGCCATTTGCCGGAGATTGCAATACTCTGACTGGACATGTCTAAGCTGACATGTTCATGGCATGTGCACATGAACCCTTACAAAGGGAGACGGATGGACCAAAGGGAATTCTAATTTGTGTTCCCAAAAGTCTAGGGATGGATGCTGAACCATTAAAATGAAATGCCATGCCACAAGTTTGCTGTCAGAATATCTCTTAGATTGCTGAGGAAATCACCTTAAGGTTGGAGATGGCAACAAGGAGTAGACGTTCTAGATGTGATCCATCTTCCAGTAGATTCCATAGTATATTTCTGCTCTAAGGAATCTCTCCCCAAAGGATCACAAGTGCAATGGGTGAAAGTGGCCCATTTCAAGAATAGGTGCACAAGCTGGATCTGGGACCAGGAGAGCTCCCTGGAAAATGATCTAGGACTTGGTGAAAGAGGAGCTTGAGATACTGGTACACATGGGTTCCAGGCACATAAGAGAAATGATAAATTTGGGGTAGTGAATAAGACCCTTAAAGCCAGAGACACTCTTGGAGCTACACTCTCAGAAATCTTAGCTATTTTTGCAAGTCAAATTGGAAGGACATTCATTGGCAGTTCTTATTTCTGGCTAATTTAAGTCAATTTCAAAATAAATTGAAGAGTAGGTGTGAACTATTTCATCAAATAACATTACATTGACTGGACTACTCATTCTGATTTGGTGATTAAATCATCAGATGCCCTGTTCAATCAAGACCATTTTCATCTTCACAATCATGAGTTCAATGAGGCAGAACTGTGAAGGCTATAAAGAGCTGTCTATCCATCCCCCGTCCCAGGGTAGAACTGCTGGGCCCAGTAAAGCTGGTCCACAGAGCCAGGCTGCCATGAGCAGGGCAGAGTGTTGCCCACAGCTGTTGTGTGTGGAATCAGAAGGCAGTGGCCAAACAGCCTCCAGGACAGCCTTCCCAGGCAACCACAGAGGAGTGTATCTCTAACGGGTCATGAGGACAAGGAAGGCTGGAAGCCAAAGTCAGAACCACAGCATGGAGCCAAAGGTTTAGATAGCCCACGAAGATTAGAGGAAGAGACAGCAAGTTGTGACTGGCAAAGGAAGGTGCCCTGGACAAATCCTACAGATAAGACTGCTGGCAACAGACTGAGTACACGGGTTAAGTTATCTAGGGTGGGGAAAAAGATTGGCCAGTTTCCAGTAATATCTGGCAGCACGCTCACAAATCTAATTTGAACTGTGCATAAAAATACATCTCTAGGCGCAACCTGACCTAAGCACATCTTTCTGAAGGTGGAGTAGAGTGCTATCTAGAAAATGTCTTGAAGAAATATTAATGGATTAAACTGGGATTTTTAAAGGTGTCTTGATTCAAATATTTGCACCTGCTTTATACCTTTCTTCAAATTGTTCAATTTGTTCTTTTCTATATTTTTCTCAGCTGTCAGGAAGGCAGTGCCCAGAGTGACCACCAGGCTGACAGACAAGGCAAATGCATACATTGTAAGGAAAAAAAAGTGTTTTCATTCATTCCAAAACTATTGACAGAGCGTCCGCTTTGTTCTGAGCCTCGTGCTCGGCAGGAGGAAATGCAGTGGCGAGTGGAAGTGGAGTCAGGCAGAGCTAAGTGAAAATCCTGGTTCTGCCATGGAGTGGGGGTGTGACCCTGGAGCACATTATTTCTGCAAGTATTTTCTTTCATTTAAAATTCAGTTAGAAATACTTGAGTCACAGATTACTGTAAGGATTCAATTAGATACCTAAACATAGTTTCCTCAAGCACCCCTAATGAGCACAATAGTACCTACCTTTCAGCATCCTTGTTGGGTTGAAAGATTAGGTAATAGATGTAAAATGGCACATATAAGACACCCAATAAATCAGAGCTATTAAGAGGAAGGGAAACCCTGTGCCTGTTCTGCATAAACAAAATGGGAAAAATCCTTGATTGAGAAAAGTTCTCATTATTTAAATAAAACTGATTAACGAATTACTACCCCTTTGATGAAATTGCACTTTGTTTCAAACCAATACTGTAAGCAGTTTATAGAAGTTTCTTAACAACAAGGTCCTACTGTATAGCACAGAGAACTATATTCAGTATCTTATGAGAAAGCATAATGGAAAAGAATATGAAAAAAAGAATGTATACATACATGTGTAACTGAATCACTTTGCTATACAGCAGAAATTAACACAACATTGTAAAACAATTATACTTCGATTTTTAAAAAGCAAAAATAAATAAATAATAAAAATTTCTTTTCCAAATTTTAATTTATAATGCAGTAACATAAAAATAATTGTTTTCATTATTGTGGATCATCTTAATGCCATGATACAGAATTCTGAAATTTACCTTCTTTCAAATGTTACCTTAGAGAGGTCATCTCAGATTATCCTGTATAAACGAGTATCCCTTCCTTCATCCAAAGCAGGGACCTAACTCCACCACCACAGCTTTCCTCACCCCCCCTATCCTTTATTGTTCTCCATAGCAATGATCACCAATATCTGACATGCTGGGTAATTACTTGTTAACTAGTGTATATTCTATCTTTCCCCACTAGAATGAAAATTCAAGGAGATTAGAATTATTTTGTTGTGTGTGTGGTTTTTTTTTTAATCGAAATATAGTTGAGGCTTCTTTGTGTTTTGTTCACTGACTTATCCTTGACACCTAGAACTATGCCTGGCACGTAGTGGACACCAATAAATATGTACTTTTAAATGAACAAAAATATCTGTGTACACTTACCAAATAGAGATATGGCTTCTACTATGAATTAATCTAATAACAAAGCTTTCACGCACTCTACAGTTTAACCATTTTCAGCTCACAGCTCCTATAACAAGGCTAGAGAAAGTGATAACTCTACTTTGCAGTCAAGTACATTGAAATGCAGACAAGTTATGTGTGCGACCTGATATCACATAGCTCATGCGTAATTCCCTCATTCAAACCCTATTCTAGAAGAAGCAACTACAGTTACAGTGTCACAAGTGCAGAAGTCACTGTGAATATGCAAAATAGCAGCGTTCCATTTGGATCTGTCATTAAATGAATTGCTTACTTTCTACTTGAATTTCAAGTTTCTTGCACTAATGACAGTATGCAAATAGTGACTTTTTTCACCCTGCATTACAAAGGTTAAGGGCAAAGAATGAACACGTGCTGTATGATATTGCTTTTGCACAGATAAAGCAAAAAGATTTGGAGCTTGATTTATAAATATCTGCATAATAATAAAGTATAGTAAACGATGAAAAAAGGCTGACTTCCATCTGACAGAGAGTAACAGCAGCATGCTATGTCCGACTGAGATCTGCATTTTCCCCTTCACCACAGAAAATGTGTTTTGCTAATACAATGATTTAAGATGAGTTTTGGTAGTCAGCATCTTATTTGATTTAAGATGAGTTTTGGTAGTCAACATCTTATTAAGCCCCACCCTGTAAAAACTGGGAAGTAGGCAGACCTTGGCTTTTGTGTGTTGCCTGGCCTTCCATGCCACAACACTCCCAGGCAACAACAAGCTTCTTAAGTCCCTTTGACCTGCTCATGACCTCCTCCCCTGCCAAATGCCCAATGTGGACCCATTCCTCCACACAAAAAACAAAAATAAGTTGAAATGCTAATTTATGCTAAGTTGTTAAGATCTTAAGGATTCCATAGTAATTTGGGGTTCAGATCTTAGTGCAAAGTCAGGCTCCAGCACTTACTAGCTGCCTGGCTTTCGACAAGCTACATAATTTCTCTTTGCTTCCTCCTTCTCATACATAGAATGGAGTTATTAATATTACTTAATTCACAGTGTTGAGGGAAGACTGTGTGTGTGTGTGTGTGTGTGTGTATCAGAGTGTCTGGAATTTAGTGTTATTTAAGTATTTGCCATTAAAGAGAGAGGTCATACAATGTAGAAAAAGAAGTGACAGCTCCGAATTTGATTTCTGTAACCTGGGCAAGTTACCTAATTTCTCTGAATCTCAGATTACTTAGTAAAATGGGAATAGTCCCTACTTTACCAAGTCAGATAAGGATTGTTAATCATATGTAAAGCATCTATAATATTATATGATACAGAACAGATGCCTCATGTTATATTAAATATTATTCTTTGCAAACTAAAAGGGGATTGTGGGAAGTATCAATGTTATTCTAAACTAATCAATGGGATAGTGGCCTTGAGGGAGTGGATTCATTGAAGAATGAGACCTTCAAGGTATCTTTTAAATAAGACCAGCATTAACAATAGAAAATTTGGTTTTAATATTATAGGTGCAGATTGCATTTTTCTAAGATGATCACAGCGCTATCCCTATGCCACATGCTCTCCTTATTCTAAGACTCTGACATATTTTGAATGTAGAGGTGGGGTATATGTCCCTTCCCCTTGAACTTGGGCCTTTATAACTACCTTAACCACTAGAGATGCTATATGACTTCCAAGCTAAGTCATGAAAATGCCATGCACTTCTGTGTAATTTGTGTGGGACAATCCTTCTGGGGGATGCCAGCCGCCATGTAAACAGTGGAACTACCCTGAGGCTGCCATGCTGTGAGGAAGCCCAAACTAGCCCATGTGGAGAGAACACATGGAGAGGCCCTAAGACTACATGATAAACCCCAAGCCAGAATAGCCTAGCAAAGCCCTTCCCAAATTCCAGAAGCTCAGAAACAATGTGAAATAGTAAAATGGTTATTATTTTCAGTCACTAAGTTTAGCAGTGGTTTGTTATGCAGTTTTAGATAATAGATTCACTATGCCATGGTTTTACTGTGCTTTACCAGGTGGAAAGATCTTTTATTATACCTTATTATTATATCTTATTTGACACAAATGTCTCATGAAAATAGATATTACCATCTCTTTTATGGCTTAGGAAATGTAGGATCTGAGAAGTTAAGTGATTTTCCAAGAGGCCACACAGCCAAGAGTAGTGGCAAAGCACAGATACAAACACAGATCCTCCAATTTCAAGCCAAAAAGTTGGTCTATCCATATCACCCCCTAACAGTAAAGGACTGTGAGAAGAACGATCTAAAAATTGCTGATGGTGCAGCTCTTCCTTGAGCTCCAAAACCCTTTTGTAAACTGAGATGGTATAAGCAGATGTGATTTACTTCAAATTTTGCCTGATATTTGGCTGATGGATTTCCATAGTTTGTACCATAATTATGAGTTAGTGTGGTTTATAACTACTTGAAATGAAAAACTGAGGCATGTTCAATATTTACATTTCATTTTAGCAGATCTTAGGCATTTTATTGTTATTCAATTTCACATTGTAGTTTTACAATTTCTCACTTGCATGAATATTAATCAAAATGGGAAATGTACTCAGTAATTTAAATGCATGTATTTTTAAGTGTTTGGGGAAAATCTAACTAGGATTATATGTCCTGAAGAAACAATCTTTCCACAAACGTGCAAATTACTGCCATGCCATTGTGTTCTCTGAAAGTGCAGAGTGAACAAAGATAGCCCATCAAAGAGCATGATATCTGCTCTCTTGAAATTCCTACAGGTAATTAAAAATGTTGTGCTTTTATTTTACCCTGTATATTTTCAACATACAAAATGCTTGTTTTTTCCTCCTGATGATTCTGACTACTGCTTGTTTCTGACTGGCCATGGCAACTGAAGGTTGTCTACAGAGCACTGAAAAGTGAGCATCGAGAATCATCTCTCTTCCAAACCATAATTCAAAAAGATACATACACCCCAATGTTCATAGCAGCACTATTCACAATAGCCAAGACATGGAAGCAAACTAAATGCCCATCAACAGCGGAATGGATAAAGAAGATATGGTACATATATACAATGGAATACTACTCGGCCATAAAAAAAAGAACAAAATAATGCCATTTGCAGCAACATGGATGAACCTAGAGTGAAGTCAGTCAGACAGAGAAAGACAAATATCATATGATATCACTTATAAGTGGAATCTTAAAAAAAATGATATAGAGTGAAGTCAGTCAGACAGAGAAAGACAAATATCATATGATATCACTTATAAGTGGAATCTTAAAAAAAAATGATACAAATGAACTTATTTACAAAACAAAAACAGACTCACAGACTTAGAAAACAAACTTATGGTTACCTAAGGGGAAATGGGGGAAGAGAGATAAATTAGGAGGTTGTGATTAACATGTTTATTGGGTTGGCCAAAAAGTTCTTTTGGGGTTTTCCGTAAGATGGTCGGAAACCCCAGAATGAACTTTTTGGCCAACCCAATACACAATCATATATAAAACAGATAATCAACAAGGATCTACTGTATAACACAGGGAACTCTACTCAATACTCTGTAATAACCTATATTGGAAAAGAATCTGAAAATGAATAGATATATGTATATGTATAACTGAATCACTTTGCTATACCCCTGAAACTAACAACACTGTAAATCAACTATACTTCAATATAAAATTTTAAAAAATTTCATTTCTCTTCCATACATTGCGCTGGGCCACAACCATTCTCTAGGTTACATCGTGGAGTGCTTCTGGATGGATGGAGCATGGAACCAAGGACTTCCTTTGCTTTCTCTTCCCCAAAGTTCCCCAATTCAGAGTTCTATTACCTTGGTACCATGGATTTCTTTCCCAATAGTGATTGTTAGGACATAAACATTTTGAGAATAATATCAGTTGAGGTTTTAGTTTTAGGGCTATTTTTAGGAATCTTTGACATGTCACTTCCTAAAATTCAGATTGGCATTGCCAGCTTGCCTAGGATTACAAAATATCAGAGCCAATAGAGCCCTTTGAGTTCATTTAGTCCAAAATGTTTGACAAATAGACCAAGTGAGCCTCCAAGAGAGGAAGGACCTTGTCCACAGTCACATAATAAACTGATGGCTAGCTTCCCCCAATGTGCAGAGCCCTCTTCAGCTGCAACGCCTTTGCTCAGTGAGCCTCCTTCATCAACTTTTGCCACTGGGAAAGTTTTGCCTCTGCAGTCCCACATGAATATATCGTATACTAACATGACAAGGACCAAACATATGATTCCTTGTTTCTTTCCCATGCAGCCCATGGGAAACCCTTCAAAAGCCATATTGCCTCAAGCGTTACAGGGCAGACAGCCAGAAGACTTTGTGGAACTTACAGAGTGAACCCGGGGGAGACTGAATTCAAAGATGCTCTAATCCTACCTTATGTAAATACCTTCTCTGCCCTCTGAAAACTCCTTGACCACTTATGGGCAAGGCTGTGGGTACCATAATAAGCTCTTTTCTTCTAAGAGTGAATACATAAGGATGTCTCCAGGATCTGCCCCACCTCAGATAGAGACACACCTTTCCTACTTGCCTCTCAAGGTGTCTTCAGCTGAAGAGAGAAAGGAAACTTTCTTTCAGGTTCTGCCTCTCTTTCTGGCCTAACATTTCCTTTGATCTTTCTCTTTGATTCCTAACTTACCTCTTTTGGTTCTGGAATGTCTAATGGCCAAATTTCCTTGGCTCAGCATACACTGTTGTGATTCAGGCCAGACTCATGAGTGAGTGAAAGAGAGTGCTAAGATCCCACTTGCTAGGGAAGGAAGTTGGGACCTTCCTAAACTGAAACAAAAAAAAATCAGTATTTTAATTACAGCTATTAGCTTGATTTTTTAAAATATTTTAACATGGAAAATATAAATATGTCATTATCCCACAAGTTAGCCTAACCTTTGGTATGATCTATCTGGTACAAATGAAAATTTTGAATAATAAAATTAACTGGGTAATTCAGAAATAAAACTTGATCTGGGAAGACCTGAGTTTTTGTGGAGGCCTGAATTAGCCACACACTCCCCCATCTAAACAAAATATAGTCAAGAGTGCCTCGTTTCTTCAATGTGCTTCAGGCTCATTCTCCCAGGCCAAATGAAACTTGCTCAGTTCAGCAGCAGACATTAATGTAGCTCCAAGTGAGGTGTCAAGTTTCCCACCATGCACTCCAACACTGAGATAAACTGTCACAGCTGTAAGGGTAAGCGATGGTCCCAGACCAGTCATCATGTATAGACATGACTACAGTGTGGGTATAAAGTACCCTTGTAAAATGAAAAACACTTAATTAAGCAAACAATGAACCCTAGAGCTTTTCCCGTATTACAGAGAAGTCCTCCAATGCCAAAAACAAACCTATTGTAAATTTCTCCATGTGCACACTATATCATAGACAAAATATATAATTGTGTGAAAAGCAAGGAGAAAAGAAGAAATAGTCATCTCAAATTTGGCAATTAATGTACATCAGTTTTAATGAATATTGTTTAAGAGTTGCACAAATCACTGCTTCTCAAACTTTAAGTACGTAAGAATCATCTGGGACGCTTGTAAAACTGTAGCTTCAGATTCAGTGTGCCAGAGATGCTGCATTAGAAAACAAGCTCCCAGTTGAGGCCCAGGCTTCTGGTCCACACACCATACTTTAAGTATTAAGGCTCTAGGCTAGAACTTCCCAGCTGGTGTGTTGCAGGATTGTACTCAGAATCGATATCCACATCCCTCGGGGCAGCTGGGCAAGAACTGAACCAGCGCCTCTGGCAGTGAAACTTACCCTAGAATGTTGTGCAAATGTTCTCATTTTCTATGTGTTCCCTGTGATAGGGGAAAAATTTGGAGGCACATCTATAAGGAATAATGGAAGTTTACCAAAATTCCCATTAGCAACAGATTATTCTTAATAATAATCATAACAATAACACAAGTTATCATTTACTGCACACGTATTATGTGCCAGGAATGGTGCCAAGTACTTTACATGGTTTTTTCATAGAATCTTCATAACAGTCTTAAAAGGTACATGTTATTATTAGACCCTGGGTAACCACAACTACTCCCAGGGCTTTGCATTTTAATTATTATCTTTATGTGGATGATTCTCAAATTTGTATCTGCAGCTTTAACTTCTCCCCTGAATTCCAGGTGCATTATCCAACTGCCTATTTGACATCTGCACTTGGAGATGTTCAAAGTTCATAACGTGTCCTAAGCAGAATACCTGCTCCTCTCCCAAGCTGTTTCTCTCCAATTGCTTTAGCTAAAAATTTAGCAGTCTTTTTTTTTTCTAACTGAAGTATAGTTGATTTACAATGTTGTGTTAATTTCTTATGTACAGCAAAGTGTAGGTGTCATTTTTTTTTAACTTTTCTTTCCCTGACCCTCCATACGCATGTAATCCATTAGGAAATACTGTCAGCTCAGCTTTCAAACTAGATTATGTGAGGCAGTCTAGTTCTCTCTATCTCCTCTGGCACCCTCAGCTCTGGCTTGGATCACTGCAACAGCCTCCTGGCTGTTTTCTCTCTATCTACTCTCGTCTTTGAGCAGCTGTGGTTGTCTGGAGGGAGGTGGCATGTCTGCAAGTGGCAGCTGGTGAGGCCAGACCAGATGACAATAGCAAACACTTACATTGCAATCATTATGGTCTAGACCACTATCTACATCCCTTGCACAGAATAACATATTTAATACTCACAATAACCCTCTGAGTCACATACTATTATTACCCCCAGTTTACAGATGAGGATGCTAATGACAAGAGAAGCCAAGCAACTTGCCCAAAGTCACCCAGCCAGCGAACAGTAGATCCAGGATTCAAACCGAGGCAAACTGACTCCATAGTAAGTGATCTGAACTCTTCTGCTCTACATCCTCTATGAAAGGTTTTCGGTGTCACACTAAGCAGTACGTACTGTGACCTGACAGTCAGGAAAAGAAGCATTAAAATTAACAAATCCACTAAATCAATGATGTAGTCGTTTCTGTCTACAGACAAGTAAACAAAGTCAAGCAAATGATTATTTTTAACTGAATTGATAATTTGAGAGAACTGAGTCAAAATGGTCAAGTTGCTTAAGGAAACAGGCAACTGCCCTTGGAAGTTATGTGCATTGCTAATTACACCAGTCCACTCCTATATTCTCAGAAAAGTGCCCTTTAGGAACCCCGATTGCTTTAGATAAAGAACATTTTTCTGATGCTTCCATATATTTAGACCAGTATATATTTTTACACGTTTTCTCAATGTATAATTCTAGTGTGAATAAGAAGTAGAAGAGTATGAATACCAATCTCTTTCATGACTGTAACAATACCTTGTCTGTTCTGAAAAATATCTCCCATGAGACTTGGTTTATACTTAACTCACCTCTTAGGAAATAAAACCTGGAATGTCATTCACTACATCTCTGGCAGTGATCAGTCAATGCACGATGCTAATAAAGAATATCTATTCACGCCAATCACTTGCCTCTAAAGGTTGAGAGGAAAACTACATAATAGGGAAGGCACATGTTCCTGTGGTATCCTGTGCATGACCCTTTTAGCACTGACCACTCTATATCACCATAGTCTGCTTACCTGGCCATTTCCTCCACTGGACTATAAGCTCCTCCAGGGCAAGAACCATATTTTGTTCAGCTTTGGATCACAAACACCTAGCACAGTGCTTAGAAAAGAGCGAGCCCTCTGTAAACGATCAATGGATAAATGAAGTGGCATTTGATATAGCTGATCACTCCTTCCAACCCAAATAGCTTTTTTACTTAGCATCTAAGATGCTACTCTCTCCTAGCTTCTCTCCTACACTTACTGGCTATTCTTTTTCAGTTTCCCAAGGTTCTCTTTCACTCCTTTGCTGAATTTCCGGTCTCATGACTTTAAATGCTACCTGTAAGTTGACAATTCTAAAATCTTTATCTGTAACACGGATCGCTCACCTTAACTCTAGATTCATATAGTCAACTGCCTACTCTGCATTTCCAATGAGATGTCTAACCACAAACCTAATATAGTCAATGTCTAACTCTTGATTTTTATTTCTTAACCTTCTATCTTCATGGTCTTTCCTATCTTAGTAAGTGGCAACTTCATTTTTCCAATAGCTCCAGGCAAAAAAGGTGTTTTATAACAATGTCCAATCTGTCAAGCAAGTCCTCTTGTCTCTACTTTCAGATTCTTTCCCCTAATTCAACCATTTTTCACCAGCTCCACTCCTACCATCCTGGTTGAAGCCTGCAATGTTGTGATTTATAAGAAATATATGTTTGGTCATTCAGATGACCAAAATATATTCCTCATATAAACTTGGTCTTCTTCCATGGTTCCTGGCTCACAGCTCCCAAAACCCCTGGAATTTCCTGACCCATAAGAGCAATGGGAGCATCTTTTGTTATAATATCTGGTCTCCTGTCCTCAGCTCCTGAAAATGCTTCAGAGCCATAAAGGTGGAATGGGTGACTTGTTATTTCTAACAAGCCCCTTCCCTCCACTACTGGCTTTGTGTTAATGAGGTGACTTTTGGAAAGCCCCTGAGGATGGGGGCGGGATGCTAGGGACCAACCATGAATAGGAGGGGAACTTTCAGTCCCTCATCCTGATTTCTGGGGAGGGGAGAGGAATTTGAATCAATCACCAATGGCCAATGATTTAATCAATCATGCCTACGTCGTGAAGCTTCCAAAAAACTCCAAAAGGAAGTGGTTCAGAGAGAGTTTGGGTTGGGGAACCAGAATGCTTCCATGTGCCACCATGCCGGGCCCCAAACTGCATGAGGACAGAAGCTCCTTTGTTCAGGACCTCGCCCTATGTGTCTCTTCATCTGGCTGTTGGTTAGCATCCTTCAATGTCCTTTGTAATAAACTGGTAATCCAGTAAGTAAACAGGTTTCCTGAGTTTTGTGAACAATTCTAGCAAATTAATCTAACCCAAGGAAAGGGTCGTGGGAACCTCTGATGTATGGCCAGTAGGTTAGAAGCACAAGTCGTCACCTGTGCCTGCTCTTTGGCATGTGAAGTGAAGGGCAGTCTTGGGGGACTGAGCCCTTAACCTGTGGAATCTGATGCTATCTCCAGTGGATAGTGTCAGAATTCAGTTGAATTGTAGGACACCCAGCCGGTGTCCTTAGCATTGCTCGTTGATGGGGAAATCTCCAAACCACACGTTGGAATTGAGCTCAGAACCCAAATAAGCCACCATTAATCTCTTGACTCAATTATTGCATAAAGCTCCTAACTGGTCTCCCTACAATCATTAACCGAGCATCCAGGATGATGCTTTAAAAACCGAAAGCAGATAATTAATATCACTTTTCTGCTTAAAACCATCCAATGGCTTCTAAGCATGCTTTTAAAATAAAGTCCAATTTCTGTATGATCCCTTCCAGGTCCACTCTGGCCCACCCTGCCTCCACCCTTCTGACTCCCTGTGCCAAGCCACTCACTCTCCCCCTCGCTGTGTTCCAGTTGCACTGGCCTCTTTGCTATTTGGGGAATACACCAACCACGTTTTTGTTGCGTGGACTGCTCTGACCTTGAATCTTGTTCCTTCAGGTCTCTTCCCAAATACTTCTTTTGAATGAAGCCTTCCCTGACCACCCAATATAAAGTAGTTCACATCTCACCTCTTCCAAGTTCTATCCCCTTTTACTGGCAATTATTTTATTGTCATAGCACTTATCATCTGACGTGTATATTTGTGTGCTTTGTCTTATTGCCCCCCTTCTAGGCTATAAGCACCAGTAGAGCAGGGACTACTTGTTCCAGGTATTTCCAGTACCTAGAACAGTGCCTGGAACAGAGTGGGCATCCAATGAGTATTTCTTGAAAAAAATGGATTGAAAAAATGGCAGAGTCTAGAAAGCAAATGATAAATTATAATTTATACTTCTGGCTGGTGAAACCAATTCCAAATCTCAGAATTTGTAAGTTCAACTGCACTCCTCATCTACCTTTGTAACCAGCTAGACCACTGACTCTGCCTTACACATCTTTGTATCTCTAATGCCTTGCATAGAACATGGGACATGTAAAGTACTCAAAAAATGCTGAATGAATGAATCTATTTTACTATTAGAAAGAAAGCTTAGCTATTTCAGCTTGTGCCCCCTGGGTTGATGTGAGACAGGCTTGTTAAAGGTGATTGTAAAACACTTTACAATTGCCGGGCACCAGGGCCATGCATGGTAGCGTTGGATTTTTATTTGAATGGAGAAGCCATTAGCACTGTGGTTAATTCAGTGATCTGATTTGTCCACAAGGGCTCTTTCATGTGGCTCTAACAGCCCTTCTCTTACAAGGGAATTAACCTGCTTGCCTTTGCAGAATAGGAAGATAGGGGCATTACAGATGAAATCACAGCACTGCTTAAGAGTTAAGGCCTGTAAAGCCTTATATTTACACCAAACCAGAATCATATGGGAATGACCCAGAATCATAAAACCTATTCTAAAACAAGATGAATTTAGGCCTGAGTATCAGAGAAATTTCGTTAACATACAAAATTGCTTATTTTTTAAAACTTATTCATCAACATTGAAAAGCCCACTCTTTTAAAGAGCACATAATACTCACTTATTAGATTTCTTTATTGCAATTTGTTTTTAATTCCTTGAATATCATTTTCTTAAACTTCAATACTTCCTATATATAATGCTGGCTATGAAATGTGTTATTCAAACTGGCACCCTCTGAGAGTGAAAGGAGGCTCTAACAATTATTTGGACTCACCATAAGGGCAAACAGAGACTGTCTCGGGCCATCTAAGACATGCGGTTTCTATTCAAAGATATGTTGATAAGCTCGTATGTAGATAAATTCGGTTTAAAAATCCAGATTTCTGTTGTCTGGCTTACATATAGGTTATTAAAAAAAAAAGGAGATAGCCAATACAATTAACTCAGTAACCTGTATCATATATTCATGTTTCTTTTCTCACATGTCATTTTATTTATGACTCAAATTTGATTATCATTTTTGACAGAGGAGGAAACTGAGGTTATACAACCAGCCCAAGGCCCCTGCTGATAGGTCAAGAGAACTAGGATTCAAACCCAAGTGTCTGAACTCCCAGAGTTGAGATTAAAATACAGATAGGTCTCACTTCAGAGCCCATGCTCTTTTCACCTGCCCGTGCCACAGCAATTTTTACTAATCCTTTCTGATTGGGGGGGGGGGGGATACAGAAAAAATTAATATTGTTCATGAGCTGATGAACACTGAAGCTGGACAATGGGTATGTAGAGGTTCATTCTATGTGATTTTTGCTTTTGTTTGTCATTTTCCATGATACAAAGTATGTTTTAAATCCCCTTCTCTCTTTCCACTCCACTAACTCCAACTTTCCTTGAATGCTAGTATAAGTATTAGAGTACACGCATTGCTATTTCTTTAACTTTTTATGCTAACAAAATTAATACACGCACGTTTAAAAGACTCATCGAGTACAAGTATAAAAAGTAGAAAACAGGGACTTCCCTGGTGGCGCAGTGGTTAAGAATCTGCCTGCCAATGAAGGGGACACAGGTTTGAGCCCTGGTCTGGGAAGATTCCACATGCTGTGGAGCAACTAAGCCCGTGTGCCACAACTACTGAGCCTGCACTCTAGATAGAGCCTATGAGCCACGACTACTGAGCCCAAGTGCCACAACTACTGAAGCCCATGTGCCTAGAGCCCATGCTCCACAACATGAGAAGCCACCACAATGAGAAGCCCACATACCACAACGAAGACAAGCCCCCTGCTCTCAGCAACTACAGAAGGCCCATATGCAGTAACCAAGACCCAACACAGCCAATGAATAGATAATAAATTTTTTTAAATAAAAAATAAAAATTCTTTATAATTCACTCACTCCCAAATAAATATTTTAATATATTGACATCTCACTTTCTACCAAATTTTTCTTGTTACCATGGTATAAAATACACATAAAATATACCATTTTAAAGTGAACAGTTCAGTGACATTAAGTATTATCCACACTGTTGTGTGACCATCAGCACCATGTAGTTCTAGAACCTTTTCATCACTGCAAAAGGAAATTTCAGACTCATTAAGCATCATTCCCCCAACTCCCTGGCAACCACTAATCCTCCTTCTGTCTCCATTGATTTGCATAGTCTGAATATTTCATAGAAATGCACAGTCTTACAGTGTTTGGTCTTTTGTGTCTGGCTTCTTTCGTTTAGCATAATGTTTTCAAAGTTCATCTATGTCGTAGCAGATATCAGTATTTCATTCCTTTCAATGACTGAATAATATTTCATTTTATGAATATACTACATTGGGTTTATCCATTCATTGCTTGATGGGACTCTGAGTTGCTTCTACCTTTTGGCAATTGTGAATAATACTGTTACATACTATGTTTTTAGTTAAACGTTTTATTCTGATATTCTATTCACATGCAGTTGTAATAAATAATACAGAGAAATTCCTTTATATCCTATTACCCAGTTCCTCCAGTGGTAACATCTTGCAATTCTATTCTACACTATCACAACCAGGACACTGAGACTGATACAGTCAAAATACAGAACAGTTCATCACGACAAGAATATCTCATGTTGCCCTGAGATAGCCACACCGACCTTTCACCTGTTATCACTTTTTCATGAACCCCTGAAAGCCACTAATCTTTTCTCCTTTTCTACAATTTTGCCATTTCAAAAATTTTATGTAACAATATTATTTGTAACCTTTGAGAATGGCTTTTTTCACTCTGGTGGTCTATCCAGGTTGCTGCATGTATCAATATATTATTCCTTTTTATGTTGCTTAGTATTCCAAAGTATGGATGCAGCATAGTTTAACTACTGACTCACTGAAGGACATTTACATTGTTTCCAGTTTGGGGCTGTTATGAAGAAAGCTTCTGTAAACATTTGTTTACAGGTTTATGTGTGAAAGTACACTTTCATTTCTTGAGGATAAATATGTCCAGAAATGTCACTGCTGGGTTCTTATGACTGTGTTACATATTTAGTTTTTTTAAAGAAACTGCCAAACTGTTTTCTATAGCAACTTTACCATTATACATTCCCACCAGCTATGCATGAGTGGTTTAGTTTATGCACATCCTCGTCGGTATTTGCTGTTGCCACAATTTTTTATTTCAGCCACTCTGAAATCTCACTGTGGTCTTTAATTTTTATTTCCCTAATGGATAATGTCATACAGTTTTCACGTGCTTACACGTCATTTATGTATCCTGTTAGTGGAACATCTGTTCGTGCATTTTGCTCATAATTAGATTATTCAGATTTCTTTAATATACTTTATTTTTTAGAGAAGTTTTAGGTTCACAGCAAAACGAGCAAAAAAAATACAGAGTTCTCATATACATATGCCCTGTACATGCACTACTTTCTCCACTATCAACATCTCCCACCAAAATGGTACACCTGTTAAAAGTCAATGAACCAGAGAATGGACTTGAGGACACTGGACAGGGCAAAGGGGAAGCTGGGATGAAGTGAGACAGTAGCACTGACATATATACACCACCAAATGTAAAATAGCTAGTGGGAAGTTGCTGCATAACACAGGGAGATCAACTCGATGATTGGTGATGACTTAGAGGGGTGAGATAGGGAGGGTGGGAAGGAGTCACGGGAGGGAGGGCATATGGGAATATACGTATAAATACAGCTGATTCACTTTGTTGTACAGCAGAAACCAGCACAACATTGTAAAACAATTATACTCCAATAAAGAGCTTAAGAAAAAAGTAAAGAGTTAAAAAAATGAAAAAAAAATGAACCTACATAGACACATCATTACCACGAAAGTTCACAGTTTACATTAGGGTTCACTCTTGGTGTTGTACATTCTATGGGTTTGAACAAATGCATAATGACATGTATCCACCATTGTAGTATCATGTAGAATAATTTCACTGCCCTAAAAATTCTCTGTGCTCTGCCTATTCATCCCCCTCACTCAATGCCTGGCAAACATTAATCTTTTTACAGTCTCCATAGTTTTGCCATTTCCAGAATGCCATGTAGTTGAAATTACATTGTATGTAGCCTTGCCAGATTGACTTCTTTCACTAAGGTGCATTCAAGTTTCATCCATGTTTTTTCACACCTTAATAGCTCGTTTATTTTTAGCACTGGATAATATTGCATTGTCTGGATGCACCACAGTTTATTTATTCATTCACCTACTGAAGAATATCTTGATTGCTAACAAGTTTTGGAAATTATGAATAAAGTTGCTGTAAATATCCACGTGTAGGTCTATGTGTGGACATAAGTTTCTAGCTCCTTTGGGTAAATACCAAGGGGTGTGACTGCTGGATCATGTGGTAAGAGTATGTTTAGTTTTTTAAGAAACCACCAAACTATCTTGCAATGTGTCTGTACCATTTTGCACTCTCAGCAAAGAATGAGAGGTCCTGTTACTCCACATTCTCACCAGCACTTGGCATTATCAGTGTCTGGGATTTTGGCCATTCTAATAGATGTGCAGCGGTATCTCACTGTTGTTTTAACTTAATCCCTAATGTCATATGATGTTCTAGTGGGCCTTAAGGACAAGAATGGAGAAAAAGCATCTGCCAGATCAATAGCTGCATACCATGTACCAGGGGATGTGTTAATTTACTCAAGCAATGAAGCAACATCTGGTAGAGCAGCTGCAGTCACAGTCATCCCCTGGTTAAGCTTATGATAATCCACTGTCATTCACCAAGATCTATCTGTCTTCTGCACAGGCCAAGTAGGAGAGTCGAATTGGGATGTGATGAGAATCACTATCCCTACATCTTTCAAGTCCTTAATGATGGCAGTAATCCCTGCAATCCCTCCAGGGATGCGGCATTGCTTTTGATTTAGTATTTTCCTAGATAGAGGCAGTTGTAATTGCTTTCACTTGGCCTTTCCTATCATAATAGTCCTCACTCCACAGGTCAGGGAACAATGTGGGGATTCTGCCAAATGTTAAGTATGTCTATTCCAATTATGCATTTTGGAGCTGAAAAATAACCACAGAGTGGCTTCAAGGACTCACTAGACCCACTGTTGAGATTGACCAAGCTAAAACTCCATTAATCACCTGACCTCCATAAGCCCCTTCTGTAGTTGGTGAGCCAGAGTAATGATTTGGAGCTCCTGGAATCAATGTCGGCTCAGTCTGTGTCCAGCAGTCCCTGAAAGGCTTAATTTTTTTCCCCCAATGTACTGTGGCCTTGGTAAAAGGCTGTAGGTCCTTTGGGGGAAGTCTGGAAGAACTATTAACAGTATACCACAGTCCCTACCTCCTAACAGCATGACATTGTGGGTTAGGATTTCAGCCTATGAATTTGGGGAGAACATAAACACTCAGTCTTACAGCATGCTTCAAATATCTCTTCTGTTCCTTTTTTCTTCTGATATTTCTATTATGCAGTTTTGCATCTTATCTCACAGTTCTTGAATAGTCTGCTTTTTTGATTGTTTTCTCTCTGCTTTTCAGTTTTAGAAGTTTTTACTGTCATTCTTAAGCTCAGATATTCTTTCCTCAGCCATGCCCAGTCTACTAATAAGCCCATCAAAGGCATTCTTCATCTCTGTTAAATATTTTTGATCTCTAGCATTTCTTTTTGATTCTTTTTAGAATTTCCACCTCTCTGCTTACATTATCCATCTGTTCTTAAATGTTGTCTTTTTCCATTAAATCCTATAACATATTAATCATAGTTTCTTTTTTTTTAATTCCTGGTCTGATAATTCCAACATTACTGCCATATCTGACTCTGGTTCTGACGCTTTTTAAGTCTCTTCAAACTTTGTTTTGCCTTTTAGAATGCCTTGTGATTTTTGGTTGAAAGGCAGGCAGAATGTACTGGGTAAAAAAGCCAGGAAAAAGGCCTTTAGTAATGTGGTGGAAAAGTGTTGAGGGAGGGGATAGGTTCCATAGTTCTATAGTTAGGTCTCAGTCTTTTAGTGAGCCTGTGCCTCTGGGCTGTGAATTTCACAGTGCTTTTCAGTTTCCCCTGCCCCCTTAAGGTGGGACATGATAGCTAGAAGGGAGCTGGAGTTGAGCATTGCCCTTCACCCACATGAAAGGCTAGAGCTGACTCAAGTTAGGTATTTATTTCCCCTCCCGCAAATAGGTTAGTCTCTGATAAAATTCCACCAGACTAGCATCTGGTAAATAGTTTCTCCCAAGGGCAGCCTTGTTAAGAAGAACAGAATGCTCTGGTATATTTCTAAATGGTTCCTTTTCTGGAAGCACGAGGGGATTTTTCTCTGACATTCACTGTGAAGACTTGGTAGAGCTCCTGGAGGTAAAACTGACAAAAGCTTGGGGGCTCCTCATGACTGGGTTCCCCTGAAATTTTTAACTCTCAAACTTGTCCACACTGAGTCTCCAGCAATTTGTCAGCTGCAGTTGACATTTTCCTACCTCTGTACTGGTTTCTGCAGAGGTTTCTGCTTGTGAGTTTCTGCTTCCGTATGATACAATTGTCTGTATCTTCCTGTCTGTCTTTACAACTTTGGATGCTACAATTTGTCCTGTGACCTCACTCTCTGATGGATTTAAGTAGAGTTGTTGATTTTTCAGTTTGTTCATCTTTTCGTTTGTCAAGATGAAGGGGCAACTTCTAAGCTCCTTAAATGCTGGGCCAGAACCAGAAGTGAGATTGTTTGTTTTTTACTATTGAGTTTTGAGATTTCATTATATTTTCTAGATAATAATCGTTTGTCCAGTATGTTTGCAAATATCTCCCAGCCTCTAGCTTGTCATTTCAAGGTCATACAAGGGTTTGTTTTTTTTTTTTTTGTATAGCAAAAGTTCTAATTTTGGTGAAGTCCAGATTATAACTTTTTTTTTCATTTTATGGACTATGTTTCATTTAACAACTTTGCTGTTAAATCTAAGATTTCTTTGCATAGTTCAAGGTTTTGAATATTTTCTATTTTTTAAAAATTTTATAGTTCTGAATTTTGTGCTTATCACTTAAGTCCATTATTCATTTTGAGTTAATTTTTAATAAGGTGTGAGGTTTGGGTTGATGTTTCTTTTTTTTTTTTTCCCTTTTCTGGCATATGGATGTCCCATTACTCTAACACCGTTTGTTGAAAAGATTCTCCTACCTCCACAGAATTGCTTCTGTATCTTTGTCAAAAATCATTTGGGCATATTTTTGTATTTTTATTTCTAGGTTCTCCATTCTGTTCTGTCCATCTTTGTGCCTATCCCTCAGCCAATACCACACTGTCTTTATCACTGTAGCTATGTAGTAAGCCTTCATATTGACTATAGTAATTCCTCCAATTTTATTCTTGTCAAGATTGTTTTAGCTATTCTGAGGTCTGTTCCTTTCTATATAAATTTTACAATGTTTGTATGCACAAAGAAAGCTTGCTGAGATTTTTATAGGAATTTGGGGAGAACTGATATTTTTAGTATGCTGAAGATTCCAATGTATGAATATGGTATACCTCTCCATTTATTTAGGTCTTTGATTTCTTTTATTATCATTTTGTAATTTTTAGCACCTGATCCTGTACATATTTCATTCAGTTAAACCTACATACTTCATTTTCTTTGGAGCTACGGTAAACTGTGTGTTTTTAATTTTTTTCTACATATTGGTTGCTGGAATATGGAAATATATTTAACTTTTGTGTGTCGATATTTTGTGTGTATCCTGTAACCTTTCTGAATTCATTTACTAGTTCCAGAAGTCTTTGTGTATGTAACTTGGGATTTTGCAGGTATACAATCATATCATCTGCACATAGGGTCGGGCATTTCCCCCCATTTCCATCTTTATGCCTTTATTTAGTTCCTTCCTTTCTTCCTTCCTTCCTCCCATTCTTTTTCTTTATTGCTCTGGTAAGAACTTCCAGTGCTATAGTAGAATTTTCCAGTGAAAACATCTGGGCCTGGAGATTTCTTTTTTGGAGGTTTTAATCACAAATTTATTTTCTTCAGTGGTCATAGGACTACTCACAATATCTGTTTAATGTTGGCTGAGTTTTGATAATTTCTGGTTTTTGAGGATGTGGTCCATTTCTTCTAATTCTTTGCATTTATCTGGGTACAGTTTTTCATCGTATTCCCTTATTGTTTTCTAATGGCCACAAGATCTGTAGTGATATCCTCTATTTCATTCCTGATATTGGTGATATGTGTATTGTCTCTTTTTGATTTTGTCAGTCTTGCTAGAAGTTTATCGTTTTTATGGCTTTTTTCAAAAAATCATTTGATTTATTGATTTTGTCTATTGCTTCTGCTTTCAATTTCATTGGTTTTTGTTCTTATCTTTATTATTTCCTTGCTTCTGATTGCTTTTTAGATGTAAGTTCAGTTTCCCCCTTCAGCAACTCTGACACCTTCCCAAAAGAAAGTGGGGAACAAATTTACACAATCTCATTGCTTTTTAGTGGGGATATAAGTTTAGCTCTTTGATAAAGGATGAGTAACACAGTTTTGTTGGCTTCAGGTTGGACATTGAAGCTCAGCTTTCACTGGGTCCCATCGATGCCACAGAAGGTTGAGAGAGGGAAACAATATCATCAGTCTCACCTCCCATCACATCATTCAACCTTGTTAATACTGGGTGTGGAGATTCAGTTTCCAACTGGGCTCAGCTGACATCAGAAGTGGCAGGAAAGTGGAGTGTTGACTAGCCCTGATTTGCCTCACCTTGTTCAGTCTTGCTGATGCCAGGTATCTCCCCACTGAACCCTACCAACACCAATGGGAGTGAAGCCTAGTGGTAACTAGTTCCACTTCAAACTGCCTCATTAAGTCTTTCTGATGCTTGTGAGCCTGGAGGCTCAGCTTGCTGCTAAACCCTACTAATGCTGTGTTGGTAGGAGGATCAGAGCTCCAACTGCCTCCGCTGAGTGGGGTACAGAAAATTAGCTCCTTGATAAGTACTGCTGACACTGCTCTACAGAGGAATCAAAGCAAGGCCACCTTTGCCTGCTGTGTGAGAAATGAAAGATCAGCACCCTGTTTGTCCCAGCTGATACCACACAGCAGAGGAATGGGAGTGCACCACCCACTTCAGCAGAGAGGGCAGTTGAGGAGAATATCGGTTCCCTACTCAGCTCCATTGAAACCACAGGGAATAGGTTTTTCCACTGGTGTTTGACTAGAGTAAGGTGGGTATTGTCAAAGTTTTCCATTGTGTTAGGCCACTGTTTTTTACAGTCCTTTCACTGGGGGAAATGGGATCTTCATGGAGCTTTTTTTTTTTTAATTGTGCCTATTGTCTGTTCTGGGTTAGAGTGCTCTGTACCACCCTCTCCAAGATGTGCAGGAAACAATAAAGAAATTCAGGGTACTCACCGCCATGTCATTCCTCAAATCCCCAGATCCCCATGCAATCTGACTTCTTTCCACCTTTCAGAATCTTCCTATGCTTGATCGTTATGTTATGTTGGGGATTTTTAGTTGTAAGAGGCAAGACCAGGAGGAATATGGCCACTCCATCTTGGTGAAACTGGAAGTAGTCACTCAGAATCTAATTTTATCATATGAATGAATATATATTTTGCTTAACTGGGCTCAATCTAGAGTAAATTTATTTTTCTAAATAAGAATTTTAAAAGAATCTTAGAAGAAACATAGAAGGATCTTAAAAGAAGCATTTAAGCTCTAAAGTCATTATAGGTTTGCTTGGCTGTTTGATTTTTAATCTATAAAATGAGAAAGTTGAACTGGATGACCTCTAATATCTTCCCAGCTCTGGCAATCTAGGAGTCTAAGTGCATTATAGAAATAGAATAAGTGATGATTCCAAGCCACTTAGTACACACTTCCAGTCTTCATCATTACATTAAACCTTCAGAGACAGAACTTGACCTTTTAACTTCAAGATCTAAGATTTTCTATTTGTGACAGACAATCCATTTAGTGAATTTGGTTCCTACATGCAAATCTTTGTCCTCAGTACAAATAGAGTGTGATTGAGTATCAATATCATTATTATAATTTTTACAAGAATTTATGAGAAGCACATATGTTTAAATTAAAGCTTCAGCTTCGGGTGGTGTTTCAGAGAGGAAGAGTCATCTTATTTAAGGCGACACAAGCTCTGGAATTATATATTCACAATGAATTCCAACTAACCCACATCTTACCTGTGTGAACTGGAAAGTCAATTAACTCAGACCTCTCACCTCTAAAATGAAAACATTTATCTATCTCACAGAGTTTATATACGGATTACACAAGAAAAAATATATATAGGTAAACCTTCAAGTATTGTGTCTGGAAAATATAAGTACTCAACAATAGTAGCTAATAATAAAAATTTTCATCATAAAAATTCATCCTCCTCATCATCCTCCTCCTTCTGCTCCTCCTCCTCACACTCTTCCTCATCAGCAGCATTATCTCTATTCTTAATCTAGATGGTAGAAAGTGGTTTCTAGGAACAAAAGCTCTGGATTCCTACTATCTAAATTCAAATGCCTTGTCCTCCACTAGCTGTGTGACCTTAAACAGATTACTTATGCTCAGTGTGCCTCATTTTCTTTAAAATGAGAATGATAATAGTGCCCACCTCATAAGGCTATTGTGAGAATTAAATAAGCTAAATGGATACAAAGTGCATAGACTCATGCTTGACATATATTGAGTACTCAGTAAACATTAAAAATTGCTATTTACGTCTATAAATATATTGCTGTCTCTGACCACTTGATACTGGAATATGAAGTCAGTTCAATCAACATTGAAGGAAACATGATTTCTTACTGAGCTGACTGGATGTTTTTATATCAGTCAGTCATGCTCTCACTTTGTCAGCTATGCAGATACTTTAAATGTCCTAAATGACTCTAGTGAATACAAGATATCTGCTTTAAAATGAAAAACATGTCAGACAGTCATCCAGTCTGCTTTTCCTAAGTCCTGTAACCATTTTTAGGTGCCTAAGATCTGGAGACCTTATTTGAGTTTACCTATTCGTATAAGCTTGCAGGGATCAGAATCTCAGTTCTAGACCTCTCTATCAACCCCAACCATCCTGCCTCAAGAAAGATGGAGCGTTTTCATCGAGTTCTAGAAAATAGTGGTAAAGTCCCAAACTGTTCTGAAAATATCCAAAACAAAGCTTCAAAACTGTTCCTTGCAGTGTCTTATGAAAGCAGTATACCGCCAACCATATTTAAAATATAATGGTCATATTCAAAAGCAGTAACACAATACATCCATACTCTGGTGATGGCAGTATAAAACTGTGGCACAATATTTAAGAAAATAATCTGCAGGTTTTGTGAGCACCATGAAAGGTCTTATTAAATGAAGTTCTCACTAGGCACGTATACCCTCTGACGCCAAAAGATATTTATGACTGGCTTACTAAGAATAGAAAATTATCATCGTTGCTCACCAATAGAAAAATAGTTAAATAATAGATAATAAATTAAGGGAATATTATAAAACAATGAAAATTATATCTATGGAGACTTTAGCAGCATGGAAAAATGATTATTGTATAATATTAGGTGGGAAAAGTGCTGTGCAAAGTACCTAAGCAATGTTTAACTACATGCAATATTTCAGCAATTGGTGGGGAACTCAGAAGATGGAAACACTGAGCTGGGTGATGGGAATATAGATATATTCACTCCCACTGATTCTCAATAGTTGCTATGACAAGGAAGTAGAATCGAATCAGGCAAAGGACTTCTACTTATCAGTTATTTCTTCGAATCATATTTTGTCTTCTACTTCTAGTCTATGGTGCCGCCATTGGGCTTTAGAGATATAGAGTAAAATGAAAAGTGAGCTAGAAAGACCTGGCTCCTTTGCCCTCCACTAGCAGAGTTCTGCCCATGCTACGTGCACACAGACGCACAGCTTTCATTCTCCTCTCTGGCCCACTAGGTCATGACTACATAGCTTCTCTAACCCAGCACAGCATGACTTCATTCATATTAAAGGACACCAAGACAGTCCATAACCTTCTTTCTTGGCCTATCAGCCTCTCTACGTGGGTCTCAGCCCCACTTTTACCCTCTGACAGATGCAAGAATGTAGTCTCTCTGCTAAGGTATCCACGTTGCTCAGCTTCTTTTCTGTCTCCCAAAGCTGTTTTTCAAAAGCCCCTCCTGTGCTCTGCCTTACATTCACACTCTCTTTGCTCTTCTAAATTCCCAGCTTTCTACTTCTGATGATTCCCTCCATACATCCTTGTCAGCCACCATACCTCTGGAATGAATTGTGAGAGAAGTGTTTCTCAGTTATGTGATACAACCTGAACAGCCATCCCAGCACTCTGGCAGTGCCAACCAGCTCATGTGCCTTGGTTGTGCTGAAAAGCTCAATGTTATAGTCAGCCCACATGTGAGCTACTCTGGAAGTTTGGCAAGATTCACAGTTATGAGTTTTCATGTAATGATCATTTTGAGAAGAGCAATCTTATTGCTTGCCTTGCTCCTGAAAAGAAAAAAAAAAAACACCTAGAACTTTGACACAAAAGCCATTAGATTTTTTTCCAATTAATGCAATTTCCTTGAAACTACTGCAGAAAGCTAACAAAAGTGCCCATATAAAAGAAAAGCCATGACAGAGCCATGCCTCATATAATTAAGATATGTATCAAGATGACATGGCTGCACACCAAAGGAAACCATAAACAAAACAAAAAGACAACCCTCAGAATGGGATAAAATATTTGCAAATGAAGCAACCAACAAGGGATTAATCTCCAAAATATACAAACAGCTCATGCAGCTCAATATCAAAAAAACAAATAACCCAACCAAAAAAGGAGCGGAAGATCTAAATAGACATTTCTCCAAAGGAGACATACAAATAGCCAAAAAGCACATGAAAAGATGCTCAGCATCACTCATTATTAGAGAAATGCAAATCAAAACTACAATGAAGTATCACCTCACACCAGTCAGAATGGCCATCATCAAAACATCTACAAACAATACATGCTGGGGAGGGTGTGGAGCAAAGGGAACCCTCCTGCACTGTTGGTGGGAATGTAAGTTGGTACAGCCACTATGGAGAACAGTATCGAGGTTGCTTAAAAAAACTAAAAATAGAGCTACCATATGACCCAGCAATCCCACTCCTGGGCATATACCCAGAGAAAACCACAATTTGAAAAGATACATACACCCCAGTGTTCACTGAAGCACTATTTACAATAGCCAGGACATGAAAACAACCGAAAAATCCACCAACAGAAAAATGAATAAAGAAGATGTGGTACATATATACAACGAAATATTATTCAGCTATAAAGAAGAACAAAATAATGCCATTTGCAGCAATATGGATGGACTTAGAGATTTTCATACTGAGTGAAGTAAGTCAGACACAGAAAGGCAAATATATGATACTGCTTACGTGTGGAATCTAAAAACAAAAAGGGCACAAATGAACTTACAGAATGGAAGTAGAATCACAGATGTAGAAAACAAACTTGGTATGGTTATCGGGGATGGGGGGGAAGGATAAACTGGGAGATTGGGATTGACATATACACACTACTATATATAAAATAGATAAATAATAAGGACCTACTGTATAGCACAGGGAACTCTACTCAATACGCTGTAATGACCTATATGAGAAAAGAATCTAAAAAAGAGTGGATATATACACATATGTATATGTGTAAGTGATTCACTTTGCTGTACAGCAGAAACTAACACAACATTGTAAATCAACTATACGCAAATAAAAATTTAAAAATATGACATGGCAATGCCATTCCCCCCTTCCCCCCTGCCCAACATACACACAATAGCTCCTCACATAACTAACGGAATCTCTTTGGTCATGAAAAAAGTTCAAAAGCAAATTATTTTTTTTATTCGTTCTATATTATGTGAAAGCTCTGGATTTAACCTGAGTTGAAACAGCTTCACTAGGACAAGTTACTTCCCTTTCACCAATCTCAACATTCTCATCTGTAAAATGCAAAGAGCAATAAGGCAGAACTCAGGGTTGTTGTGAGGATTAAATGAAATAATGTGAAATGCTTAGCATAATAGCTAGACTGTAGGAGATGTCCAATAAGTGCTAGTGTTATTGATATTATTCCACACCTTAGCTGAAATGCATCAAGGAAACTATGCAATCAAGGTTGATACCACTATATAATTCTAAGTGGATAGAATGTAGCTTTCAAGATTCAACATATTGAAAATAGGACAATTAAAGATTAATTTTTTAAAAAAAGGAGAATATAATCTTATGAGAGAAGAAAGGATTGATGATACAACGTACCTGAAACAAGATAACTACAAGTGAATACTGATGTTAGCTCTAGTTTTTCTGCCAAGGAAGGTATAAATGTCATCACCTTCGTTTTAATAGTCTACACTGTCCAATTAAACAATGCATACACTCAACCTTCAGAAGCTAAATTTTCCAGAACTAACCTCAAAAATGAATGTATGTTATTGTCTATTATTTAATGAATGTCTTCAGTGTGGCACTCACAAGAGACATGTATATCTTGTCCAAACAGAAAAGTGTTGTATCCAGGTCATCTGGAGTTTATAACCAATACTGTGGTGAAGGCATTTTAGACACTCATCTTCCTGGTGATCTTCCTAACTTTTGAGAAAGCGTTAAGAAGAATATCCCAGCTTTCTGTGTGGTCACACTTAAGATCAGCAATTTTGAAACTCAAAATAAATATGAAGGGGAAATAATCTTTCTTAGTGGAATCTAGGATTTTCATTTCCAGGGCAGCTATAAAAAAAAGATATATGAGAGTCACCAGAATAAGACTCTAGGTTACAGAAATAAGTGTGTTATCACCCTGTCATCCCAGGAGCTCCAATCTCAAATTACATTTCTCTGGAAGTGAGTATCTGACCAAACGTGTTCCTCTGTGGAAACTGAAAGAATGAGTCTATAGGAAAAAGGGAGCGTGACAGACTGTTTTTCAAAGATGGCCACACCAATATATTTATCTCATCCACATCTTACAGTGGGAATGACATTCCTCCCACTGAGGTGGGGTCTGTTACTCCCTCCCCTTGTATCAGAGCAGGAGTTTGTGAATGCTCAAGCTACTGCATGGCCAAAGTGATGCCAGAACTTCAGACACTAGGTGTAATGTGCATGAAGCTTCTATTTGGCTCTCTCTTTGGGGACCCGCACCTTTGGATCCCAGCCACAATGTTATGATAATCTTGGGCTACATGAAGAAACCACATGTGAGTGTTCTGGCAACAAGTCCTGCAAAGGTCTAAGCCTACGCACAGCATCAATTGCCAGACATAAGAGGGAGCAAGCTTTCAGGTGGTTCCAGTCTCAATCTGTTTGAGCCTTCCAGCTGAACGAGCCTCCAAACATCACACAGCAGAGACAAGCTGAAACCACCAGGCCCTGTCTGCATATCCAAACCGCAGATACTGTGAATATAATAAATGGTTGTTTTTCACCACTGAGTTTGTTATAGAGTAACTGCAACAAGAAAAAGTAGATTGCAGTGAAAAAACTCTCCAACTCCTCGATTATCCTCCTTTAAGTACACCCTGCCTACTGGGAAGAGCTCTTTCTACCAGCACACCAGCTTGCTATGGACTGGCTGCGAAAACTGGCAATTGGCCTTCTTGACTCTTGGGAAGACAGTTTTCCAGAAGGGCAAACTTTTGAAACTAACAGGCAAGTGAAGCCCCACAAGTATAAAATTAGATACAGATTCTCCTAAAAATAACAATCTCAAAGTTCACTCCCATGACCCTTCCCAAAGCAGTACTGTAAAGATTGTTTTTACTAGGACAAAAGAGTTGAAAATGAATTTGGAGAACATTGCTACCTCATGTTAGAGCAACGCTCAAATTCTCCTTGGCATCTTTAGTCTCTCTCCATAACCCTCCATCCCACTCCTGGGCCCTTGGTGTGCCTGCTTGCTTTCCCTGCTTCCATAATAAGGTTAAATTCACTCATATTGATGTATAAATTTAGCTGGTAAATAAAACTGGCGCATCTCTGTGGTAGCTTACCACCCAGATCTTCCTTTTAAAACCAATACATTTATTTCCTCAACTGCCAGCTCAGCACAGTCCAACCATGTGAATTACCTATCCAAGTTCAAGGTCACAGTTCTTGCCCAGAGGCAACTCAGTGCCTCCAGTGACTGCTTCATGGGAGGATACAAGGTCTTTGCCTCATTTCAGGGTACCCCCAAGGCATCATCTGAGCTCCAGAGTGCTGTGTGGGCTGGGCTACAGTCTCCATGAAAAGCGCATCATAGGTCAGCTTCTCCCTCTGTCCAATCCCGCTTCTCTCCTCCCTTTCAGGTCATTCCCATTGGACCTCCTGCACACATATCTTTGTCTTAGAATCTGATTCCTGGGAACCCAACCTGCAACACATGCCCAGTGGAATATTTAACAAAGGTCAAAGACCGAAAAGAGTGAAGCCTTGATTGTGGAATGCCAGATATTAGCTAGCAGATGAAGTGGGATTGAGGGTGAATAGGGAAAGGTTACCCTGGCCCAAAGCCAGAATTTTTTTTTTTTTTTTGTATAGTGACTTCCTAGAGTGTGTACTGAGAAGGATTCTGAGGTGAAATCAGTGCTTGGGGGAGGAAATATCCTGCAATCAACCAATTATTGTGTACCCTGGACTGGAGATGGGCTGAGAGAGAACATGTGCCAGGCAATTACTGGTTTAGTAATAATTATTCAATAAATAGTATTTTGAAAATACATAATTTTGTTGCATCTTTACGATTTTTATTATCGAGGTAAAATTCCCATACCATAAAATGAGATGCTTACCATTTTAAAGTATACAATTTAATACAATTAAATACATTCACAACGTTCAACTACTACCTAGTTCTAAGACATTTCACCATCCCAAAAGGAAACCTCAAAGGCATTAAGCAGTCACTCCTCTTCCCCACCCCCACACCCAGCCTCCTGCAACCACTAATCTGCTTTCTGTTTTTATGGATTTATCTATTCAGGATTGCTATGTCTTCTTGGATAATTAACTCGGTTATTATTACATAATACCCCTCTTTATCCCTGATAATTACCCTTGTTCTGAAGTTAGCTTTGTCTGAAATTAATACAGCTACTTCAGCTTTCTTTTAACTAGTTTTAGCATAGTATATGTTTCTTCAGCCTTTTAGTTTTAGTCTACATATATTTCCATATTTCAAGTGGGTTTCTGGTTGACAACATATAATTGGGTCTTGTTTTTTGATCCACTCTGACAGTCTGTTTTTTAATTGGTGTCTAGACAATTAAGGTTTAAGTGGTTATTGACATAGTTAGATTAATATCTACCATATTTGTTACTGTTTGCTATTCATTGCACTTGTTCTTTGTTTCTACTTTTGTCTTCTGTATTTATGCTTTGTGTGGTTTTAGTTGAACATTTTATGTGATGCCATTTAGCCTATCAATTACACTTCTTTTTTAACTTTAGTGGTTGCCCTAGACTTAGCAATATACATTCACAAACCCGATCCAAACCCATTTTCAATTAACTCTATACTTCTTCATGAGTAGAGCAATGACCTTAAACAAAATATTCCTAACTCCTCCTTCCCATCCCTTGTATCATTGCTGTCATTCAATTCACTTACCCATAAGCTATAACCATTGAATTTACTGTTGCTATTATTATTTTAAACAAACCGTTATCTGTTAGATTAAGAATAATACAAATAAAAGTTATTTTACCTTCACTTATTCCTTTTTCTAATGCTCTTCCTATCTTTATGTGGGTACAAGTTTCTGACCTATATAATTTTCCTTCTCTCTGAAGAACTTCTTTCAACATTTCTTGCAAGGTAGGTCTATTAACAGCAAATTCCCTCAAGTTTTGTTTATCTAAGAAAGCTTTTCTTGAAGGATAATTTCAATGGATACAGGAGTCTAGGCTAGTGGGGGTTTTTCTGATCAACACTAAATATTTCACTTCACTCTCTTCTCGTTTATATGGTTTCTGAGGATAAGTCATATGTAATTCTTATCTTTGCTCCTCTACAGGTAAGCTGTTTTTCCCTCTAGCTTCTTTCAAGATTTTTCTTTATCTTTGATTTTGTGCAGTTTTAATTTGATATGGCTAAATGTAGCTTTCGTTTGTTTTAAAGTGTGATCCTCTTTGGTGTTCTTTTTAAAGTTTTATTGGAGTATAGTTGATTTACAATTTTATATTAGTTTCAGCTGTACAGCAAAGTGAATCAGGTATATATATACATACATCCACTCTTTTTTAGATTCTTTTGGTGCTCTTTGAGCTTTTTGGATCTGTGGTTTGGTGTGTCTGACATTAATTCGGGGAAATTCTCAGAGATTATTGCTTCAAGTATTTCTTCTGTTCCTTTCTCTTTCTTCGACTTCTGGCACTCCCATTATCCATAAGGTACACCTTTTGTAGTCCTTAGATATTCCGTTTAGTGTTTTTGCATTCTTTTTTCTCTTTGTTTTTCACTTTTGGAAATTTCTGTTGATTTATTCTCAAGCTCACTGATTCTTTCCTCAAGACATGTTCAGTCTACTAAGGAGCCCATCAAAGGCATTCTCCATTTGTGTTACAGTGTTTCTGATTTCTAGCATTTCTTCTTTATTCTTTCTTACAATGTCTATCTCCCTGATTACATTACCCATCTATTCTTGCATGTTGTCTGTTTTTCCACTAGAGCTCTTAGCATATTAATCATAGTTTTAAATTCCTGGTCTGATAATTCCAGCATTGCCACCATGAGTCTGGTTCTGATGTTTGCTCTGTCCCGTCTAACTGTGTTTTCTTAATTCCCCTTTTGCATGCCTTGTAATCTTTTGGGGGTAGAAGCTGGACATAATATATTGGGTAAAAAGAACTGTGGCAAATAGACTTTTAGTGATGGAGGGGAGGCAAGTATTCTATACTTCTATGATTAAGTCTCAGTCTTTTAGTAAGCTTACAGCTAGGCTGTGACCTTTACTAATGCTTCTCAGTCCCACATCTTTTAGGGGAAACCAAAAAAGATTGCAGAGGAATGGAGAAGTATATAGTATTTCCCATCCCCCAAGTCACTTATGCTCTCATGAAACTCAAGTATGTTAGACTCGGGTAAAATAATTTCTTCCGAGAGAAGACCTTGTTAAGAACAGAATGCTCTGGGCATATTTCAGAATGGCTGCTTCTTCCTCTCCCTGACCAAAGCAGATTTTTCTCCAGTCTTCACTGTGAGAACCTAGTGGAGCTCCTAGAGGTAAAACTCACAAAAAAAGAGGCCCCCTCAAGACTGTGTACCATTGGAGTCTTTTTTCACTCTCACAGTTGTTCACACTAGGTCACCAGCAATTCATCAACTATAGTTTAGGCTTTCCTACCCTGGGGAAGGAATGCCTATTTTTATGGCCATTTTTTCCTGCCCTTTTGGTTTTGTGGATAGGTAACTCTGACTGGTATGAATATATTATGTCAGCAAAGTTGACTAGGGAGAGGAGGCACCTCTCTGTAACCACAAGTCATTTGGGGGTCTTTAAATCTGTAGCAGTCATACAGTTATTCTGAAAGTGCCCCTGATTCCCTCAGTTACAATTCCCTAAAGTGTCCTTTGCTTACAATAATTTTTAATTGGGCCCCAAATGACTTTCATTCTTCTTTGCAAAACTGACATGCAAGAAAGACCCTTCTAGCCATCCCTGGCATACCAACTGTCAGGCATTAATCTAAGAGATTGACAGGAATTTTTTCATTTAATTCTCAGAGTTGGTGGGGGGGGGCAGTAATAAGATGTAGTAGCCCCATTTTACAGAAAAGAACACTAAGTCTGACAGAGGTGAAATTATTTGCCCAAAGTCATGACCCCAGGTGTGCCAGTCTCCAAAACTTTACTCAGTATATACAGTACCATACCCTATGTAATATACTATGCAAAAAATATTTTTACTTACTAGACAATATTGCAGAAGCAAAGAAACTTAGAGAAGGAAATGGTCTATGATTTTTCAGTATCCTTTCCTCTGTATAGGTCTGAGATCCAAAGACTAGATAGCCAGCCTCCTGTGTCTAATTTGGTTTGCCTTGTGTTTTCTATTAAGTTTATGTAGAGATAATACATTTTGGCCCTAAAATGTTATCACAGGTCATTAAATATAGACCATGAAAATTTACTATCATTATTATTATTATAAATTAAGAGATATTTGACTTAATTCTAGTCCTTCAAGTATTACGAGTGCTGATGAATTCACAACTTTGTTTTCCTTTGGGTAGCTGGTTATTAGGATTATGAAAAGCAAAAACAAAATAATATGAAATAGACCAAAGGCTTCACTGGAAGTGGGTCCTCCAAAACTCCAAAATTTCAAAATGCATGGGACAAGTATGAGATTCCTTAAAGAAAGGAAAAATCCCCTCTTCAGAGCCACAATCAGGAGGAGATAAGTCCAGTGTGTGAGGGAAGACAGACAACCCCTGCGATGAATTAAGCACCGTGTAGGATGTCATAGATTAGAGAGCATGCCGCACATTCGCCCAGGTACACATTGTTAGTTGACAGATCTGAGATCTGGTGCTGAAGTAGTCTAAGGTCATCTCCATTGGTTCATGGCCATTGTTCTCAATTACCCCAGCTGCTGCATTCTGCAAAGAAATTTTCCAAATGCGTATATATTTTTCTAAGCAATATCTAAAATGCAGGAACTCAAGTGTGTTTAGGTGTCAGTGCATCAAAAAGGAAAATTCCAGAATGCAGTTTGTAAAACTAAGTATGCAATCATAAAATCTTTGAATTTATATTACAGCAAATATGCATATTTGCCCTTATCGCTCTGATGAAAAGTCCAGAGATAATAACATTTAAAATGAGTAGATAAGAGTTCATACTCTCTATGTAAGGCTGCCTGAATTTGAATCCCCACTTCATCACTTCCTATGTGGCCTCTGTTTCTCATTCCTTAAGGATGGTGATAGCAAAAGTATTAGGCTCATTAGTTGGTTGTGAGAGTTAAATTACATTATGCATGTTTAGTGCTTGATATTTAACAAGTGCTAAGTAAATGCTGGATACACAGACAACTATTTTAAAATGTTAGATAGTATTAGTATTAGTGGTATTCACTGTTAGTGAAGCATTTCAATCCAAAGGAATTATTCTTAGCTTAAAAGTGCATCAATTTGCAGTTTACTAAAATAACATAATTATTCAGGGTCCTTTTAATATTAAGCTGGCTTAATACAAAAATAATAATATAAATTAAAATAAGTATATCCACTGTCTACCCTTTCTTTGGGTAGAGATCAGCCTCTGAGTTCTATTGAAACCTCAGCTGGAGAGACTCATCCATTATCTTGGATATCTTGGATATTTTTGATCCCAGATCAACAGGCTGCATAGAAGGAGCTGAAACCTCAAATTTTTAATGACTAAATCTAGATTCAAAAAATTAGATATCTGGAAATCATCTTCAAGAGGATTTATATAACTAGCCAAAGATGATATATTTAGTTATAGCCAGAGGTGGGACTAGAACCACATGTAACATGAATCACTAAGTCTTTTTCTCCTTTTCCCTGCTACCACTCACATCCCGTGGCTGTGTCATCATTCAGCAAATATCTACTGGTTGCCTACTGAGTGTCAGGCTCCATTTTAAGTCCTGATGAGGCCGCAGCAAACAAGACTGAGTCCTGACCTACCAGGAATTAGTGGTCAGGCCACCTCACATCACTGCCACTGTTCAAATTTCTACATTTAGTACCTCTTTTCTAAGTGCTATCAAGCTTAAAAAACCACAACTTCCTGCTTTTTTTGCCAGGGGGGAAATACAGTTGCAAGTGTTGGACATTTTGATGTAGAGAGTGATAGGCATGATGAGACATTTATGCCCATAGGAAAGAGCAAAATGTCCTTAAATGACAACGGAACATTTTGTAAATAGCTTTCCAGGGTGAACTCATCCAGATTAACTGCCTGATGGAGTTTATGTCACTTTCCTGCAAGTTTCTTATTGTGATACTACTAATCAGAGTTATGACACTCAACAAGTCCAAAACCAGTCTGCTTCCACATGACCACGCGTCAGAGAGCTAAAGAAAGATACCGTGACCACTCCTGAGATGTTGGCTTCTCTGAGTTCAATGTCAGTATATCATCCATCTGCATCACCAGATCCATTTTCCACTCTACTCCACCCTGCCCTGTGCTCTGACTCATGTGAACCATGGACTATATTCATGGGCTCTCTTGTCCTCTGTTTATTTTTGATCAGTGGGAAGCCCCTCCAGATGGTTGGAGGGAAGGATGATAATGAAGTCAGAGTACTTATTCCCCTGGCTCCCTCCTTGCAAGGTTTGTGTGGTCCTGTTTTATTCTTTTACGTAGATCATTGCATTTTTTTCTGACATTTCTTTCCAGGTTCCAGTAACTATCTCCTCCTTCTCACTGTCCAGCTTAGCGTTCAGAGTGGTTGCTCTCCTGTTTCCAGCCCCAGGTCATGTCACTATTTCTTATGGTTTCCCTATGCTCTCCCAGTCCTTCGTAATCAATGCTCGTTATCCCGTTTCAGTGTATAATCTCTTTCACGTCAGGACCCTGCCTGAGACAGTTCCTTTATCATTTGTCCTAACACAGTTTCAAGTTCTATCATCACCTTGGTTTCTTTCTTTCCTCTAGTTACTATTAATTTGCATTTATTCTTCATAAAGTATAGGGCCCATCACTGGAAACAGTTCTCAAAGTGTAGTCTTAATCAACACAGGACAGAAGGAGAATGCCACCTCTTGCCTTAGATAATACATTTCTATGGAACTTAGTCAAAAGTACCAGAAACTAAAAAAAAAAAAAAAAAAAGTACCAGAAACTTTTTGACAGCCTTTTCACACCCTAGGTTCAGATTATATTTACTATCAATTGAAATCTCTAGGTTGACTTTTTTATAGTACTCTTAAACCAAATATTCCCCATCCTATTCACAAGATATTGGGTTTGGGACACCAAGATCAGAACATGCCATTTTTCCCTAGTCAACTTTTTCTTGTTTGGTTAAAGCTGTCACTCCAGTGGTCTGGAGTCTAGCCTGTTGAAACCCGTATTACATTTAGATTCTGTTATCACACAAATCTTCCAATCCTGCATCATTTTCAAACTTGATTCATATATTGTCAATATCCTTGCTCTAAGCCATTATCATGCACCCACCAAAAACAGAGGCCTGTGAATATACTAATGGCAAAAAAGAAAAACACATAAAAAGATGTTTAACATCAGGAAAATGCACATTAGACCACAATAAGATATTGCTACAAGCCTGCAAGAAAGGCTAAAATAATAGTGATGAAACCAAATATTAGTGAGGATGTAGAGAAACTGGACTACTTTTGCATTGCTAGTGACAGTGTGAAATAATACAACCATGCTAGAAATAGTTTGGCATGTCCTTATAAAACTAAACATGAAACAACCATACTACTCAGCAATTACACTCCTGGGTGTTTATGCCAAAGATATTAAACCTAATGTTGACACAAAATCTTGCATGTGAATGGTTATAGCACCTATATTCTTAATAGCCAAAAACTGACAACAGCCCAGATGTCCCTCAACAGGAAGAATGATTAAATTGTGATACATCTTACCTACATCATGGAATACTAGAGTCAGGAATAAAAAGGAATGAATGATTGATACATGTAACAACCTTAATGACTCCCCAGAGAATTATACTGAGTGAAAAAAGCTAATCCCAAAAGGTTATATACTAAATGATTCTATTTATATAACATTCTTGAAACAACAAAATTATCGATGTAGAGAGTAGTAGTTGCTAGCAGTTATCTACTGGGGGGAGGGGGAAGTGGGTGTGGCTATTAAAAGGCAATAGGAGAGATCCTTCTGTTGATGGAACTCTTCAATATTTTACTGTGGTGGTCCTCAAAGGAATGCCCACATGTAACAAAACTGCATAAATACACACACACACACACACACACACACACACAAATGAGCAGGTATAAAACTGGTGAAAACTGAATAAGGTAGATGGATTGCATCAATGTCAATTTCCTGGTCATGATATTATATAATTATCTCAAAATGAAAAGTTTAATTTTAAAAATCAATCACACTTCTATATACTAACACAGACTATGTGGAAACCAAAATTAAACCCATGATACTCTTTACTGTCACTTCAAAGAAAAGGAAACTTTGAGGTATAATTCAAACAAAACATGTACCAAGGGTAGGTGCAAATATTAAAAGCCCAAATATCTTTCTAAAATTTACAAAGAAAAAATACTGTATCTGACATATCCATTTAAAGGGAAAAACAGACTAGACACACTCATAGTAACATGGATTAATCTTAAAAACGGGGCTCAGGACACATAAAGAAACAACGATGTGTAATATTAACAACAGATAAATAAAAACAAATGCCCACAAACAATAATATACATTTTATTAACACTCATGAAAAGAAAAATATACACATCAAATGTTTTAGAATGATTGCCTATGAGAAGGGGAATGGGACTGGGGGGGCAGAAAGAGGAACAAATGAGTAAATAAACAGGAGAGGGTGCTGAACAATTAACTCTAAGAATGTGATTAACTCAGGCCTCTAGATTTAATGTCAAAATCACTCCCCCATCACCCCCACACACAAAAACAGATTTTTTTTCCAAGAAGAATATTTAATCACTGATTTGCTTAGACATACAGAAGTATGGAGGTGATAATATGAAGACCAATTTTTACTCAATTTTATTCTTGTATTAAAATTCTCTGTAGACAATGCTCCCCTTTATTGCCTGTGGTTTGGGGGGGGGGCGGGCAGCCAGAACACTCCCACTGCCTCACCTTTGTCAGGACGCTGCTAACAAGAAAGTGCACTACTGTTGAATTTGTGGTTTCCAAACACCATTATTTTAGTGTGTGTGGGTGCTATTGGTTACTTTGAATAGAATGAGTTTTTGGTTCTTCTGAGGGCTTCAGTTGCTTATAGCCTAGGGCACGTTACAACTTATACCACTATGAGGTAGGCAGCCTGAAGGCAATTCTGTTGTACTTGCCTTTTTGTTGGGAGTGTGTCATTGCCACCCCACACACATTATAACTGTTCCCACTTACCCCACTCCCACCCCACACACCCTCCAAGAAATACCAAGTCCTTTTACTCCTTGACCCTAAGACAAAGTGTTAAGGAAGGCTATTGATCTTCAGGGATCAGTCTTGAACTAGTCTTTATCCCTAATGTCTGACTAACCAGTCAATGGTAGGCCTGAGGTCCATAGGATGGCCCTGTACATAACCCTGAAATTTCTTTTGAGTCTATAATTATTTCAAAATAAAAGTTAAAAAATTAAAAGGAAGGGGACAACAGTAGAAGCCTCTAGAGTCCTCCAACAGGAATTCCCACACTTAATAATGAGACAAAAACTAGACTAGAGCCCTGATTCTTGGTTCAGCATTTGTCCAGCTCACACATCTTCATCTCATATACCAGAACATCATGAAAGGCCTATCACAATGCCCTGCTGACTTCCAGATGCAACAAATTTATAGCATTCCCATGACCACAGTCTAAACAATACTAAACAGAGAGAATGCTGTTACTATGGTCTGCCTAATGCTGTTACAAAGGTACAACTAATGCTGTTATTGAAGTATGCTTATCCTGTTACTAAGGCATACCTACATTTTTCTTAGTGAACCCCAGATGGTGTCTTGTGACCATTACTTTCATTTATTAAATGCTCATAAGCTAATTTCTAAGGGACTTTTTTGACTCCTGTCTTCAGTGAATAGTGAAAATACCATCCTTTCATGTGATATTAGAAAAAATACATCAGCAGACTACATCAAATAGGACAAGTCAAAAAATGAATAAAATTGTTGGAAATATCAGACTTCCCTTTCCTTACATGATTGTTTTCTAACTTTGTTTACCTGGACATTTGTTTGTTGGAAGTTTTTAAGTTACTGATTCAATTTCATTACTAATAATTGTTCATACTTGTTTCCTCCTGATATCTTAACCTCACACCTGTCAAAATGGTTGTCAGCAAAAACAATGCAAATAACAAATGCTGGTGAGGATGTGGAGAAAAGGCAACCCTGGTACACTGTTGGTAGGAATGTAAATGGGTGCAGCCACTGTGCAAAACTGTGTGGAGGTTTCACATAAAACGAAAAATAGAACTACAGTATGACCCAGCAATTCCACTCCTGGGTATATATCTGAAAAAAACAAAAACACTAATTTGAAAAGACACATGCACCCAAATGTTCACAGATATGGAAGCAACCTAAGTGTCCATCAACAGAATGGATAAAGAAGATGTGGTGTGAGTATATATATATATATATATATATATATATATACACACACACACATACATATACACAATGGAATACTACTCAGCCATAAAAAAATGAAATATTGCCATTTGCAGCCACATGGATAAACCTGGAGGGAAATATGCTAAGTGAAAGAAGCTGGACAGAGAAAGACAAATACTGTATGATATCAATTATACATGGAATCTAAAAAATACAACAAACATAAGAAAAAAGAAGCAGACACAAATATAGAGAACAAACTAGTGGTTACCAGTGGGGAGACAGAAGAGGGGAGGGACAGTAAAGGGTAGGCAAGTAAGAGGTACCAACTATTATGTATAAAATAAGCCACAGGGGACTTCCCTGGTGGCGCAGTGGTTAAGAATCCACCTGCCAATGCAGGGGACTTGGATTCGATCCCTGGTCCAGGAAGATCCCATATGCCATGAAGCAACTAAGCCGGTGTGCCACAACTAGTGAGCCTATGCTCTAGAGCCCTCGAGCCACAACTACTGAGTCCATGTGCTGCAACTACTAAAGCCAACATGCCTGGAGCCTGTGCTCCACAACAAGAGAAGCCACCGCAATAAGAAGCCTGCACACTACAACCAAGAGCATCCCCTGTTCTCTGCTACTAGAGAAAGTCCACACACAGCAACAAAGACCCAACACAGCCAAATAAGTAAATAAATAAACGTATATAAATAAATACATAAATAAAATTAGCTACAAGGATATATTGCACAACATGGGGAATACAGCCAATATTTTATAACTATAAATGAAGTATTACCTTTTTTTATAAGCTATTTATTGGAATATAATTGCATTACACTTTTTAACCAGCTTTTGAGGTACACCAAAGTGAATCAGCTGTATTTATACATATATCCATATATCCCCTCCCTCCCGCAAATCACTCCCGCTCTCCCCGCCCCGGCCCTCTAAGGCATCACCCATTATCGAGTTGATCTCCCTTTGTTATACAGCAACTTCCCAGTAGCTATCTATTTTACAGTTGGTAGTGTATATCTGTCTATGATACTCTCTCTTCATCCCAGCTTCCCTTTCGCCCCCCCGCCCCCAACCCCATGTCCTCCAGTCCATTCTCTGCATC
Source organism: Hippopotamus amphibius kiboko (assembly GCF_030028045.1). Taxonomy (NCBI): domain Eukaryota; kingdom Metazoa; phylum Chordata; class Mammalia; order Artiodactyla; family Hippopotamidae; genus Hippopotamus; species Hippopotamus amphibius. The sequence continues at coordinate 11,512,646 of NC_080203.1, read as the reverse complement.
TGCATCCTTTCTTGCCCTGTCACTTGGTTCATCAGCACTATTTTTTTTTTTTAGATACCGTATACATGAGTTAGCATACGGTATTTGCTTTTCTCTTTCTAGCTTACTTGGCTCTGTGTGACAGATGCTAGGTCTATCCACCTCATTACATATACCTCCATTTCATTCCTTTTTATGGCTGAGTAATATTTCATTGTACATATGTGCCACATCTTCTTTATCCATTCATCTGCTGATGGGCATGTAGGTGGCTTCCATGTCCTGGCTATTGTAAATAGTGCTGCAATGAACATTACGGTGCATGTTTCCTTTTGGATTATGGTTTTCTCTGGGTATATGCCCAGGAGTGGGATTACTGGATCATATGGTAGTTCTATTTTTAGTTTTTTAAGAAACCTCCAAACTGTTTTCCATAGTGCCTGTACCAACTTACATTCCCACCAACAGTGCAGGAGAGTTCCCTTTGCTCCACACCCTCTCCAACATTTATTGTTTCCAGATGTTTTGATGACGGCCATTCTGCCCGGTGTGAGCTGATACTTCATTGTGGCTTTGACTTGCATTTCTCTAATGATTAGTGATGTTGAGCATCTTTTCATGTGTTTGTTGGCCATCTGTATGTCTTCTTTGGAGAAATGTCTCTTTAGGTCTTCCACCCATTTGTGGATTGGGTTATTTCCTTTTTAGGAATTAAGCTGCATGAGCTGCTTGTATATTTTGGAGTTTAATCCTTTGTCGGTTGGTTCGTTGGCAAGTGTTTTCTCCCATTCTGAGGGTTGTCATCTTATTTATGGTTTCTTTTGCTATGCAAAAGCTTTTAAGTTTCATTAGGTCCCATTTGTTTATTCTTGATTTTACTTCCATTACTCCAGGAGGTGGTTCAAAAAGGATCTTGCTTTGATGGATGTCACAGAGTGTTCTGCCTATGTTTTCCTCTAGGCGTTTTACAGTATCTGGCCTTACATTGAGGTCTTTAATCCATTTTGAGTTTATTTTTGTCTATGGTGTTAGGAAGTATTCTAATTTCATTCTTTTACATGTACCTGTCCAATGTTCCCAGCACAACTTATTGAAGAAGCTGTCTTTTTTCCATTACATATTCTTGCCTCCTTTGTCAAAGATAAGGTGCCCATATGTGCTTGGGTGTACCTCTGAGTTCTCTATTCTATTCCATTGATCTTCCTTTCTATTTTTGTGCCAGTACCATACTGTCTTGATCACTGTGGCCTTGTAGTATCGTTTGAAGTCAGGAAGCCTAATTCCACCAACTCCACCTTTCCTGCTCAACATTGCTTTGGCTATTCGGGGTCTTTTGCATTTCCATACAAATCATAAGATTTCTTGTTCTAGTTCTGTGAAAAATGCCATTGGAAATTTGATAGGGGTTGCACTGAATTTGTAAATTGCTTTGAGTAGTATAGTCATTTTCACAACGTTGATTCTTCAAATCCAAGAACATGGTATGTCTCTCCAACCGTTTGTATCATCTTTGATTTCCTTCATCAGTGTCTTATAGTTTTCTGCAAACAGGTCTTTTGCCTCCTTAGACAAGTTTATTCCTGGGTATTTTATTCTTTTTGTTGCAATGGTAAATGGGAGAGTCTCCGTAATTTCTCTTTCTGCTTTTTCGTTGTTAGTGTATAGGAATGCAAGAGATTTCTGTGCATTAATTTTGTATCCTGCTACTTTACTAAATGCATCGATTAGTGCTAGCAGTTTTCTGGTAGAATCTTTAGGGTTTTCTATGTATAATATCATGTCATCTGCAAAGAGTGACACTTTTACTTCTTCTTTTCCAATCTGGATTCCTTTTATTTCATTTTCTTCTCTGACTGCTGTGCCTAAAACTTCCAAAACTATATTGAATAATCATGGTGAGAATGGGCACCCTTGTCTTCCTTCTGTTCTTAGAGGCAATTCTTTCAGTTTTTCGCCATTTAAAACGATGTTGGCTTTTGGATTCTCATATATGGCTTTTATTATGTGGAGGATTTCCTTCTATGCCCATTTTCTGGAGAGTTTTTATCATAAATGGATGTTAAATTTTGTCAAAAGCTTTTTCTGCATCTATTGAGATGATCATATGGTTTTTATCCTTCAATTTGTTGATATGATGCACCACATTGATTTGCATATAATGAAGAATCCTTGCATCCCAGGGATAAACCCCACTTGATCATGGTCTATGATCTTTTTAATATGCTGTTGGATTATGTTAGCTAGTAGTTTGTTGAGGATTTTTGCATCATATTCATCAGTGATACTGGCCTGTAAAGTTCTTTTTTTGTGACATCTATGCCTGGTTTTGGGATTAGGGTGATGGTGGCCTCGTAGAATGAGTTTGGGAGTGTTCCTCCTCCTGCTATATTTTGGAAGAGTTTGAGAAGGATAGGTGTTAGCTCTTCTCTAAATGTTTGATAGAATTCACCTCCCTATGAAGCCATCTGACCCTGGGCTCTTCTTTGTTGGGAGATTTTTAATCACAGTCTCAATTTCCGTACTTGTGATTGTTCTGTTCCTATTTTCTATTTCTTCCTGGTTCAGTCTTGGAAGATTGTACTTTTCTAAGAATTTATCCATTTCTTCCAGGTTATCCAATTGATTGGCATATAGCTGCTTGTAGTAGTCTCTCATGATCTTTTGTATTTCTACAGTGTCAGTTGTTACTTCTCCTTTTTCATTTCCAATTCTGTTGATTTGTGACTTCTCCTTTTTTTTCCTGATGAATCTGGCTAATGCTTTACCAATTTTGTTTATCTTCTCAAAGAACCAACTTGTACTTTCATTGATCCTTGCTATTGTTTCCTTCATTTCTTTTTCATTTATTTTGGATCTGATCTTTACGATTTCTTTCCTTCTGCTCACTTTGGGGTTTCTTTGTTCTTCTTTCTCTAATTGTTTTAGGTGTAAGGTTAGGTTGTTTATTTGAGATTTTTCTTGTTTCTTAAGGTAGGACTATATTGCTATGAACCTCCCTCTTAGAACTGCTTTTGCTGTGTCCCATAGGGTTTGGGTTGTTGTGTTTTCATTGTCATTTGTTTCTAGGTATTTTTTGATATCCTCTTTGATTTCTTTAGTGATTTCTTGACTGTTCAACAGCATTTTGTTTAGCCTCCATGTGGTTGTATTTTCTACACTCATCTTCCTGTAATTGATATTGAGTCTCATGGCGTTGTGGTCAGAGAAGATGACTGATATAAGCTCAATTTTCTTGAATTTACTGAGGCTTGATTTCTGACCCAAGATGTGATCTATCCTGGAAAAAGTTCCACAAGCACTTGAGACAAAAGTGTATTCTGTAGTTTTTGGATGGAATGTCCGATAAATATCAATTAAGTTGAGATGGTCTAATGTGTCACTGAAAGCTTATGTGTCCTTATTAATTTTCTGTTTGGATGATATGTCCGTTGATGTCAGTGGGGTGTTAAAGTCTCCTACTATTATTGTGTAACTACTAATATCCCCTGTTATGGCTGTTAGCATTTGCCTTATGTATTGAGGTGCTGCTATGCTGGGTGCATAGATATTTACAATTGTTACATATTCTTCTTGGATTGACCCCTTGATCATTATGGAGTGTCCTTCCTCATCTCTTGTAATAGTCTTTACTTTAAAGTCTAATTTGTCTGATAAGGATAGTGTTACTCCAGCTTTTGACTTCCATTTGCATGGAATATCTTTTTCCACTCCCGTACTTTCAGTCCATATGTGTCCCTTGGTCTGAAGTGGGTTTCTTCTAAGCAGCATATAGAAGGGTCTTGTTTTTGTATCCATTCAGCCAGCCTGTGTCTTTTGGTTGGAGCATTTAATCCATTTACATTTAAGGTGATTATTGACATGTGTGTTCCTATTACCATTTTCTTAATTGTTTGGGGTTTGTTTTTGTAGGAGTTTTCCTTCTCTTGTGTTTCCTACTTAGAAAAGTTCCTTTAGCAATTGTTGTAAGACTGCTTTGGTGGTGCTGAACTCTCTTAAATTTTGTTTGTAAAGTTTTTGATTTCTCTGTCAAATCTGAATACGATTCTTGCTGGGTAGAGTATTCTTGGCTGTAGGTTTCTCTCTTTCAGGACTTTCAGTATATCCTGCCACTCCCCTCTGGCCTGCAGAGTTTCTGCAGAAAGATCAGCTGTTATCCTTATGGGTTTTCCCTTATATGTTATTTGTTGCTTTTCTCTTGCTGCTTTTAATATTCTTTCTTTGTGTTTAATTTTCATTAGTTTGATAAATATGTGCCTCAGTGTATTTCTCCTTGGGTTTATTCTGTATGGGACTGTCTGTGCTTCTTGGACTTGATTATTTCCTTTCCCGTGTTGGGGAAGGTTTCCACTATAACATCTTGAATATTTTCTCAGACCCTTTCTTTTTTTCTTCTTCTTCTGGGATGCCTATGATTGGAATGTTGGTGTGCTTAATGTTGTCACAAAGGTCTCTGAGACTGCCTTCCATTCTTTTTATTCTTTTTTCTCTTTCCTGCTCTGTGGCAGTTATTTCCCTCATTCTATCTTCCAACTCACTTACTTGTTCTTCTGCCTCAGTGATTCTGCTCTTTATACCATCTAGAGTATTTTTAATTTCAGTTATTGTGTTGTCCATTACTATTTGTTTGCTCTTTAGTTCTTCTAAGTCCTTATTAACTGCTTCTTGTATTTTCTCTACTTTGCTGTTGAGATTTTGGATCATCTTTACTATCATTACTCTGAATTTTTTTTTTCAGGCACTTTTCCTATTTCCTCTTCATTTATTTGGTCTTCTGGGTTTTTTCCTGCTCCTTTGCTTGCATGGTTTCTTTGTTCTCTCATTTTGTCTAATTTATAGGATTTTCTGTCTCCTTTCCCTATGCCGCCTAGTAGTAATTCCTCTTGTTTCTGCCCTCTGCCCCCTGTGGTGGGGTTTGTCCAGTGTCTTGAGTAGGCTTCCTGGTTGGGGGGTCTGGTGTCTGCTTTCCAGTGTGTGGCTCTGTGTCTTTTCTCTCTGATGAGCAGGGCCATGTCAGGTGGTGTGTTTTAGGGTATCTGTGAGGTTAATATGGCTTTAGGTAGTCTGTGTGCTGATGGGTGGGTTTGTGTTCCTCTCTTGTTCGTAGTTTGGTGTGCGGTGTCCAGCACTGGCAGTTGCAGACAGTCGGACAAAGCCGGGTCTTAGACTCTGATACAGGGCTCTGTGAGAGTTCTCTGCAGTTAATCTTCCCTGTTTCTGAGGACTCCCTAGTAGTCTAGCATCCTGGATTCAGTACTCCCTCCCCAGATCCTCCTACTTGACTTCTGATGGAGTAGTCCAGACTTCAGAGGTGGCTTGTCCTGGCAATAAAGGGGTTTAAAGAAGACTGTCCAAGCCCCAGACTCATGGCAGAGTGTTGAGTCAAACAAATACTAAATCAAGGAAACACATACATGTAAAAGACACACAAATACTGAGTTCAATAGAATATAAAGCACTAGAAAGACCTGACAGAAGAACCCCAGTATGCCATTGGACAATCAAAGAGAAAACCAACAGAAATTCAAAAACAAAAAAAAAGTGAAAAAAAACCCACCACACACACACAAACACAAATCCAGGGAGATTTTCAAAGCTAGGATCAAATATAATAAAGAGCAACAGTGCCACCAGACACAGTGAAGATTCCCAAAACAAAATTAGACAATTATACTTAGAACTAAGATAAAGACAAAACCTAATAATAAAAATCAAAGCAGAGGATAGGATTAAGATGGCGGAGTAGGAGGACGTGCACTCACTCCCTCTTGCAAGAGCACCGGAATTACAACTACCTGCTGAACAATCATCAATAGAAAGACACTGGAACTCACCAAAAAAGACACCCCACATCCAGAGACAAAGGAGAAGCCGCAATGCGATGGGAGGAGGGGCGCAATTGCATTAAAATCAAATCCCATAAATTCTGGGTAGGTGACTCACAAACTGGAGAACAGTTATACTGCAGAATTGCACCCACTAAAGTGAGGGTTCTGAGCCCCACATCAGGCTTCCCAACCTGGGGATCCAGCAACAGGAGAAGAAATACCCAGAGAATCAGATTCTGAAAGCCAGCGGGATTTGATTGCAAGACCTCCACAAGACTGGGGGAAACAGAGACTCCACTCTTGGAGGGCACACAGAAAACTGTGCTCACCTCCTGGGGAAAGGAGCAGTGACCCCATAGGAGACTGAACCAGACCTACCTGCTGGTGTTGGAGGGTTGCCTGCAGGGGTGGGGGATGACTGTGGCTCACGGAGTAGACAGGGGCACTGGCAGCAGGGGTTTTGGGAAGTGCTGATTGGTGTGAGCCCTCCCAGAGTCTTTCATTAGCCCCACCAAAGAGCCTGTAAGCTCCAGTGCTAGGTAGCCTCAGGCCAAACAACCAACAAGGTGTGAACACAGCCCCACCCATTGGCAGACAAGCAGATTAAAGTTTTAATGAGCTCCCCCCACCAAATCAGATTAAAGCCTTACTGAGCTCCGCCCACCCAGCCCTACCCACCATTGGTCCCTCCCATCAGGAAGCAGGCACAGCCTCCTAGATAGCTTCAAGAGGGCAGACAGCAGTATCAAGCAGTATCAGCAGTATTTCATCTTGTGGAACTGAAAACCACAGCCACAGAAAGATACAGAAAATGAAAAAGCAGAGGACTTTGTACCAGATGAAGGGACAGGATAAAACCCCAGAAAAACAACTAAATGAAGAGGAGATTGGCACCCTTCCAGAAAAAGAATTCCCAATAATGATGGTGAAGATGATCCAGGACTTTGAAAAAAGACTGGATGCAAAGATTGAAAAGTTTACCAAAGACCTAGAAGAATTAAAGAGCAAACAAACAGAGATATGCAACACAATAATGGAAATGAAAAATACACTAGAAGGAACCAATAGCAGATTAACTGAGGCAGAAGGGTGAATAAGTGGTCTGGAAGACAGAATGGTGATAATCATTGATGTGGAAAAGAATAAAGAAAAAAGAATGAAAAGAGCTGAAGACAGCCTAAGAGACCTCTGGGACAATGTTAAATGCACCAACATTCGGATTATAGGGGCCCCAGAAGGAGGAGAGAGAGAAAGGACCTGAGAAAATACTGGAAGAGATTCTAGTTGAAAACTTCCCTAACATGGGAAAGGAAATAGCTACCCAAGTCCAGGAAGTGCAGAGAGTCCCAGGCAGGATAAACCCAAGGAAAAATATGCCAAGACACATAGTAGTCAAATTGACAAAAATTAAAGACAGAGAAAAGTTAATTAAAAGCAACAAGGGGAAAATGACAAATAACATACAAGGGAACTCCCATAAGGTTAACAGCTGATTTCTCAGCAGAAACTCTGCAAGCCAGAAGGGAGTGGCAGGATATATTTCAAGTGATGAAAGGGAAGAACCTACAGCCAAGAATGCTCTACCCAGCAAGGATCTCACTCAGATTTAACAGAGACATCAAAAGCTTTACAGACAAGCAACAGCTAAGAGAATTCAGCACCACCAAACCAGCCCTACAACAAATGCTAAAGGAACTTCTCTAAGCGGGAAACATAAGAGAAGAAAAGGACCTACAACAACAAACCCAAAACAATTAAGAAAATGGTACTAGGAACATACATATCAGTAATGGCCTTGAATGTAAATGGACTAAATGCCCCAACCACAAGACACAGTCTGGCTGAATGGATACAAAAACAAGACCCATATATATGTTGTCTACAAGAGACCCACTTCAGACCTAGGCACACATACAGACGGAAAGTGAGGGGATGGAAAAAGATATTCCATGCAAATGGAAATCAAACGAAAGCTGGAGTAGCAATACTCATATCAGATAAAATAGACTTTAAAATAAAAAATGTTACAAGAGACAAGAAAGGACATTACATAAAGATCAAGAAATCAATCCAAGAAGAGGGGATAACAATTATAAATATATATGCACCCAATATAGGAACACCTCAGTACATAAGGCAAAAGCTAACAACTATGAAAGAGGAAATGCAAGACAGAAATAGAGACACAGGTGTAGAGAACAAACACATGGACACCAAGTGGGGAAAGCAGGGAGGGTTGGGGGTGGGGCATGAATTGGGAGATTGGGATACCAAATTGTACACTCTAAATATATGCTGTTTATTGTCTGTTAACTGTATCTCAATAAAAGTTCTTTAAAAAAAACAACCAAAGCAGTGTGTCATCTGGAGAATAAAGCAAGGAAACAGAGCCAAGTGATAATATTGATTTTAAGTATACAAAGATAAAATAAACTAAAAAAGGATAGAAGACAGGGGAACAAAAGAGTGTAGAGTGACTGGAAATATGAAAAGAAAAAGAAAAAATAGAAATGTATAAAAGATAGAGATGAAAAGAAGGTAGGAGAGATACAGACAGCACTACAAAAAATGAGCTAGGAATAGAAATACAAAGAAAGGCTAAAAATAAAAATAGAATAAATAAATAGAATAAAAATATATATTATAAAACATGTAGATCCCTTAGGACTAAGCTCATAATTAATTTTTTAAAAAAAGCTAGAACTGACCCCAGAACGGACCAGATCATTAGAATTAATATTAATATTTCTGTTTCCTTGGGGTCTCAGCTGTAAGTGTCCTTCTACTCGCCTTGGGCTTTTTGTGTTACTCTGCGACCAGCAGAGCTTCCTTTATTGTTTGTCTGTAAGCACCAGTGTGTGGGGAGAAAGAGGGTACAACAGTGGCTCCTTCCCCTAGGAGTGAGTGAGCAGTGGCGCCCTGCCTGGGTCGCAGTGGCTTGGGTGGCTCAGGTGGTGCCTGTTGCAGAGGGACACAGGCGGCTCAGGCTGAGAGAGTGACTACAACCCTGGCTCCTCCTCCCTGCGTAGGACTCCGCCGGGGTGCCCTTCCTGGGTCACGGTGGTTCAGTTGGACGTGGCGGTAACTGTTGCAGAGGGATGCTGGTGGCTCAGGTGTAAACAGAATGTCTCCAGATCTGGGCCACTCTGTGGACTTTTGGCTCTCAGCTGCAGGCACTCTAGGCCAGCCCCACCCGGGGGCCTTTGTTATCCCTGACTGACAGCCAGGCCCAGTGGGGTCCTTCCTTTGTCCATTGCAGGTATGAGAGAGAGGCTACACCCGCGGCTCCTCCCCACTGCTTGTGAGTCAGCAGTATCGAGTGACCACCATGACCGCCCAGCTTTCCGTGGTAGGCTTTCTCCGCTGTGGATTTCTTCCCTCCTGTCCTCTCAGTCAGTCTCCCCACTGCCAACAATGTTTCTCACTCTGAACCAGTTCTCTGGTTCCCACATTCCAGCTCCCAGACCACCTGTTCAGCTGTGAACCTACATCTCAGTCCGGACACACTGAGCCACGGTGCAGACCCTCCGTGTGTTTCTCACTCTTTCCCATCTGCCACAGCTCAGCCGCTTCACCCTCTATGAACAGTCCCAAATGCCTCCCTTCTGACCCAGGGAAATTCCCCATTGGAGAAGGGGTTTTCCCATCAGATAAGGGACTTTCCCCCAACTGGCCAATCTCCCCTCTGTTTCAGTTCCCCCACCCCAGGGTGTGGGACCCATCCCTTTCCTTTCTTCTCCTCTTCTTTCTCCTTTTTTTCTTTTTCCCTCTGTCCTAACCAGTTATTTCAGGATGTTTGCAGTCCTTTCTGGTGTCCGAGGTTTTCTGCTGGTGTTCAGCTGATTCTCTGTGGGAATTATTGCATCTTTTGATATATTCCTGATGCATCTGTGGAGAGGGATGCATTCCACATCCTTCTACTTCGTCGCCATCTTTCCTCCCCCCAGACCTTTGAAAATCGTGAATTACTATATTGTACACCTATAACTTATATAATCTTATACAGCAACTATACTTCAATTAAATAAATAAAAAAGCAAACAAATAAATGTATTTGCTTACCAAAAATGTCTTGAAGGGTCTGCTGCTACCCAATGCAAATTTATCAAAGTATTAGGAACACATTCAGTTCATATTTTGTATTACAATATTCCAATTGACTTTATAAAGTAACTAATTGATATCTTTAGTGATTCTCTTTTACATTTGCCACCAAAACGAGTGAGAAAAAGTTAAAGGTCCTCAGCGTGCACAGAGTTCATTTTTACTTAAATTTTCCATTTCTGACATGTTCAGTTTTCAAGAATATTCTTCCTCCTGCCAGGTTGAGAACCACACTCAAGGTGACTCTCCCATTTCACAGTGCACGTCAGAGACACATCCAGGCCCAGAACAAGGGACGCCTAGTTCCTTGTTCAGTTCTTGCCTTCTGGGCTGCTGTACAAGTGGTGATGTAAAGTGACACTGATGTCTTTATAATACTAACCCTCAACTACATCTGCAATCATTTCCTTCACAGTCTTATATATGTTTTCACTATACAGAGCAGGTTTAAACACCCCACAGAGCACCAGATACAGGAAGGAATCTGTTTGAGTACTTGCTTCACTCTGGCCACAAAGGGCAGGTGTTGGAGTTCAGCCATGCATTCTCGTCTTGGGCAGGGAGAGTCCAAGCACAAAAAAAACAGGGAAGAGCTGCGTGAGGACCGTGGTAGGGGTACTTCCCACACAGTTTGCTGGGATTCGTCATGTGGCTTTGGACAATACCAGCACCTTCACCTCCACCACAAGCTCCCTGACACTTACACGCCTATTGCTAGAAGATTCCTGCACCATGCCCTGACCATGTGCAGGCCCTGTCCAAACATCCAGTACCAGTCAGAGGCCAGGAAACAGGACGCACAGAGAGACAAGGAGCTGGGCACAGGGAGACCGTCAGGGAGAGGGCAATAACGCAGAGCTCACAGCAGTCCAGCCATTGTCACCTCAGACGTAAAGACACGGGAAGAGGGAGTAGTCACCAGAACCTCGAAAGATCACTCATCACAAGGACAAGGCCATCTTGGGAAGAGCAGTGACCTCTACCAAGAGACTGAGCCAGCCCTTAGTGACTAGTAGGGAGGGAGCTGGGAGATGAAGCACCCTGCCCTCACTCTCCTTCCTCCAACTCTCCTTGGAGCTCCCCATCCCCAAACCCAATAGAGGTCCCGGGAGCCCCTTGATATAATCCACAGGAAACCGCCTCCCAGGACAGAAAGCAGGCTGAGAAGGGCAAAGAGTGGATCTAGATGCACAGAAGGAGGATGCCCAGCAGAGATACAAGATGCACAGCACTCCCAGGAGGTGGGTACCATTTACTGTTCCCACTGACAGGTCAGGGAATTGAGGCTCAGAGAAGCCAAATAACTTGTGCTACATTGTGAGGGAGGACCAAGACTTGGATTCTCCAGGCCCCACATTGTGTGTTCTCTCTGGTCATCTGGATAAACCACATGCCCTCTTTAGGCTTCAGTTCCCCACCCACGGGATGAGGGAATTGGGATAACTGATGCTAACCTTAGAAAAGGTGCTAGGATTCTATAATTCTTGCTTTTAATAATATTATGATTCCTCTAAATTTTCATCACTATGATTCTAGCCAACCAGTCTTACAACTGGGGAGTATAAAACAACAAGTGAGGCAGCCTTTGGCCTGGAGCTGCCCTCTTGCTCTTTCTGGACACCAGACCCAGTCGGCCCCTAAGAACAAGGCCCCTGGTTGAATGTGAGGGATTATCCTGGAAAGGAGGTGCTTTAGATGGAGGTAAGCTATAGAACAAAGACTGTTAAGCCACTCAACAACCCTTGAAGAAGCACATGTTCTGTGTCAAGCACAGAGATACAGAGACCAATAAGACATGGTCCTCGTCACACACTTTTTGAAGAAAATGTCTCTACTCCATGCCTTCCCAAATGGGTACTTCCACATATGGCATCCTGAAAAGATGTCCCAAAGTCATTTCCAGGCTAATAGAAAATAAACCTGAACTCTTAAAGCCAAGCATTCTAAATATTCAGACATTTTCTACAATGCTCAACTTTAAGTGTTTTTTTCCCTCTGAAATGCCTAAGGCTACAGAGTGTGATCCTTTATTACTAAGCCTAATATGAAAAATGCTTTAATGCCACATGATGGATGGAATATTAGTTTGCAATAAGAAATACCTTCAATTGCACATATCAAAGAGAGAGAAAAAAGCATTGTGTTTTCTTTTTACCCCGTGGCCTGACAACATGAAAGAATATTCTTTTATTCCAAAGAAGCTGTTTGGGGGAACTTTTCTGGAAATCAGTGCTAGGTATTTAGGTATTTTGAGGGTGAACTGAAGATCATGCTATTAAAAGTTTTGTCTATCAATACTTAGAATATTTTATTTCTCCTACTTTAATTTTGTCATGTTATCAGTGACACTGTAGATAAAAACCTAGGATAGTACAATCACAATCAGAATTGAAATTGCCCCACATTTTTTTTACCCCCACATATATCCTGATGAGAAAACCTTCCTGTTTTACTCATATTTTAGATTCAATCATCTTTCCAAGGCCTTCTGAACTCCAAACAGAAAAGCTCCATCTGAAAGGCAGTTCAAAGACAGGCACTGAGGCCTGCTGTCCACACGTGTTTCCAAGGTGAACCCCGAGGTGTCTTGTCCCTCTAACCCATGTGAATCTACCAAGAAGGGGTTTTATTACTATAAAGATTAAACTGTTTGACATTTTAAAAATCATTTTACCAATTTCTATAGCCTTAATTAAATTATAAATTTCAGGAAATTGCAGCACCAAGCAGAAATGTCATAAAGCCAATAATAGGCTCTCTGGCATAAAAGATGATGCCCACGGCTCCATGCATAACCCACGTCACTACTGCACAGCCCACGTTCAGCTTGAAGACAGCTCTTCACACTCACCCTGGTTTACTTTCCTCTCCAGCTGATGGCTATTCTGAATGGGTGCACTTGGCAGATATCAACATATTTGCCAGGCATGCTTGCCTTGGTTAGAGACTATTGAGTTCACTACCCCAGTAACATAAACATGTAAGATTCATTGAAAATTTTGTTTTAGAATTGCCCTTCCAATCATTACACAATAAGCAACTTTTTCCTGCTATTTACTTACACATATATATGATATTTTCTGTTGTATAGCACCTCACACTTAATAGAACATTTGCCCTTTATAACACACACACATATACATATAAGTATAGGAAGAAGGGGGTGGCGGTTCTTTCTCATCTACATTCATGAGAAGAACGGGCTCCAATGAGCCACTGGGTGAACATACACAGACCTCCATTTCTAACAGACCCGTTCTGTTCCTCCCACGAGGGACGCAATGCATCTTTCACCTGAGATTCACACGCTCCCTCTGAAGCCCTTTCCATTCAATCAGAATCAAGAGCTGTCGTTTGTGAAGCTGCCAGGATGTCACAGAGCGGAAGGTGGATTCCACGTGCTCTGCTGGGGGGATTCCAGAACAAGTAGGAAAGTAAAGGCAGAAAGATGTCCAGTTTTCCAAAAACTGGGCCTAGAATTAGCAAAGTTCTCACCTGGGATGAGCTTGGCTCTGGGATCAATGACCATTGCCCACTGGCAATGATCGAGGAAAACATGATTTTCACTAATAATGATTTGTTTCAATAGAAATCTGCAGTTAAATTTATTTTATCCTTACATGAGAAGATGCTTCCATTTCGCCAGGATCAACCTGATCATTAGAAAAACTGTGGGTGCACTGCTGACAGATAAAGAGGATTACAAATGGTGACAGAATCCGATGAGGTCACCCCCAGAAACAGCCAAAGTCATGAAGATGTCTGTGTCATATCTCTGCACATCCAGACGCACTTGTAGCAACAACACATTCTGCCCCTAGGAGCCCGGCATTGGATGCCCGCACCAGAGAAGCTCATGGGAACGGCAGGGTCCACTTCTCAGCATGTTCCCCATTGAAATCCCTGACCATCTCCTGAGCTTGTTCCCCGGGCCAGGCACTGAGCTGCGAGGGACACCCCGATGAACTGGACATGCAGCCTCCTTGGGAAATAGCATATGATGTGGCATGAGCGAGACAGACAGCTGACGAGGGGTAGGGGACATTTCTGACAGATCATATACTCACAATGGCCAAGATGTGGAAACAACCTAAGTGTCCATCAATGAATGAATGAATAAAGAAGATATACACACACACACACACAAAATGGAATATTATTCAGACAGGAGAAAAAAGAAAATCCTGCCATTTGCAACAAGATGGATGAGTCTTGAGAGCATTATGCTAAGTGAAATAAGTCAAACAGAGAAAGACAAATATGCATGATCTTACTTATATGTGGAATCTAAAAAAGCCAAACTCATAGAAACAGCGAGTAGGCTGGTGGTTACCAGGGGCTGACAACTGTCACTCATCAATGAGTTTCTGCAGCTTTTTCTTATACCCATTATATTTCATTAATTTATGTTGCCTGTCTGACCCCCATAGGCCTTGACTTTGCAATGCCTGTTCTCATCCAATCTCCTCCTTTTCCAAATAAGAACACAGCAAGCCAGAAGGAAATGAAAGGACTTACGCAACTGCTTTGTGGTCACACAACTGCTTTGTGTGGTCACACAACTTCGTGTAGTCACACAACTGTCTGTAGTGGGTGGGGTTATAAGACAGGTCCCTGACTCTCAGTCCAAATCCCATACAGCATCATTCAGTTTTCCCCCACTCTAGAAAAGGTTTTATAAATGTCTCATGCTGTTTATTTTGTTCAAAAATAATCAGGGAGGGATAAAATCAAGAACAGCAAACACATGGTATCTCCAGAGGGCCAGACACTGCCCTGAGTGCTGGTGGAGTACAGATGAAGCAGACATGACCCCTTCCTGCTCGAAGAAATTCTGTAAGGGTCTGTAGGAGAATGGAGGAAGGAGACCCTCATCCTCCTGAGGAGCCAGGAGACAACAGGGAGAGGCTGATAAGATGGAGGGAACTACACCTTTGCCCAGTGGAAAGTCAGTGGGGTCACATAAAGGGAGAAAAGTTATTCTGGACAAAGAGAGTCAATCATCCTTTTCCTTAAAATTCTTCGTAGCATGTAACAATATAGGAAGTCGAATTTTCCTGACAGATCTATATGCTTGCAAAAACAGGTCCAAAGAACTCAAGTCATGTATTTGGAGTTGGGGATGGAGTGAAGAATTTCATCCCTCATGGCGCAACGCCAACCAGACGTCTGTTCCTGAATCCTCTTTTAGTTCAAATCCCAGCCCCACATCAGATTAGAGAACTATCCATCCAATGAGAATCAGCTCCATCTGTTAGGCCACCCTCCGGTGGAATAAGGGCAGCTCCCATCTCACCAGTCAGTAGGACCCATCTTCAGCTGGCATTACTAGCAAAGTTAAAAAATCACTCAAGAGAACAAAAGGCCCAGAAATAGATAATCATATGTAGAAAACAGATTTTCAACAAAGAAAATCCATGGAGAAAGAATAGTCTTTTCAACAAATGTTGTTGGAGCAACTGGACATCCATATGGAAAAAAAATTGAACCTCAACCTAAACTTCATACCTTATTAAAAATTAGCTAAAATTTGTATATGGCCATAAAAGTAAAATTTAAAACTATAAGGTTTTTGTAAGAAACCATAGGAGGAAATATTCAGAAATTAGGGCTTGGTGAAGAGTTCTTAGATACAACACCAAAAGCACAGCCCATAAAAGAAAAAAATGAATGAACAGAACTTAATCAAAATTTGTTAAAAAAAAAAAAGAAATCTTTACTCTGAGAAAGTCACTATTAAGAGGATGAATTAAATGACAAGCTGCAAACCTGGAGAAAATACTTGCTAATCTTATATCTGACAAAGGACTTGTATACAGAATAAAGAACACTTAAAACTCAATTAAAAAATAATTTTTAAAAATTGGCAAAGCTGTGAACAGACACGTCACCAAAGAGATATAGAAGGCAAATAAACACATTAAATACATGCCATTAGGAAAATGCAAATTAATGCCACAGGGAGCTACTACCATAGCTGTTAGGATGGGAAAACAGCAACCCGGCAATACCAAGTCCTGACAAGGATGCAGAAGAATTACAACTCTCATAAACTGCTGACTGGGATACAATAAGGTATGACAGTTTTTGAGAATTATTTCGCAGTTTCTTATAAAGTTAAACATATATTCACCATATGACCCAGCAATCCCACTCCTAATGTACTTGTCCTAGTCATTTACCCCAGTGAGTCATGTTCACATAAAAACCTGTAACTGAATGCTTAATAGCACCTTTATTCATAATCACCAAAAACTGTAAATGACAGGAATGTCTTTCAGCGGGAGAATGGATAACCAGAAGCGGTGCATCTATACAATGGAATATGACTCAGTAATAAAAAGGAACAAACTAGTAATATAAGCAACCTGGATGATCTTTCAGAGAATTATGCTGAGAGAAAAAAAGATAATTTCAAAAGACTGTATACTCTAGGATTCCATTTATATAACATTCTTAAAAAGGCAAAACTATAAAAAGAAGTACAGATCAGTGACTGTGAGGTTTCCTGGCTGGGGGAGAGTTTGACAAAGGAGCAACATGAGAAAATTTTGGGGGGTGATAGAACTGTTTTGTATCCTGATTGTGTTTGTAGTTATGTGAATCTATGCATGTATTAAAATTCACAGAACTGTACACACCAAAAAAAGTTAATTTTATAGTATATTAATAAAAAACAATCACAAAGACATGACTGGAGTTGGGGAGAATTAAGTATGTGAAAAAAAATAGCTAGTGGTATTAGCCAGGATTGTCGAGAAAGAAACCAATAAAATGGAAGGATGAATCGATGGATGGATGGAGAGATAGAGAAATGACAGGTAGGTAGGTAGATTGATTGATTGTAAAGAATTGGCTCATGTGGTTATGGAGGATGAAAAGTCCCTAGATCTGCAGTCAGCAAGCTGGTGACCCAGGAGGTCTGATGTGGAGTTCCAGGGCGAGTCTAAAGGCCTGAGAACCAGGAGAGCCAAAGGTGTAAATTCCAGTCCTCAAGTTGGCAGTCTCAATTTTAGTTGAAATCCAAGTCTACTACGGATGCTTTTATTCCTTCTCTGCCTATTCTGAGACTTGTTTGGTCTTATTAGTAAACTACCTCAAATATGGGGCCCAGAAACCACATCATATGAATCACTTTAGCGTCTCAGATCCCCAACCCAAGTGCTGTGGACTCAACGTTTTTGTCCTCCCAAAATTCATATGTTGAAACCCTAATCCCCAAGGTGATGGTGTTAGGAGGTGAGGCCTTTGGGAAGCAATCAGATCATGAGGGTGGAGCCCCCTAGATGGGATTCATGTCTTTATAAGAAGAGAAACAAGAGAGAGCTGGCTCCCTCTCTTTCCTGAGACGGGAAGATGGCCTTCTGAAAACCAGGAAGAGGGCTCTTACCAAACACTAGACCTGCTGGCCCTTGATCTTGGACTTTCGACCTCCAGAACTGTAAGAAATAAATGTCTGTTGTTTCTGAGGCACCCAGTCTGTGGTATCTTTGTACAGCAGCCTGAACTCATGAAGACCCCTAGCAACAATGTGAGTGCCTCATGGAAGAAGGAATTGGTGACTTGGTCAGTGTTTGACAAGATGAGGTTCCGGGATCTACGGGGGAATCCAGGTGGAGATGCCAAGGAGGAAGTTGTGTCCCTAGAAGAGAGGTGTGCACGGCAGATGCAGGTGTGAGGGTGCCGGCAGTGAGGTCGTGTGGATGAATGAGGGGCCCTGACCTTTGGGAAACATAAACTTTTAAAGTGTGAGTAGGGAAAGAGGATTATCTGGCAGAGTCTGAATAAGGATTGCACCCAGACAGAAAATCACAATGGTTTCACATGAAGAAAGTATATCCAGAAAAGGGTGGTTACAATGCCAATGACTGCAAACATTTCTACAGGAAGAAAAAATGGGAAAAAAGAAGGTGTCTTGTTCATGGATTATTTGAAAAAGTCCAGACCACTAATTTTCCATTGTGCACCTGTTTTATCCAGGAAAGATAACGTTCTTTTGATTCAAAAGGACAAGCAAATCGTTCACAGAGGGAATTGCAGCTGCAGGTTAATCAGGAGATGGCTGGAGATTATTTAACCATTTACAACATATACAGGCCCTCTGGTCAGCCTAATGACTGATGTTCCTGCTGCTGAAGGACCACGCAGGTATCATCTCAGTCACTGTCAGTAAATTTTGTCATCACTTGTAGAACAGGAGACAGATGCTGGGAGATTGGGGATGGGCAAAGGTTTCTGAGAATTCCAAGACAAGGGAACAAACGGGGACTTATAGAATAACACTGTCAATCTGGCCCTGCATCAGAACAAGGTGTTTGGAAGCAGGAGGGGTCGAGGTGACTCCAGAACTTAGGACCAGGTCACTGATTGATGGTGGGGACATCAAAAAGTAACACAGAACTATGGAGAACAGTGTTGAGGTTCCTTACAAAACTAAAAATAGAGATACCATATGACCCAGCAATATACCTGGAGAAAATCATAATTTAAAAAAGGTATATATATACCACAATGCTCATTGCAGCGCTATTTACAGTAGCCAGGACATGGAAGCAACCTAAATGCCCATCAACAGATGAATGGATAAAGAAGATGTGGCACATATATACAATGCAATATTATTCATCCACAAAAGGAACGAAATTGAGTTATTTGTAGTGCGGTGGGTGGACCTAGAGTCTGTCATACAGAGCAAAGTAAGCCAGAAGAGAAAAACAAATACCGTATGCTAACTCATATATATGGAATCTAAAAAAAATGGTAATGTTGAACCCAGTGACAGGGCAAGACTAAAGATGCAGATGTAGAGAATGGACTTGAGGACACGAGGTGGGGAGTGAGCGGGAAGCTGGGATGAAGTGATAGAGTAGCATTGACATATATACGCTACCAAATGTAAAACAGGTGGCTAGTGGGAAGCTGCTGCATAACACAGGGAGATCAACTCGATCATTGGTGATGACTTAGAGGGGTAGGATAAGGAGGGTGAGAGGGAGACTCCAGAGGGAAAGGATATGGGGATATATGTATAAATACAACTGATTCATTTTGTTATGAATTTGCCAGTGGAAACTGGCAAAACATTGTAAAACAATTATACTCCAATAAAGATCTAAAGGGGAAAAAAAGATAATGATAAAACTACTCTTTATGAAAAAAAAAAAAGTAACATAGAAGTCTGGGCCACACTTTGGCAGGAAATATGGAGAGTGTAACTTGGCTTTCTTGGGCTCGGGCTGATTCTGGGCTGTGCACATGTAAACACTGCAGATGAGGTGACACTCCAGAGAAGAGGACCCTCCCAGCTGCAGATTCACAGATGAGCCCGCGCACTGGTGATGTTTCCTGTAATGGTATGAAAATAACCGCTCTCAGAAAGTGGTAGGAAGAGAACGGCCCTGGGCCAAGGATTGGACCTTGAATGCTTAGTGCTGTTGGTAGTGAGAGAAAAAGGGTGTTCAGGAAGGTCAGAGGAGAAGCAGGAACGCGTAGCGTCAGGAGTCCCGTGAGCTTGCCAGCCTGTCTCTCACCTGCTCGTGACATTTCACGACTTGTCCCCTTTTCCCCCACGCCCCAGCCCATCACCAGGGAAATTTCTCTTCCCCCTTAAAACCGCACCTCATGTGTCACCAGCTCCAGAGAACCTTCCCTGACCCTCCTCCCTACTGCCCCCTCAAACACACACACACAGAGCCCACAGCCCACCCCCACCCCATTCCTGTCCTGCACACGTTTTTACAGGCACACACACCACACGAGTATCAGTTGTCTGAGAGGGAAGGACCCGCTCAAGGCCTCCCTCCTTGGCTTGTGGATGGCCGTCTTCTCCCACGTCTCTCACATCATCTCCCCTCTATCTGTGCCTCTGTGTCCACATTTCCCCTTTTCATAAGGACACCAGTCATATGGGATCTCATGATGTTTACTTGGTCACCTCTGTAAAGGCCCCGTTTCCAAATACAGTCACATCCCGAGGTCCCAGGAATTAGCATTTAACATGCAAATTGTGCAGGATACCATTCAACCCTTAATGATGTCCAAGCTGAATCCATTTTCTAAGGGCTGGTCGTCTCCTTATTACCCAAAAAGAGAACAAAAAAACAGTGAATGATGATATCCTACATTCAGGGGTCCTGTCCTCAAATCCTTTCCATTTTACGTGAAAGAAAAACAGAAATATTGGTATAGACCCACTTGCACACATGCACAAACAAAACCAAAGCAGTTCTGGAACCTCAGCCTCGTCTACAAATGCTTCCCTAGAATAGACTCATCACTGACTTGGCTGCTGAGCTGACTCAGAGTTACTCGTTTACCAATAACGAGAGTCAGAGGGATCTCAGAACAAGCAAGACAACCACTGCTGCCTAACAGAACAGGTCACAGGAAGCTCACGGCCAGGCAGAACAAAAGGGGAAGGAGTCAGACCAAGCTTGGGAAAGTCTCCTCACCTCTCTCGGCCCCAATTTCTCATCAGTAAAGTGGAAATGAGAATAACAGTACAGCCCACTGGCTCGTTCTAAAGATGAAATAAGATATGAAACAAAAATGTACATCCCTGTGCCTGAACACTAAGTGGTCCATAAATGTTAGCTTAAAAAGATGTAAACCATGGCCAGGTGTGAGGCAAATACTCACTCTTCCTAGTTCACTGGATTCAGAAATGATAACCAGGTTGTTGCCTCTTACTTCACTGAGCATCCTCCGGAAGCCGAAATGCTAGCCCACTCCCATCACTGCAGTTTACTGTGTTAAGTAAGACAGCTTCACACTGATGATTCCTCGTTTCATAGAAGGCTTGATTTGAGATCCATAATACAAAAGGGGTCTGCTAAACACACACAGGCAGTATAGACCCAGGCGATCGTTTCCATGGCAACAAGGAACCTAGGAAAGCGACAGGTAAACTTGTGCCACATCCGTGCCTCATGCCACTCTTCTCACAAGTGAGTTTTTTGCTTCATGGTTTTGAGACACTGAAAAATCCAACAGCCCACCTTAGAATATGGACTACAGAAAAGATACTTAAAAGGCAAGTCCAGTCTGCCTCAGGTTTTGAATGGACACCAATCATTCCTTTAGATTCATGCAGATGTCAGACCAAAGGCAAGAGAATGTGTGTGGGGGGTGGGGGGCATTCATAGTTCGTCATTATGTGTTGAAACAATTCTTGATTTCATTGACGATAAAAAACAAGAAGGTCTATTTTCATGTGAACAAAGTCTGGGCAGGTGAGCTCTGGGACACTTGCTTCATTAAGCAGAGGTGTAGCCCCAGAAGGAACGGCATCGCCTAACACTTACTCGGAGCACAAGGAATGCCTTGACAAAAGCAAACCAGCCTCCCTGTACTCTGGAGCCGCAGCACAGACACTCTCAGGAGATGCTGGGGGAGCTGAACAAACTGAGTTAGAAGCTCCTCACTGACTGGAACCCCGACACCTTTCACCGCCTTCCCTCCTCTCTCAGCACTGCATCCACAGGTCATGAACTTCAGCCAATTTCGCCATGAAACTCTCTGCGGAATCGTGTCAGCCTGTTCATGTTCATTGCCTCACCCTTGTGTCAGGCTCTCTTCACTCACACTCGTCCTTTGCCCCTCTTTGGCACCACAGATAAGGAAATCCGACATCCCTGGTGCGCCATCCAAAGGCGCCGTACACCAGGGCACCAAGCTGTTTCCAGGCTGTTTCTCGCCCTCCCCACCCGATCTCTGCTCCACCCACAAGGGCCATCCACACCCCTTCCTTTGAAACCTCAGACACACTCCTTGCTCATTGCTTTTGCTCTCGCTGCTTTTTCAACCTTTAACAGCCTTTTCACCTCCTCAGTTACATCTTATCCCTGCCTTTTAAAACCTCCTCAACCATCAGAGACCTTCGCTTCCTCAAGGAAAGAATTAATCTAGTCTCCAAACTTCTGTAACTCTTTCATTCAATTTTTTTCCTTATGACACTAGAAGGTAGTGTACTTTAGGAGAAAAGGTGGGGTCAAATAAATTTTGCTTAAAATCCCAGATTTACTACTTTTTAGGAGTCTGATTTGGGGCATGTTATCTAACCCCTCTTACACCAAAATTTCCTTATAACAGAAGTTACTGGTAAGAAATAAGCACTTAAATATGATTCCCCTTGTTCTTTCCCAGCATGCTCTGTGTGCTAGCATGCTCTCTCTGTCTCATATATGTGTGTATATACATATAATATACGCACATATATTATACATCTATAGGCACAATAGAGATACTCAATAACTATTTGTTGAATGAATGAAAAATTAGTATATTCTTAATGAACACTTCTCAGTTGAGCTGACATGCCATTAAATATCTGTATTCTGATCACGGGAGGAAGCTAAGCTAGAGAAAGGAGGAAAATGTCATCACCCCTCACTTCCAGTCCAGCATTCACCGCCTTTATCACTGTCTCCACTGCCATCATTTTTCTTCTTACTGCACTCTCTTTACTATGGAGCCTTTTATTCCGAAGAGATCAAAGCACCTAATTACCCTTACAATAGTTCTATCTTATAATTAATCAAAACCAGCTGCGAAAGCAAGTGGAAAATTCCAATTTTTTCAGCCCGATTCCCTTCCTAAAATTCTCCGCGGAATGACTTCAGAAGAGGATTCATCACAGTGAGGGTGCAGATCCCTGCTTTTAGAAGTCAGAGCTGCCTGACTACAGAGCTGATGGCCATGGACTCTCAAGGACAAGGCCCACATTCAGCAGGTGCTCAACATTATGAGGAAGAGTCAAGAAACACACAAGAGGAAGTGCCCACCGTCGATTCAATTCTCATGTTCATCATCCAACACATCTTCCAGTGTCAAATAATCAGTAAGTGCAGCCAAAGCCATCTCTACCTTTACAAAATGACTGTCTGTTTCTTAGTTAATGCAAATAGCTCCTGAGATAAAACCCAGAGCAACGCATACAGAGTCACTGAAAAGCGCATACCTTTTGTCTAAATAGTATGAATTCTCAGAATTTAACCTCACAAAATCATTTCCAAAGGAACAAAATCCAATATGCACAGAAATATTTACTGTGTTTTAACATCAGCAAACATATGGAAACATTTTAAATGTACAAGAATAGGGAAATAATTCTTTTTTTCCACAGAGGCACTCCCTGATCATTTCATTGGTCACTTAGACAACATCATAGGGTTGTGGGGATAATTCAGGTGAACTGAAAAGTAAATAACCAGTCCTTCGGAACTGTTCGCTATAATGATATTTAGTCCCGAACTCGCAGGGTCCGTAAAAATTTGGCCTCTCTGCAGTCTCATTTCTTGCTATTTGTGACACACAGACCCTCCCTTGGGACCAGGGTCGCCACCATCAGATCCGCTCTTCTCTCCGACTTCTGCGCTTACACCCACCACGCATCGAGTGCTACCGACCAGACTCTGTAGTAAGAAAAGTTCCGTACATTCTCTCATGCAAACCACCGAAAGCCCTCACGAGGTCGCTTCTGTCACTGCCGCCATTTTAGAGAGCAGGGCACAGGCCCGGAGGGTTTGAGGGATTTCCCCGAGGTCCCTGACCTCAGGCCGGGCTGCCTCTTCCCGGGCGGAAGCGCACCCGCTTCCACGCAAACCCGCCCAGCCCCCACTTCCGGCTTCTGCCCGCTCCTCCGCGCGCCGCGCGCCCCTCGCCCCTCGCCCCGCGCACCTGAGTCAGGCCCCTGTCGGCCGCCCCACCGTCCCAGACCAGAGACGGAGTGCGAGATCCACGTTGGTATTCTAGACGCGAGGTCAGCCCGAGGTCCGACGGCAGGCCCAAGGCACAGGTCTCTCAGAGGAGCGCGAGAACGTCCTCCGCGCGTGGCGGGGTGTGAGGAGGAGCGCCGCGCGGGGCTTGCTGGGAGCTGCTGATCATGTGGTGGGGAGGGGGCGCCAGCTCCCCAAGCCAGGGAAATCATTGTTTTGAAAGGGTAAGTTCTGGTGCGCCTCTGGGTCTCAGTTTCCTTATTTGTAACCTGGAAATGATATTTACTTAATTGTTTTAGGGGATCAAAGTAGCTAATGCAGATAAAGTAGGTGCATTCGAAATTGGTTTCCAAGAGATTCCCCGTATTAGTAAACTGCCTTTTCACCTGAGCGCTTTTGAAAGGTTTCTATTTATTGTTCATTGTAATCCAGTGATCTTGGATTCAGACGGGGGCGGGGCGCAGAGACAGACGCAGACAAACATGGCCCTGTCTTCACTCTACCTGTAAGTGTGTGAAAAAATGCAATAAATGTTTAATTATAGGTGACATAAATTTCCAGATAGAACACCTATAAAAATGTCATTCCAGTTCTTTTTCTCCGTAGAAATGCATGTTGACAGTGGGCCACCCACTGCTCAGAACCATATGTGCAAGATCTCATTAAATACTGATTACTTCTTCCATCTTACGGATGAGAAAACGGAGGCTCAGAAAAATTATGTCGTGAGTGGAGGAGGTGAAATTTCTATACGGTAGAGTTTAGGATTGCAGTCTCCTGCGTGTGTGTGTGTGTGTGTGAAAGAGAGAGAGAACACAGAACTGAACAAGCCGGGATTGGGAGTTGGCCAAAGAACTGACTTGAAGTTAAATTTGCCTACAAGACAATTTTTTTATTTAGTGTTTTTTGTTTGTTTTAAATTTTTTGCATGGTTAGTGGAAGTCACTCAGGATTAGGGTACTTGTCTTGAACTTCATTCGTATCTGATGCAATCTGTCTTTATCGATGCTTAGGTATGTATTCCTCTGAGGTGGATTGTGGAACACAGGGCTGTTGAACCATCGCATGTGTAAGGCTAAAGTCCTTACAAATCCCTTTCTTCTCTAGTCCAGAGTCACACAGATTGGCCAGACTCTAAAACCAAAGTGCCTAGCCACAAAGGTGACCTCCCTATACAGGGACAATAATATGTTTTTAAATCTCACCTTACTAAAGTACTGTATGGCTTTCAAAGAAATTTTTGATTTGTCATCTTAAGTGTGACCCAACTTGTGGAGAAACAATATTCTTATTTTAATGAGACCAACTTAAAGATACCTTCAAGTAACCAAGATATCCCAGACCTCACCAGCCTAAAAGATCATATTTATTTTTCATAACCAAAACATGAAACTCAAGCCTCCACCAACCTGATTGCTGGAAATCAGACCTCTATTTCCAAAATGTCCCTTTGGTGTGTCTTGGGATACTTTCAGTTGCAGGCATCACACAGGGTCCACTTTGTTCTTTGCTTTATTCTCCCCCAGGTTGCTGCCCTCCAAGTAAGTGAGAAGAGGCTTCACCATTTTCACTGCCCATCTTCGAAGGCTCAAGGTCAACACCAAGAGTACTATATCCAGACGCTGTCTCAGGTTCCCATCTTCAGTGTATAGGGCATTGCTGGAAAAAAAGCCTCCAAGAACTCCAGTTCAGGGTCTCAGCTTAGCCCTGAAGCAGCTCAGCTTGCAGTCCACGTTGTTGCACATGGAGAGTTTTAAAGGCTTTGGGCTGGAATCTCACCCCTTACTTGCTTAGAATCTCATCGATTATCTTGTGAAAATATGATTCTCTAGATTCCTGGGGCCCAGGCTTCTAACCAGAGGAGTTCAAACCCAGGCCAAAGACCAGATGGCTGATTGTTTTCTGGTGATTCTCTGGAAACAGATTCTGAGACAGAGAGTGTCTTACCAGAGGTGAACCAGGGAAAGCTCTTGAGAGTGACAGTGTTGAACTTTACCTGAGCCCTGGGTTCCCAGAGGCAGTAGCAGTTAAGAACTCATCTGCCACCACCACTCTCTTTTGCTCGGGAAATAGCTAACCACAAAGGACCATCTGACCCTGTCATATTTGTATATGCCCTGATAAGACCATCTCTATCCATCCACTTGGCCTCTGTAATACTCTTGGATGAAGCAAATGACTCTCTTGTCTCCTGCCTTTATAAAATTATAGCCCATCTTCTTTTCCTTTGAGAAATTCCTCATTAATGAATATTCTACCTATTGCATCTCCTTAATCAGCTTGTGCCATTAATTCTGTCTTTGACAAGAGACAGGCCTGTGAGGAGGTTAGGGAGGCAGTGGAAGATGGGTTAGGGTTGAGCAAAGTACAGTGTGGTTGCAAATGGGGCCTCAGCTGATCCCATAGGGGCTCCGGAGCTGAGGTGGTCCTTCAGAGTTGTCCCAAATTCAAGCAAGGCCCCCCAGCCTTTATACCCTTGAATAATTCAGATTATCCAGCCCTAGGGAGGAGATGTAACCCAGAGCAAAACAGTTCTCTGAGGCCTAAAGTGATTCCCAGTGAGAAGAAGCAACTGTGACCTTCCAGCAGCTAAATTCCCAGGAGCCGAGGATGGTGCTAGCATGGGGGATCTGGACCAAGATATCCATTCCATTGATGGGCAACTAGCCTTGGATCTTCCACATCTCTGCCCTCCTTCCATCCCAGCCCCGAAAGAGAATGACTCCTTCCTCCTCAACTTAAAAATGGAAAGCTGCCATGAATATCAGTGAGTGGAAAGGAGGCAGACAAAGCTGGGATGGAGATAAGATACAGAAGATAGTGAGGAGCAACTGGGGAAAGGGAAGGGGCATGCCCTCTACATACCAGGAGTGTTTCTCAAACTGTGGTTCACAGACTTTCTTGTGCTGGTCTCTTAATGCATTAAACTTGATGACATGCCACTCTGTACTTTTGTTTCTGAAATGAATTAGCAATTTACTCATGAATATTTAATGAAAATAAAATTAAAAAGCCAACTGACACCATTTGTTGCTACCTAATCAAAGTTAGCTCAAGTCTCTCCATTTTTTCCGAGGACAGGTTTTGCTGACTACATTCCCCATGAATTTGTATCAGCTTGGGCTCAAGACACAAATATTGCAAGACACTCTTTTGTTATAACGAGCGTGATTCTTTGTACATCTTTCCGTCTTCCCAGAAGCAGTTACTGAGCTCCTATCCTGTGTCAGGTATTATACTGTACCCGGTGAGGAAGACAAAACTTTTTTCTCTGTCTTTCCCTCCTTGATTACTGCCACCATAAGGCACAGATGACTTTGCTAGGATGATGTCAGTGGCAAGAGAGAGGCAAGATGCAGAGCAGTTAACTGAGGAGATAGGATTAATGAGCATGTGAAGACAACATTGTGTAAACTGCTTTTTCTAGATTCTAGAAATCTGGAATCTAGAAGCATTGCTGGTCTAGTGGGTAGCTAGATGGAGGCACAGTGCAGTAGGAGGGTGTGTTTTGTTTCTTTGTTTTGTGTTTTGTTCTATAGTGGGAGAAACTGAGCATGTTTAAGTGCTGATGAGAAGGAACAAGGAAGCCAGTAGACAAGATTGGAGACAGAGGAGATAGGCTCCTGCATCTGAAGATGGTTGAGAAATGGGATTTGCTTTGGACTGAAGGAAGAGTTTGTCTTTAACTGTGGTTAGAGAAGGGAGAACTTAGAGCAGGAGGCTAGAAATGGAAAGACAGTTGGATTGATCCAGGGTTACAGCTTTTCCAAATGGTACACAGGACAGTGAATACTCAAAGCAGGTAAAGGGGTCAGCCAGGTAAGGAGATAGAACTAGCATCTAGATTAAAACAGAAGAGGGGCTGAAAACCAAAGAAAATGGGTGGTTTGGGAGAAAATGGAAGGTTTAGAGTTGGGAGCTGTCAAATGGGTTTTAAAAAGCCAGTGCTGAAGAAGAGAGAGAGAGAAGAAGAGTAGCAAGAGTGAGCACTTACGAAATGGCAGCCATTGTTCTAAGCCATCAAGTCGAAATAACCTGAAGAGATATAGGCTGTTATTTTCCACATTTTATATAAGAGGAAACTGAGGCACTAAGTGGTTAAATCATGTGTGTAACATCACACAACTAAGAAGTGGTACAGCTTTGCTAAGTCTGGTTTTAATCTCTGCTTCTCTCTGCTTTGATCAGGCCAGAGAGGAGAGTTTGAGTTTATTTCAGGTAGGCAGTGTGGGTGATGACAAGGTCCAGGGTCTAAGTGAGGATGTGGTCTAGGGTGAGGCATAGCAATATGCTGATGAAGTGGGGAAGGTGCTATACCTAGTCCACTACAGCTCTTCTGCCCTCTCCTCTTGCTCTGCCGACAGGACTGTAGTATCGAAAGGACCTTCTGCTGGTCTTTGTCATTGCAGCCTTGTGGGGCCTCTGTCACCAGCTATGCTTTGACTGTGTACCCAGTAGAAAAGGTAACTGTGAAACCAACCCAAGAGGAGCTGCATAAGAAAACTCAAATTGAAACATCCATCCACATTCGCAGGAGACAAGAGCATCCCAAAATACATAGATAAAACCCAGCTCTTTTCTGACCCAGGCCAAGTTTTTCAAAATTGTCACTGTGACTGTTCCTTTGCTAGGTGTTCTGTGTGATTCCAGCTAAATGTTTGGCATTGCCCCAGCAATGTCATTTTGGGGCACCACAGCTGAAGCAGCCTTGCCTTGTAGTCACATCATTAGTGGAAATCTGAGAAGTCTTAGTCACCGCATCAAATGTGTAGTGCCCTGTGTTCAAAACCCCAGCCTTGAAATACAGTTGAGTTAGAAGGTTGTTTTATGATGTATTTTCTCTTCAGAGTCCTCGTGCTAAGAAAACTAAGCATACAGGATCTCCTCATCTGCAGAAACTGTGAAATAAATGCCTTAGGGCTTTCTAACATGTCACTGTGCTAGCATGGACATGTTAAAAGAAATTGTGTTTGTGTCCCAGTCCTGCCACCTACTAACTGTAACCTTGCCCACGTTACTTAAGCCTCCTGAGCCTCCATTTTCTCATCTGTAAAATGGAGCTAGTAATCCTGTGACAGATCATTCTTCAGGAATGCTTCACAGAGCCTGGCTCACAGTAAGACCTCATTCAGGTCAGTGGGGGGGGGGGGGGGGGCGGGGAGGAGTAATATTAGTAGTTATGGTTGTTATATTTATTGTTTGTACTTCCTCTTTGCCCATTCACTCATTCTCTCTTCAATACCTTCCCCTCCACTGCAAAAGTTCTCACCAAAATCATCAATATCATCCTTGATGCTAAAGCTAATAAATACTTGGAGGTTCATGTCTAACAGGGCCTCTTGCCAGGGGTCACAGAGCTAGTGAGTGATGGAGCTGGGGTTCAGATTCAGGCTTGGTGTTCTTCAGGTTGCTGTACTAGACCCTATTCTTATCTCACTCTATACATTTGGCTTGTGTAATCTTAGCCATTTCCCTGACTTCAAAGGCTATTTCTGAGTGTTTATGGTGTGCCGAGTACTATGTGAAGCCTATACGCATGCTATGGATGGATGGATGGATGGATGGCTATATAGATAGATTCCATTAATCTCAGCAGTAGCCTTATGAGATAGATATTATGATTCTATCATTATCTGCTTTGACATGGAGAAACTAAGGCTCACAGAGGTTACGTTAATGGCTTGAGGTTCTGCTAGTAAGTGGCAGAGTCATGATGTGAACCCAAGCCTATCTAACCCCAAAGCGATCGTTCTCGACCTTTACATTACACTACAACACCATTTCCAAACAGTGCGTATCCAACTTCTTGTGAGATTAAAATAAACTAGACCCGAATGGAACTCAGATATAAAGTTTACTGAAA
The DNA here is from genome assembly GCF_030028045.1 of Hippopotamus amphibius kiboko. Taxonomy (NCBI): domain Eukaryota; kingdom Metazoa; phylum Chordata; class Mammalia; order Artiodactyla; family Hippopotamidae; genus Hippopotamus; species Hippopotamus amphibius. The sequence continues at coordinate 11,483,160 of NC_080203.1, read as the reverse complement.
TGTCAATGTTTGTATTCAGGTATCACTTGTAGGAGTAGAGCTGGATATTCAGAACCACTAGCCTCAGATGCTGGTTTGGAAATAATGAAGGCCATGCCCAGGCATCCTTCAGTACCATCGGCCCGTTAGAGCCCAGGTGGAAACACTATGGCTTCATTTGTGAGAGGTAGGGGTCAGCTGATAACCGGGGTTTTAGCTTTCAAGCTGCCAGTAAAATAAACTCTGGCCTCAGTCCTCTGAAAATTAGCCTGTACAATCATCTACTCCTTCAGAGAGTGGAGCCTCAGCACCCGCTGGGTGACCATAATGGTACCAACAACCCACCTCTATCTACTGAGGCAGCAGATAGGACCATTCAAGGGAACTTTGCCGTGACTGCCGCTGCCATAAGCAATAGCCACCATCTTATGATTCAGCACCTCCCTGTGCATAATTCTTCTAAAGAGTATAAATAATTCACATGGAATTATAGTTACTAGAAGTATATTTTAAGCTTAAAGTTGGAATTAATACAATTAGTATCTGAAACCACCTTGAAGGGAGAAAAGCAAACATTTTGACTATCTAAATAACACTTTATAAGGCTTCTAGGTAGCTTATTTCACATTCTTTAAGTTAAGTAATTTTTACATGAAAGTGAAATATTATGTATGATTTTAACATTAAAATGGAATATTATAAAATATAATTAAGAGGCTTATCAGCATCCTCACATTCGGGGGGTGGAACGCCAAGGTCTGCGTTCAGAAGCTTATGAAACTGGATGAGTGATTGCTATATCTGTTTGTTTAATTGTGAAATATTTATACCCCTGATGTCATAGACCATGCAGTATTTATGCCAGATGTGCAGTGAAATCTATATTCAATGTTTGGGCAACATGACAGGGGAAAGAACCTATCCCCTAAATTGATGCTAAAATTATCTTCAATTTAAAGCATTATCTCAGAATTGCACATAAAGCTCTAAATTCAAGAGAAAGGAAGATTATTTTTACTTGAATTACCATAGAATTTGCTTTAGGTCTTTAGTCCCTTTGCCAGTAGAGATAGCCAGAGTTTTATTAAGCACTTCTCCACCTGAATGATAATTTTACGATAGACCCTTGCCCACCCCTACCCCCACTTGCCTATTTTTAGAAAGAAATCCGTTTGTCTTTAAGCATTAAAATACAACTGAATCTTTTATCACCAACATCAGGTTTGGAGATCTTCCAGCAGAGAGCAGATTATAAGCTAGTAAAAAGAATATTTTTTTTTCTATTAAGCATAGAGGCAAAAATCAAGTCAAGTCCTAAGGTAGAGAGTTCTCATACTATATCCTGCATAGAAGAATCATCAGCTAATTCTTCACCTCACCCTCTACAGACTGAATCAGTGAGTAGGTATAGATTGAGACCAAGGAATCTGCATTTTAATGAGCTCCTTCAAATATATCTTGTGTAAGTTGTCCCCAGATTTCACTCTGATATAATTTTCCCTAAGGATTCTTCCCCTGACACTCAGAGATTATATTTAGTAAAACCTACAGGTCAGTTCTGGCTTGTGATTCTCACGGGACGCGGCGGACGCCTCAGGCTATTTGAACAATTTAACCCAAAACATGGATATCAGACCAAATCATACAATTTATATCAACAATATGAATGACAAAATTAAAAAAGAACTGAAGAGATCCCTGTATGCCCTGTTTTCTCAGTTTGGCCACGTGGTAGATATTGTGGCTCTAAAGACCATGAAGATGAGGGGGCAAGCCTTTGTTGTATTTAAGGAACTGGGCTCATCCACAAATGCCTTGAGACAGTTACAAGGATTTCCATTTTATGGCAAACTGATGCGAATCCAGTATGCGAAAACAGATTCTGATATAATATCTAAAATGTGTGGCACTTTTGCTGACAAAGAAAAGAAAAAAGCCAAAACTGTGGAACACACTGCAACAACTGTGAACAAAAAGCCTGGTCAGGGAACACCAAATTCAGCTAATACCCAAGGAAATGCAACACCAAATCCTCAGGTCCCTGATTACCCTCCAAACTATATTTTATTCCTTAATAATTTACCAGAAGAGACTAATGAGATGATGTTATCCATGCTGTTTAATCAGTTCCCTGGTTTCAAGGAAGTACTTTTGGTTCCTGGGAGGCATGACATTTGTTTCGTTGAATTTGAAAATGATGGACAGGCTGGAGCTGCCAGGGATGCTTTACAGGGATTTAAGATCACACCTTCCCATGCCATGGAGATCACCTATGCCAAGAAGTAACATTTGGGATAGCTACCTTTAAAGGACTTGGTGTTATTTATAGTTTTCATTTCAATAACATTTGTTCAAGCCATTTTAATAGTTGGGGCGAGAGGGCAAGTGTTTGTGAAATTTTTGTAAAGGGTTTAAAAAATTACCTAGTCCTTGTTTAGCCTTAGTGAATTATGAACTGTGAAGGCCTTAATTTTGTACAATAAACTTTTATTTGTATTCAGTACATAATATTTCATTTATTGGCCCACTGTCCTATCATCAAATGCTTATGCTAGTCTAGAACACATCTTAAGGTATGTAAAACTGTAATAGGATGCTTTTCTAGTGTTATTTTGGAGTAGCTGATGGTAGAGAAACATTGAACCACTTTAATAAAAGTCAAGGAGAATTAAAAAAAAAAAAAAAACCTACAGGTCAGATTGTATCAATGAAGGAATTTGAGTGCCGGAGCAGATGGCCTGGGTTTGACGGCAGATTCTGCCGTTTACCAGCTTAGTGGCTTTGGGCAAATCATGTCATCTCTCGGATCCTGTTCCCTCATCTATAAAAAGAGGATATTAATCCCTGTCATGTACCTCCCAGAGTTTGTAGGAAGATCAAATGAGATAATGGCCATGCATGGCAGAGATGCTATTACGTGTTCACTAAATTCTTTTCACTTTCCCTGTGAGCACACAGCTAGACTGTTTTTCCTAGCCTCCCAGCTGCAGTGAGCGGGGCCACATGACTGTGTCCTGGCCATTGGAATAGGATATGTATTTCTTCCTTCCAGACTCCCCCACTCCCCCCCACTGACTGTCTTTCCTTTTTGCCATCTAGATGCCAATTCTCAGAGCAATCTTGAGAGCCATGTATGGAACATGGTCAACCTTGGACTGAAAGAACTACTCAGAGCTGAGCTTCCTGTCTGTCTACCTGCACTGGACTGAAAGGTGCACAAGAAATGAATCTGATTGGGTTAACCCACTGCGATTTGGGAGTCATCTGTTACTGCAGTTAGTCTGCGCTGTGAAACATAAAGTTGTATACAGATATAAGAGATTGAATCAAAGAACAACACTGGGGCAGTAAAAAGGCAGAACTGACAGGGCCAGGCTGGCTTTGTTAAAGTAGGTGTTGGAGCTGAGAGAGACCTCCTGCTCACAAATACCTCTTCACTACAGGTTCACTGCTTCCGTCGGGCCTTTTGTAGAATGGAAGAACAAAGACATTGGCAGCAATGAAAAGTAGGAACCAGGTCTGGGCCATGGGTGCCTAGATGGAGGGTTAGCACAGAAGCCTGAAGTCCTTGCAGAGCACCTTGGATTCAGAAACCAGGCAAGTATCCAGGAGTCAGGGAATGCACGGGCAATGAGTGTCAAGAAAGGCAGCAAAGCAGAAACCAGGCACTTTGTTCTGAGCCAACAAACATACAGAAGCAAGTGGTCAGTATGAGCTGTGGGATTGAAGAAGACAGGTTCAGAGACCAAGAAGACTGTTCTTCCTCACCATTTGAAATTCTAGCCAATCTTCAGAACTCACCTCAAATGCCAAAGCCTCCAACTAAATCAGGAGTTTTTAATCTGGAGTCCATTTACCCAAGGGATATAAGAATGAACTTCCTTAGTATTCTTGAACCCTCTGAACGTGGATGCTGGGGATGGAGTTCTTTGATCAGTCTCCTAAAGTGAGTCTATGGAGCAAAACTAAGAATCACTTCACTGGTTTTGTGAACACCTGAAATACAGGCATTGTTCTTATCCCTCCTTACCCTCATGTTCACTCAGCACAAAGTAGGTACTCAGTACATGATCACTGAAGGGATACATGTGTCCTCCTCTGATTCTCCAAGTTGAAATTGCTCTCTTGGTCTCTGTGATTCCCAAATCACTTGGTTTGTCATTCCCTTGAGGCATTCGTCACAGACTGCATTACATCCACATTAATTGTTTACTTGGGGTTTTACCCAGCTTATAATCACTTTATGGGTAAACAGGGTAAGCTCCATATTCTCAACCATTGTCTAAGGCAACAAAAGGCATAATTCAAGATACCCATTAGCTAATTTTATTTTGACAAGTTATGAAAGAGATATAGTATCATCATCCCCATTTTACAGATAGAAAACTAAAGGTCAGAAAGAGGAATTGGTTTCTTCAAGGTCATATAGGTAGTAAGTTGAGAGCCCAGAGTTAAATTCTTATCTATCTGATTCTAAAGCCATGTACTATGTTGATATTATATCAAACCTTATAACATCATGTTATAATATGCTGTGGTAGCTGTCCCTCAAGATTGTTGGCTTGAACTGACTTGAGCCAAATTGAATTTTATGGACAAGGACAAGGCATGGACTATGAGGCAATCAGAAACACTGATCTAGTCCAATCAAAACATCTTACAAGTGGGAAAATGAAAATTTAGAGTGGGAGAGTGACTTGTCCAAAGTCGTAGAGCAAATGAGTGATTGAGCTGAGTGTCTTGCCCCCTTGATTGGTGCTCTTTCATCCATTCTGCTCTGTTCCTCCCTTGTATCCTTGGTTCATGCTACATTGGAGTGAGATCAAAGGGTCAAATCCAGGTAAATTTCTATAAAAAGGTATGACATGTCTTTACAGCCTAATTTAGCTCATTAAATATTTTAAGATATCCTTTGACAGCTGGTAATGATCATGGTTCTTGATTAGAGAATGCATTTTCATGCATCTAATTTTCTACATTTTTTTTCTTTCAGATATTCTTTTTAAAATGGAAGTAGAAAGGCGCCAGATCTTATGATAAATGTAATCTACTTAATTCACAGCAATTGCAGTCCCTCATTAGTAATAAATTAAATATTGAAGAGACCATATCATTTCAGTGTGTCAAAAAGAGCCTTGTAACTTGGCATAATTTAGGAGGTCAAAGTATGCATTTTATAATGATCATTCATCCATAGCCAGTATTTCTAATCCAGCTTACTCTCACTTTCTATGACTCATGGGACTTACCCAAGACACTTGTTGAGTTACAAACAGAGTTAAATATGAGAAGCAAAATAGAATTGTAACCTGTGGCCAGGAATTGTTGGACAGATACTCAGCAGATGCATATCATTGGACTAGGAGTATCAGCAGGAGAAGCAGCATCTGGTTGTTTCTATATGACTCCAATACAGCTCTTCAAATTAGGTAATTAAAACAATCAAATTATTTTGGTACTAATTTTACCAACCAGTTCCAATGAAAAGCAAATAAATAAATATCCTCAAATCTCAAAATGCCAATTCAAAATATTAGTTTATTTTTTCTTTATTTTTGACCTAAATGCTTGATGATAGTACCATTTTTGTCTCCCTTAATGGACTAAGGTCAACTCCTGAGCTAGTTCAACCTGTAGAGAAATCAGTCACAAACGATGAGTTTTGATAAAGAGAAACAGAAAAAAACAACGAATTAAGGATCAAACATATATTGAGTTGGTTTAAATACAAGTCAAGTCCCTCACGTAATAAAAGAATCTGACTTTCTGTGCAATATTTACCAAATGCTTTATTGATGATTTTGTTTCCAAATTTTGGAAAGCAGGGAGTACCATGCAGTTCTTTAGCAGAAAAGCTGATAGACTTAAATATTATAATAGCATCTTTTTTTTTTCTTTCCTTTATTTTATTGAAGTATAGTTGATTTACCATGTTGTGCCAATCTCTGCTGTACAGTAAAGTGACTCAGTTATACACATATAGACATTCTTTTTTTTAAATATTCTTTTCCATTATGGTTTGTCACAGGATATTGAATATAGTTCCCTGTGCTATACAGTAGGACCTTGTTGTTTATCCATTCTATATATAACAGTCTGCATTTACCAACCCCAAACTCCCAATCCATACCTCCCCCTCTCCCCTTTGGCAACCACAAGTCCGTTCTCTATGCCTATGAGTCTCTTTTTGTTTTGTAGATAGGTTCATTTTTGCCATATTTTAGATTCCACATATAAGTGATATCATATGGTATTTGTCTTTCTCTTTCTGACTTACTTCACTTAATATGATAATCTCTTGTTGCATCCATGTTGCTATAGTAGGATCTTTTAAATGATGAAACCATATCATCAAAAAGGTGTGCTAGAAATGCAGTATAAGAAAAAAGTCCATAAATAAAATTCATTCATTCATTCAACAAGCATTGATTGAGTGCCTTGAAATTGGTTGCAAGCCAATAGGCCTTACGTAGGGTAGAGAGCTGACTAAAGCAAGAAGCGCACAGATCTGCCCTCCAGGGGCTCTCAGCCTAGTAGTGGCGATAGCAGTGCAAACTAACTGTAATACAAGTTGTCTAAGGAATGAGACAGATGAAACACAGTGGGAATTTAGGGAAGGAAGAGAGTAATTCCAGCAGGGGAGATATTTGAAATCACGTAGTGAGTACCTAGAGCTGACACTCTGTGAAAAGGCAGCCAATCTCCTGGAGATACAGCTCTCCCTAGAGCAGTATGATCACGTTATGCTAGTGGTCTAAATGGAGTATTTACAGGAGCACAAGGTGGTCTGAGAAAGATCTCGAAGGTCACGTGTGAGCTAGGCTTAAACAATAACAGGACATAAAGCTGGAGAGGTCAGTAGGGCCTTGCTCATTTAAGGTCTTAAAGACCACATGAAATTATTTGAATTTGGTCCTGTGGGCAATGGAGAGCCATCACAGGGTTTTTTTGTTTGTTTGGTTTTGGTTTTTTTTCCCCATGTCCTGGCTATTTTATTTTATTTTTAAGCTCTTTATTGGAATATAATTGCTTTACACTATTGTGCCAGTTTTTGCTGTACACCAAAGTGAATCAGCTGTATTTATGCATATATACCCATATACCCTCCCTCCCGCGACTCCCTCCCACCCCCCCTGTCCCACCTCTATAAGTCCTCACCCATTCTCGAGTTTCAGTGACAGGGCAAGAATAAAGATGCAGATGTAGAGAACTGACTTGAGGATACCAGGTGAGGGGCGAAGGGGAAGATGGGATGAAGTGAGAGAGTAGCATTGACATATATACACTACGGAATGTAAAATAGATAGCTAGTAGGAAGCTGCTGCATAAAACAGGGAGATCACCACAGGGTTTTAAGCAGAGCAGCAATGTGGTCATACTTGCACTTGAGAAAGATCACTCTGGCTACAGTGTAGAATACAGATTGGAGGGGAAGGGAGTAGGAGAAAAAGCAGGGAAATTCATTCAATTAGTTTTTAAGTTAAAGATGATGAAGGCCTAAGAAGGTAGTGGTAGTGAGGCTGGAGAGAGTGAAATTTATTTGACAGTAGAAGTGGAACAGTAATGATAGATCTTAGAAATATTACCAGGTAGAATTGACTGGAAATAGTAAGTGATTGGGTTTGGGGTGCAGGAAAAAAGTCAAAATTACCCCTCAGGTTTAAGCTTGGTCAACCATATGGTAATAGCATTTTATTAAGACATAAAACACAGAAGGAACACATTTCAATGGGATTAGAGACAGGCATGGGAAAAAGAAAGTAGGAAACTGATCAAACTTCATGAGAACAAGAATCACTTTATTTTTCATCATCATAGCCCCAGCGCCTGGCTCAACAAATACTGGAATGAATAAATGAGTGAAATGAATTCTTGTATTTGAAGTACCACTGAAGGCATTTGAATGTGTGAACTCTAGTGTGGAATAAAAAGAAAGTCCATTTCACACATTGACCTAATAGTTATTGAGCACCTACTATCTACCAGATAGAATTCTAGGTACTGAGAATAAAACCGTAGTGGACCTGTATTCATGAATTTATATTCTAGTTAGACATGACAGACAATTTTTTATATATATGTGTGTCATATATATATATATATATATATATATATGTAAATTCTTCAGTTTGTGATAAATACTCTCAAGAAAAATAAATCAGCATACTGGGGTTGGAGAGTGACCAGATACTTTAAATATCAAGTGGCCTGGGATAGTCTCTCTTAGAAGGTTTTATTTGAACAGAGAACTGCACAAAATGGAGTGAGAATTGTGGCTGCCTGGGGAGAGTCTCCCAGGCAGAGGGAATAAATAGCAGGTGAAAAAATCCTAAGGCAGGAGCATGACTACCATGTTCATGTTCAAAAACTAGCAAGGAGGCACATGTGACTTGAGAGTGAGCAAGTGGGAAAAGGGTAGGAGATGAGGTCAGGAAAATCAAGAACTGGATTTTGAAGAACTATAAAAGCTCCTGTAAGGCTTTGGCTTTTCTCTGAGTGACATGAGCTTCATTGGATGGCTTTTAGCAGAGCAGTGACATGGTCTGACATGTTTTTAGAGGATCATTCTCGTGTGTAGAGAAAAGTCTGTAAAGAGGCTAGACCGAGGAAGTCAGCCGACTGGTTAGGAGACTCTTGATATCATCTAAGCAAGAGACCATGATTGCTTGCACCAAAGTGAAAGCAGTGGAGATGGTATGGTGAGAAGTGGCTGGATTCTGCTTTTGTTTCGTTTTGATGTGATTTTTGTTTATTTTTTGAAGGTAAAACTGGCAGGATTTACCGGAGTATTGGGTATCAGGTGTCAGATAAAAAAAGAGGCAAATCTGCTTCCAAGCATTTGGTTTAAACAACCCAACAACAGCAGCAACAGCAACATTGCCGTTTACTGAAACAGTTAAGCAGGTAGGAAGAACAGGTTTCAAACTGGGATATCAGTAGTTTAGTATTGGACATGTTAAGTTTGAAATGCCAGTTAGCGCAAATGTATAGTTCGCTGTTAAGTATACAAATCTGTAGTTCAGGTACGAATTCTGGGCAACAGATAAAAATCTGGGAGTCATCAGTTTAGAGATGATATTTATAACCTTGGAACAAGATAGGACCACCTAGGAAATGCATATAAACGGAGAAGAAAATAGATCCAAGACTAATCCCTGGGACATTCCAATGTTTAGTTGTCAGCAGGATGGGGAAGATCTAAGCAAAGAGCCAGAGATGTCAGTAAGGTAAGAGACGAAATGAGAAATAGTGGTTCCTAGAATCAAGTGAATCAGTATTTTACAAAGGAGAAAGCAATCAACTTTTCAGATGTTGTGGACAGGTCAGGTAAGGGAAAGAATGAACATTGATCTTTATATTTGGCAACTAAGAAGTCACTTGGGACCTTGACAACGGCCACTCAGTGGAGTGGAGTGGTGTGGTTTGGATGAAAACATGATTATAGCAAATTCAAGAGAAAACGGGAAGAGAGTGGAGACAGTAAGTGGTAATTAATATTTCAAAGAGTATTGATGGAAAGGAGAGGATAGAAATGGGGATACTTGGTCAGAAAGGCAGTGCAAATCATGTATAGTCTTATAGTCCAGAATCAGTACTTTGGGTTTTACTCTTAGAGAGATGTGGGGCCATCATCCTAGAACAGAATGCTGAGGAACCTCAATATTTAAAGATCTTAGAAGAAAGAATCAGCATAGTAGACTGAGAAGCCGTTAATGAGGTAGGAAGGAAAACGAAGAAAGTATGCAGAAGTCAAACAGGAGAGGATGGAGTGGTTAACTGTATCAAATACTGCTTTGAAGTCAAGTAGAATGAAGTCAGTCCCTTGGACTTGGAAAAATGGAGACCACTGCTTTCCTTGCTAGAGATGTTTCCCTTGCTTCAGTGGGATAGAGGGGATAATATAATGTTATACTGGGTTCAGGAGAGTCAAGAAGATCAAAGAGTAACAGTCATCAGATCCATTGATCTAGGAAAGAGGAGATGGGCTCCAGTGACATTCACAGAAGGGGAAAATTGTGTGAGTGTGTGTGTGTGTGTATCAACCATAAAATGCATACAGTAATAGTGTCTTCAAAAATTGCCATTAAGGACTGAAGATTTAAACATTTAAACACTGGGCTTTGAGGAACTAAGGATGCAAACCATTAAAAAAGATTTGAATGAATGGCGAGTATAATTCTAACTTTATAAAGGTGTAAGATTGGTGATTAAAACCTGGAATGGAGTGACTGAGTTTGAAAAGTAAGTGGAATTCAGATTTTAATGACTTCAAAGCTAAAATTAGTGCACAATTACAATGATTATATCTTCCTCTTTCCCTGGTACAATTATCTCCCTGATCTCTCTTTGGTTTTGGAACTCTTCTTGATATTTATTGAAGCCACCCTTTGTGAATGTACTTTTACTATGAGTTTCTTCCTAGTAATCTCTTTTGGAAATATGCAACTTCAAATAATATTTAAACACACCTTAGGAACTAGTACTGAGGTAGGAATCTTGAAGAGGAAGTAATCCTAACCTGTTAGGATTAGAATAAGAATGTTTCTAGGCAAGTCTTAAAGAGACTTGTTTGGTAAATGTGGAGCTCCACAGAAGGTAAATTAGAGTTGGAGAATTTTAACAGTATACTTCAACTGTGACAGACTAATGTGCTCGGGGCTGACTTGTCAAGGGGAAGGGAATTTTTGTGGACAACTGATCAAAGCAACCATCTACAAGGTGACTGGATAAATATGGAATATTCCTGCTTTCGATTCTCTCCCAACTTTCCACCCCCCTAAACTCCAGACAAACTCCAGCCCTTCTGTTAACATGCTTACTTCTGATTAAAATTTAACTACCATTTATTGAATAATTACACTGACTCAGGTATTCAGTGAAGCTAAAATAATACCTTATGTTGAGTGGAATGCACACTTGAAATACATTATCCCCATTAAATGCTCACAGCAAACCTCTTTGGTAGATGCTATTCTTCTCCCATTTTACAAATGAGAAAATAGAGGGAAAATAGGTTGAAATAATTTGCGCAACATCACACACATAGTTAGCAGTGGAGGCAGGATTCAAACCCAGGGTTTGTGGCTCCAGAATTTATGCCCTTAACCACTAAGCTCTACTGCCATCCTGGGGCTAGTATACCTTATTTCACTTAACATTTTTATCTCCATTTTATGGAAGAAGAAACTGAGGCTCAGAGCAAAGGATCAGTAAGTTGTTCAAGGTAACACAGGTGGAAAACGGAAAGCATTTGCATGCCAAGCTTATCACTCTTTCCACACTTATAAAACACTTGATATGTTTACAGCTTACTTTTTCCTTAACTCAGTAATTGCCAAAATGTGTTCCTTGGTCTATTTCAGTAGGCATTGTTTAAAAAAAAAAGTTCCATTAGCAAACACATTTGGGGAATGCTGGGTTAAACAAAGCTCAAGAGGCATCCTTTCTACAGGTCTTTTCAATACTTTTGATATGCTAATGTGCCTTTAGAAGCTTTGGGGGTGGGTACTTAGCAACTTAACCACGTAGGTACTTTGTTTTTCTGGGGGCATCTTACCAGCAAGTGCATAGAACATACTTAGACTAACTGCATAACTATATTCCTGAGCACACACATACTCCGATTACCTTAATTAGATTGAAAGACAATCTGGTTTCTATATTCGATTAAGAGACACTCTGCTCTTCATGGTCGAGATGCAGGATATAGCCTTCTCTCAATAATACCAGATTTACATGCCATTCATTATGTTAAGTTATTTTGAAGAGGTCCAGTCATATCCAGCAGATATTTGTTCCATTTTGAAGAGTGATGTTTTTCAGATCTGCTCCCAAAGTTCTAAGAAGTCTTTGCAGGCATTCCATGCCTTAAACACTGACAACCATCTTCAAGGATGCTGCCAGTAATATGTGATATAATTTTGTGGTTTCTGTTCTTGTAAAGCTAAGTGAATACAGTCCATTCACTTTCTTCAGAAGTGTCTCTGAAGTTGGATGAGTTACATGAGTAGTAACCAAGATGAGAAATAAAAATATTTAAAGCATGGGAGGATAAGAATCTGATAAATATATTTATTGATTTTCATCACATCCAATGAGGTGACACCTAAAATGATACCTGCTTCAGTGATGACATGAAAGTGATTATAATGATGAGGAGATCTCAAGCCAGAAATTATTCTATGTCCCCATTATGACATAAAATGCAGAAATGATATTTTGAAGTAGCGCTAACCTTGGAGAACCTACAGGAAGGTGCAACCCCCCAAAATTATAAATGCATGTAAGAGTGTATTATGTGCCAGAAAAGAATGAGCTGAAATGCAAATGCTTTTCTCCCTCAGGGAATTCATTAAGAATAGACATAGATACACTACCAAATGTAAAATAGATAGCTAGTGGGAAGTTGCTGTATAACAAAAGGAGATCAACTCGATGATGGGTGATGCTTTAGAGGGCCAGGACAGGGAGGGTGGGAGGGAGTTGCGGGAGGGAGGGCATATGGGGATATATGTATAAATACAGCGGATTCACATTGGTGTACCTCAAAAACTGGTACAAGAGTGTAAAGTAATTATATTCCAATAAAGAGCTTAAAAAAAAAAGTCAAGAGTCAGGTTATTGTGACTTGGTGCCAAATTTTATGGCTATTAGAAAAAAAAGCAGAACCTCTTTGTTCTTAAAAAGACCAGTTGAGATGTGGCTGAACAAGGTCCAGATAGAGTGGATATGCCTTAGGTCTAGAAAAGAAGAAAAAGAAAAATACACACGTACACACAGCTATACACACACACACACACACACACACACACACACACACACCCCAATCTTCCACTTAGGTTCCATAACATGTCACATAATCAGGAAATCATAGAACATCAGAACTGGAAGAGACCATTCATCTATCTGAGTTATCAGTCCCATCTGTAATAGTTCCCACAAGGATTATCAAATATTTGCATGACAGAACTAATGAGATACTCTCTTTCATTGCTATAGAACTTATTCTGGTCATCTGGGAGGCCTTGTATTATGATGAAAAGACCATAGACTTTGGAAGCAGAATAGACTAGGTTCAACTCTGACTCTTCTACTTACAGCTGTATCAGCTAGCATGGGCTAAGTTATGCTGCAGTGACAAATAACCCAAAGTCCCAGTGAAAAATAGGAATTTATACAGCAGAACACTTATGGCTTAGACCAAGAATATAGAATAAGGATATCTAGATCTAGATCTAGATATCTCAAACCTCTCTTGGTTCTTCATGGCCAGTAAGAAAGATTTATTTCTCACTTATGTTCAGGGAACTTCTGCTTCATCTTGGCATATTTTCATTATCACCACTGCAAGGGGAAGAGAATATGGTGAATCACACAGAGCCTTTAAAAAATTCCACCCAGCAGTTACACGCCCATCTTTAGCTTCAAATAAGGTTGGGAAGTACAGTCCTACCCTTTGTCTGGAAGGGGGAGAAATGGAATATTTGCGAATGGCCTTAAGCACTACCACACTATCCATAGGACCATAGGAAAATTTACCCCTTCTGGTGCATTTCCTTCATCTGTAAAATGGGTTAACAATACCTATTTTTGCAGATTTGCTATGAATATTAAATTACATAACATATATAAAATGCCTAGAATAGCCCCTGGCCTAATAGGTGCTCAAGCATAATGCTTTCCTTTGTGTCTATTAAGTGTTCCTTCTTTTTTCAAGCACGCTAAACAACAACCTTAATGTGCATTCCACAGACAGCCTTTTGAATATTTAAAGATAATATTCCTACCTGCACAAAATTCTTCTCCTCTCCAAGCTAAACATTCCTGTTCCTTCAATAATTCCTCATATGGCACATGTTTCAGTACTCTGCCATCTTGGTCCCTCCCCTCTGAGCTCCTCCCAGTTTGTCTCTTCTTCCTCTTTTATTGATAGTCATATCTGAGCACAGTGTCCCATCCAGTTCTATTTTCACCAGCATAGCACTAAATTGAGACTATAACTAGCCTCATCCTGGACACATGCTTCTCTTCATGTAATAAGGAGATTTTGAGGTCACATCACACTTGTAAAATCAAAAGATACGGTGGCTAGAAAGAATTAGAAGTCATCTAAACCAGTGATCCCTAAGTATATACCTGTGACCCAGTAATATCAGAGTCATTTGTAGAGTTTTTCACAAGCCTCACCTCTCTAGTTTCCAAGGTCTTGAGCAGAACTTTCAAAACTGGTGTGTGGACAAGTTTGAGAACTCCTCTGTAGCATGCCCACGGGCTTTCTTGACTTTGTATCTTAAGCTCTTCCCAAACATTCACATATGGACCAAACAGAGACTTCAGAACACCTGGAGCACTTGTTAAAAATTGTTTCTAAAGCTTTCCTCCAAAATTTAGAATCAGAATTTCTGGGAGTTGGGCCCAGAAATTTGCATTTATAACAAATACCTTGGTTGAGTCTGATGTGCAGCTAGATCTGAGAACCTATGGTTCAGTTCAACGTTGTAACCAATGCTTCAACTATCAATCATCCTGCCAAGAAATTTTACAGAAAATATCACCTTGAGCTCAATTAAAAACTTACACAGTAGAATACTTACAGATTAATTAGGCCAAGAACATAGGATACGGATGTATATACATAGCAGCCTTCTTTTGGGACTTCATGGCCAGTAACAGAATTGTGGAATCATAAATACTCAGAGTTAGAAGGAAGTTTAAATTCTGATTAGTCAGGATTTCCGAAGGTGTGTTCCATGGCACGAGACCTTTAAAAAGGGAATTGCAAGTTAAATTAGATTGGGAAACAGAACACTCTATCACATGTCTTGGAATGTTAAAATGCACATTAGAACAATAAACACTATGAGAAGTACCCAGTTAATAAACCTGTTTAACTTTAATAAGAATCAACATTTTCCAAAACTATTTGAGCATAGAAACTTTAAAAAAAATCACCCATTAACCTAAAGAATTAGTGTCCTGTAGAACAATTTTGGAAAACTGATCTAGGGCATTGTGCATCTAATATATGAATGTCCTACCTAACATTCTAAAAAAACTCACTAAAATTAGAAATTAATAATTCCATTTCTGACATCTCTAATTGTTCACACATGGAGCAACATATTCTCTTCTGCCTCTTCTATAACCTAAGTTCAGACCATATGGTTTATATCTAGAGACGATATAAGTTAGTGAAATGTATATGAAATTTACTGTCAGACGTCCTGGGTTTGAATCTTGACTCTACCAACTACTAATTATTTGAACTTGGGCACTATTTAGGCTTCCTGAACATCATTTTTCTCATATACAAAATAATACCTCACAAAGTGTGAGAAATAAATGAGATAATGCATGTAAAAAGCTTGGCACAGTGCCTGGAACAGAGTAAGCACTCAAATAATAGCAGTATTTATTTCATTCAAAGATGAGAATGCAAAGGGCTTAGTTTCAATACAGGAGGCAGGAAATTCTGTCTTGTTCTTATCCCTACACACCCCACCCCATATACAAATCTTTCCTCAGTGCTCTCCTTCCTTATTTGTGTGACCTGTACAGATTAATATCAGCCTGAGATTAACATCCTGATAAATTTTAACAAAAACAATTCTATTGACCTTATTACTCCCTAATATGTTATCTTCAGAACACCAAATGGAATACAATGAGAGCATATTAATCTCCCAAGAAGACCCGATAGATGAAGAAACACTGAAACAAAATAAACTTTGTGGAACTAGCAGGGAGGTGCTGAAGATGCTATTATAAGAACTAATGTGTTGTGTGAAAAGACTGTTCTTGGAAATATTTAGTAGTGACTCCAGTGGGATTACCTACTCCTTAACGCTCTACATATTTATAGGGAAGTCAAGTTAATAGGACATTTCACATGCTAAAGCATATGGCTGCCTTACGGTGAAGCAAAGAGTGTGGTAGGGAGACAATTATGGCTGTAAAAGCAAAGATGAAAAGTAGTATTGTTTAAAAAGCAGTGCAGCTGCTTCCATTAAAAAAAAAAAAACAAAAAACAAGGCGTTAAAATTCCAGCTCTGTCATTACCTAATTCTAACATTATGTGTGTCTTCTAAGTTCTTTGAGACTTGCTTTCTTCCTCTGTAAAATGGGTAATGCACGACAGTTTGTTGTTTTTTTATTTCGTTTTAATTGGAAGTCAAAATTCTGGAAACTTCCAAACAATGGAATTGATTTAAGATAATTTTTTAAAATGATAATCAATTTTAAAAACCATTCAATTGTCAAGAACATGAACAGGCAGTTAATATAAAAGGAAGTGTAAATAGCTTATAAACACAGGAAAAGATGCTTAGCTTTAATCATATTTAAAGATATGCAAATTAAAACAGTAATGAGATACTACTTTTCACATATTGGGATGGTAAATATATAAAATAAAATTAATGTTTCACAAAGTTTTTCTGGGTGTTGGGAACTGGCAGTCTCATACAATGTTGATGACAGAATAAATTGGTATAACTTATTGGCAGTAAATTAGGCATTACAGATCAACATTTTAAGGGCATATCCCCTCTAACCTAGCAATTCCTCTTCTCAAAAATTATCCTAACAATATGTTCACATCTATGTGCAAATATAGTATGTGAAAGGATTTTCCTTGCAGTAATTATTTCTTTTAAATAAATAAATAAATTTATTTATTTATTTATTGGCTGAGTTTGGTATTCATTGCTGCATGCGGGCTTTCTCTAGTTGCATGAGCGGGGGCTACTCTTCATTGTGGTGCACAGGCTTCTCATTGTAGTGGCTTCTCTTGTTGTGGCACACGGGCTTCAGCAGCTGTGGCACACGAGCTCAATAGTTGTGGCTCACGGGCTCTAGAGCACAGGCTCAGTAGTTGTAGCATGTGGGCTTAGTTGCTCCACGGCATGTGGGATCATCCCGGACCAGGGCTCAAACCCGTGTCCCCTGCATTCAGGCGGTTTCTTAACCACTGAGCTACCAGGGAAGTCCCGGTAATGATTTTAATAGCAAAAACTTGGAAACAACTCCAATGTTCATCAGAAGGGGGCTGGTTATATACAGTTTGGTTCAAAGTAATAATATAAGGCCATTAAAAAGAATGCCAGTAGGTAAGGAAGCTGCCCATGAGGCAAGATCCTCTGTATACTTTACATGCCAAGAAATAACAAAGGTGTAGACTAGCTCACATGTAAAAATCACTTAGTGAGTGACTGTTGCTGGCTCTTTGTCTACTAATTCACCTAGTCTTTATATCAAACCCTATGAGATAGGCTCTATTATCATCCCAGTATAACAGATTAGGAACTGGAGATGCACAGAAGGTTAAGTGATATGGCCAAGTTAAAAAAACTGCTGTGTGACATGACTCGGATGTAAACCCAGGTAGTCTGTCTTCCAAGACCGCACTATATCAACCACTATGCTTTTCTGCCTTTTCCTATGCAGAGGCCTCTGTATTCTTCCATTGGAAGAAGACACACAATAAAATATGAACATATATCTGGATATGACTGAAAAAGTCCTGGAAAGATATCCAAGAAAATGTCAGAAGCAGTTGTGTATAGGGAAGGGGGCTGAGGCTCCAGATGGAAGACTTACTCTAGGGCATATACATCCGTTTGTTTGTGATTGTGTTTGTTGGTTTGTTTTGCTTTGTCTTTATCTTTTGCATGAGTTACTTTATACTGAGTGATAACTACAAAAGCAACTAGCTTTTTAGGGTAAAAAGAAAATAAATTAATACCCTCACTCAACAGATTGGGAGACTGAGACAGATAGAGGGAAAGGGAACCACTGATTTCAAGGATCTAATTAATAGATAAGTAAGACCAACAATTCCTTGTTGGCTTGCTTGAATTTTCTTTCAGCTTTCTCATCCCTCTTATCCCCTACCCTCAGAGACTCTGTGGGTCAGAGATAAAAAAAAGACTTCAGTTTCATTGTTTATCTTTAAAAAAAATTTTTAAACATTACATGTTTTTAAAATTAAAATTTTTTTAAACACTTCATGTTTTGTTTAAAATTCCATCATACTACTAGCAGACAGAATTCAGTAGCACATTAAAATAATCATATGCACCATGACCAAGTGAGATTTTTCTCCGGGGTTTCAAAAATGGTTCAACATGTGAAAATCAGTTAATGTGATACAGCACATTAACAGAATAAAGGATAAAAATCACATGATTATCTCAATAGATGTAAAATAGAAAAATCATCTGATAAAATTAAACATACTTTCATGATAAAACTCTCAATAAACTAGGAGTAGAAGGAAACTACCTCAACATAATAAGGCCATATATGACAAGCCCACAGCTAACATCATACTGAACTAGGAAAAGCTGAAAGTTTTCCCTTTAAGATCAGGAACAAGGCAAGGATGCCCACTCTTGCTACTGCCACTCCTATTCAACATAGTACTGAAAGTCCTAGTCAGAGCAATTGGGTGATAATAAGAAATAAAAGGCATTGAAATAGAAAGAGAAGAAGGAAAATTGTCACTGTTTACACATGACATGATCTTATATATGAAAACCTCTGTGAAGACTCCACCAAAAAAACTGTTAGAAGGAATAAACAAATTCAGTAAAGATGCGGGACAGAAAAATCAACATACAAAAATCTGTAGCATTTTCATACACTGAAAATGAATTATCTGAAAAGAAAATTAGGAAAACAATCCCATTTACAATAGCATCAGAAAGAATTAAATACTTAGGAATAAGCTTAACTAAGGAGGTTAAAGTCTTATATACTGGAAATTACAAAGCACTGATGAAAGAAATTAAAGACACTACAAATGGAAAGACATCCCATGTTCATGCATTGGAGGACTTAGTATTGTTAAAATGTCCATACCATCCAAAGTGATCTACAGATTCAACGCAATCCCTATCAAAATACCAATGATGTTTTTTACAGAAATAGAAAATACAATTCTAAAAATCATTTGGCACCACAAAGGACCCCAAATAGCCAAAATAATCTTGAGAATGAAGGACAAAGCTGGAAGAAGCATCACACTTCCTTACTTCAAAATATATTAGAAACCTACAATAATTAAAACAATATAGCACTTGCATAAAGACAGACATACAGACTGATGGAGCAGAATAGAGAGCTCAGAAATAAATCCACACATACAGGATCAACTGATCTTTGACAAGGGCACCAAGACTAGTGTTGGGAAAACTGGACATTCACATGCAAAAGAATGAAACTGGACCCTTATTTTATACCATAAACAAAAATCAACTCAAAATGGATTAAGCACTTAAAGGTAAGACCTGAAACTATAAAACTCCAAGAAGTAAACATTGGGAAAAGCTTCATGACTTTGGTCTTGGCAATGATTTCATGAATATGACATCAAAGGCAGAGGCAATAAAAGCAAAAATGGACAAATGGAACTGCATCAAGCTAAAAAGTCTGTAAAGCAAAGGATGCAATCAATCAAGAAAAGAGGCAGCCTAATATGTATAAAACAGATGACTAATAAGAAAAAAAATCAAATTGTACACTTCATATATATGCAGTTTATTGTATGTCAATTATATCTCAAAATTCTTTTTAAAGGGGAAAAAAAAGCAACCTACCAAATGGGAGAAAATATGTGCAAGCCACATATTTGATAAGGGGTTCATTTCCAAAATATATAAGAAATTCCTATAATTCAATAGCAAAATAATAATAATAATAATTGGACTAAAAATGGACTAGAATAGACATTTTTCCAAGGAAGACATACAAATATCCAATAGGAATACAAAAAGATTCTCAATGCCACTAATCATCAGGGAAATACAAACCAGAACTACAATGAGATAGTACCTCACACTCATTAGGAGGGTTGTTACTTAAAAAACCTAAGACAACAAGTGTTGGTGAACTTGTGGAGAAATTGGAACACTTGCACACAGTTGGTGGGAATGCATAATGCTATAACTGCTGTGGAAAATAGTATGGAGTTTCCTCAAAAAATTAAAACTGGAACTACCATATGATCTAGCATTCCTACTAAGTATGTATCCAAAAGAATTTCAATCAGAATCTCAAAGAGATATTTGCCCTCCCATGTTCATTAGAGCATTATTCACAATAGCCAAGAGATGAATACAACCTCAATGTCTGTGAATGGATAAATAGATAAAGAAAATGTAGTGTATGCATATACAATGGAATATTATTCAGTCTTAACAAAAGAAAGAAATCTGATCACATGCTACAACATGGATGAAATTGGAGGGCATTATGCCAGGTGAAATAAGGCAGTCACAGAAAGACAAATATTGCTTGATTCTTCTCTTAAGCGGTATGTAAAATAGTGAAACTCATAGAAGGAGAGAGGAGAATGGAGGTTGCCAGGGGATTGGAGGAAATTGGGATTTGCTATTCAACAGGTATAAAGTTTCAATTATGCAAGATGAATGAGTTCTAGAGACCTGCTGTGCAACATAGTGCCCGTGATTTAAAATGCTGTATTGTATGCTGAAAAATCTGTAGAGAGGATGTCATGTTAAGTGCTCTTATTACAATAAAAATGTTTAAAATTCATCATCATAATTTAAAAATAATTTGTTCAGGGAGCAAGGAGGATGTTGTGATCTGCCAGGTTGTAAATATCATAGGAAACCCAGTCTTTACAGTTGAGACCTAACGAGGAATATTGTAACCAGGAGTCCCCGTTGATAATCATGGCGGTTTCAGTCATAACACATGGGCTTTGATAGTGCTTAGTGATTTTTTTTTATGTAAATTGTGATGTAAAATGTTTGGTATCATCATATTCATAATATTAAGATGCAAATTTGCAAACATCTGATTCTGAAAATTTCAGGTACAAAGTTTTCTAATTACAGCACCCACTTTCCAAAATGTTGTTAAGAATATTGAGACAGATCACACAGAGGAATTTATTTCTCCATAGTAGGGCAATAGCTAGCCTATAGTAGGGCTCAATAACTAACTTGTACCCTTATTTGATAGCAGTTACCAGAGAGGTCAGGAAGGAGACTAGCTAAGTCAACCAATTAGTTGTTTTGTTTGTAGGAAAACAAGCAATCAACTTGTCTTCTAGTGTTGCTCATAGGATCCTTGGTGCCAGAATTACGTAGCCTCTGTAAAGCAACCCAACCGACCAGACTTTTCTGAAGTTGTTATTTTTTTCTATATCAAACTACCAGTGCTGAAAAAAATTGTTTATTTTGCTCAGGCATGGAAATTTGCCAAGAAGTTATTAGCTTCTTTGCTATTCTGGGATTTCCCTGAGTTGGACAGTATAGTGTATTCTATCACCCTTGATTTTTAGCAGCATTCCTATGGAGAGAAAGCAGGAATGGGAAAAAAAGATACATCACTAGATGGAGAAAGGTGTTAGCTACACTTGACCTTTCAAGTTTTATACGATTGTCTTCTAGGCCCACATTAAGGATATCTCTGTTAGGTAAATGACAGCAGCTCCAGGGGTAGACAGACTGCATGTGTCCAATCGTGAAAGCTAAAAGAAAATCCAAACAAGCAAGCAATGGTGTCTGAATATACTAAGTCACAAAGAAAAGTCGGAAGTGTTTTTTGTTTTGTTTTGTTTTGACCACATCAAACCAGCATGTGGGATCTTAGTTCCCCTACCAGGGATTGAACCCCAGCCCCTGAAAGGGAAGCGCAGAGTCTTAACCACTGGACCACCAGGGAAGTCTGGAAGTGTTTCTTTAGTGAATTTATATGGAAGTTGAGGGCAGATATGGAAAAAGTGAAAGGAGAAAAAAATCCAGTTCCATTTTTCAAAAAAAAAACATAACACAGGAAAGGTCCGCTTTTAACATCTTTATTCAACTTTTCTATGATAATGAGTCCTTTGACTTTAATTCAACTCATTTATAGTCAGTCACTTTCCAAGTTAATTTTGTTCCCTTTTTCTGTCTTTTCCCCTGTTAGGAAAAACTAAATTCACTGCCCTGTGGAATGTTTTAATTTTTGCTGTGTTAAGTGAGTAATAATGTTTAATGCTGGAAAATGCTTTTAGGTTTCATATTTCTACCTGATCCAAAAAGATTGCAGCCCTCGTCTGGGCTGCTATGTAGGAGATCATCATGACTATAAAATAATTTGGAATCTTGCCACTAGTGACAAGCAAATCTACATATACAAGGAAATAAGAAGGAAGGACAATAGTGGTTGAATATAACATGACAAATGGTGGAAAGTTTGAAAAATTTTTTCATTGAAAATTTAGCAACTCTTTTTTTAAAGCTCTTTATTGGAATATAATTGCTTTACACTCTTGTACCAGTTTTTGAGGTACAACAAAGTGAATCAGCTGTATTTATACATATAACCCCGTATTGCCCCCCCTTCCGCGACTCCCTCCCACCCTCCCTGTCCTGGCTCTGGAGACATTCTGTTTGCACCTGAGCCTCTGGCGTCCCTGTGCAACAGGCACCACCACCGCCAACCGAGCCACTGGAATCCAGACAGGGCACCCTGGCAGAGTCCTACGCAGGGGGGAGGAGCCGCAGTTGTACCCTCTCTCTCCCCATACACCAGCACTTACAGACATGAAATAAAGGAAGCTCTGCTGGTCACAGAGTAATACAAAAATCCCAAGGCAGGTAGAAGGACACTTACACCTGAGACCCCAGGGAAACAGAAATATTATTATTAATTCTATTGATCTGGTCCATTCTGGGGTCAATTCTAGCTTTTTTTTAAATTAATTACAATCTTAGTCATAAGGGATCTACATGTTTTATAACATATTCTTTTTCTATTTTTCCTCTATTTTTATTTTTAGCCTTTTTATATATTTCTCTTTCTAGCTAAGTTTTTTGTAGTGCTGACTGTATCTCTCCTACCTTCTTTTCATCTCTATCTTTTATACATTTCTATTTTTTTCTTTTTTGTTTCATATTTCCAGTCACACTAGGCTCTTCTGTTGCCCTGTCTTCTATACTTTTTTAGTTTATTTTATCTTAACATACTTATAATCAATATTATCACTCTGCTCTGTTTCCCTGCTTTATTCTCCAGATGACACACTGCTTTGGTTTTTATTATTAAGTTTGCTCTTTATCTTAGCTCTGATTATAATTGTCTGATTTTGTTTTGGGAATCGTCAGTCTGTCTGGTTGTACTCTTGCTCTTTATTACATTTGATCCTAGCTTTCAAAATTTCCCTGGATATGTGTTAGTGTGTGTGTGTGTGTGTGTGTGTGTTTTTAATTAATTACAATCTTAGTCCTAAGAGATCTACATGTTTTATAACATATTCTTTTATTCTACTATTTTTTCTTTTATTTTTATTTTTAGACTTTTTATATATTTCTATTTCTAGCTGTTTTTTGTAGTGCTAACTATATCTCTCCTACCTTCTTTCCTTCTCTATCTTTTATGCATTTCTATTTTTTCTTCTCTTTCCTTTTTCTTTTCATATTTCCAGTCACACTACACTCTTCTGTTGCCCTGTCTTCTATCCTTTTTTAGTTTATTTTATCATAAAATACTTATAAGCAATGTTATCACTAGGCTCTGTTTCCTTGCTTTATTCTCCAGATGACACACTGCTTTGGTTTTTATTATTAGGTTTTGTTTTTATCTTAGTTCTAAGTATAATTTTCTGATTTTGTTTTGGGAATCTTCAGTCTGTCTGGTGGTACTCTCGCTCTTTATTATATTTGATCCTAGCTTTCAAAATCTCCCTGGATTTGTGTTTGTGTGTGTGTGGTGGTTTTTTTTTCTTTTTACTGGTTTTGAATTTCTGTTGGTTTTCTCATTGATTGTCCACTGGCATACTGGGGTTCTTCTGTCAGGTCTTTCTAGTGCCTTATGTTCTATTGAACTCAGTATTTCTGTGTCTTATACATGTATGTGTTTCCTTGATTTAGTATTTGTTTGACTCAACACTCTGCCATGAGTCTGGGGCTTGGACAGTCTTCTTTAAACCCCTTTATTGCCAGGACAAGCAACCTCTGAAGTCTGGACTACTCCATCAGAAGTCAAGTAGGAGGATCTGGGGAGCGAGCACTGAATCCAGGATGCTAGACTACTAGGGAGTCCTCAGAAACAGGGAAGATTAACTGCAGAGAACTCTCACAGAGCCCTGTATCAGAGTCTAAGACCCGGCTTTGTCCGACTGTCTGCAACTGCCAGTGCTGGACACCGCACACCAAACTACGAACAAGAGAGGAACACAAACCCACCCATCAGCACACAGACTACCTAAAGCCGTATTAACCTCACAGATACCCTAAAACACACCACCTGACACGGCCCTGCTCATCAGAGAGAAAAGACACAGAGCCACACACCAGAAAGCAAACACCAGACCCCCTCACCAGGAAGCCTACTCAAGACACTGGACAAACCCCAACACAAGGGGCAAGAGGGCAGAAACAAGAGGAATTACTACTAGGCAGCATAGGGAAAGGAGACAGGAAATTCTATAAATTAGACAAAATGAGAAAACAAACACCCTGCAGGCAAAGGAGCAGGAAAAAAACCCAGATGGCCAAATAAATGAAGTGGAAATAGGAAAGTTGCCTGAAAAAGAATTCAGAGTAATGATAGTAAAGATGATCCAAAATCGCAACAACAAAGTAGAGAAAATACAAGAAACGGTTAATAAGGACTCAGAAGAACGAAAGAGCAAACAAACAGTAATAGATAACAAAATAACCAAAATTAAAAATTATCTAGATGCTATAAACAGGAGAATCACTGAGGCACAAGAACGAGTACGTGAGTTTGAAGATAGAATGGGGGAAATAACTGCCACAGAGCAGGAAAGAGAAAAAAGAATAAAAAGAATGGAAGACAGTCTCAGAGATCTTGTGACAACATTAAACACACCAACATTTGAATCATAGGCATCCCAGAAGAAGAAGAAAAAAAGAAAGGGTCTGAGAAAATATTCAAGATGTTATAGTGGAAACCTTCCCCAACACGGGAAAGGAAATAATTAATCAAGTCCAAAAAGCACAGACAGTCCCATACAGAATAAACCCAAGGAGAAATACACCGAGGCACATATTAATCAAACTAATGAAAATTAAACACAAAGAAAAAATATTAAAAGCAGCAAGAGAAAAGCAGCAAATAACATATAAGGGAAAACCCATAAGGATAACAGCTGATCTTTCTGCAGAAACTCTGCAGGCCAGAGGGGAGTGGCAGGATATACTGAAAGTCCTGAAAGAGAGAAACCTACAGCCAAGAATACTCTACCCAGCAAGAATCTCATTCAGATTCGATGGAGAAATCAAAAGCTTTCCAGACAAGCAAAAGTTAAGAGAATTCAGCACCACCAAAGCAGCCTTACAACAATTGCTAAAGGAACTTTTCTAATTAGGAAACACAAGAGAAGGAAAAGACCTACAAAAACAAACCCAAAACGATTAAGAAAATGGTAATAGAAACACACATGTCAATTATCACCTTAAATGTAAATGGATTAAATGCTCCAACCAAAAGACACAGACTGACTGAATGGATACAAAAACAAAACCCTTCTATATGCTCTCTACAAGAAACCCACTTCAGACCAAGGTACACATACAGACTGAAAGGAGGGGGATGGAAAAAGATATTCCATGCAAATGGAAGTGAAAAGAAAGCCAGAGTAGCAAAACTCATATCAGACAAATTAGACTTTAAAGACTATTACAAGAGACAAGGAAGGACTCTCCATAATGATCAAGGGATCAATCCAAGAAGACCATATAACAATCATAAATATCTATGCACCCAACATAGGAGCACCTCAATACATAAGGCAAATGCTAACAGCCATAAAAGGGGACGTCAACAGTAACACAATAATAGTAGGAGACTTTAACACCCAACTTACATCAATGGACAGATCATCCAAACAGAAAACATATAAGGACACACAAGCTTTCAATGACACATTAGACCATCTCGACTTAATTGACATTTATAGGGCAATCCATCCAAAAACTACAGAATACCCTTTCTTCTCAAGTGCACATGGAACATCCTCCAGGAGAGATCACATCTTGGGTCACAAATCAAGCCTTGGTAAATTCAAGAAAATTGAAATCATATGAAGCATCATCTCTGACCACAACGCCATGAGACTCGATATCAATTACAGGAAAAAAAAAACTGCAAAAATTACAAACATATGGAGGCTAAACAATACGCTATTAAACAACCAAGAAATCACTGAAGAAATCAAAGAGGAAATCAAAAAATACCTAGAAACAAATGACAATGAAAACACAACAAACCAAAACCTATGGGACACAGCAAAAGCAGTTCTAAGAGGGAAGTTTATAGCAACACAATCCTACCTCAAGAAACAAGAAAAATATCAAATAAACAACCTAATCTTACACCTAAAACAATTAGAGAAAGAAGAACAAAAAAACCAAAGTGAGCAAAAGGAAAGAAATCATAAAGATCAGATCAGAAATAACTGAAAAAGAAATGAAGGAAACAATAGCAAAGATCAATAAAACTAAAAGCTGGTTCTTTGAGAAGATAAACAAAATTGATAAACCATTAGCCAGACTCATCAGGAAAAAAAGGGAGAAGTTGCAAATCAACAGAATTGGAAATGAAAAAGAAATAACAACTGACACTGCAGAAATACAAAAGATCATGAGAGACTACTACAAGCAACTATATGCCAATAAATTGGATAACCTGGAAGAAATGGATAAATTCTTAGAAAAGTACAATCTTCCAAGACTCAACCAGGAAGAAATGGAAAATATGAACAGACCAATCACAAGAATGGAAATTGAGACTGTGATTAAAAATCCCCCAACAAACAAAAGCCCAGGGCCAGATGGCTTCACAGGCAGGCGAATTCCATCAAACATTTAGAGAAGAGCTAACACCTATCCTTCTCAAACTCTTCCAAATTATAGCAGAAGGAGGAACACACCCAAACTCATTCTACGAGGCCACCATCACCCTGATACCAAAAGAAGGCAAAGATGTCACAAAGAAAGAACATTACAAGCCAATATCACTGATGAATATAGATGCAAAATTCCTCAACAAAATACTTGCTAACAGAATCCAACAGCACATTAAAAGATCACACACCATGATCAAGTGGGGTTTATCCCTGGAATGCAAGGATTCTTCAATATTTGCAAATCAATCAATGTGATACATCATAACAACAAATTGAGGGATAAAAACCATATGATCATCTCAATAGATGCAGAAAAAGCTTTTGACAAAATTCAGCATCCATTTATGATAAAAACTCTCCAGAAAATGGGCATAGAAGGAAATTTCCTCAACATAATAAAAGCCATATATGAGAAATCAAAACACAACATCATTCTAAACAGTGAAAAACTGAAAGCTTTCCGTATAAGAACAGGAACAAGACAGAGATGTCCACTCTCCCCATGATTATCCAACATAGTTTTGGAAGTTTTAGCCACAGCAATCAGAGAAGAAAATGAAATAAAAGGGATCCAAATTGGAAAAGAAGAATTACAATTGTCACTCTTTGCAGATGACATGATATTATGCATAGAAAACCCTAAAGACTCCTCCAGAAAACTGCTAGCACTAATGGATGCATTTAGTAAGGTAGCAGGATACAAAATTAATGCACAGAAAACTCTTGCATTCCTATACACTAACAACGGAGGAGCAGAGAGCAAAATTAAGGAAACTCTCCCATTTACCACTGCAACAAAAAGAATAAAATACCTAGGAATAAACCTGCCTAAGGAAGCAAAAGACCTGTATGAAGAAAAGTATAAGACACTGATGAAAGAAATCAAAGACAATAGAAACAGATGGAGAGACATACCATGTTCTTGGATTGGAAGAATCAATATTGTGAAAATGACTATCTTATCCAAAGCAATTTACAGATTCAGTGCAATCCCTATCAAATTACCAACAGCATTTTTCACAGAACTAGAACAAGAAATCTTATGATTTGCATGGAAACGTAAAAGACCCTGAATAGCCAAAGCAGTCTTGAGAAGGAAAGACGAAGTTGGTGGAATTAGGCTTCCTGACTTCAAACTATACTATAGGCCACAGTGATCAAGATAGTATGGTACTGGCACAAAAACAGACATGTAGATCAAAGGAACAGAATAGAGAGCCCAGAGATAAACCCATGCACATATGGGCAGTTTATATTTTACAAAGGAGGCAGGTATATACAGCCTCTTCAATAAGTGGTGCTGGGAACATTGGACAGGTACATGTAAAAGAATGAAATTAGAACACTTCCTAACACCGTACACAAACATAAACTCAAAATGGATTAAACACCTCAATGGAAGGCCAGACACTATAAAACTCCTAGAGGAAAACATAGGCAGGACACTCTATGATGTACATCAAAGCAAGATCCTTTTTGACCCACCTCCTAGAATCATGGAAATAAAATCAAGAATAAACAAATAGGACCTAATGAAACTTAAAACTTTTGCACAGCGAAAGACACCATGAACAAGACAAGAAGACAACCCTCAGAATGGGAAAAAATACTTGCCAACGAAGCAACGAACAAAGGATTGATCTCCAAAATATATAAGCAGCACATGCAGCTTAATACCAAAAAATCAAATAACCCAATCCACAAATGGGCAGAAGACCTAAATAGACATTTCTCCAAAGAAGACATACAGATGGCCAACAAACACATGAAAAGATACTCAACATCACTAATCATCAGAGAAATGCAAGTCAAAGCCACAATGAGGTATCACCTCACACCAATCAGAATGGCCATCATCCCAAAGTCTGGAAACAACAAATGTTGGAGAGGGTGTGGAGAAAAGGGAACTCTCCTGCACTGTTGGTGGGACTGTAAGTTGGTACAGCCACTATGGAAAACAATTTGGAGGTTCCTTAAAAAACTACAAATAGAACTACCATATGATCCAGTAATCCCACTCCTGGGCATATACCCAAAGAAAACCATAATCCCAAAAGAAACTTGTACCATAATGTTTATTGCAGCACTATTTACAATAGCCAGGACATGGAAGCAACCTAAATGCCCATCAACAAATGAATGGATACAGAAGATGTGGCATATATATACAATGGAATATTACTCAGCTATAAAAAGGGATGAGATGGAGCTATATGTAAGGAGGTGGATAGAACTACAATCTGTCATACATAGTGAAGTAAGTCAGAAAGAGAAGGACAAATATTGTATGCTAACTCACATATACGGAATCTAAAAATGGTACTGATGAACTCAGTGACAAGAACAAGGAAGCAGATACAGAGAATGGACTGGAGAACTCGAGGTATGGGAGGGGGCGGGGGGTGAAGGGGAAACTGAGAAGAAGCGAGAGAGTAGCACAGACATATATATACTACCAACTGTAAAATAGTCAGTGGGAAGTTGTTGTATAACAAAGGGAGTCCAACTCGAGGATGGAAGATGCCTTAGAGGACTGGGGCAGGGAGGGTGGGGGGGACTCGAGGGGGGGGCGTCAAGGAAGGGAGGGAATACGGGGATATGTGTATAAAAACAGTTGATTGAACCTGGTGTACCCCCCCAAAAAATAAAAAAATAAAAAATAAAAAAAGAAGAAAAAAAAAAAAAAAAAGAAAAAATGGACAAATCTATAGAAACATACTACCTGCGAAGACTGAATCAAGAAGAAACAGAGAATTTGAACAGACCAACTACTAATAGTGAAATTGAATTTGTAATTAAAAAACAACAACTCCGAGATAGCAGAAGTCCAGGATCTGACAACTTCACTGGGTAATTCTACCAAACATATAAAGAAGAACTAATTTCTATTCTTCTCAAAGCATTCCAAAAAGTTGAAGAGGATGAAGCATTCCCAAATTCATTCTACAAGTCCATCATTACCCTGATACCTAAACTAGACAATGACACTACCAAAAAAGAAAATTACAGGCCAATATCTGACATGAATATAGAAGCAAAAATCCTCAACAAATTATTAGCATGCTGAATCCAATAATACATAAAAAGAATCATACACTATGATCAAGTTGGATTTATTCCAGAAACACAAGGATAGTTCAACATTCACAAATCAATTGATATACACTACCTTAACAAAAGAAAGGATGAAAAAAATCACATGATCATCTCAATAGACACAGGAAAGACATTTGACAAAATTCAACATCCATTCATGATAAAAAAAAAAAACCTCTCATCAAAGTAGGTATAAAGGGAGCATGCCTCAACATAATAAAGGCCATTTATGATAAACCTACAACCAATATAATACTCAACAGTGAAAAAGTGAAACCCGTTCCTCTAAAATCAGGAAAAGACAAGGATGCCCGTTCTCACCACTTCTATTTAACATAGTATTGGAAGTCCCAGCCACAGCAACCCAATAAAAAAAAGAAATAAAAAGCATCTAAGTTGAAGGGAAGAAGTAAAACTGTCACTATTTGCAGATGACATGATATTTTATATAGAAAACCCTAGTCTCCACTCCAAAATTTTTTGAAGTAATAAATGGATCCAGCAAATTTGCAGGATACAAGATTAATATACAGAATTCTGCTGTTTCTATACACTAATATAGAATCATCAGAAAGAGAAAGTTAAAAAATACCTGTTTAAAGTCCCATCAAAAACAATAAAATATCAAGAAAAAAATATCAACTGTACACTTTAAATACATGCAGTTTATTGTATGTCAATTATATCTCAATAAAAGTTCTTAAAAAAAATTAAATATGTAGGAACAAACTTCACCGAGGAGGCGAAAGAACTGTACTCTGAAAAGTATAAAACGTTGAAGAGGGAGATCGAACATGATACAAAGAAATGGAAAGATATCCCATGCTCTTGGATTGGAAGAATCAATATTATTAAAATGGCCAGACTACCCAAAGCAATCCACAGATTGAATGCAATCCCTATCAAAATACCCATGATACTTTTCACAGAACTGGAACAAAAAAGTCCTAAAATTCATACAGAACCCCAAAAGACCCTTGATTGTCAAAGCAATCTTGAGAAAAAAGAACAAAGCCAGAGGTAGCATGTTCCTAGACTTCAGAATATACTACAAAGCTGCAGTAATCAAAATTAGCAATCTTTTTAAATTCACTTGACAAAGAGGATAGCAATTATTTCCCCTCCCTTCATTCAAAACAAGGGAAAAAAAAGTAAATACAGGACTTCAAAGGAGTGACACCATGGAGCTTCAACAAATGTAGCAAGAGGCCTCCCCCGCTTGTCATTACAGTCTGAGATCCTAAAGCAGGCTGCCTCCTTAACCACTTTGCATTCAAGCCAGGGATGGCTGCCTTTCTGTGCTGCATCCTCCTCATGGAGTAGGGAATCATCTATAGATTCCCCACCTCCCCAAAAAGGGGAGGAGACATGATCAACTTCATCTCTATGTATAGATGCACCATGGGAAGCAGGATGGTGTACCCAGTGTGTCTTCCTTAATATGAGTGGCTTTTTTGCCAGTTTTATTTTGGTACAAGTGGAGGCTGAAATGGAAATTGATCTCCAAGTTAGAAAGAAGAGGCTTCTTCTCTTCACTCTGTTAGTATTTGATCCATGGTGTTCTAATTATTGAGACCCAAGTGCAACTGAGTAGACCACCCAGGCTGCTTCTTTATTTACAAGATCCACAGAGCTGCACTCCAAGTGTGAGCTCTGTTCATAGAAAAGTGACAGATCACCAAGACCCTCCTTCCTCAAACAGCAGAGCACACATGCACAAAAAAGAAAATGAAAACTGACTCTCCCTTACAGAGAAAGAAGAAAAACAGGAAAGGGAGGCAAAGAAAGAAATGAAACAACACCCTCCCTATCACCTGAAACCAGGGGCTAGAGCAAACTGGGAAACATAAAGACCCCATGTAGAAATCATTAGGTGGGTGCAGAGTGCCTTGAATGGAACCGTTGAGAGCTGTTTAAAAAAAAATCTGTAGTGCTCAATTCTTTCATCCCTGAGATGCCTGAAAAGAATTAGAACACAAATCCTGGCAACAAAAGCTTCATCTGAGCTTAGCAGAGTACACCCACCAAGAGAAGGAGCAGTGATGCACTACGTGCCCAGCTTTCAAGGTTTAAAAAACAATAACCCCAAACTCCTTCAAGGGCTTTGCTGAGCTAGAAGGAAATACAAACTCTTGCACTTGATTGAGAAAACACCTTGTCTTCAGTCCTTTCTAATTCAGATTGGAGATAAATAGCCAGAAATACAGACCTATGCATGATTTAATCTAATTCAGTGATTTAACTACAAAGTGAGATTTTTGTATAAACAATGCCAAACTTCTGTGTTAAGAGAAATGTTGCTGGAATAAACTGTCTGAGCTGCACGATCTTAGAAAGAAGGAATAGGTCTTGTTCTCCTTTGTCTTTCTAAGCGTATGCCTCAGTGCCTAGCCTGTAGTATTTATTCATTCTTGTGTTCATTCAGCTAATATCTAACAGTGCCTACACTGGTGAGCCTGATGCCGGGTTTGGGGGCAGAAAGCTGAGTCCTGCATGGTCTTATCCTTAAGAAAAGCAAAATCTAGGGAAGCATGTAAAATTTAAAAACAAAGAACATCAGTAATGAGATAATTTATTGGAAATAAGGATGGCTTGTAGGGGGGAAAGGGATAACTGCAATAAGGGGGGGGCTCTTACAACAGAGAGAAGGCTTTAATCACGAGGTCTGTAAGTGTCTCTATGGTCAGGCATGAATAAACAAGGCTAAAAAGAGCTGGGTGTGGGGAAGTGGGATGGATGAGCGAGTGTGGCCAGGTGGGATGGAAGGGATGGAAGGTCAGCGAATGTTTTACCCTCAAGAGGAGGCTTTAAAGAGGGGTTGTAGCCTGGCTCAGATTGAGGGTAGGCCAAAGTTCAGGGGTGTGGGTAAAGAAGAGAAGTTAGATTGTGTAGGACTTTATAGCCCATTATAAGAACTTTGGTTTTTTTGTTTGTTTTTTATTCTGAGAGAAATGGGGAATGATGAAGGGTTTTGAAAATAGGAGTGACATGATCTGGCTCACATTGTTTTAAAGGCTTTCATTGCTTACCACGTTGAGAACAATCTGAAGGGGTGCAGGGGTAGAAGCAGGGTGACCAGTTAGAAGGCTATTGCAGTATTGAGGCAAGAGATAACGATGATGTAGTTCATGGCTGTGGAGTGGTAGGAAGTGGGAAGGTTCTCGATATATGTTGAAGGTAAAATCAACAAAATTTGTGGATAGATTGGTTTGAGATAGAAGAGTAGCAGCAGAGGAAGAAATTAGAGGCAAGTAGAGATGTGAGCTGCAGAGAGATACCTGGTAGCATCCTGTAATCAACAGTTATCTCATGGGCACCTGTACTTTCTCCCTGCCCTTCTCATAGTTTTCCAAGATATCTTAGAATTCTTTCTAAATTGCCTTTTTGTCTAAGCTAATTCAGGATGGGTTTTTTTGGTTTTTTGTTTGTTGGTTGGTTGGTTTGTTGGTTTTTGGTCTTTTGTTATCAAAAGAGGCCTGAACAATACCTATATGCCCAACCCCATTTTCCACTAACCTTTCATGTACCATGGCTCACGTGCATTCCATATGCTTCTAGCCTAGCTGCTCACCTTGGCTTAGGCTTCACCCTCTCTACCATCTGTCCAAAGCTCACCTATTCTTTAGGTTTCAGATCTATCACCATCTCCTCCACTATTGATCTCTACAGGTGGAATTAAGTTCTCACAATTTCTTCTCCTGCTGATGGCATTTATGTCTTTCTAGATCATATAATATTATTTGGGTGTATGTTTTATGTGTACAAGTCTTGTGTTCACTGGACTATAAAATCTTTGTGGACAGGAACCACATTTTGTTCATGCCTGTGAAAAAGGGCCTTGTACATAATAGATGCATCCTGAGTATATCTTGAATGAGTGATTTCCTTTCTCCAACACTGTCTTCGTTTAAGCCATCACTTATATGTTATTGATCATTTGGTCTCTAATATTTTGGGTCCTCACTGACTCTTCTTTCTTCCTACTCTGCAAACAGAGTAACTATTTGTCTTTTTGCACCTCTCATCTTCTAGGCCTATATCATCTATCATCTACAGCAGTGTTTCCCAAGTTTTTATTCCATCCCACTGGACCTCAGGGATATGATATTTCTTTTAGGAACAGTAGATCCTATCAGTAATGATTTTGAAAGGTGGGGGTAGAGATAAGATTTTTAAATATATATATGTGATTACCCTGCCCTTAAAATTTTTTTTAGTTTATATATATATATTATTTTTTATTGGAGTATAGTTGATTTACAATGTTGTGTTAGTTTCTGCTGTACAGCAAAGTGAATCAGCTATATGTATACATATATCCACTCTTTTTTGGATTTCCTTCCCGGTTAGGTAACCACAGAGCATTAAGTCGAGTTCCCTATGCTATACAGTAAGTCCTTATTAGTTATCTATTTTATACATAGTAATGTGTATATGTCAATCCCAGTCTCCAAATTTATCCCTCCTCCTCTTTGCCCCCGGTAACCATAAGTTTGTGTTTTACATCTGCGACTCTATTTCTGTTTTGCAAATAAGTTCATTTGTTCCCTTTTCTTAGATTCCACATATAAGTGATATCATATGATATTTGTCTTTCTCTGTCTGACTTACTTCACTCAGTATGACAATCTGTATGTCCATCCATGTTGCTGTAAATATGCCCCTAAAATTTTGTTTCAGAATTCAAGGCAGGGCATGCCTCCTTACTCCTCATGGATCTAGACTGTAGCAATTGCATCCGTGGTAGATTAGATTATTGTTTAGCAAATACTCTCTCCGCCTTAACTTCCATGGGAGGATTATTTTTCCCTGCCTCTTTGATGTTGGACTTGCCTGGGTAATTGCTTTGGTCAATGACATGATACAAGTAGGGGCTGGATATGTGCTTGTGTGGTTGGGCTTGTCCTCTTGTGCTTCTGAAATTGCTTTGAGAAGAGCTTCCTCTGGATGACCAGCTAGTCTCAGAAGAATGAGAGACACATGAAAAAGACAGAACTGAAACCACAGACTGGAACCAAGCCAGCCTAGGTCAGCCAACCCTCACACCTGCAGTCTACAGCAGAGCCTTCATAGCTGACCCACAGACCCTAGCCTAAAGCAAAGCCACCCCAGCCAACTCGTGATGTATGCTGCTGAGTATCCAGGTAATTCTTTCATGCAGCAGAAACTGACTGATATCCTAATTTTCTTTTTTTTTTTTCTTTAAAATTTATTTATTTATTTAATTTATTTATTGGCTGCATTGGGTCTTCGTTGCTGCACACGGGCTTTCTCTAGCTGCTGAGAGCGGGGGCTACTCTTCATTGTGGTGCGTGGGCCTCTCATTGTAGCGGCCTCTCCCGTTGTGGAGCACGGGTCCCAGGCGCATGAGCTTCAATAGTTGCGACACATGGGCTCAGCAGCCGTGGCTCACGGGCTCCAGAGCACAGGCTCAACAGTTGTGGCGCACGGGCTCAGCTGCTCTGCGGCATGTGGAATCCTCCCAGGGCAGGGCTCGAACCCATGCCCCCTGCACCGGCAGGCAGATTCCTTACCACTGCGCCACCTAGGAAGTCCCTAATTTTCTAATTATCTTAATAACATCCTAATCATCTTCTTGCCTTCAAAATTCTCTCTTCAATACCCAGAGTATCAGACACATCTCCCTAAAATAAAAAGTTCAGGTTATGTCACTCCCTTCTCAAAAATCATCAATGGCTCCCCATTGTCTGCAGAATAAAATACAAATATCTTAGCATGGAATCCAAAGCTCTTCATAATTTCACGCCAAACTCTCTCTCAGACTTCATCCACTATCATACCCGTGACTATATTTATTGAATCAATAAATATCTGTTCACCACCTACTAGGTACCAGGTACTATGCTCGACACTGGGGATATAAGATGAACAGAATGGATATTAATTGGAGAGACAGATAAGACAACCTGCAATTTTGATACAAGATACAGGTGTTGATACAGGAATCAGCACAGGGTACTATGGGGATGTCTAGGAGGCACTTCCTGAGGGAGGTGGTGAGTAAGCTGAGATCTAAGATGAGAATAGAAGTTATCATGGCAAAGGGAGGAGACAAAGGGAGGTTTAGGCAGAGCAATGCAGCTGCATATTCAAAGGACTGAGGATAAGAGAGCATAACATGTTCACATAATTGCAGCGATTTCGTTCAGTGTGCCACATAGAATATCAAGGGAGTGAGGGTAACAGTAGCACAAGGTTAGGGGAGATAAGCAGAGGCCCGGCCTCTGAGTATGTAGACCATGCACAGTAAAGAGTTTCCATTTTGTAGGAGCCAGATAGCAGAGCAGAGAAAAGTCTGAGGTCTATAGTCCGGATGCCTGGGTCTGTTTTCCAGCTCTGGTACTTACTTGTGTGTAAACTTAGGCAAGTTTTGAAAATCTCCCTTTGCCTCCATGTCTTCATCTGTGAACTGGGGACAATAGTAGTGCCTACAACATAAAGTTGTTATAAGAATTAATTTAGATGGTACAAGCTCAATGCTAAGCACAGTGACTGGCATGTAATAAGCATTCAATACATGAGTATGATTTTTAGCTATTTTTATCCTATCCTAAAGGCAATGGGAAATCATTGAAAGGATATTTGTGTGACTGAAAGTTTAAGATGACTGTGGGGACTTCCCTGGTGTCACACTGGTTAAGAATCCGCCTGCTTGTGCAGGAGACACAGGTTTAACCCCTGGTCCAGCAAGATCTCATATGCCACGGAACAACTAAGGCCATGTGCCACAACTACTGAGCCAGTGTGCTGCAACTACTGAAGCAACTACTGAAGCCCGTGCACCTAGAGCCCATGCTACACAACAAGAGAAGCCACCAAAATGAGAAGCTCACACACTGCAACAAAAAGTAGCCCCCACTCACTGCAATTAGAGAAAGCCCGCACAGAGCAATGAAGACCCAATGCAGCCAAAAATAAATAAATAAACAAATAAATAAATATTAAAAAAAAAGATGACTGTGCCAATCTTGTGTGGAAGATGAATGTGAGGCTGTGGAGGCAGCTGGGGGTGGGAGAGCAGCAAGGTGGCTTCGGCAGAGACCCAGGAAAGCAGCAATGGCTGGAGGCCTGGACTAATGAGGTACAAAGGACAGAACTTGGGGAGAAGCCCTAGACTTTGCTGATGCAGGGCGAAGGATGGATTGGGACTCAGGATGACACCTGGGTTTCTGGTTGTAGTAACAAGGTAGCTGAAAGACTGGTCATCAGGATGGCAAAGACTGGAAGAACATTCTGTGCAGGGCGAATGATGAGATCAGTCTGACACATATGGAGCTTGAGGGAGCTGTCATTCTTCTAGGTGGAGAGGGAGGGTAAGTAGGTAGAGAGATCTCTCAGGAGGCACGTGCTCTAGTCACACTGAGCCACCCAGTGTCCTAAGAACAGCAGGCTCTCCCAATCCTCTCTGCCTTTACACAAACTATTCTCTCAGCTGAAACATCCCTCTCCACCTATCAAATAGATAACCAACAAGGACCTACTATGTAGCACAGGGAACTTGGCTCAATATTCTGTAATAACCTAAATGGGAAAAGAATTTGAAAAAGAATGGATACTTGTATGTGTATAACTGAATCACTTTGCTGTACACCTATATCTAATGCATCATTGTTAATCAGCTATGTTCCAATATAAAATAAAAATTAAAAAAAAATTCCAACCCAGCCTTCAAAGGTAAGGTCAGCATGAACATCGGTTTATGGAGCACATAGTCTTTATATTAGAGCATTGAAGACGTAATAGTCTATTCATTTGGTCACTTTCACATCTGCCTCCTCTACTAGGTTGTGATCTCCATGGCGGCTGGGACTTGGTCCAACTCTTCTGCATCCTCCAGCCCTCAACCCAGAGAAGACCCAGAGTAGACACTCAATGAGTGTGTATTACCTTCAGTTTAAAGAATACACTTTATTAAGGAAATGGACTGTGGTGGGGAGGAGTGGGAGTAGCGTTATCCTGGCAGAATTTGCTCCAATCAAAGCCCACAGCCAACAACTGAAGCTCCAAGATTCCCCTATTTGTTCCTCATCCCTGGCAGGGCCAGCACCACTGCACATGAAGCCTCTCAAAAAGTGCTGGAGTTTGGTGACCTTCCATCACATCCTCCGCTGATGCCCTCTGGCACTGACTATAGGTGTTCACTTTGACCCCCTGCCCTGGATACAACCCTCCCGCTGGCTTTGCTGTTTCCAAGCCTTTCCCCTGGAATCACAAGTTTTCCTTGCACCCATCTTTTTTTATTTTTTTGGCCACACCCCACGCGGCATGCGGGATCCCCCCTCCCTGAGCGGGGATGGAACCCTCACCCCCTACATTGGAAGCGCGGTGTCTTAACCACTGAACCTCCAGGGAAGTCCCTCCTTGCACTCATCTTTTGCTTCTACTTTGCCCAGTATTCCGGTCCTGATTCTTGTGTCATTTCTCAGACCAGCTCCATCTGTGGTGTATTTGTCTGCGAGTCTGTCTTCTGTCAGGGCATGGAGTCCCACAGCTGTTCTGACATCTGGTGTGGATGCAATTCAAGTGGGACTGGTACCAGAAAAGCCTGGTGAGATAGCACTGGTGTCTCTCAGCAGCCTTGAGCATGGCCAGCTGCTCCATCCCTCTTGCAGACACTCTTCTCTGTGTTCCCAGGACCCCACAGCTTCCTGGCTTTCCTTCTACCTGTCTGCTTCCAATTTCTCTTTTTTACAGGTGCCTTCTCTTTCAAGTTATCACAACAGTAGAGAGTCTTACAATTACATGTAAATAAGAATAACCTGGGGAGCTTTAAAATGCACATTCTCGGGCCCTGCCCACAGATACTCAGATTCAGAAGAAGCCCAAGGGTCTGGAGTTCAACACGTACCTCAGGTGATTTTGATACAGATGGTGCTTAAAGCGCCTGCACTCCTTGCTGGGCCTTGGCTTCTCATTCCATGACCTCCTTCTGTGACATCTTGAACAGCTCAGATCTCCATCTTGTTTCCGCACTGCTGCAGGAGCTTCCTTGCTCGTTTCCTCCCCTACACTCTACTCCTCACTCCCTCTAGTTCAGCCTCAATAAAAGTCAGTAGTCTGTTCTAAATCAAACCTAGTTGTGTCACCTCAATGCTTTTTCAAACCTGCATCTACTTCGCAAAGCACCTGGAAGTCAGAATCCTACCAGGTCCTTCACCAGCAGCATGTATGGCCTATGGGACAAATCAATCCCACCACCTGTTTTGTTAATAAAGTTTGATTGGAATCCAGCCACACCCATTTGTCTACTTACTGCCTATGACTACTTTCATGCTACAATGGCAGAGTTGACTACTTGTCACAAAGACCATATGGCCCACGAGCCTCAAGTATTTGCTGCCTGGCGCTGCGCGCAGTACAAGCCTGCCAACCCCTGCCTCACCAGCAACACAGAATGAGCTCTTTCCCACATTGGGGTTTTAGCCCATGTTGTTCCCTCAGCCTCAAGGGCCTTCTCTCAACCGCACACATCGACAGCTCATTTAAAATCACCCTTCAAAGGAGGGAATACGGGGATATGTGTATAAAAACAGATGATTGAACCTGGTGTACCCCCCCAAAAAAAATAATAATAAAAAAATAAAAATAAAAATAAAATAAAATCACCCTTCAGGAATTTAAATGTCATTTCCACAGGAGAGCCATAGCTAACTGATGCCGCCTTCTCCCCAGGCCAATATGAATAGGGTTGACCGAATGAAAGCCACTGAGGGGGCCTCTCGTGGATCTTTAGGGGAGTAGGTTGAAGTCAGTCTCCCAGTTCAGATGGATGTGAGGTTCACCAGTTTTACAAGTGCTATGACTGAAGGAAAGCAAGGGAGGCCGCCTAGTCTGCTGCTTGTCACAGGCCTGGCATGCTACCCTGT
Source organism: Hippopotamus amphibius kiboko (assembly GCF_030028045.1). Taxonomy (NCBI): domain Eukaryota; kingdom Metazoa; phylum Chordata; class Mammalia; order Artiodactyla; family Hippopotamidae; genus Hippopotamus; species Hippopotamus amphibius. Next base: position 11,443,314 of record NC_080203.1, on the reverse strand, counting down.
GTCCTAAAGGAGTCTCCTCCTCCACACTTCAATATTGTCTCTTAAAAATGCCAGTACCTCTGAGAATACTGATGTACTCATGTGCGTGCGAATCAGCTGCAATGTGGATTTGGTATCTGAATGTGAATCAGGTAGAAAGAATAATCTTAAACAGAATCAGAGTTTTACTGGGGGTGGAGAGGTAATTCTTAGAGCTTGTGGCCTCTGTTGCAGACAGGGCCGTCTGAGGGAAGAGCAGCAGGGCTGGTCAGGGAGTGGGCAGGGTGACAGGGGGGCATCTGCGGGCCTGCAGACAAGAGAGAGGGGAGGCCAGAGGGTTAGTACGCCTTCCTCTAATAGACATCTTCGCATGTCAGCAACAAATCAAACGAAATATGTTTATTCCCTTCTATTCTTCTCTACTTACACACAAAAAATAATTAGGCAGAGGTTATTTATACATTTAACACTGTGACTATTTTAGAAGTAAGGTATGATTCCCAAGTGTGAAACTGCTCAAAGTGCTCATTTTGAATGAGTTAATAACTAGCACCTGAAGGAATACTCTTTGTGATTAAAGGTGTCAGCGAATGCCCAGTAGTCATTTTTTTTTTTTTTGGTGGTGGTTTTTTTTCTCTTTTTCTTTTTTTTCTTTGTGGCCCCAGGCAGTGATTGAACCATGCCCCCTGCATTGGCAGTGCAGAGTCTAACCACTGGACTGCCAGGAAAGTCTTAAGTAGTCACTTTTAAGGGGAGCACTTTTAAGGTGGCTTAATGAAGACAAATTCAGAATTGCTGGGTAATCTTGGATGTACTCAGAATCTTTAAAAACTAACAGCACCCAAAGTAAACAACCGGAAACCTTTGAGGTCTGAAGGGTTTTTACCCCTTTCTTTTCTTTTTTTTTTTAAGAAAACTTTCTCTCTATAGAATGAAATTCAAAGAATTTCTGAGAGTATTTTTTATAGTTCATATAATTTATAGTTGCTATTCTGAATATAGTCTGTTGAGCTATAACCTGAATTTAAATTCTTTGGAATAATTTTGCATTCTATCTAATTGATGGGAAATAATAAAAAAATAGACCCAACTCCAATTAGAGAAGATGATATTATAATAAACTAACCTCTGTGTTCCATTTGCCAAGCTCATGAAATAACCTCAAAATTGAAACCTAGGATTGAAATAATAAATATAAGCATGTCTTACCATTTCTAGCGTGAGGTTGTTACTATAGTGCCATCTTCAGTGCAATGTACAAAGGAGGTTGTTTTTCTCCTTTGTAAAAAAATTTGAACATCAGAGACTATTCTTTTTGGAATGCTCACAACGTGAAAATGCTAAAAATGAGAGTGAAGTTTACGTCTCTTTTAAAATGATGCTTAATATCTAACTGGCATTTTGGGTTATAGATTTGTTATTCTAGTATCTAGTATCAGTAATTAAACTACTATAGATCAGGTATTTGAATGTTTGGGACCAAATATATGTTTAACTTGCTGGATAAATGACCTTAGTGTATAAACTAGAGAATCCTTGGGTCTTAGAGTTAAGAATGTTCTCCAAGATCGTCTGATCTAAATTTGCATTGAAATAAATTTTTTTGAATGACATTCATCCTCGTCAGAACCATTCAAACTTTGGACACCTCCATGAACAAAGAATTTTGTATTTTGGAATCTAGCTCATTCCAGTTATAGGCTGCTATAAAACCTTATGGAAAATATCCTGCCACACTGGAATGTTTCCCTGAAGCGTCACCTACAGATCCTCACTCTCCCCTCTGGAACTTCCCAAATAGAACAGTGTAATGGAAATAGCATTATCCTGTGAGTCAGGAGAATCAGGATGTAGACCAGATTGGCCTTCATGTGTTGTTTGACTTTGGGCAAGTCAAATTCCCGCTCTAGCCCTAGTTTCTCTTCCAAAGGAAAGGAATTGGGATGAAATGATCTGATTCGGAAATTCGATAAGTATGTATGCTCCCATTTTCTTATGATGGTTCTTAAACATTGAAGATGACTATTCACCAACAGGCTCTTGGTTTAACCCCACTCTGATGACATTTCAAATGGAATAAAGGCAGTTTCGATCAGTCTCACTTGGTTATAGTAAGACCACTATTTAGAAACTGGCCTTCTCCGATGTGTTTACATTCAAATGAGCAGCTGAAATCAGATATGCATTTGGGATTAAATAACCAAGTTATTGCTCACACATCCTACACTGGGGCACAGTCTAGGCAACCAAGAGGATTGTGCAGAGTCTGTACAGAGTCCTACTTCTTTCATGATGCACACATTGAAGCTTACAAAAAGTCAACAAGTTCCAAGGAAGGTGATCTCACTGGATGGAATTTTAATAAAATGTCTGTATTTGAGTTCTCTTAAATTTCCTCTTTTCCTAAGGACACACTAGTTCTCTTAATCCTGATGGTTTTATCCAGTGTACAATACATATTTCTGTGGAACTGCTTAGTTACATCCAGAAAAAAAATGCTTTGTGAATTTTCATGGTGAGAATGGATACAGCAGCATTTCAGCAGCTGTGCCAAATCTGAGCAAACGAATATTTTCTGAAATAGAGGGTGCAAGGAGAAAATAACAGCCATGTTTATGGCAACACATGGCAAACCTGCCCACATGTCAGCAATAATATACTTCTTGAGTTACTGCAGGGACTCCAGAGTGCAAACTGATTTCTTTGAATCCAGCTCAAGAGTGAAAGCATTGCACTCCAATTCTGATGCAAGGAAATGTCAAATGCAAGAAATCCTAATGTTGACTTGTTTCCTGATAACTCACTGTCTCTTCTTATAATTATTTTTGTGTCAGCAAGACTTCCTTTTAAATCAGTCACTTAGCGTACTACATTTTCTATATTTCTAGAAGTTATGGAAGGAAATAAGCAGATAGAAGTGTGATGATTCTTTCTATAAATAACTGTGAGTTTCCAGGGTGGAGATTATCCTCCACTTTGACGGGGAGAGCTATGAATAAAACAACCAGTAGCTGCTGTGGGCTGGAAGATAACTGGTAAATAAAAACAAATATAACAGCGTCGGAAACACATACAGCAGAATGATCTCTAGTTGTTATAATATTACAAAGGCAAATAGATGCTTGGGCATAGAATCCTAGATTTTTTGTGTGTACCGCCACTAGCAATCAAACAACAGTGAAAAAAAAATCTCCCTAAACTAGCCCATGCCATAGATGACGTTGGCTGTTTATAACAGCAGAAGAGAAGAATTTCCAGCAGGGAGGACTTGGCAAATGTGACACATCCCGCTATGGAGCAAGGGGACCCGTGGCAGAGACATGGCTTCCTGGGGGTTCTTGCAGGAAATGGCTTCTGAAATATGCACTTGGTAATTTGTGTTGAAATACAATTTCTGAAAACAAACCCAAAGGCCTAGCAGCTTTTTACCACAAGATTAGGAACCCTAATGTTTGTATCGATTTATTTTCCCTCCTATCAAGTCATTATATGTAATATGCGTGTTTTACCTCCTATTCTCATTAAACACATTTGCTATTTATTGTTTTTTGTTTGTTTTTGTTTTGTTTTGTTTTACAGCTAGAGCTGCACCAGGAGGCCCTGACAATGTCAGTCCATGATGACAGTCGTCCCCGGAAAAAATTCCATGGAGGCTGAAAAGGTACCTAAGTTGTTTTCATTGACCAGTGAATTCTTTAAATACATGAATTACTAATTTTGTATTGATACAGCCTGGATTTCTTATATATTTAAAAGAAATGAAGCAGAGAGAGAGAATAGGGAGAAAGGAGTCTAAGATTTGGCCTATTTTACCATGATTCTTGTTCAGTAATCAGATTCTGAGTTCTCTCTGATGTGCAATTTTTTTTTCCTCTTAATAGTCATTTGCTCTTATCCTTCTCAACCTTCACTTAGGTAGAGAGCTCTTTAGCCAGTCATTTTCAACCTGCTTTTTCTTCTTTTTCTACCTTCCATGTTCTAGTAATTTTGAATCAAACCCTCACCCTTGGGTTCTTTATTTTGGATCCAGGTGTCCCTACCTGGTTCTCTGGGTAATATTTGTGAAAGGCAGTAGCCACACTGATTTGCACCGTTGGTTACCTGGCCATTCCGTACTGCACTGTACAGTAAGGAAGCTTACAGACTGAGGAGGATAATGATGATAAAGTTAACAAATAAGGAAAATCAAAAGCAAGTCTCAAGACAGGAGACATAACTGAAATCCAAGGAAGTCCTAGGAGATAAACAGGGCCTAATTTCTACTATCTATGCCACAGAGGTCAGGCTGCAATTTAAAGTGAAGCAAAAAGCAGGAAAATTATCATTTGGGCCCTAACACCTACTTTGATTTGCAAAATCTACATAGTCAGGGCAGAAACATTGTGTCGGTTCACATCAACTAAATAATTCCCTTTGTGCATAATTCACTCTTTGTGTGTATTCCTCTGTGTGTGTGTGTGTAGGTAGGTAGGTAGACCTGGCCTGCTGTATAAACTACTGGAACAATTGCAACATCTAAAAACCAGGTTATTTGCATTTCTTTTTAATGTTGAACTTTACTAATGTCACACTAATAAACACACTGAATGGCTACAAATATGACCTATAAGAAAAGACTTTTATTAGTGAAAACAGCATTAAAATTACTGAATATCAACTCCAGAATTTTACCACAATGGTTCAGTTTACATGGAACAATGATGGAAGTATACATTGAAAGTCTTAGTAGGGAGAACAGAGCTCATTATCATTTTCGAAGGCTGCCATGAGCAGTAGCCACTGCACAACACGGCTTCCGCAGGCTGGCAGTCAGCAGTGTATGACACGAGCTAGTATTTGTGAAGTGCCAACTAAGAGAAATAGATTGTTCAGGAACTTTAGATGACTATTTGCTTCCTATAGCTAATTTGAAAGTGATATTTTATATTTTTCATTACATATTCAGATCATCTCTCTGAAGGCCTTATTCATGAGCTTTTTAAGTTAAACAAGTAATTTCTCATTTTTGATGTATTATTGAATCACCAGAATTTCTATTTAGCCAGCATATACAAAAGCAAACTAAGGTGGAGGGCTGAGTAATTCTTTCTTGGTTCTGGGTTCTATAGTCAGTGGATCTAGTAATTATGATTTAATGAAACATTTGAATCTTTTTATTCTCGGTAACAATTATTTGGCTCAAAGTATTCAAGTAGTTGTGTCAGAACCCTCCTTCATTTTTCCTCTGTAGACATAGGAACAACAGGCTAAAAATAATCTTCGAAGAATTAAAAAGTCATAGAGTTTCATATGAGATAGACAATGCAGTTTTCCTTCCTTGAGTAATCTTTCTAAAATGCAATCTTACCAACCAGTGAAAACTAAAACAAATGAAATTCAAAATTAGACTAAGGGCAGTTTTGTACAAAATTAATTATTAAAATTCATTTAGCCTCTCATTTGCTTTTAATTTAACAAAGGACAGATTCCCCAGCAAATCTGAGATTGAAGGTTAACAACTGAACTTGAAATTTGTCACCAGTGATTCCCGGTAAATGAAGCCACAAACAGGATATTTTAGCTCAGTCCATCTGACCATAGTGACTAATTGACTGAGCACTGGAAATGAAGCCAAACCTTTATTTGATGCCCCGTCTACACAACTGAGTGGCTGGGACCCAAAGCCCTGTGCTCAGTACTCAAAAAGAATGAAAATAAGTCACACCATCATGTGATGTATTTCCTGTGATACATAAAACATTTAGTCTAAAAGTACTCACATGTGCTATCTCTACTGTTCCGGTCTTCAGCATAGCTGGCTTTAGAGCTAGGCCGCAGCAGTGTTAATTTATGTTCTCACTCTGTTTCCCTCTGTCTTTCAATCTCTTCCCATAAGAAAACATGACTTAAGTCCACTTTGTTGGCCTGTTTATAATCTTTCCTGCCTTCAAACTAACCATAATGCAGTTGGTTCGTTTTTCTCAACCAAATGATGGGTTGATGATTTTGGTCATCTTTGAAAGAACCAAATAAAAATCACAATCAACCCCAGAAATGGGTAACTAACCGGTAACCAATCAAGCTGGCCACAGATTATAGAGGACCTGAAGTTTTCTAAAAGTATTTAAATATATAGTTAAGATTGAATATTAATATTTGCTTATCTTCAGTTATGCCAGATTCCAACTGATTCACAGGAATGGGGAAGAATCAAAGCATGTTGATCCTGGCACTGTCTGGTTTTTCTCCGAAGAGGCTGCCAGTGGAAAGAAACACAAATTGCAAAGATGTTCCAAGGGAAAGCATCTCTTAACATAGATTTAGCAATTAAGTTTAATACAAACAGTATTCTAAAGCTCTGTGTCTTACCCTCAAATCTGGGTGAAAAGATCAATTTGGTTACTGCTTTATTTCTTCTGAAAAACAATGTAAAGATAAATATATTTAACAAAGTGTGGCTTCAGAAATACCATTGTAGCAAACAATTTTATTAATACTTTCATAAAAATGGCATTTAATAAAGTCTCTCTAATACCTTGATGTTATTAAAAGCAAACAAAAGTCATTAAAACAGTTCCTTTCTGTGATTTACATTAGCTTTTATAGCATTACTTGAGTTTTGTCTTATAAACTACCTAAATACTAATAATCAAATCAGGGTAAAAACAATACAATGTGTTTTCTTTACTTTATTTCAAAATAGTGATTATAAATACATTCTTAATATATTTTCTCCCCAGCTCTTTGGATGCGACAATAACAAAAAAAAATAACTCGCTGTGCTCATTTCATACAATGTCAATGTACAAATCATGCAAAAGATATCATAGATTAATATACTGCCATACATTTCTAGATGTGTTGTTATTTCTGCAATACCTGTGGACGTTACTCATGAGGCCATGCCCTTTATAATGTATGCATCCTTAAAGAAACGAAAGAAAGAAAGCTCATCTTGAAATGATTTTCTAATTAATATATTTATTCAGTTTATTATTCAGAATGGAAAACTAAATATAGAATATAAATTGCCATATAGACTTGAATCACTGTATTTTAATAGCTGCTTTCTCATAAAATTACACAAAGATTCCCTTTGAAAGAATTGAATCATCTTTATTGATTTCATAAAAAAATAATTTAAAACTTGATTTATATTCCACGGACATAATATATTATCTCCACCCCTTCACTGATTTCATAGGATCTAATTTCCTTTGCCACCATTCTAACAGAGTCCAAGCACAGGATACAATGCCAAGAAGCCCATGATGTGTCAAACCACATTAGAAATGAGCACTTCTTGGATTTTCTAGATTTGTATTAAATTCTACTAAAAATGCTGTACCAACATATAGATCATTCCTCAAGGGGTTAAACTAACATCAAGGTGATAGTTGAAACCAACAAAATGTTGATAAAAGTATCTTAACTGCTCTTGTACTCAACTCAAAACTTATGCCTAACTACATTATCATAAAATGTACAAGTAGAACTAATGAGAGACAGATGTAAATCCTTATACATTGTATAATGTAGGCACAATGACTTCAGTTAAGGAAAATAGATCAGCCTTAACCAAGCATTTGTTACTGTCACTCATTTACAATTAGAACTTCCAAAGAACCACATACATTTAAATTACTTTTTTTTGGTGGTGGGGGGGGTGGTGAACATTTATACCTTTCAGCAGAAGAGTATGAGACAGCCAATATGCTATAGCAAGCTTTGAGATGGATGCAGGTACTCTTGCCATTGACAACCACAGAAACCTTGAAACCTCTTCAAAGCATCACTGAATAAAAGGCATCCTCCCAATGACCTATTATCCCCAGATCATGGATAGAGCTTTCCGGTTCCTCCCGTAAACGTCTACTTAAGATTCCTCAATCCATACTTTATTGACAGGATAAACTAAAACACTTTCTTTGCAGCCTTCACGTCTTTATCCTGTCAGTATGCATTAGGAGCCCTTTAATCCACAGATGCACGCAAGCATGGTAATGGCATATTAAAAATTCTTATGAAATTGTAGATGCAAACAGGCTGTTGGGCACACATCTTCGTGTCTTTTCTTTCAAGATTAGAAAGCAAGTATTTGTTTATATATTTTTAATATTCATATAAATTTTTCACAGACATTGTCATGAAAATTAAAATTACACATTAAAGTTTTAAGAGCACCAGCACATACATATGGAGACAGTTTATTTTGCTAGTTAAAAAAAATCTCCAAATTATCTATATGTATGCATGTATACCCAAACACACATGCACACACACACACACACACACACACACACACACCTCCAAGAATGCCAAATTGTTTGTTATCTTGCAACAAACACATAAAGCCCTGGAATTAGTCATTAATAAAGGGACTGCTATTACAGCTTTAATCATATATAATTTTAGAAGCTGCACCAAAACACCTGCCACTTGAAATTCATGAAGAATGCCTACGTTTACCTTCTTGGTCATCTTACTGATCAATACAGTAATTATAAGAGATGCAGCACAAAAAGTATACATATGCAGGCAGGCCAAGAAGGCAATGTGTTTCGGGATGTCCCTCTGCTAATCGGGAGAACCTAAAAATATTAAACTATCTCCCATGATCAAGTACTTTCTTCCTTTGACCAATTTTGACTTAGAAGTTAACAGCACAAGCAAACACAGTGGCATATCATTTGTACTTGCAGACTGTGAACTCATCTGAGACCAATGAAAGCATTTTACAGTGTGGCTTTGATAGCCGCAATTACCACGATGTTTACTGTTCTACTTGATTATCTGATAGTAGTCAGAATGATGAAAGAACAGGATACTGATGCATACAAGATATAACTATTAACCTTACTCATTAATTTTTTAAATATTTGTAGTGAAAACTATTTGAATTCAGCTCATAGAATCCTGAAAAGCAAGACAAGTGATGGCAAATAACAACTGCCCCAGATACAGTCTATAAAACTAAGGAACCTATTTTAAAATGCACAGTTGGTAACAAATCTGAAGATAATATGCTAAATTCTCAAGAATAGCACAGAACTGTTTTTTTGTACTTTTGTGGTTTTTTTGTGTGTTTTTTTGTTTGTTTTGTTTTTAAATGATACCTGATCACAATGTCCAGAATATTTCTGTACACACAAGCTTCAGTTTCAGTTTGGTATATTTTTGCTGTCTAAATGTATACTTATTGATAAATTCCCTGTGATCAGGAAAACAAGTCAGGCATATTAAATACAGATTAAGGAGTACATATTTTCCTATTTAGTATACAAAGTACTTCATAAATATGAATTATGTTACAAAAATAGCTTTGGGTGCGCTCACACGGTAAGCACTTTGCTAATTTTGGACAACCTTTAAGGATTGTGGGTATTTCACATAACTGAGAACAAACTCTAATATTAGTTGAATTTGAGCCATGTTTAAATCTGATGAACATCACGTATTTCTTCAGATCACCACGAACGCTATGTAACTCACTTTTTTTTTTCTCTTTTAGGTTTTATGTCTAGACAGGTAATGCTTAAAGTGTTCAAATTTATTTTATAGTTATGTAATGCATGGTATATTTTAAACAAATATTTGCACAATTTAACATTATAAATCCAGCGGTTTCAAGATGCAGGCCATAAAGGTTACCGATTTACAAATACTATCGAGTGTTCTCTCTTGGCATGCTTTTTTTTTTATATACTTTTCAGAGAATCTTTACACAGAGTTGTTACAATGCCACAAATCAAAAGGAATATTCCAGTTCCACCAACTGAATCTACGTGCAAGATGAAGGACCCAGCTGAGGTACAAATAGTGGTACCAGTTTTCTTGAGTTTGCTTTACAGAGCACAAAGAGACGAAGGTTTTGCATTGGGGTACAAAACAGATTTGCCTCTTGAGGTTAAATTCAGTGAATTATGTATATAAAGCATCCCTTTGGCAATAGAGTTTGCAGTATCCCCACAGGACTCCACAGTATAGGTTTTATGTAGTAAAATCTATTAAGGAAATTCTCTTCTACGGGACACATCTTTGCAGCTACAGTTAATGAGACACCCTTGGAAACACCTGCCTCTATGCCTATTGATAATATAGTATTTGGAAGTTAGAAGTCAACAAAAGGCACTTTCATCATTAAATAAATGTCCTCTGTAGGAAGTAAGATTGCATGACCTAGATCTTGTTCAAAGCTGTCTGCTCCTCAAGGACCTGTAGGTAGTCAGGAGAACTCTGGAGTTTTGCCTTCAGTTCAAAATACTCACTACTCTTCCTTTGCTCCACAACAATTTTACTGTGGTTGCCGCCTATCAGTGACTTCTTGTTTTTTTTGTCTTGTTGTTTTTCGGGATAGCGGATCTCGAAGCCACTGACGCCTATGCTATTGTACTCCTTTTTGCTTTCAAGAAAATTCTGAATAAATACATTGGAATCCCTGCTCGGGAATAATTCATCCAGCTCATCGATGGTGCTCAGTCTCTTCCTGGTATCCACGTGCAATACATCTTTCTCCTTGTCGGCGACATTTCTCATCATGACTTTCTGGCCTGGAGGATCAGAAAACATGAACCCGGTTTCGGACTCTTTCAAGCCACAGGTGTGGCTCTTGCTCATCTGTTCTATGGTTTGTGGGATGAAAGCTTCTGTGCCCAGTCCGTCTTTTTTGTTAGTTTTGTGGTCGTGTTTTCTCAGCTGCAGCTGCATGGAGCCGCACTCGGGGTTCCCCAAGCCTTCATGCTTCACCGTGGGTTTCTTGTTTCGCCTCAGCACAAAAACAAGAAGGCAAAAAGCAACAAACACAGTTAAGATGAGGACCACTAAGATGCTGAGGATTAAAATCGACAGAGGCACTGGACCACCAGGAGGACTGCGAATGGGCCCCAGCGGGGTGGTGAACATAATGGCAGGTGCAGGGCTTGTGAAGGGTGCCGATGGCTTGTTTAAGAGCTTGGGACATAGGATTTCATTTTTGAGGGACTTCAGTTCGATGTTGGCAAACTGCACAGGTGTCTCACACTTCAGTTCTTTCATGACAATCCCATCATTCAGCTTCTCCAGCCACAGCTTTAATGCCACCAAGTCACAAGTGCAGTCCCACGGGTTGCCCTCCAAGTCAATCTGTGTAAGAGACTGCAGCTGATCCAGGACCCCACTCACAGGCAGGTACATAAACTTGTTGTTCCTCAGGTTCAGTCTAGCAAGGGGTGCTCCTGAGAAAATGTACACGGGCAGGCTCTTTAAGAGATTATTATTTAAGTACAAGAGCTGCAAGTTTGGCATCGAGTCAAAGGTGCCCGCTAAGATTTCCTTAATCAAGTTGTATTCCAAATACAGATACTGCAGGTTATGAAGGCCTGAAAATATTTCGGGATAGAGTCTTTCGATCTGATTGCCATTGAGATACAGCCTGCGTAAATTCGTGAGATTGCGGAACACATCTCCCTTGATCGCAGTAATCTGATTGCTGCCTAAATGAAGCAGGTCGAGTCCTTCGAATTCGGTGAAGTCAGAGATGTCCACATCTTTGATGCTGTTGCCATTGACGTGCAACTTCTTGGCATTTAAAGGTTTCGGTATCAGTTCAGACATGGACTGGATGTTTTTCTCTTGGCAGTTGACACTCAGTCCCAGATCTGAAGGGTGGGTTTTGCAGAAGCAAGGTGCTGGGCAAGGTGTAAGAGGAGGCACCCTGGTTTGGTAAGACACGATCTGGCTGAGATTCCGGTTCGAGAGGGCTTTGCCTGCCACGATTCCAGAGATCTTGGATGGATTTGTCGTTTTCGGTGGTTTGGTCACTAACCTGTGTAACGTTTGGGTGGTGTGACCGTTGGGAGTGGTGTAGCCATTTTCCAGCTGAGATGGAGGCAGGATTCGCACATCAAAATCACTGCCTGTGCCCATGGGGCATAATTCCTGTTTGTTGGTTTCTTTTAAAAGCCTTCCATATAAGTCACTGGGCGTTTCACAGATAGCTTCTCCTATGTAAATGTTATATGGCATATTCTCCAGCCAAGCTTTTAAAGGCAACAAATCACAGCTACAGTTCCAAGGGTTATCTTCCAGTTGTAATTCGACAACGCGGCCTATGTGTTCCAGAACTCCGATGTAGGGGAGCTTTTGGATTCTGTTCCCTCGTATATCCAGATGGGTCAAAGATGCAAATCGGAAAATATTATCAGGAAGAAAGGAAATCAGATTGTCATTAAGAATGAGAACTTTCAGTTTGTGGAGCTTATTGAAGGCTCCGCGTTCAATATACTTGATTAAATTGTAGTCAGCCTGGAGATACTCCAAGTTCTCAATGCCAAGGAAAGTGTCAGCTCGGAGAATCTTTAATTCATTGTTGTTCAAGTGCAACTGCTTTAATGCACTGAGCCCAAGGAAGGCTCCTCCCTCTATGTTCTGCAGTTTATTATTTCCCAGCTGCAGGGATACTGCATGTGAAAAATTCAAGAACGTATTTGGGTAGAGGATATTTAAAAAATTGTTTTGGAAGTTGAGGTGATAAAAATTGGACCAAGGGGGTTTCAGCTGATTTGGCCTGTAGACTGAAACCTTCTCACAGTTGACATACAGCACATTCTCAACTGACACGCAGGAACACACATTGCAAATTTCCACCGATATGTCAGAATCTGCATTTGTTGAAGAAATCAGGGCTGACAAAATCAGAAAGAGCCAAAGAAACATCTTCTTGCAATCAGCAAACAACTTTATGCTTCTGAATAAAGACAAATAATCTAAAAAATAAAAAGAAAACATTTCTTTCAATGATCATTACTTGAAAAAGCATTTGTGCTTAAATCATATCATAGCGAACACATGGCTATAATGATTAGCTCTGTATTTTTAAGGCACCCAAAACTCCAAGTATTCTCACTCAGTCGAACAAGAACCACCAAAAATACCATACATTTTATTTCTGTGCCTGTAGTTTATACAAATAATTTTACATGTGCAGAACACAAAACAAAGAACAGGAAAAAAAGATTGCTGATCATGTGTAAACCTGAACAATCTGAAAATAGTTTGTTTTTTTTTTTTTAACTTGGACCACCAAATTCCACCCTTGAACTCAGACCTTACATTTCCTATTGGCAACTCTAATGACTGATCCCAGAACATCAACTATACCACATAGTTGTTAGCACCACAAAGGAATTTCCATTTGTAAATGTCTACTCTCTAGGCTTCAGCTTGGTAAGAAGCCAGGCAGAGAAGATTTTAGGGCTCTGGGTTCCATGAAGGATTGGCAATGGGAGGACTGGGTGGCCATAGAGGGGACAGTCAAAAGACCAAGGCAGAAGAAACCCTGGAAAGATACTTGCCTGAGCTTCAGCCCAGAGGTAAGCACATTGCCACGAATCAGTTCACTCCTGTAGACTGCTCTACGCTGTGTTAAAAAAAACAAACACACACACAGATGACCCTGAGAGGTTCTAGAAAAATAACCAAGTAGGAGACGGCCAAATTTGAGTTTCAGGTAAATAAAGCGTATCTAGTTTCCTGTCAGTCATTTCCCAAGCAAGGGGGAGAAAAAGCCTTTTGTCTTTGGGTCCCTGAAAGCAGGAGAGAAATCTGCTTGCCCCTGCACTGCCTAGCTGATGTCCAGACAGCCTTCCCACCCCCCAAAACTGGCTATCCTGCTTCCCTGGCCCTCTCCCATTCCTCTGTGTGCCATTTTGAACCCAAGTCCAACTGACACTTGGCTCCGATGCTGATCTCCTTCACTTGGACCACAGACCGCCACTGCTGACGAAGAGGAGGTTCACACACTACATTCCCTGGGTGGCTTTATCTGCAGCTCCAGATACATTTAGCACAGCTAATGTTTGCCCTAAAATCATCAGTTCCCAAACACCCCCGCCCAATATTACCACCCCGGTCCCTGTCTACAAACAAATCAAGAATCACTTAGTGGAGTTTCGTGCTTAGTAAATTAACCCATGGCTGCCAATTTCTTCCATACTGCATGCATATACAAATATATGTGATGCTTCATGGAAAAGATGAAAAGGAACAGCAAGCACTGTACATTTTACTGATGCAATTTCAGCCGTGTGAGTCTTTTCCATTTTGAATGGGAAGCTGGCCACAATTTCAATATGGTTACCACCAAATATTAATTAAATAAATAAATTACCCAGGAACACACAATGAGGGAATGATACAAAGAGAGAAGTGTCACACAGAAACTCCTTTGTTTATTTTGCGCACGAGGACTCAGCTAGTGGTAAAACAGAACATGCCTCAAGGTAGACAATTCCTTAGCCAAGACCCACGAAGATTTGCATTTTCAGTAGTTTGGTTCAGAACACAGCGGCACTGCCGACATGCTCCCTGGCTGCTATATAGACGTGCATTTCCCCGATTCACGGCGATAGCTTGATTGGCAATGCAGAAAGAAGTCATAATTTTAAAGTATGACATCATCCAAACTAACTTTCATTCTAAAATCAAAATTTCACATGCTCTTTTGGCCTTCCTACAGATCTAGTTTTCAACAGCTACTCTGGTCCATTAGAGTCATTTTTTGTTACTACCACCCTCCCATCCCCCCTCCCCAAAAGAAAGTCGAAAGCAACCGTACCAAACCAAAAACCTGAATACCTGAATTCAGTACAAAGCACAAGAACAAGGAGCATCGACAGATTTTGAAATTGCATAAGGAGCTGCCCTCCTCCTCCTAATTTCTACTTGAAGTAGCAAGGGGTGAAAAAGCGCAAGGACGAGCTAGAAGTTCCCAAATGCAGCTCTCCTGAAACAGAAGCCGAAGGCAGCTGGGGATCCAGCAAGGGAGAGGGGGAGTCGACCCGCCAAGGAGAGTAGGGAAGAGGGACTGAAAGGGCAAGAGACCATGGAGAAGTGGAGAGAGGAAGAAAAAGAGCTAGGAGAAGGGAGCACCCCCCCACACACCCCAAAAGGGAAAGGGGCAACGAATGTAAGGGAAAGAAACCTATATTCACATGGTACCTCTAAAACATGTACGTTTTAAAATCAGGGTTGAAAAAGGAATAAAGGAAAAAGCAAACCCACAAAGTATGAGTTGAGTACCAAAAGCCATCTCTCAGAGTGACAAGGGCGGCCCGTCTCCCTATCCACCTCTCCTCTCTCGCTCTCTGTGCCCCGCAAGACGCCCGACTCCCACGGCCGGCCAGGACTGCACAAACCTAGCCTTACCACAAATCCAGCATCCACCCGAGCGCCGCGCCTGGCGCTCCGCTTCCGCGCGGAGGGACCGGGCCTGCAGGGGACCGACGACCGGGGAGGGTGGGCCGAGGTGGCTCACCTGGAGCCAGCACGGGAAATCTCCGCCTGCCCGCCTTGGGCGCGGGTGGGGGGCTCCGCGGAGCGACGCCTTCCCCACCGCCGCCTGTGCGCTACCTCGGGCAGGCAGCGACGCGGCTGGAGGGGCCGCCGGCGATGGCGCGTACCGCAATGTTTTGCCGCATCTCGGTGCCCGGAGCCGGCACGCAGCCCCCTCCCGTGTCCCGGGCCCGAGCGGCGGCCTCGTGGGCCGGGCAGCGGAGGCGGGGACCGCTCGGGATGTCGCGGGGGCCTTCAGCCCCGCTGCGCACACATGTCTCCGCGCGCTCCCGTCCCACAAGGGGCAGCTGCCGGAGTTTCCGTCGGCCTCTAATAGACCCAGGCGTGCGGTGGTTGAGGGGGAAGAGGTGGCCGGCTCAGGCCACGAGGGTGATGGCCACTGGGGCGTCACTGGCCCGCTTGTCACAGGCAGAGTGACCCCATGGCTCCGTGGCGGAGACTGGCGGCCCAGGCTCCCCCTCGCGCGCCCACCCCTACCCCACCCCCCACGCCGGCCAGCCACATAATACTGCTGTCACCAAGCCAGAAATCAGCTCAACATTTGGGCATCTTGCAAAGTCGCGCTGCCAGCGCTTGCCCGGCTTTGCAGGGTTTTCAGAGTTACCCACCAGCTTCTCTCGTATTCCCTGTCTTGCTGGGTGCCAGCAATCTCCGACCAGCTCGCGGACCACGGCCTGGAGCCCCAGATCAACGTCCGCCTAGAGTGCCTGCGAGGGGGACGCAGAAGACAAAGCCCAGCCCAGCGCAGCGGCCCCGACAGCCCTCATCGCTCTAGACCAGGACACTTTCCCTGTCGCCCCGGCCGCCCGGGAGGCAGCGATGCTAAGGAGACCGGATTCTTTTGGTCCTCAGGGACTTGCGACCGCGCTGTGGGCAGGCAAGCGGGGCGCGCGGGAGTGGGGAGATAGCCACTACGACCGCTTTGGCCACTCAGCTCGCCCCACACCAACACGACCCAAACTAAAAATAATAAGCTACCTGCCCCCCTCCACGCGCACGCGCGCACACACACACACACTCACACACACACACACACACTCACACTCACACACACGCGTGCTGCCGGGCCGAGCTGGGGGTAGAGGCAGCGCATGTCGGTGCAGCTCGCGCAGCCCCCGCTGGAAATTCACCCACCTCCGGACCCCCGGCGGCTCTCGCAGGGCCCGCCGCGCCGCGATCCGCGCTGCAGTTTCCGCGGTGCAGTTTCCGCGATGGTCTCTACGTGATCCGGGGTCGAGCTCCTCCGCGCCCGAGCTCCTCCGCGCCCGCTTGCCCGTCAAACCCAACGAGCAGCCCTAGCTGGCGAGCAGGCGGGCAGCGGCGCGCGCGCGCGCGCGCACCCGGCCAGACACCGCGCGCGCACCCAGTCCCTCGCACACGGGCTGCACCTTTACATACAAGCGCCGAATCCCCGCCCCCGCCCCGCCGCCCCCCCTCGGGGCACACACGCAGCCTTCCCTCCCGACACTCAAACACCTCGACCCCCGCACATTCCCGAGGCTCCCCCAGTCCCCCACCCAGACACCCCCACTTGATTTTCCTCTTCTACCCACACACCGGGAAAGACAGCGCACTTTCCTCCCGGCATTCCCCCTCTTTTTACCTAAAACATCCCCTAGGGAGGAGCGACCCCTTTTCTCAGGCGTAGAGACCCCAGTCCCTTAATGCGGGCGCGCCAGCCTCCATCCCCCCACCACATACACGCACGCTCGAGTCCTTTCTCCTCCCCCAGTCCCCTAAGAACCAAGACACACACACACACACACACACACACACACACACACACACACACACACACACACACACCCGGGGCGTTCCTTTGAGAGAGCAACCAAGAACCCCGGCAAAGCCAAAGAAACAGCGGAGAGCCTGGGGGAAGGGGGGTCGAGGGAGGTAGATAGGGGCGTCGAGTCTACGCGGAATTGAATAATTCCAGGATCGAGGGGGGTGAGTCAATAACAATGACATTCAAAGGCAACAATCGCATTTGGGCTTTGTATCACGGGTACGGTACCTTTGGCTAATTGTCACCCCCGCAGAACAGAGGGCTCCGGGAATACTTCTTCGGTAGCAGGCGATCCTGGATGGAACCTTCTTGGGACCAGTTTCCTGGCAGCCAGTAGTGTTCGCACTCCTCCTACCTGTCAGCGCGTAAGGGGTTGGGGGCTTTAAGGCAAAAGTGTGAAGCTTTAGCCCAAAGTGAGACTATTTAGTGGGTTTCGGAGACGGGTTAATTCTCCGCACCCCAGACCTCTGAGAGCCTTCGGTGTGGAACGGGTTAAGCGGGATTGATTAAGGGTCTGGGGGCGGGGAGAGGGGACAGGGATAGAGGAAAGAGAGGTGTGGGACTGAGAGATGCCGCACTTGCGACCAAAAGAAGAAAAAAAAAAATCTGCTTTGGCTACTGAGCATGCCCAGTCCCCAGCTCAAGCCCTATAAGGGAGGCATTGTGTGCGTTCCACTTCTCCGGGCTTTGGTGGTGACCGGGAGGGGACTTTGGTTCGGGAGGGTGGTGGTGAATGGGAGACTTTAGGGAAGGGGAACAAGATTTGGAGTTTGGGGGCTGTGTGGAAGGGTCTGGGAAGAGAAAAAAGAAAGAGACCTACTGGATACCTCGGGGGGACAGAAAAGGAGATGAAATGGACTAAGAAAAGTCACTTCTGTAGCCCCGTCATTGTCATGTCTATACCAAAGAGGCTTTAGCAGTTGAATCTCAAATATCCAGAGGTTGCAGATCCAGCGTGTGGATTGTCCAGGCCCCATTTGTTAGTGCTTCCACAGGAGGGTAGGGTTATCTTGAGGAAGGCGAATATTTAAACCAGTTTTGTGCAGATTGGTAATTCAGTTAATAAGCTTAGGAAGTAAGCAAATGTACCTGTGGGGCGGGGATTGGCTCTCAAGTGTGTATTTCAAATACCTGGCTTTCCTAACCAGAAAAGGCTAAAATGGTCCTTTTCCTCCCCTTCCCCAACCTTGGTGTTTTCGTAGTTGCTCGGCTAAGAAAAACAACTCTCTCTCTTTACTTTGTGTCTGTGGGAATAAACTGGCTTTAGGTAAATAGAGCTAAGTTAATAAATGGAAAGTATTTCCCCAGGAAATTTCAGGTAATACTGCAGGGCCCATTTCTTCAGGACCTATGTTCTTCCTAATCCACTTATTCAGATCGTAGTAGCTCCAGCCACAATACTATATAACCAGTACCCAGAAATGCTTTTGCTTAAAAACGAAAAACTCTTTAAAACTAGCAATAGCTTTGAAACCAGAATTTGGCTGTCTGCCTGAACTCCTACAGTTAAACATTTACCATAATTGGTTGATGTTTAAAGGCCTCAAATCTACACCAAAAATTCCAATGGGCAAAGGATTTATTATATTATTTGTGGATACTGTCCTACCTTCTATATTATCAGTAGGATCTATTCATACGTGTTTCAATTTTTTTTCATTTTTGTAATTTCATGGAGGCTGCCTTCAGGATATATTCATGCAAATGTTTGCTAGGCATGGCATGTATACAGAGATGTATGTAACATTATTTAAATAGATATGGATATATGGCATATTTCTTTATGACCTTGGTAAATATTGCATCTTTCATAAAGAACCCTTTCTCCACCCCCACTCCTCATTGCCCTTAAAATTTTCATCTTCTTCTCTTTTAAAAATAACTTAGAAGCAGAAATCGAGTGAGCAGCAAAGGTAAAATTTCCTATACTCAATAGTAAAATCCATTATGAAATAGCATGGCTTAAGGAAACACCAAAGGATCCGTCTATAACAATATATGTACTTGTACAGCTCCTTTAAGTAACGTGAAATTTGTTTCCTCCATAGGAAACAGCTGCAGTATGTTGAAAAACCCCTCTACTGTTGTACATTTGAACAAAACAGATCCTGTTAATTAAGAACTCACATTTGCATTATATTGCATAATGTAATTTGAAAGTGGTAATGGATACCAAAACAGGTTGGCATTTATTCTAAATGCAAAGGATTCAGGAAGCTATAATATATTTTATCAGGATAGGGGAATTGTTTGTCCTTTACTATAAATGTTAACAAGATTCAATAGAATGAGCAAAAATTTTTACCTGAAAATATAATGCACCTTCCAAGTACTGTGATAGCTGAAAAGGCCAGATTTGGACAGTAAATATCAGATGACTTAAATGCCTATCTTTATTTAACTTTAGAAACTGTTCTGAAAGTCGACTATATTTGACTGCAATAACTGTGGGATATTCTTTTTCATATAGGTATGGAGACAGAAATCTGAAAACAAGTACAACTAGAACGTCAGTAAATTACAATCAATGATAGTGCTAGGAACTTATCAGTGATTAATATCCAGCTCATGAAAATAAATGCTTTAATATAAAATAGTTTGCTGTGTAAAAGTGATAAAGGGGATACTCATAAGAATAACATAGAAATAACAACTTCCATGCCTTCTGCTTCTTTTGCTTTCAAAATAATTAAAAAACCCAGTCCTTTAGCCCTGTGGGCTCTTTTCTGTCCCCTAGAACTACATGTGATATCCATATAGAACAATAGTAAACTAAGGGAAATTTCTAGCTTAAAAAAAGGAAGTAAATATATAAATAAAGTGTTAAGAAAACTCCATTACTACTTATGGCAATTTGAATGAAAAACAAAGTTGATATCCTTCCCAAAATATATGAATGTAAATATTGTGGGACAGATTTGTAATCACCTCATAGTTTTTCTACAAATGTTCCACCGTACTTAATCTTGGCTTTGCAAAGAATATAACTGGAACCATAGGACTATGCTGATATACCGTGTCTCCGTCTC
Source organism: Hippopotamus amphibius kiboko (assembly GCF_030028045.1). Classification (NCBI taxonomy): domain Eukaryota; kingdom Metazoa; phylum Chordata; class Mammalia; order Artiodactyla; family Hippopotamidae; genus Hippopotamus; species Hippopotamus amphibius. The sequence continues at coordinate 11,423,211 of NC_080203.1, read as the reverse complement.
TCAGGGCAAATAAACAACTGCACCAGAAATTTCACCAAGTTTATGGATATCCTTAATTCCAAAGGCAATTTTAGTCAATTAAACACTTCCAACCAAAAATGATTATAACATCAATAAAACTTGGCTTTAGTCAGTAGTCTTTCATTTTCATTGTTTTCCTCATTTATTCTGCCTTGTCCTGCTGCTATTTAAAATCAAATGAGCCTTTATTTTGGTATCTAGGTATCAACAGATCATTCAGTGTATCTTAATTTCAAAAATGTATTTATATTCTGGCAGTTAAAAATATTGTGAACTTAGTATTTGTACAAGTGGAATACAAGCAAGTTCTTAGCATGTTAATAAACCTGGGAAGAAACATTTCTGTGGGAAGAGACATTTTGGTGATCAATTAAGTTTAGAAGACCCTAGATTCGATAAAGCTAGACAATTTTTTTAACTTTGGAATGTCTCAGCGAATTCAGTTATATTAAAAATGAATTATGACTTACAAGGGAAAAGGGATAGAGCGTGTAGAATTTCTCAAACTTATTTGACAATAAGTTTTTTGTTTGTTTTGTTTTAATCACATACACTTGAGAAACCTTGTACTAATTGTTCAATTTTGCAAATTTTATGGAATTTAAGAGCTGAAAGGTAGCTTTCAGATCATAATCTAATCCATACCACAGTAGCTACTATTGAGTCCCTCTTCTGCTAAGCCACGTAGCTTACAAACATTATTTCATTTAGTTCTGTGAATGATACTACAAAGGAGAGATTCTTCTTCTTCTTCTTTAAAAAACAAGGTTCAGGGAAGTTAAGTAATTTGCCCTAGGTCACACAGTAGTGACAGTCAAGATTTGACCCCAGGTCTTTGAAGTCTTCCTGATATTTCACACTTCCTTGTCCACAAGGGGATCAAAGCCCTTTTAATTTTGAAAGCATAATCAATTTTTTCCCCAAAGATAAACACTTGGGACATAAATGCTTGCAAGTATCAAAGTATTAATACTCAACACTAGAATAAACCAATAAAGGATATTAAAAAACAGTTGACATCAATTGTGCATGACAGAGTCTCTTAAGTTAGCTGATTTTACCCTTTGCCAAGCATGGGCTTATTGCATCCAATCTGCTCTTTCAACTTTCATACCTGAGTTGATTCTGAACCTGTGATGGTGTCTCAGTGGTTCCTTCTTAGAGACAATTGCCTTTGCTACTGTCCAATGGAGCCATGTAAAGCAGTAGTGTTCATTCCTAGGCTTATTCCATCGTTAAAGACAAAAGAACTGTTATCCGATAGGGCACACAGTGAACTGGAAGAAGTGAGATTAGCTGATTAACTGATTAGATTAGATTAACTTGACCTTCCATTTGGCCCAGGCTACCTCTTTATATTACAGCTGGTAACCTGTATTTTGTTTTGTTCTGCTTAGTTTTTTAAAAACCTAAGGTGTCAGCTGTTCATGTATTAAAGTCTGAGTACTTAGTACTCTAGGCATTGCTTGATCTTTCATATGATGTCCAAGTCACAGATTTCTTTCTGGAGGATTAACAGAAAAGAATATGCTGTTTTGAAGGATTTTTGTGGGGTTTTTTGTTGTTTTTTATTTTTGTTTTTTTTTAAATGTGTTTATTTATTTATTGGCTGCGTTGGGTATTCATTGTTGCGCACAGGCTTTTTTTTTTCTCTAGTTGCAGTGAGTGGGGACTACTCTTCATTGCTACTCTGCTGCAGTGAGTGGGCTTCTCATTGTGGTGACTTCTCTTGTTGTGGAGCTCAGGCTCTAGGTTCATGGGCTTCAGTAGTTGTGGCACTCAGGCTCAGTAGTTGTGGCACACAGGCTTAGTTGCTCCACAGCATGTGGGATCTTCCCAGACCAGGGATCGAACCCATGTCTCCTGCATTGGCAGGCGGATTCTTAACTCTGAACCACCAGGGAAGTCCCTGAAGGACCTTTGTAATGTAGGCTTCCAATGTACCTGTTCATTTGGCTCCATAATACCACCTATATTCCCTAGCATATTATTTTTCTAAGTCACAGATGCTGATTATAATAGCAGCTGTTCTGTTTACCCATTTTCTTTCTCAGTATTCTCTAACTTAAAGAAATCTCATCTTTCTCAATCACTGTCAAAGATTAGGGCCCAGAAACAAGCTCAACCGCCCTCAGACAACTAAAGATAATAAAGACCGTGAAATAAAAAGTAGGAAGTTAATAGCCAAACAATCTACTGTGAGAATTATTCCCATGGGCTGTGCAAGTTCCATAACACCAACCAAAGCTTTGTCAGAAAGACAGAAAGCTGATGAGAATCCTTCCATTTTTACCATGCTCAATTCTATCGGGAGAACCAGAATACTGTCCCCAGCCGGCAAAACATTTTTTTTTAACTTTGCAAAAATATTGACAATCTTTTTCCCCCCGATACTTTTATAAGTATTCTTTTTCCTTAGAAATGTAAACTTAAAACCTTCCTTCAAAATTGATCTTGTTTCCAGCCCCTCCTTTTTTATTTTAGAGATTCCTTCTGGATAATTCCAAATGTGGGTCCAAATCAGGAGCATAAAACAAGGGAGAAAAGACATAATATGAAGAGATGAGTGATGGTGTGACTGTATCCCAATTACTACATCAAAAATAAAATGTATCCCTTTCTGAGGCTCAAAGGGTGAGTCAGAGGAAAGGAGAACATCTGTGTAAGCCAGTGTCATGTATCTGTGATTGACTACTTTCTTTTTTGGTTCAAAATTGGAACTTCTATTTCCCCAATCTGACTCAAATTGAGTAATGTCTACCCACGGAAGGTCTACATGAGGAAACTGTCCTCAGCCACATGACAAGGGATCACGGTATAGGAAAACTTGTCATCACAGACAGTTCCTGCTTGATCTGTTATGTGCATAGGATTGTTGTTAAGCATAGAGTTTCAGGGTTTAAAGGGACCTTAAAATGCTTATGGTTTAACCATTCCCAGTCAAAGCTGAAAGCTTCGTCAGATGAACACTCATTGCTTGGATATAGCCAGTGATGAGTAGCTCCCTGCAGGTCGAAGCCTCAGTGAATCACCTAGAAAATTAATTACAGAATTTTTGAGATCTTTACTGTTTTGTAAATGTGAAAGAAACATAAAATGAAACATATCGGGATTTTAAAGAATGTGAAATTTGGAACCAGATGGTGTTAGGGTGAAATTCTTGCTTTACTATTTAGTAGTTCTATGATTTAGGGAAGTTAACGTTTCTGAGAATTCATTGCCTCCTCTGTAAAATGGGTATGACAATCTCCCTGAGTTTGATGAGGATTAACTAAGATAATGTTACAAAACACCTAGAGTGGTGACTTTCTGACACAGAGAATTATTATTTCCTTCTATTCATAAGTAGAATACACTTCTACATATACAAAAAGCAAAGAATGAAAACTGTATATTCGTTTCCTACCTGAGTCTATCTAAAGATGATGAGTAGAAGAGAGTGATGAAATTATTTGCTTGTTTTGCTTATTTTTAACTATTTCAAAAGCTAGAAACCATTAGTTAAAAATAAATCCATGGGTGCTTACACTTCCTGGCATCCTTTAGTTACTTTTCTTTTCTGATTTCATCTATTATTAGTTTTCAAACAGTAATTTCAAGAACAACTGCTGTAGAGCTATCTGATAAAACACCATCACTATTTTGAAAAGAGTCTTGCTTACCTAGTCTAGGATCTCACCTTCTGTACTCTAGACCCACAAGAAGTGGGAAGTATCATTATTTCAACAAAGTTCCTCATCATGGCCCTGGAGAGAATATTAAAAATTTTTTTTTTTCCTGAAGACTGTCACTGAATATCTGTTTGGGAAAACAAACAGAAAGGGAGAAAGAAAAGGGAGGAAATGAACCAGAGTTTATCTAGCTGCTATTGGTACAATGCTATTTGTAGCATTCTATGTAACATATGGGGGAAAAAGTTCAAGTGACTTAGGGGCACTAATTGAATCATTTTATCTATAGAAACATGTATTTTTAGAAACTTAATGACTTGAAGAACTAGTATTCTTCTAGCCATATGAGTATTTTGTCATGAGTGGCATATGTTGTTTTTAGAGAAAACAAAGTCAGATCTGACAAGATGTGATGCGTTTATATGTAAGATCATCTTAGGGTGATAAATTATGTAACTAATTCAATCTCAGTCATCCAATAACTATCCCAACAGATACAGTGTCTATAGTCATGTATCTGAGCTACCATTAATTGCCTTTTCTCAGAGTATTCATTGCTAGAAATGAACTCTAACATATTATCTGGATTTTATTTGTAGCTCCCTATAGTAAAAATATTCTAATGTAAAATATGTTCAAGGTATAACCTCTAACCAATGTATTTTTCAGAGAGTAGAAGTTGTTGGGCATTTTACTTCTAATTATAGTTGAAGCTATTCTATAAAATTTCATTTTTATTATCTTTATGGATGAAAGAATATCCAGAAAACCAAAACTATAGGATCCAAGCACTCAGGGCAATACGAAAAAATTACAAATGAACCATATAATGATGACTTCTCTCATTTCTCTGCCTTTGTTTCAGGAGATGTGTGTTTCCTGAGCCTTGAAGGGAGAAGGGTCTCATTGATAGTCAATCTGATTTTCTTCTTGAGAATCTGTCCTATGTGGCAAATGGCAGGGCATCTCTGTGTGACGTGCTGATCATCCATCCCTACCCCTCCCCTCCGTGTACACTTAAAGAGGGCTTCTGGTCAAAGTAGAGAAAATGCCATTTTTCCAGTTTAAAATGTGGTGAATGGTCAGACTTGTGTTGGTCAGTTGGCCAGTTATGTCTTGCAAACCCAAAAACCTATAACATAGGTTGAATGTCTCTAAGTTAGCACTAACATTTAAACTAGAAATTAAATATATTGACAAGAGCTTCTATTTTGTTAAGAAGTGTTTGAAAAGTTGTAGCATCTTATAAAAGAGAGAAATTTATAAAGGGGCGGGGGACGTCTTGCTATAAAGGAAGTTGAATTTCATAAACACTGGAAACTCTATAAGAACTGGTGATTAAGTGGATGTTATCTCAAAAGGTAAACATTCGGGGGTCTGTTTTCAGCTCATTATTAAATATTATTATGTAAAGTATCTCTAATTCATTAGAGAGTCTGCTTTTATCATTTATTAAGGCTAGTGGCAAGAACAGATTGGCCTAGAGGGGAAGAATGAATAAAGGAGAAACAAATGACATTTTAGCATAGGATGCTTATGATATATAAATTACACATAACGCTAAAGAAGGTTTTTTCCTCCTCATTACCCACTTCAAGTAATTACTTATCTTAACCAAGCATTTTCCCTTCTTTCCCACTGACTGTAAATTCTGTATTAAACACATTTGTACTCAGAGCTTTTCTGGAAAAAAGGCAAGTTTAATCCTCAGCCTTCCTAGAGAGCCGCATTGCATCTTATACCACATGGACATAAACTCTCCCAAATTAACACAAACCTGTACCACTCCCTCTTCCCATCCCCATCCCAACTGTTGATTTGGTAGCTTCACATTGAATGAGTCAAAATGTATATTGAAAAAAAATTAGCATGTTTCTCTCTAGCTGTCCTAGGAATAAAAAACTGCCTTTCCTTTCAGACTCCAAAAACTACGTATTCAAGAAAATAGGAAGTTTAATCAAGGTAGCGTGATGGCAAATAATCTGCTCAACCATCAAGTTTGGTGCATTTTAAGCCTTTATTAAATACCTATTACACATGAGGCTTTGAATAGCAAGGTGAAAGGCATTGTCTCTGTCCTCCAAGTTCTCTTAGTTCAGTAATAAAGCAGATGACACTATGTTATAATAAACAATATTCTAAAATGTATTGAATGGAAATGCCCTTGAACCACTGAAGGCATATTTTTAAACTTTACCAGATTTCTCGTTTTTATTAAACATTGTGAAACACTCTAGTTGAAGGCAGTAATGGTAGGCTTCCATGGCACATATTCAAGGAAATTAAGAAAATCAGAACATTGCCTTCCATCAAATGGCAAGGTCAACAACTTGTATGTCCTTCTGGAGATGACACAGTCCAAAACTTTGGTATTCCTCCAGAATACAGAGTCAAAATTTACCATGTGCCAGGCATATTTGGAAAGGACATTAACAGGAAATGTTCTATAAAATAAGAAATTAAATCACTTGGAAGGGTCAGAAATTGAAATAACCAATATAATCCAAAGAAGCAAACTGAAAAAGGACATGAAAACAGCAAGAATCTTTTCAACTTTGATGTCCAAATCATGAGAGCTTCAAGAAGGGTGACATAAAAAGGAAGGCAAGCTCATGCTGGTTTCAGGAGTGTGAACTTTATATAGGTGTGGTAGGGACTTAACTTCTTAAGTGGGACTGAGCGAAATATAATGACAATTGTCTTTTCTACTGAGTATATATATGAGTATCTAGTGATCAAGAAGGAACAACCCAAAACCCCCAACTTCTTCTCAGGATGTAAGAGCTGCTGGCCATAGTAGCCTAAGTATAAGCAGGTCTGGTTTTACATTATTACTTTTTTTTTTACTGATATACACAAATGTGCTGAAATATTTAAATAGGTCATTTGAAAAATAGTTCAAGAAATAGAGGAATCTTACCAAAATTACCAAGACTGAAAAGTGGATTCCTTTATATTTTTTGACTGTTTAGTAGGTCAAAACAGACTGTAGATTTTCTTCTTAGAGCCACTTAGCCTTGGGATTTCTACCTCAGCCTGACAGTGCTGCCTTCTAATTGTTGTTTATGAATGTTAAGAGACTTTACACTTTTTTTGGGGTTCACTTGGATTCTTTTTTCTAACGTGGTATTTAATTTGTGCTTTTGCTCAGTCCATCACCCATATACAATGCTCAAGGGAATGTTGCATTTGAATTTGAGCAGAGATTCCATGAGAACTTGGGCAGTCAGGATTTTGCCTCAGTTCCATTGCTTTACTGCATAAACAAAACCCACCCCACCCCCAGTGGCTCTCTCTCCCCCAAAGAAAGATAAAAGGAAAGCCAGAAGAGCAGCCATCCCCAAACATTTCGTGTTCAGTATCTTACACTGAAATCCTCCTTGGCTATTCAATTTACGTGAGGTTTATTTATTTATTTTTTTTTTACAAAATTATTTGGGAAGAAAAAAACATTTTCCCTGCTGTTGCTCCTGTATTATTATTTGACTGATTTTCAGTTTATTAGTCATTCATCTGGATTGGTGCCTGTGTATTTTCCCAAAGGTTTAAAATGGAAAATGATTTCTTTTAACCATATTGAATCTTAGCTCAAAATTCTATCTTTTTCCATATCTAAGAAGATTCACAGATATTTTCTAATTAATGTTTACAACACTCTTGTAGATTATAAAAAAGACCTCATAATAACATCATTTATAATATAAGAAACAGACTAGAGCTAACTTGATTCTGGTTCTATTAGTTGATAAGTGAGGAACAAAGAAAGAACAGAAATAAAAAAAATTTTAAATCCTGGATTTCCTGGTTCTCAGTCCGAGGTGCTAAATTGTTCTCCTACAACTTTCTAAGGCAGGTAACTATAATATAATCATGGATGAACAGGAAAAATGGTTTTGGAAATGCTGAAAGAAATTGGAATAAGGGCAGTTGTTGGGGGCACTGCCTACAGGATTAGTGAGTAATGAGGAAAGATCATGTCCCTTGTCTCTCCTCCAAACTTACAGGCTCTGTCTAGCTTCCCATTGGCAAAACTTCACAGGGAGCTAGCTAGCAAAGGAAAAATGTGCCTTGCAGAGTCCCAGAGCCAGCATCACAGAGAGTGTTTAGAAGTTATAGAAGCATGTATTTGAACCTGAGAGCCCATTCTTCAGTTACTTACTATCCATAACCATCCTCCTACACATATTTAACTTTTTATACAACAAAACTCTATGCTTTCTGTCATTCCTTCAAATGAAGATGTATCTCCCTTCTTCCACTGCAAAGTCCTGACAGTCATGATGTCCATCTCTAGCTGATATGAAATGCTCTTTGAAGTTCACCTAAATATTACATAATCTAAAGACTAACTTATAAAGTTAACTGCCAGCAACAATCCTACAGAAAATAACAGGGAGAAAAGAGGAGAGAGGAAAAAGAGAAATTGTGTGTGTAAAATTATATATGTATACACACACATACACACACACGTATGATATGTAACTGCATGGTAATTAGCACTCTGATTCAAGCACACAGCACACAGATGTTGATGATAGTAGAAAATGTTAAAAAATATTTTGTAAAAATTTTTAATAAGCGAGGGTTTGTTTCTATTACATCACAGCAAGTGAGGGATTTAAACTGCTGTGCTGGCTGGATCACGGAAAGATACATGTATGTACCTCTGAGTAGAGACCCTAACAATTTCTACCAGAGAAAAATGTTGAATATACACACACACATACACACACACATATATATATATACATATATAGAATACATAATATGTATTGTATGGTAACTAATATATTTATAATTACATATACATATATGTATATATGTATATATGTGTATACACACATACACACACACACACAACAAGCAAAGGAGGAACTAGGCATAGCTGCTCCAATATTTTTCCTTTCCTGAGGCTATAAATAATATTATAATTACCTTCTTCCACTACCCCTTCCATATTTACTTTGCCTTAAGTCAGAACTCAGCTAGGCTTTGTTCTTTCCCTTATAGAGTGACCCAAACCCCAAACCTTCATCCTTGACGTCTTTGAATTCTTAGTCCTGCCCTTTGCCTTAGTTTTCCATTAAGCTTTTCTATTGATCATGAAAGTATTAAGAGGCAGCATGGAAGGACTAATAAGGCAGTTCCAAACCTAATCCTTTCTATTTATATTGTATAACAGCAACCCAAACTATCCTTGGTAATCAGGATTACTCTTCTGAGATGGTAAAACTATAGGTGGCAGGTGCCTTTCATTGGCATATTATTCAATAATATCATAGTTTATTAAATTACAACTGTTATTGATGCCAGCCTTTCAGATCTCTTGGCCTGTTATGGCCTCAGAAGGCAACATGGGCTGTATCCTGAAGAATGGCACAATGGAAAAGGCCAGTAGGGAGTCTTACACATTGTCCTGGGCAGCCTGGTGGAAAATGTAGATAACTCAGCAGATTGATTTTGGTTAGACTTTTTAAATTAAAATTCAAAGTAATTGTAGTGATTGCCAAGCTTGTATTCACCTTTCATTTGTGATAGTAAGAAACCAAGGCTATTGATTATAGGACAACAGTTAGATTTGACAATTCAATAATGGATCAATTTAGGGGAACTACACTGGCCTTCCACAAGTTAAATACCTTTGGCCCAGGCAAGCTCTCCGAACTTTCTTTTTACATTTACAAGGGCTTCACACATTACCTTGTGTTTTTCTCACCTCTTTTATTTCTGCCATACATAATAGCCCCTGAGGGTCCTCTTCACTATGAGATTGTCTGCAGAATAGGGTTTAGCAGTTTCTCTCTTTTTTGTCCCCTTAAATATCCTTCTTAATCAAAGTGTTTCCTATAAATCACTATGTGGGAAAAGATTGAGGCAAACAGAAATACCATTGCTTTATTCATTCAACAAATTGTTTTTGAACACTTTCTTTATGCTGGGAACTATGCTAGGCGCTAAGATTTTTTAAAGGTATTTATTTATTTACGTATTTATTTATGTATTTATTTATTATTGAAGTATAGTTGATTTACAATGTTGTGTTAATTTCTGCCGTACAGCAAAGTGACTCAGTTATACATATAGCACTAAGATTTTAGCAGTAGAACTAAACAGTTCCCGCCTTCCTGGAGATTATAGTTTTAGGAAATCATCTGATGGTGATTTTATATCTCTTAGGCATTTTTCAGTAATTTCAGTCATTGTCCTTTGTCTATAATTTCTTAATTTCTTGCTAGATTAGGATAGTATCTCTGTTTTCTTTTTCTTTTTCTTTCTTCCTTTTTTTTTTTTTTAAAAAAAACTATTCCCCCACTCAGTCTGACATTAAGTTTAAAATCAGAACTGTTTGCAAAAACACTGCAGCCTATGGCATTGGATGCTAGGCTTAACTGCTCAGACTCTGGTCCAAAATAAATTCAGGCTCTCATCATCATGATACTTGGTGATGATTTTCATAATCTCTGAGTATGTCCCTCTCCGCCTCCTAAAGTTTACCTTTATGATTTCCTTGCTTAAGGCAAGTGGCTTCCTGCCTGCCTTCATTTCTTGTGTTTCTCTTGGGAAGTCTCCAAATCCAGGAAGTCTTACTCTCTTCCCTGTTTCTGGCCTCTGCCTTAAGTGAATGGTTTTCCTTAAAACCATTAACTAACCATATTTTAAGACTGGTTCTGTATTGGAGGAAATGGTGATTTTTCTCACCTATTGCTCTAAGTTAATGAACCTTCATCCATGAGCCTGATCTCTCACTGCCCATCATTCATCAATAATTATTGAATTTGCTTTGTGTCAGGTACCATTTTAGGTAACAATTCCACGTAATCCTCATAACAAGCCTAGGAAGAAGGCAATATTATCTCCATTTTATAGAAGAGAGAATTGAGATCCACAGAGGGTGAGTTGCTCAAGGCCACATGGAATCTGTGTGATCCCAGGAGATGGTGTATTTTTCTCCAAGGTCTTGCTTCTATCATCTCGTAAGATAATCCGTAGCTGTAATAGATGGATTCCTTGTAAGATTTAATTGAGTATAAGAACAGTGCGAGTCAATAGTGCATGTGGTGGCCATGAATGCAAATAGGCTTGATTAATGAAAATGCAGTGTTTGTAATAAAGAAGGTGATCATTTTGTTCTGTTCTCTGTTGGACGTGCCATATCTGGAGAGCTGTATGTCATTCTTAGTCCATGTTTCATGAAGAATATTAAAACTAGAAAGTATCCAGGAGGAAACCTTTAGGTTTGGAAACCATGTCACATGAGAAAATACTGAAGCATGTTTCACCTATAAAACTGGAAGATTAGCTGTCTTGAGTCACTTACAAGGATATCTTATAGAAAAGAGATTAAATTTCTGTACATTTACAGAGCGTAGAACTATGCAAATTAAATATATGTTAGAGGAATATTTGAACTCTCATGAAGGTAGAATCTTATGATTAGAATTGTCCGAAGGAGGAATGGGCTACTGCAGCAAAGTGGAAGCTGCCTGTTTCTTGCAGGATTCAATTGGTTGAGAAATCTCTTTTGGGGAATATTGAAGAAGAGATCCAGTATCGAATTAGTCACATCCAATGAAATGCATTCATATATGACAAATGCCTAGCATACAGGCACACAGCAAATGTCACTGTTCAAGTCCACTATTTCGGAAAAGCAGATTCCACTCCTTACCACTTCTCATCTTTACTGATTACCTGAGCCTTTCCTTACTCTTTGGCCAAACCTGACCACTTTCTATGATCTTTTGTTGTTGATGTTCACCTCTAGGTACTTGCCTCTGTTGCTCCCTTTGCCTGGAAGCCTATCCTAGTCTCATTCATGCCTATGGAAGTCCTAGAAAGATACTTCAAGTTGGATCCCAAATGCCATCCCTTCAACAAAGTCTTTAATTGAGCTTTTCAACAAATTGTGCTTCGTCCAAACAGTGTAAGTACCACATTATCTTTTTTTTTTAGTTGGGGTATAGTTGTCTTACAATGTTGTGTTAGTTTCTACTGTACAGTGAATTGGAGTTCCCTGTGCTATACAGCAGGTTCTCATTTGTTATCTATTTTATATATTAGTGTATATATGTCCATCCCAATCTCCCAATTCATCCCACACCCCCTTTCCCCACAAAGAAAACGGAAAGACCCACATTATCTTTTAAAGTCAATCACCCACGTCAAATTGCCAACTTCTCATGGAACTATTGTCTTAATCTATTTTTGTATTTACCTCCTTCTAACCCCACCCAGTAGTGCATAGGTCGTATATCCCCGTACCAGGCAACATCTACATGCTTAATATATGTCAGCTGAATTGAATGGAACAGAATTATAGGTAGCTGGGTTAAAAAGTTAAAGACACTATGTGGACCTGACCCAGTGATAACTGATCAGAAGTCCTTAGACTCCGAGCCTCATTTGAGGTGAGTAGCAGATAGATATTTGGGGAAATCCATCTCAAGGTACATATGTAAAATCCCGGTAAAAGAACTGGAAAATAAAAAGAAACAAGCTGGAGGTAATTTAGGATTTCACACCTAAACTGCTCACATCTATAGACAAGGGCTTGTTTCTTTTCACTTGGATTTATTTGTCAATGACCTGCAAGGAGGTGTTTTTTTCTCTTGTTCTCTTTGCCAGTTGGCGAATAATTACTGCTTCCATGTCCCATACTCAATGAAGGTACTGCGCAAAGCAGGCTAAACTACTGTTTCCTAGGTCACTTCTAATATTTATCAGTGAATTATGGTGGTAACAGCTTCAGAATTTTAAATGATTTATGTTGCCCCTCAAATCCCATTGTAATTCCAAGCAAATTACTGTAGAAGGTTTCTGGTGGTAAATTCAATGTACTTTAATCATCTTTTCTTTAAATAATTTTTAATCAGCCAACATTATACCATCTTGCATGAGGGAACTTTATGTATCAGCATTTTAAAAATATTTTTTGGCTTTCAGTTTTTTTGTTTAATCTCAGTGCTTTTGTTGTATCGTCTATTTCAAGCTTATGATAGTCATCTCATCAAGGCAAGAACAATTGGGAAGATACCAAATGTTATAGAGAGGACAACACAGTTAAGGCCATGACTTATTACTGTATATTCATTTGTATTTACCTTTTTTTGGCATTTTAAAATTACAACTTAATTCAACAAGGGTTTTGTTTGGTTTTTTTGGTTTTTGGTTTTTTTGTTTTGTTTTTTGCAATAATCAGTTCTATCATGAAGTACAAAATAATTATTTTTGGTATTTACAACAGACCCTGTTTCATTCTTTACTCCTATTTCTATTTTCCCTTATCCAGGCTCATATATGATAACCATTTGGGGTTGTCCTAGTCCATTAAATGCCTCTGAAATTCAACAATTTCTGCAGTTTTCCAGGTTGCTTAGAGAAGAGCCAACCTTTTATGCTTCCAGCCCCATTTGGTCATAGAGCTTCCTCCCATGTTTCACAATCCATCTAATAGTGTACTTTCACTCTGTGCATGCTCTTGGTTTGATGGTTTGACTCCATTTTTGTGTTCTTAATTCCTTTTTATTGTCTGATATAGGTTGCTAGGTTCCAAGAAACAATCTGTGTGATTCACTTTGTATAACACCATGAAAATTAGGCTCCCAATAATTTTTAATGATGAATGCACTCTTTTAAAAGCCAAACAGTAACTATGCTTCTTTCAATTTAATATCTGTTGGTGGATAGAAGAGGTTTGCTTCATTGCACTATAATGAATTTCAATTAGTAACCGTCCTATTATGACTTGTTACTATGTGTTTTCAAGAAAAAGAAAGAAAGAAAGAAAGAAAGAAAGAAAGAAAGAAAGAAAAGAAAGAAAGAAAGAAAGAGAAAGAGGAAAAGAAAAGGAAAGAAAAATGTCTTCATAGACTTCTTGCATTGTTTGCTCTATGGCTGATTTACTATTAGGAAGCTTGCACTTTGGTAGTATAGATGTCATGGCAATGCTATAATATACTTAAAATCTGCCTTATAGTTTTCTTTTTTTGTAGCAAAAACCAGATTCTGGACCAAAGATGTATATAATCAGGTAGAAGATCATGTTATCTTTGAATCACTATGCTCAGATGTTATGTTCAAAGTGTACCCTAATACGTACACTAATGTCGTGGTCACTCACACTAGGAGTGTCTTTACAGGTGTATGGGTACTTACAGTGAATATTATCAGACAGTTCTACACTTAGAAAAGAATGCAACATATAACTTTGAAATATACATAAGTGGTTAAAATAAACCTAACACCTCAATCTTGGTGTGTTGTGATAATCCACATCAAGAAGGAAAACAAAGTTTATAAAAAGTTCCTTTTCACGTGTTCTGTTTGAAATCTGCTGGCACCTTCAATTTTGACTAACTATTTAAATACAGCTTCCTCCATCACAGCTGGTTGCCTGTGAATGAGAAATATTTAAATACACTGCTAAATTTTCTAAATGGAATTTTTAGAAATTCCACATTATGCATCTGCACATGCAATTTCAGCTAAGTCGTAATATCGCATAGTAGTAATATATTTCTTACTTTGCTAATCATTTTATTGGCTAATTAGTATTAAAAACAGATTGCCAGAATACCTAATATGATTTCTTAACTGGTGCTTAGTGTTAAAGAGTAAAACTGGAGATTCATGGAGAGATTTTTAAATGTTCTCGTCATAGCAATAATAATCATAAATGAGTTGAAGTTAGATTCCTACATGTTTACAGCATGGCAGTGATATGGGCCTCACAACCTTTATGAGAATGAATGACCATAATATTTGACCTCACTAACAAGTTACCTGTGATGAACTTGATGAGCCTAAGGCAACTAAGAAATTCTCATGCAAGATCAGAGGTCAGATAGTGTAAATTCAAGAGGCTGTGGTTTAAAAAAATTTTTTGCTTTGTTGTTTTTTGTTTTTTAAATCTTTGTATACCTCTGTTGCACTTAGTGCAGTTATTTGCACATAACGGGTAGTCGACTAGGTTTTGCTGAATGAGTGAATGAATCTATGTGTCCATTATCTGTCAGGAGCTGGGGTAGGGTACGTAGACACTAAGTGCTGACCTTCTTCCTTCTCTCCTTGTGAAACATGAGCTTTTGGGTGGCTTCCATACATTTCAACATAAGCCAGAAACTAAGTCAGTTGTCTATCAAGCATGGACCCTGTCCTTTAAAAGCTATATTTAGCTAGGTGACAAAATATGTAGAGTGTTTAAAAAAATGTAGAGTTGCTTAACAGACCCGTATATGTATCTTCATGCTGTAAATTTCATATGTGCATGTATTTATAGTAAAAAATTCATGTTGGAAATCTTTAGTGTATAGCTTCAAGAAACAAATATTCAAAATGTTCAATATCAGCTTTGTTTTTGACCTCCACATATTGATTTACTCAGTCACCTTTCAGATATAGGAATATCACAGTGTCTTTTTCCCTCAAAGCTATCATGTAACCCTTGGTATAGTGGAAAAAGAACTGATTTTGGAGTATTACGACCTGGGTTTTAATCTTGGCCCTTCTGATGTGGCCTTGGACACATGACTACATATAACTTAACCTCTTTGGGGTTCAATAGCTTCGTACATGGAATAGGGAAATAATACCATCTGTACCACAGGTTTATGGTGATGGTTAAGTGAAGTCGTATATGTAGAGCACCTACCACATTATAATTTTTTGATGCACGCTAGTTTCCTTTCACCTGCTTACCACAAAATGTCTATGTGTGCAGCTGGCAGAGTTTTTTATTCAGTCCCATGAATCTTTATCTCAGTAGCACTTTTGTTGGTTTTCCAAAATCACTTTAAAGTCTATTTACACTTTTAAACACCAATGCAGTTCTACTGCTAGAGAATCTCTTTATTGTTTTTTTTCATTAAATTAAATTTTTTAAAAAAATTTGTATATTTAATGTGTACAACATGATGATTTGAGATACACATATATAGTGAAATGATTACTAGAGTTAAGCTAACTAACATATCACCTCCTCACAGAGTGATCATTTTGTATGAGTGTGACGAGAGCACCTGAAATCTACTCTCTTAACAAATTTCCAGTATACAACAGTGTCATTAACTACAATCATCATGTTGTACGTTGAATCTCTAGACTTATTCGTCCTACATAACTGTGACTTTGTACCCTTTGACCAACATCCCCACATTTCCCCCACCTCCCCACCGCTGGTAACCACCATTCTACTCTCTGCTTCTATGTATTCAGTCTTTTTATAGAGGATCTCTTTATTGTTAATCAGTGTACTGTTTGTCAGCTAGTGATCATATTACCCAGCAGTAGGCACTATTAAAATTTATTTACATTTGTAAAAACATTATCACATTTAAATCGTGGGTCTATTTTATTAAACTACTTGAACATAACAAAATAACCAAAGACTACTCAACTAAGGTAAATTTTCAGGTAATATGGACAGAGATGCCATTTTCACTACACACCTGTTGGTCACATAAGCCACAACAAATTGAATTTTCAAAGTCTCTTGATCACATTTGGAAGTCATCACATTGTTGCCTTTGGTAAATGCATCCTCTTAGGTTACCTCAAATCATTCACCATTGAACACAATAGAAGAGGAAGACTCAGTCAGCCTTTGGATCCTGCTGCAGGCAGATGTAGCACAGACATGACCAAATCCTGAGAAAGGGGCCAAGATTTACTCAGTTCAGCTGACCATATGTTTAAATATTGCACTGTATATCAAAGAGACTCTCTCAGACATTATATTTGGTAGGGGCCTACTTTGTGACACTCTCAGAGAGGCAAAGTGTCTGGTGCCCTAGAGCCAAAGCCAGGGTGATGAGGCATAATCCCCATCAAGGATGCTTCCACAGGTTAATGATCTGGTAATTAGTGAAAGATTAGTGATTGTCTAGGGGTATAGAATATAATGCACAAAATCAGTCCAAGGAGAGAAAATCTGCTGGCTAATCAAAGTAAAGAGCACAAATAGAAAGTAGAATAGGACAGTGCTTCTAGGGTGTAAGCCACTGCAGGAAAATTCCATGGCTACAAATGGAGGATTAAGTTGCTAAAATGGGCCTGTATTGGTGTGAATGATGAGTGCTGGAGATCTTTTAAAATGAGAGGTGAATCTGCTCTGATCAGATAGGGGTGGAAGTGAGGAATGTGAGTAAAGGAAGTTGAATCATTGCATAAAGTAACCAGCTTCCTTTGCTAGGATAAACCAGGAGGTTTAGAAAACACTTACTGCTACACATCAACACTTCGATTTTTATGTCATATTGTTCTGAGTCCCTTGAAGAAATAGAAAAAAAAATCCTAAAATGCATATGGAATCTCAAGAGACCTCAAATTGACAAAACAATCTTGAAAAAGAAGAATAAAGTTGGAGGCCTCACATTTCCTGATTTCAAAACATATGATAAAGCTACAATAATTGAAACAGTATGAAACTAGCATAAAGACAGACACATAGACCAGTGGAACAGAATAGAAAACCTAGAAGTAAACTCTCACATATATAATCAAATGATAAGTGGTTAATATCCAGAATATATGAAGAACTCCTACAACTCAACAACAAATAAACAAATAACCTGATTTAACACTACTGAACTAAGTATTTAAAATTGTTGAGAGTAAAGTTTATATTATGTGTTTTTATGACAATTAAAATTTTTTTAAAAATAGGAACTTACACAAATTGTTCTGAATCTCTGTGGGCACAGTTATGATCACAGCAAACAAAATCAATTCCCCTAAAACCTTGAAAAGAAGGTTTTGCACGTATGATATACCTGCGAGTCAGGTGGCTTCAGACATTCCAAAGGTCATACAAACAGTTGCTTGTACCCTGGAAGCTAGATATGATTGTCAGTCCTAAGGGGTTTGCTCTGGACTTTCCTCTGTACCACCTTACCCTCTGGTAGCATGGCATCGGGCACACAGAGAACACTCTAGTAAAAATTCTGGAAAGAGATGAATACCTCCCACATTGCCTAATCACTTCCCTTCTTTGTTAGTTGAGGGAAAAAAAATGTATTCTTGTAGATGTGGACCAGACCAAGCAATTCTGCATGTAAATAATTTGACTCCAGTTTAATGAAATGTATATGACATAAGAGCACCAAAATGTTTCAAAATACAGAACAATTCTGGAAAGAAGGAAAAAAACAGCTACAACAGAGTATTGCCATTAATTTTCTGCATTTGACTCAGCCCCCACTGAATGTCTAGTTTTGAACCTGTAGGATTTCCCACTGTGGTGTGCCTTGCCCCCAAGTACAAGTTTTCTACTGATTTAGAAACACATTCAAAGTGATATTTTGGAACATTTGGTTTTCCACAAAGTATTTTTGAAATCTATTATGTTATATATTTCAACCACCAGGTGGCATGAGCTTTGCTGCTGAAATATACAATAAAAATGTATAATAAAAATGTATCCTGAAGAGAGAAATTATATCAAGGCTTACATATCTAACAAAAAGATAATGATAGTGGATTTTATCATGAATTCAATCAATGAAAACCTACATGTTAATAGATTTGATAGTTATGAATGTGTCACAGAAAGACCTCAGGAGCTTTAGGGTAGACATTTATCCTAGCAAAGACTCCCCCCAAAAATTTATAATTATTTTAAAAGAGTTGAGCATAATTATCTAAAATTATACTTTCTTAACTTAAGGCATTAATTTCATTAGTGACCTGGTCTTGTAAAATAGAGGTAAAAAATCTATTTTCTCAGTTCTATTATAATTTGTAACCCTTTTTAGCAATGATAAATCCACACACTATTACCTAAGTATCAGACCAAATGTAAAGATATGCTTCATTTTAAGAGAACTCTCAAATATTAAGAAAAATGAGAAGGTAATTATTCATTTTTCTTTTAAAAAGTCATTCTACAAAAGAGTTTGCAGCAATATTGTTTAAAAGAGTGAATTTCTTTAGAGTATTTAACTTTTCATCTGACCTCATGAGAAAGGGAGGAAAGGCCAACCAGAAGCTTACAAAGTTGAACCAGCTATCTGGGGCTGGTGGAGCCTTTGGAAATGTTGCAGGATGGTAGCAACCATTTCCCCCTCTCAATAGTTTATTTTTGTTTCTCCCTCCAATCCCACATTCAAGTCCAATAGCTAAGCCCTTTTGTGTTCACCATTCAGAAGAGCCATCTGACAAGTCACAAAGCAGAGAAAATAGGGTTTTCTTAGCTTTGGTTTCCAAAAACGTGTACCCTTAGAGAATAGCTGTGACTACGGACATACATAAGGAGATATATGAGCAGGGGGGTTGAGAAACAGGTTTTTCCCAGAAGCTAAAATAAACCTCCGTGGGTAGAGAAGAGTAAGGCATCTGCAGATTCCAGCACAGGACTGTCAATATTCTGCTTCCCAGGTAAAGCCAAATCCAAGAGAATGAATGGTTGTGGAGTAAGTCTAGCCACATGGGACCTTAGAAACAGACAGTCTCATAGAATTCTCCATCTCAAAGTAGCAGGGAGGCAGCAGAGAAAGTTCAGTGTGCATGGCATGGAAGTACAGTGCATTACTACGGACCTAAAAGGGGCCACATGGATGGAACAAGGGTGGTCTCAGGGGAAGTGTGTCTGTTCTGATGACCAAGGGCCACAGGATGTCACAAATGCCTCAAGGGGTGTCCACATGGACAAATGCCATCAAGGATCCAATGTGCCATTTACCCCACAATATCTTGGCTAGACATCAGCACTCCAGAACTTCGATGCAACCCCATGGCAGGGGGGATACCGCAACATTCCCAAGATGGTTTATTTAAGGCAAAGGAACTGAGAGCTTAAAATTGAAATTGTGCTGAGTCCTAGGAAATAATTAAGGTTGCTTTGTGTACTAGCTTCAGTTATCTATTGCTGTTAGTATTTTCTAAACTTATTTCCATGAACTCATTTCTCTTTTGTTCTTCTGTAGTATTTGGTAAATTTCTTTTTGAAATATTAGCGTTTGTCAACTCTACCATGGGGTATTGAAGACAAAGGTTTTGTTTCCACAGGTGGACAGGAGTTTTACAAGAGTACTTATGGCAACTACCTGGGTTTTGATGAGGTCCCTAAGAGAACCCCAAGACAAGGTGAATCTCAGGATATTGTCTTCCCACCTGCGCATTCTCTTGTCTTTCCTTTCATAATCATTGTGTGAATGCCTATAGCGTTAGACATCCGTATATTTGCTAGAGTTATACGAGACGAACAATACTTTCCCCTTGCATAACATACGTTCTAAAAGGGGAAATAGATGTGTCAATCAATGTGTACAGAACTTGTTATGATTGAGTCTGAGAAGTGCCCAGATAGAGAATAGCATGCAAAGGACCAAGGAGAGGTATGTAACACACCCAGGCAGAAATAAGCCTCACCTAAGACAGCCTTGTATTGTCTGTAATCCTCAGTATGTGTGGGGTTGGGGGAGGGGGTTGCTCTTGTGTATGTGGGGTAATTTACACTTTTGTGCTCTCTCATACCAGATTCCTAGAGGTAACTAGTAGGGTCTCCTCAACCCAGATATTTATCTATAATAATACTTGAATGGTTTCTTTAACTTGAAGCTTCATGAGAATGACAAGAAGGTCTATTGAGAATGACTGTGCCCACATCTGGAATGAGACTCTCATGTCTGCATAATTGTCTATAATCAACTCTGCAGGGGCTGCAGAGAGCTCTGATCTTGGTTTCCAGTAAGGTGAGGGGAAGAGTTCTCATCCTTCCTAAATCGATTCTTCTGTCCCATTAGTCCTGGTTTTGATGAAATACCCACATCGTATATGGGCTGCCTTAATCACTGATCTTGGCTAGTTAACCTTTGCTTACCAACCCCAGGGATGATAATACCTAGTGCCACGGCTCTGCATGTGTCTAACCCGAGTCATTGAAGATTGGTGACCCTTTTCTCTGAAAGCTGCATTAGTAGAAAGGGTTGCCTACCATTGGTTGAGTACATACTATGTGTGAGACTCTCTTCTAGGCTTTATACATGTATGAATTCTTGTAATACTCATCACACACCACATGTGGTTCTCTTACATGAGAAGTTTCCTTTAAATTCAGTTGAAACTGAAAATAGATCCCTAGTAAAACTCTAGGGATTCTAGCTCTGTCCTGAAATTTCATTCACAGTTAACACCTTTAAAAACTCCCACAAGCAAGCATAGTTCAGGACTTGACTATGTACTCACTTTATGCTCGGTATCAGGGGGATGATACCAGGATTAGCCGTTCCTGGAGGTGCCAGAGAAAGTTATGCTTGACCTTTGACTTAAAAGGTGACTAGCAATTTGATGCGAGGGGTTGGGGTGAGAATAGTACAGCAGAGGGAGCGGTGTGTATAAAGAAATATTCCTAGAACAACAGTGCTTGGCTCATTTTGGGCATGGCAACTACTTGCTTTATGGTGTATATTGAAGGGGGTTGTGGCAGAGGCACGCATTGGATCCATAGGCACCCTGAGGATGAGGAACCAAAACAAGTCTCTTAGCGCAAGAGTGAGCCTAGCTGGCTGCCCAGCCTCTCCACCCAGCCATGTGCTTCCCTACTCATTGTTACTCTCAAAAAGTGGAATTGGAAAATAAAGTTCCTGGAAACAAACAAAAAAAACTATAAAAGAAAGGCAAATGCTAGAGCTGTAATGGAAATATAGACTCCTTAGTCCCAAATTAGAAATTTTGAGCAAAATAAGTGATGGTGTGTGGAATTCAGTAGCAATTGGAACTTACGGCATAAATAGGTCCACTAAATGCTCAATGTGGAAACAAGCAAAAGCAATTTAAGAAACTACTCATCAAGCACTCCAGTAACAATTCAGTGAAGTTTGAAAAAATGGTGTTTAATTTCTGGTTAGATGTTTTAGTTATTCTTTACTGTATTTTCAAAGGGAAATTCTTTACTATATTGTCTTGCAGAGTTGGAATATTTTAAGTCTTAGACCTGATTCCTTGAAAATGTAAAGGGTTTCTACTATCATCCAATTTTATGTCCCAGTATGTCACAAAATATTAACTTCAAGTTATTTTCCAAGCTTTCACATCTCCCTCAGATGTATTCTTTATGATAGCTGCTTAATATTATATCAATACAATTCTTGCAATATACTGAATAATTCTTTGGCTGAGTATTGAAAATGTTTACAGTTTTTTTTAACATATAATAAATAAGGTGACCAAAAACATTTTAATAAAGCAAACATATAACTGTTTTGATTAGTCACTTGGAGTAAATTTCCCTGTGTGGAATTGTTTGGGCAAAAGGGTATGATTTCTTAATGTCTCTTGATATGCATCACTAAACTATCCACTGAAAGGGCTGCATTAACATATAATGGTGCTAACCACAAATAAGCATATCTCTTTTCACAATTTCTCCCACATTGGGATTTATTATTCTATTTATTTTTACTTCTTTACTATACAAAAATTTCAGTCTCATTTTTGTTACATTTTGCATTTCTTTAACTCAACCAACTTGAACTTATTTTTCATGTATTCTTTTCATGTATTCTTTACAAGAACTGGGCGGGTCCCCTTATAGACGGAAGGTTTTCGGTAGTAAATACTACAATACTACCGCATCCTTGGTGGGTTGAATCCACGAAGGCAGAGGAACCGTGGATGGGGAGCCAACTGTAAAGTATATGTGGATTAACCCCCGTGTTGTTCAAGGATCCAATGTATTTGTATTTCTTGTGAGAACTGACATGACAGGTCGATTGATAATTTATCACCTGGGATTGTGGTGTCATCGCCTACCTTTTTCATTCTTGTGGTTCTCATCTAGGTGGCTACCAGAATTATCCATTACATTTTGCATTCACAGACACAGTTTTAATATATAACTCTACTCCACTGTCTTCTTCACCCATTAAGTAAGTCGTCCCTAAAATGGAAAATTAAGTAGAAGTGTGGGGACAAGCAGCCTATAGAGTTTTTAAAATGTCACTATTAAGGAATTTAATAAGTGATAAACAATAATCTCCAACCTTTTATGATTCAAGAAAATAAAAGAATATTATGGCAGTGTAAATAATTATGGTATTACTATAGCAACAGTGATGGACTTCTGTAGAGTTGAATATTCAGATTCAGTTTCTATAAATATTCACATATTCAATTACCTATTTGAAGCTTAGTTCAAATGAAGATATCTTTTGACAATTTCAAAGCATGTTCTCTCTGTAAGTGGTTTTAGAGTCAATTAGTTTCATGAACAGGCTTTCTAGGCTATTTTGGCAACTGTGGTTGAATGGGATCAGTTAAAATTTCAAATAATGTTAATATTCATGGATTTTGAAGACTGACTTCAGCTTACTTTGTAAAATGTGTGAGAATTGGAGGTTCTTTTATATTGAATATCCTATACTGTTACTAATAGTAATGATATGTCAGAGGCATTTAGTCATGATTATGCTAACCAAAATATTTTAATTACATATAAAATATGTGTTTTAAGTAAACAAGATGCTTAAAGATAATATTCAGTATGATGAGCACTATTTGTCTAACATTGACTACGTGAGCGAATTTCTTACAGGCGTTATACATGTATTCGTTATTTTAGTACATCACAACACTGCAAGGCAGAATAAGGGAGGATGAATAATGTTTCCTCTACCCTCCTTCTGCGTTAGTGGCTGAGATTTCCTATAATAAAAGGCAAAAAACACAAGTTTAATAACATGTACACCTCATGTCTACATGGGAGCTACCCAGGAATAATGAGTAATTCAAAGAGATGACTTTTGAATTCAGGATTAATACCATCATCAGAGGGAAAGGGCCAGCGGGGATAGAGGCCTTTCGAGGGAGAGAAAGCGATGTTTAGGAAAGATAGGAGGTAGGAGAGTTTGTGACAAAGTTTGTCTGGGGGTAGTTTTCATTTCTAGTGTCCTCTCCTGTGATGAGACAATTCTCCCTAGTTGAGGAAATGCCCAGGGAGAGGTTCTATGATAATTGAATTCCTTTTGGAGGATCTATCCTTCAGAAGTTAAGCAGAGCTCAGACAAAGTCTCTCTCTGCACTTGCTGTTTTCAAGTACCTAGAGCCCCAAATAATCAATGTGCCAGTGACCTATTTTGAGGTGGCATAGTCTGCTACCTTTCTGCAGTTAAGATTATAACTCCATTTTACAGATGAAGAAACAGAGGCATGTAAAGCTTAAACTTGAGCACAAAGGTTATAATAGGTGTGCATAGATGGTGGGGATACTCTCCTATTTTCCATTTTTTTCTATTATGTTCAAACTTTCTATGATAAACATGCATCCCTTTTATATTGGTAAAAATAGAATATGCTTTTAAGAGCTTTTGCATCTTTCATGCTGACTGGGACAGACATTCATCTTCACACCTGCTCAGATAAAAGACAAATGTCACCTTCAGCCATCCAGATGGGCATTTGAGTAGTCACTATCCGGGTATTCAGTTTTACCCACAGGGCACAAAGACAGAACAGCCAACATGAGAAAAAGCTGTCCCTTCATTTTATGAAATAATAAAGAATAAAAAGAGACTGTAAGACATTATCGATCTCACAAGAGGGGTGTGCAAGCAAACAGCCTCCTGGTGAAACCAACAAGAAAATTGTGGTTAGGTAGAGCTTTTCCCTTGGAGAAAAGGAAAACAATAGTTGCCGCAAATCCCAGCTGAAAATATAGGATGTCATAAAGATTTTTTTTGGACCTTATGATGATGTCAACTCCAGTGAAAATACGCCCACTTCCATTCTCAAACGTGAAGGCTTCGAATTCAGTCTTTCTTACAACACAGTTAAATCTAGCGAAAGGAAATGTGGTCACCTAAAAAGGGACACAAATAACATGATAAAAAGCAGTTTGATTTCATTCATTCTGACAAGCATTTATTGAGTACATCACATGTACTGGGGCAGGTAGAGCTAGGCGCTAAGAATACAAAGACAAATAAAAGATACTCGTGGTTCATCAGAGGTTTTCACCTATTGGGTATGCAGACATGAAAACAGTTCATTCTAGTATAACAGGGTAAGTATAAGTGATGCTTTCAAAAAGCTGCTGTTTTGTGACATGTAGGTTAAATGGGATAAAGATACACCCCCAAGAGACTAGAGTTGCTTCTAGGTATAAGGACCTCCTTTATGCACCAGGCATGTGCCGAGTCTGTAAACTCTGCAAAGGTAAGGACTGTGACTATTTTGCCTTCCATTGTATAACCCGAGCTTTAGCCAACTACCTGGGCTTTAACTAATTGAACAAGCAATTTTGCTACTCCCTCACCCCCAGCCCCAGATATTTCTGCTAGAACAGGGGTTGGAAAGCTATGGACCAAATCTTGCCCTGTTTTTGTATGGCTCACATGCTGAGAATGGTTTTTATTTTTGAAATGGGTATATAACACACGTTTCACCTCTTAGCCCACAAAGCCTAGAGTATTTAACATCTGGCCCTTGACTGAAGTTTGCCAATCCCTCTGCTGAGTTTAGAGAGCAGAAAATGGTAAAGGAGTTGGGAACAGCCCGGGTGCACAGTGCCAGTCCTTGCTACATAAAGGGAGTTCCATCTGTGGTCTATTTAGGGGAATCTCTACCAAACTGTTAGAGAAATTCACACAACCAACATGGTCCCAGATAGCCACCAGTCCCTTAGATGTCACTGGCTCAACATAAGGATGTGTCTAGATGCTGAGCTTTGTAAGTGCAAGAAAGGGCGTGAGTATTTCTCCTCTGTAACCCTCCACACCCAGGACAGGGGCTGGCACACCGAAGGCACTCAGTAATCTCTGATAAGTGCATGAATCAATGAATTAATGAATCACAGAGGAGAAAATCACTTTACACTTCAATGGAAGCTACTTTGAAGTTAACCATACAGCTTTATTAATTTTCAAAGATGAAATTTATGTTAGTTTGGCAGATTCATTGTAATCAGTTCTCCCTGGTTGTGAGAAATCATAAATCCTCCTCTCCCCCACCCCTTTTTTTGCTATGTGTCCATTTCTAGTGATGGTCACCTGACTTTTATCTCCTACCTGTCTCATGCAACTTTGAACAGAAACTGCTTTAGTTTGTCTGGGTTTAATTCTGATTTTCTCAATTTGTCTTTGAGAACTTGAATTCCCATTTCAGCATCTATGATTTTCTTTCATTTTAGATACATATATCATTATATATGTATATATGTCACATATATATATTCTAAGAAAGATAATTTTTAAGTTAATGAGATTAGAATATATCAGCTACATTTCTAGACCCTATTGAGAAATTATATATTGCAGGAACTGGATGTGATTCGAATGGATATTTTATTGGTTTTAATTTAACTTGACAAAAAGCAAAATGTGCCTATTAATTTTAAAACTTCAAGGAATCCACAAGTAGAGTTAACAGTTAAAGTGCCTTTTGGCTGTCCTGGGTTCCCGGCCCCCCAACTCTGCTCTCCCATTCCTGATCGCCTCCCCTCCTCACAGTGGAAACTTTTTTGCTAAACAGACATACTCTGCACACTTAAAAAATGCATTTATACACACAGACATACACACAAAGGATGTTTTGTCTTTTATTCTGAGTAAACAACATAAAAAGTTATAGTGTATATAGATTTTTAGCATGAACCTTTTTCCATGTTAATATCTCAGCCTATTGAACTCTCCATAGAATTCAATAGTATGCATGTACTATAATTAATTAGTTAATTGATCTTTAAGAAAGAATAATTGTACCTTTAGAGCACTGTGGACACTTATGTGGATTTTTTCATTTCCCCTTCTATTGACTAGCCATTTATTTTATCCTTGTCTGTTTCCCCTTTTATTCCTTAAATCATATAGGAACTTCAGGTAGGAGACTTCCTAAATAGCATCAGTTTGGAATGGAGCGCCTCATATATATCCATAGAATGAAGGCTTATTCTCTCCCAAGAATGTCTTTCAGATGTCTTGACTTCACATGTAATGTTTTATTTCTCAAGCCATTTTCTGGGCCTGGATTATATTCTTATCAGTTGTCTGACGATATTTTCTATGTGGGACTGTTAGTCTATCTTTCCCATTTTTCTGAATTAAGTAAACAGTAAATAGAAGCAGAAGTAAATTCAAACATAGAACTGTTTTAAGGCTGTCTGCATTATAAACAGCCAGAAGGAAATGAAAAACATTTCAGTCCCCAGCTGAGAGTGTTGGCTCAGACAGCAATATATTATTAAATGCAAGTAGGAGAGTGCATAACTAAGTGCTGTAGGTGTGCAGAGGAGATCTTAATTCTGCTTGGGGGAGTCAGGGAGGGCTTCAGAGAGGAGGTGACAATTTACCTGAAACTTCAAGGAAGAGTTTTCCATGTGAGCAAGAGGAAAAGAGTATTCAAGGGGGAGGTGTGTTTATAAAGGCATAGAGGAATGACAGTGTATGGTGCATTTAGAAAGGTTCATAAAGGGCTCATTGAATGGAGGGTGCATGTGGAGGCCAAGTCAATAAGTGCCACATAACAGGCAGGGCCACATCATGGAGTGAAGACTATCCTGAGAGCTATGGGAAGTCATAGAAGGATTTTATTAAGTTTGAAAAGATTAAACTTGTTTCAGGACAGGGGTCAGGAAGCTTATTTTCTGAAAAGGACCCAATAATTATCATTTTAGGCTCTGTGCTGTTTTATTATTGGTCTCTGTTGCATATCCTTTTTCTTCTTTGTTTCTCTTTCTTATCCTTTTCCTCTTTTTCCTTTTCCTGTTCCTCCTCCTCCTCCTTCCTTTACAACCCCTTTGAGAAGGTACAAACCATTTTTTCATTCTTTTTTTCTTTTTTCAGTTCCTCATCTCTGGTTGTTCTCTATATCTCTCTGTTAAAAACTTCTAACTTCTTGCTCTGTGCATCCATTCGCCTCCCGAGTTTCTTTGATCATCCTTACAATCATTACTCTGAATTCACTCTTGGGTAGATTGCCTGTCTCCATTTCACTTGGTTCTTCTGGGGTTTTATCCTGTTCCTTTGTCTGGAACATATTCCTCTGCTGCCCCATTTTGTTTAAATTTCTATTCGTATTTTTCTGTCTGTGGTAGGTTAGTTACATTTCTCGACCTCGGAGCGGTGGCCCTCTGTAGGAGATGTCCTACGTGCCCCAGCAGGGCGCTCCCCTCTCGTCGCTCAAGCTGTATGTTCTAGGGGTTCCTCCAACGAGGGCTGCGTGTGTCCCTCTGTGTGGCAGGCTGAGTATGTAGGTGGTCTCCTAGGCTCTGTCTTCTGGTTGGTTGCCAGGCCCTGCCTCGTGTGGATGCTGCTGGCTGCTGTTTAGCGGGGCCTGGTCACCAGGCAGCTGGTTGCTCAATCCTAGGGGGCCCTGGGGCTAGTGCTGGCTCACTGGTGGGCGGAGCCAGGGTCCCGAAGCCTCTGGGGCTGTGGCCCACCCACTGGCAGGTGAAGCCAGATCTTGGGTTAGTGCTGGTCCACTGGCAGCAGAACTGGTTCCTGGAGTCTGGCTGCAGGGCCCAGGGACCCCAGAGCTCATTTCAGGTCATTGGTGGTGGGATGGGGCAGGGGTGGGGGCAGTTCCTGAAACAGTTGGGTCTGGGGTCTGGGGTGTCCTGAAGGTTGCGTTGGCCTGCTGGTGGGCATGGCCAGGGCCCAGCTGATCCCATGGTGGTAGGATCTGGCCTGCATTGGCGGGTGGTAGTTTTCCTGCTTCTGGTGCCTGCCCCCTGATGGGCGGAGCTGGGTCTTCACCCTCAGGTGTGCAGGGCCGTGTCTAGGGGTGTGTCCAGGGGCAGCTGTGGGCTCTTTAGTCTTTAGGCGGCTTGGCTGTTGATGGGTGGGCTGTGTCCCAGTCCAGTGAATTGTTTGGCCTGAGGTATCCCAGCACTGGCACCTGCAGGCTGTTGTGGGGCAGGGCAGGTCTTGGTGCTAATGAGCTAGGGGGAGGGTCCCACTATGGGGCCCACCCACATCAGCGTAGAAAGCTCCCAAATGTGGCTGCCACCAGGGTCCCCAGGGTGAGCCTCCGCTGCCCCCTGCCTCTCCAGGAGACCGTCCAAGACCAGCAGGTAGGTCTGGCCCAGGCTCCTATCAAATTACTACTTTTGCCCTGGGTCCTGGTGCACGTGAGGTTTTGCGTGGCCCTTTAAGAGTGGAGTCTCTATTTCCCCCAGTCCTGCAGTTAAGCCCCTCTGGCCTTCAGAGCCAAATGGTCTAGGGGCTCGTCTTCCTGCTGCTGGACCCCAGGCTGTGGAGCCTGACGTGGGACTCAGAACTCTCACTGCTGTGGGAGAACCATTGCCACATAATTCTTCTCCAGTTTGTGGGTTGTCCCCCCCTCCCCGGGGGGCACGGAATGTGATTATATCGCGACTCTGCCTCTCCTACCCAGCTCATTGTGGTTCCTAACTTAGGTCTTTAGTTGTAGATCTTTGCAGGCTCCAGTCTTTTTCATTGAGGGTCGTTGTCGGGCTCGATTTTGACCTTGAGCACAGTTTTTAAGAACCTCTATTTCAGAAGACAGTGGTTTGAAAGTTTGAAATCATTGTAGACACTGTTTGGCTTTTGTCTCCTTGGACTGTTGGGGCTGGGGCTGGAGGAGTGGGGACCAGCGAGGTTGTGGGTCTGACTGGCAGAGTTGCGGGCAAGGGCACCATGGCCTTCTTTGGAGGCGTGGGCTGCTGAGCCAGCACTTAGAGCAAAGGCAGCATCCTCGAAGTTTGCCGGCCAGCTCCACCAACCATGATGCAGAGACACACTGAGACTACAGGAAGTGGTTCAAAGAGCACAGGAGGAAAAATGAGGATGGAGGCTCGCGGAAGTTCCATGAGGGATTCGTGAAGCTTTTTATATGAAACCTATGGCCTCAGTGTGCGTGAGTTGGAAGCAGTTAAAAGGGCAGATGTAGAGCAGACGGTTATGGAAACAAATTACTACACATCCAATTAACCAGCATCACATATGAAGCCATGCTTAAGAAATAGTTATTAAAAATAACAGTCTTCTTATGACTTAAAAATGATTTCATTTTCTATATCATAATATACATTCAAATGCTAATGATAGTTACATTTAGTGAGTCCCACAACGTATCAAGCACCATTTGAAGTGAGCTACGTGTTTTCTTCAAAGCTCATCATAACCCTGTGATACAGGTGTTATTAGTATCAGATGCCAAGGCAGAAAGGCGTGGACCAATTTGTTCAAGGTGATACCCCTGAGAATTGAAGCCAGACACTCTGGAGCACTTTCCTGTTCACCACTACACAGACCGCTCATACAGAGGAAATGGAAGATTTGATATCACAGTTCCTATAATTTACCTTCTACAAACAAGCTCACCACTTGTGTGCTTCCATATCTTTCTGCAGCAAGATGTCCTTAGATACCGTATTTGTATCCACACTAATTTGCAATCTGACTTCAAGCTAAAATGCATTTAGAGAGTTTATCCACTGCCTTTACCCTGGGGAAACAAATATCTTTTAAAGTTCAATCGCCACATTAAACATTTACCATTTACCTTTCATACTTCCTTCTCTGAACTTAAATTTCCCTACCAGTCTTCTGCTCTGAATTCTGAGTTACGTACGCAGTGGGTTGCAGTAACACTTTCTGAGATTATTCAGGAGCTCAAAACCATGGCATATTCTCAGAGGGGAGAAAAAAAGTCAAGTTTGTAAATTCGGGTATTAAGCAAATTAGACCCTATTATGACGAAGAGACCTTTGGTTTTCATGCATGATGTGACAGAAAAAAGATAACAGAAGAATGTCATTCAATGTTAACCTGCACATTTCATTTTTATCCTAATTGTGTGCAAATGAAAAGGGTCTCTGAACATTTAAAAGAGCTTTTCACTACTCATTAACCACATATAAATGCATGGACAGTGGTTTGCCCCAGAAAATTGCCTTGAAGGTGACCTGAATGTATAGCTTCTGGTTAAAGGGCAGACCTTTCCTCTTGGCCTCATCAATTCTTTGGCTCTCTGTAGTTAGAATTGCTAATAATTGTGGAATTTATTACCAGCTCTGATGGGGTTTGGGTCATAGTCTGTGCACCAGGGTCAAAGTAAAAAGAATACTGCCATGTAATTCGATGTGTAACCTCAAACCACATTGAAATGGTTACAGCCCTAGCTCTTCAGGGATCCAATTTGAGAGAGCTCAGATTCATTCACACATGTGTACCCTTTGCCCCAGCTACATCAGACTACCTGAAGGCCCACAAATGTTTCAGCTTTTTGTTTGTTTTGCCTCTATCCATGGTATATCTTCTCTCATTTGGAAACATTCTTTTCCACTTAAAATTTATACAAATAATTTTGGAGTATTTTTACAGTTTTGAAAAATCTGTATTGATATTGAAGATAAATTACATATGTGATACATGAAAACTGTATATTCTCTTTGTAATAGATTTCAACAACAAAGAAATATACAGAGCCAAATGGAAAAGGGCCTCTTAATCATTGCTACCCTGTTTTGTGCATAAATTGTTTTGAGAATTTTTTTGTTCTTTTATTGTACTATATAGTATATTTAGAAAAATGCAGAAACATTATATATATATATGATTTTTTTTTGTTTTTCTTTATGGTCTGACCTTCTGTGTTTGCACTCCTAAATATGTAGTTCAGTTTTGCCAGTTTTTGCACTTTGTTTAAATGGAATAGTATATAATGTTTCTGACTTTTTTCACCCTCCATTTGGTTTGTGAAATGATTCGTTAACTTTTATGTGTGGCTGCAGTTTGTGTAGTATTCTACTCTGTGCATATAGAGATGAGCAGGGAAGGGGAGGGAGAAGGAGAAGGGTAGAGGGAAGGATGCAATTAACTTTTGAATATTGATTTTTTCCCACAACCTTGCAACACTCTTGTTGATTCTAATAAATTTATCTTTAGATTCATTAGGCTTCTCTAAACACAGAAATTTAACAAATTGGCTCCTTTTTCTACACTTCCCACCCTTCATATCCTTTTTGATTACTTTCTGCACTGGTTAGAACATCCCATACAGTGTTGCATATAGGTGATAATACCTGGCATCTTTGTCTTAATCCTGTTCTCAGAGAGGAAACAGTTCAGCTTTTCACCCATAAGTGTATGTTTACTTTGGTTGTTTGTACATCCCTTCGTCATACTAAGGGGATATTCTTATATTCCTAGTTTGCTGAGAAGTTTATTATTTTTTTAAAATCACAAAAGGATGTTGAATTTTATCAAATGTTTTTTCTGTATCTACTGAAATAATCACAAGTTTGTTTTTTTATTTTTTGATGTGTTAATAGGTTGATTTACATTATTTGATTTCCTAATGATACAGTCACTGCATTTCTGTGATAAATGCAATTTAGATGTGATATATTATCCTTTGCATATATTACTTTATTCACTTTGTTATTATTTTGCTTATGATTCTTATGTTAATGAGTAAGACATATTTTTTTTCTTTCTCCTCTCCTTATTATGATTTGGTATCTACATTATGCTAGTCACATAAAAAAGAGTCTGGATGTGTTCCTTTTATGATTCTTCTTTTCTAGAAGATTTTGTGGAAGACTGAAATTATTTTTTCCTTTATTGTTTAGTAGACTGCTAATTCAATATCTTTGATTATTTAAAGAATATTCAACCAGACACTATAAAACTCCTAGAGGAAAACATAGGCAGAACACTCTATGACATCCATCAAAGCAAGATCCTTTTTGACCCACCTCCTAGAATCATGGAAATAAAATCAAGAATAAACACATGGGACCTCATGAAACTTAAAAGCTTTTGCACAGCAAAAGAAACCATAAACAAGACTAGAAGGCAACCCTCAGAATGGGAAAAAATAGTTGCCTACGAAACAACGGACAAAGGATTAACCTCCAAAATATACAAGCAGCTCATGAAGCTTAATACCAAAAAAGCAAATAACCTAATCCACAAATGGGCAGAAGACCTAAATAGACATTTCTCCAAAGAAGACATACAGATGGCCAACAAACACATGAAAAGATGCTCAACATCACTAATCATCAGAGAAATGCAAGTCAAAGCCACAATGAGGTATCCCCTCACACCAATCAGAATGGCCATCATCACAAAATCTGGAAGCAACAAATGTTGGAGAGGGTGTGGAGCAAAGGGAACTCTCCTGCACTGTTGGTGGGAATGTAAGTGGGTACAGCCACTATGGAAAACAATTTGGAGGTTCCTTAAAAAACTACAAATAGAACTACCATATGATCCAGTAATCCCACTCCTGGGCATATACCCAAAGAAAACCATAATCCCAAAAGAAACATGTACCATAATGTTTATTGCAGCACTATTTACAATAGCCAGGACATGGAAGCAACCTAAATGCCCATCAACAAATGAATGGATACAGAAGATGTGGCATATATATACAATGGAATATTACTCAGCTATAAAAAGGGATGAGATGGAGCTATATGTCATGAAGTGGATAGACCTACAGTCTGTCATACAGAGTGAAGTAAGTCAGAAAGAGAAGGACAAATATTGTATGCTAACTCACATGTACGGAATCTAAAAATGGTACTGATGAACTCAGTGACAAGACAAGAACAAGGACGCAGATGCAGAGAATGGACTGGAGAACTCGAGGTTTGAGGGGGGTGAGGGGTGAAGGGGAAGCTGATACGAAGCAGAAGAGTAGCACAGACATATATATACTACCAACTGTAAAATAGATAGCCAGTGGGAAGTTGTTATATAACAAAGGGAGTTCAAGTCGAGGATGGAAGATGCCTTAGAGGACTGGGACGGGGAGGGTGGGGGGGACTTGAGGGAGGGTGGGGGGGAGTCGAAGGAGGGAGGGAATACGGGAATATGTGTATAAAAACAGATGATTGAACTTGGTGTACCCCCCAAAAAATAATAAATTAAAAAAAAAGAATATTCAAGTTTTCTATTTTCTTCTCAGCTCATATTTTTGTTTTTCTAATATTTTTATTTGCCTACTTACCAAAAAGATTGGTATAAAATTAATCAAAATATTTTTTATCTATAGAAATCTGTCCCCTTTCTCATTCCTGATAGTTGTTATTGATGACTTTTTAAAATCAATCTTACTAGAGATTTCTCAGTTTTATTATTTTCTAAAATTAAGCTCTTGTGTCAATCCTCTCTGTAATAATGTTTCTACTTCACATATTTCTGCTCTTAACTTCATTATTATTGTTGTTATTATCATTATATTTTTACTTCTACGTTCTTTGAGTTTATGTCACTATTTTTCTTATAAACCATTTTCCAAAGTAGCTGTACCATCTTAAATTTCCACTAGCAATGCATGTGTTCCAATTTTTCTAGTTCCTCACCAATATTTATTATTATCTGTATTTTTTTTATTGTAGCCATCCTAGTAGGTATGAAGTGGTACAGTACTGTGGTTTTGATTTGCACTTTCCTGGTGGCAATTCACGTACTACATTTCTCATGCGCTTATTGGCCATTTGTATGTCATCTTGGGAGAAATACCTAAGAAAGAAAAATTCTTTGCCAATTTTTTAAATTCAGCTATTTGTCTTTTTATTATTGAGTTGTAAGAATTTTTTTATTGAAGTATAGTTTATTTCCAATGTTGTGTTAATTTCTGTTGTACAGTAAAATGATCCTCACACACACACACATATATATATTCCTTTTCATATTATTTTCCATTCTGGCTTATTACAGGATATTGAATATAGTTCCCTGTGCTATACTGTAGGACCTTGTTGTTTATTTTATATATTGTGGTATATATCTAATTCCAAACTCCTAATTTATTCCTTACTCACCCCCTTTCCCCTTTGGTAACCATAAATTTGTTTGCTATGTCTGTCAGTCTGTTTCTATTTTGTAAATAAGTTCATTTGTAGCATATTTTAGATTCCACATATGAGTGATACCATATGATATTTGTCTTTCTCTGACTTATTTCACTTAGTATGATAATCTCTAGGTCAATCCATGTTGCTGCAAATGGTATTATTTCATTCTTTTTTATAGCTGGGTAGTATTCCACTGTGTATATATATACCACATCTTCTTTATCCGTTCATCTGTCTGTGGACATTTAGGTTGTTTCCATGCCTTGGCTATTGTAAATAGTGCTGCTATGAACACTGGGGTGTATGTATCTTCAAATTAGAGTTTTCTCCGGATATATGCCCATGAGTTGGATTGCTGTATCATATGGCAACTCTATTTTTAATTTTTTAAGGAACTTTTATACTAATTTCCATAGTGGCTGCACCAATTTACATTCCCACCAACAGTGTAGGAGGGTTCCCTTTTCTCCACACCCTCTCCAGCATTTATTATTTGTAGACTTTTTAATGATGGCCATTCTGACCAGTGTGAGGTGATACCTCATTGTGGTTTTGATTTGCACTTCTCTAATAATTAGCAGTGTTGAGCATCTTTCCATGTGCCTATTGGCCATCTGTATGTCTTCTTTGGAAAAATGTCTGTTTAGGTTTTCTGCCCATTTTTTGGTTGGGTTGTTTGCTTTTTTGTTATTGAGTTGTATGAGCTATTTGTATATTTTGGAAATTAAGCCTTTGTTGGTCACATCATTTGCAAATATTTTCTCCCATTCTGAGGGTTGTTTTTTCATTTTGTTTATGGTTTTCTTTGCTGTGCAAAAGATTATAAGTTTGATGAGGTCCCATTTGTTTATTTTTGCTTTTATTTCTATTGCCTTGGGAGACTGACCTAAAAAAACATTGATTTATGTCAGAGAATGTTTTGCCTATGTTCTTCTCTATGAGTTTTATGGCATCGTGTTTTATATTTAAGTCTTTAATCCATTTCAAGTTTATTTTTGTGTATGGCGTGAGAGAGTGTTTTAACTTAATCAATTTACATGTGGCTGTCCATCTTTCCCAACACCACTTGCTGAAGAGACTGTCATCAATCCATTGTATACTCCTGCTTCCTTTGTTGAAGATTAATTGACCATAGGTGTGTGGGTTTATTTCTGGACTCTCTATTCTGTTCCATTGAGCCATATGTCTGTTTTTTGCCAATACCACACTGTTTTGATTACTGTAGCTTTGTAGTACTGTCTGAAGTCTGAGAGGGTTATGCCTCCAGCTTTATTCTTTTTTCCTCAGGATTGCTTTGGCAATTCTGGGTCTTTTATAGTTCCATATAAATTTTAGAATTCTTTGTTCTAGTTCTGCAAAAATGTCATGAGTAAATTGATAATAGAGATTGCATTAAATCTGCAGGTTACTTTGGGTAATATAGCCATTTTAAAAATATTAATTCTTCCAATCTAAGAGCATTAGATATATTTCCATTTTAATGTTTTATTAATTTTCTTTATCAATGTTTTATAATTCTCAGCATATAAATTTTTCACCTCCTTGGTCAGATTTATTCCTAAGTATTTTTTTAATGGGGTTTTAAAAGGGATTTTTTAATACTTTCCCTTTCTGATATTTCATTGTTAGTGTAAAGAAATGCAAGATTTCTGCGTGTTGATCTTGTATCCTTTTATCTTGATGAATTCATTTATCATCAGTTCTAGTCTTTTTTTTTTTTTTTTTTGTCGAAACTTTAGGGTTTTTTATATATAGTATCATGTCATTTGCATAAAATGACAATTTTACCTCTTCCCTTCCAATTTCTTTTATATATTTTTCCTTATCTGATTGCCATGGCTAGGACTTCCAATACTATGTTGAGTAGAAGTGGTGAGAGTGGGCATCCCTCTCTTGTTCTAGATTTTAGTGGGAAGGCTTTCAGCTTTCACTGTTGAGTATTATGTTGGCTGTGGGTCTGTTGTAAACAGCTTTTGTTGTGTTGAGATATGTTCCCTCTCTACCCACTTTGGTAAGAGTTTTTATCATGAAAAGATGTTGAATTTTATCAAATGCTTTTTCTGCATCTGTTGAGATAATCATTTGGTTTTTGTCTTTTCTTTTGTTGATGTGATGTATCACACATTGATTGATTTGTATATGTTGAACAATCCTTGTGACCCTGGGATGAATCCAACTTGATCATGGTGAGTTGTAAGAATTTTTTATATATTCTAGGTACTAGTCCATAATAAGGTACATGATTTGTTAAATTTTTCTCCCATTCTTTGTCTTTCTCGATGGTGTCCTTTAAAGCACAAAATCTTTAATTTTGATTAAGTCCCATTTATGTATTTGTTCTTTGATTGCTTGTGTTTTAGTTGTCATTAGTTGTCAAGAAGCAATTGCCTAATGCAAGGTCACACATATTTACTTCCATGTTTTCTTCTAAAAGTTTTATAGTTTTGGCTAATACATTTAAGTCTTTGATTCATTTAAAGTTAATTTTGTTTATGGTGTGAGGTAGGGGTCCAAATTAATCTTTTGCTC
Source organism: Hippopotamus amphibius kiboko (assembly GCF_030028045.1). Taxonomy (NCBI): domain Eukaryota; kingdom Metazoa; phylum Chordata; class Mammalia; order Artiodactyla; family Hippopotamidae; genus Hippopotamus; species Hippopotamus amphibius. Next base: position 11,386,224 of record NC_080203.1, on the reverse strand, counting down.
CATGAAAGTCATTTCAAAGATCTGCCCAGATTTAAAGGATAGGAGGGAGACAGTCCCAACTTCTCGATAACAGAGCATCAACCTCACATTGTAAGAAGAGCATGCAGAATGGGATATCAATGCTGACATTATTGTAGAATACAATCTGTTCTACTCAAGGTCATAGAATAAACTGAGTTGATTAATGAATTGCAACTGTAATCAAAATTGTATATATGTTCATTTTTTGAGGAGAGGGTCTATTGTTTTATTCAGATCCATAATGGGGTCCATTTGCCAAAAAGTTTAAAAAAACCTTAAAACTTAAAAGCTTTAAAATTTAAGTGACTAATAATTCTATGTTGTCTCTTTGAAGGGTGGGGATTGTATAATAAAGGGATTCAAATATTTTTTAACTATATCCAAAAGATTTTATTACTTTAAAAAAAATGAAGCCACATGGCAAGATATTTATGTTGATTAAATATTGGTGGGCTTTTCTGTGTATCTGAAATATTTCCCTTTTTAAAATCATTATTATTATAATAACTTCCATTTTCGTCAAGAATGGATCTTTTAACATTTTGATATGATGGATAAACCTAACAACTAACTTCTGAGTTTCTTCTTTCTTTCTGATTCTTGGGCCTCTTTTCCATGGCTTTTACATGGAGCATAGGGATAGAACAAAAAGTCATAAAACGGACAAGCTGGACACACAGAGTACTTTGTACTTTGGACCAGCAAACGTCTCCTCAGGCTGGGGCTACAAGTCAGTGCTGAGACACTTCCTGAAAGCTCTTTTTCTTTCATTCTCCTTTGAATGCTACATAGGAAGAAACAAAAGGAGATGTGCCCCACCCCCCCGCCAAAGCTTTAAGTCAAACCCTTAATTTTATTTGAATATAGTTTCTTTTGTCAGCCATTTTTTTCTTTTTCTTATTTTTTTTTAAGCCTCCAGATTGCTGTGTAATTTTTTTATCTATGCAGATTAGACTGAGAATCCAGGAAGACCTAGCCACATAATAAGGACAGGATGGAACCTTCCACTTTACACCCATCTTCCCCAATTTAAGAAATGACATTTTCCATTTTCTAATCATACACTGTTGGCTTCCGGTTTTTCATTTTAGACAAATATTTTCTGCTCAAAACCTGCTACAATGAATTTGCAACTTCACAAGGAAACATGGATTTGAGTTGACAAATCATCTCTAGAATTCACTGACAGTTTTGCTCTCTATCCTATTCTAGGAAGTAACAGTGGGGACCATACAATAAATTTCTCCTCATTCAGGGCCTTTCCTTTAGAGCTTTTGTAGAACCCCAAAATAGAACTTGTTATAGATTTGGAAAGACTTCCTTGCTGCACCTGGATGTGTTTTGTTGCCTACCTGGCTTTGGAGGCTAAATTACTTTTAGAGATGTAGATGCAGCAACAAAGGGTTATCGATCAGTACCAGAAAACAGGTGGTATACCTAAAGTTGGGAATTCGAGGAAAGTTTGATGCAGGGACTGTTTATAAAGATGTCATCAGGGTAAAGGAGATCATAAGACTAGTGACCCTGGGGCTGTTACCACCCCTAGGCTTCAACAGGCAAGGGGAAGGGAGTGGTTGTCTATAGCTAGAGAGAGGTATGCAGAAAAGGTAGCTGATAGGAGCTGTGTAAAGGCACCACTGCAGGGAAGAGGCTAGGAAATAAATATCCCAAATCACTTTCCTTCCTTCCTCCATTCTCTTATTGGTGCTTCCTATTGGCCAAAACCAACTGGAATCAGAAGGTAAAGAAACTCATTGATTTCAGGTCAGCCTCCCAGAGCAGAGAGTAGGGCCAATAGGTAGAGTGGACATCCAGCACACCAACCTATCCAGGAAAGTTATGTAAATGCACTGAGGTGTCTACATGCTGAACATTCCACATAGGCTAATATGCATTAGAAATTACTCCAAGGATACAATTATTCTCCATTTGGGTGTTTGGGGCAATCAAATTCCTCAGGCAATTTATATACCATTTGTAGATGCTCTGATTTCCAAACTGTGCCACTAGTGAGGTTTTAACAATCAATTGGCTCAATATTATGTTTTGACTGTATAAATAAAGATCATTCAGGACTTCCCTGGTGGTCCATTGGTAAAGAATCCACCTTCCAATGCAGGGGACGTGGGTTCAATCCCTGGTTGGGGAACTCAGATCCCACATGCAGTAGGGCAACTAAGCCCACACCACAACTGCTGAGCTCGTGTGTCTCAGAGAGCCCACGTGCCACACACTACAGAGCCCACGCGCTCTGGAGCCCACATGCCCTAGAGCCCATGGGTCACAACTAGAGAAGAGAAAACCCACGTGCCACAACTAGAGAGAAGCCCACGTGACACAACTAGAGAGAAGACTGTGCACCACAATGAAAAGCCCGTGCACCACAACGAAAGATCCCGCATGGCTCAATGAAGATCCCCTGTGCTGCAACCAAGACCCGAAGCAGCCAAAAATAAATAAATAAAATTTTTTAAAAAGGTGATTCATCACAGGAAGGGGCAACATGTTTTGCACTGACCAGGAGTGTAATAAAATAAGAATAAATGCAAATGGATATAACAATAGCTGATTTCTGACATCAAGAAGAGTCCTTTTTTTGTACTTTTGTGTTTTGTAGAGCATTGATAGTGAGCTTCCTATCTTTTTAAAAATTGAAGTATAGTTGATTTACAATGTTTCAGGTGTACAGCAAAGTGATTCAGTGATATATATATTTTTCAGATTCTTTTCCATTATGGGTTATTACAAGATATTGAACATAGTTCTCTGTGCTATACAGTAGGCCTTTATTTTATATATAATAGTGTATATCTGTTAATCCAAAATTCCTAATTTATCCCTCTTCCTCCTTTCCCCTTTGGTAGCTATTAGTTTGTTTTCTATGTCTGTGAGTCTATTTCTGTTTTGTAAATAAGTTCATTTGTATCATATTTAGGTTCCACATAAAGGTGATATCATATAATTGTCTTTCTCTGTGTGACTTACTTCACTTACTATGATAATCTCTGGGTCCATCCATATTGCTGCAAATGGCATTATTTCATTCTTTTTTATGGCTGAGTAATATTCCATTGTGTGTGTGTGTGTGTGTGTGTGTGTGTGTGTGCGTGTGTGTATACACCACATCTTCTTTGTCCATTCATCTGTCAGTGGACGTTTAGGTTGCTTCCATGTCTTGCCTATTGTAAATATTGTTGCTATCAACATTGGGGCACATGTATTTTCGAATTAGAGTTTTTGTCTTTTCTGGATATATGACCAGGAGTGGGCAAATATTAATTTATAAAAATAAAGAGCTTCAAGTGGATTTTTCAGGCCCAGACAATTGTGTGAGGATGGCTGATACAGCAGAGCAGGTGGAGTCCTTGTGCTCCCCGCTCACAGCATGCCAGGTAGGTGCATTAATAATAGTACATGACATTCACATTTCATAGCTCAACTCTTGCCTAATTCATACTTTAACACATTCCACTCTTAAATCCCTAAACTGTCTATCATATATCAAATTCTGAGTTGTTATAAAACAGCCAGGAGATGAGTACTGTACTATATATTTTGAGCTATTGCATAGTGGTGCTTCTAACCAGACATCAGTTCAATCTGAGCAGCATTGCAATTCCTAATGAATATCAGGGCTTATTCTACCGTTATCTGAATGTTTTACATTTATTTTATCTTGTACTTATTAGCTATTAAAATGAGAGGAAAATAGAAAATCGAATATACTGATGCATAGGTCTCATAAACTTAATATAATTGAGAGAAAAGAAAAATGGTAGTCTCTCAAAAGCTATAAATCTTTAACATCAATCAAACTTCCACCCAATAACTGTGTATTAAAATATGAAGGAAAAGAACAAAATTAGGGGAATACACGAAATGATAAAGGTGCATTGCGATCAGATTTTTGTGGAGTCTGGACTCAGTGGGATATAAACATAAAATGGATTTATCCTTTTCTCCAGTCACTGCCTCCAACCATGCTCTACTGAATCTCCTTTTCCTACCCTTTAATGAAGTCTTGGACAGATTCCATAAGTCTTTGGTCACTTTTGGTTATTAAAACTCAGTCCAGTTTACAGTTTCAATCTCAATGTCTAATTTGCATTTCCCTTCCTTTCCCCTTCAGCACTGGCTTCAAAAAGGACCCTGATAATTTATGAGTGGCAGGACAGGGTACGAAAGAGATGCTTCTTCTCTCCTCCCTCTTCAAAGCCTAACTTTTCCAGAGTGTCAAGGTGGACAGGATGTGGCGGGGGGAATGGCTACATGAACAAATCTCTCTCTACTTCCTGGCTGTGATTGTATTCCTTTTTTGTTGTTGTTGATTACTGCTGCTGCTTTTTTTTTTATACATAAATTTATTTATTTATTTATTTATTTATTTATTGGCTGTGTTGGGTCTTCATTGCTAAGCACAGGCTTCCTCTGGTTGTGGCGAGTGGGGGCTACTCTTCGTTGTGGTGCTTGGGCCTCTCAATGCAGTGGCTTCTCCTGTTGTGGAGCACTGGCCCTAGGTGCACGGGCTACAGTACTTGTGGCACGCAGGTGCAGTAGTTGTGGCTCATGGATACTAGAACGCAGGCTCCGCAGGTGTGGCGCACGGGCCTAGTTTCTCTGTGGCACGTGGGATCTTCCCAGACCAGTGATTGAACCCGTGTCCCCTGCATTGGCAGGCCGATTCTTAACTACTGCACCACCAAGGAAGTCCCATTGCTGCTTCTTTGTTATTTCCTCCTAGCCATCAAGAGTCTCTCTAAGAAAAGCATGGAATTGCTATCTCCCTTGTGGGCCAATGTTTCAGTTTTGCAGGAACTCAGTGGATTTGTTTATTTACATAGTTCCCTAGTGTGGAGGATGAGGAAGTGGTTCTCAACCTGTGTAGTACAGTACTTTCCTACCACCCAGGAAGACTTTGAAAATGTGTGAAGGCATTATTGGTTGTCAGGGTAATTGAGACTGTATTTAGTGTCCAGGGACCAGAGATATGAAATGTAATCTCCAAAGGGATCAGAGTCAAAAACAGTGCATGCAATGCATGGACAACCTCTACAGAAGAATAGTACTACCCCATTGCCAACATCCTTCCTCCTCTGAGAAGCACTGTTGAAAGAGTGAAATACATCTGTATTCATCGGCAAGTAACCACTAGCCTAACCCCTCCCTCCTCACTGCCCTCTGTCCTACCAGTGCTTGTCTGCAATGGCCACCTCAGTCTCAGCCTCATATCCTCCATGATCTAGCAAATATATGGACAATGATTGGCACAGCAGAGGACCCCAAGGGCCCTGATTTCACACCAAGGCCAGAGTCCATTCTGGTTCGGTGATGCCTACACATAAGCCCAATCACCCTTGCAACAATGGTTCTTGACCTTGATGCCTTTGTTCTCCCTTCTCCAGCCCTCTTAAATATTCTGGGAAATGAAGGACAGGAAAGATTTAGGGATGATGTTTGGAGGTGCCAGGACAAGACATGCTATCACTTGATATGTTTAATGAGCCCTTAGGGAGGTGTCTGGCCATAATCCTTGGCAAGACTCTTAAGAAGAAAGGGTACTTAGTGCCTCTTTGTCCTCAGCTCTAGGCTCCAGGTTGTTATTCTGGGGTAATAAGAAAAGTCTCACTCAACATCCTATAACATCATGATAAAAAAAAATCTAATTTCAAAGTGAGAGGTAATTAGGAACTTTTAACATTTTTTAATTAGCTCTCTGGGAATAGTGCCCAGTTTTCACAATTCTACTTTAGCACATGTTTCCTTCCACTCCCCCTGGGAGTGCATTATGAACAAATACTGGTGACTAAATACAGAGAAAAAAATTCTGATCAGCTGAAATCCATGAATATTTGCTGATTAGACTCTAGGGTCCTTGTTACTCTGTGGAATAGTGAAGGAGCCCTAGATTTGAAGTCAGTATATCAGTTCAAATTGTGCTTCTGCCACTAATGCCCTGTGAGCTATGAATGGGATTGAAGTCTCAAGGATGAGCCTTAGGTTTCTTTTTTTCTTAAGAACTTTTATTGAGATACAGTTAACAGACAATAAACTGCATATATTTAGAGTGTACAATTTGCTATCCCAATCTCCCAATTCATTCCCTCCCAAAGCTCCCCGCTTTCCCCACTTGGTGTCCATATGTTTGTTCTCTACATCTGGGTCTCTATTTCTGCCTTGCAAACCGGTTGATTTGTACCATTTTTCTATAGTCCGCATATATGTGTTAATATACGATATTTGTTTTTCTCTTTCTGACTCACTTGACTCTGTATGACAGTCTCTAGGTCCATCCATGTCTCTACAAATGTCCCAGTTTCATTGCTTTTTACAGCTGAGTAATATTCCATTGTATATATGTACCACATCTTCTTTATCCATTCATCTGTGGATGGATATTTAGGTTGCTTCCATGTCCTGGCTATTCTAAATAGGGCTTCAATGAACATTGGAGTGCATGTGTCTTTCTGAATGATGGTGTTCTCTGGGTATATGCCCAGCAGTGGGATTGCTGGGTCATATGGTAACTCTATTTTTAGTTTTTCAAGGAACCTCCATCCTGTTCTCCATAGTGGCTGTATCAACTTACATTCCCACCAACAGTGCAAAAGCATTCCCTTTTCTCCACACCCTCTCCAGCATTTACTGTTTGTAGATTTTCTGATGATGTCTATTCTGACTGGTGTGAGGTGATACCTCATTGTAGTTTTGATTTGCATTTCTCTAATAATTAGTGATGTTGAGCAGCTTTTCATGTGCCTCTTGGCCATCCGTATGTCTTCTTTGGAGAAATGCCTATTTAGGTCTTCTGCCCATTTTTTGATTGGGTTGTTTGTTTTTTTGATATTGAGCTGCATGAACTCTTTATATATTTTGGAGATTAATTCTTTGTCTGTTGATTCGTTTGCAAATAGTTTCTCCCATTTTGAGGGTTGTCTTTTCGTCTTGCTTATAGTTTGCTTTGCTGTGCCGAAGCGAGCCTTAGGTTTCTGACTGTGCTAATGTGTGGGTGGTGGTGTGATTTACTGGGATGAGGTTGCTAGATGAACAGGTTAGAGGAAGAAGATCATGAGTTTAGTTTTGGACATGCTAAATTTGATATGCTTTTGATGGACCCAAGTAGAGATGCACAGGAAACAGATGGAGACTTTCTGGGGTTCAGAAGAAATATCTGAGCTGGAGTCATATATGTGAAAGCTAGCTGTGGATGGATGCTAATTAATGCCAATAGGAGTGGGATGAATGGTCTAAGAAGAATGCAGAGTTAAACATAGGAGGATCTAGGACTGTGTGATGAGGAATTGTAGAAGTTCATGTTTAGGTACAAGAAAATGAGTCAGTACAGGAGCAGGAAGGGATATAGAAGGAAAAACCAGGAGGGGAAGGTTAGTTTACTTTGTATTTTTCCATACTCTTCTTTTTCCACATGTTGATGCATTACCTGATATTCTTATTTATCACATTGCCTAGACTTAATAACAGCAGCTTGTCTTCTGTTTCAGATGGATATTGGTACACTCACTGCTGTCCTTTTCATATGCATTTTTTCTTAGTTGAAAACTCTGTGTTCATTCCTCTGGAATGTCAAAAAAATGTTTCCTGAAGCATGTGGTTCACTTGGCTTGCTATGAGAAAAAAAGCATCCCTGCAAATGGTCGAAACTGCATCTTCCATCTGATAAAACAGAAGGCTCCGTTACTGTTTTTTTGTTGTAGTTGTTATTACTTGAATTGTGCAGTTGTCGTACACTTTCTCAGCAAGATGGTCTAACCTTGAGCACACTCTTGCATTACTTTACAAGGACGGCAATTTGCATTTTCTTTAATTTAATGAACTGTGGCCATGCACAAAGCTAAAGAATGTTAGCATTTATGATTAAAAGAGCAAAGCAGATAGCACCAGCATCATTTGTCCAGGTTGTTGTAGATCTATGAAAAAAATATCCATTCCTCTTGACCCTCTTGCAGTAGGAATATCATATTACTGCTGGGAGTAACAGATCTATTCCTTCCTCCAAGCCTTCCTCCTGCCCACAGGTGTGTGTGTGTGTGTGTGTGTATGTATATATGTACAAACACATATAGTTTTACTTTTTGAAAAAGGTTTTCATATTCTTATTTATTTGTAAAATAAAAATTGTCCACACAAAGGTAAAACTAGAATGCCTAATAAATAGACTATCACTAAATGGCAAGTCACTGGTATTTTTTGTAATTAATTCTCTTAATTCTATTCCTCAGTAATATTCTATAATTCATGGCAGCCTTGTCTGATTCCTTACATTGAGTTTGATGTCCATAGAGCCAATTGAACAACTCGTTAACTTTGATTTCTTTTTTATTTTAAGTTCATTGCAACTTAATTTAGCCCTGCAAAAACACATGCTGAACCACTGCCAGAGATTGACTAGCTAAATACCATGGAGGTTAGCATTGCAGAAACAGTCAAAACCAGAGCAAAAATGTTGTGGAGTTGAAGCCTAAATTTAGCGTGTCAATAAGGGTGATAACCTAGGACCAACAACTCTGGAAGATTGGTCTGCTTCTCTAGAGGGAGAAAAATATTCCTGTTCAGAGTATTAGGCAATAATATGACAGTCAAATTGTAAAGCAAAAGCTTGGATGAATATTCTTGGCAATGTTGTCTTTTACTCAAGAACCAAGTCAGTTGCTACTTAGTAGGTGAAGACACCAATACCGCTGTTCTCAAGTGTAATCACTTACATTCTAAGAGAACATATTCTAATGTGCTTATGCCATAAATTTGTGTTTGTGTGCCCTGGGTGAGAGTGTGGGATTGGGGAGGAGGGTGTTGAGGAAGAAAACAATCCATTACTCATATCAGGAGTATGCTGTTCTAACTGTAAGAGGGTCAGGGATGGAGGGCTATCAGGTAGAATTCTGTGCTTGCAAGCAAGCAAGCAAACAATAAAATAAAATGAAATTTCACACAAATTTTTAAGCTCCAAAATGAAATAGTTGAAAGGATTGTAGATAACTCCAAAAATCAAAGGAAGATTTACACCTACGTTTTCTTCTAAGATTTTTATAGTATATCTTCTTTATTTAGGACTTTGATCAATTGTGAATTAATTTTTGTATAGGGTGTGAGGTAGGGGTCCAACATCATTCTTTTGTATATGGATATCCAGTAGTGTCAATACCATATGTTAAAAAGATCACTCTTTCCCCATTGAATTTTCTTGGCACCCTTGTCAAAAATCTATAGAGACAGAAGGTAAATTTAGTGGTTGCCTGAAGCTGGGGAGCAGGGATTTGGGGGAATACAGAGTGACTGCTAATGGGTAGAGTGTTTCTTTGGATGGGGGGTTAAAATGATCTAAAATTAGAATTATATAAATTGTATGCCTTTAATGGGTGAATTGTACAGTATGACAATTATATCTCAATAAAACTATTGAAATTTTATAAAATCATAATCTGTTTAAAAACTCAAAGGAAGATCAGCAGTATTTCATCTTGTGGAACTGAAAACCACAGCCACAGAAAGATACAGAAAATGAAAAAGCAGAGGACTTTGTACCAGATGAAGGGACAGGATAAAGCCCCAGAAAAACAACTAAATGAAGAGGAGATAGGCACCCTTCCAGAAAAAGAATTCAGAATAATAATAGTGAAGATGATCCAGGACTTTGAAAAAAGACTGGATGCAAAGATCGAAAAGTTTAACAAAGACCAAGAAGAATTAAAGAACAAACAAACAGAGATATGCAACACAATAACTGAAATGAAAAATACACTAGAAGGAACCAATAGCAGATTAACTGAGGCAGAAGGGCGAATAAGTGACCTGGAAGACAGAATGGTGATAATCACTGATGTGGAAAAGAATAAAGAAAAAAGAATGAAAAGAACTGAAGACAGCCTAAGATACCTTTGGGACAATGTTAAATGCACCAACATTCGCATTATAGGGGTCCCAGAAGGAGACGAGAGAGAGAAAGGACCTGAGAAAATACTGGAAGAGATTATAGTTGAAAACTTCCCTAACATGGGAAAGGAAATAGCTACCCAAGTCCAGGAAGTGCAGAGAGTCCCAGGCAGGATAAACGCAAGGAGAAACACACCAAGACATATAGTAGTCAAGCTGACAAAAATTAAAGACAGAGAAAAGTTATTAGAAGCAACAAGGGGAAAACGACAAATAACATACAAGGGAACTCCCATCAGGTTAACAGCTGATTTCTCAGCAGAAACTCTGCAAGCCAGAAGGGAGTGGCATGATATATTTCAAGTGATGAAAGGGAAGAACCTACAACCAAGACTACTCTACCCAGCAAGGGTCTCATTCAGATTTGATGGAGAAATCCAAAGCTTTACAGACAAGCAACAGCTAAGAGAATTCAGCACCACCAAACCAGTCCTACAACAAATGCTAAAGGAACTTCTCTAAGGGGGAAACATAAGAGAAGAGAAGGACCTACAAAAACAAAACCAAAACAATTAAGAAAATGGTACTAGGAACATACATCTTGACAATTACCTTGAATGTAAATGGACTAAATGCCCCAACCAAAAGACACAGACTGGCTGAATGGATCCAAAAACAAGGCCCATATATATGCTGTCTCGAAGAGACTCACTTCAGACCTAGGGACACATACAGACTGAAAGTGAGGGGATGGAAAAAGATTTTCTATGCAAATGGAAATCAAAAGAAAGCTGGAGTAGCAATACTCATATCAGATAAAATAGACTTTAAAATAAAAAATGTTACAAGAGACAAGAAAGGATATTATGTAAAGATCAAGGGATCCATCCAAGAAGAGGAGATAACAATTATAAATATATATGCACCCAATATAGGAGCCCCTCAATACATAAGGCAAATGCTAACAACTATGAAAGAGGAAATGCAAGGCAGGAATAGAGACACAGGTGTAGAGAACAAACACATGGACACCAAGTGGGGAAAGCAGGGAGGGTTGGGGGGGGAATAAAAAAATAAATATATAAAATAAAAGTTAAAAAAAAAAACAAAAGTCAAAGGAAGAGTTGATCAATCTAGAAGTATAGAACCAAGACAGTTCCAGGGATTGGGTAGTGAGAAGTCATTGGCAGTTTCTTAAGGACCTTGCTTTCAGAGTGATTTTAGCATCAACAGTATTTTCAAAATATTCTGTCATTCACTACAGAAATCAAAGTTTTGGGAGAAGAAGTCAGATGGTCCAGCCTGAGCCACATGTCTACCCAATGGGAGGGGAAGCAGTCGGTGAGTGCCCTGGTTGTCAGTATTATTTTTAATAAATTTATTTATTTATTGGCTGTGTTGGGTCTTCGTTGCTGCGTGTGAGCTTTCTCTAGTTGTGGAGAGTGGGGGCTACTCTTTGTTGCAGTGTGCAGGCTTCTCATTGCAGTGGCTTCTCTTGTTGCAGAACATGGGCTCTAGGCACACGGGCTTCAGTAGTTGTGGCACCTGGGCTCAATAGTTGTGGCTCGCAGGCTCTGAATCACTTTGCTGTACACCTGAAGCTAACATAACATCATAAATCAACTATACTTCAATTAAAAAAATTAAAAAAAAAACATGACCATCAGAGGGAAAAAGTAAATTAGTAATTAAGCCCATGCTGCATGATGGGCATTTCCACATATATCATCCACCCCATTATGTTATCAGTGTGCCCTGCAAATCCACTCTTCACCCTCCTGTACCTGGTACCCCAGGAGGCTACCCTCTATGGGCTGCAACAGCCTTTCCATCTGGCTTCTGTTGGGTTTACTGAATAAGAGGCAGGAGATTGAAGCAAAGGAGGAGTGGAAAGGCAGGTGATTTATTCCTCTGGCTTCCTCCCATATGGTCACCAAGAACTGGTGGTGCCCATCACCTAAAGCTTCCAGTTCCTCTCAGGTAGGCTTATCCTACCCACAATGACAGATATTTCTTTGGGTTCCTATAACTCCTCCTTCCCTTTGATCCTTCAGGCCTAAGAGTGATAATGGCCACCCACTATTGCTAGGAACCCCTGCTGTTTCCCCTTCCCTCTGCCCACACCTTGTAAAGAGTCTCCTTGCTGAACCCCTCCAATCACTCCCTTTGAGGGTGAATCATACTAGGACTCTGAATAATACACAGTAATCCTATAAAGTTAGTGAAATTACATTTTTTTTGTTGAAGAATTAAGGCTGAGATAATTAACTTGGCTAAGAGTCCAGTTAGTAAGTGACAGAGCCAGAAATCAAACTATTTTTTTAAACTTTCTTTTACTGGTAGCTGATTCCATAAGCTACAGCCTGTTAGCTATGTCCACAAGAAAAGTAGAAATCTCACTGAAGAGGGGATGTACTTCAGAATAGATTTAAATGAGCATTACTCGTTTTGAAATTCAATTGAATCTCCCTTCAAATGTACTATATCTGTAGCAAAGGATTTCAGGTGTGGTATGATGCTTAGAAATGTGAAATCTGGAGTCACTGCCTGACTCTGCATCTACTATCACTATGTGACTTTGGATAAATTACTTAGATTCTTTTTGTTTCAGTTTCCTCAGTTGTAAAATTAGAGTAGTAACAGTGCCAGACTCATAGAATGATGGAAAGGATAAAATGAGCAAATATATGTAAAGCCGTTAGAACAGTGTACGACTCATGGTAAGAAGTCAATAAGTATAGCTATTATTATTATGGATTTCAATGGATTCACTTCTCTTGCCTCAAAACCTATGGGGCTGATTCTCGCAAAGTGAATCTTCCTACTTTCTAGAGATCAGAAACAAATATGTAGCTTCTCTTGTGGTGTTTTTTAAATTTTTATTATTTAACTAACTATAAGGAAGGTAACCATTTTCAGCAGCTAGTTACAGCCCATCTTTGGGCCCTTTGGGGTTCTTATTGCTAAAAGATCCCTTTTAGTGGAATTGTTGGGTGGGTAGAGATGGTTCCATGGTGAAGGTAACTTCACTGACCTATGCTCAGCAAAATATGAATGCAGAGCTTGTTTTTACACTATGTATTTGTCTGTTATATTTTCTCTGGTTGTATTTTCTGGTTGTTTGGTTGTATTTTCTCACCTAGTCCTGCTGGTGGCCAGAGACACTTCAATATTTTTTGCAAGGGGAACAGCTCAATGGCTACATTGGAATCAAGCTTTTCCCCTTGGTTTGATGAGCACCTTGTTGAGTGGTCACTGGTTTCCAATGACAGAAACTGGGAAGAGTGCAAGTTTGTGAGTCATGACATCTGGGCTCTGAGTTGTTTCAACATGTGGCTCTATGACTTTGGCCAAGTTACTAACCCATTTCCGACTTAAGTATCTCATCTGTCGAAAGAAAAAGTTGGATCAATTGATGGATGAAATCTCTTTCTCTTTTAAAGTACCATGGCATTACTGAGGGAATTATAGCAGCTTATCAAACTGGCCAGCCTTCTCCTTGCCTCATATGAGGGCTCAATGGCAAAGTAGAAAGCACAGGCTGAGGTGACAAAGTAGAAGCCTAGCATGGCTTTACTGCTTATTCCCTATGTGAACATTGAAGTTGTTTAATATTAAATAACCTCAAATTCTTCATTTTTAAAGGTAAGATATATTTCAAAACATTGTTAGAAGATGATTCATGTCAGTTTCCTAGTACACTATATGGTAACTCTATTAATATTCAAGCAGCTTACCATTTCATTGAGGAGATTGAGGGATCTCATCATAGAATTACTAGAGCATAGGAATTTGTGATTATCTTTTTCAAACCACAAATCAGGACACAGGATATGAGGAAAGATTTCTTTTCAGATTTGTGAATTTATTTATAGGAAAATTCATACAAATGTACAAACATTAGATTCTATTGAGCATTTACAGAATTCCCTTAGTTAAAATAATTAAAAGTATATGATATCGAGAGAGTACTGGGAAATTTCTGGTGGCCATCCATGTAAATTAAATGCCATGCATGACATATACAAATGTATGTACATGACAAGGTCAGGGATGGATGAGATCACAAATGTTTGCTCTGTACTTCATTGTTATTTTGGCTCTAATCGACCATTGTGTCAGCCCTGATTACTGCTCCTAGAATAGTTCTACCAGGAGTCAGTGGCACCACATAAAAAGCTGCTGGGAATCTCTGAACCACAGTATGGGGTATTCTTCCAGGCTCCCTTCTGTCTGCTCTAAATTCCGTAAAACTTTATCCCTTTACATCCCAACTCTTTAATTTTCTCATCCTGATTCCCTTCTTGATTACTTCCTTTTTAAAAAAAACTGAGGTTTATTGAGGTATAGTTTACCTACAGTAAAATTCACCTCTTTTTAATGTATATAGTTTGATGAGTCTTGATAAATGTTATGTAATCCTTACCATCATGATTGAGATTATTGGAATCACCCCCCAAAAATTCCCTCATGTCTCTTTAAAGTCAGTTTCCACCATTCTCCCTGCTGGATCCTGTCAGCCAGTGATTTACTTTCTATCACTATTGTTTTATCTTTTCTAGATTGTCATATACATGGAATAATACAGTATGTAGCCTTTTGTGTTTGGCTTCTTTCACTTGGCATGATGCTTTTGAGAGTCATCATGTTATTGAGTACATCAATTGTTTATTGTGGAGCCCTAAACCAAGGTCAGAGTTAATTTATGGCCTAGCAACTCAATTCCAGAGTTAGCTTGACCCCCATAGCAACTCAACCAGCCCTGCCCACCCCCCGCCCCCCCCGCCCCCCCGCCCAGCAAAGCTGGTATCCTAACTTAGGCTATATTTCTTGATTTAGGCTAGCTGATAACACGACCCCATATTAGGGAAGGTATTCAACATATGGGATCCTGGCCTATCACCTAACGATACCCTTTGCCTTATGGCACACTGACCAATCGATTAATGCCATTCCCCTAGCAGGAATTTTCTTTGTTTGGGGGTTATAAAAGTTGGCTGTGAGCCTGCGAAGGGGTCAGCTCTCCCTGGTCTGCCAGGAAGTCGTCCCGCTGAGTTTCCAGCATCCCTTCTCTCTAATAAACTCTATCTTCCTTACATCCTGCCTTGTGTCTGGAAATTCTTTTCCAACCCGCGCTTGAGCCATGACATTTATTACTTTCAATATGGAATATTTTTCGTCTGTATGAAATGCCATATTTTTTTATCCTTTCCCCAGTTCATGGACATCTTGATTGCTTCCATTTTTTTTGTGATTATGAAGAAAGCTACTACAACCAATCATATAGAGACTTTTATGCGAACATAAATTTTCATTTTCCTTACCTGGGAGTGCGATTGCTGGGTCATATGATAATAAAATATTTAACTTTTTAAGAAAAATGCCAAACTGTTCCCCAAAGGGGCTGGACCATTTTGTGTTCCCATCAGCAATCTATAAGAGATCTGTTCACTTTGCATCCTCAGCAGCATTTAGCAATGTCAGGCCTTTTATTTGTAGCCTTTCTAGTAGGCATGCAGTGATATCTATCTGTGGTTTTAGCTTGCGTTTCCCTAAGGAGGCAAGAGTATTTATGCCCACAAAAGTACATGCCGCTCCGCCTGTTGGGCTGTTAGTGTATGGGTGAGTCCAGATAGTCAGGAGTCGAGCTGGGCTTAGCTTTTCTTGTTGGTATGGTTACCCTCAGTAACCCTGCCTAAAGGCACTGACACATTCCTTCAGTAATGGGTCACTTCCTTGTGCTTCTTTGGGGCGCAGAGTAGCAGAAGTCTTTCCTCAGTGTTCCTGCTCCACCCCCAGCTCTGAGCAAGACCTGTCTTACCTATTCCACTGCATGGTCTCCCTCCAGACTCCCTCAGGGGTGACTGCTGTTTGTTGTTACTCAGTGAGAGGCTAGTGCTCTGGGTGGTGGGAGCTCCTCGATGCTCCAGCTCCAACCTGGGGCTCAGGGGTGGGGATTTCTCGGTGCTCCTGCCTGTCCTCCCAGTGACAGCCCATCTCCATCTACAGGTGTATCAGATGGAACGCAGTTTTGTGCCCCTCCTCTCATGGCAGCTGATCTTCTGGGCCTGAGAGAGTTTCCTATTCTTCCTCCAGAGGCAGATGGGATTTGTGTCTCCCACTCCTCCAGGAGCACTGGGATTTTGCCTGGGTCCTGGGAACTGGAGAGTTTTGTCTCCTTTCTTCTGGGCCAGATGGCTTGTGTCTGGGTGAGAGCAGAGTCCAGGGAAGTAGGCGGGGTTTCCTTCCTGTGTCCCAGTGGTGGCCCATCACCACCTACATGCCCACAGGGCCGACAAAAGGAACTATCTCAGGTCTGAGTGCCTTCAGCTGGTGGAGGCTCTGGACAAGAGCTCGCAAGTGAGTGCAGACTCCCCTAAAGTCTGGGTCTTTCAGGCATTATAAATTCATCACTAGCCTCAAGTAGACCTTTAAGAATTCATTAAAATTTCAGTTGTTTTCTTCTTACCTACTTTATATTGGCCATCTCTTCCTGTAATGCTCTCCCCAAGGTAAACAAACAAACGTGTCCTGTCTCTTTTCAAAGGGGCTTGCCACTGGGAAATGTGGTTCAGCATGCTGCTTTGCTACTCCAGCAATTTGAGCAACGCATGAATAACTATGGTCTTGTTGATTATCTACCCCTGTCTTATTGGTTTCTTTTTCAAGCTCTTTATTGGAATATAATTGCTTTACACTCTTGTACCAGCTTTTGAGGTACACCAAAGTGAATCAGCTGTATTTATGCACATATCCCCATATCCCCTCCCTCCCGTGACTCCCTCCTGCTCTCCCTGTCCTGGCCCTCTAAGGCATCACCCATCATCGACATGATCTCCCTTTGTTAGCAACTTCCCACTAGCTATCTATTTTACAGTTGGTAGTGTGTATATGTCTATGCTACTCTCTCACTTCGTCCCAGCTTCCCCTTCGCCCCCCCCCCCAAACCCATGCCCTCCAGTCCATTCTCTGCATCTGCATCCTTATTCTTGCCCTGTCACTGGGTTCATCAGTACTATTTTTTTAGATTCCGTATATATGAGTGAGCATACGGTATTTGTTTTCTCTTTCTGGCTTACTTCGCTCTGTATGACAGACTCTAGGTCCATCCACCTCACTACAAATAACTCAGTTTCATTCCTTCTTATGGCTGGGTAATATTCCATTGTCTGTATGTGCCACATCTTCTTTATCCATTCCTCTGTTGATGGACATTTAGGTTGCTTCCATATCCTGGCTATTGTAAATAGTGCTGCAATGAACATTGTGGTACATGTTTCTTTTTTTACCTTTGTCTTATTGTCAAGATGGAAGCCACATTCTCTCACAGCTTTCAGTATCCTGAGGAGAAGCAGAACTTCTTTCAATTCATGCTCTTTTGATCTGATCACTCGGTCTACACTATGTACCTTGGCATAGACCCTGCACCTCATAGGTCACTGCTATGGCAACTGTAATGCCAGGCAAAAGGCACTCTACACCAAGGTCAAGCCCCTGAAATACTGCCAGCTCCCTCCCCTAACCCAACATTCCAACTCTGTGAAGGAGATGATAACCCTGGAGGAGGTAGGGCTTCATCAGGACCTTGAAAAGAGGAGAGAGAGCCCTTACAAGAGGAGACACAGTCCGAAGAGTACTCTGTGAGGAGAAATGTGTGCTTTCTTTCTAACTTCCTCCCCCATTTATGTCTGAGGCAGGTCAGTTAACACACATCCAGCCATGCGACAGCCTCTTGAGGGCACTTCCATCTGACTTGAGCCACATCTCTCTACAAAAGATTGTTATCCTTCGCCATTCCATGGTTTGGTCTCCATCCAAAAGAACTGGCTGTGTAGCAATTCCTATAAGGGAATCTGCATGTGTCCAGAAGTAAATATTGCTAGAGAATCGCCCTTTGGCAAAGCCTTGGTTCATACAAATCACAGATTTAGCTCATCTGCCAAATGTTAGCATGGCTTAGCAGTGAGCTTGACAAGATGCTTATTTCCTGACAACTCCCAGTCTCTGGTTGCTACTAGTACAAGAACCTACTCCACTTTAAATAATTCCTTCTCCCCTCCCAATTTACCTAATTGATAACTGATGATTATATAGTTATAAAGTCCATTCTTTTGCTTTCTATGAATACATAGCTAAGTCTAAACTGACTCCAAGGTCTTTTCAAATGATTATATTGCAATGTGAATGAGTTTATCTTGACCCTTCCTGAGGTTCAGGTGAGAGAAGAGGGGCACAGAAGAGAGCATGTACTTACTGGTGTTCAAATTGGGTGGGGTACAGGCAGGTATTATGGGCACAGAATAAGGAAAGGAGAACAGAAAGGAGAATATGAAGTCATTGACAATGAACTTCCCGAGTTTGATCAACCTAGCTGCCATTGAATTACTCTGAGGAAGAAATGCCCTATGTAGACAAGTGTCTTGTTAACAAAGTAAATCGTGATCCAGTCATGACCTTTTTGAGGGTCAGAAAGTTCCTATTTATTCCATTGCTCTAAAAAGAACTTAAGAAAATAATTGGATGTGGAAAATTGAACAAATAGCATTGAATTTTAGTCTGAGGACTCTTCTATATGTATTTTAATGTTTTTAACTTGTGATAATATTTCATTTTGGTGATGTAAAAGTTATTATTATGGATAAATAAGATGAGGCATATGTTTTAGGCTGTTTTCCTAGCTTTTTTTTAGTTAGAAAACCATGTATCATGGGCATTGATTTGGCACTTCAGTACCTTTCCCTCATTGATTGTTTATCACATTCCAAGGCAAATTCATTCCGAAAAACTGAAGCAGTGGTCTTGGAAATGAAATGACGGTGATTTGTAATCCTTTATGAAAAAGATGGGGTTGATTTCTGAGCTGGTGTCTCGTGCCTGGTTTGGCACATGCTGCAAGACCCTGTGAAGAAAACTCATAGCCTGGGTAAGGAAACATCTCATATCCTTTTCCATCCAACCTCCTTGCCAAGAGTCAGAAATATACTGATGTGATACAGATGGAATCCTGCACTTTTTGTAATAGTTTTAAATTATGATATCTTGATAAATAACAGGCGGCAATCTAGGTATCAAAAACACAAGAGATACATATTTCCAGGTGGGGGTGGAGGTAGAGAGAGAGAGAAAGAGAGAGAGAGAGAAATTCCTGTTGACTTTATTTGCATGGTCAATATCAGGAATTTATTTGATGCAAAATTTATTATAAAATCAATATCTAAGCTTCCAGTTTTGGAGAGCCACGTCAGGAGCTTTGCTAGGGACTTTACAAGCTTTATCCAATTTAGACTTCAAAACAACCAAATGAGTTAGTTACTATTATATCCACATGTTAAATACGTCATGCAAAACACACATAGGTATGTGAATGAACCATGATTTGAAAATAGCTTGATCTGATTTCAAGGCACTAAACTGTTGTGAAGGGATTTTGCACATCTAATTAAAGTCTCAATAAATTAACCTTAAGATATGGAGATTATCTGGGTGGGCCTGACCCAATCAAGCGAGCTCTTTAAAAGTGGTGTTTCTCTGACAGGTAGCAAAAGTAGAAGTTAGGAAGATTAGAAGCAGGAAGGAGATTCCATGTGAGGAATTCTACTGCTCACTCTGAATGATCTCCAGATGACAGCTGGGAAATTGGGGCCTTGGGTCCCATGACCATTACAAACCAACATAATGTAATATAGACCACATCTGAACAGACACTTTAAATGCAGTTGCATGGTTTAGATTCTGCTCATGTCCCATGCTCATCCCCTTTAGCACAAGAATGGGGAGGCCTAACACAGGGGGTGCTCTTTCAATCAGGGTCCCAGAATTAGACAGTGCATAGAACTGAGTCAAGCGGAAGTAAGGAAAACAAAGCAGAGTCACGGTAGCCATAGCAGCCCTGCGACCACCAACCTGTAATGCAACTTAAAAATAAGTGTTTTTTGGCAAGCTGTTGAGGTTTGGGTGCTGTTATGCGGCAAAGCTGAGTGACACATACAGTATATACAGGTTTTTTTTACCCTGCTTTTTAAATTTAATATTTTGGTAGTATATTAGTTGTCTATGGTCAAATAACAATATCACCACAAACTTAGTGGCTTAAAACAACACATATTTATGATTGCAGTTTCTGTGGATCAAGAGTTTGGTCACAGCTTAACTGGATCCTCTGTTTCAGAGTCTCACAAAGTTGCAGTCAAGATGTTGGCCAGTGTGCAGTCTCATCTGAGGCTCAACTGGGGAAGGACCTGCCTTAAGGCTCAAGTGGTTGTTGGTAGCATTCACTTTCTTGCAGGCTGCTAGACTGAGGGCCAAACTTTCTCACTGGCCATTTGCGGAAGACGCCCCTTCACTTCCTTGCCAAGTGGCTCTCTCCACAGGGAAATCTCAAAACATGCCAGTTTGCTTCTTCAAAGCCAGAAAGGGAGAGTGTGTCTCCTAGCAAGAGTGGTGCTACAAACTATGTAACATTATCACAGAAGTGCTATCCTATCACCTATGCTGTATTTTATTGGTCAGATGAAAGCCGTAGATCCTGCCTCCACTCAAGGGGAGGGAAATATACAAAGGTGTTAACACGAGGACGAAGGGACCATGGGTGACTGTCTTAGAGTCTGTCCACCACAGATAGAACTTCTTATGTCACTAAACATTCTCCAAAAATATAATTTTTAATGCTTGCACAATACCTCACATGAATGGACAATAATTTAATTATTCTGTTATTCAACAATTGGGTGATTAATTACCTTGTCTATTAGAATTATTCTGGCAAATAGCTTGTACATAAATTTTTGTCTACATATTTACTTATTTCGTTTACATCCCTAAATGTCAATTTGCTGAATTAAAGGCTATGACTGCATTTAACGTCCTTGATAAATATTGTCACAGTTATTTCCAGGAAAGGTATACCAATTTGCAATTTCTATGCCTATCGAAGATTCATTGTCTCACCATCCCTTGGCATTTATATATATGGTTAAACGTGAACTCTTTTTATAGGGCTATTGACTACATTTCATCTGTTAATTAATTGTTTCTTTTCTATTTTTATGTTTCCTTGTTAATATTTTTATTATTGATTTTAATTACTTTTTATATATTAGAAGTATTAACCTGCCTTTAGTCTTGATCTCAAGGATTTATTTTCAATTCTTCCTTTACCTTTTTTTATGACAGGTTAAAACTTTTATGTAATAAAATATATGAAACTTTTCATTTGCAATTTCTTTCATTGTTTGGGTAATTAAAAATTTACTTCCCCTCCTGAGATCAGCGTCATTTTAACCTCTATTTTCTATTACATTTTATGGCTTTAGTTTTTCAATTTCATTATTATTGTGTACTGGGATTTATTTTTGTGCGTGCTATTGTATGAGGTTTAAACTTATTTTCCCCTGAAAATAGCCAATATGTCCATCACGATTTAATAAATGTTCCATCATGTCCAAATTGGCTTCTGAGGCTTCTAAATTCTTAAATATACTATGGCTTATTTCAAGTATGCTACCTTTAAAAATTATCCTGTTGTTGATTCTCTAGCCAATGTCACACTAATTTTAATTACTATACTTTTAGAATATGCTTTAAAATATGCTAAAATTAGCTTCTAACTTAAGGGATGGGTGATATAATTATGTATTTTGCTTTCCACAATCAATATATCCATGGACTATCATATCATATTAATCTTAATACTCTACCTGAAATCATCCCAGGGAACCCACTGATATGATTCAATATAGATTCTTGTTATAATAGAATCATCATCTCAAAGCACATTTTGAAAAATTTAATTTTTATGAACAATATTGGCATTTTATTAAATGAAACCATATGTGAGCTCTTGTAGAGATAGTCTATGTTAATTGGGGAAAAAGATACAGTTGAGAGCAAAAGTTTTTTCAACGTTTTGTCTATTTTTTTAGCATCTTAATTCTATTTAGGTATTCATGAAATAAGTGAAGCAGAGATAAGCATATGCAGAAATGGTAAGTAGGAGCAAGGCAGGAAGCAGTTATGCAATAAGCACTAGTATGCAAATTGTGTATGTTCATTTTCATGACATGCATATGTACATACACTTATATTTACTTCTAATGATATTATTGAGATATCTTTAAAATAAATAAGATTGTACATTTTGAAAATCTAGAAACAAGAAAGGACAGAGAAGTCTTTTGTCTATTTCTACATTTGCCCATTCGGTTTTCTTTATATCTACTAGCTAACAAGCAATATTCTGCCCGGAGGCAAATGTACCATATAACTCAATCCTTCCCTTATGCTAACATATTCAAAAGAATATGCAAATTATTTAACAATAGTAAAGTCATCATGGTTCTCAGGGAAAATAATTTCCGTTTTCACCAGGAGGTTTATATAGATAAATGAGCATAATAAGTAGAAGTGAGGTCCTTGATGCTTGACCAACTCCTGCCACTTCTAACCTCTTCTCAGTCATATATTCACACACTGGAGTGATAAATAGTTTCAAATAGTTTCTTATTATTTGGATGGCTTACATTTCACTGTTTATCTAGGGAAAGGTAAATGTCCATACATTTCTACTTCATGCCTTCATTGAACTTTCCTGAACTCTTCTTGTGTACTCAGATTTTGAAACCAAATTATAGTTTTCTCTTCTGTACAAAAGCAAAATTTGCATAATCAGTGTTTGCTACTCAGTGGAAAGGTATATGGAGAGACCATGATGGTTATTAGGCAGCATTTCCATAGATCCCTCCTGCCTGGGTACAGCAGCTGGTGTGATCCTGGGAACCTGAAGCAGCCAGAGAGGTAGGGCTCTGAGCACACCATGATGGGGACTCTCCAAGCTGACAAGAGTTAGGACATTTCTACTATTGGGCAACCAGATTGGAGACTGGTAGTCCTCTTGGAGGGACATTGTACATTTATTTTCAAATATAGAGCTTGGATGAGAATCCTGATAAAATAGACTGACATTTATTTAGTAAATGATGTACCAGGTGCTATGCTAAACACTAAATGGTGTTTCATTTAATTATCACAGCCACACTGTGAGCTAGGCACCATAATAATTAGAATGTCCATTCAATTTATTTTCTATATTAAAATACTTTGGGAGTAAAATGCTAGCTGTTAATACGAGGGTGAGTCAAAAATTATCTGCACACTGGCTGTAGACTTTATTTTAATTAACTTGTAGAAAAGACAAATACATCATTTGTCAACACAGTGTTCTTGCTTTTCAATACACTTTGTCCATCTGTCAACAAGCTTTTGTATTCCCTGTTTAAAAAATGTTTTAGGCTGGGCTGCAAGCCATGAATGCACTGCTGTCTTTACTTCTTCATCAGAAGTGAATCGGGCTCCTTGATGGCTAACACCTGTGTGACCTTCCTTGAACTTCTCTATCCATTCATACACACCTCTTTGCGACAAAACACTTTCTCCATACTGCGCACAAAGTCTTCGATAAATAACGGCACTGTGTACACCCTCAGACCGCAAAAAATGAATCACTGCACGCTGCTCTTCTTTCGTGCAGATCACAAGTGGGGCATCCATTTTTGCTTACACCACAGTTACAAATGAACTGATGTAACATGTTCACACCTGCACAGCAGTGACTGGGGAGACAGCAGCCTTGTACGGAAAGCGCTGATAAGACAGTGCAGCCAACAGAAGTTTTAATATAACCGGAGTGCAGATAATTTTTGACTCACCCTCGTATTTAAGCTCAGACAATAGGTATAACATAGAACTTTCCTAGGAAAACTGTAAGTGTGGTCACTCTTTTATCATCCCCATATTACAAATGAGGAAATTGAGATTTAGAGAGATTAAGTAATATCCCCAAGCGCCACAGCTAGAAAGTGACAGATCTAGGACTCCCAAATTCTTGAACTTACCACTTTATGGAGTAAGCAGTTCATTACGAAGCAGTAATTCAGGAGACTTTTGATAGAGGATGACAGATTAATAACATTTCCGCTCTACTTCCTTCAATAAAATCCTCCACAAAATAGTAGATTAAGAGAAGGAGAAAGCTCCATCTTTTTTAAAAATTTATTTTATTGGAGTACAGTTGATTTACAGTGTTGTGTTAATTTCTGCTGTACAACAAAGTGATTGCATATGTATTCTTTTTCATTTTCTTTCCATTATGGCTTATCAAAGATATTGAATATGGTTCCCTGTGCTGTACAATAGGACCATGTTGTTTATCCATTCTGTATACACTAGTTTGCATCTACTAATCCCAAACTCCCACTCCAGCCCTTCCCTACCCACCTCCCCCTTGGCAACGACAAGTCTGTTCTCTATGTCTGTAAGTCTGTTTCGTATATAAGTTCATTTGTATCATTTTTTTAGATTCCACATATAAGTGATATCATATGGTATTTCTCTTTCTCTTTCTGATTTACTTAGTATGATCATCTCTAGGTCCATCCATGTTATTGCAAGTGGCATTATTTCATTATTTTTAGGGCTGAGTAGTATTCCATTTTATATATGTACCACATCTTCTTTATCCATTCATCTGTCGATGGATATTTAGGTTGTTTCCATGTCTTTGCTATTGTGAGGAGTGCTGCTATGAACATAGGGATGCATGTGTCTTTTTGAATTAGAGTTTTGTCCAAATATATGCCCAGGAGTGGGATTGCTGGATCATATGGCAACTCTATTTTTAGTTTGTGAGGAACCTCCATAATGTTTTCCATAGTGGCTGCACCAACTTACATTCCCACCAACAGTAGAGGCGGGTTCCCTTTTCTCCACACCCTCTCCAGCATTTGTTATTTGTAGACTTTTTAATGATGGCCATTCTGACCAGTGCAAGGTAGTATCTCATTGTAGTTTTGATTTGTATTTCTTTAATAATTAGTAATGTTGAGCATCTTTTCATGGGCCTGTTTTCCATCTGTATGTCTTCTTTGGAGAAATTTCTATTTAGGTCTTCTGCCCGTTTTTCGATTGGGTTATTTGTTTTTTGGTTTTGAGTTGTATGAGCTGTTTGTATATTTTGGAAATAAAGCCCTTGTCAGTCGCATCAGAGAAAACTCCATCTTTAATGAAACTAAGAAGTGGTCAAAAATCCTGAACCACAACATATATGGATGAAACTCTTCTTCCAGGACAATATCGCTCCTGAGCCCCTTTTGCAAAAATGTACTTAACACAAAAATCCAGTCAACCCAAACAGTAAAGAACCAAAGAATTCAGAAGCCATGGTATGATAGGGCTGGGATCAAGTACTGATTCCATTAATATTTGTAATTTAAAGTGAAAAAAATGTAAGACTTATGGAGCAGAATATAAAGGTTATAACACCAACAATGTAAAAATTGTACTGGAGCTGACAAAAACATGGAGATGTGAGGGAGGAGGGGAGTGAGAGGAAGTTTAAGTACATGAATATCTTCCTTATTTATGGAAAGAAAGCAAGAGATATCATTCAACTTGATAAATCAATAAGTAGATGTTAAATATACTGTCTAAATTTAGGAAGTTAAACAGAAATATTAAAAAAATATAAACTTTCAATATTACCAAAAGGAAAAAGAAACAAACAGAATTAAACCTAAAATTTCATAACCATATAAATAGTAGAAACAATCCCTCCTAAGCACCAAAAAAAACAAGAAAGTGAATAAAATGGAAAGAAAAACAACCACTTGATGATGAACAAGGTAAAGCCAAGAATATCATGGTAACATACATTTGTGTATGTATTAGCCAATGCAACTACATAAATGAAAGAAATGAAAAGAAGTGACAAAATTATCCATATTTGCAAACAATATGATTATCCATCTGATGAAACCCAAGAAGAAAAATTGAAACCGCATTAGAAAAAATAAGAGAATTCAGTGAGGTATCTGATTACAAAATCAACAATATTAATTAAAAGCTTTTATGTACATAAAAGCTAACCAGATATAAAATAAAATGAAAGAGAAATCTCAATCATCAATAGCTATATGATTTATAGCATCTAGGCATATTATTCAGCCTTAGAAAAGAAAGACATCCTACCATTTGAAGCAACACGGATGAACCTGCTGGATATCATGCTAAGTGAAATAAGCCAGATACAGAAAGGAAAAATAAAACTCCGTGATCTCACTTTTATGTGGAATCTTAAAAATCTATGTCAAATGCATAGAAGCAGAGAGTAGAATGGTGGTTACCAGTGGGTGGGGAGGTGGGGGAAATGTGGAGATGTAGGTCAAAGGGTAAAAAGTTACAGTTATGTAAGATGAATAAGCCTAGAGATCTAATGCATAACATGATGACTATAGTTAATAATACTGTATTGAATACTGAAAATTTGCTAAGAGTAATTTCAGGTGCTCTCATCACACTCAAAATATGTTAACTCTGTGAGCAGATGAGATGTTAATTAGCTTACCTGTAGTAATCATTTCACTATGTATATCAAATCATCATGTTGTAGACCTTAAATATATGCTATGTTTATTTTAAAATAAAATTACAAAAACATCTAGGCACAAACATTATAAGACATGCACAGTACTTCTAGCAACTAGAAACTACAAAAAATTTACTGAGGTTCTTAAAACCAGCTTTAAATAAGTGGAAAACTATACCAAGTTGTTGCAGAGTAAGATTCAATATTCAAAATATATCGATTCTATTTAAATTAATAGATTACAGGCAATTCTGATCCAAATGTTAACATGAATTTAGCTATAACTTGACATAATGATTCTGAAGTTCATCTGGATAAACAAACATGAGTACAGCAAGGAATCCTCTGAAAAAGAAGCATAAAGTAGGGGAACTGGGATGTTGTATGCTGAAACATTGCAAAAAACGACAGTAATTAAAGCTGTTTAGTTTTGGGACTTTGACTGATGAACAGAACAGAGAGTCCAGCCAGATCCAAACACTTCTGGAATTTAGTTTGTGATAAAGTAGTATCTCTGGTAATGGGGAAGATAGATTATTCAATACATATACAATGGAATATATTACTCAGCCTTATAAAGAAGGAAATCCTGCCATTTATGACAACAAAGATGAAACTTGAGGCATTCTGCTAAATGAAAAGTCAGATAGAAAAAGATAAATACTATATGATCTCACTTATATGTGAAATCAAAAAAATAAAAAAGGCTGAACTCATAGAAACAGACTGATAGATGCAAGGACCTGGAGGGTGAGGGAAATAGGTAAAGGTGGTCAAAGGGTACAAACTTCCAGTTATAGGAGGAATAAGTTCTGGGACTCTAATATATAGCATGGTGATGATAGTTAACAATACTGTACTCTCTACTGGAAAGTTGCTAAGAAAGCAGATCTTAAATGTTCTTACCACCACCACAACAACAAAATGGTAAATATGTGAGATGAAAGATGTTAACAAATTTATTGTGCAAACATTTTGCAGTATATACGTGTGTCAAATCATCACATTGTCAGTGCACCTTAAACTTATGAAATGTCATATTTCAATTATATTTCAATGAAGCTGGAAAAAATAAATGATACCAGGGCAGCTGGCTAGCTGTTTTTTTTTTTATATAATCGTACATCTTGTTTCCTACTTCCATCTTTACCCTAAAGTGTACAGTATATAGATCAAATATTTAAAGGGGAAAGTGCATGAATAGACCAGATAAAAACATGGGGAAATTTTTGTGCATACTTGGAGAAAAGATCTTTCTAACATGAAAAAACAATCCATAACTGAAAACAACTAAAAAAAGAAAAAAAGCTTAAATTTATCATATAAATCTTACAATATTTTTGTCATGCAGAAATTTTTTAAGTCTAAATAAAAATGACACATTTAGAAAGGAAGATTTCTAACATCTGGCCCAAATAAGACACTGATTTTCTTAATATTGAAATAACTCATATAAATGAATAAATAAGAAACAGAAAATCAAGCTGATAAAAATAGCCAAAAGGAGGCAGGGTGGTGAAATAGATCATATAAAAAGAATTTAACAAGTGGTAAAACATGTATGTGCTCACAGATGATTTAAGCAACACAAAACAAAATGACAAAATACTATTTTTAAACTATCAGACTAGACAAGATAAAAAGTGGTTTGAGGGGACACAGTTGCAAAGGGTGAGAAGAAGCAAGCATTCATACAGTTTTTTTAAAATTAATTAATGTATTTATTGGCTGCACCAGGTCTTCATTGCTGCACACGGGCTTTCTCTAGTTGCGGCAAGTGGGAGTTACTCTTCATTGTGGTGTGTGGGATCCTCATTGTGGTGGCTTCTCTTGTGGTGCATGGGCTCTAGGCACGTGGGCTTCAGTTAGTTGCAGCACATGGGATCAATAGTTGTGGCTCATGGGCTCTAAAGCACAGGCTCAATATTTGTGGTGCACGGGCTTAGTTGTTCCATGGCATGTGGGATCTTCCCAGACCAGGGATCAAACCCATGTCCCCTGCATTGGCAGGTGGATTCTTAACCACTGCGCCACCTAGGACGTCCCCATACACTGTTGATAAAATCATATATTGGAGGAAAGTATTGTGAAGTACAAATTGGCGTTATTGAAATTTTAAGTGTATTATAACTTTTGCCTCAGTGATCTCTCCTTTAGGTCTTTACAGATAACTTTGCATATGTAATCAACTACATACGTAGAACTAAGTCTGTTGCAGCATCCAGGTTAGAAGGGGAAAGTGACAAAATTTTAAATATCCTGTTATGTTCCTCACGGTACATCTGCAATACAATACTATGTAGCTATTTATAAAAGGGAAATGTATAAGAAAGATGCCTAACATATATTGTGAAATGAAAAGGAAAGTTACAGAACAGTATGTGTAGTATGATACTTTTTCATATAGATATAGAAAAGTCCAAGTTTCTATCTGTATACATTATTTCTGGACAGATATGCAGAAAAACTTAGCAGTTATTTCTGGTACTAGGATTAACACCTTAAGAAGGGAAGGAAGCAAACTTATTTTATTTTATATATCTTAAGGCAATTTGATAATTTTTCCACAATCATTTATTTCTTTTATAACAAAAGTAGCTTGTATTTTATTAAGTAGCTGTTGATGGCCCTTTAGTTACAAACCTATTTTCAGACATTATTGACTGTCCTAAGTGTGCTTCTCTAGTGCCTTCATGAAGAAGAAATTCCAGTCTTTCAAGGAATATTTAGTGAGAATCTACTCTAGGCCCTTGGCAAATATGGGGGAAAAATAAAATTGGTCATGGGAAAAAAGAAAATAGAATTTGTTCTTTTCTTGGACTTGTAGTTCTATTTGATCATTTGGATTATGCTTTGGCAATCCCACTTTATCGTAAAATGCTAGGCATTCCTAACAAGAACATCATGTGTGGGTACTTACAAAAGCGATAATAACTTAAATACAGAAAATTATGGTTAAAATTTTCAAATAAACTAACTATAAGAGGGGGCATCTATGCATTTCTATTCCAGGACTAGACATGCAATGTGTATCTTCCATCAACATAATTATGTCCTTTGATCTATATATTAGAACTTGTAAAACGTATGTCCCATCATAACAACACTGCATTATATTGTATAACCATGCAACTCTGCCAACTGAGCATAAACGCTCAGAAATTCCAAAATCTCCCTCCTGGCTTTCTAGGATCATCATTATCACTCTCCATTCTCTCTTCTGATCTTCCTTCTGGTTTCTTTTTATTGCTTTGCTAAGGTCAAGAGTTTCCAAGCCTTCCGTGGACTACTGACTGCTCCTCCTATATTCTATTCCCTTGTACCCCAGCTCACCCCGACATGCCTTATAAAAGCATAGCCTGAAGGAGAAACAGCATAGTAGGTTGTGGGTAACAGCATGAACCACTTTCCAGTTTCGTGACTTTGGAAAAGTTGCTTAAGCCTCACTCTCCTCACCTCGTAGACTTATTAGAAGTAAATTATTTAAATTAAAAGACTAATGACTAATCTGTAAATGGTTTAGAGCAATTCCCTTGGCACATAGCTGGTATCATTTAAGAAGTTGTTAAATCAGTAAATAATCCTGAAAGGCTTGGCATAGACATGACCACCACCAGGAAGATTTTCCTCACTTTCCTTAGTTTTCCTCCTCTCCATGCTCTGGCTTGACATTGTGTTCACTGCACTTCATTTTAATTGTCAGTTGTTTTAGGGCTCACCTACTGAAGTGATCTACAGTGAAGATGTTCTTCACTTGGCAAACACAAGCTTTTCCAAGACAGGAATTTTACCTTTTTTGCCTTCCATCAAATCCCCAGTGCCTAGACTGGTGCCCAGTGAGGATGTATGTGACCAAAAAAAAAAAAAAAAAAGGCTCTCACTCTTTTTATATACCCACCTATTATAGTATTGCACATGAGCATCAAATATAAACTTAATGATAGTAATCACTACATTACAATCTGCCACAGACTGAGTTCTACATGGCAGAAACTGTGTTAAGTACTTTACACACAGAATTTCATTTAAGCCTCTTAACAAGCCAATGACGGAGGGGCTGTTATTAGCCTAACGTTGCAAATGAAGAGAGAGAGGTTGGGCAAGACTCCCTTATGCAGATCACACAGCGAATCAGTCATAGGTTTGAAACCCTGACTGTGATCTGACTTCAAGGGCTGCACTCTTAACAAAATTGACAAACTGTTGTTGAAGGCCACCCGTGCTATGTCATAAGGTGGTGGACTTTATCTCATAGGCATTCAACTGTATGAAGGAAAAATGCAGTTATGTAGATGGAGATACACCTAAGCATAGAATTTCTTTCAGGTACATGTCCTATTAAAATGAAACAGTATGAGAAAGAAGTTGGGGAGTGCCAGAAACTGCTACAGCCTTTACAGGGGTTATCTCACTCAATTCTCACACTAACCTGTGGATATCAGGCTATTACCTCTCTTCTACTAATGAGCAAACCAATTTCAGGGAGATTAAGTAACTTGGTCAATGTCAAATGCCAGGCTTTGAATGCACTTCAGTATGACTCCATACTATACTAGTTTCTTGTTACTTGTACCACAAATATTTACAAGGAGATCAATTAAAAATAATACGGCACTGGTGATGGCATTTTAGAAACTATGACATCTGGGTAAGAGAAATACTTATACCTATAGGATTTTCCAAATGTGTAATATATCAGTTTTTTAGTAAACAGAGATGAATCCTGGAGAAAATAATAGATGAAGCAAAGTCTAGTGATGATCCTGCCACATCTTTTCCCTTTTAACATACTTATCATTTCAGAACGGTCCTGGTGGATGTATTTTTATCCTTGTATCTTTGAGACTTTTAGTTTAAGGGATACTTGATTCCTGAATCAGTTGATGTTCTAGAAACTCTCCAAAAAGGCACATTCATTACTGAATTTTACTCCATAGTTTTGTCCTTCCTAAAGCAGCATGCATTTTTGATAATTTTTTTTAGCATCTCTCATAGAAGTGTATTTTGAGCTACAGTTATGGTGGTAGATTTTAGCTTATTTTGCAGAACACTTTCTCTACCCAAATCATAACAATTTAGACCACACGGCATACAGTCTATGACTTCATAACTGTACAGTAGCTGAAAATTCTGCAGCACATCTCTTAACGTGGAATCAGAGATTTCATTATGTAATTCATCCCCTTCCTACTCTTGACTGTCTTGTTGTCTCCAAGAAGATTTTATCAGAGGTTCCTCATCACCTCTCAAGTGTATCACCTTATCATTTATGTGACTTATTGTAAGTTTATATGGCCTAGCATATAATTCATTTTACCTTGGCTTATTTTTGTCAGAGTCCACACAAGATTGCTTTCCTTGGGAGAGTAAGCTCTTTCTAGATGTGCTTATCTGAGCAAAAGACACAAAGACCAAGAAGCTAAGCTGAGTGGTAACAAAACACAGAGTTCTAGCCTTTCGATGCTTCCGTTTTGTCAAGTTGTCTTATGTTGGTCAGTTTCTGGAACTGAGCCCCTTTAAAATTCGTAGACTTTTCAGCATGAACACTCTTAGCTGCAAAGTCAGGAATTCCAATTTGATTAACTTTGGGGAACATGTCATCATGATTGGACTGAGACCAGTGGTATGGTGGCCAATCATGCCTCTGCATTTGGTTCCTTGAGCTTTGCATCAGAAAAGCATACTATAAATCTAACACTTAAATAAATGTCATGTACAATGTGTCAGGCATCTGCCAAGATCAGATTGGATAGCAAATACTGGCAGAGAGTCTTCTATTGTACACAGACTGAGTTGATGTGACTTGTAGGCAATATGCAAAATAACTCCATATTGTTGGCCTCCAATAATGATTTTCATGTGAATCCATGTGCAAATACAGACAGGACTGAACCTACTAGAATGGAAGTCTAACTATAGAGAAAGAGTCCTCTGAAGTATGAGTATCACCTCATTTGGGGATAACCACATACTCTAACTGCCCAAGACACGTTCTTTGTCTTCTTTGTCTAACTAAGAGAGAGGGATATATTTGCAAATGATCTGAAGAAAATGGGACCTTTCACGCAAATCAGTTACTACTCACTAATAAGAAAGATCCCATGAACCAAAGAAATAACAGTCCAAGATTTGTCCCTTTGATATAAATGGTGTAGACTCAATTGGAAATAGATTAAGTAGATATGTCTGAGTACTTCAATAAAGGTAAGTGTACACACATATCTATATAGATAGGGCCCAAGTGTTTTGAAGATATAAACTTGAAGTGTAAAAAATCAATAAAGAACACATTATTTCCTCAAAAATTACCATTCTTTAGGCACCGCAAAGCATTGTTAAGGCAGTCTCATTAGAGAGATGGCCAGTCTGAATTGCTGAAATGTCTTCAGTATTCAGAATTTATTTTATTTGTATAAATTTTATTGCTCTAAACGAATTTAAATAATCAGTAAAGCATAGTCTAATAGAACATTTAATGAGCTTGATTTTAATTAATAGATAAGGGTAATTTGTAACTGACTCATTAGTCTTCAAGTTGATTTTGCTAATGTCCTTGGAAGCATTTGTTTCTACCAGCAGTTTACCATCCTTCAACGTTTTTCATTAACATTTGCCAAATCTTTTCTGCATAGAAAGTGCAAAAGGGGAGTTAAATCCACAATTCTCTAGGTTATCATAAAACTCAAAAATTAAGATTTGAATGATTTTTACTGAAAAATTCTTCATAATGCATTGATTATATGCAACGTAAATTTCAGAAGTATTGGGGGGAAAAATTAAAGAACTAGAAATCTAACAAAATTCTATTTTACTCTCTCCAGACAGTACTGACATAACTGGTTGATTTGATCAAATTAGGATATTTTGTTAAAACACTATAAAACAAACAAAACACCCTCAGGCTGTATGACAGAATTGACTAGTCATTTTTTTCTTTCAAACTGGCTGATTCCATACCCTCAAAGTAGACAAATAGCCAAAATGTACTTGGTTTCTTTAAATATGTTTATTTCAAGTAACAGGTTTTTTTTAAGGGGCAATGTGTTTCTCTTAAAAAAGATACTTCAAATGCTGAGATTATTCATCAACCCTTGAGAAACTATTGAGGTCGTTTTGTGTGTTAGGGATAAAATTTTTAAGATGCTGCCCTTGCTTGCAGGTTACTAACAGCATAACACATTGTATATATAATAGTAACAATAATATGTAAATTATTGTAATACACTACATTGTATTGTATGTAATAATACATATATTATTATATATTATTATTATATAATTTGAGAAAAATACAGAGTAAGCTTCATTCACGCATTCTTCTATTCATCCATTCAACTAAACTAACATCATTTGAGTTAACTACCGTGCTAGATTCTAAAGTGTAAATGTGCAGAAGATAATTTTTTTTTGCCACCTAAGAGCACTCAGTCTAATTGGAAAGACAGACTTATGAAGAGAAAATTCAAATATGATGAGATGCAAGTCTGGTCATTAGGTATAATTTAGAATTCTTTGTGACAGGTGTTGACAGCCTGATAGAAGGGATTCTCCGTTGGGATGGCAAAGAAAGGATAGATTTTGAGAGATACCTGGGGAATAGAATTGATAATAAGTAGTGATCACTTTGATGTAGGAAGAGAAAGGGATGGGGTTCAAGAACTTACATCAGTTGTCGCTTTTGGTAACTACCCATCCATCTGCCATGTGCTGAGATAGGAAACACAGGTGGAAGGATAGATTAGGGTGCGAGTGCACACACCATGGGTTCAAATTTTGACACGTTCAGTTTGACATACTCATGGAATATTCTAACCTATATGTCCAGTAGACAGAAAGATAGAAATCTGGAAATGGGTCTCTAGATAGATGCATATCTCAGGAAGAATTTCAATGACCCCAGATTCTAGCATCTTCCCATGCATAGAAAAGCACTAAAATCATTAAGTTGAGGTATCTGTTCTTTGTGAATGGCAGTCATCTTTTACTAGGATGTATGCTTGACTACACATATTTGCTAGCCAAAAAATTCCTATATATACTCACTCCTCCTCTACATCTTTGGAGCAGTTCCTGAGAGCTGTCTCCTGGGCTATAGTCCTCAATTAGACCTTGAATAAAACTTAAACTCACAACTCTCATGTTGTGTATTTTTCTTTAAGTCGACATATCCATCGGCTTTTGTCCCTCATTGTTTAAGGATTGCCCTTGGGAATGATAAAGTCACATCTTTTGTACATAGGAAGCATATTCTTATCCCCATACCATTGGAAAAGGCCCTAGGAAGCAAGCAGAAAAACATCATGGCAAGGGCTTGAGTTGGGGGCTGCCATCATGAGATGAGTCTGAACTTGCATAAAACTGTCCACTGCAGCTGCATGTAATATCAGATTTGGTCTCAGGAGACGTGACATGGGAATCAGAGGCATCTGCTATACACACTAACTATAATTTAACAAAAATAAAGGAAACAAACACCTTTTCTTCAAAGATGTCCCAGATAAGAGGTATGGCCTGGAATCATCTGGATAACTGTTTCAGTGCTGCATTTGACTTTCTCCATGAGGACCCAGTAGTGGTTGTGTTTTTGGACCATGGAATCAACTGGAAAGTAAAATGGACAGGTGAGCATTTGCTCATGCAGTGTCGACAGCTCATCCAGGTGCCTCAGACCCAACTTCCTTCTGCCTTTCCAGAAGTCTCCATCCTCTGATTCTATTAGACAATTATCTTAGTGCTCCATTCCACTCAATTTCTGTAGCCATTGCTGAAATGTTCACTTCCCATTCCTTTCTTTCCTTAGCTGACAAACTTAACAGAGAAATGTGTTTGTTAGTTATTCAAAATGAGGTTGGGGGAAGATCTGTAGGAATTTTCCCACATTCCTTCTCTAGAGGCACCCTATATTTTCCTTCCATATTTTCAGATGCAAAGTTGACAGGAATAACTAATCATACAAAAAGGCAAGGTACTCAAATCCAGCAAACATAATGTATGGTTCTCTTTGTGTTTTTAACGAATGCAACCTTAGTATACCTTTCAAAGTACATATTCAGTGTGGTTCTGTGATAGTGCAGCCATACTCTTTTCTCTCTTCTTGTCATTGCTACTGGTTAGTGCACTCTGGTTTGTTTATGGTTGATGCTTTCAAAGAAACATGATTTATTGACTCCAGTGAGCCTGCTGAATATTTATAATAATTTAATGTCTATAAAATAAAAAGCCACCACCCCTTCACCATTTTAGCTATGGATTTTTAAAACAAAAATTTACAAATTAGTGGTATGTTTTTTTAAACTCTCCCAAATTTTATCTTATTAGAAACCGTCTCAATTTCTGTTCCTTTTCTGTGCTACCACAGTATCTGTTCTTTAAGACCTGTATCCCTTCATAGTCCCTGTCACACTCTATTATAATTTTATGTTTTCTTGTTTTTTCCTTCATTGTGCTTGGAGTTCTCTACCCTAATGGCACTTAGTAGGGTCTTAGGTGGCTTGAATACCTGGATTTTGTTAATTTTTCTTCTTTAGAATACCATGCTTATCTTTGGGATGTTACCCATGAGTAAATCCATACTGGATTACAAAAAGGATTGCAAAAGTATGAAAACAGTGCACAAAGCCTACAAAGTGACATCCATGTGAGAAGATACAAATATAATTCAAATGGGAAATCATTTTTCTGGGGAACTCAGTTCCCTCATCTGTAAAATGATCATCCAAGGTCATCAAACTATTTAGTGCAAGAGTCAGGTTTTCAGTCCCAATCTACTGTATAGTATAAAACAAGGAAGCCAAAAAGGGTTATGAAAATAATTTAAAGGTTAAAGGACATAGTTCAAAGATAAATATCATTTAGACTAAGATGGGTTGGGGATTGAACGTATCCAAAGGGTAAATGATGGCCACTATCTTGTGAAAAATAATTCAATTGGATAAAGGTATTGAATAAAGTCAATAAGCTGGGAAACAGGGAGAGAGGAAAAGTAGACCGATCACCGTATTTCCAGGATTCACAATTTAACATTTCCTGAAATAAGAGTGTATCTTATAATTGAAAGGATCTATGTGGGTCTGTAACCTGGCCAATGACATTTTGAATTACGTTGCTCCATCCTTGATCTCTCCCACCCAATAAAAAGATAATTTATGAAGGGAAGCAAATTGATGAAACATTATATGTGTTTGTGCTAAATTGAAGTCATTCAGTAGCACAGCTTAAGTATTTATTTTTCTGAAAGGACTCTTCTTATTAAATACTTCTCCATTCTATTATTTCCAGCCAGTGGAAATCCATCATGAGTATTTAAATTGCAAAGATGAGCTAGATTCTAAATCTGTACCTCATGTTTCTCAGCTGAGTCTCTTCTTCAAATTATATATGCATTTTCTGTATCTGTATTCCGATTCATTTTTCACACTTTCACAGTCTGGGATGGGAACCATACATTTGGTAGTTCTTGACCTATTTTTAAGTTTTGTCAATTTTTTTTTTCAACTTTTGCCTCTGCCCAGGAGGAACAACCACTTTGGATTGAATCACATTACAATTATTTCTGTAAACTGAATCCAAATTGGGTCACAGTGCTATTTTTGTCTCTAATCAACTTAAAAGTGAGTATTTTTTCCAGTAATTCTGCTATTATGGGCCTTCTTTCTAGATATGTTTGCTCTTATTCTAAGGGCCTTGTCAGCTGTAATTCTGGAATATAGATAACTCTATAGTGTCATGCTTGACAACTATTTCTAGCCTGTTCTTGAACAAAATCTTTGAAAACATTTGCTTTCATGTTTCCAGCTCTCTGTGGCCTCAAACTGTCCTGCTGAAATGACTCCCAAACATTACAGTTTACCAATTTTAAGTGATTTCACTTCCCCCATCCAAATCACTAGAATTCCATAAGATTGTAGGGACCATCCAATTCGATATGCTATATCATGGCCAAGAATACTGATGCCCGGAGAGATTAAATGATTTTTCCAAGGTCACATAGCTTGATAGTATCTGAGCCTACGTGAGGACTCAAGGCTCTTGACTTCTGCAAGAAGGCTTTTTCAACCCTACCATAGTATATTTATTTACATGACCAATGTCTTATTTTTCATGTCATTTTAAGTTCCAAAATGTTTGTAATATTCTGATTATTTTAACCTTTGACTTTAATTTTTGTGAAAATAAAGATAACGTAATCTACTCTTACACTTACCATCCCAAATCATCCCCACTGTCAATAAAAGATGTCTTCATTTCCATGTATAGCAGGAAGCACATTAACATAGCATTTTAATTTGAACTAATGGTAACACTTAGAAAGGAAGGCCGGATCAAATACTATAACTGATCTTCATTATAATTCCAGTACAGGCTAGCATCTGTACACTTCTAGCCATGTTGTGTTATGAATGTTTTGAAAAAGTAATTAAATGAGTGGCTCTGGATAAGACATTAGAACCAAGGTGATAAAGTCAATGATGCAGATCCAAATCGAAAAACATAACAGCCCACAGTCAAAGTAATTCTTGTATTTAAATATTGTTACCCACTGATTTTAAGTCTTAATATTTTTACTTTCAGAAATAGGGTGCTCCTAGGGATTCCAATTGTTGGCATACATTTCTAAAATGTTTATGAATTAAGACAAACATCACATGTTGTTATAACGACATTTGGAGGTATTCAACAAAGGGGTAGCATAAGAAATCTATGGTTATAGAACATGGAAACCCCTGTGTTTCCTTTCAAAGAAAATGTGTAACCATATTCAAAAGTGAGAATGGTTATATACTCATGGGTGCTAAAGAAAACACCCTGTGTTTCTGGTACAAGTGTGTATGTTTGAAGAGAATGACACATTCTAAAGTAAAGCCGAATATTGACTCATAGCTCCTGTGCGGTCCATCTGCTGCTTTTAAAGTCTACATGGAGTCCTTGACGTGAATGCAAAGACAAACTCAACTGAGATAAATAAAACTCTGTTCAGAAAAAGCAAAGGTACATATGCAATTGAATATATATATTAACAAAGCAGATTTATTTTTGTTTATTTAAGTACTCAAGCACATACTTTTTAAGACAGTTGCCATTCTGCCAATAAACTCCAGTTTGCAACTGGTTTTTAAATCAGTAAGGAGTGGTTCTATCATACGGCAATAAGCAAAGCTTTTCATAGAGGAACAGTCCCTGAAAGCCCATGCCTCTGATTTTTGTTTTCAATTTAAGGATAGCTGTACATATTCAAAATGAAGAATTGAGAAAATTAATCTGGAAAATCGACGCTCAGAGCACCTGTCCTTCAATTACGTGAACAGGTCATAAGAGAATATTTCAAGTGGAAGGGAAGCTAAATTATTGAGATAATTGCTTCCATTTCCCCACTCAGTTTTCCTGTGTAAGCACAATATTTTGCAGTCTATATTGAAAACCTTTTTTGGCCATTTGTTGATGTTACTGATGAATTCTGGCTTCTCTTCATGGTCATCACTCAGATCTGAGAGCATATGTTTTAAAGTAAAAGCAAGACAAACTTGCATACTAAAACAAAACGTTTGGAAGCAGGGACTTAGGGTCAAAAACTCCATTAGTGCCTTCAATCAATATACTGGAATTATCTGGGGAACTTATTAAAAAGTATAGATTCCCAGGGCTTACTGTAGACCCTCTCGCTATGGGATATAGGAATATGTATCTGTAACCAGCTCCCTGGGTGATTCAGATGCATCTAGGCCAGCCAGCACGAGTGATGATTGGGAGCTTCTGAACTACATTATAGCAAATATTTAGCAATTGAGGTTCTCTTAGGAGGTTTCTTATCTATTTCATAGTTTGAAATCATCTATTTTACCTGAATGCTTTACTGAGTGTATTTACATGTCATGTAAGGAGAGATCCATTTCCACTAAAATTCCTGATCAGAGCAGTCCCCAGGTGGTATTTTCATAGCAGCACAACTGGAGAAATGGGTACTTTGAGATCTATGCAAACGACTATCTGATAGACCTATTTGTCTGAAACTTTCATTCTGAAGATGTCCCAGAAATAGCTGGTTAGGTATAGACTGGCTGCTTTTAGGTAAGACTAAATAAATGTATTTTCCCATTGTCATAACAACCAGCAATCAGCAGAATAAATGCTAATATTTATGAAATTCCCATATAACTAATCTGATACAGTTTTTAAGAAGACAAATTAACAAAATTGCCAGAGTTACTATACATAGAATCAATTTCTCAGATTCTTAGGCAGTCATTACTGAAGAAAACTACAAATCTCACTCAAAACAGTCATGAAGTTGATTGGGAAAGTATCATATTTGAAATGACAAAAACGTTACTTTTTTTTTTGGGGGGGGTACACCAGGTTCAATCATCTGTTTTTATACACATATCCCCGTATTCCCTCCCTTCCTTGACTCCCCCTGCCTCGAATCCCCCCCACCCTCCCCGCCCCAGTCCTCTAAGGCATCTTCCATCCTCGAGCTGGGCTCCCTTTGTTATACAACAACTTCCCACTGACTATTTTACAGTTGGTAGTATATATATGTCTGTGCTACTCTCTCGCTTCGTCTCAGTTTCCCCTTCACCCCCCGCCCCCTCCCATACCTCGAGTTCTCCAGTCCATTCTCTGTATCTGCATCCTTGTTCTTGTCACTGAGTTCATCAGTACCATTTTTAGATTCCGTATATGTGAGTTAGCATACAATATTTGTCCTTCTCTTTCTGACTTACTTCACTCTGTATGACAGACTGTAGGTCTATCCACCTCATTACATATAGCTCCATCTCATCCCTTTTTTTTTTTTTTTTTAATTTATTTATTTATTTATTTATTTTTTGGGGGGTACACCAGGTTCAGTCATCCGTTTTTATACACATATCCCCATCTTCCCTCCCTTCCTTGACGCCCCCCCCAAGCCCCCCCCACCCTCCCCGCCCCAGTCCTCAAAGGCATCTTCCATCCTCGAGTTGGACTCCCTTTGTTATACAACAACTTCCCACTGACTATTTTACAGTTGGTAGTATATATATGTCTGTGTTACTCTCTCGCTTCGTCTCAGTTTCCCCTTCACCCCCCGCCCCCTCCCATACCTCGAGTTCTCCAGTCCATTCTCTGTATCTGCATCCTTGTTCTGGTCACTGAGTCCAACAGTACCATTTTTAGATTCCGTATATGTGAGTTAGCATACAATATTTGTCCTTCTCTTTCTGACTTACTTCACTCTGTATGACAGATTGTAGTTCTATCCACCTCATTACATATAGCTCCATCTCATCCCTTTTTATAGCTGAGTAATATTCCATGGTATATATATGCCACATCT
Source organism: Hippopotamus amphibius kiboko (assembly GCF_030028045.1). Taxonomy (NCBI): domain Eukaryota; kingdom Metazoa; phylum Chordata; class Mammalia; order Artiodactyla; family Hippopotamidae; genus Hippopotamus; species Hippopotamus amphibius. The sequence goes on along the minus strand of NC_080203.1, from coordinate 11,345,584 downwards.
TCTGTATCCATTCATTTGTTGATGGGCATTTAGGTTGCTTCCATGTCCTGGCTATTGTAAATAGTGCTGCAATAAACATTATGGTACATGTTTCTTTTGGGATTATGGTTTTCTTTGGGTATATGCCCAGTAGTGGGATTACTGGATCATATGGTAGTTCTATTTGTAGTTTTTTAAGGAACCTCCAAATTGTTTTCCATAGTGGCTGTACCAACTTACAGTCACACCAACAGTGCAGGAGAGTTCCCTTTTCTCCACACCCTCTCCAACATTTGTTGTTTCCAGATTTTGTGATGATGGCCATTCTGACTGGTGTGAGGTGATACCTCATTGTGGCTTTGACTTGCATTTCTCTGATGATGAGTGATGTTGAGCATCTTTTCATGTGTTTGTTGGCCATCTGTATGTCTTCTTTGGAGAAATGTCTATTTAGGTCTTCTGCCCATTTGTGGATTGGGTTATTTGCTTTTTTGGTATTAAGCTTCATGAGCTGCTTGTATATTTTGGAGGTTAATCCTTTGTCCGTTGTTTCATAGGCAATTATTTTTTCCCATTCTGAGGGTTGCCTTCTAGTCTTGTTTATGGCTTCTTTTGCTGTGCAAAAGCTTTTAAGTTTCATGAGGTCCCATTTGTTTATTCTTGATTTTATTTCCATGATTCTAGGAGGTGGGTCAAAAAGGATGTTGCTTTGATGTATGTCATAGAGTGTTCTGCCTATATTTTCCTCTAGGAGTTTTATAGTGTCTGGCCTTACATGTAGGTCTTTAATCCATTTGGAGTTTATTTTTGTGTATGGTGTTAGGAAGTGTTCTAATTTCATTCTTTTCCATGTTGCTGTCCAATTTTCCCAGCACCACTTATTGAAGAGGCTGTCTTTTTTCCATTGTATACTCATGCCTCCTTTGTCAAAGAAAAAAGTTACTTTTTAAAAAATATTTTATTTATTTATTTATGTGGTTGCGCTGGGTCTTACTTGCAGCAGGCAGGCTCCTTAGTTGAGGCTTGCAGTCTCCTTAGTTGCAGCACATGGGCTTCTTAGCTGTGGCATGTGAACTCTTAATTGGCAGCATGCAAGTGGGACCTAGTTCCCTGACCAGTGATCGAATCTGGGCCCCCTGCATGGGAAGATCCAAGTCTTAACCACTGTGCCACCAGGGAAGTCCCCCCAAAAGTTATTTTTGTTTTTTAACTCATAATGTGTATGAGCTATCTCATTTTCTTGAATTCATGGTATATTTACACTTTACCAAAGTAGATACAAATGTTTTGCAGCAATGTGGTGGTAAATGGAAACAACCAGGTCTCTGGGAGAAAAACAAACAAAACAAGATTTGCACCATTTACCATTTTTCGTGGCATTTTCAGCTACCATAGCCAATGCCAAGCTGCCAAATTGTTGCCACTGTGTGTGGAGTTGGGAAGAAATGCACACAGTTGACTCATAAGCTGGTGTGACCTGGTTCCAGTGCACACTAGCTGTGTATTTTTAGGCTACAGCTAGCAAATGGTAAGCAAGGTACAATCCCATCTCACTTCCTCATATTATCACACTCAGGATCACTGCTTGCTCTCAAAGAGCTCCCAACCTTTATGGAGAAAATAGACAAGGAGACTGACAACTGCTATGTACTGAAATAAGTGCTGTGAAGAGGGTGAGCACTGGGTGGTAAATGAGCACTAAAAAGGGGCATCCAATTCTACCCAGGGAGTGGAAGAAGGCTTCCCTGAGGAGGTGACATCTAAGTCAAATCTCATAGGGTACATCTGTGGACCATGCTTTGATAAACTTCACATAGGGTGTTTGGTCAGAGGCAAAAGCATAGCTGAGTCTGGAGGGATAGTCAAGGGCCAAGTCCTGGAGGAACTTGAGTGGGGTGATGAGGAGCTGGGATGTTACACCTGTTGTTCATAGAGGACCATCGAAGGGTGGGGATTAGTGGATACAGGACAGAGAATGCATTTAGTGAGCTGTGGACGGGCTGGAGGTAGAGAAAGATCCTGTGCAAAACTCAGCGAGCTCATATCACACATTCCACATGGAGGGGGCCTGTGAGCAGACGGTTTACTTTGATATATTACAATATGGGCTTTGAATAAAGGCATGAGCTTGGCTGTGGGTTGTTTTCTAGATTCCTGTAATGCATATATAACTAGGTTGTAAGCTTCTTGAGTTGCATATGAGAGTTTAGAATGTTACCAATTACACAAATGTCTCTGAAGTCATGTGGTGGGATGGAGAAGAAAATTATACAAGTATTTTACTGAATGTTTCTATTTCCACCTGGAGTTTTATTTTATGTGGATATATCCCCACCTGATAATTAAAAGAAACAATAAAAAAGAAAATAACTAATTTTGTTTAGGTCTTTTACAATTATAAACACATGCAAAATCAACATATGTAAATGTATTTTAAACCATCACATCACTTATTAGTATATAGAAATGCTAGGTATCTAACTTTATCTAGCATTTACAAATTATTTATACATGTATGCCTCTTTTTTTTCCAAAGAGTCGTCAAAGATTTTGAATATTCAGACATTTTCTAGTTATGAAAGAGTAGTTGTACTATTTTAATCATACTGGGAAATCAGTTGTAGTGGCTTATTGTTACAATGTAACAATATGCCACAGAGGAAATGACCTCGGATTTGGTTCTGATCTAGGGACTTGCAACGTTGTGTTATATTCTCCAGTCAACTTCTCATAACCAAGCCCTCTATTATCAACACAGGGATTTCTCAAGTCTAAGTAAAAGTAGCATGTTTTCTTTGGAAAGGATTTGAAGAATTAGATTTATTTATCACAATATAAATTGTGCCCACTTTAGTATTAAATATACTAAAAATAATTCATACAATTTACTAGTATTAGCAGATAAGCTGAGCAATTATATAAAAGCACTGCTGTGTATAAAATATATATAGGACATAGACAATTTTGGTGATAGGACTGAATTTTCCTTGTTTTAGCCTGTGCCCCATATTGCATAAATGATATTTTAAATATTCTTCAACTTGAAATATTTGGTGAAAAGAAGAGAAGGGATTTAATATGCACAGGTGAGAGTCTGCTCTCTCTGTAGTTAGAAGCCTTTATTTAAAACACAAAGGTAAGCATAATCTGCACTGTGCTACAGTAACAATGTTAACAGTCTCAGGGGTTTAGTGCAACAAGGGTTTATATTTGGCTCACCCTACCTGTCCCACAGAAATAGGCAATGAGACAAGGTAGTGATGGTAGGTTCACAGCTCAATGGGTGATCCATTTGTGATGCTACCAATTCAACTGGGGGCTACCAGGGCACCAACGTCAGGGCAAGAAAAGCATGGAGACTTTCACCTAATCTTAAGTGCCTTGGAGGGGAAGTGACACAAAATTGTTTCCACTCAGGTTTCATTGGCTAGACTTAATCACATGTTCCCACCTAGCTGCAAGGGAGAGAGGGAATGCAGTTGTCCCTATGCCCAGAAAGTAGAGGGGAACTGGATGTGGGAAAATGCTGGAAGACATATCATAGAGAATAAAGGACTAATACATTAAGTATATGGAATCAGGGCAGGAAAAGCTCAAGAATTCCACTTGAATTTCTTTCAGAGTCTGTGCTCTTTTGCTCCAAGAGTCGTGTCTTCCATGATTTTATATCTTGAGTGAATACGACAATGCCTGATTACCTAGGCATTCAAGAAAAATTTTGTTGAATGATTGATTTTCCCAGAATCTATAGAAGAGTGAGAGTTAGAATTGCTTGAATTCGAAGGGGTAACTGAATCCAAACTACAAAGAAATACTAGATTCATTAGACAGATAAAAAGATATAATCAATTAATCATAAATCAACTGATAGAAATCAATTTGGTATAATCTTCGAGTTCAACATAATCACCTGGTTTCTTTCCTCCTGGTTCTAACTAATTGTTTCTTGAGTGGAAAGATATGCCTAGTTAAAATAATTCCAAAAGCTGGATGACAAAACTGAGCTGAAATAGCCAATCAAGGCAAGCCGTCAGCATCCCACTTATGACTGCCATAAATTCCATCACACGTGCTGCTAAGGTGGCAAAGCCTCCATCTGTGCTGTTTTGTATCCACAAAACATAGCTGGGAAGCACCTTAGCAAGTATTTGGTCTAGGAATGGTTGGTAACTGGAAGAGCTCCACTCCCCAGGGCAGACATTTTGCTCGTTATTTTTACAGGCTTGTAAGTGAGCTGAGGGCCATGCAGATAATTTGTGATATGTATTATGGGCTTATGCTTCAAGGTACCGTACTATGAACTTTATGTGAATTATTGAATGCATTCTTTATGGCAAGTCTGTAAGGTAGGTAATATTATTCTCCTCATTTTACAGGCGAGGGAACAGAGGCTTAGAGAAATTAAGTAACAAGCTAATGGTTACACAGTTGTTAAGTGGGACCAGAAAACTGATTCCAAAGCCAGTGCTCTTATCCACTCTCGGTCATGGGATATAATGCAGTTACGACAGAGTACAGCGACAGTGTTGAACCAGAATCTTTCTGAACACTCTTACCCAAGCAACCACTTCCAATCAGTGGTGATTGTCAAGGAAGTTGAAACTTATTTTCTTTGTCAACTCCCTTAATTCACATGAGGTGTTTAGGATTCAGGAGCAAAATGGTGGAGTAGAAGGACCTTGAGCTTACCTCCTCTCATGAACACACCAAAATCACAACTGGCTGCTGAACATCCATTGATAAAAAGGCTGGGACCTACCAAAAAAGATCTTCTACAACTAAAGACATAAAGAAGAAGCCACAACAAGATGGTAGGAAGGATTCACTCGTGATATAATCAAATCCCTTGATTCACATGAGAAAACTGAGGTCCAAGGGGAAAGAGGTTGTCTAAGTTTACCTTCAGGGAGATAGCGACAGACCCTGGAGTGGAAGAACTCAGCAATCCTGAGTTGGAATCCCAGGCTCATATACCGGGATGTCTACCGACATCTCTGCTCCAGCAGAGGCAGCAGCTCAGAAATCAGGGACACTTGGTTTCTATCTGATAATGGACCCACAAGACGGCCAAGTCTCAGGGCATAGAGTACTCAAGCATTTCTAGAAGATCCAATGAACACTTTGTCAGTGTTTTACCACAAAGCATTTCGTCATACAAATTACGTGCGTTCAAGTTTAGTTATTTGTGTCCTCAAATTGAACTCACAGACAAAATGTCTCACTTCAGCATGAAGGCTGTGGCTTCTTCAGTGCTTTTCGGCCCAAGATCTCCTTAATTCTTTGTTTTGCATGGCCTCATTTCCCCTTTTCCACTTGGCCATTCTCCAGCTAGAGAAGTCCGTGTCTATGGGGCCCTGAAGTGTACAGCAAGGACTCTCGAAGGTGAGCTGAGTGGCTGCCATCTATCTCAGCCGAAAGCTGCTGTGAGTCTCCTGATGATTTTACATGCACCCTCCTGCTCAGAGATGAGAGCCTGCTTTGGATGAGGGTTTTAGGGTTGTCAAATCACTTGAACCTTTTCAAGCAAACTCTTTAAATTTTGAGAACATGATCGGTTACAAGAAGTAGGGGCTCTGGCTGTCTCCACAGTAACTTTCCTTACAATTCATTTTCAATTCACGCGTGGCACGCATCATGCTCTTCACATTGTGAAGAAAGAAACAAGAAAGGAACCTCATTTTCCTGCATCTCATTGTGTTAGCAGAACGGCAATGCTGAATGACAGATAGAAATTAGCGAGGGAAATTCTACATTATGCTGAAGAATGTTTCACAGAACATCATTTTCTGTGTCATTTAAATAGCCAAATAGAGCAAGCAGAGTTTAATTAAAGGAAAACTATGGGCTACAAACTTCAGACAATGATTCAAAAGGGTGCTTAACAATATCTTCACTTAACTCATTTCAGTCATTTCTAAGGCCCCAGGATTATTACTCTGAGTATCTACCTTCCCCAAATTAAGAGAGTTGTAGATGTCAGCCTTGGCAAAAGACAGCCCAATGTGTGAGTTTAAAAACTAACATTTGCTCGGGGTTTCGTACGTAGCGGAGCAGCTCCCTCGCTGCGATCTATTGAAAGTCAGCCCTCAACACAAGGGTTTGTAAAAAAAAAAAAAAAAAAACCTAACATTTGCGATCCATTGTCGATAAAGTATACTGCTCTTGTGTCAAATGGGGTGTCAGGGAGGTGTGGGCTCTGTGTGTGTGTGTGTGTGTGTGTGTGTGTGTGTGTGTGTGTATTTTTATGGAAAGCACAGTCTGCTGAGAGGCACAACTTGAGTGAATTCACTATAGTCCAATGTCTGACCTTCAGCCTCAGCGTCAGAGATTCTGTCTTTTCTACGCTTCCCTGGGGCCACAGTTCCCTCTGAATAGGTGTTAATAACTTCAGTCAAGTCTGAGAGCCTGGCAGTTAGACTCACTTTAAGATGACAAGTCAGTTCTTTAGATACTACTGGTAGAAAAATGAGGAGGCTCAAACTAAGGTGCATGTGGAGATCCTGATTTACATGAACTTTAATCACCTATATTCTGGAAAAAAGGAAGGAATGCATAACAAATGCCTTCTAATGAAAGCTACCAATGTGGTCTGAACTTCAGGAATAGCAGGAAATGGAATCATATTACCCCTGTTTCTGAGGCTGACCCTTCAGGATTAATGCCTGCTTATGGCTTGACCCTTTCGGAACACTGACATTCTGGAAATGGGCCTTTCCTGTTTAATGATGCTGGAACTCTGCGACACTGCCAGTTCACCCTGGTCATCACGCTGTTATCTTATACTCCAGCTTCAGTAATTGGATCTATGTTTTATATCTCTGTGTATATATTTCTGACTCATGTCCTTTGCCACTAGCCTCATAGAGTTTATTGTCAGGGATTAGGGTTCTTCTTTGTCCCCACTCAGTCCCTCCAAGAATGTAGCTGGTACAACTCAGTCCCATGGCTCGAATCTGGCTGCCTTAGTGCTAGACTTCCCTGTGCTGATTGTCTATCTTGACTCAACCCCTGCTTATAGCTGATGGCTACATCCCCTTGGTACACCTGCATCCCTTAAAGGAAGAGGCATACACTTGACCTCTGAGCAGAATTAACAACAACAGTAACCTGGGACTCCTGGTAACATTATGAGTTTCATGGATAAAAAAGTATCTTTTAAGTTTATAGACAGAAATAATAGGTAACTTAAAAAGGAAGTGACTCGGATGGCTGTAAGATATCCAATCTGCAACAATGGAAACTATGAAAGTAAAATTTTACTTACATATTTATAAGAATAAAGGACTCTGCTGTTATAATTTTACCCTCACATATATCCTTCATATGTGAGGAAGGAAAAAAGGCATTTTGGGTTGGTTTTTTTTTCCAGATCTTTACTGGAGTATAATGGCTTTACAATGTTGTGCCAGTTTCCACTGTACAACAAAGTGAATCAGCTGTATTTGGACATATATCCCCATATACCCTCCCTCTTGAGCCTCCCTCCCACCCTCCCTATCCCACCCCTCTAGGTCATCACCAGTCATTGAGTTGATCTCCCTGTGCTTTGCAGCAGTTTTCCACTAGCCATCTATTTTATCAAAACAGCATTTTTGATATGTAAGAGCTTAGAAAACATAGAACAACTGTAGACTTTAAGGAACTACTCCAGCTTAATGAAAAATGAATCACAAAAAAACTCAAGTTGAGGAAAGATTAACTATATAAAGAGCAATGGTGATAATAAAACATAGTTAAAATTGAATAATTATTGCTTATATAGATATGAATTATAAAAATGTTGAGTAGTTTCTTAAAATAGAAAATAAATTAATCCTATAAAAAAATAGTAACTTAGAACTCACATTTCAAATCTATGAAACCAAAGATAGTAGTTTAGGAGAGAATAAAAATACACAGAGGGTCTCAACTCAGTGCACTGTGGATACATGATGATTATTCAGTTTTTGTATATTGATATGTCAGTATTCATTTCCAGTAGGTGTTTTATAAATTTTAGGGTACAGAATTATGTACCTCTTTGAAATTAGTGACAGGGAAAAATGCAAAAGAATAAAAGATGTGTTCAGAAAAAGATAAAAGAAAGATTATAAAATAGCTAGTTAAATAGAAAACAAAAAATAAAATTTTAGAAAAAAGACCAAATATATTGGTAATTAAAATAAATGTGAAATGGTGAAGTTTACCCATTAAAAGAAAGTTGTGATTAAATGTACTGCTCACAAGGAAAACATCTAAATTAAATTATATGGAAAGATTAAAAACAAAGTGATTTAACATACATTAGGAAAATGCAAATCAGAAAGAAGGGCAGGCAATATTAATATCAGATACAATGAAATTTTAGCGAATAGTATTATGCTCAGAACAACAAAGGAGCAAAAATCCATAAGGTAAAACCCTTTAAAAATCAAGAACTTGAGAGAAGAATCAAGATGGCGGAGTAGTAGGACGTGCGCTCACTCCCTCTTGCAAGAGCACCGGAATTACAACTAACTGCTGAACAATCATCGACAGAAAGACACTGGAACTCATCAAAAAAACCACCCCACATCCAGAGACAAAGGAGAAGCCACAATGAGATGGTAGGTGGGGCGCAATCACGTTAAAATCAAATCCCATAAATGCTGGGTAGGTGACTCACAAGCTGGAGAACATTTATACCACAGAAGTCCTGAAGGTTCTGAGCCCCACGTCAGGCTTCCTAACCTGGGGGTCCAGCAATGGGAGGAGGAATCCCCAGAGATCAGACTTTGAAAGCCGGTGGGATTTGATTGCAGGACCTCCACAGGACTGGGGGAAATGGAGACTCCACTCTTGGAGGGCACACAAAAAAGTGTGCTCACCAGGACGTAGGGGGAAGGAGCAGTGACCCCAAAGGAGACTGAACCAGACCTACCTGCTGGTGGTGGAGGGTTGCCTGAAGAGGTGGGGGGCAGCTATGGCTCACTGAGGAGACAGGGGCACTGGCAGCAGGGGTTCTGAGAAGTGCTCATTGGCGTGAGCCCTCCCAGAGTCCACCATTAGCCCCACCAAAGAGCCTGTAAGCTCCAGTGCTGGGTGGCCTCAGGCCAAACGACCACCAGGGTGGGAACACAGCCCCACCCATTGGCAGACAAGCAGATTAAAGTGTCACTGAGCTGCACCCACCAAATTTGATTAAAGTTTTACTGAGCTCCCACCATCAGTCCCTCCCATCAGGAAGCACCCACGAGCCTCCTAGATAGCTTCCTCCACAAGAGGGCAGACAGCAGACTCAAGCAGTATCAGCAGTATTTCATCTTGTGAAACTGAAAATCACAGCCACAGAAAGACAGAGAAAATGAAAAGGCAAAAGACTTTGTACCAGATAAAGGGACAAGATAAAACACTAGAAAAACAACTAAATGAAGAGGAAATAGGCACTCTTCCAGAAAAATAATTCAGAATAATGGTGGTGAAGATGATTCAGGACTTTGAAAGAAGATTGGATGCAAAGACAGAAAAGTTGCAAGAAAGTTTATGAAAGACCTGGAAGAATTAACAAACAAACAGAGATATGCAACACAATAACGGAAATGAAAAATACACTAGAAGGAACCAATAGCAGATTAACTGAGGCAGACGGGCGAATAAGTGAGCTGGAAGACAGAATGGTGATAATCACTGATGCAGAAAAGAATAAAGAAAAAAAAATGAAAAGAACTGAAGACAACCTAAGAGACCTCTGGGACAATGTTAAATGCACCAACATTCGCAGTATAGGGGTTCCAGAAGGAGAAGAGAGAGAGAAAGGACCTGAGAAAATACTGGAAGAGAATATAGTTGAAAACTTCCCTAACATGGGAAAGGAAATAGCTACCCAAGTCCAGGAAGCACAGAGTCCCAGGCAGGATAAACCCAAGGAGAAACATGCCAAGACATATAGTAGTCAAATTGACAAAAATTAAACACAGAGAAAAGTTATTAGAAGCAACAAGGGGAAAACGACAAATAACATACAAGGGAACTCCCATCAGGTTAACAGCTGATTTCTCAGCAGAAACTCTACAAGCCAGAAGGGAGTGGCATGATATATTTCAAGTGATGAAAGGGAAGACACTACAACCAAGAATACTCTACCTAGCAAGGATCTCATTCAGATTTGACAGAGAAATCAAAAGCTTTAGAGACAAGCAACAGCTAAGAGAATTCAGCACCACCAAACCAGCCTTACAACAAATGCTAAAGGAACTTCTCTAAGGGGGAAACATAAGAGAAGAAAAGGACCTACAAAAACAAACCCAAAACAATTAAGAAAATGGTAATAGGAACATACATATCAATAATGACTTTGAATGTAAATGGACTAAATGCCCCAACCAGAAGACACAGACTGGCTGAATGGATACAAAAACAAGACCCATATATATGCTGTCTACAAGAGACCCACTTCAGACCTAGGGACACATACAGACGGAAAGTGAGGGGATGGAAAAAGATATTCCATGCAAATGGAAATCAAAAGAAAGCTGGAGTAGCCATACTCATATCAGATAAAATAGACTTTAAAATAAAAAATGTTACAAGAGACAAGAAAGGACACTACATAAAGATGGAGGGGTCAATCCAAGAAGAAGAGATAACAATTATAAATATATATGCACCCAATATAGGAGCCCCTCAATACATAAGGCAAATGCTAACAACTATGAAAGAGGAAATTGACAGTAACACAATCATAGTGGGGGACTTTAACACCCCACCTACACCAATGGACAGATCATCCACACAGAAAATTAATAAGGAAACACAAGCTGTAAATGACACAATAAATCAGCTGGATTTAATAGATATCTATAGGACATTACATCCAAAACCAGCAGATTACACATTCTTCTCAAGTGCACATGGAGCATTCTCCAGGATAGATCACATTTTGGGTCATAAATCAAGCCTTCATAAATTCAAGAAAATTGAAATTGTATCAAGCATCTTTTCTGACCACAGTGCTATGAGATTAGAAATCAATTACAGGAAAAAAATTGTAAAAAACACAAACACTTGGAGGCTAAACAATACACTACTAAATAACCAACAGATCACTGAAGAAATCAAAGAGGAAATCAAAAAATACCTAGAGACAAATGACACTGAAAACACAACAATCCGAAACCTGTGGGAGGCAGCAAAGGCAGTTCTAAGAGGGAAGTTTATAGCAATACAATCCTACCTCAAGAAACAAGAAAACTCCCAAATGAACAATCTAACCTTACACCTAAAGAAACTAGAGAAAGAAAAGCAAACAAAACCCAAAGTTAGTTGATGGAGAGAAATCATAAAGATCAGAGCAGAAACAAGTGAAAGAGAAACAAAGAAAACAATAACAAAAATCAATAAAATTAAAAGCTGGTTCTTTGAGAAGATGAATAAAATTGATAAACCTCTAGCAAGACTCATCAAGAAAAGGAGGGAGAGGACTCAAATCAATAAAATTAGAAATGTAACAGGAGAAGTTACAACGGACACCGCAGAAATAAAAAGCACCATAGAGATTACTACAAGCAACTATATGCCAATAAAGTGGACAACCTGGATGAAATGGACAGATTCTTAGAAAGGTATAACCTTCCAAGACTGAATCAGGAAGAAATGGAAAATATGAACAGACCAATCACAAGTAATGAAATTGAAACTGTGATCAAAAATCTCCCAACAAACAAACGTCCAGGACCAGATGGATTCCCAGGTGAATTTTTTCAAACATTTAGAGAAGAGCTAACACCCATCCTTCTCAAACTCTTCCAAAACATTGCAGAGGAAGGAACACTCCCAAACTCATTCTATGAGGCCACCATCACCCTGATACCAAAACCAGACAAAGATACTACAAAAAAAGAAAACTACAGACCAATATCACTGATGAATTTAGATGCAAAAATCCCTAACAAAATACTAGCCAACAGAATCCAACAACACATTAAAAGGATCATCCACCATGATCAAGTGGGGTTTATCCCTGGAATGCAAGGATTCTTCAATATACACAAATTAATCAATGTGAGACACCATATTAACAAACTGAAGGATAAAAACCACATGATCATCTCAATAGATGCAGAAAAAGCTTTTGACAAGATTCAACACCCACTTATGATAAAAATTCTCCAGAAGGTGGGCATAGAGGGAACCTACCTCAACATAATAAAGGCCATATATGACAAACCCACAGCAAACATCCTTCTCAATGGTGAAAAACTGGAAGCATTCCCTCTAAGATCAGCAACAAGACAAGGATGTCCACTCTCGCCACTACTATTCAACATAGTTTTGGAAGTCCTTGCCACAGCAATCAGAGAAGAAAAAGAAATCAAAGGAATCCAAATTGGAAAAGAAGAAGTAAAACTGTCGCTGTTCGCAGGTGAGATAGAAAATCCTAAAGATGCCACCAGAAAAATAATCAAGCTAATCAATGAATTTGGTAAAGTTGCAGGATACAAAATTAACACACAGAAATCTCTTGCATTTCTGTACACCAACAATGAAAGATCAGAAGGAGAAATTAAGGAAACAATCCCATTCACCATTGCAACAAAAAGAATAAAATACCTAGGAATAAACCTAACCAAGGAGGTAAAAGACCTGTACTCAGAAAACTATAAGACACTGATGAAAGAAATCAAAGAAGACACAAACAGATGGAGGGACATACCATGTTGTTGGATTGGAAGAATCAACATTGTGAAAATGACTATGCTACCCAAAGCAATTTACGGATTCAATGCAATCCTAATTAAATTACCAATGGCACTTTTCACAGAACTAGAACAAGAAATTTAATGATTTGTATGGAAATGCAAAAGACCCCAAATAGCCAAAGCAATCTTGAGAAGGAAAGACGGAGTTGGTTGAATCAGGCTTCCCAACTTCAGACTATACTACAAGGCTACAGTGATCAAGGCAGTATGGTAGTCACAAAAACAGAAATATAGATCAATGGAACAGGATAGAAAGCCCAAAGATAAACTACAGTCAACTAATCTATGACAAAGGAGCCAAGGATATACAACGGAGAAGAGGCAGCCTCTTCAATAAGTGGTGCTGGGAAAACTGGACAGCTACATGTAAAAGGATGAAATTAGAACACTTCCTAACACCATACACAAAAATAAACTCCAAATGGATTAAAGACCTAAATGTAAGGCCAGACATATAAAACTCCTAGAGGATAACATAGGAAGAACACTCTTTGACGTAAATAACAGCAAGATCTTTTCTGATCCACCCCCTAGAATAATGGAAATAAAAACAAAAATAAATAAATGGGACCTAAGGAAACTTCAAAGCTTCTGCACAGCACAGGAAAATATAAGCAAGATGAAAAGAGAACCCTCTGAATGGGAAAAAATATTTGCAAACGAATCAACAGACAAAGGACTAATCTCCAAAATATATAAACAGTTTATCCAGCTCAATATCAAAAAAACAACCCAATCAAAAAATGGGCAGAAGACCTAAATAGGCATTTCTCCAAAGAAGACATACGGATGGCCAAGAGGCACATGAAAAGCTGCTCCACATCACTAATTATTAGAGAAATGCAAATCAAAACTACAATGAGGTATCGCCTCACACCGGTTAGAATGGGCATCATCAGAAAATCCACAAACAGTAAATGCTGGAGAGGGTGTGGAGAAAAAGGAACGCTCTTACACTGCTGTTGGGAATATAAATTGATACAGCCACTATGGAGAACAGTATGGAGGTTCCTTGCAAAACTAAAAATAGAACTACCATATGACCCAGCAATCCCACTACTGGGCATATACCCAGAGAACACCATCATTCAAAAAGACACATGCACTCCAATGTTCATTGCAGCACTATTTACAATAGCCAGGACATGGAAGCAATCTAAATGTCCATCCACAGATGAATGGATAAAGAAGATGTGGTACATACATACAATGGAATATTATTGAGCTGTAAAAAGCAATGAAACTGGGACATTTGTAGAGACATGGATGGACCTAGAGACTGTCATACAGAGTGAAGTGAGTCAGAAAGAGAAAAACAAATATTGTATATTAACACATATATGCAGACTATAGAAAAATGGTACAGATCAACTGGTTTGCAAGGCAGAAATAGAGACCCAAATGTAGAGAACAAACATATGGACACCAAGTGGGGAAAGAGGGGAGGGTTGTGGGGGGAATGAATTGGGAGATTGGGATAGCAAATTGTACACTCTAAATATATGCAGTTTATTGTAAAAAATAAAAAAATAAAAAGTTAAAAAAATTAAAAAATTTTAAAAGATCAAGAACTTTATTAAAAGACAATTACATTGAAAGACATTAACATAGAATAAGTAGCACAAAGTAAATAATGATATAAAAGATTTAGATAACCATAAATGAGGTTGTTTTAATTGATATTGGAGCAGTTTTTGTAAAAACAAAGAATATATATTTTCCCATATGTCTATGGGAATTTAAAAAAAAGCATCATGTTCTGGAACTTAGAAAAACCTTTAATAGATTCAAAAAAGTCTAAATTTTATAGGCCTCATTTTCAGACCATAATGCGACGCTAGAATTCAAGAACAAACAAGAAAAACCTGTGTGCGTGTGTGTGTGCCTCTATGTGAGTGTGTTGTAGTAGTTTGACTAAGAAAATAGGAAACATTTTAAAATAATGGGGGAACATTATTATTCTGACAACAACAACCAAAAAAGAACAATTAAAAACCCTAGGAAACAACACAAACAAAATCCTATACAAGAAATCATAGTCCAAATGTAAAGCAAAAAAAGATGGAGAAAAATTTCAGTAACTGGTAGAATATTAAAGAAAAAAAAGTATTCACTTGACTTGGGAAAATCCTCTCTTTGAAATAACTTTTAAACTTTTATATAATTTCAAACTTACAGAAAAGTTGCAAAAATACTAAAATTTTACGTCCTCTCTTCAGACGACCAACTGTTTATCTTGAATTTATTTCTTCCTTTCTTCTGCTTACTTTGGGTTTATTTTGCTCTTCTTGAATTAAAACCTTCTTTCCTAACATGTGTATTTAGAGTTATAAATTCCTCCCTTATACTGCTTTAGCAGCATTCCACATATATTGTGTCTTCATTCAGTTCAAAATGCTTTCTCATTCCCATTTTGATCTCTTCTTTGACCCATAGCTTATTTAGAAGTGAATTATTTAATATCCAAATACTACAGGTTTCCCAGATATTTTTTGTATTCAATTTATTATTATAGCCAGAGCACATACTGTACTTTTCATGGTTTGAATGCTTTAAAATCTATTGACATTTTTTATGACCCCAAACATGGTCTATCTTGGTAAATGTTTTATTATCCTTTGAAAGCATGTATATTTTTCTGTTGTTGGGTAGAGTGTTCTAAACTGTCAGTTAGGTCAAGGTGGTTGATGGTGTTGTTCAAGTCTTCTATTTCCTTCATGATTTTCTGTTTACACATTCTAGCAGTTACTGAAAAAAGGTCGTTGAAATCTCCAATCATGATTGTGAATTTGTTATTATTCCTTCCAGTTCTATCAATTTTCACTTCACATATTTTGAAACTTTGTCCTCTCGATGAATTAACCATTTTATTTCTCCTTCAATTATGAAGGATAATTTTGCTGAATATGGAATTCTAGGTTGCTGGTTTTGATTGTAATTCTTATCCGTGTTCCTTTCTAAGTAAGTTGTTTTGAACCACCCCCCGCTCCTACACACACTCCCATCATGGCTTCTTTCAAGATTTTCTCTTTGTCTTTGGTTTTCTAATCATTTGAATATGCCATACCTAGGGAGTTGTTTTTTGTTTGTTTGTTTTGTTTTGTTTAAGTATTTATTCTGCTTGGTGTTCTCTAAGCTTTCAGGATATGTAGTTTGGTGTCTGTCCCTAATTTGGGGAAATTCTCACTCCTCTTTATTTTTTGTGTGTATACTATTGTGTTTTTGTTTTTGCTTTTCTTTAGTAATGTGGTGGTGAGATGTGGGGGAAGGGGATACATTCTATACTCCTATGATTTTGTCTCGGCCTTTCAGTGAGACTATGCTTTGGACTGTGAACTTCCCATGTGTTTCCCTAAATTTCTCCCTCCTTAGGTGGAACAGGTTGGCTAATGGGCTAGAGTTGCTTATTTCCCTTCCCCTAGGTGATTTAGGCTCTGATAATACCCAAGCAGGTTGGGCTCTGGTTAACTAGTTTCCTCTGAAGGCAAGCCTTTATACTAATAACAGTGCTCTGCATATTTCAGAATGGTTCCTTTTCCTTCCCCCCTGCCAGAAGTACAAGGGGATTCTTCTCTGATATTTTCTGTGGGGACCTGGTTGAGCTCCTGGGGGCAAATCTCACAATATTTGGGGGGGGGGGTCCATTCACAGATGGTGCTAATGGCAGGACCAAGGTCAAAAAGTGCTGTCACTGAATCCACAAGGAGATGGGGTTGTGTCTGGCTCTGTAGCTGGGACCACAGTTGGAATTCTGCCACTTGGGCATGGGCCTATCTTCTCAAAATGGTCCTCCTTAGTCTTGGGCTTTACCAGGGTTTCACAGGATCCTACCTGAATCCCAGAGCTCCTACAAAGGCTGAGGGAGGATATGAGTGGGAGACCTCCTATTCTGCCATCCTGCTTTCAACTATCTTTTAAAGAGATTACAAATTAAGAAAAAAGTTTTGTTTACCCACATATTTAGCATTTTCAGTGCTTTTTATTCCTTTATATGGATTCATATTTTCATCTGGCATGATTTTCCTTCTGTCTACAGAATACAGCAACATTGTTTTGTGGTGCCAGTCTGCTGGTGATGAATTGTCTCAGAGTTTTTTGTTTTTGTTTTTTTGTGAGAAAGTATTTATTTCAAAGTTTTCACTTTTGAAAGACATTTTTTAGTGGGTATAGAATTCTAGATTGAGAGGATTTTATGTTTTCAGTACTTTAAAGACATCATTCCTATGAGTCTATTTTGCATTGGTTCTGAGCAGTTTCCTATCACTTTTACCTTTATTCTGCTATACTTAATGCATCTTCTTTCTCTGGTCATTTAAAAAGATGTTACCTGTGTTTTTCAACAGTTTGATTATGATGGCTTTGGTCTCTTTCTTCATGCCCTTGTTTGGGTTTTCTTGAGTTTTTCTGCTCTCTGGGATTGTAATTTTCATCAAATCTGAAAATATTTTAGCCTTAATTTTTCACATCCTCTATTTTATTTTGGAACTTAAATTTCACATGTTACGCTACTTTTTGTTGTCTCATTGGTCACTGATTATGTGTTTTTTTTTTTTCCATTTCTTTTTTTCTGTGTATTTTATTTTGAAAAGTTTCTACTGCTTTGTTATCAAGTGCACTAATTTTCTCAACTGCAGTATTTTCACTGAAGTCTCTCTCATCATTGTGCAAACTCCAAAAATCTCCTTCAATTCTGAAACTTCCATAAACTGTTTTCACTAAACCAGGGTAATGTAAGCTATATTCTTATCTTTTGTCTTTGGATACCAATAAATAGTATTAAAGTTGATAAATAATGAAAGAATGATACAATATATCTGTTTCCCCTGCTTCTAGAAAAAAATCTGACAAATATTTGGTGGTTAATACATTTGATGAATTAATGGATGAAACTAGGATTGGAAGTGTGAAGGGTCAGTTAAGGTGGATACTTCTCTTCACAAGGTCTTCCTTATTATTTGCCTTTTAAAAATGTGACCACATTCACATATTACTTTGAAAAATCATATAGGAAAAATTAAGTTGTTTAGCTCTCAATTTAACTACAAACAAAATATATCTGCCTAACTAATACCTGTCAGAAAATTTAAGTGGACTATTGAATACATTCTTCAGAAAGAGGCATTCTGTTGGTTAAGCAACAGGGTTGATTACTTTAGATTCTTCAAATCCTATTGCTGCATTAAGCAAAATTAGTAAAAAGTAAAGTACCTGAAACCCACACTCTAAATCAGAATTCTTTAATGTATATTAACTGTTCCACAAGTGATTAGAGGTTTTAAAAGAAAAATAAAGTAAAAATTTAAAAGAAATATTACTTTCACAGAAATTGTCTTTCAAATTGTATTGTTATTAGATTTTTTAAGTTTTCATGCGTACTAAGAAATTGCATTGATCTCTTATTCTCAGTGGCCCTTCATTGAGCAGTCCCAGTTCACCTTGGTTAACATACTTGCATGTCATTAACAAAACATTTTTTGCAATCTATAACATGCACACAATAAAAAGAACAAACACTAAACGTATTTGAAGAGAGTTTAATAAATTTTTACTAAATAAAGACACCCATGTTACTAGCACCCTTATAAAGATATATTATACACTACCACCAGCATCCTATAAACCTCACTGGTGCCTCTTCTAAACTCATTATTCCTAAAAAGATAATTGCTTTCTCACATATATCAGCATTTATTATTTTTTAACCTTTATGAAAATAGAAATATACTGCCATGTCATTTAAATATTATTTTTAGTGTTTGCTATATATGCCTTTTTCCTTGCAAATAATCCATCAAAATATATCCCCAATTCACACATAAAAAATGGATCAATGGCTGCAAATGGTGTACTAAAGTATAAAAGTAGCAATGAAAATGGTAATATAAATAGTACAATTCAGAATAACATCACAAACATAACTAGAAAATAGGACTCTAGTAAGAATATGGAACATATATCTGTGAATTCAAGAAAGAAAAATGTGAAATGTGGTGGTTTCACTAAAGCACCAAGAAAGGAAAACTGGGATTGGAAAACAGTGGGAAGCAATATGTGAAAAATTAGATTTCATTCAACTGGTGATGAATTTTCTCCTAGTTATAGCAATTCACTGTTACAAATTTTGCTAAACTGTATCCAAAAGCCATCCATGATTTATTATTTTCAAACAAAATAGTGATATCACTGGTATACCAATCTTTTCCCAACCAAAAATGACATAAATATATCCAGGAAGATATGGATAAATTTGTTACTTAAATTAGAAAAGACACAAAGAATACACGAGCATCTTTCAACATCATACTCATCATGGCAAAATAGTTACAATGAGATACAATTAACACTCTAAAGAAAGTTGTTAAAATCAGCTATAGATGTCTCTCATGAAATTGTGAATTGCTCTTCTGATATGACTAGAAAAAGTGGACAAAGTATTTGAAATAAGTGTTTTCAAACATTGGGTAAAAGATAGCGCAGGAGTCTGAGCACTGAGAGAAAGGAAACATAAGTTGAATCCCCCGTTTTCCATGGATTTTTATCTGGAGGCAATTTCTAATCTATTGCATAGGAATGGGGAACCCAAGAAACACTCAGAACCTTGCTGAGTTGAGGAAACAACTTGAGTTGAGTTTTTCAAGGACACTGAGGTTGCTGGAATTGTGGGAAATAGTAGAGAATAAGGAGCTATGCAAGGAAGAGGGCTAGAAAGGTATCTGGATGAATACTAAACTGAGCGTGTTTAAGGTGAAACTTTCTGAGGAGCCAGGAAGAACAAACCTCCAAGGAGACATAAGCAGAACAAATTTCAGAGCTTATAAATCTCCTGAAGACATTTTAATTCCTACCGCCTACAGTAGAGAGAACTCCTTGAAAACCCAGGATGTGTAGTAGAGAACCCAGAATGGTCAGCTTTAGTAGAAGGGTTAAATTAGCCCTAAAGTCCCCTCTAGACCTGCTCTAACAATTCTTAAGAATAAGACTTGAAAGGATCATGCTTATCTATAAGTAACTTAACTGCTTTCCAAGCCAGATTTCAACATTATTTAAAAAAAGAAAAAAACCTAAATAATTAAAAATTAAAGTTTACAATGTTCAGCATTCAAGAAAAAAAATGGTTAGATATGGGACAAAACAGGAAATATCTTTGAGAAAAAATAAAAGCAACAGAAAATGATCTAACATTGACAGAGAAGATGAAATTACCCAACAAGAACTAAAAACAGCTCATTGAAATATGCTCAAAGACTTAAAGGAAAACATGAACCAAACCAGGAAAGGATTAAAAAGATATTTTAAAACCCTAACTAGTACTTCTAGAGCTGGAAATTGCAATATCTGAAACGGAAGTGTTTAAGAGCAGATTTGCCACTTCAGAAGGAAGTATCCGTGAATTAGAAGGTACAGCAATAAGGGAATTCCCTGGCAGTCCAGTGGTTGGGACTCCATGCTTCCACTGCAGGGAGCACAGGTTCAATCCCTGGTCAGGGAACTAAGATCCAATATGCCATTCAGCAGGGCCAAAAAAAAAAAAAAAAAAAAAAAAAGGTATAGCAATAGAAGTTAGCCAAAGTAAGGGTAAAGTACAGAGAATAAAAGACAAAAGAATGAACACTGCCCTCACTGACTTGTGGAAAAATATAAAACAATCTAACGTGTGTAACTGTAGTCCCCAAAAGGGAAAATGTTGAATAGCTGTTAGCTAAAATTTTTCAAAATTTAATAACTAAATATCTAAAAATGCAAAAACTCAACAACATCCAAACAGAATAAAACAAAGAAAACATACCAATGTATATCATAATTAAAGCTGAAAAAGAGGGGCATCATGAAAATAATTAAAACAAGTCAAAGGGAAAAATAATATCACAGTATAAGAATGGCTATAGTGTTCTCACCAGACTCTGTGAAAGCCACAGACATTGGAGTGATATTTTAAAGCACTAAAAAAAAAAAGAAAGAAAGAAAAAAATCTGGCAACCAATATTCTATATCCAGCAAAAATATATTTCAAATTAATGTGAAATACAGCATTCTCAGACAACCAATAGTTGAGAGACTTTATCTCCAGCAGGCCTACACTACAAGGAATGATAAAAGGAATTTCTTCAAGCAGAAGGAAAATAATACCAGATGAAAAATTGGATCTCTTTCTAAAGAGATGAAAAGTACTAGTAATGGTAAATATGTGGGTAAAATAAATATTTTCCTAATTTTAATTTTTTATTTAAAAGCTGACATCAAAACAAAATATAATAATGTTGTATTCTTGTATTTTTAACATGTATAAGTAAAATGTATCACAATAGCACAAAAGATGAGTGTGGAAATAAAAATGTTTATTTTAAGTTCCTACATTATATGTGAAGTTGTACATGACTATTTGAAGGTAGAAAGTGATAACTTAGAGAAAATTAAATTTTTTGTGACTAATTTTAAAACAGTAAATGAAAAAGATACAGACTATAAACAAAAAAGTCTGCAAGCGAAAAGTAGAAAGACATTTGGGCAAAATATGATAGAGACCATGATATTAACGGCACACAAAGTAAAAGAGTAAATACCTATCAATCATGGAAATATTTTTCTTCAAAATATGCTTTAGCAATATGTGAAGTATGAATCAGCATCCTGCATATGTGACATACATACACCCGGAAGAAGTGCTAGTCACATTTTGTTCTGTTTATCACTGAAAACCCAAACTACAGAAGAAGAAAATTTTAAATTCTCATTTAGTCAATGATTATGTTGTAAACCATGATTAAGACTAGAAAAGTTGCACTGAGAGTATCCCTGAAGGGGAACCAGCTCTCTGTATAGCAAGGCACAGTTTGTTATGAAAATAAAGGAGTAGCACCTGAATGTTATTCTACAAACTACTTTGATTAAAGAAAACATTTAATGACATACCTCATTCTATTGCACTTCGCTTTACTATGCTTCGCAGATAATGCGTTTTCTACAAATTGAAGGTTTGTAGCAATCCTGTGGTTGAGCAAGTCTATCAGCATCATTTCCCCGATAGCATTAGCTCACTTCTGTCTCTGGGTCATATTTTGGTAATCCTCGCGGTATTTCAAACTTTTCCTGTATTATCATATTTGTTATGGTGATCTGTAAGCTGTGATCTTTCCTGTTACTATTGTCCTTGTCTTGGGGGCGCCACGAACCACACCTGTACAAGACAGTGAACTTATTTGATAAATGCTGTGTGTGTTCTGACTGCTCCACCAGCCAGCTAGTCCCCACATCTCTCTCCCTCTCCTTAGGCCTCCCTATCCCCTAAGACACAACAATATTGAAATTAGGCCAATGAATAACCTTACTACCACCTCTAAGTGTTCAAGTGAAAGGAGGAGTTTCACATCTTTCACTTTAAGTCAACAGCTATAAATGATTAAGCTCAGTGAGGAAGGCATGTTGAAAGCTGAGATAGGCCAAAAGCTAGGCTTCTTGCAGCCAGTAGTTAGCCAAGTTGTGAATGCAAAGGAAATTTGATGAAGGAAATTAAAAGTACTAATCCTGTGAACACATGAATGATAAGAAAGTGAAACAGCCTTATCGCCAATGTGGAGAAAGTTTGAGTGGTCTGGATAGAAGATCAAACCAGTCACAACTTTCTCTTAAGCCAAAGCCTAATCCAGAACAAAGCCCTAACTCTCTTTAATTCTATGAAGGTTGAGGGAGCTTACGAAGCTGCAGGAAGAAAGTTTGAAGCTAGCAGAGGCTGGTTCATGAGGTTTAAGGAAAGAAGCCATCCCTGTAAGATAAAGGGCAGATGAAACAGCAAGGGCAGATGTAGAAGCTGTAGCAAGTTATCCAGGAGATCTAGCTAAGATCATCAATGAAGGTGGTTTCACTAAGCAACAGATTTTCAGTGGAGATGAAAGAATCTCCCATTGGAAGAAGATGCCATCTAGGACTTTCATAGCTACAGAGAAGTCAATGCCTGGCTTCAAGGATTCAAAAGACAGGCTGACTCTCTCATTAGGTACTAATGCAGCTGGTGACTTTCAGTTGAAGTCAGTGCTTCTTTACCATTCTGAAAATCCTAAGGCCCTTAAGAATTATGCTACATCTATTCTTCCTGTGCTTTATAAATGGAACAAAGCCTGGATAACAGCATATCTATTTACAACTTGATTTACTGAATATTTTAAGCCCACTGTTGGGACATACTTCTCAGAAAAAAAACTGTTCCTTTCAAAATATTACTGCTCACTGACGATGCACCTTGTCACCCAAGAGCTCTGATGGAGATGGACAATGAGATTCATGTTGTTTCTGTGTCTGCTAACACAACATCTATTCTGCAGTCCATGGATCAAGGAGTCATTTTGACTTTCAGGTCTTACTGTTTAAGAAATACATTTTGTAAGGCTATAGCTTCCATACCTAGTGATTCCTTTGATAGATTTGGGTGAAGTAAATTGAAAACTTTCTGGAAAGGATTCACCATTCTAGACACCGTTAAGAACATTTGTGATTCATGGGAAGAGGTCAAGATATCAACATTCATAGGGTTTGGAAGAACTTGACTCAAATCCTCCTTGATGACTGAGGGGTTCAAGACTTCAGTGGAGGAAAGAACTACAGATGTGATGGAAGTAACAGGAGAAATAGAATTAGAAATGGAGCCTGAAGGTGTGACTGGATTGCTGCAGTCTCAGGATAAAACTTTAACAGATGAGGAGTTGCTTCTTATGGGTAAGCAAAGAACATGGTTTCTTGAGATGGAAACTACTCCCGGTGAAGATGCTGTGAAGATTGTGGAAATGACAACAGAGCATTTAGAATATGACATCAACTTAGTTGATAAAGCAGAGGCAGAATTTGAGGATTGACTCCAATTTTGAAAGTTCTACTGTGGGTAAAATGGTATCAAACAGCATTGCACGCTACAAAGAAATTGTTCATGAAAGGAAGAGTCAATGTGATGAACCTAATTGTTGTCTTTTACGAAATTGCCACAGCCACCCCAACCTTCAGCAACCACCACCCTGATCAGTCAGCAGCCATCAATGAGGCAGAACCCTCCACCAGCAAAAAGATTACAACTTTCTGAAGGCTCAGATGATGGTTAGCATTTTTTAGTAATAAAGTATTTTTAATTAAGATATGAACATTTTTCTGTTTCGCCATAATGCTATTACACACCTAATAGACTATAATACTGTGGGAACATAGGTTTTACATGCAATGGGAAATTTAAAAATTTGTGTGATTCACTTTATTATAATATTTGCTTTATTGCAATGGTCTGGAACCAAATCTGCAATATCTCTGCAGTATGCCTTTATACCTCCGGAAGTTGACTCAGTGAAAATTGTGAAAGTGATCAAATGGTGGACATTGAATGCATTTTTTTTGGCATGCTGTGTACAGGAATGGTCCAAAAATAACACTTTACTTTTTATAGTGAAGTATGATTGCTCTTGAGAGCACATATGTATATATGAGTTTTTAAGGGAAAGATAAGGTAAAATCTTGTCTTCGTAACAGAAGAGTAATAGATACAAGTATCTTGAACAGCCTAAACCTATGATTTCATGGATAAAATATCATTATTTATAATACGGTGGATAGCCTATCAAAATGTCTTAAGTGCAAATGGCTTGCAAAAAGATTGAAAAGAATTTGGCTGTTTCCCAAAATCTAAAGATCTTCCTCAATTCATTGGAGAAAGAAACCAATGACATATCATTAGGCATAGTCAAAACCCACACTTAAATGCTTTAATAGGACGTGTAGAATATTTTTCAGAGCCAAATGAAACTAGAGACTAGAATTGGAATCTGCTCTCTGACAAGTTGAAACATCCAATGTTTCAGCTGTTGAGTGCAGTGTGCTTGTCAACTTTGCATCTGATGGTTCACTGATAATAGTTTTTATTGAAACACGTCTCCATAATTTCTGGGTCTTCATTTCATCTTAATATCCCTATCAGTCTGAAAGAGCTATGAAATCTTGCTGCTATTACCAACAACCTACAATTGTGAGTTAGGGATTTCTAATTTTAAATCAATAAAGGATAAGAAAAGAAACTGACCATGTAGCTTACTCAGTGTATCCACAGATCAGATATAGATTTCTGGTGAAAGAGCCACATTTGTAGACTATAGACTAAAATAGTGTTATTTATTTTATCAAATGGGAATATATATGATCAGAATGCATTTATTACTGTCATTATGTACATGAAGGATGCAAGAATGTTTGTATGGAGACAAGATTGGAGATTATTTTCTATACTTCATGAGAAACATGATAATCATTTGCATGAGAGTATTGTAGTGGAGATTTAGTTAAATGAGTAGATACAAGAGATAGGTGCTAAATGTATGGGACAAGATGATGACAAAGTAAGAAGAGGGATCAAAATAAGGTCCATGTTTTTGGCTTTTGTAGAATGTTTTGTCTTGTGACTGAGAGCACAGGAAAAAGAAAGATTGGGGGTGATAGAAGGAACATTCTATTTTATCTTGTTGAGTCTAAGGACTGTGAATACTCAATAGGGAAATATCCAATAGGAAGTTGTTTGTATGAGGCTGGTGCAGAGGAGAGGAATTTTGATTGGACATTAACATTTTGAAGGCATCAGAATATCTATGCTAACTAGAACCATAGCTTTGATAACATCATCCAGGAAGCATGTGAGTGAAGAAAGTATAGGGCAGATCTATGAGGAACAACACATTTAAGGGATCGAGGAGTATGGGGTCAAAGAAGTCCAAAAAAAGAGTCTTTCAAGAAGGAAGGGGTGGGAATCAACTGACCAGAGTGTGACTGAGACTCGTGGCATGAGAACTAAAATTATCTATTAGATTTCATTAAATGGAGTTCACTTAGCAACCTTATTTTGAGCAGAATTATTGGAGTGATCAGAGTGGAATTCATACTGGATTTGGTTGAAGAGTGAATGGCAAGTGTATTGAAACAGTGAGTATAGACAACTTTTTAGGGAAGTTTGTGCCTAAGAGGGGGACAATTGGGGCTGACCGAGGCAGTGAGGTCAAGGGGAAAACTTTTAAAAATAAAAGCAGCTAAAAATCAAGAATATATACTTGTTGATGGAAACAATTCAGTACAGAAGGAAAGGTTGAAATACAGGAACAATGAGAAGCTGGGAGAGTGTGATATCCCACACATATATTGAGTGGTATAATTTAGGTGGGAGGAGGCATGCCACTTCAACTCCAATGGGAGGGAAAGAAGAAAAAGTGGGTACAGATGTTGGTAGGGTTGTAGGAGGTGAATTCATCTGCTCAGAAATGTATGAGATAGATTTGTGATACTGACATTTCAGGAACTGGGCAAGATTTGAGGTTGTCATTGTAGAGAAAGGAGATCAAACTGATTATGGAAAGCTTAGTAGGAGTTCTACTTAGTGTTTTGGACCCATTGAGGCTGCTAACCACTAATTTTAGGGTGTTACCATCAACCCCATTTTGTCGCTTTTTGAAGTTTCATGGCAAGAGCAGAGGTGAAACTTAGGCATATCCAATTTAGGATATTGTCAGATGTATGTGAAGCAAGGGAGATAAGAAAGTAGTTGAAGTTATAGACAATGCCAACTCTATGAGGTAAGGATTGGGTTGATAGGGAAAAAGTTGAGGGTTTACTAACAATTTGAAGTGCCTATAAACTCAAAGAATAACAGTAGAAAGAATAAATGATTAAAACTGGAATGAACTGGAAATGGAATATTTCTGAGTGATGGTCCTGGTATGTGATTGTACAAGTTGGCTGAAGCCAACTATAGGAGGAATACGTTGGATGTCAAGAAACTGAGAAACCAGTGTTGAACAGCTCATCTGCAGGGACAGAGAAGTTACATAGGATGATAACAAGGCTTGAGATAAGCAGAGGCCTGTTTTTCAGGTATCTTTGCCTTGAATGAATAATGGGAGTGGCGGGGGGGGGGGCAGAGCGGGATGGTGGTTTGGAGACAATAACAAGTGGGAAAAGATGGCTGAGTCAGAGGTTAATAAAATTTGACTTAATTAAAAGAATTAAGTCAAATTTCATCAAATTTGACTTATAAAATTAATTCAAATTTCATCATGTGTTCATCAATAAACACCTTTAAGAGCGTGCAAAGGCAAGCCACAGACTGGGAGATGGTAAATACAATGCATATATTGGGTAAAGGAAACATGTCCGGAATACATAGAGTTTACACATATCAGTAAGAAAGACAAATAACTGAATAAAACATGGAAAGAATACCCGAACAGGCACTTCACAAAAAAGGGTAGCCAAATGGTCAGTAACAACATGAAAATATGCTCAACTCTGTTGCTCATTGTGCAACTTAAAATCACAACTTAAAATGCAGCTTGATGTATAACAAAGGGAGTTCAACATGAGGATGGATGATACCTTAGAGGACTGAGACAGGGAGGGTGGGGGAGAGTCGAGGGAGGGAGGGAATACGGGAATATGTGTATAAATACAGATGATTGAACTTGGTGTACCTCAAAAAATAATAATAAATTTAAAAAAATAAAAATAAATAAAAAATAAAATGCAACTTGAAATCACAGTGAGATACTGCTATACACCCAGTAGGATGGCTTAAAATTAAAATGACTAACAAAAACAACAGTGGGTGAGAATACTGAATAACTGGAAATCTCATATATCATTGGTGGGAATGCAAAACCATAGAGCCACTTCACAAAATAGATTGGCAATAAAGATACATCTACCCTATGTCCCTGTGATCATATTCTCAGTATATGCCTAAGAAAATGACTGCATAGTCCCCAAAAGGACATGTACGAGCATATTAATTGTACATTCTTTTTTTTCATTGTCTTCTTTTATACTTTTTCTTTAATTGGGGTATAGTTGCTTCACAATGCTGTGCCAGTTTCTGCTGCACAGCAAAGTGAATCAGCCACACGCACACACACATTCCCCTCCCCTACTTTCTGGATTTCCTTCCCATACAGGTCACCACAGAGCATTGAGTAGAGTTCCCTGTGCTATACAGCAGGCTCTCACTAGTTATCTATTCCATACATAGCAGTGTATACATGTCAATCCCAATCTCCCAATTCATCCCACCCCCTTTCCCCCTTTGGTTTCTATACGTTTGTGCTCTACGTCTGTGTCTCTATTTCTGCTTTGCAAATAGCTTCATCTGTACCATTTTTCTAGATTCCACATATATGTGTTAATATACGATATTTTTCTCTTTCTGACTTACTTCACTCTCTATGACAGTCTCTAGGTCCATCCACATCTCTACAAATGACCCAATTTCATTCCCTTTAATAGCTAAGTAATATTCTATTGTGTATATGTACTACATCTTCTTTATCCATTCATCTGTTGATGGGTACTTAGGTTGCTTCCATGTCCTGGCTATTGTAAACAGTGCTGCAATGAACATTGTGGTGCATGTGTCTTTTTGAATTATGGATTTCTTAGGGTATATGCTCAGTAGTGGGATTGCTGGGTCATACGGTAGCTCTATTTTTAGTTTTTTGAGGAACCTCCATGGTGTTCTCCATAGTAGCTATATCAATTTACATTCCCACCAACAGTGCAAGAGGGTTCCCTTTTCTCCACATCCTCTCCAGCATTTATTGTTTGTAGATTTTTTGATGATGCCCATTCTGATTGGTGTGAGGTGATACCTTATTGTAGTTTTGATTTGCATTTCTCTAGTAATTAGTAATGTTGAGCATCTCTTCGTGTGTTTGTTGGCCATACACAGAAATCTCTTGCATTCCTATACACTAACAACAGAAGATCAGAAAGAGAAATTAAGGAAACAATCCCATTTACCACTGCAACAAAAAGAATAAATAAATAAATCATAGAGGAATGACTGCACACCCGAAAAGAAGGTCAAGCTTGGTAGTAGAGCTGGGCACTTCTTTCTCTGCAGATCTTCAGGGATGACCTCTGACGTGAACCTTGCGATCAGCAAGGTGGAGAGATCTGGTGGCTACAGTGGACGCTGGCAGAAGGACAAGCAGGAGTATCTGGGGCCACCCCACACAAGTATGGGCTATAGGATGTGTTTAGTAAGAAAAGATGGGTCGACTGGATTGGAACAGGTATGAGAGTTGGAAAGATCCGGCTGATGCCACCAAACCATTGCATTCTCTAAGTGTGCTTCAATACTCCAATTCTATTTCAACTTTGTGTACTTCTTACTTTTTAAAAAAATTTTATTTTATATTAAGGTATAGCTGATTTATTGGGCTTGACTTCTTCACAGGAGAGTGACTTTGCCTAGATCATTTGTGATATTAGCTATGCAAATAAGTATTTAAAATGTTCCTTTGGGAAAAAAAGTACAGCTGATTTACCCTGTTGTGCTAGTTTCAGGTGTATAGCAAAGTGATTCATTTATACATATACACATATACACTCTTTTTCAGATTCTATTCCCATATAGGCCACTACAGAGTATTGAGTAGAGTTCCTTGTGCTATACAGGAGGTTCTTATTAGTTATCTATTTTATATATAGTAGTGTGTATGTGTCAATCCCAATCTTCCAATTTATCCCCTGCCCCTTACCCCTGGTAACCATAAGTTTGTTTTTGAAGTCTGTGAGTCTGTTTCTCTTTAGTGAACTAAGTCAGACAGAGAAAGACAAAAATCATATGATATCACTTATATGTGGAATCTAAAAAGATGATACAAATGAACTTATTTACAAAGCAAGATAGATTTTGAACTTGACCTTGATGGCAGAGGCTGTGTCATTTTTCTCAGTATTCAATGTACCTAGAATCGCACATCGCTCAACTGGTTTTTGTTTAATGAACAAATGTCTGAACTTCATTGAGGCCAGAAATCAAGGGAAAGTGGGTACTGAGCATAAGTTTCAGGGAACAATGTGGACATACCAAGATGCATGTGAGCACAGGAATGAGGAGACAGGATAACCTTGGCAAACGGGGAAACTGAAGTTTTCATGGCCAAGCATGGGATGTGCTGATACCTTCAATGCCGTCACACCAACAAAAGTCATCTTTGTATATGCTGACAAGATCCTTTTATAAAGATGTGGAATTATGATGGAGGCCACATTTGGGTTTGTTATACTTTGGCATTGAGCACAATATCCATCTCAGGGCAAAATGCTTATTTCCTACGAGTAATTAATTAGGCATTACACAACTGTGTGTTGTCAGTATCAAGTGTTTTCTGTCATCAGATTTCAAAAGAACTTTTTATCTTGTTTCTGCATGGGAATAAGGAAATTCAATAACCATGAATATTTCAAAGTGCTTATAATTAAAACTTCATGTGCTTGGCACGAAAACATGTTTTAGAGATTGAGCCAATTGTTTGCTGTTTCTGCTGTTGGTCTGCACCCGTGCATGCTAACAGCTGGCTAGTAAACACTGCGTGGCATTGCTTCTCAGCTACCATGGAAGTAATAAAATCTGTCTTTTTTGGAGAGCATCATTAATATTCAAGACAGAGTCAAGTGTTCATGCGTTGTTTTTGATTAAGCTTTCCGGGTGGGGCTAAATAAGCTTACCTGAAGATGGAGATAGACAAACGCTTACCATGTTAAGCCACTGAAATAGAATATAGCTATTCTATTTCCACTAATACTCAAGAGCAACATGGTGGGCTATTCCTTTCCAGGTGAATCTATGGGGAAGCCAAGCTGTGCAGAGTCCTTAGAGAGGGAGTGGGCATCCTTGGGCATCCAAGGTTAGGCTAGGATGGTGGTGAGCAATGATGGTGGTATGTGCAGTGGAAAGAATAAATGCTAGAGATTGTGTATCCAACTCAATAGAGTCAAAGTCAAGGTAAATAATCCCAAACTGTCTCCACTATGAGGGTCCTGCACAAACAGCAAATTGAAGCCTAGACCCCAAGCAGGACAGAGAGAAGGATAAGAAAAGCAATGAGAAAGAACTACAAAGGCAAATAGATCTGGAGTACACTTTTAGGCATCCCCCAGGTGGAACACAAGCACCCAGGGTGGCTCTTTGTGCCATTGTTGAAGGACACATTTGAATCATTTAAAGGAGACAGTTGGAACAGACAGGGACCACCTTACTTCCACTAGGCAGTGCAAAGAAAGACTAGATTCAGGTGTAACTATCAGAGCACCTTGTTAGAAGCTGGCATCCCTCCTTACAGAATGCCGCTCAGTTGTTCAAAATGTTGACCGCGGAGAGCAGGAAAGCTACTGAGCTTCATTTATTTCATCATCAAAATGTTCAAGAAACACAGACTTGAGCTATTATAATTATCACTTAAGCAGATGGGAAAGCTAATGCTTGGGAGGAAGTGGGAGCAATGGGATCCTTTCCATGTTTTCCCTTTCCTTGTGAGTCTCCAACTTTGGCTCAGTTTACTGCTTTCTCTGAGTCGGCCTCTATGATCTCATTCATTACACGCTTACTGTCGAGCGACCAATTTCAAAGTACTTCTTTTCTATCCCTGCTCTCTGTTGATTACAATGCTCCATTTCTGGAGAGCAGCCTTCATTAAATCATTCTTAATAACAGTGAGCCAAGGTCCATTCAATTTACAGTGTGATACACAGTTCCGTTATTGTTTCTTCTACGATTTATAATTATTTTCTTTGGGGAGTGAAGGTTAAGGGTAAAGTGCGGTGGTCTATGCAATTTTCTCTAATTCTCAGTATAGTAAGGTCCAGGGATACACTTATTTGGTAGCAAATCAATTTTCATAATTATGCTAAATACTCTTTTGCTTCCATAAAACCAAAGCATCAAGCCTTGACTTCTCCAGCCCTACTCAGCTACAGATACTATTTCATCAAACTATAAGCTTTGTGCCACCCAGGTCATGGGGTGATATTGCAATATTGGTCCAAACTGGCAGAATATTAGAAACCCTATTCATGTTACAGGTAGAGTCTGGAACTGATCTTGCTGTTCTGAGCACCCAAATATCCACCTCACAATAAACACGGGGTATCCACTGCAGATATTTTACAGCTAGTTTAATCCCTCTGCAGCTGTGCCCAAAACCCTTCTCCACTTGGATGGAGCCCTAGCTCTCTACTTAATCTTTGCCAATCCCTCTCCTCATCTAGTAGCCGGACCCTGTCTTTAGTTCCCAGGTGTTATCTTGGATCCTGTGCTAAACAAGACCTACTACTCAGCACTAAGACATAGTCTTCTATTTGAATGCAGAATATGTACTGGAGGATCTTGTTCTTGTGCCCTACCTGCTATGTTAAAAGTGCTGTCAGTATCATCACTGGCTCTCACTACCCCTGTTTACCATATTCACTGAACACTGCGTTCCTCGGAGCTCAGCATTAAAGTTGGATTAATCCCTGTAAGCCTAGCCCAGGTCATCTATAGCAGCTTCTTCTTCTTCCAAACCAGCACGTGAGGCAGTTGGAATATGTCTTGGGGGGGTTGTAGTAGACTTTCGTAAGATAAGCCCGATGATTTCAGAGAAAAAAATCATCAGAGAAGGGAGGCTCTTCTCTTGTGTGCATCAGAAGACAAAGATAGCTTTTTCAGCAAGGTGAACAGTAGGAACAAACTCAAAGCAGCTGAAGGGCTGTCATTCTCTAATTCTCCCAGCCCCAGCCCCACCTGGTTGTTACCCTAATACTTCCAACCTGTAGGCTTAACCCCACCAAATCTCTGAGTCTCTAGTGACCTAGCCTGGCAGGATGTCAGGAATCTCATCTCTACAGTTGGGTAGGATCCAGACTCAGTGTTGTGTGTCGATTGTGGCTTCACAGCCATTCCCTGTCGTCTTTCCTTTAGGCCCAGCCACTTCACAATGTTCCTTTTTTGTTCTGAAAATTTATACTCTGAATCCCTAGAAACCCATGCAGAACCCTGATGCACTATTAGTCTCATGAGCCAACTTCCCTGAAGAGTTGGATCTAGTTTCCTTCATGCCTAATTCTCAACCAGATGGATCCTCCACCCCCAGCATGCATGCTGGTCTGATTCTCAGCATCGCTACACCTCAAAATGCCTACTGCCATGTCTTGCCCATCATATCAGGCCTTACTATCAACACTGATCACTCCTGACTGAGTTAATCATGCCCCCTTGCATGGTGTGATTTGGATGCTTTAACCATATCGGTGGCCAGCTCTGGAGCCAGACTCATCCCTTTTAGTCCTATTCTGGCCCTCACTTTGCCCCAGCACCATTCACATCCAGCTTTCTTTCCTTCTCCTCTGGTCTGTCATTTTTCATACCTAGGAATTTTTTTATGCTTAATCCCCTCTTGCCAAGATAGGATAATCTCTGGTTATAACAGACACTATCCATGCCATGAAAATCCAGACCCCGTACAATCGTTAAAGCATGGTCTGAAAAATGTGGAATTTGCCAGCAAATATATTTTGATGCAGTTTGAACAGTGTTTTACTTTTCTTGCTTTCACTTTCTCTTTTTAAATATCATTCAATAAGGCTTACTTTTCCTTTCACTGTGGGCTCTACCGCTCCTTATTGTTTATTACTGGCCTGCTTTGCTCATTTAGTGTAACTGCCTAGACTCTCAATGTATTTAAGTTTGTGAAAAAACCTAGCTACAGTAAGTTTAAGGAAGAATAAAAGGCTGAAATAAGCCTCTGAGAAAAGAGCAATTTCAAGTGGAAGAGAATCAAATTTTAGTATTTATAAAATTTTCAAGTATTTATGATGGCAAATTGGCTTAATGTAATACAGCATGCTGGCAATAATACATTCAATATTATATGGAATTAGCAACCCATGCGTTTGAATTGTAAGAATCTATAACAGAGGAAAAAAACCTCAATGATAGAGTGCAAGAAGAATTATGAGACAACTTTTGAGGGATTTCAATAATCAAGGTAGATAATTCTGTTCAGGAAACATAATTTAAAATACTAAGTCAACAAAACAGAAGTTGAGTCACAGATGTAGAAAACAAACTTGTGGTTACCGGGGGAAAGGGGGAGAAGGGATAAACTGGGAGATTGGGATTGACATATACATACTACTATACATAAAAAAGATAACTAATAAGGACCTATTGTATAGAACAGGGAGCTCTGGGAATAGAATCTAAAAAAGAGTGGATACATGTGTATATATAACTGATTCACTTTGCTGTACACCTGAAACTAACACAACACTGTAAATAAACTATACTTCAATAAAAATTTTTTTAAAAAGACTTTGGATATGTTGCTTGGCCTCTCTATGCCTCAGTTCTCTAACTATTGCAGTGCATAATAGGTAGTCTTGCGATGTTAGTCCATATTCTGTTAAAACTCAAATTTGACACTTGAAAGAAAATCAGAACTATACATTTCTACTTTCAATCTCTTTGTAAATTGCATCCCTCTCTCCATGTCTTTAAGTTGCCCATCCTGTCATGCTAACATTATGATTTGACGTCTTGTTCCAGATTTGGGTGGCTTTCATCAGGAGCCTGAAGATTTGCCTCAAATTAGTATCTGTATTAGCAGACACCTAGGACAAGAAGGTGAAATCTAATATCAGTCTGATTGGGTTGGGAATGCCCAATCAACTCAGTAACAGAACTAAATTGAAGCTTAGTAGCCTCTGGGCATAAACTTTAAAATTGATTAATTAAAATTCAATCATTTTTCTGTCAGATATATTAAGAAAGGCGGTAGATAACTGAAAGAAATCATAATTGAGCTGTGTGTATACACGTGGCTCTTGGATCAACATTTTAGGCTTAATTAACCAGTCAGTTCTTGTTTTTCTACATACATGGGTCATTCTGAGTTACTGAGTTGGTCATGGCAGTGAAAAAAAAATAGTCAAATCACAATCAAGCCATTGCTATTTTTCCCTAACTAATTGACTATTTTGGAGACATGGTCTCAGAGTGATTTAATATAAATGAAAAGGAAATGAAAAATGATAGCCACTGCCATTTATTGAGCTCTTGTGATGTGCCGGTCTCTTGACATGCATCTTCTCTGAGTGCTCAGATCAATCCTATGAGGCAGATCTTATTAGCATCACATTTTTATAGAGGAGGAAAGTGAGGCACAGAGGCGAAAGAAGTTTCCTGAGGTCATAAGAGCTGCAAAGTGGTAGACGCAGAAATGGAACCCAGATCTGCCTGACTCATAAGCTCACACTCTTCTTCTGTGCCAAGCTGCCTCTCACTTGAAACCAGTTCTGTGTCACTTGTTATATACCTTAACACCAGAAAATTTATTATTAGCTTTTAACGTACTTGGTTGCAGTTTTCGATGTGTTTTATCTCTGAGTATGTTTGTCAGTTGATGGATGAATATGTGTAGTGCATTAAAACAACCACCACCACAAAAATAACAATAACTCCCATCACTAATATTTATTGAATGCCATGTGTCAGTCCTAGTTCTAATTTGTGCACATAAATGATTGAATCCTCACTACAACACTCCAAACAGTCCTGCAAGTATCTCCGTTTTACAGATGAAATAATGAGCACAGAGAAGCAAAGGAATACTTGCTTAAGTTAGGGGTTGGTAAACCTGCCTGTGGCTTGTATTTGTACCACCTGGAGCTAAGAATGTTTTTTTGACCATTCTTTTTATATATATATAAATTTACTTATTTATTTTTATTTATTGGCCACGATGGCTCTTCGTTGCTGCATGCGGGCTTTCTCTAGCTGTGGTGAGCGGGGGCTACTCTTCATTGCGGTGCATGGGCTTCTCATTGCAGTGGCTTCTCTTGTTGCAGAGCACAAGATCTAGGTGCAGGGGCTTCAGTAGTTGTGGCACATGGGCTCATTAGTTGTGGCTCACGGGCTCTAGAGTGCAGGCTCAGTAGTTGTGGCGCATGGGCTTAGTTGCTCTGTGGCATGTGGCATCTTCCCAGACCAGGGATGGAATCTATGTCCCCTGCATTGGCAGGCAGATTCTTAACCACTGTGCTGCCAGGGAAGCCCCTAAGAATGGTTTTGACATGTTTAAAGGATTGGAGAAAATAAAACAATGAAAAGTATTTGACAAAAAAAGAACTATGTTCCCCACAAAGCCTAAAATATGTACCTTCCTTTAGAGAAAAAGTCTTCCAGTCCCTGGTATAGAGTCTAAGTCATGGGAATAGAAAGTAGTAAAATCAAGGCATAAAAAATATTCTTTTTTTAATTGAAGTATAGTTGATTTACAGTATTAATTATACTATTTTCAGGTGTAGAGCATTGTGATTCAGTATTTTTGCAGGTTATACTCCATTACAGGTTATTACAAGATAATGGGTATAGTTCCCTGTGCTATACAGTAGGTCCTTGTTGCTTATTTTATATACAGTAGTATGTATATGTTATATACAAACTAT
Source organism: Hippopotamus amphibius kiboko (assembly GCF_030028045.1). NCBI lineage: Eukaryota > Metazoa > Chordata > Mammalia > Artiodactyla > Hippopotamidae > Hippopotamus > Hippopotamus amphibius. Next base: position 11,309,618 of record NC_080203.1, on the reverse strand, counting down.
TTATCCTCTCCCTCACAGCTATCCCCTTTGTTAACCATAAGTATGTTTTCTATGTCTGTGAATCTATTCTGTTTTGTAAATAAGTTCATTTGTGTCATATTTTAGATTCCACATATAAGTGATATCATATGTTACTTATCTTTCTCTGCCTGACTTACTCCACTTAGTGTGATAATCTCTAGAGCCATCCATGTTGCTGCAAATGGCGTTATGTCCCTCTTTTTCATGGCTGAGTAATATTCCATTGTATATATACACCACATTTTCTTAAGCCAATTGTCTGTTGATGCACGGTTGTGTTGCTTCCATGTCTTGGCTATTGTGAATAGTGTTGCTGTGAACATTAGGGTCCTTTTGAATCCCAACCATCCAACCATCGCTCCTATTATAGTGTTTCATGTTAGAGTTTAACAACCATGACAACAATGATAGTATTAGTAGCTTTTATTTATTTAGTATTTACTTTTTGTCAGACACAAAAGGATGGACTTTACATAATACATGACTTAATTTACTACTCAGAACATTCGATGAGGTGCTTCCCAGTCTCTGTCTTACTCAGCTTCCATTTTTCTTCTTTCTTTCTTGCCAAAAGTACTACCTGTTTGTTCAGATATCTACCCCCCACCCCATGTAATGTGGTAGAAGATGGCCAACCCTGTTGTCTGTTGCAAAGTAAATCCTGATGATCTAAAGCTCCCAGAGTACTCCCAGTTCCCATGTTAGTAATCATCACGAGTGGACATGTGATCTAATTCTGGCCAATGAGATTTGGCGGGGGGGGGTCTTCTGGCCCAGAAGTCTTTTGCAAGGGTTTCCCTCATTTAAAGGAGGTGCTGAGAGATGGTCCCTCTTCTTCCTTTGATGTTGACTTGTCTGGATGTGGTGCCTTGATGTGCTACAGGCATATTGCTCCTATCCTGAGGGAAGCAGAGCCAAGTTAGGGAAGAGGACAGTGAGAACTGCAAAGAAGTTGAGCCAATCCTTGGCATTCCTTGCTTGGAGGCAGCCCACCTCAGGATTTCTTGTGATGAGAAATAATGCATTTTCTTATGATTAAACCAATTTAAGAGTCAGGGTTTTCTGACACAACTGATTGCTGTAGTTCATATTGTCCCCATTTTAGAGTTGGTGACATTGAGCACAGCTACTTCTGGCAGAGCTGGGATTTGAACCAAGGCCTTTTCTGTTCTAAAGCCTATGCTTTTTGTCCATTATATTATTCTGACTTCCTAAGAAGAAGAAAAAGAATAAATTTGACGTACAAAATGATGCATTTTATGTTCTTAAGTAACAGGGAAATGTATAATGTCAGTGCCTACTCAGTTGTCTTTTAGATACTATAACACTTTTCTCTGCCAGGCAGGTATGATATTACAAAAGCTCATGGCATATCATATACAGACACACCACTAAAGAAGCTGCCTGACTGCATGTATTCCATGGATACATATGAATAATTTGAAAAGATTTAAAGGGCAGTCTATCCTTAGTCTGTGGCAGAACTCCCATTAATGTGCAGTGGCTCACATAATTGTGTTGGCTTAATACACTTAGCCCTGTCCTTTTACAGCTTGGGGCTGCTTGCCTTATATTCTGAAGTCGAATGACATTTTATTCAATTACACCATTAGAATGATGTTGTCCTGTATAGGAAGATGTTGACATCCCAAAGATTCTCAAACTTTGTGTCTTTTGATAGTATTACTGGACACAACACTGAAATGATGAATGTGTCTTCCATTTTAAAATACTCTGTCCTGTAAAAACTTAAAGAATCTGTAATACTCATTTACGATTGTAAACAATAAAAACCATACACATAAATTTATAAGTATATGTAACTGGTACTTAGGTATATCGTATTCAAGTACTTGACTTGAAAATCGGTAACTAAAAGTTCTCATTGCAATTAGTACAATTTACTAATTTTTTTCATACTCTCATATGCACACACTTGTATTCAGTATATACACTGTATTCAGTATATATGTATTTATAAATATATGCATATGCTTTCCTCGTTTCTTCATAAACAGTTTAAATTTGGAAACCTGAAGGTCAAATATATGATATATAAGATGGGATGCCAATATTTATTTACTATTCCAATTTAGATATCTAGAGAGTACAGATTTGCTGTATTTTTAACAATCAGTTGAGTTTTCCATATTGTTTTAGTTTGTGAATTTCCATTTGTAGGCATTTATAATGTCTTTAAAATTTAATTTGCACCAAATTATGGTTCTTAAAATTTTAACATTGGGAAAAATTACCCTCTAATTTCTTTCAAGACTATACATTTATATGAATGAGTTTCCACCACAAATTAGTCCTAGATTTTTCTTGATTTCAGCTGCATCATTTAAATTTTTCTTTGATTTGGAAATTTTCATTTCTGGGAGGTGACGACACGAACTGTTAACCAAAGACATGATGCTTGATTCCCAGAAACATGAAAAAAAAAAAACAGCTTTGGGCCACCGTGTTGCAGATGAATGGAGAGGAGTGGGAGAATCTGTGCATGTTTACCACGATTTAATGATCTCTTAAAAACCATCCCTTCCTTTTGCCTCAACCAGCAGCCAATATGTTCAGAGAGTGAGAAAGTGCGGAAGCACACACAGTACTCTACAAAAGGCAATATTTCAAATGAGCCCAGGATCCTCCATGGCTGTTTGTTTGTTTTTTCCCAGCTTAATACTAAGTCACTGGTGTTTGACATGATTCCTGAAGTAGACACAGACTGCTTATTGGAAAGTTATCTATTGAAAGAACCTGAAAAATTTTGAAAGGTGAGAGTTTGGTTTACGAGGCAATTCTTTCCATGTTATACTTAAAGTATCAAGACACATGATCCCCAGGTACCTCTAGGGATAGAATAAAAAGTACAGAAGCATTAATTTTTTTTTCTAAAAAATTGCCAGGACCATTTTCCGTTCATTCATAGGACTCTTCTGAGGGCTTTCAAGGCCAGATAGAAATTTATTAACTGGTTATCATGCTAGGCTAATGATTTTAATTTCCGGTTTCCTATTATTGCTGATAGGTATATGTAAGCGCAACGAACTACATTCACTTAGCAGAGTACACATTAGAGTCTCACTTGGGTGCCCCTGCTATGAGCCCCCGTAGTGCCTTGTACTTCCCTTCTCAGAAGGCTTGCCTGGCTACGCTGTACGTATCATTCTATTATCTTGTTCAGTGCTGGGCTGGCAGCATTTCTGGCACAGAGGAGACATCCCATGAATTGACACCAGAATGAACAGGTCTTCAGTCGTCCTGCAGTGTATCAGGGACTTTTTCAAAAACAAATGAGCAGGTAGGCCTAAGGCTTTCGAAATTGAATAAATAAAAAGGTAGCATTATACCAAGAGGGAGATTTTAGAAATCACTTCAAGAAGCCAAGCCCCTCACAATTAGGGTTTCATTTTTTTCTCTTTCCTTTCTTAGCATTTATTCATGCATTACTTCAAGTTACTTACAGCTGGGCAGGTAACAGACTTTGAAGAAGTAATTGCAACACAGTACAGGGGAATTGCGGGCCACTGTGAAAGTGTGAAAACGGGGACTTTACCCAGCCTAAGAGGTCAGGAAGGCTTCTGTGAGGAAGTTAACAAATAACAAATACAGTGTTTTTCTTAACAACATTCAGTATTGTGTTTTACACACATGGGATACTTGAAAATATTTATTGAGGAAAGTACATAATACATGGCTGTATAATTGTTGGCATAAGCATTAGATACTATTTAAAAAGTTAAAAACGTAAACAAATATCCTCTCTCCTTCCCCCCCCCCCCCCACAGAAGCTCACTAATTATATATCCCTACTCAGGCATCTCTAGCTACCTGAAATTTTTCCTGCAAACAGCTTTGTTGTTGGCTCTGGATTTTTTATTCTAAGTTAGCTATTCCCTTTCCCTGAGGAGAAGGGGCCTTTTTGAATGTGCATGTGTGTGCATGTGAGCATGTATGTGTGCAAGTGTGCGTGTTTCTCATTCCTATTCATTTTCACTAAGTGCATGAATACATTTCACGTTTTCCAGACCCATTCTTCTGAGAGTAGTTTTCAAATGGCGTCCACTTGTGGCATCACATTTAAGATCCTTTCACTGCAAAATTGACATCCAGAGTTATGAAAACGAAGAGACCAGATACTGCTGATTGCTCAGGAAACTCATTGAAGATAACATATGAAATTGTTCTTCAGACAGAAAAGAACTAGAGTTTCACTTAAATCTATCATCGCACCTTAAGTAGCATTTTAGGAAGAGTCACTATTTTGGAGCGCTGTTCTTTTTGAACTGAAAGATGCTTATGAGTATTTTCCAAAGACACCTTATTGATAGTCAATAAGCCTGAACACATTGTCTAAATGGATGAACAAGCAAGGAAGTACAGAAGCTGATTTCAAGAATGAGGAATAAATGATTGGGAGATGTGGCACATTTAAGAACCAGAGAAACTTAAGGCATGATTATGGCTATTATTTTAGTTCCTTAAATAAACCAAACTCTCTCCCACCTCAAAGCCAACTCTTCAGCTGGCTAGCTCCTACTTTTCATTTATATGCCAGCTTAAATGCCTAATACTCTAGAGAAGCTTTCCCTGACTCCCAATTCTAAGCTACCTAATGATTCTTACAAATTTTCCTTCCTTTAGGAATGATCACAATTTCAATAATATTTTTACTAATATGAATATTGTCTTTTTTTCCCCTAGATTATAACGTCCAATAGTGTAGAAATTATGGCTGTCTGGTTTGCTGTTATAATCTCAACACCTAGCACGGGGCCTGGCAAATAGCAAGCACTCAATACATCCTTCATGAATGAATAGATTCATGAGTATATCATTGGAACCAAGGATTTGCTGAACAAGGAAGAGAATGATTTGAGGCATGGTTCTGGGACTGGGCCATTGACTGCCCATCTCTTTTATATCCTTGCTACCTAAGAGATCCTGTTGTATTTAACACTTATGATTGGGGTTATGGGGTTCCTTTTTGGGGTTTTAAAAATGTTCTAAAATTAGATAGTGGTCAGTTGTACATCAGTGGTAATGTACAACTCTGTGAATATGCTGAAAACCACTTTAAAATTGTGAATTTTATTGTATGTGAATTACATCTCAATTAGCTTTTTTAATCCATGAAGGGGACTCACCATTATGAATGTCCATCCACTTTAGTGATATGGGGAGTGGTCTGACTTTACAGTTCCATAGTCATCTGTGGAGACAGTTATGTGTTTTCAATATTTACACTAAAAATTAACATGGAAAAAAAATTAACATGGAGTCAATTTTACTAAAAACCAGGGACTTTGCTATTACTGGTGTGATACTATGGCTCTAGGGTTTACATCACCCAGCCTCAGCCTTGCCAAATCCCTGCAGTTGTGTGATACTGCTCAGAATCTCAATGAGGCAGTTTTTAAGCTCCTATGATACAAGGGACATGTGAAGCCAAGGATGCCACAAAAAATTTAAGTGACAATTCACTGACTACCTCCCCTCTACCCCTACTTTTCCACTAGGAGCCAGTTGTATAAGCAGGAAGTCATTGGCAGACTGAAATTTCTGCCCCAGACCTTCCATCCTTGTCCTCAGGCAGATTTACTGCTATGTCTCTTCCTTCTGCCTCATCTGCTTCTCTCACTGCCATTCAGCCTGATTGCTGAAATGTTTTCAAGGTGAAAGCCTTTCAAAAGAGGCATGCTCAGCCAGAGGCTTTGCTTGGCTACGGAAAGCCACAGTCCCGATTTTCAACCCTTACTGTTGGCTCAAGTACCTCAGGACAAGCCAATAGCCTCAAAGCCACACGTCAGGGCCTGGAGGAGAGCATAGCACACAGGGCAGCAGTTACAGAGAAAGTTCCAGCTGTCTTTTGGAAAGCAAGAGGCATTTTGGTGCCAAGAAACAACTGAACCTCGAGATTATAGCAAAAAACTTCACTAGACTATGAGCCTATAGAGGGCAGGGACTTGTCTGGCTTCTTTCTATATGCCATTTACTAGTATTACCTCCTGCACCTGTGTAATTGTTAATTACCACCCCCTTTCACTCTCAACAGTGTCTTTGTTTAGATGAGAACTGACATGGTCAGCTCAACTAAGAACCATGCCTGATATATGATATACAAAATTGAGAGCTATTATTATTATCATTAGTATTACTGTTGTCCCAAGTGACACCTGGTTCTCTGTTAGCTTTTAACAACTTTGAGCTGTTGACACTTAAATAAAAAAATTATAATTCATATTATCACCAGTGTTTAGATAAATCATTTATCTTTTTTATTCCATGCAAATACACAAGGAAAAAACACAGTAATGGTTAAAATAAACAAACAAAACAAACAAAAAACCCAGAATAGGGCCATAGCATAATTTTCTCAAGACTCCATGCTGTCTTAAACTATGTCCTTTCTCTTTGAAGACTCAAACAATTTGTGAATTATTTCCTTTGTTTTTAGCACATAGTAATCCTAATTTGTAATGTCACTTTAGTCATATTCTTGGGGATTTAACGTACTAATTTACAAGAAATTTCTTAGAGAAATACAACACATGGAGTTCATTATCACAGTTTAGTTTTTATTGGCTTTAAAAAAACCATAAGCAAGCAGGAGAAAAAGAATACTGATTCTTTCCAGTAGTAGGTAGTCTTAACTATAAAACTCAAATCAGACTGTCACACCCCTTTGTAAAACAAACGGCAGTCAATATGTTTCAGAACAAAGCCTGACGTTCATTGCATGGCAACACAGTCCTCCTTACCTCTGACCCAACTCTACCCTCCAGCTTCTTCTCTTGCTACCCCCATTTGCTTCTGCGAACCACCTTCCAACCACACAAGGGTGGACAGTCATTAGTGTCCTCTAACGCTTTTGTATGTCTTCAGTATGCTATTTCTTCTGCCAGTAGTGAAACTCTTACTCTTGATGGAAGATCAATGTCGAATACTAGTTTCTCTGTTAAAGCTTTCAGAATCTTTGCCCATCCCCCTGCCCTCTTGTTTTAGAATTATGAACTTTAAAGTAAGGTGGGTAGTTAGAAGGAAGAGTAGCGTTACAGGAGGCGGTAGTTGTGGATTTCCATTTTCTTTCTCCCGTGGCACAGAGCTCCCTCCAGAGTAGCTGTTTCACACACATATTTGCTAAGTGAAGGAAAAGCATATTCATTGTGACAACTGTTGTCCTTAATACTTATGGCTAACTCCTCCACTGCTATTTTTATAATAGTTGTTTTCTGATTATAAAAGTGATATATAATCAATGTAAGAAATTTAGAAAATATGGAAAAATAAAAAAATAAAACTCATAAAGTAGTACCTCTGAGAAAAATATTTTATGAATGAATATATTTCCTTCTGTAATTGTGGTTAGTGTAGCTAAATGTTTATCAATATTGTTCACCTTCTCTAAGTAATAACTTTTGGCTTAGTTGATTTTTTTCTATTGTCTTTTTGAAATTATCAATTTAATTAACTTCTGCTCTTCTTTTTCCAGTCTCTGAAGGTATATCTCTTAGGTTATTTTTAAAAGATATTTCTTCTTTTGTAATGTAGGTATTTACAGCTATAAATTTCCCTCTAAGCATTGTTTTAGATGCATCTAATAAGTTTTCTTGCATTGTGTCTTAATTTACTTTCATCTCAAAGTACTTACTAATTTCCCTTGTGATATCTTTTTTGACCATAGACAATTTAGTAATGTACTATTTAACTTCCACATATAATAATCCCCCACATTTCTTGTTATTAATTTCTAAGTTTACTGCATTGTGATCAGAGAAAATACTATGTACAATTTCAAATTTTTTAAATGTATTGAAGTTTATTTTATGACTTACATACGTCCTATCCTGGATAATGTTCCATGTGTGCTTGAGAAGACTGTGTATTCTGCTGTTGTGTGGTATAGTTTCTATGGATGTCTAGCTGGTTGTAGCATTATTCAAGTCTTCTATTTATTGATCTCCTGCTTAGTTGTTTTATTCATTATTGAAATAGGAGAATTGAAATCTTTAACTATTAATGTTGAATTATCTGTTGTCTCTCCCTCACTTCTATAAGTTTTGCTGTATTTATTTTGGGTATGTATATCTTTATAAGTGTTATTCATTTCTGAATTTCTGTGATTATAAAATGCCCACTTTACTTCTAAAAATGTTAAAATTTTTTTATTTTGTCAGTAATTAGTATGGACACAGTCCTGCTCTCTTAAGATTGCATGGTATATATATCCCCCCTTTTTTCTTTAAAAATATTTGTATCTTTGAATATAGTGTGTCTCCTATATACAGCATATAGTCATATCTTGTTTTATATCCATTCTGACAATCTCTGAATTTTGATTCAACTAATTAATCCATTCACATTAAATGTTTTTATTGATCTTTTTGGGTTTATGTGTGCTATTTTGCTTTTTATTTTCTATATGCCTCATGTCTTTTTTGTTTTTCTCTTCCTCACTTATTGTCTTTTTATACATAATATGAATATTTTCTAGGGCAACATTTTACCTTATTAATGGCATTTTCATTATATATTTTTTCTAAGAAGTTGCTATAGGGCATATCCATGTCATCAGAATTGATTTATAGTAACTAAATTCCAGTGTGACATAGAGAAGCTATTAGTCCTATATAGCTCTGTTCCCTTCTTCCTCTACTTGGTGCTGTTATTGATACATACATTACATCTATAGATGTTAAAAACTCAAAAATACATTTTTATAATATTATATAATTTTGTGTCTTAAAAGTACTGAGAGAAGAAAACAGATCTAGTATTTATTTACATTGGTTGCTTCTTATGTACATTTCCAGTTCTCTTAATTTCTATCTTAATTTGTTACCATCTCTTGTCATTTCCTTACTCTACTACAGATTTATTCCCACATACTGCCCTCATGCCGTTATTGTCAAATATAGTACGTTTTTATATGCTGTAGACCCATCAATACCATTAAATTCATAATACTTTATTCAAATACTTTCTAAATCACTTGAGAGAAGTATGAAATTATACTGCCTTTTATAATTTCCTACACAATTACTGTTAGTAGTGCTCTATGTTGTGTGTGGATTTAAATATCCTTCTGGATTCACTTGCTTTGATCCTGAAGAATTTCCTTTAATATTTTTTGTAAGGCGGGTCTGCTAGTAAAATCTCTCATGGTTTTTATCTGGGGGTATATTTTTCCCCCTTCATTTGTGCTTTCTCTGGCTATAAGATTCTTGGTTGATTGTTTCTTTTTTTCAGCACTTTGAGTATGTCACCCCAATGCCTTCTGGTTGCCATAGCTCGAAGTCAGATAAAATTCTTATTGGGGTTCCCTTGTACATGAAGAGTCACTTTTATTCGTTCTTTCAAGATTTTTTGTCTTTGGATTTCAACATTTTGACAATGATGTGTCAGGATATAAATCTCTACTTTTATCCTACTTAGAGTTTGTTGAGTTTTTTAGGTTTGTTTTTCTTCAAATTGGAGAAATTTTCAGGCATATTTCTTCTCCTCTTTTGTCTCTATTCTTTTCTTCTGGTGCTCCATTACATGCACATTGGCGGGCTTGTGGCTCTCCTACATTTCTCTGATGTACTTTTCATTTTCATTCATTCCTTTCCTTTATATTTTTTAGACTGCATAATCTCTATTGACACATCTTTGAGGTTACTGACTGTTTCTTATACTAGCTCCTCTAGTAAAATTTATTTTGGTTAGTGTGCTTTTTAACTCTAGAATTTATTTTTGGGTCTTTGTATGTTTTCTCTCTATTTATTGGTATTCTCTATTTGATGAGATATTGCCATCATACCTTTCTTTCATCTTTAGTATGGTTTCCTTTCGTTTTATTTTTAAAACATATTTGTCATAGATGCTTTGAAGTATTTGTCTGCTTAGTTCAAAATCATGTCTAATCCAAGGCAGCTTCTATTGTTTTCATTTTTTCCTGAGTATGGCTCACATTTTCTTATTGTTTTGCAATTTTCCTTTGAATAGTGGATATTCCATATAATATATTTAGCAATTCTGGATTTTGATTTCCTTTCTTTTTTCCTCTAATAATTGTTGATGTTTTATTCATTTGATTTTTAAAGTGGCTTTCCTGGACTTAATCTGTGATATCTTTCTCCTCTGCTCTCTGTGGTCACTGATATGTATGATAAGTTTTGATTTTACTTCATTTTTATCATTTCATCATATTGTATTATATTGTACTGTATTATATTTTACCTGCCTGACTTCCTGCCAGTGACTCTTATTTCTACATAGCTCAGTGGTTTGGCAACAATTGGTCAGAGTTTTTAATCAAACACTTCAAGTCAGTAAACACCTTTACCAGTAGATTTGTGTGTGGCTTGAGGGATACATTTCAAAGTTTTCAAGTTTTAGCTTTTACTTTCCTTAGGATCCTCTTAGTTTTCTTGTTCACACTTCATATTGTCTCAGTCAGCTAGGAATATATGAAGACCTTGTGTGCTCAAATCTCCCTACACAAGCACACAGTCTCTCAGCCAGGATTGTTTAGATAACTTGGATTTTCTTGAGTCTGTCTTATGTACTTGGGTGAGTCAGCCAGGTATGGGTGGACTGCTTATTGAGCCTCACCATAGCTTGCTCATTTCCAGGATCTCCCTGTTAAATTTCTAACTGGCCCTCCAATGAGCTGTCCTCCCCAATAGGGACTACAACCTCTGATTAGCAGAGTTTTGGATCTTCCCTGTTTGTCCCTGAGTATGTGTTTTCCATCCTTTGTGATACATCAAGTAGGCCTCCATTAGCAGTAAAGCTGCTGTTTCTCACAGCCAACCTGACCCTGGTATCACTACTGTTCTGACTGAACTCATGGGGGATGGGGACATCCTTAGGTTGGATGATCAGAGATTCCCACAGTTCTATCTGAATTTCAGCAGATTTTTGTAAATAAACTCTTCTCAGTATGTTGTTTGCTTTAGGTTAATTTCTGTAACCCTTAAATGCTGTTATCAATCATTCATCCAATTTTGTAGTTTTTTGGGGGATAGGATTTTTCAACTTGTTCACTCCTCCATAGTCACAGGTACCCTCCCCGCTACCAGTATATTTCTTTCATAATCAATAACTGCATGGTAGTTCTTTTTATTAAGGCATCATAATTTATTTAAGCATTTACTGTTGGCAATTTTGTTCCTTTTTTTTTTGCCTTTATGAAATGCCATGAATATTTTTGCATGTGAATGTCTTTCCTTAAGCCACTTCTATGATTAGAATTATTGACTCAAAAATATAATTTTTTAAAGGCTGGGAATACATCTTGCCAAAATATTTCTAGAAAGACCATAACAATTTGTACTTCCTTCAGCACTGTAGAAGAGTGTTTGTCATACTGTACTTTCATCCATATTGGGAATTAATATTAAAAAATACGTACTTTGGGACTTCCCTGGTGGTCTAGTGGTTAAGACTTCACGCTCCCAATGTAGGGGACCCCGGTTTGATCCCTGGTCAGGGAGCTAGATCCTGCATGCTACAACTAAGATCCTGCATGCCACAACTAAGATCCTGCATGCCACAACTAAAGATCTTGAGTGCTGCAACTAAGACTGGCTCAGCCAAAGAAAAACATACTTTGATAACTAGATAATTGAAAAGATCCAGCATTTTTGAGTTGCTTTCCCAAATGTCTTTATTCAGCTCAACTCTCTGTAATTCTTTACTTAGGATTAATTGATTCTTTTCCTTTTCCTTGGCTACTTCATTCATTACCTCTTCTTGTAGCAGAACAGGATATCATTTCACGTCATCACGCACAACATCAACCCCCTTTATCTTTTTAATGGAGCCATTTTTAGAAACAGCATTCTCATTATCAGTTTTCATGACTGTAAATTGATTCATCCAATTCCTAAGTTTTAAATTTTAATTGGGTCACAGGAATATCTTTTGCCTTTCAAGGAGTAGAAATTAAAGTTCCTTTGCAAAGTAGTAATCTAACTTTTACAAAATTTAAGGAGAAAAATGATGGATAATAAATTGCATTTTTAAACATTTTGCTTTTATTACAATGCTTTCTGAATAGTGACTAAAACACATTTGACTTTCTCCACTGTAGATATATATTGTGTGAAATTGATGATTACATTTTTGAGGTTATGATTCTGAACATTTTCTTCCAAAGCCCTTTTCCAATAGAGATTTATGATTGTTTTCATTCTTCTTTAGCTATGATGGATTGAATCCAGACAGATAACCGGTCCAGACTATACTATAGCACCTTGTCTAAATTTGTAACAATGTCCATGACAGTGTTCACTCAGAAATGTTTAGGAATATTTATTAAAGATCTTTAAGAAATTGGTCTTTCCTTTGGAACTAATCTTCTATCTGATGTTTCTGCTTCTCATGTCTCGGTAGTATCCATTCACCTCACAAAAGCCAGAGTGATCTTTTAAAAATTCAGATTATGTGATTCCTGTTCTTAAAATGACTTAGTATGTGGTAGATTAAGGTCCACAAATTTCTCACATCCCAGTGTGTATACTCTGTTTTCAGTGGCTGTACTCCTCCTTCTGTGAAGAGGTAAAGTCTGTTTCCCCAACTCCTTGAATCTGGAATAGTTTTCTGCCTTGCTTTGTGTCACAGAATGTGGTAGGAATGATGTAATGCGAGTTCAGGAGCCCTGGTTTCAAATGGCCTTGCAGCTTCTGTTTTCAAACTCTTCGAATGCTGCCAAGTTTGTCATGTAAAGAAGCTGGTCTAGCCTATTGGAAGATGAGAGGCCATGTTGAATGTAACAGAATCTTCATAGCCAACAGCAAGATGTGTAAGTGAGGCCATTTTGGATGTTTAAGTGAGGCCATCTTGGAACTTGCAGCCCATCAACTCCTACAGCTGAATGCATCCACATGAATTAGCCCTGGAAAAACAGCAAAAGATCTGACCAGTTAACTTACAGGATCACGAGAAATACTACATCATTATAATTTTAAGACACTAAGTTTTGGGGTGGTTTGTTTGGTGGCAAAAGCTAACTGATACAAGTGGCTTCTCATTCCATTTTGCATTTTACTCTAATTTCTTAGCTTTGCCTGTAAAAACCCTTCATTATCTAGCATTTCTGCTTCTGGAATATCTTTTTCAATACCATCCTTCTATCCTGATCACAATCCACCTGGTTGCAAAACCCAGAAACCTAGAATTGTCCTGGAAACCCCTCCTCCTTAACTACATTTTTATTAGTATTAGCAAGCATGTTCTCCTGCCTCCAGTCCTATCATGGCCAGAGACCAGAACATGAACCATGGCCTCACAAATAAAAAGAGGCCAGAGAGTTAGGCCTCAAATGATTCCCACTGGCAGTGAAACTCAAAGCAGATATTTCCTGATGGCTGACCAGCATAGCTAATCTAAAGTTTACCAAGATTTATGATGGTGAAAATAGTTTTATGAGGGTATGAGTAAACATGCATTTGCATAACACTTATGAAGGGCAATTTAATAATATCTATTGAAATTTAATACAGGTATATCTCTCAGAAATAATGACTACTTCAGGATACTCATCCTAAAGAAATAAATGAAAATGGGAGCAAAGATATATGTACACCAGGATTTTTGTAATATTTTGTATTAACAGTGCATTTGGAATGATCTAAATGTCTATCAACAGGAATTTATTAGATAAGTTATTAACATCAATACAATGGAAAAGGAGATAGTCATTAAAAACCTTGACATGGAACAATTCCCATAATACATTGTTAAGAAAAAAGCAACAAAGTATGAAATGTTTGTTATTATTAGTTTTACACATATAGCACATATAGCAATCTGCCATCACTAGATGAAATTGCATTTCAGAAGATAATTGTAGCAAAGTAGGCCAGATAGTGTAGGAAGAGGCAACTGTTTTGCTCTCATCATGGACATTTTAAGGGAGTTGAGGGGACCTGGGATCAGATAGGGGAGATGCAGTCAAAGTTATTTCTATTCATTGGTGGGAGGCAAACTGGCCCCTGTTTCATGTTGGCTGACTGGAGCCCTTTGAGGGGTCCCCTGTGGAGAGCTGTGACCCACTGCTTATAGGTGCAGTGATATCTAATAGCTGTTTTAATTTTTTATCTTTATTGTATTTCAGTTCAGTGAAGTTTTGCCAGTTTTCACACTCTGGTGAGAGTTATGATTTGGGGAAATGTAGAAATGTAGAAGAAGGTGCATCCTTACAAGAAAAGCCTTGGAAAGCCAGCTATGATGTGAAAGGAGGTGAAAAGCAGAGTGGAGTGAAAGTTCAGAGCAAGGCAGTTGACTGATGTGATGTACAGGAAAGATGCATCATTCATACACTGTCAGTCTCAAAAATGTTGGGTGAGGAGAATCTTTTAAACATACAGTATTAGACTTGTAGATTCAATAAGATGGGACTTAAACTTTCCTTGGGTAATTAAGAAAAGTGTAACTCCCGAAGACTGGAGAATTTGGAGACAACACTGAAGAGAACAAGAAAAGAAGGGAGGGAGGGAGGGATGGACAGAGGGAGGAAAGGAGAGAGGTAGGGAGGTAAGAAAGGGAGGGAGGGAAGGAGGAAGGAAGGAAGGAAGGAAGGAAAAAAGGAAAAATGACTTCTCAATGTCTGTTATCACAAAAACAAAATGACTTTTTTTTTTTGCATTTAACGTATTTATTTTGAAATTTTAAAAAATGGTTAACATAAATGGGTGCAGAATAATTTGGAAGTATTTTTTTCCATTTTAATTTTATTTATTTATTTATTATTTTTTTGGGGGTACACCAAGTTCAATCATCTGTTTTTATACACATATCCCCGTATTCCCTCCCTCCCTCGACTCCCCCCCACCCCGCCCTCCCCGTCCCAGTCCTCTAAGGCATCTTCCATCCTCCAGTTGAACTCCCTTTGTTATTGGCATGTGTATCAGATAACACATTGGGAGAGGAACTTACCATTCTCACTGAATATATATTCTGAGACAAGAGCTATAGTGTATTCGAACTTTCTGGGAAAGGTGTTAGGAGCCAGAACTTGAGAGACATGTCCCCTCAAAAGCATTACTTATCTGAGAGTATGGGAAATAAAACATAATTTTGTATGAATTTGCTGGGAAGGGTATGAATTCTCCTCTCCATTTATAATGTCAAGGAGTTGTAGACAGTGTGTTATAAGAAACACTGTCATTGGGAATCTCAGAAAACTCTACAGTTGGTGTTTCAATTTCTCAACAAACCTGAGAGGTTAGATTCAGTTGTCTTATTTTACACAAAAAGAAACTGAAGCTGAGGGAAATGAAACATCTTGCCCAAGGCTTCACAGTTCACTAAATTCTTTGAGGCCGTATTCAAAATTGGATATCTCTAATTCCGTTATTTTTCGTTCCGCTACATTATGTTGCTTTGGTAGTTCAAGGTCAAAGGGAGGCAAAAACAAGATTCAAATGGACTTATAGTCAAGATCACAATGTGAGCATATTTTTTGTCACTCTGCTTTCCAGATCCCCACTGAAATGACCAAAGAAATATAAAAATATGAGGAAATCTGTTTAATCAATTTATGTGGGTGTTCATGGTTCTAACTGATGTAGAGGCCTTTTAATTTTTTTTCAATTTGGATGAAATTGGGAAATCACATTCACCCTGTTAAAAGGAGCAGTATTTATTATCAAGAATGCATTTATTAAGAACTTATTATCTGAAGCCAGAATGCCTGGGTTCAAATCCCATCTCCTGCAATTATAAATGTACAATATAAACATTGTATAGCCTTTGTCAATTACCCTTCACTTAGCCTCTCCTTGCCTTGTTTTCCACATATGTGAAATGGAGATGTTATGATAGCCAAATGAATTGATATTTGTGAAGAGCTTAGAATGGGACCTAAGGCATAGTAAACCTAAAT
The DNA here is from genome assembly GCF_030028045.1 of Hippopotamus amphibius kiboko. NCBI lineage: Eukaryota > Metazoa > Chordata > Mammalia > Artiodactyla > Hippopotamidae > Hippopotamus > Hippopotamus amphibius. Next base: position 11,293,723 of record NC_080203.1, on the reverse strand, counting down.
AAATATGTGCTAAATAGAAAATCATTTAAAGGAATAATTTTTATTTTGTATGAGAGACTTCTAAGCAAAGAAGGCAACTTTAGCACTAGAACCGAATTCTTGCCCTTCTGAATTCCCATCTACATGACTGTGATATAGTACAAATGGCTTCCAAATATACCCTGGTACTCATTCCTGGAACTTGTAAATGTTACTTCATATGGCAAAAAAAAAAAAAATGACTTTGCATATGTGACTGAGTTAAGGATCTTGAGATGGGGAGGTTCTCTGACTTATCTGAGTGAGCCATCAGTGAAACCACAAGTAACTTTAGAAGGTGTAGGCAGAGAGAGGTTTGAAGACAGAAGAGGAAGGAAGATATGTGATGATGAAAGCAGGGGAAGAAAATGCAATATAATATAGAAGTATGAGCCTAAGAACAAGGACAGCCTCTAGTAGCCAGAAAAGACAAGGGATGGATTCTCTCATAGAGCCTTCAATGGGAGCACTGCCCAGCCAACACCGTGATTTTGGTGCAGTGAAATCCAGGTCCAGTTTCTGGCCTTTACAACCAACTGTAAGAGAGTAAATTTGTGTTGTATTTGTCACCCAGTTTTTGGTAATTTGTTATAGCAGTCACAGAAACCTAATACAATGACTAATGGTATATACGAATGGAGAAAAATTTACATTAGCGCTAGAGACTAGGGAAGGATAAATGTCAATTTCCACTCCACATATTACAAATATGATCTGTTTGAAGGAAGACAAAGAGCTAATGTTTGAGCCACTTCTAATAAAAGAACAGCATATCTAGAAAGGAAATTGACACCACTAATCTCAGGTGGTGGCTCATATCTACAGATAAAAGCATGCTGTGGGGCAGCTGGAGCATTCCATCTGGACTTGCCATCAAAAACATGGCCATACCAACACAATCTGAAGTCCAATAATGTCACTTGGTGCACCTAGAAGTTATTCCTGGCTAAAGCTCCTATGTTAAACAACTCTGTGAATGTAGCAGCAAGGCTGGTCTGAGAGTTGAATGTTGCTACCTGACATGAGAATCCTTGGTGAAAACAGAAAAGAGGTTTTTCTGCACATACGAAACTCCCTGTTGTACATATTCTTGTTTCTGACTCTCTCCACACTTCTATCAGCAAACTAGGTCTCTGAATTAGAAGGAGAAATTTCTAGTAAATAAAATTTTTTTTCCATTTTCCAGTGCTTTAGAATTCGGCTATTTTCCTAGAGTCTCAGTCTATTCTCCAAGAGATGCATTTCAAATGAACTTTATTGATAAGAAAAGAGTATTTGGCATGCCTAGACATTTCTTTGCAAGGATACATAATTAGAAGAAAATCAATAGACCTAAGGAAATAAATTGTAATTCAAAAACCACCTTGAAAAATTACAATACTTTTATCTGAAAGACATTACTTGGAGAAACAAAAGAAAATCAAGAAGACATTAAATCTATGAACCCAGACCAAGCAGTCATGATGAAAGAATCATCAATGAATACAAACCATTGAAGGGAAGTGGAAAATATTATTGTAAAAAATATTGTGGAGACATAGAAGTCAGAGCTAAACTATCTTAGTAAAGACTTCTGATGTAATGGTTGTGAGCCTCTAGTTATTTTTCTCTCACATTCCAAAACATAGATCAATGAGATGTTGAAATTTTTCTCATAAATGTTATTGAATGAATGCATAAGCATCATTCTTGATGACACCATACAGGAATTACACTCCCTGGTTTCATGTTGCCTTTTGCTCCGGTTTAAGTGTTTCCAGTATATTTAACAGTGTGTGACTGACATTCGCATTTAAAAAAAGATTTTGATTAACAGCTCCTGACACAACCTAGAACAATAAAAAGTAAAACACTGAAAACTGACAATTTCATTGAAAAGTAATTCTTTTGGAAAACCATTTGACAAATATGAGAGGCGCTTCTAGTTACTATAAAGCTGATAGGAATCTATTCAGAAAAAATTACCTGAAATTCACTTCGTGATCTAGTTAGACTCTTGTTCATGAAATGTAATCACATTCTAAAATGGCTTAGAAGATTTCTTTGTTCTATTCCACTATTTGGCCTTTATTCATAAAGTGTTTCATTTTGGAAACTGTGGTCACTATTTCACAAGCACTTCTTTGTGATGCATCTGGAGTATTTCCACAACCAGTTTTCCCCAAAGTTTTGGACACTATATAGCCCATTAAAACCAGACTTCCAGGAGGTAGTATTTCCTCCTTTCCAAATGGCTCACTTTTCCTTCTTATTATATTGATCAGAACTTGCCAGACAGTGCAAAATGATAGAGGTGATTATCAAAATCTATACCTTATCTTTGATTTTCAGGGCAAAATTTCTGTATTTTCTCTTGTAAGAATGACATTTATTATAGTTTTAAGAGAGATACCCTTGATTCTGTTAAAATATCATCTATTTTACGAGGGCTTTTATTCAGGAAGTGGTATTGAAATTTATTAAATGTCTCTTTGCCATTTACTGATTTATTCATAAAATTTTAAACCTTTAACCAATTTATATCTTTTTTATGATTAAATCCACTAATTTAAGATGGTGTGAAAGTGATAGACATTGAGTAGTAACCATACTTGGAACTTTGACTTTTGATCCCACTGTGTGGGGCAGTACTCTCTCGTGGTATAGGCAGCAGCCGCCGCAGCTCCCAGTCAGCCACGTGATCGCAAGGGGAAAACAGCCCAACCACTTACAACTATTCTGTTTTTCATTTTCAGTACAGTATTCAAAAATTACATGAGATACCCAACATCTTTTTATAAAATAGACTTTGTGTTGGAGGATTTTGCCCAATTGTAGGCTAATGGAGGGGCTCTGAGCACATTTAAGGTAGGCTAGGCTAAGCTATAACAAACCTAGTTCAGTAGGTTAGGTGTATGAAATGAATTTTTGACTTGTGATATATTCAATTTACTATGAGTTTATTAGGATATATATATATCTTTATTCAAATGATTTGATATATGTATCATATGTGTATATATATATATCTTTATTCAAATGATTTGAAGGTAGAGTCAAAGTATGCTCCTGGAATGGGAAGACTGAATATTTTAAAGATCTCAATTCTTCCCTAATTAATGTATAAATAAGGAATGCTAATAAAAAATCCCAGTAACAATTGAGAATTAATAAGAAGTTTGTCAAGTTTATCTGGAAATAATAAATTCTTAACTATAGCCAAGAATAAATCAAACATTAGTCAGAAGGAACTTGCTCTAACTATAAGATATTAAAATAAAAATGTTGCAATAAGGTAGAATTCAGTTGTATTCAACTGATAAATAGAGGAAGGAATCAGAAGGACCATACATGAAATATGCCATCATTCAATAGGAATATCAGAAGTATACATTAAAACCTTATAAATTGTACTTTTTAACTGGGAAAATAGCCAAAAACAATTAAAAAAATGATACCCAGTGGTGGTGAAAACTAGGGGAACAGGCTTTTCACCCACTACTATTGTAGGGAGATGTGGCAGAACATATTGAAAGTTTTAAATATGGAAAACCCTTTGATAGAACCACCTCCTATTAGATTCCTTCACATTTTCGCATAATAAACAGATGACTAAATGAAGGATCTGAGAGCTATTGAATTCCAAGGAAAGAAATAAGTAGAGTAACTCGGTTTGTGGGCATCACTTTCTTTTTTGCTGATGATGCAAGGAATATCAGTGAAAAAAAGAAACCAGCACACAAACTCGTGCAATGTCTGACAAGAATTTCCACCTTCAGATTTCCTGTCTTTGGTCTTATTTTGTGGTAAATGTTTACGTTGCAATTTTAATAACATCAAGACCACAATTAGGTCAGTAGTCAGTTTGTGTTCCATTCCTTTCAAATAATGCAGTTAAACAAACACTGTAAGATTTAAAGAGACAATATGATTGGTGCATCTTGGCATGAATCAGGTGAATCTGCCATCAATTGCAATACAAAAACTTTTTGATAGAGTTTTTGATAGACTTCATTCTTTACCACAAGTAAATCAGTCTCTACCCTCCTCAAAAGGAAACATTTTTCACAACCTTTTAACTCCTGAGGGAAAGAAAATGTTAAGCAACAGAAAACTGTATAAGATCACTCTAGCAGGAAGTTGGCTATACAGAAATGAACTATAATTAGGATTGCAAATGACCTTTTCATAAGACATGTGGTGGTTCCTTCCTTTCTTTTCATCTCATTACCCATTATTTATGAACAAAATTTCTTAGAAGTGGAGCTAGAAACATTTGTTTGTTCTGTTCCTGAATGCAACCTGCAGGTGTTCCTGCATGGCATGCGGTGTCCTCCTCTCTTGGGCTGTGAGTATATGTGACTAATAACCTGTTGTTGATGCCATTTGTTCAGTGTCAGGTATTGTGTGCTCAGGCTTCTCAATAATCCTAGAATTGGAATCTCTCCCTGGCCAACAGGATGAATAGAAAACAAACAAAATAATGAATAAAACTCATAAAGTGTGTTAAGGATAGATAGCAAGAGACTAGTTTACAATTATAGGCATAAATCATATACATATGTTAAATATTGATACTGGGTAAGCAAGTAACTTGTCAGACATGGACAGAATGTGTAATATTTGTCAAATATATGTAGCAAGTAACCTAGTTACATATAATACACATTAAAATGGGATGAATGAGATAAGTGATGGAACTAAGAGTTACTTATATTTGTTTGTAATTTATTTTTATTTTTATTTTTGGGGGGGTTGCATTGGGTCTTCGTTGCTGTGCACAGGCTTTCTGTAGTTGTGGCGAGGCGGGCTACTCTTGGTTGTGGTGTGCAGGCTTCTCATTGCGGTGGCTTTTCTTGTTGTGGAGCACCGGCTCTAGGTGCGCAGGCTTCAGTAGTTGCAGCACGCAGGCTCAGTAGTTGTGGCACACAGGCTCAGTCACTCGACAGCATGCAAGATCTTCCCAGACCAGGGATCCCACCCATGTCCCCTGCATTGGCAGGCAGATTCTTAACCACTGCACCACTTGGGAACTCCCAAGAGTTACTTATAGATAAAAGGGATTGAAGGACCAAGTCATAATTTACAGTCATGCTACCACTAAGGCAATAGCTATGCCATCTTTAAATTGGTCACCCATTGGTGACACCCAGTTTGATTCCATCATGGTGCTACGTGTGTTCTACTAAAGAAATGTATACAAAACAGTTGTTCAGCAGGCTAATTTGGCAAGCTGTAGCAGTAGCCAGGCATATGCATTCCCACCCCATCATGTCTCTCAGACAGAGCATGTAATGGTTCCAGGAGCATTTTGCCAGTTGTTCTTCCCTAATAATACCAAATCTTTGATATTCTTATTCATACCATCAGCAGGAGTAGCTGATGTGGCGAGGGAGGGAGGGAGAGGGAGATTGAGATTACATGTCCTCTGGTTTAAGGTATGTGGGCCTTCCATCCCACTTGCATCTTATCCTACATGTGATAATCTTCCATCCTTTGTCCCTTTTATTCACTGTGTATTGTAAATTGATTTAATAATCCATGTGACTTGAGCTATTTAATTTTTCTGTGGGCCTTTATGTTCCAAGACTTCTGGGATGACTTACCTGGTAGTGAACTTGAAAGCCACCATTGCATCAACTTAGTTTCCCACATGGCACTTTTCCCTATGCCTTTCCTTTCACGATTCCACATCCCACTTTACAAAAGAAAGGCATACCTCTCCTCCATCCCTATTTTACTATGTCTTATTGCCCCAGAAGTTAAAAATCACCAGGGCACCAAATGAAGGAAATTTTTGAAATATTGGTGTTAGTGCTGAGAAACTGAATGAATGAAAAGACTGAGTAGCTAATCCTTTTGTAAGCTATGTGGTTTTCATTGCTTTGCTTAAAACAAAATTGAAAGAGACCTGCTGGAGTGTTTAGCTAACAAATTATTTGCATATTATGCAGAAGAATTTTAAATAATTGGGTGTACAAGTTTTCTTAGAACATGTATTTATAAAAAACAGAGTGGCACAAAAGGGATAGATGCAGAACCCTATTTCATTGAGGGCTCAAAAAATAACATTCATTCAATAAGTGACTTTTTTTTTTCTTTCACAGATAAATGAATTACTTGAAAAAATGCTCCATACATCTCACTAAGAGATGTATTTCCAATTAAATTGTCCTTTTCATGTTTATTGTAATTTATCAAATTTGTAGTTTAACTTTTTTGTTTTAATCAACTGTGTACTAAGACTTGTAATGACAACTTATTCCACATGTGATTTTTACAACTTAGAGTTTCGTCATGGGATAATAAAAAAAAAATCAAAGGAATATGACTTTCAAACATAAAATATATTAATTAGGATAAAATCCTGTGACAGCCCTGGAATGATAATATATATTCAGGAGGGAAAATAAAGACCTACAAGTCTTGCTTATAAAAAATAGCTTGTTCATATCTATCTATATATTTTTACTGAAGTATAGTTGATTTACAATGAGTTAGTTTCAGGTGTACAGCAAAGCGATTAAGTTGTGTGTGTATACACACATACACACACACACATATATATATAAAATGGAAAAGAATCTAAATATATATATAAATTCTTTTTATTTTTAAGAACTTCTATTGAGATATAATTAACACAGTAAACTGCATATATTTAAATTGTACAGTTTGATATTTTTTCTTATTAGTAATGTATATATGGCAATCCCAATCTCCCTATATATTCTTTTACATGTATTCTTTAATATTCTAAGAATATTATATATTCCATATATATATTCTTTTTAGAGTCTTTCCCCTTATAGGTTATTACGATACTTAATATAGTTCTCTGTGCTATACAGTAGGTTCTTGTTGTTTATTTTATATATAGTAGTATGTATATGTTAATCCCCAATTCCTAATTTATCTCTCCCCCACATCCCCTTTGGTAACCGTAAATTTGTTTTCTGTGTCTGGAAGTCTCTTTCTGTTTTGTAAATAACTTCATTTGTATCATCTTTTTTTAGATTCCACATATGTGATATCATGATATTTGTCTTTCTCTGATGACTTACTTGAATAATTGCTAGCTTCAAATCAACACGGTGTCTAGAATTTACTGGTTATGTTTGGGAGAGCAGTGAAATAATCTTAATACAGCTCTATGAATGAAGGTTGCAAGTAGGAGTGATTGCTTTCACTAATACAGCTAATAAAGCAAGAGTAGAAATGTTACTTCCTGTTCTTGTTTAACTTTAAGCTCTGCTGATATAGAGGTCTTAGTCTCCAAGGGATGAGTGCTTCTACTAGTGGACACAACAATGATTTCATCAAATTGGAAGATGAGACTGCTACCTGACTATTTTTGGTTACTAATGATACTGAATTGACAGATGAAAGGGGGTGGGGAAACTTCCCTGCTGGGGTGATAGATCCAGAGTATCAATGTCTCTTAGTACTTCCATGGCCAAGAGTAAAAATTAATAAAGGCCCATTAAGGACGCCAATCAGCAGAGGGGTTGGTCAAAAGTAGAGGAAACATGGAACAGGTAGGGGAGAAATGGTGTTGTAGATATTAACCACGGGCCTCATGGCTGTTACAGAAACAAGGGATATAGTAGCTATGCATGAGTTTCCTTATTTGTTATGTAAATATTTTCTTTCTCCATTTCCCTATTATTTGATTTTGGATATATTGCTAGTGGTTAATTTTAGAATTTAAATCTCAGATTAAATAATATATAGGTGGAATTGTTAGTGAATTAGAAGAGGGATTAACATCTTCCACAATTGGACAAAGGGATTCTATGTATTACTTTTATGGGAGGAGAGCGGGAGCTGGAGCGAGAGCATCTTTGTCTCCATGAGGAATAGTTGCTAAAAAGAAGCATAATGTTCTTGTTATTTTTGTTACATGTAAGTTGAAATATGGACATAAAGATGAGAATGGATGCTAAGCAGCCAAATGAGTAGACTGTGCAGGACATTTTTGCTTTTAGCTCCATTTCCCATGCTTTCTCCTATATGGCAGAATGTTGGCTATTTACAAACTAATTCCCAGATCTCCTTGCCAGTAAGCTTCTTTATAGGTGGTGTTTATGAAAGGCACAGGGAGAGACTGGAGGGCAGGCAAAAGAGAGAATGCACTTTTTTTTTTAATTAAAAATGACTTCATTGCTGAAAAATACTCACCAACATCTGAGCCTTCAGTGAGTTGCAATCTTTTTGCAATAGTAACATCAAGAGCTCTGATCACCATAACAAATGTTATCATAGTGAAAAAGTTTGAAATATTGTGAGAATTACCAAAATGTGACACAGGGACAAGTTAGGAAATGCTGTTGGAAAATGGTGCAAATAGGCTTGCTGATGCAGGGTTGCCACAAACATTGTTTGTAAAAAACGCAGTGTCTCTGAAGCACCATAAAGCAAAGCACAATAAAAGGAGGTGTGCCTGTAATTAAAGCCGCTACATGTTTTTTGGGTTTTGTGTGTTACACTTGTGTTCATATTTAAAACAAAATTTTTTCTCAATGTTTGTGTCAAACTGATTCCATTAAACCACCGTGTTTGTTTTTCTCAAGTTTGGTTTTCCCCTGAGAAGATCTCTTCCTAAGCATGTGCACCAAATAGCACTTCTTTTTGGTGAGTCTCTTAAAAATACATCATGAGAGAAATTTCAAACACATACTGTGAGTTGACCCCTCTTGTCACTCATGATGTCTCATTATCAGCATCAAAACGCCATTATCCTACACATGGCTGGATGAGTCCTCAATACTGATAAAACGCTACCACGGAATATGATTGCCCGGCTTTGTGGATCGCTGAGCATGTTTTATTCATTATTTTACGTGACCTCTACTGGGATTTCTTCCCCCTGTAAACAGGCTTCAGTCTTCACTAGATCTTTAAAAGCGCCATTCTGAAGCCTACTTGTAATGACTGTCCGCTGCCACACCCGGCCTTGTCTCTCCACCATGCTTTGCATAGCCTCTACTGCAGTGAGCCTGCACCAGAACCCCCTGGAGGGCTCGTGGGACCACGGGCGGCAGGGCGCCACCCCCGCAGTGTCTGATTGTAGGTTTGGAGCAGGGCGGAGAGTTTACAGGTCCTAACAAGTTTCCAGGTGATGACGACACTGCTGATCTGGGACCTCACCCGGAGACGCAGGCCTTTACCACGTGCTTCGTGCCCCATGCTGTTTGCGGGTTTTCCCAGCGAGAGCCACTTACCTCACGGGATGATTCTGCCCCACGCAGGTAGGAAAGAACATGGGCCTTTCGTTGGTTTGGCGCGACGTAACTTTACGACGGACGTACCTTGCGGCAGATGTGACGTGGGGAGCAGAGCCGAGCCTTTGCTGAGGTTTCCAGCGCCCGTGCCTCATCCCTTCCTGGGTGCCTTGCTGGACACGCTGTTTCTTCTGGGGACTAGGACGCTTGGAGTTCCCTGGCTTGGTTCCTTCTGGGAGCTGAAGTTGAGCAGGTAAGTTCACGTCCCGCCTCTGGGAATCCATTGGTTGCCTTCTGGACATTTGTGACCCTGTGCTTACTCTGGCGTTTTGGGGTTGCCTGGGCTGATTTCTTTCCGTTGCTTGTTGCTAAGACTTTGAAGTTTGCCTTTTCTGTGCCGGTGAGGCTGGCGTCCTGGGTCTGGCATGCCTGGACTTGCCTTCAAATGCCCCCGGCTCCCTGCTTGTCTGCTTTTCAAACATGGCTTATTCATTCAGGTGAACACGGCTGTTGCTATTTCCGTGACTGCTGTCCGTTCTTTCCCTCTCTTGGTTTCTGTATGTGTTCCCAGACCCCTCAACCCCAGGCTCCATCTCCCTCACGCTCTGAGACTCAGTGCTGGCTTGGTCTTTTTCTCCGTGAATGATTACTTTTCTGGTAAGATCTTGCACCTCGGCTGGAAGGTTCTACTGCCACGTACATGCATAGCTTACGTCCAAGTAAGTCAACTGTGTTTTTTCCTTTTTAAACCTGTGTCGAGGAGGCCTGTGGGCTTGCAATGCAAAGTGTAGTCTGAGGATCAGCGGCTGTCAGCATGTTAGCGGCTCTTGTTAGAAACACAGAGCCTCAGGCTCCACCTCGCGTATACTGCTTTGGAATCCACAATGTTAACAAGAGCCCCAGCTGATTTTCATGCACATTGTAAAGAACTGATGTGTGGCATAGTGCCTGTAGGATGAACTGCTGTCACCTGAGACTAATTGTGATTCTACCAATCACTTCTTTTTCCAACTTCCTTATCATCAGTGATGTAATTTACAGAACTGTGTTGGGTGAGTTTCACGTTGATAATGTGAGTTGTGACCAACAACCCACGATTCTGCAGGAACCCAGAGTCTTTCTATATGCATCTCACATTTGTTGTTTTTTGGGATATCCTTGCATAAGGCCCTTTCGTTGTTATGTCAGCATACCAACGGAATATTTCTCCATGCTTTTAGCCATGATCTGATCTGGGCTTGGATGACAGGCAGCTTGAAGGCCAGGGTGGATGAGTACCACTCAAGCTCAAGAATAAATTTTAGGTGCTTAATGTAATGCTGGCCCACAGAGGGTGCCATCCAAACATCTCTCATCAGCATTTACTATGGAGAAGGTGTTGAAAGTAGATCAGCCAGGGTGAACTTCACCCCAGAGTTTCTGATGTGGGTGGGGCCGGCAGTACTGGTCTGGACAGTGACCAGTGAATGGCCTTGTTACCAGAAACGCATCCCTGAAGGAGCATGACTCCAGCCAGTGACTGAGGCCACAAGTCAGGTCCAGCCATTGCAGGGAGGGGGCTAATAAGACACATACAGTGTCAGAGCCTCAGTCAAGACTGCCTACCGTCAGGGTAGGGCAGGAAACTGCCACATTCACCTGGAGACCCAGGTGGACAGGCCCTTATTCATAAGCACTGCCACAGAAAGAGCATGGGTTCTAGAATCCAAGCTGGCTGTGTGTGACCTTGAGTAACTTTATCCTCTGATGGTCTTTGTGGCAAATGAAAATGCATGTCCAGGGTCTAATCGAGGACTCAAATAGTAGATGCTTAATTTAATGGTAGTAACTATCAATACTATGTTTATTATAGAGGCAGTCATATTCTTATGTAAGCCTGTGGGCCTCAGGGCTGCTCAGGTTCTTTGAATTCTGACCCAATTGGTTGGAAGGTTGGGTAGCTTGTGTAATACCCTGTTCAGGATCTGAGCAAAAGGAGGTATGCCTGCTCAAAGCACAAGTGCTTAGCTAGGTATATTGGAGGACTTCTTTTTTCCTCCTTTCCTCTTTAGTTCTCTTCTCTTGAGATTTTATGACTCTCTTTAGTGTTGTGTGTGGATGTGTTTAGTGTGTGTATATCTATTATAGATTTTTGGTTTGTGGTTACCATGAGGTTTTGGTACAGCAGTCTACATATACACATGATTGTTTTAAGTTGCTGATCTCTTAATTTCAAATGCATTTTAAATATCCTTCATGTGTACTCTTCTCCTCTCACAATTGCTGGTTTTGATATCATATTTTACATCTAATTGTTTTGTGTATCCCTTAACTGCTTAGTATGGATACAGACGATTTTATTACTTTTGTCTTTTAACCTGCCTACTTGTTTGTGTGTGGATGATTTCCTACCTTTACTGTGTGTTTGCCTTTACTGGTGAGCTTTCCTATTTTGTAATTTTCTTGTTTCTAGTTGTGGCCTTTTCTTTTCCACCTAGACAAGTTCCTTTAGCTTTTGATGTAAAGCTGGTTTGGTGATGCTGAATTCTTTTAGCTTTTGCTTATCTGTAAAGCTTATGATTTCTCTGTGAAATCAGAACAAGAGTCTTGCTGGGTAGAATGTTCGTGGTTGTAGGTTTCTCCCTTTCATCACTTTAAATATATCATGCCACTCCCTTCTTCCCTGCAGAGTTTCTGCTGAAAAATCCACTGATGGCTTTATGGGAGTTCCCTTCCATGTTATTTGTTGTTTTTCCCTTGTTGCTTTTAATATTTTCTCTTTATCTTTAATTTTTGTCAATTTGATTACTATGTGTCTCAGCATGTTCCTCCTTGGGTTAATCCTGTATAGGACTCTCTGGACTTCCTGGACTTGGGTGAGTGTTTACATTCCCACGTTAGGGAAGTTTTCAGCTATTATCTCTTCAAATATTTTTTCAGGTCCTTTTCTCTCTCTCTTCTCCTTCTGGGACCCCTATAATGCAAATGTTAGTGTATCTGATGTTTTCTTGGAGGTCTCTTAAACTGTCCTCATTTTTTTTTTTTTACTCATTTCTTTTCATACTTTTTTCTTTATTCTGTTCCATGGCAGTGACTTCCACCACTCTATCTTCCAGCTCACTTATCTGTCCTGCTTCATTTATTCTGCTATTTATTCTATTTTATTTTCCTTTCAGTTATTATATTCTTCAACCCTGTTTGGTTGTTCATGTTTTCTCTTTGTTTAAAAACTCCTGGAACTTCTTGCTCTGTGTATCCATTCTTTTCCCAAGTTCTTGGATCATCTTTATAATCATTACTCTGAAATCTTTCTCGGGTAGAAATTGCCTATCTCAGCTTCACTGAGTTGTTCTTCTGGGGTTTTATCTTGTTCCTTCATCCAGAGCATATTCCTTTGCCATCTTATTTTGTTTAAATTTCTATTTGTATTTTTATGTCTGTGGTAGGTTAGTTACATTTCTTGACATTGGAGAAGTGGCCCTCTGTAGGGGATGTCCTATGTGTCCCAGCAGTGCACTCCCCTCTCATCACTCAAGGGCCAGGGACTAGCTCTTCCCAGGGTAGGTTCTGACCTGAGTTTATGGAATGAGTTCCATAGGCTGCAGGATTGTAGTTTTCTTGCTTCTGGTATCTGCCCCCGGTAGGTGAGGCTGGTCTAGAGACTTGTGCTGGCTTCCTGGTGGGAGGGGCCAGTGCTTGCCCACTGGTGGGTGGAGCTGGGTCTTGGCACTCTGGTGGGTGGGACAGTGTTAAGGGACATGTCTAGTGGTGGCTGTGGGCTCAGGAAATCTTTAGGCAGCCTGCTTATGAGTGGGTTGTGTTCCTGCCCTGTTGGTTGTTTGGCCTGAGGGGTCCCAGCACTGGAGCCTGCAGGCTTTTGGGTGGGACCAGGTCTTGGTGCTTATGACCCAGGCAAGATGTCTGCCTTCAATGAGAATTCATGTAGATGACACTCTCCTAGATCTCTGCCACTGGTGTCTCTGTCCCCAGGATGAGCTATAGCCACCCCCAGCATCCCCTCCAAGACCAGCAGGTAGGTCTGGCTCAGGTCCCTATGAAGTCACTGCTTTTGCCCTGCATCCCAGTGTGCATGAGACCTTGTGCACTCCCTCCAAGAGTGGAGTCTCTGTTTCCCCCAGTCCTGTGGAGCTCTTGCAGTCAAGTCCCACTGGCCTTCAAAGCCAAATGCTCTGGGGGCTCCACTTCCTATTGCCAGATCCCTAGGCTGGAGAGCCTGATGTGGGGCTCAGAACTCTCATTCCTATGGGAGAACTTCTGTGATACAATTTTTCTCCAGTTTGTGGGTTGCCCACCCAGGTGGTATGGGATTTGATTATATCATGAGTGCACCCCTCCTACTGTCTTGTTGTGGTTTCTTGTTTGTTTCTTTGGACACAGAATATCTCTTTTGGTAGGTTTCAGTCTTTTTTATTGATGGTTGTTAAGCAGTTAGTTGTGGTTTTGGTGTCCTCATGGGAGAAGGTGAGCTCAAGGTCCTTCTACTCTGCCATCTTGTCCCTCCAGGCCCCACATTTTCTTTTTTCTCTTAGGTCTCCTGTAATGCCTCAAGGAAAGTCTGAGGGAGACTGGATGACTTAGGCTTCTTTGTTCTGCCTGACAGTGCAGTTTCAGGGGTCACAAAGCAGCTTGTGCTTCATCAGTCTTGGTAGTGCAGTGCTCATGGGCACTGGAACCTGCAGCAGCAGTGATGGGTGACTCCAGACTCTGTGTAGTTTTCAGGGTCAGTAGAAAATGCATGGCTTAAACTACCTAGATTCCAGTGGACAAATTTAGAAGAGTTGATATAACAGTTTTCTTTTAAAACATCAACATAGAAAACATCCCAGAAATTAAATATTTTCCTTACTTAAACCTTAAAATTTGAAAAATTTTAGGTGTTAGTGTAAAAATGTGCAAAACAGTTTTAGAGGGTATATGAGCAAAAAAGAAGACAGTTATCCAGCAAGGTCAAGACTACCTCATAATGACATCTCTAATCCAGTTCAGGGGAAAGGCAAAAAAAGGAAGTGCAGGGAAAGCAATTTGCTTTTAAGTGAGTGAATCGGAGGTTACACTAATTGCTTCCACTCCTCTTTCCTTGGTGAATAACTTACCATCATGGCCACACCTAATTAAGAGTGAGGGTGGGAAATTTAACCTTTAGCTGTGTGTCCGTGTGCTCAGGGAAATTCACTGACTTTAAGAAAGATAATGTTTTCAGTGGCAAATAGTAGCCACCTCCACAGTATGTTCATAAGCTAAATTCACAGTCTTAAATTTATATTGTAAATACCTGATGAAGTTTCTGATTCCTGGCCTCCAGAGTCTCCCTAGCCTCTAGAACCAACTGCCAATGACCCAGAACTTCTACTTACAGGAATATGCTTTCATTTAGCAAATACATATTGATCAAATGTCTACTATACGTCCAGAACTCTAAGGATATAGTTTTTCAATAAGACAGTTATGATCCCTGCCCTCATGGAGCTTATACTGGGGGAGTGGGTGTCTGATGAAAATGTTAAGGAGAGATACTACAAAATAACGATCAATTTTAGCGAAAGTAGAAGCAGACAGTCCCCCATTAAATATTTTAGACCCAAAGCAAAATTGTAAAGCAAGGCATTCTGCATGATTATTAGATATCTATGCATTTTTTACAAATGTTCATGGAATAGCCACAGAATTAGGAATATATAATGCTACAAATTAAGTCTTTCAATTCCAAACAGTAAAAGTAGAGATTGATGATATTCTCTTGATTACAGCAGACATGAAGAACCTTTTGTCTCAGATTTAGAAAAACAATAAAAATGTTTAAGGAATTCTTGGATAAGAGGCAATATACAGAGAAGTTTCAGAACGCATAGAAATTACAGTGAAAACAATAAATGTCAGAACCTGTAGTCTACAGCTAAAGCAGTGACCAGGGAAAAACCCATAACCTGAAAAATGTATGTCAGTAACAAAGCAGGAATAAAAGATAATTGAAATAAGCATCTGACTGAATTAAGTAAGAAACAGTAAAATAAAAGGAAAATAGTAGGAAGGTATTAATAAAGATAAAAACATAAATGAATGAATTAGGAAAATAACAATAGAACTAATAAATCTAAATTATGATTCTTTGATTTAAACAATTGGCAAATGTTTAGCTAACCTAATCAAGAGAGAAAAAGAACAAATGTGTGAAATAAGAAATGGTAATAGGGAAATAATCATATGAACAGATACAATCAAAACTATAATGACCCTCAGAATGGGAAAAAATAATTGCCTATGAAACAACGGACAAAGGATTAACCTCCAAAATATACAAGCAGCTCATGCAGCTTCATACCAAAAAAGCAAATAACCCAATCCACAAATGGGCAGAAGACCTAAATAGACATTTCTCCAAAGAAGACATACAGATGGCCAACAAACACATGAAAAGATGCTCAACATCACTCATCATCAGAGAAATGCAAGTCAAAGCCACAATGAGGTATCACCTCACACCAATCAGAATGGCCATCATCACAAAGTCTGGAAACAACAAATGTTGGAGAGGGTGTGGAGAAAAGGGAAGTGTCCTGCACTGTTGGTGGGACTGTACGTTGGTACAGCCACTATGGAAAACAATTTGGAGGTTCCTTAAAAAACTACAAATAGAACTACCATATGATCCAGTAATCCCACTCCTGGGCATATACCCAAAGAAAACCATAATCCCAAAAGAAACTTGTACCATAATGTTTATTGCAGCACTATTTACAATAGCCAGGACATGGAAGCAACCTAAATGCCCATCAACAAATGAATGGATACAGAAGATGTGGCATATATATACAATGGAATATTACTCAGCTATGAAAAGGGATGAGATGGAGCTATATGTAATGAGATGGATAGAACTACAATCTGTCATACATAGTGAAGTAAGTCAGAAAGAGAAGGACAAATATTGTATGCTAACTCACATATACGGAATCTAAAAATGGTACTGATGAACTCAGTGACAAGAACAAGGACGCAGATACAGAGAATGGACTGGAGAACTCGAGGTATTGGAGGGGGCGGGGGGTGAAGGGGAAACTGAGAAGAAGCGAGAGAGTAGCACAGACATATATATACTACCAACTGTAAAATAGTCAGTGGGAAGTTGTTGTATAACAAAGGGAGTCCAACTCAAGGATGGAAGATGCCTTAGAGGACTGGGGCAGGGAGGGTGGGGGGGACTCGAGGGGGGGGCGTCAAGGAAGGGAGGGAATATGGGGATATGTGTATAAAAACAGTTGATTGAACCTGGTGTACCCCCCCAAAAAAATAAATAAATAAAAAAAAAACTATAATGAACTACTTTCATCTTTATTCTAATAAATGTGAAAATTGGTGAAATGGATACTTTTCTAGAAAAATGTACTTTACCAAATCTGACCACCAAATCAATTGACGATCATAACAGACTAATTTCCACAGAAAAACTTGAGGAAAATTATTAAGCAGATTATCCCACTGGACCAAAACACAAACACAAAAAATACCCAGTTAAGATGATTTAACTTGAAAATTCTGTCTAGCTTTTAAAGAACAACTGTTTTCCTTCAGAGCATGGAAAATGATGGAGCCAAAAGCCACTTGTTTTCCATGAAACTATTTTAACACTGATACCAAAATTTCAAACAATAGCACAAAAAATACAACTATAGACCAAGCTAATTTAGGAAAATTGATGCAAAAAGTCAACATATGATATTAATAATCTAACAGGATATTAAAAGAACAAATCCATAGTGAATGAATGGTTTATTTCAGAAATGCAAGGATGGTACAGTAATAGGAAATCTAATTTAATTCATCATAGTAGATCTAAGAAGAAAAATTTTAATTACTCCATAAGTGCTGAAAGACATATGGAAAACTTCAACAAACTCTTTTTTATTTTTAATACAAGTATAGTTGAATTACAATGTTGTGTTACTGCTGTAGTGACTCAGTTATACGTGTATATAGATATACTTTTTCATATTGTTTTCCGTTATGGTTTATAACAGGATATTGAATATAGTTCCCTGTGCTATACAGTAGGACCTTGTTGTTTATCCATTCTGCATATACCAGTTTGCATCTGCTAATCCCAAACTCCCAATCCAACCCTCTCCCATCCCCCTTCCCCTTGGCAACCCCCAGTCTGTTCTCTATGTCCCTGATTCTATTTCTGTTTCATAGATAGGTTCGTGTCACATTTTAGTTTCCACATATAAGTGATATCATATGGTATTTTCTGACTTCACTTAGTATCATAATCTCTGGTTGCATCCATATTGCTGCAAATAGCATTATTTCGTTCTTTTTTTATGGCTTAGTAATATTCCATTGTATATATGTACCACATCTTCTTTATCCATTCATCTGTCGATGGACATTTAGGTGGTTTCCATCTCTTGGCTATTGTGAATAGTGCTGCTGTGAACATAGGGGTGTATTATGGTTTCATCTGGATATATGCCCAGAAGTGGGATTGCTGGATCATATGGTAATTCTATTTTAATTTTCTGTGAAACCTCCACACTGTCTTCCACAGTGGCTGCACCAACTTACGTTACCACAAACAGTGTAGAGTGTTCCCTTTTCTTCACAACCTCTCCAGCATTTGTTATTTGTAGAATTTTAAATGATGACCATTCTGACTGGTGTGAGGTGATGCCTCATTGTAGTTTTGATTTCCATTTCTCTAATAATTGGCGATGTTGAGCATCTTTTCACGTGCCTGTTGGCCACCTGTATATCTTCTTTGGAGAAATGTCTCTTTAGGTCTTCTGCCGATTTTTCGATTGGGCTGTTTTTTGTTGTTGAGTTGTATGAGCTGTTTGTATATTTTGGAAATTAAGCACTTGTCGGTCATATCATTTGCAAATAACAAACTCTTGATTTAAAAAATAGTTAATAAAATAAGAATATATGTGTATTTTCTTAACATAATAACATATATCTATCTCACCCCAAAAGGCAGCATCATGTTTAATGGGAAAGTACTAGATGTATTCCTACTGAAGTAAGGAACTAGATACAAATATCTGCTATTACTATTATCATTTTAATGTTATATTGGAAATACTAGCTCAAACAATAGACAAGTGAAAGAAATTTGTTTTAAATAGAAAGAGCGAGGTAAAGCTATCCCTGTTTGCAAATGAATTGATCGTATTCATAGAAAAATCAGAAAAAAAACTTTTTCAATTGAATCATAAATCAGTAAACTAGTGAAGTGAAAAATAATAACCAGAAATCAATAACTTTCATATGTGTACACAACTACCAGTAAGGTTGTCACGATAATGGAATAAATAACATAAAGAAGTCACAAGCAAGTTCTCTAGAAAGTGGACTCTTTAAAATTTCTCTCGAAGGACACAAAGGAGGATGGGCAACGTATACTCTCCTGAATAGGAATTATTTTAGAAAGCTATTAATTCTCCCTAAATTTATCTGTAAATTTAATACAGCACCCCAAAACACATAAGGTTACACAGTTAGTAAGTGGTAGAATTGTGAGAAGAACCCAGGAAGAGTTGTTCTAGTGTCACTGTCCTAACATATTGCACTAAACTATCTCTTTAGAGAGCTTCCTCTTTATTTATTTATTTTTTCGCCACATGGCATATGGGATCTTAGTTCCCCTACCAGAGATCAAACCCATGCCCTCTGCAGTGGAAGCACAGAGTCTTAACCACTGGACCGCCAGGGAAATCCTTTCCTCATTATTTTTTAAGGCAGGTTTATATTCCACTGTATGGATGTCACACTATTTATTCATTTCCCTTTCAATTCATGTTACGTTCTTTGCAAAATTTGCTTTTAAAGATGACTCAGCAGTGAATAATGTTATGGATATATCATTCTACATATACACAGAAATATCTATGGGTTTCATTCCCAAAGTAGAATTGTTGGGTCAAAGGACATATGTAATAGAGAGAGAGAGAGAGAGAGTGGGAGGGAGGGAGCGAAGGAGGGAGGGGGGAAGGGAGGAGGGGAAAGAGAGAATAGAATTCCTAAGAAATTAGAATAACTAATGTCTATATAAGAAACAGTAATTACATCTGGAATTGGAGTGGACATTGGGCAAATGAGATCCAGGAGTGGAAGAGGTATTTTCATTAGATTATTTATATTGTTTATAAACCATATTTTGAAACCATATGAAGGGATTGAGTTGTGTATACCCCTAGTACCTTAGAATGTGACCTTATCTGCAAGCAGGGTCATTGCAGATTAATTAAGATTAATTAATTAAGACGAGGTCATACTGGGGGAGGATGGGCCCCTAACCCAATATGACTGGTGTCCTTATAAGAAGAGAAGAGGCACAGAGACACAGACAGGGAGAATGCCATCTGATGATGGAGGCAGAGATTGGAATTATGCTGCCAGAAACCAAGGAATACCTGGGGCTACCAGAAGCTGGAATAAGCAGGGAAGGACCGTCCAGTAGAAACTTCAGAGGGAGCTGGTTCTCACAACACCTTGATTTTAAGACTTCCAGCCTTCAGAACTGTGAGGCAATAAATTTCTATTGTTCTAAGTCACCCAGATTGTGGCAATTTGCCTCAATGGCTTAGAAAATGAAAACAACAACAAAAAACCCAACTAACTATTAAAAAAAAGATATATATATATATATATATATCTGAGTATATTAACTTAAAAGTTATATAATGGCAACTGTTTGCGTAGGTAATGAATTTAGACAGTACGTCTCAGTTCCTATTGGATATGTTGCTTCATATTAGAGTTTTATATACAATTGAGCTAAACTCTATTAAGCCAATAAGAGAGATGTATGTATTTGCTCTAAAGACTTAGAAAGTTAATAATAATTTAACAAAACCCACTAAATCCACTCTCTTACAAATTAAACCTTGTTCACTTTTTTGTATGTATAATTTTGTATCAATTATGGTAAGCCTTCACAGAGTATTATGCTCAAGTCAGGAACTCCTTGTAGAATAGAACCTTTTGAGAGCAATCTACTGTAAAGCTTAAAATATTGAATACAAGCAGCAGGCTTTGGGGGGGAATTGCAGGTTTGTCATATTTATAACATGAGATTCTATGGTGTTCTGGGGTGGGGGAGACTCCATTAAGATTTATTATTTTCCATTAAAAGCAAAAAGCATGCTCAAGGAGACCGTTGTTAAAAACTGACTTGATTTAAGGAGGGAAGAAGTTGCATAAACAAATGAATCACCAGGAGATGGTTAATCAGCTTTGTGTGACTCATTTTGAGATTCCTTTAATACCTGCTAATAAAATGCATTTGATATCATTTTAGGGACTAATGGTAAATAGAATAAAAACACGAAGCTGTATTCAAGTGTCACTTGTTGAAAATGACTTTAAATGTTTAATATAAGACATCTTAACCAATTGTGCTCTCATATTTGAAAGCTGCCTTACATATAGCCCCATAAATGAATCTATCTATGCTTTGTGGTCAGTTTTCTTCATACAGGAGTGCTGAGTCCCTAAATTCTGAGAAGTAGGGCACCTGCGATGTTGGAGAGGGAACACAGTCCTCATTTTTATATAATCCTGGATATGAAATCAGGCTGTACTATTGAGTGAGTTGTAGTAAAGGACAAAGAGCATGAAACAAGGAAACCAGAGGCCCAGATGCTAGACCCAGCTAGCTTTATAAACCTCAGTGAATCACTTCACCTTTCACAGTATCACTGTTCTCCTCTGTAAAAGAGAGGTAACAGTACCAAGATGCTTCATGTTGTACATTTTCTTCCAGTATACAAGGTTATTTTGAGGATCAATTTGATAGTGGATGTAAAAGTGCTTTGCAATTGGTGAAATTACATGGATGGAATATTATCTTTCAATTTTATGAAGAGGCAGTTCTCCTCTAATAACTGAATGTATTTTTCAGAAGAATAAAAGAGGCAACAGAAATGCAAATCAACCATCTTGCATTGTGTGGTCAGTCCAATCAAGCCTGCAAAAACTTAAAATTATTTTCAGATGATTGTATAATGCTGCATTTATTTATTTCCCTGTGAACTTATGCAAACTTCTATTTTGCATAATTATATTTTAAAATATATCTGTTGATACTAGCCAGAGCACTTTGAAAAATGCACTAACATTTAATACAACAATATTTAAGAAGTGGAAATAAAATAAATATAGATCACACATAAGGAAATTGGCACTTAAAATTCTAAATATACCATTTTAAAAAAATGAATCTGAATTACATTAATACCTTATATTAGGAAAGCACTTCACAGTTTAGAAAAAATCTCCACTTGCATTACTCTATTTGATTTTCACACTCACCCTGTGTAGTTATTTATATTGGCTTACTGATGAGAAAGTGGAGATTTTTGAGAGGTTATCTAGCATATTGCTGCTGGTAAATGGTAGAACAGGACTGAAAATCAGTTTTCCTAGTCCTTAAATCATTGTACTAAGCATTATGATTGTTTTATCCTCTATATATATCTCTCAATATATACATATGGACAACACCCTATATGCCAGCTTTTCTGTATTTTAAGTAGAAGTTTTCTTTCTCTTAACTGATTATTGTCAATTTTTTAAACAAATAATGTAGTAATCAATTTTTAATTTTTATTTTATTATTTTTTATTTTTTGGCTGCATTGGGTCTTAGTTACGGCAGGCGGGATCTTTCATTGCAGTGTGAGGGCTCTTCATTGCGGTGCGTGGGCTTCTCTCTAGTTGTGGTGTGCAGCTTTTCTATTCTCTAGTTGTGGCGCACAGGCTCCAGGGCACGTGAGCTTTGTAGTTCGCAGCACACGGGCTCTCTTGTTGAGGCACGTGGGCTTAGCTGCCCTGCAGCATATGGGATCTTAGTTTCCTGACCAGGGATCGAACCTGCGTCCCCTGCATTGGAAGGTGGATTCTTTACCCCTGGGCCACCAGGGAAGTCCCTGATTATTATCAATTTTAATGTATTTCATTAATATGGCAAAATAAATGACAGTGGTTGTACATATCTGGATGGATTCCTGCCACCATGGTTTTGCCCGCTCTCTTGCTCTGTTTTCAACATTGCAAATTTAAAAAGGTAGCAACATATACTAAATGAGTAGACGTTTAGATCAGAGTAACTTGAAGGAGTTAGCTTTCTGCAGGGATCAGAAAATGAAGGGCACACACTTGAAGACGTGGTTTGGGAAGTAAACCTTCTGCTCTGCATGTCTGTGTTTCCCGCTGCCCCATGAGGCGAAATTTACTAGTGCATCAAAGTATGGGGCTTTCATTTAGTCTTGATTAAAAATGCAAGGACCCATACAAGTAAAAGGGGATGCGGTTGGGAATGGAGCATTCCAGAAATTCTAAATATCTTGACATTTTCTCTTTGCATAAACAGACGCAGTGTGGACTGGCAGAAATGCTTGACGGAGAGCCCCTGGCTCCACTTTGTCAAATTGGGCAGGTCACATCTCCTTTCCAGTCTGCACACGTCACATTTGCAATATAAGGATATCAAGCCTCTCTAGAGAATGTCTAGGGCTCTTTCTAAGTTTGTGTGTGTAAGTGCCCTTGTACAACATCATCCTTCTCTCTCCCTTTCTAACTTTCCTAATTCTGGCAAATTTGGATGCATCTTTTAAGATACAACCATAGCTCTAATGCAACTTCCCCGATAACATTTCCCAGACACCCAGGAACAAGTTCCTGTGAGCTTCACATTCAAATGTACTGGCCTCTAGTGTTATATGATAATGTGCAATATATTCGCTTGTTTAAGAAGGCTGTCTTTACTTTCAAATTAAGATTTTCCCGATGGCAGGGGCCAGATCACATTTGTCGCTGTACACCTATTGAATATTAAATGCCCATTGCAAAAAAGTCTGGTCTAGAACAGACACTAAAGAAATATCTGTTGAAATGGTAGTGTTGGGCCAATCTTCAGTGGTACACTGTCCCTGAGAGTATGGTCAGTATAAGCTATGGGGACTAACGTGCTGAATGGAGAGGCCTACAAGACACTTGGTAATGTGCATTCTCTTCTAATCCCCTTTCAAAAGGAATGAGCAGAAGAAATATATGGAGAGGTGTTCCCTTATGTTAAAAGTAAATGTGCACTGTAACTGGATTATAGACTCTTTTGTTTACGAAGCAGTGAGTCCCTTCATGCCAGTAAGATTCCACCTCAGACTTTAAAAAATGAAGTCATATGTTCATCGATGCAGCAGACATTGGGCATAAAAATCCCTATGCTTTAGGTAACAAAATGCAACCTCAAAGTATATTGGCTAAAAATGAATGCATTTAAAAAATTTATTCTTTGAGCTTTCCCTTTATTGATTTTAGAAATGTTTTAACAAGTGAATGAAATCCATTGTTATTTCAAACTGAATCCCCTTTCATCATTTCTACCATTTGGCCACACAGAAATCCAATAGACATACCATTTTCACTAGCCCTGAGGAGTATCTGAAAATCATACTCTCTGAGATACCAGTTCATAGAGGTAAATTTCTCCTGTACTTTGAAACTTTGTAAAGGAGACTCTGAGTTTCCTTTACATGAACAATATAGGCTTAGATAATTCACTGAGAAGATACTTACTTCCTGGCTTTTTAATAGAACACATTTTCTTTCCTTTTGTTTATAAATCTTTCAGCACCTTGTGAATCTTAATTGCCTGATGTTATAATTCAGAGGCGGACATATAATAGCAGGCTTTGTGACAGATAAGTGCACACACTGCAAAGGAGAAAAAGGAAGACAGAGTGTTGACAGAATGAATTTGAAAACCCATGGATAGCTGCTGTCTTAAAACCACACCTACACATTCAGGCCCAGCTCACACCACTCTCCTGCATGTCCCACTTCACCTCTTCAAAGAGCCTGACGTATAAACCAGTTGTGTCCACATATTGCACAGATACTTGTTCAAAGAAATCTGGATAAGGTCAGTTCCTTCACTGCACTGATTTATGGAGAGATTAAATTCACTAAAACATAGGTCAGTTTGATGGAGAAGTGAGAGTATGAATTTGATTTAGGTTTTCGGATCAAAAATAGTATTAACTTGTTCAAGTTAGGAGCAACTTCATTTATCTACCCTAGGTCATAGTTTATGGAGGTGTTTGGTTCATATTTGTCTTCTCCATTTGCAGATGCTTAGAGTGGGGGAACAGCCAGTGGGCAGGGGCCAAGGAGGGTGAGGAAGCCTGGCTGAGTTGGCTGGCTTAGGCCAGCACTGGTCACAGTGGTTTAGAGGTAGGCAGATGGCCTAAAGTGGTCTAATCTATGTAGTATGGCTTACCTTAGACCTTAAAATTAACTCTGGTGACAAATTTCAGGAAAATAAGACAAAGATTAGAACCGAATGAGTTCTAAGGCTTATGCCTTGTAACCCCTACCATGCATCCAGAAGTCTCTAAACCAAAAGACATCTCATACCTTGCGAATTTAGTCATTGGCACCGTTTGGTCCAAAATAATTCACAGGTTGTTTTCTTAAAGAGCTTTGGACAAGCATGTATTATAGGGAATGGTTTAAAACACACTTCAAGGCACTTAATGTGCGTAAACACTTTTATTGTTAGGGAAGGAAAGTGAATGCATGTAATCCAGTGTATGAAGAAATAGGACAGTTAAAAAAGAAGGAATTCACTATGCATTTTGATATAGTTTGGAAAAATTCCCCAAACATGGGAAAACAACCAAGATAACTGTGATATTTTAAAAAGTAAAAAGGCACTACATAGGAGACTGTTTGCTTTAACTTATACACTAGAGACAGCTTAAATTGTGTAAGAAGCCCAGATTTGGAGTTGACTTTAAAACTGACGCTTTAATTGAGGCAAAGCTATTGCTCTGAGTGATGGGTTCATATGCAGCTTTGTGTTGAGCATCTTATGAGACTCCTCTGGTTATTAAGTGGTATAAGCTACTGTTACTGCACCTGCCTCCCTTGTAGTCTCTTTCTGAAAGAAGTAATGTGGGATTAAAAGGAGGAATATGGGATGAAGAATCAGAAAAAGTGGACTTTAATGCTAGTTTTGGCGATTACAGACACTGTGACCTTGGATAACCCGTTCAGTTTCCCTGAATCTCTAATTTCTTCACATCTATAAAGTGGGAAGAAGAAGGGTAATAATTTTTCAATCTGGTTTTTAGTCAGATGTAATAACAAATGAAATTACTTATTTTTATTATTGAAATATAACGCTTATTATATGATATCAGTAAATACGGACCTCTATAGTGACAAAATTGAAAATCATCTATTTGCATACCACCTTGAGATAACTGCTATTGATGTTAATGCATTTCTCTTTTTTGATGTATTTTAATTTAATTGAGATCATTCTAAATATACAATTTTCTATACTTTGATTTAATGTGTTATGATAATAATTTCATTAGGTCTTAAAAATATTTCATAACATAATTTTAATGGCCATATATTTATGGTGTTAATGTATTTGTTTAATATTTTGTTATTTAGGTCCTTTCTGGGGTTTTTTACTCTTCTATATAATGATTCAATGAAAATCATTATGTATAAATCTTTCATTGAACTTTAGTTTATTTCTCTATGCCAGTTCCCAGAAGTGGGTCAAAGACTAGGAACACTTTTGAGATGCTCACGCGCACTGCCAAATTGTCCCCGGAAACTTTAAACCACTTGATTCATCCACCAGGTCATTATGAGAATATTTGTCTTTCAACGACTTTGCTGACCTTTTTTGCCCTTAAAACTTACAAATTTCATTCAAATGTTATTTTATTTTGCATATCATTTTGCAAATCTCTGATTATGCATAAAATAAAACATTTTGAACAGGGTCTTGGGAGCAGTAGAATGTTATATAAACATCATTCTCACTCGTCTCCTGTCACCTCTGGGCTCAGAGGTGCCCACCCATGCCCTGGGGCTTATCTGTAGGTAAACTAGAACCCTGCTGCACCATGAGGCATGTCGCAGAATCCTCTGATTCCTCCAGAATAATAAGCATTGGGTTTACTAACCATGGATTTCTGACTTGATTCCTGACCTAGGAGAACTGGTTCACTCTCTCTACCGCAGCTCTCCGAGGCCCACACTGTACTTACTGACCTCTCTAAGGATACTCACCACCCTGAAGGGGCACCCTACGATTATTATGAAGTTGCTATTATTGGGACCAATTAAATCCTGCAAAGATATTAGAGTTGTTCCTTGTTCCATTGTGTTGCGCTAAGGGCAAGATGAGATTAGTATAAGGGAGCTCACTTCATATTCTTATTTCCTATGGGAAATCATATCGTTTAATTTTGCTTACATGAATTATTTGAATGATTATATTGAAACCATAATTTTCAAATGTGAGGTCCTATTAACGGCAGAAAATCAAGACAAGCAGCAAATTAAGATTTACAATGTGACCTAGGCTGTGCTGGCATGAAATCCAGGCCAGTGTTGCCTTCATGTCAATCCATCAACTCATGGGAAATGTCAGTCCAGCCCGCTTTCTGACTGAAGCCACAGGTAAGTGGACAAAGTTGGCTGAACTTATCTTATCTGGTTTGTCAGTACTTAGTGTAAATACAACAGCCAGTTTTAGTTCCTGGTCCTTGGTTGGCTCTTAGTTGGATATTTGCTTTTATACGGATCCTGTCACTGTCCTTGGCTTTCACCCTAAGCCACCTGACTGTTTTTCTTCTGCACTGCCATTGAGAGGTGCTCACTGATCCAAGCGAACTAACTGCTTTAGACTCATTCTGAATGTTACCCTTTGCACCTAGATTTCATACTTCCCTGCCCCATCTCGTAAAAATGGAGACAAGGTTTTATAATTTTCCTCTAGCAAGATACCACTGTTCAGAGTAATTCCTACTGATCCTAGGAAAGACTGTAAAGCAATTTTATTGCTTAAATGGAAGAAAATTCTAATTAATAGAGCAATTTTCATTTTTATGAGACTGTAGGTACCTATAGAACATAAACAGTGCCAAAGAACCAACAATAAGGCCATCCAAGAGAGCTTTGTGATTAACATTTGGTGATTTTAAACAACGTTCCTCTGGACACATTCATGAAATGGCCAAAGCTTGATGACATGCCTGGCCTTTCCCACCGTTCTCCACAAGCCTTCTTTCCTTCTTCCCCATGAATTCAGGGCGCCCACAATCTCCTTTCTCTTCTGACTAGCAAATATTTAGGATAAGATCCCATTAAATTCCTCACAAAATGAGGTGTAAGAAATGATGAGGCTGAATGTAGGTCTCCTCTCAAGGGAACTATACTGCTAACAGCTGAAGCTCACTTCACTAAATCAAGGTAATACCTGTCTAGTTCCATGATGGCATAAACTTGGCACTTGGGCCACCACTCTTTCCTCCTACTTCCATTGCAGTCATTGCTGATTGATCATAACACTCTTTACTTCTGAGCGGGGAAGCACTCTCCTCAGAATCTTTCTTAACACAGTGCTTCAGGCAGTGACTGCTAACTAATCAGAATTGGTGTTTAAACTGAAACGTATTGGCTGCCTGTGGTGTGAATGGAACTTTTTTAGATAGAGGTGTCTGGAAGCACACTCATCCCCTCTGAAACCATACCACAGAGATAGCTGTTTATATTCCATGTGTATAATACACATGTCCCCAAAGAAGGCCACGTCTTTCCATTGAGGTCTCTTAATTGCAGAATGAGAAGTTTTGCATCAGGTAGACATGGGTTTAAATTTCAGCATTATAAGTTAAGGTATGACCCTGGGAAGTTTATTGAACTTCTTTGAACCTTACCTTCCTTATTGGTAAAGTGAGAATCCGAATACCTACTTGATAGGATTGTTCTGGAGATGAAATGATATACTATGGGTGAAGAGCTTTCTGATTGTCTGGTACTAAATGTATGTGTCTTCTATTCCTAAACCCTCCTCAAAAATAAGAGTTAACTCCACTGTGTTTAACCCTGTGGTGAAAGGTGGAAAGAAATGATATAAGAAATGCACACTTGGGGAAAAACTTACAACTCATTTAATCACCGAATCAGAGTCCCAGAACACTAAGGAACTAATCAGTGGCTCAGATTGGAGTAGCCAAGGTCCCGCTTCTCCTTGCTGTATGCACCACTGTTATTTGATCACTGTCTTTGACCCAATTTTCTTTGTATCTCATTTCCTAAGTGGTACCACATTACAGGGAAAACCTTCCTCACTCATTCTTTCAACATAAAATAGAATTATTCTAAATTTAGATTTCCCCCAGATCTTTCATCTGTCTAGATTTGTAGTCTATATGAAATGTTTCATCCTCAGCTTTTTATGTCAGACACAAATTATAAAGCAGTCAAAAATGACCTAGCATCTTTGGTACATTGATATTTTTCAGCTTTTATCACTATTCTACTTCAAATAGGTTATGTTTGGAAGACATTGAACATCTTCAAAATCCTCTGATTTTATAATAATTCTTGCTTCCCTGACAAGATGACTCACCAGGACCATGACATAAGTCACAAACAGTTTTCCAGTATTTTCCTGTTTCTGAACAATCTTTTATATTTGCATAATATTTTATAATCCAGAAAGCACTATCTTTCGCTATTCTTTTTGACTCTCAGCAATTCTGTGAGGTACCCAGGGCAAGGATTGCCGCCTTTTGGCATATAAAAGAAACTAAGCTCAAGCAAGGTTAAACATTGTGCTTAAGGTCAAAATGCTAATACACAGTAGAGCTCAGAGTAGAAACAAATTCCATATGAAAGTTCAAACTGTAAGCACATGCCAATACATAAAACCCAGAGTATAATTTCATTCAATAGAACCAATAAATATTATTCCATTTCCAGGTCAGAGGAACATCAAAATATTCCCAAACTCAATTTATTTTTGATTCTGAGCAGTGTGTTCTCTTTCTTACTTTCACCCCAAGTTAAATGCACTCTGCCTTGGATCTCAAAGAAGTCTTTAACTGAAGTAGGATCAAGTGCATTCCTTATTACACATTCAGAGAGTCCTGAAATATTCCAAATTCCTGTCAGCATACAATCTCTGGGACTGCAGGAAAGCCTGGTGTATTGTACTTTGCTAAAATAAAGTGCATAACCATCAAATGATTTTGATTAATGCCATGGTCCTCTTTAGGTCAAGGCTATGGATTGGGGTCTTAGAAATATAGCCAATTCCCACAAACTACCAGGAGAGTTTATTTGCCTTATGAGAGTTCCATGAATAATAATCCCCTACCAAGCTATGAGCTCACAAAACAAGGAAGGGCTTTGAAAATGCATGTCCTCAAATGCTAGAAGTAAAGGTATGAAAAATGCTAGACAATACATCATGAAAAATGTGATTGGAATGAGGACAAGATGACTGATTATATTGAAATATTTCTATGGTCTGTGTATTTTGAGGAGGAAGAGAGAGATACTAACTTTAGGTTTTCTAAATGTAAATATACATGTTAAAAAGGGCAAAACAAAACAAAAAACCACCAGCACAACCACATTAGAAAAGCGAAGCATAATCACTACAGATTTAGGAACAGAATGGCTCACTTCAAAAGCAGTACTGAGGAAAATGCAAAAAAAAAGTCTGATAAATTCAGTAGAAGACTGTAAAGAAGAAAGGGAAAGGAAAAAGCATAACAACTAGAAAAAAAAAATCAAAAAAGCAGGAATGAGTTATATCAGTAAACACATTAAATGCAAGAGTTTCACTTCATCTGTTGCATGACAGATGAGTGGAAATGCATTTATGTTCTTCTTAAAAGAGATACACTGAGAGCGATATCATAAAGGTTAGAAACAGAGGAAAACACATTCTAAGCAATGTACAGCCAATGAAAGGTAGTGTAGCATTATAATTTCAAGAACAGATTTGAGGTCAAAGGCAGTATTATGGATACATGTGAACACTGCCAAAAGATGGCAGTTATGAACTTGTATATACCTAGTATCACAGACTTGAATTATATAACCTAATATTAGGATTACTCGGACTTCCGGTTTCAGCCACAACATTTAAAGGGCTTGAAAGTTGTCACTCCTATTCTTAGAACAGGAAAAAAAAAGCTGAACAAACTTAAAATCAGTGACATTCTTGCACCCATCAAAGAAGTTGAAGAGATTTCAACCACCACCCTGAAATCTGGAGAGACGAGTAAATACAGAGGATCATAGCTGAGATGAACTTGTCTGGATCAGAAGATATTGGAATCATAAATGATAATATTGATAAATTGCTAGAGGATTTGTGTGGACCAGCATGAGAGAAATAAACTCCTGGGGGACAATCTTATTGACACTTGCAAGTGTCTTCATTGCAGTAACCCCACCATGTTCTCATTATGCAGATGAAGAAAAAAAATCCTTCATGCTCTGGCAGGGTGATGAGAAAAGTAAAATCTTTGAAATATATCCAGAGTATCCAACATAACAAAGGCCTGCTCTGCAGGAGAAAAGACTTTATCAGAGCCTTATCCAGCTGGGGGCAGGGCAGCTAGCCAGCTCTAGGGCCCTCTAGAATTTCTAGAGAAAATAAAGGGCTAAGAAATATTTCTGAAGGCCACAGCTCAGGTATTCAGTCTCACTAAAAGACTGAAATTTAATCAAACAGTATAGACTGTTGGCCTCTTCCCACATCAACAGGGCTGCAGAATAATAAGAGTGAGTTACAGCTGAAAGAGCTTCAAGGCTTAGACTTTGTGAGGGAGTTCTTAGGGGAAACTGAAAGATGACAGAGGTGACCAAACAAGTTCATTAAAGGTAATTAAAAACTCTGGTGCCTATAGCTGTAGCAAACATTAAACATAACCCCAATCCTACCAAGTTAACATAAAACCACATACTAAATGTATATTTACCTCAGTTCCTATTACCTGGTACACATTGCCTGGCTTTCAACAACAACAAAGAAATTACAAGGCATGCTAAAAAAACAAGAAAAAGTATAATTCAAAGAGACATGGCAAGGGACTTCCCTGGTGGTACAGTGGTTAAGAATCCGCCTGCCAATGCAGGGGACACGGGTTCAAGCCCTGGTCCGGGAAGATCCCACATGCCATGGAGCAGCTAAGCCCTTGTGCCACAACTACTGAGCCTGTGCTCTAGAGCCCATGAGCCACAACTACTGAGCCTGTGTGCCACAACTACTGAAGCTCACATGCCTAGAGACTGTGCTCTGCAACAAGAGAAGCCACCACACTGAGAAGCCCATGCACCACAGTGAAGAATAGCCCCCGCTCAGCACTAGAGAAAGCACATGTGCAGCAACCAAGACTCAATGCAGCCAAAAATAAATAAATTTATTAAAAAAAAAAACCCAAAAAACTAAAGAGACATAGCAAGCATCAGAATCAGACTCAGATATGACACATGTTAGAATTTCTGACAGGGACTTTAACTATGATTAATATGTGAAGGGCTCTAATGGAAAAAGGAGATAATATACAAGAACAGATGGGTAATATAAGCAAAGAGATAGAAACTCTAAAAGTGAACAATAACAAAGAATGTCTTTGATGGCTTGGACACAGCTAAAAAGGAATCAGTGAACTTGAAGATATGTCAATGGAAACTTCCCAAGCTGAAATACAAAGTGAAGAGAATAAAAACAGAATATCCGACATCTGTGGTTATAATTTCAAAACACAAATGTGTAATTGGAATACCAGGAGGAGAAGGGAGGGAGAAAAGAGCACAAAAAAACATTTCAAGCAATAATAGCCAAGAACTTTCCAAAATTAATGAGATCTCAGAACACAGATTCAGGAAGCTCAGAGAATACCAAGCAGAATAAATATCAAATAATCTACACCTAGGCATACAATATTTAAACTTTAAGAAACCAAAGGTAAAGAGAAAATTTTGAAAGAAGGCAAAGGGGAAAAAACTCTTTATCTATAGAGGAAAAAGCATAAGAATGACAGCGTGCTTCTTGTCAGAAACCATGCAAGCAAGAAAAGACTTGTGTAAGATATTTAATGTGTTGAAAGAAAAAATCATAAATATAACCTAGAACTCTATATCCACTGAAATTATCCTTCAAAAATGAAGGAGAAATACACACTCCCTTATGCCAAAAAAAAAAAAAACCTGAGGGAACTGTTCTCTGGTGGACTCACCTTAGACAGAATTTTAAAAGAAATTCTTCAGGGGAGAAGGAACATGAGGTAGGTCAGAAATGGATCCACACAAAGAAATGAAAAGTATTGGAGAAGGAATAAGTGAAGGTAAAATGAAATCTTTTTATTTATTCTTAATTATTGTAATAGATAACTGTTCAAAATAATGTAACAGCCTGTTGTGTGATTATAGAACATGGGTAAGTGAAATGAATTTTATAATGCACAGGAAGGAAGAATTCAGATTTCTATTATGTTATCTGCACCATACACGAGTCCATATAATGCACTTAAGGTGAAATTAGATTAGTTGTAAATGTATAATGCAAGCTCTAGGGCAACCACTACAAAAAATTTTTTAAAAGAAATAGAAGTGATAAAGTGAATATCAATTCACCATTGATATGAATTGACAATGTGATTACTCTAAATGCACATATTAAGAGGGCAAAAAGAAGAAAAAATTTACATACACAATAAATATTCCAACTACTGTATATCAATAGTCACTTTAAATGTGAATGGTCTAAATATAGACATTAAAAAACAGTGATTGTCAGAGTAGACTGAAATAATAACATTACGTTAACTACATATTATCTATAAGAAACTCAGTTTAAATATAAAAAGATAGATTCAAAGTTTTAAAAGGGTGACTAAAGATATACTATGCTTTCACTGATCAAAAGAAAGCTGGAATAACTATTAATTTCAGACAAAGCAAATTTCAGAACAAAGAAAATTACTAAGGATAAAGAGACATAAAGGGATCCATTCTCCAAGAAAATGTAACAATCCTTAATGTGCATGCATCTAACAAAGAAAAACAAAATATGTGAGGCAAAAACTGATAGATAATGGATAGATCAGACAGGCAGAAAATCAGTAAGGATTTAATTTACCTGAACATCACTATTAATCAACAGTATCTAATTGACATTGATACAGTACTCAACAACAGCAGAATACACATTCTTCTCTAGCTTACATGAGAACTCATTAAGACCACATTCTGGGCCATAAAAGACAGCTTAATGAATTAGAAATCACACAAAGCATGCTCTCAG
Organism: Hippopotamus amphibius kiboko; assembly: GCF_030028045.1. Lineage (NCBI taxonomy): Eukaryota > Metazoa > Chordata > Mammalia > Artiodactyla > Hippopotamidae > Hippopotamus > Hippopotamus amphibius. The sequence goes on along the minus strand of NC_080203.1, from coordinate 11,260,367 downwards.
ACACTATGGAATTAAACTAGAAATCAATAAAGGAAACGTAGCTGAAAAAGTTACAATATAGTTGGAGATGAAATAACACATGAGCAACATCAAAATCTGTGAAATATAAAGAAAGCAATGTATAGAGGGAAATTTGCAACATTAAATGTGTGTATTGGAAAAGACAAAAGATCTAAAATCAACAATCCAAGTTTCCACCTTAGGAGACTAGAGAAAGGTGAGCAATTAAAGCCAAAAGCTGGTAGAATAAAATAAATTATAGAAATTAGAGCAGAACCCAATGAAATTGAAAAGCAGGAATACAACAGAGAAAATCAACAAAAAAAGCTTGTTCATTGAAGGATTGGTAAAACCGATAAACCTGTAGCCAGGCTATCCAAAAAAAGAAGAGGGAAGACACAAATCAATATTAGAAATGAGCCCTTGGAGATCAAAGGGATAATAAAGAAATATTATGAGCCCTATGGCCACAAATTTTATAACCTAGATGAAATGGACCAATTCCTTGATAGAAATTACCAAACTCACACAAGGAGAAAAAGATAATCTGAACAGGCTTATATCTATTAAGGAAGTTAAATCCATGATTAATAACTTTCCCTCAAAGTAAATGCCAGGTGCAGATAGTTTCACTGGTGAATTCTACCAAATCTGTAAGGAAGAAATGGTATCAGTTTTCTACAGTCTTTGAGAAAACTCAAATAGAAAGAACACCCTAACGCATCTCTAATGAATATAGATGCCATAATATTTGACAAATTATTAGCAAATCAAATTCATCAATGCATAAGAAAACTATACATTATGACAAAGTGGTATTTATTCCAGTTATACAAAGCTGGTTCAGTATTCAAAAATCAATCAGTGTAACCCACCACATCAACAAGTTAAAAAAAACATATGATCATATCAACTGATGCAGAAAAAACCCAACACCCATTAATGATAAAAATTCTAAGACAAACAGGAATAGATGGGAACTTCCTCAACTTGAAAAGTAACATCTGTAAAAAAACACAAACTTACAGGACAGAAATATATTTTGAACATATGTAGCAGTCAGAGTGTTAATATCAAGTATATTGAAAACAGCCCTACAGTTCACTAAGAAAATAAAAATGGGTAGGTAATATAAAATTGAATTCAAACATGAGGCTATCTGATGGACAATAAACATCAAAAAAATGAAATTGCCCTATCCTACTGTAAATATGGGAATATTTCAAAAATAAGCTTAATATTACCAAGGAATGGTGAGCATATGGTGAAAAAAGGAACTTATAAAATCTTCGTGGGAATATAAAATTAGTGCTACCACTTGGGAGAGCTAGTTGGAAAAAAATGTTAGTTTGAAAATGTGTGTACTCTAACAACCCAGGAATTTTACTTTTGGGTATTATACACTTGAGGACCTCTTGCACATGTTTACCGGAAGATACGTGTAAGAATGTTCACTGCAGTATTACAATAGCACGAAGAGGCATACATTTCCAAAGCAGATGTATGGACAAATATGGTACATTCTTTTACTAGGAGACTATACATGATTAAATATGGATGAACAATATATAATGACATGGATAGGTTGAAGAGACATACTATAGCTAGAGAAAATCAAATATAAAATAATATGAAAAAGCATTCACGCAATTTTTATAAAATACATAAAATACAGTTCTATACGTAGTAAAAACTATGAGTGGCAGGATACACACAAAATTCATGGTTGTGACAGGAATGCATCTAGGGACTTTTTCTGTAATGTTCTATAATTTTTATAAATAGAAAATTTGAAGCAATAAAAATCCAAAGTAAAAATAGGTTTGTGTTCTTAACGATATTTTGGAGTACACTGAATCTATGAACTAAGAATAACCAACCATAAGGGGAAAATGTGAAATTAAGAACAATTTTGTAGAAATGAAAATTCACAATTGTCAAAAATATACCATGGGGGAAGTGTAAACCAGATTGATGCATAATCACATCATTGAAGTAGAATACAAATTTGTTATATTTTACCAGAACACTGAAGAAAAGAATGAAGACATTAAAATAATAAAATAACTTCTAAAAGACACAGAACAGATTGTGGAAATCCAAATTAAACATAGTCTAAAACCCAGAAGGCAGAGCAGATATTAAAATTATTAATGAAATTAACAATCAAAAAAGTATTGAAGCAGCGGAGGGGAAGCAGGGACGAAGTGAGAGAGTAGCATTGACATATATACACTACCAAATATAAAATATCTAGTGGGAAGCTGCTGCATAACACAGGGAGATCAATGCGATGATGGGTGATGACTTAGAGGGCTGGGATAGGGGAGGTGGGAAGGAGTCGCAGGAGGGAGGGGAAATGGGGATATATATATAAATACAGCTGATTCACTTTGTTGTACAGCAAAAACTGGCACAACAGTGTAAAGCAATTATATTCCAATAAAGAGCTTAAAAAAAAGTATTGAAAAAAATCTTCCTATGGTGAAAAAGATCCTATTACAATTAATACAAGTGTGCACCATGCAGTAAGTAAATAATGAAAAGAAACCAAGATTTAGATTTATTTTGGAAAAAATTCTTGAATTTGAAAGCTTTTTTTTCTTTCCCAACAACTGTTTAGTAGAAAAAAGCAAGATGACAAATGATCAGATTCAGTTTTTTTTTTTTTCTTTTTTGTATTTGTTTTTAACACTGGAGGAACTAGTTCTACAGAAGGCTGAGGGGGGAATTTTTGTGAATGAGAAATTATATACAGAGTCAAGGTGGCACTTATGGGGACTTAGCAGCAGCAACAACAATACCACTGTCTCAGATATTGAAGGGTGCAGAAAGAATGCCACCTACATAATTCCCAGAACTATATTCCTACCCTCAAATTGCTGGAACTTGAATATTTGCTCCAGTTTCCTCAGGAATAATCAAAGTGGAAAACTCTAGATGAATTGTGTGTAGAATAAAAGACCTTCTGTGAACACTAAAACCAATTAAAATATAGACTTAAGTCTAAATAATTTGTGTGGTAATAAAATCTAAGGCTATGCTAAAAATACCTGTTAGAAAATGCATTTTATAAAATACTTCTGGAACAGTAAGTAATCATCTGAATATAAAATTTCGTAGTGAATAAAGAGAAATTGCCAAGGAATAAGTCTTTCATTAGATAGAATATGATAGATATAGCTTCATTATTAAAATTATTATAATTAAATTAAAATATATTTGAATATTAAAGGTATCCCCTTGAATGAAAACATGTGTATACCTCCCAAATAAACTGAGAAAGGCATTTAATAAAATAAAACAGGAAAAAATGTCAATGACAAGTAAGCCATAAAAGAGCATAAAGCATCAAACAGGATGACAGAAGTAGCATTAAAATAGATGAATTATTTCTAAAATGAAAAAATTTTCATTTTAGAGTGCAAAACAATTCAAGGAGCCTTCTAGATCCCTGAATCAGTACCCAGTGGCTAATTACTCAATCAGGAACATCTGCATTGGATTTTGCATGAGCAAGTATGTTACACTTATATATATATTGTTTATATATATATATATATATATATATATGTCTTTGTTTTAACGATCGGGTGCCAGGTAGCAAAGTAACAGATAAATCAGACTTGAGAATTATACCTAGGAAATGCTTGTTGCTGTGGTTACTGGCACCTGGAACTGACTTGAAGCTAATAGATGAAAATCCTTCAGTCTCTGATAATTTGAGAGTTAAAGAGAACTCGCAGTCCCACCTTTCAGCATCTGTAGTTACATGACACAGCTGTGGAGCCGCTAGGGAGGGCCTGTGTATTTCAGATGTGACCAAAGAAGGTAATGTAAAAGAACTTCCTAGAAGGCAGAGCACAGGCTCAGCGATAATCAACAAGGACTCCCTCCCAGTGAGTACAATTAGGCCTTAATCAAGAAATTTCTCCCACCTACAGAATAGGGAGCCTTCAGAATGCCTGATTTTCAAGATTTCAGCCTTGCTATATACTAGTGACTGATGGGTATGCATCCCTTTATTCCTTTTTTGAATGGAAATTCCTTTCTTTCTTCTTTGCTTGCTTGCTTCCTTCCTGCCCCCGCCCCCCATATCCTTTTACTTGGTCCAGTGTTATATTCTAGACATGCGTGATGGTGGACAGATAACTTGCTTTAGTTCATAGGTCACCAAACCAAAAGCAATCACATCTAGTCCTAAGGGAGAGTACTGGGCACAGCCTGGAGAGTCTGAAATTTAGCTGGATTCAGTACGTGGATGTGACTTTAGTTTGTCTTCATTAGGGGGCATTGAAAGAAAAAATAAACATTTTAACTTCTCCCAGCAAGAGGAATGGGATGAAAGAAATGTTAGGTTACTACAGCAGAGAGAATAATTAAATCTACGCAATGGCTTGGGGAAAGTAGCAGCACTGAATAAGACTGGCACTGATCTCCATGTAACATCATTCCTCTTGAAGTTACTGATCTTGCTCTTGATGTGAATAAATGCTGTTTCATGGGAAAAGTTCCACTCATCATTTTCTTTTTATGTTTTCTTGTAGCTTCTCATGAGTACTTGGTTTTAAGAATTTTTTTTTGATATTTTAATCGAATATTTTCTATGTATGTTCTCTACTTTCTATCTCCATTTAGTTTGATCTCTGGGCTGTAGTAACATTAATCATATTAAGAATGTATAGCCCATACAGTAAGAAAACACTCTGTAGGTGCAAGAATTGTTTTACCTCCCACTGCTGAACAGAGGCAACAGGTTGATTTTAAATTGTGAGCAGGCAGAGGTACCTACTTCATGTATAAGAGATGAGATAGTGCATTGCACGTCATAGGCAGTGGAATGAAAATGTAATCTCTTGCAACTGAACTCCATGGATTCAAGTTTAGGCTTGTAAAGTTATAGTAAGGAACGTGATATGAAAATGTTTCCTGACAAGAAATATTTTGGCAGCTGAACTTAGAATTGGTCAGTAGTATTAGAGAGTGAATGGTAAGTGGATTCCAAAGAAATTCCCCACAAATTATGATTGTACTCGTAACCAAATAACGAATTCATATGTACTCGATCTCATAAGTCAATCACTGCTCCTTTGATTTGCAGTCATTGACAGGGCTCGGGCACTTATTAATTCACCACTTAAGACTGAGAGTTCACTTCTTTCCCCTGATCTCCTTACAAATCAGTCAAACTCTGACTAGTGCCCCCTCCTGCCATCTGTCCCAAGAATGCCCCAGATTAACGTTGAGGGTTTTGGCTGGTCTTTAACTAGTGATTGCAGGAATGGAACAGAGAGGATATGGCAATTACCGTGAATTTTAGGAAAGGATGTTAAAATATTTTATTTAAAAGCCAGAGCCCCCTGCTCTTCAGAATGTGTTCCAAATGTAAGATGTTATTATGACAGTGAATTGCATTGAACATAGTAAATCATTTACAATTACTTGCTGTCTTGTGACTTCCATCAGTCTTATACAGTTGGGAAAGAATGGAAGTTCTGAAATAGGTATGGTTGACATTATAAGCCCTCATGGTAAAATAGCATAGCCTCGGCTATCCAAGCAGTCTCCTTACTAGCTGTTGTTCTGTTCAGATACTCTGTTTCTTTGTGATTCACTCTTGGTTGGTTGTGTGTTTATAGGAATGTATTTCTTCTAGGTTATCCAATTTGTTGGCACACAACTGTTCATAGTATTCCCTTATAATCCTTTTTATTTCGGCATCAGTTGCAATGTGCCCTCTTTCATTTCTTATTTTAGTTATGTGAGTCTTCTCTCTTTTTATCTTAGTTATTCTAGCTAAGAGTTTGTCAATTTTGTTTATCTCTTAAAAAAATCACTCTTAGTTTCATTGATTTTTCCTATTGTTTTTCTAGTCTCTATTTCATTTACCTTGGCTCTAATCTTTATTCTTTCCTTCCTTCTGTTAGCTTTGAGTTCAGTTGGTTCTTCTTTTTCCAGTTTCTTGAGGTATAAAGTTGTGTTGTCGATCTGAGATAGTTTTTTTTTAATGTACACATTTACAGCTCTAAACCTCCCTCTCAGCAATGCTTTTGCTGCTTCCCATGTTTTTTTCATATATTGTGTTTCCATTTTCATTTATCTTAAGGTATTTTCTAATTTTCCTTGTGACTTCTTCTTTGACCCACTGGTTGTTTAAAAGTGTGTTGCTTAATTTTTCCATATTTGTAGATATTCCAGTTTTCCTTGTGCTATTGATTTCCAGTTTCACTCCATTGTGATCAAAACAGATACTTTCTATGACTTCAGCCTTCATGAATTTTTTAAGAGTTGTTTTTGTGGCTTAATATATGTTTATCCTGGAGAATGTTCCATGTGCAGTTGAGAAGATTGTATATTTTGCTCTTGTTGCGTGTAGTGGTCCGTATATGTCTGTTATGTCCAATTAGTCTATGGTGTTATTTAAGTCCTCTATTTCCTTATTGATCTTCTGTCTGGTTTTTCTATCCACTATTGAATGTGAGATATTGAAGTCAACTACTATTATTGTGTTGCTATATAGTTCTCCCTTTAATTCTCTCAGTATGTTTCATATATTTAGGAGTTTTGAGGTTTGTTGACTATAATTTACAATATTTATAATGACTGTATCTTCTTGGCGAATTGATTCTTTATCATTATATAATGTCATTCTTTGTCTCGTGACATTTTTTATTTAAAGTCTAGTTTGTCTGATATTAATATAACCATGCCTGCTCCCATTTGGTTACTGTTTGTATGGAATATCCTTTTTCATCCTATCACATTCAGCCTATGTGTGTCCTTAGATTTGAAGTGAGTCTTTTATAGGCATCATTCTGTTGGATCCTGTTTTTTCATCCATTCAGGCAGTCTGTGTCTTTTGATTGTGGAGTTTAATACATTTTCATTTAAAGTAATTAATGATAAGGAAGGACTTGTTGCCATTTTTTAAAAGTGGTTTCTGCATATTTTGTAGCTTTTCTGTCACTCCTTTCCTCTCTTACTGTAGTCCTTTGTGTTTCATTGTTTTGTTTTGTGGTAATTTGCTTGATTCCTTTCTTATTTCCTTTTGTACATATTCTATAGACATTTTCTTTGTGGTTACCATTGCAATTACATAAAACATCTTATAGTATCCTATTTTAAACTGATAACAACTTAACTTCAATCACATACAAAAACTCTAGTCCTTTTACAGCCTCCTACAATTTATGTTATGAATGTCACAAATTACATTTTTATATATTGTATACTCTTTAATATAGATTTATAGTTTTCTTTTTTCATTTAAATTATATGCACCAACATTAGAACAGTACGGGTTACTGTATTTGTCCATGTATTTACCTTTACTAGAGAACTTTATATTTTTTATATGGTTTTGTGTTGCTGTCTGCTGACCATTCATTTCAATCTGAAGGATTCTCCTTAGCATTTCTTGCAGGGGCAGGTCTAGTGGCAGTGAACTTGCTCAGTTTTTATTTATCTGGGAAATCTTAATTTGTTCTTCAGTTTTGAAAGGCAGTTTTGCCGGATACAGTATTCTTGGTTGTTAGTTTTTTTTCTTTCAGCACTTTGAATATATCATCCCACTCCCTTCTAGCCTGAAAAGTTTCTACTGAGAAATCCACTGATAATCTTATAGAACTTTCCTTGTATGTGCTCTTCTCTTGCTGCTTTCAAGATTCTCTGTCTGACTTCAGAGAGTTTGATTATAAAGGGTCTTGGTGTGATTTTCTTTTTTTTTTTTTCTTAATTCATTCCTTTATTCATTCTTTTGACCTTTCTGTTTTTATTAGGATAAAAATATACATAATAAAACCATTTACCATTTTAACCATTCTCAAGAGTACAATTCGGGGCCATCAACTACATTTCCATTGTTGTGCAGCCTTCTCCACTCTCCAGCTGCTGAACTCATCACAGCTAACTTCATCTCTGTTACCATGAAACAGTTACTCCCACTCACCCCTCCCCCAAGTCCCTTACCAACATCATTCTACTTTCTCTGTCTATGAATTTGAGTATTCTAAGGACAACATGTAAGTAAAATCACAGCAGCATTTGACCTTTGGAGTCTGGCGTATTTCACACAGTATAACACTTTCAAGATTCATGTACATTGTAACATGTGTGAGATAATTTCATTCCTTTTTAAGGCAGAATACTATTGCATTGTATATATGTACAACATTTTTTTCTGTATTTGTCAATGGACATTTGGGTTGTTTCCATTTCTTGGTTATTGTAAGTATGGTTTTCTTTTAATTTATTTTAGTTGGAGTTCTTTCAGACTCTCAAATCTGTATGTCCATTTCTTTCCTCAGATTTGGGAAGTTCTCACAGAGGTATTCTGGTCCTTATACTGTTGTTAACTTGGTGTCTGTATGGGGGAAAGCGGGTCTGTAACTTCCTAGTCGTCTGCCATCTTTTTTTTTTACATAATTTATTTTTGGCTGCGTTGGGTCTTCATTGCTGCGTGTGGGTTTCTTCTAGTTGTGGGGAGCAGGGGCTACTCTTCATTGCAGTGCCTTCTCTTGTTGCAGAGCACAGGCTCTAGGTGCACGGGCTTCAGCAGTTGTGGCACGTGGGCTGGCTCACGGGCTCTAGAGTGCAGGCTCAGTAGTTGTGGTGCACGGGCTTAGTTGCTTTGTGGCATGTGGAATCTTCCCTGACCAGGGCTCGAACCCATGTCTCCTGCATTGGCAGGCAGATTCTTAACCACTGTGCCACTGGGGAAGTCACTGTAGTCTGCCATCTTGCTCTACTTAGCAGGGTTTTAAACTTGCTTTTCTTTGACCCCAGAGTCCACATTTCTCTGTAGTATGTCACTCTCTCTCCTATGTGAGGTCTCCTTATGCTTATCTCCATTTCATGCCTAAATTCACATTCCTGCTCTCTTACTATAGTTAATCAAATGTGAACGAGTTTTGGAAATTTAACTGACTTCACTGACACAAAATTTGCCACAGGTTAGTCTCATTTATAAATAAAATTTCTAATTAATAACAATTTACAGGTGCTTATGTGTTATAAACTTCATTCAACAAATGCTATTTGACATTTACTATGATACAGATGTTTGTTTTAGGAACAGGATAAATGAATGGTAACCTAGAATTGCGTAAAGATTTGTGAGCTATACTGTGCTCCCTGCAAGGTACTATAGCAGAGGTCTGGACAAATTGCTGGAAGTCTTAGAAGAGAAAGTGATTTCATCTGCCTTGGGAAATAAGAAGTTCTTCACTCATGATATGTCATTTGAGCTGGTTCTTGAAGGGTAACTAGGAGTTGACTAAGTGGTTGATAAGTTATGGAAATTTCTTGCAGAGAGCAGTGTAGTTAAAGGTGGAGAGGGTTGAAAAGAAATGGTGAGGCATTCACTGTAGCAGAAGCAAAGTGGAAGGAGGGGAAGGGCAAAGGGTGGATTTATTAGAGTATGGATTTTTTTTTTTGAGGATGGATTTTAAAGTGTCAGGGTAACCTGTACCTGGATCTCTTGCCTCAACCTGGGGGTGACCTTTCCGTGAGATAGAAGACATCTTGTTAACTTTGGCATCTGAACCCCTGGAGTCCATGTGAGGCATTGCATAAACTTCATACAGCTGTCCATCGGGGTTTGGCTTGATCCCCCAGAATCTTATGCAGAGGTCCCTAGATTAAACATATCTAAGTGCTCTACAAAAGTCATGCTGATCTAACCAATAAAGTTCCCCTTTATAACTACAGATTTGATCCCCAGTACAGGGCCAACCAAAGCCATTCTAAATGGAGGACCTCATGAAGGTGAGGGATTTTCTAGGAGCCAAAATCACTTTTCAACACAACAGGATTTCACTATAGGATTTGGTCACATAGACCAAAATTACAAGTTATGTGGCCTTAAGTTATTTAAGCTCTCTGAACCACAGGCTCTTCGTCTCTAAAATGCAAACAATAACAGTATCCTAGCACAAAGATATGTGAGGATGAAATGAGATAATACCTTAGTGGGATTTGTATAATATGGCTTATAGTACACATGTATAGATGTAAAGTTTTTGCTGCCCCTACCCCAGCCCATCCCACAGTGAATTATACTGAACATACGGATCCATATTTTCTTGACACTGAGTCATCTTCCTCTTCACAGTTTCTGTAAGCAACCCTGAAAATGTCTGCAATAATGGCAATCTGGCTTTGATGGCCATGGGTACTTCGTAGCATGGATCTGTAAAAAATGTCTGACCCAGACTTAGTTGCCCAGATCTTATGGACCCTGCTGCTTGCCTTTGCCACATGATTGGGATAGTTGGGCATTTTTCTTACCTTGAAATCCAAGTCTCTATCCATAAATTTCTGCTTTCCTGGGCCTCACCTAAATGAGCAGAACAAGGAAGATACTTTGAATGTTGATCCTCAGATAAACCTTTCCTTCGTTTAATGGTTTAATTTTTCTTTAGAAAGTCATTTGCCATGTGTCCCAAAGGACGCTTCAATACCTCATTCACTGTCTTTTAGCTTCTTTTCATGATGTGTGAGCCTCCACTGAACTATCTTTGAAATTCTACTTGTCAGGAAAACAGCCAAAATATTGAAACAGATGTCAAAAAGTATTTCCTCAACTTGGAATCATTAAATGGCTCTCCATTCATAGATAATATTAAATATAATTACATGATGGAACTGAATTTTAAATATAATGTTTTCTCTCCAAAACACTGAAAACAGTGTTTTAATATAAAGGTTTCATTGCCCCACTGTGTCTCTTACCCATGAATGACTTCCTTTTTGTCTTTAATTTCAAACTTCAAAGTCTTTAACAAGGGAAGCTCTCTAAAGACATCACGATTGTAGTCATCCTCTGATCTCTCAACTCTCTCCAAGCTAGAGTCAGCACTATTACTTCTCATTTTGAGATCAGGTGCACCTCCCTACCCAGCCTGCCTGATGCTGAGTTAATCCTGGTCAGAACTAGAATTAGATCTGTGAGTAGAACGCTGTTCTTTTAGTCTGGAATTTCTCATGTTATCCAAGGCATGGCATGTGTTGATAAGCCCTGTAGCTAGATGTGTGTGGCCTTTGAGTCACAGGCTTTCCCTAGTGTTCCCTCCACTGTTATACTCACCCATCCATATGACTAGCCTGCAGTGCTCTCTTACCAGATATTTACTTTCTCCTGTGATAAAACCCCATCAGCTTGACTGGAAACCCAGTATCCTGCTCTGGTTTTTATAAGACTCCTGTCTCAAGGGACTGGATTAGCAGCAGCTGAGTGAATTTGCATTACAAATGTAGAGTATCACATAGAGGCTAAGGGCCTGGTCTATTGAGCCATAGACCTTTGTATGACTCTCAGCTGCGTAGCCTGACCTACGTGTTCTCTTGAAGTCCTAATTTCCTCACAAGTAAAGCGGAGATAATACTGTCGATTCTCATAGGGTTGTTGTGAGAATGAATGAGTTAATGAAGATAAAGCACTTATAACAGTACCTGGCACGCAGCAAGTGCTCATTAATACGTACTACTAAACTTCACTGACTACACAGAACTACAGTATTTTCAGATTTGAGGATCATCTAGTCCTTAAAAGTTCTAGCGATCATGCACCCTTCACATCCTCCACATTATATGTTCCTTACCTGCAGTAAATTTGCATATGCTCAATTAGACTTTTTGATATAGGAGTCCAACCAATACAGTACTTGTGCCTCTCAGCACCTGCTCTACACGTATTATTATACCTTTGCCCAGCTCAAGAGCCCATGTTTCTCAGAGCTGACCTAAGTGTTAACAGCTGTGGCACCGCTAATCCTGCTATTCAACCTGACAAAACATTGAGCCACAGGTCCCCTTTCACAGAGGATGTGCCTCGAATTATGCCTAGGTGAGACATTAGCCTACTTCCTCATGAGGACAGATGATCTTTTGTGCTTTCTGAGTTGAATGAAACATGTAGCTGGTCCAATTTGCTAAATATAACCTTTAAGAATCATCACTGAGCAAAGCAGAAAATAAGGTATCCCTGCTGTACCCCCTTCCCAGCATCCTACTGAAATATCAGAAAAGATACAGAAACAGAAGACAGACTGCAGAGCAGAGCAGTCCATATGTGGAAAGTTCCATCTTGGTGGAAGATCCACCAAATGTATTTTTCATGGAAAATGATTGAAGGATGCTGGGGAAGGAGGAAGAGCTTTTCCCACATGTTGGCTTGACACAGACACTGCTGATGCGACTCACTGCTGCAGGAGGACCATACGTCTCATCTTGCTCACGATAGTCTCTGTTTATGCTCATTTTTCTAGGATAAGTACTAATAGTGGCCCTTCACTCTCAAAAGAGTCCCAGTTTGGATATTATATAGTCTCTTTAGGATTATATAGCGTGCCTCAATAAAATACACATAACCTTAAAGTCACACAGTTACCCCTTCCTTTATCACTAAATTGTTTTGGCTCACCTGAAAAGTATATACATTTTGGGTGACACTCTGTAAAGTCTGAACCAGCCAAGGTTTGTTCCCATTCCTCCTGACACTTTCTCAGATATTCCTCCTGACACTTTCTCTCTCAAACAACATGGCAGGAAAAATAAGGCAGAGGACACATCACCACAGGAAAGAATTTTAATGCCAGAAAAAATGTTTCATTTCTCCGATGAATGGTGAAAAATTGAGACTCATTTCCAAGAGCAAAGGAGAACATCTCTGAAATTGGAAAAAGAACAAAAAAGAGAGATCAAGCTGAGATACAGGAAAATACGCAGATGACTAAAACAAGTGACCACATGTGAAAATAATACAGCAAAATAAACTTCTTCGTGGGAGGCTGTAATTGACAAAATGTGAAAGAAAAGTCAATCAGTAAAGTAGAAGAAAATGTGAGAAATGGTAATAACACAAAACCCCTATGTGATTTAAAGGACCACAGAATTATAGGTGTTCAGAGGAGAAACTAGAACAATAGAAACCCAAACAGTAAAGAAAGATGAAATTGAAAAAAACGTTCCCTTGGTGATGAAGGATGTACATATACAGATTGGAGGTACTCATCGACATCCAGGAAAAATTAATGACAAGAAACTCATACCTTTGGATAGCTTCTTTTCAAAACTTTAAATTTTAATATCCACAAATTCTCCAGTTATCAAAGCAGAAAAAATGTTTACTGACAAGTGCAGAAAAATCAACCTGAACACAGTTTTCTATTTAGAAAAAAAACTAAATGGAAGAAGAATATGAAGAAATGCCTACCGTGTTTGGGGTTTAAAAAACTGTAACCTAAGATTTCTACCCAGCAACGTGATATATGTGGGAAGAAAACAGTGATGCTCTAGAGCCATGGTACCACACTCCCCTCCTTTTACTCACTTCCTGGCACAGATAGAAAAGGATGTTTTTACAGTGTAATAATGTAACTAGATGTGGCTGCTCACAAGAAAGTATTGACCTGAAGGCTCTGGCTGGCCCAGGCTGTGATGAGGCACCCCAAAGTTGAAGGGGGGTCAGTTCCTCAGCACACGTGTCATCTGTTTTTGGTACAGTCTTACGCTATGGCACTTGAGCTGGGAACCTCTTCTCAGATGTACGACGATTCACACAGTGTAACTCTTGTTCTCTCTTCAGTAGAAACTACCCTATTTGTACCTCAACTGGAAGAGAGATGAAGGTAGAATCCAAGAATGATACTATTTTGAAGGTGACTGGAGGGGCACTCAAACCAATGAAACATAGGGTGTTAAGCGTAGCAACTGCTAGAAATAAAGGAACCACATTTGTTACCTGCATACTGGGTTTGCCTCTTAGTGGGTGTTGAGCCAAAAGACACAACCAAGTGAAAGATCAGGAGAAGGAAGGATGTATTACTTCCTTCAAGTATGTAATAAGTACTTGAAGCAAGTAAGGAGAACACCGGAGATCTTTCCCAAAGTAGTGTCTCCCCAAACAGCAAAACTGGGGAAGTTTTAAGCTAAGGGTATATACATATTCATGAAGTGGCTTGAGCTGAGGAGAATTTAGCATAGAATTAGGGCAGAGGTCGACAGAATCCAAGCTTTAGTTGATTGAAGTCACTCACTGGGGTCAACATCTTCATTCCATCCTCCACCTGGGCAGGGGCCTTAGTTCCTGCAGAACTCAAAGGTATGTATCAGATTGTTATGTTTATCCATTGAGGAAGAACTAAGACTCTTTTATTGCTGAACTATTGTTTCTTGACTGCTTTTCCCTTGTTCCTGCATCCCCTCACCTCCCTTAAGATCATTGATTACTGAGACCTGCTCAGGGGCAAGCACTGTAGCCAGGCTTAGATCACAGAATGGCTGAGGCCAGAAATGGCTTCTCTTATGTCAAGAAAGCCATGCCTGATTCTGCTTCTCCCGGGATGCCCCCCTACCCTATCTGCTTACACATTGACTTCAAACTCCTAAAGCTCTTTTTGAGAATGATATTTATATGACTAAAAATTATACTCTTGTTATATTGGGTGTCAACTAAAAAAATGTACAACGTGAGAGTTGCGAGTTGAGTTTATTTGGAGCAAAATGAGGACTGCAGCCCGGGAGACAGCACCCCAGATAGCTCTGAGAAACTGTTCCAAAGAGGCAGGGGGCAAGATTAGTATATATGTATTCTTGGTAAAGGAGGAGTACATGCAATCAAATACCTTTTTTTTTTGTAGGGGGTTTCTGCTAGTCACGAGGAGGTCACCATGTAGGGATTTAGTGCTTTTCAAGATATGAGGAGATGCAAGGGTTGGGCTCAGAAAATCAGCTCCTATCTATCTGAAGACCTGTTCCGCCCATCCTCCAAAGCCCAGAGTGCCTCATTCCTGGTCTCCACCCTGAATTCCCTTCAAGGGCTGTTGAAGGGCAGCAGCTGCAGCAGCATGTGTGATTTAATCATTGTAGTAGACGTAGATGGCAAGTGCCAATTTATAGTTGACATGGGTTTTTAAGTATATATTAACTTAACATTGAAAGTGCTGTGAACAAGACCAAGACTGCTAAATCAAATGGACAGTTGTCAGCCCTTGTCTTATTCTCTGTAGCATTTGTAACTGATTTTTTTTTATTTTTACAAATTATGTTTTCAGAAGTATACTTGTTATAAAAAATTTTCAAATATATACATGAGTGTTTGAGGTTAAAGATGAAAGGAACTTCTCCTCCCCATCTACCCCTAATTTTAATTCTCAAAGATAAACAGTATTAAACGTTTGTAGTGTATCCTTTAAAAGTTACCTATATTATGCCCTACAACCTTGTAGTGTAAGCTGACAATTAGGTTTTCTGATTAAGTGCCTGACATTAAGCTTTTGATAGCAGAGTCGGCCATTTCAAAGATTCCCATCTTGGATAAACACAACTGGAATAAGAGCCAGGTTGTCCCAACCATCAAGTTCCCTTTTAGTGACCCTTCTTTTCCCTTCCAACACTTTAATTCCTGCTCTTCTGTTTTAAATCCACCATAGAGAGTAAATTGTGAAACCCTCGATACCCCACCCTCCACTCGAATAAAAGCAAAACCGCAGGTCTGCACTGTCTCTCTCTCTCTACCCATGACCTGGTTGTGTGGCCTTGGGTGTGCATTGTTCCCTCCTGGACCTGTGAGTAACATACCTTGCATTTTCAAAGTTCCCCATCGTCTGCTGCCAAGGTATGTCTTGCCATCATAATGTGAACCATAAGAGCCAGTCCAGACACACTTTGGCTCCAGTTGGGGCAACGACTGTGGGGGCGGCTGCAAGCAGTAGGAGCCCAGGTGAGTGCCCCAGGCATTCCTAGGCCACAGCACCACTATTGATAGGCTGAGACTGACACAAAACACACGTCAGATGACATGTAACATGGGCAACGCAACTTTTTTGGGGGAATTTTTATTGGAGTATAGTTGCTTTATAATGTTCTATTTCTGTTATACAGCAAAGTGATTCAGTTGTACATATATATATCCACTCATGCCATTTGACATATTTCAAATTGACATGTAACACATGCTGTGCAACTTTTTTGTTTTCTAAAAAAAGAGATCATATGATATACTCTGCTCTTAGATTTTTTGTTTGTTTTTACTTAATATGTATTGGACCTCATTCTCAAGTCATTCCCTGGATCTCTATCCTCATTCCTTTCAATTGGTGCATAGTATTCCATCGCACCAGTGTATTAACATTTCCTAATTTAATTATCAAATACCTTGTTACTGATTGATATTGGAATGGTTTCCACTTTTAAAAATTTTAATAATTGAGTATTTCACATCCTTATAATACATGTATCTTTAAATATTCATGCATGTATTTTTTATATAATTTCTTTTTAAATTTTTATTTATTTATTTTTGGCTGTGTTGGGTCTTTGTTGCTGCATGTGGGCTTTCTCTAGTTGTGGTGAGCAGGGGCTACTCTTTGTTGCAGTGCATGGGCTTCTCAGTGTGGTGACTTCTCTTGTTCCGGTGTGTGGGCTCTAGGTGTGCAAGTTTCAGTAGTTGTGGAGCATGGGCTCAGTAGTTGTGGCTCACAGGCTCTAGAGCGCAGGTTCTGTAGTTGTGGCGCATGGGCTTAGTTACTCTGTGGCATGTGGGATCTTCCACATTCCAGGGATTGAACCTGTATCCCCTTCATTGGGAGGCGGATTCTTAACCACTGTGCCACCAGGGAAAGTCCCATGCATGTATTTCTATATGATAAGTTTCTAAAAATAGAATTTCTGAGTCAAGGAGTATGCTTTTAATGTTCAGAGATATCACTGTTGCCTTCTGAAAAGATATGGCATTTTGCGGTCAACCAATAATGAGTGACAGAATTTGTTTCCTCATATCTTTGTCAATAATGTAGTTTACCATCTTTATGCCTTGGGACAAATCCAGTAGGCAAAATACAGTGCATTTCATGGGTTTTTACTCAGGTCAACCATCACTTCATATGTTTATTAACCATTTGTATTTCTTCTGTGTGTATCTTGTTCTTATTGCTTGCCCCCCCCCCCCTTTTTAAACAGTTTTATCTACGTGTTCCCCTCACAAATTTGTAAGAACTATTTGCATATTAAGGGTGAAGGTCCTCCACCTAGTAAAGAGTTACAATTTTTCCCAGTTACTGTCTTTTGAAATGTTTATACTATATCTTGGTACATAAAAACTTTTAATTTTTAGATCCTACGTTTTATCAGTGCTTTCCTTTGTGGCTTCTCTCTTGTCTAGGAGGGCCTTCCTTACTCTGAGATTGATCGTTCCATCCCATATCCTTTGTCATTCTACGCTGTGTGGCCTGATCTTGGCTCTATAACCCTTAGTGATAGTGAAATAGTCTCAGCAGTGGACTGTAGCTTCAGGACTTCTGTGTACAAGATCAAGATGTTTTTGTATGTTTCCAAAACAGACTAATTTTTTTTAATCACATTAATGTTTCAAACTGGTGTAAATGCCAGGGATATTGCATGGACTTGGTTTCCTCACATCATTATTTATACCACATAACCCCCTGACATTCAGATGGTGAGTAATATCCAGGCAAGATAAGAACTTATAACTTCTATGTTATTTTTTAAACATATGTGATTTCTAAAATAAACTTTTTGTATATAATGATTAAAAAAACCCACTTTATTTTGTTGTTTTTATGACACCACATTTTCTTTGTTTTTTGTTTTTCTACATCATTGTATACTTTAATTTTCTTTGTTTTGTTTGTTTTTTTAATTAATTTTTATTGGCGTATAGCTGATTTACAATGTTGTGTTAATGTCAGGTGTACAGCAAGGTGATTCAGTTATACATATACATATATCCACTCTTTTTTAGGTTCTTTTCTTATATAGGTCATTACAGAGTATTGAGTAGAGTTCCCTGTGCTATACAGTAGGTCCTTATTAGTTATCTATTTTATATATATTAGTGTGTATATGTCCATCCCAATCTCCCGATTTATCCCTCCTCCCACCTTACCCCCTGGTAACCATAAGTCTGTAACTCTGTTTCTGTTTTGTACATAAGTTCATTTGTACCCTTTTTTCAGATTCCACATAAAAGCAATATCATATGATATTTATCTTTCTCTGACTTACTTCACTCAGTATGACAATCTCTAGTCTTCCTTTCTGGGCTTTATCTTTTCTGACTCTCCTTAAATGTTGGGGCTTTTATGATTCTGTCTTGGTCCCATTACCTCTCCACTCTTAATAATCTGTCTGGATAATCTCATCTGCTGCAATGGCCTCAAATACCACATGTATATTTTTGAATTTCAAAACTCTTTATCCCAGACCTATCTCCAGCAATTTATACTCATATCTTACTACCTACTTCCATTTCTACTGTGATATTTAATATGTATCTCAAGCTTATTAAAAAATGCTTTTCTCCCTAAACCTGCTCATCCGTCAGTCTCCCACATATGAATAAATAACACCAATATCCACGTATTTCTCGGGCCAAACCCTGAGGATCATTCTTGATTTCTCTCTTTTCTTCATGGCTGACATCCAAACTATTAGCGATGATGCCATATCTACCTCCAGAATAGTTCCCTCTTTCTTCAGTCTTGGCCCAATCCATTCTCCACACAGCAGCCACAGTGCTCATTTGGAAACACATTGCATAATATATTGTTCTCCTTCTTTAACCTCCTACCGTGGCCCCTGCCTGATTACCCTTTGCTTACAATTCAAATTTCTTACCACAGCTTACAAGGCCTATCATGACGTGGCTTCTGATCACATCTACAAGTTCATCCCTTACCTTTGGCTCTTTTCACATTTCACACTCAAGAAAATACAGCATGCCCCTCCTCACAAGGTGCTTTATACACACTTTTATTTCTTCCTGAAGCATTTCCTCCTCCTCCCCTCGTTTTTTTTTTTTCCTTTTTATGTTTTAGTGCTAATTTTCCTTCAGGTGTCAGTATTTTTCCTATGTCAGGAACTCATTCCTGACCACTAACCCCCAGGTCACGTTGTAACCGAATGCAGGTTTGGCCGCTGGCCATACAACAGCCAATAAATCGAGGTGCAAGCTTAGGTAGAGAAGCAAGATACTTTCATCAGAAAAGCCGGCAATCTGGGGAGATGGTGGACTTTTGTCCAGAGACCAACTCCGAAGATTCTGCTCAGCCATGACACTGTTTTTAAAGGGAAGAAGGGGAAACTATCTCAGTTAATCATTAAGGCAGGAGGTCAGATTCTTGGTCATCTTTCCATTGTGTGCAGACCTGCTGACTTCTTCCCATTTTCCTTGGGATGCTGTCTTGCTTGTGTGGTCTGCCTGCAAATTTACTAAGGGGAACCTAGGGGTAGAGAGTCAGTCATTTTTTAACTACTTAGTTCTTCGTCCTTATTCCTTCAAATCCAGGAAAGGAATCAACAGATTCGGTAAGGTGTTGTGTATATTTCAAAGAAAAGCAGAAATCAGGAGTTAAGTTAAATGTTGCTAATGATCTGGTCTTTATGATTAAGGTCTAAGGAAAACAGGGGTGAGCAAACAAAAGGGGCAAAGGAGCTGCTTACAACATTAGGTATCCCTACAATGTGATATAATTAGCACACCAAGAATAAAGAGAAGATTTGTTTACACGTGTATGTCCCCTAGTACACTGGGTTCTGTGAGGGCAGTACAGGGATATCTTATCAAATCTATTTTGAATCAAATAATGGACCGGATGAGTGATTTTAAAACCACATTTTTCAAAGTTCTAAAAGTTCCATCAGATAACTTGAAGGGTGCAGCAGGGTGGGGGAAGGAATAGAGGAAGAAAGGAGGTCATCAAGGGAGTGGTTCTGGAGCCTCAACACCACTTTGAGTACAGAAGCTGCACCTTTACCAATACTTCTGTGAAACTTGTGTTTCTGATTTTGTTTAAGAAAAGATTCTGCTGAGAAAAAAAGTTTGATAAGCAACCGAAGTCCATAACATTGAAGCTCCCCCAAAACTCTGTAATTCTGTAATTTTATGAAACTGCAATGGATTAAATGGCTAGAATAATGTAAGATGAAAGTGTTAGACTCTAGTCTATATACAAAGGGTCCTCAAAGAGGTTTGCCCCAGACTCAGAACATTTTCAGACAATTCACCAGATCATTACATTACTGTAGGACAGTCATTCAGGAAACTGTTTCTAGGAGGACACAGTTATTTTTTTTTTCAAGAGTACATATCCTATTACCTAGAAAGAAGTTACTATGTGACACCTGCAGAACTAGAATACTATTTCACTCCAAGTGTTATTCAAACCCATGATAGTTTCATTCCATTTTAGTTAGTAACCCAAATAAATCTGTAAAATCCGTAGTCTTTCTCTTGCCTATGGGAGCCTCTTGATTCAGGAAATATGATTGAATATAAAAGGCAATATTCAGAGAAGAAAGACACAATTGCACAACTAATTAAATGACTTGCCTCTCGCCTTAGAGGTTAATGAGCATCCCAAGCAGGGATCACAAAACCAAAATTAGACATTCTAGAAGTGAGATAAATAGGTATTGTAATCTTCCTGTTAAAAATTAGTAAAGCTTTTAACACTGCTCTCTATTTTGCTTGCTCGCTCTCTCTCTTTCCTTTTTGTAATGTTTTCACATTATGAAGCACAGGATTCAAGAAGTGTCGGGGGCTTTGGAGACAATACTGCACAAATTTTCTGCACATCCGACTGAAAAAGAAGCCCTGGGAAGGGAAGCTACTCACCCCAGATCATTCAAGCAGTAGAAAAAAGACAGGGCTATGACTCTTAATTAGATGATCTGTCTTTGATACTAACTTTCAATCTATTCATATTTTTGAAAAAAAAATATAATAGTATAAGACAGAATAATATACCCCATTAAGCAAAGAAGCACAGTAGAAAGAATATACGTTTTAGAGGAACACAGATCTGGGTTTGAGTTCCACTTAGGTCTCTTTCTAGTTTCTTAAACACTTTGGACCTCAGTTTCCTCCTCTGAAAAACTAATGTGGAAATATCAGTTGTGGTCAATTATGCTTTTCAAATATGGCTACAACAACATCTCCCATTCTGCACGCTTTTCATTAATGTGACCTGAATACTCCTACCATCAATAGATGGACCTTTGTCCCCTCCTATCTGATTGGACTTGTGACTGATTTGAGCGTTAGAGGGTAACCCAGTGATCGCATATGACTTTGAAAGCTGGAACAGAAATGGCCCAGAAGTTTCTCCCAGGTTCTCTTGGGACATTTGCCTGGATGAAGGTAACTGCCAGGTATGAAGTTCAACTGCTTGGTGACTACTGTGGTGAACTGGTGGACAGTCCTAGCTGGGATTCCAGCCTATAGCCAGCATCTACTGCCAGCCATGGGAGTGAGCCAGGTTTTTTGTTTGCTTGTTTTTTGTTTTTGTTTTAAAATTATTTATTTATTTATTTTTGGCTGCATTGGGTCTTCACTGCTGCGTGTGGGCTTTCTCTAGATGTGGTGAGCAGGGGCTACTCTTCATTGTGGTGCACAGGCTTCTCATTGTGGTGGCTTCTCTTGTTGGGCACAGGCTCTAGGCACATGGGCTTCAGCAGTCGTGGCTCGAGGGCTCTAGAGCACAGACTCAATAGCTGTGGCCCATGGGCTTAGTTGCTCCGTGGCATGTGGGATCCTCCTGGACTGGGGATTGAACCCGAGTCCCCTGCATCGGCAGGTGGATTCTTAATCACTGCACCACCAGGGAAGTCCTGGGAGTGAGCTGTTTTGAATGTTCAGGTAGTCAAATCTTCAAATGACTGAAACCCCAGCTGAAATCTGGCTGCAGGAGCATGGGAAGCCCCAAGAACTAGGCAACTGAACCCTCCCTGAATTCCTGACCAGTTACATCAGGAGCACAGCAAAAATGTTTTCATTTTACTCTAAGTTTAGGGTCATTTGTCATGTAACAATAACCAGATCACATACTATATAAGGACTAAAAGGTATAAAGCGCACATTACAGTGCTCACCAGAGCATACAAACAAACAGAGCTAGTTGTTACGAAATTAATAAAGAAGTACTCAGTTTTTACATTGAGGCAATGACCATTTTTTATCATACCCAACTTAAATTCAACTTCAGGAACATATATGATGGTTCAAGTTCATTTGGGGGCCCTCATATGTTTCTCTTTCACTCTCTTGCCCTCACATATACTCTCAATTCTTTTCTTTCTCTAGGTCTCAGCCCTAGTCCTTTTTCACTCGACTTTCACCTAAGTAAATCATGTGTATGCATTATATTTGGACAGATACTATCATATAATAAAGATATTGCATGTGGGACATTTAAAAAGTTCTCCCAATGCAGATATACATCCACTTATAAAAATCAATATCCACTTATGCCAAACACATACACTTCTATGTAACAAATGTGTGTAGACCATATCCCCAGAGCATGTAAATGAAGCCACACAATTTAGATGAATTGCATCTGATCAGCTGTCCTTCTAATACATGAAGAACATATGCAATAGTGTTCTGTGGCATAAAGAGAAAATAACTACCCCATAAATAATGATGGGGATATTTCCTATGTAATGAATAAGGTAGGACTCATGTTTGGAAAAGATTTCATTAAATAAAAATTTCATTTTAAATGCAATAATAATGGGTATCTGTCTGCATGTCACAGAACCTGGGAATAGTCCTATCTCTTCTCTAGATAAGAGCTGTGCAGTGAAATCTGCTAAATGTCAGCATGAATCAACAAGGCTTGGAAGCCAACTCAATGCTCAGAGTAATTTCCAATTTACGAGGCCCCTCTTAAGAAACTAGTGTTCATCTCCCCCCGCCCCCCATTCTTATATCGCCCATCACGGAACGTACTACGAATAAGGAAAATTTTCATCAATTGTTGTGGCTAGAAGGAAGGCAACTTACATTTACAGAGCGCACACTATGTACCAGGTGGGACACTGCACTGCTTCACACATCAGCATCATTGAGTTCTCCTAGTGCAGTATTGTGAGGCAAGAGAACACTTGGATATAAGTGTTTGGTAACAGTACAAGTAAGCAGTCATTCTCTTTCTAGATCCATAAAATATTAATCTTGAAAGATCTCACTAGAGATCCTCTAGTCTAGTGATTTTTAACCAGATTTCATCCTCAGTTCTGTTAATATAGATAACAAATTATCACTAATATTACATCTTATTATAACCAGAAGATAGGAGGAGAGTAGAGCTAGGGTAGGAACCTGTGTAGTCTGAAAAATAAAAACTCACCCAGGACTTGCCAATAGGCCCCTTTGGACGTGTGTCACTGCCCTCCCCCCGCCACCCCCATTTGAGAATCATGAAGTAGTTGGATACTCTTTCTTTACAAATGAAACAGTTGGAACATTATGCCAACCAAGAGGAAGTGATTTCACCAAAACACATTGCACGATAGTGTTAGAGGTGGTCATCTCTATGTTCGTTCTTCTACAACACTGCCTACTTCTCTTCCAAAATGTGCACTAATGTCAGTATTTTCAAAAAAATGCTGCATTTGAGAACTGATCAGGCCATCCTTATATAAGCGGAACTTGTTGTGTCCAGAATGCAAATTTTATGAGTGCAAGGGACCCAGTGGTCTTCATATTTTAGTCAATATCCCATTTGCAAGATAAAGCCCAGAACACTGGTGCTGGAGTCATCATCTGCAATTCCAGGCAAATGAGAGAAACACCATGCATATTAATTACTCTCTCTACAAAACTGAAGTTGATGGGGAATTTGGGACAGTCATAACCACCACAGGAATTAAAATAATAACCTCAATTGCTATCCAAATATGAATCAAAGTATTCTATCACTTGCAGAAATTATTTAATGGGTGTCGACTTCCTCAGAAATGTATTATTTTTGTTCATTTCATTGATTGATTTTGTTTTTCATTGATTGATTTTTGGCATGAATGTAGATGTGGGAAACAGATACACTTTATCTGATTCTGTAGCCCTTATTTGTATTCTTTTATGAATTCATTATAGCAGAACCTTCACCATATTTTAATGCAAGCAGAATAGAAAATGAGTTCTTCCCAGTGGCTTACTTCACCTCCATACATTGCTTTTATCAAATGAAGTCATTGGACAACAAAATCTTTGATTTTTTTATATTGATGGTGAATGCTGCAGTTCAGTGGTTCTCAAGAATCTTGACATTCAAATTTAGGATAGATTCAGCTTTTTCTAGGAAAAAAGAGATTCACCTTTGAGTCAAATGAACTACAGCACCACAACCTAGTAAGGATCTTTATTGAAAGCAATTTAAAATTATTAGTAAGCACATTCATCCTAGTTCTCCCAGATTGCAAGTCAAGACTGTTGGAAACTTCCTGAATAGAAGATACTATCCACTTACTAAGGGCAGGAGATGTTTGCTTTCCCTGCGTCTTTTACTCTTCAATTTTTTGGTGTGTCCTCATGCTTTTAACCAATATATCATGTAGTAAACCCTAAACTTGACCTCTATTCATTACAAAAAGCTATTCATTCTGAGCATTTGGTCCTACCTTCTTCTTGCATACCATCCATCTCAGCAAGAGTGACATCACTCATCTTCTCCGACAAATGGCAACTCTTTCTTTTATAATTCTAAAGAAGAGTCCCCTGAATGGTAATATTTTCTTGCATATGGCTTTCTGCTTCTCCTGTCACCATCTTTTAGCATCCTTACATACAGGGAAAAAGTGACACTGTTGATCTATTCTAAAGCAAAGCTACTGCTTTAGTTATCTGTTGATCACCATTTGAGGTTTGCAAAGGCAATACCTTCACCTGAAAACTAGACCTGGAGACTGCATTATCTTCACGCGGTTTAAATGAAATCTAATGATGTGACCCAGAAACAGAGAGTAAGATTAGACAGTAGAACCAGAGCACACTAGCATAGACTAGAATCATATGCCTGTGAATGTGTGTGGGAAAATATACTTTTTAAAAAACTTCACTAGGAAAATAAGAGGCATAAAATCCATTTTGCTCCTGTAACTGTGGCCTGGATAGACAGTTTAAGCCAATTTTTGTTGAATATCATCTATAAGGGAAAAACTTTTGTATGCAAGCACCAAAGGTGTGCTTTGGGGACCAGCATGTTTTCCAGCAATATAGGTTTAAGAAGAACTAAAACTGTATGCTGTGACAGTACTATGATTTTGTTATAGAATAAACAAGTGAAAGAGAGGGCCAAGATGCTAGAAGCATGTGCACTTTATCGAGTAAAATTATTACTCCATTTAGAAGTTCAAGTGTAATTGCAAATAGCCTGAGAAGAAAGAGTCAATTTGCATAAACTGTTTAAAAAGGGATTCAGATTCCAGGTTGTGTTCTGTCAGAACTGCACTAACCAATCCGTGATAACTAATTAGGACTCCAGTGTGTTCATACTGTGGCCTCAGAAGAATTGTAGCAATATATTTAACCACTAAAAAGAAAATGACAAGTAGATAAATGCCATCTAATTGATGATGCCACAGATTATCTATTGTGGCATGTAAAGCTGTCTTTACATGTGGCTGTGTCATGGACTATGTTAACGTGTGTGGACTTGCTGCATCCTCTTCATTTGAAAGTAAGCATCTTATTTTTTTTATTTTTCATTTTTTTAAATTGAAGTATAGTTGATTTACAATGTGTTAATTACTGCTGTACAGCAAAGTGATTCAGTTATATGTATATACACATTCTTTTTTTTAAATATTTTTTTTATTTACTTATTTATTTATTCAGTTGTGCCAGGTCTTAGTTGCGGCAGGCAGGGTCCTTAGTTGTGCCATGTGTGCTCCTTACTTGTGGCAGTTACGCTCCTTAATTGTGGCATGTGAACTCTTAGTTGTGTAATGCATGTGGGATCTAGTTCCCTGACCAGGGATCAAGCCCGGGCCCCCTGCATTGGGAGCTCGGAGTCTTAACCACTGTGCCACAAGGGAAGTCCCTATACTCTGTGCTATAGAGTAGGACCTTGTTGTTTATCCATTCTATATATAAAAGCTTACATATGGTAACCCTCCCACTCCATCCCTTCCCCAAGCCCCTCCCCCTTGGCAACTGCCAGTCTGTTCTCTATGTCCGTGATTCTGTTTTTGTTTCATAGATGGGTTCATTTGTGTCATATTTTAGATTCCATATATAAGTGATATCATATGGTATTTGTCTTTCTCTGTCTGACTCCCTTGGTATGGTAATTTCTAGTTGTATCCATGTTGCTGCAAATGGCATTATTTCGTTCTTTTTAATGGCTAATATTCCATATGTGCCACATCTTCTTTATCCTTTCATCCACTGATGGACATTTAGGTTGTTTCCATGTCTTGGCTATTATAATTAGTGTTGCTCTGAACATAGGGGTGCGTGTATCTTTTTGAATTATAGTTTTATCTGGATCTATGCCCAGGAGTGGGATTGCTGGATCATATGGTAATTCTATGATTAGTTTTTTTGAGGAACCTCCATACCGTTTTCCATAGTGGCTACAGAAACTTAACATTCCCACCAGCAGTGTAGGAGGGTTCCGTTTTCTCCATACCCTCTCCAGCGTTTGTTATTTGTAGACTTTTTGATGATGGCCATTCTGACGGGTGTGAGGTGATACCTCATTGTAGTTTTGATTTCCATTTCTCTAATAATTAGTGATGTTGAGCATCTTTTCATGTGCCTATTGGCCATTTGTATGAGAGTAAACATCTTAGCTGTGGGGACATCTCATGCTTTTGGGGGGACTCACAAGACATCTCAAACATCGTATGGGTTAAATGCCATTGGTACCTGCTAAATGTGACAACTACTTCCTCACTGAACAATCACCTTGGGTCACATTTGTTATATTTATTAACTAACCCAAAATACCATGTAACACTCCATTTTAATTTTTCCACATTTTTGGAGCTAAATGCAAGGTGACTGGAATACGGAGATGGCATTAGCTATTCATAGAGTAGATGTGCCACTATGTGCACAGACACGTAATGAGACACTATTCTCTTTGTCTTGCCCTGCCTCCTCCAGCCCCTCACGGTTGGAGGCACTGATGCCTTCCACCAATGCAGTCACACGTGGTCCCTGAGTCAACCCCGCAGACAGCAGGCATATAAAAAGACCCACAGCAATCCATCAAGTCAGGCCTAGAACTAAACTTTTGCTCTTGATTTAGTAGGCAGGGGACTATATACCTATGTGACCACCATGTCAGTGCACTCTCTCAGATGGCTAGCATTTTCCTCCATGGTTTCCTTGCTAGGTCCTACAATTCCCACTGGTATTATAGAGGACTCCAAACCCTAGAACCTGACATTTACCCAAGTTCTTGTTATCCTCCTCCTAGAGGACTGGATCCTGCCTTTGACACCCTTGTTCCCCATCCTTTCCTTCATTCCTTAGACACTGGCTAGGATCTTGCCGGGAAAGAACTGAAACCACAATAATCGCTGAAACAAGCTCAAAATTATCTCATCTCTTTGGACTTTATACATTAAACAGTTTGGCTGTGATTCTCAGTGTCCAGTTCTATACTTGGGCTTATTAACCCCTCGAATCTCCCTCCTTGCTGCCTTTCCCTGTCCCAACCGGCAAGCACCACCACTCAACCTTACCCCCTAACTTGACAGAAATAACCAAGAGATAATATGGATGTTAACATGGCGATAGCATTCCCCTGGTCCCGTTCTTTGCCCACCCTCATCATTTTCAATAATACTAATAACGAATCACGTGATTCTTCATGAATTGGTCAGGCTGGCAGCATTTTCATAGCTTAGGTCTACAATGCATTAACTCTGGTCACAACAAAACTTAATAAGAATGGAGGATGAAGATCTTGATGTCTGTGTCCAAGACACTGAACATGTCTGCCTCCCTTTCCTCCTGATCACTGCTTCTAATGCATTTTTATTCTGAGATACAATGCTTTGAAATAAATACTATGTTTAAAATGTCTGCTTTGTAATTAGGTAGTCACATACATGTAGTTGAAAACAAGATCATAATACTCCACTCGGAAACATATAATTTAAACGGGTAAGAGGTTATGTATTCTAAGCAACCTTTTGTTTCTTGAACAACTATTTTTAGTATGCAAATATACAGATGTGCACACTTGTTGCTCTCTAATGAATAAGTTATGTCAGATCTAACAAAAGCAATAACTCTTGTTTAGTTATAGTTTTAAAAAGAAATTTTCAATGTATCTTTTGTGTGTTTTATTTATATGAAGCTTCTGTTTTTTTGGATACAGAATCTACACATATCGTCAACATGAATATTGTGATATATATATATATATATGTTAAAAAAACCCACAAGACTCTTAAGCTGATATGGCAACAAATGACTAAGTAGCACTTGATGTTTTTAAGTGGAATATCCACTGATTAGGCCAGATATTCAGCTCAGCTAAATCAAAGCCAAAAACTTGCAGCTGATTATAAAAATTACTGTCAAATATTCATGTTTTATCCAAATTGGAAGTGGTACAAGAATCCAATGTTCCTTGCTAGGTTATATTTCTTAGCAAGGTTATATCAATATTAATTATGTGCTTAAGATGTCAACTGGCTTGTACAGGGTAGCCTAACACCTTCATTAATGTATTGCCAATTCCATGATCTTGAAGTATGCATGCCTATGAAATAAAATGATAAATAAGAAACATTTCAGTAGAACAAAGGAAATTATGGGCTCTATGGGAATTTTCTATGCATAACCTTGAAGTTTAATGCAATATATGATAAAATTATTTTGTTTATTTTCTAATGCTACTGGATACTTATTTATATTATGTATATTTAGCTATATATGTGTAGATACTACATATAAAGCATTAAGTATTCACACATGTGAATATATATGAATAAATATATATACATACTACATACATAATTTGGGAGGCACATGTTAATTATTCGAAGGTGCATTGCATTATATATTTCGCCTTGTATATTTCTCATAAAATTATATGCGCCCAAGGATATCATTCTCTTTTCAAAAATAGGAAAGCCAAGACTCCAAAGCCCAGGACCTTTATACTGTATTGTGTATCAGCAAGCATTCTATTAGTTATTTTAGATTTTACTATCCAACTGTTGGACCCGTCATAAGTTTGTTTTTCATCGTAGAAACTCTTGGTTGATTCAATGGACATTATCAGCAAATTAGATTTTTACCTATGGGTACTTTTTCCTATAGGATTTATTAGGTGGTAGGTGGGTTGGCATGTAGAGAGAGGGTGATGAATGGAGGAGAAATGATATAGGACAACGTGTGCTGATTGCAAAAAAAATACAAAGGAGTGGATAAGTTTATAGGAGTCAATGTGAGAGGAAAACATCCGAAGTGAAAGAAACTCTTCGTAGTGGAAGGGCAGTGGAGACGAATATCCTTTGCACCTCACACTTTTGGGTTAAGGTGGCCTTAACAAGCAGCCATCACTGAGCTAAAACAGCGCAAACACAGTAACTAAAAACTACAAAAGTACCATACAATCTATTGCCATAATTTAAGAGAATTTTATGTTAAATTCAAGACCCACAGCGCTGAGTAAAGACTCACAATAGACAACTGATACATTCTACCCCACAAATAAAGGAAATCCGAAAGCCTGCACAAAAGATGCTCTGCCCTTTCTCCCTCTGGCTGTCCTGTGACTAAGATTATGTCCAGGGTTTGTACCAACCAGGAACTTATACAACCATCTGTCTACATATTATTGTTTTTATTTTTAACAACAATCTTATTGAGATTTACTTATATATAATGTACTTACATATATAATTTATTTACATATAATGAATATATGAATAATTTATTTACATACAATAAAATGAATCCATTTTAAGTTTGCTGTCGCATCAGTTTTGATAGGTCCATACACTTCTATAACCATCCCCACAATCAAGATATAGAACATTTCTATCACTCAGAAAATTCACCCATGCCTGCACCTAGTCAAAGCCACCTACCATACGCAATTATTGATCTGATATTTATCAACTGAGGTTAGTTTATCTGTTTCATAGAAATAAAATTATGCAGTAAGTGCTCTTTGTGTCTGGCTTCTTAAGCTCAGCATAATGTTTCTGAGATTCATCCATGCTTATGTGTATATCAGTAATTCAGTCTCTGCTTAGTAGTGTTCATTGTATCAACATATCAAAACATTTATCTGTGGATGGAAATCAATATTTCCAATTTGTAGTAATTTTGAACAAAAAACGCTATAAAAATTTGTGAATAAGCGTTTTTATGAATAGATGTTTTCATTACTGTTGGGTAGATACCTGGGCAAGATCGCTGTGAGGATTGTTTTTACACCTTTCAGGACAACTTCTGTGGTTGCCTTTACTCTAAGCCTAATGTATCCCTACTACTGAGGTGCGATTCTCCTGAGATCTCTACTGAATGTGTCAGGCATCCAGTAAAGTCTCTCCACTCTGGCTCATCAAAACTCAAATGGATTCTAGACCTGTGTAAGTTCTCAGAATTGTTCACTGCACAGCTCCCCACTGTTACTTAACCTCATCTTGTGAAGTTTTACCCTGTGTATGTGTAACTTTATATTCAGCTGTAGACTCATGGGGATCCAATGCAGACTCCTGGAGGTCTTTGTCTATACAGATCCCTCTTTCCAAGACTCTGCTCTACACATTTTAGCTACATCAGTGTCTTTTAACTCCAATGTCTAACTCAAATCAATGAAACCTCTATGTTATGCTTGGGTCCCCCATTCCTGCACAGCAGTGTAGAAGGTGCCTCTGGGCAGAAAGACTGGGTGATCATCTTTCACTTCCTGTTTCTCTTCTCCCCAGTATGACTGTCATGATATGTATGATTTTCAATATTTGAAAACAGAAGTTTTATATATTTTGTTCATTTTTTCACTTGTTCCCAGTCCAGTACAAATCAGGTTTCATACACTGTGTCATGATTGAACAGCGATGTCCATGGATATTGTTTTTGAAGGTGGCTAAAGTACTATGGCTCTCCCCTTGGATCTTTTTTTTTAATATAATTTTTGAAATTTATTTACGTATTTATTTTTATTTATTGGCTGCATTGGGTCTTCGATGCTGTGCACGGGTTTTCTGTAGTTACGGAGAGTGGGGGCGACTCTTCATTGCAGTGTGCAGGCTTCTTACTGTGGTGGCTTCTTTTGTTGCAGAGCACAGGCTTTAGGTGCACAGACTTCAGTAGTTGTGGCACGTGGGCTCAGTAGTTGTGGCTCACGGGCTCTAGAGCGCAGGCTCAGTAGTTGTGGCACACGGGCTTAGTTGCTGCACGCGTGTGGGATCTTCCCGGACCAGGGCTTGAACCCGTGTCCCCTGCATTGGCAGGTGGATTCTAACCACTAGCCACCAAGGAAGCCTCCCCTTGGATCTTTAGTTATTTCTCACACAGTGGGATATAATCATTCACAAAAGACAGAGCAAGAGACTGAGGGGAGTGATAACTATCTCCTGCTTCCGAATGGGGATAATAACCAGCTGTGAATTTCTAATGGGTAGGATAGAAAAAGGAAGAACCCTGGTTTCCTCGCATGTTGTGGACCTTTGGGGTGCATGTGGTTCTTTGGTTTAGCACGATAAAGAGAGAGATGGTGCCGAGAAGTAAATATTTCAACCCGATTCAAATGAGATATACTGGAAAAATATTCACTGGAAATTGGGCCAACTCCTGTGTACATCCATGTGTTCTCTAGCTACAGATATGCCAAGGGTATTCTACCAAAACCCAAATGTAGGATTTTCCAGGTGTAAATTTTAAGTCTGATTGTGGTAGCTAAGCATTTTGTCAAGTAAGGACATGTTCTACTGTGAATGTCATGTAAATGTTCTTATTCTTACTCCAGTATTTTGAAATTCATCATGCTGATTTGCTGCTTGCATATGAAACCATAAACTTTACAGAGCAGTATTTTTGTTGAGATTAACTGGCATCACCACTCATGGAAAGAGAGTGGGGTGAAGGGACAGAAACACACCACAGACTCTATTTGTTGGTAAATACGGGATCTGCATAGATACATTCTGTTTTCATATTGGATAAACAAAAAGAAAACTACTTTGTGTCTCTGATAAAACAATACAGAAAAAAGAAATGGAATTTCATCTTAGTTATCTGCTATGCTTATGAAAATTATTTAATACATGATTAGAAATAAAATACTTAAAAATTTATTGGAAACACAATATTACCAAGATAAGTCTTTAACCACATGATCTATAGACTCCGTGCAATCTTAATCAAATTCCTAGCAAGTTATTTTGTGGATATTGACAAATTGATTCTAAAATTTACGTAGAGAAGATATATACCCTGAGTAGCCCAACACAATTTTGAAGAAGAACAAAGTTGGAGATTTACTACCAACTTTGATTTGCCTCACTTCGAGATTTACTATAAAGCTACGGTTATCAAGACAGTGTGGTATCGGTGAAAGAATAGACAACTATATCAGTGGAACAGAACAGAAAGCCCAGAAATAGATAAATACAGTCAACTGATCTTTGACAAAGGAGAAAAGGCTACACAATGAAGCAAAGATAGTCTTGTTCCAGCGCTGGAACAATTGGACATCCACGTGCAAAAAAATTAATCTAGACCCAGATCTTACGTATTTCATAACAGTTAACAAATGGTGGATCATAGACCTAAATGTAAAATGCAAAATTATAAAACTCCTAGGAGATAACATAAGAAAAGCTAGATAACCTTGGGTATGACAATGACTTAAAATACTATACCAGAGGCACAGTCTATGGAAGAAATAATTGTTAAGCTGGACTTCATTAAAATTAAAAATTTCTGCTCTGCAAAATGCAGCATCAAGAGAATGAGAAGACAAGCCATAGACTGGGAGGACCTATTTGTCAAACATATCTGATAAAGGACTGTTATTCAAAATATACAAAGAACTCTTAAACTTCACCAATAAGAAAACAAAACAAACAAACAAACAAACAGAAAAACAAGAAATGGACCAAAGACCTTAAAAGGCACTTCACCAAAACAGATAATCAGGTGGTAAATATGTATATGAAATGATGCCTCACATAAAATACCATCAGGGAAATGTAAATTAAAACAACAACGAGATATTACTCCACATCGATTAGAATGTCCCAAGTCCAAAACACTGATAACACCAAATGCTGTTGAGGATGTAGAACAACAGAAACTCTCATTCACTCCTGGTGGGAATGCAAAATGGTACAGCCACTTTGGAAGAGTGTTTGGTACTTCCTTACAGAACTACACATACTCTTACCATACGATCCAGACATTATGCTCCTTGGTATTTACCCAAATGAGTTGAAAACTTATGTCCACACAGAAACCTGCACATGAATGTTTACAGCAGCTTTATTCATAATTGCTAAGGTCTAGAAGCCACCACGATATCCTTCAGTAGGTGAATGGATAAACAGTGGTACATACAGACAATGGAATATTATTCAGCACTGAAAGGAAATGAGCTATGAAGTCATGAAAAGTCATAGAGAAAAATGTATATTATTAAGTAAAAGATACCAATTTGAAAAGACTACATAATGTATGATTCCAACTATATGCATTCTAGAAAAGGCAAAACTTATACCCTGCCTAAAAACATTGAAGCAAAGAAAGTACCTGAATTGCTTTGTTCCTTAAATTTAGATTAATTCTTATTTATAGAAGTAAATTGTAAAATATCATATAATATTCAAATTTCACAGAAAAACGTACTCCTTTATCACCATATTACTCTAAATACTTTTGGCAGGTGTACCCTGTTACTCAAAGTAAACTTCTTTGAGGAACCTGCTCATTTTGTTAGGTATATGCACTTGGTAAAGATTGCATTCTGCATTTACATGCATGAACTAATAGAAATATGTAGTATTGTTTTGTGTATTTGTTTACATTGTGCTACATGGATCACAATGCAGTTTGCTTTTGTCAGTGATAACGTCATGGAAAACGTACCATTTCATCACATAGCTACCTTATTTTAATTTATTTTTTAACTGCTGCAGTATATTTCATAATGTGGTTCTACTGGAGCTTATTTATCGATTCCCATGCCAACTGATATTTTTTGTTTCCGATATTTCACTACCTCAGTGTAATAATAAACATCTACTATCTATCTATATCTATACCTATATCTATAGGTGTACATGTACATCTGTATCTAATATATAATACATACATACTAGTGTATAATGTGTCTCCAGACTAGGATTTGAGAAATAGAAAAGATAGTAGCAGAAAGTAGTAGTATCCAATATTTATATTGTAATTCTCTCTCAAAGTGTCAGTACTAATTTACACCATCATTTAAAAAGAGAACCCGGTTCTCCTCACTTTGATCAAGACTTAACATTACTAATCTTTTGAATAATTGTCAGTCTGATGGATGAAAATGGCATTTCACTTCTGTCTTTTAGTTTGCACTTCATGAATTACCAGTGAGATTAACCATCGTTTCAATTTTCTCTTTGTTAAAATGTCTAATCAAATCCTTTGCCACTCTTTATATTTAATATTCGTATTTTCCTTATTGATTTTTAGATAAAATGTATGCATTCTAAATGTTAATCGTCACCTTTTATATACTTTAGAATTATTTTCTTCTCATCACTTTTTATTTTGCTTATGATGTTTTTGTCACATATATTGTATTTAATCTTGACATATCAAATTTAACAATATTGATCATCACAGGTTTGCCTTTTGAGTCCTGCTTAGAGAGTAATTAAATTGATCCTAAAAGACTTGATTTTCATAAACATTTCTTCTTTGCTATTGACCAGTTATACTTTTTGTCCTATGAGATGTTCATTGATATTTTTGATTTATTCTAAATGTTTCAAAAATATTTAAGTAACTGTATATAAATAATGTTGGGGTGTATGTGCTGAATATATTGCATGTATTTACATGTGCACAGTATTCTGAATTGATTTTAGGTTGTATTGATAATTTTCAATTCCTGTCACCATCAAATCAGTGTAAGTGAAAAAAAAAATGAATATATGACCTTGTTGTCAACTAACAGAGAGAGAGGGAGAGAAGGAGAGCAGGAGAATAAAGTGAGAGCAAGAGAGAGAGAGATGGATACCAGGAAGCATGCACTCTTATTTTATGGGTAAATAATTATGCTAGTGTTAATTTCATAGGATGCTTTGACTTCATTGAAATATACCACTTTTTATTGCTCAAAACAAAAAGAAACATAGTCTTTATATTTTCTGATAATACTTTTGTACCTTCCCGTTTAATGTTAAATATTTTATCCATAGAGGAGTTATTTTCCCTTTGCAGAGGTAATGGGATAATTGTTTCAATGTATACTTGCCCTGGCATTGCAGAGTCCTTACTCTGGGGATCTGGCCTCTTCAGCCCTTAGGTTCTAGAGGTCTGAAAATAGGCTCCCTCGGGAAACTGGGCAAGAGATAATGACTTTTGGTAGGGGAGAAAACTCTTGCATTCATGATCATCCGTTCTTGATTAATTTTAATTTACTGTATAGATTGACTGACATTTGCTTTGGCCGCCCATCCATTTTGCCTCTAAAGATGCTGTGTTCTGTCAATATTAGCTATCTCCATAGCTCTCTGCAGCTCAGGATCCCTTGGCTGCCACTGCAACCTGGCCACTCATAAGCATTATATCCACCACCTTGCTTCTGATGTTAAGCACTATCACGTGACCTGTTTTTTTTTCTCCAGAATCCTATCATCCCATTGTTATCAATGAACCTATTTTTTTTTTGTATTAGAAACTCCTGTCATTAGACGTGGTCTACAGATTTCACCCCTACCAAACTTCATAGCCATGCTGGTGTCCCTTTCACTGCTGCTTTCCTTATTACTTCAATAAGTGATGAATCCCCCTTGTCACCAATGGGATGTAATCATCTGGTATGTTTTTCTGCTTTGCATAGTATATGTAGAATGCAGTACTTCTTTGAACCTTTTAGTCCCTCCTTTCATGTCTGCCATGGTAATTCTGGAACTTAAACCAGTTTTCTTACAGAGTAACTTTTCTGTGTTTGTTTTGGCTTTCTGGGAGCTTCCCCAGCAGCTTTTCCCCACAGTATCCCAGGATCCTTCCGTGGATGTTAAATCTTATAACATGACAGGGTGTTCTCAAATTGATATACTCTCCTTTATCTCACTTTAGGTTCCACTGCTCTCATCTAGCATCCTCAGAATCCAGTCCTGTGCATCTTTTCCTGGCTCCTGATTATAATAATTATATTCCTAAATGTTGAGATATTCATGTAAATCATGTAATCCTCACAGCAAGCTTTGCAAAATAGACATCATTGTCCATGTTACAGATAAAGACAATAAGGCTTGAAAGGATTAAGAAGCTGGTCCAAGGTCACACAGGTTAGTCTCATCCCCAACCTAAAGTTCTCAACAGTGCTCCTCATTCAGGAAACCAGCTCATAAGTGGTGCATGGACAGAACGATGGTTTCTTGACACTAGTATAATTTTCTAGTCATTATATCATCACTTTAACCATCAAATTACTAAGATTTTAACTATCAAATTAAGCCTCACTGAATTAATCTTCTTGCATACTCTGCTATGAGATAAAATTCTCATAAATGAAAAATTCCCGTAGAATGTAATCACTGGAACCAAATGTAATAGCTATAGTGAAATTCATGCTGGAAAAGGTATGTCGAAGAATATCTATTAAATTGTTAACCGTGTCACCAATCATAGCTTTTTCCCAAGCCTGTTGCATACAGATTTACCCTTCAAAGGCTGGACCATTTCAAATTATGTCTATGAAAAAGCCAAAATAGGTCAGCTATTAAGGACTCATACAGTTGAATGGGGACCAAAATCTATAATTTAAAGATCCAGAAGCCTCATTTTTATAAGCAGTAAAATACAAAGGTCAGAAGCATAATTTATACTTAACTTTTTCTTCTAAGACGATTTACACTAAAATTATGTGAACGCTTGTGGCTTTGGGGCAATCAGGGTCACCTGATCTACCAATGCAACTTGAGAAACTGTTATTTGGCAAACGAGTTAGAAACTTCATAGACAACCAGTCTTTATAAATTGCATCCAGTCATGGACGAAAGTGAAAGATCTGAAAGTCCACCTTGGGTTAGAAAACCCAAGAGATTAACTGCAATATTGTCATAGAGATATGCCTCCCAAAGCTTTCAAAATAACCAGAGAGCACACAACCATTCATGTGCGGGAACATTTATTCTAAGCTTAGTAAAACCAGCAATTGCTGTAGCTGAAATGGGAAGGGAGTATTTTGAAATGTGCCATTGATTCTCGTAATTCGTTTGATCCAAAATAATTCTGTCTCAAAGTAAAAGGTGAATTTTAAGCACACGCCAGAGTAGAAACAGACCTGAGGTTGGGAAAGTCATGTTCACTTTTCAGGGCTGACTTTCTTCATCGGGGAAAGGAAAGGATCTCAAGAGCCCTTTCAAACTCGAAATAAAGCTAGGACTGCAAAGAAATAACTGTTGTTTTGGACATATGAATATTTTCATGGTGTCGCTAAAGTGGCTGACTGAAATATTCCCCTTTCAGAGGGTTGTTGTGGACCCCTGCATAAGGAGAGGTTCCTCAAAGAAGGGACTATGATCCCGCTTTCTCACAAGTGGGAGAAAGTTCAGAACATGCTAATTGGCCAAGCTTGAAATTCCAAAGATCTGCAAATGGAACAGGTGCAAATGGAACTGGTGATAATTGATGGCTAATTATGCAAGCAGTAACACACCCCAGGGTATGGGCCTGTCTGGCAATACATACACGCCTTGGGTGGGAGTTTATTAGCAGGCAAACACACACCCGGGAGGTTGTATTGTGCAGAGCAAATGCTTTTGAACACACCATGTGGTTTTAAGTAGAGTATAAGATTCTGAAAACATATTAGCACCTAAAATTGTTCAAGGAGAAGCAAGTCCACAGGCCCAGTTCAGAAGAAAACTCCCTTGGCTCTCCCCCTTGAGTGCCTCACTTGGTACTTCTCATCATTCTGACCTCTCCCCCCTACACCTGCTGAATCCAAAAAAGCCATTTGGAAACATATCAAATGCCTTCATTTGCCTTTAAAACTGGACTGTAATGAACTGAATTAGCATTTAGTGAGGATTCATAGGGTGATGCCAGGAAAATGGTTTTCTCATAAAGGATCAAGTATATTTCACCACTCTGGAGCAAATGGTTTCCTAGTATCTTTAGTCTGATGATGGAGCATAGCCCCAGGAATTGATATTAATGACAGTCAGAAGAGCAGTGCCCTTAAGCTAAGAAGAAAATTGGAGGAAAATGATGAAAGAGCAAGATTATTAGTTTGTTTTGTTTTGTTTTGCTTTTTGCCTAGCAAGAATGTCACCAGATTGCACAGATGGGACAGTTCTCCCAACTGAGTATTAGGGAAGAACTGGTCCCATGCAGTTTGAGACCATTGGTGTATGGCTTCATATTCAAATTATGACCAGAAGCCCGTCACTTCTCACCACCTCCACTGTTAACCAGCCTAGTCCGAGTCACCATCATCTCTAAACTGGATGACTGCTAAAGCCACATGATTGCTTCCAGTCTTGTCCCCTTTCAGTCTGTCCTCAACCCATTAGCCAGAGTGATTCTATCAGAAGTCAGATCATGCCACTTCTCTACTCAAGATGCTCTGAGGGCTTCCATCTCACTTAAAGTAAACACTCAATCCGTGTAATGGCCACAAGCCACAGACATGGCCTCCGATGAGCTCTCTGACCTCCATTCTTCCCTATGATGTTCTTCTCTCACTCTGTTCCAGCCATGCTGGCCTTTTTCCTGTGCCCGGAAAATGCTAGTCATACAGGTACCTCAGGGAGTTTGAATTTCTGGTTTCCTCTGTCAGAACACTCCTCCTCAGATAGATACATGGCTTGCTCTTTTACCTCCATCAACTCTTTGCCTAAACAGCACATTCTTGGTGAAATTTTCCCTGACCACCCCACCAATGTAAAGTGGTAAACTGCTCCACATTCCCTACCCGGTTTCCTGCATTATTATTGCCTGTAGTACTTACGAGCTTCTAATATATAATTTAGTTTTCAGTTATTATCAGTTATTATCTCCTCGCCAGAATTTAAGTTCCAGGAAGGCACACATTTTGTCTGTTTGGCTGATTGCTATAAATCCAATACAACTGAACAGAGCCTAGTACATTGTATTTGGTTAATAAATATTTGTTAAATTAATGAATGAAATAAGAATACTATCAGCCAAGGTTCTCACAGTAGTAGAGATTAAATGATAAGATCTTGGGTGAGAGTGCTGGTCAAATCATTCAAAACCTCTTGTGTTTATGAGAATCATTAGGTTCACAAGAATGTATAGATTTTGTCCTAAAATAGATTATATATGAACATAAAGATGAAGCCAGTTTTCTAGCTATATAATCAACTTGGGTGTCAGTGCTTCTAAGATTATGCACCAGACTTCAATAGAAGCTTTTATAAAGAACAAAAAGTCTAGCACACTCGGGATGATGACATCAGCTTAACCCAGGTGAAATATCTTCCTTCTATTTATTTAATAACTATATTAGGTTGAATCAAATGACATTGATGATATTTTACTATTTTTGACCTAAAAAATGCAGGTTTCATATATTTCAAACTAATGCTTCCTAAATAATTTGAATGATTCATTTTGCTACCTTCCCAAAAGGAGTTCTATTATTGGGAATACTGTACCAGCCACCTTAGAAGAAGTTGTCCTATCTCATGCCCAGCCTTGGTTATTTAAAGCTCTGATTGCTTTCAACTTGTACACCACTCCAATCATATATATCCAGAAAGTATGCTAATTTCACTCAAAACACAAAGTAAAATCCATGGTTACTGGCCAATTTCCTTAGAAAGTGGTTGAATTAGGCTCTTTCTGGTACAAGTAATAGAAACTCAACTCAAAATGAACTAGATTAAACAAAATGGGGATTTATTGGCTCATAAACTGAGAAATACATGAATTGAGATGCTGAGTCTAGAGGTTCAAATCCTTCTCTCTCACCATCTCTTTGTTTTACTTGGCTGCATTTTGCATAGATGTGCTCTACATGTGATGGTAAGATGGCTACAGATATTTCTAGTCTCACATTTTCCTTAGTTAATGTAGTAGAAAGATTTCTTTCTTCCAATTTCTGAATCTTGAGGAAGATACTAATTATTTCTCCATGGGTCCAGTATCCACTCCTGGACCAAAATTGTACCAAGGATGGAGTATAATGATTGGCTCAGCCTGGGTCCTATGTTGTGGTAGGGATGGGAGTTTGTGGGATCTGTGTGCATCAGTGTAATTGACAAATGTAACAGGACCTCAAGTAGTAGAGGATGAGTGCCTCAAAGACAGGGTTTAACTCTTTTAAAAAAAGCAGATATAGTTGATGTACAACATTATATAAACTATAGGTGTACAGCATAGCAATTCACAATTTTCAAAGGTTATACTCCATTTGCAGTTATTATAAAATATTGGCTGTATTCCCTGTGTTGTACAACATATCCTTGTAGCTTATTTATTTTATACATAATAGTTTGTACCTCTTAATCCCCTACTCCTCTCTTGCCCATCCATCCTTCCCTCTCCCCACTGGTAACCACTAGTTTGTTCTCTACATCTGTGAGTCTGTTTCCTTTTTAAAATATTCACTAGTTTATTTTGTAGATTCCACACATAAGTATTTTTTTTCATTCTGACTTATTTCACTTAACATAATACCCTCCAAGTCTATCCATGTTGCTACAAATGGCATTATTTCATTCTTTTTTATGGCTGAGTAGTATTCCATTGTATATATAATATTCCATTGTATATATAATATTCCATTGTATATATATACACCACATCTTCTTTATCCATTCACCTGTTGATGGACAAAGAGGGCAGTAATAATAACCACCACAAGGCCACTTCTGTGTCTATATTTGGTGCAAAGAATTCAAGGAGTCTTCCTGAAACCTGCCTGGTACATACTCCAGGTGTAACTAAGATAACCATCTGAAACTCATCTTTGTTTCTAGAATTTAGCTTTGCATTATGGCATTGTCTAACGACCCAGAAATCATCCTCATGAATCCTAGAGATGTGGGTTGGTTTCTGGAGAGGGAAGATATTTTTGGTGTACTAATAAATGCTGTTTCCCATTAAAAAGTAATAATAAATAGAAAAATACAATTATAGAATCCTAAGAAAACAAAACATTACTAAGGACCAAGTAAACTCTAGAAGGTCATCTATAATCGTTTTAAAATAACATGTATTTATGTTGCTGGGGCAATTTGAACCAATAATGCTAATTTTCCTGGAGGGTTTAAGAGAGGAAATTTTTCAAGAAGTGAAACTACTTAAAGATCTGTGTCATAGATAACAAAATGAAGATCTTAGGTGGAAAAGTCATGGGCGGAGAATCCTTGGGCTAATCTAGAGGTTCTCCACCCAGCTGGGGAGTTTTGTTGGCTTGGTTTTTTTACTAGCCCAAATCCTAGAACCCACCCCAGACCACATGTTCTTAAATTTTGATGCAAAATAAAATGATGAGTGATAAGTGAGCTCTGCCTCATGATATGGGGTTTCCAAACACAGAAAAGACAGTCAGATTCAGGGAAGCTTGCCCATGTGACAAGTACAGTTAGTAATAATAGTACTCATAGTAATAATGTTACATGGATCATAATCATTGGTTTTTCCTAGATATAATCATCATAGGGTTTCTACATCTAGTTTCTTATATAGCATACAGATACTATCACAGAGATATGTCCAGGAAATTAAATCTAATTCAAAGTTCCTTAATATTATATTGAGAAAGAATATATTTTATTTCCTTTTTATTATTTGTCAAAATTAGTCTGATAGTGAAGTAAGTCAGAAAGAGAAGGACAAATATTGTATGCTAACTCACATATACGGAATCTAAAAATGGTACTGATGAACTCAGTGACAAGAACAAGGAAGCAGATACAGAGAATGGGCTGGAGAACTCGAGGTATGGGAGGGGGCGGGGGGTGAAGGGGAAACTGAGAAGAAGCGAGAGAGTAGCACAGACATATATATACTACCAACTGTAAAATAGTCAGTGGGAAGTTGTTGTATAACAAAGGGAGTCCAACTCGAGGATGGAAGATGCCTTAGAGGACTGGGGCAGGGAGGGTGGGGGGGACTCGAGGGGGGGGCGTCAAGGAAGGGAGGGAATATGGGGATATGTGTATAAAAACAGTTGATTGAACCTGGTGTACCCCCCCCAAAAAAAATAATAATAAAAAAAAAATTAGTCTGACAAGGAAGAGCTATTTGGTTGGTATAAAACATAAATATTGCTTAATCCAGTCATAGATCATTTAGGGATAATTACACCTACTGCAAGGTGGCACAGGTGGTAGCTTTCTTCCACAATCATGTACCATTTCATTTCAACAGGCAGTTGGCAAGTGCCTCTGCCAGATTATACTCCATACTAATTGACAATCAGAAATGCAAAAGCATTGGCACCAGGTTTCATATTCAGCAACAGGATAAGAATAACCTTGTTATGTAATTTGAAGTTACAGTTAAGTATTTTCCTTGGTCTTCCTCTGATGTCTTTTTTTCCTTTCCTGTCATAGATTCATTGTCAATAAGTTTATTGTAATAGGAAAGCCCCACTTGGATGCTAGCATATTGCCATAAATAACAATCAAAAGTGTAATCTCTTTTACCATATAGGATGCTATTCTAATTCCAGCTGGTGACAAGAAGCAATTACTACTATATGAACTGTGACTGTTTTCAGACCTTAATGCCGCTCCTGGGGAACTTGAATGTGCATTTTTCGTCTTCCAGCAGGGTGCATGGTGAACTTCTCTGACCAGACTACGTCACTGAAGCCTCAGCTAGGTTTAGTTATGGACCAAAAAAAGTAATATTAAAACATAAAGCATAATTTTCATCTTTATGGCAATAAAGCAGTCTGACAAATCCTGTATTGAACATTTTGTAAAAATGTCTTCCTGGGGCAGTTCACTACCTCATTTCCCACTAGTACAGGATACTTCTCCTGATGTAAAGCTGACAGTAGGGCTGACTAAAGAATTTACTGTGATGTTCATTTATAAAGAGTTAAGGATGGTTTAGTCCAGGGATGGAAGACAACAAATAGAAGCTCTATCAAATTGTGGATAGACAGACTAAATGAATAATCAACTTTAAGGGTTCAGACAGGTAGGAGGAGGAATGGGGAAAAAAACAGATGCTGAGCATTACCTACAAGAGCAACAGCTTCAAGGAAATGATCAGAGACAGAGCGAGGGGAATTCCTCCTGTCTATGAGAAGACTCTGCAGTCATTGTTCATTAGGTTCTTAGGGCCTCAGGCACTGGGAAGAGGAAGCCATTGAAGGCACTTCTCTTGGTGATCTTTCTACATTAATTCTCCCCACTCAGTACCCTTCAAAGATATTTATTAAGGGCCCTAAGTGTATAGAGTGTTGCCTCAGACCCACAGC
Source organism: Hippopotamus amphibius kiboko (assembly GCF_030028045.1). NCBI lineage: Eukaryota > Metazoa > Chordata > Mammalia > Artiodactyla > Hippopotamidae > Hippopotamus > Hippopotamus amphibius. The sequence goes on along the minus strand of NC_080203.1, from coordinate 11,216,961 downwards.
TTCCAGGCAACATGGTTTGTGGCAGAGAAAGCAATCTCTTTCATTGTCCGTGTCCCCCCATTTGACTGGCAACAGCTACCCAGGCTTTGACAGTATATCTGGCTTCAGCAGGAGTGACTGCCCCAATGGCTGTCCTGTTTCCTTTACAGGGTTTCTTGTGAGGATTAAGTGAGATAGCTTATCTAAAGAGCTCAGTTTAAGGCCTGGCACAGAGTGAACTGTGTGAATAAGATGCTCTTTCATAGAAAGTATTGTAAAACCCAAATCAAACATATTTCAAGAATAATGATAACTAACTCATTCACTGAAAACTCCAGAGGTTGGGCCTGCTTCAGCCAATGTTTGAACCACAGGTTCATGATGTCATCAGTGGTTCTATTTATGATTATCTCAGCTCTGCTCTCCTACCTTGGCCAGATTCCTTCCCAGACTGGCTTCCTCCATACTAGCAAAATGGCTCTAGCAGTTCTAGGCCTTGCATCCACATGTCAGATGCTCAACTCAGAAGCCCAAACTGGACTGAGCTTCTCTAGATCAAATGGAGAATGAATGTTGGGGTTTTACCTACAAATAGCTATTACCTAAGAACTTAATAAAGTCAGCTCATACTTACAAATATTGTTAGCAAGATGGGTGACTGGTGGCTTTTGTGCTACTGGTTTGCCAAATTTTGCTTCATCGATTTAGTATTATATTTGTCTAACTTATATTTTAATAAACAAGTCACGACTAGTCAGAATAAATTATCTGATCAATAAGTTCTAATAGCAAGGCTGATTGCAGTACATAAATCTAGCCTTGGGAAACTCAACATTATTTGTCCAACACAATCTACCCAGAGGAAGACTAGTCAAAACCAGTTACACATCACTGGAAGAGATTAGAATCTGTGCATTGCCACCAACTCCTATTTCACTATTTTCCTGACCATCATACTTGCTGATGGCTCATTTTCTAGATCTTTCTTCTTTCCTTTGGCCCTAAGGCTAGATGTGATTCAGTCCTTATCTAGGGCCAGTAGAAAGCCTACAAGTACTTGTAATACCAATGAAATCCCTATCTAGTTAGTAGCTACTACATACCAGGTATTCTAGTCAGATCCAAAAACACCCTGAAGGGACTTCCCTGGTGATACAGTGGTTAAGAATCAGCCTGTCAGTGCAGGGGACACGGGTTCCATCCCTGGTCTGGGAAGATCCCACATGCCATGGAGCAATTAAGCCTGTACACCACAGCTACTGAGCCCACGTGCCGCAACTACTGAAGCCTGCGCACCTAGAGCCTGTTCTCCACAACAAGAGAAGTCACTGCAACGAAGAGTAGCCCCTGCTCACTGCAACTAGAGAAAGCCTGTGCACAGCAATGAAGACCCAATGCAGCCAATAAATAAATAAATTTATAAAAACAAACCAAAAAACCCAAACACCCTGAGATGCTCACAGGATATGATGGATGCTACGATACAGACAGAACCAAGGTCTTAAATGAGTACAGTAGAAGTAAATTTCTTTGCCTGGTGCAGTCAGAATAGTTCCCTACAGGAGACAGGCTTTGAGCTCAGTCTTTGGGTTCACAGAAGTTGTGAATGGGTCAATAGCTAAAGGAACATGTTTCTATGATACACTACCCATGTGATACCAAATCCATCAAGAAGACTTATGAACAACTTGGAATGTCTTACTTCCACTAATTGAACTATGTGAAATTCTACAAGTTAGATATTTAACAAGTATGTTTTCAATTAAAAAAATACATAACTATCAGTTGTTTGCATTTTAGTGTAATTTTTTTCTGTCAGCTCTTAATTCTTAACAGGTATACCTTGCTCTAAAAGACTGGCAGTTGGATTTGAGCTCATGACTATGCAACTTTTCTTGAACCTATTATTACTGTGCTGTGATTAAACTGGAATCATGCAAGAGTATGGATTTCAGTGGATTCTGTAGATTCCAAGATAAGAAGGAAATGTTGATTTTGTAAATTTCTTAATTCCTTAATCAGTCTTTTCTCTTAGTTCATGGGACAGATGACTGTTGAGTGAATGGTCATGGCCACATTCTTAAAAGTGGGCAAAAAATCAGAAGAAGCAAAATCAAAGGGGATAGGACATCATGCCCACTTAACTCCCTTTATCCTTGTATGATTTGGAGGAAAGAGGTAATTTTTTTCCTATTATAATTAAGAGGAAAGCAAAAATTCACCTCCTTCATGACTTTACTTCCCTTGTTACCAAAATCAAGTTCATGCGCCTGGCCTGACACACGGTGAGGCCAAACAATACTGAAATGTTGGAGTCTGGAGCAGAGAAAGGTTTATTGCAAGGAGAATGGGTGGCCCGTGCCTCCCAAAACCTCCAAAGGGTTTCAGCAAAGCAGTTTTAAAGCTCAGGTGAGGGAGGGAGTCGCAGGGTATGTGATCAGCTGGTGCACAATTCTCTGATTGGTTGATGGTGAGGTAACTTTATCAATCCTTAGGCACCAGAAGGTCTGGGAGCTAGTTCTCCTGATCATCAAGTAATTAATTTCTTCCATTTGTTGGTGGTTTTTAGCATTGGAAATATGTATGAGATACTATTATCTAGATACTTCTGAGAGGAGCTACAGCAGAGGATATGGGGGTGGGGTGGGGTGGGGTCTGTCCCAGGCAGGCCCCATAGGGTCCTGCTCGGTTACACCCTTACAGATACAGATTAAGGATAATATGTATCTACTACATCATTTCATAGATGGAAAAAGTGAGGTCCATGTTTCCTACCTTATCTACAACCTGCTTATCTTTCTACAATAATTACTTCAACTCAGTCCACTTCAACAGATATTTTTCTAAAGCATCCTATATGAGAGGGCTGCACTAGACTCAGGGCTTTTAGGCAGCTTACAACTGAATGCCTGTTTCTTTTTCTCTTTCTTCCTAGCTGCTAGCACAACATCTTACACAGTGATATGTGTTTTTTGAAATGATGAACTGAGGTGTGAGGCATTTGCACAGCTAACTATACAAGAAGAGAAATTGTCAAATGCACCAACACCTTCTCCTTTACTTATTGCATCCTAACTAATACAACTGTAAGTGCCAAATCATCTCCTTTTGTCAACAAATATCATTTAGTTAGAGTTAATTATCCAAAAGAAAAGGAAGATGTCGGAGAAATTTGTAAGAACGCACTGAAAGAGAGAGTTCATGTCAAGATGTAATTTGTCATTCTGGGCCAGTATGGCAAAAGATGCATTCAAGAAAGGCTTAAAACCTTTGAAGAATGTATATAGATGCTTTAAGAAAGACAGGTGAGGGGGAAGTTCTAGAACACAACTCATACTTTAAGTATATATTTCATGGTGTTAACATTTTATTTTTCTAGTTGTTTAGCTTTTTAAAAATTATAAATGGTATAATGTAGAAATAAAGAGAAAGTAAGATCAAAAGTATAAATACGTTAAAGATCTGCTGTTTCAGTACATTCATTATGATGCTCTCCAACATGCTATTAGAATCTCAGTAGACGTCAAGGAGGCTTCCATTATCATCAGCAAGAGTGGTCACAATGGCTCTTTCAAATCCATTATCTCTAATGTCAAAGAGTCTTTAATCTGTGCTTCTTCATAGCTGAGGCACCTCGAAACTAAACTTCTGCTTTTGTTTTCTGATTGATTTTGCTGTTGTGTCAAGTTGTGCAAGTAAAATCCTAGCAGCTATTCAATGTCAACTAACAGATGTCTTGGCCCTCTCTCACAATGTCTACCCATTAAGTTCAGCTATTGTGATGGACTGAATGTTTGGGTCCTCCCCAAATTCATATGTTGAAGTTCTAACCCCCAATGTGAAGAGAAAGGTAGGACCTTTGAGAGGTAATAGCTTTAGGTGAGATCATGAGGATTGGACCCTCATGATGGGATTGCTGTCCTTGTAGGAAAAGGAAGAGAGACTAAAGCTCTCTTCTCTTTCTCTCTCTGCCCAGTGAGGACACCGGGAGAAGGTGCAGTTTGCAAACCAGGAGGAGGCCCTCAACAGGAACCAAATCTCCTGGCCCTTTGATCTTGAAATCCCCAGCCTCTAGAACTGTGATAAATGAATTCCTATTATTTAAGACACCCAATACATACTATTTAATTATGGCAGCTATACAGCTGGCATTTCCATCTGGGATGCATATGCCTGTATGTTTGTGCATACATGCATGTTTACTTGCCAGAGATCTTTCATTTTGTGATGAATTTTACAGAAAGTCCTATGTCTACAAGATAGCAATATATGATGGTTAAAGTGCCCTAGAGTGTACACAGTATGAACACTTTTGCTATAATGGACACCGCTGCTAAAAATCAAATGTAATCAAATCAACAGGAGAGGCCCAATATTACTTAATATAGGGTAGTTTTTTTTAATTGTTGAATATTTTTCTTCAAACAGAATACATTTGGAACTCCAATATATCAATTGGCTGAAAGTGGAGACCTAGCCTGAACCCTTTACAAATGCATTACAGATGAGGAAACTAGTACCAAAAAGAGGATAAGATTTACTTAATTCCACACATGCAGTAATTGGCAAAGCCAAGTCGTAAAGCCAGTTCAACTGCAATAACATGTAAATTTTAATTCCACTTCTATCACTAACTAACTGTATGACTTAAGCAGTTCTTCTAAACTCTGTGAATCTGTTTTCACCATCTGAAAAACGAGGATAAAAAGGTACCTACTTCATAATATCTATTTGCAAGGATTACACGAGGTACTCTTTGTGAGCATGTTTAGTAAATTATAATGCACTATACAGATAATACTTATCCTTATCACCATTTCCTGACACTGAACACAGTGTTTTTGTCACCACGTAAGTAGCTTTTGGCATTATTTTAGCAGTAGAAACCTTTATTGAAACATCATCTTCCATAGAATTCCCCCCAAATAAACCAGATGAAAATGAATCTGTCCTGATTGAAGTGGGGATAGGGCTCAGACATCCTGTCAGCCTTTCCCTTTACCTTAATTCCAAGGAGACCTGGAAGGGCTCAGCAGAACCTAGAAGGTATAGGGACTACACTTAGAAAACACCGTGTTACCCTATATCTTCTTCTTTTTTATTTTTTTTACAAGTGGACAATGTATTTAGCTTTCTCTGCATTTTACCTCGGATCTTCTGAACTCTTAAGTAGGTAGAGATTTATTTTTCTCTCTCTCAAAATCAGCAGAAATACCTGAGACATTCTCATGTGGAATAGGTCAAAGTGCACAGAATAATGTTAACAGGATAGTTAGATTTATTGAGGCTGAGGTTCCAATATTCAAAAATCCCCCTGCCCCAGAGCCTTGTTAGTGGGTTTATACCTAGTGATTAGGCCCCATGAGATCTGGCATATACCATTCAAATGCACCAGCAGCGCGAAGAGCTGCAAAAAAAAAAAAAAAGCCTCATATTGAACAAGGAAGATACAATGATACAAATCAAGGAAGACTGTTATCACTATGGATTCTTCTGACATTTATGATCTCATTTAATCCTCCAACTGACCTCATTAGGAAGCTAGAACCTCCACTTTAGAGATGATGCGCTGAGTCTCTGAGAAGTTCACTGACTTCTCAAGCAAGAGAGCCTGAAGTCAAAACCAAATCTATCAGATTTCAAAGCTCTTGCTCTGTTAAACTCCAGCATCATAAAGAAAATTTATTCATTCATTCACCCAACAAAAATTATCTATTGCCACTGTGTTCAAGGCACTGTTTGAAAATGAAATCAATAAAGGGAATATAATCTCATTTTGAAAAACCTCTGTATTCTCCCCCTTCATATAATCACTTTTTATATTTTCAATAATTGTCCTAGGCTCTCTGGGGAATACAGGAAAGAAAAATCAAGCCAACTCCAGTTCTCAATAATGTGACAGTATAATTGGAGAGAAATATCACATATAAAGCAATACATGAACATGATTATGCATGATCTGAAGATTCTGGATTGACTGAGAAAAGTAATGTTTAGACCTACAATGCAGTGTTTTACTTGAGTGATACTGTTTTTTTTTTCATCTTCATTCTCAGAAGTCATCTGTCCTTACATTATATTTGAGGAATCAAATGCTACCATGGTAAAAAGATAGAACAACTTGTAGATTTTGATAAATTTGTTAGAACCCCATGCCTTTAAAAGGCTTCTAGTTCCCAAATTGTGTCTAGAAATTAACTTACAAATGTATGTATGCATCCAGATGCATGTATGTATGGACGTAATCAACCTTGACATGTCCAATAATATGGTGTTTTAACTTACAGAGCCATAGCTAGCCAGATAGATAGATGTAATGAGCTTGATAGAAAAAATATGTAATGCATAAATGCCTTAAAATGGACCTGAGGCTAGCAGCTCAGTATTGAGGGTTACAATGCTAAACAATGGAGCTATGCTAAACAAAAAGTAAAACTTACAGAAGGAATTCGAGTGTCAGGGTCTAGATCTGCCCTTTCCTCTAACTCTACACTCGCACCTTAACAAAGTAGCTTGCTTACCAGAAGTCCTTTTCGGCTTGTATATTCGGGACTTGAACTGATCTTGCCCTAGGGATAAGTTTTAGGCCTAGCAGACTACATTCCCCCTACTCTGAAAGTCCTTGTCCTTTTCAGTATGTACACATTGCAGGAAAATAAGGAAATAGAGATAATTAAAAAGAAAGAAATCTAAAACATAGATTTCACCTCATCCCACCACTGAAAGATAACCGTTTACTAAAATAATGATACATAAACATCCCAATATTTGAAATAGTTTCCATGTAAATGCATTCGCTATATATTCATATATACATTAAAGCAATCTGCTATCCTTTATTGTTGGACTTGTAGAGATTTTATTTTCAATTTTTTTATTATTAAGGATGATATCTTGGTAAACATAATGTAATTATGCCTTATCATGCATAGTCTATTAAGTGGTATAAAATCCAAGAAATTAAATTAACAGTCAGAAGCTAATTTTAAAATATTTTTGATATGTAATTTCTATCGACCCTCCAGAAACACTGTACAGCTTTATTCCCATCAGTAGAGCATGGGAGTATCCTTCCTCACACTCTAACAAACACTTCGTGCCATTATTCTTTTGATTATTTGCCAATAGGATGCTCATCACTGTTACGTAACAACACCCCTGGAATACGGTGAGCCATTAGATCTAGAGAGTTGAATCTTCTATTAATTAGAAAAGTTTTCCTGAGGTCTGACTTTGAAAAATGTTTATCTTCTGTTTGCTTCATCAGAGATACAAATTATGAGGATGTTAGATCACCATTGTTTCCCTTCTGTATCTTCCAACAGACAGATGTCATTAGTTGTATACTTTTACCATTAGAGAAAGGTTCTTGGGAATTTTTTTTTAATTTTTATTTTATATTGGAATATAGTTGACTATCAGTGTTGTGTTAGTTTCAGGTGTACAGCAAAATGATTCAGTTATACACGTAATCTATTCTTTTTCGAATTCTTTTCCCATTTAGGTTATTACAGAATATTGAGCAGAGTTCCTTGTGTTATACAGTAGGTCCTTCTTGGTTATCTAGTTTATATATAACACTGTGTTTGGGGATTTTTGACACTGGAATAGGCTACCTACTCTAGAGGAGATACTGGTCAGCTCGTTCCACCCAGTAAGAGCAGCAGCAAGTGTGTGTTCTTTCATGGCATCTTCCTTCATCTTTGTCTAAATTTCATTGCACTTGGTAACTCCTCTTTATATATCTCGATGTATGCAGCTATACCTATACAGCTGTTTCCTGTATTTTACCTAAGATGAAGATCTCTCCATTTTTTTGAGGTGGTTTCAAAGATGAGAAGGAATCCAAGCTTGTTAAAGCTAGAAGCATCACCTAAGTTATTAATTACTCATAAATCCATGTTAGGGGTAAATATCAATAACAGATAGCCACATCTTGTTAGGATATGTTTTCTTTTATCCTTTCAACAAAAGACAAACTTCAAGGATCTAAGTTTTGAGTCGAATTTGAAAATACTTTAGAAGACACAAAAATGAAACACACAAAAAAAATCACCTCCTCAAATGGAAAGCTGCACTGTTTGCATATAGGAACTTGACATTCTTGTCAGACTGAGCCTCCTCTGCTGGTTGTGTACAAGCTGTTCACTTCTAGCCATTTTGAGTTTTGCAGCATTGCCACTTTTGAGCTTTGAAAACAGGCTCCTTTTGACATTTTGCTATTTCATTGTGAGGTAAATTCTCAAATACCAATTATCCCATATAAGGTTTTTTTTTATTCTGATAATGAAAATAAGGCATCCATATTTTTAAAAACTTAGAAAAGCAGAACAAGAATAATCACCACTTATCTTAACTCTAATTTCTTGGTGAATTCTGTTTATCACTGACCAATCATTTCCCTATATTGCCTGTGCACCTCCCCTGCCTCCTATCCTATGTCCCTGTGAAGTGTTGTATTACTTGGTTAAAATAATTTGTGGTTTGGGGAAAGGTATAAGCCAACCACAAAAGAACAAATGTCCTCCTATTTCTCAAAGCTATCTTGTCACTTACCAGATAGTGTCTATTCTTCAGAATTCCAGAATTCTTATCACCTGCCATTCTCAAAAAAGTTCAGTGTTTTTTCATCTCCACCATGAAATCAAAAGAGAGACTTACAAGGAAAAAAATATGAGAAATAGATAACATATCTACTATTCAAAAGTTATCAAGCTGGTTTAACAAACAAAGCTGAACTTCATCTAAATATCAGCTGAATATTTGCCATCTAGTGATTGGTAAACATATTCCATTTATATTCTTAGCAGAAACTTGGGATACGGAGATGGTGCTCTTGCCACCACTCTTCCACTTTCCTATGTCCTAGCTTGACAGGGCTACTTGAAACTTCTGAATGTCCTATGCTTTCTCTACTACCTTGTTGCCTTGCTTCTGTTTTTCCCTCTGCTGGAATGCTCATATCATCTACTTCATAATGCACATTTTATCTTACTGACTTTTATTGATTCCTCAAAATCAGCTCAGGTGCCATATCTTCCATAAAGCCGATCCTTATCCACCCTCCCCCCCGCCCAAGTTGAGTCAGGTATACCTAGAGCATCCCATTACTATCTAGCATTAAATACTTGTCTATCTGTACTGGCATTCCCCACTTGATTATGAGCTCTTTGAGAATTCTGTATTCCCAGCACCTCAAGTAAAGCAAGGCTCAGTGAAGAAGCTCAGCAAATATTTGCTAATCAACAGATACTTAGGGTGATTCTATGTCACAGCTACTGTGAATAATGGTACAGTGAACATGGAAAGCAGATATCTCTTTGAGATCCTAAATTTAATTCCTTTGGATACACATCAGAAGTGGGATTGCCACTTCTATTTAATAATTCTATTTAATTTTTTGAGGAACCTCCATACTGTTTTCCACAACGGCTGCCCCAGTTTCCATTCCTACCAACAGTGTGTGAAGGTTCCCTATTCTCCACACCTTCACCAACACTTGTTATCTTTGTTTTTTTTGATACTAGCCATTCTAATAAGTGTGAGCTAATTTCTCATTGTGGTTTTGATTTCCATTTCTCTGATGGTTAGTGATGTTGACCACCTTTTGATATACCTGTTGGTCATTTTTATGTCTCCTTTGAGAAATATCTATTCAGGTGCTTTGCCCATTTTTAACTGGTTTATTAATTTTTTTTTATTGAGTTGTAGGTATTTCTTACATATTTTAGATATTAACCTTTTATCAAATATACTACTATTTGCAAATATTTCTCCCATTCTGTAGGTTGTCTTTTTCTCTCTGTAACTGTTTCTATTGCTGTGCAAAATATTGTTATTTTGACGAAGTCCCACTTGTCTATTTTTTTACTTTGACGTAGTCCTACTTGTCTATTTTTGCTTTTGTTGCCTGTGCATTTGATGTCATATCCAAGAAATCACTGCCAAGACCAATGTCAAGGAGCTTTGTCCCTGTTTTCTTCTAGGAGTTTTATAGCTTCATGTCTTATGATTAAGTCTTTAATCCAATTGACTTAATTTTTATGTATGATTAAGGGTTCAATTTTATTCTTCTGTATGTGGCTCTCCAGTTTTCCCAGCACCATTTACTGAAGATACTGTCCTTTCCCTACTGTGTATTCTTAGCACCCTTGTGGAAGATCAATTGACTGTATACACATGGGTTTATTTCCCTGCTCTCTATTCTGTTCCTGTGTGTGTGTTTTATGCCAGCAAAATATTGTTTTGATTACTGTAGCTTTGTAATGTATTTTGAAATCAGGAAGAGTGGTACCTCCAGCATTATTATTCTTGCTCAAAATTTGTTTTACTATTTGGAGTCTTTTGCAGTTCTGTATGAATTTTAGGATTTTTTTCCTGTTTCTGTAAAAAATGCCACTGGGATTTATATAGGGATTGTAGTGAGTCTGTAGATTGCTTTGGGTAGTATAGCCATGTTAGAAATATTAATTCTCCCAATTATGAATATGGAATATCTTACCATTTGTGTCTTTTTAAGTTTCTTTGATCAATGTTTCATAGCATTTCTTGTAACGTAAGTCTAGTGGTGATGAATTCCCTCAGTTTTTGTTTGGGAAAAAAATTTATTTCCTTCATTTTTAAAGTACATTTTGCTGGATATAATATTTTTGGTTAGTGGCAGTTTTAAATATATCATCCCAGTCTCTCGTGGCCTGTAAGATTTCTGCTGAGATATCTGCTGATTGTCTTATTGGGGGGGGGGGGGAATCCCTTTTATGTGATGAATTCTTTTTTTCTGGTTGCTTTCATAATTCTCTGTCTCTGACATTTAACAATTTAATAACCCTTTAGGTTCATTCTATTTGGGAACCTTTGGGTATCATGAATCTGGATGTCCATTTCTCTCCCCAGAGTTGGAAGTTTTCAGCCATTATTTATTTAAATAAGCTGTCTTCCCCTTTATATTTACTGCTATTCTAGGACTCCCATAATGTATATGTTGATTCCCGTGACAGTGTCTTATTAGTCCTATAGGCTGTCTTCATTCTTTTTCATTCTTTTAGTTCCTCTGGCTGTGTGATTTAAAATATCATCTTTGAGTTCACTGATTCTCTTCTGCTTGATCGAGTTTGCTGTTGTGAAACTCTGTTGAATTTTTCAGTTCAGTCATTCTTCAGTTCTAGATTTTCCATTAGTTTCTTTTTTATACTTTTTTTCCCTTTGTTGAATTTCTCATTTTGTTCATGTTTTGTTTTCCTGATTTCATTGAATTATCTGTGTTCTCTTCTAGCTCACTGGACTTCTTTAACATGATTATCTTGCATTCTTTTTCAGTCAGTTTGTAAATCTCCATTTCTTTGTTATCTGTTACTCGAGATTTAATTTGTTCCTTTTGTGGTGTCATTTGCCCCTGATTCTTTATGTTTCTTATAGCCTTGTATCAGTGTGTGTGCACTGGAAGAAGCAGTCACCTCTTCAGTCTTTACAAACTGGTTTAAAGAGGAAAGCCTTTCACTGATCATTGTAGCTAGAGATTCTGATGGATGCCTCAGTTCTTTTCAATGGATATGCCTATTCCAATATTCTCATTACCTGGGGAGGAAGTTTTAGGATTATGTGCTGACTCTTAATACCACAGAACTGTGCCAAGTGTTGAGAGCCACCCACTGTTTTTCTCTAGAGGAATGTCCTGAGACTCCAGGGTGTTGGGTGCAATTAGTACTTCACCCTCTCCCTCCTGAAGGAGATGTTTTAGGATTGTGCACCTTCTCCCTGCCCCACAGGCCATGCTGAGTGTTGACAGTTACCTGCCCCTTTCTCTAGGGCAGTGCACTGAAACACCAGGACACTGGGTACAAGCTCCACTACTCTGCTGCCCTCCTGAAGGAGTAGTCTCAGGGCTGTGTGCCTTCTCCAGTCCTGCAGGGTTGAGGAAGCTGCCGAGATTCTCATGCTGCAGGGTCATGCACATGCCATATATGGGGACACGAGGAGCACCATCTGCAAGGGTAGATGGGGTGCCATCTGTGGTGGTGCCCAGGGCAGTGACTTCAGGGACCTGTGGGGTGTTGACTGTAGGGGCCCATGTGGCATTGACTGGAAGGTGGCACATGTGAAATAGCTGGCTGCTGGGGTCTGCACATGGATGGGCTAGCTGGCAGGGTCTGTGGGCTGGTTGTTGTGATCCATGCATCAGTTGCCCCATGATTTGTTTTTAGCTGCTCCCAGACAGTCCAGCTGTGCTGATTCCCTCAGCTAAGTGGGTGAGATTAGACAGAAGCTGGCCTCTCAAGCAATGTCCCAAAAGGTTCAAGATGGCAGTAGCTCACTTCACACTGTCTTTCCCCTGAAGGGGAATAAAAATGAGTAGAGACAGTCTCTCTCTGCCCTGAATTGTGCCAGTTTGGGGGAGGTTTGATGCAGGTAAAGTGAAACTGTTCATCTCTTTTTCAGTATGGCTGTTCTTGGCTTTTGTGCTCTCCTGGGGTGCTGGAACCTCTCAGCTGGTTTCTAGAGCTCTCATAAAAGTATTTTCATCCATGGATGGTTGTTAAATTGATGTTTCTGGGTGGGGGAGACGAGGTCTGGGACCTTCTATTCTACCATCTTGTTGATATAAGGTCCTTTCTTTCTTTTATAAATACTATCCTTCCATCATTTCATACCCCAAATATTGCTAGACATTGGAGATACTGATACAAACAAGGTATAATTTATACTTTTCAGTGAAAGTCATAGGTTGATAAATAGAAAATAGGGAAAATATAGATATATGCAAAATATATTGGAGTATTGAGAGGAGGAAGGACACTGTGTTAGTTCAGAACTTGTGAAAAGCAGATGCCAAGATGGGATTAGACATGTGTGGGATTTATTGTGGAAATGCCTATTAGGGAAAAGTGGAGAGAATAGTACTAGCATCTGAGGAAGTCGGACTGTGATGAAGGTCTAACCCCTTTGAAGAAGAGAGAGAAGAAAGGAGGGTTAGATAGAAATCTCAGACTACAGAGAAATTCTAAGTATGTTTTGGTGAGGAGTTATACAACTTGCAGGAATGAATCTGCCTTAGTATTCCTGAAACTGTCAGTCACTGAGAGAAGCCCATGGTAAATGTGACCTCAGTGCTAGTAGTGGATTTAGAAGGCAGCTACTGGGGCCATCTGTCCATTGTGCAACCCAGAGCAGGGAGACATGATTGACACATTTTCATGGCCACCATACATACCTTCTCTATCTGGAGGAGTCACTGCAAGAGGTGAGAGGCAGAGGATATGATAGACTCATAATATTTCATTGAGCCAAAACAGGAGTTCCAAGAGGAAATATGGATGTGTGTGTGTGCACGCGCATGTGCACGTAGGCAGGTTAAGCAAAATAGATATATCTCCATGAAAATGTGTTAAATGTAACACTTTCAGAAATTTTACGTACTATCAGGGTAATCTTCATGAGTTGTCCAATTTACAAGTCAATCACTTAAATGGTTGAAAGACTTAAATCAGCATTTCTCAATGTTAATTCACTGAACACTAGTTCAGTAGGATTATAATATATCTAGGAGAGGGATCTTCCATTTTCAAGTAACTTTTAGAATTACTCAAAGTAATTTTGCATGGTTCATGTGTCTGTGTGTGTGTTTCCTAAAGATTTTTTTCAGAACCTGGAATACATACATTTGCATGGAGAAATCTCCATGAAGGGGATTTAGTATGTAGTGTGTCACAGTTGTAATTGACTAAGGAAATCTATTTCTCACAGAGAAGCTCCTGGAAGCAGTGCTTTGCAGGACATTTTGGGGGATGGTGATTTAGTTGAACAACCTCACATAACTGAGACTTTGTTCACGCTTATTGAGGGAGTGAGGAATTAGATCCCTGGGCTATCATTTTCACAATATAGAAATTCTTTCTATACTCTAGACAGATGTACTGTACCGGAGTGGTTTAGAGCATGGGTTCTGGAGTCATGCAGAACCCAGTTTGATCCCTATACTTGACCTTCACTAGCTTTGTGACTCTGTGTTGCCGTAACATTGTGTGCTTCAGGGTCCTCACTGCAAAATGAGGATATTCAGAGTAATTCCCTTGTAGAGTTACTCAGAGGGATAAATGAGAGCTTTGCAAATCACCTCACACCTGGTAAGCACCTTATAAATGTTAGCTGTTATTATTAATAAACTTTTCATCAGAATCCATCTCCCCAGTGTGTAGAACCACTTTGAAGAAATAATTCATCCCTGTTAGCTGTGCGTTACTCTGAGATTCCTTCCTTCTTTGTCATTATTTAGTTGGATGAACTTGGACTAAAACACTTAAAAGTTTCTTTGCTTCAGGTTTCGCATTGTAAAATGGACAAATAAAACCTATCTAACTGGGATGTTGTGAGGATTAAATGAGATGATGTATGTAAAGGGTCTAGTGTCAGACTGAATGTATGAGAAGTGCTTAGCTGATGTGAGGCCTGCTTTAAATTTCAAATATGGGGATTTTCATAACAATTTACAAAGCATTTGAACATACCCAGAGAGGTTAATTTAATCTAAATGGAAACTAAAAAAAAAACAATGTTCCTTGCTGGTACTTGTCATGGACTGAGAAAGAGAGAGAAAGCTAACCAAGATGCTGCTGAAATAGTCCAAAGAAAGCAGGAGAAATATATAAGGTGAAAAGATGGCATTTTACATCAGATTTTTTTCTTTTGAAAACTGAGGCTGTTATTAGTCTTTGTCAGGACTATGGGAAATGATATTTGGGGGATTGGACTCAATTTCAATTACTCTTTAAAAACAAGTTAAGAATTGGTATCTTAAAATAACAATACCTGAGTCCATCCTGAGAGATGTTGTTTTAAGTGGTATGAGGCAGAGCCTGGGCATCAGTATTTTTTACAAGCTCCCCAGCAGATTGTACTGTGCAGCCAGAATTAAGAACCAGTGCTCTAGTTTACCTGGGTATCACTAAGACCCATTATATATGATGTGAAATTGATCTGTTCTTTGGGTGATAACACTTCACAATTATTTCTCAGTGAGGCACAGCAGTTTTACCTCTCCTACCACTCTGCTGGGTACAGCCATTTCCTGCCCGTGACTATCACTACTCCACTGGCCATGTTGCACTCTACCACTGCTATACCAGACCTGAAAGCTCCAGCCAATGTCTCCATCAGAAAATCCCATTTGTAAAACTGTCTGTATCTGTGCTGGAAAGTTGATGTTTGTCTAGCTGGGGTCGTGAGTCAAGGAAGCACATCTATAACTGCCACAACCCTTTGGAACTTCAGATTTCCAGCACAGAAGAAGTCACAGCAAGCGGTAACCAGCACAGACGGGTGGAGTCATGCAACTACTCATTGGATACTTTGAAATTTTGAAGGAGAAATTCCAAGTCAATCCATACAGTATGGGAGAATTCAAATTTGAATATTCAGCTTAATGAGATCAAGTTTGTTTTTTGAGCAGGGTTTGACAAACTTTTTTGGTGAAGGTCTAGATAGTAAATATAGTAGCCTTTTTGTACCATAGGCCTTTCTCAAAACTACTTACCTCTTACACTGTGATGAGAAAGTAGCCATAGACAATGTGTAAACAAACGAGCATGGCTGTTTTTCAATAATACTTCGATTTACAAAAACACGTAGCTGGCTAAATTTGGTCTGTGGGCTCAAACTTGCTAACTTATGCTTTATAGACTGGGACACATGTTATTTGGGATTATTATGATCCTAGTATTGTTTACGTATGAAACAGTCATTTGATGCTTGGGACAAGAGCAATGGCAGTGTGAAAAGACTGATATATAGAGGAAAGCACATTTAGTTCACTGCTGGTATGGGAAATATCTGTGAACAGGATGATGATAAAATTTAAGGGACACTACAGGCTGATTTAAAGCATCTGGGCAGGTGGAGTGCTTGAGAGTATCTTCAGGAATGAAGTGACTGCAATCATACAGGAAATTGCTGAGGATGTTAATGACTCTGGATCACCAGGGAGCAACCAGAAAATGGGTGTCTGGAAAATGACTTTGTAATCCATATACCTTCAACACTGATTTTTAAAATTCGAATTTAAAAATGGTAGGTCACCAAAGTTCATATTGCCAAACCAAGGGAAGCGCGCTGAAAACTACAAATGAAATTTTCACATTTAACTCATTTTGATGAGAAAGAATCTGTGTGTACATAAAAAGATTAGCCCAAAAAAGCCCCCCAATTTTAACATTCCAAAATTTGGGGGTACCGAGGAAGGTCGGGAAATGGTAAATGGCAGAAGATTTGAGCCATCCTAGGTTCTCAAAATGATAGGTTTGTAAGATTCCAACCAGGTCCTGTTCTAAAAAGTATTTATTTTGAAAATCTCCTAATACTTAAAGTGTGGAAGGAGAAAATAAGGAGGAAAGTAGAAGCAAGGAGTAGTTTTCTGCTTCCATGCCTGGAATATATGTGCACTGAATTGAGGATGAGTGAAATAAAACAGAACTACAGAACTACAATAGTCTCAATCTCCTACAGAACAGTCTACAAACATGGCCCCACTGAGATTTGCACAATATCCTAAAGAGGTAGTATTTAGTGGTATCACCTTAATCTCAGAGTTCCATATTCCAAATGCCTCTCTAATAGAGCAGGTGGAAAAATATCAAATAAAATTCAGACTTGGGCCAGGAAAACAGTATTCAATATACATGTGTATAGTAAGTAAGTGGAGGGATAATTACTATATTCTGAATAGATATATCACATTAGCAGTACACTGGACACCATGTTAAACATTCCCTACAGTAGTTTTTCAACCTAGTTTGGTTGATTAATCAACCAATCTGAGGGAAATGACAACCCCACCTGCTATAATGACTCACAACGAAGTGATGCTCAACCAGGAAGGAGAGGATGGTGTGTGCCCTAGATGGAATGAAGTACCAAGTCCTGTGGGAGGCACCATCATTTGCTATAGCTTACTTACAGTTAATTCTAATAGGCCCCCTGCCCTCATCTTCTCATTTAATCACAATTGCACTAGTCTGCCTCTTAGGGAATCCTGGTTTTCTTTGATGAGTGTGTACTACCAAATCCTTATGGATAAAGATGAGAAGATAAAGATGTGTCCTCTCACATTCTAATAATTGGAAAGGTATATAACCAGGGGACTTATGGGACATTAATGAGTTACAGTGGTTGATTCAAAAAGTGGTGATATGAATTGTATGGAAATTATGATTTGCTTCAGATGAGATAACTACAACATATTAAAATGGAACTTTAGGCAAACAGCCAACATCGATAAAATACCCAAAATCAAAGCTAGGTCCCACACCTAGATGCAAAGCAAGTGTGAATAACTGGTCATACAAATCTTAAACTCCTCATATCCATTAGAGACTATATAAAGGGGTCACGAGTTGGAAGACTGAGAGTTTTTGAGAAAAGGATTGTTGGGGAAAGATAGGAGTGTACAATGAGTCCCATTTACCACAGGGTGGGAATGAGGTGCTTGCCCCCCCCCCCCCCCCGCCACCAAGCCTATTGGGAAGAACTTCAGTGGGATGACTGAGAGCTTAAGGCATGTTCCTGAGACAGGTGGGGACACAGTGGGCTCAGAAAGAGACACTGGAGGGGAGTGTAGCAACAGCCTCAAAGAAACTGCAGAGGTCTCCAATATGGGGGTGGGATGTCTGAAGAATCCGAGAAGAACTGCAGCGCATAGGGAAAGGTTCTGCCACGGCACCTTGGTGACTGTGCATGTATCTGCGTGGGCCACACAGGCAAATGGCTAAACCACAGCTTATCTGAGTCTTGGCAGAAGCCCTGGTGATGCGCCCAGAGCACAAGAGGGTGAAAGTCTGTGAGGTTCTACTAGAAGAGACCATCTCCCATTTGTCTCCTAGTCCCCCGTGGGATACTCTCAGCTGTCAATATCTCATCAACTCCCAGGTTTTGATGAGGTAGGGGCTTTCTGCCCTGCCCCTTTCAGAATCAAGCTGCAGAATACAAACTGCTTATGAACCATTTACAGCTGGCCCCTCCACTGTGTGGGTACCCTCAGCACACATGGCAGCCATCCAGCCCCTTTGTTTCCATGTTATCATTTGAATGTGTGGGACAAGGACAATGAGGAACTGGTACCTTTGACTAGTCTTCCTTTTTACCTTATGTATGTCATAAACTGTCTGAACATAAAAGTGTATCATTGTATCTTTACCAGTTGAATCATTCAATCCTTGGCTTTGGCCTTGCCTTTTCTTTTGTATATGCCTGGCACAGGATAAGAGAGAAACAATCCGTTTTTAATGCTTTCAAAGCCCAGAGAATACATCAGTAATTGTCCATGATGGTACCAGTCAAGTACAAATGTGCCTGGACCACTTATCTTCAATGCTTCATCTCCATCCCAGGTCCTAGTTATCAAAGCAGAAAACAAGATATAGAAATGGAAAGTAGGTGAACAGAAAGAAACCAATCCCATCCTATTTCCCTGATTGGAAGCCTGATTTGGAACAGGGGAGAGAAATTCCACCTTGAAATTACTTGGAAGCATGAGACAGGAGACTCATGGAGTATCTAAAAAGAATTATAAATTTGAGGGAAGAGCAGGTATTCAGCCAGGGCCAGGGAAGAACCAGCTCAACAAAGGAAATGAAAAGGGAAAGCAGGAAACAAAATTGTCATCTGTTTACATCCCACACGTCCTGGTAGGTCAATGCACTGCTTCCCTCTTTGCCAAAAACCTAAAGGAGTAATAACAGTGGTTCAAGGCAGTGAACTGCCTGAGAGAAGCAGAGCTGGAATGGACTCCGGGGAAGGTCAGTTCTTCTGGCACATGTTCAGTTCAGTATCACTGCGTACCAATTAGACGCAGACACTGCCCTACTTGCTGGTGAATTGCTGGAAAAGAGATAATAGACAAGTAAACAAACATACAAGATGGCATCATATGGAGAGCGACAAGTGTTAGGATCAAAAGAAAACTGGGTATTAAGAGATAGAGAGACACCTGGATGGGGCAGAGTTTGTATTAAGTGACCAGGGAAAACCTCTCTGGTGATAGCAGACTTCAGGTCAAACCTGAAATCTGAGAATGTGCCAGACAGGCAGAAAGCCTGGGCAGAGGGAATGAACACAAAGAGTAAGGACCTGGAGGCAGGGAGATGTAGTAAGGGAGAGGACAGTTAGAGGAGATATGAATGGAAGGTGGGAGTTCGTTCATTTATTCAGTAAATATTTATTGTTGAGCACTTACTCTACACCAAACAATATCCTAGACACTATGAATATAGCACTGAAGAAAACCAAGTTCAAAACCTTGCTTTTAATCTAGTGTGCAGGCAGGCAAGAGTTAGGAAACAAACACATCCAACATTGTCAGGTTGAGAGGTGTTGTGTATATTATTTTTTTTAAAAAGGGGCTGTGTCCTAGAGGGTGATTGATTGGGGTTATTTTTACAAGGTGGATTCAGAAATACTCTCACATTCTGGTGACAGTTAAGCAGACATATGAATGAAGTGAGGAAGCAAATCATATTTATCTGACATAAGAGCTTTCCAAGGAACAGAATGGTGATGCAAAGGCCCTGGTGAGGGTATGTGATTGGCATGTTCAAGGAACAAGGGGGCCTGGTAGCTGGAGCAGAGTAAATTAGAGAAAGGGAGAGCAGAGGAGGTGGTGAAAAGTGGGCAGAAACTTCATCATCCAGGGCCTTGTAAAATATGGTGTGATTATGGATTCTATCTGAGCAAGATGGGAAATTACTGGACAGTTTGGTTCAGAGGATATGATTTGATTTACATTTTTAAAAGGATCACTCTGGATGCTGTATGGAAAATAGCCGGAATTGGGGAAAGAATGGAATCAGGGAAACCACGGGGCTTGTGCATTAATTCAAGTGATGGTGGCTCAGGCCAAGGTGATATAGTGAAGGAGGTCAGAAATAGGTTCTGGATATATTTCAAAGAAAGAGCTAACAGGGTATATTGATGGATTGGATGTGAGGGTGAGAGAAAGAGATGGATTAAAGATAATGCAGTGTTTTTTTTTTTTTTTAATCTGAGTAATTGGCAGAATAGATATAACCATCTGGGGTGTTAAGTGTTGCTAGAAAGGGTTTCTAGAGCCCATGGACATTCTTTACCAATAGAAGTGAAGACAGTAAAGAAAATCATCAAAGGAACTGAAAAGTAGTGGCCAGAAGAGTAAGAGAGTGGTGTCGTGGAAAGCAATGAAATAAAGTATTTCAAAGGATGGATGATCAGTTGTATCAAATGCTATTGGGAGGTTGATGAAGGAGAGGACTGAGGATTGAATAGTGCATTTGGCTCCAAAAAGGGATGGAAAAGTAGGGAATAACTTAAGAAGCATATGACACTGAGAGAGGTTTTTGTTTGAAGAAGGGATTCATTCCAACATGTTTACATGACAGGAATGATGCCATAGAGGGGTGAATCATTGATGATGCAGGAGAAAGAATTACTGTAGCGAGGTCCCTGAGCACGCAAAGGGTTGGACCCTACTGCACCACTGGAGGGGCTTGCTTTCAGTCTCAGCATGAAAAGTTAATTGTGTCAGGAGGGAGGGCAGAGTATGTGGATATGGATGTAGGCAGTTTGACAGGTTTGATGGTAGAACATGTAGGATTTGTCTTCTGAGTGCTCCTATTTTCTCAGTGAGCTCCAGATCAACGTCATCAGGTGAGAATGTTACAGATTAAGAATGGGGAAGGTGCAGATATTTTCTCCCATTCTGTAGGTTGCCTTTTCATTTCGTTATTTCTTTTGCTGTGCAGAAGCTTTTTAGTTTGATGTAGTCCTACTCGTTAATTTTTACTTTTGTTGCTTGTGTTTTTGGTGTCATATCCAAAATAAATCATCACCAAGACTGGTATCAAGGAGCTTTTCTCCTTTGTTTTCTTCTAGGAGTTTTATAGTATCAGGTGTTATATTTGTCTTTAGTTCATTTCAAGTTCATTTTTGTGAGTTGTGTAAGATCCTAAATGTTCTCACCACAAAAAGGAAATGGCAGTTATGTTACTTCATGGAGGTGTTAGCTATGGTAATCATTTTGCGATATATAAGTGTTTGAAATTAACGCATAGTATAAATTCAACTCAGACAATGTTACGTGTCAATTATACCTCAGTAAAGCTGGGGAGAAAACAGCGTCAGGAAGACAGTACAAAAACAGAAATATAGATCAATGGAACAGGATAGAAAGCCCAGAGATAAACTACGGTCAACTAATCTATGACAAAGGAGCCAAGGATATACAATGGAGAAAAGGCAGCCTCTTTAATAAGTGGTGCTGGCAAAACTGGACAGCTACATGTAAAAGAATGAGATTAGAACACTCCCTAACACCATACACAAAAATAAACTCCAAGTGGATTAAAGACCTAAATGTAAGGCCAGACACTATAAAACTGCTAGAGGAAAACATAGGAAGAACACTCTTTGATGTAAATAACAGCAAGATCTTTTTTGATCCACCCCCTAGAGTAATGGAAATAAAAACTAAAATAAGTGGGACCTAATGAAACTTCAAAGCTTCTGCACAGCAAAGGAAACTATAAGCAAGACGAAAAGACAACCCTCAGAATAGCAGAAAATATTTGCAAACAAATCAACAGACAAAGGACTAATCTCCGAAATATATAAACAGTTCATGCAGCTCAATATCAAAAAAAACAAGCAACCCAATCAAAAAATGGGCAGAAGACCTAAATAGGCATTTCTCCAAAGAAGACATTCGGATGGCCAAGAGGCACATGAAAAGCTGCTCCGCATCACTAATTATTAGAGAAATGCAAATCAAAACCACAATGAGGTATCACCTCACACTGGTCAGAATGGGCATCATCAGAAAATCTACGAACAGTAAATGCTGGAGAGGGTGTGGAGAAAAGGGAAACCTCTTGCACTGCTGGTGGGAATGTAAATTGATATAGCCACTATGGAGAACAGTATGGAAGTTCCTTGCAAAACTAAAAATAGAGTTGCCATATGACCCAGCAATCCCACTGCTGGGCATATACCCAGAGAACACTATCATTCAGAAAGACACATGCACTCCAATGTTCACTGCAGCGCTATTTACAATAGCCAGGACATGGAAGCAACCTAAATGTCCATCCACAGATGAATGGATAAAGAAGATGTGGTACATATATACAATGGAATATTAATCAGCTGTAAAAAGGAATGAAACTGGGACATCTGTAGAGACGTGGATGGACCTAGAGACTGTCATACAGAGTGAAGTGAGTCAGAAAGAGAAACACAAATACCGTATATTAACACATATATGCGGACTATAGAAAAATGGTACAAATCAACCCGTTTGCAAGGCAGAAATAGAGACCCAGATGTAGAGAACAAACATATGGACACCAAGTGGGGAAAGCGGGGAGCTTTGGGAGGGAATGAATTGGGAGATTGGGATAGCAAATTGTACACTCTAAATATATGCAGTTTATTGTCTGTTAACTGTATCTCAATAAAAGTTCTAAATAAATAAATAAATAAATTCAACTCAGACAATATTATGTGTCAATTATACCTCAGTAAAGCTGGGGAGAAAACAGCGTCAGGAAGACAGTAGGTGCTCAATGAATATTTGTTGAATGAATGGATGAGGAAAAAAATGGAGAAGGTGAAAAATAATGGTTGAAGAAAGAAAGTGTAACCATAAAAGGACCTGGAAAAACACAGCAGGATTTCTGGACAGAGGGAAGGCCCACTTGCGGGTCCTGGCCATGAATTTTAAGGTGAGACCAATCTTTGTCTTAGTGTTTTTCTCCAGTTACATTTAGCTGCTTGTGTGCAGGTGAGGATTAAGTAGAAAAGTGAATTTAATGTTGATTGGAGTGCTGCCAGGAGTGATCACAAATCCTGGAATAAATTCTACTATCAACAGGCAACATTTTGTCAATTATAAGTAACTTCACACTCTTGGGACTCTGTTGACACTAGAGGAGATATTTGGAAACGTACTGGAGAATTAATTTTTTTAATTTTTAAATTTATTTTTTTGGCTGTGTTGGGTCTTCCTTGCTGCGTGCAGGCTTTCTCTAGTTGTGGTGGGCGGGGGCTACTCTTCATTGCGGTGCGTGGGCTTCTCAGTGCAGTGGCTTCTCTTGTGGAGCACAGGCTCTAGCCACGTGGGCTTCAGCAGTTGTGACACGTGAGCTCAATAGTTATGGCTCTCTGGCCTTAGAGCACGGGCTCAGCAGTTGTGGTGTACGGGCTTTGCTGCTCCATGGCATGTGGGATCTTCCCAGCCCAGGGCTCGAACCCCTGTCCCCTGCATTGGCAGATGGATTCTTAACCACCGTGCCACCAGAGAAGTCCCTGGAGAATTATTTACAACAAAACAAAACCAAAAACCTTAATGACCCAGCTCAGATTTAGCAAGTCAGAACTAATAAGGAAAGGAAAGAGCAGTCCAATGACCATCTGGAAACCAGACTTCCTTCACTGATGAAGATTAGTGGAGGGGGCCTGTAAAGGACTTGACAGTAGTTCTGATTTTTGCCCGAATAATTGCTGATACTGAAAATTTTTAAATTTAAAATTTTCAGATCTGATTCCATTTTCAGCAACTGTGCTATATGAAGTATCAGGGAAGAAGCAGCTTACAGCATTTTAGCAACTGAAGATAGTCTAGTTGAAAGGTTCAAAACTAGAGTTCACAGGTGTTCTGGATATCTTTCCAGGTGTGGATTGCAAACTACTCCCTTCTCTGTGTACTGACCTGTGCCAAACTTAGAGCATTGGGGCAGTAGTAGGTAGCAGCTCTAGTAGACTGCCCTTGAGAATTTGCCACAGATCTGATCTCAGCAACAAAAAGGCTCAGCCTCGCCACAGTCACAGGCAATTAGAACAAATTAGAACAATCCCTAGTGAGGAAATTAGGGTCATCTGGGGGAGGGGGCGCTACTGTCCTGTAAGAGGCCTGGCAGAAAGCTTGGGGCTACCTCCTGAGATGGTATCTGCAGGGGATGACAGTTGCATGGCTTTGGGCAAATTGTTATTAAAACCAGCTGAGAGTTTCAAGACTACAATGCATAGACCCCAAATTAAGGTAAGAAGTCAAGATACAAAGCCAAGGCCTTGGGGTAGTGAGGATCAGAGCTGTCATACACTGAAATTAATGGTGCTGAAATGCCTAGTGTCAAAGCCATGGAACAGCTAGATTTGCTCTAAGGAGTCTGGTCCTTGGCTTTGAATAAACTGTACAAAAATTGGGCAATCTGGATGCAGTTAAGGACCTTAAAATTGATATAGATCCCGATGATGTAGATGAATAATTCCATCTATAAAACACGTTGCTGCTGCAGAAAACATACCACCTTGCTGAACAAAACAGCTGATCTGAAAAATCAGAGTTTCTGTAGCCTTAGAACCAGAAAGAACACTTGCAAGTCATGATCTGCAAAAGAATAACTCCTCAGGAATCAGAGGACATAGATGGTTGCACAGGTTGAAAGATGCCTTTTGGTTTATGAGTTTTCAAGGTCAATTTACCCAGATATATAAAAAGATTTTGAGAAATGGCTACTGTATGAAATAGTGCAGTGAACCGGCATGCAAAAGCCTATATCTGACCCCTGTGACTTGTAAATAAACCTGCAGTCTGACCAAATCAACTGAACTTTATTAAACATACTGTAGACACTCTTGCCTCAGCAGTGGTGAGACCACTATACCATTTCTGCCCTCTGCTAATAATGCGACTTAGGTGATGCTACTGGACTGAAGCTGAGTGGTTTGTTTATTTATTCCTTTAACCTTCGATGGATTCCACAAATGCCTATTGATCTCTCTTTGCAGCAAGTGACAGAGAGTGGGCTAGGGATGTCTTAGTTCAGAATGAAATAATATTTGGTAAAACAAACAAAAAAAGATGCAGAGGGAGAAACATGCATTGCATTCTGTTCATTTGTTCATGCTTCCAGGGGGAATGTGTTTGGTGATTACTATTCCCAACTACTAACCTAGCAGCAGATGAAGAAACCATGGTCCTTGTCCTCAACAAGCTTGCAAAGGTAGGAAGGCAGATTCTCAAAATGACTTACCGCTTTACCTTTTGACCCACTATTTACCTTTTCCTTTTCTATTAATAACAAATACTAAAAACCATTAAGCTATTTCTATCACGGGAGTCAACAGTTCGACAACTCTTATCTGCCAAATACTGTAATTTTTGTAATTAAAATAGCAGTCAGATCCATGAAGGCAAAGCAATTGTCAGTAGAGGCTCAATGCTGCTCTCAATACTTCAACAAAGACATGCCTAAAGAAAACACCAAAATAATGGAGTCTTGTGTTCACTGCATTCACAGTTTTTAATGGCATATCTTAAAATTAAGGCTTAGATAGGACGGTCTTAGCACTTAAAGGTAGAAGAACAGAATAATCAAACATATTCTATTTACTAAGTTGAATAGAAAACAAGAGAAAACTATACCAGAAACCATTTCACCTCCAGAAATAAACTGTTGATTGAATTCTTATCTCTGAACATCGTCAGTTTAAATTTTATGTCAAACTACAAATTGTCATTGACGCCTGTCATCAACATAGAATAGAGCTTTTCTACCAAAAAGCCACTTTTCCTGGTGTGAATTCATCTCCTGCCTCTCAGCAAAACTTCAAATGTTTTCAAATGTGCAATATTTGATGCCTCTCATAAACCCCGAGGAAACCCCCAAAGAATTTCATTTCTAAGCATAGCTAATGTAAGGATGAATCAGATTTCCAAGTGAGTCTCTGAAACATTCTTAGGAAGAGTGTGACTAGTCTGTAAAATGAGACTGTAGCCCTGCACATAATGAAAAGTCCAGCCCTGCAGTTGCAAAACGTGGCAGGTGCTAAAGCTATCAGCTGCATCAGTGAGTCAACCCAGCTGTGATTTTCTTATCCTGAGCTGTAAATGAAAAAAAAAAAAAAAAAAAAAAAAGCATATGAGAGAAAAACTTCCTGGAATCCATTGCCCTGTCATCTGATCTGCATGAAATATTTCTGCACATGTGTTTGTGAATGGCTTAGAAGAGAGCACTCTGGACTAGAAAGCAGGACTGGGTTCTAGTCTTGGCTTTGTAATTTCGGGAAGCTACACACCCATCTATTTCTATCTTGATTGTTCTTTTAACCCAGCCCAATCCAAGCATCATTCACCACAGACCAACAGATGTGAGCCATGGATTGTGAAAGAACAACCCGTCCTCACTCGCACCTGCTCTCAATCTGCTCCTATTTGAATCTTGACCCACTTAGGTCTAGAAACTAGGCACAATTTATCTTTAATAATTCTGCTTCTGCACCTCCAAACTTGCTGTTTTAATTGGGTCACCTTGTGTATCCTAAATGTTTCCCCAAGGACTCTTCTCAGACTATCCTTGCTCTTTATGTTTGAATTAGACAAACTTCGAGAGGATCTCCTGCCCAAATGACACCTTGAAGGCCACATGGCTGTTGGAACTGGTGCCTGCCTAGTCCCCTGGGTTGGGTGGGAGACATAATGGGATTCAGTTTTCTCTCTGTAAAATGAGGGGATGATGTAGATGAGTGTGTGGTGACTTCCTGCCCTTTCCCTACAAATAAATGATTTCTTCAGTTAAAGGACAAAGTAAGTAAATAGTAATGTCATAGGAGGATACACCTTTCTAAAATGTTTTTCTTTTTTTGGCTGTGTTGTGCAGCTTGCAGGATCTTAGTTCCCCATCCAGGGATTAAACCCGGGCCCATGGCAGTGAAAGCCCTGGGTCCTAACCAATGGACATCCAGGGAACTCTCTAAAATGTTCATATTTTTAACATTGTGCCTAGTTTGCTTATGATTAACACTAGAAAATATAGGATTTAGTCATTATGCACAAGAAAGCAAAACTTTAATTATGTCAAAGGAGTGAAATAAAATCTAGTAGCTTATATATGTCATGGAAATTGACTTCTTGCTACTCAGAAAGACATATTTAAGGGAGGAATTTTTACCCCTTTATCCCAACCAAAGGAACTACCACATGGAGGACATCCACCTTGTCCTCCAGCCCTTTCAGAGCTTCTCGCATGGGAGACAGTGTGAGTTCCATTGGTCGGTTTGATGCAGTTATTATGACAATTTTTACCACTGGACACATTTACTAGACCTTTAAGGTTTGGTCTCAAATGATTTTCCTCTTTCACTTCCTACATATTTTATATGAAAATATTTTCAATTTTGATAAAAGAAGACCCTTGGAGTCTATAAAGACCTGAAGGCAACTAAGCTAGTGGTTGGAGTCACTCAGCAGAAGTCAATTCAGCCCCTTATGAGAAGGTATGAAGTTGTGTAAGCATCGGTGTGCAAACATGTAAACGTTAGTAGGACCATAGTATTGATAATGTCAGCCTTGTGACTGTTTTCAATATACCTCTTCCCCTAGCTAGTATGTCTGTTTCTCTGAAAGCGCCCATAGAAATTCTTGGCTATCCTTCTGCAGGAAAAACAAACCATTCTTCCCAGTGTTCCAGTGCTGGTAGATTAATTCAAGTTCATGCGTTAATGTGTTATTGTGAGGACAATACTTTGGATCAGAAGGCCTCCCAGACTAGGAGAAATATTTATGGCACAAAGTGGCCCAGTTCATTGACAGTAACACTTCCTAACATCGAATTCTCTTTCTTCAAATTCTCTTTCCAACCAATATTGTAGTACTGGATACCAGGTGCAGCAGTGCCTTCACTCACCTAACTCAAAGCAATTGCCTACCTTGAATTTCCAGCACCTGATAGCGACTCCCATTTGTGCTGGTATCTACATGAATTGCCTTGTTTCTTTTGTGACTTAGCTAGGTAGAGACAGAAATGAAACAGAAATGAAACACTGAGTGTCTACAGAGAAAAGCAGTGCTATGGCCATTCCCTTTTCACTTATACAGCAACATCAGCCTTCTCTGCTGTTTGTCCTGGTAAAATTTTCATGCCAAGGACAGACACTGTCACTGCTATGATAATATCCATTAAATTTGTGTAGCACTTTACTATTACAAAAATCTTTCATCTGTATTTTATTTAATCTTCTAGGTGCGTGGATGAGTTCAGTCTCCTAGGTAATTTATTCTGCCCCACTTAAGACATTAACAAATACATATTTCAATATAACATTCATTATGACTAATGTCCTAAATCTGGGTAATGTCAGTTGGTGTGGCCTCGGAGGTTTGGCTCAAGACCAATTTCTATTCAATTTAATCAGTATTTATTCTCCCAATTCTCCACCAATATGCCAATGGGTGGAAGTTACAGGGAAGTAAAGCCCAGTTCAACATAAGGACAGCCTTCCAGAGCAATAGCATTGTTCAAAAATGGTACAGGCTATCTCAGGAAGCATTGAGCTCCTTGTCACTAGAGGCATTCAGTGGATGAGTGACTGGTTGATCACTTGAGAAATTATAGAGAAAGTTTTCGAATTAGATATTGGCATGGTATAGATGATTTTAGTCCCAATATTGTTAAGTCCTTGAAACGAATCTGTCTACCTATTTAGGCTGTGGCCCATGATTCACCACCTTTATGCATGGTAGCTAATCCAAAGGCCCATCATTTTAGAAACTTCTTATTTGTCTAGGGCTTGGTTTATAAGCTAAATTATTGGTTTTCTTATCTCATGAACATATGACCATTCAAGAACTACTTTCTGCATCTTATATTTCAGGTTTGGGCATAAATTGACAAATGTCACATATCTGTGTATGGATTCTGAATATGCATATGTTTCTCTCCTGCCCAAGAAAAGAAAACAAACAAAAACCTATGTTAGTCAAGGCAAGTTGTAACAAATTTGGAATATAGTATGAAACAGTCATATCTCTAAATCTTTTCAAATCAACACATTGTTTCCATAATAAAAAATAAAATTGTCTTCTATACAGATGATAGCAACAAACATTCATCTGTTAGGATCTATCAGACTCCCAATACCTGCAGCCCAATTTCCATAGTGAGGACCACGTAGCACTCGCCTGTCTGCACTCGCCTGTCTGCTCAGCACCAAAGCAAGCCCTGGAGTTAATCCATTTTCTAGGAGAGAAGATATTGTAAGGAATACTATCTAAGCGCTCTCAATTCAGAATTAAGTGAACATTTCTGGTAAATTCACACCAGCCACACCTTTTCAACACCCCAGCATTCTTCACACTTAGGGACATACCCCATAGCATGCTGCCTCTAGACTTTCCCTCATCCTGCAGCCAGTCTTTCTGCCTACAGGAGGATGGCTCAGAATCTTCTGCAACACTTACTTGATCCAAGACAAAGCAGTACATCCTTGTTATGCCTAACATGGAGAGAGGACCTGCTTTGCCACTGCTGCCCCCTCTCTGTCCAGCCGTTTCCAGTTCTCTTTTCTTCTATCAATATAGGCACAGAGAACAAAACAGAAAGTCCACGGCACAAATCAGAGCTATGCAAACTGTAATGCTCATCAGAATCACACGGACTGCTGGTTCAGACAGCAGGGGGTCCCACCTCAAGAGTTTCTGATTCAGTAGGTCTGGAGTGGGACCTGGTAATTTACATGACTCACAAGTTCTCAGGTGATAATGGTGATGGTCCAGGGCTCAACCTGAAGAATCACTGGCCATAAGGAGAAATCTAGCAGGGTATTTAGTTGCCTGTCTTCCTCATTACAGATACCTCCAACCTCTAGGAGTGAATTTCTCAGAGCTCTTTCACTTATCTTCTGATAAGGAAGTTCCCCTTTCCTTTCTCCAACAGGGTGAATTTCCATAAGGCCCCTGCTGCATGCTTTCAAGCACCCTGCACCTTTTTCTCTAGTTTTAAACTTATAAACACTGGGATTTGCAGAACCTGTCCAGCTGCTTTTAAGTAAGCTCTGCAAAGGGTGTGTATTAGTTTCCTGGGACTGCTGTAACAAAGTACCACAAACGGAGTGGTTAAGGCACCAGAACTTTATTGTCTCATAGCTCTGGAGGCTAGAAGTTGGGAGATCAAGACATCAGAAAGGTTGGTTCTTGCTGGGGGCTGTGTGGGAGAATATGTTTCATGCCTCTCTCCTAACTTCTGGTGGTTTCTGGCAATCTTTGGAATTCCTGAGCTTGTAGAAGGATTACCCCATCTCTGCCTTCATGTTCATGTGGCATTCACCCTGTGTGCATGTCTGTATACAATTTTCCCCTTTTTATAAGGATACCAGTCATACTGGATTAGGGCCCAGCCTACATCCTCTTAACTATTATGAAGAACCTATGTCCAATTAAGGTCACACTCTGAAGTACTGATGGTTTGGACTTCAATGTATGAATGTGGGAGGGGACACAGTTCGAATCATAACAGGATGTCAGGCCCCCATGATAACCGACTTTGTTTAAAGTATAGGTTGCTCGAAGAATCTTTGTCTTAAGGTTTGGATCCTAGTCACCAGTTGAGGGTTCTAGGAGATGTCCTGCTCCACACTCTATTATATATACATTCATGGGGGTGGGTGGGTGGGGGGAAGCAGGGCCTTACAGACAGCTGTCTTGAATGCAGTCTATTATGAATTACCCTGGAGAAGAAAATATCTCTAAGGGTAAGCAGTCCCTCAGTCCCTCATTCCTCTTCTTTGGCTAGAATTTCCCTGGACATTATTATTTGTCCATTTTCCCACATGATCAATAGCATTATATTCACAACAGCAACAAAAATTTGAAAAACCCTGAAGCATTTGTTGGATTTAGATTTTGCAGATTAACATGAGGGCAAATAGTTTTATGACAATAATCCTTTTTATTCAATAATCTGGTTTGTCTTTTCATTTATTCAAGACATCTTTGGTGTCCGTCTGTGTTTGTAATTTTCTAAAGATAGCTTTTGCAATATCTGCTTAAGTTTTATCTTTAAATATTTATGTATAATGGAAACAATCTTCTTTTCATCAACAACCTGTATTGGAATCACCCCCAATGGAAAACTGTTTCTTTTGGGTAAGTGATGTAATAAACCCAGGCAGAAACTTGAACTTTAGGACTTGTCTTTTGGTAGGTATATGGGAATATGAACAGACAGATCTCGTTCTGCAGTGAGACAGGAAAATAGTATTTGTCTGAGAAAAGGGAAATGAGGAACAGGGACAGGTCAGGGAAGAATGGAGCCTTGATTGGCAGGAAGACCAAAAACTGAATATAATAGAAAAAAGCAGTATTTAATGGAGCCTCTCTACATGGTGCACTGTGTCCTCTGAGAGGATGTCAAGATTGGATTAGACAAGCAAGAAATTTGAGAGAAAATCCTATAAGGGAAAGAATGTGGAGTGAGCTGAAAAAAGTGGGGAGCACCTTCAGATTATGATACCAATCTGACACTTGTGAAGAAGAGAGTGAAGGAAGGAGGGATTGGGTAGCAAGAATCTCCAAGTGTAGTGTAACAAAGTTTCCTTCAGGCTGATATCAGTGTTCTATAAGGTACTGAGATAATCATTGACATTTCTCTTTGGCATAAGATGAAATATATTCTGGACTTTAAAATATTGGCCTATTTTGTTTTTCTTGAATTAAAAGTAAAACATGATGGCAAAGAGAGTGCAGTCTAGAGTTTTGCGGACTTGTGTTCAATTCCTACACCTGATCTTGAAATACTGATTCTATCTTTTTATCTTTAGTCTTTTCTTTCTTCATTTGTAAAAGAGAATAATATTAGTGTCTACCTCATAACACTGTTTTTTTCCCTTCACTCGATTCTCATGATGACCCCAGAGGAGAGATACCATTAACTTTCATTTTTTTAAATTAATTTTTATTGGAATATAGGTGATTTACAATGGTGAGTTAGTTTCTGCTGTACAGCAGAGTGAATCAGTTATACATATATCCATTCTTCTTTAGATTCTTTTCCCATATAGGTCATTACAGAGTATTGAGTTCCCTGTACTATACAGTAGGTCCTTTTTAGTTACCTATTTTATACATAGTAGTGTATATATGCCATCCCAATCTCCCAATTTATCCCTCTCCCCCATTTGCCCCCTGGGAACCATATTTGTTTTCTATGACTCTACTTCTGTTTTGTAAATAGGTTCACTTGTACCATTTTTTAAAATTCCACATATAAGGGATATCATATGATATTTTCTCTTTGTCTTACTTCACTCAGTATGACAATCTCTAGGTCCATCCATGTCACTGCAAATGGCGTTATTTCATTTTTTTTTAAATTGCTGAGTAATATTCCATTGTATATATGTACCACATCTTCTTTATCCAGTCATATGTCGATGGACATTTAGGTTGTTTCCATGTCCTGGCTATTGTAAATGGTGCTGCAGTGAACATTGGGGTGCAAGTATCTTTTGTTTTTTAAAGAACTTTTATCGAGATATAATTGACATACAATAAACTGCGTATATTTAAAGTGTACAATTTGATATATTTTTATTAGTAATGTATATATGGCATTCCCAATCTCCCAATTCATCCCACCCCAACCCACCCCCTCCCCCTGCTTTCCCCCCTTCATGTCCATGTTTGTTCTCTACATCTGTGTCTCTCTGCCTTGCAAACTGGTTGATCCGTACCATTGAATTATGGTTTTTTCTGGATATATGCCCAGGAGTGGGACTGCTGGATCATATGGTAGTTCTATTTTTAGTTTTGCAAGGAACCTCCATACTGTTCTCCATAGTGGCAGTACCAATTTATATTCCCACCAATAGTGCAGGAGGGTTCCCTTCTCTCCACACCCTTTCCAGCTTTTATTGTTTGTAGATTTTTTGATGATGGCCATTCTGACTGGTGTGAGATGATACCTCATTGTAGTTTTGATTTGCATTTCTCTAATAGTGACGTAGAACATCTTTTCATGTGCCTGTTGGCCATCTGTATGGAGAAATGTCTATTTAGATCTTCTGCCCATTTTTTGATTGAGTTGTTTTTCTGATATTGAGCTGCATGAGCTGTTTGTATATTTTGGAGATTAATCCCTTGTTGGTCGCATCATTTGCTAATATTTTCTCCCATTCTGCAGGTTGTCTTTTTGTTTATGGTTTCCTTTGCTGTGCAAAAGCTTTTAAGTGTAATTAGGTCCCATTTGTTTATTTTTGTTTCTATTTTTGCTGAGACCAGCTCGGCGCTGGAGTCGAGTGAGTGACGGGTGCCGCAAGCTTAAAGAAAACACAGACACAGATTTAAGAGAAAGATGGGACCGGGGGACTCAAGACCTCTAGGATCAAGAGCATTGCTGATTGATCCCACGTTGCTTTTACTGAGTTCTTGGCATAGCCTAAGGTTCTAACACTCCCAGTTTAGTCCCACAAACAAGGTTATCTTTGAAGTAAACAAAAAAAGGCCTCACATGACAGGGGCAATGATCTTTGTTTGCCCCGGGTCCGATTTGAGCAGGGTATGGATTTGAGCAGGGTGGGGATTTGAGCTGGGCATGGAGAGCAAAGCAGCCCTGGGGGCAGGAGACCTCTCTCAAAAGGATTTAAGGGTCTGTGCCCCACCCCTGTTGGCCCCTCTACCACTGTGCCTGTCTTAGGTTGTTCCTCCCCTGAGGAATCTTACCCATCTCTGGCTAACCAGCCATCCTCCGGGGCCAAACAGGGTGATATGAGGTGTGCAAGTGAGAAAGGGGCTGCGCCCCCAGAGAGGGTCAATTTTCTGTTTCCACGGTAGCCTATGCGCCCATGGCCTCCACGCCCAGCACCCTTAGTTCCTCCGCTGCTCAAGCAGGACATCCTGCATCCAGTCGCTCAGCCCACATACTTTAATTACTTTTAGTAACATTTTCAGGGTTTCAGAAAGACTTCTGAATGTTTTCCCACATATTTTCATTACTCTAGGAGGTGAGTCCAAAAAGATATTGCTGTGATTTATGTTGAAGAGCGTTCTGCCTGTGTTTTACTCTAAGTTTTATAGTATTTGGTCTTACATTTGGGTCTTTAATCCATTTTGAGTTTATTTTTGTGTATGGTGTTAGGAAGTGTTCTAATCTCATTCTTTTACATGTAGCTGTCCAGTTTGCCCAGCACCACTTACTGAAGAGACCGTCTTTCTCCACGTAATGTTTTTATAAGTATTAAATTAGGTAGTGTGTATAAAACACACAGTGCCAGGCTCTACAACATGCAAAGGTTCAATAAAAGTAGTTCCTTATGATCACTACTACTACTGTTACTCCTACTAAAAGAGATCCTACTTTTTCACAGTAGATTATTCTTGAAATGTAGTACTAGATTTGATCATTAGCATTTTACTTCAGATTTTGAATCTATATTCGTATTGACAGATTCATTTATAATGTGTTTTTTTAGAATTTATCACTTTTTTCCTGTTGAGGTTATGACCGCATCACTGAATATTTTAATTCTTGCTCTACACTCAAGTGATTTAAAGGGAAATAACAACTCTTCATGGAACGTGTATTAGTTTGCTAGGGTTGCCTTAATAAAGGACCACAAACTGGGTAGCTTAAACAACAGAAATTTATTGTCTCAGAGGTCTGGAGGCTAGAGGTCTGAAATCAAGTTGTCAGCAGGGTCATGCTCCCTGTGAAACCTGTGGGGGAATCTTTTCTTGCTTTATCCTAGCTTTTGGTGGTTCACCAGCAAACTTTTGCCTTCCTTGTCTTGTAGCTGCCTTCATCATCATGTGGTACTTTACTTGTGTGTGCCTGTGTCTTCACATGGCCATCTTTATTTTTTTATTATTCCCAGCTTTACTGAGGTATAATTAACAAATGCAAATTAAATTTAAAGTATAAAATGTGGTGATTTGATATACCCATACATTATGAAATGATTACCAGTCAAGATAATTAATACATTCATCACCTTACATAGTTACCATTTCTTCTGTATGGTAAGAATACTTAAGATTTATACTCTTAGCAACTTTCAAGCATGCAATACAGTAATCTATATATATTTTTTAAAATTTATTTATTTTATTTTTTATTTATTGGCTGCATTGTGTCTTTGTTGCTGCCTGCGGGCTTTCTGTAGTTGTGGAGAGCAGGGGCTACTCTTCATTGCAGCACGTGGGCTTCTTACTGCGGTGGCTTCTCTTGTTGCAGAGCACGGGCTCTAGGCGCATGGGCTTTGGTAGTTGTGGTGCATGGGCTCAATGGTTGTGGCTCACGGGCTCTAGAGCGCAGGCTCAGTAGTTGTGGAGCACGGGCTTAGCTGCTCCGCAGCATGTGGGATCTTCCCGGCCCAGGGGTCGGACCCATGTCCCCTGCATTGGCAGGCAGATTCTTAACCACTGCGCCACCAGGGAAGCCCTACAGTAGTCTATATTGACTATAGTCACTATTCTGCATAGTAGATCTTCAGAACTTATTTATCTTATAACTGAAAGTTTACACTTTGTGACTAACATCTTCCCACTGCCCCCCCATGCCAGCCCCTGTCAACTACTACTCTACTCTCTGGTCCTGTGAGTTAAAGTTTCTGAGATTCCATATATAAGTAAAAGCAAACAGTATTTGTCTTTCTGTGTCTGGCTTATTTCACTAAGCATAGCATCCTCCAGGTTCATCCATGTTGTGGGTAATGTTAGGATTTCCTTCTTTTTATGGCTGAATAATATTCCATTGTATGTATATAACACATTTTCTTTATCTGCTTATCTATCACAGATATTTAAGATGTTTCTATATTTTGGTTATTGTGAATAATGCTACATGAACATAGGAGTGCAAATCTCTCTTTGATACACTGATTTCATTTCCTTTAGATATATACCCAGAAATAGTATTGCTGGATCATACAGTGGTTCTGTTTTTAATTTTTAGTTTTAATTTTGTGAGGAAGCTCCATACTATTTCCCATAACAGCTATCCCAATTCTGACTCACACCAACAGTGTACAAGGGTCCCCTTTTTTCCACACCTGGCCAACTCTTGTCTTTTTGATAAGAACCATTCTAACAAGTGTGAGCTGTATCTCAGTGTGGTTTTGATGTACATTTCCCTGATGATTACTGATATTGAGCACATTTTTATGTTACTATTGGCCATCTGGATGTTTTCTTTAGCTCAATGTCTCTTCAGGTCCTTGGCTCATTTTTTAATCAGATTGATTTTTTAACCATTGAGTTGTATGAGTTCCTTATATACACTGGATATTAATCTCTTTTCAGTTATATGGTTTGCAAATATTTTTACCATTCTGTAAGCTGCCTTTTCATTTTGTTGATGGTTTCCTTTGCTGTACAGAAGCTTTTCAGTTTGATGGAATCCCACTCATAAAGTGAGTTTTGAAGCATTTCCTCCTCTTTAATATTTTGGAAGAATTGGAAAGGGTTGGCATTTCTTCTTCTTTTAAATGTTTGACAGAATGTACCCATAAAACTATCTAGTCCTGGGCTTTTCTTTGTGGGGAGGTTTTTGATTACTGCTTCAATCTCCTTATTCGTTTATTGCCCTGTTCAAATTTCACACTTAAGATTCAGTCTTAGTAGACTGCATGTTTCCAGGAATTTATTAGGTTTTCCTATTTGTAGGTAATCCAATTTATTGGCATATAATTGTTTATAGTAGCCTCTTATGATCTTTTGTATTCATGTGGTATCAGTTGCAATGTCTCCTCTTTCATCCATAATTTTGAGTCCCTTCTCTTTTTCTCTGTAGTGTACATAATGGTTTGTTAATTTTGTTTATCTTTAAAAAAACAGCTCTTAATTTCTTTGATTTTTTTCCTGTTTTCTTTCTAGCCTCTATTAGATTTATTTCCACTTTAATCTTTGTTGTTTCCTTTCTTCTGCTATCTTTGGGCTTAGTTTGTTCTAATTTTTTGAGTAATGTTTGGTTGTTTATTTGAGATTTTTCTTTTTTCTTAATGTAGTCATTTATTGCTCTTAACTTCCCTCTTAGAACTGCTTTTGTTGCATCCCATAAACTTTGGAATGGTGTATTTTCATTACTCTCAAAATCCTTTTTATTTTCCTTTTAATTTCTTCTTTCACTCATTGGTTGTTCAGAACTTTGTTTAATTTCTACATATTTGTGAATTTTCCAAATGTCCTCCTGTTTGTGATTTTCAGTTTCATACCATTGTGGTTAGAAATGACACTTGATATGATTTCAGTCTTCTTAAATTTTCTATGTTTTGTGGCCTAACATATGATCTATCCTAGTACATGTTCCATGTGCTCTTTAGAAGAATGTATATTTCTGGTGCTATTAGACAGAATGTTCATTATACGTCTCAGGTTCATTTTGTCTGTAGTGTTGCTTAAGTCTGCTCTTCCGATATTGATTTCTGTCTGGATGATCTATGCATTGTTGAAAGTGGGGTACTGACATCCCCTGCTATCATTGTTGATGTCTGTTTCTCCCTTTGTTATATATTTAGGTGCTACAATGTTGGATACATATATATTTACAATTTTTATATTCTCTTGAGGAATTGACCCCTTTATCGTTGTATAATGACCTCTTCTGTCTGTCGTTAGAGTTTTTGACTTAAAGTCTATTTTTTCTGATATAAGTATAGCCGCCCGTACTTCCTATCGTTACCATTTGTATGGAATATCTTTTCCATCCCTTCACTTTTAGCCTCCGTGTGTTCCTAAAGCTAAAGTGAGTCTCTTGTAGGCATTATATTGTTGGAACTTAGTCACTATGCACTTTTGATTGGAGAATTGTTTGGAGAATTTAATCCATTTACAGACTGCAGCTGGGAAGGGCTTGAGCCAAGTCTCAGGGATGCTTTAGCATCCATAATTGGTCTGAGGTCAGCATTTCTCCCACTGGGTCCCTCAGTGGACAGGACTGCTTCTGGATGATGGCTGAAAGTAGCAGGAGCAAGTTTCCAGGGTTGTTTCAGAATGCATTGATGGAACAAGTTCAGCAGGTGTGATTCCAGAAATGCAGACAAGCATATCATCCACTGGTTCCCTGAGTGGGCAAGACTGCTCCCAGACCATAGCTGAGAAGGGCTAGAGCCAAGATACAGGACCTCTTCAGGATTTGTAGTTGGACTCATGTTGGTGGGCCTGTGTTTGGGGACAAGGACAAGTGTGTCTACCTCCCAGCCCCCAGGTGGGCAGAAGTGCTCCAGGCCTCCTCTGAGAGGAAATGGAGCTGAGTTACAGGGCTGTTTCAGGGAGAAACTGGAAAGGAATATGGAAGAAAGAAAGAAGTGATTTGGCAAAATGTCAAAAATATTTTCCAGTATTTTTCAAGTAGGCATCTAGATTCTAAGTCTTTTACTATCTCTTTGGAGCAGCTGAGATGACAAATGAGAATAAATGCACATATTTTAAAAGCTCATTTGTTCGTGTTTGGAAACAATGAAAGCAAGACATGATTTTTTTAAATTGCAAAATACAAGAAAGTGTAAAGAAGTAGATAAAATTAACCATATCCTCATTACCAGCGATTCATTGTTATACAAACATTTTACATAGTTACCTTCATACACATACGCAATTTCCAAACCTATGGACCATGGAGAATATGAAGTTTTTTTAAACACACGTAAATTTCTAAAATCATTGACTTATTTATGAATTCAATAAAATTCTCACATATATGTACTACTCTTTCAAGTAACTGTAGATGCTTTTGTTAAATGAATATATATTAATATAAACCATTACTGGAATAGGAATAGCTTTTTTATCTTGCATTTTGTTTTTTTAACCAACACTTACCAAGCTACTAATGCAACTATTAACACATAGTCTGAGTTTTTAATGTTATAAAGAGAACACAGGATACAGTTTCCACAAACACTATCTGAAAGAGATTATTTTTTTGTCATTTAACATTATCTTGTGAGAAAATGTAGACTACAGATACCATTTAATGTTAGGCAGCATAAACTAAATGAAAAAGTAATAGCTCTTCTGTTGACATTAAACATATTATGTCAACTCTATTATCTGTAAACTGGTAGATTTTATTCTTCACGATTCAAATAATGGTGTTGCATATGTAAAGTTTATGACAGAACTGAGTCTGTCCCTTAGTTGTTAAAGAGAACATGACTTTTCAAAAATCATATTTGATCCTATTTACAAATGATTACCAAGAATGGTAGGAAAAGCAATGTGCAAAGGTAGGCAAAGCACTTGATTAGAAAGTAGAGACCTGGAATCTAGCCTTGGCTCTGCTACTGTACAGCCATAAAACTTTGTTTAAATGTCCTCATCTATAATATAAAAGGATTACTCCATTGGGTCCCTAAGGGCCTTTCCAGCAATGATACTTAAGTACTCTCAGATTAGAAAGTAAGGTTTAGTTAGCATTTTGTTAACTTGGCCGGTTAGGTCATACTGTTAGTAAAGCAAGGTAGACTTATGGGGTTTTTTTGTTTGATTTTTTAACTAAACTTTTTACTTTGGGAAAGTCTTAGGTTTATAGAAAAGTTGCAGAGTATAGAAAGTTCTCATATATACTTTACCAATTTCTCGTGATGTTAACATCTTACATAACCTTGGTCCATTTGGGTAGACATATGGTTTTGATCATTCCTTGGAACTATTCATTTTACTGCCAAATCATTTAATTCATTTACAAAGTATTTATTGGACACCTACTGTGTGCTGGGCACTCTTTCAAGCAATATGTACCAGGCATTCTCCTGGGTGACTGGAGTTGGTGGCAGAGGGGAGACAATGAGAATGGAAATCTCATGCTACCTTATAGTATAGTGAGAAGAAACAGACAATACTAGATAAATAAGTAAAATTAGTATGTAAATGAAAGTGAGAGCTAAAAAGAAACAAGGGAAGAAGGAAAGGGACTCCAGGAGGCCTGGGGACTACAGTTTCAGATAGTGGCCAAGGAGGGTTCCACTGTTAACTTTCACTTGAGTAAATAACTAGAGGAAAATAGGGACAAGCCATGAAGATATCTGCGCAAACAACATTCTAGGCAAAGGAAAGAAAATGCAAAGTCTTGAGGTAGAAATATGCCTGCTTTGTTCGAAGAACAGCAAGGAGGCCACTGTGTCTAAACCAGAGTCAAGGGCAGGGGGAGTAATTTGAGAACAGGTCAAAAAAATAATTGGTGTGATGGTATAGAAATTTTTAAGCCATTATAATGACTACTGTGATGAGATGGAGAAAATAAGAGAACTTTAGGATATGTTTTAAAAATCTAGTCAAGAGGACAAGGTGATTAATTGAATGAGAGTAAGTGATTGAGGAAAAGAGAGAAATGAAGGATGACTGAGAGTTGTGACTTGAGCAAATGGGTAAGTGGATTCTGGTGCCATATAGGAGGATGAAAAAGACTTAGAAAAAAGCAGGTGTAAGTAGGGAAGAGGACAGGAATCAAAACTTGGGTTTGGCCATGTTAAAACTGACATTCTTATTAGATAGCCAAAGTGACAGCTAGTCGTAGCAACTCAAGACTAGACATATAAATCATATTAGAATATAGATGCTGGTGAAAATACCTAAAGAGAGTTGATACAGAGGAAAGATGATGTTGAGCTGTGCAAAATTTAGCGTTCAAGCAAAGAGGGAGGTAGCAGAGAACACTAAGAAACAACCAGTTAATTAAACAGGAGGGAAAGCAAAGGAATGTGGTGTCCCAGAAGCAACATAAAGAAAAGTGTTCAAAGAAAGAGAACAAATACTGCTGAGAGGTTGAGTACAATGAGAACCAATGACCAACCACTGGTTTTGTCAATGACAACATTACTGGTGACTCTGCCAAAACATTGTTTCACTGGAATTTTTAAGATGAAAGCTTGACAGGAGTGAGTTTAAGAGAGAATGAAAAGAGGATAAGAAGAGGCAAGGGTTTAAACAGTTCAAGGAATTTTCCTGAAAAGTAGAGCAAAGAAGACCGTGACATATATTAGGGAATATTGACATAGTCATTAGAATGTTTCAATAGAGGGGGGAAATTGGTGATACATAAAAGAAAGGATATTATTGCAGGAGGGAAGCCCTTACACAGGTAAGAGGGTTGATTTTCAGTGTCTAAGTAAGCCTTAGAAAGGAGAGCGTTCATTCATGGAGACTGGTGAGGATGTGGCTACAGATGCTGGTATCTAAGGAACATGTGCACCCTCGTTCTGATTGTTTCTATTGGCTCAGTGAAATAGAAAGCATGGCCATCAACTAAGAGTGGTGATAGGACAGCGTGTGAAAGAAGTCTTAAGAAAGTAGAGAAAGTATAACAGTTGCCTCAGAGGGTGGCAGAATAAATTAACTAGGTCAGAATAAATTAATGCGGTCAGACGCTAGTGAGGGTCCACCAGAGCTCAGCACTGTACAGGTAAGGTGAGAACCAATGGTATGGTATGTTGTAGTGTTCTAACCGCACTAAGCCCCTAAGTTATAGTTATTTGTGGATTTAACTAGGGTTTGGTTTTTGAATGCTATTTCGTTTAGTCCCTAACTGTAAATATAGGTGCAGCAATGAATCACCAAATATTTGGTTAAAGTCATTGCCAACAGAGGAAACAATCTTAACAAAAACTATTAACCCATGGAGAAATCACTGTGAGGAGGTTAAAGCAGTTAAAACCTATTAAATGCTCAGAATAGAGCCTGGCACAGAGTTATTATTTTAAAATGTTTGTAATTATTACCATTTTCAAAAGAAATATCAGACAATCTGTAAAGTATATGAAATTAACAGCTTTGAGGAGATTCAAGGACTATTACATGCAAAAAAGAACAAATTGCTATGAAAAAAAAATTTAGAATGTGATGTCAGCAAGATGGCCTAATTAGACTTGGATATTCTTTCCTCCCACAAACACACCAGTTCAACAACAATACATGGACAAAGTATTTCGATTTACTGAGAAATCGAAGAAAGAATTGAGAGGCTCCTGCACCCATGGTGACTGCAAAACCAGACATAACGAAGCCAGAAGGAACATTTGGGACATCCTCTCACCATAATCCCCATGATCATGAGGAAAGCCCCGCCTCCCAGCTTCTCCTTGAGGAAGGAAAATGCTGGACTACACAGCAAACATTTCACCTTTTCCAGGGGATGTCCAAGAGACTGGCTTCCGTCTTACTTGTCTCAGAGCACTGACAGGAGTTGTCATGCTCCAAACTCCTGGGGGCCTGTGAGAACAAAGATGGCAGTTTGAACTAACACACAAGCAGTCACTAGAGCCGCTACCCTGATTCAGTACAAAGCAAGCAGGTTAAAAACTCAGATTCCCACCTTCTCACTGGGATGGGAAGGAGTTTGATCATATGACGCCAAAAGCATAATAGGCAAGGGGGACTACATC
Source organism: Hippopotamus amphibius kiboko (assembly GCF_030028045.1). Classification (NCBI taxonomy): domain Eukaryota; kingdom Metazoa; phylum Chordata; class Mammalia; order Artiodactyla; family Hippopotamidae; genus Hippopotamus; species Hippopotamus amphibius. The sequence continues at coordinate 11,174,820 of NC_080203.1, read as the reverse complement.
AAGCTAAAATGGTTCTTTTACACAGCAAAGAAAACAATTAGAGAAAAGGGCAACCTAGAGGATGGGAGAAAATATTTACTAATCATATCTGTTAAGGGGCTAATATCCAAAATATATAAGGAATTCCTACAACTCAATAGCAAAAAAGCACATATCTCAATTTCAAAGTGGACAAAGGACTTAAATAGACATTTCTTCAAAGAATGTGGCCTTCAGGTATATGAAAAGGTGCTTAACATCACTAAGCATCAGGGAAATGCAAATCAAAACCACCAAGACATATCACCTCACACCTGTCAAGATGGCTATTTTCAAAACAACAAACATTGCTGAGAATGTGGAGAAACTGGAACCCTTGCACATTGTTCGTAGGAATGCAAAATGGTGCAGCTTCTATGGAAAACAGTATGGAGGTTCCTCAAAAATAATTACAAATAGCTCTAACGTATGATCCAGTAATTCCACTTCTAGGTTTTTATCTTAAAAGAACTGAAATAAGTATATTGAAGAGATATCTGCACTCCCACATTCACTGCAGCATTATTTACAATAGCCAAGACCTGGAAACAACCTAAATTTCCATCAGTGGATGAATGGATAAGAAAAAAACGTGGCATATACATACAATGTAACATTATCCAGCCTTTAAAAAGAAGGAACTCCTACCATATGGGACAGCATGAATGAACCTGGAGGACACTGTGCTAAATAAAATCACCCAGTCACAGGAGGACAAATATTGCGTGATTCTACTTACATGAATGACCTAAAACAGTCAAACTATTGAAGCAAATAATAGAACAGTGATTCCAGGGTGGGGGTTGAAATGAGGAGTTGCTCTTCAAAGGGTATAAAGTTTCAGTTATATAAGATGAATAAATTTTTGAGCTCTGTTGTACAACATCACGCCTATAGACAATAGTGCTGTATTGCATGCTTACAATTTAAGGTGGTAGATCTCATGTTAAATATTCTTACCACAATAAAGTAATAAATCATTAAAAATAAGTCTGTAGATAAAATAAGTCATGAGTCATCACTACTTAAGATGTAATTGATAAACTATCAAAGTTTAATATTTCAGAACCCACTGCATAAGACAAGTGATGAAAAATATGAGAAAATTAAGGAACACAGAAAACAGATGCAGAAATTCCAAAATACTTGAAAGAAAAATACTAAAAATTTTCATAATATATTTCTATGCAACTAGAAGGATAATATCAACATGTTAACAATAGTTATCACTGAATAGTAAAAATAAAAGTGATTTTACCCTTTTATAAAAAAAATTTAAAAACTCAAAATAGGAAATTGACATTATGGAAGGTGGGAAATGATGGAAAATATTTTTAAAATAATTGGATTGAAAAGCCTGTCTTAAAATTCAAAACAGTGAACAAACAAAAAGAATACTTAGTCTTATTTAAGTAAAATTTTAGAACCCTAAGATAAAGGGTTGAGGAGATAGAAAAAGTTACCTACAGAGGATTTTTGTCGTTTCTTTTCTCATATCGAGCTCTTTCCAGCTCCTTGGGGTTTTTGTGCTCGCTGCTTCTTCTGCTTGGAATTGTCTAACTTTATTTCCTCACAGGACTAATTCATTCTCATATTTTAGGTTTCAGAATAAATGCTGCTTTTTCAGAGTGGCCCTCTTCTGACCCTGCTATTTAAACAGGCTGCCCACTGTTCTTGGTTATTAGCATGCTATTGATTTCCTACTAATACTTCTAAAAATTCTAATTATTTCATTTTGCTTATTGATTTCCATGTCTCTTGTATTAGAATATAAACTCCATGAAGACAGGGTGTAATGATGGTGTTCATAGTGTGGTTTCTGGCACATAGCAGGTGTTTTATATGTATTTGTGGATTAGATAAAAGAAGAATCAGACGGATCTCAGACTTCTTTGGCTATTTCATTGGAGAAATGTCTTTCTCTGATTCGTTCAACAAATATTTGATGAGGTCCTAATATAGACCAGGTACTGTGCTTGGTGCTGGTAAAATCAGCACATGCTGTCTTCCGCCTTGCAGTTCAATGGGATGGCACTTTACTATAAGTGATGCTTTATCTGCTTGAGTGTACGTGACACCTACTGTGAACATTTTGGTTAGTGTTCACTTTCATGGGAGCTTTAACTCTTTATAGTTACAAGTGAATATATCCCATTTGTTTAATTTTCTTTCCAAATTACTTGAAAATTGCTTAGATGACAGTGCTTAAAAGAAACATGAGACCCAAAAGAAATTTGTATCCATCCCAGCTGGAAAAATATTATCACTACATATAAGCTAAGGGATCTGAACCTGCTTCATGAGTATTCTCATATAGGTAACAGAGGCCATCTGGAGAAAATGTCTCATTCTGTGCAGTTCTGCATGGTTCCTAGGTCATTAAATCCAAGTCATTTCACCCTGCAGGCACCATGATATAAAAGTGAATGCCCAAGTTTTGCACTTTGCATGCAGCTTTGGCCCTGGACTGCTTGTGACTTACTCTATTAAAAAATTTTTTTTATATACTGGAGTATAGTTGATTACAATTTTGTGTTAGTTTCAGGTGTACAGCAAAGTGATTCAGTTTTACATATACATGTATTTATTCTTTTACAACTTCTTTTCCCATTTATGTTGTTACAGAATATTGATCAGAGTTCCCTGTGCTATACAGTAGGTCCTTGTTGGTTATCTATTTTAAATATAGTCTTGTGTATATGCCAATCCCAAACTCCCAATTTATCCCTCCCCACCACCTTTCCCCTTTGGTAACCATAAGTTTGTTTTCTAAGCCTGCGAGTCTGTTTCTGTTTTGTAAATAACTTCATTTGTATCATTTTTTTTTAAGATTCCACATATAAGCGATATCTTATTTGTCTTTCTCTGTCTGACTTACTTCCCTTAGTATGATAATCTCCATATTACTGCAAATGGCATTATTTCATTCCTTTTCATGGCTAATATTCCATTGTGTATGTGTACCACATCTTCTTTATCCACTCCTCTGTTATTGGACATTTAGGTTGCATCCATGTCCTGGCTATTGTAAATAGTGCTGCAGTAAATACTGGGGTGCATGTATCTTTTCAAATTATGGTTTTCTCCGGATATATGCCCAGGAGAGGAATTTCTGGATCAGATGGCAACTCTGTTTTTAGTTTTTTTAAGGAACCTTGATACTGTTCTCCATAGTAGCTGTACCAACTTATATTCCCACCAACAGTGTAGGAGGGTTCCCTTTTCTCCACACCCTCTCCAGGATTTGTTATTTGTAGACTTTTTGATGATGGCCATTGTGACTGGTGTCAGGTGATACCTCATTGTAGTTTTGATTTGCATTTCTCTAATAATTAGTGATGTTGAGCCTCTTGGCTATCTGTATGTCATCTTTGGAGAAATGTCTCTTTAAGTCTTCTGCCCATTTTTTGATTGGGATGTTTTTTGGATATTCAGCTGCATGAGCTGTTTGTATATTTTGGAGATTAATCCTTTGTCAGTTGCTTCCTTTGCAAATATTTTCTCCGGTGCTTGTGATTTCCTCTTGATCCTACTTTCTTTTGACCTTCTGATTTTTCTCCTATGTACATGCTCATGTGGCCTTCTTCTGAGACCTTCTGTTAGGGATGTTCATCACTGTTTCTCTGACCATAACCTTCCACTGCTTCTTTGACCTTTGCCTGATGTCTCCTGTGCTGTCTACAGGACTCTGTGTGTGTTTGATCTTTGTATGTTTGGGTTTGCTCTAGCCATATGAATATAAACCAGACAGAGTCCAAAGTTTACTGAATACTGGAAGTCACTTAAATACTGAAAAGCCTAGCACACCAGTGAGGGGGGATTTGGGGGGTGAAGGGCAATTTGGAACCACCCTTCTTGATCCACTCTGTGGGTGGTATTCACGTGTGTGTAACGCCCAGCCCAGCCAGCTGGCCAAGAGGAAATAGTATAATGTAGAGACACAATCTTTCACTGCCTCATAAAAGGGGCTTGATTTTTATTGTCACTTCAAAAGAGGCTCCCAAACATGGCAGCAGGCCTTGACAGGTCAAAATGTTGGCAAGACAAATGGCTGTTACATGAATCCTGGTTTTCACTCAATTGAACAATTCCAAAAAATACTCAGCCCCCAATTCTCAGTCTCCATCCAAGATGCTCCCCTTTCTCCAGCTTGCCATTCTTGCTTCTGAGAATCGAACCTGTGAGTCATCTTTGGCTTTTTTCTCAATTTTCCCTTCTCACACTCCATTAATCACCCAGTCCTGTCAGTTCTTTCTAGTGTGTGTCTTAGTACATGTCTGATACTGTGGCCACTTCTGCAGCCTCAGCCCTCTTCACACATGAAGGTTCTCCCAGCTTCATGGCTCTGCTCATTCTACCTTGCATTTGCTTGTCAAATTAATTATAATCTGTCCATTTAAGAATCCACTACCTGGCTCAAGAATCTATACAGCTTTCCTTTTTTTTTTTTTTTTTTAATTGCAAATCTTCATTTGGCCAGACCTTCAAGGATTTCTCAAAACTGGCTCTAGCTTACCTGTATTTAATCCCAATATAACAAAAAATTATAGAGTCTAAGACTAAAATGGACTTGGTCCAAATAACTTCCACCATTTATTAGCTGTATAAACTTGAGAAATTTACTGAACTGGTGAATGCCTTGGTTTCCTCTTTTGATAACTTAGGATAAAAAATACTTAAAGGAGTATTGTGAGGATTAAAATAGAAGATACACTGTGAACTGTTCTGATTCCTTTCTTGTGTGATAAGTTCTCAATAGATGATGATGACAATACCGCAGTCTGGATCAGTCTTCCTCAAACAAGCTATGAGTTTATATTCAGTACTTATTTGTTGGCTTCTGGTTTTATTTTGCTTTTCAAATTCTATACTTCCTTGGTATCAGTTTTCAAGGAAAAGAAAATTGTCTACCTTCAGCTATGTCCCACAGCAGACTCAGATGCCTTTGGCTCTCCTGGAAGGTAGTTTTCGGCAATGATTAGCTGTCTGCCACTCTAGAGTTTGTCACTCTAGCATTTCTGGTTAATGAAATTGTTATATTAGACCATTTTTGATGGCATTCCCTAGCATACCAGTTCATAAAGAAAGCTATTTACTGCCTGTGGAATACCCCAAATAATGATGACACTGATTAATTCATCCAATCAATTTCACCAACAAAATGATGAAACAGCATTGAAACAAAGAAATGTCCCTGAAGATCATAGTTTGGATACACACTGAACATGATTTGCTAACCTTTATCCTTTAAACTGCAGCCTGTGAGGAAAACCAGTCATAGCACATTCAACAGTCTGGCTTAGTTTGGTAAAAGTAGAAAATCAACATCGTGTTCTGGAATGAGGACTGGACTTCAGTCGGGGCCAGCGTTTTAGTCCTGGCTTTGCTATTATATTGTCAGAATTGGTCAAGTCCCTTCCCTCTCTGATCTTCCTCTTTCTTAACTATAAAAGGTTGAGATTGCACTACATGAAACCAAAGGCTTTTGCTAACCCTAATATTCTTTTCTCCCAATTTTGGGGAACACCCAGTTTGGGCTGCGTATTTCACTTTTAATAGGGAATGTTTGCTATGTGGGGGGGAGTAGCACTAACTGAGGTCAAGACCATGGGATTGATTCACAAATAGGCGTAGGCCTTTATAATTGCTTTTATGGTCACAAATAGGAAAAGATCAAGGATCTAGCACAACATTAATACCAGCCATAGACATCTCTTTAGGGGAATTTAAAGTCCTCACCTCCTTCTTTTATTTGTTATCCATTCAAAAATACTTATTAATAAGCACACACATCACATTAGATATTGTGCTGCATGCTGGGATAAAATGACGAAGATAGATTCTCAGTGAATTTACAATCCACTGGGAGAGAGAAAAATGAAACAAAAGATATAATTACAAACTCAATAAGCGCAAGAAGCAGGATCAGTGATGGCAAACTCTTCCACATATACTCTCATGTGATCTTCCTCAAACCCTTGCTACGAATTATCACTCGTGTTTACCAGTGAAGAAGCACGTGCTCTCTCTCTCTCTGTACCTCAGGTCAGTATGAGAATCCAGAAATAGTACTATGAATGGCTTCTAATTGACCTAGAGAGTAAAGAAGCTCCCAGAAAGAAAACATTTCAAAAATATTGAAAAGCGTATTTAGATGCCCAGTTCCTCCTCAGATCACTTGCCTTTTCTCACATATTTTCACTACTTCTGCATTCCTTGGATGACACAGCATTCAGCCTGGTGGGTTCTTTAGCAAGAATTTATCAAAATCCTACCGTGGTTTCTGAAATCAAGTCAAATATCATACAGCTTAGAAGCTATTCCCTATAATCAGAATGCATTATCTTTCGTACAGGACACTGGATGTTAATTATAGCATTTACTGCATTCTGCCTTATGTTATACCTGTTGATGTCCCATGCAGCCCATTATTGATCAGCAGTTCCGATGCTTTATGCCTGCCTGTATCCCACATAGTGTTTTGTAAATACTAAATATTCAGTAAAATATATGCTGATGTAAGAGTAAAGAATTGCTCCCACATGCTCCAGATACTCTCGGGTATTTTCATAATTTGTGGAACACTGCTTTTCACTGTCACCCATAGCTACCGTTTTCTCCTGGTCCTTAATGAAAGAAAAAAAATGGATCAGGACAACGTTTAACTGAGAAATTAAGTAACATTATTTTGCCGTTTGAATACACTGACATGGGAAAGGTCATCTGCCAATGGGTATATCTGCCAATATACATTGTCATTCAGAAAGCAAAGTCTGGGTCCTAGAGATTCTGGGGCCCTCCTACAAGAGGAAAATAACATGAAACTTATTTATCATGTATATCTGATCTGGAGATGAGAGAGATTATAGATAACATAGCTAATAAAACTTTGGGAATTATGACTCAGGTACTTAGACACTCAGCCAAGATGCTAACATTTGTTAAAGAGGATATAGATGGAATCATAGCTTTAATTACATAAAAGGTATTATTTTTCTTTTTAACAGCCAGGATATTACATTTAAACATGTGACCTTGCAAGGGAAAAATAGGTCACATTTTCCTTAATTCTTTTCTCTTTTTTCTGAACTTACGGAGATATACTTTTTGAGGGTGGGGGGATGGCAGATGGTAAGGTGGAGCTGAGCAATATGGCAGAGAAAGAAAGAAGAAGAAAAGCCAAATATGCAGGATTTCAGAGCCAGAAATCTGACCACTCTTACCTAACTAGAGGGAAACGTCTCCTGGGATATAAGTTGAGTCAGCAACCAAGCTTACATGAATAGTAATTAATATTAACCCTGTTGAAGTGTGTCTTCATGTGAGCACATCCAGGACTATAAGATCATATGCTCTTAGACACATTCTGTATAGAGTAGGCACATTTCCTAAAGGCTTATTAGCATTCCAGACTAGTAGACCAGATCTAGTAATAGGAAGAAATATTAACACTGCGATTTAATTAAAATAACTATCTGAGTTTCTCACCAAATACAGTGGTATAGAAGCAAGTAGCTTCCTAATGAGGCTCTTTTCTAAAGCAAATGCATGTCGTCTATCTTTTTATGTAGGTTAAATGGACAATCAATTAAAAGTGATTTCTTTGTGTGCGTTATTATTATTTCTAGGAAAGTAAGAACACTTCGTTTGAGTTGTATTGAATCATAATTTAACCTCCAAAGCAGGGCCTTGTACTTCCTAGAGAAATTTCTAATTCAAAGTTTACATATTAAGGCTAATTTTATATAATTGTACGCAAATAATTTTAACACAGGCACACTTACAGGAACAACTAGACTCCTTCAAACATTAGAAATGATTTGGGAAAATTGAGGAAAATTTCACAAATTACGGTCGGCCGGTCCTCTCTATTCAGAACATGAACAGAGCACCCAGGCAGGCTGGCCCCGTCCTTTCTGAATTTAGACTTCAGAACTGTTGTGCTGCACCCTACTGTCCTTTTTTGCCCATAGTCCCATTTTCACTGTCTTAATTCTTGTAATGGGTTGGATTTTGTCCCTCCAAAAGGTGTTCAAGTCCTAATCGCCAGTGCCTCTGAATGTGACCCTGTTTGGAAAGAAAATAGTGTCTTTGCAGATGTAATCAAATGACAGTGAAGTCATTAGAGTAGATTCTAATCCAATGTGACTGTGTCCTTATAAGAAGGGGAATTTGTGGACAGAGAGACATGTACAGAGGGAAGATGATGTGAAGACACCAGGGGAAGAACCCACAAGGCAAGGAGGGACAGAAACAAACCTGCTCATACCTCAATTTTAGACTTCCAGACTCCAGAACCATGAAATGATAGATTTTTTGTTGTTTAAGCCACCCAGTTAATAGTATTGAATACTTTGTTACAGCAGCCCCAGGAAGCTACAATACTGATCATATACTTAGGAGTAAAAAAGAACATGAAAAAGAGTGAGGTCATAGGCAAACTAAAAGTGCTTTTACAGGAACCCTGAACTACCTTGGATAAGCCTTCATGCCACTTGACTCCTTTGGAATATATACAAATGTCTAAACAGATATACATATACAGACAGATATACATATACAGACATATATGCATACATTCATAAATTTATATATGTATATTTATTTTTTAAGAACCTACTGCCCTATGCTATATGTGCATTATTTCCTGTACTTTTGACTATGAGGCACATTATTACATTATTGTATCTTATGGATGAAGGAATGGATGGTCAGAAAAATTTAGTAATGTGTCCACACAGAAAACAGATGAGAGAGCTATGATTTAAACTCCATTTAGTCTGACTCCATTGTCTGGGCCCCTAATCACCAGGTTACATTAACTTGAGGAAGAAGAAAGCCATATAAGTTTCTCGGTAAGCAGTGTGGCGAGAGGATGTAATTAAAGTCTTGTCCATGAGAAAAAATTTGAAGGAAAATGCATTTAGTGTAGTTTGACGAGAGCCTATGATAGGAGTAGGGGTGATACATGATGGGAATGGAAGGGTGGGTGGAGCCTGGATTGTAGAAATCCTCAGTGTGAGACTGAGGACTGCCCAACAAACATCTTATGTACAGTATTAATCGACTTTGTTTTTGCGTCTCTTACTTCACCATTTCTTAGTGAAGAATTAATAAAAACCCCATTGCTTTTGACACTTGGAATAAAATAACCAAACCCTGGCCCAGTGCAACTCTGCATACTCACTCATCGTAGATATTGTGCCTAGAAAAGGCACGTAACTGAAGAATCCAGCAGAGTTAAAAAGCTGTGCACAGGCAGGGAGTGAACCCAAAGTAGTTTCTTGGTTCTCTCACTGTGTCTTTCCAAGTAGACTCCCAGAAGGTAACATAGCTCAAATGTACGCTCCAAAGTCAAAAGCATTTTGATTTGCATGATGATCACTGTGTATTTTGGTTTTATGTGCCAGCTTTCCTCACATCTACTCAATTTTTGGTTAAAATACACTGCAAGTATTCCTGACATATTTTACTCTACAGTGTATACTACATTTGAAAATAACAAGAACTGCTCTCAGCCATTTTTTCATAGCAAGGGTAAAGATCTAAAACCTGACATATATCTCAGTTTTTGTGAATGAATGAACTCCCAGGAAGGATACAGGAATACGCTTACCAAGGTATCTATCTCTCTGATATATTTATAATACAATTACACACACTACATATGTACATAACTATATCCACATCTCATTAACATATCTGTCTCCACTCATATATATTTGAGGTGTAGATTACTTATGCCATTTTAGAATGTGTTGCTATATATAATTCTTTGCCATCTGTTCCTCTGATTTCACTTTTATATTCTAAAAATCCCCAGCAAATCAGGAAAATCTGCATGGATTCCTGAAGTCCTATATGTGATAAATTATAGATAGCATTTACAGAGAGGAGGACCCCAAACAGAGCTCTGGGCTAGGAAGAAGAGCACAAGGAAATTCTTGGTGGCCCATGGATTACTATTTACTTGATTTTAGATAAATGCTTTAGCGCCTCTGAAACTCAGTTTACTCATCTTTAAAATGAAAATAATTAACTTCACAGTCCTGTGAATTAGGCAAATTTTATCAAAGGTGACAATGATGAGAAAGGTTTAAACTTTCAAAGTGCTAAATAATTGCAAGTTATCATTATTAATATGCATATGTCAATATAAAAAAATAAGAGCAAGTTCAGAATAATTAGAAAAGAGTTCAACCTTCTTTCAGGGGTTCTTTAAAAAGTAAGAGATGGTCAAGTAGCTATTTCTCAATGCCTAAGAATATACTTCAGTTCACCAAATATTTGCTGAGAATATACTATCAATTCATGCATTCAGTACCTACTCTACTTCAGACATTGGTCTAGGTGCTGAGGATAGAGCAGTGAACAAATCAGAGATCCTTGCTCTCATGTAGTGTCTGTATAGGTGGGGTGGGGTCAAGGGAAACAGACAATAACCAACATAAATAAGAGATAAAAGTAACCATATTTCATTGCATCTAAGATGCCATTGATTGTAAGACCTACCATTCTTTTATATACCATTAAAAAAGAAACAAAAAATCATTGGTAAGTAAATATGAGAGGCCATTGTTTGCCCAATGCATTACAATTTCAGAGATGGTAAAATGTGAAAAAAGCATTGCATCTTAGAATAGATGAACTATAGAAAAAAAAAATCAGTAGGTCATATAAATTGCATCCATGTTTTCTTAGGTCAGTCTCCCAAGGCAATAGAAATAAAAGCAAAATAAACAAATGGGACCTAATCAAATATACAGGCTTTTGTAAAGCAAAGGAAACCATAAGCAAAATGAAAGCCTATGGATGGGCAGAAAATATATGCAAATGATGCGACTGACAAGGGCTTAATTTCCAAAATATACAACCAGCTCATACAAATCAACAGCAGCAACAAAAAAACAACCCAATCGAAAAATGGGCAGAAGACCTAAACAGACATCTCTCCAAAGAAGACATACAGATGGCCAACAGGCACATGAAAAGATGCTCAACATTGCTAATTATTAGAAAAATGCAAACCAAAACTACAATGAAGTGCCACCTCATGCCAATCAGAATGGCCAGCATTAAAAAGTCTATAAATAATAAATGCTGGAGAGGGTATGGAGAAAAGGGAACCCTCCTACACTGTTGGTGGGAATGTAAATTGGTGCAGCTGCTACGAAGAAGAGTATGGAGGTTCCTCAAAAAAACTAAAAATAGAACTACCATATAATCCAGCAATCCCATTCCTGGGCATATACCTGGAGAAAACCATAATTCCAAAGGATACATGCACCCCAATGTGCATTGCAGCACTATTTACAACAGCCAGGACATGGAAGCAACCTAAATGTCCATCGACAGAGGAATGGACAAAGAAGATGTGGTACAGGTATAGCATGGAATACTAGTCAGCCATAAAAAAGAATTAAATAATATCATTTGCAGCAACATGGATGGACTTAGAGATCATCATACTAAGTGAAGTCAGACAGAGAAAGACAAATACCCTATGATATCACTTATATGTGGAAACTAAAATATAACACAAATGAAACTATGAAACAGAAACAAACTCAAAGACATAGAGAAAAGCCCTGTGGTTGATGGGGGCTGGGGGAGGGAGGGACTGGGAGTTTGGGGTTAGCAGATGCAAACTATTATATATAGAATGGATAAACAACAAGGTCCTACTGTATAGCACAGGAAACTATATCCAATATCCTGTGATAAACCATAATGGAAAAAAATTTTACAAAGAGTGTGTATATATATGTGTGTGTGTGTGTATACACATATATATATAACTGAATCATTTTGCTGCATAGCAGAAATTAACACAACATTGTAAATCAACTATACTTCAATGAAAAAGTAATCATAAGTAATAGGAAAAGAAAGCAGTACGGGAAAAGCAGAGTCAAGGGAATGCAGTAATGTTGCAGCATTAAATAGGTTGGTTAGTGTATTAGTTTCCCAGGGAAAACTATGACCACAAACCAGTGGCTTAAAATCACAAAGCTTTATTCTCTCATAGTTCTGGAGGCCAAAAGTCCAAAATCAAGGTGTCAGCAGGGCTATGCTCCTTCTGCAGGCTGTAGGAAAGACTCTTTCCTTGCGTCTTCTAACTTCTGGTGGCTCCCAGTAAACCCTGGTGTTCTTGGCTTGTGGCAGCATCACTTCAATCTCTGCCTCCATCTTCAAATGGGCTTCTCTGTGTACATCTGTGCACCCTCTCCTCTTCTTAGAAGGACACCAGTTACTGGAGTTATGGCCCACTCTCATCCAGCATGGTTTCAATCTCAATCATATCAGCAAAGATACTAGTTCTAAATAAGGTCACTTTCTGAGCTTGAGTAGACATGAATTTACAGGGGAAAGGGACACTATTCAATCCCCTCTCTTGTGTTAAGAGAGGATGAATCTAATAAACCGACAGAAGCAAAGTTAAGAGAGGTGCAGAAGAGCTCTGGTGGTGTTCATTTCCTAAATACCTCTCCAAGGACTGGATGTCGGATCCTCTCGTACACTTTGTATTCAACATATTCTCCTTTTTACTGAAGCCAGTTTGAGTTCAATCACTTGAACCCAAAGCATTTTGATATCAAAGAGTTCTATGTGAGTGGAGTATAAAGTATGAGGCAGGAAATGGCAATGACATTGGAAAGGGGCCAATTCATTAAGAGCCTTGTGTACCATGTTAAGAAGCTGAGACTTTATCTTTTGGACAATATGGAGCCATTAAAGGATTTTAGGCAGGAAGTCCAGGGTGATAGGACCGGACTTACACTTTAGAAACAGCATGCTGGCTTTTGGATAAAGAATAGACTGAGTGTTGAGGGAAGACAAGAGTGCTTTGGACAGATGCTACATATTATTCATCCTTCCCAAGAACTAGAGTTCTACGAAGAGTCCTGCTTCCAGACTTTATTTGCTGCTAACCTCTTGGTCTTCCTGGCAAACCACACCTAAGATATCGACATTTTTGGCCTACAACAGTGCTAAAATTTTGCCAATAACATTGTCTCTTGACCTGCTGCCTTACCTTGGTCTTTCTTGTAGCAATTGATTTAGAATCTACTGTCCAAAATCCATTCCTAGCCCTATATTTAATTTCTTTTTCCAACTGTCTAGTCTCACTGCTTATATACACCAAAAGAAATTCTATCTCATGCTTTAATGAAATCATGCTCAAATTTGTCCTTGTTATGCTTTCCTCACCTGGTTGGAGAGTTTAGGGTCTTTTTTTTTCTTTTTCTTTATCACTGCCAAGACCTCAGTAGCTTTCTTAACACAAGGTAAATATTATCCCCTGGAAATTATGTCACTGAATATTTTATTTTTTATCTGAAGCCTTTGGTATTCTATGCAAATGGCCATTGATATTTCAGTTGAAAGCATTGCATAGTCTCAAAAGAAAAATTTTTTATGGAAGAACACTTCTGTTATGTCAAGTCACTTGTAACTCAGTTTTTGCACAACTAATCAATGAAGCTAAATTTTTATAAATATAAAATGAAAGAATAATAAAGACAATATAATTTTTAAAATCTTTACTGAGTGCAAAGTATGTTCTAGTTACGGGGGGGTAGGTCATGGGGACACAGAACTTAATATGACGTAGAACCCATTCTTTTAATGCTCATCTATAATAAGGAAAAACAATGTATAACTACAGTAGGGCTTTCATGGAGGTATATACACATTTAACTCACTATGAGAAGAAAAAGTTGCAATTAATTCTGCTTGGGAACTTTTAAGGTATAACCACTTGAACTGGGAATTTCAATGGAAGTTACTTTTGAGGATCCTTCCCCAGGGCAGTACCAAATTGTATCAGGAATTCTGCAGCCTTGGGATGTAGCCTCTGGTCATCAGTCATTGATCAGGAAGCAGATTGTTGCAGTGCATATGTTCCTTTCAAGTCCACTGACTCTGCTGCTTTCATGTCATGGTTGTGGCAAAGGATCAATAACTGACATCAGAACCCTAGAGCCACTTCTCTTTAAAACCTTGCCTTCTCCCCAAGGCCCAGTCGGGAAATGGAGTCCCAGGCTCATCATTCATGGGACACAAAGACCTATTTCTCTTTTTCATTTCACGGGAATTTCTCTTTAGTCAGAGTGAGATGGCTCCCCCAGAAGAACTGTTTTTCTCTACTCTCCCTATTAGACTCATGGAATAGTCTCCTCAATAGGATTAATCTTTGGGGAAACAAGCCAAAGAGGAAATTTTTTTGACAGTTACTTCTATTTTATGCTCAACCGTATTCCTCCCCTGTGGCAAAAAAGCGGAATTTGATATCTGTTGGAATAAAAACAAAGAAGAAAATAAAGGAAGAAAAACATCTAATTGTAATTTATTTTAAAAATTTCCACCACACTAAAGAGTGTCATTTATTTTATAGACGAGACTCAATCACAACATTACAAACAGGGACTTCCCTGGTGGTCCAGTGGTAAAGAATCCGCCTTCCAATGCAGGGGACGCGGGTTCAAGATCCCACAGGCCACAGGGCAACTGAGCCCACGTGCCTCAACTACTGAGCCTGTGCGCCTCAACGAAGATCCTGAGTGCCACAGCTAAGACCCAACATAGCCAAAAAAATAAAGAAAATAAAAAATATTTAAAACATTACCAACAAACAAGTAACATTATAACAGATTTCTTCAGGAAAGGTGATGTGACAATTGTGTGTATAAAGAGGAACTAAGAGATTGGCATTGAAAGGATACAATTCACATGACTCCACTAGTGAGAAGGTGAACGACTTGGAGTGGTCCTGAGGCTGGGAGATAGATAAAGACACAAAGCATAGAATTTTGCTTGATGGAAAGTACATCCTGATTCTAAAGAAAAATGGTGACTTAAGCAGAGCGTTTAACTCCTCTTCTGTCCACTCCTCACCCCACATTTTCTGTTTATATCTCAAATAATTGGATGAAATTCATCAATTCACTTAAGAAATATTTACTGAGCCCCTACCATAGCCCAATCATTGTGCTTGACAAAAGGAGTATTAAAGTGGGAAAATAGGTCTGTGAACTTGAGAAAGGAAATGCTAAGGGACTTGCAAATGGCCCTTGATTGAAGAAGAACTGAAAATCAAACTTTCTTCCTCAGAAGGTGGTTTGTGTCACCGGACGTAGGCAGAGAAGGTACTGGCAGAATCTACTATTACTACCTAATTTAGAGAGTTGAAGGATGGGGTCAGGGTTGGCCATGAGACAGAAGATAGGCATCTCCTTTGAGATTCCATTGCTGCTTTGGATCATCAGCATTTTGGAAGGAGTGATACACATCAATCCAAACAGAACTCCAGTGGGCAAGAAGGGCTCCTCTTAAAATAGCTTCTACTTAAGAACTGAGTTAAAGATGAAATATATTGGGAATGAATGACAGATACCCAGCACAGAAATGGCTTTAAGTTTCTGAAAGAAGTGGAACAAAGGGCTAAATATAAGAGCTAAAAACCCTTTGAATAAAACAGAGGAGTAAATCTTCATATCCTTAGGTTAGGCACTAGTTTCTTACATATAACACCAAAAGTACAAGCAACAGAAGAAAAACAAAATAAATTTGACTTCATCAAAATAAAAATCAATACCTAAAAACTTTGTGCTTCAAAGTATACCAGAAAGAAAATGAATAGACAACTCACAGAATGGGAGAAAATATTTTCAAATCATATGCTCTGAAAGGATACTCATATTCAGAAAATATAAAGAACTCTTACAATGCCACAACAAAAAGACAATGTAATTATAAAATAGGAGAGGTATCTGCAAACATTACTTAAAGGAAGAAACACTAATGGCTAATAAGCTCATGAAAAGATGCTCAAAATCTTTAGATGCTCAAAATCTTTAGCCATTAGAGAAATGAAAATCAATACCACAATGAGGTATCACTTCACACTAATTAGAATGGTCATAACAACAACAACAAAAAAAGACAATAACAAGTGTTGGCTAATGGTAGAGAAATTGGAACCTTCTGTAAAATAGCTACCTTCTTTAGAAAGAAGTTTGGCAGTTCCTCAAAATGTTAAACAGAGGTACTATGTGACCAAGAAGTTCCACTCCTAGATAAATACCGAAGGGAAATTAAAATACATGTCCATATAAAAATTTGTCCACAAATATTCTTAGCAGCATTCTTAATAATAGCCAAAAAAGGAAACAACCCAAATGTCCACTATCTGGTGAATGAATACATAAAATGTTACAGCCATACAATGGAATATTATTTGGCAATAAAAGGAAGGAGTGAAATAATGATACATTCTCTAGCAAGAATGACCCTTAAAAAATTCCAGGAAAGGAAAGAAGTCAATAACAAAAGGGAACATATTGTATGACTTCATTTGTATGGAAAGTCCAGATTAAACAAATCTACAGAAACAGAAAGTAGATTAGGGGTTGCCAGGGCTAGAGGAGAGGGTAGAATGTTAATAGAATAGTGGTGACTGCTAATGGATATGGGTTTTTGTTGGACCAGTGATGAAATCTCCTAAAATTGATTGTGATCATGGTTGCACAACTCTGTCAACATACTAAATATCACTGAATTGTATATTTTCAACGAGTGAACTTACATCTTAATAAACCTATCTAAAAAGGAGAAAAGATGCCAACTCTCAGCCCTACCATCCAATACTATTCTGTGGGTTTTAGCCAATGCTTGAAATAGCATTGTGATTCCAGAAAGGAATACATGTGAATCAAGTGAATAATTCTGTAGAGTAAAACTATTAATTATACAAAAATCAATAGTTTTCTTCAAAGCATCTGTTACCACTAAAAGTAAATAGATAAATAAGCAAATAAAATGGCACAAAGATTCCTAAATTGGAATATGGCATGTCCCAGGAGAGGAAATCTTAACTTTGCTAAGATTGAAATTATTTCCAAAACCATAAACTGTTAACTGAAATCCAATCAAAATTCTAATGATATTTATTTGGTTCTTAGCAGAATCGTTCTAAAGGTCATATGAAATTAGAAGTAAATTTCAATATTTTCTTATGTATTTCCTATTAATTTCTAAAATAAACATTTTTGTGTAAGAGGAATTTTAAATGTTAAAATATGTTAACATATGTTTAATTAAAATGCTAGGAGGAGAAGTTAAAGAGAATAGTATATAAGCATTATTTGAACTATTTGAAAGAGATCATGTCCTTAGATTTTCCAAAAGTTGAGAACATTTATCTACATATGCAAATAACCTGAGGAGCCCAAAACAAAATAATTTAAATAAGAATGCACTTAAATACATCTTAGAAAACCAAAAACTGAAAAGAAAAAAATAAGGCAAACAGAATATGTTTAAAGTAGCCAAAGATAAAAAGAGAGAAACCGCCAAAGAACCAAAAATTAGACTAAGACTAGAAAAATGGAAACCAGCCAGCCTGTAATACTTTACTTAGCAAAAATATCGTTCAAAGAATAAAGATGAAATTAAAACTTTTTTTGTACAAACAAAACTGAAAGAATTCAACAGTAGACACACTGTGTGTGTGTATGTATATATACACATACACACACGTATAGTACATGTACACACAAACACACATATATATGGAAAGGTTATTCTTCATGCAGAAGGGAAATGATTCCTGATATAAAGCTGGAGCTGAAGGTAGATGCTAAATTCTTTAACTGATAATAAAATTCCTCATGGTATATTGAATAGTAAGTAAATTGGGAGTGGGTAAAAGATTTTTAAATGGTCTAATGTTTCTAAGACCCTCCTCCTCTTCCAAGGTCCTAGATGTATATAAGGTATCAATAAACATTAAAAATTGATAAATAAAAGATGCATCAAGATGTTGTAAACTCTACGGTAATCAATGAAAGAGCTTTGAAAATCATACACACACACACACACACACCCCTTCCAAACTGACAAGGAAAGGAAAAATAGTATTTTTAAATACTTGATCCATTTAAAAGAAATAGCAAAGCCAGTGGAAAAGAAGATTAAGAGCAGGGAGGACAACTATGAATCAGAGTATAAGATGGTAGATATATACTCAAATATATCAGTAATTGCACTAAAATATGCTAATAGGGTTTTTTAGAGCAGTTTTAAGTTTACAGAAAAATGAGAAGAAAGTGCAGTGTTCCCATATACCCCTTCACTCCCCCTTCCACACTTCCTCCTATTAGTAACATGCATTCAGGTGATACAGTTGTTACAAGTGGTGAGCCAATATGGATAAATCATGAAAGTCTATTGTCATTACATTAGGGTTCACTCTTTGTGTTGTACCATCTGTGGGTGTGTACGAATGTATAATGTCATGTATCTACCATTACAGTACCATACAGAATAGTTTCACTGCCCTACAAATCCATTACTGTATCATTTCACACAATCTCTCTCCCTTTTATTCAGTTACTTCATTGGAGTCCTAGCAGAGAGTATGTATACCTTTATAATGTTCATTTTAAAATAGCATTTAATAATAGCAATCACATACCTAGGTATGAATCTAACTAAATATGTGCAAGACCTCTATACAGAAATTAAACTATTGTTATGAGCAATTAATGAAGAATGGAATACATGAAGGGTGTAAGGATCCTCAAGAGAAACAGAACCAATAGGATATTTATGTATATAGACATATATGAAAGAGGTTATTATAGAAATCAGCTCATGTCATTATGGAGGCTGAAAAATCCCACACCTTGTTGTCTACAAGTTGGAGAACCATGAAAGCTGTAGGTATAATTTAGTCCAAGTCCAAAGGGCTTACAACAGAGCTGGGGGTAGGGAGCACACTGGTGTAAGCCCTGGAGTCTGAAGGACTGAGAACCAGGAGCTCCAAGGTGGGAGGGCAGAAGAAGATGGAAGTCCCAGCCCCATAAGAGATAGAGAATTTGTTCTTTCTCTGCCCTTCTGTTCTGTCTGGGCCCTCAATGGCTTGGATGGTACCTGCCCACATGGGTGAGGGAAGATCTCTTTACTCAGTCTACTGATTTCAATGCTAATCACGTCCTGAAATACCCTCACAGACACACCTAGAAATAAGGTTTATGAGCTGTCTGGGCATCCCTTAGCCCAGGCAAGTTGAGATAAAATTAACCATCACAGAGAGGTATCCTATATTTATGGAGTAAAACACTATGTGGGGATATCAGCTTTCTACAAGTTGATCTATAGATTTAACATAACTCTAATAAAATTTAAATGTTGCACTTCAGAAGCTGATTCTAAAATGTTTATGGAAGTGCAAAGGTACAGGCGTAACTAAGAAGATCTTAATGAACAAGGTGGAATAACTTGGTTTACTAGATATCAAAACTTATTTATAAAATGACAGTAATTAAGAGAGCATGGTATTAAAGTAAGGAGAGATAGAGCCCAGAAGAAGACCCATATACTTTTGAATACTTAGTTTATGGTAAAGATGGCACTTCACAGTAGGGGGAAAAAGACTGTATTTCAACTGAGAAAATTGGAAAACCATATGAATGGAAAACATACAGCTTGACTTCTACCTCACACCATATACATGTGCACAAATAAAATCCAGGTAGACTGTAGACATAAATGCAAAAGGCATATATAGAGGTAAAGATGGAGATAAATACCAACAAGAAAAATGAAAAGTTAAGCCGCAGCATGGAAGAAGACATTTTCAACACACGTAATTGACAAAGGGCCTTTATGCAGATAAAAACTCCTCAAAATCAATGTGGGAACAACTATCAGTAAAGTTCTAAAGTGTGCAAGAAACGTGAATAGGCACATCAAAAAAGAGAAAAATCAATGGCCAATAAATGTGAAATGTGCCAAATCAGGAAGTTACCTAAATACCATCAACATCAGAATGGATGAACTGTGTGTGTGTGTACGGATACGTGTATGTGTGTGTGTATATTATATATATATATTTAACACTAGAATAGTATAGTGATGAAAATGAACACACAGCAGCACGGATGTACATATAATATTGGTTAAAGAAGCCAAATACAAAATAAGCCATATGGCATGATTTTGTTTGCATAAATAACAAAATTAGTGAAACAAAATTATAATCTTTAAGATTACAAGTGGTAAAAATATAAAGAAAAGCAAAGAGATTATTTATATCAAAGCAAGGGGTACGGTAACCGTCCTGGAGGAGATGGGGGACTGTGGCTG
Source organism: Hippopotamus amphibius kiboko (assembly GCF_030028045.1). Classification (NCBI taxonomy): domain Eukaryota; kingdom Metazoa; phylum Chordata; class Mammalia; order Artiodactyla; family Hippopotamidae; genus Hippopotamus; species Hippopotamus amphibius. The sequence continues at coordinate 11,154,651 of NC_080203.1, read as the reverse complement.
GACTGCTAGCGCTGTTCCACTATCCACCCATCCTCATGGGCACGTGGGTGTTCACTTTCACTAAACTATACATTTTCCTTCCATGTACCCTTAAAATGTGCTTTATTTCACAACAAAAACACTTTAAAATTAAATGTGGTAGTACAAGGGATACATGTTTAAGCATATCATTTACATAAAGGTAACCTACAGAAGAATTAAATGTAATAATATAATTATTAACATTCAGTGAGGCAGAAGACAGGAAGAAAGAAGTCAGCAGAATTAAACTAAATATCTCATCTTCCAAGCAAGATAACAATTGTTTAAAGTTCTTATATCGGGACTTCCCTGGTGGCGCAGTGGTTAAGAATCCGCCTGCTCAATGCAGGGAACACTGGTTTGAGCCCTGGGTCGGGAAGATCCCACATGCTGCGGAGCAGCTAAGCCTGTACACCAAAACTGCTGAGCCTGCACTCTAGAGCCAGTGAGCCACAACTACTGAGCCCACGTGCCTAGAGCCTGTGCTCTGCAACAAGTGAAGCCACTGCACTGAGAAGCCTGCGCACCATAAGGAAGAGTAGCCCCAGCTCACAGCAACTAGAGAAAGCCCGCACGCAGCAACAAAGACCCAATGGAGCCAAAAATAAATAAATAAAATAATAATAAATAAATCTTAAAGTTCTTATATCAATAAACAGATTTCTAATCACTCCTACAGTTTGTAATGTTGGTTATAACCACCAAAAGAGTGTGTGTGTGTGTGTGTGTGTGTGTGTGTGTGTGTGTAGTTTTTAACTCTCTATCACAAAGGGAAAGCCAAGGTAGAACTTTTATTTCTCATTTAGGGCTATTATATACCATTTGCTTTTAACTGCATGCATTACTAAATAATAGTGATAGTAGTAGAGTTAGTTTAAAATTACTGGAGGACTCTGGAAAAGATTTATACCAGTGAACAGTATGTGATGATATATTGATGTAATTCTTTGAAAATTAAGGAGAGAATGAAGAATCACATCCTTGTCTCCATCCCTGAACTTGAGAAACAAGCTCTATAACATGAGGCACCAAGATAAGACATATTCCTAGCACCTCACCATATCTTCTGGCAAATGGAGGTCCCACCAGCCATTCTTTGACTGTGGTTTCAGTAGGCACACCTCACTGGATGGGGAGGCTATTTGTTTCCACTCCCAGCCCCATGTTTCCTTCCCTGGTCTGAGCCCCTCATCGTTAGCCCTTGGCTCCTCTCTTCTGTTCTGCTCTCACAGGTTCTTTAGACTCTACTACTAAATGAACCCCATTTTGTTCTGACTTGACATCCTTGAGTTACAGCTATGCGCTTTGGGGAGTCCTAGGATGAACATAATATTTATTATCTGAACAGGGACACTTTTGAGGGAGGAAGGGTTATTATTAATGTCTACACTGGGGTGACAGGCAACATTATTGTTTATACTATGCCTGCCTAGATCTTTGATCACTTGTTGCTCAGAGTGAATCACGTTGATATTTTGAGTTTGACATACACACCCATGTTTGGTTAAACACATTTCCCTTAGGAATCTGTGGGCAGTATTCCATCCCCATTCACATCAATTCCAAGCTAGAAACTGTGAAGAGGACTTCCCAGTTATAGCTCATGATTCTACTTCATGGATGAAACCAATCTCATTTTTTTTTTTAACAAACCAGATTCAGAAGCAATAGGTAGAAAAACAAGTCACTGTGAAGACAGAGCAACGCAAGGGGTGGCCACAAATGCTGAGTGATCTTGCATAAGTGAAAAAGCGGCAGACCAGCCTGATGCAAGGTACTTATTTGTAAAATTAAGATTATTTTTGAGTGCACAACAACATAAATCAGATATCTGACCAAAGGAAAGCTAAGGCATTTAAGAACATGCAACAAAGGTAGCAATTGTGCTTAGTGTAGCATCTAGCAAAAATGCTGTTCAGGTAGCTCATAGTAAGTTGTTTATTCCTCATAAAATTATATAAACTAGAAAGTTGTCAATAACACTGTTATTAGTGAAGCTATCCAGTCAGCTGCATGTAACTGAGACACAAACATAGCAGTGGCTGTAACTAGAGAGAAGTTTCTTTCTCCTAAATGTCAAAGTCTGAACTGGTAGCATGGACCTGCTCCTTGACAGGCTGCATCGTGAGGCTTACACCATGTTCCGTGGTTGTCAGGCTCTGAACTCTCTCTTCTTGTTCTGTCTTTCCTGGAGTGTTATCCATCTCTGCCTGGTTGAGATAGCTCTAAAAGGCTCTTCACTTGCATTCTGTCAAACAAAAGGAAAATAGGAAGGCAAAGACCCAGTTCCCTTCAATGACACAACCCAGAAGTTACAACTTCAACTTATATCCCATTGGTCAGAACTTGGTCATATGGCTGAATGTAGCAACAAAGGAGGCTGGAAAATGTAGTCTTTTTTTCTTGGTGGCCATGGACCCAACTAAAAATTTCATTACATTAGAAGTGGGAAATGGATATTGAAGAGACGGCTTGCTAGGTCCCCTTCTCTGCTTTTACTATATGTAGTATGAAATAAGCATTAGCAATGCTGATTGATGTTCCCTGGGAGCGTAAAGTCTAGAAAATAAAAAGTATGCAAATTTTTGAGCATGGTCTGTAGTAGAATGTGGTCAGTAATTTCTCTAAGGAAGAAGCAAAAAATAATGATATAGAGTACTATAGGCACAAGAGCATATGAAGAGGAAATAAATTCTGGTTGGGGAACCAGGTAGACTTTATTTATGCCATTTGAGACAAGTGCTTAGAAAATAAAAATTATTAAAAAATGACAGATTTGGAAAGAGGGAATTTTAAAGAGAAAAGAGAGAAAAGCTGCCTTGGTGGAAACATACATGGGGGTTTAACTTGCCAGGAGTGTAGGTTTCGTTCATCCTTTTAGAATATCTGTATTTGTGCCGAATTCTTATTTATTCTGTATTCTAATTCATTCATTCATTCATCAAATACTGACCACCTACTATGTGCTACACTGTGTTTGTTAGCCCTGGGGATACTGATAGAATCTCTGCCCTCAGAGGACTTATGAGACAGTGCAGAAAACAAACAATAATCAGATATTCACACAAGAAATTTATCACAATTATGTTGGGTGTTATGATATAGAATATTTAGGAATGAATTTAGGTAGATGGTCAGAGAAGGTCTCTTTGACAAAGTCATATTTACTGAGAGACTACAGGACTACCTCAGAGATATTGTGGGTTTATTTCTAGACCACCACAATAAAGCAATTGTAATAAAGTGAGCCACACAATTTTTTTTATTTCCCAGTGCATATAAAAATTTGTCTTGAGACTTCCCTGGTGGCTCAATGGTTGAGAATCTGCCTGCCAATGCAGGGGACACGGGTTCGATCCCTGGCCCGGAAAGATCCCACATGCTGTGGAGCAACTAAGCCTGTGCGCCACAACTACTGAGCCTGTGTGCCACAAGTACTGAAGCCTGCATGCCTAGAGCCTGTGCTCCGCAACAAGAGAAGCCACCGCAATGAGAAGCCCGAGCACCACAACGAAGAGTAGCCCCCGCTAGAGGCAAGTAGAGGAAGCCCGTGCGCAGCAACAAAGACCCAATGCAGCAAAAAATAAAGTTAAATTAAAAAAAAATAAATTTATTAAAAGTTATCTTTACACAATACTGTAGTCTATTAAGTGTGCAATAATATCCTGTCAAAAAAAAAAAAGCCCCACCGTGTACATACCTTAATTTAAAAATACTTTATTGTGAAAAAATGCTAACCATAATCTGAGCCTTCAGTGAGTCATAATCTTTTTGCAATATTAACACCAAAGACCACTGATCACAGATCACCATAACAAATTCAGTACTAATAGTGTCTGAGATACTGCAAGAATTACCAAAATGTGACACAGAGACACAAAGTGAGCAAATGCTGTTGGAAAAATGGCACTGGTAGACTTGCTTGATGCAGGGTTGGCACAAACCTTCAATTTATAAAAGACAAACAAACAAGAACCACTCCCCCCGCCAATACCTGCGAAATGCAATAAAGTGAAGTGCAATAAAATGAAGTATGCCTGTGTAAGGATGAATAAACTAGGCTTATGGTGTGTATGTTAGTGAAGAGTGTCCGAAGCCAAATGTAAGAATACCTGATGGTTATGAAGTGGGGAAGAGGGTGAAATGTTAAAGGAACTGGAAGGGGCTTGTGCAGCAGGCAGTAGAGAACTGGGAAGGTGTCAGATCATGTGTGGCCTTCTAAGCCATGTTTTGGATTTGGTACTTTATCCTGAGGTCAATGGGAGATCACTGAAAGGTTTCGAGTAAGGACCTGATGAATTAGTTTATTTTTTTAAGAAAATGGCCGGAGCATGGGATCTACAATGCTCCAGATACTGTGGGGTGAAAAGATGGTTGAGATCAGAGCAGGGAGGGGCTTAAAAGCATATATGGAAGTACGGACTTTATTATGGGATTAGCAGGGAAACACTGACAACATGAATTTGACTCATTGTACTAACACGTTCTCTCCAAAGTCAAGCTTTAATCCCCCATTTGCCTCTTACAAACTGCAGAAAATTTAGATTAGAACTGCTGGCAGAGCCTGGATCCAATGGGCACTAGCAAACATTATTCTGGTAACATTTTACATGCTAAGGAGCACCGGTCTGAACTGTCCCCCTTCATAACTTTGTAAGGCTGAGGGTGGAAAAAGCAATTCACTTATAGGCAGCAGATCAAGAAAAATGGCTGGCTGCTGGCAGATATTAAATGGCAAATCAGCTTAATTCACAACTAAGAAAGCAGAAGGCTATAAAGGAAAGAGAGTATCAGCTAGTCGGCTATATTTTTGCATGCTGCAAAATGAAAGAGGTGACAGCTCTTAGACATCAGAGGCTCTGATTAATAGGAGGAGTTCTTGTAATTTTACAAGATGAATAACACTGGATTCTATGATTACTGCCTCCATACCTACTTTTATGTAATTTTTGATTTTAGAATATCCAGCCACTGGCCCAGAGAGGACTTAATCTCGAAATTAACCCTTTAGCCACTACTTTCTTATCGAGAATCTGTATACAGATTAATATTAGGTTCTAGGGACTTTCTTTCATATGTGGTAGGATCAGTCGTCTATCCCATCTTACTCTCTATCACCCCTGAACAGGAGGCAGGGAAAAAGCATAAAGACAGGAGTTATCTGAAGTCCCAACTTCTGGTCCCAATATTTGGCCCTGCTTTGGGATGCTTTCCTGATCCTTTAGTAAATGAAATGCTTAAACTGCACCTGATGCCTAATCACCTAGTGGGACTACAGGGATATACAGGGTTTGTGAGCAAGAAGTTGGACTGGTCTTCAGAAAAGCAGATGACCCCAAGGTCATAAGAGATCATAAAGGCAATTTCCCCCCATGCCCAACAGAAAAGAGCTGTAGATTTAATAGTTCAAAAGTGTAACCAAATAGCATATAGAGAGGTCTTTCCTGATCAGCTTTGGATTTTTGTCTGTAACAATACAAAACTGTCCAAGTTGACATCAATAAACCATACAATTCCAGAGGCATAATAAGAATAAAGCAATTCAGGGAGTTCCCTGGCAGTTCAGTGGTTAAGACTCCGTGCTTCCACTGCAGTGGGGCACAGATTCAATCCCTGGTCGGGGTTAGATCCTGCATGCCACACAGCATAGCAAAAAAATTAAAAAAAAAAAAAAAAAGAATAAAGCCATTCAAAGAGCAAATTGGCCATAAGCCAGAAAAGTTGGGCTAAGGTATGAGCACTAAAGCCTGTCCTTTCATAGGAAATCTGCTCCCAGGAGCCGTGCCTATAAAGAAATTTGTCTCTCTCCAAGTCATGCAAATACACCTGCACTCATTTTTAGGTGCACCTTACATTATAAATAGCTTATGCGAATATGTTAGGGGCAACTTCTCTTTAATACCCCACACACCAAAATCATCTCTGTGAGTGTCTGTTGTGTGCTTGTAGTGCATGTGTGTGGGATGGGAGGTGTCATAGGGAGAAACGCAGCCTGCTTAGATTTTTTTTTTAAATAGATGATAGCCATTTTCTTTTTCTTGTCTGCCACTGCAGAGTTCTGCTGGTACAGGCTGAGTTCATTACTATATGATGGATTTCTTAAAAAGGAAAAATAAAGGAGGAGACAAATGTTATTTTTAGCCAATGGTTAAATTGATCATTTACTTAGAAAACAGTACTTTTGGGTTAGAGACATCAGAGCATTATTAATATCCATTTTATTTTCTACTTAAGCCTATTTTGATTTTAGTATGAAAGTCTTACAACTGAATACACCCAGTTTGGGTATTGTATCATATTCAAGCTTTTTTATGTGGTGGATTTTTTAAAATACCTTAATGAATAATTTCAGCCTCCTTACTGAATAGCTGCTGCTAACTAAACATGCCATCTATTTGTTCCTTTTGATTTTTGAGAAAATTGCCTAGGTTTGGTTTCCTAGGAAATAGTTCTCTGCCATGAGGAATGAATTTCGACTGATTAGCTGCTTTACTTATTTATCCTATCATTTTGTCACAGGATTGAAAGGTCTGCTGTGAAAAGAGAATTGGCAGTACCGAGGAACTGTGTTCATTTATTTGACTGACATCAGTATGACATGCCAGCCAGAACCCTGAAATACGAACCAGACAGAAATGGGTTCTAGAACGAACTTGGCCACTTAATGGTGGTGTACATTTCAGCAAGTCAGGTAAACTACCTTGAACATCACTTTCTTATCTGTAAAACAGAAGGGGAGGACCCCTGCCCCGCCCCCCACCTCAGGGAGCTGTTGCCTAGATAAAGGATGTGACACTGCTATAGTCACAGGAAAGTGATTCATGAGCATGAACTCATCCGAGGCTCTGTTGGACTCTGAGTGTGCCAAAGTGAGTATTCCTCATTTCTAATCTCATGCAACTAATGGTCTAGTGAGGCAGTCAGTCATGTAAATGGGGGCATGACAAACACCGTGGGTGCTCTCACAGAAGTAGTAGAAGGCTGGACATGGGGCACAGAGTGGTATCGGGGTGAGGAAAGCCAGGAAAGCTCTATGAGCTAAGTCTTGATACCTGACGTAGATATTTACCAGGCAGACAGGATGGGGGAGCATAGTCTGAAGAGATGGGATAAAATGAGGAAAACTAGAAACACTGGCAGGGTATGGAAGGGACGGTAATCTGGTGTCGCTGGGGCACTCAATGCGAGGCAGAGGTGCCAGAGGTAGAAAGGGGCTGGACCATGACAGCTTTTCAAGCCACAGTAAGGAACCTGGACTTTATTCTACAGGGAATGAGGATCCTGGCTTTAGGAGCACTGGGAAAATGTTCACATAGTGTCCTTCACTGCCTTAGAGTACTCATTTAATAGAGCATTTATCTAGAGTACACTGTAAACAACTGTTTACTCCTCTTGTCTCCCTGACTAGATCGTCAGCTCCTCCATCCCCAGCACTTTAGCGTGACAGGCATGTAGTAGGAGCTTAGCAAATGCTGATTAATAAATGACTTCAATTAAGATTTTAACTAGGGAAGTGACATGATATAGATTTTCATGTTATAGTAACCACCCTGGCAATACTGGGAAAGGCTAGTACATGAAAAAGGAATAACGGTGGTTCCATGATTTTGTATCTTCCTACTAAAATCTGGCTGCTGAGAGTCAAATTTTATTGGATTGCCTCTACTATGAAACTTACAAACCATAAAGAAAATGCCAACGTGTTCACTGAGTATGCAAATAGAGTAATCAATATGATGGAGAAAGGAAGTAATAGGAAATTAAGAAAAGTAATAGCATGCCTATTTAGTAAAGACCTATTTGTTTGATCTAACACCCCTGAAGTTCTTATTAAAGAGCTCAGACTTCATGGAGCTTTTGTTACAGATTAACATTATAGCAAAGGATATATATTTCTTAGATATGCTTGTCAGAACTGTGGAAATATGGTTTCTTAGAGGTGTTACAGAACTTCGTTTAGCTTCTTATTTCAAAATTGGGTCTCCTCATAACATTCAATTGAATGTAATATCGCATTTTTTTTCATTCAGGACTGTTTTAATGATATATTTTCACCTACCAATATTCACTAGATATTCAAAAAAATTCCGTGAAGAAAGCACCTCATCTATAACTTCCCTAGAATGAGGAATATGCTAAATGGATACAATTTCTAGGTTTAGGAAACCATCAGTTTTATGGGAATCAGCCAAATTTCTTTTTTCATTAGCACTATCTCAGCAATAAAGCTGCCTTAATTATATAAACTTTTACATACCCATTATAAATACCATAATATTTTGATCTTTTAATTTAAGGAACAGGAAAAATGAATATTTTATTTTCACATCGTCGTCTTCCACTCTTTTTCTCTGGAAAATAATTGTATCCTCGAGATTACGAGATTATAAATTCTATCCTCGGAGAAGGATTTAAAAAGGAGAATCAAGTTTAATACTTGAGCAGTGAGCAATTGGAGATTACATTTGAGGAGAGAAGAGAAACATTTTGACATGAGTTTTATTAAATCTTCTGTCTTTTAAGGGGATGCTCTTTGTAAGTTTTATCAGTTTCCAAAGTCTCTCTTTGTCCTAAATTTATAACTGGTTTAATCTGAAATCTAAATGCAGTCCAGAGGCAGAGAGAGAGAGAAAACTGTACTATTAATATAAGGAGCTGATCAACACTCTGACAATTCAGTGTAGGAGTGTGGCCAAAGGAAGTTGCTGAAAACTAAAAAGCACACACAATCTCAATTACATCACAATCACTGGCATGTACATTACAGGATGGCCCACACTCTTTTGTCCCCTAAGTCAATGAAACTTGAGGTCATCATTCTGCTGACAGACTAAAAGGCACAATTCATATTCAACTCTATCTCTGTAGACTCGTCCCAGTTTTTGATGGTGAAGACAGCCAACACGTCTTAAGCTTGGGGCTGCCCAAATCTGATACCATAATGTGGAAACCTTGGCAACACCGGCTCTGGTTTATGCCATGCCTGTAACATATTCTCCTGCTAATGTTAAAAGTGATGACAATCTGAGAGACATTATTTACTGCAAACTTTTCATATTAAAGTCCCCGTGTATCTATTGTAAAACTATTCTTAAATTGAAACCTCTCTTATTTTCTCATGATTTCACAAATCTAGGTATTTGTCTTGATCTTAAAAATCTAGATTTTCAGAGTTGATTTGATTCCTATCAGCTTCCTACAAGATGGAGGAACATGAACGATTACTCCAAATTCTTTAAGGACTCTTGGGGAAACTGGCTAATCACAGCATTCTCTGGAAGATTATCTTGAGATATCTGTATGCCATGGAATTTGCTAATTCTAAACCATTCATAAAATGGACCCATTCAAAGAAGAGGCTGGTTTTACTCCAGTTCTGTTGCTCCATGCGAACATAGTTGTAAGGGAACAGCAAGTTTCAAATGGAAGCAGCAGCATGGTATAATGGTTAAGAGTAAGGTTTTTAGAATCAGACTGAGAATGCTTAAATACTAGACCTACCAATAATTTTCTCTGTGAATGTCGGCAAGAAAATTGACCTCTCTGAGCCTTCATGTACTTGTTTGGGAAAATAATTATCTCCCGCACAGAGGTTGTAAGGATTAATGATAGTCTATATAATGGATCTGAGACTCTGGCTAACACAAAGTAGGTGCTTGCTATGCAATAGCTATTATTGATAATATGACTGTTTTCATACCAACAGTATATTTATTTACAAATAAGTATTATAAATTTATAAATACACATTACATTATTACAAATTTATTGAAAACCTAACTCACTGACTATTTCTAAAAAGAAAAAAATGTTTTTTATTTCTATATATAATATGCCTTTTAGTAAGCTGCCCTTGTTGATAGCAATTCATGTAATATATTCTGGCCATATTTACCCAGTGTTATTATACAGGTTATTTACTGTCCATAATTGGCTTTTGGAGGCAGAAGGAGAGAATTTAAAGCTCTTCATGACAAGAGTTTCTACAAATAGTAGAAATCAGTATTCAGAAAGCAATGTGGTGTTGACTTTTCTAATACTTTAAATTCATTGCCATGTATTTTTTTCACCCTTTTTAGAGACTGAATTAAAGCAAGATGCTTCTACCTGAAATTAATTCAGTTTTCTCTTTTTCTGTAAGAACCTCTAAGAAAACCTATCTGATATTTTGGGGCTAGTCCCTAAGAAGTTGGACAGCCCAAATACTTTTGCCATTGTAATTTCTGACTTGATGCCATTACACTTAAATGGTTACCAGTGCCCTGTGACATTCTAATTGGCCAGGGGACTGTTTGTGCTGTTAATCAAGCAGTATACCAAGAAGTAAATTATGCTCCCAACTCTACCAACTATATCATGGTTCAGACCATCCGATAAATCAAACATCACCATATAATTCTTCACATCCTCCATTTCTGTAATTTTATATGTATTTAATATAATTACATATTTTATATATATATATAAAGTAGATGAAATTATTTAAGTAAATAAAATTAAAATAAACCAAGTATTTGAATGGAGGATCAGCTGGTTTCTCTAGGACAAAAATTCCTAAAAAGTTTGTTACTAAAAATGGATGGTCAATGGATATTAATTGTAGAGTCCTCGTTATTATTCACTTAAAGTATTTAAAATCCCATTGCCCTTTGTATTTGGTATGTGACCTTCATTGTTTTACTGTGGTGAAGCTGACTTCCAATTGTTTGTTCCATCTTTATGCTATTCACTGAAGTTTCAAAGTTCCAGAAATGATTTACAGGTAGATATAGGGTCTTTCCTCATTGTTTTATAAAGCAGGAGTCAGGCATGAGGAAATTTCCTCCCACTGAATGTATACACAATGAGAAAATTTCCCAAAAGGAACATTTTCACTTTTATTTTTTACCATCACCAGCTGAAAATGCCCAATACAGTCTACCCCTTTCACGGCCAATCCCCCTCAAATAGTGTCCTCCTCAACATGACACAGCCCATCATACAACCAAAAGCACACTCATCCCCTCTCTGAGAAGACCCAACCAAATTCTCCCAAATGATTTATTCCATTTTCAAGCCAGAATCTCTAGAGGTTTTCCCTTCCATCCCTAGGACTCCTGTGAGCCCTCTACAGTGCTCTTCAACTTATGGACTAATTTGTAAAGATAGCTACCACCAGTAAACCCATCTCAATAGTATGAAGAATAGAGATGAAAGAGAAATTGAGAAAAAAGAGAAGTGAACAAAGGATACGGTTAATCTGGCAGGTTGATATTTTGTTGAAATGCTAAAAATGGAACTATGTTTCCCATAATTCCCCTCCTGGCATAGACCCCAGTTATGATGAACTATAAGAGACATTTCACATGTGATGTGTAAAGCAGAAGTGCAATATAAGCCATATATATATATACACACACACATATATGTGTATATATATGCATATACTTATATATACTCTTATACATATATTTACTTATATACTCCCGGCCCAGGTGTTGAAACAAATTCATGATTTAGGGCACCAGCTTCTCCTGCAGGACACTTCCATCAGGTAAGTTGGAGGCAGTAAGTTACTGAAACGGGTGTCAGTCCATCTTTATGAGTTCTAGATCATCCTTGAAGGTTCCAGTTTTTCTTGCTCTCTCCCCTCTTCACTTGCCATATGTTCTTCCTGCCTGCCTGCCTGCCAGCTTACTTGCAACTCCAGAACAAATCTCACAAAAAACAAACACCTATCATAGATGGTTTAGCCTAATAAATCTTATTACATGCACACACCATATAGTACGCATGTGTGTATATGCAGACACACATATACACGTGCTTGTATACATATGTGTGCGTATTTATAATGCACTATATAATACACTAAAGTAGAAATCAATGTTCATGAGTGTTTTTATTCAAACAATATGATTGTTTACACAGAAAAACTCAAGATGATCTCAATGTACAAGAATACAGGTTAAGAAATTATAGATTTATAATAGCAAAAAGAAATTTAGAAACAACTTATATAATACTCAAAAAGTATCTGCTAACTAGAATCATAATTAACTCACTCATTAGACAGTTATACATTGTTGAAAATTAAATATGGATGCTTTCCCTAATCTTGATCAAAAAATAAATAAGCAAGTTGCAGGATCCAGGTAGTATGCTCCCATGTATATAAAATGGAAAAATATGAAAATTGACTTATATTTTTTGTTGAAATGTATATGAGTAATAAACTTATGTAGTCATGAAAGGGAACATAAAAAAATAAATTCAGAGCAGTGGTTACATCTGGGAGGGGGTACAGAGAGTAAGGATAATGAGATCATGGAAGGTTACCCAGGGACCTTAAATAGTACTGGTACTGTTTTATTTCATAATCTGGGTAGTGGGTACACAGGTCTTTATTATATTTTTATAGACACCTTTTTATGTTTGAAATAGTTCATAAGAGAGCCTTCCCTACAAGTTGGGCCTTTTTGGTGAAATTCACAAGGGCTGCAAATATTCTCACACTCTGGGTGTCTTCTGAGTTGATCTTATTTACTTCTCTTCCCCAAATCTCTTTGTCAGGTGCCCTCAACTTTTATTCATCTCAAGTCTCTGATCATTTAAGCAGAGGAGACATTAGCTACGGTCTCTGATTTGGTGTCAATTAATACAATGGACCATGCTTTCTCTGTTTCTCATGTCACCCTATGATTCCAGAACCCTTGTATTCTGGTTAGGGAGAAACAATATATAAATTTGTTTTGGATTCAAAGCTTAAACATTATTCTGTAGTACAGCACTCCAAACTCTAAAAGTCATCTCCCTGCTGTTTCCTTAATTGGGTCTTCAGTTGTCCAGTTTATCATTCATTTTATAAGAGCAGCTGCTTCTGTGTTATAGGCCAGTGAATTCCATAGGCAACAGTCCATGTTTCACTTTTTTTAGGAAGAGATGTAGCCACTGTTTTGGAGTGCGTCATTGGGCATTAAAGTAATTTGTAAATTTGCAGACAAGCAGGGCTATCATATGCAAATTCAGAATAAAGTTCATGCTAGTGTAGGTATTGCAGTCCTACAATGATGGAATGAATCCACAAATAGACATCTTTCTCTACGTAGCTGGCTGGTTTGCAGTACCAGGGAAGATATACAGTATTGGGCTCAGCTGTTGGCAGTTTGGACCCTCAGGAGTTGTATTAACCAGATCATGTTGGTTGGGGGATGTCTATGTGATTCACCCCATGAATGACCTTCATCTTAGGCATTAGATTCTCTTTGTTGACGAAACCATCACACAAGGAGGAGATGGTTAAGGACGTTCTCAACATCTGCAGAATGGGCCATTCTGTCCATCTGATTATTGAGATTCCTCTTACTGAATATCCTTTGGTGAGACACTGCATGGGATAGATTTCATCTCCCACGCCTGTGCCCATTCTGAGAGGTCTATTCACATAGCTCTTCTGCAGAAATCCTTGTCATCAATCATCTAATCTTATTCTTTTGAAATTCCTGAGCATCAAGCAACGCCCGTGAATCTATGTTTTCAGTTTTCTCTCCTTCTAGGGAAACTGGACCATTGAATGTACTCCGTGAGGTTATGTTCCTTTATTTAAGTCTCAGGGCCACTCCCGAGTGGGGGTGTCAAAACACCACCACAGTCCCCTTTTTGCTAGTGCTAACATATACTGTGCGTCCATCTGTGACAGCCACAAATATTCCTTCTGTAGTCACCTAGCCATCAGAAACTACCTGGGGGGCCATAGAAATGGACTGAAGGAGTTATAACCATATGGCAGGAGTGTTCACACTAGGAATCTGTTATCTGCTCCTACAACTTATTTTTGCCTTCTAGATCTGTTCAAGACTAGGCCTACAAATCACACTTCCATCATACCTGATGGTATGCTGTTTATTGCCAGGCCTGATTTTATCACTTGCAGTTTGGATAGTACATAGTTTGTGGAGGGAGGATTGGATTACACAGTCACATAACGTCCCGTGGTCAGACTTTCAATCTCCTGCAAACCCCTGTAACATGCCAGGACTTTTTTTTTTAAACATAAATGCTTTCATTTATTTGTAATAGGACCTTTTTATGAAAGAATAGTTACTTGATGAAGGCATCAGAACCCTGCTGAAAACCCAATTCTAATTCTCTTGGAACTTGCCTCCTTTTCCGTCTGGCATCCGCATTGGCCACAGACCTCTAGAACCATTGTATCTGAGGGGTCAGCCCTCTATCATTCAGTCAAGCCAGTAGTGTTTTCTCAAATTGGTTAATTGAGAGAAAAACAATTTTCAAGTCCTTTTGGTGTTTTGGGCACAGTGCCTAAGCTGTTTTTGAAAACGCATGTGTCTGCATGTGTAGCCACATGAGTTGAGGATGGAACATAATCATACAGTAGACATGGGCAACCCTGTGTGATGCCAAAACACTGTTTGCTAAAGCGATTCCAGTGCAAACAAAAGTTAAACATAGCCTCCTTGTGGAGAACACATGAATAGCTGATGCTGGCTTTTACTGTATACGAGGCAGGAACAGAGCTGCGGTAGAGGAACAGGTGAAGGAAGTAAAGTTTTGCTTTTTTATATTTACACATTTTCCCCAGCATCTGCCCTGGTCTTATTTGTTTTTATTGACGGTAAGAGAAAAAGCTGAATTGCATTCTCCTTGTCAGACTTCTAATGGAGAATATACATGCTCAGCCCTTCATTAAGAAAGAAAATAGAAAGTTGCTTCATAAACTGAAGCAGAGAAAAGTGAAATTACAACAGCAATGAAGCCAGGTGATTAACAGAAATTAACACATTTTTGTGACAAACAAAAGAAATTGAGAAGTGGAAAACTGGTTGTGATGTGTTCCTACTGTGGTCTATTTAATTGACGCCAGGCTGTTCCTTACTGTGGAAGCAGCATTTTCAGTACGTGAATTTATAAATGCATTTCCTCAATACTAAGCTGAACAGCTCATTAACTTTTATTCCTTTTTTACTTGAATGTAAGACCTTGTGTCATATTCCTGTGAAAGTATACAGCAAAACAATGCCAAATCCTAAACATCAACTGTCAGCAGGAGTAGCCATGGGCGAGATCCTTCACACTGGTTCCATTTCTGAGCCATCAACTATGTAGGTGTGTAAAAAAGCAGCTGGCTACCACCCCCAAATGGACTCACTGTCAAATGTAGGGTCACTAGCTTGCTCTGTTTTCCTTGGGAGAAAGATGACAGTGCATTTTGGTTTGGCTTTGTATTGTCTGGCTATTTACAGTGACAAAGGGCACAAAAGAGAAGGAAAGACCCAATGTTAATGATATGCGTCCATTAATACTCAGGGGCAATGTCTGCCTTTCAAGGTCATCAGTGCAGTAATTCTTCTATAAAAGAAATTTGTCTCAGTGAACAAGTCACAGGAAAATTACTAGGGAGCCTTTTGCACACATGGCATCGACCAGTGTAGAAAAAAAGAATTATTAATGAAAAGGTCAGGACTTCCATCGGACTCCCATGATGGGAACACAAGCTTTGCAATGATTGGGATCAAGTGTGTTACCAAAGAATCAGAAAAGCTGCATGTGGACACCCGTACTCTACTCTCTCACAACAGCAGCATTCATTCAAGAGGTGCTGATAACACCTATTCACATGATAATTCAGATTGTCACTGCTTCTCCTCCCTTTACCTTCTGTCACCTGCCCTGTTTGTTTTTTTCTTTCATTAAAGTTCCTTTAACTGTCTGCCTTCTATCTTCTTGGCATTTACAGTCAGTTTAACTCCTCTCCCTAGAGTGCTTAGGCTCCTGGTTATCAGGATTACATGTTCAATTCTGGTGAAGAAGCAGCTTAAGGTGATGGAAAGAATAGGGACTTTGCAGACAGAGCCGCCAGGTTGTGCTCCTGACTCAGTGCTCCCCTTCTAGTGCGTGATCCTGGTGGGGTGGGGAGGGGGGCTGAGTCAGGGGGTGTTCTTTACATTCATTGAGGCTCAGTTTCTTCACTTTTGAATCAGAGCTAATAACACCTGTCAGCTCTCATCACCATGCCGCTATGCCTGGCTCACGTTGCCCCCTCTTCCTGGAATGCCTTCCTCTGTATCTGCACTTAACTAACCCCCACTCACCCACCTTTCGAGTCTCCCTCAAGAAGCCATATGTTAGGACGGGCAGGCTGCTTCCATGCACCCTCAGCACCATGTGCCTTATTTCTATTTGAGCACCTAATATAGTCCATTGGAATTATATCGATGTGTCTGTCTCTCACTGAATCAGGGGCTCCTTAAAGATAAAAATCATGCTTTCTGACTCTCGAAATTCCAGAGTCCAGGACAATGCCTGTTCTGGGGGAGCTGCTAAAGAATTAAATGCTTAGAGAACTGAATTAGTCTTTGAACTCTGACTTCTCTGGAAGATTAAATTACACATTGTCTACAGAGCACCCAGTGTGCCTGACACATGGTTAGTTGGCATGTCTGCTTAATTTAATTTAAAAAACCATGACAACTCCGTGAGAAGAGATTATTTCATAGGCTGCTTTTGTTTCTTGGATTGATGTTCGTCACAGAGTAGATGGCCTTGAGGCATCCGTCAAGCTCTGCTCTCCCGGGGTAAATAAGAACATGCCAGTGCTGAGCCCTCCTGCTTCGGGCTTACTGGGCACAAATTAGTTATTTGCTGAAGGAATGAAATAATGAAACATCATCACCCTGTGAAGCCTTTTTTTGCTCTTCTTGACATATTTAGACACTGCCTTCTCTGCACTCTCACACAACTTTGCTCATATTTTTATTACAGTGTTTTTCACTGTCTGTTTTCCCTACCAAACTATGAAGTACTCCCAAGCAGCTGCTATGCCACATCTCATTCATTCTCAGCACCTAGCACAGTGCCTGATAGAGTCTAAGTTTCATACACATTTATAGAACCGGGCTTTATCTGTGTTAACTGGACTAACATTCAAAAATTTTCCTTTGGATCTTCCTCTCATCCAATGTGCTAAAACTCTAGCAAATATAACTTTCTTAGGAGGTTTAAAATGACACCCACTGCAGTGCTACCACCTTATTCCATAAATTAGAAATTCCAAATGAGTTGCTCAGTAGATCCTGAGAACAGAAATCTTAGTACAGATAAATCAAAATAATAAAGCATTTCAAATCAGTGGGTCGACAATAAATTTTCCCTATAGCTATGTCATATATTGCCTATATCCATTTGATATTGCTTGACTCGAGCTGACACTGACAGACTGCTCCCATCCTAATCATGCTTGGGAGGAATTGTGTAACCCACTGCAGTTTAGGCACATGTTCCTCAACAGAAGAGACTTAATCTGGTAAGTGACCTTCTTCTGATGTTTCACCATTCAGGTAACATATTCTGAATAACTGATAATGAAAAGTTCTAAATTTGACAAGACAGGCAAGAAGCCAGTGATGATTTTTAGTTTCCAGTGCCCTTTCTCTTCCATAAGAGGTTCCTTGGACAGAGATATCCAGGCGGTTTTGGAGAGCTACTCTGTATTCACAATTCATTCTGTTTGCTCCAAACATCTGTGTCTATTATTGGTGGAAATTAAGATAAATGAGACCTCCTGGAGGTCTTCTAGCATTGAGTAAGAGTGCTCAAGTACAGCCAACTGTGGAAGAGATTCACTTAAAGCTAATCGGAAGGCAGAATATGGGTAATCATTCTCATTGCTACTTTTGAGCCAGAGCACTGGCCTTCCTAGCATAGTGGGACCCATTTGCATGCCTTCTGTTCAATGTGACAACATGGGAAATTACAAAGATCTTCATTGTGATGAGACACAGCTTGTGGGCTTACGACGTCTGATATGGTAATAAGTGAATAATACAATAGTTCTTCATTCAAACTAGTTGAAATACAGATGAGGACAAGAAGTTGACAGAACAGTGAAAGGGTTGGCATTATTGCTGTGGACAATAAAGTGATAAATCAAGGGGTTAAGAAAGGGAGGGATCATAGGGAGAAAGTAGATGGATGGAAAGACTAGTGTTCATTCTGAGGTCAAATAATCAGACATAATGTGAGTAAATGAGAGATGGAAGGAGGCAAGGTTTCAGTCACAGACTGAAATACTTTGATTTAATATGTTAGAAGTACCAGGTTATTATCAGGATATACTTAACAGGATGAGGATGTGAGCATGGGAATGATTGGCTGAGGTACAGTGAAAGTGAATATCAGGAAATGAGAAAGGTTAACTATTTTGAGACCAAAGAGTTGAATGGCCCATCTCTGTGGTACTTGTAGAATTTGGTGTGAAATTGAAATTATGACTAGGTCCCAAATTCTGCAATAAATATGCAGGATATGCAGGAGGTTTGGAGATGACAGCAACCAACAGAAGTAGCAGGCTGTAGCAACTATGTAAGTTCATAAGAGCAGGAGGTTTTGCCAACTTAGTGGAGTCTCCTAGTCAGTTCAGGCTGCTACAAAAAAAAATCATAGACTGGGTGGCTTAGCAAACATTTATTTCTCACAGTTCTGGATGCTGAGAACTCTAAGATCAAGGTAGTGGCAAATTAGATGTCTGGTGATGGCCCATTTCCTGGCTTATAGATGGCCATCTTCTCACTGTGTCCTCACATGGCAAGGAGCAAGAGTACTCTCTGAGGTCTTTTGTAAGAGCACCAATTCCACTGATGTGGGCTCACCCTCATGACCTAATTACCGCCCCAAAGCCCCACCTCCAAATATCATCACTTTAGGGACCAGGGTTCAACATATGAATCTTGGAGGACGCAAAGAGTCCATAGCAAGGAGTAATGGAGGAAAAAACAAGATAGATACCAACTCTACCTCCTAAACCTGAGATAATTTGAGGAGTGACAAAATAAACAGACTCTACTCAACATGGCTGCCTTGAAGGCACTGCTCTTGGACGACAGCCAGGTTTTGGTTAAAAGTGGAAAGTCAGAATATCATGACAAATTTTGAAATTAAAAGAAAAAGGAAGTTGGCTGAGACAGGAGGAAGCAGAAGAAGCTGAGGAATATGGCTTATATTTTTAGAGATAAGTAAGATGACGAGGATGTGAGGGATTACAAAACAGTGGGCTGCAAATATTCTAATTTGATCATTCCCAGAGTTCCAGGAAGATGGCAAGACTACGGCCTCTCTGGAGAGTCAGGAGTGATATGAATTGAGGGTGATTCTGAGTGAGTTCAAGGCCAGCTTTGTAGCCAGTGGGATGAATGAGCTTCCAGGATCCTCATTATATGTTGGAAGCAGGTGATGTACACTGAGACTATAGGTTCAGAAAATCGATATGCTCTTAAAATAAGCAACCTGATCACTCTGGTTTTTCTAAGAACAGCATTACTAGTACAGATGGAGAATCTCAGAAGATTTTTGGCATAAAATGTATTTTCCCTGATTTGAGGATCAAAATGTTAAATTTAGAAGGAAGGTAAAAGAAAATAGCATAATCACTCCTGGCAAGCTAAAACTATATGAAGTTTAATAACGTCTGAGATTTCTGGGAAGGTGGGTAGAGACTGGAAACACTAAGAAATTCCTCCTCCTTTAATCCCTTTTAAATACCTGTATTCGTTTTCTAGTGCTGTGTAACAAATTACTGCTAATTTAGTGGCTTAAAACAGTAAGCATTTATTACATTGAAATTTCCACAGGTCAGCAGTCTTGGCATGGTTTAACTGGTTCCTCCGCTCAAGGTCTCACAGGGCTCAAGTGGCTGCTTTCCCATCTGAAACTTACAGTTCACTTCCAAAATCATTTAGGATTTTGGCAAAATTCATTTCCTTGCAGCTGTAGAACTCATGGCAGCTTGCTTCCTCAAGGCCAGCAGGAGCACTTCTCTGTTGCTTCCAGTCTCCTGAGCTCAGGGAAATCTAAGCCCTCTTTTAAAGGATTCATTTAATTAGGTCTGGCTTTCCTTTTGCTTAACTCAAAGTCAACTGATTAGGGACCTGAACTGCATTTGTAAAATCTCTTCTCTTTTGCCACATAACATACCATACTCATGGGCGTGGTATTCCATCATATTCATGGGTTCAGTCCACACTTTGGGGAAGGGGAATATATAAGAGCAAGTGGGTATCCTGGTATCCATTCTAGGATTCTGCCTAACACGATATCCAAACAACAAACTCCAGGTTATCCAAGATTCTGATATAGTTGTCTACAAATAACTACTCACTTATGACGAGATGAAGAATTTCACCTTCTTTGGCTACATGTTCTCTTAGTCACACTGTATTTTTGTATGGCCTAGACCTAGAAATATTCTGTAACTGTGTTTCTCAACTTTTTTGTTTGCTTGTTCATTGTTACTCCCCTAAAGAGCCTTTTTAGACTTTTTTTCTTCCCAAATACCCTGCCCATGGAAATTTAAAACTACAGATATACTGAATATTTGTTTATATGCTATATATCTGGACTTTATACACAAAAGAGTAAGATTATGCTCCTCCCTCCCCAAAGAACCTATTTTTAATCCCTTGGGGAGTGACAGCCCGTGTTGAGCAGTCATGTTCTATAAGATCAATGGCCCATCAGTACATAATAATCACTGTGCCCTGTTTTTCCTTTTCCTTTTGCTCTCCATCCCTGATACCAATTCCCATGTTCTGTTCTCTATAATTCTGTAATGGAATTCTGTAATGTAAAGACAAATAGGGTTTGCTGTTCAGTAGGATTTGAATAACCTATGTCCCATTGCTGACTTTGCAACTGATTTTCAATGTGACCTTTGGCAAGCCAAACGAGATTTTGGTGGTGCCATTTCTTCAGTATTTCAGAAGAGTACAGTGTTGTAAGGTAAAGCTTGGTTATAATAGAGAAAATTAATTGGACATGCCTAAAGTCCTTCTTAGAAGGCAAAAGGACAATTCTTTGTCATTTTAAAAGGAGATGAGAAAAATGAAGTTTCTATTCCAGGAGCAGGGAGTTAGAGATAAAAAGATGTATAAATTATGTCAAATGTTCTTTAATGATGTTGGCAGCTCTCATTTGAATGCTGTGGAGGTTCATTATGTTGGCGCAGGGGCCAAGGATAGCACCTGTGATCATAAAACAATGACTGAACCTGTAATCAACTAAAGTTCACGGAATCTTAGGCTGCTTTTTAACATAGTCACACCTCCTATCCCTTGGGGGAAGATTTGCCACCTGACACATTCTTTCCAGAGCCAGCACACACGTGTTGTTGTTACAAAACAAGCAGGAAGTCAGGCGGCTATAATCAGCCAGTACCCCAGACATCAGCACGTGCTAATTCTTTAGCACACACTACAAGCACAAGACTTTTAGGAGGTTCTTTGTAAGACTTCAACAGAAAAAGGTCTACCCTCTTCATATCCTTGGTTCTACTGCCATGATTTTAGCAATTTCCAAATATGGGCAACATTCCAAGATGTAACTTTTACTTACCAAACCTTCAACTTAACATTTTGAGTTTTCCACAAACCAAAAGCACACGAACAATAGCATTTGGCACAATATCTTACCGAGATTTATTGGGGTGGGGGGGTAAAAAAGTGTAGAGTCAAAAGCGCATCAAAGAATTAGGTTGGAGTTAATTAAAATCGTGATTTTGAAATTAAAGGAAATTTCATGTTTTATGTATCTTTGCTGAAAAATGTGCTTCTGTTCATTTTGCCGTAAGCAAAAATCTCACCATGTTTGAAAGCCCCTCTACTATTCTGTTTTCACAGCCAGTTCTACAGCTGTGAGATTCTGTTTGCCCTGATGAAATCAACATTATTGTTTCAGGCACAGCTAGGATCCGTATTGTAAGTAAATTATTTCAACCTCACTTTGCACTCAGAACACTAATAAAACTATTATTTCCTTGAACAGCATATAGGGAAATCATGTCATTGTTTGGATGAAAGTGACACATATATTATACTTGAGTTGATGGACACAGTATGGAATTATCCTTGCCACAGTTTAGCAGCACTGAAGCTGAAAGACTAGACTTCAAGAGAGTTAGGACAAGGATTTCTAAGCATTTCGAGAGAGCAGAACACATCCCCCACAAGTTAAAACTGAAGTTTCGTTTACAAAACACTACTATTTGCAAATGAAGCCTACATTTCAGACCCAAATGCTTGATTTCTCTACATTTCTATTTGTGGAAAGCAATTGTTGCACTAAAGAAAATCGGGCTCAGTGGCAAGATCTAGTGTGGCAGGAAAGCACGCCATGAAGTTATAGACCAGGCTTCAAGTAAAGCCTTTCTACCAACCCCCCAGCCCCACAAATACTTGCTCCTTTCCATCTGTAATCATCTTTATGTCCCTTTAAAACACTAATGAAACTGAAAGAAATAACCTCTAAAGCCTTATGAGTTACCTGATGACTTATTCAGTTCTCTTCATCAGAATGTAAACAAAAAGAACAGAGTGTCATTCATCATCCTTTCATACAAGGGTTAAGCTGAAACTCACTATAGTCACCCCCAGGGAAATTTAGGATGGGGAAAAACAGATCGAAACATTCTGTGCTTTGGATATATGGGCCCCTAGATAGTTAAGATGCATATCTAAGGAAGACTTTCAGTGACCTCAGATTCTTGCATCTTCACATACATAGAAAAGCTGTAAAATCATTAACTCGAGATATTTGTTCTTTGTGAATGGCAATAAGCTTTTACGAAGATGTATGCTTGACTACATGTATTTCCCAGCCCCAAATGCTTATATATTATCTGCTCCTCCCCTACCTCTTTGGCCCAGTCTCTTCAGACTTACTGAGGCTGCTTCCAAGGCTATAGTCCTCATTAATGTTCCTGAATAAAATTTAACTCAAAACTCTGTTTAAAGTCGACAAAAGTGTGGAAACAGGGACAGGGTGAAATGACATACTGTGGAGGAGAGGTGGTAGGCCATGCTATTCCACCAGCTGAAGACTCCATAGAGAAAACCATAACCCAACTTTTAAAGTACAGTATTCCTAAAATTGTCCCTTCAATTGCCCATAGTGAACACACCTGGAATGGCTCTCCTTGCTGGTAATCACTTGTTCATAGCTTGCTTATCCATCAGAATACAGCTCACTCGTTATAGGCAACCCTGATTCCTCTCTCCCTTGTACTACCACCATTTCTACTTGTAATGTAGCACTTACAGCACATATTGCTATGCTGTTTCTGCTCCTGGCTCAAGGTGCAAGGTGACAGCTCTTCTAGAGCAGAAGCAGTGCCTTATTTATCTTCATTTCTAACATCTTCCCAGTGCCTGGCACTTAATATGTGATCAGTTGAATAAATTAATAAATTAGTGAATGACTCAAAGTCTATAATTCTTAAGACTTCATCTTGTCCAAACCACATTTCCTGTTGGAATAGATCAAGTATTTTGTACAGATGCACGTGTAGTGATTGGACTGGTAAAATACGAACACAGACAGATTTGTGGAGAGGCCACAGTTTTGAGAGAGAATTATCTTTCACAACCACTTATCAATGAAGGTAAACAGAGGATATTTCTAACACGTCTACAACTTAATTCCGTATACCCAAACTATTTATTGACCATCTGTTACATGACAAAAACTGTTTTTGTTTTGGGGTAAAGCAGTGTAAAAAAAATAAAACAAAAGGCTCTACCAACATGCAGTTTATAATCTAGCAGATGGAAATTTATTTGTGCTTCTTTTTGCGTTAAACACTGCAGTAAGTACTTGATGTGTATAATTTCATTTAATCTTCAATGCCACCCTATGAAGTAGCTAAACTATTGTTCTCAATTTTACAGTGGGGACATTAAGGCACAGAGGGGTTTATATAATCTATCAAGTTTCAAACTTGTTTTCATGGCTTAAATTTCAGAGCTTTTTGAAAATTATAATTTTGGCTATGCTGTGGTTCCTAGTATTTACAGCAAGAAGATTTCTCTAAATTAAGAATGATAGATCAGTATATTCTTCTTAGAATGTATAGTAAAGAAAGAATTCCTCAATGGAAAGAAGCAATCTCAGAAGTAAGTTCCTAAGTATATCTACCTTCTCAAAAAGAAAACTATTACCATTAAATAGCAAAGTCCAATAATGTGTTATAAATAAGTAACATAAATCATGCTATAATAAGGAATTCCCAGGCTGTCCAGTGGTTAGGCCCCCATGCTTTCACTGCCCAGGGCCCGGGTTCAATCCCTGGTCGGGGAACGAAGATCCTGCAAGATGTTCAGTATGGACAAAATAAAAAAGAAAAAAGAAAGAAATCATGCTGTAATAGAGTAAACATACCAAACCCAACCCCATCCATTTATTCTATTAATGTACATCATGTTTCAAATCTAACGTGATCTTCTTTTTAAGTTATAAACAGAATCTCAGCTTTTTTAAAAAAACATGCAGTTCAGAACATGCATATTTTCTATTTGTCAATTGTTTTCATAGCATGTGTTAGTCAGATCTCTGGGACTTATACCTGTTTGCATACTGTGACCACATGACTTTAAAATGATTAACAAAATCCAAATATACTAGTTTAGGAAAACAAGATTTGAATAAAAATTTTCATAAAAGAGATATGAAGGGACATTAGAAAAATAATATAGATTCAAAATATGATACAAGCATCATATATTATTCTAAACCAATATCACTGTATGATTATCAGATTTTTATATATCTAAGTTACTCATGTCTCTACAGCAAAACAACCAAAAGTATCTGTTTTTTTTTTAATCTGTGACTCTATTTACTTCATGTCCCTGCATTCCCTCCCATATCTCACCTTTTCCCTTTCTCATCCAAAGAGAATCCACCATCCTCGATATTCCCACTGCACTCTGCCTGCACTTCTCTTCAAGGCCTTATTTCTCACTGCCTGGTATTTGAAGAGTTAGTTGTTTACTTGTCTGCCTCTCCAATTAAAATGTAAATTCCTTGAGAACAAAGGCAATGACTTATTTATCTTCCTACCATCCCACAGCCCTTAGCACAGTGATTTACACAAAAGAGGTACTAAGAAAACGTTTGACAAATGAGTGATCATCACTCTGCTAAGAAAAAAATTCAGGAGCATTAAATGATGCCAATAATTTATCCATATGCCATTTCACCTCAAAACATTATAGAACCCTCTTGGTGGAATACGTCAACCCTCTTCATTTATTTTCACAAAACCCAAGTCCAGGGATTGATTCAGAAGAGTTATAAATAGTCTTATTAGAGATCCTTAAGCATCAGCTGACTTTAAGGCCTTATCATTTCTTCCACAGATCAAAAGGACTAAAACTTGAAACCAACCATTCAGTGACTCGTTAATACCAGCCTTATAATAACCTTGAATCAAAGTGGAGGGTGCTGGACTCTGGAGAGAGACTGTGTTCCAAACCTCTATCATTCACTAGCTCTGCAACCTTTACTTATAAGGAAAGTTTGAGTTAATTATAAGGAAAGGGTTGCTCTCCTTATAACATTACATTGGTGGAAGAATGTTTGTGAGGATGAAATGAGATAATACATATGAAGCAAGAAGCACAGGACTTGACAGTGAACACACCACTGCCATCAGCCCCAGACCTGGCTTACAGATGCCACATCTCTAGACTTAAGCTTTTTTGACCTCAGGACTCCAGAAGTTTACTCCACTGCCCACCTTTGCTCAGCTTTGTGTATCAAATGCCAGTGGCTGTGAGTAGGATTTCCAAATAAAATACAGGATACCGGTTAAATCTGAATTTCAGATAAACAAAAAATACTCTTTATCGTAAGTATGCCCCATGTAATATCGTGGATAGACATACACTAGGAAGTCATTTGTTGTTTATCTGAGATTCAAATTTAACAGGGCACCTCATGTTTTTATTTGCTAACTCTGGCAACTCTTGCTCCGAAACATCAACAGCAGTCCCTTGCCTCAAGCCCTCACAGAAGAACACAAGTTTGCATTTTAATTGCTTCCCCATTTACTCAATTTCAGATATTAGCAATTAGTCAAAAGTCCAGCACAGGGACCCAGGATTGCAATGAGAAGCTGGGTAGCTTTATCCCAGCTTCACCTGACTAAGTTTTTCACTTTTGGAGGACATGGCATATTTGATATGAACTAGCTCTGTGTCCAACTCTAAACCTCCAATTCTATTATTTTAATACCCTTGAAATATTTTGGGATGGCTCTATGGAGGTGACCTACAATTCAGTGCCTGTACATTCTAGAAGCTTTATCTAAGAAAACAAGGCTACATCAACACACATACCAATAAAGAATAGCCAAAACCAGTTTAAAGCATTATCTAGGGAGAGGATTTTTGATTATGTCTCCAACAACTTGTATAGCTAATTCTTTCTTTTCCCACGTAGTGGTGCTTATTGTGACACAGAGTGTTAGTGTTCTCATGGTAGAGCACATAGTAGCCTGGAATCAAAGAAGCAATATTAACTGTACTGAGCAGAATCCACCCCCAGCCTCATACTTATTTCTGACATTCAGAAATTTGACATAAGGGATCTTTTTCAGAGTACAGTCTGAGGTGCTACAAATACTTAATAGATGTCTGTAGTGTGAAGACAGACCATGTGATTATCTTTTAAAAATACATTTTAAATATGTTACAATTCTATTTGTCAATTGTACTGTGATAAAGCTGAAAAAAAACATATATATCTATGTGTCAATATATGACTGTGTCTGTATATATATATTCAAGACTGGACAGCCTATTTTAAAGAGACTTTATTTTGGGTAAAATGAATTATTTCAATAGTTTTAACTATAAGTTATTTAGTTTCAGAGAGTTTTCTGGCTACTTCTCTTGCAAATACTCCACATGGCTCTCAAAGTTTTTCCTGATAACCCTATTTTAAAGAGCCAACTACATCTCAGTTGATCCCCTTATCCTGCTTTACTGTGTTTCTTAGTACTTGTTACTTGATATCACAGCATGGATCTTTTTTCTGTTTCCTTCCACTAGAATGTAATATCAATAAGGACAGAAGTTTTGTTTATCATAGTCATGCTCAGTGTCTAGAACAGTGCTAATAAGCCCATGGTAACCATGCAATAAGTATTTTTAATGAACACATGAATAAAATAGAGCAATAACAGCAGCTATCCTTTGTTGAGTGGCTACTATGTGCTATGCACTGTGCAAAATGATTCTTCTATCACAGGAGAGATACATGTTTTGTTGTTCATGCACATCTTCAAGGATGGATCCTGGCAACTAAGAGACCTTTATTTCCTTGAAGGAGGTAATAATTGATAGGTGTGGAAAGTGAGAACTGAAAGAGCTTTATGGCTCTAAACAGTTTTACCTATAAGACAGAAACATAAATACAGAGCATGGAAGATGAAGGAACTAGTATTAGAAATCTGGGAGGAAAGGGGCCAGATTAAGATTAAGGGGCACTTGAAGGAAAAAAAAGCCTAGTGGTTGGAGTCAAATGAAGGACTTTTCAGGTAACAGAAGGATATCTGATAATGCTTTTAAGGAAAAATTTTATGATTGTCTCATATAAATCATTCTTTATTTCCCTGACCAAACGTCCTGTAATTGTTTATTTCTTGTTAGTGTCTATGCATTTTCTTTGGTGGGATTAAAGAGAAGTGCCATGGCTTGCTCCAAGACATGTAGGAAAAGACAATGGAGCTGTCTATATGGGATAAATCACAGACATAAATAGAACCAAAGAATCTGACAGATGGGAGTCACCATGTAGTCCAACCTCCCATGCAATATGAAATTAACTCCATCAGACTTTTAAAAGATGGCTTCTGTATTAGAATTTCAATTGATGACAGATACATTTCACCAGTTAGTCCATTGAGGTGGTGGTGGTGTTTTAACAGCTCCATTTTTCTCCCTTTTCAGATCCTTTTCGTAACTGACCTGAAACCCCCTTGTCTATAACTTGCTAAACGTTATTTAAATGTTTTTTTAAAAGTAAGTAATGTATAGTCCCTCCCATCAGGAAGCATGCACGAGCCTCCTAGATAGCTTCCTCCACAAGAGGGCAGACAGCAGTTTCAAGCAGTATCAGCAGTATTTTGTCTTGTGGAACTGAAAACCACAGCCACAGAAAGACAGAAATGAAAAAGCAGAGGACTTTGTACCAGATGAAGGGACAGGATAAAACCCCAGAAAAACAACTAAATGAAGAGGAGATAGGCACCCTTCCAGAAAAAGAATTCCCAATAATGATGGTGAAGATGATCCAGGACTTTGAAAAAAGACTGGATGCAAAGATCAAAGAGTTTACCAAAGACCTAGAAGAATTAAAGAGCAAACAAACAGAGATATGCAACACAATAACGGAAATGAAAAATACACTAGAAGGAACCAATAGCAGATTAATGGAGGCAGAAGGGCGAATAAGTGACCTGGAAGACAGAATGGTGATAATCACTGATGCAGAAAAGAATAAGGAAAAAAGAATGAAAAGAACTGGACAGCCTAAGAGACCTCTGGGACAATGTTAAACGCACCAACATTCGCATTATAGGGGTTCCAGAAGGAGAAGAGAGAGAGAAAGGACCCGAGAAAATATTGGAAGAGATTATAGTTGAAAACTTCCCTAACATGGGAAAGGAAATAGCTACCCAAGTCCAGGAAGCACAGAGAGTTCCAGGCAGGATAAACCCAAGGAGACACACACCAAGACATATAGTAGTCAAGCTGACAAAAATGAAAGACAGAGAAAAGTTATTAAAAGCAACAAGGGAAAAATGACAAATAACATACAAGGGAACTCCCATAAGGTTAACAGCTGATTTCTCAGCAGAAACTCTACAAGCCAGAACGGAGTGGCAGGATATATTTCAAGTGATGAAAGGGAAGAACCTACAACCAAGACTACTCTACCCAGCAAGGATCTCATTCAGATTCCACGGAGAAATCAAAAGCTTTACAGACAAGCAACAGCTAAGAGAATTCAGCACCACCAAACCAGCCCTACAACAAATGCTAAAGGAACTTCTCTAAGCGGGAAACATAAGAGAAGAAAAGGACCTACAAAAACAAACACAAAACAATTAAGAAAATGGTACTAGGAACATACATATCAATAATTACCTTGAATGTAAATGGACTAAATGCACCAACCAAAAGACACAGACTAGCTGAATGGATACCAAAACAAGACCCATATATATGCTCTCTACAGGAGACCCACTTCAGACCTAGGGACACATACAGACTGAAAGTGAGGGGATGGAAAAAGATATTCCATGCAAATGGAAATCAAAAGAAAGCTGGAGTAGCAATACTCATATCAGATAAAATAGACTTTAAAATAAAAAATGTTACAAGAGACAAGAAAGGACATTACATAAAGATCAAGGGATCCATCCAAGGAGAGGAGATAACAATTATAAATATATATGCACCCAATATAGGAGCCCCTCAATACATAAGGCACATGCTAACAACTATGAAAGAGGAAATGCAAGGCAGAAATAGAGACACAGATGTAGAGAACAAACACATGGACAGAGGGTTGGGGGGGGTGAATTGAAAAAAAAGAAAAAAGAAAAAAAGTAATGTATTTAACAATTGGGTTCTCTCTTGGACCTTTAGAAAAACAGAGACCCTGAACATTCCTTCCTTACACGTGACATTTTGTCAGTGCAATGAAAATAGCTATATGCCTGGTAGTAACATGGACTTAACAAATATTTGTTAAGTAAATTAACAAATGGGCTTTTGTGTTACTATGCCCTCTATTCTTTTCTAAGAGTCTAATCATTCTTCTCCTTAGGAATCCTTTCAGTGTGTTTTGAAAATAACAATAAAGTCTCATAATATCAGAGAAATCTGTATACTCTAGTGCCACTTTTAAAGGGAAGTAAACCAAGTCAGAGAGCAGTAGGCTTTGTTCAAAGTCATAATGGCACATAAGTGGCTGTGTGCAAAGCAGATATTATGAGTTATGACACTGTCCATTTAAATATCTACTTGAAATGTCTAATGGGACATGGCACATAGACCAAAATATCAAGCAAGGAAAAAACTAGTCCCTTGACATACTTTGGCAGATGGAAAGGAAAAAAGATATTCAATAATGATACCAACCTTTCTCAGTTTCCTGGATGAACCCCAAAGAACATAAGCTACATTTTTCTCGCCAGCTTTGGCTTTAAGTACCACTCTCCTTCTTGAAATATGTTAGCATTTGGATTTAACAACTACTAATTCTCAAAGGACCAAACCCACGTCCAATCATGTATCAAAGGACTGTGTCCTGCTTTACTCGTACACAGAACTGTAATTGAAAAAAGTTAATCGTGGTGATCCGTGAAGAACAGGAAAGGGGGGACAAAATCTCCAGGAATGCAGTATGAATATGAATGCCTTTGTTGGGTACTAACTCACAGCAGGCACAAGGAAGTTAAATCCATAACACTGCCAATTTATTGTAAGTTTTAAGTCAGGCAACCAACATGCTCATGAAGAATTAGACTCACTTAAATGACTGGGGTGACTGTTTGAATCTCTGAGCAGTTAAATGCCATTTATCATGTTAATGAGACAAAATCCAGCAGTGCTTTAATAGGGGAAAAAAAGCTTATCACATTGCAGAGGCAATCTTGGTGCAATAAGGAGGAGTTTCACCAAGGGTTTTACTGGGACCCAAGAGGAGGAAATCTTGAGGTTCATCAGCTCACCCTCACAGTAAAGGAGATTTCATCAGAAAGCCAGCCCAGCCTGAGCATTTGGCATTCAAGAGAAAGTGTCCTCATCTTTCCACCTGCAAAGAGTCATTTAGCTGTACCTAAATTATTAGTGTGAGTAGCCAAATCTGGGCTCTTGTTCCAAAGAGAAGCTGGCTTCTGAAGTCAGATGTGGGCATGGCAGCCATCCATTGGCATCAACGGACTGGCCTGGTAAAAGATTCCAGAAATCAGCGTATGTGAATGCCAAACATATGAACAAGACACTTGGAGCAAAGATGCCCTGAAGAGAGGAGACACAAGGAAAGGACAGAAAAGGATACAAGAGGAAATAGCTCTCCAAGTCATCTTGTTTCTCCTATTCTCACTCTCTACCTGAAGCAAAATAGAACACTTCAAGTTTCCTATTTTTCCCTGCTTCCAGCCTCACTGTCCTTACGGACGATCCTCCACACTCCAGCTTGAGAATTCTTTCCAGACCACAAATATGATCTTGATGAAAAGTCTCACAATTGCCCACAGAATAAAGTTCAAGTATGGTAGTATTGCATACAAAGTGCCTTACAAACTGAGCCTATCTGCTCTCCTGTAGCATTTCTGGCTACTTTGCCCATGGCCCCCAAACCACCAACACACATACCCTGCACTTCAAACACAGAGAATTTTGTTCTATTTACCAAATCGTCCATGTTCTTTCACAATTCCACATCTTTAAAAATCAGGTGCACTAGATCTGAAATAACTTTTCCTTTCCTATATGTCTAATAAAGTATACTCATCCCACAATAATGTTACCTGTGTGAGATCTCAGACTTTCATGACTAAGTTACTTGTTCCCACCTATTACATCTCTTACTGCATTGCACTGTAAATTACCTATGTGTCTCTCTCTCTTTCCTACCAGACCTTGGACACCTGGAGGGAAAATGTGGTGTTGTCTCCAAGTTTTCCACTAACATTGTTGTGGATATGGGGGCTCAGTAGTGGTTGTATGCACTTATTTCAGTAAGGTGGTTTCCTTCAGAATATTTGCAATGTCTCCTTCTGTATGGAGATGTTATTAATTGAGCTTGCAAAAATTGTAGTGCAAACCAAAAACATCATGAAATAAGTTCAACTGTATTTTAGTTAAGCCCGGTAGCTCTGGGTCCACTTTGGGCTGTCCTTGGATGAGGAGGCTCTACCTCACAGGACTGAAACGCATAAACAGAGACAATCTCTTTGATCTCTCTTCACTTGCACTTCTTAAGGATAACATACGTAGCCCTAGGCAGGTGCAAGAGGAGATAGGTTATCTGGGCCTGGGAGCATGGAAATATGTTAACTGATTTATTGTACATTAAGTTTGAAGAGCCAGGTAAAGATTTCTAAACATGTGTTTAGGGCCATTGGGCTTGAGCACGTGCCGCCTTTTGAAGTTTGAGACAGTAGGGAAATGTATGGTTCCAGAATGGAGTTTAATTTCTGCATGATTATTTTAGACAAACAGGCTCTTGATTAAATTACTAGATCAAAAGTCCAAAACAGGGATGGATGGTTATAGATGGATAGATAAAATGTACCAAAATCATGGCCCTAGAAAGTAAATAATAATTCATATCATTTAATAGGCAAAATTATTTGCAAGCTTCTATTAATGTAGTCAAAACCAAAGTCAACTCCTCTCCCTGGAAACTACTCAATTATAGATCTTTGTCAAGAGGCACTTATAACCTATAGAGGCCTTGTACCAACCCCTAGCTCCATACTCCTGATTTTGGAAAATGATTCTTATGGATATTTAGGGCCTGGGCTCTACATCAAGAATGTATTTGGAATGATCTCATGAAGAGAATATTATCAAAACTCACTTAGAATAATAGAGAGGCAATTTCAGAGTTAGGAAGAAAGGAGACAAATGAGTTCATACTGGATATCTTACTGAGGGATAGGCTGATCTGTAGGGAAAAAATGGAATATTAAGAAGGTAGTAACAAGGACTGAACCATATGACTCTATTCCATGGTTAATAGAAAATACTTTCAAAATAGCAAAAAAAAATGCCTGTCAGGGAGAAATAAATATGAGTACATTTAAAAGGTTCATGAAAGGTCTTGTTTTCTTATACACCAAGGGGTGGGGGAACCCACAAAACACAAATCTCTTAAAAACTTAAGCAGCTGCACGTAAAACAACAACAACAACAAGTCTATAAGACCTTTGTGAGTACACTTGCTGCAGTTGACACTGATCACCACTGTTGCGCAGCCAACCATAATGATGTTCATAAGCTTTTCTACCCTAGGCTGCCATTTCTGAACATCACAGGAAAAAAGAAGAGATGACACTGATTGGTATACAATCAATCAGCCCTGCTTGATCTGGTTTAGAGGACATGTATGGGTTTGAAAATAACTTTGTGCAGCAATCACAGAAGTCATCAGAGAATACAGTAGTATGCTACTCTGTGACATGAGAAATGGAGTCTGTTTAGAGGTTAAATTAGACATCATGGATGATATGTGGGTGTAAGTGATTGTCCTGAGACTCTAAAACTATGGTTAGCACAAAAGAGCAAACATAAAACTCGGGAAGAAAAATGTCTCCAGTAGTCACAATAAAAGCCGTATATTTAATCATCAACATTTTAAAGATAGTGGACCTGATATGCAAATGTAAAGAAACCATTTGTTCATGATAATCTGGGTTAAATTCACAGTATAGACTGGGCATCCACGATCTTCTTTGTTAGATGAGAGACATCACAGTAGGTTTCTGAGATTTTTTTCTTGAATGAAGCAGTGATATGAAAAGTTCCAGGAAACAAGCCACAGTTGTAGTCTCCTAAGATCCAATTTCCAACCACTTTATTTATTTTTATTTTTTTTCAGATTTTTATTGGAGTATAATTGCTTTACACTGTTGTGCCAGTTTCTGCTATACAGCAAAATGAATGAGCTCTATTTATACATATATCCCCATATCCTCTCCCTCTTTTTATTTATTTATTTATTTATTTATTTATTTATTTATTTATTTTTGGGGGGGGTACACCAGGTTCAATCATCCGTTTTTATACACATATCCCCATCTTCCCTCCCTTCCTTGACGCCCCCCCCCAAGCCCCCCCCACCCTCCCCTCCAACCACTTTAGAGCAAATGGTCCTGACAGGACATCATTAAAAATACAGACATCCTGGATCCCACCCATTCAGCAGGTTTGGGATGGAATCTGGCAATTTATAGTTAAAAATGAGCAAAAACCTTTCCATGCGTGCTTTCTGGTACATGGCCATGCTTGGGAACTAGTCTAGTATATAATGAGGACTGATGGTGTAGGAGGAAACAACAAACCGTGCGTTCATTCTGCTCCATCAGAGAGATGAAAGCTGGCACAGCTCCCAGGGGTTCCACGGTTGTGGAGTGGGGCAGAGGGATGAGTGACCAGAGGATATCCGACTGGCAGTGGTGGCTTTAAGAACTCATGGTGTCAGAGAGTTTGAAAGTCATATAGAGCAGATCAAAATCAAGAAATCTAAGAACTATATGCAAAGTATATTTTTTTAAAGCCAGAAAGAGCTGAGACAGCTATTAGGAGCTGAAAGTCAAGATCTGAGGGGCACAGAGGATAAGAGTAAGAGACAGAAGACAGAACAGGAAAGATGGCAGCAGAAAAGTGGAGAAATTCCCAATTTTGTGTACTTGGCAATGTATTGCCTGGTTAACTATCTTGTCTCAAAGTGCAGTGATTTTACACATCGCTAAACTGTCTTAAGTGTAATTATTCACAACCTACAATTCAGGAAACAGTACACAACTAAACAGAAGTGCCCAGACTGGAATCCATGACTACTCAATTTGAACAGCAATAATGGTCTTGGTGACATGGTTTACTACCCTTTTCATTGTTGGCTTTGTCATTAATATACAAATCGGTCATATTTATGGAACAGTCACTAGCTCCCAGACCTTTGCACTAAGTGCTTCCTATGCAATAACTCATAATTTCCACAACAGCTTTATGTGGTAAGTAGTTAGTATCCCTCTTTTTCAGATGAGGAAACAGGTCAGGTATAAGTGATAAATTGCAGAGCCAACACTCAGGCCTAGAGTTGTCTGGCTTCAGACCGTATCCTCTAGAGATAACTCAAATTTAGTCCACTTTCCAGTACACAGAAAGCAACAACAACAACAACAAAACATTTCCTTACCTTTTTAATTCAAACCTCCACACCCTCACTTTCCTGCCTGAAGATAATGTATTTAATGTTAAAGGTACTACTGAAACTGAGAAATTATCTCCTTGATTGGGTATTATCTGGAAATAAAGATAAGATTAATAGTTTTGACCTTCAAGATATATAATGAACTGTTCATATAAATATAAGTAATTAAATTTTAGATTCTTAAACTTCATTGAAGCTGGATATATGACACTGAAGGATGGCCTTTCCTGTAAGTAAGCCTCTCCCTGCACATTTATAACTTGGAGATCTCCACTCTTCCACAAAGTTTTGCCAGATTAGAAATAATTTTCAAAATCGTCTCCAATAAGGTATCTTATGGAATCATCCAAAATCCTTCTGGGCTGGGGAGACTAGTCATTACATTTTTACTTAATATATATATGAAACCCAAAACACAGGTAAAGTTAAATAAATTAAGCAAAGAAAGCCAAATAAAAGTGATACCAGTTAGTGCCAGAACTGGTGTTAAAGTTCAGTATTTTGGCTTTTCATCCTAAGCTTTCTCCCAGGTAAAAGAGGTGATGAAAGAGAGATTGCTATCAATTTTTATAATTAAAGACAATTAAATGATCACATACCATAAATTAGTGAAGCATTTCTGAAATTTAATATCATAATGCTTTTCTTGGCCTTCTAACATTTACCAGATGAATAACCAAGGTTAAGAGGCTTTGATTACATAGTTTTTGTCAATATGGCAATACTTATTTTTACTTATGGGGTATTATACATTGAATTTGCAGATTGTATGTTTTCACATTAGCTAATAAACCACCACTGTTCTGTTTCTTCTTTGATGTTATTATTTGGTTGATGATGCTAATACACAGCAAGTGTGGTTTGATCATATGGCAGATGGGAGATTTTTGTTGTCACCATTTGGAGCACAGAAGATTTATAGTTGGATGTACTTTTTTAGCATAGTAGAAATTATATTTTCAGACCCTTTGAGTGAATTTTGAGCTATAGATATGACAAATATTACATTTATAACTCTGTGTAAATGTGATCAATACTAACACAATATGGTGCTGTTTTGTTCTTGTAAAATAAAACTAGGTTGATATTGAAGCCCAGAAGTAAACGTATTCATTCTTGTTTGATTTTTTACTTAAGAACCTTAAGATGTAAGTAGATACATTCATATAAAAATACAAAAAATTCTTATGTAAAATGCCATCATATGAAAAATACCAGTGGCATAATAACATTTTACTTTAGAATTCCCTAATTTAGAACATGTGTAATTTTAAAAAAGAAATCAACCCTTTAAATTCCAACATTTAAACATATAACATCTTTATAAGAGAAATAAATGTTTAACATTTAAATTCTACACCATATGTGGTGGCAAACTCAATGTGGTAACGTGAACACACCTCTCAAGCAGATGCAGGCTTTAATCCATTTCAGCACTGCACTTATAAAAATTTCTTTCCCAGTCACAGATGTATCAGAAGTAGAAACAACAGGTTAACTAACACATGAGTGCCTGAAATTAAGTATATGTTTATATTTAAAATAGTAGTCACTGACTTATGCTCATGAAATTGATGAAAATCCATTCTGTGATGATACAACGTAAAATTAAGTTAGGACTTCAAGTTCAAAATCACAGTTACATGCATTTATATATTATCCCTCCTAGGAGACCAATAAATTAATAAGAAAGGGATTTTTTAAAATAAGAAATAGCAACAAACAGAATGGGGAGGGAACCACCAAAAAGAAGTGATTCCACAAATATCTAGAAGATGGTAAGCAGATAAAGGACTGATGACGTACAGCAGAGGAAGCCACAGCCTAGAAAACATGCTGAGGACCTACATTCAATGAGAAAACCTATCTGCCATGTTCAATTCCTGACAAAATCGGGGCATAGAAATCCAGCTACAAAGGACAGGAGTTGTGGTATTTGTATCTGAAAACAAGGGTATTAAAAGTATGGGGAAATGATGCACCCAATATGCAGAAACATTCATTGATTTTTCTCTATTGTTTTTCTATTCTAAATGTCATTAATTTCTGGAATCTAATCATTATTATTTCCTTCCAGCTGCTTCCTTCAGGTTTATTCTTTCTTTTCCACTGTCTTAAGGCGAAAAGTTACGATACTGATTTGAGATCTTACTTTTTTGAAAATATAGGCATTTACAGCTGCAAATTTCCCTCTAAGCACTGCTTTAGTGGCATCCTGTAAGTTTTAGCACATTGTGTCTTTATTTTCATTAATCTCAAAGAACTTCTAATGTCCTTCAGATTTCTTCTTTGATCGACTGGTTATTTAGGACTGTGCTGTTCCATTTCCACATCCTTATGACTGTTTCAAATTTCTTTTTGTTATTGAATTCTAATTTCAATACATTAGAGTGGTCAGAGAATATACATTGTTAGTATTTCCAGCCATTTAAATTTATTTATTTATTTATTTATTGGCTGCGTTGGGTCTTAGTTGCAGCATGTGGGATCTTTTTGTTGCAGCGCAGGCTCTTTGTTGTGGTGTGTGGGTTTCTCTCTAGTTGTGGCCTGCGAAGTTTTCTCTAATTGTGGTGCGTGGGCTCCAGAGAGCACGGGCTCTGTAGTTTGCGGTACATGGGCTCTCTAGTTGAGGTGTGTGAGCTCTGTAGTTGTGGCACACGGGCTTAGTAGCCCTGCAGCATGTGGGATCTTAGTTCCCCGACCAGGGATCAAACCCACATCCCCTGCACTGGAAGGCAGATTCTTTACTACTGGATCACCAGGCAAGTCCCTCCATTTAAATTTATTAAGGTTTGTTTTATGGCATAAGCATATGGTCTGTCCTGCAGAATGTTCCATGTGCACTTGAGAATAATGTCCTTTCCGCTGTTATGTAGCAGAGTGTTCTATCTATATATCTAGGTCTAGTTGGTTTATAGTGTTAACATCTTCTATTGATACTTCCTTGTTGATCTTCTTCCTGGTTGTTCTATCCCTTAAGGAAAGTGGAATACTGAAGTCTTCAACTATTATTGTTGACTCATCTACTTTCCCCTTCATTTGTGTCCGTTTGTTTCATGTATTTTAGTGCTCGGTTTTTAGGTGTGTATGTGATTAAAACCGTCATATCTTTCAGATGGATGGACTCTTTTGTAATTATAAAATGTCCTTCTTTACCTCTAACAATATTTGTTTTAAAGCCTACTGTTTCTGATATTAACCTACTGTTTCTGTACAACCGTTCCAGCTTTCTTGTGGTTCTAGGTTTTCTCATATGTTATATTCTAGGAGTTTCACAGTTTTGCATTTTACCTTTAGGTCTGTGATCCATTTTGAGTACATATGCATGCGAGGTGTAAGGTCTATGTCTAGATTAACTTTTTTGCGTGTGGATGTCCAGTTTGTTCCAGCACCATACATTGAAAAGACTATCTTTGCTCCATTGTATTACCTTTACTCCTTTCTCAAAGATCTGCTGACTATATTTATGTTGGTCTACATCTGGGCTCTCTATTCTGTTCCCATTGATCTAGTTGTCTATTCTTCTGCCAAAACCATAGTGTCTTGATAGCTTTATATAAGTTTTAATGTAAGGTTTAAGTCAGGTAATGTCTATCCTCCAACTGTGTCCTCCTTCAGTGCTCCGTCTGAATTCTTTAGAATCAAGTTTAGAATCAGTTTGTTGATATCCAGAAACTCATTTGCTGCAGTGTTGACTGGGATTGCACTGAGTCTATGGATTAGGTTGGGAATAACTGAAATCTTGACAATACTGAGTCTTCCTATCCATAAACATGGAATATCTCTCCATTTCTTTCTTTAAAAAATTTTTTGTATATCAGAATTTGGTAGTTTTCTTCATACAGCTCTTATACAAATCTTGTGAGATTTTTATCTAAGTATTTCTTTGGGGGTGGGGGGGTTCAAATGTAAATGGTATTGTGTTTTTAATTTCAAATTCCACTGCTGGTATGTAAAAAGTGATTGACTTGTTTATATTAGCATTGTATCTGCAACTCTGCTATAATCAGTTCCAAGAGGGTTTTTTTTTGTTTTTAATATGTAACATCGTCTTCCAGATTTTCTACGTAGATGATAATATCATCTGTGAACAGTTTTATTTCTTCTTTCACAATCTGTATATATTATTCCCTTTTCTTGTCTTATTGAATTTGCTAGAACTTTTAGTACAATGTTGAAAAGGAGTGGTAAGAGGGGACTAATGCAGCATTTTAAGTTATTTAATTTTTTCACTATTTTTTTTAGTTATTTCCTTATTGGTTGCTCTAGAACTTACCATGTCAATTTTAAATTCTCAGAATCAGCTTAAGATTTATACTTTTTCCACTGAGATATAGAAATGATATGCCTATACATCTCTATTTCCTTTTTCCCTTTCTATGATATTATCATTAAGCATATTACATCTGTAAATATAGCAACCATTGTATGTTACGTAGTTAGAATTATTGCTTTATAAAATTTTGTGTTTTAAAGAAACTCAGATACAACAATAAAAAGGAATAAACAATTCTAGCTTTTGCTATCAACTTTCATATCTACGATTTCTTGATCTCATCATTTGTTCCTATGGTTTTAAGTAACCATATGCACTCATTTCCTTAGTCCAACACAGACGTGCTTCCACCAATTCCTGGAAACTCTCAGACAGGACCTGCTCTTGCAGTGTTGAAGCAGAATATCTTGTAAGGAAATGTACCTTTTTGCTCTTATGACCTATCAA
This sequence comes from Hippopotamus amphibius kiboko, assembly GCF_030028045.1. Taxonomy (NCBI): domain Eukaryota; kingdom Metazoa; phylum Chordata; class Mammalia; order Artiodactyla; family Hippopotamidae; genus Hippopotamus; species Hippopotamus amphibius. The sequence goes on along the minus strand of NC_080203.1, from coordinate 11,115,125 downwards.
CTGATTGAATTATGCTCACCCACATTACTGAGGGTGATTTCTATTTAAGGACAACCGATTGTAGATGTTAACCACTTTTACAAGATACTTTCACAGCAACATCTAGATGACTGTCTGAATGAATAACTTGGTACTAAAGTCTAGCCAAGTTGACTCATAAAACTAACCAATAAACTCCATGTTGGTGTGCTTAATGGTACCATACATTTCTGAGGTTTATTTAAATTTTTTCTTCATCCCCCCCCCTTTGTTGTTCAGATTGCATAATCTCTATTGGTTTATGTTCAAAATCATTAATTCTTTCTTCTCCCACTTAAACCTACTGTCGAGACCACCTAGTGATTTTTTTTTTTAATTTCATTTACTGTACTTTCAACCAAAGAATTTCCATTTGGTTCTTTTTTACAATTTCTGTCTGTTTATTAATGCTTTTGGCTTGATGTGACTTTGTTGTCATACTTTCCATTACTTCCTAATCACTGTTTCTTCATTCTTTGAATACGTTTATAATACTTTGAAGTCTTTTCCTGTTAAATCTGACATCTGTTTGCTCTGGTGGGGAGTTGCTGGTTCCTGAATTTTCTTTTTTCCAGTATATGGCTCATACTTTCCTGTTTCTTTCCATGTCTTGCAATCTTTGTTGGAATATGGACATTCTAGATAATATGTTGTAGTAACTCTGGATACTGGTCCATCTTCTCCCGAGCTTTTTGTTATTTGGTTTATAATTTGGTTAGTGACTGGCAGAGTTATTTTAATGAACTATATCTCCTCCAGGAATGTGAAGCCCCTGATGTTGCATTTTGGGGTGCAAAGCCTTAGATATGCCCACATTCTCCCTGGGATGACAGTGGTTGGGGCAGAGCTCTCTTTAACTGCCTCTGCCCTTAACTTCTCCTAGCTGTTACTCTACTAATCACTGGCTGATTGCTCAACTGTTTTCAACAATGTCCTCGGGCATAAATTGTGCCACAGATTGATTCAAAGGCAGTCTCTTTTAAAAATATAGTCTGCAAGGTCAGTGTTTAAGATCCGTTTTGATGACAGGAGGGTTTCTCCCAATTTTCTCTTTTCCAATTCTCTCTAGAATTAGAAGGCAGCATATAGTTTAGCCTATTTATCTCTTTCCAACGGCCTTTCACCGAAAACTCTACTGTTTTTGAGAAAACCTGTCATAGCTTAGGATGCTATAACAAAATACCAAAGACTGAGTAGTTTACACAACAGGGATTCATTTTCTCACAGTTCGTGTGGCTAGAAGTCAAAGATCAAAATTCTAGCGTGCGCAGTTTCTGTTAAGAGCTCTCTTTCTGGCTTGTAGACAGTCATCTCACTGTGTCTTCACTTGGCAGGAAGAGAGAAAACATGTTCTCTGGTTTCCCTTCTTATAAGGGCACTAATTCCTTCATGAATGCCCTACCCACATAACCTCTTCTAAACTTAGTTGTCTCCTAAAGGCCCCATCTCCAAATACCATGACATTGGGTATCAGGGATTCAACATATGAATTGGGGGGGGACACGATTTAGTCCATAGCAACATCCTTAGTATTGAACTTCGCACTCTGTTGCAAAAGAAATTTATTCCTTTTGGAAGACATTTGGAGCTGTTTTATAAACTGCTTTCCCTACACCCCCAAGCAAAATCTGTGAGCCATGGCTCTGGAGCCGGGAGTGAGGACAATGTCATACTTATCTATGAGTAACACCCCAAATTTAGGGGTGGGGTACTCAGTGGAGAGGGTCAGTAGTCTCAGTTTCTTCTGGCTTGTCTCTCCCATCATGGACTCACCATCCCACAAAGCAGGACAAGGGTGATCAGTGGTCCAGTATTCTCAGCAGAGTTTCACCCAAAGCGGAGTCTTAGTCTCACGAATGTGGTTTGGGCAGAAGAAGGGATCCGCCATCTCCTTGTTGCTGTCACTCAGAATTTACACTTAACAAGAGGTAGCTGGAAGCAAGGTGAGAAATACTGATATCCTGCCCTTCCCAGGAAGATAGCCCTCTGACTGGCAGCTGGAGGCAGTGCTGTGCTCTTGGCTGACTCAGTTTGGAACTGAGTTTCTATCTCACTAAACTCTGAGAGAAAAGGGAGGGATGGTTCTTAGTTCAAAAGCCACAGACTCACTTTTCTTCCAGAACTTTAGATTTCCTTGAACAAGTGTGTCTTCCTTTGCTGTATGTCCTTAGGACCATTTCCAGAGACCTAAATTTATATATAATTTTCACCTATTTCCCTGGGAAGCAGGTTTGTGGAGCTTCTCACCCTATAATATCACACAAGAAGTAAAACTCTCCCAGCAGCAAGATAATTCACTGAAAAAAAATATGTTCTGTACTAGAGACATCAAATTAACTGGAGAGAACTAGGTAATCATTTGGTTATCTGTATCTCATAGTAAAATAGTGGCCTTCCCATGGGTTAGTAGTTCCCCATACATAAAAGCTTCTGCCCAATTTATAATAAAGTGAAACCCATCAGTCAAAATCTCCACCCACATACAGAGCAGTCCCGAGAAGCATTTTAAGACCTCATTCTCAAATATAAACAAAGCAGTATCACCATATATTTGAGGTAAAATATGTACAGAAGTAAAACAAAAAGCAAAAAACAAACCAAAAAACAAAAAACAAGAGAAGGAAAATAAAAAGAAAAGATCCAATTTAGAAAAACAGACAAAAATGAAGCAATAAAAGGAACTTCCAAAATATGTATAATCGAGGGAAAAAAAGATGGCAGCGAAGTAGAGGGACATGGAATGCATCCCTCTCCAAAGATGCATTGGGAATGCACGGAAGGATGCAATAATTCCCACAGAGAACCAGCTGAACACCAGCAGACGGCCTTGGACACCAGAAAGGACCACAAGGAGCCCGACATAACCAGTAGGGAGGCATCTACGACGGCTCAAAGAGGGTGAAGTGGGGGAGCCGTGGCAGACAGGAGGGAGTGAGAAACACACGGAGGGTCCGCACTGCAGCTCAGCGTTCCCGGACCGAGACGTCGATTCACAGCTGAACAGAGGGTCCGGGAGTGGGAGCGTGGGAACCGGAGAGCTGGCTCAGGGTGAGAAAAATTGTTACCAGTAAGGTGACGGACCGAGAGGACAGGAGGGAAGAGGTCCACGGCGAGGAGTGCCTGCCCCTGAGAGCTGCCCGGCCATGATGGTGGCTGGATGCTGCAGGCTCACGGGCGGGGGGGAGGAGCCGCGGGCATAGCCTCTCTCTCTCTCTCTCTTTCCGTGCCTCTGCAACAGACAGTTCAGAGATGCCCTGTGGGCCACCTAAGGTGCTCAGGGATAACAAGCACCCTCAGGCGCTCGGGCGGGGCTAGATTAAAACCCCTTGGAACACTGGCAGCAAGGAGGCTGCTGAGAAAAAACAAAAAACCTGAGAGAGGCCCAACTCTGAGATGTTCTGTTTATACCTAAGCCACCGGCATCCCTCTGCAACAGGCACCTCCAAGCCTGACTGAAACAACGGTGTGCCACTGCTCACTCACTCCCAGGGAAAGGAACAACTATTGTACCCTCTACCTCCTCACACACCGACGCTTACAGAGGAACAATAAAGGAAGCTCTGCTGGCCACAGAATAATGCAAAAAAACCCAAGGCGAGGAGAAGGACACTTAGAGCTGAGACTCTAAGGAAACAGAAATATTAGTATCAATCCTATTGAACTGGTCCATTCTGGGATCAGTTCTAGATTTTTTTTTTTCCTTTAATAACTACGATCTTAGTCCTAAGGGATCTACAAGTTTTATAATTTTTTAATGCTATTTTTTATTCTATTTTTATTTTCTTGCCTTTTTATATACTTCTATTTCTAGCTAAGTTTTTGGTAGTACTGACAATATATCTCTCATACTTTCCTTGCATCCCTATCTTTTATACATTTCTATTCCTTTCTTTTTATTTGCATATTTCCAATCACACTACGCTCTTCTGTTCCCCTTTCTTCCAGCCATTTTTAGTTTATTTTATCTTAACATACTTAGAAGCAACACTATCGATCTGTTCAGACTCCTTGCTCTATTCTCCAGATGACACACCACCTTGGTATTTAATATTAGGTTTTTGTCTTTATCTTAGTTCTTAGTACAGTTGTCTAATTTCATTCTGAGAATCTCCATTCTGTCTGGTGGTACTCTAGCTCTTTTCTATATTTGATCCTAGATTACAAAATCTCCCTGGATTAGTGTTTGTATGTGTAAGGTGTTATTTGTTTGTTTGCTTTTCCTTTGTTTCTGATTTGTTCTGTTTCAGTTGTCAATTTCTGTTGGATTTCTCTTTGAATATCTGATAGCATACTGGGGTTCTGTCAGGTCTTTCCAGAGCCTTATATCCTAATGGATTCAGTAATTGTGTGTCTTATACATGTATGTGTTTCCTAGACTTAGTATTTGTTTAACCCAACACTTGGACATTAGTGTGAGGCTTGGACAGTCTTCTATAAACACCACTATCACCAGGACAAGCAACCCCAAAAGTTTGGACAACCATGAGGAAACAAAGAAACACCATGCAGGCAAAGGAGCAGGAAAAAACCCACAAGACCAAATAAATGAGGAGGAAATAGGAAAAATGCCTGAAAAAGAATTTAGAGTAATGATAGTAAAAATGATACAAAATCTCGATACCAAAATAGAGAAAGTACAAGAAACAGTTCATAAGAACTCAGAAAAACAAACAGCAATGGATAACAAAATAACTGAAATTAAAAATACTCTAAATGCTATAACCAGCAGAATGACTGAGGCAGAAGAACGAATAACTGAGTTGGAAGACAGAATGGGGGAAATAACTGCCACAGAGCAGGAAAAAGAAAAAAGAATAAAAAGAATAGAAGACAGTCTCAGAGACCTCAGTGATAACATTAAGCATACCAACATTCAAATTATAGGCATCCCAGAAGAAAAAGAAAAAAAGAAAGGGTCTGAGAAAATATTTCAAGAGGTTACAGTGGAAAACTTCCCCAACATGGGAAAGGAACTAATTAACCATGTCCAAGAAGCACAGAGAGTCCCATACAGGATAAACCCAAGGAGAAATACTCAAAGGCACATATTAATCAAACTAATGACAATTAAACACAAAGAAAAAATATTAAAAGCAGCAAGAGAAAAGCAACAAATAACATATAAGGGAAAACCCAGAAGGATAACAGCTGACCTTTCTACAGAAACTCTGCAGGCCAGAAGGCAATGGCAGGATATACTGAAAGTCCTGAAAGAAAGAAACCTACAGCCAAGAATACTCTACCCAGCAAGAATCTCATTCAGATTTGAGGGAGAAATCCAAAGCTTTCCAGACAAGCAAAAGTTAAGAGAATTCAGCACCACCAAACCAGCCTTACAACAAGTGCTAAAGGAACTTCTCTAAGTAGGACACACAAGAAAAGGAAAACACCTACAAATACAAACCCAAAACAATTAAGAAAATGGTAATTGGAACACACATGTCAATAATCACCTTAAATGTAAATAGATTAAATGCTCCAACCAAAAGACACAGACTGGCTGAATGGATACAAAAACAAGACCCTTCTCTATGCTGCCTACAAGAAACCCACTTCAGACCAAGGCATACATATAGCCTGAAAGTAAAGGGATGGAAAAAGATATTTCATGCAAATGGAAGCCAAAAGAAAGCTGGAGTAGCAATACTCATATCAGACAAATTAGACTTTAAAGTAAAGGCTATTAAAAGAGACAAGGAGGACACTACATAATGATCAAGGGATCCATTCAAGAAGAACATATCTATGCCCTTAACATAGGAGCACCTCAGTACATAAGGCAAATGCTAACAGCCATAAAAGGGGACATCGACAGTAACACAATAAACAATTCACTCTTAAACAGCCAAGAACTCACTAAAGACATCAAACAGGAAATCAAAAAATATCTAGAAACAAATGACAACGAAAACACAACAACCCAAAACCTATGGGACGCAGCAAAAGCAGTTCTAAGAGGGAAGTTTTTAGCAATACAGTCCTACCTTAAGAAACAAGAAAAATATCGAATAAACAACCTAACCTTACACCTCAAACAATTAGAAAAAGAAGAACAAAGAAACCCCAAAGTGAGCAGAAGGAAAGAAATCATAAAGATCAGAGCAGAAATAAATGAAAAAGAAAGGAAGGAAGCAATAGCAAAAATTAATAAAACTAAAAGCTGGTTCTTTGAGAAGATTAACTAAATTGATAAACCATTAGCCAGACTCATCAAGAAAAAAAGGGAGAAGATGCAGATCAACAGAATTAGCAATGAAAAAGAAGTAACAACGGACACCTCAGAAATACAAAAGATCATGAGAGACTACTACAAGCAACTATATGCCAATCAATTGGATAACCTGGAAGAAATGGATACATTCTTAGAAAAATACAATCTTCCAAGACTGAACCAGGAAGAAATAGAAAATATGAACAGACCAATCACAAGTACGGAAATTGAGGCAGTGATTAAAAATCTCCCAACACACAAAAGCCCAGGACCAGATGGGTTCACGGGCGAATTCTATCAAACATTTAGAGAAGAGCTAACACCTATCCTTCTCAAATTCTTCCAAAATATTGCAGAAGGCAGAACACTCCCAAACTCATTCTACAAGGCCACCATCACCCTGATACCAAAACCAGGCAAAGATGTCACAAAAAAAGAAAACTACAGACCAATATCACTGATGAATATAGGTGCAAAAATCCTCAACAAAATACTAGCTAACAGACTCCAACAGCGCATTAAAAAAAATCATACACCATGATCAAGTGGGGTTTATCCCTGGGATGCAAGGATGCTTCAATATATGCAAATCAATCAATGTGATACATCATATCAACAAATTGAAGGATAAAAACCATATGATCATCTCAATAGATGCAGAAAAAGCTTTTGACAAAGTTCAACATCCATTTATGATAAAAGCTTTCCAGAAAATGGGCATAGAAGGAAATTACCTCAACATAATAAAAGCCATATATGAAAAACCAAAAGCCAACATCATTCTCAATGGGGAAAAACTGGAAGAATTCCCTCTAAGAACAGGAACAAGACAAGGGTGTCCACTCTCACCACTATTATTCAACATCGTTTTGGAAGTTTTAGCCACAGCAATCAGAGAAGAAAATGAAATAAAAGGAATCCAAATTGGAAAAGAAGAAGTAAAATTGTCACTCTTTGCAGATGACATGATATTATATATAAAAAACCCTAAAGACTCTACCAGAAAACTGCTAGCACTCATTGATGAGTTTAGTAAAGTAGCAGGATACAAAATTAATGCACAGAAATCTCTTGCATTCCTATACACTAACAACGGAAGCGCAGAAAGAGAAATTAAGGAAACTCTCCCATTCACCATTGCAATCAAAAGAATAAAATACCTAGGAATAAACCTGCCTAAGGAGGCAAAAGATCTGTATGCAGAAAACTTTAAGACGTTGATGAAAGAAATCAAAGATGACACAAACAGATGGAGGGACATACCATGTTCCTGGATTGGAAGAATCAACATCATGAAAATGACTGTACTACCAAAGCAATTTACAGATTCAATGCAATCCCGATCAAATTACCAATGGCATTTTTCACAGAACTAGAGCAAGAAATCTTATGATTTTTATGGAAATGCAAAAGACCCCAAATAGCCAAAGTAATCTTGAGAAGGAAAAATGGAGTTGGTGGAATCAGGCTTCCTGACTTCAAACTATACTATAAGGCCATAGCGATCAAGACACTATGGTACTGGCACAAAAATAGAAAGGAAGATCAATGGAATAGAATAGAGAACTCAGAAGTAAGCCCAAACACATATGGGCACCTTATCTTTGACAAAGGAGGCAAGAATATACAGTGGAAAAAAGACAGCCTCTTCAGTAAGTGGTGCTGGGAAAATTGGACAGCAGCATGTAAAAGAATGAAATTAGAACACTTCCTAACACCATACACAAACATAAACTCCAAATGGATTAAAGACCTACATGTAAGGCCAGACACTAGAAAACTCCTAGAGGAAAACATAGGCAGAACACTCTATGACATACATCAAAGCAAGACCCTTTTGGACCCACCTCCTAGAATCATGGAAATAAAATCAAGAATAAACGAATGGGACCTCATGAAACTTAAAAGCTTTTGCACAGCGAAAGAAACCATAAACAAGACTAGAAGGCAACCCTCAGAATGGGAAAAAATAGTTGCCTATGAAACAACGGACAAAGGATTAACCTCCAAAATATACAAGCAGCTCATGCAGCTTAATACCAAAAAAAGCAAATAACCCAATCCACAAATGGGCGGAAGACCTAAATAGACATTTCTCTAAAGAAGACATACAGATGGCCAACAAACACATGAAAAGATGCTCAACGTCACTCATCATCAGAGAAATGCAAGTCAAAGCCACTATGAGGTATCACCTCACACCGATCAGAATTGCCAGCATCACAAAATCTGGAAACAACAAATGTTGGAGAGGGTGTGGAGAAAAGGGAACTCTCCTGCACTGTTGGTGGGAATGTAAGTTGGTACAGCCACTATGGAAAACAATTTGGAGGGTCCTTAAAAACCTACAAATAGAACTACCATATGATCCAGTAATCCCACTCCTGGGCATATACCCAAAGAAAACCATAATCCCAAAAGAAACATGTACCATAATGTTTATTGCAGCACTATTTACAATAGCCAGGACATGGAAGCAACCTAAATGCCCATCAACAAATTAATGGATAAAGAAGATGTGGCATATATATACAATGGAATATTACTCAGCTGTAAAAAAGGATGAGATGGAGCTATATGTCATGAGGTGGATAGACCTAGAGTCTGTCATACAGAGTGAAGTCAGAAAGAGAAGGACAAATATTGTATGCTAACTCACATATACGGAATCTAAAAATGGTACTGATGAACTCTGTGAGAATGCAAGAACAAGGACGCAGATGCAGAGAACGGACTGGAGAACTCAAGGTTTGTGGGGGGCGGGGGGTGAAGGGGAGTCTTAGACGAAGTGAGAGAGTAGCACAGACATATATATACTACCAACTGTAAAACAGATAGCCAGTGGGAAGTTGTTGTATAACAAAGGGAGTTCAATTCGAGGATGGAAGATGCCTTAGAGGACTGGGACGGGGCGGGTGGGGGGGGGACTCGAGGGAGGGAGGTAATATGGGGATATGTGTATAAAAACAGATGATTGAACTTGGTGTACCCCCCAAAAAAATAATAAATAAGTAAATAAAATTTAAAAAATAATAATAAAAAAAAGAAAATGAAAAAAAAAAAAACCAAAACAAACAAACAAAAAGAAAACAAAATATGTATAATCAGTTTCCAGAGAGAGGTACAAGAGGATCACAAATCCATAAAAAGGAAATAGAAAGCATGGAAAAGGAAGAATCAGAAACAAAGAAAGAGGACTTGGAGGTTAAAAATATAATTGCCAATGAAATTTTCACCATAAAGACAAACTTAAGCAAATCTCAAAAAAGAACAAAATAAAGAGAAAAAATATGAGGGAAAACATAAAAAAGAGAATTTGTCTTATAGTTCAAATTATGACTAATAGAAATTCTGCAAAGGGAGAACAGAGTCTATGAGTAGAAAATATCCAGTAAATAATAGAAGAGAATTTCCCAAAGCAAAAGTACACGTCTTCAGATCAAAGGGCCCAGAACAATAAATGAAAATTAAGACTCTTTCTTATGCATATAATGGTAAAACTTTATAACAGCAATGAAAATTAAAAAAAACATAAAATCATCCCAGGCGGTGGGGTGGGGTGAGGTAAGAACCCAGTCACATACAAAAGAAGTGTTAGATTGACATCAAACTTTTCAATTATGCTGGGTGCTAGAAGCCAATAAAAAATGTTTCAAAATTTTGAAAGGAAAATGTGTATGTGCATGAAATTTTATGCTGACCAGACTACAAAACACGAAGTCAGAATAAAGAACTTTTCAGGCAGCAAGGACTTCAAAGTTTGCATCTCTTGTATTTCAGGATCCAGTCAAACAGTAAGGGAAATTCCAGGATAACAGCTCTTCAGGTGTCCTACAGAACCAGCTGGGAGGGTGAGGATAGGGGACCCAGAATGGAAGATTCTGAGATGTGGAAAGAACTGATAGACTTGATACAGTGAATGGTATCTTAGAAAAATTTGAGGTCATGGTAAAATCAATGTGGTTTATGGAAAAGGTGCGTCCAATTGAAATTGATTCCTGGAACACTCTCCTTTGTATAGTTATGTGGCTGTGATGTTGGACCTGAAGAGATAGGAATGTGGTCTTAAGTATACCTCTTGTCACTGCAGTGACCACCATTTACACTGCCAATGTAAATTGATTTTTATTATGTTTTTTCCATTTTAGAGTTTTGGACAAACCACAGAAATCTTAATCATGGCTACAGAATAGACTCAAACCTTTATCAACTTTGAGAAGGTAAAGATCAAAATAGAACTGGCCGACACTGAAAAGTGAACAGGACGGGAGGGAGGGTGAAACCACTGATATCCTCATCTGAAAAGAGAGAAGTCAAGAGAAATTAAGCAGTTAACGTTGCTTAAAGTTGCAGATGACATGATAGAACCATAATGGGAGGAGAGAGAGATAGAAAAGATGAACGATAATGTAAGTAAGCTAAAATTCCAATATTTAAAAGCAAGAAAACAAGATCATCAACAACAATAAGACTGTACCAGCCACTGTTTTAAGGACTTCACATATGTTAAATCATTTAATTCTCAGTGATCCCCTAGGGAAGGTGCTATTTTTATTCTTATTTTACAGATGAAAAAACAAGCATAGAGAGAGAAAGTAACCCACTCAAGGTCACTCATCTAGAGAGTGGCAAAGCCATATTCAGACCTAGAGAAGCTGGTTCCAGAGTCCTTGTTTTAACCTGCATGCAAACTGCTTCTTACAACAACAGTTTTAGATAATGTCTAAAGTTGATAACTAAGACAAAGGAACTATTCATTATATTATACTCTGCAATATTTAATCCTATTCATGGATTACTTTGGTAGATTAATACAGTCAGCCCTCTGTATCCATGGGTTACTTATCCGTGGATTCAACCAACCACAGATCAAAAATATTTAAAAAAATCCAGAAAGTTCCTAAAAGCAAAACCTGAATTTGCTGTGCAACTATTTACATATTATTTACATTGTATTTACAACTATTTACATGAAATTTACTGTATTAGCTATGTGTAATCTAGAGATGATTTAGAGTATAGAGGAAGACGTGCATAGGTTATGTGCAAATAATACACCATCTTATATAAGCTATTTGAGCATGCATGGATTCTAGAATTCATCGGAGGGGAGCCTGGATCCAACGCCTTGTGGATACCAAGGCATGACTATAATACTCTACTAAATAAATAATAACAGAGATCAAGAAAGATGCACATGTGCTTGAGAAATTCAGTTCAATAACCCTGGTGAGCAGTTTGTTGTTCCTTGTCCTTGACCACTCTTGCCTTTCTTTTCTGCCTGAAAAACCTCAAATAACCCTTCAAAATGAAGCTTACACCTCACTGTTCCCCTTCTGCTCTATGAATAATGGCTATGGCAGAGTCACATGCTACAAAACGCACCCAATAAGGTGAAAATTATCAATAGTCAAAGTCAAACTTGATATTCTCATTGGAAAATGCTGTAATGTAAACCACTATACTGTCTGTCAATAGATCCGACATAGTCATTTTCTTCTAAATTTGGAACAGATTGCTGTTTCTTTGGGTGAGCTGCACAAGAAATAGTTGGCTGGTGTTTTAAGGCCATGTCGTATGAATAATACCTGTTTTTCTACTTTGTAATCTCATTAAAAATGACTTTGGGAACAGCTGCTATCTCATGTTCCATTTATGGACTACATTCGTTAAATGGAGTGGCAGGTACTACTTAAGATGCTATTTTACTCTTTATTTGCTGAGTTCATATAAGTGAATTCATATAAAATAAATGGAAGAAAGATGTAAATTCTCTGTAATCCTTCCTTTAGGCCTTTCACTAAAAATTGTACACACCTATCATTTTATGTTGAAATGATACATAATGTAATTTAGGTAGGAAGGCACGATGGAGAATGATGGATTCGTGAGTGACAGAGGAGATGAAAGAGACACTGATACAAGGATGAATAGATGGAAAGATCTTATACTAATAAAATGTTAGATGGTCGCTCAGATACAGATGGAGAGGTTGAGGGATAGAGATGAATAGATGAATAGCTGGGATAATGAGTAGAGAGCCTGACAGTCGGTTGGAATAACTGATAACAGAAAGATGATGATAAGAGAGAACCTGATGAAGTGATGGTGGAAAGGAGACTGAAGTCGATGAGGATAGAAATACATGCAGACATTTCTGCATTCATTCAACAAATATTCATTAGGTGACTATTAAGTGCCAGTCACTCTACTACACAGTAGAGACACAGTAGTGAGCAAAAAGAAACTTACAATCCACGTCCTCACTGAGCTCACAGTTAGACATTATTATGAGGGTGTCAGGTGCTACAAAGATATTTTTTAGAAAGAAAATCATGGGGTAAGAAACAGATGGAGATTCAAGTTTAGGAAGGGTAGTCAGTAAAACTACAAAATAAAGAGATGGCTGAATGAAGAGAAGGTACTATGACACTATATGGATAACTAGACATCAAGAGTTGATGGCGACAGGCATCTGCAAAGCAATGGAGCTAGGGGGATAAATAAACGTGAAGAACAAGAGAAGAATATTTGATGGAGAGACAGAAAAATGATGATAAAGACAAGCAATTGATGTTAAATGAATGAATGCAAAAATGAAAAAAGTAGAGGAAAATAAATTCATGCTGTAGAGGCGATATGTAAAGCTAAATATCTGGAGAAACTGATGGATGGTCCATTCAGAAGAAAGTGTCAAGCCCATGTTCTGTATTCGTATGCTGTCACATCATTACATGTCTTTAATTCATGGAAAGAAGCACACATGAAGACAGTGTCTACCCAGATCAAATACAATGAATATTTTTAAACAGAACTCACATGAAAATAAATCAACGCAAACAAAACTTTACTTTGAGGAACAGCTTTTGATGTACAAATGACTGCAAATTCACACACGATGTATTTTTAATCCAATTCAAAAGCAGAAGTCGATAGTAATTATCTACCAGAGTTAATGGATCATAAAAGCTCCTTAAGCTTCCCGAGCGAGTCCCACAACATGATGGCTGCTCCCTATTTTTAGCCATCAGTAATGGTTGCTTAGCAGCCCTGGAAACCCCTTTGTCAGAAACCACTATCACATTGTGGATGGCATTGGAAAAACAGGCTGCCTGCAAACTCTCACCCAGCATGGAAGCCACTCAGCTAGAGCTGCCAAAGGAGAACTTTCACAATACACCCAAAGAAAGAAATCTGTTCTGTCAAGGAGGCAGATAAGTATGACAGGAGACAAGGAGAGACTTGGAAGTTCTTTAAGTTCGCTCCGACATCTTCTAACTACACAATAATGGAAAATAAAGTTGACATTTAGGTGTACATTAAATAGTGCTGACACATTTTTCAAATAAACTGAAAAATGCCTTGAGTCTGTAAGGTGCTTTATGTTACTTACCCTATGTAACTTCCCATTCATTCATTCATTACCTACTAAGACTATACTACAGCAGAAACCTTATTATCTGATACACTTGTGACCAAAACTTAGTTGATCAACTGAAAACATTGGTTGAAACTGGAAATCATTTAAAAATAACATGTACATACCTTAGATAATTTATCTAATATGAAATCATATAAATGATTTTTTTGATATAGGGTCAAGACCTTTACATTGAATGCGGGTCCTCTGATTTCAATTTCTCATGGTCATTATTACATAAACCACATGGTATGGCATCATCTCTGACATCAAGTTTCACTGTTTTTGAAATGTAGCAGAAATCTGAGGACACATAGGAAGGAATTAAGGTGCAGAGTGCTTGTAGATTTTTGTTCTATTTTTTCCAATCTCTCCCCCACACCTAATTCTAAAACAATTTTTAAAATTAACAACATGCTTCTATCAACTCTTCCCCAATCATTTAATTTCATAGAAAAAAACAGCTTTTATAATTCATACTACTTCGCTTATATAATATTCAACTAAATAAAATTGTTAAAATAGTAAGTACACTTGGCATAAAGAGGTTTGGAAACAAACATAAGGGCTCTTCATAAGCATGAAACTCAACATGTGAATCCAGATGTGTACAAGTAGGTAGCTATTTGCCGTGCGTTTTCAGTGTGCATTTGAGTGGCAATTGGTGTGTTTTACAGAAGGAATAAAGAGCATTATTAATCTAGCAAGAGGTCAAGTAAGAGAGTTTCGACTCTCTGTGACGGCCATTGCGCTAAGCATTATGTATATGAACTTGTAAGCTGCTGTCCTCAGGGAACCAAGTATGTACATTAATACCAAAATTCAAAAAAGCTTTCTTTATGCAGGTGACGTAAGTCTGAGTCCTGGTTCCCTCTTTAACTCATGCCATGGCATTTGTCAGTAAGTTTTCCTCATTTTCTTTCTAGAGTAGTAAAACTCCAGACAGATATCTCTAAAGTTCATTGCTGCTTTCTGGTTCTAAGAATCGGTTTTCATATTTTAGAGTTGATATTTTTGTTTGTTTAAGGTATACAGAGAACGATTAAATCATTGATCTTTACATTTTGTTATTTCTGATTAAGAGTCAATAATGCTTTTAGAATTATATATTCCAGGTCTGGAAACATAAGAAATATTTTACTTCCATATGACTGGTGGTAGTCTGATATAATGGAAGGGGTAATGAACTAGGAGTCAAAAGACTAGGGATTGAATGTTATTTCTGATAATTTATAGCTTTGTGTTCAGGGATCTGTCCATTGACCTCCAGGGATTTCAGTTTATCCTCTGTAAGAGAGAATAACCATATGCATATCAGTTATCTAGTGATGTGTAATAAATCACCTGTATCTTATAAGCTTAGAGCAAACAAAAATTGTTATTTCATAGTTTCAATGGGTCAGAAATTCAAGAATGGCTTAGCCAGGTGGTTCTGGTTCAGGATCTCCCTTGAATTTGCAAGTCAGGCTATAAGATGGGCTTTACTGGGACTAAAGGATCCACCCCCAAGCTCACTCATGTGACCTCAACTTTTCACTGGACACTGGACAGAGGAGAAGGGGACAAGGAGAGAGACAGAGCGAGAGAACCCAGAAAAACCTACAGGCCTTCTGTAATCATTGGAAGTGATATGCCATCACTTCTTCCATATTCCCCTCACTGGAAGCAAGTTAATAAGTTCAGCCCATACTCAAAGTGAACTCAGCATCACCTCTTAAAGAGAGGAGTATCAAAGAGTCTGTGAATATAATTTAAAACCACCGTATATGTAACAATGATGCTAATACTCCTCCACCTTCTAAAGTCATCTCCATCTAATATTATTTTGAGGGAAACAGCAGCAGCAACATCAACAATAACAGCAACGAAAATGTGTCTATAATTGAATTATTTCTATGTGGCAGCTGCTTCTTTGCAGCTCTCCCGAATACACTGGCTGGCACGTATGGACTACTTACTGTCTTCCTCTTGACAGTTCAGTTTTCCAGAGGCATTGCAGAGAGAGAACCGCAGAGCAGACCACAGTTCCTTTTACCGACCTGTCATAGTAATTCGCCGACATGGCCACACAGGCTGTTTAGCTGCATTATATTTTAATGGTATGTGGAGAGACAGAAGAGGTCTCCTACTGCAAGATCACAAACCTAGAATCGAATATTGGACATACCTGTTCTTGAAAGTCTCACTGGACTTTTCTCACTCAACACTTTTCTCTAAAATGCTCCATCTTTACATCATGTTGGCTAACCCCTCTCTATTATTCTTTGTTTTCTCTAACTTCAAATATTCTGAACATCTCTTAGGCAGAGCAATTTAACTGTCTCTGTTCCCTGGCATCCTTCTGACTCTTACCCTCAGGATGTCACTCTCCATTCTCAGGAGGCAAGTGGAAGCATTTTCCTAAACACAGTTGTCCCCCAAATAGTACCCACTATTAAAGTTGTACTTTCTCACACATATTACCTGCCTCTTCATGTATTCATTCATTCATACTTCATCCATTCTGTATTGACCCACCTATGATATGTTAAGGCACCTGCAGCATGCTGGGAGCGTAAAACCAATGAATACACATGATAATTTATTTGGAAAACTGCACAGTATGATAATTACTGATAATGTTAAATTAATATAAATAAGACATCACATCTGACTATACATTTCCTTTGCTATATGCTCTCAAAGTTGAGGAAAGCCTCGATTTTGGTCTGGAGAAAGACTGAGACATTTATACATGTTATCTTCCCAATGAACTGCCCAAGCAAGTGCTTACCAGATACATATGAAAATATCAGTTTCATCTGGCATAAACAGACGGGGTTGACTTCCTGCCAGGCTGTGCTGCAACCCAGCCCATGTGTACCGAGCATGCCTCCTACATCCTGGCTCTGTCTCATTTCCTGGAACAGTGTCCAAGTGGGAAAGACCAATCAAAGAGGGTCTGCACACCGCATCTCTGCTTTTAGTTACTGGGATTTCAGCCCTACTAACCACCTAATCTGACTGAAGGGTGAAGTGCAGTGGCCTTTCAATGGCCACAGGGAGAAAGTTCAATGGGATACTTGTAGCATAAAACTGTGTCACAAACATTTACAGAGACACTCTCCTTTAGGACAGTGCTTTCCATGATCCAGCTCTTGCCTGCCATACTGATCTTAGCTCCAAACTCTCTCCCCTGCTCGCTCTGTGACAGTCACACTGGCATCCCTGCCCCTTCTCAAAGGCACCAAGCATACTCTCAGAGCCTTTGCATTTCCTCATCTCTCTGTCAGGAATCCACTGTTCATTTGCTTACATTGTTCATATTAATGTGTAAATATCATCTCATCAGAAAATGTCCCCAACCTCTACCCATCACTTCCATAACCATCACCCTATTCTGTCAGTTTTTGTTAATATGGGTTATATCTCCTAATGTTTAGTGTTTAGAAATTAAAACTAAGAAAATGTTCATTTGTTTTTATTAATTTAAATATGACAATAATAAACCAGTAGCCTAAATGACATTTTTATGAAATATAACTTCTATTTTCAAAACAAAATATGTAGTGAGTAGGGTGACACTGCATTAAGACATACTGTGTCTTAAAAGATGACATCTGGATTTTTACATCTAATTCATCATTCTACCTGGAGTGAAATATTTTGGTTGAAGTACATCAGCAAAATTCAGCCACACACAGGAATCAAATAGGAAAAGAGAGGGGTGTATTGGATAATCGTAGATATTGCAGTTTGATATTATGTCAAAACTCAGCAGATGGTGGTTTCTTAAAGGTTATTTGTAATATGGAATTTGTAACCAAACTTAATGAATCATTTATACTCATTTGCTTTAAATTCCATTGGCTTATTTTATGCTGTGGGTCCTTTACTGGTGCCTTATTTGTGACATCATGCATTGGTCATTTGGAAAACAGTAGTTACCTGAGATAGGCAGATCTTCCACTTTTCATTTATGCGATATAAAAAGTTTTTTTCTTTTTTTGTTTTTTTTTTATTTGTTTTTTTGGTTACTATCACTACCAATCTCATCAGAAAGTCTTTAAGTATTGGGAAATTGTCAGGCTCGCAATGTACATACAAATTTTCCAAAATTCTGATTTTCACTTGAATTTTCAAATATTATCATTGGTAACAAATATTGTCACTTGTTTTCCTCTAAGTGATGGACTCCATTCATTTCTGAGAAAATGTTGCCAGAAGTCCAACTCCGAATAACAATAATTTGTCTTCCAGTTGGTCTGTCAGGAAAAATGGCAGTCCACCAATGAAAGTGGCTACTTCAATTTGTAACTCAAGTAATCACGGAAGTGCTTTTTCTCAAGACAACATTATTATTTTGGTATGCAGCACTTGTACTTTATGTGAATTTCTCATTTTGTCACCAATATTTTTAAAACACCCACACAAGGTTCAAGATTTAACAAAATCACTAAATTTTACTGCTCCATTAAAGATATCATTAAGTAAGACTTGCTTGTTTTTTGTCTTTTTTTCCCTCCCCACTGTATGTGACCAAGAGGAATACAATGTCTTCTAGTACGTTTTGGTACCACTGGCTTGTTTCATTCTCATATGCCACCAGTGATTTTACTCCATTAGTCCAATACAGTGAAAAAGACAAATAATATCTTAGTAATCTTACAAAAATAACTTTGCCCTTGATGACCCTCTAAAAGAATCTCAAAGACACCCTCAACCCCACCCCGGGGGTCTCAGGATCACACTTTGAGAACCACTGTTCTAGGTATGTATCTCAGAGTATAATTTTTGAGTCCAAGAACGTGCACATATTCAACTTCACAACAAACTGTAAAATTGCTCCAAACTGGGTTATGTCAATTTATGTTCCCAGTGGCACTACATGAAATTTCCCATTCCTAGCCCTTGTTATTGTCTGACTTTTTAATTTCTGCACAGTTCCCTTCCTAAGGGGCAAATAATTGTTTTTCTGTTGCATCGTTATTAGAGTAACCTATGAATATAATGATAGTCTACTCTAATAAAAATGCTATATATATTCAGATACATTCAATATGTATAGATATTCAAATACATATGTATATATTTTTAATACATATGTATATTCAAAGAGTAGCATACTATACATACTGTTCTGAGACTTGCTTATTTCCACTATTGACATTTCTTACATGTATTTCCTTATCAGAAAATACAGACCTGCTTTATTATTTAACAGCTGCAGAGTTTTCCATTTTCTGGATGTATCATAATCTAACCATTATTTTTCCTTTTTTACTGGTTGCTCATTACAGATTCTATATATTAATCCTTCTTCAGCAATACATGTTGCAAGTAGAATTTCCCAAGCTTGCTTTTGTCTTTGCACTTTTATGGGACCTTTACCAAAGCTTTTTAATATAACATAACCCATATTTAGAATTGTTGCCTTTATATTTTTTCTTTCTTTTTAAATATATGCTTTCCTATCCTGTAATCCTTGAGCCAGCCTTCCTTATTGTATTCTAAAAGTGTTGCAGTTTTGATTTTCACATTCAGTTCTTAAATCCACCTGGATTTATTTTTGTGCCTGGTGTGATGCATAATCTAATTTTATTTTTTCCCATATGGATGACCAATTTTCCAGCATAATCTATTCTATCCCCAGCAACTTTGAATTGCCATCTCTTTCATATATTAAGTTTCCACATGTAAGTGGGTGTGTTTCTAGGCTCTCTCTTCTGTTCCACTTGCCTATTTGTACTCTTTCTACCAATACCACACTGTCTTAATTACCATGTTCTTAAAATAACTGTTGATAGGTGAGAGCACAAATTACTATACCTTACTGTTCTTTGAGATTGTCTTCATGATTTTTGTAGACTGATGACAGATAAATTGTGGGTATTGTTCTGTAATTATCCTTTCTTTAAACATACTCATTTTACAGTCTTTTTTATATTGCTTCACAAAGTTGATTTAAGTTATAATAAATACATATTCTACATGTTGCAGTTTTTTGTCTTTCTTATTTCTTACCGTGTTTTAGAATTTTGGTGTGCAGGCTTGTTTTATTGGAGTATAGCTGATTTACAATGTTGTGTTAGTTTCAGATGTACAGCAAAGTGCATCAGTTATACATATACATATAGTCACTCTTCTATTTTTTATTTTTTAAAATTTATTTATTTATTTTTGGCTACATTGGGTCTTTGTTGCTGTGCACGGGCTTTCTCTAGCTGTGGCGTTTGGGGGCTACTCTTCATTGCGCTGCGCAGGCTTCTCATTGCAGTGGCTTCTCTTGTTGTGGAGCACAGGCTCTAGGCACGTGGGCTTCAGTCGTTGTGGTGCACAGGCTAAGTTGGTTCGTGGCATGTGGGATCTTCCTAGACCAGGGATGAAACCCACGTCCCCTGCATTGGCAGGCGGATCTGTAACCACTGTGGCACCAGGGAAGTTCAGGCTTATTTTTAATGGGATGGATTTCTTTTCTCATTCTCTTCCTCTACACACACACACACGCATGCATGCACGCACGCGCGCGCGCGCACACACACACGTTCCCTCTGATAACCTCTTTGTCTCATGTTTGTTTAGCTGCATCTGCCAAACCCTGAGTTTCCACCCAGACCCTAATCTTACTTATGATGTCAGTCATTAGGTATAGCTCAGAGAGAATCACAGAGCCACCAATCAAATAATGTCATGAGGGTCTGTCTTTATACTTTCGACTCCATAGGTCCTGAGCTCCCTCTAAAGTCTCTTAATTCCAAACATCTTCCCAATTAAAAATCATGGGGAGTGCCAACTCAGGGCCCGGCTTCTAGCAACAAACTTTCTCTGGCACCCTATCTTTAAAGAAGGAACTTTTGTTCATAAAACAACACAGGAGCCAGCACAACTCTTGGTTGCTTTTGCCTGTTTACACAGAACCTAGCAGAGCTGCAGCTTCAGCCCATATTAAAATCCTGTTTTTCTGTTGTTCTTTGGGTTCATAAAGATGTAATATTGCTTTTAATTTGGCTTTTTTGTTGTTTTTGGTTTTCCTTTCTTTTATATTTTATCTGCCATTGCCATATGCTTGGCATGCAGAAGGTGGGTTAAAGTGTACACTTGTGCCAACTTGACCAGATCGGGTATGCCTTTGTAATAGTTTCAGACAGTACCTTTTATATTGACTTTTGATAGTTTTGTTTCGTGTTGATTTTTTTTTTTTTGAAATGTAAAATGGCCGTGATTTTAGAGTATTTGGAAGAAGTTAGTAAGTGTGTCTTTCAATTTATTTAATTCATTTGGTTTATCTTTTATGGACTTGCTGGTATTTAAATTTAAATTTTCAGAGCCCACTATTAAATAAGTGACTTAAACACCACAATCAAGCAAACAGTTTATCCTTAATGCATTTTGTGAAAGTTCACCCTAACCAATTTCTCTCTCTTTCTCTTTGCTGTATCATAGAAAGCCAGACAATCCTGGATTGTCATCAGCCCCATCGAGAGAGAGGCTGTCACATGAGATCACTGATCTGGTCAGTTTCGGGGCCAGCCACCATAGACATCCATCTTGGATTTTGGAGAAACATGTAGGTAATTCACAACACAAGCTAATAATTTCAGGTAAAGCACAGAATTTGCTTCCAATCCCAAATCTGCAGTAGTTGTAAAGGACTTCTCTGTATGACCAGATGGTGCTAGAGACAGCATGTGACCCTGAGAGTATTCACACAGAGGCTTTAAGTTAAATTAAAGGCTTGCAGACAATTAGACATTTCAGAGAGGCTCACTACTTTAAATGTTAATAGTGGGGATTTTCATCTCAAATTATTTGTAAAAGGAAGAAGCTGAAATACTTTGAGAATACAATGGGAAGGTAATATCTTTGTGTCATGATTTTCACAGTTTTTGCAATTACGTTGAAAAAAAATCTTTCTTTGCTCTTAGTGGAGTTATAAATTAAGCTCACTTGCATCATTAATAGCCGCAAATTGGAGCCCTTCAAGATTTTTTTTTTTTTTCAGTAAAGAAGGAAGAAGTCCCAGTCAGTCACAAAGGCTCCATTTTTGCCCACACACTCACCAGTAATTGATATAACATGAAATAGTTTCCATGGCGTCACTGGAAGTGATTCTAAATATACTAGTCTCTGAAGACAGGATTGAAACATTAAACTACATGTGAAATTGTTTCAGTTAAGAAAGGTCCTGATATATATTTCATTTTCATCGAAACACATGCATACACATACACAAGAGCATGCTGTGAAAGCTTAGTTGTTTCTCTTCAGTATTAAAAGAGTTTAAAGACTTGGAGCATGCACTGTGGGTAGGGAGATGCTAATGATATAAGAAATTAATGGGAGAATGTATAAGAATGTGTAAGAGTTAAAAGCACATGATTGTATGTCTCCTAAGAAATATACAGCATGCTTAACCTATTTAGTATACAACAATATTTGTTTCCTTCGGACTAAAAATAAAACATGCTTATTACAGCAAGATAAAAATGGAGGGTTTCACAAAAAAAAAGAAAAGAAAAGAAAATTAAAATCACCAGTAATTGCATTGTCCAAGATAACTGCTCAACGGTTGCTATCATATCTTTCCACTCTTTTTCCAGTGTTTGTGTGTGTTTGAGTAATAAAATAGTAATCACAGTTCATATGCTTTCTGTATTGCATTGCACTTTGTTTTTGACTTATGATTAATTTGACAAATTTTATTTTTATCATTGCTATTGTTAAACATTATTTTAAAATGCTTCCTGATAATCCACCCAAATCCTATGGGTATATTATTAAAGCCTTTCATTATTTACTTTGGGACATTTAGGTTCATTTCTTTTGAGGCTATTTCAAAAAAAGCCAAGTAATATCTCTATGCATAAATCTAAACCTTTTTCTTGGAAAGTCTTTGTCACAACATCATTTAATATTTTTCCTGTACACACTGATGTATACCTTATTTTGTCTCATTCTAATGTACTCAAGTATTTGCATCTTAAAAAATTATCCTGATTTTATTTCTCCTTTCAAATATTACTCTATTGACCTTCAAAGGCAATTTTAAAAATTTTGTTGATTCTCTCCAATTCCTAATTTCCCACATACTACCAAGGCATTCCTATCTGATTCTGTTCTCACCACTATACTGAAATCCATCCAACTACAGTTACTAATCAACTCTGCGTCAGTAATGTAAGCGTTCAGATATTCTATTCTTAATTTCTCAGTTATGGTCAATCTGACTGACATCTACCTCCTTGAAACGCTCCTTTCCTTTGACTTCCATCACATTCTCCCACTGCTGGTCCTAAACTCCCTTCTCTTCTCAGTCTATATCTTCTATTTCACTTTCTGTGTATCTACTCACCTTTAAAGGCAAATTTAAATTTCAAGTCTTGTTTGATGTGACTCGACTAGATTTTTCTGACTTTACCAGATCTTTAAGATTCAACTGACATATTAAGTCTTTACCAGCTGAGGTTATAATACTCAGCACCCACCTCTAGTTCAGCACTCATTAATTAAAACTGTATTTTATTTATATTTTTGTGTTTTTCTCCACTGTTGATTTTCCTACTGGGTGGAAACATATCTTGCCCACATTTGTATTTTCCACAGTGTTTCCAACAGTCTAGGCCCTTACTAAGTGCTCATTAAATGCAAATTGAATGAATGATTAAATCATAGGTGCTCTCTTAGAGCAAAAGTGTGGTTGCATGGAAGAGGAATCCAATCAAAATAGCTCAAATAAATGAGATGTATTTGTAATGACACATGAGAATTTCACAGAAAGTTGTAACAGAGATATAAGACTCACGCGAATTTGGAATACAGACAATCTCTCTCTGTGTATCTGTGTGTGAGAGTGTTATGTGTGTGTGTTGCTTCCTTCTCCTGCTTCTCTCTTACATGCCTTCTTTGCTCAGTTCTCAGCTAACACGCATGGTTGATGAAGGAGGATACCCCAGAACTGAAGCTTCAACCCACAAATCTACATGACTCTGAAACTTGATTCCTCTTACTAATGACTGACTCAGTCACTGGGCTCAATTACAGCTTACCATAAGGAGAATCTGTGTGCTCTGGTGAGAATCTGAGGGTCAGGTGTCCCTCCCTGTTTCATTTATCTGTGACTCAGAGATGACATCATTATGTAGTACATGTGTAAACCGGCCCATCTAGGCTGTGGATGGGAAATATTTTCTCAGGTTTTGGTATGGGTTGGACGGTCACAATGGTCATCTATAAGACAAACAGTGCCATGACTGCCTTTCAAGCTTTTAATGCCATGAGAATGTTCACTCCTTCAGAACTTCGCCCCATGCATTTCTGGGCTCTGCACTCCCTACTGCTATTCTGATTCTTGGGGATTTCACTATTCCCATAGAAAATTCTCCCAACACTCTGAGCTCTCACTTCCTCACCCTCCTTTCTTCCAGTGCCCTCCATCCTACTTCACCCACTCATTCCCATGGTCATACTCATACCTGGCGACCATCAGTAGTCATAACCCCTTCATAATCTAAATTTCAAGCATTCTACTCTCTGACCACCACATCCTCTCTCTCCAGCTCACTTCCTTTAGAAATATGATTCCAACATCATACCAGGATTATACAGATCCTACCATCTCTTCACATTCCTCATTTCTTTGATATACTTTCTTCCTTCCCTATGCATATTAAATTTGATTTTGAACTATAATAATCACTTTTTTGCACACACCCTCAATATCCTTGCTATCTATCACATCATATGTTCTCAATGAAATTAAAACCTATATTAAATCCAACTCTCCCTATTCAACATATAAACCAGTTGCTCTATCCTCTAATCATAAAATCTTTCACCAAGGCCTGTCAATTTTATCTCTTCCAAGTTTATTTTCTCTTTTCCTCTTAATGAGTTACTTCAGTCCACCATCTATTCTTTTCTTTTTTTAATTTAATAGTAACAATACCGATTTATTTAGGTTTGGTTCCTTGGCATGGGTAATATTCAGCATTTTAAGTATGTTTTAAGTTCTTTATTGGAAATATAATTGCTTTACACTGTTGTGCCAGTTTCTGCTGTACAAAAAAGTGAATCAGCTGTATTTATACATTTAGCCCCATATCCCCTCCCTCCCGCAACTCCCTCACACTCTTCCTATGCCACCCCTCTAAGTCATCACCGATCATCGAGTTAATCTCCCTGTGTTATGCAGCAGCTTCCCACTAGCTAGCTATTTTACATTTGGTAGTGTATCTATGTCAATGCTACTTTCTCACTTCGTCCCAGCTTCCCCTCCCCCACCACTACCCTATGTCCTCAAGTCCATTCTCTACATCTGCATCTTTATTCTTGCCGTCACTGGGTTCATCAGTACCATTTTTTAGATTCCATATATATGAGTTAGCATATGGTATTTGTTTTTCTCTTTCTGGCTTACTTCACTCTGTATGACAGACTCTAGGTCCATCCACCTCACTACAAATAACTCAATTTCATTCCTTTTTATGGCTGAGTAATATTCCATTGTATAGATGTGCCACATCTTCCTTATCCATTCATCTGTTGATGGGCATTTAGGTTGCTTCCATGTCCTGGCTATTGTAAATAGTGCTGCAGTGAACATTGTAGTACAGTTTCTTTTGGGATTATGGTTTTCCCTGGGTATATGCCCAGGAGTGGGATTGCTGGGTTATATGGTAGCTCCATTTTTAGTTTTTTAAGGAACCTCCAAACTGTTTTCCGTAGTAGCTGTACCAATTCACATCCCCACCAACAGTGCAGGAGGGTTCCCTTTTCTCCATACCCTCTCCAACATTTATTGTTTCTAGATTTTTTGATGATAGCCATTCTGACTGGTGTGAGGTGATACCTCAGTGTGGCTTTGACTTGCATTTCTCTAATGATGAGTGATGTTGAGCATCTTTTCATGTGTTTGTTAGCCATCTGTATGTCTTCTTTGGAGAAATGTCTATTTAGGTCTTCGGCCCATTTGTGGATTGGGTTATTTGCTTTTTTGGTATGAAGCTGCATGAGCTGCTTGTATATTTTGGAGGTTAATCCTTTGTCTGTTGCTTCGCTGGCAAATATTTTCTCCCATTCTGAGGGTTGTCTTCTTGTCTTGTTCATGGTTTCTTTCGCTGTGCAAAAGCTTTTAAGTTTCATTAGGTCCCATTTGTTTATTTTTTATTTTACTTCCATTATTCTAAAAGGTGGGTCCAAAAGGATCTTGCTTTGATGGATGTCATAGAGTGTTCTGCCTGTGTTTTCCTCTAAGAGTTTTATAGTGTCTGGCCTTACATGTAGGTCTTTAATCCATTTTGAGTTTATTTTTGTGTATACCATCTATTCTTGCCAGTATTTTTTCAACAGCCTCCTCACTCGAACTCCTTTCTTACATGCCTCCTCCTGTAGGCCAGTCTCCACAAAAATGCTAGTTATGTGTATTTCAAATCTACCCATATCACTGCATTGCTTAACACTATTTAGTAGTTCCCGATTGCCTGTTGAAAAAAATCCAAACTCTTTAAACTAGACCACAGCTTTTCCAATTCTCCTTTTCTAAAACTTTTGGACTCATACTTTATACTGCTCCAGCACTGAAAAGCTCAGAGCCATAGCATATGGTTATATACAACCATACTTGCTGGCCTGACAATGTTGTGTGATACCAACACACTCTACGATTTCATGATTTTGTTCATTTTTTTTTTTCTCTGCATGGAATACTCTCTCTATCTCTGTTTCCCTAGGGATACCAGAAAGGTAGAAGCAGATACTGTTTAGGAATATCTAGGTCCTACTTCAAATTTTTCAAGTCTCCCAACAGCACCCTCACCACCACCATAGTGAGAACGTGGCTTTTCTGATACTCATTTCGGTATAAAAACTGTGTACACAGGCCCCAAAATGATACAGGGTAAATTTTTTTCATCAGTTCCTCTGCAATGGGATTACAAGCTCTTGGTATAAAAGGGCACTGGGAAAGGAAGTTCTATCTAAAACTTCATGAATTATACAAGATGCAAATCTGTTCAGAAAGTATAATTGGCAACTGCATGAAGCCAAAAAAAATAAAAGTACATCAAAATTTGCTACATCTGTTCCTACCTTGCACGGCCATTTCACTTCAAATAAAAACCTGTATTCTTGGCAAATTAAACTGAGAACTTTATCTAATTTTATACTTTGGATGTGTGTGCTAACTTGTCTGGCATTTAGATACATTTTTAATGAGATATAAGCTTCTAAGTATCAGGTTTGTAATGATTAAGCAGATGTTACAAGTGAAAATTGCTCAATATTTATAGTGACTCTTTTAGAAATATACATCAAGATTTTAAATTGCAATATTCTTTGGTTCAACAATTCTGAGTCTAGAAATGTGTCATAATGAAATAATATGACAATGTGGTATGGATACACACACACAGGCTCACAAATGATTTAGCTGAACAATTGTTTAAATAATGAGAAACTGGGAAAAGATGGTTAATAAATTATTATAGTAAATCCATTCAATGGTGCCCTGTGAAGTTATTGATGATAATGAGAAATATTTATATCAATTGAAACAAAAAAAAGGCACAACATATTGTTATTATGAAGTGAGAATAGCAGAATGCATAGAGTGTATAAGGCAATATACACACTCGTGCACACACACACACATTCAGACTTGGCATATGTTTAACTAAGGATACATCTGAAAAGACATTGTTCAACATATTGTAAATTTTTAATTCTATTAATTTTGGGCTCTTTTCACTTTCTTCATCGTATTTTTCTGTACTGTTTGAATGTTTCAAAATGATCATGTATCAGTTTTCTAAGCTAATGAAAAGCCTTTAAATTTTAAATGTGAAACCACTAAAGTATAAGAATATATTAGTAAATGGTTTTAGAATGTTTGGATGGATATAGAAGGCCTTTTGAAGCCTAATATTTAAGCCAAATTTAGTACAGAAAGAGATACACAGTTTTGACTACAAAATAGTTAAGAATTTCAGCAAGGCAAATCAAAAAACAAATGAACAAACAATAACAACTATAAGCAAAGATTACAGCTACATGGGAATTGAGGAAAGTATTCATAACATGTTTGAAAACTAGTGGATGACTATTCCTAAAATATAGGCAACACTTACAAATAAGTATATATGACTCAACTAGTTCACATTAGTTGACATTACTCACTTATTTAGAAATTTAACAGTGTGAACTTAACAATCATGTATCTATGGCTAATAGAAAATGTCAGAATATTATTTTCCTTATACCATCCATTGGGATAGACAAGCTTTTCCTCAAAAGTCATATGCAAAAATCAGTGAAAATATTCATGGCCTGGTTATGTGTATTTTTATAGGAATGACCTATTTATTTATATTTAATTATTTTTTATTGAAGTATAGTTGATTTACAATATTGTGAGTTTCAGGTGTACAGCAAAGTAATTGTTATGCATATTTTTTCAGATTTTTTTTTCCATTATGTTATTACAAAATATTGCATGTAGTTCCCTGTGCTACACAGTAAATCCTTGTTGTTTATTTTTTTTTTATTTTTTATTTTTTTATTTTTTGGGGGGGTACACCAGGTTCAATCATCTGTTTTTATACACATATCCCCGTATTCCCTCCCTTCCTTGACTCCCCCTCTTGTTGTTTATTTTTAATTTTTTTAATTGAAGTGTAGTTCATGTTAGGATTGACCCTTTTAATCTTCCAGTAATTCTTCGTTTTCTTTCCAGAGACAGAATTGTTCTTTCTTTAAAAAATGTCATGGTATTTTAAACTATAACTCCTAATACCCCAAGTAGTACAAAACAAACAAAGAATATCTGTGGATGTTTACAAACTAACATGGAATGGGTTTGCAAATAAAAATGTAAGCACACTTCTACATTGTTCCGAGCTTCTTTTCCTTTAGCCTAAGAAGCTGGGCCTAGCAGGGGCATCGAGCCCTCTCTCTCCTTTACTGAGATGGCACAGCTACAACCTGGCAACAAACCCATGGACTTCAGAGCCAGGAGGATGGACTGTGAATATCGCTCCTGCTATTTACTAGCTCAGTGATTCTTTCCGAATTACAAATACAGAAGCTTCAGCATGTATAACAGAATTACTAAATCAAAAACAATGAGGTTAATAATATCCCCTCATAAGGCCACCTGGAGAATGTAACAAAACACCTAGCCTGATGCCTGGCATGTAGTATGGGTTGAATAAAAATAACTCTAATAATAATGATCATCTATAATAGTAGGGTGGTGGCGGGTGGGAGTTGTACTCTCCTTCCCTGAGGAGGAATTGTCAATTTCTCGTGCTTTTGTCTCTGTTGGTGGGATTCGGGTTGAAGACAACCACACAGGAGTTTTGTTTCTCAGTACTGGCAGCGTGAGGAGCTCTGGCTCTGCAAGTTTGCCCTTCTGACATGGGCACTGGCAGATTTCTTTGTATGTGAACAGGTCATTCAGCTCACGCATGAAGGGCTAATTTTGTGGAATCCTGCTCTGAGCTAATTATATTTCTAAATTGCCCTCATTGTAAATTCGTGAATGTCAATAAAAATTATTTAAGTACAATGAAAAACAAAATGAAACGCCAAAGTTATGAGATATCTATTTGTTTGACTACTGCACTGGGAATTGCAACCACTGTCTTAATTACTGTTCTTTCCCACTATAAAGACATGGGTAAGATTTTTTTTTTTTAATGAATTTAGTCCGTGCATTGTGAAATCAGAACTGTATCTTTTTCAAGCGGATGTAAGGAACACGACTTTCACTGTTCACTAACCTTAAAAAAAATAAAACTGCAAAAAATAAGCAGAAAAACTATAGTTCAACTTTGAACAAGTGATCAAGATGCAAGAGCAGAAAAGAGAGGGCAGGAACAGGCCAGAACAAGCTCAGTGCTGTGCCAATTCTTGAGCATTAGAGTCTAACCTGAGCATGGATCCTTATTCTACAGTTTTGCACATATTACTGAAACTCTCTGCTTCCTCTGCCTCCTTTGATAAATTAGGGCATCAGTGTTTAACTTTAGGGAATATTTTAAGGATTAAATGAAATAAATATAATGATTAACCTAGTCCCTGATCTGTACAAAGTGCTACCAAAGAATACCACCTCCTTTAGTGCCTTTCTTATTTATGACAGTCATTTTGATAAAACTTATAAGCTGCTAGACAAAATGCATCTGTTTAGTTCGAGGTATGTTATCAGGGGACTGTACAAAAATATTTAAATTATTGGCATTATTACACAGTTACTGGAGGCAGACATAGTAACTAGTCGCAAGACAGGACTTCTTGGCTACTAAGACATTAATTACTGGCCTTCTATAGATTTGTGGAGGGAAGTGCTCTTGAAAAACCACAGCTAACTTAAAATGAATGTCAAAAGCAATTTTCTCTAAGAAAGAAATGATAAAGGATATATGAAAATCATATCTGAGTGGCCAGCTGTAGCAGCCAACTCTCTAGGGCTGACAAAAGGAAAAGCTGCAATTTCTCAATACCAGCACCATCGTCTGTAACACGGGCAAGAGGGACCATCCCATGAGGTAAGGAAGAGACCAAAAGCTCCAACTGAGAAAGTCTATGGAAAGAAAAGGGCCCCGAGCCCATCTGACCCTGCTTCTAAATGCCCAGTTGAACAGATTACCAACAAGGACCTACTATATAACATAGGGAACTATACACAATATTTTGTAATAACTTATAAGGGAAATTAATCTGAAAAAAAATAGGTATAGATGTATGTATAACTGAATCTCTGCTGAACACCTGACACTAACATAACATTGTAAATCAGCAACACTTCAATTAAAAAGATGAATGAATGAATGAATGCCCAGTTGAAGGTACTGTCTGAAAGTGACTTTGGGGAAAACCTTTCTTGACTTTTTCTACATCACAGCTTCGCTGATGAATTTGATGGTGCTAAATTGCATTTTACGAAAAGGATGTAAGGTCAAAATCACAAGCATTTAACAGAAAAGAGAAAGAAGAAACATTTTACAGTGCACATGAATGGAAATACTTCACAAGTTCCAGGCTTGAATTGTTTAGAAACTGCGTGCTGAAGAAGCTGAGTCAGTGGCTGTCATTCACTAATGAGCTCTCTATCTGTATCGCCTGTCATTGTCTTGATTGTTTGCTGAAGACAAAGTTATTCTGAACAGCAACTCAGGTATGACAATAAAAGTCGAGGTACAGAGTGTTCTTTTATTCCAAACACCTAGCGTTAAACTTTTGTAAGCCAAGAAGTGTCTAGAACAATACTATGTGTGGAGTAATCTGTGCCATACTCTCCACAGTGGATGCTCTGAAGGAATCATCTAGCTCAGTCATAATCACAGCAACCTTCTAGGGAGAGCATCAGTAATCACGTTAGAGATGCCGCCTCATGAAGGCAGGTTAGAGGAGCTGACCAACTGATAATACTTTCCCTTTACCTTGTAACCTGTACTCTTTATGAAGTTCTTTTACATATATTTCACTCTACCTTCCTAAGAACTAAGTAAGAAAACTAAAGGTTTAGCGAATTCCCCAAACTGGCATAGCTACCAAGTGGCAGAGGGATTCTAACCTAGGGCGTTGTGATTCCAAAATCTCTGTTTTTGCCAATGTACCACTTGGCGAACATTTGTTTCCTGAACAATGGCTTGAGAGCACCGCAGTAAAGACTCCGAGTTTCAAGATATATAACTATTAAGAGTATAAAATATGATAGGAGGTTTTTAATATGCATTTCCTTTAGATTTCTATACTTGGGCTTTGAAAAGGGCTTTTAAACACAGGGTTCAAAAATTATACATGCATTCAATTGTGCTCAAAATGCTGCTCTGAGTGAAGTCTCACAATGCCTTTCACCAAAGAGAAAGCATTGTTCTAGAAGAATTATCAGGGTTCCTAATTCCATTTTTGTCTCCCCATGAGTGCTTTCAAATTTTCACAGAAATTTTAACTTTAGGAAAACACAATGTTTCTCATTGCTCTCAACCCTCCATCCTACCACAAGCCACACATAAATAATATTCTTAAACTTTTGGACAAAAGAGTTAATAGTAAGACTGTGAGCAGTAATACTGGAACTGAAGCTTGTGAGAAGGAAACGTAACAGCTTGTCATGCTTAACTGTGATTACACATCATTTCAGTGAGTGCAATGCCTGGATTGTTTCAAAAGTGTAAGAAGGTTTTCCTCTCTACCAGCATGAAGCAGAGGGCTTGTAGTCATCTGTTGCTGAAATTTACCTTAAGCCTTAACAACTTCCTACATCTTTAGCTTGAAATCTTGGAACTCTAGCAAAATCTTATTATAATTCATGGGTTAAAGCTTGAATTAAGAGATATAATATTAAAAGGGCAAAGATAGAGAGGGAAAGATATTTGGGGGTGGGCGACAGGGAGGACAGAGAAAGAGAAGCAAAGGCATACATTACCTGTTCATTCTATTCCTGATTCCCAAAGATACACTAGGATCAGTCCTGGTTATACAATACACCTCATGGATGCACCCTGCTATCTTTATTTCTGCCCCACATCTTTTGTACTCTTTGAC
The DNA here is from genome assembly GCF_030028045.1 of Hippopotamus amphibius kiboko. Lineage (NCBI taxonomy): Eukaryota > Metazoa > Chordata > Mammalia > Artiodactyla > Hippopotamidae > Hippopotamus > Hippopotamus amphibius. Next base: position 11,082,951 of record NC_080203.1, on the reverse strand, counting down.
TCTTACCGCCGAAGGACCATTTGAGATCATCTCTTACCGGAACCAGTCTGGAGAAGAGGGACTTCTGCAAGTTCACAGAATTGGTTCATAGCAAAGTCAGAATTAAAATCAAGTCTCACCATTACCAGCCCTAAACTTTTGGACATTTCATAATTAATAAAATAGCACAATCAATTCTTTATGAGGGCTTTGGTGCAGTTATAAACAGGAAGCAACTACCACAGAAGGATTTTAAATGGAAAAGATTTCTCCATTCATAAAACTGTTGCCTACAACAGCAGGCCTAAAATTGTTCTCAAATTAAGAGTTTGAATACAATCTTATTAAATATTTTATCTTAATATTGATATAACACTTATGAGGTAGATATCTTTAGTCATGACCACACCTTTCTGCTAGTGAACTTTATACCTTAGCAGCTATACATATAAACCTACTATATCCTTGGTTACAAAGGAATTGGGGCTGCAAGACGATCCCCTACTTTGGTGCCTTGACCATCAAGGGGTTCCTGTCTCATCTCGCCATGACTAGAAACACGGAATCTTAATAAAAGTACCAAGGGAATACACAAAAATGCCTCCAGGCCTCCCCGTCATGTCTCTTGCAGTTTCTGACTCTCTTGCCTTTATGTCTGGATTCTCCTTGTCATTTTCCTCTACTTTGATGTGGCAGCCTGGCTCAGGGGAGTAGACACTATTAACAACCAGGCAATGTGACACTGTAGAATGTGGTCTTTGATAAATGGCCCACATCATGTCCATGAGAACATAAACCTGAGTTCAGCACAGCCAGGGTACCACCCAAAATGCTCCTAAACTACAGAAAGTAGCACCAAGTCTAGTACCTTCTTTTGCCATATGGTATTATGGAAAGACCAAAGGATTAAACATCAGGAGAACTATCTTCAAGTTCCTGCTTTGTGACCTCAATCTCCCTCTCTCTTACTTGCTCCTAATCTGTAAGATGAGAAATTTGACTGGTTCAAAAATTCTCAATCCTAGCTGCTAGCTGTTAGTTAATATTCCAGGGATATTTTTTAACATACAGACTCCTAGCAGCCATACTTCATCTATTAAATCATGATACCAGGTTCCGGACTCAGAAAGCCTCAATTTGTAAAGCTCCCCTAGGCGCTTGAATGCTTGTTCAGAATAGGGCTTCACTGCATTGGACAGTCTCTACAGTCCTTTCCAGATTTATAGTTTTCTCACATATTTTGGGTGAATTAGCAGACACTGACAAATAGCAAGAGTTTAATCAAGCTTTGTTATGTTGATCACTTCAAAGTCAGCTGACAGATTTTTAGGATTTGAAGACTCCATATTTTAGATTCCACATATAAGTGAGATCATACAGCTTTTTTCTTTCTGTGTCTGGCTCAATTTCACTCAGCATAACGTCCTCCAGGTTCATCCATATTGTTGCAAATGGCAGGATCTCCTCTCAAAGACTGAATAATATTATGTACGTGTGTGTGTGTGTGTGTGTGTGTGTGTGTATTACATTTTCTTTATCACTTAGATTGTTTCCATATCTTGGCTATTTGAATAATAATAAAACAAACATGGGAGTGCGGTTATCTCTTTGAAGTACTGATTTCATTTTCTTTGACTATATATACAGAAGAGGGATTGCTGGATCATATGGTAGCTCTATTTTTAGTTTTTTGAGGAACGTCCATACTCTGTAGTGGCTGCACTAATTTACCTTCCCACCAACAGTGCACAAGGGTTCCTTTTTCTCCACATCCTCACCAACACTTATCTTTTATTATATATTTTATAATAATAGCCGTCCTAAATAGGTGGGAAGTGATACCTCATGCTTTTGATTTGCATTTTCCCAGTGATGAGTGATGTGAAGCATCTTTTCATATGGGTCTTGGTCATTTGTATGCTGTCTTTGAAAAAAATGTCTCTTCATGTCCTTTGCCCATATTCATTTATTTTTTTATTTTACTATTGAGTTGTATGAGTTCCTTATATATTTTGGATATTAATCCCTTTTCAATACATAGTTTGCAAATACTTTCTCCCATTCCATAGGTTGCCTTTTCATTTTGTTGTTTCCTTTGCCGTACAGAAGATTTTTAGTTTGATGTAGTCCCATTTTTTTTACATTTTTTGCTTTTGCTGCTTGTGCTTTGGTGTCATCCAAAAAGTCATTGCCAAGACCAACATCAAGGAGATTTTCCCCTTTGTTTTCTTCTGTTTTTTTCTTCTAGAAAAAAAAGAAAACTATGTTTTCTTTTATAGTTTCAGGTTTTACATGCAAGTCTTTAATCCACTTTTGAGGTTCCTTTCGTGAGTGGTGTAAGATATAGTGGTCCAATTTCATTCTTTTGCTTTCGAATATCCAGTTTTTCCAAAACCATTTATTTGAAGAGATTGTCCTTTCCCCATTATGTATTCCTGGGACCCTTGTCAACAATTACTTGACTTTATATGTGTGGGATTATTTCTAGGCTCTCTGTTGTGTTCCATTGGTCTCTCTCTCTTTTTATGCCAATACCACAATGTTTTGATTACTATATCTTTGTAATAAAATTTGATTTCAGAAAGAGTGATGCCTCCAACTCTGCTCTTCTTTCTGATTATTTGTCTATTTGAGGTCTTTCGTGGTTCTGTAGGAACTTTAGGATTGTTTTTTCTATATCTTTGAAAAAATGTCACTGAAATTTTGATAGCGATTGCACTGAATCTGTACATCATTTTGGGTATAGACATTTTAACAATATTAAGTCTTCCAATCCATGAACAAGAGATATCTTTCCATGTATTTTTGTCTTATTCAATTTCGTTCATCAATGTTTTCTAGTTTTCAATGTACAGATATTTCACCTCCTTGGTTAAATTTATTCCTAACTTTTATTCTTATTGATATCATTGTAAATGGGACTTTGATTTTTTTTTCAGATAGACTGCTGTTGGTGTCAAGAAATGCAACTGATTTTTGTATGTTGATTTTGTATTCTGCAACTTTACTGAATTTGCTCATTAGTTCTAAAAAGTTTTTTTTTTAATGGAGTCTTTAGAGTGCTCTACATATAGGATCATGTCATCTGCAGAGATGATTTTATTTCTTCCTTTCGGATTTAGATCCTCTTACTTATTTTCTTTTTTTTTTTAAGAACTTTTATTGAGATACAGTTAACATACAATAAACTGCATATATTTAGAGTGTACGATTTGGTATCCCAATCTCCCAATTCATTCCCCCCCAACCCTCCCTGCTTTCCCCACTTGGTGTCCATATGTTTGTTCTCTACATCTTTGTCTCTATTTCTGCCTTGCATTTCCTCTTTCATAGTTGTTAGCATTTGCCTTATGTATTGAGGGGCTCCTATATTGGGTGCATATATATTTATAATTATCTCCTCTTCTTGAATGGATCCCTTGATCTTTATGTAATATCCTTTCTTGTCTCTTGTAACTTTTATTTTAAAGTCTATTTTATCTGATATGACTATTGCTACTACAGCTTTCTTTTGATTTTCATTTCAATGGAATATCTTTTCCCATCCCCTCAATTTCCGTCTGTATGTATGCCTAGGTCTGAAGTGGGTCTCTTGTAGACAGCATATATATGGGTCTTGTTTTGGTATCCATTCAGCTAGTCTGTGTCTTCTGGTTGGTGCATTTAGTCCATTGACATTCAAGGTGATTATTGATATGTATGTTCCTATTACCATTTTCTTAATTGTTTTGTTTTTGTATGTCCTTTTCTTCTCTTATGTTTCCCCCTTAGAGAAGTTCCTTTAGCATTTGTTGTAGGGCTGGTTTGGTGGTGCTGAATTCTCTTAGCTGTTGCTTGTCTCTAAAGCTTTTGATTTCTCCGTGGAATCTGAATGAGATCCTTGCTGGGTAGAGTAGTCTTGGTTGTAGGTTCTTCCCTTTCATCACTTGAAATATATCCTGCCACTCCCTTCTGGCTTGCAGAGTTTCTGCTGAGAAATCAGCTGTTAACCTGATGGGAGTTCCCTTGTATGTTATTTGCCGTTTTTGCCTTGTTGTTTTTTTTTTTTTTTTTAATTTTTATTTATTATTTTTTGGGGGGTACACCAAGTTCAATCATCTGTTTTTATACACATATCCCTGTATTCCCTAATAACATTTCTCTGTCTTTAATTTTTGTCAGCTTGACTACTATATGTCTTGGTGTGTTTTTCCTTGGGTTTATCCTGCCTGGGACTCTCTGTGCTTCCTGCACTTGGGTAGCTATTTCCTTTCCCATGTTAGGGAAGTTTTCAACTATAATCTCTTCCAATATTTTCTCAGGTCCTTTCTCTCTCTCTTCTCTTTCTGGGACCCCTATAATGCGAATGTTGGTGCGTTTAACATTGTCCCAGAGGTCTCTTAGGCTGTCTTCAGTTCTTTTCATTCTTTTTTCTTTATTCTTTTCCACATCAGTGATTATCACCATTCTGTCCTCCAGGTCACTTATTTGCCCTTCTGCCTCCATTAATCTGCTATTGGTTCCTTCTAGTGTATTTTTCATTTCCGTTATTGTGTTGCATATCTCTGTTTGTTTGCTCTTTAATTCTTCTAGGTCTTTGGTAAACTTTTCAATCTTTGCATCCAGTCTTTTTTCAAAGTCCTGGATCATCTTCACTATCATTATTCTGTATTCTTTTTCTGGAAGGGTGCCTATCTCCTCTTCATTTAGTTGTTTTTCTGGAGCTTTATCCTGTCCCTTCATCTGGTACAAAGTCCTCTGCTTTTTCATTTTCTCTATCTTTCTGTGGCTGTGGTTTTCAGTTCTGCAAGATGAAATACTGCTGATACTGCTTGATACTGCTGTCTGCCCTCTTGTGGAGGAAGCTATCTAGGAGGCTTGTGCCCTCTTACTTATTTTCCTTATTTGATTGCTCTTGCTAGTAATTACAGTACTATGTTGAATAGAAGTGATGAGAGTGAGCATCCTTACCTTGAACTGCATCTTGGAGGAAAAGCTTTCAGTTTTCCCCCATTAATTATTATATTAGCTATGAACTTTTCATAAAAGCTTTATTGTATTGAGGACATTTCCTTCTATACCTAATTTATTGAGAGAGTTTTTTTTAATCATGAATGGGTGTTTAACTTTGTCAAATGCATTTTCTGTACTTATTGAGATGATATGTGATCTTTATCTTTCATTCTGTTAATGTGGTGTATCACACTGATTGATTTGCATTTGTTAAACCAACCCTATATCCCAAGGATAAATCCCACTTGGTCATGGTAAATAATACGTTTGATGTGTTGTTGAATTCAGTTTACTAGTATGTTATTGAAGATTTTTGCATATACGTTCATCAGGAATATTGGCCTAGAGTTTTCTTTTCTTGTGGTGTCTCTGTCTGGCTTTGGTATCAGGGTGATACTGGCCCCATAAAATGAGTTTGAAAGTATTCCCTCTACTTCTGTATTTTGGATGATTTCAAGGAGGACTGACATTAATTCTTCTTTAACGGTTTGGTAGAATTAAGCTGTGAAGAATTTCCTTCTTCTAACTTTTGGTTTACTTTGTTCTTTTCCTGTTTCCTTGAGGTGTAAAGTTAGGTTGTTTATTTGAGATCTTTCTTCTTTTCTTAAATGTAGCAATTTATGGCTATAAACTTCCCTTTTAGTACTGATTTTACTCCTCCTCAAGTTTTGGTAAGTTGTATTTTTGTCATTTAAGCAGAGAATAGAATATTAGTTATTGGGGTCAGGGAGTTGAGGGAAACAGGGAGATGCTGGCCAAAGTGTACAAAGTTGCAGTTAGGATGAATAAGTCTAGAGATCTAATGGACTATAGTTAATAATACTGTATTGATTACCGGAAATTTGTTAAGAGAATAGATTTCAAGCGCTCTCACCACACACAAAATGGTAACTATGTAAGGAAATGATACATTTATTAGCTTGACTGTAGCAACCATTTTATGGTATGTTGGAAATCTTAAATATATACAATTTTATTTTTTAAAAAAATCATGTCCTTGGAAGCAACACACTCAATTTTCCTAACATTATAGCATGTGTCCATTATTTTTTAAAATAAAGCTATTTATAAAAATTGTTGGATGAACACATCAGATCCGTTTATGTATGTTATTACATACATATGTCTGTATGTCTTTATATATGTTGTTATTATGTATGTTAATTTTCAGTTAAACAACTGAAACTATTTATTCAAATTAAAAAAAAATCAGCTGATAGGTAGATCCATACCTTACTTCTAAACTCCTTTGTCCAGGCGCACTGCCCCATTAGGGACTGGCTCACTAACAAGTTGTCAAAATCCCCTGAGTGTTGAAATCCTTACACTATAGTCCATATCCCTTACACTATAATAAGGCTATAGATATAATTAGGAATTTTTCATACATTATCTCACTTAATCTTTAACATAATCCTGTTAAGAGAATCACCCCCTTTGTTATACTAACGGGAAAATTTTAGGTGCAGAGAGGTTAAGTGGCTCAGTTAAATGTCACTCAGGAAACAGAGAAACAGGATTTCAATTCAGGTCTTCTAGATTTCTTGTGATTTCACTGTAACACATGTCATTATGCGCCTATAATCACTACTGTTATAACCAAAGCAAAGGATCCAACCTGTGAGAGATTCCCTTTGTGGCTTGGTGCTGGGGCAAAGGCAGGCAAAGAGTCAGTAGTCAACAAAACAGGCGTCAGAAAAATTATCTTTTCCAACAACTTAGACCAGAATCCAAAGACTGGGTACCCTATATCAGATTCCAGAAAGTTATTGCCCAGGATGGCCTTTCGAATTCACTGAATCCAATGTATTCACAGAGACAGAAGAACTGAGGCCTAGGGAAGAAGCATTAGTGCTTGGGTCATGTAGGTAACTGCTAATAGAGATGAGGCTAGAATGTAGGCCTTCTGAATAAATTCAAAGTTTTTTCTTTCTGGGGAGGGGGTGGGAGAGGGACATAGTGGGAATTTGGGATTAGCAGATGCAAACTATTATATATAGAATGAATAAAGAACAAGGTCCTACTATATAACACAGGGAATTATATTCAATATCCTGTGATAAACCATGATGCAAAAGAATATGAAAAGAATACACACACACATATATCTATCTGAATCACTTTGTTATACACCGGAAACTAACATGACATTGTAAATCAACTATACTTCAATTAAAAATAAAATTTTTTTAAGTTTTTCTTTTTTGTTCCTCTAATATTCAAAAATACTAGATGTGCTGTAATAGCAATTTTTAAAGAGCATAGTCATCCATAGAATAATTCCAAATAACTCTAGACAGAAAACAGACATTTTTCAAGAGAGAAAAGGGGCTTTAGTTTCCCCCCCTCAAGAAAGTTCCTTTAAAAGTCATTCAAAATATTCTCCAAGACTCTAAGTTCAGAAAAAAGAAGCAACATCATTGCTCATCACATATATAATTAATATCTATTAGACTTGGCAAACTTAATGGTCACAGTATCTTTGTTCTTAAGAGATATTATTGATCATATATATGATGTATTCAATGTCAAATTATTGATTAAGAGTACAATCTCCAATACCAGCATTGTTCCTTTGGGAAAATATAATTCACTTTACAATGATTTGCTTTCCTTGCAGTTTATAAGAATGCATTGTGGCAAAAAGCAGAGATTATCTGCTGTTTCCTAAGTGCCTAATTTAGCATGACAATACAGAAGTTAGATAGCCATTGAAAACTGTGTGTTTGGGGGCAAGGTACTTATAGTCTTTGATCTTCAATTTCACAACCTTTCAAAAACTGTTGTATAGAATACACGAAATTATGTGTGTAAAGTCCCTAGTGTAATACCTGAAATACAATAGATGTTTAGTAATTTCTAGATATAATTATTCAAATGTTTATGTCAGTGTGTCACCATTTCCACATTGCTTCACCATTATATGCAATACAAATACAATACAGATAAAATATAAAGTGCATATTTTCATTTTTCCACAAGAAAATTAGTTCTCTTTTTTTCTTACTTTTCACGGTCATAGCCTCCTTTTGCTGCTGAAGGAATCCTCAGTTATGTATCATATAAAGAATATTACAAGCTCTATGTTGAGACCTCACCACATTACTGCTGGTTTGGCTACTGCCTCTGTTGTGTTCCCATTTACTAACAAGGCCAGCCAACTATGGTCCTCCCCAGACCCAGTCAGATAATCAGATATACCGAAATCTAACTCAGAAACAGGTTACATGTAAAAAGAGTACACCTGTTATCTCAGATGATCCCAAGAATAGTCCTGTGAGCTAGGTATATTAGTGATATCCTCATTTTACCAATTAAGAACCTGAGAGTCAGAGAATTTAATTAATTTACCCAAGGTCATAGGAAAAGTAAGTACCAAACCCAGAGCTAGAAATATCAACCACTCCATCACACTGCGTATTCATTTTGGCATTTCTGTTTAGTAGCCTAATGAATACGTGTTACTGATGCCCGAGAACACTGGATGCAGTTGCCACCAGGTGTGCCAGTGCGGATTCCATGTAGGGTCTTGCTTGTGCTTGAATATACCAACTATTTTTTGTTGTCATCCTTTCCCTTTTCCTATTTCAAAAAGGGTTGTTGGTGGCAACTTTCCCAATTTAGTTCATTGAGGTGGATTGTGATAGAATCACAGGAGAACTGGGAATCACCTGGAGATCAGAGCACTGTCATGCAAACGTAAGAAGTGATGAGTATTTGGATCACCCTCTGGGAGAGACAGTGAATTAGGTCTGGGTTTGCTTATTGAGGGCTCATTTTATTATGTTAGTTTCTATCACTTGTGTTGTTGCTACTTGGGGATCTAAATATGTAAGAAATTAATATGCTGGTATCAGATAGCCTAAGAGGTGAACTGTTCTATAAGTCTGTTAGTATTTTTGGTTGTCAAGAATATTTGATACACTTCCTGTCTTTGGGGGAAATTCATTAACAATGGCTTTCCCCAGAAAGCAGATCGAAACATTTCAGAGGTAACACCCATTACCCAGTGTAGGAGAATTGGGGGTGCAAAGTGCATTGTCTGTGACTGTCGGGGACAATGAGGATGTTTCCCCTAGATCAAACAAGTGCTGTAATTTTAGGTTTTGTCCTGTCTGTGCAGCACCCCAACTTGATTCCCCAACATTTCTGGGGATTCTTTAAGCTAGCTTTAATAAATTGGAGTTTTTTAAAATATTTGAACTAGCTAGTTTGTTTTTTCCAAGTAAGAACACTGACTGATAAATGGTTATGTGACTTAAATGAGCCAATCCACATAAAGCACTTAGTACAGTCCCTGGTTATTATATATTACATAATAACTGCACACGGATGAGAGTGTGAGTTGTGAGTTATGGAGTGATCAGAAAACATATAAAAGAAAACAATGGTTGCCTCTGCATAGTGAGATTACTTGAGATTATTTTTTAATACATATTTATGGAACTTCCTGAGATAGATGATAAAATATAAATTGCAAAGGTAAATATACTAACAAAAAAAGAGTATCACAAATGAAGTTTGAGTGTTTTATACCATTTCAAAATTGCCAGAGTCCCTATGATTACTGCCAAAGTTAAAAGAAGTGCATTTTTTATATCCTATATCCAAAGCAGAAAAACAAAAATAAGAAATTTGGTCTAAAACATTTACTATTACGAAGAATCAATGCGGGCTTCCCTGGTGGCGCACTGGTTAAGAACCTGCCTGCCAATGCAGGGTACACGGGTTCAAGGCCTGGTCCAGGAAGATCCAACATGCCGCAGAGCAACTAAGCCCGTGTGCCATAACTACTGAGCCTGTGCTCTAGAGTCCACAAGCCACAACTGTTGAGCCCATGTGCCACAACTACTGAAGCCTGCACACCTAGAGCCCGTGCTCCACAACAAGAGAAGCCACCAATGAGAAGCCTGCGCACCACAACAAAGAGTAGCCCCCACTCACTGCAACTACAGAAAGCCCGTGTACAGCAACGAAGACCCAACACAGCCAAAATAAATAAATAAATTTATTTTTAAAAAAAAGAATTAATGATTTGAGGCTTCCTGAGGTTAATAGAAAGTCAGTGTTCAATACTACAGGACTTGTAGTAAGGTGAATAGAGACTCCAACTAAACCTTAACATGACTGCTACCAATTTCTAATTTCCATCCTCACCCTCCTGCAACGTGCCAGAAAACTGTTCCTCCTAAAACCTTACGTATTTCAGTAAATGGCAACTACATTTCCATTTCTGTAGTGCAAAAACTTCCAAGTCACATATTGAATACATTTATTTACCACCTCTGCCGCTATCAGACTGGTCCAAGTCACCACAATCTCTTGCTATAGCCTCTTCACTACATCAACGCCTGCCTCCCTTTAGTCTATCCTGAATGAAGCACCCAGAATCACTACATTAAAAAGTAAGGTCCTCTCAGATCCTACCATGCCTTTGTCCCAAACCTTCTGATGGTTTCCCATTTCATTCATTAAAGACAAAGTCCTTACAATGACCTGTATTATTGATATAATTAATTCATAAAATAATGAATAAATGAACACTGTTCTTACAGAAGAGCATTATATTTATATATTGTTGTGTGCATATATGCATGACTATATATGTAGCTATATATAATATATATATGTAAAAAACTACAGTTGGCCCTCCATATCCACGAGTTCTATATCTGTGGATTCAACCAACCATGGATCAAAAATATTTGGGAAAACAACTTCCAGAAAGTTCCAAAAAAACAAAACTTGAATTTGCTGTGCACAGCATTTACACTGTACACCCCAACTTCACCTCCTATCTTCTCCCTCCTGCCCAATGAGCTGCAGCCAGACTGGCCTCCTACCTTTCTTTCTTACCTTCAATATTTCAAGCACACTCTCTCCTTAGGGTCTTAATCCTTGCTGTTCCCTCCACCTGGAACATTCTTACCTAAGATACTTGCATGTGTCAATCCCTCACTTCCATCCAGTATCTGCTCAGAGATCATAACGAAGAAGCCTTCCCGGGCCATCCTACTTGAAATCGGATCACCTCCATGCCACAGACTCCCCACCTCTTTCACTTTGCTTTACCTGTACCACAGCATTTATCTTTGCGTGACATTTCAATTATTTTATTTTTTTTGATCAGCTTCCCGTTAATAGTAAATAACCCCCATGAGGATAGGGAATTTTTTTTCTATTTTGTTCCTCCCCTATATGCTTAGCAATCAGAATACAGATGATCAAAAATATTTGTGGAATGAATGAATGCATCTCACTAAAAATCTCCTTCAACTCAGACTAAAAATAGCCAATGATTAACTGTCAACTGGCTGAGTAAGTTTTAAGCAGAACTATGTAAGAATTAAATTGATTGAATAAACAGGCAAACAAGGCAAACATAACTTTAAATAATTTATAAATAATAAGGGCTTGTCCTGATGATGGATTATAAGTTATTAACTCACTCTATTCTTGGCAGGATTTAGCAATCAACTGAGACTAATTTTTAGATATGAAGTTCTCTGAATCCACACAAATATCTCTGAGCTAGCATCAAATTTCGAATGCAGGATAATTGCTTAAATTTTTACAATTTCATGGAATTCTATCATACCTCTGTATCTTTCCCTACCTTCTTTCCTCTGCTCTGTCTTTCTTCCTCCTTCCCTCCATCTTTCCCTCCTCCCTCCCTTCCTTCCTTTCATTCTACCTCTTGTTATTTACTATTGGGTTGGCCAAACAATTATTTTGTTTTTTTTCTGTAAGTGGCTCTACTAGCGCTTGGCTACCTTTAACTTCATTCAAAACAATTTTGTTAGATTGTATGTGACAGCTGTCATATCAGTGTGCATTTGAAAAAAGACATCAAAACTGGTGAATTTTTGTGTAGCCATTTTAATATTGAAGATGGAAGAAAAAAAGCAACGGTTTGGCATATTATGCTTTATCATTTCAAGAAAGGTAAAAATGCAACTGAAACGCACAAAAAGATTTGTGCACTGTATGGAGAAGGTGCTGTGACTGATCGAACACATCAAAGGTGGTTCGCGAAGTTTCGTGCTAGGGATTTCTCGCTGGACGATGCTCCACAGTCAAGTAGACCACTTAAGTTAATAGCGATCAAATTGAGACATTAATTGAGAACAATCTTATACCACGTGGGAGATAGCCAACATACTCAAAATTTCCAAATTAAGCATTGAAAATCATTTGCACCAGCTTGGTTACGTTAATCGCTTTGAGGTTTGGGTTCCACATAGGTTAAGCAAAAAAAAACCTTCTTGACCGTATTTCCGCATGCGATTCTCTACTTAAACATTTAATGAAAACATTCCATTTTTCAAATTGTGATGGGCAATAAAAAGTGGATAGTGTACAATAATGTGGAACGGAAAAGATCACGGGGCAAGTAAAATGAACCACAATCAGCCACACCAAAGTCTGGTCTTCATCCAAAGGTGATGTTGTGTATATGGTGGGATTGGAAGGGAGTCCCCTATTATGAGCTCCTTCCAGAAAACCAGACGATTCATTCCAACAAGTACTGTTCCAAATTAGACCAACTGAAAGTAGCACTCAACGAAAAGCATCCGGAACTAGTCAACAGAAAATGCATAGTCTTCCATCAGGATAACGCAAGACCGCATGCTTCTTTGATGACCAGGCAAAAACTGTTACAACTTGGCTGGGAAGTTCTGATTCATCCGCTGTATTCACCAGACACTGCACCTTCGGATTTCCATTTATGTCAGTCTTTACAAAATTCTTTCAATGAAAAAAATTTCAATTCCCTGGAAGACTGTAAAAAGTACCTGGACCAGTTCTTCGCTCAAGAATATAAAAAGTTTGGGGAAGATGGAATTAAGAAGTTGCCTGAAAAATGGCAGAAGGTAGTGGAACAGAAGGGTGAATACGTTGTTCTTGGTGAATATGAAAAATGTGTCTTTTATTTTTACTTAAAAACTGAAGGGGACTTCCCTGGTGGTGCAGTGGTTAAGAATCCGTCTGCCTATGCAGGGGACACGGGTTCAAGCCCTGGTCTGGGAAGATCCCACATGCCGCAGAGCAACTAAGCCCGTGCACTACAACTACTACTGAACCTGAGTGCCACAACAACTTCAGCCCGTATGCCTAGAGCCCATGCTCCGCAACAAAAGAAGCCACTGCAGTGAGAAGCCCATGCACCACAATGAAGACCAGCCCCTGCACGCCACAACTAGAGAAAGCCCGCATGCAGCAACGAAGACCCAACACAGCCAATAAAAATAAATTTATATCTAAAAAAAAAATCCCAAAGGAACTTTTTGGCCAACTCAATATTAAAATATTCAGGCATTGAGATTAGTACTAAATAAACCCTAAAATGACTCCTTTCTCTACTTTTACTAAATAGAAGCAACATGGATTTCTATGCCCTCTATTCACTTCTATAATAAACGAGTCATGCACATCCTTGTAAACAGAAAACAATGGGGATCTTCAGAGAACAAATGACTACATTCAAACACACTGTTTGGAGATAGCTCAATAGGGTTGAAAAGGGACATGTGTAACAGATGTTAGAAAAGCTGCTTTGGGTAAAATATATCAAGGCCTAAACCCTTCTGGCAAAGATAACAGGGTGTTAGTACCATGTTACCTGAACAAGTTTCCTTTTTTAACATGAAAATTAAACTTTTACTGGACTACTATTTTTACTAGGACTTCTCTGGGTATTTGGTGATGTATATATATATTTCATATATTTTTTTTCATATATATATATATATATATATAAAGTAAAATATTTGCTCCCCAGGAGCTCACAATCTGGAACTTCTTTGACCATCTCCCACTTAGGTACGACCAAACGCGTGTATACAAAATGGGGAAATACAAAGAAATTACTGGATTATTGTTTCAGTTAGAGGCCCTTGGTACAAAATATAAAATTATGGACATATGCTCACAGTCTTCTCTTGTAAAATACATAATATGCAATTCACACATGTTCTTCCCTAGTTATCTTCGCACTAAAGATGTTAATGTGTGATGCAGGTGAGTCATGGAGTCCTGAATGCTTTGCATGGTGCCCGACCCACAGCCAGTGCTAAATAAATGCTAGCTGAATGGACAACTGATTAATATTTGAACTACAGTAAATGCATGATATTATAATTTAAATATCAGGAAACAATTGCTTAAGTTGTCCAAATTTGCATTATTACAGTGTTAAAAATATTTTTGAATCGTCTTCAGCCACATCGTTTTTAACTCACATTTGCATGTGCCATTCATTTCCATTACTCACTTGATATTAACAACAGCTTTGGAGATAAACAGAATAGGAATAATATATACTTGAATTAAATATGAAGAAAGGAAAAGTCAGAAAAACAATGTGACTTGTCCAAGGATATTGAGGGTTCCAAATCTGACCTTGACTGCAGGTCTTCTGGTTCCTTGCTTAAGGCACATTAAGTTACACCCACTACTGTTTCAGAAAATTTGTGACGGTAAACCATCTATGTTTTGTTTTTTCATGACTCAAATCATTGCCCTTCTTCTTTAAGCAATAGTATGGCAGAAAACAATGAAAGAAGCAAATTCTGTTAAATCTAAGAGTATGTGAGTGGTCACAGCACAATGCTTCACTAACTAATGATGCTGTATTACACTGAGGGGCGTCTAGAAATGACTAACTCTAAACTCTTTGTAAATTTTCAACCATTGTCTACCCTCCACTCTTTATCTTTTAACACAGGTATGGTGAATTCCATTTTAAAAAAATGTGCTGAATTGTCTTCAAAAGTCTAAGCTTAGAAAATCAAAAGTTGGATCAAACTGTCTACAGAAAATTAACTCATCAAAACTCTCACAGGAGATTTTTGAGTTCAGTGGCTTGCTTCAGATGAAATTGACCTTGTTTTCTTTAAAAATATATTCATACTTATGTAAATATAACAATCAAACTCCCTAGGCACCCAGGAAAATTTCACGTCTTCACTTCCCATGTGTAGGTAAAGAATAAAGCACATGTTCTAAAAAAAAAAGGACATTTTAATATTTTTATAACTTTTGCACACACCATTTTTCTTTAAATAATTTTTACAGTTAAGCAACCTATTAATGTTTCAAAATATATTTTCCACACAGATTCCACTGTCCCAATGGCAATGGAACATGACATGCTTTCAGATTAAATTTAACTCTGAGCCAAATAATTTGATACAGATTCTCTCTCTCCTAGAAACCAAGAAGCCGCGGATGCAAGTTTTATTTCCATTTCTTCTCACTATATTGCTCTGGAATTCATCTTAACACTTTAGCCTTTCTCATCTGCGAAATGGGGCTCCTCACCAGAAGTAGATTCAGGTTTTGTGGGACCCCAAACGTACACATTTGGAGAGGTCCTCTGTAAGAAACGTAATACAAAAGTATGTACTATATAGGGATTTGACAGTGACCTGTGAGACAATGGCTCTTAATTAGCTTCACAGTTATATCCACTTCTGCTAATACCACTACCATCTGATGGTACGGTAAGATGCTGAATACGCAGAAGGGACATTCACAAACAACATACCGTTTACCCTCCCCCTACCTCTGAAAGAGTCGATAGTTGTAGCACATGCTCTGTACTGCAATTCTATGTTTCTATACATCCTGCAACTTATCAGGCCCTTAAAAAAAAAAGGTTGCTTTCCCCCTATAGGAGATTAAGAAAACACCTTCTCAGTCACCCCATTTGCATCGTACACCTCAGAAAGTAGAGAAACATACTGATTATAATAGATGACGCATTAAATTAGATATAGGAATTCCATTCGCAAGCCGTTTGAGAGTTGAAAATGTGCAAAGGCACATAGGTGAATAAGATAAAATATCTAAACAAAGGTTGCTCATACAGAGGGTAGTATTGGCATTAGAAACACATTGATATCTACAAGCTAAAAGTAGTGCATTCTAAATGGGCAATCCAGTGAAGACTGTGCTTCCACTGCAGGGGAACTAAGATCCCACATGCTGCAAGGCCAAAAAAAAGGAAAAATGCAATCTGAGAATTTTTAGAAGTGCACAAGTAGAAACAATTCAGAGCTTTAAATGAAAAAACAAAAATAAAACAAACAAAAAGCAACCCAGTATCTTCAAGATGGGAGGCTGAGGGAACTTATTTCAAACATCTGTACAATGAAAAAGGGGGGATCTAGATTGAGATTTTACCTGGGAAGCAGGTGTTCTGGCCGGTCTGATCCGGCTTTGTGTGCCTTTGTGAACCCAGCCTCACCGCATCATGCTGCGTCAGATGAATTTTTAATAACCCAAGCGGCACTGCTGAAGTCCCAACACATCTTTAACCTGAAGCTGTTTTCAAACTCATAAACTCAACATGTTGAGAGGCCAACCAGAATGTATTCAGATTCCCAATTTTCTTTATTAGCAGAAAACCGGAAAACACTGAAAAGAAAGCATTTAACATAAATTCACATAGCTGTGGCAGTTCACCACACTAATTCAATTTGCTGTTGTCAAGCACCCTTGTTAGAGCTAAAAATAAAAAGCATTCTTCAGAATGATTCATTTCCTAATCAATGGTAAATAATCCTGACAAACATGGCATTGACTTCAAAAGTTTAATAACTTCTAAAATAACAATTTTATTGTTTGCAAAGAAACTGTGCATTCAATCTTGATTTAATTTATTTGGGGTTGCAACCGTTTCTTATTAATAACAAGAAATATTGAGTGTGAACAAAAATAAAACCGATCCATCCATTTTTGACACCAGACAGTAAATATCCACCAGTTTCAATAAATCCTCCACTGAAAAAATCCTATCACTTTGATTTCTACCAATGGATTTGACTTGAGAAAGCTTACACTCGAGTAGAACTCTTCACTAGTCAAAAGTAAACATAGGCTCTGATAAGCAAGAAAACAAATAGACATTTGACTTCCATTTATTACCAGTCAGCCTCCTCAGTTTGGAATTAGGTCACATGCATCTCCCTTGAGTCACTGCCCCTCAGACTGGTGCTCCCAAATTTCTATACAGGGAATGCTCAAGGCTTGAAATCTGATTTTAAGTCAGACACGAGAATGTGGAGACCTGTCCTGAAGTTGCGCTGACAGTTTTTGCTTAGTTTGTATATTTGTGGGAGTTGGAAACACACACAAACCTCCCCATGTCACCCCCTTGGTACTACCAAGTGTCTCGCAGTTGTCCCTAGGAAGTCCACTCTTGGACGGTCTTCTCTCCTCCCAAAAGCTGGGGAGAGATGTTCATGATTGAGAAAGACTGCAAAGGATCTCTCTCATTGTCTCCACTACCCAGGATACACATGGGTTCGTTGGCTTCACTTCCCATAGTATCGTAATGCTACTCCTTCATCTTTCATCCACTGTTACATGAGCCAGTCATAGAAAATACAGCTCTGAAATTCTTCAGAAATACTGTTGCGAAGATCATCCATTTGGTTTCTAGCTGCCGTTATAGAACAATAATCACCTAGCACAATGACAGGTATTCTGAAAGGACTTTCACAGATAATGTTTTAACCCTCATAACATTGGGACACGTCTTTGCTTCTGTTCATTCTACAGATTATGAAACTGAGGCTTGCAGAGGTTCACATAGATAATAAGATCACAGAAATGAGTACATTTGCCCACCTCTCCTGGAGTTACATGGGGCCATGTGACCGTGCTCTGGCTAGCAGAATATGGTTAGAAGTGATATGTGCCACTTCCAGTGGCCTTTAAAGCCTCCCACACATTCCTCTGAGCTTTCACTTGACTTTGAGCTCCTGGCCCCATGCAGAGATTTAAGCAAATGTCACTGACGTCCTAAAAGGTGGCAGTGCCTCTGTGGAATAATCTGGATCCTAAAGCAGGCCTCACCCTTACTCCTGCTAACACATCTGGATTGGAAAATGAGTGAGAAAGAAAGCTTTATTAAGAAAGCCGTTGGAAGTTTCAGGCTTTTTCATTAAAGTTGGCAGAGCACCCCTACTACTACAGTATAGCTGGCACTATCAGCCTTTTGCATCTCATCTAGCTCCATTCGCTCCCTTGCACTTTACATTCTAGGGATAACAACTTACTAGGACATCATTCTCAAGTTCATCTGCCACCAAACTCTCATTTTCCCTCCAAGCCTTACTTTTAAATGCGGTGCCTAGGGTGATGCTATCCTTGATTCCACTTCTTTCCCTCTGCTCTCACCATATTTTGTTTATCCTGAAAACCTAGTAAGTTTCATGAGTGTTTTGGAGCATGTGATCGTGAGCAAGTCACTTTTCCTCTCTGGGCTTCCATTTATGTGCCAAGCCTTGCCTGTGCTTCTTCTCACTTACTTCTCACCACAAACATTTGAAGCAGATACTAGCAGTATCCTCAGTTTAAAATGGAGAAATGGAGGCCTGGAGACTTGCCCAAAGTCACACAGCTGTTATGTAGCAGAGCCTCAACTTTTATGCTTATAGGAATGTATTATAGGATTTCATCCACATGACCGTCTCCTCCACTACACTGGAGAGCAGGGGTCTAAATAATTTCAGTATTCCCCGTACCTAACATAGTGCTATATCCAGAGTAGACTACAACAAACATTTTTAGAATAAATAAGTAGAGGGATGAATGAATCAGAACCAGAATCAAGCTCCTCTGTTTCCAAGTCTTTTCTCTACTATATTATACTGCCTCCTACTACAGATGCAAATTTATCACAGAAACAAGTGCTTACTTGAAACCTGCTACAGAGTTAAGCATAAAACAAATATTGGTGAGTGAATAAAAGGAGTCACAACAAACACTTGATGCAAGTGTAATAGCAAAACAACAACAACAAAACCTATTCTTTATAACTACAAATTCCCTCCCAGGAAGATGGAGCCTATCAAGTAGAAATACATTCTATACTTCTGAATATTTTTATGGGTTTTGGATATGCAGGCTGGAGGATCCAGCCTGAAGAGAGCCAAATAAAATTCTGCATAAAACACGCTAAGCATCTGGAGTTCTCAGTGCGATTCTGGATGGAGGGTGTAAGGAGAAGTGGGAGGGGGTAGAGAAGAAAGCAGCCAGGGTGGCGCGGCGGTGGGAGGGTAGAGGCTACATGGGATGAGAGTGTCCATGGGAACACTCAGAGATGGGTGGCTGGTGCACATTTTCGGAATAGGAATATCTACTCTTGAACTTGAAATTGTTGGCACTTTGAAAATGCAAATTCCTCCTCCGTATCTCTATAATTCCAAAATTTTGAATAAAGTCTACTAGCTTTTCAAAGGGTTTCTGGCTTCTTTGGTGGAAAAAAGATGCTGTGTTTCACATCTGAGTTCATTCTGGGAGGGAACAGAGAAACAGGACTCCTAGAAGCAGAATTCCTATGTCAATGGTGCCCATGAGAATGCAGGTTCTCCATTAATTGGCAAAAGTCTTAAAAAGGGTGTTAGATTACCAAAAGATGTGTCATAATGGTTCAAGTCAGTTTATCTTGGTAACACCCACTGATATCTGGGTTATTTGTGGTATAAGAAAGTCCTAATTTTTATAACATTTATGTAGCTGGGATCTAAAGGCAGGTTTGCCTTCAATGAAATGAGATGCTGCAAGAAAAAACACCTCATAGTCTGCCTGGGCAATGAATTACAAAGAGCTAAATTTACTTTTATGGATGGATGCCGAGGGAAAAGAGATATTTTAAAACATTTCCTGAGAGGAGATGAAATTTTAAAAAAGGCTTGTGTAACTCACATTTAAGTGAGCAAGGAACAGCAAAATAGCAATTTCCCCTTTCATCTAGGATGAGGATGCATGCATCCAGGAAGCAAGCATCCATAAAGTAACAGACTTCTGCGTCATGGAGGGAGAGACTTCCAAGCAGCGATCAGTATGGAATTTGTCCTTCCAGGCAATTACATAAAACTGCCTCCATGACAGCCGCATCAGGCCTTAATTTCAATGTACAGGCAGCTGCAAAGGCATTGGCAGAACTGAAAGAGTCACGTCTCTAGCATTTACACAGATTGTCTAATTAGCAATGAAGAGCAGAAACAGTCAAGGCACTAGTAATATCTGTACTTTCAAGGCGGAGTTGCCCGCATTTGCAGGCAGAGAAACTGAAAGCTCTTTGAAAGGCCTCCACCGCCTCTGCTCAAGGCAGCCGACACTGTGATGGGGATATGATCTACACTCGTGCATACACAATCCTGAGACCCAGAGCAGATCGGGCACGCTGCTTGTGGAGCAAGACCCGAGGGGGCCCCACTCCTGAGGCCCTGCTAGGGCCTTTGGTACAGCTGTTTTCTGTGCATTCCCCAGCATCAGTATGCTCTGCTTACCCCCTTTTTTAAAAAATCTATTTTTAAAAAGATGAAACTATTAACAGCAACAAACAAGATCAACTTTCCCTTCTGTTAATAGTCTGGGAAAGGCATGATGTGAATCAGACCTCGAAGGGCTGGGCATGCCAGCCTGGGACTCATTTACTGGCTGGGACTCAGCTCTGATCTTGACTGGACAGAAACAACACGGAGGGCCCTGTGTCTCAGCCGGCCCTCCTTTGTAACTTGTGGCACTTAGAGATGGCCAGAGACGGGCAGGGAGGCCATCCCCCCAGCCTTCTGCTCTTCTAGTTAAGGACTGAGGGACTGAAAAGAGGCAGTAAGAAATGAGAGGGAAAGAAACGCTCAGCAGTTCAGCACAGATGATCAAAAGCAGCTCTGACTATTTAGTCATGGGATCAGCCCTACTCAAAAGCCAGCCTGGGCAGAGGGGACTGCAAGGTGTTCTGGGAGGCCCAGTCAGCTGCCAGTGGGAGGGGGATGCCAGTCCAGTCGCTGTCACATGAGCCCACACAGTGCAACTTCTGGAGTTTAGAGCTGGAAAGGGACCCCAAAGTCCCCTTGATTAGCTTGGGGAGGTAGAGAGGGGAAGTCTTTTGATGTTTCTGTCCAGGTTCAGCTCATCAGTTCACAGGACCAGCTCTCTTAAGCCTCTACAGTCACTGCCACCCACAGCAATCCTCTCCTCCCTCCAGATCACAGACTTCCGACCGAGCAGCTACAATGTGGACAGCAGTGTGCACAGTGGTTTCTATCCATCCATCCTCAGGTAATTTTCCTCACATGCCTGACCAATATTTGAGGGTGAATCTTTCCCTCTCTCTCCCTGCCCACCTGACAGCCAGCTGTAAGATAGCTTCTGTTAAGTAGAAATCATTGCTCTTCCTCCACCTCTTCACAACCTTCTCCCCATAGGAAGAGGAGCGAGTTATCTGATTGGTTAGACCTCAAGAATCTGACTCACAAGCTTCCCCAGGGAGAGAGGAGAATGAATGAACCGTCCATGCTCACTTGTGCCCTCTACCTGCAGCTCTCGCTAGGTCCCTCCCTGACTACACACCTAGTTCTACTATAGTTATCTATGGTGATGGCTCCCTTCCTAGATCAGGTCCTTTATCTACATTCTTTAGGCAGTTCCGGGGAAGGTCAAAGGTTCTTCCTGAGCCTTTTGGGCCTTGATCGTTTTCAGCCCAAATAATCTGCATTCCAAAGAGACATTCTGAGGTGCCAAATTTTGTTCCTTTACAGAAAATAGTATGGAAAACTATTCCCCTTACACCTGGCAACAGGTAATTTTAACCCATATTATAAAAAGCTGAGGTCTAAGTAGCTTATGTAACTTGCCCGCTTGTTTCTTACATGCTATATATCAGTTTTTTCAGCCTAATTTATTAAATTTAAGCTATCTGAAGGCAAGAACTGTATCACCATTTTTTGATCAAGACAAGGCATAGGGCTGAGAATGTTCCATAATCTACACAGGAGATTTAAGTATACTAGTGCATTAATTAAAAATAATTCAAAGTCACTTCCTGTAAGGTAGGTACTATAAAGGGCACTTTGATTTCACATTACATGTAACTTTCATCACTGTTAGAGGAATTATCATCCCCATTGTAAAGGCGGGAAAACAAAACAAAACAAAACAAAACAAAACAAAACAAACAGCCCCAGAGAGCCAAGGCAAACTGCTGAACTTCACACAACCAGAATGTGGCCAAGCTGGAATCTAAGCACAGCTTTATATAATTCTAAGTCAACTTTTTGCATTTACACATTTTCTTACAATAGGTTGGAAAATTTCCTAACGACCTTTCTAATCAAGAAAGAAGCCAAATTCCCCCATCCTTGCATGGTGACACCACTCAGTGAGAAATGATGATGGAAAAGGATCTAATCCCAAAGGCTCCACGATGCATTTGGCACAGAGTGGGTGTTTAATAGATTCTTGTAGGTTGAACAATAATGACAAATTCTATCAAAAAAAAAAAAAGTAAAGCATGCCTCAATGTATTTTATAACATACTGAGCTGTATTTCAGCGGAGAGGATCTATTATCCTTAAGACCTTAAAAACAAACAAACAAAACAAAAACCAAAAACCTATTTTTCAAAAGATAGAAAAAAAGGTACCATAAAATGATCTAATTTCTGGTTTTCCTCCCACTGTGTTTGCTACTGTAACTGCTATGGCCTTCAGGGTCTTCACGTATACAGGGAGGATATTAATAATACCTGGCTCATCTTATAAAGTTGTAGAGAGAATGAAGGAGAGAAGATCATTCTAGGGCATACATACATCTGTCACGCACTTATGACAGCGTGCCATCATTATTCGGCTTTGGAGCTGCCTCCCCCCACTAGACTTTGAAATCCTTAAAGCAAAAGACATTTTATTCCACTTTGTGTTCACAGTATCTCTCAATATAAAAATCACTAAAGGAATGATATAATTAATTCATAAAATTATGAATAAATGAACATTTCTCATAGAAGAGCATTAGGACATTTAGATATATATATATTTATTGTGTGCATATATGTATAACTATATATTTCTATATATGTGTCTATAACTACAGTTGGCTCTTCATATCTGCACGTTCTGCATCTGCGGATTCAACCAACCATGGATCAAACAATACTTGGGGGAAAAATATTCCAGAAAGTTGCAAAAACCAAAACTTGAATTTGCCGTGCGGTGGCAACTCTTTCCATAGCATTTCCACTGTATCTGCAGACCTCATTCTACTGCACTTCCTTTTATTGTGCTTCACAGATACTGTGTTTTTTACAAATTGAAAGTCTGTGGCAACCCTGTGCTGTCGGATGATGGTGAGCATTTTTTAGCAGTATTTTAAAATTAAGGTATGTACTTTTTTTAGACATAATGTAATTGCACACGTAATAGACTATAGTACAGTGTAAACATAACTTTTACGTGCACTGGGAAACCAAGAAATTTGTGTGACTCACTTTTTTGTGACATTCGCTTAATTACAGTGGTCTGGAAGTGAACCCGCAATATCTCCGCAGTGTACCTGTATTTTCAACTATTTACAGAGCATGTACATTGTATTAGGTATTATAAGTAATCTAGAGATGATTTAAGGTATACAGGAGGATGTGTGTAGGTTATATGCAAATAGTAAACCATATTATACAAGGGACTTGGGCATCCATAGATTTTGGTATCTGCAGGGGTCTTGGAGCCAATCCTCCACAGATACTGAGGGGTGACGTATATACATATAACTGTGTATGTATGCATAACCATATGTAAATACATATAAAATACAGTGATTGCAATGTTCCAAAACTGAGTTACTTTTAATTGCAAGTTTTACTTTAAGTATTTTTTAATGGTCAGCTTCTCTGCCACCATCATACCCTTCATCAACAGTGCAATTGGGGATGGTTGTACGGCTCTGGAAATTTAGAAAAAATAACTGAATTGTACACTTAAAATAATTTGATGGTATGTGAATTATCCCTCAATCAACTTTTTTTTCCTTTCTTAGAGAATCTGTTTCATTCAAGTTGAAAAGAGTGTTTGTTTTTGTCTGAAGTAGACCCGACGCGCTGGATTTAATCTAACATCCAAAGTCCCTATCAGGACACTTTTCCCTGCTCTCAGCAGGCCTGCCATAGTCTCTTTATTTCAAAGTTTGTACCTAGTTTACATATCAGCATCAGGGAAAGGTCCCATGGACTGTAGATATGCTCTGAACCTTTGCTGGTTTCCAGTTCAGTGCCTCTGGTCCTGTCCTATGATGGTGCACGCTGAAATGGGACTGCACCTCCCTGTAGTATTTTGTCTTCCATGCAGACACTTGGAGCTGAAGTCCATGTACCTGCCATGGCCTATGGCTGCAAGATCTCTGCATTCCATAACTCATTTTCATCAACCCCCAGCTAATTTCAGTTCACCAGTTTACTCAACCATTAAGGACCTGAGAAATCTTGGCTACTTCCTCATTCTGAGATGCATGGGGCTGTTGGCTGTTTGAACCTGCGCTTAAATGCAGATCCAGGACATCGTCCTTAGGCGTGTCTAATGTTACACCTATGGCGCCCCTTGGCTTGCAGCTCGAATGTGATGAATTTAGGGGCATCTTGATGATGCTTTCCATTTCCACAGGCTATTCTCTGACCTGCTCTGTGCCTTGAATTTTGGACACTGTCTCTCATCTGTAGTGTCCATACAGAGGAAGAAGCTAAGATACCCACGTGTGATTCCTGCGCACTCTTTTGGGAGACCCAAATCTGAAAGTCGACTCTCCTTTCTTTCTTCCTATAATAATCTTAATCCATTACCACCACCTCTAATTCTGTTCAGGTGATGGGTGACACCAGTGGAGGTGCAGGCTAAACACAAGGAAGAATGAAAAAGAAAAAAAGCACCTCCACACATTTGAAAAATTACCTGTATTACATGAGAATGAACCAATTTGGGTATCAGATTCAAATCATTCATTTCAAACAAAACCACTGTTAGAGTCAACACATCGGCGGTAATAAACCACGTAGTATACATATCACCTGGAGGCAGCAACTAAAAGGGAAACTTTCCCAATGCCAAGGTAGATATTGCTGTAAACCCATCTCATTTATATATGATTGCCATGAATCTGTCTAGATTTTTCAACTCACAGTCAAATATATGCAAATAATGGGATCATTAGCATGAGAGTAGACAAGAATATAAGATAACAGAAAAACTGCAGGTGTCTCAAAGACAAAGCCTTTGAGAAGAAAGTGCTTTGCCATAAATATATCAGATCAGTTGACTCCAAAGATCTTTTTGTCTGATCCACGTCTTGGAGAAAACTTTTTGGTAATGCCATAAGCTTTGTTCTAACTATTCAAGACAGCTCGACAGCTAATAAAAGCCACAGCACGTGTATCAGAAAGAAAACCATACTTGATGTCAGATCCAGCCCCTGCCACTGCTGTCCCTACCTTTTGATACAGTGTGCAAATACCTCGATCAGAGCTTTCCAAATAGGTTCAGAGTTATTTCATCCCATGAGCACTCGAGGTGGCCTCTAACCTGTAGACCCATTATCTCCAGTCCTGAGTAGCCTTATCTGCCAATGGCATGGGGTTATACATGTCTTTCTTTACTACACGCGCCATGGAGTAAAGGAGGTTTAAAAGCACTGATGCAGATCACAAGAGCAAAGGGGTTTCACCTCATGAAGCAAGTCACACCTATTAGTAGCAGCTGCCCGGAGCCCTGTATAAAGGGAGGTTCTGACACAATGGCTAGTATCAGTGCGGGCGGGTGCTGTACCTAATTATCACTATTTACCATGGGTCTGGGGGTGAGGACCTGCAGCAAACTTTGTATTTCTTAATCTTGGCCCATATATTATGATTCTGAGGGTACGATAATAAACTGTCTTCCCTAAGCAGGCGAGAGATATATTAATAGAATGAACTGGGGGTGTGGAGAGAATAAAGAAACAATGAAATTTAGTGTGAGAAGGCATGTACCTGCAAATCTTTCCCATGGGCCTGCAATGTATTTGTACTGTACATTATGAAGCGAATCTTGGGGAAAAGCATTGTCCCCGTAAAGTACATGTTAAAAAGAAAATGGCTATGATTCTGCCTGTTTCTGGCCCACTGTGATCCATATAGCCTGAGTCTATTATCCTGGCCTAAAGCATTCAGAGCCTTTGCTTTCCTCTGCTATGCAAAGCACGACATATCAACACCTCAATGACCACTCTGGAGAGAATAAAGGCAAAATTGGTCAACATAAGATTTGAAGTGTGAGTGGAATTATTCTTTAACAGAGTCTAAACTTTAGTGATTGCTATCTATTTGGAAATAATTTTATTATTTTTTGGTTGTCTTGTCTTATAAACATTAGATAGCCTATAATGCTCATTTCTATTACTAGCCACGTCTCAACTCATAGTTGATAACAATAATTCTCAAAGATACTCTCTACTATCTTCTACTTAGATATTTACACAAATAAGAGAAAGGGAAACACTTCTGAAAAGGCTGAAAACCATCTAAGCTTCAGTATCAAATTAAAGATAGGAAATATTTTAATCATGTTATAGCATCAAGTGTCATCTAATTGCTGTATTTATTTCAGTGTAAAGGAATAAATGAAAAATAAAAATATTTCATGATAAAAAGCAATTATTTCCACTTCAACATTTAAAACCATACTTTACAAAGGTGTAGTATTAAGTATAATACTGCCTTAATAAGAGCAATTTTCATAATTACACCTCAACTTCATATCCCCATTTTAATTAGAATCTTCTGCTAGATTTCTACAAAGTCAGTTGCAAATGTGTTACCAACTTCTTCAATATACCCAACCTTCAGAACAACTCACCATCTTTAAGAAGTCCTACAATACTTAAATGCTTTAAGTACCTTTTTTCCCTTCATTGAGAGAATCAATGCTACTACCTCAAGAAGATCCGTAATATAATTCAATTAATGAATCTGCATATTTGCTTTCAATTCTAAGATCAGCAAATTCTTCACAATTCCCACTTGGTGACACTATAATGCCATTTCTCTTAATTAATGATAATGACTACCTGAGGACTAATTATAGATTAAAGCAGAATACTGTAAAAGAATGTAAAATCACCATTACAGAAATGAATTTTGGAAAGACCCTATTATTTAAAAGTATTCCACTCACATTCTCTTTATCTAGCCTATACAGCCTCTTGTTTGGCCATCACAATTCATTTCTACCTTGACTACCCTCATGAGGAGCACTCATCTCTAATTGTTAATTCCCTTGATGGCTTCCATTGAAGATTACTTTCACCACCAATGACAGCATATTTTAATCCCAGGCATTTAAATTCTCTGTAGAAAATGGCAATTCCTCTTCAAGGAGAATTAGAGTTCTACTGTCTTAGAGCTTCAGCCAGGCTCCGTTTGCATTCGTAAGACACTTTCAGTTTCTCGAATTCTCATTTCTAAAATTACATTTTAAGACAGAAGCAAACAGTTCTTTCCTTACCCAGTGACGACTGGGACCAATAACTTGTACAGAAAGCCGCTGCAAATTACTCAATGGTTTAAACATTCCATATGGCTGTTAAAGGACATAGTTAGAATGCAAGCCTCAATAGATCAGCTGAATCTCCAAGGAGTTATAAAAAGATGGAGTGTGCTTTTGGATTTCTCTACTTCCAAGTTACCAAGTTACCTAGCACCTAGCAGATTGTCTTGGAATTATCCAAAGCCCCTTCTTGCCTCCCACAATGTTTTGCTCACATCTCCTGGTTAAGCCCGTACTGCTGAAGCATGTTCTTCCCTTTCATTCTAGTGTCAAATTTTTGAGAGCTAGGTTATGGAAAGAAAGCAATGAGATTGCATGAAATCTCATTACAAAATGAATGTCTGACATCCTTCTATTAGCCCTCATTCATTCAGCCAACAAATGTTATAATGAATGCCTCCTATGTAACAGGTACTGGGCTTGGCAATGGAGACGTAACAGTGAGCAAATATAGACACAGCTCCCAACACGATGGCTTAAAATCTAGTAGGGACAGATAGATATTGATATAATAACCACAAAGAGAGGGATCTGACATCATGGGTAGATCTGACCTAGTCTTGGAACTCAGGGAAGGTGAACTTTTGAAATGCAACGATTGAGTGGATATCTAAAGACCAAATATGAAGAGAAGGCGAAAAGAGTGTTCCCGACAGAAGGATGCAAGATCAGCCCAGTATGGCTAGAGCAGAAATCATGGGGGAGCATAGCTGAAAATGAGTCCACGCGGGTAACTGGAAGCCACAAGGGTCAAGTTTTTAATAGGTCACGATAGAGTTTTTTTTTTCTTTTGGCCAATGATGTGAAGATGTTTAATTGGAGAAGGTTGTAGATTCGCAATCTGAGAAGATCAGTCCTGCTGCTGTATGGAAAGCAATTAGACGCGTGAGTAGTTAGCAGGCTGTTGAAGTACTACATGTGAGACGTGACAATAATGGACTAGAACGGTCAGCATGAGGAGTTCTGGACACATCCATGTGGAGACTTTAAACAGGCCACTAAAACATGGCTGAGGCATTCAGCGGAGATGTCTGGGCTAGAGATATGATCTATCTCATCGGGGCAGTTACATTTTTAAACAGGATGTTGGCTAATTTAAACCAACCATCAGAGAAATGTATATGTACAAAAGTTTCCTATCCAGTAACCTTTAAATCCCATCACTGTCTTTCTATCTAGAAGTTTATCTCCATCTCAGTGGCACGAGTAACTTTTTGAAAATAATTCGTTTATAAAAAATCATCAAATAGAAGAACAATAACGTTGTGAACTTACAGGTTCTCTTTTTTTTTCACAGCTCTCCCAGGAATCATGAATTGAAGTCTGAGAAAGCCGATTCTAGAACAAAAATTGAAATACAAATCATGAATTCTCTTAAAGTACTCAGTCCCTATTAAAGAGGCTAAGACAAGAAGAAAGAGTTCACAAAATTTTCTGAAGGATTCTGGAAATTATTTATTTATGATGATGCCCTATTGTCTTTCAAAAAACGATGTGTGGCTTTCAAAGCTACACGGAATGCAAAACAGGAGGATGGAAAATAAAGCTAGAACAAAATCAATTAAATGGAAGCAATGACCTTGATATTATTAGTCATAAGCAATGATTAAACACCATAATTGGGCTCTGATTTGAGCCCTCTGCATTTCTTATCAGTTAAAAGATGAAAAAGGAGAACCGCTCAGTTATGTCAATTATATATGCTGAATAAAAATTGGGACATATCATCTGATAATGGGGTGAATTGTAAAGTTGAGACTTCCCTGGAATATCTGAAATGGAAGGTTCTCTTTGTTGTATAATTCTCATTGCCTGACAAAAGACAACATGCCTATTTTCTTTCAAGATACATTTATTTCCTTGTGTTAAATGCAAGAAGGTATTAACGGCGTCTCTAGAATTTGATATAAAGTTGGGCATGCAAGAAGCGTAGCTGACGGGCAAAATGTCTGATCCTCTGTCCTCTGTTCACCATTGCCCATGGCTGTTCAGAGCTCCATTTTCTCCTCTTAGGTAGCCATTCAGTCATTAACTCACTTCATAATGAAGTGATTTTAACAGGCTCTGGCTCACAAATGCAGGAACAGAGAGCACAGCACTGGGGTAAACAGCAGATTCTCCCAGGTCTCCTATGTTCACACATGGGCTGCTCTTCCCTCCAAATTATACAATTCTTCATCCTTTTTTTTTTATGCTCAGTTCACAAATGACTTACTTTTCTGAGTTATAAGGAAGTGTCCTGAAACACATTTCTAATAAGGTATTTTAAATGTATTTTTGTTCAGTGGACTAAATTAATATATTGTGCTTTGTAAATATGCAGAAGCAGTAGAGCAACCATACAGATTCTGCTTGTAAATATACCTCTTGTAAATCAAGTGGCTTTCATCTCACATTTTATTGTAACTGCAATATACAAAAAGTGGTGTAGGGATTTTTTGTTTGTTTCCAGAAGAAATTAGCTTAATATTATGGTGCAAATTAAAGTTGTTTCAACATAGTTGAATAGTTCATCAGTTCAGTTATAACCCACAACTCTGATGACATTTTTTCAAAACTGCGGGTACCTCTCCTTAGATGCTGAGGAATGCTAATAAATACTTTACCGAAAACGTTGTTACATGAACACAAAATCCTAAACTACCAAGCCAGTTGTTCTGTTTGCCATCACTTGAAAGGGATCTTTGCACAGTCTTTCCCTAGGGGATTGTTAATTACCTCTTCAGGGCCCTGTTTCCATGAAACAGCATAGAATTTAAGGAGTAGAATACTCCAAAGATAATAACGATAGAACTCACTTGTATGGAATTTCAAGATTTTGCAAAGCATTTTTACATATTATACTCTCAAATATGAATATCATTCTGGTTAGTAACATATAAGATACCAATTGAAGACCATAATTCAAACAAATATAACATGTAGGTGTTTTAAACCTTCCTGCCTATCTTGTTTGTCTGCTTATTATTATTGGCCTTAAGTGTCTAAGAGCTTGCTTGTTATTCCCATGAGTCACTTGGCTGTGGCTCTATTTAGCACGCTATAAGGAACACTCTTGGGCTCCTCCATTTTTCTACCCTGGGTCTTTTTCAGGAAGCAAATGGTCCTCAATCGAGACATACAAATTGTTAATTCCTTGCTGATGGATGGAATGGATTACTTTTCAAGATTCAATTCAACGGGATATTTATGGAGTCCCCACTATGTGAGTCTTGTACAAGGGATCTGAATATGACTAATGCATAATTGCTGCTTTCAAGGAGCCTGCAGTCCCACCGAGTTGAGGGAAATGTATATTATTAAAAAAAAGCAAGAAGGAAAAAATTGCTCTATTAGAAATTTAAGCCAAGTGCTGTCAGCATACAGAAGAAAGAGCAGGAGTTATAGAAGGTTTCACAAATGAGCTTGCTGTCAAAATTTCCTTGACTTTATACAGAAGTACATGTAGGCAGAATAAATTTGCCTTTTGGTGCAGGGTGTTTGGGCAATCCTGATGTGGTGATCATCACTGATCAAAATATCCTTTTTCAAATATTAAATATAATATGAACACAGCAGTCTGTTCACAAATACTGATGTCTATGTCAGAACCATACTTCCCAAAGTGGCATGTTCAAAGCTATGTTTCAGACTTTCATACTAATCCAAAAAGATAATCTGCAGACCTTTAAACATCTACTATAAATTTCCCTTAGCTAATCTCAACTTCTTTTACCTGAAATCAGTGGTCAGCTGCCAGCAGATGCAAACTATTATATACAGAATGGATAAACATCAAGGTCCTACTGTATAGCACAGGTAACTATATTCAACATCCCGTGATAAATTATAATGGAAAAGAACGTGAAAAAGAATACATGTATGTATAACTGAACCACTTCACTGTATACCAGAAACTACACAGCATTGTAAACCGACTATACTTCAATTAAAAAAAAATAGCTGCCTTTTTCTGAGTGCCTCCAGGATCTCTACACACATGATTATAGACTAGTGTTGACAGGAAGATTAGCAAGCATCCTATGTGGCATTTCTGCGTTGACCAAATTTGAGAGACAGTATATACTTGGAGTTTGCTGGGAACCCCATCTTTACAAAATGCATAAGTCTTACTATAATATATCCCTATGCCTTTCTATTACTGGAGAGAAAAAAGCCTCAAGTATAGATCTTGCTCTACTCAAACAAAGCTGAATTGCATGCTGCCTGAGGAGTAAACAGATGGATTTTAGCTAGGGCAGAATCAGCCCAAGCATTAGCCTTCTGTTTCATTATATATCTGGGGCTACGTAATCAAGTTCACTCATACTTTAAAACATACATTACCATTCATGGGGCAGATCTGCAATTGTGGAGAATATAAAGAAGTGGGCCTACAACTTTTGCATTTAGAGTAATGGCTGAGTGAGCAGGTTCACACATTTGTTTATCAAATACCATTTCCAACTTTAACTTGCGCAAAGGTGTTTATTTTCAAAAGCTTTGTTAAACTTATCTGAGACTGACTTACTCTGGGGACTAACGTATTTTTCATCCATTTCTAAAAAATAGAAGCC
Organism: Hippopotamus amphibius kiboko; assembly: GCF_030028045.1. Lineage (NCBI taxonomy): Eukaryota > Metazoa > Chordata > Mammalia > Artiodactyla > Hippopotamidae > Hippopotamus > Hippopotamus amphibius. The sequence goes on along the minus strand of NC_080203.1, from coordinate 11,051,063 downwards.
ACAACATGACAACAGCAAAATTTCCCAACAACGTCATTCATAAGGGAAAAAATACTAAATTGATGGCTTAACACCACAGAGTCAAAGCAGTGAGTTGACTGTTTCACTGTTCAACTATTTGTAAGAAGGGTATATGTATATAGCACATTCCTTCCTCTTGAATAAACACTGTTTACTTATTCAAACAGAAAGAAAAAAGAGCGATTTCAGTCCCTAGAGTCCACAATAGTTCTTGTTCATCTCTGTATTCCCATGGCACAGAGTACGGTGTCTTGAATATAATAGGTAGTTTTAAATGTTGATTGAAATTAATTATGTTATACAGAAATCATAATAGTGTCTACATGCTACTGCTGGCATTTTTTCCAGTTTTAACTTTTAGTACATTTGATAGCATCTTTGGTTGAATCAACACTGTGAAGACATCATCACAATATTCTAGGTGATTAAAAACATTCTTCACCTCACATACACTTGAGAAATCAATTTTAAAATGTAAATATTAGATGCAGTCTAATATTCAAATATAAAATGTTGACAAATAAAAATTAGAATATTAAACATGATATGAAATTTATTTTTAGGCATTTAACAAATTATACATTTTCTCAGGAAATGAAGGACATTGTGTTAGTTTCATATGGTTGCATAATAAACGACTACAAACTTCAAAACTTAAAACTTCTGTTCATTGTCTCAAATTTCTGGAGGTGAGAAGTCTGAGCTAGGGTGGGCTGCAGTTAGCTGGGTTCTCTTGATTAGGGTCTCATGGTTCCAGCCCAACTGGGCTATTATCTGAAAGCTCTGTGGGAGAAATTGTTTCCAAGCTCATTGAGGTTGTCGGCAAAAATCAGTTTCTTGTGGTTGTAAGTCTGATGCCCCCCTTTTTTTGCTCATTGTCACCCAGAGGCTGGTCCTAGAGGCTGTCCACCTTCCTTGACACATGATCCCCTCCATCTTCAGGCCAGCAACAATGACTTCAATCCTTCTTACGATTTGTATCTGTCATGTCCTTTTCTACAACAAGCTGAAGAAAATTCTCTGATTTTAAAGGGCTCTTGTGATTAGGTCTGACCCACCCAGATGGACAAACAGCAAAATCTCACCATGCAGGATAGCAAAAGTCATAACACTGCCCACCTCTGGAAGTCAGAGTCCATGTAGACCTCAGCCCACTGCATTTTCTATAGGTTGGGAGACATTGAAGAGGATTCAACAGATAAGGCATCGCTTGGAAAAGGCTTTCCTCACACTCAGAAGAAGAGATGCTGCAGGGTCAGCATCAGTAATGTCTACTGGTCTCCCATGGCCAGTGGGTCCCACCTGACAGCCAGTGCAGGGCGATGGACTGTGGGTACTCCCCCTCATGCTGTAGGCAAAGACCCAATTCCCTTCTCCCCATGGGTGCCAGATAAACTGATGGGGCTGGGCAGGTACCCTATGAAGTACATGATTAAGCAAGACAAGGAAGTTCACTGCATACCCAGAACAAAGGAACAGTTTCTCCTAATAAGGAAGACGACTCTGGGGCCAAGTGACAGCGTTGGCACCTGGCTTCCCTATAGGAGAATGTTTCAAGCCCAGGGCACTGACTGGCTGGTTGTGTGATGGCCGCTTCCACAGCACCCTCTCCTAAGGTCAACTGATTTGGACCTGTAATTACATTTGGGAAAGCCCTGCAGAGCAGTACCTAGATGAATATTTCACTGAATAACAAAGGGGACAAGGGGCCAGGAACCTTGAGGGTCATCAGAGAATTCTGCCAACAACAGATAGGCTCCACAAAATGGGGGAGCCATCTAAGAAAACACGGGAGGCAACAAATACATAGGGGCTCAATACAGGTGAGATGAGAAGGGAAGGAAGTGATCATGAAAGCTGCAACGACATCTTAAAGAGCTACAGCTCCAACCTGGATCATGACCACAGGGGACCATGGAAAGAAGTTCTGCGGAAAAAAAAAAAAATATGAATTAGTTCCTATGTTTGAATGTTTGGAAAAATAGCACTGAAAGACCTCTTACAGATCTGGCATACTTAATAATATTAAAATTAAATTGATTTAAGCCAACAAAAACATAGAAATTTAATGCTAGGACACAACAAAAAGTTGGACAAAAAAGCAGATGTAATGATAGGACCTTATATGGCTCAACTGTGAACAATATTTACATAGTCCTAACAAACATAACTGCTGGATATTAACCAAAACTGAAATTTCATTCTATTCATAAAATTGGAAGAAAGATGAAGAAGAGTAATAGAACAAAATCCTCATCTACCATAAAATAGTCAATAGGATACTATATACAACTGAAACGTACAAACAGAGCAATCAAACATCTTACTCAGAAATGTAGAAATACAAGAATCAAGAGTTAAATGAAAAGGTGGTTACATTGAAGGGATGGTTCATGGGACTTCTCTTTTCCATTATATGCATTTTAATGCTTTTTCACTTTTTATATTATGCCCATAACTTACATCAATCAATATTAAACTAATTAGAAACATAAATTTTATATATATGCACTTTGATCAATGAGGATTCATGACACTATATTCCAAACTTCAGGAAGTTAAAGTCTCAAATTCTACCTTCAAACGTGCCACTACCAAAAGGTAGAAAACTACTCAAAGGCATGTATGCCAAGCTGTAATGTCATGTCATTTGCATTAGTTAAGATAATACATTAACAACTGACAAATATCTAACTTTACTAATTTGCCTGAAAGCGGCATTGACTAATGAATGCATAGGACTTCACATCAGACCTGCTGAAGCTAGCTAATACTCAAATATTTTGCTAGCTTCAACATAATGATAATCTTTTTTCAAACTCAAAAACACCATTTTGCTAATATGTCCTAATGATGATACCACTGAAAGTCAATTAACAAGTCTTTACTGGGGAGAAGAGCAGTCAACACATGCACTATCCACTAATATGCTAATGGTTTAGCAGACAGTTGCCAAGCAACTGCAAGACTCAGCACAGACTTTCTTAAACTTCCCTTGCTCAGCAAGGAGGGAGCATTATAGTATTTCACTTTAGTACTTCAATTGTCTCTCTTCCAAGCCAACTGTAAAAATTCATGGATGATCTCAAGAGACACCTTAAAAGAGGTCAACAAGTTCAAGTAGTATGAAGAATGCAGAAAGAACTGTCAGTGTTGTGATATTAACATGGTTAAGGTGATGGGGGTGCTGCGAAAGAGCTCTGTGCAACTGTTAAGTCTTGAGAGCATTACTTGTGCAGGATACTGGGACACCATTTATTGGAATATCCTAACAATACACACACTGGAGGTCAATTAACAAGTCATTATAGAGAGAACAGGGCAATCAGTGAGACAGATTCTCTGGCATCTTACTATATTTTATTTTCAATCTTAGTATTTTTTCTTTTCCAGACTTACTCTGAATTTCAGGCATTATTACTGTCTTGCAAAGTATGTACAATTGTAAACTCGATTCGAGGGTAAATATTATTATAAAGGAAGATATTAAAATTCAAATTGCCTCTCTCCTGCCTAGAAACTCAGATACTGTATATGTACAACATAGCCACTGATTATCAAAAAATAATAATTTTGCATCTAAATGCAATTTTCAAACATCTGCATTCCTCTGGATGATTTTAATATATCCAGGAGTCAATAAGAGTTGTTTTATAACCAGCAGAATAAATTTTTAATTTCCTATTGGAAGTCCATTGGAAAGGAAGATTCACTTAACATAAATTCATTTTATAAAAAACTTGGCTGGAAAACATCCCTTCCACTTAGGAAAGGATATCTAACACCAAAAGCGAAATCACCATATACTGTGTCTATTTTGATCTCTAACTTTCATCTCTAATACTTGGCTTAGCTAGTATGGCCTATAAAAAATGCACAAGCTATTGATTTTACATTTCGTTTGAGACTGTTCTAGCTCCTTAAAAATTTAAGTGGACCAGTTCTTATTGTCAGCAACTATGCACATCCAGCAGGCAAATGTACCGTCTTTCATAATTCTTTCTGAAATGTCCTAAGGATTCATAGTAGAAAGGTCCTTAAATATATATTGTTAAAAGTATAGGTAGGACAGAGTAATAATAGTATGTGGAGTCTCTGAATGCCAAGCATACATAATTTAATGAACAAAAAGGAAAAAAGGCCATAGATGGATTTTGGAGTGACATCTACTGTCAGAAGGTATTTCTCACACAGTCACAAAAATGATTCCACTTTTGACCTAAGAGAATTTGTATTTTAAAGCAATTCAATGCACATATATTCTAGTTAAGTTTATACACAGATAGAAAATCATTCAAATTTTTAACATCTTCCACTCAAACACTATTTTTTCTCTTTGACTTTATTTTCAAATTCTGCATTCTGTGCCAGAAAGGCAAAGTAATGATTTTGCCCACTAATCATAAACTATTGTTTTCAAGTCACTGAGTACTGCTCTCACATGTCCTATATTTGAAGGAATATCAATCCCACCTTTGCTAATTCCCACAGTCCCTGTGTAAGGAAGATGGATAATACAGAATTTGATTCTTTGTAGTAACAGAAACTGAGGCACAGAAAATTAAAACCTCTTTTTTTCAGCCTTATAAAATGTTCCCCAGAGTTGTGATTCAAATTCAAATCGTCCTGACTCCTTTATTGTAAAGTATTAAGATTAGTTCACTCTTTGATAGGGGTAGGAGGACACAGTTTTTAGGAGACAGGTTCTCTATTTTCTCATCTGGGAAATGTGCCAACATATGACAAAAATCATCATTCTTATCTGTCAGGTTTTTGTCCCATAATGACAATTTTACAATGAATTCTGGCTAAAAAAATGCATGGGTGAAGCTTGCTTTAATGACTTCCATGAATGATAATCTGATGCTCTCTCTTATCCACATTAAAAGTCACATCAGGACCTCATAACACATTGCAGATTGTCTTTGGAATGTCAAGTAACACAAATGCTCAGCTTCATATGGTTTTCCATCTAAAGCTCTCTATAGGCCCTCTGTTCACTTACTTGACAAGTTCTATCAGAAATTTTACACACTACGCCGCCACTGGACATTTCTTGCTTTCTGTATTACATATTTTCTAGACTGCTGTGCCCCCTGGTATAGTTTTCTGATTGTAGATCCCATCACGACTAGAATATAAGCAAAACATCTATAAACAAACATTGCCCCCAAAAGCTCCAATACTCTGACCAAACATTTTTTTTTCACAAACATTGATCTCTTATTGGTCAAAGTTCACTAAAGTATGCAAAAGAGGTATTAGAGTGAGAATTTAAATCACAGTTCGGGCCTCTATATCTGTGTAGACTTGAATTAATTTGTAAAGACAACCCCATCTTATGCTTTTTAAAATACTTTTTAAGCAAAAATGAGTCTTCTATGTCCCGATCTATTTTTTTGTTTAACATTGCTCTATCACGTCCAATGTTTTTAATGTTTTTTCCACAAGATTTTCCTTTCTAAAAAACACAAACTACTAAAATGTTACTGTAATTTCACTTCTACTCCAATAAAGAAATATATATGTGTGTATATGTACACACACACCAATTGAAACTTAATAAAATTAGCTTCTGTGAAAAATGACTTACTCCGTTGATTTTATTTTTTTTCACTGTTCAATTTTTTTTTAAAACTCTTTTTTGGAATATAATTTCTTTACACTCTTCTACCAGTTTTTGAGGTACACCAAAGTGAATCAGCTGTATTTATACATATATCCCCATTACCCCTCCCTCCCGTGACTCCCTCCCACCCCTCCCTGTCCTGGCCCTCTAAAGCATCACCCATCATCGAGTTGATCTCCCTTTGTTATGCAGCAACTTCCCACTAACTATTTTACATTTGGTAGTGTATCTACATCTATGCTACTCTCTCACTTCATCCCAGCTTCCCCTTTGCGCCCCTATCCCAACCCCAGGTCCTCAAGTCCATTCTTTACATCCACATCTTTATTCTTGCCCTGTCACTGGGTTCATCAGTACCATTTTTTAGATTCCATATATATGAGTTAGCATACAGTATTTGTTTCTTTCTGGCTTACTTCACTCTGTATGACAGACTCTAGGTCCATCCACCACACTACAAATAACTCAATTTCATTCCTTTTTATGGCTGAGTAATATTTCATTGTATATATGTGCCACATCTTCCTTATCCATTCATCTGTTGATGGGCATTTAGGTTGCTTCCATGTCCTGGCTATTGCAAACAGTGCTGCAATGAACATTATGGTACATGTTTCTTTTGGGATTATGGCTTTCTCTGGGTATATGCCCAGGAGTGGGATTACTGGGTCATATGGTAGTTCCATTTTTAGTTTTTTAAGGAACCTCCAAATTGTTTTCCATGGTGGCTGTACCAGCTTACACTCCTACCAACAGTGCAGGAGAGTTCCCTTTTCTCCACACCCTCTCCAACATTTATTGTTTCTAGATTGTTTGATGATGGCCATTCTGACTGGTGTGAGGTGATACCTCATTGTGGCTTTGACTTGCATTTCTCTAATGATTAGTGATGTTGAGCATCTTTTCATGTGTTTGTTGGCCATCTGGATGTCTTCTTTGGAGAAATGTCTATTTAGGTCTTCCTCCCATTTGTGGAGTGGGTTATTTGCTTTTTTGGTATGAAGCTGCATGAGCTGCTTGTCTATTTTGGAGGTTAATCCTTTGTCCGTTGCTTCGTTGGCAAGTATTTTCTCCCATTCTGAGGGTTGTCTTCTTCTCTTGTTTATGGTTTCTTTCGCTGTGCAAAAGCTTTTAAGTTTCATGAGGTCCCATTTGTTGATTCTTGATTTTATTTCCATGATTCTAGGAGGTGGGTCAAAAAGGATCTTGCTTTGATGGATGTCATAGAGTGTTCTGCCTATGCTTTCCTCTAAGAGTTTTATAGTGTCTGGCCTTACATGTAGGTCTTTAATCCATTTGGAGTTTCTTTTTGTGTATGGTGTTAGGAAGTGTTCTAATTTCATTCTTTGACATGTTGCTGTCCAATTTTCCCAGCACCACTTACTGAAGAGGCTGTCTTTCTTCCATTGTAGATTCTTGCCTCCTTTGTCAAAGATAAGCTGCCCATATGTGTTTGGGTTTACCTCTGGGTTCTCTATTCCGTTCCATTGATCTTCCTTTCTATTTTTGTGCCAGTACCATACTGTCTTGATCACTGTGGCCTTGTAGTATAGTTTGAAGTCAGGAAGCCTAATTCCACCAACTCCATCTTTCCTTCTCAAGATTGCTTTGGCTATTCGGGGTCTTTTGCGTTTCCATACTCCATTGATTTTAATAGTAGCCTCATCAAATCCTTGAATCCTAGGTTTGGAGGGCCTTGCCTATGTATATTTGATTGATTCCATAGATCTGAAGTGGGGCTAGAAATCTGTTTTCAGAAGTACATTCGTTTCTGTTACAGCCTGTTCTCTAGTCCAAACCTCTGTAAGAAAACTTAACTCCTGAATTTTTATAACAGCAATAGACTATAGTCAAAATTATAGCACATCTGCAAGTTACACCAGCTACAATTCCATATTCTTCTTGTCATTTCAATGGCTGATTTCAATATTCCAAACACTGCTTCATTTTAAATGCCATGGGTTGACCAGATGGTTTCCAGAAGTATTTATTCCTCTGAACACAAAATTTGGTGACTCTGATTCTTCCTCAAAATGCTTTCTTTCAATTTCCAAAGGTCAATATCTAAAATAATGTAACAGACAGTTGTTTAATTGTTCAATGCTGTGTTTGATTTGTTTACATTTAACCAATTTGGTTCACAGCTATAATAAATAGATTCTTTTTATACATATATGTACAGTGAATAGGTGTTGTTACTCAACATTTCATGATGTAAGAATACAGCTCCTATTGCATTAAAATTTTCTTTTAATTAATCTTGTATGATAAACAAAATCTATTTTCAGCTCTCAAGGCAGTAGAGCAAGTTTATCTAATCCATATAACTGTCGTGGTTTTACTAAATGAATTCTTTTTTGTTTGTTTTTTTAGAACTTAGTTCTAAAAAAAGTTCTAAATGAATTCTTAATAAGGACTTCCAAACAGGTTAAATTAATGGTAATAAAAGAAAGACTGCTTTCTAATGAGAGGCATTGATTTGGTGGCTGATTTTAATGAGTATACAATGTAAAAACCACGTAGTACCTACCAGAACTACTGCAGCATAAGTCAGAATTATTGCTCCATTGAAAAATAGAAATCCATTCCACTAGGTATCTTATCTTTATGAAAATAAGGAAAGGGTCTAGATTTTTCTATTTCCAGTTCAGTAAGATTCTGATTTCACCAAAGAATCCCACTAAAATGAAATAATAGAAAACACACAAATGTTTTTTTCTTTCCTGCAGTTCCTATCAATGCGTTTCAAAGTGGTACTGAGGATGCTGACTGTATCTGGCCACCCACTTGGGATTATTTCCAATTGAATAGCGACTTTCAGTGGTCTAATCAGAGCTCACAGCCTTGGCCCTCTCCTTGGGAAATTGGGGTATTTTTTACAGATTAGGAAAAAATTTTTAATGTAGTTTCTTGGCTGATACCTAAAGAATATACATACTACAGATGGTTATAATTTTCCCCATTTTAATTTCTTATTTTTATTTCAAGTAATTTGTCTAAGGCATGCAGCACAGCTGAATTTCTCTGAACCTAGGCTCTGGAGTCAATCTTAAGACACATGCAAGTTAGATCACTTCCTAGCTATGTGACCTTGGGGGCATGATTAAGCTCTCTGTGTAGCACTTCCCCATGTGAAAAATGGCCAGAATAATACCTGTCTCCTCTGGTGATTGGGTCCATTAGATGTGCTAATATGGCTTATATCAGCTCATGAGAGGCAGTTCTGTGCATTTCACCCAAAGCCCATGTTCACTTTCTTCACAGAATTTAGCAAGTGCTATAACCAGGGCATTTCTTCTCAGAAAACTAAGTGTTAAACATTTACTAGCACACCGCTGATTAATACACTTAAAATCATGCATCAACAAGACAATCATGTATAATATTAGCAGCTCTCAGAATGTCAGAACTGGAGAGGACTAGGGAGATTTACTCAACAGAAATGTAAGTCATTTAACGACGTAAGTCAGTCACGTGATGAAGTGGCAGAAGTATGGGACCCGCACACTTAGGGCGCTTACACTGGATTAAGGCAGACAGAAAATATGTAGTGTGTTAGATAAGATTGATCTAGAGCATTTAAGCTCTAGAAAACAAGTAGGAGAGGAAGATGGGGGAAGGAAGTTTTTTTGGGTAGAGTGTCCAGCAGGAAAGGCCTCAATGAAAAGGTGGTATGTGAACAGAGACGGAGAACTTGGTAAGGAAGCAAATCATGAGGATATCTGGGGGAAGAGTATTCCAGGCAGAAGGAACTGCCAGTGCAAAGGCTCTGAGGTAGAAGCACGCTTAGAATACTAATAAACAATAAACCAAAGAGGCTAGTGTAGCCAAATCAGGAGAAATTTAGTAGAAAATGAGTTCAGAGAGGTAAAAATTGTGGGTTTTTTTGCTGTAGTACTTTTTTTTTTCATTTGTTTTTCTTTTTTAAGTGGGAAGACACTGAAAATTTTCATCAGAGGAGAGCCAGCCTCTGACCTATATTTTAACGAGATTATATTTGAGCTGCACTGTTGAAAATAATCTGTGAAGGGTGGCAAGGGAAGAAGCAGGGGTAGCATTTAGCACATTTATTGCAATGATCTGGATCTGAGATGATGGTTCCCTGGACAAGAGTGAGAAAACTGGTGGGGAAAGTGGATGGATATAGATAAATTCTATTGCTTAATCATTATCCAGAATTTTTGGCCTAAATTTTATTTTCATTTTCTGCATTTTGTCTCATGAATTCCTATAAAGTCTTTGAAAAACATGATGAGCAAACACCTGGTTTCCTCGGTTTCGTTGTACTTGAAAGGAGATCCATGTTTGCCTATTAGTGACATTTAAAATCCTGTAGTTGCTGCAAATAAAACAATGCAGTGGGCCTGAGAACGAATTTGTTTCATTTAGTATTTTTCTAAAGCCAAATGTCATTTCCTTAATAATCATTTTCTTATGTTTACCAGTTTATCATAAAGGATACAGATACAGTTAGATGAAGAGGTACACAGGGCGAGGTCCAGAGATGTCCTGAACTGGGATGTACCACCGTCCCTGGATGTGAATACATTAACCAACATGGAAGCTCCTCATATCCTGTTCAAGGGTTTTTCTGGAGTTTAATCTGCAGCCCATGCCCCACCCCTTCCCAGAGGTCAGTGAGTTAAAGCTGAAAGTTCCAACCCCTGAAACATTAGGTCTTTCAATCCATCCAAACATTAGATCCATCCTGAGACTATCTAGGGATACTACCCTAAGTGGCCTCTTTAGCACAAGCTCAAAAGGCCTATCACTCAAGAAGTTTCCAAGATTTGAGGAGCTTTGTGCCAGGAACCAGGGACAAAGAATCCTTGTCCCTCACCTGGAATCCTTAGCTCTTATGATGGTATTTTTGTATGCAGATAGTTGTTCAAACTGACGTCTCAGGGAGTGGCAAGTGCTAGAAATTCCTTAACAGCCATCTTGCTGACATCTTTCACTTCTTAGACTGTTAACATCTTATACTAGAATAGATCTGTCATAATGAACCAATATTGATACATTTTTACTACTTAAAGTCCATATGTGATTCACATTTCCTTAGTGTTTACCTAGTGTGCTTTTTCTGTTCCAGATCCCATCTAGAGACAAATTACATTTAGTCATCATGTTTCATGAGGCTCCTCAGGAGTAACAGCTCCTAAGACATTCCCGTCTTTCAGCTGTTTTTTTCCTCTCTTTGTTTCAGTTAGGGCAGTTTCTTTCACTCTATTTTCAAGGTTACTGATCTTTTATTCAGCAGTTTTGAATTTGCTAAGCCCGCCCAGTCATCTTTTTTTTTTTTTATTTCAGGTATTGTATTTTTCCACTCCAGAAGTCCACTTGTTTTGTTTTGTTTTTATATTTTGTTGTTTATCCTTATTATGTTCATATTTCCTTAAAATCCTTGATTTTATCTATAATAGCTATTTAAAAGTCTCTGTCTACTTACTCCATCATATCTGCTATTGTGGTGTCTGTTTCTTTTGTGTGATGTTTCACTTGGTTATGTGTTACATTAAACCACTTCATCACATATTCACGAAGTTTTGACTGGTTGCTGGACAATGTAATGTTATATCATTGGCTGTCTGGATTTTGCTTTATTCCTTCACAAAGACTTGATATTTTCCAAAGTATCTGTGCATCAGTCTGATCCTTTTGAGGCTTATTTTTAAGTGTGGTTAAAGTGGGTCAAAAGTATCTTTTACTTTGAGGCTATTTTAGGTCTACTCCTCAGGCCTGACCATTCTGGTGTCTTTACTGAATGCCCTAGGTGCTCAAAGAGTTCTTTCTACACTAGCTGTTGAAAACAGCTCTCAGACCTGCGTGAGTTCTCAGAATTGTTCAGCATACGGCTTCCTGGCAGTTGTTCTCTGTCTAGTCTCATGGAAATTTACCCTATAAATGTTCATTCAGTCAAAGATGCAAGGGCATCAATATATAGGTTTCTGGAGCCCTTTTTCTAGGTAGCCCTATTTTATTATTCTTTCCCACAATTTCCAGTTGGTAAGCCTTCCTGAATTCAGCCTCCTCACCTCAATTCGACTACTGGGGTATGCGGGGATTGCCTCTCCCTGAAGGATAGCCCTGAAATTGCCTCCAGGGAGAAATCCTGCGGGGATCACAGAACTCACCTCATTGATTTCTCTTTTCTCAGTGATGACACTCCTTAACTGGCTGCTTTCCACTGTCTGTCTGAAAGCTTATGTAATGTGTTTCTCTAGTTTTTTTTCACTTTTCTTCTTTTTAAAGAAGAGAAAATAATTCTGGAAGTAATAACTTTGTCATGGCTCAATAAATTATTTTAATGAATATTAGGTAAGGTGAAGATATAATATATCATACAGTAGAAAGGAAGGAGTCCCATTCATCATCATCTGAGATAACAGATTAAAATTGGATCCGTTTAAGGAAAAACAAGATTAAAAAAATAGATTATTTGGCTATTGGGTGGAAAATAGATTGGAATGATAGGAGTAAGAGTGGAAACAGGAAAACTAGTTAGGAGTTCACTGTAGAGATGGCTGTGGCCAGGACTACGCTGATATTTGCAGAAAAGATAGAAAAGTGGATGCTTCTGAGAGAGTTTAGAGATTGTATTACAGATGAGTTGAATGGTAAGTGATGGAGAAAAGAAGCTACGCAAAGATTAAAATTTCTCCATTATGCATATTGGAATCACATGTATCCATTTACTGATGGGAATTACTGTCAGAAGGAAAAAGTTTGGAGGGAAAAATGGCCTTTTCAATATTGGACATATTGAATTATATATGCATGTGAAGCACTTTAGTATACATAAGTTATAAGACTATAAATGTTGCATGTGGTGTGGAAACTCAGTGTGGCCACAGGAGGAAATGAGAATGAGTCTTGGAAAGAAGTTCATTATACTCACAGGTCCCAGAGATGGGGGTCACTGAATCCCACACAGGACCAAAGGGGAAACACCAGGTTTAGTCAAGTGGCAGAAGACAAGAATGTGGGGAAAGTCTAGGCCAGAGCCTTTATTGGGGTTTCCTTGGGAAAGTCACAGCAAGGTAGAAGAAAGAGCTTAGAATTGTCAAATGTGAACAACTCCAGGGTACTCTGGTCTCTAGTTGCCTGATAGCTGGCTCTGAGATGAGTTAGGGAAAGAGAAATACTATTAGCTTGGTGTGTGAGAGTTAAAGAAAGAGGTGGCTGGGGTTATAGCCTCAGGCTTAGCTGATTTTACTTGTAGCTTTTGGTAACTTGAAGAATGGGCTAGTCCAGAAGGGGCAGTCCCTCCTTAGCTAGCAAGATTTTTAAGATGTCCAAAGATCATAAAATAGGGAAAATAAAAAACATGACTAGTACAATAAAAATACTCAAGTTTGAAGATGTGAGGAGAGATCAGGGATTCAGATAGAAATTTTTAGTCAATGGCTTGTAGCTTGTGATTGAAGCCATGGAAGACTATGAGATGACTTTGGAAGAATTTTTAGATATAGAAAAGGTGAGAGCTCAGGACATATCACAAAGGAGCTCCAATTCTGAAGGATGAGAAAGAGGAACTGAAGGGACACAGAGAAGAAAAAAATCAGAGAGGTAAAAGAAAATAAGGGTATGGTGTCTTGAAATCCAGAGTAAGAGAATGTTTTGAAGAGAGAGGTATACGCGACTTCATCAAATGTTGTGAAAGACGAAATAGGATGAGTACATTAAACAATGCATTCAATTCCGCATTATGGAGTTCATTGGTGGCCTGAGCAAGTTAAGCTTTGGTAGAGTGTTGAGGCAGCAGCCAGATCTGAGTGGGCTGAAGAGAAGTGGGTCGTGCAATAGCAGATAAAGTGTAAGCGACTCTTTCAGAAATTTAGGGCTGGGCAGTAAGCCGAAAGGATGGTAAATAGAGAGGATTTGTCAAATAATGACTTTTTAATGTTGTAAAATACTACTACATATTGAAATGCTGATAGGAAGGATCCTGTATACAGGGAGAGGTTGAACATATAGGGGAAAAGGGATAAAATTTTCCCAAACAGTGCTAGGGAATAAGATCAAAAACACGAGTGGAAGAATTAGGACAGCAAGCAAGAGGCAGGACATCAGGATAGTTGCAACTAGAGCTTAGGTTCAGAATGCAAGCTGCTCTTAGGACTTTCCTGGTGGTCCAGTGGGTAAGACTCCACGCACCCAATGCAGGGGGCCCAGGTTTGATCCCCGGTTGGAGAACTAGATCCCACATGCTTGCCGTAACTAAGAAGTCCACATGCCGCAACTAAAGATCCCTCATGCCCCAACTAACACCCAGCACAGCCAAAATAAATAAATAAATTAAAATAAATGAATTTTTTTTAAGAAAGAATGCAAGCTGCTCTTTTCAAGTCAAAATTCCTAACCCTTTCTATATAACTTCGGGCAAGTTAATTCATCTATTTGTGCTTTAGTGTCCTTACTGGCAAAAGGGGACAATAAGTATAGTATTGACCACCTAAGGTGGTTGGAAGTACTAAACAAAACTCATCTGAGATAATGTTTGTGTGTACACACCCAGACACACACAGAGCTTAATGTAGTGCCCTGCAGTAAGTATTAAGTAAATTTTAAACATTATTATGCAATAGGAAGAAAGAGCATTCATGCATTGCAACTAGACCAGCCCGATTTAAAATCTGAGGTCATTTACTTACTATCTAAATCATCTTCACTAGATACCTATGAGAGTGAATTTGTACTTTCGAAAAAAGCTGGAATACAAATACTTATATGTAGAGCTGTGATGGAAATTAACATCCAAAGCAGCACCATTCAAATTGAACCCCAGATACAAATGCTGGTCCAGGTACCATTTGATTCTGGTCTATGACAAGTAAAGAAATTGAGAGCAAGTGTTAAAAAAACTGTTTACGATAAAGTTTATGTCTCTTGAAACCAATAATTTAAAAATCAGGCTTGGATCACTTCTTTGATTTTATACATCATTTTCATACTAATGTCTTTTATTGGATTTTAAAAAACTGTTAACCCATTTTGAATTAGGAAAAAAAAAGAAAAACCTGTTCCCACAGTACAGATAATTTTAGAAGTGCAGACCTAAAGCACAAAGCCTAGTGCCCTTCTTTAAAGGGATGATGGAAAACCCATATTTATGATCTTGTTTTGTGTACACAAAAGATGGCTGGAGACTATAAGAGAGTAAGTCACAACTGCTTACTTACAGGTAATTTAGTATTTCTAGTATAATCTAAGTACGTAATGTACACACATAAAACCATCAAGTAATTACAAAACAGAATATTAACCTAGTCAAAACTGTACTAATTGACTGCCTGATGAAACAATTAATGCCCATTTTTGGAGGAGTTAAATGATGACCAACACATCAATTTGGTTTGGGATTGATTGGACTAGAATTTTAAGATTCCTTAAACTTGAGTTATACAATTGGGATAATTCACTAAATTATTAATTCAACCAATATTTATTGAAAACTCAATAATCAGGCACTGTTGTACTGCAGAGAATATAGCGGTGAATGAGATAGTTATGTTTTCTGTCAAAGAGTTTTTAAAAATGCACTGAACTACATTATTTGAGGTAATGATAAATGTTCTGTCCTAGGACTCACTGAAAGAAAGAGTCTCTGAGAAGTAGAGACTTGCACAGACACTTGAAAAGAAAGGAGTGATTGGCTATGCTGATGTTTAGGAAAAGAATGTTCCAGAGATGTGGAATAGCGAGGGCAAAGGTCCTGAGATGGCAACATGTGTACTGTATTTAAAGAACAGCAATGAGGCCTCTGCAACTGGACAAAAATGAGTAAAGAGGGGAGGAGTTAAGATGAAGTTACAGAGATGGTAGGAACACAGATTTGTAGAGCATTTTACGCCAAGGTAGGTTTTTTGTTTCTTGGGTTTTTTTGTTTTTGTTTTTTGGTTTTTTGTTTTGTTTTCTTTTTACTTTGATTTAAATTGGAAGCCACTGGAGATTTTTAGCAGAGGCATCACACAATTTGTCTTACATTTTAAGGATAATTCTGTTTTTCTAAAATGGAAGAGGGCAAAAGAAGAGGCAGGGAGAACAGTGAGGAGACTACTGCAACTGTCCAGGTGAGAGATTATGGATAGAAAAGGGCAGATAGATCCAGGCTGGAGTGTCAGCCGTGGTGAGAAGTGATGGGTTTTGACCACCACGCAAATCTTCTTGTAATTTGGACCAACTCCTATAATGTCATGACCGATGATAATAATGACATCACTAATGATAAAAACTATTCAGTGTACATTATGTTCCAGACACTTTTCTAAGCAGTCATGGAATAGCTGAAGAAAAGTGAAGGGTATAATTTCCTATTATGACCATGTAAGGACTCATGTATAAGAATGTCTCTTGCCATGAAATTACGAACTCCGAGAAGCACCATGTCTTATTCACCTCTACATCTCCTATAGTCTGTAAAATAGTGCTCTGAATGTAGTATTTACTCAATAAATATTTGTTGTGTTTGTTAATAAAGATGGGGAGATTAATGAAAGAACTTTTCCACATCAAAGCATGCCAAAAAAAAAAAAGGTCACTGCAGAAAATGAGATAAACCCAAGGAAATCAGGAATTCTTACCATAATTCAGTTTCACAAAGTTCAATAATTGGCCCAGAATAATAGCTATTTCACCAGTTTTCCCTCATAATAGGCTCCCACAGCATCATGTAACTGATCCTCAGAGCACTTAACACAGTTACAGTTTTACAATGGTGTGTGGTCACTGCCTGGATCCTCCACAAGATTATTAACTCCATGAGAACAGAAACCACAACTGTTTTTTCAACATTTTATCATCAAGCCTAGCACAGCACCTGGCCTATAATAAGCATTTGATATTTATGAACCAAACTGAAAAAGGTAAGAGTAATGAATTTTTATTGGATGCTAAAATCTCTTCCAAGCACTTTATTCATATTAACTCATTTAATCTTCACCACAACCCTATTAAGCAGATACTTTTATCGTTATTTTACTGCCCTGAATGAATTATTAATTAATTAACTATTAATCTGATATTTTTATTTTACTACTTTAAATGAATTAATGAATACAATGATGATCATTACTGAAGAGGAGGTTATGCCCACAGCACAGCCAACCACACACACACACACGTGCGCACATGCACATCCCAAAGGTAACCTGTGGACTAATAATAAACCTTTGTGTTGGGCATAGCAAAGACTACAGTTTAGGCTGTCTCCTTAGAAGAACTTACCGAACTGTTTGCTTTTCAAAGAATACTTTGCTTCACCCATAGGATTTCAAAATAAATTATCTGATGGGTTTATTCAATGAATTAGCTTGTTTGATTAAACTGATAAAATTTGCTTTTCACAACTCACTGATGTAGCCTAAGAAAGTTTCCATCAAAAGAAATACATGCCTGTAACTAAATGGACAGGTCAGTGTTTCTTTTGATGGCATTGTAATTTTCTATGAATTCAGTTTTTATTTCTTTTTTTGCCATTAGCAATGTAATGCTTTACCCTTGGATATTCATTTTTCTACAAATTAATTCACACAATTAATCTCATTGAATAATGTATTTAATTAGATGTCTATTAAGTTTTTAGAATGAGAATGAATCATAAGGTTCATTCTAAACAAGTAGAAGTTCATGCAATTAAAATATAGAGCTGTTTCAGTAAGTCAGTCTCACCCCCACACTAGTGAACACTATAATTAAAGTACAGTGTGGCACTTTGGGGTCAAACTGTGAAATCTCTCAGCACAAAACCATATTCTTACATTTAAAATATAAAATGACTGGGAGGAAGAGAGAAGAAAGCATCAGATTGCTTTTCCATTTTAGTCCTTATGGAAGGACAGCGTATTCATCATGACTTCATTTTCCTAAGCGATAGATTTGTGGGTTAATGTGACAAGAAAGAAATGAACCAAAAATTTGCAGGTGTTTTAAAGCCTGTTAGAGGTTTAGTGTTAAGATATTAAGGCACTGTCTTTCCCTTGACTACACGTTCACAGCCTGTTTGGATTCTTGTGGTTGGGAAAACAATATTCCAGCTCAGAGAAGTCCTGGACCAGGGAGGATTTCTCACAATTTTCCTACTACTTCTCTTCTTACCATGATAGTTGTATCCATCTCCTGTCAATGGGTGGGAGTTATAAGAAGGCAGATTTTATGGTTAGCTCAGATGAAGAATGTGCCTTCTTCTATGCTTCTCACTCCCTCTTAGGTCCTCCAAGCAGATCCATCCAGCAGTAAACCAGACAGACTTAGGAATTAGAAACCTTTATGTTGCCATGTGTAAGCAGAGACTGAATTTGTGAACAGCCATCTGAGATGCTGTATGGCATAATTTCCTACTGGATGCATGCTTAATCCAGACGATCTATGAGGTTGCCATAATTATATGTACTGTTATTTAAAATTCCACACGGAGATTCAGATTGATAAAATATGGCTACCAAAGAGAATTATTTTTTGATGCCTCCTTCTATTGACTGGCCACTCTGTCCCAGTAACAACTGATGATTTGAGCAGCACAGAATGATATTCCTCGTGTTATGGTTGTAGAATCTGTTGATAATCTTTTTCCAGTCACAGAACATATAAACTGAATGTCAGAGTCAGCCTGAAAATAATCTTTGGAACATATTCCACTAACCCATACCTGTCTCAACACTGGCCAAATCTCCTTCGGGACACTGTGAAAATATGGCATTGAGATATATAGTTAAGGTTAGCAAATATGGAAATTCATAATATATTTTAATGATAATAGACAGACAATTGGAAATCAGGACTATTCTTGAAAATTCTGACTTATATACATTTGCTTATTATGGGGCATCTTCTCGTATCCAACTCTAAACCTTCCATCTGAACTTAAGGTAAAAGACATAAGAGAAACATTTCTATATATTTACGATATTCTGTTCTTTAGAAATCTTTTAATCAAATGAAGCAATTCATTCTACTTGTGCCAAGCAAGACCTTTTTTAATCATATAAATTGTTTCTGATCCCCAAAGTAAACAAAGAATTTGACCAATATCGAATGAAGTCATTGAATTTGATGAATTATTGGACATCACATTCCAAATTATTGCTTCAGTCCTCTGACAGTTATTACTATATTCTTGAGGTAAAGTTAGCCTAACATCTAAGCACTGAATAACTTTGTTTTTCTACTTTTTCATGCTTTGTGCCATTTTTTCTCTCTTTATCGTTCGTTAGGACATATGACCAAAGGTCCAAGAGATTTCATAGCTATGAATTACAGTAAAGAAAAAGTACTCATTTAAAACACATCATACTTTTTAAATACAATGGTCCCAACTATATTTATACAAAAATAGGATTTTAAGTTGGTGCATAGTTTTTTTCGGAAGTGAATTATAAGGCAATGCTTGTTCCTGTTCCTGTTCTTTTAATCTGATGAAAATTCACATAAGTGTTTTTTTATTTAAGAGTGTCAAACTCTTTTTATTTGACTTTCATACATTTCTTACGTTTTATGAATGCTGACCCCGCATAGCAAATTGGGAGAAAATCTAATTAACCTGGATTTACATTGACAATATCTTTGTACAAGCAGAGGAGCTCATAAAAAATGTATAGGTTGATTAAATTTCCTGTTGTGCCTTCTTGCAAATACACCAAGTAGAAAATTGATAATCTAACATAATATCAACTTGAGTAGAAAAATAGAAGGTCTTGATTGCATCATGTTAAACTGCAAACAAGTGTATCACATAAGAGATGGCATTAGTCTACATGGCCATTGCAAGTCCAGTCCATAAGTAGCAGCGGCCCATGGGATATTTATGTTTTTTGTACTTGAGTAGAACTAGCTGACATACCCTCTCAAAAATTGTTCTAGACCCCTGGCTTGCTCTGCTTCAACTTAATGTCTTTCCACTTTTGATAACAATATGAGTTGTATACCTCAAAATGTCATACTCTGTGTTCCAGTATATTTAGAGGTTAAAATAATTCATGATCCTTGACTAACTTTTAAAACTCTCTCATTGAAAAATATACAAATGGATTAACTGCATATCTAATAGGACTGCACAAAAGAAGAGCAAACAGATGGAATAGAAACAACATCAAATGTACTTTTGAGGTATTATTTAGATTATTAATTATTTACTCATTTATTTTATTTAAATGCCTCTGCAGATAAACTTCACTTTTTTTTCCCCTTAGCATCTCTAATCTGTGGATTATTCATGTTTCACGCAGCTTGTTCTCACTGCCTGAGATTCCACTTTAGATCACTTGCAATACTTGCTACATTTAAAATATACACTTCATCCATAAAAATATTAAAAATATGACAACTGAATGGCACATAACAACAACACTGTCACCTTCTACTGGACGTCGGAACAAATGGTTGTGATAACTACTTTAGCTGAATAACCAAATGATGAGAGAAAACACTTAAACTAGTTACTTGGCATGTATACAAGATTTGTATTGTTTGAATACAACTTTTATTTTTAACTTTTTTTTAATGGATAAACCCAATCTGAAGTCTAAGTATCCTCAACAGAAAACATTGGAACTAAAGGGAATGTGGCTGGAAAGTCAGAATTATTCAGGGAATTTACCCCCATTCTTACTTCCATAAATGGAAGCATAAAATTCAAAAGGTCCAACCTATTGAATGGAATGTAAACTTTTGCCAATTGCATTTCTAAGTCATAATTTCTAAAAATTTCTTTGTTGAACACGTTAAAAATAATCTTCAGACTACTCCAGAAATAAGTTTTTTAAAGTTTCTTTTTAATATATAAATATGTTAAGGTATTAGTCATGTTAATGTGTGTCATAATATGCAAAATGATGCTATAATACAGCAATTTAATAGCTGGAAAGTCATCATTAAATATTCAAGTGTACAGAGTAGCAAAGGCAATTTAATCAGAAACTTTGTTAATGACTTCAATGATTTGCAATCAAATAATTTTCCTCTTGTCCATTCAATTCCACTTGGAATATGTAAATTGAAATAAAAAAGAATAGGCTCTATGATTACACATAGATAAGGAAAAATTTCCATATTTTTTGATTCCAAAGCAGCAGCCTGTCATTTATAGTTGAAAAATGTAGCTAATTTATCTTCTAAATTGATTATGTAATATTAGTAGACTAGTCCAAGATCCAACCATAAACAAAATTGATTGTAACATTGTTTCAGTGCCTCAGTGTTTTACAAATAACTCAAGACAAAAGAATATAGTATCTTAAAGCCAGCTAACACCTACACAGGCAAAAAGCAAATACAAAAGCTATACAAAATGCAAATAATGTCTACTTAAAAGCTTCAGTGAAATACTGAATAAACAAGGACCCGAGGGGTCAAGTTTCTGGGCAGAGGAGAAACGCTGAGAGGTGAGCTGGCAAGCAGTATGCTTTTATCCCTAGGAAGGTTTGTCATTAATGGGCTCAGGGCAAGAGGCTGAAAATCTGGTCTTTGCCCAGGCAGAGCTGTTGCTGAGAAAAAAGATACAAAGTGTTAATTAGTAGAGACTATCAGGAAACTAGAGAGAAAATCCAAAGCTTCATGGCACAAAATCCCAACTAGAAGGATACAGTAGAAAACCAGTCCTTGCATATATACGGTTTTAACTTCAAGAACTTTGTCAAATTCTGAAGCTCCAAGTGGAGGGATGCTAAAAGCTAAGCTCGAGTCTTCTGCTAAGTGGTGTAATGTTTTCTGTAGTTTCTTTTTGCTGAGAGATGAAAATGAAAGTTCAGGACTAGCCAGGGAAAGGGATCCTAGTTATCACACACTGGCATCAGTACTGAATCGGAAGTCTACCAAGCCTTACCAAAAGTGCAATGAAGCTCCTCTTTAAAGCAGTCCATATACAGACTAAAGTGAAGAGACCCCACTCCACCTGCTCAGCACAGGAAATTGAAAACTTTGTGTCTAGAAAAATAATGTCACCTGCAGCATCAAACATATTTTATAACTAATGACGTCTCACTAAAAAAAGAAACTCTCTCCTACCAAGAGAGAGGACTCTCTAACTTGAAGCAAGAGGAAAAACATCATACAAAAGGACAGAGCAGAGGCATCCCAGATGTTGCAGATGGGAGACAAAGAAAGATGGAAAAAAGAGAAAAATACGTGGGTGACTTGAGCAGAAAGTGGTGCTGGTTAGAGTCAAGTCATAAGGTTGTTGCTGGGTCCACAGAAGCACCTGTAGTTGGTGGACTCAGGGCTTCTATAGGTGTGGATCTTGTCCGATTTCTGAGGGGAAAGGACTGCCTCAGGACATTGCTATATAGGGTGCAGCTGGGACAAGTCTGCTTGAGGGTCTGCATTTGGATCTACACACAGCATGCCTGCTACCAGGTATGTGGGTGAGTGTGGCCTGGGAGATCTGTTGCCAGGACACTGCGTTGGTCTCTGAGGGGCTGGAATCAAGTCCCAGGGATGTTTCAGGGTCAATGGCTGGGACTGAGGTCAGCAGACCTGGCCATGGAGACACAAAGCCGCATGTCTCCCATAAGGTATCTGGCAGGCATGACTTCTCCCTGGCAGCAACTGAAAGGGGCTGGAGACCGTTAACAGAGATATTTCAGAAGCTACAGTTGGACTGAGTTCAGTATGCTTGCCTCCGGGGGCTCCCAGACCATGGCTAACAGGAGCTGGAGCTGGTTCCTTGGTGGACGGTACTGGTGGCATGACCAAGGCCCAACTGTGCTGAAGCTGAGTGCACAGGAGGAGGGGGCTCTTTCCAGGTCAGTAACCAGGGTCGCAGTCAGGAAGGCCGCCACCCTGGGCACAGGCCTGCTTTCTCAAAATGGCCCACCTCCGTCCTGGGCTCCACTGTGGTTTCACAATCTACCTGGATTCCAAAGCTCCCACAAAGGCACTTTTGTCCACGGACAGCTGCCAAGTTATTGCTGTTGAAGGGAAACACTACTGGGAGACTTCCAATCCTGACATCTTGCTGATGTCTACCTCTGAAATGTGTTTTTCCCAGGACTGAAAGTAAATACTTCCACCTAGAATTCTATACCTGATCAGCTTACCTTTCCTAAATGAAGTAAATGAATATGGTATTAGGCAAATAAAAACTGAGATACAAGTATCAAGCAGTATCAGCAGTATTGCGTCTTGTGGAACTGAAAACCACAGCCACAGAAAGATAGAGAAAATGAAAAAGCAGAGGACTTTGTATCAGATGAAGGGACAGGATAAAACCCCAGAAAAACAACTACATGAAGAGGAGATAGGCACCCTTCCAGAAAAAGAATTCCCAATAATGATGGTGAAGATGATCCAGGACTTTGAAAAAAGACTGGATGCAAAGATCGAAAAGTTTACCAAAGACGGAGAAGAATTAAAGAACAAACAGAGATATGCAACACAATAACGGAAATGAAAAATACACTAGAAGGAACCAATAGCAGATTAACGGAGGCAGAAAGGCGAATAAGTGACCTGGAAGACAGAATCGTGATAATCACTGATGTGGAAAAGAAAAAAGAAAAAAGAATGAAAAGAACTGAAGACAGCCTAAGAGACCTCTGGGACAATGTTAAACGCACCAACATTCGCATTATAGGGGTCCCAGAAGGTGAAGAGAGAGAGAAAGGACCCGAGAAAATACTGGAAGAGATTATAGTTGAAAACTTCCCTAACATGGGAAAGGAAATAGCTACCCAAGTCCAGGAAGCGCAGAGAGTCCCAGGCAGGATAAACCCAAGGAGAAACACACCAAGACATATAGTAGTCAAGCTGACAAAAATGAAAGACAGAAAAATGTTATTAAAAGCAACAAGGGAAAAATGACAAATAACATACAAGGGAACTCCCATCAGGTTAACAGCTGATTTCTCAGCAGAAACTCTGCAAGCCAGAAGGGAGTGGCAGGATATATTTCAAGTGATGAAAGGGAAGAACCTACAACCAAGACTACTCTACCCAGCAAGGATCTCATTCAGATTCCACGGAGAAATCAAAAGCTTTACAGACAAGCAACAGCTAAGAGAATTCAGCATCACCAAACCAGCCCTACAACAAATGCTAAAGGAACTTCTCTAAGGGGGAAACATAAGAGAAGAGAAGGACCTACAAAAACAAAAACAAAATAACTAAGAAAATGGTACTAGGAACATACATATCGATAATTACCTTGAATGTAAATGGACTAAATGCTCCAACCAGAAGACACAGACTGGCTGAATGGATACAAAAACAAGACCCATATATATGCTGTCTACAAGAGACCCACTTCAGACCTAGCCACACAGACTGAAAGTGAGGGGACGGAAAAAGATATTCCATGCAGATGAAAATCAAAAGAAAGCTGCAGTAGCAATACTCCTATCAGATAAAATAGACTTTAATATAAAAAATGTTACAAGAGACAAGAAAAGGTATTACATAAAGATCAAGGGATCCATCCAAGAAGAGGAGATACTTATAAATATATATGAACCCAATATAGGAGCACTTCAATACATAAGACAAATGCTAACAACTATGAAACAGGAAATGCAAGGCAGAAATAGAGACACAGGTGCAGAGAACAAACACATGGACACCAAGAGGGGAAAGCAGGGAGGGTTGCAGGGGAATGAATTGGGAGATTGGGATACCAAATTGTACACTCTAAATATATGCTGTTTATTGTCTGTTAACTGTATCTCAATAAAAGTTCTTAAAAAAAAAAACTGAGATACACATCACCAGCAAATGTCCAAAATGTTCTTAGGGCAAAAAGAAAATGATCTAAGATAAAAAGATTGAAATCCATGGAGGAATAAAGAATAATGGTAAAGACAAATATAGATAAATATTTATTGTTCTAAATGAAACTTACAATGCCTATTGTGGCTTGAAATATACCTAGAATTAAATTGCATGATGTCAAAAATGCACAAAAGTCTTGGGATAATAGTGGTGGATAAGGGGAAGCTGAGACGAAGCAAGAGAGCAGCACAGACATATATATACTACCAATTGTAAAATAGATAGTCAGTGGGAAGTTGTATAACAAAGGGAGTCCAACTCGAGGATGGAAGATGCCTTAGAGGACTGGGGCGGGGAGGGTGTGGGGGACTCGAGGTGGGTGGAGTCAATGAAGGGAGGGAATACGGGGATATGTGTATAAAAACAGATGATTGAACTTGGTGTACCCCCCAAAAAATATAAAAAAAATAGTGGTGGAGAATAATGGAGTTAAAATCCTTTAAGATTGTAAAAATGTGGGGGAGCTGGTAAAAGTTGTATTTATTAGATTGTAATAAGTCAAGAAGTATATGTTGTAATATCTAGAGGGTCCACTAAAAGAGTAAAGAATGCACAATATGTTTTAGAGGAAAAGAATTTTTGTTTATAAATTAGAGATACTGAAAGACAGAAAATGATTAATACAAGAGAAGGTAAGAAAGGAAAATTTAGAACCGTCAATAAAATATAATCAGAGTCTGCCTCAAATCAAACATTTATGGCTTGTTGAAATTTTCAAAAGCATCCATTAGAAAATTCCCTTAACTTGAAGAGCTAAGCTTCCACAATAGTGGAGTCTTCGATTTCCTTCTCATAAAATAACATCTCCATCCAGTAGAAGACAAAACTCGTTTTAAATGAGGAATCGGTTCAAACATTAGTGAAGACATATCACAAAGAAATCAAAAAATACAGTAACATAGGGCATAGCATCTTAAGAATTACTATAGGACATGAAGATGATCAATGGACAGATTTGGCCTAAATCCATCAACACACCAACTACAAATCTACACAGGAGATCTGACTATCTGAATAGGTACTGGTAAAGCTGAACCCACTAAACTTTCCAGTATCTGCTATATACTACCACTGACCTAAGCGCTAAGGCTACGAAAATAAGACATTTTCTCTCTTGCTCTCACATTTATACAGTCTAGTGTGGTGATACATGCAAGCATATTATCCCATATACATCGTACAGTACACACTCACACACACACATATACTATAATTATATAATTTATATATTACATAAAATCATGATACTGCCATGTGCCTCTAAAAAATAAAAGAGTAATAAGACACGTCCATTAGATTTTGTGACTAGATGGTCAGTGGTGACCTTAGCCAAATTAGTTTCTGCTGTTTATAATGATGAGACTCGTTACAGTGATCGAGAACAGCCAAAACAATAAGAAAATGGGGACAGAAAATTTTGACTACTGATAACAATATTTTGATTTTAAAGTGAGAAAATAACAGGTAGACAACAATGAAGAGTTAAGGTGAAGAGGTAATGATGGTGTTGTGTGTGGAAGTGTGTGTTAACATGTGTACCATGTGGCTATATATGTATAAACTTGGGGGGGCAATGAGTAGGGAGAAAACAGTTGAAGATAAGGAAAGAAAGGGGAAAACATGATTTCTGTGGGATGCAGAAGGGGACAGGAGGAAGAGCACAGGACAAGAGATTATGTAGAAGAGGAAGAATTCTTCTCCAAAGTTATTAGGCTTTAGAACAGAGTTGATTTTTCCTCTAGTTACTACCTGACAAATACCTCTCCTTCTCTTAAAACTCTTCTGACCTGCCATCTCCTCTATGAAGATTTTTGTCTGGCATCTCCAGGTTGCAAGACGTATCTTTCAACTGTGACCACACTCCGTCTTAAGTGCATAATCACAATACATTTTACCACTCTTTTGCTCCTGTTTGTTTATTTATGTGCAACTAGCCCAACATTTTAACTTCTTTAAAACCAGGTAGAGTTCTCTAGCACTAAAATTTAGTACAGTGTCAGGCCCCTGACCTATATTAAACAAACAGTTGGTCAATAGACGAGCAAATGATTGGCTGCAGACAAGCTGTAAATCAAGAGATAAAGATGATGTAGAAAAGTTGACCAAATTATAAACTATATATAAAACTAAAGGAAAAAATTCCCAGAACAAAATTTCCCTAATTCCCAAGAAAAATACGGAAGTTTAAAAATGCCACTAGACAATATTAATAAAAAAGACTAATTAGAATACTACATATCAACATCTGTGGAATGTGACCAAAGTTGTACACCAAGGAAAAGCCATAATTATGAACGTTTCATATTTGGAAAAAATAAAAAATGAAAAGTAAAACACGAACATCCAACTCAAGGCGCTAGGGAAAAATAAAGAAATATACAGCATGGTGGAGGAATTGATAAGCATAAAAACAGCTAAAGTTCTTTTAAAAAGTCACATATCACAGGAGCCTCCTTCAAGGGAGGATGTACATTTCTCCAGGGAGTTTTAAAAAGAGCACTGGAAAAGAAAGGCTAAAAACTTGGGAATAATTTTTAAGTATATGAATATGTTTAAATATCAATTATTATTTTAAAATATTTAAGTAGTCTATAAAAATTTAGATTATAAAAGTGGACTTTAATTTGTGTATAACATTTAAAATAAGTATAATTTGACTACTCTACACTATGAAAAGTAATTATAATTCATCTTTTATGAGAATTCACACTTTCATAGAGTGATCCACGCCCACAAAGCAGACGTATCTCTAAAGCTATATTCTTCTTCAAATTGGAATCTCACTTTGGTTAGTTCATGGATCATCTCTTTTGTCCTTTGTAAACCTAGTGTCTGTTGCCCTGACTAGAAGCCGAGGTCCCTCCAACAGGGATGCGGGGAAACGACAAGCAAAAGGTGGGAAGTGGATTGTAAAGACCTTTACTGATAGTCAAAGCAACATCGTTTGGTGGGGGACTTACTGAGGACAGTGAGTGTTTGGAATAGCTGCTGAAAGGAGGGAAAGTAAAAAGATTTATGTACATTCAGACACACAACTAACGTTGGGTTGGGGATCATGCATCTTTATAACCGTTGGTCTACAAAGCTGTCTGGTATTTGTTTAGCAACACTCATCTGCCAAAATATAGCTACAGGGAAAAGGTGTTAGAGAATTGGTCAATCCTCCAAGTATTAGCAACATACACAGCTCAGGCAGGTCTTTCTTACACTGCACCAGTCACTGCACAACACAGGAAGAACTTCAGTGCTTTGTCAAGAGCTACAAAAGCAAATGCCTAGGTGACAGGACATACATAAGACCAGAGGCCACAGTGGCATCTATACGGCCTTAAGAAGATTGAATTCCACCTTAAATTGTGCAAGTTAAATACTCTCTCAATAGTGGCGTGAAGCTTATAGAATCGTGGTTTTGAAGACGCAATCCCACTGCTTGCTAGGTGTGAGGCCTTGAGCAAGTTACTCACACTCAGCTTCCTTAGCTATAAAATGGGGCTAGCAATGCTTCAAACCTCCTCAGATTGTTGTGAACATTTACTGACTTCATGTCAATGAGATGCTCCGAATAGTGCCCGGCTCATGGTAGGTATCACACAGGCGTTTCTAATCATTATCATTTTTGTTCTTTTCTTACTTCCTAAATATTAACATTTATTTTCTGCTTTCAAAACATAAAACTGCTAAGCACGAAACATTTCAAAATCTAACAAATTTGAAGACAGAATACTCCAACATGCCTGAACTTTTGATTTCAATGTTATTTATAATAAAGGATAATTAGAAGCCACTTTAATTCCAAACAATAAGGAAATGGTTTATGAAAATTACGGCAAACCCATACAAGGTAGTATTAATCAACCATTAAAGTTTTGTTTCAAAGGGTAGGTAACAATATGGCATTTTTTATGATTTGTGTCTAAATGAAAAAAAGAAAAAAACAAACTATGTGCTATATTATTGCGTACATGAAAACATACACAAAAATATTAGAAGAAAACTTCTGTCAGTAGGATTAGAGATAACTTTCGATTTTTCTCTATTGGGCAAATTTTGTATTCTTAGACTATTACAAATATATTTATTAAAAATGTAATCAAAAGATAGGATTTACACAGCAGGAATTCACACCCACTGCTGGTGAAAATGCAAAATAGAACAGCCAATTTGGAAGACAGTTTGGCAGTTTCTTATAAAACTAAACATACTCTTATTTTATCCTAAATATCCAGCAATCATATTCCTTGGTGTTTACCCGAAGGAAGTGGAAACATATGTCAACGCAAAAACCTGCACACGGATGTTTATAGCAGACTTATTCATAATTGTTAAAACATGGAAGCAACCAAAATGCCCTTTAGTAAGTGAACAGATAAACTATGGTACACCCCCAAAATGGTCTATTATTCAGCACTAAAAAGAAATGAGCTATTACGCCATGAAAAGACATGGTAAAACCTTAAATGCATATTTCTAATTAAAAGAAGTCAGCTTGAGAAGGCTATATACTGTAAGGCATTCTAAGAAAGAAGGCAAAACTATGGAGACAGTAAAGAGACCAGTGGTTGCTAGGGGTTCGGGGGAAGAAAGGATGAACAGGCGGAACATGGGATGTTCAGGGCGGGGAACTATTCTGTAGGATATCATAATGGTAGATATGTCACTAAATATCTATCAAAATTCATATATCATACAGCACCAGAAGTGAAACCTCAGGTTAAACATGGACTTTAGTTAAAAATAATGTATGAATGTTGCCTCATGAATTTAAACAAAGGTATCACACCAATGCAAGATGTTAATAATGGGGACATTGAGTACTGATGAGAGGGTATATGGGAACTCTCTGTACTTTATGATTAGATTTTCTATAAATCTAAAACAGCTCAAAAATAGTCTATTAATTATTAAAATACTAAAATAAAAACCTCATAGCAAAAGAGAATAGTGACAAAAATCCTAAAACATAACATATATGTCTTAAGTACACTTCTTATAACGTGTGTAATAGCATTTTTAAGTCTCAGTTTTCATACCAACAAAAGGAAGCATGTAGACTCCATAGGCTGAAGTCCCATCCCTTCCCATTTTATGATTCTCTTTTTTACCTTAAGGGAATTTCATTTAAGTACTTCTAAATACTGCTAGTCCTTTTAGTTAAAAAGAAAATTATAAAGCACACCCACCTCCCACCAGAGTACATTTTAGTTTCCGGAGTGCATTAAAACTCCTTCTCAAAGAAAATCAATTACTAATACATTTATTGACATTTTTAGAAGCTAAACTTGAGGCGATATGTTAGGTCAGTAGGAGAATGTGTAACATTTACAAGGAA
Organism: Hippopotamus amphibius kiboko; assembly: GCF_030028045.1. Lineage (NCBI taxonomy): Eukaryota > Metazoa > Chordata > Mammalia > Artiodactyla > Hippopotamidae > Hippopotamus > Hippopotamus amphibius. The sequence continues at coordinate 11,021,328 of NC_080203.1, read as the reverse complement.
AAATGTGAATTGATAAGTAAGGTGTTAAAAGTTTAACTCTGAAGGAAATTGCAGAGTATTCTAAAGTTACAGCACTTTCAGACTTTTACCTGGGCCAAATCACTTTTTTTAAAAAGGTGACATTGCCTTAGATGAAGAAAAACAAACCATAAGACTGGTAATAGAGGCTAGGCACTCCATGGGAATGGAAAGTGCTGGGTGACAGCAAGCAAAATATATGGCTTTGCCAGGAATCTCAAAGGAGGCAACCTAGGTCCAAAAAGAGAGAACAGACAATTATCAATATCTGACTGGGGTCGTCTTAGTCAGCTCAGGCTGAGATGGAAAGTCTAAGGGTTTTGAGGGCAGTGGTGGTGACACGATCTCATTTACATTTTAAAGAATCTCTCTGGGCTTTCGGACAAGGCAAGAACAGAAATAGGGGGCTCCCTTTTTTGGGAAAAGGATGAATGAACTCCAGGTGAACACACAGACCTTTCTAGTGAAGCAAAAATACCCACCAAGTCCTTCATAGAACCATGCTCACAACTACTGCAAAATGAGGTCTGCAGCACCAAAGACTAGCTTTCAAAGTACTCTTTCACATTCCCATCTATCAGCGTCTCTTTCTGTTGCAGATGGAAACCATCATATGGCATTTTCTTTACGACACCAAGTGCCCTTTTCACACATTAAACGGTATTAAGCAGTAATATTATATTTATTTATAAAATAGATCCAACAAGTTAAATTCTAGGGTGAACAGGCTATATCACTTATTATGACACTGGTATGTATAATTAATTTTTGCCTTTTTAAAAAGAAACCATGTGATTCTAAGAGACAGAAAGGTCTTTTCCTAATTAAAATCAATTCAGTGACACAAACCAGAAATCAACATTTTTTTTTCTAAGTGGAAGCCACTCGTGAAACAAAGACCTATTTATTTTTTTTCCTCTTGAGAGAATTTTACGTTCAATGAATTCTTAAGTCAATTCTCATAATTCTTATGAGACTGAGTAAAAATATGAATTTAGTAGGGTGAATAAGGAGAAGAAAAATATCAATTAACCTCATGAGTTCATTTTAAGTATATCTTCAAATTCATCGATTTTTCCTCCTACAATCACATTTAAATCAAACTGTTTAATTAAGATGAAAGTCACATAAGTTTAGTCATTTCAAAGTATACAGTTCAGTGGCACTTAATGTATTCACAATGCTGTACAAGCATTAAACATTTTTCATCACCCCCAAATAAGACTATACCCAGTAAGCCATCATTTTCCTCAGACCCTCACAACCAACCAATCTGTTTTCCGTATCTATGAATTTTCCATTCTGGACATTTCATATAAATAAAATCATATAATATGTGATCTCATGTGTTTGAGTTTTTTCATTTATCACAAATTTTTCAAGACTCATCCAGGCTGTAGCATGAATCTGTACTGTATTCCTTCTTATGGCTATGAAATAGTCCATGGTATGGAAATACATTTTGTTCATCCATTTATCAGTTGAAGGACATTTGGCTTGTTTTCACCTTTTGACTACTGTTAATGGGCTGCTATGAACACTCATGTACAGGTATTTGAGTATCTGCTTTCATTTCATTTGGGTGTAGATCTAGGAGTGGAATTGCTGAGTCAAATGGTAATTCCATGTTTAACTTTTTGAGGAGCCCATGTATTACTTTTGAGCCCTTATAAGTCAAGTGATATGTAAAGCTGTGTAATACATCTAGTTTTCTATATTTATTGCTCAATTCTGTCAATCCCTTAAATACAAATTTGATATTTTTGGCCTCACAATGAAATGACAGACACATTAGTAAGAAAAAAAACTAAGTATGCTGTTTTCTTAATTTTTCAATGACTATAAAATTCAATTAGCACTTATTAAAAAAGCAAGTTCTAAATAACTAGGAATATGATCACTCTAAAAGAAGTTAAAACACAACGGCATTGTCATTAAGCATTTGAAAAAAAGAAGCCTATGATTGCCTTAATTGCCAAAAGATGACAGACAAGCAAATGAAAAAGAAATTTACTATCAAAAGGTGGAAAACAACAACTGGCCCCCCTGGGGGAAAAAAAAAGGACCTGTTTCAACATAATTCTGAAGCAGAAAATAAACCACAACAGTCAATAAACATATAAAAAAATACTATCTGATAACATCTAAAGGAAGACAAAATAATATAAAAACATTTTCACGTATTACATTGGCATTGCTTTTTTAATACTAGTACAAATTCTCTTGAGGTAGAAACCTTGAGTTAGATAACGACAACAGAAAATACTAAAGAGGCTAAAGTATTACATCACACATAAGACTAGGTTCATATTGTTTTACAGAAAATATCTTTCAAATTTCAAGATACAGATAGTTAATATGCTATGTAAACTGTTCCATCACCTACAAAAAGAGTGAAAATTCATATTTTACAAAGCTAGTTTAAGCCTAATACCACAACCTTACAGAAATAGTACAAAAAAGAACAGACTAATCATGCATACACTGGTTAAAAAACATTTTTAATACAATCTCAGCAAATCAAACCCATTTGTGTGTTCAAGATGAGTAAAGTTTTTATTCAATCAATAAATGACAAGGTTATGAATCCTATTAATATGTTATATTAATAAAATAAATTATGTTTTATTATCTATAATATAATTAGGGAGAATGAAAAAAAGGTTTAAGCTCCTCAGGAGAATCCTAAAAGACATTTTCCTTAGTTAGCATCTTCACCTGCTGCTGCTAATACTAAGCCCTCACTATATGTCCATCACTGTAGCAAACATTTCATATTTGTTGGCTAATTTAATCCTCCCAATAACGCTATAAATTCGGCACTAGTAACACTTTGATTACAAATGAAGACACAGGTTCAGAAGGCTGAGAAAATAACCAAAAGTCAGTCAACTAGTAAATGCAGAACTACTCCAAAGGCCATACTCTTAGCCACACTGTCTTTCTTTCAATGATAAAGGATATTTATCTTAATTCAAAAGCCAACATTATTTCCATTGAAATAAAAGGCAAGAAATGATGTCCACTACCATAACTATTATTTAACACTAGTCTGAGTGCCTTACCCAAGTTACCAGAGAAAGAATAAGTGATTTAACTTTTGGAAAGTTGGTAATAAAATAGTAATTATTTTAAGGTGATATGATTACCTAACCAAATTGCAAGCGTAAGCAACTGAAGATGGATGATTATAAACTAAATATAATAATTCCCTTATAAATGATAAAATATAATAGAAATAGATCTTATGAAAATTGCAATAAAATGATAAAATAATACTGAAAGTAATATAAATAAAATAGATAATATCTTAAGAAATCTAAAAAGTTTGAGAAACTTAAAAGGATTTTCAGAATTCCATCTTCCTGGATGGAATCACTTGAACCCACACAGATCAATTCCTCCAAAAGTAATCAGTACACCTATATTATTTTTAAAACATCACAAATTATTCTGAATTTTACCTAAAGTTAGATGAATTTTAAATACTATGAAAAACAAGAGAAAAAAATCTTGCATAAGTGATTAATGAAACATATAAATAAACAAATGAAAACAAGGGTGGCTGTTTGTGCATGAGTCTAGACACACAAAGTCATGGATCAGAATATGAGGTCCAGAGAGCAAGAATATTCATGAACGTATCATATGATAAAAAGGTTACTCCAAATAATTATGGAATACAAAATCCCGTATCTCTGTGCAATACAGTATTGCTATTATTTGTATTTTGAAAACCACACATCAAAATAAATCACAAGTGGATTAAAGAATTAAAGCAAAAAAAAACTATAAAAATCTATATTTAAAGTATTAGAAAATTTAAAGAAATGATATAATCATCGCAGGGGACTATCAGCAAGATAGGGTATAACAGAATTTTATAAAATATGACCTCAACTATGTCAAAATTTAACAGTGATTTACTTCTAACTGATAGAATTATGAGACCTTTATTTATAGTTTACTTTGATTTTCAAATTTTCTACAATGAGTCTACATTACTTTTCCTTTTTAACTATACTTTCTTGAAGTAGAGTTTAGATAGCACAAAATGCAACCATTTTAAGTATATAGTTTGATTAATTTTGACAAATGTATATATAACTATTTTAAAAAGTTTTCTTTACCCCATAAAGTTACCTCATGTTCTTTCACAGTACACTCCTCACAAACCTGGACCCAAGAAAATGCCAACAGGTAAAAATATAGTAAGTTAAACCCTTTCTAATATTTCATATAAAGGAGATCAAATGGAATGAATTTTTTATTCCTCTTTTTCAGCAGGTTTTTGAGAGCATCCATGTTTCTGTATTAGTAGTTCATTCTTTTTTTTTTTTTTCTGAGTGGTACTGTATTGTAAATTATTTTCCTAAGGCTGCTGTAACAAACTGCCATAAACTGGCTGGCTTAAAATAACAGAATCTTTCTGTCTCATAGTTCTGGAAGCCAGAAGTCTCAAACCAACGTGCTGGCAGGGCAGTGCTGCCACCAAAAGCTCTAAGGAAAAAATCTCTCCTTGCCTCTTTTAATTTGCAAATGTTGCCCGCAATCCTTGGTTTTCCTTGCATTGTGGCAATATAACTCTAATCTCTGCCTCTGTCTTCACGTGACCTTCTTCCTCCTGTGTATCACTGTCGAAATTTCCCTGTTCTTAAAAGGATACCAGTCATCAGATTGGGGCTCATTCTAATCCAGTATGACCTCGATTTAACCAGATTATATCCCCAAGACCCCATTTCCATATAACACGTTCCAGGTAGATATGAATTTGGGGGAAGGGCAGTATTCATCGCAGTACACATTATATGCATGAGCTAGTTCACTTACCCGCTCATCAGTTATTTCCAGTGGCCAGCTATACAGTAAACACGCTGTAAACATTTGTGGAAAATTTTTGGTGGAAATGTGTGCTTGTTTCTCTCAGGTAAATTGTTGGTCATAAGGTAACTGTATTTTTTATTTTGTAAGAAAATTGGCAAGTTATTGTCCAAAGTTGTACCATTACAATTAGTAGCAGCAATTTCTACCACTTGCTCCATATTCTCAAAGACACTTTGGAATTCAGTCTTTCATTCCTAGCAGTTCTAGTGGGTGTGTAGTGGTATCTCAGTGCAGTTTTAATTTGTATTTCTCTGGTGATTAATGATACTGAAGAACTTTTAATAGGATTATTGGTCATTCATGTATGTTCTTTTGCAAATTGTCTCTTCAAAGTTTTTACCCCATTATTTTTTTTACTGAGTTTTTGTTTTCTTATTCCTGAGTTGTAAATGTTCTTTACATACTCTGTAAATAAGATCTTTGTCAGTTACACATGTTGAAAATATTTTCTTCCAGTCTGTGATTTGACTTTTCATTTTTAAAATTGTCATCCAAATAGCAGGTGTTTCAAAGGGTTCTAATCCATCAATTTTCTTTCTTCTATGATTAACAAGTTTTGTGTCATGTCTAACAACACTTAGTCTACCTGAAAGTCAGCAAGATGTTCCCATATTACCTTCTAGAAACTTTGTAATGTTAACTTTTATGTTCAGGTCTATGATCCATTTTGAGTTCATTTTTGTATATGGTGTGAGATAAGAGTGTTTATTTTATCTATAGATATCCAATTTTTCCAAAACTATTTGTTGGAAAGATAATCCATTGCACATTGAATTACCTTGGTACTTTATTCAAAAAGCCAACTGACTATATACAGTAGCTCTATAAGTGAGCTTTGAAATTTGGTAATGTAAGTCTTACAACTTTGTTCGGTTTCTAAATCATTTTGACATCACAGATCTGTTGCTTTTTCATACATGGCCCAGAATCAGCTTAAAATTTTCTGCAAAAAAAAAAAAAACCAAAAAACAAAAACAATACAACCTGGTATTTTTAGTGGGATAATATTAAATGTTTTATCTTTTAGGAAGAACAGACATATTGTCTGCAACTTCGTGAATACCAAATATCTTACCATTAATTCATGACTTCTTAAATTCTTGTCTGCAATGTTTCTAGTTCTCAGTGTTTGTCTTGCATATATTTTGATAAATTTATCCTTAAGTACTTCATGTTTTATTATGCTACTATAAATGGTATTTAAATTTTTTCCAATTGATTGTTGCTAGTGTGCAGAACAGCAGTTGATTTTTATATATTCATCCCGTATCCTGAAGACTTGCAAAAACCACTTACTAGCATTAGTATTCTTTCTGTGTATATCTTGGTCATGATCATCGAATATTCAAATGAAGTGAGTTTTGATTCTTCCTTTTAAGGCTGTTTATCTTTTATATTTTTTCCTATATTGTTTGATTTGCTAGGACCTGAAATACAATTTTGACTACAAATGGTGACTACAGATATCCTTTTCTTGTTTCCAACCTTAGGGCTCAGTTTTTCATCATTAAATATTTAGGATGGAAACTGAAGATTTTTCTACAATGCCATTTATCACCCTTCTCTTCTGGTTTTCTGAGTGAGTGTTGACATAGTATGTTTTTTCTCTAATCCTCTGTAAATATAGTAGATTATATTGACTGATTTTCAAATTTAAGTTAAACCCACCTGGCATTCCAGGTTTAAAAAAAAATCTGCTTGATCATGATGTATTATGATTTCGATACATTGATGGATTCCCTCTGCCATTTTTTGTAGGATTTTTGCATCTATATTCATGACAGACACTGTCTGTAGTTTTCTCTTATAATTTCTATGTCATAATTTGGTATCAGAACAATGCTGGCTTCCTACTGGGAGCTGACAAGTGTTCCCTCTTCTCAATTTTCTGAAATATTATAAGATTGGTATTATTTCTAAAAGTTTTGACAGAATTTGGCAATGAAAATATTTGGGCCTGCAAGTCTTCTTTGTGGAAAATGGTTTCTTATGAATTGAGTTTCTTACAATTCGATAACCCAATTCAGATTTTGTATGTTACTCAAAAAGGACTCTTTTCCTCTAGTTTTATTACTTCACTCTAGGCAAAGATATTTAAGAGTTCTGGCTATAATGAGGGATTTAATTTTCTAATGTGCTATGTTGCAAAGGGCAAGGCCTGGCAAACTTTTCCTGGATCGATGTTAAACTAAATGCCCTTCATCTCTATGACCTGCATTTGACTTAGACCTCCCCACTCATCCTGGGGAGCATCTGCAGTGTCAGCTTGTACACATCTCTCTGGCTTTTAGTTCCCTCTTTATTTATAGCACGTGCTGTTTTGGTTTTTTTTCCTTCTTGCAAGCTAAGCACTAAAAATTTTTCTCACATTTTATCCAGCATGCTTTTTAAATAAAAGAGTTTCCAAGCATTTTAGTTTAATTCACCACGATATTGGGACTGGAAGTCCAGACAGAATAGTAACAAAAGCCTTTTCAGAATCCATTAAAGAATCGTATGGGTTTTCTCCTTCTATATGATAATGTAGTGTTTTATATCTAAAAATTTAATTTTGAGACATCTCTAAACTACTGGTATAAACACTGATCACAATTTATAACTTTTTCAGAACTTTGCTTCTGTTTGCCAATAATTATTGATGATTGGTTCATATAATTACATAAGAGAGGCCTATATTTTCCTGTCTTCACATACTATTCTCTCTGCAGGGTTATCCAATTTTCTTTATAAGGTTTTGGTGAACTCAGAATAATTAATTAGCTTTACTGAGATACAGTTCACAGGCCATACATACAATTCAACTGAATGTTTATCTTAGTATATTCACAAAGTTATGCACTCACAGTCACAAATAACCTTAGAACATTTTCATAACTCCAAAGAGAAACCCTCATTAGCATTACTTATTAGCAGTCACTCTTAATTCTTCAGATTCCACTCTGCCTCCCTCGAGCTCTGACAACAAGTGCTCTACTTTCTGTATCTATGGATTTGCCTATTCTGGACATTTGGACACTTCACATGAATGGAATCATACAGTGTGTGGCCTTTTGTTTCTGGCTTCATTCACTTTATGCTAAGTGAATCCATGTTGTAGCAGGTATCAGTACTTCACTCCTTTGTATTGCCAAAAAATATTCCTTTGTATTGATATACCATTATTTCCACTTGCTGGATACCTGTGGTGTTTTCACTGTTTGGTTATTAGAAACAACGTTATTATGAACATTTATGTACACCTATCTGTGTGGACATATGTTTTATATTTCACTCAGATTCCAGTTTCCGTGCATCGTTGCTGATAGCTATCATCTTTTTGATTACAGCCATCCTAGTCAGCGTGAAGTGGATCTCTTTGTGATTCTGATCTGCATTTCCCTGATGGCTAATGCTTTTGAGCATCTTTTCATTTGCTTATTGGCCATCTGAATATATTATTTGAAGAGATGTCTATCCAGATACTTTGCCTGTATTTTCATCAAACTGTGTTTTTACTCTTGAGCTTTAGAAGTTTTAAATATATATATATTCTAGATATAAGTCCCTTATCAGATGTATAAATTGCAAATATTTTCTCCCTTCATAGGCTGGGGTTTCACTTTCATGATGATGTCCTATTGGGAACAAAAGTTTGTAGTTTTTCATGCCAATTTATCCATTTTTTCTTTTATCACATGCTTTTGATGTCATATCTAATAAACCAACACCTAATCAAAGGTCACAAATATGTGAACCTTTGTTTTCCTCTAAGAGTTTCCAGTTTTAACTCTTATGTTTAGGTTCTTGATCTCTCTTGAGTTGATTTTTATATATGGTGCAACTTGGCGATCTGGAATAATTTACTCACAGATGGATATCCAGTTATGCCAGTTCTATTTACTGAAAAATATTTTCTTTCTCCACTGAATTCTCCTGGAACCCCCACTGAAAATCAATTCACCATAAATGTGAGGATTTGCTCCTGGAATTTCAATTTTATTCCATTGATTTACACGTCTATCTTCATTCTTATTACACAGTCTTGATTACCATAGCTGTGTGTACTGTAATTTTGAAATTGGGAATTATGAGTCCCAACTTCATTCTTTTTCAAGATTGTTTTAAATATTCTGGGTCTCTTGCATTTCCACATGAATTTTAGCATCAGCTTAGAAATTTGACTCTGTAGATCTCTTTGAGGACTACTGCTATTTTAACAACCAATGTTATTTCCTCCAATCCCTGAACATGGAATGTCATCCTATTTATTTAGGTCTTTGACAAGTTATTTCAACAATGTTTTGTAGTTGTCAGAATATAAGATTTTTTATTTCTTTTGTTAAATTTATTCATAAGATTTTGTTCTTTTTAATAATCTTGTAAATGGAACTGCTTTCTTAATTTCATTTTCAGATTGTTCTTTTCACGCATGCTGAAATGCAATTGAATTTTGTATATTGATCTTGTATCCCAAAAACTGGCTGAAATCATTTATTAGCTTTCCCATTTTTTTAATTGACTATTTTTCGATCAGTTTCGGGGTAAAGTTTCACAGAAAATACAGAGTTCCCATATACACCCCCTCTCATGCACACCATATTTTCTCCTATTATTAACAGCTAGCATTAGTGTGGTACATGTGTTGAACCACACAATTAATAAACTAGTTTTGATAGATTATTAACTAAAATCTACAGTTTACATTAGAATTCACTCTTTGTGTGTATCTCATAGCTGCATGCATGTGTGCATGCATGTGTATTCCTTAGGATTTTTATATATAAAAACACGTCATTTGCAAATAGTTTTACTTCTTTCCAATGTGCATGACTTTCACTTCATTTTCTTGTGTAATTACCCTGGCTAGAATCTTCAGTAAATTGTTGAATAGAAGCAGCTGAAGTGAACCTCCTCTTATTTCTAACCTTAGGGAGAAAAGGTACAGTCTCTCTCAATTAAGTATCAATATGATGTTAGCTGTGGGTTCTTCATAGAAGCCACTTACAGGCTGAGGATGCTCCCTTCTAATACTAGTTTGTTAAGTGATTTTCTTTTCATGTAGAGGTGTTAAATTTTGTCAACTGCTTTTTATGCATCTATTGAGATATTCATGTGGGTTTGGTCTTTTATATATTAAATGATTTACAGACATTAAACCAAACTTACATTTCAGTTGGTCATGGTGTATTCTTTTCATATATTGCTGAATTTGATCTATGAGTAGTCTGTATGGTAATGCCGTTATGTGAATGTGTGTCCTACTGTCTATTTATTATCCTCTACTATCCTCTCTATTGAGTTGAAAGACTTCTAATTTTTTTTCATATCACCTTCCTAATAGAATTATAGATTGGCACAGATGTTTTAGAAAGTGATGTGGCACTAAGAATCAAGGAATTTAAATTTTTAATATGCTTGAATCTGCTACATGCATAAGGAATATAATTAATGGAAATTAGCAGATGAATGAAAAATATCTGAGTACATTTATCTTCATTGTAGCACTAATACAAGCAAAAAAGGGAAAGCAAACTAAATGTTCAATACATGAATCGATAAATACATTATAGTCTATTCTTAAGATTTATTATTGTGTGGTCATAAAAGTCACATTTTCAATGATTATTCAAGGACAAATGAAAACTTGTGATACATATTATGTGAAGCATCAGGGTGTAAACTATATAACTGTACATGCTTTTATCTACAACCATATATCAGCCTGCTCACTCTGTCTTTTTAGCGAAAAAGGAAATTCATCATCAATCCCTTTCACATGTTCTGTGGAAATGCAAAGATCTTAAGATTACAGGAAATTACTAGAGACTAGTGTTTTTCTGACATTCACGATTCTAATGCTTTTATCCTACTTATGTCTCAATCATATTTGTATGTCACTTCCTGTGGCTATTTTAATCAAAATAATTTTAAATTAATATGAACAAAGATATTTTGATGGGAACTATAAAGAAAATAAAATTGAAAATATTTACTAGTTGATATTTTTAGTCATATTAACATGTGAATCTAATTGGTAACTCATACGATCAAGCAAGCAAATCAATCGGAAATAATTAACATAGCAGCAAAATTTAAGCATTCCTTAACAGTTAGCGAGATAAAGAGTTCTGGAAGTACACATATACTCAAAATCAGCATCATTTAGATATGAACATAAAGTGAGGACAAGCACATATACATATATAAATATACTCACACACATGCCTTTCATCAATTAAGCAGGCATGAATGGTGTAATAGGTACACAATTCATATATTTGCCATTATTAATAGTGGAATCATACACACATCACACATACATGAAGTTAGTCTGGTACATTTGATTACATAGTTATTGCTTGTACCAAAAGGACTTCTTAAGTATTTCATGATAGCTTAATCGAAGGTGAAAAATTTGATTGTATTAGTTAAGTAAAGAAGGAGTCTACAAACTTTCCCACACAGATGCAAGGTAACTTATCTAGAATTAAGCAGGCTTTGAAAAAACTACAGACTCTTTTTCAGATACTCAAGAACTGAAATATTCTCTTCGGAATTATAGCACCAAATTATTTTCTTTAACAAGATGACTTGGAAACCACAGTATATTAGTAACATATAGTAAAACTATTTTACAAGTAAAAATTTAAAAATAAACAAATGAGTTAATAAGTCATGTTATTTTGAAGGGAAGTATTTCTACAGGCCTGCCTACACTTAAATTTTGTAAAGTGGAAGTGACATATCTCATAGTTTCTTTTCATGGACAGAGGGGCAGGATGGGCAAAGTTGGCTCTCAAGAAAAACCCAGGTACATTAAACTCTCTCAAGTTGGAAAGGCAGTTGCATTCTGTTGACCTCAGATACTTGAAAATATAAATTATGACGTTAAAATTCTATCAGTGTGATTGTGATAGGTTTGTACAAACAATGAAAAGCAAGGTAAGGAAACGTATGAAATAAGTATCTGCTATTGCTGACTACATACTATATAGTTTGCAGTGTGCCTTATGTGCCTTGTCTCATTTAGTTTCACAAAATCCATATAATCAAGATACTTTAAGTTCAAAGTAAAGAAATACAGGCTCATGAAGGTTCAGTGGCTTTCCCAATATCATAAAGCTAAAAGCAACAAAGGCAGAGTTTGAACCTGGCAATATCTGACTCAAAAATTGTTCCTGCTATGGAAATCTGCTTCTGAATTTTTGTATATCCGAGAATTATCCATGTCACCATTTTGTTCATAAATATAAAGGGGGGATATAAAAACCCAATACACCCAATACTCAAAAATACACTCCACACACACATATACAAGTTATTCTTTTTCATTCTTAACCTGCCTTTCTCTCAATCTTGTCTTTTTTAAAGTGAGACGATAGACAGACAGACAGACAGGTGATAGACAGGAAGTAAGGGGAGGGAGGGAAGAAGGAAAGAAGGGAAGACCAGAGAGAGACAAAGACAGAAAGAAATGGATATACTACAAGAAAGAGGCTAGATTAGATTAGAGATTCTGCTTCTTCCTTCCATCCCTGCTAATGTAGTAGCCTTGTTTCATAGGTACTCAGCATTGGAGGAAAACGTCTTGTGACTTCATGCAGCAACCTATTCCAATGCTGTGCGCTATTAGAAAGTTCTTCCTTGTACCGAGTAAAATTTTTCTTTGCTGTAACTTTCACCTCTTAATGCTAGTTATGCCTCTGGGCCTACAGGAAAAAGTCTACTCCCTCTTCCATATGACAATTCTTCACATATTTCAAGACAACTAGCATGTCTCCCCTTAGTCTTCTAGTCCCCAGGCTAAACACCCACGGAAGATTATACTGCAGCATTAATATCTCTACCTTGCATTTTCTACACTCCCACGTGTCTTCTCCTTTGTTCCTTCTCCTCAAACAGTGGGAACAATGAGAAATTATGTCATCTCTGAACCAAATTATCTAATTTCACTCACCTCCTACTTCACTCCCCCACATACCTTCTTTGCAGACCTTTCAGGTAGTGAAGTGCTATAGGATTTAGAGGGAAGAAATCATTCAGGAATCATTCTTAAACTAGTAATTTATTTTTTTCAATCCTAAAGGTCATAGAGATTGAAAAGGCAAGCACATTCTAGGATTCATCATCATTCTCCTTTGGACCTACCCATAGTAGCAAAGACTAAACACATGAAAAACACTTGATTCTTAAAAATTATAATAAATGCACAAATGTACAGAAACAGATACAGTAACAGGAATGAGAAATGTTGCTACAAGTACATTTAAGAAAAAGAGATATGTCTGAATTCCAGATCTGCCATTTTCTAAGTTGTGTGTTCTTCTACAATTTACAAGTACTCTGATTCACAATTTGTTCAAACAAGGAAAAATAATTCTTCATTCACATGGTTATTGGAAAGGTGAAAAAGAATCTATGCACAGCAGAGAAAAACAGTTCACTTTATCTGAAAGCATACAAATGATCAAATCCACTCATGCACTGGAAATAAGCAAATGAGTAGTTTACTTCACCTTAAAGGTATAGGCCAAATATTCACTATAAGGGCTATTCAGCAAGGGAAGATATTTTATCATGTCAGAATGAGAAGCTTCCAAGATGTCTCAGAGTCAACCACAGGCATTTATTTCATTCAACATGTTTAATTTAATCCACACATTAACCTCTATCCTCAACCAAAACCCCACTAAAATGACAGCAAAATATTTAAAATCATAAATCTATGAAGTCAAAGGAAAGAGAAGAAACAACAGATTACAAGAAATGCAACACAATTTTAGAATATGGGAAGCAGATGGACAAGTGGAAAATGACTTAGTAATCAAAAGAAATTTAAGTATCTACAAGAGAAAAGGTCAATAAACAAACCAATTTGTGCTGTAGCACCCCAGAAAGAATCTGGAACTGCAGGCATCAGTTACTTCTAAAGGCAGAGATGTGTTTGGCAATAAAAAAGAGAATTAGTTGTAAGCTCCTTTTTTTTTTTTTGCATGAAATTTACTCAGCTAAATATCTAAGTTGATCATTTACAAGTTCTGCTTCACAGGAAAGAGTGGAATATAATTCAGCCATATTCTCTATCACTTTATAAAATGGATTATCTTTTTTACAGTTTCGAACAGCATGTTCATTTCTGACACATAACATAAACTGAACAAAAAGAAAATATCCATTAAACACAAAAGAAGGGATTAGTGAAGAAACTGAGTGAAAAAATATGACATATAAGATAAATAGCATAATTGCAGAAGTAAGTCCTTCCTTGTCAGTAAATACATTACATATAAATGGATGAAACTACACAATTAGAAGTTAGAGATTGAAAGAATGTATAGAAAGCTAACAAACAAACATGATACAACTACAAGAAAATAATTTCACGTCCAAAGACAGAAATAGTTAAATGTGAAAGTATGAAAAAATGGAACAATAACCAGAAAGAGTGTGAGTGGCTATACTAATATCTGACAATAATAATTACAATAAAAAGGAAGGTCACTGAAAAATGATAAAAGGGTCAGTCAATCTACCAAGAAGGTATAACAATTATAAACATATAGGTAGCTAACAGCAAAGGTCCAACATATTTGAAGCAAAAACTGACAGAATTCCAGGGAGTAATAGGTATTTGAACAATGATAATTGGATATTTCAACACCCTACTTAAATTTACAGATGTAAACACCTATAATAAAAAAGAAGAAAGATGTCAAATCAGTGACCTAACAGAAGCTGAAATAAAACCCTAATCACTAGAAGTAAATAACAACAATAAAAAGAGTAGAGATAAATCAAATAGAGAATAGATAAACAAGAGTAAATCAAGGTAGCAAAGTTGGCTCTTTGAAAACATCACCAAAACTGACAAATCTTTAGGTAAACTGACCATGAAAAAAAGAGAGAAGATGAAAATTAGTAAAATCAGAAATAAAAAATGGAGACATTACCATCAACCTTATAGAAATGGAAAGAATTATAACACTACTAGGAGCAAATTAGATAACCCAGATGAAATGGACAAATTACTAGAAACATAAAAGCTAGCAAAGTTGACTAAACAAGAAACAGAAACATGAAGACATATAACAAGTAAACAGACCGAATCAGTAATAAAAAAAACCTTCCAAGAAAGGGAAGTGCCACACCAGATGGTTTTACTGGTGAAGTCTACCAAATATTTAAAGAAGAATTAATACCAAACCTTATAAAATTATTCCAAAAAATAGAAGAGGAAGGAACACATGTTAACTCATTCTATGAGGGCAGTATTACTGTATTACCAAAACCAGAAAAACACGATGAGAAAAGAAAACCATAACCAATATCCCCAAGGAACATAAACGTAAAATTTACCAACAAAATACTAGCAAACCAGATCTAGCAACATACTTAAGGATTATGCACCATGGCCAAGTGATTTAATCCAGGAACAGAAAGGTAATACAACACACAAAAATTAATCAAGGTAATACCATACATTAATAGAATGAATGAAGAAAAGTGACACTTCATCCTGTAAATTGATGCGTGAAAAGCATCTGAAAAACCCAACACCATCTAATGATAAAACTACTCAACAAACTAGAAATATAAGGAAACTTATTCTTGATAAAAGGAATCTATAAAAATCAACAGCTTAAATCATATTTAATGGTGATCTGGAATAAGACAAGAATGCCCACTTTGGCCACTTCTATTCAACACTGCACTAGAAGTTTCAGCCAGAGCAATTAGGTAACAAAAAAGAAAATTCGTAAGTTGGAAATAAAGTGGTAAAAGTGTATCTATGGATGACATGATCTTATATACAGAACATTCTATAGAACAAAAAACTATTATGACTAAAAACTCTAATTCAGCAAAGCTACAAGATACAAGACTAACATACACAAAAAATCAGTTCTATTAATAGGAAATAGCAATGAATAATCTGAAGATGTAATCAGAAAACAATTCCAATAGTTTTAAGAAAAAATGCTTATATTTATGTCAATTATATTTCAATAAAGCTAAAATGAAAACAAGAAGAAATGCTTATGAATAACTTTTACCAAGTAGGTGCAAGATTTATACTCATCATTTGGAAATGATAAAACATTGTACAAAGACATTAAGAAAGACAGACATACTAAAAACATGTATAAAAATAAAAAGACATATATACTTCATCAAACTAAAAAGCAAAGGAAACCATCACAAAGTGAAAAGATGACTCATGGAACGAGAGAAAATATTTGAAAACAATCTATCTGATTGTTTGTAATAGCCAAATATAGAAATAACCCAAATGTCCATCAACTAATGAACATATAAATAAAATGCAGTATTATCCTTATGAGGAATATTATTCAGACACAAAAAGGAATGAAGTACTGATATATGCTACAAATGAATGAATGTTAAAGACATAAGGCTAAGTGAAAGAAAGAATCTAGACATAAAAGGCTACATACATATCATATGACTATTTATATGAAATTTTCAGAATAGGTAAATCTATAGAAATAAAAAGCAGATTGATGGTTCCCAGGTGCTAGCAAGGTAAAGAATGGGAAGTGACTGCTTAATGAGTACAGTGCTATCTTTGGGGCAGTGAGAATGTTCCAGATTTAGACAGTGGTTATGGTTGCACAATATTTTAAATAGATCAAAAGCCACTGAATTGTACACATTATTTTGTGTGTGTTTGTTTACTGACATATATTTGACACACAGTATTGTACCAGTTTCATGTGTACAACACAGTGATTCAACAACTCCAAAGGCACGGGCAACAAAAGCAAAAATAAATGGGACTACATTAAACTAAAAAGTTTCTGCACGGCAAAGGAAACCATCAACAAATCAAAAAGGCAGCCTACTGAATGGGAGAAGATATTTGCAAATGACATATCCAATAAGGGAATAACATCCAAAATATAGAAAGAACTTATATAACTCAATAACCAAAAAAACCCATCCATCTAATTTTTTAATGTAAACTTTAAAATGGTTAAAATAGTGAATTTTATGTTATATGAATTTTACCTCAATAAAAAGTACATACATAGTGAATTTGTATCCAGAAGAATAAAGCACTCTTACAACTCAACAGCAAAAAGCACCATCATTCAAATGAATAAAGGGTAACATATCTCAACACAAATTTCACCAAAGAAGATATTCAGAAGGTTAAATAAGCACATTTATGAAAACATTATAAGGCATCAGGTAAATGCATGTGTTACCACTGTACACCATTTAGAACTGATAAAAACAAAAAAATAAAAATAAACTGGTAACCCTAAGTGTGGGTGATGTTGTGGAACACCTGAAACTCACATACATTGCCAGTGGAAATGCAAAATGATAGAAATCAGTTTGTGTTCTTTGTAAAGTTTTAAGCAGATATTACCACCTGATCTAGCAATCCCATTCTGAGCTTTATATTCAAGATAAACGAATCACACAGAGATAGAGCCACACAAAGACTTGGATTTGAATGGTCATAGTAGCTCTTTTCATAGTGGAAACCAACTGCAAGCGATATACTGCCTATCAACTAGCGACTGGATAAACAAAATGTGGTTCATCCACAGAATGACTTAGATATGTTCACAACGTGGATGAGTCTTAAAAGTTTTATGCTAAGTAAAAAACTCAAAAATATTTCTTAAAATATGAGTCCACTTATATGAAATTTGAGAAAAGGCAAAAGGGAATACAGAAAGCAGGTTAGTGTTTGCCAGGGGCTGAGGCAGAGAGGGGTGATTAATAGTAAAGTGAAAAAGAGTTCTTACTAGGTGGATGAAAACGTTTTGTATTATGACTCTGGTAGTGGCTACACAACTGTATATATTTGTGAAAAGTCATTAAATAGTACATAGGTAAAATTAGTACATTTTATTGTATACAGATATTACAACAATAAAAATTAAGAATTACGACATAATGAGTTCTCACCTCATAAATACTGTTGGGTTGGTAGAGGAAATCAGCCATTGAAAACCACAGCAAAAGCTAATGTAAAATAATTCATTCACTTATTCATTAAACAGCTATTTACTGAGTACTAATTCTTTACCTGGCACTGCTCTAGACAGTGGGAACAGACAAGATAAGAAGAAAGACAAGATCCTTGATTTCATTCCACTGCTATCCTCGTGACCCTTTGAAAGACAAATATTAGGAACCCTGTTAACTGATTCATGTGTTTCTTGACATAAGATGGTATCTTCGAACCTCTACCACTTCCCATTTGACAATAATATGTGGCACATATTTGTTATCACATTGTGTGTGTATGTTTCTTCTTCCCTAGATTGTAAACTCTTTTTAAAATGTCCTTGTCGCCCTAGTGCTCAGCTTACTGCGTAGTCCCTAAATGCTTATCAAATTGAACTGAAAATATAGTCATATGAGTTTAATAGACCTATATGCTGGGAGCTTATGGAAAATGAGAGGTTAATCGTTTCTGATTCTACTTCACCTCTGCACTTGAATAGCTGAATTCTTTATTCACCACACTCCTCCACCCCAGCTTATCTTCCTACACAAAATGAAATGAGGATGCTTGGATGGGCATGAGGCTCATAATTCACTCCTGCTTAGAGTGCCTCTCTAACCAGACTGTACCTCGCCTGTTTTCAACTTTATGAGGAGTTATCATCTTAAAGCTTTCAGAAGAGCTCCATTTGGAGATTATCAAGAAAGCAACAGGGAAAGAGGCATAGTCTGATGAGACTAAGTCTTCCTAACGAATGAATTTGTTTTATTTTCTGCTAGAACTACCTGGCCTCCTCTCTCCTGTCATCCACACAATTATCCAAGTTGGTTCAAATGAAAAACATGAGCCCCACCTCAATCTCAGTCAACCCTATGGTTAGCCTGCAGAGTCCCGATGTATGGAAACCCTGTGTTATAGCAGAGAGCACTTTAAGCCATTAAAGGATATGGTTGTTGGAGAGCCAGAAAACATCAGGTGTATTTGATTAATTGAAAAGAATTTCAGGAATGTAACAAAATTCTGCCCCTTTAATAACCACCTAGGATACCAATATTACATACTGAGATATGCAGAATGATTAATTTAGGGACTAGTCAGTAAATTTCCATATGATGTAGAAACTTTTAAGCCAAAAATATAGAAAACAAATAAAACACTATGCCTCTTTTTATGGTTTAATTGGTCTAGTCAAGTAGATTATAGCATATCAGAGCTCAAGGAACACTAAGATAATTTCTAGCCATAAGCTTCTCAAGTCTGCCTGTACACAGAATTATCTGGAGAGTCTCTCTCTCTGTACTGATACCGAAGCCCAACTCGGGTCCAATTAAATCAGAATTTGGACTAGAGCTGGAGTATCATTACTTTTTAAAACTCCTTGGGGGATCCCAATGTACAACCAGGACTGCTAACTAGTCATTTATGTTTATGTATGAAGTGAAGGCACTTTTCCAAAGTCACATGATGGGTAACATCAAAGATACAAGCATTTTTCACAGAAGTAGAACAAGAAATCTTATGATTTGTATGGAAACACAAAAGACCCCGAATAGCAAAAGCGATCTTGAGAAGGAAAGACAGAGTTGGTGGAATTAGGCTTCCTGACTTCAAACTATACTACAAGCCTACAGTGATCAACACAGTATGGTACTGGCACAAAAACAGAAACATAGATCAATGGAAGAGGATAGAGAGCCCAGAGATAAACCCATGTACATATGGGCACCTTATCTTTGACAAAGGAGGCAAGAATATACAATGGAAAAAAGACAGCCTCTTCAGTAAGTGGTGCTGGGAAAACTGGACAGCTACATGTCAAAGAACGAAATTAGAACACTTCCTAACACCATACACAAAAATAAACTCAAAATGGATTAAAGACCTAAATATAAGACCAGACACTATAAATCTCTTAGAGGAAAACACAGGCAGAACACCCTATGACATATGTACCATAATGTTTATTGCAGCACTGTTTACAATAGCCAGGACATGGAAGCAACCTAAATGCCCATCAACAAATGAATGAATAAAGAGGATGTGGCATATACATACAATAGAATATTGCTCAGCTATAAAAAGGAATGAGATGGAGCTATATGTCAGGAGGTGGATAGACCTAGAGTCTGTCATACAGAGAGAAGTAAGTCAGAAAGAGAAAGACAAATATTGTACGCTAACTCACATATACGGAATCTAAAAATGGTACTGATGAACTCAGTGACAAGAACAAGGATGCAGATGCAGAGAATGGACTGGAGAACTCGAGGTTTGGGAGGGGGCGGGGGGTGAAGGGGAAGCTGAGATGAAGTGAGAGAGTAGCACAGACATACATATACTACCAACTGTAAAATAGATAGCCAGTGGGAAGTAGTTGTATAACAAAGGGAATTCAACTCAAGGATGGAAGATGCCTTAGAGGACTGGGACGGGGAGGGTGGGGGGGAGTTGAGGGAGGGAGGGAATACGGGAATATGTGTATAAAAACAGATGATTGAACTTGGTGTACCCCCAAAAAATAATTTAAAAAATAAATAAATAATAAAAAAATTCAATTCAAAAAAAAAATGTTATACTACAGTATTTTCTAACAAGAAGCCTGATTCTCTCATGGGATATAATTTTGATTTACTATTCACAGTTGGTTAAGGCTCATACGTCTTATAACTGTGTAAAGTTAGAGGTTGACTTGTGGAAAATGAAGCAGGTGTGACTTTTTTTCCTGTTTGAAAGAGAAGATATCCCCCAAAGGTTACCGCTTTTTGCCTTGTAGGATAATAATGAGCTTTTTATCAGACAAAGCAATCTCAATCCAAATTTCTTTTTCCACTGACCTTATAAATCTGAATTTCTCTTAGCCTCATTAAATCACTTTTGTCATCCTGTATTAACGAATTGAATAAAATTTTGCAACGTGCTAAAAAAAAAAAAAAAAGACCAGACACTATAAATCTCTTAGAGGAAAACACAGGCAGAACACTCTATGACATACATCAAAGCAAGATCCTTTTTGAACCACCTCCTAGAATAAAGGACATAAAATAAAGAATAAACAAATAGGACCTAATGAAGCTTAAAAGCTTCTGCAAAGCAAAAGAAACCATAAAAAAGACAAGAAGACAACCCTCAGAATGGGAGAAAATACTTGCCAACAAAGCAACGGACAAAGGATTAATCTCCAAAATATACAAGCAGCTCATGAAGCTTCATACCAAAAAGGCAAACAACCTAATCCACAAATGGGCGGAAAACCTAAATAGACATTTCTCCAAAGAAGACATCCAGATGGCCAACAAACACATGAAAAGATGCTCCACATCACTAATCATTAGAGAAATGCAAGTCAAAGCCACAATGAGCTATCACCTCACACCAGTCAGAATGGCCATCATCAAACAATCTAGAAACAATAAATGTTGGAGAGGGTGTGGAGAAAAGGGAATTCTCCTGCACTGTTGGTGGGAATGTAAGCTGGTACAGCCACCATGGAAAACAGTTGGGAGGTTCCTTAAAAAACTAAAAATGGAGCTACCATATGACCCAGTAATCCCACTCCTGGGCATATACCCAGAGAAAGCCATAATCCCAAAAGAAACATGTACCACAATATTCATTGCAACACTATTTGCAATAGCCAGGACATGGAAACAACCTAAATGCCCATCAACAGATGAATGGATAAGGAAGATGTGGCATATATATACAATGGAATATTACTCAGCCATAAAAAGGAATGAAACTCAGCTATATGTAACGAGATGGATAGACCTAGAGACTGTCTTACAGAGCGAAGCCAGAAAGAGAAAAACAAATACTGTATGCTAACTCATATATATGGAATCTAAAAAAATGGTGCTGATGAACCCGGTGACAGGGCAAGAATAAAGATGCAGATGTAGAGAATGGACTTGAGGACATGGGGTTGGGGGGGGTGGCGCGAAGGGGAAGTTGGCACAAAGTCAGAGAGTAGCACAGAGATAGATACACTACCAAGTGTAAAATAGATAGCTAGTGGGAAGCTGCTGCATAACACAGGGAGATCAACTCAATGATGGGTGATGCGTTAGAGGGCCAGGACAGGGAGGGTAGGAGGGAGTCGCGGGGGGGTGGGGATATGGGGATATATGTATAAATACAGCTGATTTACTTTGGTGTACCTCAAAAACTGGTATAAGAGTATAAAGCAATTATATTCCAATAAAGAGCTTAAAAAAAAAGAATAAAGGAGAAAAAAACAGGGGAAAAAAAAGCTACAAGCAACTAATTCATATGACTCCCCATAGGTACTCTTTATACCACTCTATGCAATAGCCCTCAAGGGAAACTTGATGTTTTAATCATAAGGAAAAAAGCATTGTGTAAGCACCATTTAGAGTCTTTGTGAGAAAATTACAATGATCACATTTGAATATTTTTCACTATAAAAGTAATATATCTTCATTATAGAAAATTGGAGAAATATAAAAAGTAGACTATGATCACATTGATGTATTAAAATACAAGGGTGAGTCAAAAATTATCCACACTCTGGCTGTAGAATTTATTTTAATTAACTTTTAATTTTATTTATTATTTTTTTGGGGGTACACCAAGTTCAATCATCTGTTTTTATACACATATCTCCATATTCCCTCCCTCCCTCGACTCCCCCCCACCCTCCCTTGAGTCCCCCCACCCTCCCCGTCCCAGTCCTCTAAGGCATCTTCCATCCTCGAATTGAACTCCCTTTGTTATACAACTACTTCCCACTGGCTATCTGTTTTACAGTTGGTAGTATATATATGTCTGTGCTACTCTCTCACTTCATCTCAGCTTCCCCTTCACCCCCCGCCCCCTCCCAAACCTCGAG
The DNA here is from genome assembly GCF_030028045.1 of Hippopotamus amphibius kiboko. Taxonomy (NCBI): domain Eukaryota; kingdom Metazoa; phylum Chordata; class Mammalia; order Artiodactyla; family Hippopotamidae; genus Hippopotamus; species Hippopotamus amphibius. The sequence continues at coordinate 10,998,610 of NC_080203.1, read as the reverse complement.
TTCTCCAGTCCATTCTCTGCATCTGCATCCTTGTTCTTGTCACTGAGTTCATCAGTACCATTTTTAGATTCCGTATATGTGAGTTAGCATACAATATTTGTCTTTCTCTTTCTGACTTACTTCTCTCTGTATGACAGACTCTAGGTCTATCCACCTCCTGACATATAGCTCCATCTCATTCCTTTTTATAGCTGAGCAATATTCCATTGTATGTATATGCCACATCTTCTTTATTCATTCATTTGTTGATGGGCATTTAGGTTGCTTCCATGTCCTGGCTATTGTAAACAGTGCTGCAATAAACATTATGGTACATGTTTCCTTTGGGATTATGGTTTTCTCTGGATGTGAGGGCGATCTGGCTGCGACATCTGTCACCCCATCGATCGCCAGGGTTGATTCGGCTGATCTGGCTGGCTAGGCGGGTGTCCCCTTCCTCCCTCACCACTCCATGTGCGTCCCTCCCGAAGCTGCGCGCCCGGTCAAAGAGGATGACCTTCCCCAATAGAGGAGGACCGTTCTTCGGTCAAGGGTATACGAGTAGCTGCGCTCCCCTGCTAGAACCTCCAAACAAGCTCTCAAGGTTAATTAACTTTTAGAAAAGACAAATATATCATTTTTCGACATAATCTCCTTGCTTTTCAGTACACTTTGTCCATCTGTCCACAAGCTTTCATATTCCCTCATTAAAAAATGTTTTAGGCTGAGCTGCGAGCCACGAATGCACCGCTGTCTTCACTTCTTCATCGGAAGTGAATCTTCATCCTCACAGGGCTGCTTTCAGGGAACCAAACAGGTGAAAGTCCAATGGAACAAGATCAGGACTATAGGGAGGATGCTTTAACACCTCAAAATGAAGTTTTTGCAGAGTTTTGACAGTGTGGGCAGAAGTGTGCGGACATGCATTGTCATGCAAGATCACAATGCCCTTGGATAGCGGCCCTCTGCGCTTAATCTGAAGTTTAGGCTTCAGCACAAACTTTTCAAAACCTAAGTCTGTTGTGGGTTATTTCATAGGTAGAGCCATAGCTGATTTGCAAATGATTTGCCACATAATCCACTGTCACTCTTCTATTCGACAGAATCATTTCACGTGTACGCTCAATGTTGCTCATCAGCTGTGGACGGGTGTCCAGTTCCTTCTTGATGGCCAGCACCTGTGTGACCTTCCTTGAACTTCTCTATCCATTCATAGACACGTCTTCACGACAAAACACTTTCTCCATACTGCGCACAAATTCTTCAATAAATTACGGCACAGGTACTCCCTCAGACCACAAAAAGCGAATCACTGCATGCTGCTCTTCTTTTGTGCAAATCACAAGTGGGACATCCATGTTTGCTCATGCCGCAGTTACAAATGAACCGATGTAACACAGTCACACCTGCACAGCAGTGACCGGGGGGACGGTAGCCTTGAACAGAAAGAGCTGATAAGACAGTGCAGCCAACAGAAGTTTTAATATAACTGGAGTGCGGATAATTTTTTATTCACCCTCATATTTATATTGTTTCTCACAAAGTTACACGTTAGTTAGAATATTTAGAAAATATTGTAGTATATAAAGAAGATAAAAATCACCCAGGTTTAACTACTTTTTACATGTTGAGAATACCCACAATCATTCAACAATTATCGAGACATTACTATGATTTTCTCACTCTTCTGCGAACTTGGGATACATCAGGAAATTTTAAAAAAAAAGATCTCTGCTATCATAAAGTCTACGATGATAACTGTGTGGATTCTAAAGTAGCAATTATATACATAAATCGGCTGAGAAATAAATTTTTAAATTATTGTCACTCAAATAGCCATCTAGAAGCAGCAAAAATTAACATATGTGCTAATTCAAATGAAAAAGCCTACACATCACTAAACCATCTGTTTCTAAGAAATTAAAATCATCTTCAAGTACCAATGCAAGAGTAGGCTCTACAGGGCCATTAATGGCCTGGTTCACTCTGACCATCTTAGTCTAAATCGCCATCCCCAAGGCATCCCCTATACTCCTTTTACAAATTCAATCTCTTTGCAAATCATCGAACCCTCCACCCTCTTACATGCTTCTGTCAAATTAAATTGTTTCTTCTGCCTGAAATGCCCCTTGTAACCTCATGCTGGAACTCTTCACCTTTAGATATTCAGCTTCAGTATCCATCTATGAAGTCCTCTCTCTCATTAAGCTACAGCTGAGAAATTCCTAGTTCTTGTATGGTGGTATTGCTATGCATATCTTTATCAAAACAAATGCCAGAGTGCATGGTAATCATTTATTCTAGTCTCAGTATTTTCTGCTAGACAGTGAACTCCTTAAGGAGAGGATATTTTGTTATTGATTTATAAATACACAGTGAATATAAGAATGTCTGGGTTATAATAGATGTTGAGCAACTATTTAAATAAATTTTTTAAAAGTATATTTTGCAGCACTTTTAAAAACGACAGTGCTTTAAACCTTGTAAATTATTTCCTCATGCATCAAAAGCTAGTATTTATCCATCCCTCGCAGAATGGAGATGTTTGTCTACTAGTCTCTGGCATGTTTTTGCTACACTCAAATGAATTTTGGCTACCTAGTCCAAGTGCTTTAGAACATGTATTGTTTTACTTCCCGTAATAGAGGGAGGGAATTAATGAGCATTATGTTTTCTCTGATGCCTAAGTGAACTGGCAGACAGCATGCGTATCCCATGCTTTGCATATGGAAAGTCAGATATAGTCATTCCTGGAGGTTGGATGGTTATTTCTATATTATAAAAATAATGATGCTATCATAATAATACTTTCTACAGTGTAGCCTCATCTCATTATTTTGTTGTCAAATTAGAAATAGTGCCTTGAAAGAGTGTATCTGAAGACCTTCCAGGATGGTGTAGAGTTTACCACACAGACATTGATAGTACAACTTCCAGGTTCAAATCCTGGCCTTGCTACTTGCCAGCTATGACTTGACGCATTTTAACAGACGCTTTCATGCCTCAGTGAGTGGTGCCTATAAATACTACGGGATAGTCATTCCAGTAACTAAGCTATATAAGACTTTGTCTTAGCAGATTGAAGAGAGAAATTTGAATTGAGCGAGATTCTCCTGCTGTCTTTGGAGAAGCCAACAACGTTGATGGGGGCTGCCTATAGATGGGCCACATGGTAAGAACCTGAGAAGTCTCTGGGAGCTGACAACTGACCCTGGTCAACATTCACCAAGAAAATGAGGATCTTATTCCTAAAGGCTCAGGACCCTGTGCAGAGAACCCACTAAGCTGTGTCCAGACTCTTGACCTACGGAAGCTGTGTGATACTAAATTTGAGTTATTTTAAGCCGCTACGTTTATAGTAATTTGTTACACCGCAATAGAAAATAACCTATGTCATAGCATTGTTATGAAGACTAAATGAGTGTGATATTTAAATCCACATAAATGCCTGTTAATTGAAAAATGATCAGTTTCTTCTTCATCCAGTAACCACTTAATAACAGTCCACTTCTCTTACGATCTCTCTAAGTATACAGCTCTGTGGAACTGATGAGATTAAAAATATTTAAAATAATCAAACACATAACACCGAGATGAATAACTTTTTCACAAATTATTCTCAATTTCTGTAGGATGATGCAAATGGGACTTCAGTTCTTTAAAAATTCATTTAGGTTCTTTTTCACCCTCCCGTCATACTTAGAATAAAACATCTGTAGTGGTTTAGAAAGCTTAGACTATTAAAACAAACTAATCGACATTTCAGCACTGATCTCAAGCTGTTCCATGAACAATGAATCATCAAAGCTGCCAATTTTACACTACGAAATAAAAACGTTTCATACAATAAAACTTTATGTTCTTGGTGGCAGGCAATTTATTATTTTATTTAGAAAGATTCATTTAACATCCAGCTGTTGTATGTTAGGTATATTTTGGAATAAGTTTGTCACTTAGATATTGATTTACATACATTAAAATCATTAAAACAGGCTGATTTTCTTTTCTTTTTTTTAGTTTTTTTAAATTTTCTTCTTTAAAATGATTGTAACAGAATCAGGTTGAAATCTTTTGCTCTTGGGTTCATTGCTGTATCATATATAAAAACTGAAATTTTACCAATTGACAAAATAATTAGTTCACTAAGACTCATTATATTCCTATATTCCTACATTCCAAATTCTATTGGAAAATAATGTATCCAATAAAAGAATTTTAATCCCACTCAATTTTCTATGCTTAGAATATGTCTTACTTCCTATCTTGTATTGTGTAATATAACTTTGATTCTTCAGCCTGCAAGTGCCAATACCTGCGTTTGATCGGCCTGTGCATTGCCGTGAGAAGTGCTTTCATCCTGCGGGTGGACATGTGCTAGACGGAGGAGTCTCCAAAGCAGAAATCCACCCCCTGCTCAAATAATGATTCTTATATATATTTCATGCCTTCTAATGTGATAAGTGTGCATATATTCCACCACACTTGGTGAAGAGAGAAGAAAATCTTAGATGACTTTACCAAAATGGTGATAAATGCAATCTCGTTTTGGGAGGCCCCACCTATCCAGAGTGTTCAAGAAGAGTGAGGCATACTTGATGCACAAAACTCTGGGAAAGGGACTCTAATCTTTCACATGACACATAAACTCCTGAAGTTCGTACTGTCAAAGTCTGTTGGAAACTCCAATCCGTCTAGGCTAAGAGTGGGTACACGGTTCTCTTGCCACGAATCCCAAGGCCACACTATTAGTTACTGGTATTCAATTCCCCCAGCACACTTGTGATTCAGCGTTGCTGTCAATTTCCAGGATGCTGCATGGTAGTGGAGTGCAGGTCTCCAGCACTTGTAGAGCCCAATCTCTTTCTCCTCAAAGGCAGAAACTCTTCTGACCCTCACTCCTGCACAGGGCTCCATACATTCCTTATATTCACTCTAACAAGAGCCTTGGTAGGGCTTTTTCTTCTGTTAACTTATATGCTTTAATAGTAAAAATATTACAATATTCATAGTTTTGAAATAATTATAGATTAACAGTAAAGTTTTGAAAATAATACAGTTTCAGTATACCTCTAATCCAGTTTCCTGTAATATTAATATATTACCTTAGTACATGTGTCAAAATTAAGAAGCCAACATTTAATTTTATTAAGTAAACTCCAGACTTTATTCAGATTTCACCAATTTTTCCACTAACTTCCTTTCTCTGTAAAAGGACCCAATCCAGGATACTGCATTACATTTAGTACTATTTGGTTTTGGCTTGGCAACAAAAAAGAAAACTGAGGTCCCCCAAAGACATAAGAGGTCCAGATTCTTAACGCAAAAGCTTTCAAGGATAGGCAAGGCAAGGCAACTCCCATTCCGCGCCCCCCCCCCCCAATCTTATATAGTAGCAGGATGAAAATAAATACTTCAATCATCCTGCCACAACAGTTTACAAAACCCTTTTTCATGTGGTAATACGTTTTAACCATAAACATATTTTTACAGAGGGAAGTGATTGTCAGAAAAGGCATGTGATTTTCCACACTGAATAAATACAGTCTTGACATTCAGACCCAATTTTATTGGCTATAATCCTGGGAATCTTTCCACAATATTATGTACCTTCCCACATCTTTGGATATGGTAGAGACTTATAGAACTGAGACAGTTTTGCCACTTAACATTATTCTCTTAGACAAAGCAATGAAAAGATGAGGTATGATTTAAATATGTTAGCTGTTTTTCTGCATAGGTATAAGTTAGGTAATAGATGAGAGGGACAAAAATCACACCAATATTCTGAAGCTAGTGATAAATGTCAACATTCAACCAAATCCACTCATAATAGATTTAAAGGGACTGTCCAAATTCCTTTATTATACTACATTTTTGCACCCAATATTGTCTGAAATTTATCAATTATCATCTGTGTCTTGCTGATCTTTTGTGTGTACATGTGCACACCAGTGACATTAAGATTGACAGTAAAATACACAAGTAGGACTGTCTTTTGGGGCCCTTAATTCTACTTCCAATTTTCTTGTTCTAAATGAAATCATGCCGTCCTTGTGGAATTACATAATTGATAGGGTTTGAGTAATTGGTCGATGTATATACCTGTGTGGTCACAGCAATATGTTTCCACTAAACACAGCAACATAGACAAGTTTATTTGAAAATAAGAATTCAGTGGTAAACTACAAAAGCAGAAATATGATTATTTTTATGCCAGAATCAGCCTACTTCCAAGGGCCCATTGCATTAGAAACTCACAAATATTACAGCTGTTGAAGAAGGTAAACCCTGCAATTCACAGAATATCTACACTAGACACGGCTTCAACTCACTTCATTTCTAAGTAAAGAAAAGGTTGTAACTAAAGTGACTGTTTTACATTCTGTTTCATGATTCGTAATTGGTCACATTTTGGAAGTATCTGGAATTACAAATAGAAATCTTTCTCTCCTTTTAAAATCTTCTTATATCAGTTTTTCTTTATAGATTTCCACTGTGAGAAAAAAAAAGTATTCAAAGGCGCATTCCATGAAAACACATCCTGTACTTGTTTAATGATCCAAATTTTCTGTGAATCTTTATGCATTTTTCCTGTCTTGGCTGAGAGGCAACAAAAAGTATAGTGGTTTGTCTTCATTTAAATCAAAAAAAAATGTTGCTTCCTAACTGAATATGAAACTATACTATACCTCTCTTCTCTTACCCAGACTGGTTACTCCCACTTTCAATTGTACAATAAGTTCTATCTTCATTACGGAACCTTCTTGGATTGATCAAAAGACATTTTGCTTTCTGTCTGGTCTCCCACAGACTTTCTGCCAATTATTTCCTCCTCTCTCTCTTCATCTCCCAAAACTACTTGGTCTTGACAATTAAAATATTAGTTTGCCCATTCATGTATAATTCAGTGCTTCTATTATGTGTCCTATGATATGTGAGCACGCTACTTCTAAATCTCTTGAATGTGAGAAAAGATTTCAAAAATTATGTCTAGGAAAAGAAAGAGATGTGACAAAGCTCATGTAACAAATCGAAGACAAGTGTCTGTTACTTTTTCTCTTCAGGTCCTTGATGAGAGAAATTTAAATATATTTCTTAGTATAATTCTATGCACATCTGTGCTTTTACTAAGTGCTAAGTTTGATTACCAAACACCAAGTGGAATGTTTTTGTCCTTTTGTATACATTATCCCTCTTCTAAACTGGCTTCACTATACATCTACTCTGTCACACGTTCTTTCTGAACTCATTTTCCTGCTAAAATTATATTCCAATAAATTCAACTTCATTATACAAATGAACTGAAAATAACTCAGTGGTGAATGGGTGAGGGAAAGACATGCAAAGTTTTACTTCTTTACCTGTCCTTCATTCCAACTGTGACCAGTAGTTATTTGGTTAATTAAGTTGGTTGAAACAACAGTGCTTTTTTAAAATGGATATGTACATATGCCCAACATTGAAAAAATAAAACATATAAATGGTTATTAATTTGCCAAATGTTTGGCATAGGCTAAGGGCTCTTTTGGAAATGGCATCAAGTCTCATGCCTTTTTGCATACATCTCAGCCATAACGCAAAAAGAATACGATTTTCAGTTTCTGCTTCTTTAAAGGAAGCCTAGAGAATTATGTAGCAAGCTGGAGAGAATACTTAAATGGTTTTGTAATTTTTCCTAATATTTTATACTTTACTCCTCTCATAGCTGATTTGACTTGTTTTTAAAGAATCCACCATTAGAGTCTTTTCAAGATATTCACCTTGCTTTTTAATAGAAACAAGACTTTTTTTTAAAATTTATATTTCATCAATAAACATAATATTTAATTCAACTAGGTAATTGTAATACTAAGCTGAAGTGGTATAATCAGGGGGTAGATGGAAAGAAGAAACTTCTTCAGTAAATGAGAGAATGATAGCTTATATAAATATACGTATAAACATATGTTATTTTATATTTCTAAGAGTATCCAATCAAGTGCAATCCCAAAATATCTGTTCTCAGACAGGATGTACTCCGAAAGAATTCTTCCCTGAGAAATAACGTCCCTGATGGGTTCATTTTCTCATCTGAATTTGAATTAATTACCTTATGCAATTTCTCAAATGCCCCTAAAATATCTTTTTGGAAAGATGTTATTGAGCTTGTAGTACGCAACTAGAGCTAAATATAGAAAATCGACAGCTTCACTTTCTCCACTGCTTTCTCTTTAACGTGGATTCCCAACTCCAGATATAGAAATAACAAAACCAGTAACACTTTGCTCAACAAAAGGTAAGAGATGTTGAATGGAATCCTTCAAAAGCTTCTTTGGGGGTGAGAGTTATACTTGCATTTTGCCTATCTAACAGCATAATGCTTGAATTCTTCTCAGAATTAAAGACTCTTGAAATTTTCCCATCATTAAAATACACCTTTAAAGTTCACCATTAGTCAACTTATCATACAGTGTACTAAAAATACACCAACAGAAATTGTATTCAATGTGATGCTCTCTTGCTAGGAGTCCCTATTTTTAGCAAGCAGGTGACTGTTTTGAAATTAAAGATTGCCTCTATTATATAAAGTGCTCATGCCTTAAAATATGCAGTTCTTTTAAAATGCCATCAGTCTTCTCAGAGCGTGCAATCCCAGAGGCATTCTTCCTACTACCAGGAATTAGGAAAGGTCAACTTTCTTTTGAGGGACTATGATGCGAGATCACACACATCAGGAACTGAAACGCCTTTTCACCTGGGTTATACACCAGCGTGAAAGGTTATATACCAAAGGCCAAGGTAGCAATGCCTACCTAGTTCTGCTTTCTGCTAAAACTAGTTTTCTATCTTATAGCTGTAGGCTGCTGTCATTCTCTCTCTGGTCTCCTTACCGGGGTCATGAGAGAATTTGCAAAAGAACCTTATTTATTTTTCCTGGAGGTATATCTTGCCTTTGCAATGTGATTGGAAGTTTTTAAAGAATATAGGGTTGCATTTGTAAATTAGGAAGACAAGGTTCAGCAATAGATTTAATGGCCTTTCATTCTCATTTACCTTCAGTTCACTCCGAACCTGAGGTCTGGCAGACACTGATACCAGCCCATTCCTAAACAACTGATTTGTAAGCCTGTATGTTGGACACAACATTCATTCTCATTAAAACAGCTTTGTGTAAAATTTTTATATTGAATGCAACTTTTTCCCAGTGAAATACAATTTCTGTTCTATTGTCAGTGTTATCATCACAGCTGAATAAGTCTTGAAGTAGTCTGATGGTTTAAATCCCTGGTAGTGTGCCAATAAAAGCATTAAGGTTGCTTTTCTATGGGCCAAGAAAATCTGATGGCTATTTTCAGGGGTGGGTGTGTGTGGGTGTGTGGGTGGGTGTGTGTGTGTGTGTGTGTGTGTGTTTACACACACATATTTTTCCTTTGGGGTAGTAGTGTGCTCTTTCATTTTCAAATCATATTCAAAGCCCCAGATATATTTCATGGTAATATTTTTTTAAAGCCACTAACTTGAAAATAAGGCTCCTTTGTGATACACACACACATTATTACGAAAATGAAGTTTATTGGATAGCCTTATTACTTGCATCCTCTGCAAAATTACTGGTAATTTCAGCTACCACTCTTATTTTTGGTTATCTTGGATGTCAAATAATTTGCACTTATTTAACTGTAGGAGGTAATTGGTGGGTTTGATTATTGTAACAGTCATGACTGAGAAACACAAAACTGTACTTGTTTTTTAAATGTTAAACTGACCTTTATTTGACCTTATCGAATCTATGTTTCTGTGAGCAAATGCTTATGTATAACTTGGAAGAAAAGATGAGCGAATAAGCTCTCAAAACATTTAATGGTTTTAAAGAAGTCTAATTGTTAAATACGCAATGTTAAAATCATGGAACAGGACGACATACAGAAAAAAACATAAATATATACAATATAATAATTATAAAGAGGACATCTGAGTTGAGATAAAATATTAACAGGACCCAGATAAAAATATATATGGTTTAGATTAGTTTGATTTTTAACTTTTTATAAATGAAATTAGTGGAATTATACTATAAATTCCTTAAGTGTCTGTTAAGTGTGTTAAGATCCACCACGGGAGGTCACGTATTCTCGTTGCTGTCTAGTACTCCATTATAGAATACACCCAGTCCATTCTACCATTTGTAGACCTTTAAGTTATTTTCCTGTTTTCAACTACTAAAATTAATAATGATATGAACATTCTTATACATATATACTGACACATATACATATTAGATTATCCAAGGCCTATACCGAGAGTGGAATTTTTGGTTATACTGTATGTGTATCCTGAATTTTAGTAGATGATGCTAAATAATCTTCCAAAGTGGTTGGAGCAATAACAGTGTATGAAATTTCCTTTTGCTCCATATCCTGGATGACTTTGATTATTTTAACATTTGTTAAACCAATTGATATCTAGTGATTTAATTTCATTTTCTCTGCTTATTAAGATGGGAAGAACCCATTCCTGTGTTTGTTACCATTTCAGCTTTCCTTGCTGATAAAGTGCCCCAAATTTTTAGCCATTTTTTAGTTGGATTGTCTTTCTTACTCAATCATATATTTTCTTACCTCTGGATAAGAGGTCTTTGGTGATTACATTTGGTATGTATTTCATTCCATTGTGTGTACTGTACGTATGTGTGTTTTTCATCTTAATCTGTGTGGCATGTTTTGATAAGTGTAACTTCTTTTTTGTTTGTTTATCTATTTATTTAGGCTGCGCCGGGTCTTAGTTGCAGTACGCAGGATTTTTCTTGCAGCATGTGGGATCTTTAGTTGCAGCATGCGGACTTCTTAGTTGTGGCATGCAGGCTCTTAGTTGCAGCATGTATGTGAGATCTATTTTAGTTCCCCGACCAGGAATCGAACCCAAGACCCCTGCATTGGGAGCGCCGAGTCTTACCCACTGGACCACCAGGGAAGTCCCTGTAACTTCTTTTTAATGTGGACATTTCTTTTGCATGTTTATTTATTCTTGATTCCTATTTAAGAAACTACTCAATAGTCATGAACATCATTGTTTATTTTCTTCTAAAAGCTTTCTATTTCTGCCTTTGACATTTATGTATATAACTTAAGTTGATCTGATACTTGCATACTGAGTGAGGTGGGCATATAATTTCATATTTTTCCAAATGGATATCTAACCATTTCAGCTCAATTCATTGAAATGAACATCTTTTCTCATGGTTATATAATTAAAATTAAAAGAAGCACATAAACATGTGTTCTTCTTGGCTATCTATTCTATTCCATTGATTTATCTCTGAGCACATAACATATTGTCTAAATTATTATAGGTTTTTAATAAATCTGACCTCTAATAGAACAAATCCTCCTACCTTGTTTTTCTTCTTTAAGAATGTGTTGGTGGACCTTTGAATTTCAATGTAAATTTTACAATTAGGTTTTCAAAAACAGTGTGGAAGTTTTACTGTGACCACACTGACTAGAGACTAATTTGGAGAACACTAACGTCTTAACAATATATCTTTACAATAAGCATTATTTATCTCCATTTACTTAGGCCTTCTTTAATTTCACTCCATAAATGTTTAATATATTGCCCTTAAAGGTTTTTAATTTTTAAATTAAATTTACTCCAAAATATCATGTTTATAAAATTACGTTTTATATTAAAATTTTTTAGTCAGTTTTTAATTTTTTATTTTAAAGATTTTTTTAAGAGCAGTTTTAGGTTTAAAACAAAATTAAGAGGGTGGTGCAGAGATTTCCCATATACACCCACAGACATCCATTTTCTCATTATCAACATCACTAACCAAATGGTACATTCTTACCAAGGATGAACCTACATTGACATATCATAATCACACAAGGTTCATAGTTTACATTACAGTTCACTCTTGATTTTATACATTTGATGGGTTTGGAAAAATGCATAATGACATGTGTCCGTCGTTATAATATCATACAGAGTATTTTCAGTGACCTTAAAATCCTCTGTGCTCTGACTCTTTATTCCTCCCCACCCTCCTTACGCACCAGTAACCACTGATCTATTTACTGTCTCTATACTTTTGCCTTTTCCAGAATGTTATATAGTTAGAATCATATAATATGAGGTCATTTATTTTTAGCCCTGAATAAGAACCCATTGCCTGGATGTATCATAGTGCATTCGTCAATTCACCTATTCAAGGGTATCTTGGTTAACTTCCAAGTTTTGGCAATCATAAATGAAGCTGCTATAAGCATGTGTGTGCAGGTTTTCTTATTATTACCTCCTGCATTTCAGGTCAATGATAAGATGGTCAAGTCATTTTCCATATGGTTCTCGTAGTAGGTGGGCCCACAACTAGAAGCAGATGCCTCTTAAATACTATTCTCCATCATCCCAGACCCTGGTTGATTTCCTATCACCCAGCCCTAGACATACAAAAGACTCAGGAAAATGTAAAGGCACTTCTCCAAAGAGAAAAGACTGTAGCCTAGTGATCAAGAAACAGTGTCACATAACAGAGTCAGAAATCAAGGCACAATTCTCTCTCTGACTGTCTTTTTGGCCTTGTATAAAAAATCCTCCTCTAACTCTGGTTTTCTTGGGGAAAATGTTTATAATAATGTCTACATAAAAATAATATGATGTTTATATGAGGACCAATTGAAATGTATGTTAAGAACTTTGTAAAATGATCTACAGTTGTTAATTATCACTATTATTCCAGAATTAAATAGTTACAGAACTACATTATAATCCTTAGAGAAAACATAATGACTCTTGGAAAACTGGTTACATAGTTGGATAATTACTGGACCACAGCTTCCTGCGTCTGGCAGAAAACATTTACATGGTAAGGCAACTATCAATAATATGGTATTTTCCAGGCAATTATTTCACTTTAATGTGAATCCTGTCCTGTTATTCACCACAGTTTCATAGTAAGTTTTATATGTCATACAAATGTTACACCAAAAATAAGGTATGACTGTTAAAAGGACAAGAAGAAGAGGGAGCATCTGTATGTTTTATGAGGACTTCCACAAACAGCATTAGCTGCTCAGAGTGAAGGATGCATAAAGAAGATTCTTTCATTGAGAATAAAGTACCTTATAATAAATAAAAGAATATACAACAGTAAAGCATCTGTTTCAGAAATCAAGACTGTTCAACAAAGTACTTCAAGTTGAAAAAATATTTTGAATATTTTCTGAATTAGATCCAATTAAAAAATTGAATTTCTCATTCTTAAGTCACCCAGCAGAAAGGTTTTGGGATCAGAAATACTACTAAAATATGTCTACTAAGATATCATTTATTTTAAGGCTATAAAAATAAAGCCATTATGAATTTCCTCAACCACACTTTCTCCAGGACAATTTCTACTCATGTTGGTAGAATGTTTCAAATATAGCTTTCAGAATATCCAAATCCTTGATCAGCAGGCAATACTTTACTAGCCCATATCTTCCAGACTACACCTATAGCTAAGGCGATTGTTAGTCTTTGTACGGAAACAGAGGATATGTCCTCCTAATCCCACAGTTATCCCCACCAAACATCATAATTTTCTAGTAGTCAGTTCTTCTTTTTGCTTTCTGGACAAATGAGTGAAAGCATTCTAATTAGAATGACTCTCTCTCCGTCTGCACCCATACAGGATAATTTGTTTGCCCGTCCACATCGACTCTATTATTCTCTTTATTCTGCTCTGAACCCCAGGAAACTAACCTATATGGACTGCTTCAACATGCTCCCTTGCACTCTAGCTTTTAGTTTGGTTTGGCTTGGCTGGCAATCGTTGGCTGATCAGAGGGCACAAAGGATACTGAGTTAGAAATATTATTCCTCTGATTTCCCCCACAGAGAGTCACTTCAGACTGGCTGTGTCCCTCACCCAAACAGCTCTCATCCCCATTCTCCTGGGTTACTTACTGCTTATAGGTAGTAATGATCCCCACTGTCAGTAGCCCTGGGGTACTACATTATCCTTTGGTGGGGATTTTTTTTTAGCCCTGCACACATTTTGTAAAAATTCCTTTATTAAAATCTCTTCGAATAATCTTAATTTGGTTGTGCTGTTTACTACCAAAACTTTGTCTTATGTTGTGCTTCATCACGTTTTTTAAAATCAAGAAAATTTGCATACATTAAAATGCACATTTGAAAACTGTAGGCAAATGTACACTCCCATAAATCTAATACTACAATCAAGATATCCTTCATACACACTGTTCTGATTTCTGTCCCACAGATGAGGAAAGTCTGTTGCTGAGCTTCATATAGTTCATATAGTAGGTACTATTTTGTTTTTGGCCGCTCTGTTCAATAAAATGTCTTCAAGGTACATCCAGTGTTTTTATTAGCAAGCAGCAGTCCACTGCTTGACTATATAACAATTTGGTTGTTTATGAACCAAATGGACATTTTGGTCATTTTAAATTTTCACCTACAACCTTCCTACAAAATTACTCTCTTAAAGATATACGTTTTCATTTCCCTTGGATGAGTACCTAGAAGTGTAATTCCTAGGTCATAAAGTGGTTATATGTTTAATCTTATTAGAAACTACCAAAAAGTTTTTCAAAATAGCTGTTCTATCCTCTACTCCCACAAGCAATATATGAGCAATCGAATAACTCCACATGCTTGCCAACACTTGGTATGGTCGGTCTTCTTATTATTTGTGATTTAAAAGGGCATGAGGTCATATCTCACTACAGTTTTTATTTGCATTTCTCTAATGGCTAATGAGGTTTAGCACATTTGCATGTACTTATTTGCCATGTATATATTTTCTTTAGTGAAGTTTCATTTCAAGCCTTTTGTCAATTTTTTATCAAGTTGTTTTATTATTGAGTTTTTGAAGTTCTTTATACATTATGGATATATATCCTTTGTCAAACACATCTATTGCACATATTTTGCCCCAGGCTATAGTGTGACTTTTCATCTATGATCTTTTTATAAGCAAAAGTTTTTAACATTGATTAAAAACGTTGAAAAATCCAATTTATCAACTTTTCTTTTATGGCTAATGTTCTCCGAGTCACATCTGAGAAATATTAATCAACACCAACTTTGTGAAGATTAATACGAATGCAGATTAAGTTGAATACCTACATTTTCTTCTATGAGTTCTGCAGTTTTACCTTTCACATTTAGATCTATCATCAATTTTAAGTTAAAATTTTGTTAGTATTAGGTAGTATTCAAGTTTCACATTTTTCTCTATAAATATTCAGTCACTTGGCATCTTCCCCAATGAACTGCCTTGACGTATCAAAAATCAATTAACTGCATACATATGAGTGTTTTCTGGACTCTGATTTGTTCCACTGATCTATTCGTCTAGTCCTGAGCTACTCCAACATTGTCTTTATTATGTAGCTTTATAATAAATCTTGAAATTAGGTAGTGTGAGTCTACTAACTTTGCACAATTTTTTCAAGATTACTTTGACTATTCTCTTTCATTTCCAGATAGATGTTAAAATCCACTTGTCAAAATCTACCCAAAAGGTTTTTGAGATTTTGACTGCGATTTCATTGAATCTACAGATTTAATTTCCAGGAAAAGTTAACATCTTAATTTTGACTGTTCTTTTCCATGAATAAAGTATAATGCTCTATTAGTTTAGGTCTTCTTTCTCTCAGCAATAAGATAGGTATCTTAGTATATAATACCTTATGTTTTATGAGTTTGTTCCTAAGTGTTTTATGTTTTTTATGCTGTTGTACATGGAATGTAATTTCTTAAATTTCATTTTCCAATTGTTTGTTGCTAATATATGTAAATACAGTTGGTTTTCTACATTGATCTTGTATCTTGCCATCCTGCTAAATATTACTTTCAAGTCCTTTTTAGTTATGGTACATCCCTTAGAGTTTTTTTTTTTTTAAATGTAAGCAATCCTGGCATCTTTAGAAAGATTTTTATTTTCCCATTCTAATATGTATGTCTTTTATTCCTCTTTCTTATCTTACTACATTGGCTAGGGGCCTCCAGAAAAAAGGTTAATAAAAGAGATGAGAGTAGATATCCTAGTATTGTCACCAAATTTAGGGGGAAATATTCTATATGCTAGCTGCAGGGGTTTTTTTAATAATAGTTCCAATTAATTAAATTGAGATTGTTCCCTCCTACTACTATTTTGCCCACAGTTTTTATCATGAATATGTGTTAAATTATACAAGTGGTTTGGTTTTGTTTTGCATATGAGATGATATCATTTTAATCTGATCTCTGTTACTATGATAAACTTGATTGATTTAACATTAAAAATGTAGATGTATATGTTTCACATGTATGTCTTTTTGTATGTATATAAGAGGGTGAGTCAAAAATTATCCACACTCTGGTTATTTTAAAACTTCTGTTGGCCACACTGCCTTATTAGCGCTTTCCATTCAAGGCTACTGTCTTCCCAGTCACTGCTGTGCAGGTGTGAACATGTTACATCAGTTCGTTTGTAACTGAAGTCAGCCATCATTCATATTGTATTCCAGTGTATGTAATGTGTTTATAACACACTGATTTGTTTTTAACAAATTTTGGAAATTTCTAGCCAGTATTTATTCAAATATTCTTTTTGGCCCAATTATACATACTTTAGGCCATTTAATATTGTCCAGCATATCACTGAGTTTCCATTTCAGCCAAATCTGTATTATTTTCCGTTCTTAATAATGGATAATTCCTATTGCTAAATCTTCAGTTTCACTTACTTTTTCATATAGTCTTTGATCCGTTATTAAGATTTTGCATTTTAGATATTGTAATTTTCAGTTCCAGATTTTCCATTTGATTCTTTTGTATATGTTCCTTTTCTCTGCTGAGATTCTCCATCTAGTCATTCATTATGATCTTCTTTTCCTTTAACATCCTTAACTGCTTATTTCAATATCAGGGTAATCTCTGGGTCTGTTTCTTTTAACTTTGTTTCTTAAATTAGGATCACACTTCTCTGCTTCATCATAGATCTCATAATTTTTCTGTTATGCAGGACACTGTGACTGAAACTGTAAGGAGTCTAAAACATGTTGTCTTCCTTTAAACAATACAGAGTTTTGACTTGCAGACAGTTCCAACATCTCCCAACACTGTATTAACTCTAGTGTCACCATTGAACTCTTAGCTACACATTAGGCAATTGTATTAAGCCTTGTGTGTCCCTGTCTTACATGTGTGTATCCCAGCCTTTGGATAAAGACACATCATGAATAATCGCACAAACTTCTGAAATCCCACTTCTGTACATTTTCCCCTTTTCCAGTACTCTGAAAATTTTTGTAAATATCCCTCCTCAACATCAGCTCTTAGAACAATATGCATTTTCCAAACATTTGTGAAAATTCCCTAGAGAACAGATGAGAGATTTAGGTTTAAAGACTGGTTCTTCCATTTTATCGCTATATGATTTGGGACAATGTCCTGAGTCAAAACTGCTTCTACATCTAAAAATGAAAATAACACCATCTATCTCTTAGACTTGTGACAATTCTAAAATGTACCAATATGTCTAGGACAGTGCTCTAATTGAATGGTGTTCACTAAATGGTAGCACTGAAAACAGTATTAGTAATGGTGACACAAGTATTCATAATATAACCAAATGACCTTAAACATGGCTCCAACCACTGTCTAGAAATACAAAATCTAATATTTTCTCTTGATATGGAAATTACATTCGATAACTTTAAAATTCTTGCATCTCAATATAGCTTCTCTTAAAATACAAAAAACATCAATAACTTCTTTTATCCTCTAAAAATGCATTCACAGGTACACACGAATAAGCTTTAAATTTGGCCATGCCTGTGCTTTAAATTTTAAAATAACTTATATTTAGGCTTAGTTCATACTTTCTATTCATCCCAAAAACATCAGATAAAAATATGAGGGGCAAAAAGTAAACACCTGAATTTATGATTCACAACATTCAATATGCACAGAAACCAATTAGTGATATTGGAAAAAGGAAAAGAATTGCTAAAGACAAATTAATAATACTGTGACATGTGCTTAAAAATAATTAGGGTAGATGATTCTTGTTTGGTAGCTACAGCCTACTACAAACATCAAGTCTTTTTCTTAATTTAATGTTGATTTTTAAATGCAAATATATTAGCCTATGTCTGTAACCTCTCTGGTTCCTGGTATCTGAAAAGGAAGTTTGGGCTTTATATTTAAGGTAAGATACAGTTCTTTTCTAGAATTTTCTCAAAGTGACAGAAATAATAGCTGAAATAATCACTCTAAATTCTCTTAAACCTCTAATATCTTTCTTATGGTGCATGATTTTCAAGTTTCCATCAGCACATTTAATAACTTGTGAGGTTTAAGCTAAAATTGTTTACCTCTTTTGATTTGGATATATTTATCTTGGAAATCTAAATCTGTCAGTCCATTACTCTGAACAATTTCAGAGTCATTCTTTTCACAATTCCATACTCATAATCTGAAATATCCCTCATGTACCACACTATGAATTTCATGTGACACTCTTTGAAATCCCTACTAAATTTTCATGAAGGATACAGAGCCAGACATCATGAGAAACAGTATGCCTCCATAAATCTTCAACGGAGTCAGGAGTAGGGCAGTGAAACAATGACCCGAAGTAGAATTTTATAAATTACTTCTGTTGTGTAACACTGACTTATAGTTGTGTATTATATTAATGTGAAGTCTAAAATTATTACTGGAGTATAGATTTCTAGTCAATATAAATGACTTAGGAAGGTTGATATCGTTAAAAAAAAGAATTTGGCTGAAAATCTCTTGTAACTGAGAGCATTTTCTGTGGCACTGATTTTAAGGTGTAATAAATACTGATATAATTTTTTAAGTTTGTACGTATACTTTAAAGATATTACCTGACGTGTTTCTTCCATGATTATTTCCAGTTTTCAGAAGTTTGCAAGAGTAATATGGTTAGTGGATATTTTCTTCATTCTCAGAATTGCCATAACTCTCAATTAATGGAAAGGAAAGATTTTTAAGAGCAGAGAATATGTGAAACTCATTTTAAAAAATCTTTTGGTTCCTAACACAGTGTATTATTATATTTGACAGGTACAGAGTAACTGTTCCCCAAATTGAATTGAGACTCAGGCAGCCTCCACTGTCAATGGCTTTTGCCTTTGGAAATTAAGTCCATAATCCAGAACTTCGCTCTGCCCGAGGACTGTGCTCTGTTTTCCAATTATACACAGTCAGAAGCACACTGTCTCTCTCATTCAGTGAATTCTGACTGCAGAGTTATGGCTGATTTTGTCATGGACCAAAAGCAAGTACTGGAGCTAGTACTAAATAAATTACTTGTAGAAAATTATCCTAAAAAGGGATCTTGATTTATCGTTAAGTTCTGTTTGTCATATATACCTTGGTACCTTTATGTAAACCGCACCCATTCACCATGTTAATATAATACTGAAACATAAAGGAGGTACTTTATGAAACCCTGACAGTAATTGAGTACTAAACAAAGCATTGCAGTAGCTAATATATTGAATTTCAAGGACCATATTAAAATAGTTACACATATTTAAATATATATAGCTGATATTCCATATGTTTCACAAAATTAAAATCATAATGAGAAAATTAATCAATGAATCCTTCAAAATACACATATACAAATAAAGCCATTCAGAACTCTGGATCAAAAATAGACCTTGCCCTAACCTTTGCTATTTCTGTGATAAAATAAGTATTGATTAGAGCACTTTTATTTAGAATAATTTTAATCAGAAAATACCTCATTAACATCTATCAATCAGATGTTTAATCAACTGTTTCCCTTAAAATATCTACTAAAATTTAAGAAAGAAAATTCATTGCTATTTTGAAGAAGCCAAATATACATTTTTAAATGTACAGATTTTTTTTTCAATTTTTATTTTAAATAAACAATTGTTTGAGGTATTTTGTTATCAAGTCATTTCATTTATGTCAAAATCAATAATTTGCTACTTAAGATTAGATTAAAATCTATTTTCCTCCATTACCTCTACCTACTTTTTATCAAGACTAAGTTTAAAATAACAACTTGAGATTTTTCTTATACTTCTAGTGATTAATAATTCACAAAGAAATACCAATTTTATGAATTAACAATTAACCACAAAAAATACACCTCTCAAATACACAAAATTAGACGTAAATATAAGATCCAAAATTCTGGGCAAACTAATTCCAAGGGTCTGTTACACTGGCACTTAGACATGTGGTACACAAAGATGCTGGCTGCTTTATACAGTAAAATATAAATATTAATCCTTCAGGGTACCAGCTAAGTTTGATAAATGAATATGTGAGGCAGCCTGTTCTAAAAACTTAGGCCCAAAGAGGCAAACTGGTGAGAAATCATCCCCTTTCTCATTCCAGAGTTGTTGGAAGAACAAATAAAAGACCCAAAAATGTTATATGAGGATTTCAACGTGAGAAAGTTCTACAAAAACAAATACTGATAAAATTTAAATAAAGCTTTGTTACATTTCAAAAGGCTCATTGGTATGATCAAGCCAGGTATTTTATTCTTTTCTGTCATAGGAAAAGATAGGCCATCCTTTCTGGAAAGAGACAGCCTGGTATGGTAAAAAATGCACGAAATTTGAAATCAAATATATGTAGGTTCTATGTACTGGTCTACAATTTGCTAGCTTTGAAACATCAGACATCTTAACGTCTATGAACTTTAGGCCCTACGTATGTAAAATGAGGGTATCTTATTAATATGGAGATTATATAAGACAAAGCATGAAAATAACCTAGCACAGTGCTTAAACATAGTTGGAATGTAACAGATGGTAATTTGCTTTCCCTCTCCATATGCACGGTCAACCGTTAAACCGTTCATGCAACACTCCTCAAATCATCTCAACTCCTGCCAGAACTTAAATACCACCTTCAAAATACACAGCCTACCTGAAAAACATAATAGACTTTGTCTTTATGTATTTTCATGGTCTTTCATGATTATTGGTTTTGTAGGGATCTTTATATATACAGTCTCTCCTCAATTTTCTCCTGGGGTCATTAACGCAACCATGTTTTTCATGCTAGACTGACCATTTCTGCCCCAAGTACACTATGTAATTCAAATGTAAAAAGGAACACAGCAAAGTTTTTGAAGAACTCAAATACAACACAAGGATTGAGGAACGGCAAGTCTTCCATCTTCCTCAAACGTGAATTTGATTTAAAAATGAAAACAAAGCGCAATCATTAATCATTATTTATTCATGTTTGCAATGTGGAGAAAATCTCTTTGTGCAATTTCTAAAATGAATGGCGTTCTCATAGGCACAAATTTTTGGCCTATTAAGCTAATAAGAAATAATTTGTGTTTTCTAGTAATTAGAATTGCTTTGAGACCACACAATGGTTTTTGTGTTTTTCATTTTAAGCAAATCACTTTCATGTATCATCTTCGTTGTATGCCTTCAAATTAAAGTAAACCCACTGAAACTAAAACTTTACTACACTTGTTTTTCCTCCACCAAAATGTTCTTCAAACTGGAATAGACAACAATGAAAGTACAATGATATGTGTAAGAGCATACTTAAATACACTTTATTAAGGACTCATTGGTAATTAAATGTTTTATCTACTCTTAAGAAGAGCCACAGTGACCAAAGATACATTAGGGTTTATTACTATTACTACTAATAACAATAAATGATAACAACAACAGCACCTTACATTTAAATAGCAACCTAATAGTATTCAAGCCTTTTACCCTATCTGATGCCATTTTGACACTGTCAGTATAAGTAAACGTGAAATATGCAATAAAATTTATATTAAATTAGATGAGCACGTGACCTTGGGATGGCTCACTATTGCTTTCAAAATGAAGTCCAAATGTCTTCTCCTGGCATGCAAGACTTCTCACTATTTGACTGCAACTCTCCACATAACAATTGTTCCAGCCTCAGTAGACGATTCATTATACTACGAAGGAACCATGTACTTTCTGGTCTTTGTATCATTACTCATGCATTTCCTCTACTCACAACAAGACTGCCTCCCCCTGTGTAAACCAGCCCCAGTAGCATAAGCATCCAATCCCATGGAAAGCATTCCCTTCCTCCTTTCCCAGCATCTGTCCAAGTGCCTGCTTCTGATCTTTCATAGTATTCTGTTGTAGCAGTTTTTATAGCACCTCTCATGATAGAACATGTCTCTTCTGCCAATATTGTTGCAGTATCTTTTTAAGCTTTCTGCTCCCTACTTTATCCCTTACCCTGCAGTAACCAGAGCAATCTTCAAAAACCCAGATATGATGATGTCACTCCCCTCTTCAAAGCAGCCAATAATCTCAAATATTTTAACTCTCTTCCTCACCCTCTGTACTTCAGTCACACTTGCTCATCATCACTAAAGGACTCTCAGTCCCTAATGACTTTAGAACCTTTATATATTAACGCTGGACTTCTTATATGAGCCACTGACACTCATCCCTCAGTCCCTTATAGAAAATGGCACAGTATTTGCACATAAACTACACACATTGTCCCATATACTTTTTTAAAAATTATAGTGGACTTATAATATTATATTTGTTTCAGGTGTACAGCACAGTGATTCAGGACTTTTACAGATTATACACCATTCAAAGTTACTACAAGATAATGGCTACAATTCCCTGTGCTATACAATATATTCTTGGTGCTTATCTAATTTATACATACTACTTTATATCTGTTAATCCCACACTCCTAATTCGTCCCTTCCCTCTTCCCTTTGATAACCACTAGTTTGTTGTCTATATCTGTGAGTCTGTTTTATATATTCATTCATTTGCATTATTTTTTAGATTCCATATATGATATCATATAGTATTTGTCTTCCTCTGATTTATTTCACTAAGCATAATATTCTCTAAGTCCATCCATGTTGCTGCAAATTACAATATTTCATTCTTTTTCATGGTTGAGTAATATTCTGTTTGTGTGAGTGCACACACACATATATATCACATCTTCTTTATCCATTCATCTATTGATGGACACTTGGGATGCTTCCATATCTTCGTTATTGTAAGTAGTGCTGCTATGAGCACTGGAGTACATGCATCTTTTCAAACTAATGTTTTAATATTTTTCTGGGTATATACCCAGGAGTGAAATTGCGGGAGCACATGGTAGCTCTATTTTTGTCTTTTGAAGAACCTCCATACTGTTTTCCATAATGGCTGCACCAATTTACATTCACACCAACAATACACAAGGGTTCCCTTTACTCCACATCCTCACCATGTGTTATTTGTAGACTTTTTGATGATAGCCATTCTGACAGGTGTGAGGTGACAACTCATTGTTGTGATTTATTTCTCTAATAATCAGCAATGTTGAGCAGCTTTTCATGATTTAAATTTAATGCAATCCCTATCAAAATACCCACATTTTTCACAGAACTAGAATAATCCAAAAATTCGTATGGAACCGCAAAAGACCTCAAAGAGCCAAAGCAATCTTAAGAAAAAAAGAACAAAGCTGGAGGGATCACTCTCCTTGACATCAGACTATACTACAAAGCTGCAGTAATCAAAACAGCATGGCACTGGCACAAAACCAGACACATAGATCAGTGGAACAGAATAAAGAGCCCATAAATAAGCCCATGCACCTATGGTCAATTAATCTATGACAAAGAAGGCAATAATATACAATGGAGAAAAGACAGTCTCTCCAATAAGTGATGCAAGGATAACATGTAAAATGATGAGATTAGAACATTTCTTCACACCATATGCAAAAATAAATTCAAAATGGATTAAAGACCTAAATGTAAGGACTGAAACAATAAAACTCCTAAAAGTGAACATAGGCAGAACACTCTTTGACATAAACTGTAGCAATATTTTCTGGATCTAAGGCACAAGAAAAAAAGCAAAAATAAACAAATGGAATCTAATTAAACTTAAAAGCTTTCGCATAGCAAAGGAAACCATAAAAGAAAAGACAACCCACAGAATGGGAGAAAATGTTTGCAAATTACATGATAGATAAAGGGTTGATATCTAAAATACATAAACATCTCATAAAACTCAATACCAAAAAAAAAAAAAAAACCACAAACAACCCAATTGAAAAAATGGGTAGAAGACCTGAATGGACATTTTTCCAAAGAAAACATACAGATGGCCATGAGGCACATGAAAAGATGCTCAGCTCCCACATGCTTTAAATCATCCCTATATTACATATACTATCTAATACAATATAAATGCCATGTAAATAGTTATAAATACAATATAAATGGTATGTAAATAGTTGCCAACAAAGTCAAGATTTCTTTTTGAGACTTTATGAAGTTTTTTTTTTTTTTTTTAATATTCTTGAGCTGTGGTTGGTTCAATCTGTGAATGCAGAATGGGAGACTGCATTTTTGTTATCTCTTATACGCTTCTAATCAAAACTGACATATGGAACTCTTAGGGGAAAGCCCATTAACTGAACTTTAATGCAACCTGTTTTCAATGAATATCTTTTCCAATCAAACCCAAACTCTGAGGCCTGTACTAAATTAAGGGGCAAGGCTCCAATGGAGGGGGTGGGAAACACACAAGAGGAGTTAACAAGAAAAAAGTGAGTCTAGATGTACCAGAGTGTTTGGTGGGTTATCCACAAAAGAATTCAGGAACTCAGAGGTGGGTGAATAGGGTAGTAATCCAGTGTTCTGAACCCACAATCAAGATAAAGACAGGATATCTGGAAGGAATAGTAAATGTGTGGTGTAATCACTGCTTCTATTCCTCCCTTCAGTGCTCGAGGAAGCTGTTCCACATAATAGATCATGTGTTAAACTAAGCTCAGGCATGGTCTCAGAGTTCTTCTCAACCCAGTGCTCTAGATGACAATACTCGCAATCCTTTTCTTCAAGATGAAACCTATTGACATCCTTGTTCTCATATGTAGGAAACTTATCACCAACTGATGTGGATCACACAACCAAGTTTGAGGAAAAGAGAACTTAATTGCAGGAGGCAAGAATGAGGCAAGGGCTCACAAATTCCTTCCATTTCCTCTCATTTGCTGTAATACAATACTATTGCATTTACTGTCTCTACTACCCTCTCTAATCGGGGCACATGCAACTTCCTCTTTATATACTGGTTGACCAACTTGTGATTTCTTTTACAGATACTGTATTATCAGGGCCAGGCTGCCATCCTATCTCACAATGCAGGCAGTGACCATGTTTATTATTTAAACCTATCTGCTGCCTCATTTCAAAGTGATATTTTCATTCATTTTTTTCTCTTTGTTTTCCCCTTTTTTACTTAAAGCCTTTAGAATCAGAGTTTGGACACTGTCATAACATGTTGGGCCGGATACTTTGCCCTAGAGTAAAAGAACAGTCAAATACATCTAAGAATCTCGGGAAATAGCTAGTATATGGAATTTAAAATCATTTCACATTAAATCAGGACATCTTGGTAAAATAAAAAGTACATATACCTGTGGTACACAAAAGTCTATGCTATCTGCTTCCACGGGTTACTCCCATGATTAGGTTACAACGTGTAGCAAGGGTGAAGGGATTTTCAGATACAATTATGGACCCAAATTAGTTGACTTTAAACAAGAAGGAGATAATCCTGAGTGGGCCTGTCTTAACAGTTGGAAGCTCTTTAAAAAAGTCTAAGCATTCTCTTAAGATTACAGATGTCCTCCTGTCAGCCACATAGCACCACACCACTGCAAATTACACAGTTGCAAGGAAGAGAATTGTGCCAACAACGATGTGAGCTTGGAAATGAACCCTGAGCCTCACATGAGACCCCAGCCCTGGCCAACACCTTAACTGTAAACCCTGAGCACAGATCCAGCTGAGGCCAGACTCCTGATCTACAAAAACTGTGAAATAATTAACTGTTATTTAAGCCATAAAGTTTGTGGTAATTAGTAAAACTGAGTATGATACTCCTCAAGGAAGATGTACAGTGTTGTTTTCCCAAGACTATATATGCAACGTGTGTGTTGCATAAATATACACGTATATCGGTATTTCCATGTCTTAACCCCTGGAATGTATGAATATGACCTTATTTGGGAAAAGGACCTTTACAGGTATAATTAAATTATAATATAATTAAATTAAGGATCCTGAGATTGGATCATCCTAGACTTAGGATAAACCCTAAATCCAATGACTGGTATACTTAGACAATAGATGGAGATTTGAGACCCAGAGGGACATAGAGAGGGGATGGTCATGGGGAGATGGAGGTAGAGATTAGAGAGATGCACCCACAAGACAAGGAACACCTGGGGCAACCAGAACTGAAAGAGGCAGGAAAAGATACTCCCCTAGAGCCTCCACAGGGATTGTGGCACTGCTGACACCTTGATTTTGGACTTCTGACCTCCCCAGCTGTGAAAGAATCTATTTCTGTTGTTTGAAGCCACCAAGTTTCTGGTAATTTGTTATGGCTGCCCCAGAAAACTAATATGCTATCTGTGTAGCAAGGGGAGGGGGTGGTCTGGAAAGAAAAGCTGGATGAAGATTCTACCATCCAGGAATTTATAATCTAGTATGAAATCTATGATAGACATTCAAATAAAGAAAAATATACAGTCACATATGCCAAAAGAGAGATAGAGAAAAAACGGTTCTGGAGTGAAGGAAAAAAAAAAAAAGGAAGATGTATTTCTGGCTGGGGCAATTGGCTAAGGTTTCCAAGGAAAAAAATAATTGCTAATGGTGGTAATGACATGGGCATGAAGATATGTGATAAGAACAGTGCAGACAGAAGAGCAATAAGCAGCTATGAAATATTGCCTCTTCCATTAGAGCGGCTTACCACCTGACATCCATTGTACATTAGTTGCATGCAGCATGTCCGCAGTAAAAGTTTCAACATTTAATGTGTTCTCATTTATGAGTTCAAGTGTTCTACGTAAATTCAAATGAGTATGCAGGCGCACCTCCTAGATATTGCGAATTCAGTTTCAGACCATCACAATAATGCAAATATCACAATAAAGTGAGTCACATGATTTTTCTGTTTCCCAGTGCATATAAAACTTAGGTTTACACTATAATGTAGTCTATTAAGTCTGCAACAGCATTGTGTCTAAAAAAACAATCTACATACCTTAATTGAAAAATAGTGCTGTAAGTAACACAACATTGTGAATCAACCACACTTCAATGAAAAGAAAAATAGGGTTGTTGGAAAAAATGGTGCCAATACATTTGCTGGATGCAGGGTTGTCACAAAACTTCAATTTGTAAAAACAATAAACAAAAAACAACAAACCAAAAAAACACACAGTATCTGCAAAGCACAATAAAGCGAAGTGCAATAAAACGAGGTATTCCTGTATTCAGTTTAACTATATGATTTCATACAAATCTCAGAAAGCACATTCTTCTCCCCTTTCAAGTAGTAGGCACTAGTGAGTACCATTTGGCAAAATGGTACAAAAAGGGAAACTTGAAACCTTATAGCAAAGATAGTAAAGAAGAGGAATGCACATATCTGACATTGTTCATATTTAGGCAATAAGACCAGTCCAATGTTTCCTGACCTTTGTACAATAAATGTTAGTTTTCACTTAATTCAAAATTTCACATTCGAAACATTGCCATGACTTTTCATTTGATAAGTCAGACTCAAGAAACAATCTGAGGATTCATTTTTACTATCGCAGCCATCCCCCATTTAAAATTAGTAAACTAATCTTCCCATGAAGATTGAGTTCTTAAAATTATTATCACTGTGGTATCCAATAGGAAAGAGAACGCATATTGCTTGGAGCTTTGTAAAACACACAGGTGTCAGAATTAAAATAGAACTAGTCAGGAAAACATCTAATATAATTATTGGTTGCATCAGTGTATAAAAACCCATTTTATGATTGTATACTGCATGAAGGTGAAACTTTGATTAGACCAGAAAATTTACATGTGTTAAAGCAGTAATCAGCTCAATTGGTAAAGTAAAACATGAAATGTATAAAAACAAGTCTCTCTCCCTCTCTCTTGTGCTCTCTCTCTCACACGTACACACAAGCAGGTGATTCTAAATATACTTTCAGTATCAAGCCACTAAACTTCTCTTACCTTCATTTGCTTTATCAGTAAAATGATGATTACACACACACACACACAAACAGAATTCTGTCTTTGTTATCTCACAGAAAACGAGTGAAGAGGAAATGAGATAATGTGTGTAGGAGTGCTTTGTAAACTCACAACTACATCTAATGATGATAAAGATGAGTCCCATAAGGAAATCCATTAAAAACTCAACAATGTTCACATATTTCCACACTGAAAATTTTCCTGGAACAGGAAATAAGTAGCAAATCTAACAGATTCACATCTCACATCAAATATTTTCCTCCTTTGATGTTAATTAAAGTCCTAATCTATGGTAACATAACTCTAGGAGGGAAATTGGGGAAGGCAATGAAAATAGCCAAGAGCATAATCCAGATAAAACTGAGCATTTTCATCCCCACTTTAAAACCTTTTTCAGCATAGTGAAACTCAAATTGGACTCCAGAACTCCCTTAAGAGCAATATACATCTTTATAGATGCTTTCATGAGGATACAAAGAAAGAAATTAGCAGTGATCACAAAGCCAAACTTCCTGAATTTTGTTCCGCCCATCCCTTCACACTAAATTCTAAATTCCATTCTCAACCAAGGCTACTCTTTTCTTTCTCTCCCTTCAAACCTTGCTGTTTTACTTGGGTGGTTATCACTTCATTACCTTACTTCCTGGATCTTCTATGTTTCTCAATCTCTCTCCGTGTACATTTTATTAGAAACATTCTCATTCTCTAAGATTTTTCAATTTGGCATCTCAAAAACTTATGCTCAACAATTTTTTGCAGGAGGGATAATTCAGAAGCACAAAGTTTCTTCCTCCTCGAAAGCAGAGTAAGAATGTAACATGTTTCTGCTATAATATATATACTTTCCCTCACACATATAGACTTCTTGGGAAGATGATTTATCTGTGTCAACTTGAATTCCCTAAAATCCAACTGATGACACAGAGGTCAGCAAAACAAGGCCTTGCAGCTGTAGATCGCAGAGTTCATGCATTGAAGGAGACACATTCCCCTTTCCACCATCCCCC
Organism: Hippopotamus amphibius kiboko; assembly: GCF_030028045.1. Lineage (NCBI taxonomy): Eukaryota > Metazoa > Chordata > Mammalia > Artiodactyla > Hippopotamidae > Hippopotamus > Hippopotamus amphibius. Next base: position 10,969,528 of record NC_080203.1, on the reverse strand, counting down.
CACCCACAGGAAGAGACACCTGGTTCTTTTCTGGAGGCTACATTTTACCATTCAAACAAAGTTAACAAGCTGAGTAATGTATGTATATATGTGCAAAATAATTTTATATTGTTATATTTAATTAATGTATAATGTTTTATATAGTGTATGTGATATATACAGTTATTACAACTAAAATGGGATAGACATGGAACAAGGAATGACAACTAGATCAGGATGGAAAAAAATATTCCGAAATAGATTCAAGTCTACCTGTAAACTGAATATATCATAAGGTAGCATGTCAAATCAATGGGAAAGATGAATTTTAATTCAATTACTCTGGAACATTTTTGGAATAAAATGAAACTCCTTTGTTTATTCATATAAAATAAATGTATTTCAGAGACATAAAATATTAAATTACTGGAAGAATGTTTCCCGAAATTCCACATATATAAATGTGGAATGGAAGGCAGTGAACCAAAAAAAAAAGTTTTTGAGCACATAAAATATAAAAACAAGTCAATATTATGAAAGGCATTTTCAACAATAGTTCAAGTGCAAGTTGTCAAACTGGAGAAAATGCTACTTAGTTAACAAAGTATTGATCCATCTCAATATAAAAAGAACTTCCATAATCCAATAGAAAGACAATCCAAATGGCAAAAGAAATGGAATGGATATGCTAGGTATCTCCTCTTTGCCCTCCCTTATCCACTTCCTGTTCTTCTTACAGCTCTATATATGGGGATGTTGACCCCTATGAATTACATCAGTTGGCTCCACTGCCCCTCAGCTCCTGGTGGGGTTTGGCGAATAGGAGGTACAGTAAGGAGGTGAGGGAAGAAGAATCAGGGAGAGTTCTTTTCCCCCCAGTTTTGTTCGTGCCAGGTCACTATGGGTTGGCTGTGTCTCTCCATCAAAGAATATAGCTTCCCGTCAGGCACTCCTCCTCATCAGTAGGCCACCCTTGCCCATCAGGCCTAGTGGTGGTAAGAGCTCCCTGTTGTTGCTCCCTCTGGGGTACTGCATTAGCCCTTGTATTCTTAAAACAGAGGTCCTTCAAGAATGGTTCAGAGACCCTGTGGGGCCCTGTAACACTTCCAGAGATTCTATGAGGTCAAATTTATCATCATTCAAGATGATGATGTTATTTACCTTTTTCGCAATGGATGGAATGCCCAAGTAAATATACAGCTATATTCTATTAAACCAGACAGTAAAGAGATCTGTAAAACCGAGAAACAGTGCGACTCTTCTCACTAAATATGTTTTGGAAAACATAGTTCTCTTCCATAAATTATGTTTATATATTAACTTATAATGGGTTTATTAATATTTTTAAATGAAATTGATATTATTAAAATGCTTAATTTTGAAGTCTAAAACATCAAGTATAGACAGATAACACACACAAATAAAAAAGTACATTGAGGTCCTTAAAATTTTTGAGAGTATAAAGTGGTATGGAGTCCAAACAGTTTAATAACCACTGTACTCCCCTTTATAAAGAGCCCCTTTCATTTAACTCTCCTAAATTCACCTCAGGTGAGTATGTCATATGTTACTGGCCAGAACCCTGAGTGATACACTGGAAATTGATAGAAGAGATATAAATTGCCAGCAACCCTCACTAAAAGTTAAAGGAAAAAATTAATACAATGAAGAAAGATCATTTAGCACCTGACATTTTTCTGGAAAGATTTGGAACATCCAATTTTTTCTGAAAGTATAAGGAAGGAAGCATTTATTTTTTTGGAGTGTAAAGTAGCACAAATTTTTGGAGGGCAATTTTTCAGTATCTCTTAAAAATGGAAATGAGGATGTTTTATGACCCAGCATTTCAAATTCTAGGAATCCTTCAGAAATAAAATTGTGAGTACTTAAAAATATCATTACAATGATTTTCACAACACCATTTGCAACAGCAAAAAAGGAACTAAAAATACAAAGAAAAAACCTGAATACTCATCAAAAGAAAATTAGATAAAATATCGTATTGAATTGATACACAATTGAATACCATGCACCTGTTTAAAAAACAAACACAAGTTATATCTACATGTACGTAGCCTAGAGCTATCACTGTAATATATTAAGCAGAAAAGTTACAAAATAATATATAGCACAGACCATTTTCACGTGCATGTGTACACATATTCACACACATATCATTCTGGGTAAGAATGAGAATATCTGGAATGAATTATTTAATAGATGAGACAGGAGGAGTGGAGGTAGAAACTTTCATAAAAACCAATTTTTAAAAAAGAAAATATAAGAACTAGGGGGAAAAGAGGTAGTCTGAGGTTACTCAACATGAACAAATAGCCCAGCAGAACTCAGTCTGAAGATATTATTAAACTGTTGATATTCACTGATATTCATAATAATGATTATGGCTTCATAAAATAATTTTATGCTCAGCTTTATCTTTGCACAGATTTATAGCAGTCTCATCTACAGCAAACACAAACACACACATTTTATTATGATCGTAAAATAAGCAAACTTTCCTGTAGCTTTTTCACTCTCCCAGAACACTTTGTTCCTAGTGCCCTTGTGCCCTCCTGGTATTTAACTCCCTCTCAGCCTAGCAGTCATCAGTGCTGATATCACACATATTGAAATTCATTCACACGAAAGTATTAACTCTTCCAGCTTCTGCTCTGTTAACCTTGTCTCCAATGCATAAAAAACTCACAACATAAAACAAACAGCGCCACCATGACTTAGTAGAGAGTACGCAGGACATGGATTGAAGTCAGGGCTACACCACTTATGATGTGGAACTTAGGCAAGTTCTGATGTCACTGGGTTCTAGTTTCTCATCGTAAAATAGAAATCCTATGTTGTTCCTAACATTATTTTGAGTTTCAAATCAAATTAGGGACATAAAAGTACCTAACATTTTCAGTGTGTTAGCTGAATTTGAATAAAACTTTTTTTATTATTCTTATAAAAACTGTTAAGTAATGAAGAGATAGTGGGCATAATATTTGGGGTGTCTGGGATATTTTCTTTCTCCTAAAATTTGTCCATAATTATAAAAGGTCCTTTAGTCATTTATGTGTACCTGATCCACTCTAAGCTGAATAACAACCTGGTAAGATAAAATGACAGGAATTGCATTGTCAAATTTCTATTCAAGTCCCCTTAGGCAGGGAGGGCCAGGGGGGAGAGAGTATCTGAGCCAAAACAAGGGGGAGAGGATATTTCATTCCACAGACATTTATTCAAAAACTTCCTGGACACATAGGAATGAACAAAACAGGTAAGTTATCTTGTCCTCTTTGGGCTGACATTCCAGTGTGAAAGAAAAAAATAATAAACAGAAATTTTTTAAAATGCAATTTCTTGTATAAACAGGTGTCAGGAAGACAACAGCAGCTGGGGAAGGGAACTGTGACAAGCAGGGTCAAGGAGAGCATCCCCAGCAGAGCAAAGAGTGAGTAAATGCAAAGGGTCTGAGGTCTGTCTGAGAAAGAGCAGGTAACAGGAACTAAGGGGAGAGTGGCAGGACTGCACTTCAGAGACACAAAAGGAGGCCAGAATACAAAAAGTATCACAGGCCCTTATTTGTAGGTTGGCTTTTACTCAGATATATCTTAACTTTTAACAAGATCCCATTGGCTGTAGCACTGAAGAGACATTATAGGGTTTCCAAACTCAGAATACATATTGAAGGCAAAGCCAGCAGAAATTCCAGGATAGGAAGTGAGACAGATTGGGATCAAGTCCACATACAATGGGAAAATGACAAAGATGGAAAAGATCAGGGAGAAGCGTAGGACTGGATGATGGCTGTAGTTGTTCTCTTGGATATGTTAAAAGCAAGGCATCTCTTAGATATCCAAGTGGAGATACTGTATGCTGTTGGATGCCGAGTCTGGATCTCAAAAGTCACCAGAATATAAATTATATAGGAAACCATGGTAAAGGGTGAGATTACTGAGAAAAACTGTAAATGCAGAGAAAAGAAAGGGAAGGAGGATGGTTCACTAAATTTGTTCCAATATTTAGAAATTGGAGGAGGAAAGACAGCAAGAGAGAATGAGGTGACATGGCATGGAAGTTGAAAGGCAAACAAGCCAATTGTGGGGTCTCAAATTGTAGAGGAGATATTTTCAGAATGAAGGCATAGCCAACTGTGCCTACTGCTGCTGCAAAAATGAGTGACGTGAGGAGAGGCTGCTGGGAAAGATTGAGGTGCTTGCTGACCTTGATAGGTGCCATTTCAGTGGAGTGGTTAAGAACATGTGGAGGTCACAGGTGGTAAGACAGGAGCTTTGATTAGCAAGGCAAGTAAAGAAATAAGGGGAGTATACCACATCTTATGAGAAAGAAGACGTGAGTTCTAAGAGAGGGCTTAGGCTTTTAAAATTTTTTGTTAAGACAGAAACTAGTATAACAAGTTATTTTGTTGAAGGGAATGATCTAATAAAGAGGGAGAAATTGAGCGTAAGTTGGGAGAAATGTATATTTTTCTTGAGTGCATCACAGGAGATAGGGATCTTAGGTCTATGCAGAGACATTTCAGTAGGGACGATTAATCTGGTACAACAATTTCAAAGAACATGTGGGTACAGATGTTAGGTCGCAAGCCTTGATAATGGGGAAAAAATGAGAGCTAATTCTCATCTGACTGCTTCTAGTTTGTCAGTGAAGTAAAATATGAGGCTTCCAGTTCAAAGTCAGAGGTGGGGAATGGTATGGGAAGTTTGATGAGACAGGAAAAGTTTGAAGCAGTCTTCTTGAAGAATGTGGGAATGAAAATATTGGGAAATGTAGCAAGACTGCTAGGCAGCGCTGAGTGTCCGGTCATGGGTTTTCCTTTAGCAACAGGGAGCTTGCTCAGGGGCAGGGGCAGAGTCTACGGGCAACTGGCTAGTAGGACAGAAGAGGGGTGCCAGGGAACTGAGGGCACACGTAAGGGAGTCATTTTAAAAATGGAGCATGGGATGTAAACCAGTAAGAAGGAAAATAATGGCATGAGGCTGAGACTGAGCAGTAAAAATGTGATACAGTCAATTCCTAACAGGGTCATGATGGGGTGAAAGAACTGGCGTTGGAGGTACTCCAGGTGAGCTCACTACACAGGTCACATTGTTCAGAAAGTGGTGCCGCAAAAAGAAATTTGGACTGTGAAGCTCTTATTGCTAATGACAACAGCAACTGTCTGGATAGACCCTCGATAAGAGAGACTAAGAATGTTGACAGGAGAAGTGGTGGACAAAAGCCCCAGAAATTAGAGTGTTGAAATCGACAGCATGGAAGCAAGTGACACACAGAAAGCAAAACTCAACCGCCCATTTCAGAAGGCTGTGGAAAAGTCTGTATCGGCAGTGGAATACCAGCTTTCAGTTGGACCCCGAACATGAAGGAAATATTGAAAGAGGTTGTTGATATTGAGGGATTTGCTGAGGACTATGTGGTCTGGAGAGCACAAAAGGACATTCTGGAACATTCTGGAAGGTTGATGAAGGAGAAGCAATGGGGTCAGATTAGAACACTATGTGAAGATAAGTGTCTGGGCAATTTGGGCATCTGCTGGTGAGTGAGGTAAACAGGGATTAGGGGAATGTGGGGATTAGTCCAGACGGTCTCTTATAGGAAGTCATGTCTCAGCCATCAAAGGAAAGATAAATTATGTCTGCTGTACGCTCTTAAGGAAGATTAAGAAACAGGTTCTGGGCCCATCCAAAATGGTTACACATAGAGATATTACTTCTATGAGAGGCAGTGCAGCATGGTAAAAAGCTGGACACAGATTCAACTCTGACACTTAGCAGCTGGACAAGAGACAGTGAAGAGACTTAAACACTGTGCTGCAGTTTCCTCATCTGTAAAACAGGGATAGTGACATTACCTATTTCATAGGTCTGTTATAAGGATTAAATAAGCATGGATGATCTTTGCCACAGTATCTCATAGTAAGAGAACAAAATGCTAATGTTGTTATGATTAAAGATATGGCTTCACTTTTATGGAAAATCCCTGTACAGGATAGTTCTTATCCCCCAAATTCTGCACAAATTGAAGTGCTCTCCCTCATGTGTGCATTAAACTACCTGAAACAGGTCCAACTCCCAAAACAAGCCATGTTTATCCCTCTCAACACTTTCCCTTTTTTCTCTCTTTACTCTTCATTTGTGGATCATTTAATTGCACCAAAGGGAATTTCCTTTCAACTTCTATTAGTATTTAAGTGTTTGCTTTTTCAGTCCAGTAACTTTCCTGAAAGCGGATATTGGTATTATAGTAGAAGTGATGGGTTGTTCTTAGCTTATCAGGCACTTTCACCAGTTTGGCTTGAAAAGTTATTCAGGGGTCGAGAGTGGAAAAAGAGTCTGATGCCCTCCATTACGATTCACGTATACTTTGCCCAGAAAACTAGCTGTTTAAAAGGGTTAGTGCACTAAAGGTACCAGAGTACTAAAAACCTAGTACTCAGAAAGCTCAGGAGACAAAATGTAGCATGACAGTTTGAAAAGTCTACTTTGGTCCATAAAAAATTGTTTCTTTAACCTTTAATAGGTCTAGTCAAATAAGTTTTCCAAGAGTAGAGGGATTTTAAGCCTTTAGAATTTACCCCAAAGCATTTTAATATGGTGTTGTATTAATAGTTTCTGAATCATTTACTCATTTATGTAACGGACTTAAGATATTTGGTTCTCTGTGTTTTCTTCACCATTATCCAACATTTATAACCCTGGAAGATAGGCAATCCATGCTGCCGAACCCCAGCCCCTATTCTTGTAGTGTCTCCAACAGGTGACAATTATGTAAGAGCCCGTAAAACAGAAACTTGGCGTTATAGAAGACCATGAAAGCCATTATATGGAGAAAACACAGCCATTCCCAGAATTTAATGCATGTTTTAAATCATTTCCATGGGAACCAGCATTTGGCACAAGGGCCTCTGTTATGAAAAACAGTTAGAAGGCAGCTTCTACCAAGCCAGATGGTTAATTTTTAACAGGGGAATATAACAAGGAGGAACTGGGTTATATAACCCCTAAAAACCCTTGATAATGGATTCAAGTGGACTAAATCACTGGGCTTTCTTCCAACTCTCTGTCAATGCTATTATCTGTGGCAACAAGATTATCAACCACAGGAAGAAGCACTACTGACTGCAAGGTACCTAAAAAGGTAAATACCACAGCTAGAGAAATATAAGCAAATATTTCTAGACTGATCAAGAAAGTTAGGGTCAAGAACCCTGAGGTTCTCTCAAGACAGTTGTATAAGGGGAAATGGCAAGGCAGAGGGGGAAGGTATGTTGGTTTAAGTTCCCAGAACCGTTAGAATAAAACTAATTATCCAGATTAACCATCAGCACACCTTCAAGCCAGCACTATGTAATGTCACCTTGCATTCCATAGACTCTGCGCATTCTCTGATTTTAAGGCTAAAAGGGACCCTAGAGATTCAGTCAGTTACTCAAAGTCACACAGCAAGTTCTCCACACAGCTCGGATATGAGCCCTGGGACTAAGACTTAAGATAATCAGTCCAATAAGATTTATCTTGACACACTGCTCCCTTGAGGAAGCACTAGACCTTGGCCTTAAGGAAATACTTGGAACAACTATTTCCCAGGGTCTTTTGCCAACATCTTATGGGACTACCTATTTTTACCATACCTGTAGCCACATACTTGGTCCCAGAATTTAAACTCAGATGGGATATTATCTTTCCTTTCCCTGGAGGCTTACTTTAGTTATACGGCTTATATGAAAAAATAAACCTCCGATACATACAGACACACACACACACTCCATGGTGTATTGCCATATGTAAGCAAGATATCAATATCCTGAGGTTCAACTGTTGAAGCTACAACTTTAAATTTGTTGTGACCTTGAGAAAAATCTGTTTCTTCACACCTCAATTCTCCTGGGTGTAAAATGGGCTTAATGCTGACTGCCTCAAAAGGGTATTATGAATCTAATTAATCCCTTAATTATAAGAAAGCATATTATAACAAAACCAATTTCATAAGAAGGAACACATTGCCTGTATGGCTTCATTAACTGGTATGTAATTTTTTTTTCCTTTCTGCTTTTTTTATTCATCATAATTTATTGATTTTATAAAACTAGTATAGTGAAACTTTTCAGTCAAAAGCTAAAAGGGGAGTAGCACAGACATATATATACTACCAACTGTAAAACAGATAGTCAGTGGGAAGTTGTTGTATAACAAAGGGAGTCCAACTCGAGGATGGAAGATGCCTTAGAGGACTGGGGCGGGGAGGGTGGGGGGGACTCGAGGGGGGGGAGTCAAGGAAGGGAGGGAATACAGGGATATGTGTATAAAAACAGATGATTGAACTTGGTGTACCCCCCAAAAAATAATAAATAAATAAATAAAATAAAATAAAAAGCTAAAAGGAAAGAATGATGTTTAGTATATAAGTGCAACATGCTTGTTGGAAAGTAAAACACAACATTTCTCTGCAAATTCCATATCATGGAAAAATATTTTGAGAAACATAAAATGCGAGCACACTAACATTTGTGACTCAAATTTGTTTACCTTTACTCCTACTAGGTTTTGAAGGAGAGATAGTTTTTATTTTTCTTCTCACTGCTGATAGAATTATCTGTAAATGTCATCAACAGTCTCATTATCTTACTTTCAATGACTATTCCATAACATAAAAGACAAGACCCACTTTGCACTAGTTTGGCTATTAGAGAAGATATTTAAATTGATAATGACTTCCTGTGAATCTTAAATGTAAGAAAATACTTTGAATCACTCCCTATACTCATTCAAAATGCCAACAAGACAACTTTATCCCTGTGACTGTCTACAGAGTACAACAGAACTGGCCCAAATACCATTGCTTGCTCATTACTAGCGCTCTCAGTGGGCTCTCCTGGAACATTCCAGCACAGCAGGCATTGTTCTGTGCCTCTAGCCATAATTTAATGGAGAAAGCTGTCATGATAGACTCTACTTGGGAAAAAGCATCAATGCAGCATCCAAAGGTGGCTCCTAACGCCTGTAAAAACACATCTTGGAAGCCAGATGCCTTGTCTCCGCTTTGTGGACTCATTCAGGCCTAAAGGGCCATACTTGGTCTCAGAATCCTCACTCTCTCAAAGTTTGCCGCAAAGAGTGCTGCATTAGTCTTTCTGTAAAAAGACTGTAGTCCAAATGAAGAAAAGAAATGACTCTCAAAGGCATCAACCCCCCCCCCCCCCCCCCCCGCTTTCCTTGGTCTTTGTGTCCTCTTGGGCTATGTTTAAAGATACTGACCGGGTGTCAGATGATCGGTTTTAAAGTGTGATCCTGGCGGCCAGCTGCAAAGATAGGTGCAACCCTTAAAGGGAGGCCACCAGAGCTGGCTTGAAATGACCCATGTCTAATCTCACAGAGCATTCCTATCGCTCCCCCAATTAAGCTCAGTAGAGTCTTCACTCCTGCCTTGCCCTCTTCCTAAGTCACCAGCAACGCCAACAAAACATTACTACTCTGTTTTTAAAATTAATTTTTATTGGAGTATAGTTGCTTTACAATGTTGTGTTAGTTTCTGATGCACAGCAAAGTGAATCAGTTATACATATACAAATATCCCCTCTTTTTTGGATTTCCTTCCCATTTAGGTCACCACAGAGCACTGAGTAGAGTTCCCTGTGCTATACAGTAGGTTCTCATTAGTTACCTATTTTATACATATTAGTGTATATATGTCAATCCCTATCTCCCAATTCATTCCATCCCTGCCCCTTTCCCCCCTTGGTGTCCATGCATTTGTTCTCTATGTCTGTGTGTCTATTTCTACTTTGTGCAAAAGTTCATCTGTACCATTTTTCTAGACCCCACTCCTGGGCATATACCCAGAGAAAACCATAATTCAAAAAGATACATGCACTTCAGTGTCCACTGCAGCACTATTGACAATAGCCAGGACATAGAAGCAGCCTAAAATATTACTACTCTTTTCTGCACAGGAATTCCTCTCCTAGAGCATACATGTTCCCTACCCCCAAATAGGGCACCCCTCTCTCAGACCCCATTCCTGTCACTCATCATGGGCTCTGACTCATCCTCCTCAAGCCCCATCTGTGGAAATTCCCTGCCTGGATCAATCAGGGGCTAGACATTTGCATCTCTGCTAATGGGTGTGTTGAAGCAGCAGCCTTTACAGTAGCCGTTCCTACCCTGAGAACACACTTAGAACTTTCCACACAGCGTTCCCTAACTATGATATTTACTCAACAGCAATCCCACGTTCCAACTTAGAGCCTTATCTAGAGCCTGGGCTTGAGGTAGAGGTGCTCCCCTCTCTAACTCTGAGATAATACTGCTGCCAGCAGTTCGGAGATAATCCTGTGATTCTGCTGAGAGGTAGTGGTCACGTGGATAAAGGCAGTAACAGCGGAGACGGTGAGAAGGGGTATAATTTTGGATATATGTGAAGGTAGAGCCAGCAAGATACACTAACGAATGCGATGCAGGGCGTGACGGGAAGAGAGGAATTAAGGACAGCCCCCATTTATGTGGCCAGAGCTACTGGAAGAATGGACTTGCCATCTGTTGAGATACAAAGGACAATGGGAGTAGCACTGTGGGGGTGCAAAGCAAGATTTTAGCTCTGATAAATGTTCAACTCAAGCTCAAGGTAGTAGAAGAGGAAGGTATGAGTAGAGAGAAAAAGGTATGAGTCATATAGAAGAAGGGGACAGTGAATTGTCCAGGCAAGTACAGTATGACTGCTTCCTTGAATAGAAGAGAAAGGTGTGAATTTAGAGTTAATTAGCCAGAGTAGGCTATAACCTGGAGTATACTTATGGGGGCGTGTGTGTGAGACAATAGCCTTGCTTATGTGCGTTTCAAAAAAACCAGATAATTGAGAAAAGACTGTGGAAATGGTCACCCATAAAATGTTTATAAACAGTGTGTAATAACATGGAAACTGTTAACACTCTAATGCTGAGTGGAAAAGGACACAAAATCAAACAGGCTATAGGAACATAACTGTAGCAAGAAAATAGAAAAATGAAAGTTTTGAAGGAAATACGCCCAAATGTAATCAGTGAATATTTTGAGGGATGGGATTATATTTCATTTTCCGTACACTTTGCTACAGTGAGCTTATTAACTTGTATAATGAAAAAATGACCAAAATATATTTGAAGGAAAACAATGAAAATGCTCTCAAAGAATTGCTACATCTACTTGAAGATGTTAAAGTAGTGCCTACACAGCAAGCATTTCAGTCCAAACTTGCAGGTCAATGTTTATCAAAGACAGTCCTTGACTTGTATCTGAAATATTCTGGGTCCTTTTTATTTAAATTTGTTTTCATTGAATGAAAAATTCTTTAAATTCTATAGAGCTTTACAGTTTCAAAAAGTTTCATACACATGATTTCACATAATTTCATAATAACCCCTTTTTCTCCCTACCCCTAGATTGCCCCTCCCCCCTCCCCTTTCCCCACTGGTAACCACTAGTTTGTTCTCTTTATCTGAGTCTGCTTCTTTTTTTATTCACTAGTTTATTTTTTAGATTCCACACATAAGTGATGTATGATATTTATCTTTCTCTGTTTGGCTTACTTAACATGATCATCTCTAGGTCCATCCATGTTGCTGCAAAAGGCATTATTTCATTCTTTTTTATGGCCAAGTAGTATTCCATTGTGTATATATAGCACATCTTTTTTTATCCATTCATCTGTTGGACACTTAGGTTGTTTACGTGCCTTGGCTATTGTAAATAATGCTGCTATGAACACTGGGGTGCATGTATCTTCGAATTAGTGTTTTCATTTTTTGCAGGTGTATACCCAGGAGTGGAATTGCTGGGTCATATGGTAGTTATATTTTTCAGTTTTCTAAGAAACTTCCATACTGTTTTCCATGGTGGCTGCACCAACTTACATTCCCACCAACAGTGTATGAGGGTTCCTTTTTCTCCACATCCTCACCAACTCTGTTATTTGTGGACTTGCTGATGATAGTCATTCTGACAGGTGTGAGGTGCTATCTCATTGTGGTTTTGATTTGCATTTCCCTAATGATTAGTGATGATGAGCATCTTTTCATGTGCCTGTTGGCCATCTGCATTTTCTCTTTGGAAAAATGTTTGTTCATTTCTTCTGCCCATTTTTTCATCAGGTTGGTGTTTTTCTGTTTGTTTTTGTGTTTTTTGGATGTTGAGTTGTATGAGCTGTTTATATATGTTGAACCACTTGTTCCTGAAATACTCTGGGTACTTTTTAACTTGCAGATTCCTGGGCTTCAACCCAGAACTACTGAACCAGAATCTCTGGATGTGAAGCTCAGGAATCTATATGTGAAATAAATGTTCGGTGAGGGATTCTTTGGCCTTTCCAAGGCTAATCCTGTGCTCTGAATCTTTTCCCCCTTCTCAGGAACTTGCCACTGTTAACTATCCCTTCCCTCTCCTCAGTCATAAATTTCTTTCTCTCAACTAGATTTTTCCCATGAGAACCTTAAAAAGTCCTCATATCCTTGTCCCCCTTCAGCAATAGACTAACCTCATTCCTTACTTGAAGTAATCATCTAAACCTACTGTCTCCATTCCTTACCTGTTACTCCCAACCTAACCCACAGCAGTTTGGTTTCTTCCCTGTTATTCTACTGAAAAACTAGTGCCATTCATGTTACCTAAGCCAATGGACACTTTTGCATGCCCATCTTGCTTGACTTCTTGGCCAACATTTGACAGTATTGAATGCTCTCTTTAAAACACTCTCTCACCTGGGTTTGAGGGATACCATAAGCACTTAGGTTTTGTCTTACCCTCTCTAACACTGTTCTTCTGGGTATTTTGCAGGCCTACTCCCTTCTAGTCAGCCATCCAATGTTGGAATGTCTTAAGGCTTGATATTCTTCTCACCCTAGATTTCAGTTACCTCCTATGTGCAGGTGATTCTTAAATTTCTATCTCCATATAACATCTGCACTATCAATGTACACGTGTGATTTGCTTCTGAATGATCCAAGGTGGGGACATAATGCATCTAGATGAAGGGTATGGATGAAACAGGATTGACCATGAACTGATCACTGTCAAAAATGCATTATGCACACATGGGATTTGATCACACTGTTCTTTCTACTTTTATAGATTTTTGGAAATTTTCATAACTAACAGTGTATCTTTAGCTCAATAATGCTTTTCTCAACTCAACAGCCCTAAATCCAACTGCTTCATTCGCATCTCTTCTTAGATAGTAATAGTAAGCAAAAATAAAAGTAACCAATATTTATTGAGTTCTTAACAAGCACCATATGTCTCCTAAGCATTTTGTACATATTCCTCACAAGAACTATACAAGGTGGTTACTAATATTATTCACATTCTACAGACAAGGAAACTGAGGCACAACAATGCTAAATCATTGCCCCTGGGACCCACAAGGGGCTGCGCCGGGATTCAAAGGTGGACAGTGGGGGGTCAGAGCTACACCTATCTATCTTCTTCCACCACCACAATTCTAGACCAAACTACGATTACCTCCTTTCTCCACTACTGTGGGCTGTCTTTTCAAAAGTAAGTCTGATCACATGACTGCCTGCTTCATACACTGCAGGGCTTCAAAATGAGGTTATCATTTAGACTAAACTTCTTCACACGGCCTTCAGTGAACTGTCCAATCTGACCCCTGCCTACGCGCCTACCTCTGTCCTTCATCCTCACTCAGCAGATATACAATGGTCTCCTGACCAAGCTCATCGTCCATGCTCCTACCCCATCTAGAAGGCTCCAATCTGCAATGTTAGTTCTGCCTATCTTGTAGTTCTCAGCTGTAGTCTCTTCCCTCACCTTCCAGTGTAAGTTGGTCCGTTCCTCACAGGCTCTTGTAGAAGCATATCATGGCTCTCAGCTCCATGAAAGCTGGCATGGTACCTGTCACATAGTAGGTGTTCAATAAATATTTGTTGACTGAATGAATGAGTGACAATGAGTGAATGGACAGACCGATATGTTTTGCACATAAAACCTGACAATCCCTACTGTACAAATACTATTCTTCTCCTTTGCTTCCATACTCCTTAAGGCTCCTTACACTAGTAATGGCTCTCCTGCATTTAGGCCTGTCCTTGTTCATAAACCTAACATTTAGAGAAGCAAAATCTACAGTAAGTCTACTGATATCAAATGTTGAAGAGAATGAGGAGCCACAAAGACTCTTATGTACTGCTGACAGGGGTGTAAATGGGTACAAGTACTTTCAAAATTGTAGGACAGTTTTATGATGCTATGACCAAGCAACTCCCATGCGTGTCCAATGACTCCAGGTTAAAAATGTCTACTCCAGAGAAATGTGTACATACACCCACCACTAAAAGCGCACAGGTACATGAAATGCAGCACCCTTCATATGAGTCAAAAATCTGAAACAATTAAATGTCATCAACAGTTGAAAAGATGAACTGTAGGATATACCAGATAATGACATACCACTTAGTCATAAAAATGCACAAAGTAAAGCTATATAATGAACCTCACAAAGATAATTTCAAAATCAGATCCATATCACAAGATACTACATACAGAATGAGTTAATTGTTGAAATCCAAAAGTAGGAAATGTTAAATCACAGTATTTAGGGATACAAGCATAATTAGTAGAACTGTAAAACAAAGAATCTTATCCAAAAAGTCACGACACAATTATCTGTACAATCTACATCTTAAGGGGAAAGAGGGGCTTGTGATCTGGTAGGAAAATATGAGGACCTCTGAGCTGCTGATAATATGCTGTTTCTTTTTTGTCCTGAATTAAGGCTACATGTGTTTATTTAATAGCTATTTATTGAAGTACACATTTATGTTTATGTTTCTGAATATACAGCATATTGTATAATTAAAGATTTAAATAATATGTGATCAGAAAAGGCTATGTTCACAGCCTTATGATTTGCTCATATTCACTGTAATTAATTCAGAGTCCAAGAGCATGGATTTAGCAACCTTATGACAATCCCTAAGCCACTGTGCTGTCATTTATTCATTCAGCTGGCCATTCATTCATTTATCCTCAGACTTTTAGAAATAAGAGGGCCAACGAAGACCATCCAGTATGATCCCTTCATTTTGCAGTCAGGGGAATTAAGGTCCAAAAATAAAACTGGCTTGCCCAAGGTCAAACAGGAACTTCGTGAAAAAACCTGAACTCTGACAGCAGTGACTTGCAGCTACTGCAAAGAGCTACTATTAGGCTTCCCCTGATATCTGTTCTTTTTCGATAGTAATAGAATTTTTATCTGAGAACATGGCCACTCAGAAACTAAATTTTCAAAGCTCTCTTACAGTTAGTTGTGACCATATAATGAAGTTCTGGACAAAATTAAGTACGTGGGAACGTCCTATCTTGTGCCCACTTCTAAGAACTTTGTCTTCATTTCTCACTCTTTCCTGTTTCCTGGAATGTAAATAGATCATTTTTACCTACAAAGACACAGAAAGGAAGGGTACTGAGCTGGATAAAAACTATGTTCCTGAGGACCTCATGGAGCAGAGCTGCCAGATGAAGCCAGACCTGCCTGGCCAGTGGAATTGTACACAGAAACAAGGTTCTATAGCATTTATCACACTGGTCTTTTGGGTTTTCCTATTACTTTGCAGCCAATCTAATTCTTCCTGATAGAGACAGTAAATACATATTTACGAAGTTAAATCAGCCAATTTTTTGGCACATGGGACCATGTTCTTTCTACTATACCAGAAGACACTTTTTTTTCTACCTTAGCTCCTAAAATCCCTACATTATGTCATCTCTGGGTTTTGAACATGTGCTCTGGTTCTGTTGTCAACATCGGATATAGAAAGGATAAGATTCTTTAATTTAAAAAGATGGTCCAACCAAGCTCCCAACTCATAAATAACATCACTGTGGACGTGGAGGATATGCTGCTGATTTAGAGATGGGGTTAAATTACTTAAATTCAGAAAGTTCAGCTGATAGATCCTCAGATATTGTTTTCAATAAAAGTTGTGCCAAGTGAAAATGCATTTTAGAGGTTTCAGCAGTGATGTTTCATATGTCTGTCTCCCAGGGACTTGGAGAGGTTGTTTGTTAGTTTCTTAAGTGCTTTAAGTTTTTAGGAGTAAAAATGCTCCATAAATGTAAAGTGTTATTAGGATCACTACCAAGTGAAACATGAAAAACAAATGCATATAAACATCTATCTCAGGCATTGTTCAGTAAGTTCAGGCTGAAAATTAAACATCAATTGTATATATTATAAAGATATCCAAGGATCCTGATGAAATAAGGGACTTGAGAAATGTGAGGTACACAATCAAACAGAGGAACCTCACAGTTTGGAAACAGAGGGTGTACTCCCAATTTTGGACGCTTGGGTTTCGTGGGCTTCCCTGCAAGACAGCTGGATGTCCCATTTAAGACAAAGCTCCTACTGAGACACAAAAATGTGTGCAGGACAGAGATGTGTTTCAAGCTACTAGTCACTCTGGCCAAGGATCGAGTGGTTGTGAAGCAGTGTGAGCTGGGGATTTTGCATAGAATCGATGCTGAACAGGACTGCCAGCAGGCATTGTGAGAAGCTGCTGGATAGCCGTCCCTCGAAGGGACCTTTTAGAAGCAACGAAGTTTAGAAAAAGACCCGACTGTATTCACCTGGCCTGAACTTGTCAAGCAGGGAGGGGAGACCAACAGGAGAGGAAACAGGAATGGCGCAGTGATGCCCTAGACCAATGTCAACAGATTCGCAATGCTGCCGTGGCAATGACCCCCACTGTCTGCACAGGGTCTGACCCAGACACACACAGCTGTCCCTTTGGAACTTGAAACCTACCTAAACCCACCAGGCCTCTCATCTTTGCCAAGCCACACCCTGCTCCAAAGGCAAGGCCCGTCACTATCCTGTCCTCTTCTCCTGATCCCGCTGTGTGCTTCCACCCCCTCTGCCTGACCTTAGCTTTCTTCTCTCCAAAGCCATTCCTTTGTGCTCTTGACAGAGTCCACTACAGGTTTAACCTCTTAATTGTGTACTTCCTTTATCTTCCACCGTAACTGAAACTCATGTGTCCATTGAGTCCACCTGCAGGTTCAACAGCACGAAGTGCCACTAAGATACCAGGGAAGACCTGCATCTACTTCTATTTCTAGAGCTATTTGTACCACTGTGAAAATGTCGTGCCAGCTACATACGCCACTTTCTGTTCTTCAGTGTTGCTCTCATCTACAGCTGCCATGACCACCCCTGAACACTGACTCCTGTACATCCTTTCACTATCTTGGGTGACTCTACATCTATGTGCATAACGTATCCAAGGTACTGGCCTCTAAGTTCCTTACTTATTTCATCACCAGTGACTTATACCTCCTCAATACTTCCATTGTCACAGTCAGGACCTTGTCGTCAGCCAGAATTCCACTATCTTTTATATCACAAATATATACTCCCCATACTAATCCCCATCACCCATCCTTCCAGCTCTGTCACTCCCTTATTATCCCTACACTTGCTCTTCAATTTCCAAGAAACTTCCTGTCATTTTTCATTCCCATTTTCTCTCAGTCTACATACAATGCCTCAATGTACTCCTTCCTCTATCCAACCTAGGATCCATGATCAATCATTCCAATAAATATCTTACCAATATCTTTAACTTATAGAAAAACTCGGTTTCCTGAAGATGCCAGGTTTTTCTTTGCCTCACTGCCTTTGTGTTTGTTATTTTCACTGCTGTGACTTTCCCAAATTCTTTCCCTGGTTAACGCATACTCATTCTTCAAGTTTCAACTGCATCCTAAGGGATGCTTTCTCAGACATACTGCCCCTTCCCTCTTTCTCTACCAGGCTCAGATAAATGTCCTCCTCCTGTGCTCCCTCTAGAGTGCTCTGTCATTGCCCCTTTCAAAGCACTTATCACACTCTACTAAATTTCCATTTAGGTATTTGTCTCTCTCAATAGACTGCAAGAATCATGAGCTTAAGGAACTTGTTTGCCTCAACCATAATATATCCCAATACCTAAATCCATTCCTGGCGCAATTTCTGTGCTCTATAAATATTCATTGGATGAATCCCAAAACACCAAGATCTCTCACATTCCCACGCCTTTGTACTTTTCCCTCAGCCTATGTTATGCTTTGACTCCACCCAGTTCAATACCTAATTCTTACTTACTCTTCAACTATAAGCCCAGGCCCATCTCTTAAAGGAACTCTTCTCTGATCTCTCCATCCCTCTCTGATCTCCCTCAACAACCTGTACAATGTTTATCATCACGCCCCTTCTCATACTGTATTGTACTCCAACTGTTAATGGCAGGCTTCTCTGTCTCCTTAAAAGACAGTGAATTACTGAAGAAGAGTATCCATGACTTATTCACATCTCCTTCCCTATCAACTAGAATGAGACCTACCCAAAACAGGGCTCAATAAATAAATAATTAAAATGCATAAATAAATTGTAATTTTAATATCTGTACAAATCCATTTCTTCCATTCAATAGCGTAACTTTTAACATCAATCAGATGCTCTCAATTACCTACATTCTCTCCACAGAGTGTCTGGGGAAACTACAGGGAAATGGATTTCTTCCTAAATGAGAATCATAAATGCTCCTGATCTAAGAACTTGGTTGTTTCTCAGTGCCAAATATTCAGTCTGCAGGTGTTTACCCCCCATTCCTGAATATTGGACTGGATAAATCCCCACCTTCCTCTGCCTCTCCAGCTCTTATGGATGTCAACATTCACGACTGCCTAGACTTTTGACGTCTCAGTTTATTTTGTCCTCTTATCTGCTATCCACTTTATTTCTGATGCACTCTGTCTCCAGACCTATGCTCTTAACTTAAAATCCCTAAGCTCTTAAACTTGAATCCAGTTCGCAATTGAATGTGCTTTTACCCAAACATCTCTAAGATTGACACTTATTTTAGTGGAGAGAACATTATGTAGAGATTGATGACATAAATATGTCTTCATGTTAAATAATGCATCCCATAACCTCATCTCTTCACAAGGACCTCTCTTAAATCATGTCTCAATGGAAAGAACAACTTATGAAAGTTTCTGATTCCAGGACCCCTGTGTTTGCTGTAACGAGGAAGAGCCTCAAACCACGCCAAGTTTACCAAAGTTCCAAAACATCCCATCTGGAAACCAGATGAAGACATGAACCTATGATCACAGTGCCTAAGGGTTTTAGATATAACATGTATCATCCTCTTGTGCATTGGACCAGGACTGGTATAGACATGGCCTTTAGAGAGAGCAGACTAGAGAATTCCTCAGCAACCAGCATGTACTATTGAACATGTAAAGCTTCCAGGGACTTCCCTAGCTATTGGTAAAGATCTTAGTTCAAATCTTTCTGTTCTATTTGATTCTGTCTTGAATCCTGCTTACATGACCAAGACTCCAGTCTGCCTCAGAGATATTTCTTAAATTGGATCAGTCACTAACTCCTTTGGCCCCTAAATTGAGGCTATCATACCTTGTAGGTTCCTCAACGTAGGCCTTAGCCATAATCTGCCAGCTCATAGGAGAGAAGAGCAAAAGCCAAAAAGGCAGTAGAGAAGCTATACCACTACTACTACTTCCACAACAAATCATGTGCGAGCAAGCTATACCAGAGAAGGAGATGTAAGGGGAAATACAGATTTGAAATACTAATATTTCTAATAACTAAAAATGGAGAATTACAAGCTAGAAAAACCAAACAAAAATCACAGAGGTTTTATTGATTAAACATTTTTAAATGGTACTTACGTCTTTATTTTTTAACAGTGGTGACTTTGATAGCTCATCAGAATTATCTGTGAGATTTTTAAGAACAGAGCTAGATGCTTATATCCAACCCTCAGGGGTAATCTCATTCATTAGGTCAAGGACAGAGCCTTGGAGTCGAGTGCTGAAGTGGGTCAGTGTGGTAGAGTATAAAGATAACAGGGTTTGGAATCAGACACATCTGCCTTTGAACATCAGGTTGGTTATCTACTACCTCTTTGTGATCTTGGACAAGTCATTTGATCTCAATAAATCTTAGCCTCATCATCTGTAAAGTTAGGAATATTATTACCTATTTCATAGGACAAAGAAAAGACCAAAATTACAGTAGCTTAAATAAAACAAAAGTTTATCTCTCTCTCCTGTTTATTTCTATGGGCATCCAAGGCTGATGGAGTAGCTCTGGTCCACAAGACTATTCAGGAACCCAGATTCCCAAAACCTTTTCTAATGTCAACTAGACCACTGTTTCTTAACTTCAGCAATACTGACATTCTGGGGAGGAATAACTCTTTTTTTTGTAGGGGAGAGGGGCTATCTTGTGCATTGGAAAATGTTTAGCTGCACCCTTGGTCTCTACCGACTAGATGCCAGTAGCATCTTACCCCTCAGTTGTGACAACTGAGAGTAATGTCTTTGTCTGATCATGCCTGTTTGAAGCCAAGATTCTGTGTTCTGGTCCAAGGGAAAGGAAAAGGAAGAGAACTCAGGCAAATATATACCGAGTTTCAACAAAGGCCAGGAAATACTGTTACTAGATGGGATATAATATACACAGGAAGAACAGGAGAAGAAATTTCGGTAGGTGGCAGGGATAACTAACAGATTGCTCCAGGTGTGCAGCGAAACCAACAGTACTGTGTGCCCCTCTGCCCTTCAGAGTTATAATGTCTTTCGAAGAGGCCACAACTTAAATTACACTCCCTTATCAGTATTTTATTCATCAAGTGGTTACTCAAATATCAGAGAAACTTATGGAAGAGCTATGAGTAACTAGATAAGGTGCTGATTTTAATTTCGCTTCTTCTTTAGAAGGAAAAAACTATAATTGCAGGTATAATGAGTAAAAAAAAAAGATGGGCGACTTCCCTGGTGGTCCAGTGGTTAAGAATCTGCCTTCCAATGCAGGGGACATGGGTTCAATCCCTGGTCGGGGAAATAAGATATCCCCACATCCCGTTGGGCAACTAAGCCCACACACTGCAACTACTGAGCCCACGAGCTACGACTAGAGAGGAGCCTATGCGCCACAACAAAAGATCCCAAGCAACTAAGACCCAAAGCAGCCAAAAATAAAATAAATATTAAACAAATATAGGGAGGAAACGGAGATGAAGATCAGCCAATGAGGCAACCACAGTATAATTCAAGTTTGAGAACACATTTCATGATTATATTTTATAGCTTCACTTTTCCCTAGATTATTTTCTTCAGTGTCATGTTATATTTAAGTATTTAAACCATATCATATTTTTGATTTTTTTTGAATATTAAAATTATGGATATTTTAGTAGGTTGCTCTGAAAACATTTAGCCTTTTGCCTACAGAGTCTATTGAAAATTGTTAATCAAATTGCCAATCTGCGCTATTAAACCACATTTACTTAAAATATATGTCAAGACAGTTCACTATCTCCTGATTAAATCTGCAGTGACTACTGTTATTTGTATTTAAACTCTCCAAAGTTAATTTTCCAATAAATGTAGAGTATATGAAATATACTTGCATGGGAAAATAGCAAGTCTACAGAATAGATATTCATAGGGGCTGTAAGATAGAAAACTTTCTCCATATTTCTAGCCCAGCCCCATTCCTCCCTGTTCCCACCTCCATCCTCCCATAACTGAAACCTCACCAAACAGCAAGGTAATTCTTATTAGCAGTCTCTCTAGAAGATGAACAGATGTACCTCAGGGACTTCCTAGTATAATAAGTACTATAGACTCTGCACTGACTGCTACTTTTGGTGATTCTGAAAACCAGCACAGTGATATATTAACACGATAGTTTTTTCAACTGTGAAATGACAATAATGAGAAGCTGAGTCATGCAGACCACATGGGTCCCATGCATATAATGCCATAAAGGCAGGAACAGTGGGCTGATCAGTTTGCCTGGAAGATCTCTGGGAGGTTTCCAGGAGGATAAGGATTCCTCTCTGCTTAGGTGCGGGGAGGGGAAGCCGAAATCCAGCTTGTGTTCTGCTCACCATGGATGCTCCTTTGGGGCTGCATCTGCCCAGCATGTGACATAGTCCTAGTTTGTCGGACTAGGCAGTGTGCATTTTTCTTCTTCAAACAAAAGCCTTGTGAAGCCTTCTGCATAATATGTTACATATAATGCATAAAACTCTGGTGCTATTAAAACATATAATGCATTTCAGGAATAGCTATGAGGCTGCATAGGAGAGCATAGCGTACGAGGAAGGAGGCGGCAAAGCTGGCGAAGCAGCTTTAGGGTCATATTTGAAGCACAGATTTTTGTCATATAGGTAAAGGGGTCCCACTGAGGGATTTTAAGCAGCGTGCTAAAACGATCAGCTTCTCATCCCGGCTGCACTACTTCCTACTGCTAACACTCCACTTTAAAACAGGGAGAGTAATCGTATGTATCTCACAGGGTTTGGGGGATAATTAAATGTGACTGTGTATAAAACGGGTAAAAGCAGTGTCTGGAACTTTGTAAATGGTAGCTAAACACATTTTTAGCATTTTGAAAGACCTCTTTGACTACAGTATGAAAGACAGATTAAAAGTGTGTAAGACCAGAGGCCTGGGCGATACGCCAAGACAGAGACAGTGATGCCCAAGTAAGGGGAGTAACCGCGGAGAAGGGAAGAAGTGGTGAGCGGGTAGGAGAGAGATTAGGAAATCTACCTGAGTGATGTTATCGAACCCCATCTAAATGCTAAAAATGGCACTCCATAAAATGCAATATCCATTAATGACTGAAAAACACCTTTGCATAATTGGCACACAGAGCCAAACTAAGCAAGGCCTTAAAATCCAGATTAAAGGGGTGGACACATATCCTGAAGAGCAGTATTTTCAAAACTGTAGTTTTTAAACCGGCCGCATCAAAAACCACCAGGATACAATAAAATAGATAACTAATAAGGACCTACTGTGTAACACAGGTAACTCTACTCGATACTGTGTAATGACCTATATGAGAAAAGAAACTAAAAAAGAGTGGATATATGTATATGTATAACTGAATCACTTTGCTGTACACCTGAAACTAACACATCATTGTAAGTCAACTATACTCCAATAAAAATTCATTTAAAAAATCACCAGGGTGCTTATTAAACATGTGGATTCCTCAGTTTCACTCTAGGTCTTCAGGATCAGAGTCTTTGTGACGCATCTGCTTATCATCAAGCTCCCAAAGTGGTTCCAAAGCACAGGGCTTGACAATGAGGGGAGACAGTGATGCTTTCTAAGCAAGGAGGTAACATTCTAATTTGTTTTAGAAAGGTTACCATGGTGACAAAGAGTTGGGCGGGAACAGAGTAAAAGGTGGGAGGAATGGTGAAAAGATTAAGGGCAAGAACCACCATTATTTCCATGTACTGCATTCCTAAAGACAGCCTCTAGGAGTCACACTACCATTTCTCACTAAGCTTTATAGTTATTATGATTCTAATGATGGAACTTAACCCACAAAACTCACTGTGAAAACTGGTGGGGTTTTCATGGCCTTTTTATTAGGACATCTGGGAATGCAAGGATGAAGCTATAGACACATACCATCCAAGCATGTTGTATTTTTCCTGTAAATATGAATAATCTTTCATTAGAAAAGAGCAAATAAATATGTTTGGAGTTTTATCTGAGTTAGCCAGGAGGCATTCTAGGCCAAAATATGATGCTAGCCACAAAATATTTATTGTCCAACCCTTTCCTGACTCTTACTTTTGGAGTTAAAAATACTAAAGTCCACAAATATCTGTATCTCCTTTTAAGAATTAAACCAATTGTTCTTGGCCAATGCGCCCAAGAGGAATCCCCAGAAAGCTATACAGCTGGGGAAAGTGAAACTTGTAGTTTTTAACCCTGAGTCATACTGGGTCCCTGGGGTTTCCCTCTGAGTACTGCAGAGCTGCTAAGAGCCTTTGTAGTCAGTGAGACCTGATTTTGGCTCCATGCTGTGACCTCAGGCAAGTTACTCAAAATCTCCCAGCCTCAGTTTCTCATTCGCAAATTGCAGGTAATTTTACAACAGCAAAAAAAAAAATGTTGTAAACAGTGTAAATGGAATACCAATGACACCTCCCTCCTGTGGATTAAATGATATAATCCAGGCACAATGTAGGTGCTCGAAGGGTAATTACTAAGAGTACATCAGTGTGTAAGATTATTAAAATCCATGTCTATATAGTACCTAGTAGAAGGATGGCATGAGGTAATCATGTACTATTTAGCTGTTCTTATTATTGATCCAATTACTACCAATAGTTATACTACTAGTAACAGTAATGATGAACGCTAGATGGGGGCTTAGCTTTCTGTAGAGCACTGCGTTTCTGTAGACTTCCTGGCTTGCAGAGTGCTAGGAAGCCTTCAGCATGTGGCCAATATCCTTTCATGCGACAGCTAACTCCAGCAACAGGCCCCCTGAACTATGAGACTTAGAGGGCAGGAAAAGGATATGCTGCATTTCTATTTGGAATTTATTGAAAGTCTTCTGTGTTCCAGGTTCAATGCAGAAGATACATGTGGATAAGTGACATTTGCTTTCCAAAAGACATCCAGTCAAAAGCCGAAATAGACTTATTTGGGATCCAGGATCCATAGATGAGGTGGGAGGAGGGGGTTGTCATTCATTCATGTTCACTATTGGTTAGGCCCTGTTCTAAGTGATTTCTATTAACTCATTTCAAACTGACAAAACCTCAACTATTTCCTATTATTATCATGCATACACTGCAGATGAGGTTACTGAGGCACAGAGAGGTTAAGCAACTTTTCCGAGGTCACAAAGCCGCAAAGTGGCAGAGCTGTGATTCAAAATCTGGCAGTGTGTCTCCAGAGTCTGTATGTGTAAACTATTGTTATATGCCGCTACACTTCCTGTGGCTTGAATCCAAAGCTTTAATCAGATTGTTTAAAGTTTATCTGACACAAAATAAGGTTAAGAACTCAGTCCTGGGAAAAGAAAACACAGAAACTAGGAAGTAGAGCAACGTGACACATGCTATTATAAAGATTTATGGCAGGTGCTGGATGAGAGAGCACAGGGAGAAAATACCCATGTATCACTGAATGAATACAAAAAAAGGAGAAAAGAGAGAAAGATAACATTATGCCATCACCACTGAGTGCAATTATGCCACTGTAGCAAGTTTCCAAGGATTCTGTTCCCGTGGTTTAGAGAGCAGGGCAATGCAAACATGCCTGTCACTTGATCCTGATTTTCTAAATATAACTGACGTTCATAGACCATTGTGGTGTTATTGTAGTTTAACTTGGGAAGCACTGGAGTCAGGAGGTCTGTGATATTAGAGACTGACTAAAATGGGCTATCAGACTACACCATCACCCTTGGTCTCAGGTTTAACCCTGGCACCAGGCCCAGAAGCCTCTCATAACTCAGGGTCTCAGCACATGCCAACCCCTTACTATTTAGGGTTGTTGCTGCATCAGACATTTTTCATCACTGTATATTTATGCTGTCCTTGTGTTCTACACAATTGTTTCAAATGTCCACATTTCAGGTGTAAAGAATTCCTGAATACAGAAATAGGGTAAACGTACTTTGCAAGGGTTTTGTCACTTAATTGTGATGTTTACCCAGAATCAGGATATGGTTTAGACTCAAGTTTAGCCTTTATCATGTGCCAATCTGTAGCCTTATGTGACTATAGTTACATATCAAATGGACAGAAATATACTCACATTCTTGAATTTGGTAACAGTGAAATAATTGTGCATTCATGAAAGAATAAAAAGAATATCCTAATTTCCAACTTATATCAATAAATGAGTTGATATTGCTATGAACTTGTAATTTTTTCATTAATCTATCATTCTTCGACCTTGCTGGGTAGTAACTAATTTCAAAGGTTGTCTTTAAAAGTACAGAGAGTTATCTATTTTAAAATAGATAACCAACAAGGACCTACTGTATAGCACAGGGAACTCTGCTCAATATTCTGTAATAACCTAAATGGGAAAAGAATTTGAAAAAGAATAGATGCATGTATATGTATAACAGAATCACCTTGCTGTACACCAGAAACTAACACAACACTGTTAACTATACTCCAGTATAAAATAAACAAATAAAAAACATCTCAAGTACTTAAAATAAAACAAATAAACAAAAAGAGTACAGAGAGTATGCGAGATTCCTAAATCTGGAAATACTTTATCAAATGTAATATTTAGACTTATGATTAATATAGTTCTTTTATTTTGGCATATAGCTCACTCATTCAAAAAGGCATATCCTAAGCATCCCTTATGTGCAGGGCATGAAGAATAGAGGAGACCCTGTAAGACAGCCTCAGACTCTCCCAATCCAGATGTGCTGTCAAGACACACTGAAACAATGACTCAGCTCATCCGACATGTGATTAAATGCAAGCTGGTGTAAGGGCCACAAATGAGAGACCTAGGTTTTCAGAGAGTGCAAGAGTGTTCAAGAAACACTGAGTGGAAGAGGTAGTATTTGACCTATCACTGATGAGAGGTGGGATCTAGACATGGAGAGAGGATAGGGGCAAATAATGTTCCAAGGGTGCGGTCAGTGGGAACAGCTGCTTTTGTGTCCTCAGTTGGCTCTTTTCATCCACAACCAAGGCTAGACGTAGGCGCCCAACAAAAATAACCCCAAACTCTTATACAATAATCGCTACATGCTACTCATTGTTCCAGGTACTTTATGTGCATGAACTCACTGAATCCTAATGTGCTGATGAGGCTTTCCCCATTTTACAGATGAAGAAACAGATGTAGAGGCTTAGTACTTGTCCAGCTCACAACTAGAAGCTCCTAACTAGTTGGAGCTTAGTACTTGCCTAACTAGTTGGGCTTAGTACTTGCCCAGCTCACAACTAGAAGCTCCTAACCACGACCCTGGTGTCTCTCAAACTTTCTGCTCTTAGGATCTCTTTACACTCTTAAAAATTACTGCACGTCGCAAAGACCTTTTGTTATTGTAAGTTATACCTATCAAAATGTTCCGTATAAGGAGCCAAAACTTATAAAAAAAAAAGTCAATGTATTTATGTATTGTTTCATTTAAATAATAGAATTATAGAAATTGGAACAGGTCGCTGATTGCCAGGGGCTACGGGGCGGGGCAGGGGGAGTAGATGTGGCTAATAAACGGAAGTATTCCATCTGTTCTTGATTGGATCAAGGTCAATACCTGACTGTGCTATGATACTGCAGTTTTAGAAGACTCCGCCCTTGGGGTAAATTGGGCAAAGAATATATGTGATCTCTCTGTATTATTTCTTACCAATGCATGTGAATCTATAAATTATATAAAAGTAAAAAGCTTAATTGAAAGAGTAATAATAAAACCATTACATACAAACATAAATATTGTTTTATAAAATAATTACATTTTTCAGAACTAAGTTAGTGACGAGGGTAGCAGGGCTTTACAGTATTAGAAATCTCTTTAACGGTGGACTTCCATATAGAAATCTCTTTAACGGTGGACTTCCATATCTGCTTTTGCATTCAGACCATTGCAAAATCACCTGTCACGTAGCCTTTGGAATACTCCACTCTATGCTCATGAAAGAAAGAGGATGCAAAAGCCAAAGAACATTTTAGTGTTATGAAAAAGTCTTACTTCACTGACGCCCTAAAAAGACCTCAGGGGATCCCAGAGGTCTCTTGACCACAATTTGGAAATTGATGCCCTATGATATCCTGCCTCTTGCTATGAATGTCTGACACCAGCGTCATATTAATTGTGCTAAGATTCCAGTTTCAGCTCCAATGCAAGTATTACTACATCCCTCCCAAGTCAGCAGTGAAGCGTTTGAATGCAAAACTTCTTTCCTGGCCTCGGAGATCTAAAGGCTCCCCAATGAGCACACAGGAAACAAAACAAACTGTTCCAACTGCTGCAGTTTGCTTGCTCCCTCTCTGCTGAAGATTGCTGGCTGCCTGACTTCAAAGGGAACACTGTGAGAAGAGCATCTGCGGGGAGAAGATAGCAAAGCAACGAGAGAACCATCGACTTGAAATGTTTGTGTAAAATGCCCAGATGCTCGTCGTGCACTGGGAAGCAGTGTCATAGGCAAGCAGGAAAGGACACGAGCACCACAGCCGTAGTGACTGCTCCTCAACCCTTCAGGAGCCTCTCCCACCGCCTTCTGCCCTGATGCCAGATTGAAGAGAGAACTCTGACCTTCAGAATTAGAACGGAGATCTGAAGTAACCCCCACTTTTAGTTTAGCAGTAGATGCCGCCTCGAACCATGCAAATAGATGCTCACACCTAAGCTGAGGACACTGTTCTTCCACTCGGGCGGTATACCAACACCAGGGAACTGAAAACGAGTGGTCAACACTCTAAGGGGCTTGGTGAACAGACTAGATTCGAAACAAAACCGGATAAAGTGAACATGAAACTCTGTATATTAAACATTCAAGAGCTACTGGGAGAAATCCCACCAAGTAATGTTATAAGAAATTTAAACACCTGAGGAAGAAACTCTTGAAATTCTAACTTTGTGGATGGAATTAAATGAAGACAGATATGAATTAGTTCTGCCTTTGCCCTATACAGCCCGAATAATTTCCCAAATTGATCTTATCTTTCTGAAACAGATACTTCTATACTGCTGGATTTATAACAGCTGTTGATGGAGGGTGTAATATCTGCTAGGCACGTTACTGTGTACTGTGTTACATTATCTCCACTCTTCATAAAATCTCAGCAGAGCAACGTCATCATTCCTATTCTGTAGGTGCGTAAATGGAAGCTCAGAGCCATTATGTGCCTTGACCTAGGTCACACAGCGAGAAGGGAGAGGAACTGAGATTCCAGGTTCAAGCCAGGGTTCTTAGCTCCAAAGCCAAGGTATCCTGTTGCTATCTCCTCATTTGAAAGGATTCTCAAGTGGGCTTTATGTAATTGCGTTAACTTATGCTAAAATTCCTAGCCACTCTCCCTAGGTTTCTAAGCCAGCCTAGTAATTAACATGACAACAGGAAACCACTTCAAGGAAGTCACTTCCTGGACCTGGGCAATATGGGAGTTTCCTAGGCTGTCCTAAAAAGTACTACCACTAACTAGCCGGTTTGAAACAACAGAAGACGATTCTCTCGTAGTTTGGAGGGCTGGAAGTCACAAGTCACATGAGTAGGGTCCTGCTCCCTCTGAAGGCTCTAGGGAAGAAGTATTCCTGTCTCTTCCTAACTCTCATGATTGCCACCAATCAAGCTGGCTTTCCTTGGCTTGCAGCATTGCCTTAGTTGTCACATAGCCTTCCTCCTGTGTGTGTCTGTTTCCAAATTTCCCTCTTCTCATAAGAATACCAGTCATTAGACTCGAAGCACCCTAAGCCAGGGTGACCTCATCTTAATTAATTACATCTGCAAAGATCCTATATCCAAATAAGGTCACATTCTGAGGTTCCAGGTGAAAGAATTTTTGAAGGACGCTATTCAATTTGCTACAAGCAGTTAGGTCAGATGATTAGAGAGAAGAATTTCAAGTTCAGGATTTGTATAGCACTTGTTTTTTGGAAGGCCAAGGAGTGGGCTTGAAGACCCATGCTGTCATTTCACACATATCCTTGTTTGCAAAGGAAACTGGTTGGTGAGTAGTCTCAGGTCAGTTTCTGTCACATTAAGATCATCACCCTGCAAACACTATTTCCTTCTTGGGCACATGTCTTTATCTGAAATAAGTATTTGATTATTGGCTCATTGTTTTCTCTCTCTCCACTAGAATGTAAGTCCTCTAAAGGCAGGGAATGTGTCACTCTAATTTCCAATATAAACCCAGGACCAAGAATAGTACCTGGCATGTAAATGTTTGCTGGATGATTGGATGAATGTGTAAATGAATTCTGACTCTTAGAAGCTGACTTTGATTAGGGTTTTCACCCATGCTGTCCATTCTACCTCCATTCATTCATTCACTGAACAGGTACTGACTGCTTACTATTTGTCAGGCACTGTATTCAGCATTAAGGATACAATTGCAAATAAAAGCAGCTTATGGTCACGGACCTCCTAGAACTTTAAAAGCAAGAAATCTTCAAGCCACCTACAATCTAGCAAGAAGCATGCTTGGTGCCATGGGTTCACACACAATCTAAGACTTAGCTCTTGTCCTTCTACTGCTCACAGACAGCCTTTGTATACCAGACTAAAATAAGAATTACAAGTTAAATTGTATGAAATCATACCTCCATTTAGAATGTATAAAGAAAAATAAGGATAGTCCTTATTAGTTGGTGAAAATAGGACTGCTAGCAAATTAGTTGCAGCTTCCTCGTGAAACTTACGTAAGAGCAGTTGGTTTCCACTGGAGGGAGGGGAAGGGACATGATTCTGGGGCAAGAACCTTGGTAACAGGACTAGGAGGGGGAAAAGGGTACATATTCCAGGAAAGGTCTGACTTGAGCACTGGGATAAAATATACTGAGAAATAAAGTTAAGTCAAATACAGTGAGTTTCCATATTTTGAGTGAGAAAATCATATTAAAAAGGCACCTATTATTCCACAGAGATTCCATAATGGCTTGCTGCATTGAATGATGACACAGTCAAAATCCGCAATGATCCTGACTCCCGAGAATGCTAGGCTGAATAAAATCAACAAGATAAACCCTAAGAAAGATAAATGAAAGTCTTACCTTTAGATGGCTTGCATGAAATAGATTTTTGGTCAGTTACAATAAGGCAGAATGGAGGAGACTCCTTGCCTGACAGCAATTTTCCTGAAAAATACCAGAGAGGTTACCTGATCATGGAGTCAATCACAACATCCAATAATGTTGTCTATTTAAATTCAACGTGAACATCCCCAACAATGGAAAACCAGATCCCAGATCACCAAACTAATAACCTCACTGTTCCTGGGACTAGTAAGATCACAGCTACTATACTGTGGTTAAATCAGAGCTCTGCCTTTTAGGAGGGGCATATACACAGTGGAGTGCATTTAGATGAGAAAAACTAGTATTCTACTGCAGGGAGCAAAATTTGCCACCCCAAATTGTGTCTGTTTAGCATGAGCATTATTTTAGGCTTTGACCTTCCCCCTAACTGCCTGAAGACTGTAGGCAGAGGACCTGTTCCAGGAAGGGAGCTGTCACCATAAACAACTCTAGCACGAACGACATGAACTCTAGTTGGCTCCGAAGGAACCAACTCTGCCCATACCCTCATTTTAGAATTCTAGCCTCCAGAAATGTCAAACAATACATTTCTATTGTTTAAGCCATTCAGTTTGTGATGCTTTCTGTTAACCCTAGCAAACTAATACACTGAGACATGTTTAGTTTGGGAACAAACCTAATTAATCACCATAATATTTCATAAAAATCCACAGAGCTAATGTTGGATAAGATAAAATGATAAAGAGAGTCCAAGAAAAAAGATTAAGTCTTTTAGATGCTTACATGACATTCCACTCAAAGACAACTAACGTGTCAAGGATGAGGTACAGACCTCTAAACTCAGATTCATCATGGCCTACAGCAAAAGACAGTATATACTTTGGGGTCAGACCAATCTGGGCCCCATCCAATACTAACTGTATGATCATGGGAGGGTTACTTAGCCTCAGTAGGCGTCAGTTTTCTCATTTGTGATATAAGAATAATAGTACATACCTCAAGGTGTTTTTGTTTATTTTTTTAAGGTAGAAGTCGTCATGAATTTATTACACGGTGGTTAAGGACACAAATACAGTAGTCACACAAAAGCGCATTTCAGAGGCTGGCTACTCATTCAGAGATGGATACAGACATTTCAACTAAGTTTCTTGTAAGTTGGGTGGGGAGTTAAGTCCGAGCGGGGAGGCAGGGATCAACTGTCCAGAGCCACACTGCTGAGGCCTCAGGGTCGGTGTAAGGATTATTTTAAATGACAAGTAAAATTTTTAGAGTTACATTTAGCATAAAGCTTAGAGAAGTATTGCTGAATTTTAGTTACTGAGCTTTGGAAGAAGGGCTTTTAACACAATTTGGATCAACAGACGTTAACTGAAAGGGCAAGAGTGAGCAGGTTAAGATGAACAAAAAACCCAGAGTTAGCCTGAGGAAACAGGAAATGGTTTTTGTTATTTGCACCCTTCCTTTCACCATTAATCAAATACTTTGTAATTCAAGTAGGACAAACATCTCCAATATGCTGGATCTAGAGTCTTTCTGAATGTATGTGAGTGAGTTTGAGAGTATGTATATCTATCCTGAGTTCTAGTAAGTTCCCGCCTTAAGTTTGAGCAACTCACTTGACTTTTTAACTTAAAAGTCTCAATTTATCCAACAATAGAATTAGTTTATCTAATTATTATCAGTTATCTAAATATTTCTAAGATTCCTTCTTTTTCTAAACATTCCATGATGATACGACTTAGACGAATATCACACATGGTGTCTTGGAATGACAGGATTCAAGTATTTTTAATTCAGAAGACAATGGCCATTTTAAAGACACAGCACTATGTTTTTACTGTTTTTATTTCCTCTTTCTCTAGAAACAGTAGTATGGATTCACCTTTGAGAGAAGGTAACCCCTTTGTTCTCGGATTGAGGGGACAATTGATGTCCTTTTTAGTCTTGCAAAAGTAAAACTAGATTCCATTCTAAACTGGAAAGCTTCAAACAAGTAAAAGCTAAGTGTTTGGATAATAAAGTAATACCAGAGTAACATCTCTGCAGAGAGTAAAACTAAGTGTTTATTTTATCTAATCTTTAGGATTTGAGACTTGGGCGCTAGAGTAGCTAAACTTTATATAAGAGCTAGAGGAAAATGTTGGCAGACCAAGGCCTAAAATGAGAAGAGGAACACAGGAGACCTTGGCTGAATTCTGTGTGTAGATATACCTAATTTTCAGTTTTAAAATTGTTTTATGCATAGTAATTCCTATGTGCTATACCCAGGTCTGCAATAAATCTTAAATCTGGCCTCATCTGAAACAGTGGGAAATTGAGAGAACGGTTTCTGTCCATACAAGTGTCACGTCAGTAAAAGGAACAACAAAAGATGCCAGAAGAACACTGTCATCAGATGGCTAAAAGTAATATTCAAAGTAAAACCAAGTAAATTACAACAAAGAAAATCCCAGGTCCAGGACATATCGCTGATAAATTCTACCAAACCTAACAGAATTAATACCAATTCTTCAAAAACTCTTCCAAAAAACACAAGAGTATGGGCCCTTTCTTAACTCACTCTGTAAGTCCAGCATTATAGCAACTCTTGCTGCTATAACAAAAATACCACAGACTGGGTAAATTTTATACAACAGAAGTTTCTCACAGGTCTAGAGGCTGGAAGTCCAAGATCAGGGTGCCAACATAGTTGTCTGCTTCTACTGAGATCCCTCTTTCGGCTTACAGACCACCAACTTCTCATTGTATCCTCACTTGGCAGAGAGAAGAGAGACCAAGCAAGGTCTCCAATGACTCTTACAAAGGCATCAATCCCATTCATGAGGCCCCCACCCTCATGACTTCATCTAATCCCAATTATCTCCCAAAGGTTCTACTTCCTTAATGCCATCACATGAGGGGGTAATGTTTCAATCCAAGATTTTTGGATATAACATTTAGTCCATAAAACCCTTATGCAAAAGCCAGACAAAGACATCACAAGAAAACCAAACTCCAGACCAGTATCTCTTTTGAATATATGTAAAATCAAAAGCAATTAAAAATAATTATATACCATGATGAAGTGAGATTTAATCCAGGAATTGAATATTTTAATATCCATATATCAAGCAGTATAATACAGCATACTGAAAGAACAAGAACCATATCATTTAAACAGATGCAGAAAAATTACTTAACAAAATCCAATACTTTTTCATAATAAAAACAAAATAGAAACAGAAAAGAACACCCTCAACCTAATAAATGTCATCTACAAAAAACCCAGAGATGAAATCACACTAATTGTAAAAGAATAAAAGCTCTCTCCCTATGATCAGGAACAAGATAAAGATGTTTGTGCCCACCATTTCTATTCAACACTGTACTGGAGGTTATAGCCAGGGAAATTAAGGAAGAAAAAGAAGTTAAAGGCATCTGTATTGGAAAGGAGTAATTAAAATTACCTTAATTTACAAATGGCATGTACTTCTATCTACAAAATCCTTAGGAAAAAAAGTTAAAGCTAATAAACAAGTGCAGCAAGACTGCAAGAAACAAGGTCAATATAGAAAAATCAAATGTATTTCTATAAACTAGTAAAAACATTGAAAAGTGAAATAAAGAAAACAGTTCCATTTACAATAGTATAAAATGGAATGCTTAAAAATTTAAGAAAATAAGTGCAAGGCAACCACTGAAAATTATAAATCATTGAAAGAAACTGAAGAATACATAAACAGAAAAAACATCCCATGTTCATGGATCAGAAGACAATATTGTTAAGATAGCAATATTTCCCCAACTGATCCATAGATTTAACAAAATCCTTATCAAAATCTAAGGTACATTCTTTGTAGAAAGTGACAAGCTGATCATAAAATTCATATGGAAATGCAAAGAACTCAGAATTGCAAAAACAATCTTGAAAAAAAGAACAAATTTAGAGAACTCACACTTCCCAATTTCAAAACTTACCACAAAGCTATAGTAATCAAGATATTGTGGTATTTGTGTACGGAGATGTATCTATATCTAGGTAAGCAGGTAGATATATATACAAATAGATCAATGGAATAGAAATGATTGTCCAGAAATAAAACTGTTACATATATGGTAAACTGATTTTCAATAGCAATTTCAAGATAATTCAATGCGGAAAGAATAACTGCTTCAACACACAGTGAGGTGACAAATGGATATCCATATGAAAAAGAATGAAGTTGGACCCTTACCTCACACCATATACAAAAATTAAAAAAAAGAATCAAAAAATTAATATAAGCACTAAATCTATAAAACTCTTAGAAGTAAACATGGATGTAAACCTTCATGAACATGGATTAGGCAATGACTTATCAGGTATGATCCCAAAAGCACTGCCAAAAAAAATAAAGTTAAAAAATAAAGTTAAACATCTGAAAGTTAAAAAGATGTTTCCTTCCAAGGCCACTATCAAGAAAGTGAAAAAAAAAAAAACAAAAAAACAAAAAACAACCTAAAGAATGAGTGAAAATAACTGAAAAAGATACAACTGGTAAGTGTATAGTATCCAGAATACATAAAGAAGTCATGACTCGACACTGAAATTACAAATAAGCAATGAGACAGTAAGAAAAGGGTTTGAATAGACATTTCTCCCAAGAAATGGCCAATAAACCCAAGAAAAGATGTTCCAGATCATGAGCCATCAGAGAAATGCAAATCAAAATTGCAGTGAGATATCACATCACAACTACTAGGATGGCTATAATTTGCTTCCTCTCTACAGACTATGTGGTACTTGTTAATAGTAGAGAAATGGGATGTATCATCAAGAACTGTAGGTGTTTTCTTCTTTGGCCACATGAGAGCTAGTACTTCCAGTAGCAGGTACAGACCCTTTGCAAAAGCAGCAGCATAGGCTGTGTGCTTATCTTACTGCCTAAGGGTAAATTAGAAAGTATGCCACTGAGGTCCCACCTATTAACAAAGTCAGCTGAGTGTAGCCCGCTTGTTGAGAATGGAAAGGGATGAACAGGCAAATTATGACCACACTGTAGGTATTCTATTTTCCAAACACATCTCTTGACCAGACACCTAGGGATTGGGACATCATAGACAAAATTAGCTCACCGATCCTCTAAAAACTCAATACTAGATTCCAATCACCCACTTCCATTATGTACATAGTGCTGTCCCTTGAACTCAAACTGCCTGATTAGAATAAAGCCCATCCACTAATTTTATACTTAAGGAGTAGATGATTTAACTACTCCAGGAAACATTCTAGTAACCAAAGAATGAAAGTTTTGACCCCATTTTTTGCTTATTTGACCTAGAGGGGTCTTGACCTAAGAATGGGGATTTTTCTTAGAGGTTCCTTATTAAGAGATTACAGCAAGGAGGTCCAGTGAGGGGGGGAAAATGGTAAAGACATATGGCTTTATTCAAAGCTATTAATGAGAAATTTGGGGTTATAAAATAAACCCTATGGTTATTTTTAAATCCTATGGTATTCTTTTCTCTATATGCTCTCTTCTATCACTGTATAACAAAGCATTCCTTAAATTTAAAATCTCAGCTTCTGATAACGAAATAGATATACATTATTTAGAGGAGTTAGAAATTCTGCCATCTGAGTAAATCCATGACAAAAAGATGAGAAAGATCTGAAATATGATTGCACAGCTAAACTATGGAGGGCCATTAGGAAACTCACACACCCATACCCCTTCCTCTTGTATGAACAACGCAACATAAGCCTGAGTATAAAATTAAAGATTAGGAAATTCCCAAATGATTTCTTTGATATCAGTGACCATGGGAAATATCATTAAATATGGTGGTATCATAGAAATCTCCACACAGAAATTCCTGAAATAAGTTTTTGTGAGCCAAAGCAAACAGGCTATTTACTACCCTTACTACCAGCTGTATAATTTCAGTAATTAAACTGACTGGCTAAACAAGCATTACCACACAGCTGCAAAACCCTAAAGAATCTGTAGACAAGCTATTAAACTATGATTTATGAAGTCAGCTTTTGTTCAACCAAGTGATTAGAATTTAATAAGTTGGCCTACTTAGCTCTGAATTGGATACAACCATTCAGAAGAAAAAAATGTATGAGAAAATAACATTATGAGAAGATTTGTCTCATATCCTAATAGGCCATTTATTCAATTATCAAACAATTCTTCAAAGCTCAGTAATAGGGAACTATTACTTGGGGAATATAAAGTATCAAATGTGGCTCTGCCCTCAGGAGGCTTACTTAGTCTAATGTGCGAACCAGATTTGTACACAAATACATTACAGGGCATCATGGAGTCACAAATACAACACTAGGGAAATCAGACTTGGGCACAAATACTGCCAGTTAGGGAGCTACAAGAAGGCTTCAAAAAAAAAAATGTAGCACTTAGTTGGGCTTTGATGGTGTACAGTGTTTCGATATAAAGGAGGGCAGAACTCCACCAAAATGTACAGGGAATAGAATGTAATCCAATTTGATTAAAGTCTCTTAAGTGTGAGATAAACAAGGCTGGAAGTAGGAAATATAGCATCAAATAATAAATAGCAGAGATATGATCTCTGAGCTGTGAATATGGCAATATGTGAAGAATAGTTTTTAACTGAACAAAATTAGCCAAATATTTACCAAGTGCCCACTATGTGCCAGACATACAGAATTATGGGACAGAGATACATGAGGCATGAAGGGCAACTGTAATAGTCAAATTGTAAGTTAATGAGGGCCAGGATGAGGAGGAAGATCAAGGAGGCAAAGGTACCAAGATCAGGTACCTCACCTGTCTTGAGGAATTTTGTCTCCTCTGTTCCTAGAACTGTGCATGACTGGATGCTGAGTAGACAGAGTAGGTAGTCAATAAACCCTCATAAATGAGCAACAGCAATCAACAAACAGAAAAGCAAACGAACCACAGAAGTTTACGTCCAGGTGACTGGGGGAATGGAGACTCCTTTAATAAGAAATTAGAAAATTAGCTCAATTGAACAAAAAGTGTAAGAGTTATGGATACAGTATCTTCTCAAGAGGCACTTGTGATGAAAATCCTAATTTCTTGCCCACTCATCAAGGGCTCATGGCACCCTGTACTCAGGACTTAGATGAACATTGAATGTTTTGCAATTGCCTTGTATCTTTAACAAATAATAAATGATTCAAGAGAAGAATAAAAATCACCTCTTCATAGGTAGGTACCAAAAGCAAGGATGGTCATTGACAATGAGATGGCCAGTTAGAGAGATATAATTATGCTGTAAATAAGAAATATAAAACAGCACTGAAGATCGATTTGTGAGTAAAAATTAACTTTAGCAATGATAATAAAAGAAAACCTAATCTATGTGTTAACCAAGAGACAAGAGAACCATATGCTTGGCTGCCCCACAGGGCTCATCTCAGGAAGATGCTGACTAGGGGAATCAGGTTACAGCAACACAAGGCCGATATACTTGCTATGACTCTGTTCCCAGATGTCTACCATTATGAAAGTGTCATTTTTAGGAAGAAATGTGAAATACAAATAGGACAATAGGGGATAGCTTGGTTGACACACAAACAAGTAAAATTCCTTAATACATTGAATGAAATAGAAGACACATTCCAAACCCACTCATTTTAGTGTTCTAAGCCCATGACATTATGTATATGTGTACAGGTTGTTCTTTAACCAATCATAAATGAAATATGAGTTTCCATAAATACTTTACTCAGTTATTTTTGATCTTTAATTTAGAAGGTATCTAGTTATTAAGAGGGCAAAGCGAACAGGAGGAGGAAAAAAATTAATGAATCGTTCCTGATTTGGGAAATTTTAAGTTTGTGTATTTCAACAGGGCAAAATAAATCTTAAGATTTACTCCTAGGATGCCCAACACAACAGATAATAAGTAGGGTTCTTTTGTTCACGTCGGAATGGAAGAAAAATATAAAATTAAGGGTATCACATCTCTTCATAAAATAAATCCTATCCCTCCGGAGTCTGAACCACTTATTACATCTTCCCGGAAGTTTTGATGATAATGCAGGAGACACAAATTACAATTCCATTCATTCATTCAATCATTCATTCATCCAGTATTTATTTTGAAGGTACTATGTGTCAGTTACTGTTTATGTAGTGGGAAAAGAGGAAAGACAATACAAACAGATCCCCTCCCCAAATAGAGATAATTTATGCTAGAAAAACAAATAGAAAATGAAGGGATTAATATTATGTCAGATTGTAACAAGCTCCATAAAGCAAGTCAGGGTACAGGTATAGATAATGATAGAGGGGCTACAGATAATTCAGAGATTCTTTTCATGATTGATTTTAATTTTTGGTTTTTTGTATTTTTAGATATAAAGGTAAAGTTTCCATGAAAAAATCAAATATAATACATACAGACTGTGCTGGTTTAGAGTTACGTAAAGTTATTTGATGATGATTATTCCACTAAGTGATCTGTTATGTGACAATAAATCACTATTAACGTTTTATAGTCACAATCAACGTGAATCTTTTTGATAAGTCATTCAGATTCTGTACTCTCAACATTAATAGATAATTTTATCTTCATCATATCTGATTACATTTTCAGGCAGGAAAAAATGGATACTTTCCAGAAATACAACCCAGTTCATTCACTTGAAATTCAATAGATTTTTGATTACATTGTACATTGCACTCTCTGTTCATTAAGGAATCCCCTTTTCCTAGTCATTTTCTCTAAAATTAAAAAAAAAAAAAATCAAGCCAGAATAATCCAAACTGGCCTCAAAAAAAAAAAAGAAAAATCCTCACATACTCCCTGCCTTGCATTCAAACTTTGCATTTATAGTACAAGATGTTTGTTTCTCTTACTTTTTCCCACCTATATGTCCGTATTATTGCCACTCTAACTCATCATCTCTCTCCTTGAATGATTGAATATCTTAAATTATTTGTTTCTTTTTGTTTCTCTTGCTGCTTATTCACCTTTCCCAAAGGGGTTAGATTAATATTCTCCAAATATGATTCCAATCATAATCTCTCAAAATCTTTACTGGTTCCTCATTGCTCATAGAGTTACTGGCATTTATCCAACAGCAATTATGTTTATATTACTAGACAACCAGTACCACACTCAGTCAATGGCTGTCAGCTGTCACATTGTGATTGCCCTCAAGTGACAACTGATAATTCTTTTTTTTTTTTTTTTCATATTGCAGTGGTGCTTCT
Source organism: Hippopotamus amphibius kiboko (assembly GCF_030028045.1). NCBI lineage: Eukaryota > Metazoa > Chordata > Mammalia > Artiodactyla > Hippopotamidae > Hippopotamus > Hippopotamus amphibius. The sequence continues at coordinate 10,929,773 of NC_080203.1, read as the reverse complement.
CTCAACTCTTAACATCTAATAAACACATGCATTAGAAAAGAAGAAAGGCTTAAACTGAATAATCAAAGTATAATTCTCAAGAAGATAGGCAAAGAGGAAAATAAAACCAAATAAAGTAGAAGAAAAGAAATAATAAAGAAAAAGTCAATGAAATAGGAAAATGTTACAAAAAAGCAGAAAATAAAGGAGAGAGAATGAGCAAAACCAAAAGTTGATTCCTAAAAAAGACTAACACAATTGATAAACCCTTAATAAGACTGCTCAAGAAAAATGGAGAAGGCGAGAATCATCCACGTCAGTAATGAAAAGAGGGAAAATCATTACAGGTTCTATAGAAAATAAAAATTAAAATATATTAGTAATAACTATGAAAAGAAATTTGAAAACCTACATTAAATCTGTATAGAAATTTATATTAAATTTATATAGAAAAGCACAAGAAACCAAAAGAAGAGACAGAAAATGGCAGGCTAAGATGGGTTCACCAGTGACTTTTCTATACTTCTACAGAAGTAATAAAATGGATATTACATACATTTTTCCAGAGAATAGGAAAGATATTTCCCAGTTTATGTAATAGAGTCACCATTACTCTGATACAAGGATATGGCAAAAAAAAGATAATTACAGGTCCGTCCTTCTCATAAACATCAATGCTAAAATTCTAAATAAAATAGTAGCATATGAAATGTAGTATTATATGAAAGGGATAAGATACATTTTGACCAAAGTAGAGTTATTCTAGGAAGGCAAATAGATTTAATATTTGAATACCAATCAATGTAAATCACTACATTTAACATAAAAAGGAGGAAATTATATAATATCAACATATGCAGAAAAAAACATGTATTAGAATTCAACACTCATTCATGGAAAAAGTACCTTTACCAATCTAAGAATAAAAGGAAATATCTTTTTTTTTAATTTATTTATTTTTATTGGCTGTGTTGGGTCTTCGTTGCTGTCCACAGGCTTTCTCTAGTTGCCTGCGAGTGGGGGCTACTCTTTCATTGTGGTAAGCGGGCTTCTCACTTCAGTGTCTTCTCTTCTTGCAGAGCACAGGCTCTAGGCGCGCAGGCTTCAGTAGCTGTGGCACTCAGGCTCAGTAGTTATGGCTCATGGGCTCTAGAGCACAGGCTCAGTTAGTTGTGGTGCATGGGCTTAGTTGCTCCACAGCATGTGGGATTTTCCCAGACCAGGGATCGAACCTGTGTCGCCTGCATTGGCAGGCGGATTCTTAACCACTGAGCCACCAGAGAAGTCCCAGAAATATCTTTAAAATAATAACATATCTACAGAGTCCTTCAGCAAACATCATACATCAATGAAATATTGAACGTTTTCCCTTCTGAGATCAGGAATGAGAAAAGGATGTAATTGACACTTCTATTCAGCATTCCACTAGAATTCTGGACAGTGCAATATGAAATACAAGAGAAAACTTTATTACTTCTATTTCAATTTTTAAGGATTTTTTTCCTTAAAATTTGTAATATAAGTAATAAAGCTATTCTCATTGTCAGAAGTCATGATTACATACAATGAAAAGTCAAATGAATCAAACTATTAGAAATAAAACTTTGCTAAGTTACTGGATATAAAATTAATATAAAATATTATTTCTATAAACTAAAACCAAAAAATTAATTTTTAAATAAAATACCATTAAAGACAGCATAAAAATATCAAGTATCCAGGAACAAATTTAACAAAGCATATGAATAACCTATACACAGAAAACAATGAACTATTACTAAGATTATTTTTAAAGGCCTAAATAATTATTAATACATATTGTGTTTACAGATTGGAAGACTCGATATTGTGAAAATGTCATTTATCTACAAATTAACCTATAGGTTTCAATGCAATCTGAATCAAAGTTCCCTTGAAAATATTTGCAAAACTGACCAGCTGATTCTACAATTTATATGGAAATGCAAAGGGATAAAGTTAGCCAAGACGATATTAAAAGACAATTACTGGAGGACTTACATTATTGTTTATAAAGACATTTTAAAACTAGAGTAGCTAAGAGAATGTGCATTTGGCTTAGATAAATAAATAGGACAGAGAAGAGAAACCAGAAACACACACACACACAGTCATTTGATTTATGACAAAGATATCACTGCAAAGCAGTGGGAAAGGTATTATTTTTTGAATGAATAGTTCTGGGTAAATTTGATATGTACATGGAAAAAAATAAACTTTTTATACTTAGCTAAGACCATACACAAACAACAATTCCACGTAGTTTCCAGTGTGAAGACTAAAACAAATCTTCTAAGAAAAAAAATTACACACACACACACACACACACACACACACACACACACACACATATATGTAAGTTTCTTTTTGACTTTGGGGTACTTGAAGATTTCTTTATTAGGATTAGAAAATATTACTGATAAAAAATAATTTTCATAAGTTAAACTATCAAAAATTATCAATAGGAGTATGAAAAGGCAAACTATAGCATTGGAAATGATATTTGCAACACACATTTGACAAAAGATTTGTTTATATAATGTATAAATAACTCTTACAAATCTATATAAAAATTAAACTCAACAGAAAAATAGGCAATGAACTGAACAGGCATTTCACAAAAGATAATACTCAGATAGACAACAAACATTTGAAAAGCTGCTCGACACCATTTGTTACCAAGAAAATGCAAATTAAAACTACAGTGGGATACCATCATACAGTCATCAGAATGGCTATCATTAAAAAGACAGCCAATATCAATTAATAGTAACAATATGGAGAATTTTCATGCACTGTTGCAAGCATGTTAATTGGCATAGTAACTTTGGAAAGCTTTTTGTTAAGGCCTACTGAAGATACTTTATGATCTGGCAATTGTATTCCTAAGTATATACAGCTAAGAGAAATGTACGCACACATACAAGAGTTTACACAGAAGCATTTTTTTGAGCATCCAAAATTCTTTACTGAAAGATCATTGCTGTTCACCATGTAGATGAGTCGAGAGCAGATGAACAGAACCACTATTATAATAGCCCCAAACTGGATAAAACCCAAATGGGAAAATAAAACGTATAAAATTCCAACGATTACTATACCACATCAATGAAAAATAAATGAATCGATGCTACATGTATAATATGGATGATTCCTGAAATACCAGCGTGAGCAAAGGTAAACATAAAATAGTAAATATTGGATGGACATATACACACACAATGTTAAAAGCAGGCAAAACTAGTCTATGGTATTAACTACCATAATAATGGTTATTTTTGTTGAAGACTGGAGAGTACTGACTAGGAAGGATAGGAAGGTGTTCTGGTAATATTCTATTTCTTGATTTCAGTTGTGCAGGGGAATGTAAAGGTGACTTGAACAGGTATATTACCAGCGTGGATTCTTGTAAGTGCCTCATCAATTCTTAGATGAGAGGTAATGTGTTGAAGAATTCATGAGATCCAGTGAGAGAATTTCTTCTAGTTGGATGATTTTTTCTTCTCTTTATTTATATACATATCTCTAGAGAACTTTTAAATATATTTTCAAATTTCAAACATTTCTCTGATAAATGGCATTACTGAGAACATTTCCCATGGAAGACAGAAAACAAAAATTTTTCTAACATTGGGGATCACAATACCTCCTTTCCCTTTCCATCTCATATTATAAAAAGTGTCAGATCAGTCTATATTATGGCATAGATAGGTTACATATAAATGATAATTTTTGAGTTAAAGCATAATTTTTTGAATTGCATACTTGTTTATTAAAGATGAAGAATAGTACTCTCATTATGGAAAACAGTATGTAAGTTACTCCAAAAATTAAAGACAGAACTACCAGGGAATTCCCTGGTTGTCCAGTGGTTGGGACGCCGTGCTTTCACTGCGGAGGGCATGGGATTGATCCCTATTCAGGGAACTAGGAAATTCAAAAAAAAAAAAAAAAAAAGACTACCATATGCTCCAGCAATCCCACTTCTGGGTGTATAGTCAAAGGAAATGGAATCAATACCTCTGAGATTGCTGTACTGCCATGTACATTGCCACACTGTTCATAATAGCCAGGATATGGAAACAACCTAAGTGGATATATATCTTGTATCTTTATAGAAATCCCAATGACTTAACTCATAAAATTAGAATTTGCTTATTGGTCTGATAATTTATGATTGGCAAGCAACTGTATTCATAAAATAAATTAATAGCAGAGATGCATTCATTCATTTGAACAGTATTTGTTGAGTGCATATTATGTGCAGGCATCTTTATGCATGTGAATCTTACTTAATTCGCACAGTGCTGTGAGAACGTTGCTATTGAGACGGAGCTTAAGTGATTTGTTCAAGGTCTAGTAGCTGCAGTGTTGACAGAAAAACTACAGAGCCTATATTCATCTCTCTGGTTTTAGAGACCTTACTCTTTCCACTAAAATGAATCCCCACTCCACCCCCTGCCTTTATGCTGTGAGTAAATGGAAAAGAGGAATACCTAAGGAAGAGGTGAACAGGGAAAGCTTATCAGAGTAGTTCACTCAAGGGGAGTATGTAAAGCAAGAGTGGAAGTAAGTCAACTGAAGAAGTGAGGAAAGGAAGATCAATCTACATCTAGCCATGACCTTATTCTAGAGTCTGCTGTGGTCATAAAATACAAATAGTATATGTTTGTTTTCCCACAAAATTAATATGGTGAAACCCTACTTCTCAATGTGATACTAGGAGGTGAAGCCTTCGGGAAGTAATTAGGATTCAATGAGGTCATAAAAGTTGAGCCTCATAAACAGGATTAGTGCTGTTTTCAGAGTCATGAGGGCTCACGTGTCCTCCGCTCTGCTGTCCACTTCGTAAGGACACGAGGAGAAGTTGTCTGTCTGCAGTTCAGAAGAAGGCCCTCACCTGATCCAACCATGATCGTGGAATTCTGGCCTCTAGAAGTGTAAAAAATAAATTTCTGTTTCAAGCTACTCAGTCTATGGTATATTTGTTACGCTAAGTGAATGGACTAAGGCATCATAGCTAAAATTTGGGGTGAAAGGAAAGGCATCTGATCCAAGGCAGGGGCTACATCATGAAGAGCTGTGGATCCATATTACGGGCTTTGAATTTCACACTGATGTTAGTGAAAAACCAAATTCAGATGTTCTCTTAAGCGATCAGCATCGCATTAAATGACTTCACATTATTTCCATAATCAGGACATTGAGTGCCTTTCACAATCCTAAAATAAAACCACCCTATCAAAACATTAAGAAAGCATTACCACCTTTCCAGCGTACAGACCACTCTTTTGCCCCTCACCCTCTTCATCATGCTGGCCTAAACCCAACTATCTGACTATTCCATGCCTAACATGAACCTGGAGGATTACAAACAACAACACCGGCAATTATCACTTTAAAATTACCATCTGGGACTTCCCTGGCGGTCCAGTGGTTAACACTTCACCTTCCAATGCAGGGGGTGCAGGTTCGATCCCGGGTCCGGAAGCTAAGATCCCACATGCCTCAGGGCCAAAGAACCAAAACATAAAATAGAAACAATACTGTAACAAATTCAATAAAGACTTTAAAAAAAATGGTCCACATCAAAAGAATCTTTTAAAAAAATTTAATAAAATTAGGATCAACACTTTCGGACTGGGCCTTAATGCTTTCAAGTAATCCTATTACTCTTTTTGCAGTCAGTTCTTTCTCCTACATTTTAAGACTACTACTCCAAACCTTTTCCCATCTCTTCAAACTTTCATCACCTCCTCTCCAATTATCACTCTTGGCTGATAATTCGGCTTCCTATTTTACCAGGGATGTTGAAGAATTAGAAAAGAATTTCCAAATGCTCCTACCATCCACATCTACCCACTTACCTACATCTGTGTAGAATGTGTGCCCAATCTCTTCCCTCCCATCCTCTCTAGAACCCACTCGAGTTGGGCATTTTCACCCACTCACTCCATAGATGATCTCATCCAATGTCTTGTCCTTACCATCCACAAGTTTATGACTTCCAAACATACACCTCCAGAGCTCTCTCCTGATATCTAGACCCATATATCACAAGTGCATCCCTAACATCACTACTTGGATGTCTAATAGACCATTTAAACTTCATAGACCCCAAACAAAGCTCCTGGTATCCCCCCAAATGAAGTTATCTGGCAGTGTTCCTCACTTCAGAGGATGATAAATCTTCAAATTGCTCAGACCAAACAATTCTTCAGTCATCCTTAATTTCACTCACTCTCTCACATCTCACATCTAATGTTGCTGGAAATTTGTTGAATTTATCTTCAAAGTATATTTAGTATCCATTTATCACCACACTGAACAGACCCACACTTAAGTGTCTTTGCAATTTCGATTCCCTTTCATGTAATTTTCTTTGCCTAGATAACTGTACAGCAATCTCCCTCACCTTCATTCAGTTCTGTATTCAAAGGACACCTGCTCAGGTCATCTGCTTCCAATTAGGAAGAAATTTGTAAAAAGAAAATGGCTTTCAACCTAACAACTAAAAAAAGCTAGGTAAGCTGCAAAATCAGTTAAAAAGAAGAAACAAAAGCAAGCAAGCATACAAACAAAGTATTGGAAAGCTAGGGATGCAAGAAACTTAAATGAACTAAATTCCAGAACAGGCAAAGGCCTTCATGAAAGAGAAGAGATTGATGAATACTTTTCTCCATGGTGGAGGATGGCAGGAAAAAGTATTTGCCATAAACTAGGATAAAAAGAAACTAGCCAAGTTTAATAAGTTGTAATGTTTACACACTGGCTGGCGTGATAGGTTAAAATTTCAAGGAACTCTCAAAACAGAATGAGATTGCATCCATCTGCCAAATCTTTCCCAAGAGTCCTCACTGACTACACAGGGGTACTTTCACAAAAGCTAGGGTAATAGCAGGAGAGCTGAGAGAAATCCCTTCTAGGTACTAGTTCTTTGTAAATTGTCAGCAAGGCAATTGCCTTCTGAGGACTGCTGGCCATGCAGCAGGGTAGAGAGATTCCAAGGTGCAGAAAGCTTGGAGCAGCAATGGAGAGCAAAGAGGAGTCTACGGTTACCCAAAAAATTGACAGCTATACTGGAGAACAGAGAAAGATCTCCCACAGTCTGGGAAGCACAAAGACAGACAAACCATATTCATGGATAGGAAAATTCAACAGTATTGAGATATTCATTCTCCCTGAATTTACCCATGTGTTTAATGCAAGCCCTATAAAAATTTCAGCAGAAATTGTTGAAGAAATTGGCAAGGTGATTCAAAACTTAGAAACGAAAAGGACCTAAAAGAGCCAAAATAATTTTGAAAACGAAGGACAAAAATGGAGGAATTATCTGATTTCAAGACTCACTATAAAGCTACAGTAATCAAGACATTACAGTACTGGTATAAGGATACAAATACAGGTCAATGTGACAGAACAGAGGGTACAGAATAGACCCATGTGAGCAATGTATGTTCAGTCAGTAATTTTAATGCGGAGAGGAAAATCTTTTCAGCAAATGGTACTAGAACAAGCGGTTATCTGTTTGGAAAAAAGTGAACCTTGACCTTACACCATACATCACAGTTTTAAACATAAATCCCAGAATCATAAAGCTTCAAGAAGAAAGCACAGAACATCTTCCTGACCTTCATATAAGTAAGATTTCCTGACAAGTTAAAAAAGCTTTAGACATAGAAAATGCTTAGATAAAATGAGCTTCAAATTTATATTTTCAATTCAACAAAGAACACAAAATTAATAGGCAAAACCTGGACTGGTAAATATTGTGTATGTATATGTGCAGGCGTGTATGTGTGTGTGGTGTGTTGTATCTGAAAAACACTCCTATTCAAAATAAAGGAACTTCCAGGAATCATCAATAAAAGGTCAAAATATGATAAAAAGAAAATGGGTGGATAAGCAGATATTTTTTTGTCTGGACAATAAGCACCTGGAAAGGTATTCAACTGCATTATTTTTTAACTGTTTTTTATACAATCTATTTAATGGCAAGTTTATTTAATTTACTTTTTTAACTTCATTAATCATAAGGGAAATGTAAATTAAAGCTACAATGAAATGTCACTATATACTCACTTCTATGGCTATAATAAAAATTAAACACAATACTGAATATGTATGAGGGTGTAGAAAAACCAGAACTCTCATGAATTGCTGGTGAGAATGTAAAAAGCTAATTTTGGAAAACTATTTGGTAGTTATACGTCAAGTTAAATATACATATACACTATGATACAGCAATTTCAGTTGTAAGTATTTACTCAAGAGAAATGAAAGCGTCTACAAAAAAAAATTTTTACCATGATCAATACAGTCTTATACAGAAAAGCCCAGAACAGAAACAATCCAAATGGCCATCAACAGGATAATAAATTAAAAACTATGAAAAACTCATGTTGGATGCTATCCAACCATATTAACTTTGGATTCCTGCACCACCTGGGTGACTCTAACCACCATGTTGAGCAAAAGTAGCGAGACAAACACATGTGCACGCATGCGCACACACATCTAAACAACACAAATAAACACTGCACAATTTCAGGAAGATGAAGCCAAACAACAGCCAAAGTAAGCTCGAGTGATAGAAATCAGAACAGTGGCTGCTTCTGGGGGTGGGGAGAGGGATTACTGGTACCAGACAAGAGAAACTTTATCAAGACATGGAAATGTTTCCCACCTTGTTTCAGGTACTTGTAGTAGGAGCATATATAACTGTCAAATTTGTGAATGTCAAAGATTTATGAAATATGCACCTGATTAGGTTAAACCTCAACAGAAAGTCAATTTCTGTTGATTTTTTTCCTTGAACAACTTATTAAAGTTTCAATATCAATATACCACGTCCCCTTTCCCCGCTTATTTCCTTAGCCCTTAGCCCTTCCAGATGTTTTACCTTCATCCTCTCTCTGAATGTTTACTCCATGAGGTGAAACAGCATTGTTTGCTTTGTTCCTATTAATATCTGCAGGCCTAAAACACTGCCTTACACATAGTAGGTGCTTAATAAATAATTAATGGATGGCTTCTAAATAAATTGAAATGTATTAGAATATATTCATTACATTGAATCTGTAATGTTATCCCTATGCAGCCAAAGGAAAGAGGCACTTGGAGATGCCTAGGTAAATGGCTTAGTGTTTTATTTTTCACTGGCACATATGGAATGGGGAGACTGCATTTTCTTTTTCTGATATAAATGACTGCATTTTTAAAGCATCAATATCTCAGAATGGCATAACTATTAAACATTTATCTGGCAGTGAACTTTAGTTGAAGGACATAAATCAAAATTATGGGGTCAATTACGGAAAACAAGTCAACTTAGCCCATGTTATATTGGAATAAACAATTATAGTTAACATTTAATTAGTCAAACAATGAATCTCTAAATGCCAATGTGAGATTTGCCTAAGGCCCCAGAGAAAACCAGTTTAACAATTATGCCAACAGATACATCTGAATGGGACTGATATGGGGAGGTAGACCTAGGGATTCCTTTCAAAAGTTCCCCTTTGTTAGATGTAAACATAATAGGGCTTTGAGTTCGCGAGAGACAGAATAATTGAACATTTTTACATGGATACCAATATGGAAGTGGTTCAGGATACCGCCCACAGATTCCCTGGCAGTAAATCACAAAATTTCCTTTTAAGAATCACCTGCAATCCTGCCATCCAGGGTTTATCACTGTTAATGTGTTAATATATTTCCTGTTAGTCTTTTCTCATATGAATTTTTAATAAAAATATAAACATGCAATTATGTGTACAGTGACCATACTTTTAATAGTCCAATTTTTTCACTTAATGTAACTTGATCTTTTTTTCTTGTTTTTAAATTTTTGTCTTTTTAGTTATTCATTCATACTTCAGAAATATTGTGCTGTGAGACAGAACTTGTATACATACAACTTTATGTTCAGCTTAGGATTCAAAGGAGGTCTCAAGCTCATGTGCATGTTTTTTTATAATTTAATGTTTATAACATACCCAGAGGGGTCAGAGAGACTCCTGGCAAAACTGAATGCGATTAGTCTAGAATATGCTGGTTCTTCAAAGAGATCATGACATCCTTCTTCCAAATCTGATAATTTTACTGATGATGTTATAAATCCAACCAGTCAACCTTGCCAATGATACTATATTAATACAAAGAAGAGCGCACCTATGGCTGTCATTGTTGAAAAAACAACCAAAACCCATTCCATACACACAGTGACAAAGGTCTTCAATAACAGTGGAACTGAAATGAAGAGTCCAATAGGCTTTGCTTGGCAAAGGAAGTTTCTTCCTTTATATGATCAATATATACTTCTTTTTAATTGATTTTTATTGGAGTACAGTTGCTTCACAATGTTGTGTTAGTTTCTACTGCACAGCAAAATGAATCAGCCATACAGATACTTATATTCCCTCCCTTTTGGACTTCCTTCAATATATACTTCTATTAGAGATTTCTATATGATAGTACTTCTAGCAGAAAGAATTAGGCTTAAAGTTTCTCCTATACCACTTCTATCATAAATCTTGGCAATTATAATACACAGTTAAATGACTCATCTAATATTTGGAAATTTCTCAGTTCTTTGACCTCCTCTCATCCAATGATCTAGTTATGCACACAACCTCACTATGTACCCCAGACTTTGCCAAAATCAACAATTACAATCTCTCTATAATCTCAATTTCACTCAATCATTTTATATATTTCCAGGTTACTTCCTCTAGTATCTTGATTCCAACAATTTTCAATCTCCACTTTTTCATAAGTCTCTCTTGATGTCCTTTCTGCTCTCCTTACCCAGCTTAGTTCATCTAATTTTATGGTGAACCACAAAAATGACTCTCACACACTCCCTAATTCCCTTGTCCCTCTTTACTTCTAGTCTTCTTATGGTAGAACCACAGAACTTGTGAATTCTTCTCTTCCTACAAAAGTGCAGAAGGATATGGTTGGAGAGAGATCTGTGCTGAGTCGTTTCAGTTTAAATTCATGCTCATTAACCTCAAGTGAGTCTTTAATAATGCTGCCACGTAATTATAATACATTTCCTATTCCATTCTCTCCCAAATCTCTGAGAAGATTATTTCATACCTTTTCTTCTCCCCTCAAAACTCCCAATGACTCCTCTCCCATCCTTACAATCAGCTGATGACTTTGCTTCCTATTTCACTAACAACACTGAAGTGATCAAAAGACAAATTCCAAAAACAAAGAAATGAAATGCTTTTCCTGCGAACAAAGAGAGAAATTCCACAGGACCCCAGCACCAAATCTACACACTTGCCTGCATCTATGCCTACATACTCTCTCATAAAAAAGTCACCTCCATTTCTCCAGCATTTTCTCTGGCACTGTGCTCTTCCCTGACCCCACCAAGTACATACATATAAATAAATATATATATATATATATATATATATATATATATATATATATATATAAATTTCCCAGAAAGGTCTCCATAACTGTAGACCAGTATATCCTCATTGGCATCTTGACTTGAGTATTTAACATAAGTCAGTATCTTGTTTTCACCAACTTCTCAAGCATCTTTGTCACACACATATTTGATATAATGCCTAAAGCTTTTCTCATTCTTTTTCTTCTTTCTGCACTATTTTCTTCACCAAGTTTGCAACCATTTGGGAGTTCATAGTACTCTGGCACTCAAATTGCATTAAAAAATAAAGTTGTAGCATAAAAAAACACCTTAGGGCAAAATAAATGTTGAACATGAGAGCACTTTTAATTCCATGGAAACAGCTAATGTGCAGAGCAGACTGAAAAGCAGTAAAAGATGCTATTTTTTTTTATCCCATTCATGTGGTGTGCTCCCACCAAGGAAAACTTTTTTGGTTTATCCAAATATGGTACATGACTCAAATATGTTCCATATTCTCTGACTAGCAACAATCAGGTTGAGTAAATGAGTATCTTTGTCTGAAAATCTAATGGCAAAATATCATTTCCTATAATGTATTTATTTCATGCATTTGTGGTGAAAAGCCTTTATAGTCCCACTTGACTCCCCACCCCAGAAAAAAAAACTCATCTTTGAAATGATCTACGCTTTCAAGGGTTGTTATTGCAAAAGCATTAATTGACTAGGCAATATGTGAGCTAAGTCTGTTTTATTCAATGTTACTCACATCATGTACCTCTAAATAGTACTTCTTTCTGACAAGGCCTGGGATTATAACTCTACCCTCTGAAAGTCTTCAGATATCTTAGGACTTCCCTGTACCAGTCAATAGCTATTGTTCTCAGCAGAAGGTGCAGTTCTTTATTAGAGAAGAACTAAATCAGATCAGGGAGGGGGAGGTTAACAACTTTTCTCACTTTCTTGTTACCACTTTAAGAAAAGTTCAATCACACGCAATGTAGCAAAGATCACAGGTATCAAGTCTTTGAATCGACTGAGCTCTACTTACAAAATAAAATACACCAACTCATTTGAGTGAGGGCACTACCTCTGGTTCCACAGTCCAGTGGACAACCCATCCTTAGTGACAAAGTTAGCAAATGAAAATACAGGATGCCCAGCTCAATTTAAATTTCAGATAAACACCAAAGAATGGGACATGCAATAATTGTATGCAATACTTGGGACAAACTTTTACTAAAAAGGTATTTGTTATTGACCTGAATTTCCAATTTAAGTATCCTATATTTTATCTATCAATCTTATTACTAGATGAGGCATCTACTAAAGAATCACCTTCTAGCTCACTAGAGGCTGCCAAACCACATCAATTACTGCTCGCATCCCTCCCAAGAGGCACACAATCCCAAAGCACCAAGGCATCTATAAGTATGTAATTCTCTTAAACACACACGTACAGGAATGTGTAGATCACTCACTATCCTGGGGCCACAGGATAAATAAAGCCCACTCCCCAGCCTGGCAGAGCTCACCCTCCAGAGGAGGCGGCAGACATGGAAACAAATACTTATAAAACATTGCGCTTAGAATAGCAGCATTAACAGATTCTGTGGAAGCATGGAAGAAAAAAAAGAGGTACATAACAAATTATTTCTGAAACCATAACTAAGATTTTCCGAGTTTATAAAAGTCTGTAATAATAAGAGAAGCAGATGCATACGACTTTTCTGTGGATGAAATGCACATTTAATTGTTAAAGCACCTCTCTGAATCTTTAAATGCTGGAATATTGCTAGAAAAGCCAGGCCCTTGACTGAAGAAAATGACATTCGCCTGTGTTAAAGACAGATGGTTCAGGCCTCTTTCATCCATGCAATCTATCTAAATATATCTTTATTCTCAGTGTCTATGCACACTGCTGGTTTATGGTCCTTGGTTGGAATGTTAGCCAAGTCATTTTCTGCAAAAAAGGAACTGCGTAGGCTAAAGCTTGGATGAGCTCACTAGAAATTACTTTCTATTTTGAGTCTCCAAGCGACTGTGGTTTGGGGATCATAAAATAAGATGGCTTTGTCTTTGGTCACGGCTTGTGTAAGTTTTACATACAGAAAAAATAGAGGAGATTGTGGACAATAGCTGGAGAGAAACAGAAAAAGAGCTATGGAAGAAGGGCCTTGGAATCGTTTTTGCTTCTCTCACTGGCCAGCTGGTAGTAAAACCTTAAACTGATCAAGCCCTACTTACACAGGAAAATATACTGATTATCATTTATCATGAGTTTGAATTAGACGTCCTATTTCGGTACCGGACAAACATAGATAAGCTAAGATAATCTACAGGCTACTTGATCCAAAGACCTTGCCACAACAAATGCTAAAATTACAACAACGTACATGTTTAAATTCAGTTTGTTTTAATTTTTTGTTTGCAATAACATGGAGCATGTTAAATAATTAATAATCGATATTCATAAAGTTTCTATTATGAGCTGAGGCTCTAGACTGCATCATTTTCATCAATCACAGTTAACAGAGTCAAAATCAGCTTCATCATGATTCATTCTATAAAACAAAAGCGTTGCTACACTAAATCAGTAAGTCTCTCACGTGCACGTGCACACTCTCTCTCCCTCCCTCCCCCCACCCCCTCTCCCTCTGTGTAAATCTTCTAACAGAGGCACTCACATCACAAGGGGTTTAGCTTTCTTTTGGAGGGGCCACTGAAATCAATCTGGCACCAATTCCCATCTGCAATGTAGGAAATATTCCTTTAGAGACACCAGAGGGCTCACAAGCATTCTGAGCCCAAGCCACCAAGAGACAGTCAATAACTGTGCACCAGGTAGCAGTATCCCTAGAAGGGACAGAAATTCAATGAACTGCACACTCATTCCACATCCATATATGTCAAGGTCCCCAAAGTCTGTCTATTTCTTTCTCCTTATTGAGACTCAGTAATCAAACTCCAATCTTGATAGGCATTCTCCATCAGACCTGCCCTTGGGACCAGTGTGATTGTTAAGACTGAGTACATCACCTAAATCCTAAATAAAAAATTTTCTCTGCATGTGTGTTTATTTGAAGAAACACTTCTTTGAGTGACTGCAAAATTATATATATCTTTGTGGCCATGGACTGACATGTTCTTTCTGGTACTTTTCTTCTCTACGGATCGTATCTTTTTTTTTTCTTTTCTGTACACAAGAATGAGGGAACCTGTTCATATACAGCAAATGTCAAGGAAATAACCTCAGAGAGACAAGAGTAAATTTAGTTTTTAAATCTTTACTAACAGTCAAGAACAATATTAATGTATTAGGTTCGATTAATTCATTCCTTCATTCAATAAATGTTTATTTAATGCCTACGAAACTGTCAGGCATATTTTAGAATCAAAACAGTGAAAAAAAAAAAACCAGACAAAGCTTATTTGGTTAATATTGGCAATATTAAACGTTAGGATTGTAAAACACTGTTTTACTCTAACAATCAAATATTTTGATGAGTACAATTTATTAATGTATCTGAGTATGCTTGGAAGTGACCAGATGGGATAGAAGATATTATCATATGTAAAAAATAAAAATTAGATGATACAAAAAGAAAACTACCCGGGTTCTGTAGGAGAAGGGAAGTTGATTAGTTTTACTATATAATGTTGTTTTATGTGGAGTCTCTACTAGGATTCCTTCCTACACCCTGCTCATAACTGACTACTACAATGACATCCATCTGAAGATTCAACAAACTGTCAACAGAAAATATTCAAAAAAATAAATTTCAGAAAGTCCCCAAAAGCAAAGCTTAAATTTGCCATGTACCAGCAACTATTTACATAGTGTTTACACTGTGTTTACAAGCCTTGTACACTGTTGGTTGGAATGTAACTTAGTGCATCCACTATAGAGAACAGTATGAAGGTTCCTCAAAAAAACTAAAAATAGAACCGCCTTACAACCCAGCAATTCCACTCTTGGGTATATATCCAGAAAAAATGGAAACACTAATTTGAAAAGATACATGTACCCCAATATTCACAGCAGCATTACTTAAAATAGCTAAGATATGGAGAATGAATAAAAAAGATATGGTGGGACTTCCTAGGTGGCGCAGTGGATAAGAATCCACCTGCCAATGCAGGAGACATGGGTTCGATCCCTGCCCCAGGGAGATACCACATGCCGCGGAGCAACTAAGCCCGTGCTCCACAACTACTGAGCCTGTGCTCTAGGGCCCATGAGCCACAACTACTGAGCCCATGTGCCACAACTACTGAAGCTCATGCGCCTAGAGCCCGTGCTCCACAACAAGAGAAGCCACTGTAATGAGAAGCCCGCACACTGCAACAAAGAGTAGCCCCCCTCAACTAGAGAAAGCCCGTGTGCAGCAATGAAGACCCAACGTAGCCAATAAATAAATAAATAAATAAATTTATATATAAAAAAAGATATGGTGATACACACATACACAGGAATAGTACTCAGCTATTAAAACAAAAGAATGAAACTTTGCCACCTGCAACAATGTGGATGGACCTAGAGAGTATTATGCAAAGTGAAATAATTCAAAGAAAGATGAATACTCTGTTAACACTTATATGTGGAACCTAAGAAGTAAAACAAATGATTGTATATAACAAAACAGAAATAGACTCACAGACATAGAGAACCAACTAGGGGTTACCAGAGGTAAAAGGGAATGGAAGAGGGGTAAGACAGGGGTAGGAGATTGAGACACAAACTACCATGGATAAAGTAGATAAGCAACAAGGATATGTTGTACAGCACAGGGAAATGTAGCCATTATTTTGCAATAACTTTAAATGGAGTATAATTTATAAAAAATATTGAATCACTATGTTGTACCCCTGAAACTAATGTTGTAAATCAACTATACTCCTATAAAAATTTTTTAAAAATACAATTTCAGAAAGTTGGAAAAAGCAAAGCTTGAATTTGTCATGCACCAGCAACTATTTTCATAGCATCTACAGCTACTTAGGTAGCATTTACATTGTATTAGGTATTATAAGTAATCTAGAGAGGATGTGAAGTACACAGAAGGATATGCATAAATTATATGAAAACACTATGCTATTTCATACAAGGGACCTGAGCATCTGTGAAATTTGGTATCCGTGGGAGGTCCTGGAACCAATTCCTGGTGGAAACTGTCCCATGAGTAGCTTCTGGGGCAAGAACAGATGTTATTCTCCATGGCATATTCAACATATCAGCCTTATTATTATTTCTTGCCTCTGCACTCTAATGACCTCCTCTCCTACTCTTCATCTTTCACTTGGCATTTCCCTTGTCCCAGACCTATGACTTAGGCTTGATACTGGTCCTTATTAGCTGGGCTTGACTTGTAGAGTTAATTACCATTTTGTATATTATTGAACCTCATTGTTGACTATCATGAGTACAGAATCAATGAGCATCAAAGGATCAAAATCCCCTCCTCTTGCCCTAGAAGACAGAAAATCCAGAGGCAATAGAGCAAAGAAACCTCCAGAAGGAGATGGACATCTCAGTGGAATCCCAGATCAAGTTAGCCAATATGAACACACCACTCAATAAAAGATCAAAAAGTCCTAGCAGATTCTTTTTCTTTTTTCATCTGTTAATACATTTTGTCATTCACTTACTCAGTAACTGTGTAGGCTACTAGTTATGCACCAATTCCAGTGCTGTATGATGGAGAGAGGGAGACAGCGCACATAAAGCATTTCCTGAGTGAACATTCAAGTTAGTAAACAAACTTGTAAGTCAATAATTAATATTAGATGTGAAGAATGCTAATGTAGGGGAAATACAGGGGACTATGGGAGCACATTTAAAAAAAAAAACAAAACAGTACTTAATCTAGACGAGAGAAGTCATGGAAAGCTTCTCAGAGAAAAGATGGCCCTAGAGGATTAATTGAAATTACGTAGGCAAGGAGGGTGGGAGTGCTTCCTCCTAAGAAAAGAGCAACACAGCTCTGGGGGTAAAGAGGTACATGGAGCTCATGGGGCACAAGACACTTGGTCCGTTCTTTCTGACTGGAACACAGAGAGCAAGGGAGAAAGTGGCAAGAGATAAGGCCGAAGAATGTGGCAGCCCCAGATCATACGAATGTGTGTCTCGATAAGCTCCTACGCAGGAAAGTGGCAGTATCTATTTCTGGAAGTTTTGTTTCTTTGTTTTAACTGTCTCATAGAGAATGGATTCAATGAAAGAGGAGGTGAATCTACACAGTGGAGTGAGGACAGGGAGACCATTTAGATGAGATTAATTCACTCACTGCTCAAAAGGATTAGCTCGGCACCAATGTGACTCTGAAGATCATTTTACCTGCTGTATCAAGTTAGAGTGAGAAGTTCAGCTAAATGGTTCCGTGGATGAAAGCCCTGAAATGTCCTCAGAATCTCTCAGAGGAATTTCTGTCCCAAGGAATAGGTATTCATTGTCTTGGACTCCAGACACCTTTCTGGAACTAGTGGACCACAGTCTTGAATCTTTGGGCATTATCTTCTTTCTCTCTTGAACGGTCCTTCTCACACTAACCTCTAGGCTCCTTTTCCCTATAGCAATTAGGTATTTTCTGAATTCAGTCCCTGGTTATGTAAAATGCCTGTCATAATGTCTCAAGGGGTTCAGGACAAAATGTACCACTTGGGCATGTGGATAATTTTGAGCTAAAGGCAATCAGATCCTGTGGGCTCAAAAGAAACTTCTACCCCTCCCTTAACTACCTAGAAGAATTTCAGTTGGGGGTAGATTTTATCTGAGTGACCCACATGTATGGCGAGGAAACATCTAATCACCCAACGGCAGCACTTCTTAACATTCTGTCCTCGGAGGCCCCAGGCCCCTATCTCATTCCTTAGCTCAGGATGGCACATACACCTCATTTTACCTTTGTGTCTTTGAACCACTTATGTATGTGGGGTTCCCATACATACGAAATTTAATTTGATTCCCTATTAATCTGTCTCATGTCAATTTAATTATTAGGCCAGCTGAAAGAACCTTTGAAGGATAGAGGAAAATTCTTTCTCCCCAGTGCCTGACTGTGACGATAACCTGTGCCACATCCCTGGCTGCCTTGGCTGAGCCTGGACCTGGTCCCCAACCCAAATTAGAGTTTAAAAAACAGAAGGCTCATGAATACAAAACCACTGAATTGATTGGAGGTACAAAATCGCTAACAGGGAATACAAAAGCAGAGAGTTAAGAGTGTTAACATAAAAAAAAATAGCACCTGTTCAGAAGACAGAGAGGGGGATCTCCTTAACACTCAATTACTCCCAACAGAAGAGAGTAAGCTGGGATACCAGCTGTCCCACAGCTAAAGCAGCACAGATGTTTCAATGTACAGTGTCTTTTTTTTTTTTTTTAAATCAAGCCTGCCATTTTGATTGGCTTGAGGGAAAAAAAATGTGGAAGGAATTCTGGGATTCCATAGTACCTCTTATTTCTACCATTGACTCCAAAACAATAAACTTAAATGAGGTAAAAATTAGCACACATGTTTAAAAGTATTTCAGGAAGGTACATTTCATTTTATTTAACTCATGACCACACATTCTATCCTTGTTCAGAGCTGCTTTAGTAAAAGATTAGGAGGAACTGATGTTGAACAAAGCATAATTTTGTGGGTGCTAATTTTGTATCTTTCCTGAATATGATACTGAAGTATATTTTGCAGGGAATGCTCCTGAACTTAACAGCACAGTCCAGGTGTGCTCTCTCTGCAAGAGAAAAGGCTTATTTATTGCCTATTCTTTTGAGAAACTTGTTCTCAAAGGGTGGGAAGAACCTGTGACTGCAAATCAAAGTCCTCTGTTGGACGGCTTCCTGATTCAATTCCCAAAGACATGGTGGAAGCTGAAAGCTGAAGATGATGTAAATGAACACCTGTAGTGCATCCTGACAAACCTCTTAGAAAGTTCTCAGGGAGTTTCAGTTTCCGAGTCCCATTTCCTTCACGTTATTGTCTAAGAACTATCGTTTTAGGACTATCTGCTTTGGTACAACATACATCCCTTAAATCAGCTTCTACACCATTCTATTACCCACATGTTTCCAGCATGAGAAGCATGCATGCTTCCATGTACTGTTCTTTCTTATCATATGCATTTCATGTCAGTGACACTTTTTGTGGTTTCGCTGGGTTCCTTTTCATATAACAAAAACACCACTGCTTAGCAAAGTTGGAAAAAAATGTTAAGATGAAGGGTCGTTGAGGGGCTGCATGTGTAGTATGAGCAAAATCAGAGACTATTGGAGGGCAAAAAAGCGCAGCCAAAAAAAGTGCCACAGACATTCCAAAAAGCTAACATTTATTAAGATAAAGCTACCTGATAGGAAATGTGCAGTGTTGGTTCACATTTTGTAAATATGATCATTCTAGACCCTGCTCAGCACTCCACTGCCAATGGATGTTCATCAAACATTTACTGAAGCTGGCTTCACACCGCATCCTAGGTTCTAGGGATACAAAAGAAAACAACACACAGTCCCTGCTGTCACGGCCCCCACTCAGAAACGGGAACCATAGTACACTGTGAGAGGAGCTGAGGAAGACAACAACACAGGGTTTAACTTGCCCAGAAACACCGAGTATTCCTCTTTATCCCTTTGGGCAACTTCTGACCTCCCCTCTCACCATCCATAATCATTAACTCAAGAAATTCCACCAAAGAAATTTGAGTCCTCTAATCTCCAGTTCTGCATCGAGGAACCAAGTACAGTTAAGAACAAACAGTAACATGTCTGATCAAGACAAAATGTTGAAACACTCTGAATAATAAGATCACTGCATTTGCTAAATATCCTTTCTATTTATGGGAATTAGAAGATGCTAATTCTTTAATCACGTGATTCTGTTTCCTTTAGCACCCTGCTAGGCATATAGTCAGTGCTAAATAAAATGGAGGCAATATTATTGAACTTTGAACCATTTTGCCACCATATCCATCACCATAAAAAGAAGGGACACATTTCATAGGCCATATAAGCATGTGTCATTTCATAGTTATTCCCCATATATATGAAAATATTCTTATTCTACCTAGATAACATAAAATTTGTTTCATTGTACCACCCACATCTCATCCAAAGCACATGGGTGCCTTGGGTTAAGTGTATTAGCGCTGTAACAGTAATTTGTAGAAGAAACAATTTGAGATTACAACGAATTACATTCTCACACCAAGAACTTTGAGGTAAATCAAACGGCTTCCAATACATTCGGTCTCTATTCCTAAATAACTAGGGTTAGATCAGTTATCCAATTGTGCAGGCGTGGGCCTTTCACGGATTCAACCCAAGACATCCATGCATTTTGGAGTAGATGCAGGTACAATAATAGCAAGGATTTTTTTTAACAGGGTTGTTACAAAAGGAAAGGTAAAACAGACTTTTACAGTCTGTAGCAAGGCAACAGGCTAGAAAGTTAGGCTATGTCTTGAGAGACAGGGATCTCTGAAATTCCTTTATTTCTTTATTTAGCATATCAAGAGACAGGCCTGGTAGACTTGATTTAGGTTTAAGACAGGAAAGGTACCATTTCTAAACCAGAAATGGAAAGAAAGAAACAGAATTTTCCTTTCTCAGGGAATCTCAGAGCCAGTGAACTGATGGTACTAAGGTAGAAGAGAGGGAAGAGGAAAACCAACGAGATTACGGAGGACCAGTGTCTTCCCACATCCCACAACTCCTGGTCCCTGGTCATGACCATTCTACTCTCTGCTTCTACATACACAATTTAAAATTCTACACACAAATGAGGTCATTCAGTTTCATTCTGCATCTGGGATATTCACTATGTATATCAAATCATCATGTTGTACATCTTTTATATATACAATTCTTTAAAGGTTTTGGAAGAGATTAGGTAGTAACATTAGCCCCCTCCTCATATTCAGGGAAGCTAAATCTTAATTTGAAGTGAGAGAAATATTTGGAAATATTCCCAGTTTATTGCATCCCACAGGTATACCCAAAGGAGGGGCATCAGTCTTTTCTCTAAACTCCTTATAGTTAATAAAAATAGGTACTACTCGTTCATAGAGCACTCTGGCCAGGAACTGCTATAAATGCTTTAGATACATTAATTTGTTTAGTCCTTACAATAATTACAATGATCATATAAAGAAGGTAATAACTGTATCCCCACTATGTAGATGAGGAGACCGAGACATAGAGAGATGAAGTGATCACTCACAGCCACAGTTAGTAAATAGAAGACATGGAGTTTAAAATATGATCTCACAATACCCCTAAGATAGTATCATCTCTTGTTAGTTTCCTTTCTGTGCTAGTTTTTTCCCTTTAAGATGTACATCTCCCATATTTCCTCAACTGTACTCAAACTTCTTTGAGATTCTGAGGTTCTTTAATTTTTTATCTCCCACATTACATAGCAAAGTCCTGCTATGACATGTACCACTTTGAGAGTAGCGTGATTATATGTTAATGTCAAATACTCCCCTACGCAAAAACAAAACAAAACACGGACTTCCCTGGTGGTGCGTGGTTAAGAATCTGCCTGCCAATGCAGGGGGCACAGGTTCAATGCCTGGTCCGGGAAGATCCCACATGTCGCAGAGCAACAAAGCCCATGCACCACAACTACTGAGCCTGCGCTCTAGAGCCCACGAGCCACAACTATTGACCTGCACACCGCTACTGAAGCCCATATGCCTAGAGCCCGTGCTCCACAACAAGAGAAGCCACCGTAATGAGAAACCCACACACCACAAGGAAGAGTAGCCCCCACTTACCACAACTAGAGAAAGCCCGCGCACAGCAACAAACATCCAAAGCAGCCAGTAAAGTAAAAAGAATACTGTTTAAAAAAATAATAAGCAATAAAACAAAACAAAAACACAATCCTGCAACAGTTTGGACACAGCGCAAGGAGTGACTCCACCCCAAATGGTAGTGTAAAATACCCACTGCCACAGATATGATAAGATGTTGGTCCTACACACACTCTTTGATTTTCCTGATCTTGACAGAGAGGAGACGTACAGTCTTGAGAATGGACAGACAATTCTGCAGTAATACATGCCTACTTTCAGGGCTGTGTAGAGGCTATTTTAAGGAGGTAATGTTGTTTATAGAAGTTAAATATTGCTTAGGACCCAGAAACTAAAGGCTGCATTAAAAACACTTTGCAAAAACTATGAGCTTTTTTTCCCCTTAAAGGCACAAGAGCAAGACCAAACCAAGGGAATTAAGTGCAATATCAGATACAAACAACGGAACAGACACCAAAAGAAGTCTCTTCAGGGCCACACTTCTTAAGGGTTATCAGCAACCCCTTAATGAGAAGAAATTATAGATGACAAGGAGAACTTCTCCACCCTGTGCAGAGTTTGTGGCATATAAGTACCTGCTTTAAACTGAATGGAATTCTCATTATGGTCTACGCCGAGCTTGTACTCCTTCACATTACAGTTTTCTGGTCATCTTTATGATGACCCAAGTTCCAAAGGGCCCTGGAATCATGTTATATACACATGACTGAACTGGCAATTGGGGGGGTGGGGGGAAGACCTGGCCTGAGGGGTGAAGACAGATGCTCAGAACCAGAGAACAAACTCAAATAAGCCATGCCCCTTCCAGAATTTGTTCTTTCATTAGGGGATATTCAGTAAGTATTCATCAGTGCTTCGTGTAGAGACTTGTACAGAGCCCCTTATGGGCTTTTTTATCATACCTCACTCTTCTGGGTTCTCGTATAATATAGTGCAAGAGACAGCTTGTAATGGAAGCTGAGGCTGGATTCAAGGTCTCTTTCCTACTGCCTCAGTCGCCAAGAGACATTTAAACAACAAGAAAATAGGGTCACATTTTTTTCTTCATTTCAGCAGCTAATAATAAGAGCTAAGTTTTTATTTAAAAGGAGACTTGATGTAGCACACATATTGATTAATTAATGGCACATTCCCTTGAAAAAAGGTAAATGCTGAGACCCCAGACAACAAATGAGGAGACAGAAATAGGTTTAGTGCCCAAGGCCATTCTCTATGTCACTGACAGCCACAGCTTTGATACTTTGCCCAAAGATCAGTCTCCAAAGATGCATTTCTGATCTTTAATAATAGCATAGTTGCTGGAGAAGAAACACTGTGTCTATTTCAAGATACTGAAACAATTACACAGAAAAACATTTATTTCCAGATTCTGACATCTCCCTTTGGCACATCCAAACTCATGTTTTTCCCCAAAATGTATTGGTCAACATTTAGTGCCATGACATTAGCTAATCTGTATGAAAATACTGGGACCAGGCCAAGGGCATGGAGTGAATTTTCACAGTAATCACTCAATAGGCACATGTAGAACTCGCTCATGTTTTAGAGAAGCAGAGGAAGGCTTTTGCCTGAGCTTTCATTGAATAGTAAAGTCAGCCCTCAGCATCTGTGCTTCCACATCTACGGATTCAACTAGTCATGGACTAAAAATATTCAAAAGTTCCAGAAAGTCCCAAAGAGCAAAAGTTGAATTTGCCATGCACAAGCAACTATTTACATAGCATTTACACTGTACTGGGTATTATAAATAATCTAGAGGTATAAATAATCTAGAGATAATTTAAATTATGTGGAAGGATGTACATATGTTACATGCAAATAGTATGTCATTTTATACAAGGGACTTGAGCATCACAGATTTTGGCATCCACAGGGTCTTGGAACCAATCTCCCAGGGATACTGAGGGATGACTAACTTCATCTAAAGCATTTAGCTCAACAGCTAGATTAAGGTACAAATGAGGTCTACACAACTGGTACAGTCCTTCTAAAGTTCTGTTAACTTCACTATTTTTTTTGAAGTATATTTGATTTACAATATTGTGTTAGTTTCAGGTGTACGGTAAAGAAAGTGTACATTCTTTTCCATTATAGGCTATTATAAGATATTGAATATATCTCCCTGTGATATATAGTAAATTCTTGTGGTTTATTTTATATATAGTGGTATATATCTTTCAACCCCATACTCCTAATTTATCCCTCCCTCCCTTTTCCCTTTGGTAACCATAAACCTGTTTTCTATGCCTGTATGTCTGTTTCTGTTTTGTAAATAAGTTCATTTGTACCATTTTTTTTTAGGTTCCACATATAAGTGATATCATACGATATCTGTCTTTGTCTGACTTACTTCACTTAACATGATAATCTCTAGGTCCATCCACATTGCTGCAAATGGCAATGTTTCATTCCTTTTTACGGCTGAGTTAACTTCACTATTAACACAAATATCTCACCAAGTCACCTGGGAAGCTTTTAAGAATACATTTCCACACCCCATCATTGACTTAGTAGTAAATCAGTATCTCCAGGGGAAAGGCCTAGGAATCTGTATACTTAACAAAGCACTCCACTAGTCTATGCCCCTACATTCAGACAAATTCCTAGTTTTCAATGAGCAGATCCTTAAATGTCTGTGGTTGCTTACAGGAATTCTGCACAGAAGATGTGAACTATCCTTGCTACTGACCAGAACACTCAAAGAGTTAAGTCTGAGGTGTTATGTTCATTTTGACTATGGGAGGAGACTAGGGAAAAGTCTTCACTGGGAAGGCAAGAAATCATCCTTTCTATGTTCAAACAGAATGATGTAGCAGTCATTAAGCACAGGCTCTAGTGCCAGACTATCTAGATTCAAATTCTGACTTTGAACTTTATTAGCCTGAACCAAGGGGAAAAGCCAGTTAACCTCTCTCTGCTAGAGTGTCTCCACCTAAAAAATGGAGACAATGATAGTACCTATTTCCTAGGATTGTTATGTGCCTTAAGTTATTTACACATCCTAAGTACTTTAAAAATATTAGGTTTTGTTGTATAGCATTTATGCTTTCAATAAGGTTTTGTATATATCCTATGGGATAGGTTGGATCTGTCACCCCTCAACTATTGAGATGAAAAAACATAGAGTAAATGATTCCCATGTTACTCTGAAGATTCATGGATGAGATGGCAGTAAACACAAGGCTCACGCCTTCTGGCCTTTTCCTCTTTCTAATATACACATGGTTTCCCAGTTCAATATCCTCTTGGACTGTGAGTTATTACTACATAGACTACAGTCTGCCTACATGAAGAACAAATTAGGTACCTCAATACATGACTTATCACTAGCGTGTATGGAAGAAAGCATTTAAAACAAACGCCTGAAACTTAACAGGGCAACTTTCAGTTGTGTGCAGAATTCAGCTATGCACAAATATATACCTCCCGTGTTAGATCCAAGAAATATTTTTAAGCCTCATTATGGAAAAAAATCACTCTGCTATTAATCTACTATTGTATGACATCAACAACCTCTATGACAAGAGGTGACAGATAGGTGGCCAAGATAATAAGCAAAAGGTCTTACAACTTTAGGCACGTCAAGAAGCTTTGAAACAGACTTTGGGAAACAGATCTCAAACTGCCCTCTCCCTACAGTGCTGACTTTTACAAAAACTGTGACTCAATACCTGTCTTCAAATTAATACAACGTGGCAGCAATTCAAACCTACGGTCTTCAGCATGGCTCCGGTCTTCAGCATGGCTCCGGTCTTCAGCATGGCTCCGGTCTTCAGCATGGCTCCGGCCACTAAAAACACCACCACTGCATTACGTAAGCACCTGTTTTATGCCATCTGGAACTTGGCTAGGTGCCAAAGAAGGGTTGAACAGTTCAAATCTGTTCCGTATGAATAGAGAGTCTCACAACAGCAGAAGTTAGCCAATTAGAGACCTCTCTGAGACGCATTCTATTGTCAACTCAGTGCTCCAGAAGGCGCTGAAATCACTGGATGGGTCACCATACAGACTTCTGCTCAATTAACTGGGGACCAGAGGGCTGGCAGGATGTTTGCCTCCGAGGGGCAAGAGGCCAGCATGGGCCTGGGCTGCGTGCCTGGAAGGCTGAATAATAAAAGGCTGAACAATGTTATTGATTCATTTTATTTTTAGATACTTTAAAGGAAACTCAATCTAGTTAATTAATAAAGATGTTATAATTAGCAAAAAAAGCACAGACCAGTACGTTTTCCTCCAAGTGCACACGGCGTATATCTAACCAAGAAGAATTAGAACACCAGTTAACAAAAGAACAACTTTTTAAACTGTGAAATGTTTTCCAGTGTAAGTTTATATGCAGGTAACATTACTATCCCTTCAATCTTATATAGTACCAAAATTATTATAATGCTACATAATATATTTTGTTATTGTGGCTCGGAGTTTATAATTTACTTATTCAAAACAAAATGATTATTTAATCTTACATTTAAAATATCCATGTAAAAAAAAAAAAACCTTTAACAGGTTGCACACACAAAAAATTAGAAATGCAGTATGAAAAGATACATCAACATATACAACAGTGAAACATGACTAAGGACTGAAAACTGATCAGTGTTAAACAGATATGAAGAGGTGAGAAATACGAAAAAGTCTCATTTGTTAAAGATGAATATGCCTAAAAGATTAATGTCAAGAAACCTAAACTTATCCCCACAGACCACTTTTCTACAGAGTTCCACTGACTGTCATCAAAGGGATAAGTAGATCAAACAGAATATGACTAAAAGGAAATGGAATTCATTATTTTGTTCAAAGGAAACGGAGAGTAAACAATACTAAAGGCAAGCGTAAGGGTGATCAGTCTGAACAGAAAGCATCATCTAATTATGCTAGTCCAGGTCCGACGGAGGACATGAGGGAACAGCAGCCAAGTGTGGGTCCCTCTGGTGGCTCTCAGCCACTTCCAGACCTGACAGTGCAGAGAATCATGGCAGGTATTCACCGGATTTCCCTGGAACAGGGCCAACGACACCTTTCCATCCCAACCGCAAATAAATTCACACATTGGACAGGGAGGCACAGTGAATCGAATAATCTAGTGCTACAATGGAGGTTACAGAAAAAGCAAGTATTCCCCTTCAGGCAGCCAAACTTCCTTAGAAGAACCTTTTCAAAGACTGCAAGCCAATGTGCAGACTATTTATGAGATGTATCGTCTCTGACTGGACCAACCAATTTACATCTTGGTTTCTGTGCTTCGGATCTTCCATTTGCAAAATACAGTATTCATTGGGGCCAACTCAATATGGCACCATGGCTGCTCCTTTAAATAGTATGCGGATTGAGTATGGTGTAGTGTGAGTCATCAAGTACAAGGTGCCTCTCAATGAGCGTTCAACAGGGTCCCACCGCCATTCACTTCTAAAATAAGATGGGGTAAAGTAAGATGTAGGCAAAGCATACACACCTGGTAAAATGGCAGTAAATATTTGGGAACTGCAGTTACAGATGAGCACAGAAATAAACTACAGATCTGACAGAGCCAAAACCAGATGAAATTTAATGACTTGAGTGGCCAGCTGCCACCATCACACTCTATGAGGGCTTTTAATCATGACCCTAGTCACAAACATTTGTTTGGGACCTATTCTGTATCTCAAATAGCTAGGGTTCAATGAATGGTTATCACTATTTCATTATTAACTTTACTATTCCATTCTGTCCTTCCAATCGCCCTTGTAAAAAGGTAGGTGTAACTACCACACCTGTTTTTAGCTAGGTAAACTGTGCTGACAAAGAATTTAAGTGACATATTCAAGTATTACAGCTAGTAAAGAGCAAACTCCAGGCCTATCTGATGGCAATGATCTTTCAAATACACCCTGTTGCTTCCCCAACAGTCTCAACATGGCTCAGTGTATCCAGTGTAAAACATCAAGCATGGCTGTACACTATGCAGAGTAATCCACTCCCCTCCAAATGTCAACATCTTAATGCCCAGAACCTGTACTGTTTGTTTACATGGTAAAAGGGGATTAAGGTTATAGATGAAATTAAGGTTGCTAGTCAATTGATGCTGAGATGGGGAGACTGTCCTGGATTATCTGGACAACTATTATAGCCTAATGTAATGAAGGGGAAGGCCAAACAGGAGAACCAGAGGTAGCAAGAGACTCAACCAGCCATTGCTAGTTTTGAAGATGGAAGGGGGCTTTGAAGCCAAGGAATGAGGGCAGCCTCTGGTAGTAACTCCAGAAAGAATGAAGTCCTGATGACAATCTTGATTTTAGACCACTGAGATCCATTAAGGGATTCTGACCACCAGAATTATAAAATAAATTTACATTGTTTTAAATCAATGTGAATAGGAAACTAAATCCCAGAAAGCTTAAGCATTTATAAACGTGTAAAAATATGGTCAACCTCACTCATGTTTCAATTTTCATTCTTTTTCTTCTTTGAGGTTTGACAAAAATAAACGTTTGGTAAACCTAGTCCTGGGAAATTCTACCACAAACTTAGTCTCTTAAACAACACAAATTTATTATGTTACAGTTCTGGAGGTGCTAAGTTTGAAATGAGTCTTAGGAGACCTAAAATCAAGGTGTCAGTGGACTGAATTCCTTCCGGAGGAAGAGAATCCCTTTCCTTGCCTTTTCCAAATTCCAGCCCCTTCCTTACATCACATCTTCACATCTGACTCTTACTCTAATGTTCTCCTTCCTCTTACTATTCTTTATTTGTATGTTTTCTATATATCCTTGATACATATTTGCATGAATTTTTTATATATTCCTGATACAAATGTTTTTTAGGACATATATTGAAATTATTTTATCCCAGTCTTTTACTTGCCTTTTCAATTTCCAAGTGGTGCCTTTAAGTTTTAAATTTTGTTAGGCCCAGCTTATCATGTTATTCTTCATTATTGCTTTTTGTATTCTAAAAAATATTTTCTTGTCCAAAGTGGCAAAGCTACCCCTCCCTAACGCTTTCTTCTAGGACTTTTACAATGTAATTCTCACCTTTATTAACGTTTTCAGATCATTTTAACTTAATGTTTCTCTATGGTGTGGATATGAGTGATTTTTTTTCCTTATAGGTATTCAGTTGTTCCTGCACCATTCCTTGAAAATACTTTCATCTCCCTAATGAATCGCACTGGTACCTTTGTCAGAAAGGAGCTGACATGTGAGGGTCTATTTCTGGATTCTCCTTTCTGTTTAACTGATCTATTTGTCTATTCCTTATGTCAATACATTACTACTACTGCTACTACTTTAACTACTACAGATTTGTACTAAGTCTTTTTTTTTAATTGAAGTATAGTTGATTTATAATGTTGTGTTAGGTACTAAGTCTTAAGATCAGGTAGTATAAATCCTCCAATTTGTAATTTCCCAGGACTGTTTTATCTACTCTAGATTTTCTGCACTGACATATAAGCTTTAGTGTAATCTTGACTATTTTTACATAAAAGTGTTGGGGTTTGGACTATAATTGCAATGAATCTATAGGCCAATTTGGGGAGAACTGACAAGCTAAAAGTAATTAGTCTCTATTCAATATCCTGTGATAAACCATAAGAGAATGTGAAAAATATATGTGTGTAACTGACTCACTTCACTGTACAGCAGAAATTAACACAACATTATGAATCAACTATACTTCAATGGAGTATTTTTTAAAAAGATAGAAAAGAAAGCCTCATTTATCTCATTATATTAAGACATATATCCAATAAAACTTATTTTTACTTAAAAAAGTAGTTAGTCTCTAACCTATGAACACAGTATATGTATGTATGTAGATTCAGTTATTTTTCTGTTCAATGTTTTGTAGATCTGGGGTAAAGACCTTACATATTTTTTGTCAGATTTATTCCTAAGTATTTTGGGTTTTGATGCTATTGTAAATAGTATTTTAAGATATCTCCAGTTATCAATTGTAAGTAAAAGGAAATATAATTTTTTTCTCTGATTTTGTGTTCTGCAGTCTTGCAGAGTTCAAGTTTTAGGTCTAATACTTTGACTCACCACATTGTCTGTGAATACCAAGAGGTTTACCTTTTCTTACCAAATACTTACACCTTTCATTTTATTATTTCCCTATTATTTAGGCTAACAACTCCAGTACAATGTTGAATAGAAGTAAGAGTGTTCATTAAGTATGTTGTTTGCTTTAAGAATTGTATAGATATCCCTTATCAGGTTGAAAAAATTCCTTCTAGTTCATATATTATTGAGTGTTTCTTCATGAAAGGGTTTTAGATGTCATCAATTTTTTTACATCTATTGATCTGACCACATTATTTTTCTGATTTGCTTTGTTACTGTGATGAATTACACTGATTCAGTCTCATATGTTAAACTAATCTTATATTCCTGGGACACATCTCAGTTGGTCACAATGTACTATGCCTTTTTATATTACTAGATTTACTAATATTTTATTAAAGATTCTTGCCTCTATATTCATGAAGGATATAACTAATTTTCTTTTCCTATAATGTTTCGAGTTTTGCTATTAGGGCAACATGGGGCTATCCTAATTTGTTCCCTAGAACAAATCAGAAAATATTCTCTATTTTATGAAAGGGTTTGTGCAGAATGGTATTATTTCTTTCGTATGTTTGATAGAATTATGCAATTATGCCTTCTGGACCAGAGTTCTCTGTAGCTAAGGTTTTTAATTGTCTATTTCTTCACGTATCAATTTTGGTCAGGAGAGAAAAAAATATACATAACAGGCAAGACAAACAACAAGCACAAAATAATAGATATTTTCCTTATCAAATATTATATGCCTAAGAAAACCTTGAAACCAAAAGTTAACAATGACATTTAAGAAGTAAAAGTATAGGCTACTCACACTCATGAATATCAATCTAAAAACATTCTAAAATGAGGCAAACCAATTCCAATAATATATAAACTATGTCATGATCTGGTTGGGTTAATTCTAGGAATGCAAGTTTTGTTTAACATTAGATAATGTTGTTCACCATACTAAATACTAAATAAATTAAAATAGAAAAATAATATGATTATCTCAAAAAATACAAAAATTGATCAATTTTAGCCCATCTGTAGATAAAACAAAAACAAAATATTTAACATAGAAATGAAAGAGAACTGCCTTAATATGACAAAGTTATCTACAAAAACATAAAGCAAACATATTCAATGGTAAAATGTTGAAAGCTTTCCCTTGGAGATTAAGAACAAAACAAGTATGCCTGCCACAATTATTTCTATTTACCATTGTCTTAGAGTTCTTAGCCAATAAAGTTAAAGCCAGAAAAAAAGAATAAAAATTAGAAATTAAAATACCAAGAATTTTATTATTTATAAATGGTAGTATTGCCTACATAAGAAAGTCAAAAGTATCTACTTCTATATTGGTACAGTTAACAGGTACATACAGCAAACTGAGTGGATGAGAAATCAATTTAGCAAAATCTTTTTTTGCATACTTGCCACAAACGGTTAAAACAATTTAAAAGATAACTTTTAAAAGCCATCAAAAATACGAAATACCTAGGAATAAATCTAACAAGATATGCATAAAACTGAAGACAATTATAAATTTTACTGAGATATATTACAGATAAGCAAAATAGAGTTACACTATATTCCTGGATTGGAAGACTCAAGTGTATAAAAATTATCTCCCAAATTTTCTAAAGATTTGATGCAATCCCAACTAAAATTGTGACACATTTTAGAGTGTCTGCAATGTGAAAATCTAATTCTTAATGCTTAGGAAAATACAAAGCAGAAGTCAAAGTATTAACTCCTGATAAACACACAAATGCACTAGGATATACACACGGTTACCTTTACAGCAGCATCGTTTGTATTCACCCTGATTTGGAAACAACTCCAAAAACCAGAATATGGGTAAACTGTGACATATTTGCACTGAAAATATTATATAGATATAAAAGTGACAACTACAGGTACAAGTATTAACATATTAATCTCATAAAAAAGAAATTTTGAAGGAAAGACAGCACATAAAATTATGATATTAAATCATATCTTAGGGATGTATGAAAAAATGGTAAAGTATCAAGATAAGTAGGAAAATAATTATCACAAAAGTGAGGATCATGGTTATCACTAAGGTTGAGGGTTAGGATTATGATTACGGAGGGACATACAGAGTGTTCTGATACACTAATAAGATTCTATTTTCTTGACCAGAGTGGGGGTTACACAGACTTTTACTTTTTAATTAAATGTTAATTTGAACATATGTTTTCTATACATGCCTGTATGCTGATTATATTTAAATTTAACTGGGGTTAATTTGTTTTAATAATATGAAATAACTAAATACATGATAAGATACACAAAAATAGGAGAGAAGGGCATAATAATAATAAAATATCTAATCTCCCCAAATGAATCAATAAATTCAATACAATTCTCAACATTCCAAAATCAAACTTCTGATTATGCAAACTAATTCCAAAGTTCATATGGAAGAACATTTCAAGAATATCCGAGGCTATACTAAAAAGAACAAATTAGACAGTTCCTATCAGACACTGGCTGTATAATACATGTCATACAACCATAAGGATTAAGACACAATAGTACTGGCACAAAGACAAAAGACGAATAGAAACAGAAAAGATAATCGAGAAATATACCTAAACATACATTGGATCTTGATAGAAAAGCAGTATGCCAAAGAAATTGAACACAAGAAAAATCACAACAAAACTGCTTTGTTTTTTAAAATTATTTTTTCCAGCTTTGAGATATAACTGACACATGCATAACTGTGTAAGTTTAAGGTATACGCTGTAATGATTTCATATACTGCAAAACACACAGATGAATGGAACTGATCAAGAGCCCAGAAATAAACTCATGCATATACGGTCAACTAATATTTGACAAAGGAGCCAACTGTACTCAATGGAGAAAAGATGGTCTCTTCAGAAAATAATGATGGGAAAACTGGATATCTATATGCAAAACAGTGAAACAGGACCACTGTCTTACATTACTCACAAAAATTAACTCAAAATGGATTAAAGACTTAAATGTGAGACCAGAAACCATAGAATTCATAGAATAAAACAAGAAAAAAACTCCATGATATTGGTCTCAGGAATGATTTTCTGGATATGACACCAAAAGCATAAGCAAAAAAAGCAAAAATAAATGAGACTACAGCAAACTAAAAAGCTTCTGTACAGCAGAAGAGAAAAATCAACAAATGAAAAGACAACCTAAGGAATGGGAGAAAATATTTATAAATCATATCTGATAACAAGCTAATATATAAGGAACTCATACAACTCAAGAGCAAAAAAAAATCAGCTAAAAAAAAATTTTAATCTGATTTTTCTAAAGAAAATATACAAATGGCCAACAGGTACATGAAAAGATGCCCTGCCATTTAATGGCTATGTAGTTTTGAGCTATTTATCTTCTGTGCCTTAATTTATTCAACTACATAATGGAGATAATAGTACTATCAACTTCATGGATTACTGTTAATACATATATAAAACATTTGAAAGAGTGCCTGATGTGTATTAAGGACTAAGTAAAGGTTATCAGTATCTTATCTACTATGACTAGCCTTTTCATTATTTCTTTTATTACAAACCAGTAGATTCAGAATGGATTATTCAACTAATGCTGTTGCAATAATTAGCTTTCCAGAAATTAGAATGCTAATCCAAATGGATTAAAGATATAAACATTGAAAACAAACTTGAAAATAATGAAAGAAAATACAGGGTATTTTTTGATATGAACAGAAAATGCAAAAAAGCATAAAGAAAATATTGATGAAATTTAAGACTGATATAACGATACTTATGTATGAAAATCAACACCATAACAAAGTTAAGGAAAAGCAATAGACTTGGTGATAATCCTATAACCTAGGAAATACAACGATACAAAATGTTAACAAAAATTTCTACAAATCACATACAAAAAGACAATCAACCCAATAGATAAAAGAGTAAAGGATGCGAGCATGCAATTCATATAACTCACAGATGTGGAAATGACAAACAACAGTGATATACTATTTCACACATACTATATTTTGTTTCCAGTATGATGGCTCTTTGATAATTGATGGGTCATGAAGGCATGTTGTCAAGGATGTAGGGAAATGATAAAACTCATACAGTGCTGCTGGGTTTTATACTTTAAAGGGGGATCCGGTGATACTATTGAATTACAAAATATTCACACCCTATGACCCATCAATTTCTCACACTAGTAAATAAGAAGGCATGTAGGAGGATGTTTATTGCCTCATTGTTTATATTAATTAAAATACTTAACACCATACAAATGGCCTTAAGTAAGATACTGGATAAACTGAGGTATACATTTGAAGTTAAATATTATACAGCAATTAAAATGTTAATACACCTCTCATATATATATACACACACACATATCAATATACACAAATTTATAAATACAAATGAATGTGTATACATATACATATGTGTGCTTATGAATACAAATACACCTCAAAAATATTAAGTGGGACAAGCAAGTTTTACAAAATTATATATGACACATTTAAAGTAAAAATACTATATATTGTCTATAAATGCATACTATGTACTACAATAATAAAAACGGGGATTATATAGACACATCATGGGACTATGGCAAATGGGAAAGACAAGATAAGCTGGGAGTATTCAACTTTATAACATTATTTCTCTCTCTTTCAAACCATTTAAAAATTTTTAAGAATTAAGATGCAATTTTTAGGAAATAGAACTGAGGGATCAGGAAGGGAGCTTTATGTTCTATGTCAGAAAACTTGCAGCATTTGTTCTGTAACTATGTTACTTCAATTAAATAAAAAATTTAAGACAGAAGCAAAAAAGAAATTTAAGAAATAGGAACTTATGCATTGGCCATAAAAGGGTAATAGAGACCAACATTTTTTAATTTTTAAATTTTTTTTCCCTTGGTCACGTCACATGTCTTGCGAGATCTTAGCTGCCCAACCAGGGACTGAAACCAGGCCCGGCAGTGAAAGCACCGAGTCCTAACCATTGGACCGCCAGGAAATCTCCCTAACAAGGACCTACTTTAGTTTACTTTCTCACCTTAAGCTAAAAACCAGACAAAAATAAGTACATGCTGTATGATTTGATCTGTATAAATTTCTAAAAAACACACAGTAATCTACAGTGACAGATTGGTGGTTGCCTAGGCATGGCAGTAGAGGGATGCTAGAATACAAACAGGCTCAGAAAAACCTAAGTTCTGAAATGCAAATACTGGTTATCTTGATTGTGGTGATGATTTCATGGGTGTGTGTATATATGTCAAAACTCAAAGTGTATACTATAAATTATTGCAGTTATGTTAATGATACCTCAGTAAAGTTATAAAGCAATCAGTAGGATGCAAGAAAAAAAATAACCCACATAAGATAACAGAATCCCAGGATTCAAGGAAGAAAAGGGTGTGAAGATTAAGGAAAAGGTGAAATCGTGCAACAACTATTAACTATGCACCAAGCACTTTGTTCTGTGTTTTTCTCAATCATTATATACTCTTATGAAATCTTGCTTGTTTCCTGCAAATTACTTACATCACTTAATATTCATAATTATACATTTATTAAACATGATTAATATCTGCCACTACCACTAATCTGTAGTATCTATGAGGATACATATTTTTAGCCTCTTTTTACTTTTTCTTAAACAACCAATTCCCAGTGCTAATCCACTGGCTGGCAACTTTCAGGTCAATAAATATTCACTGATAGAATACTAGCCTTAGGTTCTCAAATATATAAATAGGATAGTCCCTGACCTCAAGAGGCTCATACTCTTAGTTGTCAAGATTTATTAAATCTACAATTAGTAAGACGAACGAAGTCTAAAAATAGCACTTGAATTCATTAATAAGTTACACTTTCATGCTATTAAAAAACAACAGTGACAGGACAGATAAGCAGATGTCCCTCAAATGTTCTCTTGTGTGGATGCTACTGGACTGAAATTAAGTCCCTGTTTAACTTCTGCAAAAACAAAAAGCTTTCATATCAACACCACCTTGATAGTTTGACATGGCTGCTGCATTATTTGGACCAGATAACCACAGGTTTGTAAGGTCAAGGGGAACTCATTTTTATCCCTATACAGGCATAACTTGGAGACACTGCAGGTTCGGTTCCAAATCACTGGCAGCATCAACAGATTCACACAAATTTGTTGGTTTCCCAGTGCACATAAAAGTTATGTTTACACTAGACGGTAGTCAACTGAGTGTACAACAGCATTATGTCTAAATAAACAATGTACATATCTTAATTTCACAATACCTTATTACTTAAAACAATGCTAACCATCATTTGGCAAAGCAGGGTTGCCACAAACCTTCAATATCTGTGAAGTGTGAAGTGCAATTAAAGTGGGGTATGTCTGTAGTTGTTTTCTGAGGCCTGCTCTTTTAAGCTACTGGTATGTTCTTGCAAATATAATTATTAAAATGGTACTGTCAAAATGAACAAGTAGAAGGAAAAGGCTGTCCTGTATGGCATTAGTTCAATTATCTGTCATAGAATAACACAGTGTAGATCACAAGCACAGGAATACAGTGGACATGAAGGTCATCTCATCATGGAATCTTCACCAAAATCCTATCTCTGGAATTTTACATTCTTTATGCCTTTATGGCATTTCAGCTCATTTCCTTTTTTTTCTTTTTTTTTACTATTTTCCAACCTTTCTGGATGTATCTGTCAGGACACATTAGGATATGCTGCAGTAACAAATGCCACACCCTCAAAGATTAATGGCATAAAACAACAAAAGTTTATTTCTCACACAATGTATCTATAAATGGTTGAATACAGAGTTCTGATCCTCTCTATCACAATAATATCCTCATTCAGGGACCAGGCTGATGGCCAACCACCATCTTGAGCACTGCTGCTCACTACAACAGAGTCAAAGATTTAAGCAAAATTTGCACTGTTTTAAAACTTCTATCAATACGTGGAAGCAGCATACACTGCTTCCACTCACACTCCACTGGCCAAATCCACTCATATGACCACTCCGGAGTTCATCATGTTTGGCATGTAGAAACCTTCCACAGAGCGAGACCCTGGCTACTGGTGAACAGAAACAGCTTACCACACTGAAGTTTCACCATATTTAATCAGATTCGGTTTACTCACTGAGCACTTTACTATAGCAGTAGAGCATGAAGAGGTTGTGCAGAATAAGAACTAAGTCTCTGGGAGAGAGAAAAAGCTGGCAGTGAAGTAGAGGGACGTGGAATGCATCCCTCTCCACAGATGCATTGGGAATGCACCGAAGCACACAATAATTCCCACAGAGAAGCAGCTGAACACCAGCAGACAGCCTCAGACACCAGAAAGGACAGCAAGGAGCCCGACATAACCAGTAGAGAGGCATCTACGACAGCTCAAAGAGGGTGAAGCAGCGGAGCTGTGGCAGACGGGAGGGAGTGAGAAACACATGGAGGGTCCGCACCGCAGCTCAGCTTTCCTGGACCGAAACGTTGATTCACAGCTGAACAGAGGGTGCGGGAGCGGGAGCGTGCGAACCGGAGAGCTGGTTCAGGGTGAGAAGCATTGTTGCCAGTAAGGTGACGGACTGAGAGGACAGGAGGGAAGAGGTCCATGGCAAGGAGTGCCTGCCCCTGATGGCAGCTAGATACTGCAGGCTCACGGGCAGGGGGGGGGGTGCGCGCATAGCCCCTCTCTCTCTTTCAGCCCCTCTGCAACAGGCAGTGGAAAGGCACTCAGGGATAACAAGTACCCTCAGGCACTCGGGCGGGGCTAGATTAAAACCCCTTGGAACACCAGCAGCACTGAGGCTGCAGAGAAAAAAAAAAAAAAAACCCAAGAGAGCCCCGATTCTAAGACTTTCTGTTTACACCTGAGCCACCAGCGTCCCTCTGCAACAGGCACCTTCAAGGCCGGCTGAAACAACAGTGCGCCACTGCTCACTCACTCCCAGGGGAAGGAGCCACTATTGTAACCTCTCCCTCCCCACACACCGACACTTACAAACAAACAATAAAGGAAGCTCTGCTGGTCACAGAATGATGCAAAAAAACCCAAGGCGAGGAGAAGGACACTTACAGCTGAGACTCTAAAGAAACAGAAATATTAGTATCAATCCTATTGAACGGGTCCATTCTGGGATCACTTCTGGATTTTTTTTTCTTTTTTCTTTTTCCTTTATTAATTATGATCTTAGTCCTAAGGGATCTACAAGTTTTATAACATAATTTTTTAATGCTATTTTTTATTCTATTTTTATTTTCTTGCCTTTTTATATACTTCTATTTCTAGCTAAGTTTTTGGTAGTATGGACAATATACCTCTCATACTTTCCTTGCATCCCTATCTTTTATACATTTCTATTCCTTTCTTTTTATATGCATATGTCCAATCACACTACACTCTTCTGTTCCCCTTTCTTCCAGCCATTTTTAGTTTATTTTATCTTAACATACTTAGAAGCAACACTATCGATCTGCTTAGAGTCATTGCTCTATTCTCCAGATGACGCACCACCTTGGTATTTAATATTAGGTTTTTGTCTTTATCTTAGTTCTTAGCACAATTCTCTAATTTCACTCTGAAAATCTCGACGCTGTCTGGTGGTACTCTAACTCTTTTCTATATTTAATCCTAGCTTACAAAATCTCCCTGGATTAGTGTTTGTATGTGTAAGGTGTTATTTGTTTGTTGGTTTGCTTTTGCTTTTGTCTCTGATTTGTTCTATTTCAGCTGTCAATTTCTGTTAGGTTTCTCTTTGAATATCTGATAGCACACTGGGGTTCTGTCAGGTCTTTCCAGAGCCTTATGTCCTAATGGATTCAGTAATTGTGTGTCTTATACATGTATGTGTTTTCTAGACTTAGTATTTGTTTAATCCAACACTTGGACATTAGTCTGAGGCTTGGACAGTCTTCTATAAACACCTCTATCGCCAGGACAAGCAACCCCAAAAGACTGGACAACCATGAGGAAACAGAGAAACACCATGCAGGCAAAGGAGCAAGAAAAAAACCCACAAGACCAAATCAATGAGGAGGAAATAGGAAAAATGCCTGAAAAAGAATTCAGAGTAATGATAGTAAAAATGATACAAAATCTTGATAACAAAATAGAGAAAGCACAAGAAACAGTTCATAAGAACTCAGAAAAACAAACAGCAATGGATAACAAAATAACTGAAATTAAAAATACTCTAGATGCTATAACCAGCAGAATGACTGAGGCAGAAGAACGAATAAGTGAGTTGGAAGATAGAATGGGGAAATAACCGCCACAGAGCAGGAAAAAGAATAAAAAGAATAGAAGACAGCCTCAGAGACCTCAGTGATAACATTAAGCATACCAACATTCAAATTATAGGCATCCCAGAAGAAGAAGAAAACAAGAAAGGGTCTGAGAAAATATTTGAAGAGGTTATAGTGGAAAACTTCCCCAACATGGGAAAGGAAATAACTAACCAAGTCCAAGAAGCACAGAGAGTCCCATACAGAATAAACCCAAGGAGAAATACACCAAGGCACATATTAATCAAACTAATGACAACTAAATACAAACAAAAAATATTAAAAGCAGCAAGAGAAAAGCAACAAATAACATATAAGGGAAAACCCAGAAGGATAACAGCTAATCTTTCTACAGAAACTCTGCAGGCCAGATGGGAATGGCAGGATATACTGAAAGTCCTGAAAGAGAGAAACCTACAGCCAAGAATTCTCTACCCAGCAAGAATCTCATTCAGATTTGAGGGAGAAATCAAAAGCTTTCCAGACAAGCACAAGTTAAGAGAATTCAGCACCACCAAACCAGCCTTACAACAAGTGCTAAAGGAACTTCTCTAAGTAGGAAACACAAGAAAAGGAAAACACCTACAAATACAAACCCAAAACAATTAAGAAAATGGTAACTGGAGCACATATGTCAATAATCACTTTAAATGTAAATGGATTAAATGCTCCAACCAAAAGACACAGACTGGCTGAATGGATACAAAAACAAGACCCTTCTATATGCTGCCTACAAGAAACCCACTTCAGACCAAGGGATACATATAGCCTGAAAGTAAAGGGATGGAAAAAGATATTCCATGCAAATGGAAGTCAAAAGAAAGCTGGAGTAGCAATACTCATGTCAGACAAATTAGACTTGAAAGTAAAGACTATTACAAGAGACAAGGAAGGACACTACATAATGATCAAGGGATCCATTCAAGAGGAATATATCACAATGGTAAATATCTATGCCCCCAACATAGGAGCACCTCAATACATAAGGCAAATGCTAACAGCTATAAAAGGGGACATCGACAGTAACACAATAATATGGGGAGACATGAACACCCCACTTACATCAATGGACAGATCATCCAAACAGAAAATAAATAAAGACACACGAGCTTTAAATGACACATTAGACCATCTTGACTTAACTGATATTTATAGGACATTCCATCCAAAAACGACAGAATACACCTTCTTCTCAAGTGCACATGGAACATTTTCCAGGATAGATCACATCTTGGGTCACACATCAAACCTCAGCAAATTCAAGAAAACTGAAACCATATCAAGCACCTTCTTAGACCACAATGCCATGAGACTAGATATCAATTACAGGAAAAAAACTGCAAAAAATACAAACACATGGAGGCTAAACAATTCCCCATTCAACAACCAAGAAATCACTAAAGAAATCAAAGAGGAAATCAAAAAGTATCTAGAAACAAATGACAATGAAAACACAACAAACCAAAACCTATGGGACGCAGCAAAAGCAGTTCTAAGAGGGAAGTTTATAGCAATACAGTCCTACCTTAAGAAACAAGAAAATTATCGAACAAACAACCTAACCTTACACCTCAAACAATTAGAAAAAGAAGAACAAAGAAACCCCAAAGTGAGCAGAAGGAAAGAAATCATAAAGATCAAAGCAGAAATAAATGAAAAAGAAAGGAAGGAAGCAATAGCAAAAATTAATAAAACTAAAAGCTGGTTCTTTGAGAAGATTAACAAAATTAATAAACCATTAGCCAGACTCATCAAGAAAAAAAGGGAGAAGATGCAAATCAACAGAATTAAAAATGAAAAAGGAGAAGTAACAACAGACACCTCAGAAATACAAAACATCATGAGAGACTACTACAAGCAACTATATGCCAATCAATTGGATAACCTGGAAGAAATGGATACATTCTTAGAAAAATACAATCTTCCAAGACTGAACCAGGAAGAATAGAAACTATGAACAGACCAATCACAAGTACGGAAATTGAGGCAGTGATTAAAAATCTCCCAACACACAAAAGCCCAGGACCAGATGGATTCACGGGCGAATTCTATCAAACATTTAGAGAAGAGCTAACACCTATCCTTCTCAAACTCTTCCAAAATATTGCAGAAGGCGGAACACTCCCAAACTCATTCTACAAGGCCACCATCACCCTGATACCAAAACCAGGCAAAGATGGCGCAAAAAAAGAAAACTACAGACCAATATCACTGATGAATATAGATGCAAAAATCCTCAACAAAATACTAGCTAACAGACTCCAACAGCACATTAAAAAAATCATACACCATGATCAAGTGGGGTTTATCCCTGGGATGCAAGGATTCTTCAATATACGCAAATCAATCAACGTGATACATCATATCAACAAATTGAAGGATAAAAACCATATGATCATTTCAATAGATGCAGAAAAAGCTTTTGACAAAGTTCAACATCCATTTATGATAAAAGCTCTCCAGAAAATGGGCACAGAAGGAAATTACCTCAACATAATAAAAGCCATATATGAAAACCAAAAGCCAACATCGTTCTCAATGGGGAAAAACTGGAAGAATTCCAAGAACAGGAACAAGACAAGGGTGTCCACTCTCACCATGACTATTCAACATAGTTTTGGAAGTTTTAGCCACAGCAATCAGAGAAGAAAAGAAATAAAAGGAATCCAAACTGGAAAAGAAGAAGTAAAATTGTCACTCTTTGCAGATGACATATTATATATAGAAAACCCTAAAGACTCTACCAGAAAACTGCTAGCACTCATTGATGAGTTTAGTAAAGTAGCAGGATACAAAATTAATGCACAGAAATCTCTGGCATTCCTATACACCAACAGCGGAAGAGCAGAAAGAGAAATAAAGGAAACTCTCCCATTCACCATTGCAACAAAAAGAATAAAATACCTAGGAATAAACCTGCCTAAGGAGGCAAAAGATCTGTATGCAGAAAACTTTAAAGACATTGATGAAAGAAATCAAAGACAACACAGATGGAGGGACATACCATGTTCCTGGATTGGAAGAATCAACATCGTGAAAATGACTGTACTACCAAAGCAATTTACAGATTCAATGCAATCCCGATCAAATTACCAATGGCATTTTTCACAAAACTAGAGCAAGAAATCTTACGATTTGTATGGAAACGCAAAAGACCCTGAATAGCCAAAGCAATCTTGAGAAGGAAAAATGGAGTTGGTGGAATCAGGCTTCCTGACTTCAAACGATACTACAAGGCCATAGTGATCAAGACAGTATGGTACTGGCACAAAAATAGAAAGGAAGATCAATGGAATAGAATAGAGAACTCAGAAGTAAGCCCAAACACATATGGGCACCTTATGTTTGATAAAGGAGGCAGAAATATACAATGGAAAACACAGCCTCTTCAAAAAGTTGTGCTGGGAACATTGGACAGCCACATGTCAAAGAATGAAATTAGAACACTTCCTAACACCATACACAAAAAGAAACTCCAAATGGATTAAAGACCTACATGTAAGGCCAGACACTATAAAACTCCTAGAGGAAAACACAGGCAGAACACTCTATGACATCCATCAAAGCAAGATCCTTTTTGACCCACATCCTAGAATCATGGAAATAAAATCAAGAATAAACAAATGGGACCTCATGAAACTTAAAAGCTTTTGCACAGCCAAAGAAACCATAAACAAGACTAGAAGGCAACCCTCAGAATGGGAAAAAATAGTTGCCTATGAAACAACAGACAGAGGATTAACCTCCAAAATATACAAGCAGCTCATGCAGCTTAACACCAAAAAAGCAAATAACCCAATCCACAAATGGGCGGAAGACCTAAACAGACATTTCTCCAAAGAAGACATACAGATGGCCAACAAACACATGAAAAGATGCTCAACATCACTCATCATCAGAGAAATGCAAGTCAAAGCCACAATGAGGTATCTCCTCACACCAATTAGAATGGCCATCATCACAAAATCTGGAAACAACAAACGTTGGAGAGGGTGTGGAGAAAAGGGAACTCTCCTGCACTGTTGGTGGGAATGTAAGTTGGTACAGCCACTATGGAAAACAATTTGGAGGTTCCTTAAACTACAAATAGAACTACCATATGAACCAGTAATCCCACTTCTGGGCATATACCCAAAGAAAACCATAATCCCAAAAGAAACATGTACCATAATGTTTACTGCAGCACTATTTACAATAGCCAGGACATGGAAGCAACCTAAATGCCCATCAACAAACGAATGGATAAAGAAGATGTGGCATATATATATATATATATATATATATATATATATATACAATGGAATATTACTCAGCTATAAAAAGGGATGAGATGGAGCTGTATGTCATGAGGTGGCTAGACCTAGAGTCTGTCATACAGAGTGAAGTAAGTCAGAAAGAGAAAGACAAATATTGTATGCTAACTCACATATACGGAATCTAAAAATGGTACTGATGAACTCAGTGACAAGACAAGAACAAGGATGCAGATGCAGAGAATGGACTGCAGAACTTGAGGTTTGGGGGGGGTGTGGGGGGTGAAGGGGAAGCTGAGACGAAGCGTGAGAGTAGCACAGACATATATATACTACCAACTGTAAAACAGATAGCCAGTGGGAAGTTGTTACATTACAAAGGGAGTCCAACTCGAGGATGGAAGGTGCCTTAGAGGACTGGGACGGGGAGGGTGGGGGGGACTCGAGGGAGGTTGGGGGGGGGAGTTGAGGGAGGGAGGGAATATGGAGATATGTGTATAAAAACAGATGATTGAACTTGGTGTACCCCCAAAAAAATAATAAATAAATTAAAAAAAAAAAAGAACTAAGTCTCTGAAGTATATCTGCTCAGGGTTTAATCCTGCCTCTGTCACTGATTAGCTGTTTGATTTTGGCTAATTACCTTTTCTGTACATCCAATCCTTAATTTTGCAATATGTGGATCGTAACAATAATACACACCTTGCAGGACAACTGTGAGCTTTAATGTACTGAACAGATAATATATGTGATCCTTTTAAAAAAATATGTGAGACAGTAAATGCTCAATAAATTCTTGCTGGCATTATTATTATTACTACTACTGCTACAACAACAACAACAACATACTAGGTACTGGCACACATCTCATTTAATCTAAATTTATTCCAAGATTTCTATGAGAGGTATGCTCATTTGACAGATGAGATAACAGAAGTCAAAGCAGTATTACAAGCAGAAAGACCTAATTATAAGCTCACATTTAGCA
Source organism: Hippopotamus amphibius kiboko (assembly GCF_030028045.1). Taxonomy (NCBI): domain Eukaryota; kingdom Metazoa; phylum Chordata; class Mammalia; order Artiodactyla; family Hippopotamidae; genus Hippopotamus; species Hippopotamus amphibius. The sequence continues at coordinate 10,885,001 of NC_080203.1, read as the reverse complement.
CAGCTGCCATTTGAATACAGCTCTCCCTGACTACAAACCCTCTGTTAGTCTCTACAGCTTTAATTTATTTATTGATGTCCTATTGCTCAGTACTTTACTTGGAACATAAATTTAATATTTATAATTTCTCCAACTGACTATCACACAGGCACTGTCATACTGTGCAGAACATTCTTTATAGCCAAAATTTGCAAGCCCTGCATTTTCACAGTTGCCACGTACAGTCCTTGGTCATAAACACATAGGGCAGACTTTCTTTCCTCCAAACCGGAGGAAAGCCCTGACGCTGCAGGGATGGGAACTTAAGTACTTCCCGCTATCTCCTCTTAATCCTGCACCCAGTGCTCTAACGACTTAAAAGTCTAATTTTTTTCCTAAAATAATTTCATAGACCCCAACACTCCTTGTTACTAAGTGCCTGACTGGAGAATTTAGGTTTTACAGACATCTACTTTTCTTGCTTATATCAACAATATTCATTCTGGAGTGCAAAGCCATAAATTCATCTTACATATGACATATAACGTTTGTATTTCATGATCAGCTTTAACTCAGTGGTGTTTTCATTGTTACCATGTAATAACTATTAACCCTCATTTATTCACTCAATAGATAATAGAGCAACTACTCTGTACTTATAATGTTGAGTAAGATATAGTCCCTGCTCTCAAAAAGTGTATATTCTAGGGCAGCATGCATAATTGAAGGGTTACAGTATCATAGCGATTTGAAGTGCTTCTTAAAATGTAGGGTTGTGGGCTTCACCCAGCCTTACAGAATCTGAGTCTCTCGGAATGGGCCTCAAGAACATCTACATGTTGGTACATTCTCTCAAGTGATTTTGATGCAGAAAAAAGTGCAAAACCTATGGGTTAATGTCAAATTCATAAAATATCAGTATTGGTTCAGGTAAAGCCTCCTAGCTAGAAAAATAATGTGTTGATCTTCTGGTATAACATAAAACTTCATTTTACACATGAAAAACCTGGGATCCAGAAAGTGGCTTGTCCAGAGTCATTTGTCTTTCCTCTGGGCATAACCACAACTAAACAATGGGTCTCATCATCCTAGGTTTACCATATAAATTTATTGTCCAAACCGTGACAATTTTGAAAGGGAAAAGGGTAAACTATTATTAATAATTACACTGGGACAACAGAGATAAATTGGAATTTTCCTGGGCAAACGAAGTGCTATGATCACCTTCCCTAATCTCCAAATTAATGTTTCATAATTCTATATTCACATAGGGGGTAACCTACAACCAAAATGTTTTCCTTCTTTTAGAGTTAATTTCTTACTGTCCAGCATAGCCACTTACATATTCTCCCACTGGCACCCTCTGTCCACTTGAACTTAGTGGAAATGTACTGGCCCCCTTCTAACAAAGAAGAGATGTGACCCGGACCTTCCCATGCAACATGAGAGGTTCAGAGTAGAGTACAAGTTTTAAGAGTTCAGGTTCTGGAATCTTACAGTTCTGAGTCTGGATCACAGCTGTACCAGACACTAGATTTGTGACACTGAGAAACCTACTTAATCTTTCTGGGACTCAGTTTCCCCACTGCAAAGGTATTGAGAGGGTTATTTAAGTTAATGTAAGTAAAGTGACCAGAAGAATGGGTGACACATGGTAAGCACTTAGATATTCTTCCTAATTGTTGCTATTAATAAGACTTGCCAAGCTGATCTTTTAAAACATTTTGTGGACAGGAGATATATGTAGGAAGACTAAGTAGAACATCAGACACTTTGTAGTCTCTCATTACTTGCAAATCAAGCCAACCCAACTTTGCATTCCAACTAAACAATTACCTGTGTGTCCTTGGACAAGTTACTTCCTAGCCCTAAAACCTCAGTTTTCTCAACCAGAAAACAGGAATAAAGCTATCATCTGTCTTACAGTCATGTTGTGATGTTTAAAAGTCATCACAAGTGATTGCCACAGGACCCTGAATAGGAGGCACCCAATAAATATCACACGCCATTATTCTGTTAATATTTTTGTTATATACATCAATAATTGTCATTCAGCTTTAAAATAAAAGGGAATTATAAAAGACACAAAGTTTAGAATGTTTTTCATCCTTACTCAAAACCTAACTCTTAAGACTGGCAGCTTTTGCACACATATTTATTTTTTCTGTTGTATTTTCATGAAAACAACTTCTGGCTTGCCCATTCCAAATTATTTTTTATAAGTGAAGTTGGACAAAGACAAAGTTAACTCCTCAGAATGTTACTCAAAATAAATGGCCAAATGTTCACCCTCATATGTGCAATAATATCTTTTTTTGTTTGTTTTTGGCTTTGGTAAGGATGATAACTTAAGATTCATTTTAGAAGTACCAACCAAAAAGCGTATTCCTCTGAAAACTACTAATCCTTTTATAACACTCACTATCAGCATAATCCACTTGCAACCAAATTTCTATCCTCTAAATATTTTAACACCACTAGTGAGATAATGAGAACTTAACTAGGAATTATAAATTTTTGAAATGTGCATTTTGAAAAATTTGACTACAACTCAAGGTCAATGAATGAGATCATTAATTAGCCCTCATTACTTAGCTGTGACCTCTAATGGTATTCGTTTTAACTTTGCCTTTGGGAGTTTTAATTGTTCTTATGCGGCTGTGGTTTCTCATTATTTGAATATCATACATGTCATTGTAAACATTAAAAATCTCATTCCAAGGAAGATTTCAAGAATGACATTAGAATGAGATCTGACCTTCAAAAGCTGTACCATGTACTTGAGGCATTAGAACGATCCACTGCTCCCAAAAGAGGGTGTGCTTCTGTGTGGGCACATAAGAATGTACATCTGTATCCAATTCCATACTGTATGAAAAAAAATTTTAACCTTGAACGCTGAAAAAGCAAAATTATATTTTTTATAACTGTATTAGTAATTATCTGTTTGGCATATGAAAATCTTAGAGCTTATCCATTCTCAGTAATATATGACTCAGAGTTGCTCTTCCAAGGATGGGGATGAGTTTGCACAAACAAATCCAGGGATTCTGGCATGAACCCTTGGATGGAATACATTTTTGCAAAACACCAGGCTCAGTTTAGATGTTCTGACCCTGGCTCTAAAATGAAGTTTTCACCAAGTGCAAGGTTAAATGCTCCATATGACAATTTAACTAACTACCATGTTTAAAAATCTAAGATTTGTTCTTCATTGGCCCTAATTCTTACATCTGTGAGGGATTCAGAAATGTCATTTTTTGTTTTAGGAGTCATATGTGATTATCTCTTTTCTATACTTTTACTCCCAAGTTTAGGTATTGTTACATTATAGTCGCTAATAATCAGCTCCCCCAAACTGACGTTATCTCAAAGATAACAGGTATACTTTAAGCAACTTTCACAATAATACTAAGTTTAGATACTGGATAAAAACACTTATTTGAAGTGTCATTGTTTTTTGTGCCATTTTACCCAACCAAATATATGCTGTAGCAAGTGCAAGCAGAGTTGCAAGTCCTTGTCATGACTGTTTTGCTTAAGAAGACTGGAGATGTTCATAAATATTTCATAGGAGCACACAGTCTTAGGAATTTCTAATTACCAACATAATTTCTTGAACAGTAGAATGCAGAAGTGACACATTAGAAGTAGAGGGCATTTTTAGAGGTTGCTGGAGTACATATCTGCCATTTCTATTCTATAACCTTGAGCTATTAATTGGAATAAACAAGGTTGCCATTCATCCAAAGAATTCCTGAGTACTCACTATGTACCAGGTACTTTTCTAAGTGCTAAAGATAGAAAGAAGAAATGGATATAGTCACAAGCTTTGAGGTTACACCCGAGTTTAGATTTCATTAGTTTGAAATATTTTACATCACCGTTTATAAAACATTTCTAAATCATACGATTGTGTGTCAACTGTATATCCTCTCCACTAGGAGTGGAATTCCCCTTAACTAAGGTTAAGAGAATTATCTACAAGGAAATAACATTGTAAATGCACAGCATTTCTTTGAATTCTTCAGTTTTAGAAATGTTAGATGGATTTAAAATTGTGTTTCCTCACCTGGCTCCTGCTCTCTGCAGTTTGTGTCTAGATCTTATTCCAATCTGTATCTGGTTCTTCTCCCTCCCTCACCAGTACTGGTGTAAGCATGGCTTCTAGCCAAGTGGTTTTGGCGTGCATTACTTGAGAATTCCAACTTGGACAGATGTTTTTTTCTCAGCTTGTCTTTTAGTCTCTGGGCTGGAGTTCAATCCAGATTTCACACTAAGTAATGTCACCCAGAGAATATGCTAGAACCCAAATAGAAAAATAATCAACAGTTCATCGCTAGAAAGCCAAAAAGATCAAGGACAAAAAGAATGATGTTGATAAATTTCCTCCCTTTGTTGTAAAATTTATTTTACTTTTTAATCCTGGCTTGTGTGCCACAAGAGAAAGTTTGCATTTGGATTAGTATTTTGTTAGTAACATTTCAATAGAGTTACCATGACATTATGTGCTTAATGCATTTATGTTATTAGGGCATGTAGATCTTTAGATGTTATAAACAACTATATAGTCAATAGTAAATAAATATAAAGAGGTAATAAAAGTAGTAAAGATCAAATCTGAAGTATGTCTACATTTATAGAAGTATCAAATACATATAATTATTTACTTCTGAAAACAAATAAGCATAATGACAACACAATTTATTTTCTAAAAATTCTTGACCCACAAAACAATTTCTTCCTTTAAAGGAAGTCATATTCATTTATGATTTAAGATAACAATACAAATTCCAGCCCAATGAGATATTGCCTTTAGAATCAGTAGTCTAAACCATTCACAGTGAAGACAGTGAGCAAGTCTTAAATAAAAAAACACACCGCCAAGTATTTGTTCCCATACCTCAAAACAGAGCTAGGCGTATTTAAGAGCAGGAAGAGATTTTTAATAATTCTGCAGGCTGACATATAAAACAAAAGATGCTTCAGCCTATCAGTTTGGCAAATACTAAAGAAACTGACAAACAAGATATGCTAGTGGGGATTAAACTGATATAACCCTTTTGAGGCCAATTTTCAATATTCAAATTACTTAAAATTTGCATACACTTTGATCCTGCAACTCAACTTCCAGGATTATAGCTAAAGAATTTTAACACAAAATATTATGATAAAGGGGTAAATGAATACCACCACAAAAAGTCATTAAATCACAAAGCAAGAGAGCGGGAGGGGAAAAAAAAAAACCAAACAGGATCTACAAAACAGACAACAATTAGCAAGTGGCAACTTTAAGTCCTTACCTATCAAAAGTTACTTTAAATGTAAGTGGATTAAATTCTCTAATCAAAAGTTATGTAGTAATCGAAACAATATGCTACTGGCATAATAACAGATACACAGACCAATGAAACAGAATGGAGAACCTGGAAATAAATTTACACATGTACAGTCAACTAATATTTGACAAGGAAGCCAATGATACTTAATGGGGAAAAGACAGTCTCTTCACTACATGGTGCTGAGAAAATTGAACATCCATGTGCAAAAAAATGAAAGTGGACCTGTGTTCCACACCACTCACTAAAACTGACTAACATGAATGAAAGACTTATTTAAATGTAAGACCTGAAACTGTAAAACTCCTAGAAGGAAACTTAGGAAAAAAAACTCCATGACATTGGTCTCAACAATAATTTTTTGGATATTACACCAAAAGCACAAGCAAAAAAAGCAAAAATAAATGAGACTACTTCAAACTAAAAAGCTTCTGTACAGCAGAAAAGAAAAACCAACAAATGAAAAGAAAATCTAAGGAATGGGAGAAAATATTCACAAACCACATCTGATAAGAAGCTAACATATACGGAACTCATACAACTCAAGAGCAAAAAAAAAAAAAAATCACATTAAAAAAATGGGCTAAGGACCTACACAGACAATTTTCTAAAGAAGATAAACAAATTGATAACATGTACCTGAAACGTTGCTCAGCATCACTAATCATTAGGGAAATGCAAGTCAAAAACACAATGAGATCTCACCTCCCACCGATTAGAATGGCTATCGACAAAAAGACAAGATACAACAAGCACTAGAAAGGATGTGGATAAAAGGGAACCCTTGTTGACTGTTGGTGGGAATGAAAATTGGTACAGCCTCTATGGAAAACAGTACTGAGGTTCCACAAAACATGAAAAATAAAATTATTATATAATACAGGAAATGCACTTCTGGGAAAGGAAGGAAATGAAATCATTATCTCAAAGAGATATTTTCACTCCCATGTTCACTGCAGTGCTACTGACTTGCAGTGCAAGTCAAGATCAGAAATAACGTAAGTGTCAGTATATGGATGAGGAAACTGTGGTAGTGTATATATATACATACACACACACACAGATACATACAGTTGACCCTTGAACAATGCAGGGCTCAATCCGTGTATAACATGGTTGGCCCTCCACATCCATGGATTCAACCAACAACAAACCATATAGTTCTGTAGTATTTACTCCTGAAAAATATCCACTTAAAAGTGGACCTGAGCAGATCAAACATGCATTGTTCAAGGGTCAACTGTACAATGGAATATTATTCAGCCATAAAAAAAGGAAGGAAATCCTGCCATGGCAAAAACATGGATGAACCTTGAGGGCATTATGCTAAGTGAAATAACTCAGATATTGAAAGAAAAATATTCTATGATCTCACTTCTATGTGGAATCTAAAACAAATGAGCTAATAGAAACAACAGATTAGTAGCTGCCAGAGGAGGAAGATGTGGGGGAAATGGGTGAAGATACTCAATGGGTATAAACTTCCAGTTATGAGTCAAGTTTTGTGAATCTACTGCACAGCATGATGACTATAGTTAACAATATTGTATTGTATACTTGAAAGTCACTCAGAGAGATAGTAAAAGTTCTTAATTCAAAAAAAAAAAAAAAAAAACAAAGGCAACCATGTGAAGTAGTGAATGTGGTAACTAACGTTACTATGGTAATCATTTCACAATATATATGTATATCAAATTATTATTTTTAAGCTCTTTATTAGTGAATATAATTGCTTTAGACTCTTGTCCCACCTTTTGAGGTACACCAAAGTGAATCAGCTGTATTTACACATATATCCCCATAAACCCTCCCTGCCGCGACTCCCTCCCACTCTCCCTGTCCTGGCCTTCTAAGGCATCACCCATCATCAAGTTGATCTCCCTTTGTTATACAGCAACTTCCCCCAGCTATCTATTTTACGCTTGGTAGAGTATATATGTCTATACTACTCTCTCACTTCATCCCAGCTTCCCCTTAGCCCCCATCCCCCCTGCTGACACCATGTCCTCCAGTCCATTCTCTGCATCTGTATCCTTATTCTTGCCCTGTCACTGGGTTCATCAGTATCTTTTTTTTTTTTTTTTTAGATTCCGTTTATATGAGTTAGCATACAGTATTTCTTTTTCTCTTTCTGGCTTACTTCACTCTGTATCACACACTCTAGGTCTATCCACCTCATGACATACAGCTTCATTTCATTCCTTTTTATGGTTGAGGAATATTCCATTGTATATCTTTGCCACATCTTCTTTATCCATCCGTCTGTGGATGGGCATTTGGGTTGCTTCTATATCCTGGCTATTGTAAATAGTGCTGCAATGAACATTATGGTACATGTTTCTTTTCGGATTATGGTTTTCTCTGGGTATATGTCCAGGAGTGGGATTACTGGATCATATGGTAGCTCCATTTGTAGTTTTTTTGAGGAACCTCCAAACTGTTTTCCATAGTGGCTGTACCAACTTACATTCCCACCAACAGTGCAGGAGAGTTCCCTTTTCTCCACACCCTCTCCAACATTTGTTGCTTCGAGATTTCTTGATGATGGACATTCTGACCGGTATGAGGTGATACCTCATTGTGGCTTTGACTTGCATTTCTCTGATGATGAGTGATGTTGAGCATCTTTTCATATGTTTGTTGGCCATCTGTATGTCTTCTTTGGAGAAATGTCTATTTAGGTCTTCCGCCCATTTGTGGATTGGGTTACTTGCTTTTTCGGCATTAAGCTGCATGAGCTGCTTGCATATTTTGGAGGTTAATCCTTTGTCCGTTGCTTCATTAGCAAGGGTCTTCTCCCAATCTGAGGGTTGTCTTCTTGTCTTGTTTATGGTTTCTCTCACTGTGCAAAAGCTTTTAAGTTTCATGAGGTCCCATTTGTTTATTCTTGATTTTACTTCCATGATTCTAGGAGGTGGGTCAAGAAAGATCTTGCTTTGATGCATGTCATACAGTGTTCTGCCTATTGTTTCCTCTAGGAGTTTTATAGTGTCTGGCCTTACATGTAGGTCTTTAATCCATTTGGAGTTTCTTATTGTGTATGGTGTTAGGAAGTGTTCTAATTTCATTCTTTTACATGTGGCTGTCCAATGTTCCCAGCACCACTTATTGAAGAGGCTGTGTTTTCCACTGTATATTTCTGCCTCCTTTATCAAACATAAGATGCCCATATGTGCTTGGGTTTACCTCTGAGTTCTCTATCCTGTTCCATTGATCTTCCTTTCTATTTTTGTGCCAGTACCATACTGTCTTGATCACTGTGGCCTTGTAGTATAGTTTGAAGTCAGGACGCCTAATTCCACCAACTCTGTCTCTCCTTCTCAAGATTTCTTTGGCCATTCAGGGTCTTTTTGCGTTTCCATACACATCATAAGGTTTCTTGCTGTAGTTCTGTGAAAAATCCCATTGCTAATTTGATAGGGATTGCGTTGAATCTCTAAATTGCTTTGGGTAGGATAGTCATTTTCACAATGTTGATTCTCCCAATCCAAGAACATGGTATGTCTCTCCATCTGTTTGTATCGTTTTTGACTTCTTTCATCAGTGTCTTATACTTTTCTGCATACAGGTCTTTTGCCTCCTTAGGCAGGTTTATTCCTAGGTATTTTATTCTTTTCATTGCAATGGTAAATGGGAGAGTTTCCTTAATTTCTGTTTTTGCTTTTTCATTGTTAGTGTATAAGAATGCAAGAGATTTCTGCACATTAATTTTGTATCCTGCTACCTTACTGAATTCATCGATTAGTGCTAGCAGTTTTCTGGTAGAGTCTTTAGGGATTTCTATGTATAATATCATGTCACCTGCAAAGAGTGACAACTGTATTTCTTCTTTTCCAGTTTGGATTCCTTTGATTTCTTTTTCTTCTCTGATTGCTGTGGCTAACACTTCCAAAACTATGTTGAATGATCACAGTCAGAGTGGGCACCCTTGTCTTGTTCCTGGTCTTAGAGGGAATTCTTCCAGTTTTTCCCCATTGAGAATGATTTTGCTTTTTGGTTTCTCATATATGGCTTTTATTATGTTGAGGTAATTTCTATGCCCATTTTCTGGAGAGTTTTTATCATAAATAGATGTTGAACTTTGTCAAAAGCTTTTTCTGCATCTATTGAGATGATCATATGGTTTTTATCCTTCAATTTGTTGATATGATGTATCATGTTGATTGATTTGCATATATTGAAGAATCCTTGCATCCCAGGGATAAACCCCATTTGTTCATGGTGTATGATCTTTTTAATGTGCTGTTGGAGTCTGTTAGCTAGTATTCTGTTAAGGATTTTTGCATCTATATTCATCAGTGATATTGGTCTGTAATTTTCTTTTTTTGTGACATCTTTGCCTGGTTCTGGTATCAAGGTGATGGTGGCCTCACAGAATGAGTTTGGGCGTGTTCCTCACTCTGCTATATTTTGGAAGAGTTTGAGAAAGACAGGTGTTAGCTCTTCTCGAAATGTTTGATAGAATTCGCCTGTGAAGCCATCTGGCCCTGGGCTTTTGTTTGTTTGCAGATTTTTAATCACAGTCTCAATTTCCATCCTTGTGTTTGGTCTGTTCATATTTTCTATTTCTTCCTGGTTCAGTCTTGGAAGATTGTATTTTTCTAAGAATGTATCCATTTCTTCCAGGTTATCTGTCAATTTATTGGCATATAGTTGCTTGTAGTAGTCTCTCACGATCTTTTGTATTTCTGTGGTGTCAGTTGCTACCTCTCCTTTTTCATTTTTAATTCTGTTGATTTACATCTTCTCCCTTTTTTTCTTGATGAGTCTGGCTAATGGTTTATCAATTTTATCTTCTCAAAGAACCAACTTTTAGTTTCATTGATCTTTGCTATTGTTTCATTTCTTTTTCATTTATTTCTGATCTGATCTTTATGATTTCTTTCCTTTGCTCACTTTTGGGTTTCTTTGTTCTTCTTTCTCTTATTGTTTTAGGTGTAAGGTTAGGTTGTTTATTTGATAATTTTCTTGTTTCTTAAGGTAGGACTGTATTGCTATAAACTTCCCTCTTAGAACTGCTTTTGCTGCGTCCCATAGCTTTTGGGCTGTTGCTAGATTTTTTTGATTTCTTCTTTGATTTCTTAAGTGATTTCTCAGTTGCTTAATAGCGTATTGTTTAGCCTCCATGTGTTTGTAGTTTTACAGTTTTTTTCAGGTAATTGATACCTAGTCTCATGGCATTGTGGTCAGAGAAGATGCCTGATATGATTTCAATTTTCTTGAATTTACCAAGGCTTTATTTGTGACCCAAGATGTGATCTATCCTGGAGAAAGTTCCATGTGCACTTGAAAAGAAAGTGTATTCTGTAGTTTTTGGATGCAATGTCCTATATCAATTAAGTTGAGATGTTCTAATGTGTCATTTAAAGCTTGTATGTCCTTATTTCAGTTTGGATGATCTGTCCATTGATGTAAGTGGGGTGTTAAAGTCTCCTACTATTATTGTGTTACTGTCAATTTCCCCTTTTATGGCTGTTAGCATTTGCCTTATATATTGAGGTTCTCCTAGGCTGGGTGCATAGATATTTACAATTGGTATATGTTCTTCTTGGATGGATCCCTTGATCATTATGGAGTGTCCTTCCTTGTCTCTTGTAATAGTCTTTAAAGTCTAATTTGTCTGATATGAGTATTGCTACTCCAGCTTTCTTTTGACTTCCATTTGCATGGAATATCTTTTTCCATCCCTTTACTTTCAGTTTATATGTGCCCCTTGGTCTGAAGTGGGTTTCTTGTAGGCAGCATATAGAAGGGTCTTGTTTTTGTATCCATTCAGCCAGTCTGTGTCTTCTGGTTGCAGCATTTAATCCATTTACATTTAAGGTGATTATTGACATGTGTGTTTCTATTACCATTTTCTTAATTGTTTTGGGTTTGTTTTTGTAGGTCTTTTCCTCCTCTTGTGTGTCCTACTTAGAGAAGTTCCTTTAGCACTTGTTGTAAGGCTGGTTTGGTGGTGCTGAATTCTCTTAAACTCTGCTTGTCTGGAAAGCTTTTGATTTCCCTGCCGAATCTGAATGAGATTCTTGCTGGGTAGAGTATTCTTGGCTGTCGGTTTCTCTCTTTCAGGACTTTCAGTATTTCCTGCCATTCCCTTCTGGCCTGCAGAGTTTCTGCAGAAAGATCAGCTGTTATCCTTATGGGTTTCCCCTTATATGTTATTTGTTGCTTTTCTCTTGCTGCTTTTAAGATTTTTTGTTTAATTTTCGTAAGTTTGATTAATATGTGCCTTGGTGTATTTCTCCTTGGGTTTATTCTGTATGGGACTCTCTGTGCTTCTTGGATTTGGTTATTTCCTTTCCCATGTTGGGGAAGTTTTCCACTATAACCTCTTCAAATATTTTCTCAGACCCTTTCTTTTTTTCTTCTTCTTCTGGGATGCCTATGATTCGAATGTTGGTGTGCTTAATGTTGTCACCAGGGTCTCTGAGACTGTCTTCCATTCTTTTTATTCTTTTTTCTCTTTCCTGCTCTCTGGCAGTTATTTCCCATTCTATCTTCCCACTCCCTTATTCATTCTTCTGCCTCAGTTATTGCGCTGTTTATACCATCTAGAGTATTTTTAATTTCAGTTGTTTTGCTGTCCATTACTGTTTGTTTGCTCTTTAGTTCTTCTAAGTCCTTATTAACTGTTTCTTGTGTTTTCTCTATTTTGTTGTTGAGATTTTGGATCATCTTTACTATCATTACTCTGAATTCTTTTTCAGGCCATTTTCCTACTTCCTCTTCATTTATTTGGTCTTATGGGTTTTTTTCCTGCTCCTATGCCTGCATGGTGTTTCTTTGTTTTCTCATTTTGTCTAATTTATAGGATTTTCTGTCTCCTTTCCCTATGCTGCCTAATAGTAATTCCTCTCGTTTCTGCCCTCTGCCCCCTGTGGTGGGGTTTGTCTAGTGTCTTGAGTAGGCTTCCTGGTTGGGGGCGGGGGTCTGGTGTCTGCTTTCCCATGTGTGGCTCTGTGTCTTTTCTCTCTGATGAGCAGGGCCATGTCAGGTGGTGTGTTTTAGGGTATCTGTGCGGTTAATATAGCTGTAGGTAGTCTGGGTGCTGATGGGTGGGTTTGTGTTCCTATCTTGTTTGTAGTTTGGTGTGAGGTGTCCAGCACTGGCAGTTGCAGACAGTCGGACGAAGCCAAGTCTTAGACTCTGATACAGGGCTCCGTGAGAGTTCTCTGCAGTTAATCTTCCCTGTGTCTGAGGACTCTCTAGTAGTCTAGCATCCTGGATTCAGTGCTACCTCCCCAGAGTCTACTACTTGACTTCTGATTGAGTAGTCCAGACTTCAGAGGTTGCTTGTCCCAGTTATGTCGGGATCTTTGCTGTCCTTTCTGGTGTCCGAGGTCATTTGCTGGTGTTCAGCTGGTTCTCTGTGGGAATTATTGCGTCCCCTGGTGTATTCCTGTTGCATCTGTGGAGAGGGATGCATTCCAAGTCCTTCTACTTCGCCGCCATCTTTCTTCTCTCTCTCCTGTTTTTTCCGTGCGTTCCAGCGACGACTCAGGGTGGAGAAGCAAGGCTGCAAAGGGTGGACAGACCCGCATGTGCGCTGTGACCTTAGATGTCCAAATTATCATTTTGTACATCTTAAACTTATCATTTGCATGTCAATAAAGCTGGAAAAAATTACACTTCATAACAGGTGTCTATTTCCCCCTGAGGCAACTAATCCTAAAACTTATTTAGGAACTAGTTTCCTTTCTCTGCACTCTAGGAAGTGTATGACCTATATGGGAAAAGAGACAAAATGGTATAAATACATTGTAAGCTACTGCGTGTTCCTAGGCTCTACAGAAGCTCCTGACCTCAACAAAGGATTTATTGTTTTACTGCCAGTGTTGTCCATGGAACTTTGTGCACAATGAAAATGAATGCTAGCCCATTTGATTCTTGCCCTAAAATCAATGTTGAGTTAGTTGATGGCCAGAGATTGAAAAACATTCAGATCATTCTAATCTAACGTATTTCCCTTAATAGTGAAAATCAAGCCCAGAAAAGTTTCTTAAGTGAGAACACAGAGTAGATCAGTAATTGACCTAAAAATTGAATAGATTTCCCTTTCAATTCTAAATGATCTCGTTTTCCCCCACACCATGCCATGGTATCTGTATTTCTCGCTAATTTTAATCATGCAGCAACATGTACTCACCACAAGGGCACACACCTGGCTATAATAATTTTACGTAATAACATATTATAGCACAGGGTGGTCACAAAGCAGATGTTTGCTAAAACATTATTTAAATAAAAGAGCTACCCCCAGGGAAGTGGTAACTAAAAGAGGTGATAAAGAGACAGAAAATCTCAGTTTGAGCCTTGGGTATGTTCCCAGTTGGAGAGTAGGCCGAAAAGGAAGAGCTAATGAAGTGGACAAATGAGGATAAAAAGTATACCATGCTCTCAAGGAATCCAAGTTAGGAACCTGAAGAACTCTCAGTTTATACAGCCCTGGTGGGGGAAGGACCCAGCTATCTCTTTTGCAGCATCATCACATTTGACTCACATAACCCCTAAGCCTCCCAGACCTACATCACAGTCAGTTTATGTTGTAGAGAGAAATTTCTTTTCACAGGTAAATATCTCACCTGTTTAATGACTATCACTATCCTAACAAAACTGTAAGTTACAAAAGAGTTTCCCAACGTAAGCAACTCAAAAACTTTCCACCATGCTGCCAATGCCATGAGTGAGCAGATTTTAGTAAGCATTTCTTGACACTGATAAGAAAAGGTGTCTCAGAATATTTTGTGCTCATGCAGATATTACATGAATGAGCCTTAGGCATGTAATGATCAAGATACCTGTAGCCAAGATAATAACTGAGGTAGCAGAATCTTCCCCCAAAGCTCTGTAGGGTCACACCAAACAGATTCCTTCTGGGAGAAATTTGGCCTTGGCCTCAAATGCTGTGTAGCACACTATGGATTAAGTAGTAAGACTGATATTGCTGCTGGTAATAAACCAACTAGGACTAATTTGTGAATGTAGTATTTCAAAATAGAGTTATTAGGCTCCAACTAAAAATGACATTTAAAGTTATTATTTCTAGGTTCTAGCCATTTCCCTCTATGTGGAAAACAGATGATTTGTTTCCCAAAAAGCCTGAGTTGAGAAAAATGGATTACCGATCTTCCTCAAAATTACAGGAAGAAATGTAGAATATCCTTACCTTCTACTCCTCATTGCTGGTAGCAAGCTTTAAGAATAAGCAGATCTGATGCGAATAAACTGAAATTAGACACAAAGCCCACCAACTACCATGTTGGTAAGCTACATGAAATCCAAGAATACCTCCTTCAGTGAGCTATCCAATGTAAAGAATATGCATCTTTTTCACTATTTTCATTTAAAATCTTTTGACATCAACCATTTCAATATGAGAAATAAACCAACTTAATAGACATGGTATAAATTATTTGGATAGAGACATATCATTACATAAACTAAATTTCCAGTGACATGCAATGTGAAAGACTGGGAAAGTAGTGTTTACATCAAACATATTCCACAAGGATTTGGCTCAATTGTACATCATTTGACACTTTGGAAATAAATTCCCTGTTAAGTTGAAAGTGATAAATTCAGTTTATAGTAATTATACATAGACCACATAATTAAAATGTAATAACATTTCAACTCTTAAAATTGGGTTCTATTTGAGATTTTACATTGTGGCAACTTGGAGATGGCATGAAATATAAACTTATTTTTAATAATTTTCTAGAAATTCTAATTAAGGGGAGAACATGGTTCTGAAGCTAAAATATATCAATAATGCAATGGAAATCTCAGATGACTGAATAGGACATACTGAACAGAGAGATAAAAGACTTTTTAATATTATGAAAATACCTCATTCTGACCTCAATTACCTGTATATTACATAGAGGGGAAGAACTGCATAAAGTAGTCTTTTTTTAATAAAAGCCAATTCAAAAATAATTCACACTTATATTCTGGGAATTCACAACTTTTCAAGTACAACAGTGAACTATAACTTAAAGAAAACCTTTAGGGACAAAATGTCAATTCATTTTAACAGTTATTGAATGCCTACCAGGAGCTCAGAAGGCTCTGGAGGTATAAAGAACAGTAAGATCAAGATTTCTGCCCCTGAAAACAGCAGTCATGAAGGAACTCAGATGTGTAAACAAGTTTTTTTTAGAAAATGTGATGACTGCTATACTCCTCAGAGGCACATACTGCCATGAGGGCACAGATGAGGAATTAATTAATTCAACATGGTTTGAGGGATTCAGGGGAAGCTACAGAGAGAAAAGACCCGAGATCAGACTTCGGAAATGAGCTAACCAGGTGGGGAAGCATGGAGAGGGCATTCTAGGAGTATGACATCACGATTAAAGACCTAGGAGGACTTAGTGTGCTTGCACAAGAGCATAGCAGGAGCTGAGGACATTTATTCTCAAACCGGAGTACGAAAATCAGTCCCATCAGAATCTCCTGTGGAATTAAATGAAAAAGATTCTTCAGTCCCACATCTAAAGTTTGTTTCAGGAATACTGGAATATGGCTCAAGAAACTCTTTAAAATCTTCTGAGCTGGTTTAATGCCCAGTATTTTTGATTTGATAGATTTATATTGGTCTCTGGACCCTATGGCAGAAACACTGGCTTAGAGTGTTGGGGGTGGAGAGGTGGAGAGACTAGAATTAAGGCTGTAAACCTAGATCAAGGGCAAAATGTGGGAGATTTCTTATTGCACAGCAAGGAGTCTGGTCTTTACTTTGTGACAATGGGAAGTTACCAAAAAGGAAGTGGCTTAAAAAAACAACCAGTTATTTAGCTCCCAGTTCTGCAGACTGGCTCAGCTGGCTGTCTCCTCCAGTTTTGGCTAGGCTCCCTCATACACCTGGGTACAGATGTGGGTCAGGTAAGCAGCTTTGCTGATCTGTGCTAGCTCGCCAGCCTCTGGTGCTTCAGCTAGAACAAAGGGGCTGACTCAGCTCTGCCCCAGGTGGTCTCTCCTCTTCTAGAAGGCTAGTCCAGGCTTGCTCATGTCATAGGGACTGAATTCCAAAACAAAAAGTGGAAATGCTCGAGGACTCTTGAACCTAGGATTGTAACTGACACAGCATTCAAATCTGCCATGTGCTATTGGTCAAACTAAGCCACAAATCTACCCTGGATTTAAGGGTTGGGGAGGTAGATAACCTCTTGATGGGAGTGAAGGGCAGCAGAATTAGCAACTACAAAACCAGCTTCTTTGGCATAAGGATTATCTTGAGCAGGTTATATTTAAAGACAGCAGACAGAGGAAAAGCTCTGAAAACAGTAGAAGTTACCCTTTTGTAAGAGATATTTACATTAACGAGGGAAATCTCCATTTGTAAGAGTGTCTCCCTTTCTGTACCAGGAAGTGCAGGAGGGCTAAATCTCTAGAAACTATCAATGGAGAAGGCAAAAACTTAGATCTGCCTTATCCTCCTTTACTGTGCTTTTCCTGGTCACCTACCATAACTGCCTGCCACATAACACTCCAACATCTTCTTCAGCCTTTAGCTGAAAATAGTACTTAAGGTGGTGGCTTGGGAATTACTCAGTTTCAAGGAGGTACTCAGTTATCCTGAGTCTCTCCCATGTATACAAGAGGGATATATGTTATTAAACTTTTTTTTTTTCCTGTCATTCTATTCTATTACAGGGGGCTTTCAGTCAAGAACCTAGAAGGAAAATTATTTTTCTTCCCCTACAGTTGGAACTGCAAAGTCATATTGTAAAGGGGAATGGGTCAAGGCAAGCAACTGATCAGAGGCATCACTGCCCACCAATTTACCACTGAAATCACCACAGGTCTTTTTGTTCTGTTTCTCCTCATTCTCATACATAAATCCCCTAGCAGGGCCTCTGGCACAAGTTAGGAATTCAGTAGATGGCTGCCACTTTTTCCTCTCCCTTATTAAACAGGATATTGATGTCAGCATAGCAGTGTTTCCAGAAGATTCCATTGACAGTGCCATTGAAAATCAATTAGAAGTAGTGGAGACTAGAAACAGAATTATTTCACATTTTAGCAATAATCCAAGAGAAATGTAAGAATAATGCAGATTGAAACAACGGTGATGGAAAAGGAGAGAATGGAGTTGAGAACAATTTTGTAGGGATATCCAACTGGTCAGTATAGCGGAGTGGCTGAGAATATGAACTTCTGATTCTGGCAGATCTGGGTTCACAGGCTAACCATGTCACCTTGATCAGATCATTTAATTTATCTAACCTCCAATTTCTTTATCTGTAAGATGAAAATAAGAGTAGTGCTGCCTTATCTTGGTTACTGATTTTTGATAAGTAATCTATAATTGAATCTTGATAATTACCATTTACTGAATTAGATCATGGTGGTAAGGATATGGACATAGGATTTGGCACAAGGCTTGAAGATTAGAATTGGGAGGTGATCAAGCAAGCTATCAAGGATGACTCAGATGTCAGTTGCACAATTGGTTAAAAGACATGAGCCATTTCTAGATATTATGGAACTAGGAAAAGCAGTGATTATGGAGAGGAACACGTATCAGTAGTATGGACTTGTGAGATATCCAGGTGGAAACGTCTATAGCTCCTCAGACACTGGGAGGGACAAAAAGCCCTCTTAATAGGTAACAGAGCTACAGAAGTACATAATGTACCATAGGGAAAGCATACATTATTTCAACTTTGTCTTTTAAACCAATAATCCTTTCTAATAGACACAGTTATCTATTGCTTCCCACTTACTGCCCCTGTATCTGTTTCATCTTCTCACCAATATAGGTATACACTCTGCTTCCCTGTGGTAGTTTACCCTCTACTTACCTAAATCACCAAAAAGACTGGAAGACTGGCTGGCTAGGGAGGTGGGGCAGGTGGAGCGGGTGGAGGCCCTATACTTCGCAATGTGCCTGGATCTGAATGTGCTGGAGGAGGTTGTTGTTGTGGTGGTTGTTTTTAATGTATGTCTGCATGAAGAACCTCAACCAAAAAATCTGATAGCTTATGACTAATGAGAAAATTTACACGAAATATACTGAGAAATTAAATACCATAAGGCACATGAGTTCATATACAAAGTGGAAGTATTATTACAAATAAAATTGGCAAGATCCTTTATATTGTAAAAGAAAATGTGTGTCACTTCTTACTATAAATATGGTGCATAGGTTTTATGGTCACCACACATCTTGAGGTTACAGGTTTCACTTCTGGAAGTTATTATTCTTCTGTTTCTAAATAACCTTTGCAGTAAAAACAAAGAGAAGTTTACACTTGAAGTAGACCTTTGCCTCAAAACTGATTAGTCTCCAATGGAGTTCTTTGTTCGGTGTGCTTCCCGGATCATTGGATGGTAAATGTTCTGTGCTCCCCTTTTTCTTCCCTCACTTAGCTTGCCCGAGAAGGGCAGGCCACACAGGGCTTTGAGTTCTCAAAGTATTTCTATCAACAAGATTATTTCATCTCAAGGTTTCTCATCGTATATCATTGTGACTTAACATTTTCTTTTGATTTTAGCCGAGGCTGAATCAAAGTGTTTTTTAAAGAATAATACCTTCTATTTCCTACTAGAAAATTTTAAGCTATTCATTTATAGGATTTTCTTCCTATATTCCCCCTCTCACTAACTTCCATTCAAACAGATAATATACTCTGTGTTTCATGTTCTTACAAAACAGACGTGCCTCTGCTGAGAGCCGGTACAGCTTGTCGGGCGCCCTGCTTAAAGGAAATAAATAGGAATTGTGTAGAAGGAGCTGCAGCACAGGGGCTTCCCCAAGACTAAAAAGAGTGACTTCCTCCAGGGATGGAGGAAGGAGAAAAACCAGTAGGTTAGTTAAGGCAGACCTGTGCTCATTCTTAGAGCACCTCAAGGAATATAGCAGGGCCTCAGAACTAATGGTTACATGGTACAGGAAGCTGGACCTGAGGCCTGGAGTTCCAAAAACATGGCAGCAATACAGCAGAGAGCCCTTACACACGTGGAACTTCCGTGGCCTTGAACAAAGGCCTATTAGCACTAACCACGTCTGGGCAGAGGTCAGAGCCTCTTCATCCTTTTTCTCATTACCACTGAAGTCTCTGGGACTCTGGTGCCAAGACTGAGTTGAAGACACAATATCCAAAAATGCCAGTGACAGAATATCTCACCAAATTACTGGGATAAGTGTCCAGGATCCAAAGAAAGTTGATGAAAAAGGAAAAGACAGTAATGTTTCCATCAAGTTGGTGAACTGAGATTCACACCCACAAATGACCTTTAAGTCGTTTGTGTTGTGAAAACAGCATCTCAGTTTTTCAAAATGAAATATTATTTCATTTCTGAATGAACCTTTGCAAACTGTACACACTACCAACCTGTGGCCCTGACATTCTGATACCGTCACTTCCCAAAACCTTGCCATTTTGAAGACCCAAGAACAGAACTTAGGGCAACAGCAAAACCAAGGTTATAAGCAGAGAGCACATAGTTTGAAAAAGAGGAAGATCAGTCAGAGAAATTCACCCAGAGATTCAGTCACTGGCACCCGCTTCTGCTTAAATTTTGCTGATGGCAGGAGCCTTCCTGAAGTCCCCGGCAACTGCAGGGCACGAGGGAGTATGTGTGTGGAGAGGAAGGTAGGGAGATTCACACAGTTTTCATGGTGTTTGTGGGAAGCAAAGGAGTCTGGCAGGTTCCCAAGATTCTAAAATAGAGGACACAGGGTTAGTTGAGGGCAAGAGTTGTCACGCCAACCACTTAGGCCCTCAGCTGACTGATGGAGCATGTCCCCAGAGAGGGGTGCCACACGTGTACGGTATAGACCAGGGCTCCAGAGACACTGCCCCTCTGATGACCCTCCATGCAAGGATCTGGAACAAAGATGAAAGTTGCTCTAAGAAACCACACAATCTACATAGAAAATACATTATTTGGAGAAATTACTACCATGTGGTTCAAGAATCCAGGTGCACATCCTCTGTCCTGCTGCCATCAGAGGACCACATAGCCAGTGCTAGACATCAGCTGCCCCAGAATCCAGTCGAGGACAGGATGTTGACGTGAGCAATAGGAGGAAGACCAAATGGACTGAGTGAGAACGGCTGCCCTCCCCACGCCCCCAAACACAGCGTTTTGTCAACTTCTTCCCCCGGTGTACCATGAACACATGTCAATGCTAATACATATACACTTCTAGCAAATCATTGCTGAGAGCGCCATAACATTCATTGACTACAGGTACCATTATTTAACCAATCCCCATTTGGAGAAAATGTTTTTTCGCTTCATTATGTGTTTTTTCCCCTTAACAACTGTATCCTATTACAGAGAGCATTGTACACACTAGATTCTTGACAATAAATATTTAGAAGCAAAATTTTGGGGTCAGAGGATGTGGACAATTGCAAGCTACACTACTAAACTGCTTTATGACAAATACTCCTGTCAAAGGAGTTAGGGAGGGTCAACTTCCTGGAATCGTCACCATCACCAGATGTAGCAGGTAGGTAGTGCTGCTAAACGTAATGGCTTAACATACACATTGATTATCTCACAGCTTCTGTTTGTCAGGAGTCTTAACATGGTTCAGTTATGTTCTCTGCTTCAGAGTCTCACCAGCTACAATCAAGATGTCAGCTGGGCTGCATTCTTACCTGGAGAAGAATCCACTTGGAAACTGACTCGGACTGGTGGCAGGATTCATTTCTATATGGCTGGAAGGCTGAAAGACATCTGTTCTCTTCAGGAAGAAGCCTCCCTCAGCTATTAGAGGCCTCCCAGCAGTTCCCGGCCACGGGGCCCCCTGCATAAACAGCTCACAGCACGCATCTTACTTCGTTAAGGGCAATGGCCTAACACAGAGCCAGCTAGCAAGAGAGTCTTACATAACATTATGTAATCGCGGGGGTAACAGGCTATCATTGTTACCATATTCCAGTGGTTAAAAGCGAGTCACATGGCCCACTCAAACTCTAATGGAGGGTTTTCTACAATGGTGTAGACACCGGAAGGTAGGAGTCACTAGAGGTCACCTTTAAGTGCGTTCACTACGTTAGATAGTATCATTGGTTTTACTTTTACAAATTTAACACACATTAATCATTGTTTTAATCTGCACTCATTTTGCCTTGATAAGTAAAATAATTTTTAACAGAAAAAAATGGTCAATATTAAATGCTGCTGTCACATACACACAAGTAATAAGTAACATAGAAAGCTCACAGCTCTAGCAGAGATTAACCATAAATTGCCTAAAGCACTTTCTGTACTGAATTTAAGCTGATCAGGCATCAAAATAATATTATGAGAAGTAGGATTTCATGATGTTTATGAGAACGCTCTCTGGAGCTAGAATGCCTGAGTTTGAATATTGGCCTCACTGTTTACAAGCTATGACAATTTTGGCCATTGACCTAGCCTCTGAGTCTGTGTTTCAATTTGTAAAATTGTGATTACGTTAGTAAGTGCTTAGACTTACTGAGCACTTTCTATGTTCCACACTCTTTCTAAGCACTTTAACATGTGCTAACTCATTTAATTTTCACAGTAAGCTTATGAAATAGATATTGTGAAATGTATCATCCTAGGGTATGGGGAGGATTAAATGAGTTAATTTAAGTAAAGGCCATAGAATAGTTCCCGGTACATAATAAGCACTCAATAAATGTTAGTGATCATTATGATGATATATGTAGGGTATAAAGAGTATAATACAATGTTTAACCCCCACGAAGATTATTGAGAGAATAAAGACATTTATGGGAAAATGGCCGAATCAAGATCACACATATTTCATCGGGTAACATATGATTAAGCAGCATGTGTTATGGCTAAGTCCAGAGAATCTGGGAACTTCTTCTAGAAGACACAAGTCACAAACTCTGTTTCAAAGAATGGGCAGGGGATTTGGATCCAGAGAAAAGTGCAAGTGGGAAATTACAAAAGAATGGAACAGTTGGCTCAAAGGCCAAGAAAAAGGAATGGCCAAGGCTGGTCTCTGCCAGAGAATGAAACATTAGAACTCTGGTAGAGGAGCCACGTGCCCAGAAAGAGAACAGAAAGCTGACACTAGGATGTGGGTGGCCTTGATGTACTGCGTGAACCTGTGAATATCTATCCCTCTAGAGAGCGATATTATTTATTCAGTGAACAAAATGATTTGTCATGATGAAGACTGTATTTCAATGAAAACACGAAATTCAATGGTAAACTTCCCTTCCATCTGAGGAAGGAAACAATTGAGTGCTCTCAGCCTTCACAGACTCTCGTTTACCATGAACCCATCCCTGCAGACTCATCTCCTACAAAATGCCTCCCCAGACATTTACAAACAACTGGAGTATCTACTATCATTTATCACGTGAACAGATTGTACTTTGCATCATTAGGCAACTACCAAGTGTACAAATTTTGAGTTTCACGGAGAAAAGAGGGACCATGATTTACAACAGGAAATGACAGTCCTGGTTTTCGAGCACCTAGTGCATTCCTGGCATTATGCTAAGTGTGTTCCCACATTTTGTGCATTTCATCCTAATCAGCACCACGTGCCTGACCAACTCCAGGAATCAAGTTTGACTCCTCTGCTGATTAGAAATGTTGATGCTGAAGAAATACATGTCTTCTCATTTTGTTGATTTATCTACAACTATGGGCACAGAAATCGGACCATACAACTCGCAGCTCTTTGCATCACATCAACACAGATGACGGCACCTGACTCATTAAAACCCTGGGATTTGAAATGAGATGCATGTTGTAAGCCTTGTCCTGGTGGGTGGTCACACACGCCAGACAATGGTAATAGTAAATAGTGCACCTAGTGAATGTCTCTGACAGCCACACACTCCTCCAAGCACATGTTACTTCATTTAATCCTCACAACAACTATATGAGGTAACTACTATTATAAACGTCACTTTATACATGGAAAAAAAAAAAACATGTGCTTTGTTGAGCTAAAATGATTTACTTGGCCTCAATCTTTTTCCCTTGTGAGTTCTGACCTGTTACTGGTTTCTCTCCACTCCCCCGTCCTAGCCCTTTGCGTACTGAGAGTCAAATTATAGAAAGAAGTCTTTTGTTGTATCAATATTTTTATGTTTAATAAACACTCATCCTCTGCTTAATCAAAGTTACTCTAATAACTAGTTTCAAAACATTAGGACTATCACCTAACTCTTTGCACCCCAGCCTATAAATCTACAAAATGTCAATACGATTCTATCTGTCTTCTACCTACAGGGAGATTACTCGTTAGATTAATCTAACTTCAGATTGTGACTATAAAATTGTTTCAAGAAATTTCAGGTTCTCACAGGCATAATGATTAACCCACTGGAAGACTCGCCTAAGGGGAAAATTCTTTCTCCTGGGTGCCTTTAATTTGTTTTCCTTCAGACCTCTGTTGACCTCAGAAAAATGCTACCTTTATTGCTCTTTGTATCACCACTCCATCAGAGGACACTTTCTCTACTCTCCTTGATTCGGCTCTCTCTGCTTCTCTGCTCCTTGATAATAATTAGTCCTAGTGAAGAGGGATGGCTTTTGGTGCCGTTCGGATTCGTTACAACAGGCAGCCTCGGAAAACGTGGAAAGGCCAGGGGAGCGTGGCAGTGCAGAGGGTACTAATGAACGTGTGCGCTGCAGTGGGGCAGGGAGCAGAAACTCGGCAGGCAAGGGAAGGGCTTGAAGAGGAAGTCTCCTGGGACAGAACTTCCTGCCACTCAGTGCCCCTGAGGATCCGTAGCAGCGGCCATGAAAAAGCCAGAGTGGGCTCAACAGGGTAAAACATTCAGGAATCTCAAGTGGAGCGAGAAGGGGTGAAGTTCATTCCAGAGGTGGATGAGCACTGGGGCTGCTGTCACTTTAGAAAGCTGTCGTTAACAAAAGACAACTTCACTTCCCTTTTAAATATTCACAAGCTATAATTAGATATATGTGGACAAAGTACTTGCATAGAATGTTAAAAAAAAAATGATTCACCATGTTTCTTCATCAAGAAATATCTCTGTATTTTGACGGATCTTCTGTACTAAAGCAGCAAGCTGTCAGGATGCCAACTATCTTTCTTTGTAGCTTATCAATATGTTATGAGAGAGACATCGCTAAAAATAGCAATGAAGTAAACAGAAGCTGGGGTATTAGAACTAACTTTGGGCCCTCCATCGTTTGTTTTCCTTCCTCCTCTGAGACAGCTCTGCTGAGGCTTAGATATTTCACTTAGAGACTTCTATGATTTGAAAGATTGGAACTCTTTGTACTGCTTCTAAAATAAGCTCCAGGGGTTAAGTGGCTTCAAGTGGGTTGAAAAATGTTTAGGATTCAAGTTCAATAAGATGATGCCCTTTTTCAAGATATCAAAACTGAAGTTCAGGTTGCTTAAGGAAGCTTCCCCTCATGCAACGCAAATAACGTGAAGGTCGGAACTTTCACTGAAACCTGTCTTTTTCCAAATTCCAAAGCGCATGTCCCTTTGGCCAAAGTACTCTGCAGAAAAATAGGAATGTGTCCCAAAGGTGGCAATAAAAATAAATGAAGGGATGGAGGAAGGATTTCATGAGGAATCCTTAAAGAATCTGATGGGACTCTTGACCATGAAAAGTTAATATAGAACAAACAATGTACACTTCTACATATTCCCAGTAACTTAAACAGAGAACACTATTTTAAGGTACAAGACCAAAAACAAAAAAAAAAGAAACACTTTAAGATATAATAAAAACATCTACCATCCTAAGGCAGAACCTTGGAGAAAGGACCACAAGTGATGTCTATTACTGGAGCACTTCAACCACAATGTGGACACATTCCCCTCTAAGCCACGTCCAAAGAGACATAGCCGGAGCACATGCTCTCCTATGGTCCTTTCTGCTTTATGGTTCCATGATTCTATCACCTAATATTTTGCAAACTACAAAGTCCACAGTGGTTTATGATATTTCCATTTGTGCCTGACAGTAGGGTAGGGAGTATGAGCATAAAATCGCTTGCCTGTTACATGCAGTTAATATTAATATTGTATAATGAAGTAGGATATGATGATCCTATTTTGACTTAGGGGCTCTAGAAGTGAAATAAAGTGTGCCCAAGCAGGGCTGGTGAAACTATTTTTCTACTCAATGTCAGAGTTAAGAAAGAGTCCACTGAGACACACTCATGTATATCAAACTTCTTCTTCCATGCCTCACATCCAAGTCATCATGTTACAGAAAACCAATCCCAGGAGAGACCAAGCATCACACTCAGAGGGAGTGTGTTGGAGAACTCAAGTTTATTGAGCCGGCTGACCGAGACGAGCTAACGCTCCAAAATTCTGGGGCCCCGTTTCAGGCGAATCTTTTCCTTATATAGGTTAAGGCATATGGCTATAATTGGCACAGACTGATTGGTTGGTTTAAACAAGGCTCTAGTTGAGTTTGGCACAAACTGATTGGTTACATAATTACTATAGGTTACAGGCAGTTACAGAGCGTGGGAGTTGCTATGGGTTACATGCAAGGGGTGGGGGGTGGGGGGTTTCCAAACAGAAACTTGCAGGAGCAGGACATTCCATACTTATCAGAACATCTTAAGGTTACAGTTGATAACTAGGTCATCTTCTTCTTATCACGGCACAGCAAGCAGAGTCTACAGAAACAGAGCTAGCATAAAGTTATAAACTTCAAAATTTCCCCCATCAATCAAAGATGAGTGGTGTAATAATTTCATGAACCAAGATTCCCCTCAAGTCATAGGGCACAAGGAGTAAAAGACAAAAATATTTCCTATAAATATCTGCTTCTTCAGTAACACCATTTTCATAGTATTTCTCCAAGTCACCTCTATCAGATGCCATGAGTTTGTAGCTGAATTTACTTCACTCCTTATTCAGTTCCCTTTATCTGTTGAGAGGATGCCTTTTGCCTTTCAAAGTTCAGAGCTCACTCTTCAAACAAGGCTGCTCACCTGTTCTAAGATTTCTCTTTCCCATAAAGCCTGTAAAACTCATGAACACTCACATGCCACGGGAGGTGACTAAATTTATCATTTACACAAGAATGAAACAGCAAGTAAAAGGCTCAACTATACTAAAATAGTGGCAAATCTTAAGGTTCATTTATGCTTCATAATGTAAATGTATTTGGAAAGAATCTAAAGCATGTGATAAAAATATGATGCAAGGACTTTGAGGAAATGAGGTGACTTGAGCTAAGGTATGTGAGGCTGCTTGCCCGTCCGTTCCACTACCTGCTGGACTGGCCATGGAACCCAGAAATGAGGGCAACCTGCCCCCGCATTGGAAGAAAAGTCACCACCTACCTGCCATGAACTGAACAATTCTCATCAAGTGAAATTCAGAGAGGATCTCTTTCAAAGTCAGACTGACAAAATTCAAATAATCACAGAACATACAAACCCTACAGGAGAGCAGACAGATGGTCCACTGAGACCTCAGGCACAGTTGGGAGTGCTTGGGAAGACAAGGAAGTGAGAAGAGGAGGGCCCTAGGAACAAGCTTTGAGGAAATTCACAGTTAAAGAATTATAAAATATAAAAATAATGCTGCATAAAATAAGGAGATTGTTTTAGAACTGAAGAAGGGGAATAAGAGCATACTTGTGATAAATATTTATTTCAGGAAACGAGATCACATTTTAGTCACCATTTAACCTTTCATCAAGTAAAAGCAAACTCTACAGGAAAATAAAGTATCAGCACATGATCTTAAATAGTATTAGAGTAACAGGGAAGAGCTAAATCAGACTCCATGTTGGATCAGTTTCTTTGACTTTAACTTTTGCTTGCCATTGTTTTTGTTATTATAATCATACACCATGGCCTGCCTCAGGGAATCCTGCCCCTCTGCCTGAATGTTGAACTAAAACTCCTCTGTTCAGCTCTAAGGGAGACAATCTGACCCTGCCCACCTGTGAATGGCTGAAACTAACACATCCCCTCACCAAGGCTGGCCATCCCAGGAGATGTTTTACATCATCACCTCTCCCCCTCTAATCTGCCTTTTAACTTTACTGCCTCCCCCTCTCTGATTCTGTAAAAGAAACTGGCATCCAGACCCGGATAACATGGCTTTTTGGGGACACTAGCCCGCGATCTTCTTGGTCTGCCAGCTTTCCAAATAAAGTCGCTATTCCTTGCTTCAACACCTTGTCTCTGATTTATTGGCCTGGTGTGAGGAGCTTGGACTTGATAACATAAGAAGTAATAAAGAACAAAACAATTACTGCAGAAACTGAATCTCTGAAGCTTCTCAACTGGTATTCCCATAGAAGACACCAGAACAATCATAACAAAATTAATAAGCAAAAATACGTGAGAAGACAGCCTTCTTGAATGAAGTAAGACTTCAGCTTTAAAACTTGAATGGGGAAAATTAGGGAAAATAGATGAACACCTACATATACCCTTACTAAATTTTCTAATTTTAAGTATAATCAATCTTCTAACCATCTAGTCAGAAAAATAAAAACAAATCAACAAAACAGATTCCTTACAAAAAAAAAAAAGACAAATAATGCTGGCTCTGGGTGTATTATTTTAGGACTTGATAATGTAAGTATTTATACACATGCATATACATTAACCACTCCCCCATCAACAAAAATATATTAAACATATAATCTTAAAATCCTCAATAAAATACTAGCAACTTGAATGCATCACATATTATAGGTGTAACAATTATTCAGTTATTTCAGGAGCCAAAGCAACCACTGCAATTCTTAAACCTCCATTACCTCCTGCCTCACTGTACTTTTAAAACATGGCCCTTTAGGATAAAACATGGCCCTTCAGGAAGTCTCTCAACTTACCACCCCCTCCCACTTTGATCTACTTCCTTAATCAATCTTTGTTTGATCCTTCCAGACACAATGCAAACAGTATTCCTTTCCTATCTTACAATGAGTACTTGAACTTTCAATTGTGTATCCGGCTGCCTCTCCACTATTGCTTACCCTTTACTCTCCACTAGCTCCTTCCTAACATTTATAGATGCAAATTCTCTTTCATTCTAAAAACATGCCAAACACAGACAAGTAAGAAAAGCTTCTTCCACCGGGATTTCCTTCTCCCTTAGCCATGTCACTCCTTCACTTGTCAATTTCTTGAAACTGTTATCTGCATTGGCTACCTCCACCTCGCCATTTTTCCCATCCCACCACTTGAAAGGGTTTTTACCGATATTAGTAAACTTTCTTATTAGTAAAACCAGTTGAGCACTTCATAGCTTTGTCTTACCTGACCACTAAGCCGTAGTCAGATTGACCACAGCTAGCTTCTAGAAATGCCTTCTTCCCTTGTTGTCCACAACAACACACACTCTTATTTTCTTCCAACTTCTCCGGGAATTAACTCTCAATCTTTATTGCCAGATTCACTTCTCTGATCTATTTCTTAAATGGAGTTTAAGAAATGGAGTTTCTCACCTAGGCCCTTTGTCTCACTCTACACTGTCCAAGTGTGGTCTCATCCATTCCCCTGGTTTAAATGATAACATATATGTTAGTGTCTCCAAAATTGATCCAACTACACAGACACATTTATATGCACATCCCATTGGTTTCTCAAATAGTATTAATATTTTACATCCGCTAGCCCTTTGCATATTATCCTGTATGTATAGCTTTCCTCTTCATTTACTATTTTTCCCAAATGTCAATCAGTGCACACATTAAGCACCCTGAAACTTTTCACTTAACATGCTAACACCTTACCATATCATTAAATAGTATATGACATGCTTTTAAAACGTATTACTAAACCACATATACAAGTATATATAACATACGTAGAGTTTAAAGAATAGGAAAGAACAAAAAAAAAAAAATGCTAGAAAAACACCTATGTGTCCCCAGGAAAATAACATGTCATCCCCAAATGGAATATTACAGAGAAGGGCAAGTGAATCAAGTAGAACTACATCCAAAAATATGGAAAAACCTTAGCAAAACCATACTGAATATTAGCAACACAGTATTGAAGGGGGAAAGTGTGAGTCCCAAAACAAGAATCTTCCCATTTAGAAAGTAAAAACAATATCTATATACCTTTGAAAAACATATATGCATTATGTATGTATGTATACATATATAAACACATGTGTGGACAGAAAGATGCATAGACACATTTAAAAAACAGCAAATGAGTAACAAGATTCAGAATGGATACTACCTCAGGTAGACACAGTCATGGGGACAGGATGGAGCAGCAGATAGGTAGATGTCAGTTATTCTTCTAATGTCAACATTCTTCTAATTCTTGCACTGAGTGTTGAATTCACAGGTATTTACTATGCAATTCATAAAGAACTATCTGTACCCACGCATATGCCAATGAGATCTTTTCACAATCCAATTAATATGGTTTATTCAACTCTGTGTACCTGAGATCCACAAATAAATAGCAAGGATAAAGCTATGAAGACCTAGAGTATTACCAGGACCTTTGAAGCCTCCTGTGTGCCTGACTAGATCACATTCCCCTCCCTCCTTCATGGCCCTAAATTTTATGTTAATCACTCCCTCACTTTTTTTTTTCCTAAATATATGTGTTGCTAAATTATTATTCACTTTTGGTTTTTTGACTTTTATAGAAGTTAAATCATACTGAATATCTTCTGGTATGACTTAATTATCCTCAATATTTTCAGATACATTCATATTAATGCACGAAGCTGTAGTTCATTATTTTCTATTGTTATGTAGCACCCCATCATATGAATATATTTATCCATTCTGGTCTTAATAGACATCTGGCAGGTTTCTAGTTTGAGGCCTCTACCAAGGATTGTTTCAGACATTCTCTACACGTCTCGGGCAGCACATGCACGAGAGTTTCCATGGGGCGATTTTATATCTATATGGAATCGATAACATAGAATTTGCTCACCTTCATCTATAATAGGTAATACCAAGTGTTTTCCAAATTTGTTTTATCAATTTATATTCTCAGCCATTTGAATTTATGATGTTCCATCTCCTTTTTTTTTTTCCAGTTACTGACACATTGAAGGTCTTTATACTTTCTGGATACTTATCCTTTATCAGTTTTGTGTTACACATAATCTTTGCCAAGTCTGTAGTTTATCTTTTCATTTCCTTTTTGGTGACTTTTGATAAGTAGAAATTCTTAATTTAAATGTAACCAGGGCTTCCTAGGTGGTGCAGTGGTTAAGAATCTGCCTGCCAATGCAGGGGACACGGGTTTGATCCCTGCTCCAGGAAGATTCCACATGCCACAGAGCAACTAAGCCCCTGCGCCACAACTATTGAGCCTGCGTTTTAGAGCCCGTGAGCCACAACTATTGAGCCCATGTGCTGCAACTACTGAAGCCCACGTGCCTAGAGCCCGTGCTCTGCAACAAGGGAAGCCACGGCAATGAGGAGCCCGCGCACCACAACGAAGAGTAGCCCCTACTTACCACAACTAAAGCCCCTGCCCAGCAAAAAAAGACCCAGAGCCAATAAAATAAATAAATTAATTAATTTTAAAAAATTATAAATGTAACCAAACTTACCAAACATTTGAGCTTCTTGTCTTGTTTAAGAAATCTTTCCATGAAC
The DNA here is from genome assembly GCF_030028045.1 of Hippopotamus amphibius kiboko. NCBI lineage: Eukaryota > Metazoa > Chordata > Mammalia > Artiodactyla > Hippopotamidae > Hippopotamus > Hippopotamus amphibius. The sequence continues at coordinate 10,854,154 of NC_080203.1, read as the reverse complement.
CAAGAGCAAGAGTAAGCAAACTAAAGCCCATTGGCCAAATATGGCATTTTGTATTTTTATGGCCTGCTGAAATGGTTTTTTGTTTTTAAAAGCTTGTAAAAATAAACAAAGGCTAATATGCAATAGAGACAGCATATGATACACAAAGCTTCAAGTATCTACTCTCTAGTCCTTTATATAAAAGTTTGCTGACCTCGGCCATAAAGACAATCTTTTGTATCAGCACTGTCCAGTAGAACTTAATGATAGAAATGTTCCATAAGCTATGCTAACTCATACGATAGCCACTGGCCATGTGTGGCTATTGAGTACTTGAAATGTGCTTAATGAATTGAGGAACGGAATTTTTTTAATTTCTAATTTTCTTTATTGATAATTTCTCATTTAATTCATTTAAAATGTCAAACACCTATAATCTCAATATAATCTATATCTTATATTTAAAAAGAATAGAATGTTGAAACCTGAATCATTTCAATGAGATCAACAACAAAGACTCAAAATCTCATAGGATCACCCAGAAACATGTACAACAGATTTTAAAATACACAATGTAAGTGGCAAACTGAAAACTAAAATACATATGAAGGTTAAACTCCTTTGAAAAACAGCCATGCAATTCTCAAGAAAGAATTTCCACATCTCATTAATACATCTAAAATACATCGACTTCCTACTACAAACCCTGATGATCCTCAGAAAGCTGGTCTGAATCAAGAACTGAATTTTCAGTTTCATTTAATCAATTTAAATTTCAAGATGTGTCTTGTGGTTACTGTACTGAACACTGCAGTCCTATGTTTTTATCTAACATTGTGTCTTTCAGAATTGTCTTAAATCCAACTGGAATAGATTTCTGTACATGATGTCAGATCAAATTTCATTTTCTCACAGGGATACGATATAATGTTTCCTAACCATTTTCCTATCATGATACAAATAGAATGATATACAGGTAGCAGACTGGGGTAGATGCATGCCACTGCTAGAGGCCAGAGGCAACTTCAGAAAATCCTGTGACTTTTTTAAGATGTATCATTTTCATGATACCTATGCACTAGGACTAGTTCTTACTTCTTAACCCTTTACAAATATTAACTAATTTAATCCTCATACTATTACTACTATTAGCCATATTTTGCACATGGGGAGCTGTGGCACAAAGATTACGTATAAGGGCATACAGACAGTAAGTACCACAACCAGGACTTGGACCCAGGCAATTTGGTGCCAAAGCTCATGCTGTTAAACCACTATATCCTATTCTGACTCAGCAAGTAAGGCTTTTTTCTTCCATTCTAAACTATATACATTTAGCTTCTTTAAATTTATTTTTACTATCTTATTACACTGGCTCAGGCCTCCAATCACTGCACTGTTAAACTGGTAATAGTTACACTTTTTGTCTTATTCCAGATTTTAAAGGGATAATATTTTAGTACGTATCTGCTTCATTTTTGTCAATGTATTTTATCAAGTAAAGGCGTGCCCTTCTATTTCTTGTTTGCTCAAATTTTTCATCATGAATTATCCAATTCATGAAATTAAATTTTTAATCAAAAGCTTTTTCTGCATATACTGAAATCACCATATAGCTTTTTTACCTTTAATCTCTTAGTATGATGAATCATTTTTCTAATGTTGAAACAACTTTGCATTCCTGGAATAAACACAATCTTGTCGTGATGTTCTATATACATAAATGTATATAAAGTATATGTCATATATAATTATATCACAGATGCTATTTATATGCTGAGAGAATATGGAGCTGGTTTGCAATTTTTAAAAGTCAGGACCAAGGCTAGCATGTAATTTTCCTTTCTTCTACTACCTTTATCTGGTTTTTCTATCAAGGTACATAAGCCTCATTAAATCAGTTGGAGAATACCCTTTTCCATTCTCTCTGCAGTTGCTATCTCAGGTCTGTCGGTCTTTTGTCGGTGACCTATTATGTTCTCTCTGGCTACTTTTAACGTCATTTCTTTGTTTTAGCATTCCATAGTTTATCAATGAATGTGCTTAGGTGTGAATTTCATCTTATTTGTCCTTTGTGGGATTTGTTGGGGATCCTCAGTCTGAGGATTAGTTTCTTTCATGAATTTTGGAAAATCTTCAGCTATTAACTCACTGAAAATTTCCTCTCTTCCAATCTTCGTTTTGTATCCCTCTAGTATTTTGACTGGATATTGGGTTGGCCAAAAAGTTCATTCACGTTTTAAGAGGCTATGGAAAACCCGAATGAACTTTTTGGCCAACCCAATGCATGTTATTCTAAGTCTGTCATGCAATACTCTCAGCGTAGGTTTTGTATTTTCCATCTCAGTTTCTCTGTGCTGAAGTTTACCAATTCTCTTCACCTATGTTTAACATTCTTTTTAAATCATACACCAAATTTTTACGTCTAGGAGACCTATTTTAACCTTTTTCAAATTTCACTAGCCAAATTAGTCAAATGGATAGTTTATTTCTTAGCCATATTTTCAATACCCTCTTATTTCTCTAAACATGTTAAATATACTATTTTATAGTATTTTTCTGATAATTCCAGTGTTTACAGTCTTTGCAGTTTGGTTTAATTTCAGGAGTTTGTTGTTTCTGTTGATACTCAATGATTTTTTTTAATCTTTTAAGAGTTTTGATTATGAATTCAATATTGGGTATATAAATACACAGAAGAAAATAATTCGATTTTAGGAATCAAGTTGAAGGAATTTACCTTTTGATAGGTCAAATGGGATAAAATATATGATCATCTTGATAGATGCTAAAAGATATCTTATAACATTTGTCACTTGTCATTAAATAATCTGTATCTTAAAATATGATATAGTGCTGCTGTCTGCATTAAAAGCTTAAGAGTACTGTTTCAAAAGGTACGTGGTTCCAGATTTCATAAAATGGGCCTTCCAGGATGGTAGGAAGCTAGAAAGAGGTACTTCTTAGGGACTTAGGGGCACAGACTCTACTTTTCTCCCTGAGGGAGGATGTGACCTCACTGATACTGAGTTTGGACCAAGATCCAGGAAAGCCTAATGCAAACCCCTCCTTAAATGGAAACACTAAGCAAAGAGATTGTACATTTTCTTTGAATAGTGATGTGAGTCCTGAATAGAGAAGAAGCGTAAAACAATATCGGGCTTTGCTCTTCTAGTAAATCTCTACCTTTTACAAACAGCATCATCAGCTGGGTGCTGCTCATTGGGAGACTGAGGGTTGCTGCACTGTTATATGTTACAGAATTTTGTGCCCTTGGCTAAATGAAGCGGGAAGTTACAGCAGGCTATGAATGTATACGTTGGTCTTTTCCAATCAGTCAACGGTATTTCTGCAAGCCCATGACAGGACACTAATGTCTGAGGCTGATGGATTGAGTCAAAAAAAAAAAAAAACACAAAATACTATGACCAAAATGTTCAGGAAGTTATATGTATTTAAGCACATCTTCTTGGAAATTTACAACACAGTTGATAATTAAAGGCTCTGTGAATTCCAACAATAAAGACAACTGCTTGGTTCAGATAAGGGGTTAGCAAATTCTTTTTCTATAAGGGCCAGATAGTAAACATTTTGGACTTAGCAGGCCATATGGTCTCTACTGCATCTACTCACGTCTGCATGGGAAGTACAAAGCAGCCACAGAAAATACCTGAACGAATACCGTTGCTGTGTTTTCAACTTTGTAAAGAGAGGCAGAGGGCTAGATATGATCCATGTGCCACAGGCAGGGCAGATGACCACATCCTACACTTATTTGATCAGAAATTTTTTTCACCTAAGTCTCAATTCATAACCTATGTGCTTCAAAACAGGCAATTTTAAATGATAAATAAATTCTACTTGAAAAGTAAATATAATTTTTTAAACTTTTTTTTTTAGCTTTCTGTAGGATTTATGGAGGGTATGTGTTATCCAAAAAGTTTCAAGGTAATAGAAAAGTGATCAGATTTTAAAATTTCTATTGTATTCAACTTTCTTATACATGGACTTTAATATTCATTTCTCATTCAACCTGTCTTTAATGACATATCTCTCTTGTGATTATGTTATAGACTATCAATTTGAAGGTATGATAGCCCGAGTTGGGGCTAAAATATAACAGAATATTAGAACTGCAATTGCAAATTAACTATATTTTAAATTGTATACATGTTATGATTTTCTTGTCTTAAACTCTTAGTGAAGTATCATGTGTCCATGAACTGAAAAGCCAACTCTGTGGCGGACATAGGTTTGATAAATGCTGACCACAGGACCACTAAATTAAGTATGTGGCATCTGCAATTCTTACCTCATAACTGCCATGACTTCTGATCATTTTATTTGGGACTTTAGTATTATTAAGCAACTTAATCAGTGGGACATAAAAGAAGTACTATAAACAAATTAAATAGATTTTATCTCTTTCTACTTTCTCAATAATTTTTTTTCCTCCTGCTGGATTGGTATGACTTAAATGTATAATTTGCCCTTCATTTCTTAACATTAACAGTATCTTAAGGCAAGGCATTCCTAGAGATTTTAAGGAAAGTGGAGTCTTTATATGGAAGAGTGCAAGGCTCACCTTTAGCTTAACCCCTGTGTGAACCTTAACAAAAATCACTTTACTTCTTCAACCAACAGTTTCCTCATATGTAAAACAGGATAATTAAACCCTTCTCATGAGGTAACTGTAATGACACCTCATCACATATGTGAACAGCTGAGTGGAGCGCCTGATGTGTAGCAGATACTTGAGAACTGATAGTTGCATTTGAAGGAGAAGTGACTGTATCGTTACTTTTACTCGCTATGAATTTTTCAAAGTCTAAATGTGTTTAGAAGGCAGGTTGCATCTTTTAGAATACCCAGTTACGGGAATCAACACAGGAATCAAAGTACATTTCATTCACATTTCAAAATAAGATATTGTGAATATTCCCCACACGGTTTAGAAGGAGACTTCTCCAGAGAGTAGTGCAGTAATAGAGTCCTAAATAGTATAGTGATCGCCAGACAGCATTATTCATCCTCATGACAATTCCAGGGCACCAGTCTAGGGAAGGCCACACTCACATTACCAGCAGTTGTAAGCCTTGCTTATTTTAAAAGCACTCAATCAGCAAAACCTCCCTTTCCACTAACAATTTCCAATCACAAACCTCTCTTGGTTGACGGCGATACATTTCCCATTACGACACCCTATCCCACCCAGCTTACAGCTCGGCTACTCCCAACCACTTTCCTTCAGATTAGAAATCTACCACCTGCATTTCACTGACCTTCAGAGATCAGAAAACATACCTAACTCCAGTCTACACAGAACATTAAATCATTACATGAAACAATTTATCAAAAGACTATGTGCTGTTCAAAAGTGAGTTCGGCCCCAACTCACTTTTTAAATAGCTGTTATAATGCGTGCATGAGAGTATTTGAAGTCTTATTCAATTTTTTTAAAAGAGCTACAACCTCTGAACTGCATCCCCAGGTGGTTTTCGGCAATCACCACCTAGTACAAGCAAAGCTATTTGAACATCTCCATTATGGAATCTGGTTTGCTGCCTATAGGCCTCTATACATAGCACTTTCAATTAGGGCACCTGGCCTATTCTTTAAATGTCCCCACAGGACATGATCTAATTTTAAACTCCAATCTTCATTAGTGCACTATAGTCTCAACCCTTAATCTCCTGCGTAATTTAATTCTGTTCACCTCCTCTTCGTCTGACCTCTATAAAACTAACTTACAAGGGTTTTCACACTCTTGCAAATATTTTGCCTGGATGAGTAGCAGCGAGGATTCCAGTCAGCAGCTGGAGGACAAGATGGCTGGATTACAGGCTATTTCTCCAACAAGTCACAGATTTCCAAGCCTCTGGCCTTTGGGTCAGGATTTCTCTAACTGTATCAGCCTTCTTTCTCTCTTCCACTGGGAAACTTCAGTTTATCGTTCCGTTCAAAGCCATCTCTGATTCTACCACAGCAATTGTCTTTGCAGGTTTCCTTTTATGCCTCACTAGACCAAAACTCCAAGGGCAGAGACCTATCTTTTTTATTCTCTTTGCACTTGAGGAATAGGGGGAGGTGCTGCACTACGTAAGGATTTGCTTAAATTTGAAGAATACACCGTGAATCATGATGTGAATATAAATATACAGCCTCACTGGGATCCCAGTATCTAGTGCCTTTCACTTTGATCTGCTGGTTGCCTTCATCCTCCACTCTGAGTTCAGTACGGAGCACTTCAGTGATGCTTCTACCAATTGTCCTTTAATCTTAGGTTCCATGCTCCCTAAATCTTTATTTAACTTCTCTCTCCTTTGTTTGCCCTTGGTAATTTCATTGACTGAGGGTTTCTGAGTTACATCTGAGTTCAAAGTCCAGGTCTGCCCTTTACTAGCCCTGTCACCATAAAGAACCCATTTCCTAGCACCTTTTCACTGACCATCCACATATGATTCTTCGCACACTTACCTAATACTGCAATTGTAACTTCGTCAAAAACGTGGATATATTTAAATCCCCCTCACCTAGCATCAGGTAGGCAATCAGAGAAGGCTTACTGAATAAGTGAATCCCCTCAAGGTGCCATTCATTCACTCATTCTACTTGAGGACACTTTTATTTCTGTTACAGCATTTTGAAGTGAGGCAGTCCTGGGTTCAGATTCTGCCTTTGTCACCTGTTACCTATGCTACTTCACACTGTATTTTTTATATGTTCAACTTGCCACTCGACTATAAACTCCTTAAGGGCAGAGAGCATATACTGTTCATCTTTCAGTTACTCCCCCTTAAAGGTTATCAAGGGGACTCACGAACCTGACTCCCATAAAAGGGAGCTGAACCAAAAGCAAGTGCAAAACCAGAGTAACAAGTGCCAAGTGCTTTATATAAACAAGGTATTTTCATGATTACTCTGCTGGTCCCTCTCATTAGAGTCCTTTCTGTGGCAGCACTTCCATGGGCTACAGCACAACCTTGATAATGAGAACGATCTGCTTTTCAGTTTCTCCTCTGCTGCTTTCTACATGTGTTACCTTCAACAAAGCCCTGACAGTCATCGGCCTGGACATGACTGCTCTAAGGTAACAATTACATTAGGTAATGGACTGAGGGCTGGCACACAGAGGATGCTCAGGTAATGTTTGTTACTTTTCTTCTGTTTTGGTTCAAAGGGTGTAATAATGTGTCCCATGTGAGTTAGACTGATCACTAATATGCCTTTAACCAGTTGTAAATGACTTGATTCCATATTATGACCCCTTTTGATTGTGGAAGGGAGAATTTTTTTTTAAGTGGAAGAAAAGCACTGCTATTAAGATGAGTTCATTTCAGTAATCCATTTTATCTGACATGTCAAATATTGTATTTATTATTCTAACAAACTTATTATACCCAATGAGCATTTTCTTTTAAAATGTTGGGACTGTAATAAAAAAGAATGAAATAATGCTCTTTGCAGAAACATGCATGGACCTAGAGATTATCATACTAACTGAAGTCAGAAAGAGAAAGACAAATACCATGCAATATCATTTATATGTGGAATCTAAAATATGACACAGATGAACATGTCTATAAAGCAGAAACAGACTCACAGGCAGAGTGAACAGACTGGTGGTTGCCAAGGGGGAGGAGGGTGGGAGAGGGATGGACTGGGAGTTTGGGATTAGCAGATGCAAACTATCATATACAGAATGGATAAACAACAAGGTCCGACAGTATAATGTAGGGAACTATATTCAATATCCTGGGATAAACCATAATGGAAAAGTACATGAAAAAGAATGTATATATACATATAACTGAATCACTTTGCTGTACAGCAGAAATTAACACAACGTTGTAAATCAACTTAATAAATTTTAAAAAATAAAATGTTCGGACTGTAGAATTTTAGGCCCTGAACCCTACTCCGAAAACTTGAAACAAGAGCAACAGCTTTTTCTAGAATTAAATGTCATTACCCTTCAAATAGAAAAGCATGCATTTTCCACACAAAATCAGTCGCAGTGGACGATAAAGATGATTCTGTTTGATGTGAGATTACTCTCAAGACCTATGCGTCAGGAAATCTGAAGAATGCCAAAAGTCACGGAATATTAGTCTAAATGGTGAGGGATGCAAAACTTCTATTAAAATCAAACACTCTAGGGCCCTATTTAAAAGTTGGAGGGTGCGCATCAGTTTTTAATTCACAGTGAGGAGAACCTGACAGTCTGAGGCGTTCTAAAATTTACAATAGTCACATGTGTGTCTAGGGGGACAAAGTTTATCTTAAAAAAACACCTCATAAGTTCTTACTACTATTCTTATATACGTCACGTTCCACCTGAAATTAAATATAGACAAGCTCAAAACTGTCCTATATAACTTTAGCTTATGTAAAAAATTAGGAAAATATTGACTCACTGTTTTACAAAAGTCAGTATCTAAAATTTAACCAAGAATGTTAATTATGTTTATATACAAATATGTTCATTGGGGGTTTTCCCAGTTGCTAAAGTGATTTTTAACCATTTCCTTACAGAGCTGAATTATTTTTTATTAAATGGAGATGGCTTGCAGTAATTTGCAAACTGTAAGCACAATTTTAATGTGTGGGAGGAATCATTTTGATGTATTGAATGATGATGACACAAAACTAAACATGGTTTATTTTAACAGAAAAAAACCGATCTGAAAATAGAACTTAACTAATTCACAAAATAGCAGAAGACCTTTGACTCTTCCCCGAAGCTATAAGGAACAATCAGGGGTAGTTATATATCCTTTACTGAGGCAGGTTAATAACAAAAGCAGGGAAGGAAGAGGCAAACAGAAGAGAATGCAAGCCTCAGGGAATAAGTAACTATGGCCTCTTTTACAAAGATCCTGCCATAAACAGCCCAGACATCTGAGTCAAGGAGATAAGGGAAAACCTAACTCCTGCACTCTGGCCTCCGTACCTTGCCCCTGCCTAGATAAACATAGCTATAGGCTCCCAAAAAGCGCGGGAACTGGTCTATAAAAGGGGAAACTTTTCTTTGTTTCGGGGCTCAGCCTTTGGATGTGAGTCCACTGGGCCTGTACCGGTACAATAAACATTGCTTCCTGTATTACAAGCCTCGGTGTCCTGCCTACCTCTACCGCTTCCTTCAACATTACGAGCTCAAAATACTTACCTGCTACAGCTTGTGGCAAACAAGAAGCTATCTGCTCAGCACTTCTGAGCAACTGGTGCTTTCAATCAGATAATTAGAGGGAGCAGGGGAATTGGCACATTTGCAGAATCAATCACACCTATGGGGAGTCGAGCTTTTTAAACCCTTGCGCCTGTAATTGGCCAAATCTGTCTGGAGTCGTGGGAAGCAGGTATGAAACCACCAGAAACTCCGGCCACTGCAATGTTTCCTCCACTTACTTACAATTTTCACCTCCCACTTTGTAAGCACCACAAGTGAATATCATATTACTCAACAAAGGGATTACTAAAAATGTGTGTGAAATGTATGGATTTTCACCTGCTAAACCCTATTTTAAATGTGCAAGGCAAGTTGATGTTTTAAAGGAACGCTAGGGAAACCTTCTCTAAGAAGAAAAGTTCTGTCAATGAAAGAACTATACATCCTGTGACTTGGTGATTCTTAACCTTTCTGGGTCATTGGGCCACTATGAGACTATATGGAAAGTTATGGAACTTCTTGCATGGAAAAAAAACAGGGCAGACGAGCAAAACTTTGCATACAATTTTAGAAAGTTCCAAGATCCCTCCTCAGAGTCTTATACTTTAGAAAGAATTTCTGCTCTAACTCATCACTTATGAGAGGTATTAAAGCTCAAGGCAGTAAATGTGAAGCAAAAGTAACATCCTATTATATCTACTATCAGGTTGAAAATATTTTGGAATCTGTGGCTTTGGCTATACCAGTTAACTGAATGATTCTTTAATTCATTTACTCAGTAAATGTTATCTCACACCTACCATGTACCAGGGCCTATTTTTGGGTGCTGGGAAGCAATGAACAGGACAGACAGAAACCCAGATCTCATGAAGTTTGTATACTGAAATGCGATTTAAGCTGCCTACCGCATATGTACCAAGGTGAAAAAAATATATTAAGAGGCAATACCAGGATTACTTTTAATCTGTGATTCTCAATCTTGGCTGTATATTATAATCACCTGGGGCACTTAAAAAATATCTCAACGACTCAGCCACAATGCTGCAATGTCACCTCCCTTCTCTTACACTTTTCTGTAGTTGTACACTCAGATATACACTGTATACTGTTTGCATTTTATGTGTGTGTGCAGGTGCACATCTCTGTGTGCTGGGGTGGGAGGGGCGGTGTTGAGCACTGAAAAGGAAGGGTCTGAGGTGCACCGGAAGGGTGAGGAAATGATCCACAAACAGGATGATTTAGTGAAAAAAAGGATTTCAGAGCCAGAGGCAACCACGAGAACCTGAGGCCCCTGGGGGAAAACGTGAAAGCCTTTCAGGGGCCACTGAGTTCTCTGAGAGTTTAGGAAGACTCCAACCGGCCTCTGGGGCACACTTACTTTCGAATATAGCTGTGCTATCTGTAGGTGTGATTACAGGATACTGTAATACTTTTCACCCCAAGACAGAAGTGGCTGCATGAGTGGCATACCGCTGAAATAGTGGGTATCAAAAGGTTCTTATTACCCATTTCCTTTGTAGATTAAGAAAGCCAAAAACTTCTAAAAGGCATGCCACAGCTAGCAGGGCTCCCAAAGTCTCACTGTTTCTTTCAGCATGTAAATCATCTGAAGTTGTATTCTTGAAGCCTGTGAGTAATTCTCCAAACTAAACTTAGAATCATAGAAAACTAACTAGTTTCCATTCAGGATGGTCCATGAATGCATTGTTTCTTTTTGGAGTCATCTTTGTAACCAGGTGAAAACAGACACTTTCCAGCTCAGATTCTATTCAGAGCCAGGAGGCTGCCTTAGAATTCAGTTTCCTTTATAACATACTTCTAGATTTGTAGCACCCTTGCTTAGCTGCAAGGTTTATTGTTGACCACACTGGATTGAGTAAAGGGACCTATTACTTATCTCCTTAAAGTCCAATTAATATAGCTGATTAAAAGGAAGAAAAAAAAAGAAGTGAGGAGGGAGAGAAAGGAAAGAAAGGAATAAAAATCAATATGGCAGAACTTCTTCCTTCAAATGAGGCCCCTACATTTCAACACCAAGTGTTCATGAATTTTACAATTTGTGTTTGTCTATTAAATTATTTATATTCGACATAAGGATTTCTCAATCTTAGCACTACTGACATTTTGCACCAGAAAACTTGTGGTGGTGGGGGTGCTGTCCTGCGCGCTGCAGCACATCCAACAGCCCATCTGATCTCTAAGACCCACTAGATGCCAGTAGTATCCTGCCCACCAATTAAGACAACCACAAATGTCTCCAGACATTTCCAATTGTCCCGGAGTGGGGGGAAACGGCCCCACGTTGAAAACCACAGGTGTTTACTATTTCATTAAGAATTCAAACTAGCTTGCAAACACATCCAATAAAATAAGAATCTTAGAGTGGATATATGTATAACTGATTCACTTTGCTGTACACCTGAAACTAACAACATTGTAAATCAACTATACTCCAATTTTTAAAATTATTTTAAAAGACAAATAAAAAAAAGAATCAAGCATCACTGCCAAGGAAATAGATGTATAAAAATCCAAAACCAGTGGAAGAGGAGAGGAAGAGAGGTATGAAGAGAATAAGGACTAAAAAGGCTGATGCTATTGAACCACAAATATTTTTTCTGAGCTTTCTGGCTGCCAAAGGAGAGGGGAGGGTAGCAGAAAGTCAAAGTCAGAGACAGAGACCAGCTGACTTAAGGTGCATAAGTTGAACTCTTGCAAACCTGACTCCTCATAAACATACAACCCACACATGCAAGCACACACACCTGCTACATCTCAGTAGTAACCCCACCATCTGTCTATCCAATTATTCAAAACTCTAAAACTTAAGGATTATCCTTTAAGGTTCCCCTTTCTCTTACCTACCCACCCCACACTGAACCTATTATCAGCAAATCTTGTCAATTATAAAACCAAAATGTGTCTGAAAACCATCTCCTTTGTCATCTCCCTTGGTCTAAGATTTCATCATTTCTTGCCTGGTCTACATGAAGAGCCTCCTAATTTGTCTCTTCATTTCCATTTTGTACCCCTTCAATCACTTTTCAGAGGAATCTTCTTGAATGGAAATCAAATCATATCTCTCTCCTGCTGAAACACCCCAGGAGCTTGCCAAAGCACGGAGAATGAAATCTAAACTTCAAAATTCAGCTCCCGCCTGTTTTTCCAAAATTTTCCACCTCTCCCCCATCACCATGAGCCAACCACACTCGAAAATTTCCTTCAGTCTCTGCCACACAGTAGACTCTTCCCCAACATCAGGTACTGCAACTATTATTTCCAACTTATTAATAAGGGCATAGTTTTGTGATTTTTCAGCTGCAATAACAATATATATACACACATACACAGAAGCATTAATATGACTTGTTACAGGAACTTCACGTTAGGCAAACGCAGGAGCAAAGTAAGTTCTTCGTGTCTGATTTCGGAACACGATATTTACCAGGAAGGCAGGAAGGGAAGATGGATGTGAAGTGGGGAAGGCAAGAAAAAGACGAAACTTACAAAGGTGAGCGGCAGCCCATGAGAGCGGGCAGGAACCCAACAAGATGGATGGGAGTTGCGTTAAGTTCTCCTTACCTCCGACCTCAGTACAGTGGCTGTATAGAAGTTGGTGCTCTTCGCTTTGAAGCTCAAGGCTCACCCGGATCTAGAAGTGAAAGAAACAGGATTCAGGGAAAGATGGAGCCGATTGGCTCCGCCTCTGCCGCTGCCCAGGCTCAACGAGCTGAATCAGCGCATGAGTGAAAAGGCCTGTGAACTAATACAAAAGCCCGCGGCCTCCACGTCTCCCAGGTGAAAAACCTCAATCGCTACTGCTCGTCTTGTAGCTACCCAAACTCACGCACAATGTCTTTTATGGCCCCAACTAAGCAAAAACGTCCAGGGAAGGGAATCCTGTGACAAGGAGTGCAGCCTAGACAGGTGGACACACTACAAGCCACCACACCTTCTCCACTGATGACATTATGGTAAAGAATATAAATGTATCCATTGATTTTTAACAGAATATAGCCAAAATTTAGACGGCTTCCAAGGAGGAAAAAAAATTAAATAACATAGGTCACGAGGGTTGAGTTACCAGTCCTTCAAAGGTGCAGTCATTTCGAACATCAGCTTGATCACAGGCAGCAAACATGTCTAAACCACCATGCTGATGTTTTTGGTTGTGATTACACGGTAATCAGTATTTTCATAAAAACATTCTAACCGAAATACTTTGTGTATATATAATTCTATTTTTAAATTTTGGAAACCATAGCTTCTATTTGAATTGGTAGAATATTGCTGCTTTTATAGATGTAACTATAAATTATCTATGCACTACCACCAATTCCAAGCACATTCCTGCTCTGTATCTTTCTTATTTTAAGAACATTGTTTTTAAAATAGGAACATTGTTTTTACCATAATGCTGGGCTCTACCAAGCTTTTTTAATCACCATATTTGTATTTCACCACAAAATAAATTGCATTTGTATTTTAAATTTATTTAAATCTAAAACATTTACATGCAAATGTAAATTGCAAAATAAAATGTTTTGTCTTCCGTTTTGAATTTTTTTTTTTTTTGGCTTGCCTTTCTGCAAATTTATTATGTCATCACAATTTATACTTTTAGCAACTTTTTTTTTAAAGCTCTTTATTGGAATATAATTGCTTTACACCGTTGTGCCAGTTTTTGCTGTACAACAAAGTGAATCAGCTGTATTTATACATATATCCTCATATCCCCTCCCTCCCATGACTCCCTCCCACCCATCCCCATCCTGTCCCTCTAAGTCATTGCCCATCATCAAGCTGACCTCCCTGTTTTATGCAGCAGCTTCCTACTAGCTATCTATTTTACATTTGGTAGTGTATATAGGTCAATGCTACTCTCTCACTTAGTCCCAGCTTCCCCTCCCCCCCACCCTGTGTCCTCAAGTCCATTCTCTACATCTGCATCCTTATTCTTGCCCTGTCACTGGGTTCATCAGTACCATTTTTTTAGATTCCACATATATGAGTTAGCATATGGTATTTGTTTGTCTCTTTCTGGCTTACTTCACTCCGTATGACAGACTAGGTCTATCGACCTCACTACAAATAACTCAATTTAAAGTGAATTTACAGTAGCATTGACAATAACGTCAGACACATCGTCTTTGACAAAGTGATCTTTCCAAAGCCTTGCCTTGATCCCATAAATTTGGTTTCTTAAAAATCATACTATTATTGGAATAAACTCATTTTTTAATCTGAAGTATCTGATAATACTGATATGAAATTCAACTCTTTTAATTGCAAAGATCCTCTTTTGCTAGTGGAGCCAACACATTATAGCTGTCCTTTTATTTCTCCTGCATGCACAAACAGTTTGAAGTTGAAAATAAACAAAATTAAATTAGGTTAGTGATTTCACACCACAAGGCATGTTTCACAGAGTAACATGTAAACACCTCTTGCCGTTACATGTATCAGGAGTAAACCATTATCCTCTGTAACGATCTTAAATGACGACTACCATTTCACGCAGTTGCTGATGCTTCTTCAGCCGACTTGTGATTTCTGATTTTCACCTGATCAAGGGTACCACTACGACCCCAATGAGTGAGTGGGAAATATCAAGGAATATTTTGTTTTTATCATCAATTTTCTTGAGAGATAAAATCTGAGTACTTACTTTTTTCATTTAATATGCACTGTCACTTTCTGGAGCACAGCTACAGAAAAGATGAATTGCAAAAAAAATTTAAAATAACAAATTGTACTTTGTAAAAATGAGAAGCCACAATAAGAAACACAAGCGGATCACTCTCTCTACAGACTATGGCGTGGCTGCTCAGCCCCAGTTTCCATCCTATATTTTTTGGACACAACCTCTAGTTTTCCATGTTTACCACTGACCCTGACAAGTGGTGACCTGGGAGCTTCATGCACTTAGCGATTCTTGGCGTAGATCATGGCACAACTGGCTCCTGTAGGGCAGCAGAGTCGATGACTTCTCCCATCACCATTTAAGACTAGAAGGAAGTAGTCACTCCCAGCACTAGGTGTCACGCACTTTATTGTATCTACAAACATCTTGTATGCTTTTAAAAATAAAGGTCAGAGAAAGAGAAATGGGCTTGCACTGTCCACTATACAAGCATCTCACACACCGCGCCGAGACCAAGTCAGAAAGCGGAAATTTACATTGCAGAGTTGCCCAAGCTACCCTGACATATTCTAATGCAACTATTAATACCTTATTAAAAATGAAATATCCAGGAAAAATGCAGAACCTGACTGCATCCCAGGAGTACAGGAGTTAACAGGGCCTCTCCCAGGCAAGCAGGCACTTACAAGTGCCCGACATTTAGTACTAGGATTCAGGTTGAGCCTTAAGTCTGATTCAAAGCTTCTGCCCCTCTTCTGAGTTAGGCTCTAGGATCTGCCATCAGGAAGAGGGTTCAGCAGGCAGTACTTGGTATCTTCTTTCACTCTCCCCTCAACTCTACCACCTCTTGCTGGCCAGAGGGGACCAGCCTTGATGACCTCCAATAATTCACACCCTGCCTCCCAGTAGTCACACTGTTTTATAGTCCCCTCTCACACTGAATAGTCCTGACCTGTGTAAATGACATCTGGACACGACAACCTCATGAAAGATCTTGAGTGAGAACTACCTACCAAGCCACTTCAGAATTTCTGACCCACAAAAACTGTGAGAAAAATAAATTTTTATTGTATTTAAAACACTAACTCTGGGGATGATCTGTCACATAGCAATCAATAACTAACAGATTCCTCTGGGGTTGAGCAGGATTTAGGGGGATTAGAGGAAAAGGGGCAAGTCTTGCATTAGCTGCTGTATTCATAAACCTCGCCTTTAGGGCTCCATTTTCTAATATGTCCACATGCTAGCTTTTTTGTGGGGTCATCAGTCATTCTTCCGAGCACTGGCCACTATCCTCAATAAGAAATTCTTCCACTTGGGCAACACATGCTCTGGACAACTTCTAGCAACACCCTCGAAGCTCATGTCCCGGCAGGAGACCCATAGCTTCTCCCTCTGTGGGTCCTTTCTTTCTGTTAAGCAACTTTCTTGGGCATCAAGACATCAAGATGACTCAAGCTGATTACCCCCTGAGCCCAAAGGAAAATCACTCATTTGTGACACACCAAAGATCAAGGGCAGTCTGCCCAACTACTGATCCTTTCTCCTTGCACTGCCTTTTGGAGCTATTCTCTTCATTTCTACGTTCATTTATGCCCTCCCCCACCCCTTAAAGATACTGACTTAATTCTTCCAAGAACTCTTTCACTGACCTCCATCTGAGTTGGGATCGTGCATTGGGCATATGAATTTCTGCAGTTCTGGAAGTTTCCATTCTGAGAATGTACTGCTACTCTCCCCTTAAAGCATACTGAAGCTGCACAAGCGGTTCTTATGGAACCCTCTTCCAACTCAAGTTTAGTGGGAAAACTTTAAAAAGCCATTCTAGTTTCTGTCCCTAAAAATTCCCTTCAACAGTAGCCTTTAAAATGTTTCATAGGAACAGGAGGGAGCCATGGGGGCGGCGGCGCCGGGGGCGGCGGCCGCGGCAAGCGGAGCCTGGACCGGGGGCGGAACCGCGGCCGGAGGCACCGAAGGACGCAGCGCCGCGTCGGAGGGGGCGAAGATCGATGCCAGTAAGAACGAGGAAGATGAAGGCCATTCAAACTCCTCCCCACGACACTCTGAAGCCGCGACGGCACAGCGGGAAGAATGGAAAATGTTTATAGGAGGCCTTAGCTGGGACACTACAAAGAAGGATCTGAAGGACTACTTCTCCAGATTTGCTGAAGTCGTAGACTGCACTCTGAAGTTAGATCCTATCACAGAGCGATCAAGGGGTTTTGGCTTTGTGCTATTTAAAGAGTCGGAGAGTGTAGATAAGGTCATGGATCAGAAAGAACATCAACTGAATGGGAAGGTGACTGATCCTAAGAGGGCCAAAGCCATGAAAAAAAAAAAGGGCCTGTTAAAAAAATTTTTGTTGGTGGCCTTTCTCCAGATACACCTGAAGAGAAAATAAGGGAGTACTTTGGCGGTTTTGGTGAGGCTGAATCCATAGAGCTCCGCATGGACAACAAGACCAATACGAGGCGTGGATTCTGCTTTATTACCTTTAAGGAGGAGGAACCAGTGAAGAAGATAATGGAAAAGAAATACCACAGTGTCGGTCTTAGTAAATGTGAAATAAAAGTAGCTATGTCGAAGGAACAGTATCAGCAACAGCAACAGTGGGGATCTAGAGGAGGATCTGCGGGAAGAGCTCATGGAAGAGGTGGTGACCAGCAGAGTGGTTATGGGAAAGTATCCAGGCGAGGTGGTCATCAAAATAGCTACAAACCATACTAAATTATTCCATTTGCAACTTATCCCCAACAGGTGGTGAAGCAGTATTTTCCAAATTGAAGATTCATTTGAAGGTGGCTCCTGCCACCTGCTAATAGCAGTTCAAACTAAATTTTGTGTATCAAGTCCCCGAATGGAAGTATGACGTTGGGTCCCTCTGAAGTTTAATTCTGAGTTCTCATTAAAAGAAATGTGCTTTCATTGTCTTATTTCTTAATTGCTATGCTTCAGAATCAATTTGTGTTTTATGCCCTTCCCTCCCCAGTATTGTAGAGCAAGTCCTGTGTTAAAAAGCCCAGTGTGAGTGTCATGATGTAGTAGTGTCTTACTGGTTTTTTAATAAATCCTTTTGTATAAAAAAAAAGTTTCATATTCTCTCATACAGGAAAGATGGAGAACAGATCACTGGACCAATTTTCTAGCTTTTAGTATGTCCTGCGTGATATATGTCCAGCACTGTTCTCCTTAGCTTTAGGATTTTAGCCAAAATTCCTAAAAAACTGAAAAAGCAAAATTTATTATCCTGCTACATTCTAGCTGGAATCCCTTGTTTCCCCCCACCTGAAATACAGCTGATAGGTTCACAAGATGTATTTTTTAATAAATCGATGAGGACTTCCCTGGTGATGCAGTGGTTAAGAATCTGCCTACTAATGCAGAGGACACGGGTTTGAGCCCTGGTCCAGGAAGATCCCACATGCCACGAAGCAACTAAGCCCATGTGCCACAACTACTGAGCCTGCGCTCTAGAGCCCACATGCCACAGCACCTGGGTGCCTACAGCCCATGCTCTGCAACAAGAGAAGCCACCACACTGAGAAGCCCGTGCACTGCAAAGAAGAGTAGCCCCCTGCTTGCCACAACTAGAGAAAGTTCTTGAGCAGCAACGAAGACCCAATGCATCCAAATAAATAAATCTTTAAAAATCAATGAAATTACCAAGATCTTATTATCAAAGAGGTAGATAACTATATTTTAAAATAAAGTACTTAAAATATAAAGCATCCAATAGCAGTTATTTTGTAATGTAATGACTAATTTCTTCAACATTTTAAAAATTCAGTAATCACTTTATAAAGCTTTTTAAAAACACTGTTCCTTGTTAAAAGCATGGGACATAGCAAAGCTATTGTTTCCAAAAATAATTCATATTCTTTACAAGACTCAAGAGGAGAATATCTTTAGTGAACCAGATCAAACATTAGGAATAAGAGATAATTTGAAAAAAGGAAAAGATGGAAATCACAGCTGCAAAATGAAAAACTACAATGGAGAAAATGAATACCCAACTCACTCTGGAGAAACTGATGAAGTGCTTAGGAACATGGACTCTGGGGTTGAAATTTACCACCTGTATGAACTTGTATAAATTACTTCAATTCTCTGAGCCTTAGTTATCATATTTGTGAAAATAGAGATGATAACTGAACTTCACTCACTCACAGGGTGGTTGGGAGAATTAAGTGAGATTGTGCACACAGCATACTTAACACATAGTCAATATGTAATAAATGTGAGCTTCTATCACTGAAGAATAACCAAAAGTATGAGAAATTTAAACAAGTTCTTCCAGGTCATAAAGGAAAGGGATAAAAAGATTAAAATTGTGTGATAAAGACATGATCAATATGGAAGACATATTCCAGAGATGCAACCTACAGATAATTGGTGATCTTGAAAAAGAGTATAAAACGAAGAGAACAGAGTTGGTAAGCAAAGACAGCTTTCCATCTATAGAAGAAGACATTTTACCTGAAGATTGAAAGTGCTCAAAATGTATTAAAGAAAATGAATAAAATTAATTCCACAAATATACTTACTTTTTTTCCTTGGTGAAATTTATAGATTTCGATTATAAAGAAAGAATCTCAGGCTTCCTAGGAGGCTCAGTGGTTGAGAATCCGCCTGCCAATGCAGGGGACACAGGTTCGATCCCTGCTCCAGGAAGATCCCACATGCCACGGAGCAACTAAGCCTGTGTGCCACAACTATTGAGCCTGCGTTTTAGAGCCTGTGAGCCACAACTATTGAGCCCATGTGCTGCAACTACTGAAGCCCACGTGCCTAGAGCCCCATGCTCCACAACAAGAGAAGCCACGGCAATGAGGAGCCCACGCACCACAATGAAGAGTAGCCCCCACTCACCACAACTAAAGAAAGCCCACGCACAGCAAAAAAGACCCAACACAGCCAATAAAATAAATTAATTAAAAAAAAGAAAGAAAGAAAGAATCTCATGAATATCTATTAAAATGCTACAAAGGAAGAAGAAAAAAAGCTATCCCTCAAAAGAATTAGAATGAACCCCAGGCTTGTCTGCAACACTAAACTCCTGAAGGATATGGAAGCTTCTGTGGCAGTTTTACTCAGAGAAATTGTTGTTCATGTGTGAATACATCTGTAAGCATGCTATCACTCAGGAATTATGCCAACCCGGTACTCTTCATGAATAAAATATTTGAAGGTCCTTCCAAATTAAACTACTTGAAAATGTTTGCTAGGAAAAAAGACAGAAAATATCAAGAGATAATTAAAATTCAAGGCAACTTTGGAAAAATGTGAAGGAAAGGCTGTTATATAAATGAATACTCTAAAAAACTGTAAATATATACTCTAAATAACTGCTTTTAGTGTGATTACTAACAATTTTGTTTTTGTTTTTTTGTTTTTATTTATTTATTTATTTATTTTTGGCTGTGTTGGGTCTTTGTTGCTGTGTACAGGCTCTCTCTAATTGTGAGCGGGGAGCTACTCTTCCTTGCAGTGCATGGGCTTCTCTTGTTGCGGAGAATGGGCTCTAGGTGTGCAGGCTTCAGTAGTTTTGGCACACGGCTTAGCTGCTTCGTGACATGTGGGATCTTCCTGGACCAGGGATCGAACCCGTGTCCCCTGTACTGGCAGGCAGATTCTGAATCACTGTGCCACCAGGGAAGTCCCTTAATTTTGTATTCAATTAGAAATAAAATTATATTGTTAAAAAAAACAAATAAAAATAAAAGTAAATTATAAAAATGGATTCCACAACCCCGAGTTGTAATTGCAAAGACAAAGAAAGAAGAGGAAAATAAATGCAACGAGTTCCACATCTCAGAAAGGAAGTGAAAATTAAAGGAGTTATTCCAAACAAAGAGTAACATCATTCTCAATAGTGAATAGAGTTCACCCAATAAAAGGAGGAAGAAAGCAAAAATATTCTCACTATTACTACTTAATATTAACTTTACTTTGGAAATTCTAGTCAATCCATTAAAACAGAAATAAAAAGTACCAGTGAAAAATACGAAAATTACATCATCACTGCAAATTATTTGATTACAGACCTAGAAAAAAAAATTGACTGAAAATCTACCAGAAATAACACAAGTTTTCAACTAGACATTAAATTAAAAGCTCAGAAATTAATAGTGCTCCCATGCATATCAGTAGTCAAGTTACAAATAATGGGGGGAAACATTCTGTTCGTAGCATCAATTAAAAAATAAAGTACCTAAGAATGATCTTAAAAACAAGAGTGGGATCTGCATGAAGAAAATATAAACTTTAATGAGCAAATTTTTAAAAATCTACATAAATGAAATCATACCATGATTTTGGACAAGAGTATAAATATCAAAACTCAATTTCTCCCAAATAGATTTACATATTTGATATAAACTTGATCAAAATATCCACACAATTTATCCAGACAAATTTAAAAATAATTCTGAAGATAAACTGGAAGGATAACTTGATGGAAATTGCTAATATTTTTTATAATTTTATGTATTTTATAATATTAAACATATTATAAAAAATCATTAAACCAATATAGAAACGGCACAAGAATTAACAGTTTTATGGAATAGAATATACAGCCAAAGAACACACGCTAATAATATATGTCAGTTTACTACATGATAAAAGAAGTATCAAAAGTTACCAGAAAAGAAAAAGATTATTTTCAAATGGTAATGAGACTCTTTAGTTATTGGAATGGAGTTGAGAGAACAGGAATACATTAAAAACTCCACCTCACAATATATGTAAATGTAAATTCCAGAAGAATTTAAGTGTGAAATATTTTAAAATCACCTATTTTCAGAAAAAGTAATGAATATTTATCTTACATTTTGGGGAACTTTCTATGCTTAGATGCAATGCAGGAAACTACAAAGTCGTAAAACAGGAACCTTAAAAATACATGAATTTAAAACATCTCGCTGAAATCCAAAGGGAAAACTGAAAACTGGTGAAAAATTTGCCTCATATTTGGCAAGTTGTTAATATTTCAATTTATAACACATCCCCATGATAGAGTATTATGCAACTGGTATATTTTTGAATAAATTTTCCCAAAGGAAAATATCATTATAATTTTATTTGCAAAATGCTAATTTCCATGTATAGCGTGATATCAACTGTGTGAAAATGTATAGATATAAAGACTGCATGTATTTGTACCAAGTAGCCCAAGGGAGTGGGATCATAAGTAAATTTTCATTTTTAAATACAGGTTTCTACCACAATCCAAAAGTAGAGCGTCCCTATGAAACCCGTGAACTGAAATGGTGTAAAGCGAAGAAGAAGTAATTACGTTAGGACACATATTGCTAAGGGAGGCACAAAATGAATGAAGACAAAGCACAGATGCTCACAGACACAACTCAAAGCTATGGTGGCTAGATGCTGAGATGCTGAGTGTGGTTCCCAGGAAGGAACTTGGCCATGACAATCTCAATACTGTGGACTCTATAAAGGCTCAGCTGACCCTATTTTTGTTTTTTGCCTTTTTTTGCAGAAGGCAAAAATCCTCTTTGGATTTCTTTTGGTTAGTGAAAAACAGGTACTAATTTAGATCTTTCATAAAAGCGAAGTGGCATTAAAGCAAACTCTCAAAAAGTGGGGGATACCTGAATTTCTCTGTATTTGTAAAATCTTTATGACTTTTTTCCACAAACCATACACTGTTAAAAATGAAAAACATGAATGAAAAAATGGAAAAATACTCAAGACCCAATCAATAAATGGACAAAGAAAACGGACAGTTCACAAATGAGGGTGTGCAAATATCTACCAAATACATGGAAAAGTATTCCCCCTACCCCAGTAACTGAATAAACAAATGAAAGCAAAGATGCAGGATTTTCCCACCATCAAATCAGCAGTGGTTAAAAAATCATGATAGTGTGTGCTGGTAAGCATGTGGTGAAACATTTTATCCCAGACACTGCTAGGAGAAATATGCACTAGTACAACTCTGTTCTTAACAGGTATCAAGAAGCCTCCAACTCTTTATGCCCTTTAGCTCTGCAACTCTAGTTCTGGTGATGTCTCCTGTGGTAGACAGGATGGCTCCCCAAAGATGCCCATGCCCTAATCCCTGTGACTTGTGGATATACTGCCTTTCAGGGCAAAAAAGATTTGCTGATTTAATTAAGATTATGGACCATAAAATAAGGATATTATACTAGATTATCCACATAGATCCAATTTAATCACATATACCCTTAAAAACAGAGAACTTTCCCCCACTGGTGGCAGAAGAGATGGGGCAGAAGGAAAAGTCAGGGAGGTTCTAAGTAAGGGGGCTTGATTCACTTCGAAGTTGTTAGAAGGCAGACCACAAGCCAAGGAATCAAAATTGAAATATATGTGTATATCTATGATCTATATGGAAAGTCAGCCAACTGTCAAAGACAACTGGCCTATTATTGTACTTATCTAGGTGTTCTGATGTTTTGACAATTTTCAAAGTGAAAAATAAATTGAATATTCATAATAATTATTTCATAATTTGCTTTCCTTGTCTTTCAGAAAAAAAATAATGCTGTAATATATTTATCACATAATGTGTTCTTTTGACAGTACTGTCAGGTTGGACGACCTTCTTGAACAATTTTGGTTCTTATATCATTTTTTTATTACAGTTGAGCCCTGAACAACACAGGTTTGAACTGCACAGGTCCACTCATATGGGGATTTTTTTCAATACACTCTACAATACTACACAGCCTGGGGTTGGTTGAATCCGTGGATGCAGAACTACGGATACAGAGGGCTGACTATAAAGTTATACATGAAGTAGATTTAAAAAGTTAAATATAAAGTGGATTTTTGACTGCACAGGGCCAGTGCCCCTAACCCTCACGTTGTTCAAGGGGCAACCGTAATTTCATCTTGGAGAAACTTCACAGTGCTAAGGCAGTAGCATCTGGAATTATCAACACTATTATTATGTAAACCATACTTAGGTTTGCAAATGAACCATGATTTTTACCTATGATGTCTAAATATTTTAACTGTTGCACATGATAAATCATTGTTATCACAGAAAAGCTTATAAATATTTTAATTTCATTACATAAACTACTATTGCATACAATGTGATTTTCAAGCAATATCTATATCCCATTACTATTTCTTCTTTCAAATTCTACAATGCTGGTTTATTTTACAAGGAACAAAAAGACCCCACTATTTTTCAATTTATTCAGTTCTCTCATAAGGTGAAATTACTCTTTGTTCTGTAATGGACAGAAAATAGTATTTTTAGAATGTAGTCTGGGGATTATTTTTACCTGAAGCTTCTTCATTGAATTGTAAACATTTTCATTTCCTTGTTCTAATTCCCTTGTGTTATATTGGAACGCCACTTTTGTTGTACATTTCCTATGCAGTTTCTTTCAATTAAGTTTTTTCTAAAACTTTAATAATATTTTCAATATTTCAAAAACATGTTTGTAAGCTTTTGTTAATAGTAAACAACTGTTTTCTGTTAACAATTTTATTAATAGTAAACAATTCTTCACACAAAATATCTGGATAGCATACATTCAAAATAACCATTTTCTACCAAAGATATGTAAGGGAGAAGAATTTGCCACCCCAAAATATGTCTCTTTGACATTTTATTTTAACCTTGTTATTTTCTAAGAAATAGCAGAAAGGGAGAAAAATTCTGAAAACCACGTATGAGTTATATTTTTGTAAGAAACATTTACATGTGTAAGGGAAATCTCCATTCGTAACAGTGTCTCCTTCCATTTACCAAAAGAGAAGGATGACCAAATCCTTAGAAACTATATCAAAGGAGAAGGCATGGGCTTAAAACTTTATCTTTTTTTACTGTGCTTCTTTTTCCTGGACACATCCCATAGCCAACTCTTCCCCACCCTCAACATTCTCTTCAGCTGAGGATGGTATTTAAGGTGAGGGTTTCAGCCATTTTGGTGTTTTTCAGCTCTCCTGGGTCTCTCCCAGGTGTATACGTTACTAAACTTTGATTTTCTCCTGTTAATCTGTCTCATGTCAATTTAACTATTAGATCAGCCAGAAGAACCTAGAAGGGTAGAGGAAAATTTCTTCTTCCCCAGCAGATAGAATTTGTTCCTTATTGGACGGTCTCTTCTCTGTTCTAATGTATCTTGGACCATGCCTAAATTAAATTTTAATTGTTTTGATGACCTCATTCCCATGGTGTGCTTGAATAGTGTTAAGAGCAAATCTGATATGGACTTCATCAAGAAATCCCATTTGGGGACAGATTTATAAATACGATATATATTTTTTGAATTGTTCTAAAGAATGTCATTACTATCAACGGAGTTTAAGCCATCTTTCCAAAGAACAAGATTAAAATATATGTTGTACATGGCACTAATAATGCTTCTAGATTTTGACCAAAATTCTGGTTTTCACACCTTTTCCTGTGTCAGATTTGTTACAACTATTCACACAGGACTGCCATCAACAATATCTTAAATTATTTAAATAATGCTGATACTTTTTTTATAAATTTGTTTCTTATTAAATATTCCTATAAAAATAAAATTTTTAACAGTCAATACTTATGTCTTGTTGCCAAAGTAAAAAATTAATATCATGTTTTACACACTTTATATCTAGACATACATGAATACAAATTTAAGAAATACGGATTTCTGCATATTGGAAAAAATGTTCCTCAGCTGTCACATGCAAATATTGCAAAGACTGTCTATTGTGTAACACCCTGGGATACAAGGAGAAGACAGAGAATAAATGTTTGCCACCACTGAAAAATGATACTTCATCATGAAAGAATTACTGCAATTATGCTTTTTGAGAGGAAGGATTTAAGAAGTTAATTAATTTGCCTTTTTTCTCACCTAAGCACTTTTACAGCTCAAATCCTCCCTGCATTATGAAGCAAGGTCTGTCTCCAACGTTCTCAGTAGCATAACCAGAAACAGTCCTGGCCCTGAAACAGTCACCTTTTGTTTAAGGATAAGACATATGAAGAAATATCTCCCTGGAGCCTGAGCAGTGTTAAAGATATTTGCAGAGGCCATGTGCCCACTTCTTCGGTGCTGGGTCTCGACAAAGATGCTATTGCAATACTCCGAGGAATGTTGATAATACACTAAGTAATAGTTATTTAAGCTGCATTTTAAGAATGCTTTAGGGAATCAATTTTTATTACTATAAGATGCATAAAACAATTCTGAGAAAAATAAAGCTTTCCCTTACGATTGAATTAAATTCAAATAGAATGTAAAACCCAATAGAACATTAGAAATCATGCAGTTAATACTCTTCATTTTTCCTCTTAGAAAACCATAGCCCAGAGAAAGGAAGTGACTGGTCCAAGGCCCCAGAATTCAAAAGCTAAGAACAAGACTATAGTCTCGGTCACCTGACTTCTAGGCTCATCATCAATGTATGCTGATCACAGATATGATAGGTTAGTGAAAGCAAGAGGAACATTTAGGAAAATACAGGGATTTTTTGGCAAATGATAAGAATTAGTACTTGAAGCAAAGAAGTTTTCTACAACCTACATATTCTATTTAATCACTTTCTCTTAGTGTAAATGCATTCTTAATTTAATCTGAGGAAACAGTATACCACAGGGATGGCTTCAGTAAAATTTTTAATGAATGACAGTAGACTCCAATAAAACACAAAATAAAGTAAAATCATATAATAACTTCAAATGTTGAAAAGTGCTTGGATAAAAAAAGGAAATTTAGAGCTGAAATTTTTTATAGAATTTCAATTAAGTTTGACAGCTGTTTCATTACCAGATTTGATTCATTGTAATAATACATTGTAAAGTGATAATCCTTTTATCAGAAAAGAAAAAAAAAGGCTCCTATAATTTAGGTAATAAGACCCTCATATAAAATCTAAAAATTTTTAATATCTTTATTTCCTCACTTTGGCAGTGACTTTCATGGAAAATGTTAAGAAAAATATATAACTAAAATATGGGAAGAATAAGACAATTTAACTGTGATGAATAACCAAATTATATAATAGCTGTGGTGGGAGAAATCTAACTTCTCTGTACTCATTCTAATTTGAGCTCATTTATTGGATCAGAAGGGTTTTCCAAGGTAAAAGGCAATTAGTCTGAATAGTTAATAAATTCAAATTTAACCTTAGGTTCAAGTGAATGCGTAAAGGAACAGTATTGGCAAAGTAGACTTATGACTGAATGGAAATTATTAGAATAAAAGCACAAACTTCTATGATTGAAATAACAAATCATTACACTGAAATCACAGCAAGTTAATATAGGAACAGTCTTAGCATGACTTTATAGAAAGAGAATGGGAATGTTAACTTACCAAAGACAAAACATCAAAACAGTGACAAAACTAGGGACGAGAAACACTCATTAAATGAAAAGAATAGCATGAACCTTAATCAATCCATATATAGTAACACAACTGTCAAGTGCACCACAATCAAATCCCTCCTTTATGGCATTATCTGGAAGGCAGCTCTGCTGGTATTATCTAAATTACCAACCCAAAATAAGAAAACAAATGGGTCACGGGCTATCTGGAGATGGCTTTTAAGAACCCGTTAGCAGGGCTTCCTAGGAGGCGCAGTGGTTAAGAATCCGCCTGCCAATGCAGGGGACACGGGTTCGATCCCTGCTCCAGGAAGATCCCACATGCCGCAGAGCAACTAAGCCCGTGTGCCACAACTATTGAGCCTGCGCTTTAGAGCCCGTGAGCCACAACTATTGAGCCCATGTGCTGCAACTACAGAAGCCCACGTGCCTAGAGCCTGTGCTCTGCAACAAGAGAAGCCACAGCAATGAGGAGCCCATGCACCACAACAAAGAGCAGCCCCCACTCACTGCAACTAAAAGGAAGCCCATGCACAGCAAAACAGACCCAACACAGCCAATAAAATAAATAAATAAATTTATAAAAAAAAAGAATGGCTTTATTAAAAAAAAAAAAGAACCAATTAGCAGTGTTTTGAGATTTATTTTTGAACAATGAGATATTTTATATTAAAACCATTTTAATTATTTGTTAAAACTTCTCCTTATTCAAGTTATATATTCAAGGTCTTACACAAGTTTACACATTGTCAGTATGCTCAGGGATGTGGTCAACTTCACAACCCATGATGGTTCTAGTTCTTTCCCCCATGCTACTCTGCATCTCCAGAAAACCGAGAGAAAGCCTCTTCCCATATTTCACCATTGAGGCCAGGAGAATGACCACCATGACTATAATGATCAACACTGAAAAGCCCTACTTCAGACATTATGCAATGAAATCACCAAATAATGTCTCCACTCTTAGTTCAGATTTTCATATTTCAGCTAATGAATTAACATCCCAAGGCACAGAATTAACAGTGTCAACCACCAGTCAGCAATTCTTGGTCAGTGTTATCATCGTTCTGCAGTACTTGTGAAATTATTTTTTTAATACTTATGTTTTGTCATTTTCTTTTTAAAAAAAAGTAGAAATATAAAAACCACAAGTGTTGATTAGTAATAAGAAGTCTAGAGCTCATTACTCACTAAAAATGATAAAACAAAATCATCATACCTACTGAAAGCTATGATTCTCCAGTTTTAGATGCTCACTATATTAACTTGGAAAAAAAGGAACAAATACATATCATGAAAAAATGCAATGCCTTACTAAAAACTTAACACAGAATAGATCATAGACAGAAATTTGACTATAAAATTTCTAGAAACACATGGGAGAAAAGCTAGATGCCCTTCGATTGCGTGATGAGTTTTTAGATGCAACACCAAAATCATGATTCACAAAATAAAAATTATATAGGTTAGACTTTATTAAAATTTAAAAAGAAAAACTTTTGTGTGACAGACACTGTTAAAAGAATGCAAAAGAAGTCATAGCCTGGGAGAAAGCATTTGCAAAACACACATCTGATAACGAACTTATACCAAAAATATACAAAGACCTCCTAAAACTCTACAATAAGAAAATAACTCAATTTTTAAAAGGGCAAAAAACTTTAATAGACACCTCACCAAATAAGATATACAAATGGCAAGTAAACATATGAAAATATGCTCAACATCACTTGTTATTAGAGAAATACAAATTAAAACAATGAAATACCACTACACATCTGTTAGAATGACAACCTCAAAACAACTAACAATATAACACCAATTGCTGTAGAGTCTGTGGAGCAACTGGAACTCCCATTTATTGTTCATGGGAATGTAAACTGGAACAGTCTCTTTGGAAGACAGTTTGGCAGATTCTTAAAAAGCTAAACATAGTCTTATCATACAATCCAGCATTTGCGCTCCTAGGTATTTACCCAAATGATTTGAAAACTATGTCCACACAAAAACCTGCACAATGTTTACATCAGCTTTCTTCATAATCACCAATAACTGGAAGCAACCAAAATGTCCTTTGCTAGATGAAAAGATAAACTGTAGTATAACCATACAATGAAATATTATTCAGCAACAAAAAGGAATGGGCTATCAAGTCAGACAATGTAACTAGAGATAGCCTGGGCTTCTTATAACGAAGACACTTCTTTGGACAGAGGTCTTGCCCTACTGAGATTCTCCACTCTCACCGTCGTAGGACTTTACCATGTTCTTCATCTCAAGTCTAAAGACAGTTGGCGAGCTTGCCGTGTGTGTCCTGCTGTTGAGGACTACTGGGACAGGGATCTGATTGCTGTTCTTAGAAATCTAAAGGGCTAGCAGTGAGCTAACTGCTTTGGTGGCAGAGCCAGGGAAATGTTCTGAATTGGAATCAGCCTGCACTACTAGGTTAGGGCAAAAGTTCACCAGCATTCTCCACGTGAGAGGCAACCAGAGAGCAATTACAAAATTCTTAGACTGAAATAGTCATCACTAAATGTCAAAATAAGAATTGAAAAGTATGTCTGAAATGGAAAGAGGAAAAAATCAAGTTATCTATACCATTTAAAGATTCAAGAAGCTCAGTCAAGTCCAAGCAGGAAAAATATATCAAAAAGCACACGAAAAAGTACATCATAATCAAACTGCTAAAAAGCAAATTTTAAGAGCAACCAGAATAAAAAGACATACAGGGAAACAATGATCAAAATGAAGACTTATTCTCATCTGAAAAAAAAAAATGAAGTCAGGATATATTATAGCAATATATTTAAAATCCTAATGACTAAAGGAGAAAAAAACTACAGGATTATTTCAAGTTATACTAAAGGTAACATTTAATAAAATTTAGTACTTCTGAATGAAGGCAAAAAACTCAGAAAGTTAAACTAAAAAAGGACTTTCTTAACTTGATTGGAAAAAAAAACTCTCTAAAAGTCCTCCAATAAACATTTAATAGAGAAACTACTAGCCATTAATTTTAGGGTCTGAAACAAGAAAAGCACTGTCAATGCTCCTTTTAAACACAGCACTATAGTTCCTAGCCATCACAGTAGGATAAATAAATGTTTATGGATTTTAAATGAAGTGATACAACTTTCATAATCTATACAGAAATACCACTCAAAAAATTCATGATTTATTAAAACTAATAAGAGAATTCAGCAGGGTTACCAGATACAATATTAACTTATTGAATCATCTCCCTTTACAATAGCAATAATAAACAAATTGTAATAAGAAATTAAGGCACCATTCATAATGATCTCGGGTGGCTTTGGCCCACAGCGGCTTGAAGTGGGGTTTCAGCTCCTGGTCAGTGATTGAGGCCGGGTAGCAGTGGTGAGAGCACCAGTCACCAGACCAGTGGTCAGTGACAAGGCCCTGGCCCTACAGCTTTGCAGAAAAGAATTCCCACAAAGACAGAAAGTAGTGAAACAAGTATTTATTAGGGGGGAAAAAAAGGAGCAGAATACATGTGGATAGACACACGGGCCGGCTTAGAGAGAATCGCGCCCTCATGGCAGTTTGAATCACTTATGTGGGGCATTTCTCCCATGTTTCCTTTGACCAATCATTTTGATTTGCCTGGTTCAGAGTTCATATTTGGTGTATCTCAGGATTTTCCCACGTGTGCGTGCGCATCTCTTAGCCAAGATGGATTCCACTGAAGAGGCCTATGGGTAGGTTTGGCCACTAGGCCTCACTCCCCTTTTGACCTCCAAGGAGGCTTTCGGGCGCATGTGTGGTCGAGGGAAGTCTTCTGACTTCGAGAATGAGGAATATGTGGTCTCTTATTTTCTATCTGGGCAGGGCCCAGCCTCCTCTCCCAATTGTCTTGTTATTCCTGTCTCAGAGTATCGGTCCACAGGGAACGAACTCAGACCATTCGCCCTGGGGGCCCATCTGTCTCCTGCCTCAATAATAGTAACAAAAGTTATAATGTATCTGAGAATTAACCCAACAACGACTTCATAAGACATTTTCAGAAAGTTGTAAAACTCTAAAAATACCTTAAAAGATGGTATGAACAAATGGAGATATATGAATGTTCATGGTTTTGATGACAACACTGTAACTATGCCAATTCTCCCACAAAATAATCTATGAATTCAACTCAAATAAGAACTCCAGCAGAATTTATGGAGTAATCAACAAACTCATTTCTTTCTCTTCACTAATCCCATATTTTGTAAATCGTATTAAATGGGTTCCTGGACCCAATTCCCATGTGTGTGTACACACACATACACACACATGCACGTGCACAGCAGGGTGTCTAAAAATTCAACTCAATTCTGACACCATCTATCTGGAGATATCATTGGATTCCACCAGTAAAAGGGGGCAGTCCCCAAGACTGGCCTCCACTTCAGATGCCAATCGCAAGCTTAGGTTGTTAACTGTGCTCCTGGCCAACCAGCTACAAATTGGCAGTTCCAACAACCCCCTCCAACTCAGGATGCCAATCGCGAGACCAGGTTGTTACCTGTACTTCTGACCGAGTGGCTGTAAGTCAAAGGTTCCTTCTTGGGTTACATTAATTTGCTGGAAGAGCTCCTAGAACTCAGAAAATTCATTTACTCACTAGATTACCAATTTATTTCAAAGGACATTAAAGGATACAAACCAACAGCCAGCTGAAAAGACACACAGGGTGGGGTCCCGAGCAAAGGAGCTACTGTCCTCATGGAGTTTGGGGACTTACACAGTGGCACGCAGAAGCATTCTTGTTCCCCAACCCGGAAGCTCTTTGAACCACATCCTTTTTCAAGACTGATTAAATCATCGGCCACTGGCCGCAGATTCACCTCTAGCTTCTCTCCCCTGCCCGGAAATCAGAGGGTGGGACTGAAGGTTCCACCCTCTATTCCCCTGGAACCCAGCCCCCATCCTCAGCTGCTTTCCAAAAGTCACCTCATTAAGATAAACCCAGTCTGGTGCAAAGGGGCTTGTTATGAATTACAAGACACCCATTTCACCTTTATGGCTCTGAAGCTGGCTTTGAAGGTTTCAGGAACTGAGGACAAGAAAGCAAATATTAAGACAAAAGATGTTCCCATTGCTCTTAATCACTCAGGAAATTCCAAGGGTTTGGGAGCTGTGAGTAGGAACAGTGGATGAAGACCAAATATATATAAGAAATATTTATTTTGGTCATCTGAATAACCAAATATATATATATATCTCTTATAAATCACAATATTGCACTTATTTACTAATAATACAATACTACTACTAAACTAAACTAATACCCACTGGGTATTAGCATGTACTGGAGAAGCAAGTTGCCATTAAGAGTTAAGAGCACTATCTGTGGTGACCTAAATGAGAAGGAAATCCAAAACAGAGGGGACATATGTATACGTATGGCTGATTCACTTTACTGTATGGCAGAAACTAACACAACATTGTAAAGCAACTAAACTCCAATTAAATATATATATATTAATTAAAAAAAAAGCACAGAACTACACACACACACACAGAGTGCAAGTGTGTGTATACCTGGGTAAAACTCAGTAAACTCTATGAATTGTTCCAATGTCAACATCATAGTATTGACGTTTCACTCTACAGCTGTGAGGTGCTGATGTGGAGGAGGGTGAGGAGTACATGGGCCCCCTTGTACATCTTTTCTACAAATTCCTGTGAGTCTATAATTATTTCAAAATAAAAGAATTGAAAGAAAACAAACAAACATACAAGCAAAAAAGGGTTTAGAGCACTAGCTGTTGAACCAGACTACCTGGGCTCAAAACTCTGTTCTACCTGTACCTAGCTGTGTAACCTTGTGCAAGTTACTTCCTGCAAGTTACCTCTCTGTGCCTCCATTTCCCATCCTGTTTTATGGGGATGATAGCAGTACCTACCTCACAGATTGTTGTGAGAATTAAATGAGTTTATATAGGTAAAGTACTTGGGATGTTGCCTGACACATGTTAAGTATCAACTATTATTAAACTACCACTGTGGCACAGTAACAAAAATGGTATAGTCCTGCCACAGATACACAAAACAACAGATGAAAGGAAAAGAGAGATCAGAACCAGATTTATGATAAAGGTAACACCTCAAATCAATGGGAAAGATGTTTAGTACATGGTATTGAGAAAATGGACCTGTAATATGAATTAATGACATAAATGTAAAGTTAATATAAGTAAATAAATGAAGACTTTCTTTTTTGACCTTAATATTAGAGAAAGTCTTCTGAATCAATACCCCAAAAGCACTAGCCATAATGTTTACAAACAAAACCTCTTTTTAACTATATCAAAATGGAGGATTTCTGGTCAATGAAGGGAGCAAAGACAAATTTACCACATGGGTGACAGACTCAAATAAGATGTTTGTAGCATATGAAACTGACAAGGAATTATATTTAAAGTATACAGGGAACTTGTGCAAATTAATAAGAAAAACATCAAATCTGACAGGAAAATGGGCAAGGAATATAAGGGACAATTCACAGATGGGAGCAACAGAAAGGTGGAGAGGCACTCAACCTCGGGGAAAACCATCAAAGCAATAAGATACCGTCTGAGTGACACTGATCAGAGTGGAAAAAATGACAAGGGGGATAATGTCATGTCTTAGGGCATGGAGAAATGCAAACGGCCATGCAGTGCTGAGAGAGCAGAAGCCTGGGTGGCCACACTGGAGGGTGAGCCGGCAGGGTTTGGTGAAATTACATGTGCATACGCCCACTACCTCAGCAATCCCCGCTTTTATGTCCTAGACAACCTTTCCTGCCTTTCACATGTGCTCATTAGGGGACATGTATGAGCATGTTTATCACTGTTGGTGGTGGTAGCTGGGCTATTTATGAAGCCAACTGTCCATCGCCTGGAGAAAGATGAAGTGTGAGGAAGCAATGAACTTAGACATACGCATAGTATGGATGGATCTCAAATATGTAATGTTGAATTTTAAAAAAAGAGAAAAAAACAGAAAAACAGGAAAAACGAAATTCCCTGGCAGTCCAGTGGTCCCTGGTTGGGGAACTAAGATCCCACAAACCGTGTGGCGTGGCCAAAAGAAAAAAAAGACAAGATACATAGCACAATAGCATCTGTACCAGTCAGTGTTCTCCAGAGAAACAGAACCAATAGGATACGTGTGTGTATGTTGCAGGAAGGGGCACCCCTTCCAGGGCCCAAGAGTGGGCTCTCGTCTAACACTCGGAAATGAACTGTCAGAGGAGACACACGTGCTGACAAAGCAAGAGACTATTTGGAAGGGGCACCCAGGCGGGGAGCAGCAGGGTGAGGGAACCCATGAGGACTGCTCTGCCACGTGGCTCGCAATCTCGGGTTTGATGGTAACGGCGTTAATTTCTGGGTTGTCTCTGGCCAATCATCTCACTTACCCCATATCTGGTCTGACTCTGGGTCCTCCCTGGTGGTGCACTTGTGCATCTCTCAGCCAAGATGGATTCCAGCGTGAGGGCTTCTGGGAAGCTGGCAGGACATATCGTCCCCTCCCTCCTCCTTTTGGCCCCTCCCGAATTCTCCCCGTTAGTTTTTGGGCAGCAGCACCTGGTTCTTTATCAGGACCTCCTGTTGTGAGACAATTCAGGCAAGCAGTTACCACCGTGCCTGGCCAAGGTGGGTGGTTTCGGTCAACAGTTCCCTAATGCACATATAAGCGGAGATTTATTATAGAAATTGATTCATGATTATGGAGGCTGTGATATCCCTCGATTTGCCCTCTGCAAGATGGAGAGCCAGGAAAGCCAGTGGTACAATTCAGTTCGGGTCCAAAGGCCTGAGAATCAGGGCAGGGTGAGGGGCAGTGGTGTAAATCTCAGTCTGAGTCCAAAGGCCTGAGAATCAGGAGCATCTATGTACAAGAGAAGGAGAAGAGGGCTGTTTTTGCTCAAGCAAAGAGAGTGAATTTGCCCTTTCTCTGTCCTTTTTGTTCTATCTGAGCCCTCAGCTAATGGGATGCTGCCCACTCACACTGGTCAGGGCGATCTGCTTTACTCAGTCTACCAATTCAAATGCTAACCTCTTCCAGAGACACCCTCATAGATACACCTAGAAATGATGCTCATAATGTTTCACTAGCCCTCTGGGCATCCCTTAGCCCCATCAAGGTAACACATAAAATTAACCATCACACTATTTATATACAATTTTTACAATGTAAACAAAGACATACCAAATGATTAAAAATGAGTACTTATGTGGAGGAAAGGAATGCGTAGGGGGATCAGGAACACAGATGAAAAAATAAAATGGACTAAATTTAGGGCTGTGCACGATTCTGTACCCTGAAGTGAGGACTAGGATTGAATCAACTTTATGCACCTCAAGAACAGTATAATTAGCAGATACAAATACTTAACTTTCTGAGAATACCCACCCACCTACTCACACATATATTATACCGTTTACTGTTGTTTAGTATCACACAAACTTTCCAGTTATGCTTTATGCATAGAAGCAGAAGCCTGATACCACGTCATTTAATCCTGACACTCCTCGCATAGGTAAGTGTTATTGTATTCTTTTTTTTTTCTTTTTTTGAAATTGAAGCATGGTTGACTTACAATATATATGAGTTGAATGGTAACAAACTTGAGACTCAGGAAGGTTAAGGGACTGCCCCAAGGTCTCTCTGAGAACGAGTGGCAGAGCCGAGGCACTAACCCACAACTCATGAGCTTATCCATTAAACTACTTTCTCCCAGCACACAGAAAGCCTGATATTACTTACCTGTTTGTTGGTTTTATATTCACTTTTGTGAGTTTACATTTTCCCAAGTTCCTTATAATAGTCTGTCTTTTCACATTTCTGAACTGAATCCATTGTCCAGCTCTTGCCTTCATAACTACTTAGAGAAATGCACAAAGTCAATCTTTTAAATTCCTATTTTACTGTCAAAGGAAGCTGGTGCTCAGTGTTGAAGGAAATGAGGCAGAAGCCTTAATCGTGAGTCTTTGATGAAGAAAGCCAGTGAAAAGTGATGTTTTCTAAACAGAAAACATATCTGCTGATGAGTCTAGCAGTTGACGTGCATATGGTACATAAGATGTTCAAGCTAATTTGCTCCGTACGTTTGTTAACTTTGATAAATATGGTGTTTCTTATCCTAAGGGAATTTTGTTACCAGAAAGTGCCAAGCAGTGAACATTTGATCAGTACTGCTAAGTCCACACCTATAATCTGCTTGTTCTTCAGATCAGCAGTTTCCAATCAAATTTAATTGTCAAATACAATTCATGTGATACGTTCAGGTTCATTTCACCACAAATAAATTTCAATAAGTGTTTTCTGGTGAGACTAATTGTCCTTTACAGAATCACCCTCTTGACAGACACCATTACACATGCAATTTCAGCAGTAACTACTAACATTTGGGCAGTTAACATTTTTCTCTGCTTAAATTTGTACATTTTTCAATATTTTATTACCCACAGTCAGCCAATAGAAAGAGAAATGAACATGTTTGGCTATTTATACTTCTGGAGCATATTCTCATGGCATGCCATTTATTCGCATAAATTCTAGTAGAACAAGACATTCATATCACTTGGCCTGCCCGAACACTTGAAGAATATAAAGATGATAAGGCAAAACTGGAAATAATGCTGAGAATTAGCCAATAAAATCTGTACTGAATAAAAGACAGTCTGAGTACTGTAAAGAAAATTATTTTACTAATGAGGTCCTCATTCCACACATCATTCCTTCTGATGAAAACTATACTGATTTATAATTATAGACTGTCATTCATTTATTTTTTAGGTATTCATCTCTCACATGTTCCCAAGAGAATTAACGACATTTAAGAATATGCACGCACATAGTATAGCAATATCGAATACATGCAAAAATCAGTTGAGACAAAATTAACTGTGTGGGAAAGCAAGTTGAAGCCAAGCCTGGAGTGAGTGTAACATCCAAAATATTATGAAACTCCACAGCCTGGATGTCTAACATTGACAGCAGCCAATGTGAAGAAGGGATGTGATTACGTCTAATATTCTCCGTGACCACCAAATAAAAACAAGCTTCTCAGAGGAAAAGACAACCAAGGGTCTTCAAGGAGAAGGCACTGTGTTGCTAACATGCATGTTTTTCCATAGGTAAATCTTATGAGTTAACATTTAAAAAGATAGTATTTGCCCCTGTTTAACTAAAGATCGTCAATCTATCCATATTTCCAATGCTAGGAACTAATCAGAAAATTTTAATTCTAAATTACAAACAATATGCAAGCACAAATATATTTATCACAGCATTATCTACAATAGTCAAAAAACTGGAACCAACTCGAATACATAACAATAAGAGGGTAGTCAATTATATCCATGCACTAGACAGTTTTCAGTCAACTAAAAATGTTACTAGAAAAGCATATAAAACAAAGGAATATAGATATTATGACCTCAATTTTTCTTTAAATTATATAAATGCACATTTAAGTATAAACAAAAAAATAAAAGGTTAAACCAAAAGCTATTACAGTAGTTATCTCTGGGCTATACAAAAACAGATCATTTTTATCTTCATCTTTGGAGCTTTCTGTCTTCATGAAATTCTTTGAAAACAGCGTATTATTTCTGCAATAAAAAGTAACTTTAAAATAGTCTGAGGGATGTATAATATTTGTGGAACTTTGTTACATGTTTACAGTGGTACCCATCTTCTACATCCAAATGCCTTGGCCTAACCCAGGCAAAAGACCACCTGAACGGCAGAACCAAAAGTTGAACCCCGGTTTTCTGTTTTCTAGTCCAGTTCCTCCAGCTCTGTGGCACAATGTCAATCAGGTATGAAAGTCAGGCCTGATAGGCATAATTAATACACAGGAGGCATTATCTTCTCTGTAATATATGGCCATTTTTTTCTAAGTGAAAGTTGTAGATTGATAGTTAGGTAGTTGATTAATAGACAGTAATTTTTTAACTAAAAGATTTTACTTTTAGAGTAGGTTTAGGCTTACAGAAAAACTGAACAGAAAGCACAGAGCATTCCCATATACTTGCTCTCTACCTACCCCATCTCCCACAATTTCCCTTATTGTTCAGCATGTCCCAGTCTTATGGAAGATTTGTTACAACTGATGAATGAGTATTGATGCCTTATTATTAACTGAAGTCCATGGTTTACATTAGGGTTCACTCTGTGTGTTGCACAGTTCTAGGGGTTTTGCCAAATGCATGATCCACCGTGAGGGTATCATACAGAATAGTTTCACGGCCCTAGAAATCCCCAGCACTCTGTCTCTTCATCCCTTCCCCCACTACATCCCAACCTCTGGCAATCATTCATCTTTTCCAGCATGTCGTAGACTTGGAATCATATAGTGTGAAGCCTTTTCAGACTGGTTTTCTTCACTTGGTAATATTCATTTAAGTTTCCTCCAAGTCTTTGCCTGGTTTGATAGCTCATTTCTTTCTTTCTTCCTTTCTTTTTCTTTTTTTTTTTTTTTTATTGTTACTTTATTTTGGCTGCGCTGCACAGCATGTGGGATCTCAGTTCCCGACCACGGATCAAACCTGCACCCCCTGCATTGGAAGCACAAAGTCCTAACCACTGGACCACCAGGAAAGTCTTCAATAGCTCATTTCTTTTTATCACCAAATAATATTCAATTATATAGCTGTACCACTGTTTGTTTATCCATTCACCTATTGAAGGGCATCTTCATTGTTCCCAGTTTTGGGCAATTATAAATAAAGCTGCTATAAACATCTGTGTTCATGTTTTTGTGTGGACATAAGTTTTCAGTTCATTTGGGTAAATACCAAAGAGCGTGGTTGCTGGTTTGTATGGTAAAAATATGTGTAGTTTTGTAAGAACCTGCCAAACTGTGTTCCAAAGTGGCTGTACCATTTTGCATTCCCACCAGCCACGAAAGAGAGTTCCTGTCGCTCCACATCCTCATAGAATTTGTTATGCCAGTGTTCCAGGTTTTGGCCATTCTCATAGGTGTGTACTGGTATCTCACTGTTATTTTAATGTGCATTTTCACATTTCCATTTTTCTTTTCTTTTCTTTTTTTTTTTTTGGCTGCTTTGGGTCTTCGTTACTGCATGCGGGCTTTCTCTAGTTGCAGCGACCAGGATCTACTCTTCATTGCGGTGCTTGGGCTTCTCATTCGCAGTGGCTTCTCTTGTTGCAGAGCACGGGCTCTAGGCATGCGGGCTTCAGTAGCTGTGGCACATAGGCTCAGTAGCTTCGTGGCACGTGGGATCTTCCTGGACCAGGGATGAAACCCATGTCCCCTGCATTGGCAGGCGGATTCCCAACCACTGTGCCACCAGGGAAGTCCCAATGTGCATTTTTCTAACGACAGATATTTTCATCTGCTTATTTGCCATCTTTGCCCATCTATATATCTTCTTTGGTGAGGTGTCCATTCAGATCTTTGTGGTTTTTAAAATTGGGTTGTTTGTTTTCTTATTGTAGAGTTTTATTTGTAAAATTTCAACACGAGTCCATTATCAGATATGTGTTTTGCAAATGTTTTTCTCTCTGTGACTTGTTTTTCCATTCTGTTAGCAATGTTTTTCACACAGAAGGTTTTTTATTTTAATGAAATTGAATTTACTTAATTTTTCTTTCATGACATACTTTTGCTGTTTAAAAACTCCTCATCCAATCCAAGGTCACTCAGTTTCTCTCATGTTTTATTCTAGAAGTTGTATAGTTTTGCATTTTACATTTAAGCTTATGATTTTTTCTGTACTAATTTTTGTGTAAAGTATTGTATTTTTCACATTATGAATTTTTTTTCAATTTAACATGATATGCATCTAACTAAAACTTAAGAATCATAGCTTTCAGCAGGCTTGATGATTTTCTTTCACCAGTTTTACCAGATGATGAGATCTATGCTTCTACTTTTTTAACAAAATAAGTACAAACTTAAATATTTAAAAAAATAATTGTACAATGTCTGCAGAGCAGACAAAGATGACACTGAAGAACTTGAATTGTTGGCTGGATGGAGACACCACCATGCCATGATTTGAAGTGTTAACTTTTTAGCTGAAGTATAAAAATCTGAACCAAGAGTAGAGACATTTTTTTGCTTTTTTAACTTTAATGAAATCAACTTATCAATTCTTCTTTCATGGATGATGCCTTTGGTACTGTATCTAAGAAGTCATCACCAAACCCAGGGTAATTTTCTCCCCGATTTTCTCCTATGTTATCTTCTAGAAGTTTTGTAGTTTTGCATTTTACATTTAGGTCTGTGATCCATTTTGGGTTAATTTTTGTGAAAGGGTTAATGTCAGAGTCTAGAACCAATTCTTTTTCCATGGAGAAGTCCAGTTATGACAGCACCATTTGTTGAAAAAGCTATCCTTTCTATAGAGAGTAATTATATAAATTAAATATTTCAATAAAGATGTATTTTTTAAAAGTCCAGATTAAGTAAGCATTGCAACCAAGTTCTTACCCCTAAAATCATACTGTTGAGCTTGTCAATTTCTCATCTGTCTCCCACATTAAACTCTGAGCTTCTCTAAGTAGTTATCCAGTCTTGTTCAAGGTGATATCCCAGCACCTAGCACAGCGTCTGGTACATAGTAGGACCTCAATGCACACTTAAATAAGAAGCCAGGAACGCCACATTCAGAGCTATATAAAAGCAATACCACCTTAAAAGTGTGGAAGTGATTTAATCAAAATTATTCACCATTTAGGTATTTCTAAAAATTCG
This sequence comes from Hippopotamus amphibius kiboko, assembly GCF_030028045.1. NCBI lineage: Eukaryota > Metazoa > Chordata > Mammalia > Artiodactyla > Hippopotamidae > Hippopotamus > Hippopotamus amphibius. Next base: position 10,813,314 of record NC_080203.1, on the reverse strand, counting down.
CATGGGATTGTGAGTTGTGATATAACCATCTACTGTCCCTAATTTACCTCCTTCATCCACCCTCCCACTGAAAATATTAAATTCAAAATAACACATGAAAAGCTGCAAAGTTAAAACAGCTCTGTAAACTAAGGCTATCAATAAATAATATGTTAATCTCCAAAAAGAATTACTCTTAGAACAGATGGTCCCAACCGAAATAGTACAATTAGAAGCCAACTCATGCCTAACCCTCTGAAACATGACCACACTCAGAGGGGGGAAAGAAGCTGCCACCCACCCACACCGCACATTCCACTAGCAGAGAGCTGAGGACTACAGCTCGTTTTGAGCCACTCAAAGTCTTTCTTTTCCCCTCCAGCCCTGCTCCCAGAGCACTGGAGATGGATTAAAAATAAGAAGGCTGGCAAAGATGTACCAAGCAAACATAAACCACATAGAGAAGTAGTAAAATCATCTGCAAGACAAAAGGTATTAAATGTGACAAAGAGGGTCATTTTTATAGAATAGCCATGGCTTTTATGGGGCAAATAAAATCGGCATCGGTTGAAATATGAGAAGAAATTGACAAAACTAGTTTCTAGAGCTTTTTAAAAATATCTCTACTCTGATAAATAATCAGATCAAAAGGGACAAAAAAAAAGAGAGAGAACAGCAGTCGGCAATCTTTTCCTATAAAAGGCCATAGTAAACGTTCTAGGCTTTGCAGGCATCATGCAACTCTGCTGCTGTAGCAGGAAGTACTCAGAAGATAACGCATAAATGCACAGGCATGGCAGGGCTCCCATAAAGCTGCATCTACAATACAGGTGGCTATCCAGATTTACCTCGCGGGCCCTAATTTGCTGACCTCTGATACAGAATATCTAAATAATGTAATTAATATGTATGAACAAATACAGTACACTGTCGACCTATTTTGTAGAATATAAATATGCTATAAATATTATATTTACATGAATATAAATAGGCTTTTTATAAAAGCATCCATGATACAATTAGATGGAAAGTCACTTACTAGGCCCCACTAAAAAAACTCACTAATTGGAAAATTGGAAAAATGGATAGGTGGAATTCTTTGACCATAATGTAGTAAAAATAAAAGCAGCACATTTAAAACAGAACCTACCTACGTGTTTGGGGGGAAAAGAAAACAAAAACAACTCCCTAATGAATAAATACCGACTTAATGAGAAAACCAAATTTAAACTTTCAGAATATTTAAAATATAGCAGAACGAGTATCTGTTCTCCCATAACTATGCCAGCAATTGGGTATATCAATCTTTTTTATCTTTGCTAAATGATAGGTGAAAACTGCATTTGTTATTGTTTTAATTTGCATTACTTTATTTATTCATGAGGTTAAACATCTTTTATATGTTCATTTTGCATGGTTATTAGAGAATAGGATAGAGAATACTTTCTCTTTGGATCTGAACATTATGCTTAGTGGTGAAAATTAAAATCAGGAACAAGAAAAGGATGGCTTTGAAAATATAATCAAGACATTAACACATGAAACGGTTAAAAGAAGTGTAACTATTAGAAAAGAAGATGAGAAATTATTTTATTTATGGATTTTATGACCATAATTAGAAAATAAGTTGAAAAGCTATTAAAATAAATACTCATTACTATAGGCTCCACACATTTCTTACTCATGTATTTGTAAAAAACAATTAGGAACTTACCCAAAGAGATAAAATATTGTTGCATTTGCTCAAAAATTGAAAGAGCAATTAGAGAACAGAATAGATGACCGTGAAAGAGAACAAACTACCCATTCATTGAGTCATTCATTTACGTGCAGTGTGTCAGTCATACTGGCCTTCTCTCCTTTCTTCCCCTCAAGCACACACAAGCCCATCCCAGTCTTCACATCTTTGTACTTTCCCATCCCTCTATCAAAGCTTCTTCTTCCTCGTTGTTATTTCTCTGGCTTCTTTCTCAAATTTTCATGTCTAAACTCATGTCTTCAGAATCCTTTAGTGACCGCTCTTTGGAAACCAGCCGCTCCTCCCCACCCCAGGGACCAGCAGCATGAGCGGCATCCGGCACCTGGTTAGAAATGCTAAGTCTCAGGACCCACCCCGAAGCTACTGAATTAGAAACTCTGAGAGTGGGCCCCAGAAATCTGTTTTAACAAACCTTTCAAGCGATTCTGAGGTACCCTCCATTTAAGAACCACTGCTCTATTCTGTTGTCCTGTTTTAACCAGAGCACTTGTATTCATGTGAATTTGTCTTAACTATGTGTCTTTATTGTCTGTCTCCTACCACTCGAATATAAGCTCCATGACGCAGGGATCTTGGCCTAGTTCATGGCTGTGTCTCCAGTACCTAGAACAAGACCTGCCTGATACACAGCAGGTACTAAAAAGGTATTTGTTGAAAAGTACACCAAAATTTAAGCAATGGTTGCCTCTGGGTGGTGAGATTCTAGATGAATTTTATTTTCTTTACAATTTGTGTGTATTTTCTAAATTTTAAACCATAAGCATATATCATTTTATAATTACAAAAACTAATTTTATATCATAAGATGATATGTATGTAAGTTTGTATTTCCCATATTGATAGCAACAGAGCAGTCTACTTTAGCCTCTGCTGGAGTCCCATGATCTCCATGGCAACGAAAGCTGCAATATTATCTTAATATTGAATTTAGCATTATTTTGATAAGCTTCTGAATAGTATCTTCAGGGGTGGGTAATTTAAAATCCAAGCCCTTACTTTCAGTAGCACTTGACTGTTTTATAAGCAAACGATCTGTGAAATGACATGCACATGTTCTTACGCTTCCATCTAGAATTTTCTAAAGTGTTTCTTTTTTGGGTTACTGTCTTTAAGTATATCTTCACCCCAATCTAGTTTGCATAAATAATCCTGAAACCCACGGTAGCAACAATAACAAAATCAGCATATTTAGAACAACTCACAACAACAATTACATCGCTTGATATATCATCGATTTTTCCCCTATTTGAGACACAATAGTTCAGTTTTGAACCATCGCCCAAGAAAGCTGCTTAATTGACACAGAATCTGAAAACTTCTCCTAAGAGAGGGTGGTTCCAGCAAAATGGCATGTCCTGTTTCATTGTCATGAGCGTAGATTGCTGCCCTGACAACTGTAAATATGTCTAAATTAGTGTCACTTTGTGGATAAGAAATTTTTTTTGCAAAGACGTCCTCCATCTTTGAATAAATGATAGACTGAGTCTAGTCCTAATTCCACCATTAATTTCCTGTGTGACCTTGGGCTTGCCACTTGACTTCTCTGGACCTTGCTTTTCTCCTGGGTAAAGAGAAGGGATTGTATTAAATGAGTTCTTAGGCTCTAAAAGCACCAAAGTTGCTTGGCATCCATGTATTGGGATTTCCCTGTGGTGGGTGTCACTTGATGATGTTTTAGTCAATATCAATTTAAGGGAAACTAAGATGAAAAAAAAAAGTAATAAGGGAGTACTACTGACCTTTGGCAAGCCTGGCTTCATTATATACCTTTGATACATACAACTGTTCACAAGCTTACAAGTTGGAGGGAAAAAAAAAAATCAAGCTCAGTGATAAAGTGCAAACGCCTGCCAGGCACAGTTTTATATGTTTTACATCTATTTACTTACTTAACCTCCTCCACGCATTGGTGAGCTAGGTTTTAGTATTATCTCCACTTTCCTGGTAAGGAAACTGAGGGACAAAGTGAAAATCGCAAGGTCACAAAAAAGTCGGACTTGGATTCAAACTGAGATCAGCTGATTGCAGAGCCCATGTCTCCACTGCCCTCTCCAGGGCCTGCAGGTGCCCAGTCAGGAGCTCGGTGGTTCTCAGTGTCCCTGTCCTGGAGGCACAGCCCTGAGCAGTCACACTCACTGCAGCCATGCTGGCACTTAGGAGGAGCGCCACCTGTGACTTTCATCACTGGCTCCACTCACCTACCCAGCCCTTGGACTTCAGGCCACTTCCCTGAGCCTCTGGCCAGTCTCAGCCCAAGATAGAAGAAGGGGCATGAATCCAGACAGACACACCGACATCCTCTCCAGAGCTCTGCATCCATTTAGTGACAGAGCGTGGATTCCTCTTTCGCGATTTTGTTCCACATGAGTGTATTTGGTCTCCCTGAAGAGATAATGAGTTCATCTGCGCAGAGGCATTTGATACAGCCTTGTTTGTAACCCTCAGAGCATCAAATGTTTACTGAGCATCTAGTCAGCACCAGGCACACTTCCAGGTCCTGGGGCTACGTGATGAATACAAGTGGACGCTTCTCTCAAGGGGCTCATAGATTAGCAGGGGAGATGGATATGTAAAGAACCCAAACAGACAAGTGGCATAAAAGTGGAATGACTGAAGGGCTGTCCACACGCAAAAGAGGGAATCACCCACTTGGCTGAGGGGCGACAGCGCCGTATGTATGCGTCTGTAGTAGGCAGTCCCATCCAGACCATGAGCTTCGGAGTCAGACAGCAATTGGTTTGAATTCTGACTTCTCCTCTTACAAGCTGTGTGATGTTAGGAAAGAAACTTAATGTTTCTGAGCCTCCAGGCTCTCATCAGTAGAATAGGAATAGTAATGGAATTTAAATCAGAAAAATCATTTGGCAAATGCCTGGCATAGAGTGGGTACTGAATAACAGTAGCTACTACTAACATCAGAGAAATCTTCAAAGACTTGCGGTAGCCCTTGAAAAACGAATACCAGGGGACAGTATTTCAGTTAGAGAAAAGAGCATGGGACATGGCATGGAGGGAGAAAAAGAGGTGTTTGTTAGAGGAAAGTAATGTTGTAGATGACTGCTGGTATTACAGAGGTTTGGGGATGGAGTGAAGAGAGGCCGTGAGAGGGAGTCTTCAATCGGATTGATAAGGACCTTGAAAATCATGATCAAAGGGTTTTGAACTTCAGCCTGTAGGAAAAGGGGAATGATAAAATAACATTAAATATGAAGTGAAGTAGAAAGATGACGTATCATCTCATCTATATTTGTAATGCCTCAGGAAGTGGGTGTGATCATCCTTGAGATTACTTGGTTATGCCTAAGTAAATCTCTTTCAGAAAGACTTTAATTCCAAGGGAAGAAACTGATGAGACAGCTGCCAACCAGCCACCATTCATTCTCTAATCACAATTCTCAAAACTGTCTAATAATAGATTTTCTGAAATAATCATAGTCCAGCAGGGAAAATATTCTGCTGGTTCAGCATTTTTTATTCTGTAAGGAGGGAAAAAAATATGTAACTAGTTTACGCATCTTGAGGTTGGAAGTTTTTTGGATTTCTATCACCTTAAAAGAGCCCCATATTTTCCAACAACGGAACCACCCAAAATTTTCCTGAAAGAGTCCCAAAGCTGGTCCAACCACATCACAGAGCATGGGGAAGGTCTACACTGGAAGCTGACCTCATTTCTGCATTTGCCCCCGGAACCCCTGGCTTGACACTGCCAGCAGCTGGTGGATGATTTGTGGAACTCATCTGAAGGCCTGTTAATGCTGCTTCCACCCCCGGAATCCATCAGCCACAGTTTAAGTATGTCTGTTTCCCTCTGGCAAAATGTGTTTTCCTCTTTCAAGATGAAGTTTGGGTCCTAACTCTGGCCATTCTCCGGTGGTATTGAGAAATATGCCCACAATTACAAATGTCTCATGTCACAGTCCCCCTCGGCCTTTGGGACAAAGTCCCCATAGAAATTCCTTGGCTGACAGTCATAGAATGGAAAATCTTGAGATTTCCCCAGTGGCAAATGCCCTAAAGTCTGTTTCAGAGCAGTAGCTTTTGCTTCCATGGCTGCCAAACTCTGACATCCCTTGAGTATGGCCCCAAATTGAGTCACCAGGAATCCCCATTCTTGCCATCAGGTCTGCGGGCAGATGAAAACTGCCCCAAGCACAGCCAGCCTCCACGTGCGACACTTTACTGTAAAGAGACTCACAGCAAACCCATCAAGTCTGATCTTTATTCTAAAACCCTGAGTGAGATTTCTCGAGATAATTTTAACTGTGGGTGACTCTGCAAGAGTAGCAGGAAAAGGTGGCTTCTACTGCTTGGAACAGACATACACCCAACTAGTGGTCTGACTGCTATGGGGAACTAGAAAGAATGTGTCACCTGAAAACTGGAAGATCCGGGGTCTAGTCCCAACTGGGAAGAGGAATTAGCTGTGTTGGATGTGAACATGACGGTGGAAGTGCCTGGGCCTCAGTTTCTTCAGTTTCTCAGTTTCTTGGAGAAGTCTAGACTGGAGAGCCTTCAATGCTCTTTCTGGCTTGAACAGGCTATGATTCTCAAGCAAATTTCTTCCTGTTCTTCTCCAAGTGTCATACATGCTTCTGTGGCTCTCAGGAACTCGCTCTTTCGATTCATAAACAGCTTTTAATATTCACTTAGAAGATGTAGACTTTTTAATTAATCAAAATGTTCAATGTACTATTTTGACATTTACAAAGATGGACATAATTTTAAACTCGTTTATTTTGTGTCTGACTATTCTATAAAGCATTCCAAAACTCACAGTCATGTGGGAAATGAAAGATACAAGCATGCATTAATGAGCAACATATCAAAAAGTCTGGAGACTCTTCAATTAATCTGTTTTCCAGACTGTTCTCTCAGGTTTCATCCTATTAAAAACCTGCCATCTTTCTTCCGACAACTTTTTCACACTCCACTAATAAATCACCAAAGCATTCCACCTTGACTAAAAGAGAATAACTCACATGATTTAAATAAACCTTCCACAAAGGTGTACACTGAGTGATAAAGCTTGACCTACACTCATAATGAAGCCAAGTGAGAGAAGAGTGACTGTTTTGTGCCTACATATCAAGTAACTCAGCAAAAGACAGGGGCCTTTTTACACATCTCCACAGGGAGCCTCTACAACAGTGGGACCAGATGTGGAGCCAGGTGTCTTCTGAACTCTCCTTACAGGGATATGACAAAACCACAGCCCAGGTTTTGTCGTATAGTCTCAATTTCAAGTATCTGTTCCCATGATTTCCATAAATTATCAAAATATCCTTATTCCAATATTCCAGCATTCAACTACTTCTACCCGCATGTATCTCCTCAAAAGTAACACACAGATCTTTGGTGTTCTGACCCTGCTAGGTTCCCCCACATCTGGAAGTGTATCCAGATGTGGTCTATCACAGACAGAGAACATCGAGAAGATCCTAACCACAGTCATTGTCCAAAGGAGGACACACAGTTCTCTCTCCTTTTCCCATCTGCTGCCTTGCACTCAAAACAGAGCCATCTCCAGTGGGCACAGGAAGTCCTCTTTCCTCCCTGATTTCCCCCTCTTTTCTCTTCTCTACCCACCTCCTTCTTCCTGGACCTCACCCCAGGAAGGTCAAAGCCAGAGGCCGTCCATTCCCCGCTTCCTCCTGGGAGATCCGGCTCCTTCCCACGTTGATCCTCACAGCACAGTCCAGGGTCAGCTTAGGGCTTTCAGAAAAACAATGAATCACAACTACCACTCACATGCTGGGCAGTGTGCAGTCACCTTACATATGCATTTGTTCCTCACAGCAGCTCTAGGCGCTAACTGCAGTTATTATCGTCTTCATTTTATAGATTAAAAAACAATGGAGGGGACTTCCCTGGTGGTGCAGTGGTTAAGACTGTGCCTTCCAATGCAGGGGATGTGGGTTCGATCCCTGGTTGGGGAGCTAAGATCCCACATGCCACACGGCCAAAAAAATAAAAACAAAAACAAAAACAAAAAACAATGGAGGCACAGAGAGATTAAACGGTTCACCCAAAATGACACAGTAAGTAAACCATGGCACCAAGTTTCAAACCTCGGCATTCTGCTTTCAGAGTTCAGGCTCACAACCACTGCACTGCCCTTTAAGACACAGAGCAGATCATTACAAGATCCATGTATTTCATGCCAAGAGAGACGGCCTCTCGTAATCCAATGTTAAGGTGTTCAAGGTATGCCTACAACAAAAGTTCTTCTCACTCAAGATGGGGAAAGACAGAAACACACGGGGCCAACAGGCCACAATCTCCTGTCCTAACACATTCACACATTTTTCATTTTAGTTTTGCAAAATTTGATCAGTCTGGAGAAAATTGCTGCACTCTCTCCAAGACTAGCACTCACAGGTGCCAAGTGGCTGAAGGGACTCACAGTGATTGAAACCATAATCTGGGGGGGGGGGGGGGGGGTGGGGGGAGGGGGGGGCAGGAGATGCTGCACAGTACAGGATGCAATCTGCAACCAGATATGGGGTTTCATTGAGGCATACTTACATATTTAAGGCGAAAGTTATAAATAATACCACCCTTACGTATTAAACATAGAGATCCTGCAAAGAACTAATTTAAATTGGGGAAAAACTGGACCAACAAAACAGCAAGACATCAATTTTCTAAGACCTGTTTTTTAAATGTTTCATGGAATTGTAGGAGAAGAAAAATAATTTTCCTTCTACCCTGCTAGATTCCCCTGTAACAGGAGGAAAACAACAGAAGTTTAATAGCATGTATCCCTCCTGTATACATGGGAGAGACTGAGTAACTTCCAGAAAGGTCCAAGCTACCACCTTCAATACCATCCCCAGCTAAAGACCAAAGAAAGATGTTGGGGGGACAGGAATCAGTTATGGGAGGTTTTCAGGCAAAGCACAGGGAACAAGAGTAAGGTTGTTGTGCAGATTTAGGTCACTGCCTTCTCCACTGATAAGAGTTTCTAGACATTTAGTCATCCTTCTCTTGCTGGTACAGAGAGGGAGACACCCTTACACATGGAGACTTCCCATATAAATGTAAATGTCTCTTACCAAAGGGTACCTTCTACTGGGTTTTCAGAGCTTTTCCCCTGTCTGCTCTTTAAAAATCATCTGCTCAAAATAATCCTTATGCCAAAGAGGCATATTTTGCGGTGTCCAATTCTGCTTCCCTTCATAGTCAAACATGGGAGAAATTTAACGCAGGAAAAAAATAACTGTCTTTATGTCAAGTTGAAGGTTTCAAAATCATAAGTCAGCAATAAATGAAAGACAAGTGATAACATCTGAGTATAGATTAGCTTCTATTACTGCATCTCCCCTCATTTTTAAGCATATGTACCTCACAATGGAAACATAACATACAGAAAATCTGAAACTTCAGAATATATGAAACTACGAGTATTTGAATTTCCACCTCTTTCCTCTGTAAATCTGACCAAACAGAATATTGTTTCTGTCAGTTCCCAGTGTTAGGCAGGAAAAGATTTAATAATGCAGTAAGCAGGCCTTTCCCATTTTTAAATGACATTTTAAATCATGTGTTACTGGAAGCTTAATTTTTTTCCCCAGAACCCCTTAATACACAGAATCAGAAAAAGAAAGAATTAGGAAAACCAGCACCATATTCTTTATTAAGAAAAAGGGAAAAAATACTTCGGGGATAAAAAATTTTATATGTCAAGGAATGCATAACCTATGCTTATTTACTGCAGGACTCCCACTGGATTCGTTGTACAGAGAATGTTTCGCTTTTTTAAAAAATGGACTAATATGGAAAAAAATCCCTTTGAGGACCCAAACCCCCAAGCATGTAACTACAGTCTGTTACAGGATGTGCACCAACAAACATGCTCCTACTATAATCACTGTTTCCTGTACCTAAGTGTACTAGAAGCCCTGTCTACTAACCCTGTCCACCACAAGTAACCTGCTTGTTGATTTTAAATAGGCACCCTGGTGCCCCTGGGAGAGCAATCTTTACAGAGTCCAGCCATCATTTATTTGATGGGTTTGAAAGATGTGTGAACAGACTTGTGCACAGCAAGCCAGGATACCCTACTCTCCAAGCCTTCAGAGCTGGGACCTGCGTCATGGGCACTTATCTTCTCAAGAAAATCCAACTGCTCTCATTTCTCCTGGGGGGATGGAAAGTACAAAGTTGCTCACTCATCTGGTATCTATTCATGGAGCACCTGCTATGTCCCCCAGTGTTCCTGCAACAGAGGATCCCTACACTCATGAAGCTTACCTTCTAATGGGCCAGATAACAGATAAAATTTAAAAAAAAACCAGCAATGCTTATTCATTTGCAAGTGTAAACACTTTATTCATATTTCATCAGTAACTCAATGAGGCGATGGGGCAAGTTAACCAAGCTGCCTCATACAACCTCCGGGCTTACCTCCCGCTGGCCATTCCTAAGAAACCAGCACCAATTCTGGCTGGTCTCTCACAAAGGCTATTCCTTAGATCATGAGCATAAGCCCTGAGCCACTGCACAGCTGACCAGAGATGTCTCTAATGAGGGAATTTCACCAGCACTAGTCACATAATCATAAAACAGCACTCTGGCTTTCTATCTGCCATTTCCCTTTGCATGCCGGTCTCTTGGGAATCTCACAAGAAGGAAGAGTTCTGGACTAAACTAGATTAGAATATTCCTGGATTCCTGACCTAATACCACTCAGTTACCCTCAAATCTCATCGCTATTTCTAACATCCCTTATTTTGTAGTCATGGTCTGATAAAGTCTGGAATATTTGGATTAAACTATTTGCGAAATTTTCCTTTTTCAGGTTCTTGGATACTGCCACCTTCTCTTCAGACACATTATCCTGAGTTGCCCTTTTCCATTTCTTCTTGGAAAGCTCTCTCCCTTCCCAGGAAGCTTTCCCACGGGCAGATGAGATTAGAAGCCGCCATCCTCTAGCCACCTCCTACCGTTAGTTATTGACCTCTGACATCTCCGGGGCCAAATAGCATTTATTCACTCATTTACTCAAATCATATCTACTGAGTGGTGACTCTATGCTCAGCACTGGTCTTGATGCCAGCAAACATCCCTGCTCTAATGGAGCTTATTCTTGTGAGGGGATATACAAACAAATACACACAGTACACCAGGCAGTGATACTTGCTATGTGGAAAATAAAGCAGCAAGAGGAGGGGTAGAGTGTGATGCAGGGAATATTTGAGACGAGATTCCCTGTCAAGTGACTGATCCCCCCCACCCTCCAGCCTCAGCAGCAAAGCTGTTTCCAGATCATAAGCCCTAAAATGGCTAAATACAGGGGCTCTGGCACCAGAAACTGTTCGGTTTTTAACTTCTGCCAGGTGACATTGTTCTGCTCAATTTTCTGAAGCTCTAATCGTCTTTTCCCGGCCCTCCGTCTTCCTTTTCCCCAAATGGCAGGCCAAGTGTTTCCTGTGGCCTTTGCTGCCTCCCACATTGCTCTGTGTTGCCCTTGTTGACCTACCTTTATGACATACACTCTGTCTTGGTAACTCCTTCTCCAATTCTTCTGCAAAGGTCATTTCCAGTCTTGCCCGTCGAAGATGCAGGAGAAAAGGTTTCATTCAGTTCATCTCAAAAAGCTTGTGCCAATCAGTAATGAAATGTCCAGCCATTAGAACCTCCAGTGCCGCATGCGGGCATTTCAATTCCTACTTCTTGAGCTGGGAATTATTATATATCTTTGAATCACACTTCTTTACTTTTTAAAATAGTGACTTAACTCTGCAGTATTTCCCTTCCTATTTGCTTCCTTTGCTCCTAGAACACTTTTATTAAAAACTCTTCCATTACCTGCTGTTTGTTTGTCTGCTTGTTTGTTTTGGAGCCAAGATAATTTGTTTCCTTAGGTCCTAGATCTGGCTTTAAATGCTCCCTTCTCTTCCAAATTTCATATATTCTAGGAAATTACAGGTTTTGTAAACCAAAATTTAATGTAGAAGACCAAAATTTTACATAAATAAAATGATGTACAGTTGACCCTTGAACAACTTGGGTTTGAACTGCATGGGCCAAAGATTTTGCTATGGTCTGAATAATTGCCCCCCCCCCCAATACCCCAAAGGTGATAGTATTAGTAGGTGGGGGCTTTGGGAGGTGCTTAGGGCATGAGGGTGGAACCCTCATGAATTCGATTAGTGCTTTACAAAAGAGGATCCAGAGAGATCTGTATCCCCTTCCACCGTGTGAGGACACAGTGAACAAAATGTCTGATGTGAACCAGGAAGTAGACCCTCACCAGAACATGATCATTCTGGTGCTTTGATCTTGGATTTCTCAGCCTCCAGAACTGTGAGAAATAAATTTCTGTTGTTTATAAGCCAGCCAGTCTCTGGTATTTTGTTATAGAGCCTGAACAGGCTAAGACAGTTTTCAATATATGAATTTGGGGGGGATACAAAATGTAGTCTATGGCACTAAGTGATCAATTTCCGTGCCTTCACACCTTCTGCATGCTGATAAATATCAGTTGTGTATTTCCAGTCCACTTTTCTCTCCTGACCTCCAGAATTTTACAGCCATCTTCCTGCTAGATATTACACTGGGATTACCCACATGCACCTTAAACTCACTGTATTGAACGCTAACTGGAAAATCTGTCCTCCGTCTCCACCACTACTACTTTTCCAATGTCTCCTTATCTCAATGAGCTCTGTCCTCTCCAGCCCATCCTCCCCAATTTCCAAAAATTACATTTTGCCAATTCTACTTCTTAAGTAATTTTAAAATGATTGCCTTCCCCACTGCCACTAGCTTAGACTAGGACACCATCACCTCTTGCCTATATTAAAGCAACTTTTCCACCATCATTTTCTTATGTTTAGTTATAAAAGAAATGCTTGTTCCTTGTAACAAGTTAAGCGATATATAGGTTTATAAGCAAGTTCAAAGCCTCTTATCTGTCTCTTTTAATTTCATCCTCTGAAATAACTGGCGTTAACAGGAAACAGTCCCGTAACTACACTTCCTAAGTTCAGAATTGCCCACACTCTATCCATTCTCAACCCCAAAGCCTCAGAATGATACTTTTGATATTGCAAATAAGTCACCTCCCTCTCCTGCTTATCTGCAGGATACATGTGAAAGTCCTGCAGCAGGGATTGTATGACTTTTCCTGTAACCTAGCATAGATCTCAATACAATGATTATTGACCATCACTGACCTTTAGATACGGGGGGCTCTCGATGTCACACAACCCGCCATATATACAGATACAACCTCCTTTGTCTCCTTACAAAGGAAAAAAGAGGGAGAAAGAAATTAATGGCCCTTTACTATGTGTCAGACTCTATTCTAAATGCTCTGCATGAAATTCTTCATCTTCACAACAACCCTTGGTGGTAAGGAGTATTATTACTGCCATTTTCCAAATGAGAAAGCTGAAGCTCACAGAGATAAACCAATTTAACAGCCATCAACCTAAAAAGTGGAAATAACATGATTCAAACCCACTTTTGCCTGGATCTAGAGATTGTATAGCTGACCATACTGTAATCTCACTGAAAACAATTTGAGAAGATTTCCTATCAAAGAAGCACATGGTAGAACCTAAGTCTATCTAAGGCCAAGGCTATTGTTTCATCCACAATACCAGTCACACTGTAGATCTTGAAACGCCACATATTAGAACATTTCTCCTGAATCATTCAACCCCCTGGCAAATAAACATCTGCCTCTCTCATAGGATGACCTACCTCTTGCTATTGATGGACATCATTTCTTTTTGACATTTGAGAGTCTAATCAACTCTCAGCTTTTTGCCAGCACATCTGGTTAAGCTAATGCCAACTCGAACATAATTTCCTCCCTTGCACAGTGTCTTTATTATAGCCACTAGCTTCTTGCCATCCCCTCATACATGTTAACTTCTGAAATCTCAATATTTAATTAAAGATTATGATTTAGAGGTAACTGCCAAGTTCTTACTATTCTTATGAAGTAGGGGATTTTCTGGAGCAAACACGTGCACATAAGCTTGTTATATCTGAGAACCAGATGTTCCAAGATTCAAACTAAATATGTATCTAAGGCTATAAAGCAAACCTGCCTTTTAAAAATAACCTTAAAGTTATGCAATAACTACTAAGCTATGAGGCACTAAACACACACACACACACACTAATTTGTTAAATACTACAATATACAGAAATGCATTGATTTCAATAAAAACAACTGAACTCATGCAATGTTCAAGGTGCTAGTAAATTCAAAAAAGGAATGAGGAATCTAAGATAACACAGAGCAAGGTAGGAGGAAGAGAAAAACATGCTTTAAGTAGAGATTCAAATGAGGGAGGCACTCCTTCTGGTTATTGATATAAGAAAAAGTTTCATATAAGTTCAGTACAGTCGGCCCTCCATATCTGCAGGTTCCACATCTGCAGATTCAACCAACTGTGGATCGAAAATATTTTTTAAAATTCCAGAAAGTTCCAAAAACCAAAACTTGAATTTGCTACCTCAGCAACTATTTACGTAGCATTTACATTGTATTTAGAACTATTTACGTAGCATGTACATTATATTAAGTATTATAAGTAATCTAGAGATGATTTAAAGTATACAAGAGGATGTGTGTAGGTTATATGCAAATCCTACACCATTTTATCAACATACAAGGGACCTGAGCATCCGTGGAGCTTGGTATCCACGGGAGTCCTGGCACCAATCCCCCAGAGATACCACAGAACAACTGTGCCTAGCCACTGCTAACTGGAAGCACAGATACTTAATAGCAAGAAATGAGGAAGAAAGCCTTCCAAGCAGAATCACCTGATGAAATACATAGGGGTAGGAAAGCGAGAGGAACCTTTGGAAAGTGATGAGTAACAGAGTTTGGCTTGAGCACAGGATTGACCTAGGAAAGAAAATGGAAGATAAGTCTGCATAGAGGAATGTCACAGGAAGTCTTAAATTCCATACTCAGGAGTCTGAACTGGAATTTTTTTATATATTGGAAAATGTAGAATAGAGAAGTGTGATTAAAGCGTCACTAGAAAAATAAACCTGGGGTGGAAAGTGAATTAGGATGACATAGAGATAGCAATTACAGAAATCCAAACAAGACACAACTTACCCATGTAAGAATAACTCATAACTGGATCCCTACAACAGCACCTACTGGTTAATCTGTCCCGTTCCTGTCCCCATTCCCGCTCCCCCCCAGCAGCCAGACTGATCTTTTCCAAATGTTTACCTGATGCCCTTATCCTCATCTTTAAAGCCCTTTGCCCTAGCATGAAAATTCAGGATCTGCCTGGCCCTGGACTAGGTATTCTGATTTATTTCATGACACTAGGCTTCAGCCACACTGGTCTCCTTTCTGTTCCTCAAATAGACAAAGCTATTCCTACCTCAGGACCTTTGCACATACTGGGTTTTTGTCTGCCATTCTCTCTGCCCTTTTGTTATGTGGCTTGCTATCTTTTTAAGGCTTCTGTGACTCCTACCTAAAGTAGGAACTCCTTTGTTATTCTCTATTCATCCCATAGCTTTTTTTAACTCATACCATTTAATAAAACTTAATTTTTTTCATTTCTTACTTGTTCTTGGTCTTTCTCTCTCCACTAGATCTTAGGCAGCATGAAGGCAGAGCCATGTCTGCTTTATTCACTTCTGCAGTCCCAGTTCTTAGCACAGAGTAGGTATTCACCAACATTTATTGCTGAATACATGTTAATTATCTACACTGTATGGCCAGCACTGTAATAGGTACTGAAAAGACAGCATTGAGTAAAAGAGTATCATTGTCAAGTAGCTAATGATCTAAAAAAGAGAGACAGACATGGCAACAGAGCATCACAATGGAGACAACAGTAGAGTCAAGCAGACCAACTTAGGAGACTGTTCTCATTGTTTAGGCAAGAAACGATGAGAGTCAGAGAGATGTTTAAATGGGAGAAACTACAGCACTTTTAGGGAGGAGAGAAAAGATGAGTGTAGGCCATCACCCTGGTTTTTTGATGAAAGAGAGTGATCACAGTGGCAAAGGAAAGAAAAGAGCCATTGAGGAATATTTTAGACGTAGAACTACAACTCTTGGCAAGTGGTGAGGTTTTGAGGAAGAGTGAAATCAAATGATGACTGAGCACTGAAGCCAGGGAGGCTACAAGGATAGTAACGTCCCTACTCAAAGCAAAGGTTCTAGGAAAAGGAAAGAGGAAAAGAATTTTAAAAATGGACATTCATTCTTAATTTTCACAACCTTCTCCTCAAATTTAAAGCCTGCCTTTTTTAATGCAGGACATGAGAAGTACAGTTTTAAGTCTTATTTAAAATAGAAAATTTTGAAGTTTCGACCAGAGAAATACACAGTTCCATCCATAGTGTCCTAAAGAAAGTCAGGACTGCAAATAACACTGAACTAGTGGCCTCAGCCTAGCTACTCTTTGTCGCCAACTACATTTTAGTCCACCACACCCAGAGAATGGCCAATATTTTTAAAGAGAAAAGATATCATGTAGGCAGAAATATACTTAAAGAAAACAAAGCTTCAAGTATATAATTAGACCCAAAAAAGAAACTTAGGCACTTTTTGTGAGCCTTGGGCATCAGAAACACTCACTGATGGTCTGAAAAAAATTAATTCCTGGGCTAGATTTGATTGTAAGTGAGAAGATAGCCTTCCAGAACCAAATTTTTTAAAAATTCAAGTATTATTTTACAAGAAGTAGAAGCAAATATGCATCTCTGATGGTTAAGTTGGCTTCAAGTTTCTGCAAAGAGAATTTTGAGCCAACTTTGAACCCTGTGAACCTTCCTGCTGGCTATAACTTATGTCCATGAGCGGCACTCATGTAAACATGCCCAACTTTCTATGGCTACTTGGAAAAAATTGGCCTCAGAATATGGTCTACTCAGTGGCTGCCCAGACTTAATTAAAATTCCCAACGGACTAAGCTGACTTCAAGTGGTGCCATAACTAAACTTCCTAAAGCTCTTCTGCAGAAAAATATGATACGCATCCCAAGTCCAGCCACGATCAATCTTACTAGAACGCTCCAAGCGCCATAATTCATATTGAAGCTGTCTCTACACTGGCAAGTGTTTTCCAAACAAAATTTATGCTTAAGCAAATGAGCAATTCACTTGGAACAGTCTTAACAGATCAAATGCATTTGTATTGGTACAAAATGATTTTCCAAACAGTCATGGAGGCAAAACAAAAGACCTTCTTTGAGTAAACCTGAGTTGTTTCAACATGTATCCAAAGTTTCTGAAAAGTCCTTTCCATTTCCCTAGTCACCTGTGAAATTTCACCATGCAACTGATGATGTCGCTGCGGGCGGGGGGGGGGGGGGGGGGGGGGGGGGGGGGGATTCTATTCTTCAAGAGTTTAACAACATAATAAGGAGATAAGTGTGTCTTCCTGGAAAACAATGGATTTTGGAAGCAGATAGATCCAGACTCAAAAATTGGTTGTGCCACTCAATTTTTGGCATGTAATGTAACCTCTTTTGCCTTAGCTGCCTGTGTTTTCAAAAGGGATGATGCCACCAATGCCACATCAGTGTCACAAGAACCAAATGAGACAATGAACATAAATTAACTAGAATGATGCCTAATATAAGGTACAGAGTAGACAGATCTTAGGTAATTTTTCCTTTATTTTGCTGGAGAGACACAGCCATGCACATGTTGAAAAATGCCACCCTCGCCTCTGTACATCTCTAGGTGGCAGCTGTAGGGAACGCCATGAAACCTGCATTTGTCACCCTTTCTTTTACCTCTGTTTATATTCAAGTTGATTTCCCTTTCTATTCTCAAATCCGTTTTGTTGTTGCCCCTTTTATTTTCCAGGATGGTGCTTAATTTTTTCCTCCAGAAAGTCTTTCCCATATAATGAGGAACCAGGCACTGACCCAGTACATCTCATGGTTATATATTAGCCTGATCTATCTCTCCCACAGATGCTTAACTTTTTGAGGGTAGAGCCAGCATCTAACTGAATTGTTCCCAAGTGTGATAAGTTAATATCAGTTGGTGAGGCCACTTGGTATGAAACTGGTATATTAAGGCTTTAGTAGAGGGTAAGACAGTAGAAGCAGGAGGAGAGATGATCAGAGAGACCTGTATAAGCTTGACCATGTAAGTTTAGATTTTATTCTACTGGCAATGGGAAGACAGTAGAGGAATGGCAAGTCTGACTTCTATTTTATAAGAGCCACAATCTCCCAAAGTACATAAATCAATATTCAGAGGGTGGAAGAAACATGACCGGTTATCAGATGATTGTAACAGTCCAGGAGACAGCTAACGATGGTTTGCATGGTTTGGTAGAGGGGTCTGTGGAAGAAGTGGACACGTCTGAGATGGAGACAACACAGTTTGCTGATGGGCTGTATACAGGGGTGAGAGGAAGGAGTCAAGAATGATCCCAAGGTTTGCAGCCTGGGCAACGGGGTGAATGACGACGCTGTCTGCTGAGACAGGGAACACCCTGAGTAGCCCTCCCTCCTGTGCAGGACTGTGTTTCACTCATCTTCTTCTCCCCACTGCTTTTCACAGTGCCTGATAGACAAGTAGTGGCTGACAAATGCAAGTGGCAGAAATGGTCTGCTAGATTTCCTGTAGCAAAAGTCATTTGTAACATTTGAAATGTTTCCTGTGATCCTTTGGGCTTTACCGGAACTGAAACACAGATCCACTGTTTACTACAACATGGGAAGAATGTGGGTTTTCCATTCTGTGGGCATAAACTCTAGATGGCTGAAGGCCAAACAAACAGGATTCTCTCTTCATGCACGCATATCAATGCCACGCATCACGCTCCTGTAGCGATGTACCTACTCAGGACCTAGGAAATCCTGAATAATGATAAGCTATTCCAAGTGATGGTCTGAGGCTGTCAGAATTAGATACTCATGTGGGATTAGTCAAGGAGTGTAAGCTTACTAAGGACAAAGCCTGTGAGGGACTTAACCCCATACACATTAGAGGGCGTTGCATATAATAGGCACAGACTGTATGTCTAACACTGCTATATAATTTTCATACATCTACTTTAGTACAAAAATAAGTATGTGTACAAAGGGGACGAAATCAACCATGATAAACTGTAAACAATAAAGACGACTTACCTTCAAAGAACTTTAAGAGTAAATTATGATGTCTTCTAGTGCCATCTACTGCTTACTTCTTGAGATACAAAATGAGTCCAACTGATCTCTTTCTTTCACCATTTTCATATGATATGCACCCTTAAGATTAAAATGCAAGAAACTTTTTTCAGCACAGACATTATCTTGGCACCCACTCAGGGTAACGGAATTTCTTACATCACTAGGTATAGGGCGGGATTCCTTGACCTCATCCCTGCTGACACTGGGGTTGGGTGATTCTTGGTTGTGGGGGGCTGCCCCGTGCACTGTAGGATGTTCAGCAGCATCCCTGGCCTCTACCCACTACATGCCAGTAGCACCCTCACCCCAACTGCGATAGCCAAAAACGCCTCCAGACATCACCAAATGTTCCCTAGGGGACAAAACCATCCTAATTGAGAACCTCTAGTACAGGGGAAAGGAATTAATATTCATATATTCATTCATTCATTCTAGAAACTATCTGAATGCCTACCAAGAATTAAGCAAGGCTCTGGGAATACACCAGGGGATGAAAAAGATACGGCCTCTGCTGAAATGGAGCTTCCAGCAGAAAAGAGAAAGAGGCAACCAACAAGTACACAAATACATGCCTCCAGTAAGTTTTTTTGGTTTTTGTTTTTTACAGTAGGTCCTTGTCAGTTATCTGTTTTAAACACAGCAGTGTGTACACATCAATGCTAAATTCCCAATTTATCCCTCCCCGCCGCCCTGACCCTGCCCACCTGGTAACCATAAGTTCATTCCCTAAGTCTGTGAGTCTGTTTTGTAAATAAGTTCATTTGTATCATTTTTTTTAGATTCCACATATAAGCGGTATCATACATTTTGTCTTTCTCTGTCTGACTGACTTCACTTAATATGATAATCTCCAGGTCCATCCATGTTGCTTCAAATGGCATTATTTCATTCATGCTTGCAATAATTTTTATGAAAGAAAAGGATGTCCTGGATAGGACAGTGAGGGATGGCATCTATGAAGAGGTGGCATTTAAACTGCGACCTGAAGAATGAGAAGCCGGCCAGGGAAGAGTGGGGACAAGAGTGTCTGAGTCCAAGAGAACAGCATGTGTGAAGCCCTTGCCAGGAGCCAGGCAGTGTGCTGGTCCCACTCCACGCATGTGTCTTTTAGGAAGGGCGCCCTAGGTCCTGGGCTGCCCACAGCAATCCCATGTGCACCTGTGGCCCTCTGATTACTCGGATGATGAGTTAGATTGCCACCTTACATTCAAATATTAAAACATTTGAAGGGGATGTGGTTCCTCTCTCTACGCTACACGTGGGTATGCCTCAGAGATACTGCAAGTTTGGTTCCAGACCACTGCAATAAAGCAAATATGGAGATAAAGCAAGTCACGTGAATTCTTTGGTTTCCCAGTACATATAAAAGCTATGTTCACACTGTACTGTAGTCTACTAAGTGTATGATATCCTGCTGTCTAAAAAAATGATGTACATACTTAATTTAAAAATACTTACTGCTGGTGGGGCTAATGTCAGACTCTGGGAGGGCTCATGCCAATGAGCACTTTCCAGAACCCCTGCTGCCAGTGCCTCTGTCTCCTCAGTGACCCACAGCTGCTCTCCACCTCTGCAGACAACCCTCCAACACCAGCAGGCTCTGGGATGGTTCACACCAATGAGCAATTCCCAGAACCCCTGCTGCCAGTGCCCCTGTCTCCTTGGTGAGCCACAGCTGCCCCCCACCTCTGTAGGCAACCCTCCAACACCAGCAGATGCATTGGGAATGCACGGAAGGACACAGTCATTCCCACAGAGAACCAGCTGAACACCAGCAGACGGCCTCGGACACCGGAAAGGGCTGCGGAGAACCTGACATAGCCGACTGAATATTCGTCAAATCCAATACTTGGACATTAGTCTGAGGCTTGGACAGTCTTCTATAAACACCTCTATCACCAGGACAAGCAACCCCAAAAGCTTGGACAACCATGAGGAAACAAAGAAACACCATGCAGGCAAAGGAGCAGGAAAAAAACCCACAAGACCAAATAAATGAGGAGGAAATAGGAAAAATGCCTGAAAAAGAATTTAGAGTAATGATAGTAAAAATGATACAAAATCTCGATAACAAATTAGAGAAAGTACAAGAAACAGTTCATAAGAACTCAGAAAAACAAACAGCAATGGATAACAAAATAACTGAAATTAAAAATACTCTAGATGCTCTAACCAGCAGAATGACTGAGGCAGAAGAACGAATAAGTGAGTTGGAAGATAGAATGGGAGAAATAAACGCCACAGAGCAGGAAAAAGATAAAAAAATAAAAAGACTAGAAGACAGCCTCAGAGACCTCAGTGATAACCTTAAACGTACCAACATTCGAATTATAGGCATCCCAGAAGAAGAAGAAAACAAGAAAGGGTCTGTGAAAATATTTGAAGAGGTTCTAGTGGAAAACTTCCCCAACATGGGAAAGGAAATAATGAACCAAGTCCAAGAAGCACAGAGAGTCCCATACAGAATAAACCCAAGGAGAAATACACCAAGACACATATTAATCAAACTAACGACAATTCAACACAAAGAAAAAATATTAAAAGCAGCAAGAGAAAAGCAACAAACAACATATAAGGGAAAACCCATCAGGATAACAGCTGACCTTTCTACAGAAACTCTGCAGGCCAGAAGGGAATGGCAGGATATACTGAAAGTCCTGAAAGAGAGAAACCTACAGCCAAGAATACTTTACCCAGCAAGAATCTCATTCAGATTTGAGGGAGAAATCAAAAGCTTTCCAGACAAGCAAAAGTTAAGAGAATTCAGCACCACCAAACCAGCCTTACAACAAGTGCTAAAGGAACTTCTCTAAGTAGGAAACACAAGAAAAGGAAAACACCTACAAATACAAACCCAAAACAATTAAGAAAATGGTCATTGGAACACACATGTCAATAATCACTTTAAATGTAAATGGATTAAATGCTCCAACCAAAAGACACAGACTGGCTGAATGGATACAAAAACAAGACCCTTCTATATGCTGCCTACAAGAAACCCACTTCAGACCAAGGGATACATATAGACTGAAAGTGAAGGGATGGAAAAAGATATTCCATGCAAATGGAAGTCAAAAGAAAGCTGGAGTAGCAATACTCATATCAGACAAATTAGACTTGAAAGTAAAGACTATTAAAAGAGACAAGGAAGGGCACTACATAATGATCAAGGGATCCATCCAAGAAGAACATATCACAATGGTAAATATCTATGCCCCCAATATAGGAGCACCTCAATACATAAGGCAAATGCTAACAGCTATAAAAGGGGACATCGACAGTAACACAATTATAGTGGGAGACTTGAACACCCCACTTACATCAATGGACAGATCATCCAAACAGAAAATAAATAAAGACACACAAGCTTTAAATGACACATTAGACCATCTCGACTTAATTGATATTTATAGGACATTCCATCCAAAAACGACAGACTACACTTTCTTCTCAAGTGCACACGGAACATTTTCCAGGATAGATCACATCTTGGGTCACAAATCAAACCTCAGCAAATTCAAGAAAATTGAAATCATATCAAGCATCTTCTCAGACCACAACGCCATGAGACTAGATATCAATTACAGGAAAAAAACTGCAAAAAATACAAACACATGGAGGCTAAACAATTCACTATTAAACAACCAAGGAATCACTACAGAAATCAAAGAGGAAATCAAAAAGTATCTAGAAACAAATGACAACGAAAACACAACAACCCAAAACCTATGGGACGCAGCAAAAGCAGTTCTAAGAGGGAAGCTTATAGCAATACAGTCCTACCTTAAGAAACAAGAAAATGATCGAATAAACAACCTAACCTTACACCTCAAACAACTAGAGAAAGAAGAACAAAGAAACCCCAAAGTGAGCAGAAGGAAAGAAATCGTAAAGATCAGAGCAGAAATAAATGAAAAAGAAAGGAAAGAAACCATAAGAAAAATAAATAAAACTAAAAGCTGGTTCTTTGAGAAGATTAACAAAATTGATAAACCATTAGCCAGACTCATCAAGAAAAAAAGGGAGAAGATGCAAATCAACAGAATTAGAAATGAAAAAGGAGAAGTCACAACGGACACCTCAGAAATACAAAACATCATGAGAGACTACTACAAGCAACTATATGCCAATCAATTGGATAACCTGGAAGAAATGGATACATTCTTAGAAAAATACAATCTTCCAAGACTGAACCAGGAAGAAATAGAAACCATGAACAGACCAATCACAAGTACAGAAATTGAGGCAGTGATTAAAAATCTCCCAACACACAAAAGCCCAGGACCAGATGGATTCACAGGCGAATTCTATCAAACATTTCGAGAAGAGTTAACACCTATCCTTCTCAAACTCTTCCAAAATATTGCAGAAGGCGGAGCACTCCCAAACTCATTCTATGAGGCTACCATCACCCTGATACCAAAACCAGGCAAAGATGTCACAAAAAAAGAAAACTACAGACCAATATCACTGATGAATATAGATGCAAAAATCCTCAACAAAATACTAGCGAACAGACTGCAACAGCACATTAAAAAAATCATACACCACGATCAAGTGGGGTTTATCCCTGGGATGCAAGGATTCTTCAATATACGCAAATCAATCAACGTGATACATCATATCAACAAATTGAAGGATAAAAACCATATGATCATTTCAATAGATGCAGAAAAAGCTTTTGACAAAGTTCAACATCCATTTATGATAAAAGCTCTCCAGAAAATGGGCATAGAAGGAAATTACCTCAACATCATAAAAGCCATATATGACAAACCAAAAGCCAACATTGTTCTCAATGGAGAAAAACTGGAAGAATTCCCTCTAAGAACAGGAACAAGACAAGGGTGTCCACTCTCACCACTGTTATTCAACATAGTTTTGGAAGTATTAGCCACAGCAATCAGAGAAGAAAAAGAAATAAAAGGAATCCACATTGGAAAAGAAGAAGTAAAATTATCACTCTTTGCAGATGACATGATACTATATATAGAAAACCCTAAAGACTCTACCAGAAAACTGCTAGCACTCATTGATGAGTTTAGTAAAGTAGCAGGATACAAAATTAATGCACAGAAATCTCTTGCATTCCTATACACTAACAACGGAAGAGCAGAAAGAGAAATTAAGGAAACTCTCCCATTCACCATTGCAACAAAAAGAATAAAATACCTAGGAATAAACCTGCCTAAGGAGGCAAAAGATCTGTATGCAGAAAACTTTAAGACATTGATGAAAGAAATCAAAGATGACATAAACAGATGGAGGGACATACCATGTTCCTGGATTGGAAGAATCAACATCGTGAAAATGACTGTACTACCCAAAGCAATTTACAGATTTAATGCAATCCCGATCAGATTACCAATGGCATTTTTCACAGAACTAGAGCAAGAAATCTTACGATTTGTATGGAAACGCAAAAGACCCCGAATAGCCAAAGCAATCTTGAGAAGGAAAAATGGAGTTGGTGGAATCAGGCTTCCTGACTTCAAACTATACTACAAGGCCATAGTGATCAAGACAGTATGGTACTGGCACAAAAATAGAAAGGAAGATCAATGGAACAGAATAGAGAACTCAGAAGTAAGCCCAAACACATATGGGCACCTTATCTTTGACAAAGGAGGCACGAGTATACAATGGAAAAAAGACAGCCTCTTCAATAAGTGGTGCTGGGAAAATTGGACAGCAACATGTAAAAGAATGAAATTAGAACACTTCCTAACACCATACACAAAAATAAACTCCAAATGGATTAAAGACCTACATATAAGGCCAGACACTATCAAACTCCTAGAGGAAAACATAGGCAGAACACTCTTTGACATACATCAAAGCAACATCCTTTTTGACCCACCTCCTAGAATCATGGAAATAAAATCAAGAATAAACGAATGGGACCTCATGAAACTTAAAAGCTTTTGCACAGCAAAAGAAACCATAAACAAGACTAAAAGGCAACCCTCAGAATGGGAAAAAATAATTGCCTATGAAACAACGGACAAAGGATTAACCTCCAAAATATACAAGCAGCTCATGCAGCTTCATACCAAAAAAGCAAATAACCCAATCCACAAATGGGCAGAAGACCTAAATAGACATTTCTCCAAAGAAGACATACAGATGGCCAACAAACACATGAAAAGATGCTCAACATCACTCATCATCAGATAAATGCAAGTCAAAGCCACAATGAGGTATCACCTCACACCAATCAGAATGGCCATCATCACAAAGTCTGGAAACAACAAATGTTGGAGAGGATGTGGAGAAAAGGGAACTCTCCTGCACTGTTGGTGGGACTGTAAGTTGGTACAGCCACTATGGAAAACAATTTGGAGGTTCCTTCAAAAACTACAAATAGAACTACCATATGATCCAGTCATCCCACTCCTGGGCATATACCCAAAGAAAACCATAATCCCAAAAGAAACTTGTACCATAATGTTTATTGCAGCACTCTTTACAATAGCCAGGACATGGAAGCAACCTAAATGCCCATCAACAAATGAATGGATACAGAAGATGTGGCATATATATACAATGGAATATTACTCAGCTATAAAAAGGGATGAGATGGAGCTATATGTAATGAGGTGGATAGAACTACAATCTGTCATACAGAGTGAAGTAAGTCAGAAAGAGAAAGACAAATATTGTATGCTAACTCACATATACGGAATCTAAAAATGGTACTGATGAACTCAGTGACAAGAACAGGGAAGCAGATACAGGGAATGGACTGGAGAACTCGAGGTATGGGAGGGGGCGGGGGGTGAAGGGGAAACTGAGAAGAAGCGGGAGAGTAGTACAGACATATATATACTACCAACTGTAAAATAGTCAGTGGGAAGTTGTTGTATAACAAAGGGAGTCCAACTCGAGGATGGCAGATGCCTTAGAGGACTGGGGCAGGGAGGGTGGGGGGGAATCGAGGGGGGGGCGTCAAGGAAGGGAGGGAATATGGGGATATGTGTATGAAAACAGTTGATTGAACCTGGTGTACCCCCCAAAAAAATAAAATAAAATAATAAAAAAAAAAAAAAAAAAAAAAAAAATAACTCTATCTTTAAGCATAAAAATTTAATTATGCTTAAATGTTAAAATGTAAACCTAGCATGTCCAAATAAGCCTTTTTTACGCATCCTTTCTTGCTTAGAATCATAGAGCATTATATTTGGAGAGAGTGATACTAAAACATAATTTAATTGCATTCTATTGAAAAGATGTGTATTATGTTTTCATGATTTTATCTTTGCTTTAAATAATTGATTACCTTAAGACTTAGATGAAAAAAACTCTTGACTATTTACATTCCAAGAATTCCTCCATACATTTAACTGAAAGTGCTCAAAGAATTGCACATTGAGAGATAGACAACATTCTCTATGCTTATAATAAGTATATTGGCAGGTTAGACACTTGAAATAAACATATATTTGATTAAAATTTTGAACATGGCAAAAAAAAAAAAAAAAAAAAAAAAAAAAAGAAAAAATACTTACTGCTAAAAACTGCTAACCATCATCTAAGCTTTCAGAGAGTTGTACTCATTTTGCCTCGATGTTGATGGCTGCTGACTGATTGGGGTGGTGGTTGCTGAAGGTTGACGTGGCTGTGACAATTTCTTAAAATAAGACAACAGTGAAGTTTGCTATGTTGATCGACTCGTCCCTTCATGAACGATTTCTCTGTAGCATGTAATGCTGTCTGATAGCATCTGACCTACAGCAGAATCTTTCAAAATTGGAGTCAATCCTCTCAAACCCTGTTGCTGCTTTATCAGCTAAGTTGATGTAATATTCTAAATCTCTGTGGTCATTTCACCACTCTTCACAGCACCTTCACCAGGAGAAGACTGCATCTCAAGAAACCCCTTTCTTTGCTCATCCATAAGAAGCAACTCCTCAACTGTTAGAACTTTATTCTGAGATTGCAGCAATCCAGTCACACCTTCAGGCTCCACTTCTGATTCTAGTTCTCTTGCTGTTTCCATCGCATCTTCAGTTACTTCCTCCACTGAAGTCTTGAGTCCCTCAAAGTCATCCATGAGAGTTGGAATCAACTTCTTCCAAACTCCTGTAAATGTTGATATTTTGACCTCTTGCCATGAATCACAAATGTTCTTAATGGCACCAAGAGTGGTAAATCCTTTCCAGAACGTTTTCAATTTACTTTCCCCAGATCCATCAGAGGAATCACTATCTATGGGCAGCTATGGCTTTACAAAATGCATTTCCTAAATAGTAAAACTCAAATGTTGAAATTACTCTTTGATACATGGGCTGTAGAATGGATGTTGTGTTAGCAGGGGTAAAAACAATATGAATCTCATTGTACATCTCCATCAGAGCATTTGAGTGACCAGATACTTGTCAATGAGCAGTAATATTTTGAGATGAATCTTTTTTTCTGAGCAGTACATCTCAAGAGTGGGCTTAAAATATTCAGTAAACCATGTTGTAAACAGATGTGCTGTCATCCAGACTCTGTTGCTCTACTTATAGAGCACAGGCAGAGTAGATGCAGCATAATTCTTAAGGGCCCTAGGATTTCCAGAATGGTAAGTGAGCACTGGCTTCAACTGAAAGTCACCAGCTGCATTAGCCCTGAACAAGACAGTCAGCCTGTCCTTTGAAGTTCTGAAATCAGGCCTTGACTTCTCCTCTCTAGCTATGGAAGTCCTAGATGGCATCTTCTTCTAATAGAAGGCTGTTTCGTCTACATTGAAAATCTGTTGTTTAGTGTAGCAGCCACCTTCATGAATGATCTTAGCTAGATCTTCTGGATAACTTGCTGCAGTTCCTATATCAGCACTTGCTGCTTCACTTGGCATTTTTATGTTATGGAGAAGGTTTCTTTCCTTGAACTTCATGAACCAACCTCTGCTGGCTTCAAACTTTTCTTCTGTAGCTTCCTCACCTTTCTCAGTCTTCACAGAATTGAAGCGAATTTGGGCCTTGCTCTAGATTAGGCTTTGGCTTAAAGGATTGTTGTGGCTGCTTTGACCTTTTATCCAGACCATTAAAACTTTCTCCAGATCAGCAATAAGGTTGTTTCACTTTCTTATCATTTGTGTGTTCACTGGAGTAGCACTTTTAATTTCCTTCAAGAACTTCTCCTTTGCATTCACAATTTGGCTGTTTGGTGCAAGAGGTCTAGCTTTTGGCCTGTCTTGGCTTTCGACATGCCCTCCTCACTAAGCTTAATTATTTCTGGCTTTTGATTTAAAGTAAGAAACCTGCAACTCCTCCTTTCACTTGAACACTTGGAGGTCATTGTAGGATTATTTATTGGCTTAATTTCAATATTGTTGTGTTTCAGGGAGTAGGGACACCTGAGGGGAGGGACAGAGTCAAGGGAATGGCCAGTGGGTGGAGCAGTCAGAGCACACACAGCATTTATCGATTAACCCCCCGTCTTATACGGGCAGTCTGTGGCCCCAAAACAATGACAACAGTAACATCACAGATCACTGATCACACATCACCATAACAAACATAATAATAATGAAAAAGTGTGAAATACCACGAGGATTACCAAAATGTGACAGAGACACAAAGTTAGCAAATGCCATTGGAAAAATGGTGCCAACAGACTAGCTGGACCCAGGGCTGTCACAAACCCTCAATTTGTAAAATAACCAAAAAACCAAAAAACAGTATCTGCAAAGTGCAATAAAGTGAAGCACAATAAAATGAGGTTTACCTGTATAAGAAAACTGAGCCCCATCTAGGTTAAGTAATTTCTATAAATTCACAAAGTTAATAAGTGACAAAACCAGGCTATAAAACTTGTGTCCCACCTGACTCCAAAGTCAATGCTTTTGACTACTCTGCTTTAATGTCTCCCATTGAGAGGGGAAGGATGAAATACGACAGAAGTACTAAGCAGATATGAGATAGTAAGCAAATATGAGATAGTAAAAGTGGAAGTGATAATGCAAAACAGTAAATATTTGAAGAAATGATATGCTATGCAAAGAGATTAAAGCTGGAATTGGGATCATTTGAACTTGATGGCATGAGGGCTCCATCAGGACCTGCAATCAAGTGTTTTTAGAAGATCAGAAGCAAATTTCTCACCAAAGTGGTTCTGGAGGGCTATTCATGAGGCACCTGGTTGATGGTGGCATCAGCATACAATAAAAGGAACCCTGCACAGAAGTCAGTTACAAAGCTTCAGTTTTGGGCTAAGACACCTACTAGGCATGGGACTGAAAGTGAATTTCAATCACTGAGATTATTTCCTCTTCTCCATAATAGATATAAGGGCACAAATCCTACCTAAACCAAGGTTCGTCAAGAGTCTCAAATAAGGTAATGCCTATGAATGTGCTGTGTAAACCAGAAAGTATGATTTACCATCCTGGTAAAAGCAGGCTTTTAAAAATATATATATAGCCAATATTTTATTTATTTTTTAATATAATTTTTTATTGAAGTATAGTCAATGTACAATATTATATATTACAGGTGTACAGTAGTATTATTCACGATTTTTAAGAACTATGCTCCATTTATAGTTATTATAAAGTATTGGCTATATTCCCTGTATTGTACAATACAGCCTTGTAGTTTTTGTGTGGGGGCGGGGGGGGAAGGTGTCATGCTGCATGGCTTGTGGGATCTTAGTTCTCTGACCAGGGATTGAACCCGGGCCCTCAGCAGTGAAAGTTTGGAGTCCTAGCCACTGGACCGCCAGGGAATTCCCTCCTTATAGTTTATTTTATACCTAATAGTTTGTACTTCTTAATCCCATACCCCTATCTTACCCTTCCTCCTTTCCCTCTCCCTACTGGTAACAACTAGTGTGTTCTCTATATCTGTGAGTCTGCTTCTTTTTTGTTATATTCATTAGTTTGTTGTATTCTTTAGATTTCACACATGTGTTAACATACAGTATTTGTCTTTCCCTGTCTGCCTTATTTTACTTTGCATAATGCCCTCCAAGTTCATCCATGTTGCTACAAATGGCAAAATTTCATTCTTTTTTATGGTGGAATAGTATTCCATTGTATATATATATATGCTACATCTTCTTTATCCATTTATCTGTTGATGTACACTTAGGTTCCTTCCACATCTTGGCAACTGTAAATAATGCTGCTATGAACACTGCTATGAACACTGCAATGCATGTAACTTTTCAAATTAGTGTTTTTGTTTTTTTTTCAGATATATACCCAGGAGTGGAATTGCTGGGTCATATAGTAGAAAGAAATAAAAGGAATCCAAATTAAAAAGGAAGAAGTAACTGTCACTATTTGCAGGTGACATGATACTATACATAGAAAAAGCCAAAGATGCCACCAGAAGACTACTAGAGCTCATCAATGAATTTGATAAAATTGCAGGATACAAAATTAATATACAGAAATCTGTTGCATTTCTATACACTAATAATGAATTACCAGAAAGCAAAATTAAGGAAATAATCCTATTTACCATCAACTCAAAAAGAATGAAATATCTAGGAGTAAACCTACTTAAGGAGGCAAAAGAATTGTACTCCAAAAACTATAAGACACTGATGAAAGAAACTGAAGATGACACAAACAGATGGGAAGATATACTGTGTTCTTCGATTGGAAGAATCACTATTGTTAAAATGACCATACTGCCAAAGGCAATCAACAGATTCAATGCAATCCCTTCAAAATACCAATGGCATTTTCACAGAACTAGAACAAATAATTTTAAAATTTGTATGGAAGCACAAAGGACCCCAAGTAGCCAAAACAATCTTGAGAAAGAAGAACAGAGCTGGAGGAATCATGCTTCCTGACTTCAGACTATACTACAAAGCTACAGTCATCAAAACAGTGTGGTACTGGCACAAAAACAGACACATAGATCAATGGAATAGAATAGAGAGTCCAGAAATAAACCCACACACTTATGGTTAATTAATCTACAACAAAGGAGGCAAGAATATACAGCAGAGAAAAGACAGTCTCTTGAGTAAGTGGAGCTGGGAAAACTGGACAGCTACATATAATAGAATGAAATTAGAACATTCTCTAATACCACATACAAAATAAACTCAAAATGGATTAAAGACCTAAATGCAAGACCAGAAACCATAAAACTCCTGGAAGAAAACATAAGTATGACACTCTTTGATGTAAATCATAGCAATATTTTTTTGGATCAGTCTGCTAAAGCAAAGGAAATAAAAGCAAAAATAAACAAATGGCACCTAATTAAATTTAAAAGCTTTCGTACAGCAAAGGAAACCATAAACAAAATAAAAAAAACAACCTACTGAGTGGGAAAAAATATTTGCAAATGATATGGCCAATAAGGGGTTAATACCCCAAATATATAAACAGTGCATACAACTCAACATCAAAAAAAAAAAAAAAAAACCACACACACACACACACACACACACACACACACACACACACACACACACAAAACCAATGAAAAAAATGGCAGATGATCTGAACAGACATTTTTCCAAAGAGGATATATAGATGGCCACCAGGCACATGAAAAGATGCTCAATATCACTAATCTTCAGGGAAATGCAAATCAAAACCACAGTGAGATATCACCTCACACCTGTCAGAATGGCTATCATCAAAATGTCTACAAATAACAAATGTTGGGAGGATGTGGAGAAACGGGAACCCTCGTACACTGTTGGTGGGAACGTAAATTGGTGCAGCCGCTGTGGAAAACAATACGGAGGTTCCTCAAAAAACTAAAAACAGCAGGCTTTTTGAGCCACTAGCATTTCTGCTTAGATACTCAGTCAACTTCTTTATCTTTTCAATACACTGAATTCTTCAGAAGAGCTGAAGAAATGCAACTTTTCCTGGGGAGAAATACAGATGTGACATTTTTTCAAATATGGTTGAACCATCTGGTAAGATACACTAGTCTGGATGACCAGCAGCTGAATGGACCTATATATCACTCCATCAGTGTTCCCCATTCCACAGTGGCCTTCCCGAGCTCATCCACAATAGAATTTACTGTATGGCTCTCATAGGTGTTTCTAGTTGGGGAAAAAACTAAACAAAAGAAAAAAAGACATCACTCTATTCTAGAGAGATTTCCAAATATTGAGCTGGCACTGCAATGGTACCTTTTCCAGATCCATCTGTGCTTGTCTGCTTGTACAATCAATGCTTATTGTCTGGAATTTCAAGCAGTTTAAAAAAATATTTCTAGAAATACAGTGTCCCTTTGACCTTTAATCAACCTTTCAATAGTCATTTGCTATAACAGAAAAATAATGGAAAATGCCTATCCTTTTACCTCATTACTTTTTTCACGGTGAGTCATAGATGGGCTGTACTTTTTTTCAAGAGTAGAACAGAAATAAAATTTCTGAACTTATTTGGAAGGGGTTTTTCAGCGACTATCTAAAGTAGCTTCCACGCTGTCTTTTTTGAGCTAATATTTTTTAGCAACTTTATTAAGATATAATTCACAAAGCATAAAATTAACTCCTTTAAGGTATACATCTTCAGTGGCTTTTAATATACTCGCAGAGTTGTGTCATCAGTATTCAAGGTTAGAACATTTTAATCACCCCAAACAGAAAGTTCATACCTATTAGCAGTGACAGCCCGTTCCCAGTCCCCTCTCCTCCCTCTCCCACCAGCAACCAGCAACCATTAATCTACCTTCTGTCTGTATAGATTTGCCTATTTTGGATATTTCATATAAACAGAATCATGGCATGTGGCCTTTTGTATCTGCTTCTTTCATTTAGCATCATGCTGTCAAGGTTCATCCACGTTGTAGCATGAATCAGTACTTCATTCCTTTTTACAGTCATAATGTTCCATACTTGCTTATCCATTTATCAGCTGATGGAAACTGGGGCTGTTTCTACTTTTGGGCTCCTATGAATCATGCTTCGATGAACATTCATGCACAAGTTTCTGTGCGGACATCTGATTCCATTTCTCTGAGCTATGTACCTAGGAGTGGAATTGCTGCTCTCTCCCAAAAGTTTAAACAATGGTAATTTGAACCAATTATTGTAGAGCTGGGTCATTAAGATAAAATAATTGGAATTCTTCTTATAAAACCACTGTAGGCAGGCAAGAATTGGTATTAGAAAGATTTAATTTAAAGGTTAAAAAGATTGACAGATTATTTCTTAGATTTAATAGCCTGTAATTAAGCTATTATCAACTTTAACAATTCAAAAAGCTATTTTCTTATTGTAACTGGTCATTATAAGTTGGGTTTCTTTCTGCCTGTTTTAGCACTGCTATTCTTATTTATGAATTTCATTACTGTCGAATTATCAATTATACTAAGAAGGATTGCTACGTCAGATCATAACTCTTAGGCCATTTATATGTTTAATTTACAAGGTTTAAAATAGCCGTATTGTTATATTTGTGAATAATTAAACGAGCTAATCCTGTGACAGAAAATATAAAAACAGATGAACATAAAGTGTGCTTGCTATTTCATTCATTCACTGGGAATAAAGAATACAGTTTTGCTATAAAAATCACGAAATACTTTGCTGGCTTTAGTTTGAAAATGCAAGCACTAGTTTTTAGAAGTATTTTCTTAAGTATATCATTAAGTACATTTACTGTAATTGAGGTGACTCACGCCCTAAAATAACTGCACTGTCAGTCTCGATTAGGGCACAAGGCATCATCAGAAGAGGCTGAAGTTCGGAGGCTAAAAGCAGAGGTTGTGGGGCCCCTGGTCCCCGCCAGCCCACTGCAATCAGCCGGCTCTTCACAATGCCCCCAGGACATATTTAGGAGCTAAGTTAGGCCTCTGGCTACATTCTCTAGAATCCAGACTCTCTGTAGTCAATTGTAGGGATGGGGAATTTCGGAACAGACCATGTGATGAGAACTTTTTAATGTTATAATTAACATACAGGTTTAGTCACATCTCCATTTAGTCACATCTCCATGGAACAGATCCTGTTAGAGACGAAATATCCTTGCCCCTATACAAGGTCAAGGCCTCCACTTGTGCCCTAGATCTCATTCCTTCTTACCTACTAAAGGACATGCTCCCACCTACACTTGCATTTTCCCTTTCTACTCCACAGTCCCCAGCAGCACACGAACAGACTGTCATTTCTCTGATTTTACAAAACAAACCATACAAACTTCCTTAGACCTTAATCCGCCTGTCAGCTATCTCCTCAATTTCATGCTTCCATTTGCAGTAAAACACTTGGAAACAGTTCTATACACATCCTGCCTCTGATTAATCTCCTGATTTCCCCTCTTAAACCCACTACGATCAAGCTTTCCCCTCCACCTCCACTAAAGTTGATCTTGTCCTGTGCAAAAATGACCTTCACATTATAAACCTCAAGTTCAATTTTCAACTGTCATCCTAGTCAACCTATAGACAGCATTGAATATGATAGACATTCCCTCCCTTTTTTTTTTTTGGATCAAACCCAGGTCCCCAGCAGTAAAAGTGTGAAATCCTAACAACTGGGCCACCAGAAAATTCCCCCCATCCCTTTTCTTATTACATTTCTTCACTTACCTTCCAGGCAGTTTCTCTCTGGGTTCTTCTCCTATCTGACTGGTTGCGCCTTCAAGGCTTCCTTTGCCAGTTTCTTTCCATGTAGTTTTCACACTATTGTGCTCCAGGGCTCAGTCCTCAGAGCTGGTCTCTTTTCTATCGACACCCTCCTCTTGGCTTTAAATACCATCTACATGTTGATGACTCCCAAATTCCTATCACCAGTCCATACTTCTTTCCTTAACTCCATACTAGTGCATTTTACCTCCTAGTCAACACCTCCACTGGTTGTCTAACTGACATCCCCAAATGAGCATGTTCACAACTTAATTTGTGATGTTCTACCAAAATAGACTCCAGCCTCAGTCTTCCCTACACCATAGGCAGAAGCACCATCCTCCTCGTGGCTCAGATCCAAAAGTTTGGCATCATCCTTGATTTCTCAATATCTCCCTCTCTCCCTCTCTCCCTTCCTCAAAGTTCATATCTAATCCTCCAGCACCTTGCACTGCTTTGTCGAGCCACCATAATCTCTTGTCTGGTTTCCTGCAAAAGCTTCCCAACTGTTCTCCCTGTTTCTCTCCTTTCCCCCTGTAGGCTGTTTTCAAAACACAGACAGAATGACCCTGTTCTTACACAAATCAGATCATGTTTTCCTTCTGGTTGAAAAAAAATATCCTCAATGGCTTCCCAACTCAGGGCTCAGCGTCAAAGTCAAATTCCTACACAGCCATACCAGATACAGTCCAGTTAACTCTATGACCTCATTTCCTAATAGTCTTGCCCTTGATCACTCTGCTTTTTTGCCTCAAAATTTGCTATTCACATCCCTGGGCCTTTGCACTTACTATTCCTTCCTCCTGGAAATCTCTTCTCTCAGGTAAGTGTGTGGCTAATTCTTTCACCTCAATCAAGTCTTCTCAAAGTCCTCTTTTCAGTGAGGCCTACCATGCACATAGGCTCCTCTACCACTAACGACCCTTCACTGGCACTGCCCCCACATCCTGATTTTTTTTCCAGTGCCCTTATTTATTATGTTTACTGCTTATTCACTATATCCTACAATTATAATGAAAGATCTACAAGGGCAAGGATTTTGGGGGGAGTTGTTTTCATTCATCCTATTTGCCAAGCATTTAAAATAGTATTTGACACACAGTAGCTACTAAATTAAATATCCGTTGACTAAATATATCAATCAATCAAACTCAGCATATCTAAAATAAAATTTAGGAAGTTCCTCTCTCAGACCCATATCTCAGCAAATGGTACCACTGTTAATCTCATCGTTCAAACTTAAGACCTAGGAACCTGCCTTGATTCATCTTTTTTCTCCATCAGCAAATACATGGGGCTTATCTTCAAAATACATCCATAATTGTCCACTTCTCATCGCCTCCACCACTGCCACCTGAGCCCAACCCACCATCGTCACTTACCTGGGTGACTGGTCTCCTTGCTTTCACTCTAGCCCCACAGTCTACTGACACTTCCGTCAGACTGATTCTTTTGTCTCTCAAATCGAAACATGTCATTTCCACATTCTCAACTATTCTAAGTAGATACCCACTACACTTAGAATAAAATCCAAGCTCACCATGAACCATTCTACCCAATAGATCAAAGCATAACAGGATTTAGAACTAAATTTTTATACATCCTTCTTTTACTTTAATGCTAAATGAAGTCAGCTCTACCCTAAGGCAAATTAAAGCCTCCCCTGTGAATGGTAAGGTCATCACCAAATACTGTCTCAGATAGACACAAAAATGCAGAGCATGTGACCATTACATTTCAGTAAGTAATGTTTGTGACAAGAAAAAAAAAACTGAAAAGAACAGCAATCAAAAGAAATGTAATTGGATTAGGTTTACCCATTGAAAGATAGGGACTATCACAACAGATTAAAATAATACAACGTAGGAAAACAGTATGAAGGTTTCTCAAAAAGTAAAAATAGAATTACTATTTGACCCAGAAATTCCACTCCTGGGTATATATCTGGAAAACAAAACAAAACAAAACAAAACAAAACCCACTAATTTGAAAAGATATACACACCCTAATGTTCATAGCAGCGTTACTGACAATTGCCAAGATATGGAAGCAACCTAAGTGTCCATCAACAGATGAATGGATAAAGAAGAGATATATATACATATATGTACATCTATAGTGGAATACTACTCAGCCATAAAAAAAGAAGGAAAATCTGCCTGCAAAAACATGGATGGACTTGGAGGGCACTATGCTAAGTAAAATAAGTCAGACAGAGAAAGAGGAATACTTTATGTTATACTTATATGTGGAATCTAAAAAATACAACAAACGAGTGAATATAACAAAAAGGAAATAGACTCACAGATATAGAGAACAAACTAGTGGTTACCAGTTGGGAAAGGGAAGGGAGGAGGGGCAAGATAGGGTAGAGGAGTAAGAGGTATAAACTATATATTATGTATAAAATAAGCTATAAGGATATATTGTACAACATAGGAAATATAGTCAATATTTTATAATAACTATCAATGGAGTATAACCTTTAAAAATTGTGAATAACTATATCACACACCTGTAACTTAAATTGTATAGCAACTATACTTCAATAAAAGTTAAAAAAAATAACACAATGTACAAGCTACTTAAAGAGTCACGTTATAAGTAAAACAACACAAAGTTTGAAGCTAAAGTAAAAATATGAAAAGGAAATACATCACCAAAAAAGCTGCAAAAATATAAATACCAAATGCAAATAATTTATAGAAACAGAGACACAACATAATGATAAAAGGAACAATTCACCAAGAATTATTAAATTCATGCATTTTTATGTCCCTGACAGAATAGCCTAGTTTCCTAAACATGGCCTCGTCTCTGTTTTCTGACCTCATCACCTGCTCTCTGTGACTCTCCAGACCTGGAGGTCACATGGCTCCTGCCAATCTCTCAACTATTTCACCTTCCCAATTGGTCTCCTGGCATTAATATCACCTGTTAACTAATTCTCTGTATTCAATTTGCTCTTCATAAAAGACTTCAAGTGATTTCTGTTTTCCTAGTTATACCATGACTGACACAAGTATATTATTTTTCGAGCAAAAGTAGAACATGTACACATTATGTCATGTCACATCACACAAAATGTTCTGGTTCTGTTCTACCTGCTCCCCCCCCACCGTTCATCCTCTGCTTTTCTCTCCTTTGTTCCATGTCCTAAGTGGTTAACCCCTATAAACTGTATTATCTGGACTCCTTACACTCTGCCTTACAGTTAGGTATGGCTAATGGGAGGGTCTGCAGGAGACTGGGGAGCACAAAGAAAGAGAGGTTAGGGTAGCTTCCTCCTCTTCCCTCCCTGGCTGGATGGGTGCCATGGTTCTGGCAGCAGCAGGGCCCTTCTATAACTCCAGCTTCATAGAGAGCACTTGCATGTTCCTACAGGGCATCCCCATTTCCATTGCTCTACATCTCACTGGGTTTCCATAATTCTGTTTCCTCCCTTTGTCCCTTAAAGCTTGGTGATCCTAAAAGTCTCTTCTCACTGTTGACAGTCCCCAGCTGTTGTAACCTCTCCCAGCATATTTGTAAATAAATTTCCATCACCATTACAACTGAGCATGCTTTCTGTTTCCTAGACCTCGAGTGTTGCTGAAGCTGATGCATATACTGAAACTGATACCTGAAGGAAGCTTTCACAATTTTCAAAAAATTAACATCAGACAGATGAAAATATCTTATACTACAATTAGATTAGAAATCAACAATAAAAGTTAAGTGTATATATATACAAAAACACACTCCTAAATAACTACTGAGATAAAAAATAAAGCATAATGCAACTTATAACTAAATGGTAATAAAATTACTATATATCAAGTATTTTATAGTAATATTTGATGGTATTTTATACAGATACCTTTTATCTAATTTTATCTATTTGTCTAACTGTTTCTTCACCATTCTTTACTACATCTCAGATCTTCTGGAGTCTGTCTTTCTTCTTCCCGGATAATTTATTGAGAGGTTTCTTCAACGAAGGCCATTTGTAAGTATGCACTCTCAGTTTTGTTTATCTTACGTCTCTATTTTTCCCACACTCAAGATACTTTGGCTAGGTATACACAATTCTATGTTGGTGATTATTGGCTTTCAATTGTCTAAGAAATATTATCCCATATCATTTTCTTGGTAATTGGTTTTGAGTTCCTTATCTTGGGTTCTGTAGGTTCACAACAATGTGAATATTTCTTTCTATATCTCCTGCTATATATACCCGGTTATCTCCTATATCCAAGGATTCAAGACTTTCACCAGTTCTGGAAAATATTCAGGCCTTATAGTGTCAAAAATTACTCCTCTCTTCTCTTTTTCCTATACTTCTTTGTCCTTGATTTGATAACATTAAAATATTTCTTTCATATAACAAAATGACAACAGGTTATATCTGCATGATAGGTAGATGGGTATTTCAGTATATTTGAAGTATCTTATAATAAAAAAGAATAACTGCCCATAGCTAAGGTTTATCAAGTGCTTAAACGTTTCTGGACTGTTGAACATATCACAAGAGTAGAAAATGTAAACAAAGTTATTAAAAAGATAAAACCTAAATAGTACAGCTTTTTTCCAAATGATTACAAGCATTTGAACTACTTCAGAAGACAGATTCAGCTATATTAAAAAACCTATACACAAGGAAACAAATGTTTGCTTTCGATGCTAAGGAAAGATTCCCATGTTTCCCTGGAAGATTCTGGAATATATCTTTACTTTTAGTACTGGAGTCATGGAAAACCTAGCAGTAAAGCATCACATCCTAGATGTCAGTTCCATCCCCTTGTGGCTTGTCTCTCACACAGGAGGTTCTCATTTAGGTGCTACTGTTCGGCCATCAGGGGTTGAGACTATACCTCAACTCTGTATCTCCAGTGTCTAATACGGAAGCAGACAACAAAGAGGCACTCGATAAATGTTTAATGCAGTGTTTCTCAAACTTTAATGAGCATTAAGAATCCCCCTGGAGAGGCAGTTAAAACAGCTTCTTGGATCCCATCACAAGAAATTTGGATTCAGTGGTTCAGGTTGGGGAGCATGAATTTGCATTTCTAAAACGCTCACAAGTGAAGCTTATATTGCTGGTCTGAGGACCACACTATGAGTGATACTGGTTTAATGAATGAAAAATGTATGTGAAGATATGTTGCTTGGGGAAAACACTGAAATTTACTCATGCTATTATCTGATTCTCTTTTTGAGTGATTTATATAAGGAGTATTCTGATTTTCCTTCTTATGGAGAGGCCTTTAAGGTGATGAAACCGTCACAATCTTACTCATAACTGACTTTCCAAGCCTCATTTGTCACTTTGTTCTCCTATGCTCTTCATACTCCAGCCACACCAACCTAGTCTACTTTCTCCTAACTCACATGCACCTCCACACCCAAGTGCCATTATGCTTTTTACCCTCTGTCTTGAATGTTCTACTTTCAATCAAAACTTCATCCTTCAAGGCTTACCTCAAACATTTCAAGTCTTTCATAATCCTCCCTCCTCCATCCCAAATTTGAATCACAATTTGTCACCTCCACTATACTCCCAGAGAACTCAGATCTTTACTACCGCCCAAATTATAGTAGGAGTGCTCATTGATGTCCCTGTCCATCCAGCTTTGTGCTTATCCTTCAGTACTGAACCTATCCTCCAATACTGTACACAACATATACCACAGAACCTAGCACACGGAATATGGTTAATAAATGCTGGCTGAATTAGAACAAAGAGAAATGACAACTTCTAGTACATGTTAATTTAGCATTAAAATTCTGATTCAGCGAACAGTATTTTCATGGTGATGTCCATGAGACAGTGTGATCCTATGTGCAGGTCCATGCCTGCTATCCCAGCATAATTATCAAGACATCCCACTTTCACTCTCAAAAGGAGGGTACATTATATGGTTTCTTTATCATTAGCCCAGCTATACTTAAGGTTCCTTTATAGCAGGATCTGGCAAAATGCTGCCTCCGGTTCTCATTTTATCCCCGGTCTCATCATACAGCCAGTCAGCTGTCATCTGATACACATCAGATTCAAATGGACAAATTACAAAGTCCATTTTCCTATTTTATAAACCATTTCTCACTTGCCTTATTAATATGAAAAAGATGGAGCTTATGAGGAAGAGGTTTCACAAGATCAATCCAAGCAACTAAGTGCCACACATCCTTGGACAACTTAGCAGACTTGCAAAATAAAAAGTGTGCTATTCATGAGAGGGAAAAAAATGGTACCTGACATCCAGAAAGGGATTGAGCCAACCATTCATTTTAATACAGATTTCTAAAAGAAGACATGAGAATTACTATTTCTTTTATCTTTTAAAAAGAGCACCATAGGAAAAACTGTTAAGAAAATATGTGACAAAGAAAAAAGAAAATATATGACAAGTGATGGTGTCTGACAACTTTGAAATAATCTATAGTTACATAATTTTAAATGATAAGCATATTAGCTTGGCTACTAATTGAGACTTTCTTTGCACAACAAAATAATGAATAAAGTTACCAAGATATAATGTGGCATAATAAAAATAATACATCCTTAGAGTCAGGCAGATCTAGGTTTAAATTTCAGTTTTGCCATTCACTAGCTGTGTGGCCTCTGAGCCTCGGTTTCCTCATCTATAAATATAGAATAACAGTACCTAACAAACAGGGTGGCTGAGAAGAATAAATGAGATTATATTTACTTAGAATCTAGCACATAGTAAGTATTCAATGAATACCTATTATTTTATTGCTTTTCAAAAACACAAAGTATTGTATAGGTGTATATCCACAGAATTAAAACGAAGTTTTAAAATTCATACCAATTTTTTTCATATAGTAACTTGTGGTATTTTCAATAGTCCCCGAGGTGCTCTTGGTGAGAGATAATGATAATGGAATAATTAAACCTATTATAATTTTTAGTTTTATTTCACAACAGCACAACCACCCAGTAACTAAGCAATGTTGAAATGTTGATGTATCATGTTGACCTGAAACAGACTGCCAGACATTTCTCCAGCAAAGATGAGTTTATTCGGGATCAGCAAAGAATGACAACTTGGGGTCTGCAATTATAGTAAGACACAGGCAAGACCCCAAACAGCAAGAGAAGGAGAATACTTTTTTTCACTATTATTGAAGTATAATTGATTTACAATGTTGTGTTAATTTCTGCTGTACAGCAAAGTGATTCAGTTATATGTATACATACATTCTTTTTCATGTTCTTTTCCATTATGGTTTATCACAGGATATTGAATATAGCTCCCTGTGCTCCACAGTAGAACCCTGCTGTATATCCATTCCATATATAACAGTTTGCATCTGCTAACCTCAAACTCCCAGTCCGTCCCTCCCCCATCCCCTCCTTGGCAACCACAAGTCTGTTCTCTATGTCAGTGAGTCTCTTTCTGTTTCGTAGATAAGTTCATTTGTGTCATATTTTAGATTCCACATGTAAGTGATATGCTATGGTATTTGTCTTTCTCTTTCTGACTTACTTCACCTGGTATGATAATCTCTAGGTCCATCCATGATTCTACAGATGGCATTATTTCATTCTTTTCCTTTTTTTTTTTTTTTGCTGAGTGAGAATACTTTTATAGAGAGGAAAAGGAAGTTAGCAAGGCTATAGTAAACAAGGAATCTATTGCTTTTCTTTGGCTGAGTCATTGCCAGGAAAGAAGAGGAGTCTTTCTTCCTTTTGTCGGGCTCTGCTAACACTGCAGGGCATGAGAGCTCCTTCTTCCGGTCTCTCAATTCTATCTAATTCAGGTTTCATTAAATTTTTATATTTCCCCTTTTTGATCAAGATCTTTCTTTGAAACCATCAATAATCTTGTCAGGTTTTCTAGCTGCAGTGGCTTTTTAACCCTCCATGTCAGAGGTCTTTCCTTTCCTGGGTTCAGTGTCTCACATAGGAGGGAAAGTACACAGACTGGAAACCTATCAAGGTCACATTTGAGTAACAAGGAGGGGTAGAATGGAGAATTCTTAGGCACTTTTTACCTAAAGTCCATATGTTGTCAATATCATAGACACTGGAGATCATGTGAAAACATTATGTCATCATCAAAGGTTTGGCAACAAACTTCCAACAGGTCTGGTCCAAATATTTTGGGAAAGTTGTCTTATCAGGTGTCATCAACTTCAATTCCAGGAAATCTTTCCTTTCAAGTCACCAAATGATGTGCAGCTCCAGTCAGGGTTTGGCACTTTCTTTAGGTGTGTCACGTGAATCCAAGATCTATTCCTTGGAGTCTGACAGCACAAAGGTTGACTAGCAGTACTTGTTAGGGGCCTTTCCAGATGAGGTGAAGAGAGTTCTTCTGGAGGTGTCTTTTCCAATAGATGAAATCGCCAGGTTGCAAGGTGTGATGCTTAAGGTGTTTGTCTCCCAAGGGCACACCGTGAAGACTGCTCTACCAAAACATGATTATTTTTAATAGAAGCAATTAGGCCTTTGCAATATTGGAGTATCTCTCCTTTTATCAGTTGTGGGTCAAAAGAAGCCAAGTTCATCTGGAATCCTGTCACTATCTTAAAGGGTGATCTGAGATTTAGAAGGACCAATGGCAATGCTTTTGGCCAAAGTATTTGGAGGGTTTCTACAAATTTTGCCAGTTGAGTCTTAATAATGCTGTTTGTACATTCGACTAAACAGAGGATTGAGGATGATAAGCACAGTGAAAGTGTTGTAAAACCAGTCACACAGCACAGCACAGAACCCAGCCAGTAAAATGGGTTCCCCGGTAAATATGAAGTTCAAGAGGAGCTAGCTCCCCAGGTAGGGATAATCTTTTCCAAAAGAACTTTAACCGATGGTGGTGGTATAGTGGTGAACATAGCTGCCTTCCAAAAGAAATTTAGCCACAGAAGAGTCAGTAGCCTGTCTGTAAGGGAGGGCTTCAGTCCAGTGTGAAAACATAAAGACCATGACTAAAAAATATTTATATCCATTAGACGGAGGAAGTTGTATGAAATGCATTTCCCAGACCTCAAATGGTCCATTAGGCAGTTTAAAATGTCCAGGAGCAATACAAACAGGCTTCCCTGAATTGTACTTTGGACAAGTGGGACAAGTGAGATTGGCATTTTTTGCAGTCTTATTAATGTTTCCCCACCAATATTGATTCCTGAAGGCTATCATTTTGTCAGGAGCCCAACGTTTTAATGCACGTACAGTGGTGAGGAGTTGGAATTTTGGAGTCTCCAGTAGGACAGAGTTGTTATTTGGTCCAAACCAGAGCTTTCTCTTTTTATAAAACCAACAATTGTTGAATTTCTAATCTTGGTTTTCCTTTTCGGAGGCCAGCTGTTAGGCCTCTCTAGCCAGTTTTTCCAAATTATCATTTGGGGATATATTCCTTTGGACCACAACAGAGGTTTGGCTACTGTTGGTCCCTTTAAGGGCAGCAGTCCTTGCAGTAATATCAGCAAGTTGATTTCCCCTAGCTTCCAGAGAGTCAAGTTCGGAATGGCCCCAGAATGTTAATAATAACTACAGCAGAAGGTAAGAGTTTTCTATTCAATAATTCCTATACATAGGAGCCAATTTTAATTTCATTTCCATTGGAAGTAAGGAAGCCACGTGGCTTCCACAATATTCCAAAATCATGAGCTACTCCAAAAGCATATCTACTATCTGTATAAGTATCGGCAGTTTTGTCTTTGGCTAAACTACAAGCCCATGTAAGAGTATATAATTCAGCCTGTTGGACCAAAGTACCCACAGGTAAAGATGCTGCCTCAACACCAAAAGAAGCTGTAATAGTATACCCAGGACAGTATTTGCCATTGTTACCTTCTAAGCGTGAACCATG
The DNA here is from genome assembly GCF_030028045.1 of Hippopotamus amphibius kiboko. NCBI lineage: Eukaryota > Metazoa > Chordata > Mammalia > Artiodactyla > Hippopotamidae > Hippopotamus > Hippopotamus amphibius. Next base: position 10,769,081 of record NC_080203.1, on the reverse strand, counting down.
AGAAGTCAACATTACCCCACTGAATATCCTGTAGATCATTATGAGGAGTCAGGAGGTGGTCTGTCAGTGTTAAGCAGCTGTGAGGGACTTTGTCGGTGATGGAGCAGAGAAAAGTAGCTGGGTCAAGGTTATTATAACATAAAAGGGTTATGTGAGAGGCAGCTGACAAAATGACTTCATAGGAGGTGAGGCAGATGGCTGCGAAATGTTGAGTGTGATGAGAATTCAGGAGAGCTTCTACTGCATGAGGTACCAAAGTGGTTAAAGGAGATCCCATGAAAACTTTCGCAGTGGTTCTAATAGAAGGGCAGTGGCCATGATGGCTCTAAGGCAAGGTGCATTTCCGCACACCACTGGGTCAAGTTGCTGGCTATAATACCTTATGAGTTGATATTAGTCCCTGTGTTTTTGGATGAGTACCCTGAGAGCATTCCCCCCCCTTTTCATACACAAAAAGGAAAACAGGGAATCTGATAACTAGGATGTCCAACGGCAGGTAGGTTCATCAAACTCTCCCTAAGTTCTTGAAAGCTAGGTTGTCCAGTTCTTCCCATAAAACTGGGTCCAAGTTGTTATTGTTCAGTAAAACATACAGAGGTTTAGCCATAAGAGAGAAAGAACCAATTAGCCCCAGAAAACCTCGCAGTTAGCACTTAGTTTTGGGTTTGGGGAAACTTAGGACACCATGAAGTATACCTGGATCTATGTTCTGATATCAGATGCCCTAAATATCGAACCTGGATTTGGGCAAACTGCAATTTTTCCTTGGTGACCTTTTGTCCCTTTAAAGCTAAAAGCTTTAGCAAGTGGAAGCTGTCTTCTCCTGAGGAGGCTTCAGGAGAGCAAAGAAACAAATCATCCACATAGTGCAACAAAGTTGTACCTCTAGGGAACTTCATGTCATCCAGATCAGCCTTCAAGATTTGAGAGAAATAAGAAGGACTCTCAGTAAAACACTGAGGTATTGCTGTCCAGGTGAACTGTTTTTCTTCCCCAGTGAAGGCAAAAAAGTATTGGCTAGCTTCATCAACTGGAACACCAATGAATGCACTGCATATGTCAATTACAGTAAAGAATTTGCTTCCAGTAGGAATGGATGTTAGTAAAGTATGAGGATTAGGAACAACAGGACTTTGAGGGATAGCAAGGTTGTTTCTTGCTGGGAGGTCCTGGACAACCCTCCATCCTTGGCCCTTAGCTTTTCCAGCAGTAAAGGGGGAGTGTTACAGGGGCTTGAGCCTTGTAATCCACTGTAGGCTTTATGCCTTGAAGGGCTTCTTTACTTACAGGGTATTGATTAATTCTGGGAAGAGGTTGTGAGGAATCTACTGGGTTGGCCACAAAGTTCATTTGGGTTTTCCTATAATATCTGGAAAAACCCAAACGAACTTTTCAGCCACTCCAATAGCTGAATCTTGATGGGAGGTGCACTGTGAATTATGCCAGTATCACTTGAAGATTTTGGCCATAAGAAAAGTTGTAGCTGATTCAACAGGAACAAATGATCAGTGTTTCTAGAATTAGCTCTAGTATCGTCAGAGACGGAACAAGTAAGAAATGTCAAAGGGTCACTTAATTTACCTGGTTGGTTACTTTGATGACTAATGTACAATTCTAGAATTATTTCCCCCTTTTGGGAGAAAGAAATTCTGGCATGATATTTCTCTGAGAAGTCTCAGCCTACAAAATGGATAGGGTCAGAGGAATAAGAAGAAAAGAGTGTACATCTCTCGAAGGGCCTGAAAAAGGAAATAGGTTCAGAGACATGAACCTCTTGAGACACATTAGAGATGCCCACTATTTCAACTGTTTTAGTACTCTGAGGCGGTGGCTGCTTCATAGTAGTGGCGTTGAGTATCAAGGGTATGGTTCTGGTGTCAGTTAGGACTGGGAGAGATTCAGCCCTAACCTGGGGAAATGTTTCACTAAGCCAATTATGAGGGAAGATTGGGAAGAGCCCTCGTATTTCCTCAGAACCTTGTCATTGAGAATTGACAGGACATCAGAAAGGCAATTAGAGGGCTGAAGGTGCCTAAAATGCTTAAATTTGTAACAATCTCTTTCTTGGCTCTTTGCAATAATAGCAGAAACTAGGAGGGGTTTGGTTTCATTCAGGAGCCTTCAGTTGCTGGAGTTGAAGGTTAAAAACTTTGATGGTCTTCCTTGGGGGGAGACTCAGCTAAAGTGTAAGAGAGCCCAAACGTAAGGCCAGACACTATAAAACTCTTGAGGAAAACATAGGCAGAGCACTCTCTGACATAAATCAAAGGAAGATCTTTTTTGACCCACCCCATAGAGTAATGAGAATAAAAACAAAAATAAGCAAATTGGACCTAATGAAACTTAAAAGCTTTTGCACAGCAAAAGAAACCACAAACAAGATGAAAAGACAACCCTCAGAATGGGAGAAAATATTTGCAAATGAAGCAAGTGACAAAGGACTAATCTCCAAAATATACAAACAGCTCATGAAGCTCAATATCAAAAACAAACAAACAGCCCAATCAAAAAATGGGCTTCCTAGGTGGCGCAGTGGTTGAGAATCCACCTGCTAATGCAGGGGACACAGGTCCGATCCCTGCTCCAGGAAGATCCCACATGCTGCAGAGCAACTAAGCCCGTGTGCCACAACTATTGAGCCTGCGCTTTAGAGCCTGTGAGCCACAACTATTGAGCCCATGTGCTGCAACTACTGAAGCCCACGTGCCTAGAGCCCGTGCTCTGCAACAAGAGAAGCCACGGCAATGAGGAGCCCGCGCACCGCAACGAAGTGTAACCCCCACTCGCCGCAACTAAAAAGAAAGCCCATGCAGAGCAAAAAGGACCCAACACAGCCAACAAAATAAAAAAAAAAAATGGGCAGAAGACTTAAATAGACATTTCTCCAAAGAAGACATACAGACGGCCAAGAGGCACATGAAAAAATGCTAGAGAAATGCAAATCAAAACCACAATGAGATATTACCTCACACCAGTCAGAATGACCATCATCAAAAAAATCTAGAAACAACAAATGCTGGAGAGAGTCTGGAGAAAAAGGAAACCTCTTGCACTGTTGGTGGGAATGTAAATTGATAACAGCCACTATGGAGAACAGTATGGAGGTTCCCTAAAAAACTAAAAATGGAAGTACCATGTGACCCAGCAATCCCACTACTGGGCATATACTCAGAAAAAAACATAATTCAAAAAGACATATGCACCCCAAAGTTCACTGCAGCACTATTTACAGTAGCTAGGACACAGAAACAACCTAAATGTCCATCACCATAAGAACAGATAAAGATGTGGTACATACATACAAGGGAATATTACTCAGCAATAAAGAGGAACGAAATTGGATCATTTCTAGAGATGTGGATGGACCTAGAGACTGTCATACAGAGTAAAGTAAGTCAGGAGAAAAACAAATATCATATATTAATGCACATATGTGGAATCTGAAAAAATTGGTACAGATGATCTTATTAACAAAGTAGAAGTAGAGACAAGATATAAAGAATAAACATGTGGATACCAAGGAGGAAAGGGGGCAGGGTGGGATGAATTGGGAGATTGGGATTGACATATATACACTATTGATGCTATGTATAAAATAGATAAGTAATGAGAACCTGCTGTATAGTACAGGGAACTCTGCTCAATGCTCTGTGGTGACCTAAATGGGAAGGAAATCCAAAAAATAGTGGCTATATGTATATGTATAGCTGATTCACTTTGCTGTACAGTAGAAACTAACACAACATTGTAAAGCAACCATACTCCAATAAAAATTAATTAATTAATTAAATAAAGTGTAAGAGATCTAGTTTGCTAGATTAATTAAATCTGTAGTGGACACAGTCTCCCATTCCATCCTGGGCCTTTTTAATAAAAGGGAAAGGTCCTGGCTCCTCCCATTAATAAACACATTTGAAAGCTACCTGGGTGAAGTCAACATCTGCAGGAAGACCAAAACTTTCCTTTGCTTAAAAACAGTCTGAAGTCAGGCTTCCCTAGTAGCACAGTGGTTGAGAATCTGCCTGCCAATTCAGGGGACACAGGTTTGAGCCCTGGTCTGGGAAGATCCCACATGCCACAGAGCAACTAAGCCCATGCACCACAACTACTAGCCTGTGCTCTATAGCCCTCAAGCCATAATTAATGAGCCTATGCTCCACAACTACTGAAGCCCATGTGCCTAGAACCCATGCTCTGCAACAAGAGAAGCCACTGCAATGAGTAGCCTACTCACTGCAATGAAGAGTAACCCACACTCTCCACAACTACAGAAAGCCTGTGCGCAGCAATGAAGACCCAATGCAGTCAAGAAAGAAAGGAAGGAAGGAAGGGAGGAAGGGAAGAAAGACAGACAGACAGACAGACATAGATCTTATTAAAACAAACAAACAAACAAACAAACTGAAGTCAAGTGCAATAGCCACAAGCAGGTTCACAAGATTTTTTTTTTCTAAAGCAGAGAAAGTTTTATTGCAAGAGTCAAGTAAGGAGAATGGGTGGCTCATGCTCAAAAGACCCAAGCTCTGGTTCATCAGATTTTCATGTGTGAGGCTGAATTTTCTTCAAATCAACAGTCTTTGGAAAAGTCCTAGGAATTGCTCAATGAAGTCACCTAGCAACTGCCTGTGCCAGTTGATATAGTAAGTTAGTGAGCTGATCTTTCAGTTGTAATTCTAAAACCCTTTAGGATTTTACCAGTTAGTGGTTTTCATCCAATGCTGGGCCTGGCCTTCACCAACAAGCATACGAACTAGCTGATATAAGTCAGAGAAACTAGGTTGATAAGTTTGAATGACTGTATTAAATTCCTCAGTAAATCTGAAAGGATCTTCAGTTACTTCGGGAAAATCTTCGACTATTGTTTGCAGTTCAGCTTTAGTCCAGGGAATATAAGAAATTAAGTGTTTAGTCTCTGGATCCTCAGAAGGCTTAATTTTGAAGGGACAGCTTCTGACAAGTTCAGAGGATAAGGCAGTGGGTACATTTCAGAGAGAAGAGGAAGTTCAGTGAGAGAATTAATATGGGGTGATTGAGAGTATAGAAGAGGTGCAGGCAGCAGAGAAGGGAAAGAGGAAATGATGTCGGGGCAGAGTCTGACCACGTGGAGCTGAGGGAGAGAGACAAGGTGGCCCTGGAGGCAAAGCCCGAGACAAAGAAGGAAGCAGAGCCTGAGCCTTCAGGAGCCATTTGATCTTTCTTTCTTTCTTTGCCTCAGTTAATCTTTAATTCTTATTTTGAAGAGAGGCAATTATAGGATCCTGACAATGTTTGGAAGCCTCAAAATACCAATCTACTAATCAAAACAGGTATTCCACTCAGTTGTGGAAACTTTTGAGCTATTATAACCTAATTTTGTTTTAAGGAAATCAAGTTAATGGCCACTGATATTGTAAATTTCCTTTGGTAAGGTCAGTCCATTCAGTTAGAAATTGGCGTGAGGAAGGACAGTGGTTTTTAAACATAAAATCGGCCAGAGCCCTTGTGTGGGAGGAACACCCTCAAAATATTTAGATAACTGGGATCCCATTTCTCAGATGTTTTTCTCTAGAATAAAGGAACAATTTTCAGACAGCTCAAAGCAAACAGCTTGCAAACTGATACCAGCCAATTCTAAGGAAACAGCTTGGCCCCAGAGGAACTAAGCCAAAGACTTCTTCAGCCAGTTTCCAGAGAACAGCCCCTATTCCAAAGGAACAGGCCTATGGCTTTGCAGCCAGGTTTAGTTGAAACAGTCTGATCTCAAAATCAGACAAAAGAGCCAAATGAGTACTCATACAGAACAAGACCTTAACCAGAAAGAGCTAAACCTTAAAACAGGTCCTGAATAAAGCCTGGAGAGCTTTCAATGCAAAGAGAGCATGGGCTTGGATCCAGGAGAAAGACATAACTTCAAACTCCAGGACTGGCAAGAAAAGCAGTGAGCACAGTAGGCTCAATTTGTGGGTACTGCACCTGTTTGCTCGCCAGACCTGGAGCCACGGGGAGTCTTCTCTGTCCTCCATTTGGGCCAGCAAAATGTTGACCTGAAATAAGTAGACTGCCAGATATTTCTCCAGCAAAAATGGGTTTATTAGGGATCGGCAGAGAATTGCAATTCAGGTCTACAACCCTGGAGAGCCACTTGGAAGTCCCCACAGGGTAAGGGAAGAACACGTTTACAGAGGAAAATGATGCCGGGAGGGCTACAGTAAAGAAAGAGTCCATAGCTTTTCATTGGCTCAGTAGTTGCCAGGAAAGAAAAGGATTCTTTCTTCTTCTTGTTGGGCTTTGCCATGGTCACAGGGCATGAGAGAGCCCCATTCTGTCTCCCAACTCTTATTTAATTGAGGTTTCTCTTTATTAATTCTTTACAATTGATCTAAAGGTTAACCTCTTTTAATCCCACTGAATTCACTGAATCAACTAATTTTGTGGAAAGGTGTACCAAAGCCTATATTTATTGTGTGAAATATCCAGATTTGGCAATATTTCATTGAATTGCCATAAATGTACTGATTGTTTGGCATAAGTGAATAGATTTTCTGAAATCATGTTAATTCCATCAGCATCAAAGTATGCTTGAACTAAGGTACTGTATTGATTATAGGCTTATATTCATAATATACCTATCATGAAATTTACCCAAAGAATAAAAGAGGATTTTAATATACATATTGACATTTTGGGCATGAATATTAGTGACACCTTTGGGTAACAAAATGTTCTGTATTAATTCAAACACTGGAATATCTGTTACATACAAGACATGATTTTCAGAACTATGAAGCAGTCTCTTTTCTTAATTGCAAACACAGTTATCTTATTCACTTCTGAATCCTCAACATCTAACTCAGTGCCTCGTACTTCATTCTGCCAAGTAAGAATGGATTAACTATGGAAGTATGTAAGAGAAGTCAAAACAAAATGCTGTGAGAGTTCAGAGCAGGGACTATTACCTTTGAGTACTCAAGAGTATTCATGTAGACCCACAGAGAATGTTGTCATGGTTAGTATGATGTGCCCAGTTACCTAGTCTAACACTAATCTAAGTGTTGCTGTGGAGGTATTTTGTAGCTGTGGTTAACATCTATAATCAGTAGACTTTAAGGAGTCCATTCTCAATAATATAGGTGGGCCTCATCTAATAAATTGAAAGGTCTTAAAACTGAGGTTTCCATTAAGAAGGAGAAATTCTGCCTCAAGATTCCAGCCTGAGTTTCAGACTTCAGGTTTGCCAACCCCCGCAACTGCATAAACTAATCCCTTGAAATAAAGAAAGAAATGTACATGGATATGCCTGTGTGTGTGTGTGTGTCTGTGTGTACCCTACTGATTCTGTTTCTCTGCAAAATCCTGATTGATACAAATGAAAAACAGTAGACATGTGCCAATATTTTGTCTAAATAACCTCTAGGCTGAAGAAGAGGAGAACTGGTCCCCTCAAAATACACTTATTTGGCATAAGGATTACCTTAGGCTGATTGCTTTTTAAAAAAACACCAGACCCAGGAGATGCTCTGAAAACTGTGTAGGAGTTACCTTTTTGTAAGAGACATTTACATTTATAAGGGAAACCTCCATTTGTAAGGGTGTCTCCCTCTCTGTACCATGAAGAGGAAGGTGACTAGATCTCTAGAAACTCTTATCAGTGGAGAAGGCACGGACCTAAATCTGCACAACAACCTTACCCTTGTTCCCTGTGCTCTTCCTGGTCACCTCTCATAACTGACTCCCTCATCCCCAACTTCTTCCTTTGTCTTTAGCTGCAGTTGGTATTTAAGGCGGTGGCTTGGGCCATTTGGGGAGTTACTCAGTTTTCCTGGGTCTCTCCCATGTATACAGGAGGGATACATGCTATTAAGCTTCTGTTTGTTTTTCTCTTGTTAATGTGTGTTATATTATAGGGGGGTCTCAAGTAACAACCTAGAAGAGTAGAGGGAAAATTGTCACAAATGGCAGAATTCCCTGCTTTTTAAAGGTGGAAAAATATTCCAATGTATCTCTATCTGTACACATATAGAGATATGTATGCATATCTCACATTTTTTCCAATCATCTGTTGAAGGACCTTAGGTTGTTTCCATATTTGGGCTATTGTGATTAATGCTCTAATGAACACGGGAATACAAATATCTCTTAGAGACAGTGATTTCGTTTCCTTTGGCTACATACCCAGGAGTAGAATTGCTGGATGATATGCTAGTTCTATTTTTAGTTTCTTGAGGAACCTCCATACTATTCTCCACAGTGGCTGCACCAATTTACATTCCCACCAACAGTGTACAAGGGTCCCCTTCTCTCCACATCCTTGCCAACACTTGTAATATCTTGTCTTTTCAATAACAGACATCCGAACAGGTGTAAGGTGAGATCTCATGGTGGTTTTGATTTGCAGACAATTTTTACTTTAAAAAATAAGACGGTCTAGCAAGTACCTCATACCTGGCATATGTAGAAGTTCAATAAATGGTATCTATACTATTAAAATCATAATTTGTTTTCATAGTTTACGATTACCATTTGATGACAAAATAAAAACAATGTGTTACATTCTAAAACAATTACAAAGATATTTAGAAGCCATTTATTAGCCCAGTCATTCTCAACCCTGTATATACATCAGAATCGTCGGGATGGAGTATAAGGACTGTGTGGTCACAAGGTGCCCTGGCTTCTCCTTCTTCCTCCCCACATCCATGCTGCCACGTTCTGACCACCAAGTGATCCTACGGCAGCCACAGTTGTAAAGTCCTCTTCTGATGCAGGCCTCACTTTCCAGATGGGAGAGTCAGGTCTAGGAATTGATTCGATGAAGGGCTCTCCTCACTTTGGAACCTTACAGCATCCCCCTCTTGGCAATGGAGAGCACCCTATTCTCAGGAGCTGTGTTCATGTCACTGGGGGGTAACTACTATGCCAGCTTGCTTTTGATCCATCCCCTTTAGAGACTGGCAGAGCTCCCCCTCCCCCCGCCCCCACAGGAGTTTGGTTTCTCCAATCCGTTGACTGGTTTAAGCTTCAAGGCATTCCGAAGGCAAAGCAAGCAGCACTTTTTTAAGAAACAATGGAGTGTAGAGTCAATTTATCTCACTGCTTTCAATACAGCTGCGCTGTCAGAAAAGCAGAATGACAGGGTACACTCTTCTGTCATCAGGGCTCTACTCGAGCCTTCAAGTGCTCCCAGTGTACAGATGCAGCAGGGGAAGAACAGTCTGCTGAAAGCAGATACACGACAGTGTCAACAGGGGGGTATCCTATCCTGCAGGACGAATCTGCACCATTAGTGGCCCTGGCACCGGTCAACACCACTTGGCTGCCGGGGCCCGCACCGCCACGGCCCTTCCCTGCATGCGTGACACAGGCCAGCAGAGTGACATACCTTTTGCCACAGCACCCTGGCCTAAAAGGACACATTCAAGGTGGAAAATTCCAGTTTATTAATTTGAAACAGGAACATCGGCAGGATTTTGAAAAATAAATCACCTTCTTTCACCTTTATAATCCAGCCGTATCGATGTCTGTTTTATTTATCTGCATGTTGCCTGTACATGTGTATTCAGTAAACGCACAGAATAGCCTGTACACTTATAACCACTGTATATGCAATTGTGGGTTTGGCTTTCCTTTCACTATAAGCATCTTCTCAGTCAGGGGTTTGCAAACTGTTCCTGTAAAGCTCTATATAGTAAATATTTCAGGCTTTGCAACCATACAGTCTCTCATAGCTACTCACCTCTGCCACTGGAGCACAAAAGCAGCCAAAGAAGATACAAAAAGGAACGGCATTGCTCTCTTCCAATAAAAATTTTACAAAAATAGGTAGTGGGATGGATCTGATTCGACTTGGCCATACTTCGCTGACTCCAGTAGTAAAACGGGCTCCATATTTACCATTTTAATAGCCGTGTAATATTCTTTCTAGTGGAGACACAAATTTACTTGAGTATTACTCTATTGCTGAGCATTTGGGCTCTTTTTCCTTTCTGTGGGAAGGTACTAGAATATAACAAATCATAAAATTTAAAAGCCACTGCTAAGGATAGTGAAATGGAAAAGTTATATTTTATTATTTTATTATCATTTTACTCAATGGATGGAAATGAAGTCGTACTTAAGAAATGAGAAAGGAGGTCAACTCCTGATATGGGAATAATATTCCAAGTGAGTCACTCGCTTTTGTAACATCCAGCCTTTCCATCTGCCGCTTTTCACGGACACTGCATCTACACTGTCCCCTCTGTCCCTCGTGTGTTACCTGTCATGTGTCATCTAAGTCCAGGAACAACAGATATCACTGCTGTGGTATGGGGCCAAGTCAGAGGGTTGAGAAAGGAGCTGAAATGTTATAGGTCAGAAGGGCACCATTACTTTGACCTAGAAGATAATGGTGAGAAGCCTTCCCTTAGGGCAAGTACGACACCCCGAGGGAAGGAGACTTGGCAACAGGGCAGTTCAGGACAAGGGAAGCAGAGTTTTCTGGGAGATGCGTGGAGCACAATTTTTAAAAATAGAAACAAAAATCGACTAGAGGTACACACCCTATCAGAGAGCCCCTGTCTAGCTGTAGGAACTGGACATGAAGGTCAGAGCCGGGGCTGGAATTCAGAGACTGGTCTCCTGCTCTATGTGTGTGCTTCTAAGTGTATGTATAGAGGGTGTGTACAAGGACTGAATAACCAAAATATTCTTAGGAGACACTGCCTGGGTTCAAATCTCAGCTCTAACTCAGCTTGTATAACCTTGGGCAAGTCACATATAACCTCTCTGTGCCTAAGTTTCTTCATCTGTAAAATGGAGAATAAAAGCATTCATCTCACAGACCTTTAGTGAGGATCAAATTAGGATATATAATATATATACAAGTGTGTACATATATATATGAGTATATATACATACGTGTGTGTGTGTCGTGCCTGGCACACAGTGCTATGTAAGGATTGGCTGTTATGTGTGACTTCCTCAATATCTGAGCAGACAGGTGAAGACAGAACCTGTACACAAGGCTCAGCGGGATGCAGAGTTCGTTCCTCTACCAAACCAGCCCTTCTTCCTCCCAGCTGCCTGAGCGCGGTTTACATGGCGAACGCCTACAGGCGACCGGCTTTGTTTGCATGTAACTTTATGATGTCTTCTTTCATGGTCTGTCCCCTCTTCTCAAAGGTACCTCCTGATGGAATTTGCTCTCAACTTAAAGGAAGTGACAAGGGCTCAATACTTTCTATTAACTGGGAGCTTGGTGAACAGAATGTTTGTAATGTAAAATCAACAATGATATTGACACAGTTGTCCTTCTTCTGTGGTTTTCCTGAAGCCAATGTTAAGGTAACTTTCCATCTCAGAAGTCGGTCCATCGAGTGTATGGGGAAGAGACTAAGTGGGGAGGTCAGGCAGCCCCAAAACACGAGCAGGCCACTGCAAGGCACAATGACAGTAACCCACAGCGAGCTGAACCCTGTGTAATTCCATAGAGTTGGCCTGAGTGCTAAAAATGACACTTTTTCTCCTGTAGGTCTTCACCTACCCTTAAGAATGACAGTAAAACTATGGTACCATAACTGTGATACACAAATATTTCTTTGCTAAAAAAAAGTAACAAATACCATAGGATTCAGTGATAAGTTGTCATTCCAACCATATTTTCACCGAAATTGTGTTGAGTTTAAGAAGAATTAGAAACAGATATCTTCCTCCTTAAATCAACAGAAGTTTTTGCATGTGTCTTCTATGCTTTTACATAGAAGTCAATGTATGAACCATCAGTGGCAGCAAAGAACATTCCAGCCCTTGTTAAGCAACGTACAATGAGAAGACTTAAAACTGGAAACGGCAACTTAGACCTGGGAAGGACTATAATTTTCTGTAAATTGAGAGACACAGACACCAGTGGGTTATGAAGCCCTTTGGAGAAATACGCAGAAATGTGACTACAAGTAGTAAGCTCTACTGTAGTACACACACGGGTAGGGCACAGTGTTTATACAAGTTTACAGCCACAATATTTGCTCACAAGTGGTCACTTATTAAAGTGGTCAGACTGTGATATAGTAATACAATCTCTTTCTTATTGCCAAAGTTAAGTGTTTAAATATTTTATAAGTGCTAATTCCCAAGTGCGTCACCAGACACAAACTTCAGGTGGTAAAGTATCTAATGAAGTTCATAACCCACAAGATTTAGAAGCATTAATATTAAAATGTTGAATAAACTTACAAATATTTATCATGAAGTTTTGAATCTCTCCTTTTTCAAACATACACGTGATGCTGCAAACTAAGCATGAAATGTTCAAACTGTGTAAATGACTGCAGAGAACAGGAAACTTTCTCTGAAGGGTGACTGTTAGCCCACTTCCCCGATACTAACCCAAGGTGGGCTGCACTGGGGGAGCCACAGTGGCCAGATCCCACTGCGGAGTGAAGCCCCCTCACACTCACACAGCTCTGGTTACACTCGAGGTAGCTTAACACTTCCTGGTACTTTCCAAGAATCTTCCTTTTATTATCTTGACTGAAATGGCGTTTCTGAGTAGGATTTCCAACTGTCTGCATGCCTCTGAAGGTGCAGAATTCTGCGGTGCTTCTGGTTGCTACCCAATCTCTACTGACTTCACCTTCTACTCCATCCTTTTCTGCTTCTTTTACAATCTGGTCAATATCATCTTTACTGAAACAGCCTTCATCATTAGTAACGTGGATTCTGTTCTTCCTGCCAGCATTTTTGTCTGCAGCAGATTCATTAAGAATGGTATTGGTGATGTTATCAAAGGTCACCTGGATGTCAGGAACACCACAGTAAGCTAGAGGATCCCAGAGAGTATGAACTTGCCAAGCAGTTTCTCTTCATTAAAGCCCTTTGTCCCTCATACACTTTCGCTAAGATGTGGTCTGCTTGTCAAAGTAAGCTGGGAACATCTGGGTTCGTGTTGGAGGCACCGCGGTCTTTCTCTTGATATGGGACGTCACATCCACCCTGGTTTTTTTTTTAATATAAATTGATTGATTGATTGATTGATTGGCTGCATTGGGTCTTCATTGCTGGACACGGGCTTTCTCTAGCTGTGGCGAGCAGGGGCTACTCTTCATTGTGGTGCACGGGCTCCTCACTGTGGTAGCTTCTCTTGTGGAGCACAGGCTCGTGGGTTTCAGTCATTGCAGCACATAGGCTCAACAGTTGTGGTGCACAGGCTTAAGTGCTCCGCAGCATGTGGGATCTTCCTGGAGCAGGGATTGAACCCATGTCCCCTGCAATGGCAGATTCTTAACCACTGCGCCACCTAGTAAGTCCCCTCTCTGTTGTTTCAATGCCTAGAGGGAAAGGGGTAACATCAACACACTTCTCTGCACATTTTCTGATTTGTCGCCTGTGAGAAGAGTGGCCTGTGCAGATGCACCACAGGCCGCATCCTCATCAGGGTTGATGGTCTTGTTGAGCTCCTCTCCATTCAAGAAATCATCCAGCAATGTCTGGAACTTTGGGATACAGGTGGAAACATCCACTGGCACAATTTCATTAATCTGGCTCTTGTCAAGTTGGGCATCCTTCAGAGATTTCTCTACATGCTTCAAGGTACCAGGGAGGAGATAAGCACTGAGCTGCTCAAAGTGGGCTCAGCAAATGGAAGGGTAGAAATCCACACCCTCATAGAACCAACCAATTTCAAACCCGGGGTGAGCAAAGAAGTTCAAAATACATCTTGCCTTCTTACACGCAGCCTCAGTGTGGCACACTGCCTGCATGTTGGAGGCTATATCCTTCTTGTGTTTGCATTTGAACTCTCAAGCAGGTGATTTTCCATCCTGTTACCAGAATCTTCCCCAGGAAGGTGGCTATTACCAGCTGTGGATTTTCCTTCAAAGACGCCATCCTGGATGTTTAGGATAGAAACATCAAAGGTGCCACTACCTAAGTCAAAGATTAGCACGTTTCTCTTTTTTTAAAGCTTCGGGTGTTTGGGGGTTTGTTTTGTTTCTTTTCTTCTTTTTTTTAAATCCAGGCTATGGAGTATGGCTGCTGCAGTAAGCTCATTAATGATTCTCAGGATATTAAGATCAGTGATGATCCCTGCATCCTTGGTGGCCTAACACTGTGAATCATTTAAATAGGTTGGGACAGTAATTACTGCATTTCTACTTTTTTCCCCTAAACAGGCTTCAGCAAACTCTTTCATCTTGCTTAGAACCAGGGAAGAGATCTCCTCTGGGGGAAAAATATTATTTCCTTTATATTCTACAATTACTTTGGGCTTTCCCTTTTCACAAATCACTTGGAAAGGCCAGGGCTTCCTTCTGACTAAACTGTGGCATCATCACACTTGAAATCAATCAACCTCTTGGTATCACAGATGGTAATGGTGAGGTTCATTTCCTTCTGGTTCTTAGCAACCTCATAGATGAGGCATTCGCTTTGTGAGAGCTACATGACTCGGACTGGTACACTTGCCTTGGTTGGCAATGATCTCTACTTTTCCATGCTGGAAGACCCCTACTCGCAAATAAGCAGTATCCAGTTCAATACCAAAGAGACACATCTTGAGTAAAGAACAAGAAGGGGGAAAGTGAGGCTGAAACATTTCAAAGAAATTGGTGTCAACTACAGTCTCTTGCAATGAACCTCTACATGAGACCTATATCCTCTATTTTCTCCACCACCTCCCGTTCACTGTATTTTGGTTCTTATGTGGGTCAAACTCAAATATAAATGCATACAGTTTTACAATTCATTTGGATGGTAATGTGTTCCACTTGTCTTCTATTGTTTGCAGACCTCCCCTGCACTTGTTAATAGATGCCTGATTACAAAGTGACCACCAGAATTCTGAGAATGATGATAAACCATCATGGCAACCAACAAGGCTTCAAAAGCCCTCGGAGTCATTATGGTCTCTCGTGCCCACATCTAATTTGCTTCTAGGTCCAGTCAATTTTTCCTCTTTGCATGTGTCCTGTCCCACTGCCACCACTCTGGTTCAAATTTTTATTACTTCATGTCCAGATTATCACAGTAGCATTACCACTAGTATTTCTCCTTCCTCTGATTTCATGACTTATTCATCACCATCATTCATGTATCCATCCATCCACCTATCCATTCAATGAACATCAATTATGTAACTGCCATTTGCTAAACACTATGTTAGATATTGAAAGTAAAGGGAGAAATGAAACACAGCTGCTATCCTCTAAGAACGCCATCATGCTGACCTTTTAAAATTATGCCTTTAATCACACTAACCCTTGCTTAAAAACTTGCTCCCCATCACCTACCAAATACAATAAATAAAACAGATCCAACTAACCTTTCCAGCCAGTATGGCTTATGGAATCAGAGAGACACAGATTCGAGTCCTAATTCTGTCATTTGCAGCTTTGCTAGTTTTTTAATGATTAGGCATGCTTTATAACCACTCTGCTCCTCAGTTTCCTTACCTTTAAAGTACCCTGACATATAGTAGTTGCTCATTAAAAGTTCTTTTGACTTTCCCTGTCTTTAAATAATCGGTACCCCCAAACACAGATTCATAAAGAACCAGAATATAATGGATTCTAGATATAACCAAAGGTCCCTAATTAGACAGCTGGAGAAACTGAGGTGCCAGTTGGGAAGTGAGTGGCCCTTGATGACCCAGGGATTTAGTGGCCGACAGAGATCTGGTAGCTAGTCCTCCTGACCTCCCAACAAAGCACTAAATGGAAGCAGTCAGGAAATGTCTGTGGGGGAAACTTGAGGGCAGGAAGGCAAGGGCCATTTCCAACCAGAAGAATGTTTCGCTTCATGATCCAGACTGCAAATATGTAGCAACATTCTTAGTTTACAGGCAAAGGCTGTTCTTATTTTTCGCCAAATGGCAATGTAGAAGTTGTTGATAAATCTGAAAAACTGAAAGCACAGCAAATATTTAACTGTAGGACACTAAGGTAAGTTATGGAGCAGCATCTTCAGTGGAGGGAAAGATGGATCTGAGATAGGAGGTAGGATGAGAGGGGAAGGAGTCATGGAACTAGAGAAGGTTCATCCTGGGCTGGTCTTCAGAAACCATTGGCTTTAAGCCATTCGGATGACAGGTAAGAAAACCGAGACCCAGAGAGATCAAGGGATGGCCCTAGATTCTACAGATACTTATAGACAGAACCGGGATACCTGACTTTTAAAAATCTTGCAATTACTTCATTTGACTATACTGGCTGCTCAAACAGAAATATTGTCATCCCTTAGCATCTGTTGACTATCTCCTACATGCAGATCACTAAGAAGCTGATAAAAGTTGCTAAGTTATACTGGGGCTGAATGCACATAGAGAGGAGAGGGAAGGAAAGCTGTTGAGTTGTCCGCGTGTGAGGGCCCTCCAGCTGCACAGGCAGAATACGTGAATGTCTGCAGTCACAGCCAGCCTAAGCAGGGTGACTCCAAAAGAGGTTATTACAGCGTCATTTAAAATTAAAATTTAATAAGTTATATTCAACACGAGTTGAAAACATTCATAAATTTAATGAATCATCTAATTAAATATTGTATATGCAATAGTATGGAGCAGACTGAAAGAAAACCTTAAGAGTTATTTTTATGCTTAAATGTAGTTAGCAAGTAATGTTTTAAAAACAAAACCCTCTTGAATTTCATAAAGCTTTTTTCCTAAAGTTTATTTCATAAACCATCCCTTGTTTTCAGGAATTGCATGTTTATTTTTTGCTTTCAATGCTAAGTAGTCAGCTGAACTACAGTTTATACCAGCCACTGTGTTATCAGTCTAGACTCAGCCAAGCCCGATTTCCTGCAGAATGATTACACAGCAATGTTGTCAAGTATTTTGTTGGGTTATGATGCCAAAATAATCCAATGTTAGGAGGCTCTATCACGGGGGCGGCAGAGGGGGACACTACATTTTCTTAATCAGGACGTGACACCTAGTTTCATTCATACTCTTTCCTTAACATGCTTTCCTTATCCTATATTGTGTGGTAAAGTTACCCTTTAGTCTCTTTGGGCAGCTATTAGTGAAATATCTTCTAAGTGAATACGTCAGTTTTTGGCCCAATATTCAACATAAAGTGGAAAGCTCAATTTGAAATCTGACAAGTAATTTGCTAGGCAAGTTTGGAAGTCTCTAAGCCACAGCAGCCTGGGTTAGAAATACTGTTCCCCAGCCCTTTTCCTCGAGAGCCTTCTACTTCCTCTGGAACTTGGGGGATCCCTAGAGGATTAAACACCACCTTCCCAAGAGACATGTTAACTGCTGTACAAATCATCTCCTTCATAGTCCCAACTGCCTGAGAGCGTTAATTCAGTTCAAATGAAAGATTTTCAGATTTCCAAAGGGCAGAAATGGAGCATGAAAGCCTTGAACTGTAAGAAAGGTTTTATTTCTTCAGCTGGCTGATGGGCAGGCAGGTAATCGCTGTATTATTCCTTTCACCAGTTGGGTATTTCTTAACTAAAAGATCCATGTCTTTGAGGTTCATGGATATAGCCAGTTCTCTAAAAATTCATAATTACCACACGTATTGCATTTGGTAACGTAAGAAATCCAGGCAACAAAAACAGATTACTTGTATGCCTTCATCCAGGACCTGTCGTTACTCAGCACGTTGCCAAGAGTGAATGCTCTCGTGAGATCCACAGGATTTTGCTAATAAATAAGGTGGGATCACTCCCCCCTCCCTGTGCCAGTCTGGGGCTACAACCCTATAGCATTCATTTCCTGACATTGCTCAGTGTATACTAGCTGGTCAAGGGTAAACTTTGCTTTTCTTCCAATTCAGCTATTCCTCAGTCCTTTATGTAATCCCCCAGCAGCTGTGTTATCCCTAATATAAAAATGATGATTTAGCCTTAGGGAAAAAAATCGGGTTAAAGATAATAAATTGCTTTGGAAGATGAGAATAACGGCCTGAAATATATTACAGAAAATTATTGCACCCATCTGAGTCTGAGGAAGAAAATCAGTTGACTTTTCTTTCCCCTTTCCAGAACAAAATGTGGCTCTGGAAAGGCTAAGGAATGAAACAGAGCGAGATCATTCAGCTCAATGTAACCAGAAACAGGAAAGGAACCGTAGGAGAAAATCTGATTTATGAGAAATGTCAATAAAGAATGTCAAGAGATTCCAAGAAACCTGCAGGTGTTGCTCTTAAGTCAAATATATGACAACTTTTTCTATCTATAATAACGTCATGAATTAAAATGTCTTTATGCATACAGATGGCACATTTGATGACAACTCAAAAGTGGAATAATAACCCATTGCTTCACATTAATGACTACTCAGAACTGAGGATTCTGAAGCATTATTCTCTAGCAGATGTACAAGGCGTAGGATATGGGAATATCTAAAGTGATTATCTTGCACTAACCAGCCTCACACATGTATATCTATCTGACTTTCAGAGACTTTGCAAGTTCCAAAGACTAAGGCACGCATGTCAATTAATAAAAGTAAAATGCAATGAAACATTTCAAAGTATTTGTAAATGTAAATTGCTATGGAAATGCAATATATTATTGATCTTAATTATAATTTCAGAAACATCAAGCATACATTTATATACATATATGTATACATGCACATACATACATATATATGAATACACGTGTGATCAGTCTTAGACACAAACTAAATTGTTAATATATAAAAGAGTATTCATTTAAAAATTACACTAAAAATGCAGTATAGCCTCTAAGGACAGAGAAGAATATGCGATCAGGGAGGGCACATCAAAGGCTTTAACTGTTTAGTAACGTTTTATTTGTTCAGCTGGGTGATATATACACAGTCAGCACTGTATTATTCCTTTTCCTTAAGTTTGGTATTCTTAAGTAATAGATAACATTATTTTAGAGATAAAGAATGCTCTAGTCTAAACATGTATGGGTATTTGCAAGAGAGAAAAAAATTAAAAGGAAAATATCTATAACTGCTGTTCAGCTATAGAAAAGAATACAAACATACACTTTCACATAAGCACACCTACACAGGTGTGTGTACACACACACACACACACACATACCTCTGCCACATGGTGTAATGGGATCAGAAAAATTGGAATTCTGGTTTTGGCTCCCCCACATCTGAGAGGTCTGACTATACAAGTCACCTAACTTGGCTGAAGATGAGATTTTCAATCCACAGACAGGGCCACTGTGAAAATTATTAATATCATACAGACAAGAGCACTCTGCCAAGTAAAACACCATTATATTAGAGTAAGGCGTCTGGACTTAGCAGCGAGGGCAGCACGCGGGAAGTGGGGATGCAGGCCCTTTGTGCCCATCTGGTCACTGCACTGAAGCTGGAGCCCGAAATCAAAGGAGAAGCTGCCTATGTACATACTAAAGGAAAAAAAGTCATATCGGATGTGGTCTTATCTGGTGCTTTCCTGGGGTGTGAGTGGGCAAGTGGATGCATCAGGTGTACCTCATGCCTGAGAATGGGGACGAGATCAACCATCTCCCGAAAACCCAGGCCAGTGTCCGGCTAGAGGGAGTCAGGATCCATCAAGAGACTGGGCATTTTATTGGATTTAATCATATTCTGAATAGGTATTTCAAATATGTTATACATATTTCTAATCTTTAAAGTATGGAAGCATCTTTTTTTATTTATTTATTTTTAAATTTTATTTATTTTTGGCTGCATTGGGTCTTCGTTGCTGCACACAGGCTTTCTCTAGTTGCTGCGAGCGGAGGCTACTCTTCATTGCGGTGCGCGGACTTCTCACTGTGTTGGCTTCTCTTGCTGTGGAGCATGGGCTCTAGGCATGCGGGCTTCAGTGTTTGTGGCACATGGGCTCAGTAGCTGTGGCGCAGGCTCTAGGGAGTGCGGACTTCAGTAGTAGTGGCATGCAGGCTCAGTAGCTGTGGCTCACGGACTCTAAAGCAAAGGCTTAGTAGTTGTGGCGCACAGGCTTAGTTGCTCCGCAGCATGTGGGATCTTCCCGGACCAGGACTCAAACCCGGGTCCCCTGCATTGACAGGCGGATTCTTAACCACTATGCCACCAGGGAAGTCCTGCAAACACCTTATATTGCACATTTTAGAGATGCAAAGACAAGTTTAGGAAAAAACAACTATAATGTTAGGGTGACGAACATTCACGTCCCCCCTGACCCAGACCATAATGTTTCCAGCTCCCAGGAGAGTATGACAGCCTTCCAGCTGATCTCCCTTCCCTTTGCCTCCCTTTGCCCTGATTGTGTTTTCTACAGTGGCCAGAGAGATCCCTCTAAAGCAGTGTTTTTCAAAGTGTGCTCCTCCCTCATCTTCGTCAGCATCACCTGAAAACCTCATGAGAGAACGTAGATGCCCAGAGCATCTGCTTTCATTGCTCTGGGGTGGGACTGGGGGCTCTGGACATTGGAAATGCCCAGGGGATTCCAATACTGCTGACATCTGAAAACCACTGAGGTACCAGGTATATCACAATGTCATTCCTCTGTTCAATACCTTACAACTGGCTCCCTCTCTTATTAGTTAGAGGCCAAAGGAGGCATCATCCCACAAAACTCTCCATGATCCAGCAGATCTCATCTTCTATCATATCACACTTTTCATCACTTACTGCCCTCAGCCACTGTGGACTCTGTTCTTCTTAAGCTGTTCCTGCCACAGGGCCTTTGCACTTACCTTGTGCCTGAAATGCTCCCATGCTGCTATCTCATACAGCTTATCCCTTTACCTGTTTCAGATCCCACAACAAAGAATAAGCTGGAGCCAAATGTCAACAGTGCTGAATTTGAGAAATCCTGCTCTGGAGAGGATCATGCCATACTAAATTTCTCTGATTCCATATATTTCTAACAACCTCCCCCAGAAAAAAAGAGAACAACTTTCTTTTCTTCTTGATGAACTCATTGACAACAGAACACAGAAGCAAAGAAGTTTTACTATACGTATTACACAACATATCAAATAAAAAATATGTCCTCAGTTTCAAAACTGAAGTCACAAATCTCAGTTATGTTTCCTAATAGTCTAAATGTTTCTGTTGAATTTTAATGAACATTGGAGAACGCTCATACTGGAAAGATTGGAAGGAAATGTAACAAAATGTCAACCACAGTTAACTCTGAATTATAATATTATATATTGTAGGGGAGAAAACCTAATTATCCTTCTACCATTCTAGGTTCTTGCCTGAGACAACCTTGGTAATAAAAGGCAGATTAACAAAAGAAAAATAAACAGAAGCTTAATAACATGTATCCTTCCTGTATACATGGGACAGATCCAGAGAAACTGAGTAACTCCCCAAAATTACCCAAGTCACCACCTTAAACACCATCTCCAGTTAAAGACAAAAGAAGTTGCGGGGAGGGGGGCCAGTTATGGGAGGCAACCAGGAAGAGCACAGGGAACAAGGATAAGGTTCTTCTGCAGATTTAAGTCACTGCCTTCTCCATTGATAAGAGTTTCTAGAGATCTAGTCAACCTTCTCTTCCTGGTACAGAGAGGGAGATACCCTTACAAATGGAGATTTGCCTTATAGATGGATATATCCCATACAAAAGGGTAACAGCTACTACTGATTTTCAGACCTTTTCCTAAATCTTCTGGTTCTTAAAAAAGAATCTGCTCAAAATAATCCTTATGCCAAAGAGGCATCTTTTGGAATGGGGTGACATATTCTGCTCTCCTTCAATGTAATTTTTTGATTTTGCTTACTTCAAATGTTTCTGTCTGCCAAATTTTCTGCTGTGAAAATATATTACTATCAAAATCATTAAAATTAAGTATCATTTAAAATACCAATAAAAACGCTACCAATAACAAAAGCCTTTAAAAGCAGAAATCACATATCATTAGTATGAAAAAGACATCTTAAAATTTGTCACATAAAACTTACAAAATAAGAAACACTCTTGGTATGCCAACATTGGCTTTTATCCTGAACTAAGTCAGTATTTTTGTTATGTGTTTAACAAAAAAAAGAGCCTAAAAAATATTAACTAAAAAGTTAATTTTAAAAACTTTGAAAACTGAGAAGATTGAGCACGTTAACATCATAGATTTCCCTAAGTCCAACTCGCAAGCAATATCAGAAAGCGCATCTTAAAATCTGTCTTCTTACAACTTAAAAAAATAAACACTGACTTTTGATATGTCAACTTTAGCTTTTATCCTGAACCAATTAGTGTTTTCAAAATCATAAAGTTAGACAAAGAATTGCTGAAATAGACCAGTATGGATTTTGTACTTAAAAACTGTTAAAACTCTGGAAGCTGGGAGAAATTTGGGCACGTTAATAACTTTACAGTTTTGCAAGGTTAGCCCAATTTGCAATTTCATGACCAAGTATTCTCACAACTAGATATGAACTCACTAAAGGAACACATTAGGGAACTCTCTAATTACCCATCACAAATAAACAAACTTTTAGGTCAACAAGCAAACGTCTTCTACTAAAGGTATTACAAAGTACTGTTCTCTATTACCTATATTCTCTCTAATGCTCTTGATGTTGATATCTTTAAGAAGTGCCAAAAGATCTCAATATTTATGAGGAAGCTACCATTTTCAGGATAATAAGAAATTTTCATCTTTTCATATAAAATAAATGTCAAGTTGGATAAGGACCCATCTTGCTGCTTTATACCTTTTATCGTAATCAATTTAATATCACTTCCAGCAGGGCGGCACAGCACTGCATCCACAATAGGGTAACTGGGATTCCTCTGCTCCTTGAATTAGTAAGCAAGTTACAGTGCATATCAATCACGCAAAATTAGTCTGAAGCGTGGCTTGATTATATTTCATTTGCATAAGAATTTTCTGTAATTTTTTTAAACTGATCACTTTTAATTCAGAACAGATTTAAATGCCACACAACTGCTGCTCTCCTCCTGAAATGCTAAGCAATCTTCTTACATAATACAAAAATGCTAATCAATTTTTTTAAATTCACATCCTAGCTTGTTAATGAGTTTTCACCTTTCTACAGGCTGTCAAATCTCATTACACTGTCACCTTTCTAGGGTTCACAATTGGAGTACACATTTATATGGTTCAATTCTAATTGCCACATTATTTCATTGCATTTACAAGGGAAACATCTTTTAAATAATCCTTGGATTGTCCAATATGAAGGATAATTTGCTCTCTTTGCATTCTGTAGTTTGTAAAACCCCTAACATCAATTAATGGAAATATTGATTCAAACATTCTCTGATAAGCCAAAAAAGTCTGAACATTAAAAATGAAACAAACAGGAACCAACAGATAAATATAGATCTAGAAGTTAATTACAATGAGATAAAATGTACAAATAAAAATAGCTTATTAAATATAATAATTTAGAAACATGTAATCCATTTGGGAACTATTACTTTAAAAACTATTCATAAGATATTCAGAGGCTAAGCATTTTCTTGAATTTCATATTTATTTCTTACAGTAGTCAAAGATCTTGAAAGATTTTGTTGAGGAGGAAGAAGAAATTGTCCTCTACTATTCTAGGTTCCTCTGGCTGGTCTAAGAATTAAATTGACATGAGAAAGGTTAATAAGAAAATCAAAGTTTAATAACATGTATACTTTGGAGAGACCCAAGAATATGGAGTAACTCCCTGAAAGGGCCCAAGTCACCACCTTAAATACCATCCCCAGCTAAAGACAAAATATGTTGGGGGGTGGGGGAGTCAGTTATGGGAGGTGACCAGGAAGACCACAATAAACAAGGGTAACGTGGTTATGCAGATTTAAGTCCATGCCTTCTCGACTGATAAGTTTCCAGAGATTTAGTCATTTTCTTCTTGGTACAGAGAGGGAAACACCCTTAGGAATGGAGATTTCCCTTGCAAATGTAAATGTTTCTTACAAAAGGCTGACTCCTACTTGGTTTTCAAAGCTTTTCTTTGTCTGCTGTTTCTTAGAAGTTAACCAGGTTAAAATAATTAATATCCCAAAGAGACATATTTTGGGGTGGCAAATTCTGCTCTCCAATTTCCATGTGAATCGTGTTGACATCTTTTAATAGAACACTTTGAAGAGCAGATCTTAGAAACCAAGACAAGGGGTGAGACAAGTGACTCATTTTTAAAACACACTGCGTACTGACAATTACTTTTTTTAAATGCTTAAAAAGGAAAAAAAAAAAAAAAAGGAATAGGTTATATGGGAGAAGTAGGCACTTGGTAGGAAAAAAAACGAATTTAACTTGCTAAGTCAACTCTTAGATGCAAGTCCCTAAGCAATGCCAAGCACCAACCCACTGGCTAGAGGTAACGGTTCCTGATAGATCTCATTAGTACACATTGAATGTTCTATTCTTTGCAAGGAAAATATATATTTTTTCCGTCAAGGTAAATTTCTTTCCCTCTAAAGAAACTGTGAAATTTCCATGGAGAAAAATCTGCATGGTAAAAGGATTTAGTGAATCATCCTGAGGCATTTTTCCCATCTGTAAATTCCTAGTTCAGTTGGCACCATGAATACACATTTGCTTAAGAAAAAGAAAAAAACCTCTCTTTTGTTCACTTCTTCAAGTGTACGACTGATTCCTAAAACCTATTGATTCACTTTTATTCATTCGTCATATAAAGCTTCTAAAAACCGAATATGTAATATTCTTTGAAAAGGAGCTTATATAAAATTTTAATAAGCTGTTTCACATTTCAAAAACCACAAGATTACTGACATTTCCTAGAAGAGACATTTTATCCTTAGTTCAAGATCCAAAATCACTTGTTTAGTTTAGCGCACGCAGCAAAGACAAACCAGCTCTGTTTCCTTCCCCAAAAAGCAGTATCGCTTGCCATTAAAACAGAATTTAAAAATGACCACTGAGGCATTCATTTGATAGTGGGGTTATAAGTGATTTTCAACAATGAGCCTGTTGAAAATCTGTAAAATAAACAAAATAGGAAGTTTTTAAAAAGCAATGACAACTTGGTTACTCATGCCGGAAAAATAAAAAATAAAAAACATTTTAAAAAATTAAAAAAAAAAAAAAAAAGAAATGACAAATAGACTTGACCAAACAGTAAACTGGCGCAAAGCACAGGGAAGGCAACAGACAAGGAATACTGAGAGTTTCCAGAGCCCTTAGGTGCTCAGGGGAAGGGCCCTCCCCTAGTGATAGATCCGCGGCACCCAAAGTAACCCTGTCTATGTCACAACAGTGCTTCCCACTTCAGGACATCAAGTGACGAGGCCAGACGGGCCGTGACAAAGTAGAAGCCTCTTCTCCTACAGATTAGCTAAAATAGCACAAACAAAATCCAACCTCGAGGTAAAGGTAAAGACAAGAGACTCTGAAAGCCCAAATCGTGAGACTCTGGAGGTTAGCCAAATTATAACAAAGAAATCCAAACTTCAGAGTAGAGAAAACAAATGTTTATCCACTCCTCTCCATCGCAAAGCTAAAAATCACCAAACTCCAGGCAGGTGGACAATTTCACCCCCTCTGCTTCACCTCTTCCACCCCATTCCCAGCCTCTGCAGGGTCCCGCCCCGCTGCCTCTCTGACCTGACTCCACGAGGTTTGGCATCTGGCTCAGCTCTCGGCTCCGGGTTCTAAGGGTCTGAGCTCTGGGGACCTGGCTTTCAGCCCCAGGCTCCTACTCACGCCGCCACGTGCTGTGTGCACACCTGCCGCTTGTCTACTCCCGTGTTCAGCCAGTGCCAGGATTTGCGCGTGCGCATAAGCCTGCGCATAAGCCTGCGCCTGCGCCTGCGCCCTTTCCCAAATCTGCCTCAGTCCTTCCTTCCTGCCTTCCTTCTCCCATGTGGTTCATCTGCTCATATCTCTACCAACTCCAAAAAATGTTCTCATTTGTGTATTTTCTCATTCTCGTTTTTCATGTCTCATTTCCTCAAACTTCTCATTCCTTTATATTTGTTTTATTTCTCTTCCATTGTAGTTGTTCATTCTTGCTCCCCTTCTTTTATTATCTGGCGCTCATATTTTCTCATTGCTAGGCCTCTTACTTTACTTCATCTTCTACTCGTTTCTTCATTTTTGCCCCCATAAATGTTCTTGTACGTTATTTTACTTTCCTCTCATGTTCAATCTCATATTTTCAGCATATTCTGTACATTTCTATTATTCTCTCATTTTTTTATTCTCAAATTTCATTTTAGCATCTCATCTCTTCCATATTAAACTTCCTCTCCTATTCTTTCTTTTGCCCTTTCTCATGTTTATAAATTTCTATTTTCTCAAAGTATTGTTTTCGTACTCCCTCTTACTTTCTCCAGTATCACAGATTATACTTTATTCCTTTATTTTCTGTTTTCTCCTTCCCTGTCTTATGTTCCTTTACTTTTATTCTCTCCCTATTTTTACTCACATTCTCTCCCATATTCTTTCCCATCACTTTTCCCTCACATAGATTTTCACAATTTCTCTGCAGTATTTCTCCCTCTCATTTTTAAAAATCATTATTATGTGTAACAGGGTTAAGTAAGAAAAGGTTTTCTCTAGTGCTCAGATGCCTGCTGGTCAGTGAACTTTCCGGTTAGTGGTCCATGCAGGTG
The DNA here is from genome assembly GCF_030028045.1 of Hippopotamus amphibius kiboko. Taxonomy (NCBI): domain Eukaryota; kingdom Metazoa; phylum Chordata; class Mammalia; order Artiodactyla; family Hippopotamidae; genus Hippopotamus; species Hippopotamus amphibius. Next base: position 10,742,637 of record NC_080203.1, on the reverse strand, counting down.
AATGGTGAAACCAAGGTTGTGCAGGTCCAGATGAAATGAGGGTGAAGATCAGCCCATCCAGGGACTATAACTATGTTTTGTTTTGTTTTTTTTTTTAAATTATTTTTTTTGGGGGGTACACCAGGTTCAATCAACTGTTTTTATACACATATCCCCATATTCCTTCCCTTCCTTGATGCCCCCCCCTTGAGTCCCCCCCACCCTCCCTGCCCCAGTCCTCTAAGGCATCTTCCATCCTCGAGTTGGACTCCCTTTGTTATACAACAACTTCCCACTGACTATTTTACAGTTGGTAGTATATATATGTCTGTGCTACTCTCTCGCTTCGTCTCAGTTTCCCCTTCACCCCCCACCCCCTCCCATATCTCGAGTTCTCCAGTCCATTCTCTGTATCTGCTTCCTTGTTCTTGTCACTGAGTTCATCAGTACCATTTTTAGATTCCGTATATGTGAGTTAGCATACAATATTTGTCCTTCTCTTTCTGACTTACTTCACTATGTATGACAGATTGTAGTTCTATCCACCTCATTACATATAGCTCCATTTCATCCCTTTTTATAGCTGTATATATATGCCACATCTTCTGTATCCATTCATTTGTTGATGGGCATTTAGGTTGCTTCCATGTCCTGGCTATTGTAAATAGTGCTGCAATAAACATTATGGTACAAGTTTCTTTTGGGATTATGGTTTTCTTTGGGTATATGCCCAGGAGTGGGATTACTGGATCATATGGTAGTTCTATTTGTAGTTTTTTAAGGAACCTCCAAATTGTTTTCCATAGTGGCTGTACCAACTTACAGTCCCACCAACAGTGCAGGAGAGTTCCCTTTTCTCCACACCCTCTCCAACATTTGTTGTTTCCAGACTTTGTGATGATGGCCATTCTGATTGGTGTGAGGTGATACCTCATTGTGGCTTTGACTTGCATTTCTCTGATGATGAGTGATGTTGAGCATCTTTTCATGTGTTTGTTGGCCATCTGTATGTCTTCTTTGGAGAAATGTCTATTTAGGTCTTCTGCCCATTTGTGGATTGGGTTATTTGCTTTTTTGGTATGAAGCTGCATGAGCTGCTTGTATATTTTGGAGGTTAATCCTTTGTCCGTTGTTTCATAGGCAATTATTTTTTCCCATTCTGAGGGTTGCCTTTTAGTCTTGTTTATGGTTTCTTTTGCTGTGCAAAAGCTTTTAAGTTTCATGAGGTCCCATTCGTTGATTCTTGATTTTATTTCCATGATTCTAGGAGGTGGGTCAAAAAGGATGTTGCTTTGATGTATGTCAAAGAGTGTTCTGCCTATGTTTTCCTCTAGGAGTTTTATAGTGTCTGGCCTTACATGTAGGTCTTTCATCCATTTGGAGTTTCTTTTTGTGTATGGTGTTAGGAAGTGTTCTAATTTCATTCTTTTACATGTTGCTGTCCAATTTTCCCAGCACCACTTATGGAAGAGGCTGTCTTTTTTCCATTGTATACTCGTGCCTCCTTTGTCAAAGATAAGGAGCCCATATGTGTTTGGGCTTACTTCAGAGTTCTCTATTCTATTCCATTGATCTTCCTTTCTATTTTTGTGCCAGTACCATACTGTCTTGATCACTATGGCCTTGTAGTATCGTTTGAAGTCAGGAAGCCTGATTCCACCAACTCCATTTTTCCTTCTCAAGATTGCTTTGGCTATTCGGGGTCTTTTGCGTTTTGATACAAATTGTAAGATTTCTTGCTCTAGTTCTGTGAAAAAAGCCATTGGTAATTTGATCGGGATTGCATTGAATCTGTGAATTGCTTTGGGTAGTACAGTCATTTTCACGATGTTGATTCTTCCAATCCAGGAACATGGTATGTCCCTCCATCTGTTTGTGTCATCTTTGATTTCTTTCATCAATGTCTTAAAGTTTTCTGCATACAGATCTTTTGCCTCCTTAGGCAGGTTTATTCCTAGGTATTTTATTCTTTTTGTTGCAATGGTGAATGGGAGAGTTTCCTTAATTTCTCTTTCTGCTATTCCGTTGTTAGTGTATAGGAATGCAAGAGATTTCTGTGCATTAATTTTGTATCCTGCTACTTTACTAAACTCATCAATGAGTGCTAGCAGTTTTCTGGTAGAGTCTTTAGGGTTTTCTATATATAATATCATGTCATCTGCAAAGAGTGACAATTTTACTTCTTCTTTTCCAATTTGGATTCCTTTAATTTCCTTTTCTTCTCTGATTGCTGTGGCTAACACTTCCAAAACTATGTTGAATAACAGTGGTGAGAGTGGACACCCTTGTCTTGTTCCTGTTCTTAGAGGGAATTCTTCCAGTTTTTCTCCATTGAGAACAATGTTGGCTTTTGGATTGTCATATATGGCTTTTATTATGTTGAGGTAATTTCCTTCTATGCCCATTTTCTGGAGAGCTTTTATCATAAATGGATGTTGAACTTTGTCAAAAGCTTTTTCTGCATCTATTGAAATGATCATATGGTTTTTATCCTTCAATTTATTGATATGATGTATCACGTTGATTGATTTGCGTATATTGAAGAATCCTTGCATCCCAGGGATATAACTATGTTTTATAATAGGGTGTGGCCTAGCAAGAACCTCTCATTAGTTATCCACAATCACACCACTCAGTTACAGAAATTTCTGGAAACACCAAGGTGCCAAGGACATCTCAATCCGAATTTCTCAACCAATCCTACTTTAGTCACATCATTTCCTCACAGGATAGACTAATCTCACTGATGTTCACCATTGTACTATTATAGGACAATTATTAGCCCCAACTAGGCCACAAAGAGGCCCAACTCTTTCCTTGTATGTCCGGTTGAAAAATCCAGACAGATGGGAAAATAGAAATATATGGCTTGGGGATGGGAAATAATTGCAAGCATCCTTTAAGCCATGGGAGTAATTAAATGTAGAAAGAAAGTTTAAAACAGAGCCCTTAGATACATATAATTCAAATTACAAGAATCAGATGAGGGGAAAAGAATGAGCAAACAGATCCTGAAAAAATAACTTAAAGCATTGCATGAGAAGAATGTTTCAGAAGTACCACAGTTTTAGATACTGAAGAGAAAATAGGGTTTAGGCTAAATTCTATGTTTGACCACAAGAAAGACAAAATATTCAAAGCAGGGTCTGAGTGAGGTCAAAGGATGGAGGCCACAAAAAGACAAATTTAAATAGAGGAATAGACCCAGCATAGCTTCATCTTTATGTTTAATTGTATGAATCAGCAAAGTGTAGCTGGGAAGATCAGTCTGCCTGCCCAGTGTCAAATAGGAACAAACCCAGACTTACCTAAAGAGAAACTTTATTCAAAAAGACTCTTACAATTAGGAGAAGACTCCAACCTCAGAATCTGAAAGTGTCTCAAAATCAAACAGAGAAAGGCTTTTCTTCTATATGGAGGGGGAAGCAGGGCTAGCAGGAACTCCATGGGCGAGAGGGGCAAGTGGTGGAAGTGAGCAGCTTGCTAAAATCAGACCTCTTCAACAGGAAGTGTTTCCCTCTGGTCAACTGATTCTCCATTCTCAAAATGAACTGTTAAGGGCGATATTCTGCACCTTGGTGCTTGCTTAATCTTCAGGTGACCCAAATGTCAGGGGCCTGTAGGAATGACAGAAGCCTGACTAAAGTTCGGTCAAGCCAAGTCAAAGGGTAAATAATGGACAATCGAGAGCACTTGGTCACCAGTAAGTTAACAGTCTTACCTGGAAGTCTCTACTGGCAAACCAGTTGTGAGCAGAGTATTTAGGCTAACCACTTCATTTTCAACATTTATTTCTGTTTCAATCAAATATTTTTGGAACCTATTCTCTATCAAAGCTGTGTCTTATTTGCTTTTCTGTTCCAGTCACCTCTGAAAATTGAGATTAAGGTACCAAATAAAATACACAAATGGAAACAGCATTAGTGATTAGAAAGGCCAAATTTGTTACGTTGTAGATGACAAAAAGGAGGCCTAGAAATGAACGCATACACACACACACACACACACACACACACTCATACTCACATACACATTTGATTATACCTCTGAAAAACTATCATGGTCACTGAGAATGGATCACCATTTGATGAAGAAAAGCATTTTGGCTTGGCTATATAGTCATATTTAATTTAACTTTGCTTACACATTTTATTTGAATTATTTCTGAAAATGTAGAGTCAGTCTTTCTCTCTTGGAACATATATACCCACAAGAAAAAAATATATTACGCTTTTTTCCCAATACAGAAATTTACATGAGAGAAAGTCCAGGGACATAGCAGGAGAACATTAAATCATGCTGAGGTCAGAGTTATGTTTTCGGTTTTAATTACTCATAACATAGCACAATCAAAGAGTAATTTGCTGTTACTATCATTTTAACAAATGATAGTTTTTCATAATGAATACTGCTCAGTAATAACTTAAGGTGAATCTGCTCAGATGAATTTATTTTGCTATTAATATTTACCCAAGGATACTGCAGAATTCACACTTTCCACATCTGCAATCTGAAGTGAACAGAAAGCAGTAACAGGCAAGATAAGATGATGAATTAGGTAGAAAACAATCAAATCTAAAAGGAGATATTAACTGTGATTAAACATATTGTTTGCTATGCCTATTGTAGTGAAAAACAAGAATTCAAGAAACCGTAACAGCTTTTTATAACATGAAATATGGGAAAAGGTATGATAAAAGTGATATGTCATTGAAATCTGCCACTAGCATGGTCTCTTGCCTGTTTATCTTTTATTTGGTTTACATTTTCATATTCTTATAAACCATTTATTTCTAGAGCTTCTAATGATATTATACTACATTATACATGCTGTGATCTAGATGTCAAGATTGAATGAATATAAAATAGCTATTCCAAAGATGTATGAATATGGCAAAAAGCAACCTCATCTCCTTAAAGCAAAGAGCAATTGCCTAGAGATAAGATAATAACATTTTGCTAACTACAGACAATAAATAATATGATAGAAATCACAATGGAATAATAAAGTACACCATTGTAACCATCAAACATGTATTACCCTTAATGGGTGCCATATGTTGTTGCTTTACAATTATTCTTTTCATAACTACATTTTAAAAGTAAGGAATGTGTTTCAGACTGGTAAGAGAGATGGCATGTTATATTTTCACTCTAATGCCCCCTCCTACCAGCACTAGTATAACTTAACAAGGTTAAACAAGAAAACTGTACACTTTCCCTTTGATTAAAGGCCTTTTGGCAAATAGATATATACATACATATATTTGTACACACACACACACATATATACATACATACACATAGTTTTAATTTAAAAAGGCAAAGGGCAATTCATTTTATGTATACAAATCAACTTAATATTTTTAAATAATTTAAACATTTAAATAATTCAGACTAAGGTTAAAAATCTTTTTTTTATATGGCTACCACCATGTGTATATTAGGTGAAAGAAGAACTGAGCACCAGACAGTAAGAACATACATCTTTTAGAGCCAGAAGATTTGAATTTGAGTTCTGGCTTCTAAATGACTCTCAGCAAAGAAGTGAATCTCTCTGAGCCTTACTTCATCGAACTGGAAAATGGAACTTATACCTGCCAGTATAATAAGAACGTGAAAAAATGCTTCCGAAACTAAAGATTAGTAGAATTGGGAAATCACTTAGCTTCCCTAGCTACCTCCTCCACATGCCCCTCAGTGGACTTATTGGATGGTCAGGCCAGTTTCCTGGAACAACTGTTTGTCAATATGGAAGGAATGTAAATGGATCTCGACCTCAAACCACACATAAAAATCCATGTAAGACATATGAAATACCTAAATATGAAATGCAAAACTCTAAATATCTTTGATTTAAATCTAATTAATTTTATAACATGGGTAGGGAAATTTCTCTAAAACCAGACCAAAAAAAACCCCCAGAAAAACAAAAAAAAACAATATTGATAAACAAAAGTTTGCCAAGTTAAATTACATTAAAGTTAAGAATTTATGTCTCCCAAATAAAACCATAAAGTAACTGAAAGAACAAATCACAAATGGGAATAATATGTTTGCTACACATGTAACAGGCAAAAGTTAGTTTCCAGAATATTTTTTAAAGTCCTAAAAATAAAAATAACAACCAAATTAAAAATGAGCAAAAATGTGAATAGACACTTTATGTAAGAGAACGTTTGAATTGCTTGTGACATATTCAACTATACTGAACATACTTAAGAACTATGGACATGCAAATATAAATTCACAACAAGACACCATTTTATATTCACTAGATTGAGAAAAAGTTAAGAAATCTGACAGTTCCAAGTTCTATGGAGGATTGTGAATCAACTCTCATACACTGCTGGTGCAAAAAACTGGTACAAGCACATTGAAAAGCAGACTGGAGACTTCCCTGGTGGGACAGTGGTTAAGAATCTGCCTGGGGACATGGGTTAGAATCCTGGTCTAGGAAGATCTCACATGCCACAGAGTAACCAAGCCTGTGCACCGCAACTACTGAGCCTGTGCTCTAGAGCCCACAAGCCACAACTACTGAACCCACATGCTACAACTACTGAAGCCCGTGCACCTAGAGCCTGTGCTCTGCAATAAGAGAAGCCACCACAATGAGAAGCCTGCACACCGCAATGAAGAGTAGCCCCGCTTGCCACAACTAGAGAAAGCTTGTACACAGCAACTAAGACCCAACCAGTCAAAAATAAATAAATAAATAATAAATCTTAAAAAAAAAAAAAGACAAGCTACCTGGCATTATATTTAAAATTATATTAGCTAATACCCAACAATCCAGTAATTTTGTTCATAGGATATAACCTAGAGAAAGTCTTGCACATGTAAAATAGAAGATACAGTCGTCCCTTGGTATTCACAGGTATTGCTCAAGTCCATTATACAAAATGGCACAGTATTTGTATATAACCAATGCACATCCTCCTATAATTTGTCATTTCTAGATTACTTATAATACATAATACAATGTAAATACTATGAAAATAGTTATAAATACAATGTAAATGCTATGTAAAGAGCTGCTGGTACACAGAAAATTCAAGCTTTGCTTTTGGAGACTTTCTGGAATTTTTTTCCAAATACTTTCTATCTTCAGTGGTTCAATTTGCAGATGCAGAACATGCAGATTTGGAGGAATGACTGTATGTTCATATGAGCATCATACATTATTCCTTACCTTCCTCCAACAACAATGACAATAAAAAGCTAGAAGTAACCAAATATCCATTGACAGGAGAATACATAAATAAATTGTGGTACATTTTCAGAATGAAATACCACACAGCAGAGAAAATGAAGGAGCTGCAGCTTCACACATTGACATGGATGAATCTTAGAAACATAAGGTCAAATGAAAAAATGAAGTCAGAAGAATATATACAGATTTATACCATTTTATTAAGTTTTAAAACAGGAAAAAATTAACAATACATTGTTTAAGGATATATACAAAAACTGGTTAAAATTGAGCATGCAAGAGAACACACACCAAAAAAAATTTAAATAATAGTTACCTCTGGTAGGTATGCAGCAGAGGTAACTTTGGGGAAGAATTGGAGTGCAGGACAAAGATACACTAAACAATATTGGTAATTTCTTGTTCTTAAATTGTGTGGTGGATTCATGTGTGGCACATTTTTCATCATGCTTCATGGTTTACACAGGCATAACAAATTATTTTGTGTGTTTTGAATAGTTCCTAGTGATGCATCTGTTTCACAAAAATGGCTCAAATCAAAGATTTCTGTTCAGCAAAAGACACACAAAGTTAACAAACAGGTGACAGTTTAAAAGATGAAATGTTCAATGTTAAAATCTGATAAGGGATTAATAACTAGACTCCACAAGTTACTCAAATTACCAGCAAAAGAAAATAAGAGCTATTGATAGGAAAAATGGACAAAAATATGAATAGTCAAGTCACAGAAATGGAAAACTGAACACGTAACCCTAGGAATGAAAGAAATGCAAATTAAACAGTGAACACTTGTCCTCCATACTATTGTCAAAAATGTGAAAATCTGATAGTAAATGTTGATGGGAACCATGTACTCCCACGTACATCAAAGTGTAATCTAGTACAGCCATTTTGGAGAGCGGTCTGGCAGGACTTGGTGAAATTACATATACACATATGTATGATCCAGCAAATGCCACGCCTGGAATATTTTTCTAAAGAAACTCATATTGCAGGACCATAAAAGGGTATATGCAAAGATATTCACCACAGAGCTTTTTGTGGTACCACCAAGGTATTCATCACCAAAAGAGTGAATAAAGAAAATGTGGATACATACTGTGGAATACTCTGCAGCAGTAGAAGTGATAAACTAGATTTCCTTATAGTCATCTGGGTAGATCTTGGAAACATAGCACTGAGTGAAAATATTAGAAACCATGATACCTATGGTACAATACCATTTACATAAATTTTAAAAAATACAAAAATACTATATTCTTCACAAAGACACAGGGTCTTGAAAAGTAAAACGATGAAATCTCGCCTCTTCTTTCTCTGTCTCTTTTTTTTAAATTAATTAATTTATTTTTGGCTGCACTGGGTCTTCATTGCTGCACACGGACTTTCTCTAGTTGCAGCAAGCAGGGGCCACCCATCGTTACAGTTGCAGTGCTTCCCATTGAAGTGGCTTGTCCTGTTGCGGAGCATGGGCTCTAGGCACACAGGCTTCAGTAGTTGTGGCACACGGGCTCAGTAGTTGTGACGCACGGGCTTAGTTGCTCCGCGCCATGTGGGATCTTCCCGGACCAGGGATTGAAGCTGTGTCCTCTGCATTGGCAGGTGGATTCTTAACCACTGTGCCACCAGGGAAGTCCCTCTTTCTCAACAATAGTTATTCTTAAGAGTTTTGCTTTCAGAATCACGTTTGTTTCTGCTCTAAGTCCAAGGATATTCTACATATGAAATCCACCGCTTCATAAGAAATGGACTGATCTTGACATTGGCTTAGTCAATAAAGGACAATGTGTAAATCACTCTACAGTTGGCACTTGGCAAACGAAGAAGGCAGAAAAGTGGTTGATGTAGGTTTGTGTTCAAAGGTCACTGTTCTCAGAAGAGCGAAGAAATACTTATTTTCTGACATTTTCCATAAATGGATTTTTGTACCAATTTGGTTAAAAGAAAAAGAGTAAAACATCTTCTTTGAAGTTGCAAAGAAACAGTTCATAAAATACCATTGATGTGGTTGCTGTTAGATTTAGTAAGCTTAAAAAAATAAGATGCTCTATATGAAAGTGACCTGTGAACTTCACTAATTGGCCAATATATTAACTATAACAATCACACTGTAAATTCAAAGCTCTATTGCACTTTATCTAACATGGTTTTACAAGTGCTTTCACCTGCATGGATTGTGAGGCCCCCAAAAAACACTCTAAGTTAGGCAGCTATTATCAGTCTCAACATACAGAATTAAAAACTGTGTCCCTGAGAAGTTGTCATTTAACTCGTAAATTACAGAAGAGGTACTAAAAATGTCTATCTTCTGACTGGACCAGGGAAAAATTCAAGAAAGTACTGAATCAGAGAGTAGATTTTTGTTTCTTTGCATAGCATATTTTTAAGACAAAGGAAGTAGTAGAAACTGAACATGTTACACTAAGCGCAGAATTCCCCTAATGTTAAATTCTAAATTTATTGCTATATATTAAGGAATTAAAGTCACTGAATTAAGTACGTGGAAACTCAGTAAAATTACCAACTAGTAAAGGTAATTAGCAATAAATGATCTGCTATTTTAATGTTACCATCACATATCCTGAGTAGGTTCTGAAATATTAAATTAAGAATGATGATATTCTCCAAGAAGATATGCAAAACACAAAAAAGTTCTATTTTGTGTGGTAAAATTTCCACTTGGTTCATGTTTTATTAATGAAAATAGCTAACTATGGCACTCAAATATTTCTAAAAATATTATTCTAGAAAGACTTGACAAAGCAATGCCGCACATACTCAGTAAGTGACTATTCACCATAGATGAAAAGATAGCACTTACATTTCCTTTAGTAATTTTAGGATAATTAGCTATTGAAAAGGGTGATATATTTTTCAGAACCATTCCAACACATAATTCAAATGCCCTCGTTTTTAAATTCTTCCTCACAAGTAAACCCAGATGGCTTTTTAAAATATTTATTTAAAGTTCTAAATTTACATGTAAATTCATTTTTAACAATTTTTTGTCAAGTTTGGTTACAAGCAAGTTTCGGCAGATATGCATTTTCTCAGAGGCTGCCAAAACAAAAGATGTTTCTTTTAGGCTGGAACACAATTCCAAGTTGTGTTATCATCAATACATTATTCAACAAGAATCACTGTGCAATAGATCGTTGTTTGTATTTTTATTTTTTCATTTTAGTTGGCAGAAAGTGGCCTGCCTTATCACGTCACAATATTGCTATGATAGTCATGTATAAGATCAATTTCTGCACCACTACATGTAGGCTGCTTAATTTCTGTGAAAGACTGACTTGCTTCTTGAAATATATCCTAGATTCATTTGAATTTTATTAACTTGCAATCCCAAGCGTTTTGTCCTACCAATTATTTGGTTATAGTAAGAATTAGAAGGAAGACCGCATAGTGTTCACAGCTAGGGAATTGCATTCAATGATATTTCCAGCTCTAGTTGATAATGGTGTCTTTAATATGGATAAATCAAGATATTAGGAGAGAAGTGATTGCATCATGTTCACTTGATTTCCTTGCGCAGAGGGTGAGGACTTCACATAGACCCTAAAATATCACCCTGAACTGCCTTCTCAATCTGCCCTTGTGATAAAGCTTTGAAGAATAAGCGGCTAGGTAGCCTAATTATCGTTTATTGACATCCTAAACCTTGGGGGTTTGCATTTCAATCAAGCCATGAATGTGACTATGTCGGGCTGCCTGTTTATTACATAATTTTAAATATACTTCTCCCAAGATATTCCTCTTTGGTGGAGATGCTTGAATTTTACATAAAATATTCATGATTATAGTTCCAGTCCAAAAGAAGCGAAGGTCTAGGTGGAAACAAGGGAGTAGAGAAAAATCCAATCACTTAATGAGAATAGGCTACCTCCAGGGCTGCATAATTAAAGGGGTGTCATTCACATCGTTTATGATGTGAACGATGCTCCCTGTGTGTATGCAAGTAAATGAAAATATATCTGCAGAAATATGAATGGACTGATTGATAATAAAATAGTAGCTTACAGCTGTAACTCAATTTTCTCCAGACCTGAACAGATTGTCAAGACTAGCCAAGGTGGATTAATAATACCAAACCAAATTTCTTGTCTTCTTACCCTACCCACATACTTCAGAAGATCCTCAGCCTCTGGTCCGGATTCCCATACTTTCAAGTATTTCCGGAAATTTCCAAAAGGGCTCTCACATTTTCTCATGAACAAGTCCAGGCAGCTACAGACCCCACCAGCATTTGCTCTTAGCTGTTGCCATGTTCACTGCATTGCTGCCTCTGATAGGCCCTGCTGCTCTACCCTGCTGGACTTGTTCATGAGAAAATGTGAGATCTCACTAAGACTAAGAGCTCTTGTGCCAGGTACTAGTCTCTCACAAACACTCTCTCCATCTCCTGCTGGGTTCTGCCACCAGTGCACTAAGCCCTTAAATGGTCAAAATTGTCTGTGTTGAATGGGAGAGAATGTTTGACTTCCCTCTGTATTACACTCTGTTAGAGAGGATACACATCTGAAGAATGAAACAGCCCTTTACATTTATATCTACTGTCCTCTCTCTACTTAAGACTTTGACATCAACCCAGAGGGAAGTGGACCAGGGAAATGTTGACCAACAGCTTCCAAACCATCCTTAAAACAACTCCTCTCCTCCAAAAACTAAGACCAAGCCACTGGGTCAAGCTTGTTTATACCTATGTCTTTCTTCCATTTCCATGTGTTTTTGCTCAGGAGTTCCCTCAGTTAACCATGCAAAGAGTCATTACAACAGTTCATCATACAAGTTTAGCTAACTACTCAAACCATGGATGGGCACTGCTTCAGGCTACACGGGCCAGGAGTCCAAGCACAAGTGTAGGCCATACCTTAGAGGTGACAGTATGTTTTCACATACATTCTGTCTTTCAATCTTCACAGCAACCCAGTGAATTAGACTATGGTTCCCTGTGAAGGACGTCAAAATTCAGAGAGGAAATGTTATTTGCTCAAGGTCACCTAAACAGCTTGATAACATTAGGCGACTAGAATCTTTTCCTCTACAAGACGCATTATTTTCTTGATTCTGCCTAGTCAGAGGGCTTATTTCATTTCATTTAGAAAACTTTCTGCCGAATTAGGGTACTAAAGTAAGAGACACTAAAAGAATGCAGTGTTTAGATCCTATCAACCGACTCACTGTATCATCTACATGGACAAGTCATAAAAGCAGTAACGATCACATCGCCTGATGTAATAGATCATACTTAACGCAGGTAAAGACACTAAACTTACAGAGAGTGGTTTCAGTAGATTGCTGGGGAAAGAAATCACTTTGCAAAGAGGGACAAAAGCTGAGAAAACAGGACTAGGTAATTTTTATAAACTTGAGTTATTTATTTCAAGTAGCTTAGACTTTGAAGAATAAAGGACATATATGATGATGCACATAGGGCAAGAAATCTTTCCTACTTGGGAAAGGAAATGTTTCACCATACTTGATGACAGAGAAGTAGTTAACGGAGAAAAATTGAAAGTACAAAAGAGAAAAAAGACATTTTTAATGGAGTGAGGGCCCAAAGAGGGCAGAAGGGAATGGATCAAATACATATTGTCCTGGGGTTAGCCTAGGAGTAAAGATATCACAGAACAGAAAGAAAGGAGAAATGAAAAGGCAAAAGGAAATTTCAACCTTAATAGTTGATGAAGTTTTCAATAGTCTGCTAAATCTGTTTTTACTTTCATTAACTTAATGAATTTTTATAAGGAAGAATGTGAAGTGGGCTTTTTTCCCCCATTCTGAGAGTCATTTATGGAAAAGTAGAAATAGCCACTAGAATGGATTCAAAGTTTCAGTCCAAATTTTGATGCATGTCTTAACACCAACAACATGATGCTATCTACCGAAAAGACTATTCTGAGGTCCAAATGAGATAAGGGACATGTATATGCTTTTTAATTACAATAGTAAATATTATTTTTATTAACCACACTTTTTTCTGAAGCTTTTTAAAACTTCATAAATGCCTTTAAGCAAGAATAAATCATTTAAAGATAAGGAAAGAAAGAATAAAAGACAGAAATTGAGATGGGATGAGAGAGAGAGACGGCTGAGAGAGACTGAGAGAATCAGCCAAGAGAACCAACATCAAAATGCCAAGCAGACAGGATTCCAAATGCCATAAACTATCAGAGAAATGAACACTTCTCTGAATTGACATACAAAATACTAGACAGGATGTCTCCCAACATGCAGCAATGGTGCAGCAGAACACATTTGATTAAACTCTCAATACACAAGATACATGCAAGTTTCTTCAATTAGTTAAGAATATGATGCCAAAATCACCAGAGCATGATTCTTGAACAAGATATTTCATATCTGTTTCTGGTAGACTATACAGTTGTTCATCATTAAATCTACCCCAGGGACTAGCACAGAATAGGCATTCATGGAATATTTGTTTAAAGAAGGAATTTGTTGCCTACAGCAGTCTTACCACCATTCACAGCAAAGCAGTGTTTGGGAAAGATCAGAGGAACAGCCAAAGAAAGAAGAGCCATAAATGTTCATAATCAGAGTCTATTTTGCATTACGTTCATCACCTGCTGTATCTGTCAGTGCCCCTGGACTAAGACAAAGAACCAGACCACGGCTGTTTCTGTTACTGTTTCTGTTACTTACTTCCTCCCCTTCCCCACTCTAGTTCCTAGCACTGTACTGAGGCCATAGCAGGTGCACCATAAGAGCACATCATGTTGAATTAAGGGGAACTGTCCTTTCACTGGGTTCAAATATTTTATTTGCTGATGTTTTGATTACTGTTTAAAACATAATAAATGTAACAAAAGCAGGCCAGTCTACCACTGGCACATTTCTGTGTCTTACAGAATAATCTATGCTAACAACAGTAGCAACAGCAATAATATCACCCCCATTCCTTGATGGCCAAACATTGTATAAACATTATCCCTGACCTCGTAATTCAACAAGATGGGTATCATTAGCCCAATATTATAGATGAAAAAATGAGATGCAGAAAGGTTAAGTGCCTTTCCCATGGCCACACCTGTATAAACGGCAGAGCTGTGCTCTAACCTAGGTGTATATGGTTCTGAAGTCCATTCTCTTCCCACTCTGCCATGTTTTCTACCCAAAATAGTTGAAGCTTAAAAGAACTGACAGCAGCTTCAGAATTACATTTTTATTAAAATTAGTTGACAAGCCATGTCTGCAGTGAGGCATTGATTTGAGTTCCCCCAAGTGGCATGGCAGCAGAGGCAACTAGGGCAACACAATTGAAAGAGAACATACTGGCAAGACTCAGGTCCCAAATTCCTCAGAGCCTTTCCCCACATCCTCTCTCGATTTTACATATATTCATTCCCTTTTATCCCCAATTTGCCCTCCTGTTCTCTTCGCACCATAGATAACCATTGTAATGGGGTTAACATACATCCCTTTATCCATATGCCTGTAAACTGTGTATCTTTTTTTGTACGTCATGTATTTTTAAACTTATGTAAGTGGTGTTTGGTTAATAGATCTCATCCTCTTTCTGACTATTTTCACTCAGCATTTTGCTCTATGTAGACTTAGTCCATTCTGTCTCTCCAGCACAGCCACTGTAATGAACAAGATTGCATCCAAATCCCTCCCACAGCAAAAAGAAAAGAAAAAAAAAAAAAGAAAATTGCAGCAAATACCTTTGTATACATCCACGCATGGACCTGTGTGTAATTCTCTTTGGAATATTCAGCAAAACTATTGGATCCTCGAGTATGTATATCTCTATTGTACTTTAAGTGCCAGCAGTTTGCTTTCCAGAATGACTGTACCAGTCTAGACACCCACCAGTGGGACATGGTGTTCCCATCTCCCTGCATTCCCACAAACACTTGGTATAATCATGCTCTATACCCTTCATCAATCTAATAGAAGAAAAACATGTCATTGTTTTTTAATTTTCATTTCTCTGATTCATAGTCTTGGTAGGTTTTGGGTTTCCACTTCTGTAGAAAGGCAGTTCACATCTTTCGCCAATCTTTCAGTCAAGGTTACTGTTTTATATTCTTGTTGGTTTAGAAGAGATCCTTGAATAATCTATGTATTCATCTTTGTTTTAGACATTGCAAGTATTGACTCATTCTGTCACCTTTTTGTTCATATTGTCTATGGTATCTTTTGTTAAAAAGAAATCCTTCATTTTAGCATAATTATATTCAGCAGGTTTTTGCCTTATACTTGGTGCTTTTGGAATTTTATTTAAAAACTCTGTCTTAGTCAGTTTGGACGGCTATAACAAAATACCATAGGCCTGGTGGTTTATGTTAAATACAACAGAAATGTATTTCTCCCAGTTCTGGAGGCTGGAAGTCTGAGATCAGCGTGCCAGCATAGACAGGGTCTGCTTGGGGCCCTCTTCCACAGTCAGACTTCTGACTTCTCTTTGTAACCTCACACAGCGGAGAGAGAGCTAAAGCTCTCTGGGGTTTCTTTTGTAAGGGCACTAATTCCATTCCTGAGGGTTTCATGCTCATGACCTAATCACCTCCCAAAGAACCTACCTCCAAATATCATCACTTTGCGAATTAGACTTCAACACTTCCAAGCCTAGATAATAAGAATAATCTATAAATTCTTCATTGACTTTGTATTACCTTTCACATTTAGGTCATTAATTCATCCAGAGTCCCACATTATGTATGGCAGTGGACAAGAAATCAGCACTATTTTTCTCCATATAATAAGCTTGTTTTCCTAATATTTACTAAACAATCCTCCTTTACCCATGATTAATGGTTTCCCCTTTATCACATATTGAGCTCACATATAAATGGTATTTAGATTCCATTGAATTCCATTTAGAAGCATGATAACAGTTTTATTGTAAGTATTTACAATGTTTACCATATATTAAGAATTAAACTTTTTATAACTGTGTAAACTCATAAAGATAAATTTAAAATACCAACTTACAGTACATAAGAGGGTATATTATATTTCAAAATTCACTTAGCAGACCTTTGGTCTTGTCTGAAATGTCCATGAGGTTTTGGATGGGACCAGATATCAAGGACCTTTTGGTGTAGACCAAATGTCTCCATGGATGTTTTGTACAGGACCAAATATGACCAAATATCAAAGACCTTTTGGCTTGAATCAAATGTCGTATGGACATTTTAGACAGGACCAAAAGTCATGCAAGGAAAAATTCTATCAGTGGGTATGAGGAAAAAAAGTTCATTGATTGTGGTTGAAATACCTGTTTCCCCTCCCTTCCATGGGTTCTCCAAGGTACATTTCGTAGGAGTGACACAGAAGCCTTTGCTAGTATCTCGTCAAGTTTCCTGGATTTTATAACTGCATTTTCAACTCTCCTGACTACTAAGTTCCTAAAGAATGGAACAGTAGGTGGTTAATATTATGCCCAAGGAGGCCTCACCAACAAACTAACCAACTGATGGGGTGTTAAAAGAAAAAAAAAATAGAAAGAACCTCACTTCACATGCTCTGCACACTCAGCACCTGGAAGAAAGATGTTGGCCACATGCATCTATTGTATTCTGATTCACATGTCAAGTATTTTCACAGGGGAACCATCCAAAAGCACTTTACCACCTTTGTTTACATCTCTCTATCATGGTTTCTAGGAAGCAAAGCTTATAAAAGTGTCCACGAAGGAGAATTTCATGTGATGATATTAATGATTTCATGTATCTTTAGGCTACATCTATACAAGCCACCATTAATTACTACCTTCATTTACTGTGGCTTCAATTGTCAACATAATGGGTGTTTGAAGGATATGTCCTAATTAAAAATCACGTTTCACCTCAAAGAGATTTTCCTATCAGTCTGGAGGAGGCATGACCAAATTTTCATTTTGCATTCTATTTTGGATACTCCTCATAGGTTATATGGGTGCTAGTAGAAGTGTGTTCCTGTAACTCGCTTCCATTCCTATACTTTCAGGCCATGCAATCGTGTGGTGTCTGATATGGGAAGCATTTAGTTACAGCTCCTCATTAGCACAGTAGCCAATATACCTTCCATAAAACAAGACTCAGGGGTTGAATTTCCCTACTAGGGAGTGTTACTTACTCCATAAGAATGTAACTTCTTAAGAGTCAGGTACACTATTATAGAACACAGTGCTTCAAATTCTGAGTAAATAGTATTAAATGAATTATTTTGCATTCAGCCTAATGGAAAATCCTCCATAAACAGTAGGCACCCTTCCAAAGGCATGCGGGTTTTGCACAATGAAGTCTTAAGCAAGACAAATTCAGGCCAGAAGACAGCAGATTCTGAAATGATAGTCTGATCTGATTCCAGCCCCTTTACCCATATCTCAGTGCTCCCCAGTACAACAAATAGAAATGGAATAAGAACACAGTTCCAAAAATCTGGTGGTTTTGGCTCAAATGTCTTTATATGTCTCCCAAGGCCTAACTAAAAAAATTTCTGTTCTGCTTTATCTTACTCCTTAGCAATACTTATATTTTGTTCTAAAAGTCAAATAATCCTAATTATTAGGAGAAATAATTATATGTGAAAGAAGAAATGAAAAAAATTTAAGGAAGAAGACATGAAAGGGGATTTAAAAGAGCAGAGGGAAAAAAGCTTAGAGAAATCTTGTCCATTTAAATCATCGTACATAGTACTTGGCCCAGTACCACATGAGGACACTTCTTATTTTTTAATAGAAAAGAGATTACATCAGGTAGATGAGTATAAGCAAATATACATACATATATATATATGTATACATATATATATAGTTACATCCACACATCTTTTTTTTTATCAAATAAAGCCACATGCTGCGCCCAAGTATATCTAAGTATAAATAAGGAGAAGAATGGGTTGTAATAACAGTATTACCTTTGTGATCTCAATTTCCCCATCTGTGAAATTAAAGCATTTTATAATTTCCAAGGATTCTTACAATTTCTGGTTCTCAATCCTTTTGCTGACATTAATGCTGTGTATAAAAATATAGATTTCTGGTTATGCTTAAAGTTCCAAAAAAGCGAACTACAATCTATATCTGATTCAAATAAAAAAATTCTTAAAGATTAAACACTAGCTGTGATGACATTTCCCAGCATTATTAGAGTTAGGTTATAAGCTGTGTAAGAAAAATCATAGGACACTAATGATTAATAAGCTGGAGTGGAAAGCTCCGTGGAAGCTTGTACTGTGTGAACTATTATTAGATTTTAAAGGCACTGGGGAAATCCACCTGAGAATTTGGACAGATGCCCTTGAATTCATGTGCTTAATATTAATTTTCATTCTAAGTAGCTAGATACTGTGCTGTAGAGCAGAGGTCATTGAAAAGGCCCACCATCATGTGCCACAGTCTTTAGAGATTAAAAATATCCCTTACCTAATACCACTGAATGCATGTGAATCAAGAAAACAAAAAGTAAGGATGGATAACAAATTTCTTATAAAGTATTAATCTTTTAAGCAAAACACGTCTCACAGACAACTATACCAAAAGCAGAAATTATTTTACTTCCTTATATTCAGTCCCCTTCCTCCTTAGGAATTACAAAATTTTCACAAATATAACCATCCCTTAGCTCCCACTACCCGCTGAAACACACTCTGGATTTCACAAATGAAGCAGTCTACCAATTTCAAGTGTTTGGGTATCTCAGTAAAGTTAATACAGCAACAAGAGACACATGATGAGACAGTTCATCAAGAGACATTTTTGAGTAAAAGTACACATTGAATACACTGACCTTGACAAACGGTGGAGAGATGTCATCAGGCCTGATATGTGAGTTAGTCACCTGGTTTTGAAGGTCCAGAGGTGAGGCAGACAAAAAAAGTGTAAGTTTTAGTATGTCTATGCTATAAACCAAGAAAGGTCAGACATAGTGTAAGGTGAGGGAAGCATTCACCTTAAATGCAAAATTAAGGAAGGATGCCTCAAAACTCAGTAAGCAAGATAAACAATATTTTAATGTAATATTTTTTAAAAATCAAAATTCATCATAAACATGATTTTTTAAAAATGCTAAACTTTGAAAAACTCCTGTAGCATTTTAAATTCTGCATCTTTGGTAAATGCCTCCCTCGCCTCACCCAGCTTCCAGCCCTGAAATTATGCCTAAAGTGAGTGTCTAATGCGAACTGAAGTCTGAGGCTCAAGACCTTTCCCTCATCTGACACTAATCTATATAGATATGGCACTTGTATAGAACACTCATTAAAAATCCCTCCTGATAAAATGAGTCTACATACTCTATGGGAATCAGTTTAATCCTAATTTCATTGAAATTGCTACAGACTTAGTTTGCAACACTGTTTTTATTTTCAAATAAACAACACTTGTAGAGATTCTGAGAAATAAATTATTCCTAAAGAACAACATTTTGATCAGTCAAATGAAAGCAAACTGGAAATATTCTACATGTATTTGAAGTTTCTGTATTGCAGAGAATTAACTGTGACCTTCAGGAGCACTGATGAGGGAAGAACGATGATCAGTTCCAGCAATGCTTGATCATAGGTGCCGTAGCTTCTACATGGCCAATCAGAGGAGACATGTGGGTAACCATGAAACAGACAAAGCTTAATGTGCCTGCACAGGAAAGATGTTGGAGACACAATAAATGAAATAGGCCTTAAAAGGTGTACAGGTCTTCTCCAGATGAAAGAGAAGGATTCTAGGCAGAGGCAACCACATACAAAATAGAGTTTATGATGATAAAATCCCCTTTCCTCTCTGTCAATGAGCTTAGATGAGGGACCATGACACACAACACAAGGTAAAAAATTCAAGAAACTATGACAGGCATAGACAAAATAGCATGAAGAGGGTGGAGGAAGGAGAGAAGACATCCAGCTTGAATTTTACACGGTCGAGCAAGAAAAGCATCACGGAGGAGCAAACATCCAAGCTGAGCCCTGAGAAATGATAGGTGAATGTGCACAGATGATAAGGACATTCTGGACAGCCGTGGTCAGTAGCACACAGGATGCTAAAGCAGCAAAGAGTTGTTTAGTTTGCATGTAACATATATGAAAAGGAATAATGAGAGAGAATGTGAGAACCTTAGCTGGGAACCAGAGAGTTGAGGACAGGAAAATCCAGATTGGTATTTTTAGGCAGTGGTTAAATGGTGATGTGAGTCAATGGTGTTTTTATAACAAGGGCTAGATAAATCAGATCACAGAGCGTAAAATGGAATTAAGGGAAGAAAGACCAAAGGTAAGGAGATAAGGAAAGAGACTTTAAAAAATCCTACTAGGGAACTTCACCTTAATTCAGGACATGATCCTTTAAGACAAATAGAATCTGTCTTCAGGCAACTCTGAATTGCAAGAAGTCCCGGCACAAAAACCTTAACCAGAAGAAATCCCGGCCCTTAAGTCTACCCTCAACTCCCTTCCTTAAGTCAGAGCCATTGTTCTAACCCTTAGTTTATACAATTGCTTGATGTGTACTTTTATAATTTCCCTTATCAATTATACCGATTCTTTAGTAAGCTTTGTAAGATGCCTAGCACTTTCTACACATGGAATTCAACATGGTTTCCTTCTCTGTGGGTATCCCTCCAGCTACTGGTCCATCTGACTCAAATGTCAGCATTACTTTCGAAAGTTCTCCATTGGCTTACAGATTGAAATCCAAGCGTCTTGCCTAGAAATACAAAAGGCTGTGTGACCTGGCCCTTGGTGGACTCTCCAGCTTCAATCTTCACCAGTCTCTGCCTCACAGTTCATGTTCCAGCAACATGAAAACAGGTGTAGTTCTCTCCTCACAAGCTGCTTCTCACCTGGCCCGTTGTCTTTGCCTGATAGCTTACACAGTGCAACACCCAATTCTCCCTTCCTCTGATCAAGTGAGGGTCCTCTTGGAGAACTTCCTCGGAGAAGTCTTCCCTTACAGGTGACTTCAGATTCATGTGCCAATATGCACCATTGGATGCAATGTGATCAATAGTCTGATAGAAGAAGACTGGTATTAATGCCAATGAAGAAAACAGACTGTGAGCTTGCTGCCTCCTGAGATTAGTAGGAAAGAGAAATTGGATAATAGCCTCTGAATTTCCTTATGCCTGCCTGCTCCTTTGAGTCACTAAGTCAATCCTGCCAATGATCTATAATGCTGTCATAAGCAAAGGTTGCTTCATCTCACCTGCTATCCTAGGGGACAGTCTTAGCCTTCTTATTAAGGCTTCAGCAAAGAATCACAGCAAGTTTTTTTTTAGAAAGCCGGGTTGATTAAACCATTCCAGCCTCTGCACCTTACACTCTATCACTGTGACATGAAGACTAAAAAACATTTTTCACCCAGTGCTAACCTTTTTTGCTCTCGTTTATCCTCCCTCCCTTGAATCCCAATTCAGTGTCTATAGTTCTAGTATTTAAATGTGGACCAGGAGTCTATTTGAATTTAACACAAACATTTTAATAGTAGAAAATTTGGCAAACACAATACTATGCAATGAATGTTTGTGTCTTCTGAGTGTCTGAGTGTTGCATATACTTACATGGAGTTACAGTCACATAAATCCATTCTAGGAGCAACACATTCTGTACTTTATTTTAAATTTGTAATTCGAATTTTTATGAACACATCTCAGTCTTATAAATACTTGAAATTTACTAGTCCATATATACTAGTTCTCAATTTTCACTTCTACAGTGTTGCCAAAACATAGACTTAAGGAAATTTAGAATGGTGAGAGACCCTTAGAACTCTAGTCCAAACTTTGCATTTTATATATATGGAAATTGAGGCACAGGTCAAAGAAGTGACTTGCCCAAAATCACACAGTTAGTTAGTTGCTTAGCAACGACAAAACACATTATCTCTTGCTATGTAGCCACCCTTTTGTGCCCACACCACTACTGCCACCAATTAAACACTGTGCTACCCAAATGGGACTGAAACCACAAATTATTTCTCTCAAAGGGCTAGTTCTCCTATCCCAGAAAATTTGTTTGCAAATCCTGTTACTTGTATGTACTAATTTTCCAAGATCTAGCTCCAATATCACCTCTCCTCTAGGATGACTTTCTCAGACTTCACAGGGCCAGTTCATCACGTTTAGCAACATATTATATTTTCTTTGTTTATGCCTTACTCTGCCCTCCTAGTCTATGAAATCTTTGTAGCCAGGGCCCATGTTTCATGCATATCACTATAATCATGTGTTCAATTCCTCTCGATGTTGTAATAAATTATCACAAACCTAGTAGCTTAAAACAACAGAATTTTATTCTCTCATAGTTCTGGAGGTCAGAAAGCTGAACTCAGTCTCATAGGGCCAAAATCAAAGTGTTGGCCAGACCCTACTCCTTCCAGAGGCTCTTCTGTTCCTTGCTGCTGCCAACATCACTTGGTTTGTGTTCACAGCACTCCAGTCTCTGCCCCTGTGGTCACATTGTCGTCTCCTCTTCTGTTTGTGTCTAATCTCCCTCCACCTCCCACTTATAAGAATATGTATGATTGCAATTAGGACCTCATCTCAACATACTTGACTTAATCTCATCTACAAAGTAGCTTTTTTTGGTTTTTTGTTTTCGCCTCATAAAGTGATACGGTTTCCAAAGATTAGGACATGGAAAATATATTTGGAGAGAGGTCATTATTCAGCTTACTGAAACCCCCACTTCAAGACCAGGAACTGGCTCATAGCACAAAGAGTCTGTATTCGTATAGTTCTTTGGCTACTTAGCATATTTTTAAACCGCAGTTTACAGAATCAAGCTCCTCCATTTGGCCTTACCAGTCTAATGAAACCCTTTGCACTCGAGATGCAGTCAGAGATTCAGACCTCAACTACCTAGGTAATGAACTGATTTCACAGCTCAAACACAATTAACTTTGGTTATAATAACTGTTTGGAACAAAGAATGCTTATTTTCTACTGATTATAAAACCACTGCTTGCATATTATAGAACATTAAGGGGGAAAAAGAAGAAAAATAAATAAACTAAAAAAAAAATCACCGGTAATTCCTTTACCTATGGATAATCGCCATTAACATCATGTTTATTTCCAATACATTGTATATATTTACACACATATATGCATGCTTAAACAAATATATTTTACATTTGGTATATGTGTTCCTAATATTATAAATTATAAATTATAATTAATATTATAAATTATAATTACTATAATTACTGTATATTTTATATACAGTAATAGACATATCTATCATATTTTCTTAGATGGTTTTCTACCATAATATGTGGGACATTTCTGTAGCCTATTTTTATTCACTAGGCATTATATCATTAGCACTTTCCCATGTCATTAAAAACTCTTTGTAAACATCATTTTAATAGCTGCACAATGGTCCATCATGTGGATGTACTGTAATTTACTTTACCATCCCCTTGATGTTATGCAACTGGGCTATTTGTAAAAGACTTTTTATAGCACTGAATTATAATACAATGAGAGGCACCTATCAAGGTCAATTCAGTATTGGTGGAAGTTAATGAAACTATTTTCAAGACCGGGAAATGTATGCTTCCATCTAGCCACACTTAACAGAGAGTACTGAAGCACTGATGTTTAGACTATGTGCCAAGATGGCTTCGCCCCCCATCTAATAGCTGAGTACTCATGGCCCAGTGCTCTGCAGAACATGTTTATCAAGAGTCAGAGAGTATGGGAAGGGGAAAGACATGTGGCAAGGGGGGAAGTGTTTAGAGAGGGACAATGTGAAATACTTCCCTGGAGGATAAAGGCCAATCCAGGTCCTGATGTGAGCCAGACAAGGCGTGGGACATCCAGGAGGCAAGTAAAGTTAGATGAGGAGGTTCCACTGAGTGGCTCAGTTGCCTCCAGCAGGCATAGGAAGATGCAGGAATATTGAGAACTGGAAGGAGAGTAGAAAGAATGATCAAGGTTCAGATTTATATACCTGAAGGGCCAGAGTATAGTAGTTTCCCCTTTATCCATGGTTTTGCTTTCCATGGTTTCAATTTCAACTGTGGCCTGAAAATATTAAATAGAAAACTCCAGAAATAAACTATTCATAAGTTTTAAATTGCACACCATTCTGAGTAGCTTCATGAAATCTCATGCCACCTGGCTCCATCTGCCTGGGTGGCTCAGGTATCAGATTGACTGGTGTAGCATCAGCACTGCTTGTGTTCAAGTAACCCTTATTTCACTTAATAATGGCCCCAAAGCACAAGGGTAGTGATGTGTGCAATTTGGATATTCTCTTATTGTGCCTAATTTATAAATTAAACTTTGTCATAGGTATGTATTTATAGGAAAAATCATAGTACATGAGCATGGGGTTTGGTGCTCTCCCTGGTTTCAGGCATCCACTTAGGCGAGGGTCTTGTCAGGTATCCCCCACTGACAAGGGGAGACCATGGTAATTCTGTCAGGCAGGGAGATATGGTTTGTGCTTTCTTCTATGCACAAGACCTCCTATTCCTTGTGCCCTTTCCCAAGTCCTAAAGGGACTGACCTGAATTCTCATAATTCAAATATTTAAGAGCTTACTAAGTGCAAGGCTCCATGCAAATGCTTTTATATACATCGTCTCTTAGCATCCTCTACCAGCCCTATGACACAGCATTATTATCCTCATGTTAATAAAGATAAAGATAACCCATGCTCAGGAAGGTTAAGCACACACTCAAGATTGTTCCATCAAGATGTGCTGATCTGGGACCTCCCTGGTGATGCAGTGGTTAGGACTCAGCACTTTCACTGCTGAGGGCCCAGGTTCAATCCCTGGTCTGTCGGGGAACTAAGATCCTGCAAGCTGTGCTGCATGGCAAGAAAGAAAGAGAGAGAGAGAGAGAGAGAGAAAGAAAAAGAAAGAAAGAAAGAAAGAAAGAAAGAAAGAAAGAAAGAAAGAAAGAAAGAAAGAAAGAAAGAAAGAAAGAAAGAAAGAAAGAAAAAAAGAAAGATGCAGATCCCAAAACCATGCTCTTAACTTACGTCCTCTACCTTCATTCCCAGCCTAGGTGTCCGGGTTCATTTTAAGACATTCTGGTTCTGTGATTTCAGTTGGTACCTAAAAAAAGCACTTCATCAATGTGTGTCTTTGGGTACACAGAGAGAGCTGGGGCTGGAAAAACAACTCAAAGCCTATGACTCCCTCCCAGGGAATTAATTTTGTCACAGGTACTCAGGGGTTATTTTCTTTCAATCTCTTCAATATTTACATAGGATCTTTAAAATACATAGAATGGTCACGGTGAGTGTTATTGCTAGCAGAACTCAGTAATTATTTGAAAGGATAGTGAAATTTAAGCGACATAAAATTAGAGATAAAGGTGTCTTTAAATAGTACAACTCAACATTGAAGGATTGGGAAAGGACTCTGAATTTCAGAACATTAACAAACACACCTGCTCATATTAAGCCAGAAAAGATATTTTGCTTTAAACCAGGGCAGGCTGCCCCAAAATATGCCTCAATGGCATATTGATTATTTTAAATTAATGTTACTTAAGAAAAGACGGATGCAAGAGGGATGCTCTGACCCTCTCGCTGTCTCCCTGAAAGCAGGAAATAAATCTCACCTGTGAAAGGTGCTCTCCCTGCATCTGGAGGTGGAAGGACACCCTTAGCACCAGAGACAGGGAATTCAGGGCTGAGAAGCCAGTAGAAACAAACGTTATCACTTCTTGGCATGACTACCCGAAGCACAAACTCTGTTTAGATTCTTCACTATTTGAGCACCCAAAATCTACATTTCTTTGTCCTGTCAATTCCTCTCAAATTTTTTGTTTCTTTGTTTAAAAAGTATAAAAACAGCCTGCTTTGTGCACTTGGTAGGACCCATTTCTATTAGACCTCTGTGTTCCCGAATTAAAATTTGGTTTTTTTTTCTCCTATTAATCTGTCTTGTGTCAATTTTCTTATTGGTCCAGTTGCAAGAACTCAAGAAGGGGAGAGGGGGAAATTTCCCCCTCCCCGACACTATCTTTTTCACAACCATTGGCCACCCACTCATAACATTACATTTAATACCAACTACAATGACATTGATTATTGATTTTATTAAATTATATAAATTGGGATTGACATATATACACTACTATGTATAAAATAGATAACTAATGAGAACCTAAAAAAACAAAAAACAAAAACAACAGAAAAAGTGAGGAGAGGGAATCTGAATTAATTTCCTTTGGTCCTGAACCAGTTTTGCCTAGACATTCCAAAACTTAGCTAAATTTTTATATTTTCTCCGTACTTAAACTTGCTTTCCCATAATTCTTACTTTGTAGACACGTGATTTCCATATGATAGCCCATCATAGTTTAACAAAGACTTTCTTCTGTTTCTGCCTGGTCAAAATTGTAGCATCATTAAAAACAAAGGTCAAGTTGACACCGATTTTTCTGCCTTTCTGACCTATTCATGTTCTCTGATTACAGTTTTGGGATTGTAAAATATCAGATTTTAAAACGTGCTTCAATGTTCATTCACTGCATTTAGTCTTTTTTTTTTTTAAGGAAATGTATTTTTTAAATTTATTTATCTTTTACTTATTCATTTACTTATTGGCTGTGATGGGTCTTCATTGCTGCATGTGGGCTTTCTCTAGTTGCGAAGAGCAGGGGCTACTCTTCAGTTACTGTGCGGGGGCTTCTCAGCGTGGTGGCTTCTCTTGTTGTGGAGCACAGGCTCTAGGCACGTGAGCTTCAATAGCAATAGTTGTGGCTCACGGGCTCTAGAGTGCAGGCTCAGTAGTTGTGGCACACAGGCTTAGTTGCTCCGTGGCATGTGGAATCTTCCCGGACCAGGGCTTGAACCCATGTACCCTGCATTGGCAGGCGGATTCTTAACCACTGCACCAACAGGGAAGTCCAATGCATTTAGTCTTTTACTACCAGGAATGCCTTCTAACAGTGCCACGAAATTGTTCACAAACATTCTCTTGAACATTTCCATTGACAGGAAACTCATTAAATCTTGATATGGTCTATTCCATCTTTGGGCACTTATAATATTTGGAAAAGCCCTTCTTTTCCTTATTTTGATCGAAATTCATCTCCCCAAAGCTTCCTTTGTTTAGTTGTAATTTTATCAGATGAGGCCACAGAGAAAAGTCTAATTCTTCTTCCTCAAGTTTTAAAACACTATGATTGTAATATTACAACACTCTGATACTAATACAAAGTAATTAATAATAACTAATCACTAGATAGTGCTTACTGTATGCCAGGAACTGTTCTAAGTTTTTTACATGTATTAACACATTGTAGTACTCACAACAACCCATCCTAGTAGATTCTGTTATTATTCTCATTTTACAGAGAGGAAATTGACACACAGAGAGAATAGGTAACTCGCCAAAGGTCATACGATTAGTGAGTGGTGGAGACAAGATTCAAATACAGGCTCTCTGTCTGAGGCCACTGGAGTATATATATATATGAAAACTGATTTATATTATGTTAGATTAGATTAGATTAGAGTATGTTATGATATGTATGTTACATTATATTATATTATCGTGCAGTCTAAACAGATTACAAAGTTATATGTAAAGCATCAAGTCATTAAGGAACATAAGAAAACATAGGTAAACATTTATTTCTGATTTCCTTCCACCAGCACAGTTCTCAGAATCTAGGCTAGATCCCAAGGGGGAAGATTAGAATATCCATTTCTGGATAAATGATTTACAGGTACTGGCATGTGGGCATCTACCACACTGAAGTCAACCAGTCAACAGCACAATGTATTTGCTCAGAATTTCCAAATATACTTTTATCGCCCCAGTCTTAAATGTTCAGACAGCCAAAGGACAACAGACATTTGAGAAAATTCTCCAAAGGAAAGAAAGAGACCTTAATAAATTAACATAAGAAAAAACGAAGAAAGAGAAATAATTTAAGGAGCAAAACTCATCATTAACGATCTCAGATAAATAAGATAAAATATTAAATCCATAAAATTAGGCCAGACAATATTTAAAAAGAAATATTGCCCCCCAAAAGAAAACGGTCTTAGAAAATAAAAATATGATTCCAAAATTTTTAACATCTTGGTAGAAACTGGGCAATAAGGATTAGGACATCATGCAGAAAGTGGAGCTTAAAACAAAGATCGGGAACACAATAGACAAAAAAAAAAAAAAAATAAGTAAATTAGAGAATCAATTTAAGAGATCCAAATTATAATGAGTTACAGAGGGAGAGAGAAGGAGGGAGGGAAAGAGGGAGGAAAGTAAGTGAGGGAGCAAGAAAAAAAGAGGCAGACATATATTTTAAAAATACAATAACAATTCCTAGAACTGAAAGACAAGAGGTTATAATTTGTAAAGTTCTGCCATTTCTCCAGCACACTGAATGATAAAGGCACCATGCCAAGGCCTAGCATGAAATTTCAGAATTCAAGGGATAAAGAGAAAAGTCTAAAAGTTTACAGAGAGGTTGGAACAATAGGTTACATACAAAGAATCTGGAATTATAGTGCCATCACACTTCTCGACAGCATTATTGGAAGCTGTTTGATAATGGAGCAATGCCTTTGAAATGACAAAAAATGATATAAACTTAGAAATCTACATTAGGAAAAAATATCAATCAACAGTGTAAGGAAAATAAATATATTTTCAGATAAGTAGTGCCTTCAAATTTAACTTCCTTGCACTTTAAAAAATAAAGCTATGGAAAATTTGCTACACCCAAATAAGGCAGGAAACCAAAAAAAAAAAAAAAAAAAAGAGAAAGATGGGATCCAGCAAACAGGAAATGTAACTCTGGAAAGTTGCAGCATGATGGCACCTTATATGTCACTCCATTCGATCTCCTTAAATATTACTTTTACCCCCTGATTAACACACTGTAATGTGTTCCTATCACAGTTACAACAACATAAAGACTTTTTTTTTTGTCCTATTTCTCCACTCTCCTTCTCTCTCTCAATGCTGCAGCCACCTTGACCTTTGACCAGTTCCTTGAATACATCAGTGGCTTCTAGCACTGTGGTCTGCAATCCATTTCTTTTTCCCTGGAATGCTTTTCCCTCTGATCTTCACAGAGCTACATCTTTCTTTTCATCCAGTTCCAATACCAAATACCACGATCTTAGACTTTTCTGTTTATTTATAATCGTATCAAACATCACTTTTTATTGCTGTTACATTGTTACATTTTTTTTTCACAGTGCCTACCATTACTTGACATTATTTTGTTTATTCATTTTTTTATTTAATAATTATTTTTCTCCCCTTCTAAAATGTAAGCTCCAGGAGAGCAGGGGTTCTGTCTATTTTATTCCTTGATCTACCTCCATTGCCCAATCGGTTCCTGGCACACGGCAGGTGCTCTATTAAATATTTGTGGCATGAATCAAATTTACTAAGATTTTAATAATGTTCTTTTGGAGCACAAGGTTATGGATGATCTCTTTATAACTTTTAGTATGTTCTAAAATTTCTATAAGCATTTACTGCTTCCATAATTTAAAAAATAACCATATTCTAATGTTCTAGACTAGAAAAAGTGTAGTGGAAATTGTCATCAGAAATAGGATCAATTGAGTTGTGGCAGTTTCTATACACCTAAATCTTACAGAAATTAAACTTCCCTCCAAAATGAAACTTCTGTGAGGATTTGTGATGATAATCTAATCCCTTGCACTTTCTACTGGATTTCCAGTAAAAATGATCTAGGGAATGTAAAAGCCGGGCAGGGGAATCTAGAACAGAGTTGGTAACTGCTCTGTCCCCTCCCCAGTTTTTCAAATTTCAGTGACAAGCATCACACTAATGCTTAAGCCCTCCAGTCCACATCTTGGCACCTCTCTCTCACTCCCCAACTGTCTAGCCCAGTGTTAGGCATGTTGTTCCTGGCACAGAGCAAGACCGCAGTAAAGATTATTTCACAGAAGTATTCAAGATATAACTTTTAATTTCCTGATTAATCTCCTTTTCTCCATTATTTCCAGAAAAAAAAAGCAGCTAATCAAATTTCCAAAACATAAATTAGAAGCATATGAATTATATATGCACAAATTAGTGAAAGGTAATAATATTCTATCATATATATACATATACATATCTATCTATCTATCTATCTATCTCACATCTTCTTTATCCATTCATCCACTAATAGACATTAAGGTTGCTTCCATATCTTAGCTTCCTATGATGCTGCAATGAACATGAGTGTGCAGATATCTCTTTGAGATACTGATGAAAAGTTATTTTAATATGCGCTTTTACAAACCTTTACACCCATCTCCATTAAAGCAGCATAGCTACCCTATAAGTCTTCCTGATGGCCAAGGCCTGTTATGCATAAGCAACAGAAAGTACCATACCATAGACAGCATGCGGTCCTTTTGCTCTTTTCCTATGAGACTGGTCCTCTATGAGACAGTGCAAGGAAATTAAGACTTTCTCATCTATAGATATAGACATAATCAAAAAAGTAAAATGTCTTTCCCCTCTGGCCATAGGTAGGGAGAAGAGTGCAAACTCTATGTTCAGTGAATCTAGTGAACAGGCAGCCAAGACAGGACATGGTCCAGTCGCAAGCCTGGTTTTCTGAAGCCTGTCATTAGTGGGAGAAGGGTATAGACCCAATACAACTCTCTGCAATGTGACATGTGTTCTATATCTGCACTATACAACATGGCAGCCCCTACTCACATGTGGCTATTGACCACCTGAAGTGTGTCTAGTGTAACCGAGGAACTGAATTTTTAATTTGAATTCAATCTAGTGCCATGGATACGAAACAAAAGCAAAACTAGGAAAATAATCTCTTCACTTGCAAAGAGTGAGGGAGGCTTCTCCTGATAACGCTGGATGTGCTCTGGAAACGATCTGGGTGCCTGAGGAAGGCAGGCCCTTAAGAGAGGCAGTGATGGCATCAAAGAAAGAACCCCAGAAGAGGAGTCAATAGACCTGGGTCCCAACTCAGTAGTAAAACTGCATGAGCTGGAATAATCCCTTTCCTCTTTAGACCCTGTTTCCTCTCATATGAAATGAGTAGGGTTGAATTATTTATTTTTTATTGGTGAATTCAGAAGAGGTCAAGTGCAATCACCGTCATAAAACAGGCTTAGAAATCCATTCTTTGGGGAATGGTGAAAATCCCATGCAGTAGAGAGAACAGTCTAGGGGTAGCTAGAAAAAGATACCGCAGCAGAGACACTCATGAGAAATCAAGTGATGATGCAAACAATGGGCATGTTAGTTGTAGCTGCCACTCACTGAGAACTTATTGTGGCTGAAAGCCTGCTCCAGGGGCTGGATATACTTTGATCTGATTTAATCTGAACAACAACTCTATGAGCTGAAGTATTATCATTATCTCCATTTTTCTAAAAAGAAAGCTGAAGCTCGGATAGATTGAGTTACTTGCCCAAGGCCAATACAGCCAAGAAGTGGTGAAACTGGGATTTGATCACACGTTTATTTTTCTACTATGAGACACTGTACTTAATAGTTGTTGTTTATAACAGGTATTATATACCAGGTAACTATGTTATCTTATTTACAAGTCTCATCAACAGTTTTATGAAAACTAGCCCAAGCACTCTCCTACTTCATGCTTGGGAGCCGGGAACACAGTGCTTGGAAGGGGCTTCATCTTATGGAGTGGGGGCCTCTCTCTCCTTTCCAAACTTTCTCTCTTTTTCACTTTAACCTCACTCAGTTCCACTTATTAGAATTCACCCTTCACTCTCATCTTGACAAAAACCTTGACTTGCTGTGATTCAGAGCACTTCCCACTTTGCATAAAAAAGTAATTTTTAAAATGTCATAAAATATTCTCCTGGAGAAGTGTTTTTTAATATTAAAAATCATCCACTCATTCTGAATAGCAGAGACAAAGTAGACAGATGGTACAGCCATCACTTAACTGAAGCAAAATGATTAGATGTACAATTTAGATGGCAGAGCAAAGCCCCATCTGACAGAAAGCAAAAGTATCACCTCCACACTACTTTGCCTCTTAATAGCTGACCTGAAAGAGAAGACCAGGTAAAGCAATTGGACACATCAACCTGATTTTCCTGAAAATGCTCTGGAAGAGCAACCACTTCATCTAGAGTCCAAAGAACAAATACCATGGCAAAGCTAGAATTCTTAGCAAACTATGGCAAAGGTGGTGAGGTTTTTACAGTGAAAATTGTCATCCTTCATTCTAAAAGTCAAAGTGAATTAGAAATTTTTTTTTCTAGTTCTTTATTGGAGTATAATAGCTTTACCCTGTTGTGCCAGTTTCTGCTGTACAACAAAGTGAATCAGCTGTATTTATACATATATCCCCATATCCCCTCCCTTTGGAGCCTCCCTCCCACTGAATTAGGAATCTTAAGCTATGGTGGCAAAAGGCACAGTGAGACTGCATATCCTGAATACTTTGTATATAATGCCCATCCATTTGATTTCATCTATTTTGGGAACAGATGATAAATTTGAAATTTATTATAGTTCTCTCTCCCCCTCTTTCTTTCCCCCCACCTCAGTGGAGAATCAGCATGCTACGCAGAGATAAGCACCTGCCCACCAACATCGCTACTAAATGCCCCCATGCTGGAAGCTGATTCTCAACCAGCTCTCACAAGCCTATGGATGAGGTACAGATAATCAACAAACTTGCCTGATCAAGAGTTGACATTAAATTTGCCATAGTCTTTACCATTATTCTTCAGCTTGTTTCCATAAATATGCTTTACGGAAGAGTTTCAGGTTTACTTTTTTTTTTTAATTTATTTATTTTATTTATTTATTGGCTGCATTAAGTCTTCGTTGCTGCACACGGGCTTTCTCTAGTTGCTGCAGGTGGGGGCTACTCTTCATTGTGGTGCACAGGCTCCTCATTGTAGTGGCTTCTCTTGTTGTGGAGCACGGGCCCTGGGTGCGTGGGCTTCAATAGTTGCGGCACATGGGCTCAGTAGTTGTGGCTCATGGGCTCTAGAGCACAGGCTCAATAGTTGTGGCACACGGGCTTTGTTGCTCTGTGGCATGTGGAATCTTCCCAGGGCAGGGCTCAAACCCGTGTCCCCTGCATTGGCAGGCGGATTCTTTACCACTGCGCCACCTAGGAAGTTCTCAGGTTCACTTTTGAGGGGTTGGAAAAATAAGTTTCCCACTACCCTTCCAGGTTCTTGGCTGAGACACTCCCTATAATAAAAAGACAGATAAACAGGAAAAAAAACAGGAGTTTAATAACATGTATCCCTCCTGTATACAAGAGAGATACCCAAGAAAGCTGAATAACTCCCCCAGATGGCCCAAGCCACCACCTTAAATACCATCTTAAGCTAAAGACAAAAGAAAGACATTGGGGGTTGGAGAAGCCAGTTACAGGAGGTGACCAGGAAAAGCACAGTAAACTAAGATAAGGTTGTTATGCAGATTTAGATGGTTGCCTTCTCCACTGATGAATTTCTAGAGATTTAGAGCCATCCTTCCCTTCCTGGTACATTGAGGGAGACATTCTTACAAATGGAGATTTCCCTTGTAAATGTAAATGTCCCTTATAGAAGGGTAACTTCTACTCAGTTTTCAGAGCTTTTCTTATGTCTGCTGTGTCTTAAAAATAATCAGCCTAAAATAATCCTTATGCTGAAGAAGTATATCTTGGGATGGTATACTCGGCTCCCCTTCACTTTTAAATCTGCACTATTTACATTCCATAATGGTTTATATTAATTAACTCTATGCTTACATCCCACAGACATTTACTGAGCACCTATCATGTGCAAAGTACAGCTTTAGTGGATTTGAGGGATATCGAGAAGAAAAGCCCCAGATTCTGCTCTAAAATAATATAGAGTTTATGAAAATACCATGGTCCATCACTACAATTGTCTCTGAGAGGATGAACAGCCTGTTCTATGCCCAGCCATCACTACTGCAAGCACAGTCACCACCATTTCCAATTCTGTCTAGGTAGAGGTGGGAACTTGAGATATAACTGTGCATCAGAGAACCATAAAGCAAAAGAACATGCCCGACTAGAGAAAAAAATATGAATATCTCCCACCTCTATCCCCCGTGCTCCCTGGAGAAAAGATTTTTCTATGGGATCCAGAAAGGTGTACCAACAGGTCTAGTGATGCTATGGTGTTTGCTCCAAAGGGAATACTATTGTGACTTTCATAATCAAAGATCTTATGATTGTACTTTTCAACTTAAACTGAACCACAAAATAATGATGGAAGGTGACTTTCTGAAAATTGTTATAAAAAGCTATTTTGGGTGAAAATGTCCTTCATAATCATTATGCTAATGAATAAACAGAAAACACATGTGAGTAATTGTACACAACATGGTCTATGTTCACAAATAACAGTTTGGGTGAGTTAGTGTTATTCATTTGGCAAAAGTAGCCAAGCTAAAAGCAAAGTTTTGAGAATAGCATTATGAGTAAATTTGCATTGCACAGGGAAAAATGGAGGAATAATGAGAAGTTAAACATAAGGTGAGCTCAGATTTTGGTATCACAAACCTACGCTGCAGTGAGAAATATTTGCGTGTGTGAAATTATAGTATGGTTTCTGAAAATATAGCAACCACCAGACATTCCCATCAGTACCATTCTCCCAGAAGTTATTTCCCTAGGAAATAGTAATGTTTGGCATTTCTAAGTACAGGCTAGAGCTTTGCTACTTCTTTTGGCCAAATGCACAAATCTATAAAATCAAAGAGCAAAGGATTAATACCTTAACTATATATAGAGAGATTATCAAAACCATTAAAGACCCAAGTAGATAAGTGTTACTGGGGAGGAAAACCTTTCCTTTCTTCCCTTCTAGGTTCTCTAGATGGTCTAGTAATTAAATTGACATAAGACAAATTAACAGGAGAAAATCTAATTTAACTTCATATGTATGGGGTTCCCAAAGACATGAAACCCAAAGACAGTCAGGCAATGGAGGCTTATGTGACATTCTGAGCTGAGAAGAATGGGGTAGGGGTCTGGAGCTTTGATGGGGAGGAAGAAGAAAAGAGTAGAAGTTTGGTAAACAAATGTTTGAAATGCTGTTCAGGTAAATCTTTCTGATATAAAAAGTTATCTCTGGTAATAGCTCTCTTCCTGGTACAGGCTCTCTAACTTAAATTCTTTTAGGCAATTAAGGGAGAGGTAAAAAGCTTTTCCTGAGTCAGCTGGGTCTCAACTGCCTTCAGCTCAAAACAATCCACATGCCAAAGTAGTACATATTGAACTCGTATATTCCACTGCCCCACAGTTCAGAATTTGAGTTGATAGCTTGCTCCATCTCACTGGACCAGTCTCTCTGTCCTGACAATAGGTCAGTTCAGTTAAACTCATTTCAGGAGGTGGTAATGCAGGTGGGCTCCCAAAGTTTAGCCTATGGTGCACAAGCAATCAAGTATTTAATAGAAGGCATTTCTATGGAAACAAAAGGAAAACAATGGTTAATGGTTGGAGAAAACTATAATCCCAGTTTCTGAGTTCTGAAGGCAGCCAGTCAAGAAGATTTCTAGATATCAGGCTTGAAGTATCTTCAGATGGAGTGAGGGCAGGCATTGATAATGACCGATTTTCCTGGTTCGCAGTGTGAATGTCTCTGATGATCTTTCTGAGTGCCCACATAGCAGCAGGCACAAAGATTGAACATATATGAGCTGCTGTGGTGACTTCTTTGAAGTTTTTAGCATGTTGTCCCACTTTAGCTTGTAGGGCTTCGGGAAAAGGGCAGTTTCACTTTTCAGTGATTCCAGGTCAGAAGGGTAACAGAAAATTGGAAATATTAGTTTGAGGACTTGTAGCAAAATGTTGGAGAAACTAGAAGGATTCAGGATCCAGTTATTTTATGGGTAGAAAACAAAACCTCAAAGATAATTAACAGCACTAGAATCTGATATCCATAAATGTATATTATAAAACAAAATTTT
Organism: Hippopotamus amphibius kiboko; assembly: GCF_030028045.1. Lineage (NCBI taxonomy): Eukaryota > Metazoa > Chordata > Mammalia > Artiodactyla > Hippopotamidae > Hippopotamus > Hippopotamus amphibius. The sequence continues at coordinate 10,706,597 of NC_080203.1, read as the reverse complement.
TCTCTCTACAATTACTCCCATTTCTTTTTTTTTTAAGGGTTAGTAAGGAAAATGTTTTATTTATTTATTTATTTGCTGCGTTGGGTCTTCGTTGCTGCACTCAGGCTTTCTCTAGTTGCGGCAAGTGGAGGCTACTCTTCCTTGCTGTGTGCGGGCTTCTCTTGTGGAGCATGGGCTCCAGGTGCTCGGGCTTCAATAGTTGCAGCACACAGGCTCAGTAATTGTGGTGCATGGGCTTAGTTGCTCCATGGTATGTGAGATCTTCTTGGACCAGGGATTGAACCCGTGTCCCCTGCATTGGCAGGTGGATTCTTAACCACTGTGCCACCAGGGAAGTCCCTACTCCCATTTCTATCAAAGACAACCACAATAAGACTAATTTGTTTGCAAATTAAGTCTAGTTTTAATAAAGTTGGCCTGATTATTTACATAAGTACAGCAATAATAGTGATTAACTTTATAGACTCTTTTAAATCTGCTTTGCTAGAACTTTTCATAAGGAATCTCATATTGAACTCTTAAAATTGCCTCAGGCTAGGAAGGCAAACCAAGCACTCACCGTCACACTTAAGGCCTGAAACACCCAAAACTTTAGGTTAATTCCTTTCTTCACAAAGTCCCCCAAATATCCTGAGGTTCCTGGGCTCGCCAGGAAGTGACCTTCCTTACTAACCCGGTAAGGCTGCTGGGAACCCCGTAGCAAGGTCCTAGGCCTGATTTTTTCAAAAGGCTTTATCAGCTCCATAAAGTCAGTTTTAGTTCCTTAAAGCTGTCTGGTCATATGTGAGTCTACGCATATCCCTCTCAAGTATGATATTCCAGTCAAAGCCTTGGTAATATAACCAATGTTTCCAATTGTATCCTCGTATAAGGAGAACAGATTCTTATTGAACTTATGCAAATAACTGTATTGCCATGAAAATAAGAATACTCATTATGAGTTTCCAAATTCTGGAGGGATCAGGTAGGGAGAAAAAGATAAATGTTCCATCTTTGTTCACAAAGATAGATTTCACTAAATTGCTATAAGTTACAGATAGCTTAAGAGGAAATATTTCCTTTATTTGTGAAACAAAAGACAAAACAAAACTTTAAAGAACTGACAATGTTTTGAATAAAAATTACAATCAGTACATTCAGTTCTATGTAACTAACTCTTACTGATCTTGATCTTTTGTTAGCAGTTTTATGAAGCCATCGATTTTTTTTATTAGAGTTTTGTAATTTCTTACCCAGTTCAGTGGTATGATCAGAAAGTCATCAGAAAATTGTATTTCAGAGTACTTGTCAGAGTCCTTTACATGAATTTGTCTGAAAATGAAACACTTTTGCAGAAACACTTTTGCAAAAGCATCAGTGTAAAACTGTAACTGTCTATAAATTACAAGATTTTAAAACGGCAATGGTTAAAGATCAGATGAGAGTCCATTATAAGCAATTGACAAGGAAATTTGGTTATTTCTGTGATACAGAACCTTTTAAGATAATAACTAGAATTACAAGTGATAATATACCAGGACATACCAGAATTTTAGGAATTTCATACGATTTTGAGAACACTTGTATTAACAACATTCATCCATTCAATATAACTTAAGAAGACTTATCATCACTTGTTTGACAACGATTCCCATGTAACTAACTTAATACACCAAATAAGCCTAATTAGTGTAACATTTCTATTTTTTAATAAAGAGGGAGAACAAATCTTTTGAGATGTTCCAGGGGCCCTCTGCAAAATCTCAAAGTCACTTCAAGCTAAAAAAGTCTTCATTTAGAATTTAAGTTTTGGAAAGTTTGTCAAAAATATCAAAAAGTTTTTTAAACACTTGATTAGACAGGATCATAGTTACTGTGAAACAATATGTGGTTATCCATTTAACCAAAGTGAAAATTAAAGATTTTGCAGGCAAATACAGAAAGTTACATAGTTATATATATATATATAAAACTATGCCTAAAGTTGTTTTTCTTTTATTTTATATATAAAAGAAAAACAACTTTAGGTCTTAATAGAGAAGACTCAGATTTCTTAGGTAGTCAAAGATCTGAGAAGAGCAACATGAAACACAGGAAATTGTTTTGATAAACACAGAATCTTTGTTTTCTAGGTAGATTGCTTAAAAGGTAAAGGAAAATCTTTTCTAATCTTTTATCAAAAGCAAACCAATAGTCAAAAAAAACCCTTGTCCTCTTACTAGATGAAGGAAAATTACATAAGCACACTATTGATATTAAAGCTTATCTTAAAAACCCTTATAATAGCAATTCAATTTTGGCCAACTTGACTACACAGGGTATAATTCTTTTTCTCTCTTTTCCCAACTTCCTATACTATTTTGTCCTTTATTCTCCTCTTTCCTATTCTGAAATTACCAGTTTTATTTTAGGACAAATTATTTTCCCTTAACAAAAATACATCTTCATACCTCACAGCTTCTTATTCAAAAATATATCCTACCTTCCTTGTGTACAAACTTGTTTCCATTATTATTTCTAGTAGTTTTAATTACATACATTAATTAGAATTTTTAAACTTTAGAAACCTTAATTTCTGGTGAAAAGTAAGAAGTAAGCAATTGTGAACTGCCTGTTATACCAGCATTCTTTTTTTTTTTAATATTTATTTATTTATTTATTTCATTTTTGGTTTCATTGGGTCTTAGTTGCGGCATATGTGGGCTCTTCATTGAGGTGCACAGGCTTCTCTCTCTAGTTGTGGCGTATGTTCCAGAACACGTGGGCTCTGTAGTTTTAGCACACAGGCTCTCCAGTTGAGACTCACATGCTCTAGTTGTGGTGCTCGGGCTTAGTTGCCTGGCAGCATGTGGGATCACAGTTCCCAGATCAGGGATCCAACCCATGTCCCCTCCATTAGAAGGCAGATTCTTAACCACTGGACCACGAGCATTCTTTATATTGGCAAATTCTGTGAATATGTTTCATAATTTCTAGAAGCATACACTTACTCACAGTATAAATTTTCTATGTGGCATGACACATGTTTACTATAAGACCCAAATATATTTAGTTTCTCTGTGATAATGTAATAAGAAACCAAAAGCAGATAAACCTATGTTCAGTAATTAATGTTTCTGCATTTTATCGTATTTGGAAGTGATCTCAATTCAATGAAATTCCATCATTTAGCTTAACTTAGAAAAACTCTAAGGGTATTAGTTACCAAAGAGATTTGGGAAACTAAATAAACATGTCAGAAAATATAATCATTGTTGAAAAGTTCACCTAAAAACTCTCATCCCATATCAAAATCACTTACTCCCTACATTTATGTTTAGACTACCCATGAAAACTTTGTTAGACACTAGTCTGAGTCAGCCATCATCCCAAGCTACTTTTCTTGTAGACAAATTTTATAATACAGATAACATAAATTTATTTCACTAGTAAACCCAGGTAGAATAAAAGTTGTTTATCTGCATATTTAATGCTGATAACTCTGAGGACATACCTATATTGATTAAACAAAACTTAAACTAGCTTTTATTTGCCAAAGATTATGCCACATGAACTTGAAAAATATTTGGGTTAGTTTCTATATTTTTGAGTTTTAGAATACTTAATTCATAAGTGCTTATTGTTAAGCCAATTAAGTAGAGATCTCTTACAATTTTTGACAGTACCTTCCACACGTAGTAAAACATCACCTATATGTAACATACATCCGTAGACACAGAGACCTATAGCTTCCATTTCAAAATTTTAGCCATGAATCAGGTACAATAATACAACACTCACTATGGACTTCCCAGATGGCATGGTGGTTAAGAATCCGCCTGCTAATGCAGGGGACACAGGTTCAAGCCCTGGTCCGGGAAGATCCCACATGCCACGGAGCAACTAAACCCACGTGCCACAACTACTGAGCCTGTGCTCTAGAGCCTGAGAGCCACAACTATTGAGCCTGCATGCCACAACTACTGAAGCCTGCGCGTGCCTAGAGCCCAAGCTCTACAACAAGAGAAGCCATCGCAATGAGAAACCCATGTACCACAATGGGAGAGTAGCCCCCGCTTGCCACAACTAGGGAAAGCTCGTGCACAGCAACCAAGACCCAATGCAGCCAACAAAACAAAACAAACAAAAAAACACTAGTTTATAAATCACAGTGGGATTCAAATTATGTTTCTGGTAGTTGGGATGAGTTAATTTTACCAACTTAAATGTCTAAAGCTTTTTACTATTTGTAGAGAAGACATTTAAGATTTGTATTTGCCTTTGACAAGTAATCTTATGGAGTCTGTAGACTAGATTTGGGCAAGGGAGCCTGTATAGCAGTTTGTATTTTAAAAATCTCTTCCTTTTTTTTTTTCAGTCTCAGGCAAGTGTGGGCAGGTTTTTGGTTACCTCCTGAGGTGTTTATATTTCAAAGACCTGGTAAGATTTACACCTTCAAGGGACAAAGAAAGAATACAAGTTTTCTCCTAGGAGTTTTTGGGGTATATTTGTCCACTATCAGAAGTCTAGTGTAATCAGTATTTAAAATTTTCCTTCTTTTTCTTATATGCAGAACAATTGTACTTCCAATGTCCTGATTTTTTTACATTATCTGCAAATGTCTGGAGACAAATAGGAAAGGATCTGAGGGGTCTTTGAGTTGCTCTCAGAGTTAAGCTTTTGTTTCTCTGAAGATTCAAATTGCAAATCAAGACTTGTTGATTTTAACTCATTTTCCCTCCATTTCTGTAAGCTATATTCAAAGAATTGGGTAGTTGCTTCCATTATAATGCTTAGAGGTTGATTAGCCCACTCAACTATACTATTTTGAATTTGCCTTTTTATTTCAGGGAGAAAATTTCCTACTAAGGCAAAAATGGAAAGATGTCTATGTTCTGGAACTTCAGGGTTTAATGCAGTATGCCTTGAAAAGTTTGTATAAAGCATTCAACAAAGGCCTTTAGATGCCCTCCTTCTTTCTGAGTGTACAATTTAACCTTAAACCAATTCACCTTAGATGGGGGGAAGACTTTACTATTGCTCCGATAAGCCCCTGAATATTGGTTTCCAGCTGATCCATTTCCTGATCACCTGTAGGAGGGCCTGGGAGAATTTCTGCTCATTGCTTTCCTCTGTGAGAGATGTTCTTCCCCAGGAAGCCATCTGGCTTGTCTGCTAATTACAGTGTGATTATGGGTGGGAAAAATATCCTTCAGCAGCCAATTAAGGTCCTTATGAATGGGGTTGTGAATGGCCACTCATATTTCTAATTACTCTCTAAATTTGGTAGGATTTTCTAAAAGTGGAGGTAAAGGGGCTTTACAATTTAAAAGATCTGTTGCTGTCCACAGGATGTCAATTCTTTGTGGTAGGGAATCCAGGACACATCCACAAAGAACATTGTGTAGGAAGGTCTGTAGCTGGCAGAGAGAGTGAGTCTTACAGTCCATCCCCGCGCTTTTGCTAAATTCATTTGCTGGCTTTCAGCTTTTACATAAGTCAACTTGTATACACTGGGCCTAGAGATTAGGCTAGAGTGCTCTCTGTAAATCTTGTAGGAGAAGGGAAGCTAAAACAGGTAGCTGGGTTTTTAAGGGATTTTCTGGGGAAGGTGGAGGAGTTTGGGAGCTAAGGGAATTTGCTGAGGAGACAGGGCTGGATTTTAAGGAGAATCTGCATTGGACATGGATTTTAGTTTTTGTTCTAATTTCTGTTCTTTCATCTTATTAAGGGAGTCCATAAGACTAGTCATTATATTCCTCTGTGTCCACTTTTTAATTTGGCCTTTCCGTAGGTACCAATAAGATACTTATTTAGGATGAGAGCTCTCTAAAAATTTTTTTTCTTTCAAATATAGCCAATTCAAGGCATCCATAGTCTGGCCATTGACAAGTAGGATCTTATATTAATCTCAATAGTAACTCAAATCAATAAGCCTTTGTATGGCTTAACCATGGACCCAAGAGGCATCTCAAAGGAAAGTACAAAAGATGCAGCCCTCACAAGATCCAGAAAGCTTACTCCCAGGCTAGCCTAAGAAAACAAAGACTTTTGTTGTCACAGGTGCTAAGAATGGTGTAGTGCAAATACTATCTCCAGCTGCCCATGAGAACGTGAGACACCTCCAACCATAGACCCCCTAATCTGTGACATTAGGTGGGTGCTACTGGAATGGGACTTCCAGCAGTAACAAGGCAATGAAGGTTGAGACAACAAAGGCCCCCTGTGGACCAGGACCCCTTATGACAAATTCTCCTGAGAGATGGCAGATGCCAAAGTGGGTCACATATTTTACTCCCCCTCATGGGCAAAGGAAATTACACAACCTCTCAAAAGCAAAAACAAATACCAAACATAAATTATGATCCAAACAATCAGAAAATACATCAGAACAAAGATGAGATACAACTTATGATCTGTTAATTTTTCTTTTTTTGGCTGGGTGCACGGCTTGTAGGATCTTAGTTCCCTGATCAGGGATGCAACCCGGGCCCTTGGCAGTGAAAGCATGGAGTCCTAACCACTGGACTGCCAGGAAATTCCCTATGATCTGTTAATTTAAACACTAATCCACAGCAATAGTAAGAACTTTGAGAGGGGTAAGGGGCAAAGAAGCCAGTACTCTTTTACATTACTTTTGGAAAGCAATTTGGAAATAAGTATGAATAATCACAAAGTTCTTTATTGCTTTTGACCTAGTAATTCCATTTCTGGAAACTTATCCTAAAGAAATTAAAATATATATATATATATATGTATATACATGAAGACAATTTAAAACCTGTCTAAATTGTAAAGATCTAAATGTTCAACAGTAGAGAATGGCCAATGAGATATTATACAGCCATTGAAAATAATGGTTTTGAAAAGTATAGCAACATAGGGGAGTTCTTGTGATACAACACAACTAAATTTCTGTGTGGCTGGTAAGGTAAAGAGAAAAGGAAGGTTAGGGTGTGTGTGTGTGTGTGTGTTGGGGGGCAGGAGAAAAGCTAGTGAAGAACCTTAGAACCAATGAAAAAGGGTCTTGAATGCAATGAGATACAAAAGGAAGACAGTGTGGTGGTACATTTGAAGCTCATGTGCAGATTTGATGTATCTTGCAGGAATATCAATTTTATATGAAGAGTATAAGGAAAATTTTATATTCAATTGACATATAGAGTGCAGAATCCACATGCATCACAAAGATAAATCTTGAAACTTCAAAGAAAATTCATGCTTAGATAAGCAGGCCTTTCCAACCACTGAGCTCATGGGAGTATGTGTTCATACTCTTCCATAGGGAGAAATGTCTCAGTTACACCATTTAAGAAGTGCAACAGTCAGGAGAATAGGAAGCCAGAGACAGATTTTCAGAAATCAAATAACATGCTCAAACTTACGCTTTAAAAATATACCGTAGGCAGTGTAGGTTAAGTAGAAGCCATAGCGTATGTAGGCATACAAGTGAGTAGACGGTTGCCACTGTCCATTTAGAGAATGGGACTTCAGCCAAGAGGGTGTGATAGTAGTCATGAATGAGAGATGATGAATTTGGGAGAAGTGTCAGAGATACAATCATGATTTTTAATAAGCAATTGGATATGGGGGAGAGAGTTGAGAGGAAATGGTCAAACAGCTTTGATAGTGTCCTTCTGCTTGAAAGCTCTCACCTGCTTTTTTGGCTGGGGGGGGGTGGGGTGGGGGGAGGGCTTGTAGTAAGGTATTTAAAACAGCCTGGCACTTAACACAAAGATAGAGTCCCAACACGCCTATCTTCTTGTATCTGACTTACAATGTCACTAGCCACGAGTCCTTGCCATTCTGCAAATATTCCCACATTGTTCATGCCGTTTCACATGCTTGGAATTTCTCTCACGTGTCTACTTTGCCAGGCTTCAAAATCTACTTCACATGCAGCCTACTGCTCTGTGAAGACGCCCTAATCAGCCCTGAGCGGTGTGCTCTCATTTCTGTGAATGCTCAGAGCACTTTGTCTGCATCTCTTTTGTGTCACACATCTTATCCTCTTCTCAGTAGGGAAACCAGTTATCCTATTATCCATTGCTCAAAACTCTGTTGTGGTTCCCATCTCACTCAGGTAAATGAAGTCCCTAGAAATCCCTGTCTTGGTGTTTCTCACTCAACCGCAGCTACACATTCGATTCCTATCAGAAACTAATTAAAAAAAATCCACGTCCAGGCTTGACTCCAGACCAAGTGACTCCAATCCTTAGAGGTGCTAGTTTCTAACTCTCCCCGGGTGATTCCTCAGTGAAGTCAGGGTTGATTAAGAACCATAGAGCTAGTCTGAGGTGAAGCTGCAGGAAGTCAATGAACTGCTCCCTGTTCACTTCGTGGACTAGAGGCCCATTCAGGACCACGGGCTGCCTCTTTCTGAACCATTAACATTTTTCTCCAGTACGTGCCTCAAGCTCGAGCTTCTCCACATAAGTAAATCAAAACACAAGAGCTTACTTAGGACACAGTCCCCGTCAGAAGCTGCCAGTTTCTGTGACTTAGAAACACATTTTTCCCTCTAAGGAAAATTATGAACATAGCTTTGTCTACAGAAAAACGAAATCTTTTTAAAAATAAATATTTGATTCACGTTTATCAAAACTGCAGTTGAAAGAAAGCGACATTTGTGAGTGTTAGCGAGTATGCTGTAGAACAGACTCCGAATCCTCTGGGTGTGGTGCTGAGCCTGTCCAGGGAGGGCAACTCACTCGCGTGTAGCCGCCCCTCTTACCCGCCCAATGCCGTCTGTCTGGTCTGTGGTACAGGGGGGTGCTTCAGCCTCACCCCTGTATTCTAGAATCCTCTCAGTGGTGTCTTGTCCATGAAGAGTTATTAGTTGTTCTTCTTGTGAGGGGAGCAGAGTCAGAAAGAACCTGTCACATTTGGTGATGTCACTCCTGGAGCCAGAATCCAAGAAGTGTTTGACAGAATGAGGCAGTGGAATGAATCTAATAAAATGCAGTAGAACTGGGCAACCATAAGCCAAATATGTCAGAGGTATGACACAGAAGCAGCACACGGAAGAGATATTTCAGGGCTTGAATATCAGTCAAGAGTACAGCAGTTTTCAAACTTGAGCATGCATCAGAATCACCAGGAGGGCTTGTGAAAACAGTCTGCTGGGCTTCCCCCGTACAGTCTCTGATTCAATAGATCTGGGGTCCAGTCTGAGGATTCGTATTCTAATAAGTTCCCAGGTGAAGCTAATATTGATACTGCCGGGCCCGGGACGACCATCTGAGAATCACTAGTGTAGTATGAATTTCAAACAAGGTTACCGCAAGTTTAGGTGGTGGAAGCAAAATTTGTGCAATGAAGGAGGCAATAATACACTCCATTAGCTCTGGCAGGTACCTGTGGAATGTGTGCCATAGCCAGCCACACGACCAGAGAGAGAACCAGTGACAGTGAAGGGACTTGTAACCGTGTCATATGAGGAACTTGGGAAGGAACAGGACTATGTAATTTGGAGAAGGTAAGGTTTACGTAGGACACAATGACATCGTTCTCTTCAACTCTCTACAGGGCTATTTACATAGGCAAGATTTCTACTGGGTAGAGCTAGCATCCATGGCCGTCCCTCTTAGGAAACAGATGTCATTCTGAAGTAATGCAGATCTTTCTAACAGATGCAGCCGTCCGGGGTTACACTGAGCTGCTTCCCAAAGTGTTGAGCTCCTATGAGTTGAGATATTCAAGTACAGACCAAAAGGTATTCAAGCACCATATACGGAATTGGGAATAAATGGCCTCTGACGCACCTTCAAAACTGAGAAATCCTATGAGTATATGAGTACATTTACCTTTAGTTATATAGTCTGCCAACATACAAATACTACATTTGGAAAAATAAGGGCAAATTAAAGCATGGTATCCAAAACATGGTATCTCCAAATTGTGGTATATGAGACTAGAGTTATTTTAGAAAAGGTTATAACCAAAGAAATTTGATACTGAAGGGAGGAAATGGATTTAATAAGAGGTATCAAGGAAAAACACAGACTGCAAGGCAAGAAGGAAAGGTAGAGAAAGGTACAATTGAGTACGGCAAAATGCATGTAGAAGGTGGACTAAAAGCAGGCAGGAAAGCAAAAGATAAAAATTCACTCTTTCCATGGAAATTTACCATCCACAGCAAATATTTTATCTCCATTCTGGCATCTAATATTACCCGCAGTTATGTATGAGCCCAAATTTGATGTGAACGATCTGGGAATTGATTAGAGTTAAGAGAACTCATGAGGATTGTAGGCCAGATAAATGTCTGTGTCATTAGTGCTGAAGTAGTAAATCAGTCTGAGGTGGAAAAAAGCAAAAAAAAAAAAAAGGAGCATGAGATAGAAGGTTGTTGCTGTAAAAATACTACTTAACTAATCTAGGCACCCAGCTCTGAGAGGATTACAAGGATCTGGGGACACATGGTCCCTAAGAATGTCTTGGGCAAAATGGTAGTTTGGTACCATAGCCTTTTCTGATTCAAAGGTGAGCTCTTTGCCATCTTCCCATCCCTGGCCTTTTAGTTCTCTACCTTCCTGTTCTCCCCTGATCTATGCTGAGAAAAAATTGTAATATCAGGCACTTATACTCCATTTTGAATGAGGAAATGTGAATGTGTTATCATACATAGAGATGTATTTCCCTTATAAACTTTATACCATTATCAACAGACTTTAAGGTACCAAGGACAAATATGTGAAGATTTGGGGCAGAAAGAAGTCTTCCCTCAGAGTCACTAAAATAACAGCCTACTCTCTACTTCCCTAATCAACCTAAGGGCAACAAGGACCACATGAAAAGCACTGGGGAAATCTTACTGGAGTCAGCTCCAACATAAACCACTTGCATTTGGAAAATAACATGAATATGTGGTGCTATGTGTTCTAGAATAAAATTTAAAAACACAGGTAGGTGCCATTTCTCAGTGGCAAGAGATGTTATTTCAATTATTAAATTAAATGTCTGGATTCAGTTGGTTAGCTAGCTCAGTTGTTGAGGTCACTGTGGTACATCAGTATCATGACTTCAATTCCTATGTATGACAATAAGAACTAGACTGTTAGAGCTGGAAGGACCATTAGAATCCAGCTAGCCCCAATCCTTATTCTCTAGATGTTGAAAACAGAGGCCTCATGATGGGAAAGGAATCGCTAAATTCATAGATGAATGGGTAGAAGAGTTGGAATATGGCCCCCATACCCATGTCCAGAAGGTGACCAACCCTCCTTATCTGCCCAAAACTTTCTCAATTTTAACACTGAAAGTCCTGTGTCCTGGGACTCAGTCCAGGGAAACTGGAATAATTGGCCACCCTGTTGACCAGCTATTCCCAAAATACGTGCCAACAGACCAAAGAGGATTGGCCCCAACTGTAGAGATGTGCCTCATACAATGTATTACCAATGCCAACTTCTATTGGGTTAGGAGCTCAAAACACCATCGTCCCAGTTTTCCTCCTCTTAGATGCCCTCTTCTCCTCCTCCTCTTCTTTCTCCTGCTTCAAATCTATGTGTTTAACAATTTAATTTTTTTTTTAGAATAAAAGTTCATGGTATCTGCCAGGTATTGTACTAAATATTGAGAATTCAGCAGTGAACACAGAAAATCCCTGACCTCATGGAGCTTGCATTCTGGTTGAAGAGAGAAACAAAAAAAAAACCCAAATAACTTAGTGAAATAAATAATATGTCAGCTGGTGATAAGTGATATGGAGAAAAATGGAGCAGGAAAGCAAGGGAGAGAGTGGTGTTTGTGGGATGCTGCTTTTGTAGATACGGTTGTCAGGGAAGGTCTCTCTGATGAGATGTGGCTTTATAATTTACAAAGTCATTTCCTACATTATTTCAATTATACAGGCATTTTCAAAGAGCATTATTATCATATTAAACTTCAGTTTATACCCCATTTAGTTTGCAAGAGTCCTTCACGGCAGCGGCCAAATGTTTTAATTCCTCCCCTGAGTTCCTATAACTGCTCTCCCGGTAGTGGCATTTGTTCTGTGGGGGCATTCCATAAGGATATCTGAGAGCTTTTTAACATCCCAAAGGGCCATGACAGTTGCAATGCAAACATTACCAAGGTTTTTTAAAAATGTAATTTGTATTGTTTATGCTTCCAGATGTTATGGAAAAATAAACATAACACTCTACTTAATGACAATACCTAACAAAGTGTCCTGGGACACAGTAGACATTCAACAGATGTCTGTGGAATGAATGAATGGATTTATAGAAATTAAAAATCAAAGCCTTTGATCTTTATTCAAATGTCACTTTTTCAGTGAAGTCTGCTATGATTTCCATTTTTAGAACTGCAGCCTCTCTCCTACACTATCCTCCTTCTCAGCTACAGTTTTTCTCCATAGAGCTTATCACTACCTTTACTCCTTCATACATTACTTGTTTATTTTATTGTCTTTCTCCTCTCATTACAATGCAAGTCTCAAGCGGGCAAAACTATTATGTTTTATTTACTGGCATAACATCAAGCCCAAAGAATGATGCCTAGAAAACAGGTGCTCAAAAAATATTCAATGTATAAAAGAAACCATGACTTTCAACTTCATCCCTTTTTCTCTAAATCAACTGCCAGTACTTCCACCATCTCTCCTATGGACCATTATGTCCTCCTAATTGATCCCTCTCCCCCTTCTCCAAAAGAGTTTCTATATGACAGTCAAAATAATCCTTCTGAAATAAAGGATATATTATGCTATTTTGTGACTTAAAATCCTTACAATAATGTCCAAACTCCTTCTAATCTATAAGACCAAACTTGAGATAGTTCCTACCTCTCCTTTCAGCCACGTTTCCCCTCCTTTACTTACAAACACTTTAAACTCCATTTCTCATGACCTAAGCCAGCCCCCCTTGAGCATAATGTGTTTAAGATTTTCCCAGAGTAAATGGCAACTCTATTCTTCCATTTTCTCAAGCCATCCATAAGCCTTGGAAGCATCCCCTTGCACACCCACGTCTAATCAGCAAAAAATCATGTTGCCTCTGCCTTCAACATATACCCAAATCTAACTATATCTCAATGCCTCCACCGTGACCACTCTAGACAATGTCACCACCACCACCTCTTGTCTGCTTCCACTCCTCTTGCCCTTCTACAATCTGTTATCCACACTGCGGTTATCCACAGTGCGGCCAAGGTCACCTTTCACAGTACAACCTAGAGATGCTCTCCTCTTGCTCTTAACTCTAACAGCAACCAGCTCACTTCGAATACAGCCCAAAGTCCCTACCATGGCCTGTAAGGCCCTTCATGTCCTGATCCCTTTCTAATTTCCGATGTCACTGTCTGCGACCATCTCCCTTCCTAACTGAGCTCCACTCACACTGGCATCCATATTGTCTTAGATCTTTTTTTTTTTTGAACGTTCTTTATTGGAATATAATTGCTTTACACTCTTGTACCAGTTTTTGAGGTACACCAAAGTCAATCAGTTGTATTTATACATATATCCCCATCTCCCCTCCCTCTGGCGAATCCCTCCCACCCTCTCTGTCCTGGCCCTCTAAGCCATCACCCATCATCAAGTTGATCTCCCTTTCTTATACAGCAACTTCCCACTAGCTAGCTATTTTACAATTGGTAGTGTATCCCTGTCTATGATCCTCTCACTTCGTCCCAGCTTCCCCTTCGCCCCTCCCCTCGAGCCAGCCCTGTGTGCTCCAGTCCATTCTCTACATCTACATCCTTATTCTTGCCCTGTCACTGGGTTAATCAGTACAATTTTTTTTTTTTTAGATTCCATATATATATGAGTTAGCATACAGTATTTGTTTTTCTCTTTCTGGCTTACTTCACTCTGTATGGCAGACTCTAGATCTATCCACCTCATTACTTACAGCTCCATTTCATTGCTTTTTATGGCTGAGTAATATTCCATTGTATATATGTGCCACATCTTCTTTATCCATTCATTTGTTGATGGGCATTTAGGTTGCTTCCATGTCCTGGCTATTTTAAATAGTGCTGCAATGAACATTATGGTGCATGCTTCTTTTTGGATTATGGTTCTCTCTGGGTATATGCCCAGGAGTGGGATTACTGGATCATATGGTAGTTCTATTTGTAGTTTTTTAAGGAACCTCCAAACTGTTTTCCATAGTGGCTGTACCAACTTATATTCCCACCAACAGTGCAGGAGAGTTCCATTTCTCCATACCCTCTGCAACATTTATTGTTTCTAGATTTTTTGATGATGGCCATTCTGACCGGTGCAAGGTGATACCTCATTGTGGCTTTGACTTGCATTTTTCTAATGATCTGTGATGCTGAGCATCTTTCATGTGTTTGTTAGCCACCTGCATGTCTTCTTTGGAGAAATGTCTATTTAGGTCTTCCGCCCATTTGTGGATTGGGTTATTTGCTTTTTTGGTATTAAGCTGCATGAGCTGCTTGTATATTTTGAAGGTTAATCCTTTGTCCGTTGCTTCATTGGCAACTATTTTCTCCCATTCTGAGGGTTGTCTTCTTGTCTTGTTTATGGTTTCTTTACTGTGCAAAAGCTTTTAAGTTTCATGAGGTCCCATTTGTTTATTCTTGCTTTTATTTCCATGATTCTAGGAGGTGGGTCAAAAAGGATCTTGCTTTGACGTATGTCATAAAGTGTTCTGCCTATGTTTTCCTCTAGGAGTTTTATAGTGTCTGGCCTTACATGTAGGTCTTTAATCCATTTGGAGTTTATTTTTGTGTATGGTGTTAGGAAGTGTTCTAATTTCATTCTTTGACATGTTGCTGTCCAATTTTCCCAGCACCACTTATTGAAGAGGCTTTCTTCCATTGTATATTCTTGCCTCCTTTGTCAAAGATAAGCTGTCCATATGTTCTTGGGTATACCTCTGAGTTCTCTATTCTGTTCCACTGATCTCCCTTTCTATTTTTGTGCCAGTACCATATTGTCTTGATCACTGTGGCCTTGTAGTATAGTTTGAAGTCAGGGAGCCTGATTCCACCAACTCTGTCATTCCTTCTCGAGGTTGCTTTGGCTATTCCGGGTCTTTTGTGTTTCCATACAAATCATAAGATTTCTTGTTCTAGTTCTGTGAAAAATGCCATTGGTAATTTGATAGGGATTGCGTTGAATGTGTAAATTGCTTTGGGTAGTACAGTCATTTTCACAATGTTGATTCTCCCAATCCAAGAACACAGTATGTCCCTCCATTTGTTTGTATCGTCTTTGATTTCTTTCATCAGTGTCTTATAGTTTTCTGCATACAGATCTTTTGCCTCCTTAGGCAGGTTTATTCCTAGGTATTTTATTCTTTTTGTTGCAGTGGTAAATGGGAGCGTTTCCATAATTTCTCTTTCTGCTCTTTCATTGTTAGTGTATAGGAATACAAGAGATTTCTATGCATTAATTTTGTATCCTGCTACTTTACTACATTCATCAATAAGTGCTAGCAGTTTTCTGATAGTTTTTAGGGTTTTCTATGTATAATATCATGTCATCTGCAAAGAGTGACAATTTTACTTCTTCTTTTCCAATTTGGATTCCTTTTATTTCATTTTCTTCTCTGATTGCTGTGGCTAAAACTTCCAAAACTATGTTGAATAATAGTGGTGAGAGTGAGCACCCTTGTCTTGTTCCTGTCCTTAGAGGGAATGCATTGTTTTTCACCATTGAGAATGATGTTAGATTTTGGTTTCTCATATATGGCTTTTATTATGTTGAGGTAATTTCCTTCTATGCCCACCTTCTAGAGAGTTTTCATCATAAATGGATGCTAAATTTTGTCAAAAGCTTTTTCCGCATCTATTGAGATGATCATATGGTTTTTATCCTTCAATTTGTTGATATGATGTATCACATTGATTAATTGGCATATATTGAAGAATCCTTGCATTCTAGGGATAAACCCAGCTTGATCATGGTGTATGTTCTGTTTAATGTGCTGTTGGATTCTGTTAGCTGGTATTTTGTTGAGGATTTTTGCATTTATATTCCTCAGTGATATTGGCCTGTAATGTTCTTTTTTGTGACATCTGTGCCTCGTTTTGGTATCAGGGTAATGGTGGCCTCATAGAATGAGTTTGGGAGTGTTCCTCCTTCTGCTCTATTTTGGAAGAGTTTGAGAAGGATAGCTGTTAGCTCTTCTCTAAATGTTTGATAGAATTCACCTGTGAAGCCATCTGGCCCTGGGCTTTTGTTTGTTGGGAGATTTTTAATCACAGTCTCAATTTCTGTACTTGTGATTGGTCTGTTCATATTTTCTATTTCTTCCTGGTTCATTCTTGGAAGATTGTATTTTTCTAAGAATGTATCCATTTCTTCCAGGTTATCCAATTTATTGGCATATAGCTGCTTGCAGTAGTCTCTCATGATCTTCTGTATTTCTGTGGTGTCAGTTGTTAATTTTTCCTTTTTCATTTCTAATTCTGTTGATTTGCGTCTTCTCCTTTTTTTTCCTGATGATTCTGGCTAATGGTTTATCAATCTTGTTTATCTTCTCAAAGAACCAGCTTTTAGTTTTATTGATTCTTGCTACTGTTTCTTTCATTTCTTTTTCATTTATTTCTGATCTGATCTTTATGATTTCTTTCCTTCTGCTCACTTTGGGGTTTTCTTGTTTTCCTATCTCTTATTGTTTTAGGTGTAAGTTTAGGTTGTATATTTGATATTTTTCTTGTTTCTTGAGGTAGGACTGTATTGCTTTAAACTTCCCTCTTAGAACAGCCTTTGCTGCATCCCATAGGTTTTGGGTTGTTGTATTTTCATTGTCATTTGTTTCTAGATATTTTTGATTTCCTCTTTGATTTCTTCAGTGACTTACTGGTTGTTTAATAGCGTATTGTTTAGCCTCCATGTGTTTGTATTTTTTACAGTTTTTTTCAGGTAATTGATATCTAGTCTCAAGGCATTGTGGTCAGAGAAGATACCTGATATCATTTCAGTTTTCTTGAATTTACCGAGGCTTGATTTGTGGCCCAAGATGTGATATATCCTGGAGAATGTTCCATGTGCACTTGAGAAGAAAGTGTGTTCTGTAGTTTTTGGATAGAATTTCCTGTAAATATCAATTAAGTTGAGATGGTCTATTGTGTCATTTAAAGCTGTGTGTCCTTATTTATTTTCTGTTTGGATGATCTGTCCATTGATGTAAGTGGGGTGTACAAGTCTCCTACTATTATTGTGTGACTCTCAATTTCCCCTTTTATGGCTGTTAGCATTTGTCTTATGTACTGAGGGTCTCCTATGTTGGATGCATAGATATTTACCATTGTGATATGTTCTTCTTGGATGGATCGCTTGATCATTATGTAGTGTCCTTCCTTGTCTCTTGTAATAATCTTTACTTTAAAGTCTAATTTGTCTGATATGAGTATTGCTACTCCAGCTTTCTTTTGCCTTCCATTTGCATGGAATATCTTTTTCCATCCCCTCACTTTCAG
This sequence comes from Hippopotamus amphibius kiboko, assembly GCF_030028045.1. Lineage (NCBI taxonomy): Eukaryota > Metazoa > Chordata > Mammalia > Artiodactyla > Hippopotamidae > Hippopotamus > Hippopotamus amphibius. The sequence goes on along the minus strand of NC_080203.1, from coordinate 10,689,236 downwards.
TCTATATGTGTCCCTAGGTCTGAAGTGAGTTTCTTGTAGGCAGCATATGTAAGGGTCTTGTTTTTGTATCCATTCAGCCAGTCTGTGTCTTTTGGTTGGAGCATTTAATCCATTTACTTTTAAGGTGATTATTGACGTGTGTGTTCCTATTACCATTTTCTTCATTGTTTTGGGGTTGTTTTTGTAGGTCTTTTCCTTCTCTTGTGTTTCTTACTTAGAGAAGTTCCGGTAGCAATTGTTGTAAGGCTGGTTTGGTGATGCTGAATTCTCTTAACTTTTGCTTGTCTGGAAAGCTTTTGATTTCTCCCTCAAATCTGAATGAGATTCTTGCTGGGTAGAGTATTCTTGGCTGTAGGTTTTTCTCTTTCAGAACTTTCAGTATATCCTGCCACTCCCTTCTGGCCTGCAGAGTTTCTGCAGAAAGATCAGCTGTTATCCTTATGGGTTTTCCCTTATATGTTGTTTGTTGCTTTTCTCTTGCTGCTTTTAATTTTTTTTTCTTTGTGTTTAATTTTCATTAGTTTGATTAATATGTGCCTTGGTGTATTTCTCCTTGGGTTTATTCTGTATGGGACTCTCTGAGCTTCCTGGACTTGATTATTTCCTTTCCCGTGTTGGTGAAGTTTTCCACTATAACCTATTGAAATATTTTCTCAGACCCTTTCTTTTTTTCTTCTTCTTCTGGGATGCCTATGATTCGAATGTTGGTGCGCTTAATGTTGTCACCAAGGTCTCTGAGACTGTCTTCTATTCTTTTTATTCTTTTTTCTTTTTCCTCCTCTGTGGCAGTTATTTCCCTGATTCTATCTTCCAACTCACTTACTTGTTCTTCTGCCTCAGTTATTCTACTGTTTATACCATCTAGAGTATTTTTACTTTATGTTATTGTGTTGTCCATTACTGTTTGTTTGCTCTTTCGTTCTTCTCAGTCCTTATTAACTGTTTCTTTTATTTTCTTTACTTTGTTATCGAGATTTTGGATCATCTTTACTATCATTACTCTGAATTCTTTTTCAGGCCATTTTCCTATTTCCTCTTCATTTATTTGGTCTTATGGGTTTTTTTCCTCCTCCTTTGCCTGCACTGTGTTTCTTTGTTTTCTCATTTTGTCTAATTTATAAGTTTGCTGTCTCCTTTATCTATGCTGCCTAGTAGTAATTCCTCTTGTTTTTGTCCTCTGCCCCCTGTGGTGGGGTTTGTCCAGTGTCTTGGGTAGGCTTCCTGGTGGGAAGGCTGGTGTCTGCTTTCCAGTGTGTGGCTCTGTGTTTTTTCTCTCTGATGAGCAGGGCCATGTCAAGTGATGTGTTTTAGGGTATCTGTGAGGTTAATATGGCTGTAGGTAGTCTGTGTGCTGATGGGTGGGTTTGTGTTCCTGTCTTGTTTGTAGTTTGGTATGAGGTGTCCAGCACTGGCAGTTGCAGACAATCAGATGAAGCTGGGTCTTAGACTCTGATACAGGGCTCCGTGAGAGTTCTCTGCAGTTAATCTTCCCTGTGTCTGAGGACTCCCTAGTAGTCTAGCCTCCTGGATTCAGTGCTCCCTCCCTAGATCATCCAACTTGACTTCTGATGGAATAGTCCAGACTTCAGAGGTTGCTTGTCCTGGCAATAACATGGTTTAAAAAATACAGTCCAAGCCCCAGACTAATGGCAGAGTGTTGAGTAAAACAAATACTAAATCAAGGAAACACATGCATGTACAAGACACACAAATACTGAATCCAATAGAACATAAGGCACTAGAAAGACCTGACAGAAGAACCCCAGTATGCAATCAGACAATCAAAGAGAAAACCAACAGGAATTCAAAACAAAACAAAGCAAAACAAAAACAAAAACAAAAACAAAAAAACACCGGACACACAGAAACACAAGTTCAGGGAGATTTTGAAAGCTAGGGTCAAATATAATAAAGAGCAAGAGTACCACCAGACAGACTGAAGATTCTCAGAACAAAATCAGATAATTATACTTAGAACTAAGATAAAGACAAAACCTAATAATAAGCACCAAAGCAGTGTGTCATTTGGAGAATAAAGCAAGGAAACAGAACAGACCGATAATATTGCTTATAAGTATATTAAGACAAAATAAACTAAAAAAGGATAGAAGACAGGGCAACAGAAAAGTGTAGTGTGACTGGAAATATGAAAAGAAAAAGAAAAAAATAGAAATGTATGAAAGATCAAGAAGAAAAGAAGGGAGAGGAGATAAAATCAGCACTACAAAAAACTTAGCTAGAAATAGAAATATATTAAAAGGCTAAAAATAAAAATAAAAGAAAAAATAGCATAAAAAGTACGTTATAAAACATGTAGATCCCTTAGGACTAAGGTTGTAATTAATTAAAAAAACAAACAAACTAGAACTGACCCCAGAATGGACCAGATCAATAGAATTAATAATAATATTTCTGTTTCCTTGGGGTCTCAGCTGTAAGTGTCCTTCTACCCATTTTGGGTTTTTTGTATTACTCTGCGACCAGCAGAGCTTCTTTTATTGTTCATCTGTAAGTGGCAGTGTGTGGGGAGAGCGAGGGTACAATAGTGGCTCCTTCCCCTGGAAGTGAGTGAGCAGTAGCACCCTGCCTCGGTCACGGGAGCCCAGGCAGCGGTGGTGGTGCTTGTTGCAGAGGGACGCTGGGGGCTCAGGTATAAACAGAATGTCTCCAGAGCTGGGCCACTCTGTGGACTTTTGGCTCATGGCTGCAGGCAGTCTAGGCCAGCCCCACCCAGGGTCATTTGTTATCACTGACTGTGATAGCCAGGCCCAGAGGGGTCCTTCCTTTGTTTGTTGCAGGTGCCGAGAAGAGAGAGAGAGAGAGAGGCTACACCCATGGCTCCTCCCCCCTGTTTGTGAGTCAGCAGTATCAAGCCACCGCCATGGTCACCCAGCTTTCTGCGCTGTGGATTTCTTCCCTCCTGTCCTCTCAGTCCTTTTCCCCACTGCCAACAATGTTTCTTACCCTAAACCAGTTCTCCGGTGCCCACATTCCAGCTCCCAGAACCCCTGTTCAGCTGTGACTCCACATCTCAGCCCGGACGCTCTGAGCTGTGGTGTGGACCTTCTGTGTGTTTCTCACTCTTTCCCGTCTGCCACAGATACACCACTTCACCCTCTTTAAACAGTCCCAAATACCTCCCTTCTGACCCAGTGACATTCCCTGTTGGAGAAGGGGTTTCCCAGTCAGATAACAGATATTTCCCCAAATTTGGCAATCTCCCCTCTGTTTCAGAGCCCCCACCCTAGGGTGTGGGACCCGTCCCTTTCCTTTCTTCTCCTCCTCTTTCTCCCCCCTCCCCATCCTACCCAGTTATGTCAGGATCTTTGCAGTCCTTTCTGTTGTCCGAGGTCTTCTGCTGGTGTTCAGCTGGTTCTCTGTGGGAATTATTGTGTCTTTTGATGTATTCCTGATGCATCTGTGAAGAGGGATGCATTCCACGTCCTTCTACTTCACCACCATCTTTCTTCCTCTGTCTTAGATCTTAATGCTATTCCTGCTTCAGGACCTTGAACTTGCTGGCTGTTCGCTCTACATTGTTTGCTCTCTTACTTTATTCCTGTTTCTGATCAAATGTCACCACCTCAGAAACTGCATTGTGAAAGCCTCCTCCCCATTTTCTACCCTCTTACATTGTCTTATTTTTCTTCATAGTACTTACTATCAGATGACATTGTAAGTGTATACACTTTTTTTTTTGTCTCAGAATATGACTTTATTTGCAGACAGTAGGTCTTTTTTTTTTTTTTAAACAGACAATAAACAGCATATATTTAGAGTGTACAATTTGGTATCCAAATCTCCCAATTCATTCCCCCACAACCCTCTCCACTTTCCCCACTTGGTGTCCATATGTTTGTTCTCTACATCTGTGTCTCTATTTCTGCCTTGCAAACCAGTTGATTTATACCATTTTTCTAGATTCCACATATATGTGTTAATATATGATATTTGCTTTTCTCTTTCTGACTCATTTCGCTCTGTATGACAGTCTCTAGGTCCATTCATGTCTCTACAAATGTCCCAGTTTGTGTACTAACTTTGGGTCTTGTTTGCTCTTCTTTCTCTAATTTCTTTAGGTGTAAGGTTAGATTGTTTATGAGGGATTTTTCTTGTTTCTTGAGGTAGGAGTGTATTGCTATAAACTTCCTTCTTAGAACTGCCTTTTCTGCATCCCATAGGTTTTGGATTGTTGTGTTTTCATTGTCATGTGTCTCAAGATATTTTTTAATTTCCTCTTTGACTTCTTCAGTGATCTCCTGGTTATTTAGTAGCATATTGTTTAGCCTCCATGTGTTTGTGTTTTTTATAGTATTTTTTGTCAGTAATTGCTTTCTAATCTCATAGCATTATGGTCGGAAAAGATGCTTGATACGATTTCAATTTTCTTGAATTTACCAAGGCTTGATTTATGACCCAAAATGTGATCTATCCTGGAGAATGCCCCATGTGCACTTGAGAAGAATGTGTAATGTGCTGTTTTTGGAAGTAATATCCTATAGATATGTATTAAATCAAGCTGATTTACTGTGTCATTTAAGGCTTGTGTTTCCTTATTAATTTTCTGTGTGGATGATCTGTCCATTGGTGTAAGTGGGGTGTTAAAGTCCCCCACTATGATTGCATTACTGTCGATTTCCTCTTTCATAGTTGTTAGCATTTGCCTTATGTATTGAGGGGCTCCTATACTGGGTGCATATATATTTATAGTTGTTATCTCCTCTTCTTGGATTGATCCCTCCATCTTTATATAGTGTCCTTTCTTGTCTCTTGTAACATTTTTTATTTTAAAGTCTATTTTATCTGATATGAGTATGGCTACTCCAGCTTTCTTTTGATTTCCATTTGCATGGAATATCTTTTTCCATCCCCTCACTTTCAGTCTGTATGTGTCCCTAGGTCTGAAGTGGGTCTCTTGGAGACAGCATATATATGGGTCTTGTTTTTGTATCCATTCAGCAAGTCTGTGTCTTGCGGTTGGTGCATTTAGTCCATTGACATTCAAGGTAATTGTCAAGATGTATGTTCCTATTACCATTTTCTAAATTGTTTTGTTTTTGTTTTTGTAGGTCCTTTTCTTGTCTTATGTATCCCGCTTAGAGAAGTTCCTTTAGCATTTGTTGTAAGGCTGGTTTGGTGGTGCTGAATTCTCTTAGCTGTTGCTTGTCTCTAAAGCTTTTGATTTCTACATCGAATCTGAATGAGATCCTTGCTGGGTAGAGTAGTCTTGGTTGTAGGTTCTTCCCTTTCATCACTTGAAATATATCGTGCCACTCCCTTCTGGCTTGCAGAGTTTCTGCTGAGAAATCAGCTGTTAACTTGATGGGAGTTCCCTTGTATGTTATTTGTCGTTTTTCCCTTGTTGCTTTTAATAACTTTTCTCTGTCTTTAATTTTTGTCAGTTTGACTACTATATGTCTTGACGTGTTTCTCCTTGGGTTTCTCCTGCCTGGGACTCTCTGTGCTTCCTGGACTTGGGTAGCTATTTCCTTTCCCATGTTAGGGAAGTTTTCAACTAGAATCTCTTCCAGTATTTTCTCAGGTCCTTTCTCTCTCTCTTCTCTTTCTGGGACCCCTATAATGCAAATGTTGGTGTGTTTAACATTGTCCCAGAGGTCTCTTAAGCTGTCTTCAGTTCTTTTCATTCTTTTTTCTTTATTCTTTTCCGCGTCAGTGATTATCACCATTCTGTCTTTCAGGTCACTTATTCGCCCTTCTGCCTCAGTTAATCTGCTATTGGTTCCTTCTAGTGTATTTTTCATTTCCGTTATTGTGTTGCATATCTCTGTTTGTTTGTTCTTTAATTCTTCTAAGTCTTTGGTAAACTTTTCTTGCAACTTTTCTATCTTTTCATCCAATCTTTTTTCAAAGTCTTGGATCATCTTCACCATCATTATTCTGAATTCTTTTTCCGGAAGAGTGTCTATCTCCTCTTCATTTAGTTGTTTTTCTGGTGTTTTATCTTGTCCCTTCATCTGGTACAAAGTCTTTTGCCTTTTCATTTTCTCTGTCTTTCTGTGGCTGTGATTTTCAGTTCCACAAGATGAAATAGTGCTGATACTGCTTGATTCTGCTCTTTGCCCTCTTGTGGAAGAAGCTGTCTAGGAGGCTGGTTGGTGCTTCCTGATGGGAGGGACTGATGGTTGGTTGGGCTGGGTGGGTGGAGCTCAGTAAAATTTTCTTTTTTTTCTTTTTTCTTTTTTTTTGGCACACGGGCTTAGTTGCTCTGCAGCATGTGGGATCTTCCTGGAGCTGGGATCAAACCCGTGACCTCTGCATTGGCAGGCGGATTCTTAACCACTGCGCCACCTAGGAAGCCCTCAGTAAAATTTTAATCTGATTTGGTGGGTGGACCTCAGTGACATTTTAATCTGCTTGCCTGCCAATGGGTGGGGCTGTGTTACCACCCTGGTGGTCGTTTGGCCTGAGGCGACCCAGCACTGGAGCTTACAAGCTCTTTGGTGGAGCTAATGGCAGACTCTGGAAGGGCTCACGCCAATGAGCACTTCTCAGAACCCCTGCTGCCAGTGCCCCTGTCTCCTCGGTGAGCCACAGCTGCCCCCCACCTCTGCAGGCAACCCTCCAACACCAGCAGGTAGGTCTGGTTCAGTCTCCTATGGGGTCACTGCTCCTTCCCCCTGGGTCCTGGTGAGCAAACTTTTTTGTGTGCCCTCCAAGAGTGGTGTCTCCGTTTCCCCCAGTCCTGTGGTGGTCCTGCAATCAAATCCCGCTGGCTTTCAAAGTCTGATTCTCTGGGGATTCCTCCTCCCATTGCTGGACCACCAGGTTAGGAAGCCTGACGTGGAGCTCAAAACCCTCAAGACTCCTGTGGTATAACTGTTCTCCAGCTTGTGAGTCACCCACCCAGCATTTATGGGATTTGATTTTAACATGATTGCACCCCTCCTACCTTCTCACTGTAGCTTCTCCTTTGTCTCTGGATGTGGGGTGGTTTCTTTTGGTGAGTTCCAGTGTCTTTCTGTCAATGGTTGCTCAGCAGTTAGTTGTAATTCTGGTGCTCTTGCAAGAGGGAGTGAGTACTACTCCGCCATCTTGATTCTTCTCTAGGCTAATCATTTTTCAATGCCTAACTCAATTAGGTGAGGAAACTTAGTACCCCCTTCTCCATCGCACCCCACCTCAGGAAAAATGAATTGATCTTTCCTCTGACTTGTCTTGATATGTCATCTATATATTTACAGCATTTTATCTGTTGTATTATACTATTTTCTTTCTTCCATACCAGTCCAGTAGCACCTTTAGAATGGAGAATATGTAGATTTTTTTATAGTCCCCTATTTCCTCTGCAGCACTGACTACATAATTTTCAAGACCCCATGTAAAATGAAAATGTGAAAATAAGAAATTCAAGATGGCAACAGCAGAACTTAAAACAAGCAAGGGATCCTTCTATACATGGGGCCATGTGTGACTACACAGGTGACACACCCGTAAAGCTGACCCTGCTCCTCTGGCAATCACAGGTGCTCCTTTCAATCTCCTATTCACAAGCCAGTGCTTCTCTGAAGCCTTTCCTGATCCCATTCCAAACACTTCAAGCAGAGGTAGCTGTGTCTCCCGCAATATTTTCACAATTGTCTATGCTTACCTTCATGAGCATTACACTACATTGCAATTTTTTGTTTAGTTGTCATTCCTAATCTACCGTGAGTTCTACAAGACATCAACTTTGACTGATTCACTACTAAACCTGACACATGGGTACTCAATAAATGCTTATTCATCAAATGAATAATGAAAACCCTAGCCTTCCACTGTAATTCATATGAAAAGAAGTTTTGCAAATTTATATGCAAACAACTCAAAACAACTCCCCTAATACCACTGAGTCCAGAGTGCTCAATGTAAAGGACCACATTTTCAAAAGACAATTTTTTTTGCTCTATTCATCCCAGCATTCTGAAGATAACACGAAGTCTTTGAACTTCATGGATTCCAAATGAACTGGGTCTGTGCCATATGTATGTACTTTGATGAATTTTAAAATGGCACCCGCTAAAATACTGACATGAAACATTGGGATGGGAACTGAAAAGTAATTTAGAAAGAAAACAAGTTATGTCTATTCCCCACTGATATTTAATGCTGTTTTGACTCCCTTGGAAGCCTCTAACACATTAACTTCTATCTTTTTTCATTTTCCCTTTAGTATATGTTCTCATGCTTGTTTTCTGTGAATCACAAGAGAGAATTTTCTACTCTCCTATAGTTTTATTGTCTGGTAAAATAACTGCTCTGAACATAATTGCATTATTTTCTTAAAGGTAAACAGTTGTTAAAATTCAGAATCTAATTGGATAATTAAAATTTCAAGAAAGCATGATAGCAATTTCCTTTCTATAAACTTGTCTTTAAAATGATGCTCCCCAATGTTATTTTCACTGTACATGGCATTTTGTTCCAGGCAGAGCCACTATTATATGAGTTGTTAGTTTATGTGGAAATATAGTGAAATGCCTGGTCACCAGAGAACATTATTAATTCATAACACAGCCTCACTGAATACCTCCAAGTGCATTCTCACAGTTAAACACTGCACAGGAGCCTTGTTAAAACCTGAGATGTAATGAGAACCTTCTGCTGTCTCCACTAACTGAAACTCCTTGCACAGGTCTAAGAACTGTGTTACTCTGGTTTTGTTATTTTGAAGCGCTAGGGTTTACCTATTATGGAAATAAGATTAATAATTCAGAAATTATCTAAACAGTTCACATACTTCATGAAAACACTGAAAGACAGATTTTTAAAGTTGAACTGGCCCATTCTATTCCAATTTTCCACAAAGAGAAGGGGGGGGGGGTTCTTCCATAGCATCCATGCAGATAGAAAAGAACTGACCTAATCTGAAAAAAAGGTTATCTATTAAAAATCTATCTACATTAAGCAGTATTATTAATGATGTAACATCTGAAGCATTCTCCTTAAAATCTAGAAAGAGACAAGGAGGTTCACCATCAGCATTTTTATTCTATTTGGTACTGCAGGATCTAGCTGGTATAGTTAGACAAGGGAAGACAATAATCACAGGTGTAAGAATTAAAGAGGAAGAAACAAAACTGTCATTATTTGCAAGTGATATGATCTACTGTCTACAGAGAAAAGCAAAATGTACCTCAAATTATGAGAAATGATGAGAATTTAGTATGGAGACACTTTAAAGTCAATATGTAATATTAACAAGAAGTATATGGATTTACATAGTGTTTATTCTGAATCAGGTGATATCATAAGCATTCTACTTATATTAACTAACTTTAATAATCACAACAACCCAACAAGATATTCCTGTTTTAAACTTTAGGAAACTGAGGCACAGAGAATTGTTATAATTCAAACAAATTTACACAATAATAGTGACAGAGCCAGGATTCAAACCTAGGTAAGCTATTTCCAATAACCAAGCTCATAGTCACTATGTTATATTCAATTACACTGCTATATACTTGATGGAGAGTTAGAAAATATATTTTTAATGGATATGTTACATAATATCAACAAAATAGAAAATTCCCCAGAATAAATATATCAAAAGATAACCAAGACTTATATAGAGACAATTGTAAATGGCATTGAAATACAGTAATAAGAAGAGCTAAATAATTAGAGACATGTACCATGTTCATGGAAAAGATGATTCAATATCATAAAGGTTTTCTCCCGAAATTGACCTATAGATTTTATTAAATACCAATTAAAATCCCAACAAGGTTTTTCAAGAAAATTGGCAATCTGATTCTAAAATGTGTATGAAAAAAAAAAAGACAAAGAACATTTAAGACCCTACTAAAGAAGCAAAATAAGGTGAGTATGCACTTTACTATTAACCTATAGCTGTTAAGGCAATGTGGTATGAGCAGAGAGGGAGACTGAGAGAAACAGAGACAGAGAGACAGAGGGACAGAGAGATTGGCTCATGGAACAAAAAAGTAAAAGCCTAGAAGACGACCCACTCCCACCTTACCTCAAAGGTTTTACATGTGTACTCTTCTCTCTGCCTGGAAGGCTCCCTCCACTTTGATATCTTCACAGCTTATCCTCATATCATCTTCAGGTCTTTACTCACATGTCACTTTCTCAGCGAGGCCTCTCCTGACTGCCTTATACAAAATTCAACTTTCCGTAGTGTCTCTTTCCCCTCTCTGCCTCACTTTGTCCATAACACTTATCACAATCTGCCGTACTATGTGTTTAACTAATTTGTTTTATTTGCTTTCATCCTCAAAACTAATGTGAGCTCCACGAGGGCAAGGATCTGTATCTCTGTTATTCACTTCTTTCTCGTCAGTACCTAGAACAGTGCTTGGCATAGAGTAGCAAATATTTACTGAGGCACTGGATTGAGTGAATTTCCTGACCAGTTTATAAAGCTTCCAGTCTGCCTCAAACCACATTACCCCAATCCTGCTCTTGAATATGATACTGAACTTTCTGCAAAGCAACTGTGCCTAGATAACGTATTAGGATTTTGCTTTGCATTTTGTTATTGTTGATGAAGTACTTTTGAAAGAGTGGGGTGTAGGGGTGGAAACTTTTCCCTTCTTCCCTTCCAGGTTCTTTGGCTAGTCTAACAATCAAATTGACAGATTAACAGGAACAAAATAAATTTAATTTCATGTATACAGGAGAACCACAAAAACATGAAGACTCAAAGCAGTCAGGCAATTAAGGCTTATATGCCATTTGGAAATAAAGGGAAGGGGACAGGGGTCTGGGGTTTCAAAGGGGAGGAAAACAATTCACAGATAGCTGAGGAAACCAAAAGTTTGGTAAACAAATGTTGGCGATGAGGTGCAGGTAAATCTTTCTGATACAGAAAGTTATCTCTGGTAATAGCTCTCTTCCTGGTACAGGCCCTCTAATCTAAATTATTTTAGGCAGTTAGGGAGAGGGAAAACTTTCCCTGAGTCTGCTGCATCTTAATTGCCTTCAGCTCAAGACAACCCACATGCCAAAGTGGCACATTTTGGGGTGTAATATTCTGCTCCATATCAGGGGAAAATATGCACTCTCCTCCCCCAACACAAGAAGGCAATCAGACTCTTTGTGTTTTGGGTGTTTGCTTTAAAGGGGAGTAGAATTTGACATCCCAAAATATGCCTTTTTGGTATAAGGATTATTTGGGGCAGGTTATTTTTTTTAGAAGAAATTAAAATCCTGTTTATATCTTTTTTTTTTCTCCTTCAGGTCTTTATTGGAGTATAATTGCTTTACAATGTTGTGCCAGTTACCGCTGTACAACAAAGTGCATCTGCAGTATTTATACACATATCCCCATATCTCCTCCTTCCTGAAACTCCGTCCCACCCTCCCTATCCCACCCCTCTAGGTCATCACCCATTGTCGAGTTGATCTCCCTGTGCTATGCAGCAGCTTCCCACTAGCTATCTATTTTACATTTGGTAGTGTATATATGTTAATGCTACTCTCTATGTCCCAGCCTCCCTTCCCCCTCCCCGCTGTGTCCTCAAGTCCATTCTCTATGTCTGCATCTTTATTTCTGCCCTGCCACTAGGTTCATCAGTACCATTTTTCTAGATTCCATACATATGCGTTAGCATATGGTGTTTGTTTTTCTTTTTCTGACTTACTGAACTCTGTATGACAGACTCTAGGTCCACCCACCTCATTACAAATAACTCAATTTCATTTCTTTTTATGGCTGAGTAATATTCCATTGTATATACCTGCCACATCTTCTTTATCCATTCATCAGTTGATGGGCATTTAGGTTGCCTCCATGACCTGGCTATTGTAAATGCTGCAATGAACATTGGAGTACATATTTCTTTTATTTATTTATTTAATTTTTTAAAAATTGTTTTTGGATTCTATTTGCAAGTATTTTATTGAAGATTTTTGTGTCTATGTTCATCAGTGATATTGGCCTGTAATTTTCATTTTTTTGAGACATCTTTGGTTTTGGTATCAGGGTGATGGTGGCCTTATAAAATGAGTATGAGAGTGTTCCTCCCTCTGCAATTTTTTGGAAGAGTTTAAGAAGGAAAGGTGTTAGCTCTTCACTCAATGTTTGATAGAATTCACCTGTGAAGCCATCTGGTCCTGGACTTTTATTTGTTGGAAGATTTTCAATCACAGTTTCATTACTTATGATTGGTATGTTTGTATCTTCTTTTTCTTCCTGGTTCACTCTTGGAAGGTTATAGTTTCTAAGAATTTGTCCATTTCTTCCAGGATTATGGTTGGACCTTTTATTTAGATCCCAGTCATACTTAGATGACTTAGTCATCCTACTGACTCACCCCACCATCAGACTACTCGCTAATTCTGTGTCTTTATTCTTGCCCTGCCACTGGGTTCATCAGTACCATTTTTTTTGTTTTTTTGTTTTTTGTTTTTAGATTCCATATATGAGGGTGAGTCAAAATTTATCCGCACTCTGGCTGTAGAATTTATTTTAATTAACTTTTAGAAAAGACAAATACATCATTTTTTGACATAATCTCCTTGCTTTTCAATACACTTTGTCCATCTGTCAACAAGCTTTCATATTCCCTCATTAAAAAATCTTTTAGGCTGAGCTGTGAGCCATGAATGCACCACTGTCTTCACTTCTTCATCAGAAGTGAATCTTCATCCTTGCAGGGCTGCTTTCAGGGGACCAAAGAGGTGAAAGTCCAATGAAGCAAGATGAGGACTATAAGGAGGATGCTTTAACACCTCAAAACGAAGTTTTTGCAGAAGTGTCAACAGTGTGGGCATAAGTGTGTGGACATGCACACCCACAGACCACAAAAGACGAATCACTACGTGCTGCTCTTCTTTCAGGCAAATCACAAGTGGGACATCCAATTTTGCTCATGCCGCAGTTACAAATGAACTGATGTAACACATTCACAGCTGCACAGCAGTGACTGGGGAGACAGTAGCCTTGAATGGAAAGCACTGATAAGACAGTGTGGCCAACAGAAGTTTTAATATAACTGGAGTGTGGATAATTTTTGACTTACCCTCATATATGCATTAGCATACGGCATTTGTTTTTCTCTCTCTGACTTACTTCACTCTATATGAAAGACTCTAAGTCCATCCACCTTACTACAAATAACTCAATTTTGTTCCATTTTTATGGCTGATTAATATTCCATTGTATAGATGTGCCACATCTTTATCCATTCATCTGTTGATGAGCATTTAGGTTGCTTCCCTGTCCTGGCTATTGTAAATAGTGCTGCAATGAACATTGGAGTACATTTATCTTTTTGAATTATGATTTTCTCAGAGTATATGCCCAGGAGTGGGATTGCTGGGTCATATGGTAGCTCTATTTTTAGTTTCTTAAGGAACTTCCATACTGTTCTCTATAGTGGCTGTATCAATTTACATTCCCACCAACAGTGCAGGAGGGTTCCCTTTTCTCCACAACCTCTCCAGCATTTGTTTCTAGATTTTTTGGTGATGGCCATTCTGACCACCTTGAGGTGTTGCCTCATTGTGGTTTTGATTTGCATTTCTCTAATGATTAGTGATGTTGAGCATCTTTTCATGTGTTTGTTGGCCATCTGTATGTCTTCTTTGGAAAAATGTCTATTTAGGTCTTTTGCCTATTTATGGATTGGATTGTTTGCTTTTTTGATATTGAGCTGCATGAGCTGCTTGTATATTTTGGAGATTAAGCAGTTTCTTTGTTGACACATATTTTCTCCCATTCTGAGGGTTGTCTTTTTGTCTTGTTTATGGTTTCTTTTGCTCTGCAAAAGCTTTTAAGTATCATTAGGTCCCATTTGTTTATTTTTATTTTTATTCTCACTACTCTAGGAGGTGGGTCAAAAAGTATCTTGCTGTGATTTATGTCATAGAGTGTTCTTGGCAGGTTATTTTGAGAAACTACAGACACAGGAGAAGCTCTGAAAGCCAAGTAGAAGTTACCCCTTTGTAAGGGACATTTACATTTATTGGGTTGGTCAAACCCAAACGAACTTTTTGGCCAACCCTATATAAGGGAAATCTCCATTTGTAAGGTCTCTCTCTATATACCAGGAAGAGGAGGAAGACTCTAATCTCTAGAAATTTATCAGCGGAGAAGGCAAACACCTAACTCTGCACAACAACCTTCACTTGTGTACTGTGCTTCTCCTGGTCACCTCCTATAACTGGCTCCCCTGACCCCCCCAATATCTTTCTTTTGTCTTTAGCTGAAGATGACATTTAAGGTGGTGGCTTGGACCATTTTAAAGAGTTTTTCAGCTTTCCTGGGTCATGTATGCAGGAGGTATCTATATTATTAAACTCCTGTTTGTTTTTCTTCTGTTAATGTCTTTTTATTACAAGGGGGTCTCAGTGAAGAACCTAGATGGTAGAGGGAAAATTAGTTTTCCTCTCCCACAGCTTCTTTTTGTAATGACAATCTTGTCCCTGTGTCCACTGGATTCAAAATCCAAAGTTATAGAATACCTGGAAGACACATTCACAAACTTTCCTTTTGGAGTTTGCGTCCACTGAGAGATATTGGCGTTGAGGAGACCAAAGCCCTTTGACCTGGAGAGAGTGTGAGCCTTCTTGAAAGAAGGAGGAGAAGAGCACACCATTCTTTCCATTTCCTCTTGTATAGTATACTCCACAGTACATTAGACAGAATATTAAATAAGGTATAGTTCATACATGTGGAGATCTAAAATCAACCACAGGTGAAATTATTTCTTTCTGGAAACTTTAGAGTTGTTTTTTCAATAGATTTTGAACTCCGTAGGTCAAGGGTTGCCTATGAAACTTTCTTCAGTATTAATTAGTGAAGCACAATTTGATATTATGAGAATAAAAAACAAGGGTTAAAAAAACCACCCTGATGCAATAGCTTAACAACAACTTGAATAAAAAATAGATGAAGAATCTATAGAAGTTAGAAAAAAGAATGATAATTCCTAAAACATGAACAATATTAAAATCTTGCCATCCTGGCAAGGGCAGGGGGGAGGTGGTGCTTAAAGCCAGATTTAATTTAATTTTAGTTGAAACTAAATTTTGTACCATTTCTTGTGATAACATTTATGAAGCCCATTTATACTTGCTTCACAAACCTGACCACTCTACCCTTCTCAAAACACTCTAATGAGTCCCCAATGCCCTCAAGATAAAGCCTCAACTTGTTAGTACATTGAACTTTTCTCTTCATGACCATGGACCTGTAAGTCTTAGCCCTTACAATGCCCCTCATATTCAGTTTCTAGTCATATCTGCAGTTTTCCACACAAGTCATCTTCTCTCTCACCTCTTGCCTTTGTTCCTGTTGTTTCAATGCCTGGGATAGAGCACCCACTCCCCTGTTCTTTGCAAGGAGAAATTACTCATCCTTCAAGTCTCTGCTCTAGGGAGCCTTTTTTCACCATCCAACCCCCATGGGAGGCCATACTTATGCCCTTCTCTGCATTTGCATAGCCCCCATGCCTGCCCATCACAGTACTCATCACACATTTATAACTGTCTGTTTATATGTCATCCTCATAAAGCTGTGAGCTCCACAAAAGCAAAGGTTCCCTGTCTTACCTTTTAATCCCTAATGCCTGGCATATACGAGATGCTTAATAAATATTTGTTGAATGGATGAATGAAGTAGGAATCACTTGTAAGAGGAGCTATTAGACAATGGAGTGGAATGCCTCAGAGGGCAGTGGCTTCCTCATAACTGGGGTATCCTAGCAGATCATAGTCTTTCACCAGTCTGGGAGGTTGTTGCCAGAACACATATCTCAATTAAGGGTTAAGCAAGGTGATTTCTGAGTTCTCTTCCAACTCTGACTTGAAGCAAAGAAATCTCTGCAATGCCAAAAAAAAAAAAAAAAAGGTCACTTCAATTAAATTTATTATTGTGGAATTCAAATTTATGTTCAATTTATATCTAATATAACCCCCCGCTATTGGCTGGATACCCTCACATACATTATCTCATTTTGTCCTCACTATTATGTGAAGCACATGTTGCCCTCTCCATCTTACAGATCAGGAAACTGAAGCTCAGCAAGGTAGCATGCACAGAACCAAGATTCAGATTATGATGGGTTTGACTCAGAGTTCAGGGACCTCTCCATTACATCCTAGTTAAATGATCTTGCGCGGTGCCAAGATTCCCAAGGAAGATGCATGAACATAACATAGACAGTCAGAGACACTTGGAAAGAAAGGTGGCCTAAGGGAAGGTTTGCTAAGTGAGCCTAAATGTTGGGTGCCCTCCCCTTGTCCTGCTTTCTGGCGACCCCTTATGCTTTTCTTTTACCCTCAGGATGGTACTTTAACAACTGAAATGAAGTCATCCACTACTGAAACACAAATGAACTCATTGCTATTAACATTAATTTGTGCCAATGTTCAAAGAATTTTAAGCCTGTTTTGGAATTTGAGAGATTGCTTCAGGAATCACTGAAAAATAAAACATGGAAAGGTCTGAATGGAGAACAGTAGTCCTATTTGATGAATCTGCCTACATTCTGAGTTTTTTCTGTGGGGTTTGGGGGAAACTTCTTTAGGAAAAATGTATCACAAATTACACATGCTCTTCTTCAGAAATTAATGATCAGGACTATGAATACAGCAATGTTGAGAATTTCAACTCTCCAAGCAATATTTCATCTTTACTCATAAATATATGCAGAAAACAAGTTGATATTAAATTTTTCTTTTTTTATCTTATGACATTGGAATACTACTCTATTAATTTTTTTAGAGGAGGAAGAGTCTTAATTTTTATTTAACTTTTTCTTCAACATCAGCCATGAAAATAAATTATGAGGGAAATATAATTATACTTGTTGATCATTCTTCTTTTTTCACTTCTCTTTCCCTTTTGCCAGGAAATGAAATGTAAAGTAAAAATGGAGAAAATGCAAACATGTCTGTCCATCCAGAGCATGTGGATTTTAATAGAATATAGATCATCTTTATCAAAAATGAAAAGCTCCATATCCTACTTGAAACATTTCTCCCAAACTTAAAACTTTATAATATTAATTTTCATAACCCTCAAAGAATAGCTATAAAATGGTTACTAATTTCTATGGAAAGAGAAAAATGTATGTGAAGGACAAATCATAAAATGATGTATTGAGTGACAAAAATGTTACTTTAATGTTAAAACTTTGTTTGTGCCTTTCCACAATACTAGCCAAATTTTGCTGGATGAAGGCGGTTAAAGGAGAACAGAATTTTTCACCCCAAATATGTCTCTTTGGCATATTGATTATTTTGAGCTGGTTATTTTTAAGAAGACACAAGTGAAGCTCTGAAAACAGTAGAAGATACCTTTTGTAAAGGGTATTTACATTTGTAAGTGAAATCTCCATTTGTAAGGGTGTCTCCCTCTCTGTATCAGGAAGAGAAGGATGACTAAATGTCTAGAAACTCTTATCAGTGGAGAAGGCAGTGACCTAAATCTGCATAACAGCCTTACCCTTGTTCCCTGTGTTCTTCCTGGTCACCTCCCATAACTGACTCCCTCACCCCCAACTACTTCTATTGTCTTTAGCTGGGGATGGTATTTAAGGTAGAGACTTGGGCCATTTCAGGAAGTTGCTCAGTTTTCCTGGGTCTCTTCCATGTGTACATGAGGTATTCTGTTTGTTCTTCTTCTGTTGATGTGTCTTTTAGCACAGGGGGGATCTCAGCCAAGAACCTAGAAGGATAGAGGTAAAATTTTTTTCCCTTCCCTACACAGCCTCAGTTTTTCAACTGTGAAATGGGCTAATGATAGTGCCTACTTAAATGGTTACTGTAAGGATTAAATAGGTTATTAAGTATTTAGCTTAATGCCTTAGCTTACAATGAATGCTTAGTAAATGCTAATTGGACGAATAAATGAATGCACGTGTGAGGACTAGCTATTGTGAAGAGGACTAAGGGTACTTTTGAGGAGTAACAATCTAGTTTGGGAGACAGGAATATTTTGAAAATAAAAGCCAACTATATTATATATTCTTTACCAAGTGCTTACAGATGGTAAAAACTGCCGAATGACTTGAGGGTACAACATGATAAACTAGGAAGACAGCTGATCTTGTAAATATCAGAAGAATGAGATGAGGATGGAGCATTAGGGACAAATAAAAGGATTCTTCTAGAGTAGGGATTTACAAAGTGAAGGATTTCTCAGGGTTGAAATACCTGAAGGAATAATGAAATACAAAATGTATTCTGTAAGAAGCACAATTTTGCTAACTTATGTCATCCAAATATTTTACTTTTAATTCCAATTCTTTGCTTTCAAGTTAAGTTAGGGGAGTGGTTCATATAGTTGGAAAATTTCCCCTAACCTTTCTGTTCACACAGACTCAACCATGATAATAGTAGTAATTCTCCACATGTCTGGGCCTTTTAAAATTTCTAGTGTACACTTACTGATTACCTCAATTTTCAAAACAGTCCCCTAATATTAAAACACTTCACCTACTTTAGATGTGCAGGCACTGAGATGACAAGAAGGAATGTGACTTGCCCAAAGCCTGAGACCTACAATTGCAGATATAGAATGCACCTCTGTGGCTTCCAAGAAAGAGTTAGGAATCCTTTTTCTCTTATACCTCAGTACCACGTGAGAACTTCTGGACTTTGTTGACTTCTCTAATAGATTAGGAATTTCTTTTTCTTGTTATTAAGTTACACTTGACATATAATATCAGTTTCAGGTGTGTAACAGAGTGATTTGATATTTTAACACATTCTGAAATAATCACCACAGTAAGTCCAGGTACTATCTGTCACCATACTGATGAGGGAAATTTGGAATCTGTAACCTGATGCCTGCTTTGTTTCTGTGAAACCTGCCCCTGTTTGCCTTTGTTTGAAAGCCCATTTGCCTGTAACCCCTAACAACTCCTGTGTTCTGTAATCACCTGTAACCTATGGAAACTGTGTAAGCAATCAGTTAGTGCCAACTGTAGCTATACGTCTTAACCTATGTTGCCTATTGCAAAGAAACCGGGCACTGGAAAAATGAATGCCCCCACTGCAGTGGGGCAACTGAAGGGTCAGAGAAGTTCAATCAACCCAGCAGAGGAAGGTACCAGCTTGAGCCAGTCGTCCAAGGCCTTATTGGCCTGGCTGGAACAGAGTCAGAATAGGGAGGACTAGGCTCCCTGACCCTGGGCCCCCGGGAGCCAACGGTTGTGATGAAAATTGGGGGCCAATGAATGACTTTCATGGTGGACACCGAAGCTGAACACTCTGTGGTGACCACACCTGTGGCTCCCTTTACAGGTGGGACAGCAACTATCACTGGGGCCACAGGAGACAAGACTGCTCGCTCATTCTGTAAAGCCCGCTCATGTCAACTTGGGGGCCACTTGGTGACTCATGAATTCTTGTACTTACCAGAGTGCCCCATTCCTTTGCTGGGTAGAGATTTGTTAACAAAGCTGGGGGACACAAATCACTTTTGCCCCCGGGAAACCCACAAGTCTCACCCTGGGGAACCAACCAGCTCTGATAATGGCTGTGACTGTGCCCAGGGAAGATGAATGGCATCTCTATTCTTCAAAAAGAGAACAAAAAAATGAACTAGGCTGCTAGAAGAGTTCCCTGCCGTCTGGGCGGAAAAGGGGCCCCCAGGCTTGGCCAAGACCCACTCGCCCATTGTGGTAACCCTGAAGCCAGGGGCCACTCCTGTCAGACAGAAGCAATACTCAATACCGCGAGAAGCACGCCTGGGAATTCAGGACCACATCCAATGTCTGCAAGACGCCAGAATTCTGATCGAATGTCAATCCCCTTGGAACACTCTGCTCTTGCCAGTCAAGAACTCTGGAGGAAAAGACTACCACCCAGTCCAGGACCTCCGCACCATCGACAACGCAGTGATTACCATCCACCCAGTGGGCCCGAATCCTTGCACGCTCCTGAGCCTCTTACCTGCCCAGGCGAGCTGGTTTACTTGCCTCCATCTCAAGGATGCCTTCTTTTGCCTCCGGCTATTGCCAGCTAGTCAGCCCCTGTTTGCCTTTGAATGGGAAGATCCACATACCGGGAGAAAAACACAATTGACTTGGACCCGACTGCCACAAGGCTTCAAAAACTCACCTACCTTGTTTGGTGGGGCATTGGCGGCCGACCTTGCTGCCTTCCCAAGAGAAACTTTAAACTGTACCCTACTCCAGTATGTAGATGACCTGTTGCTAGCCAGTCCCATTCAGGAGGATTGCTGGAAGGGTACTAAAGCCCTATTGGCCCTACTCTGCACCACGGGGTATAAAGTGTCATGAAAAAAGGCTCAGATCTGCAGACAGAAGGTCAAATACCTTGGGTTTGTCATATCAGGTGGCCATCAGGCACTCGGACATGAGAGAAAACAGACCATCTGTTCAATACCTCGGCCGAGCACCAAGAAAGAAGTCCATGAGTTCCTCGGGGCTGCCGGATTCTGCCGGATCTGGATACCGGGTTTCTCCGAAACTGCCAAGCTGCTATACGAGGCCACAGCAGGGTCTGGTAAGGACCCCCTAGAGTGGGGACCTAAGCAAGAAAAGGCTTTCAAAGAAATTAAGAGACTCTTCACCAGTGCTCCAGCACTGGGGCCGCCAGATATAACACAGGACTTTTTAACCTCTTTGTGCATGAGAAAAACCATACTGCATTGCCGGTCCTCACACAATCAGTAGGGCCATGGCAGCACCCCATCGCCTATCTATCTAAATGACTGGATCCTGTGGCCGCAGGATGGCCACCATGTCTCTGAGCATTAGCTGCTACGGTGATCCTAGTCAGGGAAGCAGATAAGCTTACTCTGGGACAAAATATAAATGTAAAAGTTCCCCATGCTGTCACCACACTGATGAACAGCCAGGGACATAAATGGCTGACCAACACCAGAATGACTCACTATCAAGGACTGCTTTGTGAAAAACCATGGGTCCACCTCGAGACTGTACGAACACTAAATCCTGCCACCTTCTTACCTACGGAGGAGGGAACCCCCGATCATGACTGTGAGGAAGTCTTAGATGAAGTCTACTCAAGCAGGCCAGACCTGACAGACACTCCCCTCCAAAACCCAGAACTAGAGCTGTTCACCGACGGAAGTAGCTTTATTCAGGAAGGACAACGCAGAGCAGGCTATACAATAACAACAACAAATGAGATAATAAAGGCTGAGGCTTTGCCTCAAGGATGGTCGGCACAACGGGCTGAACTGTGGGCATTCATTCAGGTGCTGAGGCACGCCGAAGGAAAGCGGGTCAACATCTACACTGACTCAAGATATGCCTTTGCTACCTTACATGTACATGGAGCCATCTACAAAGAAAGGGGACTACTAATCACAGGGGGAAAGGAAATCAAAAAAAGAAGAAATCCTTCAGTTATTAGAGGTAATTTGGAAGCCCACCCAGGTGGCAGTCATCCATTGCAAAGGCCACCAGAAAGGGACTGATCCAGTCAGCAAAGGAAATCAATTGGCTGACCAGGCAGCCAAGGAGGCAGCAACCCAACCGGGTCCCACGTCAGGCCCTAAACCAATCTCTAAGGTCCTCTTGGTACCAGAATTGCCCCCATCCCCAAAATATGCCAAAGAAGATCAATGGGCTTTAAGTGAGGGAGGAATTAAAGAAAAGGAAGGATGGTGGAAGCTTCCAGACCAAAGACTTTTTGTTCCCAGTACTATGGCAGTCCAGCTGGGAGAACAGTACCACGAGACAACTCACTTAGGAAAAACTGTGTTAGAAAGTCTACTGGGCTGCTACTATTTCATCCCCAAGCTTCCAACCCTGTGCGCCCAGATCAGTGCGAGAAGTGTGACTTCAAAAAGTCAAATAGACCCCTTGTGTACCCCATGCATCCGCATGACTAGATCAGGACAGGGAATCACTTGGACCTTACTTTACCAAACTCACTTCTCCTGTCAAGGAGAGATCCAGGGGACCTGTATATATAACAAAACAACCTATTCTGTTTGTCACAAACAGGCCAATATACCTGTTTTGACCCCCAATCCCCCATCAATGAGAATTGGCTAGAGGTTCGGCACCAAGAAGGAGGGCTTCTGATCCATCGGATACAAATTACAAATCTAGAACGTCCGGTATCAGTACACTTCGATGTATGTGATGCTATTAACAAAAACCCCTGGACTACTATAAAATGTGGAGGTTTATCATGGGAACAGGAATACAGGCTAGATGATAAATATATGTGTGAACAGCCCCGGCCCCATCCACCTGCTATGGTTGCCCCTACTGGAGTTGTGTCACATGGGCAACCTGGGAGAATCAAAGCAAGACAGCGCTCCTTCAAAAAGAAACTGTTGACCCTAATTGCAAACTAGGGATGTGCAACCCTGTCAACTTCACAATTTTTAAACCCGGAGACTCAAAATGAAAAAATGGACTTAAGATCGGTATTTATATCAATGGAAGGGGTACCGACCCAGGAGCTGTGTTAGGTTTCCGAAGTATCTCCATTTCACTCCGGGCTTCTACACACAAGCTCTTCCATTCCTTTTATAAAGAGATAGAAAATAGTCCTCCACCTCTTTCAGTCAAAACTAAAAACTTATTCATAGCCCTAGCAGAAACCATAGCCCAGACATTAATAGTTACTTCATGCTATGTATGTGGGGAAACTAATATGGGAGACCAATGGCCCTGGGAAGCTAAGGAACTAGATCCCCGGAGACCCTTAAACAACCCAGGAATATTCAAGAAAACCAGTTGGGATTTGGTATTTAAAGACCTCCATAATTGGCAGAAACTGCCCGACGCGGTGGAGCCCACCCTTCAATATCCCAGTGGGAAACCTCACCTGCCTAGGCCAAAAGCACTGTAATACAACCATTCATACATCTGACTGGTGGGGAAGCCCAGACTATACAGAACCTAACCCTCACCCTTTAGCAAGCTTCCCCAATTTAAAGTCCAGATGGAATGACTTGTTTACCAATGGCCAATGGCCTGCTCCAGAAGGATTATATTGGATTTGTGGCGCTAACGCATACTCAGTCTTGCCAGCCAACCGGTCAGGGGCATACGTGTTGGGGACAATCCGCCCTTCCCTTTTTCTGCTCCCCTTGGCCCAAGGTGAGACACTAGGGGTCCCAATGTATGGGGGCAAAGGTCTCCCCAGGAGGCGCAGGTCTCTGCAGATTGGTAATTGGAAAGATGATGAGTGGCCTCCTGAATGCATAATCCAATATTATGGGCCAGCCACTTGGGCCGAAGATGGTTCCTGGGGCTACCGAACCCCAATTTACATGCTTAACAGGATCATCCGGCTCCAGACAGTGGTTGAAATCATTACTAATGAAACGGCCAAGGCTCTTAATTTATTGGCAGAACAACAAACTAAAATACATAATGCTATTTATCAAAATTGCCTGGCCTTAGATTATTTGCTGGCTACAGAAGGAGGTGTTTGTGGAAAATTCAATCTTAGTAACTGCTGCCTACAGATAGATGATAACGGTAAAGTCATAGAAGAAATAACCGACAAGATGACCAAAATAGCTTACGTCCCAGTCTAGACTTGGGAGGGATGGAATCCTAGAGAGCTATTTGGGGGTTGGTTTTCCTACCTGGGGGGGATTCAAAACTTTTGTGGGAATAGTTTTGTTCCTCCTCGGAACCTGTCTCCTTTTACCTTGTCCCTTGCCGTTACTCATAAAACTGGTCTCTAGCCTGGCTGAAGCTACTGCAGATAAAAGGTCCACCACACACCTCTTGGCCCTAAAAGGATATCAGCCCATGGGCTTAGATGATCAAGAAGTTGACGCCTTATAAAGATTTTAGGGGCGTCAAGAGGGGGGAATGCTGAGGATAATTTGAAATCCGTAACCTGATGCCTGCTTTGTTTCAGTGAAACCTGCCCCTGTTCGCCTTTGTTTGAAAGCCCATTTGCCTGTAACCCCTAACAACTCCTGTGTTCTGTAATCACCTGTAACCTATGGAAACTGTGTAAGCAATCAGTTAGTGCCAACTGTAGCTATATGTCTTAACCTATATAAGGAGAAAACTCGCCCAAAACGGGGCCCAGAATTTTGGAGCGTTACCTCGTCTGGGTCCGCCGGCTCAATAAACCTGAGTTCTCCAACCCTCCGTGTGTGGTGCTTGGTTTCTGGTGGGATCAATTTTTGCAACAATACAAATTTGTTACAATATTATTGACTATATTTCCTATGCCTACATTACATCTGTGTGACTTATTCATCTTATAACTGTAAGTTTATACCACTTAATCCTCTTCACCTATTTCATCAGTCCCCATCCCCACCCTCGCTTCTAGCAACCACAAGTTTCTTCTCTGAATCTATGTATCTGTTTCTGTTTTCTTCATTTGTTTTCTTTTTTACATTCCACATGAGTGAAATCATACAGTATCTGTCTTTCACTGCCTGACATTTCACTTAGCATAATACCCCCAAGGTCCATCCATGTTGCCACAAATGGCAAGATTTCATTCTTTTTTATGGCTGACTAGTATTCCATTGTATATATGTGCACCAACTCTTCTTACTCATTCATCAATCGATGGACACTGAAGTTGCTTCCATATCTTGGCAATTGTAAACACTGTTGCAGTAAACATAGGGGTACATATATCTTTTCTAGACACTGTTTTCATTTTCTTTAGCTAAGTACCCAGAAGTGGAATTGCTGGATTGTGTGGTAGTTCTATTTCTGTTTTTTTTTTTTTTTGAGGAGTCTACATACTGTTTTCCATAGTGGTTGCACCGATTTACATTCCCACTTACAGTACATGAGAGTTCCCTTTTCTCCACTACTCATTGTTTCTTGTCTTTTTTGATAATCGCCATCCTAACAGGTGTGAGGTGATATCTCATTGTGGTTTTATTTGCATTTCCATGATGATTAGTGATGTTAAGCACATTTTCATGTGCCTATTTGCCATCTATATGTCTTCTTTGACAAAATATCTACCCCAGTCCTCTACCCATTTTTTAATCAGGTTGTTTCTTTTTTGATATTGAGTTGTATGAGCTTTGTATATCTTGGATATCAACTGCTAACTGGATATACTGTTTGCAAACATCTTCTCCCATTCATTAGGTTGCTTTTTTGTTTGTTGATAATTTCTTTCCTCCATGTCTTATAGTTTTCCAAGTGCAAGTCCTTTACCTGCTTTGTTAGATTTATTTCTAGGTATTTTATTCTCTTTGATGTGATTGTAAATGGGATGTTTTCTTCATTTCTCTTTCTGATAGTTTGTTTTTAGTGTATAGAAATACAACACATTTCTGTATATTAATTTTGTATCCTGCACCTTTACTGATTTCATTTATTAGTTCTAATAGTTTTCTGCAGAGCCTTCAAATTGGAAACTGAAACTTGATTGACATTGAATATACTTTAAAAGGAACATGAAAATTGGAGAATAGCAGATTCTACTTCTAGCTATAACAGAACAGAGATCAGGTTCTGTGACAATAAATTTGTATTTTCAGAAGATATATTTCATAGACAGCCACTAAAATTTACTCCTTAAAAGTCAGCCATAAATCAACCACTTTAGTAGTAGTAAAATAAATGCATGTCCATCCAGGAAATGGTGCATTTCAACTTGCATGGAAATTGTAGGTGTAAAACGCAGTTAGCAAATATCTCTTTCCTCAAGTTCCAATTGCATGTTTGGAGGTACTTTGGGTGATGGATAGACCTTCTGAGCAATAAACAAGAAACAAGCTTGATTAATTTTGTGCACTGTCTAGCAGATCAGGGAGAGTTGTCCTAGCCATTGCCAGTTTGGGAACAGGTCCGTATTCTTTATGGCTGTGAGATACTCAGGAATTGAGATACAGGTGTCAATTTCCTTCAATTAAAAATAAATAAGGAAAGCAGATGAATGTTTACAAAAACAAAATGAAACAAAAATAAAAATATAAACGACTCACTTTTATAAGCTAGTGGGGCATGCATGATAGAAGCCATATTTGCGACATTCTAGCCCCTGGTTTTAACTCTAGTGTTTCCTTATCCAGTGCTCTCCACCTTACCCTTAAATAAAGTGCTTTGCAACTCAGATACTTTTTCTTTCCTTGAAAATTACACTGATTTCTTTTTTAAAGTATAATTCCAGAATGTCATGATGCCAGAGTATTACAAAAGAGCATAAGGGTTTCATAGCAAAGTCCACATTTTTAACCCGGCAGCCACTACTGGAATGATTCCCCATAACTCACCATAGGTATTCAACAATTAGTAACATTTTGCCACATTTGATTTATCTAGACATGCATATACAGTTGACCCTTGAGCAATGCAGGGGTTATTCCGAGTATCACTTACAGTCAGCCCTCTATATTCGCAGTTCCTCTGCTTCCATGGAATCAACCAATTATAGACTGTGTAGTACTGTAGTATTTACTATTGAAAATATCCTTGTATAAGTGGACCCACATAGTTCAAAATCATATTGTTCAAGGTTCACTGTGTATGAATACATGTTTCTATATATGTGTATGTTTTTTCCTGAGCCATTTGGAATTAAGTCCCAAGAAGTGTGACTCTTCATCCCTAAAACTTCAGCATGCCTTTTCTAAAATCAAAAACATTTTCCTACATAACACAAACCATTATTAACCTAAGAAAATGGACAATTTCTGAATACCTTCTAGTATATAACCCTTTCAAAAATTTCACCACTGTACCCAAAAAACTTTAATATATTTTTCCAAACCAGAATCCAATCAAGTTTTACTCATTGCATTTGGTCGTTTTGTATCTTTAGTCTCATTTAATCTACAACATTGACTTTTTCATGACATTGACATTCAAAGAAATCAGACCATTTACTTTGTATAATCTCCCACATTCTGAATTTATCTGATTGCTTCCTCTTGGTATCATATAAACTGTTCCTTTATTCATTAGATTCAGGCAAAAAAAATTGGCAAGAATAAATTATAGGTGATGTTCTTTACTTCATATTGTTTTACAGGTCTTCTCTCTCCTTTCCTCTGTCAAAGCTTGTCTGGATTATTGCTCTAGCCATAGGTAGTTTAGTCTAACTAGGAATCAGCTATAGGGGACAGAGAATGCATTACCTATTACTGTCTTTGCCCTTGTTTTCCTCTGATCTTAGTAGATGCTCTTCAGATCTTTGTTTGCACTGTAGTACTCTACTCCAAAAAGTGTCCAGCCTACTTTTTCAAAACCTTCTTAGTGAAGCCGTGTCTTCTTGCCACACAGGTTTCAAACAGATCACCTTCAGCCTAAATTTCTCTTTCTCACACACAAGATCTTACTAAAAGCCATAAGAGGAAGATATCCTGAATTTTTCCTAATCTTTTCTCTAATAATATGGCCCTAGTGGGATATGACTTATATACATTTTTTTATTTTTCACATTTTATGTTCAATCCATTAGTGTCACTTTGTTTTAGATCCACCTTTTGTACATAATTAGTGCACATAATTAGTTTAAAAAGAAAAATCACTGCATTTCTCCTTGCATCTTATCCAGAATGTTCCATCAGAGAGAGTTTGACACATTTTTAGGCTCTGTGTGACAGATGAATTGTGCTTGCAAGAATCAAAGAGAATGACAATTGGGTAGGTCAACAACATTGAAATGGAATTTTAAACCATTTGTCTTTTTTGTCATATTATATGTATTTGGTTTCATTTTGTTTATTTATCTTATTTTACTTCTGTTGCTATTTTGTTTCCTCCACAAGTGCTCTGTTTCCTGATTGGTCCTTGGTCTTTTGTTTGCTTTCATCTTCTTCAGTGGTTTAGAAAATATTCTACCCATTTTAATTGTCATTAGTAATTACCAATCCTTAGCATGTACTTCTTTATTTATCAGAGTGTAAAATGAAATTATGTTTTTGAGTGTTTTCTATGAAAAAAATAAAGATATTAACATACTTTTGTTTCCCCTCTTTACTCTTTCTAGTTTTCTTAACAATCTGAGGTTTACATCCAGATTATTGTTATAAAATTACTATTGCTTCCATTCGTCAAGTTTGGTTTTTTGACTTTTGCACTGTTTTGTAATCATATTTACAACAATTATTCTGGCATCAGTCTATGTTTAACTGGACTCTGCATACTGCTAGTACTTGGTACCAATTTCCTTACAAATATATTTAAATTTTGTTTTATTTCTTAGTAATCTTGAATATTATTCAAACATTTTTTCTAAGATAAGAACTTGAGTGGCATACTTTCCAATCTTGCCCTTGCCTTCATAATTTGAACAGCAATTCAACTAGATTTAAAATACTTGGATCACAATCCTTTTTCCACAAGATTGTCTAGAACATTGGTTTTCATTTTTCTATCTATATAACTCCCATTAAAAATATATGCGTAGTGCCCTAATATTCAAAATAAATAAATTTGAAGGACAGCTGTTCAAATTTGTTTAGATAGCATGTGTTCCCTTTTTATTTTTTTGCTTTTTTATTTTTATATTTTTATTACTTTTTGGCCATATCACACAGTTTGTGGGATCTTAGTTCCCTGACCAGGGACTGAACTCAGGCCATGGCAGAGAAAGCACCGAGTCCTGATTCCCTAGACTGTCAGGGAATTTCCTGGGTTCCGTTTTTAATCTTCAGGTATGAATAAGCTTCCCTCATTCCCAGGAGTATCTAAATATTTAACACTCAAACTTCCACATGCCCATGTTAGCAGAATGTTCAATCATACTTTCACTGCCCCATGGCCCCTCTTATTTAATATGGCAAGAACTTTCTAAATATTTTCTTTTACCCAAAAGGTCAACCCTGTGTTTCTCACTTAACCTTGAAAGCCAGATCAAGATGTACCTTCAAGGGTAGCAGACTCCACATCTGCCTTGAAATATGTAGATATCAAACAGCTATTTTCCTATATTTAGTATTGCAGAGGAAAAGTCTGAGGGCAGTCTAACATTTGTAGGCAAAGTGATTTTATTTTAATAGATGTGTATGTTTCCTAAAAACTTATCTTCATAAATTTTTTTACCATGATGTGTCTTAATGTGGGTCTTTTTATTATTTTTCCTGATTGATTGATCCTTTCCATTAGTTCCACAGGTCTCACAGTGCTGTTATGAGGTGGGGTTTTTCTTATATTTGCATGGATTTATTAGTGGAAACCCATACTTCCTCCTTTATATACGTACCCATAAACCATATGTTAAAAAACACATCATTAACATCATATAATATTTCAAATGTTAAGTAACTGAGATAGCCCTGGATTTTGACTGTGTTAATGCATAGAATTCTGACTCCCTGAACACACACACACAAAGTCTTTATACTTAAAATATGAAATCAACATATCTCTTCAATTTTAAAAGAAATAATACCTAAACAAACAGTATAATAAATAATTGCATTAGGATGGTACTCTAGGTATAGATCTCTGATTTCTATACTCTTGCAAGGAGAATTTTAACAAGGAAAGTTTTTGTTCATTATGTCAAGTCAAAAATATTAATATTAACTTTGCGTTCCTGACTGTTTTCATGAGTTCTTGAAAATGTCACTCAGAATTTATTACTCTAAAATTTAAGTCTTAGACTTTTTGAGTCTTTTATCACATAGGCAGGTTGAAAAGCAACATTGATCACTTCACCTAGACATGTTTGTAGCAGACAAATACCTAGATAAATCGGTCATTCTTCATCATTAAGAAAATGAAAAGACAAGCTATAGACAGGGAAAAAAACATTTACAACACATATATCTACTAAAGATTTTTATCCAGAATATATAAACTACATCTTCAACCAAATATAAAAAGGTAATCAACTCGATTAGAAACCACACAAAAATTTGTACACGCTTAACAAAAAATATATATCAACGGCCAATAAGAAATGATACTCAACGTTATTAGTCAACAAGGAATGCCAATGAAAACCACAAAAGACACCACTATATTTACACTAGAATGGTTAAAATGAACAAAAACGATGACAGGAAGTATTGATGAGAATATGGAACAACTTGGAATTCTCATGATTGCTAGTGGAATTGCAAAATGGTACATTCACTTTGGAAAACAATTTGACGGTTTCTCACAAAGTTAAACATATACTTACCACATGATTCAAAATGCCACTCCTAGGCATGTACCCAAGAGAAATAAAAACATATCTACACAAAAACCTGCATGTGAATGTTCATAGCAGCATTATTCACAATAGCCAAAATCTGGAAGCATCCCAAACGTCCTCCAGCTGGTGAATGAATAAACAAATTGTGGTCCATCCATACAGTGGAATACTGCTCAGCAATAAAAAGGAAATGAACTTTCAATTCACACACAACATAGATTAAGCTCAAAGGCACTGTGGTGAAAGAAAGAAACCATACACAAATAGCCCACAGTGTCAGGTTTCATTTATGTGAAGTTTTGGAAAAGTTAAATCTAATCTATGGTGACAAAAGCAGATAGGTCTCAAACGCTGTGGGAGAAGAATAACTGATTTCAAAGGGGGCAGGATAAAACGTTTTGGGTCATGGAAATATTTTATATCTAGATTGTGGTGACGGTTACATGACTATATATGTTTGTCAAAACTCATTAAACTGCACCCTTGACATGGGTACATTTTATTATATATAAATTATAATGCAATAAACTTGTTTTAAAAATTACAATAAGAAAATGTTCACTTAAAAATAAGAAAGAATGTGAGATTATAATGATAGTCCGAGGTATATTCTATCAGCAGCAAACAATGGGTCAACAAATCTTCATTTGTGGACAGAGATGAACAAGTGGACTATATATAGTATAGGGGCTGATGTGACAGAGCAGCAGACAAATCTTTCTGTTTATACTTCTGCCTCAATCTGTACCTCTGTCATGCTTCCAAATTGCCCCAACAAGTCATACACACTCTGATCAGCATGAGGTCAGTGTCCAGCAATCCTGGTCCCTACTCCAGATCCCTGGCCTGGCACACAGTACACATTCATCAAATGGTCCAGAATTCCTCACTTGCCAATTAACTCGAAATGAATTTCTGAAGACTCATGAGATATGCTGTGTAACCTTTGAGATACTGGAAAATAAAGTGTTAGGTAAATGACAATTTCAGCTCAGGAGGAGCTGCAGATATATCTTTAGCAACCCAATTAATAAACTGCAGTGGGAGAAAATAGAACAACTGAAATAGTTATATATTTCAATGTTTTTCAACTTCGGTTTATTTCCCACTTGTACTAATTCCTATTTGACTCTACATGCTAGGCACTTTTTATGTAAAATAGAATTTATAAAAAGTACTTGCTGATTGTTTCAAGAGTCTTCTCATGGCATTTTCCTTTATAGGGCAGCAACAGCATAAATTGGAGGCTGCTTCCTATACAACAGACAAAAATTATTTCCATGAAATTAGTTAGGGTGGTAGTAAACTTTGACCCTTGCTACAGTGTGGGATAGAAGCCTAGAGCTATGGAAACATTTTTATTTTGTTTCCTTAGAGAGTAATGAGGGAGGTCATAGTTGAAAATGTCCCCACGCTACACTGAAAAAAGGAGTTTGATTCTAACTGCTAGGAAGAGCCACCTATGTTTCCTAATTAGCACTTCTGTTCCCACCGGGGGTCTGGTCCTTTTGTTCAGTAAGCGAGTAAGTTCCTAAATGGCACTGATTCATCTAAGAGCCCCATCTCATTCTGATTTGCCTGGTTGTTAGGAATTCCACTGCCAGAGGCAAGCGTCAAATCTAGAGGCAAATGTAGGCAAGTCTTTCTGTACACAGGGTATAAGATTTCCTTATGAAGGAGAAACACAGACACATTCACAACAGCCACCGCCACCAATATCCCAGTGACCCCTGAAGTTCTGAAACATTCAACCCACATTCTAGGCTTAAAATCCAGAATCTCAGTTTTCTACACTGTCTCAACAACATTTGTTGCTTTATCTGGGGTATTTTAACTTTTTCTCTGTTAGAAAAATGTGGCAAGGAACAATGTGAGTATATAAAACATGAGCATTGGGTGGATTTTCACAATGGGAAAGGAATCTGCTTTAAAAAATTGAATCCATTCTTGACCTTCCTTGAAATAGTGAATGTCCCCAGCATGCTTAAAAACTATCAATTAACCTTCAAAACTTAAATTTGCATGAGCTTTTCAAGAACACATTATGAAACACATTGTATTAGGTTTATATTGCTGCTGTAATAAATTATCACAAACAGAGTGGCTTAAAACACACAAATGTATTCTCCTACAGTTCTGGAGGTCAGAAGTCTGAAATGTGTCTCACTGAGCTAAAATCACCTTGTCAGCCAGGCTGCAGTTCTTCTGGAGACTCTAGGGAAAAATCCATTTCCTTGCTTTATTCAGTTTCTTGAAGCCATCTAACTTTCTTTTCTCATGATGCCTTCTTCTGTCTTCAAAGCCAACAGCATAGCATCTTCAAATCTCTCTCCTCTGACTATGCTTGTATCCTTGCATCTCCTTCTAAGACCTTTTTGCCTTCCTTTTATAAGGACTTTTTGTGTACATTCATCCTACCCAAAAGACCAGAATATTCTCCCCATCTCAGGATCTTTAACTTAATCACATCTGCAGAGTTCCTTGTGCCATGTAAGGAAACACAGGTACAGGTTCCTTAGATTAGAATGTAGACATCTTTCTAAGGTCATTATTCTGCCTACCATACACAGTGGTATGTTATTTTCTATGTAGTTTTGGGGAGGAAAATTTTTCTTCTTCCCTTCTAGGTTCTTCTGGCTGGTCTAATAATTAAGTTGACATGAGAAAGATTAATAGGAGAAAATCAAATTTAATTATGAGTTCTTATGGGACCCCATAAGAATATGAAACCAATAGGCAGTCAGGCAAATGAGGTTTATATGCTACCCTGAGCAAAGGAGGAAGGGTAGGGGTTTGAGACTTCAAAGGGGAGGAAGATAATTCACATGAAGAAGTTGGGAAGAACCAATGTTTGGTAAACAAATGTTTGCCATGCCAAGGAAGAAGTCTTTCTTATGTAAAACAAAGGTATCTTCCCTGATGCTGTCTTCCAGGTACAGGCTCCCTATTTAAATTCTTCTAGGCAGTTAAGGAGAAGGTGAAAAGAAAAGAATTCCTAAGTTTTCTGTTTCTTAACAATAATCAGCCTAAAATAATCCTCATGCCAAAGAGACACATTTTGGGGTGGCGAATTTTGCTCCCCTACAGTAGCTAGAAAAAAAATACACTAGTAAACTAATTCATAAAGTTCTCTGTCCTTGTGCGTGGAGCTACAGTGTAGGAACAATTGATATATTTGTATATGAGCTAGGTTTAGAATAATGCCAATGTCAGAGGATAGAAGGCTGAAAACATTGTTTCATTAACTAAACTTGAATGAGCTTGAGGCAGGAGATAGATGGCCCCCCCCAGGCTGAGTAGCTGAAGTCTGTCCCTGTGGACAGATACTCCAAGACAAAGATAATAGTAGGAGCACAGAGGAGCTCAATCCTGCCCAGATAAAAGATAAAGAGACCACATATTCCTCATTCTCGAGGTCAAGGAGACCTTCTGGACTACACATGTGCAGAAAGGCTCCTCGGAGGTCAAAAAGGAGAGGGTGCCACCCCATAGTACGTGATGTCAATCTAACCATAGGCCTCTGCACTGGAATCCATCTTGGCTAAGAGATGCATGCACACAGGGAAGGACCGTAAGATAAACTAAATATGGACTCAGAACCAGGCAAAGCAAGGTGACTGGCCAGCAGAAACCCGGAAGAAATGCCCCATATAAGTGATTTAAACTACCACGAAGCCTGACTCTCTCTGAGCCCACCCATGTGTGTGTATTCATGCATACTCTTATTTTCCTCCTAATACACACTTTACCTGTTTCACTACGTTCCGTCTCTTTGTTGAAATACAAAGCACACAGGCCAGGGCCTTGTCACTAGCCACTGGCCCTGGTGGTCTGTTGTTAGGGTTCAGTGCTTTCACTGCCTGGCTTCAATCTCTGGTGGGGGAACCGAGATCCTCCTTCAAGCTGCTGCCCGACGAGGCCACCTGAGATTAACCAGAATTCGGTTCGAATTTTGTGACAGAAGCAATACGTACTCTAATTAATCACATACTTATTTTGTCAAACCCATGTAAGGTATTTAGCTCCCATTCCATCTAGGTGATAACAGAACAATGAATAACATGTTCATTCTCTTTTACATGTTTTAGTTGCCCAAATAAATTCTCTTTTACATGTTTTAGTTGCCCAAATAAATTCTTCTCCTGAAAGAATGAGCTGGATTATTTATTCTTTAATAGCAGAGAATCTAAACATATCTTTCAGCTATTTGGAGGTCACTTAGGCTTTAAGAAGCTGTTCTGTCATTACTGAGTCATAAAACTTAACAGCCCATGAACAGTGCCCGAGTTCAACACCAAAGGCTAAATAGGATAAAATGCTGCATTAATTACAATTTATTATCATCAGCAGTTGGTTAGGGGAAATGTGGTTATATTGAAGCTTCAAAACACATTAAAAAATTGAACACTTTCATAAGAGTAACAACAAAAACATTTTTAAAGTAAAAATTTTCTATTCCACACCTCAAAAAGCTTAAGTGTGTTCACTGTGCCTTGCTATTTTCCAGTTCTTGTGTAGGTACATACATACGTGCACACGTACACAACTTGTTTTCACATACCTGTAATCATAATACAGATATAAATTTACGTTTGACTTTTTATGCCTTTTCTAATATGTTTACTTTTTTTCAGGTAATTACGTAATGGTCATAATTTTTACTTTAATGGCTACAGTGTATTCCACAGCATGGATATAGCATGATTTTCTCGATTCTATGATTAGACATTTATGTTGAATCCATTTTTTAACCATGATAAACACTACTGTACACAACACTTTTGGGTGTTTTTCTCAGGGATTGGGAGATTATTTTCTTGGGACAATTTTTTAAAGTATTATAGTAGTTATATGGAGTTTTAAACTAAATAATGAGCGGTTTTGCTCCACGTTTGTACATAGAAAAAGTATCACTAGAGACAGGGAAAGTACTTTGAAAAGATGCCAATAATATCCTTATGCCAATATTCATATCTTACCTGAAATCACTTTCCTGAGGACAGAGATAAGAGTGAAGAATATGCTGAATGAGTACAATGCTTAAATTGTACACAGATTATTGTGGATTATGTAGAAAAGCTTATATATATTGAAAAATTGTGGAGGAATAAAAGGAACAGTGAATTTAAAAAGACTATTGCTACATGCCAATGGAGCAAATTACGAAAATCTGTATGTAACTCATGTATGTGGTTTATATCCAATTGCATGTTAAATATTTAATAATTATTGCTCCTCTTGTGAGCATTAAATTCTTAAAGAATAGGGCTTTGAAGTTCTATTTATGTTAGGTAGGCTACAAAATTTCAGAGGTAATAGAGACATGTTAGAATTTTCAAAGTACATATATTTTAATGTCAGTAATAGAGTGTAGGGCAAGAAGTAGATTTGGTTTTATCAGAGGATGGAATGACGGCAATTTCTATTACATTCTTCATGCTGCTTGTCATTTTACTTTTAATTCAAATGTACAAGGAGGAAAGACATTTTCTTAAAACCATCAGTAAAATAACTTAACAAAAGAAGCGAGCCACGTGTTTAAGGTTCCAAGAGATGGGGGAAACACTGCAATGAAACGCGAGCTTCTCCAGCTTTAATTTCATTATGTAGCTGCACAGTGTTTATCTAAGGAATTCACAATCATGTGTAATTTGACTTTTCAGTAGGAAATATGACCAATATAGACAGAAGCATTCAAAGGTGTAAGTGCCTGTTCGATCATGTGAGAGAAGTAAGGATTCACGCTAATGGGAAAGCTGGTTAGATACCCACAGAGGAGAATATCTTTCAGTGGAATAGCTGTCCCTGACCACAATGAGTTGATCCACTATAGAATTCTGATGCTTACCATAAGAGAATACTGTTACACTCAAAATTTTAAATGGGCTGAAGATTCCACTACATAGCACTGAGAATAAAAGTGACAAACCTGAATCGCTGCGAGGTGCTATTGACATGATAATAATGATCAATTTCCTGAAAGGAGAATCTTTAGAAGAGGAGCTACTACTAATTAGTAAACAATAAAGAACTTATACAAAGTGGCATGATTAGTCTTGATGAACAATGCTAAGCTTAGCTTGAGAAACTAATTTTGAAAGCAACTTCGTTTTTATATGATGTCATTTTATTCATATTTTAAACATATAACTTTTAATTAATTCATTAATTCTCTCATCCATCCATTCATTCATTCATTCAGAGTATTAAGTGCCAGATAGCATGGCTATCCAAGTGAGCAGGATAAACACAAAATCTGTTTATGGCACATATTTTCCCCAGTACAAACATCAAAAGAACCCATTATTATTGGTAAAACAGGAGAAAACAACATAGCAGTAGAACTATCAAATGGAGTTGCAGAGACATTATAGAAAAGCAATATATTTCAGTGAATACTGGACAGGAAAGAGACGATGCAAGCTCACAAAGGTGTTAGAATTTACACCAAGTTTGTTTTTCAGATGTTTGAGAGAGGTTTGATATGCATCTCACCTTTATGTTTCCCGTGGGCTCAGCCTGAAGAAAAAGATTGTGTGCTTCCTTTGCCCCAGGTCCTTTTCAATCTGTGGTCCCTCATAACAATAGCACTGGTTGCCACACAGAAAGGGCAGTAGCCAATAGGTAGTTTCACTCACATCTGTTTTATTTCCATATCCCTTAGATCCTCAAGCTACACCTATGTTGCTTGGAGGAAGAATGGAGAATGAATGGAGGGCTACACTACCGACTGTATCTTGTCTCAGGTTCCTCTGAGAAAGAGAAATTTGGATAATCCTGTAATCGCAGAAATGCTTAATTGACCTCCAACCAGCCGAGGAGTCGATATCAGTGGGAAAATTCCTTTCAGGGACGAAAATCTGTAGTCAGACCAAATGAGCTGCGTGAAGTGACTAAACCCACCTTGGCAGAGGCAGGTGGCCTCATTTTGGGGTGCTTTTAAAGCAATGAATGCTTTACATATGGGCTACAAGGGTAGCTAATCACTTTTCATATATTTTAAACCCACTTTCTTACAGCCAATACAATCCAAATAGTTTAAATATCCTCACTGCCCGTGTACCAAAGAGGAAATGCAACACTAGCCATAACTGCATTATCTTTAAAGAAACACTTTGTAATAATTAAGCTCATTACATTTGAATACTTAATTTCTGCTAATACACAACTAAATATTCAAAATATTGTAGTGAAGTCTACCAAGACTATTAAAAATCTACCCAACTATCATCCAGAAAACATTACAAAGTTTCCAGTCGGGAGCATAAGAGCCTTTAGAGGATTTTCCCGTATCACCTTGGACACCTTCTCAGTATGGCAGAAAACTATCACAGCTTATCAATAAGCAAGACAAACTCCATTTGCCTTCTGCTATTTGAAGTTGAAATTTCACCTGTCAACAAGGTCCTTTCCTAACTTACATAGATACTCATTAAAATCATTAGGTCTTGGCAAAATTCTCATAATTTATAAGATTACACTTTTATTTTTAGCCCTTAAACTTTTAAGTTATTTATTGTTTGTGTTTGTTTTTCAAAAATACATGCAAATCACAAATTATATCTGGCAAAGGAAGTGATGTGCGTTATTCTTGGCCTAAATATCCGATGCAGTCCGGTCTAGAAACCTTTCTTTACAACTCTTTAGTTAATAAAATAATGGCTAATATATTGCCAATGGTATCTTTAAATGCTATGTGGCCCATATCATGCTTATTGGTCCCTGGAAACTTAAAAGCAATCAGTACATAGCTTCTTTTCAGATATAACGATCGTCTGAAAACAGGTTTCACAGACCTGAAAGATGCAAAAATTTTGAGTTCATATATCTTATGAATAGGGCTGAGATAAATAAACACTTTGGTTTACATATCTGTATGTTATTTAAAGCAGTATATGTTTCCTCTGCTGGAACTTCCTGATTCCTTTGTTACAATGAACCAGAGTTCTTTTCTTCCTATAAAGTTCCAAAATGCAATGTGAACAACGTTGGCTATTTATAAATCAACCAACTTCAGCCTCTCCATTTTTCACTATTACCTATTTCCTCAGAGTCTGCTCCTGCCCTTGGAAATTCTGAATACTTGCAAGTCCTTGATGTGGCAGAGGTTTTTATTCTGTCAGCCATTGGGAGAGTACCTGAACTACCTTCTGCAGCAAAATAAAATCCACGCAGTGTCAGCCCAAATGCCTCCTCTAAAAGCATTACCCTGGTCCTTAAAGGAACACCCACACTGACATTTTAATATGCAACTTCAGAGGAAACTAAGAAAATTATGCAGTATCTGCTCTGCTATAAATATAAATACAATTTAACAATAAGTATACAGATTAAGATCATTCACGATGTGTTAATAATAATTTGTTTCTACTAAACCCAATAGAGAAAATACACTTTGCATTCAGGCCACCATTATTAGGACTTGGGGGTCTACATTTTTCTTAGTCTGTAGTCAGTATCTCCAACTGCCAGCAGAAGACTTTTACTTGAATTTTCCTCCTCAATTCAGAGCAAGTGTGTTCAAATGTCTATTCTTCATCTTTCCCGGACATCTGTTGTCTTTTAGCACCTTCCTATGTCAATCAGTGTATCTTCAATGTTTCATAAGTCCTAGTACCAAACCTTAGAGCTCTTTCTGAATCTTCTTTGCCCTTATCCTCTGCAACCCTTTGGTCCCTTGGTAATCCTTCCAGTGCATGCCTTTTATATCTGTTCACTGCTCCACCTAGTCTGAATCCTTGTCACCTCACATGTGGACAATTACATCAGATGCTTCCTAACTCTCAAGTTCCTTTTGCTACAATTCATCTTAGACTTTGCTGCCAGGATAATCTGCCTAAAACATAAATCTCACTAAAATGTCTTTCCATTCAAAACATCCAGTGGTTCTTCAATGACCTTTCGGATGTAGCTCAAATACTGTGACATCTGGAATTAGTTCAGCCTTTTTAGACTGGTATTCAAGGTTCTGCGTGTTCTGGCCTGACTTTGCCCATGTACTCTCATCCCACTATTGCATGACAGTGACCCAGTTCTCCAGTCAGGGTACCTCTTCACTCATAACCAACATTATAATCATTCTCAACTACAAGCTTTTCTTCTTGCTTTATCTGGCTGCATCTACAACTAGGCAGGGCTCCTTAAAGTGTCATCCAAAGGTCACCTATATCAGAATCATCTGAGATGCTTGTAAATCATGCAGATCCCTGAGTCCACAACTCAGACCTACTGCAGTTGGAGACTTAGAATTTGTATGTTTATAAGCGTCCCAGGCGATTCTGGTATAGGCTAAATTGTAAGCTCCTGCATGTTATGGGCATGTGGAATTCCACTCATAGTCTCTCTGCGTGAGACAGTGCCTGGCACACATTAGAAGGCGAATATTTTTTAATGGGTAAAATTTATCTTAAATAGGAATGTCTTTGAATTCTAAATTTCAGGTATGAAGATGAAATTGTCTCTCCTTCCTTTGGTCTCCAATAGTGCCCTAACTTTTGGCTAAGATCAGGTATGCCCCCTTTAGTCTAGTTTCCACCTGCAAAACTTGGAAAACTTTACAGCAGGCCCCAGGTGGACTCATATGTAGGCAGGGTGAGTGTCCAGCAAGCATGGACGGTATAGGCCCTGTTGCAAGCTCTTTCAAGTCATTATTAGAAAGAAGTTAGGAAGTGAAGGCCAGTGGCAGCTCACAACTAAGTAAATATGTTTTTCTGAGTGACAACAAAATGAAGCCCAGAAAGTTGTCAAATTCACAGCCAGAGTTAATGAAAAACTTGATAGGATGCTGAAGAAACATGGCACATGGAGTTTCTGGTCAGCAAGGATAAACAACCACCACTGAACAAAATGAATTGTCTTCCTCCGACAGCTGCTCAACTCAACAATGGAAATGCTCTGGTTAACTTCAAAGCCTGGATGAAGCACCACAGAGACAGAAAATGAAAACAAAGAAAAGAAAGAATATATCCTTATGGAGATTCCCTTGAGAGAAAACACTGAAGGTTAAAATCCTTTTTGAAAAAGGCACTAGCTTTTAAAAAAGTAATATAGGCACATGATAAAAATAAATTCATACCTAGTAAGGTTATATGGTTAAAGTATTTCTCCCTTCCATGCCCTTTTCATTGTGTATGAAGGTTTAGAGTCTTAAAAAATTGGTTCTTATGCATTTATTATGTAGTTTGACCCTTTACTCTGTGGGAGATGAAAAATAATTTTCCTTTTATCCTCTTAGGTTCTTGGCTGAGACCTCCTGTAATAAAAGACAGATTAACAAGAGGAAAACAATGGAATTTTAATAACATGTATCCCTTCTGTATACATGGGAGAGACCCAGAAAACTAACTCCCCAAAATGGCCCAAGCCACCATCTTAAATACCATCTCCAGCTAAAGAGAAAGGAAGATGTTGGAGGGGAGACAGCCAGGATTTTAGGCAAAGCACAGTAAACAAGGGTAAGGTTATGATGCAGGGTTAAGTCCGTGCCTTCTCCATTGATAAGGGTTTCTAGAGTTTTAGTCCTACTCCTCTTCCTGGTAGAGAGGGAGATTTTTCTTATTAATGTAAATGTCTCTTACAAAAGGATAATTTCTACTCAGTTTTCAGAGCTTTTCCTAAAAATAATCAGTTTAAAATAATCCTTATGCCAAAGAGGCATATTTTGGAGTAGCAAATTCTGCTCCTCTTCAATTACTACTAATAATATGTAACATATATTGAGCTCTCAGTATATACTGGAGAGAATATTAATCTCACCTAATTCTCACAGCAATGCCATTTTTTACAGAAAAAAAAATTGAGATTCAGACACTCTTGTAAGATCAGAAAAAATTCCTCTTCTTCCATTCTAGGTTCTTTGGCTGGCCTAATAATTAAATTGATATAAGACCAATTAACAGGAGCAAAACAAATTTAATTACATACACACAGGAGTCCCATGAGGATAGGAAGACTCCAAGGGCAGCCAGGTAATTGAGGCTGAGCCAAGGAAAGGGGAAGGAGACTCAGAATACAAAGGGATGGAAGGCCATTCACAGGAAAGGAGAGGAGATGGTTGGAGAACAGAGGTTACCCTATTGGGCAGATAAGTTTTTGGGTAAAAAGGTATCTCTGATAAGAGCTCTCTTCAGGGTACAGGCCCCATTTCCGATGTAAATTTAGACAGTTGAGGGGGAGATAAAGAACTTTTCCTGAATCTGCTGGGTTTTGATTGCCTTTAGCTCCAAAATAATCCGTATGCCCAAAAGACACAGTCTGGGGTGGCAAAATCTGCTCCCCTTCATTATCACCTTTCCAACTTTATTTTTTTTACAAACTTGGCAATTGATAATATTTATAGAACCCATGGGGGTAACCAAATAAGACTGCTCATGGCTGGAGGCCACAGACTCATAGGTTCTGGCTGCCCTGAGACTGAGGGTAACAATATCTTAGCCCTCTATTAACTCTTTCACAGAGCACCTGCACGCTTTGGCAGGCGAAGCTGAGAAGCTTGCAACTTGCCCAAAGGGCTATGTTAGTAGATAGTGGGGCATGGATCTGGAAACAGGATTGTCTGACATCAGATCTCTTAACTATGTTATCCTGACTTCCATCCCCAAACCTTCAGTCGAAGACCACGTGTTTAGCACTGGAGGACTATGTTAAATGCCACGAAACAATGGAATAAAGTAAAAACATGCAGTCAGCTATTAATTTCTTTTAATTCTTGAAAATGTAATGCTATGAGTAATCATCTATCTTTCTCTGTGCCATTAAAGCTTACAACACAGATTTGGTTACTTGTCTACCTAGCTAACATACTTCAGGCAAGAAGAAATGTCATGAAATGAAATATATATAAACAAGTTCTAAATGGTTTCAAGAAAGATTTGGAGGTGAGAGTTATTATCTTGAGTCTTTTAAAAATTGTTGGAACGAGAACTTGGAAAATAATTATTTTTCTCTCCATATACTTTCCATGTATGTTCATGACTACAAATTGTTAAATTATCTCAT
The DNA here is from genome assembly GCF_030028045.1 of Hippopotamus amphibius kiboko. Lineage (NCBI taxonomy): Eukaryota > Metazoa > Chordata > Mammalia > Artiodactyla > Hippopotamidae > Hippopotamus > Hippopotamus amphibius. Next base: position 10,647,218 of record NC_080203.1, on the reverse strand, counting down.
TTCTTAAGGCCCAGCTTGTTCAGGTAGGTATTTCTCTATTGGAAACAATTACTTTGCCTTTGGTTTACCAAATATTAACCTGACTTTTGAAATAAATAAAAGTGACGTGGTCATTCAGAATATTTGATTTCATTATTTTTCATTCAGAAAGCAAGAATTGGTACTAAAACCCATATGCTCCCCAACAGTAATTGTTATTTATAGAATTTAACAAAATTTAAAGTGTCGTTAGAAAGGTAAAGGCCACTATTTTGTCTTTACATAATATATAATTCTGAGAATACTTAAAATTTTTATTTTCAAAATATTTTTTCAACTGTATCAGGCACTCTTCAACAAATGATTCCTCACTTCTCTCTCGCTAGTGAAAAATCAAATGCAAATGCTGTCCAAATGACTGAAGAACACTGATTGTCTTACAAGCTGATAAACTAAACAACACAAACACAACTCAAAAAGTACAATTTCTTTGATGCAGCAGCTAAAACTCTATATAGAGCAAATATAAAAAATTACGGTAAATGTAGTTAGTAATTTTATAATCACGTTGCAAGCAGCTTTTGGCAGGAAAGAGCTCTCTGCAGGAGTCCTCTTTGTCTTATCAGTAACCTTAAGCCAGTCACCCCCATGCTCTACTCACTTCCATCCCCAGCACACCTTTCAAATCTTTTGATCACACAATATCTTGCCCAACTTGTTGGTTCTTTCCATAGATCAAAGAAGTAGAAATGAAGAATAAGCAATTAACAGCTGACCAGATTGCTTCCCTAGCTTCCCTTCAGTAATCTCTCAAACAAACTGTGTGAACAAGATATCATCTAAAGAAAAATCACAAGAAGTCTACAAGCCTGCACACAGTGGGGGACGGTGATGACTCTGATCCCCGTCTCAATGATTAACTGAGATTACTTCTCTTTTTCCCTTTAAAAACTTTCATGGCTGAGCACAATTTTCGGAGGTGATTTTGGGGGACACTGAGTCTACCATCTCCCCAGATTGCCGGCATTCTGATTAAAAGCAACTTTCCTTTCTACCAACAACTGCTTCTTGGTATTGATTTTTGAGGAGCGAGCAGTCGGACCTGATTCAGTAACAATGTAAGTAAAACCACACATTTCAAGTGGTTATAAGTAACATCTTAATTAACAATATTTAAGTGAAATATACACTGTAAATTTATTGATGTAGTAATGATACAACTATGAGATTTACATACATTTCAATATATTATATATATTTCAGTTGTGATGTAATTGGTTTTTTTTTTTTGGCTGAGCCACATGTATTGTGGGATCTTAGCTCCCTGACCAGGGATTGAACCCATGTCCCTTGTAGTGGAAGCATGGAGTCCTAACCACTGGATCGCCAGAGAATTCCCATTAATATATTACATATATTTCAGATTTTCTTAAATTTTTCTTATGTACAAGCCCTTATTAAAAACACACTTCCATGTTCCATTCCTCAAGATACCCAAAAGTATATGTTTCTAAGATGAGAGCAAGCTTGATGTGGAAACTGCAGAAGAATAAAGTCCTATATAAACCCTATATCAGGGCTTCTCAGCATTGGCATTATTGATGTGTGAGGCCAGATGATTCTGTAGGGGAGTAAAATTAGCCACCTCAAAATGTCTCTTTGGCATTAGGATTATTTGAGCTGAAAACAGTCAAGGCCCAAAAGACTCAGGAAGAACCTTTGACCTTCCCCTAACTGCCTAAAGAATGTAGATGGAGGACCTGTTCCAGGAAGGGAGAGATCCCTATAGATAACTACAGTTATCAACCAGGTGTGTGGACAGGGAGGAGCCTAGCGAAGTCTGCTTGTTAAAATTCCTCTCTGTGTCCCATTGTCTCTGCCTGGCCCAGCAGACTTTATTTACCAAACATCTGCTTTTCTATTTCCATGTCAATTGCTTTCCTCCTCTTTGAAGTCCCAAATCACTACTTCCAATATCCTCTCTTGTCTGTAGCTGAAGATGGCATTTAAGGTGAGGGCTTTGACCATTTTGTTACTCAGTTCTCCTGGGTGTCTTCCATGTACACATGTTATTAAACTTTGATTTTTCTCCTGTTTATCTGTCTCATGTCAATTTAATTCCTAGACCAGCCAGAAGAACCTAGAAGGGTAGAGGAAAACTTCTTTCTCACCAAGAATTCCTTGTTGTGGGGCTTGCCCTGTTGGGTGTTTAGCAGAATCTGTGGTGTCTACCCAGCATTTACCCACTAGATGCCAGCAACAACTTTCCCCGGTCCTGACAACCAAAAATGTCCCTAGACATTGCCAAATATCCCCTAGGAGGCAAAATTGCCCCAGGGTTGAGAACTCCATATCAATGTTTGAGCTAAGACCCGAGTATTATTCTACATCTCTAACTAGTGAAGAAGGAAAATTAACAGTTTTAAATTTTATACAGACCACCAGAAATTAGAGTAGAAACTGAAAGATTAGTGTAACGCAAATGGTAGTTTTCTTTTCTCATTTTATGTAAGAAAAGCAAACAAAAATAGGATCTTTTCAGAACTAAGCAGATTTTCAAAATCACTTTTCTGTGAAGACTTTAACGTACAATTAATCACAGCTCATAAGGTCATCTGCACATAGGCGTGTACATATATCATAGTGATTGGGCCAGTGTATGGGCTGTGCAATGTCTATCCAGAGGGCAAAGGGACTTAAGAGAAAAGCTGGAACTTGGAAATCAGACTGCAAATAAAATATGAGTCAGGACAGCGGTGGAGTAGAAAGTCAGGAAAGCAAACAGAAATCAAGTGCAATAAATCGTTTGCAAACACAGAATAGAGTCATCACAAAGGACATTGCCAGAAACTGAGAGAATGAATCAGGGCAGGGGGCAAATTATATGCATGGCCCCAGCAATAAGAGAGGTACCCACACTGACACATCCTCAGATCGCTCTCCTTATCTCAACTGGCTTATTTCCCCTCCCTGCAGAAAGACTCATCCCCAGTAAACCTGGCCTAGAAATCTGCATATGGTGATCACTGACAGCAGCTATCTGGGTTAGTAGTGTAGGATCAGATTTCTTTGCTTGGCAAAGGTATTCTGTGACAGTGTGTCCAGCAACAAAGAGCAAGTGAACAGACTATGTCTGCCCTGAGACGGCTGGTTTCCACCTCATTGTTGAACTGATGGCTCCTGGTTTTCAATAGGGATTGTGAACATACACTTAGACTGGGAATGTGATTGATTGTGTTTGTATCTGCTTTCTCATTTTCCAGAATTACCCCAGAACACCTCTTCGAGGTGCTAAAAGGTCCTGATGAGTACATTTAAACCAAGTCAGAAGTCACACTTTTTCCATTTGTGTATTTCTCATCTATTCTGCTGTCTTTCTAGCACAAATTACCATCTGAAATTCTTTTTGCCTTGCTTATTGTGTCTCCTGCACAGAAATATGAGTTCTAGGAATGTTGGGACCCTGCTGTCTTGCTCTCTGCTGTGTCCCCAGTGCCTAGAACAAAACCTGGCTTATAATAGGCACTCAAAAAATGTTTGTTGAATAAGTAAATGAATGAATGAATGAATGAATAGGCAATAAGCAATTGGAGGAAACGTTTCTCCAATTTGGTCCTCCAAGTAATGAGTCCTTTTAAGTATTTCAGTCTCAAACTATGCTACCTACCCAGTAACACCATGGATATTGTCAGTCACCCTCCTCTGTGCTTTGGAGGTGTCAGTGACAGTGTCAACAGAGACTCTGAGATTTCTCCATGAACCACAGATGAACAAATCACTCTGATCTCCTCGATCTTGACATGAGCCACTAAAGACCGCATGCTAGCGTAAGAACTAGAAGTAGCATTAGTGGCTTTGGGGTAAAAGACACACCATGGTGCAAGCAAGTAATGAGGAGTTATGTTTTTACCTGCCCTCTGTACAATTAAATCTTGACCTCCAGCTGTATCTAAATAGGAAATAGAAACATTTGAATTTAGATAACCCAGTGAAGTCCTGCAGATGCCAGATACAACGCATGGGATTAACACCCCTTACAGAAGAAATCATTGCACTAATTAGATCCCAGGAGCCATCACCTGCAACAGTGAGCAGAGAATAGTAAATGTGGTACCATATGTATGACTAGCTCAGTGGATGAATAAATACTAGCTGTTCAGAATCCATCCCCAGCCTCTGCACAGTAAATACTCTAGATCTGAGAAGCTGTGGTATGCCACCCAGCTCAACTCTGGTAAAACCAAAGTGAATGGGTTGTATGAGGGAAAAAATTGCATCAAAAACATTGGTATTTTGAAGGAGGAATTCACAGCTGGGCAAGGCAAGCTGTGAAAATTCTGCTTCCTTGCTAAAAGAGCTGGCACAACCTTTGGAATGGCCCCTCATGCTAAGGAGCTCACAGGATGCAAAACTTTAACAGAGTTCTTAAAAATTATGCTATTTGAGGGACACACTAGTTTGCTCAGTTTTGCTTTTATGCATAGGCTTTACTTTTAATGAATCCATACAACAGTTATTTTCCTTAACGGAGAAGAATTTTAGGAAAGTTCTTTGGATTTTTAGAATCTCCATACAACTTTACACTACTTCTGAATATAAACAACAAGCTGTATTTAGTTTTAAAATATGAGTCTAAAAAAATGGTACAGATGAACCCAATGGCAGAGCAAGAATAAAAATGCAGATGTAGAGAACAGACTTGAGGACACGGGGTGGGGGCGAAGGGGAAACTGGGACAAAGTGAGAGAGTAGCACTGACACATATACACAGCGAAATGTAAAACAGATAGGTAGTGGGAAGCTGCTGCATAGCACAGGGAGATCAACTCGATGACTGATGATGACTGAGAGGGGTGAGATAGGGAGGGTGGGAAGGAGTCGTGGGAGGGAGGGGATATGGGGATATATGTATAAACACAGCTGATTCACTTTGGTGTACAGCAAAAACTGACACAACAGTGTAAAATAATGATACTCCAATAAAGAGCTTAAAAATAAATAAATAAATAAAATAAAACAAACAAATAATGGGAGCAAAAAGAAAAAGTTGCTGTTTTAGGGAAAATTATGTTGAATGCTTTGGACATATTTGTTAAAGGTATGCTGGAAACAAATGCTGTTGAATTAGGTGGGGATGAGACAACTGGAAAAGACTTGGATAATTGAAAAAATATGGAAGAAATTCTGCACTCAGATTTTTCATAGGTATCATAACATTTTTTGTAAGAAAGACAATGGACCTGTGCAAGAAAGGGCCTTGGGCTTCCACTAAAATTGTGGTAAATAAATGTACATTTGTAAACTTTAAGTTACAGTGTTGAAGGGATGTAGGTATTTTTAGAGAAATAATGATTCTCTTTAATAAAGTTTTTAAAATGGAAAAAAAAATTAAAAAAATATAAGAGATGACACGGTATAAGAATCCAAGACCTCTTTGGAATTTAAGATGTGTTCAGTAATTCCAGAGAGGAAGAGTATCAATAAAATAAATGATCATTCTTGGAAAGAACAATGATTTTAACACAACTGCTAATACAGAGAGAACAAGGTAAAGAGGAAGACAATTTCAAAAAGCAAAATCTGCATCTAAATGTCAATGTCATTTATTTAGCGCTCACTAGCTACTCTGTTTCTTATAAGGGCATGATTCTCAGTGGCCTGGATATCCTTTCTTGACTAACAAAAATGGATATGGCTATACAGGAATAGGCTTTGAAACTATCATTAGCTTTACTATTCGCTACTGTACAAGTTGAAGCTTTCTGAGACTCCAACATGAATTCTTCATTAATATCTTAGCAATTTGGTACCTATCTATGCATCAGCACATTGTTAAAATCTCCCAAAAAAAAAAAAGTAGCACAATGCCTTAGTCATGAATAGTAAAGCAAAATAAGTAAAATAACCCTTTCCCAAGGAAGAGGAACAACTTAGGTACTGCAATGCAGTGCTCAAGTGTTCCAGAAAAAGGTATGTTTAAGCCATTGTTTCCTTCATTGGTAAGCAGTCACTTCTCAGAATGAGTAGTGGCAAAAAGGAAACAGATTGGATTATAAAGCCATGACTCAACAAAGGAGCTCACAAATTACAGACTCAGCTATCTAGTCTCCATTTCTTTTTCACTCATGTTTAAATGTATTAAGGTCATCAGTTAATTCAAGGGCAGAGAAATGTCAGGTTGTTACCACAAGTGTCAAGTGCTCATGAATGAGGAAATCATTATGTTTTGCTATTAGAATGAGATTTTTTTAAAAAAAATTTCAGAGCTAGGTGTACAAAGTCACTGGTCTCAAATAAGCCTGATGTGGAAAAAGGACTTTGAAGGAAGGCATGACCATAGCCTTACTCCCAGCTGTTCTTTGGACATTTTTTCCTTGATTTCTCTTCTCATGTTTCTCAAGTTCCTTGATTACTAATGTAGTAAAGACTGCTAGTTACTAACCCACTATCATTGTTTTTTCCTTCCTTAATAATAGAAGCCCAAACTTGTCTCTTGTGTCAATATGGTTGACTAAATGACTGCATTTCTGAACCTCCTCTGCAGAGAAAACAAGTGAGAGAACTAAATTTTGGCCAATGTAATATAAGTGAAAATGTTGTGTGGGACACTCAGGAAGGCCCCTTAAAGATAACTGACTCCATTGCCTAACCTCCCTTCTTCCTACTAATGCATAGAACACAGATGCAATGGCAAGAGCTTCAGCAGCCATATTAGACCACATTAGGAGGGTGGAACAGAAAAAGAGAAGGAATTTCAATTCCTGGTGACTTTATAATCATACTACCAGCCCTGGATGTCGAGTCCTGGAATTACTTTAGATGAGAGACAAATAAACTTTTTTATTGCTTAAGTCAGTAGTAATTTGGAATTTTTGTGTTAGACAATTGAATCAAATTCTAATTGATATAAAACACCAATAAGAATTCCCCAAAGTTAAAACAATGAAGGAGAGAGGGAAAAGTGGATGCAAGGGTATTAAAGAAACAAAGGGGGGCACAATTTGCCACCCCAAAGTATGTCTCTTTGGCATAAGGATTACTTTAGGCTGGTCGCTTTAAAAAACAAACACCCCAGCACACATGAGAGAAACTCTGAAAGCCAAGTAGAAATTAGTTACCTTTTTGTAAGAGCAACTTACATTTATAAGGGGAATCTCCATTTGTAGGAGTGTCTTCCTCTCTGTACTACGAAGAGGAGGAACTACTAAATCTGGAACTCTTATCCATGGAGAAGGCATGGTCTTAAATCTGTATGACAACCTTACACTCCGTTACTGTGCTTCGTCTGAAAACCTGGCTCCACCCACACCAACATCTTCATCTGTCTTCAGCTGAAGACAGTGTTTAAGGTGGTGACTTGGGTCATTTCAGGGAGTTACTCAGTTTTCCTGGTCTCTCCCACGTGTACAGGAGAGATACATATTATTAAACTTCTTTTTGTATGGTTTCCCCATCAGAGTCTCCAGAAAGGAACCACCCCTGCTGACACCTTGATTTCAGGCTTTTGGCCTCCTGAACTATGAAAGAATAAATTTCTGTTATTTTAAGCCACCACATTTATGATAATTTATTACAGCAGCCCTGGGAAACCAATACAGGAAACTAACATACATTTTCTCATTTAATCTCCACAATGGCACTGTCAGATGTAAATCATTACATATGTATTTTTAGATAAAGATGGTGAATCAGAAAGAAAAGCTAACTTACTTCATTCCTCTGACACGTATGCAGTGCCTATTCTATGCTAGACTCTGCTTATATACTGGGAAGCATAGAAGTAAAGAATTGTGCAAGGAGGGACTTCCCTGGTGGTCCAGTGGTTAGGACTCTGTGCTCCCACTGCTGGGGCCCAGGTTTAATCCCTGGTTGGGAAACTAAGATCCTGTAAGCCCTGCGGTACCCACCCCCTCCACAACCCCTCCCTCCCCCCAAAAAATGCAAAAAAAAACTTGTGCAAGGAAGCACAAATTATAAAAGGTCAGTCCAAAATTTAGATCCACATTACCTGCCTTCAAAGGCATCATGTCCTCATCACACTGATCAGCAATGACCCTACAATTCTCCTCAACCAGCTAGTCCTAATGCAGTCCCAATGCTGTCTACAAAGTCTTCATATGTAGAAATTACACTTCACTGATGGTCCCATCTGTGTCTCAGTGCTTTTTTCCCAATAAGACCAAGCAGGGCAACAGGCCACATGCTTTACTTTCTGTAAACAAAATGCTAAGGGTGAAATTTCTCTCTTCAGATAAGGAGCTGAAATAATGGCCTCTCTTCCTTTGAAAAGGAAAATGTTGTCTTCCATACTCCATTGCAAAGAGAGATTTGTACCATCTGCTCATCACATCTGGGTCAAGGGCAATATGTCTGAAGATGACCGCTTGATTTCATTGAAAACGAAAAAAGGTTTGTTGGTTCCCAATTCTGAAATCATATGGTGCCAAGCCTGACTTAAGAGACTTCAGGTGCAAATCTCAGCAGAACCTCATTCAGATTTATTCCCCCAATAGAATAAGGATTGTCCTGCTCCAGGCACAAGGAGGCAAAAGGCAGAGTGAACTGTGGTTGAGTTTGAGGACAGACAGAACTGGAGTCAAGCCCTGACTATGTTACAGTGACAAAGTTGTAGAATCACAACATGAGAGGATTAGAAAGTCATTCATTTTCATTTCTCTAGTTTACAGATGACAAAATTGAAACCAATAATGGGGAAAGGATTTGGCCAAGGTTATGCAGAAAGGCTAGAAGGCAGAGTCAGAAATAGCACAATTCATTCCTTTAAGACTGATGCTATTTTTGCAAATCATGTTCATTCTTTGAACTTCAAAATCCTTGTCTGTAAATGAAGAGTAAAGAGACCAGCTTGGCATATCTAATAGGGTTACTGCTATCATCAGATGAGAGAATCTACATGAAAGACCTTGGGCCAAACACTTCCTATCTCTGGGCCTCAAGTTCAACTAACTTTCAAATGAGGAACTTCCACTAGATGATACCTCAGTTGTTCTTTTGTGTTTTATCAGTGCAAACTGGTATACGAAAATATTCTACCTCCATATTTCCATAGTCCCTGAACCCAACTGAACAATTTGTCTCTTCTTGATTCAGTTTATTTTAGCAACAGTGAACAAAGTTTTGAGGTCAGATAGAAAGGAAACTGGCATCTATATCCCAAGGGCACTGCCATTTTATGCATTCCATAAAAGAATATAATTAAATGAACACATGCAAAAAAGTTCTGCTAAATGATCAAAAACAAAGGCTTTGCTACAATCAAGAAGTAGTGTTCCCTGCAACTGTGGTTTTGTGTTATTTTCTTACACTTCTAATTTTGGTTGAAATAATATTTGGTTCTATTTTAAATTCCACTATTTCTCAGGAAATTCTATTATGAAAATGATTAATTTGCTCTCTAAATGATAGTTGATTAAACACTCTCTCTGTGAGGGTTAGAATGTACAATAGAAATAGAGATTCACATAACTGCAATTGTTAGGCTCGAGGTTTTGTTGGTGTGGGCAAGTATGGAGAGAGGAAGATAGGCGTGGATCCTTTTCCAGTAGACACGTGTTGTATTCATTTTCCAATATTAAAAAGGGAGTGAGGTGAGAGTATTTTTGAGGGTCAGATTGAGGGGACACTCAGAATTGTAACTAAGACCTCTGATGTGGACTTTTAACAGTTTTTAGAGAGACAATTGAGAGGCATGTACCCAATGTTCTACTGGTCATATCCTGAAAGGCAGAATCCTAGTATGTCTAACATTAACCATTCATCCATCACTCCATCCATCCATTCAGTTGTCCAGTCATTCAACAAGTAATCTTGAGTACATACCAGGCATCATTCTAGGCTTTGGAGATAAAGCAGTGAACAAACAGACAAAAATTCCTACCCTCGTGGAGTTTGCTTCTGTTTGGGGGGTGGGGGGTGATGCCGTGAGAAGGAGTTAGACAAACAAATACGTTTATAGCATGTTAACTGGTGAAAAGACTACGGAAAATAACGAAGTAAGGGAAAGTGAGAGGAAGACTGGTGGTAGGGGTAAGAGTTGCAATTTCTGCAGACACCTGCAGATGAGGAGGTTAGCCATGAAACTATACAAGGGAAGAGCACCTGGGCAGAGGGATCAGCGATTGCAAAGGCCCTGAGGCAGGGGCAGGCATAAGCTGTTCAAGGAAGCCAGAATGACTGGAGTGAGGTAGATGAAGAGCATTAGGAGGTGAGACCAGAGAGGTAAGGGAGTGGGAGAGATTTCTTGGAGACACATAAGCCCCCAAGTAAATGCTGACTTTTACTCAGGATGAGATGAGAAGCTATCAAAGTTTTGTGAGCAGAGAAGAATATGATTTGATATACGCTTTAATAGGATCAATGCAGCTGCTCTGCTGAGAACTAAAGAGGAACAAGGATTGAAACAGGGAGGCCATTTAGCAGGCTGTAGAGGTCATCCAGCGAAGCAGTGATGACTCAGATCAGGGTGCGAGGATAGTAATGATGGTGATTATAAGAAGTCGTCAGATTATGGCTGTAATTTGAAGATTGAACAAATACAGGACATTATTTCAGGCATATGTAAAACACTAACACTACAAGCATCTCTCATGCTCAGGCTAAAGCAACTGCAAATTTAGAGTGCCATCTTATATTCTCCAGGGGTGGGAATAGCAAACCTTATTGCCTGGCTTTTACCCAAAGGAAACCATTCACTCTTAAATCTTAGAAAAGGAATCTGGGGAAAAAATTCTACTCTACAAATATCCTAATGTGCATAAAAGTTTTTAAGAGGAGTTATATATCCTTAGCATTTTTTTCCCCGCCTTTTATACTCTTAGTTCAAGTTTGTATTTTCATTGGCCAGGTATTGAAATATGTGCCCTGGGAACATACAGGGTAACTGAAGGGAAAACAACTGAGAAGGGCTTCAAAAGTAAAGACTGCAAGAACACAATGCAAATAAGAAAACATGTGCAGTGCCATCAATATGTGGGTGTCTTTTTTCCTGCTAAAACCAGATGCAGTGCCGAAAGGTCATAGGTGTACGTGACGTGAAAATGAGAGAATACCAAGTGAGGAGATTTATATCCAATATCATTCAGTTGAGTGGCTGGGCACCATTTTAATATAGATTTGGAAATACTGGAATATTTAAGAAAGGGAAGATCAGTAACTCCAAAATATAAACAGGGAAGTAGGGAAAGGATGGATTAACAAGGGTCACAAAATACTGGAAAGCTTCTGCTAACCAGGTTTTGTCCTTTGTTCCTTTATGAGGTTTGACCATATTCTAAAGTGACTAGGTTCTAACTGTATATTTAGCCATCTTGCAATGAAATGTAAATATAAATAGCCATTGACTCATAAATATCACTGTTAACATGAATGCATATATATATAAAGGATTCCTCCCCAAAAATATCTTCATTGATTTTGCTATGCACAGAGACAACTGGCTCAGGGGATAATTGATGGCTGAAATCCCATTCTTCCTCCACTTCTTCCAAGTCCTGACTCTGGTTATAGGAAAGAAGGGCATCTATTTATAATTCTTTCAGGTAGAGCGGTCTTTTTGTACTTTACACAAAGGTATCTTATGTGCTGGTCTTGGCTCCCATTCCTTTCGTAAGTAATCACCTTTTAGAGTAGTTACAGATCAGGCTGCTCCAGCCTCAGTCAGCACAGAGACCACTGGGGCAGATGCTCTAATTCATATTCCTGGGCCCACTCAGAGACCTCTTAAACTGGTATCTCAGTTGGATGGGGCCCAGAATTTGCAACTTAAACAAGTATTCTAGCAGATTCTGATGCTGCTGGTCTGTGAACAATAGTTGAAGAAACACTATTTTTGGAGTGAGAAAAATATCTCAAATACCTCAAAATACAGATGAGTTCTAATCCTAGTTTCCTATTTATTACATGCGTGACCTTGATTCAATTTGTAGAATGAGGATTATAATATTTGATTAGCCTAATTCACAGGGTTATTATAAAATCAAACAAGAAAATATATATCAGTGGTTCCTAAATCAGGCTTTGCATCAGAATCACCTAGTGCTTATTAAAAATACAGCTGTATGGGCCTCACTCCCAATCCACTGGGTCATAATTCTTGAGAATGGGTCTTGATATTCCTTTTACCTCGCTTCTCTGTTGGAGTCTGTTTTCTGGATATTGCATCTCCTATTTTCTTGTTTTACACCCTTGTTTTAGTGGAACACATCGTTCAGCAGGTTCCTGAGAAAGAGTGCAGGAGAATTTAAAATATTTGAACCTAAGATTATTCAACTCAAGAATAATCATTTCTTGGTTTGGCTAAATATATAATACTATGTAGGAAATTATCTCCCTTCAGAATTTTTTTTTTAAAATTTATTTATTTATTTATTTTATTGGCTGTGTTGGGTCTTTTTTGCTTTGCGCGGGCTTTCTTTTAGTTGCGGTGAGTGGGGGCTACTCTTCGTTGTGGTGCGTGGGCTCCTCATTGCCATGGCCTCTCTTGTTGCGGAGCACGGGCTCTAGGTGCATGGGCTTCAGTAGTTGCAGCACATGGGCTCAATAGCTGTGGCTCACGGGCTCCAGAGTGCAGGCTCAACAGTTGTGGCACACGGGCTTAGTTGCTCCGCGGCATGTGGGATCTTCCTGGAGCAGGGATCAAACCCGTTCCCTGCATTGGCAGGTGGATTCTTAACCACTGTGCCACCTAGGAAGCCCCCTTCAGAATTTTTAAAGCATAATTCTAATGCCTCTTTCTTTTCTTGTATGTGATTTAGCTTTTCTCCCCAATATTTTTCTTTCAAGGAATTTTTGTCTTTATCCATTAGTTAACTATTCTCATGTTCTACATTCCTTACTGTCCATCTGAGCTTCTACCAGGCGTCATTTCCACTGTCTGAAGAAATCATTTAGCATTTCTTTGAGTACAGGTCTGCTGGTAACAGAGTCTTTCAGCTTTTGTTTATATAAAATGTCTTTATTTCATTCTTTTGTGAAGAATATCATCATCTAATATAGAATTCTAGGTTGACTATTTTTCTTTTGGCTCTTTAAAGATGACATTCAATTGTCTTATGGTGTCAATTGTTGCTGAAGGGTAGTCAGCTAATTTGTATCTTTGCTCCTCTGTATTTAATGTTTTGTTTTGTTTTTTTTCCCTACTGATAAAGATTTCTCTGTCTTTGGTATTTAGTGGGTTGGTTACATAAAACTAGGGGTGCATGCATACGTGTGCACCCATGTGCTAATTTATCCTGTCCAGGATTCACTGAGCTTTTATAATCTTTAAATTGGCTACTTTGATCAAATTTAGGAAAATTTCAGGCATTAATTATTCAAATGTTGTGCAACTCACTCTCACTCTTCTTCTGGAACTCCAAATAAATGTTTATTGAATTTTGTTATTGTGGCACAAGTCTCTGAAGCCCTATTCATTTTCTTTCAATCTCATATTACCTTGGTTCTTCAGGTTAGATAGTTACTATTGATCCACATTCATATTCATTGAGTCTTTCTCTTTTTTTAAATTTTTATTGGAGTATAGTTGATGAGTTTCTTCTGTCATCTCCAATCTGCTGTCAAACATATCCAGTGGATTTTACAATTTAGTATTGTACTACTCAGTTCTAGTTTTTCCATTTGGTCCTTTTCATAGATTTCCATTTTCTTCTGCAGAGATCCCCTATTTAAGGCATTTTCCTTCAATTATTTTGACATATTTTTCCTTTAAAAATTTGAAGATATTTAAAATATCTACTTTTAAGCCTTTGCTAAATCTTACATCTGGGTCATCTGGAGTTTGGTTTCTATTGATTGCTTTTTTTCATGAACAAGGACTGTATCTTCCTGTTTCTTTTCATATCTTGTATTTTTAGTATTTTTATTTTAAATAAACTTTGAAGTGTAAAATTAGGTTACTTTTTACAAGTACATGCATCCATGTAACCACTAATGCAATCAAGATATAAGACATTTTTATCACCATAAAATGTACCTTGATGCTTCTTCCCAGTTAGTCTTCATTCACCCGCCCCGTCCTCAGGCAACTACCAATCTACGTTCTGTTTCTACACAGTAGATTTCACTTTCATAGCATTTTACATAAATAAAGCTATACAGTATGTTCTCTTTCATGTCTGGCTGGTTTTATTCAACATAATATTTTTGAGATTCATGCACACTGTTGTGTGTATCCATAGTTTTTTTTTTTTTGTTATTGAGTAGGGTTCTATTATATGGATATATGACATTTTATTTATCCATTCACCTATTAATGGGAACTTAACTTATTTCCAGTTTTTGGTTATTATGACAGAAGTGTGCTATAAACATTTGTGTACAAGTCTTTGTATACACAAGAGTTTTTATTCTTCTTGTGCAAATACCTAGAGGTAGGCTGGCTAAGTCATTTTTTAAGTGTATACTTAATTTTATAAGAAACTACCAAAATGCTTACTAAAGATGCTGAATGATTTGACATTCTCACCTCCAACGTACGAGAGGTCTAGACATTCCACATCCTCGGCACTTGGTATTGACTTCTTTTTTTTTTTTTTTAATTAATTAATTATTTTATTTTATTGGCTGTGTTGGGTCTTTTTTGCTGTGCGCGGGCTTTCTTTTAGTTGCGGTGAGTGGGGACTACTCTTCGTTGTGGTGTGTGGGCTCCTCATTGCCATGGCTTCTCTTTTGGAGCACGGGCTCTAGGCGCATGGGCTTCAGTAGTTGCAGCACATGGGCTCAATAGTTGTGGCTCACAGGCTCTAAAGCACAGGTTCAATAGTTGTGGCGCACAGGCTTAGTTGCTCTGCAGCACGTGGGATCTTCCTGGAGCAGGGATCGTACGTGTGTCCCCTGCATTAGCAGGCGGATTGTTAACCACTGCGCCACCTAGGAAGTCCTTGACTTCTTTTTAATATTAGCCAATTTAGAGTGTTATGGAAGCTACGATGTGGTCTTTCTGGCCTGGCTAGACTGGAGCTCTAATGTCCCCTAGCACTACTGAACATTTAGTATCTCTGTTCTGGTTTTAACACCATGGAAGCTGTTCTTTGGTAAACCTTGGATAGTCTCATTCTGCATATGTTAAACCCACACCTCAGCAACTAACTCAGGGGGGACCCCTAGCAGACTTCTAGAGCTGCTCCTCTGCTCAGTTTTCTCCTGTCTGTTCTCTGCCACGCCTGGGTTCTGACCACTTCAGCTACCATGCCTGGTGGATCTCTGCCTCAGCAACTCAGGGTGACTGTCTTGGCATCCAGCATGCTATGCTGTGCTCTGCAATGTATCCACAGTCACAGAGCTACAGTTATCATGTGGTTTACCTCTGGAATTTTGCCTCCCTCAGAGACTGCAGTTTGTGCTGCCTGTTGTCAAATGCCTGAAAGCAGTTGCCTCATATAATTTGTCCACTTTTATTATTGTTATGGTGAAAGAGCTACTCTCAGACTTTTTACCATCATAGCCAGAAGTAGCTCTGTAAGCTTTTCATTTTTCTCTTTATCCCAGGCGTTAAAAAATTTCATGATAGCATGAGCATCTTTTCATTCTTCATTGTGCTGGGCCTTTTCAATCTGGAAAATCAGTCTTCAATTCTATGAATTTATTTACTTCAAAAATTGCCTCTCTCTTTTTTTTATTCTTGCTCTTTGGAGCTCTCCTTATTCAGATGTTAGACATGCTGAAATGATTGTCCACGTATTTTGGGGTTTTTTTTGTTTTTTTAAAAAATCCTTTTCTATCTTATATTTCTTTTCTTTTTGTTTTAATTTCTGGGAGATTTCCTCAATTTTATACTCCACATTATGTACTGATTTTTTAAAAATTATGCTTTCATATACTTAATTTCTAAGATACATTTATTATTCTCTGAATATTCTCTTTTTAGAGAAAATCTTTATTTTTAGTTGGTATGGACAGTATATCTTCTCTTATCTCTGAACATATTAAGGGTATTTTTGGATTAAGTGAATGTTTTCTAGGGTAACATTTTAATTCCTTTAATAATTTTTTTCACACATTTACTATTTTCTTAGTGATCGCCCTAGAGTTTAGTATACTCATTTTAAGTTATAATCTACTTAAAATTTATGCTAACAATTCTAGTGAAAAATGTCATAACTGTATAACTCTAATCGCTATAGAATTATACAGCTCTATTCTATTCCCCCTTTTTGTGCTATTGTGATAGCTATTAATAGATCCATACATGTTACAAACCTAAGAATATATTATTTTAATTATTACTTTATATAATTTTATGTAATATAAAAAAGTTTACAGAAGAAAAGAGAAAAAGTATGCTTATATTTATAGGTTGTATTATTAACCTTATTTACCATTTCTGTTTTTTCATTTTTTCCTGTGGATCTGGAGTCTCATCTGGTCTCAACTCCTTATTCCAATACAACTTTGCACCTACCACCTCCTTGGTGCTGTTATTGTCAAATATATTGCACTTAAATATGTTATAGGACCAATAATACACTTATACACATACTATTTTATACGATTAAAAAATCGCTTAACAGAAAAAGAGGAAATATGCATTTATCATGTCTTTTATAATTATACAATTACCTTCACCAGTGCTCTTTGATATTTTGTGTGGATTTGAAGTTCTGTCTAGTGTCACTTGCTTTCAGCCTTGAAGAAATTCCTTTAATATTTTTTGTAAGCTAGATCTGCTGGCAAGAACTTCCCTCAGTTTTTGTTTGTTTGTAAATGTTATTTCCACCCCTCATTTTCAAAAGGTCTTTTTTCCGGGTATAAGATACTTGGTTGAAAGTATCTCTTGGCCTCTGCTATACCATGGGTCCTATGGAGCAGCAGCAAGCCACACAGGTTTTTTTGTTCTCAGAGGCCCCCAGGCATCGAAAGCACGCCAGTTCTCATCAGTACTTGAGACAGGCGAGACAGGTGCATCAGAAACCAGTCCCTCAGGAAGGCCCCCAGAAAAGCTGGAATGTCTGATGCATGCTCCACTCCTTCCCTCTGAAGGAGAGGCTGCCAAGTGGTATCGGCCTCTGTCAATGGCGGCATGGGTCCTTTGGAGCAGCAGCACACTGCCCTGCTCTTTTCTGTTCTCAGTGGCCGCCAGGCATCTAGAGGATGCCATACCCCATCAGCACGCTGAGAGGTGAGACAGAAGCCAGTCCATCAGGCAGCTCCCCTGAGAAGTCAGAATGTTGGATTATGGTCTAATCTTCTGTTTTCCTCCCCAGAGAGAATCTGGGAGCTGAGTGTTCCCTCCCAATTCTGTGGCAAAGTTCAGAAGGAGGGACTATGAAGAAAGGGTGCCAGGAATTTTCCTACTGACTCTGATGTGGCTGGTTTTACACTTACCTTGGGTGCAGGGGCCTCTTAAATGGTTTCTGGATTTCTCACCAAGGGAACTGGTTCGTATATTGTTGTTAAATTGGTGTCTCCATGGGAAGACAGAGGGTCTCAGGCTTCCTATTCTGCCATCTTGCTGTTGTTCCACCAGGATCTCTCTGGTTTCTGTGCTGAAAATAGTTGAGGCAGGGAAGAAGCAGTTAGGTCAGTTAGGAGGCTATTCAGGTGTCACGTGATAGTGATTTGGACCAATATGGCAGCACCAGAGTGTGACGTATTGTGAAGAAGATACAACATTGGATGACCCACTGACTGAATCAGAAGTTCATAGTGACAAGTCTCTGTCTTCAATTGTGTATTTGGCTGCCAGGGAGTAAAAAAGATATTTGAGCCACATATGGTGAAAAGGAGTGATTATATTGTCTTAGGTTCAATTTGTCATGAGGTTATAAAGTCCACTGGGTAATTTTATTATCATTGTTTGAAACTTGGCTCTAAAAAACCTCCAGAAATGTCACTCCAAATATGTTTAAAGGAAAGCACCATTACTATAGTTATAAGTTATCAAAGGTTCCCATCTTTAAAAACGTATGAGAGTTAGTAAGATATTTTTGAATGAGACTCTGCTTGTTTAGCAACTATTCATTACATTATTTACAATTATTTTAAATAATTAGAGACATATGGGCATATTATATATATATGCTTGTGAATATATAATTAGTATACCAATTAATTTGTTATTTCATTTATTACCTAATTGGTTAACATTAACCTAATTAGTTAAATTAATTAGTTAACAATTGAAGTTACTGAACCAATCCAGGGCGGGTCCCTCATATTGAAAACACTAAGATCAAAAGCTCTGCTACAACCAAGGATTTCACCTGTGGTGACTTGGAACAGATTACATGTTGAAGGGATGCAATGGGCTCTGTGATATCATTGGCATTTGTGAGATATGGAGGAAACAGTAATTATCAGGACTGGGAGATTTATTTGGTTATTGTTGAGTGGTATTGATGCACTGAAGAGAGAAAATGACAGGCTCAATTCAGCCAGTTAGCCACTTAAGGCAAAATGTGAAAGTCAGAAGGCTCCCAGGGCAATGTTTATGGAGAGCCTCCTCTCCTACACTCACAAGAACAGACCACGCTGAAGACCAGGCCTGGAACCTAATTGTAAGAGCAGAGAACTTCTGATAAGGTTGAATTTATAGCCTGGCAAGTCTTCTATACAATCAGGGAAGGAGTAGGACCCATCCAAGGAGTCTAAGGGTAGAGATATCCACTCAAGAATGTTGAAATCTCAGATGCCCCAGAACCCTCTGGGCCTGCATAAGAAGGCTATTCCCCCTTGTTAGAGAATGGAAGACCCCACTGTACTGCCTGAAGACTATGCAGAGGCCTCAATGGAGCCAGACTCTTCACAAGACAATACATGTCCTCCTCAAGATCTGGCCCATTTTTCCTTTCTAGTCAAGACAATAAGAGTCAAAGCTCAGCATGGCCTCGCTAAGGGGAGAAAGCGATCATTCACTGAAAGAGTTGCAGGACATGGCTAATATGTACCAGGAAAATCCAGGAGAGCATCCTGGGAGCACATCTTGAAAGTATAGCTTCTGGAGGACCAAACCTAAGACAAATATAGACAAATGTGTGTATGATCCCAAATCAAGTGTGGGTGTAACGAATAAGAAATATATTGGGAGAATAACTGAAATTAGAAAAGGAATGACTCAAATCTAATTTTGATCCTCACTCTTTTCTGGTCTATTAACAAAAACAATCTGGCAAGTAATAAATACAATATATGTTTGCTGAAAAAAATTAAAGACCAAAAAACAATAAACTGCACATAATTTTATAATCATAAAAAAAAGCTCTGTTACAATTCTTCAACCTTTTTCATAACAAATCTGTAATAGAGGGTGTGGTAATCAGCATAACAAATTTTAGACATGAGTTTTCATCAGTGAAATAAATAACATTCCAGATATGTGAAATGCCTGGAAATATTTTATAGGCCTCACTGTCTTTGCATAAGTAGGGTAAAAGAAAAAGGTAGGCCCAGTTATTTACGTTCTTTGCAGTGGTTCCCTCAGCTGAAGACTCCATCCCATTTTTCATTAGATTCTGTTGCCTGATGCCACTAGAAGTATAGCTGCATTCTACACTATGTTGTGCCACATTTGGTCTGAAACTGGTTTGAATGAACCTCTCATGTAAGATGCCTTTGCAGTATCCAAAAGGACAGAGAGCTGGGGTTTCCTCTGGCTTATAGAACAGGCTGAATGATTGTTGGGGGAATTGGCTCTTAAAAAATGTATATGATAAAATGCAGATGAAAGCTTGCTTGCATTGTAAAATACTACTCTGTAGTAAGGTTGTGGGGGAGGAGACCTATGACTCTCACTTGGCAAAAGAACCTACTAGTTGTGAAAAACCAATTTGGTTTAGGTCTATTTGCAACACTATGTTTTCCGTACTTCCCATGGTACTTATTCCTCATCTTCTGTTACAAATTTGAAAAATTTAGTTGTCTTATCTGCACTAGCCTGTGAGCTCCTTAGGGGCAGGAAGAGTGTTTTATTTGTTCATTTTTATCTTGCCCTAGCCTTAGCCCTTGTCTTGCATATAATAAACACTCAGTGAATCCTGACTGAGCAAAGTGAACTTGTGAGACTATTACCCAAGCTAAACTGAATTTAACCCCACACCTTAAATCTAAGAAAAGTAAATGCATAACCATGATTAAAGCTGTCTGTATAATCTGTTCAAGAAAAATAAGCACCTTTCTCTTTAAAAGGTCTTACCTTTTTATTTTTAAGATATTTGTCACATTAATGAAAAATAAAAATTCACTTTTAAATAGTACCAATTTGCATCTAAATAATTAAAGAAGAACCCTAAGGAAAAAGTAACTTGAGATTTAATTGGTATTATGTGTATTGTAAAGTCTTATGAGATAATTTATTCCAAAGTGGTATATAATTCATAATTTTCGACAGTTTTAAAACTAATCTTTTCCTATACTTTCTATTAGCTTCACCGGACCCCGTGTTATTTCCTTCTGAATGTTTAGAACACGAACAAGGCATCTGTTAAAACTTGTCCAGTATCTCATATATTTTATCACACCATCATACACACACACACACACACACACGTGCGCGCGTATTTCATTTGTATACAAATTTATTTTCTAGAAATGAAAACAAAAAAGATAAATTTTCCACTACAAAGTTCAAACAGTGCTTCTAAACTATGGATCTAAGAGGATATAGGTATAACAGATCACTGGGGCACTCTTTTTTGGTAGTAGAAACCTCAAATTAAGAATACTAGATGAGGGACTTCCCTGGTGGTCCGGTGGGTAAGACTCCATGCCCCCAATGCAGGAAGCCCAGGGTTCTGTCCCTGGTCGGGGAGCTAGATCCTGCATGCATGCTGCAACAAAGAGTTCACATGCTGCAACTAAGAATTCCACATGCCACAACTAAAGATCCCACATGCTGCAACTAAGACCCGGTACAGCCTAAATAAATAAATACATAAATGAATACTTTAAAAAATTATTTAAAAAAGAACACTAGATGAACATATATTTATGGAAGTCTTTGTGATTTGCTTTTGCAAATGCACTTCAGATTAAATTTTTACTTATATTACTCCTTGGGAAAGCAAACAAACAATACTACACACACCTTAGATAATGTTTTCTTTTTGAAATGTAAAATCAGTATCTCCAAATTTTACATCCTATATGGCTTATTTCAAGTAATACTTTCATTCCTTCTAAAGAAAACATCTATAGGTAATGTTTTTCTGCATTTTTATTTTATAATGTGTGCATAACAAACAAAATTTTGACTGGTTTAACAAAGCCATAAAATAAATCTTATCCATAGGTTTTATCAAGTATATTCTTGCCAACTCAGTAATGTGGAACCACCTACACATGAAAAACTGGGTCCAGAGCCAGACTGAAATGTCTATACTATCCCCAAATGCCATGAGTTGACTGTGAGAAAGGTCAGCTGGGTAATCCTATGTAATCTTTGTTGGATGCTTACTGAGAAGAGAAGAACAGTTCTGAAATCTAAAATGATGTTTAAGTGGGAACTTTAAGTGGTATTTTCACATAGTTTAGGCAAAGCATGGTTCAAAAGACATAATAGAGTGAACAGAGAGAGTCCATAGCTATCCAGAAAAGAATGAACTAAATTAAAGAAATGGAAATAGGATAAATCAGGCTAGAAATATTTAAAAAAAAATTTCAAGCATTCATTCATTAATTCATTCAAAAATTAGTGTTCACTTCCTCACAACCATTAGGATGGCTACTCTCAAAAGAAAAAAAAGAAAAAGAAAAAGAAAGGAAAATAAGAAGTGTTGGTAAGGATGTGGAGAAATTAGAACCCTTGTACACTGTTGACAGGTTATAAAATGGTGTACCACTGTGGAAAACAGTATTGTGGTTCCTCAAAAAATGGAAAACATGATTGCCAAATAATCCAGCAATCCACTTCTGGGTATATACCCAAAATAATTGAAAGCAGGGTCTTAAAAAGCTATTTGTACACCCATGGTCATAGCAGCTATTATTCATAATAGTTAAAAGTGTCTATCCATGGATGAATGTATAAACAAAATGTGGTACATACACACAATGGAATATTACTCAGCCTTAAAAAGGAAGGTATCTAAAATAGTCAAGAAAGCAGAAGGTAGAAGAGTGTTTGCTAGGGGCTGGGGGGTGGTTATGATGGAGGAAGAAATGGCATGTTGCTATAAAGTTTCAGTTATGCATGATGAATAGGTTCTAGAGATGTATTGTGCAACATTGTGCCTAAAGCTAGCAATACTGTATTGCACACTTAAAGATTTATTAGTAAGGTAGATCTCAGGTTAAATTTGTTTTTAAAGAAAGGGAATTCTGATACATGCTACGTGTGTCATGAACTTTGCTCATGAACCTTGAGGACAATATGCTTAGTGAAATATGCCAGTCATAAAAAGAAACACTGGATGATTCCACTTATATAAGGTACCTAGAGTGGTGAAATCCATAGTGACATAAAGTAGAATGGTGGCTGCCAAGGGCTGAGGAAAGAGCAAATGGGGAGCTGTTTAATGAAAAAGGAGTTTTAGTTTTGCAAGATGAAAAGAGTTCCGGAAATCTGTTGCACGATAATGTGAATATAGTTAACACTACTGATCTGTAAACTTAAAAACAGTTAAGGTGGCAAATTTTGTTATGTGCATTTTACCACAATAAAAAATTAAAACTTTATAAAATTATTGTTGCGTGTCCACTATGGGCTGAAAACACATTTTATGTTGAGAATATTAAGATACAAAGATAATGATTCCTTCCCTTAAGATGTTTAAAGAGTAGACAGGGAAAGAAACATTAATATTTGTGTATGCATGTGTAAAGTTCACAGGGGAAGGAACACCTAAATCTACAGGGAGCAGTTATTGAGCTTCTGCATAAATAAGACTGGAGAATAACCAAGAAATACCATAATATTTGAGAATTTTTTCAATACTTGTTGTGTGATCATAAGTAAATTTCTTAGCCTCTCTGAGTCTCAATTTCCTCATCAGTAAACACAGGAATGACCTATGTTAGAGAGTAATTGTAAGGATGAAATGAAATACTACTTGTAAAGTTCCTAGCACAGTTTCTGGCATGCAGTAAGTACCACACAGTAAACTGTATCTATTACTATTAGTACTGTTGTTGAAACCGTGCAGGACCCTATGGGGCCCTCCCAAGTACAAAGGCCTTTCGGTGTCCCCTATTTCCTGTTTGTAGGAAAAAAGTTTCAGCTTCCTAGACCTTCTTTGAGTTCCAAAGGACAGATTGAAACAGTAATTAGAGTGAGGGAATGCAGAAAGAAACAATACTGCGGGCACAGGACAGGGTCCTGGTTCCTCCTGCGGGGGATGTGCATAGCAATCTGATTATAATCTGAGCTCTTCTACAGGAACTAGGGCCTGCGCCCCGTGGAGGATGGTAACTTCAGGCTGAGCACAAGCATGTGGACCCCAGATGGGTTGGAACCAGAGGGCTGATGATTGAGATTCCTGGAACACCACCCTGTTACCTGACCATCAACCAATCAGAGGAGGGTTACACACACTGCAGTGCACCACTCCAAATTCTGTCTATACAAAGTTCTTCCCTGAAACCCATTGCGGAGGTCAGGTCTTTTGAGCATGAGCCACCTGTTCTCCTTGCTTGGCCCTTGCAATAAATCTTTCTCTACTCTAAACTCCAACATTTCAGTTTGTTTGGCCTAACAGTGTGTCGGGCACACAAACTTGTGTTTGACAACATTGTTTCACTATTTTTACTATTGTTGTTTTATTCTAGCATCAACTTTTCCTGTTGCATGGTTAAATTTTGCTGCTTTCAACTTGGCTTTTCCTTTGGTATCGACTCCTTCTTTCTTACCCCACTCCTTCTATCCAGCCCCTCATCATTTCTTACCTGGGCAATCACGATAGTATTCTCACTATTCTTATGGTTATCTTTCAAACCATCCTATAAATCATAGCTCGACTTGTTTGGGTTTTTGGTTTCCAAAAGAGCAGTTCAGATCATGTGACCCTGTTCTTTAAGAATCTTTAAAGCTTCCTTTGCTCACAAAACAACAATCAAATCCTTTGACATGCTGTTCTGAGCTCTCCTGAGTTTTAGTTTTTTCTGTCACTATAGCATGTTATGCTCTTCTTTATCCAGCCATAGTCGACTACTCTCCATTTCCCGAATATGTAGTGCACTTTAACCATTTATGCTTCTTATACGCAGCATTTCCTTTGGTTGAAATGCCATTCTTCACCTTTGAAATTTTTCCTTCTTATCTTAGTTCAGATGTCACCTCCTGCGTCCATTGTTGAATAGTAACTTGTATGTGAGTGTTATTGTTTATTCTCTTTAGTATTGACTTCTCCTTGCCCAAAAGAATATAATCTAAATTCCTGAACTTGGCCTTCTGAATCACCCATGATCTGATTCCTTCCAAGTCTGCCTCTAACTGTTCCCTCACAAATATCACCAGCTCCAACAATCTGCCAAGTCTCTTCAATTCTCCTCATATTTAAAGCCATTTATGTATTCAAGGCCTACCATGAACCCTTGATGAGACTTCTCTGAAAACCCTGCTCCCTGCGATCCCTCGTGATGTGAAATTCTGTAATATCCTCTGTTGATATCCCTCACAACTCCTTGGACTATGTGCTCTGTGTATTAACATTTGACTTGTACTAACCTTCCAATTAAATTGCTTCTCAAGAACAGAAAGAATCTGAAGTCTCTTTGTATTCCCAGCATCTTCCACTGTCCCCTAGATAATAGGTGCTTGCTCACATGCTTGGTTTTAGAGAAGGAAGGGCTGAAACGGATCTTAGGATTCATCTAAACCTGTCTCCTGATTTTACAGAGCAAGAAGGAAATTGGAGTACAGAATAGGGTAAGGTGTTATCTATTTGGGGCTGTTTCTGATGCTATTTTAAAGTTTATGAGATAGATAGATTTTGGAATATTTGTTGAAAGTGTTTTTTTGTTTGTTTTGTTTTGCCACATGACTTTTGGGATCTTAGTTCCCCGACCAGGAATTGAACCCACGCCCTCTGCAGTGAAAGTGTGGAGTCCTAACCACTGGACTGCCAGGGTATTTCCTGTTGAAACTATTTTTTCAAAATATTCCTTGGTTTGTGTGGAAGCCAGTTTAGTTTTGGATCAAAACGTTTATTATATACAACGTGATAACATTTATACAGAAATAAGAAAGATGTCTAATATTTTTTAAATTAAAAAAGCATTTTTAAAATAAATAAACATGCACTTTAAAAAAGGGGGATAAAGGGCTACAGGTTGTATAACATCATGAATGTGAATAATGCCACTGAATTAGACAGTTTAAAATAGTTAAAATGTCAAATTTTATGTATATATTTTTACCGTAATTTTAAAAAAAACAAATGTTGTAATATAAGAAACCCATTGAATGGTACACTTTAAATGAGTGAATTGTATATGTGAAGTATACCTCAATAAAGCTCTTTTTTTTAAAGGAAAAAGAGATTTTCAGACAATATTACTGGTATTATTGAAAATAAATGAGAAATTCTGGTATTATTCTATAGTTTTCAGCCAACTAGCTATATTTGCTACATTTTCATCTGTAAATTGTCTGATGTTTTGTGTTTATGCCATCAAAAGAGGATATACTTTTTACATTTAACCTTTTGAATCTTTTGATTTGAAGATACAGTGCTACCTATTGACCTATGACAATCTGGCTGGTCCACAATTATTATATTCTTTAGGTAAGTATCTTAGCTTTCCACAGTTAGTTAGAGGGAGGTAAGGGCTATGCTTCCTCTACCCCATAATCTTGCTAAAAGTAAGAGTTTACTGTGTTAAAATAAAACAAGGTAGATCAATTTTTGTCAAACCTACATTAATGAAAAAACAGATACAAAACCAGTTACACAGTGAATCTTTATAGCTCATGGGAATCCCACCCTCTAATCTCAGGCAGTCTCAGGAGACCTCTGAGGCATAAGCAATGATATTCTGGTGGTTGTACTGGCCAGTCTTATTCTGGGGTCAGAGGTCAGAGTCCTTCTGAAATGCAGGGGTAGGGGGACCACAAGACCAATCACACAGATACAACACACAGAAGTACTTTAGAATGACTCGTTTTAGCAATCAAATCTTGTTCACAATTTAGGTGATTTAGTGGTGTGTGGCAGACCAGTTAAAAATAACTACATAATTTGCCCTTGATCTTACAGCTAGGAAGTAACAATGCTAATAATAACCTATCATTTAGTGAGTACCTACTATGGGTCAGGTGAAATCTTGATCTGGATTTCCACTAAAGTAGGCATGAGATGAGACTGGTAGGTTATTCCAGGAAGCAGAAGCACAGCAGTGGGTGGGGACAATGACACAGGGAAAACAAAAAGGGAATAAAGAGTGTGTTATGAGGAACCATGTAGTGAAGCAGTTCTCAAAACGGTAAGTCTCAGGGACCTCTGTACATGTAAAACTTTGAGCACCCCAAAGGTTTTGTTTGTGTGGGCTATATCTATCCAGGTGGCACTGGAATTGAGCCTTGTAGGGTGAGTAGGGCTTGAAATAAAAATCCTTAAAAGAGACATTCCTAGATGGGGCATAAATTGTATAGCCATGTCAGAGTACGATCTACTCAGGAGACATCAATAGGAACAAAAAATATCTGCAATTGTGCAAAAGATGAGAGATACCCTAAATGTGTGCAAATGAGAAAATGGTTAAACAATAAAGGTACCCTCATGTTTTGTAATAATATGCAATGATTAAAAGCAATATTTTAGATCAGAAATTTTCAAACGCTTTGGCCTTAGGACCCCTTTGCATTTTTAATAATTATTAAAGGCCCTAAAGACTCTAAAGAGTTTTTGTTTAAAGAGTTTTTTCAATTGCTATTCTTCACATTAGAAATTAAACTAAAACAACTGTAAAATAATTATCTATTAATGCACTTAAATATAACAATAACCCATTACATGTTAATATATATAATGCACTTTATACAAAAAACCTGTATTTTTCAAAATGAAATATAATGTAGCACAAAAAGTATCATTGTTTTACATGTTTGCAAACCTCTTTAATGTCTAATGTAATAGAAGACAATGGGATTCTCAAATCTGTGTTTGCATTTAATCTGTAAAGATATGCTGTTTTGGTTGAAGCATATGAAGAATATTCAACCTTATTTAAATAGCTAGTTGGAAAAGGAAGGAGCATTTTAATTGCCTTTTCAAATAATTTTGAATATTCTTTGATACTACAACAAAACCCAAGTAAGAATTTCTTAAAGATAATTGCAATGTGAAACCTGAAACTGTATCAAGGAAAACTTTGCACGTTGAATGAATTTTCACATGGATGACTTTGTAATGTCTCCATGGCCATTTGAAAAGTACTACTTCACATTTCTTAGTATCACTACCCATCTTATCAGAAAAGGCTTTCAGTATTGGGAAGCTATGAAACTCATGGTGGTCGATACAAAATTTCCAAAAGTCTAATTTTCATTTGAATTGTCAAATATTTTCATTGGAGGAACAGCTGTCATTTGTTTTCTTTGAAGTATAGGCTCATTTCATTTATTTTTTAAAGAAATGTCTGCAAAATAACCAAGTCTGAATAATCACAGTTTTTTTCTCTCAGTCATTCTTTCATGTAAAAAACAGTGTTCCATGAAATATAGTAGCTAGTTCAAGACAACAATCTGACTTCAGTATGTGCTTTCAGAAATGTGTACTTCCCGTTTTGTCATGCAGCATGTTAAAAATGTGTTCAAGGGTATGTAGGGGAGCAAGGTTTGCCCCCGCCCAAGCCCCAATATGTCTCCTGGGCATGAGGATTAATTTAGGCTGATTATTTTTACGAAACAGAAGACTCAGGATATCTTTCTTTTTACCTCCCCCTGAGCTGCCTAAAGAATTTAGATAAAAGGCTTGTTCCAGACTAGAGCTATCTCCAGAGATATCTGCAAAGAATATTGGCTAGGTGTGGTGAGGGGAACGGGGCCTAGAAATCAGAGTCCATTGTGTATCCCATCATCTCTGCCTGGCCCAGCCAACATTTGTTTACCAAACATTTGCTTTTCCATCTCCCTGTCAATTGCCTTCCTCCCCTTTGAGGTCCCAATACCTACCCTCAACATCCTCTATTGTCTTTAGCTGAAGATGATTTTTAAGGTGAAGGTTTCCGTCATTTTGTTGAATTACTCAGTTTTCCTGGGTCTCTCCCACGTTTACATGTTATTAACTTTTGTTTGATTTTTCTCCTGTTAATTTGTCTCATGTCAGTTGAATTCTTAGACCAGTCAGACAAACCAGCCAGACAGACAGGGTAGAAGAACAGGTAGAGAATTAATTAAATTAATATCTTTACTGTTTAATCAAGAACTTTCCTAAATGAAACTGGCTTGTTTTTAACTGATAGTGCATAGCAGTGAAATATACAATGACCATTTGTACAATTTAATGCCACTTCCTTGATTTGTGCTAAGGCACCAGCAGTTTACTCACTATTGATTTTACACCATTAGTACAAATGTCAACACAGTACAAAAAATAGTTTTTCACCTCACAGATCCTCTGAAAGTTTCATAGAGAACCCTACATGTCTCTGGATCACACTTGGGGCACCACTGCTGTATGTATTTCAGACTGTCCATCCAAAATATGGGAAGATAGAGTCTTGGTCTTCTTACTTCAACCCCATTTTTTAAAAGCTGCCCTTGAGGTTGTTCATGTTCATGCATTTACAATCTTCCCTGCCATTAGCTTGGTGTGCTGATCCAAATCCTAAGACAAAATCAGATATGCAAAAGGATTATTTGCTGAGGGAGGAGGAGGTGAGGAGAGCCTTTAAACTGTGATTCTGATCTGACACCTCTGGAAGAAGAGAGGGAAGGAGGTTTGAAAGAGGGTAGAAATAGGATTACATGGCAAGTACAAGGGTGGTTTGGCCAGGTCCATGGAGGGACCGCAAACTAAAGTCTCCCACTGTAGGAGTTCTGTGTCCTGCCACAATGGGCTTGCCTTGGTACCTCCACCACGCTCAGCCACTGGCTGGGTGAAGCCTATGGGCAGTAGGACTTTGACATGTGTGTAGCGGTGGATCCTGAAGGGCAAGGGCTGGAGCCATCAGTCTATCATGCTCCCTGAAGCATAAGATCTGAGTGGCACATTTTCGTAACACCAACCCCCCAACAGGTCCATCCTTTGCACCAAACAGATCTACTTTTCCAAGCAGGTTTTGGGAGCATTCTTCATGGTTCCTGAGGGGAAACTGAGAAGCAAGAGTTTAGTTAACAAACTATAATCACTGTCAGAGTAGTTGATCTTGGGGCTGCAAGTGGTATTCATCTTCTCCTCACTTCTCTGCTATTCATTCTAGATTCCCCTCACCCTCAGCTATCATTGTGGTAGAAGAGTAAAGAGAGCCAGCAGCTGCAAAAAAATTCACAAGTGGATGAGGTGATATGGAGATAAAGATCAGGACACCTTTCTAGCTATATCCATCAGGTTAGGTGATATATATGAAAAATAATTTTCCCTCTACTCTTCTAGGTTTTAGTATGCATATTACACAAAAAATTTCAAAAAAAAAAATAAGATGTCCTCAGTTTCAAAACTGAAGTCACAAATCTCAGTTATGTTTCCTAATATTCAGACATTTTAAATGTTTCTGTCGAATTTTAATGAACATTGGGGAATGCTCATACTGGAAAGACTGGAAGGAAATATAACAAAATGTTAACCATGGTTAACTCTGAATTATGATATTATATATTATAGAGAAGAAAAACTCATTTTCTTTCTACCATTCCAGGTTCTTGGCTGAGATAACCTGTATAATAAAAGATAGGTTAACAAGAGAAAAACAAACAGAAGCTTAATAACATGTATCCCTTCTGCATACATGGGAGAGACCCAGGAAAACTGAGTAACTCCCCCAAGTGACCCAAGTCTCACCACCTTAAATACCATCTCTAGTTAAAGACAAAAGAAGTTGGGGCCAGGGGGCCCAGTTATGGGAGGTGACCAGGAAGAGCACAAGGAACAAGGGTAAGGTTTTTGTGCAGATTTAGATCCCTGCCTCCTCCATTGATAAGAGTTTCTAGAGATCTAGTCAACCTTCTCTTCTTGGTACAGAGAGGGAGACACCCTTACAAATGGAGATTTGCCTTATAAATGTAAATGTCTCTTTAACTTCTACTCAGTTTTTAGAGTTTTTCCTATGTCTGCTGTTTCTTAAAAATATTAAGCCTAAAATAATCCTTATGCCAAAGAGACTTCTGCTCCCCTTCAATATACATATACATAAAAATTTCACGAGTATGGTAACTTAACATTATTTTCATTTTACAAATAAGGATATTAAAGCTCGGTGAGGTAAATTTTCTTGTTCAAGTTTATACAGCTGATAATTGGGGTAGCTAATATTTGCATCCAATTTTTTTAAAAATCCCTGAGGCACTCTAGTTTAGAAAAAGATCTTTGGGCAACCTGATACTTGCTTATTCTACATATCACTCTGCAAGGTCTCTCCATGGAGATAAAATAAAAGAAGTAAGAGGTACTGGCACCAAGCAGTTAAAATCTCTGGAGGTGGTTCTTGCTCTCCCGGTATCATAACATTGTGAGGCGTTTCCATATACTTTGATAATAGTAGAGCTGATATCTTCTGTTCCATAGGCATGATATCTTATTAAGCCGTAACCTTTCCTTTATAAAGAAATATGAAAACTTAACAGCTAAGGCCTCATTAATAACAGTTGTTAGCTGGCATTTGGTATATGCTAAATGATTCCTGCTGTTTCTTAAGAAGTAAATATAATCCTACAGCACCTAATTTTCTTCTGAGCCTACCATCAGGTCTCATCTACAGATCTTCAAGGATACTCAGCTCTTAACTACTTCCTTTGGTTTTCTTTTCAGTACCTTTATTTTATAAAAGAATCATTGCTTCCTTTAAAAATTTGCTCCTTAAAAGTAGCAGCACTCTCTTAACTCCTGGGAAAAAAGTACAGCTGAATCACATTTTTAACAAGAGGTTGAGAATATCACCTAGTCTACTCCCCCTCCCCCCCTTTTTTACAGATCAGGAAATCCAGACCAAGCAAGAAAAATAGGAGATTTTCAAGGTAATAAAGCAATCTAAAGTCACAGTTGATAGCAGACTTACCTGGCAGTAAGTCTGTCCTCTGCTTGGGCTCTTTCAATGGGTTTCCCCTCAAAGAGTTTTCAGGTAGACAAGAAAAACGTACCTTTTGGGGCACAAAAAGTAGTGTAATCTGGCAAGGTGAGAACTAAAGGAGACAGTCGGCAGTCACAGATAATGACAGCATTTATAGAATTAGTATAAATTTCCCTCTGATTTGACTTTAACAAGGCAAAAAATTCTAAGCAATCTTATCTCTTGGGAGTATGGATACCTCTGGGAGATTCTGATCTCAATTCCTTTGGATACATACCCAGAGGTGGGATTGCTGGATCATATGGTAGTTCTATTTTTTGAGGAACTTCCATACTGTTTTCCATAGTGGCTGCACCAATTCCTGCACTTCCATCTTTCACCTGGGGCTGGAGCTGGGGGTAGCGAGGTGGGGAAATACAGAGTTGGAAAACTGAGAGTGAAAAAAGTTATTTGTACCAGATGTATAAAAAATGTTCATTATTTCAATTCCTCTTAGGGTCTGCTAACTCATCTACTATATGGTAGACCCAAGCTTGTGCAAGTCAGTAAAGATATTTGGAATTCAACATGGTTGTATCCATCAAAATAGGCGAGGTTATGCTGCACTAACAAACAACTCTCAAATTCCAGTGACTTAAAATAGGTTTATTTCTTACTCAGGTAACACATCCATCACTGTTCCACAGAGGGGCTCTGTTATTGCAGTTACTCATTCTGCCAAGTTGTCAAGAACAGCCGTTATCTTGTAACATTGCTTGTCACTGAGTCAGAGGGAAGAGAGGACTCTGTAAAGGTCTTGCATTATTAATTGAATGATTCACTGAGGAAGTGACACAGCCACCTTTGTTCACACTCATCAGACAGAACTAGTCATGCAGCCTACACAATCACAATTCTACCACGTGCTCAGAAGAAAAACTCAACATACATGGCAAACAGAATTAATGACTATCACAATAGCACAAAAAGGTTTCTTTTGTTCCCTTGGCTAGTAACTCTCAGGAATATATTAAAGCAAAACCATCCTAGGTACTTAAGAGTTATACATGTGACTCTTACGATCACCTAACTTCCCACTTAACCTGGCAGTAAGTCTGTCCTCTGTTTGGGCTCTTTCAATGGTAGTGACTCACTACCTAACTAGGCAGTATATCCTATATTGACACACCTGTCATTGATATTCAAGAATATTTATGCTCATAATTGGCTGAAATTTGATTTATTCTAACCAGTAGGTCCAGGTTCTGCCCTCTAGAAAAATAAGAATATATTAATAATAGTAGAAACAATAATATGCATATATAAATATACTTATTTAATCATAAAAAGAACTCTTTGCATTAAGCAGTATTATTATCATCCCCATTTAAACAATGACTGTGATTTTTCACTGTTTCACAGGACATCCTTTTAAATATATGAAAATTAGTATTGACTAATCATCCCCACTTTCTGCAATTGTTTCTCAGGAAACGGCTTCTAGATACTTCATCATCTTGTTTATCCTATTCTGAATGTACTCTAGATTGTCAATATCCTTCTAATGTTGTGGTTTTTAGAAATATCCATATAGTTTAGATGTAGCTGGAACAGCACATAGTTCAATAAATTTAGACTTATTTTTAGTTGGTATATTATATTCCTAGTGGCACACACTAAGGACAAATGAGTTGTTTTATTTGTCTCCTTGTGTTGAAAGTCTGGACTCAATCATTTATCCTGTTCCAAATCTGGTTTGATAACCTCAGCCCAGGATTTGGACTATATAATGAACTCTTAAAATTCAATGTCAGATTAAACCCAAGATGGATGTTACTTAATCTAAGTATAATATTTTATATCTTTGTACATGGTGAGAAGATATTTTATGCTAATTGTCTTCACTTTGAGAAGATGGCATCCTTCTAATCAGAAAGTCAAATATCATCAGATGGGATATTCTCAATATCAAACATACATATGTACACACAGCCTTGCTTACTTCTCTCTTAGTGTTAAAATCAGGAAGCTGCTCCTCTCAACTGAAACTAATCTTTCTGGCAGTACTTGGGTCCAATCTGTCTCTTTCCTATGAGCTCTGCATCATTCAATCTCCCTTTCACATTTTATATATTTATTTTCTTCCTCTCTACTCAATATTTCCATCTCTATCACCAATGTACAATTCCAAGCTATTGTCCTCTCTCACTCTGACTGTAGCAATAGCCTCCTAACTGGTGTATCCTCATTCACTCTAGTCTTGTCCCAATCAAGTAAATTTCCCCAGATAGAAACAAAAGTCATGCTTTAAGATCATATATCAAATAATGTGATTTTTCTGCTTAAAATCCTCCAATTATTTCACATCATACTTAAAATCCAAACACTTTATTATGACCTATAAGACCATACATGATGTAGCTTATGTTTTCCTCTTTGACTTCTTCTCTGGATTAGTTTCCTACGGTTGCTGTAACAAATTGCCACAAACTTGGTGATTTAAAACAACACACATTTAGTTTCTGATGTTCTGGAGGTCAGAAGTCTAAAAGAGGTTGGCAGTGATGCATTTCTATAGGAGGCTCTAGGAATCTGTTACTTCCCTTTTCTAGCTTCTAGAGGCCAACTGCATCTCTTGGCTCATGGACCTCTGTTTCCATCACCACCTCTCCTCCTCACTCTCACCCACTGAGCCTCCTGCTTCCCTCTTATAAGGACTATTGTGATTACTTTGCACTACTTGGATAATCCATGATAATTTTCTCATCTCAAGATTCTTAATCATATCTTCAAAGTCCCTCTTGCCAGGTTAGGTAACATATTTGCAGGTTCTGGGGATTAGGACATATACCTCTTTGTGAAGCCAATGTTTTGCCTGCCACAGTTTCCTAAAACTAAACCCCATTCTCATTAAGCTTCAGTCATACTAACTATATCATTTAGGGTTCTAAATTAGAAACAACACAGGCTTATGCTGAATAATTAATGAGAAAAGGAGCTTATTAAAATGAATTTTTTAAAAAACATGTTGGGAGGGTTAGAGAACCAGGCTCCAGGCTATGCTTCCAGAAACAACAGTCAAAAATCATCTTCAACACTGATCTCATGTGGTAATTTCCAGCATCACAGCTCTAGAGCACTAGATGTGCACCACTCCATGTCTGGGCCACGCACATAACTGTGCAGAGCCATGATGACCGCCAAAGAGAAAAAGATCCCCTTCCTCTCCTTCCTGTGACTTGAACTCCTGAGTCAAAATTTCAAACAATTGTGTCTGATTGGTGAAGCCTGGGTCACATTTCTATACCTCATTTGCAAGGAAAGCCAGAAAGGCAAATGCTTAGTATTTAATCTCTTGAAAAAGAGGCATACTTTGTGTCCTACTAAGTCTAATGACTTCTCAAAACAAAGAAAAAGGTTCAAGATACTGCGTTGTCAGAACAAATTGCAAATGTCTACATCACCTTAATTCTCTTTCTAGATCATGCTGTTTGTTCCTGTGTCAAGGCCTTTGTACTTGCCATTAGTTTCTTTTTCTGGAACAACCTTCTTCATGTCTTCACATAGCTAACTCGCATTATTCAAATCTCAGTCTAAATCTCCTCAAACAGGTGCATCTGAACACTTTCTCTAATGTCCTACTATAACTAACTTGTTCTATTTTCTTCATTCCACATATCACTCTTTAAATTGATCATGCTTTTTTTACTTGTTGACTTGTTATTGTTATGCATTCCCGTTAGATTATAAATTCCACGAGAGTAGTGACCACATCAATTTTATACAGCACTATATCCCCTGTCACTAGCAGAGCACCCGGTACATAGTATGTTCTCAATACACACTTGTTGAACTGAACAACAAATGTAGTATAGTAGAAAATACACATGCTTTGGAACCAAACACACTTGAGTGTAAACTTTTGCTCTACCAATTAAAACTATGTGACCCTGAGTAAATGGTTTAACCTCTTTGACTTATCAAGTTTCTCCTTTTTAAGTGATAATGATGCTTGTCATGTAGAGATGTTATAAGAACTAAAGCAGCAAATGAATGGAGATTGTGTGACACACAGCTGTTCCTCTTAGTTGCATGCCATCTGAAAATGTGATAAGCCAGTCTTGTATGAATTTATCAGAGTTCTGAATATCATGTTGAAAGAAAATATGTTGATTATGTCCTAGAGCATTTCACTGGAGAAGTTCCTAAAAGTCATCGCTGATTCAGTAATGAATACTGAAAAGAGTACATGAGAGAAATATACATTTTTTTTTTAATTTTAAGAAGAATGGAGATAAGGAGGAGAACAAAAAGGATGGAAATAAAAAGTAGTCATAGAACAAAATAGCTGACACTGGGCATGGTGCATGGCACGGGGTATTTTCATGTACTATATACGGCAGTAATAAGTGAGACAATCTTTGTGGAAAGTGATTTGTCAATGTCTGTCCGAAGTAAAAATGAGCATAATGTTTGGGCCAGCAATTATTCTAGGAATTTATCCTAGAGAAATAAGAAAGGATACATTCAAGGTTTTAACTACAGCAATGCTCATTGAAACATTAATTATAATATCAAAACAAACAACTTAAATATTCATTAGTATGGAAGTAGTTAAATAAAAGCTATTCATCTATATAACAGGGACATTAGGAAGCCATTAAATTATTTTAAAGAACATCAGTTATATGAAAAGATGTCCTTATACATTACTTTTAACAGCCTTATGGAAATATATTTCTTATACCATCCAATTCATGATTTTAACTCTAAAATTCAGTGGTTTTTAGTATATTCACAGTTGTGCTATCATCACCATGATCAATTTTAGGATTTTTTATCACCCCCAAAAGAAACCTTATACCTGTTAGCAGTCACTCCCCATTTCCACCTCCTTCCAACCTCTAGCAACAATTAATCTATTTTTTGTCACTATGGATATGCCTATTCTGGAAATTTCATATAAATGGATAATATAGTATGTGAAACTGTTGAGTCTGACTTCCTTCACTTAGCATCATGTTTCCAAGGTTCATCCATGTTATATCATTCCTTCCTTTTTATTCCTTTTCCTTGCCAAATGATATTTCAGTGTATTAGTATACCACTTTTTCTTACCATTCATCAGTTGACAGACATTTGAATTATTTCCACTTTTTTGGATACTATGAATAATGTTATTATGAACATTCTTGTATAAGTTTCTATTTGAACATAGGTTTTCAACTCTTTGGCTATATAGCTAGGAGTGGAACTGCTGTATCATATGACGATTCTGTATTTAACTGACTGAGGAACTCCCCAACTGTTTTCCATAGCAGTTTCACCATATTACATCCTGACAAGCAGTATATGTGGATTCTTATTTGTCCACATCCTCACCAACACTTGTAACTATCTGTCTTTTTGCGTATCTCTATCCTAATAGATGTGTAGTGTTATATCATTGTGCATTTCCCTAATGACTAAGGATGTTGAGCATCTTTTCATGTACTTGTCACACATTTGTATATTTCTTTTGGAGAAATAGCTTTTTAGATTCTTTGCCAATTTTTAAGCAGATTATTAATCTTTTTATTATTGAGTTCTAACAGTTAGTCATATATTCTGGATTAAAAAAATCCCTTATCAGATATAGGATTTGAAAATATTTTCCACAATTCTGAGGGTGGTCTTTTCATTTTCTTGATGATGTTCTTTGAAGCAAAGTTTTTAGTTTTGATGAAATCCAATTTCTTTTTTCCATTTATCCCTTGTCCTTTTGGTGTGATATTTAAGAAATCTTTGCCTAACTGAAGGTCATGAAAATGTACATCTATGTTTTCTTCCAAGAGTTTTATAGTCTTAGCTTTTACATATAGGTCTTTCATACATTTTGAGTTGATATTTGTGTATGGTGTGACTACTGTGGCCGTGTTTATTGTTTTGTATGTAGATATCCAGTTGTCATAGCACCACAATAAGACTTATTTCTGTACTGAATGGTCTTGGAACCCTTGTTAAAAACCAATTTACTGTAAATATGAGAGTTTATTTCTGTACTCTCAATTCTATTTCACTTGTCTATATGTCTACTATGATTCCAGTATGACATTTTTATTACTGTAGCTTTCTGGTAGTTTTTGAAAGTGAAAAATGTGAATCCTGTAACTATGTTATTCTTTTTCAAGATTATCTTGGCTATTCTGGGTCCCTGGAATTTCATATACATTTAAGGACTGGCTTGCCAACTTGTGGAAAAAAGAAAGTTGGAATTTTAATAGTGGTTGCATTGCACCTATAGATCAGTTTGAGGAGTATTGCCATTTTGTCAATATTAAGCGTTTCTATCCATGAATATGGAATGTCTTTCCATTCATTTCGATCTTATTCAATTTTGCTCAACAACATTTTCTAATTTTCAGTGCACAAGTGTTACACTTCTTTGGTTAAATTTATTACTAATGATATGATTCTTTTTGATGCCTTTTAAAATGTAATTCTTTTCTTCATTTCCTTTTCTCATTGGTCATTTCATGTTTGTAAAAATAACACTTTTTGTATTTTGACTTTTGTATTTTGACCTTATATCTTGTAACACTGTTGAACTTGCTTATTAGCACCAATTGTGTGTGTGTGTGTTTGTGTGTGTGTGTATGTGTTACTTTGGGTTTTCTATGTATAAGATCATCTCATCCTCAAGCAGAATAGTTTTACTTCTTCCTTTCCAAACTGGATACCTTTTGTTTCATTTTATTGTCTAATTTTCCTGGCTAAAGCCTTCAGTACAATGTAGAATCAAAGAAGTAAGAATACGCATTCTTGTCTTATTCCCGAACTCACAGGAAAGACTTTTAGTCTTTCAGTATTAAGTATAATGTTAGCTCTGGGATTCATAATAAAAATATTCGACTAACTAGGGAACTTCCTCAACCTGATATCTTTTCAGTATCTATCATATTGATGTTATTTTCCATCTGTTATTGATGTTACAAATCATATGAATGGTTTTACAAATATCCAACGATTCTCATAATCTGAATAAATATTCCAAGGCCAATATAGCATTGCTAAATCCAAGTGCCAGTATTTTATACTGTATTCATGCATCTCTATTTTGCATAATAAATAAAATCCAGCCATAATTTAATCTTTTCTATGTTTTTTATTTTATCAGGATTATACTAGCTCCACAGGATGTACTAAGGGCAATTTTCTTCTTTCTTTATGCTCTGAAACAGATTAAATAGCATAGGAAAGTATTGTTTTTGTTTTTTTAAAGATTTTTTTTTGATGTAGACCGTTTTTAAAGTCTCCATTGAATTTATTACAATATTGTTTCTGTTTATTTATTATTTTTTTTATTTATTGGCTGCATTGGGTCTTCATTGCTGCGCACGGGCTTTCTCTAGCTGTGGCAAGCTGGGGCTACTCTTCATTGTGGTGCGCAGGCTTCTCATTGCGGTGGCTTCTCTTGTTGCGGAACACAGGCTCCAGGCACATAGGCTTCAGTAGTTGTGGCATGTGGGCTCAATAGTTGTGGCTCATGGGCTCTAGAGTACAGGCTCAGTAGTTGTGGCACATGGGTTTAGTTGTTCCTCGGCATGTGGGGTCTTCCTGGAGCAGGGATTGAACCTGTGTCCCCTGCATTCGCAGGCGGATTCTTAACCACTGCACCACCAGGGAAGCCCTGCTTCTGTTTTATGTTTGGTTTTTTGGCCCCAAGGCATGTGGGATTTTAGCTCCCAGACCAGGGATCGAACCCCCTCCCCCTGCATTGGAAGGCGAAGTCTTAAGCACTGGACTGCCAGGGAGGAACCAGGAAAGTATTTTTTGAAGAAATGAAATGACTCATAGGTGAATCTTTCTTAGCCCAGAGTCTTTTAGAAAGAAATTTATTTTTATACTTAAAATATTTCTTTCATGTTTTTGGTCTTTTCATATTTTCTATCTTTACCTAAATCAATTTTATAATTTATATTTTCCTAGAAAATTATCAGTTTTGTGGATATTTTCTAAGCTTTTTGTTCACTTACAATTTTTATTCCTCAGACTTTTGAGACATCTAGTTTTTTTCCTTCATTTTCCTTTCTTGTTTGTATCTGGTTATTAGCTTTATTTATGCTACATTAATTTATCTGTATTTTTATGGTCTTCATCAGTCTATACATCACAATTTTTTCTTTGAAATAAAAACAATTTTGATCCTATTTAAGATTATGAACCATTTAATGGAATAATATTCTAATCCCTCTTTGTTAATCAGGTCAATATGAAAAGAACCTGGATTTTCAGTACTTGAAAATATAACTAAAGCATAACTGCTTGATAACAGTGCACTCTAATTTTAGACACAGTATTCAAAAGCAAATAACCAGCTTTTTGTTTGCTCAATGTCCAATTCTGGGGATTAAAATAAAAGTGGCTATGAACATTATGCTTTCCAATATCGAAAATAACCAGCTGTTTTCTGTAATGTCTGTGTTTTTAAAAGGTCTTCTTATATTTTGACTGCAGATACATACAATTCTAACTACTAACCTCCTCACATGTTCCTTCTCAGCAGAAAGAGTTTCTACTAAAAATCTACTGAGCATGATATGGAATATATATTTTACTCCATTTCCATTCAATGACATTAGGGCCATGTGATTTTTTAAAAAGTACCGAAGTAGTAATACCCACATACATACATCTTAGAAATTAACTTTACTCATATACAAATGAAACTGACA
This sequence comes from Hippopotamus amphibius kiboko, assembly GCF_030028045.1. Taxonomy (NCBI): domain Eukaryota; kingdom Metazoa; phylum Chordata; class Mammalia; order Artiodactyla; family Hippopotamidae; genus Hippopotamus; species Hippopotamus amphibius. Next base: position 10,607,433 of record NC_080203.1, on the reverse strand, counting down.
TTAGTTCAAGTGGATACGCACTTTACTAGATGGATCTTACATTCTCAACTAAATCGTTACTCTAAAATAGCTGTTGCTGCAGACCTTGATTCTGTGTACTTCATTCTTTAGGCTTCCTAAAGTTTCCTAAATCTGTTTCAGCAAGAAACAGATTACTTAAGCTTGGAAGAAAATTCATGTGTGACTTGACCTTCTTTTAAGGGGATTTAGCCTCATTATTTTAAGTAATTCTGGAAGTACAGCAAAGAGGCTAATATTCAAACATATGAATTACTATTGACCATCTGGATTTGATTTCCCCAACATGTTTATGACAATGGATTTCTTTGTGACTTATTTGTGAATTGCAGACTCACATTAGTCATTCTGAAAAATTGAAACTTACTTTGCTTTAAAAATCCTGTGGAGGGTGGCGTTGGATTTTATATACACTATTTAAAATGACAGAACCGTGTTTAAATGCAATAAAGTTTATCATATATGCCACAAAATCTGAATTGTAAGAAAACTGGACATTTATGGTAAACTACAGAAATATCAAATTAAAACTTCATTTTTTTAAACCAATGTTTCCCAAACTGTTGTGCAGAAACCCCCTGCATCAGAATGACTTGGGTGTTTGCTAAAAATGCAGATTCCTTGGACCTATTTTAGACTTAAGAAATTAGAATATGTAGGGGTGAGGTTAGGGAATCTGCATTTTAACAAGTTTATTAGTTGATTCTTATTAACAATAAAGTTTGAGAATCATTGTCTTCTATTCCTTCTTGAATCATCTTTTAAGCTTGCCTAGCCTTTACCCCAGCTTATAACCTCCAAACAGTTGTCAATTCCTGATGGTATTATTCAAGAAGCAACATTATATTGAACCAGTCACAGTGTTAGGCACTAGGGATAAAAGATAATTAAGACATAAGCCCTGTCCTTAAGGAGTATAGCCTTGATATGGAGCTATTCGTGAAAACAAACAATTTTAATATAATAAAGTTTTTATTATGACAAGATGTGCTCCAGGGACTATGGAAGGGTAAGGAGGGTTCCCTAAACCATTCTGAGGAAGAAATGTATGGCGGTTACTGAGAGGAGGTTATTGTACCTTATTCCTAAAGGAAGAGAAGGAGTGAATTAGACTAAAAGGTAAGGCAATGGCATTCCAAGCACAGAAAATACAAGCAAAAGTAAAACAGCAAAAAAAGGCTTGTGCTTGGGGAAATATAAAAAACACCTTTGTTTAAGTGTGCAGTGAGAGATAAGCAAGAAATAAATCTGGAGACATAGTTAAGGGCAAGATCATAGAAACTGCTTAATACACAGTGAGGAATTTGGACTTTATCTGGAGGGACATAAATACCCACTGAAAGATTTTAAGCAAAGAATAAAGATGATCATATTTGCAATTTGGAAACATAATACTGGCTACTGCATGGAAAATGGATTTTATAGGGCAAGCTTGGAGCTAGTGAGTCCAGTTAGGTGACAGTTGCAATAATTCAGATGAGAAAGGAAACCAGGGAAGAGTTAGAAGGGATACAGAAATGGTGCAAATCTAGGAAATACTTGGGTTTAAATTGGCAGGATAAGATGATTGATTGAATGTGGAACAGGAGGATAACTCCCAGGTTCCTAGAATGGGTGACTGAGAAGAATCGGGTGTCACAATCTCAGATAAAGTATATAAAACGATGAGCTGATTTGGGAAGTTGAGATGATAAGTTCCATAAATGACGTTTAGTTATAGGTGCTTATTGGAAATTTGGAAAGAAATATTAGGTAGGAAGTTGGCAATACAAGCATCAAACTCGGAAAAAATATCTACTCTGGAAATAACAGGTTTTGGAGTTATCCATATAGAGATTAGAGTTAAATCCGTGAGAGTAGATGAGATCATGCGGAGAAGAGTGTGTAGAGTATGAACATCTGAACTCTGGAAAACACTAATTTTCCCAAAGCCACTCATGTATTTTAAGTGTGTGTAACAGCATCATCCTATTTCCAGTTACTAAAATCTGTATTAGTTACCTATTGCTATGTAACAAATTACTCTGAAATCAGGAGCTGAAGGACAACACACATTTATCATATCATACAGTATGTGAGTGTCAATAATGTTGGAGCAACTTAGCTGGGAGATTCTGGCTCAGGTCTCTCATGAAGTTGGAGTCAAGAAGTCCAATACGGCCACAGTCAACTGAAAGTTTGATGGAGCATGGAGAATTCACTTCTAAGCCTACAGACATGAATGCTGACATGATTCTTGGGTTCCTCGAGACATAGACCTTTTCATTCAATTGTTTACTACAAAGCATGACTTCCCCCAAAATGACTAATGAAAGTCAGAGACAGAAAGAGACGGAGAGAGAGGGAAGCTACAGTGTCTTCTATAATAATCTCATAAGTGGCATGCCATCATTTCTGCCATATTATATTGGTCACACAGACCAATCTTGGGAGAGTGCCCAAGGGTACACGAGGATTTGAATACCAAGAAGCAGGGATCACCAGGAGCCATTTTGTTGCCTGGCTACTATAAGTACAAATCTCAATATTAACTTTTTGATTCAGAGCTCCCTGTCATAGAAGACAGATAGCTTCCAATTCCTCTTACATGATTGCTACTATCATTATCATCATCATCATTATTTATAGGTCATTTCCCAAATGCCTGCTATATTTTCAACCTTATTTCCTGTTATACTCTTCATGCAGTGTAATTGAGTATTAGTGCAGTGAATTGAAATGAGGTCAGATTCCTCAAATAAATAAATCTATGTTAAAAATCTGGTTTCAACATAAATTAGCTTCGTATCATAAGCATGTTATTTAAATTTTCTGGCTTTATTGAGGTATAAATGAAAATAAAAATTGTATATATTTAAGGTGTACAATGTGATGATTTAATATATGTATACATTGTAAAATGATTACCATCATGAAGTTAATTAACATATCCATCATTTCACAGTTACCATGTTTTTTGTCTGCAGTGAGATAACTGAAGATGTACTTGCTTAGCAACTTCTACTATACAACACAATATTGTATACTAGAAATAATATTAACAATACTATTAACTGTCACCATGCTGTACATTAGATCCTTAGAGATTATTGCTCTTATAACTGAAAGTTTGTACCTTTTGACCAGCATTCAACATTCACTTGACCTACCCCCTAGACCCAGGTAACCACCAATTTACTCTAGGTTCTATGTGTTTGACTTTTTAGATTCCACATATAATTGAGATCATTATATCTTTCTGTGTCTGGCTTATTAGCATAATGTCTTTCAGGTTCACCCATGTTGCCACAAATGACAGGATCTCCTTTTTTAAGGCTGAATAGTATTCCCCTGTAAATACATAGATGTTATCTTCTTTATTCATTTATCCATCAACAGACACTTAGGTTTTGCCATATCTTGGCTATTGTGAATAATGCTGTAATGAACATGGCAGTACAGATATCTCTTTCTGAGATATTAATTTCATTTCCTTTGGATGAATGTCCAGAAATGGGAATACTGGATCATATGGTAGTTCTATTTTAAATTTTTTGAGGAATCTCCTTACTGTTTCCCATAATGGCTGTAACAGTTTACATTTCCACAGTGCACAATGGTTCCCTTTTCTCCACATCCTCACCAACATTTGTTATCTCTTGTCTTTTTGATAATAGCCATTGTGACAGGTGTGAGGTAATACTGCATTACAGTTTTGATTTGCATTTCCCTGATGATTACTAACCTTTCCACATCACACAGTAATGTTGGCCATTTATATGTCTTCAATGGGAAAATGTCTATTCAAGTCCTTTGCCCATTTTTTAATTGCATAACTTGTTTTTTTGCTATTAAGTGGTAGGAGTTCCTTACGTATTTTGAATATTAACACCTTATTGAATACGTAGTTTGCAAATATTTTCTCCCATTCCATATGTTCGCTTTTCATTTCGTTGTTTCCTTTGCTACACAGAAGCTTTTTGGTTTGATGAATTCTCACTTCCTTACTTTTGCTTTTGTTGCCTGTGCCTTTGGTATTGTATCCACAATATCATTGCTAAGACCAATGTCAAGGAGTTTTTTCCCTATGTTTTCTTCTAGGAGTTTTATGATCAGGTAAGTCTTTAATCCATTTTGAGTTAATTATGGCGTGTGGTGTAAGATCAGGGGCCAATTTCATTCTTTTGCATGTGAATATACAGTTCTTCCCAGCACCATTTATTGAAGACACTATCCTTTCCACATTGTGTATTCTTGGTGTCCTTTTCAAAGATTAGTTGACTGTGTATATGTAGGTTTATTTCTGAGCTCTTTATTCCATTGGTCTATATGTCTGTTTTTATGGCATTATGATACTGTTTTGATTACTACAGCTTTATAATATAGTTTCAACTCAGGAAGTGTGACGCCTTCAGCTCTGTTCTTCTTTCTCAAGATTGCTTTGGTTATTCAGTCTTTTGCAGTTCCATATGAATTTTAGAATTGTTTTCCTATTTCTGTGAAAAATGCCATCAGTATTTTGATAGAGAGTGCATTGAATATGTAGAGCATTTTGGGTAGTACAGAAATTTTAATAACATGAATTCTTCTAATGCATAAACATGGAATATCTTTCCATTTTTTGTGTCTTCTTTAATTTCTTTCATCAATGCCTTATAGTTCTTAGTGCTTCCTTGGTTAAATTTATTGCTAAGTATTTAATTATTTTTGATGCTGTTATAAGTGAGGTGGTTTTCTTAATTTCTTTTTGGATAGTTCATCATCAGTGTATAGAAACATAACTGACTTTTGTATGTTGATTTTGTATCCTGTACCTTTACCAAATTCATTACTTTCAACAGTTTTTGGTGGCATCTTTAGTGTTTTCTATATATAAAACCATGTCATCTGAAAATAGAGACAATTTTACTTCTTTCTTTCTTATTTGAATGCCCTTTATTTCTTTTTCTCTCCCTCCCTCCCTTCTCTTCCTTCCTTCCTTCCTTCCTTCCTTCCTTCATTCCTTCTTTCCTTCCTTCTTTCTTATTACTTGTTCTGGCTAGTGTTTCTAGTACTGTGTTGACTAGAACTGATGAGAGTGGGTACTTTTGTCTTGTTCCTGATCTTAGAGGAAAAGCTTTCAATTTTTTCCCACTGAATATGTTAGCTCTGGGATAGGCATATGTGGCCTTTATTATGCTAAAGTACATTCCTTCTGTACCTAATTTGTGGAGTGTTTTTATCATGAAACAATGTTAATTTTTATCAAATGCTTTGTCTGCATTTATTGAGATTATGTGATTTTTACCTTTCATTCTGTTAATGTGATGTCTCACATTTATTGATTTGCCTATGTTGAATTCTTACATCCCAGGGATAAATCCCACTTGGTCATGGTATATGGTCCTTTTAATGTGCTGATAATTCGATTTGCTATTATTTGGTTGAGTGTTTTTGTATCTATATTTATCAGAGATATTGACCTATAGGTTTTTTTTTTCCTGTAGTGTCCTTATGTGGCTTTGGCATCAAGGTAATGCGGGTCTTGTAAAATGAGTTTGGAAGTATTTCTTTCTTTTCAAATTTTTGAAGAGTTTGAGAAATGTTGGCATTGTCTTTAAATATTTGGCAGAGTTAATCATGAAGCCATCTGGTCCTGAGTTTTTCTTTGTTGGGATGCTTTGATTATTTTTTTGATCTCCTTACTTATTGTTCTATTTGAATTTTCTGTTCTTCATGATTCAGTCTTGGTAGGTTGTATGTTTCTAGGGATTTACTTCTTCTTGGTTATCTGATTTGTTGGGGTATAACTATTCATTGTAATCTCTTATGATCCTCTGTACTTCTGTGGTACCCACTGTAATGCCTCCTCTTTCATTTATAATTTTATTTATTTGAGTCTTTTTTCTTTATCTAGCTAGGGGTTTGTCAATTTGTTCATCTTTCTAAAAGAACAAATTTTAGTTTCACTGATATTTTCTATTGTCTTTCTAGTCTCTATTTCATTTATTTCTGCATTAATCTTTATTATTTCCTTTGTTCTGCTAACTTTGAGCTTAGTTTCTTCTTCTTTTTCTATTTTTTGAGGTGTAAAGTTAGGATTCTTATTTGAGCTCTTTCTTTAGTCCCTCACAGCCACAGTCAGGGAGCAGTCCCACCTGCCCAGAGACCCATCCACAGACAAGTTCTTCCATGCCCCTAAAGGCAGGCCAGCCAACCTGAGTCTGATTGCAGAGCCTAAAACAGTGATTGGCTCCATCCCTACTTAGCCCAGGTTCAGAGGTAGTCCTGCCTGACCAAGAACCAAGCAGGTGGCATGCCTATCCATGACCCTGGAGGCAGGCCTTCAGACCTTGGTCTCAGCTGTGGACCCTGAAGAGGTTCTGTGATTTGGTTCTAATCCCTTTCAGCCATAGTATAGGGCAAGTCCTGACATTCCAGGGGCCCACCCAGTGACCCAGCTAGAGCCATCCCAGGGACCTGGTGGGAAGCACATGTGCCGATGCATCTGGTAACAGACCCTCCAACCACAGACTCCACTGCAGACCCAACAGCAGTCACATGACCCAGCTTGAACTGAGTTCCACTGCAATCCTGGAGGCAATACCATCCACCTAGGGACTGACAGGAGAAGATCTTTATCTACCAATGCCATTCTGAAAGACCAACGCAAGGCTACACAGATCATGAAGAATCAGGCAAACATGACACCACCAAAGGAAACTAATAAAGCTCCAGTGACCAAACCCAAAGAAACATGAATTGCCTGACACACAAGGAATTAAAAATAATCATCTTAAAGAAGAATGTTAAGTTTTGATATTTAGTTTACACTTAATCTTTAAAAAGCAGTAATAATACCTGTGCCTCACCATGTTTTGTGAGGATTAAATGTATATAAAAGACTAGGCAGAGTGCTAGGTACATAAATGCTCAGTTAATGTGAGCTATTTTGATTAATATCCAGCCAAATATTCCTGCTCACATCTTCCCTCTATATCCCATGTTTTGTGGACTCCAAGCTATTTTCAGAGGTTACTTAAGCAGGAATATGTATATTCACCTTATACCCAGTCTTCAAGGTCAAGTTTGACTTCTCTTCTTCCTAAATCCCAGGAGGTTACATCTCCTTCCTCTGAATTCTCACGGCACATCACTTCTACATTTATTATGGCACATACAGAATTTTCTACTACATATTATGGCTCCTCATGTGCATATCTAATTTCCCCACTATTCTGTAAACTCTAGGAGATAGAATTATTTGTCTTATTCATCTTTTATCTTCTATTACAGTACCATGTATTTACTAGAAACTCCGTGAATATAGGCAAATGTCAAAAACAAACCTAAGTCCTTTAGGTCAATGTCTATTATCTTTTTAGATTATCCTTTTGGTAAAGTCAAGATATAAGAAGATAAAAAAATACTGATTTACTGACTTCAAAATTAAACTTTTGACCCCTTTCCTGCCATCTTATCCTAAGGTCTGCTAATTTGAACTTCTGCAAATATCTGGACATGCGTGAGGACACCATAAACTAAACCACACTTTTCTCAAGGAGAACATGGATTACTTTATCAATCCTAAACGGCCATCTCTCTTTCTAACCATTATAGTTTATATCCCCAGCACTGCATAAACAGATTTTCTTCAGTTATTTTAATAAGATTCTGATGTATTTGTACCATTGTTAAGCACCTCTGTACATACTTAGGTATAGTTAATTCTCAAAGACTGGTAAATAATTTCATTTTGAGAGCTAATACCTGCATTTTCTACTTTATTTCTTGCTTAGCAAAATCTTCTCTTAATAGTGAATAAGACTTGTTTTAATTGACTACCTTGTTGACAACTCACACTGTTTACTCTTTGACTATGTGCAATGGGGAAGTGCTTCAAAGGGCAAACACTTAAACAAGCCTCCACTCAAGGACAGACTTAAGAAGGTACAGGTGAGCTTAGGGTGAAGCTTAAAGAAAGAACTTTTACCAACATGGAACAAAGACAAAATGCATAGAGGTCAATTTTGGGAAACCAGAGGATCTTTCAGCATTTCCTAAATCAGGTCATTTTATAAAATCATTGCTTTAATTAATTTAAATCCTAAGACTTGCAATAATGGAAGAATTATTAATGTGACAAATTTGTTTTGCAATAGGAAATAACTTGGAAGAGGAGAAGGGGGAAAAGACAGTAACTTTATTAAGGCACACCATTTATGGGAATTAATTTTAAGCAACTTTAAAGCAATGCTTTCTGTTCCTGGATGCTGCTGAAATTTTCACATGCATATATGCTACTGAAGATATCACATAATCATATGCATAGTTAAAAGAAGTGGTGATGATATTCTCTAGTGTATACAGACTAATTAATACTTTCAGAATGCACGTATTTGTTTCATAGACTATTAAGACTGGAAAAGACCTTAAAAGTCATTTAGACCAAGTCATTTAGAAAAGCCCAGAACCAAAGAGAAGTAACTTTCCCGTGAACAGCCAGTTGGTGACTGTGCTAGTTCACAAAACTTTTTCCTGTCTATAAAACTGTGTCTAGTGGTCTATGTTTACCTCTTTAACTGCTTTCTGTCGGATTAATTTTTTTTCTTTATTCTTTTTTATCCTCCCATGGGTTGGAAGTTATGTTCTATTTCTATTTGTAACATGTATCCTTACATTTTTAGCATGCCTAATTAACCTAAAGTCTGAAGGTGTCCAACACCTCTCTCTTCTCCTGGAACAGTGTAAGGGCCTTAGAATGCTTAGGCAGGCAACTTTGGTTGCGTAAATAACAGGCATTCTCTCTTCTCTTCACCCGTGCTGACAGAATTAGTTTTGTTCACATATTGAGAAAAAAATAAGTTCAAAGATGGTGAGACTATCACAGGTGATGAATCATGACCGATTTAAGTAAAACAGGAAAAATCACATACCCTTCTGCCAATGATTGTTTGTAGTCAATGGAATATATGTGCTGGTTGTGCCTGGACTATAAGAAGTCTGCTCTCAAGATAATGGAAAAGATGTCCTAACCTGATAAAAAGAAATAAAAGAGAAGATATTTTTCACTGCCTTTTTCCTTTGTGCTTGTGAATGTATTTGTGTGAGAACATTGTGCTTGTGAATGTATTTGTGTGAGAACATACTGAGCTGTTCTGGCCATCTTGTAACCATGAGGGGAAAATAGCAGAGAGTTAAAAGACAGAGCATGACAGTGTAAAGCAATTATACTCCAATAAAGAGCTTAAAAATTTAATGTAAATGTAAAATTATGCATTAAAAAATATAAATATAAAATTTAAAAAAAGAGCAGAATGAGGAAAGGAGCTTATGTCCTCAATTGCATAATTGAGCTGCTGCACCAACTTGTGAACTGTTGACCTCTGGACTTCTTGATATGCAAAATAATAATTATTTCCAATTGTTTAAGGCTCTTTTAGTAAAGTAACTTTTTATTTCCAACCAAAGCCAACTGAAATCATTTGAATCTTTAAGTTACTGTTATGTCCGATGTGTTACATTCAAACAATATTTTAGTCATTTTCAGTATTAATGCTTTTTTAAATCAATGCTTATTTAGATTAACAAAAATGATAATTTCCTATGTTAACCATTCCTTCTTCTGTCTCATTGCTTTTGGGCTTTAATTTTCTCTTTCATGAAATTCACCTTTTAGTATTTCACTGATAGTCTGGTAAGAGAAAATCTCTCAGTCCTTACATGAAAAAGTATTTATTTTGCTCCCATTTATGATCAATGATTTATATACGTATAAAATTCTAGATCAACAGTTATTTTCTCTCAACATTTTAGAGATACTATTCCACTGTCATCTGACTAGAATTGTTGATATTGAGAGTCAATTATTAGTCTAATTTACATTCTTCAGGAAGAGTTTGTGTTTTAAGATTATCTCTTAGATTTTTATATTCTCTAATTTCATTTCAGCATGTCTAGGTATGGATTTATTTATATTCAATACTACATGGAACTTGACGTATTTCCTGAATCTGAGAATTAACGTTCGTCAGTTGTGGAAAATTCTCAAATATGATATCCTCAAATATTCACATTTTTTTTTTTTGGCTGTGCCATGCGGCTTGCGGAATCTCAGTTCCCCGACCAGGGAGTGAACTTGGGTCATGGCAGTGAAAGCCCAGAATTCTAACACTAGGCCACCAGGGAACTCCTAAATATTCACAATATTTGAAGCCCTAGTAAACATATGTCAGACATGATTATTCTTTTTTCAGAATCTTTAAATCTCTACTCTGTAACTGGAATCTCATTAACCTTCTACATATTATTCTGGAGAATTACTTCAGAACTATCTTCCATTAAAAAAAATTACCGAGACTGGAAAAAGATGGTGGAGGAGTAGGACATGGTGATCACCCTTCTCCACACAAATACATCAAAAACACATCTACCTGGGGAGTGGCTCCTGGAGAACACCTTCTGAATGCTGGCAGGAGACCTCAGACTGCCAAAAAGGCAAGAGAATTTCCACATAATCGGATAGTGCAAAGGAAAGAAGGGAAAAAGACAGACAAAGAATTCTGAGGAGACCAACCCCTCTGGGAGGGAGCTGTGAGGGGGGAAGTCTCCCACACATGGGGGAGCCCCCAGAAGAGAAAGCAATGGCAGGTCTGCTGAGGGAAGAGTAGAGAGATCCCCACACGGAGGAGTCAGGCAGCCCTCCCCAGCCAGAGAAATTAATCTGCTCACCCGCAGTGGTGGGGGCCGGGCGCAGAGGCTTGGGCTTCAGAGAACAGACCCCAGGGAGAGAGCAGGGGCTGCCTGCATGAGAACAGCCTGGGGGGCAGGTGTGCCAGCAAGATAGGGAGTTTCGGGAAAATCCTGGGCCAGACGGAAAGGCAGGGGACTTTTGTTTCAGAGTGCTTGGAAGGAAATTCCCTCTCTGCAAACTCACAGGCTGCAAAGCAGCGTGACTCACGGCTGCTGGATCCAAAAGCCTGCCTCCCACCCCGCACGCCCAACGGGGGGCTGCTGGATCAAAGAGCCCACCATCTTGCGCCCCCGCCTGCCCTGTGCACCGCTGGGTCCCATCAAAAGCTCTCCCCACTGACCTTCCCCCCACCACCACAATGCTGGCCCATGGCCCACCCACCCACAGCTACCAAGGGTCCTGTGTATAAGGCAAGTTATTGGCCACACCCTCCCAGCAGTAGGGGAAGCCCACCAACACCAAGGGTCCCACGATCAGGACCAACTTCCCTGGGAGAACACACAGCACACCTCAGGCTCACACTGACCTCTGCTGCTGCAAGCAATCCTGCAGATTTCAGTTAGACTGCCATATCCCGCCCTATCCCCGACCCAAAGTTGCAAGTGAGCCCCAGTCACCCTCTTTCACCCCCTCTTGCCTGGGCAGGGAACTGACTCTTGAGAGCAACCCACACGCAAAGTAGGGACCAAAACCAAAACTGATCCCCGAGGTCTGTACGACCAAAGAAGAGAAAGAGAAACAGCTGCAGGAGGAGCAGATTTAATGCCCACAATAGGCTTGAAAGAACCTGCATCTGTGGATCACCTGAATACATGAGTGTTTCTACAATAGAGACTGTAGACATAGGGGACAACTGGAGACTGTGGGGATAAATACACAGGACTAATACCAGATCACAATATGAGCACCCACAGTCCTCTCCACAGCAGGGGCAGAGCCATACCTAGAAGTATTGGAGGACTTTTTGGCACACTTATCTTGTTTCTGGTTTTAGGTATTTGTTAGTTAAATTTTTACTGTATGTATCTGTATGTGTATTTGCTTGTAATTGGTATGAGTACTCTCTTCTTTCTCTTCTTTGCTCTCTTGTTTTCTCTTCTCATTGGTTTCTCTTCCTCTTCTCTTTCTGCAAGGGCAAGTGTGCACATCTCCTTGTATGATTTTGACTGATTACAGTTGCTTTTACCACCAGACTTGGGGATCTGTCTGTCCTTTCCCCTTCTTCATTTTTTTTCTTCTATTTTTTCTTTGCTCTCCTTCTACCTCCTTTTTTCTCTGTGCCGTGCAGCTTCCAGGGTCTTGGAGCCCCAGCCAGGGATCAAACCTGGATCTCTGAGACAGCAGAGCAGAGTCCAGGATATTGGACCACCAGAGAACTCCTCACCCAATGGAATATTAATATTAATCAGCAAGTGCTCCCCCAGAGTTCTCATTGTCAACACCAAGCTGCAAATCCAATAAAAGGCCAGCAAGCTCCAGTGCTTGACACTTCAAGCCAAACAAAACAGAGATAAGAGGAATTTCTATTAGGCAGCATAGGAAAGGATACAGCAAATAGGATAAATTAGAGAATATGGGAAAACAAAGAAACACCTTGCAGGCAAAGGTGCAAGACAAAAATCCTCAAAACCAAATAAATAAAGAAGAAATTGGAAAACTGGCTGAAAAAGAATTCAGAGTAACAATAGTAAAGATGATCCAAAATCTCGAAAACAAAATAGAGGAAATACAAGAAACATTTAATAAAGACCTAGAAGGACTAAAGAGCAAACAAATTGTAATGAACAACACAATAACTGAAATTAAAAATACTCAACTACAGCCGAGAATACTCTAACCAGCAAGAATCTCATTCAGATTCGATGGAGAAATCAAAAGCTTTACAGACAAGCAAAAGTTAAGAGAATTCAGCATCACCAAACCAGCCTTACAACAAGTGCTAAAGGAACTTTTCTAAGCAGGAAACAGAAGAGAAGGAAAAGACCTACAAAAAGACAGACAAAACAATTAAGAAAATGGTAATAGGAACATACATGTCAATAATCACCTTAAATGTAAATGGATTAAATGCTCCAACCAAAAGACACAGACTGGCTGAATGGATACAAAAGCAAGACCCTTCTATATGCTGACTACAAGAAACCCACTTCAGACCTAGGGACACATATAGACTGAAAGTTAGGGGATGGAAAAAGATATTCCATGCAAATGGAAGGCAAAAGAAAGCTGGAGTAGCAATACTCATATCAGACAAATTAGACTTTAAAGTAAAGTCTATTACAAGAGACAAGGAAGGACACTACATAATGATCAAGGGATCAATCCAAGAAGAATATATAAGAATTGTAAAAATCTATGCACCCAACATAGGAGCACCTCAAGACATAAGGCAAATGCTAACAGCCATAAAAGGGGACATTGACAATAACACAATAATAGTAGGAGGCTTTAACACCCCACTTACATCAATGGACAGATCATCCAAACAGAAAATAAATAAGGACACACAAGCTTTAAATGACACAATAGACCATCTCGACTTAATTGATATTTATAGGACATTCCATTCCAAAACTACAGAATACACTTTCTTCTCAAGTGCACACAGAACATTCTCCAGGATAGGTCACATCTTGGGGCATAAATCAAGCCTCAGCAAATTCAATGAAATTGAAATTGTATCAAGCATTTTCTCTGACCACAACGCCATGAGACTAGATATCAATTACAGGAAAAAAATGTAAAAAATACAAAGACATGGAGGCTAAACAATAAGCTATTAAACAACCAAGAAGTCACTGAAGAAATCAAAGAGGGAATCAAAAAATACCTAGAAACAAATGACAATGAAAACACCACAACTCAAAACCTATGGGATGCAGCAAAAGAAGTTCTAAGAGGGAAGTTAACAGCAATACAATCCTACATCAAGAACAAGAAAAATTTCAAATAAACAACCTAACCTTACACCTAAAACAATTAGAGAAAGAAGAAAAACAACAACAACAAAAACCCCAAAGTGAGCAGAAGGAAAGAAATCATAAAGATCAGATCAGAAATAAATGAAAAAGAAATGAAAGAAACAATAGCAAAGATCAATAAAACTAAAAGCTGGTTCTTTGAGAAGATAATAAAACTGATAAACCATTAGCCAGACTCATCAGGAAAAAAAGGGAGAAGACTCAAATCAACAGAATTAGAAATAAAAAAGGAAAAGTAACAATCGGCACTGCAGAAATACAAAAGATCATGAGAGACTACTACAAGCAACTATATGCCAATAAATTGGATAACCTGGAAGAAATGCATAAATTCTTAGAAAAGTACAATCCTCCAAGACTGAACCAGGAAGAAACAGAAAATGTGAACAGACTACTCACAAGTACGGAAATTGAGACTGTGATTAAAAATTTCCCAACAAACAAAAGCCCAGGGCCAGACGGCTTCACAGGTGAATTCTATCAAACATTTCGAGAAGAGCTAACACCTATCCTTCTCAAACTCTTCCAAAATAGAGCAGAAGGAGAAACACTCCCAAACTCATGCTACGAGGCCACCATCACCCTGATACCAAAACCAGGCAGAGAGGGCACAAAAAAAGAACATTACAGGCCAATATCACTGAGGAATATAGATGCAAAAGTCCTCAACAAAATACCAGCTAACAGAATCCAACAGCACATTAAACAGATCGTACACCATGATCAAGTTGGGTTTATCCCTGGAATGCAAGGATTCTTCAATATACGCCAATCAATCAATGTGATACATCATATCAACAAATTGAAGGATAAAAACCATATGATCATCTCAATAGATGCAGAAAAAGCTTTTGACAAAATTCAACACCCATTTATGATAAAAACTCTCCAGGAAGTAGGAACAGAAGGAAGTTACCTCAACATATTAAAAGCCATATATGAGAAACCAATAGCCAACATCATTCTCAATGGTGAAAAACAATGCATTCCCTCTAAGACCAGGAACAAGACAAGGGTGTCCACTCTCACCACTATTATTCAACATAGTTTTGGAAGTTTTAGCCACAGCAATCAGAGAAGAAAATGAAATAAAAGGAATCCACATTGGAAAAGAAGAAGTAAAATTGTCACTCTTTGCAGATGACATGATATTATACATAGAAAACCCGAAAGACTCTACCAGAAAACTGCTAGCACTAATTGATGAGTTTAGTAAAGTAGCAGGATACAAAATTAATGCACAGAAATCTCTTGCATTCTTATACACTAACAACAAAAGAGCAGAAAGAGAAATTAAGGAAACTCTCCCATTTACCATTGCAACTAAAAGAATAAAATACCTAGGAATAAACCTGCCTAAGGAAGCAAAAGACCTGTACACAGAAAAGTATAAGACACCAATGAAAAAATTCAAAGACGATACAAACAGATGGAGGGATATACCATGTTCTTGGATTGGAAGAGTCAACATTGTGAAAATGACTATACTGCGCAAAGCAATTTACAGAGTTAACGCAACAGCTATCAAATTACCAATGGCATTTTTCACAGAACTAGAACAAGAAATTTTTACAATTTGTATCAAAATGCATAAGATCCCAAACAGCCAAAGCAATCTTGAGAAGGAAAGATGGAGTTGGAAGAATCAGGCTCCCTGACTTCAAACTATACTACAAAGCTACAGTGATGAAGACAGTATGGTACTGGCACAAAAACAGACATATAGATCAACGGAACAGAATAGAGAGCCCAGAGATAAACCCATGCACATATGGGCACTTTATATTTGACAATGGAGGTAAGACTATACAATGGAAAAAAGACAGCCTCTTCAACAAGTGGTGCTGGGCAAATTGGACAGCTACATGTAAAAGAATGAAATTAGAACAATTCCTAACACCATACACAAAAATAAACTCCAAATGGATTAAAGACCTACATGTAAGGCCAGACACTATAAAACTCTCAGAGGAAAAAATGGGCAGAACACTCTATGACATCCATCACAGCAAGATCCCTTTTGACCCACCTCCTAGAATCATGGAAATAAAATCAAGAATAAACAAATGGGACCTCATGAAACAATAGCTTTTGCACAGCCAAGAAACCATAAACAAGACAAGAAGACAGCCTTCAGAATGGGAGAAAATATTTGTCAATGAAGCAATGGAGAAAGGATTAATCACCAAAATATACAAGCAGCTCATGCAGCTTAATACCAAAAAAGCAAATAACCCAATCCACAAATGGGTGGAAGACCTAAATAGACATTTCTCCAAAGAAGACATGCAGATGGCCAACAAACACATGAAAAGATGCTCAACATCATTAATCATTCAGAAATGCAAGTCAAAGCCACAATGAGGTATCACCTCACACCAGTCAGAATGGCCATCATCAAAAAATCTTAAACAATAAATGTTGGAGAGGGTGTGGAGAAAAGGGAACTCTCCTGCACTGTTGGTGGGAATATAAGTTGGTACAGCTACTATGGAAAACAGTCTGGAGGTTCCTTAAAAATCTAAAAATAGAACTACCATATGACCCAGTAATCGCACTCCTGGGCATATACCCAGAGAGAACCATAATCCAAAAAGAAATACGTACCCCAATGTTCATTGCAGCATTATTTACAGTAGCCAGGACATGGAAGCAACCTAAATGCCCATCAGCAGATGAATGGATAAAGAAGATGTGGCATATATATACAATGGAATATTACTTAGCCATAAAAAGGAATGGAATTGAGTTATTTGTAGTGAGGTGGATGGACCTAGAGTCTGTCATACAGAGTAAAGTAAGTCAGAAAGAAAAAACAAATACTGTATGCTAACACATATATATAGAGTCTAGAAAAATGGTGCTGATGAACCTAGTGACAGGGCAAGAATAAAGATGCAGATGTAGAGAACAGACTGGAGGACACAGGGTGGGGGTGGGTGCAAAGG
Organism: Hippopotamus amphibius kiboko; assembly: GCF_030028045.1. NCBI lineage: Eukaryota > Metazoa > Chordata > Mammalia > Artiodactyla > Hippopotamidae > Hippopotamus > Hippopotamus amphibius. Next base: position 10,590,775 of record NC_080203.1, on the reverse strand, counting down.
GGAAGCTGGGACGAAGTGAGAGAGTATCACTGACATATATACACTACCAACTGTAAAATAGATAGCTAGTGGGAAGTTGCTGTATAACATAGGGAGATTAACTCTATGATGGGTGATGCCTTAGAGGGCTGGGATAGGGAGGGTGGGAGGGAGTCATGGGAGGGAGGGATAATGGGGATATATGTATAAATACAGCTGATTCACTTTGGTGTACCTCAAAAATTGGCACAACAGTGCAAAGTAATTATATTCCAATAAAGAGCTCTAAAAAAATTATCTGTATCTGTGTCTCTATTTCTGCCTTGCAAACATGTTCATCTTTACCATTTTTCTAGATTCCACAAATATACTTTAATAAACGGTATTTGTTTTCCTCTTTCTCACTGACTTCACTCTGTATGACAGTCTCTAGGTCCATATGTATGGACACCAAGGGGGGAAATGGGGGTGTGATGAATTGGGAGATGGGATTGAGTTATATACGCTATTGATACTATGTATAAAATAGATAACTAACGACAACTTGCTGTATAGCACAGGGAACTCTACTTAACGCTCTGTGGTGACCTAAATGGCAAGGAAATCAAAAAAAAGAGTGGATATATGTATACATATAGCTGATTCACTTCACTGTACAGCAGAAACTAACACAATATTGTAAAGCAACTATACCCCCCCCCAAAATTATCTCTTCATCTTTGTTAATCTGCTACTTTAAAAGTCTACTGAGTTTTTTAAATGTCTATAGATATAATTGTAAACATTATTTTTAGAAGTGCTATTGGTATCTTTTCATATCAATATGAAGAAAGATCTCTCCTTCTCTCTGTCTCATATGTATTATTTTGAAATGTACTGATAACTACTTTCATGTCTGTGATTCTAAATACGCTTATGTCACTACTTCTATCTGATAAATGTATTATTTGAAGTTCTTGTGAGTTTAATTTTTCTCTTTGTTGTGACTGCTGATTCTTCCCTAGTGGTGCATTATTTCCTCACACGCATCGAGATATAGGTTGTAACCTCTCTTCAGCAGATAAATCCTGCGAGCATGAATGTGTATCCCTCCAGAGAAGTTTTGCTTTTGCCTCTGACTGGAAGCAAAACTGGACTTAGGCAAGTTTTTAATGTTAATTTATCAGCTTGGTAGTTTTCAGATAAAATGGGTAGTAAAAAATTGAAACTCAGAGTTAATATGTGAGCAGGGCCATGTTTACAGATTCATAGGGGAAGCTTTTACTACTCTTAGTCCAAACTGAGATATGCAAACATCCTTCCCATCTCCCTTTGAATATAGAGTTTTGTTTATTTTTCACAATTTCACTGAGCTTGTAACCCTTTGAGGACTCTATGTTACATTTTCACAGATTCAATTTTTTTCCACACAAAATTCAATATTTTATAATTGCTGGGTCTTTGCAATGCAAATGTTGAAAAGAAAAAAAAAGCAAAGCTGTAAGGATTTTAGGTACAGTCGACCCTCTGCAGCCATGGATTTTGCATCCATGGATGTGGAGGGCTGACTATATTCATTGTAGTATCCCATTTTATATAAGGAACTTGAACATCCACATACCAATCCCCTGCATATAACAAGGGATAACTATACAGAAAACTGAAAAGAATATTCAAACAAATTAACTGTGTCATGGTAGATACTATACATTAAATGAAAAAAGTCCATTGTGTTTCTATACATTAAAATTACATAGTTGAGTAATATAATGATTTTTCAAAATATACCATTAACAATATCAACAAAACCCATAAATTACAGGTTAAATAAACTATAGTGCATTCATATAATGGAATATTATACAGCTCTAAAAGAGAATGAGTAATATGTATATAGAGAGCTATGGATTATTTTCTAGGATATACTGTTAATTGAAAAAAGCAAGGTAGAAAAAAGGTGCACAGTATAAGTTTAATAAAACAGGCATATGAATATACACAGCTATATTATATTAATACACTCTCAACGTAATAATAAACAAAAAAAAAATTCTAGGTACCTACAAGGGGTGAGAGGAAATAGGGTGGAGAGGTCAGGAATGGAAGGTACACTTTTCTCATTGTATCTTATTCTGCATATTTGACTTTAGAAGTGTGTACTTGTTTTGACAATTAAAAAACAATACTATATCAAGATGAGGAAGTGAAATGAATAATTATCAAAAATAAAGAGGAACATAAAAAAAGAACCCAAGTCTGTATTGAGACAGTGACTTAACCACATAATAATCTGACTTCATACCCCTAGCAGGATATACCTTAAGAACAAAAAGACGGTCAACCAATTTTTATGTTTGTAATAATAACATTTTTAATAACGATACAGGTATTGGTAGTGATTATATATAATCAATTATATATATGTACATATATGTATATATACACACATACATATATATACAAACATATATAAAACAAATTATATTATTAAGAAAAATATTTTTTCAGTATAAAAAGACAGGGAATTCCCTGATGGTCCAGTGGTTAGGACTCCATGCTCTCACTGTCAAGGGCCCAGGATTGATTCCTGGTTGCAGAACTAAGATCCTGCATGCTGTGCAGTGTGGCCAAAAAAAAAAAAAAAAAAGACATAAAATTATAAATCAAAGAAGTAAAAACCCATAATCCTAAATTTGAATTTGAAATATCAGTATAAACTTATAATGTACTATTTCTTAAAAATAATATATACCCTAATAACACAAAGAACTAAAAAAGTTTTAAGTGCTTTAAAATTATATTTTTGGTGTTGGTGTCAGTTTTGTCATTCAAAGACCATTTTGTGTATATTGTGGGATAAAAAAATGAGTCATTCATTTTTGTCTTTGAGAACCAGTGTTTTGGCATGGAAAAAAGATACAGAGGTGAGACTGATCAGGTTACATAAAAAAGCTGTGGTCCTGCATATGATTTGGAAATATCAGTGTGAAATGCTGACATATTGTATTTTCAAAAATATTTATTTCCTAGAATTTTCTAGTGAAGAGGTCTAGAAAAAAGATGAAACAGTAAAAATGAGCACACCTAGCACCCATATAACAGTATCTAAATAATATTTCAACCAAAAGGAAGCATAGATACTTGAATAAATAACTGATTCGAGGTTAGGGACAGGAAATGTATTAGATGAACCTTGCACATCTTATACCAGTAATCAAGGAAGCTAGCAAAGACTAGTAAGGTAATATGAAAGGACTCCAGAACCAACTTGAATGGGAGCTCACCGGCCTAAGACTGAACAATTTGAGCATTAAGGACATTAACTGCAACTGATTTAAACACATTGAATGTGTTTAAGTTGATATTTATAATTATACTAAATTTCATTATTTATTACGTTTGGAAGATACTAGAAAAGCAACACATTATTCTGAAACTGAAAAATAAAAGTAAATATTCAAGCATTTTCTCTACTTTTCCTCTATCTGTTATACTTCAGGTTCTTAGGAAAACTGCTCCATGGCAGCACCCTAATGACCTTGCATATATCCACATAGACCATGCAGACAAGCCTTAACTGCTGCTTACGTAATTCTTGGGAGCATATGCCACGATACTTCTGGAACATGGGATAACAGGTAATGTATAAGGAGCTGCCATGAGGCCATTTCTTAGCCACCACTCTATCTTTAGGGAGGCAGTCATGAGGCAGTTTCAAAACCTCCCAAGTTCTGCCTCACTCCTCTCCCCATTAGGGTAGAGTCTCCAGCTATAAAACTCATTCACTCAGCATGAAACTGACTCCTCAGCAACTGGGTGTCCCACCACTTGTGTTGTCATCTAGCCCCTTTGTTTCAGTGTTATCCCATGGCACATCGTATGTGGGGAGCTGACAACATTACTGACCTTGTTTTTGCTGTCTAAGTAATAGAGTGTCTGAATCTACAAAGGGATCATTATTTCTTCACCGGCCAAACTGTCAGTTACTTGATAAGCAGATGATGAGGGAAAGTTTCTTTTTAAAAATGTCATCTCAGTTCATAAATGTAGAAAGAATGAAAAAAGTTAAGTATCAGCATTGTACAACCCTTAAAGAAGTCATGAATCTAGGCAGCTATCATCAATGGCTGCTAACCTCACGAAAAACAGAAAATGAAAGATTATGTGCCTCTGGATGAAATTACAAAACACCACCTATAAAACAGTCTTTCCAAAAAAAGAAATTAGAACATTCAATCCATTGAAATTCTTCTTCTTGATGCTCAATTATCTGATATGAGATTTACTTCAAAATAACACAATTAGAAGAGGAAAAGTGGAAGGATACAGATGAAAAAAACAAGGCCTTGAGTTGGTATTTACTGAAGCATGGGTGTCATGTTATTACCGCTACTTTTGTAAGTGTTTGAAGTGTTTCATAATAATAATAATAAAAATTTGTTTACAAAGGAGAGAGAAAGAAATGAAAACATCAAGGGATATATTTAAATATGTACAACACCTAAAAACAAAATATATCACTTTATTGGAAGATATTAAAGCAGGCCAAATTTAATGAAGGGAGATACCATGTTCATAGACTGGAAGACTCAGTATTTTAAGGATGTTGCTTTTCCCTAAATTAATCTATAATTTCAATTAACTCCAATCAAAAGTCTAGCTGGGTTTTTAATGGAACTTGAGAAAAGTTAACTAAGCTTTATATGAAAGTTGAAAGAGAAAAGCATAACCATGACAACTGTGAAGAAGAAAAATTGGGGGGATTAAAGGTATAGTAATTAAGGTAATTCAAATAATTAAAGGTATATAGTAATTAGGACAGTGTGGTATTCTCCAAGGGGTAGACAGGGTTGGTTTGGTGATTCTAAGATATCAGGACCTTGGGTCAGCCTCTCAAGAATTATTCAGCCTTCCCCTCAAGGTTGTAAGATAGCTTATACTGCTCTTAATACAACATTCTCACTGGAAAGTATGAAGAGAAAAAAAAGTATCAAGAGAAAAATGATACTAGCAGGCACTTCCCTGGTGCCAGGGATGTGCAACATTTTATAATATTGGGGGAAGAACTACACAAGGAAGAATTATCCCAGTCAAAATGCCAATAATGTCCCCATTGCAGAACACTAGGCTAACCACGATTCATTCTCTGGGGCTGGGCACATGGCAGCTAAGCTGGAGTTCTGTTAGCAGGAAGAAGGCAGATGGCTGGTGAATAGATAAATACCAGTGACTGCAGTAGACAGGACCAACTCTTTATAGAGCAACTAAAATATGTCAAATACTCTGCTAAGCTATCTATGTACAGTGTCACTTTTTTTTTTTCCTTTTTTTTTTAAATCACAGTGAACTGGCAGGAAAGTTTATTATTATTCTCTTTTTATATGTGAGGAGACAGCCTCAATCTGAGAGAATTAAATCATTTCCCTTAACAAGTAGCATCATCCGGTTTCAAACTTGGTGTTCACAGGAACTTCATGTATCCATCAGGAAAAAACAAATGAACAAACAAACTTGATTCCTATGCTTATGAAGCACACACAGTGTAAAACATCTATCTCTGATTTCCTTCTTCAAGTTGATCAGTGACCAAAGTAGAAAAATCCTTGGTATCCCATGGAATTTAGTTCTTCATTGATCCTTTCATGAGTGATGAGTATTACATTCCTAGAACCATCCTGAACCACTTATAACTGGCTTTATTTTACTGACTTATTCTTTTAAGCTCTTTATTGGAATATAATTGCTTTACACTCTTGTACCAGCTTTTGAGGTACACCAAAGTGAATCAGCTGTATTTATACATATATCCCCATATCCCCTCCCTCCCGCAACTCCCTCCCGCTCTCCCTGTCCTGGCCCTCTAAGGCATCACCCATCACCGAGTTGATCTCCCTTTGTTATACAGCAACTTCCCACTAGCTATCTATTTTACACTTGGTAGTGTATATATGTCTATGTTACTCTCTCACTTCGGCCCAGGTTCCTCTTCGCCCCCTACCCACCCCAACCCCGTGTCCTCCAGTCCATTCTCTGCATCTGCATCCTTATTCTTGCCCTGTCACTGGGTTCATCAGTATATACAAGCAGCTCATGCAGCTTAATACCAAAAAAGCAAATAACCCAATCCACAAATGGGCAGAAGACCTAAATAGACATTTCTCCAAAGAAGGCATGCAGATGGCCAACAAACACATGAAAAGATGCTCAACATCATTCATCATTAGAGAAATGCAAGTCAAAGCCATGATGAGGTATCACCTCACACCAGTCAGAATGGCCATCATCAAACAATCTAGAAACAATAAATGTTGGAGAGGGTGTGGAGAAAAGGGAACTCTCCTGCACTGTTGGTGGGAATATAAGTTGGTCCAGCCACTATGGAAAACAGTTTGGAAGTTCCTTAAAAAACTAAAAATAGAACTACCATATGATCCAGTAATCCCACTCCTGGGCATATACCCAGAGAAAACCATAATCCAAAAAGAAACGTGTACCATAATGTTCATTGCAGCACTATTTACAATAGCCAGGACATGGAAGCAACCTAAATGCCCATCCACAGATGAATGGATAAAGAAGATGTGGCATATATATACAATGGAATATTACTCAGCCATTAAAAGGAATGAAATGAAGCTATATGTAATGAGGTGGATAGACCCAGAGTCTGTCATACAGAGCGAAGTAAGCCAGAAAGAGAAAAACAAATACTGTATGCTAACTCATATATACAGAATCTAAAAAAACAAAACAAAACAAAACAAAAACTGGCGTTAGAATGAATTTCGACACCCAGCCCAGCTTTAAAGAATCCACATTTTCAATATCTAGCATAAACAGAGTACTTTTACCACTGATATTTGAAAAACACTCAAAAAAGCCTCAGAATATGAAATATGCTGTAATACTGTATAGATTGGTAAATTACATTTCCAGTTTGTCCTCAATTTCAAGAAAATCCTCAGCCAAATAAACTAGCAAGCAAATAAATCACTCTAATTATAATAAATGGCAGTTTCTCTAAATGTATTTCTGGCAGCAAATAGCTTCTATTATTGACTTTTGCAAGAGCAATTTAAGGGAAAACTATGCTCAATAAAGTTGGAGATGCCTGGCTGTGGACTGCTATTCCTCATCTATGTATATTCTACTCCATTTTGATTCCTCCGCCATGGAGAAACTAATTTCAAATTTGAAGGCAGTTAAGCTGATATATTTATTATAAAATTATCCATCTTGTAAATTATCTTCTTCATAGTGCCTCATTGGCTAAATTTAAGATTGCAATTTTCTCTAGTGTAGATAGAATAATCATGGCTTGGGTCAGAAAAAAAAAATGACTGCCTTTCTAGAATTACAATACTACATCATGGTATTAAAATGAGAGAAACTTTTTAAAACAAAAGTTTTTCCATTGGCAAGGAATTTTTTTCCACATTAGTAACATTTTATACATAGCAATAATTGATTAAGTATGGTAGATTTCTTGTATGGTGAGTAGAGTATGGGATTCAAAATCAAGATGACTGGCTTTAAATCCCAGCTTTGCTGTACTAGCTGTATGACTTTTGGTAACTTGTTTAACATTTCTAGGTTTGGATTCATTCTTCTTCAAAACGGAGATACTATTCAACTTAAAAAGTTGTTTATGAGTTTGTAAAGTACCTAGTGTAATATCTGGTGCATTGTGAGCATTCAATAAATGGCAGTCATTAATAATTGAATTTTAATATCATCATCATATTATTATCATATGCTCATTTAAAGTCTAGAACTGTTTATTGGTGTGCCTTGGTGGAAGGCAGAATCTCAATCAATCATTAAGAGATCCCTGCTGGACCTTGTAGTCAACCAATTTGCCTAAAGGCAAAGGTACATGAGGATCAGCAGGAAGTGGGGATTGTGTAGTGAAGATGGATTTAAAAGCATAAGAAGAATCCACAGGATTTAATGATTTACTGGAAATTAATGGGGAAGAAAATTAGACAGCTGTATCAAGGAAGCTAAGGAAGGAAAGAGTTCACCATCATGGTTTCACGGGTATAGACACAGTCCAACTTATCAAATTATACATTTTAAGTATGTTCAGTTCATTGTATGTCAATTCTACCTTAATAAAATAGCTAAAAAATGAGTCGACTTACAAGAACAAATAACACAAAAATGCCAAAATGAGAATTAAAGAATGTTCAATGTATAAAGACAACTAGGACACATTTACAAAGATCTGGGAAAAGTACAGCCAGGCATCATGGAGTGAAGAGCAAAATGCCCTTTCTAATAAATCTACAGGACAACATGATACAAAAGGGACGCTTGTAAGGCTATGGATGTTATGATTTACTTAGGGTTCTTCTTGTGGATCACAGGCAAGCTGGCAAAGTTCTCTGATACAGCTGATCTCTGAATTCACAAAGTACCTGTTTTGATTATCACTGATACAATTTTACCCCGAGCCTCCTTCTTCCTCCCCAAGATTATGCAGTAGAAGCCATCCAGTTATGACCATATATTATAGCAACTTTTAACATCTGAATTAGGTCTGCGACATCCTGTATGTTTGTTAGGGGAACCACTGACTGAAACCACCTGCCCTGGCCAGGCATGTGTTATCTTACAACAGGAGGTCCTGGTAAGGAACATGGAACTGACAAGCTACCACCAACTGGAAGAATTCAGGAAAGGTCAAAAGGAGAGTGGAGACGCCAGTCCATATGTCCTACCAACCTCCCAGAATCTTTCTGCTGGAATACAGCTTGGCTGAGTGATGTGTGCACCACCAGGAAGGACCCTGAGTGAGAGTGATTGGCCAGAGACAACCTGGAAACCAACCCCATTACCATAAAACCCGAGACTGTGAGCCACGTGATGGAGCAGTTCTCCTGGGTTCCCTTACTCTGCTGCTCCCTGCCCGGGCACCCCTTCCCAATACAGTCTCTTGCTTTGTCAGCATGTGTGTCTCCTTGGACAACTCATTTCTAAGTGTTAGACAAGAGCCCCCTCTTGGGCGCTGGAAGGGGTCCCCCTTCCTGCAACATGTTGATCACAGTATGAAATAGGTCTCTGTTCTTCTCACTTCAACACCTAGAACCAGCAATGCTATGCTGTGCCTGCACATTGATATGACCTGCAGAGCTGATAAAAAAACAACGCCAAGGCCCCACTTGAGATCATATACACACAAATATCTACTGCCAATATCTAGACATCTAAACTGCACTTTTAAAGCTTACCAGGTGACTCACAATGTATACAGAGTTGAGAAATATTGGTTCTCAGGCCTTGGACCATGAAGTTATTGGCAGAAATCCAAAAATCTATGAGGGCTTTAAGAAGTGAGTATGTAAATTGAATGAATCATGTGACACACACACAAAATTGATACTATTATGTTTAAAATGGACATAGATATTTTGGGGGAAATATAAATAAATTTAACCATATTATTTGAGTCATAATATCATTTTGTTAAGTATTTTCTTTTCTTTTTTTTAATTTTAATTATTTATTATTTTTTGGGGGGTACACCAAGTTCAATCATCTGTTTTTATACACATATCCCCGTATTCCCTCCCTCCCTTGACTCCCCCCACACCCTCCCTCGAGTCCCCCCCATCCTCCCCGTCCCAGTCCTCTAAGGCATCTTCCCTCCTCAAGTTGGACTCCCTTTGTTATACAACAACTTCCCACTGGCTATCTATTTTACAGTTGGTAGTATATATATGTCTGTGCTACTCTCTCGCTTCGTCTCAGCTTCCCCTTCACCCCCCCGCCCCCTCCCAAACCTCAAGTTCTCCAGTCCATTCTCTGCACCTGTGTCCTTGTTCCTGTCACTGAGTTCATCAGTACCATTTTTAGATTCCGTATATGTGAGTTAGCATACAATATTTGTCTTTCTCTTTCTGACTTACTTCACTCTGTATGACAGACTCTAGGTCTATCCACCTCATTACATATAGCTCCATCTCATCCCTTTTTATAGCTGAGTAATATTCCATTGTATATATATGCCACATCTTCTTTATCCATTCGTTTGTTGATGGGCATTTAGGTTGCTTCCATGTCCTGGCTATTGTAAATAGTGCTGCAATAAACATTATGGTACATGTTTCTTTTGGGGTTATGGTTTTCTTTGGGTATATGCCCAGGAGTGGGATGACTGGATCATATGGTAGTTCTATTTGTAGTTTTTTAAGGAACCTCCAGATAGTTTTCCATAGTGGCTGTACCAACTTACATTCCCACCAACAGTGCAGGAGAGTTCCCTTTGCTCCACACCCTCACCAACATTTGTTGTTTCCAGATTTTGTGATGATGGCCATTCTGATCGGTGTGAGGTGATACCTCATGGTGGCTTTGACTTGCATTTCTCTGATGATGAGTGATGTTGAGCATCTTTTCATGTGTTTGTTGGCCATCTGTATGTCTTCTTTGGAGAAATGTCTATTTAGGTTTTCCACCCATTTGTGGATTGGGTTATTTGCTTTTTTGGTATGAAGCTTCATGAGCTGCTTGTATATTTTGGAGGTTAATCCTTTGTCCGTTGTTTCATAGGCAACTATTTTTTCCCATTCTGAGGGTTGCCTTCTAGTCTTGTTTATGGTTTCTTTCGCTGTGCAAAAGCTTTTAAGTTTCATGAGGTCCTATTTGTTTATTCTTGATTTTATTTCCATGATTCTAGGAGGTGGGTCCAAAAGGATCTTGCTTTGATGGATGTCATAGAGTGTTCTGCCTATGTTTTCCTCTAGGAGTTTTATAGTGTCTGGCCTTACATGTAGGTCTTTAATCCATTTGGAGTTTATTTTTGTGCATGGTGTTAGGAAGTGTTCTAATTTCATTCTTTGACATGTTGCTGTCCAATTTTGCCAGCACCACTTATGGAAGAGGCTGTCTTTCTTCCATTGTATATTCTTGCCTCCTTTGTCAAAGATAAGGTGCCCATATGTGTTTGGGCTTACTTCTGAGTTCTCTATTCTGTTCCATTGATCTTCCTTTCTATTTTTGTGCCAGTACCATACTGTCTTGATCACTATGGCCTTGTAGTATAGTTTGAAGTCAGGAAGCCTGATTTCACCAACTCCATTTTTCCTTCTCAAGATTGCTTTGGCTATTCGGGGTCTTTTGCGTTTCCATACAAATCGTAAGATTTCTTGCTCTAGTTCTGTGGAAAATGCCATTGGTAATTTGATCGGGATTGCATTGAATCTGTGAATTGCTTTGGGTAGTACAGTCATTTTCACGATGTTGATTCTTCCAATCCAGGAACATGGTGTGTCCCTCCATCTGTTTGTATCATCTTTGATTTCTTTCATCAGCGTCTTAAAGTTTTCTGCATACAGATCTTTTGCCTCCTTAGGCAGGTTTATTCCTAGGTATTTTATTCTTTTTGTTGCAATGGTGAATGGGAGAGTTTCCTTAATTTCTCTTTCTGCCCTTCCGTTGTTAGTGTATAGGAATGCAAGAGATTTCTGTGCATTAATTTTGTATCCTGCTACTTTATTTAACTCAACAATGAGTGCTAGCAGTTTTCTGGTAGAGTCTTTCAGGTTTTCTATGTATAATATCATGTCATCTGCAAAGAGTGACAATTTTACTTCTACTTTTCCAATTTGTATTCCTTTTATTTCATTTTCTTCTCTGACTGCTGTGCCTAAAACTTCCAAAACTATGTTGAATAATCATGGTGAGAATGGACACCCTTGTCTTGTTCCTGGTCTTAGAGGGAATTCTTTCAGTTTTTCCCCATTGAGAACAATGTTGGCTATTGGTTTCTCATATATGGCTTTTATTATGTTTAGGTAATTTCCTTCTATGCCCATTTTCTGGAGAGCTTTTATCATAAATGGATATTGAACTTTGTCAAAAGCTTTTTCTGCATCTATTGAGATGATCATATGGTTTTTATCCTTCAATTTGTTGATATGATGTATCACATTGATTGATTGGCATATATTGAAGCATCCTTGCATCCCAGGGATAAACCCCACTTGATCATGCTGTATGATTTTTTTAATGTGCTGTTGGAGTCTGTTAGCTAGTATTTTGTTGAGGATTTTTGCATCTCTATTCATCAGTGATATTGGTCTGTAGTTTTCTTTTTTTGTGACATCTTTGCCTGGTTTTGGTATCAGGGTGATGGTAGCCTCGTAGAATGAGTTTGGGAGTGTTCCGCCTTCTGCAATATTTTGGAAGAGTTTGAGAAGGATAGGTGTTAGCTCTTCTTGAAATGTTTGATAGAATTCGCCCGTGAACCCATCTGGTCCTGGGCTTTTGTGTGTTGGGAGATTTTTAATCACTGCCTCAATTTCTGTACTTGTGATTGGTCTGTTCATGGTTTCTATTTCTTCCTGGTTCAGTCTTGGAAGATTGTATTTTTCTACGAATTTATCCATTTCTTCCAGGTTATCCAATTGATTGGCATATAGTTGCTTGTAGTCATCGCTCATGATCTTTTGTATTTCTGAGGTGTCCATTGTTACTTCTCCTTTTCCATTTCTAATTCTGTTGATTTGCATCTTCTCCCTTTTTTTCTTGATGAGTCTGGCTAATGGTTTATCAATTTTGTTAATCTTCTCAAAGAACCAGCTTTTAGTTTTATTTACTTTTGCTATGGTTTCCTTCCTTTCTTTTTCATTTATTTCTGCTTTGATCTTTATGATTTCTTTCCTTCTGCTCACTTTGGGGTTTCTTTGTTCTTCTTTTTCTAATTGTTTTAGGTGTAAGGTTAGGTTGTTTATTCGATCATTTTCTTGTTTCTTAAGGTAGGACTGTATTGCTATAATCTTCCCTCTTAGAACTGCTTTTGCTGCGTCTCATAGGTTTTGGGTTGTTGTGGTTTCGTTGTCATTTGTTTCTAGATATTTTTTGATTTCCTCTTTGATTTCTTTAGTGATTTCTTGGATGTTTAAGAGTGAATTGTTTAGCCTCCATGTGTTTGTCTTTTTTGCAGTTTTTTTCCTGTAATTGATATCTAGTCTCATGGCGTTGTGGTCTGAGAAGATGCTTGATATGATTTCAATTTTCTTGAATTTGCTGAGGTTTGATGTGTGACCCAAGATGTGATCTATCCTGGAAAATGTTCCTTGTGCACTTGAGAAGAAAGTGTATTCTGTCGTTTTTGGATGGAATGTCCTATAAATATCAATTAAGTCGAGATGGTCTAATGTGTCATTTAAAGCTTGTGTGTTTTTATTTATTTTCGGTTTGGATGATCTGTCCATTGATGTAAGTGGGGTGTTCAAGTCTCCCACTATTATTGTGTTCCTGTCGATGTCCCCTTTTATAGCTGTTAGCATTTGCCTTATGTATTGAGGTGCTCCTATGTTGGGGGCATAGATATTTACAATTGTGATATGTTCCTCTTGAAAGGATCCCTTGATCATTATGTAGTGTCCTTCCTTGTCTCTTGTAATAGTCTTTACTTTCAAGTCTAATTTGTCTGATATGAGTATTGCTACTCCAGCTTTCTTTTGCCTTCCATTTGCATGGAATATCTTTTTCCATCCCTTTACTTTCAGGCTATATGTATCCCTTGGTCTGAAGTGGGTTTCTTGTAGGCAGCATATAGAAGGGTCTTGTTTTTGTATCCATTCAGCCAGTCTGTGTCTTTTGGTTGGAGCATTTAATCCATTTACATTTAAAGTGAGTATTGACATGTGTGTTCCAAGTACCATTTTCTTAATTGTTTTGGGTTTGTATTTGTAGGTGTTTTCCTTTTCTTGTGTTTCCTACTTAGAGAAGTTGCTTTAGCACTTGTTGTAAGGCTGGTTTGGTGGTGCTGAATTCTCTTAACTTTTGCTTGTCTGTAAAGCTTTGGATTTCTCCCTCAAATCTGAATGAGATTCTTGCTGGGTAGAGTATTCTTGGCTGTAGGTTTCTCTCTTTCCTGACTTTCATTATATCCTGCCATTCCCTTCTGGCCTGCAGAGTTTCTGTAGAAAGGTCAGCTGTTATCCTTATGGGTTTTCCCTTATATGTAATTTGTTGCTTTTCTCTTGCTGCTTTTAATATTTTTTCTTTGTGTTTAATTGTCGTTAGTTTGATTAATATGTGTCTTGGTGTATTTCTCCTTGGGTTTATTCTGTATGGGACTCTCTGTGCTTCTTGGATTTGGTTAATTATTTCCTTTCCCATGTTGGGGAAGTTTTCCACTATAACCTCTTCAAATATTTTCTCAGACCCTCTCTTTTTTTCTTCTTCTTCTGGGATGCCTATAATCGAATGTTGGTACCCTTAATGTTATCACTGAGGTCTCTGAGACTGTCTTCTATTCTTTTTATTCTTTTTTCTTTTTCCTGTTCTGTGGCAGTTATTTCCCCCATTCTATCTTCCAACTCACTTATTCGTTCTTCTGCCTCAGTCATTCTGCTGGTTATAGCATCTAGAGTATTTTTAATTTCAGTTATTTTATTATCCATTGCTGTTTGTTTTTCTGAGCTCTTATGAACTGTTTCTTGTACTTTCTCTATTTTGTTATTGAGATTTTGTATCATTTTTACTATCATTACTCTGAATTCTTTTTCAGGCATTTTTCCTATTTCCTCCTCATTTATTTGGTCTTGTGCGTTTTTTTCCTGCTCCTTTGCCTGCATGGTGTTTCTTTGTTTCCTCATGGTTGTCCAAACTTTTGGGGTTGCTTGTGCTGGTGATAGAGGTTTTTATAGAAGACTGTCCAAGCCTCAGACTAATGTCCAAGTATTGGATTAAGCAAATACTAAGTCTGTTGGTCTTGTAGAGTCTCCTGGAGAGTCTGGGGGTGGCTGTGACTCACCCTGGGGACACAGACACTTGTCTCATGGCAGCCACACTCTTGTTAAGTATTTTCTTAATCAACTGATACTAGAATACAATTAAAATCACTGAAGCCTAAGATACCATGAGACTGTAGTTAGGACCCATTTGCTACCCATGGTGGCATTTCCTAAATAATGTGGTACTGTAGGGGAGCAAAATTTGCTACCCCAAAATGTCTCTTTGGCATGAGGATTATTTGAGCTGAAAACAATCAAGGCCCAAAAGACTCAGGAAGAACCTTTGACCTTCCCCCTAACTGCCTAAAAGAATGTAGATAAAGGACCTGATCTAGGAAGGGAGCCATCACCATAGATAACTATAGTAGAACTAGGTGTCTAGACAGGGAGGGACCTAGTGAAGTCTGTCAGTGTCCCATTGGCTTTGCCTGGCCCAGCAAACATTTATTTACCAAACATGTGCTTTTCTATCTCCATGTCAATTGCCTTTCTCCCTTTGAAATCCCAAGCCACTAACTACATCAACATCCTCCTTTGTCTTTAGTTGGAAGATGGTATTTAAGGTGAGGGCTTTGGCCATTTTGTCAAGTTGCTCAGTTCTTCTGGTTCTCTCTCATGTATACATGTTATTAAACTCTAATTTTCTCCTGTTAATCTGTCTCATATCAATTTAATTCTTAGACCAGCCAGAAGAACTTAGAAGGGTAGAAGAAAATTATTTCCTCCCTGTGAGTTCCAAATACATTTGGAAACACTGCATATAACATCCCTTTTTAAACTTCACCATGCACAGCAATACCTTAAAAGCTCTAAGAATCCCTGATCAAAAAAAAAAAAAACAACTTAATTGTTTCCTCAGCATTCTCAAACTTATTATGCACAGAACCTTTTCTCCATTCCCAAGAACACATATTAAGGTCCCAAGAGACATTGTTTTCCTAAGATATTTCCAATCCCCAACTGGGATCACTGCAGAAGGGAAGAAATAATGAAATTCCAGATGTGTGCTTTCACAGTGCCAGAACTGTTGCAAGTGGTGCAATTATCTTTATGATGAAGAATTATACACTTTCAAATGTGGTTTGGAAGGTCAAAAGGATTGAATCTTTGCTTTTTACTTAAAAAAAAATAGATACTGATAATAATAACAACAATAAGGATAGCTAAACTTATATAATGCTCTAACCATTATTCTAAGAACTATATATATATTAACCTGCAACCTCAGAAAGTAGTTACTGTTGTTATTATTCTCATTTTAAAAATGAGAAACTAAGGCAAAAAGGGCTTATGAAACTTGTCCAAGTTCACAAAGCTGGTAAGTGACAGAGCCGGGTTTTTAACTCAAGTCAGTAACTTCAAACGCTAATCTCTGAACTATTTATAAAAAAATGAGCTCAGGTACACACATAGACTAAGACACTGGATTTCACATTTCTAACTAATTAAGATCTAGATTTTACAATTCAAGAATACAAGTTCAAATCTAGTGTAACCTGCAAAGAGATGAAAAGACCTATTTATTAATAGCACTTGATGTCTAGGTAAAATGATTTAAGGAAGCATTTTTCTAGCTTGTAGTGGATCTGTATTTACATTAAAACCTAATATAATGCTATATCCAGATTTAATTTCTGTAGGAAGAACAACAATAGTGATATTTATACTATTAGTAGCCAAATTCAAATATTTTTTAAAACCTGTACTGTACTTTTGATATATCAGTGCTGCCTTCTACTATTATTTTTAATAGTCTTCTTATTTTTGTAGAAGAAAAAGCTGAAATTGGCAATTGTTTTACTGCTCCTTAGATCTTATAGAGGGTTAGGAGGAGCTTGGAAAGAGTGAACTAATGGATGATAAAGAAACAGTCCTAAAGCAGTGAAATGACTTGCCAAAGGTTACACACTGAGTTTCTCGATGATCTGTTGTCAAATTGACAACTGTTGACTCCTGCTTCTGTATTCTTATGTCATCTGTACTTTTCCACATCCACTTCATGTATAGAAATCACATCCCATTAGTAAGATAGTTGGCAATTGGAACATATTAAATTTGAATGAGGCACCAATTTTATTTTATTTTATTTTATTTTTTTGGCACACGGGCTTAGTTGCTCCGCGGCATGTGGGATCTTCCTGGAGCTGGGATCGAACCCATGACCTCTGCATTGGCAGGCAGATTCTTAACCACTGCGCCACCTAGGAAGCCCCGAGGCACCAATTTTAAAAGGAAAATTTGGCAATACTTCTAGATTGTATACTATGTTATCTCTCTAATAAACCTAGAATGAGAACACAGGAGCTGATGAATCCTAGTCATGATTATAACTAATCTGGCTTAAATGTAAGTTTCTATGGTCATCTAATATGGCTTCTATTATCAACTTGTGATAGGGTATCTTCCTCATTTGTTCAGATTTTCCTGGCATTGTCTGAATATGGTTAAATAAACACATTGTGGGGGTTATATTGATCATAGACAGTGAATTAATGATTACCCCCCAAAATGTTAAAATAAGGCATTTAACTCACCAACTTCCTTTCAAATCTAAACAGAATGACAAACAAATCAGTAGTGGAAGCTCAAAGGCAAATGTTTCTGGTGGGAGTATAAATAGGTACTATTTGGAAGGAAAGCTGGCAATTTACGTTGTCTAAAAGCCCTAAAAACATTAATATACATATCAATTGTACTCCTAATAATTTATACTAAAAAATAATCCAGTAAATTAAAAAATAGAAACATTCCCATCACAGCTTTTGTCTTATATAGCTGAGGCTGCCACAACAAAATACTTAAACAACAGAAATTTATTTCTCACAGCTCTGGAGGCTGAAAACCCTAGATCAAGGTGCCAGCTTGTTTCCTGGTGAGAACTGTTTCCTATCTTGCAGAAGGCCACTTTCTCACCATGTGCTTACATGGCCTTTCCTAGATGTGTACATGCAGAGAGAGAGAGAGAATGTGCTCTCTGGTGGCTTTTTCTCTTTTTCATAAGAGCATTAATCCCATCATGAGGCCCCACCCTCATGACCTCATCTTACCCTAATTATCTCCCAAAGGCCCACCTCCAAATAATACCATCACACTGGGAGTTAGGGCTTCAACATGTATGTGAATTTCAGAAGGACACAATTCAGTTCATAGTAGCTTTATATTAAAAAAACAAACAAACTTGGAAATACTAAATGTTCAAATGTTTAGCTAATTCATATTCTATTTTAGAAGCATAATTAATCTTGACAAGGAAAAATGTTTATAATATTTTGGCTTTTTTCCCCATAACATAAGCATGTTTATTTTTGTATAATAGTTTCATATATACATAGTTTATATTGTAATAATCAGAGTTTAAATGTATATTTTATTATATTTTACTAATATTTTTTCAACTTTTACTCTGCCAAAATTTCCCACATCAGTCATATGTTATGAAATAAGGCAAGTATAATCTCATTTTGTAATATGTTTATGCATATGTGTATTAGGCTAAAAATCAAGATAAAGACCAGAATCTACTGTATAAATCAATCTGTGTAAAATAGTTTATGTACATTCATGTGCATATATTCACAGACATTTCTGGAAGTGCATAAAAAATATTGTTGAAGGTAGGTTGGGGAATGGGATTGGAGTGTTGCATTGCAAAGGAAACTCTATTTTTAAGAATTCCTCGAATTGTTTTAAATTTTTACCATAGGAACATATATTGCCAACTAAAAATGACTGTGTATACAAACATATACAGTCAAAACAAAGACTGGAGGGACTCTTCCCCAGAAAGTCTCATAGCTTCCTCCCTAACATCCTTCTGGTTTTTGCCTAATGTCACCTCCATAAGTTCCTCTTTGAGAACTCTATTTAAAACTGCAACTTTTTCCATACACACTGCCATATTCCCCATCCTCTTTCTTGTTTTGATTTTTACCAAAACAATTATAACCATCCAGAAGACTATATATTTTACTTCTTTTACTTTTTATTATATGTCTCCATCCCTTGTTAATATAAATTGGTTTTTGTTGGTTTTGTCAATTCTACATCCCCAATGCCTAGAACAGTGCCTGACACATTGTATATGTTCAGTAAATATTTGTTGAATGAATGAAAGGAAATACATGGTATTAGTTTTCATGAGTGGCCATTACAAAGTACCACAAGCTGAATGGCTTAACAGAAATGTATTGTCTCATATTTCTGGAGACCAGAAGTCTGAGATCAAGGTGTCTGCAGTGTTGGTTCCTTTTGAAGGCTCTGAAGGAAGAAGCTGTTCCATGCCTCTCCCCCTGACTTAAAGATGGCTGCCTTCTGTGGGTGTCTGTTCATATTATCTTCCTTCTATGCCCATCTCTGTGTCCAAATTTCTCCTTTTTATAAGAACATAAGCCAAGCTGTATTAGGGCCCACTCTAATGACCTTATTTTAACTTGATTACCTCTGTAAAGACCCTATCTGCAAGTAAGGTTACATTCCAAGGTACTGGAGGGTCAGAACTCCATTGTATGAGTTTTGCAGGGACGCAATTCAGCCCATAACATACATCTATGTGTTAAAGGCTTTCTTTTTAATTTTTCTGTATTTTTCAAAATTTAAATAATGAAAATGGTTATAGATTTGTCATCAGAATAAGTTATAATAAATATTTTTATTTTCATCAAGCAATTCATGCCAGGGTAAAAAAATCAAATTGCACAAAATAGCTTTCAATGAATAAAGAGCAAGAGTCCCCTTCCCAAGGTTTTGCCACCCATAGCTCTACTCTGCAGAGGCAATTAACTGTAAACTCTTCAAAAAAATTTTCTTTAGTGGTTACCTCTATATTTCAAAATATGACTTAATATTTATTGATATATCAACTTTAAACATAACCCATCAACTTCCTGTTATGACAAATTAAGTTTTAGCACATTTATATCCTCTACCTCCCCTTCTGACATTTCCCAGTAAAAGTCCCTCTGTTTCAAGTCACCGTTAGTGACTTCAAATAATGTTCTTGAAACTAGATTTCTTATTCCACCAAATACAGTCTGCCTTTCTTTCTTATCTGTTTTTCTCTCACAATTACATATGTTTTATTATCTAAAGCCATAACTAAAGACACTAAGGCAGCTTATTTCCCAAACGACTGTACTTACATTTGTGTAAAGTTTGGGTCCTTTCTGCTAAGATGTATAAGAGGAGAGTCCCTAGCTGTGAAACGCTATGGACATCTGTGTTTTACTTCCAAGCTTAGCATTTTAGAGGCTATTGAATAACGTAGATCCTTTTTAGTGGTGTCACCTTCTCTGGGGTAGGTCTAGCATTTTGATGTGCCATATGTGCTGCTGCTGGAAATTTCTGAGCTTTTCTATTGTACCATCAGTGCATCTGTTATCCGCATTTGGCTAGATTTCTGGAATCTGCCAGCATTTGCTCCAGTCTGGCCTGGTTGCTCTCTAGGTCTGGCACAGTGGTCATTTTGGGCTTCTCATGCTCATATCCCCTACAGTGTCCACAGTTGTATGAATCCATGTCTTTTCCTTGCTCGACTCTCTTGGCATACTAGAGCACATTTTCTAGCTCCTTCCTAAGAAAGGGTGCAGGAGAGGTGAATGCGTAAGTCCTTTAATTTCTGAAACTTTTTCATTGGCTCTCATACTTGAATGTTACATTTGATGAGCACAGAAATCTGAGTTGAATTTCATTTTCCCTCAGAACCTTGAAGTCATCGATGTCCTTGTCTGCTAGCATCTAGTATTCCTTGGGGGAAGTCTGATAACATTTAGTGCCTCTCTTTTGTGATATTACCTTCTTTTCTGTTTTCTCATAATTTTTTTCCTAGTGTATGGAAATTTCACCATGAAGCTTGATATGGTCTTTCTTTCATTTGCTGGGTATTCAATGGGCCTTGTCAATCTGGAGACTTAAGCCTGAGCAATAAAAAAAATAATAATTTCTGTCTTTCTATTTTTTATGTTGTCTCTTTATGGAACTCCTATTACTTGGATGTTGGAGTGACTGGACTGATTCTTACATTTTCTTTCCTATTTCCCATGTCTTTGTCCATTTGTTTTACTTTCTGGAAGAATCCTTGGCATTGTCTCCAATTCTTATACTGAATTCGATTTTAAACATTTCACTTATCACATTCTCAAGGTCTTTACTTTGTTCTGTTCCTTTTTAATAGCATCTTCTTGTTTTAAGGAAGCATATAATTTAAAAAGTAGCTTATAATATATCATATCCTATATGCTAGATACTGTGCTAAACGTTTCATACACATTAACTCATTTATTCTTCATGAAAACACTATAAGAAAGATATAATTATTATCTGCATCTTAGAGATATGGAACAAAAGCTAGAACAAGAGGTTTAAATATCCTTGGTAAATAAAATACTGCAGGAATATTGAAAGACACTATGTGTGATGATACGCACATGACCTCTAGAAACACATGGTTTTAAGAACTGGCTCCATTACTGATGAGCCTTCTTTGTATGGGGGTGAGGATGGAAGCCACCGTTAGGCATGTAGATTCTCAGTCTATGCCGCCCTCCCCCCGCATTTTTTCCTGCAACTACTCTTCTCCCTCTACCTTACCTGGTACCACTAAATCCTAAGTTTCTCTCTGGCCTCCATGGAATAAACTGGCTCTTTTTCCTTGATGTCTCCTCTATACATCACGTCTCCTCCAACTGCTTTCTCTCTATACATCACGTCTCCTCCAACTGCTTTCTCTCTCCACAATGTGTCAAAGTTGCCTGCCCTCTGATGCTGTTGTTGAGTATGTGCCTCTGTATTTTTAAAATTCCTTTACTATAATTTCAATATGATAAGTCTATGATCATCATCTGGAAGTCTACAGTGTTTCTTTTAGCCCCATTATTTCCATTCAAAGCTGACTATGTAGACAATATCCTAAATCTGTTATGAATCATGATTCTGAAGAAATAGGTTTACATTTCATATAACTGAGTTGTTTTCCTTTAACACGGTTTATGATACTTTTCATAAGTGATTTAAGTTTTTAAAATAATGCATTTTTCTTTATATTAGAATCTCCTTAATAATTACCATGAAAGGGAGCATTAACCTCTTAAATCTAAGAACAATTACACTGTTCTCATTTTAGTGATACACAGAAATTAATAGTGGTTTTAAAAAGGAAAACTTAAAAAAAAAACACACCTTGTCCACTTTGTCCTACTCAGAAATACAACTTGCTTTCTTCCTAGTGTGACACATCTCTGAACTATATTTTAGATCATGGGGTTCATGCTGCAACAAAATATTCCCCAATATCATTAGAGTGCTAGAGAGAAACACTGACCACACCAATTATAAAAGAAAACAGGTCAGTGTTTATATCTACCTAGCAAAATAGTCAAAGAAGAAGCATAATGAGAATTTGTCTAGTAGCATCATTTTTCTTCCACTGTTGGGGAATATTATGATCCTAGTTACTCATGTTAAGAACATTGAAGTTGTTCTATAATCCTCTACACGACTTCCCAAATTAATTTGGAACCAATTCTGCTTCTGAAACCCAATCATGCCCTCTCTTCTCACATTCTCATGGTAGTAATCATATTCATCCCCTCATCATTTCTATGCTAACTTGACCAGTCACCCCCTACCCCAACTGCTACCAGAGTGGTTTTTCAAAAGTGCATGCTCGCCCACAACACACTTTTATTAAAATATATTGACTCAATAATTCTCCAGGACAAAGGCCAAATTCCTAAACATGATATTTGAGGCTTCTGAAGAGTATTGAAAACAGCCTAGCAGAGTGCAGACTGAGGTTCGTTGAGCAAACATTCATGGTGTACTTATTCTGTCCAAGATTTCAAGATGGCTGTTAGTAAATCAAATACAAGGCATACTGTTGTTTAGAGCAGGGATCTAGTCCCAGAAGGGGACTGAGGTACTATTATTGTATACCCTATGATGCTGTCTACATGCTGAGGATACAAGATAAATAAAATAGCTGAAGCTCTAGACTCCATGCATCATGTAGCTCAGAGTGTAGAAGAGAAGACAGACAAGTGAAAAGATAACTACAATACAATGAAAGTACTA
Source organism: Hippopotamus amphibius kiboko (assembly GCF_030028045.1). NCBI lineage: Eukaryota > Metazoa > Chordata > Mammalia > Artiodactyla > Hippopotamidae > Hippopotamus > Hippopotamus amphibius. Next base: position 10,568,000 of record NC_080203.1, on the reverse strand, counting down.
TGAAGAAGTAAAGGGCATAATTAAGAGATTACAAGAAGGGGGACTGACTGGGGCAATAAGGAGGTCAGGGAAGATTTCCTGAGAGAAATGATGTTTGAGCTGAGACTAAAAGATGAGGAAGAGTTTGTCAAATGAAGGGAAGGAAAAAAGAGCATTCTAGTAAGAGGGAATAACATGTACAAAGGCCCCGAGGAGGGAGAGGGGATAGCCTCTGAGAACTAGAAAAATGTCAGCAGTGGCTTAGGAGAAGATATGGAAGAGATAGTGGAATGAGATGAGGCTAGAGAGCTTAGCCACATAGAGGATGGATCGGACAAGGAGTCAGAGTGGGCTCAGGAGGATGAGACATGAGCTTGTTGCTGTGGTTCAGGCAAAAGATGAAAGGATAGTAACACTAGAGACTGAGACAGGTAACCAAAACCACAAAATATTTAGTAAGCCAGAAAGGAGGAAATGGAGAAATTTTGTGATTCAGTGAACATGTGGGTACCAAGTGTTCTTCCTGACAAACCGAATGCTGGATCTATGACGGGATGACTAACTGTGATTCCTCCAAATACTAGACTGAAGTTTCTGATATACTCTATGCCCCGGTCAGGATTGGTTTAGAAAGTTACCTTGCATGTAAAGACCACTGATGGCTCTTGCTGAGAAGGATAAAAGAAGGCAGAAACTGCAAAATAAAATTTGAATTACTTGAATGTAGAGGATTTACCCAAGTGATAATCACATGCTGAGAGTGTCTAGCACAGCAGATAAAATGTGCTTAAGAATGCTTTCAGAACTGGATTAAAAGTAATAACCAGGAGAAATAATGAAATACTTCATTCCCTGGTGTAATAAAGAGCCTTACTCCATTTATGTTGTTTGACTGCCAACAGCTTTCAAGCCCCACCTCCTGTCCCTCTTTCTGCTCCATATCTGGACAAGCTGATAAGAGAGCACACTGGGTCCCTCCCTTGCCACAATAATAGTCAGGGCCACTTGCTCCCACTCTTTCTCAAGCCACTCAAGCCATTCTGAGACCTGCTTGGCTGCCTGCCTTGCTCTCTTCAGGAGCTTGTGAGTAATAAATGTCTTCACATGCTCATGGTGGCTGTGTGACATCATTTGTCTTGACATCCAAATTGATTTTGATGGGGGTATGTCTGGTCTCCACAGATTGAACATAACTGCTTGGAAGTTGGAGAGAGTTAGTGCTTACCAAATATTTCATAAGCTCCACTACAATTTCCAGGCTCTCTGCATTTAGTTGGGAGCCATAGAAATCATTTTGGTCTAATGGACTGTGAGTGAAAGTGAATGTGTCATTTCCAGGCTGAGGTGGTTAAAAACCAGACTTCTCTTTCCATGTCAGTGCAACCTTAGAGGCCACTCTGAGCAGTGATGGAGGAGGACGACCTAACTTGAATCAGATTGTAATGTGAGCAGGAAATAAACTACTGTGTTAAGTCACTGCAGTTTATCTGTTTTAGTTTAACTGTTTCTGCAGCAAAGACTATACTAACCTAATTAATGCTTATTAAACTGGACCAATTCAGCAATGTACAGCTCTATATGTCCACTTCCACAAACTAATGTTAAAAATATTTCACTGAAAAATCATTTATCAAAAAACATGGACACAGTTCTAGGTATAATTATTCTCTTTTCATGTCATTCACTTAAAAAGGGGAATAATGATATATGTCATAAACAGGTAAATGTATCTCCTCAAATGAACCTTTCACTAATTTTCCTTTCAGATATCGAGATCTGAAATTGTTGTTTTATTATACTTCATGATTAATCTAAGTTCAATAATTGTATTTTCCTACATGGTACTATTAAGCAGTAGGACATATACTCGAACCTTATGCCCTTAAAATGTTAGATACAACATCAAAATTACTGTATAATGATTTATAAGTAAGATTTCACTGAGTTTAATCTTAAATTTAAGGTAAAAACTGACTTTTAGAGAAGGGTAAATAAAACCAAAGACTTTTCACAATGTAATTAAATCTATTTGTAGTATTCTATCATAGTTTAAATTTCAACAATCATTTTCCATATTTACTTTCTATTCAACACTGAACAACTGAAATTCTCTTTGCTTAAAGAGAGATTTTTTTTTTAACTTCAAACTGATGCCCTTGATCAGTGATGGTCAAATGATTTGTTGATATGTTTGACTCAAACACATTGATATATATTCTCTCCCCCAGAACAGAGTGTATTGATAAGCTCAAAATAATTATTACAATAGAGTATATGTAATTATTTGAACACTATTTCAACTCAACACCTTAATGAAGGAAGTAATTCTGCCTTTTAATACATATCACAAAACAATTTTTTAAATGATACTTTTACCATTCTGGTTATCTATTCTGGTATAATATTGATTTCCTTATCTATTTCTTCTCAGCTTAGCAAGTTTATCTTTTTATGATATCTAGCAGTTTTCTATTTCTGCCCGAAGAATTAATGTATCCATCCATGACATTCATTTTTACATGTTATTCATATTTTTTCAGCCGAGTCCCTCTTGCCTCCTCTCCTAACCTTGCCTGAGAGTATTTTAAAATCATTTGTATCTTAATTTCTATTGTAATCATTCTGTCTTCATCTTCGATTGTCGTAACATTTTTCTACTTCAATTTCAATTTGTCATCTTTTTCTCCTTTTCCTTTCCAAAACACTCACTGGTAACTAGCACGAATCACCATCTGCTTTTTGCTATGCAACATACTCCCATTTCTGTTATAAAAATTTCCCTTGTGCCTCTGTGTTCATTTCTTAGTCCCACTCATATTCAGTGAACATTTTGAGCTCCTTCCACAAGGCACAGAGGTAAAATTAAACATCCTTATTATGACCCTGTGCTTGGTAGCACATTAATTATATTTACGTGGTTACTGAGACATGTAACTATGATTTCCTAGATGTGTCATACACAGACATCTTTACCTCAGTGTTTCTCAAACCAAGTCATAATTTCTAGCTATTATGCTCAGAAGTCATCCCTGTAGGAAAAACTACCAATCTTTTTCAGAATTTCTCATAATCAAGCCCTTTCCTGCATACATCTAGACTCATTCTCTACAATCTCTCTGACACATATTTCAGTTCATCTGAATGGTAATGGTATTTCACACCTCTGTGCCTTCACACATGCTGTCCCCACTGTCTGGCATTCCATTCTATCATTTTCCACCTGAAAATACTCATCATCCACTCAAGTATCATCTCCTCTGGAAAGTGTTTCCTGTTTTTCCCTAAGTCTGGGTCAGGATGTCCTCCTCTTCATTCCTAATGCATCCTGCATCGCTCTATCACAGCACTTACCACATGGTACTATCTTTTCTTTAACTGTCCTCCCCACTAGATTACACTCTTTCAGGGTAGGTACTGGGCCTTTTATCATTTATATATAGAACCTAATCTGGTGTATGACTCATATTAAATAGTAAAAAATATTGAATGATTGATTTCACATTGCCTATTCTTTACTTTGAAAACACAATATCATCTCATTCTGCCATAAAAAAAAGCACATGCATTCATTTTTAAATTAAAGTGAATTAAACCATTTTGCTTTTTTATTGTAGAAAAAACACATCATATAAATCTCTCAATGATTTGTAAGTGTCCATTACAGTATTGTTAACCATATGTACACTATTGTACAAAAGATCTCTAGAGCTTTTCCATCTTGCATGACTGAAACTCTATACCCATTGAACAGCAAATTTCCATTTCCCCTCCTCTCCTGGCCTTTGGCAACCACTATTCTTCTTTCTGTTTCTATGAGTTTGATCACTTTAGATACTTGATATAAGTGGAGTCATGCAGAATTTGTCTTTTTGTGACTAAGTTATTTCATTTAGCATAAAACCCAGAAGTGGGGTCTCTGAGTTTGCATTAGTATGGTATAGCTGTCAAAATTAATGAACCAGTATATTTTAATTTCTTTTGGCTGCATCGGATCTTCGTTGCAGCACATGGGGTCTTTGTTGAGGTACGCAGGATCTTTCATTGCAGTGCATGCGCTCCTCAGTGTGGTGTGCAGGCTTCCCTCTAGTTGTGGCGTGCAGGTTTTCTCTTCTCTAGTTGTCGCAAGCCGGCTCCAGGGTGCATGGACTCTGTAGTTGGTGGTGTGCGGGCTCTCTAGTTGAGCCGCATGGGCTCAGTAGTTGTGGCGCGTGGTCTTATTTGCCTGGCGGGTATGTGGGATCTTAGTTCCCCAACTAGGGATAGAACCCGCATCCCCTGCGTTGCAGGACATATTCCTAATCACTGGACCACCAGGGAAGTCCTGATGAACCAGTATTGATACCTTTTTTTTTTGAGTGTGATAATAATAGCGGTTAATATTTATCAAGAATTTCTTATGTGCCAGACATAAGTTTAAGCTCTCTTGACGTATTAACATATTGAAGCCTCAAAGTAACCACATGAGATAGTTATTACAATTTCTGCAATTTGCAGCAGAGGGAACTAAGGTTCATGGAGTTTAAGTAACTTTCTCACTGTATACAATTAAGCCAGTAGAAGAGCTAAAATTCAAACTGGGCAGTCTGACTCCAGAGACCCTACTTTGAACTTCTCTGTCCTCTGCATCCATGTGAGTCACCTGCTAATGCCACGTTGCAGACACTCTGCACGCCCATCAAACAATCTGCCATTGGGCCACTTCCATCTTGGCTTCTTCTTATCTAGCAACTTCAGTTCCCCTCCAGGGGTGCTGGTCTCTTCCCGTTTCCTCTTTTTTTCTTTCTTTCATCCTACCCGGTTGTGTGGGGATTTTTCTTGTCCTTTTAGGTGTCCAAGGTCTTCTGCTGGTGTTCAGCAGGTGCTCTGTGAGAACTGTTCCATTTGTAGATGTATTCTTCTTTTTAAAGGAACTTTTATTGAGATATAATTGACATACAATAAGCTGCATATATTTAAAGTGTACAATTTGATGTTTTTTTCTTATTAGTAATGTATATATGGTAATCCTAATCTCCCAATTCATCCCACCTGTAGATGTATTCTTGATATATATGTGAGGAGAGGCAAATTCTATATCCTCCTATTCCGCCATCTTGATTGCTCCCAATATGTTATTATTAACTAAAGTTCTTACTTTACCCAGATTTCCTCAGTTTTCCCTAATGTCCCCTTTCTCCTCTAGAATCCCATCAGGATTCCACATTACATTTACTGGTCATGTCTTCTTAGGCTTCTTTGGTTTTGATAGCCTTTCCTTGTTTTTGATGACCTTGACAGTTTCGAGGAGTACATATTAAGTACTTTGCAAAATGTCCTTCAATTGGTATTTGTCTGATGTTTTCCTCATGATTAAACTGAGGTAATGTGTTTTGGGGAGTTCGATCACAGAGGTAAAGTGCCATTCTCATCATATCATATCATGGGTACATACTAGCAACATGACTTAATGTTGATGTTAACCTTGATCACCTGGCTGAGGTAGTGTTTGTAAGTTTCCTCCACTGTAAAATTACTCCTTTTTTTCCTTCCTTTACATGATGCAATCTTTAGAAGAAAGTCACTATGCACAACTTACACTTAGAGTACAGAGTTATGGCCAAATTCTTACAGGTGGATCAGCTACCTAAATTATTTGGAATTCTTCTGCATGAAATTTGTCTTTTCTCCTCCAAATTTATTTCTTCAACCATTTATTTATGAAAGTATAGACTCATGGATATTTACTTTATACTTTGGATTATAATTCAATACTAGTTTATTAGTTTCTCAAATTGTTCCAGCTTTAGCCATTTCAGTTGGCTCCTGTGTCCCTTTGACATAACCCCATCATTCATTGTGTTTGTGGGATTTTTGTTTGTTTGTTTTTGTTTTTGTTTTTGAGCACATTCTTTACTTCTACCACTATAAGATGTCCCAGGTTCATCTTGTATATTCCCTGCACAAGTCCGAGATCTAGGCATTAGATGTGCTCATTGCTACCAAATGCTTCAAAGGCCTTCAGCTGACAAAACAAGAAGGTGTGACTGTGTATAATAATCCATGTATACACACACACACACACACACACACACACACATATATTTTGGTATGTAATCATCTGCATATATATTAAGCTAAGCATGAGTTCATACTGATATTGCCAACTGTAATCTTCTACCACATGGATCATTCTAGCCTCCTTCCCTTGCTTACTGGTAACCAACTAGCCCAACATTGAGAAATCTGGTTCCCACCATCAACCATCCATTTACTTAATTGTTCAACTGCAGTATACATGTAAGGTGATTTCAGAATTGTTAAATGTATCAAAATGGGAACCAACTTTATCAGAGTGCAGTTCTTATGTACAGTTCCTTTTGCCTTTAGTCTTACAGAATCCACTCACTTCCAAAGTTACTGAGCTTAATCTTCCAACCATTCAGTGAGGTTGCCTCATATACCTGTAATACATTAGATTTTTTTGTCACATTATACATTTCATTTTGGGATCCTCCAAGCTCCCAAGTGACTTTCAAAATTTACATAAATTAATGCTCTCTCCTAGTTCTGTAAAGTTCTATGAGTTTTGACAAGTTCTATAATGCTGTGTATTAACCATTATAATATCTCACACAATAGCACACTACCAACGTAAGTTTATCCTTAGTTAAAAAAAAAAAATGAACCATTCTGGTGAGTGATATTGATAGTTGGGGAGGCTTTACATTTAGGGGGTCAGGGTATATGTGGGAAATCTCTGTACCTTCCTCTCAATTTTGCTATAAATGTAACTAAAACTGTTCTTGAAAATAAAGTATTTTTAAAAAGGTGGAAAGAAAAAAAACACCAAACACACATGGCTTCACTGGGGAATTCTGCCAAATATTTAATGAAGAAATAATGCCAATTCTAAAAAAATATTGCCTCAAAGTGAAAGAGGAGGAAATACTCCCCAGCATGTTCCCTGAAGTTGACATTAACCTGTTACCAAAACCAGAGAAAAAGATATTAAAAGAAAAAAAAACCTACAGACAAATATCACTTAGGAATATAGACAGAAAAATATTTGACAAAGTTTTAGCAAATAGAATCCACCAATATATAAAAAGGATAGTACATCATGAACAAATAGGATTTATTCCAGGATTATAGTGTTTGCTTAATATTTAAAAATCAGTTTATGTAAATCACCATACTTACAGACTAAAGAAGAAAAATCATATGCTTATATAAAAAGTTTTATAAAAACCACATGAAAAATCAAACACACATTCTTAGAAAAAACTTGAAGCAAACTTGAAGGAATGTGATAAGAACTTCCTCAACCAGATAAACAGCATCTATGAAAAGCCTACAGTTAATATGATATGTATCAACTCGGCTAGTTTATGGTGCTCAGTTGTTTAGTCAACCACCAGTCTAGATGTTGCTATGAAGGTTTTTTTTTTTTTAGATATGATTAATATTTAAATCAGTAGATTTTGTGAAGAGCAGATTACCTTCCATAATGTGGTTCTGCCTGATCCAGTCAGTTGAAGGCCTTGAGATTTAAAAAAAAAAAAACCTCTGAGGTCCCGCAAAGAGGAGGAATTCTATCTCCCTACTGCCTTCAGACTCAAGCTGAAACAACAACTCCTGCTAGAATTTTTAGCCTGCTGGCCTGCCCTGCAGATTTTGGACTTATGTGTCCCCACAACTGCATGAGACATTTCCTTAATATAAATCTCTCTATATAGATATACTGATAAATATAGATGTATATAGAGAGATCTCTCTCTCTCTTTCTCTCTGTACACACACAAACACACACACACACACACCTCTTGTTGGTTCTGTTTCTCTGGCAATCCCTGACTAATTCACTTAGCCATAAGATTGGAAAAAGACAAACCCTGAATGTCTACTCTCACAGTTTTATGCAACATTGTACTAAAGTTATGGCTGTGAAATCAGGCTAGAAAAAGAAATAAAAAGCATAATGACTAGAAAAAAAGTAAAATTGCACTTTCAGATAACATGACCATCTTTATAGTAAATCCTAACAACTATGCAAAACAAAGCTATGAGAAAAATAAGTAAGTTTAACAAGGTTGCAGAATGAATGGTTAATATGCAAAAATTAATTGCATTTCTATGTACTAAGAAGAAACAATGAGAAATTAAAAATTTAAAAATTAGACCATTAACAATGGCACAAAAAGTACTGAATACTTAGGGATTAATTTGACAAAAGATATGTAAGACTTGTACACTGAAAACTACAAAACATTGATGGAACAAAGTAAATAAGAATTAAATAATGGAGAGATAGACTGTGTTTACGAATTGAAAGGCTCACTGATGCTAGAATGTCAATTTCCTTCAAATTGATCTATGGATTCAACACAATTCTGATCAAAATCCAAGCCGTATTAAAAAAAATGGGTAGCTGATTCTAAATTTTGTATGCAAATTCACAGGACCTAGAATAGCCAAAATGATCTTAAAAAGGAAGAAAAAATTTGAACTCAATTTACCTGATAGTGATATTTACTATAAAGTTACAGTATTGGTATACAGATTCACATATATATGAATATATATGAAATATGTTTATATGAAATATAATAGAGAGTACAGAAGTAGATCTACACATACATGGTCAACAAATTTTCAATAAAGATGCAAATATAATTCAGTTGGGAAAGGTTAATATTTTCAAAAAGTGATGTGGGGACAATTTGATTGTCATGTGAAAAATTGATGAACCTCAACCCTTACTTCATACTATGTACTAAAACTAACACAAAACACTTCATATACCTAAGTAAGCACTAAAACAATAAAATTTCTATTGATAGAAATGTAAGAGAAAATTATAGTCAGTTGCTGTTTGCCAAAGATTTAAGTACAACACAAAACACAAATTTCATAAAAGAAATCAATACATTGAAATTCGTCAATGTACAATTTTTTTAATCTCCAAAAGACACTGTAATGAAAATGAAAGGGTAAGCCCTTGAATGGAAGAAAATATTTGCAAAAGACTTGCCAACAAAATACTTATATCTCACTATATAAATAACAATTAGAATATATACAACCCAATTTAAATGGGCAAAATACTTAAACAGATATTTCAATAAAGACAATATACAGATATTGAATAAGCACATGACAAATATTCACCATCACTTGTCATTAGGGACATGGTTCAGACAAATACTGTTTGATTCCACTTACACGAGGTACCTAGAATAGTCAAATTCATAGAGTCACAAAGTACACTGGTAGATGCCAGAGGCCAGGGGGTGGGGGTGGGGGGTAGGAAGGGGGAATGGGGAGTTAGTGTTTAATGGGGAGAGTTTCAGTTTAGGAAGGTGAAAAACTTGAGAGATGGATGATGGTGAGAGTTGCACAATGTGAATGTACTTAGTGTCACTGAACCGTACAGTTAAATATGGTTAAAATACTATGTTTTAGGGCTTTCCTGGTGGCACAGTGGTTAAGAATCCGCCTAGCAATGCAGGGGACATGGGTTCGAGCCCTGGTCTGGGAAGATCCCACATGCCTTGGAGGAATTAAGCCCGTGCACCACAATTATTGAGCCTGAACTCTAGAGTCCATGAGCCACAACTACTGAGGCCATGTGCTGCAACTACTGAAGCCTGTGAGCCTAGAGCCCGTGCTCTAGAAGAGAAGCCACTGCAATGAGAAGCCCCTGCTTGCCACAACTAGAAAAAGCCCACGTGCAACAAAGACCCAACACAGCCAAAAATAAAATAAAATTAATTAATTAAAATAAATACTATGTTTTATATTATGTGACTTTTACCACAATAAGAAAGCATTAAAAAACACACTGAGATACTCATATAGTTGCATTAGAATGTGTAAAATGTTAAAGACTGATTATATCAACTATTGAGGTTGGTAAGGATGTGAAGCAAGGGGAACTCTCATATGCTGCTAGTGACAATGTAAAATGATACAGTCTCTTTGCAAAATATTATAGTTTGGTGGTTTTAAAAAAGTTAAACATACAATTTGTATATGACCCATAGATTTCTCTCTAGCTATCTACTTAAGAAAAACAAAATCACATATTCACAGACTTGTACAAGAATGTTCATAGCAGCTTTATCTTTAATAGTCAAAAATTGGAAACAGCCTAATGTATATCAACAGATCAATGGATAAAGATATTGTGATGTATCCATGCATTGGTATACTACTCATCAATGAAAAGCAATGAACTACTGTTGTACACAATGACATGAATGGAATCCAGATAATTCTGCTGAATGATAGAACCTACACCAAAAAATAGTATGTAATTCATGATTCCATTTATATAAAATTCTAGAAAATGAAAACTAATCAAGGGTAACAGAAAGTAGGTTTGTCAGTGATTACCTGGGAACCAGGCAGGATCAGAGATGAATAAGAAAGGATAACAAAGGGACATGAATAATTGAGGGATGATGAATATATTCTTTATCTTGGTCATGGATGTGTCCTTATGTCAAAACTCATCACAAAATGAAATGGCAGGGGAAATATGTTCCAAATGACCTGATACTATAAAACTCTTAGAGGAAAACATACGCAGAACTCTCTCTGACATAAATCGCAGCAATATCTTTTTCAACCCATCTCCCAGTGTAATGGAAATAAAAACAAAAATAAACAAATGGGACCTAATTAAACTCAAAAGCTTTTGCACAGCAAAGGAAACCATAAACAAAACAAAAAGACAACCCACAGAATGGGAGAAAATATTTGCAAATGATGTGATCAATAAAGGATTAATCTCCAAAATGTATAAACAGCTCATGTGGCTCAATACCATGAAAACAAAAAACTCAATCAACAATTGGGCAGAAGACCTAAACAGACATTTCTCCAAAGAAGACATACAGATGGCCAAGAGGCACATAAAAAAATGTTCAGCATCGCCAATGATTAGAGAAATGCACATCAAAACTACAGTAAGATATTACCTCACACCAGTCATCAAAGAATTTACAAACAATACATGCTGGAGAGGGCATGGAGAAAAGGGAACCCTCCTACACTGTTGGTGGGAATGTAGATTGGTGCAGCCACTATGGAGAATGGTATGGAGGCTCCTTAAAAAACTAAAAATAGAGCTACCATATGATCCAGCAATCCCACTCCTGGGCATATATCAGGAGAAAACCTGGTCCGAAAGTATACACACACCCCAATGTTCACTGCAGCACTGTTTACAATAGCCAAGACATGGAAGCAACCTAAATGTCTATGAACAGAGGAATGGATAAAGAAAATGTGATACATGTACAATGGAATATTATTCAGCCATTAAAAAGAATGAAATAATGCCATTTGCAGCAGCATGGATGGACTTGGAGATTATTATACTAAATGAAGTAAGTCAGAGAAAGACAAATATCATATGATATTGCTTATATGCAGAATCTAAACAAAATGATACAAATGAACTTATTTACAAAACAGACTCACAGACTTAAAGAACGAACTTATGGTTACCAGAGGGGAATGGTCAGGGGGAGAGATAGATTGGGAGTTTGGGATTGACATGTACACACTGCTATATTTAAAATAGATAACCAACAAGTCCCTACTGTATAGCATAGGGAACTCTGCTCAATATTTTGTAATAACCTAAATGGGAAAATCATTTGTAAAAGAATAGATACATGTATATGTAAAAAAAAAAAAAAGGACAAAAAAAACCCCATCAAGTTGTGCACCTTACATAAAGTTCCTTTTAACGTGCGTCAACTTTACCAAAACAAAGCTGTTAAACATAAAAGAAAAAAACAAACACATCAAAGAAACAAACAAATTAAGAGTTGGTATGTACAGCAGGACCCTGATTCCTGTAGCTATTTAATCACAGCTATTAAAATGTGATTGCTCTAGTATTAAAAGGGATTAAAAAACATAGCATGCAGATAAAATACATGGTCTTGAATAGGATCCTGGCTAGAAAGAGCTTTTTGCAAAAATTAGTAAATTTGAAGACAGTGATTATTAGATGATACTAGAAAATTATTATTAAATTTTAGGTGTTATAGTATTAATTAACTCCATAATATAATTTTCTTAGTTTTAAGAGTGGTACAATGGCATATTTAGATACTGAATGTCAAGATATGTATTTTTTAGTAATTCAGTATTAAAAATAAAATATGCTAAGAAAAACATATTGTGAAATAGGCTTCTGGTTAGGGTTTTATGCTAGACACCTAATTTTCAGGAATAGATTACTGATGTTAAGTGAGAGATGATTGTTCTACCATACATATAATAAAGATGTTATATTGGACCCATGAACAGAAGGTGAGCACTTTAGAGGGAGCCTAGAATAATGGTGATGGCAATTCAATGCTCCACTGGTACCCTAAAGCCTGACCTGTTATGTGTCAAAAGGAAGGACAATAATGCCAATATTTATTTTATTGTGTTTTCCCTAAAAACTAAGTCATGAGAAAAAGAGGTAACTATTAAAAACTTCACTATTGTCTTTCTCTCATTTGGGCTGGTATTTTATTTTTCTTTTATAGTATTTATCATTCTTTTCATCTAGATCCACTCTCTCATGTTATAGTTACATCAGAAAGAAATCTTATCCTCCAACCTCATTCTAGAGGCAAAATGAATGAATGAATTTAATAATTCATTTATTCAACAAATATTTATGGAGCACCTACTACAATGATTTTTTTTAAAAATTCCTACTACGATGATTCTTTGTGCATTATAAGTACCTGTGAAGTTTTTAAGAACTTTAAGTTTCTGAGCCTCACCATTGAAAATTCTAAAACAATAAGTCTGCTGTCAGACCCAGACAACTGTATGAAAACAAAACAAACAAACAAAAAACTTGCACAGGTGTTTCTCATTCCCTGCTAGGGTTGAGAGCCACTGGCCTAGTAAGTGTCTCTCACTGCACTGAGCACTGAAAATACCCCTCTGGATAAGACAAATATGGTTCTTGTCCTCACTGAGCTTATGGACTTAGCATTTTATTCATGACTTAAACTGATGAGTTTAGATCCCAACAACACATATCTGCTTAGATATCACATTTTCATACTCACTCAATATATCCAAAATGAATTTCATCTTTTCCTTAAAAATATATTTTTTTCCCTTTCCAACCATTTGTTCATCAAAAGTTTTCAGTCATCATGGAAAATCCTCTTGTCCTGGGCACAGTGCTAATGGCTGATTGATAGCAGGCTCCTTTGTTATTATGGTATCATTATTCTTCTTGTTCCCCAGGCTGGATAATTTGGATATATCTTCCCAATCTTCTCTGTCTTGTATTCCTTCCGTCCATCTTAACAAGACCTATCATTTATTCTTTCAAAATTTCCTTTGCATTCACCTAATATTGACCATTAAAATATTCACTATTTTGTTCAGGCATTTTATTATTTAACATATTTACAATGACAGGCTCTCAACTGGAATCACTTGCTTGTATGTGCATGGGGTGAGGGTATAGTTTCAGAAACATCTTCCCCAAAGAGATAAGACTTGAACTGAATCTTGAATGGCTAATTGGAATTAACTTGAAAAAGGAGAGGAAAGGTGTTCCAGAATGAAGGAATCCATGAGTGAAGGCATGAAACTTTGTAGAATGTGTAGGAAATGACAGTTCATTAATACTAAATAATAAATTTTAAGAAAGGATGTAGCTAAAAATAAGGCTGAAAAAGTAAGCAGGCATCATATCAAGGAAGGCCTTGTGTGCCACCCTAAAGCTGTTGTATTTCAGCCTTTATTCTTTAGTCAATGTCAACGTAGTGAAGTCTTTAATGCATGGGCATGACTTTATTATATACAGATCACTATGGCTGCAGGGTGGAGACTGATCAAGAGGAGGATAAGACTGCAGTCAGGATAATCTCACAGTGGTCTAGAATATGTCTATAAAGGCTCTGATAATTAATATTTTAGGCATTTCAAGCCATACAGTTCCCTTCACAACTACTCAATTCTGCCCTTGCAGTGGGAAAGCAGCCATAGACAATACATAATTGAATGGGCATGACTATGTTTCAATAAAACTTTATTTAGGGACACTGAAATATGAATTTTATATAATTTCATGTATCAAAAATATTATTCTTTTAATTTTTTCAATCATTGGAAGATACAAAACAATTCTTAGTTTGCTGGACACAGGAAAACAGGTGGTGGGCCATCCGTTCATCCATCCACAGTGTGCTAATCCCTGATCTACATGAAAGATATCACAGGACTACACTAAGGAAGAGATGGATTGTCAAGGACGTATCTATTAAGAGGCTGAAATCAGCAAGACTTGGTGTTCACATGATGTGGGAAATAAAGAGAGAAAAGAGGTAAGAAGGACTCCTACTTTCTGCCTTGAACTAAATACAGTGGAAGACGTAGGTTTACAAGGAATGTAATAACCTATATTAGGTGTTTTGTGGTTAAATCATCTCTGTAATCATATTCCCACTGTCTTCACTTTCTTAAATGCCTTTCATTCTTTCTTCTAACTAATCAGATAGGCCTCATGTATTAAGGTCATGCTCAAAGTCCCATCTCCTCCAGAAAGTCTTTTCTTACTGCTATTGCCAACACTCAGTTCTTAGGATAAAGAATAATGTAATGGCAAGAGTACTGAACTTAGTATCAAAGGACCTGGCTTCAAGTCTGGGCTTTGCCATTTATGGCTGTGTGATACTAGGCAAGTTATTTAACCTTTTTGAGCATCAGCTTCTTCATCTGTGAGTAGAAGTAATAATAACTACTTGTGACTATTTTTTAAAAAGGCCACAAATTCTTTGAAACTCTTTTCATTAAGAGATAGGGTCTATGTCTCTCCCCTTGAACGTGGGCAGGCTTGTGATTGCTTCAACAGAGAGTAGAGCAGAAGGAATGCTGTGTGATATCCAACACTAAGTAATAAAAGGTACGGCTTCTACCCTTTCTGTTGGTTTCCTTGAACTTTAGCCCTGAGCTGCCATGTTAGAATTCTGACCACCCTGAGTACACCACGCTGTGAAGACATACAAGCCACATGGAGAAGCCACACCCCAGCTGAGATTCCAGCCAACATTAAACTACCAGTCTTATGAGTGAGCCACCTTAGACATACAACCCAATAGGGCCTTGATAAGACTAAAGTCCCAGACAACATGTGATAGCAACTGCATAAGAGACACCAAGAGGCATGAGGAATGCCTGGTCAAACCCAGTCCAAATTCCTGATCCACAGAATCCTTGGGCATAATAAAATGGTTGTTTTATGTCATTAAGATGTGAGATAGTTTACTTCTCAGCAATAATAACTGCATTGCTACCTCTAAGGATTGTTGTAAAGAAGAAATGAAATATTCTATGTATTAAAAATAAATTTTGTGACTATCTAAGGCATTCTTTAATATTTATTGCATTTGTTGTTAATTACAGGTCACATATCAGTTGGTCATGATCTATTTCATGCACATTAGTTTTGTCTTCTCAGTCGTACTGTCAACTCATAACACCAGGGTCTAAGTCTTACGATACCTTTGTATTACCTGCAGCCCTTAGAATACAGCTGAGTACAGAATCAATAAGACCTTTTGGAAAGACTGTTGTCTTACATGTAATGTTGAAAGAGTTCACTAAAACTTGTTTGATATATTTCCAAAGTATCTATTGGAGTTTAAATAATTCCACTGTCCAAAATCTGTTCACAGTACTCATATATCATTCTCTATTTGTTACTAAGGCTGGCTCAATTATTCTACTTACTCTTACTTTAATTGATAAAAAAATAAGTTTAACCAGATGGCCTATCTCAATCATTTGCCTTTTTAAACGGAAAGTTACACCTCAGCACATAAATTGTCTGAGAAGCTAATTCCTTTTGTGATTCTTCTTTTTAAGTATTCTAAGTTTCCAAAATAGTGCAATATAAAATAATCAGTGAAAGCCAAAAAAAATCATTAAGATTTTAAATTCCTCTCTTAACTTTTATTCTTAAACTTTTTCCCCCTATGGACTCTCACTTTTTACTCTCAATTTTTGCTTATCCTCTCCTTGGGAGTTTAAACTCCTACAGCCATTTACTCAACTTTTATTTGCGTATGAGCCATATGAAAAACTGCCAATAAATGCAAACCACTGTAAAATACTGAGTTGGAGAAAATCATGAATTCCACTGGAAGCTTGACTGCACCCACACTAGACCTGTGATTTAATTTCAACTAGGTCTTCTCTGATACTCAGCAATCCCTCATCCTTTTTCTTATCTTGTGTTGACTTCGTGTCATATTCCCCAGAGTTGTTGCTCCAAACCTCTCCAGTCGCCTGCCAGACCACTAGAAGGAGCTGAACGTGCTGCTTATTTAGATGGAAGCTATCCAGAGTAAGCTCTATTATCTTCTCACTTTAACTCACAACCTCCCTATATGTTCAGTCATCTTTATTATTCTTCCTGATTATCTCAAAGCAAGAGCAGTTCCTCTATTATTCTAAGACTAATTTCTCTATTTGACCCTGGAATATCTTCACTGCTGCCTCTTTCAGAAACGTATGCTATCAGTTATTCTTTTTCTGGCATTTTCAGTCTCTGGCTGCTGGCTGTTTTTTCCATTAAACATAAACAAAATGAAAACGTCCATCAGAAGAAACAGATCTATCCTTATACTTATAAGCCAACCTGCCCATCCAGGCCCTGGGAGTACCAAGTGACAGTAGAGGAGGACTGAACATAACTAAAGTAATAGTGAGGGCAACCCCATAACTTTCATGTTTTACCCTGTTCCACTCTATCTCTGCCTGGCTTTTAATGTCTATGCCTTTCTCTCCCATTTTAAGTCCTGTGTGTGCCTTGTGGATTGAA
The DNA here is from genome assembly GCF_030028045.1 of Hippopotamus amphibius kiboko. Classification (NCBI taxonomy): domain Eukaryota; kingdom Metazoa; phylum Chordata; class Mammalia; order Artiodactyla; family Hippopotamidae; genus Hippopotamus; species Hippopotamus amphibius. Next base: position 10,551,181 of record NC_080203.1, on the reverse strand, counting down.
TGATTTTTATCTCCTCTCAGGCTGTCTTTAAGAAAACTGACTTTTCTCACTCTTTCTATCTGCAGTACGATTCTGCACAGCAACTCCAGGTACCAGTTTCTTTGGTGGCCTTCCTTTGGAGAAACTGTTCTGACACAAAGCTGATAAAAGAGCATTTCCTAGCCACATGGCCTGAGAGAGAGAAAGCTCCTGAAGCATGGCCCGTGGCGTTCTGACTTATGTACTGCTGTTACTGCTAGCTAATATCGATATTTATTGAATACTAGTAGCCAGGCACCATCCTAAGCCCATTATAGGTACTGCCTCATTTAATCTTCACAACAACCCTTTAAAGTAGGATCATTATTGTCTCAGTTTTACATAGGAGGAAACTGAGTCACAGAATGATTACTATCCTTGTTCAAGGTCCTGCACAGCTGGTTATTGAGAGAGAAAGGAGTCTAACCATCCAGCCTTTTCCAGAAACTATGCTATTCATGCAAACTTTTCTAATGAGTTTGTACAGTTTAAAGAAAAGCTCTTAACTGCTTCAACCATCGTTTAATATCATTCTTCCCAAACTGCAGAACATTTCTTAGGAGCCTCATGTTGAAAGAAGAAAATGACTAAAAATCAAGTCAAGATGTAACAGGCTTGCCTCTTCTACTGATTGAATTTCATAATCCATAGTCTCAATTGATTCCAACATATCTAAGCAAAGCAACCACAAATGAAGTCACAAGCACCAGGATACTAACTATATGGTGTAAGAATTTTTAAGGGTTGAGAGAAATGATTTGAGGATAATCACTAAGTTTTACACTTGACAAACTTCATCCATAAATTAAATTCATTTAAATGGCTGCAAAAATTACTGATGTCTTTCTCAAGATTATTTTTTATTTAATGGGCAAATTAGTCCCTATATAATTGGACATACAGTTACTGATTGAAAGAGCACTTCTGCAAAGGCAGTCCGGTGAATAGCTAAAAGAATGAGCCCAAGAGACCACAGAAAGATTTTTTTTTATTATATTAGGTTCATAAAGGGTAATTTCATAGTCAAAGGAAGGTTCATTTAGTAGTTTCCGAAAAAAAAAAAAGAGTTAAGAATTTTCAGACTCAGTCAAATCAATTCTTTATATTCACATGGCACTTCACATTCTATAAAGTCTTTTTCCTTCCATTATTACAACTGAGGCTCTCGATTCCACTGGGGAGACAAGCTTTCCAGGAAATTTTGTTCCTACTTTAAAAATTTATTCCCTCTTCTGCCTTGGCTTTCAGGAAGCCTAGAGATAAACTGAATGATCAAGTGTAAAAATAAGTGCAACTTTGTCTCCCTTACCTCTATTTAAATCTGACTTGCTTTCTCTGTATTTAAAAAAATTATTTAGTTGCTTTAAATATTTGATTATAACTTTCCACAAGTTCTTTACAAAGTATGTGGGGTATAAATTTCAAACAAATAAAAATTGATAAATCCTCTTCCTAGCAGAATGGTAGGCCCAAGGACAGATCACAAAGGGCACAAAACCCAATCTAATTCCAAATGCATCCATCAAAAGAGCCCTGCTATCTCACACCATCATAGAATAAAGCCCAGAGTAACATAGTATGATGAACAAAACAGATGTGCATTTAAGGCTTATTAAGATAAATTCATATTTCATATATTGTTCTCCCATGAACATTCAAGTATGAAGAGATCTATATTACTTGAGTAAATGGATGCATAGTATTTAATTTTATGGATGATTATTTAAATTTTTAAATTGTCCCCCATTAATAGACATTTACAAGAAAGGTGGAGCATGTTGTTACAAAATTTTTTTACTTTTAAAAATCTATGTTTCCTGTTCATATCTTTACTCACTTCCCTGTTTGGCTATTACCAGGTTTTTTTTTCCTTAATCATTTTTGAAGGTGTATATATTATGGATCATTTTATCTTTCTCTTGTGTGAAAAATATGTTTCACAGTCTATCAGAAACCTGAAGAAAATAAGTTAAAGAAGCATTCCATCTGGCAGAAGAGCATTTAGAGCACAGGAAAGGGCAAGTGACTAGACCACAACAAGGAAACCAGAATAATTAAATTAAATAATATATTGATGTATGGTGGGACACGAGGTCAGAAAGATAAAGTTTGTAGTAAGATCATGTAGGGCCAAGTAGGCCCTTATAAGGTGTTTGGATTTTACTCTGAGTAAGATGGGAAATCATGGGAAGATCATAAGGGACATGGTCTGACTAATGTTTTAAAAGAACTTCTGATTTATGGATGGAGCATAGACTTGTGGGAAGAGGGCAGGGCAAGGGCAGAATAAGGCAGATTTTTTAAGAAGAAAGATGATGTTTTTGTGGACTGGAGTTGTCCTAGTGAATCTTTGTCAGATTCTAGATACATTCTGAAGATAAACCAAGCATGGTTTGCTGACAGATTAGATATGGAATGTGAAAGAAAAAAGAGTTACGCTTGTGGGGGACCACTTCGACAACCCAGAGTTAGGATGAAGATTATTTTAACTGCAGGCATTTGAGATTCAACAGATACAGAAAGAAGACTTTCCAGAATTTATCTCAAACTTTCCAGAGATTATCTGACTAAAGGCAGAAACTTTGGGGAGTGAGACTATATCACTTTTTGGAGTAGCATAACTGTCAGGAAAGAGAGAGAATAAAACTGACATAAATCCCTCTCTTAGGATAATTTTTTCTGCCAGGGAAAAGATGGAGAAGACCACTCACAACTGCATAAACAAATATTATCGCAAACTATCTTATCTCCCGTTTGTTCCTCTAAAAGCCCATTTGTCTTTCCTTAAAGAAGTCATTTGATCTTCCCATAGAAGCCTTTTCTCCCTGCTCCATTTCCCCTACTGAGTGCGGTATATTGAGCTAGCTACTTCAACTGTATGCTGCCATATGCATATGAATATGAATATTTAATGGGGAAAGGATAGTCTCTTCAATAAATAGTATTGGGAAAACTGGATATTCACATATAAAAGAATGAAATTGGATCCCTATCTTACATCACTTACAAAAATTAACTTGAAATGGATTCAGAATTTAAACATAAGATCTGAACCCATAAAACCTGTGGAAGAAAACATAAGGAAAAATCTCTTTGACATTGTTTTTGGTTATGATTTCTTGGATATGACACCAAAAGCACAAGCAACAAAAGCAATATAAACAATTGGGACTACTTGAAATTAAAAGGCTTTTGCACAGCAAAGGAGACAACAAAATGAAATGGCAACCTATGGAATAGGTGAAAATATTTGCAATCCATACATATGATAACAGGTTAATACGCAAATTATATAAGGAACTCCTACAACTCAATATTTTAAAAAATAATACAATTAAATAGTAAGCAAAATATCTTAATAGACATTTTTCCCATAGAAGACAGACAAATGGTCAACAAGTACACGAAAAGGTGCTCAACATCACTAGTCATCAGGGAAATGTAAATCAAAATCCCAATGAGATATCACCTCACACTTGTTAAGATGGCCATGTCAAAAAACAAGCGCTGGTGAGGATGTGGAAAAAAGGGAACCCTTTTGCATTGTTGATGGGAATGTAAATAGGCACAGCCACTGTGGAAAACAGTATATAGATTCCTCAAAAGAAGTTTTTAAACTAGAACTACCATGTGATTCAGCAATCCCACTTCTGGATGTATATCCAAAGGAAATGAAAGGAGTATCTCAAAGAGACTTCTGTACTCCCATGTTCATCACAGCATTATTCAAAATAGCCAAGATATGGAAACAACTTAAGTGTCCAGCAATGGTTGAATGAATAAAGTGTGAAATAAATATTTATGTAATGGAATATTATTTACCCATAAATTCAATAAAATTTTGCCATTTGTGACAACACAGATTAACCTTGAGGGCATTATGGTCTGTGAAAGAAGCCAGGTAGAGAAAGGCAAATACCGTATGACATTATTTAAATGTGGAGTCTAAACAAACCAAACTCATAGAAACAGAGAGGAAGACTGGTGGTTGTCAGTGGCTGGAGGATAAGAGAAATGAGGAGATTTTAGTTAAATGTTATAAACTTCCAATTGTAAGATGAATAACTTCTGGGGGTCTAAAAAGTTCACAAGGTCACTATGGTTAGCAATGCTCAATTGCATACTTAAAAGTTGCTAAGACAGTGGTTCTTAAATGTTCTCACCACCACCAACACAACAAAAAGTGGTAATTATGTGAATGATAGATATGTTAACTAACATTGTGGTAATTATTTTACTATATATATATGTATACATATATATATAAAATCATCACTTTATATATTATCATGTTACACTTGTACAATGTTATATGTTAGTTATATTTCAATAAAGCTGGAAAAAGAACCATTGATTCTAATACAACCGTAGACCCAGTAACAGGTAGTCTCAGGAATCTTAAATATAATTTTTCTACATAAGCTCTTTTAAGACCAATTTCTCAAAATCAATTGAACAACAATTTGTTACCTACTATTTTTACAGCATAGGAAAACTGTATAAATCCTTGCAAAGTTAGCAGAAATAACAAGCTATCAAAAAGTAAATTACAATCTTGTATTTAATAGAACTCATCAAATAATCAAAATCATTAAAATAAAATGGCATTGTAAAAAATTGTCTTAAATTTCATTAAACAAATTAAAAATTGTTTTTCTGTGTGAGAGGAATTAAAAAAGGAATGCTATGCTGAAATGAATTACCTTAAGAGTAGGAAATCAATTTAGTAGCCGCAAAAGAGAACAATGTTCTTTTGGGTAACCATATACTTTTTCATCCAAATAGAAACATTTTTGATACTGAAAAAAAGCACTGAAAATAATCAAGTCATAAACCAGGATACATGGTCATCATCCCAATGTTGTTGAGTTTATTAAAATATTAAACTTGAGGTTTTGTTATTGTTAGAAAAAAAATCCTAGTAGAAAAGTCAAGTGAATGATTAGAAATGAGTGCTTGGAATTCAGGAAAGAGATCAGACTAGAGATATAAATTCAGGAGTCAGTCATTTCCATGGTACAGAAAAATTGGGAACTTTTAGATGATATATAAAACTATAGGCTTGAGACCATCAAGGAAGTAAGGGTAAATGGAGAAGGAAGTGGTAATAGTGCCAAATGCTGATTAGGGATCAAATAAAATGAAAACTGAGAATGGACCATTTAATCTGGTAATGTTGTGCCCACTAGTGATCTTGACAAGCAGTGTTTCTATGGAATGATGGTAACAAATGACTGAGTAGAGCAAGTTCAAGGAAGAATGAAAGTAGTAGAAGTGGAGAGGGAATGCTGACAACCCTTTCAAAGAGTTTTATTTAAAGGGGAGGAGATAAATGAAGCAATAGCTTAAGTGGGATGTGGTGATAGGTATCTGAGGAAACTCATTTCTGATTCTTTCCATTTTCTCAGTGAAAAAGGCAGCAAGGTCTTTAGAGGAGAGTGAGGATGAGGGAAGAATGAACTGGGGACTTGACGCAAGAGTGAGAGAGTGAATGGACTGAGAAAAATAGAGCGTGACTGCTACACATATTAAGGACCTACATGATTTTGGTGGTCATGTTTTTAAAGTGAGCAACAGCATGGTGGTGTGTTTTCCCTGGGTCATATTTAGCTTAGGAACAAAAGTCATATGTTTATTAATTCCACACGAATATAAAAAAAATTTATGGTGGGACACAGGAGGTTCAGACTCCTGTAGTGTTTTTTTTTTCCTTAAAATATTGCCTAGTATACTTAAGTGTCTAATTCAATTGTTTTAAAATTCTTCTGTTTGAAATTTTCCATTTGTGTGGGGTCATTTTCCCCCTATTCATTATTTTTTGTCTTTCTCTTAGAATATGAAAGGTTTCCTCTGGATAACTTTGATTGCAAGTTCATATTTAAGAATGAGGCGATAGATATGCAATAGATAAGCTACCTAGGAACACTGTGTATTGGGTGGGACTTTTCTATAGTCAGTCTTTCCTAAGAGTTGAGTAGAGTCAGGGGCAACCATTATGCCAGAATGGGTAGTGTTCCACTCTAGAGCAATTCTTAATCCTGGCTGCACATTAGAATCGTTTGGGGAGCTTTTAAAAACTATCAACGCAGATTTTTCCTCCCAGACATTCTGATTCAAGTACTGTCTTCTACACAAGAATGCATATTAGAATGCGGGTGAGTATGATGTAATTAGAGGTATATCTGCAAATCCTTTCAAATATTAATAGTAAACATTTCAACACTCCTCACTATTCAATGTTTTAGACTTGGAATGTTGAGTTACACTGCATTTGAGAGATGTCAATATCTTCCCCATACCCCTCCACAGAAATCACTTGTTCTGAGTTTTCGGGGGAAAAAAAAATCCAAAACTTACAAACAAAGCAAAAATATAATTACATCACCTTTTAATACAATGTTAGAGCATTTCCTATTGAGAACATTGAAAGTCATTGACTCTCAGGAAATCTACCTTTATCTGATCATCAGGGCCCAGATGTTCCATAGTACCTTAAACTGTAGAACATAGAAAGAGTGAAATGACGTCTGTTTCTTTCTGATGGAGAACATAATACCAAAGGTTATGATTTTATTCACTGATAGGATGGTAACCAGTTTTGTATCTAACCTAGCAAATGTATTTCAACATCTCTGTTACCAATAATTCTATACGTCGACGTTTCTTGAATCCTTTTGGAGCTAGCTCTGTTATTTCTCTGGTTCCCTTAATAATGAATTCAATAAAATTTTGACACATGCTCACTATATATTTGTATGAGAATTATGTTTTTAACAACTGAGTTATATACTTTCACAGTTTAGGGTAGTTTTACATAGATGTGATCATCGCCTGAGGAACCACTGGAGCAGAGAGCAACCAAACAGGAGCACCTCCAGGATCCTATAAGCCTTCCTGACCACTCTCTTCCAGAGCGAAGGCCAGCTAGTGAGTTTGAGCTGAGAATAGACAAATTAGGCTGATTTTTAGATCCCACACGACAAAGTCTGCTTTAAGCATCTTCATATATTAAAAATTAGACTCTGCTTCTGTATGTTATTATTGTCTACCAGTTAGAAACTGATGGGACCTGGTGATTGTTTTCCCAGAAGTCTGAAAGACCTGTTTTAGGTGCCAGAGGTGGTCTACAGATTAAGAGTCTGGAAGACCTCTGTGGCCGTCTTTCTTTCAGTTTAAAGACTGAAGGCTTGAGCATGGTGTCCCAGCTGTAGTACCACTGTTTGTATCTGAAAGGCCACGAAATGTTGTAAGGTGAGGTGAAGTAGTGGACTTGCAGACATCAGGAATTTCCTTTTGTTTAAGAAATGCTGTATGTTGGTGACTACAAAGTCCCAGGGTGAATGGAAAATAAATTAGTGTTATCCACTTCTCTTCATCTCTTACGTCTGAAGAATGGTGAAAACATCTATTTTTTTTTTTAATGGATTACAATGAGCAATTATTCAGTCTCTCAGGGTTCTGTTTATCTGTAAAGGTTCTTTGTCTTTTTTTTTGGTCTGATTTTGCTTGAAGACGTTTATCACATGTATATATTTGTACCTATAGTTATTTTATTATTATTACTATTATTAACTTATTTATTGGTTGCATTGGGTCTTTGTTGCTGCACACAGGCTTTCTCTAGTTGCAGCGAGCAGGGGCTACTCTTCACTGTGGTGCATGGGCTTCTCACTGCAGTGGCTTCTCTTGTTGCGGAACACGGGCTCTAGGCACGTGGGCTTCAGTAGTTGCCACACGCAGGCTCAGTAGTTGTGGCTTGCGGGCTCTAGAGTGCAGGCTCAGTAGTTGTGGTGCACGGGCTCCCCAGCATGTGGGATCTTCCCAGCCCAGGGATTGAACCCGTGTCCCCTGCATTGGCAGGCAGATTCTTAACCACTGTGCCACCAGGGAAGTCCTATAGTTATTTTAGATTTGTGTGTGTCTATGACTCTAAAAATGAGCAGTTTTAACTCCTCCTCACAGAGGGGAAGTAATTGACCATTTCCAATGATCTGCTTGTGTTTGTAGCACTGTCTATCTAAGAATGGCTTCTTGGGGGGCACTCTTGGAGATTAATTGACCGTGTAAGTCTGTCATTTGTCTGTGATATAGGGACATAGAACTCAAAAGACAGATTTATGAACAAACAGAAAGAAAATGCAAATTGGTATCAAGCTAACAATTAGTGTCATAAAATTGTACTAATGAAAACTTCTGTGAATCATTTTTAATTCTTGGTAAGTAATACAGAATTATATCTGGATCTAAGTTCACATAATATTCCTAATCAAGGTGACTCCTTGGATATATCAGATTGGTCTGAAAATGTTGATTTATAAATACTGTATTCTCTATGATTTTGTTACACTGTGGAAGATAATATAAGCTGTGTTAGCTTGGGTCTCCCAAAAGCAAATTCTGAGACAAAGATTTTGCCTGTAAGAAGTTAATTTGGAAGCTGATCTTAGGAAGCAATGTGAAAGAGTGGGGAACTGGGACTCAATCCCACTGACCCACTGAGAGCTAAGGAAACTGGACTATTTACTTTATCAACTCCTTTCACTGGTTAAGTGTGTTCTGAAGTATTAACTCCCCAGAATATCTGGCTAACCCCACAGACAGGCCTAGCATGCTCTAGGGTTACAAAACGCCCTCAAGCAGAGGGATACAAAAGGCTATCTGCATGTATAAGAACTCCCTGCGGTGACCTCAGGGATAGGCCAAGGTGATACAGGGGCACCAACAGCATCTATTTACAAGCTAATATTTAATTTTTTATAAGACTTGGGTTTGTCTTTTTCATGGAAAGCCCAGTTAATTTGAATTTTCTAAATATTTCTACAATGCTTTCTATGACAGATAAGTGAACAGTGTTTACACAATATATTCAATTCTAATGACTGTCTTTCTAAATCAATGATTAATTTTTATGAACCTCAGACAATTTCTATTTTCACTGTTCATGTGAATCTGTAAATGTCATCTCTTAGAAATATTTTTAATACCAATAATGTTTGTGTTGCCCTATTATGTCAACTTAAATATAATTTCCAAGTTCATCAAATGACTTTAAACCTAAATCTAACATTATATTTACCTAAATGATAAGAAAATTTCAGTTACCTGGTAACAGTTTAAAAACATTAAAATTCATAGAGATAGAGAAAGCAAAGGTCATCAAGTAAAGTTTTTACTTATTTAGACTGTTCTATTTTTGCTTTTTGTAAATCTGCAATAAATAGGAAAATTTAATGTGGTTTATGCCTTCCCTTATAATATGCTTATAAAGTTAAGTATATTTTAAAGCTAAACATTGAAAACTTCAAATACTGCCATCTGATTATTCATTATATGTGTGTGTGACATATATATGCATGCTTACATTAATGAACAAAAGAAGCTTATGTATCTTAAAGAGGAAAGGACTGGCAATTCGTGATTGGCCTTGGAGTGTTCAATCTGCTTTTACAAAAGTGAACAGTGTTTTCTTGACATTCTGTAAAATAAGCCTATATAGTAGAGATTTTTTATCTTGCCAGAATAATCTCACTGGAGAGACTATTTTTCACCAATAAATATGATATTTTCTGTAAGTTATTCATAGTTGTCCTTCACCAGTTTGAAGAAGGTACCTACTAAATCTATTTTGGTAAGAGATTTTACCATGAATGATTTTGAATTTTGTTTAATACCTCAGAGATATTGTGGGTTTGGTTCCAGATTTACTATAAAGTGAATATTGCAATAAAGCTAGTCACATGAATTTTTTGGTTTCCCTGTGCATATAAAAGTTATGTTTACATTATCCTGTAGTCTATTAAGTATGCAATAACATTAAGTCTAAAAAAAGTACACACCTAAGTTTAAAAATACCTTATTTCTAAAAAATGTTAACCATCATCTGAGCCTTCAGTGAGTAATAGTAACATTAAAGACCACGGGTCACAGATCACCATAAAATGTATAATAATAATGAAAAAGTTTGAAATATTGTGAGAATTTCCAAAATGTGACACAGAAACATGAAGTGAGCAAATGCTGTTGGAAAAATGGTGAAGATAGATTTGCTTTACACTGGGTTGCCACAAACCTTCAATTTGGAAAAAATGTAATACCTATAAAGCACAATAAATTGAAGGCAAACGAGTTATGCCTGTATTTTCTTTGTACTTAATAAAATGATAATGTGGTTTCTGTTTTATTCTCTGAATATAATGAATTATAGTGATTAGTTTGTAAATGTTAAACCAACCTTGAATTCTTATAATTAAACCCTACTTATTCATGATTCATTAACCTTTTATATATTGTTATCTATTTGTCCATAGAGATTAGATATTTTATGTCTATATCTATGAGGGACATTGGTTTGCAAGGTTCTTTTTTTGAAATTTCTTTGTTAGGCTTTCCATAGTGACTATACCAATTTACATTTCCCTTAACAACTTTTAAGTGTACATTTCAGTGGCATTAGTTGCATTCACAGTTATGCAAACATCACCACTATTTATTTCTAAAACTTTTTCATCATCTCAAACAGAAACTCTGCAACCATTAAGCAGTAACTCCCCATCCTCTCTTACCTCCAACCACTGGTAACCTCTAATCTATTTCCTATATGAATTTTCCTATTATAGATATCTCCTATGTAAGTAGAATCATATAATAGCTGTTCTATTGTGGCTAGTTTGTTTTACTTAGCATAATCCTTTCAAGGTTCACCTATGTTGTAGCATGTATCAGAACTTCATTCATTTTATGGCTGAAGAATATTTCACTATATGTATAAATCACATTTTATTTATCTATTCGTCTGTTGATGGACACTTGGCTCTTTCCACCTTTTGGCTATTATGAATAATGCTGCAATGAACACTGGAATACAAAGATCTGTTTGAGACCCTACTTTCGACTCCTTTGGGTATATACCTGGGAGTGGAACTGTTGAATCATATGGCGATTCTATGTTTAGTTTTTTGAGTAATCAACAAACTGTTTTCCATTTTCCATTCACACCAGCAATGATGTACAAGATTTCCAATTTTTCCACATTCTTGCTAGCACTTATGTTTTTATTATAGCCATCTTAGGTATTAAGTGCTATTTCACTGTGGGTTGGTTGTGCATTTCCCTAACTATTAATGATGTTGAGCATCTTTTCATGTGCTTATTGTCAATTTGTATATCTTCTTTGAAAAATGTCTGTTTAAATCCTTTGTTGAGTTTTTATTTTGGTTGTATGTCTTTTTGTTGTTGTAGACTGTGCTCAGATTTCAGTCAGTCTGAGATTTAGCTGGTAGCCTCAAATTTACCCCCAAAAGGAAAAGTTATGCTGGGACAAAAAACAACTACTCTTAAGTTCTCTGGTCATCAAGAAGATAGTCCACATTGTGGGGAGAACAAAATGAAGAAACCACTGAAACCAGACAGTAAAGTGTGAAGGAGTTGTCTAATTTTGTAGGTAGGTACCATGAGCTCCCTGAGGAATCCACTGAAATGGATTGTGAGAGTGACTGATTTAGGAACCCTATCTTTGGTTTTGAATGCTGCAGAGTGAAAGAGCAAGTTTGGGTTGATACAGAACTATACATACCCATACACACAACAGGTTATTCCGGAGGGAACAGCCAGCCCAGTGGACTGGATAAAAGCTACTATAAGGTTTGATTAACTTGGGAAGAAGGACTGTTCAACCCTCCCTAAAAATGTCAAGGGGAACACCCTGGATGAAATAGCTAATATGCTTCACATGCAAGCCATGTGGAATAGGGATATTCACTTACTGAACAAGCCTGTTATACAGGTCATGGTAAACACTGTGGTTAAGGGGGCCCCTTTTCACAGTACCTCATGTAACCTTACTGCTACAAAATCAAGCAACAGTCTGTAAAGTCTTATTGAATCTGCTCTCAGCTTCCTTTCATGGGTCTTACAGATGCTAATTATTACACTAATTAACAAGAGAATGTGGAGAGGCAGAGAGACTAGTCACAGTAAGGGACTAGTTACAGTAAGGTGAAAAATTTTAAATGGTTATTAGGAATTGGAGTGAATAAAGACAATACTGATAGGCTTGAAACAAAGAGGAAAAAGAAACGGGAGAGTCAAGGGACTTGTCCCAGGAGGGTGGAATTCTTTAGATGGTTATTAAGAAATGGGATGAATAAAACAGACATTGGTGGCATTGAAACAAAGTCTTAATGGAGCACTATCAAAGATTGGGTGGATCAAAGAGACTTCCTGCTGGTTCCCCCAACATTAAAGGGTCCTAAGCAAGTCTGCTCTATTTACTCCAATATGAAGAAATTTTAAAAGCTGGAAGGCAAAAATTACTATGAGAAACCTGACCTGCAATTGCTTAGGGCAACGGTCAGGACAATTAATCAAGATAAATATTGAAAAAACAGCCAGTGTCCCTTGTCTCGAGCTTCCACTACAGACCCAAAGCTTAATAAACAAGAGTGGGTAAAACTGGTCGGGGGTGGAGAAGAGAACTTTTCTGGAATCCTTTACAAAGGACCCCCATGCGCTGTGGTACCAAAACCTATTGGTAAAGCCCATGTGGGCTACCATTAAATTAAAAGGGTTGATAGGATTACAAAAGTTGAATGTCTAAACAGACTTTATGTAAAGAGGTTGCATGTCCTTTGCCTAAATGTTTTATAGGAATAAATATTATGTCTGGCTGTGGAACACTTCTACCTAGAATTGTAAAACCAAAATGTGTTAATGAATTCTGAATAGAGGCTACAGTTAGGAATGTAACGGATGATTGGATTAGTGAAAATTTTGGAGGAGAATTGCTATGTTTAAACAGAGTTTATATGAAAGGGTTGTGTCTTTTTTTTTATAATGAATGTATTATGGGAATGGACATTGTGTCTCACTGAGGAACTGTTTCTGTAAAACTGAAGGAATGTAAATCCACCCTTCAAACAATATTAATTGGGCATGCTAAATGAAAACAAATAAGATGGTTCAAATCTACATAGTATAGAATAGAATTTGGAGTGCTGGCATGGACGAATTCACTGTGTAATAGATCTATAAGGAGCTCAGATTGGTGTTTACTACAAAAGCCTGGGAGTGCTTCCCAGTGATAACCATTAGGCAATTACTAGCTGCTATCAGACATTAACTGAAACTGTCCCTGTGACCAAAGAAAAAAAATAGTTTTAAAATCTGAAATACCTCTGATGTCTGGGGTGATTTTGGAAAAAAGCTTTAATGGAGACATCAATGCCCAGAAATTCCATAATAAAATGGAAATGGTTTACATAGGATCATGCTACTAGGGGAACACAAGGAAGGGATACTCACTAGCAGGGAGCCTCCTTTCCCCTAGCACTGATTTTGGAAATCCATGAGGAGCTGCTGGATTTTGTTGTAACTTGGACACTGCTCTGTTAAAAAGCTCTCAATTAACAAAGAGCTGCTTGGCTTATGATCAGCAGTTTTAAAGTGAATGGACAACATTGTATTTGGAAGGATACCACTGTGACCATAGAAGGTAAGAACAGATCATCTCGGTGGACTGAATTGCATGCTGCATGTCATGATATTTTGGTTGTTACCTACTCATTGGCAGTGACCAATGGTCTGGCCACATAGTCAGGCAGAAGGACAACAAAAAACTAGCCTATCAAAGGGATGTCTATGTGGGGCACAGCCCTATGGAAATTACTATGGGAATTTGAGAGATGCATTAAAGTAGGGCATGCCAATGCCCATCAGAAGACCTCCTATCAGCATCTGAGGGTGATTGGAATTGACAAGCAGATATCCCCATATGCTCTCTTAAGGTGACCACCTGAGTGCATGAAATGAGTTGGATATGTATCTACTGCAGCAAAGCACGGATGGGCTAAATCTAGATATATTCTTCTTTCACTCTCTGAGGCATAAAATGCCCATAAAAACTTCTGTCTTGAGAAGGAAAAACAGAGCTGGAGGGATCATGCTCCCTGACTTTAGACTATACTACAAAGCTACAGTCATTAAAACCATATGGTACCAGGTAAAAACAGACGCATAGATCAATGGCACAGGATAGAGAGCCCAGAAATAAACTCACACACTTATGGTCAATTAATCTATGATGAAACAGGCAAGAATGTACAATGGAGAAAAGGCAATATCTTCAATAAGTGATGCTGGGAAAACTGGACAGCTACATGTAAAAGAATGAGATCAGAATATTCTCTAACACCATATACAAAAATGAATTCAAAATGGATTAAAGACCTAAATGTAAGACTCGATACTATAAAACTCCTAGAGGAAAACAGAGGCAGAACACTCTTTGACATGAATTACAGCAATATTCTTTTGGATCCATCTCCGAATATTAAAGAAATAAAAGCAAAAATAAACAAGTGGGACCTAATTAAAAACTTTTGCACAGCAAAGAAAATCATCGACAAATGAAAAGACAACATACTGAATGGGAGAAAATATTTACAAATCATATGACTGATAAGGGATTAATACCCAACAAATATAAATAGCTCATATAACTCAACATCAAAAAAACAAACCAATTAGAAAGTGGGCAGAAGACCTGAATAGATATTTTTCCAAAGAGGAAATGGCCAACAGGCACATGAAAAGATGGTCAACATCACTAATTATCAGGGAAATGCAAATCAAAACCACAATGAGATATCACCTCACACTTGCCAGAATGGCTATCATCAAAAAGATCACAAGAAACAAATGCTGGTGAAGATGTGGAGAAAAGGGAACCCTTGTACACTGTGGGTAGGAATGTAAATTGGTGCAGCCACTGTGGAAAACAGTAAGTTGGTTTCTCAAAGATCTAAAAATAGAACTACCGTATGACAGCAATTCCACTCCTGGGTATATATCTGAAAAAAATGAAAACACTAATTTGAACACTAATTTGAAAATATACATGCACCCAAATGTTCATAGCAGCATTATTTACAATTGCCAAGATATGGAAGCAACCTAAGTGTCCATCAACAGATGAATGGATAAAGAAGATGTGGTATATATACACAATGGAATACCACTCAGCCATAAAAACGAATGAAAATTTGTCATTTACAGCAACATGGATGGACTTGGAGGGCATTATGCTAAGTGAAATAAGTCAGAGGAAAACAAATACTGTATGATGTCACTTAAACATTGAATCTAAAAAATACAACAAACTAGGGAATATAACAAAAAGAACCAGATTCACAGATATAGACAACAAACAAGTGGTCACCAGTGGGGGGGGTGGGGAGGGGCAATATAGGGGTGGAGGAGTGGGAAGTACAAACTATTGCATTTTCTCAGTAACTTTGGTTCACTAGGGAAAGAAATGGGACTTAGGTGGGGGTAAAACAGAAAAAGGAGGCAATGTCAATTCAAATTCTCCCTCTTGTTAGGCTGTCAAGCCTAACCAAATATCTCTCATTAAAACAACTATAAAACCAATTTATCATCCTTCAGTACCTCCCAATATCTCTTCTTCCCTTCATAGACATACCTCTCTTAAGGCTGCAGGTCATCCCTGGCTCCATCTCCTCAATTCCTATTTACTCCTATGCTTCTCCTGTCAAGCTTGCAGCTCCATTATCTCACCAGTTATCATGGAAGATGGAGATATTTTAAAGTCATATTGTAAAAAATCACCTATTAATATTTGTAACACTTAGACCCTGACTTCTGTGACTTATAAGGCACTCCTATTCTCCTTTTCTTACCTCTCCTGTTCATACTTCACCAGCAACTTCTCTCTCTCTTTTGCAGGTTCATCATCTTCTACCTAAACTCTCAGTATTGGAGTTTTTGAAGTCTCAGACCGAAGTAATCATTATTTTTATGCTGAATGTTCACACACTAATATATCCAGTCTCTGAGTAGAGACTATAGCCCAGATGAGAGTGTAAAATACTGCTCATATGGCATCACTTTCCTGCTTATTGTTTCCTAAATCTCTCAAACTCAATACATTCCAGAACAAAATAATTCTTTCCTCCAAAGCTTGCTCTTGTCTGGTGTTGCGTGTTTCAGTGAATGATAACCACCACAGATCCAGTTACATATTCCAAACCTAAGGAATCATCTTTAGCACTTTTAACTACCCCCTACTCAACCTATAATAGTATTTTCTCATTTTTATCTTCCCATGGTCTTTCAAATCAGTCCACTTCTTTCTGTCTCCACCATCATCTTTTAAAACCAGGTAACCATCATCTCTTAGAAATAAGCCTCTAAACTAATAAAAGACAGTCTCGCCTAACAGCATTTAGATACGTGAATTCTGAAGCCAGTCCACCTGGGTTCAAATGCTAGCTTTGCTACTTATTACCAGTGTGTGACCGTATCTGTGGAATGAAAATAAGAATAGACTCTATTCACAGGGATACTGGGGGTAGGGGAGGGTTAAACGAGTTAATATATGTAAATCACTCAGTAAGTTCTCAATACTTGTCAGTTATTATTGGTGTTTCTACACTCAAGCCCCAACATTCCATTCTCCACACTTTAGCTAGATTGATCTTTTCAAAACACAAAGTTGTTCATTTTACACAAATGTTCTTTCTCCAAATATGGTGGAGGCTTCCATTATATTTCATATAAAGGGGGAAAATCATAATATGGCCTGCAAGGCTCTACAAAGCCTAGCCTTGACCTCTCTTTCCAGCTTCATCTCACATCATTCTTCCCCCTAGCCTCTGTTAAAGCACTCTGCCTCCCCCTGCCATAAGGCTTTTGCATTGACTACTCCTGCATGGAATGCTCCTTCCTACCTTTTTGTCTCCCTAACTCTTGCTAATCTTTCAGATCTCAGCTAAGGTGTTATATCCTAAGAATTCATCTCTGACATAGCCGTCTAGGTGTATTAGACTGCTTAAGGACTAATTTTCCACTTGGATTGATAGAGCTAG
The DNA here is from genome assembly GCF_030028045.1 of Hippopotamus amphibius kiboko. Classification (NCBI taxonomy): domain Eukaryota; kingdom Metazoa; phylum Chordata; class Mammalia; order Artiodactyla; family Hippopotamidae; genus Hippopotamus; species Hippopotamus amphibius. Next base: position 10,534,280 of record NC_080203.1, on the reverse strand, counting down.
GAGCACGTTGTTTTTCTTATAATGAGTAGGACTTCAGACAGAGAACAGAATCATAGGAAGTGGATAAAGATTGTGCACACTCAGATGTTTCCTGCAACTTCCCAAAGTCCCATGGAGAAAAGAGAGGAGGATCCTCAGACAAATAGAAGAGTTAAGGATTACAAATATTTCCCACTCCAGGTAGAGTTTGATGCACACTTACAGCCAAGAAAGTAGATGATGAAACCAGTCTGACAGTGCATGGTTTCTCAAGGAAACAGTCTTTCCTTGTTTAGTCAGGAGAAATGGCCATTGGTTGGTCTGAGGGCTGCCACATCAATCACTCGGTTTTTGTGCTTTAGGTTACCCCAGATAGGTGTCCATCAGGACTGCTTCTTATGGGAGCAATTTAGTGTCATCCTGACTCTTATCAGGAGTGATCAGGCAAGCAGGGACTGCACTGCCCAGGTACACTGAGAGTGATCAGATATCTGTGGGCTGATTTCCCAGGCACAAGTACCCACCAATCTGTTTTGAAAACACATAGCTAGAGGTGGCATGAGAGGGAATTCTGGGGAACTGGTAATGCTCTACTTCTTGACCTGAATGCTGGTTAAATGGATGTTTACTTTTTGATAGTTCATTGAGATATATGATTATATGTGCATTTCTTCAATAAAATGATTTTTAAAGTAATTGTATATCTTTATTTCAAACATGGAATTAACACCTGAATTCAAACATCTATGTTATAATTTATGTGTACGAACCAGTTTTATGTAAAAGGAATGCAATCTTCAACTAATTCAAAGAAAGTTCTGACGATGAAAAACAATCTTCCTATAAAGTGACATTTGTTTGGGGGGCCCTTAAGCATTGAGAGGGAATTGTTCCTGGGATTCCTTACTAAGACGCTAGGTCATATTATCCTGTTATAAGCTCTCCTGATCCTATGTCACTTGCCATCATGCCACTTGCTTTTTGTTGTCATTTTATACTCATTCTTTTGACTATTTAATTAATGCTAGTCACATCTCCATTAGGAATGAGGCTGTATCTATCGCATTCACTGCTGAATCTCCAAGATCTGGCATAGTACCTGGAATATCATTGGTGTTCAGTATGTATTTGTTGAATGAATCAATGGATCAATGAATGAAACAAATATATAGAGACAAAAATGGCAGGACATTGAGGACAGAAGAAAGGCTTTAGGTGTTGAAAATTTTTAAAAATGCCCTCTTTAAACTGATTTAAGAAGACCAAAGAATAGTTTTACTATGATTGGAAAAGAATATCATTTATATCCTATCAGTTCATGAGTTCCTTTATAGGAACACCTGGACACTTTTATAGTTCTAACTTCCAAATTCTAACTTGTTTTTTTCATCAACAAACAACTTGAAAATGTACCATAAAAACAGTGTGCCACATTCTACTGCTGCACTGACCATGTAAGAAACAGAAGCAGGGGAATGCGCCCTTTATGTGGATTTTCAACTGATAGTGAAATATTGCTTTGAGCCTTCCAAATCTCTCTGTAATGCAGTACTGACAGATTGGAAAGTTAATTCATAACCTTGCAACCTTTTTCTTCCCAAAAGATCACAGAAAAAAGGGACTCATCTTTAAAAACATGCCTGAACCATCCAGATAGCTTTATATATACTTGTAAATGGTTGAATCCCATCTTCTCTCAGCTATTCCTCGTTATCAGGTATCTCTTTACATATGTAATTAAAATAGTCCATCACTATTCTGACATTAACAGCAGTCTAATACAGCTTTCTTCTTCAAAGAAATAACATCGCATTTGTCAATCAGCAATACCTTAAGGTATCTTAAAATTTGCTGAGCAGAACACACAATGAACTGTATATCAACCCATATATATAGATTAAACTTTCAGTCAAGAGCTACTCAAAGCTAAATCATTAAAAGAATGACATAACTTGTATACTGCATCCTGTTGAAGGTTTTCACACTCATCTATGCTTACAGTAAGTTTCACAAAGCAGAATAAAGGAATAAACCTATTCTTTTAGGAAAAGACAAAATCATAAATGTATAGTGACTGATACAAATGATGATTTTTTTTTTCTTTTAGGAAACAAACTACTTCACATACCAACATCTTACTGGAGAAAATGTAAGATAATTTTCAAAGATTCACAAATGACAGAGAAAATAAATATTTTGCTACCTGGGGCCAGCTTGTTTTCCTGTCATTGTGATTGAAATGCCTATTATTAGAGCTGCTCATTTTGTTTATAAAATGGTATACTACATCTTCTGAAATTCAAATGTGGTGTGATCAGGCTAACAAAGTAAATCACCATTACTTGTCATATTATTTAGCTTTCACATAGAGAAACAGAGAGAAACGTGTTAAGATAATGATGACATAGGTGGCTTCTGATGAGAAAATGACCTGAAGTATGGTCCACAGAAAGTAGGCCAGCAAAAAGAAGCAAGAGGGTGATAGACTAGCGCAAATATGATAGCAGACAGGTGTTCAATGGAAAGTTGGCCCAAATGATATATGCACATACTATTCCCTCCTGGAGGTGGAGTTTAATCCCTAACCCCTATTGAGTGTGAGCTGGATTCAGCGACTCCCTTCCAAAGAACAGAGTATAGAAAGGGGAAATGGTGACTTAATATTGGAGAAACCTGGCAAAGACTACTCTCTTATTCAGTTTGGGCTGCTATAACAAACTACCATCATAAGAGAGTTGGCTTACAAATGACAGAAATCGATTTTTCACAGTTCTGGAGGTTAGAAGTCCAAGATCAGAGTGCAAGCATGGTCAGGTTCTGGTGAGGGCCCTCCTTGGGGTTTCAGGCTGCCAACTTCTTTTTGTGTCCTCACATGAAGGAAAGAAGGCAAAAGAGCTTTCTGGGATCCCTTGAATAAGGACACTAATCTTCAGAAAGGCTCCACCCTTATGACCTCATCACCTTCCAAAGGCCCCACCTCATAATACCATCAAACTGGGAATTAGGATTTCAACATATAAATTTTGTGGGGGCAGAAACATTCAGTCCATTGCAACTATCTTAAGCAAACGATCAGGGAAAACATCACCAGTGATGAGTCATGTTGATATCACGTACCCCCTGATATGATGTGATGGAAAGGGCATTTTAACTTTGTGATATTCCTCTAAAGCTCCCTAACTTCTGTCTAACCATAAGAAAAACATCAGAGGAATTCCAACAGAGGGACATTCTAAAAATACTTGACCAGTCCTTTTTAAAAAAACGTCAACATCAGGAAAAATAAGGAAAGATTGAGAAACTGTCACAGCCAAAAGAAGCCTGAGGAGATATGATGACTAAATGAAATGTGCTATCCTTGATTGAATCCTGAAACAGAAAAAAAGGACATTAGTAGAAAAACTGGTGAAATACAAATGACATCTGGAAGTTTAGTTAGTAGTAATGTTGGTTTCTTAGTTTTTACAAATGTACCACAATAATGTATGATATTAACATCAGGAATGCACAGTATAAGGAAACTGTACTGTTTTCCTGTATGATTTTCTGTAATCTAAAAGTATTCCAAACTAGTTTATTTTTTTAAACTAATACAAAAAATCTCTTTGAATCTTTGTCATTATTATTAAAATAAATTATAAGGGTTTTTATTAGAAAAAAGGAGGGGTGAAAATAGAATGGAAGGTGCACAGGTTTGGAGCCTGTTTGCTTGGGCTATTGTGACAGAATACCACAGACTGGGGTGCTTAAACTACAGAAAGTTATTCCTCACAATTCTGGAGACTAGAAGTCCTAATCAAGATGTTAGCAGGACTGGCTTCTTCTGAGGCCTCTCTCCTTGGTGTGTTGATGGCCATCTTCTATCTCAGCCTTCACACAGTCTTCCCTAGGTTTGTGTCTGTGTCCTAGTCTCCTCTTCTTATAAAGATATCAGTCGTAACGGAGTAGGGCCCAGTTGTGTGGCTCATTTTATCTTGATTAACACTTTAGAGACCCCATCTCCAAATACAGTCACATTCTGAGGTACCGGAGGTTAGGACTTCAACATAGAAATTTTGGGGGGTAGGGACACAACTCAGCCCATAACATAGTCTAACAGACCTGAGTTAAAGTCCCTCATATTAATATATAAAAACCACATGCAAGATTTCGTGGCACAACTATGAAAACAGTTTGGAGGTTCCTTAAAAAACTACAAATAGAACTACCATATGATCCAGTAATCCCACTCCTGGGCATATACCCAGAGAAATCCATAATCCAAAAAGAAACATGTACCATAATGTTCATTGCAGCACTACTTACAATAGCCAGGACATGGAAGCAACCTAAATGCCCATCAACAGATGAATGGATAAAGAAGATGTGGCACATATATACAATGGAATATTACTCAGCCATAAAAAGGAATGAAATGGCGCTATATATAATGAGGTGGATAGACCTAGAGTCTGTCATACAGAGTGAAGTAAGCCAGAAAGAGAAAAACAAATATTGTATGCTAACTCATATATACGGAATCTAAAAAAAAAAAAAAAAAGGTACTGATGAACCCAGTGACAGGGCAAGAATAAGGATGCAGATGCAGAGAATGTTCTGGAGGACATGGGATTGGGGGGGCAAAGGGGAAGCTGGGACGAAGTGAGAGAGTAGCATAGACATATATACACTACCAACCGTAAAATAGATAGTTTGTGGGAAGTTGCTGTATAACAAAGGGAGATTAACTCGATGATGGGTGATGCCTTAGAGGGCCAGGACAGGGAGGGTGGGAGGGAGTCACGGGGGGGAGGGGATATGGGGATATATGTATAAATACAGCTGATTCACTTTGGTGCACCTCAAAAGCTGGTTCAAAAGTGTAAAGCAATTATATTCCAATAAAGAGCTTAAAAAAATTTGCTGGCACAAATTAACTGTTATATATATGTGAACTGTTGTGGTAGTGGTGGTTATAATTATTATTTTCTAGGAAAACTGTAAAGTCACTCAGATTCTCCTATTATTCTGAGAAGGGGAGAGCCGTAATAATTGAGATGGAATTTCATACCAACTCAGAAACATGTGGCCTCAATGTCAGCATTAAGTTGATTTAAGAGAAATATGAAAGGTAATTTTTCTTGCATACTTGAACGTTTGGACTGAGCTTTACACTGGCTGTATCAATTTATGCCCCAAACTGAAGAGAACTCTCCCCTGAGAGGCCTGAGAGCTAATCTATAGGTACAGTACACAACAAACCATACAGACTATTACCGATTACGTGAGAAGTGAGCTTAGAGTGGGTCAATGCTGTGCAGTAAAAGAAAGGGCAGTACCGACACGCCTGGTGACTGATGCCTACTAGGAGACATCTGGAATTAGAGGATTTATTTCAAATACTGTCTGGAATCTCAGGGCTTAGGCACAAGAAGAAGACAAGGTGAGAGCCATAAAGTCTGTTCAGTGCCAAGTCAAAAAAAAAAAAAGGTTAATTAAATAAGGCACCAAATCTATAAAATACTTTTTAAATAACCTAAAGAGAAATGATTAAAATGTCAGGATGAATTTTCATTTTTACCTCTCTTACAAGGTAGTTGAAAACCAAAAGCAACAAGTATGCATGATTACATGCAGCTCTTTTCTAAGTACCTGCAAAAGAGGTTTTCACCAAGGGCCGCACCTTTCACCCATCCTTGAAGAAAGCCCATCCCTGCCAACAATTCGGCACCAGCTGCGAATAGATCCATATCTTACCTACTGTTTCTCTCTCTCTCCTTTTTTTTAGCAGAGAAAACAATGTGACTGTGTTATGAGGACAGTTGTGATAACAGTCTAGGCCCCTGTATTAGTCAGGGTTTGCCAGAGAAACAGAACACCTAGGAGATATATCTAGATACCTGTATATATAGATAGACACATATATATATAGAGAGAGAGAAAAAGAGACAGAGACAGACACAGGGACACAGAGACAGAGAGAAATATCATGAGAAATACAATTTTTGTCAGTTCTCACACATTTGTTCTTCCAGATGATCTTTTGAATTCAACCGTAAAGCTTAAAAATGGCTGTTATGGTTTTGATTGGGACTTCATTAAATTTACTAATTACTTTGGAAAGAAACAAACAGCTTTGTGATATTGAGATCTCTAATTCAATACCACAATATGTTTCTCTATTTATTCAAGTTTCCTTGATGACTTCAATATAGTTTTATAGTTTTCTTCATGTAGGCCTCACACATTCACTGTTAAGCTTATATGTTATTTATTAAACTTCAGAGTTTAGGTTATTATTATAAATGGAATTTTTAAAGTATATTTTTAACTGGCTATTACTGATATATGGGGAAAATATTATTCATATATCTTTATTGTGACCAGCTTATTAATTCTGGGATAAAACTAAGAGGGCATCCTGATCAATATTCAGTACATTTAATATATGTGAATTATAAAAATATAAATTATAAAATTCAATTATTTTGCTTTCCTGATCTACTTGTTAACTGAGGTTTAATCAGTAGTACTACAGTTTCTGGTGTCACATGAAGATTAATTTGTAGATAAAAATAATATATATAACTGGGTTGCATATTGAGCTACTCTGAGAGCAACTGTAAACTTTTGGAGTGGGTAGTACAATACAGAGACAGCATACATCGTCACTGTGGGTCAGGGCACAGCACACAATAGGTCCAAAAGAAATGTTTATTGTAATGTATACTGTGAGAGTGTAATGGCAGAACTATTAGATCGTGGTGCAAAGATACTATTGTTGGATTATAGTGTACCTAACATCATTGCACTTCTTATCACTTTTAACTTTGAAGCATATCTTTTCCTCATAATTCTCTACATGATTTCCAATTTCTTGGCATATCAAATAATATTATGCAGAAATTAGAGCTATTTCTTCTAAGAACTGAGTATTTGTACTAATTATTATCTAAACCTCACAACAACCATATGTGGTAGATACTATCACTATATCCACTTTACAGATGAAGAAGCTGAGATGTCTTGTGCTTCTGGAGAATTTAAGGGACTTCCTCCAGCTCACAACAGCTGGTAAATAGAATAGACTGAGATTTTCACTCCAGCAGTCTGGCTCCAGAGCCTCTGCTTATAGCACTTGAGCTGCCTCCTTTTCCCAGGGGCATCATCTCTTTCATTGGGACTCTTTTTAAACTTCTTGCAAAGTGTGCAAATAAAGCTGTTGTGTATATTGATAAAGAGAATAAAGATGAGTTCATGTATTAAAATTCTACTTCTAATGAATTTTAAACTGTGAATATTTTCCCCATGAGTATTAAGACACAAATGGAGGCTTTAGATTTGCATAATCTTAGATGGTATCTGTTCTAATACACACAGGAAACTAAGATCTAGAGAGGGAAGATGATTACTCAAGGTCACACAAGGATTTCGTGGCAAAGGATAGGGTCTAGGCCTCTTGTCTAGGGCTGCTCGTTCTATAGCCACTTGCCAAGACACATGATTTTATTCTCAAACTCTCAAACCTCAGGAAGTGCACTACCTTTTCGATAAGCCAGGATATGGCTGGTTAATCATTCCTTTCATGACTCAGAATTCTGATGCTAGGACTCAATCCATGTCTAAAAGCAAAACGCATTCTTCTAAGTAGCGTGAAGCCCAGAAACAAACAAAAAAGTCAATTCACAAAAGCTAAACATCTGTTTGTATTTGGCTACCTCCCAGCAAGTGAACACTCATTTCAGATGAGCTTTTCTGTTTTTCTTGAAAATGGTAAACCTTTGCAAAATGTGAACATTTGTTCCTTTCATTATTGTGGTGAAACAAAGGTTTGGAGGGGACATAAGGGAAATGCAAACATTATTGCAAACATCTCCCACAGGCCAGCTGGTAGAGTTATTGGCAAAAGAACAGGCAGAACTAAGTAAATGTGAATTTTTTTTTAAAGTGATGTGTGTGTGCGCACGCGTGTGTGTTTCTAGGAATCTGTTTATAATAGAAATTTGCCTAATCAAATGTTTGTGAGATGGCTGAATAGGGAGCAGTATCTGTCTGGTATATAGCAATTTTTCATAAATTAAAATTGCTACTGAATTAGTCATATGTGGAAATTCTGAACTGAAACAACCTGAATACAAGCATGGAAACCAAACTGTGCCTTAGGATACAAGAGTGCTATCATTTTAAAAGGTAATTTTTCAAAAAGGGTCTTTTTAATTTTGATTCATGTGCCAAGATGACTATTTTCCAATACTCTATAAGAATAAATATACATAGCGAGCTGATAAAAATCAAACGTGTCTTTCCTTCTCTCTTCTCTCTGTTCTCTGTCAGCAAAATCATATTTTACTCCAATATGCTTCAAAATAATTTGTGTTCTTTTCATTTCACTCACAACTATCTCCATTCAGGTCCAAGGGGAAATAAACACATACAAAACAGAGATATACAATGGTTTAAATAATTATTTCAAATTACTCCAACTTTATAACAAATAGTTTCATTATACTTAATTAGAAACAATATTCAAAAACTATTCATAATAGGTCATTTAAGAAAATAAAAACAGAGTAGAAATTTCAGAACAGTCTAATACATGAAAATTATTTTATACATCATCAGAGACCTTTTATTTTCGTCCTTACTGTGATTCTATAAACCATAATCCCAATCCATATTTTAATGGCAAAAACACAAGAAAACTGTAAATAACTATGAACATCTACATGCGCGCGCACACACACACACACACACACACACAAATCAGCATATAAATACTCCCTTGTACAGAAAGCAGAACGTTATTGGTGGAAAAAAGCATAGGCTTTGCCATTTACTCTATATAACATTACAAAGGAATTTACCATTCTGAGTCTAAGTGTCTACCTTTTAAAACACTGAGGAAAAGGGTTTTTCTGGTGTTAAGATAATTAAAGAAAATAATGTGAATGTTCATTGTATAAACTACAAAGTGATACACACATTAAGATTTTTGTTTTTCTGCCTTTCTCTTCCAAAAGTCAGGATGTAGAGCCAACTAAAAATATTTCTAGAATGAATCTATACATTCATGGGACATAAGTTTACTGACTATATAACTGATGGAGTTTCCCACATCGTGTTGTGGACTCCTCTTTCTATTGTAGTTAATAACTTTTACATACTGGGTAACAGATGTGAGTTAAAACAGTCACAGCCCTGGAAATCCAGTTGAGAACAAGAGAAGGAAAAAACTATTATACGTTTTTAGAAATGAAAAAGTGGGTATAATTATAGACAGAGATTTGAGGAAGTAAAGAATATTTTATAATTCTATGCTAATATATTTGAAAATCCCAATCCAATGGATAATTTTCTAAGAAAATAAGTGACCAGTTAAAAAGAGCTAGCAAACTCAAGTAAACTAATAACCATGAAATAAATCAGCAAATAAAAGTTAAAGAAATATTTTAGTCACTCTTGATTCCTCTGCTTCACAACTCACACTCACTCTGTAAGGAAATGCTATTGTCTCTACCTTCAAAAGATATCCAAATTGTGACCAGTCCTCTCAGCCTCCACTGCTGCCACCCCGATGGAAGCCATTATCTTATCTAGTCTGGACTTTTACATAATAGCCTCGCAGATTGTTCTCCCTGCTTCACTCTTTCTCCTCTTTAGTCTATTCTCAACACAGGAGTCAGAGAGATCTTTTCAAAATAAATGTCAAGTCAAGATGGAGTAACAAGAATCAGAGTGATCCTCTTTTAAGCAATAGGAAAAAAGAAAAAAAATGAAACAAAGGTTTTCAGGCATTGGACAACAGACAGTCAGGAATGTAATCCCTGACAGAAGGACAAGGTAACACTATTATTTCACCAATTTATTTCCCAGGAGCAGATTCTAGGCCACATCTCAGGGAAGGGGAACCCAGTCAGGGCCTGCAGTCTTGCTGATCTAAGAAGATATAAGTAAGAACCTGGGAAGATCAAGTGGGTGAAAATTTCTGGGACATATCACTGGAGAACAGGGAGCTGCATAAAGAGATTGAAACGGCTCTGGAGATAGGCAGAGAAGAACCCACAGGTCTTGGCTGAGTACTGATCTATGCATACATGGCAGGAAATTACCTGACGTCTTGAATAGAACAAGCAGAAAGGAGTAGAGAGAGCAATTACTAAAGTCCACACACAACCAGGAACAGTTCATGATTCCACAAATCAGAAGAGAAAGATTTCATAATATATGGGTCATAGGGTTGAATTCTAAGAATGGTGTCACCTTAGTAGTGAAGCTAGATGAACTCTAGATTAAAAGTTGCTATGAATCACACTTAAAAAAGTTGAAACCAAGCCTCGAAACAATCTGATTCCAAGTAACTAAACTGCAAGCCAGATTAATTCAACACTACTTAAAACTTACAACAAAATCAGTATCTAAACAGATAAAATTCCCCAAGCATGCAAAGGAGCAGGAAAATATGATCCATCACAACAAAGAGAAAAAACATTAATCAATAAAATAAATCCAGAATTAACAGAGATAACAGAACTATTAGAGATGGGACTTCCCTGGTGGTCCAGTGGGTAAGATTCTGCACTCCCAATGGAGGGAGCCCAGGTTCAATCCTGGTTGGGGAACTAGATCCTACATACATGCCACAACTAAGAGTTCACATGCCGCAACTAAGAGTCTGTGTACCGCAACTAAGAGTCCATGTGCCGCAACTAAGAAGCCCTCATGCCACAACTAAGATCCTGTGTGCTGCAACTAAGACCTGGTGCAGCCAAAATAAATAAATAAATATTTAAAAAAATAGAATTAGCAGAGAGATATGTCAAAACAACGAATATGTGTGTGTATGTATGTGTGTATATATGCTTCACATATTCAAGTAGGTAGACAGAAATAGGAACATGATGAGGAGAGAAAAAAGTATCACATGAAACCTGTAGAGATAAAAAATATCTGAAATGAAAAATACACTGAATGTGATTATTAGCAAGTTAGACTCTGCAGAAGAAAATATTAGTGAGGTTGAAGACATAGCAATAGAATTTATCCAAACTGAGGCATACAGAGAATAAGAGAATGAAAGATAAATATGAACAGAGCATCAGTAAATTGTGGGAGACAAGCTGTAACAATGGCTGGAAATCTTCCAAATTTGAGGAAAACTATAAACTCACAGATCTAAGAAATATAACAAATGCCAAGGAAAATACACCTAAAGAGAGCCAAACCAAGCCACACTACTGATTACTTTTCAGTAATCAAATTACTGAAAAACAGTAATAAAGAGAAAATTTAAAACAGCCAGAGCTAAGTGACTCATCACATACAGAGGAACACAGATAAGAATGACGATACACTTCTCATCAGAAATTATGAAAACAGGAGAAAAGCAACATCTTTAAACTATTGAAAGAAAAAAAATCTGTCAACCTAGAATTCTTTATCTAATAAAAACATGTTTCAAAAATGAAGGCAAAATGTCTTAATTTTCAGTGTCTTAATTTTCTAGTATATCATTTTTAGCAACAGAATTCATTGCCAGCATATTTGTATTACATGAAATGTTAAAGGAAGTTCTTCAGGCTAAAGAAAAATGATGGATAAAAATTTATATCTACACAAAGGAAGAGCTCTAAAAATACTAAATGTGTGGTAAATATAAAATACTTTTTTTCTCATTTTAAAAAGTCCTAATGAAAGGGCAAATAAAAGGAAATATACTATTGCCAGGTTCTTTCACAATATTTGAAGTTACATACTATTATTTAAAGGTAGACAATAATATGTTTAAAATGTTATGTTGTATCTTGAAAACAACCAAAAAATAAATTGAAAAAAAAATAAAAACAGAGAGGAGCTAACAATCCAATAGTGGAGAGAAAAGGAAATCATAAAAATTTGTCCGAGAGAGCACAGAAAGAGGAAAAATGACATAAAGAGCAAATGGGACAAATAGAAAATATACAGCAACATATTAGGTTTAAACCCAAACCTACCAATAATTACACTAAATTTAAATGATGTAAACACCACAAGTAAAAGTCACTTTGTCATACTAGACAATAAAATAAAACAAAACACAAATATATGCTACAGGCCTACCTTGTTTTATTGTGTATCACTTTATTGCGCTTCATAGATACTACATTTTTTACAGATTGAAGGTTTCTGGCAACCTTGCTTCAAGCAAGTCTATCAGCCCCATTTTTCCAACAGCAGTTGATCACTTTTTGTCTCCATGTCACATTTTGGTAATTCTCTCAATGTTTCAAACTTTTTTATTATCATCATATTTGTTATGGTGATCTGTGATCAGTGATGTCTGATGTTACTATTGCAAAAAGATTACGACTTGAAGGCTCAGATGGTGGTTAGCACTTTTTAGCAATAAAGTATTTCAAATTAAGGTTTGTAAATTTTTAAAGACATAATGCACACTTAATAGACTACAATACAGTGTAAACATAATTTTATACACACTGGAAAAAAATCATGTGACTTGCTTTACTGCAATATTTGCTTTATCGTGGTGGCCTGGAACCAAACCTGCAGTATTTCTGAGGGGATGCCTATATATACAAGAAAGTCACTTTAAATATAAAGACAGATAGAATAAAAACCAAAGTATGGGAAAAATATATACCATACAAATACAAATCAAAGTAAAGCTGCAGAGGTTATATTAATATCAGAGAAAACAGACACTGGAACAAGGAATATTACCAGAGATAAGGAAAGTCATTGGACATTGATAACAGGGCCAGTACATGAAGAAGTGAAAGGATAAATACACAAGTCCACTAAGATGGTTGGCAATTTAAACACTCCATTGTAAGTACCTAATGGAACAAGTGAAGACTTCCTGAATGGTAGAGTAACAACCTCCATAATCTGCTCCTCTATAAAAGCAATGAAAATACTGGCAAAACTGTCAAAATCAACTTTTTCAGAACTCTAGAAACTAATCAAAAACTTCAACAATCTGAGAGTTTATCTAAGAAAAACTGCTAAACCTTGGTTAAAATCGCAGGGTTTGTGGAACTTGATCTCCTCCAATCCCCTTCTCTGCAGTTCTGCTGTAGGCATGCAAACTGGCAGCCCGGAAATCATGGTTGCTGTGAAAATTAGCAGTCTTGCAACCACTGGAGGGGTCAGACTGGATTTGAAGTTCCACAGAAAGACTGAACTTCCCAGCATTGTGACCACTGTCAGCATCTATCCTGTCTGTCTCACAGCTCCCTGGAAAAGCACCATTTACAGGGCATTGTTATTTGTCCTGACTTGCCATGTTACAGTTTCCTAAAAGGCCCTAAGTGACCTGCCGTATCTCCTGCCTTTGCCTTTGTTCTTTCTCTTACTTACTACTACTCTACATCTTCCTCACTACACCCCAGTCACATTGGTCTTCCTACCTCCTCTAGAACAAGTCTAGCATGTTCCCTCCTCAGACTGTTAGCATTTGCTGTTTCCTCTAGCCAGAAAATTCTTCCTCCAGACACTTCAGCTCTTCCATGTCTTTGCTCAAATTTCACCTTATCAGAGAAGCTTTCCTTGACCATCCTATGACAATAGTTCACAATACTGCATTGTATAATTGAAATTTGTTAAGAAAGTAGATCTTAAGCATTCTCACCAAACAAATAAAAACCAAAACAAAGCTAACTATATGAGATGATAGATGTGTTAATTAACTTCACTGTGGGAATCCTTTCACAATGTAAATGTATATCAAAACATCACATTGTACACTTTAAATATATTACAATTTTATTCGCTAATTATACCTAAATAAAGTAAGGAAAATAAAATAAATAAATTACAACCTTGGCATTCACTATGCCCCTTTCCCATTTCATTTTTCTCCAAAACCCTTTTTGCCATGTGACATGCCATTTATTTTACTAATTTAGTTTGTTGATTTTCTGTCTCTCCCCATCAGAATATGAGCTCCTTGTATTAAGACTTTTATTTGCATGTGCCTCACCCCCAGCACCCGGAAGAGTACATGGCACGTAGTGAACACCAATAATATTTATTGGATTAATGATGTCATTTTTCTGTTTCAAACACTTCTAGAATATGCAATATGGTCTTACCTAACCCTACCAAAGCAATTGATAAAAACTGCACAAGTCTAATATATCCACCTCTTATGTCTAATCACATCACATTTAAACATAACATGTCAAAAATCTAAACTAACTCAAATGATTTTGACAATTTCACCAATGAGTGCCATAATTGCCAAATCCAATTGCCAATCTAAGTTCTTTTGATAGAGTTGATCACTTCCTTGTTAAAATATTTTCTTTATTGGTGTCTATGATATCAAATCCACTGGTTTCTTCCTATTTCATCGTCACTCCCTTAGTCTGGTTCATTTTTGTTGTTGTTGTTTTTAATTTCTTTCGGATTTCTAAATGTTGGAGTGTTTCAAGGGTCATCCCAGGACATCTTCTCATCTCTATTTTTCCCCCTCTCTAGGTGAAGTCGCCAAGTCTTAAGATTTTACATTCCATCCTTTCATGGATGATTCCCAAATTTTTATTTCCAGCTAGTAACATTCCACTCAGATCTGTGCCTCTATATCCAACTATCTAGTTAACATTTTCATTTGGATGTTTAACAAGGACCATAAACTAAACATGTCCAAAATTAAAATTCAGGATTTTCTCACTCAAGCCTGCTCTTTCCCCAATAGCAACTCCATTTTACCTGCTGCTTTGGCCAAAAAACTAAAATTTATCCTTGACTTTCTTTTCACTTCTCATACTCCATGCCCAGTATCAAATTCTCTCAACTCTACCTTCAAAAGGTGTCATTACCCTGCTTTCAACTTTACTCCCCACTTTGGACTACATAGCAACCAAATGATCCCTTTAAAAATATATATCAGATCATATTCCATGCCCATGTAAAACTTTATATCTTCCCATTAACAGTTAAATACAATACAAAGTCCTTAACATGGCAGACAGGGCTGGTACCAAGCATATTCCAGACTTCATCTCTTCTTAGTCACTCTTTCACTTACTGTGCTCCAAATACATTTGACTTTTTTACTCCTCCTTAAACATAACAAGTTCATTTCTACCTTTTTGCATTTGCATGATATTCTCTCTGCTTGCAATGCCCTTCCCTCAGATAGCCACATGGCCTTCTCTCCCTTTTTATTCAGATCTTTACTTTGATGTCACACTCTCAGACAGGCCTTCCTTGACTACTTTATCTAATCTAACACCCCATCACCCTACTTTCTATTCCTTTACTTGCATTAGTCTTTTTACCTCTTAGAGGCTAACATTTGTAAATACACGCATAATCTATTTATTGTTTGTATTCCTCTCTAGAGTTTAAGTTCCATTAGTGGTGGTGCCTTGTCTGTTTTGTTCAACAGAAACAAAACAGGTGCCTTGTCTTTACCTAGAAATGTTCTTGGCACATAAATATTTGATGGATAATTGAATGAATGAGTAAATATATGCATATAAAGGGAAAGGATATACAATTGTATTTCTCCCTGGGTAGATGAAATGGTAGGTCATTTTTGTTGCTTCTTTTTGCTTATATGCATCTTTGCTTTGTAGTGAATGATAACCTACTGATTTTGCAATAAGAAAAATGTAATTAAAATTATTTCCATTAAAAACTGCACAGTTCATACTCCCGATTGGATAAAGCAGTTGAATCCAAAGGCCAATGTATTGGTAACCCATTTATAAATCAATTTTCTGTACTTCTGAAGCTGTCACTGCAATAAAAGAGAGGTATGCTGATTGACCAAATGACAAAGATAAGGAGTAGAAAAATGAATAATGGTAAGTCTAAATTGTCTAAATATCATGCAGATGTCAACAATAACTAAAATGGAAGGGGGGCATAACTGAATTATTTGAGCCTGTATAAATGCCAAATGGCTTATGAAAAATACTTTGTGATATAAAGAAATCGTTAGCAAGTTCACTACAATATTTAATATCATATTGCATTATGGAGTTTGGAAAAATATGCTATTTGAATCCATAAGTAAATGATCAGGGTGCAGTCTTAAAAAGGGAATATTTGTTTTGTTTTCAACTGTTGTATTATTTTTCCCTTTGTCATTTAGAAGATCTTCAGGTATTTGCACCATGATAAGATCATGAGTCACGCTTTTTTCAGTCTATTTCATTTTAATTCAATTATTATTATTATTATTCACTTTCTATAGTACAAAGCATTCTGTTGGGTGCTGGGGAGGAAAGCAAGATGAATATAAAACTGTCTAGGATGTCCAAATATTCACACACTTGTAAAGGAAGCAGCCACATACACAATTACATGTCAAATAAGACCAAAAACTCTACCTGTATTTATCAGAGGGACAAGGAGTATTCTCTGGGAGTACAGGGGGAAAGATATATTTCAGTTTGGTAGTTGGGGAGGGTATCTTGTAACACTCATAGGAGTATATTAATTGGTTCTGAAGGATAAGTAGGATTTTCATAGACAGGAAAGGACTGGGGTAGGAGGAGAGCATTCCTGACAAAATGAACAGACTGGATATATAGGATTTGCCAATTTATGTGGTATAAATATTCGCATCATGGTCAACTTCAAGCTTCCATCATATGTCAGTTAACACAGAATTGGGAAGGGATGCTCAGAATGGGCTCCTGCAAGCTGTTATGAGCCAACTCCAGCATGCTCCTGCATTCAGGTCAAATTGTGTGGAAATCAGTTAATGTACTAAGAAAATTTCATGGAAGATGAGAAGTCACTGAAGGATGTTGAACGAGGGAATGGCATAATTAAATTTATATTTTGGGACGAGGATTGACAGCAGGTGTTCTCAAGATCTGGAGAAGGAAAATCTAGACTGGAAACCAAAGAAAATAAGAGGCTATTTTAAAAGTCCAGTTGAAAGACAATGTCTAGAAAAATAGTACAGATCAACTGGTTTGCAAGGCAGAAATAGAGACATGGATGTAGATAACAAATATATGGACACCAAGGAGGGAAAGCGGGGTGGGGGGGTGGTTGGGGTGGGATGACTTGGGAGATTGGGATTGCCATATATACATTACTAATAGGAAAAAGATATCAAATTGTACCCTTAAAAAAAAGATTTATTTTTTACTGATTAAAAGTAGACACAAAGAAAAAAATGTGCATGCCAGAAAACTTAGATGACTGATTGACAGTGAGGATGATGAGGACAGAGGAATCGAAAATAATTCTCAGGTTTCTAGCGTAGATGCCTGAGTGGATGGTAGTGTTGTTAGCCACTATAAGGAACTGAGGGGGATAAACGTTGCTTAGGGATGGTTAAAATGGGGATAGGGAAAAGAAGACAATTTTCATGTGCTGAATCTGGAAGCTATTAAATACCATTAAAATGTCACTAAGTTCACATTTAAAACCTTCTAAATTATGAGCTTTGTGCCAAAATATTATTAATCACCATATTTAATAACTGCATAATATTCAGTATAGATGTACTATAATTTAACCATTATCCTCTTGTTAGACAGCTCAATTAGATACATTTTTTTTCCTATTACAAATGAGGTAGTGATTTACATAGTTGGACTTAGACCATTTCTTTTTTTGTTTTTTGGTTTTTTTGATTATTTACTTAGATTGCATTTCTAGTAACAGAATTACTGGGTCAAAGGGCATGCATATTTTACAGCTTAATTAATATTGCCAATTTACTTTCCAAAAGTTATTCAATTTGTACCACCATCATGAAAAGTATAGCAGCTTCACTGGAGTTTTATTTTTTCCCCAGCTTTATTACATATAATTGACATATAACATTATGTAAGTTTAAGGTGTACAGTAAGATTATTTGATACATGTATATACTGCTAAACAATTACCACAAAAGAGTTAGTTAACACCTCCATCACCTCACATAAAAGCATACCTAGGAGATACTGTGGGTTCAGTTTCAGGCCACCATAATAAAGTGAATAAAGTAATAAAACAAGTTACACAAACTTTTTGGTTTCTCTGTCTATATAAAAGTTATGTTTATACTTTACTATAGTCTATTGAGTGTGCAATAGAATTATGTCAATGTACAAACTGTAATTTAAAAATCCTTTATTGGGACTTCCCTGGTGGTGCAGTGGTTAAGAATCTGCCTGCCAATGCAGGGGACATGGGTTCAGTCCCTGGTCTGGGACGATCCCACATGCCGCTGAGCAACTAAGCCCATGTGCCACCGCTACTGAGCCTGTGAGCCACAACTACTGAGCCCATGTGCCACAACTACTGAAGCCCACGCACTCTAGGATCTGCATGCCAGAACTACTGAGCCTGCGTGCTGCAATTACTGAAGCCCACATGCCTAGAGCCCATATTCCTCAACAAAAGTAGCCACTGCAATGAGAAACCCTTGCACTGCAATGAGAAACCCACGCACTGCAATGAAGAGTAGCCCCCGTTTGCCATAACTAGAGAAAATCTGCACACAGCAACAAAGACCCAACGCAGCCAAAAATAAAAATGTTAAAAAGTCCTTTATTGATAAAAAATGCTAACCATCATTTGAGCCTTCAGTGAGTTGTAATCTTTTTGCCATAATAACATCAAAGATCACATCACCATAACAAATATAATGAAAAAGTTTGAAATATTGCTAGAATTACCAAAATGTGATACATAGACATGAAGTGATCAAATGCTGTTGGAAAAATAGTGCTGATAGATTTGCCCGATGCAGGCTGTTGTCATAAACTCTCAATTTGTAAAAATAAAATTCAGTATCTGTGAATTGCAATAAAGTGAAGCTCAACAAAATGAGGTCTGCCTGAAATTACCTTTTGTGTGTGTGGGGGGGGTGGGTGGCGAGAACGTTTAAGATTCACTCTCTCAGCAACTTTTGAATATATAATACAATACTGTTACTACTAACTGTATTCACCATGCTGTATATTAGATCTCCAGAATATATTCATCTTATAACTGGAAGTTTGCACCCTTTGACCAACATTTCCCCACTTCCCCCACACCCCAGACTCTGGCAACCACCAGTCTACTGCTTCTATGAGTTCACCTTTTTAGACCGACTATATATGTGAGATCATACAATATTTGTCTTTCTCTGTTTGACTTATTTCACTTAGCATAATATGCTCAAGGTCCATCCATGTTGTCAAATGACAGGATTTCAATGACCTTTTTCTATTGTGTTTCTGGTCTCTATTTCATTTATTTCTGCTCTGGTCTTTGTTATTTCCTTCCTTGCGCTAACTCTGGGCTTAGTTTGCTCGTCTTTAGAAAAAGAAGAAAGTCCCTTGAGGTATAAAGTTAGGTTGTTTATTTGAGGTCCTTCTTTTTTCTTTTTTTTTGAAAGATGTATTTTATTATTTATTTATTTATTTTTGGCTGCGTTGGGTCTTTGTTGCTGCACACGGGCTTTCTCTAGTTGCGGTGAGTGGGGCCTACTCTTTGTTTCGGTGCATGGGCTTCTGACTGCGGTGGCTTCTCTTGTTCTGGCACACAGGCTCTAGGTGCACAGGCTTTAGTAGTTGTGGCACATGGGCTCAATAGTCATGGCTCAGGGGCTCTAGAGCACAGGCTCAGTAGTTGTGGTGCACGGCCTTAGTTGCTCTGAAGCATGTGGGATCTTCCCAGACCAGGGATCAAACTCGTGTCCCCTGCATTGGCAGGTGGATTCTTAACCACTGCACCACCAGGGAAGTCCCCTTTTTTTCTTAATGCAGGTGTTTATTGCTACAAAATTCCTACTTAGAACTACTATTGCAGCATGTTGATATGTTGTATTTTCATTTTCATTTGTTTTAAGATTTTTAAAATTTCCCTTTTGATTTTTTTCTTTGGTCCATTGGATGTTCAGGAGTGTGTTGTTTAATATCCACATATTTGTGAATTTTCCAGTTTTCCTCCTATTATTGACTTCTTGTTTCATATCACTGTGTTTGAAAAAAATACTATGATTTCAACCTTCTGAAATTTGCTAAGACTTATTTTGTGGCCTAACACATGATCTATCCTGAAGAATATTCCATGTATGCCGAGTATGTATATTCTGCTGCTGTTGTACGGAACTGTCTATATATGTCTGTTAGTTCCATTTGGGCTAGAGTGAAGGTCAAGTCCAACATTTCCTTATTGGTTTTCTGTCTGGATGATCTGTCCATTGTGGAAAGTGGGTTACTTATGTCCCCTACTATTATTGTATTGTTGTCTATTTCTCCTTTCATATCTGTTAGTATTTGCTTAATGTATTTAGGTGCTCTGATATTGGGTGTATATGACTTACACTTGTTATATCTGTTTGATGAATTGACCCTTTTATATCTTGCAATGACCTTCTTTGTCTCTTGTTAAAGCTTTTGAGTTAAAGTCTACTTTGTCTGATATAAGTATAGCTACTTCTCTCTTATGGTTTCCTCTTGCATGAAATATCTTTTTCCATCCCTTCATTTTGAGCCTGTGTCTATCCTTAAAGCTTAAGTGACTCTCTTGTAGGCAACATATAGCTGGGGCTTGTTGGGGTTTTTTCCCCTTCTACCCAGACTCTATGCCTTTTGACTGGAGAATTTATTTACATTTAAAGTAATTATTGATAGGTAAAGACTTACTAATGCTATCTTATCGTTTTCTGGCTGTTTTGTATTTCCCTTTTGTTCCTTTCTCCCTCTCTTGCTGTCTTCCTTTGTGTTGATTTTCCATAGTGGTATACATTAATTAACTTCACCTTTTGTATATTTAATGAAGGCATTTGCTTTGTGTTTACCATGAGGCTTACATAAAACATCCTATAGATATAATACTATATTAAGCTGATAACATACAAAATTTAACTTTTACTCTCCCCTTTTACTCCCACTCTATTTTGTTGATGTCACAATAACGTATTTTAATACTGTGCATTCTTTAATTATTTTAGGTATAGTTACTTTTAATGTTTTGCCCTATAACCTTCATCCTAGTGTTAAGTGGTTAACACACCACCATAGTACAGTATTAGAGTATTCTGAATTTGACTATATACTTCCCAGTGCAGTGTGTTGTATATTTTCATGTTTCATGTTACTAATTAGCATCCTTTCATTTCAGCTTGAAGAACTCTTTTCAGCATTTTTTGTAAGGCAGGTCTAGTAGTAAAGAACTCCCTCAGCTTCTGTTTTTTTGCGGGGGGAAGTCTTTATCTCAACTTCATTTCTAAGGGACACTTTTGCTTGGTAAGGTATTCTTGGTTAGCAGTTTTTCTTCTAGCGTTTTGAGCATATCCTCCCACTCTCCTATCCTATAGACTTCTGCTGAGACATCTGCTGATAGCCTTGTGGGGATTTTCAGTTTCACTGAATTCCTGCCAACACTGAGTAAAGATCAATTAAAAAAAAATTTACTAAGCTAATAGATATAAAATAATGCTTTATTTAAAATTTGATTTTATTTACCAACAAGGTGGAATATTAGCACGTTGATTCTAATAAGTGCTTATTTATTATGTTTCCAATTTTTTCCATGAGTTTTCAAGTTTTATGCTTTCACTCACATTTAAGCTATCACTCACTCACTATTTATAACTCATTGTCAGGTGTGTTTTCTCTGTAACAACACTATCTTAAGCATTCTTTTTCATTTATTTATTTATTTTCAATTTCCACTTCCATAATATAATCTTCCACATAAGCAGGAACCTTGTCTTTTCTTGTTTTTTTCTGCTCTTGTTCTCCAAGTGCTGGCAACACAGTAAGCACTCAATAAATATTTGTTGAAGACATGATGGAACAATGGTCTAAGTTAAGCATCTCAGGGCATAATTTCATCAGCTATTTCCCATAAAGCTCCACTGAGGCTTGAAATAGTTAATGCTCTTTCTTAAAAACCTCATTATTCTCAGTAAGTCTTTTAGACACGAAGAAATGAAATCAATGTGTCCAAATCTTGTTCAGTCTTGTTTCTTTTATTCTTAGTGAGTCTATATTGATGTTGCCTGAAAAAATGTAGGTTGCAAGGACAGGAATGTGACTTTTCTAATTAATTTCTGTGTCCTCTTCCCAAATAGCTAGGGCAATATCACAGACACACTGGAGAGTCAAAAATTATTAACTTATAACAACAGTGCTGATAATCTGCTGTTACAAAGAAAGAATGCCATTCTAGAAAGCTCTATAGACTTTCATTTTAATATAACTATAACATTATGATAGTAGTCATATACAGAGTTAGAGCTAATTTCAGCACCAGAACTTTATCTGCATACATTAAAAAAAAAGCAGAAAATGTATTTCTGCACAATACATTGTCCTGGAAGGGTAAATCACAAACAGAAACAAACATTAAGAATGTATCACAGCACTTCAGGCCTAGAGAACCAAAATAATTTTAAGGCATCCAGCTGATTGAGGAATATCCAAATAAGCCTACACACTGCCACTCACAACACATAATCATTTATTGATATAAACATACAAATATATACATACAAGTATGAATATACATGTACATATATACATATAAATACATACACATTTAATTAATACTTCCACTTATTCATTTGTACAATTTTCAATTTTGCATCAAACATCTGCTATTTAATTAAGCACTATGTGTATGTGTTGCTCAACACAGAGTCAGCCAGTTGAAAACATTTCTATAGCTTCTGCAAAACTGCTGTTAAAATACTAACTTAATATCCTTTTTAAATTTCTCATGCAATACAATTTTCTTTTAAAAATGAAGGTCAAGGAACACTTGGTGTCTCCTACCTACAGTTCAGTGGTCATAAAGTGGATTCCCACTTTACATAGCATTTTATAATTCACAAGGTACTTTTTCCACATTTGATAATTTGGCCCTTGCAACAACCTTCTGCAGTCTATAAGGATTGAGTTTTTATTGTGATCCATTCTCCTGATGCAAATATTAAGCTCAGATTGTTTAGCAGGAGGAGCAAGGTAGAATTGCAGAATATAGTTTCCTTATTTGTGAAAACCTTCTTTGCTTTTCAGAAATCAGGTGGTGAGATTTATACTGAATTCTTTCGATTAATGACTCTCAGAATATGCAGAATTGAATGTAATAGTTACAGTAATTTTCTCAACCCTTGTACACTTATCTCCCCTTTTCTTAATGGTTTCTCCTATCATTCTTTTAATCCATGTTTTATGCACAAATTAGTTAATTTTAGAAGTAGATGGGATATAAGATACTAACAATTACCAGCCTTTCCTAACCTATTCAGCCCTCTCCACTGCAATCTCTGGTAAAACTGACCAATTACATAATAGAGATCTGGGCACTGCACTGGTGGCATGGAGGCAGTGGGTGTTGTGAGTCCTTGTCCTTCTCCATGTGAGGACATGCCTGTCTTGGTCAGATCAAGGGAGTCCTCATCCTATCTGTTCTTTAGAAGGAGGAAAGGCCTGGAGTGCCTCATCTTTAAGAAACAACTTCTGATAAGTGGAAGAAAAAGTTTTGGACAAAAATTTAAACTACAGCAAATATACTGCATAAAATTTGACAACTGTATAAAACTCCATAAATCCTTTCTAAACATGTTAGAAACTGGATGTCTAAAGCCTTAGAACTGAAAAATTACTAAATGAGATATTGGAAAATAAGAAACTGCCTCGGCTATGTTTTGCTTTGTGAAATGCATAGCACTTGCCCTCTCTACTTAGGGCAGAAAGTTCTGTGACTTTCAGGCAGGCAGAATCTGAAGAGTCAAGAACAACGTCCTACCAATCTGTGTTGTTGTTCCCCAGGTATCTGTATAACTTGGCTTAAAGCATCCAGTGATTTTCCAAATACAGTTGTTGAAAGAACTTTTGAGGGATCTAGCCACTGCAAGGTATATTGGGAGTGGGGAATCATTCTTCTCTTGCACTCAGGTCTTCTACCAGAGTGTTCCATGGGCTGAACTCAATTGAAAGCCAGCATTTAAGTGAGTGTTAATGATATGCTTCTTAGAGGTTATTCCCCCAGAATAACAAGCAGAGCAGAAAACAGCAAAAGAATGGATCTAAAGCAGCAAACAGAGCAACATCACAGAGGTATTCAACTGTTAATGTTGATTCTTAGAGCTCTTTATTTATTAAGGCTCCTACTACTTTGTCATCTTCATCACATCTACTTTCTCATTTTGTGTTAACTTATCTTGGCCTTTGAAAAAGCCTAGGGTTATTCTGTAAGTTAATAGTTTTTTGTTATTTGTTTTGTTGTTGTTGCTGTTGCTGCTGTTTTTAAGTCTCAGCTGCTTTGGACTATAAGGTCCTGGAAACATCCTGTACCTCCCAATCACTTATCTCTCAAGTTATTTTGCATAGACTCTGCTAACAGTACTTCTGTGTATGTAACAATCAAGCTGTTATGTTGGATCAGAAAATGATATGCACATTGATTGTATTATATGGCAAGAGCAGGAAGAACACAGATTTCCTGTTTTCCATGCCTTCTTTTATTGCTGAACACACAGAAGAATCTCCTGCACTTACTCTCGATGGGGTTTTACTGTATAAAGCTGACGGAGCTTCCCAACCTGGCAAGGCTTTACTATACTACCAGCAGTAATGGTTTTCTCAGTGAGTTGTAAGGTTATGATTATACTTTTGCCTCTCTTCTCATAGTTATTCTTGTTGCTTCCTTTCTTATGTGACAGGTCTGTGAGAATCCTTCTTCTTCAGCTAAAGATGATATGCAAAATGTCTGAGAGGCTGCAACACTCAGCAGCTCACTTTATTGTTTTTAACTTTATTTCATTGTGGTAAGAACACTTAACATGAGATTTATCTTCTTAATTTTAAGTGTACAACACATTATTATTGACTGTAGAATATTGCACAGAAGATTTCTAGAGCTTATTCATCTTGTTTAACTGAAATGAAGAGTTAATAATCAACATGCATAAAGTTCCAGTTCGGCAGCTCACTTTAAACCAAGCCCATGTTCCCCTGTTAACAATGCTTGGTGGTAAGACAATAAAAACTTCAGCTTTTTTGGTTACAGGTCATATTGCCTCAAGTGGAGCAAGACACAGAAACGCAGTCTTGGTGACACAGTGAATCTCAGACAGCTGACAAGATGAGATAATGGCTTCTAGAACTCAAGCACCCAGGTTAGGGTTAAGAACATGGCTCCAGGCTCCAAATGAATCAGAGTACCCACAGAATAGCAAAGCAGAGCCTGGTTGTTTTGACAGAGCAAACAAGAAAGACTGTGTTTTGGTGTGCAAAATAGTGCCTAGACGCTGACCTGTGGTGCACTGTAACTCAGGTTTAGGGTGACAAAACTAATTCTGGGCCATGAGCCATAGGGCACTGGGTTAACTGAGGTACTCCTTGCCTAGGTCTAATTTGATTCAGAAATCAGACAAGATTAAACAAACAGAGTAGAATCATTTTAAATTTTTACCAGATGCTATTAAAATGGAATCACATTGCTTTCTTAATTTATATATTTCTTTCATTATGAGTAAAGTTGCCAGATAAAATAAAGGATGGCCAGTTAAATCTGAATTTCTGTTAACAACAAATAATTTTTAGTGTAAGTATGGTCCTTGTAATGTGTGGAACATATTCGTACTGAAGAGGAAGTATACATTAATTTGAAGTTCAAATTTAACTGAGCATCCTGTATTTTTATTTGCCAAATCTGGCAACCCTAATTATGAGTGGCATTAAGCATCTCTTTATGTGTTTCTTGTCCATTTGTATATCCTTTTCTGTGAACTGTTAATGTCCTTGACCATTTTTCTTTTAGGTTATCAGTTCTTTAATATATATTAGTAAGAAAAGTGTCCTTTTAACTTTGTGTATGGTATTTTTGCCAAAAAGTTTTATATTTTAATTACAGGATATATTAATATTTTCTCATACGGTAGCAGGGGTTTTCTCATGCCTAGGAAGGTCTTCCCAACTCTGATATGTGTATGTGTGTGTGTATATGTGTGTCTATGTATGTGTAAAATGGTCCCTCAAAGATGTCCGTGTCCTAATCCCCAGAACCTGTAAATACCAATATGTTAGAGTTCACGGCAAAAGGAGAATTAAGGCTGGTTATCAGTCAACTTTAAAATTGGTAGGTTAGCCTGGATTATCCAGCTAACCCCAATGAAATCACAGGTGTCCTTAAAAACTGGAAGAAGGAGGCAGAAGAGGCAGTCAGAAACAGATGCAACTACAGAAGAATGGTTAGAGGGATGCAACGTTGCTGACTTTGAAGAGAGAGGAAGATGACTATGAACCAAGGAATGCAGGTAGACTCCAGGAACTGGAAAAAGCAAGGAAATGGGTTTTCCCCTAAAGCTTTCAAAAAGGAATACAGTCCCGCAGACACCTTGATTTGAGCCCCCTAAGACCCATTTTCAGACTTCTGACTTCCAGAATGGTAATATAATTAATTTATGCTGTTTTAAGCCTCCAAATTTGTGATAATTTGTTATAGCAGCAATAGAAAACCAATACACCATGTAATCTTCTAAACCTTTTTCTAAAAATGTGTTTAAATACCCCCTCCCATCCTTACTTTATCCCTAGCTGGTTGATTGTCGTGACTGAAACAAAGCATGATCCTATCTTACTAGTCCCTCTACAAAGAATGCTCTTACCAAAAGATATTTGTCATGGTGGCCCAAAGGTCACCTTGCAGAGAGGGCTTCTCTGGGTGCTCTATTAAAATATTTTGTATAATATCTTCCTTCCACCCTCAGTTAGCCACTGTTCCCTTACCCTTATTTTTATTTTTCAAACACTTCTCAGCATCTGCCATATTTTTGTTTTAATTAATTTTTATTTATTTATTTATTTATTTATTTATTTATTGGCTGCATTGGGTCTTTGTTGCTGTGCACCGGCTTTCTCTAGTTGTGGAGAGTGGGGGCTACTCTTCATTGTGGTGCGTGGGCTTCTCACTGCGGTGGCTTCTCTTGCTGCGGAGCATGGGCTCTAGGCACACAGGCTTCAGCAGTTGTGGCACGTGGGCTCAAGCAGTTGTGGCTTGCAGGCTCTAGAGTGCAGGCTCAAAAGTTGTGGCACACGGGCTTAGTTGCTCTGTAGCATGTGGGATCTTCCCAGCCCAGGGATTGAACCCATGTCCCCTGCATTGGCAGCCAGGTTCTTAACCACTGCACCACCAGGGAAGTCCCCATATCTTATATGCATACGATATATCTATATGGATAGATAGATAGATAGATACAGATATAGATAAAATTTGGTTATAATTTCGTGCGTCTCCAACCTCCAACCACTAGCATATGCATTCCACAAGAGCTGGTGCCTCATATTCACTGCTGTCCCAGAACTCAGAAGGCAGTAGACACTCAATACAAATTTGCTGGGTAAACTAATGTATTACTCTACATTTAAATTACTCAAATTGAAGAGGTTTCCCCAATATTTCCATATTACTTTCTGTACATATTATAGAGTATATTCTCATGTGCCAGGAATCAAAACGAAAAATAAATAGTAAATAGAAATAAGACACTATTCTGTGTCTAGAGGTGGAGACAAGTAACCTGTAGGCAAATTTTTTTGAAGCTGGGGGACCTTGAGCTCCCTACTGTTGTTATAGAAATCAAAGGCTTACAGGTACCTGATGCTTTAAGGGAAAGTTGTGTTATGTGTGGCTTGAAAAAGTAGCTCCTCCCAATATCCTAATATCCTTTGAAAAACAGAAATAATCTAATAAAGAGGTTAATGAATTTGCATAGAGATTAAGTAGACACCTAAGAGGAAAGTTCTATAATATTTATCCCTAACTTTTTGAGGTTCAATATTTTATTAATTCTCTGGTTGACTGGACTGATATTTACTGAGATTCATTGGAAAGAAAGGATTCCGAGACTTCTAAATTAGATCTCATCACGAGTTTAGAACTTGTCTAGGTGGTAACCAGGGATGACACAAGAACTATGGGGCAGGATGCAGCATAGGTGAACATACTAGTATGAATCAAAAGAACTAAGACTTTAAATCTAAAAATGTTAGACAAATCCAGATCCCTGTGGAAACAACAATGGCGAAAACCTTAGTAGACTTAAAATGTATCTTCTCAGTTCTCTCTCTCCCTGACATTTGAAAGCAAAAATGATCTCTCTGGATTTAACAACTACCCCTGGGTTATTGGGTATTAAAATGAGAGCAAGGTAAATGAGATCAAAGGAGAAACTATGGGATTTCTGCTAACATGGGATGGTAGATACTTAGAAGAAAAGAGATTTCATTGAATTGTACCCAAAGTTGATGAAAATAGATCTTATTGATTATATAAGAATTATTTTTGTTGATTACATTTTAATGATCTGATTATGTGCCTTCTCCAGTAGCTTGTGAATATTTTCAGCAGTCTTGTGTTTTAGTCATCTCCATGCCAGTTCTTGAATAGTACCTGGCATATAATAACACACAGTTTCCACTCAGTGTTGCTTTGATCAATGAATAGATTAATTCAGCAAAACATTCAGATGAAGGGGATGAATTTTAATGAGTTTGCCAAGCCATTATATTTTTTTCTTATTTAGGACGACCTTTGAATCTCAAAAGCAAAAACAAAAATTAATAGGAAAAAGGAAGAGAATTACTTCATTGAACCAATATGTATTGAGCTGTGCTAAGTGATTTAGGAAATACTAAAGAAAACATGCTCCCTAGCAATATGAAAAAGTGTAATTATGCCAGAATATTCTGTTTTAATGGTTAAAATATTCTATTTTAATTCAAATACTTTTGTCAAATAATAGTTTCCTTATATCTGTAGGTTTTTTGTTCAAACGATTTGTAAAGCATACAAACTTTGAAATGAATGGCAAATATGTTTCTGTACTTATAAATCTTTTTACTAAATGTTCATTAGTGGATAGAGTCCATTTTGGTTACTATACTTACCATTTGACATAAAATGACTTACCTTTTAAAATAAATGTACATGGTGTTAAAGTATACCTTGTGCTAATCACTTTTGTGACTCATAACATATTTTTGGAGTTAAAATATTCTTGAAATCATCTAATAGTACATTTTCCCCCATTTAGTACTTTTTCTGTTTTATTTCTCAATTTTAGTTTATATTAAAAAGAACATTTTAAATTTTAACAGACATGACATTTTTCCAAAAGAAATAAAAGCCTAAATAATTCAAGCATGCTACACAGTTTCCTTTCAGCATGTATAACATAGATAGCTAGAGCCAACTTTGGTTTCTAAATAATGACCTAAAAAATCAACCTTTAAATGTGAATAATCGTACCTCCAAAATATGAGCACACAGTGTGAGATACCATGAGAATGCCAACTGAACTAAAATTTTAAACAGTGAGAGTTGAGACAATTCATTTTATCAAAGATATTTGTAAAGTTATCAAAAATTGCCTATAGGATGACATAGAGAGAAACGCAATGACACTCTTGGATTTCTCCAGAATAAGAGTTTCAACTGAATGGCCTACAGAAGTGGGAGATATATAACACATTACATGTTGCTTTGTGAAGAATTTGGTAAAGTTAGAAACAGTATTTAATATTCCCCTTATGATGCCTAGTTGAGTGAATCTCACCAGACCACAGAACTGATTTAATGGTTGTTAGACAGACATGTTTTTAAGCAGAGTGGAAATCTCTGGCACAGGAGAAGGGAAATACATCACTTTAGTAAGTAGCAACAGAATGTGTGAGATCAGTGAAATCAGAAATATGTACAGGTGAGATATTGGAGAACAGCAGACAAGAAATGTAGGTAACAGAGTATTTGAACTCTTACAGCCATAGGAGTAAGGTGAGTCAAGAACACAGTTGAGTTTGACTGAATTAAGCAGCAGTTATAACTGAGACTGAATTGCACGGACCCCACTTCTAGTTTCCCTAGTTATATCACGCTCCCTTTATATCTATAATGAAAACCAAGTTTATTCAAATGAAGTAAATAGTAATCAGAAAGTCAATCAGTAATCCGAGTAAAATATGATCCAGCCAGCTCCATCTTCAGGGAACGACTAGGAAGGAATTTGATAGGGGTCTTGTTCAATAGATAAAGTATAAGAGCATATAGAGACAGATTTAAATTGTACATAAAAGGAATTGTACTGAACCTGGATACAAGAGCTTATTTTAGACACCACACTGTTGTATCACTCAACTAATTTTATCTTAGTCGATGTCAATAAACTAAATGTTTCATGAGTCCGTGTCAGCATATCCCTTCCCCTCTTGGCCATTGCTGCCTAGGAGGAAACCCTAGCACTGACAGGAGACAGAGCTCCTTGCCTTAATGTGGTGGCTACTGTGAAGCAGTTTGGATTGCTAGCAATTGTGGAAGCTTGCTTCTTTGATTGGTCTCCATGGTGTTTGATACTACAAAAGAGGATTAATCCCATCCTAAGAGAACAGGATAGGGAGACGGGGAGTCAAGAATGTTTTAAAAATTCTTTGTGTCAACTTCAGGGAGGGAGTCATGGGAGGGAGGGGATATGGGGATATATGTATAAACACAGCTGATTCACTTTGGTGTAACTCAAAAACTGGTACAACAGTGTAAAGCAATTATATTCCAATAAAGAGCTTAAATAAATAAATAAATAAATAAATAAATAAATAAATAAATAGAAAAAAAAGATTTCAATATGTGTTGGGGCAATTTTTGCTACAGAGATTAAAAGTATTGCTTATGGCATTTTCTTTACAATTACTTTTATTCTCCAGATATGTACCTCTCAGAACAGCTCAGTTAAGGAAGGCTTTTCTAAGGGAGATTGCTTTTTACAGTTCTACAGCTGCACTGACAGGCACAAAAAGAAGTTTAGTGACAAGGTCAGGCAATGAATCAGAGAGCAGCAAGGGTCCTGGGTACCATCAGATCTTGTCAGTAAAACCACTTTGCTTGTAAATCACCATGTTTTGTACTGGAAAAGACTTGGCAATATTTGCTTAAGGATACATTTTGAAATTATCTTTTTCTTAGACAATGCAGTCACATGGATGTTTTTTGTGACATTCTACCAGGATCTCTCAACCTCTGAGCTATTTAAAAGCCAGTCATGCATCATTCTCACAGAAAAGCCACTTAGGCATTTTTGTGTATGTGGCAACAGACTAGTTGGCTATTTGGGAGTCTAGCATGTGCCACACACTCAAATATTTCTAAAGAATTATTTCTAGAGTTATTTAGAATAATTATCCAGTATATACATTGCTAAATACAGGAATATACTTCTCTAAGGAAACCATGTTATACTTCTCTAAGGAAAGCATGTTAATATTAATTCAATGAGCTCCAGCTCAGATAGGCCAGGCAAGGATGAATTAAAAACCAATAAGACATGGACCCTGGCCTTAGGGAGTTCACAGACTGACAAGACTGACACACAAGGAAGCAAACATAAGAGTTTAAGGTACTGCTGGCACATGGGTGGGTGTGGTCCCTGCCTTAGCGTTTCACATTCTGAGACTAAGCAGTTCAGGAAAGATTGCACAGGAATTACTGAATTACGGAATGGTCAGATTGATGTGTAGTAGCCATAACTAGAAATTTCATGTGACAATCAATGTAAATATGCTGCAGAAGAAAGTATGATATATAGACTTCATGGTGTTCAGCAAATTCTTCAATGCTCTGAGATTTTAAAAAACCAGAAATATGAATGAAAATAAATATCTTCAAAGTCCCATCCAGCAGTGTTATTCTAATCTATAAGATTTGTAGAGTTACAAACTGAGAATTCTTGGTGATCTGAAACATCTGAACACTTAGGCTTAATAGTTGAGACTGGTGAACAGTATATGGACTTGGTTGAAAGTGAAAAACTATATTTATTGGAATGGTTTCCATTTTGAAAATTTTCATTAGAATGCAAAGCCAATAACCTCTTTTATTTGGAATCCATCCAGTTTTACTGATCCACAAATAAATCTAAGTGAATAAATGTAAGCCAATTTTAAATTGATACCCCCTCAAAACCTTAAAATTCAAATTCTGAAGTCTTTTTCTACAAAGTAGAATTCTTATATTGTGATTACAAGAATGCTCACTAATAAAATCATTACACTTTCTACTAAAGGTACTGATTATTTTTTCAAGATAGTCCTTGAGATTCTTACTGAAGTTCCTTCCAGGCCAGCAGTGTCAACAGCAATGGGCCACAATGACTTTCAATGTAACATATTCCTTTGCTTAACTCCCATGATACTTTACACTTGAACAGATATGACATATCTTCTGGCAATATTTATATGAATATAAGATATTAAATAATATGCAACATTTCAAACTTCTTTTACTGAACTGTTTCCATGGGAACCAAAGGCATGTACTGAAAATTAAAACACTTTTTTTTTATTGGCTAGGTATGAGGTCTTTTCTTAGAGATTCTGCTGCACAAGAGCTAAAATCACTAACTTCATTAATTATAGACATTAATTGCCTAACTGAATTTCTTAAAGGTCAAGGGAGGAAACATAAAATGTATTTTAGGCAATCTGACTTTAAACACATCACCTTTATAAAAGGCCAAATCAAAAATTCTAAATTACCATCAATACAAAATTTCTGCAGATGTTTTAATTTTAACACACAGATCAAGAATTATGGAGACTCATTCTAAATGAATCTACACAATGGATTTCAGGCTAATTTTGTGACTGTTTAGAGTTGCCTACCAAGAGGAATAAAATATTTTAATAGATTATCCTGGCAAGATTACCTAGATGGCATTCTGATAGTGGGGAACAGAAAGAATTCCATCCTGTCCTAGAAGAGATTACTGAATTTTTGTTCTTTCCTTTTTTTCTTCCTATCTTCCACACAGATAAAGTTTTACTAAGATTCTAATATCATGTCAAGCATATTAGAGGAATATAAGATGCCCTGCCTTCAGGGAGTCTGCAATCTAGTGACAGAGTCTTACAAGGTAATAGGAAATTACAATAATGGATGCTATTTGTGCTTTTCAAGGTAGGATTTGTTTCTTGGATTCCTCTTTGAATCTTGCATCTCATCACTCAGCATGGTGCCTGGCACTAGGAGATACTCAATATATTTAAGATATGTTGACAAATGGTTGAGGAATTAATATATGAAGTCTTTTGACACTAAGCTAATACTATATATGGTTCAGTATAAAATTAAGCAGTAAAAATAGTAAATACTACACAGGTTCAAAAAAGGTAAGCACTGTGTGCTAGACAATTTAAAAAGAAAAGGTTTTCACAGCAGTGGTTAGACACTGGCTAGATTATAAAGGATAGGTAGGATTTTATTGAAGGGGACATATTTTAAATATTTTTTCTAATAATACTAATACAACTTAAATCTACTTAAAACATGGGAAATTAAACACACATGCTTCTTCTCTCTAATCCCTCACAAAATCTCATTAAAATGTATTAAAATATTTACTGGTTTCCTTTTGCTTCTGTAACAAATTAGCACAAATTTAGTGGCCTAGAACAACACATGTTCATTTTCTTATAGTTTTGGAGGTTAAAACTCTAAAATCAGGGTGTCAGCAGTGTTATTTCTGGAAGCTTCAGGGAAGAATCCTTTTCCTTACCTTTTTCATCTTCTAGAGACTGTCTGCACTCCCTGGCTCATGGCTCATTCTTCATTTCACTTCAACCTAGTTCTTCTCTTCTCACATCTAAGACTAATGAATCTGATTCTCCTGCCTCCCTTTTATAGGGACTCTTGTGATTACACTGGGTCCACCAGGATAACCCAGAATAATTTCCTGTCTCAGGCTCATTAATATAATCAATCAGCAAAGTCTCTTTTACTACATAAGGAAACATAGTCACATTTTCCAGGGAATAGTACATGGACATCTTCAGGGGTTCATTATTCAGCCTTTCATATTCTTCCCTCTAGGCCCCAAAGATGCATGTCCATCTCACATGCAAACTACATTCATCATATATCAAGGTCCACAAAAGTCTCAACTCATTACAGTATCAACTCAAGTCCAAAATCTCAACAAATTGTCTCCATCATATCAAAAGTCACAAATCTCATAATGGAAATCACCTAATTTGGTATGGGTGAGACTACCAGTATATTCTATACTGGTGCAAAATCCCTCTCCACCTGTGAACCTCTGAAACTCAAGAAAGAGTCATCTGATCCAAAAATACAATGATGGGGGCAGGTACAGGATAACAGCTATACCCATTTCTGTTCAAAATGGGAGAAAATAAAAGGAAAAAGGGAGTTACTGGTACCAAGAAAATTCTAAATCCAATCCAGAATACACTAGGGAATAATCCTCTTTGGCTCCTAGCTCTTCCTTCTGAGCCCCTAGCTTCACCCTCAGGGCCTTCAGCTCTGCCTTTGAAATCATCCTTCCTTTTTATGAACAAGTTTGCAGTTAAGCAGTTTTATCAGCAATGCTTCTTATTTGTAGATTTTGGGGAGTCTGTTAGCCTTCTTTTATTTCATCTTTTCTCTGTCCCTTTCAGTACAGATGGCAGTATTTCTGATATAACGTTTACAAAAAACTTAAGTCTGCCATGTCTATCAAAAGGATTCACTCCATTAAAGAGGAGGCCACTCCAAAGTGCTTTCCTAGATAAACCCTTATCTCTTTTGGCTCTGCTGAAATGGCTGAGGTGGTCCATGAATCACATGACTAATCTTTTCAAAGGTCCCTCTATGTAAATACTCTGCTCTCTTATTCCTTTGGAGGCAGCATTAGCAAAAAGTTGTCTGGCCACATCCTTTACTTTCTCTTCAGATATTATTTCCTGGTAGTGAATCTCCTCATTTTAGCTACTTTTATAATCTGGATTGAGAATTTCACAAATCATCAATTTCTGGTTCCTTTTTGTGTAACAGTTCTTCCCTCAATCTGTCTTTTTCCTCTTGTGTTTTATTATAAGCAGCAAGAAAAAACTAGCCTGTCACTTCAACACTTTGCTTGGAAATCTCAGCTAAATATCCAAGTTCATTGCTTACAAGTTCCGCTTTCCTTGTAACTGTAGGGCACAGTTCAGCAAAGCTTTTTGCAATGATATAACAAGGGTCCCCCTTCTTCCAATAAATGTTCACCATTTCCTTCTGATCCCTCAGCAGCACCATTTTATAAACATCTACATTTCTACCAACATTCTCCTCATGATAATTTAGGTATTCCCTAAGGCAGTATAAGTTTTCTCTACTATGGTCCTCATTTCCTTCTAAGTCCTCACCAGCAACACTTTTAATGCCCATATTTCTAACAGTCACTTGAAGGTAATCTAGGCTTTTCTTACCATGCCTGTCAAAATCCTTCTGGCCCCTGCCAATTACTCAGTTCCAAACCCATTTCCACATATTGAGATATTTGTTACAGAATCCTACAGTTGATAGCACAGTCCATATTAGTTTCCTATTGCTGCTGTAACAAATTACCACACTTGTGTGGTTTAAAACAACACAAATTTACTCTCTTTCAGTTCCTTTTCTTGGACTTTTTCAGCTTCTAGAGGGAGTCTGCATTCCTTGGCTCATGGCCCCTTCGTTTCATCATTCTAAGCTCTTGCTTCCATCTTCATATCTCTGACTGATAACTCTGATCCTACTGCCTCCCTTTTATAAGAATATTGTGATTACACTGGGCTCACCTAGATAATCCAGGGTAATCTCCCAAACTCTAGACCCTTACTTTAATCATATCTGCAAAGTCCCTTTTAACATGGAAGGTTACACACACACACACACACACACACACACACACACACACACACACACAGAGGTTCCAGGGATTTGGATGTGGATATCTTTGAGGGGGGAGTTATTATTCTGCCTAACATAGCCTGTAAGGCATAAACCCATAAAGGTAAAACAAACAAATAGGAAAAAAGAAAACAGATGAGAGAGCAATTGTTTTCTCAAAGACAGGAGAATGACAGTTCATTTACAAGGAGAGAAGAGGCTAGAATTAAGTGCCAATAAAGGAATATATTGATGAAAAAAGAACAATTCATCCCGAATTGTTAAGGGCCTCAATGCTTAGCAATAAAGTCATTAGGTAATGTAGAAAGTGAAAGTAAGTTGTGTGGGTAATATCAGAAATTAGTTCCTCTCCTAACTTGTCAGGCAGGTGACCCCTAACCTCTAAGAGAAATTAAATCTGAGAATCTCTCAACTTGGAGATGCCAAGTGAAGAAGAAACCATGAATGAGACACAGACCTAAAGGGGAATTAAGTGGAAGTTACATTATTAAACTTGTGGCCTCATCCTCCATCTTGCTCCTAGAATATAGGCAGACAGGTATAGGCATCTTTAATAAGGTAGTTGAAGAATTTTTCTCTGAAGACACTGAATAGCCAATAAGAAGACTTTGAGATACTAAATATTTTCAACCTTGCATGATATATCAATCCAACTATCAATCAAGTAGAAGATAGAATTAACACTTTTAGAAATGGGAGGACTCAAAAATTTGCATACTGTGTACTCTAATTGAGAAAGGCACTGGAGGATATACTTCAGAAAACAAAAGAATAAGCTGAGAGGAGACACGGAACTCAAAATATAGGAGATCCAAGCCTGGGGAATGCTGAAGGGAACTCCCAGAATAATAGCTTTTGAAGCAGGCATAGGAACAACCAATCCAGGTTAGAAAAGGGGAAACTGAAACCTCTGGTAGGAAGATCTCTAAGTTTAAAAAAAAAAAATGGAAATTTATGGGTTTTATGATGTTTTGGAACATTTGGAGAAATTATTAATAGATGTTTTACAAATATATTGGAGTATTGGGAGAAAAATGGAACAACAGGTACTTAAAAGCCAATCAAATAATGGAGAACAAGGAGGAGATTATTACTTTCAGGACAAATGAAATGTTTTAAGAGAAAGTAAATGTAGTTAGTGTTATCAAGGCTGTTGCCCCAGAACCATACCCTTGCCCCTTCCTCCAGGTAAACTTGCAGAAAACCAAAACTAACTATGCCCTCTACCTGCATTCACATCGCAAGAACAAGAGTCTAATGACAAGAAAACTGGTGCAAGCTGGATCATCTCCAAAAGTGGGACAAAAGTTGCCCTGCAGCTCATTACCATCTCATTATAATAGTAAGATCTCCATCCATCTACACCATGATGGTTCAACCAGCTTCCAACCCAGATGCCAAAGGACCACACAAGGGCAGAAAAGAGTTGGCACCTGAGTTTCAGGAAGAACTCTGCCTTTTCTCAAAAAACCAATACATATGCCCCCCCACCCCCATTAACACTGCCTTAAAAATCTTGACTTGCGCGTCCCCTGACGAGAAGTTGATTCGTGAACTGTTCCCACTTCTCCATTCTCTGGCCATTGAATAAAGCTCCTGGTGTTTCAGCCTCAGCATTGGTTTCCTTGTTGGCTGTGTGAATCCGAATGGAAAAGGAACCTCCCTGAACTGAGCCAGAGGGGTTTCCTTTCAGCAAAGGGCTCAAGAGGGGGGCCTCGAGATGGGCTAGGGCCCAAGTGGGGGTTCACGAATCTAATCCATTAACAATTGTTCAAAGTATGGTCCAGCATTAAACAATATTTACATCATTAATGCAAATGTTGAATACAGTTGTCCCTCCATATCTGTAGGTTCCGCATTCGTGACCACTGATCAAAAATACTTTTTAAAAATTTCCAGAAAGTTCCAAAAAGCTGGCAGCTATATACATAGGATTTACATCATACTGACAACTATTTACATAGTACTAGATATTATAAGTATCATAGAGAGAATTTACAGTATAAGGGAGGATGTGTGTAGGTTAAATGCAAATACTACACCATTTTATATAAAGGACTTGAGCATATGCAGATTTTGGTTTCCTCGGTGGGGGTGGGGGGTAGTGCTGGACTGAATCCCCCTGTGGATATCAAGGGGCAGCTGTACTGATTTCATAGCAACAACAAAAAACTGTGATATAATCACATGAGGAAATTGGCTTGGGAAAGCGGGGAGGACTATAATATAAAAAGATAAATCTTCAACTATCATAATGTGTTTTCAATAGTCAGTAGATAATGTCTGAAACTGATGAATCCAAAAAGAGCAATGTATGTACATACTTACAAATATGGCAGTTAATATCAGTTGAAACAGCTACAATAATTTAATGGATTGCCTCTCAAGAGCAGAACTAAGGGACAGGGAGGGGTGAAACAGATGAAGACAGATTCTTATCATAAGTCTTTTTGTTTTTTATTTTTTAAAACTATGTGCATGTATAACTGGTAAAATGTAAATTAATTCACATTTTAAATAATATATATAATTTACAAAATAAAGGAATATACAAATAATGTGAAATCCCCTGCCAATACTCTTTCCAATTTCAATTAGCCAGAATATTTTATTATATCTGTAAGTTCTAGCATAATGTGTGACATATTATTGGCTGAATGATCTATGGGTATTGTGCTAAACAAATACATAGTCTGCTATTATTCAGCAAACTTGTATGGAACTTACTCTTTACTAGGCTCTGTTCTGAGCGTTTGTATATATATTATTTCATTTCATTTTCATAACAACCCTCAAGGTAGTTACATATAGTATATCATTAATTCGTGCATAAATCCATTTGGGTAAGTAACATAATCCTCATTTTGAAGATTAGGAAACAGAGGCAGCAATACCCCAAATTATACAGCTGTTAAACCACTTAGGGAATGAAACCCAAGTTTTATTGATTACAATGTCTTTGCTGAGCACTAGATAATATATTTATTAAGCAACTAGCACTGATTCTGGCTTATCAATGGTGCTCAATTAATAATGTATATGAATATTAATCTACATAAAGAATTTCATGATATTTTTATAAAAGCCTCCTCTCTGTGTATAGTAAAGGCCTAAATTTGTTAAGGTGAACAAACAAAATTTAAAATTTCTACAGTGTATCTGGTTCTATATTTGATATAAAAACTTCTCCCTTGTTTTATAGGTACTTATCTGCATTTGTCATAGATGCAGTTTCTACATAAAATCTATATGTTTTAAACATATTTTTACTTAGTATCTTACTGCATGTCCATTTAAAAGAATGAGGTAAAGCATCTATATACTGATTGAGAAATTTAAAAAGCAGAATTAAATTCAGAAAAATATGTATAATAAGGGCCCATTTTTATAGTAAAAGTGTGTGTGTGTGTGTAATATATGCTTAAATATACATAGAAGATTTCTAAAAAATTATACCAGACAATGGTAAACATTTGTCTCCACGTAAGGTGGATGGAGACATCAGGAAGGCAGGAAGGGAGACTGACATTTCACCTTATACCCTTCTTTATTGTTTTAATTTTTATTATGATCATGTATTACTTGTATAATTGAATAGAGCTAATTAATAAAAAAACAACCTTTTATTAATTTAATAAAATAATTAGAACATTTTTGTGGCTACTCTTTTGAGCTTTTATATTTCCAACCTTATAAAGCACAGTGCTAGGCAGCCAGAATATACTTAATATGGTATTTAATAAATATTTACTTAACAAAGAAAATATGAGCTCTACTTGCAAGACATCAGATAGGGAAAAAAATCAGAAGTGACTCTTTTGCTCTGCTCCCGTTAACAATTTATTTTAAAACAAAATATCTGTTTCTCACTCACCAAAATTAGTAGTTACCCAACAATGTGGCCTTTTAATGACTAGTGATCAATAAACAGAGTACATAATCACTAATGCTTAATAACAAGATTAAAAACCTAACTCAAAACGAAACTTATAGGAACAGTAATAACTGATTTGATTTTTGTTTTGAGAGACCCCCCATGCAAAGCTGAAAGCAAATTAAATATTAAAAGAAGATGGCACACAAATTAAAAAAAAAAAAAAGAAGATGGCACAGAAAGACCTTTGTAAAGGTCTTTATAAACCATGGTTTATAAAATTTAGCTCTTTATTATCTCAACAGAACAGATCCATACATTAATTTGAAAGATTTTTTACAGTGGCATGGTTTATAATAAGTAAAAGATGATCAAGAACTATTCCAAAGAAAGAATAAAAATGCAGTTGATGGGTCAAAAATCTTCTTGAAATACTTGATAGTTTCATTGACCTCTCTTTCTATCAAATAATTGGACATTCATATACCTTTGCTTTTGTGGAAGGATATGGAGAAAAAAATTTTAGGGATGATAATTGAAATTCTTCAATAAAAAGCAATTGAGCAATGACTATTAGCTTTCATTCACTTTTATTAGCTATAGACACGTTCTGAATGTCATTATTGATTGGCTGTATGCATTGAATATATTATGAATGCTAAGGATTTAGAGACACTGAAGAATCAAGTTGTCTTAATTATTGTAGAGGAACCATATTTCCTCTCATTTATTTATTTGTATACTCAACAAACGTTTATAAAAGGTGTAGTATCTGCCAAGCACTGTGGTAGATAATGGGAATACAAAAATAAGTAAGACTCTCTGTCTTCAATGAGCTTAGAATCAAATAATAAATTTACTGTCTACACATGTGATGTGATAAAGGAAAAAAGTACCGGAAAATATGGAACCACATAGAAAAACACCTCATTCTGCCTTAGTGGAGAGGAATTGGAGTTATAGAAGGCTTCTAGAGATGATGCCATATAAATGCTCTTCTTATCTATATTTCTAAATTTTCTAAACTTGCTACTCCAGTGTGATATGTTTCCTTTTTCAGAATACAATTTTTATTTTAAAATAGTTTTAGATTTAAAGAAAAATTGCAAAGATAGTACACGGTTCCCATACACCCCACACTCAGTTTCCCCTGCTATTAACATCTATATTAGTATGCTTCATTTCTTGTAATTAATGAACCAATACTGAGTCATTATTATTACCTTATTCAGATCTCCTTAGTTTTTATCCAGAATCCCCCCCAGGATACATTACATTTACATATCATGTCTCCTTAGGCTCGTCTTGCTCTGACAGTTTCCCAGACCTTCTTTGTGTTTCATAACCTTGATAGTTTTGAAAAGTAGTGGTCAGTTATTCTGGAGAGAGACCCTCTATTGAGATTTGACTGGTATCTTCCTCAAGATTCAGCTGGGGTTATGTGTTTTTGTAAGACCAGAGAGATAAAGAGCCATTCTCATCACATCATATCCACAGTATATACTATTAATATAACTTACCACTGTCAGTATTGACTTTGATCACCTGGCTGAGTAGTCTTTGTCATGATTTTCCACTGTAAAATTACTCTTCTTTTTCCCTTTCTATACTGTCCTCTGAGGAAAAGACACAATGCACAGCCCACACTCAGAGAGTGGGAAGTTACACCTCACTTCCTTGAAGGCAGAGGATCTACGTAAATTTGTTAGAATTATTCTTCTTGGGAGATTCACTCCATTTATTTATTCAACCATTTATACCAGTACAGAGTCATAGATATCTACTGTATATGGTGGATTATAATCCAATATTACTTTATTTATTTCACTGGTCAAATATTCTAGCTTTAGCCATTGACAACTCTTTCAACTTTTCCCCCTTGCCCCTTGAATATGACCCCAACATTGTGGGGTTTTTAAGAACTTAATTTCTGGTACTACAAGATGACCCAGATTCATCTTGTATATTTCCTGCTTCAGTCTTAGAATCAGCCAGTTCTCCAAGGGGCCCTTTTCTTGGACAATGGCATTAGAAACCAAGCTCAGTGCACTAGATACACTCATTGCTCATAGGATGTCATTGCTTCTAGGCCATCTCAGATAGCAATGCAATAAA
This sequence comes from Hippopotamus amphibius kiboko, assembly GCF_030028045.1. Classification (NCBI taxonomy): domain Eukaryota; kingdom Metazoa; phylum Chordata; class Mammalia; order Artiodactyla; family Hippopotamidae; genus Hippopotamus; species Hippopotamus amphibius. The sequence goes on along the minus strand of NC_080203.1, from coordinate 10,492,675 downwards.
ATACATGTCTGCATACTAGTTTAGCCTTTTCCAGAATGCCATATAGTTGGAATCACAGTATGTAGCCCTTTTAGACTTACTCCTTTCACCTAGCAATATGCAGTTAAAATTTATCCATGGACTTAAAACATATGCATAACATTTTATTGCAGGAAGGATCAGAAACATTTAAATTCTCACATGAATCTAAATTCTCTATCTTGTTGTGCATAGAAATGAAAGTTGTATTTTACCTAACTAAAAATGTGAATGCAAAATTGCAAGATTTTCTGTAGAAAAATATAATACCAGTTTCTTTGTGGAGTTTTTCATATGTTGGTAAAGAGTATAATTACAATTGTAAACATTTCTTTTTGCTTGGACTTTAAAAAAAAGTTTAAGTGACAGAAAAATAAAATAAAAAAATAAAATTTATCCATGATCCAAGGCAATCTACAGGTTCAATGCAATCCCAATCAAAATACGATTGGCATTTTTCACAGAACTAGAACAAAAAAATTTAAAATTTGTATTGAAGCACAAAAGACCCCCAACAGCCAAAACAATCGTGAGAAAAAAAGAACAGAGCTGGAAGAATCATGCTCCCTGACTTCAGACTATACTACAAAGCTATAGTAATCAAAACAGTATGGTACTGGCACAAAAACAGAAATATAGATCAATAGAACAGGATAGAAAGCCCAGAGATAAACCCATGCACATATGGTCACCTTATCTTTGACAAAAGGAAGCGAGAATATACAATGGAGAAAAGACAGTGTCTTCAATAAGTGGTACTGGGAAAACTGGACAGCTACATGTAAAAGAATGAAATCTGAACATTCTCTAACACAATACACAAAAATAAACTCACAATGGAATAATGACCTAAACATAAGACCAGATGCTATAAAACTCCTTGAGTAAAACACTAACGTAAATTGCAGCAAGATCTGTTTGGATTTCATCTCCTAAAGTTAAGGAAATAAAAACAGAAATATGCAAATGGGACCCAATTAAACTTAAAAGCTTTTGCACAGCAAAGGAAACCATAAACAAAATGAAAATACAACCTACAGACTAGGAGAAAATATTTGCAAATGATGCTACTGACAAGGGATTAATTTCCAAATTATACAAATAGCTCATACAGCTCCATGTTAAATAAGCAAATCAATAAAAAAAAATGAGAAGACTTACATAAGTATTTCTCCAAAGAAGATATATAGATGGCCAACAGGCACATGAAAAGATGATCATTATTGCTAATTATCAGAGAAATGCAAATCAAAACTACAATGAGGTATCACCTCACACCAGTCCGAATGGCCATCATCAAAAAGTCTACAAATAACAAATGCTGGAGAGGGTGTGGAGAAAAGAGAACCCTCCTACACTTTTGTGGGAATGTAAATTGGTGCAGTCACTATGGAGAACTGTATGAAAGTTCCTTAAAAAATGAAAACTAGAGCTACCATATGATTCAGCAATCCCACTCCTGGGCCTATATGTGGAAAAAACTCCAATTCAAAAAGATACAAACACCCCAATGTTCACAGCAGCACTATTTACAATAGCCAAGACATGGAAGCAACCTAAATATCCACTGACAGATGAATGGATAAAGAAGATGTGGTACATATACAATGGAATACTACTCAGTCATAAAAAAGAATGAAATAATGCCATTTGCAGCAACATGGATGGACCTAGAGGATGGACCTAGAGTCTACCATACTAAGTGAAGTAAGCCAGAGAAAGACAAATATCATATGATATCACTTACATGTGGAATCTAAAAAGTGATACAAATAAGCTTGTTTATAAAACAGAAATAAATTTACATATATAGAAAACAAACTATGGTTACCAAAGGGGAAAGGGGGAGAGGGATAAAATTTGGGATTAACAGACACACAGTACTATATATAAAATACATAAACAACAAGGACCTACTGCATAGCACAGGGAACTATATTCAATATCTTGTAATAATCTGTGATGGAAAAGAATGTGAAAAAGAGAATATATATATATTGTATATATACTAATACTACATTGTAAATCAACTAACTTCAATAAAAAGTTGTTTGTTTTGAAAATAAATGAATAAGTAAAATTTATCCATGACTGTTTTGTGGCTTGATAGTTCATTCGGTTTTAGTGCCAAATAATATTTCATTGTATGGATGCACCAGAGATTGCTCATCAATTCACCTAGTGAAGGACACCTTGATTGCTTCTAGTTTGGGGCTGTTATGAGTAACACTCAAAGCTACTATCAACATTTATGTACTGGCTTTTGGATGAGTATAAGTTTTCATATAACTTGGGTAAGTACCTGGGACCACAATTGATGGATTATATGGCAAGAAAATGTTTAGTTTTGTAAGAAACTGCTATACTATCTTTAAAGTGGCTGTACCATTTTGCATTCCCACCAGCAATGGATGAGAGTTCCTGTTGCTGTGCAACCTAAAAATTGGTATTGTCAGTTTTCTGGATTTTAGCCATTCTAATAGGTGAGTAGTTGTATTAGCTTCCTAGGGCTGCTGTAACAAATCACCACAAACTGGGTAATCTCTCACAGTTCTGAAGGCTAGATGTCTGAAATCAAGCTACGATCCCTTTGAGACTCTGAGGAGAATCTTTTCTTGCCTCTTCTAAGCTTCCAGTGGTAGCCATTAATCCTTGGCATTCCTTCACTTGAAGCTGTATCACCTCTTCCAAGCTTCTAGTGGTAGCTGTTGATCCTTGGCATTCCTTCACTTGAAGCTGTATCACTCCAATCTCTGCCTCTGTAACCACATGCCATTCTCTCCACATGCCTTTGTCTTCACCTGGCATTTTCTCTTCTTTTCCAATTCAATATTAATTGGATTAGGGTCAACCTTAATGACTTCATCTTAACTTGATTACATCTGCAAAGACCCTGCTTTTAGATAAGATCACACTGACAATTACTGGGGGTTACAACTTCAACATATCTTTGAGGAGACAATACAACCATAACAGCAGTTATCTAATTGTTATTTTAATCTATAATTCCCTAATAAAAATGATGCTGAACACCATTTCCTATGCTTATTTGCCATCAGTATATCTTCATTGGTGAGATGTATGTTTAGATATCTGCCCATTTTTAAATTGGGTTGCTTGCTTTCTTATTGTCGAGATTTAAGAATTCTTTGTACTTTTTGGACACAAGTCTTTTATCAGATATGCATTTTGCAAATATTTTCTCCCTGTATGTGGCTGGTTTATCATATTCTTAATGGAGTATTCTGCAGAGCAGAAGTACGTAATTTTAATAAAGTCCAATTTACCAATATTTTCTTTCATGGTTTGTACTTTTGGTGCTGTATTTTAAACCTGATCTCTAAACCCAAGGTTACCTAGATTTTCTCCTACCTTTCTTTAAAAGTTTCATAATTTCATATTTTGCGTTTAGGTCTATGATCCTATGATACAGTATATATAGCCTTTTCAGATGGTTTCTTTCACTCAGTGATATGCATTTAAGGTTGTTTCTTCTCTTTTCATGGCTTTATAGCTCATTTCATTGCCAAACAACATCTCACTTAATGAATGTACCACAGTTTTTTTTTTTTTTAATCCATTTACCTATTGTTCTACTGAAGAACATCTTGGTTGCATCTATGTTTTGGCAATTATGAAAAAAGCTGCTAGAAACATTTGTGTACAAATTTTTGTGTGGACATAACGTTTTCAACTCATTTGAGTAAATGCGAAGGAGCAACACTGCCAGATCATATGGAAAGGGTATGTTTAGTTTCATTAGAAACTACCAAATTCTATTCCAAAGTGGCTCTACTATTTTGCATTCCCACCAGCAATAATTGAGAGTTCCTATTGCTCCACAACCTCACCAACATTTGGTATTGTCAGTGTTTTTTGCATTTCAGTCATTCAAATAGGTCTGCAGTGTTTTTTTGTCGTTGTTTTAATTGGCAATTCCCTAACAATATATGATGTGGAGCATCTTTTCATATGCTTATTTACCATCTTTATACAGGCATACCTCAGAGATACTGTGGGATTGGTATCAGTTCACTGCAGTAAAGCAAATATCGCAATAAAGTGAGTCACACAAACTTTTTGGCTTCCCAGCACATATAAAAGCTATATTTACATTATGCTGTAGTCTGTTAAGTGTGCAATAGCATTATGTCTAAAAAATGTACATACCTTGATTTAAAAATACTTAATTGCTAAAAAAAAATGCTAACCATCATATGAGCCCTCAGCAAGTTGTAATCTTTTTGCTGGTGGAGGGTCTTGCCTCGATGTTGACGGCTGCTGACTGATCAGGGTGGTGGCTGCTGAAGGCTGGGGTGACTGTGGCAATTTCTTAAAATAAGACAGTAATGAAGTTTGCTGTATTGATTAACTCTTCCTTTCACAGATGATTTCTCTGTAGCATGCAACATTATGTGAGACCATTTTACTCACAGTAGAACTTCTTTCAAAATTGGAGTCAATCCTCTCGAACCCTGCCCCTGCTTTATCAACTAAGTTTATGTAATATTTGAAATCTTTACAGCATCTTCAAGCAGAGTAGATTCCATCCCAAGAAACCACTTTCTTTGCTCATACATAAGAAATAACTCCTCAATTGTTAGAATTTTATCACAAGATTGTAACATTTCAGTCACATCTTCAGGACCTACTTCTAATCTTGGTTCTCATTCTATTACTTCCTTCACTGGAGTCTTGAATCCTTCCAAGTCATCAAGGAGGGCTGGAATCAAGTTCTTCCAAAATCCTGTGAATGTAGATATTTTGACCTCTTCCCATGAATCACAAATGTTCTTAATGGCAACTACAATGGTGAATCCTTTCCAGAAAGTTTTCAATTTACTTTGCCCCAATCTATCAGAGGAATCACTATGCACAGCAGCTATAGCTTTCCAAAATGTATTTATTTCTTTTTTTAGTGCTTTATTTATTTATTCATTTATTTATTTTGACTGTGTTGGGTCTTTGTTGCTGCACACAGTTTTTCTAGTTGTAGCGAGTGGGGGCTACCCTTTTTTGCGGTGCATGGGCTTCCCTCATTGTGGTGGCTTGCCTTGTTGTAGAGCATGGGCTCTAGGTGTGTGGGCTTCAGTAGTTGTGGCATGTGGGCTCAGTAGTTGTGACTCACAGGCTATAGAGCGCAGGCTCAGTAGTTATGGCACATGGGCTTAGTTGCTCCATGGCATGTGGGATCTTCCCAGACCAGGGATCAAACCTGTGTCTCCTGCATTGGTAAGCGGATCCTTAACCATTGCACCACCAGGGAAATCCCAGCAAAATGTATTTCTTAAATAATAAGACCTGAAAGTCAAAATGACTTCTTGATCCATGGGCTGGAGAACAGATGTTGTGTTAGCAGGCATGAAAACAAGATTAATTTCATTTTACATCTCCATCAGAGCTCTTGGGTGACCAGGTACGTTGTCTATGAACAGTAATATTCTGAAAAGAATCCTTTTTTTCTGATCAGTAGGTCTCAACAGTGGACTTAAAATATTTAGTAGACCATGATGTCAACAGATGTGCTCACATTCAGGCTTTGTTGTTCCATTTATAAAGCACAAGAAGAATAGATGTAGCATAATTCTCAAGGGCCCTAGGATTTTCAGAATGGTAAGTGAGCCCTAGTTTCAACTGAAAGTCACCAGCTGCATTAGCCCCCAACAGGAGAGTCAGCCTGTCCTTTGAAATCAGGCATTGACTTCTCCTCTCTAGCTATGAAAGTCCTAGATGGCATCTTCTTCCAATAGAAAGCTGTTTAATCTCCATTGAAAATCTGTTGTTTAGTGTAGCTGGCTTCATTAATGATCTTAGCTAGATCTTCTGGATAACTTGCTGCAGCTTCTACATCACTACTTGTTGCTTCACCTGGCACTTTTGGTGTTATGGAGATGGCTTCTTTCCTCAAACCTCATGAACCAATCTCTGTTAGTTTCAGACTTTTCTTCTGCAGTTTTCTCATCTCTCGCAGGCTTCATAGAATTAAAGAGAGTTAGGGCCTGGCTCTGGATTAGGCTTTGGCTTAAGGGAATGTTGTGACTGGTTTGATCTTCTATCCAGACTTGTAAAACTTTCTCCATATCAGCAATAAGGCTGTTTCACTTTCTTATCATTTGTGTGTTCACTGGAGTAGCACTTTTAATTTCATTCAAGAACTTCTCCTTTGCATTCACAATTTGGCTAACTGTTTGGCTCAAGAGGCCTAGCTTTTGGCCCATGTCAACTTTCAACATGCCTTCCTCGTGAAGCGTAATCGTTTGAAGCTTTTGAGGTAAACAGAGAAACATAAGAGTCTTCTTTTCACTTGAACACTTAGAGACCATTGTAGGGTTATTATTTGGCTCAATTTCACTATTGTTGTGTCTCAGGGAATAGGAAAGCCCAAAGAGAGGGAAAGAGATGGGGGAACGCCTGGTCCACCGAGCAATCACAACACACACAGCATTTATCAATTAAGTTTTCTATCTTATATCTGTGCAGTTCTTGGCATCCCAAAACAATTACTGATCACAGATCCCATAAAAAATATAATAAAGAAAAAGAAGTCTAAAATGTTGTGAGAATTACCAAAATGTGACACAGAGACACAAAGTGAGCAAATGCTCTTGGAAAAACAGTGCTGACCGACTTGCTTGATGCAGTTTTGCCATAAACTTTCAATTTGTAAAAAACGTAGTATCTTTGAAGCACAATAAACCAAAGTGCAATAAAATGAAGTATATATGAATCTTCTTTGGTGAGGTATCTGTTCATATCTTTTACCGATTTTTGAACTGGGTAATTTGTTTTCTTACTTTTTAAAGTTCTTGTATATTTTCGATACTAGTCCTTTATCAAGTATATGTTTGCAAAATATTCCTTCCAGCCTGTGGCTTCTCTTTTCATTCTCTTAGCAGTGTCTTTCACAGTGCAGCTTTTTTAAAAATTTTAATTATGTCCTACTTATGATTTCTTTCTTTGTGGATGATGCTTTTGATGTTACATTAGAAAGTCATCACCAAACCTGAGGTCATGTAGATTTTTTTTTAACTTTTTATTTGTTTATTTTTTACAATAAACTGCATACATTTAGAGTGTACAATTTGGTATCCCACTCTCCCAATTTGTTCCCCCCACAACCCTCCCCGCTTTCCCCTTTGGTGTCCATATGTTTGTTCTCTACATCTGGGTCTCTATTTCTGCCTTGCAAACGGGTTGATTTGCACCATTTTTCTATAGTCCACATATATGCGTTAATATGCAATATTTGTTTTTCTCTTTCTGACTCACTTCATTCTGTATGACAGTCTCTAGGTCCATCCATGTCTCTACAAATGTCCCAGTTTCATTGCTTTTTACAGCTGAGTAATATTCCATTGTATGTATGTACCACATCTTCTTTATCCATTCATCTGTGGATGGACATTTACGTTGCTTCAATGTCCTGGCTATTCTAAATAGGGCTGCAATGAACACTGGAGTGCATGTGTCTTTTTGAATGATGGTGTTCTCTGGGTATATGCCCAGCAGTGGGATTGCTGGGTTATATGGTAGTACTATTTTTAGTTTTGCAAGGAACCTCCATACTGTTTTCCATAGTGGCTGTATCAATTTACATTCCCACCAGCAATGCAAGAGCGTTCCTTTTTCTCCACACCCTCTCCAGCATTTACCGTTCGTAGATTTTCTGATGATGCCCATTCTAACCGGTGTGAGGTGATACCTCATTGCAGTTTTGATTTGCATTTCTCTAATAATTAGTGATGTTGAACAGCTTTTCATGTGCTTCTTGGCCATCCGTATGTCTTCTTTGGAGAAATGCCTATTTAGGTCTTCTGCCCATTTTTTGATTGGGTTGTTTGTTTTTTTGATATTGAGCTGGATGAACTATTTATATATTTTGGAGATTAATCCTTTGTTGATTCGTTTGCAAATATTTTTTCCCATTCTGAGGGTTGCCTTTTCGTCTTGCGTATAGTTTCCTTTGCTGTGCTGAAGCTTTGAAGTTTCATTAGGTCCCACTTATTTATTTTTGTTTTTATTTCCATTATTCTAGGGGGTGGATTAAAAAAGATCTTGCTGTTATTTACGTTAAAGAGTGTTCTTCCTATGTTTTCCTCCAGGAGTTTTATATGTCTGGCCTTACATTTAGGTCTTTAATCCATTTTGAGTTTATTTTGGTGTATGGTGTTAGGAAGCGTTCTAATTTCATTCTTTTACATGCAGCTGTCCAGTTTTCCCAGCACCACTTATTGAAGAGGCTGCCTTTTCTCCATTGTATATCTTTGCCTCCTTTGTCATAGATTAGTTGACCATAGTTTATCCCTGGGCTTTCTATCCTGTTCCATTGATCTCTATTTCTGTTTTTGTGCCAGTACCATACTGTCTTGATCACTGTAGCCTTATACTATAGCCTGAAGTCAGGAAGACTGATTCCACCAACTCCGTCTTTCCTTCTCAAGATTGCTTTGGCTATTCGGGGTCTTTTGCATTTCCATACAAATCGTAAAATTTCTTGTTCTTGTTCTGTGAAAGATGCCATTGGTAATTTGATCGGGATTGCATTGAATCTGTAAATTGCTTTCAGTAATATAGTCATTTTCACAATGTTGATTCTTCCATTCCAAGAACATGGTATGTCCCTCCATCTGTTTGTGTCTTCTTTAATTTCTTTCATGAGTGTCTTATAGCTTTCTGAGTACAGGTCTTTTACCTCCTTGGTTAGGTTTATTCCTAGGTATTTTATTCTTTTTGTTGCAATGGTGAATGGGATTGTTTCCTTAATTTCTCTTTCTGACCTGTCATTGTTGGTGTATAGAAATGCAAGAGATTTCTGTGTGTTAATTTTGTATCCTGCAACTTTACCAAATTCATTGATTAGCTCGAGTAGTTTTCTGGTGGCATCTTTAGGATTTTCTATGCATACTATCATGTCATCTGTGAACATTGACAGTTTTACTTCTTTTCCAATTTGGATTCCTTTGATTTCTTTTTCTTCTCTGACTGCTGTGGCAAGGACTTCCAAAACTATGTTGAATAGTAGTGGTGAGAGTGGACATCCTTGTTTTGTTCCTGATCTTAGAAGGAATGCTTCCATTTTTTCACCATTGAGAATGATGTTTGCTGTGGGTTTGTCATATATGGCCTTTATTATGTTGAGGTAGGTTCCCTCTATGCCCACCTTCTGGAGAATTTTTATCATAAATGGGTGTTGAATTTTGTCAAAAGCTTTTTCTGCATCTATTGAGATGATCATGTGGTTTTTATCCTTCAGTTTGTTAATGTGGTGTATCACATTGATTGATTTGCGTATATTGAAGAATCCTTGCATTCCAGGGATAAACCCCACTTGATCATGGTGCATGATCCTTTGAATGTGTTGCTGGATTCTGTTGGCTAGTATATTGTTGAGGATTTTTGCATCTAAATTCATCAGTGATATTGGTCTGTAGTTTTCTTTTTTTGTAGTATCTTTGTCTGGTTTTGGTATCAGGGTGATGGTGGCTTCATAAAGTGAGTTTGGGAGTGTTCCTTCCTCTGCAATTTTTTGGAAGAGTTTGAGAAGGATGGGTGTTAGCTCTTCTCTAAATGTTTGATCAAATTCACCTCTGAATCCATCTTGTCCTGGACTTTTGTTTGTTGGGAGATTTTTAATCACAGTTTCAATTTCATTACTCGTGATTGGTCTGTTCATATTTTCTATTTCCTCCTGATTCAGTCTTGGAAGGTTATACCTTTCTAAGAATCTGTCCATCTCATCCAGGTTGTCCATTTTATTGGCATATAGTTGCTTGTAGTAATCTCTTATGGTGCTTTTTATTTCTGCAGTGTCCATTGTAACTTCTCCTGTTTCATTTCTAATTTTATTGATTTGAGTCCTCTCCCTCCTTTTCTTGATGAGTCTTGCTAGAGGTTTATCAATTTTATTTATCTTCTCAAAGAACTAGCTTTTAGTTTCATTGATTTTTGCTATTGTTTTCTTTATCTCTGTTTCATTTATTTCTGCTCTGATCTTTATGATTTCTCTCCAACTACCAACTTTGGGTTTTGTGTGCTCTTCTTTCTCTAGTTTCTTTAGGTGTAAGGTTAGATTGTTTATTTGGGAGTTTTCTTGTTTCTTGAGGTAGGATTGTATCACTATCAACTTCCCTCTTAGAACTGCCTTTGCTGCATCCCATAGGTTTTGGATTGTTGTGTTTTCATTGTCATTTGTCTCTAGGTATTTTTTGATTTCCTCTTTGATTTCTTCAGTGATCTGTTGGTTATTTAGTAGTGTATTGTTTAGCCTCCATGTGTTTGTGTTTTTTACAGTTTTTTTCCTGTAATTGATTTCTAATCTCATAGCATTGTGGTCAGAAAAGATGCTTGATACAATTTCAATTTTCTTGAATTTACCAAGGCTTGATTTATGACCCACAATCTGATCTATCCTGGAGAATGCCCCATGTGCACTTGAGAAGAACGTGTAATCTGCTGTTTTTGGATGTAATGTCCTATAGATATCTATGAAATCAAGCTGATTTACTGTGTCATTTAAAGTTTGTGTTTCCTTATTAATTTTCTGTCTGGATGATCTGTCCATTGGTGTAAGTGGGGTGTTAAAGTCCCCCACTATGATTGTGTTACTGTCGATCTCCTCTTTCATAGTTGTTGGCATTTGCCTTATGTATTGAGGTGCTCCTATATTGGGGGCATATATATTTATAATTGTTATCTCTTCTTCTTGGATTGATCTCTCCATCTTTAGGTAGTGTCCTTTCTTGTCTCTTGTAACATTTTTTATTTTAAAGTCTATTTTATCTGATATGAGTATGGCTACTCCAGCTTTCTTTTGATTTCCATTTGCATGGAATATCTTTTTCCATCCCCTCACTTTCAGTCTATATGTGTCCCTAGGTCTGAAGTGGGTCTCTTGTAGACAGCATATATATGGGTCTTGTTTTTGTATCCATTCAGCTAGTCTGTGTCTTTTGGTTGGGGCATTTAGTCCATTTACATTCAAGGTGATTGTCAAGATGTATGTTCCTATTACCATTTTCTTAATTGTTTTGGGTTTGTTTTTGTAGGTCCTTTTCTTCTCTTATGTTTCCCACTCAGAGAAGTTCCTTTAGCATTTGTTGTAAGGCTGGTTTGGTGGTGCTGAATTCTCTTAGCTGTTGCTTGTCTGTAAAGCTTTGGATTTCTCCATCGAATCTGAATGAGATGCTTGCTGGGTAGAGTATTCTTGGTTGTAGTTTCTTCCCTTTCATCATTTGAAATATATCCTGCCACTCCCTTCTGGCTTGCAGAGTTTCTGCTGAGAAATCAGCTGTTAACTTGATGGGAGTTCCCTTGTATGTTATTTGTCATTTTCCCCTTGTTGCTTTTAATAACTTTTCTCTGTGTTTAATTTTGGTCGACTACTATATGTCTTGGCATGTTTCTCCTTGGGTTTCTCCTGCCTGGGACTCTCTGCACTTCCTGGACTTGGGTGGCTATTTCCTTTCCCATGTTAGGAAAGTTTTCAACTAGAATCTCTTCCAGTATTTTCTCAGGTCCTTTCTCTCTCTTGTCTCCTTCTGGGGCCCCTATAATGCGAATGTTGGTGCGTTTAACATTGTCCCAGAGGTCTCTTAGGCTGTCTTCAGTTCTTTTCATTCTTTTTTCTTTATTCTTTTCCACATCAGTGATTATCACCATTCTGTCTTCCAGGTCACTTATTCGTCCTTCTGCCTCAGTTAATCTGCTATTCATTCCTTCCAGTGTATTTTTCATTTCAGTTATTGTGTTACATATCTCTGCTTGTTTGTTATTTAATTCTTTTAGGTCTTTGGTAAACTTTTCTTGCAACTTTTCTATCTTTGCATCCAATCTTTTTTCAAAGTCCTGGATCATCTTCACCATCATTATTCTGAATTCTTTTTCTGGAAGAGTGCCTATCTCCTCTTCATTTAGTTGTTTTTCTGGTGTTTTATCTTGTCCCTTCATCTGGTACAAAGTCTTTTGCCTTTTCATTTTCTCTGTCTTTCTGTGGCTGTGATTTTCAGTTCCACAAGATGAAATAGTGCTGATACTGCTTGATTCTGCTCTCTGCCCTCTTGTGGAGGAAGCTGTCTAGGAGGGTGGTTGTTGCTTCCTGATGATAGGGACTGATGGTGGGTTGGGCTGGGTGGGCAGAGCTCAGTAAAACTTTAATCTGATTTGGTGGGTGGACCTCAGTGACATTTTAATCTGCTTGTCTGCCAATGGGTGGGGCTGTGTTACCACCCTGGTGGTCATTTGGCCTGAGGTGACCCAGCACTGGAGCTTACAGGCTCTTTGGTGGAGCTAATGGCAGACTCTGGAAGGGCTCACGCCAATGAGCATTTCTCAGAACCCCTGCTGCCAGTGTCCCTGTCTCCTCAGTGAGCCACAGCTGCCCCCCACCTCTGCAGGCAACCCTCCAACACCAGCAGGTAGGTCTGGTTCAGTCTCCTATGGGGTCACTGTTCCTTCCCCCTGGGTCCTGGTGAGCACACTTTTTTGTGTGCCCTCCAAGAGTGGAGTCTCCATTTCCCCCAGTCCTGTGGAGGTCCTGCAATCAAATCCTGCTGGCTTTCAAAGTCTGATTCTCTGGGGATTTCTCCTCCTGTTGCTGGACCACCAGGTTACGAAGCCTGATGTAGGGCTCAGAACCCTCAGGACTTCTGTGGTATAACTGTTCTCCAGCTTGTGAGTCACCCACCCAGCATTTATGGGACTTGATTTTAACGCGATTGCGCCCCTCCTACCATCTCATTGTGGCTTCTCCTTTGTCTCTGGATGTGGGGTGGTTTTTTTTGGTGAGTTCCAGTGTCTTTCTGTTGATGGTTGTTCAGCAGTTAGTTGTAATTCCAGTGCTCTTGCAAGAGGGAGTGAGCGCACATCCTCCTACTCTGCCATCTTGATTCTTGTCATGTAGATTTTTACCTATGTTATCTTCTAGGAGTTTTACAGTTTTCATTTTACATTTAGGTCTATTATGTATTTGGAGTTAATTTTTGTGAAAGATTAAGATGTGTGCCTAGATTCTTTTTTTTGGGGGGGGGGGGGGCATGTAGATATTCAGTTGTTCCAACAGTATTTGTTGAAAAGACTACCCTTTCTCCACCTAACTGATTTTGCTCCTTTGTCAAAGATCAGTTGACTATATCTGTGTGGTTCTATTTCTGGGCTCTCCATTCTGTTCCATTCATCTGTTCTTTCACCAGTACCACACTGTCTTGATTACTGTAGCTTTATACAGTCTTAAAACTGGGTAGTGTCAATCCTCTGACTTTGATATTCTTCAATATTGTGTTGGCTATTCTAGGTCTTCTACCTTTCCATACAAATTTTAGAATCTGTTTGTCAATAACCACAAGTAACTTGCTCTGATTTTTGAAGAGATTGCATTGACTACAGATCATATGGGAAGAACTGACATCTTAAAAATACTGAGTATTTCTATTCATGAACACGAAATATTTCTCTATAGATCTTCTTTGATTTCTTTAATTAGAGTTTTGTATGTTCCTCACATAGATTTGATATGTATATTGTTAGGTTTATACCAAAATATTCCATTTTTTATGCCATTGTAAATGGTATGTTTTTAAGTTCCAATTGTATATTGCTGGTATATAGGAAGATAACTGACTTTTGTATATTAATCTTGTATCCTACAAACTTGCCTAGAATTTGCTAACTAGTTCCAGAAGATTTTTGTTGTTGATTCTTTGGGATTTTTTTTAAAAGACAATCATGTAATCTGCAAAGACAGTTTTCCTTTTTCCTTTCAATGTGTATACCTTTTATTTCTCTTTCTTGTCTTATTGTATTACTTAAGACTTCTAGTATCATGTTGAATAGAAGTGGTGAGAGGGGATGCACTCACCTTGTTCCCAATCCTAGGGAGAAAGCATCTAGTTTCTCACCATTAAGTATGATGTTAGTTTTAGGGTCTCTGTAGACTTTTTTTTTCTAAATCAAGTTGAGGAATTTCCCCTCTATCCCTAGTTTGCTGAGCGTTTTTAATCATGAATGAGTGCTGTATTTTGTCAAATGCTTTTTCTGCACTTACTGATATGCTCATATGACTTTTCTTCATTAGCCTGTTGATTAGATTAATTGAATGTTGAATGGTGAACCAGCCTTCCATACCTGGAATAAATTCCACTTGATCATGGGGTATAATTATTTTTGCATCTTGTCAGAATCTATTTGCTAATATTTTGCTAATATTTTGATGAGGGTTTTTGCATTTTTTTCTCAAGAGATGATGGCCTATAGTTTTCCTTTATTATAACACTTTTGACTGTTCTTAGTATGAGGTTAATGTTGACCTCCAGAATGAGTTAGGAAGTATTTCCTCTGCTTCTGTTTTCTGGAGGAGAATTCTGAAGACAACTGGTATAATTTCCTTAAATGTTTGGTAGAAATTACCAGTAAACCCATCTTGTCCTGTCCTCTGTTATGGAAGACCTATTCTACATCTTTTGTGTGAATGTTGGTAGATTGTGTCTGTCAAAGGATAAGTTTATTTCATCTAGGTTATATATTTGTGAGCATAGAATTGGTCATAATATTCCTTTTAGTGTCCATGGCATTAGTAGTGATGCCTCTCCTTCATATATGATATCAGTAATTTGTGTCTTCTCTCTTTATTAGTTAACCTGTCTAGAGGCATCTCAATGTTATCAATCATTTCAAAGAACCAGACTTTGTTTTTGTTGATTTTCTCTACTGATTTCCTGTTTCCAACTTCATTTATTTCTCCTCTGATTCTTATTATTTATTTTCATCTGCTTACTTTGGATTTAATTTGCTCTTCTTTTTCCAGTTTCCTAAGGTGGATGTTTAGAGTATTGATTTTAGATCTTCCTTCCTTTCTAATATATGCATTCAGCACTCTCTATTTCTAAGTTTGATAAGTTGTGTTTTCATTTTCATTTAGTTCATTGTTCTTTAACCCATGTGTTATTTTAGAGTGCGTTCTTTAATCTCCGAATATTTGAGGATTTTCCAGTTATTTTTCTGTTATTGAGTTCTAGATTAATTCCATTATTGTCTGAGAACATACTTTGTGTGACTTCTATTCTTTTAAATTTGTTAAGGTATGTTTTATGGTCCAATATTTGATCTATCTTGGTGTATGTTTTATGTGAATTTGACTAGAATGTGTATTCTGCTGTTGCTGTATGGAGTATTTGATACATGTTAATTAATCAAGTTAACTGATGGTATTGTTCAGGTCAACAATATCCTGCCTGCTGGATCTGCAAATTATTCATAGAGGTGTGTTAATGT
Source organism: Hippopotamus amphibius kiboko (assembly GCF_030028045.1). NCBI lineage: Eukaryota > Metazoa > Chordata > Mammalia > Artiodactyla > Hippopotamidae > Hippopotamus > Hippopotamus amphibius. The sequence continues at coordinate 10,477,393 of NC_080203.1, read as the reverse complement.
CTCCAACTCTAGTAGTAGATTTGTCTACTTCTACTTTCAGTTCCATCAGTTTTTCCTCATGTAATTTTGATGCTCTGTTTTCAGGTGAATATGCATTTAGGATTGTGATGTCTTCATGAAGAATTGACTCCTTTATCATCATATAATATCCCTCTTTATCCCTGATTTTTTTGTGTGCATGCTGAAGTCTTCTTTGTCTGAAATTAATACAACGATTCCTGCTTTCTTTCTTTCTGTGTTAACATGGTATAGCTTTCTCTTCCACTTTACATTTAACATATCTGTCTTTATATCAAAAGGTATCTTATAGGCAGCATTTGGTTGGGTCTTATTTTTTTAATCCACTCTGACAATTTATGTTTTTAACAGACCTATCTTTAAACCTTTCACATTTATATATAGTATTGATAAAGTTGTATAAATATATTCCATATTTATGGCCATTTTTTTCTTTATTGCATGTGTTCTTTATTTCTTTGTTTTCTCCTCTTCTACTGAGTTCTCCTGGGGATTTTAATTGAGCATTTTATATGATTCCATTTTATCTCTTCTACTAGCCTATCAGTTATATTTATTTAAAAAATTTTAGGGCTTCCCTGATGGTGCAGTGGTTAAGAATCCACCTGCCAATGCAGGAAGCACGGGCTTGATTCCTGGTCCGGGAAGATCCCACATGCCGCAGAGCAATTAAGCCTGTGCACCACAACCACTGAACCTGTGCTCTAGAGCTCGTGAGCCACAACTATTGAGCCCACATGCCACAACTACTGAAGCCCACGTGCCTAGAGCCTGTGCTCTGCAACAAGAGAAGCCACAGCAAAGAGAAGCTCACACACCGCAATGAAGAGTAGCCTCCGCTCCCTGCAACAAAGACCCAACACAGCCAGTAAATAATTATAATTTTTAAAAAATTTAATTAAAAAAATTTTAGTAGTTCCCCTAAAGTCTCAAATATACACTTTTAGCTACTCCATCTTCAAATAACACTATATTTCTTCACATTCAAAGCAGGTACTTTATAGCAGAGGATTCCTAATTTTTTACTCTCATACCTTATGGCATTGCTATAATTCATTTCACTTAGCCATACACTATAATCACTCAATACATTGTTACTATTATTACTTTAAAGAAAAAGATATCTTTTAGATCAACTAAGAACAAAAAACACATTTTATCTCTCCTTCATATATTCCTCTCCTGATGCTCTTCCTTTCTTTATGTAACTTCATGTTTCTAACCTATATAACTTTGTTTTCTGAAGAACTCCTTTTAACCTTTCATGCCAGGCAGGTCTGCTGATACAAATTCTCTCAAGTCTTATTGTCTGAGAAATTATTTCTCCTTTTATTCACCCTTTATTTCTCCTTATTTCACTTTTGATGAATATTTTTTCTGGTTATAGAATTCCAGATTGGCAGAGGTTTTTTTTGTTTGTTTTTTGTTTTTGTAACACTATGTGTTTCAGTCCACTGTCTTATTGCTTGCTTTTGAGGAAAAGTCTTTTGTACTTCTTATCCTTGTTTCTCAACAGAAGCTGTTTTCCCCTCTGAATTCTTTCAAGATTTTCTTTTTGTTTTTCTTCAGTTTGAATGTGATATTCTTAGGTGTAATTTTGTTTTGTTTTTTTGGTATGTATCCTGCTTGGTATTCTCGGAGCTTCCTAGATCTGTGGTTCAGTGTCTGTCCTTTTGGTAAGTCCTCGACCATTATTAATTATTTCTTCTGCTCCTTTTTTTCTTTCAATTACATATATACTATTATATATGTAGTATATAATAGTATTCCAATTACATATTACTACACCTTTGAAATTTTCCATAGTTCTTAGTGTTCTGTTCTCTTTTTCTTATTCTTTTTATCATTGCATTACAGTTTGGGGAGCTTCTATTAACATATTTTCAAGTTCACTGATTCCTTCCTTGGCTCTATGCAGTCTGCTGATGAGGCATCAAAGGCTTTCTTCATTTCTGTTACAGTGTTTTTGATTTCTAGCATTTCTTTTTGATTTTTTCTTAGTTTCCATCTCTGTGCTTATATTAAGCATGTTTTTGCATTTTATCCACTTTTCCCATTAGAGCCATTATCATATTAATCACAGTTAATTTAAGTTCCTAGTGTGATAATTCCAAACTCCATGTCATATCTAAGTATGATTCTGATGCTTACTTTGCCTCTTCAGAGTGTTTTTTCTTTCTTTTTAGTATTCCTCTCACTCTTTTTGTTGAAAAGTGGCTATGATATATTAGGGATACAAACTGAGAAAAACAGACCTTTAGTGTGAAGTTTTATGCTAATCTGGTCAGGATTTAAGCTGTGTTTAAACTTTCCTATGGATGTAGATTCAAATTCTTCTATTGTCCTTGTTTTGGTCTCTACTGTTCACTCTCGGCCATGTGTTATGGGCTGAATTGTGTCCCCTCTAAAATTCATATGTTGCAGACAACACCCAATACCTCAGAATGTGACTGTATTTGGAGATAGGGCCTTAAACAAGGTAATTAACTTAAAATAAAGCCATTAGGGTGGGCCTTAATCCAATTTGACTGGTGTCCTCAAAAGAGGAAATTAGCACACACAAATTTGGGTGCATGGGTGCATGGACACAGAGGAAAGACCATGTGAGGACACAGCCAGAAGGTGGCCATCTGGAAGCCAAGGAAATAGGCCTCACAGGAAACCAACACTATGGTACATTGATCTTGGGCTTAAAAACTTCAGAACTGTGAGAAAAATGCATTTCTGTTGTTTAAACTACTCAGTCTGTGGTATTTTCTTATGGCAGCCCTAGCAAAGTAATATATCACTAGACCCTGATGGGAATTAAAAGCACAAAAGTGTGGGGTAAAACATAAGACTGTGGCCTATAGGAGTTTCTCACTCTCACACTGGTACACACTAAGTCTCTAGACGTTTGTCAAAGTTTTCATTTAATTGTTAGCAGTTATAGCTGCAGTGGCTTACTCCAGGTAAGAAACATTGGCTATGACTCTTTGGATTCCTCTTGTCCCTCCAGATTTCAGGATAGCAGTTTGCCTTGAGATCTCAATGCTTGGATGGTTCCAAGAAAATGTATTGATTTTTAGTATGTTCAGCTTTTCCTTGTTGTAAGGATGGAGTGACAACTTCCATGCTCTTTACATATTGGACCTGAACTCAGAATTCCTGATATTTTTATATAAACTCTGTTTGCAAAGATTTGAAATATAACTTTATATGAGAAAAGCTTACATTTTGTACCTTAATATGATGTATTAGTCAGCTTGAGCAGCTATAAACCATAGACTGGGAGATTTAAACAACAGACATTTATTTCCCATAGTTCTGGAGGCTGGAAGTCCCAGATGAAGGTGCCAGCATGGTTGGGTTCTGGTGAGGGTCCTCTTCCTGGCTTGCAGGTAGCTGCTTTCTTGCTATATCCTCAGAGGCAGGAGGTGTGGGGGTGGGGGTGGGGTGTGGGAGGAGAGCTCTGGGGTCTTTTTCTCTTCTTATAAGGGTACTCATTCCACCTTGAGGGTCCTATCCTCATGAACTCAACTACACCTAATTACCTCTTAAAGATCTCTCTACAAATAACATCACATTGAGGCTTACGGATTCAACATATGAATTTGAGGAGGATACAAATACCCAGTCCCTAACATATAATATCCTCTACTATATTCAATTACTCTAAAAATTATAAATATATACTTGATACTATTATTTTTCCCTTTACAATTCTATCACAAATTAACCAATACTCTTTGGAAAAGTTTGCCATCCACTCTAGGATTGTTTAGTGTCTCTTTTTAACCTTACTACCCTTCTGAGGTTAGGTCATGAGATACTGAACTAAATTGGACTTCTGTATATATCCTTTCTTTTCCATTCACCTGTTCTAATCCCAGCTGTCAAGTATCTCTCTGCTACCAATGTACAGTTGTTCAAAAGCCCTGAGGATATAAGAGGTGACAGAATATTTTTTTCTTAGGTCAGAGATGGAAAGGTTATTGAAATAAAATTCATCATACTATAGTTGGAACACTGATATTTTCAGTGACCAAATACCTCTCCCCTAGCAATTTTGGAAAAAGCTATAATCTTACCAATTGTAGTGACAATTTAATATTTCCACAAAATCAGATCATAAGACAGTGAAATATTTATTGGAGGGTTACAAAATTAATAGGAGAGGCCCTTGTTCCTTACCTCAAAATAGTGTTATCCATAAAAGTAAAAGGTCAAGTTAATAAGACTAGAAGTAATTCAGGTCTTACACATATGAGATCATATATAGACTAGACATAATCAATCTCTCAAATGATCTTAGTGTGTGTAATAAATGAAACATCTATCAATACTTATGTTCAATACCAAAACATGATACATATGCATGAAATGTTTTAGGGAAAATGTAATATATTATTTGATGAAATTCTAAATGAGGAATTCATACAAGTAGTTGGAAAATAAGATAATTTCAAGTAATTTATAAGAATTCATTTGGACTTTGAAGGAGGGGTAGGTTCTGCATGATCACCATTTTACCCTGTTTTCATGCTTCAGTGCTGGAACTCCATTCACTGTCTGGGAAATTCTTAATTATCACTTAAGCCATGTTACGATTTCCCCAAAATTCAAAAAGTTAGTTGCTTCCTCATCTTTGCACCCATGACACGTCACATGTTCTTCTCTTACTGTCTAGATTTTGTTTGCTTGTATGTTCTCCCTAGTATATTGACCAAGTCTACTACAGAGATGCAACCTACTACGGTTGTTGCCCACTTAGTATTTCTTTTTCTACCTTTTGACACCTGAATTTTCTTTTGGAAAAGTATCCCTTTATCATTACAGAAAGTCTTGGTGGAATGATCAATAAAGGTAGTCTGCTATTTCCTGGGCAAAGGGAGAACATGTGACTCGATGTCATTCTGCAAGAATTTGAATATGGAGTAGTGACACAAGGGTGAAAAACATTTGGATCTTATCTAATGATGGTACTCTGAGGAGAATGTCTATTAATCCCTGCAGACGAGCATGTGTGGTATAATGTCATTTTTGTTAAACATAGAAAAAGAATACTTAGCTATAGAAAGCTGTACTTATCTACAGAAAATTATAGTTATCGATATATAGGTATAAGTAAGTGGATGCCTAGGAAGAGGTCTGGAATATTCCAAACCAGAATGTTTTAAGTGATTACCTATGGAGAGAATTTGGATTTGGGATAAGATAAAGGTGTATTCTCACTTATAACTCCATGTATTTTTGACTTGTTTCATTTGAGGAGGTAACAATCATACGTAACTTTTGTAATTTGTTTATTTTCTTTAAGGAAGTTCACTTTAAAAATTATATTCCCCAAAAAGAAAACATCTGGATTTCTTTCCTATTTATTGACATAATTTGTCAGTGTTTGGTGCTTTTCTGTAACACATATAGTCACATACAGAAGGAGAACGACGTGTAGTTGAACAGCTGTTTTAATTCTCTTGAGAGACAGAGAACAATAACATTAAAGTATCCAAATGTTATTTCTGTACAACCTAGGAATAAAGTGATAGCATTAGCAGATAATAGAAAGCAAGAAGTTTGGGGAGGAAATTGTGCAGCATTTCATGGGATTGTAAAGTTTGTTTTTTCATTTAACCATGTCTCTTGGACATTTTTTGGACATCTGTCACTATATATAGTTCTATCTCATTTTATTTTTTCATGAGACATTGAATGTGATAAGATTGGATACACCATAATTTATTCAGCTATTCCACTATCTGAGCATTTGTGTTGTTTCCAATACTTTTGCTGTTATTAAACAATGCTGTAGTAGAAATCCCTTGTCCATATACTTTTGAGCACATGAATCAGTATTTCTGAAGGAAAAAAACAGAAAAATACAAATGGCACATCAAAGGGTTTCTACACGTGACTTGTTGATACTATCAAACAGCTCTCAGAAAACAGTTGTGTCAATCTGTATGTCCAATGACATTGTGTGAGAGTACTTATTTCCCTATGCTTTGCAAATATGGGATATTTTTGTTTTATTTTCTTAATTTCTGATAATCAGATTGATTTAAAAAAAATAATAGTTGATTGGTGTTCTGTGCAAACTGCTTTTTTAGCCAAGGAGATTTTCATTCATTCCATAGTTGTAGTTGTCACTAAGAAAAGGGAAATACATAGCTTTAGATTTCATAGGCCCTGCATTTCCCATCTAGAAACCATGTTTGGACACATTCATAGGCTAAGTTCAAGGCCTAAGTAAAGTCTGACTTAAAAATGTAGTTTTCCAAACTGAAAAGTCTGGCATACGCTGAATAATGGGTGTGCTAGGCATTATTCCACACAAAGACTGTAAATTAGCATTCAATACCAGATAGACAGTAGACCTGCATCTTATGGCCAAAGTTAAGGTCTAAAGCAAGCTAATAAGGCCAAAATTACAGCCATCTCCTTCTCCTTCACCGGAATAGTTCCATTTCTTTGGTTGAGAACCAGATGAAGGAGTTGCCTTGCATTCAGAGGCAATATTATATGACATGCCTGTTTTTGAATCCTTAAATCACACTCAGCATGGCGAGCTGATTACACCCTAAGAGTCATGTAGGAAATGAGAGGGTCCTAAAAAACAGTGAGTGACATCGACCATGTCATGGTGACTTAAGAAGCGGCTGGTGGGCAGATTATTTAAACTGCAGCTTTGTCCTCTCTCAGACTTCATACCAAGTGCATATAGTTTTATGAACCAGCAGTGCTAATAAAAGGGAACAGAAATGTAGGTACTCCATGCCAGCATCATTTAGCAAATACCTCTCAAATTCATAGCATAATGCTTATTGTTTAACATATAACTAACTTTATTATATAACATTAAATTAAAAACAAAATGTTTAAATTAATTTTGGAAATTGCTGATTGTTTTCCTACATAGCACTTGTATATGCCTGCCAAGGAAAAAAAAATAGTTTAAGGGACTCAAATAGAAGTAAAAGACTTTATTCAGCTGATTCCCACCTGAAAACCAGGTATATCACCTAACTCACTGCTGAAACCAGACTGCACTTTTATAGGGTGAGGAAAAGAGAGATATGTCCTTGAGTTTTTGCTCATGTAAATTTTCATCTCTAACTGCTGCAAGACTTATGGTTGGAAACAGCTGGAGATAGTTCCAGTATTCATGCCTCTTGCTCAAGAGAATTTGTACAATCTCATACTGATAACTGTCAAGAACTGCTTTTTGGAAGTCCTGCATTTGTTCTATTAGTCAAGGTTAGGGGCTGGGGAGATAGAAAAAAAGGTTAAAGGAAAAAATAAGGAAAGGAAGCAATGTTTAGAGACAAGGAACCTGGAGACCATCTATCATATCTGGTTTAAACATTTTTACATACTTGGGTTAATAAATTTCCAGTGTATCCAGGTCTCTCTAAAAATGCTGCAACTTTTCATGACTTCAGTTTGTTTCTCCATTAATCCCAGGTGCTGAGGGTTGTTTTCCTTACCTTCAGCAAGGATTTCAACTAAATGTGATGTTCAGACTTCCTGATATGACTGGCCAGGAATGCAGGGACTAAATAAAGAAAAAAGAGAGGCTGCAATGATAAGGGCACATGGGTACCACATCAGAGGTAAAGTTAAAGAATTCAGGAAATGACATGGGAAGGGAAAATATTCAGGTACCAGAGCTTTAGCACGAGAGGAAACTTGGTTATTAGAACTCTGGCTTATTGATAGAAGAAGGAGCAATTGCAGACTGATGCAAAAATCACCCAAATACTTGCTTCAGTTCTTTAAGTTCCAGCTGACAGAAGTCAGAATTGGTCCCAGAACCCAGAGGATTCTGAACATTGACAAGTGTTAGAAGACCCCAGCTGTGAGAAAGGCAAGAGGAGGAAGAAATAGGAAAAGAGGAGGGGGATTCCCAATAAGAAATTAGGAAAAGTATTATCATCAGAGATGAGTTATCTTCAGGGAAATAGCTGCCCTCAGAGAGGCAGCACGGTAACCTGAACTGAGTACTAGATTTGTGCCAGATGTTCTAGGTATGAACTGTGAATCAGCCATATATCTAGGCAAGAAATTATTTGCTAAAAATTTATAAGTTATTAGCAGATAAAAGTTTAATTTATTCATCTTTATATCTTTAGAATCTAAAAACACCTGGCTAAAGGGCTGTTGTTTGAATCTGAATCAGTGATTTGCAAATTGAGGAAGCATCAGAGTCACCCAGGGAGTTTGTTAAGTACAGATTGCCAGAGTCTTGATCCGGTCAGTCTGGGGAGAGAATTTGCATTTCTCTTCCCAAGGGATGCTAAGGATACTGCTCCAGGAATCACACTTTGAGAACCATTGAGCATTGTTTTAAACCTGGGGTCAAACAACTATAGTCAGCTGGCCAATCCACCCTCAGCCTGTTTCTGTACAGCCCATGAGCTATAAGTGTTTTTTTTTTACATTTTTAAAGGGTTGTTAAAAACATACACATACACACACACACACACACACACACACACACACACACACAAAGAAGAATATATGACAGAGAGTTGTGTCCCACAAAGTCTAAAATATTTACTATCTGGCCCTTTATAGAAAATGTTTTACCAACCCCCACTTTAAACAATAGAATGATTGCAAAAACAAGTGACAATCTGGAAAAGGCTTAAACTGCCTTCATCACTGAAGAATAAGAACCAGACATTTATGTTCTGTTCTATTCTATGTTACCTAAATCACACAGTATTTCCAATATTATATCTTTGCCTAATTCTTGTTTGGCTGCTTATATCCATTTTAGAAACTGTAAGAATAATTTCAATTATTCTGTAAAAGCACTTCATTGAATTAAAATGTAGATATTTTTAGAAGCATCATTTTGTAATTGAGGGAAATAGGCATGGCATTAGTGCTTTCAATATTTAAGCTTTTCTCTTTATTGTAACTGCATTTTAAATCCTTTAGTTTTTGGAATGTTCTGATAGGCCATTTCCAGATGTCAGATTTCTATCTGGAACATGCAAGCTTCAAATACATTTCTATGGCTTATGGGAGCTAATTCCAAACTTTTTAACAACTGTGTATTTTAGCCTTCATATTGTTGGTGCTGCATATTGCTATGTCACAGTAGGTTATCAACCCGGATTTCTGTTATTTTTTATTTGTTTAGAACTGCATCCAGGGTCAAGAAAGGAACCATAACATAACTAACCTTTTAAACCTATATGGTACATCCAAAGACTCCTGCCCATCCACATACTCTTAGGCTGACTGTGGATTGATCATTAGCAGCACCAATCACGAGTGTTGATTTGACATACCCAGACTACCAGTTTAACCATACACACAAGGGTAGTATATTTTACCAATAAATGGATGAAGTAGCATGGCCTAGATCTGGATGCCAGTGAGCAAGCGGGTGAGGAGGATATACCTGAGGGAGGGGAGTGCCCCCCCATGGGGGGGTGGTCAGAGCCTGAGTTGGATAAGGAGAGAATGCATACACAGGGCAGGGTGGGTGGAGCTCAATGTGGGGTGTCAGAGCCTAGGAGAATGAGGAGGGCTTCCATCTGAAAAAACATCCCAGTGTGAGGTATGAGGAGGAACAGGGAGGTTTCCATGTGGGGTGGTGGCACCAGCAGTAGTCTGGTTTAACGTGTTGTAACATAAATGAGGTAAAAGGGGCATTCATGGAAGAGGCTGGCCAGGCACAAGGTGTTGGAATCCAAAAGAGGTGAGGAAGGCATTTAGACTAATGAGAGAATTGAGGTAGCAGTGATGGGAAATTGGTTCCATATGGAGGGATTGATCACATAAGTAAATACATTAAAGATAATGGGACAAGATAAGGCAATCACAAATATGGAAAAGAAAAATATCTAAAATAAACCCTGTAGTGTTGGATTGAAATTGCAGATACTGGTGTGAAACTATGGATATGTAACTATAGATTTATAGATAATATTTAAGTGTGTGTGTGTGTGTACACTAAGAGATTATAGGATCAGTGATACTCCAATAGCTGTGAGACTGCCTAGTATTCATACCTTGGTTTCTAATATGATCCTCCACTTAAAGGAACCAGGGATCCTTATTGAAATGCTTGATTTTAGGACTAGAAAAGGGAAAGTCAAGATGGTCCTGAAACATACTGCACCAGAAAGTAAGGAAATGCTAAAAAGCAAAAAAAAAAAAAAGAGAGAGAGAGAAAGAGATGGGGACACATCAAAAGGCACAGAAACCAGTTTGAAGAGATTTGAAGGGGCTTCTGTTGGTCAAAGCTAGGACAATTTGAGTGTTTAAATAATTATACTTTTGGTTTATAACTCGAATGTAGTAGAAATCAATAATGTGATATGTGATATAAATAAATGAATAAATTCAAAGTTTAAAGAAGAACAAGATATTTACATGGTTTCTGGTATGGTCTGAATACTTGTGTCCCCTCCAAAATTCATCTGTTAAAATCCTAATGGCCAATGCAATGACATTAGGAAATGAGTGGGGTGTTTGGGAGGTGATTAGGTCATGAGGACAGATTACTGCCCTTATAACAGAGGTCTGAGAGAGCTCCTGTTCCCTTTCCACTGTGGGAGGATACACTAAGCAGTCTCCAACTCGGAAGAGGGTCCTCACCCCATTGTGCTGACACACTGCTAGCAGACTCTCAGCCTTCAGAACTGTGAGAAATACATTTCTGTTGTTTATAAGCCACCTAGTCTGTGGTATTTTGTTAGAGAAGACGGAACTAAGACAGTTTCAAAATACCTTTCCACAAAAAAACTTTTTGTTACAAAAGAGAAAAGAGTAACTTTACAGTGAGGAAGCCTGGGAAAACTTGAGACTTAAGATGCTTTAATTAAGTGATCAAAATTAACGTCACCAGTAATGGACTAAATAGAAGTTGTATCCTTCTTGATAGGCTGCACTGAGATGAGCGCATCACCTCAGTGATATTCTTGCCAAGAGTCATACTCTGAATCTTATCGTGAGGAACTATCAGAAAACTCAAACGGAGAGACATTCTATACAATAACTGGCCTATAATACTGAAAAGCATCAAAGGTCATGAAAATCAAGAAATGACCAAGGAACCACCCCAGGCTAAAGGAGACTGATGAAACACGCAACTTAATGCAACATGTGATTCTGGACTGGATTTTTTTCAGCATTAAGGATATTCAGTAGTGGGACACTGGGTAAAATTTGAAGAAAGTCTAAGGATTATGTGATCATAATACATCAAGGTAATTTCCTAATTATGTGATTGTATTGTGGTTATGCAGGAGAATATCCTTGATTAAAGGAACTACACACTAAAGTATTCAGGGAGAAAGGAAACTGTCAACTATTTACTCTCATGCTTCAGGTAAAAAAAATTCTTTGTACTACATTTATACCTTTCTGTTGTTTTAAGATTAATAATATATATATATATTTGAAAATATATGTATACATATACATATGTATATTTAATATATAACATATTCAGGGCTAGGGAATAGTTACACTGCATTACTAATCCTGCTTGCACCAGAGAAGCATTCTGAACTATTTCAGAGAAGTTAGAAATATTTACTTACTTCATAAAAATAAAGGGATCTATGAGATCTCTTTCTGAAAAAAAACTTGAAAAAATATTAAAAAGGTACATGCCTAGCAATCTTTCATTCTAGGATTATGTTTGCTTGAAGATTCAAGAAGGAATGGAATTAACTCTTATAACCAGAACAAGAAGAGCAACAAAAAGAATGAAAGAAGAAGGGATCATGCTGAGTGAGCTGAAGGAAAAGATACGCATTAGGAGAATGCAGAGATCTTAGCACCAAGTCTAGATAGAAAAGAAAGAGAAAATGACATATATCCAAGCCTGAGTGCTATTAAAGATGAGACTGGGAAAGAGGGAGGAAATTTTGGTTGCTATTAGACTAGGCAGTGTGATTAGAGATGGAAGAAATTTAACACAAAGCATGAGGAAAGATCTGAGAGAACAAATTAGAATGACTCCCAGTGGGAGTCCAGATTCAGGCAAGGACTGAGAAGTGCTTAAGAAAGCATCAGATAAGGAGTCAAACAGCTGAGCATTTTGAGGGATAAACTCCCTTGAAGCCAGGTAAACTGCACTAGATGATTACATAAGACCTGGACAGACATAATTACATAAGTTTACATAAGGATTGGACAGATTCAATATAGAATGTTTCAAGTTTTGCTGGGTGGGTTTCAAAAGTGACATCATTACTATAAGTGGGAAAGCAGACACACTCTGTACCATAAGGAAACATGCCTGTAAATTTTATGTAGTTATGCCTCCATAAGAAGATACAAAGGCAATGAAACACACAAAAGAGAAATAATGCAGGATCATTATGGATCCAGTCCAGGCCTTGGTTAGATGTCCACTGGTTGGAAAGGTGTGTCTAGGGTGGAAGTGCCAATAGCAACTAACATCTTTTAGTCAGGGGCAGGAGTATAAGCCATGGGACAGTTGACAGGAAGCCAAGGAAGACTCAATCCTGTGATACTCATAGACTCTAATAAGCCCCAATTGGGCCACACATATTCATTCATGAATAAGTCATCAGAACAGGAGATGTGATACTCTGATTTTGTTTGGTTACAGTTACAGTAGTTACATGCTTATCACTGGAATCTGTGTAACGTGCAATGACAGTTCCAGAGGAGTTGGTACCCTGGAGAAAAATAAGAGCACTGGTATTTCAAGAGGGATGATTTGGGTAATAAAAACAACAAATAGATTTTAACAGACATCACACAATCTGTGACAAAATTTCTATCAAGGTCAAATTTAAGATGGACTATTCCTACTCCCTTTGTAGGGAAAAATGTCGAAATATAATTATAAAAAAAATCTTCCAATCCAGAAAACCCCTCCACAAAGGCAGAAGAGGGAAAAAAAAAACTTTTATTATTTAATAAGCATTAAGCCAGAATGTGATGCACATCACAAGCAAGATTGCAATCCGCTAAGAGATTTCAAAGACAGAAGTCTTACCTTTTCATACAGCCAAGTAGATATAACCTATTATATTACTGTCCTTAAGATAAACAATAACTAGTCCTCAAGTAAGAGGACATGACAGCACACTTTGTCACACACAGTTTGCCCTAAATCCACTAAACTGGGGGACCATCTGTGTTAGTTAATTGGTCTTATTCAAAAGCAAATCTCATATCTTTATGACAAGAGATAGTTTTGCAATGTGGAGCAAGGTATGAACTAAAGTTAGGTTCCTACTCTCCTACAGAAATTTGGAGATAGGGATGCTATCTTCCTTGATATTTATTTTCTAAAAGATGGTTCCCTGATCCTTGAGAAAAAGGGGGGGAAAGCTGGCAAGGTTTTTTTTGTTTTTTGTTTTGTTTTTAGCTTTTAAAAAGATTTACACACATTTCAAACAGAGAAAGAATTTACAAGTTTTCTAAAGTAAATGCTACACACACACACACACACACACACACACACACGAGGGTGAGTCAAAATTATCAGCACTCCAGTTACAGTGAAACTTCTATAAATTCTATAGCCAGAGTGCGGATAATTTTTGACTCACACCGTATATTGATTCAGTAATCCTCTCAATCATCTCATGAGGTATGTGCTGTTATTACTGCAATAGTTCAGTAGTTAAGAGCACTGACTGTAGTGCTAGACCACCTGGAATTGAATGCCCTGCCTTTACCACTTGTTAACTGTGTGGGCTTGGGCAAGTTATTTCACCTCCACTGTCTCAGTTTACTATTCCATAGCATGAGGACATATTACACTGGTAGCTGTGTGTGCAAATACATACATAAATACATAAATGCAGGTAAAACAGTAGGTGGTACATAACGTGTGCCATGTATGTGATAATAGCTATTACAGGGAAGGAAACAGAAGCAGCTTGGGTTTGTGTTTCCAGGACCCCATGGAGGTTTGCTGAGGTTGAGCAGTGACCTAGCGAAGGAAATACACCCAGAGATGTTATTTTGAAGACAATTCTTTTCCCAACCTTTGTTTGTCAAAAATCTAAACCCACTGGAGAGACTTTTACTAAATAGAGAGGAGAGGAAGCTTGGATTTGGGGAACAGAGTGAGGAGTGGGATAGAGATAGAGGAAGAGAGAGAAATATTCCCCATGACTTGGGACTGGGAGAGGGATAGAGGGCAAATTACCAAGGAAAAGTGAGGAATCACACTCTGATCTCTGAAATCTCCTGGGGTGGTTGGCAGACCTCAGAGAGAAATGGATACCCAAGTGTGGTGCCTCCATGACAATGACAGTGGCCTAACGATTAGGGATCAGAGGGATCTTCCATGTGCCCTGATATGAGACCTCAGGACCTCTGAACTTCCTTGATTGGTTTGGGCCTCAAGAATGACAGAAATAGGTTTCCCTTCTTGGCTGGCAGGATGGAGGCTCTAAATTAACCATACATTAATTAAACTAAAGAATGTGGTATGTCTTCTACAACTGAGTCTTTGTACTGAAATTTAAACTTGCCCCATGGGGAGAACCTCTTCTTGGATTTCGAAGAATATGTGCCCATTTTCATCACAGCCTACCTCATTAGAGCTCACCAAACTGAAGAAGGTTCATTTAAGACCAAGGCTATGATTGTTAACTAGCTGGCACGCAGAGATGAATGTGGCCTCTCAGAAGTCACTTCTACATGTGATAGTGGGCTGTGACAGCATGAAGTTTGACAGAGTACTGCAGAATTAGGTTGGCAAGATGATGTTTAGAAGGAATCCTCAGGAGGAGGAGAGGATGAATGCATTCATATGGGATTTTTTTCTGATGAGATTTTTCTGGTGCCTTCCCTGAGATTCCCAGGAGAATATGTAGAAAGGCAGAGGGCATGAATTTTTGTTTAATGCCCTATATTAGATTTTAAATTTCTTTAAACTAAAACTAGAAACAAAATATGAACTTCTTTCCTGAAAAGGAGTGGCATATAGCGGTAGATGTTGGCAGGTCCTGGGGTATAAAAGATCTCTAACTGTCCCTTGCCTGGACATGCTGCTTAAGACATAGATAATCTTATTTGGACAGAATATTTTGCCTGCTATGGAAATGATAACCTACCCGAACTTGAGGAGGTTTGCAGCAATGTAAATTCTATTCAGGGAGAAAAGACTTTTGGATCTTGCTCAAAAGATGCTATAGCAATGGTAGGCATCTAAGGGCAAGAAACTGCAGAACCCGATCAAATGCCTAAAGGCACTTGGGCTCTCAAAGTATACAAGTGACTTTGGCTGAATTTTTGAGAGCTTTAGAAGAGGCTTTCCTTCTTGCTGAAAACCAGAATGCACACTAGATAAGCCTCTTAAATACACATCAGAGAGCTGGAGAAAAAGTTGTCTGCATTTACACAGATGCTAGAGATTCTGTAACAGAGGGGACTGTCGCAGGAAATTTAGACTCAAAAACCATTTAACGCAGATTTTGGCAGGAGATGTCCTGACAGCCACTTGGCAGACATTTTGGAAGCCAGGTGGTAGCTTGCTTATGCACTCTAAGTACAAGTTGCCAGGTGAAAAAGAACTTGATTTCTCATTAGATGGACACACCCGTGATTCTGCCATTGTTAGGGGGAGAATTTTTCCTCTACCCTTCTAGGTTCTTCTGACTGATCTAAGAAATAAATTGACATAAAACATATTAACAGGAGAAAATCAAACAAAGTTTAATAACACAGGCACATGGGAGAGACCCAGAAAAGCTCAGTAACTTGCCAAAGTGTTTGAAACTTTCACCTTAAATACCATCTTTGGATAAAGAAAAAAGAGGATGTTGGGGACAGAGGTTTGGGACTTTAAAGGGGAGAAAGGCAACTGACATGGAAATGAAAAAGCAAATGTTTAGTAAATAAATGTTTGCTGGGCCACATAGAGACAACGGGACACTGAGTGGACTTTGATCTCTAGGTCCTGTTCCCCCCACATCTAGCCCATATTTTTTTGCAGATATCGCTGGTGATAGCTCTATTTGGGGAACAAGCCCTCTATCTAATTTTTTTTAGGCAGTTAGGGAGAAGGTCAATATTTCTTTCTGAGTCTTTTGGGCCTTGATTGTCTTCAGCTTGAAATAATATACATGCCAAAGAGACATTTTGGGGTGGCAAATTTTGCTCCCCTATACCATCAAGATGATAGCCTAGGGCACTAGCATACAAACAGTGATTAATGGCACTGCTGCGCTATTAACAGTTTAGAAAAATGATAATACCCTGTTTTTTTCCTTGCTTGTAGACAGTCACTGACATTTCATTGTAGATTATGCCAATTAAGAAAACTCACAGGTAGTGACATGGAAGACAAGGCTTTCTGAGGAATTTCAGTTTATCTGGCAGGGACATACTAGTTCGACATTGGTATAGCTTCATCCAGCCCCTGTATCTTCCCTTGGGTCAGACAACTGAAACCAAGTGGCAGGGGAGAGAGAGGCAGGAACAGTTACCAGACAAAGGATATTAGGTGGGTAGATAAATGATTGATTCATAAGTCAGCTATCCTCCTGCTTTATACCTTAAAGTTAGACGTACACAAAGAAAAACAGAGATCAATAAATCTGAAAAGACTAATAAAATTTAAAAACCTAGCAAAATAGATCAAGAGAAATAAAGAAGCAGAGAGTACAAAAATTAGAGAAAAATTGACATAATTACAGACAGAAATTTTTGCTGATGTGATAAATCAGCCTAATAATGGTCATTTTGTTTTAGCTAATCTGTCTCTTTTCTCTAGTGACTTTTTAGGTTGATCATTGTCCTTTATGTTTTTCAATTTTCCAATAATGTGCCTAAGTGTGCCCTAGATTCTGGGAACAAAATGCCGGGCCTTGATTGTTTTTAGCTTGAAATAATCCTCATGCCAAAGAGACATTTTGGGGTGGCAAATTTTGCTTCCCTACAATGTAATAGAAAAAAAATGATCCAGTGTTACAATAGTTTAAAGTGTAAGTTCCCTTGGAGTAAAACAAAAAACATACAAGAAAAACCTTTAAAGAGAAAAGTATATTACATTTTCAAAGAACATAAAAGTCCTGAACAAATGGAGAATAAACCATACTTATGAATGGAAAGCTCAAAATCATAAAATGAAAATTCTCTCCCAAATTAATCTGTAAATTTAATGCCATTCCAATCAAATTCCTATAAGGAAATTTTTGGTACCAGATAGATAGACTGTAAAATTCATACTGAGGACTAAAAACCCAAGAAACCTTAGAATAATCCTGGTAAAAGAAAACAACAGGAAAAAGACTTGTTCTTCCATACATGAAGATTTAGGACAAAGCTATCTCAGTAATATTGATGCTGATCAATGGAATAGATGACCCAGGAAAATATCTGTATACATTGGTACATGATGTGGCTGGCATTACAACTAAGTGAGGAAATTTGCTTGCCTTGTGTTGAAAATAAAAGATCTGTACTTCACCATACGCCAAATTAACTAAAGATGTTTAATTATGTAAATGTTCAAAATAAACTTTATAACTCTAATAAGAAAATATAATTGATATCTTTGTGACCCTGTGGTAGGAAAGAATCTTTTCAATGTGGCACCAAAAGCACACATAAAGAAAAAGATTGGTGTGGAATTCCCTGGCAGTCCAGTGGTTAGGAATCCATGCTTTCACTGCAGGAGGCCCAGGTTCAATCCCTGGCTGGGGAACTAAGATCCTGCAAGCTGCACAGCATGGCAAAAACAAACAAATAAACAAAAAAACACCTATGCTAGGAAGGAGGTTTCCTTGCCTAACAGAAGAGGAAAAAAAGATTGGTGGAATTGTGTCAAAATCTTAAACTTCTGTATAAAAAACAGCATAGAGTTAAAAGACAAATTACAGACTTGAAGAAGCTATTCGTGACATTCATTTAAAATAGTATCTAGCACCTGGAATATAAAGAAAATCAAATCCATGAGACACAATGGAAAATGGTCATCTTGCAGAAGAGGGAACTGGAATGTCCAAGAATAAACAAAAGATGAGACACTCAACCTCACTAGCAAACTGAAGAAAAACAAAACAATCACCTAAGATTTTGAAAAAAATAAACCTTATAAATGTTTGTGAAAGATGTGTAGAAATGTAAAGAAGAGCAAATTAACAATAGCCAGCCAATGCTGAAAATTTACATTTTAAATAGAGGCAACTACTGTCACGTGAATAAAATTAAGTACTAGATGGATTTAACAAATTCCTGTTAGTGACTGTCTCAGGTTAGAAAAAAGGGAAATTGCACTGTGGAGAGATACAAGAAGGAGATCAGCTCTCTCTACAAAGTTTTTATTTTATTAAAAATAAAATCTGAATCAAATGTTAACATATATTAATTCCTGGTGGTAAGTATATGAGTGTTGATGTTAGCATCTTATGTTTTTTCAGTTTTCTGTTTAAACTTCTTCCTACACACACACACAAAGTGTGCACACACACATACACAACTGTGATTCAAGTGGAACTAACTGGACTGTTTGAGTATGGTAGAGAACAACATAGGATTTAGATTGGGAAACTAGTTCTAGGTTAGGCTGAGGTAGGCAGCAATAAAAGAATCAAGAATTCTGGACAGATGGAGAGAAAGAGAGATGAGACACACACACACACACACACACACACACACACACACACACACAAGAAAAAGAGAGAGACAGAGACAGAGAGAGACTCAGTCAGTCACCTTGTTGCAGAACTCCATCCCACGAGAAAGAGTTGGAGAACTCAGGTTTATTGAGCCAGCAGACCCAGACGAGCTAACGCTCCAAAATTCTGGGCCCCGTTTCAGGCCAGTTTTCTCCTTTTATAGGTTAAGACATATAGTTCCAGTTGGCACTAACTGATTAGTTACATAGTTTCTGTAAATTACAGGTGGTTACAGAACGTGGGGTTGCTAAGGGTTACAGGACGCGGGAGTTCAGACAAAGGCGAGCAGAGGCAGAAACAGTACATTTTATGCTTATCCAATCATCTCTATGCAATTATTAGCGGGCAGGGTTCACATAGCAGGCCTCAGACTATAGATGTCAAATCTTCCTCATCAACCTGGGGTGGAAGGTGGCACGGTGACTGAGGGGAGAGGACTAGAAGGTACCTTGGATATTAAACAAGATTCATGAAGTACTCAAGAACAACAAAACGATAACACTGAGTGATAGCGAGAGTCATGAAGCCATAGATGAATCTGTTTTTTTATCTAATAGGCTATTGGGGGTAAAACATCATTTCTGCAGTAGGTGACAAAAGCCATCTCTTAGGAAAATCACTCAGATGGGAGTTATAACCTGGTATGACTCAGGTAAGCCCCCTCCTAGTTGCCTCAGAAACAAAAGCGGAACATAATAGGAGCTTTCATTCCTGAATTCCTTCATCTCCTTGATGCCCTTCTATAGGAAAGGATCTAAGACAGGCCCTTCTACATCCTTTCTGCCACTTTTCTATCCAAGGAATCACAGAGTTTAGCAGTTTGGAGACACTTCTCACAGACAGTACTCACTGTCTCAGACATCTTATCTATAGGGTAGAATTTTCAAAAAGGGCACATTCCTGTCTAAGAAATATTATGAAGAATAATTTTGCTATGAGCTGGGATGGATTCAATGTTGTTGTCTGGGAGGAAGAAATTTCCCTCTACCCTTCTAGGTTTTTCTGGCTGGTCTAAGAATTAAATTGACATAAGACAGATTAACAGGAGAAAATCACACAAAAGTTTTTTTTTTTTTTTAGAGTTTCAGGTTCATGGTTATCTTTTTTTTTTTTTTTTTGGAGGGGTACACCAGGTTCAATCATCTGTTTTTATACACATATCCCCGTATTCCCTCCCTTCCTTGACTCCCCCTCCTCGAGTCCCCCCCACCCTCCCCGCCCCAGTCCTCTAAGGCATCTTCCATCCTCGAGTTGGACTCCCTTTGTTATACAACAACTTCCCACTGACTATTTTACAGTTGGTAGTATATATATGTCTGTGCTACTCTCTCGCTTCGTCTCAGTTTCCCCTTCACCCCCCACCCCCTCCCATATCTCGAGTTCTCCAGTCCATTCTCTGTATCTGCTTCCTTGTTCTTGTCACTGAGTTCATCAGTACCATTTTTAGATTCCGTATATGTGAGTTAGCATACAATATTTGTCCTTCTCTTTCTGACTTACTTCACTATGTATGACAGATTGTAGTTCTATCAACCTCATTACATATAGCTCCATCTCATCCCTTTTTATAGCTGAGTAATATTCCATTGTATATATATGCCACATCTTCTGTATCCATTCATTTGGTGATGGGCATTTAGGTTGCTTCCATGTCCTGGCTATTGTAAATAGTGCTGCAATAAACATTATGGTACAAGTTTCTTTTGGGATTATGGTTTTCTTTGGGTATATGCCCAGGAGTGGGATTACTGGATCATATGGTAGTTCTATTTGTAGTTTTTTAAGGAACCTCCAAATTGTTTTCCATAGTGGCTGTACCAACTTACAGTCCCACCAACAGTGCAGGAGAGTTCCCTTTTCTCCACACCCTCTCCAACATTTGTGGTTTCCAGGTTTTGTGATGATGGCCATTCTGATCGGTGTGAGGTGATAGCTCACTGTGGCTTTGACTTGCATTTCTCTGATGATGAGTGATGTTGAGCATCTTTTCATGTGTTTGTTGGCCATCTGTATGTCTTCTTTGGAGAAATGTCTATGTAGGTCTTCTGCCCATTTGTGGATTGGGTTATTTGCTTTTTTGGTATTAAGCTTCATGAGCTGCTTGTATATTTTGGAGGTTAATCCTTTGTCCGTTGTTTCATAGGCAATTATTTTTTCCCATTCTGAGGCTTGCCTTTTAGTCTTGTTTATGGTTTCTTTCGCTGTGCAAAAGCTTTTAAGTTTCATGAGGTCCTATTTGTTTATTCTTGATTTTATTTCCATGATTCTAGGAGGTGGGTCCAAAAGGATCTTGCTTTGATGGATGTCATAGAGTGTTCTGCCTATGTTTTCCTCTAGGAGTTTGATAGTGTCTGGCCTTACATGTAGGTCTTTAATCCATTTGGAGTTTATTTTTGTGTATGGTGTTAGGAAGTGTTCTAATTTCATTCTTTGACATGTTGCTGTCCAATTTTCCCAGCACCACTTATTGAAGAGGCTGTCTTTTTTCCATTGTATACTCGTGCCTCCTTTGTCAAAGATAAGGTGCCCATATGTGTTTGCGCTTACTTCTGAGTTCTATATTCTATTCCATTGATCTTCCTTTCTATTTTTGTGCCAGTACCATACTGTCTTGATCACTATGGCCTTGTAGTATCGTTTGAAGTCAGGAAGCCTGATTTCACCAACTCCATTTTTCCTTCTCAAGATTGCTTTGGCTATTCGGGGTCTTTTGCGTTTCCATACAAATCGTAAGATTTCTTGCTCTGGTTCTGTGAAAAATGCCATTGGTAATTTGATCGGGATTGCATTGAATCTGTAAATTGCTTTGGGTAGTACAGACATTTTCACGATGTTGATTCTTCCAATCCAGGAACATGGTATGTCTCTCCATCTGTTTGTGTCGTCTTTGATTTCTTTCAACAATGTCTTAAAGTTTTCTGCATACAGATCTTTTGCCTCCTTAGGCAGGTTTATTCCTAGGTATTTGATTCTTTTTGTTGCAATGGTGAATGGGAGAGTTTCCTTAATTTCTCTTTCTGCTCTTCCGTTGTTAGTGTATAGGAATGCAAGAGATTTCTGTGCATTAATTTTGTATCCTGCTACTTTACTAAACTCATCAATGAGTGCTAGCAGTTTTCTGGTAGAGTCTTTAGGGTTTTCTATATATAATATCATGTCATCTGCAAAGAGTGACAATTTTACTTCCTCTTTTCCAATTTGGATTCCTTTTATTTCGTTTTCTTCTCTGATTGCTGTGGCTAAAACTTCCAAAACTATGTTGAATAATAGTGGTGAGAGTGGACACCCTTGTCTTGTTCCTGGTCTTAGAGGGAATTCTTCCAGTTTTTCCCCATTGAGAACGATGTTGGCTTTTGGTTTTTCATATATGGCTTTTATTATGTTGAGGTAATTTCCTTCTATGCCCATTTTCTGGAGAGCTTTTATCATAAATGGATGTTGACCTTTGTCAAAAGCTTTTTCTGCATCTATTGAAATGATCATATGGTTTTTATCCTTCAAGTTGTTGATATGATGTATCATGTTGATTGATTTGCGTATATTGAAGAATCCTTGCATCCCAGGGATAAACCCCACTTGATCATGCTGTATGATTTTTTTAATGTGCTGTTGGAGTCTGTTAGCGAGTATTTTGTTGAGGATTTTTGCATCTATATTCCTCAGTGATACTCACCTGTAATGTTCTTTTTTTGTGCCATCTCTACCTGGTTTTGGTATCAGGGTGATGGTAGCCTCGTAGAATGAGTTTGGGCGTGTTCTGCCTTCTGCAATATTTTGGAAGAGTTTGAGAAGGATAGGTGTTAAGTCTTCTCGAAATGTTTGATAGAATTCACCTGTGAACCCATCTGGTCCTGGGCTTTTGTGTGTTGGGAGATTTTTAATCACTGCCTCAATTTCCATACTTGTGATTGGTCTGTTCATGGTTTCTATTTCTTCCTGGTTCAGTCTTGGAAGATTGTATTTTTCTAAGAATGTATCCATTTCTTCCAGGTTATCCAATTGATTGGCATATAGTTGCTTGTAGTAGTCTCTCATGATGTTTTGTATTTCTGAGGTGTCCGTTGTTACTTCTCCTTTTTCATTTCTAATTCTGTTGATTTGCATCTTCTCCCTTTTTTTCTTGATGAGTCTGGCTAATGGTTTATCAATTTTGTTAATCTTCTCAAAGAACCAGCTTTTAGTTTTATTTATTTTTGCTATGGTTTCCTTCCTTTCTTTTTCATTTATTTCTGCTCCGATCTTTATGATTTCTTTCCTTCTGCTCACTTTGGGGTTTCTTTGTTCTTCTTTCTCTAGTTATTTTAGGTATAAGGTTAGGTTGTTTATTCGATAATTTTCTTGTTTCTTAAGGTAGGACTGTATTGCTATAAACTTCCCTCTTAGAACTGCTTTTGCTGCGTCCCATAGATTTTGGGTTGTTGTGTTTTCGTTGTCATTTGTTTCTAGATATTTTTTGATTTCCTCTTTGATTTCTTTAGTGATTCCCTGATTGTTTAAGAGTGAATTGTTTAGCCTCCATGTGTTTGTCTTTTTTGCAGTTTTTTTCCAGTAATTGATATCTAGTCTCATGGCGTTGTGGTCTGAGAAGATGCTTGATATGATTTCAATTTTCTTGAATTTGCTGAGGTTTGATGTGTGACCCAAGATGTGATCTATCCTGGAAAATGTTCTGTGTGCACTTGAGAAGAAAGTGTAGTCTGTCGTTTTTGGATGGAATGTCCTATAAATATCAATTAAGTCGAGATGGTCTAATGTGTCATTTAAAGCTTGTGTGTCTTTATTGATTTTCTGTTTGGATGATCTGTCCATTGATGTAAGTGGGGTGTTCAAGTCTCCCACTATTATTGTGTTACTGTCGATGTCCCCTTTTATAGCTGTTAGCATTTGCCTTATGTATTGAGGTGCTCCTATATTGGGGGCATAGATATTTACCATTGTGATATGTTCTTCTTGAATGGATCCCTTGATCATTATGTAGTGTCCTTCCTTGTCTCTTTTAATAGTCTTTACTTTCAAGTCTAATTTGTCTGCTATGAGTATTGCTACTCCAGCTTTCTTTTGCCTTCCATTTGCATGGAATATCTTTTTCCATCCCTTTACTTTCAGGCTATATGTATCCCTTGGTCTGAAGTGGGTTTCTTGTAGGCAGCATATAGAAGGGTCTTGTTTTTGTATCCATTCAGCCAGTCTGTGTCTTTTGGTTGGAGCACACAAAAGTTTAATGATGTGTACATGGGAGACACCCAGGAGAACTGAGTAACTCAACAAAATGGTCAAAACCCTCACCTTAAAAACCATCTTTAGCTAAAGACAAAAGGGGTAGTGATTTAGGACTTCAAAGGGGAGGAAGGCAATTAACATGGAGATGGAAAAGCAAAAGTTTGGTAAACAAAATTTGTTGGGGCAGGCAGAGACAATGAAATACAGAGAGGAATTTTAATAAATACACTTCACTAGGTTCTTCCCCATCTACACACCCAGTTCATACTACAGATACCTATGCTGGTAGCTCCCTTCCTGGAACAGGTCCTCTATCCATATTCTTCAGGCAGTTAGGAGGAAGGTCAAAGTTTCTTCTTGAGTTTTTTGGGCCTTGATTGTTTTCAGCTTGAAATAACCTACCTGCCAAGGAGACATTTGGGGTAGCAAGTTTTCCTCTCCTGAACTGTCTATCCAATCTCTTCTGCAAGAAGAAACAAAAGAAGCAAAAGATTCTGAATCATTTCTACTGAATACTTTAAAGGATTTTGGTTGTTATTTTTCTAATAAAGTGCAGAAAGAAAATCAGTGAAGAAATGACTGTTTAAAATGTTCTATGAGTCAAAGGGACTAATATTCTATATAGTATTATTTCTTATTGCTGCCCTGTGGGTACTTGAAAAATAATCAAAGATTAATTAAAGAATAATCTATAGTTCCATGCAGAAGAGAAAACAGAGTTTTTTAACCTAAAATTTTGAATAGTTAACACAGGTTTTCAACAAAGCACTGAATTAGGATTTAGGGCATTTGGGACGTGGATCCAGCTCCAACAAGATTTGCTGCTGGCCCCAAATGGGGAAATGTCATTCCTGCTCCTCATTTTAACTGTGAAGCTAGGATGATAATTAGCTAATGCTGGATTCATTATAAACTTTCAAATACCATTTGAAGGCCCTTTTACAGTTCATGATCTTGACAAAGTTTACACATTAAAACAAAAGAACTGAACAGAGGGAATCCTACGTATGATAAGAGACACAGTCCTTGGGTTTCATTGCAAGCTGTAGGTGCTCAAGATCACTTGAAAAGGACTCAAGCATCTAACCAACAGTAGTAAATTTATGTATTTTTCTGTATAAAATATGCTTCATTGCATGCCCATTCAATGCAGTGCAGCATATAATGTAATTGTAAAGAAGAACATTGACTGTAAGAATTGATAAAAGCTATTATGTTATAGGTTAAGTGGGATGATAATGGCAGGAGATGATAATAAAAATTTCCTTGCACAAACAGGAGAATGAGGAAAAGCATTTCATTTTTCCCTCATAAAAGACTTCTCATTACAGGAGCTTTCTAAGACGTTAAACAAATACCATCCATTGAGGTGTTGGAAGACAATAATGGAAATTCTATTTATTTTTATTTTTGATCTCATCACTTTTAATTCCTATGTTTCATTTGCCTTATAGCTCATAATATAGTGATATATAATTATAATGCATAAACAAAGAGAGAGAAAGATAAACAGTGCAACAACACCATTTCATGTTGTGGAGAAGGAAAAATAATATTCCCTCTACCCTTCTAGGTTCTTGGCTGAGACTCCCTTGTGTCAACTATAAATTGGAACTTGCCATCTGCTTGTACAAGAATTAAATCACTTTGTGCTGCTGTAGCTACTGACCTTCCACAACCCCTGAAGGGAATTCAGGGTGGAGACCAGGAATGAGGCACTCTGTGCTTTGGAGGATGGGCAGAACAGGTCTTCAGATAGTTAGATGTTTTCAGGAGCTGATTTTATGAGCCCAACCCTTGCATCACCTCATATCTAGAAAAGCACAAAATCCCTACGTGGTGACGTCTGCTCCTCATGACTAGCTGAAACCCCCTACAAAAAAAATGTGTTTGATTGCATGTACTCCTCCTTTACCAAGAATATATATATACTAATCTTCCCCCTGCCTCTTTGGAACAGTTTCTCAGAGCTATCTGGGATGCTGTCTCCCAGGCTGCAGTCCTAATTTTGCTCCAAATAAACTCAACTCGCAACTCTCATGTTGTGCATTTTTTTGTCGACAGTTGTAATAAAAAATGGATTAACAGGAGAAAAACAAACAGAATTTTAATAACATGTATTCCTCCTGTACACATGGAGAGACCCAGGAAAACTGAGTAACTCCCCCAAATGGCCCAAGCCACCACCTTAAATACCATCTGCAGCGAAAGACAAAAGAAGTTGGGGATGGGGGAGTCAGTTATGGGAGGTGACCAGGAAGAGCAGAGGGAACAAGGGTAAGGTTGTTGTGCAGATTTAGGTCAGTGCCTCCTCCATTGATAAGAGTTTCTAGAGATCTAGTCCCCTTCCTCTTCGTGGTACAGAGAGGGAGACACCCTTACAAATGGAGATTTCCCTTATAAATGTAAATGTTTCTTACAAAAGGGTAACTCCTATTTGGTTTTCAGAGTTTTTCCCATATCTGCTATTTCTTAGGAAATAACCAGCTTAAAATAATGAATAGGCCATAGAGACATATTTTGGGGTAGCAAATTCTGCTCCCCTGTACCACCGGAGACATCTTTCTAAAGTGTACATCTGATTTTGTTATTCTCCTGCTTCAAATCTGTTGAAAGGCTCCTTGTTGACTAGAGGGAAAAATCCATATGGAATGCCATGATCTGGTCAGTGCCTACTTGTCCAGGTTTATTTCTCATTGTAGCCCCTTGATAGTCTTCCCTCAAACTGTACTGAACTACTTAAATCCATGTTAAATTTGTTCAGATCACATTTCACCTGTAATTATATTTTAAACTGGAAGTTTGGACTGAGTGACCATAGTACAATAGACGTGGAATTCCAAAGCAAAGTGCCAAAATACGAAGCAGATTGTCACAATGGAAAATCTTTAGAAGCAGTTATAGATTAATTTTAGGTCAGATTTCCTAGAAACAGACTGTGAAATGGGTAGTTATATGCAGGCATTTCATTGGGAGTATTCTAGGCAGATGTACTTGTAGGGAAGTAAGGAAGACAGGGCTGAACAGAGAGAATCTGATCTCCACTGCTTTGCAAATGGGGCCTTTGAGAAAATTCCAGCAATCTCTAGAGCTTTGATGGCCAGCTTTTCAGAGTTGTACCAAATTGAAGAAAGGTATTTGGGCCTTTGAACCCTCACATCAGGCAATCACTGTCCATAGACCACCTGGCAGAAAGATAACTAAAATCTTTGATGAGGAAGCAATGGTCTTTGAGGGGCCCAGTTCTGAGCGATCAGCAGAAGATACTCTGAGCATTGACAATGAAGAGGAAATCTGGGTGAATCAACACACTGCCTACTAGAAAGTTCTAAAGCCCAAACAAAGATATTTAAAGTGCACATGAAGAGAAATAAAGGAAGGACTTGTGAATGATTTTTGTTCATTAAAAGAGAATTGCTCCTGAGTTCACATATCCTCATAAGTACATCAAGAACACTTTGGAACAATTCTCACAGAGCTCCTGCCAAACACTAGTGGAGAACCACGGACACCTAAGGGGACAAGAAAAATCCCCACAGAACTGGGTAGGATGAAAGAAGGGAACGGGGAAGAAAAGTGGAAATGGAATGAGACTGGCACCCCTGAGGAGCAGCTAAAGGAGAGCAGAGGTTTGCACACTCAGAAAAGCAGACTCACAGCGAGGGGATCAGTGGGGAGAGAGGGGGGCATTCAGGGGATTGGAGGGGAATGCAGCAACTGGTCTGTGGAAGGCAGGACTGAGTAAGACCTATGTGCATAGTCTGTGCTGCAGCCCTGCACACCCCAGCCTGAGTTCTGTGTCTCCTAGTGTAGAGGAGGGCTGGGTGCTGGAGAGAGGGGTTTAGAGAGTGGACTCAGGGAGGGGGCAGCTGTTGGTGGTGAGAAGACAGCTTGAGGCAGCAGGAGGGAAGGGCTCCACAGCTGGGAAGATTTGCAGAGGAAGCCCAGGCTACCACGGAAGTGAGGTGCCATTGTTGAGTGGCACACAAAGGGTGGGGCCACCATTGCAATGCCCTTCTCCACCTGCTGGCCCAGCCTCCTTGAGCAATGGCAGAAGCACACACCTGAGAAGGCTCGCCTGCCCCTCAAGCTGGGGTCTACCCTGCCTGCTCAGGCCTTGGCAAGGCTGCTAGGGTCCCAGGTCTGAGCCCTGCCCCTGCCAAAGCCTCCTCTGGCCATGTGGATCCAGGTGGACCCAAGCACCACTGCCCCCAAAGCCTCCACAAGCCACACTGGTTCTGGTGGTCCACGTACTCCCCCAACAAAGCTTCTTCTGTCTGTGCGGTTCCCTGTGGGCTAAGCACTGATCCCCTCCAAAGCATCCTCCAGTTAGACAGAGGTCCCTGTGGCCACGCCAAGGGAAGCCTGTGCCCCAGCTGGCCTGCATGGGCACACGTGCTCCAGGTCAGCTTCAGCAGCAGACACTTGTGAAAGGAACACATGCAGAGGTTGGACTGACAGAGCAGGTCCAGAGACCTACTTAGAGGTCTTGGAGGTCCTCCTGGGGAGGCAGGGGTTGGCTGTAGCTCATTGTGGGGGCAAGGACACTGATAGTGGAGGCACCAGCAAATTTTTTATTTTTTTTAACTTTTAAAATTTTATTATTTATTTATTTATTTGCTGTTGTGTTTTGTTTCATTTTTTTTCTCTAATATGTTTTTTATTTTTCTAATTTTATTTTATTTTTTATTCTTCGTTATTGTTCTGCTCTTTTTGTTGTCTTTTTTTTCTTGGTTTGTACTTTTGATGTTTTTCTTTTGTTTTCTTTTGTTTTGTTTCATTTTTATCTTCTTTGTTTATGTTTTGTTTTAGTCATTTTTGTGTGTTTGTCTTTTGTTCACTTAGCTTTTTTTTTAGTTTTTTTTTTTTTGCTTTGCTTTTTGTTTTCTGTTTAGGTTAGTTTTGTTTTTATTATTGGTTTTGGTTTGGGGGCTCTTGTTTGGGTGTCTTCTTGTTTCTTGCTTTCCTTGTTTTTTTTTTTTTTTTGCTGATGTTGTTTTTGTCTTGTTGGTTGTTTTCTTGTTTGCTTGGATTTGTTTTTGTTATTTGTCTTGGGTTTTATTCATCTGTTTTCTTTTCTTCTTTTGTGTGTGTTTGTTTTCGTTTGTTTGGTTTTATTTTTATTATTTGCCTTAGGCTTTGTTTGTCTTTTTTTTTTCTGCCTTGACATGTGGCTTGTGGGGTCTTGGTTCTCAGGCCAGGGGTAAGGCTGGAGGCCCTGTGGTGGGAGTGCCAAATCTGAGCAACTGGACTACCAGAGAACTTAAGGACCTAGGGAATATTAATCAGCATGAACTTTCCTGGAGGTCCTCAACTTGGCACCAAGACCTGGCTCCACCCAACTGCCTGCAAGCTCCAGTGCTAGACCCCTCAGGCCAAACAACAGGAACACAGCCTGACCCAGCTACAAAAAAGAGATGACAGAGAAATATGTTACAGACGAAGAAGCAAGGTAAAAACCTACAAGACCAAATGAATAAAGAGAAAATTGGCAATATACCTGAAAAAGAATTCAGAGTAATGATATAAAAGATGACCCAAAATCTCAGAAATAGAATAGAGACATGGGTCGAGAAAATACAAGAAATGTTTAACGGGGTCCTAGAAGAATTAAAGAACAAACAAAGAGTGATGAACAACACATTAACTGAAATGAAAAATACACTAGAAAGAATCAATAGCAGGATAACTGAGACAAAAGAACAAATAAGTGAGCTGGAAGATAGAATGGTGGAAATAAATGCCAAGGAGAAGAATAAAGGAAAAAATGAAAAGAAATAAGGATAATCACAGGGACATCTGGGACAACATGAAACGCACCAACATTCAAATTACAGGGGTCCCAAAGGAAGAGAAAGAGAAAGGGTCTGAGGAAATATTTGAAGACATTATAGTTGAAAACTTCCCTAACATGAAAAAGAAAATAGTCACCCAAGACCAGGAAGAGCAGAGAGTCCCAAACAGGATAAACCCAAGGAGAACACACTGAGACACATATTAATCAAACTAACAAAAATTAAATTCAAAGAAAAATATTAAAAGCAGCAAGGGAAAAGCAACAGATAACATACAAGGGAATCTCCATAAGGTTATCAGCTGATTTTTTTGCAGAAATTCTGCAGGCCAGAAGGGAGTGGCAGGATATATTTAAAGTGATGAAAGAGGAAAACCTACAACCAAGATTACCCAGCAAGAATCTCATTCAGATTTGATGGAGAAATCAAAAGCTTTACTGACAAGCAAAAGCTAAGTGAATTCAGCACCACCAGACCAACTTTGCAACAAATGATAAAGGAACTTCTCTAGGCAGGAAACACAAAAGAAGAAAAAGACCTACAAAAACAAACCCAAAACAATTAAGACAATGGTAATAGGAACATACATATTGATAATTACCTTAAATGTAAATGGATTAAATGCTCCAAGCAAAAGACACACACTGGCTGAATGGATACAAAAACAAGACCCATATATATGTTGTCTAAAAGAGACCCACTTCAGACTTAGGGACACATACAGACTGAAAGTGAGGGGGTGTAAAAAGATATTCCATGCAAATGGAAATCAAAAGAAAGCTGGAGTAGCAATACTCATATCAGACAAAATAGACTTTAAAATAAAGACTATCACAAGAGACAAAGAAGCATACTACATAATAATTAAGGGCTCAATCCAAGAAGAAGATATAACAATTGTAAATATTCATGCACCCAACATAAGAGCAACACAATATGTAAGGCAAAGGCTAATAGCCATAAAAGGGGTAGTCAACAATAACAAAATAATAGTGGGGGACTTTAACACTCTACTTCCACCAATGGATAGATCATTGAGACAGAAAATTAATAAGGAAACACAAGCTTCAAATGACACATTAGACCAGATAAGACTTAACTGATATTTATAGGACATTCCATCAGAAAGCAGCAGAATACACTTTCAAGTGTACACAGCACATTCTCCAGGATACATCACATCTTGGGTCACAAATCAAGGCTCAGTAAATTTAAGACAATTGAAATTGTATCAAGCATCTTTTCCAAACACAATGCAATGGGATTAGAAATCAATTACAAGAAAAAAAACTGTAAAAAACACACACGGAGGCTAAACGTTGTGCTACTAAATAACCAAGAAATCACTGAGGAAATCAAAGAGGAAATCAAAAAATACCTAGAAACAATTGACAATGAAAACACGGAAGAAAACCTCATGGAATGCAGCAAAAGCAATTCTCAGAGGGAAGTTTATAGCAATACAATCCTAACTCAAGGAACAGAAAAATCTCCAACAAACAACTTAACTTTACATCTAGAGCAACTAGAGAAAGAAGAACAAACAAAACCCAATTTTAGTAGAAGGAAAGAAATCATAAATATCAGAGCATAAACAGATGAAACAGACATGAAGAAAACAATGGTAAAGATTGATGAAATTAAAAGGTGGTTCTTTGAGAAGATAAACAAAATTGATAAATCTTTAGCGAGGCTCAACAGGAAAAAAAGGGAGAGGACTCAAATCAATAAAATTAGAAATGAAAAAGGAGAAGTTACAACTGACACTGCAGAAAAACAAAGGATCATAAGAGACCACTACAAGCAACTATATGCCAATAAAATGTACAACCTGGAAGAAATGGACAAATTCTTAGAAAGGTACAACCTTTCAAGACTGAACCTGAAGAAATACAAAATATGAACAGACCAATCACAAGTAATGAAATTGAATCTGTGATTAAAAATCTTTCAACAAAAAAAGTCCAGAATCAGATGGCATCACAGAGGAATTCTATCTAACATTTAGAGAAGGACTTCCCTGGTGGTCCAGTAGTTAAGACTCTGGACTACCAATGCAGGGGGCATGGGTTCAATCCCTGGTCAGGGAAGTTCTGCATGCTGCACAGTGCCCCCCTCCCCCCCCAAAAAAATTTATAAAACACCTGACACCTATCCTTCTCAAACTCTTCCAAAAAAATGCAGAAGGAAGAAGAATCCCAAGCTCATCCTATGAGGCCACCATCACCCTGACACCAAAACCAGACAAAGATATCACAAAAAAAGATTACAGACCAATATCACTGATGGACATAGATACAAAAATCCTCAACAAAACACTAGCAAATAGAATCCAACAACACATTAAAAGGATTGTATACCATGATCAAGTGGGATTTATCCCAGGGAGATAAGGATTCTTCAATATACGCAAATCAATCAATATGATACACCATATTAACAAATTGAAGGATAAAAACCACATGATCATCTCAATAGATGCAGAAAAAGCTTCTGACAAAATTCAACACCGATTTATGATAAAAACTCTCCAGAAAGTGGGCATAGAGGGAACCTACCTCAACCTAATAAAGGCCATATATGACAAACCCACAACAAACATCATTCTCAATGGTGAGAAAGTAAAAGCATTCCCTCTAAGATCAGGAGCAAGACAAGGATGTCCACTCTTGCCACTACTATTCAACATAATTTTGGAAGTCCTTGCCACAGCAGTCAGAGAAGAAAAAGAAATAAAAGGAATCCAAATTGGAAAAGAAGAAGTGAAACTCTCACTGTTTGCAGATGACATGATACTATACATAGAAAATCCTAAAGATGCCACCAGAAAACTACTTGAGCTAATCAATGAATTTGGTAAAGTTGCAGGATACAAAATTAACACACAGAAATCTCTTGTATTCCTATACACTAATAATGAAAAATCAGAAACAGAAATTAAGGAAACACTCCCATTTACCACTGCAACAAAAAGAATAAAATGCCTAGGAATAAACTTAACTAAGGAAGTAAAAGACCTGTGCTCAGAAAACCATAAGACACTGCTGAAAGAAATCAAAGGCAACACAAACAGATGGAGAGATATACCATGTTCTTCGATTGGAAGAATCAACATTGTGAAAATGACTGTACTGCTCAAAGCAATTTACAGATTCAATGCAAAGCCTATTTAATTACCAAGGGCATTTTTCAGAAAATTAGAACCAAAAATTTTACAATTTGTATGGAAACACTAAAGACCCTTAATAGGAAAAGCAATCTTGAAAAAGAAGAACAGAGCTGGAGCAATCAGGTTCCCTGACTTCAGGCTATACAACAAAGCTACAGTAATCAAAACAGTATGGTACTGGCACAAAACCAGAAATATGTATCAATGGAACAGGATAGAATGCCTAGAGATAAACCCATGCACCTCTGGTCACCTAATCTATGACAAAGGAGGCATGAATACACAATGGAGAAAAGACAGTCTCTTTAATAAGTGGTGCTGGGAAAACTGGACAGCTACATGGAAAAGAGTGAGATTAGAACACTCCCTGACACTATGCACAAAAATAAACTCAAAATGGATTAAAGACCTAAATGTAAGGCCAGACATATAAAACTCCTAGAGGAAACCATAGGAAGAATACTCTTCGACATAAGTCACAGCAAGATCTTTTTTGATCCATCCCCTAGAGTAATGGAAATAAAAACAAAAATAAATAAGTGGGACCTAATGAAACTTCAAAGCTTCTGTACAGCAAAGGAAACTATAAGCAAGATGAAAAGACAACCCCCAGAATGGGAGAAACTATTTGCAAACGAATCAACAGACAAAGGATTAATCTCCAAAATATATAAAACAGTACATCCAGCTCAATATCAAAAAAAACAAACAACCCAATCAAAAAATGGGCAGAAAACCTAAATAGGCATTTCTCCAAAGAAGACATACTTGGCCAAGAGGCACATGAAAGATGCTCATCATCACTAATTATTAGAGAAATGCAAATCAAAACTACAAAGATGTATCACCTCACACAGTTGAGAATGGCCATCATCACAAAATCTACAAAAAATAAATGCTGGAGAGGGTGTGGAGAAAATGGAATTCTCTTACACAATTGGTGTGATGTAAATTGATATAGCCACGATGGAGAACAGTATGGAGGTTCCTTAGAAAACTAAAAATAGAGCCACCATATGACCCAGCAATCCCACTCCTGGGCATGTACCTGGAGAAAACCATAATTCAACAAGATACATGCACCCCAATATTCACTGCAGCACTATTTACAATAGTTAGGACATGGAAGCAACCTAAATGTCCACAGAGAGAGGAATAGATTAAGGAGATGAGGTATATATATAGAATGGAATATTACTCAGCCATAAAAAGGAATGAAATGGTGCCATTTGCAGAGATGTAGATGGACCTAGAGAATGTCATGAAGAGAGAAGTCAGAAAGAGAAAAACAAATATATGGAATCTAGCCCTTATATGTGGAATCTAGAAAAATAGTCCAGGTGAATTTGTTTGCTAAGTAGAAATAGAGACAAACATGTAGAGAACAAACCTATGGATACCAAGGGGGGAAGGGGAGTGGGATGAACTGGGAGGTTGGGATTGACATATATACATTGCTATGTATAAAACAGATAACTAATGAGAACCTATTGTATGCTCTGTGGTGACCTAAATGGGAAGGAAATTCAAAAATGAGGAGATATATGTATACATATAGCTGACTCACTTTGCTGTACAGCAGAAACTAACCACATTGTAAAAGCAACTGTACTCCAATAAAAATTAATAAAAAACAAAAACAAATAAAAGTGAACAAGATGACCATCATCATCAAGACAAATCCACACCTGATGTCATGTTATGAGAACACTACTACTTCTGTGATATTCCTGCCAAAGATGCATTACATGAGTCTAATCACAAGAAAACATGATACAAACTCAAGTTGAGAGACATTCTACATAATTGGCCTGTAATCTTCACTATATATTAGGGTCATGAAAATCAGGAAAATATTGAAGATTCCAAATTGAAAAATATTAAAGAGACACAACAACTAAATGCAATGTATGATTCTTGACTGGCTCCCTTGTGATAACGGACATTATTGGGATAACTGGTGTAACTTGAATGGAGTCTGCAGATTAAATGGTACTGATACATCGATGTTAATTTCCTGATACTGATGGTTAAATTGTGGAGAATGTTCTTGTTTGTAGAAATTACACACTTGTCTTTCTGAGAGTGGTGAGGCATCTGGGGGCATCATTTCAAATGGTTTAGGAAATAAAAGAGTTCTTTGTACTCAAAAAAAAAAAAAAACAGAACAAAAAACATAAAACCTCATACTAAGGTCTATCATAGTTTACCTGACACATCATATCTGGCTTTCAACAAAAAATTAACAGACATGCTAAAGGTCAAAAACCACATTCTGTTGAGCAAAATCAAGCAACAGAATCAGACTCAGATATAACAGAGCTTTTGGAATTATTAAACCAGGAATTTAGAGTGATGATGATTTATAAGGATATAGTTGAACTGAACCACACCATCCATGATCTGGATCTAAATGACGTTTATAGACTACTTTAACCAACAACAGCAAAATATACATTCTTCTCAAACACACATGCAACATTTGTCAAAATAGACAACATTCTGGGCCACAAAACTCACCTTAACAAATTTAAAAAAAAAGATAAGAATTCATATAAAGCATGCTCTCTGACAACAATGGAATTAAACTAGAAATCAATAGGAGAAAAATTTCCCCAAATATTAGGAAATTAAACAACACACTTCTAAATTGCTCCTGAATCAAAGAAGTATCAGAAGAAAAATCAAATAAAATATTTTAAACTAAATTAAAAAGAAAATACAACTTATCAAAATTTGTAAGATACACTAAAAGCTGTGCTTAAAGGGAAATTTATTGCATTAAGTGCATATATTAGAAAAGAAAAAAGATCTAAAATCAATAATCTAAGCTTCTATCTTAGTAAGCTAGAAAAAGAGTAGTAAATTAAATCTGGAGTAATCAGAAGAAATTAAATAATAAATATTAGAGCAACAATCGATGATATTTAAAACAGGAAAACAATAGAGAAATTCAGCAAAACCAAAAGCCAGTTCTTTGAAACATCAGTGACAGTGATAAACCTCTATCCATTCTAACCAAGGAAGAAAGAGAGGAGGCACAAATTATTAATTATCAGGAATGGAAGGGGCCAATGCTGATTCCTTGGACATTAAAAGAATAATAAAGGAATAGTAGAAACAAATCTATGCCCACAAATGTGACAGCCAGGTGAAACTGGCCAAATCTTTGAAAGATATTAATTATCAAATCTCACACAGGAGAAACAGATAACCTGAAACGCCTTTATCTATTAAATAAGTTGAATCAAAATTAATAACCATTCTATAAAGAAGGCAGCAGGCTCAGCTGGTTTCACTGGTAAATTCTAATGAACATTTAAGAAAGAAATGATAGCAATTCTTTATAATCTGTTCCAAAATAAATAGAAGCAGAGGGAATACTTCCTAACTCATTCTATGGAGGCAAAATTACCCTAATACCAAAAGAAACAAAGTCTTACAAGAAAGAAAAACAAGAGGCCAATGTCTCATAAACATAAATACAAAAATCCTCAACAGAATATTAGCAAATGGAATCCAACAATGTATAAAAAGTATTATACACCATGACCAATTGAGATTTATCCCAGGCATGCAAGGCTGGTCGAGCTTTCCAAAATCAATTAATGTAATCCTTTACATCAACAGGCTAAATAAGAAAAGTCATATGATCATATCAATAAACACATACAAAGCATTTGAAAAATCCAACACCCATTTAGGATAAAAATTCTCAGGAACTGAAAAGAGAAATTCCTCAACTTCATAAAGAGCACTTACAAAAAAACTACAGGTAACATCACACTTAACAGTGAGCAACTAGATGCCCTTCCCCTAAGACTGGGAACAAGGTAAGCATGTCCTCTCTCACCACTCCTATTCAACATTGTCCTGGAAGTCTTAACTAATGCAAAAAGACAAGAAAGGGAAACAAAATGTATACAAATTGGGAAGGAAAAAATAAACTGTCTTTGTTCACAGATTACATGATTGTCTCTGTAAAAAAAAATTCCGCCAAATAAGCAATAACAAAAAAAATCTCCTGGGGCTCATAAGCAATTACAGCAAGGTTGCAGGATATAAGGTTAATATACACACTATGCTATTTTATATTAGGAACTTGAGCATCCTTGGATTTTGGTATCTGCAGGCAGTCCTGGAACCAATCCCCTGCAGATACCAATGGATAAGTATATAAAAATCAATTGCTTTTCTATATACCAGTAATGAACAACTGAAATTTGAAATTTGAAAACATAATAATATTTACATTAGCATAAAAATGATGGACTAATCTTTGACAAAGAAGCAAAGACAATATAGCTCCACTTTCTCCCAAAAGATATGCTTTTCAACAAATGGTGCTAGAAAACTGGAAACCCAAATGAAAACAAAAGAAAAAACTCTAGACACAGACCTTATACCTCCTTATAGCTTTCACAAGAATTAACACAAAATGGATCATAGGACTAAATGTAAAACACAAAGGTGTAAAACTTCTAGGGGACAACGTAGGAGAAAATCCAGGTGAACTTGTATTTGGCACTTAATTTTTAGATCTATAAAAGAAAAAAATTAGTAAGTTGAACTTCATTAAAACTAACATCTTCTGCTCTGAGAAAGACACTGTTAATGGAAGGAAAAGAAAATTCAAAGACTGGGATAAAATATTTTCAAAACACATAACTGATAAAAACTTGCATCCAAAATACTTAAAGAACTCAAAACTCACCAGTAAGAAAAAAGAGCAATTAAAATGTGGGCAAAAGATCTGAACAGACACTTCAACAAAAATATATACAGATGACATATAAGTCATGTAAAAATGCTCAACACCATATATTAGGGATTTGCAAGTTAAAACAATGAGATACCACTACCTACCTACCTACCTACCTACCCACCACTACCTACCACCTATTAGAACAGCTAAAATTCAAAACATTGACAATACAAATGCTGGTGAGGATATAAAGCAAAGGGAATTTCATTCATTGCTGGTGGGACTGCAAATGGTACAGTAACTTTGGAGGAAAATCTGACAGTTTCTAATAAAACTAAACATACTCTTACCATACAATATTTTTACTCTTAGGTATTTACCCCAATTGATTTGAAAACTTACATGCATGCAAAAACCTTCACACAAATATTTATAGCAGCCTTATTCATAATTACAAAAAATTGGCAACAACCAAGGTATTCTTCAGTAGATGAATGGCTAAACAAACTGTGGTACATCAATACAATGGAACTTTATTCAGCCATAAAACGGAATGAGCTATCAAGCCACAAAAAAATGGAGGAACATTTAGCATATTGCTAAGTGGAAAAAAGCCAGTCTAAAAAAAGGAACTATATTATTCTCACTATATGACATTCTGTAATGGCAAAACTGTACAGACAGTAAAAAGATCAGTGGTTGCAAGGGGTTGAGAGATGAAAGGGGAAGGGATAAATACGTGAAGCACACAAGATTTTTACAACAGTGAAACTATTTTGAATGATATTATAACGATGGATACATGTCATCATGAATTTGTCAAAACCCATAGAACTATACAACACCAAGTGTAAACCCTAATGTAAACTATGAATTTTAGTTAATATATCAATATTGGTTCATTGATTATAACTAATATACTATACAAATGCAAGATGTTAATAATAGAGGAAACTGTGGGGGGGGGGAGTTGAGCCAGTATATGGGAACTCTGTGCATTTTTGCTCAATTTTATATAAATCTATAATAACTCTAATAAATAGTCTATTATTTAAAATAAAATAATATGAAATGCATAAAGTGTATTGAACATCACTGTGTGATAATCTTGGGTTGTATTTCTATTTTCCTAAGATAGAGTTCCATAAGTAAACTCAGTCAATATGTATGGCTATATTTAAGATGTTTGTTATAGCTGAATCAATTTCCAAAGTGTTTTACCAATTCCCATGCCAGTGACCCCTGCTATATCTCAGACTCTCACAGGGGATTTGACATTTGTCAAGCTGATTCTTTCCTAATCCTGGCAAGTCAACTTACAAAAAAGCATATATTAGTCATAAGAAAGAGAAGTCATGAGGATATAGATAGATTAGCAAAAGGCAACACTCTTATGGGAAACAACAGTATCTATTTGTCACTTCTTAGTTGTTCAGAATCCAAGCCCGTTTTAATACTTAGCTGTATCCAGACACTGAATAATTTTCTTCTCTTCTCTTTGAAAAAATAAATTTATCAGTTAAAAAAAGGATAACATTATACACATAAATTAGCAGATCCTTATACTGTTTATCAGCTATTTGTCCATTTCATCACTAAATAGTATTCCACTGTATGAGTGTAACACAGTTTCCTTATCCTTTCATCAGTTGATGGGCATTTGGATTATTTCCAGGTTGGGGCTATTATGAATAAATCTACTATAAATATTTGCATACAAGTCTTTGTTAGTGAACCTCAAAAGGGTTATGCTTAGTGAAAAAAAAGTCAGATGCAAAAGACTACATACTGCACAGTGTTATTTACATGACATTATAAAAGAGGCAAAAACCACAGTGACAGAAACATGATCAGTAGGGAGGAGATACACTACAAAGGAGCAGAAGGAAATTCTGGGGGTGATGGAAATGTTCTATAACTTGATTTTGGTAGTGGTTACATGACTATACTAATTTGTCAAAGCTCATAAAATTGTACATTTAAAACTGGTAAAAATTTATCGTATGTATATTATATCTTAATAAAACCAACTAAAGAATTTAGTAAAGTAGCAGGATACAAAATTAATGCACAGAAATCTCTTGCATTCCTATATACTAACAACAAAAAATCAGAAACAGAAATTAAGGAAACACTCCCATTTACCACTGCAATAAAAATAATAAAATACCAAGGAATAAACCTGCCTAAG
This sequence comes from Hippopotamus amphibius kiboko, assembly GCF_030028045.1. Classification (NCBI taxonomy): domain Eukaryota; kingdom Metazoa; phylum Chordata; class Mammalia; order Artiodactyla; family Hippopotamidae; genus Hippopotamus; species Hippopotamus amphibius. The sequence goes on along the minus strand of NC_080203.1, from coordinate 10,437,675 downwards.
GAGACAAAAGACCTGTATGCAGAAAAGTATAAGACACTGATGAAAAAAATCAAAGACAATACAAACAGATGGAGGGACATACCATGTTCTTGGATTGGAAGAATCAACATTGTGAAAATGACTACATTACTCACAGCAATTCACAGATTCAATGCAATCCCTATCAAATTACCAATGGCATTTTTCACAGAATCAGAACAAGAAATTTTACAATTTGTATGGAAATGCAAAAGACCCTGAATAGCCAAAGCAATCTGAGAAGGAAAGATGGAGCTGGAGGAATCAGGCTCCCTGACTTCAGACTATACTACAAGGCTACAGTGATCAAGACAGTATATGGTACTGGCACAAAAACAGAAATATAGATCAATGGAACAGAATAGAGAGCCCAGAGATAAACCCACACACATATGGGCAGCTTATCCTTGACAAAGGAAGCAAAAATATACAATGGAGAAAAGACAGCCTCTTCAATAAGTGGTGATGGGAAAATTGGACAGCAACATGTCAAAGAATGAAATTAGAACACTTCCTAACACCATACAAAAAAAGAAACTCCAAATGGATTCAAGACCTACATGTAAGGCCAGACACTATAAAACTCTTAGAGGAAAACATAGGCAGAACACTCTACGACATACATCAAAGCAAGATCCTTTTTGACCCATCTCCTAGAATAATGGAAATAAAAACAAAACTAAAAAAATGGGACCTAAGGAAACTTAAAAGCTTTTGCACAGCGAAAGAAACCATAACACAAGACAAGAAGACAACACTCAGAATGGGAGAAATACTTGCCAATGAAGCAATGGACAAAGGATTAATCTCCAAAATATACAAGCAGCTCATGCAGCTTAATACCAAAAAAGCAAATAACCCAATCCACAAATGGGCGGAAGACCTAAATAGACATTTTTCCAAAGAAGACATACAGATGGCCAACAAACACATGAAAAGATGCTCAACATCATTAATCATTAGAGAAATGCAAACCAAAGCCACAATGAGGTATCACCTCACTCTGGCCAGAATAGCCATCATCAAAAAAATCTAGAAACAATAAATGTTGGAGAGGGTGTGGAGAAAAGGGAACTCTCCTGCACTGTTGGTGGGAATGTATGCTGGTACAGCCACTATGGAAAACAGTTTGGAGGTTCCTTAAAAAACTAAAAATGGAACTATCATATGATCCAGTAATCCCACTACTGGACATATACCCAGAGAAAACCATAATCCAAAAAGAAACATGTACCATAATGTTCATTGCAGCACTATTTACAATAGCCAGGACATGGAAGCAACCTAAATGCCCATCAACAGATGAATGGATGAAGATGTGGCATATATATACAATGCAATATTAGCCATATAAAAGAATAAAACTGAACTATATGTAACGAGGTGGATAGACCTAGAGTCTGTCATACAGAGCAAAGTAAGCCAGAAAGAGAAAAACAAATACCGTATGCCAACTCATATATGTGGAATCTGAAGGAATGGTACTGATGAATCCAGTGACAGGGCAAGAGTGGAGATGCAGATGTAGAGAATGGACTTGAGGACATGGGGCTGGGGTGGGGGGTGGGGGGCGAAGGGGAAGCTGGGATGAAGTGAGAGAGTAGCATAGACATAGATACACTACCAACTGTAAAATAGATAGCTAGTGGTAAGCTGCTGCATAATACAGGGAGATCAACTCAATGATTGGTGATGACTTAGAGGGCTGGGATAGGGAGGATGGGAGGGAGTCATGGGAGGGAGGGGATATGGGGATATATATATATATAGCTGATTCACTTTGTTGTACAGCAGAAACTGGCACAACAGTATAAAGCAATTATACTCCAATAAAGAGCTTAAAATAAAAGCTAAAAGAGGAAAAAAGACAATCACTAATTTTCAAGGATAGTACAGTCTCAACCTATCAGTTGGCTCATGGTTCACAAGACATTGATGTTAGTTCACTACAGCATACAGAGAAATGTTAGTTCCTCCTCTTCATTGCCTTAATACCTTCTTCCCTTTCGGATTTTTTTTTTAGCTGATTGGGAGTGGGAAATAACATGGTTGCTGAGCCATACAATTTTTTATGGCCTCTCTTGCAACAACAGAAAGATGCAGCTGAAGCTTTTAAAATAATGTTTATAATGACTAGATTCTAAGTCAAGGATAACTCTAATTCACAGTCTCCATCTGGCAGGACTTAAGGGAATGATTTTATTTTTTCAACTGTGTATTGCTGGTTGTTGTATTGACAGTGTCTATCATAGTGCCTGGCATAGTAAGCATTCCATAAATATTTATTGACTGAAAAAATATAGTTAAATGGTTGATTATGTTTTAAAGTGTTCTACTGAAAAAATATTTAAGCTTGAAGAGAAAACTTCAACTACAATACAGTCTATAATTACAGACTATTATCCTCTTTTGAAATTGTAGTACACAGTGCAGTTCTCCAACCAGATATCCCCATCAGGACCAAGCCACTCTTCTCCCATTTGCTGGGAGTGGGAGTGGCTAATGGCTCACAGATGAATCCCTCTTTGGGAATTACCCTTGACCTAAATAAGCTACCTTGCACCCTCCCTGGCAGCAGCCTGCATCTAATGACAAAGACTTGACCCCTTTGCCACATCAGGACAATTCTGTGGGATAATTCCAGCTCCAGGGATTCCTGTGGGATAGTCTGAAGCCTGATTGCAACCATATCAAGATTTAAATTCCCCCTCTGCTTGTCCCGCTTCCTTCACTCCCTTAAAGGTGCTGCTCCTGAGATCATTCTCCAATAAATCTCTTACATGCAACTTTTGTTTTCTCAGGAAACATGACCCAAGGCAATTCATACTGGTAACAGCCCTAAGAAGTAGTCTCAAATATGGAATTTTAGAGCTAGATCACTCACTGGTCAGACACATAAGAGGACTTCATCTCTTGTGGTAGCTGCAGTTCTAATAGCCACTGGTATGATGTAGCAGTATAATTTTGGTAAACTGGAACAGAATACAGGATGAAAAGAAGTGCAATAGTGTGCACAATATCTCAGGCATTTCAAAGGTTTGAGGTGAGTAGTAACTATAAGGAATATGGAACTGGATGACTTGTGGGTATTATTGATGTACTGGAGAAAAACAATGAAAGGATAATGGTAATAAATCACCAATTTAAGGAAAAACATGAAAATCAGAGGGCTTTCTTGGCAGCATATAAAGAAACTCATCTTCTGCAGCTGGAAGGCAGAAAAAGCTGAGGATCCGGTTTAGACTTTATAAGGGTAGAGGAGCTTGGGAAGCTGCAATCTCAACCCTGTGTCAAAGACAGGGCAATCATAGGAAATGAAAGGGACTGAATCTTGGGATGAGGACATCTATGTCAATACACTTGAAATTCTTCAATCCCCAGATTCCTCTGAACCCACTGAAACTGCAAGAGTGGTCCACTGCTCTCTGTTAAAGTAGCATTCACCCACTGCTTGAAGAGAAAGCAAAGGCTTCTGCCTTGCAAGTCAATTCAGGATCCTCTTGCAATCAAACCCCACCTCTGTTTCTGACCAACAAACAAATAACTAAGGTGAAGTCACAACATAAATTGGCTGGGGAAAGTACTGGGCTGGCAAAGGGAGGGAAAGGTAATGGTTATACACTGAATTAACTAGAGGACCTAGTAGGAAGACCCTGAAGATACTGAATCAAAAGAAGCAGACTATAGTTGGAAGTAGTGATCAATATGGGAGAAATCCACCATTATTAAGGATTGAATAATCTAGCAAAGACAGGAGAGGGTGATGACATGCTACTAAAATGGCTCTGGGAAACTTGGAAAAAGCACCCACACGAAGTGAAAAATAACTGCTAGGACTGCAGTGGTGGATGATAGTGGAAGGAATCTAAAAGCTCAGAGAAGTAGGCATTATAGAGTGGATTTGTTATATAAGGCCAGAAAATTCAACAGCCCATCATATTCTGCAGAAAGTTCAAGAGGATAATCCACTTACCAAAACAATATGGAATGCACTGGTAAAAAAAAAAAAACTAGGAATTTCGAGAAACTCAGTGAGTGGCTGTATTTCTGTGCATATTTCTGTGCAACGAAATGATATGATATGATAACAAAATTATCATAAACTTAGTGCTTAACACAACACACATTTATTCTATCACAGTTTCCATGAGTCAGGAATCCAGGCATGACTTAACTGTGTCCTCTGCTTCAGGATCTCTCACAGTCTACAACTGAAGTGCCAGCCAGGCAGCATTTCTTCCTGGAGCTCAGGATTCTCTTCCAAGCTTGCATGACTGTTGACAGAATTCATTTCTTTGTAGAACTGAGATCTCCAGCTCCTTACTATCTATCAACTGGAGACCATCCTAAGGTGATTGATGCTGCCTCTCCATACAAAGTTTAGAATCAGTTTATTAATATCCATGAAATAATTTACTGGGATTTTGCATGGGATTGCTTTGAATCTATAAATCATACTGGGAAGAACTGACATCATGACAATATTCAGTCTCTATCCACAAATATGGAATATCTATTTATTTAGTTCTTTGATTTTGTGCATCAGAGTTTTGTAGTTTTCCTCATTTAGATCTTGAATATATTTGGTTAGATTTATACTTTATTTCATTTGATTTGGGTGCTAATGTAAATAGTATCATGTTTTTAATTTCAAATTCCACTTGTACATCGTTGGCATATAGGAAAGCAACTGACTTTTGCATATTAACCTTATATCCTGCAACCTTGCTGTAAGTGCTTTTCAATTTCAGAAGTTGTCAATTATTTCAGATTTTCTACATATACAATCATGTCATCTGCAAAGACAATTTTATGTCTTTCTTCCCAATCTGTATATTTTTTATTTCCTTTCCTTGCCTTATTACATTAGCAAGGACTTTAATATGGTGTTGAAAAGGAGTAGTGAGAGGAGACATCCTTGCTTTGTACCTCATCTTAGTGGGTAAGTGTTGAGTTTCCCACCATTAATTATGATGCTAGCTATCAGTTTTTTATAGGTAGTCTTTATCAAGTTGAGAAAGTTCCCCTCTATTCCTAGTTTTACTGAGAGTTTTTATCATGAATGGGTATTGGATTTTGTCAAATACTTTTTCTGTGTGTATGACATGATGGTGTAATTTTTCTTTTTTAGACTGTTGATGTGATGGAGTTAACTGATTAATTGATTTTCAAATGCTGAACCAGCCTTGCATATCTGGAACAAGTCTCACTTTGTCATGGTGTACGTATATATTCTTTTTATATAATTTTTTGGATTTGATTTGCTAATGTTTTGTTGAGGATTTTTGCATCTACATCCATGGCAGATATTGATCTATAGTTGGTTTCTGTTTCTTTGTTTCCCTTGTAATGTCTGTCTGGTTTTGGTATTAGATTAATGCTGGCCTCATAGAATGAATTAGGAGGTATTCCCTCTTCTTCCATCCTCTGAAAGAGATTACAGAAAATTGACATAATTTTTTTCCTTAAATGTTTGGTAGGAGTTATCACTGAATCTATCTGGGCCTGTTGCTTTCTCTTTTGAAAGGTTACTAATTATTGATTCAATTTCTTTACTAGATATAGGCCTATTCAGATTGCCTATTTCTTCCCCTGTGAATTTTGGCAGATTGTGTCTTTCAAGGAATTGATTCATTTTATCTGGTTATCAAATTTGTGGACATAGTGTTGTTCACAGCATTCCTTTTTTACCCATTTAATTTCCATGGGATCTTTAATGATGTCTCCTTCTTAACTTCTGATTAGTAATCTGTAACTGCTTCCCTTTTTTTCTTTGTTAGCCTGGCTAGAGTTTTATTTATTTTATTGATCTTTTCAAAGATCCAGCATTTGATTTCATCAATTTTCCCTATTGATTTCTTGTTTCCAATTTCACTGATTGTTGCCCAAATTATTTTTTTTTTTACAGCCATGCTATGGGATGGCTTGCAGGATCTTAGTTTCCCAACCAGGGAATCAAACCCATGCCCCCTGCAGTGGAAGCTCAGAGTCCTAGCCACTGGACTGCCAGGGAATTCCCATCAAATTCTTTTTTTTTTTTAAACTGAGCACTTCACAGTTCTTCTCCAGCAAGACAAAAGTTAAACTAAGATTCATAAATGATTAAGCAGAGCAGTAAGATCTGTAGTGCTTTTTTTTTTTTTCATAAGCCTAGCTGATGATTTGCTGAAATATTCTTGTTTCTATGGCCTGTTGGGATAAAAGATTCTAGAATCTGTAATCTGCAAATTGAGGATAATAGTCATAGGGAATCAATAAATTTGTTGTGAGGATTAACACAGAATATATGTAAAGCACAATAGATAGTGTCTGGTATATATAGGAACTCAAATAGTTGTCATTAACTGTGACTTGAAATTTTAATAGAGTAATGTTCCAGATTAGGCTCCTATAGAGTTTGGGGACCGGAAATCAGTTATATAAAAAAAAAATCATTCTGTTCTTGGGCTTTTTTGGCATGAACAAAAAAATGTTTATAAAATTTTTAATTATAATATTTTTGGAACTTTGTCTATATTTAATTTTATATTGTAATTACGATATTGTTAAGAAATGCCTAATAAGGACATTAGACTTTAAGACATTTAGTTGCATGTGTGTACTTTATACTGTTGTTGTTTACTCTTGGATCTGCACAACTTTCATCCTTCCTGTGTGTCATTTATTAATATCTGATTTTCTATTATGGGTGGGTCTCTAATTCTTACTATTTCTTTTCTTCTGCTTACTTTGGATTTAATTTGCTCTTCTTTCCCTAGTTTCCTAAGATAGAAATTTAGACTACTGATTTTAGATCTTTCTCCTTTTCTAATACATACATTGAACACTATGAATTTCCCTCTAAGTACTGCTTTCACTGCATCCAAAAAATTTTGATAAGTTGTGCCTTCATTTTTAGTTCAAAATATTTTAAAATTTCTCTTTATATTTCTTTGATCCTGGTGTTATTTAGTCATGTGTTGATTCATCTCCATGTATTTTGAGATTTTTCCAGTTATCTTCCTGTTATTGATTTCTAGTTTAATTCCTTTGTGTTTGAAGAGCAGACAATGTATGATTTCTATTCTTTTAAATTTGTTAAGGTGTATTTTATGGCCCATGGAATGACTTTTTAAAGGCAAAGCTGAAACTATAGCATGGAGATGACACTCCAAATCACTGACCATTATATGGTGCTGTGTTACCAATAGGTAGAATTCAAGAGTCTAGGAACCAATTAGTGATAATAGGAATGGGTCTGCTAATAATTACTTCTTGTGATCCACTTAGGATATTTGTGCTTCTCATCCCTGGAATTTCTTTACTGAGTGGTTCTAGGGGTCTTGCTTCCTAGATTAAGAATGCTTTTACCAGGGTCACAGTAAGACTACTATTAAACTTAAAATTTACGACTGCTACACAGTTTCTTTCATGCTAAGAGTGCAACAGGTACAAAAAAGACTCAGCATTAGAGTAGGGGAAATTGATTCTGATAATCAATATAAAATAGGGCTATTATTAAATAACGGGGTATAGAAGAACATGCTTGGCACCAAGGTAATCTAACAATGTGTCTCTTGCTGCTAATTTACCCAATTACGATAGTAAATGGACAAGTAGAGCAGAAGAGGCACTTAAAGATAAGTGTCTGCATCACACCTCCAGGAAAGCCATCTATACCAGAAAATGTGTTTAGTCTAAAGGAATTTAGAATGGGTAGTGGAGGAGGAAAATGATGAATATCAGTTGTATTTCTGCCTCTGTATAGCAGCAGAAGCTATTTATTATACCATTAAATCTTCATTTTGCAGGTTTCCCTAGGAGAAGAGACCAATCAGAACCCAGGAAAAGTTGTTCCAATATCGTGTGAACTTACTATATGAACTAAGTAGATCTGGGCAGGAAAAGGGGTGGACTGTAGTGAATGTAATGATGTGCTATTCATAGCCCTTCTTTAAGACTAAGGCACTCATTTTCATAGGTGCCAGGATGGTTGGCTGCTGCAGGCTCAGTTTAGGACCTTCTCTGGGACTAACCCTTGCTTAAAGGGAGCAACTTGGTCCACAGTTATGTTTCCTTCCTAGAGGTAGAGTATATGCAATGACTAGTCAATGTGGGAATAAAAAGGTCCAGCTCCCTTGTCTCAATTAAAGACTATTCTGAAGGGTCATCCAAGCTCTATAGCTCCCTGTGGGGGTTGGCTCTGTTGCAACTGCACTGTAATTCACCTTCTTTTCTTTCTCTTTTTTTTTAAAGATTTATTTATTTATTTGGCTGTGTTAGGTCTTTGTGCTACATGTGGGCTTTCTCTAGTTGTGGTGAGTGGGGGCTACTCTTTGTTGAGGTGTGCAGGCTTCTCATTGCAGTGGCTTCTCCTGTTGCAGAGCAGGGGCTCTAGGCACATGGGCTTAATTAGTTGTGGTGCATGGGTTTAGTTGCTCCATAGCATGTGGAATCTTCCTGGACCAGGGATCGAACCCATGTCCCCTGCATTGGCAGGCAGATTCCTAACCACTGGGCAACCAGGGAAATCCCTGTAGTTCACCTTCTTGCTTTGCCCAATTCTGCTTTACTCAGGTCCCCTCATATATTGAAACTGGGAGCACACAATAAACTTCCTGCACATAGATATTCACTTCTGAGTCTGGTTCCCAGGGTAATCTGACCTAAGACAAACATCAAGTAAGAAGAATTTATATATATATACACATATATATGTATATGTATATGTGTATGTGTGTATATATATACATGCATACAAACAATTTGTATATATGTATATGTAATATGTATTTATGTATACACACATATATGTATACATACACATATGTATATATGTGTATATACACACATAACATGTATATGTATGTGTAATATATGCATATATATACACACATATATATAAATATATCACATATGATGGTTAATATGTGTCAACTTGACTGGACCATGTGGTACCCAGATATTTGGTCAAACCTTCTGGGTATTTCTGTGAGGTTATTCTTAGATGAGATTAACATTTAAATCAGGGCTTCCCTGGTGGCACAGTGGTTAAGAATCCTCCTGCCAATGCAGGGGACACTGGTTCGAGCCCTGGGCTTAGAATATCCCACATGCTGCAGAGCTACTAAGCCCATGTGCCACAACTACTGAGCCTGTGCTCTAGAGCCTGTGAGCCACAACTATTGAGCCCATGTGCCACAACTACTGAAGCTCATGCACCTAGAGCCTCTGCTCCACAACAAGAGAAGCCACCACAATGAGCAGACCGCGCACCGCAAGGAAGAGTAGCCCCTGCTCTCCACAACTAGAGAAAGCCCGCGTGCAGCAAGGAAGACCCAACACAGCCAATAAATAAATAAATAAATAATTTTAAAAAAAAACAACCAAAAAAATCTTTAAATCAGTAAACTGGGTAAAGCATATTGTCCTCCCTAATGTGATTGGGCCTCACCCAGTCAGTCAAAAACCTGAAAAGGACAAAAAGGCTAAGTAAGAAGAAACTCCTGCTGCCTGACTGGTTTGAACTGGGACATTGGTTTTTTACTGCCTTTGGAGGTGAAGTGAAACATTGGCTCTTTCTGAGTCTCAGGCTGGCTGACCTTTTTGGATGAGAATATACCATCAACTCTCCTGGTTCTCACTCCTTTTGATCTCAGACTACAACTACACCATCAGCTCTCCTGGGTCTCCAGCTTGCCAAGAGAATATCTTGGGAATTCTCAGTCTTCATAATCATGTGATCCAATTCCATGTAATAAAACACACACACACACACACACACACACATCCTTTGGTTCTGTTTCGCTGGTCAATCATGACTAATATGTATATATTTTTTAATATACGTATATATGCATGTATGTGTATATGTATATACATCTGATCAAATCCTATTTGACTGCTGACTACTTACGATAAATGTCTAAACCATATGGAAGATGTAATAGAAATAAATTAAATATCAATATCAAATAGATATCAAAACCCAATGAGTTAGTAAAATATAATTCTCTTGCCACTGAAGTACTAGTCTCATTCATTTCAAAACTGAATTGTAAGTCTCATAATAGCAACCATTATTTAGCTCCTACCACTTCTCATGCCCTGTAATAATTTTTTAAATTAAGTCTTATTTTTTATGAAAATATCATATTGTTTCATTTGTAATTTTTCCATCATGAATTTCCAGAATATAAGAATTCTGTGATTAAAAATTATCACTGTGACGCTGTAGGCTAACTCCTGAGCTCAGGTCACCCTGTCCCACCCCACCCCCCCACCCCCACCCCCACCCCCCAAGAGATGAGTGATGCCCAAGATCCTGCCACAATCCTTGCGGTTGGCACCCAGGTGATGCTGAGGGGCTGGAGCCGTCAAGGCGAGAGCAGTGAGTCTTTCCATTGCCGTGGGCACCAGGAGCTCCAGGCCTTCCTCAGCCTTCTGGAGCACAGTTTCCTCCAGGATTTCCTCTCCAAAGATCCCTGTTTCCAGATTTCAGATAAGTATCTCCTGGCCATGGTGCTGGTCTACTTCTGGCGTGCCAACCTGCAGCTCAGCGAGTACACCCATAGCAATCTGTTCCTGGCACTGTACCTTGCCAATGACATGGAGGAGGACCTGGAGGACCCCAAAAGTGTGATTTTTCTGTGGGCCCTGGGCCAAGATTGGCATCATCGAGTGTCAGACTTCCTGCGTCAGAGGGACAAGCTGTGGGCACGGATGGGCTTCAGGGCCATCGTGAGACGCCAGAGCTGCGAGGAGGTCATGGCCAAGGAGCCGACCCACTGGGCCTGGACACGGGAGCGGCACCCCCACCACGGCAGGGCTCAGAGGAGCTACCCAAAGGCCCAGATCCCCCTCCCCCGGGGCCCCAGCCTCTCGCCACCCCACTGTCCCCTCTGTGATTTGTCCCCTCGCCAAAGCCACTGCAGCCACCACCCCCGCCCCTTGCCTGCCGTATCCAAGCGCCCTTCCCAGAACCCTGAGTGGCACCAGCCTCCCTCCCAAGCTTGCCTCTCAGTGGCTGAAGACTCCTGGAGTGGGGGCTTCCTTGTTGTCCTACCCACCCAGCTGCAACTGGAGCCAGGCACATACGCCCTCCACATCTTCTCAAAGCTGCTGCCGTGCCCTCGGTGCTAACACTCGCAGGGTGAAGAACAGCCTGTCTGCCTGCCTGCTGATGCAGTGCTCTACTGGCTGCGGCCCCTTCTGGCTTCTTGTCTCTTTGGCCTCTGGCTGGCAGGGCTGCCCTTGCCCCCTGCCGCTTCCTCCCAACCTGCAACTTGTACCCACTCTGACCTGACTCCCCTAATAAATTCATGTCCACAGGACACCAACTGTGCTTAGGCCCTGGTCTGGGTCCCTGACCCAGGGTGGGGGTAGGGAGGGAGCTACAGGGGGAGGGGGTCTGCCAGGTTTAGGTACCGGTGGTTGAGACCGGTGAGCACAGGTCCTGTAATAGCTCTTCTCCTCCCACTGGCGACGTCATCCTCAGCCTGTTCCCCCCCTTAACATCCTCGTGGATGGTGAGGTCCACGCAGTGCAGATGGGACTAAATGAGATGAGGTATATGCAGTCCTTAGAAGAGGGCCTGGAACCTACTGGATCAAAAAAGCTCAAAAGGAAAACGGCTCCATAGTCCGTCTAGAAATGCCTGCAAGGTCAGGTCTGTTTAGGAATGAGCCTTGGTCCTTGTTCTGGGCTGCAATCAAATATAATGTAATTATTATAATACACAACCCCCTCTCCATCCCCAAAAGTAAATTTGTTCATTAGGGAATAGGGAAGACTCCCCAGAGAAGCTGGCATTTGAACTGTGCCTTGAACAACGTCAAGTTTGCCCATGCTTGGGTGGTGGTGTTGGGGTGGTGGTAATGAGGAACCATATTCTTGGAAAGACAGTCTAGTGTAGTGATTAAGACTTGGTCTCTGGTGCCAGACAGCTTAAGTTTCAAAGTCCAGGTTGCTGTGTGACTTTAGCATGTTATTTAATCTCCTCTACCGCCCCATCTGTAAAATGGGTATTACACTAAAAAGGGTGTGGCTGAGATTTGAATGAGTTAATCTTGGAAGGGTTTAGAACTAGGTCTCAAGACTAGAGCTCAAATGTGGGTGTTATTAGTGGAGGGAACTGCCGCCCAGAGAAAGCCCAGAAAGGAATGTATGTTTGGGGAGTGGCTAGAACACAAGACAGAAGTCTAGAGGGTCAGATGGCAGAGGAATCTGGACGTGATTCCCCAGCCTGCTCTGAGTGGCTCCCAAGAAGCGTGGTGGTAAAGCCTGGAGGGTGCAGATATTAGAAGTCAAAACAAGGATTGTGAAGTATTTTTAAGAGTTTTTCAAATATGTAATATATTCACATGTATGTTTTGAATTTTGAACCAAGAGTCACCTCCCACCCTTGACTCCCAGCCGCCTGGTTCCCCTTCCTGAAAGCAGTGAAAGGGATAACTCATGTCCTTCCAGAGCTTCCAGCCTTTCCTCCAGGAGGGGCGGGACACTGGAGATTTGTAGTTTGGGGGGAGGGTGGCTCCCCTTCCCCCCATATCTTGCCCTATGAATCTCTTCTGTTTGGCTGCTCTTGAGTTGTGTCCTTTATAATAAACTGGTAACAGTAAGCAAAGCAAAAAAAAAAAAAAAAAAAAAATTATCACTGTGCCATCATCTCCCAGAAAAAAAGGAATAATTCCTTATCTTCATGAAAATATCACTTGGTATTCAAATTCCTCAATTGTCTTCTATTTTTACACTGTAGTTGTTTGAATCAGTATCCAAACAAGTTCCATATATTGAGATTGGTTCACATATATCTTAAATCTCTTTTATTCTATAGTTTCCCCCTCTCTCAAATTATTTTTGAGGAAAGCGGATTGTTTTCCATGGTAGGCTGAAAAATACCTCCTCTGAAAGATATCCACATCCTAATCTGTCGAACCATGGAACGTTACCTTATATAGAAAAAAAGAAAGAAAAAGAAAAAGATTTTGCAAATATAACTAAGTCAAGGATCTTGGAAAAGGGAGATTATTCTAGATTATCTGGTGATCCCTAAATACAATCATAAATGTCTGTACGTGTGAGAGGTAGAGTGAGATTTTACACACGCAAAACAGGAGAATCCTATATGACCAGGGAGGCAGAGGTTGGAGTGATGTGTCCACAAGCCAAGGAATGCTGGCACCCATCACAAGCTGGAAGAGACAAAGAACAGATTTTCTACTAGAACCTTTAGAGGGGATTTGCCCCTGTTGATGCCTTGATTTCAGCCCAGTGATAGTTATTTAAAACTTATGGCCTTCAAAACTGTGAGAGAATACATTTCTGTTTTTTAAAGCCACTCAATATCTGGATATTTCTTACAGTTACCATAGAAAACTAATATATTTTCCTTGAAGAATTCCTTAACAGTCTGTTTTTTGCTGATTTCTTCCCTTTCATTCTTTAATACGTTCTTCTAGTTTATTTTCTGTTCATTGATATTTCTTTCACAAGATGATTTTATAAGTACTTTGTATACCTCTACTGATGGTATATTATCTCAGGTTGTTTATCTTCTGTAATTTTTTTAATCACCTATTGTTAAGTATTGCTTAGATCCAATTATTCATTTAAGGATTACTAAATAGTTAAAATCTCTGTAATAGGCACTTTATATATATTATCTTCAATCTTAGCAACAAACATGTATTTTTGGTATTATATGATCAGAAAGCTAATAAAAGAACCAAATTTTGAAAGCAGAGGATTAAAATCCAAAGTCTCGGATATACTGGGTTGGCCAAAAAGTTTGTTCAGGTTTTTCTGTAAGATGTTATGGAAAAACCTGAACAAACTTTTGGCCAACCCAATATCTATAATAGTTCATTTTTACCAGGAATTCTGAGTGAAATAGAGCTGAGAATTAGACATGTTTAGATGACAGACCCCCACCACTGTACTCAGTATCTATGATTCACTGATTTAGATGGAGACAAGATGTTTCTGTGGGAAAAACATTTCTCATGTACATGTTATGGGTAAAATGTGTGCATTAGACATTCTGAGACTTTAACATGTTTCTTATAGGTTGTATTGACCCAGTTTTGAGGCTTTGGCTAGAGACTAGTCAGTTCTCCTTCCTGAGTAGCTAATTAAGTCCACACCCCAACCATTTTCTTTATCGAGCTCTCACACTCTGGGCCACTATGAACCTGCTCTAATCACCCCTAGGCCCAGGTACAAGACAACTAGGGACAGCCATGATGCCCAGGAGTATGAGAAGTTATTCAAATCAGCCAATCCACAGGGAGGCCACAAAGCCTAGCTAACCCCACTCACTTGCCATACATAAGCTTCCCTGAGTTCCAGCTTGCTCTTACCTTGTCCCTGTAAGTAACACAGAGTTCTGCCTTTCATCTATCTCAGTGTTGGTGTGTTGTGTTCCACGGTCAAAAGAATCTTTAAATCTTGTTTCTAGCTTTACATAGAAAAAATAAAGCTAGGTCGTTCTTTGACTTGTTTTTTCTTTTTAAATCATCCATAACTTTGCATAGACCATTAAAAGGTTTTTAAAAATCTCACAGCTATTATTTTATTTTGATCTTTCTCTTCACACTAACCCGCTGAGTTAAGGCAGAATAAGGATTATTGTTTCTACTTTATAACTGAGGAAAATAAAACTTGAGACAGTGAAGTGACTTGCCTAAAATCAAACAGTTAATAATGGACAGAGCTGGGAATTACAAGATATTGCAATTCTGAGTCACTGTTCCATCATGTTATTTCCAATGGTCATCTACCCATCCATTCATCCATCCAACATTTATTGAGCATATATTATAAACCAGGTAAACGCCAGACTCTGGGGGATACAGAGATGAATCTGGAACAATCTATGCACTTAAAAGATCACAAGAAACAGACATAGAAAAGAAAATTATAATACAGTGCATTAGGTTCTATTAGAAAGTACTTGGTGCTCTAGAGGGTCATAGGTGGGGTCTTTAGCCCAAGCCAAAGGAAAGTTTTCCATTACCATTGAAGACTGAAAAACACGTGACAGTCATGTAGAAGTCAGGTACATGGTCAGAGAGAGCAACATTCAATTCATTTCCCCAGACACTCCATAGGAACCATGCCAAGCATTCAGCTTCAAAGATTAATACGAAAGTTCCTTCCTTCAAGGAGTGTATTGGTTACTAGGGGAGACAAGTACATAAAAAAACATATTACAATAAAGTGTGATAAGTTCGATGAGACAAGAATGTACATGTTACAGTGGGGGCACAAGAAAAGAGGTAACAAACTCTACCTAAGAGAAAAGATTTACAGACAGCCTCCCAACGTAAGTGATTGTGGTAATGTCTTGAAGAATGAAAAGATTTTCCACAGCTAAAGATATAAAGAAGGAACTGCAATGAGATGGGTAGGAGGGGCAGAGACAGTATATTCAAGACCCATGCCCTGGGTAGGTGACCCACAAAAGGAAAGATAACTACAATTGCAGAAGCTCTCCCCAAGGAATGAGGGATCCGACCACATCACATCCCCAGCCTGGGTGGTCATGCATCAGGAAGATGAGCCCCCAGAAAAATTGGCTTTGAAGGCAAGCAGAGCTTTGGGGAGACTCAGAGGGCTGGGAGAAACAGAGACTCCACTCTTAAAGGGCACATACAAAAATCTCACACACTCCAGGTCTCAGGGCAGAAGCAGTAATTTGAAAGGAGCCTGGGTCAGACCCACTTGCTGATCTTGAAGAGCCTCCCCAAGAGGCAGGAGGCAACTGGAGCTCACCCTGGAGACGTAGATTTTGGCAGCGTTCCATTTTTAGAGCTCATCCTACCATGAGGACACTGGGGCTGGCCAGTGCCATTTTAGAATCCTCCTTCTACCTTACTAGTGCCAGGACCTGGCCCCAGCTACCAGCTGGTCTGCACCAGTCCTGGGATTCCTCATGCCAAGTAGCTAGCCAGGCAGGGACATAGACCCACTCACCAGCAGTCCAGCTGGCTTAGGACCCCATGAGCTCCCAGGTACTCTGGGACTCAGCTCTGCCCATCAGAAAGTCCAGGACCTGGCCCCACCCACCAGTGGGCTGACACTAGCCCTATGGTACCTGAGGCCCCACACCCAGGTATCAGACCTGGCCCTGCTTGAAAACAGACCAACATCAGCTCCAGGACACACAGGCCCTGTAGCGAGAGACCCCAGGACCTGCCTCTGCTAATCAGTGGTCTAGCACTAGCCCCAGGATGTGGCTTACCCACTAGTGGGAAAGACCCAGCCCCAGGACCCCCTGAGTCCCAGCCCAACCCACCAGCTGGGCAATATCAACTCCAGGACCCCCAGGACCCTGTAGCCAAAGACTCTGGGACCTGGCTCCACCTACCAGTGGGCCAGATATCAGCCCTGAGACCATCACTGCCCACTCACCAGTAGGCCAGAACCACCCTGAGACAACTTGGGCACCTCAACCAGCCACTTTGGGATCAGGCTACACCTACCAGCAGGCCAACACTAGCTCCAGGACCCATGACTCTGAAGCCAGCCGCCCTTGGACTTGATTTCACTCAAGAGGACAGCCCCAGTCCTGGGATGCTCTGGGGCTCCAAAGGCAGCTGCTTGTAACTCAGCCCCACCTACCAGGAGGCTGGCACCAGACCCAGGACTCCCCTGGCCATGCAGCCAGCTGTGCTGGGACCCAGCCCTGCCCACCAACAGCCAGTACTTTCTACACAAGGCAGGGCCTGGCAACCAACCAGACCAGTGACCAGCCATGCCTACTAGCAAGCACACAATAGTAAGCCCACCACAACAGAAGGACCCACACAGCCCACATAGGGGACAGTCCTAGAGCATATAGTTGTGGTGACCATAAGGGACTGTACTGCTGGGTCCCATAAGACATCTCCCACATAAGGCAACTTCTCCAAGACTGGGAAATATAAACAACCTACCAAATACATAGAAATAAAAAAGAGCAAATTAGGTAAAATGAGGCAACAGAGGAACATGTTTCAAACAAACAAGATAAAACCTCAGAAGAAGAACTAAGTGAAGTGAAGATAAGAAATCTACTCAATGAAAAGTTCAAGGTAATGATTATAAAGATGCTCAAAGAACTCAGGAGAAGAATGGATGAACACAGTAAGAAGTTTAACAAAGAGTTAGAAAATAGAGCTGAAGAATACAATAACTGAAATAAAAAAGTATACTAAAAGCAATCAACAGTAGATTAGATGATACAAAGGAATGAATTGGTGAATTGGAAGACTGAGTATTGGACATGACTCAAGCTGAACAAAAAATAAAGAATTCTGTTTTTTAATGAATTTATTTATTTATTTATTTATTTATTTATTTATTTATTTATTTATTTATTGGCTGTGTTGGGTCTCTGTTGCTGCACAAGGGCTTTCTCTAGTTGTGGCGAGTGAGGGCTACTCTTCCTTGTGGTGCATGGGCTCCTCATTGCAGTGGCTTCTCTTGTTGCGAAGCACAGGCTCTAGGCACATGGGCTTCAGTAATTGTGGCACATGGGCTCAATAGTTGTGGCTCATGGGCTTTAGAGCACAGGTTCAGTAGTTGTGGTGCACAGGCTTAGTTGTTCTGTGGCATGTGGGATCTGCCCAGACCAGGGCTCGAACCCATGTCCCCTGCATTGGCAGGCGGATTCTTAACCAATGTGCCACCTAGGAAGTCCCAGAATTTTTTAAAATAAGGATAATTTAACAGACCTCTGAGACAACATCAAGCATACTAACACTCACATTATAGGGGTCCCAGAGGAGAAGAGAGAGAGAAAAGGGCAGAGGACATATTTGAAGACATAATAGTTGAAAATTTCCCTAACCTAGGAAAGAAAATGGACATCCAGGTCCAGGAAGCACAGAGAGTCTCAAACAGGAGCAACTGAAAGAAGGCCACACCAAGACACATTATAATTAAAATGGCAAAAATGAAATATAAAAATAGAATATAAAAATCAGAAGGGAAAAGCAACAAATTATGTACAAGGGAACTCGCATTAGGCTATCAGCTGACTTTTCAGCAGAAACTCTGCAGGTCAGAAGGGAGTGGCACAACATATTTAAAGTGATGAAAAGGAAAACCTACAACCAGTTCTCTACCTGGCAAGGCTTTTATTTAGGTTTGATGAAGAGATCAAAAGTTTTATAAAGAAGCAAAAGCTAAAAGAATTCAGAACCACCAAACCAGCTTTACAAGAAATGTTATAGGGACTTCTCTAAGTGAAAAAGAAAAGGCCACAACTAGAAATATAAAAATTACAAAAGGAAAAAACTCATTGGTAAAGGCAAATATACAGTAAAAGTAGTAGATCAACCATTTATAAATCTAGTAGGAAAGTTAAAGACAAAAGTTGTAAAATAGTGTATATCCACAATAATTAGTTAAGGAATATACAAAACAAAAGACACAAAATATGTTGTCAAAAACAGTAAATGTGGGACTTCCCTGATGGCACAGTGGTTAAGAATCTACCAGCCAATGCAGGGGACACAGGTTTGAGCTGTGGCCCAGGAAGATCCCACACGCCACAGAGCAACTAAGCCCACGCACCACAACTACTGAGCCTGTACTCTGGAGCCCACATGCCAAAACTACTGAAGCCCACGTGCCTAGAGCCCATGCTCCACAACAAGTGAAGCCACCACAATGAGAAGCCCATGCACCACAACAAAGAGTAGCTCCCACCCACTGCAACTAGAGAAAGCCTGCCAATAGCAATGAAGACCCAATTCAGCCAATAAATAAAATAAAAATAAATTTATAAAAAAAATTAAAAGCTACAGAAGAAGAAAAAAACCAGTAAACATGGGACAGAGGGGAGTAAAAATGCAGGGTTGTTAAAACGCATTTGATCTTAAGATCAGCAGCTTAAAATATTCACATATATGTATATATATGTATATGTGTGTATATGTGTGTGTGTGTATGTATAAATTGCTATATATAAATCTCATGGTAAATACAAGTGAAAAATCTATAAAATTACACACAAAAAAAGAGAGACAAAACCCTAAACCTAACATTAAAAATAGTCATCAAATCACAACAGGAGAGCAAAAGAAGAAAGGAACAAAAAAGAACTATGAAAACAACCCCCAAACAATTAACAAAATGGCAATACATGCTTATCTATCAATAATTACTTTAAATGTAAATGGACTAAATGCTTCAATCAAAAGACAGAGAGTGCCTGAATGGATACAAAAACAAGACCCATATGTATGCTGCCTACAGGAGACTCACTTCAGATCTAAAGACATATACAGACTGAAAGTGAGGGAATGATGAAAGTTATTCCATGCAAATGGAAATGAAAAAAAAAAAAAGCCAGGGTATCAATACTTATATGAGACAAAACAGACTTTAAAACAAAGACTGTAACAAGAGACGAAGGATATTACACAAGGATCAAGGGATCAATCCAAGAAGATACAACTATTATAAATATACATGCACCCAACATAGGAGAACATGAATACATATAGCAAATACTAACAGACATAAAGAGAAAAATTGACAATAACACAATAACAGTAGACTTTAACACCCCATTTACATCAATGGTCAGATCACCCAGACAGAAAATCAATAAGGAAACACTGGCCTTAAATGACACATTAGACTAGATAGCTTAATAGATATATAGAAAATACTCCATCTAAAAGCAGAAGAATACACTTTCTTGTCAACTGCACATGGAACATTCTCCAGGATATATCATATACTAGGCCACAAAATAAGTATCAGTGAATTTAAGAAGGTTGAAATCATATCAAGCATCTTTTCTGACCACAGCAGTTTGAGACTAGAAAGCAACTAAAAGAAAAAGACTGCAAAAACACAAAAACATGGGAGCTAAACAATACACCACTGAATAACCAATGGGTCACTGAAGAAATGTATACTGCTGTACGTTATATATGAAAATTGTTAAGAGTAAAGCCTAAGCTTTCTCATCACAAGGGAAAAATTTGTTCCTATTCCTTTAATTTAGCATCTAGGAGATGATGGGTGCAGATGTGCACTAAACTTATTGTGGTAATCATCTCATGATGTAAGTAAGTCAAATCATTATGCTGTACACCTTAAACTGATGTCAATTATATCTCAAGAAAACTGGAAGATAAAAAATTTTAAAGTACGCTTGTGTAACCACAAGGAACCGCTAGCCAAGTGAGAGTACTACCTCACCCCATACTGACTAACTGCATATAGGTCACACTCTTAAAATAGCCAAATGGTACATCAAGTGATTTCAGCTCTTGGCACAGGTCTTTGAAAACTTCTGTGCTCTGCATCAGATTCCCCTAGTAAAAGATTATTTGATTAGCTCCATTGTTTCTGGCCGACCTCTTTAAGGTCACCTGGGATTCCCCATCAAGGCTGGTACACTTGCCTCTTGGCAAGGTACAATACCACTTAGTGGTTCTGTTTAGGGACATGAACACAGGGAAAGAACTGAACATGTCACATTACAATTTTGGAAACAACAGTACAAAAAATGAAAAGCAATGTACACATTTCCAGATCACAACACAGGCAATTCTAATTTCTAGTGAGATAAAAAGAAGTCAAACTCTCAGCTCAGATTCATTTCACAACATTATCACTTCAACCTTTCCCTCTTCAGTGGCCCTGACCTTGACTCACTCTCCCACTGGTGCACTGCCTGGCAGGACTATGAATCATGCCAGAAATCAGATAGATCCAAAGAGAGACCTGCCATCCCTCATAAAAGTAATTTGGAAAATGTATGTACAATGACCATAACACTAATGCTAAGGGGTGTGGAACTTTTTTTTCACATTAAGAGCAAGTTTCCTCAGGCACTAGAAAAATCCCTCTGGTTATGCAAATGAACGTAGGACTTCAAAAAAGGACAGCCATAAAGGGAAAAGGAGAGTCGAGAAGTGTATGATACATGCAGACATATAATGAATAAGTATGACTGAAAGTGGGCTTTGATGTTTTTGCCCTCTAACTACTTCAGCATCCTGATTTTCATACAGCACACACATCCTTGTCACTCATTCTCCAGATTTTAAAAAAAACATTCTTTTTTTTCTTTCCAATAGAATATAAAAAGAGGCCTCAATTTTTTGATTTTCATTTTAATGCTTTATGTCTTCAGTTCTCCCCACCTGAAATTACCTCCACACTCATGCATCTGCCCAAAACCTAACCTATCTCCAACATCTTCCCATACTCAGCTGTCCTTTCATAGAATTTCTAGCACAGTTATAAGCAGTTCCATTTATTCACACTCAAGATTATTTTGCTTCAAATCCTTCAAGACTCAACTCAAGCTTCTGGTAAGCCTTCTCTGACCCTAGAGTTATTATTTAGTTGCCCTTCTTGTCTTTACATAGTACCCAATCTATGCCGTTATCCTAACATTTATCATTCTATAATTAGAGGTTTGCAAATCTGTATTCAGAAATTGCCTGAGAAATTTATTATGGCAGTGAACTTGTTTGATCCATATGGTAGAGTACCTAGTACTTGGTAAGAAATCAGAAAAGGACTCTGTGAAATTTTTTTTAAAAACAGCAATGATATAGACAAACCTCTGCAAAATGTAATGAAAACTAAAGGGAAAATTCGAATACAAAAATACGGAGACAGGAAAGATTCTACTACTAATAATAGATATAGAAGAGATTTTGTTAATAATGAAGAAATTCTTTAGGAAATAAATGATTTGTGATAATATAAAAACTATTAAAATTGGCACAGGAAGTAGAAAATATGGAAAGACTAATAATCATGAAAGGAATAGGAAATGCTATCAAAGCTCCTTTAAAAGGCTTCAGGCCCAGACAGTTAGTGGTAGAGTTCCTTTATACCAATGGTTCCCAATTGGTTAGTGTGTGTTTGGGGGAGTTGCCCCCCAGGGGACATTTGGGCTTGTTACAATTTGGGAGGGGTGCTACTGCCATTTACTGGGTAGAGACCAGGGGTGCTACTAAACATCTTACAGTGCACAGGAAAGATCCCCACAACAAAAAATGATCAAGCCCAGAATGTTGATAGTGACAAAACTGAGAAACCCTGCTCTACACTTTTAAAGAAAAAGTAATTTCTATGCTATATACAACATTCCAACATATAGGAAAAGAAGGAGAGCTCCTTAAAGCAGTTTCTAATGCAAACATTACTCTGATACCCAAATATGAGAGAGAAGACCAAAGAGATATAGGCCCCTGTAGACTGATTTTATATATATATAAAATTTTATATATATATAAATTTTGAAACAAAATTATATATATATATGAAACAAAAAACGCCAAGTAAAAGAATAACAAATCAAATCTAGCAGTATATATAACATATTGAAAAATGGGTTTTATTAGTTGTGGTAAGAACACAACATCAGATCTACCCTCTTAAATTTTTGAGTACACAATACAGTACTATTAACTATAGATACAATGTTGTACATCAGCTCTCTAGAACTTATTCATTTTGTATAACTGAAACTTTATACCTGTTAAACAGTAACTCCCCATTTCCCCACCCCCAAGCCCCTGGGGCAACCACAACTCTACTCTCTGTTTCCATGAGTTTGACTAGATTCCTCATATAAGTGGAATCAGGTAGTATTTGTCCTGTCTGGCTTACTTAGCATAATGTTTTCCAGGTTCATCCGTGTTGTCACAAGTGGCAGGATTTCCTCTTTTAAGGCTAAATAATATTACATTACAATTTTCTCTATCCATTCATCTGTCAATGGACATTCAGGTTGTTTCCATATCTTGGCTATTGCAGATGATATCTCCTTGAGATCCTGATTTCAATTCTTTTCGATAAATACCAGAAGTGGGCTTGGTGGGTAATATGGTAATTCTAGTTTGAACTTCTACATTTCTATATATTTAAATATATTTCTATATATTTAATTTCTCTACTCTTGTCCATAATGGCTACACCATTTTAAATCTCCACCACAACATTAAATGGTTCTAATTTCTACTCACCAACACGTGTTATCTTCTGGTTTTTGATAATAACTAAGCAGGTGTGAGGTGATAGATCACTGTGGTTTTTATTTGCATAACAATGATTTTTAAAATTCCTGAAATGCAATGATTATATAATATTTGAAAATTTATTAGTATAATTAATTATATCACTAGGAAAATTTTAAACCTTTTTTCAGTTATTTTTACTTTGGTTAAAATATAATATAAAATTTACTATATTAACTATTTTTAAGTGTACAGTTCAGTAGTATTAAGTATAATCACATTGTTGTACACCAGATCTCTACAACTTTTTCATCTTACAAAACTGAAAGTCTATATATCCATTAAACATTAATTTTCCCTCCTTCTTCCCCACAGCTTTTGACAACCACCTTTCTACTTTCTGTTTCTATTATTTGAGTACTTTAGATATTTTACATGAATAGAAACACCTAAAGCACAGTATCTGTCATTTTGTTTTGTTTTGGCTGTGCTATGTGAGTTGCAGGATCTTAGTTTCCTGATCAGGGATTGAACCTGGAACCCCAAAAATGAAAGCACCAAGTCCTAACCACTGGACAACCAGGGAATTCCCAGTGTCCATCCTTTTGTAACTGGCTTATTTTACTTAGTATAATGTCCTCAAGGTTCATCCAAATTTTAGCATGTGACAGGATTTCCTTCTTTTCTGAGGATGTATAATATTCCATTGTGTGTATATACCACATTTCCTTTTTTCCCAGTTTAATTGAAATATAATTGACATATACCATTATGTATGTTTAAGCTGTATGTGGTGACACATTTATATACTGTGAAATGATTTTTATAGTAGGTTTCGTTAACACCATCATATCAGATAATTATCACTTCATTTTTTGTTGTGAGAACATTTAAAATCTACTCTCTTAGCAATTTTTAAGTATATAACATAGTATTGTTAAGTATAATCACCAAGCTGGAACTTTGTACCCTTTGTCAAAATCTCCCTATTTTCCCCACCCCCAAGCTCCTGGAAAGCACCATTCTACTCTCTCGATGGAACTTCACAATGGAGTCTGAGAAGCAATTAGTCGGATCCATGTCCCTCTAATGTCCTTTGAGAGTCTTATGTGCTGCTCTCCCAGCCTCTTTCCACCCCTCAGTTATGCAGCTCATGACTCAGCATTCTGGATTTGGGGTAAGATAGAAATAGGCCTCTTTGGCAATATCCCATGTATCTGAGGAAGGCAGGGGCCCAGTCCTGCTCTCACTTTCCCAAGCAGGAGAAATCGTGGACCAAGAAAGTCTTGCTTGGCATTGAACTGTGCCACCTTGGGGGAGGGGTGACCTAGATAAAGTCAAACTGGTCCCCTTACTCTCTCCAAGGGCTCCAAGAGGACAGCCAATGCAATAGCCCTGAGTGTGGTTGGAGTAGTTAAGAAAAAGCCAAATGATCACTGTGGCTAGAGCGTAGTTAGCAAGAGGGACAGATTTTATTCTGAGTACAATGAGCGGCAGTGGAGGGTTTGAGCAGGGAGTAATATATAATCTATATTCAATATATTCTGGTTTCCTTCATTAATTAACAACACTACCATTCTCCCAATTAGCCACAAAGGAAACAATGAACGCATCTTCAGCAACCCCATGTACATTCCATGTACAGCTGATCAGCAAGGTTTGCTGATTCTATTTCTTCAATAACTCTTTTAAGTGGCCCTTTCTTTTCAGCCTATTGCTACCGCCTAGGTTCATGCTCCATAATCTCTAATCTGGACCCCTGCGATTACCTTCTTAATGGGTCTTATGCCACCAATCCAGACATCATGGTGATGAGATTTATCTTCTTGAAATACATAAGGGATACCCTGCTTCAAAAACTTCAATAACTAAAAATTCATAACAAAATCCAAGCTTTTGGGACTTCCCTGGATGTCCAGTGGTTAAGACTCCAAGCTCTCAATGCAGAGGACAAGGGTTCAATCCCTGGTCAGGGAACTAAGATCCCACATGCTGCACAGGGCAGCCAAAAAAAAAAATTCTTTATCTTGACATTCAGGGCCCTTCTTTGACCCTTGCTTACCTTTGCAGTCCCATTTCCCCCTTCGTAGCAAGAATGTCTGTCCCCTCTGGACTAATTACTAATTTTTCAAACACTTTCTGCTGTTCCCTGTCTGTGGTCCTTTGCTTATGTTGGTACCTTAATCTCTTTAGGACTGACTTCTGGATTGACAATTTCTGAAAGTGTCTCACCATTTTTCTAAATATCAAGGAGTATAGCATCTCTCAGATGTGCTCCTAAGAAGACCTGTTTCATGGTATATTACAAAAAAACATTTTCTGTTCTTAACATGTTTAGAAAACACTGGGATAAATAAAGCAGCTTTCTCTGTTGCAAAACTTCAAAGATTTCAACATGTATTAACAATATCAAGAAGGGTATTGAACAAATGATTTTCTATTTAAACCTTGAAACCATTAAAACCACGAAACATTTTTTTAAATGAAATATTATGTGGAACTAGTGTTCCATAGGATATATTTGCTGAAATACTGAAAAGGTGACTTCTTATTCTCTAAAATGAATCAAACTTTCTATGGATTTAAATCTACTCTGTGAAATGATAAGCCTCAACAAAGCTACAACCATCTCTAAGATTTTGAAGTCACCAGAATTCATTCACATTTCATTTAAGAGAATTCCATTTTATAGCTCTCAGCAAGTTCAGTACAAAAGCAATCTGACAGTAACCATCTATCAGATTAATCCAAAAACCTTCTAGAAGATACTTATAATGAAATATACATTGTGTTAAGTTTGCTACTGGGAGTAAGCTCAGAATTATAAAACCACAGTGCATGATTTCCATTTCTTTTTTCATCAAATATATACAACGGTCCACTTCTCTTGACTTTACTCACTTAGATGAGATTTTCAGAGCCATGTGAAATTCATGCAGAGAAAAACAGAAGGATCAAATAAGATCAAATGTGGAATTGTTTGACCTCCAACATATCCCTACATATGTTGATAAGCATCTCCAAACAAGAAGAGGACCAAATCCCCTCCTAAGCTCTGTGTGCTTCTGAGTGTGTGGGTGTGTGTGTTTGTGTGTGTATGGAAATACATCTTGGCAGCTTTCCAGCCCAACCAGCCTTTAAATGGTAGCCATTAAAATAAACCTTCCAGCTGACTGAACCATTTCCTGTAAAGTCTCTTTGTATATGAGGACATGTCTTTCATCACACTTTGTTCATAATACACAGGCACTCTGAACTCTAGTTAGCAGTTTTGCCAATTTATACAAAATTCAGTACCCAATATTGTAATAAACGTCTTGGCTCCTTGCCAGTGCCACCTCAGTCATCATTCTTGGGCAAAGTAATCCAGATCCTGAGACCAAACTGTTCCCAGACAGGGAAAATATAAAGACAGTTACATCCTGATCTTTTAAACTCAACCTAAAGCCAGCAATGTTGTACAAGTCCTTCTGCTATTCATCCCACCTTTCCTCCACAAAGATATGTGATAGCAATGTACAGGTCCCAGGCAATGAAACAGGATCTAAGACAATAAGGTAGCTCCATACCTCTTTGACAGTGATTAATATTGAGGTTGGCATGTGACTCAGTTCTGGCCAGTGAAACATAAGGAAAGTCTGTAGGGGCTGAAGGGGCTAGAGCGGGGTTCCAGAAAAAAACTTTTTTCCTGATTTTTACTGAGGGTAGAGCAGTTCAGATGCAACTTCTTTCTTCCTGCTCTTGTATGCAACTGCAAAGACAGGATGCTTAGAGCTGTGGCAGGCATCTTGTGTGCATGAGGGGAAAGCAAAGATATTCACAGAATAGAAGAGCCAGTCTAGAGCCCTGAAATCATTCAGCTGGATTAACCTGAAATTGCCTATCCCCAAATTCCAGTTATGAGACTGATTAACATACACTTATTGTTTAAGCTATTCATCTTAACTGATAAAACCTGATTGCACAAACTGGGCTTTTGCCTTGTTTTCATGCCAAGCCCCCACCTCATACCTAGTTTGGAAACCACGATGCACTATGATTCTTGTGTCAGAGCACCCTCTTCTGTTCACTATCAATTATTTCAGTTTCTCCAGGTATGAGATTCCAGTCATTCACTTATTTCACATTCTCTTCTTTGTGCCAGCACTTTTTCCAAGTCTTTTACTCCAAGAATTTTCAGAATCTGGAATACTGACCTGATCTCTGCATGCAAATATGGACCACCATGCCTTGCTGCCTGTCTACCTTGGTTTCAAGTGAAACTTTGATTATACTTTCTGCTGCTACAACCTTTCAGTGGCATGCCTGTCTAAAGGATAAACTCCAATCACTACCTGGCCAGGTGGAGCTCATGGATCACTGGTTTTCAATCTAGGGGAGTAGGTTTAAATTTTGGATTAATATAACAATCACCTTAGGAGCTTAAAAATCATCCAGTGCCTGGGCCACACCCAAGAAAAATTAAATCAGAGCCTCTGGAGGGTGGGACCCAGGCATCATTCTTTTTTAAACTACCCAGGTGATTCCATGTGCAACCAACACGGAAATTCACTGATTTAGGAGGTGTGAAATGCATGTTAAATGTAACTGGAAAATTCCTTTAAACTATAATGCATCTCTCCCCAGTTATGTTGAAAATACTCCGTACTAGGTCTCTGTCCTCCTACCTATCCCCAAAAAAAACCTGAGAAAATTTCTTCTGTTACTTACTACACCTTGTCTACCAAGTGAGCCAGAGCAGTGGCTGAAGAGTTCTGGGGCTGCCTTTGGTCAGACAACAAGCTGTCAGACCTGAACAGCTAAAAATTTTCTCTCCAGACTCAGGGAAACTCAAACTTTAAAGAGTCAAACTGAGATTTGTTTGACTATAGAGAGGGTACACATAACCACCACAGTGTTCTCCAAAATTGCCTGAAAATAAAAATGACTTAGAGTACTTGTTACAAATTCCTGGGCCCCAACCCAGAATTACTGAAGTAGAATTTTCTGGGGGAAAGGTCTGGTAACTAATGTAGTTAAGTTGTCCCACGTGATTATTAGCAAACATTTTGAAAACACAACATTACTGCATATTTTGCCAATTTTATCTGTTCCAGATAATAGGACTCAACTTATCCGGGGACCAGTCAAACCCCACAAGGTAGCCCTGAATTCTGAGAATAGAAGGAGGCCCTGAAAGCAATCAGAAAATTAACCCCCCTTTACTTAGAAAAACGTGTCTATTAAAGTGTGTATATCTATCTTCACAATCTCTGCCAGACCCAATAGAGCCTGACTCACTGCTGTGTGACCTGTTTCTGAGTCTACACATACCCTCTACTGCCCTCATACACAGCTTGATTGGAAATGTTCTGTTCAAACTGGGTCACAGAACTGGCAGGCCCAGCTGGACCGCTGAAAATCACTATACCACTCTTCCCAGACCCCTTGCAATTGAGGAGGGCCAAGTGACCAGTTCTAGTTAACTGAATGTGGGCCAGTGGTTTTAACAAAACCATAGTGGTCGAAGCAGTCCACTAGGGCACACATAATAAGGGTGCATTAAAACCAACCTATTACCTTGTTGCAGCAATTCTAAACACTGTCAGTAATATATCATTCCTCCCTGAAAAAAGATATTTTGGTGGCCTTAAAGTTGGAAATAATCTCTGTGGTTATTGTTAAGTTTTAATAGTGCTAACCTGAGGCTTAGTCTCAAGTCAGCACTTTGTTATTATTTATCCTTTAAGAAACACTGTATTTTACCTGGAAGTTAACCTGGAGGATTGTCAGGTATACAGTTGGCTCTGACACACAGACTCAGCTACACAAATTCCTTTTAAGGAGAGCTTGTCAGAGTTTGGGCTCCTCAGAGCACAGTTCTTGTCTCCTGTGGTGCTACATATCCCTGTGTTTAAGCAGTGGATACAAAATAAACCATGATAGCACAGTGATTGTGAGGACAAAGACTTAGAACTTGAGTTATCCCAAATCTCTCATTCTGTGTGACCACTGGACATTTTAATTTGTGTTTAAAAATTTTTTTTTGACTGCAGAAATACTCTAAGACCCCTGGAATCAATCTTAAATGAACAAAGACATGGACAGTATTGTAATTTCTATAATTTACTGTGAAACTAGATTTTTTAAATCTCTACCAAACTTATCCTTATGTTTAAGATGCTTCCTAATTAAGTATAAATCTGTCATTTCTTATTAAAAAGTTTTAAAATTGATGCTAATAAATGTATTCTTCAATCAACTATGAGTGAACATGAATTTGAGAAGATTGATTTTGATGAATCATTGACAAATTTGCAGAAATCAAAGTCACAGACTAATACTATTTGTTATTATTTATTACTGCATCATATCAATATGTAGTTATAATTTCTCCCTTTTTTCAAAAACCACGTTTGTATAAACATGAAGTATTAATCCACGACTTTTTTTCTGCTTTTTGCACTAAAATATTTTACTTTTTATTTTTTTCTTATTGACTTGATATGAAAATCACAAAAAGAATTTTCACTGGTTGTTTTATTTTCTGGCCATTTTTCTTATAATTTTATGCAATGATTATTACTGAAAATAATTTCAAAATTATCCAATCCAGACATCAAATACACTAGGCAAACCACTACTGTGAGCAGACGTAAAGTACATTGTCTCTTTTGAGCCGAGAAGTGACAAGCCTTTGCTTAATTCTAACCCTCAGTGTGATTGTAGAGGCCTCCTGTTGAAATAGCAGAGCCACAAGATGGAAATCAACTGGCTCTCTTGGAAGGGAACTGGTCTACAGAGTCGATGGAGCGCAGAGGTCTGTTTCATATGTAATGGGAATACTTTTATGTGTTAAGCCACTGAGATTTCAGAATTTGTTTGTTATCACAGCAAAGCCTGGACAATCCTGACTGATAGATAGCTGAAGCACAGTTATCCCTTCCTCAGGTAGGAAGATACCAACAGGTTTAGTGTGCCAAAGCAAGGAGAGCAACCCAACTTTTCATTTCCAGACACTTTATTTTTGAGCAAGTCTGGAAGAGAAAACACTGTGGAAAGAACATATTTACACTATGTAGGTAGGTTTTATACACAAGGACTGCAAAGTCCTTGCTTAATATTAACCCTCAGTTTTGTGTTGGCCTGAAAAAGTGACACCTCATTCATTTAGAATCATTCTGAAAAGGGGATTTCCACATTGGGGGAGGGGTGTGCATCTAGCTATAGAGACCAGGTTGGTGATCAAGAAACTATCCTCTTAACACTTCAATAAAGCTGAAAAAAAATGAAAAAAAAAAAAAAAGGAAACAAATAAAAAAGCATTTCCAAAGTCAAAAAGAAAAAAGAAAAAAAAAGAAACTATCAACCTGTCAAGTTTTTACCATTCATTATGTAACTTAGACTTAATCACATTCATTCCGTAAGGCTATCATTTAAGCAGCTTTGTTGCAAACAAAAGAAACCAAGTCGACTAACTTAAACAAAGGTGATTGAGAGGATACTGGGCTAACTTACCAAAAATTAAAGATTAAAGGAAGAACTAGATAATCAAACCTTGGGAAGGATGGGAATCAGAGTAGCTCTGGAGATTAGAGCAAAAGGAATTCATGAACTTCCTCTCCAGGGTATTGCTGTCAGATGACTTACTTCTAGCCACCTTTGGTCTCTATATCTCTGTGCAAAATTTAAATTCCTGAGATAGGGAATATCCTTGGCCCATCTTGAGTCATGTGCCTAGCCTAGAGATCCTGGGAGCTAGTCTAGTGGTCAAGCTTAGTAGTTCCAGGGAAATGGGGATTGGGGTAGGCTTGCAGGGCAACAGAAAGTAGCTGAACCACATCGGTGTTGAGACAGATAAATAGATAGACTGATTGATTATAGATATAAACATATATGTGTATATATATGACATATAGGTATTATATATCGTGTGTGTGTGTGTATTTGTAACTTTTTTGTCAAATGAAAACTTATATGGAAGCTGTAGTCAGTGGCCTCCAAGGCACTTCTGAAAAAAAAAGAGCAGTTGAAAACAACTTGACTAGATGTTGTCTAATATCCTTTCTAGTGTCATGTTATTTTAACCATTTTAATGAAAATCTTTCTGACTTAGAGTTTCTTGGTTTTTTAATATGTTCAACTCTATTTTTAGAAGACTCAGGGACATGATTGTGAGCATAAGACACTGTCATGGACTATAAGAATGTAGTGTTTTTGCTTCCTCCCTTGAGCCCAGGATGCCAACTGTCACTACTGCTGTCAGTATGTCTGACTCATGTACCGTTCAGCTTGCTTTCAATGTGCTGTTTCTGTGGACTCACGAGCTAAATAACAAACTGTTAAGAGTGTAGGGGAGGAAAAGATGAAAGTAGTGTCATGAAAAGTGCCTGAACTTATTAGAAAACCTATATCTTAGTGCCACTGTCATTATGTATTATTTTATTTTTTCATCTTTATTGAAGTATAACTGCTTTACAGTATTGTGTTAGTTTCTGCTGTACAACAAAGTGAATCAGCTATATGTATACATATAGCTCTTGAGCCTCCCTCCCAACCTCCCTATCCCACCCCTTTAGGTCTTCACAAAGCATCGAGTTGATCTCCCTGTGCTCTGCAGCAGCTTCCCACTAGCTATCTGTTTTACATTTGGTACTGTATATATGTCAATGCTACGCTCTCACTGCATCCCAACTTCCCCTCCCGCCACCCCGTGTCTCAAGTCCACTCTCTATGCCTGCATCTCTATTCCTGCCCTGCCACAAGGTTCATCAGCACCATTTTTCTAGAGTCCATATAAATGTGTTAGCATACAGTATTTGTTTTTTCTTTCTGATTTACTTTACTCTGTATGACAGACTCTAGGTCCATCCACCTCACTACAAATAACTCAATTCCGTTCTTTTTTATGGCTAAGTAATATTCCATTGTATATATGCGCCACATCTTCTTTATCCATTCATCTGTTGATGGACATTTAGGTTGCTTCCATGTCCTGGCTATTGTAAATAGTGCTGCAATGAACATTATGGTACATGTTTCCTTTTGGATTATGGTTTTCTCTGGGTAATATGCCCAGGAGTGGGATTACTGGGTCATATGGTAGTTCTATTTTTAGTTTTTTAAGGAATCTCCATACTGTTCTCCATAGTGGCTGTATCAACTTACATTCTCACCAACAGTGCAGGAGGGTTCCCTTTTCTCCACACCCTCTCCAACATTTATTGTTTCTAGATTGTTTGATGATGGCCATTTTGACCACTGTGAGATAATACCTCGTTGTGGCTTTGGTTTGCATTTCTCTAATGATTAGGGATGTTGAGCATCTTTTCATGTATTTGTTGGCCATCTGTATGTCTTCCTTGGAGAAATGTCTATTTAGGTCTTCCACCCATTTGTGGATTGGGTTGTTTGTTTGTTTGTTTTTGATATTGAGCTGCATGAGCTGCTTGTGTATTTTGGAGATTAATCCTTTGTCAGTTGCTTCATTTACAAATATTTTCTCCCATTCTGAGGGCTATCTTTTTGCCTTATTTATGGTTTCTTTTGCTGTGCGAAAGCTTTTGTTTCATTAGGGCCAATTTGTTTATTTTTGTTTTTATTTCCATTATTCTGGGAGGTGGGTCAAAAAGGATCTTGCTTTGGTTTATGTCATAGAGCATTCTGCCTGTTTTCCTCTAAGAGTTAGTGTCCGGTCTTACATTTAGGTCTTTAAATCATTTTGAGTTTATTTTTGTATATGGTGTTAGGGAGTGTTCTAATTTCATTATTTTACATGTAGCTGTCCAGTTTTCCAAGCACCACTTATTGAAGAGGCTGTCTTTTCTCCATTGTATGTTCTTGCCTCCTTTGTCATTAATTAGGTGACCATATGCGTGTGGGTTTATCTCTGGGCTTTCTATCCTGTACCATTGATCTATATTTCTGTTTTTGTGCCAGTACCATACTGTTTTGATTACTGTGGTTTTGCAGTATAGTCTGAAGTTTGGGAGCCTGATTCCTCCGGCTCCATTTTTCTTTCTCAAGATTGTTTTGGCTATTTGGGGTTTTTTGTGTTTCCATAAAAATTACAAAATTTTTTGTTCTAATTCTGTGAAGAATGCCATTGGAAATTTGATAGGGATTGCATTGAATCTGTTGATTACTTTGGGTGTATAGTCATTTTCACAATATTGATTCTTGCAATCCAAGAACATGGTATATTTCTTCATCTGTTCATGTCATCTTTGATTTCTTTCATCAGTGTTTTATAGTTTTCTGAGTACAAGTCTTTTGTATCCTTAGGTAGGTTTATGCTGAGGTATTTTATTCTTTTTGTTGCAAAGGTAAATGGGAGTGTTTCCTTAATTTCTTTCTGATTTTTCGTTGTTAGTGTATAGGAAATGCAAGAGATTTCTGTGCATTAATTTTTTATCCTGCAACTTTTCCAAATTCATTGATGAACTCTAGTAGTTTTCTGGTCACATCTTAAGGATTTTCTATGTATAGTATCATATTATCTGCAAACAGTGACAGTTTTACTTCTTTTCCAATTCATATTCCTTTTATTTATTTTTCTTCTCTGATTGCCATGGCTAGGACTTCCAAAACTATGTTGAATAAAAGTGACAAGAGTGGACATCCTTGTCTTGTTCCTGACCTTAGCAGAAATGCTTTCAGTTTTTCACCATTGAGAATAATGTTTGCTATGGGTTTGTCATATATGGCCTTTATTATGTTGAGGTAGGTTCCCTCTATGCCTATTTTCTGGAGAGTCATTATGTATTAACCATCTGACTTTGAGCACACAACTTCCCCTAATCAGCCTCTGTCTCTTGCAGAGCAGGTTAGATTACCTGTGCCTGGCACAGTGCCTGGCATATTGTAGCTCCTCAGGACATGTAATTAAGTAGAATCTCAGATCTTTCTAGTTCTATGAGTTGATGATTATATGTGTCAAAATGTTTACTTTAGCTATTATGACTGCAATATGTTTAAAACTGACCATAAAGTTTGCTAAACTCTTACTCTAAATTTCTATTGATGTGGGTAACCAACATCTAGTGATTACATACAATATGCAATGCATTTAAAATACGCTATCTTATTTAAACCTAAGGCTATATGAGAAAGGTGGTACTATTCATATTACAAGGTAAGAAGAGTGAGGTTCAGGGACCTGAACTGATTTTCTCAAGGTCCAAGGCCTTAGGGAGTAGGGACAGATCTCTTTAATTTGCAGAAAGTCTGCGGAAATAAAATTAAATAATATATGTGAAAGGGATTTCAAAAATGAAAATGAAATACAAGCAGAGGGTAACATCATCATAATTATCCTTATTATATGAGGGACTGTAAATTAAGAAAGGAAAAGTTCTTGAGTGATGGTCTGAGGGGCTCTACTATGAAATAAAGTGCACAGGACTCCCTGAGGACTCTCTGACATCTGCCAAGGTTTCTCAGATTTTTTTCTTCTTCTTTTTTTTTGCATCTAGGGAAGCTGAAAGACCCCTAAGAGCCACCTCCAAGTTTATGAAAGACCACACACAAATGTGCAACGCCTGCCTGCAGCCTACTTATTTCCATCATGCACACTTCATCCAGGGGACACCCCAGCAATAAGAAGAAAATGACAAATCATGCTCCATCCTCTGCCAACAGCTCTTACAGATATTGCAACACTGTGCTCAGATAATCAACTAATCAAATTCATTGGAACTAAGTTCATTTGAAGTTTGCAACAAAATCAACTCTGGCAAAAATTAATTTTGCAAAACTACTCCACAGTGAAATTACCTGCAAGTAAGACCTAACTTAGCCATTCTTGTCTACCCTGAGAGATCTCCCTAACATTTGGATCTTGGGAAGCAGAAGATGTACTACAAATCTTTCCTTCACCAGCTGGCCTGGGCTCTTTATACAAATCAGTGCACTTCCCCCACTAGTGACCTGTTTGGCATGTCAAGACTGAAGATAGCTCTTGCTAAATCATTTTTTAAAGCCATAATGCAACCTTTTTCTAGACCCGTACTGTCTGATATGGTAGCCACAAGCTCTTGAAATGTGGCTAATCCAAACTGAAATCTGCCCTAAGTATAAAATGCATGTCAGATTTTAAAGACCAAATAAGAAAAAAGGATGCAAAATATCTCACTAAAATGTTTTTTGGTAATATTGACTACACGTTGTAATGGTAATGCTTTACACATACTGTGTTAAATAAAATATATCATTAAAATATTAATTTCATTTCATTTATTTTATTAATTTTATTTACTTCATTTCTTTTTAATTTTTAATGTGGCTACCAGACAACTTAAAATTGTATATGTGGTTCACATTATTTTTCTCTTGGACAGGGCTGCTCCAGAATAATGGATACCTACTTGCCTTATTTCTGCTTATTACTCTTGAAGGACAAATACAGACTTCTAAGAACAAAACCCAAAGTCAAACAAAACAAAACTATATCCCCATTTTCTTGGTGTACATAAAGGAGCTTTGCAATGGAACAAGCAAGCAAATAGGCTGGTGTATGAAAACTGAAAGCTGGCACATAATATTTTGTATAATAAAGATCATTTATTCATCATGAACCTGCCATCAGTTTGGCCTTCCTCTTAATTGTGTTCATCCTGCTATTTATTTATTTTTTCATCCTGCTTTTAAATGTATCCAAAAGAAAATGGAAAAAAAGTATTATCTGACATAACTAGTACTGCCCATAGAAAACACTTTTAAACTGACTTTTACTTCAAGATTCTGGAATCATTTTTACCTTACTTTATAAAATAAGAAATGATCTGATGCCAACCCATTCCTTTTTATATGATGAGATGGAGAAATAGACAAAGTAAGCAATTGGCTCAACAGTACCTAGTTAATAAATGATAGAGACACAATCTCAATTCAGTTCTGTCACCCAATTCGAATTTCTTCTTACTAACATGGCACACTTACAAACTATTTCCAAGTTGTTCTTTTTCTTACCATAGAAACATAAGCTTCAGTTGTTTTGAAAACATCAAACAGTTGAAAAACCACAAGTTAATTTCCTCTTATAAAATTCACATAAAAAAAAGGTCTCCTTACTGTAGAATATATGGATAGGACATGAAATATGAGGAATTTTCACACAATTAGACATAGACTTGGAAGTAGCCTGGATAGCACTCTTTCCTGCTGATTCGTACCCTGCAATTCTAATGGGAACAGTGCAAATGTAGTACGTTTGTTTTGCTTGCCTTTTAAAATTTAAATGCATGTTTCTCCCCAAACTGCTGAGATTGTCAAGGTGCATGACCCTTTGTCTCCTTAACAGTCAAATGAATTTAAAACTTTTGCACACATAAAAGCATGCATTGCTTTAAGCTTCCAAATAATTTGAACAGATTTGGGTTGCTTTAATTCATTACTTTTAATGTTTAACTCAATGCATTGTGATATTATTGATCAGTGAATTAATGAAGTCCCTATATCCGAAAATCTTAAACCTTCCCAAGTTAGTGTTTTCCTTTTCCAATTCTATATTTCTTTTTCTTCTGAACAAATCCGCCATTGATATCTATTATTCTGAAACATTTCAAGAATACAGAAAATACAAATAATATGGAACCCAAGTATCTATCACCTAACTGTAAAAATGTTCATATTTAGTCATATTTGCCTCAAATTAAAAAATATTGTGGTAAAATACGTGTAACATAAAATCTGCCACTTTAACCAATTTTAAATGCACAATTCAGGGCATTAATTCTATTCACAATGTAATTAATGTTGTGCAACCATCATCACTCTCCATTTCCAAAAGTTTTTCATCATCCCAAACAGAAACTCCGTACCTACTAAGTAATAATGCTCCATTCCCTTTTCTCCCATGCCCCCGGTATACTCTAATCTACTTACTGTCTCTATGATCTATTATAGGTACCTCATATAAGGGGAATCATACAACATTTGACCTCTTGTGTCTGGCTTCTCTCACTTACTATAATGTCTTCAAGATTCATGTTGTCACGTGTTATCAGAATTTAATTCCTTTTTATGACTGAATAATATTTCATTGTATGTATATACAACATTTGTGTTTATCCATTCAGTTGTTGATGGACACTCGGGTTATTTCCACCTTTGGCTATTGTGAATATTGCTGCAATGAATACTGTCATATATGTACCTCTCTGAATCCGTTTTCAGTTAGGAGTGGAATTTCTGGGTCATGTGGTAGTTCCATGTTTAACTTTTTGAGGAACTATCAAACTGATTTCCACAGTAGCCACTCCATTTTAAATTCTCACCAGCAATGTACAAGGGTTCCAATTTTTCTACATCCTTGCCAATACTTGGTATTAATATTATAGCCATCTTAGTAGGTATGAAGAGGTTTTAATTTGCATTGTGGCTTTGATTTGTATTTCCCTAATGACTAATGATATTGATCATCTTCTCATGTGCTTGTTGTCTATGTGTATACCTTCTTTGAAGAAATGTCTATTGAAGTCCTTTGCCCATTTTAAAATTAGGTGTTAGCTTTTTTGTTAAGTTGTAGGAGTTTGCCTGAGATTTTTAAAGAAATAAAATGTTAAAAATCTAGTTGAAACCTCCTTTACATTCCTCCCTAATCCCATAATCTCATTCCCTAAACTCATCCAGAGGTGACCACTACAGTGGATCCTTGAACAACACAGGTATGAACTGCGTGAGTCCACTTATACAAGAATTTCTTTCACTAAATACACACTACAGTACTATACAATCCACAGTTGGTTGAATTTGCAGATGCAAACCACAGTTCTATCACTTAATTTTATGTTTTGAGATCTGTGTTAATACTTGTAGATCTACTTCATTAATTTTAATTTGCATGTGGTGTTCTATCATATGATGATTAACAACTTATTCAGCCATTTTATACTAAAAAACATTTAGACAATTTTATTAATAATAATAGTTATTATTATTATTATTATTTTGTTATTACCAACAATATTGAACATTTGTGTATGAAAGATGTGACAGTGCTAGCTAAGAATGAAGACTCTGGAGCCAGACTTCCTGTGTTTTAATCCCAGGTGTTTTGCTTATTAGCTAAGCATACCTGGGCAAGTTATTTAATCTCTTTCTTACTTGGTTTACTATCTGTAAATTAGGGGCAACAGCAGAGCCTATCTCATGCAGTTGTTGTGAAGGTTGAGACAATTGATTAAGCACTCAGACTAGTTCTTGGCACGTAATCATCCATCCATAAATTTTTACCTTCAAGAGATACCTAGAAGAAGAATTGCTGAGCCATAGAGTACATGCGTCTTCAACTTAAGAAGAACCTGGCATACTGCCCTCCACAGGAAGTATCGGATCTGCTAATTTTACCAATCTGATGAATATGAAATGATATTGCATTGCTTTAATTTGCTTAGTATCTCTTCATAAATACTGACAAATACAGACCCACCACTGTTCTCTTATCTAATGCCTAATAATACATTTTCCCCTTATTTTCTTTTGGGTTGTTTGACTTTTTCTTATTTTTTTGAAGGAGTTCTTTATATATTGTGATTATTAATATTTATCAGTAATATGCTTCACACATTTCTTTTCCAAGTTTGTGGTTTAACCTTTTATTTCCTCACAGTGTTTCTATTTAATTGTACAAAGGTTTCAAATTCTCATGTAGTAAAATTACCAGTCTTTTCCTTGGCAGTTTGTGTTTATTCTGCTTAAAAAAATCCTTTCATACTTGAGATCATAAAGATATTATCTTATATTTTTATCTAATGACTTTAAAGTTTTGCTTCTTTTTTAAAACATTTCTATATTTAATACATGTGAAATTTATCTTTGAGTATGCTGTGATTTATCTTTGAGTAATGCCGTAAGTAGGATATGATTTTTTTCCATATGTGAAGCAACTGCCCTAGCAGCATTTATTGACAATCTTATTCTTTCCCCACTGAGTTTTACTGCCACCTCTGTCATACACCAAGTTCGCTGATGTGCTTCTATCAGTTGCTGGGCTCTCTAATTCTATTATATTGGCCTATCTGTCTTTCCCTGCATTGATAATACATTGACTTAATTACTACCATTTTGTAATACTTTGTGATATGTAATAGGACTCAGTCATCTTCAACGTTATCTTGGATCTCACTGGCTCTTTTAAATTTGTATTTGTTAAACATATTAATATATGAATGTACTTATTATGTAACAGGTTCTGTTCAATGTGCTTTAAAAACAGTAACTCATTTCTTCTTTACAATGAACAACACTATGAGGTACTACTATTATCATCTGCATTTTATGGATGAAGAGACTGAAGCACAGAGAGGTTAATTAATTGCCCAAGGGCACACAGCTTATAAGTGACAGAGGCTGGATTTGAAGCCAATCAGTCTGGCTCCAGAATTTGTGATCTTAATCACTATGCAGTGTTCTCTCTCATGTGAATTTTTCAATATCCATGAAATAAATCCAATTATAAATTTAATTAAAATTGCACTGAATTCATATGTTAATTAGGTCAGAATTAATATCATTTTGATATTGTCTTCACATGTATAAACTAGAAATCATTTTCTAGTTACTGAGTGTGGCACGGACCACTGGTTCCTGTACAATATCCATACTGCCTTCTTCCTAAGTAACAAAACTCCAATTTTGTTCAGGGTAGCAATACCCTTAAGGGAAAAACTACATTTCACAGCCTTCTTGCAGGTAAGGAGGGCCATGTGACATAGTTCTGGCCAATAAAATATAAATGCAAGTTGCTGGGCAAGACTTCCAGGAAAGCTCTTTGAAAAAAAAGTCAGACTTCACTGGCAATTTTTCCCCCTTCATCCTTCCCTTTCTTCAAGCTTATGCTATTCTGAATACTGAGCAGCCATCCTTTGCTAAGGATGGGAGAGTGGAAAGCTCAAGGAAGCCTAGGTCCCAGAGAGCATTATGTAGTCACTGTACCAGCCCTAATCAACCACCTCCAGAGTTCATTTTACAGGAGAGGAATAAAAGATTTTCCTTTTTTAAAAAAACTAGCTCACTCAGTGTTTCCTGTCATGAACACCTGAACACAATCCCTAACTGATACAGAAGTCTTTTATGGCCTGTGATGATTAATTTTATGCTTTAACTTGACTGGGCTAAGGGATGCCCAGATAGCTGGTAAAACATTATTCCTGGGTGTGTCTGTGAGGGAGTTTTCAGAACAGATTAGCATTTGAATCAGTAGTCTGAGTAAGGAAGAGTGTCCTCACCAATGTGGTGAGCTTAATCCAATACCTTGAGAGCCTGAATAGAACAAAAAGATGAAGCAAAGGTGAATTTGGTCTCTGCTTGATCTGGAACATACATCTTCTCCTGTCCTCAGGCATTTGTGCTCCTAGTTCTCAAACTTTGGGACTTGCACTGGGACTTACACTACAAGGTTTCAGGCCCTTAGGCTGGGACCGGAACTATACCATCAGCTTTTTGGAGCCTCCAGCTTGTACACCATAGATAGTGGGACTTGGCCTCCATAACCAGGTGAGCCAATCCCTCATAATGAATCTCTTTCCATATGTATTCCATTACTTGTATTTATCTGGAGAATCCTAATACATTGGCTTCAATAGTGTTTGTAATTTTCTCCATAAAATATTCCACAACTATTGCACTAGGTGCTTATAATGTTCTGTTATTACAAATAGGACATTTTCATTATGATAGCTTCAAATTGGCTGTTGCTAATTCATTATACAGGAGAGTTATAAATTATTTCAAATATTTTACCCCCAAACATTGCTACTTTCTATTTAGTTCTAATAATACATAGAGGTCATTGAAATTTCTGTGTAGATAACTTTATCCTGTATGAATAAAGTCCATTTTATTTCTTCCTTTTTATTCCTTCTTTTCTCTTACATTTTAAAAACTTTTTCCTTCTCTTATTGGGATAGTTAGGCCTTCCATTACAATACTGAACAATATTTTTTGATAGGTTCCCTTTACTAGGTTAAGGCAATCTGTTTGTAGTATACTAAGAGTTTTTTTTTTTTTTCTTAATCATGGATGGGCATTATGTTTGATCATATAGTTTCCTATATGTACTATGTTTTTTCTCTCTTAATCTTTTAATCTGTTAGTGTAGTGATTTAAAAGGATAGATTTTAGAGGCTGAAGCATACCAAAGGCTTTGGACACATGGTAAGCTTCCTCAGGGCACTGGTGAAAGGTACTGTAGTCTATTTTGTCAGATGGGACCGTTCTTGAAGGTGTTTTGCTTTATGTAAGAGTTATAGTTTCTTGTCCTCCTGGAGATTCTGGGTCACGTGTCTTTGTGCCCACTTCTGTTAGAAACCTATCTTCCTACTAAAGCATATATGGAACACTGAAAGTTTATGGGTCACTGCAGTATCAGCTCATATTTAATTTAATACCAAACTTTAAAATTATCTCTTAATTTCTAGTACATAGAGTTTTTTCAACTTACAAAAAATATTTTTATTTTGATATATTTAATCTCATATTTCTATGTGTTTCTAATGAGAGTCTGACATGTTGCTGGAAACTGGTTTACTAAATATTTAATAGAAAATTTAAAAAGTGTTTTGTTTTTTGAAAAGACTACTTATATATAGGGAGAAGTAGGAATTTTGTCTTTGATACTCCTGTATGTCATGGGTATTGAGCTGGTGGTCAGTGGGATGCAAACAAAGCATACATGCTTTGTTTAGTTAGTACAGAGCTTCTCTTAAAAACTGGATTGGAAAACCTTGAGTGGCAAATCTCTTTCCAGGTTGCCACAGACCCCTTGACTCTCTCTTGTATTATAGTCAGCCACCTCAAGCATTTACTTGATCCTCCTAGCCAATGAAGATGTTTCACTCTGTGATTTTTTTTTTTGGCCTCGCTGTGCAGGATCTTACTGCCCAGACCAGAGATAGAACCTGTGCCCCCTGTAGTGGAAGTGTGGAGTCTTAACCACTGGACCACCAGGGAAGTCAAGACATTTCAGTTCATGACTCCTGTCAATATATTTAAAACTGGGGTTTTCAAATCTAACCCATATTTGTAATATTATTTTCTAGAAATTACTGAGTACCTGTTATACATTAATAAGTGTATGTCAAATCTTTTAAAAGCATTATCTGTTTTTATTCCAATCAAAACCCAGTAAGGTAGATTTGTCATCCTATGTGATAGATAAGGAAGCTGAGTTTCAAAAATATTGAACCACCTGTTCACCAAAACCTGATCTGTATGTCTTCAAAGCCTGTATTCTTTTAATAAATCCACCCTGCAATATGAATTTCTTATTTTATTTTATTTTCTGTTTAAAGTACCCAAGAGCTATTATCACTAACTCACTTTAATTGGAGTTGTAAGTTATTATTCCTCCATTATGTCTTTTACTAAATTTCATCAAGTATTTTCATGATTAAAATTAATTAAATTCAGAAGCTATGCTCCTGGTGGTTTTTGATGTCTAGAACTTCATCTCTCTTCTTCCCATAAAGTAAGGGAATGGATGGAATGTAGATCATATTCCTGGATGTCCATGATGTATAGTCAATAGTCAAGCTTTTACAGGAGGATTTGTAGCTTAATTCATAGCCAAGTTCCCCCATATCACTATCAGATTAATTTTTGTTTCAGGTCTGCCGGAATGATTCTCTGGTACTAAAGTATGAAGGCACTGGGGAGTGGTCCTCAGAGGGAAGTTTTGCCCTTTCATTGCTCAGAGCTAGATTCTTTCTGCAGAGGCAAACAAAAAGGCTGGAGGTAAAGAATACAGAGCAGCAAGATGGATGAAAAGTACTTTTCAGTTAAGGTTTTGCCTTGTTAGAAACTTCAAACGAAATAACTTTTCATGATTTTTAGAAAGACATGACACTGAAGATGTATTTTTAATTACAGAACTATATAAAGCAAAGAATACCAAAATTAATTTAAGTTTTAGATAGAGAAAAGGAGGAAAACTTTTAATCTGAAAAAATGAAAAAGATCCCAATTTTTTAAAATAAACATTAAAGGAAATAAAATAAATTCAATCAAGAATATGGCACAATGATCTGATGGCACAGTAAACAGGTACATAATGACTCAAGAATAAATATAACTGTTGTCTCTTGTACATGTTATCTGTGACTTTGAACTAGCTTTAGTAATCTCAGCTAACTCAACTGTTCAGTGGTTTACTAACACCAGCACCAATTCCAAAGGGTCTCAGTAAGGATTAAATTGGATGATATGTGCATGGTGTTCTTGTAAGTAGTTGATAAATGTTTTTCTTATTCTCTTTCCCTCTCCTCAGTGTAAACAAATACCTTTACAAATAGAACAGCATGGTATAACTGACAGAACACCTGATTTGAATTTAGAACTGCTAAATGACCTTGGGAAAGGCAGTTCACCTCTTTGACCTCAGATTACTCATCTGTAAAAATAAGTAATAGTTCATTTGGCCCTTGTTCAAAATCACAGAGCTACCAAGTGTTATCCATACACAGATCTGACACACAGTCTGGGTTATTTTTTGCTCTAAACTTGCCATCTTATGGCATCCTTTGGGACTATCAGATAAAAGAAAGCCTACTCTCTAAATTCCAGCTCTATCCCCAACCTCTTCCCACCCACCACTATCAAAAAAAAAGATGAAATACCCTTGCTATTTATTATCAGTGGATAAGGGTCATGAAGATCCATGAATATTTTCCTATAAGCATCTGTATATACATACACGGTTTCTTTTCTTCAAAGAATAGGTTATAGGTACAAAAACTGGAAGGTCTACATTTACAAGATGACAAGCAAAAGAGGATTTGCAGCCCAACTGCTA
The DNA here is from genome assembly GCF_030028045.1 of Hippopotamus amphibius kiboko. NCBI lineage: Eukaryota > Metazoa > Chordata > Mammalia > Artiodactyla > Hippopotamidae > Hippopotamus > Hippopotamus amphibius. The sequence continues at coordinate 10,393,926 of NC_080203.1, read as the reverse complement.
TGTAACCATAAGCAAGCCACTTTACACTTGGTCTCTGTTCCAGTTATCTATTGCTCCAAAATAAACCATTCCAAACAATGGTACAAAACAACAACAATCACTTATTAGTATTTCTCATAATGCTGGAGATTGACTGTGATCAGCTAGGTGGTTCTCACCTGGGATCTCTCACACAATTGCAGTTGGATGAGAAGTGGACTGGATTCGCCTTTAAGGCTTCTTCCCTCACACGTCTAGAAGTTTATGTAGTCTGTTGGTCAGGACCACAAAGGAGGCTGTTAGCTGAAACACCTACAGATAGTTTCTCCATGTGGCCTAGGCTTCCTGCCAGCCTGGCAGCTGGGTTCCAAGGGTGAGCAGAGAGAGAGGTGAAAGTGAGAGTGAAAGAGTGAGAGTGAGAGCGAGAGAGAGGACGAACACCAGGTGGAAGTTGTTTAATCTTTTATGACATTTTCAGAAGTCACAGAGTATTACCTCTGTCATACTTGATTAGATATAACAGTCACAGAAAAGCCCACCCAGTTTCAGGAAGGGGCAGAATTTTCACCTTCTTATGGAGGACTGACAAGGTTCTCTGAAGCACACTGAACCTAACAGTAAATACCACACTTACTACCCCTCACATAATCATACATACATATCATCATTAGAGGGTACATTTAAAAATATCCAATTGACTCTGACTCTTATTTTTTTTTAAAGAACTTTTATTGAGATACAGTTAACAGACAATAAACAGCATATATTTAGAGTGTACAATTTGGTGTCCCAATCTCCCAATTCATTCCCCCCCAACCCTCCCCGCTTTCCCCACTTGGTGTCCATGTGTTTGTTCTCTACACCTGTGTCTCTATTTCTGCCTTGCATTTCCTCTTTCATAGTTGTTAGTATTTGCCTTACGTATTGAGATGCTCCTATATTGGGTGCATATATATTTATAATTGTTATCTCCTCTTCTTGGATGGATCCCTTGATCTTTATGTAATGTCCTTTCTTGTCTCTTGTAACATTTTTTATTTTAAAGTCTATTTTATCTGATATGAGTATGGCTACTCCAGCTTTCTTTTGATTTTCATTTGCATTGAATATCTTTTTCCATCCCCTCACTTTCCGTCTGTATGTGTCCTTAGGTCTGAAGTGGGTCTCTTGGAGACAGCATACATATGGGTCTTATTTTTGTATCCATTCAGCCAGTCTGTGTCTTCTGGTTGGTGCATTTAGTCCATTTATATTCAAAGTAATTATTGATATGTATGTTCCTATTACCATTTTCTTAATTGTTTTGTTGTTTTTGTAGGTCCTTTTCTTCTCTTATGTTTCCCGCTTAGAGAAGTTCCTTTAGCATTTGTTGTAGGGCTGGTTTGGTGGTGCTGAATTTTCTTAGCTGTTGCTTGTCTGTAAAGCTTTTGATTTCTCCATCGAATCTGAATGAGATCCTTGCTGGGTAGAGTATTCTTGGTTGTAGGTTCTTCCCTTTCATCACTTGAAATATATCCTGCCACTCCCTTCTGGCTTGCAGAGTTTCTGCTGAGAAATCAGCTGTTACCCTTATGGGAGTTCCCTTATATGTTATTTGTTGCTTTTCCCTTGTTGCTTTTAATAACATTTCTCTGTCTTTAATTTTTGTCAACTTGACTACTATATGTCTTGGCGTGTTTCTCCTTGGATTTATCCTGCCTGGGATTCTCTGCACTTCCTGGACTTGGGTAGCTATTTCCTTTTCCATGGTAGGGAAGTTTTCAACTAGAATCTCTTCCAGTATTTTCTCAGGTCCTTTCTCTCTCTTGTCTCCTCCTGGGCCCCCTATAATGCAAATGTTGGTGCGTTTAACATTGCCCCAGAGGTCTCTTAGGCTGTCTTCAGTTCTTTTCATTCTTTTTTCTTTATTCATATCTGCATCAGTGATGATCACCATTCTGTCTTTCAGGTCACTTATTCGCCCTTCTGCCTCAGTTAATCTGCTATTGGTTCCTTCTAGTGTATTTTTCATTTCCGTTATTGTGTTGCATATCTCTGTTTGTTTGCTCTTTAATTCTTCTAAGTCTTTGGTAAACTCTTCGATCTTTGCATCCAGTCTTTTTTCAAAGTCCTGGATCATCTTCACTATCATTATTCTGAATTCTTTTTCTGGAAGGGTGCCTATCTCCTCTTCATTTAGTTGTTTTTCTGGGGCTTTATCCTGTCCCTTCATCTGGTACAAAGTCCTCCACTTTTTCATTTTCTGTATCTTTCTGTGGCTGTGGTTTTCAGTTCCACAAGACAAAATACTGCTGATACTGCTGTCTGCTCTCTTCGACTCTGACTCTTATTAAAGAGTAAACAAATACATACTGCACATCTATATACCTGGTGTCTTTGCAGTGCCAACTAGGTAATAGTAAGTTTTCAATCCCTCTTGGCATGTTAATTTAAAAGGCTATGCTTCATTTTCCTTCACTGAAGATACTGCTCAAAGTCAGTGTTTATGCACACCTCTCAGACAAAACAAAAGAGAACATGTTCATTTGTAACTGTCAAACTAATTGCAAATTATTTTTCATTCAACTGAAAATAAAAGAATCTCTTAATGACAGTGAAAATTTGCTATATTGCAAAGTCACAGCGAAAAAAGGCAAGACTGGATTAATTGAACCAGGTGCCACGTTCTGGCAAGTTTAGCAAGGAAATGGACAGGCTAGTTGGCTTAACATTCTTTCTTAAGGGGGAAAACATTTTTTAAAACTATCCACAAATAAATCAGTAAGTCTTTTAAAAATCTCAGAAATGATTAATAACACTTTAAGAAGAACTAATCCTTTTTTGTGTGTGTGTCAATCTGTCTTCCTTTTGTATATGAGAAGAACAAGGCTCTTAAATCAGTAAGAAACAATATATAAAATATTTTTATATATTGACTTCAGTTCATGTTTTCATGTTATACTCAATAAGACAATCAATATTGACTTGATGAGGTAGCCTAAGCTGATGTTTTCAAGTTTTCAGTAAGTCACAAACTCATTAGCCATATCAACTAATACTCCAGTAGAAACAGTCCTACAAAGTGATTAATTATTTTTAACAATGATTTAATTGCTGGAAATTGTATGAGTCAGGCTATAATAGGGTCTATTTAAGCAAAATAAGCAACACCTCAGATCTCAGTGGTTTAAGATAAGAAATAATTCTTAGAAATGCATATGACATGTCTAGTGTGGGATAGCTGGGCACTATGTGCATTTAAGTTGCTCAGAGATGGAGGCAAAATTTGCTGGTTGTTGTGTCAGATGAAAAAAGCAGCTTTGGAGGATCTTGCACTTCCAAAGAAGAGTCAGACACATTGGCCACTTCAGGTCAGTTCCATCCAACCCAAAGGAAGCCAGAAAATGGCTCTGTGTGCCCAGAATGGGGAAGAACTAGAAATATTTGGTGAACACCATTAATGAGTAGCGTAGAACTTAATGATTAAGATCAAAGAAATTAAATCAAAGAGCCAGGGAAAGGAGAGCAGAGATGAATGGCTGAAGCAGAGAACTGGAAGGTAATTTCTAGGTAAATTCATCAGATGGAATCTACTTCCCCACCTAAAGTTCTGTGCAGTATAATACGTAGGTTACGTACTCTTTATAACATAGATAGAGTAGATACATTTGGAGCACCGTATGGAACAAGGTAAGCATTTAAAGCAGCGGTCCTCAACCTTTTTGGCACCAAGGACCAGTTTTGTGGAAGACAATTTTTGCACCGACAGATGGACAGCGTGCAGGGGTGCGGGGGGATGGTTCAGGTGGTAATGCGCTTGATGCGGAGTAGATGAAGTTTCACTCCCTCACCTGCTGCTCACCTCCTGCTGTGAACTGCGTTCCTAACAGGCCTCAGACCAATATTGGTCTGCAGCCTGGGGGTTGGGGACCACTGATTCAAAGGACAGCTAACCAGGCAGTGAGTCACTCTTCCATAGGCCCATACAGTTCCCCACAATTGTAAAACAAATACCAGAATGATGCTATAGTCAAGAAAATATACCCCATTGTATTTTCATTGGGGAAGTAATTTTTCAGTGTTTCATATTTTCATACTTAATCAGTTTGGAACCCAGTACTAGATAATATTTTTGTTTTGCCTTTGTTTTTGAACTTAACTACAGACAGTTGAGGTATTCATGTTATCATATAAGACACAGCAAGACACCTCTTCTGTTTTATCTACTTTTCCATCTTATTTGCATGTTTCCCATTTCCCTCCTTCCATAGGGAAAGTATTCTAATCTACTTAACATACATCCTTTCTGTTTGTATGATTTTGCAAAAAGGGGAATTTTGTTCCCTCTGCATGCATTTTGGATTTATGAAAATGGTATTTTTATTAAACTTCATTTTGTTTCTTTTTTCAATCAGTGCTACGTTTTCTGAACCATCCATGTATATATCTACATTTAGTTGAAAACTCCTTTCTATTGCATAGTACTATGGGCATGCCACATTTTACCTAACCACTTGCCCAGCAATAAATACTGAGAATGCTCCAACTCCCAACCCCAAAACAACACTGCAGTGTACATCCTCGCATGTATTTCCTTATCGACCTACGTAAGAATTTGTCTCCATGCGCACACACACACAAGTGAGATTGCTAGGTCAAAAGGGGTATATATTTGCATTTCTCTAATAATTAGTGATGTAGAGCATCTTTTCATATGCTTTTTGGCCATCTGTATGTCTTCTTTGGAGAAATGTCTATTTACGTCTTCCGCCCGTTTTTTTGTTTTTGTTTTTGTTTTTTTTGATATTGAGCTGCGTGAGCTCTTTGTATGTTTTGGAAATTAGTCCCTTATCAGTTTCTTTCATTTGAAAATATTTTCTCCCATTCTGAGGGTTGTCTTTTCATTTTGTTTATAGTTTCCTTTGCCATGCAAAAGCTTTTAAGTTTAATTAGGTCCCATTTGTTTATTTTTGTTTTTATTTTCATTACTCTAGGCAGTGGATCAAAAAAGATCTTGCTGTAATTTGTGTCAAAGAGTGTTCTGCCGATATTTTCCACTAAGAGTTTTATAGTATTTGGCCTTACACTTAGGTCTTTAATCCATTTTGAATTTATTTTTGAGTAGGTGTTAGGGAGTGTTCTAATTTCATTCTTTTACATGTAGCTGTCCAATTTTCCCAGCACCACTTACTGAAGAGACTGTCTTTTTTCCATTGTACATCCTTGCCTCCTTTGTCATAGATTAGGTGACCATAGGTGCGTAGGTTTATCTCTGAACTTTCTATCCTGTTTCATTGATCTATATTTGTTTTTGTGCTAGTACCATACTGTTTTGATTACTATAGCTTTGTAGTATAGTCTGAATTCAGGGAGTCTGATTCCTCCGGCTCCATTATTCTTTCTCAAGATTACTTTTGCTATTTGGGGTCTTTTGTGTTTTCATACAAAATGTAAAATTGTTCTACTTCTGTGAAAAATGCCCTTTGTAATTTGATAGGGATTGCATTGAATCTGTAGATTGCTTTGGGTAGCATAGTCATTTTGAGGTATCACCTCACACCAGTCAGAATGGCCATTGTCAAAAAATCTACAAACAATAAATGCTGGAGAGGGTGTAGAGAAAAGGGAACTCTCCTACACTGTTGGTGGGCATGTAAATTGGTACAGCCACTATGGAGAACAGTATCGTTCCTTAAAAAACTAAAAATAGAGCTACCATATGACCCAGCAATTCTACTCCTAGGCATATATCCGGAGAAAACCAGAAGTCAAAAGTATGCATGCACCCCAATGTTCACTGCAACACTATTTACAATAGCCAGGACATGGAAGCAACGTAAATGCCCATCAAAAGAGAATGTATAAAGAAGATGTGGTACATGTATACAATGGAATATTACTCGGCCATAAAAAAGGAACGAAATAGTGCCACTTGCAGAGATGTGGATGGGCCTAGAGACTGTCACACAGAACGAAGTCACAAAGAGAACAACAAATACTGTATAATATCTAGATTCCACATAAGTTATATGTGGAATCTAGAAAAATGGTACAGATGAATTTATTTGCAAAGCAGAAACAGAGTCACAGATGTAGAGAACAAACTTATGGTTACCAAGAGGGGAAGAGGGGGTTGTGGGATGAATTGGGAGATTGGGATTGACATATATACACTACCATATATAAAATAGATAACTAGGACTTCCCTGGTGGTGCAGTAGTTAAGAATCCACCTGCCAATGCAGGGGACATGGGTTCAAGCCCTGGGCTGGGAAGATTCCACATGCCACGGAGCAACTAAGCACGTATGCCATAACTACTGAGCCTGTGCTCTAGAGCCCACAAGCCACAACTACTGAGTCCATGTGTGCAACTACTGAAGCTCACATGCCTAGAGCCTATGCTCTGCAATGAGAAGCCACCGCACTGAGAATCCTGCACACCACAACGAAGAGTAGCCCCCACTTGCCACAACTAGAGAAAACCTGTGCACAGCAATGAAGATCCAACACAGCCAATTAAATAAATAAATAATAAATAAAATAAATCTTTAAAAAAATAAAAAATAAAATAAAATAGATAACTAATGAGAACCTACTGTATAGCACAGGGAACTCTACTCAATGCTCTGTGGTGACCTACATGGGAAGGAAATTTAAAAGAGTGGATATATGTAACCATATAACTGATTCACTTTGCTGCATAGCAGAAACTAACACAACATTGTAAAGCAACTATACTCCAATAAAATTAATTTTAAAAAAGGGGTAAATATACTTACTTTGACCAACTGCTGATCAAGTAATTGCAGATTTTTTTGTAGAATGGCTATACTTTAGCATACGTAACTTTCTCTCTTCTACTCTATTTTCTCTTCTCTCTCTTTCCCTCTCTTGATAGATAGATAGATAGATACAGTGTTTGTGTGTGTGTGTGTGTGTGTGCACGTGTTATTTATGTATCCACATGTACATGAAAGTACCCAGTATATTCACAGTAATGTTTTAGAAGCAGTATAGCCCTATTGTGGGGGCTACAGTCATACTGCCTCCATTCAAATTTCCATTCTGCCAATTACTGCTTGTATGACTTTGGGAAGTTACTTACTTAGTCTATGTTTTAGTTTCTTCATCTGTAAAATATGACTATATCCAGCGGATACGATGGTTGAGGAGGTTTAAAGGAATGCTTATTTAGCAGAGTGTCTGGTCCATAGTAAACATTCAATATCAGCTTTTGTTATTGTTATTATTATTATTCCTACATATTGATAAAGCTCTGACTGTGATACTGAGTATGTTACTATCTTTCTGCTTCAACTCCAAAAAGTTTATGAGATATTCTTGCCCCTGCCAGCTACATACAAATTAGGTAATGCAGAGAAAACTGGATCTCCAAGTACTCTGGACTGTCCGGACTTGCTGGTAGAGGAAAGGACTTTATAGATTTGTCTACTTTTAAGCTGGGATAATAATATATTCTATTATAGGCCTGACTGGAAGATGTTTCCCCAACCACCATCTTGCTATCTATGGGCTTTTCTGTTCTTTCACTACAAATATCCCAGAATGAGAAAATGGAAATAAATACCTTCTGAGGATCAAATGACACATATAACTCTGAAACTGTAAGACTCTGTTAAAGGCATTTCACCATTGTGCTGGAGTTACACTTCCTGCAGGAACAACACATTAAGTAGAATCCTAGCTCCCCTTCCAGCACTAGGGACAATGAAGATAGCCGATAAATGCCAGGCACTTGAATAATGTTGACTAGAAGATTGAGTTCACCTCTAAGAGCTAAAAGGTTAAAAACTGGCTGGGTCACTAAGGAGAATTAAGATGCAAGATAACATCTGGATCCCATGTCTATTCTTTTGTATTTAAAGAGTTTACTCTGAAGACCATAGAGCATTGTGGCTAGGGCTCTTATTCCGGAGCAGTGATTCTCAGCTGATGGTGATTTTGTTCACCAGGGAATATTTGGAAATGTCTGGAGACATTTTTAGTTGCCCCAACTGGGAGATGCTACTGGCATGTAGTGGGTAGAGGCCCAGGGAAGCTGCTCAACAACTTGCCATGCACAAAATAGCATCCACAACAAAGAATTTTCTGGCCTTAAATGTCAATAGTACCAAAGTTGAGAAACTCAGTTCTAGAGCCTGAGATGCCTGGGCTTAAATCCTAGTTCCACTACTTATGAGCTGTGTGATCTTTGATGAACTACTTAACTTTCTTAATCTATACAGTTTGGTTCATCATTGTAATGTTATGTTTTATTTGGCATACTGATGGTGTTCAGAGATTGTTAGTTTCCGTATTACTATTATTATTTTTATTCAAGTAATTCAAGCATATAAATAATCTCTGAAGGCTATCAATTAAATATGCACAATGAAATGCATAATGTGTTAACTACTATGTGGGAATTATGAAAATTATTACGCTTTTCCTTTATTATCCTCTTATACATCAATGTTTTGGGTGTTATGCTGTCAATCTTTCTAAGGACTTTAGTATTCTTGTTCTGAAATAACAGAAAGAATCCTAACATTGAACAAAAATAAGAACTTATCATAACAGCACAGATGCACTGGGAAATTTAGAAGTGAAAGGGTCAAAATTTCCCATTAGCTTTCTCCACAAACAGGATCATTTTCTTGTTTTCATATTCAACTTTTTATCATGAAAAGGAACTTTGAAAAATGAACCTAGGGGAGAAAGAAGGTGGTGAACTAGAGGGATGTGGAATGCATCCCTCTCCACAGATGCATTGGGAATGCACCAAAAGATGCAATAATTCCCACAGAGAACCAACTGAACACCAGCAGACGACCTCAGACACCAGAAAGGACTGCAAGGATCCTGACATAACCAGTAGGGAGGCATTTACGACAGCTCAAAGAGGGTGAAGCGGCTGAGCTGTGGCAGACAGGAGGGAGTGAGAAACACATGGAGGGTCTGCACCACGGCTCAGCATTCCTGGACTGAGACGTTGATTCCCAGCTGAACAGGGGGTCTAGGAGTAGAAGCGTGAGAATCGGAGAACTGGTTCAGGGTGAGAAACACTGTTGGCAGCAGGGAGACGGACCAAGAGGACAGGAGGGAAGAGGTCCACAGCGAAGAGTGCCTGCCCCGGAGAGCTGCGGGGCCAAGGTAGTAGCTGAATGCTCCTGGCTCACAGGCGGAGAGGAGGAGCCACAGGTGTAGCATCTCTCAGCGCCTGCAACAGGCAGAGGAAGGACCCCTGTGGGCCAAGCTAAGGAACTAAGGGATAACAAACACCCCTGGGCGGGGCTGGCTTAGAGTGCCGGCAGCTGAGAGCAAAAAAGCCTGCAGAGAGGCCCAACTCTGAGACATTCTGTTTACATCTGGGCCACCAGTGTCCCTCTGCAACAGGCACCTCCACGCCCAACTGAACCGCCATGACCCAGACAGTATGCCACTGCTCACTCACTCCCAGGGGAAGAGCCACTATTGTACCCTCTCCCTCCCCACACACCAGTGCTTACAGATAAAAAATAAAGGAAGCTCTGCTGGTCACAGAATAACACAAAAAACCCAAGGCAGGTAGAAGGACTAGAAGGACACTTACAGCTGAGACCCCAAGGAAACAGAAATATTAGTATTAATTCTATTGAACTGGTCCATTCTGGGGTCAGTTCTAGTTTGTTGTTTTTTTTTTTTTAATCAACTACATTCTTAGCCCTAAGGGATCTACAAGTTTAATAACATATTTTTTATTCCATTTTTTATTCTATTTTTATTTTTAGCATTTTATATATTTCTATTTCTAGCTAAGTTTTTTGTAGTGCTGACTATATATCACTCCTACCTTCTTTTCATCTCTATCTTTTATACATTTCTATTTCTTTCTTTTTCTTTTCATATTTCCAGTCACATTACGCTCTTCTGTTACCCTGTCTATGCTTTTTCAGTTTATTTTATCTTAATATACTTATAAGCAACATTATCGATCTGCTCAGTCTCCTTGTTTTACCCTCCAGATGACACACCACCTTGGTAATTATTATTAGGTTTTTGTCTTTATCTTAGCTCTTAGTATAATTGTCTAATTTCATTCTGAGAATCTCCAGTCTGTCTGGTGGTACTCTAGCTCTTTATTATATTTGATCCTAGGTTTCAATATCTCCCTGGATTTGTGTTTGTGTGTCTGTGGTGCTATTTGTTTGTTTATTTGTTTTTGCTTTTGTTTCTGTTTTGTTCTCTTTTGGTTTTGAATTTCTGTTGGTTTCCTCTTTGAATGTCTGATAGCATACTGTGGTTCTTCTGTCAGGTCTTTCTAGTGCCTTATGTTCTATTGGATTCAGTATTTGTGTGTCTTATACATGTATGTGTTTCCTTGACTTAGTATTTGTTTGACTCAACACTTTGCCATTAGTCTGAGGCTTGGACAGCCTTCTTTAAACCCCTCTATTGCCAGGACAAACAACCTCTGAAGTTTGGACCACCAAAAGAAAATACAGAAACACCATGCAGGCAAAGGAGCAGGAAAAAAAAACCCCACAAGACCAAATAAATGAAGAAGAAATAGGAAAAATGTCTGAAAAAGAATTCAGAGTAATGATAGTAAAAATGACACATAACCTCAATAACAAAATACAGAAAATACAAGAAAGAGTTAATAAGGACTCAGAAGAACTAAAGAACAAACAGCAATGGACAACAAAATAACTGAAATTAAAAATACTCTAGATGGTATAAACAGCAGAATAACTGAGGCAGAAGAACGAATAAGTGATTCAGAAGATAGAATGGGGGAAATAACTGCCACAGAGCAGGAAAGAGAAAAAAGAATAAAAAGAATGGAAGACAGTCTCAGAGACCTTGGTGATAACATTAAGCACACCAACATTCGAATCATAGGCATCCCAGAAGAAGAAGAAAAAAAGAAAGGGTCTGAGAAAATATTTGAAGAGGTTATAGTGGAAAACTTCCCCAACATGGGAAAGGAAATAATTCACCAAGTCGAAGAAGCACAGAGAGTCCCATACAGAATAAACCCAAGGAGAAATACACCAAGACACATATTAATCAAACTAACGACAATTAAACACAAAGAAAAAATATTAAAAGCAGCAAGAGAAAAGCAACAAATAACATATAAGGAAAAACCCATAAGGATAACAGCTGATGTTTCTGCAGAAACTCTGCAGGCCAGAAGGGAATGGCAGGATATAATGAAAGTCCTGAAAGAAAAAAAACTACAGCCAAGAATATTCTACCCAATAAGAATCTCATCCAGATTCGATGGAGAAATCAAAAGCTTTACAGACAAGCAAAAGTTAAGAGAATTCAACACTACCAAACCAGCCTTACAACAAGTGCTAAAGGAACTTCTCTAAGTAGGAAACACAAGAAAAGGAAAACACCTACAAATACAAACCCAAAACAATTAAGAAAATGGTCATTGGAACACACATGTCAATACTCACTTTAAATGTAAATGGATTAAATGCTCCAACCAAAAGACACAGACTGGCTGAAAGGATACAAACACAAGACCCTTCTATATGCTGCCTACAAGAAACCCACTTCAGACCAAGGGATACATATAGCCTGAAAGTAAAGGGATGGAAAAAGATATTCCATGCAAATGGAAGTTACAAGAAAGCTGGAGTAGCAATACTCATATCAGACAAATTAGACTTGAAAGTAAAGACTATTACAAGAGACAAGGAAGGACACTACATAATGATCAAGGGATCCATTCAAGAAGAACATATCACAATGGTAAATACCTATGCACTCAACATAGGAGCACCTCAATACATAAGGCAAATGCTAACAGCCATAAAAGGGGAAATCAACAGTCACACAATAATAGTGGGAGACTTGAACACCCCACTTACATCAATGGACAGATCATCCAAACAGAAAATAAATAAGGACACACAAGCTTTAAATGACACATTAGACCATCTCGACTTAATTGATATTTATAGGACATTCCATCCAAAAACGACAGACTACACTTTCTTCTCAAGTGCACATGGAACATTTTCCAGGATAGATCACATCTTGGGTCACAAATCAAGCCTCGGTAAATTCAAGAAAACTGAAATCATATCAAGCATCTTCTCTGACCACAACGCCATTAGACTAGATACCAATTACAGGAAAAAAACTGCAAAAAACACAATCACATGGAGGCTAAACAATACACTATTAAACAACCAAGAAAGCATTAAAGAAATCAAAGAGGAAATCAAAACATATCTAGAAACAAACGACAATGAAAACTCAACAACCCAAAACCTATGCGATGCAGCAAAAGCAGTTCTAAGAGGGAAGTTTATAGCAATACAGTCCTACCTTAAGAAACAAGAAAATGATCAAAGAAACAACCTAACCTTACACCTAAAACAATTAGAGAAAGAAGAACAAAGAAACCCCAAAGTGAGCAGAAGGAAAGAAATCATAAAGATCAGAGCAGAAATAAATGAAAAAGAAAGGAAGGAAACAATAGCAAAAATTAATGAAACTGGGCTTCCTAGGTGGCACAGTGGTTAAGAATCCGCCTGCCAATGCAGAGGTCACGGGTTCGATCCCAGCTCCAGGAAGATCCCACATGCCGTGGAGCAACTAAGCCCGTGTGCCAAAAAAAAAAAAAAAAAATTAATGAAACTAAAAGCTGGTTCTTTGAGAAGATAAACAAAACTGATAAACCATTAGCCAGACTCATCAGGAAAAAAAGGGAGAAGATGCAAATCTACAGAATTAGAAATGAAAAAGGAGAAGTAACAACGGACACCTCAGAAATACAAAACATCATGAGAGACTACTACAAGGAACTATATGCCAATAAATTGGATAACCTGGAAGAAATGGATACATTCTTAGAAAAATACAATCTTCCAAGACTGAACCAGGAAGAAATAGAAACCATGAACAGACCAATCACAAGTACGGAAATTGAGACAGTGATTAAAAATCTCCCAACACACAAAAGCTCAGGGCCAGATGGATTCACAGGCGAATTCTATCAAACATCTCGAGACGAGCTAACAGCTAACCTTCTCAAATTCTTCCAAAATAGAGCAGAAGGAGCAACACTCCCAAACCACCATCACCCTGATACCAAAACCAGGTAGAGATGGCACAAAAAAAGAACATTACAGGTGAGTATCACTGAGGAATATAGATGCAAAAATCCTCAACAAAATACTAGCTAACAGAATCCAACAGCACATTAAACAGAACATACACCATGATCAAGTGGGGTTTATCCCTGGAATGCAAGGATTCTTTAATATACACAAATCAATCAACGTGATACATCATATCAACAAATTGAAGGATAAAAACCATATGACCATCTCAATAGATGTGGAAAAAGCTTTTGACAAAATTCAACATCCATTTATGATAAAAACCCGCCAGAAAATGGGCATAGAAGGAAATTACCTCAACATCATAAAAGCCATATATGACAAACCAAAAGCCAACATCGTTCTCAATGGGGAAAAACTGAAAGCATTCCCTCTAAACACAGGAACAAGACAAGGGTGCCCACTCTCACCATGATTATTAAACATAGTTTTGGAAGTTTTAGCCACAGCAATCAGAGAAGAAAATGAAATAAAAGGAATACAAATTGGAAAAGAAGAAGTAAAACTGTCACTCTTTTCAGATGACATGATATTATACATAGAAAACCCTAAAAACTCTACCAGAAAACAGCTAGCACTAATCGACGAATTTAGTAAAGTAGCAGGATACAAAATTAATGCACAGAAATCTCTTGCATTCCTATACACTAACAACGAAAAAGCAGAGAGAGAAATTAAGGAAACTCTCCCATTTACCACTTCAACAAAAAGAATAAAATACCTAGGAATAAACCTGCCTAAGGAGGCAAAAGACCTGTATGCAGAAAAGTATAAGACACTGATGAAAGAAATCAAAGATGATACAAACAGATGGAGAGACATACCATGTTCTTAGATTGGAAGAGTCAACATGGTGAACATGACTATACTACCCAAAACAATTTACACATTCAATGCAATCCCTATCAAATTATCAATGGCATTTTTCACAGAACTAGAGCAAGAAATCTTACGATTTGCAAAAGACCCTGAATAGCCAAAGTGATCTTGAGAAGGAAAGACGGAGCTGGAGGAATCAGCCTCCCTGACTTCAAACTATACTACAAGGCCATAGTGATCAAGACAGTATGGTAGTGGCACAAAAACAGAAAGGACGATCAATGCAACAGAATAGAGAACTCAGAGGTACACCCAAGCATATATGGGCACCTTATCTTTGACAAAGGAGGCAAGAATATACAATGGAAGAAAGACAGCCTCTTCCATAAGTGGTGCTGGGAAAATTGGACAGCAACATGTAAAAGAATGAAATTAGAACACTTCCTAACACCATACACAAAAAGAAACTCCAAATGAATTAAAGACCTAAATGTAAGGCCAGACACTAGAAAACTCCTAGAGGAAAACATAGGCAGAACACTCTATGACATAAAGCAAGATCCTTTTTGCCCCACCTCCTGGAATATTGGAAATAAAATCAAGAATAAACACATGAGACCTAATGAAACTTAAAAGCTTTTGCACAGCGAAAGAAACCATAAACAAGACAAGAAGACAACCCTCAGAAATGGAGAAAATATTTGCCAACGAAGAAACGGACAAAGGATTAATCTCCAAAATATACAAGCAGCTCACTCAGCTTAATACCAAAAAAGCAAATAACCCAATCCACAAATGGGCAGAGAACTTAAATAGACATTTCTCCAAAGAAGACATGCAGATGGCTAACAAACACATGAAAAGATGCTCAACATCACTAATCATTACAGAAATGCAAGCCAAAGCCTCAATGAAGTATCACCTCACAGCATTTAGGATGGCCATCATCAAAAAATCTAGAAACAATAAATGCTGGAGAGGCTGTGGAGAGAAGGGAACTCTCTTGCACGGTTGGTGGGAATGTAATTTGACACAGCCAATACGGAAAACAACATGGAGATTCCTTCAAAAACTAAAAATGGAACTACCATATGACCCAGCAATCCCACTCCTGGGCATATACTCTGAGAAAACCATAATCCAAAAACAAACATGTACCCCAATGCTCATTGCAGCACTATTTACAATAGCCAGGACATGGAAGCAACGTAAATGCCCATCAACAGATGAGTGGATAAAGAAGATGTGGCACATATATACAATGGAATATTACTCAGCCATAAAAAGGAGTGAAATTGAGTTATTTGTAGTGAGGTAGATGGGCCTAGAATCTGTCATACAGAGCGAAGTAAGCCAGAAAGAGAAAAACAAATACCGTATGCTAACTCATATATGGAATCTAGAAAAATGGTAATGTTGAACCCAGTGACAGGGCAAGAATAAAGATGCAGATGTAGTGAATGGACTTGAGGACACAAGGTGGGGGTGAACAAGAAGCTGGGATGAAGTGAGAGAGTAGCATTGACATATATACACTACCAAATGTAAAACAGATAGGTAGTGGGAAACTGCTGATAACACAGGGAGATCAACTCAATGATGGGTGATGACTTAGAGGGCTGGGATAGGGAGGGTGGGAAAGAGTCACGGGAGGGAGGGGATATGGGGATATATGTATAAATACAGATGATTCACTTTGTTGTACAGCAAAAACTGGCACAACAGTGTAAAGCAATTATATTCGAATAAAGAGCTTAAAAAAAAGCTTTCATTCTAATAGGTAAGGATCTACTGATTGACCAATCTATTATATAAGAAATTGAGAATATATATGCATATATATGTGTATATATATATACACACAATGTGTATTCACATGAACATATACATACATGTACAATCATCTATGTGTGTGTATATATATACATGTATGTGTGTAGAGAAGAGGATAGAAATATTGAAGTGGCAGTTGTCATTTTAAGTGAGAAGAGAAATAAATTTAGGAGGAATTTGTAAGATATATGTGAATTAAAGGTGATCAAATACCTTTAATTTTTTTGCCTAACAAAGTTAGGACCAAAATACATTTAAAAAGTACATTTAGAACAAGTTAGGGCTACACTATAGTGCAACATAAATAAAGAATGGGGGAAGGATTAAAGATGTATGAGAACATATTTATGTTGTTAAGGAGGAACATATAGATACTGATAAGTCCAAGAAATCAATAGAGAAAAATGTACATGAGTATGGGCTTTATGCTATATAGGCCATATGAACAAAAATAAAATGTATAGCTTTTAAATCAGCAGAATAAAAAGTGACACATTCAGTGGAATTTATGAAGGGAAAAGAAAGTATAGTTGATTCTTTAAAAACATGGGTTTGAACTGTGTGGGTCCATTTACATGCGGAGTTTTTTCAATAGTAAACTTTAGTACTACATGATCTGCAGTTGGTTCAATCTGTGAGCATGAAACCAGCTATATGGATGAACTGCGGATACAGAGGGCCAATGTAAAGTTATACCTGGATTTTCAACTCCGTGGAGGGTCAGCACCCCTAACTACCCTCTTGTTCAAGGATCAACTCTTAATAGATGGAAAATATGAAATGACATGGCAAATATAACCCTTATTAAAACTAAAAAAATAAATGTAAGTTGGTTAATTGTAGCAATTAAAATACAGACGTACTCAGTTTGGATTAAAAAATGTATTACAAAACTACCAAAAATTTCCTTAAAATTAAGGTATATAGAGGCTCTTAAAAATGGGCAAAAAATACAGCTAACCAAGTATGAATCAAAATAAAGCTAAGATAGGAATCTTAATAGATGACAAATACAAATCAAGCCAAAAACATGGTAAGAAATGAAGATACATTGATAAAAGGGAAAACTAAGCAAGACGACCATTAATAACATGTATGGACCTAACAATACTATCTCAAAATACAGGTATTGTCTTTTTATAAAGAACAACTGACAGAAATATAGGGATATTTTAAACATCCTTCTTAGACACAGGGATCAAGCAGAAAAAAACAGAGTGGAGATAGTGAAGTTATGAAAGGTACCACTGCATTTGTTACAAAAGGCAGCATCAGCAGCAATTTCAGCAGCACTAATGGGAGTGCAGGCTCCTGAGTTCCTGCTAAGCAGTTGTGGTATGGTAGTGACAACCTCCATCACATTAGTGGGGAGTATGAGTTTGAGCTCCAGCCCAAGGGCAGTAGCATCTTCCAGAAATGTGGGAAACCCTCTCATTTTCTTTGCTCTTCCAGTCCTTCAGCACTTTTATAACTAATTCCTTGCTTACAATCTCTGGTTGATACATCTAGAGCAGTTTCCTGACTACATACACTGACTAATACATATCATTTATGTCTACACACCATAGGCCAAACTCGGCCCTGGTCTTAGAGGGATAACTTTCAATTTTTCACCACTGAGTATGATGTTAGCTGCAGGTTTGTCATAAACGGCCTTTATTAGGTTGAGGTACACCCCTTCTATCCCAACTTTACTGAAAGTTTTTATCATAAGTGGGTGTTGGATCTTCTTACATGTTTTTTCCTACATCTACTGAGAAGATCACATGGTTTTTATCCTTCATTTCATTAATGTGGTATATCACATTGGGTGATTTGTAAATGCTGAAGTGTTTAAAAAGCTACTGAAGTGTTTTAAAAGCTATTTTGATGAAGAGTTGCAATTTTCTGTTTCTCTATATTACCTTGCTCAAAGTTCTGTGTACTTTTGCTGTTTTTGTTTCAGGTAGAAGAGCTCCTTTCAACATTTCCTTTCAACATTTCTTGTAATGCAGGTCTAGTGGTGATGAACTCCTTCAGCTTTTGTCTGGGAAAGCCTTTATTTCTCATTCAAATATGGAGGATAACTTTCCTGGATAGACTATTCTTGGCTGACAGTTTTATCTTTCAGTATTTTGAGTGTCATTCCACTCTGTCCTGTCCTGTGGGGTTTCTGCTGAAAAATCTGCTGATAGCCTAATAGGGGTTCCTTTGTTGGTTATCATCCTTTTTTTTTCCTGGCTGCCTTTACAACTCTTTCTGTGACACTGACTTTTGACAATTTTAATATTATGTGTCTAAAAGAAGGTCTTTTTGCATTGAGGTAATTTAGGATTTCTCTTAGCATCACGGACGTGTATATCTAGTTTCTTTTCCAAGTTTGGGAAGTTCTCAGCTATTATTTCTTTAAATAATCTCTCTGCTCCCCTTCTCCCTCTCTTCTCTTTCTGGGATACACATTATCCTAATGTTGCCCTTCTTAAAATGTCAGATAGCTCTCACAGGATTTCCTCATTTTTTTTTACATATCTTGATCTCTATTTTTCTTGTGCTTATATTATTTCTAGATTTCTATCTTTGAGCTAATTCTCACTTCCAAATGGTCTGCTCTATTTCCAGTGCTCTCTAATGCATTCTTCATCTGGTTCACAGAGTTCTCCAGCTCCAGAATTTGTTTGTTTCTTTTTTAGAGTTTCAATCTCTTTGGTAAAATATTCCTTCTCTGCATTAATTTTATTTCTGAGCTCATTAAACTGCCTTTCTGTGTTTTCTTGTATCTCATTGAGTTTCTTCATGACAGCTATTTTTAATTCTCTATCCCTTAGATTGTAATATACCATGACTTTGTGTGGTTTCTGGAGAACTGTCATTTTCTTTTTGTGGTATACTGTACTGTGGATCTTCATGTTGCTTGATGAATGGTTTCTCTGTCAGCACATTCGAAGTTAAATGACATGTTAGGAGTTAGAGTCCTTTCTCTTATTTTCTGGTAGGTGGTGCTATCAGAGAAGCTTTTGGTTTCTCTTACTTGAGATGCTTCTGGTTGTATTTGAGAGTTGGCACTTTCTAGCCTCCACAATGTCTGTAAGAGATGTGGCTCTGTTGCTTCCTTGTTGCTTCCTGCGCCTCCAGGGTCATTGCTGTCTTGCTTCTGCCACAGCCTCTGTCATCACTGGGATAGTTGCCTCCACTGCATCCTGGATCCCCTGAGAAATGGGCTCTGCTGTGGGGGGAGGGGGACAGTGGTAGGGGAGCCAGGGTCACACAGGCATCTCTACCATGTCCAGTTCTGGAAGGTTCACAGACTCCAACACTGAATGGGGCAGGGGCCAGGGTCATGGATGTCCCAGTGGCTTGAGGGAAAGGATTCCAAGCCCCACTGCTGCTACTGCTCATTTGCCTGTGGCTGTGGGTGCTTCTGCAGTCGGGAGGCCAGAGTCATGTGCACTGCTTCCCCCACTGCTACTGGGTTCTCTGAAGCTGTGGGCTCAGCTGCTGTGGTCAGAGAGCTTAGACTGCAGGCACCAATTCTGCTGTTCCCTTAGTTCTACCATCTCTATTTTTCCTCAGTTCTGGCCCACCCACCTTTAGATGTACAGATGTGTGGAATTCTCCAGCATCCTGCAGTGTTGAGAAGAGGCACCTTTTTTGAGTTGTAGATGTTTTACTGGTTGTAGACTGAAAGGAAGAGATGAAAGTAGCTTTTCACTTTGCCATGTTTCTGACATCACCTCTCTTTATTTTTTCTTGTTGTCTAATTTTTATAATAAGCATGTATTGCTCTAAAATAGTATAAAACAAGTATTTTAAAAAATGAACCAACCCTGGTAACTGGAAAAAAGAGTAACAGAAAAAATCTATGTAAGGAAAAATAAATAAAATAAAGATAAGGACAGAAATTAATGCCAATGATAAATAAAAAGTGATAAAGAAAATTAACAACAGAGAAAGGTGGTTCTCTGAAAAAATTAAGTAAGTGGACAGATTTCTGGCAAGGCTGATTCCTACAAAAATGATAAAATATAATCACAAATAATAATTTAAAAGAAAAAACAAATATAAACATTTAAAAATAATGATAAAATATTTAAGAACCTAGAGTAAATATATAAATCATTAGAGAAAATATAAAACATTAATACACTGTAAAAGGAAAGAAAAATTAAATAGATCAGTATCCATTAAAGTAACAGAAATGGTAGTCAAAGAACTCCCTTCGAAATTAATGCCCAGGCTAAGACTAAGATAATTTCACAGGTGAATTACACCGAAGTGTAAAAGAATAGTTTGCTCTAATCTTATACACTTTTTTTTTTCACAGAGAATAGACAAGATGCCAAACAAATTTTACTGGGCATCTCTAACCTTGACTCTAAAACCAGATGATGATAAAAGGAAAACCTAAGCCCCGTTCAGACAAGAATGCAGATGCAAAGATCCTAAATAAAATATGAGCTACACAAGTTTAACAGTGTAAAATGGATACAATACATAATGATTCACTAGGATTTCCCACTGTCATCCCCCCCCCCCCGCCCCTGGCTTTGGGAATAAAATGATATCAACATCAAAAATAACTTCAAATAAAAGCATTAATAGACTGAAGGAAAAAAAATCATATGTTCATCCCCATGCAAATAGTTTCAAAACCTATCTATGTTAAAAACAAAATTTTCAGCAATGTGGGAAATCATAGGAACTTCCTAACTTGGTAAAATTTACATGGAAAGTGCCTACATCAAATATTAAATTTAATGCAGAAACATTATATGTAACCCATTAAGATCAGAGACAAGATACATATTCACTATCAGGGTTAATGTTTAAAATATCAATTGAAGTATTGGCCAACTTTATAAGGAAAGAAAACAAATAAAAGGTATAAGAATTGAAAAGGAGAAATAAAACTGTCAAAAATTTGAATCTGATATAATTATCTACTTAGAAAAAAAAATCAACAGGTACAAGATATGCTAGATACAAGACCATAGTTTTAAAAAACCCCAGATCTCAGCACCCATGGAATTTACTTTATAATGAAGAAAGACAATAATTATATTATGTCCTGTGGTGGTAAGTGGCATAAAAAATAAAGCAGAGTAAGGAGGTACAAAAAATAATGAGGTGGATAATGCAAAAAGACACATGCACTCCAATGTTCACTGCAGCACTATTTACAATAGCCAGGACATGGAAGCAACCTAAATGTCCATCAACAGATGAATGGATAAAGAAGATGTGGTACATATATACAATGGAATACTACTCAGCTGTAAAAAGGAATGAAATTGCAACATTTATAGAGTCGTGGATCGACCTAGAGACTGTCATATAGAGTGAAGTGAGTCAGAAAGAGAAAAACAAATATTGTATATTAACACATATATGCTGAATATAGAAAAATGGTACAAATCAACTGGTTTGCAAGGCAGAAATAGACACAGATGTAGAGAACAAACATATGGACATCAAGTGGGGAAAGTGGGAAGGGTTGGGGGGAAATGAATTGGGAGATTGGGATTGCCATACATACATTACTAATAAGAAAAAAAATATCAAATTGTACGCTTTAAACATATGCAGCTTATTGTATCTCAATAAAAGTTCTTAAAGAAAAAATAATAATAATAATGAGGTGGGTCCTACTTATAATAGAGTGGCTAGAGAAGGTGATATCTGAAGAGAGGCTTGAAGGAGGTATAGACTTAGGGCAGGCAAGGAGCATTTCAGGTAGAGTGAACAGCCAATACAAAGGTCCTAAGCTGGAAGCTTGCCTGACGTGTTCCAGAAACAGCAAGGCAGCAAGTTAAGTCTGGGCTAGAACAACTGAAGATTAAGAGTAGTAGCGGATAAAGTTGGAAATTTGGAATGTACTTTTAAATTCGAGCCTATAGACTTAATGATATATTTCATATAGAGTATAAGAAAAATTATCAAGGATAGTTCCAAATTTTGTGGTGCTGGTAGGGATGAATGTGGTGGTTTCACTTACCAACACTGGGAACAGTGAGGGAAGTCTAGGTTTAGAGGCCAGAATTCTATTTTAAACAAGTTGAAATTGAGACACTTATTACAACTCCAAGAAAAGTCAACTAGTCAGGTAGATATAGTGATCTGGAGTTTAGGGAAAAGATTACAGAGGTTACTGGTAAACTTGATAAGAGCTGTTTTGGTAGAGTGGTGGAGTCAGAAGCCTGAGAAGACTGTATTCATAAAGGAATAATAGGAGAAGGGGTCAAGAAATATTGGAAAGAGTGGGGGGGGGTCAAAGGAGGATTTTTGTTTTGTTTTGTTCATGTTTGATAAGTGTTAATACAACATATTCATGTTATGTGGATATTGCCTAATAGAGAAGGATTATTGGTGATGATTGATCAATGATTAATAACTCCTTTATTATTCTATACCTTGATATGACAAAGTATATGTATATAACTATACATATACTTTTTATACTTTATATATATACTTTTATACTTTATATATATCTTTTATATATATATATATATAATCTCAATTTGTCCACTTATCTCTCCAACTTCCCTGTTCAACTCATTTTGATGATTTACCATCTTTTATCATCTTTCTTTGAGTATTTGCTTGCTGCATTCTTGTTCCTATTTAATTTTTTAGTGAGAGGTGCTTGCCGGGAACATTCTTTTATTGGAAAGTACTGTTTTGCATACTCTGGTGGTTTCTACTTGCATAGTTTTCATGAATATATGTTCACCTAGCTTACAAACAGGCAGCTCTGTCCAGACTTTCTATTTATTTTTAATATATTTTCTTTACCTCTTCTTCAAACATTTATTGTACATATGTATTACCTGGCTAGCTACTGAAGGCATTTGAGTTTGCTAATCCTGGCATAACGTAGCTAGTTCAAGTGGATAGAGAGCTGCTTCAAGATAATTTGTTAAATAATTCATCAAAACAATACAAAATGCTACCTTCATCTAAATGAAACCCTCATTATAAACTTGGCTCTTTCTGTATTTGTTACTCTTTTCAGGCGATTTCTCTGCATTTCCTAACCTAGCATTGAACCTTCAGGATTCTTTCATTACTAAATTATTTTTAAATATTTGCTAATGTAAGTCATTATTTATTGCTGCTCAATTTTAGGATTTTATTGGTCAGTTTCACATGAATATTTTTTGTAGGGAACTTTGATATCATTTTGTCAAGTTTTAAAAATACTGTTGGAATTTTAATTCAAATTACATAAAATCTGTAGTTAATTTGGAAAGCTCTGACACCTTATTAATTCCTATTCCTGGAGTTGCTTTCACTTTTTTTTCAGATTAGAGTTACTAGAGATTTTATAGTTAATCCTTAAAAAAAGTTAGTTCTTACATTCATTTAATCATTCTGAGTTTTTTTATATTATTATTTTATTTGGCATTTAATATCTTTATCCAGACTTCCTTAGTTTTGTCTTTCTACTACTTTTTTTAGAGTTAAATGATTAATTTATTTCAATTTTTTATGTTTGATATTAGACTATATAAGGATATAAGATTCCCTCTGAGTACATTTTTTTTAAATTCATCATTGTATAGGAGACCTAGAAAACTGAGGAGGGTATGAGCACCTTTTTTGCTAGAAAAAGGTGTATTTCCAAGGAAACAGTAACATGAGAGGATTTAAAACAAGGAGCCAAGAAATCCAGGTCATGTTCAGTTTAAAATATCCGGCAAAGAAATAAGGAGGCAGTCTCTCCTAGTCATCTAGTAAAGTAACAAGGAAAAAACTATATAAATTAACAGCCCTGAAAACTAAAACTGATTCACCATTACCAGTATCTGTAAGGAGTTTTCAAGTGAGTTGGAAAGAGGGTGGGGGGGTAGGGGAGAAAACCCAATGGCTTTTACATGTTTTACTTTGGGAACCAAGGGAGAACATCACACCTCAAAGAAGAAAGAAAGCAATTTCACATCTTCATCATGCTATGTACTCTGCTTCTCAAACCTAGGATCCATACCTACTACAAAATTAAACAGCTGACCTTGGTTTTTAAACTATATAATTTTGACATTAAATCAGATCATGGTCCTAAAGACTCAGGAAGTACTTAAATTTGATAATGATCTATAAAAGGAACCAGAAGAATTACTTTTTAGATCAAATTAAATCTCAATTTGATCCTCCACCCTGTCAGACTGCTGAGAAATTTAATTTTATTTCCTGGGAACATTTATCTTCTTAGAGCTGAACTAGAATACAGGATTATTCTGTGATGCCTCCAAAATGAGTAAAAGGACTCATTCTCCAGTCTACTGTGGTCATCACTCTGCCATCATTTTTATGCCCACAGTGATCCTTTTATGTTCAGACATTCATTCATTCCATGCTGAGATAAAAACATGGTGCCTAGGGTCCAATCTCTTTAATTGCTCCAAGCAACCATTTCCTCAGGGAACTTGCCATTTCTTCAGCGCTCTATAACTATGTTGCACGTGACTCCCAGCTCTAACAGGGCACTCTCCCTCCTCCCTTCCCAAATTTGGGGGAAGTTTTTTCTTTCTCAAATATACTCTCCCTATTCCCCTCCTACCTCTCTTCACTGTCATTTTGAATGGGCTTATGCTTTCATGCATAGGTTTTATGCTTTTATGCATATGTTTTATGAAAGATGTTAACTTTGTCTTCAGTCTTATAAAAACATTTCAACTTAAGAATTACTAAGAGAGAGATCCTAGATTCTTGCACAGAACAGAGGAAAGAGGAAAATAAGAAAAGAACAAACACAAATTAATTTCTTATGAGCAACATATGCTATAAATTCAAAGCATGGAATATTATAGAGCAACAATAATGAATGAACCACAAGTATACACCTCCGTGGACACATCTCAAAGCCATAATGTTAACTAATACAACTCTGCAAATCAACTATACTTCAATAAAAAAAATTAAGCCATAATTTTCAGCAAAAGAAGTCACACACAGAATATATGCTGTATGATCACGTTTATGTAAAGTGCAAAGACAGGCAAACTAATCTATGAGGTTAGAAGTCAGGGTAGTGTGCACAAGTGACTGAAAGGGAGTACAAGAGGAGCTCCTAGGATATTGATCTAAAAAATAATTCTTCTGGTTCCTTTTATAGATCATTATCAAATTTAAGTACTTCCTGAGTCTTCAGGACCATGATCACATTTCATTTTAAAATTATATGTTTTAAAAACCAAGGTCAGCTGTTTAGTTTTTTGGTAGGTACAGATCCTAGGTTTTGGAATCAGAGTACATAACATGATGAAGATGTGAAATAAATTCTTTTTTGAGATGTGATGTGTCTTTATCTGGTTGCTTTTTATATAATTATGTTCCACTTGTGAACCTTCTTTGAGCTGTATAATTATGCACTGTACATTTTTCTGTATTTATATCATACTTCAATTTAAAAGTTTAAAAGCAAAATTAATGCATATTCATTAAAAAATTAGAGAATTCAGAAAATACACAGGAGGAATTTTAATTTTAAAAAGCCATAATCCTGCCACTAAAGATAACTACTGAGATATTTTTATTTGATTGCTTCCAAGTATCCTTTTGATGCACACAGATATACACACACACACACACGTCCATATGTATATACGTGTGTGTATGTGTACTATATAGACATGTAAATTAATTCAACAAATATATTTTGAGTGCCAGCCAGGTAATGTTCTAGACCAGGTGTTGGCAAACTATGGCCCATATGCCAAACCCAACGATGTTCTATTTTTGTAAATAAAGTTTTATTGAAACACAGCCTTCTCAATTTCACACTCATTAACTTACATATTTTTTATGTAGCACTGCTTTTGTGCTACAGTGGAAGAGTTAAGAAGTTGTGGCAGGGGCTGTATAGCTCACAAAGCCTAAAATATTCAATATCACTCTCTTTACAAAAAACTCCTGATTTATACTCTGAGGATATAATAGTGAAAAAAGCAAAGTCTTGGCTGCCTAGGACTTACAGTCTGATGAGGAATACAGACAATAAACAAGTAGGTTTATAATATAATGTCTGGTTGTGATATTTACCATGAAGAAAGATAAACAAGACTGCAGAGAGTGCTGAAGGCCACAATTTTAGACATGATGGTCAAAGGAAGAGTGGAGCAGATCCCTGAAGGAAGTGAAGGAGTGAGCCATGTAAATATCTGGGGCAAAATCAACTGAGGTAAAGGGGAAAGCACATGAAATCCCCCTAAGGTCTATGTGCACCTGGTATGTTTAGGATAGAGCAAGGAGGCATGTGTGGCTAGAGTACAACGAGGAGAAGAGTAGCAGGAGATTAGGATGGAGAGGCAGGCAGGAGCAAGGACATGAGTTTGGGTTTAATTCCAAGTACGGAACATAAGTTAATATTTGTGCACTAGTGTTACACAGCACTGAAAAAGCATGTGGTGTTGACGTGTAACATACCTGGTTCAAATCCTGGCTTTGTTACTTGCTATATGAATGACGATGGCCATGTTACATGAACTCTTTAGGCCTCATTTTCCTCAAATGAATAATGGAATTAACAATATCTATCTCATATGATTGTTACAAAATGCTTAGCCCCAATGTTTGGCACAAAATAATCGTTCTATAAATGGCATCAATGAATATAACTTGTCTATATCTATGCGATATAATGAAAACAGACACACACTCGCAAAACTACAAATATATGGGGTAGTAGAGCACAGCAGTTAAAAGGGAAGACATTACAGTCAGACTGTTGAGAGTTCAACTTTAGCTCCACCTTTCACAAGTCATTTGATCTTTTGTAACTTATTTGCCATTTCTAAGCTGCAGTTTCTTCACCTGTAACATACAGAAAATTATGGTACTTGCCTCAGAAGGTATGTTATGAAAGGACATGAACACATGGAAAGTTCTTAGGACATTACCTGGCATATAGGAAGTACTATGCACAGGGCAGCCACTACCAAATATGGTGCCTTGGAGCAAACTAGGAAAAGGTCCTCCTTCTTCAAGACACTTTTCTTCCATCTGTTAGAAAATCATTCTAATATGCTGCCTTTGCTGAAACAAGACATTTTACTGTTATTTTTTTAAATTATTTGAAATGAAGTGAAACATGGTATTTTAATTTGTATTTCTTTTACTATTCATGAAATTGTTTTTCTTTATACCCTGGCTGCTTATCAATAATTTGTTGTCACATCTGTTAATTATCTTTTCATGCTTTTTTGTCCATTTTTCTACTGTGGTTTCTGTTGTGTTCCCTACTAATTTGTAGCGACTCTACATATTAACTCTTTGTCATGTTCCTGACAAATATTTTCCCCAGATTCCTTATAACTTAATGTGCTAACCTCTGCATAATAATTAAAGCAGCAATCATTCCAAGACGAGGTAAAAACAAGTACTTTGCAGAACTAAAGCAAAGACTTTTGCAAGGGATGTGGGGTTGGGGAGTGGTAGGAACGGAGAGAGAAAATTATCCAAAACACTATAACATGTTGAGCCTTGTATGCTTAGTTAAAGGGTTTGGATTTTATTCTACAGAGAATGAGAGACCAAGGAAGAATGTTAAACTGAGAAGTGACATGCTCAGATTGAGATCACCTTGTCAGCAAGCGTGAAAAATGGATTGGTAGGGAGGCTAGAATATTCACAGCATAGGTTAATCTGTCTCTCAGTGTAATAGCTGTTCACAGTAGCAAAAACAACCAATAAACAACAGAGCAACCCCCAGGCTGCAGCTAATGAATGGAACAGGGCCAGAGTAGAACTCTGCTTTCCATCAGCCACCATATTCAGCAACGCCCGTAGTACCTCTAGCATCAATTGCAGTAGCATAGGTTGCATCTGTACCAAGAGCAGCAACCACAGCTACAGGCAGTCGGGCAAATGTAACATGGGGTCATCTCTGTACATTAGCCAGTGTTTACACAGGAAGTGCCAAAGCAAACAGCAAATTCTTGTTAGGCTCTTAAAATAATGATAGTTGAGATTCTGATGTCAAATGACTTTGGTGAACTCTCCCAACACAACCTCTGGTATAGCTTTGGCCTCATCCTATGAATTCATATATGCACTGATCTCAACACTTTTATTTTATAAATGGTCTGCACTGGAGTCTCATATTTCTCATTATTGTCTCATAATTTCCTTAGAAATGCATTTAAAATTTTTGTTATTGTTAATGAAAAATGTTGTCCACCATATCAGCAAAAAAGTGATGCTGTGGCCATCAAGCCATCAGCCACTATCCCCACCCCAATGGTGAGCCCTGAGGGAACTCAGGATGGAGACAAATGGCTGCCCACTGCCAAACCCTCAGCCACTGCAGCCACCCCCAACGAAGCACACTGAGGGGACTCAGGATGGGAAAGAACAGGACACTGGCCCTAGATAGCTAAAGTGTATATCAAAGGAATGAGTTCAGTGAGCCCAAGCACTAAATTCATTAACTTGACATGTCTGGTTTTCTTTAATTAACAGTAATCTTTTGATGTTCTGACTACCTAGTTTTGTTGCAAAACTCCTATATATTCTGACTCCTCCCTTACCTCTTTGGCACAGTCCCTCAGAGCTGAGAGGCTGTCTTCCAGGCTTAAGTCCTCAGTTTTGTTGCCAAATAAAACATAATTCTCAATTTTTAGGTTGTGCATGTTTTTCAGTTGACATCATTCATTTTCACAGTTTATTGTATTGTTGACAAAGAATGTAGGCTATACTGTATCTATTTATACTTATTGGTTTTCTTGTGGCTTAATAAATGATCAACTTTCTCAAGATTACACGGTTGTTTGAGAACAAAAGATGTTTTCTACTTAGATATGTCTGCTGTGTCTGATATCAATATAGTAAATCCAGTGATTCTTTTATTTTAAAATATTTAAATGTCCAACTTTCCACTTTTAATTTTCATGAGTCACTTTGGCGTATGCTTTTGTAGACAGCATGTAGCTGGATTTTATATCCTGACAGTCTGATAAATTATTATTTTAATTACTGAATGCATCCAATGTATTTATATTATCAAGTGTTTCCTGTTTTTCAGAGCTTTCCTGCACACGCTTTGGTCTTCAATATTTTATTTTTATGGTATGTTTTCTCTTGTAGTCCTCTCCACTCCAAAATTAATTTGGAATATAGACAGTAACTTTTTAGTTCAACTAGTTCTTATTTTAGCTATTGAAATGCATACTTAAGCCTCCATTTCTCTAATTATAAATATTAATAATAAACCATGCTAATGATTTCCCCTAGGTAAGTAGAGGAAATGAACACATTCAATTTTCAGCCCCTCACTCCTACCCCCCAAGATCTGACACTTTCCAGTTTCTGTTACTGTGGTCTGGAAATTTTGTCCCAGTTACATGCTATTATTATATTATTTTTCCATTATCTACGTTCTCCTTCAAGAATTATATTTGCATTGTTTTTATAACCATACTTACATATTAATTTGGATTTAAACCTATATTTTTTAAAATCATTTCTCAGTTGGCTGGTTTATTTCTTCAAATATTTTTTCCAAGAAGCACACATCCTGACTTCTTCCATCTGTATACAACCAGATTTTTTGCTTAGATGCTTATATGATTCTTCCTTCATCTTCAAATATGAGAATTTCCACCAAAAATACGGTAGATGTGGATTGTATTTAATTATACCTCATCGAAAGTGAGCCCTTTAGATCTCCAGATGCAGTTCTTCTGTTCAATAAAGATGTCTTCCACTATATCCTTACAACATAACTCAGATGTCCCCAAGTTTTATCCTCCTGCACATATGAATAAGGTCACATTCATATTACTAGCTCCAAGTCCTACCACCAAACATGGGCCTATGCTCCCTCGCTCTGAGTTATGATCAGTTTGTGGGAAGGTCCCATATGCCAAAGTATTAATGTTTATTGAGGAAGAGCTGCCAGTTTACATGAAGCCGCTTTTTTTTTCCTTTTTCACAATGACAAGCTTAGGGCTAGGGGTATTCACTGGTCACCAGAGAAGCTCTGAGTTCAAGTTCCAGCTCTGCTTCTTAATTCTGTATGAATTTAGGCAAATTATTGAGAGCTCTAAGCCTCAGTGTCTTCAATTGTAAAATTGGACTAATTATGATACCTTAGCCATAGGGTCATCTAAAGGCACAATGAGGGTCATCTAAAGGCATATACATTACACCTAACACTGTGCCTGGTAAATTACAGACAACTCCATAAACATTGGTTTTATTTAAAATTATTCCATGATGCTCTAACTAGAACTACTTCTTTCCTTTGTTCAGTCTTGTAAAACCAGGCCAGGTTCCATCTTCCTCTTTGGTAAATTCCCTCTTAGAAATCCAACTGTACTTCCCATAACATGGCTTTTGTCAGTAGTCTTCCACACAGCCCACCACTTAGGGTCTGAGTGCTTTAGAAATGCCTGTATGTATCTAACCTATCCTATTAATGTGTCAAAGACTACAAGTATATAACTCTAGACTGGACCTCTTCACAGAACTTCAGATATCAAGATCTAGCTGCATACTTGATATCTCCATTTGATATCTATAAATAGGTATCTCATTTAACATGACCAACATCAAACTATTGGTTTCCACCTACCCACAAATCTAACCTCTATTTCTCCACCATGTTCCCCATATCAGTAAACAACATCAGCCAATGTTTTTGTTGGTTTTATGTTTTATAAGTATCTCCTTCCTAACTATAGCTTGTCTTCATTTATGGTACCTCTTTTTCACATATTTTTGTAATTTTAAATTGTATTTTTACTTCTCTGCATTCTGGGTAGTTTCTCACCTCTACTGTTTAGTTCATTAATTCTTCATCTCTATCTTGTCCATTGAGGTTTCTGATTTCATTGGCAATAAATTTTTCCTTTAAGACATGCAATTCGGCTCTATAACTTCTCATTCATAAATGATTATTTATTCAGGGGTAGTCTGCTTTTACCCTGGGATTTAAAATCCCTCTATAAGTCGCTTTAAGCTTGATTGTGTGAGGTCCCAGATGTCAATATTTCTAACCAATTTTGTTAATAATGTCTTAGCTTGTAGAACTAACACTATAACAATGAGCTGAATTTGGTTCCACATGTAAAGGACACAGCTATGGATGGGAACATAAAAATGGATGTACCCAGCAAGAAAAAGAGGAAAGTGAGTCTTCTCAATGGCTAGGGGAAAAGAAGACTTGCCACAAAGCAAGCCCATCATGTTAAGCACCACGGAATCTAAGAATATCAAAGCTGGAAGTATAGTAGAGATAAATTAATTTTACAGAAAAAGCATCCTCAGTTAGATAGATGAGGGGACATTTTTCAAGTTAACATGCATGAAATTTGCAAAATATGAGAGGGATATAAAATATTCTTTAAGATCCAAGGTTGTAAGCGCACCAGAATTACAACTAACTACTGAACAATCATCGACAGAAAGACACTGGAACTCACCAAAAAAGACACCTCACATCCAGAGACAAAGGAGAAGTTGCAATGAGATGGTAGGAGGGGCGCAATCACATTAAAATCAAATCCCATAAATGCTGGGTGGGTGACTCACAAACTGGAGAACAGTTATACTGCAGAAGTCCACCCGCTAAAGTGAGGGTTCTGAGCCCCATATCAGGCTTCCCAACCTGGGAGTCCAGCAACGAGAGGAGGAATCCCCAGAGAATCAGACTCTGAAAGCCAGCAGGATTTGATTGCAGGACCTCCACAGGACTGGGGGAAACAGAGACTCCACTCTTGGAGGGCACACAAAAAAATGTGCTCACCAGGACCCAGCGGGAAGGAGCAGTGACCCCATAGGAGACTGAACCAGACCTACCTGCTGGGGTTGGAGGGTTGCCTGCAGAGGTGGGGGGCAGCTGTGGCTCACGGAGGAGGCAGGGGCACTGGCAGCAGGGGTTTTGGGAAGTGCTTATTGGTGTGAGCCCTCCCAGAGTCCGCCATTAGCCCCACCAAAGAGCCTGTGGGCTCCAGCGCTAGGTGGCCTCAGGCCAAACAACCAACAAGGTGTGAACACAGCCCCACCCATTAGCAGAGGAGCAGATTAAAGTTTTACTGAGCTTTGCCCACCAAATTGGATTAAAGCTTTACTGAGCTCCACCCACCCAGCCCTACCCACCATCAGTCCATCCCATCAGGAAGCACACAGGAGGCTCCTAGATAGCTTCCTCCACAAGAAGGCAGACAGCAGTATCAAGCAGTATCAGCAGTATTTTGTCTTGTGGAACGGAAAACCACAGCCACAGAAATATAGGGAAAATGAAAAGGCAGAGGACTTTGTACCAGATGAAGGGACAGGATAAAGCCCCAGAAAAACAACTAAATGAAGAGGAGATAGGCACCCTTCCAGAAAAAGAATTCAGAATAATGATAGTGAAGATGATCCAGGACTTTGAAAAAAGATTGGATGCAAAGATCAAAGAGTTTACCAAAGACTTAGAAGAATTAAAGAGCAAACAAACAGAGATATGCAACACAATAACAGAAATGAAAAATACACTAGAAGGAACCAATAGCAGATTAACTGAGGCAGAAGGGCGAATAAGTGGCCTGGAAGACAGAATGGTGATCATCACTGATGCAGAAAAGAATAAGGAAAAAAGAATGAAAAGAACTGAAGACAGCCTAAGAGACCTCTGGGACAATGTTAAACACACCAATATTCGCATTATAGGGGTCCCAGAAGGAGACGAGAGAAAGGACCTGAGAAAATATTGGAAGAGATTATAGTTGAAAACTTCCCTACCATGGAAAAGGAAATAGCTACCCAAGTCCAGGAAGTGCAGAGAGTCCCAGGCAGGAGAAACCCAAGGAGAAACACGCCAAGACATATAGTAGTCAAGTTGACAAAAATTAAAGACAGAGAAATGTTATTAAAAGCAACAAGGGAAAAACAACAAATAACATACAAGGGAACTCCCATAAGGGTAACAGCTGATTTCTCAGCAGAAACTCTGCAAGCCAGAAGGGAGTGGCAGGATATATTTCAAGTGATGAAAGGGAAGAACCTACAACCAAGAATACTCTACCCAGCAAGGATCTCATTCAGATTCCATGGAGAAATCAAAAGCTTTACAGACAAGCAACAGCTGAGAGAATTCAGCACCACCAAACCAGCCCTACAACAAATGCTAAAGGAACTTCTCTAAGCAGGAAATATAAGAGAAGAAAAGGACCTACAAAAACAAAAACAAAACAATTATGAAAACAGTAATAGGAACATACATATCGACAATTACCTTGAATGTAAATGGACTACATGCACCGACCAAAAGACACAGACAGGCTGAATGGATACAAAAACAAGACCCATATATATGCTGTCTCCAAGAGACCCACTTCAGACCTAGGGACACATACAGACGGAAAGTGAGGGGATGGAAAAAGATATTCCATGCAAATGGAAATCAAAAGAAAGCTGGAGTAGCCATACTCATATCAGATAAAATAGACTTTAAAATAAAAAATGTTACAAGAGACAAGAAAGGACATTACATAAAGATCAAGGGATCCATCCAAGAAGAGGAGATAACAATTATAAATATATATGCACCCAATATAGGAGCCCCTCAATACATAAGGCAAATGCTAACAACTATGAAAGAGGAAATGCAAGGAAGAAATAGAGACACAGGTGTAGAGAACAAACACATGGACACCAAGTGGGGAAAGCAGGGAGGGTTGGGGGGGAATGAATTGGGAGATTGGGACACCAAATTGTACACTCTAAATATATGCTGTTTACTGTCTGTTAACTGTATCTCAATAAAAGTTCTTAAAAAAAAAAAAAGATCCAAGGTTGTACTAGCCAAGTTTAATGCTATTTCCACCCATAACTCTTCTAGAATGCTGTTCCCAAGCAAGGAGTTTCTACTTTCTCTGCAAGCATTCACTTTAAAAGATGCATCTACCACTCTGCTAAACCATATTGCCTGTTATATATACACAGCAAGTTGACCTTCATGCCTGAGAAGATCTAGAGAAAAAGGAACCAAACAGAAGAATCACTTTAAAAAGAGATAAGAAAAAGAAGTACAGATATCTGCTGTAATAGTCTAGAAAATGGCTCCAAAAGATATTGGTTCCTTATGCCTGGACCTATAAATGTTATCTGATTTGGAAAAGGGTCTTTTCAGATGTGATTGAGTTAAATATCTTATCCTGTATTATCCAGGCGAGTTCTAAATGCAATCATATCTGTTCTTATGAGAGAGGCAGAGAGAGATTTGCCCCAGAGAGAAGAGCAGGCAAAGTGACCACTGAGGCAGAGAATGGAGAGGTGGCTACAAGCCAAGGAGTACTGGCAGCCACCAGAAGCTGGAAGAGAAAAGAAACACTTTCCTCTAGAGCCTCTGGAGAAAACATGGCCCTGCTGACATCTTAATTTCTGACCACTGAAAATGATCTCATACTTCTGACCTCTAGAACTGTGAGAAAATACATTTGTTTTTTTAAGGCACCAGTTTTGTGGTAATTTGTTAAAGAGTCCTAGGAAACTAATATACCTGCCCATAACCTTTTAATGTAAAGCAAGAAGCAATAAACCCAGTGGCCTGTCTTAATTCTCACAACTCAGGATTTACAAGTTAGCATTTCCTTCAATTCCATCCTAAGCACATTTTGTAATGTTTCTTGCTAAACTTTGCATATTTTCCCAAAGTTGCTATAGAAAGTAGTGCTCCATTCTATAGAACTGGATAATGCATGATCACAACTCTACGGTTTTCACTTCTTCATGGAGGAAGCCAAGGCTACTTCAGTCCAGGAAACTACATGTGGGGCCTGGTCATTGTGAAAAATGGGCAAGACCTGAGTGACAGCAGCATAATGTTACTGTAAGACATCCCTCCCTTTTATCTTCCTTTTTAACAACTAATCAGGCATTCATTTACAAACGAAAGTGCCTCTGTGGGAGTTGTGGGATCCAGCACCATATGCCAAGGGACCAAGGAAGAATCTCAACCACCTGTGGTCTGGCATACAGATCTTGGTATGGGCTGTGAAACCAGCAGGAGCCAGGGAACCTGCCCCAACCTCTCTCAGCTGTGGCTGGGAAAAACCTGGAGAGCTCTGGCTGTGTGTGTGTGTGTGTGTGTGTGTGTGTGTGTGTGTGAGTTTGGATGCAGTACCACCCCTCCCCCAAGGTGACACAGCACAGGGCTGAACTTGCCAGCAGTGACCTCTCCTATAGGGAAAGGAGAGTGGTGACTGCCCAGCTACCCCAGTTTTGCAGGATCCTGCTGAGGAAATACATTTCTCATGTAAGGAGTCTGGACATTTCACATGACCCTGGGGTTCTACTGATGGGTTTATACCTGGGGGAGAAATGATCAGCAAAGAGCAAATGCATTCGGTGGTTCACTTAAAACAAGATTTTAAAAGGTAGTATTAAAAGGGCAGTTAGATTTATTTAGTTCTCCAATTCATTTCACTACAGCAAGAAACTGCTGGGAGTATGGAAAGGGACTCTAGCACGCACACCTTGGTATGGGCTGCTAATGTCCTATGACAATGGTTGTGCCATGATTTATTGATTGCTGATTACAACTGCTATAGACTGAATGTCTGTATCCCCACAAAATTTATACATTGAAGCCTAATCCCCATGGTATTTCAGGGTGGGACATATGGGAGGTAATTAGGTCATAAGGGTAGAGCCTTCACAATGGGATTAATGCCCTTATACAAGAGGAGAAAACACAGAATTTCTCTTTGCTCTCTATCACCTAAGGATATAATAAAAGAGGGCCATCTGCAAATCAGGAAGAGGGCCCTTACCAGACACCAGATCTGCCTGCACCCTGATCTTGGACTTCTCAAAAGAGTCCAGAATTGTGAGAAATAAATGTTTGTTGTTTAACCCACCCAGTCTATGGTAATTTGTTATAGCAGCCTGAACTAAGACAACAACCAACGACCATATCCTGTAGTACAAACGAAGAAACAAGGCAGCAGGAAATGAGGTTGCTAAACATCAAATTTTGGAAAAAATACATAAATAGCTCTTGGAAAATTGGGATTCATTGAATCTCCTGGTCAGAAT
Source organism: Hippopotamus amphibius kiboko (assembly GCF_030028045.1). Classification (NCBI taxonomy): domain Eukaryota; kingdom Metazoa; phylum Chordata; class Mammalia; order Artiodactyla; family Hippopotamidae; genus Hippopotamus; species Hippopotamus amphibius. The sequence continues at coordinate 10,358,186 of NC_080203.1, read as the reverse complement.
AATTCTGCCCCAGTATGTGCCAGTTTACACTTTGCAAGTCAAAAATGTTTTTTGGAAAGAAACCTAAAATTTAATTGATACAGGATGATAGCATGCTGGCTCCTGAAAGCACTACTGGAGATCATTTAGTTTACCATGTCATTTTCAAAATTGGGAAACTGAAGTTCATAAGGGCAAACCAATTTGTCTAACGTTACCTAGTTAGCTAGTTGCAGACCTGAAGACAGTACTTTAGGTCTCCTGACTCATAGTTCAGTAATTTGTTGACATACTGAAATATGGAAAGACTAGAAATATGAGAAACAGTCTCATAAATGTTCTATTATTATGGCTTTCTTACTATGGTCATCTTAATTTGAATTCCATTTCCTCATTTTGTTTTGAATATATACAGTTCTATGGGCTCCTATCCCACGTGGTGGTAGAAGGAGAAGAATAAGGGGTCAGACAAGAGTCAAATAACTGTATGTTCCATAACAACCTATTAGAAAGCTGAAAAGCCGTCTCTCCATTAAACACAATTACAGTCTGCTGATTCAGCTATTTACTCAATTCAAAATTTGGCAACTAGCTTATTATATAATATTTTATGTCACTGATAGATTTTAAAGCAGTATGTATTTGAGGAAAACAAGATATTATTGAAAATATGATTTTGTTTTCCCCAGGAGGTACACCAGGGGTAAAATGTCCAGAGTTTACAAAGCAATGACATTATTTTATAGCAATTAATGCCACAAAAAAAAACAGACAAGTAGAAATTTTGCCATGAAATGGTCAGTCCTTTGGACTACTCATGCAATAAATTGATTACATAATCCCCCCCCCCAAAAATGGATGAATTAAATCTAGAGAAGGGCTATACAGTAAAAATAATTGTTTTAGTCAACAATTAAACACATTTATTTGTCAAGAAAAAATATGCTGTCTCTGACTCCTGACATCTCTGTGACAAAATTCTGAATGGCCTTACCTAGATTAACCACCCAGGGGTGGCAGCAGCCCTTAAGCTAAATTCTCCATGTCTCCCTATAGTGAGCTACTTCCTAAAGAAATTCTGTCCTTCTCCCCTCTGCTTTTCATTTTCCTCTTTACCTTGCCCAGGGCTGGAGTAGGACATGACTGGAGGAAGGATTAATCATGAAGTAGGGAAAGCGATTACTACAGATGCCACTTTCTAGTCGAAAATCAGAAGCAATTCCATCCCACTCCCAACTCTTCACCACTCTCCTATCCCTCACCTCCTGACACGCACATACACTCAAGTCCAATCATGCTACTCATCTGAGAACCCAAATTCCTTTCCTAAAAATGTCCCCAAATAATTAAAACCAGTTTTATTAAGAGTAGTAGTTATTATAAAATGGTAGTAGTTATTAATAGTAGTAGTATAATAACTATACTATTTTAAAATAGTATAGTTATTATTTATAGTAGTAATTATCATAAATAGTAGCTACCATTTATGAAGTATGTGGTATACGCCTGTTTCTATCAAGAACTTTTAAAGTTAATAACCTATAATGGAATATAATCTGCAAAAATACTGAATCACTATGCCGTATACCTGAAACAATGTTATAAATCAACTATACTTCAATAAAAAAAGAAAATTTAAATATATTACTTGATTTAATCCTTACCATGATAGTCTGAAGTAGATTTTATCATCCTTATTTGATATTATGAAGTCATGTGTTTTAGTTTTCTGTGTCTGTCACAAATTACCACAAAATTTGTGGCTTAAAACAACAGAACTTCATTCTCCCACAATTCTGGAGGCCAGAAGTCTGAAATCATTTTCAGTGGTCAGAAATCAAGATGTCAGCAGGGCCATGCTCTCTCCAGAGGCTCTAGAAGAAAATGTTTCTTTTCCAGCCTCTGGTGGCTGCCAGCAGTCCTTGGCTTGTGCCCACATCCTTCCAATCTCTATCTCCATGGTCACCTCTCCTGCTCCTCTCCTGTCATTAAATATCCCTCTGCCTCTTTATAAGAATACATGTAGTCATATTTAGGGCCTACCTAGATAATCCAGAATAATCATTTCATCTCAAGATCTTTTACTTAATCACATCTGCAAAATTAGCACTTACGGGAAAAGAAGGTAGAAAAGTTCCTGGAGTCAACAGCACACAAAAAGAGAGACACATATACTTGGAAGTATATGAGTCAAGAAATAGAAGGTTTAATCCTTCTTAAGCCTAAAATCCTTATACTTGTTCCTAGCCTTTACCCTGCTACAGCCTATGCTCGAAGACCTGGAAACATGTCCAGCAGTTTATATCTAGAGACACACTCACCCCTACAACTGTATTGCAAGAAGATTTTGGTTAATTAGTCTTACAGGTTTGTGTTCCTCAAATTCTAAGTTGAAGTCCCCAATATCTCGGCATCTGACCTTATTTTGAAATAGGGATGAAGACGTAATTTGTTAAGATGAGTAGGATAGCCACAACCCAATAGACTGGTGTCCTTATAAAAAGAAGGTCATGTGAGGAGAAAGAGACACAAACAGAGGGAAGATGATGTGAATCACATGGAGAACATCAGCTACAAGCCAATGAATGCCAAAGATTGCAAGCAAACTGCCAGAAGCTAGGAGAGAGACATGGAAAAGATTTTCCCTCACAGCCCTCAGAAGCACCTTGATCTCATATTTCTAGCCCACAGAACTGTGAAACAATAAAGTTCTGTTGTTGAAGCCACTCAATTTATGGTACTTTGTTATGGTAGCCCCAACAAACTAACACAGTTAGTGTAGGTTTAACTTCTATAGAAAATAAACCCTCAAATATATAAACACAATAGAAATTTATTTCTCATTCATGTGACAGTCCAAGATGGGTATTTCTGGTATGAGGATGTTTCTCTTCCACGTGGTATTTCAAGAAACCCTAGACCTTCTATCCTCTAGTTTTCTTATCATTATGTCTCGTCATCATCTGCATACAGCTAATAAAAGCGGAAAGAGCATGGAGGGAAAAACCCACTTCTTAGAAATGTTGGCCCCAAAATGTCATACATCATTTCTGTACACATTCCAATGGTGAGAACTCAGTCACATGGTAACATTTAACTGCAAGGAAGGCTGGGAAAAGTAGTTTACCTGTGGGTGCAAGATGAGGGAGAGACTGATTTTTGGTGAAAATTTAGTCTCTGCTACGTTTCATCAAAAAACATGACATTACAGTTCAAAGAAGGCTCTGGGCCTGGCCTCAGAAACTCATTCCCATAGTTAGCCTACCTTTTATATGATTGATAGACAGAATCTGGCAAAACAAGCCTCAAAAGACCCCCGGTAAAGAAATTTTTCTTTAAGAATTTTGGTTTGCCACTTGATTCATTCTTTTAAGACTTTTTGAGCATCTGCTATGGGTATGGCAATGAAGACACAGCCGAGAACAAGATAAAGCTCCTGACTCCATGGACTTTACTTTCTAATGGTAGGAGAAAGATAATAAACCAATAAACACAGAATATGTCAGGTGGAGATAAGTGCTGTGTGGAAGAAAAAAACCAAGCAAGTTAAGAAGATGGAAAATGACAGAAGTAGAGTATTATTTTATATATGCTGGTTATAGAAGTTGTCTCTGGCAAGGTGATAGATGCCTGAACAAAAACAGTGAGCCATATAGATGCCCTGGAGAATATTCCAGGCTAAAAGAAAACTACATGCAAAAACATGATGTGTGAGTGTGCTTAGGATATTTAAGGAATAGCAAGGAATTGGAGTGGAGTGAGCAAGAGGAAGAGACACAGGAAGTGAGGTCAGAGAAATATGTAAAGGACAGACCAAGGAGGGTCAAAAGGTCATGTTTAGAGTTTTGCAAATTAGTCTAGGTGTGAAACGGAAGCTACTGATGAGCTTTGAGCTGAAAAGTGGCATGCTCTGACATTTTAAAAGGATATTTCAAGGTACTGTGTGGAGAAGAAATAGAGGCACTGGACTGTTAGCAGAAAGACCAGTTAGAAGGCTATGGCAATAAGCCAGGTGAGATATGATGATGGATTAAGTCAGGATGGTAGTGGGGGACCTGGTGAGAAGTGGTTACATTTTGGATATGCTGTCAAAGTATAGTGTAATGGATACAAAAGTGTTTTACCTAGATCGCCTCTGCAGGCCAATGCACTCATTTCCCAGCTACTGAGAATACAGATTGCTGAAGGCTCATATTTGCATCCCCTAGAGACTCATGAAACCACTTTTCCCAGGGTTACACCCGCTCCCAGGTGCTTGTCTGCAGACAATGCCTGGACGATGCAGAGATACAAGGCCCTTGACCCCCTTACATTTACTACATTTCACCTATTCCGTCTTCAACTGACGAATATCCACATTACTTCAAACTCTTCCATTGTATATAAGTACAGCAGTGGACTGCCTCATATGTGTTCTTTGAAGAGCTTATGAGGGAAACACTTCAGGATTATATTCCATAGTTGAATTTCTATATTAGAATAGACTTCCTTTAAATAATGTCAGATTGGGACACACATTTTTCCAGGGCAGGAGCCCACTGTGTCCCAGTTTGCCTGGCAAAGTAATAGAGCTATCCTTTTCTCCTTCACCCCAGATTCTTCTCTCCCAAGATTCCGGCACCAGTGTACAGAGAGGCCAAGCTTTCACTTCAGGATGGGCCAGGGAAGGGAGGTCCCTAGAGGCCAGATCACCTGGGACCCTTGCCTGGAAAGGCCGAGCCCTCAGTCATACCTGGGATTGTCATACCCGGTCCCCCATCGCTGCAGCTGGAACTCTGAGGTGGGAAAAGACAAAGGAAGAGGGAAGCCCCAGCAGCTGGCGAGGCCCAGTTTGCCTTGAGGATGTTCCTTACTTCCTCCTGCCTGGGTAGCCCTGGACTCCAAGGAATTATTTGGGGGAAGCAGAAAAGAGAGCATCTGACATCCGTGATACCTCTGCCAGAATCTGGGTGTGAGGCTTCGATCTGCTGTTTCTCAGTCCAGCCATTTGGCCTAAAGATTTAAGAGGATTATACCTGGATCAAGGTTGAGTAGAGGACTTTCTAGCCAGAAGGGAAAAAGTAGTGACAGTAAAGAGAAACATTCCTAACTTGGGAAGAAAAAATTAAGCAGTATGTACAACAGATTGATCAATTGCTAATTGCTATGCATGAGTTTATGTTCCACAGGTCTCCCCCTCACCTGGAAGCTCTCTTGCATCCCTTCAAAGCAGGAGACCTGGGTGCTGCTGAAACTATGGAAAGAGCAAGGACCTAAGCAGCAGCTTAAAGAGAAATGGAAGGGATCCTATCATCTTCTCACTCCTCTCTATAAAATTGGATGGAGTAAAATCATGGGTACATCACACCACAGTAGGAACATTACCAGAGACTGACCAGCCAAGCCTGCCTACAGCCAGGGAGTAGGCTCCTGAGAAGCGGACCTCTCACGCTTTGGGAAACTTTGGAAACAAGTAAAATGAAAGTCTGTTTTCTTATGCCTTTCGCGTATCTTCTACCTAAGAGATTCATATTCTGATTCTTTTGATAATTCTAACTGCTAGATATGTGGTCAACTTCCTATTTGCAGGTCATCAGGATTGCCTTTTTGATGGATTTTCCCCATTCAAGGAATAGGACCAAGGGACTGAGATCTTAATCATAACTTGGAACTCAAATATTTTTAATTTGGTATCTATTCCCCCAAATTAGGCAGGACTATGCACCATCTCAGCAGGAAGTAGTTAGAGTGGTCATCGCCCAGTTCCCTGAAAGATTTGGGGAAAGATAAAACCAAAGTAGGGATTAAAACCAAGTCCCCCTGAAATTGAGTTCCTCTGCGAGTTTGATTAACATCTATTGTTACCTTCCTTGTCCAACATCTGTCCTCAAGATTGAGGAGTATCAAAGAAAAGGGTGGAGTGAAACTGAGTGAGGCCCTGTGGGACTCCCAGGCCCTTTTTCCTCCTGTGTCTTTGTAGGCAAGACTCCAGCCTCCCTGAGTCTTGAAGGCAAGACCTTCCCTGAGTTGCTAACAGTTGCTAATCAAGGGAGGAGTAGCCAAGAAACCACCTGAGGCAAGATTAAAGATTAAAGGAACCAGAGAAGCTCATTAAGATTAGGAGACCTGAGAATCACCTTCAAGTCCTGTTCACACTCTAATCTTGTCAGACAGCCACCTTTGAACCATTGTTATAAAGCCCTCCTCAAATCCTCCCAGAGTGGGAAACATAGTCAAGAGCCCACTGTGTCCCCTTTTTCCTGGCAAAGCAATAAAGCTATCCTTTCCTACCTCAAAAAAAAAAAAAAAAGTCAGATTGCTCTACAGAATGACTACAATAAATTATCTTCACATCCACACCTGAAGTTTCCTATATTTACATATTTCTGTTAATAATTAGTATTATTCTGCTTTCTCATTTTTGCAAAGCTAATAGGTAGAAAGTGACAGATCCTTGTTGTTTTGTGTTCTCTGACTACTATAGGTTTTCAAAAATTCAAAATAGATTTTAATTAGGATTGAAATTTATACATTGAAGATTCATTGGTCAACACTGTCTCATGCCACAGTCTTTAAGAGTAGTTGAAAACTGAGACAAAGCCTTGGCTTCAACAATTATAAGGTAATTATAATAAGCAATTTCAATAAAATAGTGAGGAATTAATCCAGGTTTCAAAACTGAATGGTAAAAAACTCCTGAGGTACCAACATTTTCAAAAGTTACAGAATAAAGGTACTGGAGCCTCAGCTAAATGACAAAGTCACAGAATTTGTAACGATGAGAATTATACTGTTTAGTAAAAATAAAGAATACAAATCTTAGAAGGATCTAAATTTATCAATGGTTTGTTAATAATAAAAGGGGAAAATGGACCTTGATTTCATCTTATGAAAGGCAGAAAAAATGAACAGAATATCTGAGGAAAACAAAAAGTGCTGATTGGTAGAAACATTTTGCATTCGGATGTGTGAATAGAAGTCAAAGCCAAATAGTTGAGGACCATTTGAAATGAAAGAAAATGTGCATTGTTTGTCAGGATAAATACTATGGGATTTGATTATATCATGAGTCTGCCCCTCCTACCAGTATCATTGTGGTTCCAGCTTTATGTCTTTAGTTGTACAGTATCTTTTCTGGTCGGTTTCAGTCTTTTTCAACGACGGTTGTTCTGCAGATTGTCGTGATTTTGGTGTGCTCATGAAACAAGGTGAGCTTAGGGCCCTTCTACTCTGCCATCTTGACCACTCTCCAGGATAAATACTATGAATTGGATGCATTGCATTCATTTTTAGCATGGATTTAAGGCTTTAAAAAATGCTAAATTTATACTCCAAAATAATATTTCAATAAAAATCATAGCATTATTGTGTCAACGGAACTAATATATTGTTGTAATGTGTCTAATATTTTTGTTATCAGATTCATCAATGTGACTCTCAAATGGGTACTCTAGCCTCCTTTGATCAAGGTCATGTGGAAAGCAGGAAAACATCATTAGTACAACCAGATAAGCTCTTACCATTTCTACGTTATTTAGATCTTCTGTATGATGAATTCCTGTGGAGCCCTGAGAGTCATACAGGAAATTTGTAGGAAAGTGTATGGCAATGTCCACTACAATAAACCTTCCCAATTTTAAGTACCTTTAGGGCTAGTTATATTTTTACTACATATTTTGTGATTAGAACAATGCTACCACTTTTGTAATTTTCATAACTACTAAGTCATATTCTTTGCTATTCTAAACCTTACATTTCAGTGTAAATATCATGAGTGAAAATGAATGATACTCTGGAGAAAAAAAAAGGGAACTTCCATTGTATTCCTTTTCTAAAATCTACTTTTAAACAACATTTATTTTTACTAATGGAAGGAAAAATTCATAGGCCAATTAAGGTTATATCCTAATTCCAAAGAAGTTTATATCCTAATCCAAAATACACCTTGATTAATGAAAGGAGGCCTAAAATTATTCATGGGAGCATGACTATTTCAGGTAGCAGAATCAACTTCCTGGGATTTTTTTTTTTATCATTATCAAAAGTCTGTTCTCAGGACCAAGAAGAAAAATCCAAATAGGTTTTCCAAACCAATCACACAGGATATCCCACATCTAGTTAGCCTGCTTCCAGCTTCCCTATGCCAATAATCTCTGATCAAAACACACCTGAAGGCTTCTTCCACCTCCTGACTGCTTTTGGATCTCTGGCAAATGCAAGTGATAGTGGCTGACCTCCTTGCTATAGCAAACTCTGAATAAACTCTCTGCTTATTCTCATTTGGGTGGTCTCTGTTATTTTCACAAAGCAACAAGTCTTAATTTGGTCCCCCATATGAAGCAGGGCACTTTTAATTTAATGCCTTTTACCCCAAGGAAAAAGAAATCCTATATATCCCAGTCTGCTCCCAGATCCAGATGCTTGGTTTCAGCTTCACTTACAGAGAGAGATTTATCTTGTTCCTCAATACAGTTACATTGTGTTCATTTTTCTCTTTTTCATCTATTCTACCTATGTATCTGGAATAGAGGACTCCAAAGCATAAGCATGTGATACCATCTTAACTAGAAGTTCTACCCTTTATTCCATAAGTTTCTTTTTTTTTCTTTTTTGGTATCTGACAGTAATGGGCAATAGGCAGAGTTCATGGCTGCCTCATTTATGAGATAACAAAAGATGATAATCATTATATAAACGAAAGTACAAGGTGCTGACTTTTTAAAATAACTACTACATTGGTGATAATTGCCATGAAATAATGGTTAATAGTGTGTGTTCAATGACCACTTTAATAAGATGGAAGATGATTTCTTTTATGTTAACTGATTAATCAAAAAATGGTAAGATACAGAGCTGTGAATAGGCTACGCAAAACAGTTAATGTGTAAAAGTCAACATAAAACTTACTTGCAATCAGTTTTAACCACAAAACATGGCTGACAGTTTCAACTCAAAGAGATTTGTATAAGGAACTCAAAGAGCTCTTGACTATAGCAAAGAAGTAGGCAGAATACCCTAATATTAAAAGATACCCAGTGGGAATGATATTAGAACTTAATGTCAATTCCTTGTAAAAATTAATAAAAATAAAATATAACATTCCAAACACAGCACTCTTGTAGAGTAATATTAGCTAAATATACAAGAAATAAACACGTCTGTGTGTGAGAGTTCCTGTGCACATGTATGTATACGGAGGGTGGAGTTAGGGGAAGAAGGAACACAAACAGATGAAACTATTAAAATAGAGATTCAGTACACATGGATGATTTTTCTTGCAAACCCTTCTCTGAGATCTCCCACTACAAAAATGATCAGTTGTTTAATGTGACAATCACTTTTCCCACCAGTTCACTGAAGCCTGAAAATTACGAGTAATGAATTCCTATGTCCTAAAGGCTTTGTTCAATGTTAAAATGCAAGCCCCAGGAAATCTCATCACTGTAAAGGTAGTGAGGAGAACTTAGGCAAGTTACTTAACCTCTCTGAGCCTCAGTTTCTTAAAATATAAAATAGAAATGATGCTATCTGCCTAACAAGGAAGTTGTAAGGACTGAATGAGATAATGTGTGTGTATACATATATACAGACATATGTGTGCTACAGACTGAATGTTTGTATCCCCCCAAAATTCACATGTTGAAACCTAATACCCAATGTGATAGTATTTGGAGATACTGCCTTGGAAAGGTAATCAGGTGATGTAAGTCATTATTAGGTCATATAATGTCCTTATAAAATAGACCCCAGAAAGCTCCCTTGTCCCTTCTGTGATGTGAGGACAGAGATAAAGGTGGCCATTTATGAACAAGGAAGCGGGCTGTCACCAGACACTCAATCTGATGGTGCCTTGATCTCGGACTTCCAGCCTCCAGAACTGTGAGAAGTACACTTGTTTATAAGCCAACCAGTCTGTGGTATTGTTATAGTACCCTGAACGGACTAAGAAAATGTGAATCAGTATTTGCATAGTGCATGTTCAGTAAATGGTGATTTGAAATGGTACAATTTTGCTGAACTGTTTATCCTTCCCAGGCATCTTCAAATATGTAAATACTCTTTGTGCTTTGCACTTTTAACTTGCTCCTGCCTTCTCTACTCTGTCATTAACCCCTTACTGTGTATGAGTTCAAATCCTCTTCTAACAACCTATACTGATGAGGGGCTAAGACTGTGAGAATACAGAATGTCTTCAGGGCAGAAGAGCCACTGAGGAAAAGGCTGGGAAACATAAAGGTTACATGTACTTGACAAGTTTGACTTCTAATATAGAAAAATATCCTCAGATTTTTCTCTTTTTTTCCCATATAACTATCTAATTATTGGGCTGGTCAAAATGTCCGTTCGGGTTTTTCCATACGATGTTACAGAAAAACCCGAATGAACTTTTTGGCCAGCCCAAGTTTTGTATCTTCTATAACAGAAATTATGATATATCCAAGATAACTGTCATTCTACACTATAAAGGTGGTTCGTTAGCTTATGATGTACCTTAATCAGCAATTCACACTCCAGAGGAGGTTACTGAGCACCTCCAAAATGGATATAAATATCTATACCCTGAGGGTATGTTAATCAACATGAGATGCTAGAGATAACTTTTTCATTGGTAAAATAAATGGTGTTCAAGGTATATAGGTGGTTAAGACATTGCTTAGGTCCCACTGCCCTTGCATGAACAAGATTTAAAAATCTGGCAAGCCCAGCAGCCTAATATATGTGATACAGTCCTTAAGGTCTAAAGTTTCGAACATTGGTTCCATGTCATTTTATTTCATGTAAGACTCTTCCCTGAGCTATCTACAAAACTAGCTGATCCAGCCATCAAGTAATAGCCAGAGGAACTAAGGGCAGAGAGTGGGACTCCCTGTAAACTACAAGAACAGGTAAAAAAAAAGTTTCTGCCTGCTTTTGTTGACAAATGTATCTTTGGCAAAACTGGATCTGAGATTTGCTTTCATGTCACCTGACAGAGAGACTGTGGGGAAGCAAACATATAAAGCACCAAAGACTTCTAATTTCCAAAGGCTAGTGGAAAATGCCAAAAGAACCTAACAACTGCTGAATGGATAAATTAACTTAGGTCAGTTTGTAATACCTGGTGCAATCAAGTGGGTAGTTTTTACCGAGGTATAGAGCAAAAGAAGGAAACAAATTGCTTCCCAAAGGAGATAAAATTTGGAAGCTATTAAGGTAGTATGAGCTTATTGCTATTTTTAAGTTTCCACGTTATGTAAAGGGGAAAAGAAAGCATCCTGGAGGATATTTTTAAATAAGTCTGCAGTACCACATTGTTAAAAAGCGGGAAGAAGAATGGAGACCAGAAAGCCAGCCTAACATAGACGGACAATTATCACCATTCTGCTGAAGGTTTTGGCTTGGCTTTAAGGTTTTAAGAGGTAAGAAATAGGGGCTTATATCCTGCTCAAGGTACAAATCAAGGCAAGAATTTGCCAAAGATATACTGGGTGGGCCAAAAAGTGCCTTTGGTTTTTTAAGTAAAGGTAAAAGACACACTTTTCATTTTCATCAAGAACTTTATTGAACAACATATTCACCCTTTTATTCCACTACCTTCTGCCATTTTTCAGGCAGCTTCATAATTCCATCTTCCCAAAACTTTTTATTTTTTTGAGCAAAGAACTGGTCCAGGTGCCTTTTACAGTCTTCCAGGGAATTGAGATTTTTTTTTCCATTAAGAGAACTTTGTAAAGATCAAAATAAATGGAAATCCAAAGGTGCAGTATCTGGTAAATATGGTGGATGAATCAGAACTTCCCAGCCAAGCTGTAACAGTTTTTGCCTGGTCATCAAAGAAACATGCGGTCTTGTGTCATCCTGATGGAAGTAGTTGAGAATCCGCCTGCCAATGCAGGGGACACGGGTTCAATCCCTGATCTAGGAAGATCCCACATGCCGTGGAACAACTAAGCCCGTGTGCCACAACTATTGAGCCTGCGCTTTAGAGCACGTGAGCCACAACTATTGAGGCCATGTGCTGCAACTACTGAAGCCCACGTGCCTAGAGCCCGTGCTGTGCAACAAGAGAAGCCACGGCAATGAGAAGCCCGTGCACCGCAATGAAGAGTAGCCCCTGTGCACAGCAAAAAAAAGACCCAACACAACCAATAAAATAAATTAATTAATTTAAAAAAAATGGAACGTTTTCATTAAGTTTCAGTAGAGAATCATATGTGGTCAAGAAGGTTTTTTTCGTTTAACTTATGTGGGACCCAAATATCAATGCGATTAACATAATCAAGCTGGTACAAATGATTTTCAAAGCTTGATTTGGATATTTTGAGTATGTCGGCTATCTCCCACATGGTATCATGTTGGCTGTTCTCAGTTAATGTCTTTATTTGATCGCTATCAACTTCAACTGGTCTACCCGACCGTGGAGCATCAATCATCCAGCAAGAAATCTGCAGCAGGAAAATTTGCAAACCACTTTTGACACGTTCGATCAGTGACTGCACCTTCTTCATACGCTGCACAAATCTTTTTGTGCTTTTCGGTTGCGTTTTTACCTTTCTTGAAATAATAAAGCATAATATGCCAAAAATGTTGCTTTTTGTCTTCCATCTTCAATATTAAAATGGCTACACAAAAATTCACCAATTTTGATGTCTTTTTTTAAATGCACGCTGTTATGATAGCTATCACATACAATCTAACAAAACTGTTTTGAATGAAGTTAAAGACAACTAAGTACTACTAGAGCCGTCTTATGGTAAAAAACGAACAAAACTTTTGGCACACTCAACAGAAAAAGGAGCTCTGGCTTGGTTAATATACACTAAATTGGTAGACACCATTATGTATCAAAAATAAAATTATAAATTTAGGAAATCTCCCTAGGAAGGAAGGCTTGGAACATATTTAAAGGAGCCTAGAGTCCCCCTCAAAGATGAAGAAGCCCTCTCCTGCTCCGCATGAAATAGACATTTATACTCTGGTAAAAGAGCTGGCTCACAGCTAATACAATGGATTTAGTAGCAAATGAGAGAGGTTATTCTTGAAGCCAAAGATGAAGCTAGCCATGAATAGATGGGTTTGTCAAGATGCATTAAATCCCACTGAAACTATACTAGAGTCAGAATACCATAACAATTTCTTTTAATGAAGGAAATGGAACTCATAGCATCTCTCACTAAGAGGACTGCTGTAACATATTAGGGAGTTTAGAGAGCAGGAAAGGGCAGTAGATGCCCTAAAATTAGTAGACGAATGCTCATGTGAGAGTAGGTTTCCTTTAGTCATTCAACTGTAGAAATGTGGCAATATGTTAACTAGAAGAAAGCAGGGATAATTTTTGAGAGAAAAATGGGTCTTCAAGGATAAAACTGGCAGGCAGTCAGATGAGGTAGTTAAGGAAGTACCAAGAAAACAACCTTAGATTCCAAAGGCAATCCCTTATGAGGCAATCATAGAAGCCAGTGAGGCTTAGAGATAAGGTCCCTCCAGGCCAAATAAACCAAGATGAGCTTGTCCCTAAATATCTCATGCTGAAAGGTAGCAGCCCCCTAAAATTACAGAGCTGGCAAGGGATCCACAAAGCTAGTCTGGGAGTGAAGTAGGACCCAATTATCCTGTGAAATCCAAAAGGTCAGTAGAAGGAATTAGTATTAACTATGGCTCCAAAATGATGACTACTCTGCAAAAGACTGAAATGTTTAAAGATGAGTAATATGGACACACTGGTAATGAAAACTAAGATTAAACTGGAAACAGGTGGCCAAGCAGGGAAATTGAACTGGTAGCAGCCCAAACTTCAGAGTGAATAATGGGGTTAGATAGATTAAAAATACCTTTCACTATCCTAATCTGATAAACAAGTTCAATATTTTTATGATTATGGTCAGAAGGCTAAATGGCAACGTGTCAAACTGCCTACTTGAAAGCATATATTTAATGCTGCTGCTATGGAAAACAGTATGGCAGTTCCTCAAAAAAATTAAACATAGAATTATCACATGATCCAGCAATCTCACTTCTGGGTATTTCTCCAAAATAATTTAAAACAGGGCTTTCAAGAGATATTTGCACATCCACGTTCATAGAAGCATTATTCACCATAGCTAAATGGTGGAAGCAATCCAAGTGTCCATCAAATGGATAAACAAATGGATAAACAAAATGTGGTCAATCCAAAAAATGGAATAGTATCCAACCTTAAAAAGGAAGGACATTTTGACACATGCTACAACATGTATGAACCATGAGGATATTATGCTAGGTGAAAAAGCCAGTCACAAAAGAATAAATACCACCATTCTATTTATGAGTTACCTAGAGTAGTGAAATTCACAGTAACAAAATGTACAATGGCAGTTGCCAGGAGTCAAGGGATGGGGGAAATGAAGAGTTGTTTAATTGGTACAGAGTTTCAATTTTGCAAGATATAAACTTTCTGTAGGTCTGCTGCACAACAATATGAACATACTTAACACTGCTGAACTGTACACTTAAAAATGGTTGATAGTAAGTTTTATGTTATGTGCATTTCACCACAATTAAAATAAAACTCAAGGGACAATTATCAACTGAACATCTGTGTATTCACCATTCAAATTAAGAAATAAAATGTTACTAGCAAAGAGAGAAAGAAAAAGAAAAAAAGTATATATCTAATAATCCACAAAAATGAATTATATGGGAAGTTGAAATCTACCAAAATATAAAATATCTTAAAGAGAAGGGTAATTTGTAAAACTATATCTCCATTTGATTCCCTAGGATATATGTTTAAAAAGCCTTACGTTAATTTTTAATTGTTAAAGCAGTGGGTGTGCTGGCTACACCATCTAAATCACTAATAAATTAAAGCTCCTGAAAAATATTTAGCTGTAATTGACTTGCCTATTATGTTTTTCAACATACCAACTGAAAAGGAATGTGAACTAACCTGCCATCATTTTTCAAAGAATGTGATATACTTTTGTCTTCCTTCAGTAGGGTTCTATCAACTTTAAAAAGCAAGTATTATATTGAGGAGAGTGGGTAAAGGAAGAGGGTAACAACGGTCTATACTAATTTAAAATAGCTGTTGAGCAGAATATACAATTAGTGACAACCCAGTAGTCCAAGCATTTACTTTAGACATCTCAATCATCAGGCACCAGGAACTCTGTATCTTAGTATCTAGAAATGGTCCCTGCAGAGCCAAGAAAGGACCAGCTGTGTATCAGTCAGGACCTAACTACAGATAACAGAAATCTCTCTAGCTATTAAAAGCAAAAACATATTGACTGCAGAAAGCGTTTACAAAATTGTGGGAGGCCCAAAGAAGCAGGCCCTAGGCTAAGTCTTGGATTAATTCCCAGAACACCACCATAGAACATGTCACGAAAACTGCTATCTCTGGGTCAGTCAGAAAGATGGCAAATCAGGAAGCTGATATAAGAGGCTGCCTTCTAAACTGCAGGATCCAGGAGCATACCAGCATTACCAATGGATTAGGAAGCTGCCACTGCAATCATGGCTTTCAGCTGTACCTTAGCTGTGATTGGAGGATCATGAAGGCCTTTATGAGCCATCCCACATCTGCTGGATCTGTATCAGCAAACTGGATGCATCGTTGACTACAGCCTCTCTCCCACTTAATTCCTAATTAAGATCTAATCTGAAAAACCTAAATCTCATCTGAAACAAGGGAGTTTAGGAAATATAGTTTTTGCCTTCTAGCCCCTATAGAAAGGATGTTAGGGTCAATGTTGAATAAACCCATCCGTGGTATCCTCCAGAAACCAGCAAGACTTCGGTGTAAGAAATTCCAGGGGGTTAAGGCAGCTCATACCCACCTAGAAAATCAAATATTCCTGCACCTTCTTGGGTCTATCTGAAATTAAAGACTTAATGGGACAAGTCCTTAAAACCTCAAAATCATTTTATTACCATAGAAGAGGCTTCCAGTTATGCCATGGGTCCAATCAAATCGGGGAGGAGAAGCTCAAATCATCCAATTACAGTTGCAAGGGCAGCTTCAGAAAAGGGCCAAACCAGGTCCCCATGGCACTACACATGGAGATGCCAGTTAGCCACTTGCTCCCAAGCTGTTCCAAGGAGCATCCATGTCAACAGGTAGTGATGGAAAGCTTCTTGCTAAGTGGAGAAAGCCTTGGGGGAATTTTCTGGAGGAAGATAGAGACTATGTTTTTGCTAGTAGATAGCAGTTCCACTCTCACCAGGAGCAGTGTTAAATGAAAACCTGTTGCCCTTCACCTTAAGATTGGAAAATGGGCAAAGGGCCAGCCAGACCAACTAGAAAACCATGCCAAAGTTCAGGCAGTTCTGATGGCAGTTTAAGATGAGAAATCAAACAACTCAGGGATCCACATGTTCACGGATTTATGTTTGATGACTACTGAAATAACTATAATATCAAGCAGGTTTAAAAAAAAGACTGGATAATAAATGAAAAACAACCTGGGGAAACTAATTCTGGAATGTACTGTCAACACCAATGTAATGTGTCATGTTTCAGCCTACTAAAAAGGTGAAGGAGCAGTCTTAAAATATAGTAGACACTAGAGCCATGTGACCTTAAAATTTAAAAGGGAGCAATTGAGACAATGGAATGTCTGGCATCAGATCCTTTCATAGTTGTGCTAAGAAAGTAGGCTCACAACATTGCCCTTTTAAGTGAGTGGATACATCAAAGAGAATCAGGATCACATATCCAGCAGGTAAAATGACTCAAAAGATTTATGAATAACTCAAGGAAGAGCACCCAGAGGACTGCTTTCTGGGCAACACTGTCAGAATGATTATAGGACCACTAAAAAGGCACCAATAAACAGCTTGGTTTTACTACTGTTTATCTACATTTGGGGTTTGGAATTGCATTTGCTTCTTTGTGATGGCTAGCCAAACCAAAATAAATGTTTTAGAGGAATTGCACCAAAAAATATGGGGCCTGTGAAAATTTTTATTTAGACCAGGGAATATATTTAATAACAAAAATATTGTGGGAACATGTAAATAGATATGTATATTCAATGCCGTTTTCATATCCCATTCTATTTGACTTCAGTTGAAATGGGGAAAGGTGAAATGATCTCTTTAAAAAGATAATTATAAAAGCAACTGTATCTCAGTATTAACAGCCAATGGACAAAACATATTAGTGCACCAAGTTTTCAGGAATCAAATGAGAGACCATATCAAGATGGGAAGCATTACAGCTCTGGAGAGAGATTCAGAGGTGACAATGCCGCCACAATAACGATCCCCAGATCAAGGTCAAGGGAGATCCCTATCAGATATAGGTGAAGAATGGAAAAAATGACCTTAATTGCTACAAAGTCAAATGACAAGTCCCCAGCTACTACAAAGCCCAATAAAGGTTCCCAATAATATTAAAGATATTTTGTCATCAGCCAATAGGACAAGATGTAAATTTTCCTCAGAATGATGTATTATTGAGAGTGGTCCTAAATGTTAAAATTAACCTATTCATAGGGAAGTAGACTACATATGGTATATCTTCCTTGACAGTGGTTCTCAACTCTGACTGCAAGTTAGAAACACCTGGAATGCATTTTAAAAATACAAATCCCCAGTCTATCCCCCTAGAACAATGAAATCAGAACCTCTGGATGTAGGGCTTGGACATCATTAGTTTAAAAATCTTCCCAGGTGATTCTAATATTCAGTGGGGGCTGAGACCCACCACTTTAGCACCAGCCCAGCCTGAGCTAGTCTCTGATTTTGTAGGAGCATTGGCCTGGTTACTCATGAACACCTCACCTAAGTTAACTGATAGTAAGAAGATATCATGTGTCACTAATAATTAGTTTTATACATTTTCAAAGCATTATTGTTTGCCAAGTCCACAAAACAGTAGTCTTGGGCATTAAGAATTAATTATTGAAGGATACTTCCTTATTCTCTATGCTGTTTCAGAAAAATCCTCATTGAGTTATATAAACTAACTAGATAAGTTACCAGAAAATAATACTTTAATCTTGTCTCAGGGGTTCCCAAAACCACCTTCAGGATCAATGGTTTGCAAGGACTCAAAGAACTCAAAACAGTTTTATATTCATGGCTATGGCTATCATCCTTGAAAAAAGGAACCTAGCTAAAGATTTATATAAATCATCAAGTATCATTCAATAACCTTATTAACTGGAGGTGAGTCCCAAATGTTTTAAGCCAGTGATTCCCAAAGTACATGCATAATACAGATGATCATACATGTGACCTTTACAAAGTTTGAAAATATTTAATAAGAAACTCAGGCCCCCAGCTCACCCACTTGGCTTAATATAAAACAATGTAAGACAATGAAAAATTCCAAACTGTAAAACTACTAGAAGATAAAAAACTTCTGTACAGTAAAAGAAACAATCAGCAAAATAAAAAGGCATCCTACAGAATGGGAGAAAAATTTTGCAAATCATATATTTGATAAAAGGTTAATATCGAAAATATGGAGGGAACTCATACAACTCAACAGCAAAATAACAAGCAATAAGATTTAAAAATGGGCAAGGGACCTGAAAAGACACTTTTTGAAAGAGTCACACAAATGGCCAACATGTACAGGAAAGGATGCTGAACATCACTAATCATCAGCAAAATACAAATCAAAGCCACAATAAAATATCACCTCACACTTATTAGATTTCTGCTATTAAAAAGACAAGAGACAATAAGTGTTAACGAGGTTGTAGAGAAAAGGGAACCCTTGTATACCGTTGATGGGAATGTGAATTGGTGCAGCCACTATGTAAAACACTATGGAGGTGTCTCAAAGAATTAAAAATAGAACCACCACATGATCCAGAAATCCCACTTCTGATTATATTTCCAAATGAAATTAAATCATTATCTCGAAGAGATATCCACACCCCATGTTCACTGCAGCATTATTTTCAGTAGCCATAATAAGGAAATAACCTGAGTGCCATCAGTGATGAATGGATAAAGAAAATGTGTAATACACACACACACACACACACACACACACACACACACACACAACTAGAATAATATTTAGCCAAGAAAAAAGAAAGAAAAAGAAATTCTGTCATCTGCTCAACATGGATAGACCCTGAGGGTATTATGCTAAGTGATATGTCAGACAGAGAAAAAACAATATATGTTCTCACTTACACTGGAATATTAAAAAAGATAAACTCAAAGAAACAGAGTAGACTGGTGGTTGCCAGGGACTGTGGAGTGGGGAAAATTGGGAGATATTGGTCAAAGGGTACAAATTTCCAGCTATAAGATGCACAAGTTCTGGGGTGACTATAATTAATAATACTGAATTATATACTTGAAAGTTGTTAAGAAAGTAGATCTTTAAAGTTATCACCACTAAAAATGATAATCATGTGAGGGGGTGAAGGGGTTAACTAACCTTATTTTGGTAATGATTTTGCAGTATATATGTATATCAAATCATCACATTGTACATCTTAAACTTACATATGTTATATGTCAATAGTATCTCAATAAATCTGGGGAAAAAACAAAACAAAAACAAAAAATATTTAATAAAAACATATATCAAAAAACATATGTCAACAAAAAACTTCTATATGAATGTTCATAGCAGCATTATTTCTAATAGCCAAAAAGTAGAGATAACCCAATGTCCATTAGCTGGTGAATAAATAAATAAAATGCAGTATGTCCATCAATGGAATATTATTTAGCAATAAAAAGGAGTGAAGTACTGATACGGGTTACATCACAGAACAACCTTGAAAACATGCTAAGTGAAAGAAGTCAATCACAAAAAGCCACATATTATATTATTCCATTTATATAAAATGTCCAAAATAGGTATATCTATAGAGACACAAAATAGATTACTTTCTGTGGTGACCTAAATGGGAAGGAAAACAAAAAAAGAGGGGATATATATATATGTATAACTGATTCACTTTGCTGTACAGCAGAAATTAACACAACATTGCAAAGCAACTACATGCCAATAAAAATTTATTTTTAAAAAAAGAAAATGGCTTACTGGTTGCCTCAGGCTGCTGGGATGGAGGGGGTGTGTGGCAGGGAGTGACTGCAAATGGGCATAAGGAGTCTTTTTGGGTGATATGAGTATTCTAAAACTGGATTATGGTGGTGGTTGCACAATTCTGTAAATTTACTAAAAGCCACTGAACTGTATACTTAAAAATGGATGAATTTTAAGTATATGCCAATAAAGCTATTGAAAAATTATATGCCAATAAAGCTATTGAAAAATAAAATAAATAATTAATAGGTACTCACATAATGCTAATAAACATGAGTCATAGAAGGTTCCAGGGACCAGGGCACTAAATGTGTCAGGTGGTGATATTTTATAACTGATTCTAGCAGATTAACATAAGGGAATAGGACCATCACCTTCACCTTGACTTGATATTTTACTGAGAAGTCTTCCCAGAAAAATACACTTATAAGTACAAGACCATACAAAACTTAAGAGTAGGCATGGGCCAGAAATTTTTATTCCCACCATATTAAAAAGAAGATGATATGGAGGCTTGTGCCCAAATTAATTACTTTTGGTCTCATTCCAATTGTACAGGTCCATCTTATCCCCATTTTAAGATTGATCATTGCAGGGAACTTATGGTACTTTCACCCAGGCACATATAATGGAAGAACTACTAAGTTCCTCTTGAAATTATGATAAAGATTATGCCTATGATAGAATTAAAAAAAAAAACAGAGGCTTACCTACTTATTCATAAGCTGGTGTCTCAAATTATTTCTCCTTTCAGTACAACACCAATAGATCAGCTGGTATCTGCTAACACATAGTAACATTTTATTCTTTTTTTTAATAAATTTATTTATTTATTTATTGGCTGCACTGGGTCTTGGTTGCTGTGCACGGGCTTTCTCTAGTCGCAGCGAGCAGGCGCCATTTTTTGTAGTGGTGCGTGGGCTTCCCATTGCAGTGGCTTCTCTTGCTGCAGAGCACAGGCTCTAGGCGCTCAGGCTTCAGTAGTTGTGGCTCAAGGGCTTAGTTACTCCTCAGCATGTGGGATCTTCCCGGCCCAGGGATCGAACCTCCATCCCGTGCATTGGCAGGTGGATTCTTAACCACTGCACCACCAGGGAAGTCCCAGTAACATTTTATTCTTGATTGAAAACCCCCTTGACTTGTTCCCCTTGATTTGTATAATGCAATCTATAGTAAGGATATTTTAAGATTAGAGTGAACTACTACCATTTTGTAGCACCCAACATAGATGTGGAAACCAGTTTCAAATGTAGTGAGAAGTATCAAACCCAAACCTACCCATTTATTCACCTTGCAAGAAAACAGACTGGGTTAGTTCACGGAGAACACCCTTTTTCAGAGGGGTAGACATGAAGGTGGCTTCCTAGTTAGTCAGACTACTCATTAAAAAAACTTATATATATTGTTTCTGTAGTTAAGATACTCCCTTATACATTGCTAATTATTAGAGAAACACAAATCAGAACCACAATAAGGTGTCACCTCACACCAGTCAAAATGGCCATCATTTAAAGTCTATAAATAATAAATGCTGGAGAAGGTGTAGAGAAAAAGGAACACTCCTAAACTGTTGGTGGGAATGCAGATTGGTACAGCCACTATGGAGAACAGTATGGAGGTTCCTCAAAAAAGTAAAATTAGAGTTACCATACGAACCTGCAATTCCACTCCTGGGCATATATCTAGAGAAAACCATAATTTGAAAAGATACATGCACCCCAATGTTCATTGAAGGACTATTTACAATAGCCAGGACATGGAAGCAACCTAAATGTCCATCAACAGAAGAGTGGATAAAGAAGATGTGGTACATACATACAATGGAATATTACTCAGTCATAAGAAAGAACAAAATAATGCCATTTGCAGCAACATGGATGGACCTAGAGATTATCATACTAAGTGAAGTCAGAGAAAGACGAATATTATATGATATCACTTATATGTGAAATCTAAAAAATATTACAAATGAATCTATATACAAAACAGAAACAGACCCACAAATATAGAAAAAGTTATGGTTACCAAAGAAGAAAGGGAGGGAAGAGGGATGATAAATTAGCAGTATAAGATTAACAGATTTACACACTGCTATATATAAAGTAGATAAGCAAAGAGATTTACTGTAGCACAAGGAATCATATTCAATATCATGTAATAATCTATAAGGGAAAAATAATCTAGTATTTATATATGTACATATATACTATATATGTGTATATGTAGTATATAAATATATATACACAACTGAATCACTTTGCTGTACACCTGAAACTAACACAATATTGTAAATCAACTATACTTCAATTAAATAAAATATACCCTGTTATACAATTTTACTAAAGACAGGTGTCCTTTCAAAGCATGATATTTATTATGACAATGGTGTGCTGGAGACCCAGCACACATCTGAGTCTCCTGTGCAGTACTATATAGCTTATCCAGGACTCCTTTCCTCATATACTGTTCATCGACTTATTCTGCCTTTGTTAAACAGATTTTGCCTGTCAGAATATGATCTGTTTCAAGCCGGTATCCCACATCAGTCCTGTTTCTAGCACAATATAAAATTATAAACTGATGGGTATTTATACTGACAAATGCAGATATGTATGATTTAGGGCAGTTTTACCCAGAGTACCTTAAAGTTTTCTAGTAACGATTTCATGGAAGGTGTAATAAATCCTAGGTATTAATCCTGAAATGAATATTAGTCATTCAATAATTTCTTCTAAGGTCAACACAACCATCTGGATTGACAGAAATAGCCCTAGAGTTAACTGGATGGACACAGCAAGGGAATCTTAGGACTTGGCTATGATTAATTTACCCAATAAATAATAAAAATGAAATACTCAAAATGCAATGTAAAGTGTCAAATATTACAGAAATATCCTGGCAGAAACAGAACCTTACATGGGGCTATATTAGAGAAAATAAGGGCAGTAATTAAGGCATTTTCAGATATTCAGGGGTCTTGTACTAAAAACAAGAGACAAAGGAAGAAATAAGATATAACTATTATTCCTAGAGAGCACTGATTTCCTAGTATGGTAGGAATATTTACTGGGTGTAGACTGTGAGAATATTAAGATCTACCCAAGCCTTGTGACTACAGTGCCCCCCTTATTCACCTAGGACAAGACCACACACAAACCCTCCAAGTTCCCATTTTTTGCCTCATAAGCAATTCGTCGAACTTTTCTGTCCCCACTGATCAACTGGAACAAACTCTGGTTAAGATTCTCCCATTCTTCCAGATCCTTGAACTTTGGCCCACCCACAGTCTGAGTCAGCATACAACCTTAACAGCCCCTTCTGAGAATAGGCTGGGCTCTGTAAAACATCCTCTGATCTACTGTCCAATCATGCCAATCCCATTCATCCCACTTCCCTGCACCTTGTTCTTTCTAGACTTGTTTACTAGTCCCTATAAAAGAAAATCCCTTCTCTGCCTGACCATTTAGATGTCTGATGGTAGGAGCCTTCTTCCTATTGTAATAGTCCCCTTTTGTCCTCTTGCAATAATCCTTTCAAATAAAGTCTCTCCTTATCTAAATTCAGATTTTTTTTGACAACTGTTAAAAAATTTCCCTGCTTCTGGAGCAGAAGAAACTGGTACTAATTGCTCAGTTGGATTTCAGAACTTCTATGAACCAGTGAGTGCTTAGTACTTTCTGCCTTGCATCCCATCCCCTTTTGAAAGACAGTTTTCCTATTGCAATTATAATGATCCTGTCTTGCCACTGTATGCTGGGTATGTGATAAGAAGGTTACTTGCTATCTGAGTTCAAAGGTCTCTAGATTTGAGGAGCTATAACAAAGGCTCTTCATCTGCACCTGGACATTATTTAGATAAGATGATTCCAGACTCAAATCTAAGCCCAGTGCCTTGATGAGATAATATGCCTGCAAGGGAGGACATGAATCACAAAGAGAAAGACAGCAAACTGGTAGACTCTTAAGTTGGTGGCCTCCTATCAACCACACCTCCAGGTATTCACACTCTTTTCTAGCCTCCTCCCACACTGACTCTGGGCTTGGTCATGCATCTTACACTTTGGCTAATAGGAGATGTATTACTTTCCTAGGGCTGCTGTAACAAAGTATCTACACTGGTTGGCTTAAAAAAGAAATATATTCTTTCACAGTTAAAAAATCTGAAATCAAGGTGTCAATAGGGCCATGCCCTCTCTGAAGACTCTAGGGAAGAATTCTTTCCTGCCTCTTCCTAGCTCCTTGAGGCTCCCTGGAAGGCCTTGAGTATGTTAAAACTTACTCATGGGTTTCTTCCAGCTCTATAATTCTATGATTCAATAAATGAGGGCTTATCAAACAAACAAAATTAAATGGCAGTATCCTGTCAAGATTGGATCTCTCCTGGAAATGAAATAAGACTAGTATAAGGATAAGTCATGTGTAACAGTTAGCAGCAAGAGCAGAGTATCTGTATGACACATTATTTCATTTTCATTTATACACACAGGTATATGAAAAGTGAGAAAAAAATTCTAAAAAACAAATAAACATAGTCTCCCTCTCTTTTTGTTTTCCCCCTTTTGTAAAGTGACTCCAAATCAAATCCTAATATAACAAACAGTATTATGATATCACTCTATAACAAATGCCAAAGTTCCCATTGACATGACACTAATATCAAGCAATTTTGAGTACAAGATTTCAGTACACAACAGAGGAACTGACAATCTGAGTTATTTCCAAAAAAATTTGACCAAAAGATAGATACATTCCCCAGCATGCCACAAATCAAAGCAATAAGGATGATAATTAAATTTCAGTCACTACTAGGAGGACCTAAGATTAATGGTAAAACAACTCCTATTAAATCATGTAGCTATCTAACCATCCAAGATTGCCTCTGAATTTCAGAGAATCATCTGCAGCCAAATTGAATTATAACACCCAATCCCTATGAATACCACCTGAAAGTTTCAGAAAGAATACACTGAATAAGAATAAATTCTTTCTATTCATTAGTGTTGAAGAGTCCTGCTCCAGGCCAAAATCCTAAATCTGATCTTTCAGGCCTGACCACAGGCAATTACAAAACTTTGCCTCACAATTCTCATGGGGAAAAGCCACCCCTCCTACACCAGACAGGGTGCAAAGTCAGTGCATCACAACTTTCTGGAGGGAGCTGCAGTCAAGGACTCAGGCCAACCTGGCATAGCCATGCTCACACACATATCGGCATTCCTAGCCCAGGTACCTCCATCCAGAGACCTCCTTTTCAGAAGCCTTAAACGAGGCGCTTCCCAGGTGCCTCCATTAAGCCATTGTTATTGGGGTACTTTTCCCCACTCTGACTTAGTACTCCTGCTCCTGCTCTACCCTCTCTCCCTGACCCTAGCAATCTACATCCATAGGAAGGGCTCCTCAGCAATGGAAGGGTCACCCCTGTTTGCACTGAATGTCATCTAATCCTCATCCAGTGGCACTGTGTGGGGAAAATGAAACACTCAGGAGCTGGCACCTTTTCCCTTTCTCTCTTGCCTGTTCTGCCTCAATAAATGAATAAAGGCTTGATTGTTATTTTCAGTTTGGCATGTTATCCTAATTGACCACTGACCACCTCAACACTGGGCAGGTTGACAAATTGGTTCAGTGAGCATGGTGGTCAATTGAGCACAATGCCGTTCCGAAACAGAAAAATGCCTAAGGGTCCCGCGGGACCCTTGAGGCTGCTGGAGAATTGTTTGCAAGAGACTGAAGCACTTCACCAATGAGTCTTGGGGAGGACTAGTGGATTGTTCACAGAAACTTTTTGGTTTTGAGGGGGTCCTTCTCTTTGGCCCTTGATGGATAAACACCCAGTGGGTGGGTCAAATTAGCAATCCAACAAAAGGGCTCTAAACAAGCTAGGGAAGCACTTCCCTAGCCACTGCTCAAGTCCTCCAGAAATGGCCCAAGACTGTCAGATGCCCTGGGAGCTGAGTTGCACAATAACTACTGTTAACTATTGCTAACTAGAAGTAGGTCCCTGGTGTTGATAAATGCACTGTCACAGTGAGAACAAAAACAAAACCTCCCTTAAGGATCACTTTGCTCAGTGGCCCAAAGAGACCTCAGAGACTTGGTTAGTTTGCCTCCATGATAAAGGACATAATCTTACTAAAGTTACTGAGGGAGAGTGGTGCTATCTGGGGCATGTTACTACAGAGCTGCTCCTTCAGATTGTCCTGACAGCAGCCACTGCCAAGATAGCAGAGTGTAAGCATCGGAGGCAGTGGTGCTACCTCCATGTTGTCTGGCAGCCAGAGGAGCCCATGCTGCACTCACAATGTGTGCAAACATCACCACTATCTATTTCCAAAACTGTTTTTATTCCAATTCACTTTTATTTACTTATTTTTTATTTTTCAGCTTTAGATATAATTGACATGTAACATTTTATAAGTGTAAGATATATAATATGATGATTTGATATGCTTATTTCTTACAAAATGATTACCACAAAAGTGTTGGTAAACACATAAATCACTTCAAAATCACTAATTCTTTTTTGTGCTGAGAACATTAAAGATCTACTCTTTTAGTAATTTTGAAGGATAAAATATTGTTAACTAAGGTCAGTATGCTGTACATTTCAGCTCTAGAATTTACTCCTCTTATAACTGGAAGTTTCTGCCTTTTGCCCACACTCACCCATTTCTCCCAACCACAGCTCCTGGTGACTACCATTCTACTTTCTGTTTCTATGAGTTCAGCCTTTTTAGATTTCACATATAAGTGAGATGATACAGTATTTGTCTTTCTCTGTTTGACTTATTTCACTTAGCAAATTACCCTCAGGGTTTACCCATGTTATAACAAATGGCAGGATTTTCTTCTTTCTCATGGCTGAATAATATTCATATAAATATACAGATAGATATAGATATATACACATGTATACCATATTTTCTTTCTCCACTGACAGACACTTGGCTTGTTTCCATGTCTTGGCTGTTGTAAACGCTGCTGCAATAAACATGGAAGTGCAGGTATCTCTTAAATACCCCGATGACATTTCTTTCACATATGTACCCGGAAGTGGGATTACTGGATCATATGGTAGTCATATTTTTAACTTTTTGAGGAACCTCCACACTGTTTTCCATACTGGCTGTACAAATTTAAATTCCCACCAACAGTGAACAACAGTTCCCTTTTCTCCACATCCTCACCAACACTTATCTTTTTTTGTTTTTAACAATAGCCATCTTAACAGGTGTGTGGTGATATCATGCTGTAGTTTTGAATTGAATTTCCCTGATAGTAATGTTGAACATCTTTTCATGTATCTTTTGGCTATTAGTATGTCTTCTTTGGAAAAATGTCTATTCAGGTCCTCTGCCCATTTTTTAATTGGATTATTGACGTTTTTTTGCTATAGAGTTTGTGAGTTCCTCACATATTTTAGCTATTAACTCCTTATCAGACATATGGTTTTTTCATTTTGTTGGTCATTTATTTTGCTGCACAGAAGCTTTTTAGTTTGATGTAGTCCCATTGTTGATTTTTTATTTTGTTGCTTGTGTTTTTTGGTGTCATACCGAAAGAATCATTGCCAAGACCAAAGTTAAGGAGCTTTTTCTCTAAATTTTCTTCTAGACGTTTTATGGTTTCAGGTCTTACATTTAAGGTTTTCTTCAACCATTTTAAGTCAGTGTTTGTGAGTGGTATAAGACAGGGGTCCAATTTCATTCTTTTGCATGTTTTCACAGAATCATTTATTGAAGAAACTATCCTTTCTCCATTGAGTATTCTTGGTTCCCTTGTTAAATATTAGTTAACTGTCTCTGTGTGGGTTTATTTATGGGCTCTCTATTCTGTTCCATTGGTTTGTATGTCTGCTTTTATGTCAGTACCATACTGTTTTGATTACTATAGCTTTGTAGTATAGATTGAAGTCAGGAAGTGTGATGCCTCCAGCTTTGTTCTTTCTCAAACTTGCTTTGGCTATTTAGGGTCTTTGTGGTATGATACAAATTTTAAGGTTGTGTTTTTCTACTTCTTTGAAAAATGCCCTTGGAAATTTGATAGGAATTGCACTGAGTCTATAGATGGCTTTGGGTAGTATGGACATTTTAACAATATTAACTCTTCCAATCCATGAACACAGGATATCTTTCCATTTATTTGCATCTCCTTCAATTACTTTCATCGAAGTCTTATAGTTTTCAGTGTATAGATCATTCACTTCTGTGGTTAAATTTTTCTTCATAAATATTTTTATTTTTTTCTTCCAGTTTTATTGACATATAATTGACATACACCACTGTATAAGTTTAAGGTATACAGCATAATGATTCAACTTACATACATCATGGAATGATTATCGCAATAAGTTTAATGAGCATCCATCACCTCATATAGATACAAAATAAAATAAATAGAAAAAAAATTTTCCTTGTGATTAGAACACTTAGGATTTGCTCTCTTAACTTTTATATAATGTACAGCAGTGTTAATTATATTAACCATGTTGTATATTACATCCCTAGTACTTACTTATCTTATAACTGGAAATATGTACTTTTTGACTACCTTCATCCAGTTTCCCCTCCCACCACCACCCACCTCTGGTAACCCCAGATCTGATCTCTTTTTCATGAGTTTGTTTGCTTGTTTTTGAAGTATAATTGACCTACAACACTATGTTAGTTCCTGGTGCACAATGTAGTGATTTGATATTTCTATTCATTTCAAAATAATCACCATAGGTCTATCTGTCACCATACAAAGATATTAAATAATTATGGACTATATTCCCCACACAGTATGATCATTACCTTGAACTCTTTATTGGGTAGATTGCTTATCTCCACTTTACTTACTTGTTCTTCTGGGGTTTTACCTTGTTCCTTCGTTTCAAACATATTCCTCTGTTGCCTCATTTTGCCTAATTTGCTGTTTTTATTTCCATGTATTTGGTAGGTTTGTTATGTTTCCCAATCTTGGAGAAGTAGCTTTATATAGGAGACATCCTGTGCAACCCAGCAGCACACTCCCCTCTAGTCATAAGAACCATATGCTCTAGGGGTGCCCTCTATGTGGGTTGTGTGGGCCCTTCTGTTATGGCAGGCTGACTACTGTGTGCATGCTGGTAGGCATAGCTGGCCCTAGGTCTGGTTGGTTGCCAGGCCCTGCCTTGTGCAGAGGTTGCTAGCTGCTGGTGGGTGGTGCCGGTTTCTGGCATGGCTGACTGCATTGTTAGGGGAGTCCTAGTGCTGGTGCTGGCTCACAGGTGGGCAGGGCAAGGTCAGGAGGTGGCTGGCTGTGGGATTACAGGTCCTGGAGCTAGTGTAAGCCTGCAGGTGGGCAGGGCCATGCCCTTGAGAGTTACTGGGGCTGTTGTCTGCTTGCTGGTAGCTGGGGCCAGTTTCTGGCATGGCTGGCTGTGGGGTCTGCGGTACATGAGCTAGTGTCAGCATACCAGTGAGTGGGGCTAGATCCCAGGGTGGCTTGGCTGAAGGGGCCAAAGTGTTCCCGGGGTGGTGCCAGCCTGCTGGTGAGTGAGCTGGGTCTTAACACAGCTAGCAGTGGGAACACCATGGTCCTGGGGATGGTGTCTGCCTGCTGGTGGGCAGGGCCAGGCCCCAAGGGGCCTGAGGCTGGTGCCCACCAACTAGTGGATGCAGTCAGATCCTGGGGCTAGTGCCAACCCTCTGGTGAGTGGATCTGGGCCCTGGGGTCTCTGGTTGTGGGGCCCAAGGATCCTAGAGCTGGTGTTGGCGCACTACTGGGTGGGGCTGTGTACCTGCCAAGCTAGCTGCTTGGCCTAGGACATCCCAGGATTGGTACCAACTGGTTGGTGGGTGGGGCCAGGTCCTGGCACTAATAATTTAGAAGGATTCCAAAATGGTGCTTACTAGCGCCAGTGTCTTCATGCTGCGGTGAATTCCCAAATATGGCTGCCTCCAGCATCTATGTCCCCAGGGTGAGCTCCAGTTGTGTCCTGCCTCTCCTGGAGACTCTCCAAGATCAGTAGGTAGGTATGATCCAGGCTCCTATCAAATGACTGCTTCTTCCCTGGGTCCCGGAGCATGTGGGATTTTGTGTGACTAGTGGAGTGTCTATTTCCCACAGCCCTCTGGCTCTCCCAAAAGTACGCCCTGCTGGTCTTCAAAGTCAAATGTTCTGGGGGCTCATTTTTCTGGTGCAAGACCCCCGGGCTGGGGAGCCCAATATGGAGCTTGGACCCCTCGATCCTTAGGGAGAGCCTCTGCAACTGTAATTACTCTCCCCTTCATGGGTCTTCTACCTGGGGGTGTGGGTCTTCACTATACTGTATCTCTGTTCCTCCTACGCATCTCGTTGTAGCTCTTTCTCTACATCTTTCGTTGTAGAAGATCTTTTCTGTTAGTCTGCAGGTCTTTCTCATCAGGAGTTGCTCTGTAAATAGCTGTAATTTTCTTGTGCCCATGGGAGCTATGAGTTCAGGATCTTCCTACTCCACCATCTTGGCCGTGCTCCCCCCTCCTTGATTAAATTTCTTTCTAAGTATTTTATTGCTTTTGATGCTATTGTAAATAAATGGGATTTTTTGTTTGTATGTTTACAGATATTTCATTGTTACTGTATAGAAACACAACTGATTTCTATATGTCAACTTTGTATCCTGCAACTTTACTGAATTTGTTTATTAATTCTAACAGTTGTGGGGGTGGAGTCTTTAGGATTTTCTATATAAAATATCATATTAGCTAGAAAAAGGGACCATTTTCTTTCTTCCTTTCTGATTTAGATACTTTTTACTTCTTTTTCTTGTCTAAGTGTTCTGGCTAGGACTTCCAATACTATGTCGAATAGTAGGGGTGAGAGTGAGCACACTTGTCTTGTTCCTGATCTTAGAGTAAAAGCCTTCAACCTTTCACCACTGAGTATGATGTTACCTGTAGGCTTGTCACATGTGGCCTTTATTATGTTGTGGTTCCTTCTTTACCCACTTCGCTGAGAGTTTTTAATTATGAAATGCTGTCTAATTTTATCAGATTCTTTTTCTGCAACTATTGAAATGATCAGGTGATTTTTATACCTTTCATTATATTAATGTGATGCATCACATTTATTGATTTGCATATACTGAACCATCACTGCATCCCAGGGATAAATCCCACTTGATCATGTTATATGATCCTTTTAATGTGTTGTTGAATTCAGTTT
This sequence comes from Hippopotamus amphibius kiboko, assembly GCF_030028045.1. Taxonomy (NCBI): domain Eukaryota; kingdom Metazoa; phylum Chordata; class Mammalia; order Artiodactyla; family Hippopotamidae; genus Hippopotamus; species Hippopotamus amphibius. Next base: position 10,327,069 of record NC_080203.1, on the reverse strand, counting down.
GTTAGTACTGTATTTTGTTGAGAGTTTTTGCATCCATATTCATCAGGGATATTTGCCTCTAGTTTTCTTTTCTTGTAGTAATCTCATCTGGCTTTGGTACCAGGGTAATGCTGGCCTTATAAAATGGGTCTGGAAGTGTTCCTCTGTCTTCAATTTTTTTGGAAGTGTTTCAGAAGTGTTTGTGTTAATTCTTGTTTACATGTTTGGTAGAATTCTTCAGTGGTACCATTTGGTTCTGGACTTTTCTTTGTCAGGAGGTTTTTGATTACAGAGTCAATCTCTTCAGTTGTTATTAATCTGTTCAGACTTTCCATATCACCATGATTCAGTCTTGGTAACTTGAATCTTTCCAGGAATTTATCCATTTATTTTAGGTCATCCAATTTTTGCCCTATAATTTTTAATATTAGTCTCTTATAATCCTTTGTGTTCCTGTGGTATCAGCTGTAATGTTTCTGCTTCCATTTCTGATTTTATTTATTTGAATCCTCTCTCTCTCTTTTTCTTAGTATATCTAAAGGTTTGTAAATTTTGTTTACCATTTCAAAAACCAACTCAGCTCTGTTGATCTTTGTGAAGGTTTCTCTGGTTTCTACTTCATTAATTTCTGCCTTGATCTTTGATATTTCCTTCTTTCTGATAACTTTGGACTTAATTCGTTCTTCTTTGTCTAGTTCCTGGAGATGTAAAGTTAGGTTGTTTTCTGAGATCTTTGTATATTCTTAATATTTGCATTTATTGCTAAAAAATTCATTCTAAAAACTGCTTTTGCAGGGTTTTGGTGTGTTGTATTTTTGTTTTCATTTGTTTTGAATACCCGTGGCATTTTTCACAGAACTGGAATAAATAATCCTAAAATTTGTATGGAACCACAAAACACCCCTAAAAGTCAAAGCAAACTTAAGAAAGAAGAACAAAACTGGAGATATCATGTTCCCTGATTTGAAACTATACTACAAAGCGATAGTCAGCAAAACTATATGGTTCTGGCACAAAAACAGACACATAAATAAACAGGACAGAATAGAGAGCCCAGAAATAAACCCACACTTATACGGTCAATCAATTTATAACAAAGGAGTCAAGAATATACAGTGGAGAAAAAATACAGTCTCTTCAGCAAATGGTCCTGGGGAAACTGGACAGATACATGCAAAAGAATATAACTGGATCACTTTTTTACATCATATACAAATGAACTAAAAATGGATTAAAGACTTAAATGTAAAACCTGAAACCATAAAACTCACATAAGAAAACATAGGTAATACACTACTGGGCAATGGTTTTAGCAATATATTTTTTAGACCTGTCTCCTCTGACAAGGGTAACAAAAGCAAAAATAGACAAATGGGACTACATCAGACTAAAAGGCTTCTGCACAGTGAAGGAAACCATGAACAAAACAAAAAGGCAATCTACTGAATGGAAGAAGATATTTCTAAATTATATATCTGATAAGGTGTTAATACCCAATATATATAAAGAACTCACACAGCTCAATATCAAAAAAACCAAACAATCTGATTAAAAAATGGGCAGAGGACCTGAATAGACATTTTTCCAAGGAAGACATACAGATGGCCAACAAACACACAAAAAGATGCTCAACATCACTAATCACCAGGGAAATGCAAATCAAACCCACAATGAGATGTTACCTCATAACTGTCAGAATGGCTATCATCAAAAAGACAACAAATAACAAGTGTTGGCCAGGATGTGCATAAAAAAAAACCTCGTGTGCTATTGGTGGCAATGTAAACTGGGGCAGCCACTATGGAAAACTGTATGGAGGTTCCTCAAAAAAATGAAAATAGAGTTACCATATGATCCAGCAATTCCAATTCTGAGTATTTATCTGAAGAAAACAAAAACGCTAATTAAAAAGATATATGTACCCCTGTATTCATTGCAGCATTATTTACAATAGTCAAGATATGGAAACAACTTAAGTGTTTGTGTCTGTGGGTGTATTTCATGAAATGTTATACAAACACAAACACAATTTTTCATTAAATGAAATATTACTCAGCCATAAAAAACTAATGACATCTTGCTATCTGTGACAACACGGTTAGAACTAGAGGGTATTATGCTAGGTGAAATATGTCAGACAGAAAAAGATAATTACCATATGATTTCACTTATATGAAAACAAAACAACTGGACAAACAAAACAGAAACACACTCATAGATAAAGAAAACAAACTGACTGGTGGTCACCAGAGGGGAGCAGGTGGAGGGTTCAGTGAGATAGATGAAGGGGATCCAGAGGTACAAACTTCCAGGTATAAAATAAATAAGTCACAGAGATATAATGTACAGCACACGGAATATAGTCAATAACATTACAATAACTTCTTATGGTGATAGATGGTTACTAGACATTGTGATCAATTCATAATATATAGAAATGTTCAATCACCAAGTTTTACACCTGAAAATAATATAATATTGGACGTCAACTATATTCCAGTTTTAAAAAAGCAAAAAAGGAGAAAAAAATAAAATTGATCAAAAATTTAAGAGTGCAAACGGCAACAAGATGAATCAATTTCTTGCTACAGGTACCACTTAGAAAAAAACGGGAAACATTATTCAGGTCTAACCTTAGATGAATGCTTGGCATCTACTTTATTTACCAGTTTTGTTAGTGGATTCTGTGAACTAAGAGACTATCAGAAGACACCATATTCACTGGCAAAATGCCCCTCCCTCTGAGATCCATACTTCAGCATAATATCATGATGACTGATAAAGAAAACTGATAAAGCTAACACTACACAACAAAAACCAATAGCTCTCTTTTTTTTGGAGGGGGGGGGGGAGTAGGAGGACATGTGCTCACTCCCTCTTACAAGAGCACCGGAATTACAATTAACTGCTGAACAATCATTGACAGAAAGACACAGGAACTCACCAAAAAAAAAAAAAAAAACCCACATCCAGAGACAAAGAAAAAGCCACAATGAGACAGTAGGAGGGGCACAATCGTGTTAAAATCAAATCCCATAAATGCTGGGTGGGTGACTCACAAACTGGAGAACAGTTATACTGAAGAAGTCCACCCACAAAAGTGAGGGTTCCAAGCCCCACGTCAGACTTCCAAATCTGGGAGTCCAGCAACGTGAGAAGGAATCCCCAGAGAATCAAGACTTTGAAAGCCAGCAGGATTTGACTGCAGGACCTCCACAGGACTGGGGGAAATGGAGACTCCACACTTGGAGGGCACACAAAAAAGTGTGCTCACCAGGACCCAGGGGAAGGAGCAGTGACCCCATAGGAGACTGAATCAGAACTACCTGCTGGTGTTGGAGGGTTGCCTGCAGAGGTGGATGGCATCTGTGGCACACTGAGGAGACAGGGACACTGGCGACAGGGTTTCTGGGAAGTGCTCATTACCATGAGCCCTCCCAGAGTCCGCCATTAGGCCCACCAAAGAGCCTGTAAGCTCCAGTGCTGGGTAGCCTCAGGTCAAACAAGCAACAAGGTGGGAACACAGACCCACCCAATAGTAGACAAGCAGATTAAACTTTTACTGAGCTTCGCTGACCAAATCAGATTAAAGTCTTACTGAGCTCCACCCACCCAGCCCTACCCACCATCAGTCCCTCCCATCAGGAAGCACACAGGAGGCTCCTAGATAGCTTCCTACACAAGAAGGCAGAGAGCAGTATCAAGCAATATCAGCACTACTTTGTCTTGTGGAACTGAAAACAACACCCGCAGAAAGACAAAGAAAATGAAAAGGCAAAAGACTTTGTACCAGATGAAGGGAAAAGCTAAAACCCCAGAAAAACAACTAAATGAAGAGGAGATAGGCATCTTTCCAGAAAAAGAATTCAGAATAATGATAGTGAAGATGATCCAGGACTTTGAAAAAAGACTGGATGCAAAGATCGAAAAGTTGCAAGAAAAGTTTAGCAAAGATCTAGAAGAATTAAAGAATAAACAAAGAGAGATATGCAACACAATAACTGAAATAGAAAATACACTAGAAGGAACCAATAGCAGATTAACAGAGGCAGAAGGGTGAATAAATGACCTGGAAGACACAACAGTGATAATAACTGATGTAGAAATGAATAAAGAAAAAAGAATGAAGAGAACTGAAGACAGCCTAAGAGACCTCTGGGACACTGTTACATGTACCAACATTCGCATTACACAGGTCCCAGAACAGAAGAGAGAGAGAAAGGACCAGAGAAAATATTGGAAGAGATTCTAGTTGAAAACTTCTCTAACATGGGAAAGGAAATAGCTACCCAAGTCCAGGAAGCGCAGAGAGTCCCAGGCAGGAGAAACCCAAGGAGAAACATGCCAAGACATATAGTAGTCAAATTGACAAAAATTAAACACAGAGAAGTTATTAAAAGCAACACGGGAAAAATGACAAATAACATACAAGGGAACTCCCATAAGCTTAACAGCTGATTTCTCAGCAGAAACTCTACAACCCAGAAAGGAGTGGCATGATATATTTAAAGTGATGACCGAGAAGAAACTACAACCAAGAATACTCTACCCAGCAAGGATCTCATTCAGATTCGATGGAGAAATCAAAAGCTTTACAGATAAGAAACAGCTAAGAGAATTCAGCATCACCAAACAGCCCTACAACAACTGCTAAAGGAACTTCTCTAAGCGGGAAACATAGGAGAAGAAAAGGACCTAAAAAAACAAGAAACAAAACAATTACAAAAATGGTAATAGGAACATACATATCGATAATTATCTTGAATGTAAATGGACTAAATGCCCCAACCACAAGACACAGACTGGCTGAATGGATACAAAAACAAGACCCATATATATGCTGTCTCCAACAGACCCACTTCAGACCTAGGGACACATACAGACTGAAAGTGAGGGGATGGAAAAAAGACATTCCATGCAAAAGGAAATCAAAAGAAAGCTGGAGTAGCCATACTCATATCAGGTAAAATAGACTTTAAAATAAAAAATGTTACAAGAGACAAGAAAGGACACTACATAAAGATGGAGAGATCAATCCAAGAAGAAGAGATAACAATTATAAATATATATGCACCCAATATAGGAGCACCTCAATACATAAGGCAAATGCTAACAAATAAGAAAGAGGAAATTGACACTAACACAATTATACTGGGAGACTTTAACACCCCACTTACACCAATGGACAGATCATCCACACAGAAAATAAATAAGGAAACACAAGCTTTAAATGACACAATAAACAGCTTGATTTAATAGATATCTATAGGAGATTACATCCAAAAACAGCAGAATACAAGTTCTTTTCAAGTGCACATGGAACATTCTCCAGGCTAGATCACATTTTGGGTCATGAATTAAGCCTTGGTAAATTCAAGAAAATTGAAATCGTATCAAGCATGTTTTCTGAAAACAACGCTATGAGATTTGAAATCAATTACAGGAAAAAAACTGTAAAAACACAAACACATGGAGGCTATACAATACACTACGAAATAGCCTAGAGATCACTGAAGAAATCAAAGAGGAAATCAAAAAACACCTAGAGACAAATGACAATGAAAACACAACAATCCAAAACCTATGGGATGCAGCAAAGGCAGTTCTAAGAGGGAACTTTATAGCAATACAATCCTACCTCAAGAAACAAGAAAACTCCCAAATAAACAATCTAACCTTACACCTAAAGAAACTAGAGAAAGAAGAGCACACAAAACCCAAAGTTAGTAGACGGAGAGAAATCATAAAGATCAGAGCAGAAATAAATGAAATAGAAACACAGAAAACAATAGCAAAAATCAATAAAACTAAAACCTGGTCCTTTGAGAAGATAAATAAAATTGATAAACCTCTAGCAAGACTCATCAAGAAAAAGAGGGAGAGGACTCAAATCAATAAAATCAGAAATGAAACAGGAGAAGTTACAATGGACACTGCAGAAATAAAAAGCACCATAAGAGACTACTACAAGCAACTATATGCCAATAAAATGGACAACCTGGATGAAATGGACAGATTCTTAGAAAGCTATAACCTTCCAAGACTGAATCAGGAGGAAATAGAAAATATGAACAGACCAATCACAAGTATGGAAATTGAGACTGTGATTAAAAATCTCCCAACAGACAAAAGTCCAGGACCAGATGGCTTCACAGGCGAATTTTATCAAACATTTAGAGAAGAGCTAACACCCATCCTTCTCAAACTCTTCCAAAAAACTGCAGAGGAAGGAACACTCCCAAACTCATTTTATGAGGCCACCATCACCCTGATACCAAAACCAGACAAAGACATCACAAAAAAAGAAAATTACAGACCAGTATCACTGATGGAAATTTAGATGCAAAAATCCTCAACAAAATACTAGCCAACAGAATCCGACAACACATTAAAAGGATCATACACCATGATCAAGTGGGGTTTATCCCTGGAATGCAAGGATTCTTCAATATACGCAAATCAATCAATGTGATACACCATATAAACAAACTGAAGGACAAAAACCACATGATCATTTGAACAGATGCAGAAAAAGCTTTTGACAAAATTCAACACCCATTGATGATAAAAACTCTCCAGAAGGTGGGCATAGAGGGAACCTACCTCAACAAAATAATAAAGGCCAGTGACGACAAACCCACAACAAACATCATTCTCAATGCTCAAAAACTGGAAGCATTCCCTCTAAGATCAGGAACAAAACAAGGATGTCCACTCTCGCCACTACTATTCAACATAGTTTTGGAAGTCCTTGCCACAGCAGTCAGAGAAGAAAAAGAAATAAAAGGATCCGAATTGGAAAAGAAGAAATAAAACTGTCACTGTTCACAGATGACATGATAGCATGCATAGAAAATCCGAAAGATGCCACCAAAAAACTACTTCAGCTAAACAATGAATTTGGCAAAGTTGCAGGATACAAAATTAACACACAGAAATCTCTTGCATTTCTATACACTAGCAATGACAGATCAGAAAGAGAAATTCAGGAAACAATCCCATTCACCATTGCAACAAAAAGAATAAAATAACTAGGAATAAACCTAACCAAGGAGGTAAAAGACCTGTACTCAGAAAACTATAAGACACTCATGGAAGAAATCAAAGATGACACAAACAGATGGAGGGACATACCATGTTCTTGGATTGGAAGAATCGATATTGTGAAAATGACTATACTACCCAAAGCAATATACAGATTCAATGCAATCCCGATCAAATTACCAATGGCATCTTTCACAGAACGAGAACAAGAATTTTTACGATTTGTATGGAAACGCAAAAGACCCTGAATAGCCAAAGCAATCTTGAGAAAGAAAGATGCAGTTGGTGGAATCAGGCTTTCTGACTTCAGGCTATACTACAAGGCCACAGTGATCAAGACAGTATGGCACTGGCACAAAAACAGAAATATAGATCAATGGAACAGGATAGAAAGCCCAGAGATAAACTATGGCCAGCTAATCTATGACAAAGGAGGCAAGGATATACAATGCAGAAAAGGCATCCTCTTCAGTAAGTGGTGCTGGGAAAACTGGACAGCTGCATGTAAAAGAATGAAATTAGAATACTCCCCTACACCATGCACAAAAATAAACTCAAATCGGATTAAAGACATAAATGTAAGGCCAGACATATAAAACTCCTAGAGGAAAACATAGGAAGAATACTCTTCGACATAAGTCACAGCAAGATCTTTTTCAATCCACCCCATAAAGTAATGGAAATAAAGACAAAAATAAATAAGTGGGACCTAATGAAACGCCAAAGCTTCTGCATAGCAAAGGAAACTATAAGCAAGACGAAAAGACAACCCTCAGAATGGGAGAAAATATTTGCAAATGAATCAACAGACAAAGGATTAATCTCCAAAATATATAAACAGTTCATCCAGCTCAATATCAAAACATCCCAATCAAAAAATGGGCAGCAGGCCAGAAGAGAATGGCAGGATATAATGAAAGTCCTGAAAGAGAGAAAACGACAGCCAAGAATACTCTACCCAGCAAGAATCTCATTCAGATTCGATGGAGAGATCAAAAGCATTCCAGACAAGCAAAAATTAAGAGAATTCAGCACTACCAAACCAGCCTTACAACAAGTGCTAAAGGAACTTTTCTAAGTAGGAAACATAAGAGAAGGAACACACCTACAAATACAAACCCAAAACAATTAAGAAAATGGTAATTGGAACACACATGTCAATAATCACTTTAAATGTAAATGGATTAAATGCTCCAACCAAAAGACACAGACTGGCTGAATGGATACAAAAGCAAGACCCTTCTATATGCTGCCTACAAGAAACCCACTTCAGACCAAGGGATACATATAGACTGAAAGTAAAGGGATGGAAAAAGATATTCCATGCAAATGGAAGGCAAAAGAAAGCTGGAGTAGCAATACTCATAGCAGACAAATTAGACTTGAAAGTAAAGACTATTACAAGAGACAAGGAAGGACACTACATAATGATCAAGGGATCCATCCAAGAAGAACATATCACAATGGTAAGTACCTATGCACCCAACATAAGAGCACCCCAAGACATAAGGCAAATGCTAACTGACATGAAAGGGGAAATCAACAGTTACACAATAATAGTGGGAGACTTGAACACCCCACTTATATCAATGGACAGATCGTCCAAACAGAAAATAAATAAGGACACACAAGCTTTAAATGACACATTAGACCCTCTTGACTTAATTGATATTTATAGGACATTCCATCCAAAAACGACAGACTACACTTTCTTGTCAAGTGCACACGGAACATTTTCCAGGATAGATCACATCCTGGGTCACAAATGAAACCTTGGCAAATTCACGAATACTGAAATCATATCAAGCATCTTCTCAGACCACAACGTCATGAGACTAGATATCAATTACAGGAAAAAAAACTGCAAAAAAAAAATCACATGGAAGCTAAACAATTCACTATTAAACAATCAGGAAATCATTAAAGAAATCAAACAGGAAATCAAAAAAATCTAGAAACAAATGACAATGAAGACACAACAACACAAAACCTATGGGACGCAGCAAAAGCAGTTCTAAGAGGGAAGTTTATAGCAATACAGTCCTACCTTAAGAAGCAAGAAAAATATCGAATAAACACCTAACCTTACACCTAAAACAATTAGAGAAAGAAGAACAAAGAAACCCCAAAGCGAGCAGAAGGAAAGAAATCATAAAGATCAGAGCAGAAATAAATGAAAAAGAAAGGAAGCAATAGCAAAAATTAATAAAACTAAAAGCTGGTTCTTTGAGAAGATTAACAAAATTGATAAACCATTAGCCAGACTCATCAAGAAAAAGAGGGAGAAGATACAAATCAACAGAATTAGAAATGAAAAAGGAAAAGTAACAACGGACACCTCAGAAATACAAAAGATCATGAGAGACTACTACAAACAACTCTATGCCAATAAATTGATAGATAACCTGGAAGAAATGGATACATTCTTAGAAAAATACAATCTTCCAAGACTGAACCAGGAAGAAATAGAAACTATGAACAGACCAATCACAAGTATGGAAATTGAGACAGTGATTAAAAATCTCCCAACAAACAAAAGCCCAGGGCCAGATCCGTTCATGGGCGAATTCTATCAAACATTTAGAGAAGAGCTAACACCTATCCTTCTCAAACTCTTCCAAAATATAGCAGAAGGTGGAACACTCCCAAACTCATTCTACGAGGCTACCATCACCCTGATACCAAAACCAGGCAAAGATGTCACAAAAAAAGAAAATTACAGACCGATATCACTGATAAATATACATGCAAAAATCCTCAACAAAATACTAGCTAACAGAATCCAACAACACATTAAAAAAAAACCCCATGATCAAGTGGGGTTTATCCCTGGAATGCAAGGATTCTTCAATATATGCAAATCAATCAATGTGATACATCATATCAACAAACTGAAGGATAAAAACCATATGATCATCTCAATAGATGCAGAAAAAGCTTTTGAAAAAATTCAATATCCATTTATGATAAAAGCTCTCCAGAAAATGGGCATAGAAGGAAATTACCTCAACATAATAAAAGCCATATATGAGAAACCAAAAGCCAACATCGTTATCAATGGGGAAAAACTGAAAGAATTCCCTCTAAACACAGGAACAAGACAAGGGTGTCCACTCTCACCATGATTATTAAACATAGTTTTGGAAGTTTTAGCCACAGCAATCAGAGAAGAAAATGAAATCAAAGGAATCCAAATTGGAAAAGAAGAAGTACAATTGTCACTCTTGGCAGATGACATGATATTATACACAGAAAACCCTAAAGACTCTACCAGAAAACTGCTAGCCCTAATTGATGAATTTAGTAAAGTAGCAGGATACAAAATTAATGCACAGGAATCTCTTGCCTTCCTATACACTAACAATGAAAGATCAGAAAGAGAAATTAAGGAAACTGTCCCATTTACCATTGCAACAAAAAGAATAAAATACCTAGGAATAAACCTGCCTAAGGAGGCAAAAGATATGTATGCAGAAAACTTTAAGACATTGATGAAAGAAATCAAAGATGACACAAACAAATGGAGGAACATACCATGTTCCTGGATTGGAAGAATCAACATTGTGAAAATGACTGTACTACCCAAAGCAATTTACACATTCAACACAATCCCGATCAAATTACCAATGGCATTTTTCACAGAACTAGAGCAAGAAATCTTACGATTTGTATGGAAACGCAAAAGACCCCAAATAGCCAAAGCAATCTTGAGAAGGAAAAATGGAGTAGGTGGAATCAGGCTTCCTGATTTCAAACTATACTACAAGGCCATAGTGATCAAGACAGTATGGTACTGGCACAAAAATAGAAAGGAAGATCAATGGAATAGAGAACTCATAGGTAAGCCCAAACACAATGGGCACCTTATCTTTGACAAAGGAGGCACGAGTATACAATGGAAAAAAGACAGCCTCTTCAATAAGTGGTGCTGGGAAAATTGGACAGCTACATGTAAAGGAATGAAATTAGAACACTTCCTAACACCATACACAAAAAGAAACTCAAAATGGATTAAAGACCTACATGTAAGGCCAGACACTAGAAAACTCCTAGAGGAAAACATAGGCAGAACACTCTATGACATCCATCAAAGCAAGATCCTTTTGGACCCACCTCCTAGAATCATGGAAATAAAATCAAGAATAAACAAATGGGACCGAGGGAAATTTAAAAGCTTTTGCACAGCCGAAGAAACCATAAACAAGACAAGAAGGGAACCCTCAGAATGGGAAAAAATAGTTGTCAACGAAACAATGGACAAAGGATTAACCTCCAAAATGTACAAACAGCTCATGCAGCTTAATACCAAAAAAGCAAATAACCCAATCCACAAATGGGCAGAAGACCTAAATAGACATTTCTCTAAAGAAGACATACAGATGGCCAACAAACACATGAAAAGATGTTCAACATCACTAACTATCAGAGAAATGCAAGTCAAAGCCACAATGAGGGATCACCTCACACCAGTCAGAATGGCCATCATCACAAAATCTTGAAACAACAAATGTTGGAGAGGGTGTGGAGAAAAGGGAACTCTCCTGCACTGTTGGTGGGACTGTAAGCTGGTACAGCCACTATGGAAAACAGTTTGGAGATTCCTTAAAAAACTACAAATAGAACTACCATATGATCCAGTAATCCCACTCCTGGGCATATACCCAGAGAAAACCATAATCCCAAAGGAAACATGTACCATAATGTTTATTGCAGCACTGTTTACAATAGCCAGGACATGGAAACAACCTAAATGCCCATCAACAAATGAATGGATAAAGAAGATGTGGCATATATATACAATGGAATATTACTCAGGTATAAAGAGGAATGAGATGGAGCTATATGTCATGAGGTGGATAGACCTAGAGTCTGTCATACAGATTGAAGTAAGTCAGAAAGAGAAAGACAAATATTGTATGCTAACTTACATATACGGAATCTAAAAATGGTACTGTTGAACACAGTGACAAGACAAGAATAAGGACACAGATGCAGAGAATGGACTGGAGATCTCGAGGTTTGGGGGGGTGGGGGGTGAAGGGGAAGCTGAGACAAAGTGAGAGAGTAGCACAGACATATATATACTACCAACTGTAAAATAGTCAGTGGGAAGTTGCTGTATAAGAAAGGGAGTTCAGCTCGATGATGGATGATGCCTTGGAGGACTGGGATGGAGAGGGTGGGGGGGAGTCGAGGGAGGGAGGGGATACGGGGATATGTGTATAAATACAGATGATTGACCTCAGTGTACCTCAAAAACTGGTACAAGAGTGTAAAGCAATTATATTCCAATAAAAAAAAATGGGCAGAAGACCTAAATAGGCATTTCTCCATAGAAGACATACGGATGGCCAAGAGGCACATTAAAAGCTGCTCAACATCACTAATTATTAGAGAAATGCAAATCAAAACGACAATGAGGTAACACCTCACACCAGTGAGAATGGGTATCATCAGAAAATCTGCAAACAGTAAATGCTGGAGAGAGTGTGGAGAAAAGGGAATGCTCTTGCACTGTTGGTGCGAATGTAAATTGATACAGCCACTATGGAGAACAGTATGGAGGTTTCTTACAAAACTAAAAATAGAACTACCATATGACCCAGCAATCCCACTGCTGGGCATATACCCACAGAACACCATAATTCAAATAGACACATGCACTCCAATGTTCACTGCAGTGCTATTTACAATAGCCAGGACATGGAAGCAACCTAAATGTCCATCAATAGATGAATGGATAAAGAAGATGTGGTACATATATACAATGGAATATTACTCGCCTGTAAAAAGCAATGAAACTGGGACATTTGTAGAGACACGGATGGATCTAGAGATTGTCATACAGAGTGAAGTGAGTCAGAAAGAGAAAAACAAATATCGTATATTAACACATATGTGGACTATAGAAAAATGATATAAATCAACCGGTTTTCAAGGCAGAAATAGAGACACAGATGTAGAGAACAAACATATGGATACCAAGTGGGGAAAGTGGGAAGGGTTGCGGGGAAATGAATTTGGAGAGTTGGATACCAAATTATACTCTCTAAATATATGCAGTTTATTATCTGTTAACTGTATCTCAATAAATGTTCTTTAAAAGAAAGGAAAAAAACCAAAAAAAAACCAAAAACCAATAGCTCATCAACTGAAACAACTTGAGTGAAATCATCCTAAGACCTTCGAGCCACCCTAGACTTCCCTAAAAACTGCAGACCAGGACACCTGTAGATGTTGCAAGGAAAAGGCACACTGAACTAAAGTTTGTGCAAAAAGAAAAATAATCCAAATAACTGAAGACTGTAATGACTTCCCTCCAGAGATCTGTTCTCACCTGTTCCCAGATAACCTTAAACACATTGGGTGAAATAATATTCTCAGTCAATGGGAACCCTACCACCCTCAATGCTTCACATTTTCCTGCCATAATCCCTCAGAGTAGTCAAATAATCTTAGTGGTGAAGTTAGATAATTTACCATATCTTTTTCCCCTTTCTAAGCCCCTTTTTCTATCTCTTGCATCCCATGATGACCGACATAGCTTTTTGTTAAATTCCACAATCCCCATTAATCTATCAGGCAGAGGTTTTCTTGGAATGTTGTGTTAATGATTTATGTTTGCCAGAGGACTAACCCTTAAAGTCCAAATCTCCTCCCCAACTCACCTTTGCCCTCTAACTGCTGTGATAGATCATCCCAGTTTCCTACACACACACACACACACACACACACACACACACACATACACACACTCTTCCCAAGCTCTTGGCAGTCCTCACATTCAAAACATGATCATTCAACTTTGCTGTACAGCAGAAATTAACACAACATTGTAAGTCAACTATACTTTAATTAAAAAATCATTAAAAAAAAGGAATGTCCATCAAGAGCGTAATGGATAAACAAAATGCAGTATAATTACACAAAGGAATACTAAGCAATCATGGGGTGCAGTGAAGTACAGCTACACACACAGCATTGTGAGTCACTCTCACAGTGTCAAGTAAGAGAAACCAGACATACCTGCTTCCACTTATACAAACTTCAAAGACAGGTAAAAGCTAGAGGTCAGCATAGTGATTAGAAGTCAATGACTAGAAGAGGACATGAAGGGGCATCTGGGTACAGATCGTGTTCTCTTACTTGGTTTGGGTGCTAGTTACAGGTTGTGTTGTATTTATGACAATTCACTGAGCTGGAAATACATGATTTGTGGATTTTTTTCAGTGTATGTTCTACTTCAATAAAGAAATTTACTTAAAAGAAAAAAAAGAAAAAAAAAAAAACCACGATCACTCACATTCCTGAGTTTCTTTGAGCTACAGAATAACAGATATAGGACTTATTGGAAAGCCAAGTACTTAAAACTAGACCCCATTATGCCCCTCCCTAAGCTACCTATGTATCCTTTAATATCTGAAGCAATCGAAAGTCTTAGGCCTATTATTTAAGGGCTCCTTGATAAAGAACCTACCCTCCCATTCTCCCTATGCAAAACCCTAAGGGGAGAGTATCAGTTAATCCAAGATCTCTAGGCCATAACTAAAATCGTTAAGCCTAGGTTCCATTTAGTCCCAAATCCTAATACCATCCTCATGTCTATATTTCCTGACACTGCTTAATTCGCTGTTGTTGACTTGTATTCTTCTGCCTTCTATATACCCTCCACCCTGATTCCCATCACCTATTTTGCCTTCACCTGGGAAAATCAATAATACACTTGGATTGATTACTCCTCAGAGATTTACAGGAGCCCCTACCTATTTTTTCCAGACATTAAATGCAAATTTATTGGTTCTCCCTTGTAATTCAATCCTCATTCAATGTGTAGATGACCTCCTTCTTTGCTCCAGTACATTCTATAACTTACTGATAGATAACCAATACATATGATTCAACAGGGGCATAAGATTTCCAGGGAGAAAATACAACTATTTTGTCCTCAAGTTCATTATCTAAGACTTGACATCTCCCTTGAGGGAAAAACTGTGTCCCCAGAGCACATCAAGACTTTCCTCAATTACCCTATACCTGAAGTGAAGAGACAATTCCAGGGTTTTCTAGAATTGGTGGCTACTGTAGGATGTGGATTCCTAAATTTCTCTGCTATAGCATCCCCTTTATATAGTGTGACTAAGGAAACAGTGTCTGAACCCATACCATAGGACTTACCCTCTTCCACAGCATCTGAATCCTTAAAAATTTCCCTTTCTTCTGCTCCACTTGGGGATCCCACATTATTCTTGCCATTCTTGCTATTCAAGAGTGGCTGGACAATGAGGTATCACCTCACACCAGTCACAATGGCCATCATCAAAATATCTAGAAACAATAAATGTTGCAGAGGGTGTGGAGAAAAGGGAACTCTCCTGCACTGTTGGTGGGAATGTAAGTTGGTACAGCCACTATGGAAAACAGTTTGGAGGTTCCTTAAAAAACTACAAATAGAACTACCATATGATCCAGTAATCCCACTACTGGGCATATACCCAGAGAAAACCATAATCCAAAAAGAAACATGTACCGTAATGTTTATTGCAGCACTATTTACAAAAGCCAGGACATGGAAGCAACCTAAATGTCCATCAACAGATGAATGGATAAAGATGTGGCATATATATATAATGGAATATTACTCAGCTATAAAAAGGAATGAAATGGAGCTATATGTAATGAGGTGGATAGACCTAGATTCTGTCATACAGAGTGAAGTAAGCCAGAAAGAGAAAAACAAATATTGTATGCTAACTCATATGCATGAAATCTAAAAAAAAAAAAAAAAAAGTACTGATGAACCCAGTGACAGGACAAGATTAAGGATGCAGATGCAGAGAATGGACTGGAGGACACGAGGTTGGGGAGGCGGGGGGTGAAGGGGAAGCTGGGACGAAGTGAGAGAGTAGCACAGACATATATATACTACCAACGGTAAAATAGATAGCTAGTGGGAAGTTGCTGTATAACACAGGGAGATCAACTCGATGATAGATGATGCCTTAGAGGGCCGGGATGGTGGGGGGGAGTCGCGGGAGAGAGGGGATATGGGGATATGTGTATAAATACAGCTGATTGACTGTGATGTACCTCATAAGCTGGTACAAGAGTGTAAAGCAATTATATTCCAATAAAGAGCTAAAAAAAAAAAAAAGAGTGGCTGGTTACCAAATGAGGAAAGCAGTGGGGGGGGGGGGGGTTGGGGTGGGATGAACTGGTAGATTGGGATTGCCATATATACATTACTAGTAAGAAAAAAATATCAAATTGTACACTTTGGACATATCTAGTTTATTGTATGTCAACTGTATCTCAATAAAAGTTCTTAAAGAAAAAAAAAGAGTGACTGGTTAGTACCAGGTTGAAAGATAAGAATATTGTTCTACAAAAAAATTGGGGTTGTGTTTCTGGTAGGTCTGGTGGTTCCCTGAGGGACCAGCTCTGATGCTTGCTGTTGTACTGACTCTTGGGCTATAATGGCTTCCTATGGACATTTAGAATGTGAATGTTCTAAATGCCATTAAGTGTATACTTTACAATATTTAAAATGATACAGCTTATGTTTATTGTACCACAAAAATGGCTCTGTTTTCAGTACTTTCTTATAGCCATGTCATGATGTACTTCTATTTTTATTCAACAAAAGCTCCCTTAACCTTCAGTACACTGTAAGTTTTTAAAGAGGATAAATGGCAAAACAGCATGGGCAGGTTACACAATTTATCAGAAAAATTTGCTTTGGCTCAATTTCCCAACAGATTCAATCATAACTTTTCCACATCTAAACCATCCAAATTAAACCAAATTCAGCAAATAATTTCCAAATGCCCCCTTTACCTACTAGTGCATAGCTCTGATCTGTAGTACCACATAAAAGAGGTAGCATACGACACATACACATGCTTCATGAGTAGTGAAATAGTGAGAAATCCGGATCACTCAGGCTCTATCTGCACAAATAACCACGAGAGGTTGATCTATTTGGCAGTCCTTCAAAGAAACTAAATATTTATACGCAAATTCTTAATGCTAAAACATTACACATAACATTTGACATTGGATCTATGAGAAAATTCTGGCAGGACTAAGACCTTTGAAAAATATATGTGGGAATCAGATAGCCAGAAAGCAATCAGAATCAGTGTGACTATGGTATTGTTAAATAGCACAAAAAATTCTGTTATTAAAATACACACTGAACTTTCACATTGGTTTCTGTGGAGAAGAATATATCAATTACTATTCAAGGTACACTGCTGGCACACAGAGATATACACCACAGTGATGATTCAGAAGAAAAGGAACTAATTGATTTCCACTATTACATATAAAACTTCAGATGATTCTTAAATGAAGTCCAGAGTTCAAAAGAAGAAAAGTAGGAAAAATAGAAAGAAAACTGGGGACTGAAAATGGGCCAATCCCTTGGTTTCTAACCTTCAAACCACCTTTTATAATGTTTGCTTCCTCCCTAGGCCCTGCATTGAAATTATATTTCCTACTAAATTGCATTTAGTAAGTAATAATTAATTCATGCCATCTGTATTATTACTATTTTCCAGGTTCATTGTTGATTCAGATTGTAACCAACAATCCATAATTATGAAGGTTTTATAATAATATTATGAAATCACATAAATCACTGTCATGTTTGTGATAAGCTATAAAGTCAAGCAAGCCTGCAGAAACTTATGTACTGCTCGCTGATACCAATCATTTAAATGTGGCCATCAATCTGTGCTCAAGTCCAAGATTAGTCACACACCGGGCATGTTTAATTTGAGTACTGTGACTACCTCACAAGAGGCTCTGCCCTCCATGATTGGTGCACCAATTACCTGCCCAGAAATTTCTATGATGTCATTGAGAGCCAATCAGGTGTTCTTTCTCTGATACTGATTTGATGTAAACCAGCCAAAAAGCAGACACTTGACATTTTGGTTAGCTTGTTCAGCCTTATGGAAACATGTACAACAATCATTAGGATTTTGAAACACTGGAAATAGTTGCTTATTCTTTTCTTTCTATACGCATGTAAAAATAAGGATGTTGAATAAGAAAGATTTTTAGTTAAGTGGAAAGTACTAGGATTATATGACAGTACTGGTATTTAAAGACAGAACACAAACAAACTGTATTAGACTAAATTTAAGTAAAATACATTCAAAGCAGTCACTCAGTTCACTGTGTTCTTACAGCACTTAATACATATTATTATAGGAATGTAATTATATTCCAATAATTTTCTTATCTTTGTGATCCCAATACATACTGCAATGCCTAGTAGGCAGTAGGTGGCTAATGCATATTTGTTGAATAGAGGTTTTTATTTTGCCCACCCTGAAGGGCGTCAGTCTTTAAACTTGACTTTGTTCCACAAAAAAAGACAAGGAGGTATATTGTTTCCTAAGACAAACAAAATGCATTTGTGAAAGACATGCGAATGTCAAGGGAGCAAAAGTAAACCTCAGTTCTACATCTAAATGCTTTAATAATTACACAATGAGCTTCTTCCTTCCTCTTGAGCTGATGCATGCCCAATAATGGTACACTAATCCTGCAATTTAAGCTACTGATTACAAGGGAGACTTTGAAATCACACAGACCTGGGTCCATAGCCTGGCAATGCTGCCTACTATGTGTTTGGGGGCAAGTTACTGTCACTAAACCTGATTTCTTCCATCTATGAAATGGCATAATAATACCGACCTCAAAGGGCACCTAAAGACCAGACCTAACTCAGAACCTTTGAGGTCTTAGTGAACATATTTATGACCAAATAAAATACATGGTATTTTGTGAATCCAAAGGAGATGAATACATATCCTATCTCTTTTGACCTCCTATCTCTTTCTTGCACCTCTCCTAAAATCACTCCCTAGCCTCCAGTCATTGTTAATGCATAAGATCTGTAAATAAATATCTTGATTAGCTATACCTCGTGGATAGCTCTTTATTGCCTCTCTCATGTACCATTTTTCCTTTCAAGAGGAGGAGCTTCCAGGGAGTTTCCTGGCTGTCCAGTGGTTAGAACTCGGTGCTTTCACTGCCAGAGCCCTGGTTCAATCCCTGGTTGGGGAACTAAGATCCTAGAAGCCATGCGGTGCAACCGAAAAAAAAAAAA
Source organism: Hippopotamus amphibius kiboko (assembly GCF_030028045.1). Lineage (NCBI taxonomy): Eukaryota > Metazoa > Chordata > Mammalia > Artiodactyla > Hippopotamidae > Hippopotamus > Hippopotamus amphibius. The sequence continues at coordinate 10,307,925 of NC_080203.1, read as the reverse complement.
AAGGCTCTTCCTCCAAAAAGGCATAAATAACTTAAAAGATCTGATGGTATAAGTGAAGCATACAATATATCAATAGCTCTCGGTCAGTAATGATGACACAGGGATACACTCTGCAATATACACAAGCTTTCTCACAATTATTACCTCGTTTCATCTTCATTCTCCCTCCCTCCCTCTCTCACACACACACAGTTATAAAATAGGCAGTTAGGCAGGAGAGGCATTATTGTTTGTGTCCTCTGGATGACAAATGAGAAGGCAGAATATTGTCCTAGAAAAAAGAATAGACTTCAGAGTCAGACCTGAATTTAAAATCCTGGCTCTTTATGATCTTGAGCAGGTTACCTAAACCTCAGTTTTCTAGTCTGTAAGATGGGTACTATAACACTGCCTATCCTAAAGAGCTGTTTGAGGTATAAAATGAGATGACAGAAGGCATTTAACACAAGGTCACAGTTATTATTATCAAATCCCAGCAAAGTAAAAGGACTTGTCTCAGTTTATCTTCTTAAAAGCAGGACCTACACTAGAATCTAGGAGGCCTGACTCCTAATGTAGTAGATCTTCCAGAAATAGCTAATGCCGGGCTTTCATATTTAAAAGATGTGTCTCTGCTTGCTTCCTTTAGTAACAAAATATCTCTTGGATTTTCTTCATTTGTTCAAACCCTTAGAAATACATCATATTTCTACAATACCAAACCAATCAGTATAACAATGACATATTTAGTCAATCAATGTGTGGTATTGTTCTCATGGCATCAATTTGAATTTTTTGTCATGGAGTTGCTTTTAATTCATCAAATATAATGCCCACAGAACAGCACCGCCTACATGAAAGATCTGCCCACAAAGAAATTCTTTGTCATTAAAGGAACTATGCCTACATTGTCTCAGGCAGCATAATATTACAAACTAAAAGCTGAATTGAGAATTTGGATATATTTATAAATGCCTAAGTATGTTAACTGTTCCAGTATTGTCTATAAGAGGGAAATAAAACATCAGAAAATCTAGTGACACTGCTTACCACTATTTGAAGAGTAAATTGGTATATTGCACACTTGAAAAGAGTAAGCATGCATGGGAAGTACTGCACGCAAAACAGTCTGCTTAAAAACGAAATGCATCTGTTAGACCTAGACAGTAATTCTTATTATCAAAGATCCATCATTTAGAATAATGTTACTTATCTTAAAAAAAAGCTCATGGCTTTTGCCTATGAGCTTATGATTACTTCTCTTTAGATGCATATCAAGATTAGCAAATTTTATAAAATATTAAGGCTTAAAAACAAATTTATTTGTATTTCATTAAATTATCCATAAATTTCATTAAATTAATTATAAAGATTTCTCAGTAATCTTAAATCAGTGGTAGTAATCACCCTCCACCCCCAGCCCGCACCACAAAATTCTCAGATTTATCCATGTGGCTAATTAGCCAAAGTAAAAATCTTTAGAATAAAACTGAAAATTTGTTGAGGCAATACAAGAGGAATATTAGCAAATCCTGTTCATAACCTCATGGTACCCAACTCTTCTACTTTACTTATACTGATTTAGAATCATCTAGAATAATTTTTCTTAAAAAATCTTCATAAAAACCTTATATACAAATTACCCTACTACTCACCCTAAGCCCATTAAACACCCTGTTCACGTACACGTCCTTCTGACTCTGTGCTGAAATTTAAGATCCCAGATTGAAAATATTTGGTGGTGTCATGGGGCCTGGGGGTACTTTTCACTTGATAAACGCTCTGCCAGCTGCAGATGACACATCAAAAAAGCAGATGCTTCCTGCTTACAAGCGGCATAGAATCTAAATGGGTGAAGACCTATATAAAATGGCGCAAATGCTATATATTGTGGGTTACTGGAAGAAAAGAGAGGATGGAGGGAGCTTTGACATATGTCAGGATGCCTTTGAAGCAGATTCAGATACAGAGATTAGCAATAAGTTTGTTGAGAGTGCTGTCAGAAGCAACACCTGTGGGGGAATAATGAAGCAGGATTAGGAGGAGGAAGCTGGTCTGTAATACACGCATAGCAAAAGCCTCAGCTCATCTCTCGGGAAGCACTGGGGATGGAATGGCCCTTAAGAGTTTTCTCAAACTGAGGTAAGGAGTCTGGGTTTATGTATGCCTGCATCAGCCAGTTATTGGATACAGGTTCCCTCTCCCTGCTGCCATGCAGAGAAGATAAAACCTTAGGAAAAGCAGCTCTTTTCAGCTAAGGACAAACTCTGAAGAGGAACTTAGCTGAGAGCTGCCAGCCACCTATACTCTCAAGAGCTGGGGTAATGAGTATTTCAATTTTGGAGGTGTTGGTGGGAAGGGAAAATGAGCAGTATACCACAGCATCCTTTACCATCCACCCTTTGTTCCACTAAGATCTACGTGTCTCATATAATTTCTAGAAGCAGATCCCTCAGGAATCTGGTGGGCTTTTCCTGAGGGAAACATCTATGAATAAAATTACCAGGATGAACCACTGCCTCTACGCTGAAGCTGGTCTCCAGGCCTCATCTGATACTCATCATCTTCCTCCTACTCTATCCATTCTAGATAAACTTTGCCCTCAACTATCACCTCTCCTAGTCTCAGTGGATGATCTGGTGGGGTAACCCAGACCATCATCCTTGAGCAGATTCCAGTTATCAGGCTCTTCTCAGGACATGGCTACTGCACCTGTTCATTCAGTGTCAAAACTGGGCAAGGAAGTAAGAAGAGAAATGCAAGTGGATCACCCAAGTGCCAAACATACCCTCTCAGGCCCATTGTGAAACATCAGCTGTCTCCTCCTGATGATCAGGGCCACTGATTCCTGCCAGGATAGTAACTCCTTTCTGCACCTGCTGGGCATTCATATTTGATGAGACTCTTGCTGTGTCCCCTGGTAGAAGCACCACCCTCTGGGAACCCATACTGCTAAATCTGCAGGATCCAGAGTTGTGGGAAGAGGATGGACAAATTCTGAAAGCGGGCCACTGAGAGTGATGGTGAGTTAGGCCACTTACACTTATATCTCGTTTCCTGTACTCGTGTATTCTAATTTTGGGGAACATAACACAATATACTGGCTGCTATGGTCTGAATGTTTATAATTTTCCCAAAATTCATATGTTGAAATCTTAATGCCTGACGTGATGGTATGAGTAGGTAGGGCCTTTGGAAGGTACTTAGGTCCTGAGGTCAGGGACCCCATAAATGGATTAGTGCTCTTGTAAAAGAGATCCCAGAGAGATCCCTTGCCCTTTCCACCATGAGAGGACACAGCAAGAAAATGCTGGCTATAAACCAAGAAGTGGAACCTAACTAGAAGGCAACAATGCTGGTGCCTTGATCATGGACTCCAGCCTCCAGAATGGTGAGAAATAAAATTCTGTCATTTACAAGCTACCCAGTCTGTGGCACAGCGTTATAGTGGCTTGAATGGACAAAGCCACAGGCAGTTAAGTAGAAAGTATTCTGTGTCCTTGAGGATTATGCCCTACCCCAGTAGAGTATCATTGCTGAGCTGCTACCTCAGCTGTGACTGTTTATTTCATCACTCTCAGGTTGGCAGCATCTTGGTCGTGTAGTACGTGGTACAACCAGTAGATCTCATGATTGTGTACCCACTGCTATACCTCCTTTAATGTAAAATAAGTCTCTTGGCCTGATGCTCTTACCTCATAGGCTGAGAAACTAAAGTGAGGGTTCTGTTAATGATCAGGTGAGTCTATCCCAATTACACATTCAGTGATTTGGGAAATAACCATCCTAGGGTATGGATGATGATATTTTAAAGAGAAGGGAAAGTATGAAAAAAAATGTATGATTTCCTGATGCACCTGTTAGGCTTAAGGTAATTGCAAGCATGTCAGTAGAGCTGGAGTACAGGATTTGGGGGGAAGGGGAAGACTGAAATGAGAGGTAAGAGGAGGCATACCATGCAGACCACTGAATGGCATGTTAAAGAATGCAGACACTATTTTCAACAGCAAAATACTGTGATGAAATTTAAATTTTCTAAAATTTTACTCTGCGACAGTGTGGATGGTAGATTGAAGAGGGTAAGACTAGTTAGGAAGATTTGTAAAAGATATTATGTGTGGCGTGAGAAAAAGAGAGTATTAAAAAATCACTACAGGGTTTTGGCCTGAGAAACTAGAAAGACAGACACCATTACCTTAGATGGAGAAAACCACAGGAAGAGCTTGACTAGGGGAGAAGATCAGTAGTTTGGTTGGACATATTAGATATCTAAGTGGAGATGTCAAGGAGGCAGTTGGATATATTAATATGGAGTTTGGGGGAGAGCTCCAGGCTGGCGGTATAAATCTGGGAAACACCAGTGAATAGAAAGAATTTAAAATTAAGCTACTGAGAGAGATCTCCAGTGGAATGAGTATAAATAACAATAGAGGTCTAAGACTGGGCCTGGCACTTCTCAAAATTTAGAAGTCAGGAGGGTGAGGAGGAATCAGGAGACTGATGTTGTGGAGCTAAGTTCAGTCTATAATACACAATCAAGAATTTTTCAGGGGAATTACACTTCTCGATTCGGAGCTTTACATAAAGTATGATATTTGATCCAGTTCTACGACATTTCTCCTTCTACCTTGCTCTGCTAGCTTCACTGCAGTATTCATGGCTTTGGCCTTGGGCTGTAACAGTCTTTCCAGTTCTGAAGGTCCACATTAAAGAAGATCCTACACTGACTGCTTTCATCTTCAAGATAAGAGAAATAGTACTGTAAAAGCAGTGGATATAAAAACCTTAGAGCAGTGGTTCTCAAACTTGGCTGATCTCTGGGCTCATCTGAATCACTTTTCTAAAAATATACACTCCAGGGCCTCTCTCTTAAGCATGGATTAAAGCAGGCCCAAGTAGGGCCCAGATATGATATTACTTAAAGTCATGCAACCTTGGTGGACTCATCAGTAACAGTGGAGATAAAAACACCTTTTTATTTCTAGTACAGTACCTCAAATGCTGCAGAAATGCAAAGAATGCTTAAAACATGATATTACTCCCCTTACCATCCCTTTCCCCCAGCATGCCTACTTGTCTCATTTCTTTTATTGTGATAAAATATACACAACATAAAATTTACCATTTTAACCATTTTTAAGTGTTCAGTGACATCAAAAATATTGACGTTGTGCAATCTCTCCCTATTTTTTAAACATAAGTCTTTTATTAGAATACATTTAGATTCACAGAAAGTGGCAAAGAAGAGTGTAGACTTTCACATACTCCTTATCCAGTTTCCCCTATTGTTAACATCTTACAATATGATGGAACATTTGTTAAAACTATGACACCACCATTTTCTCTAGACTTCATTCAGATTTCACCAGTTTTTTTCTTCATTTAACTTTCTTTTTTACTCCTGTATTCAATCTAGGATACTACCCTTCCTATTTAAAAAAAATTATGTGTAACTTTTTACCAAGGGCTTTCTAAAATCGTTACACTTTAAACACCTGAGACCATGCTTTATTTTGCTATCAACAAATTGATTGTTCCCCTTTTTTATGTATTAAGGTAGAAACAACTCATACTTTCTAGGCACCAAGAAAAAATATTCTTCCTTGTGGACAAATAGTGTATGCTCCAGATGCCACAGCAGCTGTGCTGCCAGCTGTTGATACAGCTTTAGAAGCAACGTCCACACCTTGACTTCAGTTTATAGAGAGGGAGCAAGGAATGGTATCTACGAAGCTACACTTCATAAAAGACACTAAACATTAGGAGCAAGATGGTCCTACTCCTCAGCATGGAAAATTGAGCTCAGGGTTATTGAGTGATCGTGTATTCATTCAACATTTATTGTGATCCTACTGTACAGTGGCATTATGGTAGGTACTTGAAATACAAAGATAAACGAGGCAAAGTCTGTGCCCTCAATTTGCTCAGTTTAACGGAAGATACAGACATGTAAGAAAGCAATTATAATACAGTGAAATAAAGCTTAGGATTGAGGTAAATGTAGATTACAAAGAGTGCAATGACGTCAAGTAAGGCTCTTCCTAGAAGAGACAATGGTTAGGTTGAAAGAAGAGATATTTCATCAGGGATGGGGATAGAGAATGTTCCAAGTAGAGTGAACATGAATAAAAGGAACAGAGACATTAGAAAATGTGACAAATCTGGTCCTTTAATTAGTTTGATATGTGGATGAAGTGTTACTGTGTGTACATGGGAGTAGAGGGTGTCTGGGTAAAAAAGGATGAGACTGTTTATGTGGGAAAGCCTGAACATGATATGAGATGTTCATGCATTCAGACTTAATTCTGAATGGGATGTAGGTTCATTGAAGTGGTGATAAACTCATATTTCTACTAATCTATACTTATATTAATCCAAAACTAAACCAATGCAAGAATTGCCTACCTCTATGCTTCTTATTTTGTGAGAAAAACTAACTACTATCTATTTAAGCTACTGTAAATAGTTTATACTAATAGTAGCCTTATGAATTCTTTATGTATAACCAACATCATCCACTATTGCCTTATATTCCAGTCTCTCACTGAGGTTATGTCTTCATGACACCTAAGAATACTATACATTCCAGAGTTATCCTTGGTAGAGCCAATGTTGCCAGGTAAAGACAAAATAGGAACAAATGGAGAATACACTTGAGTGCTACAGAAGGCATACAGCCATTAAAATCCTGTAAGAAGAAAGATAAGTGAAAATAAGGGATGCATAATAATCAGCTGATGCCAGTCCCACAATAGCCTTGTGTGTAAGATATGCTCAACGACTTGTTGACAGTTCTGCCTCTGAAACAACACTCACTGGAAAAGTTAGAGGTATATGCTTTTAGAATCAGAGTAGCAACATCTCTCTACATTGGGTACATTGATCACAGATTGTATTTGGCTAGTCAGAATGTGACTACAGCTGACCCTTGAACGAGGGTTTGAACAACATGAGTTCATTTTTCGATAGTAAATACTACAGTGCCACACAATCTGAAGTTGTTTAAATCCATGGTTGGTTGAATCCTTGGATGCAGAACCACTGTTGTGAAGGAACCTTGAATATGGAGGAACCAAGAATATAGAGGGCTAACTATAAATTACACTTGCATTTTTGACTGTTCAGAGGGTCAGCACCCCTAACCCCCGTTCAAGTGTCAACTGTATTGACTGAGATAGGAGGGTGAAAGTATATGAGGAGTGTGAGCAGGGGTCTAATCTTCTGTTTAGGTGCAATAGTTGGCCATTGTGAACACTTTATACATACTCTCTTAACAATTCAATTCTATTACTTCTATAGCATAAGAGGAAAAGGAGTTAAACCAGAAAAACTAATCTCACTGTAATGAAGTACTGTGTTTTCAATTATCTGAACTGCTATATTTCACCAAAATGTTTAAAAGTGTAATAACAAGCATGTCTTGTGTTTTTTACTGTTCAACTAAAAGAAAAAAAAAAAGAAAATCAAGGTTATATTCAATGCCACCATTCTAGATGAAATAGTATCAATAAATTTTGAATTATTGAGTACATTTTCTTCATTCCATTAATTACACTCTTTAGTGCAATCTTGGGCTATTAGAAAGAAAGTATGCTTAGTAATACCAAAGAGACAAATAAAAATCTTTTGAAAGGATTATCAGTATAGGCGTTTAGACTACAAAAACCAATGAGTTTTAATGAATACTTGCTCCAAATCATGGTATTATTAATCAATTATTGAAGTGTTGTAAGAGTATACTTTTTAAATGTGTGTTATCTGCTTCTTTTGCATTTAACAACTTGTCTTGCTAACATGGTAATAGTAATCACTATCTCTGAGCCTTACTTTTTCTAGCTGTTAAATGGTTAGAATTCTTGCTATGTTAGGTGTTATGAGGATTAATGAGAAATTTTTCATCAAGTGGTTAGAGCTTCTGCAAAAAATGATCTTTTCTGTATAGGCATTCTGTCTTTAGGGAGGCATCATGGTGCAGTGGAAAACCACAGGTTTTGAAAGAAGAGAGACTTTGGTTCAAATATTTATTCTTCTTGGACAAGTCATTAAATCTCTCTGACTCAGTTTTCTCACTTTTAAAATGGAGACAAATACTCACTGTTAGATTGGTTTTTACATAAAATGAAATAAGCTTATTCTGAGATCATTTAAATATTAGGTACCATGTTACAAAATAGGTGTGCACAGAATTTGGTAATTTACATCCCCCCAAAAGGCAAAACCAGAAAATACTCAAAATGAGCATGAGAAAAGCTGAGCAAGACATTCAGGAACACACAGGACCAAGATCAGCTTAGGATCACAGCAGACCAAGGAGCTTCAGGATACAGGAACAAAAAATATCCTATTCCTTATCCCCATCAAGAGGCAGTATGGACCTGATACAATCTACTATCTAGAAGCAGGGGAGCTGAAACAGAAGATGTTCAACTTTGGACTTAAAAATCATACACCCTACATTTAGTATCACTGTTCTGCCTTAAGGAACTTTGACAACTTCCACTTTTTAATAGATATTAAGAATTTGAAAACTGGATAGAAGTGACTTTTTCCTATTACTATTATTTTGAAAACAAAACAAAAACACTATCAAATTCTCTTTGGTTTCAAAAATGCTCCCATATTGCAGATGCCTATTTCTCTCTCTCTTTTTTAATTGAGGTAACACTGGTTTATAACATCATATAAGTTTCAGTTGTAGTGCAACATTGTATTTTGACTTCTGTATATATTACCATGTGCTCACCACCAAAGTTTATACTCCATCCATCACCACACAGTTGACCACCTTTATCCATTCCCATACACCACAACACTGTTCCCCTCTGGTGATCACTATTCTGTTCTCGGTATCTATGTATTTGTTTTGGTTTGGTTTCTTCATTTATTTTGTTTATTTCATTATTTTTATATTCCACATATAAGCAAAATCATACAGTATTTCTTTCGCCATCTGACTTATTTCACTTAGCATAATAGCCTCAAGGTCCATCCATGTTGCTGCAAGCAGCAAGATTTCATCCTTTTATGGCTGAGTAGTATTCCATATATATATATATACACACACACACACACACATATCAGATCTTTTTCATCCATTCATCCATCAACAAGCACTTAGGTTATTTTTATTCAGGTCTTACATTCATGTCTTTAATCCATTTTGAGTTGATTTTTGTGTATGGTGTAATATAGTAATCTAGTTTCATTCTTTTGCAACATGGCTGTCCAGTTTTCCCAGCACCATTTACTAAAGAGACTATACCTTATCCACTGTATGTTCTTTGCTCCTTTTTCATTAATTGTCCATATATGTGTGTGTTTATTTCTGGGCTCTCAATTTGGTTCCATTGATCTATGTGCCTGGTGGTTGTTTTTTGTTTGTTTGTTTTTGTTTGTTTGTTTGTTTGTTTGCTAATACCATGCTGTTTTGATTACTATACCTTTGTAGTATAATTTGAAATCAGGAAGTGTGACACCTCCAACTTTGTTCTTTTCTCTCATGATTGCTTGACTGTTTGGGGTCTTTTGTGGTTCTATTACAAATTTTAGGATATTTTTTGTTCTATTTCTGTGAAAAATGTCACTGAGATTTTGATAGGGATGGCACTGAATCTGTAGATTGCTTTAGGTAGCATGGACATTTTAAGAATGTTAATTCTTCCAATCCGTGAGCACAGAACATCTTTCCATTTCAGTGTGTCTTCTTCAATTTCTTTCAAGAGTATCTCATAGTTTTCAGTGTACAGGTCTTTTACCTCCTTGCTTAAATTTATTCCTAGGTATTTTATTTTTTGCAATTGCAAATAGGATTATTTTCTTAATTTCTCTTTCTGCTAGTTCATTGCTAGTGTATAGAAATGGAATGGATTTTTGTATATTGATTTGTACTCTGCAACGTTATTGTATTTGTTTATTATTTCTAGTAGTTTTTTGGTGGAGTCTTCAAGATTTTCGATAGATTAGATTAGGTCATCCACAAATACTGACAGTTTTACTTCTCCCTTTCCAATTTGGATACTTTTTATCTTTTTTTCTTGCCTAACTGCTCTGGCTAAGACTTCCAATACCACATTGAATAAGAGTGGTGAGAGTAGGCAACCTTGTCTTGTTCCTGATCCTAGAAGGATATCTTTCACTTTTTCACTGTTTGAGTATAATGTTAGCTGTGAGCCTTTATTGTGTTGAGGTACGTTTATTCTATACTCATTTTATTGAGAATTTTTATCATAAGTGGGTGTTGAATTTTGACAAATGCTTTTTCTGCATCTATTAAGATGACCATATGATTTTTATCTTTCATTTTGTTAATGGGGTGTATCACCTTGATTGACTTGCAGATGTTGAATGATCCTTGTATCTTTGGAATAAATGCTACTTGATCATGGTGTATAATCCTTTTAATGTATTGTTATATTCAGTTTGCAAATACTTTGTTGAATATTTTTGTATCTATGTTCATCAGAGATATCGGCCTATAATTTACTGTTTTGTGCTGTCCTTGTTTGGTTTTGATATTAGAGTGGTGTTAGCATCATAAAATGAGTTAGGAAGCATTCCCACCTCTTCAAGTTTGAGAAGTATAGGTATTAAATCTTCTTTGAATGTTTCGTAGAATTCACCTGTAAAGCCATCTGGTCCTGGACTTTTGTTTCTTGGGATTTTCTCTGTACTAGTGATGAGTCTATTCAGATTTTCTATTTCTTAATGATTCAGTCTTGTAAGGTGGTGTGATCCTAAGAATTTATCTATTTCTTCTAGGTTGTCCAATTTGTTAAGAGTATTCTCTTATGATCCTTTGTATTTCTGTGGTAATCATTATAATTTCTCCTCTTTAGTTTCTAATTTTATTTATTTGAGCCTTTTTCTTTCTCAGTAAGTCTAGCTAAGGGTTTGTCATTTTTGTTTATCTTTTCAAAAAACCAGCTCTTAATTTATCTTTTCTGTAGTCTTTGTAGCCTCCACTTCATTTCTTTCCTTCCTTCTACTGATTTTGGGCTTTTTTCTTTTTCTAGTTCCTTTGGGTATAAGGTGAGATTGTCTGTTGAGATTTTTCTTGTTTCTTGAGGTAGACCTGTAGTGCTAAAACTTCCCTCTTACTACTGCTTTTCCTGTATCCCTTAGATTTTGGTATGTTACATTTTCATTTGTCCTCACGAATTTTTTTTATTTCTCCTGTGATTTCTTCATTGACCCAATATTTGTTCAGTATTATGTTGTTGATTCTCCACATATTTTTGTGTTTTTCCAGCTTTCCTCTTATAGTTGACTTCTAGTTTCATATCATTGGGGTTAGAAAAGAGGCTCGTTAAGACTTGTTTTGTGTCCCACCACATGATCTATCCTTGAGAAAGTTCCATATGCATATGAAAAGACTGTGTATTCTGCTGCATTCAGATGAAATGTTCTGTATAAATCTAACAATTTTATCTCCAGTGTTTCATTTAAGTCCACTGTTTCCCTGACTTTCTGTCTGGATGATCTATCCACTGATGTGAGTGGTGCCTTAATGTCCCCTACTATTATTGTGTCACTGTCAATTTCTCCTTTTAAGTCTATTAATGATTGCTTTATATATTTTGGTGCTCCTATTTTAGGTGCATATATATTAATAACTATTACATCTTCTTCATTATTTGTCCCCTTTATCATTATACATTGTTCATCTTTGTCTCTTTTACCTTTTTTTGGCTTGAAGCCTATTTTGTCTCATATGAGTATGACTATACCCACTTTCTTCTGGCTGCCATTTGCTTGGAGTGTCATCTTCCATCCCCTCATTTTGAGCCTATGTTTGTCTTTAGAACTGAGATGATTCTCTTAGAAGCAGTATACAATTGGGTCTTGGTGTTTAATCCACCCAGCCACTCTGTGTCTTTTGATTGGTGAATTCAATCCATTTACATTTAAGGTAATTATTGATAGATGAGGACTTAGTACTAACATTTTATCTTTTGTTTTCTGGTTGCCCTGTATCTCCACTGTTCTTTTTCCTTGTGTTTCTGTCTGAAATTTTGATTTGGTGGTTTTCTCTGTTTTTCTGTTTCTTCTTTTTTTTATGTATCATGTCTCTGCTCTAGATTTCTGTTTTTTGGTTACCATAAGATTTGTATAAAACATCTCATAGATGAAACAGTCTTTTTTCTCCTGACAGCATCTTATCTTCATTTGCCTATAAGAGTTCCATCCTTTCCCTCTCACACCTTTATGTTTTTCTTGTCTTAAATTATTCCTTTTTATGTTGTGATTTTATTACCAAACTGAAATATCTATTCTTATTTTTACTGCTTTTTTCCCCCTTTAACCCCTATACTACAGTTAAGTGTTTAACAATCTATTCTGACACAGAGTTTCAATTTTCTGAATCAGTGTATTTATCACCTTGCTCAAAGTTTTGTGTACTTTTGCTGTTTTTGTTTCAGGTAGAAGAGCTCCTTTCAACATTTCCTGTAATGCAGGTCTAGTGGTGATGAACTCCTTCAGCTTTTGTCTGGGAAAGCCTTTATTTCTCCTCAATATATGAAGGATAACTTTCCTGGATAGACTATTCTTGGCTGACAGTTTTATCTTTCAGTATTTTGAGTGTCATTCTACTCTGTCCTGTCCTGTGAGGTTTCTGCTGAGAAATCTGCTAATACCCTAATGGGGGTTCCTTTGTAGGTTACCATCCTTTTTTTCCTGGCTGCCTTTACAACTCTTTCTTTGACATTGACTTTTGACAATTTCAATATTATGTGTCTAAAAGAAGGTCTTTTTGCATTGACGTAATTTAGGTTTTCTCTTAGCATCATGGGCTTGTGTACCTAGTTCCTTCTCCAAGTTTGAGAAGTTCTCAGCCATTACTTCTTTAAATAATCTCTCTGCTCCCTTCTCCCTCTCTTCTCTTTCTGGGATATCCATTATTCTAATGTTGTGTTTAACTAAAAGAGTTTGATAGTTCTTGTAGGATTTCCACATTTTAAAAATATCTTATTTCTCTTTCCTCTTCTACTTGTATCACTTCTAGATTTCTACATTTGATCTCACTAATTTTCTCTTCCATATGATCTTCTCTATTTCCAATGACTTGTAATGTCTTCATCTCATTTATTGAGTTCTCCAGCTCCAGAAATTGTTTGGGTCTTTTTTAGAGTTTCAATCTCTTTGTTAAAGTATTCTGTCTATTCATTAATTCTATTTTTGAGCTCACTGAACTGCCTCTGTAAGTTTTCTTGTAATTCACTGAGTTTCTTCATGACAGCTATGTTGGATTCTCTATCAGTGAGATCACAATATTTCGTGGCTCTAAGTCTTGTTCCTGGAGAATTGTCATTTTCTTTTTGGGGTATCATGTAACCATGGTTTTTCATGATGCTTAATGAGTTGTTTCTCTGCTGGCACATTTGAAGTAGCAAATATCTTTCTTCTTTAGGTAGAACTTTTTTTTTTTCTCTTAATCCTAAGAATTCAACAGGCTATTAATTAGAGGCCTTTGTTTTTTCAATACGTGGTGCTATAGCACACATTTTTAGTTTCTCTTATCTGAGCTGCCTCTGGCTATATTTGAGAATTAGCACTATTCACTCTCCCACCTCTGCTAGAATTGTCACCAAGTGCCTTCACTGTCACTTCTTGTGCCTCTGGGGTTGCTGGTGCCCTGCTGCTGCCACTGTCACTGCTGTTACTGGCATCACTGCCTGCAACACTAGGATAATAAGCACCTCTGTCATGTCTAGGGTCACCTGGGTTGTGGGCTCTGCTACCATGGGAAGAGGTGTGTAGGGGTGCTGAGGTTACAGGTGCCTTTGTCAAATTTGGGGTTGTTTGGTTTGCAAGTGCCACTTCCCCTGCTACTATCAGGTTCTCTAGGGCTGCAGGCTTAGCTGCCATGGCTGGGGGTCCAGGATTATGGGTACTGCCTTTGCTGTTCCCCCAGTTCCACCTCCTCTATGTGTTCCTGTCCACCCACCTTTAGATGTACAGATGTGTGGAACTCTCTGGCATCCTTGTCTGTTGGGCAGAGGAACCTATGTTGAGTCATGGATGTTTTACAGCTTGTAGACTGAAGGGGAGAGACAAAGGGAGCATTTCGTGCTACTGTGATCCTGACATCAGTCTCCACAGATGCATACTTTTTAAAAAATTTTTATTGGGGTATAGTTGATTTACAATGTTGTGTTAGCTTCTGCTGTACAGCAAACTGAATCAGTTATACATATATCCACTCTTTTTTAGATTATTTTCCCATATAGGCCATTACAAAGTACTGAGTAGAGTTCCCTGTGCTATACAGTAGGTCCTTATTAGTTATCTATTTTATGTATAGTAGTGTGTATGTGTCAATCCCAATCTTCCAATTTATCCCTCCTCCCCTTCCCCCCTGGGAATCATAAGTTTATTTTCTACATCTGAAACTCTATTTCTGTTTTGTAGATAAGTTCATTTGTAGCCTTTTTTTAGATTCCACATCTAAATATGGTTATCATATGATATTTGTCTTTCTCTGTCTGACTCACTTCACTCAGTATGACAATCTCTAGGTCCATCCATGTTGCTGCAAATGGCATTATTTTGCTCTTTTTATGGCTGAACAATATTCCATTTTATATACATACCACATCTTCTTTATGCATTCCGCGACTGATGGACATTTAAGTTGCTTCCATGTCCTGGCTATTGTAAATAGTGCTGCAATGAACATTGGGGTGCATGTATCTTTTCGAATTATAGTTTTCTCTGGATATATGCCCAGGAGTGGGACTGATGGATCATATGGTAGCTCTATTTTTGTTTTTTTAAGGAGCCTCCATACTGTTCACCATTGTGGCTGTACCAGTTTTCATTCCCACTAACAGTGTAGGAGGGTTCCCTTTTCTCCCCACCCTCTCCACATACTTTTTAAAAACTAAAGTCATTTTTATTTTCCAATTCAAGGTGACTGAGGAGCCTGGGACTGAGCATTTTAATTATTAACAGTGACTTAGAAAGAAGTTGCCAGATACTTTCTGAAGGAAAAGAAAACTGGAAAGCTCATCTCTGGCTCTATGTGACCTTATCTAGGCTGTAGGACTGTACCAAAGGAAAATTATTCCCTGAGTGCCCCTAGTACTAATATTTGAGATGCTCCAAAAATATATCTTAAGACGTATTAGGTTTTAAATTATGAGGACTTAAAAATCTGTACCCTTCAAATATTTTTAGTTTATTTTCTTCTTTTAACATCTGCAAACTGGTTTATAAAAGATGTTCACTAATTTCCATATTTCAGCATGGTACTATTTAAAATGTTTAATTTGACACCTAAAGCACAAGGAACAAAAGGAAGAATAAACAAGTGGCATGACAACAAACTAAAAAGCTTCTACACAGCAAAAGAAACCATCAACAAAGTGAAAAGACAACCAGTGGAATGGAAAAAATATTTGCAAACCATGTATCTGATAAGGGTTTAATATCCAAATACAGAAAGAAATCATACAACTCCATAGCAAAAACAGATAACCCAATTTTTCAAATGGGCAAAGGACCTCAACAGACATTTCTCCAAAAAAGATAAATGAAAGGCCGACAGGTACATGAAAAGATGCTCAACATCATTAATCATCTGAGAAATGCAAATTAAAACCACAATGAGATATCACCTCACACATTTTAGAATGGCCATCATCAAAAAGACAAGAAATAACAAATGCTGGCATGGATGTGGAGAGAAGGGAACCCTTCTGCACAGTTGGTGGGATTGTAAATTGGTACAGCCACTATGGAAAAGAGTATGGAGGATTCTCAAAAAATTACAAATAGAATTACCATATGACCCAGCAATTCCACTTCTGGAATATCCAAAGGAAATGAAAACAAAAACTTGAAAAGATATCTATACCCCCACATTCATAGCAGCATTATTTATAAATAATAGCCAAAACATGGAAACAATTCCAAACTAAGTGTCCATTGACAGATGAACAGAGAAGAAGTTGTGGTATATATATGTGTGTGTGTGTATATATGATGGAATATTATTCTGCCATAAAGAAGGAGGAGATCCATCATTTGTGAATGGACCCTGAAGGCATTATGCTATGCGACATAAGTCAGAAAAAGAGAGCAAATACTGTATGATCTCACTCACATGTGCAAACAAAACCAAAAACCAGACAACAAAAAGCCCCAAACTCATAGAAAAAGAGATCAGGCTTTTGGTTATCAGAGAAGGAGGGTGAGGGGAGGGGAAATTTAATTTTTTAAAGAAAAATAAAGGAAAGAAAAAAATTTTAATTTTTTAATATTACTGTGATTTACAAATACATAATTTAGTAAATAATATTGCAGATAACACAATAAAAATAAAATAGAAATAAATTTATCTTGAATCAAACCATCTTTCATACACACAAATTTTGATTTATAAAGATTAGAAATATGTTTCAAATATTCGCTCCTTACCATTTATTTCACTCAACATTCCTACCCTTAAACATTTGGTTATAGCTCCTGGGATATCATCAAAAAATATTCCCTCCACAATGCTATGAGATAACAAATCAATTACAGGAAAAAAAACTGTAAAAACACAAACACATGGAGGCTATACAATACACTACGAAATAGCCTAGAGATCACTGAAGAAATCAAAGAGGAAATCAAAAAACACCTAGAGACAAATGACAATGAAAACACAACAATCCAAAACCTATGGGATGCAGCAAAGGCAGTTCTAAGAGGGAAATTTATAGCAATACAATCCTACCTCAAGAAACAAGAAAACTCCCAAATAAACAATCTAACCTTACACCTAAAGAAACTAGAGAAAGAAGAGCACACAAAACCCAAAGTTAGTAGACAGAGAGAAATCATAAAGATCAGAGCAGAAATAAATGAAATGGAAACACAGAAAACAATAGCAAAAATCAATAAAACTAAAACCTGGTCCTTTGAGAAGATAAATAAAATTGATAAACCTCTAGCAAGACTCATCAAGAAAAAGAGGGAGAGGACTCAAATCAATAAAATTAGAAATGAAACAGGAGAAGTTACAATGGACACTGCAGAAATAAAAAGCACCATAAGAGACTACTACAAGCAACTATATGCCAATAAAATGGACAACCTGGATGAAATGGACAGATTCTTAGAAAGCTATAACCTTCCAAGACTGAATCAGGAGGAAATAGAAAATATGAACAGACCAATCACAAGTATGGAAATTGAGACTGTGATTAAAAATCTCCCAACAGACAAAAGTCCAGGACCAGATGGCTTCACAGGCGAATTTTATCAAACCTTTAGAGAAGAGCTAACACCCATCCTTCTCAAACTCTTCCAAAAAATTGCAGAGGAAGGAACACTCCCAAACTCATTTTATGAGGCCACCATCACCCTGATACCAAAACCAGACAAAGATATCACAAAAAAAGAAAATTACAGACCAGTATCACTGATGGAAATTTAGATGCAAAAATCCTCAACAAAATACTAGCCAACAGAATCCGACAACACATTAAAAGGATCATACACCATGATCAAGTGGGGTTTATCCCTGGAATGCAAGGATTCTTCAATATACGCAAATCAATCAATGTGATACACCATATAAACAAACTGAAGGACAAAAACCACATGATCATTTGAACAGATGCAGAAAAAGCTTTTGACAAAATTCAACACCCATTGATGATAAAAACTCTCCAGAAGGTGGGCATAGAGGGAACCTACCTCAACAAAATAATAAAGGCCAGTGACGACAAACCCACAACAAACATCATTCTCAATGCTCAAAAACTGGAAGCATTCCCTCTAAGATCAGGAACAAAACAAGGATGTCCACTCTCGCCACTACTATTCAACATAGTTTTGGAAGTCCTTGCCACAGCAGTCAGAGAAGAAAAAGAAATGAAAGGATCCAAATTGGAAAAGAAGAAATAAAACTGTCACTGTTCACAGATGACATGATAGCATGCATAGAAAATCCGAAAGATGCCACCAAAAAACTACTTCAGCTAAACAATGAATTTGGCAAAGTTGCAGGATACAAAATTAACACACAGAAATCTCTTGCATTTCCATACACTAGCAATGACAGATCAGAAAGAGAAATTCAGGAAACAATCCCATTCACCATTGCAACAAAAAGAATAAAATAACTAGGAATAAACCTAACCAAGGAGGTAAAAGACCTGTACTCAGAAAACTATAAGACACTCATGGAAGAAATCAAAGATGACACAAACAGATGGAGGGACATACCATGTTCTTGGATTGGAAGAATCAATATTGTGAAAATGACTATACTACCCAAAGCAATTTACAGATTCAATGCAATCCCGATCAAATGGCATCTTTCACAGAACGAGAACAAGAAATTTTACGATTTGTATGGAGACACAAAAGACCCCGAATAGCCAAAGCAATCTTGAGAAAGAAAGATGCAGTTGGTGGAATCAGGCTTTCTGACTTCAGGCTATACTACAAGGCCACAGTGATCAAGACAGTATGGTACTGGCACAAAAACAGAAATATAGATCAATGGAACAGGATAGAAAGCCCAGAGACAAACTATGGCCAGCTAATCTATGACAAAGGAGGCAAGGATATACAATGCAGAAAAGGCAGCACTCTTCAGTAAGTGGTGCTGGGAAAATTGGACAGCTACATGTAAAAGAATGAAATTAGAACACTCCCCAACACCATGCGCAAAAATAAACTCAAAACGGATTAAAGACCTAAATGTAAGGCCAGACATATAAAACTCCTAGAGGAAAACATAGGAAGAATACTCTTCGACATGAGTCACAGCAAGATCTTTTTTGACCCACCTCCTAGAGTAATGGAAATAAAAACAAAAATAAATAAGTGGGACCTAATGAAACTTCAAAGCTTCTGTACAGCAAAGGAAACTATAAGCAAGATGAAAAGACAACCCTCAAAATGGGAGAAAATATTTGCAAACAAATCAACAGACAAAGGATTAATCAACAAAATATATAAACAATTCATCCAGCTCAATATCAAAAAAACAAACAACCCAATCAAAAAATGGGCAGAAGACCTAAATAGGCATTTCTCCAAAGAAGACATATGGATGGCCAAGAGGCACATGAAAAGCTGCTCAACATCACTGATTATTAGAGAAATGCAAATCAAAACGACGATGAGGTCACCAGTCAGAATGGGCATCATCAGAAAATCTACAAACAGTAAATGCTGGAGAGGGTGTGGAGAAAAGGGAATGCTCTTGCACTGTTGGTGCGAATGTAAGTTGGTACAGCCACTATGGAGAACAGGATGGAGGTTCCTTACGAAACTAAAAATAGAACTACCTACCATATGACCCAGCAATCCCACTGCTGGGCATATACCCACAGAACACCATAATTCAAAAAGACACATGCACTCCAGTGTTCACTGCAGTGCTATTTACAACAGCCAGGACTTGGAAGCAACCCAAATGTCCATCAACAGATGAATGGATAAAGAAGATGTGGTACATATATACAATGGAATATTACTCAGCTGTAAAAAGCAATGAAACTGGGACATTTGTAGAGACATGGATGGATCTAGAGACTGTCATACAGAGTGAAGTGAGATTTACCTGGCATGGCTCTGCCCGCACTCTCATTGCAAACCTGCCGAATCCCTCTGCTTTAGTCAGGTTCCCGTCCTGTGATTCAATCTGACAGTCTTTTTCTTTTAAAAGTTCCAGGTTACACTTAATTCTCCTTAAGAAGACCCGCGGAGAGAAAAGATGGCGGCGAAGTAGAGAGACGTGGAGTGCATCCCTCTCCACAGATGCATTGGGAATGCACGGAAGGACGCAGTCATTCCCACAGAGAACCAGCTGAACACCGGCAGACGACCTCGGACACCAGAGAGGGCTGCGGGGAGCCCGACACAGCCAGTAGGGAGGCATCTACGAGGGCTCAAAGAGGGTGAAGCGGCGGAGCTGTGGCAGACGGGAGGGAGTGAGAAACATATGGAGGGTCCGCAGCACAGCTTAGCGTTCCCAGACAGAGACGTCGATCCACAGATAAACAGAGGGTCCGGGAGCAGGAGCGTGGGAACCGGAGAGCTGGTTCAGGGTGAGAAACATTGTTGCCAGTAAGCTGACGGACCGAGAGGACAGGAGGGAAGAGGTCCGCAGAGAGGAGTGCCCGTCCCTGAGAGCTGCCCGGCCATGATGGCGGCTGGAGGCTGCAGGCTCCCGGGCGGGGGGGAGGAGCCACGCACGTAGCCTCTCCCTCTCTTTCGGCGCCTCTGCAACAGGCAATGGAGAGATGCCCTGTGGGCCACCTAAGGAGCTCAGGGATAACAGGCACCCTCAGGCACTCGGGCGGGGCTAGATTAAAACCCCTTGCAATGCCAGCAGCAGGGAGGCTGCCTAGAGAAAAAAAAAAAAAAACAACAGCATCAAAAAGAAAAAAACCCGGAGAGAGGCCCAACTCTAAGACTTTCTGTTTACGCCTGAGCCACCAGCGCCCTCTGCAACAGGCACCTCCAAGCCTGACTGAAACAACAGTGGGCCACTGCACACTCACTCCCAGGAGAAGGAGCCACTATTGTACCCTCTCCCTCTCCACACACCGACCCTTACAGACGAACAATAAAGGAACCTCTGCTGGTCACAGAATAACGCAAAAAAACCCAAGGCAAGGAGAAGGACACTTACAGCTGAGATGCTAAGGAAACAGAAATAGTAGTATCAATACCTATTGAACTGGTCCATTCTGGGATCAGTTCTGGATTTTTTTTTTCTTTCTCTCTCTCTTTTTTTTTTTTTTTTGATTTATTAAATATGATCTTAGCCCTAAGGGATCTACAAGTTTTATAACATAATTTTTTAATGATATTTTTTATTCTTTTTTTTTTTTTTTGCCTTTTTATATACTTCTATATCTAGCTAAGTTTTTGGTAGTACGGACAAAATATCTCTCATACTTTCCTTTCATCCCTATCTTTTATACATTTCTATTCCTTTCTTTTTATTTCCATATTTCCAACCACATTACGGTCATCTGTTCCCCTTTCTTCCAGCCTTTTTAAGTTTATTTTATCTTAACATACTTATAAGCAACACTATCGGTCTGCCCAGACTCCTTGCTCTATTCTCCAGATGACGCACTGCCTTGGTATTTAATATTAGGCTTTTGTCTTTATCTTAGTTCTTAGTACAGTTGTCTAGTTACATTCTGAGAATCTCCATTCTCTCTGGTGGTACTCCAGCTCTTTTCTATATTTGATCCTAGCTTACAAAATCTCCCTGGATTGATGTTTGTATGTGTAGGGTGTTATTTGTTGTTTGTTTGCTTTTGCTTTTGTCTCTGATTTGTTCTGTTTCAGTTGTCAATTTCTGCTGGGTTTCTCTTTGAATATTTGATAGCACACTGGGGTTCTGTCAGGTCTTTCTAGAGCCTTATGTCCTAACGGATTCACTAATTGTGTGTCTTATACATGTATGTGTTTCCTAGACTGAATATTCGTTTAATCCAATACTTGGACATTAGTCTGAGGCTTGGACAGTCTTCTATAAACACCTCTATCGCCAGGACAAGCAACCCCAAAAGTTTGGACAACCATGAGGAAACAAAGAAACACCATGCAGGCAAAGGAGCAGGAAAAAAACCCACAAGACCAAATAAATGAAGAGGAAATAGGAAAAATGCCTGAAAAAGAATTTAGAGTAATGATAGTAAAAATGATACAAAATCTCGATAACAAAATAGAGAAAGTACAAGAAACAGTTCATAAGAACTCAGAAAAACAAACAGCAATGGATAACAAAATAACTGAAATTAAAAATACTCTAGATGCTATAACCAGCAGAATGACTGAGGCAGAAGAACGAATAAGTGAGTTGGAAGATAGAATGGGGGAAATAACTGCCACAGAGCAGGAAAAAGAAAAAAGAATAAAAAGATTAGAAGACAGTCTCAGAGACCTCAGTGATAACCTTAAACATACCAACATTCGAATTATAGGCATCCCAGAAGAAGAAGAAAACAAGAAAGGGTCTGAGAAAATATTTGAAGAGGTTATAGTGGAAAACTTCCCCAACATGGGAAAGGAAATAATTAACCAAGTCCAAGAAGCACAGAGAGTCCCATACAGAATAAACCCAAGGAGAAATACACCAAGGCACATATTAATCAAACTAATGACAATTAAACACAAAGAAAAAATATTAAAAGCAGCAAGAGAAAAGCAACAAATAACATATAAGGGAAAACCCATAAGGATAACAGCTGACCTTTCTACAGAAACTTTGCAGGCCAGAAGGGAATGGCAGGATATACTGAAAGTCCTGAAAGAGAGAAACCGATAGCCAACAATACTCTACCCAGCAAGAATCTCATTCAGATTTGAGGGAGAAATCAAAAGCTTTCCAGACAAGCAAAAGTTAAGAGAATTCAGCACCACCAAACCAGCCTTACAACAAGTGCTAAAGCAACTTCTCTAAGTAGGAAACACAAGAAAAGGAAAACACCTACAAATACAAACCCAAAACAATTAAGAAAATGGGAATTGGAACACACATGTCAATAATCACTTTAAATGTAAATGGATTAAATGCTCCAACCAAAAGACACAGACTGGCTGAATGGATACAAACACAAGACGCTTCTACATGCTGCCTACAAGAAACCCACTTCAGACCAAGGGATACATATAGACTGAAAGTAAAGGGATGGAAAAAGATATTCCATGCAAATGGAAGTCAAAAGAAAGCTGGAGTAGCAATACTCATAGCAGACAAATTAGACTTGAAAGTAAAGACTATTACAAGAGACAAGGAAGGGCACTACATAATGATCAAGGGATCCATTCAAGAAGAACACATCACAATGGTAAATATCTATGCCCCCAATATAGGAGCACC
Source organism: Hippopotamus amphibius kiboko (assembly GCF_030028045.1). Taxonomy (NCBI): domain Eukaryota; kingdom Metazoa; phylum Chordata; class Mammalia; order Artiodactyla; family Hippopotamidae; genus Hippopotamus; species Hippopotamus amphibius. Next base: position 10,285,097 of record NC_080203.1, on the reverse strand, counting down.
TCAATACATAAGGCAAATGCTAACAGCTATAAAAGGGGACATCGACAGTAACACAATAATAGTGGGAGACTTCAACACCCCACTTACATCAATGGACAGATCATCCAAACAGAAAATAAATAAAGACACACAAGCTTTAAATGACACACTAGACCATCTCGACTTCATTGATATTTATAGGACATTCCATCCAAAAACGACAGACTACACTTTCTTCTCAAGTGCACACGGAACATTTTCCAGGATAGATCACATCTTGGGTCACACATCAAACCTCAGCAAATTCAAGAAAATTGAAATCATATCAAGCATCTTCTCAGACCACAATGCCATGAGACTAGATATCAATTACAGGAAAAAAACTGCAAAATATACAAACACATGGAGGCTAAACAATTCACTCTTAAACAACCAAGGAATCACTAAAGAAATCAAAGAGGAAATCAAAAAATATCTAGAAACAAATGACAACGAAACCACAACAACCCAAAACCTATGAGACGCAGCAAAAGCAGTTCTAAGAGAGAAGTTTATAGCAATACAGTCCTACCTTAAGAAACAAGAAAATGATCGAATAAACAACCTAACCTTACACCTCAAACAACTAGAGAAAGAAGAACAAAGAAACCCCAAAGTGAGCAGAAGGAAAGAAATCATAAAGATCAGAGCAGAAATAAATGAAAAAGAAAGGAAAGAAACCATAAGAAAAATAAATAAAACTAAAAGCTGGTTCTTTGAGAAGATTAACAAAATTGATAAACCATTAGCCAGACTCATCAAGAAGAAAAGGGAGAAGATGCAAATCAACAGAATTAGAAATGAAAAAGGAGAAGTAACAACGGACACCTCAGAAATACAAAACATCATGAGAGACTACCACAAGCAACTATATGCCAATCAATTGGATAACCTGGAAGAAATGGATACATTCTTAGAAAAATACAATCTTCCAAGACTGAACCAGGAAGAAATAGAAACCATGAACAGACCAATCACAAGTACGGAAATTGAGGCAGTGATTAAAAATCTCCCAACACACAAAAGCCCAGGCCCAGATGGGTTCACGGGCGAATTCTATCAAACATTTCGAGAAGAGTTAACACCTATCCTTCTCAAACTCTTTCAAAATATTGCAGAAGGCGGAGCACTCCCAAACTCATTCTACGAGGCCATCATCACCCTGATACCAAAACCAGGCAAAGATGTCACAAAAAAAGAAAACTACAGACCAATATCATTGATGAATAGAGATGCAAAAATCCTCAACAAAATACTAGCTAACAGACTCCAACAGCACATTAAAAAAATCATACAGCATGATCAAGTGGGGTTTATCCCTGGGATGCAAGGATTCTTCAATATACGCAAATCAATCAACATGATACATCATATCAACAAATTGAAGGATAAAAACCATATGATCATTTCAATAGAGGAAGAAAAAGCTTTTGACAAAGTTCAACATCCATTTATGATAAAAGCTCTCCAGAAAATGGGCATAGAAGGAAATTACCTCAACATAATAAAAGCCATATATGACAAACCAAAAGCCAACATCGTTCTCAATGGGGAAAAACTGGAAGAATTCCCTCTAAGACCAGGAACAAGACAAGGGTGTCCACTCTCACCACTATTATTCAACATAGTTTTGGAAGTTTTAGCCACAGCAATCAGAGAAGAAAAAGAAATCAAAGGAACCCAAATTGGAAAAGAAGAAGTAAAATTGTCACTCTTTGCAGATGACATGATATTATACATAGAAAACCTGAAAGACTCTACCAGAAAACTGCTAGCACTCATTGATGAGTTTAGTAAAGTAGCAGGATACAAAATTAATGCACAGAAATCTCTTGCATTCCTATACACTAACAACGGAAGAGCAGAAAGAGAAATTAAGGAAACTCTCCCATTCACCATTGCAACAAAAAGAATCAAATACCTAGGAATAAACCTGCCTAAGGAGACAAAAGATCTGTATGCAGAAAACTTTAAGACATTGATGAAAGAAATCAAAGACGACACAAACAGATGGAGGGACATACAATGTTCCTGGATTGGAAGAATCAACATCGTGAAAATGACTGTACTACCCAAAGCAATTTACAGATTCAATGCAATCCCTATCAAATTACCAATGGCATTTTTCACAGAACTAGAACAAGAAATCTTACGATTTGTATGGAAACGCAAAAGACCCCGAATAGCCAAAGCAATCTTGAGAAGGAAAAATGGAGTTGGTGGAATCAGGCTTCCTGACTTCAAACTATACTACGAGGCCATAGTGATCAAGACAGTATGGTACTGGCACAAAAATAGAAAGGATGATCAATGGAATAGAATAGAGAACTCAGAAGTAAGCCCAAACACATATGGGCACCTTATCTTTGACAAAGGAGGCACGAGTATACAATGGAAAAAAGACAGCCTCTTCAATAAGTGGTGCTGGGAAAATTGGACAGCAACATGTCAAAGAATGAAATTAGAACACTTCCTAACACCATACACAAAAATAAACTCCAAATGGATTAAAGACCTACATGTAAGGCCAGACACTAGAAAACTCCTAGAGGAAAACATAGGCAGAACACTCTATGACATACATCAAAGCAAGATCCTTTTTGACCCACCTCCTAGAATCAGGGAAATAAAATCAAGAATAAATGAATGGGACCTCATGAAACTTAAAAGCTTTTGCACAGTGAAAGAAACCATAAACAAGACTAAAAGGCAACCCTCAGAATGGGAAAAAATAATTGCCTATGAAACAATGGACAAAGGATTAACCTCCAAAATATACAAGCAGCTCATGAAGCTTAATACCAAAAAAGCAAATAACCCAATCCACAAATGGGCAGAAGACCTAAATAGACACTTCTCCAAAGAAGACATACAGATGGCCAACACACACATGAAAAGATGCTCAACATCACTAATCATCAGAGAAATGCAAGTCAAAGCCACAATGAGCTATCACCTCACACCAATCAGAATGGCCATCATCACAAAGTCTGGAAACCACAAATGTTGGAGAGGGTGTGGAGAAAAGGGAACTCTCCTGCACTGTTGGTGGGACTGTAAGTTGGTACAGCCACTATGGAAAACAATTTGGAGGTTCCTTAAAAAACTACACATAGAACTACCATATGATCCAGTAATCCCACTCCTGGGCATATACCCAAAGAAAACCATAATCCCAAAAGAAACTTGTACCATAATGTTTATTGCAGCACTCTTTACAATAGCCAGGACATGGAAGCAACCTAAATGCCCATCAACAAATGAATGGATACAGAAGATGTGGCATATATAAACAATGGAATATTACTCAGCTATAAAAAGGGATGAGATGGAGCTATATGTAATGAGGTGGATAGAACTACAATCTGTCATACAGAGTGAAGTAAGTCAGAAAGAGAAGGACAAATATTGTATGCTAACTCACATATACGGAATCTGAAAATGGTTCTGGTGAACTCAGTGACAAGAATAAGGATGCAGATACAGAGAATGGACTGGAGAACTTGAGGTATGGGAGGGGGCGGGGGGTGAAGGGGAAACTGAGACGAAGCGAGAGAGTAGCACAGATATATATATACTACCAACTGTAAAATAATCAGTGGGAAGTTGTTGTATAACAAAGGGAGTCCAGCTCGAGGATGGAAGATGCCTTGGAGGACTGGGGCAGGGAGGGTGGGGGGGACTCGAGGGGGGGGGGTCGGGGAAGGGAGGGAGCACGGGGATGTGTGTATGGAAACAGATGATTGAACCTGGTGTACCCCCCCCTCAAAAAAAAAAAAAGAGTGAAGTGAGTCAGAAAGAGAAAAACAAATATCATATATTAACTCATATATGCGGACTATAGAAAAATGGTACAAATCAACCAGTTTGCAAGGCAGAAATAGAGACACAGATGTAGAGAACAAACATATGGACACCAAGTGGGGAAAGTTGGGAGGGTTTGGGGGAATGAATTGGGAAATTGGGATTGCCATATATACATTACTAATAAGAAAAAAAACAAATTGTACACTCTAAATATATGCAGTTTATTGCATGTCAACTGTATCTCAATAAATGTTGTTAAAGAAAAAAAATATTTATAGGATATTTGAAGACTGGGTCTTCCTTGTTCCCTGTCCTATAATAAACACCATTTGTGTTAAATAAAAATATTCTCTAAGATGTATTTAATTCAGAAAATCACACACACACACACAAATTCTGGTACAAACCTGTAGACTGTTCAGTCGAAACAAATAATATAATCATATGTTGGGCTGGTTACTCAAATTTATGTCCCTGCTCATAGGTAAAGAATTCTAATACTTATTCTAAGTGAAATAAGTCAAACAGAGAAAGACAAATACGGTATATCACTTATATGTGGAATCTAAAAAGTACAACAAACTAGTGAATATAAGAAAAAAGATACAGATTCACAGATAAAGAGAACAAACTAGTAGTTACTAGTGGGGAGAGGAAAGCGGGGAGGGGCAATAGGGGGATGGGGGAGAGAGAGGTACAGACTACTAGTTATAAAATAAGCCACAAGGATACACTGTACAACACAGGGACTATAGCTAATATTTTTTAATATCTATAAATGGAGTATAACCTTTAAAAATTGTGAATCATTATATTGTATACCTGTAAGTTATATAATATTGGACATCAACTATACTTTGAAAAAAAAGAATTCTAATACAGTGTAACTTTATGAGCATATGATTTTGGACAGTGTGTGTGAATGTACAAACTAGCCATAGCAAAACTAGAATTTTGTTCAGGTTTAGATTGGATGGCCTTTTGAAGAGCTGTGCAGTAAGTCTTAGGGCTCTTCACAAGATTATGCCTATCCTTCTGAGCATAGATTGCTTGCACTTCTCTACCCATTAGAAGTTAGGTGTGGTCATGTGACTTGCTTTGGCCTGTGCCTTGTGAGCAAAAGTGACACCCTTCACTGTTGAGCAGAATGAAGCTTTGAGAGCCTTTACACACACTTTCCCCCTTTGCCACAGCATTCGACAACATTCTAGATGGTGGCTCTTCCAACAGCCAGGATTTTAGAGGGAAGACAACGTAGGAGCAGAATCCTGAGCCAACCCATGGAGGGTTTGTAGTGTGAGCGAGGCATGAATTTTCTTGCTTTTAGTCACTATGATTTGGGGGCCATGTGTTCCTGCAGCATACTTTAACTCACCCTCAAGTTGTTCTTGAGATTCTGTGATTCCATATTATTTGGAGCTTTGCATTCAGTGTCTGAAATACTATAAAAATGAAATCACTGCTCACAAAAGAAAGTTATCACTACTATCTAGCTGGTGAAACTACGTCAATCAATGCCTATTAAATGAGCAATCTCTCAATCCCATCTTCTGTGTCCTTGAAAACATCTGTCAGTTATCAAAATACTCGTGCACCTTTCCTAACCTAACAGCATTCAGCAAAAGACTGAAAATACTTATAGTTCAACATTTTCTTTTTCAATTCTGTCTTTTGACTGAGATGATAGAAAACATGTATTTCTTTCTTCCAACAGTGTCCAAGCTTTGAATTCAAAGGATTACACAGTATCTGGATTAAACTGTCGGCTTGTATAAGCTCGAGTTAAGAAAAGGAAAAGTGTTGTTCACTGTCTGAAAAAGTATAGTCCACTAAATATAGAGTCACAGTGATCCTTGAAAGTTGTAGGGGGTGGGGGTGGTGTGGAGGAAGGAAAAGATAAACTTAAATCAAAAATCTATCAATACTAGCACCAAAAATGTACAAGGAATATTTCACAGAGGTATTATCAAGATGGCCAATACCTAGCACTCACCAAAGCAACAGAATGTGTGAGAAGACATGAAATTCCTATTTAATCATTTCCAAACAATTTGGGGGTGTTAAATAATGGTAAGCAATGTGATAAGATACCTTAATTATGTAATTAATAAAGACACAGAACCAAAGAGTCATCATAATATATCTACCAGAGGACAATATCAATACATTCACATTAAACATGACTAAAGCAGCATTTCCAAAACTGTCCTACAGAATATTCCCATATTTCCCATGTCTTCCCTTAATTACCCCCTCTTCAATAACTTTAGGCCTTTAGAATATTTGTATTTTCTTTACTTTTTCTAGCTATTCCCATAGCAACGCCACCACCAAAACCACAAAAAGAACTTAGGAAGATACTTATTTTGTCCTTTTCCTATTCCCAGGTTTTAAGTTTCGTTAAGATAGTTTAGCAGTTATTCAAATTTCCCTTACATTATATCCTATTTCTAGAGCCCTTATTTTGCCCTTAAGGCACACATTCCAAACTTTCTGTCTAACCTATTCCATTTGTTCCTATAAAACCTTACTCACCATGGTGTTCTCTCTCCTCTCTTCCCTCTTCAGGTTTCTCTTTTGGTTTCTTTAGTGTTTGGTTATTAATTTTTTTTAATTCAAATATTTTCCTCATATGAGGTTAATGGATGATATAATCTCTAAATTTTTACATATTTCCAAATATCTTTGTTATTATATCTTTGACATATTGATAACATGGGTAGAGTATGATTCTTGGGTTAGGCATTCTAACATTTGTGGGGATGGGAGCAAGGATAAAAATAGAGGTCTACGTATCATATATCTAAATATTTAAAAGCAATAAACCAAGCTAATAAATCATTAAACATGTTCTAATACCCTACCTTAGTAAGCATACCTTTCTAATGGCCTATAAGGACACATTCCAAAAAAATTGGTTGACTCCAGTTCTGTATCAGAAAGTGGTGGCACAGCATGGGCACTTGGATAATTAGAATCATTGCCCTGTGAGGAGGGTCATAGCCATAGGAAGGCCAAAGTGTCCACTTTAAAGACCAAGGTTTGTGGCAAAGGATCCTTTTGCTTTGGCTTAAGAGTATTACTTGTTGTGGTGCTTTTTGATCAGTAGTCTATAGATGCTTTTCAAGAGCTTTCCAGTTTCAGCATTGCAAATGAGAAATCCAATTCCAATCTGATTATTTTTTTCCTTTCTAGGTAATTTATTCGTTCTGCATTAATGTTCTTAGAGTTTCTCTTTATCTTTACAGAGCTGGCAAACTACATCCCACAAATCCTATTTTTGCACAGTCTGTTAACTATGAATGGTTTTTAAATATTTTAAAGGGTTGTCAAAGAATATGCAACCGACATCTTTTGTGGACTACAAAGCCTAGAATATTTACTCTCTGGCCCTTTACAGAAAAATTTTACTGACTCCTGGAGTAAAGGAATGTTACCAGAAAATGCTAAGGTGTGTGTATTTCTCATCAACCTAATCTTAAACTCAATGTTTGGTGAGGACCATCTTCCTGGCTCATAGATGACCGACTTCTTGCCACACTCCAACATGGCAGAGGGCAAGGAATCCCTCTGGGGTCTCTTTTAGAAAGGTACTAATTTCATTCATGAGTGGTCCACCTTCATAACCGAACCACTTCACAAAGGTCTCACCTCCAAACGTCACATTTGGAACTAGGTTTAAACATATGAACTTTTAGAGGACACAAATATTAAGTCTGTAGCACATTCTATGGTCTGTATAGCTAATATAGCCTGTGAGGAAAAGGACCTGTAAAAAAGTTTTCAAAATTTATTCTGAATATAAACTTTGTGCTACCTAACGTTCCTAAGTTGACACACGAATCTATGTCTTTTGAACTCCAGAATCCAAACTCTTATCCACTATGCTATGGCATCTATATGTACAGATAAACAAACTAATGATACTTCATTTGTTTTTCAGTTATACAGGTTTAATAACAATAGTTCTATCATTATCCCTCCAGGTTCTAGAAACCCTAGACCTATTGCAACCATCATACATGCTACACAGCTTTCCCTTACTAGTCCAAATAGTCCTTTAATAGAATGTCAGTGACTAAGGCCCAAAGCTGGATATGAACCATTTCTAAGTGACTGGGTACCAACCGATGGCAGATACCTCACTACTCCTCAAGTCTATATAAGGAGTTTAAAGGGTAGAATCACCAGTTTTGAGTGTTGTACAGTGTTTCTAGTTGGAAATTACTTCTTTTTCTCCTTATGTGAGAGTGACTGGTGTGCTTTCTGTCATTAAAACAAGCTGAGTGAGGCCAAGGGAAAAGGAATGAGGTAGAATGCATTTCAGAAGCAGTTGACACTGCGCCACCCTCCCCCCCCTCCTCCCCAGCACTCACTACCACCCAGACTAGCCTCCAAGCAGCCAGGGTCACGGCTCCATCTGCACTGGAGCAGAAGATGGGAAATGTTTTTGAATTTTTAAACTGAATTGAACAAAATTGGAATAAATGAAAATGGCCACAAAGTAATGGAATCTACTAAACATGTTGCTAAGGGACAGAATGGGGGATGGAAAGAGCACAGTTAAAAGCAGTGCCTGGAAAACAAAAAAGCTGTTTTATGTTTATATTGCTTAGAATCCTCTCACCATTGACAAAAGATGGTTATGGTTCTATCTTGAAACAATTCTTGTGGCAAATACAACATTCTGTCTTGAATTTATCATTATTTGAGTACTTCTCTTATCCTTTATGAATGGAAGCCCTCTGCTGTCAATATCTATATTTAAGGACATTTCTATTTTTTAATATGATTAACAGAGCTTTGTGATAACAGCTGTTCTCATATAAGGGTATGGTGGAATGTGCACAGGTTTTAGAATCAGAAAGACCTAGGTTCAAACCCTGTTTTTGCCATTTATCAGATATACCTAACCTATGAAATATAGCCCATATATGTCTCATAGTTTTGGGAGGCTTAAATAAGACACTTTGTGTAAAGTGCTTAGCATAATGCCAGTCACACAGTAGGTATTTAGACAATATTAGCTTCCTTTTGTCCTTTCCCTTCCCTGTGCAATAAAAAGTATTTATTTACCTCGCTAATTTATCTGTTCTGGATTTCAGAGGTGGGTCACAGTACAAAGAAGCTTCTTAACCTTCAGGGCTCCTCACTTACATAGGCCTTTTAGAATATTCTTTCTTGCCCTTAATTTTGTATTTTGATGCCCCAATTGTATGAACTTTAGGCCCACAAAACCTAGAATCCCCTCTGATAGTATTTAAAGATTTTTTCTTTCGTCACATCTTGATAATTCATGAAAACTAGAAAAAGCTTCAGTAGGAACAAACCAAAAGCATATGTAAATTAAACAGAAACTCACTATCTATTATACTAGTAATTTCTATTGCTAATTGAACCCTAAGTACTAGTGTCATTTAAAATTTTATAAATGCAATTTAAAAATATATAACACAACAGGTTGCAATTGAAGTCCAATCAGATAATGAACAAATGTCAGAACTGGAAAAACCCAAGTGATCATGTAGGCCAGGAATGTGAAATCTTCTTTCATGCCCTTCTGCAAGTAGAGAAGGAAGGCAGCTTCTGTACATACTAGTTTAGTGTTCCAGTTATGCACAATTCAGCAAAATGTGACCTTGAAAAAGTTGCTTTCCTTTCTTGGGGCCTCAGTTTTCCCATTAGTAAAATGGGGAGACTGGACTAGGTGATCTGTGACAGACCTTGTGGTTCCAACATTCTATGTATGATTCTATTCATCAATATTCTATAATTCTATGAATTAATTAGCAATAAAATATTTCATTATCTCATCACATGACAAATCAATGTGGATACTGTCATTTATACTTCCCCCTTACTACTCACTACTACAAGTATCAATAAGCAGTGAAAAAGACATTAAATAATGGGGAAAAGAGACAATGATCATCAATGTTCAAAAGAAGAAGAAAGTCAACTGTGGTTATTTTTCTAACAGCATTATTAATTACAATGTTTACTTTCCCCATTGCTTCTAGTTTAGACTAAACATCTTCAATTAAAGGCTAGAGCTCATTTTAACCCAGTTCCTTCATCACCCACCATGATATATCTGTCACTGTATGAATATCAGTTTCAAAGCACAATTTTAATTTTTGGCTTTTTCAAATTTTAAGAGTCAAATGTACAGTGGTTTAATACATCATAAGATTCCATTCTAACCTTTTGGAAGCCAAAATAAGGAGGCACCTGCTGCCTCTCTGATTGAAATTAAAGAACTTACAAAATATTCACTATCTTAAATAAATTAAAAGTCTTTTAACACAACATTGTAAATCAACTATACTGCAATAAAATACATTTTAAAAAGTCTTAAAAATATATCTATTTGGAAAGAAAGATGGATATATGGATAGATATGTGATAAATCAAGTACAATAAAATGTTAGTATTAGAATCTAAATGGTGGGTATACATATGTTGATTGTACAAATTTTTTCAAATTTCCTATATATTTAAAAATTTTCATAATGAAATGGCAAATTTTTTTTAAAATCTCTTTATTAACAAACATATCTACTTCTCAATAGTGTGTGTTTGTGTGTATGTGTAGTCATACAGCAACCTGTATTATTCAGACAAAATGTAAAGCAAGCAAACAACATAGGCAATTGCTCTATTACACTGAAATTATATCAACAAAATGTGAACCATTTGTGGAGCATTAAAAAAACATATTACTTTTTGAACAGGTAAAAATGAACAAATGCAGACCAAATTTTGAGAAGTATTTTAACATACAGTATCAAATTTACATCAAACTATGAGATATCTAGGATTCAGTTATACCTCTTCATAAAAAAGGAAAAGCTCAACTTGAAAAATCATGCAAAATTAAATCATCTAACAAATACTGTGCACTTACTTTAGCCAGACACTGTTCTAGGTCAAGGGATATAGTGATATCCTCTTCTCATGGAGCTTAGTGGGTTTTGATAGAGCATTTTAGAAAATATACAAATAGCTAAGATAATATCAGAGATGAGCGCTATAAAGTTTTTTCTTTTTAAGTAACGGCATAATATGATAGAGAGTAACAGGTAAGAGAGATGCAACTTCACAAAGTGCTGAGGCTAAGATGATAAGAGGGAAGAGGCAAGCCTACTAAAATCTTACAGAAAATAATTCCCAAAAGAGCATACAGGAAGTACAAAAATGTGAGGTAGAAAGTAGCTTGGTATGTTGGAGGAATGAAAGGAAGGCCATCATGTCAAAGTAAGCGATAGGGAATGCCTAAGAGTGGCAGGCAAGAGCTAGATCATACAAGGCTTTGTAGGCCATGGCAAGAAGTTTGGATTTTATCCTAAGAGTCATAGAAAGCCACCAGAGAGTTTTAAGCAGAAAAAATAGCGTTAGATCTGCCTTATGTTCTACCAAGATGACCTTGGCTATGAAGAGAAACAAGGGGACTAGTTAAGCTCAGGATATAAATGATGGTGATTTGGACTAGAGTGAGAAACAGTAGAAATGGAGAGAAAGGGACAAGTTTTAAAGATTACATAGATAGATTGATAGAGACAGAGAGAGAAATAGGGATACAGAGACACAAAGAGACAGAGACAAGAGAGAACCTATAAGACTTGCTATGAATTGGATACAGGGGATGAGGGAAAGAGAGGAACCAAGGATGACACCTAATATTTTGGTTTGAGCAACTGCATGAATGGTCATGCTTATTATTGGAATGGCTAAGAATAAGAGAGGAGTAAGTTGTGGGGTGACAGTGAAAGGTCACGGATCAAAACTTCCCTTTTGGCCGTGTTAAATCTAAGAAAGCTCTCCGTAGAGATGACATGTAGGCAGCTTAAAATATAAGAATGGAACTTGGGAAGAATTCAAGTTAAAAATACAAATTAGAAAATGGCAACAATATAGATAGAAGGTAGTCATAGAACTGAAGAGTGACTGTAGTTGGGATGGGTGGGGGAGGCCCAAGGATGAAGCCTTGCCTACTCTAAACTGTACAAATTAGAAAGAGGAAAAAGAGCACATAAAGGAGACTGAGAAACAGTGGCCAGAGAGGTAGGGGTAAAAGCTGGATAGTGTGATGTCACAGGAGGCAAGAGAATATGAGTTTTACAGAGGGCTTGGCCAGCTATGTGGAATAACTGAACATTAATCACTGCATTTGCCACCATGGAGGTTGTTGAGGACCTTGACTAGAGGGAACACAAGCCTAAATGTGTGGCAGCTAAAGAGATAATGGTGAATATGGAGATAAATAGAAACATGCAAATTTTGATATTAAGGAAAGACAGAACTTGGAAGCAAGGGATGACGAGTTTAATTTTAGAATGGGAGATATCAGAGCATACTTGTTTGCTGCTGAGAACAATCTAGCAGAGAATGAGAAATTGATGATGCAGGGGAGAGAGGAGTTGGTTGAGGGTCACACCATTCCTGAACACACAAGAAGGGGCGGGATACAGGGTGTAAGTGGAAAAGAGGACCTTTAATAGGAATGACGGTATTTCTATTGTACTTGGACAGAAGCTAGGGAATATGTGCATGCAGACAAGTTACCTGGGTGATTAGGTGGTGAGAAGACATAGGAGTTTCCTTCCGAATGCTTTTATTTATTCAGCTGATATTAAAAATCAACAATTGTGAATGGTCAAAATCCTAATGTTTAATTAGACAAACTAGAAATGAAACGGTTACAAAAGTAAATTTCAGGTCTGCTATAGTCAGAGGACACAGAATTACATTTAAATAAAGTACTACAGTGTCTATGCCTCTTTCCACTGGAAGATACTTTTGTAGGTCAGATCCCAATCTAGATGTCAGGCTACTCACAAAAATTAAAGGAATATAACCATCCCACCACTCTCCCATCAAGTGTCTCAGCAGGGAGAACTCACTAGCAGTAGAGGGAAAGGTTCAGAGAAGGAAAAATCTGCAGATCCACAGAAATGCAGAGATAAGCCATTTCCTGGGTAATGAGAAGTCATCTTGCAGATCCAATTTAGAGTAAAATGGCCTTCTTTAGAATCAATTGAGGAAGGATGGTTATTTAAAAATCTGAACTTTAAACAATTCCAGATGCTAAAGAGACCAAGACTCCTCTGTAATTAGTAATTAAGGTCCTACTACAAGAAAGAGATCATTTCAGGATAGCCAGTGAGACTATCCCCCAAGTGTGAGATCCAAAAGGATGCTAAGTAATACCTGAATAAAGAATCCGAGAAAGAGTTAAGGACGAAAGAAGGGAGCCATGTCTTCCTCAGGGTCTCAGCACCTGCTGAATGGGAATTATAAACTACCTTAACACTGCTTCATTCTCATTTTATTAGCTTTATAAATTACAAATTAAAGAGCCCCTTCAAATTTTCCTGTTACATATATATCTAGACTAGTAATGTAATATGTAACTAGTGATTATAATCCAGGTTTGGGGGCTAGATTATCAAGGTCATGTAATCAATGCCTCTCAAAAAGTGGTGTTATAATGATGTTTACTTTTATACATGTGTGCTACACACTGTACACATATCAGCAATTTAAAGCCTGTTTATGGGTCAATTTCCACATCTGAGAAAGAAGGGAGTTAGAGTAAGTGAATTTTATGATCTATATCAGGTCTAACAATCTATCATTCTAAGCACTGATAAGTATTTTACAATGTTTATCAATACTGGTTACTTCGCAGTCCCCATGATCTTCAGGGATTTGCAGTCACCATTTATTAATCTAAATTCCTAATTTAATCCATTCTGGTCACATTATCATTGTATGTGATATTTGGTAACGTAAAGGCATAAATGAAGGTGGAGCTCAGTTTGTTTGCTTTTTTTTTTAAATGAAAAGAACTGCAAGTGTTTATCCTCTCAATGTCCCTAGCACTATTCTGCGAAGTAGATAAGGCAGGATGTGCAATGAACTGATCATATGATAGTAAAGGCCAAATATTAATTCCTTGGCTCTTTAGCCAAAAATGTTTTTTGCATGTCTTTCTAATATGATGACCCAACTAAGTCTAGTCTGCACAACGAGACCTGTGCTGTGGGGCCAGAACTGCTTTAGGAGTTGGACAAGGTAGCCTCTTAAAATTCATTAGTCTGAAGATACGATTTTTAGCAAGAAAGAGAAAATTCTGAAGTGGTAAAATTGTTCTTCTCAAAGAAAAACTGAGCATATTTTAAATTAACCACTGTGGCACTAAAACAGACACACAGAATGGGATCATAAAATCTGTTCCAACTGGTACTTATTACTCCTTGCACAGAGTATATGTCATGTAGGGTACAGGCATATAGGTTACCATAATAAAAAGAACATGTGTATTTGAATCCTCATTAGCCATTTTCTAGCTGGCAGTCATTGTGTAAATTACTGAGATTTAATTTCCTTATCTGTAAGAATGAGATTTTGTTACAAGGTTAAATGAGATTTAATATTCAAAGCTCCTATAGTACAGTGCCTGCCACTGAGTAACACTCAATAAATAGCTTTTGTTACTACCATTTCAGTATATCACCTGCTTAAGTATCTCACCATAGTGGTATGCTAATGGCTTCTTTTCTCTCTGACTGTCTATGGGATATGTGTATGTGTGAGCCTGCCTATTCATGTGCACATGTGTACACATAGGAAAGGTCCATTTGAAATATAAAGAAATTTTTTAACAAGTCCTTTACAGGAACCACATTGTCTGGGTTAAAATCATAAAAGGATTGTAGATGGGAACACTGAAACATGGCAGGAAAGCAGTTATTAGCCTCCACATGAGGATTCAAATGGACACTCTGGCTCCTACATCTAAAGAGCCATCTCAGAATGATATAACTTACACAGGGAAATCCTGGTTGGCTTCATAAAATCCATCATTTCCCTCTGGCTTTGATAATTACATTAAACATAAACTGTGACTAAAGGCAAGGCCTTATCATTTCTTATTTTACACTGCCCTCTGGAGTCAAAAATGACTATAACATGGGATTGGCCTTTTTTTTTCTGAAATAATGGGGTTTATTTAAGGGTGAGAATGCTCATTGATACTCTACATTTTACTCTTTGGTTAGAGATACATATAGATCACACGTATAACTTACATGTGTTGACTACAATAAATATAGGACAGACTCAACTGAAATGACAAAATAAGGAAAACTCCACAATGGTGCCAATTTAAAGCTGATTATCAAATGGTTTCTCAAATTTTGCACAAATTCTTCAAGTTGTGATCACATTGGTGTAAAATAATAGTGCAGCCTTTAACTTAAAATATAAAAACAGACAGAGAAGTGGAATCTTTAACAAAATTAAAAGAGAAATTAAGATGTGAAAACCACTTAAAAATAGGCAAGGTCCACTGCATAACATTGGCATTAAGCAAAGAAAGAATACAAATAGTGAGCAATTAGACCCAACCAGCAAATTGATAATCAACTGCAAACAAGCAAGCCTTCAATCATTTTTTTAGGTCAGAAAATAAAATTAACCACTATATAAGACATTCATTTGAAAGGCATTTCTCTGAAATATTCCCTTTAACAGCCTCTCAATCATGTCCTTAGTGCTAATCACTTCATTTGAAACTCTTCTGAGACTTCTAACTTTTCAAAACTCACTTTAATGTTTTTTCTGTGTACAAGGATTCTCAAGTAAATGGATTCAAATTATGTTTAGATAAAATGTATGTACAATTATTAATTATAATCATTGTTATTATACTAAAGGAAGAGTCTTGTCCCTATTAATTTTCCTTAAATGAGTCTGTCAGAATACTCAATACAGTAAGAACTCATTTTAGGTCAATTCTCATTAATCAAGTAGTAAGAAAGTAAGAGTCTATAAATATCTTTTGAGGTTCTCTACTGGAAGGTGAGAAACCTTTGTAAATCAAATATTTTGACTCAAATTTATTGGTTTCTTTGAATTTACATTCCTCTAAAACTCATAATAAAAAATACACCAAGAGGTCCAGCAAGTATTTTGCTAGTCACTAGGCATACAGAAATAATAAACAGACCCTGTTCCCAAGGAATTAAAAACATCCTAGAAAAAAAATGTGTTTAATCCCTCCCCCGACCTCCCGCCCCTGTCAGAAACAGAAAGTAGGATATATTCAACAACAGAATTATGTATGACATAAATAAACAGTCTGGAGGAAAGGGGTATCACCTCTTTTGTCAGGGTGAGATATCACAGAAATCACTTGACTTTGGACTGGAGTGGAGGCCTCTGTGACTGGGTAGAGGCAATTGTTAGGAAAAAATGTTCCTCTTAAAGAGAAACCAAAATCTAAAACACATAGAGACATATACTGCTAAGATTAGTCAATAAAATCAACCACCTGAACAGGAATTTACTCCAGATGAAATTAGTTGTAGAGCAGTCATTCCAGTGGCCCTCATGCTAAATCCAGCTCAATGCCTGTTATTGTAATAAAGTTTTATCGGAACAAAGCCATGCCCATTCACGTATGTATGGTCTCTGGCTCCTACTGCACTACTATGGCAGGTTTCAGTACTTGTAACAGAGTCTGGCCCACAAATCCTACAATATTTACTGTCTGGTCTCTTACATAAAAAGTTTGCTGATCCCTGAATTACAGAAAGACCTTTAAATAAGTATTTTTAGGGTGATCAAAGAGACAAAGCAATGACATCCATTAAAGAAAAGAAATTACTGACAATGGGATAAGTGAAATAAGAGTAGATGGATATGAAAAAGCAAAACTTTAAAAATCTTGTAAAATAAATAGAAAAATGGGCAAAGGATAGAAATAGAGGACACACACACATACACACACATGCTGAAACCCAAATGGTCAATAGATATAAAAAATATGTTAAACCTCATAAGTAATAATGAAAATGTAAAGTCAAATGAGATATCATTGCATAACTGTCAGAATGGCAAACAAATAAAATTTGGAAAATACTAATTGTTCATGAGGAGGTGGAGAAACAAACAATAAAACACTGTTCATTAGTTAGAATTACTTTGCAGAGAAAACTAGCACTATGCCTAGTAGACAATGTGCACATT
The DNA here is from genome assembly GCF_030028045.1 of Hippopotamus amphibius kiboko. Taxonomy (NCBI): domain Eukaryota; kingdom Metazoa; phylum Chordata; class Mammalia; order Artiodactyla; family Hippopotamidae; genus Hippopotamus; species Hippopotamus amphibius. Next base: position 10,268,237 of record NC_080203.1, on the reverse strand, counting down.
CTACAATCCAGCAATTCAACTTCTATATACTCAAAGAAACCTGCCCGGTATTTATAGCAGAATTGTTTTTAGTACTAAAATATTGGAAAGAAACATAAAGTTTATATCAGTTAGCTATACCCACCCCCAAATTAGTGGCTTAAAACAATTCTCATTGATTCTTGCTCACATGTATGTAAGTTGCCTAAGGTGGCTCTAGTGATCTCAGCTGGCCTGATCTGGTCTTGGTTCCAGGCCACAAATTTGGTTCAGATTTGCTCCTCGTGCCTATCCTTCTTGAACGAGTGGACTAGCTAGGGTTATTTTTCTTCTACGATGATGGCAGAAGTACAAGAGCACAGATCCAAACATAGAAACACATTTCAAGACCCCTTTTGTGTTATGCCTGCTAACATTCCTTTGGTCAAAGGAAGTCATATAGCCAAACCTAACACTGTGTATGAAAATATACTCCACCTCTAATGGAAGAAACTGAAAAGTGACATTGAAAAGGGTGTGGATGCAGGGAGGGATAAAGAACTGGGGGCAACAACGCAATCTACCACAGGTTCATAAACAGAAGAATGGGTACAGTATATGTTCACTGAAGCACTCTAAAAATGAACAGCCTCCAACTCCATATATCAATAAGGCTACATCTCAAAAATGTTCTGTTAAGAGTAAAAAACAAACTATAAAAAGTTTGCAGAACAATTCTATGTATTCTTTGTGCATAAATATATACATAGAAAACTTGTAGACATATCCATGGAATTGATAAACACTGAATTCAAGATAGTGGTTACCTTCAGGCATACAAAAGAGGAGGAAATGGGTAGGAGTACTTGACAAGGGAACTTGAACTATATTCTGTAATTTTTTTTCCATGAAAAAGATCTGAAGCAAATATGCAAAATATTAAGATTTGTTAAAGATGACACATGAAAAGCAGTATAGTATAAGTAGTTAAGAGAAAGACTGCCTACTAGCTGTGTGATCCTGGATAAATTACATATTTATTTACATATTTCTCTCTCTGAGACTGGTTTTTTATCTATAAAACAGGAATAAGAATAACAACCTATCTCATAGCATTGTTTTATAGATTAAAGGAGTTGATACATGTAAAGCACATAGAACAATGCATGGTACAAAGTCAACACAAGGAGTGTTAGCTATTAATATTCTCCTCTATACTTTTCTCCATCTTTGTTATATTTCATAATTAAAAAGAAATAAAAAGTTTTTAAAGATAGAGGAGGGAGATGGTAGATAAGGCTAAGAGTTTAGGGGTTTAGGTCATACAGCTCAAACCTGACATTGGAGGGAGATTTTTCTACTCTATTTGCTTTAATCCTAAGATGAGAATATCTTTCAAAATTAGTGCATTTGATGCTGCTTGTTCTTCATAGGACATTGTAGTTCTATCATAAGATTTCTGACAGAACTCAGGGTTTTCACAGAAGGATATCAAAAGTGAGTAATATATACTTCCTGGTAACCCTAGGATCCAGCAGAGCTACTAAGCACACAGAAAGTATTCAAGAAATAGTTTTTGGAATTGAAGGACTCCACTTCCCAAGATTAATGGAACTAGGTATTTGTACTACTTCCTTTGAAAACAGAATCAACGCATGATAGCTCTCAGAAGTTCCCACGTCTGTGGCTTAGAACCCCAGTGAATCCTTGTGAGGAAAACAATTCTACTTAGCTATAACCACAGAATAATAATAGAACATATTTTAAGTGGCAATTAATTAATCTTTCTTTGGAGTACCTAACTCTTCACCTAGGTATAACTTTACTAGGAGAAAAGCCAATGAACTAGATTGGTAGCTCTGGCATGTCCACAGATGCCCCATCACCAGGCTCCAAAGTGCTGGCCTAAGTATCTCACGCTAGACCACGATGCAAACATCCCCAAGCTTCTAATTATAACTTAGAGGTAAAGTCAGTTAATGTCAATAAGCCTCATGTCTCTCTTGTCTTTGGCCATCTCCTTATTGATCCTTACAATAAGACTAATAGTTGATCCTTATATTAATAATTTTTATTTACCACTTACTACGTGCTGAGCAGTAAACATGCATTAATTTGTTACTCTTTACAATAATCCTATCAGCCGTATTACAAACAAGGAACTCTATTTTACAAACAAGGAACTCAAGTTAATAACTTGTTTACAATTACAGGGCTTTTAACTGGTAGAGCTAGGCTTTAAGCCAAGTCATTGTGATAACAGAGTCTACATACATCCCTATTACTCTTCTCTCTATACTACTCTATATTTCTCTCAATGACACAAGAACTCCCTCCTCCTCAAAAAAACACTTTCCACTAAGTCCTCCACAAGCCTCATCCAGTGGTATGCTCCTACATCCCCCTACATACTCAAATTCTTCACTGAAGTCAACTGAAACTTGACTTTCCTTGGAGGACACCATTCCTCTGAAGCTTTCTTAATCAGAGCCTGCTTATTATCCAACATTCCACATATTTTTACACTCAGTTTTTTTAAAGAAGGCTTTACTTCTTTGAAACTCATGACACCTCACTGAATCATGTTCTAACCCCACTCATTACTGTCATCTACTAGTATTCACCAGTCATTTTGGAATGAGGATTACAATATGTGCAATCTAATCCATCCATCATCTTAGGGCAATTCATGGTTTGTGTGGACCTACCATGCAGCCACTGAGCTTCTCAGTTTCTTCATCTTTTAAACTTCATTGACCTTCTCTGCTATACATCCACAGCCATCTGCATCTAGGACTTTACTTGGAAACACTTTGGAACAGACTCATCTGGTGAAAATAATACAGATAAATCACTGGTGTTCTTCTCAGTTATTATATACCCAACCACCTCTTTTCTCCAGCTTCACTGAGACCATTATTGTGATCCTTGATCTTACCATTCTCTCACAGTCAATTATCACCCTACTGGCCTCTCCTGTTTCTACAACATAGCTGGTTCCCAAGGTTTATCACCTGGACTCCTCTTGCACCTGCACCTTTTACCCCTACCCACTGTCATACTCACTTTGTAAAACCTCTTCCCTGGACTGGTGCTATATCATGCCTCTGCCATTCACGAACCCAGGCAGCTGTACACAAGTAGAGATAATCAATGATACAGACTGATTTTCAGTCTTAACAAAGGCCTGCATGTGAGTACCCCTCCTCCTTTGTCAGCATGCTCTAAATATTCACAGCTCTCACACTCCATACTCATTTTAAGCTGTTGACTTTGTTTCCTAGTTCATCATCAAGAAATATGAGACTTACAATGGAGAAAAGACAGCCTCTTCAATAAGTGGTGCTGGGAAAACTGAACAGCTACATGTAAAAGAATGAAATTAGAACACTCCCTAACATCATACACAAAAATAAACTCAAAACGGATTAAAGACCTAAATGTAAGGCCAGACACTATAAAACTCCTGGAGGAAAACATAGGAAGAATACTCTTTGACATAAATCACAGCAAGATCTTTTTTGACCCACCTCCTAGAGTAATGGAAATAATAAAAATAAATAAGTGGGACCTAATGAAACTTAAAAGCTTTTGCATAGCAAAGGAAACTATAAACAAGACAAAAAGACAACCCTCAGAATGGGAGAAAATATTTGCAAATGAATCAACAGACAAATAATTAATCTCCAAAATACATAAACAGTTCATGCAGCTCAATAACAAAAAAACAAACAACCCAATCAAAAAATGGGCAGAAGACCTAAATAGGCATTTCTCCAAAAACATACAAATGGCCAAGAGGCATGTGAAAAGCTGCTCAACATCACTAATTATTAGAGAAATGCAAATCAAAACTACAATGAGGGGACTTCCCTGGTGGTGCAGTGGTTAAGAATCCACCTGCCAATGCAGGGGACATGGGTTTGATCCCTGGGCCGGGAAGATCCCACATGCCGCGGAGCAACTAAGCCCGTGCACCAGACTACTGAACCTGCACTCTAAAGCCAGCAAGCCACAACCGCTGAAGCCCTTGAGCCTAGAGCCTGTGCTCCACAACAAGAGAAACCACCACACTGAGAAGCCCGCACACCACAATGAAGAGTAGCCCCCGCTAGTGGCAACTAGAGGAAGCCCATGCACAGCAACAAAGACCCAACGCAGCCAAAAATAATTTTTTTAATTTTTTAAAAAAATTAAAAAAACAAAAACTACAATGAGGTATCACCTCACACCAGTTAGAATGGGCATCATCAGAAAATCTACAAACAGTAAATGCTGGAGAGGGTGTGGAGAAAAGGGAACCCTCTTGCACTGTTGGTGGGAATGTAATTGATACAGCCACTGGAGAACAGTATTGAGGGTCCTTAAAAACCTAAAAATAGAATTGCCATATGACCTAGCAATGCCACTACTGGGCATATACCCAGAGAAAACCATAATTCAAAAAGACACACGCACCCCAATGTTCATTGCAGCACTATTTGCAATAGCCAGGTCATGGAAGCAACCTAAATGTCCACTGACAGACGAATGGATAAAGATGATGTGGTACATGTATACAATGGAATATTACTCAGCCATAAAAAAGAACGAAATTGCGACACTTGTAGAGACAGGGATGGACCTAGAGACTGTCATAGAGAGTGAATTCAGTCAGAAAGAGAAAAAACAAATATCGTATATTAATGCATATATGCAGAATCTAGAAAAATGGTACAGATCAACCGGTTTGCAAGACGGAAATAGAGACACAGATGTAGAGAACAGACATATGGACACCAAGTGGGGAAAGTGGGGGGGTGGGGGTTGGATGAATTGGGAGATTGGGATTGCCATATATACATTACTAATAAGAAAAAATGTCAAATTGTACACTTTAAATACATGCAGTTTATTGTGTCAATTATATCTCAATAAAAGTTCTTTAAAAAATTAAAGAAAAGAAACATGAGACCATCCAATCTGTTCTTTAGCTTCCTGTACACTACTCCATTATCTGCATACATCTCCATTCCCGTTATCATTCTTCCAGTCTCAGAGGATGATATATCCTTACTCTTTCTCAGGACCAGCACTTCCTCTCTGCTTTCAATCTCATGCCCTTCAGCAGGACAAGGACTAGGAGAAGGCAAGAGAGGTGCCCAGGGCACAAGCAGCACTCACTTTCAGATGCCAACCCTTTTCCTGAATGACACTGAGAATGAGTGTGTCCTTAAACTCTTTGCTCTGGACCCTTCACTCCTCACACTAGTCCAGTCCCTGTCCACCTGCCTCCTCCAGAACCTTGATTCATCATTCATCCCTACTGCTAGTATCTTCAGCCTCTCCCTTCTACACAGTCTTTCCACTCACCCTACACAATGTTCAAGCCATGCTCTGTTTCTTCGGGTTGTAAAATTTCCAAAAGGCTTCTCTTCCATGGAGACCATAAGTGGTCTTCTTAACCAGGCAAGTAAATATGACTAATTCTGGTATTCAATAATAGGAAGTGAATTTGACTCTCACACATATGCAGCATTCTCCCATAACAACTTTGTCATTAATAAAGATGATACTTTGATTTATGTCCTACTCCTTTATCTTTTATTTCTCCTCAATTTACTCAAAACCTAGACAGTGAAAAGGACTGCTATATATTGGGTTCTTCTCAAAGACTCCAATGGCTACATTACCTCCTAAATATGCTATTTCTTCTGCCTGGAATCAGTCTATGGCCCAACCTAAACCAATCAACTCCTATTCATCTTTTAGATCTCAGTTACTTTATGAGGGAAGCCTTCCCCCAACCGAACTTGAAACTAGAACAAATATGCCTATTATGAACTCTCCTAATATTAGGTACCTCTCCTTTGCATCAATTACCATGGTTGTAATCTTACATTTATTTGAGCAATTATCAGATTGTCTGTCTCTTCTGACAGAATGTAAGTGCTAAAGGGCAAGAATGATCCCAATTTTGCTCACCATATATCTCAAGAACTTGGAACTGTGCTTGACACATACATAGTAGATGAAGTTCAGATCTTACCTTCTCCAGGAAGCTTTCCCTAACCAGCCAAGGTTCAGTGTCCTAGGCCTCTGTTTTCCCACAGCAACAGTGTGGTTTACTTTCATTTCCCTGAACACAATGCGTTACAGTTGTTTGTGATTTTATCTCCATGACTATATCCTGACCTTTTTGAAAACAATATTTCATTACATTCACCTTTGAAACTTTAGCACCTGGCCCATTCTTTCCCAGGATAGGTGAGCAATAAATTCGTATTGAATGAATAAAAGTATGTAGGCTTTGTTCCATAACAATAGTTGTGAAAAGCAATGAAGTGAAAACAAGTCAGTAGGTCTGGTGCATAGCTGTGGGAAGTTAGCAAAGCTAGTAGTTGAAAAGTCTTTTCCAAATTTGAAAGTTTATAACCACATCCAAAGAAAGGCTAAATACTATTTATTATCAGAGCAGTGAAAACATAGATGTATAGTACTTTATAGAACTGTTGCATATACATCTTAGCATTTATGTTATAAAATACCTGTAAAAGAATCATTATTGTTCCCATTTTATAATCAACAAAACTAGCTAATCAAAAACAATGCTGAAGTGATTTAAGATAACATTGGTTACTAAGTTTCAGATTCAAGACTTGTTATACTGTATCATGTTGCCTCCCTAGCAAAGAGAATAACTCAAAGGATCTTCATCTCAGCCCTGAAATTTGTAAGGCCACACAGTAAACTCCAATAGCTAACACATCTTAACATGATGTTTCCGTTAATACAATTCAATATTTCAGGTAAAACCGTTAGAAATGGCCTTTATGTGTTTGATGAGACTCTGGAAAAATCTGTACTATGATTTACAGCAGGGATTCTGTTCAAGGCTTTTTATGGCCAAATAATTTTCTTTCAGTCTTGGATATCTATATCCTTGTTACTATCAGTTGCACAAGAAAATCTACTCTGTAATAACACTTTCTCTTTTCAACTACAAATATCAATTTTGTTCATTTTTAAAACTTTAAAAAAAAATCTAATATATGATCCTTTTTTTTTAATGCTTCAGAATCAATAAACTGTCCTTGGCAAACAGTCCTTCAAAATTGAGATACTGTATTATAGCATATCATTTTCACTTCTTATATAAAATGAGATGGTGCTAACCACTCTTCCCTTTATAAAAATGCCTATTTGTTAGTGCTATGAAAGCCTTTAAAATGGCTTACTTCAAAACATAAACATGTTATATATCTAGTCTAGTCATTTATGAATTAAGGTAGATGGTAGAACAAGTGAGGAGAGAGAAATCCTTGATTCCATTAGTAAATGAAATAGGCAGGATGCCACGCCATCCAGTTTATTTGAAAGGAAAAACATCCACCCCAAATATCTCCCTGTTGGTTTGTTATGCTACTTTTTTATAGTTATATGCCTTTGTATATATTATATATAGTATGTATACATATTCTAAAACCATAGCTAGTGCAACAAAATCGCGATATCTAAGTATTACTGCCTAGAACAAAATAAAAGTAAGTGGAGATATTAGTAATGGGCTGATTCAAAGAAAAATGTGAAGTAAATGATAGTAGAGGTGATACAACAGGTATGAACAAAACCATGAAGATGGTAAACAAATGCCTGGCATTAGGGGAAAACTTGGTCAAGAAACTGTGTTCTGGTAATCCCTTTTGTAGGCTAAGTAAGTTCTAAAGGGACAAGGGCTATAAAGACAACATACACTGCCAAACAGAAGGGCTATGCAGAATGCACAAATAACAGAACAATGTAGCAAAAACTATGCATAACCTTTCAAAAGAAATGGAATTAATGAAGTGCCAAGGATTTAAAAGAGATACAGATGAAATAAAATCAAGAGGAGTGTACTGCCCCTTACTTATATGTAAACTCTTTCTCTTAGTGCTGTATCTTTGGAAGACTTGTGGGGGGCAAAAAATTAAAAGTGAAAAATGATAAAATGTTACTATAACAGAAAATATAGATGGAGATTACAAAAAATGCATATACATTTACAGGGTTATTTTAATGAGCAATGATTTTCACTGAAATTGTGAATGAAACAAAAACAAAAATATTAAATCCCATTTCCAAAACAGGTGCATATGATGTTTTTGATAAATTTCTTGAGTATTTTCAGTATTGTATAGTCCTATGTGTTTTTGACAGGGGATGGAAATAACATCAGCTACCTAGCCTTTACCTCCAAATTTATTTACATATGAAGTTATCTTTCCCTTTTTCCTTCTAAGCACAATGCTTACTCCTCCTCCTCTGGTCAGAATCCTACCCCTTGTGACCTCTTCACAGACTTCTCGTTGTTAATTATTCAACTGTCTAATATCATTTGACCATCTCTATTTTTACCGAGCTCTCCCTATCCACATTTAAACGGGTTCAATTAAAAATAAACAGAATTATGTGATCTTGTGTTGCCCCACATCTACCACCCACTCTTATTCCTCTCCCTCACAGAAAAAGTTGTTGCAAGAACTGTCTATACTTGCATTCCTTCCAATGTGAAAAGCTTTCTAGGTTCCCAGAGTTAACAAATGTCCTGGTTTCCCTAGGAGTCCCATTTATCCCTGCTGCCCTGGTGTTATAATTAATAGTACCCCCTTTCACTCTCAATAATGAAATGGTTTGGGGAATTCCCTGGCAGTCCAGTGGTTAGGACTCTGTGCTCTCACTGCCAAGGGCCCAGGTTCAATCCCTGGTCAGGGAACTAAGATCTCACAAGTCTAATAATAATAATAATAATAATAATAATAATAATGATGAAATGGTTTGGATGATAAAATTATATAGTCACCCTATAACTGCAAATACACATACACAGTGCCTAGGATTAAGTAACATTAACCATTTTTAAGAGTCTTTTTCAAAATCCTACCAAGAGACATAAAGATGACAAAAACTATATAGACTGAGAATTAGAAGACCATCTAAAGATATCAGAAGAAAATAAATATATAAATTGAGTGAAACTTCAGTTCACTTATAGTCCAAATGGGATTTTTCAGGAAATTTACAAAATGATACACGTTTACATGGAAGTGAATGTCAAATAAATGTTTGAAGAAAGAATAATCCTGAGAGAGAAACAAGATATAGGGAAATAAAAGTCTGTTGTAAAGCTAAAATAATAGAAATCATGTGATAAGTAGTTTGTAGCACTCAAAAAAATTCACCAGGGGTGAGAGAAAAAAAAATTAGAAAGTGCATTTTCACTTGATTTCAAGATATGAATTAATATGCGTTACTTAACATATGGATTGACAGTAGTGCAAGTATGTAATAAAAAAAATACAGTTTTCCCCTGCTATCCAAAAATAGAGTGTTCCTAGGAAACCTTTCATAAGCCAAAATGGCATAAAGTGAAGAAATAATTATGTTAGGACACATCTTGCTAAGGGAGGCACAAAATAAATGGAGATAAAGTACAGATGCTCACAGACAGTTCAAAGCTATAGCGACTGGATGCTGAGACGCTGAGTGTGGTTCCCAGGAAGGAACTTGGTGATGCCAAGAGTGCCTGTTGCCTCTATGACAGCTCTCTGCAAAATAAATGCTGAGCACTATTTTTGCTTTTCACCTTTTTTCTTAAAAGTGAAAATCCTCTTAGAATTTCTTTTGGTTAGTGCAAACAGGTACTAATGTAGTCTTTCATAAAAGCAAAGTGGTAGAAAATGAACTTTCAAAAAGCAGGGGATACATATATTGATGGTGCATGTACAGATTGTGCATGCTAGGCATATGCGATCAAAAACTTGAGGAGACCTCTCTACTAGATAATTCAAAAAAAGATCTCATATATAAAATGTAATATATGATGAAGAACGTCATAAAGCAGTGGGGAAAGGATAAATGATGCTGGTGCTATATTTTAGCTAATGGGAAAATAAATTTATATATTCATCTTATTTCATGCAGCAAAATAAATTCCAGTTGGATTACAGAAATAAATATAAAATTAATTAATCAAGAAAATCCTAGAGGAACACAGAGATGAATAATTTTTCAACTATGGGTAGGGGGATTCCTAGGTTTCAAAGCAGAAGAAAATCATTAAATAATGTTGATATAAATAACTGAAATCACAAAATTTCTGAATTTCAAAATATAACTAGAAAATTAAAAGGCAAACAATAAATTTAGAAATGTAATAAAGATGGCAACTTATTTTAAAAGCTCAGTATAAATGTTTAAGAAAAATGTTAAGACCCTTTATATAAAATTGAGCACTTGGAGAGTGCGGCGGCGCTGGCTGGCGGGAGTCTGTGGCGGTCTAGCCCGAGGCTCGCTCCCCTGCCCCGAGTTGCAATGAGCACCACAGCCGTGCCCCAGGACCTGCAGCTGCCCCCGAGTCAGAGGGCCCAGTCCGCATTCAGCGAGCAAAGAAGACAAAAACTCAAGGAGCACCTGTTAAAAAGAAAAACTTTTTTTTCATACAAACAGGAAAATCAGATATTATCCAGTGGTAGAGACCAGAGAGTGAAGACATCTGAAGGCCAGATCCAAGAAGAGACAAAAGCTCTGAAACTTAAGACAAAGATGGCTGATAAAGAGAATGTCGGTAGACCTACTGGGATCAAAAATAATATAACAATAGAAAAAAACTGTATTCCTTTAAAACCTTCTAATAAATTAACCAATTCAACTATAGCAATTGATCCACTTAATTTTGAGGATAATAATCAAACTCTGCCATTGTTACCATTTAAAGATGACCCCCAAAGTCAACATATGACACTAAGCCAAGCATTTCACCTTAAAAACAATAGTAAAAAGAAACAAATGATTACAGAAAAACCAAAGCAACATGCTAACACGCCCAAGAAACCTGTGCTTGGATCTTATCGTGGCCAAATTGTTCAGTCTAAGATTAATCCCTTTAGAAAACCTCTACAAGTTAAAGATGAGAGTTCTGCAACAACGAAGAAACTTTCAGCTACTGTCTCTAAAGCCACAAAGCCTCAGCCTATAGGTGCCAGTAGTGTAACAGTGAAAAGTGATAGAGCATAACATATGACGACGGCCACTAAATTTGTGGGCACTACATCTCAGAATAGTCAGCTTGTGCAACCTCCTATTAGCAGTCAGCAGAGTAACACCCAGGGCGCAATGAAACAAGGCATCATCTAGTGTTAAAACCAGTTCTTCTCAGGACATAAAAAGAAATAAGACACTATCAAGAAGCATGACATCTGAAAAGGTAGCCAGGCCTGCTTCGTCTTCTAATACTAAACTGATAGAAAAGTCAAAAAGCATTGACCCGCGCAGACATACCATGGTGAAAGCAGCTGTTGACAGCAGATGAACTCAGCCCAAGGAAACTGCGGAGGAGAGAAAAGCTTGTCTGAATGAGTGGAAAGCTGGCAAAGGAAGAGCACTGAAAAGGCCTCCGAGCACAGTGGTTACCCAGCCTGAGCCCCAAGCACAAAATGAAAAACCAGTTGGGTCCTTCTGGACTACCATGGCAGAAGATGAACAACGACTGTTTACTGCAAAAGTAAACAAGACAGGGACTTCCTAGGTGGTGCAGTGGGTAAGAATCCGCCTGCCAATGCAGGGGACACGGGTTCGATCCCTGCCCCAGGAAGATACCACATGCCGTGGAGCAACTAAGCCCGTGCGCCACAACTATTGAGCCTGTGCTCTAGAGCCCGTGCGCCACAACTATTGAGCCCATGTGCCGCAACTACTGAAGCCCACACGCCTAGAGCCCATGCTCTGCAACAAGAGAGGCCACCGCAATGAGAAGCCCACGCACCACAATGAAGAGTAGCCCCCGTTCGCCGCAACTAGGGAAAGCCCGCGTGCAGCAACAAAGACCCAACACAGCCAATAAAATAAATAAATAAATAACTTAAAAAAAAAAAAAGTAAACAAGACAGTTTCTGAATGCCTAAACCTGATTAATGAGGGAGGTCCAAAAGAAGTATTGGTTACACTGAATGACCTGATTTAAAATATTCCAGATGCTAAAAAACTTGTTAAATATTGGATATGCCTTGCACATATTGAACCAGTCACAAGTCCTATTGAAAATATTATTGCAATCTATGAGAAGGCAATTCTGGCAGGAGCTTAGCCTATTGAAGAGATGCAACATGCAATTGTTGACATTCTGACAATAAAGAGCCAAGAAAAAGTTAAAGTTGGAGAAAATTTTGAGGAGGCTTGTGCAACCGAGGAACAAATCCAAGAAGCCAACATTGATGAAACAGGTGTTAATCTAGGGTCAGAAAAACCGTTAATGGAAAATAAGCATCCTAGAAATGCGGTATTTCAAGATTGTGAAAAAGAGCAAGATGGCAAAACAGAAGATCCAACCAGTGATATTAAAACCCCCAATACAGAAACTAGGGTGGGTTGCTTAATTAAATATAATGTGTCTACTACTCCATACTTGCAAAGTGTAAAAAAGATGCAATTTGACAAATCAAATTCTGCATTTAAAGAGCTAAAGTTTCTAACACCAGTTAGACGTTCTTGACGTCTGCAAGAGAAGACTTCTAAGTTGCCAGATATGTTAAAAGACCATTATCCTTGTGTGTCTTCATTGGAACAGTTAACAGAGTTGGGAAGTGAAACTGACGCTTTCATGTGCTGCCCCAATGCAGCCCTGTGCCGCATGTTCTTGGAGACTGACACGACAGAAGAGAAGTGAAGCTCTGATAAGGAGAGGGGTTGTGTTATTCCGAGGGTGTTTGGTTGGTTGGTTTGTTGTGGCTTTGTTGAAGCTCTGATAAGGAGTGGGGTTGTATTATTCAGAGAGCATTTGGTTGGTTGGTTGGTTGGTTGGTTGGTTGTGGCTTTGTATGTCCATTAGATCAGGAGTTGCCAAGTACCTAAGTATTCACAGCAGTCAGCACTTCTGCTGATGTTCACTCTATAGCAGGTGTTGCCTTCTGTGTGTCGGAAAGCTAATTCTACTTTGTCGATCTCAAGACTGAGTTTTTCTCTAAGACAGGTAAATTTTGTCAAGACAGAGTGAGCTTGCTTTGTCAGCCAATTCTAGTAGCCCAGACTGCTGTCCTCTCCTGCGTCTCTGGGGCTCTGCCCCTGGTTCTGCATTGTCACTCTCCAGCAATGCCAGTAAGTCTGCACCTGTGGTCTCTTGGCCTCTTTCTTTTTTACTATAGCCGAGGTCACCAAGACGGATAGTTAACTAAATACTCCATTTCTAAGAGAAGATAATTTGCGGTAAGAAAGAAAATGTGCCAAACCTAGTGGGTATTCAGAACTTTAAATCTGAGTTCCTTCCTACGTTCCTTTTGTAGCGTACTATCTAAGATGTTAAAAATTTTAACTTCCATCCCTTCATTTGATATAGTTTATAGACTATTAGAATGGAGTTAGGGAAGGAATATATAATATTTCATAAATGTCATTCTCGTTTAGGTAATATTTCTAAAGCAACTAATACTTAAAACTGATTTCTTCCCTGCAATATAAAAACTTTGCTGTTAAATCATGTCTCCTAAAACATGATAGTCATACACAGTAAGTAGTTCTCTTCTCCCCACACATAAATACCACGAGTAAAATTGTTTTGTAAGTCTCTGAACTAATACTTAAATGGCGAACATCCTTTACCAACTCTACAGTTTCAAGTAAGGATTCAGTCATTATAAAAGATTAGATAATTTTAAAACTGCATAATATGAACATGGTTGAAAAATCACATATTTATGTTATTACTTCCATTTGTATAATAGTGTCAATCTTTGTTCTATTTATTATCTTATGTTCTAGAGAGTAGGATTTTTATTCCTTTTAAATTGTGTACCTAATATGTATATAATAAATGAAAATATCTATATAACGAAAAAAAATTGAGCAATTGACATAACAGATAATTCACAAATTATGAAAATCAAATACTAATAATTTTGAAGAGAAAAAATTCAACATTAGTAGAAATCAAAGAAAAAGTTAAAACAGTCACATTTTTCTTATCAAGGTAAAAATATATGGTTCTACTTTCTACCTACTAAAATAGTCAATTTTTAAAATGAAATAACTACTGATGTCCCTTTCATCCAGTATGAATATGAATCTAGCGTAAGAAAATAATTCTGAGTGTGGAAAAATCTTGATGTGGGTAGATATTCTATTGCATCATAATTTACACAGTGAAAAGTAGATACACAATACTATATGATTCCAACTCTAAGACTTTCTGGCCAAGGCAAAACTATGGAGATAATAAAAAGATCAGTGGTTGCCAGGTACAGCACAGAGGACTTTTAGGGCAATGAAAATACTCTATATGATACTGTAGTAACCAATAGGTGTCATCATACATTTGCCCAAACCCACAGAACATACAACATCAAGAGTGAACTCTGATGTAAACTATAGACTTTGGGTGGTAATGATGTGTCAATGCAGGATCATCAAATGTACCACTCTGGTGGGGGACACTGACATAGGGGAGACTATGCATGTGTGGGGGCTGGGGGTATACATGAAATCTCTCTACCTTCTTCCCACTTTTCCTGTGAACCTAAAACTGCTCAAAAAACGTTGTCTTTAAAAAACAGACACACCCAAACTTTGAAAAAGGGGGGATGGTATCTTATTTATCATTAAGATATCGAGCAGTGATTAAAAAGATGATTCAAAATTATGTTATAATCAGAAGGGAAATACTAATTTTACAGTGTTAAAGTAAAACCAATCAAGAGTATAAGATTATGTAGTCTCTTGATGAACAATGAAAAAAATTAAAAAAAAATAAATAAATAAAACCCTTCACCAGATCCTCTGGGGTTGAGACACATAGTCTTTTGAGGCAGAAGCCCAGTGTGTCTCCCTTTGCCTGGAAAAGCAAGAAAGCTGTCCTTTTCCACTTCACCCAAAACTCTGTCTCCAGGATTTGACTCAGCACCTGTGTACAGGGAGGCTGAGCTTTCAGTAACAATACTGGAAAAAGAAAACTTTGGTTAATATTTCATAATATTATGCAATCATATATGAATGCCAGAAGATGGAAAAGTCCTTCAGAATGAATTTGACTGAGTATGATAATTAGATGAAAACTGTGAAAACCTTACCTACCCCAGGCATCTTATAACTTTTTTCTTTTTTGTGGCTCAGGAGATCTGAATGCTGAACACATCCTGGAAGAGGATTTGGAAAATCTTTGTTTTCCAACTTACATATTTGGGGCAGCCAGTAAGGACCAAACTAGCTTGGATTCTCATGAAAAAGAGGGCTCTGGTTTGACTGACCCTAACACACATCTGAAAACAAATTTATTTATTTATTAAATTTATTTATTTATTGGCTGCAAAAAAAAAAAGATTATGTAGTCTCTGTAATCTCAGCTACATAAATAATTTCCCACTTAGGCACAATCCTGGGCTAAGGAAATATTAGGTTCTGGATATTTCATGCTGTACCAAAGAAGCTCGTATTCCTATTTTCACTAGGCAATAACTAGTTTGGATGATATTTTTCTCAGAATATACCAGTATATCTGCTATTGAGAACATTAAATTTAAATCTTCATTTGCAAAGACTAGAATGTGGTATGCAGATAACTGTGGACAATATCCTATGTCTAACTGATTTTGTTGGTAGGTTAAAAATGTACTTTTGATATTTGTCTCAAATTTCTATCTACTTGTTCCAGTTGGGTGGCAGATATTAGTTTGGTACAGTGCTTAATATAATGCCTTGGCCACAGTAAATACTCAAAATATGGAGGTTGATTAAGGCACTATACTTATAAGTAGTAAAAGCTGTAAAACTAACCCAAATTTTTTAGATGTCACTTGGAAAAATGTTACACTTCTGAAATAATTTTTAAATTATTCAAAACATTTTGAAAATGAGAACACTGTTTTATAAAAGTGAAGAACAAGGCAAATGGTAATCAAATTTATGGGTCATTAAAGGGGGAAAAATTAAACGATAGGGAAAAGACCTTTCTGAAATAAACCTTATTATATATGTACTGTGGTGGACAGGAAATTGTAGGCAAAGAGAAGCAATAATCACACAAAAGGTGTTAGTTTGGCTCTCATTTTAATGTGGCAATGGTCATGTGTCCAAATGCTATTAGCATTTGGCACAAAAGCCAGATAAGTAAGTGAAAAGTCATGTGGCATCGACAAAAATGACACAGACTCCTTAATGGAAAAAGATTTCCCTGTTTACTATGTATTTTAGCAGGAACATAAATATATAGACAGGAAGGAGGGTGACAGCTGCAGACAAAATTGTATCAGCAGTGTTTGTGAAGGTGAGTTACAGGAGACCGGGACTTGGTATTCAGCATTTGGATCACAGAGCGTCACACTAGTAAACAGAGTCCTGCAAAGAGCAATGAGAGTGGCCTATTTATAAATCCCAGACTTCCCTTCTCATTCCTTTTAAAATCTATTTTCTTTACCTTTCTGTTTTTTGGGGTTTTCTGGCTTAATCTCAACCCAATGAAGATTAAGAATAGGAAAAGAAGACATCACAGATGCTTTAATTCCACCTTCGATGGCTCTTTTCTAACTTGCCAGTTTATGTAAATAAAGATTTACTGGAACACAGCTACACCTATTCACTTACTGTCTGGGGCTGCAACTGACTCAGACTGTGTGGCCCACAAGGTCTAAAATATTTGCTGTCTGACCTTTTACCGAAAAAGTTTGCAGAACCCAAGGTTAAATAAATACGCGATTCCAATAACAGTCTATCAACTAGAGAAAAATGTGAAAATATTCTCAGGCAAAAGAAAACACAAACCTCAAACTTCGCAAGCCGGACATCCACCTCCTCTGATGGCTTCAGGTGCATGGAGCCAAGTGGGGTCTCCCATGACCTTTCAAGGGGCAGGAGGCACAGAAGTCCTCCTACAAAATGGAAGAACTTCCTTCCGTTGGCTAGAATTTTTCATGATGGCTAGTTTTCCAAGTTACTTTTAGGAAACATGATGACAGAAAGGACTTGCCAACAGCTTCCATATCGAAAATGTCCTAATTACAAGGCTAGGATCCCAGAATAAGAAAATATATGCTTTATCATTTCAAACCCTAAAGTGACAATTCACAGAAGTCTGAGGTTCGCATTTGTATTTACTTAGTTTGCATAAGTGTATTGGGTCTTATGATGATAGAGCTAATGTAGAGTATTTGGAATGTTTTCTGAAGAACGCAGTGAACTACTTCTTAGCAATTTTCCATTTTTGGGAAATAGAACAGTAAAAAAGGAGTACAAGGACTTGTCAGGTTGCATTCTTAAACACATCTTTCAAAGGATTTGTATTGTTATGCTGTCACTGCCTGAGATCATCCTAGCTGTGGAAAATTCTCATTTTCTTTGTAATTAAATGCTTTCTATTTTGAGTTTAAAAGAAAAAACTGGCCCACATAAAATATTGCCTTTTCTGTATAGGCCTGAGGGAATTTAATATATATACATAAAGACTTTTTTATAACTTCATTGTAAAAAATTGCATTCAAATGTTTGTAGCTTTAATATCTAAGCAATAAAAATAATACCTCAATGTTATGGAGAAAAAAATGGACATGTTTTCCTTTGGTTAAACTAACACATTCTGTATGTATAAAGGTTAAGGAGTCAACTGTCCTAGGATTCAGTTACATAATCACTTCCAGTAAATACTATGATGATTCTAGGCAAGTCATTTTAAGCCTCCTCACTTTTCCCATCCTAAAAACTGGAAGTGTTACCCTGCTCTGCCTGTACTTCTCACTGCGCACATGATGGTTAAATGCACAATGGATGATATCATGCTGCTTCCTGGAGAAAATCAGAGGATTAGAACCCAGCCTAATTAATGCCTACTTTGAAACCTCTGTTCTTCTCATGAAAAATTATTGTTGGATTTTTCCATGACCTAGTCACTGAAAATGATAAAGCTTCTTTCAAATAGGTTACGTTTAACCTTGTGTACTCTTATTTCACAATCTTTAAGTTTCACAGTACATTATGATATAATTATAAAAATGTCATACAAAAGAGAGAACATTTCTCGACCTCCCCATCCCAATTTACCAGTGGGGTGTAGATCCTTATAGAATTCTTTAAAAATTAATTTACATACTTACGAACTCTGTAGAACTTGTAAATAATTCTGATTTTACATTTGCAAAATATTCAAGGTGATAATTTTTGCCATTTTTATATATGTAAAATAATTTTTCACAATTTGCAATCTGTTCCCACCAATTACTTTGATTTGACTAATACTACATTGATTTGGACTTTATGAAAAAATAACACAATTTCTGAAAACAGATCTATTGCCTTGGGCTCTTTATAGACTTAAACACATGCCCCAAATTTTGTTGCAGTAAGTTTGTCTTAAAAATTATTGTTTAATTTTATGATTAACTTTATTTGGATTACTGGTTATTTAGCATTGAAGGAGGAAGAATCTGCAGAATAAGAGGGTGAGGAGGAGAAAACGATCAGGACAGCAAAAAGAATTAGGAAGAAAAGAAATTGTAAGAAACGTTAAAATTAGCAAGCTTAAAACAAGATAACAGAAGCAAGACAATATGAAAATGGGTGAAACCTACCTATTAAAAGAAAAATAACAATAGAGTGAGGTAACAGAAAATTCTGCCTAGAACAAAATTAATCCAAATGATTGAAAGTAAGAGAATTGACAAAGGAATACCAGATGCAATACCATATGCAAAGGAAAACACTTTGACTCGTTCTGTTGATAAAAGGCAAAAATCCATGATGAGCAACTAATCATTTAATATTGCAAGGAAAAATGAAAATAAACCAAATTTGATATATGTTTTCATCATATATCTATGAGGCCAATTAGATTACTAACAAACATAAGTATATAATTAATACAGTAGGGTTATAAAATATGAGTGACATATTAAAATAAAAACATATTATAAAATTCTATATGCAATATGATACTATTAAAATCCATGCTTATATATTTCTGAGAAGGGTTATAGATGATATATTTCTGAGAAGTGGGGTTATAGATGATTTCAATTTCCTTCTGTGCTTTTGTGTTCTTTTTTTGCTTTTGTATGTTTTAAAAATTGTTTTATTAAAAGCACAAGATTGCTTTGAAAACAGTAAAATATTTGGCATGCAGTTAAAAAAAAAGTTCTTTGCCTTTTTTCTTTTTTACTTCCCTGATGCGTTAGTTTGTACCTCCCTGCCTTTGCTCTCACTGCTCTCTCTAAAAAGGAAAAAAAGTACTGTCCTTTTTATCTATTCAAGTTCTACCTTCAAGACCTTTAATGAAAACGTTCTCTCTCCTATAGGAGATTTAATCTGGCTCACAGACGTTTACCCCTCAGAAATACAGCACAGATAGTAAAGACTTAAAACTGGTGGCATCAAACAGACCTTGGTTTGAACATTGGCTCTGGCTTTCATGAACTGTGTGAACTTGGACATGTTAATTAACAACTTTAAGCATCATTTTCCCCAGCTGTTAAATAGATAAGAATGGTAACTATTTCATACAGTTGCTATAGGAGGATTAAAAGCTGATACATAAATTTACCACAGAACCTGGAACATAATAAGCACTTGGTGTTATTTCATTCTGCTTCAGCAAATTTTATAATCCTCTTTTATCTCACCGATGCCCAGCAAAACATACCTTAGGCACTTTCTCCTTGTTGATTAATTTATCTATTAGAATCCATCTTTCAGTCTAATGAAAACAAGATTCAATGTGAAAAAATCTGTGAAATACTGGGCCTCACACCTCACCTAAAAAACACTGAATTCCACATAAACAGGTAATCTGTCACATTTCCCTGCATTTATGGAGTTATCAACCAAGTTAGTTGGTCATTTTGAAATTTCTCAAATAATTTCCTTTATGAGCGATATTTCATTTGCAATTCATTATTTACATTCTCATACACTTTAAAAGAGCTGGAGATGAAGAAATAGTCTTAAAAGTTTCTCAAGACTCACTTGTTGCTTTCTTAGTCACCAAAATTGAATGGATTCAGATCCCAAGTTCTTTCTGTAGTTTCATATTTTGTGCCAGTTTACGAAGAGTCCAGATAATACCAGCTATGCTTAAGAAATGCTAATCAGGTTGTACGACTTTCAAATGATTAGCCTATGCACCTTGATGTTTTCTTAGAAAAATATGTATTTTTAATAACTTGATTTTTCAAATATGCTGTGGTAACACTAGACCCTATGAAGAAATTGGGTTTTCCCTAAAACATTAAATTTAAATGAATATCTACTGTATACCTAAGGAATGCTTCATGTGAAGTTTCTAGTGTGGCTTATATTATATAAAAGTGATTTTTAAAAAAATCAAATGATAAAAAAATACAAGTGATTATCAAATTGCTGATGCTGATACTTTTAAAGCTTCAAAGCAATGGAAGAAACTACAAATGAAAATATGGATGTTTGCTCGTACAAAAAATTAAAACTTGAGAAGAACATAAACAAAACTAAAATGCCAATCACATCATCTTTCTCTCTATATATATGTATTATATATGTCTGTATGCATGTCACATGCATATATGTGTATGTATATATAAACACATATGTGGATGACTGAAAGGATGGAAATTTAAATGAAATAAATTTCTACCCTTCAATATAGTAAAAACATAAACAATAATATTCAGTTTTGGTGAGGGTTCAGTGAGATGTATAACTTTGCATCCTACTAGTAGGGATATAAAATTGTACAAACTTTCTGGAAGCTATCTTATGAAGATTTATCATGTACCATAAAAACATAATGAGACATGTTTAACTACACATTAATTTGAATAAGTATTTTAGGAGGTTAAAATTATATTTACAAGGAACATTTAATGTAAAGAGGAAATGCTAATATATATATTCCAATATATTCAGCAACTGTTTACTAATTGCCTACTTTGTACAACAATGGTAAACATGTTTAGAAAAATAACTTGTAATAAAAGAACTGAAAGAGTCAATAGTGTTTGTCAGAAATATTGGTGATTTTTCTTTGTACTTTTCTATATTTAATTTTTTTTCTTTAATCAATCTGTATTTCAGAGTCAGAACACACTGATTTCCTCAAAAACATGATAATGAATAGTTTTTCAGCTACTGATTTTTAAATTATACACAGTATAAATAAGCATTGGAAGGGTTGGGGACTAAAAACATTTTAGATTTTATAGCAATTCTTCAGACTCAGATCTCTCTCAGAAAAAATTTTAGAAATCCCTGAAGACTCCTGAGTCGAAGTCGTGCAGAAAAAAACATTTGTTTTGAATAGAGTAATAAAATTAAAAATTACAACAAAATATTCTGCAAAAAAGAGTGGGCTTTGGGCTCTTACAGAGAAAACCTTAACCCCTTCAGGGCTGAGGGTACCTGTTTTGCATGGGATGCATGACACATTGCTGTAGTACACCAAACTTTACACAAGGAGGCAGAAGAACAATAGTTTTTTTTTTTAATCCCATGCTAGAAATGTTGCTCTGCAGCTTAATTTTACCAATTACAGAATTCTTACTATCAATACTCTTAAGCTATAACATCACAATGTATTCCTTCAACTCTTCCAGATTTTATTCTAAAATATATATCCTGTACTACTGGTAAAAAATGGAAAAACAAATGACAAGAGTAGAGAGGTAGAAACATCTATACATCTATATTATTTGCTTTTCCATAGACTTTTGAAAACCACAGCTTTGATATGCCCATATTTTTTGTTTTTGTTTTATTTATTCATTCAATAGTCTTGAGAATGTGTCCTTCACCAACATATCTCAGAAAGGTACCATAAGAGTAGATGAAGTCAGCTGCAATCACAGAAGATTAGCATGTCTGACCTCTGAAAAGGTTTTAGAGATCACCTGGTCCAAATCTTTCATGTGATCAATGGAAAAACTGAGGTCCTGAAAATAACATGCCTAAAGGCATGTTGTATATTAAAGTCAGAGGCAGGACTAGAAGGCATATATCTCCTGACAACCAGATCAGTGTGGTTACAATCAGAAAACGCTTAATGTTTGATGGTTTGAAGATGTCATCTAGAAGGGGTAATAATTCTGACCTCTCTCTGGGCCAGATCTCAGAGGCCCAACTCTGTAGTTGCAGTGTCAGTGTCACGTCAGGCATGGTCTAGGACCGAGAAGCATTAACACCTTAACTTTGACATACATGTCTTTTTGTCATTTCAGAGCCCAGATTTTCCAGATGGCCTTACAGAAATCAATTGTGATCCTTCCTGACTTAATCTCAGGAGCATTTCCTCTAAGCCAAAACTGGAGTAAAAGTGACCATTTCCTGCTAAGTGCTGTTAAACAGAGAGATACAGAGGCTCAGAATGACCTAGAAATATTCTAGATCAAGATTTCACTAACCCAGCCATTAAATGGTAAGCAGGCTGTTACCCAGTTTCTTCTCACTGGATTTGGGGCAGCAAGCTTAGCGTGAATGGTAGCAGTCAGTAACAATAGCCATTTAGTCAAAGTTCTTTTCCTCCTTAGCTAAAAATAAAAATGTGCTGAGAAAGTTGGTCATGAATACATAATACGATTTACAGGGCTTTTTCAATCAAAAGCATTTTTAAGAAAAAACTGAAAAAGTCATTTAATATTCAACCTTCATTGTCAGTCCCAGATCCCCACTTCAATATAGCCCTTGCCAACATGTAAATACACTTCACTGATTCTTGTTAGAGGGACAGATTTTATGCTGAAAAGTGAGCTCATAATTAAAATACTGCTTTCTTGGGTCTTTGGACTTAGCATCAGCTTGCAGAGCCCCCTCTTTCTCATAATTCCCCTTCCCTCTGCCAGTCATTTGTCTGCACATCCAACCCTGAATTTTCTCAAATACGCAGGCCACCAATTCGCTGTACTTTCTGAGGGGTCTCAGAGAAAAATCATCCCATTCTGCCATCCCCTAGGGATGATGCTAATGCTCACCTCTGAGTACTATATATTCCTTTTTTTTTCTTTTTGGATTACTTTTCCTAACTATTAGATGCATTTATCAGTCCCTTACTTTTCTTCATGTAGTTTTATTATATGTATTTGTATCCCTAAACATTATATTGTTTAATTTTGCCTCTTTGTGAATGTTTTATAAATAGAAACACACACTGAATGTGTTTTTTTTTTTTTTGCTGTCTTTTCTTAACTCATAGTTATCTTCCTGATATGCAACCATGTAGTTTCATGGCTATAATTTATTATGTTTTCATCACCATTTAACATTTTATTTCGTGACTATACCAGAATTATTTATTCATTCTTCTATCGACAGATACTTGGGTTGTTTCCAGGTTTTTGCAATGAAAAACAATGAAGTTATGAAAATTCTTATATACAACTCCTTGTTCACTAGCACAAGAGACTGAGATAATGTCATAGGTCTTGCTGGGTCATAAGGGATGAGCACCTTCAATTTTTTGAAATAATGGCAAATTATTTTTCAACCAATTTACTGTTCCATGTACAGTGATGACAAGTTTGGGGTTTTAGATTTTATTTGCCATTTGGGTTTCTTCTATGTGAATTACTTTTTTCTTTTTCTTTTTTTATGCTACTAAACTCAACATACAATATTATTAGTTTCAGGTCTACAACACAGTGATGCAACATTTATGTACATTATGAGTTGATCACCATGATAAGTCTAGTAACAATCTGTCACCATACAAAGTTATTACATTATTGACTATGTTCCCTATGCTGTACATCACATCCCACGACTTATTTTACAACTGCAAGTTTGTACTTCTTAATCCTCTTCATCTATTTTGCCCAACCACCCCACCCTACTCCCCTCTGGCAACCATCAGTTTATTCTCTGTATTTATGAGCCTGTTTCTGTTCTGTTTGTTCACTTGCTTTGTTTTTTAGATTCCATAATAAAATGTGAAATCACATGGTATTTCTCTTTTGCTGTCTGACTTATTTCACTAAGGATAATACCCTCTAGGTCCATCCATGTTGTTACAAATGGCAAGATTTCATTCTTGTTTAGTGCTGAGTAATAGTCTAGTGTGTGTGTGTGTGTGTGTGTGTGTGTGTGTGTGTGTGTGTGCGCGCGCGCACACGCACATGCGTGTGTATACCACATCTTCTTTATCCACTCATCTACTGATGGACACTTAGGTTGCTCCCATATCTGGGCATATATTGCAGCAAATAATGCTGCAATGAATATAGGGGTGCATATATCTTTTTGAATTAGTGTTTTCATTTTCTTCAGATAAATACCCAGGAGTGGAATAGCTGGATCAAATGGTAGTTCTATTTTTAATTTTTTGAGGAATCTCCATACTGTTACCCACTATGGTCCCACCAACAGTGCAGGAGGGTTTCCTTTTCTCCACATCCTCACCAACACTTGTTTATCTTTTTGATGATGGCCATTCTGACAGGTGTGAGGTGATACCTCATTGGGGTTTTTTTTGTTTGTTTTTTGTTTTGCATTTCTCTGATGGTTAGTGATATGAGCATCTTTTTATGTGATTATTGGCCATCTGTATGTCTTCCTTGGAAAAATGTTTATTCAGGTCCTCTGCCCATTTTTTTAAGGTTGTTCCTTTTTTGATATTGAGTTGTGTGTGTTCCTTAAATATTTTGCATATTAACCCCTAACTGGGTATATCATTTGCAAATATCTTCTTCCATTCAGTAAGTTGCCTTTTTGTTTTGTTGGTGGTTTCCTCTGCTGTGCAAAAGCTTTTTAGCTTTTTCTTTTTAATTTTTATTGGGGTATAGTTGATTTACAACATTGTGTTACTGAAAGCTTTTTAGTTTGATATAGTCCCATTTATTTTTGCTTTTCTTTCCCTTGCCTGAGGAGACATACCCAAAAGAATATTGCTAAGACTGATGTCAAAGAGGCCACTGCCTATGTTTTCTTCTAGGAGTTTTATGGTTTCAGCTCCTACATTTAAGTCTTTAATCCATTTTGAGTTTATTTTGCATATGGTGTAAGAATGGTCCAGTTTCATTCTTTCACATGTAGCAGTCCAGTTTTCCCAACACCATCTATTGAAAAGGCTATCATTTCCCCCATTGAATATTCTTGCCTCCTTTGTCATAGATTGACAATATGAGTGTGGGTTTATTTCTGGGCTCTCTATTCTGGTCTATTGATCTATGTGTCTGTTTTTGTGCCAATACCACACTGTTTTGATTACTTTGTAGTACAGTTTGAAGCCCAGGTACAGTTTGAAATCAGGGAGTATGATACCTCCAGCTTTGTTTTGCTTCGGCTATTTGAGCTCTTTTTGTGGTTCCATACAAGCTTTGGGATTATTTGTTTCACTTCTGTAAAAAATGTCATTGGTATTTGGATACGGATTGCACTGAATATGTAGATTACTTTGGGTAGTATGGACATCTTAACAGTATTAATTCTTCCAGTCCATAAGCACAATGTATCTTTCCATTAATTTGTGTCATCTTCAACTTCTTTCATCGATGTCTTAAAATTTTCACAATATAGGTCTTTCACCTCCTTGGTTAAATTTACTCCTCAGTATTTTATCATCCCTTTAGCATTATGTAATGCCCCTTTTCTCTTGTTACAATCTCTGTTTTAAAGTCTATTTTGTCTGATATAAGTACTGCTACTGCAGCTTTCTCTTTCTTTCCAATTGCATGGAATAGCTTTTTATATCCCACCACTTTTTTTTTCTCTTTAAACAGAACTGAAGTGAGTCTCTGGTAGGCAGCATATAGATAGGTCTTGTTTTTGTATCAATTCAGGCACCCTCTGCCTTTTGATTATTGCATTTAGTCAATTTACATTTAAAGTAATTATTGATAGGTATGTACTTACTGCCGTTTTCTTAATTGTTTTCTGGTTGTTTTTCCTGTTCTTGCCTGTTCCTTTCTTCTTCTCTTGTTCTCTTTCCTTGTGATTTGATGACTTTCTTTAGTGTTATGTTTGTATTCCTTTCTCTGTATCTTTTGTGTATCTATTATAGGTTTTTAGTTTGTTATATAGATTTGATTTGTTATACAGATTCTTTGGTTGTCAT
Organism: Hippopotamus amphibius kiboko; assembly: GCF_030028045.1. NCBI lineage: Eukaryota > Metazoa > Chordata > Mammalia > Artiodactyla > Hippopotamidae > Hippopotamus > Hippopotamus amphibius. Next base: position 10,242,277 of record NC_080203.1, on the reverse strand, counting down.
ATATAAAAACCTATGTATATAGCGGTCTATTTTAAGTTACTGGTCACCTAATTAATGCACATTCTAAAAGCACTACACTTTTACTCCCCAATCCTCAATGTTTTCTGCCTTCGATGTCATATTTTACATCTCTTTATTTTGTGTATCACTTAACTAATTTTAGATGTAGATGATTTTACTACTTTTGTCTTTTAACCTTCTTATCAGCTTTACACGTGGTTGATCCCCTACCTTCACTGTATGTTTGCCTTTACCTGTGAGATTTTTTTTCTTTCACAATTTTCTCATTTCCAGTTATGGCCTTTTCCATTTAAAGGAATCACTTTAATATTTCTCATAAGGCTGGTTTAGTGGTGATGAACTCCTTTAGCTTTTCCTTCTCTGGGAAACTATATCTTCTTCAATTCTGCATGATAACTTTGCTGGGTAGAGTATTTCAGGTGGAAGTTTCTGCTGAAAACCAGCTGATAGTCTTATGGGGGTTCCCTTGCAAGTAACCAGTTGTTTTTTTCTTGCTGCTTTTAAGATTCTCTCTTTAACTTTTGACTATTCAATTACAATGCGTATTGGTGTGGGTCTCTTTGGGTTCATCTTGTTTGGGACTCTCTGTGATTCCTGGACTTGGATGTCTTTTTCCTTCACCAGGCTAGGAAAGTTTTCAGTCATTATTTCTTCAAATAGGTTTTCTGTCCCTTTCTCTCTCTTCTCCTTCTTGGACCCCTATAATGTACATGTTATTATGCTTGATGTTGTCCCATAGGTCCCTCAAACTACCCTCATTTTTTAAAATTCTTTTTTCTTTTTGCTTCAGTGGGTGATGTCTACTACTCTGCCCTCCAAATCACTGATCCTTTCTTTCGCATCCTCTAATCTGCTGTTCCCTCTAGTGTATTTTTCATTTCAGTTACTGTATTCTTCAGTTCTGATTGGTTCTTTTTATATTTTCTCTCTCTTAAAGTTCTCACTGTGTTCATCCATTCTTCTCCTGAGTTTGGTGAGCAATTTTATGATTATTACTTTGAATTCTTTACCTGATAAATTGCTTATCCCCATTTTGTTTAGTTCTTTTTCTGAGGTTTTTGTCTTATTATTTCATTTGGAAGGTATTTCTCTGTTTCTTCATTTTGCCCAACTCTCTGTTTCTATGAGGATGAGTCAAAAATTATCTGCACTCCGGCTGTAGAATTTAATTAAATTTTAGAAAAGATAAATACATCATTTTTTTGACATACTCTCCTTGCTTTTCAATACACTTTGTCCATCTGTCAACACGTTTTTGTATTCCCTCATTAAAAAATGTTTTAGGCTGAGCTGCGAGCCACAAATACACCACTGTCTTCACTTCTTTGTCAGAAGTGAATCTTTGTCCTCATAGGGGTGCTTTCAGGAGACCAACAGGTGAAAGTCCGATGGATCAAGATCAGAACTATGGGGAGGATGCTTTAACACCTCAAAGCGAAGTAATTCATGACAGACTTAGGTTTTGAAAAGTTTGTGTGAGATGGGTACTGAAACAACTCATGGAAGAGCATAAACAAAAGTGTTTGAATATCTGCAAACAAAATTTGGACCAATACTCTAAGAAGGTGAAAGTTTCTTAAACAGAATCATTACTGGTGATGAGACATGGATTCATCACTATAAGCCTTAGAGTAAACGGCAGAGTATGGAATGGAAACATCCTCATTCACTGACCAAGAGAAAGTTCAAAAGTCAACCATCAGCTGGAAAATTGATGCTTACAGTTTTCTGGGATTCTCAAGGGCCAGTATTGGAATATTATCAGGAAAAAGGTTGAAGGATCAACAGTGCTCCTTACAGTGAGATGCTTATTGAAGAGCTGAAGCCTAAACTTTGGATTAAATGCAGAGGACTGCTATCCAAGGGCGTTGTGATCTTGCATGGCAATGCACACTTACATACTTCTGTCCCCACTGTCAACACTCTGCAAAAACTTTATTTTGAGGTGTTAAGCATTTTCCCTATAGTCCTGATCTTGTTCCATTCGACTTTCACCTGTTTGGTCCCCTGAAAGCAGCCCTACGAGGACGAAGATTGACTTTCAATGAAGAAGTGGAGATAGCGGTCCATTCCTGGCTCACAGCTCAGCCTAAAACATTTTTTAATAAGGGAATACAAAAGCTTGTTGACAGATAGAGAAAGTGTGTTGAAAAGCAAAGAAATTATGTCAAACAATGATGTATTTGTCTTTCTAAAAGTTAATTAAAATAAATTCTACAGCTGAAGTGTGGATAATTTTTGACTCACCCTCATATATATTATGTATATCAGCTATATCTCCCAGTCTTGAAAGAATAGCCTTACGTAGAAGGTATTCTGTAGGATACAGTGGTGCAATCCCTCCTGGTCACCAGAACCAGGTACTCCAGGGGTATCCTCTGGGGGGGGCTCCATGCACCCTCTGGTTGTAATTGGGCTGAAATTGCTGCAGGCATGCTGGTATGCAGGGTTAGCCCCCAGACCAGCTGGCTGAGAGGTCCTGGCACAAGTGCTGTGGGCATGCTGATGTGCAGGGCTGGCCCCCAGTGCAATTGACTGTGAGGCCCACCCACAACTGTTGCAAACACACTGGTGTACAGGGCTGTCCCCTGGAACAGGAGCCCCTTTGGAGGCGCTGACCAGTGTGCGCATGTTGGGTGAGGCTGGTCCTTGGGGGAAGCTTGGGGCAGGGCACATGGTGTTATCTAGGATGATGGAGAGTAACAGAAATGGTGCTTCTCAGCACCAGGCCAGCTGGGTGGAAGGAAAGTTTAAAAAAAATTGGCACCTACCAACACTTCCATACCCAGAGAAAGTTCCACCAGATCCCTGCCCCTTCAGCACACACCCTAAAATTAGTCAATGAACCTCCTTTTTGTATGATCCACACACTTTTCAAGCTGCTGCCTCTGCACTGGGACTTAGAGCAAGTGAGTGTGTGTATGAGCCCTTCAAAAGCAAAGTCTCAGTTTCCCACATCTTCCAGCTCTCCCAGATATAAGCCCCACTGATTTTCAAAGCCAGACATCATGGGTCTCATTTCAGTGCAGGTCCTCCAGGCTTGGGAGTCCAGCATGGAGCTCAAACCTCTCACTCCTCAGGATGAACCACCACAGTTGTGATATCCCTCCCACTTGTGGGTCACTGCACCAAGGGTGTGTGTTTTGACTAGACCACATTTCTGCCCCTCCTACCTGCCTTGATATGGCATTTTCTTTATATCAGTAGTTGTAGAAAATCTGTTCTACTAGTGTTCATGTCATTCTCAGAGATAGCTGTTCTATATTTAGTTGTAGTTTTGGTGTGCCTATGGCAGGAAGTGAGCTCAGGATCTTCCTACTCTTCTATCTTGATCCAGACCCTGCCTGTGAATTATTTTGCATGATTTTCTATTAGATTGTTTGTGAACTTCTAAAGTATATTCTTTATATGTTGTAGATACTAATCCATTGTGAGTTACATGTGTTGCAATTTTCCTCCTAATTTAGCTTTGTCTTTAGTTTTATTTATGGGTCGATAAAGAAAAATGTTCTTAACTTTAATATGGTTGAATTGAAGACATTTTCTTTATAGCTTGTCCTTTCTACATATTAAGATAGTTTTCTACCCCAAGGACCTAATGTTATTACCTTTCCTTCTAACAGTTTAATATTTTTCCTAGGCACATTAATCTAAATTTATCTGGAATTGATTTTTGTTTCTCGTTTGAAGTAGGGTTCCAATTTTTTTTTATACAAATAAGCATTTGCCCCATCCATCAGCATTTATTGAAGTGTTCTCTTTTCTCAGGTTATCTGCAGTGCCATCTTTGTCATAATTTGAGTTTCCAAATACGTGTGACTCCATCTCTGGTCTCTCTTTTCTGTACTGCTTGTCTATTTGTCTCTTTCTCTAAAAATGTCCTACAGTGTTTTAATTGCCATAGCTTCATAAAAGTTCTTGAAATCTAGTAAGGCAACACCTTTCCACATCTTGCACTATTTTAGGGCTCTTGATTTTCAAAATAAATTTTTAGGAATTAACTTCTCAAGCTCCCCAAAAAGAAAAGCTGTGGACTTTAATTTTATCATCTTTATAAATCAACTTGGGAACGACATATCTTTATAATACAGAGCCTTCTAATCCATAAATGTGGTGCTTCTCTCCATTTACTTAAATTTCTTTAATGCTTTTCAGTAAAATTAATACAATTTTCTCCTTGAAGGTCTTGCATATTTTGGGGTGAGATTTATTCCTGGGTAATTTTAAATTGTTGATGCTTTTATTACTGGTACCATTTTTTTTCTAATTCTGCATAGCTGGAGGATAGAAATACATTTTATGTGTGTTGATCATGCATCCCAACACTTTGCAAAATCATCTTATTAATTCTAATAACTTGTCTGTATATATTTTGGATTCTGTACATGAACGATTATCATATTGTAAATAATGAGTAGCATTTTTCTAATCCTTAGATTTTTTCCTTGCCTTACTCTACTGACTCAGATAGTAGGCACAATATTAAAGAGAAGCAGTGACAGTGGGAAACCTTTTGTCATTCCAGATTTTAAATGGAAATTTTTCATAACTTCACCATTAGGTGTGATGCTTTCTATGAATGTTTTATAGGTATCCTTTACCAGGCTAATAAAGATTTCTTCTATTCTTGCTTTGCTGAAGGTTTTTTTCCTTTTTAAAATAAAGAGTAGATACTGAATTTTATCAAACTTTTTGTCTGTAGTATGGAGATGGTTGTGCTATTTTCCCCTTTAATAAGTAAACATGGTAAGTTAATTGATTTTTGAGTGTAAGACCATCCTCACATTGCTGAGGTAAACCTAGTTTTGTCATTTTAAAATACCGCTGGGGACTTCCCTGGTGGTGCAGTGGTTAAATATCTGCCTGCCAATGCAGGGGACACAGGTTCAATCCCTGATCCGGGAAGATCCCACATGCTGAGGAGCAACTAAGCCCGTGCACCACAACTACCGAGCCTGCACTCTAGAGCTCGCATGCCGCAACTGCTGAGCCCACATGCTGCAATTACTGAAGCCCACACGCCTAGAGCCTGTGCTCTGCAACAAGAGAGACCACCACAATAAGAAGCCCACACACTGCAACGAAGAGTAGCCCCCACTTGCCACAACTAGAGAAATCCCACGTGCAGCAATGAAGACCCAATGCAGCCAAACATAAAATTAAAAAAATTACAATACAATACTGCTGGATTCATTTTGCTACCATTTTGTTAATGATCACTGCATCTATGTTCATGAGAATGTTGTCCTGTAATTTTCCTTATTATACTGTCCTTGCTCATTTTTGGTGTTAAAGTTTTGCTGTTTTGATTAAATGAGTTGAGAATTTTTTTCCTATAACCGAGGGGCTCACATGAGATTGGAACTTATTCCTTGTTTCTTTGGGAGAAGTGTGGATAAGACTAATGCCAGTATACATGTCCAAGAGTTTATGACATTTTCCTAGAGGAGCCATTGAGGTTTAATTGTAATGATTATATTTTTCATTTCCAGAAGATCTGTTGATCTTTTTTCAGTATGACTGATCCATTTTTAATCTCTCATCCTTTTCTCATATTTTAGATTGATATATGTATTTTAAAACACCCATTTTATGGTCTTTTATGCTTGTATTTTATTGTCTGAAGTTCTTAGAAATACAATCCTTCTATTTCTCATGTCAGTTGACTCTCATGTTAGATTGTTTCTTTGTGGTTTTGGAAATTTAGATTGAAATTCATCCTCAGCTTTATACCTGACAGTTGTGATGTTTGCAAGTTGATAGCATGTCTCTCCAAAGAGATCTTCTGTTTGCTTCTACACACACCAGCTGGTAACAGTTTTTATAATACTTTCTCATCTTGAGAGTTTCTATGTTTTGCAGATAGTGTCAATTTAACCTGAAAAGCCACTGAGGGTAGGCCTCAGGGAAGCTCCCTCCCCTCAACAAGGCTCAGTAAAGACTGACAAATTTCTTTTTCATGTCCCTGTGCTTTGCCAGTGGATTTTTGCTCTTCGTCTATTTCACTTACACAGAGCCCAAAATTCCAGCTCAAAGACTCATGTGGGCTCATGTTGAAACTGGGTGGGGTACTACAGCATCCTCCCAGGTACAAAAGCCTTTTCATAACCCACATTTCTTGTAGACCTTCCCTGAGTTCCAAAAGGCAGATTCAAACAGTTACTAATTAGGGAAGTGAGGGAAAGCAGAAACAAAGGAAGAACAGTCAAGAAGTAATGGCACAGCTACAAGGCAGAGTCCTAGTTTCTCCTAAAGGGATATAAGTAACAATGTGACGTATGTCTTTGAGTCATTTTACAGGAACCAAGGCCCCCATCCAGGTGGAGGATGGTAACTTCAGGCTGAGCACAAGCACTAGACTCCACACTGGCTGGAACCATAAAGTTGATAATTGAGATTCTAGGAAAACCACCCTGTTAACTCACCATGAAACAATCAGAGGAAGGTCACACACTGTGCAGCCCTCATCCCAAACTTGCTTTTAAAAATTCATCCCTGAAAACCACTGGAGAATTTGGGTCTTCTGAGCATGAGTCGCCTGCACTCATTGCTTGGTCCTCGTAATAAACTTTTCTCTGCTCCAAACTCTGATGTTTCAGTTTCTTTGGCCTCACTGTGCACTGGGCATGTGAAGTTGGGTTCAACAACAATGTGAGACCATTAAAACCCAAGCTTCTTGTTTAAGGATATTAGACATCACCTCTTTTTCCCTTTAGCCTCTAAGATGTCCCTTACTTTTTTCCAAGCTCAAATTTACCTTTAAAAGGATGTTTTCTTTGTTTCTGTGTGCTTTTCTATAGAAGCATTATCAGGTTACATAATGAATATCTTTAGGAGACAATCAGTAAGCCTTTCCTCAAAGTTATCCCTCAGGAATGATGAATACACTAAGATAAATTTGTGCTACACATCAGGAAAAACAAACAAAAAAAGAAAAAAAAAAAGGACACTCCTAACTTATACCCTCCTTTTCCCCACAATGATAGCAGGTCTATTATCATTGCTAAGAATTCAAGACAATGAATCTACACAATGTCTGAAATTTCCAAAAGTTAACTGTGACATATAGATATAGACACAGAAATAAAGCAGAGTGATTCTACTTTATTTTTAGCCCTTTCGGGATAAGTTCATACCTTCCCAAACGTCTTCTGTTTCAGTCATTTATCTCTTAAATATATATCAAGTGGGGGATGGTCATGGAGAATCACAATATGAGACAGGGAAGAGAATAATGTAAGGTGGACACATTTCCAAAAATAAGATTTAAACTTCAATAACAAAAAATACAAATATTTCTAACAAATTCTTTGTATTGCTTTTAAAAGATCAGTGTAGACGACTTACTATTGTTTCATAATGTTCCTTAATTACTTTTAGTTACCTACTCAATAGAGATGCACTGCACATTTTCTCATTCTGAAAGCAATCTGTTTTCACCTTAAGCCACATATAGTATTTTTCAGATACCTAGTAAATATGTTAGGTGCTGCAAATTAATGTTACTAGAATCCATTCTGGGGAAATATTTCCTAAAATATGATGTTAATGTTACTAGAATCCATTCTGGGGGAATATGTCCTAAAATATGGTGGTTGGGGGTGAGGGGCAGTTGTATTTTATTTCTCACTGGCATATATTTGAAATTTAAAATCATATTTCACAAATGATGGCCCTTCAGATGTTTGTTTTATTGCTTTTTAGCAAAACTTAGTTCCCTGTGACTGTCACTGACTCGATTAATACTGTATATTTTGAAAATTATGTGTTCATTATTCCCATTATGAAAAAGTGGGGGTGGGTAAAGGAAGACAGAAGAGGAAATGAGAAGCATATTGAGAGTAAGGGGAAGATTTACAAACTGTGAACAAGGTCAGGAATTGTGCTTTGTGCTTTCACATATGTTTTATCCTTTGATTTCCATAGCAATCTTGTGAATCAAAAATTACTCGTTTTACAGATGATGAAAACAAGGCCAAAATAATATGTGACATACCTTAATTCACATTTTTAACAGGCAGCATGTTCTCTGTCTTCGAGAACACAATGGGTTTGGTTTTTTAATGATACCATAGCTGTCCCCCATTCTACCAAACACTGGACTCAGCGAAGACACATAATACTTTGTACCAAGTACATATAGGTCAGCAATAAACTCTATTAAGTGGGAAGGGATTGGGGATGACTGGTAACACTTACAGCACAGGCTGCACATTGGAAACCAGAGCTCTGGCCTGGCCTTCAGATAATTCAACAAGATCCATTAAGTATCCCAAGACATTCTGTATCCACTGAACAATGTGTATTTGTTGAAAATAAGTAAATCTACTGTATCAGTTTCCTAAGGTGGTTGCACCAAATTATCACAACTGGGTGGCTTACAACAACAAAAATTTATTGTCTCACAATTCTGGAGGCTAGAAGTGTGAAATTAAGATGCAGGCAGGACTATGTTCCCTCCGAGGCTTCAGGGGAGAATTCTTCCTTATCTTTTTCTAGCTTTTCGTGGCACTCAGCCATCCTTGGCACTCCTTTGCTTAGAGTTACATTACTCCAGTCTCTGCTTCCATTTTTATATGTTTTTCTTCCCTGTGTCTCTATGTCCAAATCTCCCTCTCTTACAAAGCCACTAGTCATTGGATTTTGGGTTATATTCTGATGTTTTGGGCAAACATGAATTTTGAGGGGACACTATTTAACCCCTATACCTACCAACAGAAGTATCGTAATATTAACTATAAGTTCAACATACTGCTACTGTCCACTATTATTACTACCTCTATTATGTCACCTTTCATTTGTATATGTATTTTTGTCTTACAGTACCTAGAAAAATGTGTATGCACATCATCTCACCTATTTCTCATAACAACTCTATTAATAGGTACAGTGAGTAATATTATTACACATTGTGTAGATAAAAATCCTGAAATGTGGAGAAGTAACTAAACTTGCTAAAAGTTAAACATGTGGTAATTCATGGAAAGAGACTTTAAACAGGACAGGAGAAAAGGGTAAATATGGGCAGATATGTAATGAATATGACTGAGGTGTAAGAGTTCAGTGTGAAAGCATGTTAAAACAGCCAGCAAGGCAGGACCAGAAGTATCACACACTTCAGCTAGAGCCAGGGCCTGTATCTATCAAGGCAGAGAGCAATTTCAAGATTGCCTGAGGCCACCTTACCCTTCTCTGGGCTAACCATTTGGGTGGCTGGATATCTGCATAGGCACTAACAAATATATTTTCTTTCTCATCAATTCTTGTGATACTACTCATTTGACATTTAGCATGCAAAGAGAATGGGAAGGTTTTAAATCCCATTCCAAAATTACTTTGTCCAGAATTATTTTTTTCTATATCTTATCTTCCCTCTTAGACTGCAAGCTGATTGAAGGCATAGGCATAGTCTTAAAATTATATCTTCTACAATATTTAACCTACTTGTCATTTATTCACTCAAATATACTTACAGTGCTTGGCCATTAGTAAACAGTCAGTTATTATGTTTGATTAATTCTATACACATTTGTAAACCTCACTTGTGTGTATTACAGAGTAGAATCTGCATTATTCATTTATTAATTCATTCAACTTATTTATTTAGGTTGGTGGGGAGGAAAGGGATTTAATAACTTTCCCTTCTCTGCAAGATTTCTCCTCACTTGATGGTCATTAAAATGGTTTCCTATGGGAACTGCCTCTGAAAATAAAAAATGCTTCTATAGATGATGGATGGAAGTCACAAAGTGGAACTAAAATGATAATATGGATATGCAAACTAAAACATCTCATAGCCTGCAGTATATTTTGACTGCTTATTTATGAAACCCTGAAATGTGGGGTCTAAAATGAAACTGCTGCTAGACCCTTAGCTGTACCATCTATCACAGAGGGTGATGGTACGAGACTAAATGATAAATTGTTAAGGTCAAGCTACAATCAATATGCAAACACTCAATATAGAAATGTGTGACTTATGCACACCAACATCAATAGATTAAAATATTATGGATTCAATCTTTTTTTTCTCCCAACGGAGGCCATCTTTAAGATAAATGGTGTAAATAACTTTATAATAAGGTCATGCTTGATTTTATTTATTTAGACTCAAAGGTAGTACAAGCAACTAACTTTTTTAAAAAAGGAAAAACCCTTGATTTTTTTTGTCTCGGTCATTATGCATACCTCAATTTGGCATGTGGGGAAGTCTGATAACTCAGAATTATATACACTTAAACTATAAATTATTATTTTCATATATTTTCATCATGTTTCTCCCATGAATTCTTTCCCTCTCAACTGTACCCATTTAGACTGTCATCAGTTCTTTCCACAGTAACATTCTAGATTGCCTTCTCTGTTTTCAATTCCTTTTGATCCCCTCAAATGCACACATTGCATGTATCACCCCTTCAGGTCCAATGTGAGAACTGGCCAGCCTGATGGCAGAGCTTGGCTGCTCTGTTTTCCCAGGTAATAGCTATACTAGTCAGGATTCTCCAGAGAATCAGAACCAATATAGGTTCATTATAGAAACTGGCTCACACTGTTATAAAGGCTGAGAAGTCCCACGGCCTGCCATCTGTGAGCCGGAGAACCAAGAAGCCAGTGGTATAATTCAGTCTGAGTCCAAAGGCCTGAGAACCAGAGGAGACAATGGTAAAACTCCCATTTTAAGGCCAAAGTCCTGACAAGGGTGTGGGGGAGGGGTTGGGGGGACCACTGGTGTAAGTCCCAGAGTCTGAAGACCTGAGAACCAGGAGCTCTGGTGTCTAATGGTAAAAGAAGATAGATGTTCCAGCTCAAGAAGAGAGGGCAAATTAGTCCTTCCTCTACCTTTTTGTTCTGTTCAGGTGCTCAATAGATTATTGGCTGGTGCTGGCTCACACTGGCGAGGCAGACCTTCTTTACTCAGTCTACTTATTCAAATACTAATCTCTTCTGGAAACACCTTCACAGATACACTCAGAAATAATGTTTCACCAGCCAAATCTTTGGGCATAATTTAGCTAAGTCAAGTTGACACACAAAATTAACCATCACAGCACTCAAGCATTTAAACTGGAGTGTTCTATAGATAAAGCATCCTCATTTGTCTTGTAAGCAGCTTGAAATTGTGGGAATTTCAGTAAAGGTAGAAGTGGTGCCTCTGGCAATGGAGACTACTGAAAGGGAATTTAAGGAAAGATTGTGGGCATGTAGGCAATGGCCTAGTTTACTAAATCATTCTGAGTCTAGAGGTGTCCAACATGATGTTTAGCCTCAGACACATCTGGCTTATTTCTCAGCTCTTCCACTTATTATCTGAGTGACTAAGAATGTTTCTTAATCTCTCTATGCCTCAGTTCCATTGTGTACAAAATAGAGCTAATAACTCCAACCTAATGGAGTTGTAAATTTTATAATAGATCATTGGCTTATAAGCTACTTGACCTTGGGCAAGTGCCTTCATCTCTCTGAACATCAGTGGGCTGATTTGGAAAATGCTGATAGCAATATCTTTATTAATATACTGTTATAATGATCCAATTTATGTTCCTTCAGGTGGCTTAAATATGGTACTTATACAATTCAACAAATATTTGCTGAGCACCCACCATAAGTTCATACAAAGCATTCAGCAGGAACCTTGCCATGGTCAATGCTCAGTGAATGTTAGCTATGTGACCATGGTTATTCCTAGGATACACTGCAGCTCTGCTCCCTCTCACACTAGCGTGTGGTTAAAATACCAGAAAGCCACCTTTTACAGGCAAGCCTCCCTGAGCTCACTTGTCTTAACAGCTTCCTGTAGGGATTATTGTGCTGCTGAGAAGTTGTTTGCAAAAGGAAAGGACTTATTTTTAGAAGTTATTTACTGGTAAGGTAGCTAAGAGAACAGTTGAGGAAATGTTATTTTCCCTTTCTTCAATATATTACGGATTTACATAAGTTGTTGAGTCTCCAGAAATGTGCTGGTTGCACTGAATTCATGTCAGAGGGAAGTTGATATTTTCCTAGTGACTTGAATGTTAATACATGATGTATGTCCAGTGTCAGCATCTCTTACATTTCCAAGATTTGTTCCAAGTTTTAATAAGCCCTGAGATTAAAAGACATGCAGTTTTTAAAATAAGTCTTCTCCATATGGTCACCTGCCTTTAAAATACAAAGAAATTTAGAGAGAAAGGCAGATAGAATATCCTTTTCCTTTATATATTTAAAACACAAAAACTGCACACAGAGCAATGGAGCCTTCATCAAGTCCTGGCTGTCAGAATGATCCATTTCTTATATGCCAGGGAAATAGTGCTCTACTCCAGATTTGGTGTCTTAGGTGTGCTGTTTTGCCATTACTTTCATTGTGAAGAAGTGTTTTGATACTTTAATTTTCAGAATTTCAGCAATGCAATTCCCACTGCTATTCATTAGGGTTTGTATTTGCTTTCATTGAGTGAAGTTTGTGGATTAAGGAGTCAATTGGTTCCCTCTGCTACTGAGTGGTCACCTATGCTGCTTTTCTCTTGTGCTAGAGGATGCAAACAAATGTAAACATAAGCTGAAGAAAAACAAATTAGATAAAAGAAATCATTTAACCAAAAAAATTATTCAATGATTCATAAATAAGTAACTTCTAGAAGAACTGCTCTTTAAGATTATCCACAGCACAAATTTTCAAGACACTGAGTGTGCGTGTGTGTGTGTGTGTGTCTATCATCTACCTGTATATTCATTTTAACTTAATGAATAAACAAAGAGGAAAGCACAAGACTGTTGACCCTCAATCAAATTTAATTATTAGGATGTCATTTTCCTTGGGCAACTTTAGTTTTTAAACTACCTCTTTCAGGTGACCAGTAAGACTCTGTAAAGATTAGATTTTTGAGATGAGAAGAAAAATTAAGTAAAACTATTTAGAAGGAAATGATTTTGCAGACAGGGATCCCCCAAGAAAATGTGATCTCTATGGATTTATAACTCCATGTCTCCTCTCCTCTTCCCATTGCCATTATTTTTTGGATGTCAATCTTTTTGCATAAACAAATAATGAACTTTTTATCCCAGATCAATTCTATGTAATAAACACGTAGTGAATACCTAGTATGTGGTACCCATTGGTAACGTGAAGGTGAAAAAGACAGTTTCTCATTCTCATGATCTAGATGTACAGATTACAAAACACATGACGTTTTAAGAAAAGGAGTAACATGGTCTTAGGTTTAGAAAGATTACTAAAATGACAGTATGGAGAAGGGATTTGAGGGGGGAAATATTGGAGCCAGGTTATCTATTAGGCCTCTATGTTCGCTCTCTTAGAACAGCATTTCCTGATCTATTTTGTCCTATGATCACTTTGATAACAATATAGAGACTCTCAGAGCAAATTATTTTGCCCATCTCCCACACAGATTAAAAAACTTAAACAAATATTAACATAGTATCTAACAGCCTAAGGCCACATTCCTAGCATGACACCAGCCCTCCTAAAAGTGCCTGCCTGAAAAAAGTCAAGGCTTCCAAAAGAATGTACCCTTTGTTCCAGCCAGCACCTCAAGATAGAGCCTCTGTCTCCCAGCCTCTGTGGGAGGTGAAAAGCCTAACTTTGATAAGCACCAGTTAGCAAACCCAGATATGTTGTGCCAAGACCAATTGTTGCCTCCTGCTTTTTGTAAATTCCCACTTCTCTGACTCGCCACAAGCCCCTGCCATCCCTCCTCTCTTTTCTCTTCTTCTCCCTTTAAAACACCCTGTCATCTCTGTACAAATCGAAATTGAATTCTGTTCATGCTGGACCTTCTTCCTTATTGCAATATTATATTACTACTTAAAACTCTGTCCTTACCACTTTAACTAGTGTCCAGCTTTGTTTTGCCTTTGAAACTAATCTGAAATACATTTCCAGTAAAAGCCATCCTCGCTGGCACATATGTCATTCTTCTATCTTTTATCCTCTCTCGGCTACCTTTACAGACTCACTCAAATTAAAACTTAATGCATCAACAGAATAGTGGGACAGGAGCCTGTGGTTGAAGATTTTGTAACAGATGGTGGCATGCAACAGCCGGGCAACAGTATCAGTAAAGTTCATCTTTATAATGGAAAATTTTAATTTATATTATTCTTTATTCTTACAGCAAAAGAGACAGATGATATGTAACCAAAGTCCCACCTTGCCAATTCAAGTTTGATTGCTAGCAGCAGCCCTCCTTATACAGAATAAGAACATACCACACAGATAAACTATGCAACATGTAGCTATAAAAGCCAGTGTGGGAATCCCAGCAATGGGAAAACAGCTCCTGTTGCTCAGTAACACTGTGGCACAGTGCTGTATAGTGATATCAAGCTCAACCCTTGAAGTAAGATTCCAGTTCCTTATCTATGGAAGTTCAATATATATGTATTTCCCCAAGTTCTGCTTTAGCTGTGTTCGATACATTTTGACATGTAGTGTTTTCATTATCATTCCCATTTAAGTATTTCACTATTTCCCTTATTTACACTTATAAATTGAAGTGTTACTTATTAGCATATTTTTCCAGACAAGGCCTTTTTCATTCATCTCTTTTGATTGATATCTGATTTAATTTCATTGTGGTCAGGGTAACATATCCTGTTTGATGCTGATTCTTTAGAACCTATTTAGACTTCTTTTGTGTCACAGTCGAATTTTGTAAATGTTTCATTTGTGTTAAAAAAATAATGTATATTTGGACTTCCTAGGTGGCACAGTGGTTAAGAATCCACCTGTCAATGCAGGGGACACAGGTTCGACCCCTGCCCCAGGAAGATACCACATGCCGCACAGCAACTAAGCCCATGTGCTACAACTACTGAGCCTGCGCTCTAGAGCCTGTGAATCACAACTATTGAGCCCGTGTGCCACAACTACTGAAGCCCACATGCCTAGAGCCTGTGCTCTGCAACAAGAGAAGCCACCACAATGAGGACCCCGCGCACCACAATGAAGAGTAGCCCTGCCCTTCACCACAACTAGAAAAATCCCATGTGCAGCAACAAAGACCCAACACAGCCAATAAATAAATAAATAAATAATTTTTTTAAAAAAATGTATATTCTTGTACACCTAAAGTTAATACAATGGTATATGTCAATTATATCTCAATTAAAAAATAATGTGTATTCTGTTACATATAAATTTATATACATTTATTGATAATAATTAATTGTATCTGATACTGTCTAAGCACTTTAAATACGATAATTCATTCCTCACCAAAACCCTGTGAGGTATGTATTATCATGTCCATTTTACAAAGGAAAACAACTGATGCAAGGAAATGTTAAATAATTTTCCTAAAGTCACACAGCTAGCCAAGAATAAAGGTGGAATTTGAACACAGGCCATCTGCTGTCAGAATCCATGCTCTTATAGTGTTATTTATATCTTCCAGTTCATTGGGGTTTTTTAGTATCTGTATCGTTGTCTATCAATTTCCAATAGAAGTGTTTTAATAATACCAACTAAAATTTATGAACTGTCTCTTCCCTGCGGTTCTGTCATTTACAACTTTATAGTGCTGTTCTCATGGTCCTTGTATCTTCTTGATCCATTTTTCTTATTATCAGTAAATAATACCCCATTTGTCTTTTATGGTGTTTTCACTTCAAATTCTATTTTATCTGTAAAGTTGCTGTAATATCTTTCTTTTAGCTTACATGTGTCTCATAATTTGCCATCCCTTTATTTTAATTTTATGTGCACTTTTGTTTTAAGTGTTTCAGCAATAGGGTAACCATATAATTTACTGTTGCAATTGCCTAACCTGCAGAGTAGGCGTCAGGAAGAGGAGAGGAAGTTTAGGAGTTGGCACGCCTGCCTACACATGTTATTGGTTCTCCACTGCACTCAGGTTGCAGGTTGCAGTAGCAATCGGTGGTATCCCACTGCCTTTGGCTGGCATTGTGTTGGTGCTGGGTTAGCTGCATCTTTCCCTCCTTGCAGTAGCAATGGGGCAGATGATGATATTCTCCAAACAATATGATGGTGCAGGACTGAGGGGTGGGGTTAAGTACCAAGTCAAGAAGCTCTTCCTCAAATTTGCATCCATCTATGATCTCTATGTACATTCACCTTCTAAGTGATTTTATCTTTTTTCATGACATTAAATTCATCTACAGTCTCATAAATCCCAAATACATGGCTCTAAGCCAGATCCAACATCTCCCTTCAGCTCCAGAACTAAATATTCAACTACATACTTGAATTCTACTTGGATGTCTAATAGGCATCTTAAATTTGCCAAATCCATAACATGTCCTTGAAAACACACCATCACCCTAGCTTATCTCCCTTAATGGTAATTCCTTTCTACCAAATTGTTGCAGAAAAAAAAACTGATCCCACGAGAAGCCAAGCACAACACTCGGAGAGTTGGAGAACTCAGGTTTATTAAGCCGGCGGACCCAGACGAACTAACGCTCCAAAATTCTGGGGCCCCGTTTCAGGGGAGTCTTCTCCTTATATAGGTTAAAACATACAGCTATAATTGGTACAAACCGATTGGCTACAAATTACTATAGGTCACGGGCAGTTACAGAGCGCAGGAGTTGCCAGGGGTTACACACATAGTAGGGGATCCTAACAGGAACTTGTAGGAGCCGGACATTCCATTCCTATCAGGACTAAGGTCACAATTTGCATTCTCACATTGGTTGCAGGTTGAAGTTAATGTCACTTAACAAGTCTATGTGCAAAGGGTCTCAAACAAAGGCTTGGTGGGGGTGGGTGTCTGAGAGCGAGACAGTCTTCCCTTATCTGATCACTCTTAGTAATTCATTTTACTGTTTAACTGAGAGTGGCGAGCAGGCCTTTGCAAGATAGAGGAGAGGAAGTTTCAATTTCCTCATCAAAATGACCAGGCAAAAACATTGGAATTAACTCAGACACAGCCAATTTTGTTCACACAACTAATATAGTCCATTAGCACTTCAAAAGATATCTAGAAACAAGTCGATTCTCACCACATTCCAGTAACACCATTATGGTCCAAATATTATCTCTTAACTGGATTACTGTAATAGCCTTCAAACCGATCTCCCTGCTTCTGTCCTTTTGACCCAGGCCTCAATCTGATCATAATACACTGGCCAGAGGTATTTGGTTATTCATTTAAAACATGTCAGACTGCACCTCTGCTTAAAACTTTGAAATAGCTTCCTACATTTTTCTGAATAAAATTCAAAATCCATACTCTCTTACACAAGCCCCTCCATGATCAAACTTCTGGCTACTTCTCTGAACTCATCTTCTACCACTCATCCCCGTACTGACTGCACTCTTGATGAAATAGATTCCTGGTTGGTACCCCTAATCCTAACCCAACCCTAACCTAACCCAAACATGTCATGCATGGTATTTTGGTGCACTTGGAGTTTTCCCTGACTAGAGCATTCTGTTCTGTCTCCAAATATCCTCATGGCTTGTTCCCTCACTTCCTTCAGGTCTTTGCTCAAATATAACCCTATAAGAAAAAGATCATTACGTACAAAATAGCAAGCACTCTCCTCCTACTATGCCCTATGCTCTTTACCATAAATCATGTTTCCAGAGCGTTTATCATATAAATTAACTCCTTTATTAATTAAGCATATTGGAAAAAATCTTCTAATACATTTTGTTTAACAGGTGATGTAATAAGGTTAATTGCTGGCATTTGGGGTATTTTCTAATAGCCAAGCATAATGCTAAGCACTTTACATACATATCATCCTTTGTGAAGGGGGATCAGATAAGCAGAGTCACTTACATATATACAAAGGACTCCCTGCCTCCTCCTCTGCCTTGCCTGGGCAGACCCGCTCTACCACCTCAACCTTCCTAGGCTCCTCCCTCTATACCAGGGCACAGGTAATCTTTAACAATTGTTTCCTTTTAGCAACAGGGATCATGCTATGCATTTAAACTTAGATTCTAATTTGTTCTCACTTAAAATATGCCATGAAAGTCCTTCCAGATCAATAGCTGTATCTTGTATTACATTTTAAAATTCAACGTTCTAACCCGTGTAAAATATATTGAGTGTATATTGGGAAGTGCTGATTTAACAGTTTAATTTTTCCACAGATATCTAATTTTCCCATAGCATTTAATGTTAGTGCTTTTTTCAATTTTGTGAATTCTTGATCCAAAACCACATGGTTTTAATTTGGTAGTTTTATAATTCTATTTTAGTATCCAGTATGAGAAGTCTCTCTCATTACTCTTTAATTTCATTTTGTGAATGAATTCCCCAAAGCTGACACGGGTGACTAAGTTTGAAATTATTTTAAACTAAATAAAATGTAGTTCCATCGGAAGATGCTGCAAAGCCACCTGTGGCTAGTGGTTGCCATCTGGGGCAGCACAGAGGTAGAACATTTCTAATGCAAATGAAATAAAAATCAACATCTTAAATGCATAATCTTGCTGTACAGAAATGGGGATATATCCATTGATTCCAAGCTTTGGAATCCCTCAGCAACACTGTATAGCTTTATTTTATAGCTTCTTGAAGGTACTTTGTTGTTGTTATTCAAAGAGCGGGTGTTATCTGATTTTTAGAGGTGGGAGAATTTGAGATCTAGAGAAATTGAGGGGCTGGTAGGAACACACAGGTGCGTTCACATTTGTCTTGCTGTGTATTTTCTTTGATATTTTCCCTACATAAGTATCACCTGCTCATCCTAAGGTGTTGCAAAGGTGCAGGAGCAGACCTGTGGTGGCCTCCCAGACCCTGGTCCTCCACGGCTGCCCCTCCCTCACACCCAGTGTAGGGCCTGGCCTTCCCTGCCGGGCAGCTCCGTGCTCTCTGGCTGGGAGCCCGGATGGGTGAGGCCTGAGTCTCCCTGGGCCTCGGGTCCTAGTCTGCAGGCTGCTCTAGGATTTGTTCTGATCCCTGAGGAGAACCCCGTGCACAACACTTTTATGCTTCAAATTGTAAAGTCCAACTCCTGATCCTGTGCAGAATCTTTTCAGACTTCTCAAAAACCTTTCTGGATTTTTTTGGAGAATTTTGGTGAGATGTGGGGATTAGCTTGTCTCCCCGCCCACAAACATTCCATAAGATTCCATGTGCCTGGTGTCTCCTGAGCCCAATTCTGATACGCTGTCTGTGGCAACACCTATGTCTCCCCAGTACCTTCACAGTAGAGCACGATTTGCCACGGCCAGTGCCCCTTATTCCTTGGCTTTTGTGGCCAGTTTTGTGAATTTTCTCACCAACTTTTTGTTGCAGGGGGTGGTTAATACTGGTTAATACTGTTTGAAGTATTTGGAATGTCCTGCCTCCAACAGCAGAATTCCAGCTGAGAATATATAGCCCGAAACAAGGCTATAATCTTCCCTCACTTTTTTATGCCAGTTCCCAATTTACAGAAGTGTTTCCACATTTGTTGGCTCACTTTATCCTCACAATGAAAATTAAGTTAGAAGTAATAACAGAATCCAGTTATCCACGTGTATACTGTAGTTTAGCACACAGTGTACAGGTGTACACAGTGAGCAACAGATGTGATTAGAGCACTTCATGTAAAGTCTGATACTTCAGCAAACACGGGACAAATACCTCATCTTATAGTTATTTCTCTGCTACTCCTCCTACCCCTCCCCTCCTCTTCTAACTCCTCCTCCTTTGTCTCTCCCTCCCTTCTCTCCTCTCCTGTCCTGACCCCTCTCTCCCCTGCTATCCCGTCTTCCTCTCCTCTTTGTCTTCCTTCCTCCTTTCTTCCCTCCCTTCCTTCCCTCAAATTTTATCTCCCCTCCCCTCCTCCCTCTTCTTCTTCTCCAGTCCTCTCCACCCTTCCCCTCCCTTCTTCCTTCTCCTACCTTTCCACACTCCTCCCTTTCTTTCCTCCTCTTCTGTGAACCTTCCTTCCCTCTTTCTCTTTCCTCTCTCCTCTCTTGTCCTCTTCCCTCTCCTCTCCTCTCCCTTCTCCTCTGGTTTCTTCTTCACTCTGGTCTCCTCTCCTTCCCTCCCCTCTTCTCTCCTGTCTCCTGTCCTCTTTCCTCTCCTCTCTGCTTTCTTCACCCCTCTTCTTATTTATCCTCTCCTCTCCCATCTCATCTGGTGTCCTCTCACCTCTACTTTCCCTCTCCTCCTGCCTCCCCTTCCCTGCTCTCTTTTTTCTTTCCTTCCCCCCTCCTTCCTTCCTCTAAGCTCTTCTCCCCTTCTTCTTTCTGCTACTCCTTCTCCTCTCCTCCTCTCTCTCATTCCTCTCTTCCTCTTCAGCATACTCAAGTATACAGATGATTTTATTTTGTTCTGCTATGAGATTGCACATGCTATTCATAATGATATCTCACTTGATATTATTCCAAAGCTATTACCCTTGGAAAATACATTTTCATGTTTTAACATTCAATTGATTAACCTATGAGGGATGCATTTGAGTACATAAAAAGAAGAATATTTTCTGTCCTTTTCCCCACAAATCTAGTATTTCCCTTATTCTATTGTAACTACCTGTTCCAATGATCTCTGAATTCTTTAGTCAATATTTTCTTAAAAACTTTGTGATAAGCATACTTAACTTGAGATTTACCCTCTTAAATGTTTATGTACACAATATTGTAAATTATAGGCACAATGTTGTACAGCTGATCTCTAAAACTTATTCATCTTGCATAAATGAAAATCTATACCTTTTGAACAACACCTCCCTATTTCCCCCGTCCCCAGCCCTGGGTAAAAATATCTTTTTTTTTTTTTTTTGGGGGGGGGTACACCAGGTTCAATCATCTGTATTTATACACATATCCCCGCATTCCCTCCTCTCCTCGACTCCCCCCCCCCCGAGTCCCCTCCACCCTCCCCACCCCAGTCCTCTAAGGCATCTTCCATCCTCGAGTTGGACTCCCTTTGTTATACAACAACTTCCCACTGATTATTTTACAGTTGGTAGTATATATATGTCTGTGCTACTCTCTCGCTTCGTCTCAGCTTCCCCTTCACCCCCCGCCCCCTCCCATACCTCGAGTTCTCCAGTCCATTCTCTGTATCTGCATCCTTGTTCTTGTCACTGAGTTCATCAGTACCATTTTTAGATTCCGTATATGTGAGTTAGCATACAATATTTGTCCTTCTCTTTCTGACTTACTTCACTCTGTATGACAGATTGTAGTTCTATCCACCTCATTACATATAGCTCCATCTCATCCCTTTTTATAGCTGAGTAATATCCCATTGTATATATATGCCACATCTTCTGTATCCATTCATTTGTTGATGGGCATTTAGGTTGCTTCCATGTCCTGGCTATTGTAAATAGTGCTGCAATAAACATTATGGTACAAGTTTCTTTTGGGATTATGGTTTTCTATGGGTATATGCCCAGGAGTGGGATTACTGGTTCATATGGTAATTCTATTTGTAGTTTTTTAAGGAACCTCCAAATTGTTTTCCATAGTGGCTGTACCAAATTACAGTCCCACCAACAGTGCAGGAGAGTTCCCTTTTCTCCACACCCTCGCCAACATTTGTGGTTTCCAGATTTTGTGATGATGGCCATTCTGACTGGTGTGAGGTGATACCTCATTGTAGCTTTGACTTGCATTTCTCTGATGATGAGTGATGTTGAGCATCTTTTCATGTGTGTGTTGGCCATCTGTATGTCTTCTTTGGAGAAATGTCTATTTAGGTCTTCTGCCCATTTGTGGATTGGGTTATTTGCTTTTTTGGTATTAAGCTTCATGAGCTGCTTGTATATTTTGGAGGTTAATCCTTTGTCCGATGTTTCATAGGCAATTATTTTTTCCCATTCTGAGGCTTGCCTTTTAGTCTTGTTTATGGTTTCTTTCACTGTGCAAAAGCTTTTAAGTTTCATGAGGTCCCATTTGTTTATTCTTGATTTTATTTCCATGATTCTAGGAGGTGGGTCCAAAAGGATCTTGCTTTGATGGATGTCATAGAGTGTTCTGCCTATGTTTTCCTCTAGGAGTTTTCTAGTGTCTGGCCTTACATTGAGGTCTTTAATCCATTTGGAGTTTCTTTTTGTGTATGGTGTTAGGAAGTGTTCTAATTTCATTCTTTGACATGTTGCTGTCCAACTTTCCCAGCACCACTTATTGAAGAGGCTGTCTTTTTTCCATTGTATACTTGTGCCTCCTTTGTCAAAGATAAGGTGCCCATATGCGTTTGGGCTTACTTCTGAGTTCTCTATTCTATTCCATTAATCTTCCTTTCTATTTTTGTGCCAGTACCATACTGTCTTGATCACTATGGCCTTGTAGTAGAGTTTGAAGTCAGGAAGCCTGATTCCACCAACTCCATTTTTCCTTCTCAAGATTGCTTTGGCTATTCGGGGTCTTTTGCGTTTCCATACAAATCGTAAGATTTCTTGCTCTAGTTCTGTGAAAAATGCCATTGATAATTTGATCGGGATTGCATTGAATCTGTAAATTGCTTTGGGTAGTACAGACATTTTCACGATGTTGATTCTTCCAATCCAGGAACATGGTATGTCCCTCCATCTGTTTGTGTCGTCTTTGATTTCTTTCATCAATGTCTTAAAGTTTTCTGCATACAGATCTTTTGCCTCCTTAGGCAGGTTTATTCCTAGGTATTTTATTCTTTTTGTTGCAATGGTGAACGGGAGAGTTTCCTTAATTTCTCTTTCTGATCTTCCGTTGTTAGTGTATAGGAATGCAAGAGATTTCTGTGCATTAATTTTGTATCCTGCTACTTTACTAAACTCATCAATCAGTGCTAGCAGTTTTCTGGTAGAGTCTTTAGGGTTTTCTATATATAATATCATGTTATCTGCAAAGAGTGACAATTTTACTTCTTCTTTTCCAATTTGGATTCCTTTGATTTCTTTTTCTTCTCTGATTGCTGTGGCTAACACTTCCAAAACTATGTTGAATAATAGTGGTGAGAGTGGACACCCTTGTCTTGTTCCTGGTCTTAGAGGGAATTCTTCCAGTTTTTCCCCATTGAGAACGATGTTGGCTTTTGGTTTGTCATATATGGCTTTTATTATGTTGAGGTAATTTCCTTCTATGCCCATTTTCTGGAGAGCTTTTATCATAAATGGATGTTGAACTTTGTCAAAAGCTTTTTCTGCATCTATTGAAATGATCATATGGTTTTTATCCTTCAAGTTGTTGATATGATGTATCATGTTGATTGATTTGCATATATTGAAGAATTCTTGCATCCCAGGGATAAACCCCACTTGATCATGCTGTATGATTTTTTTAATGTGCTGTTGGAGTCTGTTAGCTAGTATTTTGTTGAGGATTTTTGCATCTCTATTCATCAGTGATATTGGTCTGTAGTTTTCTTTTTTTGTGACATCTTTGCCTGGTTTTGGTATCAGGGTGATGGTAGCCTCGTAGAATGAGTTTGGGAGTGTTCCGCCTTCTGCAATAATTTGGAACAGTTTGAGAAGGATAGGTGTTAACTCTTCTCGAAATGTTTGATAGAATTCGCACGTGAACCATCTTGTCCTTGGCTTTTGTGTGTTGGGAGATTTTTAATCACTGCTTCAGTTTCCATACTTGTGATTGGTCTGTTCATGGTTTCTATTTCTTCCTGGTTCAGTCTTGGAAGATTGTATTTTTCTAAGAATGTATCCATTTCTTCCAGGTTATCCAATTGATTGGCATATAGTTGCTCGTAGTCGTCTCTCACGATGTTTTGTATTTCTGAGGTGTCCGTTGTGACTTCTCCTTTTTCATTTCTAATTCTGTTGATTTGCATCTTCTCCCTTTTTTTCTTGATGAGTCTGGCTAATGGTTTATCAATTTTGTTAATCTTCTCAAAGAACCAGCTTTTAGTTTTATTTATTTTTCTTATGGTTTCTTTCCTTTCTTTTTCATTTATTTCTGCTCTGATCTTTATGATTTCTTTCCTTCTGCTCACTTTGGGGTTTCTTTGTTCTTCTTTCTCTAGTTGTTTTAGGTGTAAGGTTAGGTTGTTTATTTGATCATTTTCTTGTTTCTTAAGGTAGGACTGTATTGCTATAATCTTCCCTCTTAGAACTGCTTTTGCTGCGTCCCATAGGTTTTGGGTTGTTGTGTTTTCATTGTCATTTGTTTCTAGATATTTTTTGATTTCCTCTTTGATTTCTTTAGTGATTCCTTGGTTGTTTAGGAGTGAATTGTTTAGCCTCCATGTGTTTGTATTTTTTGCAGTTTTTTTCCTGTAATTGATATCTAGTCTCATGGCGTTGTGATCTGAGAAGATGCTTGATATGATTTCAATTTTCTTGAATTTGCCCAGGTTTGATTTGTGACCCAAGATGTGATCTATCCTGCAAAATGTTCCCTGTGCACTTGAGAAGAAAGTGTAGTCTGTCGTTTTTGGATGGAATGTCCTATAAATATCAATGAAGTCTAGATGGTCTAATGTGTCATTTAAAGCTTGTGTGTCTTTATTGATTTTCTGTTTGGATAATCTGTCCATTGATGTAAGTGGGGTGTTCAAGTCTCCCACTATTATTGTGTGACTGTTGATGTCCCCTTTTATGGCTGTTAGCATTTGCCTTATGTATTGAGGTGCTCCTATATTGGGGGCATAGATATTTACCATTGTGATATGTTCTTCTTGAATGGATCCCTTGATCATTATGTAGTGTCCTTCCTTGTCTCTTGTAATAGTCTTTACTTTCATGTCTAATTTGTCTGATATGAGTATTGCTACTCCAGCTTTCTTTTGCCTTCCATTTGCATGGAATATCTTTTTCCATCCCTTTACTTTCAGGCTATATGTATCCCTTGGTCTGAAGTGGGTTTCTTGTAGGCAGCATATAGAAGGGTCTTATTTTTGTATCCATTCAGCCAGTCTGTGTCTTTTGGTTGGAGCATTTAAGCCATTTACATTTAAGGTTATTATTGATATGTGTGTTCCAATTACCATTTTCTTAATTGTTTTGGGTTTGTATTTGTAGATGTTTTCCTTTTCTTGTGTTTCCTACTTAGAGAAGTTCCTTTAGCACTTGTTGTAAGGCTGGTTTGGTGGTGCTGAATTCTCTTAACTTTTGCTTGTCTGGAAAGCTTTTGATTTCTCCCTCAAATCTGAATGAGATTCTTGCTGGGTAGAGTATTCTTGGCTGTAGGTTTCTCTCTTTCAGGACTTTCAGTATATCCTGCCATTCCCTTCTGGCCTGCAAAGTTTCTGTAGAAAGGTCAGCTGTTATCCTTATGGGTTTTCCCTTATATGTTGTTTGTTGCTTTTCTCTTGCTGCTTTTAATATTTTTTCTTTGTGTTTAATTGTCGTTAGTTTGATTAATATGTGCCTTGGTGTATTTCTCCTTGGGTTTATTCTGTATGGGACTCTCTGTGCTTCTTGGACTTGGTTCATTATTTCCTTTCCCATATTGGGGAAGTTTTCCACTATAACCTCTTCAAATATTTTCTCAGACCCTTTCTTGTTTTCTTCTTCTTCTGGGATGTCTATAATTCAAATGTTGGTATGCTTAATGTTATCACTGAGGTCTCTGAGACTGTCTTCTAATCTTTTTATTCTTTTTTCTTTTTCCTGCTCTGTGGCGTTTATTTCCCCCATTCTATCTTCCAACTCACTTATTCGTTCTTCTGCCTCAGTCATTCTGCTGGTTATAGCATCCAGAGTATTTTTAATTTCAGTTATTTTGTTATCCATTGCTGTTTGTTTTTCTGAGTTCTTATGAACTGTTTCTTGTGCTTTCTCTATTTTGTTATCGAGATTTTGTATCATTTTTACTATCATTACTCTAAATTCTTTTTCAGGCATTTTTCCTATTTCCTCCTCATTTATTTGGTCTTGTGGGTTTTTTTCCTGCTCCTTTGCCTGCATGGTGTTTCTTTGTTTCCTCATGGTTGTCCAGACTTTTGGGGTTGCTTGTCCTGGCAATAGAGGTGTTTATAGAAGACTGTCCAAGCCTCAGGCTAATGTCCAAGTATTGGATTAAACGAATATTAAGTCTAGGAAACACATACATGTATAAGACACACAATTACTGAATCCGTTAGGACATAAGGCTCTAGAAAGACCTGACAGAACCCCAGTGTGCTATCAGATAGTCAAAAAGAAACCCAGCAGAAATTGACAACTGAAACAGAACAAATCAGAGACAAAAGCAAAAGCAAACAAACAAACAAATAACACCTTACACATGCAAACATTAATCCAGGGAGATTTTGTAAGCTAGGATCAAATATAGAAAAGAGCCAGAGTACCACCAGAGAGAATGGAGATTCTCAGAATGTAATTAGACAACTGTACTAAGAACTAAGATAAAGACAAAAGCCTAATATTAAATAACACGGCAGTGCGTCATCTGGAGAATAGAGCAAGGAGTCTGAGCAGACCAATAGTGTTGCTTATAAGTATGTTAAGATAAAATAAACTAAGAATGGATGGAAGAAAGGGGAACAGAAGAGCGTAATGTGGTTGGAAATATGGAAATAAAAAGAAAGGAATAGAAATGTATAAAAGATAGGGATGAAAGGAAAGTATGAGAGATATATTGTCCATACTACCAAAAACTTAGCTAGATATAGAAGTATATAAAAAGGCAAAAAAAAAAAAAAGAATAAAAAATATCATTAAAAAATTATGTTATAAAACTTGTAGATCCCTTAGGGCTAAGATCATATTTAATAAAGAAAAAAAAAGAGAGGAAAAGAAAAAGAAAAAAAAAAATCCAGAACTGATCCCAGAATGGACCAGTTCAATAGGTATTGATACTACTATTTTTGTTTCCTTAGCGTCTCAGCTGTAAGTGTCCTTCTCCTTGCCTTGGGTTTTTTTGCATTATTCTGTGACCAGCAGAGGTTCCTTTATTGTTGGTCTGTATGCGTTGGTGTGTGGGGAGGGAGAGGGTACAATAGTGGCTCCTTCTCCTGGGAGTGAGTGAGCAGTGGCGCACTGTTGTTTCATTCGGGCTTGGAGGTGCCTGTTGCAGAGGGACGCTGGTGGCTCAGGCGTAAACAGAAAGTCTTAGAGTTGGGCCTCTCTCCGGTTTTTTTTTTGTTGCTGTTGTTGTTTTTTTTTTTCTCTGCAGCCTCCCTGCTGCTGGCCTTGCAAGGGGTTTTAATCTAGCCCCGCCCGCGCCTGAGGGTGCTTGTTATCCCTGAGCACCTTAGGTGGCCCATGGGCGTCTCTCCACTGCCTGTTGCAGAGGCACCTAAAGAGAGAGAGAGGCTATGCACGTGGCTCCTCCCCCCCGCCCATGAGCCTGCAGCCTCCAGCAGCCATCATGGCCGGGCAGCTCTCAGGGACGGGCACTCCTCTCCGCGGACCTCCTCCCTCCTGTCCTCTCGGTCCGTCACCCTACCGGCAACAATGTTTCTCACCCTGAACCAGCTCTCCGGTTCCCACGCTCCCGCTCCTGGACCCTCCGTTCAGCTGCGGATTGATGTCTCTGTCTGGGAACGCTGAGCTGCGCTGTGGACCCTCCGTATGTTTCTCACTCCCTCCCGTCTGCCACAGCTCCGCCGCTTCACCCTCTTTGAGCCGTCGTAGATACCTCCCTACCAGCTATGTCGGGCTCCCCGCAGTCCTTTCTGGTGTCCGAGGCCGTCTGCTGGTGTTCAGCTGGTTCTCTGTGGGAATTACTGCGTCCTTCCGTGCATTCCCAATGCATCTGTGGAGAGGGATGCACTCCACGTCTCTCTACTTCGCCACCATCTTTTCTCTGCCAACAATATCTTATATAGTACCTTGATTCAGAAGTTATTGTCTGGTATTGAAAATGCTCATCCATTGACTCAAAATATCTTTTTAATTTTTTTGTAAAGTTTTGATTTTTTTCAATATTTTTTTGCTTTTTTTTCAATACTGTCACTGAAATCTTAGTGACAAATTTATTCTGAGTGGAGTTTTTCCCCTTTGTGTATTCTAGTTGATTATTGCTGGCATATAGGAAAACTATAGATTTAAGTTATGTTTTTAATTTTTCTGTTCAACTTTAAGGAAATGGCTTGCTAGTAGTTCTCACTGTTTCTCAATGAATGCTAATGAATAATCTATATTGTTAATGTTACCAATGTGTTAAGACACACTCCTATAGTACAGCCAAGAAGCATACTGGATCATCACACTCAGTAAATGCTGTCTGTGAGTTCTGAAACTGAAAAGTTTTTCAGTCTCTTTGCTTCAGGGTTTATACCACATTTCTCATCCCACCACCTCAACCATTTCCCTTATTCCACATTGTTTCAACTGTGTTCTGAGAAGAGCCTCAGGTAAATATGCTTTTCAAGGATCTGGGTGCCAACGGATCAAGGAATGTTCTAGTAGCCACATGAAAACCAATCTCACTAGAAACAATTCCGTATAAAGCATCACTATCCAATACAAACATGTAGAGCCACATATATAAGTTTAAATTTTCTAGCAACCACATTAAGAAAGTACAAAAGGAACAGGTTGAAATAATTTTAGTAGTCTATTTTTTTATCTACCTGGATACATCCAAAATATAATTTCAATGGGTAATCAATATAAAAGG
Organism: Hippopotamus amphibius kiboko; assembly: GCF_030028045.1. Classification (NCBI taxonomy): domain Eukaryota; kingdom Metazoa; phylum Chordata; class Mammalia; order Artiodactyla; family Hippopotamidae; genus Hippopotamus; species Hippopotamus amphibius. The sequence goes on along the minus strand of NC_080203.1, from coordinate 10,213,836 downwards.
CATATTGATGAAATATTTTCCTTTCTTTTTTCACACAAAATGCTTAAAATCTGGTTTGTATTTTACACTACAGCATATCTCCACTTGGACTGGCCACATTTTAAGTGCTAGCAGACACATGTGACTAGTGGCTACCATACTGAACAACATGGTGACAATGTAGTGGTGATTAAACTTAGCTAACAGGCTGGATTGTTCAGAGTGCTCATAAGAGCCACATATATTAGTTCTCAAGGACTAAACAAACTATTATCAATAAATTTCTTCTGTTAGATGTGTTACTGCATATTAAAATTTTGTAATCACTTCCATTTCTAGGTTGTGTTCAGTTTATAGCAGTATTTTCATGTGTGTTGGCTCTCATTTAATCCTCTTGACAGATCATTGAGGCAGAAGTAATAATATTATTTGTCATGACTTTTATTATGCAGATTACATGAGCAGAACCATACAAAAGCTCTTAGCACAGTGCCTGAAATCAGTGAGAACTTGGTAAATGTTAATTGTCATTATCATAATTGTCATTATCAGTCATAAGGCCAGGAATTACCCCATTTTACAGACTGGGAAGCTTGAGACTTGAAGACTTTAATTTGTTTACTGTGGTAGGAGCTAAGTTTAATTTTTTTAAATGCATGAAATTTTAATTAAAAGACACTACTTGCTTATTCTAATATTTGAAATAATGCACAACTATATAAAGTAAAAAAATTAGTTATCAATTCCTATACCCAGCGTCAACCATTACTAAAATCCCTGTACTTATCTGTCCACACTGTTTTCCTTGTACACACAACCATCTACTAACTCATATGTGCACATGTAAGGCTTTTTTTTTTCCACCTCATTTTTGTTTGTGCAAGTATGAGCTCATTCTATAAGAATACTTTTCTGCAACTTCCTTTCCTTCCTTAACAAGAGACAGTGTATGTTCCTCTTGGGATCAATGGGATTTTATGGCTCATATTTTGTACTCTATCTTTTTTTTTTTTACACATATGAAATTTATTTGGGTAAATACTGCGAATGTGAGATTTTTAACTTTACTTTTGTCTGTGTATGCGCTAATATCAAACTGGGCTTTGTAATATTTAAGCTTTCTATTTTGTTATATTGATCCTTCAGTGACTTCTTTTTTGTCCAGTTTCATTGAGATATAACTGACATACAATAAGAGGGATAACATGAGCCAGCACAGAAGAGCGCACCTAAGGAACATCCTATGCAAATGCCCTAAGGAGAGTGGCTGCAAGGCTCTAGGAACATCAAGGCCACTATGGCTAGAGTGCATGCTGAAAGAGTCTTTAGGGATGAAGTTCAGCAAAATAAAGGGAAGCTAGTTAAACAGGGCTTTGTAAGCCATTACACTGAGTGACTTTTAATCCTAGTTCAATAAGGGAGCCACTGCAGGTTTGGCGCTGCAAAGAATTTATCTGACTTAAAACAATTACTTTGTATATATAACATTTTTAAAAAGAGTGCCTACAAGTTTTACTAATGAATAGAATGTCCACTATTTGAGATAGAGAGGTCTCCAGTTCAAGGAGAATGTGGGGCTGGTTAGGACATCAGTTAAATTTAATATGACTTTAGACATGCACATAGAGATGCTGAGAAGGCAAGTGTGTCCTCTAGAGTTCAGGAGGAAAGCTTAAGCTGGAAATATAAAATTAGGTGTCATTAGCATACAGATGGTATTTAACACCATGAGACTGGAAACATTCATTCCGAATGAGTACACAGAGAGAAAAGAAGCGGGATCCCAGAGCTGAATCCAAAGGCATTCCAACATTATGACAACAAGGAAGAGAGAATCCAGCAAAAGAGACTGAGAAGGAATAGCCAGTGATGTGAGCAGAAAACTAAGAGAAAATAAGTGCCTTGGAGGCCAAGCGAATAAAGTGTTACCAGAAGGGGATACAATTGAGCATCAGGTTTCTTTTTGAGTTAAAGGCAATGTAAATTTGATTGTGGTGGTGGGTGTACACCTCTAAACTGACAAACTCATAGAATTGCACTACATTAAAGCAGTGAATTTTATGGTATGTAATTTATACCTCTAATTTGTTTTAAAGACAAGGAAACAGGGCTGCCATGTTCTGCCACACTACCTACAATGTTCTACTCAGGAGAGTGGCCTTGCATCAATGACAATGTGAACTGCACCTTTCTGAGTGGAGAAATGCTCACCAAGGCAACACTTGGGGTGGCCTTGGGAATAGGGTGGGGGTATAGCACAGAGCTGCTTTCCCTTGAGTCCCTGGTAGAAAAATACAAATGAGTAAATGAACTCATTGCAGTGAAACCTTTTTTCCTTTGCCTCAGGCTATGCTATGGCTCCACGGAAGGCGGGCAGGCCCCAATTTTTTAATATTAATTTTCCTTCTCTATGTGTTTCCCTCTGTGTGAAACTATATCAGGATTTCTCCCCAGAAACAATCTTAAATCCATAAAATATGATAGAGGATGCTATGAATTCGACCCTTAAAACCCTTCAATGAATGGATAATTGTGCAAATTAATTCTTGGTAAAATATTACATGAGAACGTAAAGACTAAAGCACGTGGGAACGTTCTAGAAAATGAAAAGTGCTATACTCACTATCTAGAAAAACGTCTGGGAGAAAGCGCAGCAAGACTGGCTTCTTAGCCGCCGCGGCCGTAACAGGAAGCTTCTTCCTCCCTGCGGAAGCGGCAACAAGTTATCAGGGAGGTTCGAGGGCGCCTCCTTGGTCCTATGGAAACTAAGTTCTTGCTGCCCTCACTGTGTACAAGGCACCGACATTGCGGTGGGACCACGCATGCGCTCCAACGACGCATGCGCACCAAGCCTGCCAGAAATGGCAGGTTCGAGCGGCCCCTGCTGGCCGTGTGGGCACAGCGCAGGAAGCTCAAAGCGAGGTGTTCTTGGGTGGTAGTGTCCCTTCTTGGTGGTGCTGGTGAATCACTGAAATTCAGTATTCAGATGATTCAGTGCCATGATTTGGGAAGTTCAAGAAGAAATGGAGCCCACTGTTCTGTGCCCAGATGGGAATTTAGAGATAACATGAAGCTAAGTTCAGTCAGTAAACAAAATTCAGTTTATTTTTCTGTATACCATAATAAATAACTTGAATATGAAAGAAATGATACAATTTACAATACACCAACAAATAAAAAATATCCTCAAATATAAATCCAATAAGATATTTACTAATCACTGTGGAAAAAATATGAAACACTCTTGAAAGCAATGAAAAAATATTAATTGAGATATATTAATGATCAAAAGACACAGTATTATTAGTATGTCAATTCTTCTTAAATTGATCTAAAGATCCAGTGCAATTCCAATAAAAATTTCAGCAAGCTATTTTGTAGATATTGACAAACTCGTTTTAAACCTTGAGTAGCCTAGACAATACTGATGAAGAACACACTTCCCAATTTCAAGATTTATTTCATCTACAATAAACAAGAAAGCATGATAATTAAAACCTACAATAAACAATAAAGCATGATACTTATTTTTTAAGAATTTTATTGAGATATAATTGACAAAATAACTGCATATATTTAAAGTGTACAATTTGATTTTTTTTTCTTATAAGTAATGTATATATGGCAATCCCAATCTCCCAATTCATCCCACCCCAACCTCCCCAGCTTTCCTCCCTTGGTGTCCATATGTTTGTTCTCTACACCTATGTCTCTATTTCTGCCTTGCAACCCTGTTAATCTGTACCATTTTTCTAGATTCTGTATATATGTGTTAATATATGATATTTGTTTTTCTCTTTCTGACTTACTTCACTCTGTGTGACAGTCTCTACGTCCATCCATGTCTCTACAAATGACCCAATTTTGTTCCTTTTTATGGCTGAATAATATTCCATTATATGTATGTACCACATCTTCTTTATCTATTTGTCTATTGATGGACATTTAGGTTGCTTCCATGACCTGACTATTGTAAATAGATAAATTGGAACAGAATAGAAAGCCCACAAGTAGACCTATGCAAACACAGACAACTTGACCTCGACAAACCTAGAAAAGATAGTCTTTAATCTTTTAGTCTTTAGTCAACAACAGCAAATGTTAGCTAGTTTAATAAATGGGATTAGGGATATGCTGAGAGTTTCTGAATAATTACGACAAGGGTGGGAGTTGGGTGGTAAAGTTGGCATAGTCTTAAAGGCAATGGATTCATAACTGAGGTTATAAAGCATGAGAGGGAGACAATGGTATGGAAATGGCAATGGGAGTGTGAGTCATGAGATGCAGGAGTAAGGAAGAGCAAACGCTTGAGGATTTAAGGGAAGCAGCATCCTCAGTGGAGAATCAGGTTTTAATTAGAGTAAGAAGATAAAAGCCAGGGAATAGTATAAGGATGTTCACTTTGATTGTTCTGGGACAGCTTTTTATTTTAAAATGCAGTGATTTTCATAGGTTTGTTGAATTTCTACAGTTTGGTTATATTTTAAGACGGAATTACCCTTGGTTGATGTAGAGAAATGGGGTCATATAAGCCTTTGAGTTTGCTTTTGTAACATTGTGTGTATATGGCAAATACCACTGTGCACATTTGAAACTACTAAAACTTGAAATACAAATTCATAAACAGAAATTCTTTCATCATCTTGATAGAAACATAATTATATGTGAATTACCTGGTAGCCATAATGCACTTTTAATAAATTAGTAATCGTTATGATCACTGAATACAGTAGAAAAATGCAGAGTAGGAAAACCTGACCTTACAAAATATATTCAAAATATATTTTTATTTATTTTTGGTAGAAATCATATTTTTTCATCATCCCTTTGCATTTGGAACAAAGCAGAATTTTTGACTTTGGTCATTTTGTTTCCTCTGCCAACTAGCTTTTAAAAAATATTCGCAGATTTTTGGAGATGTATATATAATAAACTGCACATATTTAAAAGGTGTACTATTATAATTTTTGACATTTATATATACATGAGAATGTATCCATCATCTCCAAAAGTTTCCTTATGCAACTTTGTAACCCCGTCTTTCCTGTTAATCCCTGCTGCCCTTCTCCAACCTCAAACCAAGGCAAATACTAATGTGTTTTCTGTGGCAATAGATCAGTTTAAATATTCCGGGAATTTATAGATGGAATCAAACAATATACATTCTTTTTTGTCTTCATTCTTTCACTCAGCATAATTATTTTGCGATTAATCCATGTTGCTGTGTGTATCTATAGTTTATTCATTTCTATGGCTGAATTGTATTCCATTGTTTGGTTTATCCATCGTTTTGTTTATCTATCCCCTTGGTGTACATTTCAGTTATTTCTAATTTTTTTGCCATTATGAGTAAGGCTGTTATGAACATTTGTGTATAGTTCTTTGAATCACATATGTTTTCATGTCTCTTGGAAAAATACCAAGGTTTAGAATGGATTGATCATGTGGTAGGTAAATGTTTAACTTTTTACGAATCTGCTAAACTGTTTCCCCAAATGATTGTGCCATTTACATTCTGACAAACAGTGTAGTAGTGTTCCAGTGATCTACATTCTCACGGACACAGTATCATCAGTATTTTAGTCCATCCCTGTCCTCTTTTTTAATTGAATACTATTTTTTTCTCTTCTTACTATAGATACACCAGCTGTCTTTTGGCTGACTTGTCTTTTTCATACTTTTACTTTTAACTATCATGTATTCTTGTATTTAAGGTATGTCTTTTGTAAACAGCGTATATCTCAATTTGGGGATATATTTTATTTCAGCCTGTCACACTATCACATCATTCTTCCCCCTTTTCCCATTTTCCATCATGTTGATTTTTCATAGACTTCTATTTTAGTGTAATTGTGACTATTTTTACTATTCTCTCACTCTCTCTCATCCATTTTACCGCAACAAAATTTACCATAATAACTTATCACCTTTTCTTCTATATGTCCCTAAGCAACTGCTGGAATTTTTTCTCCTCTTAAATACTTCATCTATAACTGTTTTGCCTTATCTCTTGCAACAAAACTTCTAGGGCTTGTACACCTGAGAATAATTTCACCTTGCACTTTCAATGATGTTTGGATAAATATATATGCTAAATTTTATATTTTTTTCAATTTCTTGCATCACATGCTGCTATTTGAAAATCTGTCTCAGTATGACTCGTTTGTTTTATATCTCTCTGAAAGTTTTTAGAATTTCCTCCTTTTCTTCAACATTTAGAAAAAATTCACTCTCATGTGACTCTGTGTGTGTGTGTTGCAATTTATTTCTCCTTTTCCAGTATATTCTGAATCTCTCCATTTTGTTACTTCTGTGCTTCATTAAGTCTGAGAAACTTATCTCCATTGGTTTTATAAATAATTCCTTCTCTGTGTTTTCATTTCTCTATTTTTCTGAGGCTCTTATTGTCCAGATAGTAACATGCCAATTCGTATATCTCAACTTCTTTTTTCTTTTTCCATTTCTTTTTGCTTCTTCTGGAAAATTTCCTCCACTAAAATTTCCTCTCTATGTGGTTGCTCTAAGCTTCTCAGAACAAAACCACACCCCCAGCCTTTGCACACCGTTCCCAGTATTGCACGCAGCGATCTACTGTTTTCAACTCAGGCTCCTGTCTTCAAATTTGAGAACTGCGTTGTCAGATACCTCTGGGATCTGCATTTGTGGCATATCCTCTACTTATTCCAGGTCATACTACTGTCCTATATCCACTGCGTGTGGCAGCACAAACGTCTTTTCATAATTTACGGTTTCAGCTGCTCTTAGCGTCATATAAGAGGTGTGCATTTCTGTTGCCTTATTCTCCTTGTGCATTCCAAGAGGCGAAGGAAGATAAGTGACTTTAAACTAATGTGCTTATACTAGAAATCCTCTATTACGGTATTTCATTTCAAGTCTCAAAATGATGAAAGCAAATTTATAATCCTCTTAACTCTGAGCAAGACACAAGGGGAAAATACAGATTGCCTATTTCTCCTCTAACTCCCTAAGACAAATTGTTTTTCTGCACATGAGTCCCTATGAAAAATGACTTTTTCAATGTGTACTAGTTATGATCTTTTATTTGCTCTCTATCTCAATGTAGTCCCTGAGACATTTACTAATTTTAAAATATTGTTTCCTGAGGAACCAGTTTATTTTATCTGCCTCATACCATCCTCCCAAAACTTGCACTCTTCTCCCTTCTACCTAAGTTGACTAGATATTTATCAATATGATGTTTCTATTTTATCTCACAATAGCTGGTAATTAACAGTTCTAAATGTTAACTAATACGTTCTGAGCAAAGAAACACAGGTGGGAAAAAATTTCTCCCATCTAACTGGAAGGAAGATTTGGGAGTATCGTGTTCACTGTAATATTTTATATAGCTGTTGACTCACAATAGTGTATGTTTTCCAAAGTCTGTACTATTCAATGGTAGGGTTGTCATATTTAGCAAAAAATAATAGAGGATACCCAGTTACGTATAAATTGTAGATATACCAAAATAGTATCTATTGCATAATATATATATTTTATAATATATATTGCATATTACATATATTATAAATAATTATATTTTAGAATATATAATATAATATATAATTATATTTATATAATATATAGTATAATGTATTAAGTATATCCTGTGAAATATTTCACTATTTAATGATAATTTTTCTTACCATTTTCCACATAAACTTTTCAAATGTAGGCATGCTTTGCTTAAAGAAATAGATGCAATGTCTTTACTAATTCAGTGCAGGCTTTTAATCTAAATGGAAACATTAAGAATATGGAGCTGAATTACAACCTTATTTATCCAATTGAAACCTTGTTTGTAGTCAAAATGAATAATTTATGTAGTAACTGAAGCATTTTCATTATTATATTTTATAGGCATAAAATGACAAATTAAATAAGTAAACATTTATATCTATTTATAATTTTTAAACACTATCTGCCTTATATATACAAGTTGAAGTTATTTAACAGCACATTTATTTATCTCCTAATTTTATATTAGTGAAACCTGATGTTGAAAGAATTCAAGAGCGCTGAGTATTGCCTGATGTCACATGATTATTTCACATTGAGATATTTCCCCATAATCGATTAATAAATGTAATATGTTCTTTTCAGTAATATGAGGAAGGTATAAAAGATCTCTAGAGAAAACCTTTTACCATTTAATTTTCTATTTAGTAATATTACAATGTCAATGAATAACAATCTGCAAACTCAAAAATATTTGAGATTATTAGTTTCTCTGAAGGCCTTTTTAAGTATATAAATGTTCTTGAAGAACATTATAGATAATTTTACTTTTTTTAAAAAAACAGACTCTGGTAATTTTGAGTTTACATGGTTCTTTAAACTTATTACTCTAATAAATTATTCCATCTTACTGTGACTATAATTCTAACCAAAAATCCTAAAAATTCTTATGAAGAATTTTCTTCTTAATAAATTATTTCAATAAAATCATATCTTTTGTATTTACTTTGCACAATGTGCAGTAGTTTGGCTGAGATTTTAATATTAAAGAGATTAACATCTCATGGTTACTATGGGGACTGCAGAGATCAATATATGGCAGCTATTTAGCTTTTAAAACTAACATGAAGTTATCACATAATATAGACTTGGAAGTGTTTTTTCATTAGAAAAGCAGCAAATTTTATTAAAATTATTTGGAGTAGCAAAAGTAACACAACATATCTACTTGGTATTGTAGGCAAACTTTATGCATAAGCTGTCGTAAATACATAAAAGTTATGTTGGTATACAAACAAGGTAGTAGGATATAATATATTTGGAAATATTAACAGGTACATACAATTTCCATTGCATGTTTTATATTAAAATAAAAATTAACTCATTAAAAATATAATAACAAAGTCATGTTTTTCTTACCGAGTGAGTGTCAGGGATCATAGTTTATGTTGTAACTTAATGACCATAAAAAAGTAAGCTAGTTAAAACCTATTTGAGTTATTATGTTATTTGCTAGGAATAAGAATTTTTGCATGAATTATGTATTTTAGGTCCATGATTTTTTTTTCTTCTTTTTTTCCTATGGATATCCAATTTATCTAGCATTTGTTAAAAAGATCATTCTTTCTCTATTGAATTACTTTTTCACCTATTTCAAAAATTGGTTGTCCATACTTACGCATGGGCTACTTCTAGTTTATTGTGTTCTATTTATAAATGTCTGTCTCTCTGCTGATACCAGTCTTGATTAATGTAACTATGTAATGTATCTTGAACTTTGACAGAGTATTTCCTCCTACTGTATTTTTTTCCAGAATATTTTTTAGCTCTTCTAGTTTCTTTGTCTTCTCAATATAGATTTTAGAATAATCTTGTCTGTATCTACAAGAAGACTTGCTGGAAATTTGATAGGAATTACCTAAAACTTGTATATCAAGTTGGGGCAAATCAACACCTTTGCCATCGTGACTCTTCCAATTCATGAATGTGTCTCCAGTTATTTAGATCTTTGATTTATTTTTCTTCAGCACTTTGTAAGTTTTCAGCATTTAAGTTCTGGACATGGTTTGTTGGATTTACACCTAAGTATTTCATATTGAGTGATTATAATGGTAGTGTATTTCAAATATTATTTCCACATGTTCATTGCTAGTATACAAAAATACAATTGATTTTTATATATTGATCTTATGTCCTGCAACCTAATTAAATTCACTTATTAATTTTAGGAGATTTGGGGGGGTATTCTACATAGAAAACAATGCTTTCTGCAAATAAAGGCAGTTTTATTTCTTCTTTTCTGATTTGTATGACATTTGTTTATTTTTTCTTGTTTTATTGTGTGGGATAGAATTTCCAGTCCTGTGTTGATAAGTGGGTAAGAAATATTCAGCTAATTTTTTTAGCTTTTTTCTTTTTTTTAGTGAAATGGAAAAGAATGAGTGTAGACCACCTAAGAGTGTAGGAAGCTTGGAGACAGATCATGAACAATTTGCAAGGTAATGTCCATGAAATACATGAGAAAGAGTGGGTAAGGTTTGGAGGAAGTGAGCAGCCACTGTTGAGAGAAAGTCATGAAGCCCTGCCCCTAATCTTCTCCACTGTGGAACAAATGTCTTAAGTTTCTAGGGGAAGGGCAGCTAGTCTTGTTTTACCCAGGGCATAGAATAAGACCCATTGAAACTGGGTGTACAGGAAAGTAAAATATTCTCTACTCCTGGGGGAGAGACAAAACAATGATCTGGGCTCAGATCGTTAGAGGTTTCCTACAGTTGGGGGAGGGACAACACTGCTGAGAAAGGCCTGCCCACAAGAGCTAATATCTTGCCTACCTAAGATTTAGCTTGTACCAGGGAAACAGAGAGGATCCCCCAACATCAGGCTAGCACTCAGTGACTAATAAGCTACAAAAATCTACTGATAGAAAGTGGGCGAGATCATGTATACCAGGGATTGGCATTCACAAAAAAACACTGCTAAAAACATGGTGTATAATGATGAAAGATAATGCTTTCCACTTGAGTCAGGGACAAACGAAGGATATTTACCCTTACTACTTTTATTTAACATTGTGCTGGTTGTTCTAGCCAGTGCAGTTAGGTAAGTAAAAGAGATGAAAAAAAAAATCCTGATTGGAAAGGAAAAATTAAAACTGTCTTTATTTGCAGAAAACATGACCCTGTACGTAGGAAATCCTAGGGAATCCACACACACAAAAACCAAGAACTAATAAATAAGCTCAGCAAGGTTTCAGCACCCAAGGTCGACATACAAACATCAATAGTATGTGGAAATGCTAACAATTAACAATCCAAAAAGAAAACAAAGGTAATTCCCTGGCAGTCCAGTAGTTAGGACTCCTCACTTTCACTGCCGAGGGCCTGGTTCAATCCCTGGTGGGAGAACAAAGATCCCACAAGCCTCGTGGCGTGGCCAAAAAAACAAAAAACAAAAAACAAAAAACAAAAAAAAACAAAAAAGAGAAAATGAAGATATTCCATTCACAATATCATCAAAGAGAATAAAATACTGAGGAATATGTTTAACACAAAAGTCCACATCTTGTACAATGAAAACTATAAAACATTGTTGAAAGAAATTAAAGAACATCTAAATAAATGGAGGAACATCTCATTAATTGGAAGAATCAGTAATATTAACATTGCAATACTCTCTAATTGATCTATAGATTAAACACAGCCCTGTTAAAAGCCCAGCTGTCTTTTTTCACAGATACTAACAAGGTCATTCTAAAATTCATATGGCAACACAAAGGATCTATAGCACCAAAAAAATATTTAAGAGAAGAATAACATTGGAAAATTTACACTGACCAATTTTAAAACTTACTGCAAAGCTACAGAGTAATCAAGACACTGTTGTACTGGGAAAAGGATAGACATAGAGATCAATGGAATAGAACTGAGAGTCCAGAAGTAAACCCATATATCTACGGTTATTTGACTTTTGACAAGGGTACCAAGACCATTCAATTGGGAAAGAATAATCTTTTCAACAAATTATTCTGACACAGTTGGTTATCCACATATAAGAGGATTAATGTGGACTCTTACCTAAAACCAAACCTAAAAATTAACTTGAAATGGATCATAGATATAAATGAAGAGCTTAAAACTATAAAACTCTTAGAAAAAAACGAACAGTAAATTTTTAAACCTTGAGTTAGACAAAGATTTCTTAGCTATGACACCAAAAGCACAAGAGATACAAGAAAAAAAAATGTGTATTTTACTTCATCAGGATTAAAAAACATTTGTACTTCAAATGACTTCATTTATAAAGTGAAAACACAACTCACACAATGGGAGAAGGTATTTTTAAATGATGTATTCAATAAAGAACTTGTATCCAGAATGTATTAGAAGGCAAATAATCCCATTAAAAATAGGCAAGGGAACTCTCCTGCACTGTTGGTGGGACTGTAAGTTGGTACAGCCACTATGGAAAACAATTTGGAGGTTCCTTAAAAAACTACAAATAGAACTACCATATGATCCAGTAATCCCACTCCTGGGCATATACCCAAAGAAAACCATAATCCCAAAAGAAACTTGTACCATAATGTTTATTGCAGCACTCTTTACAATAGCCAGGACATGGAAGCAACCTAAATGCCCATCAACAAATGAATGGATACAGAAGATGTGGCATATATATACAATGGAATATTACTCAGCTATGAAAAGGGATGAGATGGAGCTATATGTAATGAGGTGGATAGAACTACAATCTGTCATACAGAGTGAAGTTAGTCAGAAAGAGAAAGACAAATATTGTATGCTAACTCACATATACGGAATCTAAAAATGGTACTGATGAACTCAGTGACAAGAACAAGGATGCAGATACAGAGAATGGACTGGAGAACTCGAGGTTTGGGAGGGGGCGGGGGGTGAAGGGGAAGCTGAGACGAAGCGAGAGAGTAGCACAGACATATATATACTACCAACTGTAAAATAGATAGTCAGTGGGAAGTTGTTGTATAACAAAGGGAGTCCAACTCGAGGATGGAAGATGCCTTAGAGGACTGGGGCGGGGAGGGTGGGGGGGACTCAGGGGGTGGGGGAGTCAAGGAAGGGAGGGAATACGGGATATGTGTATAAAAACAGATGATTGAACTTGGTGTACCCCCAAAAAATAATAAATAAATAAATTAAATTTAAAAAATAAATATAAAAAAATAGGCAAAAAATGTAAATAGAAATTTTAACAAATAGGGCATAGGAATAGCCTAAAGTACATGAAGTGATGCTCAAAATTATTAGTCATTAGGGAAATGCAAATCAAAACCATCCTTAATAAGATACCACTTCAGGCCTAGCAAAATATCACATAAAAAATTCAGATGATAACAAGTATTGACAAGGATGAAAAGAAACTGAAAGTCTCACACATTGCTTGTTGCAATGAAAAATGATGCAGCCACTTTGGAAAATGGTATATCAGTTTCTTAAAATGTTAAATGTTCATTTAGCATTAACCCGGCATATAATTCCACTCCTAGGTATTTACCTCAAAAAAAATGTAAACATGTGTCAATGCAATGTGGTGAGTGGATGAATAAAATGTGATACAGCTATACACTGGAATATTATATGGTAATAAAAAGGAATGAGGTATCAATATATGCTGCCCATGGATTAAACTCAAAAACATTATGTTAAATGAAAGCCAGACAGAAAGGCCACATGTTCTATCACTGCATTTATATGAAATGTCCAGAAATGCCAAATCTATAAAGGAAAAAATAGTAGATTAGCCTTGGGCTGGAGGTGGGAGCAGAAATTGATTGCAAACAGACATGAGACATCTTTTGAGGGTGATGAATATGTTCTAAAATTAGATTGTGGTGATAGTTGCCCAGCTCTATGAATGTATTAAGAATCTTTAAATTATATACCATTAAAATGGGTGAATCATATGGTATGTAAATTATATCTCAATAAAACTGTTTCTTCTACCAAATTATCTTACCGAAGGTCATCATTCTTTACTGCATTTTCTTGGATTTACTAAATGTTAAGTACTGCCCCAACTGTTTACTGCATTACTATCATGAGCAAATTACATGTACAATAGTACAGAGCAACTCAGATTGTATTCATGCTTTAGAGACTGGGTCTTCCTAACCACTCCTTACTCCATGTTCTTTAGACCTGGGATCGTCCATCTCTATTCTGAAATTCTGGTCTTCACATGGTTAGTTCAGAGTCACATGGCAGCCAGTACACAGCGTTTACCTGTGGTAGTTCTTTGAACTGAGCTTCAAGTTTCTTGAACTTTGTTTCCTCTGAGACCTTGAGGCATAAAATGACACTTAATGGAATAGGGGTGATTAAGCATAGCTAATACGAAGGATTAGTCTAGATAATCAAATCCTGATATATAGATAATTGCCTTCTAAAGAGGATATCAAGAGAACATAATTAAATGTGTGTTTTGGTTTTGAGGCAAATGTGATAATTTAATAGCTTGTTTTTATCTCTTCTCAATTTCCAAGAGGAACTGAATCATCAGAATTAATATCATCTGTATCACAGAACTTTTACAAGGTTTAAGTGAGATTATCCACAAATATACACCAAGCAGTCAGCCTGCCACGTAAGTAGTCTTTAAATCTTAATAATCATCATTACTGCTGCTACTTTTGTCCAGATTTAAGTATGGTTAATATCTTTGGTTTACAGAAGAGAAAACTTGTTTCTAGAAGGTAAGTGACTTTTTAAATTTTTATATTAAATGATTTGCCTGTAGAACCTTTCATTTTTATCTTTTTATTGACTATTTTAAATAACAAAATAGCTCCTTTTCACTATCTCAAATGGAACTAGCAAAGGATATGTAATAAAAATTAGCAATTGCCTTCTCACCTACACTAACCTTCTCTGCCTCACATCTCTCATAGCAAGAAATATTAACAATGTGGTATATTTCCTGATTGTTCTCTTAAAAATACGTATGCCTGTATGTATTTAAATATGCACAGAAAAACAAGATTTTTTGTTGTCTTTTTTTTTTCTAAACTGAGTATGACTATATGTTACTTTCCAAAATTGGAAGTTGATAAAGTGATTAACTTTAGTAAAAATTCATAAATAGATTATAAATTGCATGTCAAAAATCAGCAGTCAAAATGTTTTCATTTTAATCTATTTTATATTTATCTATATTTATTTTATTTTTAGGGTTGGGCCTGAACATTGTAAGCTCTTTTGGTGATAATTTTCTCATGTATCAATTTCTTTAGTCACTCTGACAAGTCTGTAATGTGGAATTAACAATTATACTATAGTTTAGTGTGTGTGTGAAGACTGAGCAAGGTAATCCACTTAAAAGCACAAAGTGTACTGCTTGTCAGTTATAGACAAATTAAGCAGTTTCCTTTCATTTTTAACCACATTGTATTTTCTTTTTAAATTGTGTCTTATTTAAAGAGAAATATTTGCTCATTTTGAAATAGTAAATAATGTAGACATAAAGTGTAATGATCTCCCATCACACCCTATATATTTCTCCAGTGCTTTTATAAGTAATGCAGATTGTTTAGTGTATTTCCTCCATACTTGTCTGTATGCTAAAAAGAAATCCTAATATATACATACATACATACACTTACACACGAGCTTTAAAGTATTGAGAATTTTTTAACAATGGGAAATATTGTATAAATTTATTTTTTCATGTTTTATCACACTATAAAAACTAAGTACATCACAGATGTCTATCTAAGTCAGGTTGCTTTATGAATTAATGTTTGAAATGTTTGAAAATTATGAAATTTAAATTTTAACCCATGTGGGATGGATTTGGGCATATGTTTT
Source organism: Hippopotamus amphibius kiboko (assembly GCF_030028045.1). Classification (NCBI taxonomy): domain Eukaryota; kingdom Metazoa; phylum Chordata; class Mammalia; order Artiodactyla; family Hippopotamidae; genus Hippopotamus; species Hippopotamus amphibius. The sequence goes on along the minus strand of NC_080203.1, from coordinate 10,198,537 downwards.
AAATTGAGGATTTCTGTGTGGTTTTCTGACAGATGTCAACTTTGTGCTACAGCTACCTCTCAAATGAGTTGCAATAATCAGTCACTGAGCCAGCAGCAAATTGTCTAAATTATTATAGCTTTATAGTAGAGGAGCCATTATTCAATTGCTTTTCCTATTCTACTTATCCATTGCATCTATGTCATGTATCACCAATTTATTTTTTGAGATTACCATTACCTTACTTAATTAAATTTACAAAAATCACATTAGGCTATGTTAGAACTTTTAATTCTAAAATGGCTATAAGTTAATTCATGAAATATTAACAACTGTACAATATTGAGCCTTTTCTTTACACATGTGTTTATCATTTTTGAAACTTCTTTTTTAAATTTTTCTGTGAAAAAAGTTTTTTTTCATCCTAAGTGTCCTTGAAAATACCTGATTTATCCCTTAGAATTTTAGATTATCTCTCCATTTTGTTTTTGTTTTTGTTTTTCCATTACTGATGGATTAATTTTGGTAATTGCTAAAGCTATTGCTTATTACACAATTGCTGTTTGCCTCCTTCCAGAGCAAACTATAAGTTCTCAATTTTTTCAACACAAATTTCTAGGTTTTCCTAAGTGAATGATAATAGCTCTCTTCATGAATCACAATTAAAATCATCCTCCACACACATCATCCCCAAAATATGTGCCTTAGGTTCTTCTCTCAAACAATTCAGGTGGTACTTAATTTGGGATTATGCCTAACATGGGCCTCTTAGACATTTGATACTCTTCTGTATTTTGGGATCCAGGTCCTCACAAAACAAGTTTGTAGTGACTTTGGTGCTGACTCATCCAAGGGTTGCTTTCCGTCTGAAAGCCAAACAACACTGAGATGTCAATTTAATAATGGGACTTAATATTAGCTAGTTAATTGATTTATTCAAGTTACTTATGTGTTGGTAAGTTTTAAGTAAGTATAAAACTTTACGTACAAAACTGAGTTTTTTTTAGCAACAAAACTATATATTAACAAATGTTCAAATATATTGCTATTTTGTTGTTTTGCTGCTAAAGATACAGGATTACTCTTAAACATTTCCTCCATTATTTTTCTATCTTCATAACCCATAATTACCATAATTGTTCTATTTCAATGCCCCACCTAGTGGGTCAAGAAACCAATTAACTTGGTTGCTGATAGCTTTTTTTAATAGAAAAATATTAAAGTTATCATATGTGCTATGGGTAGCTAGTGTTTCATATAACTTAAGAAAAATAACTCTAGTATTTGGAAATGGTGTATAATATTCCTTAAATACAGCTTCTCTTACCAAATTATATTACTGATTTTAAAAAATTTTCAGTGGATTTTCTTAGTTTTTTTGTAGGTGATTAATAATATTCATTAGTTTGAGGGCATTGGGATATTAAAACCAAACTACATACTACATCATCGTAATCAGAATGTTTCATGAAACACGTTAAGCAGAGCTTTTATTTTAGGGACTATGACTAACAACATAGTTCAACTTCATACCTCATAGATAGCAAAGTGAATTCTTAACAACAAATCAAATGTGATTTAAAAAAAATTTTTTGGCTGCGCCACGAGGCTTGTGGAATCTAAGTTTCCCATAGGCAGTGAAAGTGCCCAGTCCTCACCACCGGATCACCAGGGAACTCCCTCAAATGTGATTATTAAATGTGTATTTTTAATGAAATTTAATTTTGTGATAATATAAATAAAACCATTTATGTTTCTGTTATTACTTTTCAGATTCCAAAAGGGTCTTTACATATATTGCCTCACTGAATTCTCATGAAAATTCTGTAATATACAAGTCGTAATATTTTTATACCATAAGATTGTTGTGAGGGTCAAGGGTGATAATCTACATACAAGCACTAAGCTCTCTACCAGAAACGTAAGTAAGCATCAAGTGTTAATAATTACCATTATCATCATTTTTTCTCATTTGCGACAACATATCAAATAACTGATCTATGGCATCAATTATCTTATTATTTTCCATAATAATTTTCTTAATAACTTTGCAAATTGTTTTTCACCATTACTAGTGATACCAGGCAACGGAACATAATAATAAAAACAAAAGTAATACCTTCTCCAATTACCCCTCATTTCATACTTTTTTAATCAATATTAATTGCCTAGTTCATTTTATTCAACATCTGCCACATTTAGAAAGAGATATATATAATACTGCAAAATTGCATGTATTCAGGCAAGTTGTATAGAATCAAATATTGTGATGATAACATTTATGTTTCTCTGTCTCTTCAAAGCCAGTCCATAAAGTTTGGCCTTGGTAGCTTCTGAAAACATGGGATCGTGTGTTTTTCTCACTCACCTCAACACTTGTCCATTAGCTGGACTGTTCAACACCGAGCTTTCAGGTAATCAGTTTGGAGCAATTTTCCAAGGGAGCTTATAGAGTTTGACTATGGCTGCATCCTGATCCTGTGACTCACTGGAGACCTTGAAACAAAATAGCATTTTACCAAGTAGAATCAATGTTACATAATCCAAATTTTTCATTAAATAACTCACCATGAACCTCCATCTAGGTGCAAGTAATTAATGCTTTTTTTAAAATTCTGTTTATTTTTAATTCTAAATTTTAACACACACAGACTGAGTTTGGCTATGTCATAAATTGACAATATACTTGTGGATGTCTATTTCTGTTAAATACCTACTTTATGCAAGAGCAATTCAACTCGCAATTGTTTATTGTTCTTTGTTAATAATTGAGCCAATAGTGCAAGGTTTTCATTACTACAGCATTACAATACCATTGCATATCTGGTGTTTCAAATGCCTGCTATACCCTCTTTATTTAAGGATTTCATGAAATACTCCACCCATTAATTTTAGATATTAATCTAAACATTGGTTTCCTCCCCATATTTATGAAAGTGTCACTTTGGGCTTTTGTTGAGAGTTTAGCTAAGCTACTCCATGATATTGCTGCCTTGGCATCCATTTTGTTCAACCAAATGGCCTGAGAGGGTCTTAGACACTAGCCCCTCATGCAAGCACATGCTCTACATAGCAGCTGGCACAGTCACAAGCAAATATAAATTCCTGATATGACTTCCCCAGTCTCTCTCATAAGAGAGATAAGACACCCATGGGGCTTTAGATGAGACACCCATGGGGCTTACAAAAACGCCACTCTTTTGACTTGATCAATCCAGCCCTAACCTAGAAACCCCAAAGCACTCCACCCATGGACCCGAATCAAGGCACGTGCCCCAGGTCCTGTCTCTCCCTCTGGCTGCAATCTGCTTTGACCTCCCCATGTGACCCCTCATGGGGTGCCAGGTAATTCCTCCAGGACCTGTGAGTAATAAACTTGCTCTATTTCAATATCTGTTGTGATCGGACACCCAGTGCTCCACTTAACAAACGTTAATTTGACAAATTCATAACAGCCTTTTATCCTGGGATGACTAAATTAAAGGAGATGCAAGATCTTTCCAAGACAGAGTTTTCTCCTTCCTGATATGTGAAATTGGCCATTTTAATTTGTAAATGTGTCTATATAAGTGTGTGTGCATGCCTGTGTAATTTTATAGGGCATATGTACAAGAATTTGAGATGTGTTGTGATAATATAATGGCTTATAATTCTATGTTGCTTGTAGTCTTCCAAAAGAACTTTCTCATTGACACCTCATGGCAATCCTGTGATGCAGAATTAATAATATTTTCTAAATCATAGGATTGCTGTGAGGATCATATGAGATTATCCGTCAATTGATACTAACGCAAATGATCATTATTGTTCTAATTATTTTCATTATTACTTTTATTTAACTTTATATGTTGAAGTAATTTTACATTCACAAGGGGTTGTGAAAATAGTACAAAGAATTCCTGTATATCCTTCATTCGGCTTTTCTTTATGGTAACATCCTAGATAACCATAGTACATTATCAAAATCAGGAAATTGACATTAGTAAAATACTATTAATTAGATTATAGATTTATTCAGATTTCATTAGTTATCGTGGAGCCCTCTGTCAAGGACACAGAATAAAAGAAATCCCTGGGCTGAGTCCAACAGCAACTGTCGACATGGGCTCTCTTGACCCTGGCGGAACAGCCCCCAACTCCTTACTAGGTAAAATATCCAACATCTAGCAACTTGACCAATCACCTAACGACACCCTTTGCCTTTCAGTGCACTGACCAATCAATTAATGCCATTTTCCTAGCAGGAATTTTCTTTGTCTAGGGGTTATAAAAGCTGGCTGCGAGCCCACGAGACGGTCGGCTCTCCCTGGTCTGCCAGGAAGTCATCCCCCTGTCTTTACAGTGTCCCTTCTCTCTAATAAACTCTGTCTTCCTTACATTCTGTCTTGTGTCTGGAAATTCTTTTCCAACCCTCGCTCAGACCACAGCAGATATTGCATGCACTCATTTCTCTCTCTTTTTCTCTCTTTCTGTGTGTGTGTGTGAGTGTGTTAAGTTCTATGAAATGCTATCACATATATGGATTTGCATAACTGCTACCACAATAAAGATACGTAATTGTTCTATCACCACAAAGGAACTCTATCATACACCCTTTTACAAATCACATACTCCTCACCCACCTCCATGCCTAAACCCTGGGAATCTGTTTTCCATCTCTACATTTTTTTTCATTTAGATAATGTTATAGAAATGAAATCATAAATATGTAATATTTTGAGGTTCTATTTTTTTTTACCCAGTGTAATAACCTTAAGCTCCATCTAACTTGTGCGAGTATTAATAGTTAATTCATTTGTAATGCTGAGTAGCACTCCATGGTATATATGTACCACAGTTTAACATTCACTCATTGAAGGACATTTGTGTTATTTCCATTTTTTGTTATTATAAATAGAGCTGCTATGAACATTCATGTACAACAGTTTTTGTAGACAAATTTTTATTTCTGTGGGATAAATGCTGAAGAGGATGATTGAAGAGTCATGTGGTAAGTGTATATTTAGTTTTTAAATTATCTACCAAACTTTTCCAGAGCAGGTGTACAATTTTACATTTCCCTCAGCAATATATGAGAGATGCAGTTTCTCTGGATCCTTGCCAACATTTTGTATCATCACTGTTTTTTAATTTAGCTGTTCTAATAGTATATAATGATCTTATTGCAGTCTTAATTTGCATTTCTCTCATGGCTAATGATGTTGAACATCTTTTCATGCTTTTTTTTTTTTTTTGCTGAGCCACGTGGCATGCAGGATCTCAGTTCCCTGACCAGGGATCGAACCCATGTCCCCTGCAGTGGAAGCACGGCGTCTTAACCACTGGACCGCCCGGGAATTACCAATATACAAAGTTTCAGTTGTACAGGATGAATAAATTCTGAAGATCTAATGTACAGCATGGTGACTATATTTAATACTATATTGTAAACGTGAAATTTGTTAAGAGAGTAGATCTTAATTGTTCTCACAGAAAAAAATGGTAATTATGTGAGGTGATATGTTAATTAGCTTGATTGTGGTAGTCATTTCTAATTTTTACATATATTGAAGCATCACTTTGTGCATCTTAAATATATATAATTTTTATTTGTAATTAAATCTTGATGTGTAAAAAAGTAATGTTCCTAAGATGTTTATTAAACATGTCTTTTTCTCTTACATGTGTTTATTTTCAAGATATCTGGTTATTATTGCTAGAGACACAGTGGAAAACTAGGTTCAAATTATGGATGTCCCTCATTACCCTTCTTTTTTTTAAATTGATCATAGACATTTATTTATTTATTCATTTATTTATTTACTGGCTGTGTTGGTTCTTTGTTGCTGCACATGGGCTTTCTCTAGTTGTGGCAAGCGGGGGCTACTCTTCGTTCTGGTGCACAGGCTCCTCAATGCTGTGGCTTCTCTTGTTGCGGAGCACAGGCTCTAGATGAGTGGAGTTTGGTAGTTGCGGCACATGGGCTCAATAGTTGTGGCTCATGGGTTATAAAGTACAGGCTCAATAGTTGTGTCACACAGGCTTAGTTGCTCTGCAGCATGTGGGATCTTCCTGGAGCAGGGATAGAACCCGTGTCACCTGCATTGGCAGGCGGATTCTTAACCACTGCACCACATAGGAAGCCCCCTCATTACCCTTCTGATTGCAATTTGCACCCCAATGTTCTTATGGCAAGCGTCCTCATACATACCCTTCCACAACCTACTTCATGCTCAAAAAAACACCCAGTCACGTTTATTTGTACATATACCTATTTACACAGCCAATAGAACTTTATTTGTTGGTTTGCCTTACAATGAAAGCATCAAAATATTTGGATCATTTTGTGCTGTGTATAATCATTATAAAATATTTAACAGGGAATTAGTATATTTCTAGAATATAGCTTTGTTGTGAAAATGAAGTGAGCATAATCCATCTAAAACTCTATGTATGGACTTTTCTTTGGAATAGTCACAGACTAAGAAATTTGTGCCAACCTTCTCAACGAGCATCACTAATATTGCCAAACAAAACCAAAAATAAACAACACAAACAAACAAAACATCATGTAACAAGGTAGGGATATATTATAGAAACAAGATCTGGGAGAAGGAACCTGTTGGAGGAGTTCCTGGAGAGGATGTGACCGCTGTTTGACCCGTGATCTGGTTCAGGGCAATCAGAGGTTCCTCACCCCTCCCCACCCTTAGAAGGTACTTTCTGCTCACTATTCCTTGGGAGCTGTTCCAAGGACACAGCCTCAAGAAAGTAAGGTGTTGCTGAGACCGTCTGGGTTGAATGCATGACTGAATCTCATTAAGGCCTCCATATAAACTTTTAAGATTCAGGCCAGCAGGGATGCAACCCATGGAGATAAGGCTTGTATGTAGATTCCCTTACTTAGTAAACTGCCACCTACCAATCTGGAGCAGTCTACCTCTTCCTTCCCTTTCTCTTTGCCCTCCATGTAAGGGGACCAGTTTGTGAATCAACAGAAACTCAAAGAGGTAAGCCTGGCTTTGGGGGCTGAATTTTTACCAGAAACGTGGTCATTCTCTATGTCTCTGTGCCCTGTCTCCTTCTCGGAAATGCATACTGGTGCCTTTGGGATGACATTAATTTTTTTCTGCTCTCTGCCTTTCTTACTGAAGAATTTATCTGGTAGACATCATCTTTAGTTGGTTGCTTGGATTTTCTTAAGTGATTGCTTCAAAGTCCTACATTCAGTGTCCGCTCTACATGTGTATACACAAATACATTATACATGCTTACATATACATGTTTATGTATATGTTGATATTATAACACGCGTATTTTTTCTCACAAAAATATGCAAAGTTATATAAAAAATAGTAATACTCAATCCCCACAAATACATACTGTATCTTTCATGCTATACTTCTTTTGTAATCAGTGCTAACCTACCTGGTGAATTTGGGTTCTCTCAGTGAGCCCTCTGTCTCTCTCTCTCTCTCTGAATTACAAGCCAGATCCACCTCTTTTTATTCACTATAGTTTTGCCATACAATTTCCTATCTGATATGTCAGAGATTTTCATTCTTTTTTTTCTGGTAGTTTATCTTGATTAACGCTGTCCATATTCATGCAGGTAACATTTTATCAAATAACTGTTTTCAAATAACCAATAAAGCCACATTGGAATTTTATTTTATGTATTAATATAAATTAATTAAATATCAACTAATTGTGTAGAAATTAACCCAGTTTCACCTAGATTCATCCTTTCCAGGAAAAAGATTATTTCCCACCTAAATTTACATAGGTTTTAACCATTCATGATACACCTACTGCTGAGCATTTTGCTTTTTCTATTGTAAATGGCTTCTTGATTCTAATGCCTTTTACAAAAGATTATTACTAGTATATAAAGATTCCGTTAAATATTTGTATACCTGTTTTCTGTCTATACACTCTTCTGAATTACTTTGTAACTTATCAATTTTCCTAATGATTCTTTAGATTGTTCTAGGTAGATAATTATAACATCATCTATGTGTTTGAAGCTTTGTAGTATTTGAAACACTTCACATTTCAATGAATTGTATTCAGTTTATGCTATATTTGGTCATACAGAACAAATGTGACAGCAGATATAATTCTGGCACTGATTTCCTCTTCTCCATCCAGACAATCTCTTTCTTATGTAACTGGGTTTTATGTCTCAACTATGATATAGCTTCTCAGGTAACCTACTTAGTGTGCACTATAATGCCTACTCATGAAACCTAAACTCACTAGTGATTTTTCATTATGGCAGAATAAAAGGAATTTTGTAGCAAGAGTTAAAGGCAACAAGTTAGTAGGATGGTAGAATATTTTCTTCTTATGCAGTAACTAGGTAGGCCTTACATAAGCATACAGCATATTATGTACTGTTATACTGTAAAGCATTTTCATGATACTTACAACCCTTTAACTTATATACTGATTATCAGCCTACATGGTTAAAACACATATATATGAGCATTTATCTTTTCAACAACCCTTTAATATAGTAATAGTAGTTTCTATTATTATTGTGGGGTAAATAAAATTAGACAATCCATATAACTGCATGAAACATAGTAGCTGAGCCCTCATGAGTAATAAGTAAGTGGAGGCTGCTATTGCTCTTTTTATTAGTAGTGATTTTTTTTTCTTTTGGTTGCATAAAAGGACGCTTGAAGAAGAAAAGTTAAATACTTTTTGTAAGATCACAAAAAGTGAAAAAGTGATAATCCAATATTTTTCTTTTTAAAGATATATTTTCTCATTTAACATTGTTATTTCGATAGGAATATATGGTCATTGTTGCTAGAGAAACTGCAAAAATAAATACAGATAAGTAATGATGTTCCTTTATTATTCTGCTTCTGGTCAAAACTTTACTATTGTTACAACCCACTGTATTCATCCAAGCGTACTACTCAATGTTAAAAGCCTGGTACATATCCTGGGATATTCTTCTCCATGTGCAAATTACTGCACATCTGTGCAAATATATACACACGCGAATGTAATTTATTCTCATGTCAGTACGTAGAAATTTTGTTGTTTATTCTCTGTATAATAACAAGGTCATTGTGTGTGTTTGTGTATTATTCTGCAAATTAATTTAATCTCAAAATCTATGTCTGTGTCCCTAGATGAAATTTTTTTGTCTTTGCAGTATACATTGCATTTATGTATATTAATTTTTTCTCAAATGTAAACTTTTCTCCAAAGAATCTGAGATTCATATTTTGTCTTTTTAATATACCTGTTAGGTGTTTTATCTTGTGCTAAATAAAAGTTTGATCTTTCAGTGGTGTTAATAATGCCCTTATTATTTTTTTGGAATTTATCTCAGTTTTACCTCTTTTTTGCATGAGCGCTAACAATGCATTTTCATATGCTTATTATATTCTACTAACTTCAAAAAAGAATAATTATTACAATGGATTATAATATATGAATTAAAAGAAAACATGAGGACAAAAGGGAAATCACCTTTGTACAGATGCTGACTAATAACTGTATAAGAAATGATGACAGAAGGACATCATCATTTAAAATTGAGAGGACAAAAGGGAAATCTCCTTTGTACAGATGCCAACTAATAATTGTATAAGAAATGATAGAATATTTTAATTGCCATCATACAATTCCCAATGTAATATTTGATTCAATCAAGTATATTCAAAATTCCAATTGTGTGAAAGGTTACTGAGCAATGAGATATTCACACGGCCTTGAATATTACCCCAAAGATTACTTATTAATTACAAAGAAACAAAGGTTCTATTAAAATGGAGAGAATAGGCAGTCACCATTTCAATCCAATATTCAAAATTATTATCACCAATATGGGACATTTGACATTATGTGTCCCCTGATGTGATATAAGAAATACAGGAAATCATTCATATAAAGTCCTTTGTCAAAATGTTTAACCTTAATCTAACAGTGTGGAAACAATTGAGAATATGGAACATTCTAAAGGACAACAGACCTGGGTTCTTCAAAATTATCACTATCATAGGAGAAATAAAGTCAGGAACACTAGTCCAGATTAAGAGGTTAAAGAAACATAATAATCAAACAAAAAATATGACTGTAGATTTGATCTTGGATTGAAAATTAAATACCTCTAAATGAAAATTCTGGAGATAATTGAGGAGATATGAATATAAACTGTATATTAGGTGGTACTGAATTTACAGTAACTTTCTTAAGTATGTAGGAAAGTATTCTTATTATTAGGAAGTACAGGCTGAAGTATTTAGGGGTGAAGTGTCAAGATGTATGTAATTTATTTTCAAGTGGGTCAGCACAAAGAGAAAATATGGCATGATGTAATAATTGGTGAGTTTACATGAAGTTATACAGATATTCATTGGAGTATGTTAAAAATTTTCAAAATAAAAAGTTGGGGGAAATTTAATGCTGGGATTTTTAGTCTCTCCCTATTTTCCTCCCTTAAAACTGTAATGCATTTGGGGGGAAAATGACATTTTTACAATGCTAAATCTTCTAGTAAAGAGAGTTAAATATGTATGTACTCCTGGATTCAATCCTTGGGGATTGCATTTCACTCTCTTGGTTTTACTCCTACCTTATTGGTCATTCTTTCTAAGTCTCTTTTGTCAGTTCTTCCTCTTCTCTCTGACTTCTAAATTTTGAATATATTAAGGCCTTCGTTCTCATCTCTCCTCTTTCTTCCTTGATTATCTCATCTAGAAGCATAGCTCCAAAATACCATCTATAGGCTAACAACTCCCAAATTTACATCTCTCAGACCACTTTCTCCAGCTCTAAACTATAATAGTATATCAACTGTTTACTCCACGTCTCCACTTGGATATCAAATAAGCTTCTTAAATTCAGCATATTGCAAATTGAACTCCTGGTATTTCCCTTATGAACCTGCTTCACCCAGGGCCTACTCCATCTCAATTGTTAGCAACTCTATCTTTCTACTTGCTCAGGCCAAAATCTTGGAAGTTGCCTCCTAACAGGATTCTCTACATCTTACCCTTGCCTCTGTATAGTCTATGATCAACACAGTAGCCAGAATAATCCCTTTAAAACTATATTGTACTAATCCTCTTCCCCAAAATTCTTTAATGGCTTTTCTTTTCAATCAAAGTACCCACAAGGTCCTAAAAAGATCTGTTTGATCTGATCCCCTGTTGCCTATATGACCTAACCTCTTATTTCTCTCACTCTTCTTCAGCCACATTGAACTTAATTTTCCTAGAAGGCTCCCATTGTAGGGCCTGTACCATGTGTCCTCTGCCATGAAAGACCACCCACTGGTATCTGTATTACATTACCCCTCAAGACCTCCTTCTATTTTTTGCTAAACTCTCAGCCTAACAATGAGGCTGACTCTGACCACCCTGCTTTGTATTACAACTTGTAGCCATATCCCTTCTCTTTTATCTTCCTCCATATTTCCATTTTCCATAGCAGTCATCAAATTCTAATATACAATTTTTTTATTATATATGTTTATAGTCTATTACCTCTCTTCTTCAATGTAATGTAAAGTCCATGGGGGCAGAGGTATTTGAGTGTTTTGTTCTCTGCTATAACCCAAGAAATGTTAATGCTGTCAGACATATAGTAAGTACTCAATAAATGTTTGTTAAATGAGTTAATCATTTTCAGTGTATATTTTCGCTTTTTACTTAACACTTGTCCTGAACTTTTCTTAAGAAATATTCTTTGGTACTTTATTATATTCTTTGGTACTTATATTATTTGGTACTTTCTATTTTCAACGGGTTTTTGTACTCATTTTTCCAGTTGATTAGTACTACTATAAAACAGAACTGTTACCTTCATCTTTCTTTGTTTCTCTCCATCTTTTTATGTGTCCAAAGCATTGTAAAATTAAAACCAAAGCAGACTCCCCATCATCATAATTGAAAGTTCTATGTATGTTCATTAGGATCAATAGCAATTGCCCCCTTTTCATTTATTTTTTTAACTTTTTCTTTGCATCAATTTAATTAATTTATTTATTTATTGTTTTTCTTTTTTGTTCGTTCTTAATTTTTTTCTTTTTTTATACTCCTTTAATTAATTAATTAATTAATTTTATTGGCTGTGTTGTCTTTTTTTTTTTTTTACGCTGTGCGTGGGCTTTCTTTTTTTTAGTTGTGGCAAGTGGGGGCTACTCTTCATTGTGGTGCACCAGCTCTTCTCTTGTTGCGGAGCACGGGCTCTAGGCACGTGGGCTTCAGTGGTTGCAGCACATGGGCTCAACAGCTGTGGCTCACGGGCTCTAAAGCGCAGGCTCAGTAGTTGTGGCGCATGGGCTTAGTTGCTGTGCGGCATGTGGAATCTTCCTGGAGCAGGGATCAAACCCGTGTCCCCTACATTGGCAGGCAGATTCTCAACCACTGCACGACCTAGGAAACCCCCGTTCTTAATTTTTTTTAATTGAAGTATAGTTGATTTACAATGTTGTGCCAATCTCTGCTGTACCCCTTTTTATTTCTGATATCGGCGTTTTGCATCCTCTTTCTTTCTTCTTGGTTAGCATGGAAGATGTTTATCAATTTTATTGAACTTTTCGAAAAACCAGCTTTCGGTTTATTTTATTTTCTCTGTTACTTTGCTGTCTCCAATTTCATTTACTTCTATTCTAATATTTATTATTTCCTTTCTTATACTTGCTTTAGGTTTAAATTGCTCCTCTCTCTAGTTTTCTGTGATGCAAGCATAAGTTATAGACTATAGAGCCTTGTTTTTCTCTAATATATGTATTGAAGACTATAAACATCCCTCTAAGCACTGCTTTCACTGTATTTCACAAATTTTGATAGGTTGTAATTTCATATTCATTTAGTTCAAAATATTTTAAAATTTCTCTTGAGACTTTTTCTTTGCTCCATATGTTATTCAGTAGTGTGTTGGTTAATTTCCAAATATTTGGGACTTTTCCAAGTAATCTTCTGTTATTGATTTCTAGTTTAATTCTACTGTTGTCTGAGAACATGATTTGCATAATTCCTATTAAATTTGGTAAAGTATATTTTTAAAAAAATTTTATAAGAGTATAGTTGATTTTAAATGTTGTGTTAGTTTCTGCTGTACAGCAAAGTGAATCAGTTACACATATACATATATCCACTCTTTTTTAGATTCTTTTCCCATATAGGTCGTTACAGAGTATTGAGAAGAGTTCCCTGTGCTGTACAGTAGGCTAAATTTGGTAAGGTGTATTTTATGGCCCAGGATGTAGTCTGTCTTGGTGGATGTTCTGTGTGAGCTTGGGAAGAACACTCATTCTGTAGTTGCTGGGTAGAGTATTCTATAAATGTCAATTAGATCAGTTTGACTGATAATGCTATTCAGGTTAATTATATTCTTACTGAAAGACAGATGTTGAAGTATAATAGTTGACTTGTCTATTTCTCCTTGTGGTTCTAACAGTTTTTGTCTCCCAGATTTTGATGCTCTGTTGTTAAGGTACACACACATCTCTTCTGCTCCCTTGGAGAGGTGACATTTTTATGATTATGATCCTCTTTATCCCTGATAATTTTTCTTGTTCCAAAGTCAGCGTTATCTAAAATTAATACAGCTACTTCATCTTCCTTTTGCTTAATCTTTGCATGGTATATTTTCCCCATATATTTACTTTTTAACCTGTGCCTTTACAGTGAGTTTCTTGTAAACAATATAGAGTCAGGTCTTGGTAACCCCACCCCAGTCATAGACATGAAAGAATTTTTCTTGGCTTTTTGACATGAGAACTTGGTAGGATCCCTGAAGGTAAAGCTCACAAGTGTGGACACCTCCCTAAGACTGCAGCCCCAAAAATTGCCTCGCTGCCACACTAGCCTACACAGTGCTTCCAGTAATTTCTCAAAGTTATGGTTTAAGTGTTATCACTTTATGACTCTACTGGCATTTAATCCAAGTAAACTGATCTCAGCTGTTCTCTGTATTCGCCTTTCTCTCCAGATTTTGAGATAGCAGTTTGTCCTACAACTTTTATTCTCTAGTGGTTCCAAGGAAAGTCATTGGTCTCCAGTTTGCTCAGTTTTTTTCTTGTATGTATGGGAATGATGATTTCCAAGCTCTCTACATGTTGGAGCTTGTTTTTGAGTATGACACTCTTAACATTTGTTCAAGGTTTGTGTGTGTATGTTTATACTCTGAGCTTCTTGCATCTCTGGTTTGCTGTCACTAATTTTGGAAAATTCCTCACCAGTGTTTCTCCAAATATTTTTTTCTGTCATTTTCTGCCTTTCTTCTTAGAGTCCAATTGTACATATTTAAGACTTATTTAACATTGTACCACATCTATTGATACATTCCAAATATCTTAGCTCCTAGATAACTAATGATTAAGACCAAATATCACTTTTAGAATAAGGCAGAATTTTGCAGAATAATTCCACAGATTTAGGCTTTGAAAAACAAATGAGATCAGAACTGGTGAAAAAGTGGAGGGAGAGCATTTAATAGGGGATATTGACTTCAAAGTTATCAGTGAGTAATTTTAAGACATTTTTAGGGATCCGTGAATAGAGCAATCTGCATATAGTGTTCATATTAGAAATGAATAAGGTATATACCTTCTTTTGGCTGAGTTAATACCTACTCATCCTTCAGAACTTGCTTTAAATATCAGATATTTCAGAAAGCATTTTCTGACTTCTCCAGAACAGATTTAGTCCTCCTGCTTTATGCTTTCATAGCACTTTAGGCCTATTTATTTGTTTGTTTTTGTATCATCAATACTCGTAGTAGACATTTATTGAATGAGTACTATATGCTAGAAATTGTTAAGCACTTAAGAAAGATATCATTTAAGTATACGTTCAAAATTCGTCTTTTACCCTCCACTGTATATAACATAAAAGGACATGGCATAGACCTTGCCACATATTAGGTGCTCACTATAACTTTTTTGACTAAGTAGTTAAAGATATTATTGCTAACTTTATTATTTACTCCTAGCTAATGAAGATATTTTTCTTTCTAGCCCATTGGATTCATTTGTTGAGATTGCTAAATTACCACTTTGGTCAATACTTAAGGCTAGTAATTCTGAAAACTCCTAGAATGGCCCTGTGGTAACTTGATTTTGGAGTTGGATGAGAAAGAAATAACCACTGACTAATTCACTATACTCTGTTTGGGTCACATGATCACGTGTGAAGTAGCTGCCACTTTGAAATGATTTGAATTTTTAAGTCATTTTATTTGGGATTTTAAAGTTAATTTAACCATGAGTTCCTTATTCAAAACCAATCTAAATGCCTACTATTGTCAAAATTATTTTCTTGCATTCTGTTCATATATGTATGTAGTTCCTACTTGGTTGAAATAATTGTGGTATAATAATAAAAAGGTTCTGAATCCATTTAATAACCATGTGTAAGAAATAACTATATTTCTCCTGTCAGCAAAATGTTACAGTCTTTTTTTTGTCTCTTCCCTGTGACCTAGATACACCCAAGGCCTGTGAGAGTTACTCTGAATTTATTTTGCAAAAATCAATATCAGTTTTCACTTGCCTATTTCTATAGGGAATATTTCTCTTTGCCTTCCATCTATCCACAGTAGAAACTTTAGTCAGAGATAAATAATATGACAAGCTTTTCAGATTTATCTCCTAGAAAAGAAAGGAATTTTTCACATTGGTTCATTAAGTCGAGATATCCTATCCTGAGCCAAGTCCCAAGCTAGCAGTTGCTAGCTGATGTTCAAAATAGATAAAAATAGATAGATTTAAATCATCTAGTATAATATGTGCATAGAAGACCTTTTTCTTAGTAATTAATCATTGAATCATAATTTGAGTTCACTAACATACCAAATGATACTTAGTTCCAAAAGATGAGCATAATAATTCCTTACATTTGTTTAGCGCTTTGTAAATTCTAAAGATTTTCAAATCTGACAGCACAATTGATCCTCATAACAACTCTTTGGGGTAGGTAAGGTGAGTGTACCTGGCATTGTATTGGCCCATACAGTGTTCATTCCATAACCATTTTTCCTTCACATTCTTCTACTCCAGAGACTGGAAAGATGAATTCTTGGTTTTCCAGTCTTCCCTGCAACCAAGGCTGACCTTGTGGCATAGTTCTTGCCGAAAAGATGAAAGAAAGAAAAATCGAAGTAGTGTTCTGAGAAATAATTTTAATTACTGATGAAAAGGACAGATGTCATGGGTTTAGCCTCCTTCCTTTACCCTCTCTGCCTGTAACACACAGATGTGATACCTGGAAGTACAGGAGCTATCTTTCAACCACGTGGTAATGTTGGGGAGGAAGAAATTTTCCTCTACCCTTCTAGGTTTTTCTGGCTAGTCTAAATTGACATGAGACAGATTAAGACAGGAGAAAATCAAACAAAGTTTAGTAACACACATACATGGAAGAGACCCAGGAACACTGAGTAACTCACCAAAATGGCTAAAACCCTCCTCTTAAATACCATCCTCAGCTAAAGACAAAAGAGGATGTTGATGTAGTTAGTGGTTTGGGATTTCAAAGGGGAGAAAGGCAATTGACATGGAGATGGAAAAGCAAATGTTTGGTAAATAAAGTGTGCTGGGCCAGGCAGAGACAATGGGACACAGAGAGGAATTTTAACAAGCAGGCTTCACTAGGTTCCTCCCTGTCCACACACCTAGTTCAGTGTAGTTACTTATAGGGATAGTTCCCTTCCTGGAACAGGTCCTCTACTACATTCTTTTAGGCAGTTGGGGGAAGGTCAAAGGTTCTCCCTGAGTCTTTTAGGCCTTGATTGTTTTCAGCTAGAAGTAATGCACAGGCCAAAGAGACATTTTGGGGTGGCAAATTTTACTCTGTTACAGTGATGATGGTGAAACACAGAGAACCTGAGTCCTTTAATTCATTGTTGAGCACCTGAAACAATGCCTGCAACGGCTCATTTTTGGATTTTTGTTATTGTGAGAGAAGATACCTCCTATCTGAACCACTGTTATTCAGGTATTACATTATTTGCTAATACATTTCTAGCTAATGGAATTGACTCATCACCATTTAATAGGTAAGGACAATAAAACTTAAATGAGTTAAATGACATGTCCATTAACATAACAACAGCAGAGGAATGTGTCTAGCTTTCTGTGGATTTTAATATGCTAATAAACTTAAAATATTTTAAATGGAATCTTAAGCTAAGAAAATGAAACTAGTTATGCTTTTAAAAATAGAGCAAATCTGGAAAAAAGATCTCAGTTACTTCTAGACTAGTGCACATTGCCATTCTCTGGAGCCTGCTCTGAGCTCTAACATTTTCCATACTTACTAAAAAAACTTGAGGATGATAATCATTTCAGAAAATATGGGTACACTTCCCCATATTTAGAGTCCTTATTCTCACTTTGAGAATAAATACCACATAATATGCCTATGCATTGTTTCCAGTTTGGGCTCTTAGGAACAGTGCTACTATGGGCATTATTTTCAGTGTCCTCTGGTGCATATATACATGCACTTTTCTATGGTATTTCCTCAAGAGTGGAATTGCTGGGCTATGGAGTATGTATGTCTTCAATTTTATTAAATAATTCCTGTTTTCCAAAGTGGTTATATACTAATTGTGCACTCCCGACTGTAGACTATTAGAATTATATGTTTTTCACCACTGGATATTATCAGATTGTAAAAATTTGCCAATCTGGAATGTGGGTAATGATCTTATACTATGGTTTTTTGTTATTATTGTTGTTGTTTAGCTTTTATTTCATAATTATAAACTTTGCAATCCAGCTAAACTTGGAAGGGGATAAGGGAAATATGGAATCCAAAGAAGAGCAGTAAGAATACAAAGATTATAGGATATTTTGAGCAGATGGGGGGGAGGGAGGGTACTCTCCTGAGCTACGGGAGGAATGGTTTGGTGGTTAAGATAAAATACAAATCAAATTTATAAGATTTGTCCACAGTCAGCAATGGTGATCTTCTTGCTGGTCTTGCCATTCCTGGACCCAAAGCACTCCATGACTTCCACAATATTCATGTGCTCTTTCACCTTGCCAAAGACCACATGCTTGCCATCCAACCACTCAGTCTTGGCAGTACAGATGAAAAACTGCAAACTGTTTGTGTTGGGGCCAGCATTTGCCATGGATAAGATGCCAGGACCCGTATGCTTCAGGATGAAATTCTTGTCATCAAATTTCTCCCCACAGATGAACTTGCCACCAGTGCCATTATGGCGTGTGAGGTCACCACTCTGGCACATAAATCCCAGAATTATTCTGTGAAAGAAGGAACCTTTATAACCAAATCCTTTCTTCCCAGTGCTCAAAGCATGAAAGTTGTCTGCTGTCTTTGGAACTTTGTCTGCAAACAGCTCGAAGGAGATACGGGCCAAGGGCTCCCTGTGGACAGCGATGTTGAAAAACATGGTGGAGTTGAGCAAGGCTGGGCAACATGGGAGGCTTGGGGCGGCTGCGTCTGCAAGACCTCTGGTACTGTGGTTTTATTTTATTTTTTCATGTGCTTATTGGTCATTTGTATATCTTCTTTAAAGTCTTTTCTTTTAATTTTATTTTTGGCTGCATTGAGTCTTCATCGCTGCATGCAGGCTTTCTCTAGTTGTGGTGAGCGGGGGCTACTCTTCATTGCGGTGCACAGGGTTCTCAGTGTGGTGGCTTCTCTTGTTGCAGAGCACAGGCTCTAGGTGTGTGGGATTCAGTAGTTGCAGCAAATAGGCTCAGTAGTTGTGGTGCGTGGGCCCTAGAGTGCACAGGCTTCAGTAGTTGTGACACATGGGCTTAGTTGCTCTGCCGTATGTGGGGTCTTCCTGGGCCAGGGATCAAACCGGTGACCCCTGCATTGGCAGGCAGATTCTTAGCCACTGTAACACCAGGGAAGTTCCTGTGGTTTTAATTTATATTTTTCTGATTACTGATAATGTTGAGTGCCTTTTCAAATGATCTTTGGACACATGGAATTACTCTATTTTGAAGGAACTGTTCAAATCTTTTGTTCATTTTTCTGTAGAGATCTTTGCTGTCTATCAGTTTCTTATTGATTTGTAAGATTATATATAAACATATATATATTTGATTCTCATTATTCATGATGGTTATGTTCTATAAAGTCACTATAAACACTGAATTAGCAAATGATGAACTATGCTTTTAGGAAAAATACAGGATTAGGTTCCTATGAGTCTCTGGTGACATTTTCACCAACGGAAGTGCCATTTGTGTTGTATAAGTTCTTTGCCAATGTCCTTTTAAAACAAGCCAGTCTCATCAGCATCGTAAATCTTCTTTTCCCATTACCCTTTTCCTGTACAACACTTAGTGGATACTTTTAAAATTCTTCCACAGCCTCCTGACCTGCAGAACTTGCGTCACCTACAAGTTTAACGTTTTTCACACCATATTGCCTTTTGAAACAAGCAAGCCAATCAGCCAGCATTAGTCAAAAGGGTTTAATATTTTCCTGACCCTCAGTAATGTGAGTGTAAATTTCTTTGGCTTTCAGCCTCACAACAATGCTGTCTACTATGCTTTTATTAATTGGTTATCATCTTATAAATCCACAAACCTAGCCACTTTTCCATCTTTCCCAAAGCATCATCATACATTATAGCTGTTACTTTAGCATTTTCCAGAGCTGCCTCATGTAAAGATGGACGAATTTCCTCTTCCTTTTTCTGGATATACCAAATTGTTGACTCATTAACATTGAACTTGTGAAATGTGAACTAAAATGGAGTCACTTATGTCAAGGGGTCTTAAAATAGAGCTGGGAGGACTTTGAGGCCTTTACCAAGGTGAATTTTATGCATGTCCCAACCGGCAGAACCATGAAATTTAAAAAAATATTTTATTTATTTATTTATTTTTGGTTGCATCGGGTCTTAGTGGCAGCACTTGGGATCCTTGTTGAGGCATGCGGGATCCCTTGCTGTGGTGCATGGGCTTCTCTTTAGTCATGTCATGGGTTTTTTTCTCTCTCTAGGTGTGGTGCTCAGACTCTCCAGTTGAGGTGTGTGAGTTCAGCAGTTATGGCATGTAGCAGTTATGGGCTTAGCTGCCCTGTGGCATGTGGGATCCTAGTATACTAGTTCCCTGACCAGGGATCGAACCTGTGTCCCCTGCCTTGGAAAGTGGATTCTTTACCACTGGACCACCGGGGAAGTTCCAGAACCACGAACGTTTGAACTACACCATACCACAAACCAAGGACTGGGCCTAGGCAAGAACAATTGCAACCTGCCGCAGTAACAAATTTTACCTCCCTCTAGTGACAGCCTTAGCACTCAATCACTTTGAGCCAATGCTAGCTTCTGCCTCTGATTCCAATTAAAATTCCTTGTAATGCAAACCCCCCTTCTTTGCCTTTAAAAGCTCCTGACTTTCACTCCCTAGTGAGACACTTTGGGTTGCCACCTGAATATGTGTGCCCCAATCACAATTCTTTGATCTCAAATAAATGCTTTCTCCTTGATTACTGCCTCCTAAGTTTACTTAGGTTGACAGACTCATGGCCAACAGCACTGTAACTCATGCCTGTGTCGACTTAAAAAAATGCACAACATGAGAGTTGCGAGTTGAGTTTATTTGGGGCAAAATTAGGACTGCAACCCGGGAGACAGCATCCCAGATAGCTCTGAGAAACTGTTCCAAAGAGGCAGGGGGAAGATTAGTATATATATATATTCTTGGTAAAGGAGGAGTACAAGCAATCAAACATTTTTTTTTGTAGGGGGTTTCTGCTAGTCACGAGGAGCAGATGTCACCACGTAGGGATTTAGTGCTTTTCTAGATATGAGGTGATGCAAGGGTTGGGCTCATAAAATCAGCTCCTGAAAACATCTAACTATCTGAAGACTTGTTCCGCCCATCCTCCAAAGCACAGAGTGCCTCATTCCTGGTCTCCACCCTGAATTCCCTTCAGGGGATGTGGAAGGTCAGTAGCTACAGCAGCACAAAGTGATTTAATTCTTGTATAGGCAGATGGCAAGTTCCAATTCATAGATGACACCTGAGCAAAGCTTATTAATACACATATTTTCTCTATAAGGCAAATCACAGCCTTCTTAGGAACATTGGCCAGTACTCCAATGCTGTGCTTGGAGGCCATTTTAAACAGCAAAACAGCAAAATCTCTAAAAACAAGCAAAAAAAATTGCAAAAAAATTGGCACTAAATGGACCTTGAACACTTGTTTACAGTATGAGTGCTGAAACAAGGCAGAGCGTTGCCTTATTTGACCTCAACTGGCAATGTCTGTGTTGATTCAAATTCACCACTCAGTGCATAATCGCAAATGACCACAAAAACACTGTAAGTATTGATTTGGGGATTACAAATAAATTGTAGTGAGTAAATGAATTCACAAGTACCAAATCTGTAAATAATGAGGAGGGACTGTGTATATTGAGTATGTGTGTGTGGTGAAGTTGTAACAGGGAAGAGCTAAATCTGACTCCATGTTCTATCTGGTTCTTGGACTTTAACCTTTGCTTTTAGTTGCTTTTCTTATTATAATCATACATGATGGCCTGCCTCAGGGAACCCTGTCCCTCTGCCCGAATGTTAAACTAAAGTGCCTCAGTTCAGCTCACAGGGAGGCAATCTGATCCTGCCCACCTGTGAATGGCTGCAAGAAAGGAGAAATACACACATCCCCTCACTGAGGCTTGTCATTCCCGGAGATGTTCTGCAAGACTGATAACCCTTTTTACTTTACTTCCTCGCTGCCTCTCCTTATCTGATTCTATAAAAGAAAGTGGCATGCAGACCGCAATAAGATGGTTTTTTGGAGACACTAGTCTGCCATCTTCTCAGCCTGCCAGCTCTTCAAATAAAGTTGTATTCCTTGCCTCAACACCTCGTCTCTGATTCATTGCCCTTCCGTGCAGAGAGCAGAGTGAGCTTGGACTCGGTAACAAAGTCAGGCTTAAATTTCAATTTTTTCCCTGTGTATACCCAATTGTCTCAGCACCATTTAAGAAAAAAACTGACTTTTTCCTCACTCCTCTTCAGTGCTACTTTTAAAAAAATTTTTTATTGGCATATAGTTGCTTTACAATTTGTGTTAGTTTCTACTGTACAGCAAAATGAATCAGCTATACATATCTGATGGTGAGTCAAAAATTATCCACTCTCTGGCTGTAGAATTTATTTTAATTAACTTTAGAAAAGACAGATATATCATTTTTCAACATAATCTCCTTGCTTTTTAATACTGTGTCCATCTGTCAACAAGCTTTCGTATTCCCTCATCAAAAAATGTTTTAGGCTGAGCTGCGAGCCACAAATGCACCATTGTCTTCACTTCTTCATCAGAAGTGAATCTTCGTTCTCGTAGGACTGTGTTCAGGGGACCAAACAGGTGAAAGTCTGATGGAGCAAGATTAGGACTATAGGTGACCTTCTTTGCAACAAAACACTTTCTCCATATTGCACACAAAGTCTTTGATAAATAAAGGCACCAGGTATACCCTCAGACCACAAAAAACAAATCACTGCACACTGTTCTTCTTTCATGCAAATCACAAGGTGGGCTTCCATTTTTGCTCACACCACAGTTACAAATGAACTGATGTAACATGTTCCCACCTGCACAGCAGTAACTGGGGAGACAGTAGTCTTGAACTGAAACTGCTAAGACAGTGTGGCCAACAGAAGTTATAATATAACCAGAGTGCTGATAATTTTTGACTCACCCTTGTACATATATCCCCTCTTTTTTGGATTTCCTTCACATTTAGGTCACCACAGTGCATTAAGTGGAGTTCCCTGTGCTATACAGTCTGTTCTCATTAGTTATCTATTTTATACATAATATAAATAGTGTATGTGTGTCAATCCCAATCTCCCAATTCTCCCAATTCCTCCCCCCCCCCTTTTTCCCCTTGGTATCCATACATTTGTTCTCTACGTCTGTGCAGTGCTACTTTTGTCAAAAATCAAACATCCATTTATGCAAGGTTCTATGTGATATGGTGATTTATAATGAGAAATACATATTTCATCTTTGTCCTGTTTCTGACACAGAGTTCCTGAAACCCTTGGAATTTCCTAAGCAAAGAGAGCCACAATGGTGTCTTGTTATGTTAACGAGGTGACTTTTGGAAAGCTCCTTAGAAACCTGTGGGTGGGAGGCTGGTTGCCAGGAGAGCCAACCATGTGATTAGAGGGTTGGAACTTTCAGTAACCTCCTCGCCCACCTCTGGGGAGGGCCAAGGGGCTGAAGATTGAATTCAGTTTGCCAATGGTCAATAATTTAATCAATCATGCCTATGTAATGCTGCCTCCATAAAACCCCAAAAGGACAGAGTTTGAAAAGCTCCTGGGTTGGCAAATGTGGAGATTCGGGGAGAGTGGTGTACCTTGAGAGGGTGTGGAAGCTCTGTACCCCTTTCCACTTGCCTTGCCTATACATCTCTTCCATCCCACTGTTCTTGAGTTATAGCCTTTTACAATCAACTGGTGATCTAGTAAATAAAATGTTTCTCTGAGTTTTGTGAGCTGCTGTGGCAAATTAATCACACTCAAAGAGGGGGGTGTGGGAACCTTTGATTTATAGCCAGTTGGTCAGAAGCACAGATGATAACTTGGACTTGAGACTGGCATCTGGATATGACACATACTTCAGAATTATGAAACAGGAATTTAAAATAACGATGATGATATGTTAAGGAGTCTAATGGAAAAGCAGATAATATGAGAAAATAAACGAGTAATGTAAGCAGAGAGACAGACACTATGAGAAACAATCAAATGAAAATTCTGGAAAATTAAAGCATGGTAACATAAATGAAGAATGCCTTTGATGGGCTCATCAGAAGTATGGGCATGGCTGGAGAAGGAATCAGTGACCTTGAAGGTGTGTCAATAGAAATCTCCTAAATTATAATACAAAGGGGAAGAAAGAATGAAAAATAAAAGAACAAAATATCTAATAATTCCAAAAATGTGTAACACATGAACAATTTGAATATCAGAAGGAGAAGAGAACAAAGTAGAAGACTATTTGAACTAGAACTGTTGATATCCAAAGACAAGAGAAGATGGATGTCTCAGCTCAAACAGAACAAATTCACCCTTTCTCCACTTGTTTGTTCTATTCAGGGGCTCAAGGGATTGGATGATACCCTTCCACATTAGTGATGGCAGATCTTCTTTACTCAGTTTACCAATTCAAGTGCTAATCTCTCCAAGAAACATTCTCACAGACACACCTAGAAATAATGTTTTACCAGCTATGTGGGCAACCCTTAGCACAGTCAAGCTGACACACAAAATTAACCATCACTGGATTGCAAGGAGCAATAAATGGAAACCTTTCAAAAGAGCTCAGATGAAAAGGCAGTTTACTAATACGGGGAATCTCTTGGAACCCAATTTCGAATGCACCGACTTTATCTGCATTAGCTACTTTGATCCCCTAAAACAATTAAGTAAATATCATTTCCAGGTTACAAATAAGGAAACTGAGATCCAGAGGCGCACCAGAACTTACCCTTTCAAAACAATGATTTCCCTGGCTTGGGGAGCTAGCGCCCCCTCCCCACCACATGATCAGCGGCTCCCAGCAAGCCCCGCGCGGCGCTCCTCCTCACACCCCGCCACGCGCGGAGGACGTTCTCGCGCTCCTCTGAGAGACCTGTGCCTTGGGCCTGCCGTCGGACCTCGGGGTGACCTCGCGTCTAGGACACCAACGTGGATCTCGCACTCCGTCTCTGGTCTGGAACGGTGGGGCGGCCGACAGGGCCCTGACTCAGGTGCGCGGGGCGGCGAGGGGCGCGCGGAGGAGCGGGCAGAGGCCGGAAGCGGGGGCTGGGCGGGTTTGCGTGGAAGCGGGTGCGCTTCCGCCCGGGAAGAGGCCGCCTGGCCTGAGGTCAGGGACCTCGGGGAAGTCCCTCAAACCCTCCGGGCCTGTGCCCTGCTCTCTAAAATGGCGGCAGTGACAGAAGCGACCTCGTGAGGGCTTTCGGTGGTTTGCATGAGAGACTGTACGGAACTTTCTTACTACAGAGTCTGGTCGGTAGCACTCGATGCGTGGTGGGTGTAAGCGCAGAAGTCGGAGAGAAGAGCGGGTCTGATGGTGGCGACCCTGGTCCCAAGGGAGGGTCTGTGTGTCACAAATAGCAAGAAATGAGACTGCAGAGAGGCCAAATTTTTACGGACCCTGCGAGTTCGGGACTAAATATCATTATAGCGAACAGTTCCGAAGGACTGGTTATTTACTTTTCAGTTCACCTGAGTTATCCCCACAACCCTATGATGTTGTCGAAGTGACCAATGAAATGATCAAGGAGTGCCTCTGGGGAAAAAAAGAATTATTTCCCTATTCTTGCACATTTAAAATGTTTCCATATGTTTGCTGATGTTAAAACACAGTAAATATTTCTGTGCATATTGGATTTTGTTCCTTTGGAAATGATTTTGTGAGGTTAAATTCTGAGAATTCATACTATTTAGACAAAAGGTATGCGCTTTTCAGTGACTCTGTATGCGTTGCTCTGGGTTTTATCTCAGGAGCTATTTGCATTAACTAAGAAACAGACAGTCATTTTGTAAAGGTAGAGATGGCTTTGGCTGCACTTACTGATTATTTGACACTGGAAGATGTGTTGGATGATGAACATGAGAATTGAATCGACGGTGGGCACTTCCTCTTGTGTGTTTCTTGACTCTTCCTGATAATGTTGAGCACCTGCTGAATGTGGGCCTTGTCCTTGAGAGTCCATGGCCATCAGCTCTGTAGTCAGGCAGCTCTGACTTCTAAAAGCAGGGATCTGCACCCTCACTGTGATGAATCCTCTTCTGAAGTCGTTCCGCGGAGAATTTTAGGAAGGGAATCGGGCTGAAAAAATTGGAATTTTCCACTTGCTTTCGCAGCTGGTTTTGATTAATTATAAGATAGAACTATTGTAAGGGTAATTAGGTGCTTTGATCTCTTCGGAATAAAAGGCTCCATAGTAAAGAGAGTGCAGTAAGAAGAAAAATGATGGCGGTGGAGACAGTGATAAAGGTGGTGAATGCTGGACTGGAAGTGAGGGGTGATGACATTTTCCTCCTTTCTCTAGCTTAGCTTCCTCCTGTGATCAGAATAAAAATATTTAATGGCATGTCAGCTCAACTGAGAAGTGTTCATTAAGAATATACTAATTTTTCATTCATTCAACAAATAGTTATTGAGTACCTCTATTGTGCCTATAGATGTATAATATATATATGCATATATTATATGTATATATACACATATATGAGACAGAGAGAGCATGCTAGCACACAGAGCATGCTGGGAAAGAACAAGGGGAATCATATTTAAGTGCTTATTTCATACCAGTAACTTCTGTTATAAGGAAATTTTGGTGTAAGAGGGGTTAGATAACATGCCCCAAATCAGACTCCTAAAAAGTAGTAAATCTGGGATTTTAAGCAAAATTTATTTGACCCCACCTTTTCTCCTAAAGTACACTACCTTCTAGTGTCATAAGGAAAAAAATTGAATGAAAGAGTTACAGAAGTTTGGAGACTAGATTAATTCTTTCCTTGAGGAAGTGAAGGTCTCTGATGGTTGAGGAGGTTTTGAAAGGCAGGGATAAGATGTAACTGAGGAGGTGAAAAGGCTGTTAAAGGTTGAAAAAGCAGAGAGAGCAAAAGCAATGAGCAAGGAGTGTGTCTGAGGTTTCAAAGGAAGGGGTGTGGATGGCCCTTGTGGGTGGAGCAGAGATCAGGTGGGGAGGGCGAGAAACAGCCTGGAAACAGCTTGGTGCCCTGGTGTACGGCGCCTTTGGATGGCGCACCAGGGATGTCGGATTTCCTTATCTGTGGTGCCAAAGGGGGGACAAAGGACGAGTGTGAGTGATGAGAGCCTGACACAAGGGTGAGGCAATGAACATGAACAGGCTGACACGATTCCGCAGAGAGTTTCATGGCGAAATTGGCTGAAGTTCATGACCTGTGGATGCAGTGCTGAGAGAGGAGGGAAGGCGGTGAAAGGTGTCGGGGTTCCAGTCAGTGAGGAGCTTCTAACTCAGTTTGTTCAGCTCCCCCAGCATCTCCTGGGAGCATCTGTGCTGCGGCTGCAGAGTACAGGGAGGCTGGTTTGCTTTTGCCAAGGCATTCCTTGTGCTCCGAGTAAGTGTTAGGCAATTTCGTTCCTTCTGGGGCTACACCTCCGCTTTAATGAAGCAAGTGTCCCAAAGCTCACCTGCCCAGACTTTGTTCACATGAAAATAGACCTTCTTGTTTTTTATCGTCAGTGAAATCAAGAATTGTTTCAACACATAATGACGAACTATGAATGCCCCCCACCCCCCACACACATTCTCTTACCTTTGGTCTGACATCTGCATGAATCTAAAGGAATGATTGGTGTCCATTCAAAACCTGAGGCAGACTGGACTTACCTTTTAAGTATCTTTTCTGTAGTCCATATTCTAAGGTGGGCTGTTGGATTTCTCAGTGTCTCAAAACCATGAAGCAGAAAACTCGCCTGTGAGAATAGTGGCTTGAGGCACGGATGTGGCACAAGTTTACCTGTTGCTTTCCTAGGTTCCTTGTTGCCATGGAAACGATCGCCTGGGTCTATACTGCCTGTGTGTGTTTAGCAGACCCCTTTTGTATTATGGATCTCAAAGCAAGCCTTTTATGAAACGAGGAATCATCAGTGTGAAGCTGTCTTACTTAACGCAGTAAACTGCAATGATGGGAGTGGGCTAGCATTTCAGCTTCCGGAGGATGCTCAGTGAAGTAAGAGGCAACAACCTGGTTATCATTTCTGAATCCAGTGAACTAGGAAGAATGAGTATTTACCTCACACCTGGCCATGGTTTACATCTTTTTAAGCTAACATTTATGGACCACTTAGTATTCGTCAGGCACAGGGATGTACATTTTTGCTTCATATCTTATTTCATCTTTAGAAGGAGCCAGTGGGCTGTGCTGTTATTCTCATTTCCACCTTACTGATGAGAAATTGGGGCCGAGAGAGGTGAGGAGACTTTCCCAAGCTTGGTTCGACTCCTTCTCCTCTTGCCCTGCCTGGCTGTGGGCTTCCTGTGACCTGTTCTGTTAGGCAGCAGCTGATGTCTTACTTGTTCTGAGATCCCTCTGACTCTCGTTATTGGTAAACGAGTAACTCTGAGTCAGCTCAGCAGGCAAGTCAGGGATGAGTCTATTGTAGGGAAGCATTTGTAGATGAGGCTAAGGTTCCAGAACTGCTGTGGTTTTGTGTTTGTGCATGTGTGCAAATGGGTCTATACCAGTATTTCTGTTTTTCTTTCACATAAAATGGAAAGGATTTGAGAACAGGACCCCTCTACATAGGATATCATCATTCACTATATTTTTGTTTTGTTTATGGGTAATAAGGAGAAGACCAGCCCTTGGAAAATGGATTCAGCTTGGACATCATTAAGGGTTGAATGGTATCCCATGGTATCCCGCACAATTTGCATGTTAAATGCTAATTCTCAGGACCTCAGAATGTGACTGTATTTGGAAACAGGGCCTTTACAGAGGTGACCAAGTAAACATCATGAGATCCCATATGACTGGTGTCCTTATGAAAAGGGGAAATGTGGACACAGAGGCACAGATAGAGGGGAGATGATGTGAGAGACGTGGGAGAAGACGGCCATCCACAAGCCAAGGAGGGAGGCCTGGAGCGGGTCCTTCCCTCCCAGACAACTGATACTCGTGTGGTGTGTGTGCCTGTAAAAACGTGTGCAGGACAGGAATGGGGTGGGGGTGGGCTGTGGGCTCTGTGTGTGTGTGTTTGAGGGGGCAGTAGGGAGGAGGGTCAGGGAAGGTTCTCTGGAGCTGGTGACACATGAGGTGCGGTTTTAAGGGGGAAGAGAAATTTTCCTGGTGATGGGCTGGGGCGTGGGGGAAAAGGGGACAAGTCGTGAAATGTCACGAGCAGGTGAGAGACAGGCTGGCAAGCTCACGGGACTCCTGACGCTACGCGTTCCTGCTTCTCCTCTGACCTTCCTGAACACCCTTTTTCTCTCACTACCAACAGCACTAAGCATTCAAGGTCCAATCCTTGGCCCAGGGCCGTTCTCTTCCTACCACTTTCTGAGAGCGGTTATTTTCATGCCATTACAGGAAACATCACCAGTGCGCGGGCTCATCTGTGAATCTGCAGCTGGGAGGGTCCTCTTCTCTGGAGTGTCACCTCATCTGCAGTGTTTACATGTGCACAGCCCAGAATCAGCCTGAGCCCAAGAAAGCCAAGTTGCACTCTCCATATTTACTGCCAAAGTGTGGCCCAGACTTCTATGTTACTTTTTTTTTTTTCATAAAGAGTAGTTTTATCATTATCTTTTTTTCCCCTTTAGATCTTTATTGGAGTATAATTGTTTTACAATGTTTTGCCAGTTTCCACTGTATAACAAAATGAATCAGTTGTATTTATACATATATCCCCATATCCCTTCCCTCTGGAGTCTCCCTCTCACCCTCCTTATCCTACCCCTCTAAGTCATCACCAATGATCGAGTTGATCTCCCTGTGTTATGCAGCAGCTTCCCACTAGCCACCTGTTTTACATTTGGTAGCGTATATATGTCAATGCTACTCTATCACTTCATCCCAGCTTCCCGCTCACTCCCCACCTCGTGTCCTCAAGTCCATTCTCTACATCTGCATCTTTAGTCTTGCCCTGTCACTGGGTTCAACATTACCATTTTTTTTAGATTCCATATATATGAGTTAGCATACGGTATTTGTTTTTCTCTTCTGGCTTACTTCGCTCTGTATGACAGACTCTAGGTCCACCCACCTCACTACAAATAACTCAATTTCGTTCCTTTTGTGAATGAATAATATTGCATTGTATATATGTGCCACATCTTCTTTATCCATTCATCTGTTGATGGGCATTTAGGTTGCTTCCATGTCCTGGCTACTGTAAATAGCGCTGCAATGAGCATTGTGGTATATATATACCTTTTTTAAATTATGATTTTCTCCAGGTATATTGCTGGGTCATATGGTATCTCTATTTTTAGTTTTGTAAGGAACCTCAACACTGTTCTCCAGAGTTCTGTGTTACTTTTTGATGTCCCCACCATCAATCAGTGACCTGGTCCTAAGTTCTGGAGTCACCCCGACCCCTCCTGCTTCCAAACACCTTGTTCTGATGCAGGGCCAGATTGACAGTGTTATTCTATAAGTCCCCGTTTGTTCCCTTGTCTTGAAATTCTCAGAAACCTTTGCCCATCCCCAATCTCCCAGCATCTGTCTCCTGTTCTACAAGTGATGACAAAATTTACTGACAGTGACTGAGATGATACCTGCGTGGTCCTTCAGCAGCAGGAAGATCAGTCATTAGGCTGACCAGAGGGCCTGTATATGTTGTAAATGGTTAAATAATCTCCAGCCATCTCCTGATTAACCTGCAGCTGCAATTCCCTCTGTGAACGATTTGCTTGTCCTTTTGAATCAAAAGAACGTTATCTTTCCTGGATAAAACAGGTGCACAATGGAAAATTAGTGGTCTGGACTTTTTCAAATAATCCATGAACAAGACACCTTCTTTTTTCCCATTTTTTCTTCTTGTAGAAATGTTTGCAGTCATCGGCATTGTAACCACCCTTTTCTGGATATACTTTCTTCATGTGAAACCATTGTGATTTTCTGTCTGGGTGCAATCCTTATTCAGACTCTGCCAGATAATCCTCTTTCCCTACTCACACTTTAAAAGTTTATGTTTCCCAAAGGTCAGGGCCCCTCATTCATCCACACGACCTCACTGCCGGCACCCTCACACCTGCATCTGCCGTGCACACCTCTCTTCTAGGGACACAACTTCCTCCTTGGCGTCTCCACCTGGATTCCCCCGTAGATCCCGGAACCTCATCTTGTCAAACACTGACCAAGTCACCAATTCCTTCTTCCATGAGGCACTCACATTGTTGCTAGGGGTCTTCATGAGTTCAGGCTGCTGTACAAAGATACCACAGACTGGGTGCCTCAGAAACAACAGACATTTATTTCTTACAGTTCTGGAGGTCGAAAGTCCAAGATCAAGGGCCAGCAGGTCTAGTGTTTGGTAAGAGCCCTCTTCCTGGTTTTCAGAAGGCCATCTTCCCGTCTCAGGAAAGAGAGGGAGCCAGCTCTCTCTTGTTTCTCTTCTTATAAGGACATGAATCCCATCTAGGGGGCTCCACCCTCATGATCTGATTGCTTCCCAAAGGCCTCACCTCCTAACACCATCACCTTGGGGATTAGGGTTTCAACATATGAATTTTGGGAGGACAAAAACGTTGAGTCCACAGCACTTGGGTTGGGGATCTGAGACGCTAAAGTGATTCATATGATGTGGTTTCTGGGCCCCATATTTGAGGTAGGTTTACTAATAAGACCAAACAAGTCTCAGAATAGGCAGAGAAGGAATAAAAGCATCCGTAGTAGACTTGGATTTCAACTAAAATTGAGACTGCCAACTTGAGGACTGGAATTTACACCTTTGGCTCTCCTGGTTCTCAGGCCTTTGGACTCGCCCTGGAACTCCACATCAGACCTCCTGGGTCACCAGCTTGCTGACTGCAGGTCTAGGGACTTTTCATCCTCCATAACCACATGAGCCAATTCTTTACAATCAATCAATATATCTATCTATCATCTATCTATCTACCTACCTACCTATCTATCATTTCTCTCTCTATCTCTCCATCCATCCATCGATTCATCCTTCCATTCTATTGGTTTCTTTCTCTGGAGAATCCTGACTAATACCACTAGCTATTTTTTTTTCACAGACAACTCTCCCCAACTCTACTCTTGTCTTTGTGATTGTTTTTTATTAACATACTATAAAATTAACTTTTTTTGGTGTGTAGAGTTATAAGAATTTTAACACATGCATAGATTCACATAACTACCAACAAAATCAGGATACAAAACAGTTATATCACCCTCCAGAATTTTCTCATGTTACCTCTTTGTCAAACTCTCCCCCAGCCAGAAAACCTCACAGTCACTGATCTGTACTTCTTTTTATAGTTTTGCCTTTTTAAGAGTGTCATATAAATGGAATCCTAGAGTATACAATCTTTTGAGATTATCTTTTTTTCCTCTCAGCATAATTCTCTGGAAGACCATCCAGGTTGCTTATATTAGTAGTCTGTTCCTTTTTATTACTGAGTCGTATTCCATTGTATGGATGCACCGCTTCTGGTTATCCATTCTCCCGCTGAAAGACATTCCTGTTATTTACAGTTTTTGGTGATTATAAATAAAGGTGCTATTAAGCATTCAGTTACAGGCTTTTATGTGAACATGATTCAGTTGGGTAAATGACTAGGACAAATACATTAGGAGTGGGATTGCTGGGTCATATGGTGAATATATGTTTAACTTTATAAGAAACTGCGAAATAATTCTCAAAAACTGTCATACCTTATTGTATCCCAGTCAGCAGTTTATGAGAGTTGTAATTCTTCTGCATCCTTGTCAGGACTTGGTATTGCCGGGTTGTTGTTTTCCCATCCTAACAGCTATGGTAGTAGCTCCCTGTGGCATTAATTTGCATTTTCCTAATGGCATGTATTTAATGTGTTTATTTGCCTTCTATATCTCTTTGGTGACGTGTCTGTTCACAGCTTTGCCAATTTTTAAAAATTATTTTTTAATTGAGTTTTAAGTGTTCTTTATTCTGTATACAAGTCCTTTGTCAGATATAAGATTAGCAAGTATTTTCTCCAGGTTTGTAGCTTGTCATTTAATTCATCCTCTTAATAGTGACTCTCTCAGAGTAAAGATTTCTTTTTTTTTTTTTAACAAATTTTGATTAAGTTCTGTTCATTCATTTTTTTCTGTTGTGGGCCATGCTTTTGGTGTCGTATCTAAGAACTCTTCACCAAGCCCTAATTTCCAAATATTTTCTCCTATGGTTTCTTACAAAAGCCTTATAGTTTTAAATTTTACTTTTATGTCCATATACAAATTTTAGTTAATTTTTAATAAGGTATGAAGTTTAGGTTGAGGTTTAATTTTTTTTCCATATGCATGTCCGATTGCTCCAACAGCATTTGTTGAAAAGACTATTCTTTCTCCATTGACTTGTCTTTGTTGAAAATCTGTTGTCTACATATGATTATCCATTTCTGGACCCTCTGTCCCCTTGAGTGATTTTTAACTTTGCTAGTAATGCCAATCTGAAGGTGGGTTCTACTGACTGGTGAGACGGGAGCTGCCCTTATTCCGCTGGAGGATGGCCTAACAATTGGAGCTGATTCTCACTGGATGGACACTTCTCTAATCTGATGTGGGGCTGGGATTTGAACTAAAAGAGGATTCAGGAACAGACATCTGGTTGGCATTGAGCCATGAAGAATGAAATTCTTCACTCCATTCCCAACTCCAAGTATATGACTTGAGTTGTTTGGACCTGTTTTTGCAAGCATATAGATCTGTCAGGGAAAATCGACCTCCTACATTGTTACATGCTACAAAGAATTTTAAGGAAAAAGATGACTGACTGTCCAGAATAACTTTTCCCCCTTTATGTGCCCCCACTGACTTTCCACTGGGCAAAGGTGTAGTTCCCTCCATCTTATCAGCTTCTCCCTGGTGTCTCCTGGCTCCTCAGGAGGTTGAGGGGCTCCTTCCTCCATCCTCCTACAGACCCTTACAGAGTTTCTTCGAGCAGGAAGGGGTCGTGTCTGGCCTTCTGAAAGTACTATGTGTTTGCTGTTCTTGATTTTATCCCTGATTATTTTTGAACAAAATAAACAGTATGAGACATTTATAAAACCTTTTCTAGAGTGGGGGAAAACTGGATGATGCCATATGGGATTTGGACTGAGAGTCAGGGACCTGACTTGTAACCCCACCCACCACAGACAGTTGTGTGACTACACGAAGTTGTGTGACCACAAAGCAGTTGTGTAAGTCCTTTCATTTCCTTCTGGCTTGCTATGTTCTTATCTGGAAAAGGAGGAGATTAGATGAGAACAGGTGTTGCAAAGTCAAGGCCTATGGGGGTCAGACAGGCAACATAAATTAATGAAATATAATGGGTATAAGAAAAAGTAGCTGCAGAAACTCATTGATAAGTGACAGTTGGCAACCCCTGGTAACCACCAGCCTACTCGCTGTTTCTATGAGTTTGGCTTTTTTAGATTCCACATATAAGTAAGATCATGCATATTTGTCTTTCTCTGTTTGACTTATTTCACTTAGCATAATGCTCTCAAGACTCATCCATCTTGTTGCAAATGGCAGGATTTTCTTTTTTCTCATGTCTGAATAATAGTCCATTTTTTTTGTGTGTGTATATCTTCTTTATTCATTCATTCATTGATGGACATTTAGGTTGTTTCCACATCTTGGCCATTGTGAGTATATGATCTGTCGGAAATGTCCCCTACCCCTTGTCAGCTGTCTGTCTCGCTCATGCCACATCACATGCTATTTCCCAAGGAGGCTGCATGTCCAGTTCATCGGGGTGTCCCTCGCAGCTCAGTGCCTGGCCCGGGGAACAAGCTCAGGAGATGGTAAGGGATTTCAACGGGGAACATGCTGAGAAGTGGACCCTGCTGTTCCATGCGCTTCTCCGGTGCGGGCATCCAATGCCGGGCTCCTAGGGGCAGAATGTGTTCTTGCTGCAAGTGCATCCGGATGTCCAGAAATATGACACAGACGTCTTCATGACTTTGGCTGTTTCTGGGGGTGACCTCATCGGATTCTGTCACCATTTGTAATCCTCTTTATCTGTCAGCAGTGCACCCACAATTTTTCTAATGATCAGATTGATCCTGGCGAAATGGAAGCATCTTCTCATGTAAGGATAAAATAAGTTTAACTGCAGATTTTTGTTGAAACAAATCATTATTAGTGAAAATCATGTTTTCCTCGATCATTGCCAGTGGGCAATGGTCATTGATCCCAGAGCCAAGCTCATCCCAGGTGAGAACGTTGCTAATTCTAGGCCCAGTTTTTGGAAAACTGGACATCTTTCTGCCTTTACGTTCCTACTCGTCCTGGAATCCCCCCAGCAGAGTGTGTGGAATCCACGTTCTGCTCTGTGACATCCTGGCAGCTTCGCAAATGACAGCTCTTGATTCTGATTGGATGGAAAGGGCTTCAGAGGGAGTGTGTGAATCTCAGGTGAAAGATGCATTGCGTTCCTCGTGGGAGGAACAGAACGGGTCTGTTAGAAATGGAGGTCTGTGTATGTTCACCCAGTGGCTCATTGGAGCCCGCTCTTCTCATGAATGTAGATGAGAAAGAACCGCCACCCCCTTCTTCCTATACTTATATGTATTTGTGTGTGTGTTATAAAGGGCAAATGTTCTATTAAGTGTGAAGTGCTATATAACAGAAAATATCATACATATGTGTAAGTAAATAGCAGGAAAAAGTTGCTTATTGTGTAATGATTGGAAAGGCAATTCTAAAACAAAATTTTCAATGAATCTTAAATGTTTATATTACTGGGGTAGTGAACTCAATAGTCTCTAATCGAGGCAAGTATGCCTGGCAAATATGTTGATATCTGCCAAGTGCACCCATTCAGAATAGCCATCAGCTGGAGAGGAAAGTAAACCAGGGTGAGTGTGAAGAGCTGTCTTCAAGCTGAACGTGGGCTGTGCAGTAGTGACGTGGGTTATGCATGGAGCCGTGGGCATCATCTTTTATGCCAGAGAGCCTATTATTGGCTTTATGATATTTCTGCTTGGTGCTGCAATTTCCTGAAATTTATAATTTAATTAAGGCTATAGAAATTGGTAAAATGATTTTTAAAATGTCAAACAGTTCAATCTTTATAGTAATAAAACCCCTTCTTGGTAGATTCACATGGGTTAAAGGGACAAGACACCTCGGGGTTCACCTTGGAGACATGTGTGGACAGCAGGCCTCAGTGCCTGTCTTTGAACTGCCTTTCAGATGGAGCTTTTCTGTTTGGAGTTCAGAAGGCCTTGGAAAGATGATTGAATCTAAAATATGAGTAAAACAGGAAGGTTTTCTCATCAGGATATATGTGGGGGTAAAAAAAATGTGGGGCAATTTCAATTCTGATTGTGATTGTACTATCCTAGGTTTTTATCTACATTGTCACTGATAACATGACAAAATTAAAGTAGGAGAAATAAAATATTCTAAGTATTGATAGACAAAACTTTTAATAGCATGATCTTCGGTTCACCCTCAAAATACCTAAATACCTAGCATTGATTTCCAGAAAAGTTCCCCCGAACAGCTTCTTTGGAATAAAAGAATATTCTTTCAAGTTGTCAGGCCACTGGGTAAAAAGAAAACACAATGCTTTTTTCTCTCTCTTTGATATGTGCAATTGAAGGTATTTCTAATTGCAAACTAATATTCCATCCATCATGTGGCATTAAAGCATTTTTCATATTAGGCTTAGTAATAAAGGATCACACTCTGTAGCCTTAGGCATTTCAGAGGGAAAAAAACACTTAAAGTTGAGCACTGTAGAAAATGTCTGAATATTTAGAATGCTTGGCTTTAAGAGTTCAGGTTTATTTTCTGTTAGCCTGGAAATGACTTTGGGACATCTTTTCAGGATGCCATATGTGGAAGTACCCATTTGGGAAGGCATGGAGTAGAGACATTTTCTTCAAAAAGTGTGTGATGGGGACCATGTCTTATTGGTCTCTGTATCTCTGTGCTTGACACAGAACATGTGCTTCTTCAAGGGTTGTTGAGTGGCTTAACAGTCTTTGTTCTATAGCTTACCTCCATCTAAAGCACCTCCTTTCCAGGATAATCCCTCACATTCAACCAGGGGCCTTGTTCTTAGGGTCCGACTGGGTCTGGTGTCCAGAAAGAGCAAGAGGGCAGCTCCAGCCGGAAGGGCGCCTCACTTGTTGTTTTATACTCCCCCGTTGTAAGACTGGTTGGCTAGAATCATAGTGATGAAAATTTAGAGGAATCATAATATTATTAAAAGCAAGAATTATAGAATCTTAGCACCTTTTCTAGGTTAGCATCAGTTATCCCAATTCCCTCATCCCATGGGTGGGGAACTGAAGCCTAAAGAGGGCATGTGGTTTATCCAGATGACCAGAGAGAACACACGATGCGGGGCCTGGAGAACCCGAGTCTTGGTCCTCCCTCACAATGTAGCACAAGTTATTTGGCTTCTCTGAGCCTCAATTCCCTGACCTGTCAGTGGGAACAGTAAATGGTACCCACCTCCTGGGAGTGCTGTGCATCTTGTATCTCTGCTGGGCATCCTCCTTCTGTGCACCTAGATCCGCTCTTTGCTCTTCTCAGCCTGCTTTCTGTCCTGGGAGGTGGTTTCCTGTGGATTATATCAAGGGGCTCCCGGGACCTCCATTGGGTTTGGGGATGGGGAGCCCCAAGGAGAGTTGGAGGAAGGAGAGTGAGGGCGGGGTGCTTCATCTCCCAGCTCCCTCCCTACTAGTCACTAAGGGCTGGCTCAGTCTCTTGGTAGAGGTCACCGCTCTTCCCAAGATGGCCTTGTCCTTGTGATAAGTGATCTTTTGAGGTTCTGGTGACTACTCCCTCTTCCCATGTCTTTAGGTCTGAGGTGACAGTGGCTGGACTGCTGTGAGCTCTGCGTTATTGCCCTCTCCCTGACGGTCTCCCTGTGCCCAGCTCCTTGTCTCTCTGTGCGTCCTGTTTCCTGGCCTCTGACTGGTACTGGATGTTTGGACAGAGCCTGCACATGGTCAGGGCGTGGTGTAGGAATCTTCTAGCAATAGGCGTGTAAGTGTCAGGGAGCTTGTGGTGGAGGTGAAGGTGCTGGTATTGTCCAAAGCTGCATGGCGAATCCCAGCAAAGTGTGTGCAAAGTACCCCTACCATGGTCCTCACGCAGCTCTTTCCTGTCTTTTGTGCTTGGACTCTCCCTGCCCAAGACGAGAATGGATGGCTGACCTCCAACACCTGCCCTTTGTGGCCAGAGTGAAGCAAGTGCTCAGATTCCTTCCTGTATCTGGTGCTCTGTGGGGTGTTTAAACCTGCCCTGTATAGTGAAAACATATATAAGACTGTGAAGGAAATAATTGCAGATGTAGTTGAGGGTTAGTATTATAAAGACATCAGTGTCACTTTACATCACCACTTGTACAGCAGCCCAGAAGACAAGAACTGAACAAGGAACTAGGCGTCCCTTGTTCTGGGCCTGGATGTGTCTCTGACGTGCAGTGTGACATGGGAGAGCCACCTTGAGTGTGGTCCTCAACCTGGCAGGAGGAAGAATATTCTTGAAAACTGAACATGTCAGAAATGGAAAATTTAAGTAAAAATGAACTCTGTGCACGCTGAGGACCTTTAACTTTTTCTCATTCGTTTTGGTGGCAAATGTAAAAGAGAATCACTAAAGATATCAATAAGAGTTACTTTATAAAGTCAATTGCAATATTGTAATACAAAATATGGACTGGATGTGTTCCTAATACTTTGATAAATGTGCATTGGGTAGCAGCAGACCCTTCAAGACATTTTTGATAAACAAATTTAGAAAACAATTATATAAGAAACTGGAAGGCTATTACTTCCAACATTTAAAATCATTTTTTGACCTAGCCTATTTTAGTAGGCTGCTGATTTTTTTTCTAATATTATCACATGACAGGGTGGTATTCTCACTACTAATTGTAGACAAGAGTCAAAACAAAACCCCTTAAAAGTGCAGAACAACCACCACAGGTGGGGAACAACCCGCCCCAAGCACTCAGGAAATAGAGAGGATGACCCCCTGTCAGTCCAAGAGCAGAGACAATGCCAAGGTCAGATGACCCTACCTGGGCTCCTCCTCTTCCTCATGGATCCCCCACCCCAGACACCTACGCTGTTGGTGCCGGGCACAAGCCCCCTCCTCAGCCTGCACTGCATGTGAAGCCCCCTCCCCATCCAGTCTCCATTTTCTTCCCCCAAACTAGTACCCTGCTCCGTGCTCACCTGTTGCCCCTGTCCCCTGGTGCGGAAAGCAGAGAAGTGGGTAGAAATGTCCCTGCAAGAGTGTGCAGCGCCAAGATCCCCTGAATCATCTATCACCTGTCTGAGAAAGCGCACGAGAGAAACAAGGCCAAGGACATCCGCCTGTTACCTCCAGCTGATGAGGAGAGGGAATCAAAATAAGAGACCACAGCTCCAGCCGGAGCAGAACCAAGACACCGCGGAGAACCCGGCCCGTTCCGGAAACGCCCTGTGCATAGAGAAGCCTGGACACCAGCAGCTGTTTGCTGCGTCCCCAGAGGAGCCTGTGGAGAAACGGCCACCCTCGCAGACACCAAAGTGTGTGCCAACAGGGTACACAGGTGGCAACGGTCGAAATAACATCAACAAGATCTGAAAAAGAGGTGTGTGAGCGCGCATGCGTTCCAGTTTTCTGTTTTGGTGGGGAGGGAGGGGCAAGTGTGTCTGAGGGCTGGGAGGAGGGTCCTGCTGAGTCAGGGGCCAGGCCTGCAGGCCCACAGTTAGCCGGACACGGGGGATAAGGATGAGGTGAGGACTGAGAACTGAAGACAGATTTCTCCCGAACACTTCATCCCATGGGCAGGAAGAAAAGATTTGGTGTTTGCATGAGTGAGTGTGTGTGTGGAAGGAGGCGCCAACTTGGAAGGGAACGGAGGTTTGGGAAGGCATCAGAGTTTAGATTGCCAGAACCCTGGTAAAGAAGACTGTGATGTGCGTGGGTGGAATTCCCACCCACAAATGTCAAATTGCCTCCAGGCCACCTACTTCCTAGCGATATGTGTTGCTTCCCACTCTACGCTGTAAGCAAGGACTAAAAAGCTCATCCCACTGAAAGTTACCAATAGCACAGCATTTTCATTGACTACAGGTGTTTAGAGACCACAGACCCAACACTGATTGGGCCACTTTCTTGCTAAGGTACTTGGGGTGATCAGTAGCCTCCCAGGACAGCGCAGAAAGGTTTGCCCCGGAGCAGGAGAACAGTCTGCAAAGAATTTTAATACAAGAATAAAATCAAGTAAAAGCTGCACTGTTTTTATCATCACCTCCATACTATGACATTTATAAATAATGTCAGTTATTAAATACTCCTTTTCCCCAGTTCTTTAATTTTGGGGGATGGTGGTGAAGGGGTTTTGACATCAAGTGTACCCGCTTGATTGCCTTCTGCAATGGGTGGGGGGCAACAGGTGAGCACAGAGCACAGTACTAGTTTGGGGGAAGAAAATGGAGACTGGATGGGGAGGGGGCTTCACATGCAGTGCAGGCTGAGGAGGGGGCTTGTGCCCGGCACCAACAGCGTAGGCGTCAGGGGTGGGGGATCCATGAGGAAGAGGAGAAGCACAGGTAGGGTCATCTGACCTTGGCATTGTCTCTGCTCTTGGACTGACAGTGGGTCATCCTCTCCATTTCTTGAGTGCTTGGGGCGGGTTGTTCCCCACCTGTGGTGGTTGTTCTGCGCTTTTAAGGGGTTTTGTTTTGACCTATGTCTGGATTGAGGATTGAGTTAATCATATCCTCAAGTTAATTGTTTAGGACCCTCTCCTGTTTCTTTACTATCTGTTGCTGTTTATTTCCACTCTCAGCCCCATTCTCCTAAGCAATCATTCTAATATATTTGATGCATATTCTTTCCTTTGCATAAGGAACTAAATCAGATTCCACAAACCTGGCACTGACTAGATGGCTTTCTTGCTAAGAAACTTTGGAGGGGAGCAGAGGCCTCCCAAGGGTGTGGAGTGAGAGTGGTCCATCCCCACTCCATGCAGGCAATAAAGGAGAGCATTGTAGAGAATTTTAAAGCAAGACTAAAACCAAGTAAAAGCCAGTTTTTAAAATCACTACCATACTCCAGCATTTCTAAATAATGCCAGTGATGAAATAATCTCCTCCTCCAAAAGATCTTTTCCAAAGTGTTTTTTTTATTTCTCATAGAAAATAATTTTATTTATTTATTTATTTATTTATTTTTTTTTTGGGGGGTACACCAGGTTCAATCATCTGTTTTTATACACATATCCCCGTATTCCCTCCCTTCCTTGACTCCCCGCCTCGAGTCCCCCCCACCCTCCCCGCCCCAGTCCTCTAAGGCATCTTCCATCCTCGAGTTGGACTCCCTTTGTTATACAACAACTTCCCACTGACTATTTTACAGTTGGTAGTATATATATGTCTGTGCTACTCTCTCTCTTCGTCTCAGTTTCTCCTTCACCCCCCGCCCCCTCCCATACCTTGAGTTCTCCAGTCCATTCTCTGTATCTGCATCCTTGTTCTTGTGAAAATAATTTTAAAACCAGCTTTATTGAAATACAACTGGCATACAATAAACTGCCCAATGTATACAATTTGATTCCTTTTGACCTATGTATTCACCTGTGAAACTGTTGCCAAAATTCAGATAGTGAACATATCTGGGTCCTCCAGAGAAAGACACTATTGTGTTTCATAAGTGCAGGTACCACTGGGAAAGGACCAGAGTTTCAGGGAAAGTCCAGTGTATTCCAAGTCAGATCTAAGCTCCAAGCACACCTGGAGAAGAGTTGCTACTCTCATGTCGTGAATTTCTGTCCACACCTTGCAGTGTGGTGCTACACACTCCTGATACTGTGGTTGACTACTATTTCTCCAATTTTCAAGAGCATTTAACTTTGCCTAAATGAGTAAGATTGCTCTGTTTTTTTAGTAACACAAATATTTGAGCATTGCTTTTCTCATGTCCCACCTTGTGAGTGCCCAACTTTTTTGTTAGTCAGATTTTGTTTCAAATTTTGCTTTCATATAAACAGTCAGCAGAAAAGTACTTCCTGCCAGTTATCTAGTAACAAAAACCTTTGATTTGTAGTTTTAAAAATTAACCCTCAAAATTCTCTTTATAACTGCCTTGACATTTGGGGTGGTTCTGTTAATTTTCTTTTGCTTTTTCTGTGGTTTTTGTTTGTTTTTACTTTTGCACTGCAGACCATTAAATTTGATTTTGTTTTGCTCAGGAAAAAAATCTCAGAAGTTTCCTCATGCCTCTCGGTTATCCTTCTCTTCCTCCTCTCTCTCTAACTCCATCTTTAAGTACCTACTGATTTGCTTTCTGTCACCATATAATAGTTTTTATTTTATATAACTATATGTAAATGAATCAGATAGCATTTACTATTTTTGTCTGGCTTCTTTCACTTGACATGATTATTTTGAGATTCATCCATATTTTGTGTGTATCAATAGTTCACTCTTTTGACTGCTGAGAAGAATTCCACTGTAGGGATATA
The DNA here is from genome assembly GCF_030028045.1 of Hippopotamus amphibius kiboko. Taxonomy (NCBI): domain Eukaryota; kingdom Metazoa; phylum Chordata; class Mammalia; order Artiodactyla; family Hippopotamidae; genus Hippopotamus; species Hippopotamus amphibius. The sequence goes on along the minus strand of NC_080203.1, from coordinate 10,156,430 downwards.
TGAAGACCTGTTAACCGATATTTGGGTTGCTTCCATTTTGGGGCCCAAAAATGAAAAGATGAAAATATGGATATTTGCCTACTACAAATAATGACTGCTAGTGAGCCTAGGGCTTCTTTTTGTAGATATGAAAATGTTCCAGAATTAAATAGTGGAATGGTGTCACAACCATATGACCAGAATAAAACCCACTGAATTATACATTGTAAAAGGATGAATTTCATGATTTATGAATTATGTGTCAAGAAATGCATACTCTTTGAATTAAATATTTCACTTCCAGATAGACATTTTTAAAGAAGATAACTATTCATGTGTTCAAAAAATTATGTGTAGGGATGATCAGTGGAGTGTTTCTTCAGTACTGAAATATTTGAAGTAAATAATTGGGAATGGTTAAATATAACCCCTGTGTATCTACAATGTGAATGTATACAGCCTTAAAAAAGTAGACACTAAATTTAGTTGCCATTGATTGATCATTTGTTATGTGTCAAGCCAACAGAAATTCATCAAAATTACCATTTTAGTGTTCTTACCAGTTTATGGTTACAGTAGTTTCTGCTCTAGGTAAGCAGATATTGGCTGTGACTCTCTGGATTCGCCTGGCTTTCCAGACTTCTGGATGACTCTCATCAAAGTTTTCTGATAGATCCCAGGAAAAAAAATTGATTTTCAGTTTGTCCAACTTTTTTCTTGCTGTAAATACAGATCTGTCTGGGCTGCTACAAGAAAAATGCCATAGACTAGGTGGCTTCTAAACAACAGAAAATTTATTTTTTATAGTTCTGGAGGCTGGAAGTCTGAGATCAGAGTGTCAGCATGGCCAGGTTTTAGTGCAAGCCATGTTCCAGGTTGCAGACTGCTGACTTATTGAATCTTCACATGCTGGAGAGCAGAGAGGGGAAGCAAACTCTAGCAACTCTTTTAAAGGGCACTGATCCCATTCACGAGGGCTCTGCCCTCATCTAATACTAATTACCTCCCAAAGGCCTCACCTCCTAATGTTATTACATTGGGGTTTAGTGTTTCAGCATACAAATTTGGGGGAGACACAGACATTCAGTGTGTAACATTTTGCCCCTGTCCTCTCCAAATTCATGTGCTTCTGGCATGCAAAATACATTTATTCCACCCCCAACCCCCAAAAGTCTTAGTCCAGTATCAACTCTAAACTCTGAAGTTCAAAGTCCCATCTAAATGTCATCTAAATCAGATATGGGTAAGATTCATCCTGAGACAAAATTCCTCTCCAGCTGTGAATATAACAAACCAAATTAAATGTTTCTAAAGTACAGTGCCAGGACAGGCATAAGATAGACGGTCCCATTTCAAAAGGGAGAAATAGGAAAGAAGGAAGGGGTGTTGGGTCACAAGCAAGTCCAAAATCTAGCAAGACAAACTCCATGAGATCTTAAGGCTCCAGAATAATTTTCTTTGGCTCCATGCTTTGCCCTTCAGGCCCCCTGGGGCAACAATCCTGCCTTCTGGACACACTGGGATGCTTGTTTTACCTTTTTTGTAAGCAAAGCAATCCCCTCCTCCACTTTGAAACTGAAGAGGCAGCCCTGATGATCTCTAAATCATTTTCAGCGTTATTCTCTTTTTTTTTTTTTGAAGAATAGCGCACATCCTCAGCCATATAGCTTTATGGTCCTATCCTGTAAAAGCCAAGAAGTTCAACAGTCTTCCTTCATTCCTTCTCATCTCCTTCCCTTTCAGTTCAAAACTGGCAGATTTTCTCCTGGGGTAGCTGATAAAGATGCAGTTTGTACTCAAAGTAATTTCCCTATCAAATGGTCACTTGGCCACACCCTCAGTGTTCTCATTTTTTGCAGTATGGATAGGCTGAGAACTTTCCAAATCTTTACATTCTGTTTCCTTTTTTTTAAAATCGATGGATAGTTGATTTGCAATGTTGTGTTAGTTTCAGGTGTACAGCAAAGAGATTCAGTTATTTTTTCTGATTATATTCCATTATATGTTATTAGAAGATACTGAATATAATTCCCTGTGTTAAACAGTAAATCCTTGTTGCTTATCTATTTTATGTATAGTAGTTTGTATCTGTTAATCCCATACCCCTAATTTGTCTGAGCCCACTCTCTCTCCCTTTTGGTAACCATAAGTGTGTTTTCTGTGTCTGTGAATCTATTTTGTTTTGTATATAGATTCATTTGTATTATTTTTAGATTCCATATGTAAGTGATATCATACAGTATTTGTCTTTCTCTGTCTGCCGTGCATCACTAAGTATAATATTCTCTGGTGCTGAGACCAGCTCAGCGACTCGAGGTGAGTGACGGGTGCCGCAGGCTTGAAGAAGACACAGACACAGACTGAAGAGAAAAGTGGGACCCGGGGGCTCAAGACCTCTCGGATCAAGAGCTCTGCTGACTCATCCCAGGTTGCTTTTATTGAGTTCTTCGGCTAACATTCTCAGGTTACACCCATAAACAATCAAAGGCCTTACATGACTGAGGCATTTATCTTTGTTTGCTTCCTGGGTCCGAGTTGAGCAGGTGTGGATTTGAGCTGGGCATGGAGAGCAAAACAGCCCTGGGGGCAGGAGACCTCTCTCAGATATTGGGGGTCTGTGCCCCACCCCTGTTGGCCCCTCTGCGACTGTGCCTGTCTTAGGTTGTTCCTCCCTTGAGGAATCTTACCCGTCTCTGGCTAACCAGCCATCCTTCAGGGCCAAACAGGGTGATATAAGGAAGGCTCTATGCACCACCCCTGTTGGCCCCTCTGCGGCTGTGCCTGTCTTAAGTTGTTCCTCCTCTGAGGAATCTTACCCGTCTTTGGCTAACCAGCCATCCTTCAGGGCCAAACAGGGTGATATTAGTCTCCACGCCCTGCACCCTCAGCTCCTCCACTGCTCAAGCAGGACATTCTGAATCCCATCGCTCGGCCCACATACTTTAACATTTTCAAGGTTTCAGAAAGGCTCCTGAATGTCTTCCCACACTCTGGGTCTATCCATGTTGCTGCAAGTGGCAATATTTCAGTTTTTTACAGTTGAGTCATATTCCATTTTGTGTGTGTGTGTGTGTATACACCACATCTTCTTAAGCTAGTTGTCTGTTGATGGGCACTTGGGTTGTTTCCATATCTTGGCCATTGTAAATAGTGCTGCTTTGAACATTGGGATGCATGTTTTTGAATTAGAGTTTTCATTTTTTCAGATATATACCCAGGAGTGGGATTGCTGGATCATATTTTTAGTTTTTTAAAGGAACCTCCATACTGTTCTCCATAGTGCCCACACCGATTTACATTCCCACCAACAGTGTAGGAGGGTTCCCTTTTCTCCACACCCTCTGCATTATTTTTTACTTGTAGGTTTTTTGATGATAGCCCTTCTGACTTGTGTGTGCTGAAATTCTGCTTCCTTTTTGCTTAGCAATTCTATCTTGAAGTCTTTTTTCTCAATTTTTGCTATGAGCAGTCAGGAGGAGCCAAACCAAATGAATATATTTCAATAATAATAATCATCATCTTCCTTTGGTGTTTTCAAGACAGAGCTTTGCAAGTTTGCTTTCACTTAGTATGGCTTTTTTGGTAATTAATAAAAACTTTATTTTTATGCTAGCAAATATTATATATTATGACTGGCAAACTCTTTTAAAAATCACATGAAACAATCTTGCAAACTATTACATTTGAGATAATTTGTTAAACATGTTAACCAAAGCATGCTTACTTGCTGTAGGCATAGTCTGTAAATGGCTTAATTTGTATGCAATATTCAGCATAGTTTAGAGGAGAATCAACTAATGGTAGTTTGCAATGGATTAAAGTCACAAATATTAATGTTTTCCCTTTTATTATTGAAATATACTCATTTGATTTCATTAGCATGATTTCTATTTTCTCCTTCACTGACAGTTGTGCAAATTAAAACATTAATTAAAAGAGATGTAACAGCAGTTTTGAATTTATTAGAGTTTTAAGGGCGTTAGTCCTCTTGCTGAAAACAAAACACACACCAGAAATTCTAGAACAATTCGTTCCGATTTCATGCTTGCACTTACGGAATTCAATACTTTAGAAAATTTGACAGTTTCCAAAATATTTGGATTTGCTTTAATAATATATTTTTAATATATATACTGTTTTTTTTTAACCATATATAGCCATTAATGTCCTCGCATGCAAATCCGTGAGAAAGTAATCCTGGGGAGAAACATTCTTAAGAAATAGTCCTTTGTTAATTATACTTCAGCCTTTCTTCTAAATCTCAGAAGCCAAATAATGTTCCAGCATTGTCCCTGAACATATATTTTATTTAAATAATTAATTTACTTTTTAACAATTTATAGTATTGACTTGATAAGCCAGTAATTGCACTCCAGCAAATAACTCTGTTATGAATGGAGAAGTTGAGTTCTGCAGAGGTCAGTTGCTAGTGATGGAGTTTGTTTTTCTCTTCTGAATGCTGAAGCAGGAGTTGGATTGTATTAAATGAATTTGCATACATTTTGTGAGCACTATGTAGAGAGGTTGACTTCAGACAGTTATAGTCACCTCTTTTCAGATGACGGGCTGGTTTTGGAGAACTAGGAGTCTAACCAAAATCATTGCAGGCATCTGGCATACAAACAAGCACAATTTCATATGTGCCATGCAAATTATTTTGCTAAGTGGAGTTAATATTTTGAGTTGTAAATTTTTCAGTTTTGTTGATTTATGCTCTTATTTTTATTATTTACTTCCTTCTGCTTGTCTGGGTTTAATTTGTTCTTTTGTAGTTTCTTAAGGTGGAACTTTGGATCAAGTTTCCACATATTTTTTATGTAGGACTTTAATGCTTTAAAATTTTTAGTTAATTACTGCCTTGGCTGAATCAGTCACAAATATTGATATGTTGTGTTTGCCCTTTCATTCATTTTCAGAATGCTTTCCAATTTTCCTTTTGATTTCTTCTTTGATGGATTATTTTGAGGTGTCATTTATTTTTCCAAGTATCTGAGTATTTTCTTGATTTTTGTCCATTTTGGAATTTTAATTTCATTGTTGTCAGTAGTAATATTTTGCATGATTTGAATTCTTTTAAATTCATTGAGCTTTTCTTATTATCTATACTGGCCCAGAATATTATCTATACTGGCAAATGTTCTGTGTACACTTGAGTAAATGTATATTCTGATGTTGTTGGCTGGAGTGTTCTGTAAATGTCAATTAGAGAAAAGTGGTTGAGTGTCATTCAGGTCTTCTACATCCTTATTGATTTTCCTTCTGATTATTGCATCTATAACTAGAAGAGGAGTGTTGAAGTCTCCAAATAAAATTGTGGATTTGCCTATTTCTTCTATTGGATCTATTATTTGAAGCACACACACTTAGAATGATATCTTGGAGAACTGATCCTTTTATAAATAGGTTAATATCCCTTTTTATCTCTGGTAATATTCCTCATTCTGAAGTCTATTTTGTCTGTTATTTATATAGTTACTCTATCATTCTTTAAATTTTTAATGCTATATATTTTCCATCCTTTTACTTTTAATGTATTTATTTCTTTTTATTTGAAAAGGATTTCTTGTATAGAACCTGTATCTGTGTCTTGCCTTTTGAAATCCAACCTACTTTTTACTTTGTGTTTTAGGAACATTATACTTAATGACATTATCATTATGGTTGGATTAAAATCTACCATCTTCCTGGCAGTTGTCTTTTTATTAACCTGCTTTATGTATTATTTTTACTCTTTTTATGCTTTCTTTTGGATTGAGAATTTTTATTTCATTTAATCTCCACCATTAAGCAGAGGTCAACAGGCTATGGACCATGGACGAGCTGCCTATTTCTACATAAATAAGGTTTTATTGGAAGACAGTTAAGCCCGTTCCTTTACATACATAACACTACAGAAGCAGAGTATGTAGTTGAACAGAATTATATGGCCCAGAAGTCTGAAATATTTAGTATCTGGCCCTTTAAAGAAAGTTTGTCAACCCATAAGCTATTGAGTTGTTGCCCTAGCGTTTAAAATGTGTCCCCATGATTAATCTTCACTTCAAATTATACCTTAAAATTATATTCAAATATTTGACTTCGTTAAGGAAAGACCTTTGCCCATGGGTGGAGGCCGGCCATATGGAGTGAACTGTGACTCCAAGGCCAGTAGTCCAGGGTGCCAAATACACGGGCGTGCGGTGGTTCCATGTCTGCATGGTCCTGATGTCTCATCAGCCCAGGGGGTCCATGACATCACCTACCGCGTGATCCTTGGCAAGCGCTGTGGGGGGTTCTCAGTGGCTGCCTGGGATGTTGGGGTCCTCTGCAGTGCCTCCAGGTCCCAAGGTTAGGGACCAGGGCAGGCCACGGTGGTAGCCAGAACTGGTGGGGAGCACAGCCTCGGCTGCGGGGATGGGGGCAGCTTCAGGCACCTGTGTAGCAGCAGAGCCAGCTGTGTGCGTGCATACAGACACACATACGCACATGCACACACTGTGTATACACACTGCGTGGTGAGGGCTGGGGCTAGCGGCAGGGCTGGGTCCCTCTGTGGGCATGGATGCGCTGGGTCCCTCCACAGTGATGCAGACGGCTGGTCCACAGCTGCGGCTGCTGGCTTCAGGTGAGCCCAATGGTGTGGGCCAGGGACAGGGCATAGGGCAGGATCCAGGTCCAAAAGCAGCTCTGTGACCTTGGCTCTCGGCCCAAGGGCTAGGCTGACCTTTTGTAGGCTCACAGCTGGGGAGGCTGGACCTGCCTGCCTATGTGTATCCCGGGCTGCAGTGGAAAGGGAGGGAAGGGAGCGGGAGGGATCCAGGCAGCTGGTTCTGCAAATGCCAAACCAGTTGGTGCAGTGAAGACCTCAGTGGCTAATCCGCTGGGGTTCTGCGGCTGAGGCTGTCCTGGCCATTGGTTTCTGCAGTGGCGAAGGCTGCTGGGGTGGTCTGCAGAGTGGTTGGCTGGGGTCTGTGGTGAAGTCCTCAGTGATGAAGGCTGAGGGGGTCTGCGGCGTCCATAAGGGCTGTTGAGGTCGGTAGCAGCTCAGGCTGCCGGGGTAGTCCCCAGAGCAGGGCATTAGGAACCACCCTCCCGCTGCCTGGCTGATACTGGTTACTCCCGTCCTTCTTCCTTGTTCCTTAATGTCTCAGTTTTGCTGGTCTCTGGATGAGAGGACACTAAGTGAGTCCTTTGACCAGTGTTATGAAAGGTTGGGGAAGCTGCCTACTCACCCGCTGTCCTTTTCCCAGCAAGGGACTGTTAAGCCTAGAAGTTCGTTCCTGGAGCTGAGCACTGCCAACCTGGGGGATAGGAGGAGGCAGGCGAAATGAAGCTGTTCTTCTTACCCTTATTGTGCAGGTCTTCTCAGGTTTTTTTTTCCACTTTGTTGCTGAAGCTCCTTAAGTTCACTCCCAATCTCTCCCACGTGTGTTTTCTTTCACGGTCTAATGTTGATCTTTGTGGGTGGAAGGAGGCTGGGGTCTCCTACTTCGCCATCTTGGTGATATCACTCCCTGGTTGCTAGAGATCTTGATAACCTTTCTTCTCTAGACAGTATCACACTGGACCATTCTGTTGATGACATTATGCTGATTGGACCTTGTGGGCAAGAAATCGCAACTGTACTAGACTTATTAAGATAGTTGCATGTCAGAGAGTGGAAGATAATTCTGACTGAAATTCAGGGGCCTTCTACTTCAGTTAAATTTCTAGGGGTCCAGTGGTGTGGACCATGTGGAGAAATCTCTTCTAAGGTGAAGGATAAGTTGTTGCATCTGGCTCCCCATGCAACCAAAGAAGAGGCACAATGCCTAGTGGGCCTCCTCGGGCTTGGAGGCAAAATCTTCCTCATGTGAATGTGTCACTCTGGCCTATTACAGTGTGACCAGTAGAGCTGCTCATTTTGAGTAGGGGCCAGAGCAAAAGAAGACTTTGCTCCAGGTCCAGGCTGTTCTGCCACTTGGGCCCCATGATCCAGAAGATGCAGTGGTGCTTGAAGTGTCAGTGCAGAGAGGGATGCTGTTTGCAGCCTTTTGTCAAAGGCCCTTATAGGTGAATCATAGTGCAGACCTTTAGAAATTTGGAGCAATGATGCCCTAGCATCATCCACAGGTAACTACTTTCCTTTTGAGAAACAGCTCTTAGTTTGCCACTGGACCTAAATAGAGACTGAATTCTTGACGATGGGACACCAATTTGCCAGGCAGCCTGAGCTACACTTCATAAACTGTATGTTCTCGGACCCTCCAAGCTATAAATTTAGACAGACACAGCAGCACTCCAATATCAAATGGAAGTGGAATTTATGTGATTGTGTCTGAGCAGGTCATGAAGGGACATAAAGAGAGGTGAACAAAAAGCCCATGGTCCCTACTCTGAGTATACCATCTTCTCTTTCCCAGCCTGTGCCTGTGACCTCATTAAAGAAAATGAAACAAAATCAGGAATACCAGTTCAGAGAATCAACAGCAGAAGCAAAACTTCTGCTGTGAACCACCAATAGGGTCAGGATACGTAGGACAAGGCCCTCCCCAGTTCCTCCACTACTAAGTCTTGTTCCCCATCTGGTCTGTTCCTTTAAGTTAGAAGAACACCTAGGTATTGCCTTACATCAGTATGGAATTGCAAAGATACCCATCTCCAGAGGCAAGAAGAAACCCAGTTGTTGCATCTCCTAACAGCTCTTTAGTCTGCCTTTATGTTCAGTCGCATATAATGTTAGCCATAACTCCAAATTACAGAATATCAGTGTCAACTTACTTCTGGAAACATCACTCTCTGTCAAAATAGGTTCCTTCTCTGGGTTCCTTCAGTGTATCCCATGGCTCTCTAAAAGAAATTTCTGGTGTGGAATACCTACTCGGTTTTCATTGTTGACGAATTTTGTTTTTCCCATTTGTATATTTATGTAGTTGACCAATGATAATTTTGGGAATAGGGAGTTGTATAATTATGCTCATTTAACTCAGAAATAATGCTGCCCTTAGTTATTTGAATCAGTGTGTCATTGAGCTTCTGTGGTGTGTGTGCTTTGGCGTATACCTTCTAATCCATAGCATTAGATAAATGTTTATTCCATGCTCCATGCCAGTGTTCAGTTTGTGTCCAACTATGTAAGTACTAGTAGAGTGGACAAGATCTTATCCATTAGTCTCTAGATGGAAATACACACTAACTCTTTTCTTTCTATTTGAAAATTGCAGTAGTATCTCCAGGGCAAAAATGTATTTCGTTTTTGGTTTTGAATGTTGACTAGTACTATTTGTCCTTAATGTAAGGAAGATTGATGATCTAATAATGTGGTTAATTTTTACATATATAAATTTCCTCTTGTTCCATTTTCCTTTGTTTTTGAAAAGTATAGTTGTCCCAATTTAAAATTAAAAACATATTTTAAATGTTAGAAAAAGAGTGAAAATAAACAAATCCATAGCCCCACCACCCAAAGACAACCCAACTGATTTGATATATACACTTTTATTCATGTTGAAATATATTTGTGATCAACCTTCCATAAAATCTGGTGTCTTGCCTCCATTTTCAGGTACTTTAATTATTCAATCAAACTTCTTGCCAATTTTGGAATATAATTTTGAAGGAATAATTATATATGTGCACTTTACCCTAAATTTAAAAAAATATAGAAAATAATTTCCCATATTTTTGGTCTTTATATTTTGAGCGGTAGAAACCATGGAAATTCCCCTCCAGGCAGGGAGAATGATTATGCCAAGTGTGAATGTTTACTTGGACTCTCCAGCCCTAGTTCTGAACTATTTTCATACCTAGAGTTCCTTAGCCAAGAGTGCTTGTCAATTCTTCTATGAGAGGGAATATTTAGGTCTTTTCCCCTTGTTCCTACACAGGGGATCAATAAACACATCAAGAAGTTGATGCCTTTGGTGAAGACCATTTGCTACTATCAGGAAGCTGCTAAAGATGCTTATGGTCAATGCCAGTAATATCTCAATTGAATTTTCTCAAAGATGATTTAATGAAGACAGTTTTATCTCAACCAGTCTAATAAATCTTGTCACTGACACAAATAATTAGGAATTATTAATTATTCCTTAAATTAGTCCATCGTTACTTTGACTTTAGAGCTTCTTAGAGGAGAACCAATTGATTCTAGTATCATTTCCTCAATGAGCTATGGACAAAACACTGAGTGGCGTGCTTTCAGGCAAGAGAATTTATAACTCATGCTTTATATGACAGAAGAGAAAATTAAATGTCTTTTCAAAACCTGGTTAAACAGGTCTGGAAACAAAACGTCTAGAGGCAAAGCAATGCATGTATATAAGACAACTATCAAGTTTTCAATAGATTTAGTGGATCTTATTTACTACATTAATATCACAGCTCTACCTAGTGGTCAAAAGAAGAACTTCTAGTTTCTGTATAAATCACCTATAATAAGCAACTATCTAAAAAAAAAAAAGGATTCTGTTTTATTTTTTTTTAATAAATTTATTTATTTATTTTATTGGCCGTGTTGGGTCTTTTTTTGCTGTGCGTGGGCTTTCTTTAGTTGTGGTGAGTGGGAGCTATGTGGTGCACGGGCTTCTCATTGCTGTGGCTTCTTTTGTGGAGCATGGGCTCTAGGTGCGTGGGCTTCAGCAGCTGCGGCACATGGGCTCAATAGTTGTGGCTCACGGGCTCTAAAGCGCAGGCTCAGTAGCTGTGGCGCACGGGCTTAGTTGCTCCGCGGCAGGTGGGATCCTCCTGGAACAGGGATCAAACCCGTGTCCCCTGCACTGGCAGGTGGATTCCCAACAACTGCGCCACCTAGGAAGCCCAAGGATTCTGTTTTAAATGTATGAATATTAACGACAATGCTGCATTTCACTTATGGAGTTTATTTTCTTTGCATATAATGCAACAATACAGTTTATGAAATTTTCTTTATGGGGTTTTAATTTATCATTACAAATGTAATACTAAAGTACATGATTAATTTCATTACAATGATACATTCATTTTCCATTTTGTGGAAACACAAAAATACAGATTCTTTTTGAGGTAACCAACTTTATTTTTCAAGAAAAGCTACATCATGAGTTTTTTTTAAAATAAATTTATTTATTTTATTTATTTATTGGCTGCGTTGGGTCTTCATTGCTGCACACAGGCTTTCTCTAGTTGCGGTGAATGGGGGCTACTCTTCATTGTGGTGCACAGGCTCCTCATTGTAGTGGCTTCTCTTGTTGTGGAGCACGGTCCCTAGGTGTATGGGCTTCAATTTGCGGCACATGGGCTCAGTAGTTGTGGCTCATGGGCTCTAGAGCACAGGCTCAATAGTTGTGGCACACGGGCTTAGTTGCTCCGTGGCATGTGGAATCTTCCCAGGGCAGGGCTCGAACCCATGTCCCCTGCATTGGCAGGCGGATTCTTTACCACTGCGCCACCTAGGAAGTCCTACATCATGAGTTTTTAAAAACTATTTGGTATTTGACAGTACAAATGTTAACGTTGTCTAATGGGTTTTTTCAATGTACGTAGGTGTAATATATATAAGAAAATTATAATATGAAGGGGCAATAGCAAAGGTAGCTATGTGGTGGCAAAGATTCTACATTCTATATGAAATGATAAAATGCTGATTCTAAGTAGACTGTGAAAAGTTAATTATGTGTGTGGTACTCTTGAGTACATCTATTAAAAATATATATACACATGGAGGTACAGTCAAAAATAGTAGATCATTTAAAATGGGATATTAAGGAATTCCCTGACAGTCCAGTGGTTATGACTCCATGCTCTCACTGCCAAGGGCATGGGTTCAATCCCTGGTCAGGGAACTAAAACCCCAGAAGCCATGTGGTGTGGCCAAAAAAAAAAAAGGAATATCAAAATATGTTCAAATAACCCAAAAGAAAGCATGAAGTGGTATGGATATGAAAAACAAAAGAGAATAATCTGACTAACTGATTTTTTTTACCAGAGCTCCAAGTCCATTTGATGGGGGAAAAAACAATCTTTTCAATAAATGGCCCTGCAACAACTGGATTTCCACATGCAAAAGAGTGAAGTTAGACAACTATCTCATACCATATGCTAAAATTAACTCAAAGTGGATCAAAATACAGATACGAAAGCTAAAGCCATGAAACTCTTAGAAGAAAACTTAAGGGTAATATCCATGAGTTTGGGTTTGGCAATAGATTCTTAGATATAATACAAAGAGCATGAGCAATAAAAGAAAAAATAAACTTGACTTCATCAACATCAAAAATGTTTTTACATTCAAGGACACTATCAAGAAAGTGAAAAGACAATCTACAAGAATGGGAGAAAATACTTGCAAATCATGTATCTGGTAAGGGTTTAATATTCAGATTATAAAAAGAACTGAAACTCGACGACAAAAAAGCACAACAATTTTAAAAACTGGGCAAAGGACTTGGATAGACATTTCTACAAAGAAGATATACACATGGAAAACAAGCACATGAAAAGATGCTCAAAATCTGTAGTAATTATGGAAATGCAAATCAAAATCATAATACATACCACTTCATATTTACTAGGATGACTATAACAAAAAAATTGAAAACAATGTGTTAGCAAGAATGTGGAGAAATTGAAACCCTTGTACATTGCTGGAGGGAGTTTAAAATGATGCAGGCGCTGCAGAAACAGTTTGATGGTTCCTCAAAAAGCTTAACATAAATTTGTATATCACCCAGCAATTGCACACCTACATATATACTGAAAATAATTGAAAACAGAGACTTGAACAGATACTTGCATGCCAATGTTCACTGCAGCATTTTTCACAAGACCCAAAAGGTAGAAACAACACAATGTCCATCAGCAGAAGAGTGGATAAACAAAATGTGGGGTAAACAAACAGTGGAATATCACTTAGGCATAAAAAGGAATGAAGTTCTGATACATGCTACCACATGGTTGAATCTTAAAAACTTTATGCTAAGTGAAATAAGCCAGCCAAAAAAGGACAAATGTTAAATGATTCCACTTACATGAAATATCTAAAATAGGTAAATTCATAGAGACAAAATATATCAGATGTTATCAGGAGATGGAGGGAGGAAGGAGTGGGAGTTATTGCTTAATGATTATTACAGAGTTTCTACTTTTGGTGATAAAAATGTTTTAGAAACAAATAGAACAGTTGTATAACAGTGTAAATGTAACAAATGCTGCTGAATTGTACATTTAAAATTGTTAAAATCCCAAATTTATGCTATGTATATTTTACCACAATAAAAAAAGCAATTTCGAAGCTAATAATACAGTGGTAGAACTAAATTCAAATATATCATTAATGACATGGGATGTAAATTATGTAAATATACCAATGAAAAAGCAGAGATTGTCAGAATGAATTTAAAAATGACCCAGCTATACACTGTCTATAAGGAGACAACTTCAAATATAATGACATAGGTAGATTAAAAGGCATACTAATCAAAAGAAAGCTAGAGTACCTACATTAATTTCAGACGGTAGCCTTCAGAGCGAAGAAAATTGTTAGGAATGTAGATGGATGCTACAAAATAAAGTTTCAATTAACAAAGAAAATAGGGCTTCCTAGGTGACGCAGTGGTTGATAATCCATCTGCCAATGCAGGGGACACGGATTCGATCCCTACTCCAGGAAGATCCCACATGCCGCGGAGCAACTAAGCCTGTGCGCCACAACTACTGAGCCTGCGCTTTAGAGCCCATGAGCCACAGCTGTTGAGCCCATGTGCTGCAACCACTGAAGCCCACGCACCTAGAGCCCGTGCTCCGCAACAAGGGAAGCCACGGCAATGAGGAGCCCCTGCATCACAATGAAGAGTAGCCCCCACTCGCCGCAACTAAAAAGAAAGCCCACGCACAGCAAAAGAGACCCAACACAGCCAATAAAATAAATAAATAATTAATTAAAAAAACAATCCTAAATGTATATGCAAAAGTGACTGAAATTTATGAAGTAAAATCTGAAAGAGGTAAATTAGACAAATCCACAGTTATAGTTGGAGATGCCAACACTCCTCCTTCAGTAATCGATAGAAATAATAGAGAAAAAACCTAGAAATATATAGAAGAACTAAAAAATACTAGCAACTGACTGGATCTGATTAGGTCTAATGTTTATAGAACATTCCATCCAACAACAGCAGAATATTCTTTTCAAGTCCACATCTGGCATTTGCTAAGAGAGACCATACTCTAGTCTATGTTAAACCTTAACAAAAAGATAATGGGAAAATCTCCAAACACATGGAAATTAAAAAAAAAATGTATCAAAGAGGAAGTCTCGAGTAAAATTGGAAAATATTATGGATTGAATGACAATGAAATACTACATACCAAGTTTGTGGATTGCAGGTAAAACACTGCTTTATTTTATTTAGCATTAAATTTATAAGATTAAATGCTAATATTTGCAAAATAGAAAGGTTTCAAAACACTACTTTAAGCTTCTATCTTAAGAAACTAGCAAAAGGAGAGCAAAATAAATCTATAACAATACAAGGAAGGAAATAATAAAGGTAAGAACAAATCCATTAAGAGACTTCCCTGGTGATGCAGTGAATAAGACTACATGCTCCCAATGCAGGGGGCCTGAATTTGATCCCTGGTCAGGGAACTAGTCCCACATGCATGTTGCAACTAAGGTTTGCATGCCACAACTAAGGAGCCCATGTGCCATAACTAAGGAGCCCACCTGCTGCAACCAAGACCTGGTGCAGCCAAATAAATAAATAAATAAATAAATAAATAAATAAATATTTAAAAAAAAACAAATTTGAAACAAAAAATAGAGAAAACAACGAGGCCCAAAGCTTTCTCTTATAAAATTTCAAAGAAATCAATCAATATATAGCAAGACCTAAAAATTAAAAAATGAGAAAGGCACAAATAATCAATATCAGGAATAAAAGAATGGATAACATCATGGATCCTACATAAATTAAAACAATAATAAGGCACTATAATTAACAGCTCCACACATATAAATTTGACACCTTAGATAAAATGGACCAATTCCTTAATAATCACAGATTTAATAATCACAGACTACTAGTCCTAATATGAGAGAAATAATCTTAATAGTCATCAGTAAACCATAAGTTGAACTGAACTCTCTCAACCTAATAGAGAACGTCTACAAAAACCTACTGCTAGCATTATATATGTATGCATTCTTTGCCCCTTAATAACAGGAACAAAGCAACAGTGTTCACAATCAACATTCCAGTTCTTCCTAGTTTAATAGTCAAAAAAAGAAATAAAATGCATATACATTTATCAGGAAGAAATAAAACTGTCTCTATTTATAAATGGCATGAATTCTCATAGAAAATCTCAAAGAATCTACAAAAAGCAAAACAAAAAAACCCTAGAACTAGTAAGTGTGTTTAGTAGTATCATGAGATACAAAGGCAACACATAAAAAAGCAAAAGTATTCCTATATTCCAGAAAGGATTAGTTGGAAATCCGAAAAATACCATTTATAAATCCAAGAGAACATACATAGGACCTACATGCTAAAAATTACAAAACACTGAAGAAAGAAATTAAAGATAACAAATAAACGGAGAGACATACCATGGTCATGGATAGAAGACTCAACATAAAAGATGTCTGTTCTCCCCAAATCAATCTACAGATTTAACGTAATTATAATAAAAATTTCAAGGTTTTTTGTAGATATTGACAAGCTGATCCTAAAATTTATATAGAAAGGCAAAGGGACTACAGTATCTAAGACTTTTTTTAATGAATAAATTTGGAGGTCATAATACAATATTTTGTCTTAATATAAAGCTGCAATATTCAAGTTAGTGTGGTTGTGATGAAGGTTTAAAAACATAGACCAATGAAACAACATAGATATATGACCAGTTGAGTGTGAGCAAATTCAAAGGTAATTCATTGGAGAAATGACAATCTTTTTTTTTTTTTTTTTTTGGAAACCTTGAAACAATTTATTGTGTTGCTTTATACAAGATTAACAATTTCCACACCACCCCCAACACCAACATAGTCGCTGCACGAAAGCCGCAGCTCTTTCACACCCAAGAAATGCCAGCAAGGAAAGCCCTGCAGTGCCATGGCCGGTGAGCCCGCTCCGCCTGCAGACCTGCCTCGCCATGGCTCTTTAAGTCATTCATTCTTTCGTTACCACAAATAAAGCATCAACAAGGAAAAGAAACCTCATAAACTCCCCATCAAAGAAACGTTTCCCTGAGGCAAAAGGCATCACTAGATTCCTAAGAATGAGGGTATCCTGCTCCAGCAGCACACTCAGCGGTGCTCGGGGAGGGAGCACTGCAGGGAAGGGAACCTGGGTGTTCTCCCACTGCTCAGCGTTCACAGATGGCCTCTGCGCGGCTCTGAGCTCAGCAATACAAATCTCTTCTTTGGCTCTTTTGCTACTACCTAAGACTATTCTGTAAACTGGAAACCCAAGTTGCAAAAAATAGATATAATAAAGGGATAAGGAATCCACTTAGCCCAATGTGAAACATGTTGGTTTTTATGTAAAAAAGTTAGAGCAGAGGCCTGGCCGACTAGCTGGCAGAGGTCCTGCTCCCCTGGAAACCAGGCAACCTCTGTGTGAACCGTGAGTTACCAAGCATTGTATCCTGGGAGTCAGGAACCAAGAGAACTGCCCATGTCTCTACACAGGCGTACATTCTGAGGAGGCTGTTTACTCTCAAAGTGTAGGAAATCACTTAGCTGGAGCAGTCAGTTCAGACTTCATAGGACAGGCAAGTGCCCTAAAAATCTTTGTGAAGCAGCCACTGAGTGAATGGGAACAGCATGATGACTTGAGCTCCAGGGTAACTGTCCCAGTCTGTCTCTGACGTGCTCTCCAAGCTCGTCAGCAGGGCTAAGTCAGTGCCTAGCCCTGCTGCCTGGAGAGCCAGGCCCTCAAGGCCTGTGTCTGCACGGCAGATGCTTCACAGAGGCCTGTCCTGCAGCCCTGCCTGAGAATGGTTTTTAAATAAACTGGAATGTCTACCTGCGACTCGGAACCCCTCATATCCTCGGCCCTGGATGAGATGAAGAAAGGGCTTTGGGGCTCTGCGGTCCACCTGTATGAACTCTGGAAAAACAAAGTGGGGGCCCTGGCTGAATTGGGACCTGGGATTTGGGGGCCCAGATGACTTTCAAGTCAGGACAGCACAGATGATGATGTGCAACCACACAAAACAAAAAACTGGCTGTGTCTTAAATACAGACGCATCTTTAAAAAAGGTCTTCGTCTGAAATCCGCTCAAGGCTGAATGGATGTGTATCTAATTCTGCTCTACCATAAAGGCACTGGAATTATGTCTTCCTAGGAACAACATGACTTGCAAAGAACAGTTCCATTCTATCCAATGCATTTAATGGTAAGGATGAAAACTGAGCCAAAAATAAGTGTCTTTAAAAATCCTACCACAATTGTTGAATCTACAAAGGTCTTTTCTCTAAAAGAGCTTCATTGTCATGTTCAGTGGAGAGACTGGCCCCCACAATGAGCATGCACTGGGTGTTCTGAGTATTTTTCAAAGAACACGGTACATCCCCCAACTGAGACGCTAGCTGGGTTTGTCCTGTTGAGCACACAGCCTGAGGATGGATGGACACCGTGACCATCCAGAGAGCCCACTGTGGCCAGAAGGAGCCCCAACCAGTAGGGTGCCATGAGGTACTCTGACCAAATCTGAGGGGGTCAGGCGGATCTGAAGCACACGTGCGCCCCCTGCTCTGCCCCGCTACCAGAGCTCTGAACACAACCCAGCACACTCCCCAGCCTAGCGCTGCCCCGCCAACGATTGTCTGCGACAGAGCTGCGAGGCCCGGAGCACCAGGCCAGTCAGGGCCTCCAGAGAAGCATGGGGCTGCTCCCCTAACTGAAGGCACATCACACGTGCCAAGAGACGCTCCACTTAGCACTCACGCCTTCTCCAGAAGAAAGTCAACAGCAAAAACAGCACAGTTATTATCCAACTTCTGGCAGAAAGAACACAGTTATTATCCGACTTCTGAGACCTACTCGTTCAGCTTCCAGCCTTTCCCCTGAAAGTCACAATTTCCGTGGTACACTGGGCCCTTTCCCATGAAGCTGAGAAGCATCTGGCAGACTCTGCGGGATGTGGGTGGACACGGCAGCGTGTGGGAGAGGCGCTGTGCGGGGCGGGCTGGAGTGCAAGCCAGCCAGGAGATTGTGGCCAAGACCGTGGTGGAACGTCCCGGGGGCAGGGCCTGTGACAATGGCATCCTTGGAGACCCCTGCTTTAGTGGAGGAGTCAGCACTAAAGGAGATTACGTGGAGGGGAAGCTGGGAGATAATCCCAAAGGGGTTTGAGTTCAAGGCCCCAGGCAGCTTTGGGCTGCCTGCCTTGTAGGATGAAGACAGCAGATTTAAGGATGAGGAGCTGGTCAGCAGCACAGCCCCACTTGTTCCTTTTGGCAAGGAGGTAGACGATGTCATGCTGCTCACAGCACTGGGCTTCAGGGAGGAGGTCAATAACTTGGCCACTCCCTGGGTCCCCCACTAGAATCTCCATTTGGACCACCTGGAGGGGCCAACCAGGGTCAGCTTCTGGGAAATAGGTGGTTTTTTTACTGCAGGGCCTGGGATGGGTCGGCTGGCGGACTGTCCTGTGGAGGGAGGCTGCACAGCGGGGAGCAGGTTTCCAGAAGTAGAGCTCTGGACTGGTGTTCCTCCAGAAGAGCTGCCAGAAGAAACCCCATGTTTGGAGATAGAGCCGGCAAAGGGACTGTTCTTATAAGATGGCCCTGAAGAGCTGGCTGAGTGCTGTTTTGCTGGATGGCTCAGGGCAGCGGAGGACAAGGCTGGGGTCTTATGAGAGCTGCTGCTGGAGGCTGGCGTGCCTCCTGAAGACGCTGGCGTGGAAGGATGGAAGCTCTGGCTTTTAGTAGCTGTCTTGACGAGCTGGAGGAGGGAACAGTGACACTGAGGGGAGACAGGCTTTGGGCCCTGAAGCTTATTGACAAACGGAGCTGGGGGGGGTGGTGCTGAAGCTCTTCTGCTGTTGAGTACCTGCATGAAAGACTTTAACTTGGGAGCTGGGCAAGGGAGCTCCTGCCTGGGGTGTGTGAGACGTCCGTGGCAAGCCGTGGTGCTTTGCTTTGGACTGCTGCACTTCCGGCAGGCCCTTGTTGAGGACAGCCTGACAGGACAGTTCCTTGTAGCTGGAACTCTCTGGTTTTTTCTCCTGAGAGGACTGCCGCAGTGCCAGAGCCTGTTCAGCCAGAAAATTGAGAGGTGACTGCAGAGAGCTAGAGGGTGGTGGGGCAGAAGAAGGGCTGGGCTTCGGAAAGTTCCTTTTTTCTTCTGTACATAAAACACCTGTGACTTTCTCTGCAGGCACTTTCGAGGGTGCAGACAGTGTGAACTCAGAGCTCCCTCTGGCTCTGCTGTTCAGTGCGGCCAGTTCCTTGGACACGGCCTCCAAAGAGGAGGCTGAATTACGGATCAAGTCTCCGTCCAATGAGTCCTCCAGGTTGATAGGAGCAGGATTGGCAAGGCTGCCAGATGCCTGGGACGAGAGCTCCCTGTTTGCAGCCCCAACGCTCAGGCCTCCTCCCAGGTGTTCTGAAGGCAAAGCAAGGGGGCTGCCAATCTGGCCTGATGGGATGGAAGCCTTCTTATCAGGCTTGGAGGATGATTCCTTCACCTTCATTTTGGAAGAGGCCATTACTTTCTTCTTGGCCAGGATTGATGTCAGGTGCCCGTGGCCTCGTCTGCTCTCCTTGAACAGAGTCCTGGCCTGCATCCAGCCTTTGGGCCAGAGAGGTTTGACCTCAGCATCCAGAAACGCCTTCACGTAGTCCTCCCAGGACTGGGCCTTGTTCCTCTCCAGGTCATAGCTCTCCAGTTTGATCCTCACCACCTGACAGAGCAGCTCCCTGATTTCATCATTCTACTGGAATTTCTTCCAAGGTCCCATTATCCTCCTGCCCCCCTTTTCTTCATCTTCTTCCTCATCAGAACAAACCCGTTCTCTCTGCTTCTTGTCTTTCTCCTCTTCCAGCATCTTAGCGACCTTGGCTTGTGTGTGTGCCTGGCATTCATCCTGGTACTTGGCCATCTGCTCTGGCATCGCCCTGCCAATGGCTTCCTTAAGCTTCTGGAGAGGCTCCTTCAGACACCCACCCTGTTCACAGAGGTGAAGTTTTTGTGCACGCTTGACCAAGGTGTCTTTGCTGCAGGGCAGGAAGGCAGCAAGGTAGGCATACACCCCGGAACGGGTCTGGCTGCTCAGCTCCCGGGTCTGCGCCTCTATGTCTAAGAGGATGCCATTAATATCCTGGGTGAAGAACTTCTGTCTGCTCTCTCCCTCAGCAGCTCTGGCAGCCTGAGCCAGCTCCTTAACGCGCTTCTCCAGGGGCGCAGGCAGGCCTTCAGGAAGGGAAGAGGGCTGCCTGAATTCCTGGTCCAGTCCCACCCCAAGGGAATCGCTTTCATCATCCATATCTCAGAAGGGGCTTCCTTCTGGAGACTCACTGAGCAGCTGCTCCAAGTCCAAATCAGTCAGTGAGTCCATGGCAGTGGCTGCCTGCAGCAAGTCGTTGTCAGAAGTAGAGCCGAAGAGCGAGAGCAAAGGGTCAGAGGCACCCTCCAGTTCCCGCAGGCCCTAAGCTTCCGCCGACCAGACTGCTATGGGTTTATGCTCTTCGTCCCTCTTTCTCTGAGCCTCTTTCTCCTTCTGAAATTTCTTCAGCATCTCTTTAACACTCAAAGCCCCAGAATACTTCTTTTCCTTCTTCTCCTTACTGGCGTTGAGGGCTGTGAAGCCGGCTTTGGAAAACTTGGACTTTTTCGATTTCTTCTCCTTGTCATAAGTGTCATCTTTTTTCTTCTTCTTTATCTTCTCACCACCTTCCTTCAGCTTCCGCTTCTTTGGAGATTTTTTCTTCTTTTCTTTAATGAAGTCATCCTCAGATTCTGATGCTTGTCTAAACTGCAGGGTTCCCGAGTTGATGTAAAATCCTCCATACTTGGTAGTCAAAGAAGCAGGAACAAGCTTATCATATGCCTCAGAGTTATCGATGAGGGAATCGGAGTCATCATAACCATAACCCACATCAATCAAGTCTTGTATTCAGTCTTTTCTACGTTTCTTTCCACCATATTTTTCTTCAAATTTCCGGGCAAGGGCCTCCACTTTATGCCTTTCCTTTTCTTCATCATTGAAAGGATCTGAGAGATCTTTCTTCTTGTCTGTGGGCTGAAGTCCTTTCACCTTCCCTCGTAAGTTCTTCACCAGCTCTGGGTAGAAGAACTCTGGGCAGCGCTTGTGATCTGGCTCAAAGACGGTGAGTGTGATTCGAACAGCTGCTGCAGCCGGCTCAGAGTCGTGGTGCTGTTCTGCTCCCCCAACCTCCTCTTTCCGGGATTTCTTCAAAAATGCAGGATTCAAAGAACCTGGGAGGGAGGTGAACTGGACCCTGTGGGGCTCCGACATGGCTACCAACAAGTCTTAGCGGGAGTCACTGCATGGCTTCTTTGTCCCCGGCGCGACGCAGGCTATGGCCCCGCGGGCCGCACTCGTCCCCCCGCGGCCGTCCTCATGCCGGTCCGGGAGCCTGGGCTGCAGTGCTGCTAGCGGCTGGCCCCCGAGTCATGCCTCCCGGCGGGCGGCCGACCCACGCCGCGGCCCAAGGCTGGGTCCCAGCGCTCCCGGGGCGGGGGGGTGAGCTTTGCCGGCCGTGCCGCCGCGCCGGCCCAGGAGGAAGCGGAGAGACGCCGGCTCCACGTCGGCCGGGCAACTCGGAACCTCAGGGCGGGCACACTGCGCCCCGGGAGAACTTGCGGAGTGGACGCAGGCTCGGAGCGGCTCCCCGGACGCCTGCTGTTAGAAAACGCGCCCTGAAGGACCTGTCCGTCCCCCAGAGGCGACCACGAAGAGCCCGCCGGGCGCGGGGCCCCGCCCGGGCGCGGGCAGAGGCTCGCTTCCAGGCCGCGCCGAAGTCCCTCGGCGCAGCTGCCAGCGCGGCGACGCGGACAGCCCCCGAAATAACAGTCTTTTAAACATGGCTTTGGAACATTTGGAATCCATATGCAGAAATAAGAACCTTTATCCATATCTCATATTTACAAATATGAATTGACCATAAATCTCAATGTAAAATGAACACCATAAAACTTTTACAAGCAGACATAGAAAAAAAATTTAACCTTTGCTTAAAAGAAAAAAAGACTGGACTTAAGCAAAACTAAAATTTTGGGTTTTTTTCTTTTTTTGGGGGGGGGGGGGTACACCAGGTTCAATCATCTGTTTTTATACACATATCCCCGTATTCCCTCCCTTCCTTGACTCCCCCCCCTCGAGTCCCCCCCACCCTCCCCGCCCCAGTCCTCTAAGGCATCTTCCATCCTCGAGTTGGACTCCCTTTGTTATACAACAACTTCCCACTGACTATTTTACAGTTGGTAGTACATACATGTCTGTGCTACTCTCTCTCTTCGTCTCAGTTTCCCCTTCACCCCCCGCCCCCTCCCATACCTCGAGTTCTCCAGTCCATTCTCTGTATCTGCATCCTTGTTCTTGTCACTGAGTTCATCAGTACCATTTTTAGATTCCGTATATGTGAGTTAGCATACAATATTTGTCCTTCTCTTTCTGACTTACTTCACTCTGTATGACAGATTGTAGTTCTATCCACCTCATTACATATAGCTCCATCTCATCCCTTTTTATAGCTGAGTAATATTCCATTGTGTATATATGCCACATCTTCTGTATCCATTCATTTGGTGATGGGCATTTAGGTTGCTTCCATGTCCTGGCTATTGTAAATAGTGCTGCAATAAACATTATGGTACAAGTTTCTTCTGGGATTATGGTTTTCTTTGGGTATACGCCCAGGAGTGGGATTACTGGATCATATGGTAGTTCTATTTGTAGTTTTTTAAGGAACCTTCAAATTGTTTTCCATAGTGGCTGTACCAACTTACAGTCCCACCAACAGTGCAGGAGAGTTCCCTTTTCTCCACACCCTCTCCAACATTTGTGGTTTCCAGATTTTGTGATGATGGCCATTCTGACTGGTGTGAGGTGATACCTCATTGTGGCTTTGACTTGCATTTCTCTGATGATGAGTGATGTTGAGCATCTTTTCATGTGTTTGTTGGCCATCTGTATGTCTTCTTTGGAGAAATGTCTATTTAGGTCTTCTGCCCATTTGTGGATTGGGTTATTTGCTTTTTTGGTATGAAGCTTCATGAGCTGCTTGTATATTTTGGAGGTTAATCCTTTGTCCGTTGTTTCAAGGGAACTATTTTTTCCCATTCTGAGGGTTGCCTTTTAGTCTTGTTTATGGTTTCTTTTGCTGTGCAAAAGCTTTTAAGTTTCCTGAGGTCCCATTTGTTTATTCTTGATTTTATATCGATGATTCTAGGAGGTGAGTCAAAACGGATCTTGCTTTGATGGATGTCATAGAGTGTTCTGCCTATGTTTTCCTCTAGGAGTTTTCTAGTGTCTGGCCTTACATGTAGGTCTTTAATCCATTTGGAGTTTCTTTTTGTGTATGGTGTTAGGAAGTGTTCTAATTTCATTCTTTGACATGTTGCTGTCCAATTTTCCCAGCACCACTTATTGAAGAGGCTGTCTTTTTTCCATTGTATATTCGTGCCTCCTTTGTTAAAGAGAAGGTGCCCATATGTGTTTGGGCTTACTTCTGAGTTCTCTATTCTATTCCATTGATCTTCCTTTCTATTTTTGTGCCAGTACCATACTGTCTTGATCACTATGGCCTTGTAGTATAGTTTGAAGTCAGGAAGCCTGATTCCACCAACTCCATTTTTCCTTCTCAAGATTGCTTTGGCTATCCGGGGTCTTTTGCGTTTCCATACAAATCGTAAGATTTCTTGTTCTAGTTCTGTGAAAAATGCCATTGGTAATTTGATCGGGATTGCATTGAATCTGTAAATTGCTTTGGGTAGTACAGACATTTTCACGATGTTGATTCTTCCAATCCAGGAACATTGTATGTCCCTCCATCTGTTTGTGTCGTCTTTGATTTCTTTCAGCAATGTCTTAAAGTTTTCTGCATACAGATCTTTTGCCTCCTTAGGCAGGTTTATTCCTAGGTATTTTATTCTTTTTGTTGCAGTGGTGAATGGGAGGGTTTCCTTAATTTCTCTTTCTGCTCTTCCGTTGTTAGTGTATAGGAATGCAAGAGATTTCTGTGCATTAATTTTGTATCCTGCTACTTTACTAAACTCATCAATGAGTGCTAGCAGTTTTCTGGTAGAGTCTTTAGGGTTTTCTATATATAATATCATGTCATCTGCAAAGAGTGACAATTTTACTTCTTCTTTTCCAATTTGGATTCCTTTGATTTCTTTTTCTTCTCTGATTGCTGTGGCTAACACTTCCAAAACTATGTTGAATAACAGTGGTGAGAGTGGACACCCTTGTCTTGTTCCTGTTCTTAGAGGGAATTCTTCCAGTTTTTCTCCATTGAGAACGATGTTGGCTTTTGGTTTTTCATATATGGCTTTTATTATGTTGAGGTAATTTCCTTCTATGCCCATTTTCTGGAGAGCTTTTATCATAAATGGATGTTGCACTTTGTCAAAAGCTTTTTCTGCATCTATTGAAATGATCATATGGTTTTTATCCTTCAATTTGTTGATATGTTGTATCACTTTGATTGATTTGCATATATTGAAGAATCCTTGCATCCCAGGGATAAACCCCACTTGATCGTGGTGTATGATTTTTTAATGTGCTGTTGCAGTTTGTTAGCTAGTATTTTGTTGAGGATTTTTGCATCTACATTCATCAGTGATATTGGTCTGTAGTTTTCTTTTTTTGTGACATCTTTGCCTGGTTTTGGTATAAGGGTGATGGTAGCCTCGTAGAATGAGTTTGGGAGTGCTCCGCCTTCTGCACTATTTTGGAAGAGTTTGAGAAGGATAGGTGTTAATTCTTCTCGAAATGTTTGATAGAATTCGCCTGTGAATCCATCTGGTCCTGGGCTTTTGTGTGTTGGGAGATTTTTAATCACTGCCTCAATTTCTGTACTTGTGATTGGTCTGTTCATGGTTTCTATTTCTTCCTGGTTCAGTCTTGGAAGATTGTATTTTTCTAAGAATGTATCCATTTCTTCCAGGTTATCCAATTGATTGGCATATAGTTGCTTGTAGTCGTCTCTCATGATGTTTTGTATTTCTGAGGTGTCCGTTGTGACTTCTCCTTTTTCATTTCTAATTCTGTTGATTTGCATCTTCTCCCTTTTTTTCTTGATGAGTCTGGCTAATGGTTTATCAATTTTGTTAATCTTCTCAAAGAACCAGCTTTTAGTTTTATTTATTTTTCTTATGGTTTCTTTCCTTTCTTTTTCATTTATTTCTGCTCTGATCTTTATGATTTCTTTCCTTCTGCTCACTTTGGGGTTTCTTTGTTCTTCTTTCTCTAGTTGTTTGAGGTGTAAGGTTAGGTTGTTTATTCGATCATTTTCTTGTTTCTTAAGGTAGGACTGTATTGCTATAAACTTCCCTCTTAGAACTGCTTTTGCTGTGTCCCATAGGTTTTGGGTTGTTGTGTTTTCGTTGTCATTTGTTTCTAGATATTTTTTGATTTCCTCTTTGATTTCTGTAGTGATTCCTTGGTTGTTTAAGAGTGAATTGTTTAGCCTCCATGTGTTTGTATTTTTTGCAGTTTTTTTCCTGTAATTGATATCTAGTCTCATGGCGTTGTGGTCTGAGAAGATGCTTGATATGATTTCAATTTTCTTGAATTTGCTGAGGTTTGATTTGTGACCCAAGATGTGATCTATCCTGGAAAATGTTCCGTGTGCACTTGAGAAGAAAGTGTAGTCTGTCGTTTTTGGATGGAATGTCCTATAAATATCAATGAAGTCGAGATGGTCTAATGTGTCATTTAAAGCTTGTGTGTCTTTATTGATTTTCTGTTTGGATGATCTGTCCATTGATGTAAGTGGGGTGTTCAAGTCTCCCACTATAATTGTGTTACTGTTGATGTCCCCTTTTATAGCTGTTAGCATTTGCCTTATGTATTGAGGTGCTCCTATATTGGGGGCATAGATATTTACCATTGTGATATGTTCTTCTTGGATGGATCCCTTGATCATTATGTAGTGCCCTTCCTTGTCTCTTTTGATAGTCTTTAGTTTCAAGTCTAATTTGTCTGATATGAGTATTGCTACTCCCGCTTTCTTTTGCCTTCCATTTGCATGGAATATCTTTTTCCATCCCTTTACTTTCAGGCTATATGTATCCCTTGGTCTGAAGTGGGTTTCTTGTAGGCAGCATATAGAAGGGTCTTGTTTTTGTATCCATTCAGCCAGTCTGTGTCTTTTGGTTGGAGCATTTAATCCATTTACATTTAAAGTGATTATTGACATGTGTGTTCCAATTACCATTTTCTTAATTGTTTTGGGTTTGTATTTGTAGGTGTTTTCCTTTTCTTGTGTTTCCTACTTAGAGAAGTTCCTTTAGCACCTGTTGTAAGGCTGGTTTGGTGGTGCTGAATTCTCTTAACTTTTGCTTGTCTGGAAAGCTTTTGATTTCTCCCTCAAATATGAATGAGAATCTTGCTGGGTAGAGTATTCTTGGCTGTCAGTTTCTCTCTTTCAGGACTTTCAGTATATCCTGCCATTCCCTTCTGGCCTGCAGAGTTTCTGTAGAAAGGTCAGCTGTTATCCTGATGGGTTTTCCCTTATATGTTGTTTGTTGCTTTTCTCTTGCTGCTTTTAATATTTTTTCTTTGTGCTTAATTGTCGTTAGTTTGATTAATATGTGCCTTGGTGTATTTCTCCTTGGGTTTATTCTGTATGGGACTCTCTGTGCTTCTTGGACTTGGTGAATTATTTCCTTTCCCATGTTGGGGAAGTTTTCCACTATAACCTCTTCGAATATTTTCTCAGACCCTTTCTTGTTTTCTTCTTCTTCTGGGATGCCCTGAACCAGCTCTCCGGTTCCCACGCTCCCGCTCCTGGACCCTCCTTTCAGCCGCGGATCGATGTCTCGGTCCGGGAACACTGAGCTGCGCTGCAGACCCTCCGTATGTTTCTCACTCCCTCCCATCTGCCACAGCTCCGCTGCTTCACCCTCTTTGAGCCCTTGTAGATGCCTCCCTACCGGCTATGTTGGGCTCCCCGCAGCCCTTTCTGGTGTCCGAGGCCGTCTGCTGGTGTTCAGTTGGTTCTCTGTGGGAATGACTGCGTCCTTCCGTGCATTCCCAATGCATCTGTGGAGAGGGATGCACTCCACGTCTCTCTACTTCGCTGCCATCTTTTTCTCCCTATCCGTTCAGCTCTTGATGGACACTTAGGTTGCTTCCATATCTTGGCAATTGTAAACAGTGTTGCTATGAACATTAGGGTGCATGTATCTTTTTGAATTAATGATTTTGTTTTTTTTTTGGATATATGCCCAGGAGTAGAATTGCTGGGTCATACAGTAGTTCCAGTTTTAGTTTTTTGAGAAGCCTCCATACTGTTTTCCATAGCGGCTGAACCAATTTACATTCCCACCAAGAGTGTACAAAGGTTCCCTTTTCTCCACATTCTTGCCAACATTTGTTATTTGTGTTCTTTTTGATGATAGACAGTCGAACAGGTGCAAGGTGATATCTCATTGTGGTTTTGATTTGCATTTCTGTGGTGATTAGCAATGTTGAGCATCTTTTCATGTGCCTGTTGGCCATCTGCATTTTCTCTTTGGAAAAATGTCTCTTCAGGTCTTCTGCCCATTTTATAATTGGATCATTTGTTTTTTGAGTTGAGTTGTATGAGCTGTTTATGTATGTTGGACATTAACTCCTTATTGGTTATATCATTTGCAAATATCTTCTATTCAGTAGTTGTCTTTTCATTTTGTTGATGATTTTGACAAAAGCTTTGCTGTGAACATGCTTTTTAAATGTATTAGGTCCCATTAGTTTATTTTTGCTTTTATTTTCTTTGCTTTAGGAGACGGATCCAAAAAAAAAAATTTGCTGCAATTTATGTCAAAGAGTGTTCTGGTTATGTTTTCCTCTAGGAGTTTTCTAGTATCCTGTCTTACATTTAGGTCTTTAATCATTTTACCTTATTTTTGTATATGGTATTAGAGAAGGTTCTCACTTCATTTTTTTACATGTAGCTGTCCAATTTTCCCAGCACCACTTACTGAAGAGACTGTCTTTTCTCCATTGTATATTCTTGCCTCCTTTGTCATAGATTAATTGACCGTAAGTGTGTGAGTTTATTTCTGGAATCTCTATTCTGTTCCATTGATCTGTGCATCTGTTTTTGTGCCAGTACCATACTGTTTTGATTACTGTAGCTTTGTAGTATAGTCCGAAGTCAGGGAACATGATTCCTGCAGCTCAGTTCTTTTTCCTCAAGATCATTTTGGCTACTTGGGGTCCTTTGTGTTTCCATACAAATTTTAAAATTATTTATTCCAGTTCTGTGAAAAATGCCATTGGTATTTTGATAAGGTTTGCATGGAACCTGTAGATTGCATGGGATAGTATGTTCCTTTTAACAATATTAATTCTTCCAATCCAAGAACATGGTATATCTTTCCATCTGTTTGTGTCATCTACTATTTCTTTCATCAGTGTCTTATAGTTTTCAGAGTACAGGTCTTTTCCCTCCTTAGGTATATTTATTCCTAGGTATTTTATTCTTTTTGAGGCAATAGTAGATGGGATTGTTTCTTTAATTTCTCTTTCTGATCTTTCATAGTTAGTGTGTAGAATTGCAACAGATTTCTGTGTATTAATTTTGTATCCAGCAACTTTATTGAATTCATTGATGAGCATTAGCAGTTTTCTGGTGGCATCTTTAGGATTTTCTATGTATAGTGTCATGTCATCTGCAAACAATGACAGTTTTACTTCTTTCTTTCCAATTTGCATTCATTTCTTTTCTTCTCTGATTGTTGTGGCTAGGACTTCCAAAACTATGTTGAATAAAAGTGTTGAGAGTAGACATCCTTGTTTTGTTCCTGATCTTAAAGGAAATGCTTTCAGGTTTTCACCACTGAGTATGATGTTAGCTGTGGGATCATCATTTATGGCCTTTATTATTTTTAGGTATGTTCCCTCTATGTGCATTTTCTGAAGATTTTTTTATCATAAATGGGTGTTGAAATTTATCAAAAGCTTTTGCTGCATCTATTGAGAGGATCATATGGTTTTCATTCTTCAATTTGGTAATGTGGTGTCTCACATTGATTGATTGATTTGTAGATATTGAAAAATCCTTGCATCTCTGGGATAAATGCCACTTGATCATGGTGTGTGATCCTTTCAATGTATTGTTGGATTCAGTTTGTTAATATTTTGCTGAGGATTTTTTTAGAAGTTTGTTTGTTTGTTTGTTTGTTTATTTATTTATTATACATTTGGCTGTGTCAGGTCTCAGTTGTAGCACGCGGGATCTTTGTTGCCACTGTGAGATCTTCATTGCAGCATGTGAACTCTTAGTTGTGGCATGTGGGATCTAGTTCCTGACCAGGGATTGAACCCGGGGCCCCCTGCATTGGGAGCATGGAGTCTTAGCCACTGGACCACCATGGAAGTCCCTTTGCTGAGGATTTTTGCTTCTATGTTCATCAGTGATATTGACCTGTAATTTTCTATTTTTTGTGATAACTTTTTTTGGTTTTGTTATCAGGGTGATGCTGGCCTCATAGAATGTGTTCAGAAGTGTTCCTCCCTCTGCAATTTTTTGGAATAGTTTGAGAGGGGTAGTTGTTAATTATTCTCTAGATGTTAATTCTTCTCTAGATGAAATTCACCTGTGAAGCCATCTGGTCCTGAACTTTTGTTTGTTGAGAGTTTCTAAATTACTGATTCAATTTCATTACTGGTAATTGGTCTGTCCATATTTTTAATTCTTTCCTGGCTCAGTCTTGGGAGATTGTATCTTTCTAAGAATCTGTCCATTTCTTCTAGATTGTCTGTTTTATTGACATGTAGTTGTTTGTAATAACCTCTTACAACCCTTTATACTTTCTTGCTGTTGGTTGTAATTTCTCCTTTTTCATCTCTGATTTTATTGATTTGATCCCTCTCCCTTTTTTACTTGATGAGTCTGGCTAAAGGTTTATCAATTTTGTTTATCTTTTTAAAGAACAAGCTTTTAGTTTCATTGATCTTTTCTATTGTTTTCTTAGTCTCTTTCATGTATTTCTGCTCAAATCTTTATGATTTCTTTCCTTCTGCTAACCTTGGGTTTTCTTGGTTCTTCTTTCTCTAGTTCCTTTAGGTGTAAGGCTAGGTTGTTTGAGATGTTTCTTATGGAAACACTAATTTTTTAAAAAAATTACTTTATTATAAAATTTATGCTCCTAATAAAAAATCAAAACCATACGAGAGCATATACATGGAAAAGTCATCTCCCCAGTCTCTAGTCCCCCTGGAAATTGTATATCTTTCCAGAAGTGTTAATGTATATGTAAGCATAAATACTTTCCATTTAAAAAATATAAATAGGATAATATTATACATATTTTTCTATAGCATGTTTTAAAAATATAATTTCTTGGATGTCTTTCCATTTTACCACATCCAGACCTGCTTCATCTTCTTAAAGACTGGATAATTGACTTACTGTTCAGTTGCTAATGGAAGGATATTTTGATCAATCCTAGTATTTTATTCATAATATCTTTACATATTGATACATTGTATGGCAGTGTGTGGGTACTAGGGAACACTTTCTCTAAAGTTTATGTTTTGTGTTGAATAGAAGTACAAGTGATTGGAACACACTATGGCTGCGTGGGCAGTTGAACCTGAGCTCTTAGGACTTCATTATTACTAAAAGAATGGTTCCAAACCTATGATACTTCTCAAACAATGAACTACTGACATGCTAATGAGCACCTGGATCACCTCAAATGGTAAAAGTGTATCCTTTTTTTTCCTCTTTTTTTTAAGCTCTTTATTGGAATATAATTGCTTTACACTCTTGTACCAGCTTTGGAGGTACACCAAAGTGAATCAGCTGTATTTATACATATATCCCCATATCCCCACCCTCCTGCAACTCCCTCCCACTCTCCCTGCCCTGGCGCTCTAAGGCATCACCCATCATCGAGTTGATCTCCCTTTGTTAGACAGCAACTTCCCACTAGCTATCTATTTTACAGTTGGTAGTGTACATATATCTATGCTACTCTCTCACTTCGTCCCAGCTTCCCCTTCGCCCCCTGCCCCCCCCATCCCGTGTCCTCCAGTCCATTCTCTGCATCTGCATCCTTATTCTTGTCCTCTCACTGGGTTCATCAATACCATTTTTTTAAATTTAGATTCCATATATATGAGTTAGCATACAGTATTTGTTTTTCTCTTTCTGGCTGACTTCATACTGTATGACAGACTCTAGGTCTATTCACCTCATTACATATAGCTCCATTTCATTCCTTTTTATGGCTGAGTAATATTCCATTGTGTATATGTGCCACATCTTCTTTATCCATTCATCTTTTGATAGGCATTTGGGTTGCTTCCATGTCCTGGCTATTGTAAATAGTGCTTCAGTGAACATTACGGTACATGTTTCTTTTTGGATTATGGTTTTCTCTGGATATATGCCCAGTAGTGGGATTACTGGATCATATGGTAGTTCTATTTGTACTTTTTTAAGGAACCTCCAAACTGTTTTCCATAGTGGCTGTACCAACTTACAGTCCCACCAACAGTGCAGGAGAGTTCCCTTTTCTCCACACCCTCTCCAACATTTGTTGTTTCTGGATATTTTGATGATGGCCATTCTCACTGGTGTGAGGTGATACCTCATTGTGGCTTTGATTTGCTTTTCTCTAATAATTAGTGATGTTGAGCATCTTTTCATGTGTTTGTTGGCCATCTGTATGTCTTCTTTAGAGAAATGTCTATTTAGGTCTTCCGCCCATTTGTGGATTGGGTTATTTGCTTTTTTAGTATTAAGCTGCATGAGCTGCTTGTATATTTTGGAGATTAATCCTTTATCCAGTGCTTCATTGGAAATATTTTCTTCCATTCTGAGGGTTGATTTCTTGTCTTGTTTATGGTTTCTTTTGCTGTGCAAAAGCTTTTAAGTTTCATTAGGTCCCATTTGATTATTCTTGATTTTACTTCCATTATTCTAGGAGGGGGGTCAAAAAGGATCTTGCTTTGATGGATGTCATAGAGTATCCTGCCTATGTTGTCCCCTAGGAGTTTTCTAGTGTCTGGCCTTACATTGAGGCCTTTAATCCATTTTGAGTTTATTTTTGTGTATGATGTTAGGAAGTGTTCTAATTTCATTCTTTTATATGTAGCTGTCCAATTTTCCCAGCACCACTTATTGAAGAGGCTGTCTTCTTTCCATTGTATATTCTTGCCTCCTTTGTCAAAGATAAGGTGCCCATATGTGCTTCGGCTTACCTCTGAGCTCTCTATTCTGCTCCATTGATCTTCCTATTTTTGTGCCAGTACCATACTGTCTTGATCACTGTAGCCTTGTAGTATAGTTTGAAGTCAGGAAGCCTAATTCCACCAACTCCATCTTTCCTTCTCAAGATTGCTTTGGCTATTCAGGGTCTTTTGCGTTTCCATACAAATCATAAGATTTTTTTGTTCTCTTTCTGTGAAAAATGCCATTGGTAATTTGATAGGGATTGCGATGAATCTGTAAATTGCTTTGGGTATTACATTCATTTTCACTATGTTGATTCTTCCAATCCAAGAACATGCTATTTCTCTCCATCTGTTTGTATCATCTTTGATTTCCTTCAACAATGTCTTATAGTTTTCTGCATACAGGTCTTTTGCCTCCTTAGGCAGGTTTATTCCTAGGTATTTTATTCTTTTTGTTGCAATGGTAAATGGGAGAGTTTCCTTAATTTCTCTTTCTGGTTTTTCATTGTTAGCGTATAAGAATGCAAGAGATTTCTGTGCATTAATTTTGTATCCTGCTACTTTACTAAATTCATCAATTAGTGCTAGCTGTTTTCTAATAGAGTCGTTAGGGTTTTCTATGTATAATATCATGTCATCTGCAAAGAGTGACACTTTTACTTCCTCTTTTCCAATTTGGATTCCTTTTACTTCATTTTCTTCTCTGATTGCTGTGGCTAACACTTCCAAAACTATGTTGACTAATAATGGTGAGAGTGGACACCCTTGTCTTATTCCTGTTCTTAGAGGGAATGCTTTCAGTTTTTCACCATTTAGAATGATATTGCCTTTTGGTATCTGATATATGGCTTTTATTATGTTTAGGTAATTTCCTTCTATGCCCACCTTCTGGAGAATTTTTATCATAAATGGATGTTGAATTTTGTGAGAAGCTTTTTCTGCATCTATTGAGATGATCATATGGTTTTTATCCTTCAATTTGTTGATATGATGCATCACAGTGGTTGATTTGCGTATATTAAAGAATCCTTGCATCCCAGGGATAAACCCCACTTGATCATGGTGTATGATCTTTTTAATGTGTTGTTGGATTCTGTTACCTAGTATTTTGTTGAGGATTTTTGCATCTATATTCATCAATGTTATTGGCCTGTAATGTTCTTTTTCTGTGACATCTTTTCCTGGTTTTGGTATCAGGGTGATGGTGGCCTCATAGAATGAGTTTGGGCGTGTTCCTCCTTCTGCTATATTTTGGAAGAGTTTGAGAAGGATAGGTGTTAGCTCTTCTCTAAATGTTTGATAGAATTCGCCTGTGAAGCCATCTGGCCCTGGGCTTATGTGTGTTGGGAGATTTTTAATCACAGTCTAAATTTCTGTCCTTGTGATTTGTCTGTTCATATTTTCTATTTCTTCCTGGCTCAGTCTTGGAAGATTGTACTTTTCTAAGAATTTATGCAATTCTTCCAGGTTATCCATTTCACTGGCGTATAGTTGCTTGTAGTAGTCTCTCATGATCTTTTGTATTTCTGCGGTGGTGAGAAGACATTTAGGAGTCTTTCTGAAACCTTGAAAATGTTTAAGTATGTGGGCCGAGCGGCTGGATGCAGAATGTCCTGCTTGAGCAGTGGAGGAGCTAAGGGTGCGGGGCGTGGAGACTATGGGGGCATAGGCAGAGAAGTGACCCTCTCTGGGGGCGCAGCCCCTTTCTCACTGCATTCCTCATATCACCCTGTTTGGCCCTGGAGGATGGCTGGTTAGCCAGAGATGGGTAAGATTCCTCAGAGGAGGAACAACCTAAGACAGGCACAGCCGCAGAGGGGCCAACAGGGGTGGGGCACAGCCCCTTAATCCTTCTGAGAGAGGTCTCCTGCCCCGAGGGCTGCTTTGCTCTCCACGCCCAACTCAAATCTGAGCCCTGCTCAGATCCACACCTGCTCAAATCGGACCCAGGAGGCAAACAAAGATCATTGCCCCAGTCATGTGAGGCCTTTGATTGTTTATGGGATTAATCTGGGAAGTGTTAGCCAAGAACCCAATAAAAGCAACGTGGGATGAATCCAGCAAGGCTCTTGATCCTAGAGGTCTTGAGTCCCCCGGTCCCATCTTTCTCTTCAGTCGGTGTCTGTGTTTTCTTCAGTCTGTGTCTGTGTTTTCTTCAAGCTTGCGGCACCCATCACTCACCTCGAGTTACCCAGCTGGTCTCGGCATGCAGTGTCAGTTCTTACCTCTCCTTTGTCATTTCTAATTCTGTTGATTTGCATCTTCTCCCTTTTTTTTTTCTGAGGAGTCTGGCTAATGGTTTATCAAGTTTGTTTATCTTCTCACAGAACCAGCTTTTAGTTTCATTGATCTTTGCTATTGTTTCCTTCACTTCTTTTTCATTTATTTCTGATCTGATCTTTATGATTTCTTTCCTTCTGCTCACTTTGGGGTTTCTTTGTTCGTTTTTTACTGATTGTTTTAAGTGTAAGGTTAGGTTGTTTCTTCGATATTTTTTTTCCTGAGGTAGGACTGTATTGCTATAAACTTCCCTCTTAGAACTGCTTTTGCTGGTTCCCATAGGTTTTGGGTTGTTGTGTTTTCATTGTCATTTGTTTCTAGGTGTTTTTTAATTTCCTCTTTGGTTTCTTTAGTGATTTCTTGGCTGTTTAATACCATATTGTTTAGCCTTGAAGTGTTTGTAGTTTTTACAGTTTTTTTTCCTGTAATTGATATCTAGTCTCATGGCGTTGTGGTCAGAGAAAAAGATACTTGATATGATTTCAAGTTTCTTGAATTTACCGAGGCTTGATTTGTGACCCAAGATATGAACTATCCTGGAAAATGCATCGTGTGCACTTGAGAAGAAAGTGTATTCTGTCGTTTTTGGATGGAATGTCCTATAAATATCAATTAAGTCTAGATGGTCTAATGTGTCATTTAAAGCTTGGGTGTCTTTATTTATTTTCTGTTTGGATGACCTGTCCATTGATGTAAGTGGGGTGTTCAAGTCTCCTACTATTATTGTGTTACTGTCGATGTCCTCTTTTATGGCTATTAGCATTTGCCTTATGTATTGAGGTGCTCCTATGTTGGGTGCATAGATATTTACCATTGTGATATGTTCTTCATGGATTGATTGCTTGATCATTATGTAGTGTCCTTCCTTGTCTCTTGTAATAGTCTTTACTTTCAAGTCTAATTTGTCTGCTATGAGTATTGCCACTCCGGCTTTCTTTTGCCTTCCATTTGCATGGAATAATTTTTTCCATCCTCTTCCTTTCAGTCTATATGTGTCCCTTGGTCTGAAGTGGGTTTCTTGTAGGCAGCATATAGAAGGGTCTTGTTTTTGTATCCTTTCAGCCAGTCTGTGTCTTTTGGTTGGAGCATTTAATCCATTTACATTTAAGGTAACTATTGACATGTGTGTTCCTATTCCCATTTTCTTAATTGTTTGGGTTTGTTTTTGTAGGTCTTTTCCTGCTCTTGTGTTTCCTACCTAGAGGAGTTCCTTTAGCACTTGTTGTAAAGCTGGTTTGGTGGTGCTGAATTCTCTTAACTTTTGCTTGTCTGGAAAGCTTTCGATTTCTCCATCGAATCTGAATGAGAGTCTTTTTGGGTAGAGAATTCTTGGCTGTAGGTTCTTCTCTTTTAGGACTTTCAGTATATCCTGCCACTGCCTTCTGGCCTGCAGAGTTTCTGCAGAAAGGTCAGCTGTTATCCTTATGGGTTTTCCCTTATATGTTATTTGTTGCTTTTCTCTTGCTGCTTTTAATATTTTTTCTTTGTGTTTAATTGTCGTTAGTTTGATTTATATGTGCTTCGGTGTATTTCCCCAAGCGTTTATTCTGTATGGGACTCTCTGTGCTTCTTGGACTTGGTTAATTATTTCCTTTCCCATGTTGGGGAAATTTTCCACTATTACCTCTTCAAGTATTTTCTCAGACCCTTTCTTTTCTTCTTCTTCTGGGATGCCTATGATTCGAATGTTGGTGACCTTACTGTTGTCACCAAGGTCTCTGAGACTGTCTTCCATTCTTTTTACTCTTTTTTCTCTTTTCCTGCTCTGTGGCAGTTATTTCCCCCATTCTATCTTCCGAATCACTTATTCGTTCTTCTGCCTCAGTTATTCTGCTGTTTATAGCATCTAGAATATTTTTAATTTCAGTTATTTTGTTGTCCATTACTGTTTGTTTGCTCTTTAGTTCTTCTGAGTCCTTATTAACTGTTTCTTGTATTTTCTGCATTTTGTTCTCAAGATTTTGGATCATCTTTACTATCATTACTCTGAATTCTTTTTCAGCCATTTTCCCTATTTCCACTTCATTTATTTGGTCTTGTGGGTTATTTTTTTCCTGCTCCTTGCCTGCATGTTTTTTCTTTGTTTTCTCATTTTCTCTAATTTATGGGATTTGCTGTCTCCTTTCCCTATGCTGCCTAGTAGTAATTCCTCTTGTTTTCTGCCCTTTGCCCCCTGTGGTGGCATTTATCCAGGGTCTTAAATAGGCTTCCTGGTGGGGGGGGGGGGTCTGGTGTCAGCTTTCCAGTGTGTGGCTCTGTGTTTTCTCTCTGATGATCAGGGCCATGTCAGGAGGTGTGCTTCTGGTTATCTGTGAGGTTAATATGGCTTTAGGTAGTCTGTGTGTTGATGGGTTGGTTGTGTTCCTGTCTTGTTTGTAGTTTGGTGTGAAGTGTCCAGCACCGGCAGTTGCAGACAGTCAGACAAAGCTAAGTCTTAGGCTCTGATACACGGCTCTCTGCGAGTTCTCTGCAGTTAATCTTCCCTGTGTCTGAGGACTCCCTAGTAGTCTAGCATTCTGGATTCAGTGCTCCCTCCCAAGAGCCTCCTACTTGACTTCTGTTGGAGTAGTCCAGACTTCAGAGGTTGCTTGTCCTGGCAATAAAGGGGTTTAAAGAAGACTGTCCAAGCCACAGACTAATGGCAGAGTGTTGAGTCAAACAAATACTAAGTAAAGGAAACACATACATGTATAAGACATGCAGATACTGAATCCAGTAGAACTTAAGGCACTAGAAAGACCTGAGAGAAGAACCCCAGTATGCCATCAGACAATCAAAGAGAAAACCAACAGAAATTCAAAACCAAACCAAACCAAACCAAACGAAACCAACAACCAAGCCCCCCCCCCCCACACACACACAAACACAAATCCAGGAGATTTGAAAGGTAGGATCAAATATATTAAAGAGCAAGAGTACCACCAGACAGATTGAAGATTCTCAGAATGAAATCAGACAGTTATACTTAGAACTAAGATAAAGACAAAACCTAATAATAAAAACCAAAGCAGTGTGTCATCTGGAGAATAAAGCAAGGAAACAGAGCAGACCGATAATATTTCTTATAAGTATATTAAGATAAAATAAACTAAAAAAGGATAGAAGACAGGGCAACACAAGAGTGTAGTGTGACTGGAAATATGAAAAGAATAAGATATAAATAGAAATATATAAAAGAGATGAAAAGAAGGTAGGAGAGATACAGTCAGCATTACAAAAAACTTAGCTAGAAATAGAAATATATAAAAAGGCTAAAAATAAAAATAGAATTAAAAATAGATTAAAAAATATGTTATAAAACATGTAGATCCCTGAGGACTATGAGCGTAATTAAAAAAAAAAAAAAGCTAGAACTGACCCCAGAATGGACCAGATCAATAGAATTAATATTAATATTTCTGTTTCCTTGGGGTCTCAGCTGTAAGTGTTCTTCTACCCACCTTGGGCTTTTTGTATTACTCTGCGACCAGCAGAGCTTCCTTTATTGTTTGTCTCTAAGTGCCGGTGTGTGAGGAGAGAGAGGGTACAGTAGTGGCTCCTTCCCCTGGGAGTGAGTGAGCAGTGGCGCCCTGCCTGGATCATGGCGGCTTGGGCGGCTCAGGCCGAGAGAATGACTCCAATCTCAGCTCCTCCCCCCTGCTACGCTCCACCGGAGCACCCTGCCTGTGTCATGGCGGCTCAGATGGTGGTGGCGGTGGCTGTTGCAGAGGGATGCCGGTGGTTCAAGTGTTAACAGAATGTCTCCAGAGCTGGGCCACTCTGTGGACTTTTCGCTCTTGGCTGCAGACGCTCTAGGCCAGCCCCGCCCAGGGGCCTTTGTTATCCCTGAGTGCATTACCCAGGCCCAGAGGGGTCCTTCCTTTGTCTGTCGCAGGTGCTGAGAGAGAGGCTACACCTGTGGCTCCTCCCTCCGCTTGTGAGTCAGCAGTATTGAGCCGCCGCCATGGCTGCCCAGCTTTCCATGGTAAGCACTCTCTACTGCGGATTTCTTCCCTCCTGTCCTCTCCGTCCATCTCCCCACTGCCAACAATGTTTCTCACCCTGAACCAGTTCTCCAGTTCCCACATTCCAGCTCCCAGACCCCCTGTTCAGCTGTGAACCGATGTCGCAGTCTGGACACGCTGAGCCATGGTGCAGACCCTCCGTGTGTTTCTTGCTCTTTCCCGTCTGCCACAGCTCAGTCACTTCACCCTCTTTGAACAGTCCCAAATGCCTCCCTTCTGACCCAGGGAAATTCCCCGTTAGAGAAGGGGTTTCCCCATCAGATATGGTACGTTTCCCCCAATTCAGCAGTCTCCCCTCTGTTTCAGATCCCCCGTGCCAGGGTGTGGGACCCGTCCCTTTCCTTTCTTCTCCTCCTCTTTCTCCTTTTTTTTCCCCTCTTTCCTACCCAGTTATGTCGGGATCTTTGCAGTCCTTTCTGGTGTCTGAGGTCATTTGCTGATGTTCAGCTGGTTCTCTGTGGGAAGTATTGCATCTTTTGGTGTATTCATGTATTCCTGATGCATCTGTGGAGAGGGATGCATTCCACATCCTTCTACTTCGCCACCATATTTCTTCCCCGGTAAAAGTGTATCTTGTGTGTAAAAAGGTCACTTTCATTTCATATAGAGGAAATAACTAAAATATTTCAACATAGCAAAATAAAATGTTTTCAGTACAATTTCCAACATTCATTTGCTATCAGTAAAATGGCCTAAAGTATACTTAGAGACCACGGCAAGTTACAGCTATGTTGATGAAATATGAGATTTACTGTTTAAGGTCAGCAGCTGAAAGAATTCCTTTATGAGGAAGATGGGAAATAAGAAATTTATAAGGTGAATTACTTCCAGACTGCATTACTCTTTGGAAACATGACTACAGTAAGTCCCCTATATACAAAGAGTTCCATTCCTAAAGTACGTTTGTAAGTCCAGTGTGTTCACAAGCCCAACAAAGTTAGCCCAGGGATCCAACTAACACAATTGGCTATATAGTACTGTAGTGTAATAGGTTTATAATATTTTTCAAAGAAATAGTTTATAACAAACAAAAAATAAATATTTTTAATCCTACAGTACTGTACCTTGAAAAGTACAGTAGTACCAGCTACATTACCACTGCTTTTACACTTGCTTCTGGACATCCTGGGCTTGAAATAAAGATACTTTACTACTGTACTCTATACATTACTATACAGTAAAGTACACACAAACACAGCCACTTGTAGAGGATGCACGCACGTGACAATGTACACCAGAAACGTGAACTAAGTTACATGATTGGACATGTGAATGCACGTTCTCATCTTTGAAAGTTCGCAGCTTGAAGGCTTGTATGTAGGGGACTTACTGTAATCATTATTGTAGGGGGTTCTTTAACGCCTATCTCATATTCTGTTTTGGATGCCCAACAAGAGCAGGAATTGTGTCTGTTTTGTATGACTTTTCTTCAGTTTTTTCATACAGGATCCCTTCACATGAGTTGATTTCACTCCTTTTTTCCCTTTGTCATTAACTGAGCATTCTTGACACTACTTTCTGATTTTCCTTTACTTCTGTTCAATCTAATGCATCCTCTATCAATTTTATTTGAATCAAAAAAGAAAATAGAGCAGAAAGGTATCCCATTTGGAAAGAAGAGAGTTTATTATCAGATAGGAGAAGACATTATTTGTTGTCAAATTTAATTAACCCACAAAACTAATACTGAAGGGGCAAGTCTTGGAAAAATTTGATTTGAGTTTTAAAATAGTATTTTAAAAGACAGTAGCTATTTTTTAGCAGACTTCTATTGGTAGACATTTAGGTTATCTGCAATTTAACAGTGCTTCTATTTTCATCTTTATTCATATGTCTTTATCAGTATGTACAAGCATACATATTGATATGCATGAATTCATTCTGTAGAATGAATTACTGGTAGCAGATTTACTGGGTCAAAAAGGAGATACATTATACAATTTGAAACATATTGCCAAATTACATTTGGTGACCATACATCAATTTATACTCACATAATCAGGGTATAAACATGTCTGTTTATTATGAATTTTCTATAATATCCTCTTTATTATTACAATAAAATACATGCACATAGAAAAAAATTTTATTTGATTCAATAAGTATTTAGTCTATATAATGCTTGCCCTCAAGAAACTTTAAGGCTAAAGGGAAAGACGAGTACAGAAATCCCAAGAGCAAGAGGTATCCTGTGATAAATGCTGAAGGTGTATCTTTTATCTGAGTTTGGAGAGTTTGGAAAAGGGACTAACACGTTGGACCTCCACAGTTACACTGCAGTGTGTGTCATTAATCCTCCAAATGCCCTCAGTAGTTTTCTCTAAAAACATCAGCAGGAAGAAAGTAGAAGTAGACCTTGGAGCCTATTTTAACCTATGATTGCTCTCTCTAAAATAGATTCTAACTAGACTACTCCTCCCCCCACCTCAGGAAATGGGGCACAAAGCATCTATTTCCTTTTTAGTTTTTCCTCCATTACTTAAGCACAGGTTTCAACCTTGGCAGGATGGAGCGGGTTGTTTGTACAAACAAAAGAAGAATCAGTGTTTTCTCAAATATAAGTTCAGTCTAAAAATAGATAATAGCTATTTTATTTGCAGTTCGAACCTACCAGGCTTTCTTGTTGTTTGTCAAGCTCCATTCTGCCTTTGTGATGCAGAAGAGAAAAGTGCCGGGTGATTCAAGAGCAATACCTCCACGCTGTTAACCCAGCTGCTACTGCAGAGTGGTACAGCCTCTACCCCATCTTTAGCAGGATCAGTCAGCCCCACAAGGGACAGACAGTGTCTCAGCAGTTTCTGACAAGCCCCTCCTTGGCTTCCTGTCCTCCCACAGAAGTCCTAGATATGAAATGATGAAGATAATGAAGATGCGGGGTCAGGCCCTAGATTCTCTTTTCAACACTCTAAACAGACTCAGGGATACTGGGACCTGCCTGCCTCTGAATTAGGAATCTACCATTGGTGAATCATTAATTATCCTGTGGAGAAATCCTGTATTTCCTTTGCTGCTTCTAAAGAATAGACTGTTCATTGTCCTCATGTGAAATACAGATTAACCTGTTAAAGAACATGTCTTCAGGCAGTGTGCTCTTTGAGCCTCATAAAAATGCTGAGTGAGGCCTGGCGAGTTTCTCAACTGCACATTAAACAGGAGGAAACAGAGTTACCGGGGAATTGCCAGACCCACCTTGCTCTTACCTTTTCAGTCGGTGAAAGGCTCAGCCACGTTCAAAGGGGATTGAGTCCCACTGACATGGACTGTCAACTTCCTTCTTTCCCACCTCAAAATGTCCCCAATCTTTCTTTTCTATCTCAGAAAAACCAGAGTGCATTTTCTGTTCCAAGAATGACCCCTACACTTGTGCTTGATTTTTCTCTTTTTCTTTCTTTCTCTTTCTCTCTTTTTCTCTCTTTCTTTCTTTCTTTCTTTCTTTCTTTCTTTCTTTCTTTCTCTCTCTTTCTGTCTGTCTGTCTGTCTCACCAAACAGATAAAAAGAAGGCCTCTGACCAACTCTAAATCTTCTGTTTTGTACACTGTAAAATTCTATTGTTTTATTTTGCTCTTTTGATTTATTCCTGCAAAAAATGTTATTTCTGGTAAATTTTCTGGCAAAGGCTCTTTTGTGGGCTTTTAGCAATGTCACGTTTGGTTCAGTTCACCACACTACTGGATCCAAATGAAGAATATCCCTTTAGTGTGCCTTCCACAAAGCCTTGCCCGGGGGTGGGAGGCATCAAGAAAAGAACACTGTCTTTGCCAGGCTCTTGATTTCAGTTGCTGGATCTCATTCCTTTTCTAAGTATGTCATTGAGAAAATTTGTGTGTCTTACCTGATATGTTAATCAAGTATTTTAGTCTTTGTGGAATCATGTGTTTGTGCCTTGCAGGTAGGCCAGAGTACTGTAGTTTCTGTTTGTGACCCTCTATTATGTTTGCCTCAAAATCAAATAATGTCTATAGTTGTATCCCAGGAAAGAAGGAGCCTTCCCATATGCTCAGGCTACATAGTAATTACCAAGGAAAATAGATTGTCTTCTTTCTGCTTTCTCCTCTAACACATGTAAAAGTAGGCTCTCTAGTTCAGGGCAAGAAAGTATACCATTTTTACCATGTTCCGGTAGCTGATTCGACAGGCAGAGAAAGTGCTTAGAGGATAGAATAAGGAAAATAATTCCTTCTGTGTATGTGCTAAGGTTCAGGGTAATAACTACCACTTCCCCCCTCTTTAAAATCCAATATGTCAAATAAGAAGATGGTAATTAAATATACACACTAACTTTTACTACTGCCGCTCAATTCCCTCCTGGTTCCTGGATCCCTGTCCCACATTTTCAAGGAATACTTATCACAGCCCCTCTGTGTGTCAGGCATTGCTCCATAGATTGACTTTGTAGAGGAGGGAGACAGACCAGTAAATGGAATAAATGAGTGAATTATAGTAATTTAGATGCTAATAAGTTCTATGGATGAAAATAAATAAGGGGAAAGGAAAGGGTGTGCTGGGGGGTGGTGGTTGCAAATTTCAATAGAGTGGTAGAGAAAGCCTCACCAAGAAGACGTTATCTGATCACAGTCATTAAAGAAAATATGCCACCTCTTGTTTATCTGTGTACTCTTGAGCAGGTTATTAACTTCTCTGAGCCTCAGTTTCCTCATTTGTGGTTGGAAGATAAGAGCTACCTGGTAGAGTTATTTTAGAATTAAATGAGAGGGTGTTAGTAAAGTACCTGCCACACAGTAGATGATTCATAGATGGTAGCTTTATTAAAAATGAATCGCTTTCAGTAAGTCTTCTGTGGTTGAGTGTTTCCTAAAATGAATTAAGGTGAGTTGTTATTTTCTTTATATTCCTTTTGATATTAGTTAACTTTTCAGTTAAGGTTCTCTTGGCTTCTGAATTTGAAAGGTGCCAAATTGTTAAGAAGCATTAAAAATATGATCTCCAATAATCAGTTACATTGTCTGCCGAGGTAATGGGACTTAGTGAATGGATTAGAATTGTCAGCCAGCTCCCTCGAGTTCATTACTTCCTGTGGAACAGCAGTGAAAGAAGCAGTCAACAGAAGGCTTACACAAAGTT
Organism: Hippopotamus amphibius kiboko; assembly: GCF_030028045.1. Lineage (NCBI taxonomy): Eukaryota > Metazoa > Chordata > Mammalia > Artiodactyla > Hippopotamidae > Hippopotamus > Hippopotamus amphibius. The sequence goes on along the minus strand of NC_080203.1, from coordinate 10,112,774 downwards.
TCTATGAATTAGAAAGTGCCTAAAACACCAACATGGCTTCAAGAAGATTGAAACATGACTCAGCTATAAATATATGTTTGCAAAATCAATCTAGGGTAATAAAATGAACACACAGCTTTTTGTCCTAAATGTCAGAGTTATTTTGCACAGTGCCAACAGGAAAAAGAAATTGAAATGTTACAAAAAACGAAATAGTCAAATGTAATTATGACTAGGAAATGAATCAAATAGAAATATTTCCTAGTCTGAAAATTGATATGTTAAACGGTAATAATGCATTCATGTCCAGTGGGGTGAATCATCAATTTAAACAGTCAGATTTTCCTGGGAGAATTTTCACAGTGATTTAGATGTGGGATTTTCCCCTGAAGTCTTTCAGAATTTTAACTGTTACTAAATACCTGGCATTTGTTTTAGTAATTTGACCTGAAAATGTGACATTTACTGTTATTCAGGAAACTCGACAGTAGGAATAAAAGTTTGTAATGAAAGTGGAGGGGCGTAAAAAGTGGAGGGGGAATGGTTACAGGACAGTGAAACATCAGGGCTCCAGTCACATCAATCCCATTTTTCACTCACTCCCTTTTTGGTCAGAATCATGACTGTAGACTTAATGCACCATAGAAATTATTTCCTACAGGATAGCTTTGGAGCCATCAGTGAAAGAATGCAGTTTTCCAGCAGGGCAAACTTGTGTATACTGGAAGAGTTAACCTCTAGACCTGGTTGACTACTTTTATACAATTTGCCTAGTCCCACTTTCTGGAAATAGTTTTAGCTTCCCAGGACATCCGTCTCTCTTATTTTTCCTCCTACCACAATGAATGTTGTTTCTTGGCCTCCTCTGTTACCTCTGTGTTCTTATCCAAACCTCCTAATGCTGAGGACATCAAGGCAGTCCTTGGACCTATGCTCTGCTCTATCTACACTTAATCCTAGGTGACTCATTCAGCCCCATGATTGAAATTACACCTATAAACTTAAGTCTCCAAAATGTATGTGTCTCTCACCCAAGTTCTGTCCTGAATCCAGGCATTCACATACATCTCCATGCAGATGTCTAATTGGCATCTCAAACTTAGTATATCCAAAACTAAGTTCTCAATTCCTTTTCTAAACCTTCTTCATCTCATTAAATGCCAACTTCATGTTTCCAGCCAAAACAAAGTGTTATTCTTGGCTTGTCTCATTCTCTCACACCTCGTAATAAATCCAACAAATTTTACCACCTATGCTTTCAAAATATATCCAGATTCTGACCACTTCTCACCACTACACCACTGATACCCTTGTCTAAATCACTACCTATGAAAGTGTGTGGTAGCCACCTAATTGCTTTTTCTTCATATGTTCTCATCCCACAAAGTGTAGAGAAAGTTATACTTCGAAAATATAAAACAGCTGTCACATCTTTACTTTCAACTCTCCAATTGCTTCCCATCTCACTCAGAGCAAAATCCCATAGCCTTACTATATTCTCGTCATAGCTGGCCTCTGACCTCTCTGACCTTATCTCCTCCCGCTGCCCTGCTTGTTCATTTCTCTTATAACCATAATAGTTTCCTTCCTACAACTCAAACATGCCTAGCAATTGCCTTTCTCAAAGATTTTGCATTATACTTATTTTCATCTGGAATGCTTTTCCTACAGATATTTGCAAAGATGAAACTATCAGTGTATTCAGATCTCTTATCAGATTGTCTTATCAGAGAGATTTTATCTACCTCATGAAAAATAGTAACCCCTGTAGACACTCCCTATCCTTGTTATCCTGCTTTATTTTTCTCCAGAATATTTACACTCTCTGGCATAATATAGCATGTATTCACTTATTTTAATCACTTACACATCATTTAATTATATGTATTAATGTATGTATACACACACACCATTAGAAGCTATGGGAGAGGCATGAAACAGAGACTTCCTCACCACACTCGGAATGAACCAACTCTGCTGACACCTTGATCTTGGACTTCTGGCCTCCAGAACTATGAGACATTACTTTGTTAAGGCAACCTTAGTAAATTAATACAATGCCCTTCGTCACGATGAGAAAGTTCACTTCTATTCTTGTTTCCCAGTCTTTTTTATCATGAAAGGGTGATAAACTTTGTCAAATGCCTTTTCTAAATCAAATGAGATAATCATATGCTTTTATCCCCCTTTGGTGTATTACATTGGCTGATTTTTCTTATGTTGACACATCCTTGCATCCCTGCGATCAATTCCACTTGATCATGGTGTATAGTCCTTTTAATTTGCTGTTGGATTTGGTTTGCTAATATTTTGTTGAGGATTTTTGCATCTTTATTCATTAGGGATATTTGGTCTGTGATTTTCTTTTCTTGTGATATCTTTATCTGCCTTTAGTATCAGAGTAATGTTGGCCTCGTAGAATGAGTTAGGACGTATTCCCTCCTATTCTATTTCTTGGAAGAGTTTGAGAAAGATTGTTGATAATTCTGCTTTCTTGGTAGAATTCAACAATGAAGCAATCTGGTCCTATACTTTTCTTTGTTGGGAGGTTTTTGATTACTGATTCAGTCTCTTTACTTGTTGTAGGTCTGTTGAGATTTTCTGTATCTTCTTGAATCAATTGGATAATTTGTACATTTTAGGAATTTGTCTGTTTTAGCCAGATTATCTAATTTTTTGGTGTACAGTTATTCATAGTCTTCTCTTATAATCCTTTTTATATCTATAAGGTTGGTAGTTATGTCCCTAATACATTTCTGACTTTAGTTATTTCATCTTCTCTCTCTCTCTCTTTTTTCCTTTGTCAGACTGACTAAAGGTTTGTCAATTTTGTTGATCTTTTCAAAGAATCAACTTTTGGTTTTGCTGATTCTCGCTATTGTTTTATTATTATCTATTTTATTTATCTCCTTCCTAATGTTTATTATTTTCTTCCTTCTGCTAGCTTTGGGTTTAGTTTGTTCTTTTTTTTTTTTTTTTTTTTACTTTTTTTTCATTTTATTTATTTATTATTTTTTGGGGGGAGTACACCAAGTTCAGTCATCTGTTTTTATACACATATCCCTGTATTCCCTCCCTCCCTCGACTCCCCCCCACACTTCCCGTCCCAGTCCTCCAAGGCATCATCCATCCTCGAGTTGAACTCCCTTTGTTATACAGCAATGTCCCACTGGCTATCTATTTTACAGTTGGTAGTATATATATGTCTATGCTACTCTCTCACTTCATCTCAGCTTCCCCTTCACCCCCTGCCCCACCAAACCTCGAGTTCTCCAGTCCATTCTCTGCATCTGTGTCCTTGTTCTTGTCTTATCACTGAGTTCATCAGTACCATTTTTAGATTCCATATATATGAGTTAGCATACAATATTTGTCTTTCTCTTTCTGACTTACTTCACTCTGTATGACAGACTCTAGGTCTATCCACCTCATGACATATAGCTCCATCTCATTCCTTTTTATAGCTGAGTAATATCCCATTGTATATATATGCCATATCTTCTTTATCCATTCATTTGTTGATGGGCATTTAGGTAGCTTCCATGTCCTGGCTATTGTAAATAGTGCTGCAATAAACATTATGGTACAAGTTTCTTTTGGGATTATGGTTTTCTTTGGGTATATGCCCAGGAGTGGGATTACTGGATCATATGGTAGTTCTATTTGTAGTTTTTTAAGGATCCTCCAAATTGTTTTCCATAGTGGCTGTACCAACTTACATCCCCACCAACAGTGCAGGAGAGTTCCCTTTTCTCCACACCCACTCCAACATTTGTTGTTTCCAGATTTTGTGATGATGGCCATTCTAATTGGTGTGAGGTGATACCTCATTGTGGCTTTGACTTGCATTTCTCTGATGATGAGTGATGTTGAGCATCTTTTCATGTGTTTGTTGGCCATCTGTATGTCTTCTTTAGAGAAATGTCTATTTAGGTCTTCTGCCCATTTGTGGATTGGGTTATTTGCTTTTTTGGTATGAAGCTGCATGAGCTGCTTGTATATTTTGGAGATTAATCCTTTGTCCCTTGTTTCGTAGGCAACTATTTTTTCCCATTCTGAGGGTTGCTGTCTTGTCTTGTTTATGGTTTCTTTCACTGTGCAAAAGCTTTTAAGTTTCATGAGGTCCTGTTTGTTTATTCTTGACTTTATTCCCATTATTCTAGGAGGTGGGTCAAAAAGGATGTTGCTTTGATGTATGCCTTAGAGTGTTCTGCCTATGTTTTCCTCAAGGAGTTTCATAGTGTCTGGCCTTACATGTAGGTCTTTAATCCATTTGGAGTTTCTTTTTGTGTATGGTGTTAGGGAGTGTTCTAATTTCATTCTTTGACATGTGGCTGTCCAGTGTTCCCAGCACCACTTATTGAAGAGGCTGTCTTCTTTCCATTGTATGTTCTTGCCTCCTTTGTCAAAGATAAGGTGCCCATATGTGCTTGGATTTATATCTGGGCTCTCTATTCTGTTCCATTGATCTATATTTCTGTCTTTGTGCCAGTACCATACTGTCTTGATCACTGTGGCCTTGTAGTATAGTTTGAAGTCAGGAAGCCTAATTCCACCAACTCCATCTTTCCTTCTCAAGATTGCTTTGGCTATCCGGGGTCTTTTGTGTTTCCATACAAATCATAAGATTTCATGTTCTCGTTCTGTGAAAAATGCCATTGGTAATTTGATCGGGATTGCATTGAATCTGTAAATTGCTTTGGGTAGTACAGTCATTTTCACAATGTTGATTCTTCCAGTCCAAGAACATGGTGTGTCTCTCCATCTGTTTGTATTATCTTTGATTTCTTTCATCGGTGTCATGGTTTTCTGCAAACAGGTCTTTTGCCTCCTTAGGCAGGTTTATTCCTAGGTATTTTATTCTTTTTGTTGCAGTGGTAAATGGGAGTGTTTCCTTAATTTCTCTTTTTGCTCTTTCATTATTAGTGTATAGGAATGCAAGAGATTTCTGTGCATTAATTTTGTATCCTGGTACTTTACTAAATTCATAGATTAATGCTAGCAGTTTTCTGGTAGAATCTTTAGGGTTTTCTATGTATAACATCATGTCATCTGCAAAGAGTGACACTTTTACTTCTTCTTTTCCATTTTGGATTCCTTTTATTTCATTTTCTTCTCTGATTGCTATGGCTAACACTTTGAAAACTATGTTGAATAATAATGGTGAGAGTGGACACCCTTGTCTTGTTCCTGTCCTTAGAGGGAATGCATTCAGTTTTTCAGCGCTTAGAATGATATTGGCTGTTGGTTTGTCACATATGGCTTTTATCATGTTGAGGTAACTTCCTTCTATGCCCACTTTCTGGAGAGTTTTTAATCATAAATGGATGATGAAGTTTTTCAAAAGCTTTTTCTGCATCTATTGAGATTATCGTATGGTTTTTATCCTTCAATCTGTTAACATGATGTGTCACATTGACTGATTTGCTTATATTGAAGAATCCTTGCATCCCAGGGATAAACCCCACTTGATCATGGTGTATGATCTTTTAAATGTGCTGTGGAATCTGTTAGCTAGTATTTTGTTGAGGATTTCTGCATCTATATTCATCAATGGTATTGGCTTATAATGTTCTTTTTTTGTGCCATCTTTGCCTGGTTTTGGTATCAGGGTGATGGTGGCCTCATAGAATGAGTTTGGGAGTGTTCCTCCTCCTGCTATATTTTGGAAGAATTTGAGAAGGATAGGTGTTAGCTCTTCTCTAAATGTTTGATAGAATTCACCTGTGAATCCATGTGGCCCTGGGCTTTTGTTGTTGGGAGATTTTTAATCACAGTCTCAATTTCCGTCCTTGTGATTGGTCTGTTCATAGTTTCTATTTCTTCCTGGTTCAGTCCTGGAGGATTGTATTTTTCTAAGAATTTATGCATTTCTTCAAGGTTATCCAATTGATTGGCATAGAGTTGCTTGTAGTAGTCTCTCGTGATCTTTCGTATTTCTGCAGTGTCAATTGTTACTCCTCCTTTTTCATTTCTAATTCTGTTGATTTGCATCTTCTCCCTTTTTTTCCTGAGGAGTTTGGCTAATGGCTTATCAATTTTATTATCTTCTCAAAGAACCAATTTTTAGTTTCATTGATCTTTGCTATTGTTTCCTTCATTTCTTTTTCATGTATTTCTGCTCTGATCTTTATGATTTCTTTCCTTCTGCTCACTTTGGGGTTTCTTTGTTCTTCTTTCTCTGATTGTTTTAGGTGTAAGGTGAGGTAGTTTATTCGACATTTTTCTTGTTTCTTGAGGTAGGACTGTATTGCTATAAACTTCCCTCTTAGAACTGCTTTTGCTGCATCCCATAGGTTTTGGGTTATTGTGTTTTCATTGTCATTTGTTTCTAGATATTTTTTGATTTCCTCTTTGATTTCTTTAGTGATTTCTTGGTTGTTTAATAATGTATTGCTTAACGTCCATGTGTTTGTATTTTTTACAGTTTTCCTGTAATTGATATCTAGTCTCATGGCGTTGTGGTTGGAGAAGATGCTTGATACAATTTCAATTTTATTGAATTTACCAAGGCTTGATTTGTGACCCAAGATGTGATCTATCCTAGTGAATGTTCCGTATGCACTTGAGAAGAAAGTGTATTCTGTCATTTTTGGATGGAATGTCCTATAAATATCAATTAAGTCAAAATGGTCTATGTATCATTTAAAGCTTGTGTGTCTTTATTCATTTTCTGTTTGAATGATCTGTCCATTGATGTAAGTGGGGTGTTCAAGTCTCCTACTATTATTGTGTTACTGTTGATTTCCCCTTTTATGGCTGTTAGCATTTGCCTTATGATGTGAGGTGCTCCTGTGTTGGGTGCATAGATATTTACAGTTGTTATATCTTCTTCTTGGATTGATTCCTTGATCACTATGTAGTGTCCTTCCTTGTCTCTTGTAATAGTCTTTACTTTCAAGTCTAATTTGTCTGATATGAGTATTGCCACTCCAGCTTTCTTTTGCCTTCCATTTGCATGGAATAATTTTTTCCATCCTCTTCCTTTCAGTCTATATGTGTCCCTTGGTCTGAAGTGGGTTTCTTGTAGGCAGCATATAGAAGGGTCTTGTTTTTGTATCCTTTCAGCCAGTCTGTGTCTTTTGGTTGGAGCATTTAATCCATTTACATTTAAGGTAACTATTGACATGTGTGTTCCTATTCCCATTTTCTTAATTGTTTGGGTTTGTTTTTGTAGGTCTTTTCCTGCTCTTGTGTTTTCCTACCAAGAGGAGTTCCTTTAGCACTTGTTGTAAGGCTGGTTTGGTGGTGCTGAATTCTCTTAACTTTTGCTTGTCTGGAAAGTTTTTGATTTCTCCATCGAATCTGAATGAGATTCTTGCTGGGTAGAGTATTCTTGGCTGTTGGTTTCTCTCTTTCAGGACTTTCAGTATATCCTGCCATTCCCTTCTGGCCTGCAGAGTTTCTGCAGAAAGGTCAGCTGTTATCCTTATGGGTTTTCCCCTGTATGTTTTTTGTTGCTTTTCTCTTGCTTCTTTTAAGATTTTTCCTTTGTTTTTAATTTTCATTAATTTGATTTATATGTGCTTCGGTGTATTTCCCCAAGGGTTTATTCTGTATGGGACTCTCTGTGCTTCTTGGACTTGGTTAATTATTTCCTTTCCCATGTTGGGGAAGGTTTCCACTATAATCTCTTCAAGTATTTTGTCAGACCCTTTTTTTCTTCTTCTTCTGGGATGCCTATGATTCGAATGTTGGTGTGCTTACTGTTGTCACCAAGGTCTCTGAGACTGTCTTCCATTCTTTTTACTCTTTTTTCTCTTTTCCTGCTCTGTGGCAGTTATTTCCCCCATTCTATCTTCCAAATCACTTATTCATTCTTCTGCCTCAGTTATTCTGCTTTTTATTGCATCTAGAATATTTTTAATTTTGGTTATTTCGTTGTCCATTACTGTTTGTTTGCTCTTTAGTTCTTCTGAGTCCTGATTAACTGTTTCTTGTATTTTCTGTATTTTGTTCTCGAGATTTTGGATCATCTTTACTGTCGTTACTCTGAATCCCTTTTCAGCCAATTTTCTTATTTCCTCTTCATCTATTTGGTCTTGTGGGGTTTTATCTTGCTCCTTTGCCTGCATGGTGTTTCTTTGTTTTCTCATTTTGTCTAGTTTATAGGATTTGCTGTCTCCTTTTCCTATGGTGCCTGGTAATAATTCCTCTTGTTTCCTGCCCTTTGCCCCCTGTGGTGGAGTTTGTCCAGTGTCTTGAGTAGGCCTCCTGGTGGCAGGGTCTGGAGCCTGCTTTCTGATGTGCGGATCTGAGTCTTTTCCCTGTGAGGACCAGGGCCATGTCAGATGGTATGTTTTAGGGTATCTGTGAGGTTAATATGGCTTTAGGTAGTCTGTGTGTTGATGGGTTGGTTGTGTTCCTGTCTTGTTTGTAGTTTGGTGTGAGGTATCCAGCACTTGCAGTTGCAGGCAGTTGGGCAAAGCCAGGTCTTAGGCTCTTATAGAGGCCTTGGTGAGAATTCTTTGCAGTTAATCTTCCCTGTGCCTGACTCTCTAGTGGTCTAGCATCCTGGAGTCGGTGCTCCCTCCCCAGAGCCTCCAACTTGACTTCTGTTTGAGGAATCCAGACTCCAGAGGTCCCTTTTCCTGGCAATAAAGAAGGTTAAAAAATACTATCCAGCCCCAGACTAATGGCAAAAGATGAAGTCAAACAAATGCTAAGTCAAGGAAACACGTACACAACACAAGAAACACAAAAACCAAACCCAATAGACATAAAGCAGTAGAACAACCTGACAGAAGAACCCCAGAATGCAATGAGACAATCAAAGAAAAAACCAACAAAAATTTAAAAAGAAAACACAAAACCAAGGAAATTGTGAAAACGAGTATCAGATATAACAAAGAGCAAAAGAACAACCAGAGAGACTGAAGATCCCCAAAATGAAAGCAAACAATTGTACTTGAACCTAAGATAAAGATAAAACCTAATAACAAAAACCAGAGCAGTGTGTCACCTGAAGAATAAAGCAAGGGAACAGCACAGCCCACTAATATTGATTAAAAGTATAATAAGATAAAATAAACTAAAACGGGATACAACACAAAGCAATAGAAGAGCGTAGTATGACTGGAGATATAAAATGAAAAAAGAAAAAAAAGGATATGTGTAAAAGATAAAGAAGAAAAGAAGATGGGGAGATAAACACAGCACTACAAAAAAGCTAGCTAGAAATAGAAATATATAAAAAGGCTAAAAATAAAAATAGAATTAAAAAAATAGAATTAAAAATATGTTATAAAGCGTGAAGATCACTTAGGACTAAGACTTTAATTTAAAAAGAAAACAAAGAAAAAAAAGCTAAAACTGACCACAGATCAACACAGTTAATACTAATAATTCTCTTTCCTTGGGGTCTCAATTGTAAGTGTCCTTGTACCTGCCTTGGGCCTCAGGCCGCCTTCACCTCCCCAAGAGGCCCTCTTCTGCCTCTAGGTTGGACTCTGGACCTGCTGTGGGTCCTACGGGGTCCACTTAGGCTCTGATTTGGTTCAATTCCTGTGTGTGCTTGCTCCCACAGTCCACAGCTGCCAGAGTTAGACCTTTGTCGTTTGTGAGAACATTCCTTGTTTACTCAGATATTCCAAAGACATAGGGTCTACCTAGCTGATTATGGGGATTTAGTCTGCTGCATCTATATCTGATGGAAAGGTTTTAGAAACTCTTCCTTAGTCCCCCTGTCTCTGGTGTTCAGCTTTGGTTTTGTCCCTGCTTCTGCATGTGGTCTAACTGCCAGTCTGGTCCTGATGCTGCCTTGGAGCTCTTTGGATCTGCCTCAGTGAGGGTTTCCTTTATTGTTCGTCTGCAGATGGATGTGTGTGGGGAAAGAGAGGCTTTGATAATGGCTCTTCTCCCTGCATGTGACTCAACAGTAGCACCCTGCTTGGATTGCGGGAGCCCCGGGGGTGATGCCAAATGTGCAGGGATGCCAGCAACATGGGTATAGGAAATCTGGCCTTAGTGTGGTTCTTTACTCATGCCCAGTGCAAGGCGCCTGATGGGCAGCCCTCAGGGGCTTTTTGTATTACTCTGCGACCAGCAGAGATTCCTTTATTGTTCGTCTGTAGATACTGCTGTGTGGGGAGAGAGAGGGAACAGTAGTGGCATCTTCCTTTGGGAGTGAGTGAGCAGTGGCGCCCTGCCTGGGTTGTGGGAACCCCAGCGGCGGTGGTGATTCCTATTGCAGAGGGAAGCCAGCAGGCTCAGGTGTAAGCAGAATGTCTCCACTCTGCGCACTGCTGGCTCTCGGCTGCAGGCACACCAGGCCAGCCCCATCAGGGGGCTTTTTCTATCCCTTGTCGACTGTGACAGCCAGGTCCAGAGGGGGCCTCCCTTTGTTTGTCACAGGTGCCGGGGGAGGGGGAGAGAGAGAGAGGCCACCACTGTCGCTCCCCTGCCCTGCTTGTGAATCAGCAGCAGCGAGCCGCCACCATGGCCACCCAGCTTTCTGCAGTAGGCATTCTCCACTGCAGATTTCTTCCCTCCTCTCCCCTCAGTTCATCTCCCCACCACCAGCAATGTGTCTCACCCTGAACTATTTCTCCAGTTCCCACGTTCCAGTTGCCAGACCCCCTGTACAGCTGTGAACCCACGTCTCAGTCTGGGACATGCAGAGCCGTGGTATGGACCCTCTGTGTGTTTCTCACTCTTTCCCATCTGCCACAGATTGGCCGCTTCACCCTCTTTGGACAGTCCCAAATGGCTCCCTTCTGACCCAATCAAATTCCCCATTGGAGAGCGGGTTTCCCCATCAGATAAGGGAGGTTTCCCCAAATTCAGCAATCTCTCCTCTGTTTCAGCTCCCTCCTGCCCCAGGGTATAGGACCCGTCCCTTTCCTTTTTTCTCCTCCTCTTTCTCCTTTTTTTTCCCCTCTGTCCTACCCAGTTATGTCAGGATCTTTGCAGTCCTTTTCTGGTGTCCAAGGTCTTCTGCTGGTATTCAGATGGTTTTCTGTGGGAGTTATTGCATCTTTTGATGTATTCCTGATGCATCTGTGGAGAGGGAGGCATTCCATGTCCTTCTACTTCACCACCATCTTCATCCTCTCGAACGTATGGTTTTAATTCTCTTGGGGGGTATACTTAGGAGGAGAATTGCTGAATTATATAATAGATTTATGTTTAAATTTTAAGGAAATAACCCAATACTTTTGGAATGATACATATTAGAGATTAAATATTTTGGGGGAAAAATCACTTATCTTTAACTATAAATTAACATTGACTTGTAAAGCTGATACTGAATCTGGCAGCACTAGGTTTATGTTTGCTGGCTCCTTTAAAATACATAGTCTAGTCATTTGTATTGATATCACTCTCCTTTTGTATTGGTATACTCCATTTTTGACTCAGTCTTGTTAGGAACTGTGGAAGATCAAAGTTTTGTATAATCCCTATGATTTTCTGTTTGTGTAATACTCATGCTTTCTATTACTTAGTATGCCTTCTTGAAACAAGTTTTATTTTAATCTATATTAAAGTAATTTACAAAATACAAGTTTTATATTAATCTAGTATTTTGAATTTTCTGTCACTCTCTAAAATTTAGATCTATCCATATCTATATGACACCATTGCAAATGAATTCACTCAAGTCCTTTAAATTTATTAGAAGAATAAAAAGTGGGTTTTATTTTTTGTTTTTATTCTCATACATTAAACAAAAATAATTTGGCCACATGTTTGTCTTTAACCTCCTGTGCTGGTATTTTTAAGTGTATTAACAGAGAACATGAAGAGTTAGTTAATTCTGGAGCAGATTTTAGAGGGTGGGTTTTTTGGTTCTCTACTTAATTTTGTAAAGTGAGAACATGACATGTATGTAAATTTATGGCATTTTGATCAATGATGAGTAACAATGATATATAACGATATTCAATATTCATAAAGATATTAGGCCTTTAATATAATATTTTGATAATTATTACTAGAAATATGCATTATTTATATATAATAACAAATAGAAATAGAATATACTAATTAAACTTTGAAAAAGGAAAAATATCTACTTGTTATCTCTAGATGAATTCAGTCGATTAAAGGCCTTTGTAAATTAATGTTTATTGTTTCACACTGTTTCCTATTTGTCTGACCTCCTTCGTTGAAAACAAATTTACATTACAGATTCCTCTTATTAAAACTTTTCACCAAAGATAAAAGTAGAAATAAATTTATGGCCGCAGTAAGTGGGCCAATATTTGAGAAAATGGTAATGGCATTAAATAGCATAATTCTTCTGATGTATACTGTAGGATATACTATTTCTACATAGAGGTAAATATCTCTTTTTAAAAGCCCCCTCTAAGTAATATTACTTCTTTCTCAGGATTTACTCTCTTAAGTCTTCTTTAATATATTCTGGAACCTGAATTAAGCATTGTATCTTTCATGTTTTGTTTTGTTCCAGTTTTACTTCCTAGCCATTTTTCAATGTGTTTTTCTATTACCTAATCAATCTCAAATAACAACTGGATAATTGCTCAGTATATCTTGAAGTATAAGCTCATCTACAAACAAACTTTTTATTGCCATTGTCTGGGGTTGTATATGTGTATTTGTATATATAAAAGGCAACACTTAGTAAAAGAGTTGAATATCAAGACTTGTTTCAAAAAAAGGTCAAAACTTTTGAAAATATTATTAATAACTTTCAGAAACTATATATCTAGGCTAAGAAAAATGATAACATCAATTATTAGAAAATTTGATATATGAAATATTCTGAAGTGTTATTGTAAATATTGATACTGATTTGCTATTTTGTGGAAATCATCTTACCCTAGACACAAGTGGAAAGAAAGTTTCGGAAACATAAGGTCTTTTGAAAAGAACAGGTTGAAAACTACTCCCTTGATCCATGGTACATGCTCCAGATGGGACATGAGTCTGGATGAGTCCCATATCCCAGGAAAAATGAGTGCTGACTTTATATTAATATTGGATTTAGAATCATTGGGCCAATTGTCTTTGATGAACTGCATTGTTCATCAAATTATTCATTGTTACCAGGGCCCTCAATCTGCTTCATCTGAATTTCAGAAGTATTAGTTCCTCCATGTATCTATGCATCCATTCATATAATCTTACAACAGATGTTTATTAAGTTTTTATAAGTTCCAGGCACTATTGTAGGTGCTGAGCATGAAATTAAGAGCAAGAAGATTGTATACACTGGCCTCAGGGAGATTACATTCTTTAGAGAGAGGGGAGTAGGAAATAGAGTAATCACTAAGTAAATGTATTGAAAATTAATAGTAATGAATAGCAAGAAGAAAAGAAATAGTATATCACAAACCTGCTTTTACTCAAGCTGTTTGTTCTTAATACACATAGGAAAATAATGCCTTAGCAGCTGTTTTCTGTTTGAACAGTTTTATGCTTTTCCCAAAGTTCAATAAAATTAACAGAGAAAATTTGTCTTCCTTATATAAAGCTTATGCATCAACATTCATTGTATGTAATCCTCATTAGGGTAGCAGAAATATGATTATAACTATTCAGCCAACTGAATGAATTAAACAGAATAACGCCTATGTAATCCTTAAAATATGTAATTTAATACTGTAAGAAACATTTTTTATTGATCAAAAAAGATAAAGGTATAGTCTCCATTAAAATTCTCACTAATTATAAATTATAGAGATGGAATGTAACATGGCTTTGTTGTATATCCATTTAAATTTTTCAAAAGGTTGTTATAGCATAAAGAAAAACATCTCTATACATAATCTATTTATGGAAACTCTACTGGTATTTCACTGCTCATCTCATAATACTATCTAATAGGTATATGACAACTGCTATGTTTATGCATTCTTCTAACCACTTTACATGTATTAAGTTCTATAATACTCAGAATGACACTACAAAGTAGGTCCTACTATTATCCATATTTTAAAGGTGAGGAAACTGAAGCCTTGAGAGATTAGGTAACTTTCTCCAAGTCACAAGAAGTGTTGGAGCTGGGATGCTACATCCTGCTGGGGAGTTTCCTAATTCTGTCATTCATAATTAACCTCTCTTTTATCTGTTCTCTTATAAGCTGTTTGTGTTTGTATCATTGTTTGGCAAGGGAGAAGCCTTTTTAAAAGAGGTTATTATAGCAATACAGGCTATAGAAGAAATCCAGGCAAGAGATGATGGGGTATTGAACCAGGGTAATAGGAGTGTGAGTAGTTAGAAATAATCAGATATAAATAAACATAGAGCCAACACGACCTTTTGACAAAGGGGAGGCAGGGAATAAGAGAAAAAGGGAGTGGAAGGTGATATCAAAATGTTTGTCCTTGAGCACTGTATGCACAGAGTTGCCATTAATTAAGATGAGAATAACTGTTGAAGGAGCAGGTTTGATGGAGAAGAAAAGATCAGATTTGCGTATTGGTAGACATCCAAGTGGGGGTGTTGAGTATGCCAGTCGATGTATGAGTGAAGAGTTCAGTAGAGGGATGTATGCTCAAGATAGGTGGTATTAATAACTATAATACTTGCTGTGATTACTAATGGAATGAATATAAGTAGAAAAGAGAAAACATCCAAGGACTGAGTCCTGGAGCACTCCAAAATTTAGAGATCAGGAAGATGAGGGGAAAGTAGTGCAAAATAATGAGAAGGATTTTACAATAAACCAAAAGAGAGTTTTTTGGAAGCCTGCTAAAGAAAGCATTTCAAGGATAAGAGAGTGATTAATTGTGTTAAATGTTGCTAGTATTTAAAGTAAGATAGGTATCACAGGGGGCTTAGCAATTTAGGGGTCCTTGGTGAGCTTTATAAAAGCAGTTTTAGTCAAAGGAATGGAGATGAGGGTGGATTCAAGGAGAATGAGAAGAGAAGAATGAAGACAGTGAATATGGACCACAATTTTGAGGTGTTTGCTATAAAAAGAGATGCAGATTAATATCTACACAGAGAACTTATATGAATTTGGAAAAGAGGTAGAATAAAGGAGGGAAATGGTGATGCAGGATAGAGAGGTGAGAATTGCTATAAAAAAGGCAAGAAGTGATAATCCAGTGCCCAACAGGAGTGATTGGCTTTAGCTAGGCGCAGCATTATTTCATGTACTGTAACAGGAGAGAGAATGTAGAGTAATGGGTCAGATGTGGATAGCAAGTTGTGATGGTGGGAACTTTTGGAAATTCTCTTGTAATTTCTTTAATTTTCTTAGTTAATAGGAAGCAAGGGAAGGAAATAAGCATTATAAGCAGATAATGAGGATGAAGGATGGTGTTGGGGATTTTTAAGAAAAAGGAGATATAAAATAGTTTTCTATGAGCAACGATTGTGAATGTGTTAATATCACTTCTAAGCTGCATTACATGCCCACTTGAGATAGTGGTTCTCAACTTAAAGTGAGACCACTCAGCATAATTTTGTGTCCACTAGGGTAAGCTTCGTGGGGAAATGGGAGAGTAGACAGAGTTCAGTTTAACCAGGATGTGGGTTTTGTCCAACATGTAAGAAAAAGAAAGATGAAACAAGTGAAGTCTGGGAGAGTTGAGAGCATATGTAGCCAAATGATTTCATTGATGGATCATGAATTTTAAATAGATTAAGGATTAAAATAGTGACATGAGGATGATGAGGGACAGTGAAAATGTAGTAGTTTCAGTGGAATGTATGTCCTGATGGAGTCAGAAGATTGTTGGACTTTGGGTACTACTTAGATTGAGCTGCAGCTGTGTAGGTGGTGGTTGGAGAATGGGATGCTCTAAAATTAGGTGATGGAGAGAGTCCAGATGTTGGGAATTCTAAGGCCTAGCGTCAGGCCATGGAAATAGGTGGCCACAGTAGGGAGGAATAAAGGACATCCAAGAGAGGTTAAAGTGTTGGAAGTGTTTGAAGGATCATCTGCGTAGATGATGAAATAACCACTATTCATGACAAGAATAGTGTTAGAATACATTTCAGTCAGACTGCAGTTAAAGCCTCAAGAAATGAGGAGGAGTGCCCAGGGATGTGGAGACTGCTGCAACAGGGAGGAAGAGTGGGTGGCATCGTCTAAAAATATGTGATTCAAAACTGAGTGTCTTAGGGAAGTGGGAGGAAGAATAATCTGGAAGCAGTAAAGAGGATCAAGAAGGACCCCTACAGCATCTCCAGGCCTAATAGTTGTAGGTCTGTGGGAACAACATGCATAGGGTGGTCCTATGCATGAGCGGTGTCTTAAGGAGAAATCCAATATTCCATAAAGCAAGAAGGTGGAGTATCAGAAAACCTGAGCAGATTTAAAACCATTAAAGAAATTGAATCGGTAGTTAAAAATCTACGCTTAACCATCTCACTACTCCTCTCCACCATACAAATACATGCAAATAGACTGGTGGCTTTATAGGTGATTTCAACCAAATATTCAAGAAATAGCTAATATCAATCTTATATGAAGTGTTATAGAATTTGTACTACATATTTTGCTTATTTTATACAAGGTGAAGACATTTCTTTGCCAATAATAAACACCTAAGTTAGGATAGAGGTTAGCTCTAAAGGGTGGGAGGTGGAGGGCCATGTGATCAGGCTGGCACAAACAGCATACTTCAACCATCCTGATATTTTATCTTAGTCTATTTGGTGGGTATATGGGTATTTGTTTCACTATTTTTAATAGTTTTTTATACATATAAAATATTTCATAATAAATTATTTAAAAAACTTGCTGCCGAGGAAGTTGATATGTCATTTGCAGGATATTCTTCTGAGGACCTTAAATGAGACGAGAGAGGAGACTGGTAATTTAAAGGGCATGTAGTCCAAGAAGACTTACTTTGTGTTTTATTTATTTATTTTTTTACAATAGGAGGTTCTTGAGCATGTTTAGTTTTTATAGGGAAAGGCTAAATAAAGGGAGAATTTGAAAATACATAGGGAAAGTCATCCAGCATCCTGGCCGAGATGGAACAATACTGAACAATGAGGGGTTTTTCTCAAAATAGGAGAATGGGAACCTCATACTCTGAAGCTGGGGAAATTAACAGGTAATTGGATAAGAAGGTAAAGAAATGTATGTCTAATGTGCCCAAATTTCTCTATGAAGTAGAAGGTGTTTCTACACTATAAGACATTGCTTAACCTGTGCTCAAATCACCTGCTGTGATTAAATGATACTACTTTCTGAACAGCCTAATCAATCTTTAGATACTTCTGGGTCCTGAACATGTTTGTTTGCTTGTTTGTTTGTATTTTTGTTTTAAACTGTAGCATCTAATAGCGGTTCTATAGCTGTTCTTTGGAACATCACGTAAGAACAGGCCATCACTTTCTGCAAACTAGTATCTTACTAGTCACATCTTAAAATATTCATATTTTCTTTATCCAATAACTCTTTGTAGTGAACAAAGAAATGAACGTTTCCTCTCATTAATTTTAATCGCTTAAAACTTGAAAGATTCCTTAGCCTTTTTTATACCCCTAGAAGTTATATTGAATTTTATAGTTTGATATGAATTACATATTCCAAGTATTTTATTTTAGCTGCATCTATAATAAAATTATCATTTGGTTTTGAAATTCCTTGAACTATAATAGTTAATTATGTTTGGAATGCTTTTATGTCTTTCAGTTAACAGAACTAAAGTGTTTAAATTTTTTGAAATAATTTTTAAGTGGTTTCAAAGCTATTACATACAATAGAAATGACTTTAAATGAAAAACACATATCTGGCGTTTTTAACATATTCAAGTACTAAGTGCTGGTAGTACATTATATATATTGACTGTCACCACATTTCTGCATAGTTTTGTTGTTCCTTTAAAAAGTTAGAAACAACTGCATTTCCAGTCTATAGTTTACATTCATTTTATTACTTTCTACTCTTTGTGGGGATGATATTCTGAGATCCCTAAGATTATTCTCTTTTATATTGTGTTAATCTTTTCCTTAGGAAATTAATTCAGAGCCATGAAAAACCTTTTGGCTTCTGTGGAATCTAAATGAAATTTATAGGAGGCTATAAAATAATAGATTAACAGAAAAAACGTACAAGACCGATTTCACTCAAATATCAGTGTTCATTTGAATATACACATTTATTTCCCTAAAATTAACCTTTAAATTTATTTCCTTCCACATCATTATCTCCCTCTGTCTTACTCCATATCTCACCTGTTCTTTTGCTGTGCAATTGCTTACATCTATTGCCTCATTGCCATTTTCACTGTCACTGCCCTATTTCAGAATATTAGTACTTGACACCTGGACTACTGATAAAATTCTCCTAAAGGATCTCTCTGTCTTTAATCACCTCCTCCCTCCTCGATAATCTGTCTTTCTTAGAACACCAGGGATTCTTTCTTTAAAAACGGGTAGGTGATAACATTCCATTGCTCAAAAACCTTCAAGAAAAAGTCCTCAATCTTTCAATCAAGTTTCTTCACAATTTTGCCCAGGCCTGCTTGCTCAGCTTTACCATCTGTTACATCTTCCCATGCAGTGTACTTTCTATTTAATCAGGTGTATTAGTTTTTCTCCCAAATCAACTATAACACTCTGGTTTCTGTGACTTTGCTTAAGCTTTACTCCTCTTGTTTCTCACAGATTGCTGTCAAGTCATACTATCTTTTTTAAGGCACAGCTCTGATTCTGTTTCCCATAGAAAGACCATAAAGTATAAATATTATGAGTATAGCTACTGGTGTCAGACTGATTGGATTTACCCTGGGCTCTACCATTTTCTACCTGTATAATTTTACATGAATCACTTACTTATTGCCTATGATGGTTAGTGAGACTAATCTAAATTACTCTTGCTCAAGGACAACTTGGGAAAAAACAAAACAAGATTTAAGAACACTTTATCACACATGTATTGAATTTTCCTTGTAAAGTAGTAATTTGGAAAAAACTTTTAAACGAATGCAAAAACATTATTCAGGAATCTAGTAGGAAATTGCAATTTATGGATGTACAGTAATATTCATGGTAAAAATCATACTATTTGGCATCTACTCAAAAATTACAAGTCATAATGAGGAGAAAAAAATAATTAAAACTAACTCAGAAATGACAGTCCTATTTGGGGAAATCTGTTGTGTGTTTTTTGGGGGGCCAAAAATTGACACGCTTGTTCTGAAGTTCATATGGAAATTGAAAGGACCTAGAATAATCAAAACAAGTTTACTAAAGTAAAACAAAGTTAGGATATGTATGCCACCTGATTTCAAGACTCAGAAAGGTACAGTGTGGTAGTGGTATAAAAATAGACATGTAGATCGGTAGAACAGAATAGAAAACCCAGGAAAAACCCTACACATATGGTTAGCTGGTTTTCAACAAATGTTCCAAGGCAATATAATGAATTATTATTTTCAGCAAATTGTACCATAATGATTGTCTATTCCCATTCAAAAAATGAACCAGAACCCCATGTAAAAATTAACTCAAAATGGGTCAAGACATAAAACATAAAACCTAAAAATTTTAAACTTTTAGGAGAAAATTTGTGTGACCTTAATTAAGGGAAAGATTATTTTCATACCAAAGCATACCATAAAAGAAATCCATAAAAGTTAAATTTAATAAATTGGGCTTCATAAAAATTAATTTCTGCTCTTTGAAAGACACTGCTAGAGAATGAAAAGAGAAGCCATACACTGGAGGAAATTTTTTTGAGATAAAATATCTCCAAATGCAAGCACATGAAAAGATGTTCAATATCATTAGTCATTATGAAAGAGCAAATCAAAACCACAATGAGATATTCCTACATACCCATTAAAATGGCTAAAATTAAAAAGACAGACATACCAAGTGTTTGTGGGATGTAGAGCAACTGGAACTCTTACACATTGCTGAAGGGAATACAAAACAGTACAGTCACTTTTGAAAACAATTTATCAGTTTGTTAGAAAGTTAAACATGCATTTATGATTTCACATAGCCATTACACTCCCAGATATTTACTCAAGAGAAATTACACACACACACAAACACCAAATTTCTATCAATGGGTAAACAGCCACAAAAAATGAATGAACCATTGATACATGCAACAATACCAATGAATTTCAAAATAATTATACAGAGTGAAAGAAGTGAGACACAGAGTACATACTGATTCCATTATGATTCCATTAATATAAAATTCTAATCGTGCAAATTAATCTGTAGGACCATAAAGCAGGACAGTGTTTGGTTATGTGAGGTTAGGCTAGGCTGGGCATGAAGGAGGGATTACAGAGGAGTATGAGGAAACTTTTGAGGATAATGGTTATTTCTGTTATCTTTATGGTGGTGGTGGTTTCAGAGGTACATACATATTTCAAAACGTATCAAATTGTGTGCTTTATGTACATTTTATTTTATATCAATTGTACCTCAAGAGAGTGTTAAAAATAAGTATCTGATTCTGAAGTACCATCAACCACTGTGATGTATACTCTGTTAAAGGCAGTGGCCATGTTCTTTTTCCCCTTGAATCTTTACTCTCTGATATAATGTCTTATGTATAATAAGTATGGAATAGTTCCTCTTGAAATTAAGCTAAGCTAAGCTAATTGCAATCTTTCAGATCACAAACTGATGAAAAATGAAAAAGTAATAAAGTACTTGATATTCAGAAATTATGGTAGATGTCATTACTGATATTTTACCTCAGAGTATTACATTATTAGGGTTAGGAGACCAAAAACATATGGGTCATGCCACTGTACAAGTGCCAAGAGTGTCTTTCATGGCCACAGGTTATACCCATACATCTAAACAGTTTCTTTGTGAAAGAGGGTTCTCAAGCACGTGGCTAATGAGGCATAAAGGGAAGAATGGTGCAAACAATCAACTCACACAAGCTACTAGGAACACACCATAGAATACATCCTGTTAACAGTCATTCTGTGGCCTTATTTTTTTTTTTTTGGGGGGGTACACCAGGTTCAATCATCTGTTTTTATACACATATCCCCGTATTCCCTCCCTTCCTTGACTCCCCCCCGCCTCGAGTCCCCCCCACCCTCCCTGCCCCAGTCCTCTAAGGCATCTTCCATCCTCGAGTTGGACTCCCTTTGTTATACAACAACTTCCCACTGACTATTTTACAGTTGGTAGTATATATATGTCTATGCTACTCTCTCGCTTCGTCTCAGTTTCCCCTACACCCCCCGGCCCCTCCCATACCTCGAGTTCTCCAGTCCATTCTCTGTATCTGCATCCTTGTTCTTGTCACTGAGTTCATCAGTACCATTTTTAGATTCCGTATATGTGAGTTAGCATACAATATTTGTCCTTCTCTTTCTGACTTACTTCACTCTGTATGACAGATTGTAGTTCTATCCACCTCATGACATATAGCTCCATCTCATCCCTTTTTATAGCTGAGTAATATTCCATTGTATATATATGCCACATCTTCTGTATCCATTCATTTGTTGATGGGCATTTAGATTGCTTCCATGTCCTGGCTATTGTAAATAGTGCTGCAATAAACATTATGGTACAAGTTTCTTTTGGGATTATGGTTTTCTTTGGGTATATGCCCAGGAGTGGGATTACTGGATCATATGGTAGTTCTATTTGTAGTTTTTTAAGGAACCTCCAAATTGTTTTCCATAGTGGCTGTACCAACTTACAGTCCCACCAACAGTGCAGGAGAGTTCCCTTTTCTCCACACCCTCTCCAACATTTGTTGTTCCCAGATTTTGTGATGATGGCCATTCTGACTGGTGTGAGGTGATCCCTCATTGTGGCTTTGACTTGCATTTCTCTGATGATGAGTGATGTTGAGCATCTTTTCATGTGTTTGTTGGCCATCTGTATGTCTTCTTTAGAGAAATGTCTATTTAGGTCTTCCGCCCATTTGTGGATTGGGTTATTTGCTTTTTTGGTATGAAGCTGCATGAGCTGCTTGTATATTTTGGAGATTAATCCTTTGTCCGTTGTTTCATTGGCAACTATTCCCATTTTGAGGTTTGCCTTTTAGTCTTGTTTATGGTTTCTTTCACTGTGCAAAAGCTTTCAAGTTTCATGAGGTCCCATTTGTTTATTCTTGATTTTATATGCATGATTCTAGGAGGTGGGTCCAAAAGGATCTTGCTTTGATGGATGTCATAGAGTGTTCTGCCTATGTTTTCCTCTAGGAGTTTTATAGTGTCTGGGCTTACATTTAGGTCTAATCCATTTTGAGTTTCTTTTTGTGTATGATGTTAGGAAGTGTTCTAATTTCATTCTTTTATATGTAGCTGTCCAATGTTCCCAGCACCACATATTGAAGAGGAAGTCTTCTTTCCATTGTAAGTTCTTGCCTCCTTTGTCAAAGATAAGGTGCCCATATGTGCTTGGGCTTACCTCTGAGCTCTCTATTCTGCTCCATTGATCTTCCTTTCTATTTTTGTGCCAGTACCATACTGTCTTGATCACTGTGGCCTCATAGTATAGTTTGAAGTCAGGAAGCCTAATTCCACCAACTCCATTTTTCCTTCTCAAGATTGCTTTGGCTATTCGGGGTCTTTTGCGTTTCCATACAAATTGTAAGATTTCTTGTTCTGATTCTGTGAAAAATGCCATTGGTAATTTGATCGGGATTGCATTGAATCTGTAAATTGCTTTGGGTAATACAGTCATTTTCACTATGCTGATTCTTCCAATCCAGGAACATGGTACGTCCCTCCATCTGTTTGTGTCGTCTTTGATTTCTTTCATCAATGTCTTAAAGTTTTCTGCATACAGATCTTTTGCCTCCTTAGGCAGGTTTATTCCTAGGTATTTTATTCTTTTTGTTGCAATGCTAAGTGGGAGAGTTTCCTTAACTTCTCTCTCTGCTCTTCCTTTGTTAGTGTATAGGAATGCAAGAGATTTCTGTGCATTAACTTTGTATCCTGCTACTTTACTAAATTCATCAATGAGTGCTAGCAGTTTTCTGGTAGAATCTTTAGGGTTTTCTATGTTTAATATCATGTCATCTGCCAAGAGTGACACTTTAACTTCTTCTTTTCCAATTTGGATTCCTTTTATTTCTTTTTCTTCTCTGATTGCTGTGGCTAAAACTTCCAAAACTATGTTGAATAATAATAGTAAGAGTGGACACCCTTGTCTTGTTCCTGTGTTTAAAGGGAATTCTTTCAGTTTTTCCCCATTTAGAACAATGTTGGCTTTTGGTTTGTCATATATGGCGTCTATTATGTTGAGGTAATTTCCTTCTATACCCACCTTCTGGAGAGTTTTTATCATAAATGGATGTTGAACTTTGTCAAAAGCTTTTTCTGCATCTATTGAGATGATCATATGGTTTTTACCCTTCAATTTGTTGATATGATGTATCACAGTGATTGATTTGCATATATTGAAGAATCCTTGCATCCCAGGGATAAACCCCACTTGATCATGGTGTATGATTTTTTTAATGTGCTGTTGGATTCTGTTAGCTAGTATTTTGTTGAGGATTTTTGCATGTATATTCATCGGTGATATTGGTCTGTAATGTTCTTTTTTTGTGACATGTTTGCCTGGTTTTGGTATCAGGGTGATGATGGCCTCGTAGAATGAGTTTGGGAGTTTTCTGCCTTCTGCAATATTTTGGAAGATTTTGAGAAGGATAGGTGTTAGCTCTTCTCGAAATGTTTGATAGAATTCGCCCGTGAATCCATCTGGTCCTGGGCTTTTGTGTGTTGGGAGATTTTTAATCACTGCCTCAATTTCTGTACTTGTGATTGGACTGTTCATAATTTCTTCCTGGTTCAGTCTTGGAAGATTGTATTTTTCTAAGAATTTATGCATTTCTTCAAGGTTGTCCAATTTATTGGCATATAGCTGCTTGTAGTAGTCTCTCATGATCTTTTCTATTTCTGTGGTGTCTGCTGTTACTTCTTTTTCATTTCTAGTTTTGTTGATTTGCATCTTCTCCCTTTTTTTCTTGATGAGTCTGGTTAATGGTTTATCAGTTTTGTTTATCTTCTCACAGAACCAGCTTTTAGTTCTATTGATCTTTGCTATTGTTTCCTTCCTTTCTTTTTCATTTATTTCTGCTCTGATCTTTATGATTTCTTTCCTTCTGCTCACTTTGGGGTTTCTTTGTTCTTCTTTCTCTAGTTGTTTGAGGTGTAAGGTTAGGTTGTTTATTCGATCATTTTCTTGTTTCTTAAGGGAGGACTGTATTGATATAAACTTCCCTCTTAGAACTGCTTTTGCTGTGTCCCATAGGTTTTGAGTTGTTGTGTCTTCATTGCCATTTGTTTCTAGATATTTTTGATTTCCTCTTTGATTTCCGTAATGATTTCTTGGTTGTTTCATAGTGTATTGTTTAGCCTCCATGTGTTTGTATTTTTTGCAGTTTTTTTTCCTGTAATTGATATCTAGTCTCATGGCGTTGTGGTCTGAGAAGTTGCTTGATATGATTTCAGTTTTCTTGAATTTGCTGAGGTTTGATTTGTGATCCAAGATATGATCTATCCTGGAAAATATTCTGTGTGCATTTGAGAAGAAAATGTATTATGTCGTTTTTGAATGGAATGTCCTGTAAATATCAATTAAGTCTAGATGGTCTAATGTGTCATTTAAAGCTTGTGTGTCCTTATTTATTTTCTGTTTGGATGATCTGTCCATTGATGTAAGTGGGGTGTTCAAGTCTCCCACTATTATTGTGTTACTGTCAATTCCCCCTTTTATGGCTGTTAGCATTTGCCTTATGTATTGAGGTGCTCCTATGTTGGGGGCATAGATATTTACCATTGTGATATGTTCTTCTTGGATGGATCCCTTGATCATTATGTAGTGTCCTTCCTTGTCTCTTGTAATAGTCTTTACTTTTAAGTCTAATTTGTCTGATATGAGTATTGCTACTCCAGCTTTCTTTTGCCTTCCATTTGCATGGAATATCTTTTTCCATCCCTTTACTTTCAGGCTATATGTATCCCTTGGTCTGAAGTGGGTTTCTTGTAGGCAGCATATAGAAGGGTCTTGTTTTTATATCAATTCAGCCAGTCTGTGTCTTTTGGTTGGAGCATTTAATCCATTTACATTTAAGGTTATTATTGATATGTGTGTTCTGATTACCATTTTCTTAATTGTTTTGGGTTTGCATTTGTAGGTGTTTTCCTTTTCTTGTGTTTCCTACTTAGAGAAGTTCCTTTAGTACTTGTTGTAAGGCTGGTTTGGTAGTGCTGAATTCTCTTAACTTTTGCTTATCTGGAAAGCTTTTGATTTCTCCCTCAAATCTGAATGAGATTCTTGCTGGGTAGAGTATTCTGGGTTGTAGGTTTTTCTCTTTCAGGACTTTCAGTATATCCTGCCATTCCCTTCTGGCCTGCAGAGTTTCTGTAGAAAGGTCAGCTGTTATCCTTATGGGTTTTCCCTTATATGTTATTTGTTGCTTTTCTCTTGCTGCTTTTAACATTTTTTCTTTGTGTTTAATTGTCGTTAGTTTGATTAATATGTGCCTTTGAGTATTTCTCCTTGGGTTTATTCTGTTTGGGACTCTCTGTGCTTCTCGGACTTGGTTAATTATTTCCTTTCCCATGTTGGGGAAGTTTTCCACTACAACCTCTTCAAATATTTTCTTAGACCCTTTCTTTTATTTTTCTTCCACTGATATGCATATGATTTGGTTGTTGGTACGCTTAATGTTATCACTGAAGTCTCTGAGACTGTCTTCTATTCTTTTTATTCTTTTTTCTCTTTCCTGCTCTGTGGCAGTTATTTCCCCCATTGTATCTTCCAACTCACTTTTTCGTCTTCTGTCTCAGTCATTCTGCTGGTTATAGTATCTAGAGTATTTTTAATTTCAGTTATTTTGTTATCCATTCCTGTTTGTTTGTTCTTTAGTTCTTCTGAGTTCTTATGAACTGTTTCTTGTACTTTCTTTTGTTATCGAGATTTTGGATCATCTTTACTATCATTACTCTGAATTCTTTTTTAGACATTTTTCCTATTTCCTCTTCATTTATTTGGTCTTGTGAGTTTTTTTCCTGCTCCTTTGCCTGCATGGTGTTTCTTTGTTTCCTCATGGTAGTCCAAACTTCGGGGGTTGATTGTGCTGGTGATAAAGGGGTTTATAGAACACTGTCCAAGCCCCAGACTAATGTCCGTGTTTTGGGTTAAACAAATACTAAGTCTAGGATACACATACATGTATAAGACACACAATTACTGAATCCATTAGGACATAAGGCTCTGGGAAGACCTGACAGAAGAACCCCCGTATGCTATCAGATATTCAAAGAGAAACCCAACAGAAAATGAAAACCAAAACAGAACAAAACAGAAACAAAAGCAAAAACAAACAAACAAACAAACAAATAACACCTTACACTTACAAACACAAATCCAGGGACATATTGAAAGCTAGGATAAAATATAAAAAAAGAGCTAGAGTACCCCCAGACAGAATGGAGAGTCTCAGAATGAAATTAGACAATTGTACTAAGAACTAAGATAAAGACAGAAACGTAATATTAAATACCTAGGTGGTGTGTCATCTGGAGAATAGAGCAAGAAGACTGAGCAGATCAATAGTGTTGCTTATATGTTAAGATAAAATAAACAAAAAAATGGATTGAAGACAGGGGAACACAATATCATAGTGTGCCTGGAAATATGTAAATAAAAAGAAGGGAATAGAAATGTATAAAGGATAGTGATGAAAGGAAGGTAGGAGAGATATATAGTCCGTACTACCAAAAACTTAGCTAGAAATAGAAGTATATAAAGGCTAAAAATAAAAATAGAATAAAAAATAGAATAAAAATATGTTATAAAACTTGTAGATACCTTAGGACTAAGATTGTAATTAATAAAAAAAAAAAAAAACTGGAACTGATCCCTGAATGGACCAGTCCAATAGAATTGATACTAATATTTCTGTTTCCTTAGAGTCTCAGCTGTAAGTGTCCTACTTGCCTTGGGTTTTTTGTATTATTCTGTGACCAGAAGAGCTTCCTTTATTGGTCGTCTGTAAGCATTGGTGTGTGGGGAGGGAGAGGATACAATAGTGGCTCCTTCCCCTGGGAATGAGTGAGCAGTGGTGCACTGTTGTTTCAGTCGGGCTTGGAGGTGCCTGTTGCAGAGGGACGCTGGTGGCTCAGGTGTAAACAGAAAGTCTCAGAGTTGGGCCTCTCTCAGGCTTTTTGTTTTTTTTTTTCTCTGCAGCCTCCCTGCTGCTGGTGTTCCAAGGGGTTTTAATCTAGCCCTGCCCGAGTGCCTGAGGGTACTTGTTATCCCTAAGCACCTTAGGTGGCCCACAGGGCGTCTCTCCACTGCCTGTTGCAGGTGCTGAAAGAGAGAGAGAGGCTGTGCCCGTGGCTCCTCCCCCCCGCCTGTGAGCCTGCAGCCTCCAGCCGCCATCATGGCTGGGCAGCTCTCAGGGGCAGGCACTCCTCGCCGCGGACCTCTTCCCTCCTGTCCTCTTGGTCCGTCACCTTACTGGCAACAATTTTTCTTACCCTGAGCCAGCTCTCTCGTTCCCACACTCCCACTCGCGGAGCCTCTGTTCAGCTGTGAATCGACATCTCAGTCCAGGAACACTGAGCTGTGGTGCAGACCTTCCATGTGTTTCTCACTCCCTCTGTCTGCCACAGCTCAGCTGCTTCACTCTCTTTGGGCCCTTGTAGATGCCTCCCTACTGGTTATGTCGGGATCCTTACGATCCCTTCTGGTGTCCGAGATCATCTGGTGGTGTTCAGTTGGTTCTCTGTGGGATTTATTGTGTCTTTTGGTGTATTCCCAATGCATCTGTGGAGAGGGATGCATTCCACGTCCCTCTACTTCGCTGCCATTTTTTCCCCCTCACTGATGAATGTAGATGCAAAAATCCTCAACAAAATACTAGCCGACAGAATCCAACAACATATTAAAGGGATCATACACCATGATCAAGTGGAGTTTATCCCTGGAATGCAAGGATTCTTCAATATATGCAAATCAATCAATGTGATACACCATATTAACAAATTGAAGAGTAAAAGCCACATGATCATCTCAATAGATGCAGAAAAAGCTTTTGACAAAATTCAACACCCATTTATGATAAAAACTCTCCAGAAGGTGGGCATAGAGGGAACCTACCTCAACATAATAAAGGCCATATATGACAAACCCACAGCAAACATTATTCTCAATGGTGAAAAACTGCAAACATTCCCTCTAAGATCAGGAACAAGACAAGGATGTCCAGTCTCACCACTACTATTCAATATAGTTTTGGAAGTCCTTGCCACAGCAATCAGAGAAGAAAAAGAAATAAAAGGAATCCAAATTGGAAAAGAAGTAAAACTCTCACTGTTCGCAGATGACATGATAGTATACATAGAAAATCCTAAAGATGCCACCGGAAAACTACTTGAGCTAATCAATGAATTTGGTAAAGTTGCAGGATACAAAATTAACACACAGAAATCTCTTGCATTTCTATACAGTAACAATGACAGATCAGAAAGAGAAATTAAGGAAACAATCCCATTCACCATTGCAGCAAAAAGAATAAAATACCTAAGAATAAACCTAACCAAGGAGGTAAAAGACCTGTACTGAGAAAAGTATAAGACACTCATGAAAGAAATCAAAGATGACACAAATAGATGGAGGGACATACCATGTTCTTGGATTGGAAGAATCAACATTGTGAAAATGACTATACTACCCAAAGCAATTTACAGATTCAATGCAATCCCAATCAAATTACCAATGGCATTTTTCTCAGAACTAGAACAAGAAATTTTCGATTTGTATGGAAACACAAAAGACCCTGAATAGCCAAAGCAATCTTGAGAAAGAAAGACGGAGTTGGTGGAATCAGGCTTCCTGACTTCAGGCTATACTACAAGGCTACAGTGATCAAGACAGTATGGTACTGGCACACAAACAGAAATACAGGTCAATGGAACAGGATAGAAAGCCCAGAGATAAGCCACGGTCAACTAATCTATGACAAAGGAGCCAAGGATATACAATGCAGAAACGGCAGCCTCTTCAGTAAGTGGTGCTGGGAAAACTGGACAGCTACATGTAAAAGAATAAAATTAGAACACTTCCTAACACCATATACAAAAATAAACTCAAAATGGATAAAAGACCTAAATATAAGGCCAGACAGTATAAAACTCCTAGAGGAAAACATAGGAAGAACACTCTTTGCCGTAAATAACAGCAAGATCTTTTTTGATCTGACCCCTAGAGTAATGGAAATAAAAACAAAAATAAATAAGTGAGACCTAATGAAACTTTAAAGCTTCTGCACAGCAAAGGAAACTATAAGCAAGATGAAAAGACAACCCTCAGAATGGGAGAAAATATTTGCAAACGAATCAGCAGACAAAGGATTAATCTCCAAAATATATAAACAGTTCATGCAGCTCAATATCAAAAAAACAAACAACCCAATCAAAAAATGGGCAGAAGACCTAAATAGGCATTTTTCCAAAGAAGACATACGAATGGCTAAGAGGCACATGAAAAGCTGTTCAACATCACTAATTATTAGAGAAATGCAAATCAAAACAACGAGGTATCACCTCACACCGGTTAGAACGGGCATCGTCAGAAAATCTACACACAGTAAATGCTGGAGAGGGTGTGGAGAAAAGGGAGTGCTCTTGCACTGTTGGTGGGAATGTAAATTGATACAGCCCCTATGGAGAACAGTATGGAGGTTCCTTGCAAAACTGAAAATAGAGCTATCATATGACCCAGCAATCCTACTACTGGGCATATACTCAGAGAACACCATAGTTCAAAAAGATACATGCACTCCAATGTTCATTGAAGCCCTATTTAGAATAGCCAGGACATGGAAGCAAGGTAAATGTCCATCCACAGATGAATGGATAAAGAAGATGTGGTACATTCATACAACGGAATATTTCTCAGCTGTAAAAAACAATGAAACTGGGACATTTTTAGAGACATGGATGGACCTAGAGACTGTCATACAGAGTGAAGTGAGTCAGAAAGAGAAAAACAAATATCGTATATTAACACGTATATGTGGAGTATAGAAAAATGGTACGAATCAACTGGTTTGCAAGGCAGAAATAGAGACACAGATGTAGAGAACAAACATATGGACACCAAGTGGGGAAAGTGGGGAGGGTTGCGGGGGGGGGGGTGAATTGGGAGATTGGGATACCAAATTGTACACTCTAAATATATGCAGTTTATTGTAAAGAATTAAAAATTAAAAAAACATATGCTGCAAAGTGGCTATGTATGTTTGACCCGAATTATAATTGTCTTTTTATTCACATTGCAACGTCAAGTTTTATTCTTTGTAACCATTTTTACTTTGCTTTTCAAGTTGGTGCATAGTATTAGTTCAAGTTTGCTTGAAATTTGTATAAAAATGAAATCATATTGTGCATGCTTATTGAAAGTTAGTGACTTCAGTGGTAACTTTTCCCTAGATTGGCAGAGAAAAACTTCTGTGATAAACCTTTAAGTCAATATCTTATCAGACCAAATAAGAAAATGCCTTGGTTCCATTCAAAGCTGTTGAAACTACCAGGGTTAAATATGACATAGGTAAAGGTAAGAAGAATGTTTCTAACACAAAAATTGGTAATTTTAACGTAATTGTCATTGTAATGTGATGTTGAAATTCTAAAATAAAGAGTAAATTAATAATATGCATCAGTAAGGACTAGGAGTGAAAATCTTTAGACCTAAATGTTTAAAAGTTATATGGAATTTCTAGGTGGAGCAAATACAAGATGCATTTTAAAGTACCAGAAAAATATATCTTATATTTGCTTCTTTGACTTCCTTTTCCTCTGAAATAACTGTGAAATATAGATACAAAAGAATGTTTCATAATGTACATGCTCTATTTAAAGAACAGTCATTAAGTGAACATTGCCCACCCCCATTAAAAAATTGAAAATTAGCAGTACACAGGTTTTGATAAATGGCCAACTCATTGACATTTATTTCCTGCTAATTGTGAAAGTTCTGAAGTATCTAAAGGTAGAAGTTTTTCTTTAATACGAAAGAATAATTTTGGACTAAATTTTATTCTGTATTCATTGTGACATTGAAATCTCTTGGAATATATGTCTTATGAATGTTCTTATGTATACTTATTTATTTATAAAAGTCTTTAAACATTTATGGGACATATATAAAGTCACCATGTATTTAGGCATACCTGTGTGTGTGTGTGTGTGTGTGTGTGTGTGTGTGTGTGTGTGTGTATCTCCTGTGTTGTATATACATAATTCTAGTTCATCAAAAGTGTTGTGTTATTCATATCTTTTTTGCTTTCCAGTTTAATTGTGGGTTTTTTTTAAATTCTGAGAGAGGTGTTTTCAAGTATCCTATGCTAGATATGTCACTTTCCTGGTTTCCTTGTACATCCACCAGTAAGTGCTTTTTGTATTTTTCTATGTTAAACTGTATAGTTTAGTTATTCTGAGAGTAGCCATCCTAACAAGTGTTGGCAAGGATGTGGAAAAATTGGAACCCTTGTACAACGTTGGTGGGAATGCAAAATAATGTAAGCTGCTGTGGAAAACTGTATGGAGGTTCCTGAAAAAATTAAAAATAGAACTGTTATATGATCCAGCAATTCCATTTTGGGGTATTTATTCAAAAGAATTGAAATTAAGATCTTAAAGATGCTAGCACTCCCATTTTTACTGCAGCATTATTCACAGTAACAAAAATGTGGAAACAACCTAAATGTCCATCGATGGGTGAACAGATAATGAAAATGTGGTACATACATACAATGGCATGTTACTCAGCCTTACGTTAAGCAGGAGACCCTGCACTATGTGATGGATGAATCTTGAGGACATAATGCTAAGTGAAATGAGCCAGTCTCAGAAGGACAAATACTTCATATATCCACTTATATGAGATATCTAAAATAGTCAAACTCATAGAAGGAAAGAATAGAATGGTGGTTGCCAGGGACTGGGAGGGAGGTTGAAATAGGGAGTTGCCAATCAACATGTATAAACTTTTATGTATGCAAGATAAATGGCTTCTAGAGATCTGTTGTACAACCTTGTGTCTGTAGATAACAATATTGTATTTTACACTTAAGAATCTGTTAAGAGGATAGATTTCATATTAAGTGTTTTTACCACAGTAAAGAATTAAGAAAATTGTGTAATTAGATGCATAGAAGTTGACTGCGATTGCATCCTGATGTATTATACCATTTATTAAAAAATATATAATTGCTTATGCTTTCAGTGCTTTTTTAACCTTGAATCCTATTTTGCCTAATATGTATAATACCCCTCTGCTTTTATTCTTTTAGCATTTCATTAATAAATCTTTTTCCATTCTTCATTATTAAACTGTCATTAAGCTTTAAGAGTGTTCTTGTGAACAGCTTATGGCTGTTTTATTTTTGTATGTTTTGCTTTGTTTTCTTCTATTTTGAAATCTGAATTTAATGGAGGAATTTAATGCATTCAAATTTGTTATAATTTCTGGAATCTTTTGGTTTTAACCCTGCTACCTTACGTTACAAGGGTGAGTCAAAAATTATCCACACTCCAGTTATATTAAAACTTCTGTTGGCCGCCCTGTCTTATCAGCGCTTTCCATTTAAGGCTGCTTCTCCCCAGTCACTACTGTGCAGGTGTGAACATGTTACATCAGTTCATTTGTAACTGTGGTGGGAGCAAAAATGAATGCCTCACTTGTGATTTTCATGAAAGAAGAGCAGTGTGCAATGATTTGTTTTTTTGTGGTCTGAGGCTGTGCACATCCCCACATTTCTGCACACACTGTTGACACTGCAAAAACTCTGTTTTGAGGTGTTAAAGCCTCCTCCCTATAGTCCTGATCTTGCTCCATTGGACTTTCACCTCTTTGGTCCCCTGAAAGCAACCCTACGAGGATGAAGATTCACTTCTGATGAAGACGTGAAGACAACAGTGCATTTGTGGTTTGCAGCTCAGCATAAAACATTTTTTAATGAGGGAATACGAAAGCTTGTTGACAGATGGACAAAGTGTATTGAAAAGCAAGGAGATTATGTTAAAAATGATGTATTTGTTTTTTCTAAAAGTTAATGAAAATAAATTCTACAGCCAGAGTGCAGATAATTTTTGACTCACCCTGTGCATACTTTTTAAAAATGTCCATGCTTTCATGTTTTTGCTTCTTAAAAACAAATTCTTGTTGAATTAATGTACTTTTCTTTGTTTCATTTTTCTTCTAACGGTTTAGAATTTATGCATCTTACATTGTTTGATAAAAGATACATATTTAACCACTTAAAAATAACATACATATTTAACTCATATTTTTATCAGCATATGGAATTAATACCTATATCCTATTCTCAAAGACAAGATATTGTGAAATCACTTTCCCCTGCTATATTTCCTTGGTAATAAATCCATGTATATGGACAGGCTAACTATAAAACTGATTGTATATAAAATTTTTGTATCTTTAAATATCAGTGAAGACCAAGTTAAATTTTTGCATCTTTAAATATTAACAAAGACCAAATTAAAGCACAAGTAGCCATATAAGGAGCAAATCGAAAACTACTCCAAAGTCACTATTAACTATTACTTACTTAATCTTCCTTCAGATCTTTATTGAAGTATAATTGCTTTACAATGTTGTGCCAGTTTCTGCTGTACAACAAAGTGAATCAGCTGTATTTATACATATATTCCCATATCTCCTCCTTCTTGAGCCTCCCTCCCACCCTCCCAATCCCACACCTCTAGGTCATCACCAGTCATCGAGTTGATCTCCCTGTGTTATGCAGCAGCTTCCCACTAGCCATCTATTTTACATTTGGTAACGTATGTATGTCAGTGCTACTCTCTAAATGATAGTTTTAAAAGATGAATGTGGACTTTCCTGCTGGTGCAGTGGTTAAGAATCTGCCTGCCAATGCAGGGAACACGGTTTCAAACCCTGGTCTGGGAAGATCCCACATGCTGCAGAGCAGCTAAGCCTGTGTGCCACAACTACTGAGCCTGAGCTCTCGAGTCCATGAGCCACAACTACTGAGCCCACGTGCTGCAACTACTGAAGCCCTCACACCTAGAGCCCATGTTCCACAACAAGAGAAGCTACCTCACTGAGAAGCTCATGCACCGCAATGAAGAGTAACCTCTGCTCGCCACAACTAGAGAAAGCCTGCACACAGCAATGAAGACCCAGCACAGCCAAAAATAAATAAATAAATAAAATAATAAATAAATAAATCTTTAAAAAAAAATAAAGGTACATGTACCACAATGTTCATTGCAGCACTATTTACAATAGCCAGGACACGGAAGCAACCTAAATGTCCATCAACAGATGAATGGTAAGGAAGATGTGGCACATATATACAATGGAATATTACTCAGCCATAAAAAAGGAACAAAATTAAGTTATTTGTAGTGAGGTGGGTGGACTTAGAGTCTGTCATACTGAGTGAAGTAAGTCAGAAAGAGAAAAACAAATATCATATGCTAACACATATATATGGAATCTAAAAAAATGGTACTGATGAGCCTAGTGGCAGGGCAAGAATAGACAGATATAGAGAATGGACTTGAGCACACAGTGGGGGAAGGGGAAGCTGGGATGAAATAACTATTATTTTATAATTTATTTTCTCAACACTTGTATGCCTACACTCTTAATTATTAATTTATATAAAAATATAGATATATAATTTTATTATTGGCTTTGGAATACTACTCTCAGTGGTAAGACTAACATACTCAGAGTTACGGCATAACTTCTTTAATTCAAAATCCTCAGTGAACTTTTATAAGAGTATTTAATATTCATGTATGTTACAAAGACGGTGTCCAATGACTTCTACTACCTTCCAAATGGCTGAATTCATGCATATGTTGAATATAAATGAGATTTGTCACATCTCCAATCGAGAGGAACAAAGTTTCACTTTAAGACATAAATCTGATGTACCAAAATATGCTAAAAATTTTTATAGCATGAAGGCTATAAATATGCATTTTCATTTTCTCACTTGGTTATGCTAAAGGACCAGTAAGAAATTTTAAATAGAGTTAAAAGAAAGTGAAAGAATGGCCTTAAGTATAGTTTGATCGAGCAACTGAAATTTATCTAAATCTGCCATCTGTAGAATGCTATAAATGGGATTAAAATTTTTCCTGTATTTTAAAGCATGCTCGTGGTACCTATTACTTACATAGCTAAGAAGTATCTGTTTATAACTTTATAAATTTTTTTCTTAAATCATATATCAGATTTTTCTATACTTTGTTATTTTTGTGACATGCTTAGTTTCCTCTTTTTCTCATCCCTATAATCAGTTTGATTTAAAATTTACTGAGAACTTATTTATGTGTTTGGCCTGTAAGCAACAGTGAAAATAGAAGGGTTACTGCTTTTGAAGAAGTCACTCTAGCAAGTTCTGCCAAGGGTATACTCCTCTTCCTCTCATGTCTAATCTGTTCTCTTCATTCCTACTCTCCCAACAGAATTTCAGCTCCCTCATTATTTCTGAAACATTACAGCCATTAAAAAAATCTTGTTTGTATTATACATGAATTTGAATTTTTCAAAACACTGTGATCATGTATGTACCTAAATCACACATTTGGATGCACACATTTTAGAATACATATCTGTAGTCATAAATATCTACAACATACATGTACACATATCGGTAATGCTTACAAATGCATATATAAATTCTCTCTCTTTGTCTCCCTGTCTCTCTGTCTCTGTCTCTCTTCCACACACACACACACACACACACACACACCCCACAGTGATCCACGTAAAGTATCCCAGTGTGTCCATAACCATCACTGAACCACTAGTATTTTACAATAATAATTTCAATTCTGCTTCCATAAAGTCTTTTCTCTGAGCATCTTCTCATATTTTTA
The DNA here is from genome assembly GCF_030028045.1 of Hippopotamus amphibius kiboko. NCBI lineage: Eukaryota > Metazoa > Chordata > Mammalia > Artiodactyla > Hippopotamidae > Hippopotamus > Hippopotamus amphibius. Next base: position 10,077,023 of record NC_080203.1, on the reverse strand, counting down.
CTAATCATTAGTATCTCTTCTTTTATGTATATTCCATGAATCTTCCTTGCCTGCTTTTCTTTTGACTTGAGTTTTGCTTTTCAACATATAGATTCACCTTATATATTAGGAATAACTCTTTGCCTGTCATGTTTCCTAAAAATATTATCTCCCAATCTGTTGCTAGGTTTTTTTTTTTTTTTTTTCGGGGGGTACACCAAGTTCAATCATCTGTTGTTTTTTTTTTTAATTTTTTTAAATTTTTTTGGGGGTACACCAGGTTCAATCATCTGTTTTTATACACATATCCCCGTATTTCCTCCCTTCCTTGACTCCCCCCCCTCGAGTCCCCCCCACCCTCCCCACCCCAGTCCTCTAAGGCATCTTCCATCCTCGAGTTGGACTCCCTTTGTTATACAACAACTTCCCACTGACTATCTATTTTACAGTTGTTAGTATATATATGTCTGTGCTACTCTCTCGCTTTGTCTCAGCTTCCCCTTCACCCCCCTCCCCCTCCCAAACCTCGAGTTCTCCAGTCCATTCTCTGTATCTGCGTCCTTGTTCTTGTCACTGAGTTCATCAGTACCATTTTTAGATTCCATATATGTGAGTTAGCATACAATATTTGTCTTTCTCTTTCTAACTTCACTCTGTATGACAGACTGTAGATCTATCCACCTCATTACATATAGCTTCATCTCATCCCTTTTTATAGCTGAGTAATATTCCATTGCATATATATGCCACATCTTCTTTATCCATTCATTTGTTGATGGGCATTTAGGTTGCTTCCATGTCCTGGCTATTGTAAATAGTGCTGCAATAAACATTATGGTACAAGTTTCTTTTGGGATTATGGTTTTCTTTGGGTATATGCCCAGGAGTGGGATTACAGGATCATATGGTAGTTCTATTTGTAGTTTTTTAAGGAACCTCCAAATTGTTTTCCATAGTGGCTGTACCAACTTACAGTCCCACCAACAGTGCAGGAGAGTTCCCTTTTCTCCACACCCTCTCCAACATTTGTTGTTTCCAGATTTTGTGATGATGGCCATTCTGACTGGTGTGAGGTGATACCTCATTGTGGCTTTGACTTGCATTTCTCTGATGATGAATGATGTTGAGCATCTTTTCATGTGTTTGTTGGCCATCTGTATGTCTTCTTTAGAGAAATGTCTATTTAGGTCTTCCGCCCATTTGTGGATTGGGTTATTTGCTTTTTTGGTATGAAGCTGCATGAGCTGCTTGTATATTTTGGAGATTAATCCTTTGTCCGTTGTTTCATTGGCAACTATTTTTTCCCATTTTGAGGTTTGCCTTTTAGTCTTGTTTATGGTTTCTTTCACTGTGCAAAAGCTTTCAAGTTTCATGAGGTCCCATTTGTTTATTCTTGATTTTATGTGCATGATTCTAGGAGGTGGGTCCAAAAGGATCTTGCTTTGATGGATGTCATAGAGTGTTCTGCCTATGTTTTCCTCAAGGAGTTTTATAGGGTCTGGGCTTACATTTAGGTCTTTAATCCATTTGGAGTTTCTTTTTGTGTATGGTGTTAGGAAGTGTTCTAATTTCATTCTTTTATATGTAGCTGTCCAATGTTCCCAGCACCACATATTGAAGAGGAAGTCTTCTTTCCATTGTAAGTTCTTGCCTCCTTTGTCAAAGATAAGGTGCCCATATGTGCTTGGGCTTACCTCTGAGCTCTCTATTCTGCTCCATTGATCTTCCTTTCTATTTTTGTGCCAGTACCATACTGTCTTGATCACTGTGGCCTCATAGTATAGTTTGAAGTCAGGAAGCCTAATTCCACCAACTCCATTTTTGAACCTTCTCAAGATTGCTTTGGCTATTCGGGGTCTTTTGCGTTTCCATACAAATTGTAAGATTTCTTGTGCTGATTCTGTGAAAAATGCCATTGGTAATTTGATAGGGATTGCATTGAATCTGTAAATTGCTTTGGGTAATACAGTCATTTTCACTATGCTGATTCTTCCAATCCAGGAACATGGTACGTCCCTCCATCTGTTTGTGTCGTCTTTGATTTCTTTCATCAGCGTCTTAAAGTTTCTGCATACAGATCTTTTGCCTCCTTAGGCAGGTTTATTCCTAGGTATTTTATTCTTTTTGTTGCAATGCTAAGTGGGAGAGTTTCCTTAATTTCTCTTTCTGCTCTTCCGTTGTTAGTGTATAGGAATGCAAGAGATTTCTGTGCATTAATTTTGTATCCTGCTACTTTACTAAACTCATCAATGAGTGCTAGCAGTTTTCTGGTAGAGTCTTTAGGGTTTTCTCTATATAATATCATGTCATCTGCAAAGAGTGACAATTTTATTTCTTCTTTTCCAATTTGGATTCCTTTTATTTCTTTTTCTTCTCTGATTGCTGTGGCTAAAACTTCCAAAACTATGTTGAATAATAATGGTGAGAGTGAACACCCTTGTCTTGTTCTTGTGTTTAGAGGGAATTCTTTCAGTTTTTCCCCATTGAGAACGATGTTGGCTTTTGGTTTGTCATATATGGCTTCTATTATGTTGAGGTAATTTCCTTCTATGCCCATTTTCTGGAGAGCTTTTATCATAAATGGATGTTGAACTTTGTCAAAAGCTTTTTCTGCATCTATTGAGATGATCATATGGTTTTTACCCTTCAATTTGTTGATATGATGTATCACATTGATTGATTTGCATATATTGAAGAATCCTTGCATCCCAGGGATAAACCCCACTTGATCATGGTGTATGATTTTTTTAATGTGCTGTTGGATTCTGTTAGCTAGTATTTTGTTGAGGATTTTTGCATCTATATTCATCAGTGATATTGGTCTGTAGTTTTCTTTTTTTGTGATATCTTTGCCTGGTTTTGGTATCAGGGTGATGGTGGCCTCGTAGAATGAGTTTGGGAGTGTTCCGCCTTCTGCTATATTTTGGAAGAATTTGAGAAGGATAGGTGTTATCTCTTCTCTAAATGTTTGATAGAATTCACCTGTGAACCCATCTGGTCCTGGGCTTTTGTGTGTTGGGAGATTTTTAATCACTGCCTCAATTTCCATACTTGTGATTGGTCTGTTCATGGTTTCTATTTCTTCCTGGTTCAGTCTGGAAGATTGTATTTTTCTAAGAATTTATGCAGTTCTTCCAGGTTATCCAATTGATTGGCATATAGTTGCTTGTAGTCGTCTCTCATGATGTTTTGTATTTCTGAGGTGTCCGTTGTTACTTCTCCTTTTTCATTTCTAGTTTTGTTGATTTGCATCTTCTCCCTTTTTTTCTTGATGAGTCTGGCTAATGGTTTATCAATTTTGTTAATCTTCTCAAAGAACCAGCTTTTAGTTTTATTTATTTTTGCTACGGTTTCTTTCCTTTCTTTTTCATTTATTTCTGCTCTGATCTTTATGATTTCTTTCCTTCTGCTCACTTTGGGGTTTCTTTGTTCTTCTTTCTCTAGTTGTTTTAGGTGTAAGGTTAGGTTGTTTATTCGATAATTTTCTTGTTTCTTAAGGGAGGACTGTATTGATATAAACTTCCCTCTTAGAACTGCTTTTGCAGTGTCCCATAGGTTTTGGGTTGTTGTGGTTTCGTTGTTGTTTGTTTCTAGATATTTTTTGATTTCCTCTTTGATTTCTTTAGTGATTTCTTGGTTGTTTAGGAGTGAATTGTTTAGCCTCCATGTGTTTGTATTTTTTGCAGTTTTTTTCCTGTAATTGATATCTAGTCTCATGGTGTTGTGGTCTGAGAAGATGCTTGATATGATTTCAATTTTCTGGAATTTGCTGAGGTTTGATGTGTGACCCAAGATGTGATCTATCCTGGAAAATGTTCCTTGTTCACTTGAGAAGAAAGTGTATTCTGTTGTTTTTGGATGGAATGTCCTATAAATATCAATTAAGTCGAGATGGTCTAATGTGTCATTTAAAGCTTGTGTATCTTTATTGATTTTCTGTTTGGATGATCTGTCCATTGATGTAAGTGGGGTGTTCAAGTCTCCCACTATAATTGTGTTACTGTCGATGTCCCCTTTTATAGCTGTTAGCATTTGCCTTATGTATTGAGGTGCTCCTATATTGGGGGCATAGATATTTACCATTGTGATATGTTCTTCTTGAATGGATCCCTTGATCATTATGTAGTGTCCTTCCTTGTCTCTTGTAATAGTCTTTACTTTCAAGTCTAATTTGTCTGATATGAGTATTGCTACTCCCGCTTTCTTTTGCCTTCCATTTGCATGGAATATCTTTTTCCATCCCTTTACTTTCAGGCTATATGTATCCCTTGGTCTGAAGTGGGTTTCTTGTAGGCAGCATATAGAAGGGTCTTGTTTTTGTATCCATTCAGCCAGTCTGTGTCTTTTGGTTGGAGCATTTAATCTTTTTACATTTAAAGTGATTATTGACATGTGTGTTCCAATTACGATTTTCTTAATTGTTTTGGGTTTGTATTTGTAGGTGTTTTCCTTTTCTTGTGTTTCCGACTTAGGTTTTTTTAACATTAAAAATTTTTTAGACATAAAAGTGTTGCAAAGATAATACAGTACAGAGCATTCCCATACCACTAGTGTTAACATCTTACATAAGCATGATTACAATTATCATAACTAAGAAATTAACATTGTACAATACTCTTTACTAAACTTTATTCAAGTTTCACCAGTTTTTCTCCTAATGTCCTTTTTTCATCCCAGAGTCCAATCGAGGATGCACATTGCATTTAGTTGTTATGTCCTCTTAGTCTGTTTCAGTGCTTTCTTTTTCTTTCCTTTTCTTTCATAAACTTGACACTCTGATCAAGTGCTTTGTTGAATATCTCTCAATTTGGCTTTTTTCTGATATTTTTTCTTTTTTTTAAGCTCTTTATTGGAATATAACTGCTTTACACTTTTGTGCCAGTTTTTGAGGTACACCAAAGTGAATCAGCTGTATTTATAAATATATCCCCATATCCCCTCCCTCCCGCGACTCGCTCCCACCCTCCCCATCCCAGTTCTCTAAATCATCACCCATCATTGAGTTGATCTCCCTATGTTATGCAGCAGCTTCCCAGTAGCTATCTATGTTTTTTCTTGATTAGACTAAGGCGATAGTTTTGGGAGCTGAATACCACGTAAGTGATGTGCCCTTTACATTGCATCACATCAGGACATTCGTGATATCAATGTCTCGTTGTTGGTTATGTAAACTTTGATCACTTGGTAACATTGGTGTTTGCCACGTGTCTCCACTCTGAAGTTATCTTTTTCCTTTCCATTTTCTGTATTTAATAAGCTTGTCATTAAGTTCAGTCCATGCTTAAGAGTATGAAAATTAAGCTGCACTTCCTGAGGTGTGTCAAAAAATTTGTGTACAGATGTTAAAACCACCAAAGCCATTATTTTGGAAGGGGGAGATACTTTGAGTCTATGCAAATATCCTGTTTCTCTTAAACTTTTGCCAACTAATATTATTTTTCACAGTGGATGGTGCCTGACACAGTTATCACTGTGATGTTCTAATGGTGATTATCTATTTCCCCCCTTCTCTCTACATTTATTAATTGGAATTGTTTTGTAAGCAAGAGTTGTCATTTTGCCACCATCCATTTGTGAATTGCATCATTTATATCAGCATGGGCTCGTGGATATTAATTTTATTCTTTTGAGTTTTAATCCAGAACTACCATTATTTCTTTTATTTTTCACATTGTTCCACCTTTGGCCATTTGGATCTCTTTTAGATTGGCACCTTTGTCCCTTTGACATCCACTCCCCTTGCCTTTTTTGCACTTCTGTGCTTTCTGGCATCACAAGATGTCCTAGGTGCATCACCAAGCCCTGGAATTAACCATCACTCAAAGGACCCTGGCTCTTTTTATTAGGGAATGGTGTTTAAAGACTAAAACCTGGGAACTAGGTGTGTGTGTTGCTGCTGGGGTGTCATTGCCTCCAGGTCCTCTAGGCAGACAGAGCTATAAATTAAATATGTGCAAACTGATTCAAGCATACAGAATATATATATTTATCTATGTATTTATGTAACTGTATGCATACTAAAATGAACATGAATTCTTAATGATCTTTCAAACTCTAATCCACCATCACAGGGATCATTATAGCATTTCCTTTTGCTTAATCATCACCTGTTTCTTTGACAATGAGAAACTTGGCTCTCATTACTACAGTGTATTTTACTTATTTTTAGAAACCTAGTATACATGTACAGTGATTTTGGATTTGCTAACCATTACTCCTGTGAAAAACAAATTTAACAGTGAGAGTACAAGGCTGTGTGCAAGTGTTTTTCTCTTTAACTTTATGATACCTAGTCAAAATATCGTTTTCCAAAGTTACTTCAGTCAGCTCCCTTTTTCTCTGCCTCCTTCAGTATGGTTAATACAGTTAGATTCATTTATCACAGTCTGCATTCCGTCTTGAGTTCCTGTGACATCCTGTTTGATTTTTTAATTTTTTTCACTAAAATTAAATCTTTGTAATGTACAGTTCTAAGGGTTTTGACAAATGCATAGAGTTATGTATCCACTCTCACAGTACCATACAGAACAATTCCAACACCACAAAAATTAGCTTGTGCTGACCCATCGTAGTCTGCCTCCTTTCTCCAATCCCTGAAAGCCCCTATACGTTTCCCTTTTTCAGAATGCCATATAAATGGAATAATACCATATGCAGCTTTTCTCTCTGGCTTCTTTCAAGTAGAAAAATCAATTTGAAAACCATGCATGTTGTTGCATAGATCAATAGTTCCTTCCCTTTCATTTCTGAATAGTTTTGTATGTTATGAATGTACTGTAGTTTGGGTATACATTAACTTGTTGAGAGACACCTGGTTTGTTTTCAGATTTTGGCAATTATGAATAAAGCTGCTATAAACATTCATGTACAGGTTTTTGTGTGAACATAAATTGTCGATTCACTTGGGTAAATGCCTAGCAGTGGGATTGCTGGGTCTTATGGCTAGTGTTTGTTTTACTTTGTAAGAAAGAGATAAATTTTGCATTCCCACCAACTGTGTGTTAAGAAATTACAGATACTCCATATCCTCACCAGTAATTTTTTTTTGTCTTTTAATAAACGTGTAGTGATATCTTATGGTTTTAACTTTCATTTCCCTAATGAATAACGATGCTGAATGACTTTTCCAAAGCTCATTTGCAATCCATATATCTTCTTTAGTGAAATGCCTGTTCAGATATTTGACCCATTTATTGTTTTTGTTGTTATTGAGTTTTTTCTTAAGATTACTCTACCATCCAATTTTTAAAATTGAAGTATAATTGATGTACACTGTTATATTAGTTTCTGGTGTACAACATAGTGATGTGACATTTAAATACATGATGAAATGATCACTGTATGTTGTTGTTGAGTTTTAACTCAACTCCATTACTTAGATAATATATTATCACATAATAAAATGTTATTTGCAAAAAACTTTCTCAGTCTGCAGATTGTCTTTTTAGTCCATTATCCGTATCTTTTGCAGAGCAAAAGTTTTTAATTTTCATAAAGTCCAGTTTATCAATTTATTATTTGATGGTCATGCTTTTGGTGTTTATCTAAAGGCTCTTTGGCTAACCTGAGGTCACACAAAATTTTAGTTGCTTTTAGTGTAAGTTGTGCGGTATGTGGCAATGTTCCTTTTATACTTATGAATGTCCTACTGTTCTACCACCATTTGTTGAAAAGATTATATATTGAATTGCCTTGGCACCTTTGTTAAACCTCAGTTGACTATTTGGGTGTGTCCCTTTCTGTGTCTGTCACTTGTTACTTTGATAAAAGTGTAAACCCAAGTGCCAAAGCTACAGTATGTACTGTAACTTTACAGTGTCTTGAGATCAAATAGTTTGAATATTCAAATGTTCTTTTTCAGAATTGTTTTGGATATTCTAGTTCCTGTGCTGTTACACATAAATTTTAGAATCAAGTTGTCAATATCTATGAAAAGCATGCTACAGTTTTGATGGGTTAAGTTGTACCTATGGATCAAATCAGAGAGAATTGACATTGTAACAATATTGAGTCTTCCAATCTATAACAATTGTATATCTCTCCATTGACTTAGGCCTTCTCTAATTCCATCACTCTGTGCTTTGTAGCATTCAGCACAATGATCTGGTGTATATTTTGTTAAATTCATACCTAATTACATATTTTTATCTTTGTGTTAGTGTCAGTGGTATTGTATTATTTATTTCAAACTCCAATTGTTTATTGCTGTTTTAAGAACATGCTTTACTTTGCATTTGACCATGTATCTTACATAGGCAATAATGTTATCTGCTACTAGAGACAGTTTGCATTCTTTATTTGAAATCATTTTTCTTAACATGAAACAGTTTAGATTTTAAATCAGTAGTGGGAGAAGACAACTTTGCCTTGTTCCCTTGAAGCTTAGGATAGCTGTATGTCATCAATCCAAAGAAAATTCAGTCGTAAAATGAGGATTTGGAGGGAAATTTTGTTTCTCTGATGCAGGCATAACCTCTTCATCTGATTTTTCCTACTTTATTCTTTTCCCTAGAAGAAAGATATAACGTCTGGATAAACAATGGGCTTCTTATGGCTACCGAGTACCAAAACCACTAAATGAAGTTGTTATGAACAGGAAGGTATAAGAATGATTTTTGATGACCTCTAAGCATTTATACCAACCCTTGTTTGCCTGCCTCCATACTTTTGGTTGTCTGAGTGAAACAAAACAAAACAAAACGAAACAAAACAACCCTGCTTATTAAGCAAGTATTTCTTTTAGATTTTCTTTTACTTATACCAGAATCCAAAAAAACCTCACACACAGGTGCGGTTTTTATTTCCCTTGTACAAATGAGGACCTGATCACAAAAAAACTTTGCTCGTGATTACACCTTTAAAAAATAGAAAATCTGAGGTTAAAACCAAAGCACTTTTCTAATATTTCCCATGCATAGTCAGAGCTCTTCCTGGGCTTGCAACTCAGTTTCTCTAAGCTCTCTGTTAATTCCTGTGCCAATGCCACACTCTTGATTAAAAGTGTTTTATAGTACATTTTAATTTATATATAAAGGTTAATTCCCTTGCTATTCTTTTCTAAAAATTTCTTCGTGTTTCTCATAAATATTTTCATATTAACTCTAAATTACATTCTTTTGACAATGAACAAGGCTACACATGAATTTCACCACTTAGATGAAATAAACCAATTCCTCAAAAAACATCAACTTCCGCAACTCATTCAATATGAAGTAGATAATTTGAACAGTCCTGTAACTATTAAGGAAATTAAATTTATAATTCTTATGGCTGTTCTTTCAAGGAGCCTAGAATGAAGAAACATAAGAAATAAAAAGGCCAGCTTAAAAGAGATGTACATTAATGAGGTAAATATGTGTTGGAAAGTTGTGGATTATCTGGGAATAATCAGCATTGTTTGTTGATAGATTTTTGTTTGTGAGAGAATGTGTTGGGGCATCGGATAAACTAAGAAAAGTGCAAAAAACCAAATATCTATTATACAAGATTTTCCTTTATTACTTGATATGCTTTATATACATCATTTGATAGCTTTATATTCATCATTTCATTTGTCTCCCACAATTCAATGATGCAATCACCATTATTATTATCTCTATTTTATGATAATGACAGCAAATTCATATATAGTACTTATCGTTTTTTCTTTTAACCATTCTACTATGCTACCTTAGGGTGGATAAATAATTTTCCCAAACCAAGGTCAATAATTTGCAAAGTCAGAGTATAAATCTAGCTGTGTCTGACTAGGAAGCCCATGCACTCGCCGCTCTCCCAATGAGCAGCGGTGGGAAGGGCTAGAGGTTTGAAAGTGAACTTGTACTTTAGACATTTGTAAATACTCATAGTTTCTCATTTTATAGATTTTTTCATAGCAGCTATGACAGGCATAGGGCTACATGGGACTCTTATTGTTAAAATCTGCCAGTATCAAATAAACTAATCGCTCATAGAAAAACTGTAGTCTCAACAGTGAACTTCACATTTGTGATTGGGTGAATTTCTGATTTTGACACCAGAAGTAAAGACAATAAAAGAAAAAATAAACAAATGTAACTACATCAAATTAAAAAGCTTCTGAACTGCAAGGGAAACTGTCAACACAATTAAAAGTCAGTCTATGAAATGGGAGAAAATATGTGCAAGTCATATATTTGATAAGGGGTTACTATCCAAAATATATAGAGAACTCATACAACTCAATACAAAAACCAAACAATCTGACTAAAAATGGGCAGAGAAACTGAACAGATATTTTTCCGAAGAAGATATACAGATAGCCAACAGGTACATTGAAAAGATGCTCAACGTAACTAATCATCAGGAAAATGCAAATCAGAACCACAGTTAGATATCACCTCACACCTGTTAGAAAGGCTAATATCAAAGAGACAAGACATAACAAGTGTTGGTGAGGATGTGGAGAAAATGGAACACTTATGCACTGTCAGTAGGAACTCAAATTGGTGTAGCCACTATGGAAAATGTTAGGGAGTTTTCTCAAAATATTAAAAGAAGAACTAGCATATAATTCAGCAGTCCCACTTCTGGGTATATATGCAAAGGAAATGAATGAAAGCAGGATATTGAAGTGATACCTGCATTCTCATATTCATTGCAGTATTATTCACAATAGCCAAGATATGGAAACAATCTAAGTGTCTATCAGTGGATGAATGAAGAAGATGTGTCATATATGTACAATGGAATATTACTTGGCCAATGGAAAGAAAGAAATCCTGCCATTTGCAACAACATAAATGGAACTTGAGTGCATTATGCTAAAAGAAATAAACCAGGCAGAGAAATACTGCATGATGTCAGTTATATGTGGAATCTGATAAGAAAATTAAACTCCTAGAAACGGAGAGTAGAAAAGTGGTTGCCAGGGGTTGGGGGGATGGGGGAAATACGGAGAAGTTGGTAAATGAACAAACTTTCAGCTGTAAGATGAATAAGGTCTAAGGGTCTAATGTAAACTATAGTTGATAACACTGCATTGTGTAAATGAAATTTGGTAAGAGAGAACTTAAATGTTCACACAAATCACCAAAAAAAAAAAAAAAAGATAAATATGTGAGGTGGTGGATGTGTTAATTAACTAGATGGAGGGAATCCTTTCACAGTGTACAGGTATATCAAATCACCGCAATGTACGCTTTACAAGTTTTACACGTTTATATGGCAATTATACCTCCATAAAGCTGAAGAAGAAGCAAAAAGATATTTTGAAAATATTTCATAACCAGAAATACTAGCTACATATTATGTTACTAGTTAATGTAACTGCTAGCCGATGCAGCAGACAAAGCCTAAGATTGACTGGCTTAACCCAACAAAAGTTACTTTTGTTCACATTAATTCCGATGACAGTTGGCAGGGTCTCTCCACTCTTAGGTGCCCTAGAAATCCAGACTGCTTCTATCTTTTTCCTTCACCATGGAAACAGGGAGCCATGTTTGCTGCTGAGTGGAAGAGAAAGTATGGGAATGGCCCACCGGCTCCTGCCTAATGACACATGGACTGGCAGTGTAGTCTTCCCCTGTGCCCAGGAAGGGGAGAGAGAGATGTGGATGAGTACTTGTAGTCCCTCCCATAAGCTGACACATAGTAGGTACTCAATAAAAAGCAACTATTATTGAAACAGAACAAGACCATATGGGGCATTCTCAGGACAACAATGCCCTACGTCCTCCCCGCCCCCTGCCGCCATGTCCTCTGCCTGCCTTTTAGTCAAAGAATAAATTTAATCAGAGAAATGAGAAAATACAGAAACAAAGGAAGAGCAGTCAAACAGGACTAAATAATAATAGTCATTAAACAAAGTCAAGGACCTTTAGTTCCTCTTCAAGGGCTATAGATAATATTCTGAACCATATCCTTTGAGTTTTTTTATAGATACCGAAATCCCCACCAGGTGGAAGAAGTTAAGTACATGATGACCAGACTGTTACCAAGACATAAGCTACCACAATTCCAAGAACTGGCCTCAAAGAAATGGGAACAAACTGACCCTGGAACTAAAGATTAACTGTACTCAAAACAATCAAGATGACACTGATCAGACCACTGCATGACCAATTTAAAGATGACTGTCAGACATGACTCTGCTATTCCATCAATACATGTAGCCCCCTCCCTTTGCCTGCACACCCCTGAAATTCCCCTTTAAGAGCTCTTGCCCACATCCAGCTCTAGGGAGGCATGTGCAGAGGCTCCAGTTAGCGGCAGGTGAGAGGGTGGCTTTCTCTGAGCGAGTGGGACTCTGAGTTTCCAATCAGTGGCTGCGAATTCCCCGCCTGCCTGGTGTTGGGGCTGCTGGAAGGATGCGAAGCCTGAGTGCGGCGTGGTTGCCGGGGGGCGTCATCCTGCTGGCGGCCTTTGCCTCCTGCAATTGCACCATCCTAGGAACCAGTAGACCCTCTAAAGGAAGAAGTCTCATTGGTTATGTTGATAGCTCACCTCAGGTCACTGGGAAAGGAGTGACAGTGAAAGCAGGCTTTTCTGTGGATGAGTTTTCTGCCTCCATGCTCACTGGAAAACTGACCACTGTCTTTCTTCCAGTCATCTTCACGATCGTATTTGTGGTTGGTTTTGCCAAGTAATGGCATGGCCCTGTGGGTCTTTCTTTTCCGAACGAAGCAGCAGCACCCCGCTGTGATTTACGTGGCCAACCTGGCCTTTGTGGACCTCCTCTCTGTTATCTGGTTCCCTTTGAAGATTGCCTATCACATCCATGGCAACAACTGGATTTACGGGGTATCTCTTTGCAAGGTACTCATCGGCTTTTTCTACGGCAACATGTACTGCTCCATCCTCTTCATGACCTGCCTCAGCGTGCAGAGATACTGGGTCATCGTGAACCCCATGGTGCACCCCCGGAAGAAGGCAGACATTGCCATTGGTGTCTCCCTGGGAATATGGCTGCTGATTCTGCTGGTTACCATCCCCTTGTATGTCGTGGAGCAGACCACCAACATTCCCACCCTTAACATCACGACCTGTCATGATGTTTTGCCAAAGGAGGTATTGGTGGGGGACATGCTTAATGATTTCCTCTCTCTGGCCATTGGAGTCTTTCTGTTCCCAGCCTTCCTCATGGCTTCTGCCTATGTGCTGATGATCCAGACACTCCAATCTTCTACCATGGATGAAAACTCAGGAAAGAAGAGGCGGAGAGCCATCAAGCTCATCGTCGCTGTCCTGGCCATGTACTTGATCTACTTCACTCCTAGTAATCTTCTGCTCATGGCGCATTCCTTCCTGATTAAAAACTGGGGCCAGGGCCACGTCTACGCCCTGTACATCATAGACCTCTGCCTCTCCACCCTCAACAGTTGCATCAACCCCTTTGTCTATTACTTCATTTCACAAGACTTCAGGGATCATGCAAAGAATGCTCTTCTTTGTCAGAGCATCCATACTGTGAAGTGGATGCAAGTATCCCTCACATTGAAGAAATTCTCTAGGAAATCCAGCTCTTACACTTTAAGTTCAACCAGCTTTAAAACCTCCTATTGAGTTTTCCAGCTTCTCTGATGGAAGTTATGTAGGAGGATTTGGAACCTGCTTAATGTTGTAAGGATGCTTCTGTCGTTTCCTAACCAAGCGGGTTTCACCACATACCATGTATGTGCAACACCGCTCAGGATTGCTGGAAGCTTCCCTGTTTGTATAAGGAAAGTCCCTCAAATTAACATAGATGTCAGTTTCAGAATTCCTTTACTCAGGTGCTCCCAGAAACAGAACTGATAGAAGCAGACTTTTCAGAAGGTGAAGAAAAGACAGAAAACCCAGTAATTTGCAAAGACTAGGGTTGGCGTGAAGACTAAGTTCTTAGCTAAAAATACATTTCTTTTACATCTGGGGTCAGTCACAATCCTGTTAGGGCTTAAGGGCCCTCAGAGATGATTGGTCCAATTGACTAGATTTAAGGATGAGGACCCTAAAGAGGTGAGGGAGCTGTCCCCAATCAGGTTTCCAACCAATGGCAGTAAGTTAGGACTGGACAGTTTTGAATGGTCAGTGGGATTCTTGTACCACCTCATCAAAATCCTTGTGGATCTTGTTTAAAAATGCAGATTCATCGTACTCAGGAATCAGAGCTCAGAGTCTGGGGAACAGGGCCCAGGAACCTGCATTTTAACAAACCTTTTGTGCCTTCCAGACTTTGGGAACCATTGGTCTGGGTACTGCTTCCACTTGACAAGGGGCCATGGCAGTTTTTGAAAAGAGAGAAGCAAACAGAATGTTTTATGTCTCTTTTATGTTCAGCTTATAATGAAGTCTGTTGACTTATTGGGACTTTCAATTATTTCTTTATCAATCCCTTGAGCTTTTGTGTGTATCATTATTACTTCAAGGAAAATACGAGGATTTCAAACATGAAAAAATAAATTTTGTGTAACTCTTTACTGACTTCAGTGAAATCTTCAGGTTGTCTGAATAATAGACTGTTCACAACTAAGAATAGTGTTTACCACTTAGTATTTTTAAAAATTATTGTTGGACTATTTATTGCCAGTTTTGTTGACTTGTTATCAAATATGAAATTGTAAAGCTGTCACTGGGTTTGAACCATATCTGTTTAGAAAATAACACTAAAATAGAGGTGATTTGCAGTGTATTTAAAGAGGCACTTGACTCCAAGCTGACTTTGTACAACCGTTGTATTTGTGACCTTTTAAAATAATTATTTTATTGTATGATTGATTTATAAATAACACATGACTTTTATTTTTTACAACTTTAAAAAAAAAAAAAAGCTCTTGCCCAATGATCAGTAGTGAGGAGCTGGCCTTCGGACATGAGTCCACCTTCTTCCCTAGTTGCTGGCCTCCAGAATAAAGCAAACTTTCCTTTCCACCAAACTTGCCTCTCGAGTATTTGCTTTTGAGTGGCAAGCAGTCAGACCTGAGTTTCAGTAACATTATAACTTGTTACAAGAACAACTCTTCATTTCTCAAAGGGGTTTCTAAAAAGGCCAAATTTGCTTTAAATTCTCCAGTTTTTTCAAGTGCCTACTCTGTGACAGGTGCTTTCAAACACTGGGTTGCATCTGGTTTTCAAAGGATCAGGTAAATGTCAGCAGGGAGCATTTGTCCTTCTTCATGCCATAGCACTTTTTCTTCACTGCCCTTTGAATAACCTCTATGATCTCAGCTGGCTGAGAATGTTCTCCTTCCTTCCAATGCCAGAACAGTCTCAGCCTGTGAGTCTCTGCTACCCTTCATATGACTGAACTTGTCTGAGCACCTTTACAGGTGGCATTAGGCACGCCGAAAATTGAGATTTTCCTGGATGGAAGGTATATAGACGAGAGGCAGTGGAAGGGTATATTTTTTCTTTTTTAATCAGAGTTAGCATGTCCACCAAGGAACCAATTTTTAACTCCTAGGAAGATTCCGGGATTTTAGGAATTCAGCTTCAGCAGATGTTTATTCCACAGTGATTCCCATGGTCTTCTTTCATCTACCATTTATGAGCGAGCCTTTGGTTTTGAAATGCTGAGGTAAGCTCTTTCATCTGTGAATGTGTTCACTGGCCAGTTTCAAAAAAAATATCCCTTTAAAATCCTACTGCAAATATCATAGTAGTTTTTAAAAAACTCTCTGAGTTCAGAGTTATAGCCCCAAACCAGTAGATGATGTTCCAAGTCAGACTCTACTCACCAGCACATTTGAAAAGCACTTTGAGTGTGCGTTTAAGGGGCCAGTGAGGAAGGACTAGGCATCTAAATGTCACTATCCAAAATGAACTTTGAAATCGAAGTGGCTGTTGCTATCAGAGAGGTTCCAGGGTGAGGGATGGGACAGCCAGGAAACTTCTGCAAGGAGGAGGAATGCGTTGTGTCTTGGGAAGGGCAGGTGATTCTAGGCTGTTCCACTGGGAGTAGGGCATTGCCTTCAGAGGAAGAGAGTAAAGAGCTGGTAAAGCCAGTCAGGTCACAGAGTTGGACAGGAAGGCTCGCTGAGGAAGACCAGGGGAGGGTGCTGTAAATGGAAAGACTGCTGGGACTGGACAGAAATCCAGTCTACTCTCAAGGAAGACTGGGGTTTGGAGAGGAAAACCCTAGGTTAATGAAGCCCACAGACAGCACCCAAATCGTGTTTGATTTGCGTTGTCATTTTCTTTCTTTAGGCCTGCTTTTGGTATCTCGGTGCAGAGACCTTATTTTTGAGGCCTGAGAGAAACTATGGAGAATCCAGAAGAGAAAGGAATTAGGAGATGGAAGGTTGGTCGGCCTCAGGCTGTGAAGTGTGGGAATGACGTGGACTTGAGATGAATTTAAGCTAGAGGTCTAGTCTCAGTCCTGTCACTTACTAGTCATGTGAGCCTGGGGAAATTGTCCGGTGCTGTGAGCCTCTGGTTCTTCACCTGTGAAGTGAACTTGCTGAGCCCTGTCTTGTAGGACTGTTGGAATGTAAGGTATGTCAAGCTCAAGCTCGTGGCACAGTACCTGGCATATATTGGGTCTCTAATGGTGAGGAGTTGGGCTTCTGGTTAAAAACCCTAATGTGTGATTTTTCAGGCCTCACCGTAGGCAACTACAAAGGCTTTACCTGGCAGGCCTCAGGGAGAAAAGCTGCCCTCCCCACACCAGACCTGGTGAACAAGCGCTGGATGGCAGTCTCCGAAGAGGGTTGGGGTCAAGGCTGCAGGCCCCACTGGCAGGCCATTCTGGTCTCCTGTTTGCATTATTACCCCTGTGCTTTCATTTTTGTGTCTTTATCTGAGGCCTTGGGCAGAGGTCTACTTAAAGGCCTCTGCTGAGGCCTCCCTATGAGGGAAAGAGGGAGGAGGAAACCTTGAAGACACATTTATCACCTATTTTTCCCACTCCTAGCCTTTTCCCCTTGCCTTCCTCTCCTTCCAGGAGGCATAAAACTGCCAGAACCTTTCATTCTGGCTCCCTCAACAGGGAGGTGACCCCCACGTTTGCGCTGATCCATCTGACCCTTGACTGGCGTGCTGTTCCGCAGAGGACAATAGAACAGGAGGAATTGGGACTTTCTCCTGTTTTCCACACTTGCTTATGTTACTACAGTAAGTGATCAAAGGCTTAACTCTATTGTGTTTGGCTTGTTGCTTTAAATCAGCTACTCTGACACCTTAGCTCTCACTCCAGCTCGCCGAGCTCCTGACAAATGGCAGTTGTTTCTAATATTATTTTGACCCCAGAAGCTTCCATCCTCTCCTCTGGGGATTTGTTATCCAGACCTCTCAGAGAATATGCAGTGCTCTAATACACTGGACACCAAATCAGCCAAATATGCTGCTTCATAAACAAACTCTGTAAAATTCCCCTTAGATAATACATATTTTAATTTAGGTGTGGGTTAGTCTTCCTCAGATGTATTCAACTCAAAGTTCCTAGAATTCAAGTCAAAGATTAACTCCTTCCTTCCCTCCCAGCTGTTCTCCCATCCAAAAGTGCTGTTTTCATTTATTTTACCCCCATCAAAAATCTAATCCTTGTTTAGATTTGGCCAAAGTGCACTCAAGATAACCTAATCATGTCATTTTAATGTAGACAGCTCTGGCTGTCTCAGGCCAGGGAAAAGAATGCCAGCCTAGCAACTTCTCAGCATCACTTCAAGGGAGTGTCACCCTATTTCTCAGGAAATCCTTGAGGATGGTGTGTGTAGAACACCTAGTTTGTGCACTGTGTCAGCTGCACTGGGTTTTTACAAGAGCTCAGGACACTGTCCATATCTGCCTCAGGTAGAGATTTCTGTCTGGTTTATCTAGGATCCAAAAAGAACTGCTAAGAGCACTTTTCCATTCCAGACTTTTCTCTCACCTGTGAGACACAGCTTTTGAGAGTTAGGCCTCTGCCACCACCCAGCATAACTTAAAATGAACCCCCACAGAAGGAAGTGCAGTTTCCCAAAGCCTCCAGCAGCCTTGGCTCAGGGCATTTACACTTGACTGCTCTCCCCTGGAGCCCCACCTCTTCACCCCTTCTTTTACCTTGTTGGCTCCTAGAGGACATCTTGCCATCTTCCTGACCTGATTGCAGCTCCTAGGCCCTGCGGATCTCTGGGAGGGGTGTGTCCTTCTTAGCCTGTGATTCTCATCTCTAACACAGGGCTGTCCAAAGAGCAGATACTCAAATCATGTTTGGCGAAGAAATGAACCAATGAGAAAGATTTTAAGATTTACTTTCTCTCACATTCTTGAATAAGCCAAGTATATCGAGGTACGAGTATATATCATTTAATTTTACACAACAACAGACTAAAAGAGATAAGTGAACCCAAGAATTAGCCATCCTTTACATTTTTTTGTCTGTTCCTAGAACTCCTCGATTTTATTGCTGGCCTCTTTCACATTTCCAAGGAAATTCCAATTCTATGCCATGTTATCTTGTTTCAGATCACAAGAAAAGATGGGGGAGGGGTTCTCAATGTGTTTTGCGAAATTGTGAAACTCTTATTTTTAAGTGTGGTAAACAGCTATAAATGTGTGACCATTATCATTCATAAACTTAGATTCAGGAGCTAATTAAACTTTATTAGACAATATTTGAAAAAAAAAACAAAGTTGAGAAAAATCTCCAAATCACCCATATACAACAGGAACACAAAGATGCTATACACTGTTCCTTCCAGATCCACCCTGGCCCTCCACTATGTAAATGTTGGCTGTTGTCTTCAAACAAAGACTGAAGAGTCTGCTTCGGATTTCACTCAGGGCAGGAGAGGCTGCTGGACGGGACACTGGAACTTTCACTGGCCATGGCACTAGTATCATCCCCAGTGGCAGCTCCGGCCTGGGTTCTCTCATCTCCCAAAGCTTCCTCATACCAGGATGGGAAGGAAGTGGGGTCAGTCCCACTGATCTTGGCGAAAAACTCCAGGACTTTCATCTTGCTGGTTTCAGCGTAGGCCCTGGGACCCCACAGGAACTCATAGTGTGGAGGATCACTGTCCGGCACCTGCTGGTACTCCAGGTACTGTTCCCTCACCAAACCTTTGGTGATGAGTTTCCTGGGCTCCGCATAGATGAAATCCTCTTGCCCAGCATATACCCCCATCATATTCAACACTCCCCAGATTTTCTCCTCAGGGGCACGGTTGCCCTCCATGAAGATCATACCCAGGATAAGTATCAGCAGGCCGGTCTTGGGCATGCCCTGGTCATCACTCAGCATCCCATCATAGGTGAGGTCAAGTGTTTTGACAAGCACATAGGAGTGGCTGGTGGGGTCCACTTCCTTCACTTCAATGCCAAAGACAATCTCCATGCACTCACAGACTTTGCGGAAGATCACAGGGAAGTGGTCCTTGTGCTCTTTGATGACATTCCTCAGCATTTCTGCCTTTGTGGTAGGCTCCTTTGTTACATATTTGATACACAGGAACTGCACCAATTCAGCCACCTTCTGGTTTAGGTCATCACTGAGCAAGGACTCAGGATCTGGTGGAGCCTGGGAGGTGCTGGGCCCCTCTTCTTCTTGGCTTCTGGAATTCTCATCAGATTGACTCATTGGAGTGGCTGTGGTGCCAGTGAGTGAGAAGCAAGCTCTCCAAGAAGTCTGGAGAGGACTCAGTGCCCCAGTGGCAGGCACCTCTTCTGGGGTGCCTGTGATCAAAGGAGTGAGGGAGGATTAGGAGGAGAAGGAGACGACTTCTTCCTTCTCAGCCATGGGAGCCTGCACACCTTCTAGGCCCTGTGCCCCTTTTGGGGCCTGAAGGCCTTCTTCAAGCTTGCAGTGCTCACTCCTCTAACCCAGAGACATGACAACTTGGGTTGGGGGTGGCCAACAGGAACGTGGGGCCCTGGGGGAGAGAGGGAGAGTGTCAGTGGCCTCAGCTGAGAAACTCTCCCAGGGCGGCTCTTGAGAAAGGCAACTTACAGGTCTCCTCTTTAGAGGTGCTCCCAGGTGTCACAGGGCTCCTGTTCTCCTGGTTGGCCTAAGAACTAAAAAACGAAGTGAGATAGTTCCTCAGGGTGCAGCCCAAGGATTCTAGGGCTGAGAGTAAGTCAGGTAGGGTCAGGCACTGTGGATTCTCTCTGTTCTGGGGTGGGCGGGACCTTGGCAGACATTTAGGGTGTGCACCTTGCTTTGACTTCTGGTGTTGCCTGGGCCTTCTCCCATATGCTGACCCGAGGACACATGCATCAGACCAAGGCTCTCCCCTCCCGGTTCCTAGGACTCCTAGGAGGGGAATTGAGAGGGCTCCTCAGGATGCAGACTACAGGCAAAGTTGTGAGCCCCCCAGTGTTGACAGGAGCGATGGGGCCAGCCTGTGTGATGTCCCCACTGTTCTGGGGTGGATGGTTCCTCAGTGCTGTTCAGAGTTGTGGTGTGCTCCAAGGACAAAGAACAAGCTAAACTCAAAAGGCCAATGTTGCTGGACCAAAGAGTTACAGGACTCCTATCACTCTGTCACAACGTGACCACTACAGTGTCCCAGAGCCCTCCCAAGCAGCATGCCCTGTCTCTTGCTCGTCCCACATAAGGAAAGCTATTCCTTCTCCCACTCAGCAAACTGAAAGTGTACATACTCTGCCCAGTCAGCAGAAGAGTCACAGGTTCCTTGGCTATAAAAACAGACAAGCAACTCATGCTTATCGTCAACTTTCCCTAGCTACCAGGAAGTTGGCCTGCTGTTCTTTCAGCGACCCTTCTCTTTAATAAATTGTATCTTCCTTGCATCCTGCCTTGTGTCTGGAAGTTCTTTTCCAACCCCACTTGGACCGCAACAAGAGTCCAGGTCTTTCCCCTGCTGAGGTCTGTGCCCCATCACTCTGCTGATGTCCCCTGACATCTCCCTGAGGAAAGAGGGGGCACAAAAACCGACCCCACATGCCCAGGGCTGCTAACAGGGGCTGCGCACGGTTTCCGTGGGGCCGCCTTTATCTAGAGTAGGAGGGCCCATCATGTGATTCATCTTTCAGGAGACAGAGCCTGCTCCATATCTCGCCTCAGCTGACCAGACTTTGCATCCTCAGATTGAAGCCTTGCTTGAGTCTCTGCGAAGAACCACCTCTCCCAGCCCCACTGTGGGAGCACAGCCTACCACATCCAGTCGCCTGTGCCAGGCAGGGACTGGGCCCTCTGTTCCGTGGTGAGGATACCCTCTGATCTACATCACGGTATTTAGCTTTATGTCAGCCAGGTTCTCAGCCCGCCCTTCCCCCGCCCTCACGTGACATGTCTTGGGACCTCCCCGAGACCAAAGTGCCAAGACTCCACACGCAGCTGCTTCTGCCCGAGTCTCCCAGGGCTGGAGCAGGAGCAGCGCAGTTTTCCGTGGGTCCCCCTTCTCTCTGCAGTGAGGTCCCCTCAGTCCTCCTCAGTGCAGTCACAGCTACTCCTGACAGGGTGTAGGGCCCCTACATTCTCCCTCCCTCTGGCCATGGCAGGGCGAAGGCTCAGGGACGTGCCCACAGCTGAGCACAGCAGCACAATTCGGCAGGGCCCTCTCTGCACAGAAAACTGTCCTTAGTCACCCCTCAGGGTCCTCGCCTGCAGGCCTGGCGACACCTGGGACTCCTCCCTCTGCTGACTCCAGGCCACACCCCTATGATGAAGCCTCGCCTCCTTCAGACTCTGACAGAGGAAGTAGGAAACATCACATCCGGGAACCCTTCCTGGGGCTTCCCAGGGCTGACAGCATGGGCAGGGTTGGGGTCCTTCTGAGGTGGGAGCTCCCCTCGGCCGGTCCTTAGAGGCCTCGTTTTCGTGCCTGGCAGGAGCTGGGCCCTCTCCACCTGCTGACCTGATGCTCCCCCCTTCAGACCTAGCTTCTCGCCTCCTGAGATCCGCCTCCCCCCTCCACCCCCCATGGGGAGAAGGGGTTATCCTTCCAGCACTTGCCCAGGTCTCCGCGCCTGACAACACTGGTCAGGGTGAGTTTCTGTGGGGACCCCTCTGGTTCTAAGGTGGGGGGCATCTCAGTCCTTCTCAAGGTATTCCTGTTTACTCCTGACAGGCCTGGGACCCCTTCCTTCTGCTGGTCTGAGGATGTGTCCTGCAGGTCAAGGGCACCATCTCCGTCAGGCCCTGACAGTGAAGTGTGAATGGGGGGGGGGGGTGTTGTCTGTCAACCATACCTGGGACATCATAAGGCAGATGGAAGAGGCAGGTGTCCGTGGGATGACGCTGTCTGCACTTTCTTCAGGATGCTCACTCTGACTGACAGAGTCTGGGACTCGTGCCTTTGCTGACCTGAGTCCAGTCACCGCAGTTGAAGCCTCATCTCCAGATTCCAAAGGTTGCAGTTGGGAAACACTACATGCAAGGGCCGAAAGAGGGCTCAGACGCGGCTGAGGCCCATTCTGTTCTGCCTGGCAGGTCAGTTCAGTCGTTCCATGGGTTGAGCACTTGGACTCCTGGAATTGCCATAGCCCCCTCCTCCTGAGAGCAGCCTCTCTCAGTCAAGGCCCGCACCTTCGAGTTCCCAGAGCTGGAAATGAGGCGGGCGGTGCTCCTTGATTAAATGCTTTCCGGGAGAGTCCTCTTCTGCCAGCTGTGAGCATTCGCCCAGCTGCAAACCTTCCAGAGAAAGGTTAGATGCTAGATGGGAGAGCAGTGGCGCCCGTGAGGGGTAGAGGAGATTCAGAAAAGCAGCTCACCTTCCTATGGGTCTCTTCACCCGCCAGACATATACTTTGGAAACATACTTTTGTTCTAAAAGTGTATTTTCTGCACTGAAGTGGCTGAGCAGCATGATTTGGAGAGTTCCTGCTCTTTTGAGGTTATCTAACATTGTTTTGTCCAATATAGTAATTTCCATTTTTCTTAAGCTTCATTGATATTAAGAAATATTTTATGTCTCTACCAAGCATATGTGTAAGTGTGGTTCACCATTATAGTTGCTATTCCATTTTTAGTCCATCCTTTTTATTAAAATATATTTTTCAAGGCCAGGCTTCACTCACTAAAGTGGTTTCAGGTGGTGATTGACTCAGGCTCTGGAGTCATGCTGTGTCAATCAACCTAATCTTTCCTGATTTCTGATACTACCCTGGGCCTACTGGCCTCTGTGGGCTGAGGGGATGCCTCAGATTTCTTCAATGAATCAGGGGCAGAGGTTTAAAAATGTTCCTCCCACCTACCTTCATCTGCCATCTATTTCAGGCTATGAACCCTCCCAAACTTGCGTGCTGCCTCCCACCCTCTCACCAAGTACCAGTTCTTCATTCTCCCTCAAAGGTTTTTCATGTTTTGTTGTTTAGCCTTTGTTGTTGATATTTTTGGTAGGCTGAAAAATGGCCCTCCCAAAAATGTCCTATCCCAGTCCCTAGAACCTGTAAATGCTGCCTCCTTTGGGAAGAGGGTCTTTGCAGATGCAATTAAGAATCTTCTGATGGGAATATTACTCAGCTATAAAAAGGGATGAGATGGAGCTATATGTAATGAGGTGGATAGAACTACAGTCTGTCATACAGAGTGAAGTTAGAAAGAGAAAGACAAATATTGTATGCTCACTCACATAAGGAATCTAAAAATGGTACTGATGAACTCAGTGACAAGAACAAGGACGCAGATACAGAGAATGGACTGGAGAACTCGAGGTTTGGGAGGGGGCGGGGGGTGAAGGGGAAGCTGAGACGAAGCGAGAGAGTAGCACAGACATATATATACTACCAACTGTAAAATAGATAGCCAGTGGGAAGTTGTAGTATAACAAAGGGAGTCCAACTTGAGGATGGAAGATGCCTTAGAGGACTGGGGTGGGGAGGGTGGGGGGGACTCGAGGCGGGGGGGGGGAGTCAAGGAAGGGAGGAAATACGGGGATATGTGTATAAAAACAGATGATTGAACTTGGTGTACCCCCCCAAAAATAATAAATAAATAAATAAAATTAAAAAAAAAAAAGAATCTTCTGATGGGAGGATTAGCCTGGGTTATCCAGGTGGGCTCTAAATACAATCACATGTATCCTTACAAGAGGGAGGCTGGATAAGAATCAACAGACTGAGAAGGCCATGTGAAGATGGAGCAGAGAGCTATTTGGAGATGCTGACCTTGAAGATTGCAGTCATGACCGCACAAGCCAAGGAATGCCAGCAGTTACCAGAAGCTAGAAGAGGTAAGGAATGGGCTTTCCCCTAGAGTCTTCAGAGGGCGTGCGGCCCTGCCAGCACCTTGATTTCAGCCCAGTGAAACTGATTTGGGGCATCTGGCTTCCAGAACTGTTAGAGAGTAAATTTCTGTTGCTTTCCAATAAAAATTAATTTAAAAAATTTAAAAAAATGTCACGCCCCAGGGAACTAGAACTTGTCTTTGACGATGCTTCAGAATACTCTGAAATTCAGAGCCAAGTTTCCCTAGCTCTAAAACCTTTAGATGGCAAAGATTAATTGTGTCAATACCGGTACATTATAGTAAATTACTTGTTATACTGGAAATAAATTTCTGTTACTTAAGTCACCCAGTTCATGGTAGTTTATTACAGCAAGCCTAGGAGACTAGTACATCATCATTTATTTGCTTTCATTCTCCATTTGTGGTTTTCCAGGTTTGATTTTGGGAGTGGAAGACAGCAGCCCAAACTTGATTGTCATTTTGGCAACTACAGGTAAGGCACTAAATCTGAAAATAACTCAAGAAGACTTGACATCTTTACAGTATTTTGTTTCACATCAGTGAATATGGTATACTCCTATTTATTTGGGACTTTTAAAAAATGCGAATCTATCAGTAAACTTTTACATTTGCCTCCATAAAGATATCATAGGTTTTGTAATTTGTAATTCCTCTTAGGTGACTTCTGTATTTTGTTGCTGTTGTGAATGGGATATTGTCTATTACATGTTTTAATTAATTATTGCTTTTGTGTGGCAAGCCTCTTGATTTTGCTACATTGAACTCCCATACACTTTCTTTCTGAAGTCCCTTATTTATTTGAATATTCCACACACTGATTCCTTTTAATTTTCTAGGCAGATGATGATATTGTTACCAAATAGTATCTCTTTCTTTTCAGTATTCATTTCTCTTATTTATTTTGATGTCCATATCTCTGGCTTTGTGTTCCAGTGTAGTTTTGAATAGTAGAGGTAAGAGTATCTGTCTTGTGCCTGACTTGAATGAGAATGCTTCTAACATTTCACATCTAACTATGTTTGCTGTAGAATTTAGGAAAAGCAAGTTCCCTTCTATTCTTAGTTTGCCAAAAGTTTGTACCATGAACTCATGTTGAATTTCTTTCAAAGGCTTTTTCTCTACCCATTGGCACAATCAAATGTTTTTTTTTTTCTCTTCTAATTTGTTAATGTAGAGAATTACAGTTGAAAGTATTTTCTAGTGTTAAATCATATTTTCATTTCTTGGGCACAGCCCATTTGCTCATTTAATTCACTGCTCTGTTAACTCTGCTGTTTTAAGATATTTACTACTATGTGAATGAGCTTGGCCCAAGTGTTCTTTTGGTGGGGGTGGGGGGCAGTGTCCTCATTTGGTTTTTGAATCAAAGAGAGCTGGCTGGGGAAAATGAGTTGCATAATTTCCCCTCTCACTTTTTAGGGGTATGCCTTAGAAAAGTTTGTTTTCTCTCTTCGAGAAGACCACTCCCTAGGTGGTGTGGTGTACTTCCATTAGGAGATATATAATTCCTGGTCCTTCTTTGTTTTGATGTTAGCAGTCCATGATTCTCACCTTTATCGATCCATTAGGAGTCACAGAATGTTCATTCTCTCATTCCTTTTGCTCTATTAGCTGAAATACCTCTATATGTGAAAACCTTTCCCAGTACATGGTTTGGTTATCTTGAGGGAATTTGTTGT
Organism: Hippopotamus amphibius kiboko; assembly: GCF_030028045.1. Lineage (NCBI taxonomy): Eukaryota > Metazoa > Chordata > Mammalia > Artiodactyla > Hippopotamidae > Hippopotamus > Hippopotamus amphibius. The sequence continues at coordinate 10,051,301 of NC_080203.1, read as the reverse complement.
GTTCCCTTATATTAAAATCTCTTCATCTAAATTTTGTACAAGTTTATTTCACATGTTTGTTCCAGATATTTCTTTAATAATTGTATAATATTTGCAAATATGACCATCTTATAAGTTTCTAGAGGAATGTCTTGTGTTAATTGGCTCTGCTGTTTCTGTTTCATTATTTCTGCATTTATTTTTATTATTTCCTGGCTTCTACTTCTTTAGATTGAATATGCTATTCACTTTGTACATTCTTGAGGTACTTGACTGTTCTAAATATTTCTTATTTTCTAATACATCTATTGAAAACTATACATTTGTCACTGAGTATCGCTTGAGCTGTATCATACCGCTAGTATTATATATAGCTTCATGTGTATCGCTTGAATATTTTACAAGTTGAATATATCACTCTATTGCTTATGCTATTAGAATTTATACATGTATGTGTATGTATATACACACTAAAGTGTATAAAAACTTGTTTCTGAGTAGGCTTAAAGAGGACAAGATAGAATATTTACAGGAGGTTTCATAGTCCGTGGGTATTTGTTTCTGTTTTTTTGTTATTAATTATAAGAGACACAAACATATTTAACTGCCAGTGACTGAGTTGGGTTTACCCCATGAATGTGAAGAAGTTTAATGCTAGAAAATCTGTCACTATGCTTGGCCACGTATGTAACAGTCAGGGATTGTCCAGGCAAATAGAAACCTCAGTAAATATATAACACAGGGAATTTAATGTTGGGGATTGGTTTCACAACTGATAGAAAAGCCAAACAGGGGAGAGTTGGGGAACCCAACAATTAGCAACATGAGGAAGTCACTCCCACTTCTAGCCTGGAAGGACAAAGAAAGATGATAGTGTTACTAGAGTGTAATTGTTGCATTCAGTAGAATCTGAAGCCATGGTGAAAATGTAGCCATGGAAGGAGAAGCCACCTGATATAGAGGAAAAAGGAGAAAAACTCTGGCTGCTTCATTCTCCTGAGTTGTAATCTCCTGCTGGTGCCACCAGTTGGCTGAAGCAAGATGGCAACAAAATGTTAGTGAGCCTAGGAATTACAGGCTGCAGATGTCAGCTCCTACATAATAGAGAGCAGAGCAGGGAACAAGGGAGGGATAGATCTGAGGGTAGATAGGTCCAGGACAGGCATTCCACATTGAAATACACCATGTCAATAGAATAAAGGACAATATTAACATGATCATCAAAGTAAGTTCATCCACAGCAAACTAGGAATAGAAGGGAACTTCTTAAACCTGATAAAAGGCATCCATAAAAACCCACAGCTAACACCATATTTAATTGTTGAAAGAGTTAAAGCTTTCGCCCTAAGATCAGAGAGAAAATAGGGTGTCTGCCCTTACCCCTTATAGTTAACATTGTACTGAAGATTCTAGCCAGGGCGTTTAGGCAACAGTATGAAACAAAAGCCATCCAGATTGGAAAGAAAGAAATAAAACTATTTTTTATTCACAGATGACATGAGAGTGTATATAAGAAAATCCTAAGGAATCCCCACACACAAAAAAACTATTAGCGCTAATAAGATTTCAGCAACATTGCAAGATACAAGATCGAATACATATATCAATTGTATTTCTATAAACTATCAATGAAGAATAAAAAATTTAAAAATTTTCTATAGTATCAGAAACAAAATATAGTATCTGAAACAAAATATTTATGGATTTTTTTAAAAAGATGTAAGACTTGTACACTTAAATTTATAAAATGTTATTAAAGAAATTAAAGAAGACCTAAATAAAGATATTCTGTGTTCATAGATTAGAAAACTTAATATTATTAAGCTGGAAATACTCCTCTAATTGTTATCAAAATCCTAACTGACATTTTTGCAGAAATTGACAAGCTGGTTCTAAAATGCATGTGGAAATTCAAGAGGCCCAGAATAGCCAAAAAATCTTCAAAAATAAGAGCTAATTTCAACAACAAATCTACAATAATCAAGACAGTGTAGTATTGGCCTAAGGATAAACATATAGATCAATGGGAAAGCATTTAGAGTACAGATATAAACACATACACCTATGGTGAAGTGATTTTTCAGGAAGGTTACCAAGACAATTCAATGTGGAAAGAATACTCTTTTTCAACAAATGGTATTGAAATAACTGAAAAATCACATGCAAAAGAAGAGTTTGTACCCTCACAACATATACAAAAATTAACTCAAAATGGACCACAGACCTAAATATAAGGGTTGAAAGTATTAAACCCTTAAAGGAAAACATAGCTATAAACCTTCATGACCTTGGATATAGTCATACTTTTTAGATAAGATACCAAAATTATAAGCAATCAAAAAAAAAAAGAAATTTAACTTCATCAAAATTGAGAACTTTTGTGCTTCAAAGGACATTATCAAGAAAATAAGACAACCCACATAATGGGAGAAAACATTTGCATATTATATATATGTATGTGTGTGTGTATTATATATATGTGTGTGTGTGTGTGTGTGTCCATTACCCAAAGTATAAAGAATTCTTAAAACTCAACAATGAAAAGACAAATACAGGCATACCTCGGAGGCATTGCATGTTCACTTCCCGACCACTGCAGTAAAGTGAATATTGCAATAAAGTAAGTCACACAAATTTTTTGGTCTCTCAGTGCATATATGAGGTACTTTTATACTATATTGTAGTCTATTAAGTATGCAATAGCATTATGTCTAAAAAATAATGTATCAATACATACCTTGATTAAAAAAAATGTTATTGCCAAAAAATGCTGTCATCTGACAACAGTGGGCTGTCAGAAACCTTCGATTTGAAAAAAAAAACCCTATATCTGCAAAGCACAATAAAATGAGGCGCCTGTAACCCAATTAAAAAAGGGGAAAAGACTTGAGTAGATAGTTATCCAGTGAAGATATACAAATGGCCAATAAGCACATGAAAAAATGCTCAACATCACCAGTCATTAGGGCAATGCAAATCAAAACCATAGTGAGGTACCACTGCACACTCACTATGTGGATATAATTTTTAAAAATGAAAAATAAGTCTTAGCATAGATGTGGAAAAACTAAAAACCCCTTGCATTGCTAGTGGGATTGTGAAATGGTGTACCCACTTTGGAAATTGATTGAGTTTTATTTGTTGATCTTGTGTCCTGAAATCTCGTTATGCTTACTTGTTAGTTCTAGGGGCCGTGCAGAGATTTGAACATAGATATTGGTCTGATGGGCACAGATCTAAAGAGAGCATGTATCATGTAGTCCTCTGCATAGTATAAAGCTCCACTGCACAGTAAAAAGGCAAGTGGGAAAGCTCTTCTTTGATGCAGCCATAAACCATTTCTGTAGGCTGAGGGTTTAAGAAAATCTGGAGATTCAAGATTCTCAGATTCATTTATGCAAGTATCACTATTCCATATTCCAGCTTCCAACTCCTTCACTTTTAGGGCTCTGACTTTGGCACAGGACACTTGCTAAGTATAAGAATCCATTCAATGTTTTTTCCTGAAATTGTGCTACTCCAATAATTAAGTCCTGGGTCTGATCTTTAGCTCAGTCAAACCAGTGGTAGCAGGAAATGAGAGTCTCTTTAAACACTGTTAAGGAGCCATCTAACTTACACTTTCCTTGATTTGGTGATTGATTGAACAGAACCTATTATTTTTAATTTTAAAAGTATCAGGGGCACTGAACAGTGGCCACACAATTTCACAATTGTTATTACAATTTCTCCCTTTTTTCTTAAATGGCAGAGAGATTGCATAAGTCAATACAATCCCTTTCACTTGTACCTCGGCTCATCTAGGTTCCCCACAGGTGAATAACTTAACTGTACTATTTCAACATTCCAGGGAATATTAATACCCAACTACAACTGGTGATTTGCCAGCCAGTTGTGAGTAGCCAAACTCTATATCCCCATTCTTAGAATCTGCTTCCTAGGAATATTTGTGACACCAATTGTCTTAGCATGTGTTTCTTAAAAGAGCATGAGAAGGCTATACAAGTGATTTAATGACGGAGTGCTCTCAGGAAGTACTTGTAAGTAAGTGAGGGAAGCAGGTTTGGATGAGGAATGAAGCAAAGATGTGGATTCAGCTGAAGACTAGCTTCAACTATACTTTATCCCAAATGGGAGCTCTGAGGAGTGAATGACACAGGGGCTGTGTTGCCTTGTGGCAAGGAAACCTCTATATGATTGTATCAGTAGTTCGTTGTAGGGATATATCATGTTTTATTTAGACATTCATCAATTGATGGACATTTGGGTTGCTTTGATATTTTGGCTATTGTGAATAAAACTGCTATTACAAATAAAACTGCTGTCAACATTCACAAACTGGTCTTTGTATGTATGTACCTAAGCTTTCCATTCTAGGAGTGAGATGGCTGGGTCATGTTTCAATATACGTATGTTTGAGGTTTTAAAAAAATGAAAAAGTAGTTTACAAAGTAGCCATACCATTTGTCACGTTCTCTAGCAATATTTAAGAGATCCAGTTACTCTACATACTCATCATTTCTTTGTTTTATTAATATAAAATTAATAAACTTTAATTTCAGCCATTTTAAGTGGTTGCACTCTGCTGCAAACTATCCTGCCTTTAATGAACTCAGATCACAGTTTAGTTCTTTAAACCATAACTGCGAATAGCTTTTAGTTTATATAATGTACATGTGATTCATGATTTATCCAGAGTCTTGAGTTGAATTAAAAAACATAATTAGGGTTTCACCTTCCCTAGTACTCTCCTCCTAGAGTTCTACTCTCAGGTATCCAGCAACCTGGTTGTCTCAGGCTCCTTGCCTTGCTTCTAGCATACAGAAAAGTTTTATTTTGGAGTTTTAGTCACTACACCCACCCTTAGAGCAGTGTATGTAGGCATACACACACACACCGGGGAATTTACTCCATGCCAATTGCTTGCTCCAAGTTTTGAATCCCCTCCAAAATCTGCATGCCCCTCTTCAATCTCCAAAGCACTCTGTAGTTATGTTTTTTTTAATAATTTATCCAGGGCTTATAAATGTTATTTATGGGCGGATCTGTTTGTTAGAAGGTCAAACCTTCATACCAGAAGTGGAAGTTGCCGGGTCTTATTTACTCAATTGCTTTTCTTTCTAAATGACACAAACTGCAGTAATAGTAGTTCAAAAATACTACGGATATTCCTTAGGTCACCAATTGCTGATCAGTTAAAGGATCCAATCCTACATTTGATTTCTTAGCAAATGCATGTCTTGTATAAACAATCTTTATTGTTCATTCATTTCTTTCCTGAGTTCATAAAGTTACAATCATATCACATTCACACATACAAAACCTTAAGAAATTCTCTCCCTATAATATATATAACTGTATTGCCAGAGTAAAATGAGACCCAAAGCATGAAGGCCATTTTCCAAGGTCATACTATGAATGCATGGCAGATGAGAGTCAAGGTTTCTTAAATGCCCAATGAATTTCGTTACCAGCAGTCTTTAAGCGGGGAGATAACTGATACGCTATTTCTTTTAGTACCCTCCCACTTTGACCCTGACTTGTTTGGGCCAATTCATTGTTTGCAAATATGACACAAACAGAGGTTTGAAGAGTGCTGTTGGGTTTGCTTGCTGTAGATTTTCTGCCATGAGAACACGCCCAAGCTAGTTACGTGGAAAACCATTGTGTCTTCCCAGTCATTTCCCCTGAAAAAAATTCTAGTCAACCATTTGACTACCAGTTGTGTGAGCCTAGCCAAGATTAGCTAAGCCCAGCCTAGTTCAGCTGAACCCTGCCAACAAGTGAGTTAAATCAATGATCATCATATGCCACAGGGTTTTATGACTTTTTATTATGTAGCATTACTGTGACTAAAAGTAGTTGACACACATATGTTATTTTATCCTCACAGCTTTCTGACGTTACTTCCTTGCATCCTCTGGAACCCTTGTTGAAACTCTTACATTCTCAATCTGTCCACTGAAAGATTCCTGGTTTTCCTTCAGGACAATGTAGTTTCTTCTTTTTTGTTGCTCTTATTCTTTTGCTTTCTCTGATGATCTTTTTTGTGTAAATGGGAGATGAGGTTGGCATTGTACACTGCTGCCTTCAAATAATTTTGCTTCTATATTTTTGCAGTATAAGCTCTTCCTAAAATATAGCCTGGTTACTTGCTGCTTAAGACCTTCAGTGGCTAGTGAGTATCTTACACAGATTGGATCCACAGTGTCTATCCTTATTGTGGAGCTCAATAAGAACTGTTTAACTGAATAAATGTAGAACAACTACTACTTTGATAGCACCATCTAGCAATACCATTCTATATTTATCCTTTCTGTGCTTATCTACCAACATGCTGGTCATTGTTCCCTATCTTTTGAAAACCAGTAACTTATCCTCTGTCTTCCTTCCTACCTTAAACTTTGCCATTATCCAGGGAATGCAGTGTCTACTTTGAAAGCCTATGCAACACCCTAGTTTACACTTATTTGAACTCCTTCACTCTACCGATCATCTATTTCTCTAAATATCATTCATCAGATTAGTACATGTTCAACAACCTAACCCTTAGAATCTCTCAGAACAGATTATCCTGTTTAAAATTCCTGTTCATTACATCATATATCATAATTTCTTAACTTTCCAGTTTTTTTATACTTTACATACTATACAATCCGTTATTTCACTGGCTGTCTTATTATTACCCTCTACTCCTTGGCCCTTTGTCTTTCTGTTTCATGAATTCAGCAAAATATTTTCTTTTAATCTATCCAGATGCTTTCCTTCTCCACTTTTAGGCCTAAGATGCTCATCCAGAACTGCTACAAAAGAAATCCATAGGCGCTGAACTGCACTTCTGTCTCTGTCCCTCCTTTCCCAGATATTGTCTCTTTTTTCTCTCTTATCCTCATCCTTTCAGACCCATGTGGGAGTCTTTTCTTTTTTAAGCTCTTTATTGGAATATAATTGCTTTACGCTGTTGTGCCAGTTTTTGCTGAACAACAAAGTGAATCAGCTGTATTTATACATATATCTCCATATCCCTCTCTCCTGCGACTCCTTCCCACCTTCCCACCTTGCCTATCCCAGCCCTCTAAGTCATCACCTATTATCAAATGTGTGGGAGTCTTGACAACTCAGTTTTCCCTTCTTTTTTTTTTTATCTATTACCCTCTCTTTACCATTATATAAAAAATATTTTACCTCCTTTTCCTAAACACAAAAATGCTTACTTTCCCATTTAATTCGTACATAATCTTCCTTCCTGTGCAAAAGCCAGGTCTATAAAAGAGTCACCTTCATTTGTTAGATATGCATCTTCAATTCCCATGGCCTTCACAGCCCACTGCATTCAGGCCTGTGCCTACACCATTTTACTGAATTTACCCAGTCATATACTCCTGACTGTAATAGGCTTTCTTTAGCCAAACTTTATTTTTAAATATCAGTATTGTTTGCTTTTTAAGTTTCTTATCATTTTCTCCTATTATAAGTAAAGCTGCAAAGAATAAAGAGCATTATTTCATTTGCAAAACCTTTTTTGAATACTCATTTCAGGCTAGTAAGACAAATTGTTTGCAAACACAGCAATGATTTTTTTGAAATTTTGGCAAAAATCCCATGCTTCCTTTTGCTAAATGAGAAATGTTGCAAGTCTCAGAAATTCAAAGGAAGCTTTGTCACAGAGGCAATTCAAGACTTTCCCACTTGTCATGCGAGAGGATACTCTTCTTTTAAAAGTCTCTTAATTTTTTTTTTCATAACAGATTTTAATGTCTGAATACTTTCTATTTTGTAATATAGGTTTAGTGGTCGAGATTATTCAAGAAAAGTCTATTTTTCTTTGCTAATTAATATTTTAATAACAAAAACAAATAAATGACAGGCAGAAAGTATGAGAAAAAAGGCTTTAATAAGACGTTTTGTAATATGCTATTTCGTACTTCCTATTTTATCACATTTTTCTACTATGAGATATCTCTATTTCCTCAGTTTGAACAAATAGCTATGTTCCAGTGTGTTGTGAATATGATGCCAGTGCTGGCTCTTCTCCATCCATATCCATCCTTTGCGTTTCTTTTCCCTGCTCTGTTCCTCAGATCTGTATCATTTCAACACTCTAGCCCCGCTGGCTTATTATCGGGTTTAGAGAGTGGGTGGCACTGGTAGGAGATAGGAGGGCAGGAGGGAATAAAGGCCACTTCCTCCCTGCTGAGGTTCTGGCAATGACTACATCTCTTTAACTTTATAGCTCAAGTCAAGCACCCATGTTCCTTGGATCTAGCTCTCACTAGACTCCATACACACCACTTTTTCCTCCTTTTTAATTTAGGGTTAGGAACAGAAAAGCTTCCAACTTTTATTTCTTGTGTGTGTGGATCATTTATCTATTGCTGTATAACAAAGTACCAAAAATATAGCAGATTAAAACAACAAACATTTAACATCTCATTTTCTGTGGATCAGGAATCTGGGCAGAGCTTACTTGAGTGCCTCTGGCTTGAGGTCTCTCATGAGGCTTCTTTCTTTTCTCTTCCTTTTTTTATGGGGAAAGAAGATGTCTGTTCCCAGAGGTATTTATATTGTTCAGAGGCCTTGGTTTCTTACCACAAGAGGCTCTTCACAGGGCTGCCTCATGATGGAGAGGCTAGATTTCCCCAAAATAAGAGCTCTAAGAGAGTGAGAGTGAGAATGCTCAAAATGGAAGCCATAGACTTTTTGTTTTGTTTTATTTTTTTTACAAACATCTTTCTTTCTCAGATTTATTGAGATATAATTGACATATAATATTGAGAAAGTTTAAGGTGCATGACATGTTGATTTCATACACTAGTATACTGCAGTGTGATGACCACTGCAGCATTAGAGCTAACACCTCCGACACGTCACATAATTACTATTTCACTTTTGTGGTGAGACCATTTGAGGTCTACACATTTAGCAACTTTCGAGTATGTAATATAGTACTATAAACTATAATTGCTATCTTGTACTTTATTTTTTTAAGAACTTTTATTGAGATACAATTAACAGACAATAAACAGCACATATTTAGAGTCTACAATTTGGTATTCCAATCTCCCAATTCATTCCCCCCCAACCCTCCCTGCTTTCCCCACTTGGTGTCCATATGTTTGTTCTCTACATCTCTGTCTCTGTTTCTGCCTTGCATTTCCTCTTTCATAGCATTTGCCTTATGTACTGAGGTGCTCCTATAGTGGGTGCATACATATTTATAATTGTTATCTCCTCTTCTTGGATTGATCCCTTGATCTTTATGTAGTGTCCTTTCTTGTCTCTTGTAACATTTTTTACTTTAAAGTCTATTTTATCTGATATGAGTATGGCTACTCCAGCTTTCTTTTGATTTCCATTTGCATGGAATATCTTTTTCCATCCCCTCACTTTCAGTCTGTATGTGTCCCTAGGTCTGAAGTGGGTCTCTTATAGACAGCATATATATGGGTCTTGTTTTTGTATCCATTCAGCCAGTCTGTGTCTTGTGGTTGGTGCATTTAGTCCATTACATTCAACGTAATTATCGATATGTATGTTCCTATTACCATTTTCTTAATTGTTTTGTTTTTTGTTTTTGTAGGTCTTTTTCTTCTCCTATGTTTCCTGCTTAGAGAAGTTCCTTTAGCAGTTGTTGTAAGGCTGGCTTGGTGGTGCTGAATTCTCTTAGCTGTTGATTGTCTGTAAAGCTTTTGATTTCTCCATTGAATCTGAATGAGATCCTTGCTGGGTAGAGTATTCTTGGTTGTAGGTTCTTCCCTTTCATCACTTGAAATATATCCTGCCACTCCCTCTGGCTTGCAGAGTTTCTGCTGAGAAATCAGCTGTTACGCTTATGGGAGTTCCCTTGTATGTTATTTGTCGTTTTTCCCTTGTTGCTTTTAATAACTTTTCTCTGTCTTTCATTTTTGTCAATTTGACTACTATATGTCTTGACATGTTTCTCCTTGGGTTTATCCTTCCTGGGACTCTCTGTGCTTCCTGCACTTGGGTAGCTGTTTCCTTTCCCATGTTAGGGACGTTTTCAGCTATAATCTCTTCCAATATTTTCTTGGGTCCTTTCTCTCTCTCTTCTCCTTCTGGGACCCCCATAATGCGAATGTTGGTGCATTTAACATTGTCCCAGAGGCCTCTTAGGCTGTCTTCAGTTCTTTTAATTCTTTTTTCATTATTCTTTTCTGCATCAGTGATTATCACTATTCTGCCTTCCAGGCCACTTATTCGCCTTTCTGCCTCAGTTAATCTGCTATTGGTTCCTTCTAGTGTATTTTTCATTTCAGTTATTGTGTTGCATATTTCTGCTTGTTTGCTCTTTAATTCTTCTAGGTCTTTGGTAAACTTTTCAGTCTTTGCATCCAATCTTTTTTCAAAGTCCTGGATCATCTTCACCATCATTATTCTGAATTCTTTTTCTGGAAGGGTGCCTATCTCCTCTTCATTTAGTTGTTTTTCTGGGGTTTTATCCTGTCCCTTCATCTGGTACAAAGTCCTCTGCTTTTTCATTTTCCCTATCTTTCTGTGGCTGTGGTTTTCAGTTCCATAAGATGAAATACTGCTGATACTGCTTAATACTGCTGTCTGCCCTCTTGTGGAGGAAGCTATCTAGGACTCTGCTATCTTGTACTTTAGATCCACAGAATGTATTCATCTTCTAAAAGGAAGCTTGTACTCTTTAACTAGCTCTTCCCCATTTCCCCACCCTCAGCCCCAGGTAACCACCATTTGACTCCCTGTTTCTACAATGTCAGCTTTTAAAATTTTTTAATTCATTTTTATTGGAATGTGGTTGCTTTACAATGTTGTGTTAGCCTCCACTGCAGAACAAAATGAATCAGCCATGCACACATAGATATCCCCTCCCTTTTGGACTTCCCTCCCATTTAGGTTACCACAGTGCATTAGGTAGAGTTCCCTGTGCTATACAGTATGTTCCCATCAGTTGTCTATTTTATACATAGTATCAACAATGTGTATGTGTCAATCCCAGTCTCTCAATTCCTCCCACCCCACCCCTTTTCCCCTTGGTATGCATATATTTTTTCTCTACCTCTATGTCTCTATTTCTGCTTTGCAAATAAGATCATCTATACCATTTTTCTAGATTCCACAGACATGTATTATAATATGATACTTGCTCTTCTCTTTCTGTACAATGTCAGCTTTTTAAGATAAGTGAGATCGTACAGTATTTGTCTTTCTGTGATGTATTTCACTTAGCGTAATGCCCTTAGGTCCTTCCTTATTGTCACAAATCACAGAATCTCCTTTCTCATGGATGAATAATATTCCATTCTATAAATATGCCACATCTTTATCCATTCATTTTTTGATGAACCCTTAGGTTGTTTCCATATCTTTTTTTTAATTAATTAATTAATTTATTATTTTTGGGGGGGTTCACCAAGTTCAATCATCTGTTTTTATACACATATCTCCGTATTCCCTCCCTCCCTCGACTCACCCCCCACCCTCCCTCGAGTCCCCCCCACCCTCCCCGTCCCAGTCCTCTAAGGCATCTTCCATCCTCAAGCTGAACTCCCTTTGATATACAACTTCCCACTGGCTATCTATTTTACAGTTGGTAGTATATATATGTCTGCGTTACTCTCTCGCTTTGTCTCAGCTTCCCCTTCACCTCCCGCCCCCTCCCAAACCTCGAGTTCTCCAGTCCATTCTCTGCATCTGTGTCCTTGTTCTTGTCACTGAGTTCATCAGTACCATTTTTAGATTCCTTATGTGAGTTAGCATACAATATTTGTCTTTCTCTTTCTGACTTACTTCACTCTGTATGACAGACTCTAGGTCTATCCACCTCATTACGTATAGCTTCATCTCATCCCTTTTTATAGCTGAGTAATATTCCATTGTATATACATGCCACATCTTCTTTATCCATTCATTTGTTGATGGGCATTTAGGTTGCTTCCATGTCCTGACTATTGTAAATAGTGCTGCAATAAACATTATGGTACAAGTTTCTTTTGGGATTATGGTTTTCTTTGGGTATATGCCCAGGAGTGGGATTACTGGATCATATGGTAGTTCTATTTGTAGTTTTTTAAGGAACCTCCAAATTGTTTTCCATAGTGGCTGTACCAACTTACATTCCCACCAACAGTGCAAGAGAGTTCCCTTTTCTCCACACCCTCTCCAACATTTGTTGATTCTAGGTTGTTTGATGATGGCCATTCTGACTGGTGTGAGGTGATCCCTCATTGTGGCTTTGACTTGCATATCTCTGATGATTAGTGATGTTGAGCATCTTTTCGTGTGTTTGTTGGCCATCTGTATGTCTTCTTTAGAGAAATGTCTATTTAGGTCTTCCGCCCATTTGTGGATTGGGTTATTTGCTTTTTTGGTATGAAGCTGCATGAGCTGCTTGTATATTTTGGAGGTTAATCCTTTGTCCGTTGTTTCATAGGCAACTATTTTTTCCCATTGTGAGGGTTTCCTTCTACTCTTGTTTCTGGTTTCTTTCACTGTGCAAAAGCTTTTAAGTTTCATGAGGTCCCATTTGTTTATTCTTGATTTTATTTCCATGATTCTAGGAGGTGGGTCAAAAAGGATCTTGCTTTGATGGATGTCATAGAGTGTTCTGCCTATGTTTTCCTCTAGGAGTTTGATAGTGTCTGGCCTTACATGTAGGTCTTGAATCCATTTGGAGTTTATTTTTGTGTATAGTGTTAGGAAGTGTTCTAATTTCATTCTTTTACATGTTGCTGTCCAATTTTCCCAGCACCACTTATTGAAGAGGCTGTCTTTTTTCCATTGTATATTCGTGCCTCCTTTGTCAAAGATAAGGTGCCCATATGTGTTTGGGCTTACTTCTGAGTTCTCTATTCTGTTCCATTGATCTTCCTTTCTATTTTTGTGCCAGTACCATACTTTCTTGATCACTATGGCCTTGTAGTATAGTTTGAAGTCAGGAAGCCTGATTCCACTAACTCCATTTTTCCTTCTCAAGATTGCTTTGGCTATTTGGGGTCTTTTGCGTTTCCATACAAATCGTAAGATTTCTTGCTCTAGTTCTGTGAAAAATGCCATTGGTAATTTGATCGGGATTGCACTGAATCTGTAAATTGCTTTGGGTAGTACAGTCATTTTCACGATGTTGATTCTTCCAATCCAGGAATATGGTATGTCCCTCCATCTGTTTGTGTCGTCTTTGATTTCTTTCATCAATGTCTTGAAGTTTTCTGCATACATATCTTTTGCCTCCTTAGGCAGGTTTATTCCTAGGTATTTTATTCTTTTTGTTGCAATGGTGAATGGGACAGTTTCCTTAATTTCTCTTTCTGCTCTTCCGTTGTTAGTGTATAGGAATGCCAGAGATTTCTGTGCATTAATTTTGTATCCTGCTACTTTACTAAACTCATCAATGAGTGCTAGCAGTTTTCTGGTAGAGTCTATAGGGTTTTCTATATATAATATCATGTCATCTGCAAAGAGTGACAATTTTACTTCTTCTTTTCCAATTTGGATTCCTTTGATTTCTTTTTCTTCTCTGACTGCTGTGGCTAAAACTTCCAAAACTATGTTGAATAATCATGGTGAGAGTGGACACCCTTGTCTTGCTCCTGTTCTTAGAGGGAATGCATTCAGTTTTTCCCCATTGAGAACGATGTTGGCTTTTGGTTTCTCATATATGGCTTTTATTATGTTGAGGTAATTTCCTTCTATGCCCATTTTCTGGAGAGTTTTTATCATAAATGGATGTTGAACTTTGTCAAAAGCTTTTTCTGCATCTATTGAGATGGTCATATGGTTTTTATCCTTCAATTTGTTGATATGATGTATCACGTTGATTGATTTGCGTATATTGAAGAATCCTTGCATCCCAGGGATAAACCCCACTTGATCATGGTGCATGATTTTTTTAATGTGCTGTTGGAGTCTGTTAGCTAGTATTTTGTTGAGGATTTTTGCATCTATATTCATCGGTGATATTGGTCTGTAGTTTTCTTTTTTTGTGACATCTTTGCCTGGTTTTGGTATCAGGGTGATGGTGGCCTCGTAGAATGAGTTTGGGAGTGCTCCGCCTTCTGCAATATTTTGGAAGAGTTTGAGAAGGATAGGTGTTAGCTCTTCTCGAAATGCTTGATAGAATTCACCCGTGAATCCATCTGGTCCTGGGCTTTTGTGTGTTGGGAGATTTTTAATCACTGCCTCAATTTCCATACTTGTGATTGGTCTATTCATAGTTTCTATTTCTTCCTGGTTCAGTCTTGGAAGATTGTATTTTTCTAAGAATTTATGCATTTCTTCAAGGTTATCCAATTGATTGGCATATAGTTGCTTGTAGTCGTCTCTCATGATGTTTTGTATTTCTGAGGTGTCCGTTGTTACTTCTCCTTTTTCACTTCTAATTCTGTTGATTTGCATCTTCTCCCTTTTTTTCTTGATGAGTCTGGCTAATGGTTTATCAATTTTGTTAATCTTCTCAAAGAACCAGCTTTTAGTTTTATTAATTTTTGCTATTGCTTCCTTCCTTTCTTTTTCATTTATTTCTGCTCTGATGTTTATGATTTCTTTCCTTCTGCTTGCTTTGGGGTTTCTTTGTTCTTCTTTTTCTAATTGTTTTAGGTGTAGGGTTAGGTTGTTTATTCGATAATTTTCTTGTTTCTTAAGGTAGGACTGTATTGCTATAAACTTCCCTCTTAGAACTGCTTTTGCTGCGTCCCATAGGTTTTGGGTTGTTGTGTTTTCATTGTCATTTGTTTCTAGATATTTTTTGATTTCCTCTTTGATTTCTTTAGTGATTTCTTGGCTGTTTAATAGTGAATCGTTTAGCCTCCATGTGTTTGTACTTTTTGCAGTTTTTTTCCTGTAATTGATATCTAGTCTCATGGTGTTGTGGTCTGAGAAGATGCTTGATAGGATTTCAATTTTCTGGAATTTGCCAAGGTTTGATTTATGACCCAAGATGTGTTCTATCCTGGAAAATGTTCCGTGTGCACTTGAGAAGAAAGTGTATTCTGTCGTTTTTGGATGGAATGTCCTATAAATATCAATGAAGTCGAGATGGTCTAATGTGTCATTTAAAGCTTGTGTGTCTTTATTGATTTTCTGTTTGGATGATCTGTCCATTGATGTAAGTGGGGTGTTCAAGTCTCCCACTATTATTGTGTTACTGTCGATGTCCCCTTTTATAGCTGTTAGCATTTGCCTTATGTATTGAGGTGCTCCTATGTTGGGTGCATAGATATTTACCATTGTGATATGTTCTTCTTGAATGGATCCCTTGATCATTATGTAGTGCCCTTCCTTGTCTCTTGTAATAGTCTTTACTTTCAAGTCTAATTTGTCTGATATGAGTATTGCTACTCCCGCTTTCTTTTGCCTTCCATTTGCATGGAATATCTTTTTCCATCCCTTTACTTTCAGGCTATATGTATCCCTTGGTCTGAAGTGGGTTTCTTGTAGGCAGCATATAGAAGGGTCTTGTGTTTGTATCCATTCAGCCAGTCTGTGTCTTTTGGTTGGAGCATTTAATCCTTTTACATTTAAAGTGAATATTGATATGTGTGTTCCAATTACCATTTTCTTAATTGTTTTGGGTTTGTATTTGTAGGTGTTTTCCTTTTCTTGTGTGTCCTACTTAGAGAAGTTCCTTTAGCACTTGTTGTAAGGCTGGTTTGGTGGTGCTGAATTCTCTTAACTTTTGCTTGTCTGGAAAGCTTTTGATTTCTCCCTCAAATCTGAATGAGATTCTTGCTGGGTAGAGTATTCTTGGCTGTCGTTTTCTCTCTTTCAGGACTTTCAGTATATCCTGCCATTCCCTTCTGGCTTGCAGAGTTTCTGTAGAAAGGTCAGCTGTTATCCTTATGGGTTTTCCCTTATATGTTGTTTGTTGCTTTTCTCTTGCTGCTTTTAATATTTTTTCTTTGTGTTGAATTGTCGTTAGTTTGATTAGTATGTGCCTTTGAGTATTTCTCCTTGGGTTTATTCTGTATGGGACTCTCTGTGCTTCTTGGACTTGGTGAATTATTTCCTTTCCCATGTTGGGGAAGTTTTCCACTATAATCTCTTCAAGTATTTTGTCAGACCCTTTCTTGTTTTCTTCTTCTTCTGGGATGCCTATAATTTGAATGTTGGTATGCTTAATTTTATCAATGTGGTCTCTGAGACTGTCTTCTATTCTTTTTATTCTTTTTTCTTTTTCCTGCTCTGTGGCGTTTATTTCCCCCATTCTATCTTCCAACTCACTTATTCGTTCTTCTGCCTTAGTCATTCTGCTGGTTATAGCATCTAGAGTATTTTTAATTTCAGTTATTTTGTTATCCATTGCTGTTTGTTTTTTTGAGTTCTTGTGAACTGTTTCTTGTACTTTCTCTATTTTGTTATTGAGATTTTGTATCATTTTTACTATCATTACTCTGAATTCTTTTTCAGGCATGTTTTCTATTTCCTCCTCATTTATTTGGTCTTGTGGGTTTTTTTCCTGCTCCTTTGCCTGCATGGTGTTTCTTTGTTTCCTCATGGTTGTCCAAACTTTTGGGGTTGCTTGTCCTGGCGATAGAGGTGTTTATAGAAGACTGTCCAAGCCTCAGACTACTGTCCAAGTGTTGGGTTAAACAAATGCTAAATCTAGGAAACACATACATGTATAAGACACACAATTACTGAATCCATTAGGACATAAGGCTCTGGAAAGACCTGACAGAACCCCAGTATGCCATCAGATATTCAAAGAGAAACCCAACAGAAATTGACAACTGAAACAGAACAAATCAGAGACAAAAGCAAAAGCAAACAAACAAACAAATAACACCTTACACATACAAACACTAATCCAGGGAGATTTTGTAAGCTAGAGTCAAATATAGAAAAGAGCCAGAGTACCACCAGACAGAATGGAGATTCTCAGAATGAAATTAGAGAGTTGTACTAAGAACTAAGATAAAGACAAAAACCTAATATTAAATACCAAGGCAGTGGGTCATCTGGAGAATAGAGCAAGGAGTCTGAGCAGATCGATAGTGTTGCTTCTAAGTATGTTAAGATAAACTAAGAATGGATGGAAGAAAGGGGAACAGAAGTGTGTAGTGTGATTGGAAATATGCAAATAAAAAGAAAGGAATAGAAATGTACAAAAGATAGGGATGAAAGGAAAGTATGAGAGATATATTGTCCGTACTACCAAAAGCTTAGCTAGAAATAGAGGTATATTAAAAAGCAAAAAAATAAAAATAGAATAAAAAGTAGCATTAAAAAATTGTTATAAAATTTGTAGATCCCTTAGGACTAAGATCGTAATTAATAAAGGAAAAAGAAAAAAAAATCCAGAACTGATCCCAGAATGGACCAGTTCAATAGGATTGATACTAATATTTCTGTTTCCTTAGAGTCTCAGCAGTAAGTGTCCTTCTGCTCGCCTTGGGTTTTTTTGCATTATTCTGTGACCAGCAGAGCTTCGTTTATTGTTTGTCTGTAAGCATTGGTGTGTGGGGAGGGAGCGGGTACAATAGTGGCTCCTTCCCCTGGGAATGAGTGAGCAGTGGCGCACTGTTGTTTCAGTTGGGCTTGGAGGTGCCTGTTGCAGAGGGAGGCCGGTTGCTCAGGTGTAAACAGAAAGTTTCAGAGCTGGACCTCTCTGTGGGTTTTTTTTTTTTTTTCTTCAGCCTCCCTGCTGCTGGCATTCCAAGGGGTTTTAATCTAGCCCCGCCCGAGTGCCTGAGGGTACTTGTTATCCCTGAGCGCCTTAGGTGGCCCACAGGGCATCTCTCCACTGCCCGCCGCAGGCTCTGAAAGAGAGAGAGGCTACGCACGCGGCTCCTCCGCCCGCCCGTGAGGCTGCAGCCTCCAGCCGCCATCATGGCCAGGCAGCTCTCAGGGGCAGGCACTCCTTGCCGTGGACCTCTTCCCTCCTGTCCTCTCGGTCCGTCACCTTACTGGCAACAATTTTTCTCACCCTGAGCCAGCTCTCCGGTTCACATGCTCCCACTCCCGGACCCTCTGTTCAGCTGTGAATCGACGTCCGGTTCCGGGAACGCCAAGCTGCGGTGTGGACCCTCCGTGTGTTTCTCACTCCCTCCCGTCTGCCACAGCTCCGCCGCTTCACCCTCTTTGAGCCATCGTAGATACCTCCCTACCGGTTATGTCGGGCTCCTTGCTGTCCTTGCTCTGGTGTCCGAGGCCGTCTGCTGGTGTTCAGCTGGTTCTCTGTGGGAATTGTTGCGTCCTTCGGTGCATTCCCAATGCATCTGTGGAGATGGATTCATTCCATGTCCCTCTACTTCGCCGCCATCTTTTTCCCCTGTTTCTATGTCTTGACTGCTAGGAATAATGCTGCAATGAACATGGAAGTGCAGCTATCTCTTCAAAATTCTCTTCTCATTTCCTTTGGAGATATACCCAGAAATGAGATTGCAAAAGCATATGGTAGATCTGTTTTTACTTTTTAAGGAACCTTCATCCTGTTTTCCATAGTGGCTGTACCAATTTACATTCCCACCAGCAGTGCAGACAAGTTTCCTTTTTCTCCACATCCCTACTAACATGTCTTATCTCTTGTCTCTTTGATAATAGCCATTCTAACAGTTATGAGGTGATATCTCATTGTGCTTTTTTATTTGCATTTTCCTGATAATGAGTGATATTAAGCACCTTTTCATGTACCTTTGTGTGTCTTTGGAAAAATGTCTATTCAGTTCCTCTGCCTAATTTTTAATTGGATTGTTTGGGGCTTTGTTTTTGTTTTGTTATGGAGTTGTATGAGTTCTGTATTTTAATGTTAGCCCCTTATCAGCTATACAGTCTGCAAATATTTTCTCCCATTCTGTAGCTTAACTTTTAATTTTGTTGATAGTTTCTTTGCTGTGCAGAAGCTTTTTAATTTGATGTATTCCTACTTGTTTGTTTTTGGTTTTGTTGTCAAAGCCAAAAAATCATTGCTAACACCATTGTTAAGGATATTATTCCCTATGTTTTCTTCTACCAGTCTTACAGTTTCAGGTCTCACATTCAAGTATTTAATCCATTTTGAGTTGATTTTTGTGTATGATGTAAGACAGGGGTCCAGTTTCATTATATTGCCTGAGGCTATCCAGTTTTCTCGGCACCAATTACTGAAGAGACTTTCCTTTCCTTACTGTATATTATTGGTTTCTTTGTCATAAATTAATTGATCATATATATATATGGGTTTATTTCTGGGGTCTCTATTTTGTTCCATTGATCTATGTGTCACTTTTTAATGCCAATGTCTTACTATTTTTATTGCTAGAGATTTGTAATGAGTTTGAAATCAGGAAATGCGACACCTCCAGCTCTAGTCTTTCTCAAGATTGCTTTGGCTATTTGGGGTCTTTTGTAGTTTCATACAAATTTTAGGGTTGTTTTTTCTATTTCTGTAACAAATGCCATTGGAATTTTGGTAGGGATTGCATTGAATCTGTGGATCATATTGTATGGAGTGGACATTTTAACAATGTTAATTCTTCGTATCCATGAGCACAGAATATATTTTCAGTTATTTGTGTCTTCTTCAAATTCTTTTATCAAATTTTTATTGTTTTGGTGTACTGATCTTTCACCTTCTAAATTAAATTTATTCCTATGTATTTTATTCTTTTTGATGCTATTATAAATGGAATTGTTTTCTTGATTTCTTTTTCTGATAGTTTTTTGTTAGTGTATAGAAATGTAAGTGATTTTGTATGTTAATTTTGTATCCTGTGATTTTACTGAGTTTTTTTTATTAGGTCCAACAGTGTTTTGGTGGAGTCTTATGGTTTTTTTATATATAACATCATGTCATCTGCAAATAGAGACAATTAACATTTTACTTTCCAATTTGGATGCCTTTTATTTCTTTTTCTTACCTAATTACTATGTTGAATAAAATGATGATAATGGGCTTCCTTGTCTTATTTCTGATCTTAGAAGAAAAGGTTTCAGCTTTTCACCATTCAGTACAATGTGAGATATGGGCTTATAATATAGGGCCTTTATTATGTTGAGGTATGTTTCCTCTAAACTAAATTTCTTGAGAGTTTTTATCATGAAAGGGTTTTGAATTTTGTCAAATGCTTTTCTGTATCATTGAGATAATTATATGATTTTTTCCCTTCCTTTTGTTAAAGTGGTATATCACCTTTGATTGATTTGTAGATGTTGAACTATCCTTGCATCCTGTAATAAATCCCATTTCATCTTTGTGTATGACCCTTTACTGTATTTTTGAATTCAGTTTCTTAATATTTTATTGAGAATTTTTGCATCTATGTTCATCAGTGATATTGGCCTATAATTTTTTTCTTGCAGTGTCTTATCTGGCTTTGGTATCAAGGTAATGCTTGCCTTATAAAATGAGTTTGGAAGTGTTCACTACTGTTCTTTTCTTTGGGAAAAGTTTGGGGATTGGCATTAATTCTTCTGTAAGTGTTTGGAATAATTCACCAGTGAAGCCTTCTGGTCCTGGACTTTCCTTGTTGGGAGGTTTTTGATAAATTATTTAATCTCCTTACTAGTAATTGGTCTGATCAGATATTCTGTTTCTTCATGATTCAGTCTTGGTAGGTTGTATGTTTCTGGAATGTATCTGGGTTTTTTTGGTTATCCAATTTGTTGGTGTGTAACTGTTCACAGTAGTCTCATGAGCCTTTGTATTTCTGTGGTTTCAGGTGTTGTACATCCTGTTTGATTTCTACTTTTATTTCTTTCAGTCATTGATACTAACATTATAAAAGTGTGGAATTCCAACTTACGCCAACCCTAATAAAAATGTGATATGTCATGTACTAGCATCATAGCAATTTTATGTGCAACAAAGGGCAGTTTATATGAAATTTATGAACTTATTTTGTCATATACATAAGCAGTGGTTAATTCATCAAGAGAGTTGTAGCCAAGGACTCAGACCTTCCTGGGTCAGCCTTGATTATATGTACAGCTGTATTCCTAGCCTAGGTGCCTCTATTCAGAGACTTTATTGGGGCCTTGGCTGAGGTACTTTTCTCCACCTTGACTCAGTACTTTTCCATTTGCAGTCCTTCCCTTTTCTCCAAGGCCCTGGGTTTGTAAAGAGACAGGAACCCTTAGTTTGCAGCACCTTAGCAGTGAGACAATTCCCCTGTGTATCCTTCATGTTGTCTGACCCTCACCTGGTGCCATTCTGTGGGGTAAAATGGAAAACTAAGGAGCTAGTGCCCCTTTTTACTTCTTGCTTGTACTCTCATAGTAAGTGAATAGAGATTTGATTGTTACTTTCAGTTTGGCTCATTGTTCTAATTGAATACCTTGATACATGGCAACTTAATATTTTTGTGTGCATGTATGTGTATAAAACTGTTGTAGTCATCATTCATAATGGTAAAATCTTGGAAATTTTCCCTTTAAGATAAATAATAAGACAAAGATATGTGCTACCAACACTTCTATCAAGCTAATTACTAGTGCAATTAGGAAATTAAAATAAAACATATAAAAGTGGAAATGAAAGATGATATGATTATGTATTTAGAAAATGCAAAAAATTTGCATAGAAACTATTAGAATTAATAAGTGAATTTATAATCTTTACTATGTATAAAGTCAAAATGTAAAAGTTTGTCTTGGTTCTATATACTTAGAACAAATGATTTAAAAATGAAATGTAAAAGAAATACCATTTACAATTGAATCAAAAAAATCAAACATCTACAAATAACTCTAATGAAAGATGCATAAGACCTCAGATAGGATGCTGTAAAACATGACTGAAGTAAATTAAAGACCTAAATAATTGGAGGAATAAACCTTGTTCATAGTTTTAAATTCTCAATATTATAAAGATATTCTTTCTATATTGATATATGGAGTCAATGCAACTTGAAGTATGATCTGAGCATGTTTCTTTGTGGATATTAAGAAAGTAATTCTAAAACATACATGGCAATGCAGAGACTAAGAACAGGCAAGACAATCATGAAGATCAAAGTTAGAGAACTTCTACTACCAGATATAAGACTTATACAACTAAAGTAATAAAATTTTTGATTTGGTGGTAAAGATAGACTTATAGACCAATGGAAAATAATAAGTGTGTCAAAAGAAGATCCATACATAACAGTCACCTGATTAATGACAAAGGTGCCACTGCAATGAAGTGAAAAATAGATAATCTTTTCAGTAAGTGGTACCAGGTCAATTGAACGCACATATGGAAAACAATGAAGCTTGAGCCCTTTCTCATAGCATACACAAAATCAAATCTATATGATTCATAAGCCTAAATGTAAAAGGTGAAACAATGATCTTTATTTAAGGAAAATATAAGAAAGCATACTTTTGACCTTTGAGTAGGCAAAGATTTTTTAAAGAGGTCACAAAAAGAACTAACTATACAATAAAATTTAAATTGAACTGTGGTAAAACTATGAATAGTTAATCAAAAGACATCAAGAGCAAGAAGCAAGTGACAGAGTGAGAGAATATGTTTGCAATACATATAGTGGACAAGGGCCTTGTATCCAGAATATATAAAACATTTGTGCACAGCATTAAGACAGATACAACATCATGAGCAAAATACTTGAACAGGTACTTGAGTCAAAAGAATATACAAATGGACAATAAATACATGAAAAAGTGCTCAACCACATTTGTCAAAAAACAAATGCAAATTAAGCCCTTGCTATAGTACCACTATATACACACCAGATAGTTTAAATAAAATAACAATATTGAATGTTGATGAAGATATACAGCAACAAAACAATTCATGAGTTATATGACTATGTATCATTACAATAAATATGTAAATTTATTTTGAAGTATCTATGAATGCTGAACATATGCATTCCTCATGACAATAATTTCAGTGTTTTATATATACATATATACTAAAGAAATGTGTAAATATGCACTTAAAGACATGTTCAAGAATGTAGAAGCATTATTTATGACAGCCAAAAATTGGAAATGACTCAAATATATGCAACAATAATAGAATGAATACATAAATTGTAAGATAGTCATATAATGGAATATAACATAACTAAGAGAAAAGAACTGCTACATGCAGCAACATGGATGCAGCAACATGGATGCAGCAACATGGATGAATATCAAAATTGTGTAGTATAGAACAAATGAAGCTAGACACAAAAAAGTACAAGAATAGAGGAAGGCATTGAATTTGTTCAAAATGCAGACTACTATACAACAGTTGAAATGAGCCAACAAGAGCAACAACAGGGATAGAAACATTCACAAACATTATATTATCTAACCCTTACAATACTCTTACAAATTAGATACATTACCCAGTGTACAGACAAGGAAAGTAAAACTTAAAACCTTTAAGTTGCCTGGAGTTATAACCTGAAGTCAGGATTTGAATTCTGATCCAGAGCTATATGAATTTCAAGTTCATATTATTTGCACTACTGTATAGGACTTTCAGGATTTGTCCTCAGTCACACGGAGCAAGTGAAATGATGAAATATTTTTCCTTCTTACCAGTCCCCAATTCCACTTGTCATTGAAAGGCTATTTAGTTCTGAAGATCAAGCATGACTAAAATGCAAAATAGACTTCTAGTTTGTGATATGTAATGTAGACATCAATATTTTTTTTCTGCAGTCTTGGGTCTATTTTTAATTATAGTGATACACCTAAAGATGCATAATTTATTCTTCAATGTACATCAATACTAAGAATGATATTGATTCTTTCCATAATCTCATCTCCAAATTTTGAACACAGCAGTTCCATATAGTATTGATGAATGTCTGCTTCAACCTGCAATTACAGCAATATCAACAGTACATTCTATGCTTTTCTTTTTCTTTTTTTTTTTAATTCTTTACTGGAATATAATTGCTTTACACTCTTGTGCCAGTTTTTGAGGTACACCAAAGTGAATCAACTGTATTTATACATATATCCCCATATCCTCTCCCTCCCACCCTCCCTGTCCCAGCGCTCTAAGTCATCAAGCATCATCAAGTTGATCTCCCTATGTTATGCAGCAACTTCCTACTAGTTATCTGTTTTACATTTGGTAGTGTATATATGTCAGTGCTACTCTCTCACTTCGTCCCAGCTTCCCCTTAGCCCCCTCCCAGCCCCATGTCCTCAAGTCCATTCTCTACATCTGCATCTTTATTCTTGCCCTGTCACTGGGTTCATCAGTACCATTTTTTTTTAGATTCCGTATATATGAGTTAGCATACAGTATCTGTTTTTCTCTCTCTGGCTTACTTTGCTTTGTATGACAGTCTCTAGGTCTATCCACCTTATTACAAATAACTCAATTTCATTCCTTTTTATGGCTTATATTCCATTGTATATATGTGCCACATCTTCTTTATCCATTCATCTGTGGATGGGCATTTAGGTTGCTTCCATGTCCTGGCTATTGCAAATAGTGCTGCAATGAACATTGGGGTACATGTTTCTTTTTGGATTATGTTTTTCTCTGGGTATATGCCCAGGAGTGGGATTACTGGATCATATGGTAGTTCCATTTTTAGTATTTTAAGGAACCTCCAAACTGTTTTCCATAGTGGCTGTGCCAACTTACATTCCCACCAACAGTGCAGAAGAGTTCCCTTTTCTCCACAGCCTCTCCAGCATTTATTGTTTATAGATTTTTTGCTGATGGCCATTCTGACCGGTGTGAGGTGATAGTTCATTGTGGCTTTGACTTGCATTTCTCTAATGATTAGTGATGTTGAGCATCTTTTCATGTGTTTGTTAGCCATCTGCATGTCTTCTTTGGAGAAATGTCTATTTAGGTATCTGTTTTACATTTGGTAGTGTATATATGCCCATTTGTGGATTGGGTTATCAAGCTGCATAAGCTGCTCATATATTTTGGAGATTAATCCTTTGTCAGTTGCTTCGTTGTCAAATATTTTCTCCCAATCTGAGGGTTGTCTTCTTGTTTATGGTTTCTTTTGCTGTGCAAAAGCTTTCAAGTTTCATTAGGTCCCATTTGTTTGTTTTTGATTTTATTTCCTTTATTCTAGGAGGTGGGTTAAAAAGGATCTTGCTTTGATGAATGTCATAGAGTGTTCTGCCTATGTTTTCCTCTAGGAGTTTTATAGCGTCTGGACTTACATTTAGGTCTTTAATCCATTTTGAGTTTCTTTTTGTGTATGGTGTTAGGAAGTGTTCTAATTTCATTCTTTGACATGTAGCTGTCCAATTTTGCCAGCACCACTTATTGAAGAGGCTGTCTTCTTTCCATTGTATGTTCTTGCCTCCTTTGTCAAAGATAAGGTGCCCATATGTGTGTGGGTTTACCTCTGGGCTCTCTATTCTGTTCCGTTGATCTACCTTTTTCTTTTTGTGCCAGTACCATACTGTCTTGATCACTGTAGCCTTGTAGTATAGCCTGAAGTCAGGAAGCCTAATTCCACCAACTCCATCTTTCCTTCTCAAGATTGCTTTGGCTATTCAGGGTCTTTTGCATTTCCATACAAATCATAAGATTTCTCGTTCAAGTTCTGTGAAAAATGCTGTTGGTAATTTGATAGGGATTGTGTTGAATCGGTAAATTGCTTTGGGTAGGATAATCATTTTCACAATGTTGATTCTTCCAATCCAAGAACATGGTATGTCTCTCCATCTGGTTGTATCATCTTTGATTTCTTTCATCAGTGTCTTATAATTTTCTGCATACAGGTCTTTTGCCTCCTTAGGCAGGTTTATTCCTAGGTATTTTATTCTTTTTGTTGCAGTGGTAAATGGAAGTGTTTCCTTAATTTCTCTTTCTGCTCTTCTGTTGTTAGTGTATAGGAATGCAAGAGATTTCTGTGCATTAATTTTGTATCCTGCTACTTTACTAAATTCATCGATTAGTGCTAGCAGTTTTCTGGTAGAATCTTTAGGGTTTTCTATATATAATATCATGTCATCTGCAAAGAGTGACACTTTTACTTCTTCTTTTCCAATTTGGATTCCTTTTATTTCTTTTTCTTCTCTGATTGCTGTGGCTAACACTTCCAAAACTATGTTAAATAATAATGGTGAGAATGGGCACCCTTGTCTTGTTCCTGTTCTTAGAGGGAATGCTTTCAGTTTTTCACCATTTAGAATGATGTTGGCTATTGGTTTGTCATATATGGCTTCTATTATGTTGAGATAACTTCCTTCTATGCCCACTTTCTGGAGAGTTTTTATCATAAATGGATATTGAATTTTGTCAAAAGCTTTTTCTGCATCTATTGAGATGATCATATGGTTTTTATCCTTCACTTTGTTAACATGATGTATCATATTGATTGATTTGCATATATTGAAGAATCCTTGCATTCCAGGGATAAACCCCACTTGATCACGGTGTGTGATCTTTTTAATGTGCTGTTGGAATCTGTTAGCTAGTATTTTGTTGAGGAGTTTTGCATCTATACTCATCAGTGGTATTGGCCTGTAATTTTCTTTTTTGTGACATCTTTGCCTGGTTTTGGTATCAGGGTGTATGCTTTTCTGATTAAACTTTCCCCAAAGCTCTAATGTAGGAATTTAATTAATAATAATAATCTTTCGAACACCAGGTCAGGGGCCGCAGCCGCCGCTCCCGGGAAGTCTGCCCACCAGCCCGTTTGCTTCACGGGTCCTGCCGGTCAGGATCAAATCAATCATTGACTTGCCCTCTAACGTAATCAGTTGAAAGTGACTTCAAGTTTCTTCAGCATGCCTGCAGCACTTGTGGAGAACAGCCAGGTCATCTGTGAAGTCTGGGCCAGCAATCTGGAAGAAGAGATGAGGAAGATCCGAGAAACCGTGCTCAGTTACAGTTATATTGCCATGGACACAGAATTTCCAGGTGTTGTGGTGTGACCCATTGGTGAATTTCATAGTTCCATAGATTACCAGTATTAGCTTTTACGGTGCAGTGTTGACCTTTCAAAAATTATCCAGCTGGGCCTTACATTCACGAATGAGAAGGGAGAATATCCTTCTGGAATCAACACTTGGCAGTTCAACTTCAAATTCAACCTTACAGAGGACATGTACTCCCAGGATTCCATAGATCTCCTTGCTAACTCAGGACTGCCGTTTCAGAAGCATGAAGAGGAAGGAATTGACACATTGCACTTTGCAGAGCTGCTTATGACATCAGGGGTGGTTCTCTGTGACAACGTCAAATGGCTTTCATTTCACAGTGGCTATGATTTTGGCTACATGGTAAAGTTATTTACAGATTCTCGTTTGCCAGAAGAGGAGCATGAATTCTTTCATATTCTGAACCTTTTCTTCCCATCCATTTATGATGTGAAATACCTGGTGAAGAGTTGCAAAAATCTTAAGGGAGGTCTACAGGAAGTTGCTGATCAGTTGGATTTGCAGAGAATTGGAAGGCAGCACCAGGCAGGCTCAGACTCACTGCTGACAGGAATGGCATTCTTCAGGATGAAAGAGTTGTTTTTTGAGGACAGTATTGATGATGCCAAGTACTGTGGGTGGCTCTATGGCCTAGGTACGGGAGTGGCCCAGAAGCAGAACGAGGATGTGGACTCTGCCCAGGAGAAGATGAGCATCCTGGCGATCATCAACAACATGCAGCAGTGATGGCGACGAGGCTCTGCAGGGTGGGCCCAGTCCCAGAGTGGTGCTTAACATGCTGACTGTGTATACTTATCTTCCTCCCCAAGAGAAAACACTTCTTTTGAGCAAACTGTACCTACTATCTGCGTTGACAGAAAGACTTTTGTTTTACTGAAGACAAAAGATGTCTTTATTTTAGATCCAGAAGAAGGGAGTTTGCTCTGAATTTGTAAACGTCTTCCCTATTCCTCATCCCTAAGCCTCTCTTCTCCAGTTGCCTCCTGTCACCAGCATCCATGGCTCATTTGACACCTTTTAAAATCCAGGACAAGTCAGAAACAAACTAGTAAAATGTATATAACTCTTACCTGTTGTCATTCTTTTCTTTTAAATTTGTTGCTAATCTTTGAGGATGAAGACTTTTGTTGTGATTCTCAGCTGAGCTGAGGGCTTCGAGGGAAAGTGGAACCACGTGGTAGTCTTGTGAAGTGGGTTATAGATGTTGAATCTTTTCCTTTCCTTCCTTTTTGTTTGTTTTGACTCCTCTTGAGGACATTTGCTTTCCTCACACTTTGTTGGTCTTTCTTTATGTAGTATCATGTGGAAATGAATTACTCAGTGCTGAAATATGAAGACCAGATAATGAAAATTTTCCTTAGAAACAAAATTCTACTGAATCTGTCTACCCCTTACTCACAAGGAACTCTGGAATGGGTATTAAGGTAACCACTTAAGTATCTGTAAGTCTGTGTTCCATTGTGCCACTGAGATTTACTGTCACATGTGCATCATTTGAAATCATTTTAAGTTTTCTTTTCATAAAATATCTTGGATTTGATCCTGAAGGAAATTACTAAGAGCAGATTTTTGGATCATAAGTCTGTTATATTTTCAGTAATGTGATTTCAGATGGTCATCTGTATTCTCCCGTCTCTCCTCTGTTTTGCCTGCCTTTCCTTTTCAGCAAACTGAGGAGAAGTTAGGGGAGATGGATTAATGTAAGTACCAGGAATGTGAGTCTTTAAAAAGTTATAGTGGTTACATATAAACAGGGCAGTAAGGAATTTGGTTTATAGGGTTCTCTTGGAGTAATATCCCACAACTGGGGTAGGAAGCTCAGGACTGATTTTTTTTTTAACTAGTCACTTAAAAAGTACACTATTTTTTTTTCTGAATGACTACAGTATGGACAATTTCAAAAAACCAAAAACTCCTTTGGAATAGTGGAAATGAAAACTGCAACTCAACTCACTCTTGCATTTTAAAAGCTATGGAAAACTCAATTTGAAATGATTCAAGAATGTCAAGTATTATAAGCTGGTATTTAAGATGCTTGTAAATATTATTTATGTTTTTAATTTTGTAAAATAAAGATTTCTTTTTAACCACTGGCAAACAAAAAAAAATAATAACAATCTTTCCTATTTATAGATGCTTCATAATTTAACATTAATAAAAATTTAGCCTTGGGCATGTAAAATGCATAGATTCATCTGCACAACAATACCAATACTTGACAGATTTTTGATTGGTTGTGTAACCAAGAAACCCTCTCTATTCTATAAGTCTACAGTCCACTCCCCTGCATTTCCTTTCTTAAAATTATTTCTCAAGGATAGGGTCCTTCTGAAAGAGTGAAACAAGTAGAATATTTTCTCTGGATGTACCTTGTACATAGGATGTATCCTATGTATACTATTATAACTTACACAGAGATACTTATAAATTTGTATATTGGCATATTTGTAGAAAACCAAACATACATGGAAAAATGTAAAAATATCACATATTTCTAGAACAAAGCCATAAGAAAACTAATATTTCTCAAATATGAACTAAATTCATTTTATCTGAATCCTAAACATAACATGTGTAAACCCCAAATAAATATAATTGTGTGGAAACTAAGTGGGAAGGAAAAACACTTATGAAGAACTCTATAAAATCAGCAAGTAAAAACAAACAGACAACCCGATTAGAAAATGGTCAAGAGCATTGGAAGACTTGAACAGAAACTTGGCCAAAGAAGTTAAAGGAATGGAACATAAGCACATCAAAAGATGTTGAGTGTCATTAGCCATTAGCGAAATGCAAGTTAAAAGTACAAGGAGTTCTAATCTTTGAATATCTATCAGAATGGCTAAATTTTTTTAAAAAGTGACAACACAATAAGGATGCAGATAAACTGGATCATTCATAACATTGCTGATGAGAGTATAGAATAGTACAGCTATCCTGGAAAACAGTTGGCACTTTCTTATACAACATGCTCTAAACATGCAACTACAGTTTGACCCAGAAGTTGTACTTCTGGGTATTTATTCTAGAGAAATGAAAGCTTGTGTTCACATAAAAACTTTTACATGAATTTTCATAGAAACTTTATTTATAATAACCAAAAATGTAAACAAGCTAGATGTCCTTTAATGGGTAAATGGTTAAACTGTGGTATATCCATACCAGTAACACTACTCATCAATAAAATGGAAGGAAATATTAATACACATAACAACTTGGATGAATCTCAAGTGCATGCCAAAGTAAAAAAAAAAAAAAAAAAAAAAAAGGCCAGTCTCAAAAAGACACATACTTTATGATTCCATGTATATATCATTCTCAAAATGACAAAATTATAGACATAGAAATCAAATCAGTAGTTGTAAGGGGTTAGGGGAAAGGAATGCAATTACAAGTTTGCAGTGTTAGGGAATTCCTTTATGGTTATAGAATTGTTCTATATCTTGATGTGGTTATGCAAATATATGTATTATATGTCATATATATGATAAAATACTATATCCAGAATATATATGAGAACTCCCAAGTCATTAATAAGAGAACAAATAATCAATAAAAATGTTGTGAAATATTTGAATAGCAATTGATTGACATAAGATATATAGACGACTAGTAAGTACATAAAAAATGGATTAAAATAATTAGTCATTAGGGATATGCAAGTTAATTACACAATTGTATTTTTATATTCTTTAGAATGGTTAAAAGAAACAAAGTGACAACAGCAACTACAGTCAAGAAAAGAAAGAAACTTGAACTCTCATAAATTGCTCATGAGAATGCAAAATGGTAAAGTCACTTTGGGAAACTTTTTTCATTGCTCATAAATATCTACATACCATAAAACTCTGTAATCCCATTCCTAAATAATTCCCAAGTAAAATGTAAATTTCTGTTCACACAAAACCATGCATGCCAATGTTTATAGTGACTTTATTAATAAAAGCTACAAACTGGAAACAGCCCAAATGTCATTCAACTGGTAAACCAATATACAAATGGTATATACAATGTAATATACAAACTGGTATATACAATGTAATACTACTCAGCAATAAAAGGGAACAGACTATTGATGAGTACAAGAACTTGGATGTTTTTAAAATTAAGTAAAAGAACCAGATCAGAAAGGCTACTTACAGTATGAGTCCATTTATATGACACTGTAGAAAAGGCAAAATTATAGGACAGAAGACAGACTGGTGGTTCCAAGTGACTAGGAAAGAAAGGGAACGGCCAGCCATAAAGAGACAAGGGAAAGTTGGAGAGTAAAAGAACTATTCTTTATCTTGACTGTGGTGGTGGTTACATAATTATATGCATTAGTTAAAACTCACAGCATTGGACTCAAAAAAGGGTGAATTTTACTCTATGTAAATTATATCTTAGTAAAAAATTCAAAATAAAATTAACTTCTTAAAACAAAAATTAATAATAATGTTTTGAAGGCTTTCTATAGATGTCTTAGTAAAAGATGAAAATAATAGCACAATGATTGGAGAGCATGAAAGTATATTTTGTAAGCTTCTTACAATACAGGAAAAAGAAATAATATTAGTTGCATCTAGAATTAATAATTTTAAATGCATAAATGTTTTGCTAATTCTTATACTCATGTCAATAATTGTTATAAATATTATCACTTACCATGCCTTGGTGGCTCTATGAGAGCTTTTGTGAAATGAGCTGTGTCCTATTAGGGCACCAGAACAGAATCACTGTCTGATTCTGCCCTTGAACAACTGAGTAATAGTTACAAAAACTACTTAATCCTTTTAAGTCTCAGACACTTAATTTAATGGAGACCCATGAAAATAGTATGTCGTGTGATAAAAGATATTTACAATTGAAAGCATAAACCAACATCAATTTTATTGTTTGGAAGCCATGTCTGATTTGTTAATCTTTGTTTTTCAGATAATATTTAGTATAAAAGAGCCAGTAGCCTTTATTTTATTCCTCTTAAGAGGTATTTTCTGAGAGTTTAATGTCAATGGAGTTTAGCAACTTTAGACATTTCAGAAACATGATACCACGATACCCTGAACTCATTGGTTCACTTTCTTAATCAGTCCTGGCTGCTATAACAAAGTACCATAGGCTGAGTGACTTATAAAGAACAGAAATTTATTTCTTACAGTTCTGAAGGCTGAAAGTCCAAGGTCAGGGTGTCAGCACAGTCAGCTTTTCTTTTTTAATTTTTAAAATTTTATTAAAGTATAGTTGATTTACAATGTGTTAATTTCTGCTGTACAGCAACGTGACTCAGTTATACATATATATATATATTCTTTTTTATGTTCTTTTCCACTGTGGTTTATCACAGGATACTGAATACAGTTCCCTGCACTATACAGTAGGACCTTGTTGTTTATTCATTCTATATACACTAGTTTGCATCTGCTAATCCCAAACTCCCAATCCATCCCTCCCCCACCCCCTCCCGCTTGGCAACCACAGGTCTGTTCTCTCTGTCTGTGAGTCTGTTTCTGTTTTGTAGTTATGTTCATTTGTGTCATGTTTTATTTTATATTTTTTTAGCATAGTCAGCTTCTGGTGAGTTCCCTCTTCTAGGTTGCAAACTGCTGTCTTCTCATTGAGTCCTTACATGGTGGAAAGAGGATGAAAGTACTCTCCTTTATAAGGGCATTAATCCCATTCATGAAGGATTTATAACCTAATTACCTCACAAAGGCTCCACTTCCTAATGCCATCACATTGGAGGATAGGATTTCAACATATGGATTTGGGTGGGGAGCTGAAACATTCACTCCATAACACTCACTGTAGGCACAAGATGGTGTCCATACTCATTATCAAGTCCATGAGACCTGTTACAAGTTCAGCCTCCTCCTACAGTGTCATCTCCTGCCACCCCATCCATGTACTATACTCCAGCCACACTCACCTCTTAAGAAATCAAAGCTCTCTCAAACTACATTCATTGCATATGTTGTTCCCTTGGCTAACACTACTCAGTTTATCCTTCCAGGAACCGCTAAGATAGCACATCTTCTATGAAGGCTTCCTCAAACATCCTCATCCCATTTTTCTCTCTCCTCCAGCTCACGTGGCTCTTTATACTTACTTCTTCTGTTGTACTTATTACAGTGCACTATGCCTTTTATACCTGGTAAATTGTAAATTTCTCAAGAAGATAAAATACCTATGTTTTGATTTTTAAGTCCTAGTATAGTATATGGCACTTGGTAACCATGGAGTTACTAGATGAATGAATCAAGGATGAATGAGGTTCAGTCATTATTGCTATCTAGAGAAAAACACACAGCCCAAACCCTCCAAATCACATCCTCTTTCAGAGGATAAATAATGCATGTGGCCCTATATGCAACTTGTGAGCAGGACAGTGTTTAGAGAAGAGAGTGGTGAGGGGTGGAGCTGGGGTGTCTAAAATATTGCTGTCAGGTATTCATATACATGTGGCATCTGAAGTCAGAATAATCCCAAGATCAGAAATTTACAGGTGGAAAAAAAAGAGAAAAAAGGTAGTCTTGTGAGATGATAGATATGTTAATCAACTTGATTGTGGGAATCCTTTCACAATCTATATCAGATCATCATGTTGTATGTTTTAAATGAATTACAATTTTATTTGTCAGTTATACCTTAATAAAGCTGGAAAAATGAAATTGACAGGTGAAAAGCTAATAATAGTTTTAGAAATTTTCTTTAGGTATTGTTCAAGAATATGCTTTATCCCAAATATTGATGAACAGCTTTTGAAATTTTCTCTGGTGATGAATTATAGAACTAGTTATATTATCCATTGCTAAAACCACCACCTTGACTCATCATAAATGGCATTCCTTTTGATGTAATCATAATAGTAATAATAGCCATTACCTATTGAACATCAGCTATAAACCAGTAATTATTCTGCTTTGCATGTATTATTCCAAATCTTAATACCAAGTATATGGTCATTTTATAGATGAGTAAATTGAGGCTCAGAAAGCTGTAGCAAATTGTTCAAGTTTAGTTAAGTAGAAGAGCCAGGATGTAAGTACAGATACAACTTATCCGGAGTTCATGATCTGTCCTCTATGTCATAAAGAAGTTTTGCTCCATAGGTGTTAAAAGGAACTAGAGTTAGATGAGAAAACTACGTGTGTGTGTGTGTGTGTGTGTGTGTGTGTGTGTGTGTGTAATCGATAAAGGTGAATTGGGAATACAAGTTGTTTCATTTCAATTAAAATGAATTGGGAATACAAGTTGTTTCAGAAATATAAATTTGGTGACCACGTAATTGTACTAGATTCCTTTAAGAAATAGTACAATAGTTATTCTAACGATAAATAGTAGCTATATTTAATGCTCAGTACATTTATCTGTTGCATATTAATAGCCTGTAGTCTGCATATAAGAGTACTTGAGAAGATATAAGCCTGCAGTGTTGGGTATTAACTTTTATTAAAGAGATCTGAAAACTGGATAATATGCTTTAAAAAGTATATCTTTATTAAACAGAACAACCTAAACAATGAATAATAAAGTCAAATCTAGAAGCACTCATTTAACTTTTGTCTGTGCCCCAATGCACTTCAATTGCTATATTAATAGTATGAGAAAAAAGTCTGTATATGTAAATTACAAATATACAAATTTTGCATTAAATTTACATAAGCACTTAGGGCACTGCTTTGGACAAATATGTACTATTCAGCATGTTCTGGAGCTGCAGGGTTTGAGGTATTATCAAAAGGATCTTTCACCTCTAAATACGAGCAATGTACTTCCAGATAGACAAGTAAAATGTTAGAGCCATATTCTTGTTGGAGAATCACTATATTAATAAGATGTATTAATGCCATGACAAATAAACTAATAAGGTCATGAATAAAAAATATAATAATTCATTTTCTATATTTTTAAAGAAAAATATTGCAGTATCTATACAAAATGTAGTAATAGATGGTTTTGTATTGCTTGAATATGTGGAGAGCTGGAAAGTCACACTCACTTTACAATTAAAGCGGAAAAAAAAAATCTTCAAATTCAAAATTTTTCATTAACTCGTGAGAGATTTGTGGTTGCAGGGCAACCACGTGTCCCCAAATCTAAGGAAAGACGTGAGCACTGGCTTACTTGGAGATGACACAACCAGCTAACAGATAGAATACATGAAGGGTGGTTGGCGAATTGGTGGAAATTGAGTGTACACTGGGAAGACTGTGAATCCCATGAAGACCACAAAAAGCAGTGACGTCTGCAACATCTTGAAGGATTTATCTGCTTGTACCTTACAGGGTGTTCACAGAAAAGGTTAGAGTCTTTAGAAAGTTCCCCTGATGGTGCAGACTAGGAGAAGGGGAACAGCAACCACTGTGAGAGGGCATGGAACTCCACTAAGATCCTGCTCACTTATTATCCCTGTTGAACAAAATCCATTGGGGGGGGGGGGCGGTTCAGAGAAAAAAACACACTTGCACTTAGAGCACTGGTGAAAATCCATTGTAGTTGGGGAAAGGAACAGATTTTTTAAAAATCTGTTCTAGGGGAGAAACAGAAATGAGTGCTGAGGCCAGAACTACAGCAGGAGGAAGAATAGACTGAGAAGGCAGGACCCTGAGACCTAAGGATTCTGTCTGCCTGTGATGCACAACATTATCAATATCACATCCAGAGTATTTTTGCCAAAAAAAAAGAAAAAAAGGCCTAACTTCAATAAATTGAGAAACCTTGTATAACATATTTGATTAGTACCCTTCAAAACTGTCATTATTCTGAAAGAAGGAAGAACTGAGGAAGTGTCATGGATTGGAGGAAACTAAGGAGGCATGACAACTCAATGCAGTGTGCAATCCTGGACTGCATCCTGGAACATAAAAAGGACTTTAGGGGAAAAACTGGTAGAATCTGAATAATTATAGTTTAATAATATTGTATAAATTTTGATCTCAGGTTTTATAATTGTACTATGGTTATAGTTATGTGAGATGTTAACATTAAGGGGTGCTGGATGAAGGGCATATGAAAAGTTCTGTACTATATTTACAACTCTTCTGTAATTTTAAAATTATCTCAGCTGTATGTAATACCTCGTGGTCTCAGCTGTGTACTTCGAGGATGTTTTCTCTTGCCTTGCGTTTCTATCTGTTTTGTAGTAGGTGGTTTTTCAGGTTGCCTGTTTTTCCATATTGCTGGAAATAGAAACACCAACTCCTTGGTGTCCACCAAAACTGCCTGACAGTATGGCCAGGTTACCAATGCTTTACTTGATGTTGAATCTGCTAACAACTTTTAAATCCCTTTTTAGTATCACTTAACATCACTCGATACACTATCATCCTCCATGAAACACTCTTTTCCTTTAGGTTCCATAACATATGCTCTCCTGATTTTCTTCACACCCATCTCTAGCCATGCATTCTCCAGTTCTCTGCAGATATCTGTTTCTTTGCTGTGCCTATTCCAGAAACTGAGAGGTCTCCTTTTCGTTCATCTTCTACATCTAATAAATCACCAAGTCTTGTTGGTTTATTTCTGGAATGCTTTTGGTATCTGTTCATTTATCTTCATTGTCACTGACCCTTTCTTTGTGTGAGAAGACTTCATTACAATCACTGCAAAAGCCTCTTAAGTGGTGTCTAGGTCTCTGGCCCATTCTTCTTCTAGAGTAATTGTTCAAAACCTAACCTGACCATGATATGTACCTCCTTAAAATTGTTCAGTGGTTCCCTCATTGCCTTCAGCATGGTTTTCAAGGCCCTTCATAGTCTACTCCCTACTCACTTCTCCAGTTCCATTCCTTTCACCCTTAGGTTTTCTTTTTTAGTCACTGCCAGAACAGCATTATCCCTCCTGCATCTGGACCTTTGCAGGTACAATCACCTTTGTCCTTGGAATATTGTTCTTTTCTCTCCCCGTTTTGTCACCTGGTTAATTCTTATTCCTGTTTTGCATCTCTCCTTCCATATTATGTCATCTTCAGGCTGTCTCTGACTCTGTGTTAAGTGTCCCATTATACAAATTTCTATAGCAAGCTCTAATTGCCTCATTGCACCACCTCTAATTACTTGTTTGTATCCCTTGCTAAACTGTAACTTCCTGAAGAGCAGCAACTTTGTATTATTCACTATGTTGTCCCCAGAACGCACTAATACTTTCTTTTTGAGTGAATGAATGACACCAGGAGAGAGATACAGTGTCATCTGTGAGTGATACTGCAAATGAGGCTCTTGGCTTTAGTTAGGCATGTTCATCGGTCATCTCTTCATGATTTATGGACTAATTTCTCATTATAATATCTCAGTTGTGTGTTTCTTCCCTGCATTCTCTCTGCTGTGTAGCCGTTTTCACCGTATCTGGAAAGTCAGTAAATGGAAAGCAAGTCAGTGACATTTATGGGGCCTGTCCAAAAAGCACTCACATCATGGACAGTGTTTGTGACACAGTCCACTCCTTTCCATATTGCCTGCCCTCAGCTAGTGTAATTCAATTAATTGAAATAGATGGTGGTTTTGTTTTTGTGTGTTTCGAGCCTGTTGAAAAATGGTATGATAATGGAGACATAGTAGAGAATCTATGGTGAGAGCATATCTTATTGTTTGTCCTTTAGGAAACACCATTTATGGCTGTTTGCCCTTGGCACTCTTTTCCCCCATTAAATGGAGATGTTGCACTGCAGTCAGTAAATTAGCAATTGTTTCAGTCTCTAATTTGGGGACAGTCTTCATAATGTGGTCACACAGAGACTCATGCCAAGAGAATGAGGTCATGTGTTTGAGCATACTCATTTTTTTAATTCTAACCTTTTCTTTCCTCAGACAGGGAATCCAAGTCATTTAGTTCTTGGCCTATGCTACCCCATTCGGTTGTGGATTTTTTTAATACTATGTAGCATCTAACCAATTCGACTGTAAAGTTTTCAAGGGCAATGAGCAACTCTTATGCTTTCCACATAATGGTCACTTGATAAATTTTGATGATGAAGGTTATTATATATCATATTACTCTATGCAATAATAATAAATACAAATGATGCCCTTTTAAAAATACCTGCCAT
This sequence comes from Hippopotamus amphibius kiboko, assembly GCF_030028045.1. Classification (NCBI taxonomy): domain Eukaryota; kingdom Metazoa; phylum Chordata; class Mammalia; order Artiodactyla; family Hippopotamidae; genus Hippopotamus; species Hippopotamus amphibius. The sequence goes on along the minus strand of NC_080203.1, from coordinate 10,013,521 downwards.
ATCGTATGTACATGGATGCATGACTTAAGTATTGCATGAGTTAAGTATTTTCCACATTTTACAGCTAAGGAAGTTGAAGCGTAGAGTTGTTACTTCTCAAGGTCACAGAGTTGTAGCCAGGATTGAAACCCAATCTGATTGATTTCTAAACCTGTGCTCATTGTACTGCCCAGTGGTTTAAAAAATATTTCTTTTTCCCATAAACCCTTTTTAAAATATGGTATTATCCAAGCACAGTTTATAAAGACAGAATCAGAGCTTCTCTGTTGAAAGAAGGAATCGAATCTATGCTTATTGCCCACGGAGGCCTGTGTGACTTCGGTATGGATTCAGAGTGTAAAGTTGGGAAACCCCTCACTATTCCTCGTTATTTTGTCACCCTGACCATTTCTTATTTGCAGAAGAAAGAGACTGTACTGAAATGATGAAATCATATCTAATTCTTGTCACACTCTCCTTGTGAAGACAGAATGGTTTATGAAATAGTTTCTATGCAACAGCTTTAGCCAAGTGCTGGAGATAGCTCACAATAATTTGAATAGCAGTGCAGATTTCGTTTCCATCAGCAGGGGTTTCAAGCAAAAACCGTATTTGCATTTCTCGGTAATGAAGAATACCTGGAGAAACAATTGAAAAATGGTAATTCCCTGCAAGTGAAATTTAGGTGATTGCAAAGATATAGTACAGCATGGGGAAAAGCCTATATACGAAGACTAGCTGCTTTTACAAATGGAAACCATTACATTGACTTCTCCCATTTGCAGCCTACAAAAATGGCATGCTATTTATGGTGTGTGTCTGACGCTGGATCTTCTGGGGTAGATTTTGGTCACTTTCAGGGTAGTCTGAAACAAACATAGAAGCTGGGAGCCATATGTCAAAGCTGTGGGTAAAGATCCTCGAATCACAACAGAGCAGGAAATAATAAAATCAAGGTACCGAGACAGAGTAGGAGTTTGTCCTTAGCAGATGTTAAGGAAGATACATTATGGTTTTGAGGGGTCAAAGTTAAGCCCAGTTTCTAATATTATTTATGTTATAGCTCTCTTAGATGCTATTTTAAGTCAGATGGTATTGTTTATGTACAAATATATATATAAAAAGATCACGTATTCTGACCTACCAGTTTATCTTCAGAAAATTCTCTTGACTCTTGTTGATTCTCTTCATGAGGAACACATCATTGCAGAAATATACTCATTATGACTTGGGTAAAAAATTAGAAAATAATAACTAAAATAGAAGTCATGAAGGTTATATAAAAGAAGAATACTACTTCCAACCCTTATGGATTTGAACTCATGCTATGTGAATACAAACAAGTTTTTCATCACTCTGAGCCACAATGCTTTTAAAAAATAAGGGTATTTTGAGAATGAGCACAAGAGGGTGGTCAAAAACCAATAATGACTCTTAAAACCTCTACTTGGAGCAATTATACTATAACTTCTACTCTTATTCCATAGGTTACAAGTCTCATGGCTAAGTCCAAAGTCAATAGGACAGAGGAATATATTCTATAGGGAAGGCATGAGAAGGGTGTGAAGGGAATAAGTGTAAACAAACAGTGTCTACCACACCACCTTTATAAGTTAATCATTTGTAAACTGTGTATAGCTTTCATACTATCAGTATTTTGAACTGTATTTTGATGGACAAATAGACACGAGCAGTACTATAAGTGTTTTGACATTTCATTCATAAATATGTAACCTCTCTACAAAAGGATCTATAATCTAACCAAAATATCCATACATTCCAACTTTCTTTTTTAAATATTAAATATTCACATCAGGTTAAGAGATCTGGTTCTGTAATTTTAGCAGTAATACTTTTTTCTTCAAACCTGATTTAATGAATTTTGGATCATCCTAAATGGGAGATGTTCAAGTTAATACCTATTTTCACCATTCTGTTCCTTTAATTGTAATTCATTTGACTATTTAGAAAAAAAAATCACTTCTCTCCCTAATTGTTCCATCAGCCCACCCATGTATTGTAGGACTTAGAGCAAAACAAGTGGCAGAGAAATTTATTCTGATTAACAAGGCATACTTGAATATATTTCTGGCATTCTCATAATAATGAGTCCACATACGAGACTAATTTGAAATATTCCCTAAATGTTTAATGTGAAACAATGCACTCTGAGAAAATGCACTCTTCATATAAATACTACATGAGGAAGGCTGACCCTCCAGAATGAAATTAATGACTTATTTGCCAGTCCCTTCTTGAAAATGCTTTTTAAAATGTCAATTGCTATCATAATTTTTCTTATTTGTAAAGGCTGTACTGGATGCCAAACAAGACTCATATGCTATGAAGATAGGCCCTGAAAGCACTTTAAGGCAAATGCCAGTGTATCTTTTAAAAACTCCTATGTAATAAGTTTTTAAAATAGGTATTCACATACATCCCAGGGACTAGAGGGTGGGGGAAATAGATACACTGATCATTCCATCTCAGCTGAGGTGTGGACTTACTATCCACAAAATGCCTTTACAAAATACAATCTCAAAATTGAGCTTCTCCTGCTTACTGGCTGTGTGAGCTTGGGCAAGTCTCTATGTCCCCAGAGCTCAGTTTCCTCATGCTAGCTTTGACATCAGAACACCTCTGACATTTGACCAGTTGTATAAAATATTCTTTTTGAACCTCAGTTTCTTTCCCATACAATAAAAATAATGCTAATATCTCCATTCCAAAGCTGTTGTGAGGGTTACAATAAATGAGACAGTATGTGAAAGCAGTTTGTAAACTATTACATACTACATAAATGCTCAAAGGAACATATATTTGACTTACCTTAAAAGACTGTGAGAAAAGTGGTTAATTTATATGAACGAATGAGTGGATAATAATAAAGATAACTTTTCCTACTCCTCTCATTCTTATTTGTGGCTTTATTATGGCACTGGCTATAGTCTGCCTCTCAATGCAGGCACTTATGTTTCTGTCTTGCCCACTACATTTTGGGTACTTAGAGGGCTTAAACTATTTTTTAATTTATCTCTTTGTTTCCTGTAATGCCTACTGTTCTAAGAACCTTACAGATATTAATTCATTTAATCCTCAAATGTCCAACTAAGAATGATGAAAGCTTAGATGAATTTGATTACAGTGAGGATAGACTATAACAATGAATGTACGAAAATGAGCACACAGGCCTTTTTAACAGTTTTTAAAAATCTGTTATCGAATTCAAGGCAATAGTTTAGGTATTACTTTATCCAGGAGATCTTTGAGAATTTATCATCTTTGAGAATTTTACCTCTGTCCTCCGTAATATGCTTCCACCTTATCAAACAAAATGCTGGATATAGGTTCCGAAGTCCTCTGATTTTTAATTCAATGAATGCATCTCAGTCTTCAGAGAAATCCTGTGTTAGGCCAAAATACATTCCAGTTTCACTTCCACGTGTTTGTTAGTGAACTTTGGACAAATCACTTTTTCATGTTTTTCTATTTATTCTAAATTGTAGGAAATTATAATGGCTATTGCCTTCTCAGGATAAAACACAAATAATTCACAGCCATATTAGCAACCTCCTTGGAGCAAAGCTACTACATAAAGTATGACTATTTTATGGTGCTCATGTCATTAGAAATCCTGGTTTCTTTATGACCTTAGCATCAAGAAATGCATTTTTCAGATTGCAAGTGCAAATCTGAATATTAAAGGATAATCAGACAGAAAGAAATAACAAGCAATTCAGCATGCTAACGAGAGTTTCATTAGCTAGTTAATATCCATTTTCAAAATTACCCATAGGACAGCAGAGCCCATGGATTCTGTGAGGAAAATGTACCCTTTCTATCCCAAAGCTTTGAGATCAAGGGTAAGCTTTCAATGTAAACACAAAGCAGAAGTTGCTTATACTATAATCCCTGAACTGGCAGCAAGAGAAAGAATGACTCTGTTTACTTCACTTACTCTCCCCATGGGATTCCTGGGCACCTTGGAGAAGGAACCATGGCAACAATAACTGCCTTAGAAATACGTAAAGTTTAGCCTCAGGATGTCCTAGTAGTTGACTCTCCTAGAACAGTCATCTTTTCATTATACTATGCTCCTGGGATTGGCAGAATTCCAGGGCTCCATTCTATTTGTTCTATTTTGTTTTGCCCTGACTGAATGTATATTGCACCCAAATAATTGGTTGAAAATTGAAAAAATTCAAACAAAGTCGTTATCTAACAATACTGGCCATTTTACTGAAGTCAATTCGTTAGTTATCGAGTTTTGCTAATTTTTCTTTGATCATCTGCATAGAAAAATCTGCCTGCGGACCTCATGGTAGCACTCCTACAATGGTAGCCTGCTAATGGGGTAACTATCATAAAGAGAGGGCAAAGAATATAAAGGATTGCTTATGTTTTTCAGTTGTATTGGGACAGAACGGGTGTCAAATATTTCTTCACTCATAATAGACCAACTTCATGTTATTACATCTATTCCTATTCCCTATGCATTATTTATAGAGCAGTGGATAACTTTGGATTTGCCTTACAAAATATAAAATACATTTGAATCAATTCAAATTCTGAAAAATCTTGGAATAGAAGTTAAACTCTGGATATACAAAGTATGGCTTAAAAATAAGGTGATTGATTTTATAGTGTGAAGATTTGAACTCATCCATCCAAATAAGTGTCATCCCCTTCTAAGGAGTCCACATAGGAGAACGTAACAGTATTTCAGTGATGAAGCTACTGCTCAAATAATTCATGAAGCTTCATTCTTGGAGATATCTTGGAGCCTGTGTCTCACTTATTCATTTGCCCATGAAACATTAAGTTAGCATTTTCCATGTTCCAGTCACCATTTTTGTATTACTCCCATCATTTGCAGGTGGATAAGATTTCTTTAAACTAAAAAGTAATGTGAAATTACTCTAATAAGTGTGAGATTGACAAATATTTTGGTCTAAAACAGGTGTAATAATTATTTAGATAAGTTTCTCAAGTGGCTCTCAGCTGGCTTCCAATAAAATTCCAAATGATGAATTTCAAACCTGTTCTGAACACTGGCATTAGTATTGGAATAAGTTTTATTTTGAAGCAACACCTTCACTGGATGTATAAGGCTTTACTATATATTAAAATCAGTATCTTTAATTGGTAAAGAATGTGTAAATTTTTTAATGTATACATATAAGGGTTAAATTATTTTATGTTTTGTGATTATATTTCAGAATATATTTTTGTTTCATAAAATTAAATCAGTATCTACCATTTCTGTCATCTATTCTCTTCGTGGTATTAATGTAAACCAAATTCTAGAGCTTTTCCATCACAGTAAGAGTAGATAGTGTAATCATTTGTTGAGCCTATAAAATCCTCGCCAAGGGTCTCTCTGTCAAACTAAACTATAACCTTGGCAAGCCAAACTAATGTGATAAGTAAAGCTTCAGAATTATGCCTTTAATTTCACAAATTTAGGTTTGATGCTTCATTCTGGGATGATATAATATTCTTAACTGGAGCATCTTGTTTTATTGCCAGTATCTACTGCTAACTTATGACTGGATTGTTTTTGTTGGGTACATTCTCACCAGCATAGTTGTTAATTCTCTGAAACTTTAAATTATGTTAACATTATTTTCTCCCATGAGCCTCTGAAAGATGTAATTTGGTTGTCTTTGATTATATTTTTCTTTTCCACATATCAAATCATTTGTCAATATGTCAGCACTAAAATGATTAATGCTGTTTGTTGAAACATCCGGAGTATTAATAGTCCTATTAAAATCAGGAGGGTTATAAATACTCTCAGAGCTGATCAATGCAGCATATCATTACAGAAAGAAATGCAGCTGACTGAAGAAATGATGCATATTCTTTTCATACATTGAGTGTAGCAGAATGACTGAGGCTGATTTCACTCGCAGCTGAAGCTGTGTGTTTCCAATGGTAAGAATAAATACATTCTTCAAAAGACAAAAGTTCCAATGGAGTGTAGAACACAGATATTCTGTGAGTAAATGGCAGGCATCCTGTATTTTTTTTTTTCTTGTCAGTTAGAATAATCTGGCTGCAAAGCCCTGTGGACTTCCAGGTACAATCCACAAAGTCCATCACATCTAAAGAAGGGGTGAAAATCAAAGTAGAAAGGCCAAACTGCATCCCTGAACAAATGTTCTGATGATTTCTTACCAGGTTAAAGAGGAAAGAATGGTGTAGCCCTTAAATTCATGGGCTGTAGAGTGAAACTGCCTGAGTCTGAAATCTAGCTGTCACATTAACTAGCTGTGTGACCTTGAGCAGGTTTATTTCACCCCTCTGCACCACAGTTTCATCATCTATAAAATTGGAATGATAATATCCTCATCCTGAATTACATGTATGAGTTCATATATGTAAGGACTTAGAACAGCGCTTAGCATATAATGAGTTCTCTTTTTACTAAGCATCGTTGAGATGGTTGTTTTGTTTTTAGCTAAACTTTAAAAAATGATAATTTTTCCTCTCATGGCAACTTTTGGAAAATGTCCTTCATTTTATGTTTTGCTGGTGGTGGTTTGGGTCATATATGTTTTGAATAGGGATTGTTTTAAAAATTTAAAGTTTGGTTAGTTGACCTGTAAGATTTCTTCAAACTCTGAGATGCAATACTTCTGTGAAATGCACGTTTATCAAAATATCCTGTGTGCTCCAAGAGTAATTAACCTGTTATTAAAGATAATGTCAATAATCAATAGAAATGCCACCTCTGAAAATAGGTTCATAAACTACCTACAATTATCAGATACTTGAGCAATTATGGCAGGACAGAGCTTGCTTTTTTATAATGCAAATCAACATAAAATTTGAAAGGACAGACATATTTCATTATGTACAAAAAAGCTAATTGTTGAAGAATTAGAACAATTGGAAACTTGTAAATATTTGTGTCCTTAAAAGAATTGGACGTCCCATAACAAAAGAAAAAAAAAAAACAGATAAGAACAGAAAAGTAAAATAAAAACTAAAAAATGCATTTATTTTGGTATAAAAATTATAAAACTACTTAATTCCATGAGATATAATTAAAATAATGTTTATTAGAAATATACTGTATTCTAATTGTCCTAAAACAGTCCAATGTAGCCTTGGGAATGATCACATTTAATACTGCAGTTCTCTTTCTCAAATCTGCCCGTTCCTCTTTAGCCATTCCCTAAACCACAAATAAAAGATCATTTAACCACTTGGAATAAGTAGACAGAAATAATTAACATTTGGGTTCAGAATCACAGTAGTACTTACTAGATATGACACTGGCAATTTCCTTAATCTCTCTGTGCTTTGAGTAACACATTTTTTCAAATGCAGAAAATAATATCCATCTTGTAGGAGTTTTAAAGTATTCATTAAGATAACATATATAAAATACTTATGCCAGGCACAATGTAAATGCTCAGTAGAGGGTATTGCTTTCGTGCCTTAGCAGAAAAGGCATATGATATTCCCATAGTTTCTTCGTGGGAAGATTAGGGAAATAGCAAATCAAGGTATGGAGAGAATTCACCATGGTCAGAAGAAAATGATGGCCTGAGACAAGTCTGTGGTGTGAAGTGATCAGTGCCCTGGCCTGTAACCTCTAGGAGTTGGGAGAGGATACTTAATACATCCTTTATCCTCTACATTGTCTACTATATGTTAAACGTTAGATTCCTATTGAAAGGGTAATTTAAATAGTAGATTTGATGGATACGGAAGTGAGATTGTATTTGGAGAGGGAGACATTGAGCAGATGATATATAAATTAGAAAAATGATTTGTGAGTATGACAGGTAGGGTGGGACCACACTGGCGAGTGCATGATGTGCAGTAGAAATGGGCAGAAAGTGAGATGGTATAAAGATTAATTTTCTGAAGGATTAGCAACATGAAAGTTACTTTATTTCATGTCTTCTATCAATCACCATTTTCTCCTAAATATATTTTTAATCTGTCCCCGTCTCTCTATTCCTACCCTCAATGCTCAGGTTCTCATCTCTCACCTATGTTACTACAACCTCTTAGCTGCTCTTCCTGCCCTTAACCTTCCATTCTACACGCTATAGGTATAACATGTTATTTTTTTCTTCTCTTTCTGCTTGTCTTTATGAATTGGTCATTTTCCATGGTGGTATACTCTGATTCCGCTCTCTTTTATCTTTTGCAAAATATACTCTAGATATTTCCTTCATGGTAACCCTGCAGCTTACATAAAACATCTCATAGATAAAACAGTCCACTTTAAGCTGATAGGAACTTAACTTCAATCACATAGAAAAGCTCTACACTTTTACTCCCCCTTTTATGTTTCTGATATCACGGTGACCTCTTTGTATGTTATGTATTCTTTAACAGGTTATAGTAGCGATGGTTTTTAACATTATTTCCTTTAACCTTTATACTATAGTTAAGTGGTTAATACACCCTTATATTACAGAATTAGAGTTTCCCAAATTTGATTGTATATTTACCATTACCAACATGTTGTATATTTTCACGTTTTCATGTTATCAATTAGCCTCTTTTCACTTCAGTTCAAAGAACTCGTCAAGCATTTCTTGTAAGGCAAGTCTAGTGGTGATGAACTCCCTAGGCTTTTCTTTATCTGGGAAAGTCTTTCCCCTTCATATCTGAAAGAGAGAAGTTTGTTGGAGCTTTGCCGGTTTTGCATTTGAAGTATCAGACACCTCCTTAATCTTTCCTTGTTGTCTTCAGGTGGGAGATATTTTTCGTTGGTTGTCCCTCGTATCTGGGACTTTCTCCAGCCTTGTATGGATACATGTGCTCCACGTTTCTTGCTCCCTCTTGTGGCAGAATTCTTAAGCTTGTAAATCTCTGATGCTTAAAAGTCACCAGACTAGCTTCTGAAAACATCTCTTTAGTTTTTCAGAGGGTGACACTGCAACTCAAGTTTGTGGTTTCTACCACTCCCGCGGACCCTGGCCTGATATCCAAGGGACTCCCTGTATACCAGAGCTCACTCTCACTGCTGCATTTGAGAGCACACACTAGGGGCCAACCATAGGCTGGGGGGAGGTGTGGGTTTAGAACTCAGGACATTGGGGTGTCCATGGTGGGGGGATCCTCAGGTGAGGTTCTCCCAGTGGCTAACTGGCAGGTGTCCTGCTGGAGTCCTGAAAACAGTCAGCAGGTACTGCATTCCTTTAATGCCCTTTGATATTATATGTCTCTTTCCTCATCTCCTCCCTTCCCCCAGTTATGGAGGTCCTGCCTTAGTACTCTGGGTGTTGCTGGAGAGAAGCATGATTCTCCAGCAGCATCCCACACAGCTTGGGTAGCAGAGAACTCACTCCCCTCCTGCATAGAGGAGGTCACTGCCATCTAGTTCTGCCCCGCACTGTGCCTCCTGAGGGAAAAGGTGGTGCTGGCGAAGTTCATCCTACCTTTGCCACGGCATCCAAACTTGCATTTTTTTTTCTCCAACAGAATGCTGGCATCTCTCCTTGGGAAGGCTGGACTTTTCTAAAGGCTCTCTCATCCATGGGTGTCTGCCCAAGTCAGCAATCTCTTGGTGTTCCCCTGACTGTGGCCGAGAGAGGCTCTGGATGGGTCTCAAGCTCCTGCTGGTTCCGTGGTTCATACTGTGGTCTGTCTGCCTAATACCTGATGCAGAGGTAGGTGACAGTCATCCCAGGGCCCTTGGCCTGGATCCCTGGATCTAGGATCCCATCCCACAACTCCCACATCTGTTTGTGGATGGATTCCAAATTTAGTTGTTAAAAATGGGAGACCAAAAGGAGGGATATTTTTATGCAGCCATGATGCTGATGTTACTCCCTCTGTAATCTTTAAATAATGGTCTACTCTACAAACCAGAGGGATGCTTAGAGCTAGAGAAAGCTAATATGGGGACAGAAGGTGGAATGAGGCTCCAGCCACCCCAACTTTTGAGAGGATCAATAGTAGCACAACTGTAACCCATTCTTTGTTTTTTGATGGTGTCATAGTCAGCTTGGGCTGCTGTAACAAAATATCATAGACTGGGTGGCTTAAAAGGTGGAAATTTATTTTGCACAATTCGAGAGGCTGGAGTCCTAGATTATGATGCCAACATGGTTGGGGTCTAGTGAGACCTCTTTTCGTGGCTTACAGATGACAGCCTTCTTGCAGTGTGCTCACATGGCCTTTCCCCAGTGCATGCACGTGGGGTGGGGGAGAGAGAGAGAAAGAGAAACATTTCTTCCTCTTCCTATAAGGCCACCAATCTTTATGACCTCACCTAACCCTAATTATCTCCCAGAGGCCCCATATCCAATACCATCACATTGGTGGGTAGGGCTTCAACATATAAATTTTTGAGGTGATACAATTCAGTCCATAGTAGATGGTATTAATAATGCAGTGGTTAAAGGCTTGTATTTTATTACTAGATACTTGGATTCAAGATCTGATTTTGTTCTTTACTGACAATGGAAAGTTTCTTTTTTTAATTTTGTGATGATCATAGTCCCTACCATATGGGCTTATTGTGAAATTACAGCTAGATAAAGTACGTCACCTGTTACTACTCAATACATATTAGTGTTAATTGTTAGTAGTAGTAGGAAATTTTGAGGAAAACTATGTACTACAGGGTTATAATAGTGTTATTCTTGAATGTGGAGATGTTGGGGGCTTCTGAATATATTCCTTAAATATAAACAGACTCTTCTGTCTGGATGTCATTTGACTGGTTACTCAAGGTTCTCCATTCTGTGTTGAAGGATATAAAACCATATTTGCATGCAGTGCTCATATGCACAGATACACAGTCACACAGATATTGGGCAAAGTGTGTCTGACAAATCTGTGTTTTTATAAAACTTAGCAATAGGTATTTATGACAACAATTATGGATGAAAAGAAAAAATAGTAAATATTTTATGAGTTCATGACCTTGAATTTTTTTAACTCAAAGAAATTACTGCATACATTTATTAAAGTGTTGACAAAACAAATGTGTTTCAACTTTGAGAACTGAAAATATTCCATACTTCTGAACAAATTATGCAGAAGTGGACAAGATAAATATATTTCAGATTATTGTGAATATATCAGAAACAAGTCTCTTCTAGTCTCTTATTCATACACTTGTGATTTCTCTAATCATGTTGTTTATATTTAAGAATATACATGAATAATATGGATAGTGATGGATGAGAAATTCCCCCTTTGTTACCCGTGAAATGACAATAGATCATTTCATTAAAAGTGAATCTCACACATTTGAATTTTGCTATTTCTTCAGAGAAAGAGTTACAGAGCAGCCAGGAATGCTTGTTTTGTACATGCTTTCTGTCAAATTATTTGTGTAGAAAAATTGTACCTAGTTAAAAAAATTCCCTGAAATAATTTCTCTCTTTCAAGGTCTTTTGTACTTTAGTGCTAAAAATGATGACAGGTAAAACATGTATAACTTGTATACTATTTAGAAAGAAATATTTGGGGAAAATATTTTAGGTTCAAGTAACTAAAACACAAATCTCTAAGAGATTACTTTCTAGCAAATAAATTAAACAATCAAAATAAAGCATTATGGGACCTCCTAGGTGGCACAGTAGTTAAGAATCTGCCTGCCAATGCAGGGGACACAGGTTCCATCCCTGCTCCAGGAAGATCCCACATGCCATGGAGCAACTAAGCCCATGCACCACAACTACTGAGCCTGCACTCTAGAGCCCATGAGCCACAACTGCTGAGCCCATGTGCTGCAACTACTGAAGCCCACATGCCTAGAGCCTGTGCTCTGCAACAAGAGAAGCCACCACAATGAGAAGCCCACGCACCACAACGAAGAGTAGCCCCCGCTTGCTGCAACTAGAGAAAGCCCATGTGCAGCAACAAAGACCCAACACAGCCAATAAATAAATAAATATAAATAAAATAAAACAAAATAAAGCATTATGCAGTTTCAACTAGATTATAAATCTAAGCTATGACCTTAAACATATAGCAACTATGTAGCTATAAGAATAATATTTTAGAAGAACATCTAATATCATGGGAAAATGGTGATGGCATATTGTTAAGTGAAAAAGTCCTCTGAAGTAGAAGCCAATAATGTAGGATCCCAATTTATGGATAAAATGTAAGTATGTGGCACACTGAAGTAGAGAAAACAGTGAGAAAACATACAATCATGTCAGTTTTCATCTTTGGGTCATTAAACTGGAGCTATTTTCTTAGTTCTATTATTTTTCTCAGTACTGCTTTTATAACCAGAGCTAAAAGTTATATTTTTTAAAATTTTTAAAATTAGGAATTATATATAGAAAAACCTGATATCTATTATAAGAATATGCTGATCCTGTCCCCCAACATTGAATGCTAGCTTTGTAGTGGGGTTCACTATGAGTAGAATTACTTTAATGCTACAGTAATAGAACTTGCTTTCATAGGGATTTGTCAGTAATTCTATAATGTCTTGGGGGAAACTTGGCAAGGTCCTAAGATGTAGTTACAGATTTAGGATTTTTTCATTTTCATTCTCTACAGTATGAAAATAATGAGTTGCTTACAAGCCTTAAAGACATTCATGAATGTTTCAAATCCTTTTTCAAGTAGAGTTGTAACACAGACTACAATGGGAACAATTTGGATATAGAGAGAATAATGATATCCTTCCCTTTTCCATATGTTAATTAGCAACCAGGGCTTGATGTAGAAATGCTGTGGCAGATCAAAAACCAATTATGGATCACCTGGATGCAGGGTTTTCCAGATAAAACCTATCACAGTTTCATCAGTCAGGAAGTCCCTAAATCACCTTGAAAATGTTTTAAAAAACCCAACCTGTTAAATTAATGCTGACCGATATTATGCTACCCAGAGAAAAGGAATAGTAAAAAGCTTGTTATAGCTAATGAACCCCTTTGAGATTGCCGTTGACAATTCTCATTTGGGTTATAATTTTAATATTGTGGGTTTTCCTGGTTTGTTATTAATATTGAAATCATGCAAATTCTTATCATTAACAAATGGACATTTAATTTGCATCAGTCTCTGGAATGGATGGAGTACATCATTAGGGGCATTGGTGATAAGAGTTAGGCTCTATTGGCAGCCACCTGCTGGTCCACCTTTCTTTCTAACAAAGGAAATGAGTTTTTCTGCCATGTTTTTTTGTGTGTCCACTAGTGCTCCTACAATTATTTATTTCCAAATGCTCTCAAGACATCTCTAACATTCAAGTAACATGTGTCTAGTATTACTGTCAAATACATTGAACTATAATCTGGGGAATATGCTTTCTTCTAAATCTTTATGAAAACTTTGACTTGATTTCCCTATCATCATTTTTCCATCATTTCTCTCATTCTTTATGATTCCTTAATGATTACTGAGAGTGGCTTGAAACCCTTATCCACAAGTTTTTTCAACAACCCAGAACACAATTTATTATTTCAGATACTTAAAGGAAAATAATTTTTTGAAGCAGAGGAGTTCTGAAAATATATGTAGGGATGAAAAAGAAGTTAGAGGATATTTATTGAGTAAATAAAATAGCATAATTATGAAATAAATTAATGTGGGGGGAAATAAATAGGCCCTTGCTATTCTATTTTGAAATAAAAATTGGTCGCTAAGAGTGAAGTAAATCTCCCCTGCTGAGAAATCTGGAAGGAACATTCATTTCATTATCGGAAGGGTTATTTTCATAACAGTAAGAGGCTGTATCTACATGTATGTAAATTTTATATGCTGTGAGATGTTGAGAAATTGTTTATCCATGTTGTGCATCCGTTTTTTATCTATACAATGGAAATAATAATACATCCTCACAGAGTTGCTCTGATCTATCAATAGGATAATTTTTTAATTAATTTTTATTGGCATATAGTTGCTTTACAATGAGGATACTTTTTTCTAATTGAAGCATAGTTGATTTACAGTGTTTCTGGTGTACAGCAAAGTGATTCAGTTTTATATATATATATACACACACACATACACACACACACACACATATATATTATTTTTCAGATTATTCTCCATTATAGGTTATTACAAGATATTTAATATAGTTCCCTGTGGTATACAGTAAGTCCTTGTTTATCTATTTTATGTATAGTAGTGTGTATCTGTTAATCACAAACTCATAATTTACCCCTCCCTTCCTTTCCCCTTTGGTAACCATAAATTTGTTTTCTATGTCTGTGGTCTATTTCTGTTTTGTAAATAAGTTCATTTGTATCATTTTTTAAGATTCCACATATGTGATAATATAGATAGGATAATTTATTAAAGTCTCTGTTATAGTTGATTAGACAATTTAAAGCCAAGTGCAAAAGAAAATTGAATGTTATCTGTTGATTTGCATTTTCTAATTTTTTTATGTAATCAAGTATTTTAGCACCTCAATATTTAAAATGTTTAATTGATATTTTATCTTAGAACATATATTCCTGGCACAATATTCTTGAGGGTTTACTTGTTTTTACTTATAATTTGGGAGAAGTATTGATTTCTGAAATATTTGCTCTCTTTTGCTGATATTTGTAACAAAGACTTTAAAAAGACATAAATTATTTAAACTACTAAAACATTAAAATATTGTTCAAGCAAGCCAGGAGGTAACTTTTAGTTTCTTCCTGGGTGCTAATAATATTCCTTCCACTACCCAAATCTGTCCCCCTTTTCAGATTATCTCAGACTGTAAACGCCTCCTATGGAATAGCAAATATTTTAGACATACAAAATAGAATCCTTTAGTGGTACACTTCTGAGTTGTTCTTGTACTACCTTATAAGTATGTCTGCTGTCAGACTTATGGCCAGCCTAGGGTCACCTTGTGAGAAACAAAAGGGCAAAATAGACTCCCATACTAGCTCTAATCGCAATTTGTCTTATCTTGGATTTCCTTGTGTTTTGGTCTTTATATACATTTCTGTTGCTCTCACTAGACTGCCCAGTTGTTTTTTTTTGGGGGGTGGGTGGGTGGGAATCAAAGATCCTTTCATGTTTCCTTTTGTCTCCCACAACGTATGGAACAGTACTTGAAGTATATAGCAGTAAAACCTATAAGAAGTTAGTGAATAGCAGGGTCAAAAATCACTCATTGGACAGAACCCTGAAGACTATTTCTCAACTCTCTAGATTATGAGGATTACTCAAGCTTGAGTCTGCCCATCTCTGCATCTGTGAATGAGGTTTAACCTTCAACCATAATGGGATGAGAACAGCCCCTATCAGACACAGAAAGTAAGTCAGAGAATAAGCAAGAGGTGAAGACTCAAGTCTAACTTATTTTTTAAATATTGATTATTGATTATTTTAAAATATTGATTATTTTAATATTGATTATTATGCCAAGTAAAATTCTTCTAGGTAAAAATTTACTTCCATAGAAATAGTATCATTTTACTTTCATTAAATCATTTCCATTTGCAGCTATAAGTATGCATTCTTCATTGACACCTCAAGAATTGCCAACATTCCAAAAGTGAGAATAATTCAGTAATATTTTAGAAGCACAGAATGAGGGCTATGAACATCTAGAACTTATGACTAGCCCAAAGGGGCCAGATCATGAGTAATTCCTCAGGAAAAGCATTCTCAACCCCTCAAACAAGGTTAGGCCCCTGTATTCTATGCTCTCATAGCACCATGTGTATTTGGGGGTAATATTTTACTTTATTTTATGCTGCAAAAAATGTTATTTCCATTTGGTCCATGGCCTAGGATAAGGGTCCAGGTTGGTTAAAAATCTGCCCAGTGGCTGGAGAGAGAGGCTCTGGCAGAAGCCCTGTTACCATGTGGATGAGAGGGGCCTCTCAAAGGCTACTGGGATTCAAGGGCTCCCAGCTGTGCCCTTGGTAGGCTCCTAACCCGGGGGTCGGCCAGCCTGTCAAGATCGGTTTGATGGTTGCTCGTCTTCTTGATGAGTTTCACCTCCTCATCCAGGCAGTGGCTCTCCAGGATGTCACAGAAATGAGGTCTATGAGGGCAGAACACAGAGAATGCAGATCCTAAAGGGCCTGGTTCAGATTCTTCTCCAGGGCCATGGCAGATTCCATGGCATCTGGGCTGTCACCCCACTTGTCTTGGGGTAGCTTCTGCCCGTCCTGAAAGAGGGAACAGTCACTGTCCTAGTTTTGCATCTTCAAGAGACACAGTTCCCTTGTGCTTCTCCCAGGCCAACTCACAGAAGAAGTAGCCCATGTTCTCTATGGCCATGTGGTCACCTTCTAAACAGAGGCCCAGAGGGTAGTAGACACCGGAGACCTGCAGATGCAGAGTGACCATGAAGTTATTGGCAGCCTCCATGTTAGTGGAATAATTCTGATGAATCTGGGAGCTTGTGGCTGATAATAAGGAGATAACCACAAAAAACAGTGTTGGCTAGTCCCAGAAGCAGAGACTGGGCCATGGGATGGTCCCTGAGGTAGTGACTAGAGAGGAGGTTGGAGAGTGGCTGAAAGCTGGAAGAAGGGGAGTCCCTGTGTTTGTTCTGTCCAAACAATACTGAAGCAAGCGACAGGTGGCCAGGCATACTGCCCATTCTATTATTATATGATTTCAAATTTGCAGAAAAGTTACAAGAATAGTACAAGCAATCCTGAATATACTTTACCCAGGTTCTCCAGTTGTTTACCATTCATCCCATCATTTGTCCTCTCTCTCTCTTCCTCTCTCTGTCTCTCAATCTGTCTTTCTCATTCTTTCTTCCCCTTTCTTATCATGTGAGAATAAGCTGCACACATGCTAACTTACCTCTAAGTATTTAGGTGTTTTTTCTTTAAGATATCTCTTACATAACCACAGTAAGTTATCAAAATAAGAACATTTAAAATCTATACAATATTATGTAATTCAAAATAAAAATTCAAATGTTGTCAAATGTCTCAATAATGCCATTTATAGGTTTTTATCTCCCAGTGCATGAGACAGCCAAGAGTCAGGCATTGTATGTAAGCAACATGGCTAAATAAGATGTCCCTTCTCCTGTCCCTCCCCACCAACAACAATTTGGCATCCATCCATATATGAAAGTGCCATCCATCATGGGAAGTGTGGGATCCAGGACCATATGCCAAAGGACCCTGGAGGAGTCTCGCCTGCTTGTGCATTGGGTAATAGATATACAGACCTCAGTCCCAGCTGTGGACCCTGCAGTGGCCTATGAACCAACTCTAGCCCCTCCTGGAGCCTTGGAGCCCCTGGAAAACACTGTCTTAGACAATCACCCACGGACAAGAGAGTCTTGTGGAAGTCTAGGTTTCCAGCAGAGAAGTTCCAGTACACTATTGGAGAGAGGGAAAAACAAACAAAAAAGAGTTCGGATGTATTAGAGAGCTGTACTACTGAGTCAGGAGCTACACAACTGGGGGGTGCGAAGAAGCTGTGGGATGGCAGATAGGACTCTTGGAAGGCGTTAAAGAGATGAGGATCCTACTAACTGTATCACGGACTCCATCAAGAAGCCCACATGCATGCTACTGGGGACACCTCACCTGCATGTCCCACCAACTGGCCCAGTGTTTGGCATGCCTCATACATACACCGCCCTACACACACACCCTGTGGTTGGCTCCTCGTGCATTCTCCCAATAAAAGCAAAGGTGGACTTTGGCAGATGGCTAGTGAGCATACACAGAATGATGGACCAAATATACATGCCAAGGAGAAACTGCAGACTTGAGCTTGTGGTCTCTTCCTGCATTGTTAAATATATCACTCCAATTTCTGCTTCTCTCATTATATCAGCTGCTTCTCTTCTGTAGTCAAATATCCCTTGGCCTTCCTCTTATAAGGACACATATTCGCATTTAGGGCCCACCTGGATAATCCAGGTGGAAAGGGATAATGTCCCCATCTCGAAATTCTTAATCACATGTGCAATGCCCTTTTGCCCTATAACATAACATTTACAGGCTCTGGAAATTAGGACACGGACATGTGTTGAGAGATATTAGTTAGCCTACCACAGGAACACAGGTTTCTGATTCAGTGCATATACTTTGACCTAAAGGATGGTTTCCCATCCTCAAAGAATATTGCCAGTGAACAGGTGCTTCAGTTAATGTCTTCAGCTCTTTCTTTTTCTAATTGTTCTACCAATTACTTAGTGAAAAATCTTAAACTCTCCAACTCTCTTTATGAGTTTGTCTATTTCTCTTTTTAATTTTTGGGGGTTTTTGCTCCACGTATTTCAGAGCTCTGTTATTAGGCATATGCACATTTATAATTGTTACTTTTTCCTGGTGAAGCATTCCTTTTATCTTTATGAAATATTATATGTTCTCAATAAATATTTGTTGAATTAATTTAGATAAAAATACAGTATATTATTAACTTCAACATAAATGCAAAGTAAAGTAATATACCTTGATGTTTTTTTGAAGTAAAGACACTGGCCAGAGCTCCAAATTTTGGGAAACTTTTCAGAACACTTCTCAACTCTTTAGATCCTTATTTCCTTATTACAAATATACCTGTGCTTGCTATTTAGAACTAGGAACTAAGAAGAAGGTGACTATTATATTTATAACATCAATAATGGACCTTAGAAAATCAAATATCCAGTTAAATTCTGTGTCCTTAGGATGAACACAAAGAGAGTCCTTGATGTTGATTTTGTCAGGTTCTTGCTCAGAACCTCCTAGAAACCTTAACTGTGGTCTGCAGTTTGGGTGGCCCCCACTAGAGGGCAATCATATCCTCTGAAGTACAGTTTTCTTTTTAATATGACATTTTTGTAATTTTTTTTAAAAAAAGTATGCATATACAGATATCAAATAAATCT
The DNA here is from genome assembly GCF_030028045.1 of Hippopotamus amphibius kiboko. Taxonomy (NCBI): domain Eukaryota; kingdom Metazoa; phylum Chordata; class Mammalia; order Artiodactyla; family Hippopotamidae; genus Hippopotamus; species Hippopotamus amphibius. The sequence continues at coordinate 9,994,791 of NC_080203.1, read as the reverse complement.
GTGGAAATACTTGAGTAGACCAAAACTTTTGAGATCAATATGGAACAACAGGGGTCTTAGGCACCCTGAGGATATCCTACCTCCCATACACATGCTAGAAACCTGGTCTTTTATTTATTGAACTTTCTACCTCAGAACAAGTAACAAATCCAAGATATCTTTCATTCATTATGGCCAGAGATCTCAAAACTAATCTTAACTTTCAGCTGCAGGATAAACGTTAACTTGCTCAGGCTTATATCCAATGTTATCTTAAGTATCACTTACAGAGCATAGTAGAACCCATTTTGCACTGTGGAGTTGAACTATTCCACCAAAGAATCCATGTCCCCTTTGTAAATTCATACTGAACTTCTCATCCTGGTCAACTTGGAATAAGCCCATTATAGCCTTTCTCTCCCACTGATTACTACTGCAAAAAAAATGGACTGAATATAAAAAGCAACTACCTGAAGACCTTGAAAAGTACGACTAACAGGCTGTTGGGGGAGGGAGTGAAAATGTGAAGGACAAGTACCATGCTGTGTTTCCTTTTTTTTTTTTTAGTTGTTTACTGTTTTCCTGCTCTATCTCCTGTCTTTGACCTAAGTTGCAGAAATCCACAGAAACTCCTAAAGAAATCTTTTTATGGCCAGAGGACCAAGAAAAAGTTTCACTTGAGAACTGGGAAGTGAGGTAGAACCAACCTATTTTCCTTCTTTCCTTCCTTCCTCTCTGCTTCCTCTTCTTTCTTTCCCCTCCCTTCCTTTCTTTTTTCTTTCTTTCTTCCATTCTTTCTTTTTTCTTTTTCTTTCTTGCTTTCTTTCTTTGTCTTCTCTGTCTTCTCTTTCTTTCTCCTTCCGTCTCTCTTTCTTCCTCTTCTTCTTTCTTTATTTCTCTCTTTGCCATGATTAGGATAAGAGAAAGGTTTCTCTCCAAAGGGGCACTATGATGGGATTTGGGGGGAGTAATTGAACTGTTTCTTCTGTTGCTTGTGGTGGTGGTTACATTGCTCTATGCATTTCTCAAAACTCATACACCAAGAAGAGTAAATTTTACAGTATGTAAATTAGAAAATAAATTACCAAAAACTCAAACTGGCCCTAAGCAGTGTGCTGTTTTGAATAGAACACGAAGTTTTGAATTAGGAAGGCTTATTTCAAATACTAGTTCTGGTACTCACCAATTTTGTGTTTTTTTTTCTGTATCTGATTACATGAGGATATATATATTTAAATACAAATACATATAAATATGTAAATATATTCATATATAAATATAAATTTATATACTTGTATATAAAATAAATTATTGAAATGGGAGTAAATTCAAAATATCTATTCTCAATTATATCTATATCTATGTGGTATGTCTATATCCATATCTAAAGAGAGAGATTGAGATCTCAATAAATAGTGGTTGTTAGCAGCATCTCCTTTAGTACTCACAGAAGATTGTGAAGTCACTGTGTTTTTCCTTAACCATGACTTTGCCACTCAGACCTGGCCAGCCCTGCTAGCTTCCGTCTCTGCCAAGTATACAGTACTGACAGGAAGAGTATGGGTCTTTAGACTTTCCTCAACCTACTACAGATATGGCTAATAGGTCAAAAACCCAATAGACCCTTGTCTGCTTTTTTTCTCAGAGTGACTTTTTAAAGCTAAGTTTGCAAAGGAAAAGTCCACATTACAAAACTAAGTAAATTTAATATTAATATGTAACTTAAATATGTAAGTCAGTGTCAGTAATGAAAGGCAGAATAAAGCTGCACTAAAAATATAAAGCTGCACTAAAAATATAAAACAACAGGGCTCTTGGGCACCTGATAATTATAATAATAATTAATATGATATACCATATAATTAACACATTAGAACAAACCAAACATTTAAATGGTAGCTTTCTCACACATATAGGTGGTTAGAGTTAAAAGGGATTTTAGTTACTACTGTCTCAATGCTCAAATAATCCTGAAAAGGTTTTAGTTATGCTTATTTTTTTTTCAATTTTATTTTATTTCCTTTCCAGTGAGAAGCCTAACATTTCATGAGGCAGAAGCCTGGAAAACTTTGGGAGAAAATTACAGGGTTTTAACAGCCAAGTTTTTGCTATTTCAGTGTAATTAATTGAGAAATACTTAAGTTTTTGGTACATTGATTTATTCAAATATTTTTGACAATGAGGTACCAAAGAAAAAGAAATTCTATAAAGATTGTAAAATTCCAAGACAAATGGAAACTTTTGGGTTCAGATACTGGATGACCTTTGGTCAAAGCTTCTTCCTAAACCACCCCCTAGACTTGAATATAAATGGGGATACTTTGTGTAATCTCATCTTTTCCTTGAATTCAGACTACCCCCTCTTTGTGAGTAATTTTTATACTGAGAACTTCCACAGCAAAAGATAAGGAAATTCTGTATTGTTTTGACCCAAGATAATGTCCATTAGCTTTCTCTGCTTCAGTGATTATAGAATGATGTATTTTCTATGAAATGACATGTTCTCTGAGGAATGTACTCATGGGCAAGGGTGGAGGCCAGATGGGAATGACAGCCTGATTTACATACTCTGTAGTGTTTGGTAACACTGAATTTGAGTTATTACTTCACTCCTTTCGGTGATAAGGGAGCTCACTGACTTAATTCTGTGTGAGGCACCAGGCATCCCATAATAATATTGTAATAATGTATACTCTAATCAATCTTACAAAGAGGGTACTCAATCCCCAAACCTAAATCCAGCAAGAACGTTAGTGAGCTTCATTTATACAAATAGTACATTGAAAGATTAAAGTCTATATGTATTTGGGAACAGTGGAAGAAATTTGTATAAATTAATATAGTGTCATAAAGATAAAAATGATGAGTGTTGCATTTTTTATTTATTTACATTTTACAGATGTGATTACGAAACAATTCTGAAGAAGCTATGCCTTGATTTTTAAAATTCTTCAGTTTGTGTTTCAAATGTTACTTCATTGATTATTTATAACATTTACTAAGTTCTGCTATGTGCTCCAGACTGTGGGAGATGGAGAATACTGGCAAACATTTATTATTGGTTATTAAGGAACCATAATTTAAAGACTTTAACTTCAAATATAACTCCACTCAAAGCTAGATAACATTCACATGTACAAATCTGATTATACACATATATTTTAACAAAGATAACTTGAGCCAGGTACATGTGAAATGACCTTTCATGGGTAGGGACTCTGAATTAGTTCCTATTGATGCAAATTTACAGGCTTTAAATAACACAAATTTATTATCTTTCAGTTAAGGAGATCAAAAATTTGAAATAGGTCAACAGGTCTGTGTTCCTTTCAGAGTTCCTAAGGGAAGATCCATTTCCTTGGCTTTTCCAGCTGCCAGAGGCTGCCCACATTCCTTGTGTCATGGCCCCTTCTCTGTACTCAAAACCAGCAGTGTAACCTCTTCTCATCTCTCTCTTTCTCACTTTCCCTCTTCTTCTTTTTCCTTTTTCCTTCCTTCTCCCTCTCCCTCAACCCCTCTTATACACACACACCTCTCTGCTTCCATCTTCCCATCTCCGGCTCTGGACTCTGAGCTTCCAGTCTCCCTCTTAAAAGGACCCTGGTGATTACATTGGGTCCACCTGGATAATCCAGGCTACTCTCCCCATCTCAAAATCCTTAACCTTAATTATGTCTGCTAAGTCCCTTTTACCATTAAATTAACATATCCAAAAGTTTTGAGGATTAGGCCATAGACATCTTTGGGAGCCATTATTCTATCTACCACAATCTCCATCTGCCTGAATGTGGATGTATGACCCAGATGACCTAAATATAGTAGTTGTGTGTTAAAAAAAAAAAATCCCCCACCTCACACCAGTCAGAATGGCCATCATCAAAAAATCTAGAAACGATAAATTTTGGAGAGAGTGTGGAGAAAAGGGAACTCTCCTGCACTGTTGGTGGGAATGTAAGTTGGTACAGCCATTATGGAAAACAGTTTGGAGGTTCCTTAAAAAACTAAAAATAGAGCTACCATATGATCCAGCAATCCCACTACTGGGCATATATCCAGAGAAAACCATAATCCAAAAAGAAACATGTACCGTAATGTTCATTGCAGCACTATTTACAATAGCCAGGACATGGAAGCAACCTAAATGCCCATCCACAGATGAATGGATAAAGAAGATGTGGCACTTATATACAATGGAATATTACTCAGCCATAAAAAGGAATGAAATGGAGCTATATGTCATGAGGTGGATAGACCTAGAGTCTGTCATACAGAGTGAAGTAAGCCAGAAAGAGAAAAACAAATATTGTATGCTAATTCATATATATGGAATCTAAAAAAAATGGTACTGATGAACCCAGTGACAGGGCAAGAATAAGGATGCAAATGCAGAGAATGGACTGGAGGACACGGGGTTGGGGGGCGCGAAGGGGAAGCTGGGCTGAAGTGAGAGAGTAGCATAGGCATATATACACTACCAACTGTAAAATAGATAGCTAGTGGGAAGTTGCTGTGTAACAAAGGGAGATCAACTTGGTGATGGGTGATGAGTTAGAGGGCCAGGACAGGGAGGGGTGGGCGGGAGTCGCAGCAGGGAAGGGATATGGGGATATATGTATAAATACAGCTGATTCACTTTGGTGTACCTCAAAAGCTGGTACAAGAGTGTAAAGCAATTATATTCCAAAAAAGAGCTTAAAAAAAGTCCCCCAAAGAAATTAAGATATTTACATGTTTATTCTAGGTTAAACTTTTTTAAAAACTAAAATGGTCATAATTAAATAAGTTAGTAATGATTATGTCCTTAAGTGTTGATAAGAATAGTCCAACTAGGAAAGTTTAAATTAGAAATTCAAATAGAATGTTAGAAGTTCATTCTGTCATTGATTTACCTACAAAACCCACAATTTTCACAAACTTATTTAAACAATTGTCTGATTTCTGCTCCTCTCAGCACTCCTTTTCTATGCTCTTTGCCCCAAGTTAATACAACACTGACAAATATTTGAAGAGTAATCAGTTGCTTCAGTACATATAGATTTAACATATAAAGATAGTACCTTCTATTAGATAGTATACTCCTTGAATAATAAATATATTCCCTGTCAGTGTTCCTTTCTAACTATGCAAATGATACACTTTTGATGTTTAACTGGTCTTGTATGCTTTATTTGTGCACCATATGGTTTTCATAGATAACTGTAGTCTAATTGGTTTGAATCAAGCAACTGACACAAATATGCAAATATAGTCAGAATAGAAAATACTTCTACCAGAGTTCCCTTCTGCACTATTGATTGAAATATGAATGCTTAAAAATAGTTCTGTAGAGCTAGTCTATTTGAATAGTTTGTAATTACATCCATTCTCAATTGTCTACATTCAGGAATATGACGTTAAGAAGGAAAAATGATTGACCAAGTGCATTTATTTAACACAGGACCAACTCTAGAAGAACATTATGCTTGCGATTATTTGTATTTGGTTAGCACAGAATCAGCATGTTTCTCAATCAAACTGTTAAGGATATGCTGTTGTATGACAAAATTCTATGCTATTAGGTTAATGTTAGATTGCATTCTTGGTAAAGTGTTATTTCTTAAAGGGACCTTCATTATAGAGACATTTTTTTCTTTCTTTTAGGCAGCTTCTTACTTTTTGAAATAGAAAGCCAAGTAGAGTTGCTTTAATTAAGGTCTCTGGCTATTTCTATCCCTGTTATTTGCCATCATTCTTTTTTTTTCCTCTGACCTTCCACAATCTGTTCACATTAGATATGAGGTGGACCATGTCATCAGTGAGCACATTTTCATTTGAAGGACTGCCAGCATAGCTTTCTGCTGTTCCTTTCCATTAGCTCAAAAGTATTGATGGGGGTATACTATACTCCATTTAGGGTTTATTTCTGTCAATAAAAGCTGAGTCACTCCTGATCATTCCTTACGTTTCTCCATTTTCCTTCTTACTTTGGACCATTTCTTTCATGCTTATTAGTATTTTTCTTGATACTAATTCCAACGTCTATTTTCCCCATGAATATATATTCTTATAAAACTCAATGAGACTGAGTGTCAAGAAGAGGAAGTACATTTTCTGTGTCATGTATCTCCCCGTAGTAACTAGCACAAAGCTTTATATACAATAGGAACTCAACAAACTGATGCCTGTCAGCCCATGTATGTTCACAGTGTATTGTGAATATGCATTATATCAGCCAATTTTTCCCAGTATATACTTAGTCTCTGAGTGCAGCTGCTACAGTTTTTGTGTGTGTGTGTGTGGAGAGCAGTTTGCTTAGGTCGCTGAGATACTATCAAAGGACAACTTTCTATAGTCAATGAACTGAAACCTTAATAGTTTACAATTATTAGTCTGTCTCCAAAACTTCAAAGTGATTAATAAAATATACAGAATTTTGTTGGGCTGTTTCCCTTTCAGGTTGATCAGCATATAAAGCTAACTTTAAAGTAGCTGCTTATTTCTTTGAGAGAAACCTATGTCCAAGGAGTCTCTCAGTAGATTTGTGCCTCATTTTCAACTGATCCAACAATGAAGCACAAAGTTAAGCAGAGAATGAAAACAATTCAATAAAGTACATTACTTTGAGTTTATCACCTTACATTTTTTAATGATCTAGGAGTAATAATGGTAACATGACCTTAATATTGTTACTTGGTTAGAATGGCTATACATCAACTGTCAAACAATCTAGAGAAGATAAATTATGGTCACCATTAAGTTCTGGGTGCTTGTTCTCTTTGAGGAAAGTAAACTATTCTTCCTTTAAGCAGTGATTCATCAGCCAGTATTTTCGTAAACACTGAATCACTTCTTAATTTCTCTTTCTTATCTAGGCATTTTTTCACTAAAGCTGGTAATTCTTTCAATGACAAGAGTTCAGTGTTAAAGATAAAATAACAAGGAAATAGGAAAAGGCTTCTAAAAAATAAACTTTCTTTTTACACTTGTCCTTGGAAAATTGTCGCTATAGTAATTTGACTTTTTCTATGACATATTTATTCTTTTCATTAATGTGAGCATTAACCCTTACCTTTTCTCAAATAATTACATACAAATGGAACCATATACATGTACATTTCAGTAGATGTCTGGGATACTTGCTATATTTGAACTGGTTGAGAATCAGACCACTAAAAACTGAATTAATGCTGTATGACATATAAACCAGATGGAGGAATGAGCAAGGGTTGTGTGTAATGACCCCGCTATATAGGGGACAGATTCATCTCTTGCCAAAATGCACTTTCAGTTCTCACTAGGGAATCTTACTTCTGTGTCTTCATGTGCCATCTGAGCCCTGTCCATCTGTGACTCACCTTCAGGCCAAGAATCACTTGTGCTTTCAATATTAATGAAAAAAAAAAAACTTATGTCATATAGATCTTTGCTTCCTCTACATATGTTTTCATGCTAAGTCTGTCCCTTGGCAATAGCCTCTTCTGTGCCACCTTGAATTGGGAAAGAATAAATAATTCAGCTAACTATCTCCTGACCAAGAACAATCCATTGCCATAATGGCAGATGATATTTAGCATTGAATGTCTTGCAGTGACACAGGAGGTATATCATTCATGACCCCTACTTGCTTACAAACATTTCACATCAAGACATCCATATGGACTGTGGCTAATTGGCATAAATTCTAAACCATTATTTGTACCTAACTGAAAAGGAAAATAATAGGTGGTGAAAATGATTTTAAAAGTTTTAAACCTCATTATAAATGTACACTACTAATATTAATTTGCAGATCAAATATAACTATGTGTATGACAGAGTTTGCTTTAACATCTAATAAATCTTCAGTATTTATAAAAAGTTTCTATTCTTACAAATAACCAGATTGATGTATATGGGACTTATTACTATTATTATTATTTTAGTGCCATATACTTGTTCATTAGAAAGCACTGGTCAAATTCTGGGCAGGCAGATATCTTCCACATGTGTCACACTGGTGAGCGCTATTCTATGTGCATCCCTTCGGAATGTTATCAAAGAGGACAGCTTTCCCACATCATGAAGGAATATTCCTTATTCAGTAGTATGCAAATAACTGTAATCCCCGACTAGAATCACAACTAGTAAATTCTATTATAGTTCTTTAAATTAAACTTATTAGATATGTTTAATTCATTGCTCTAAGTGTTGATCACATCTCTAGCGTGGTCAGCAAGTAAGGTTGTATCTTGTATAATGCCCAAATACTCAGTTCAGTAATTAACAAGCAAACAGAACTGTCGAGTCAGTAATTGGATGTCATAGTTGCTGAAAAATCTTATTTATTTAATTTTTTACTTCTAAATAGGCATTATATTTTCAATTAAGCATTTCATTGAATATATCATTATTTACTTAGATCTTTTCATGTACACTTATAGATCTAAAGAAACCTGGATTCATTCTCTATAAAGTCAATATCCTGTTTTGTTGATAAGAAACTGCCAGCAATTACTCCTCATTCTGAGTTTACTTTAAAAATTCTTTTAATGGACTTGATAATGTCACATTATTTCTTACTAGAAATATTTGTTACCAAAGATACCTTTTCTATTTTCTCAAAAATATGGGGGATAGTAACCCATACACACCTTAATTATTAGATCAGAACTGTTGTATGTACTTGAGAACTTTAAACAAAAGACTTTGGCAGTGAAGAGGGGAGCATGATTAATTTTGACTCAGGCATTAGGAAGGATTGAACCTTGAATCAAGAGTTGATTCACTCATAGTAAAAAAAAAAAAAAAAAAAAAGAGTAGCTGAGGAAATTGTATTCACTATATTTTCTTATTTTCTGTATTCTGATGCTCTGGTATCTGGGGCCTTGCTGATCACTGAGGAAGGACTGCCCCACCTAGAGTTAGCTAATTCCTACAGATCACAAACAGCTCACCCACAAGCATGCCTTTTGTATGCAAACCAACAAATCCCAAACCTATACTCCCAAACTACCTCCTTTATCTAGTTCTTACACTCTAGGTCTCTACCCATCTTTCTTAATCACTCCAAGGCCAGGTATCATACAATTAGAGAAAGCCCCTATACCCTAGAGCCCACTGAAATTATTCAAACCAGCCAATCCTAGACTTCCTTACCCTGCCTTGTCTTGCCTTTCTCACAGAAACCACAATAAAGGTTCTTGCCTATGTTTTCCCTACTCTCTTTGCTCCTGATTGGCCCTGATGCTTCCCCATATGGCTCTAGATGGTGTACCATGCTCCTTATTTCTAGGGAACTGTGAATAAAACCTTATTTCTTCATGACAGTCATTTCCTTGTCTGTGTGTCTTACTATCCCCAAGTAAAACAAACTCCAGGTACACTTTAAAATAACAATAGCAAAAGCAAAAACACAGAGGCATGGCATTGCATGGTATGTTCATTGAATGGCTGGAATGTGGATTTGAGGCGGCCAGGGTAAGGCATAATTGATGAACTTGGTTGAGAAGCAATTGAGAAAGAACTTGAATGACAAAATAGGGCATAAAATCTAATGATTTTACCAAAGTATAGTTTTATTATCTGGTACAGGGAAGGGAAAGAGAGCACATAGGTTGAGGATATACTGTGAAGATTAAATAAGTATAGGAAAGTATTGTCATACATGTTAAATAGTTGTTGAATCTGAATGTAGACCCTTGGAATTTATTCTTATCCCTAGCTTATCCTTTTCAACGATGCCAATTGATCAACCTAAAACAGCAAACTTGATTTTGTGGTTCCTCTGAAGAAAATTTCTGATAGCTATTAATTATACATAATACATAATTATGTATTATAATTCTGAACATCACCATACCCTTCCCTGTACTTTCCTTATAGTGCAGCTGTACCAGCCAACTTGAAGCTTGTGTTTTCTTGGAAGGGCCTCTTACTACCTCTTTGATTGCATCTCCTGCTTTTCTCCCTCTTATGCACTTTGCTGCAGCAACACAGGCTTCTGGGCTTTTTTGCTAAGACACAGGCACTCTTGCCTCACATCATAACAATCCTTGCATCTTTTGTCTGGAACATAGTTCAAATAATTAAACAGAACATTACCAAGTTGGATTTGAATCCAGTTTTTTCTTGTCACTCTGAAGACCATTATTTGTTACTACCCTATGGTACCACTAGTATTTATAATTCCCTGTGCAGTCTTTATATTTTCTCACATTCATACCTCTGCTCATTACATTATATAGACATTTCCCCACAACCTTTTGCCTAAATCTTGTCCATTTCAGTTGATGGTAACTCCATCATTCCAGTTGACTCCTCTATTTCTTTCATGTTCTTCATCCAACCCATCAGCAAATCCTGGGATTTCTACTTTCAAAATATATCCAGCCACTCCTCACCACCTTCACTGCTAATATCCTGGTTGGAACCACCATCTTCTCTTACCTGGATTATTTTAATAAGCCTCTTAACTAGACTTCCTGCTTACACCATTGCCTCTCTTTAGTCTATTTTCTGCACAGAAACTCCAGTAATACTAATAAAATATGAGCCAGATTATGTCACTTATATGATCAAAATCCTCCAAAAGCTTCATATCTAACCAGAGTCTATATTCACTGTTTCCATTAGCCCTTCTCCATTGTCTCTTAGAATCACTTCACCAAAATGGCTCTTATCAACAATCCTAATGACCTTAATATTTCTAAAATCACTGATCATTTCTCAGTCTTCACCTTTCTTGGCTCATCAGTAGCATTTGACTCATATCCTCTTTTGGATACACTGTCTTCACTTGGGTTCCAGGATACCATACACTTCTTTTCTCTTACATAACTGGTTGCTCTTTCTTAGTCTCCTCTGTCAGATCTTTCATTTGTCTTCAGACTTTTAATGTAACAGTGACTCAGGGCTCAATCCTCAGTCTTTGATTCTTACTAATTTGTATCTCTTCCTGTCTTGTGGATCTAAATACCATCTTTATGTCTATGATTGTAAAATGTGTATTGTCAATTCAGGACCCTCTCAAGAACTCTGGACTCATACACTTGATTACCTACTCAACATCTTTACTGAGATGTGTCATAGGCAGCTTGAACTTAACACATCTTAGTACCAAAATCTTGATTTCCATCCCTCAAACCTGCTATTCCCATAGTCTTTCATGTGTCAACAAATAGCAGCTCCATTCTTCCAGTAGCTCAGGATACATATGTAGAGGTCATTCTTGATTTCTGTCTTCCTCTTATACTTCATGTCATCAGTAAATTCCATCAAAATATATCCAGAATCCTACCACTTTTTACTATCCCCACTCCTATAGCTCAGTTCTAAATAACTATCATCTCATTGCAATAATCTCCTAATTGGTTTCATAAGCTTCTTCCTTAGCCTCCTTGAATCTGTATCAATAGAGCAGTGAGTGATTCTGTTAATAAGTCAGATCATGTAATTACGCTGCTCAAAACCTTATAATGGCTTCTGATCTCATTCAGAATTTAATACACATCCATACACTGTCCCTCGAGGCCCAGCCTGACCTCTCTCCCAGTTTCTCCTTGGCTTGAACTCCTACGCTACCTCTCATTCACTTTACCATAGACACACTGCACTACTGTTTATTTCTAGAACTTGTCATTATCTTGCCTCAATGTTTGCACTTACTGTTTCTTCTGCCTGAGATGCTGTTCCCTTAGATAGCGCATGGCTCAATACCTAACTTCTTTCAAGTCTTAACTCACATTTTACCTTTTCATTGAGGATATCCTTGGCCAACCTAACTAAAATGTGCCTACTTATTCATATACCTTTCCTTATTTTTTCCTCTTGATCACTTATCATTTTCTAGCACACTATATATTTTATTTACAGTTGACCCTTGAACAATGCAGGGTTAGTGGTGACAACCCTCTGTGTAATCGAAAATCCGAGTATAACTTACATTTGGCCCTCTGTATCCTGGTTCTGCCCTTTCTGTGGTTCCACATCAGCAGATTCAACCAACTGCAGACCATGTAGTACTGTAGTGTTTACTGTTGGAAAAAAAATCTGTGTTTAAGTGGACTCACACAGTTCAAACCTGTTGTTCAAGGGTCAACTGTATTTATATCCTTCATTTTCTTTATCTTCTACTACAGTATGAATTTCACAAATACAAAGATTCTTATGTGTTTTATTTACAACTGTCTCTCTAGCACCTAGAACACTGACTGGTACATAGGAGAATAGAAATATACTAGTCCAAGCAATTTTTGGCATTTTTGGTACATAAAAATAAAATGGGAAAAATTATAAATGGAAAGTTGAAGTGATTCTTCATTTTATTTTACCACATACATTACCTTAAACAAACAACAAAGAAATAAATCTAACCAGATACTCTGCCTGACACTGCTGCTATCCTTACCTCTTACCTATATTCATTTATACATTTAATGATATATTCCTCCAAGTAACAGGAAAGAGAGAAAAGTTTATTGCCCCAGTTCATCAATTAAAAAGTCACATTAAAAAAATACAGTCACATAAGTAAGCAAACACAGCTTTTTCAACATGTAAACGACATGGCTATGTGTATGGGGGGGGGGCAAAGAGATGAAGGTTTAGTGGAAGCCTAGAGGGCTCTTTTACTGAGCTATACTTACTGATACAACTATGGTAAATGGAAAACTATGGAGAATCAAGTGCTTTAATTCAGTGTTTTATTGTGTTTTAGTCAAGGGAAATAGTAGTCAGAAAAACTTAGATTCTTATCATAGAGATGATTTTAACAAATTTATAGTTTTAGAGAAATAAAATTATTTATTAGAGAGACTATAAAGTACAATTCACATATCTATTCATTTGTAGTCTTATTGGACTAATATCAGTACAATTCAGTTGCTCCTTCTAAGATAAAAGGTGTTAAAATGAAGAGCTCTGTATTAATGGTATTAGCCACATAAAAGCATGGCCCTGTTGAATTACCTTGTTAATGGTAAAATGAACTTTCTCTACAAACAAGAGATGTCTGATATTGTCAGAATCAAACTAGTCTTTTAGTCATGGAGGTTCAGTGTAGGAGAAAAGTTTATTCTATTGACATGTTGATATAAAGTTTTTTATTGTCAGATGTCAAGAAATTTGTCAAGTTCTAGCATCTTCGCTTCCTTTTCCTATACCATGCGGAGAGAGAACATAGTCACCAAACCCTCATCCATTCACTTAAACTGCTCTACATGCCCACCCCTTCAGGAATAGGAAGCCTGGAAACACAATACAGTATAACTTGAAAGTCTTCAAACTTAATGGAAATTTTCTTTGTTTTTATATTGTCTGGTTTAAAATTAAGCACATAGGCAAGTAAGTTCCAGATTGTGAGCTCTTTGAGAACAACTCATAAAGCTAACCCATATACATGGCCAGAAATGTCAAGAGTAAAAAGCCCTTCTTGATTCTGAGGCTTGTAGTGTATAATGATTCTAAATGCAGTGAACTTCTTGCAGTGGAAATGCTTTCTTTTCATTCACATAGCAAAACATCAGACATTAGCTTGAAATTGACGTGAGGATTTCCCAAAGGAACATGATCAGGTACTTGGTGAGTTTAATCCCTCCATGGTCCCAGAGTTCTCCAGTGATTTATAAAACTATGTGGTATGCATTCAGGTTTTTAAAATAGCTGTAAAGTGTTTGTTTTGTCTCATTATTTTAATCTACCCACTTGCAAAGAGTATCAGAGGGAAAATACTCAATTTGAAAAACATACATAGAGGACAGTTGACTTGGGGTCAATATTAGATGAGCATTTAGAGATTATAGAGAGAAAGGGGAGAGATACATATCTGGGATAAATGAGATAAATGATGTGGAGTTGTAGTTATTACCACAGTTGAAAATTTAATCTTACTTCCTGACAGGAAAAGTAACAACTGCAACAAAGGTTAAACAGAAAACAGAAAACAAACAAAACAAAACAAAAAACAAAACAAAAAAACCCCCACATCATAGTGTACCATAGAGTTCTTATTATCTGATTTAAAAAAAAAAATCCTTTTCCCCCCTAAAAGGTAAGCATTTTCCTTACTCTAAACTCTAGGAATATTTTATAGGGTAGCCTGCTTATATATATATCTATATATATATAAAGTATAGGACTTTGGATAAGTTAATCTTACCATGGAATATGCAGATGCAATATTTTAAAAGCCATTTCCTTTATTTACCTATCATAAAAGCACAGTTGTGGCTGTTCAGGGAGCAGGCCGGGGGTGTACTCTGGGAACTCCAGACTCAGCCTGGCCTGGGCAGGGGATCATCCTCCACTGTTGCTATTGCCACTGCCTTCTTATTGAGCCCAAGGATTTGCTGTCACCACCTCTGCCCCTTCTCTGAGCACATTCCCCTGAAAGCAAATAATCATACTTAGAATGCATATAGGAATGGAAAATTTGGGAGTACTTTCAACCACTCTTTTTTAATTTCAAAATTGTGCCATGTAGCATACCAATTGTGAAGCCACAGGATACACATGATGTCATTTCTTTGAATCAGTTTACTTGAACATTTCAGGGGGGAGATGTTGTAAAGCAATTTCATGGGTAATTTAAAATAAATTTATATTTTAAAAGGTGTAACTTTTCGTGGAATATAAAATGCACATGAATGTTAAAGATAAAATAGAAGACATAAAAGAAACCTCTTATTTTTTGTGGCCTACTTTAGAGTATTCCTCCCAGACCCATCTGGAGTTTGAGTTTCCTACTCTGTCATAGAGACATTCATTGGACACAAATAAACAGCCCTTTTCTACATTGTTTATAAAACAGCAAAGATTTCATTTTGTAGAGAAGTCCAATCAAAATTAGATTCTCTAATAAATATCTGGAAATATAAATGAGATTCCAGCAATATATAAAATGTAAGCATGCATTTTAACAGGTTTATTAGTTGTTGTAGTTTCTCTAAAACTTTGTGCTCTTTAGAAAGAAAGTATAATGTAGCGTTTGGAAGCATAGCTTTTGAAGTGAAATCAGCCTATCTCTGGCACATAATGGTTGTATGACCATTGGAAAGTTAATTAACTTCTCTGTGCCTCAGTTTCATTGATGTATAAAATGGCAAAAATGATATTACTCACCTTATGAGTTCAGGGGAATATTACATAAGATAATGCACATGAAACACTGAACAATATCTGGTACATAGAAACCTTTTACATGTTAGCTATTATTATTGTATATGAATATTTAGAACATACAGAAGAGTAAAATAATGGGAAAAATCACTCATACTCGATGTACAAGGTCAACTACTGTGTGTTTGTGTGCACGCCCACATATGTGTATGTATATTGTGTATGTGTATCTCACATGTGCATTCCTAAAATTTCATCATCTTGTGGAAGGTTTCACTTCATTACTCTAACCAGTGAACACTCAGGTATCCAGTGATCATGGTAAAGATACATTGGGATGGCCAGGTAGTAATTTTATGAGTAAGTCACGTTTATGACTGTTTAGTTACTTGCTTTAATATATATATGTATGTGTATATATCTATCTATATATATATAAAATCAATAAAATAATTGCTGAATGCCTACTATTTCCAGGCACTGAACTAGACTCAAACATGTCGTAAGTAACATCTTTTATGAATGATGCAGTTACGGAAAAGATTAAAAAATTGCTAAATTTGTAGATTCATGATATGATGTCTGATGAAATAAAAGCATAGTGCACAGCATTATTGTAAGGCTGAAAACCAAACAAATTTAGTCATGTTACCCACAGTCAGGAAAATGTTAAACCCTATGGCTAGTGTTTTATTATAAAGAAATAGTGAATAAATTATTTGTAAGAAATATATATATATATCAAATTAGTCTTTAAATAGAAACACACATATAACAAGGTTATGTGTGGATCTGTTGATAACATGTTGTGACCAGAGGCTTGAAGGAACCTAATGCTGTAATTCTCCTAGGATCAGTGGCTCACTGTTCACTAATGCAATGTTTTCAGCAACTTCATAGAACATAAATACCACAAATAAGAAGAATCAACTGTGTTTTCCCTTTTGTGAATTGCCTGTTCATAGACTTTGCCCCCTTTTCTTTTGTTACAGTAAGTCACCTACATACAAACGAGTTCTGTTCTGAGACTGCTTTTGTTAAGTCCAATTTGTTCGTAAGTCCAACAAAGTTAGTGTAGGTACCCAACTAATACAATCGGCTATATAGTACTGTACTGTAATAGGTTTATAATACTTTTCACACAAAAAATACATAAAAAACAAACACAAAAAATAGAAAAAACATTTTTAATCTTACAGTACAGTACCTTGAAAAGTACAGTAGTCCAGTACAACAGCTAGCATACAGGGGCTGGCATTGAGTGAATGGGCAAGAAGAGTTACTGACTGGAGGAGGGGGAGGAGGTGGGAGATGGTAGAGCTGAAGGATCATCAGCAATAGGAGACAGAGGGCAAGCTGCAATTTCACTCACACATGACATTGATGGAACGCATGTTCGCATCTTTGAAAGTTCACAACTTGAAGGTTCGTATGTAGGGGACTTACTGTATTTGTTTCTTATGTATTTGAAAGAGTTGTTTAGATACGTGGTATGTATCCTTTCCATGCATAAATGCAGCAAATATCTTTCTATTCAATGTTACTTCCTTGCCTTTATTTTTATTCTAGCTTTATTAAGCTATAATTCACATATAACATTGAGTTTAAGGTACAAAAGGTGTTGTTGATTTGATACACGTATATATTGTAATGATTACCAATGTAGAATAACCTAACACCTCCATTGTATCATATAATTAACATTTCTCTTTTGAGGTGAGGACATTTAAGATCACTCTCTTAGAAACTTTCAAATATATAATACAGTATTGTTAACTGTAATAACATGCTTTACATTAGATCCCCCAAACTTATTCATCTTATAACTGTAAGTTTGTACCCTTTGGCCAACATTTCCCCATTTCCCCCATCCCCCTAGCCCCTGGTAACCACCATTCTATTCACTGTTTCTGTGAATTCAAGTTTTATCGATTCCACATATACATGTTATCATCCAGTATTTGTCTTTCTCTGTCTGACTTATTTCATTTAGCATAATGCCCTCAAGGTCCATCTGTGTTGTCACAAAAGCTAGGATTTACTTCTCATGGCTGTATAATATTCCATTATCTCTATATAATATTATATATATATATATGATGGAATATATATATGATGGAATATGTATATATGATGGAATATATATGGAATTCCATCATATATGATGGAATATTACATATATAATATTGTATATTATTGTATATTATTATATTATGTCACTATATCAATATAATAATCAATAATTATATAATTAATTAGTATATTAATATAATTATATTAATATATAATTACATTATATATTATATTATTATTATATATTATATATGTGATAGAATATTATATATATATATTCCATATATATTGCTTTGGTTGCTTATACTCTTGGTATATATAATATTATATATGTAATATTATATATATGGATATCACATTTTCTTTTTCCCTTCATCTGTCAATAGACACTAATGTTGTTTCCATGTCTTGGTTATTGTTAATAATGCTGCAACAAACACAGGGATGCAGACATCTCTTTGAGATAGTGATTTTATTTCCTTCAGATAAAAATCCCTAAATTGGATTGCTGGATCATATGGTAGTTCTATTTTTCATTTTTGAGTTACTTCCACATTGTTTTCCATTTTGGCTGCACCAGTTTACATTCCCACCAACAGGGTACAAGGGTTCTGTTTTTTCTACATACTTGTCAGTACTTGTTATCACTTGTCTTTTTGATAATAGCCTTTCTAAGTGGTTTTGATTTGCATTGCCATGATATTAGTGATATAAAGCACCTTTTCATGTACCTGTTGGCTATTTGTATGTCTCCTTTGGAAAAATGTCTATTCAGATACTTTGCCCATTTTTAAACTGGGGAGTTGTTTGTTTGTTTGTTTTTACTGTTGAGTGTATGAGTTCTTTATATATTTTGGATATTACCCCATTTCCAGATACATGGTTCACAAATATATTCTCCCATTCTATAGGTTGCCTTTTCATTTTGTTGATTGTTTCTTTTGCTCTGCAGAAGCTTTTTCTTTTGAGGTAAGCTAACATTAAATTTTGCTTTGGTTGCTTATACTCTTGGTCTCATATCCAAAAAAATCATTGCCAAGACAAATGTCAAGGAACTTTCCCTGTAAGTTTCCTTCTAGGAGTTTTATAATTTCAGGTCTTATGTTTAAGTCTTTAATCCGTCTTGAGTTAAATTTTGTGAGTAGTATAAGATAGAGGTCCAATTTCATTCTTCTGAATGTGGTTATCCAGTTTTCCCAACACCACTTATTGAAGAGAATATTCTTTCCCCATTAGGTATCCTTGACTCCCTTGTATAAAATATTAGTTGACTGTATATGCAAGGGTTTAATTCCAGGGTCTTGAATCTGTTTCATTGGTCTATGTGTCTGTTTTTATGCCAGGACCATACTGTTTTAATTATTTTAGTTTTGCAGCATAGTTTGAAATCAGGAAGTGTGAGGCCTCCAGCTTTGTTGTTCTTTCTCAGGATTGCTTTGGCTATTCAGTCTTTTGGGGTTCAATACAAATTTTAGAATAGGTTTTTCTATTTGTGCTAAAAAAGTCATTGGAATTCTGATAAGGATTGCATTGAATTTATAGATGACTTTGGGTACTATGGACATTTTAACAAAGATTAACTCATCCATGAACATGAGATATTTTTACATTGTTTGTATCTTCAATTTCTTTCATCAAATTCTTGTAGTTTTCTGTATACAAATCTTTAATTTCCTTAGTTGAATTTATTCCTAAGAATTTTATAGTTTTTGATGCTATTGTGAATGGGATTGTTTTCTTTTTTTATAAATTTATTTATTTATTTATTTAATGGATGCATTGCTGCACATGGGCTTTCTCTAGTTATGGCAAGTGGGGGCTACTCTTCATTGTGGTTCACAGGCTTCTCAGTGCAGTGGCTTCTCTTGTTGCAGAGCATGGGCTCTAGGCATGCAGGCTTCAGTAGTTGCAGTGTGTAGGCTCAGTAGTTGTGGCTCGCAGGCTCTAGAGTGCAGGCTCAGTAGTTGTGGCGCACAGGCTTAGTTGCTCTGAGGTATGTGGGATCTTCCCAGACTAGGGCTTGAACCTGTGTCCTCTGCATTGGCAGGTGGATTCTTAACCACTGCACTACCAGGGAAGTCCCTGGATTGTTTTCTTTATTTCCATTTCAGATATTTCATTGTTAGTGTATAGAACACAACTGAATTCTATATGTTGGCTTTATATCCTGCAGCTTTACTAAATTTATTGATTACTGCTAATGCTTTTTTTAGTGGATTCATTAGGATTTCCTCTATATAAGATCGTATCATCTGCAAATAGAGACAATTTTACTTCATCCTTTCCAATTTGGATGCCTTATTCCTTTCTCTCGCCTAATTTCTGTAGCTAGGACTCTCAGGACTATGTTGAATGTGAATGGTGAGAGTTGGAACCCTTGTTTTATTTCTGATCTTAGAGGGAAGGATTTCAGTCTTTCACCATTGAGTATGGTGTCAGCTGTGTGTTTCTCATGTATGGACTTCATTATGTTGAGGTATGTTCCTTCTATACCCAATTTGCTGAGAGTTTTTATCATAAATAGATGTTGAATTTTGTCTTCTCTTTCATTTCTGATTTTATTTATTTAGTCTCAGTTTTCCTAATTAAGCTAGCTATTGAGTTATCAAATTTGTTTATCTTTAAAAAGACAGTTCTTAGTTTTGTCAACATTTCCTTTTGTTTCTCTGGTTTCTATTTAATTCATTTCTGCTCTGATCTTTGTTGTTTCTTTCCTTATGCTCACTTTGGGCTTAGTTCTTGTTTTCTAGTTCCTTGAGGTATAAATAGTTAGGGTTTTTTATTGAAATATAGCTGATTTACAATATTATATTAGTTTTAGGTGTACAGCATAGTGATGCAGTATTTTTAGAGATTATACTCCATTAAAAGTTATTATAAGATAGTGGCTATAATTCCCTGTACTATATAATATATCCTTGTTGTTTATCTATTTTATACATAATAGTTTGTATTTCTTAATCCCATACCCCTAACTTGCCCTTCCCCACTTCCCTCGCCCCTTGGGTAAGCACTAGTTTGTTTTCTGTACCCGTAAGTGTGTTTCTGTTCTGCTATATACATTTGTTTGTATTATTTTTTTAGATTCCACATATAAATGATATTATGCAGCATTTTTCTTTGACTTATTTCACTACGCATAATATTCTCTAGGTCCATCCAAGTTGTTGCAAATGGCAAAAATTCCTTTTTTATGTCTGAGTAATATTCCATTATGCATGTGCTTGGACACTTAGTTTACTTCCATTTCTACTGGACAACTACATGTAAAACAATGAGATTAGAACATTTCATCACAAAATAAACTCAAAGTTGTTTAAAGACATAAATATAAGAAAGACCTGAAACCATAAAACTCCTAGAAGAGGAAATGGGCAGAACACTCTTTGATGTAAATCATAGCAATCTTGTTTTTCTCTGTCTCCTAAGGCAGAAAAAATAAAAGAAAAAATTTTTAAATGGGACCTAATTAAACTTAAAAGCTTTTTCACAGCAAAGAAAATCATCAACAAAATGAAAAGAACTTACAGAATAGTATTTGCAACTGATATGACTGACAAGGGGTTAATATCCAAAATATATAAACAGCTCATGTAACTCAATATCAAAACAACAACCCAATAAAAAAATTGGCAGAACACATGAATAGACATTTTCCCAAAGAATACATATAGATGGGCTAACAGGCACATAAAAGATGCTCAACATTGCTAGTTATTGGAGAAATGCAAATCAAAACAAGATATCACCTCACAATTGTCAGAGTGACTATCATCAAAAAGTCTACAAATAACAGATGTTGGAGAGGATGTGGAGGAAAGGGAACCCTCCTACACTGTTGGTGAAAATGTAAATTGGTGCAGCCACTATGGAAAACAGTATGGAAGTTCCTCAAAAATCTAAAAATAGAACTACCATATGATCCAGTAATTCAACTTCTGTATATATAACTGGAAAAAATGAAAACTCTAATTAAAAAGTATACATGCACTCCAATGTTCATAGCAGCACTGTTTTCAAAAGCCAAGATGTAGAAGATTGTTTATTTGAGATATATATATATATATTTTTTAATGTAGGCATTCATCACCATAAAATTCCCTCTTAGAACTGCTTTTGCTACATCCCATAGGTTTTAGTATATTGTATTTTCAATTCAACTTGCTTATAATTTCTTTTGTCTTTTGATTTCTTCGTTGACCCTATGATTGTTTAGGATTGTTTTGTTTAATTTCTACGTATTTATGAATTTTCCAGCTCTCCTCATGTTGTTGATTTCTAGTTTCGTACATTGCAGTTAGAAAAGATACTTGGTGTGATTTCAGTCTTCTAAAATTTGCTAAGACTTGTTTTGTGAACTATTTATGTCCTGTCTTGGAGAATGTTCTTTTTTTTTGGCTGTGTTGGGCCTTCATTGCTGCACGTGGGCTTTCTCTAGTTGTGGCAAGCAGGGGCTGCTCTTCATTGCAGTGCATGGGCTTCTCATTGTGGTGGCTTCTCTTGTTGAGGATCACAGGTTCTAGGTGCACGGGCTTCAGTAGTTGTGGCGTGTAGGCTCAGTAGTTGTGGCTTGCAGGCTTAGTTGTTCCACAGCATGTGGAATCTTCCCACCCCAGGGATTGAATCTGTGTCCCCTGCATTGGCTGGTGGATTCTTAACCACTGAGCTACCAGGGAAGTCCCTGGGAGAATATTCTTTATGTGCTTGCAAAGAATGTATATTCTGAAGCTATTGGATGGAATGCCCTGTATATGTCTGGTCCATTTGATCTAAAGTATGGTTCAAGTCCATGCTTTCTGTCAGGATGCTGAAAGTGGGATATTGAAGTCCCTTACTATTATTGTATTGTTGTCTACTTCCCTCTTCAGATTTGTTAGTATTTGCTTAATATATTTAGGTACTGCAATATTGGGTGCAGATGCATTTATAATTGTTATATCTTTTTGATAAATTGATTCCTTTATCATTATGTAATAGCCTTCTTTGTCTCTTGTTATCATATTCTGCTTAAAGTCTATTTTGTCTGATATAAGGATAGGTACCCAGCTCTCTTTTAGTTTCCTCTTGCATGAAATATGTTTTTTCATCCCTTCACTTGGAACCTATCTGTATCCATAAATCTGAAGGGAGTCTCTTGTAGGCAGCATAAAATTGGTTTTGTTTCTTTTTCCGTCCAGCCACACTATCCATTTGATAGGAGAATTTAACCCATTTTCATTTGGAGTAATTATTAATAGGTAAGGACTTACAATGCCATCCTATTAATTACTTTTTGCTGTTTTGTAGTTCCCTTGTTGCTTTCTTCCTCTCTTGTTACCTTCCTTTTTGAGTTGGTAATTTTTTATAGTGATATGCCTAGATTCCTTTCTTTTATCTTTGGTGAATCTCTTATAGGTTTTTGCCTTGTGTGTACCATGAGGCTTACATGAAACATCTTATATGTATAATAATCTATCTTATGTTGATAACTTCATCCAATACAAAAACTATACTCTTTTATTCTCAACCACTTTGTTTTTTATTTCACAATTTACCTCTTTTTAAATTGAATATTCATTAACAAATAACTGTAGGTGTAGTGAAATTTAATATTTATGCTTTAACCTTTATACTAGAGTTAAGTGGTTAATATACCACCATATTACAATATTAGCATATTCTGAATTTGACTCTATACTTACCTTTACCAGTGCATTATATGTCTTTATATGTTTAAATATTACTAACTAGTATCCTTTTATTTCAACTTGAATGATTCCTTTCTGCATTTCATGTAACATAGGTCCAGTTGAGATGAATTCCATCAGCTTTATCTGGGAAAATCCTTCGTTTCTGAAAAATAACTTTGCCAGATAGAGTATTCCTGATTGGCAGTTTTTTTCTTTCAGCACTTTGAATATATCATCCCACTCTGGCCTTCAAGGCTTCTACTGAGGAATCTGCTGATAATCTTGTGGGGTTCTCTTGTAAGTTTCAAGCTTTTTATCTTTTGCTGCTTAAAATCTCTTTGTTTTTTATTTTTGATAATTTTATTATAATGTGTCTTAGAGAGGATCTTTTCCTTTGTCTTTTTTTTTTCTTAAGAGTTTACTTGAACAAAAATTGATCTGAAGCAGTCAGTGCTAAACTGGAAGTGGTTAGGTGCACTCCCAGAGAGGATATCTTTATGTCGAGTTTGTTTGGTGACCAATGAGGTTTGTGAACTCAAGTATCCAAATCTATCCTCAGATTTGGGAAATTCTCAGCCATTATTTCTTTTAAAATGCCATTTGACCCCTTTTTCTTTTCTCCTTCTAGAACTCCAATAATTCACACAAATTTCTTATTTTGATTGTGTCCCATAGATCAGGTAGACTTTCTTCACTCATTTCCATTCTTTTTTCATTGTTGTTGTTCTCCTCTGTTGGATAATTTCAGTGTTCCTTATTTCTATATCACAGATTCTGTCTTCTGTTAGATCTATTTTGCTGTTGTTGCCCTCTGTTGTATTTTTCATTTCATTCATTGTGTCCTTCAGCTCTAGAATTTGTGATTAGTTCTGATAGAAATTTATGATTTCTATCCCTTTGTTAAGCTTCTCATTTTGTTCATGAATTGTTTTCCTTATTTCTTTAAACTGTATTTCCGTGTTTTCTTGTAGCTCACTGAGTTTCCTTAAAACAGTTATTTTAAATTCTTTATCAGGTAATTCTCAGATCTCCGTGTCTTTGGGGTTGGTTACTGGAAGATTATTGTGATCCTTTGGTGGTGTAATGTATCCTTGATTGTTTATATTCTTTGAAGTTTTGTGTTGCTGTCTTAGCATTTGAAGTAGCAGTCATCTCCTCCAGTTTTTATTAACTGCCTTCGGGAGAGAAACACCTTCTGTCACGCTTGGATTCTGAGGCTTTCTCAGACCTTCTTCTTAAGATCTGTTCCATGTTTCTTGCTCCCTCTTGTGGCAGAATTCCTAAGCTTTATGCCTTTTCTCAATCCTGCAATGCAGCAACCTGGATGCTGACAGCCTGCTGTTTGTTTTCCCAAAGGTGGCACTAAAGTGCAAGTTTGCCATCTCTTCTTGGCTTGCAGATTTGGGTCAGCTTTCTGTGCATGCTAACTAGCCACCTGCCAAAGCTCTCTCTCACTGCCTCAGTTGGGATTGCTCACAGGGAGCTAGCCACAGGGTGGGGGTGTTTGTGGGTTAGGTGCTGTGGAGCCCTGGGAGTACCCATGGGCTTACTGGGGGAATCTGTGGGTGAGGTGTTCCCAGCAGCTCATGGGTAGGCATATTGGTGGAGTCTGTGATGTAGTTAGTAGGATCTGCATCCCTTTAATGCCTTCCAAGAGTCCTATCTGCCACTTTCCCAGCCTTTTCCTGCTCCCCAGTCATGCATCTCATGATTCCGTACTCTGGAATCGGTAAGAGAGTAATCAGCCTCTTTGCCAGCTTCCCAAACAGCTGGGAAGTCAGGTGCTCATTCACATGCTCTCACTTTCCCCTTTGAGAGAAATCATGGGCCAGGAATGTGTCCTTTGGCCCTAAGCTGTGCTGCTTTGAGGGACGGGTGATGTGGGATAAGTCAGGCTGTTCCTTTTACCCTCTCCAATGTGTCCAAACTCGTTTTATTTATTTGTTTATTTATTTTTGCTCCAGTGATGTGCTGGAACTTTTCCTCTGTAAACCTGGACTTCCACAAGGGTTCTCCCATCTGTGGATTATTATCTAGGACAGTATTTTTCAGGGGCTTTTGGACTGTGGCTGAGAGGCCTAGAGCTGGTTCACAGGACACTGCCAGTTCCTCAGCCGGGACTGAGGTCTTTATGCCTATTACCTAATGCACAGGTGGATGAGACTCCTCCAGGTTTCCTTGGTATATGTTGCTGGGTCCCATAGTTCCCACAGAGACACTTTTGCCTGTGGATGGGTGCCAAATTTGTTTTATCGTGGGGGAGGACAAAAACCGGGAACATTTTATTCCACTGTGATACTATCACTCCTTGCGTCTATTTTTTATGATGGTTTTTGCATATAAAAATGTTAATTTCATATAGATGAATTAATCACTGTTATCATCTATTTATGTGTTTCTTTGTATCTTCTTTAAATAATCATTCCCCAGCCTCTGGGGGGTGAAATTCTCAAATTCTCAAAGTTGAAGCTAGGTTGATTTATAAACATAAATTTATGTTATCCCTTGCAAAAAAAAAAAAAAAAAAAGAAAATCATTCCCCACCTCAAAGTCATTTAGTAGTCTTGTATATTGTTTAATAATTTTGAAAATGTTTTTATCATTTAAACCTCTAATCCATTTATAATTAATTTTTGTAATAGGTGAGAAAATCTAATTTTATTTTTTAGATGGATAGCCAGTTGATCAGCACCATTTATTGAGTAGCCTATCTTTTCTCTGCTGACTTGCTATAACCTCTCTTTTAAATATCATTTCCATATATTTATGTCTTTTTCCTGAGTATTAATAATATATCTTGATAGCTTTTAGGATGTATCTCCCCACTCCACTGCTTTCTTGTTGTCTTCATTGCCATTATTTATATAGCTTCCATCCCCCCCTTCTCCCCCCTCTTTTTCTATTCTCTGGAAAAGATCATATAAATTTGGACTTTCTTCTTTGCCTATTCAGGTAGATGTCATTACTGAAACTGTTTGGGTTTTATTTGCTTGGTTTTATGTTTTGTTCACTTTTCTTGGTATTACTTTCTATGAAATGGAACATTTTCATTTCTTCTTATCCTTCAAAACGTCCATCAAGCCTCCAATGCCTGCTTTTGGAATTAGAACACCAGAAGCTTATGGTTCCAGCCTACTCAGTGCTTTGTGATTCTGTTCTGTTTCTGATCTTTAGCGATATGTATCATATTTTTGACTAGACATATCTGTTTTGTTTTAATCTGTCATTGCTATATGATTGGAATATATGTGTGAATGTATAAACTCACTGAGCCATACTGACCAAAAGTTTGATATATATCTCTTTTCCTTTCTTTCAAAAAATACCATCCTTCTCTAATATTGGTTAAAGATTAGGAAACCATGGCCAATCATTAGGGTTCCCTTCTCTTAAAATATTAATTATATCCCAGCAGTAGGCACCTTTTAGACTAAACCATGGGCATAAATGCATTTAATAACTTATTAATGCCTTTGGTACATATAGAAGGAGAATCATGTACCTAAGACAGGAGTAGGGGACATATTCAGTAATAATTAATAGGGTGCCCTGGAGAGTAATGTGAGGGAGAGATAGTTATTT
This sequence comes from Hippopotamus amphibius kiboko, assembly GCF_030028045.1. Taxonomy (NCBI): domain Eukaryota; kingdom Metazoa; phylum Chordata; class Mammalia; order Artiodactyla; family Hippopotamidae; genus Hippopotamus; species Hippopotamus amphibius. Next base: position 9,968,416 of record NC_080203.1, on the reverse strand, counting down.
GCCATCCTGTTGTGATTTTCACACTGTGTATAGTAAATGCATCCTAAGAGAACAAGTTGATCATTCCCAAAAAGGGTTTCTTTATAAAAGAAAGCTTTCCAGAATGATAGCAACAAGTCAGATGAGTGGAAAAACAAGTAAACCGAATACAGTAGCCAAGATTTGTAACCATTTAAGACACAAGAATTCTACCTTCAGATATCTATTCTAAGTAAATGGAGTTGTAGCAAAAATAAGTTCGTAAAAAGACATTCATCACAGTGTCAGGTATAAAAAATTAGAAACCATCTAACTGACTCAAAAGAGGGGATACATAAAACAAATCATGATGCATCAGTGAGTAGAGTGTTTTAGATTTCTAAAAAAAGATACACTAAGAAACCGCATTAGGATATTGTATATAAAGGGAAATTACAAGAATAATAATACTGGCAACCACAACTGACATTTACTGAGCACTTACTATGTGCCAGGGACTGTGCCAAGTGCTTTACATTTATTCATTTAAATCTCACAACTCCCCTTGGAGGCAGAGAAAATTATTTTCCCCTATTTAAAAAAATGAGGAGTCTGAGGCTTATTGAAGTTACATGATTTGATTGGTATCACACAGCCAATAATAGCAGGGCCATGATTCATGAATGCACTTGTGTGTGTGTCATGTGCTTGTGTGTGTATGTACTATGTGGAGAAGATAGCTGGAATGAAATGCCCCCCAATATTAAAAGATCATTATACTTATATGGGTTATTTTTTCTTCATATAGACATACACGTGTGTGTGTGTACATGTACTATATGTAAATATCTATGTATATTTTTCAAATGACTTACAGTGAGCATGGATGTCCTTTACAATCAGAAATGTAAATTATAAATACTCTATGACCTTGACCCATTGGTTTCTTTGCTTTCACCTCATGGTGTGGTCCAAAATATAGGAAGGACTCTTTAGTGGAATCTCATTGTCTTATAATGACAGGGAGGTCACCAAAATAGTCATGATTGAATTTACCATGGATGTTATTAAACTTGCTCTTTTTTATAGAATTGTGTGTGTGTGTCTGTGTGTGTAAAAGTGAGGTAGTGAATTTTAATTGAGCATTCCACACATGGTGAATGTCACCTATGAGAATACAGCACTACATTATGCTACTCAAAAGCAACTTCTGAGCTAGAGAGATGACATAGTAAGTGGCATTATAAATGTGAAGATGAATTGGATAGACTAGGATTTGAACGAAACATATTATGGTATGAAGTGAAGTGGAAACTAGTAATAGCACAATAAGACATTAAGAGTGCTAAGAGCTTTATGATAGGAGTTTGAGCGTACACGGTATTATTAAGGAGTAGACTGAGGTTAACTGGATTCTCCTGGTACACTCATACAATTACAGGGAATCATGCATCCTCACTCACCCACCGCATCCCATTTATCACATGAATATGCTGTTATAATATTACTGGCAAGACAAAACTACAGAATAAAAAGGTCTGTGTTTTTCTCTTCTCTTTAGTGTATAATGTTCTGCAAATACTGAGTTCTGTTTTGCTATGTTTAGAAGAATTTTCAACATACTCTAAAGGAAGGGTCTTCAAACATTTGGATGAGATTACAGTGCTTCAGGAAAAGAGCTAAGTCTTCAAAGAGGGATTGGTCTTCTTGGAGATATTTCTTTCCCTGATAACAGTCAATCTATTATTTGTGAGACTATCCTACCAAGACCAGAATTTCTTAATTACTCACCTGGTACTCTACAGAACTTAGTGCCAAGGCTGTAGACCCCAACCTTTTATTACTTGCTAGGACTTATTTACTCATTTCTTTGTGCTTTCTCAACCGTTCAGCTTTTTTAGCTGTTCTGAATTGCATGTTTCCTGCTAGGACTCCACTAATACCTCCCCCCACCCATAGTGACAGCCCTATAGTTGTTTGACCTTCAGCCTGCCTGTCAAACTCACTAAGTCAACCAAAGAATAAAAAGGGAAGTGTTGGCTATACATGGAACTATAGGACATTGGGTCTCAATATGGGGGGAGGGGCCAAAGATTCTGTTGAGAATCTGATGAAAGCAGCAGACCCTTCCCCATCAAGTGTTTTACACACACACACACACACACACTATGATTCACATAAAAATTTCATGTTTTATAAACTACGTGAAACTCATATATGAACTCTTTAAAAGCATCCAGATTCCAGGTCTAAAACCTTTGCTCAAGCTGAGTTCAAGGCCTTTCCCCTCAGTTTATCCCCCAAGAGAATCAGATCTGCTATCATGGAATTCACTGTGATAAACTGGATCATGGAGATAGAGGGTTGGGCTTTCAGCATAAATGAACCTAGAATAGCAATATCCTGATATAAAAGACTAGGAGGAGGCCTGGTGAATAGATGACCGTAAGGCCACTGGATGTGTCCTCCAGTTTAGTCAAGTTACATAGCTTCATAAGTGAATTTATCCCATCTCCCCAGGGCCTCAATCTGCATGGCTAACCCTAAGTGATACACATTTACCTAGGGTATCTTAGGTTGATAAGTCCATGTATATGGGATGGCGGTAAATGGTTAGAGGAGAAATGAGAGTTTGAAATGTGTCCCCACCAGATATTTTTTTATCTTAGGTAAAATTAACACCAGCCAACCAGGAAGAAGAAATTATGACAGCAAACTAAGCTTTGAAATCTGGAAGATTCTTTCCTTTATAGCTTCTGCAGATACAGTTGTGGCAGAACCACTTTGTGCATTTGAACGAAGACTTGGGTCATTGATAACACATGTTGGCTACAATAGACTGAAATATGCTCCAGTACTAACTGGGTATGGGCTCTGATTTTTCATTAAACGGTGTAATTTTGGAGCAACATACCTCAATGAAAGGAATATAGGCTTTGGAGTCAGACACAGCTGGGGCTAAATTCTAGCTCAGACACTTCCTGTGATCTCTTTATTACTCCTCAACTATGAGTCTGTTTTCTAATCTGTGAAAGGGGTATAAATAATACCTACCTTAGGGTCACTGTGAGAGTTCAGAATACTTCGAAATCCTAATCTTAGCTCTCAGTAAATAGTAGCTTTATCTGATTATTATCTTGGGGCCGATGCTTGTGTGTGCCAGTATGATGCATTCAAGGCAATTATTCAAATCACTGTGCAAATTGTGGTAGATCTTCATTCCAGGATTAGAAGCCCAAACTTTATTTCATAGATAATGGAGGGTCATTGAAGATTTCTTTCTCCTATTTTTTTATGTGAACAAAAACAAAACAAAATAAGCTGATGGAAAATGATGAGAAATTACTTCTTCAGTATTTCAAATTTAGATTGATTTAATTAAATTCGGAAGGCTCAAAACAGTCATTTTTCAAATGAATGATTTTAGCATTTCGACGACATTGTGCTCTATTGTAGTGTTTTTGTTATTAGAAAGGCATGTTGTGGACAATTAATTTACACCTAAGTGATGACATTTGTTCAGAAGTGGCCAATATCACTCGTGAAAACCTGAGCTGCACTATTTGAAGAAAAGTGAAGACCCAAAAGACGTGAGGTTTTATATAAATCATATTTACTTCTACAGTAGGAGTTATAATTGCTAGAAGTATTCTTAGATGGCCCAGCTGGGGAAACTGAGGCCCGGGTAAAGGAGGAGAGTTGCATAGCAAGATAGTACCAGATTAGAATACAGAAATTTTCTTTCTAACACTGAGAAGTGTGAGTGAAACTCTGCAGGGGAAGTTTGTTTATTCAACAAATATGTGAGTTCCTACTTGTGTGTGTGTGGGGCGGGGCAGGGGGGGAAGTCATTCATTCAATAAATATGTGAGTCACTATTATGTACCAGGCACTATACTAAGTGAACAGGTCAGATAAACCCCAGCCCTCATGGAGTTTATAGATTAGAGGAGTGAGTCAGACAGTAAAAATGGGCAAATAATTTATTTGATTTAATTATAATTCTGTAACTGTGATGCAGGATATAAACAGGGCTAAGAGGGAATATGAAAGGGAGAACTTATCAATATGTTGGTCTCCATAAGATGCCTTACTTGGCTTTATGTTTTCATCATATGATTTCTTTCTTACTACACAAATGAGAATACTATCTTCAGATTTCAGTTTGTGTTTCATTGGTTTGAAGCTATGAATTCTACCAGAGTGATCCGTACAGGTCTAACCACTAGGGGTCGCCTTGGGCCAGGGCAGCAGCAAGGACACCTCTTAACCTACATCTGCGGCTATACAGCATGAATACAAAATAGCACTTAGGATCTGAGTGGGGCCTGGAAGAGTAGTTAAGATTTTGGATATACAGAGCTGGACCTGAGAAGAACCTTATTTATTCCAATATTAGCAAAAGCAGAGAGGAGAATATGTAGGAGGTTAATGAAGAATAACAACTGAATCAGCTGGGCTGGAACATTGAATGTGTGAAAGATACAAGTAGAACATAAGATTGGAAGGGTGGTTTGGGATGAAATTTTTGAGAGTCTTAAGTACCAAGCAAAAGGAGTTTTAGTGTTATCATGCTAGCAATTGGGAGCCTTTGAAGATTTTTAAGAAGGAAATATAAATAGAATTAGCATGGTTTAGGAAGCTTTTAAAATATCCCAGTGAGATATAATGAAAGAATTGTCAGTAATGGCCAATCACTGCAACAGAGAATGCAGCAAGAGGAGGAGGACTGAGAGAGAGCTGAATTTCAGTGTGTACATGATCTGCACATAGTGGTTTGATAGCCCTGGGGGTCATCCATGTGGAACATAGAATAGGCACTTGAAAATGAAGAACTGGAGACAGATAGAAAATGAGGGCTACCAAAAAAAAATCAAAATAAGCTTAGAAGCAATTGTTAAAGCCCTGGGACAGGACATAAGAACAGAAGCAGAGAGAACCTAGAATGGGCATCTCAAAAATGGCCAGCATTTGAGTGTAGGATGTGGATGAAGCAATAGAGAAGGAGACAAAGTGGCCAAAGTGGTTCTAATTCTGCTGAAAACAGTCAGTGTTGGAACAAGACTGGCAAAAACAATTTCTGTATAGTCTATAAGCATTAGAAATTGAAACAAAGTAAAAAAGTCAACGAACAGGAGGCTTTACTCCCATTGCTTTGAGAGATATAGAAAGAGCTGAGCTAACTAGATTTAATAACCACGGAATGGGCAATAGAGCAAAGAAGTTAAAAGATAGGGGAGCTGAGTCAGATGGACTGAGGGTGGAATCTTGCTCTTCGGTGTGACCTTCCACACTTTACTTTCCACTCCAAGCATCACCTTCCTCATCAGCAAAATACAGGTACTAATGATACCTCCTTGTGGGGTTTCTGTGAACATACCTACATGTGGTAATGCATATAGGAAGTATGTAATGTAGAGCCTAGCACATAATAATATTTACTAAGTGCTTACTTTGTGTTGCTTGTTATGACCTTTGGTATAAAGGGAATGGCTCCTCTGTCCCTTGATAGCCTCTGAATAAAACCTCAAATGCAAGATTATCTCAGAATATGGTTTCATGAAAAAAAAAAATACTGCCTTTCCTTAGAAATGGATGAACTTTCTGCTTTGTGATAATGAGGGTTATGCAAGTTTTTTATTGTTGTTGTTCATAGCTTTGTGTCCCTTTCATTTGGTTGTGTGAAATATCAGGACTATTTCTGAAACTCAACCCCAACAAATAAGTTAACCCTTACAGTTTTCATATTTGCTGCTGCTGCTTCACTTCCATGCTTCTGATTCTGTGTTTTAAAATTGCTATTACTACTTTATGTGATCATTTATTAGGTACCGATTTTTTTCTGTCACAGTGTTAGTTACTCTAGTGCATCCTCGAAACACTTAAGGTAAAAATTATTAACCCTACTTAGTATATAAAAAAACTAAAGGTCAGGGTGGTGAGGTAGCTTCCAAAATCCCACAGTTAATAAGTGTAAGAGTAGAAATCTGAAAAAACATCTCTCAAACCCTGAGCCTTTGCTATTTCTCTTATGATCATTATGAGTCAAAAGAATAATAAAGGAACAATAACAGAAAAAATAACATGATTTCAAAGCAATACACTTGAAAAAGGACTGGGTTTTAAATGGCTGAACACATAAAATATGTGAACTCAATGATATGGCTGCTACAAAAACTGGCATGCGGGACCCATCTGCTTCTTTATGGCCTGACTACATTTAGTTCTAGGCACTGCATTCCAGGAGGGGTACAGTCAAGCTAGACTGTGTTCAAAAGAGGCTAAGCAGATGGTAAAGAGACCTAAAACCATATCACATGAGGATTATCAGCATAAACTTGAAAACTTTTACATGAAGAAAAGACATGGTGTGGGGACCGTTTCTGTGAACAGTTGAGGGGTTAGGCTTGCTTTACATGGTGTCCAAGGACAGAACTGGGACCTGTGGCAGAAGTTGCAGAGCAGAAGATTTGGCTTGACATAAAGATGGAATTTTCTAGTAATAAACACCTTTCATTAACAGAATGAGGTGCCTCAAGGGATAATGAACTTCAGAACAATTTAGGTTTTTAAGCAAAGGGTGGATAGTCAGTTGGCAGGGATATTGCAGAGGTGTTTACAGTGGTGAGTATGGGATAGACAGGCAATCTCTAAGCCCTTTCCAACCACGAGTTTGTCATCATATGAAAAGAAGATAACTGTATTGATCTATACATATGTTCTCTGCCAAATATTTTCTGCATCAGAAATCTAAGTCGGGATATGCAAAATAGTACAACTCTAATATCTCAGTTGTGTAAAGCAACAAAACTTTATTTCTTCCCCATACTAGAGCTCTCTTATAGATCAGCAGGAAAGCTCTGCTCTACATAGTCACTCAGTGCAATACCTGCTGATGTTGACTGCCCAGAGCTAGGCCAGACTTCACAAATTAAGAGGATAGTCCTCCACAAGACTGCCCTCACTTTAGATATCAGCCACAAGCTTGGGGGTTCCAGGATCACCCGCACTTCTGAGCAACTAGCTAAAATTTGGGGGGTTTGCATTACCCCCTCAGGTTCAATAATTCATTAGAACAATTCACAGAATTCAGGAAAGTGCTACACTTAATATTACAGTTTTATTTTAGCAAAATGGATACAAATCAGAACCAGCCAAAAGAAGAGACACATTGAGCAAGGCCTGGGAGTATCCCAAATGTGGAGCTTTTGCAGCCTTCTCCTTGTGGAGTTAGGACTTATCACCCTCCCATCACAGAGTATTGTTCACCAGTGGTACTCAGCCAAGCTTTGGTGTCAAGACTTTTATTGGGGCTTTTTATTGGGGTTTCTTTCTGTAGGTATGATTGATTGAATCATTGATCATGAAATTGAATTCAACCTCCCCTCCCCAGAAGTTGGACTGATATCAAACCTTTAATCACATGGTTGGTCTTTCTGGCGTGGCCAGCCCCCATCATGAGTTATTTCTTCAGTAAAAACTAACTAGGGGCTCAGCATGAAGCACCTCATTAGCATAAACTATCAAGTGTGGTATGTGGAGCCCATCATGAATAACAAAGCCACTCCTATCACTAAAAAAAAAGGACCAAGGCTTTAGAGGCTACCTCCCAGGAATCTGAAACCAAGGTCAGCCAGATGCTTTATTGTACAACACTCAGAGGAACCCAGGATGATGAAACAGCCACCATCTTGTACTTTGAGGGTTACTCTGGGGGAGAGAGAGAGAGAGAGAAAGGGAGGGGAGGGCAGGAGAAGAGAGAGGGAAGGGATAGAAAGACACAATAGAGAAAGGGGATAGACAGAGGGGAGAGAGAGATCTAGATGGTCTCACCTGGTGTTTAAATGCCATGGCCCAGAAGTGGCATGTCCCTTGTGCTTACAACTCATTCGTCCAAACTAGGCACATGAATTCACTCAGTCACGTGGGGGTTAGGAAGTACAATCCACCCATGGGACTGGAAGGAGAAAGTAAAAAAAAAAAAAAATTGAATAATAGCCCTGAAAATTTACTGTATGCATCCTGGAATTGTATAATAATTTCCTTAGCATAGTTACATTTTACCAATATTTTCATTTACATTTTAATTTTCTTACATAAATGTGGTCTCTAAACCTAGCAAAAATATCATTATAATGAACGATCTTATTTGGAAACTCATGATTATTTCTATAGGTTTAAGTGTTGTTTTTTTAAATTTTATTTATCTATTTTTTAAGATTATTTTTAAGCTCTTTATTGTAATGTAATTGCTTTACATTCTTATACCAGCATTTGAGGTACACCAAAGTGAATCAGCTGTATTTATACATATATCGCCATATCCCCTCCCTCCTGCGACTCCCTCCCACTCTCCCTGTCCTGGCCCTCTAAGGCATCACCCATCATCGAGTTGATCTCCCTTTGTTATACAGCAACTTCCCACTAGCTATCTATTTTACATTTGGTAGTGTAAATATGTCTATGCTACTCTCTGACTTCGTCCCAGCTTCCCCTTCGCCCCCCCGCCGCCCCCAACCATGTGTCCTCCAGTCCATTCTCTACATTTGCATCCTTATTCTTGCCCTGTCACTGGGTTCATCAGTACCATTTTTTTTTTTTAGATTCCATATATATAAGTTAGCATACAGTATTTGTTTTTCGCTTTCTGGCTTACTTCACTCTGTATGACAGACTCTAGATCTATCCATCTCATTACATACAGTTCCATTTCATTCCTTTTTATTGCTGAGTAATATTCCATTGTATAGATGTGCCACGTCTTCTTTATCCATTCATCTGTTGATGGGCACTTAGGTTGCTTCCATGTCCTGGCTATTGTAAATAGTACTGCAATGAACATTATCATACATGTTTTCTTTGGATTATGATTTTTTCTGGATATATGCCCAGTAGTGGGATTACTGGATCATATGGTAGTTCTACATTTACTTTTTCAAGGAACCTCCAAACTGTTTTCCATAGTGGTTGTGCCAACATACATTCCCACCAACAGTGCAGGAGACTTCCCTTTTCTCCACACCCTCTCCAACATTTATTGTTTCTAGATTTTTTGATGATGGCCATTCTGACTGGTGTGAGATGATACCTCATTGTGGCTTTGACTTGCATTTCTCTGATGATTAGTGATGTTGAGCATCTTTTCATGTGTTTGTTGGCCATCTGTATGTCTTCTTTGGAGAAAGGTCTATTTACGTCTTCCACGCATTTGTGGATTGGGTTATTTGCTTTTGGTATTCAGCTGCATGAGCTGCTTGTATATTTTGGAGATTAATCCTTTCTCCGTTGCTTCATTGGCAAATATTTTCTCCATTTCTGAGGGTTGTCTTCTTCTCTTCTTTATGGTTTCTTTCGCTGTGCAAAAGCTTTTAAGTTTCATTAGGTCCCATTTGTTTACTCTTGATTTTATTTCCATTATTCTAGGAGGTGGGTCAAAAAGGATCTTGCTTTGATGTATTTCATAGAGTGTTCTGCCTATGTTTCCTCTAGGAGTTTTATAGTGTCTGGGCTTACATGTAGGTCTTTAATCCATTTGGAGTTTCTTTTTGTGTATGGTGTTAGGAAGTGTTCTAATTTCATTCTTTGACATGTTGCTGTCCAATTTTCCCAGCACCACTTATTGAAGAGGCTGTCTTTTTTCCATTGTATACTCTTGCCTCCTATGTCAAAGCTAAGGTTGCCCATATGTGCGTGGGTTTACCTCTGGGTTCTCTATTCTGCTCCATTGATCTTCCTTTCTATTTTTGTGCCAGTACCATACTGTCTTGATCACTGTAGCCTTGTAGTATCGTTTGAAGTCAGGAAGCGTAATTTCACCAACTCCATCTTTCCTTCTCAAGATTGCTTTGGCTATTCAGGGTCTTTTGCGTTTCCATACAAATCGTAAGATTTCTTGTTGTAGTTCTGTGAAAAATCCCGTTGGTAATTTGACAGGGATTGTGTTGAATCTGTAAATTGCTTTGGGTACTATAGTCATGTTCATAATGTTGATTGTTCCAGTCCAAGAACATAGTATGTCTCTCCATCTGTTTGTATCATCTTTGATTTCTTTCATCAGTATCTTACAGTTTTCTGCATACAGGTCTTTTGCTTCCTTAGGCAGGTTTATTCCTAGGTATTTTATTCTTTTTGTTGCAATGGTGAATGGGAGAGTTTCCTTAATTTCTCTTTCTGCTCTTCCGTTGTTAGTGTATAGGAATGCCAGAGATTTCTGTGCATTAATTTTGTATCCTGCTACTTTACTAAACTCATCAATGAGTGCTAGCAGTTTTCTGGTAGAATCTTTAGGGTTTTCTATGTATAATATCATGTCATCGGCAAAGAGTGACACTTTTACTTCTTCTTTTCCTATTTGGATTCCTTTTATTTCATTTTCTTCTCTGATTGCTTTGGCTAACACTTCCAAAACTATGTTGAATAATAATGGTGAAAATGGGCACCCTTGTCTTGTTCCTGTTCTTAGAGGGAATGCTTTCAGTTTTTCCCCATTTAGAATGATATTGGCTGTTGGTTTCTCATATATGGCTTTTATTATGTTGAGGTAATATCCTTCCATGCCCATTTTCTGGAGAGTTTTTATCATAAATGGATGTAGAATTTTTTCAAAAGCTTTTTCTGCATCTATTGAGATGATCATATGGTTTTTATCCTTCAATTTGTTGGTATGATGTATCACATTGATTGATTTGTGTATATTGAAGAATCCTTGCATTCCAGGGATAAACTGCACTTGATCATGGTGGATGATCTTTTTAATGTGCTGTTGGATTCTGTTAGCTAGTATTTTGTTGAGGATTATTGCATCTATATTCATCAGTGATATTGGTCTGTAATGTTCTTTTTTTGTGCCATCTTTGCCTGGTTTTGGTATCAGGGTGATGGTAGCCTCGTAGAATGAGTTTGGGCATGTTCCTCCTTCTGTTATATTTTGGAAGAGTTTGAGAAGGATAGGTGTTAAGTCTTCTCTAAATGTTTGATAGAATTTGCCTGTGAAGCCATCTGGCCCTGGGCTTTTGTTTGTTGGGAGATTTTTAATCACAGTCTCAATTTCCATCCTTGTGATTGGTCTGTTCATATTTTCTATTTCTTCCTGGTTCAGTCTTGGAAGATTGTACTTTTCTAAGAATTTATGCATTTCTTCCAGGTTATCCAATTTATTGGCATATGGTTGCTTGTAGTAGTCTCTCACGATCTTTTGTGTTTCTGTGGTGTCAGTTGTTACTTCTCCTTTTTCATTGCTAATTCTGTTGATTTGGGTCTTCTCCATTTTTTCCTGATGAGCCTGCCTAATGGTTTATCAATTTTGCTTATCTTCTCACAGAATCAGCTTTTAGTTTCATTGATCTTTGCTATTGTTTCCTTCCTCTCTTTTTCATTTACTTCTGATCTGATCTTTATGATTTCTTTCCTTCTGCTCACTTTGGGATTTTTCTGTTCTTCTTTCTCTGATTGTTTTAGGTGTAATGTTAGGTTGTTTCTTCGATATTTTTCTTGTTTCTTGAGGTAGGATTGTATTGCTCTAAACTTCCCTCTTAGAACTGCTTTTGCTGCATGCCATAGGTTTTGGGTTGTTGTGTTTTCATTGCCATTTGCTTATAGATATTTTTTGATTTCCTCTTTGATTTCTTAGTAATTTCTTGGTTGTTTAATAGCGTATTGTTTAGCTTCCATGTATTGGTAATTTTTACATTTTTTTTTCCTGTAATTGATATCTAGTCTCATGCTGTTGTGGTCAGAGAAGATGCTTGATATTATTTCAATTTTCTCGAATTTACCAAGGTTTGATTTGTGACCCAAGATGTGATCTATCCTGGAGAATGTTCCGTGTGCACTTGAGAAGAAAGTGTATTCTGTCGTTTTTGGGTGGAATGTCCTATACATATCAATTAAATTGAGATGGTCTAATGTGCCATTTAAAGCTTGTGTGTTCCTTATTTATTTTCTGTTTGAATGATCTGTCTATTGATGTAAGTGGGGTGTAAAAGTCTCCTACTATTATTGTGTTACTGTCAATGTCCCCTTTTATGGCTGTTAGCATTTGCCTTATGTCTTGAGGTGCTCCTATGTTGGGTGCATAGATATTTACCATTGTGATATGTTCTTCTTGGATGGATCCCTTGATCATTATGGAGTGTCCTTCCTTGTCTCTGGTAATACTCTTTACTTTCAAGTCTAATTTGTCTGATATGAGTATTGCTACTCCAGCTTTCTTTTGCCTTCCATTTGCACGGAATATCTTTTTCCATCCCTTTACTTTCAGTCCATATGTATCCCTTGGTCTGAAGTGGGTTTCCTGTAGGAAGCATATAGAAGGGTCTTGTTTTTGTATCCATTCAGCCAGTCTGTGTCTTTTGGTTGGAGCATTTAATCCATTTACATTTAAAGTGATTATTGACATGTGTGTTCCTATTCCCATTTTCTTAATTGTTTTGGGTTTGTTTTTGTAGGTCTTTTCCTGCTCTTGTGTTTCCTACTTAGAAAAGTTCCTTTAGCACTTGTTGTAAGGCTGTTTTGGTGGTGTTGAATTCTCTTAATTTTTGCTTGCCTGGAAAGCTTTTGATTTCCCTGCTGAATCTGAATGAGATTCTTGCTGGGTAGAGTATTCTTGGCTGTCGGTTTCTCTCTTTCAGGACTTTCAGTATATCCTGCTATTCCCTTTTGGCCTGCAGAGTTTCTGCAGAAAGATCAGCTGTTATCCTTATGGGTTTTCCCTTATATGTTGTTTGTTGCTTTTCTCTTGCTGCTTTTAATATTTTTTCTTTGTGTTTAATTGTCAGTTTGATTAATATGTGCCTTTGAGTATTTCTCCTTGGGTTTATTCTGTATGGGACTGTCTGCACTTCTTGGACTTGATTAATTATTTCCTTTCCCATGCTGGGGAAGTTTTCCACTATTACCTCTTCAAATATTTTCTCAGACCCTTTCTTTTTTCCTCCTTCTTCTGGGTTGCCTATCATTCGAATGTTGGTGCTCTTAATGTTGTCACTGAGCTCTCTGAGACTGTCTTCTATTCTTTTTACTCTTTTTTCTCTTTCCTGCTCTGTGGCAGTTATTTCCCCTATTCTATCTTCCAACTCACTTATTCGTTCTTCTGCCTCAGTTATTCTTGTGTTCATACAATCTAGAGTATTTTTAATTTCGGTTATTTTGTTGTCCATTACTGTTTGTTTGCTCTTTAGTTCTTCTGAGTCCTTATTAACTGTTTCTTGTATTTTCTGTATTTTGTTATCAAGATTTTGTATCATCTTTACTATCATTACTCTGAATTCTTTTTCAGGCAATTTTCCTATTTCCTCTTCATTTATTTGGTCTTGTGGATTTTTTCCTGCTCCTTTGCCTGCATGGTGTTTCTTTGTTTTCTCATTTTGTCTAATTTATAGGATTTACTGTCTCCCTTCCCTATGCTGCCTAGTATTAATTTCTCTTGTTTCTGCCCTCTGCCCCCTGTGGTGGGGTTTGTCCAGTGTCTTGAGTAGGCTTCCTGGTGGGGGGTTCTGGTGTCTGCTTTCCAGCGTGTGGCCCTGTGTCTTTTCTCTCTGATGAGCAAGGCCATGTCAGGTGTTGTGTTTTAGGGTATCTCTGAGCTTAATATGGCTTTAGGTAATCTGTGTGCTGATGGGTGGGTTTGTGTTCCTGTCTTGTTTGTTGTTTGGTGTTAGGTGTCCAGCACTGGCAGTTTCAGACAGTCGGACGAAGCCGGGTCTTAGACTCTGATAGAGGTCTCCATGAGAGTTCTCTGCAGTTAATCTTCCCTATGTCTGAGGACTCCCTAGTAGTCTAGCATCCTGGATTCAGTGCTCCCTTCCCAGAGCCTGCTATTTGACTTCTGATGGAGTAGTCCAGAGTTCAGAGGTTGCTTTTCCTGGCAATAAAGGAGTTTAAAGAAGACTGTCCAAGCCCTAGACTAATGCCAGAGTGTTGAGTCAAACCAGTACTAAATCAAGGAAACACATACATGTATAAGACACAAATATGAATCCAATAGAACATAAGGCACTAGAAAGACAGAAGTACCCCAGTATGCAGACAATCAAAGAGAGAACCAGCAGAAATTCAAACAAAACAAAACAAAACAAAAAAACACCACACATACCCAAACACAAATCCAGGGAGATTTTGAAAGCTAGGTTCAAATGTAATAAAGAGCAAGAGTACCACCAGACAGACTGAAGATTCTCAGAACGAAATCAGACAATTATACTTAGAACTAAGATAAAGACAAAACCTAATAATAAAAACCAAAGCAGTGTGTCATCTGGAGAATAAAGCAAGGAAACAGAGCAGACCGATAATATTGCCTATAAGTATATTAAGACAAAATAAACTAAAAGAGGATAGAAGACAGGGCAACAGAAGAGCATAGTGTGACTGGAAATATGAAAAGTAAAAGAGCAAAAAAAAAATAAAAATGTATAAAAGATAGAGAAGGAGAGAACGTAGGAGAGAGAAAGTTAGCACTACAAAAAACTTAGCTAGAAATAGAAATATGTCGAAAGTGGAAAAATAAAAGTAGAAGAAAAAATAGAATAAAAGAATAAAAAAATATGTTATAATACATGTAGATCCCTTAGCACTAAGATTGTAATTCATTAAAAAAAAATAACCACACACACAGAAACACAAATCCAGGGAAATTTTGAAAGCTAGGATCAAATATAATAAACAGTGAGAGTACAATCAGACAGACTGAAGATTCCCAGCACAAAATCAGACAATTATAATCAGAACTAAGATAAACACCAAACCTAATAATAAAAACCAAAGCAGTGTGTCATCTGTAGAATAAAGCAAGGAAACAGAGCCGAGCGATAATATTGATTATAAGTATATTAAGATAAAATAAACTAAAAAAGGATAGAAGACAGGGCAATAGAAGAGTATTGTGACTGGAAATATGAAGAGAAAAAGAAAGAAACAGAAATGTATAAAAGATAGAGATGAAAAGAAGGTAGGAGAGATACAGTCAGCACTACAAAAAACTTAGCTAGATATAGAAATATATAAAAAGGCTAAAAATAAAAATAGAATAAAAAATATGTTATAAAACATGTAGCTCCCTTAGGACTAAGGTCGTAATTAAAAAAAAAAAAAGCTAGAACTGACCCCAGAATGGACCAGATCAGTAGAATTAATACTAATATTTCTATTTCCTTGGGGTCTCAGCTGTAAGTGTCCTTCTACCCACCTTGGGCTTTTTGTATTACTCTGCGACCAGCAGAGCTTCCTTTATTGTTCATGTGTAAGCGCCGGTGTGTGGGGAGAGCGAGAGTACAATAGTGGCTCCTTCCCCTAGGAGTGAGTGAGCAGTGGCGCCCAGCCTGGGTCGCAGCGGCTCAGTCGGCCATTTTGGTGCCTTTTGCAGAGGGACGCCCACGGCTCAGGTGTAAACAGAATGTCTCCAGAGCTGGGCCACTCTGTGGACTTTAGGGTCTCGGCTGCAGGCACTCTAGGCCAGCCCCGCCCTGGGGCCTTTGTTATCCCTGACTGCGACAGCCAGACCCAGAGGGGTCCTTCATTTGTCCATTGCAAGTGCTGAGAGAGAGGCTACACCCACGGCTCCTCCCTGTTGCTTGTGAGTCAGTAGTCAGAGGGACGCCCACGGCTCAGGTGTAAACAGAATGTCTCCAGAGCTGCTGCCATGGCCGCCCAGCTTTCTGCGGTAGGCATTGTCCGCTGTGGATTTCTTCCCTCCTGTCCTCTCAGTCCATGTCCCCACTGCCAACAATGTTTCTCACCCTGAACCAGTTCTCCAGTTCCCACTTTCTAGCTCCCAGACCCCCTTTTCAGCTGTGAACCGATGCCTCAGTCTGGACACGCTGAGCCGTGGTGCAGAACCTCCGTGTGTTTCTCACTCTTGCCCGTCTGCCACAGATCAGTCACTTCACCCCCTTTGAACAGTCCCAAATGCCTCCCTTCTGACCCAGGGAAATTCCCCGTTGGAGAAGGGGTTTCCCCGTCAGATAAGGGATGCTTCCCCAAATTCGGCAATCTCCCCTCTGTTTCAGCTCCCCCCACCCCAGAGTGTGGGATCCATCCCTTTTCTTTCTTCTCCTCCTCTTTCTCCTTTTTTTTCCCCTCTGTTCTACCCAGTTATGTCGGGATCTTTGCAGTCCTTTCTGCTGTCTGAGGTCTACTGCTGTTGTTCAGCTGGTTCTCTGTGGGAATTATTGCATCTTTTGGTGTATTCCTGATGCATCTGTGGAGAGGGATGCATTCCATGTCCTTCTACTTCGCCACCATCTTTCTTCCTCCTAAGTGGGTTTTTTTAATGACATAAAATGATTTCCATATAAAGCATCTGTTTTCATCTTTTATTTCCATTTAACCACATTAACTTTAAAGTGTATGTTGAAAACAGAAATGATATGTAGCAGAAAATTGGACACTTTAAGTATTTTTTGTTTCTTTGTGAAGCTATTTCAACAAAAAAATTTAAAGTGTAAAATATAGCCATTTTATTATATTAAATTAAAAACTTGGGTTTGAGAAAAATATTTCTTTTTTATTTTCTAACTAATCTAGACTGCTATCTAGCTTTATTTTGATATCACAAACACTAAGGGGAATGAAGCAATCAAACTATTAGGCATAATGTCATGCAAACACGCAGATAAGTAGTTATTAATATGACTTCAGAAGGTAATATTTTTTTCCTTTGCAAAACAGAACTTATAAATAGATTAAATGAAGTAGGAAACTCAAAAGCAGTATTCAAGACCATTCATCTGACATTCAAATGCTCAGTATATATAACCATTTTTGGATGATGTCAAGGATATCACATCTGTGGGAAAGAATGAAAAGAACTGAGAAGGGGAAAGATGATTATTTTAGAGAACAGACTTGCTTTTGTTTAGAGACTTAGAATGGTTAAATCTCCTCCCTCTCCCCATGCCCCAGGCCTGTGTGAATAATTGGTTGGTATTTTACTTTACATCAATCATCACCTAATAAGATGGCACTTCTAGAATCTTCCTGAAATTGCATCATACTTCCCCATCTACTCTTCTGCTAGGAATTCAAAGAAGGAAATGCCTAACTAATCATGCAGCATGGGAATTTATACTTAATTTTGAAAGACTCTTACAGTATTAGAAACTTTGATGGGAAGTTCAGTTATAAAAAAAAGAAGATAGCCCCAAAATGAACTGGGCTCAAGATAGCCTCAAAATGAACTGGGCTCTTCCAAGTCAAGAGAGATCCTATAGAAAAATTTTAAAGAGTTTAACCACAACAATAACAAAATTCCCATGGGACTCTGATGACCAGTCTTTAAATGGCTGTGATGAAAAGAATGATAATGATTTCTGTATACTGAAGGCCTAACATGTGTGAGTTACATTAACTCTGACTAATGATCCTAATAACATGCAAAATAAATGTTAGGATCCTTCATTTTAAGATAAGGAAATGGAGACTCCAAATAGTAAAATCACTCGATCCAAACGGCACTTGCTGAATCCGATAGTAGACCACAGTCAACAGATTCATGCCTAGGACTATTCTCTTTTCCATGCTGGAGCTGACCTGTACTGCTATGCAAAGGCCAATTGTTAAATTTTCAGGGATTTTTCAAGCCATTGTTAAAAACTAAATTATATAAACCTACAATCAAATTATATTTTTAAAAGGTAATAAATACTCAAACTCATCACTTGCTAATTATTTTGACTACATTTTACTCTTATCTGAGTTATTGAGGTTATTCCATTTATTGTATCTTTATGGGAGAAATAATATACAGTGTTGCACTGCTATGTCTCTCTTTGTAGCTCCCCATTCAGTGACATCATGTTGGTAGTTTGAGGTCAGTCACTGGTAGGAGTATTCACACCATGGAAATCAGCAAATGCTACAAACCAGAGTTTGGATTATTGTTCTGATGCTTTTCTAGATTTGATAAAGTGATAGAGAAAGTGTTAATAATGCAGATTAAACTTAAAAGTGTTCCATGCCTGTAGCCATTATGTTGTAAATAGCAGAAATAAATGAGGAAATATGTATTCTGCCAATATTTAAAAACTATCATCCAATGTAGCAAAAATTCACTCATGTCCTTGACAGAATGAGTGAAGTTTGGACATTCACCTCTGATGTTTCACTTTCATCTAACTTCTTAACATAAATGAAATATCAACCAACATTTATGTCAGAACTATATTAATTCATCAATTGTGACCAGAATACAGGAGTTTGGCAAAAATCAACAAAAGCATTCTGTGATAATAACTTGACTATATAGAATTGACAATGAAGTATCAATACAATAAAGAGAATTGTATATTTTATTAGTATCTGTAAATTGCATGCTACACAATCATTAACATTTATTTAAAAATATATATGTATGTGTAGCACCCACTATTTTTTTTGAGAGCTGGGTAAACATTTGCCAGAATACCAGAGCTTGCAGTGTCACAATATTGCCAAAACTGAATGAAACTGCTTTTGCCAAAGTCACCAATTCCTAGTTGCTAAATTCAGTTCTTTTTTTATTTGATTTCTTTGTAGCATTTGGCACTTCAACAACTCTTTTTTTGTGTGTGAAATATTCTTAGCTTCCAGAACCCACTCCTTCTTTGCTTTTATCATAGTTCAATCTAAGTCCCTTATTTTGCTCTCTCTTCTATTTCCTACATCCTAAATATTGGTATTCCAAGGAGTTCTAGCCTAAGGTCTCTACTCTTATGAATATTCACTCTTTGGACAATCTCAATTACTAACAAAGTTTAACAACTTACAGTTTGATAACTTGCAAATCTGTATTTCTGGCCTAGATATCTCTCTTAGCATTATACAGGCGAATGTGTAGATATCCCTAAGTGGATATCTTTTAGTAGCTACCATAAACTGAATGTTGTGTCTCCAGAAATTCATGTTGAAACTTAATCCCCAATGTGATGGTATTATGAGGTGCGGAAGTGATGAATGAGGACATGAAAACGGAGTCCTCATGAATGGGATTCGGGCCCTTACAAAGGAGACCCCATAGAGCTCCTTCACCCCTTCTGCCATGTGAGGACACAGTGAGAAGATGGTAATCTGTGAACCAGGAAGTTGGCCTTTACCAGACACTGAATCTGCCTGTACCTTTATCTTGGGTTTTCCAGCCTCTAGAACTGTGAGAAATAAACTTCTATTGTTTATAAGCCACCCGGTCTATAGTATTTTTGTTACAGCAACTGGAACAAAGACAGAAATTCTGCACTAAATACAGTCAAAACCAAATATGCTTTCCCTCGCAAATGTGCTCCTTCTTTGTTATTTTCTAATCTGATTAATGGCATTATGCAGCCATCCAAGAAATATGAGTCATCCTAGACTTCTCACTCAACAGTTTCAATCAATTATGAGATCCTTTATCTGGTACATCTCTCCTTTTCTTTCTAAACCTTAACTAATGTTTTAGTTCGGTTCTAAAATCTGTTGTCTAGACTGTTGTAATGTTTCTAACTTCTCCTCACGTGTCCTTTTGCCCACCTATAATCAGTCCAACAAACTGCTGCCAGAGTTGTATTTCTAAAATGCAAATGTAGTCATGTTATTCTCCTATAGGAAATCTAATTTTCTATAGCAGTTTTTCAGTATTTTTCACTGCAGCCTTATAGAAAGAGATACTTTGTTTATCAAGACCCAGTGTGTGCACACATGCAGGTATGTACATGACCCTGCAGATATACACACACACACACACAACACACACACACACAACTGAAACAAAGACGTAACAGAGCAACAGTTAACTTTCTTATATGTTTGCATTTGGTATTTGGTACATAATATTTATTTTCTTAAATGCTGGCTGACTACAAGCCACTTAATTTATTATATGACCTACTAATGGGATGTAAACCACTGGTTTGTAAAATACTGAGGTAGAAAAAAAAATCTGCATCCGTGAAGCATAGCACACAAAGCCTCTCAAGATCAAATGTAAAACTAGAAAATGCTTTTAAATGAATGATAATAAAATATAACCTATCAAAACTTGTATGATTCTGTAAATATAAAGCTATTCTAAAATAAAGTTCATCAAAGTTTTGTTGGCTCTAACACAGTACTTAGAAATTTAAAGTAAAGGTAAGGTTTAACTAAAAACAGACAAGAGGAAACTTTTTGGAATGATGATAATATTCTATACATTGAATGTTTAGGCTACACAGATGCATGCATTGCTTGAAATTCAACACATAGTACTAATATTTGTGTATTTTATTATATGTAAAATTTACCACTATAGGAAAAAAGGAACTATAAGAACATTTTCAACTATAATTGAAGATATGTATGCTGAGGTATTTAGGAAATATATGAATCTATGCAACTGATTTTAATATGCATAAAATTTAAGGTGTATTGATGAATATAGACATGTGAGAAAGCAAGTATAGTAAAAGGTTAATGGTAGACTCTAGTTTGTGGGTATATGGGCTTTCACATTCACACTCTTGAAACCTTTAAATATGTTTGAAATTCTTCTTCATAAAATGTTTTAAAAATCATACTGTGTGAAAGATTACAGACACAAAGGAGTACAGACTGTAAGATTCCGTTTATATGATATTCAAGAACAGTTAACAGCAATCTCTCTGGGGAGGAAAATGAGAACAGTGATTGACAACAGGGATGGGAGTTGACTAGAAGGGGTAAAAGGAAATATTCTGGAGTAAAAGATATGCTGTATGTGGTGGTAGATACACGGACATATATATATTTATTAAAATTCACCACATCTACACTTAAGATATGCATGTCCATGTAAATTTTGACTGAATAAAAAACAAAAATGAAAAAAAATACACAGGTTTTGATATTGATACCAGTCATTAAATTCAGAGACAAAAGTACTAAACAATACAATGAAGGGTACTTCATAATGAGAAAATGAAAAACTAACAATGTAGATTTTAGGTTATGAATTTTATGTACCAAATAATATAGCATCAAAATTTAGAATGTAATACCACAGTATAATAAAGAGTCTGCCTGCATTATTGTTGTTGAACTACTAACAGCTTTCAAGCCCCACTACTACTCCTTCCCCATCTGCCCTACATCTGAGCAAGGTGATAAAGTCTGGGTGCTACCTCCTTTGGTGCTTGTAAATGGTTCAAACCATGCAAGCCCTGGTCCACACAGAGAGAACCCTCATTCCAGCCCCATCCCCTAACCACGATGAAAACCTTAAGCCAATCTCCTTTCCCTGCCCTAAGAAGCCATTTGCAGACCTGCCACCAGGGAGTTACCCAGCTCTCCTTGGAAAGCCTTATTATGAGTCATAAATCATTTCAAACCCTTTTTGTGCATGTGTGGTGTCATCAGTCTTGATATATGTACCAAATTTGGGGTGAGAGGGTCCATCCTATTTGTGTGGAGTGATCACTTAAAATACAGCATGCAACAAATAGAGATCATAGAGATGTCCTTAAATTTATGTCTTTTGCCCTTGAAATGTCATGTAAACAAACCAAAAAAATAAAAAAGCATTTATCATTTGCTGCATGACAAAATGCCCCATTACTTAGAGGTGGAAAAATAATGTATTATTTCTGACAGGTCTTTGTGTTGACTGAGCTCAGGTGAGTGGTTCTCACTAGGTCGCCATCAAATGCCGTGGATGGAATCAGCTGAAGGCTTCTTCACTCACACGTCTAGTTCCTGGGCTGGAGGGGCTTGAAAAGCTGAGAGCTGTCAGACGCACCACATGGTTTAGGGCTTCCTCACAGCATGTCATTCTCAGGTTACTGACACATCTTACTGGTATCTGGCTTCTAAGAGGCAGGAGCTGGAAGCTGCCAGGTCCGTTATGTACTATGCGTGGAACTGGCACAGTGCCACTTCTGTAATATTTTATTGGTCAAAACAGTAACGGGGCTTACCCAGATTTAAGGAGGTGGAGAAGCAGACTCCTGTTTTTGATGGGAGAGTGGCAAGTCTCATTGCAGAAGAGCATGGGGGATGGGAGTTATTGTTGTAGCCATTTTTGGAAAATACTACCTTGCATAATTAGGATAAAGGACTGAATTACATAATATAAAGTAGAGCTAATCAATGTACATTGAACTCTCTATAACTTGTAAACTGAATCCCTATACTTTATTCAGATATACATAAAACATTCATGACACTGTCCATAAATAAAAATTAATATATTCCAAATAGAAGCAGGGAAGACAACATTTTCTGATCATTATATCTGAGCAATAATACTTGTTATAGATTATGAAACTAAAACAAATATTATCCCCCCTGTAATCTTTAAATGCAATAAAATGTTAATGCTCTAATAAAAAACTTGATTCACAAAGCAAATCACAACCAAAATGTTGGAATCTCAGGAAATAACAATGAAAATTTATATGTAAGAAACTAAGACACAGCTCAATCATAGCTCAGAGGTAAATTCATATAGAACATTTGTTAGTGAGGATAGGCTGATGGCTATAACAAATGATCCACATCTATAATAATGGCTCAAACACAACAGAAGTGTATCTCTTATGTAAAGTACAGCATGGGGTGAAGAGCTCATAGGGCTACCCTCTACCACATACTCATTTGGAGTCTCTGGCTAATGGGAGGTTCTGCCATATTGAATTTCTGGCTTTTAGGGTTTCCCTAGGTGTCATCTCCATTCCACCCACCTAGAAGGGCAAAACAGCAGAGAGGAATGGATAGTGTTTTTTTGGTTTTTTGTTTTTTTTAATGGTGCCAGCCTTAAAGTGGCACAACTCATCTTCACTCTCATTCCACTGGCTAGAATTTAATCACATAGGTACACAAAACTGTGCCTCCAGGGAAGATGAGCTAAAGGAGCAGAGTCAACATTTATGAAAGCAATCTTTCAGATAACAAATGCTTACTGAGAACCTAGTATTTACGGGTACCCGTGATATGAACTTGGAATTTAGTGATGAGTATAAATGAGATACACCATACTCTCATGAATCTTAGAGTCTAATGAGAAAGCAGGTAATTATAATAATATATGAATTATGATATATTCATACAATGGAATGTTTTCATCAGTAGAAGTAAATGAATTAGAGCAGTATCAACATGCATACATCTTGAAAACATTGCATAGTAAAAAACAAGTTGCATAAGGTTACATTTTACATGTTAATATACATATATATGTATTATTTAGGAATCTTATATATTAGTGAACTAACTAAGACATGGATATGAGTGATGAATACCAAAATCAGGATTGTGGTCAGCACTGGGAAAGTAGAAGGGCAAAAGAGGGCAGGGACTGTCATTTGCAGGAAGTTCAGGTGACTTAAATTGATTTTGTAATGCTTTATTATTTTAAATTTTTTATTTTTGAAAAACAAAAATTGCATCTATTTAAGGTATACAACATATTTCAATATCTATATACATTGTGAAATAATTAAGACAATCAAACTAACGTATCTGTCACCTCTCATTGTTATCTTTTTTGTGTGTGTATGTTGAGAACACTTGAGATCTACTATCTTAGCAGAGTTCTAGTATTTATTATTATTTACTCAGTTTCCAGGCTATAATTTAAGTTTCTAGAACATATTCATCTTATAGATGAAAGTTTGATCAATAACTCCCCCTTTCCCCCACCCAGCCTCTAGTAACCAGCATTCTACTGTTACTATGAGCTCCACTTTGTTTGTTTTTGTTTTTGTTTTTTTTGTAATGCTTTATTCTTTACCTTGGTCATGGAAGCACATATCTTAACTATACTATACATTATATATTTTCTTGTTTTTCTATGTCTGAAATTTTCATAATGTGATGAAAATTCTGAATACACTTCAAAATAAAACTATAATCCTATGCATATATTTAGTAGTAAATTCATACACAAGTGCTTTTGTCATAATCATCAGTAAATATTTATGGGAAGCTGTTTTTTAAAGAGTGTGGGGAAGATGGAGCACTCATTAATCACTAGTCCAAAAGGTGACTGTATTATGCTAGACAGGGATGGAATGTTTGATTGGATCAGTTACTCTCATGAGCATCTTCTAGACAAGAAATGAGGTTTGTTTTTTTTTTTTTATGTGGCCAATCTGGCCATCGCTGCTTCTGCCTGTTCAGACACTTTCTTTCTAAAGTGTCCCTCAATCCCAATGACAAATTAGTAAGGATTTCCCAATGGCTGGAATAGGGTTGTAGTTTCTACTAACTTAATGGCCATTACTTCTTGGTGTTGCCCTTAGGGATTTGGGGTTGACTGAAAGGCTGAGCGACCCACAAGTCACTGCCAGATTTTTTTTCTGAAATTATAGATCAAGTAAAATTTTAGTTGACTGCCTGACAATTCATTCTGGAGAATTCTATTTGATAGCAACTAATGCCAAAAGCACCATTGGGTCCTGTTGTTTGAATCTCTGAATGAGCAAATGGTAAAAATATTTGCCCCCCACCCCCACTCAGGGATTCCATTTTACTCCTTGATAAAGCTTTTGACTTTTGCTCCATGCTTAATGGCCTTGGTTTCACAGTTTGGATAAGAAAACTATTAGGTTGGGGTGTTGGGTTGGGAGACATCTCTAATCTTCTTTAGGATGTTACATTGGCTTCCATGTTGCATTCTGTCATACCCATCATCACTTATTTCTATTTAGTAGAGGTAGTACAGGAGGTGCATTGGAGAGGCCCTAATTTTCTGGGTTCTCCAATTCCTCTGGCTTCTCCCAGATAACCCCATTCAAGCCAATATAGTGTATGTTCACTTAGCACACTTATTTTAATTTTAGGGATTGGCTGCAGCAGAGAGTTTGACTGCTTCAATTCAGCAAAGTTCATGGTTATAGTAATTTCAGTGGTCTCAATAACTGGCTAAAGTCAGAAAGGACTTCCTTAACACAGCTTTCACTGCCATTCATTGTAGATTTGCAGGTAAACAACCATAGATTTCAGCACTTACTATTTAACTTTTATCTTTCAGCACCCTGGCAAGAAACTGATAGCATGCTCAAAATGAGTAATTTGAAAATAAATTAGTAAAGGGACTATTAATATAGGAGTGTTTAGGAAAACCAATGATGGAGAGTATGGTATCCCAGGACTAACAATGACAGATAGCTCTTATGACCCATAGACCTAAAAATGCAAAGGGGGGCACCTGTTACTGAAACCTAGTAGATAGATGTATAGGGAGAGCTGCCTGGCAGGAGCTGTGAGCCTTCATAGAATGACTCAACTATGGTGATGCAACAGAGTTGGAAGCATGGGAATAAAAGTCTGACCTTAATTTGCTTCTTCTGTCCATTTATATCCTCTTTTTGTCAGATCCCAACCAGACACCAAAGGTCAAGGCAAATCACTGATGCAGTCCATGTGGGTCAGCCTACCATGGCACAGAGCCTGGTGGAGAAGGGTGAAGTGTGGTTCTAAAGGGACAAATGTAAGATATCCAGCATGCCTCACTCTCAGTTTTTTAAGGCAATTATTTTTTATAGCAGTTTTAGGTTCACTGCAACATTGAGAGGATGAAACAGAGATTTCCCATATACCCCTCATCCCCACATATCTATAGCTTCACCCATTATCAACATCTGCCACCAGAGTGGTCCATTTGTTACAATTGATGAACCCACATTAACATATCACAATTACTCAAAGTCCATAGCTTACCTTAGCGTTCACTTTTTGTGTTGTACAGTCTATGGATCTAGATAAATGTATGATGACATATAGCCATAATTATAGTCTCACACAGAGTATTTTCACTGCCCTAAAAATACTCTGTGTTCCACCTATTCATCCCTTTCCCCTACGCCAGTCCCTGGTAACCAATGACATTTTTAGAGTCTCCATAGTTTTGCCTTTTCCAGAATGTCATAGAGTTGGAATCATACAGTATGTAGCCTTCTCTGACTGGTTTCTTTTTCTTAGCAATATGCATTTAAGGTTCTTCCATGTCTTTTCATGGCTTAATAGCACATTTATTTTTAGCACTGAATAATTCTTATAGTTTCTTACTGAAGATCACAAGAGTAGCTTATATACTCTGATACAATGCCAGTTTCCTAGAACTCTATCTTGAGCTTAAGCCACAGTGTTACATATGCTGAATCTTATACTCTGATTCACATGGCCAATGGAAGATACTTAACCTACATTTCCTGTGATTATACATAGCTCCAGAAAACCTGAGAGTTTAAATCATGTCTCATTGTTCTAATCCCAAATTCCTGGGAAAAGCATTCTTTTGGGCCTGAGATTGGTTCAGGAACAGATTAATTTTGATCAATCAATCATTTCAGACTAGGGCATATACAAGGCCACAAAGCAGAAACACAGTTGCTTGGAGCCACCTCTAATCATGTGGATTAGAGGGTGGGGTAGGCAGTTCTTTGGGATGAAAAGAAAACCCAGTAGCTGTTCAATAGTGGTCCTCATATTTATTCTTGTGATATATTCTCTCCTGATATAAGCTATCATTATAATATAGTGAAATGATCTCTAGACTCAGGTTCATAAACCTTGTTTTGAATCACTACTCTGTGACTTGGGAGCCATGCGTTATTCAATAAGTCACTAAAATCTCTGAACCTCAATACCATTATCTCTAAAATTGACTTCAATAACACATGCTCTAACTACCCATTGGGCTTTCATGACCAAAAGACTATAAATAAATTATTATGAGTGAATAAAATTAGGTAATGTATGTGAAAGCTCTTTCAGAAACTGTAAGTCGATGCAATTTTAAGTTGTTTGCGTTGTTTAAACAGTACTTTCTCCCATTCTTTTTCTAACTTCTCAAGTTAGATGCATAGATCATTAATTTTCATTCATTCCTCCTTTTAAATACAGAATTAAATGCTATACATTTCACTTTCAATATGACAGCTGAATATCATGAGTCTTGATATCATTACTTTTATTATCATTCAGTTCTAAATGTTTCCTAATTTCCATTTTTATGTAGTCTTTGTTCCGTGAGTTTTTTAGATATGGTCTTTTAAAATTCCAAATCTACAAATTTTTAAAATTTATATTTTTCCTATTGGTTTCTAACTCAGTTTCACTGTGGCCAAAGAACGAGGTCTGTATTCTTTGAAATGTATCATGGTAGATTGTTGCTTTGGTGCCTCCTAATGAACCACAGTTCCCTTTATTCATTCCCTTCTATAATATCCCCACCATATTGACTCTTGGCTTGGCTATGTGATAAGCTATGGAAAATGGAACATTAGCAATCATGATACAAGATGGATCTTGATAAGCACTAGCAATTAGAGTTTGTCCTCTTGGAACATTCCTTTTGGGAATCCAACTATCATGCTGTGAAAAGCCACATGGAAAGGCCATGTGTTTTGGTTATCTGTTGCTGTGTAACAAAACAACCCCAAATATAATGGCTGAAGACAACAACTTCTTATTTCTCATTATTTTATGAGTTGGCTAGGTGGTTCTTCTACTTAATGTGGTAATGTCAGCTGGGGTACTGGGGCAGCTGGACTATCCAAAATGGCTTCATTCACGTGGCTGGCAGATATCTGGAAACATAGCTAGGGATGTTGGCCAGGGGCCTAGTTTCTCTCCCATGTGGGCATTCCCAGATGGTTGCTTAGGCTTCCTCCCAGCATGGCATCTGGGTTCTAAGGAGTGTTTCAAAAGGACATAGCATTATTTAATAGCAGAACCAGCACTCCAAGGGGGAAGGAGCAAACAGGCAAATATATATAACACTGTATTTGAGAAGCATAAACTTTAAAAAATCTAGCATTCCAGATATGAGTTCCACAACAGTGAAAATATTAGAACAGGGAGGCTAATAATATATAATCAGTCTAATAAACCCTACTAAAAGAGATGGACCTAGAGATTGTCATACTGAGTGAAGTAGTCAGACGGAGAAAGACAAATATCATATGATATTGCTTATATGTGGAATCTAAAAAAAGGCTACAAATGAACTTATCTACAAAACAGAAATAGAGTTACAGATGTAGAAAATAAACTTATGATTATGAGGAGGTAAGGAGGGGAGGAGGGATAAATTGGAAGATTGGGATTGACACATACATACTACTATGATATAAACTAGATAACTAATGGGGACCTACTGTATAGCACAAGGAACTCTACTCGGTACTCTGTAATGGCCTATATGGGAAAAGAATCTAAAAAAAAAAGAGTGGATATATGTATATGTGTAACTGATACACTTTGCTGTACACCTGAAACTAAAACATTTTAATTAACTATACCACAATAAAAATTTTAAAAATTAAAAAAATAAAATTAAAAAAAGAAGGAAAAAAAGAACAGTATAAACCATATGAAACAAGAATATAGGAAGATGAAGAAGAAAATATTAGGTAGCAAAAATTTAATAACAGAAATAAACTATGCAATATATGAGATAAAGAGCAGCATGGATGTAACCGAGGAAGAAATTAGGAAATTCATAAAACAGATTAAGAAATCTCATAGAAAGAAGAAGAAAAGAAAAAGACCACATATAAAGGAATAAAAATCAAATTTATATTAGATTATTCAACAGTAAAACTGGACTTATGATAACATTGGAGTATAATTTTTTAAATACAAAAGGAAAATAACTTAGAATGTACAATTTATATCCAGTCAAACTGCCTTTCAAATGTAAAGTCATTATAAAACTATCCTTAAGTATAGATGGCCCCCAGAATTTTGCCACACAAAACCTCATGCTGCAAACAGTTTTGAGGGATGTGCTTAAATAAGAGACAATAATGGGAGAGAAATAAACAAAATTAAGGTGATCAAATATCTTGACAAGATTCAGTCATATCTTTTAAAAACCTAAGACCAGTATGGGAGAGAATATTTGCAAATGGTATGACTGATAAGGGATTAATATCCAATATATATAAACAGCTCATACAACTCAATATCAAAAAAACATCCCAACTAAAAAATGGGCAGAACTGAGAAAATGCTGGTGGCCAAGAGGCACATGAAAAGATGCTCAACATTACTAATCATCAGGGAAATGCAAATCAAAACCACAATGAGATATCACTTCACACCTGTCAGAATGGCTATCATCAAAAAGAACAGAAATAACAAATGTTGCTGAAGATGTGGAGAAAAGGGAACCCTCATATACTGTTGGTGGGAATGTAAATTGGTGCAGCCACTATGGAAAACATTATGGAGGTTTCTCAAAAAACTAAAATTAGTATTACCATCTGATTCAGCAATCCCACTCCTGCATATATATCCTTGAATGTTAAAATTTGTAGCAATTATTAATACAATGACAATAATATTTAGGAAAGGAAGATGAAATAAAAGGAGAGGGACATTTCTTTGGTATTTTTTAAAATAAATTTATTTATTGGCAAAAAAAAATAAAAATAAAAACCTAAGACCAAGTTAAAAAGAAGAGAAAATATATTCATAGTAACTCAGAATGAAAAATTTTAGATAATACTTACAAGATGGAACTTGGGAGTGAGGGAGCCCAATGTGTGATCATACTAAAGTTCTTGTCAAAGGGGCAGGCTAGGCAGCATGTCAAAAATAAAGTGATGAAGAATAAAGATGAAACAGAACAACTGTGGGATGAATGGAAATAAATTAGTGTGATAGAAATAAGTCTAAATACATCAATAATTAGGATATATGAAAATGGAATAAACTGGCCAGTTAAAAGACAAAGATTGACTAATTAGGAAAAATGCAAATATATGCAGTTTACTAGAATGACATTAAGTACATGCTGGTTGAAAGTAAAATGATGAAAAAAGACATATTGAGGCAACTATAAATCTGAAGAAAGCTAGTGTAGCTGTATTAATATGAGATAAAATAGGCAGTAACATACACACAAAGCATTATTAGGGATGGTAAATTTCATCTCATATACAGATAAGCATTTACCTTCAAGAATAAGACCTAACAATATTAAATATGTATGCACCTATGAAGAAATATTTGCAGAACTACAAAAGTAAATTGATGGAACCATCTTCGTTTTGAAGATTTCAACACAACACTCAACTGATAGGTAAATCAGAAAAATAAAATTTTAAAGGATATTAAATAGATGAATGATACAATTAAGCTTCACCTAATAGATAGTCAAATGTTATATAATGGATATTAGGATATTGTATAATGGACATTAGGATATATATATATGTATGCGTGTAGGTAGATAGATGGGTGGACAGATATAGATGATAGGTAGATAATAGATGATAGTCTTGCAACAGTTTGAAAACTCACATTTTCTTAAGCACACATAGGACATAAAACATTGAACATGTACTAAATAGGCCATACCATAAAGAAAGCCTCAACAAATTTCAAAGACTGGGTGTCATACGAACCATGATCTCAGATCTCACTTCAATCACATTAGAAGTTAATAAGAAAAATATATGCCCACCCATATTTGGGCAATAAAATATATACTAACAACTAACTTGTGGGTTAACAAAGACTTTTTTTAAGCTCTTTATTGGAATATTATTGCTTTACACTCTTGTACCAGCTTTTGAGTACACCAAAGTGAATCAGCTGTATTTACACATATATCCCCATATCCCCTCCCTCCTGAGACTCCCTCCCGCCCTCCCTGTCCTGGCCCTCTAAGGGCTTTTCAAATATAAATCCCCACTTTCCCACTTTCTATGAGTTCAAGTTCTCCTGTAATCATATGATTTTTCAAGTACAAGCACCTTCCTTAATAAAACAAATAATTCCCCCAAACAACTTATTGTTATAGATTTCTGTTCTCTCTCTTCAATTTTATTCCCTTGGGATTTCTCAAATTTTATTGTGAGTTTGGACATTCATTTAAAGTGATGTTGTTTTATTTTATCCAGCATTTCTTGGTGGGTTTTAGTTTGGATTTCTGCTTAGCTTTGGTTTTTATGATATCTAGTCTGCCATGTTGCTGGAAACAGAAGTCTGTATTCTTTTTTATTCATTCACATAAATCCATCTGTCTTATTTCCTTAAAACTTAAAGTGGTAGATATAATACTTTCACTAAAGATTGCTTAGCAGATACAATCTATCTAATTATAAAGGCACGAAACACTCAAAAGTATGTATCATAAAGATTCTAAAAATGAAATTTAGAGATAGATGTTTAAACGAATACCAGAGAAAATACCAGCATTTTTCTATCTATAATCATATGATGCTTGGTAATTCACATCTGATTTATTTCCTGCCTTCTTGATATTTTCTAGATTTAGTCATATATTATGTGCAGTTTCTGCCTCTGGCACAGCTAGAAACATAAACCAATTGGGATTTTCAATGCTATGACTGTGAATTAAATTACTTTGTCATTTGGACCAGAAAGTGAACAATAAACTCAGTGACAGTTAAGAAAACCAAAGACTTGACAGGTAACCAGACCTGTTCTCTCCCTCAGCACAAGGACACTGCGTCAGAGGTCATACATGTCAAGATGTCCTTCCCAGGATGTGGATGGCATACACATGCTTAACCTTGAATCCGGCAATAGACTAGATGTCAAGGGTGTTTCTGATGTTTGTTGTGGGATATGTCTTATTTATTTGAAGAAGCACCTCTCAAAGTTACCAAAGAGAATTTGCTTATGCTAATGGTAACAAGCCAAAATGAAGTTAAATTTTTGCTCATTCTTTTTTCTCTCGTTATTTGAGTATGTTACCTAGCTGAATGAATTGCCTCTGAAGCCAATACAATTCAATAATTTCTTTCTATATTTCCCTGTCTCATCCTAGTAGTCTCTGGTGTCTTGTGTGTGCTCTGTATCTTTGCAGCCGTCTTCCTGAAGTCTTTTCTCACATCAGTATGTTGATAGAC
The DNA here is from genome assembly GCF_030028045.1 of Hippopotamus amphibius kiboko. Taxonomy (NCBI): domain Eukaryota; kingdom Metazoa; phylum Chordata; class Mammalia; order Artiodactyla; family Hippopotamidae; genus Hippopotamus; species Hippopotamus amphibius. The sequence goes on along the minus strand of NC_080203.1, from coordinate 9,936,665 downwards.
TGACAGCTGACTGAACTGTAGCTTATAAGTATAAAACAAGAAACTGCCTCTCCTTTTTGACCTGACAGAATCGTGTGTAGATTGATATTAAGGAAACTAAAAGCGATTTTTAAACTTCAGCAAAATAGAACAATTCTGTAGCTTTTACCCCTGGATACAAAGTGTAATAGGTGGTCTAAAGACCTTAAATAAATATCCTGAGTTTCTCCTTTATAAAATGTGCTCTTTACTATGCTGACTTTCAAGAAGTCATCATAGAATTATCCATTATTTTCAATTTATTGAATTTTAAAAGTGAAAACAACAGCCTCTTTTATATCTCGTTTAATGTTCTCCTATGTGCAGGTAGGCAGTGCAAAAGCTCAACTTAATTTTACTAAAGTTCTCTAGCACAAACATTCCATAGCTTCATTTCCCACTAACCCATTGCTTATTATTAACACTCCAGCCAAACTGGCCTATGGATTTCTTTTATCAGTTACCAAACTACTCACCCTATCCCTATTCCCTATATTAGTCTGTCAGTTCTCAGTGGCAGCAAAACTGTCCTTCTTATCTTTAATCTTCCATGGTGTCTGCCCTTTCTTACAAATAGAAGGCATTCAATAAGTGTTGAATTCAATTAAACAATCCTAAAATTTTACTGTAAACAGTATTCATTTTTGTTTCATAGAGAATAAAACTGCCACACATTAGTTCCACAGAAATCTATTTAATTAAATTTATCTTTTATATTCTTGTTATATTCTCTTTTATTTACCAATATGAGGCCGAAACCTTAGGCAAGTCTGAAGCCTAGTTCTAATGAGGTAGATGCCTGGAACTGGCCTCTGATTTAATCCACACCAGAGTATCTTGTACTGGTTCCCCTGCTTACATGGTGAGTGAATGGATATAAATGGTCAAGGACAAGATGCATTAATACTGTAATGCCATTGGTTTATACATGGCTGCATCAAGCCAGCGGGCTGGCATGGAGTCAGGATTCCTTCATGCCTCTCAGAACAATTAGAGGTTGCCACAGGGGAATGAGACCTCCCCCAAACAACAACAAAAAGATGAGGGGGAGAGTGCTAAGGTTTATGGTCTTGAAAGACTTGATGAAATACTAATCCTGCTCACACAATATTATGGGCAATTGCGTGGCCTTTTGTGGGCTCAGAGGAGCTATGACTGCACCTGAGAAAATGCTACTGTGTCTCTTTCTCTGTGTAGCACATTTTAGATCAGTTAATCTGTTGTAACTTTTATTTATATTTAAGGAACTTGCATCATATGTTTCTGGGTTATTACTGCCATCCTTACAACACTTATGTCTAAGCTGTTCTATAAAATTTAAAAGAATGATTATTGAAATATGAGTGATATTTTTTGTACAGAAACCCCATAACTTATACAAACAAATGAGTGCTGTCATTGTTTTAACTCTTCTGCAGGAATTTGTGTTTCTTAAATCACATTTCCTCTAAATAAAACCTCTGCTTTGCTTTGATTTTCTTATTTTCTATAGCATCCTAATGATACTCCCATTGCTACTTAATAACTGTATGACCTTGGGTAAGTTACTTAATCTCTTGTCAACCTCTTTTATCATCTGTAAAATTTAAATAATGGCACATATTTAATGGTGGGACCTGTATTATGAAAGGATATTCAGGTTTTAATATTTATAGAAAGGGATCTACTATCAGATCCTTCAAAAGGTTATATGGAATACAAAAAAGATTTTGGGGGAGACAAATTAAGTGGCTCTTGTAGTATTCTAGGATAGATATGATATGGGCCTTAACTAAGATAATGGCTGTAGAAATAGAGAGGAAGGGGCAGATTTGTGACATATAGTATAAGTGTCATGGTTATGGTTGGAGACTAGAGGGAAAGGAATCTAGGATCACTACCAAATTTATGATGTGGGGCACTGGACAGATGGTTATATTACTAACCAAGACAGAGAACTCTGTAAGAGGGGAAACCATGAGTTCAGTTTTTTAAATACCTAATATTTTGAATTATTATATGTCAGACCCTAATTTGAGTGCTTTATGGGGAATATCTCATTTAATATACACAGCTTTCTTAGGAGGTTAGTGATGTAATTATCCTCATTTTCAAATAAAGAATGTAAGGCTTAGAGAGGTTAAATAACTTGCCCACATCAGAAAGCCAATGAGTTGTGTAGCCAAGCACAGAACTACATCTGCCCAATTCCAGGGCAAATCTCCTAACTATTACTAGCATAGCCTGTCCCAGCTCAATCAATGGTGGATACTGCCTTTGTTTATTTTTAAATGTGTCCAAATTTCCTATTATCAAGCTAGCACATCTTTATTCTTCTTGTTGTATAGCCTTTGAGTCTTTGTTAAATAAATTTTCTAAGATTGTGGTTGCAAAATATACAAAACATTGAATTCTATTTTCTTTATTGAATGTATTTGAAATAATGTAGTTGGATTTCACAGACATGTCCTCAGATGTACAAAAGGTAAATTTTTCTGTAACTAAAGGCTTCATTGGCACTCAACAGTGGTAAAACTATTCAAACTAATTCAAAATAAACTTAGTCACTTCCAGGTTACAACTCAGGTTTTTTTGCACGGTCAATTCAGGATTCCACCACTCCCCCCTTTCTCCTTCCCTTCTACCTAAAAGGATGGAAGGTGTTTCTTTCTGTCTTAAAATCAGGGGGAGCTGGGGCATCTGGTTCACAATAATCAAGAGTCTACATTGGCTTCCTCTGAGATGTGCCTCGTGTTCTTCTGTTGATTTCCTTGTATTTTACTCTCTATTGCTGATGGTTGAGGTGCTGCTGTGATTTCCAGTCATGGGCCGTTGTGTTTTCAGGTCAGTTTGTGACCTGAAAGCTCACATACATTGGCCTAGGCCCTATACTCAGCCATTGCTGCTCTACAACTCTGGCTTCTGTCAGCAGCTCCCCTTGCCTCAAGTACTATAGCCCGTGCTAGGAAAACACTGTTACCTTCTGCTTCCATTCTCACTCTACAGGTTATATGAGTTCAGTTTTAAATTTGCTGTGGTACTTATGGGAAAGGTAAGAAGAGATGGTTAGTGAGAAATTAGAAATATGAGCCTGGAATTAAGGAGAGAATTCTGGGATTATGATAGTGCTTACAGAAACATCAGGATACAGATGCTGATAATATCACCAAGGAGCCATGTATGAAGTTATGAAAATGGAGGCAAAACCCATGGGTCACAGTGGTATTTAAAGGGCATGTAGAGGAAGCGGAACCTACAAAATATATTGAGACAGATACACATCTGTGTGGGCTAGCTGACAAACATTATACTCAGATATTTCAAATAATGCAAATAACTGGGTCTAAAACACTAGAGAAATTTTGACAGAACGTGGTTTGCATTTCCACTCAAAAATTCAGTTGTACACAGACAGAGGATGAGGGAAGTCTGGTTTAATACAAGTTAGTGTTGAAAACACCCTGCAGGATTGGGGTTAGTTGACTACAGTCTCACTGCCTAAAGTATGATATAATCCATCTGATCAAAACTGATTTTTCTTTTTTTTTCTTTAATTTTTATTGAAGTATAGTTGACTTACAATGTTGTTTAAGTTTCTGGAGTACAGTAAAGTCATTCAGTTATACACACATATATTCTTTTTCATTATAGGTTATTATTAAGATATTGAGTATAGTTCCCTGTGCTATACAGTAGGTCCTTGTTGGTTACCTATTTTACATATAGTAGTGTGTATATTTTAATTCCAAACTCCTAATTTATCCCTCCCCCACTTCCCCTTTGGTAACCATAAGTTTGTTTTCTATGTCTGTGGGTCTATTTCTGTTTTGTAAATAAGTTCATTTGTATCATTTCTTTTTTTTTATAAATTTATTTATTTACTTTATTTTATTGGCTGTGTTGGGTCTTTTTTGCTGTGCGCAGGCTTTCTTTTAGTTGCAGTGAGTGGGGGCTACACTTCGTTGTGGTGCACGGGCTCCTCATTGCCGTGGCTTCTCTTGTTGTGGAGCACGGGCTCTAGGCTCATGGGCTTCAGTAGTTGCAGCACATGGGCTCAATAGTTGTGGCTCACAGGCTCTAAAGTGCAGGCTCAATAGTTGCGGCACACGGGCTTAGTTGCTCCGTGTCATGTGGGATCTTCCTGGAGCAGGAATCAAACCCGTGTCCCCTGCATTGGCAGGCAGATTCTTAACCACTATGCCACCTAGGAAGCCCCATTTGTATCATTTCTTTAGATTCTACATGTAAGTGATATATAATATTTGTGTTTGTCTGCATAACCAGTTTTTCAAAATAGCTTTCTTAATTCCCTCCCTTAACTCGTAAGGCCATTTCTCTTAAAATTCGTGGTAGGCTCTCTTCTGTGTCTTAAATATGCAAAGTGTGTATCATCTCATCCGCTTTGTTTGCCAGCTTCTGCTTTAGGATCCCTGTAATTGCCATTTCATAATATTGGTATCATCCAGTATCTAATATCTTTCTCACTTCACAGTGACATAACTTGGCTGTTATACTTCATGTTATTTTCTCTCGTGGCCACTTGAGTACTCTCCATCCTCAAAAGTCAGTCTAATTCAGCATGAATTCATTACACCCAGACCCCTTTGCTTCAACAACTTGGATCTAATAGTGAGTTGTCAAGCTGGGATGAATAACTCACACTGCTACATTTCTTTGGGCCGATGCTGAGCTCTGGCTGGGCTGGCTTGCCAATATTGGAGCCTTTCACTCAACATGTTTCTGGGCAATTGAAAAACATGTATTAACGAGCCCAGTAGAGACAAGACACCAGAAGTTGGAGCCTTGGGAGGTTGATCATGATCCCTTTTTAAACCTACCCGAAACTTTGTCCCCTAATTATCCTCTTTAGATTATTTTCACAATTTCTCTAAGTAATGTAATATTTCTTTTTGTCTCCTCTACTATTACTGATCTGACCCTGACAACCTAGACCTTTCTCATTTATTTATTTATGGTAATTCTTGAACATCTTTCTCTGCATCTTTTGTCTGTTCTCTCTGAAAACTATTAAATTGTGGATATATTTATTTGATTTTTGTGAATTTACCGCTATTACTACTATAACTATTATAATTACTACCACTACAGCAGTGATCACCACCACTCACCTCAAGAGCATCATCTCTTATTCATTAACTTGATACTGATTGCAATAGGTCCTTAAACATATATGTGTGCTTCTGAAATATGTAACATTCTTTTCTCCATCAGTATTTTAATTCATGTAAATGATATTGTGTATGGATTCCATTATCTTCTTTAATTCTTTCACTCAACCACACAATTTTAACATATGTCCATTTGCTGTTTACCTAGGTCATAGTATTACATAGTATGCATCCATCATATTGATATTTTACCGTTCATTTTACAAAAATGATGAGGTGACAAGTTACTACTCCTTTTTACAACAAACCTGGTTTAAAGAGATGTTTATTTTGTTGTCTTCACTTCTTTAGCTCTCATTCTCTCTTAAACACAGAGCAATCAAGACTCTTGTCCCAACACTGCACTGAAAACACATTTGGCAAGGTCTCTAATGAACTCTGAGTTGCTAAATACAGTTGTCATTTTTTTTAGTTGTCATCTTAACTTGATCTTCGGGCTGTATGATCCAGTCTACCTCTTCAACTTCATACTCCACCACTTTCAACTGCATTCATTAGAATCCAACTTCATATGTCACGTTGTTATTCCTCAAACCCATTAAGCTGAATTCAGTATTATCATATTTGCTTTTTCTGATTATTCTGCCTGGTTATTTTATCTCCAGATAGACATATACATCACTTATTTCCTCCATTAATTAGCACCTGCTTAGGTCAGCCTTGTTGCTGTTATTTTCTCTTCCTTTACGCTACTTTATGTTAACTCAGAACACTTAGTATTATGTGAAATCTCATTAAATCATTACCTATTTTGCATATTGTCTGTCTCTCCTCACTAGAATGTAAGCTCCCTGAGGGCAGGGATATTTTCTGTTTCTTTCACTACTATATTGTCATTGTCTAGCACAATGCTTGGCTCATAGTAGATTTTGAGTATATTTTAATTGAATTAATAACTGAGTCATGTCACATGAAATACTCTTGTAGTTTCTATAAGAAACATATTTTTGCTTAATCTTTTGCTTAGTATTTTAATAGTGTTAGTAGAAAAGAGCCAAACCAGACAATCAAATTATGATTGGCTGTTACCATGGCCAATAACTTCTGCCCAAGGAGGTGTCATGCCATGGGTCCTTTCAAAATAAGCAATGAAATAGGAAGTATAGGAACCAAGAAGTATGAACCAGGTAAATATTTTTCTTCTGCCTCTTTATCTTCTACATTAAATAATATTAAACAGCATTCAGATATTATCCACATTAGTTTTGCCCCTTACCTTGTGAGATTTTTCTACTTTCCCATTGTTTGTATTGTTCTGTGCTTCCTACAAGGAGTTGAGAGGAGTGGTAGGCACAGAGAGTTTTGATTCCTGAAATTTCTATCTCATTACTTATTTTAAAGGAACCAGAATTAGGTCTAACCATAGAAGGCAGTCTTCCTTGAATTTGGTAAGTGCCTAAAAAAACTATAAACTTGTAAAGGATTATAAAATATGCATTACATAGTAAATATAATGAAAAATGTGCAGACATTTTAAAAAAGCCTTTCTCCTATGCAAACCTCTAATAATGAGCACTTTATTTACAAACAATATATTTGACTCAAAAATAATACCTTTATTGCATATGTCAAATTGTAAACACAAAGAAGAAGCTTGGTGTTTCATAAATATCTAATTATGTACTTTGACAGATAGTATTTTTCCTCTATGAAGAAATAGCAACCATCAGTTCATTATGAATTATTATAGGACAAGATGACCAGGTTAACCTCTATTCTAGAAGACCCTACCAAATCATATCTGGTAAACACAAACTAATAATTTTGTCACTTAGTATGGCCATTTGCACTCCAAAATTAAGCTGTCATATTGTTTCAGCCCTTGTTATACTAAATGCCATTTGTTCTTGAAACAGATGGGCCCTTGCTAATTAAGAAAACTGCTCTGGTTCATTAAAGAAATAGCAAACAACCAAATGAAGTGTCAGTTCTTAGGGTCACTCAATGTACAAAGCTTGATCACATTACTCATTTGTTCCATCCTCCTCTGAAACATTGACTTAATGATTTACCATATATTACTTTTAAGTACTGTAATTGCAAAAACCACAGCATACCAAAAGGCTTAAGTATATGTAGTATTATTTGGGAGGTGAATATTTCATAAGTTTTTTCGAACCCTAAAAGGATGATTTCTAAAACTATTATCATCATAGTTGGAAGAGACCTTAGGGATCTTATTTAGTTTGATGTCTTTTACTCAGTTATTCACTACTTATTGAGCTCCTTTTTCTTGCTAGGATTTGTGCTAAATGCTCATGATACAGATATTAATAGGACTATCCTTGTCCTCAAGCTTTCAAAGTCTATTTGGGGATGAATACACACACACACACACACACACACACATTGCTCTGCCATTGAAATGCGTAAGACATTTTTTAAGTGTAGAGAGAAAGAAACATCTTGCTCTAACAGTATATAGAGTGGTTAAATAAGGTTTCTGTGGAAGAGATAATGTTGCTGGTATATAGCAAAGCTTTTTATTTTTGTGTTTCTTGCTGTTACCTTGAATGTCATTTAATTGATCTTTCCTACTAGCTCTAATCATTTGTTAGTTTCTTCTCACTGATTTTCTATATAGATGGGACTATATTACCTGTAATAATGATAATGTTATATCTTCCTTTATATGTTTATCACTCATTTTTTTAAATTTTATTGTATTGGTTAAGATATTCAGAACTTTAATGTGTCCTGTATTTTATCCTATTCAACAATGAATAGATACTGTGTTAGTTCATTGCCAGCTAGGATATAGAAATTAAAAAGAAATTGTCCTCACCCTATCAATGTTGAAAACTTAGATAATGTACAAAGTCATAAATTGTAAAAAGCATCAGAGAGCTGGAAATGTCTCAATGAACTAAATATGTAGATTCAAGTCCTTTCTGGTGATAAGAAAACTGCTGCCGCTTCCATCCCTTGCAAAATGAGAAGAGGTAAAAAAAAAATCTATTAGATGGGGGTAAGGAGAAAAGAGCAAAACTTTTAAACATTTAATGGCTACATGTGGACTGGAGTTACAGAATAGAATTCTGTCCCAGCCTCAGAGCAAGTAGGCACATACCTGCCAGCTGTATTGCATGGGCCTTCTACAAGATCACCGGTGTGGTCCAGCAAAGACTGAGTGGAGGCAGGAGGGCTGAGAAGTATCCCCCACTGAAGCACACATGGAGCATTCGGTGAAAAGCCAAGGCCTGAAGATTTGACTGGAGAGCTGTCTCTTAATCAAAGTCACTGCAGTGGTCCTCCAAAGGCTTCGGGAAAGAGCTTAGATCACCCAAGAAGAAATCTAGAGACAAGACTGAAGAGCAAAGAGAATTTTAAGGCAACGTAATCATTTTCATCCAAGTTGTAAATCAGAGTGAGTTCCCATGGATCTGAAAGCTGGTGACTTCAGTATTAAGCAGAAAGAGTTCTCTAGATTCTTGCCAATACATTGATCTCCTTTGAAGGGGAAGTTCTGACCCTACCCTTGAAATATTTGAAATCAATGGTGAAATAAATGTAACTAAAATTGAAGAAAAAGGCCCATGCTCAGGTCAACTATAGATTAGATAGACTCAGCTTGCCACCTCCAATATGTTAGTGGCCCAAAAAAGAAGAAATATGAACTTTTCCTGGGAAAAATATTATTTACCTTATATTCTACTGTGTTTTTTACACATAATATCAAGAACACAATAAATTATGAGAAATGTTAAGAAGCAATAAATTATAATCCATGATCAAGAGAGGGAAATAGTCAAATGTAAGCAGACCCAGAGATGTTCATATGTTGAAATTGTTGAGCAGGGGCTTTACAATGTCTATGATAAATATATAGTGTATTTATTTGAAAAGGTGAACAGTGTGCAGTAACAGATGAAGAATTTCACCAAAGAGATGGAAAGTATAAAAAAAATCTTCAAAATGAAAATGCTAGGATTAGAATATACAACATCATGAATAGAGAACTTACCCCAAGGGATTAAAAACAGACTGGACACAATGTAACACATGTTGTTCAGTATGAAGGGCAACAGAAACTATCACACATTCCTGGTAGGTGTGTAAAATACTGCAATGATTTTGGGTAATTATTTGTCAATCTTTTATAAAAATTAAACATGCATCTGTAGTATGACCCAGTATTTCCATTCCCAGCTATTTACTCAATAGAAATGAAAACATAGATCTACAAAAAAAGGACTTCTATAAGAGAATGATCATAGCATCATTATTCATAACAGTAAAAAATGGAGAACAAACTTTTATTTCTTGTCTGATTGTTTTGGCAAGACTTCCAATACTATGTTGAATAGAAGTGGTAAGAGTGAGCATCTTTGTCTTGTTCCTAATCTTTCACCTTTTCACCACTGAGTATGATATTAGCTGTGGGTTTGTCATATATGGCTTTTATTATGTCGAGCTATGTTCCCTCTATGCCCACTTTCTGGAGAGTTTTTATCATGAATGGGTGTTGAATTTTGTCAAATGCTTTTTCTGCATGTATTGAGATGATTATATGGTTTTTATTCTTCAGTCTGTTAATGTGGTATATCACATTGATTGATTTGCAGATATTGCAAAATCTTTGCAAGCCTGAGGTAAATCCTGCAACCCTGAGATAAATTGATCATGGTGTATGATCCTTTTAATGTACTGTTGGATTTGGTTTGCTAATATTTTGTTGAGGATTTTTGCATCTGTGTTCATCAGTGATATTAACCTGTAATTTTCTTTTTTGTGTGTGACATCTTTGTCTGGTTTTGGTACCAGGGTGATGCTGGCCTTGTAGAATGAGTTTGGAAGTGTTCCCTCCTCTTCAATTCTTTTGAATAGTTTGAGAAGAATAGGGATTAGCTCTTTTTTATATGTTTGGTAAAATTCCCCTGTGAAGCAATCTGGTCCTGGCCTTTTGTTTGCTGGGAGTTTTTTAAATTACAAATTCAATTTTACTACTAGTGATCTGACTGTTCAATACAATGGAATATTACTCCGCCATAAAAAGAATGAAAATCTGCCATTTGCAACAATGTGCACGCACCTAGAGGATACTATGCTTAATGAAGTAAGTCAGAGAGAGAAAGACAAATACTGTATGTTATCACATATATGTGGAATCTAAAAAATAAAATGAATGAACATAACAAAATGGAAACAGACTCACAGATATAGAAAACCAACTACTGGATACCACTGGGGAAAGGGAAGGGGGGAGAGGCAAGATAGGTTTATGGGATTAAGAGATACAAACTATCATGTATAAAATAGATAAGCAACAAGGATATATTGTACAAAACAGACAAATATATCCACTATTTTGTAGTAACTTTATACGGAGTATAATCTATAAAAATATTAAATCACCATACTGTACACCTGAAAGTAATAAAATATTGTAAATCAACCATATTTCAATTTAAAAAATAGAGAATGACACAAATGTCAGTCAGTTGAGAAATGGATAAACAAAATATGGTATATTCAAGTTAAAAATTGTAACTTCAAAATAGATAAGAATGAAGTGTTCGATGTGACAAATGGATGAATCTCAAAAATATTATGCTGAGTAAAGCCAAACAGTATGTACTATGTTTTTCCACTTATATAAAATCTATGAGAGATGAATCTAATTTATATTGATAGAAATTAGAAAGTGGTAGCCTGTGGGGGTTGATGGGAAGATAAGATGAGGGAACTTCCTGGGGTGAAAGAAATATCCTATATTTAGTGGGGGTGGGAATTTTATTATATGGGATTATAAGTTTTAACAAGAATTGGACACTTAAAATCTATACATTTTATTGTACCTATTTTATACTTCAGTCATAAAGTATGTATTCTTAAAAGTTGAGGCTATGTAACAAGGAAATGCCAACATATATAGTAGGTCATATAAACTCAAAGTTTATATTTCTCTCATGTAACAGTTCAGTTGTTCTGAGCTGGAGGAGCTACTGTGCTCAAAGTAGTCACTCAGGGAACAACATTCACATATTCTTTTTCTCTGCCATTCCCTAAAGTTGTCTTCAACTGCATGGGCAAAGCAGGGTTGCTGCTATGTCCATGTTCTAGTTCATAGGTAGAAAAAAAATTCAGGGAAGTTCATTTTCTTTACTTTGAGATTTCCTGGAATTCAAGCACATGACTTACACTCCCACTCCAAAAGCTCAAATTAGTCACGTGGCCACACCTAGCTGAACACGCATTATCCGAGGGTAATGGCAAGGGAGCTGGAAGGGCATTGAGGAAAATGGAGGTAAAATATAGTAACCTAGGAGAGTGGGAAAGTAAAACTGACCAGGGAAAACAGTATGGCTTCAGTTGGCATTTAAGGCCCACCTGAGGTTTAGGAATTTGAGTTTTAGGATCAGAAATTTCAAGTGAGACCAGTGAACAGAGTTCTGTTTCTAACCTTGCCCAGCTCCACCACAGACACATGGAATAGCCTGAGAGTTGTACTCAACCAGAGCTGGCTTTGCTTAAAGAATATAAGAAGTGAGAGAGGAGCAGGGGACTTGTGAGTGTATGCATGGAACTTTACAAACAGTATCACAGACGGTCAAGTCACCCAGTGTCATGAGCCTAGAAATGTGTGGAGCCAGGGGTTGAACCCAGATCAACCTGATGACAATCTCTGTCATTACATTGTAGCATAGTGTATCACTGCTTTAAGCCAGAGCTGAACACAATTGGATGGATCAAATAACATATGCATCAGAGTAGATGTACAACTTAACACAATAGCAATAGTATTCAACTTCACAAATAAAGAGGAAAATGATATTTAAATAGAAATAATATGTGAATGATATAAAACAAATAAAAAGAACTCCCTAATGCATCTATGCAGATAAGGCAAATTTACTTAAAGGTGCTTTGTTACCATCTAGTGATCAAAGGAGTGCAATCACTTAATTTTGTAAATGAAGAGACTGAGATCTAGAAAATATAAGGCAGAGCCTGAACTAGAACAGAGGTCTCCTGATATCTAGGCCATCATTCTTTCCATTACACCATGCAATTTTAGAGGGTTTAGATATAGTCCTGCCTAACGCCAAGAAGATTGGACTGATAACCTCCTGACATTGCCTTCATTCTTTTAAGATACATCCTCTGATTCTGTAATACCTACCTCAAAATTATAGACACTGACATCTAGTAACAGCATTATCTTAAGCCTCTTTCTTTTCTGCTTTATTGGGGTATAATTGACAAACAAAAATTGTATATATTAAGGAGTATAATGTGCTAATTTGACATTCATATCTATTGTGAGATGCTTACCACAATGAAGCTATAGTAGCCTCTTCGTGACAGTTTGTATCCTTTATCCTAAAGACTCATGGAAGCTAAGAATTCAATATATTAATTTTGCTGTTTTGAGAAAAACTGAGCAAAAATAAATAAGGGATGATGATTTTAGCTAAGATCATAGTAGAAAAGGCAGCACTTTTCCTACAATCTCCTAAGTCATTTTCAACTGAAGAAATCTGAAGATGAGCTTAAGAACTGTAACTGGTAGGCAGTGCTTATTGAATTTTTTCTTGCACTGCTGAATAATTTCACATTACTTAGGCTGTGTCATTATGTATTTCTATCACAATAGGGGGGAAAACATTAAACTAATGAATGCCGTGCCTCGTTTGTCAAGATCTGAGTCACTAGCATGAAGCATCTTTCATTGTAAATGCAATTTGGGAGATTCAACCATAATTCTTCTATTTGAAAATAGCCGAGTGGTTAGTACTGAGCCATTTTACTAACACATTGAACATTAAAAATAATTTGACATATGGGAAAGCTATTCTAGTCTAGATGATCAAAAAGGAAGACTAAATGAGAGGCTGCATGTTTTATTTGTACAAGCCGCAGTTTATCCTTTTGTGAAGAATGGTAAGGCTTTTCTGAAAATGGATGTCATATTGTTAGAATGTCATATTGTCAGATTGTTTAAAATGTCGTGAAGAAATCAATTTCCATATTCCTAGACACTCCTTTCAAGATTCTGCTCTTACAGGTATCAAGTGGATATTCTTCACTGTAAACACCTCAGGACAGGACGGGATCAATGGACGCAGCATTGAAGACAGAGAGCAAACTGGCTAATCCACATTTGAAGTGTCAAACTACTGAGGCCAGGAAAAAATTCAGGATAGGGAAGGTTAAAAAAAAACACTGAAAGAAGGAAGAAGCAGGTGTCAGACCTCCCTTTTCCCACCCCCGTTTATGAAATTAGGAGCTCCAACCTCCATCAGGAGGAGAGAAGAGCAATGAAGCCTAGGAAAATAGGAAGGGGCAGAGGTTTTACAGAATTCATGAGGTAGTCATTTCTGTCAAATATTGGGTGTGAACTTTTGAAGACTAGAATGCATGCCTAAATCCTGAAACATTATGTATAAACATGGAAGAAAGTGGAGTTGAGACTTGCCTGGACATCTGTTCACTATGGTTGGGTGGCCTGGCTACAATGTCTGGTTCTTGAGGTACAAGTGGAACACTATGCAGGGGAGTACAAGAGTCTTTTATACTAAATATAAACCTGCCATATCCTGAGGTGACCTTGAATGATCCCTATATCTTGGTACTTGTGCCTGTGTATAATCCCCTCCCCTTGAGAGTGGCCAGAACCTGTGACTTACTTCTAACCAACAGATTATGGCCAAGGTGATGGATCTCACTCCCATGATTAGGTTATATGACAAACTATGATTTTGTGTGTCACAACTATGTGAAAATTATGATTACCTTATATAAGACTCTGTTTGTTCCCCAGTTCTGGAGGCTAAGAAGTCCAAAATCAAGGTGTGGGCTGGGTTGGTTCCTTCTGAGGGCTGTGAGGGAAGGCTCTGTTCCAGGCCTTTCTCCTTGGCTTGTAGATGGCCGTCTTTTCCCCGTGTCTCTTCTCATCATCTTCCCACTGTGTGTCTCTGTGTCCAAATTTCCCCTTTTCATAAGGACACCATTCATACTGGATTAGGGCCCACACTAATGAACTCATTTTATTACCCCTGTAAACGTAAATACAAATAAGGCTCACATTGTGAGACTACTGGGTATTACAGCTCCAACATATTTTCTGGGGGGGGGGGGGCAACTCAACTCATAATATACAGTAATGGACTCCTCTGTGGCTTGTTGGGGTCACTGTGTCAGTGTACTTTTATTCAGCTGCTGTTACTTGGTGCAAAAGTTTACTCTGTGATGGGAAATAAAAAGAGCATAAGCCATATCAACTTCCCCATCACACTGATGTTACTATGAATCCTCGGAACAGAAATCTGCCCTCTCACAGAACAGTCTAGAAAGCATCTACACCCCCTTTCACTCTCATGTAATGACCTTATAGATATGTATATATGTATGTATAGCTATCCATTTATCTACCAAATGATGTTTATTGAGTGCTCACCACATTCAATTAAATAGCTTGCCTGATGTCACACAGCCAGTAAATGAAAGAGGTGTAGTTAAAAAATAGGAAGCAAATCCAGGTAGCGTGGTTCAACAGTCTACAGTCTTAACCATTATGCTGTGGTGTACCTCATGACACAAATGGGAGGGTAGCCATCCTCTGGATGTACTGTCCCACCATACTGGGACTGTACGCATTGCTCTAAGCCAGTATTTATTCAGTACTGAGATCTCTCTGAGGATTTTTAAATGTTTTATTTCCATGTTAATGATAATCTAAAAATATTAATAAAAGCATATTCTGCATTATTTGAGCTGTTATCTTTGAAGAGTTCTACTCATATATCAGTGTCCCTGGATTTCCATTTGTGTTTCAGTGGCACTAAATGATCACCTCAAGTGACATCCTTTAGATACTATTGCACTTTTTCTCAAACTATGATCCACAGACTCTTGGGCATTTATATTTTCTTGAGATAACTTGCCAAGTTTATAAAATACTCACCTGGCCTAGGGTGAAGGACTCTCATGTCAGAAAAATAGGACATTATGTACCAGACTTAACTTTAGAGGAGACTTGACAGTCTACCAAGGACGTGGGATACAGGATAGGTCCTTTGGTAGGAAGTAAGAAGTAGAGACCTACTGTCACCACCTCCAGCCATCTGGGGGGCCTGAATGAAAGAGCAAGCAAGTGACTGAGATGTGCACACACACATGCACGCCTGCACTTGTATGAAGGAATATTTTGATTATAGGGAGGAAGAAATGTGACTGGGGGATAACTGGGGGAGGAGAGATTAAGGATGTTTCTGAGAGACTAGCCCTAAGTCTGATTGTCAACAACACTAAGGAAGCAATACAAGAATCCAGCCAGATTGCCTGGAACCCTGGATCTGGGAGGATGATTTAATTGCAAATCCTAGACCTTCTTTCCTCAAAGCATGGTCCCTAGAGCAGCAGTATCACATGGGAGCTTATCAGAAATGCAGAGTCTCAGGCCCTACCCCAGAGCCACTGAATCAGCATCTGCATTTCAACATGATCACCAGGTCATTCCTGTGCACAGTAAATTTGAGAAACATGGATCTAGCACAGTGGTTCTCAGACTCTAGCACTTAGAGGGCTTATTAAAAACAGATCTTGGAGGCCTAACTCCAGTGCTTCTAATTTAATAGATCTGAGGTGACGTGTTTCTAATAAGCTTGCAAAGGATGCTGTTACTTATGCTGCCATTCCATGGACTATACTTTGAGAACTACTGCCCTAGTATATGAAAGCAGTGGAAAGCAAGACAGAGGCTATAGATAAACTTCCTGCTTTATTCAGGATTCAAACAGACGATGAAGTAGGCCTGAGCCTATAGGTGGAAATTATCAGTTGGTTCAGCCTTGAAGAGCTAGCAATGTTTGAATATTAAGAATATAATGTCTTCTTATACGTGAACAGGCCCTTGTACCTTAGTTTAATAATTCCTATACATCCTGCATGAGTTAGGGGTTCTCTAGAGAAACAGACCCAGTAGAATCTATATATCTATATCTATATCATCTATCTACATCTATATCTAAAGAAAGAGAGAGAGATTGCTTCATTATAAGGAATTGGCTCACACGATTATGGATGCTGAGACGTCTCAAGACTTGTAGTCAGCAAGCTGGAGACCCACCCAAGGCAGCTGTTGTATAGTTCCAGCCCACCTCCAAAGGCCTGAGAGCCAGGAGAGTTGATGGTGTAAATTCCAGTCGAAAACCAGCAGGCTAGGGACCCAAGAGGAGCCCATGTTTCAGTCTAAGTCTGAAGACTGAAAAAGCCAATGTCCAAGCTGAAGCAGTCAGGCAGGAGGAGTTCCCTTTTACTCAGCCTTCTTGTTCTGTTAAGGTTGTCAAGTCATTGAATGAGTCCCAACCACATCATAGAGGGCAGGCTTCGTTACTCAGTCTATCAATTCAAATGTTTATCTCATTGAGAAACACCCCCAGAGACACACCCAGAATAATATTTGGCCAAATATCTGGGCACCCTGTGGCCCAGTCAAATTGAGATACAAAATTAACCATCACACAACCCATAGTTTTGGTTGCTACTGTGAATTTTTAAATAATTATTACCTTGCTTAATTGGTTATGTGGCTATATAGAAACATTTCTGGTGTCTTAATCTTGTGTGTACAAATAGCTGATGAAATCTTCTTCCTAAAATTTATTTTGTAGGTGTTTTTGCATTTTCTATGTAGACAGTCATATTATCCACAGATAAATTCTTTCTTTTCTTTCTAATCAATAAACACCTTATTGCTTCTTATTATCTGAGACTTTAGGACTAGTTAGAAATGTTGAATCTGTAGCCAACTTCCTGGTTTCAATCCCAGCTGTGGAACGTGTATAATCTTAAGTAAGTTATCTCATGTCTCTGTTTCTCAGTGTTGTCATGGTAATCATACCTAGCGTGTATCTTCATACTGGTTATACCTTGAAAAATTGTTATAAGAATTAAACACAATTGGTGTAAAGTACTTAAGATTTCTCTGGCTTTTATGTCTCCCTTTTTCTGGCACAAGGGTACTTCCCTTCTTTTAAACTCACCTATATATTAAACAAATTTTTGTTAAATCTTATCCAGCATTTCTGTGTTTGCAGCAAGATGGGACCTATGAGTATCAGCTTACTTCTCCAAATTTTGGGAAGGAGCCTAGGTCAGTTTTCCGCAAATTGTAGTCTAAGTTGGATCTATACCAAGTCACATGGGATGCTTGTTAAAAAGGCTGATTGCAGGGCACCCTAGACCAGACCTACTAAAATAAAACTTTGGAGCATGGTGCCTGGGAATCTGCATTTAAAACTAAAATATGATACCTATACACATTAAAGTTTAATAGTCACCTTTTTGACTGGAATTTACACTTTATTTATTTATTTATTTATTATTGAAGTATAGTTGAATCACAATATTGTGTTACTTACCGTTGTACAACAAAATGACTCAGTTATACATATATGTATTCTTTTTCATATTCCTTTCCATTATGGTTTATCACAGGATATTGAATATAGTTCCCTGCGCTATACAGTAGGACCTTGTTGTTTATCCTTTCTATATACACCTGTTTGCATCTGCTAATCCTAGATTCCCAATACACCTTTTTAATAGTCACTTTGAGCACCAACTTAGTGCTCCAGGACGGAAAAGACAACCGAAGCCCTACTGAAGAGAATAATACCAATAATACACACACACACACACACACACACACACATATATTCCCTTACTTGATTTTCCATATAAATAAATACTTAGTCTCACAAAGTTAAAGGGAAATCCTCAAAATTCTAGAATAGTTTCCTACTAAATTTCAGAGCATTGTTGACTCTCTGATTCTACCTGCCTTAATAATGAATTCCTAAGTGTTGGAGTGCCTGTTGTGTGCACTTCCCTAGCAGAGCAATTTCAAGCAGAGCAGAGAGAAATTAGACTACAAATCTGGTTTGGTTTAGATGAAGAAGAAAAAAAAAAGGAATTTTCCACTTTCAGCTTACTGGAAGCTGTAGTGACACTACATTCCATCTGTTTGAAAAACCTTCTTACACCAATTAAATGTGGCATATTTTAATTTAGCTTCTAATAAGTTTAGATTGTGTAATTCAAAGCTTTTTTTCAGGAGACATTCTCTACCACATTACAGTTTAGTCCCTAACCCAGTGAGTTCAGTGGTTGCCAAGGGACTATTCAATGCATGTTTGAACCATCAAAGGTATACCTTCAATGGACAGAGTTAAGGTTAAGAGATGTAATCAAGCAGCTAGGAAATGTCCTTATGAATGTAAGAGGATGATCACAGGGTTGACTGTAGAGGCATATTGCTAATGAGTATTTTTTTCTCAGTTGCAAAATTAAAGAATCAGGTATGCTTAGCATTCAGCTAGCTAATTTTGAATTCTGGGAAAGAACCTCAGCATCTTGTTACTCATGATTGTTTGAGGAACTGATGTCTTTATCAGTGGAGGGAAGATTCCTCCTGCACAGGCAATAGCTGAGAACAGTGATATGACCAAAAAAAGGTCAAGAAACATCTCTGAGGGTACTGGTGGACATGCAGGAGCCAATGATACTACTCACAGAAAGAAGATTCTACCTGCAAAAAATCTTGCCCCATCCTGATCTCAGAGAGTTCCTACATAAACTCCTGATTCTTCCCAAGTATTCTGAACTGATTACATGCCATGCCTGCCCACTTACTAGGTACTGGCAACTAACAAAATTCACACACACACACACACACACACGTACATATACATACACACTCCTGAATGTTTATTGGGAGTCTAGGTGAATGAAATAATACATTCCTAAGTATAGCATCCCTTTACAGGACCAGTCCTTAGGACTATTTGATGTCGGCTTTTAAGCTACAAAAGCTTTTCACAGAAAATTAGCCAGATACTTCAGAACTGAAAGCAGTCTTGCAAAAATTTAATCTATTTTAAGGAAAAGGATAGAGTTAGAAGAAATGTTATATTTAGGGAAGACAGTGGTTATATTAAGTAGTGGTAAAATTAAGTAGTGATAGATAAGAAGGACTAGCAAGTAAAATATGAAATTGACCTGAGGTATGTGGGTTCTTTCAATCTTGCTTTAGATCATAAACTATTAGGTCAGTAGTATTTATTAATGAACAATTTTAATAAAGAAACATTTGAATATTTTCTATGAAATATAAAGCATAATTGATTTGAAAAGTATACCAAATATATATATACATTTTACCCATTCATTAAATAGCTAGAGAAAGAGAGATGCAAAAATGGTAAAATTGCTTGCTTAACAACATATTGCTAGTTAATCACAGCCCAGATTCCCAGATTTTCATCCCAGTGCCTACACTACACTATGTTTTTGGCTCCCTCATTCAATTTATTTTTGCCTGTGAAGAGACTAGTTGTTTAGAGCTTGAAGTTATTACCGAGGCACTCCCATCTATCATAGAGTATGACCTAAATATAGTCTATTTACAAGCAAAAGAAATAAAAGGGATACAAATTGGAAAGGAGCAAGTTAACCTGTCTTTGCTAGAAAATGACATGATCTTATATATAGAAAATCCTCAAGACTCCATAAAGAAACTCTAAGAATAAATAATTCAACAAATTTTCAGGACACAAAATGTATACAAATTAGTTTTGTTTCTACATGAACAGCAAACTATGTGAACAAGAAATTAAGAAAACTATCATATTTACAATAGCATCAAAAAGAATAAGATACATAAGAAAAAATTTAACTGAGGTGAAAGATCTCTACACTGACAACTAAAAGTCATTGAGGAAAGAAATTAAAGACACAAATAAGTGGAAAGTTACCTGTGTTCATGGATTGGAAGAATATTATTAAAATATCAATACTACCCAAAGTCATCTACAAATCCAATGTAATCCCTCTCAAAATTCCAATGGCACTTTTCACTGAAATAAAAAAAAGCAATCCTAAAATTTGTGTGGGACCACAAAAGACCCTAAGTAGCCAAAGCAATCTTGAGAAGGAAGAACAAAACAGAAGGCCTCATACTTCCTGATTTAAAACTATATTACAAAACTACAGTAATCAAAATAACATGGCACTGGCATAAAAACAGACAGACCAAGAGAACAGAGTACAAAGATGGAAGATAAACCCACACATATGAGGTCAACTAATCTTTGACAAGGGTGTCAAGAATGCACAATGGAGAAACAATAATCTCCTCAATAATTGGTGTTGGGAAAACTGAATATTCATATGCAAAAGAATGAGACTGGACCCTTCTCTTACACCATCTACCGAAATCAACTAAAAATGGATGTAAGACCTGAAACTGTAATACTTCTAACGAAAACAGGGGAAAAGTTTCTTGACATTGGTTTTAGCAATTTTTTTTTGCTATAACATCAAAAGCACAGGCAACAAAAGCAGAAATAAACAAGTGGGGCTACATCAAAGTAAAAAACTTTCAAACGCTGTTGGTGGGAATGTAAATTGGTACAGCCCCTATAGAAAACAGTATGTAGATTCCTCAAAAAATGAAAAATAGAACTGCCATATGATCCAGCAGACCCACTTCTGGCTATATATCTATAGGAAATGAAACCAATATCTTAGACATCTGCACCCTCATGTTCATTGTAGCATTGTATACAATAACCAAGACATGGAAACAACCTGTGTTCATTGACAGATGAATGGATTTTTAAAAATGTGGTAAAATATATACAGTGGGATATTATTCAGTCATAAAGAGGAGATTTTGCCATTTGTGACAACATACAGGAATGTGGAGGACATTATGCTAAGTGAAATAAACCAGACACAGAAAGAGAAATACTGCATGGTCTTACTTATATGTTGGAATTTTTAAAAGTTGAGATCATAGAACCAGAGAATGAATTGCAGAACTGGGGGGCTGGAGCTATGGAAAATGGTGAGATAGTGGTCAGAGGGAACAAACTCAGCTCTGAGATGAATAGTTCTAGGGATCTAATGTGCAGTGTGGTGAAACTATATTTAACTTATACTGTATTGTATACTTGCAACTGGCTAAGAGTAGATATTAAGTGTTCTTGCCATACCAGAAAAAAGGTAATTATGTTTTGTGATGGATGTGTTCATTAATTTGATTGGGATAATCATTTCACAATATGTATACATATCAAATCATCATGTTGTACACCTTAAACATGTATAATTTATCTTTGTCAAAAAATTAAAAATTAAGTTCCTCCGTCATAGTGGCCACATTTCAATTGCTCGGTAGTGACATGGGTTTATCATTTTGGACAATGTAGTTCTTGAGTATGTTTTCAAGTGATTTGCAATAATAATGAAACATGGAATCTGAGATTTCTATAGAGGAAAAGGAGGTCACTGAGAATGAGGATGTAATGGTGTCAGTGGATTGGAAATCTAGATTATAAAGTATCTGAGATTACAGGGGCACAAAGCTAAGAGTGTGGACAGGTAACTGGGGGTAATGAGAGAAGAAGGCATGTTTTGGAGGTGGAGCCATTACTCATGATGACAATGTCCAGAGTGTAACCACAGGAGTCTTGGCTGCAGTGGAATGGAAGGAAGGACCATTGTAAGTCAAGATGGTGAGGAACTGAGTTATGGATCTTTGGTTGGGTCACCCTCCATAGATGCTTAAGTCGTGGGGGATTGTAACAGGAAGAGGGAAGGAGGGAGAGGCCATGAACCTAGAGTCCAGACCTCCAATGACGGAGGAAATTTGAGCAAGATGTTGGTAATGACTGCAGAAGTGGTAGCTGGAGTTACAGCCTGATAGCCTAGGCTACACGTGTATGGGGAATTTTTTATTGAGGAGGGAATTAAATGGAATCTGACAATGTCAAGAGATGCAGTTTCCTGTGTCTGTGGGAGAGCAAATAGGAAAGGGAGAGAAAAACGTTAAGGATGACATTAGAAAGGACAAGTGTCAAGCTAAGACTTTTGTCACAGTTGAGTGCAGAGTGACAAGTCAGATATGACCTTGGCTAGCAACCCCTGGGGCCTTAGGAAACACCTGGTACGAAGAAGAGGAAAACATTAAATAAAATACAGTTGGGGTGTTTCAGGGATGAATGTTGACTTGGGAAACTGGAGATAGAGACTGTGAAGGGTTTTCACGTGGTTGATGTTAGGATATTTCTCAGTTGGCACAATAAGGCCCATAACTAATGCACAATAATACTTCCCTACTGAATGGTAGCCATGGTGTTCCGGGGAGCAGTAAAGGGAGTCAACCTGGAAACCAGGATGAACAACTGTCTCTAATTCTCCCAGGAAAGAGCTTCCTATATAAGCAGTAACTCTAACTGCGGACACAAACACACAGCTACACGCACCAATACAAAATGAAACACTTTTCTTAAATACTTTTCAATAACCAAGGACCTAACAGGTGAGGTGGCAGAGCCAGGACAGCTCCCTGCATAAACACAAAGGACCAGGGCAGATGGGGCTCAGGAAACCACCTGAGTCCAGGGCCAGCCAGCACCCTCCTGAAGTGAGGCCGGGCTCAGAGATGCGCCAGCCCCCAGCATGGGGCAGCTGCTCCAGGGACTTGGATCTGAGCAAGTTGGAGCACAGAGTCTGGGCTCAGTAAAGCATCGCTGGAGGAGAGGAAAGAGCTACTGACGAAGCCTCAGGAAGAAGAAAGCAAGTCTGGTAGTTTCCTTCTATCGGTGCCTCCCTGTTTCCTGAATCCATTCAGACCCCTGTTCACCACCATTATAGGCTCCCTCTGATCGCATCCTGACAGTCAAGCCTGGGAACCATCATGGAGTAGCTGCTCCATAAATACCCCCTCCCCTCAGAAGAAGTGTCTGTAGGTCTCACTGTGTGAGATGTTCTTGAAGGGCAGCTTTCCCACCAGCAGCTCATAGCATGGCATCTGCGTGCCAGCTCCACCATCTCACTACATGCTCTGCCCGCGATCAGTTCAGAGGGGTGGGCAGTCCAGAGTCCTCCATGATGATTTTTTTTCCAGGATAGATATAGCTAGAGTACTGAGCAGAGGCCTCACAGCCAGGAAGATTCTTCCTCCCCAGCCTCAGGTGAACTGGGAGCTGTGAGGCCCCAGGAAGCTCTGGCCAGACTCCTCCCTGAAAAGGATCATCTATTGAGAGGAAAGTTGTGTTTCAGGAGAGAGAGGGCCTCCGCCCTCCTGCGCCCAGGAGCTCTGCTCTAAGCCCAGCCATGGCAACCGCACAGAGGCCCTCCCAAGGGAAGATGGGCAGGGCCAGGGTCCTACAGAGGCACTTCTCCTTAGCCTTTATAAAATGATAAACATGTGGACAAAAGGATATGTGAATAAAGTACCACTGCAGTAATGTAATCAAAGTGGCATGTGATCACTGAAGGGCTGTGAAGAGGGCTCAAAATGAGGACATGATTATTCGCAGACCTTTCTAGACACCAAATTTTTAACCTGAGGTAGCCATAAGTATCTGTCTCATGTGTCCTGAAAATCAGCCTCAATATAATCGCAAAGGAGGAATTCCAAAACACCCTAACCAGTGACAGCAGCATGGGGATAAGGCCCTGGTGGTAAGTGAAACACACACACACACACACACACACACACACGTGCCTGCGTTCATCCTGCTCCGCCTCTTAAAATTCTAGTCACTTTCCAGCAACAGTTCACACAATCTTTTATCAGATAAAATAATGAGATTTCTTCTCTGTGTTTATTACTCTAACTTAATTGTGAGTGTAACTTGGCTGTGTGTACTATTTTCTTCTAGTTCTAATTCCATTCCTAAATAGCAGCTGAGGTGGGCTTCTAGAAGCTCCTCTACCTCAGACTAAGAAAGCTGAGGCTACAAAAAGGAATGAAATGGAGCTATATGTAATGAGGTGGATAGACCTAGAGTCTGTCATACAGAGTGAAGTAAGCCAGAAAGAGGAAAACAAATATTGTATGCTACCTCATACATACGGAATCTAAAAAAAAAAAAAAAATGGTACTGATGAACTCAGTGACAAGACAAGGATGCAGATGCAGAGAATGGACTGGAGGACACGAGGTTGGGGGGGGTGGCGGGGCGAAGGGGAAGCTGGGACAAAAAAAAAAAAGAAAGCTGAGAATTACTTGTTGGAGGAAAGGATTGGGACTCAACACGGAAGCCCACACAGCTAGACCATCATCCCCATTCCACACAGAAAATTCACGATAAGCAGACAAGTGGACCAGGACCCAAAGTAAGT
The DNA here is from genome assembly GCF_030028045.1 of Hippopotamus amphibius kiboko. NCBI lineage: Eukaryota > Metazoa > Chordata > Mammalia > Artiodactyla > Hippopotamidae > Hippopotamus > Hippopotamus amphibius. The sequence goes on along the minus strand of NC_080203.1, from coordinate 9,912,339 downwards.
GAGAGTGCTGGGCATTCAAAACCACAGCAAGAGTTTTGGTTTGCGTTTTGAATGAAAGCCCTAAGCAGCTGTAGGTGGTACAGGAAAATGTGCTCATTTGTAGATGGATCATTGTTCTCCACGGTTATAATGAAGTACTCGTAATTGCACGAGACCCTATATTCAGTATTCTGATTTCTCTTAAGTTTCAAATATTTCATAAGTCAAGCCTTCAAGTCAAGCATTGATACAAAGACTTATGCTGCTCAAGGGTAGCGACAACGTTTTGGAAGAATGAAGTCTTTCAATAAATGTTTGTAGAGCTGCCTTCAACTCACACGCCTGACACTGGATGGCAGTGAACATTTATAAAAGACAGATAAGGGAAAAGCCGCTATTTCCCCTCCCAACCACCCCCACCTCCCACCCTCTGTATTACTTTCCTTTTGCTGCTGTAACAAACTACCACAACATTAGTGGCTGAAAACAGCACAAATTTATTATCAAATAATTCTGTAGGTCAGAAGCCCAACATGGGCATCACAGGGCTAAAACCAAGGTGTCAGCAGGGCTGCAGTCCTTTCTGAAGGTTAGAAGGGAGAATCTGTTTTCCTGACTACTCTGGCTTCTAGAAGCTGCCTGCATTCTTTGGCTCATGTCCCCCTTCCTCCATCTTCAGAGCCAGCGGTGGTCAGCTGAATGTTTCTCACATGGTGTCACCCTGACATCTCCTCTCCTGCCTCCCACTTCCAATTTTTAGGATCCATGTGATCACACTGGGCCCACCTAGATCAACCAGGATAACCTCCCTATCTTATGGTCATCCATCTGCATCCGTGCTCCTCCTCTGCAATGTAACAACCTCATCACATGTTCCAGGGATTAAGACATGCGCATGTCTGGGGAGCCATTATTTGCCTGCTACACCCTCAGAAAAATAACCAATGATAACTCACCAAAGGCATGGCAGAGAAGTCAGAAAGAAGTCATGTGTGCATTTCTTTTCTTATCTTCCTCCTTTGTCGTTTAATACTCTACAGAGTGCTTTGCAGTGCAAACCGAAGGTCAAACCATGAAGTTTTTCCTAAGTTTACAATAACCACTAGGTTTCTCTCCCAGGTGAATTATCAGATATGAAGTAAGGCTCTAAGCTGGGTCATTTTCTAATATCTCTTGAAAAGTGATAATTTGTCCCAAAAAGTTGTCTCATAGCGATGATACTTAAGGGGATTTCTCTTCAGTATGAATTTTCAGATGGCAAGTAAGATGATTCCTCAGGCCAAAAGAGTTTCCACAGTAGACTCCAAAGGTCTTTCCCAAGTGTGAGTCACCTAATGTTGAGTGAAGTGGGCTCCCTGGCAAGAGGCCTGCCTGCATCCCTCACACACAGACTTCCTAGCACAACCCACCTCGACGCTTGGTGAGGACTGAGCTACGGCCAAATGCTTCCAAAACTCCTTGAATTCCTAAGGCTTCTCCCCAGTGTGATTCCTCGTGGGTTGTATGAAAGAAGGCTTCCCTGTATCCTTTGCACTCTGAGGTTTAGCCGCAGTGTGGACCCGCTGGTGCTGCTCAAGGTGATGGGGTATATGGCTTCTCCCCACTGGACGATGTGGTGTTCGGTGAGGCATCTGTTCTGGCAAACGGCTTTCCCACACTCAGCACACCCATTGATAGGGCTTCTCCCCAGGGTGAATATGCTGGAGCCACCTGAGGGGTGACCCATGGACGAGGCTGCCCCATGCTCCATGCTCCACAGGGCTTCTCAGTGTGCCTCCTTGTGTGTCAAGTTGAGGATAATGCTGGCCCTTCCTGGGTCATCTGCCTCCATCAAGTTTCTGACTATTCTGATGAGTGACAAAGGCTGGTCTGTGTCCACGTGTTCAGCTTCCACTAGCTGCAGGGCTTTCCCAGGCCGGAGTCAGATTCAAGGAAAGCACGGGATGGAGGAGGTAGATCCCCTCAGTGAGGAAGGACTAGAAATCCCGACATGTACCCATTATTCCAGGGAAGGGGTGGGACCCACCGTTCTGACTCCTGGGAGAGACTATGTGGACACTCAGGCCGAGGAGGGGGAGCGGGCCCTGCCAGTGGGAGCCACGTGGCCACCTGGGACGATGGAGCCCTCAGGTTTCTGTTCAGTTCCTAGTCTGGCCAATTCGTGGTGAAATAGACCACTGGAGGTTGGGTAGGAGAACATGTGGGATGTATATTCATTTTTCTTATTTAACAAAAATGTTAAATAGATAGTACTTGCTAAGTGTCCAGATCTTCCCTAAGAGCTTTACAAATAGGAATTCATTTTAATTCATATAATAAACTATCAGGCCTGTACTACTATTGTCTCTGTCACAGATGAGGAAACTGAGGCCTAGAGAGGTTCAGGAACATGCACCATAGCGAATCCAGGTGCTTCCTTGGCCACGCTGCTGAGGGAGTTTCATTCCTGGTGGCAGGATCCAAAATGAACATTATGTGTTGTTAGCATGTCTCAGGGACTGTGCCCAGCACCTTCAGTGCATTCGTGAACTTCAGTGATGTTTATGGACTCATCTGGAGAAGAAGTTACATAGTTAACACACGGAGTCTCATCATTCCAGAACATGGTATGATTCGTTGATTCATTGATCCAAGGCTCGCTTAGGTCCTTCCTGCTGTAGACCATGTACTAAATGATTCTCCTTCCGGTTTTTCTCACAGCATCCTCAGGAAGCTGGTATTGGACACCTGACAGGTGCCATTTCATGAATGAAGGCATGGAGGCTTAGGGATGTGAACTGATTTGTCACTCGGCATGTCTGGAAATGGCTAGTGGCCGAGCCCAGACAGGAGCCCAGGTATGGCTGTGGCTGGCGTCTGTAATGTTTATCCACAGAACTACACGACGCGGCTTCGGAAGGTGCTGAGTCCAGGTGTGACGATGATGATGACATCAATCCTAATCAGTCCTGATCACAACAGGGATCATAATTGCCAATCGCAGTCAGTGAGCATCAGGCTCTGTGCTGAGCCTTTTCATACATTCATTTATTTGCCCTGGCAACAGCCACATGAATTGGATACTATATTACCCCCATTTTACCAATGAAGAAACTGAGGCACAGGGAGGTTAAGTAACATGTCCAGGGTCACAGAGCTCATGAGCAGCAGAGCTGGGGTTGGGCACCAGGCAGTGTGGCTGCAGAGCCCGGGCTCCTGAGTGCCATGCCAAGGAGGAAACAGCTCAGAGCCCAGCATGGGGCCAGCAGCTTTGGAGAAAGTGGGCCATGGAGATGAAGGGCTGTGAGTGGGAGGATTCACTCCTGGAAAAATAGGGGCCAGTGGGAGTGGCTAATATGGTGATTTCCCAGTATTGGACATTTCATGAACTAGTAAAAAATATAACCCAGGAAACCCACATAGTTATTTAGACATTGATTCAGACATCACGCACCATCTATTCTCATCAACATTTCACAAAAGAAGGTCAGAGGCCATCTCAAAGTCAAGGGCCGTCTTTTCAATTGAGACTCACTGCATTGGCTGAATCTGCCTGCACTACCAAGGACTGAGACGCTGGGAGAAGGAAATGAGAGGAACGTGGACGGTGCCCAGAGCAGGCTGCTCATGGAATGGTGCTTGCTTCTCTTTATGTTGACCCACAAGAGAAGAGGGAAAGGAACAGGTTTCCCAGGCTGCCCGTCAGTGCCATTTGGCCATGTGCCTGTGTATCTCGTGTACCATGGAGGACCCTGGCCCATGCCTTAAGAAACAAGGGACAGCCCTGCAGGCACCTGGGCACAACTGAGCTTTTAACCTTTAACTGAGACTGTGTTTTCCTCCAAAAGATACCAGGCAACAGTTATGGCCAACTTATCTGACTCACCCTCCTCCTTGGAGTACAGCTCGTCATGAGTCCCTGCTGCGGGGGTTATGGGGACCCCCCTTCCTCAACAAAGCTGAGCCAGCCAGCTTCCATCTTGTCAAAATCTGGGATAACAAGATCAGACTGAGGCCAGCCTGAGATGGGCACCGGGATGAAAAGTGGAGGGAAATATAGGCTCAGGTGGTCATTTCCTGCCTCAAGGACACCCACACAGGAAAGTATAATTGCAGAGAGAGCTTGAGAGTAAAGGCGTGAAGCTTGCAGAGAAAAGTGGAGGCAAGGAATCTGGGGGCCTCAGACAGAACTCGGGTGGCCCATTCCTGCCTCAAACTCGCTGCAGCAGAAAGAGCCACTCGGCTGAGAGTGGCATGAATGACACAGAGAGAAGCCCTGGCAACAGACCCGAGGCCGAGGCAGATCGCAGTTCTGTTCAGTTCTTGATTTCAGTCTCTCCCAGGGCCCACCTGGACATTCAGCCGTTGGTTTCTGCAATATATCCCCATTCCCTTCTAGTAAATTCTCCCTTTGTTTTGAATCATTTTTAAGGGACTCTGATTCTAGCTCCACCAATGTCTGGTAGAGACAAAGGGAGACCAGGCAGGATGTGAGAGCCAAACAAGGCAGGAGCTACAGGGAGGATGGCGGGACAGCCAGGCCTGGAGCTCGGTGGCAGAATGGAGGAGGCTGCAGCTTCCCTCAGGAGGCACAGGGGAGGACCTACCTGGCCAAAGCAGGTCCTTCAGCTCTGCAGCCTCACTTCCTGCTCCAGGGTCTTTTGGGTTAGGTCTTCTATGCCAGGAACTCGAAGTGAAGGTCGTGGCCACATCCTCAAATGTCACTGATCCCTAGAAAGTCAAAGACAGGCAGGGATGTTGGCCTTGTGGCTACAGGATGGGATTAGAGTCTGTCATTCAGTCACTGGAAATGATCCAGAGGGACCCAAGCTCTGAATCATCATGTACCTCCTGAGAGCTAGGCTGCCTTTGCACAGAATGCAATTGGCTCCAAGTGGAAAGTCTTCTATGGGGGAAGCCAGTGGCGAATAACTTAAGGTAATAACAAGTCCTGAGAGGAGCAGAGAGTAAGCATACAAGGATGTCAGAGGAAGGAGGAAATCATGATAACAATAATCAGAGCACCAATAATGGTAACGACAGAAACAGCAGCTGCTGCTGAGTCTCTCTGGTCCTCTCTGTATGTCTGGCTTCGCGCTGAGCACTTTACATGCCATATTAAAGTGATGAAATGTCTCCAGCACTGGAGCCAGACTCCTAAGTCTGAATCCTGCTTCTTCAACCTGACACTTGCCAGCTGTGTGACCTTGGGGACGTCACTTCATTTGTCTGAGCAGCGATTTCTGCATCAATACACCAGCAGTTCCCACTTTGCCAGGTTGCTATGAGAGTGAAAGAGAAAACGTTCATCAGGCGAACACTGGGATGCCTGGCACATGTCTGTGCTTGGTGTGTTTTGGCACCTGTATTAGTCTTCCCACAGCCCAGGAGGCCAACACTATCAGAGTCTCAGTGTCACTGTCAGCATGCTGAGGCTCGGGGAGAGTTAACCAGAAGTCAAGTAGAGTCACGTGTCAAATAAGCAGCGATCTGAACTCAGGTCCCTCTAGTTCAGGGTCCGTGTATATAACCCCCATCCTCTGCCAGCACCGCAATGAGGGTGGGATGAACATCCAGCAAACCATCCTACAATCTGCCCTCCAGGATGCATCTCAGCAGATGGAGTGGGTGGTTAAGCTCCATTCAGCAACCACAGAGGCCCTCTCCGGCCTCCTGGAACGATACATATCCCTTTGTCCACGTGGTTCCCTCTGCCTGGAAGGCCCCCTATCCCCTCCTCATCTGTGAGCCCACACCCAGCCAGTATCCTGTTTTGCTACATCCTGAATCCCCTCAGGGTGCACAGTTGGGGGTGGCTGCAAGCTCTATGGCTACAACATCCTTTGTTTATTGACCAATTGTTATTCAGGCTTCTCTCCACAGGCCCCTAAATTTTGGTTCACCCTCAAGCTTAAGCAAGTGCAAAGATGCAACTAACTCCTGTCTGTCCATAAGACAAACATCAGGGAACCCTGAAGGCTTGGCCCTCCTTTTCTGCTGTCACTCTGGTCTGGCCCAGCCCCATTGCAGCAGCCTCCTCTTTGATCTCCCTGCCTCCACCTCCCCATCTCCCCTGAGCAACCTTTGGGAAACTTTGAAAATCTTAACCCAGATTGTGTCCCTTTTCTGTTCAAAACTCCCCAAGGCCTGCAGCGCCCTAGGAATGAAGGTCCAGCTGTTCAGGTTGCCATTCCAGATGTGACTCCTTCCCCCACGCTCCATTCCTTGCAGACACCACATGATCCTAGGTTTGCCAAATGCTCCCGATTCAGTCGCACATCCAAGCCTTTGCACAAGCTGTCCCTTGGCCAGCAACTGTCCCACATCTTTTCTCACTGGCTGTCAGGAGGGGACCCCGCTCACGAGCACCCCACTGTCCTGGACACAGGCACCTGCGCTTCAGTGCCCTGAGCAGGCACCTTCATCCAGGGGCTTCAGGATTCGGAGGTGGGGTCGGGTCGGGGGACCACCTGGGAATGGCAGCACCCACCTGCGCCGGTCCGGCAGCGGCGGGCGACAAGGGCGGGGACCCGGGCTCCCTCGTCCCCAGCCCCGCCCCGGCGGCAAGGTGACTTGGGCGGCGATGCTGCCAAGCCTCAGACGCGCTTCTGCGCAGCAGGGACCACGCTTTCTCTCCCGCCACCTGCTTTGGAGCGTCTAGATAAGAACAGATAAAATAACCGCCCGAGAGGACTAGGCTAGAAGTCCCGCCCCGAAGTGGCGCGTAAGAAACGGAAACGGTCCCTTCCCGGGCTTCTCATTGGTCCAGCGACACTGAGGCTCAGGTGCAGAGCCTTCTGGGCAATGTAGTTCCCGCAGAGCCAGGCCAAGGCGGAGGGTCGGGGCTCTCACAGACCCTCAATACAGCTAGCCTAAGGGTTAGAGTCAGTTTTGTGAACTTCAGTATTTTCAGTCAGGGAAGAGAGAAAAGACTTCTGACAGGACCATGGTTGGCGAAGATGGAGGAGGTGTGGACTGAAGAAAAACACACAATCGGAAAGTTGTGAGTTATGTTTGGAACCCCTACTGGAGCCCAGGAAACAGCCTCTCAGAGGGCTCTGAGGGACTGTTCAAAGAGGTAAGAGAGGGGCCAGGGTATATAGGAGTTTTTGTTGGGGAAAAAAATGTAGTCAAAATCAAAAGATTATTGCTAATCACAAAAACAGACATCAACAGTTAATGAATTTAGTGGTTTATTGCTTTATTTATTTTGTATGGGAAGATGCAAGAGCCTGGGCCCATTGAAATCATCTCTTTGATACGTACCTAACTATCTCGGGCCAGTATCCTGTTCTTTCCCACCCTGAGTGCCCTCAGGGCTCACCATCATGAGTGGTTACATCGCCTGCTTGGGCCTATAAACCTCCTTTGTTTACTGAAATGGCAGGCGACATTGTTTGTCCACACAGGTATGCCAAGTGGTCCTGAAGCAGGTAGACAAGGGTGGCTTCTGCCTCTGGTTCCTTCAAAAAATAAAATCTCTCCTGCCTGACTAGAGATTGTGTTCCAAACCAGCGAGCCACACTGTTTTATCCAGGTATTATATATTATATATTCAGTTCCTTTTAAGACTATGAGAACTATCTGAAAAAAAAAAGTGACTTACCAAGTACTGTTTCCAGCGGGGATCGTGGCTGCACTGGTCACGGTCAGTGGGTGTGGAAAGGGGCCATGTGAGCCCTGAGTGAAAGTTGGGGACACCATGATCTCATCTCCTTGCTGGAAAGTGATTATAATTTCACGTGAAATGTCAGTGACAGTGTCTACGTTGCGTAGGGAATTGACATTATCTCAGAGAAAAGGGTTGTGAAGTAACTACTTAATTCAAGCTACTGATAATGATTATGTAGATATTCTAAGATAGTGGCAGAAAGAGCTCTGGGTAAACATGTCTGTGATGTTTCAAAAAGGTTAGGATCTCATTGGCGTTTGACCAGGGAACGCTGAAGTCTGAGAAGCTGAGGCCATGGTTACACTGGAAACTTGGCTATCCTGAGGCTTTGACTTTCTAAAGTTGATATTTTTTTTATCATTCTTGAGTACACTGAGCAATACCAACATGGAGAGGCCAAGTGGGAGTTGGGAAAGATTTTTCAGAATGGTAATGGCTCACACAATTTCTCATAAATTACCCGTTGGTTTGTCAACTAAAAAAAATGCACAACCTAAAAGTTTAGAATTATGTTTTATTTGGCAGACAAAACTGAGGACTTAAGCCCTCAGGTACATCTCTCAGATGGCTCTAAGGGACTGCTCTGAAGAGGTAAGCGAGGAGCCGGGATATATAGGAGTTTTGCCACAAAAACCAAGTAGCCAGAATATCAAAAGATTACTGTTAATTAAAGAAAACCAGACATCTTACGTTAATTAATTTAGCACTTTTCTGTGTATGGGAAGATGCAAGAGTCTGGGCTCACTGAATTCATTCTTTTGATATGCATCTAACTACCCAGGGCCAGTATCCTGTTTTGCTACATCCTGAATCCCCTCAGGGTGCACAGTTGGGGGTGGCTGCAAGCTCTATGGCTACAACATCCTTTGTTTATTGATATGGCAGGCAACATTTTTCATCCACAGGTTTGACCAATTGTTATTCAGGCTTCTCTCCACAGGCCCCTAAATTTTGGTTCACCCTCAAGCTTAAGCAAGTGCAAAGATGCAACTAACTCCTGTCTGTCCATAAGACAAACATTTCTTATTAAACTGCCCCAATCATGCTGTCTACTCATCCCCACAACTTCCTCTCACCTCCCCCCCAGCAAAGTTCCTGCTAGCCCCACTTATCCTTCTCTATTTAAAAAAAAAAAAGGCGTTTTCTGTTTGATTTCGAGATGCCTGTGGACCTTGTGGTCAGTGCACTCTCCCTATTGCAATAGTCTTTTTGAATACAGTCTCTCTTACTTAAGTCTGGATTTGTTTTATTTGACAGCTTATATTGCCATGAATTGGCTCAAGACTGGACTTTCCATATGGAACGATGTCATTCCTGCCCAGGTAACTAATGGCACCTTGCAAATCCTTTGAACTCCTCTCTTGTTCATAAATTTAGGAATCCTTTGGTGAATCCACTTCGCCAACCAGCACTCTGGACATCATGTCTATTACAGCATGGTAAGGAGTTATTTTGATTCTTTTGAGCCAAGAAATCGTTCTCTGGCATTTTGAGCGGGGTATCATTCCTTAACTCTTTTTTTTTTAAGTAATTAATTTATTTTTGGCTGTGTTGGGTCTTTGTTGCTGCGTGCAGGCTTCCTCTAGTTGCTGCTAGCTGGGGCTACTCTTTGTTGTGATGCTCGGGCTTCTCATTGTGGTGGCTTCTCTTGTTGTGGAGCATGGGCTCTAGGCATGTGGGCTCCAGTAGTTGTGGCACAAGGGCTTCAGCAGTTGTGGCTCATGGGCTCTAGAGCGCAGGCTCTGTGGTTGTGGCACATGGGCTTAGTTGCTCCGCGGCATGAGGGATCTTCCCAGACCAGGGATCAAACCCATGTCCCCTGCATTGGCAGGCAGATTCTTAACCACTGCACCACCAAAGAAGTTCCCATTCCTTAACTCTTGGGCAGAAAACTTCCTTACTCTTGGTGTGAGGACTCTTCTGTTTTTCCTTGGCTCTTCTAGTGGGAATTGGGGGAGGAAATTTTCTTGGCCCTTCAGACAGGGACTGTACAAGGGAGTACTATAATGAGCAGGACTCTCCCTGGCTCCTTTAAGGACTTATCTCTGATTTGATTAATTAATCCCATGGGTAACACTTACTCTTTTGTGTTCCCTCCCTCTTTCCCTGCTCTACCATTATGGCCTTAATTCAGTAAAGTTTCTTTAAAAGAAATGACAACATTTTTACTAAAGACAATTTAGAACTCAATGGCCTTGGAAACATGGCCTCTCCCCCTACTAACTCAGCAAATACCTCTTCCTTCCCATCTCCCTGCCCTTCAGCCTTCTGCCTTCTTCTCATGACCTTCAAACTTCCCTTCAGCTCCCTGTATCCGTTGACTTTCCTGTCCCCCTTCAACACTCCTGCTCCTCCATCCCTCTATCCACCTCTGCCAAACCTTTTCTATCCCACTTCAGCCCTTCAAAGTCCTCTAGTCACTTAATCTCTAGATTGATCTCAGAGAGAGGCAGCAGTGAGAGGTGGCGTGAAGCGTGATCTTAATTCCCTGCCCAGGAACTGAACCTGGGTAGCCTGGATGAAAACCAGGAGTCCTAGCCACCAGACCAGCAAGGGCTAGAGGCTAGAAGCTATTTTTCCCTGGTTCCTGGCCCCAGTGAAAAATGCATTTCTCACAGAGGCTAAAACTGTAAAAGCAGGCACTAAGTTTATTATTAGAGACATAGCGTGACAACAAGTGGGAGAGCACGCAGAGACACAGTTTGTTTATTTAAGACCGAAACAAGGCAGAGATGCACCCCCGGGGAGGAAGGGTGTGGGCATCCCCCCTAATGAGGAGGAGCACAGTAAAGAGGGGTCGTCATTTATATACAGCAGTTCTTCCGGGTCTTTGTTTACCTTTGGCCAATTATCTGGGTTCTTTTTCCACACCTGACCTGCCCTAGGACCTTCCCCATCGTGCGTGAGCAACTTTTTTCCAAGGTGGATTTCAGTCCAGAGGCCTCTGGGAAAGCCTTAGCATGACATATTATGGGGTGGTGCCCCCACCTTCTTGACCTCCAAGGAGCCTTTCTGTGCTTGTGTAATGTCTCCCTTGTCGCAAGGATGGGGAGTGTATGACCTCTTGATCTCTTAACAGGGTTTAGCCCCTCCCTGTCCCTGCCATAAAAGTGTCCAATGTTTGGTTATTTACCTATTCCTGTTGCTGTTTCTTATATCAAAGTGCAGATATCAAAATATAAACAGGAGTCTGGTCATAAATATGTAGTCCTAGAGCCCGATTGTCTCTTGCTTCAGGAAGTGTAAACAGAGGGCTGGTGATGAATGTCCAGCCTGGAGCTCATCTTCTTCTCTACCTCATGAAATGTAAATGGGAGACAAGTTGTAAATGCCTAGCCTGGAGCCATCTATCTCCTACCTCAAGACTACCCTCTGCCTGTTTGGGACTTTTGAGGGGCTCAAGGACCCCAAGAGCAAATACTTAAGGTGGAAAAAGCTAATTAGGAATAGGCTGCATGTTTTATCTACTCACATGAGCTTTAGAGACACCCAGACTTGGTGTATCCTCAGTCTATTGCCCCAAGTTCAATACACAGCCTCCATAAGGTTACACATCAGGGCAAAGAAAGTCCTAAAGGTCTCCTCTACTAATATTGTTGGAGACACTTGAATTCTCATTTTGAGTAAGTGAATTCAACTTGCCCCATCCACCAGAAATGCATTCCTGATTTAAAAGAAAAATAATGTAAGGTGGTCAAGAGCAAGATCCAGCACTTTTAGGTAAACCAATACGTTAAAAGTTTTAAATTAAAGCTGTTAGTTTGTTATTTGTGTCTGGCTTTGTGTTTACGTATGTATGCATGTTATTTTCCTACTTCCAGATAATAGTAGCATATAGACTATAAATTGCCTTAAAGGAACTCTATTCTGATTGCCTTAGAGGTAAATAAGCACTTTTATAAGTTAAATATTCCTAAAATTCTCAAAAATTAAGGAAATTTAACACCTAAGACTTCCAAAAAAATCCTTACAGAAACTACCCCAAATAATTTAAAAACGCAAGGTCACATAATTTAAATCTTGGCAAACAAAACTAGTTTAGTAAAATCAGTTATGTCTTCTGAGTTATTAAGTTTAGATAAAACATAAACATATTTTTATTCTATTTGGAATATTCCTGCTAAACTTATACAGGTTTATGGATTAAGTACACTAGCACTACACCTATTAAATATTTTTTTTTTTTTTTTGGCACACGGGCTTAGTTGCTCTGCGGCATGTGGGATCTTCCTGGAGCTGGGATCGAACCCGTGACCTCTGCATTGGCAGGCGGATTCTTAACCACTGCGCCACCTAGGAAGCCCAATATTAAATATTTAAGATTATAAAAATGTAAATTTATGTTTAACCAAATTAAATCATCATTCTGAAAAACTTTATTTTCACACTAATTATATTGTGTAATACATTAGTTTGAAAACAGTTTTCGAGATCTTTTGGTAAGTTAAAACTTTAGACTTATATTAAGTTAATTAATGAATATTCATTAAAAACTAGATCACTTTTTAAAAAGATAAAATACTGAAATATTAATTACTAAGCATACTTTAAAGGCTATATATGTTTGGGTCTATTAATAAATGCATTCATTTCTACCTCATTGAAAAGTTGTCCTATAAAAGATAGTTATGGCTATATTTATGAGTTCTGCTAATCTGCTGCAAAATACTGATGCTATGACAGAAGTTCACAATTATGCACCTCCAGGTTTTCTCTAAAATAAAAGTTACTGTGAATGAATGTTACAATCAATATATGTGAATAAAATTCTACTAGAAGCAATAGTAACATATAGAAACAACTTTGTATGCAAAGTATAAAAGATTGTTTTTATGAAGGAAAAAATAGTTTTGTCTTAAAGTAAAAATGACTGGTTCTTCCAAGATAAAAAAGAAGAAAATTTAGGATAAAATTTAAGTAGATATAAAAAGTTGTAAAGGGGAATTTTATGTGTGGTGTTCAAAGCTGGTGAAAGATTAATAGGTTTATTTGTAATTTTTTTGAAAGTAACTTTAATATCAAATGTTATACCAATTCAAAACTGGAATTTAGTTTTCTCTCTGTTAAATGACAAAATTTTCTTGGATTGTTGATCTGCTCTTCTTTAAGTTGAAGTATAATTGATTTATATATTAGTTTCAGGTGTACAGCAAAGTGATTCAGTATTTTTGCAAATTATGCTCCATTATAAGTTATTATAAGATAATGGCTATAGTTCCCTGTGCTACACAGTATATCCTTGTTGCTTATCTATTTTATATATCTGTTAATCTCATGCCCCTAATTTGCCCCTCTTTGGTAACTACAAGTTTGTTTTCTATATCTGTGGCTCTGTTTGCATATACATTCACTTGTATTATTTTTTAGATTCCACATATTCTTAATAAGAAATTATAAAACTTTTTCTTTGACTTCTAAGTGATTTGCCTAAAAGGCAGAAATACTGTCTTAGAGTAACCCCCTGTGCTTTTATGTTGATAGTCCTTGATTATTTAAGAAACCAAAGTCTCCTCACTTTTAAAAGTTCTAGAGTTCTTTACAAAACCCCACAATTTCCATGCCTTGCTCTGGGAAATAACCAGGACTATGGACAATCTTACCAGAACCACTAACATGATTACCATAGAACTACATCAACTCCAACAAGTGGTCCTCTAAAACTGTCTGGCATTGGACATGATTCTGGCTTCCCAAAGGGGCACTTACACAGTGGTCAGTGGTCAGAAGTAGCTGCTGTTCATATGTTCACCCAAACATCACTGATGTCTGTGCCATCACCAAAAGTATTCAAAATACAAACTGGAAAATTCATCAGATCACCACTGTGATTCTCGCTCTGCCATCTCAGGACACTTTGGGTCCAATGTGCTGGAATCCTTTTGATTGGAATCCTTTCCAATGTCAGATTTTGGTTTCACACCCTTATTTAACCTTTAATAATCATTCTTTTCCTTGTATTCCCAGGCATACCTCTCACCAGCGCTTATCTCTAAGCTGTTGGAGGTCACTTGACCACATGGTCAACATAAAATATAGCTAATATTTCAAAGCCAACAAGAATGTGAAGGCCAGCCCACCCTGAAAAATATTTTTAGCAACCTCAACCTCACAGTGACTCTTATTCTATCCATATAGTGTTTATGGACAGACTTTGCCCCTCTTAACAACAGCAAAGACTGACCAAGTGCTCACAATTACCCATAACATACCCGCTGCCTTGGCTTAACTAAACCTTAGGCTTCTCTCCCCTGAACTTTGGCGTCCCCCCAAGCTTGAGCAAGCACTAAGATTCAGACAGTCCTCGCTCCCTTAACAGCTTGCTCTGAGAATCAGCTCACTACAGAGAGAAACACTTCCGGTTAAACTGCCCCATCAGGCTGTCTGCTCATCCCACCACTTGCCCTACCACACACATACACGAAGTTCCTGGTAGCCCTGCTTACCCTTCCCTGTAAAAGAAACATCTTTTTCTGTTCGATTTTGAGACACTTGAAAAACTTGTGGTCAGAGCATTCTCCTTATCGCAACAGTCTTTTCAAATCAAGTTTCTTCTTACATAAGTCTGGATTTGTTTTTATTTAAGTATAACCATAAACAGGAATTCTTTGGTGTAATGTGTATTTCCCACTTGACACATATTAATTAAACCCCTGCTGTGTTTCAGGCACTGCTTTCGGTGCAAGGGACACATCAGTAACTGAAGATACAGAGGTCCCTGCCCTCATGGAGCTTACATTCTAGTCAGGGAAGCTGGAAGGTAAACAGTAACAATAAAATAGTGAATTATACAGTATAGAGGGAAACTTATGGGTTGTGATAAGTGGGGAGTTTTTCCTCCTCAGAGGTTAGTGAGGGAGTTATTAATCCAGGGCATTTAAGTAAAGACAAAGAAGTGAGGGACTGACCTTGTGGGATATCTTGGGGAATAAATTCTAGGCAGAGGAAACATCCAGGGCAAAAGGCCCAAATTGGTATTGTCTGTGCCCTTCTGATAAAGCAAGGAGTCGGGTGCAAGTGGGACCAGGTGAGTGAGGAGGAGACTAGAAAAAGATGAGCTCCTGGTGAGAGAGAACAAGGCAGGAAAAAGCGGAAAGTTATATTAAATTTATTTTTCCATTTATGTGATGAACTGGTTCACAGTATGCAAACTGCACCAGTCTATGATCCTAAAGAGGAGAGGCACAGTCATAGTCTGAAGGCAAGGGGGTTGGGGAGGGATGCTTTTAAGTAAAGACACCTGAAATGAATCCTAAAATACCTAAAGTAGGTAGATAACCAAGTGAAAGTGTGTGAAAGGGTTTTCCAGTCAAAGGGGGAGAACCTGCAAACATACTAAGACCCAAGAAAGCTGTTCATGTGTTGAATATGATTGGCATCTAAAGTACGATAGGGGAGGGACTTCCTAGGTGGCGCAGTGGGTAAGAATCCGCCTGCCAATGCAGGGGACACGGGTTCGATCCCTGCCCCAGGAAGATACCACATGCCGCGGAGCAACTAAGCCTGTGCCCCACATCTATTGGGCCTGCTCTCTAGAGCCCATGAGCCACAACTATTGAACCCATGTGCCACAACTACTGAAACCCACGTGCCTAGAGCCCATGCTCCGCAACAAGAGAGGCCACTGCAATGAGAAGCCTGCGCACCACAACGAAAAGTAGCCCCTGCTCACCACAAGTAGAGAAAGCCTGTGTGCAGCAACGAAGACCCAACACAGCCAATAAAATAAATAAATTTATATAAAAAAAAAGTATGATAGGGGAATTGGGAAGAAACGTGGCCTTGGAGGTATAAAGAAGTGAGAACTAGAAGGGACACCTGGGCATATGTTAATTTATTGTCTGCATTATTCTGCTTTAAAAGAGCATTATTACAGTCCAACTGTAAAATAGTCAGTGGGAGGTTGTTGTATAGCAGGGGGAGTCCAACTCGAGGATGGAAGATGCCTTGGAGGACTGAGATGGGGAGGGTGGGGGGGACTCGAGGGGGGGGAGTCGAGGAAGGGAGGGAATACGGGGATATGTGTGTAAAAACAGATGATTGAACCTGGTGTACCCCCAAAAAAATTTAAAAAAAAAGGATACATGCAAAAAAAAAAAAAAAAAAGAGCATTATTAATGTTTTCTAATTGTAAGTATATACTCCATGCAAAACAATTTGGAAATACAAAAAGAAGTATAAAAAATGAAATTAGCACTAATAAGGCCATCAATAGAAATACATACTGTTAATATTTTGGTGCTTGTTCTACACTGAATGTTTATAACATATATAATATATATGTTATATAATGCTAAAATATATATAATACACATAATTTGGATGGGCATATATACATAAGTGAATTTTTTACTTTATAGAAATTGAATCAAACTACATGCTATATTGTAGCATTCCTTTTCAATACAATATATTGGGAGAATTTTTCCATCTCAACAAACACGTATCTGCCATTACTTCTAAGGATTGCTATAGTGTTCAAATTCTTGCATATCCCTTACTCCATGCAAGTTCCATGAAGACACAGCCACATGTGTCTTCTTCATTGTCATGTCCCTAGCATCTAGCAGAGTGTCTGGAGAAAAAACCTTAATAATGTGCTTAATTAATTGTATATATTCAGGTTGTTTTTAGTCCTTGCTATTACAAACATTGCTGCTATGGGGAACCATTTGTATAAATGTTTACAAACTTGTTGGCAATGTTTTTAGATTAAATGCCTAACAGTCAAAAGGCTAAGTAAAAATGTGTGTTTTATTTTTATTGCAATATAGCTGATTTACAATATTATATTAGTTTCACTTGTACAACATAATGAGTCACTATTTTTATAGATTATACTCCATTTAAAGTTATTACAAAGCATTGGCTATATTTCCTGCACTTTACAATATATTCGTGTAGGCTATTTATTTTATACATAGTAGTTTATACCTCTTGATTCCCTGTTCCAATGTTGCCCCTTCCCCCTACCCTCTTCTCACTGGTAGCCACTAGTTCTCTGTATCTGTGAGCTTGTTCCTTTTTTGTTCTATTCACTAATTTGTTTTATTTTTTAGATTCCACATATAAGTGATAACGTACATTATTTATCTTTGATTTTTTCACTAAGCATAATACCCTCCAAGTCCATCTATGTTGTTGTAAATGGCAAAATTTCATTCTTTTTAGGCTAAGTAATATTCCATTCTGTGTGTGTGTGTGTGTGTGTGTGTGTGTGTGTGTATACCACATCTTCTGTATTTATTCATCTGCTGATAGACACTGGGTTGCTTCCATGTCTTGGTTATTGTAAATAATGCTGCTGTAAACATTGGAGTTCATGGATCTTTTCAAATGAATTTTCATTTTCTTTATATATATACCTAGGAGTGGAATTGCTGGGTCATATTGTAGTTCTTTTTTTAGCTTTTTGAGAAACTTCTGTAATGTTTTCCATAGTGATTGAATAAATTTACATTCCCACCAGTCATGTATGAGGGCTCCCTTTTGTCCACATCCTTGCCAACATTTGTTGCTTGTAGACTTTTTGATGGTAGCCATTCTGACAGGTGTGAGGTGATATCTCCTTGTGGTTTTGATTTGCATTTCTCTGATGATTAGTGATGTTGAACATTTTTTTCATGTTCCTATTAGCCATCTGTATATGTTCTTTGGAAAAATGTTCAGTTCTGCCCATTTTTTAATCTTTTGTAAAATATTGAGTTGTATGAGCTGTTTATATATTTTGGATATTAACCCCTTATAGTCATCATTTGCAAGTATTTACCCCCATTCAGTAGGTTGTCTTTTCATTTTGTCAGTGGTTTCTTTTGCTGTGCAAAAGCCTTTAAGTTTAATTAGGTCCCTTTTTTGTTTGTTTGTTTTGTTTTTTGCTTTTGTTTCCTTTGCCTTAGGAGACAGATGAAAAAAAAAATGTTGCTATGAATTATGTCAAAGAATGTTCTGCCTATATTTTCTTCTAGGAATTTTATAGTTTCCAGTCTTTCACTTAGGGCTTTAATTCATTTTGAGTTCATTTATTAGTTCTAATAACTTTTTGATGGCAGCTTTACAGTCTTCTGTATACAGTTATCATGTCAACTACAAATAGTGACAGTTTTACTTCTTCCTTCCAAATTGGATGCCTTTTATTTCTTTTCCTTGAATGCTGTGGCTAGGACTTCCAATACTATGTTAAATATAAATGGCAAGAGTGGGCATCCTTGTCTTGTTCCTGATTTTAAAGGAAAAGCTTTCAGCTTTTCGCCATTGAGTATGATGTTAGTTGTGTTTGTTATAAATTACCTTTATTATGTTCAGATATGTTCCCTCTATAGCAAGTTTGATGAGAGCTTTTGTAATGAATGAGTGTTGAATTTTGCCAGATGCTTTTTCACCGTCTACTAAGATTATCATGTGATTTTTATCCTTCTCTTTGCTAGTGTGGTGTACTACATTGAATGGGTTGCAGATATTGAACCATCCTTGTACCTCTGGAATAAATCCAACTTGATCATGGTGTGTGATGCTTTCAATGTGTTGTTGAATTTGGTTTTCTAATATTTTGTTGAGAATATTTACATCCATATTCAGCAGAAATATTGGTGGTAATTTTCTTTTTTGGTGGTGTCTTTGGTTTTGGTGTCAGGATAATGGTGGCCTTATAGAATGAATTTGGGAGTATTCCATGGTCTTCAATTTTTTGGAATTGTTTGAGAAGGTTAGGTATAAGCTCTTCTTCATATGTTTGGCAGAATTCTGTTGTGAAGCTGTGTGGTCCTGAACGTTTTTTGCTAAGAGATTTTTTATTATAAATTCAATTTCACTACTAGTGATTGGTCTGTTCAGATCATACAATTTCTTCCTGATTCAGTTTTGGAAGATTGTGTGTTGCTAGACATTTGTCCATTTCTTCTAGGTTGTATAATTTGTTGTCTTATAACTGTTTGTAGTATTATCTTACAATTTTTTGTCATGCTGTGATATTGGTAGTAATTTCTCCTTTGCATTTCTTATTTTGTTTATTTGAGTCCTCTTTCTCTCTTTCCACACCACACCACGTGGCTTGTGGGATCTTAGTTCCACGACCAGGGATCAAACTGTGCCCCCTGCAGTGGAAGAGCAGAGTCCTACTAACCACTGGACCGCCAGGGAAGTCCCCCCCCCCGCCTCTCTTTTATTCTTGATGAACCTGGCTAAAGACTTATCAATTTTGTTTATCTTTTCAAAAAATAGCTCTTTGTTTCATTGATCTTTTTATTGGGGGGGGGGGCTCTTTTATTTCTTTCCTCTCTGATCTTTATTCTTTACTTATCTGAGAACTTTAGACTTTGGTCTTCTTTTTCTAATTCATTTATGTGGTAGGTCAGGTTGTTTATTTTAGATTTTTTTTCTTGAGATAGGCTTGCTTCACTACACACTTCCCTCTAGAACTGCTTTTGCTGCATCCAATAGATTTTGGAAAGTTGTGTTTTTATTTTCATTAGTCTCAAGGTATTTTATGATTTCCTCTTTGATTTATTCATTAACTCATTCATTTGTAGTAGCATGTTGTTTAGTCTCCATATGTTTGTGTTTTTCCCATATTTCTTTAAAAAATTTTTTTTTGATGTGGACCATTTTTAAAGTGTTTATTGAATTTGTTACAATATTGCCTCTGTTTTATGTTTTAGTTTTTTGGCCATGAGGCATGTGGGATCTTAGTTACCCAACCAGGAATCAAACCCACACCCTCTACATTGAAAGGCAAAGTCTTAACCATTGGACCACTAGGGAAGTCCCTTCCCATATTTCTTCCTGTAATTGATTTCTAGTTTCATACCACTTTGGTCAGAAAAAGTGCTTGATATAAGTTCTATCTTGTTAAATTTGTTGAGACTTGTTTTTTGGCCTGGCATGTTGTCTACCTTGGAGAATGTCCTATGCACACTTGAAAAGAGTGTGTATTCTGCTATTTTGAGATAGAATGTACTATAGGTATCTGTTAAGTCCAAGTGCTCTAATGTGTCATTTAAGACTACAGCTTTCTTACTGCTTTTCTGTAAGGATGATCTGTCCACTGATGTAAGTGGGGTGTTAAAGTCCCCTATAATTATTATATTATTATCAATTTCTCCCTTCATGTCTGTTAATATTTGCTTTATATATTTAGGTGCTCCTGTATTTAATGTGTATATGTTAATGAATGTTATATCTTTTCTTGTATTCTTTATCATTATATAATGCCTTTCCTTGTCTTTTGTTATGGACTTTGTTTTAAAGTGAATTTTGTTGGATATGAGTATTGCTACCCTAACTTTTTTCTCATTACCATTTGCATGAAATATCTTTTTCCATCCCCTAACTTTCAGTCTGTTTGTGTCTTTAGCTCTAAATTGAGTCTCTTAAAAGCAGCATATAGATGGGTCTTATTTTTTAATCCAGTCAGCCACCTTATGTCTTTTGATTGGAGCATTTAGTCTACTGATATTTAAAGTGATTACTGATAGGTATATACTTATTGCCATTTTATTGCTTGTATTCTGATTGTTTTGTAGTTCTTTTCTGTTATTTTCTTTTTTTCATTTCTTCCCTTGTAGTTTGATGATTTTCTTTAGTGGTATGCTTGTGTTCTGTTCACTCTAGTTTTTATTTATCTATTGTTAGTTTTGATTTGTGGTTACCATGGTGTTCATATATGTTGACCTATAACTGTATTTAGTTGTTTTAAACTGGTAGTCATTTAAGCTCAAACACTTTCTAAAAAAGCCAAATTTTTAACTGCCCTCTACCATGTTTTGTGTTTCTGAATGTCATATTTTACATCTTCATGTTTATCCCTTCAATGTTTGTTGTAGTTAAAATATATTTTACAATTTTTTTGTCTTTTAACCTTTATACTAGCTTATTTAAGTGGTTGATCCACAACCTTGCCTATATATTTGCATTTACTAGTGGGATTTTCCCCTTCTCTATAGATTCTTACTTCTTTTCCACTTAGAAAAGACCCTTTAATATTTCTTTCAGGGTTGATTTAGTATTGATGAACTCTTAGTTTTTGCTTGTCTGAGAAGCTCTTCATCTTTCCTTCAATTCTGAATGATTATCTTGCTAGGTAGAGTAGTATAGGTTACAGGTTTTTCCTTTTTAGCACTTTAAATGTATCATGCCACTCTCTTCTAGCCTGCAAAGTTTCTGTACAAAAATCAGCTGATAGCCTTATGGTGGTTCCCTTTTATGCAACTGTTTTGCTCTTGCTGCCTTTAGAATTTCTTTTTGTGTCTAACATGTATAATATCTCTTGGTGTGGGTCTCTTAGAGTCATCATGTTTGGGACTGTCTTTGCTTCCTATACCTGGATATCTGTTTCCTTCTTCAGGTTTGGGAAGTTTTCAGCCATAATTTCATCAAATACATTTTTGACCCCTTTCTCTCTCTCTTCTCCTTCTGGGACCTCAATAAAGTGAATGTTGGTATGCTTGATATTGTCCCAGAAATCCATTAAACTGTTCTCATTTTTAAGTTTGTTTTTCTTTTTGTTCTTTTTATTGGGTTATTTCCATAATTTTATCTTCCAGATCACATGCATTCATGTGTATCACCTCATCTGTTCAGATATAGGCCTTCTAGTGTGTTTTTCATTTCAGTTATTGTATTCATCACCTCTGACTGATTCTTTTTTATATTTTCTAGTAGCTTGTTAAAATTCTGTGTTCATCTATTCTTTTCCCTAGTTCAGTTAGCATTCTTACTACTAATGCTTTGAACTCTTTATCTGGTAAATTATTCTCTGTTTCTTTAGTTGTTTTTTCAGGGTTTTTTTTCTTGTTTAGTCATTTGAAACAAATTCCTCTGTGTGTCATTTTGCTTAACTTTCTCTGTCTCTATGAAATTAGGTAAAATACCTAACCTGGTCTTGAAGAGTTGTCCTTGTGTGGGAGCATCCCTATACAGCCTGGGTGTGCCCATTGGCTTTGGTGGGAGAGCTGGGTCTGAAGTCTTCCCCCACGGTGTACTGGCAGCTCTCACCTTGGTGACAGGTGGGGCTGGAGGTGGAGGGGCCAAAGCCAGTGCCAGGTGTGAGCCAGGACTTCTCCTATGCTCAACAGCTAACACTGCCGTGTTGGGGGTTAGGTTAGGTCTCCAATTGCTGGTACAGAAGCCCTGAGTTTCAGGTCTGAGCTGATTCCATTTCATCTAAGTGTGTGCTATGTCCCTTCCCAGTATTGGAAACTTTACCCCAGGGGAGAGAAGTGCTGGAGCAAGAAGAGGTGCCCAGTGTGGGCCAGGGTACACACTAGGGCAGTCCCAGCACACCAGAGTTCCAGGTGCTCCCAGTGTGCCACCTCCATGAGTGCCAGTAATGGCTACTCTAAACCTGTTCAGATATAGGCCAGATCTGAGCCGTCTCCATCCCTGGCACCTGTACATTCTCCTTAGCCATGGAAGCCTTTGCCCTAGTTGGGGATGTGTGTGCGCTACAGAATAAGAGGGCCTGGAGCAGGTGCTCAGAGTGGGTTGGGTCACATCCTGGGGTGGTTGTGGGAAACCAGCCAGTGTTCCTTGCAGTTTCAACCTGATTTCTCTGCCTTGTTTTATGAGTAAGCAAGTGTGTGGGTGCTCTTCACAAATGGAGTCTGGGTTTCTTACAGCCCTTCTGTTAGTCTCACTGATTTTCAAACCATCTTCCCAGTTTCTGACCCCAGGGCTGGGGTTTCCAAGATGTGGTTTCAACTGCTCACTCCCCAGGAGGATCTCTGAGCCTGTGTAATCCCCTCCCTTCTCTGTGTCCCCTCCAAGGGGTGCAGGTCCTGACCTGATCACATCTCCTCCCTTCCTACCCAACTCCATGTAGACCTTCCTTTACAGCCTTAGTTGTGTAAGCATCTTTCTGCCAGACTTCAGTTTGTTTTCAGTGAAAATTTCTCCACATGTACATGTATGTTTGATGTGTTCACAGTGGGAAGTGAGCTCAGCATCCTCCTACTCCACCGTCTTGCTTTCCTCAAATATGTGTTCTTTTCGAGACTTTTTATATGAATTGCCAAACTACCTTTCAGAAAAGTTTTTATTGCCAATTCCTAGTCTCACCAAAAATAGATAAGAATGCAGTTTTCCTCACATGTTTGCCAACCCAATATAGGAACAGTAATATTCATTTTTGCAAATATGATATGTGAAAAATTAATCTCACTTTAAAATATGTACAAGGGTGAGTCAAAAATTATCTGCCCTCAAGTTACATTAAAACTTCTATAAATTCTACAGCCAGAGTGCAGATAATTTTTGACTCACCCTTGTATATATGTAATTACTAGTGAAATAGAAAATCTTCTAATATTTTATTGACATTTATCACATTTTTTCTTTTGTGAATTTCTTGATCATATCCTTTGCTGTTTCTCATTTCCTGTTTGTCTTTTCCTTTTTTATGCTAGCCTTTTATTTATGTAAAAAAACTATTGGCATTTTTTCTAGGCAGCAAATATTGGAGTTGCTTTGACAACATTAATGTTATCCTTTCCCAACTGTGTAGCATTCATGTGGTTTCAAATGGATTAACCCCACTCCCAGCTCCAGTAGTAGACTCCGATTGGCCTAAACTATAGAGAATAATTCCTTCTTCTATTCTTGGTGATTAGTTCAGGCACTGGCACCTAATTTAGGCCTAAGTCAATCAGTGATTGGTTCAGAGATGGCAAGTAGCACTCCCATGGAGGAACACTAAACTAAGGAAATTGGGGTAATTACACCCTACTGTCCACAGGGATAGGCATTAGCCCAGGCTTAAGTGAATCAGGTGATGGAAATACTCCCTGAACAGAGTGATTGGGTTTAAGAGTGATCTAATCAGAAATAAGCTTAAGATGTTTTTGATGGTTATGGGAAGTAGAACATTTTTTTCTTCTTGGATTGAAAAAGAGAGAATATAGCCCCAGTTGCCAGTCACAAATATCTTGTGATTTTGAAGGAAGCCAGACTGAGGATGAAGCCAACACTAGAAATTATATGGAATCAAGAGAAAAACAGACAGCTAGACCCAGAGCTCTGATATAACCATGCTAGAAATCTACTCAAACTGAGAAAATAGAATTTTCTAAAAATATTTAAAGCAGTTTAACTTGTGGT
The DNA here is from genome assembly GCF_030028045.1 of Hippopotamus amphibius kiboko. Taxonomy (NCBI): domain Eukaryota; kingdom Metazoa; phylum Chordata; class Mammalia; order Artiodactyla; family Hippopotamidae; genus Hippopotamus; species Hippopotamus amphibius. The sequence goes on along the minus strand of NC_080203.1, from coordinate 9,888,623 downwards.
TTCTGTCACTCATAACTAAAATCAGCTGGATATTGTAGTTTTCTAATTTTCATAATTTTTCCAGGTTTTCATTTGTCACTTTGTTCCTGATACTTTTCATAATGGTATTTTTCATAATGTTTTACCATTTATTCAAATCTACTTGGGGTATTTTTTTTATCATGCTTTATTTTACCAAAAATGTTTCTGCACTCATTGTTACACTCATTGTTTATATTTGTGTACATTGCTGTTTGTTCTATAAAACAGTACTTTCTTTGCATTCTTTTTGGAATGCTATTTGACAGTATTTAGCAGGAGCTATACAAATGTCTTGGGGTATTTTTTAAACTATGACATTTGTCCCAGTTGTCATCCAAAGTCAGTGATAAGTTCTCAAGACCCAGGCAAAATTTCAAGGTGTCATTTCTCTACTACCATTCTGTATATACCAAAACGTGTAATATTTTATTTCTCAGGATTCATGTTTCTCCTTAGCCAAAAGAGATCATGTGATTTCCATAAATCCTTACTTTTCTAACTCTGTAAGTTTTATTTTATTGAGCCCATTAAAGAATTCTGGCTGTGGACTTCTTTTGAGACCTTGTTGGGCCCTTAATGAGTGAGACAGAATACTGTTTCTAAATAGTGTTTAGTTTTCCCAATTCCAATTCTCTATATAATTGTTAGTGTTATTTTAAGAACATCTTCTACAATTGAACAGCATATCTTAAACATCAGTATAAAATGATGAGCTATTGAATTTTAATTTTTTAGAATAAATAACTTTCTATGCATGAATAGGCTTTAAAAAATAAAAACAGGTATACCCAAGAAGTAAAATAACCTATCAACAAAATTACATGAGAGATGTGTTCCTTTTATCTACAAGTGGAGAAAATAAGAATTTCCTTCAACTTTTCATTGTGTAAAAAAAATTTTTATAAAAATTTTATAAAATTCCACTGTTTATGTCAATGGAAACAACAAATCATACACAAGGATAAAAGTAAATAAAGATAAAAATAGAAGAAAAATTTAATTAGTGGATTTGATTTTCTGTAATTTAAATAATGCAGGGACTTCCCTGGTGGTCCAGTGGTAAAGAATCTGCCTTCCAATGCAGGGGACGTGGGTTTGATCCCTGGGCAGGGAACTAAGATCCCACATGCCTTTGAGCAACTAAGCCTGTGCATGCCACAACTACTGAGCTCGTGCACCTCAACTAGAGAGCCCACATTGCTGCAAACTACAGAGCCCATGTGCTCTAGAGCCTGCACACCACAACTAGAGAAGAGAAAACCCTCATGCCACAACTAGAGAGAAGCCCACATGCCGCAACCAAGACCCGACGCAGCCAAAAAGAAAAAAAAATATGTAGTTATTTTTTTAAAGTTATTCTTAATCATAAAAAAATAATGACATTGAGGACTTCTGGTTTCAGCTCTGACATGTAAAGAGCTTAAAAGTCAAAACTCCCATCCTTAAAGCAAGAAAAAAGCTGAAAAAACGAAAAATAAGTGACTTTTCCTGGAACCACCTGAGAATTGAAGTCACAGGGCAAAACCCACTCCCAAATCTGTATCTCACAGCTGAGATCAGCTTACCTGGAGTAGATGACACTGGAGCCATACACTGGTGAGTACACTTAAACAGAAATGTGGATGAATTGCTAGAGGCTGAGTGTGGACTAGAGTGAGTGTCAGTAACTCCTGGGGGCTGTAGAATTTAGGGAGGCCTCCATGCTTTCATGGGGTCCAGGAATCCTGTCAGGTTCTCATAGCAAAGACTCAAGAAACATTCTTGAAAAGCTCTGGCACAAGGAGGAGAAAAGTATCCATTTTGAAATAAAGCATTCTCCATAACAAAGGCCTTGGAGGGAAAAGATTTTACCCAAGTCTTCTCAGACACAAGGAAAGAACAGTTATTCAACTCAAGTCCCCTCTACCTTTCCTGTATCACCCAATAGGGAAGGGAAACTGAGAAACACTTGCGAAGGACTCAGCCCAGGGACACCCTAGAAGACAGATTTAATAAGATTAAAGAGCTTGCTCCCCGCTGTACCTCAGCATCCAGTCAACAGTGCTCCAGTATACTAACAGTGGATTACAGCTCAAAGAGCAACAAGTTGCTTCTATTATTTACAGAGGCATTTTTAGGGAACCCCAAAGCCAATAGGAGAGGTAAAATCAAGGACTAGGACTAGCTTCTGGCACCTACAGCTATAGCAAACATTAAACAAGCCCAACTCATAATCAGACTAACATAAAACCTGGCAATGTTGAACTTTACCAGAGTCCTGTAATCCTGGAAAACAGCTACTATTAAAGAAATCCCACCATGCTTTGTGTTCTGAGAAACAGCCTGTGGCAAAGTATCACTCTTCCCCATATGACCTAGCTAAGGCTCACAGGTCACCCATTTCTTTACCTAGAACAAAGTCAGACACAGACCCTCCAAATTCCCATTCTTTGTCTTATAAATGATAAATTAGCTGAACTGTTTTGTCCCCACTGATCTATGAGAACATTATGCCTATTGACTTAACCAAATTTTAGATAAGTTTCTCTTCTGTCTATATGGTTCTGAACTTTGACCCACCCCTGTTTAAACAAATATTGGGGTGCTTTTTTTAAGAACTTTTATTGAGATATAATTGACATAAAATGAACTGCATGTATTTAAAGTTACAATTTGATATTTTTTTCTTATTAGTAATGTATACATGGCAATCCCAATCTCCCAATATTGGGATGCTTAAACAAATATTAGAAACAAATCTTGGAAAAACACGCCCTAATGGATCCCTCCTGAAAATGCGTGGACCACAAGGAAATAGTTTTCCAGCTCTAGTTCCCAGTCACAGCATCTTATGAACCTGAACATCATATGAACTGTCTGATCATGCCACTAGTTCATCTCACTCCCCCATAACCAATTCTTTCCAGCCTTGTTTACTCCTTACTACAAAAATAAAATTCCTTTCTGGCTGACCTTGGAGACAGTTTCAGATTTTGTGCATTCTACCTATTGCAATCATCTTTTCAAATCAAGTCCCTCCTTACTTAAGTGCATATTTGTTTTTTATCCGACAAAACTCATGATAAAAGCCAGTTGATAAACCTCAGTCCCTGTGATGGTTAATTTTATGTGTCACCTTGGCTCAGCCATAGTGCCTACGTATGTGGTCAAATGTGTAAGTTCGTGTGTAACTACCTCCACAGGCAAGAGGCAGACCTGTTTCATCACCAAAAAGGAACTCTCTTGTGCTTCGCCTTTATACTTGCACCACCCCCTACACCCTGACACCATGGGAGAATTTTAAGCAGGAGAGTGGAAGGATCTGAGAGCTGTCAGCTGAATCAGGGGCATGGCTTATCCAACTTTGGGTGCCCTGGAAGCCTTTGACAAAGTAAGTGAACCATGAATGTATATTGTTTGTTTGTTTGTTTTATTTAAAGGCATTCTTTTTAGAGCAGTTTTAGGTTCACAACAAAATCGAGAGGAAGGTACAGAGATTTCCCATATATTCCCTGCACCCACACGTGCGTAGCCTTCCCCATTCTCAGCATCCTCCACCAGAGTGGTACACTTGTTACAACTGATGAACCTACATTGATATATTATTATCACCCAAAGTCCATAGTTTACATTAGGGTTCACTCTTGTATATTCCATGGATTTGGGCTAATGTATAATGACGGGCATCCATCATTATAGTATCATACAGACTAATTTCACTGACCTAAAAATTCTTCGTGCTCTGCCTATTCATCCCACCCCTCCCCTCTGTAACCATTGATCTTTTTTTACTGTCTCCATAATTTTGCCTTTTTTGTAATGTCATGTAGTTGGAATAATAACAGTATGTAGGCTTTTCACATTGGCTTCTTTCACTTAGTAATATGCACTTAAAAGTCCCCCATGTCCTTTATGGCTTGATAGCTCATTTCTTTTTAGCATTGAATGATATTCCATTATCTGAATGTACCACAGTTTATCCATTCACCTACTGAAGGGCATCTTGGTTGCCTCCATGTTTTGATAATTATGAATAAGTCTGCCACAAACATTTGTGTGCAGGTTTTTTTTTTTTTTTCAGGATTTAATTATTATTTTTTTTATTTTTTTTATTTTTTTGGGGTGCATCAGGTTCAATCAACTGTTTTTATACACATATCCCCGTATTCCCTCCCTTCCTTGACGCCACCCCCTCGAGTCCCCCCCACCCTCCCTGCCCCAGTCCTCTAAGGCATCTTCCATCCTCGAGTTGGACTCCCTTTGTTATACAACAACTTCCCACTGACTATTTTACAGTTGGTAGTATATATATGTCTGTGCTACTCTCTCACTTCGTCTCAGTTTCCCCTTCACCCCCCGCCCCCTCCCATACCTTGAGTTCTCCAGTCCATTCTCTGTATCTGCATCCTTGTTCTTGTCACTGAGTTCATCAGTACCATTTTTAGATTCCGTATATGTGAGTTAGCATACAATATTTGTCCTTCTCTTTCTGACTTACTTCACTATGTATGACAGATTGTAGGTCTATCCACCTCATTACATATAGCTCCATCTCATCCCTTTTTATAGCTGAGTAATATTCCATTGTATATATATGCCACATCTTCTGTATCCATTCATTTGGTGATGGGCATTTAGGTTGCTTCCATGTCCTGGCTATTGTAAATAGTGCTGCAATAAACATTATGGTACAAGTTTCTTTTGGGATTATGGTTTTCTTTGGGTATATGCCCAGGAGTGGGATTACTGGGTCATATGGTAATTCTATTTGTAGTTTTTTAAGGAACCTCCAAATTGTTTTCCATAGTGGCTGTACCAACTTACATTCCGACCAACAGTGCAGGAGAGTTCCCTTTTCTCCACACCCTCTCCAACATTTGTGGTTTCCAGACTTTGTGATGATGGCCATTCTGATTGGTGTGAGGTGATAGCTCATTGTGGCTTTGACTTGCATTTCTCTGATGATGAGTGATGTTGAGCATCTTTTCATGTGTTTGTTGGCCATTAGTATGTCTTCTTTGGAGAAATGTCTATTTAGGTCTTCTGCCCATTTGTGGATTGGGTTATTTGCTTTTTTGGTATTAAGCTTCATGAGCTGCTTGTATATTTTGGAGGTTAATCCTTTGTCCGTTGTTTCATAGGCAATTATTTTTTCCCATTCTGAGGGTTGCCTTTTAGTCGTGTTTATGGTTTCTTTCGCTGTGCAAAAGCTTTTAAGTTTCATGAGGTCCCATTCGTTTATTCTTGATTTTATTTCCATGATTCTAGGAGGTGGGTCAAAAAAGATGTTGCTTTGATGTATGTCATAGAGTGTTCTGCCTATGTTTTCCTCTAGGAGTTTGATAGTGTCTGGCCTTACATGTAGGTCTTGAATCCATTTGGAGTTTATTTTTGTGTATGGTGTTAGGAAGTGTTCTAATTTCATTCTTTTACATGTTGCTGTCCAATTTTCCCAGCACCACTTATTGAAGAGGCTGTCTTTTTTCCATTGTATACTCGTGCCTCCTTTGTCAAAGATAAGGTGCCCATATGTGTTTGGGCTTACTTCTGAGTTCTCTATTCTATTCCATTGATCATCCTTTCTATTTTTGTGCCAGTACCATACTGTCTTGATCACTATGGCCTTGTAGTATAGTTTGAAGTCAGGAAGCCTGATTCCACCAACTCCATTTTTCCTTCTCAAGATTGCTTTGGCTATTCGGGGTCTTTTGCGTTTCCATACAAATCGTAAGATTTCTTGCTCTAGTTCTGTGAAAAATGCCATTGGTAATTTGATCGGGATTGCATTGAATCTGTAAATTGCTTTGGGTAGTACAGTCATTTTCACGATGTTGATTCTTCCAATCCAGGAACATGGTATGTCCCTCCATCTGTTTGTGTCGTCTTTGATTTCTTTCATCAATGTCTTAAAGTTTTCTGCATACAGATCTTTTGCCTCCTTAGGCAGGTTTATTCCTAGGTATTTTATTCTTTTGGTTGCAATGGTGAATGGGAGAGTTTCCTTAATTTCTCTTTCTGCTCTTCCGTTGTTAGTGTATAGGAATGCAAGAGATTTCTGTGCATTAATTTTGTATCCTGCTACTTTACTAAACTCATCAATGAGTGCTAGCAGTTTTCTGGTAGAGTCTTTAGGGTTTTCTATATATAGTATCATGTCATCTGCAAAGAGTGATAATTTTACTTCTTCTTTTCCAATTTGGATTCCTTTGATTTCTTTTTCTTCTCTGATTGCTGTGGCTAAAACTTCCAAAACTATGTTGAATAACAGTGGTGAGAGTGGACACCCTTGTCTTGTTCCTGGTCTTAGAGGGAATTCTTCCAGTTTTTCCCCATTGAGAACGATGTTGGCTTTTGGTTTTTCATATATGGCTTTTATTATGTTGAGGTAATTTCCTTCTATGCCCATTTTCTGGAGAGCTTTTATCATAAACGGATGTTGAACTTTGTCAAAAGCTTTTTCTGCATCTATTGAGATGATCATATGGTTTTTATCCTTCAATTTGTTGATATGATGTATCACATTGATTGATTTGCGTATATTGAAGAATCCTTGCATCCCAGGGATAAACCCCACTTGATCATGGTGTATGATTTTTTTAATGTGCTGTTGCAGTCTGTTAGCTAGTATTTTGTTGAGGATTTTTGCATCTCTATTCATCAGTGATATTGGTCTGTAGTTTTCTTTTTTTGTGACATCTTTGCCTGGTTTTGGTATCAGGGTGATGGTAGCCTCATAGAATGAGTTTGGGAGTGCTCCGCCTTCTGCAATATTTTGGAAGAGTTTGAGAAGGATAGGTGTTAACTCTTCTTGAAATATTTGATAGTATTCGCCCGTGAATCCATCTGGTCCTGGGCTTTTGTGTGTTGGGAGATTTTTAATCACTGCCTCAATTTCCTTACTTGTGATTGGTCTGTTCGTGGTTTCTATTTCTTCCTGGTTCAGTCTTGGAAGATTGTATTTTTCTAAGAATGTATCCATTTCTTCCAGGTTATCCAATTGATTGGCATATAGTTGCTTGTAGTCGTCTCTCATGATGTTTTGTATTTCTGAGGTGTCCGTTGTGACTTCTCCTTTTTCATTTCTAATTCTGTTGATTTGCATCTTCTCCCTTTTTTTCTTGATGAGTCTGGCTAATGGTTTATCAATTTTGTTAATCTTCTCAAAGAACCAGCTTTTAGTTTTATTTATTTTTCTTATGGTTTCTTTCCTTTCTTTTTCATTTAATTCTGCTCTGATCTTTATGATTTCTTTCCTTCTGCTCACTTTGGGGTTTCTTTGTTCTTCTTTCTCTAGTTGTTTTAGATGTAAGATTAGGTTGTTTATTCAATAATTTTCTTGTTTCTTCAGGTAGGACTGTATTGCTATAATCTTCCCTCTTAGAACTGCTTTTGCTGCATCCCATAGGTTTTGGGTTGTTGTGTTTTCATTGTCATTTGTTTCAAGATATTTTTTGATTTCCTCTTTGATTTCTTTAGTGATTCCTTGGTTGTTTAAGAGTGAATTGTTTAGCCTCCATGTGTTTGTATTTTGTGCAGTTTTTTTCCTGTAATTGATATCTAGTCTCATGGCATTGTGGTCTGAGAAGATGCTTGATATGGTTTCAATTTTCTTGAATTTGCCGAGGTTTGATTTGTGACCCAAGATGTGATCTATCCTGGAAAATGTTTCATGTGCACTTGAGAAGAAAGTGTATTCTGTCGTTTTTGGATGGAATGTCCTATAAATATCAATTAAGTCGAGATGGTCTAATGTGTCATTTAAAGCTTGTGTGTCTTTATTTTTTTTCTGTTTGGATGATCTGTCCATTGATGTAAGTGGGGTGTTCAAGTCTCCTACTATTATTGTGTTACTGTCGATGTCCCCTTTTATAGCTGTTAGCATTTGCCTTATGTATTGAGGTGCTCCTATATTGGGGGCATAGATATTTACAATTGTTATATCTTCTTCTTGGATGGATCCCTTGATCATTATGTAGTGTCCTTCCTTGTCTCTTTTAATAGTCTTTACTTTCAAGTCTAATTTGTCTGATATGAGTATTGCTACTCCAGCTTTCTTTTGCCTTCCATTTGCATGGAATATCTTTTTCCATCCCTTCACTTTCAGTCTATATGTATCCCTTGGTCTGAAGTGGGTTTCTTGTAGGCAGCATATAGAAGGGTCTTGTGTTTGTATCCATTCAGCCAGTCTGTGTCTTTTGGTTGGAGCATTTAATCCATTTACATTTAAAGTGATTATTGACATGTGTGTTCCTATTCCCATTTTCTTAATTGTTTTGGGTTTGTATTTGTAGGTGTTTTCCTTTTCTTGTGTGTCCTACTTAGAGAAGTTCCTTTAGCACTTGTTGTAAGGCTGGTTTGGTGGTGCTGAATTCTCTTAACTTTTGCTTGTCTGGAAAGCTTTTGATTTCTCCCTCAAATCTGAATGAGATTCTTGCTGGGTAGAGTATTCTTGGCTGTTGGTTTCTCTCTTTCAGGACTTTCAGTATATCCTGCCATTCCCTTCTGGCCTGCAGAGTTTCTGTAGAAAGGTCAGCTGTTATCCTTATGGGTTTTCCCTTATATGTTGTTTGTTGCTTTTCTCTTGCTGCTTTTATTATTTTTTCTTTGTGTTTAATTGTCGTTAGTTTGATTAATATGTGTCTTGGTGTATTTCTCCTTGGGTTTATTCTGTATGGGACTCTCTGTGCTTCTTGGACTTGGTGAATTATTTCCTTTCCCATGTTGGGGAAGTTTTCCACTAGAACCTCTTCAAATATTTTCTCAGACCCTTTCTTGTTTTCTTCTTCTTCTGGGATGCCTATAATTCGAATGTTGGTACGTTTAAGGTTATCACTGAGGTCTCTGAGGCTGTCTTCTAGTCTTTTTATTTTTTTTCTTTTTCCTGCTCTGTGGCAGTTATTTCCCCCATTCTATCTTCCAACTCACTTACTCGTTCTTCTGCCTCAGTCATTCTGCTGGTTAGAGCATCTAGAGTATTTTTAATTTCAGTTATTTTGTTATCCATTGCTGTTTGTTTTTCTGAGTTCTTATGAACTGTTTCTTGTACTTTCTCTATTTTGTTATCGAGATTTTGTATCATTTTTACTATCATTACTCTAAATTCTTTTTCAGGCATTTTTCCTATTTCCTCCTCATTTATTTGGTCTTGTGGGTTTTTTTCCTGCTCCTTTGCCTGCATGGTGTTTCTTTGTTTCCTCATGGTTGTCCAACCTTTTGGGGTTGCTTGTCCTGGCGATAGAGGTGTTTATAGAAGACTGTCCAAGCCTCAGACTAATGTCCAAGTATTGGATTAAACGAATATTAAGTCTAGGAAACACATACATGTATAAGACACACAATTACTGAATCTGTTAGGACATAAGGCTCTAGAAAGACCTGACAGAACCCCAGTGTGCTATCAGATATTCAAAGAGAAACCCAGCAGAAATTGACAACTGAAACAGAACAAATCAGAGACAAAAGCAAAAGCAAACAAACAACAAATAACACCCTACACATACAAACATCAATCCAGGGAGATTTTGTAAGCTAGGATCAAATATAGAAATGAGCTGGAGTACCACCAGAGAGAATGGAGATTCTCAGAATGTAACTAGACAACTGTACTAAGAACTAAGATAAAGACAAAAGCCTAATATTAAATACCAAGGCAGTGCGTCATCTGGAGAATAGAGCAAGGAGTCTGAGCAGACCGATAGTGTTGCTTATAAGTATGTTAAGATAAAATACACTTAAAATGGCTGGAAGAAAGGGGCACAGAAGAGTGTAATGTGGTTGGAAATATGCAAAGAAAAAGAAAGGAATAGAAGTGTATAAAAGAAAGGGATGAAAGGAAAGTATGAAAGATATTTTGTCTGTACTACCAAAAACTTAGCTAGATATAGAAGTATATAAAAAGGCCAAAAAAAAAAAGAATAAAAAATATCCTTAAAAAATTATGTTGTAAAACTTGTAGATCCCTTAGGGCTAAGATCGTATTTAATAAATCAAAAAAAAAAAAAAAAAAGAGAGAGAGAGAAAGAAAAAAAGAAAAAAAATCCAGAACTGATCCCAGAATGGACCAGTTCAATAGGTATTGATACTACTATTTCTGTTTCCTTAGCGTCTCAGCTGTAAGTGTCCTTCTCCTTGCCTTGGGTTTTTTTTTTTTGCGTTATTCTCTGACCAGCAGAGGTTCCTTTATTGTTGGTCTGTATGCGTTGGTGTGTGGGGAGGGAGAGGGTACAATAGTGGCTCCTTCTCCTGGGAGTGAGTGAGCAGTGGCGCACTGTTGTTTCAGTCAGGCTTGGAGGTGCCTGTTGCAGAGGGCGCTGGTGGCTCAGGCGTACACAGAAAGTCTTAGAGTTGGGCCTCTCTCGGGGTTTTTTCTTTTTGATGCTGGTTTTTTTTTTTTCTCTCAGCAGCCTCCCTGCTGCTGGCTGTTGCAAGGAGTTTTAATCTAGCCCCGCCCGAGCGCCTGAGGGTGCTTGTTATCCCTGAGCGCCTTAGGTGGCCTGCAGGGCATCTCTCCGCTGCCTGTTGCAGAGGCGCCGAAAGAGAGAGAGAGGCTACGTGCGTGGCTCCTCCCCGCCGCCCGGGAGCCTGCAGCCTCCAGCCGCCATCATGGCCGGGCAGCTCTCAGGGACGGGCACTCCTCTCCACGGACCTCCTCCCTCCTGTCCTCTCGGTCCGTCACCCTACCGGCAACAATGTTTCTCGCCCTGAACCAGCTCTCCGGTTCCCACGCTCCCGCTCCTGGACCCTCCGTTCAGCCGCGGATCGACGTCTCGGTCTGGGATCGCTGAGCTGCGCTGCGGACCCTCCGTATGTTTCTCACTCCCTCCCGTCTGCCACAGCTCCACCGCTTCCCCCTCTTTGAGCCCTCGTAGATGCCTCCCTACCAGCTATGTCGGGCTCCCCGCAGCCCTTTCTGGTGTCCGAGGCCGTCTGCTGGTGTTCAGCTGGTTCTCTGTGGGAATGACTGCGTCCTTCCGTGCATTCCCAATGCATCTGTGGAGAGGGATGCACTCCACGTCTCTCTACTTCGCCGCCATCTTTTCTCCTCTCAGGCTTTAATTATTAATCCAGACAGCTGGCTGCCATCTTTGGTCCAGGCTGTGCTCTCCCGTAGGTAGTCCCTGCCACTCCAGGTTTTTTTTTAATGGACATAAGTTTTCAACTCCTTTGGGTAAATACCAAGGAGCACAATTACTGGATTGTATGGTAGAAGAATGCTTAGTTTTATAAGAAACGTTAAACTGTCTTCTAAGGTGGTTGTACCATGTTACATTTTCACCAGCAATGAATGAGAGTTCTTGTTGCTTTACATCCTTGCCAGAATTTGGTATTGTCAGTGTTTTGGATTTTGGCCATTCTAGTAGGTGTGTAATGGTATCTCATTGTTGTGTTAATTTGCATTTCCCTGATGACATATGATGTAGAATATCTTTTCATATGCTTTTTTTCCCCTCTGTATATCTTCTTCAGCAAAGTGCCTGTTAAGCTGTTTGGTCCATTTTTTAATCAGATCGTTTGTTTTCTTATTGTTGAGTTTTAAGTGTCCTTTGTACGAGGGTGAGTCAAAAATCATCCGCACTCCAGTTATATTAAAACTTCTGTAGTCTACAGGCAGAGTGTAGATAATTTTTGATTCACCCTCATATATTTTAGATAACAGTCCTGTATCAGATGTGTGTCTTTTGCAAATATTTTCTCCCAGTCTGTGGCTTGTCTTTTCATGGTCTTGACATTGTATTTCACAGAACAGAAGTTTTTCACTTTAATGAAGCCCAGCTTATCAATTATTTCTTTCATGGATCATACCTTTTGTGTTGCATCTAAAAAGTCACCACCACACACAAGGTCATCTAGGTTTTCTCCAATGTTATCTTCTAGGAGTTTCATAGTTTGCATTTTACGTTTGGATATATATATATATCCATATATATATATATGGATATATATATATATTCTGTTTCTCTGGAGAACCCTGATTAATATAAATATAGTCCACATTACCCGATACATCATCTGGATTTCAACAAAAAATGACAAAGCATCCTAAAAGGCAAGACAAAACACAGTCTAAAGAGACTAATCACACATCAGAATAAGACTCAGATATGATACAGATTTTGGAATTATCAGACAGGGAATTTAAAATAACTTTAATATGTTAAGGGCTCTAATTGAAAAAGTAGACAATGTGCAAGAACAGATGAGTAATGTTAACAGAGAGATGGAAATGCTAAGAAGGTATTAAAAGGAAAAGGTAGAAATCAAGTATACTGTAATAGAAATGAATAATACCTTTGATGGGCCCATAAATAGACTGGGCAGAGCCAAGGAAAGAATCAGTAAGCTTAAAGATATGTCAATAATAGAAGCTTTCTAAACTGAAATGCAAGGAGCAAAAAAGAAGCAAAGGAACAGAACAGAACATCCAAGAACTGTGGGATAATTTCAAAAGGTGTAATATACACATAATTAGAATATCAGAAGTAAAATAAAGAGAGAATGGAGCAGAAGAAATCTTTGAAGTAATAGTGGCTGAGAACATTCCAAAATTGACAGACACTAAACCACAATCCAGGAAGCTCAGAGAACACCAAGCAGAATAAATTCCAAAATCATATATATATATGATATAATATACGAGGGTGAGTCAAAAATTATCCTCACTCTAGCTGTAGAATTTATAAAAGTTTTAATATAACCGGAGTGCGGATAATTTTTGACTCACCCTGCTGTGTGTGTGTGTGTGTGTGTGTGTGTATGTATACATATATATATGTTTTTATATGTAAAAGCATACCATATTAAAACTCCAGAAAACCAAAGATAAAGTGAAAATTTGAATTAAGTTAAACGAAAAAAGCCTTACCTAAAGAGGAAAAAAGCCAAGAATTCTACAGGGGACTTCTCATAAAGAAACCACACAAACAAGAAGATAGTAGAGTGAAATACTTAAAGTGTTGAAAGAAAATGGACACCAACGTAGTATTCTATATCCAGCAAAATTATTCTTTAAAAGTGAAAAAATATAGACTAATTCATAAAAAAAGAAGGAATTTATCTCCAGCAGGTTTGCCCTACTAATAATGTTAAAAGTTCTTGAAGGAGAAGAAAGATCATCTAGGTCATAAATTTAGATCTACGTAAAGAAAGCAAGCATCAGAGAAGGACTACATGAAGGGAAAATAAAATATTTTACTTATTCTTAATAGATCTGTTATATAACTGTTCAAAGTAGTAATACTAACAATGTATTAGGTGATTATAGCATGTGGATAAGTGAAATGAATGACAGCAATGTTATAAGGGACAGGAAGGAGGAATTGGGTACATCTGATATGTTACCTTTATTATCCATGAAGTGATACAGTGTTATTTGAAATATGGCTTGGATCCATTGTAAATTTATATTTCAAACTCTTGGGCAGCCACTAAAAGATTGAGAAAGTGTTTTACACTTCAGCAGATGAGGAAAAATTGAAATGAACTCAGGGAAAAATATCTAACCCACTAAAACACAGAAGCCTTTTAAAGAGAACATGCAGTTAACATTTAACCAAAAGCAAGAGGAAAACAAGTCAATTCATGGAAAGGGAAAGAGCTTTGTAAAATGATGTTAGTACCTCCAGTCTGATACACAGATAAACAGAAAACAGACCTATTTGCAACATTTATTCATGAAAAAAATTTCCCCAGCATTTAAGCCTTCTACATTAAAAACATCTGCAGCACAGTGACCACAGGTGGCATAGGTGAGGGTGAGACATAATTGGTAATAGCGGAACCATTGTGTTAACTTAGGAAAATAATTGAAGAGAGTAGAAAATTTGGAAAATACATGTGAGAATGCATTAAAAATGATTGTTCAAAAATCCTACCTCCTGGTAAAAGTTTATTTTGTTTTTATTTTTGTTTCTTACTGTAAACTCATTTAAAAATTGAAATGAATAGAAATTATGACACAGGAGTGTTTCCCTTGTTTATAATTCAATATTTTCTACTTGGTCTGCTTTGGTGTTTCCCATTCAAAACAACTAACTTTATTCTGATCCCATGGCCTCCATGAAGTAGTTTTATCCATTTTTATTGATGTAAATGTTTTTCTGTATGTCTTTTTTTTTTTTTGCTTTTTATTTAGCGTGCAATTTGAAAGATTTTAAAGTCAGATAAAATAAGGTCAAATTCATTCATTCATTCATTCCAGAAATTTTTATTGATTACCCACTGTGTGCCAAGTATTCTACTGGGCCTTGGGGGTACATCGATAGGCACAATAGAGAATAACTCCTGTTTTTGTGGAAGTACATTGGAGAGAGTTAATATCTTACATGTTACACAGCAGTCTTTTATTTAAGCCTCTTGATAATTATATATTTTAAAAAATATTTTATATAAGGAAACTGGGCCCTAGAGAGGTCAAATGACTTGTGAACATCACATGTCTAATAAAAAACTGGGCCAAGTTTATAATCTAATTTTGCCTTTGACTTTCTGGATAACTTCAGGAAATGGCATTGTTCTTGTTACAGGAATGATGATGCTATATTTGAGTGAAGAACGTTTCTAAAAGCAAATGGGAAAATGACCAAGCACAGCTACTGAGCCCCAGTCCTGCCTATTCAATCTTTTAGGATTTAATGGGCAATCACTGATTTCTGATAAATCTTCCTTTCTTCCAGTATTTAGGGAAGACATATCATCTTCAGATGCTGCAGTTTGTATGAGAATCAGAATACTTCAGGCACTTAAACCCAATATTTTAGACGGGGCTTTGTTTACAGAGATCCTAACATAAATAGATGAATGTTTATAGTGGATCTTAAATTATAAGAAAAAAGCCTGTAGGACCAAAATATATGAGAATGAAATAAAGGAATGCATTTTCTTGTCATGATAGGTCATATTCCAATCAGAAAACAATTTTTCTAATAATCCATCCCTTTGGAGCTTTGCAAAAAATAAGTATTTTAGAAGAAGTACATAGCTTGTTATTATAGAGATAAATGTATCTCTATTTTTCTATAATAACCCTCTTTGGGGAAAGAGAGAATAGTATGTTGATTATACGCTGTGATGGACATCAATAAAAAGTAAAAACAAAAATAAACCAAACATTCCCAAAGCAGGTTTTATTTTGATCTTAACGGAGCCTCTTCTTTTTATGTTTTGTTTTGTATGGTTTGCCTCAAATGATTTCTTTCACTCATGTGGATTTAACTTCCTTTCTCTACTTTAGTAACTCCTATTCTGAATTTTCTTCTGAGTTCTTTGGCCGTATTTTTCAACTACTAGCTGGATATCTCCATCTGAGTGACCGAGAGGCAATTAAAATATAGTGAGACTGGAAGCACATTAGCTTTTTGTATTAACCTAAACCAGTTAATGTGTCAACAATCTATACTCCATCACTCAAAATAGATAAATAGAAGTCATCCTTAGTTCCTTACTGTCTGTAATCTCCCATTGTCAATATGTCATGTCAATTCCATTCTCATAACTCAAATGCACCCCTCTAATACATCCACAGTGCTTTAGTTCATATACTACTGAGATCTTGCCCAAAATTTTGAAATATTAACCTATCGTGATTGTGATTTGCCCACAAGTACAACAGTGCAGTTGGAAAGAGTCATGCATGCAATTACTGATTCTGATCATTGACTATATAATATAATCTGAATGAGGGATCTGAGGGTATGAGTGGAGCAGCAGATAACAAAATGTTGTAGGTTCAATGTATTAGAGATCCTAGAGTGGTCAAAGAATGTTTCAGACTTTATTCTTTCCCATAACCACAACTCTTCCACAATTCCCATTTCCAAAAATTAGGAGGAATAAGATTGTGAAAGAGTTGGGGTTATGGGAAAGAATAAAATCTAGGATATGACCATGGGAGTGACTAAGTAAGGGGGTGGAAAACAAGTTCACTGGAGTAGAGGAAAAGGAACTGAGAGGGCAGAGGACTGGTAGGACCATCTTTGTTTATATTGAAATTACCCAGAATTAAGACAGGAGTTGTGTTGGAGAGAGCGACAGCGAGCCAAAGGTCTGTAAATGCCTGCAACAAAGAGGAAGAACAATGGCGTCTGCTGTGAAAAGATGAGATATTTTGCAAATTGAGGGGTTTATGTTAATTTTGATCATTTCCAAAGGGTCCAGTGAATGAGTTTCAGGAGTTGAGGGGAGGTGGGAGAAATTTCGGTCAGAAAAGAGGATGCAGAATGGCTTTCAGAGTCCAGGAAATGAAAGATGGGTGACTCAGGACTCTTTGCTTCTTTTGGTAACTGGCAGCAACATGTATAAAAAACAGGAGGAAATGTATTTATTTTTCTTTTATATTGTGGTAAAAAACATAAAATTTAATATGAACTCAATTTTTTAGTGTACACTGCAGTCTTGCTAAATATATGCACACTGCTCTACAGCAGACCTCTAGAAATTGTTCAAACTTGATGGCAAACTCCATACCCACTGCACAGCAACTCCCCATTTTGCAATCCCCACAACCCCCCACTCCCACCCTGGCAACCACTGTTCTACTATCTGCTTCTATGAGTCTGACTACTTTAGATAGCTTATATAAGTGGAATCATTCAATATTTGTCCATTTATTTATTTATTTACTTATTGGCTACATTGGGTCTTCTTGCTGTGCAGGGGCTTTCTCTAGTTGTGGTGAGCAGGGGCTACTCTTCGTTGTGGTGCGTGGGCTTCTCATTGTGGTAGCTTCTCTTGTTGTAGAGCACGGGCTCTAGGCGCTTGGGCTTCAGTTGTTGTGGCATGTGGGCTCAACACTTGTGGCTTGTGGGCTTTAGAGCACAGGCTCAGTAGTTGTGGTGCATGGGCTTAGCTGCTCCGCGGCATGTGGGATCTTCCCGGCCCAGGGATTGAACTGGTGTCCCCTGCATTGGCAGGTGGATTCTCAACCACTGTGCCACCAAGGAAGTCCTATACTCCATTTACAGTTATAAAATAATGGCTGTATTTCTCTGTGCCATACAATATATCCTTGTTGCTTATCTATTTTACACATAGTAGTTTGTACCTCTTAATTCCCTCCCCCTATCTTGCCCCTCCCCCTTCCCTCTCTCCACTGATAACCAGTAGTTTGTTCTGTATATCTGTAAGTCTACTTCTTTTTTTTTAATTAATTAATTAATTTATTTATTTTTTTGGCTGTGTTGGGTCTTTTTTGCTGTGCGGAGGCTTTCTTTTAGTTGTGGCGAGTGGGGGCTACTCTTCCTTGTGGTGCGCAGGCTCCTCATTGCCGTAGCTCCTCTTGTTGCAGAGCACGGGCTCTAGGGGCATGGGCTTCAGTAGGTGCAGCACATGGGCTCTATAGTTGTGGCTCACGGGTTCTAAAGTGCAGGCTCAATAGTGGCGCACGGGCTTAGTTGCTGCGTGGCATGTGGGATCTTCCTGGAGCAGGGTTCGAACCCGTGTCCCCTGCATTGGCAGGCAGATTCTTAACCACTGTGCCACCTAGAAAGCCCATAAGTCTGCTTCTTTTATGTTATATTCACTAGTTTGTTGTACTTTTTAGATTCCACGTATAAGTGATATCAAGCAAAATACCCCACAAGTCCATCCATGTTGTTGCAAATAGCAGATTTTCATTATTTTTGGTGGCTGAGTAATGTTCCATTCTATATATATATAGATAGATACACCACTGCTTCTTTCTTTATCCATTTATCTGTTGATGGCCTCTGGGCCAGCAGTATTGTGCTCTTATCGTGAGTACATGGGCACTCTTTTGGCTTTTGCCTTTGGTGTCCTTCAAATGGGTGGTCTTAATACAAGGACATGGAGTTCCTCTTGACCACTGATCAAAGAAGCCTCTGGTTTAAATTCCTTTGACTTCTGACCCACTGTCCAGTTTACAGTTTCTATTATATTTTCAAACAGATTCTTAGAGGTAGTTTGCAGAATAGAGTGATTCGCTCCCTTACAGTCTTACATAACTCTAGTTCTGATAATAGTTTACATCACCACACTGTTGATTTCTAAATTTACCTCTCTGGCATATGTTTCTGATAAGATACATATTTAAATAACTACCATAAAGTCAGCATGTAGTAAACAGTAAAATAAATGAGTAGAGATCATAGAAAAATTAATAATCAATGGGATGATTGAGAAAATGACTTTGGGAAGTGACCATTAGGCTGGGTTTCAAGGATGCTAGGTTTTGGGTCACAGAAGATAGCATGGATACAGGCAAAGAGGAAAACAGAGGGGTCTTAGGGAAATCATTGCATTATTCAATTTTTCTGGAGCATACATTGCTTGAATAGAGGTTGTTATGGACACGGCTAGAGAGGTAAGTTGGAATCTGTTCATAGGCGACGTTTAGTGTAAGTATAAAGAGTTTGTACTATTCTTTTTAAGTACGAATGAGGGGGAAAAAAGACCCAACCCAAAACAGCTTTTGCAATAGGACATGACGTGTCTGAAGCATAGTATACCATCCTTTTCAAGGGGAACTATATCCATCTGTATTGATTTTTTATTGGTTGTCCTATTTGGATATATCTTTTCTCAACTTATGACTTCTTATTTATCTTTTTCTTTTTTAACCCTAAGTATCCTTGGATTCTTTTTAAACTCTGTGTATCCTCAGTTCTTTGTGGAATGTGGCAGTGTATCTATGCATATTTAAATACATGCCAAGGCTCCTTTTGGGAAACAAGGCCCTCTAACATTTTCTTTTGGTCAACCTCAGCTCTCCAGGTCTAGATATCTGTTACCTTCCCCTATAACAGCAGGCATTTCAGCAGGTCCTACAACAGGGCATTGAAGTGCAATAGTGTTAAATGGCAATAATATATGCAGATCAGGAATAACAGCACTGGCCTATCTGTAGACATAAGCTCTCTCTGTTCATATCATTCTGGTAGCTACTTTCGATAATTGATTTTCTGGAAACGGCATGAAAGTGCTCCCACTTCCTTTGAAAGGACAGCACACCCAGGGTATCTTTCACTCTTATTGATTTTAAATCACATTCAATGCCTGACTTTGAATCATCAACTGGGTATCCCAGGAGTTAAAGTGCCAGAAAGATTTAATTAGGGAGCCGCAGTCCAGATAAAAGATACCATATCATTGACTTAAAATCTGAACTGAACTTCTCTTTTGATGCTGATGGGTGAAAAGCTCTGTTTCGGTCCTTTTCTAAAATGTTTTCTGAGTTCACGTAGGATTATTGAGCTCAGAGACTCTGCCTTATGTATCTCCATATTTGATTGACTAGTCCTTGAATCTTTTAAAAATATTTCAAAATGAAAGTTAACACCAAATTAAATATTCCACATCCTAAAACAATATATAAAATGTCTGGTTCCAAATGCGAATAAATATCTTCTTTTGGGGACTTAATAAGAGCAGGAAGTATCTTGCTATGTTATGCAATTAGAATGTGAAACTAGAAGGAGATTTCTGATGTCACCAGGGAATGACTTCAACTACAAACCTCAGCAATATTTATGGTTCTTGCCACACTGAAATATTTTTCACATGTAATATGTACAGTATGTGAGAATTTCTGGACCTATGTGAGAATCTCTTTGGGATAAGTCCCCACCTACAGAATTGTTGGGTTGTAGAGTACACATATATTTAATGGACTAATTAGTGCCAGATTACTCTCCAGAATGGCTGTACCAGTCCATATTGCCATCAACAGTGCAATGTCCCAACATCTTAACCGGAACTTGGCATTACACAGCTTTCTAATTTTTGCCAGTCTAATAATAAGTGCATCGTTATTTCATTTTCACATCAATTTATTAAAGTATTTTAGATGCTCTGATTTACACATGAGAAAGCTGAAGCACAGCAGATGAAGCCATTTGCCCAAAGCTAGAACTTGATTCTTGAAATTTGACAAATCAACATAATCTGATTTGGTGTAAGTATACAAGAACAAACTTTTGCCTTATTTCCCACATCCAATAGCCTATAAAATGAGAAACACATTCTGTGATGAATCCATCTCATTACTAATCAGTTTTTACATGAATGCTCTTCACCTCCTGGCTCAGGATTTTGAGTTTGGCTCACCATAGTAATCTCTGTTATCACCGATGCAATCCCCTACTGTCCTAATTTCACCCAGTTGCCAAATCATTTTTATTTTTGGTTATCATGTAATTTTGCGTCCAGTCCTTTTCCACCTTTATTCTTTATTCTAATGAGGAATTGTGGACATGATCTCTATTTTCCATTTCTCCCCTCTGTCTCAGCCCTTTCACTTTGCCTTTCAAATGCAAGCATCATCTCGATCCCCACCCCTCCTCAGGCTAGCTATACAGCATACACCAACAGTCCTCATTATCCTAACATGTTTAAGATCTTCTCATTCATCCTGAGATGGAACTTGTAAATTAGTAGTTCCAAAACAACTGAGTGGAGCCCTCCATTCAGCAGAAAGGGAAAAACACTGACTCTAAAGCCAAACATTCGCATAAATATTGGCTGTTTGATTATGGGTAGGATAGCATAACTTCTGTATACCTCAACTGATGCTTCTGTAAAATGAGGGCAATGCAATCCAAGTCATATGGAATTTGGAGGGATTAGATGAGTAAACGTATACAAAAACCATCTAGCACATACACATCATAAACAGTAAGTAAGTGGTTTACATGGTGGTTGTTATTACCTTATTACCTTCAAGATAGTGTCAGCACAATAAATTTATTTCCCTGAAGAAATATGCATTAATTTTAATATATATGTTAATCACAAAAGTAAAGTATTTCATTACAAAGGTCTAAAGGAATACAAATGTGTACAAAATTTTTTTAAAAATCAGGTCACTCCCCAGCCGTATTTCTCAGCGGTAACCCTAGTCATTAAAGACATCTTTGTTTGCATATGCATACAGATTTCATATTAACAGAAGTAGGAATGTAATATGCATATTTTCTATAATTTGGCTTTTTCCTTATCTATTTACATCTTCATTTAATAGCCTGGCAATCTATGGCATGGCTATACCCAAAGGTAGATTAGTAAATTCTAATAACTGGTCCTCCAGAAAAAAAAAGCCCTAATTTTTACCATTTTCCTTTTTCTGTGTTGTAAATACTGCTACGAC
The DNA here is from genome assembly GCF_030028045.1 of Hippopotamus amphibius kiboko. Taxonomy (NCBI): domain Eukaryota; kingdom Metazoa; phylum Chordata; class Mammalia; order Artiodactyla; family Hippopotamidae; genus Hippopotamus; species Hippopotamus amphibius. Next base: position 9,867,526 of record NC_080203.1, on the reverse strand, counting down.
TGAATTCAAGCAACAAACATGACATCACTAAATGCAGTATTAGGAAGAAATGCTCCGGACTCCAGCATACCACTGGTGGTACCATCATTTTTTTTAAGTGATTTTTTTAAGCAAATTCTAAACAAACACAGAGGTATCATCTTAGGATGGACCAAAATTATTATGGTATGGACTAGTAAAAGAGCATTTCTGTTGTATTTGAAAATCGAAGCAAGTACATGAATAACAAGGCTATATTTTCTCAAAAACCATTTTTATAAAATGGTATAAAAAGTATAAAACATAAAACCCTATGGTTCATAAAAGCACACTGTAAGTACAGTATCAACATAACTTTATGAATAACTTAAATACACACATTTAAAGACTCACACATGCATTAGGTAAATACTGGTCACATACTTGTATAAAGTTGACTAAGAGAATGCTTATCAGTAGTCAATGGGATGATTGGTTATTTTAATTTTCCTCTTTAAACTTTTCTATATTTTCAAATATTTTACAAATCTCCTATTATAATTTACAATTCAGATTTAAAAATAAAACTCCACTTTTATGATCAGATTCTGTAGTTATTGAATACCCTGCTTTTAAGCATGTTCTAAAAATAAGGCAAGCCAAGTAATGTAGGGCCTCAATCTATGTAAATAGTCACTAAAATAGTAATAATTATTCAGCCACTTACTCTCCAAGGTCTATTGCTTCAGTTTGCTGGCATGTAGAATCTGGCTCCTGTTTCAGCACTAACACCGCTACTCCCTGCATCCCCTCCTTAAATACCCGTATGGTATAGTTGTAAATAAGTGCAATTTAATTATATATACACGCACTAAAATATTAAGTAAAATCAGTAACATTCAGAGTCAAATGATATTCACTGAGTGATTTTCTTAAGTGTGCAATTTGCCCAGCAAACAGTAAGTACTAAATAAATGTTAGTTTCCATTTGTTATTACCTCATTTATTCAAACTCTAGGCATATTTATAATCAGCATTCTATTAGTAAATCAGGAACAATTCTAAGTTTTTCAGACATAAAGAGATTTATTGCAGTAAATTAGTTCTGTTCAAAATCACTGTGAGGGATAAGACTTGCACTTCTGAGAAGGATGAATTAGAATTTCTTTTACCCTCCTGCCTACGACAATTTAAAAAAAAACAGACAAAATATATTGAACATTGGTTTTGAAGACTTTAGACCTTGGCTCATGAAGGACAGGGATATCCGTGAGACAGGATAAAATAAGATGAGACTTAGGAGGAAACAGCTTACTACTTAGATTGAGTTTCCAAGCTATGGTATAGGAACAAGAAACCCAAGAAGATCCTGGTGGTCACCCTGAAGTGAAGAGAGAGAGCTGGGTGTCCAGGCAGACCAAGGTGGCTGGCGTTCAGCGGGCAGAGCACCAGAGAGAAATGAGATGGGAAGACACAGAGAAACAGAGAGACAGAGGGTGACAGACAAAGAGAGAGACAGAGAGAAACGGAGAGACCGACAGAGAGAGAGACAGACAGAGACAGAGAGACAAAGAGACAGAGATAGAGACAGAGACAGACAAAGAGACAGATACAGAGAGAGAGAGAGGCAGACATACAGAGAGAGAGAAAAAGAGATTGATTCAAGGATCTAGAGATGCTCCCCTGTAAGTAGTCAGCAGAGTACTGATTAGCAATTGCATGTAAGGAAACTACCTTAGGCCCAGGAAAGAACTACCCAAGAGGATTGGGAGGAACAGTCCTTAGAGCTCAAACAGGACTAGGAAGAGTGTAGAAAGTATTGTATAGTACATAAGGTAGCACATGCAGAGGGTTTTGCGTCAGGAGTGGGGAAGTACTAACTCTGGACCAAGTACTGCTCTGGTCCCACCTAACAAAGCTTAAAAGCAACACCCAAGAGTATCAAACTCTTACCTAGCAGCTTTAATAACAAGTTAACACAGTGTGCCTTTACCTTGACAATCTTTGTGATGTCACCATGTATTTAGAATCTACCGTTTGAACGTGGGGTGTATGTATCAGTACATTACTTCAGGGATTTCAGGATGTGCAGGAAGTGGTCTCAAAGCCTTCCAAACCATTAAGAACATTCTATGGAAAGCAGCAGTGGTAACCATGGCAGCCTGTGGGGACAACTGTATAACAGGGTCTTCTCCAAATTAACTCCCTCATAGAAGAGAATGATTTTTAAAGGATAAGCACTAAAAATGTGCTATTTTGAATATTGCACAAACTTTTTGCATTTGTAAATGATAAAATGTACATAAAATAAAAATTCGCCCTTTTAATCATTTTTAAGTGTACAATTCAGTGGCATTAACTTCATTCACAATGCAACTATTGCCATTGTCCACTTCCAGAACTTCTCACCATTCTAAACAGAAGGTCTGTCCACATTAAACAATAACTCCCCACTCCTCCCTCTCCCAAACCCCTAGTAACCTCTATTCTACTTTCTATATCTATGAATTTGCCTGTTCTAGGCACCTCACGCAAGGGGAATCATACATTATTAGCCTTTTTGTGTCTATTTCACTTGGCATAATGTTTTCAAGGTTCATCCATGTTGTCGCCTGTGTCAGAATTTCATTCCTTTTTATGGCTGAATAATATCCCATTGTACACATACACCACATTTTGTATATTCATTCATCTGTTGATGGACCCATGTTGTTTCACATTTTAGCTATTGTGAATAATGCTACTATGAACACTACTGTACAAGTATCTGTTTGAGCACCTGCTTTCTTTTCTTTTTTTTTTTTTTTTGAGTATCTCATTAGGAGTGGAATTGCTGGATCATATGGTATATCTATGTTTAACTTTTTGAGGCACCACCAAACTGTTCTCAACAGCAGCTAGCTACACATGGTTTTACCTTTCTATCAGCAATGTATGAAGGCTCCAATTTCTCCACGTCTTCACCAACTTATTTTTATGTTTTCACAGTAGCCATCCTAATGTGTGTAAAGTAGTATCTCATGATTTTGACTTACATTTCTCTAATGACTAATGTTGTTTAGCATATTTTCATGTACCTATTGGCCATCTGTATATCTTCTATAGGGAAATATATAAAGTCCTTTGTCCATTTTTGAATTGAATTCAGTTTTTTGTTTAGTTGTAGAATGAACCTTATACTTTTAAAACTTAAACCACAAGAAACTTTTAGAACTTGGACTAACAGAAGACTTTATTGAGGAAGAGTGTTTTACCACTGTAGTTATTTAGAAATGCTAGGGTATAGTGATAATTAAAAGACCAACCTTTATTTGGTTTTATACTTGTATTAAAATTCTCTGTAGGGCATTTCCTGGCGGTCCAGTGGTTAGGACTCAGCGCTTTCACTACCAGGGACATGGGTTCAGTCCTTGGTCAGGGAACTAAGATCCCACAAGCTGTGGCCAAAAAAAAAATTCTCTATGGGCAGTGGTCCTCTTTCTCACCTGCACCAGCAGTGAACCTCTCCCACTGCCCCGCCCTTGGGAGGCCACTGCTCCATCCCCAGTGTCTTAGCAAAAAGTGGCCTAAGCAGGAGGCCACAAACTTGGAGGGTTTGTTCCCTCCAAACATTATTTTAGCCCTTGGTGGCTTTTAGTAGGGTGAGCATTTTGGGCCTCTTGAGCCCCTTTAGCTGACAGCATACACCAGCGGTGCAACAAACCCCATTATGAGGTAGGCAGCCGGGAGGTGATTTCTCTGTCTGCCTTTTCAGGGGGAGTATCATAGTCACCATCCACATGTCAAGCCCTCCTCCCACCTGGGTTCTGGCAATCTAGACTCTCATGTCATTCCTCACCCCAAACAAATGCAGTAACACCACACCCTTTCACTCCTTGCCCTTGAGATAAAGTGTTAAGGAGGGAAATTGATCTTCAGTGTAGAGTCCTGACCCAGTCCTGACCCCTACTGTCTGGCTAACTGTGGACCTGAGGGTCTGGTCCCCAACCACGCAGGACTCCATATCCCTTCCTTTTCATGAACCTGCCTCTTCTCTTCCCTCCCTCCCTCCCCATCAGAAAATTCACACACAAATATCACCTTTTCACCACCTGATCTTTATTTTAATCACAGCCATTGGTTTATTATGTTGGTATGAGATTCAGTTTCTTTCTGGTTGGCCATTTCTCAGCAACTAGACCCTTGGAGATACAATTCTAACCTATCTGGCCTTTTCTATTCAGTTACTTGCTGCACACGTCACGTGAAGTGGTGGGATTCTCCAGGGTCTCTTGTTCTAAGGCTGGGTGAGTTTATCTCTCTTGATTCTGCCGCTTATTTTGATTCTGCCTCTTATTTTGATTCCCTTTCTTCCTTTCATTGAATTTCTTATTAAGTACGCAGTAGCAGACAAAACAATTTGATTTTCTTGCTTTTTTCACCTCTTTTGACTGAGTGGCAGATGTTTGAAATTTTTTTCTCGAATTCCCTTGAAGAGCTCTTTTGGCCTTCATGGTTGTCTTTTGTATCTGGAAAGACAAGGGAGCCCAAAAGGGTATTAGTTTGGGGAAAGAGGATAAGGACTGAATGGGAAGGGGGGCTTCATGAAAAAAGGATGTGGGCTGATGAGGGATTTTGTGCCAGGCAAGGGCAGGGTAGAGGTCTTGGGCAGCAAAGTCAGTGGAGAAGAGGAGGAGCTTGGTTGGAACCATCTTACCTGGACACCATCTCTGGACCTTAGTTGATAGAAGGTCTTCTTCTTCCTTCCTTTGGTCCTTGGAGTGTACTGTACCACATCTCTTCTTGGCTCCCGTAGTTTCCTGGTTACCTTAGTCATGATGATGCCAAGAACTGGCCTAACTGAGAATCTCTGCCTCTGACTTCCCTATATATACCCTCCTGGGACAATGAAGAGCCATGACCTTTACTCTGATTGGTCAGCTAAGCACTACCCCAGCCAGTGGTGGCTTGGGGGTGCTTAAATATCACAATGCACCACTTTGGCCATCAACATGCTAGTGGATGCGGGGGAGGCCATGATAGGGCTTTCACATCAAAGTACCACTCCTGACACCTCTGTGGGGCTGATTCTGGGGAGGCAAAGGTTTTCTGGTTGGACAAAAAGGGCTTTTCTTTAGCAACCTCTAAAGAGCATTCCCAAACTGCCCTGCTAATGTTCCTCATCACTCCATGTTCAATTCTGGAGGCTCAGATGGCAAGGAGAGGATATTTTCTCCAAGTCATACCCCATGGCCACCCATATCCCATGGTTCATTCTCTCACCCTTCACCATTACCTAGTATATTATATATTTTACCCTCTAAGCCAATGTGGCCATATTTAACTCTTAGTGGAGATGTGTATCACCCTACTTCTCCCCTATCAGAATGGATAAAATTAAAAAGACAATTACAAGTGTTGGCAAAGATGCAGAACAACTGGAAACCATATACAATGGTACAATTAATATGAAATGGAACAATCACTTTGGAAAACCTTTTGGTAGTTTATTTAAATGTTGAATAAACCTTCATAGTCCAGCCATTGTACTCTTAGGTATTTATTCAAGGACAATGGAAACATCTATACAAAGACTTGTAGGAATATTCCTAGTAACTTTATTTGTAATAAACAAAAAACTGGAAACAGTTCAAATATCCATCAGTGGGTGTGTCAGTGAATAAGGTATATCCATATAATGGAATGTTACTTGGTAATACAAAGTAATGAAATCTGGTACCTGCCACAACATTGATGAATTTCAAAAAACATTATGGTGAGTGAAAGAAGCCAGATAAAAAAGAGTACATACTGTAAGATTCCATTTATATAAAACTCTAAGATGTAAACTAATCTATAGTGACAAAAAGCAGATCATTAGCTTGCCTGGGGGGTGGGGAACAAAGAGGAGTGAGAGGGTTATTTATATCAATCATAGCTCAATAGAATCATTAAAACATCCACAAGCAAGCAAACAAACAACAGTAACACAGCGCTGGAAGGGATAAAGGGGTGAAAGTTGGGCTGAAGCCACTATTTTTACACATGCAGAGACTTTCAGAGATGTTGCCACCCAGGGTCAGGGATGTGAAGGAAATCACTACCCACTTTATAGATCTTCCTCAGCCTCAAAGCAGACTAAGTGGCTGGGGAATGCAGAGGCTGCAACAACAGCAGAAAAACATGCATTGGGGGATCCTGTGAGTCCACTTGCCACTTACAGAAGAAGCAAAATGGATTGTGCTTCTCATCTGTTTCCAAACCTCACACTAATGCATCTTACCATGGAGTCTAAGACTCTATGGACCTTGGCTGGCAAGGCCATCTGGTGCATGTATCCCAAGTTTTCATCCTCTGCAACAGAGGAGAAGATATAGAGGGGGGGATGTAAAAGGGTATTGAATGCCAATGGAAAATATCAGGTCCAGCATAGATTGGGAGGCCTCATGAAATTCATAGGGGTCTATGTCAGAAGCAGCTTTTTAAAGAGCTTCTTGGGTATAGCAAGGGAACAATTGCAACATTTCTTCTGCACTTACCTGTTTAACCTTAGATAGCCAAAGCCATCTACTTATAGATGACTGTATAATTTATCATACAAGCTAGGATACTTTTTAAAGTGAAATTGGGGCTATTAATAATCACACCTGGATAAACAAGAGTAAAGTAGGATTGTGCTGGGCAAACAAGGACAAACAGTCAAGCTATCTAAATGAGAAAAGCCCTCTGGATCAATTATTTTATGTGGTAGATAGGACTCAGCATTCTCCAAGCCACAGTTTGACAGATGGTCATAAAATGTCTCTGGGGTTCTCCGGGAATCCTCTAATTGCAGTCAGGCTTAGACAAGATTGTTTCACCTAAATTATCGCGTTGGAAGAAAACTAGTTTGAAATACTCTCTCATTTGCACTTTATTCACATGCCATTATTTGGACTAAATCTGGTCAGAGAGAGTAGTGAGGACTTTGTGATGAGACTTCAGAGGCTACTGCCTTGAGGAAATGTAAAACTGTAGTTGATGTGAACTTGCATAATCCCTTTGAGGCAACAAACCACAAGAGTTAACCGGAGAAGAGAAATTGATATTGAGGTTCTGGGGGAAAATCTAGAGATGGTCTTCAGGTAACAGATAAATCTTCGATTTATTCAAGCACTCTACTTATGTCACTCAGTCCATTCTCTTAACAGCACTCTAATGCAGGTCGTATTATCCCAATTTCATTAAGTGAAAGAAATGACAACTAGAGAGATAAAGTATCTTGTTCAAGTTCCCACAGCTAGTAGTGAGTCAGGAGTTGAGCATAACTCTTTCAACTATAAGCTTAATGTTTGTTCCACTAAGGCCATGCTGTCCTTAGTATAATCATTTACCAATAATTTCTTTCATTTCTCATAATCTAGAGACAAATCTGAATATGGACCTGTTGGGAGATTCATGAAACTGAATCTCTAGCTGGGTTTGGAATGTTTTGAATGTTCTCTTGCAAAAGCCGTAATGAAAGTAGACACTGGAACCTCATGGTCTACTGTGTTTTAGGCAATACTTCTCAACCTTTAATGTGCTTGCAGATCACATGGGGATCTTGATAAGATACAGATTCTGATTCAGTAGGTTAGGGGTAGGGCCTGAGATTTTTGCATTTCTAACAAGCTCCCAAGTAACACTGGTACTTCTGATATATGGACCACTCTTTGAGTAACAAGGTTGTACTATAGAATATGAATTGACCTAGGTCATTCTTGAATCCCATTTCAAGAAAGTTTAATGGTACCAGTGACAGAAAAACTCATTTGTGACCTTGTTTTGTTTTACTTCTAATGTGGACCCATTGGTATTAGAGCAGACCTCCAGTATATCTTAGTTTTTAAAAAAATATGTCTGAAACCTGGCTGTTTATCATTCTTGGATTGTATTAGTTCTGGGTAGGTTTAAGCAGCATATCGTGTTGGATATATTGCTCCTAAACAGATGCACTTTTTCATTTTTCTTATATTAATTCTTATGTCAAAGTATATGTTCTGTTTTCTCTCATACTGTCCAGTATCAGTACTTATGTGAATGGCAGAGCTGAGCACTATGTTCTCTGAATAGCCACACTCAATATAAGTACTAAAGAAAGCTACCTATTGGCACATTTGGATCACTGCAGTTATCCAAGAGAGATTGACATTGAATCTATTCTATTGGGAGGATGGCTGACTCATTTCTTCAGTAGCTCTCAACTATAATACACTTTCAGTGGGGCAGTCTTCCTTTTTGAGATGACATTATTTGCAACTGAATACAGAAAGAATTAGAAAAATAAACTGGGGAGCATTCTGTCCTTTGACTTATTTAGGGTTCTTGGGGGCCTTGGTAAGAGTGACTAAAGTCTCTTTTAAATGATTAAACATACTTACACAATTCTTAAAGGACAATCTCTAAGGAAGATCACCAAGAAAAGGACAGCAATCTTAAATAAGGAGTAAAAACGAATGGTATTTTGGAGTATATAGAAAAATTTGGAGAAATTAATTTTGTTTAGAGAGAGAAAAGGGACAGAATGAATAGGTAATTACTGAAAAGCCTCTTCCTTCTCTTCTTCTAATGATAAAAAGAACAATATCACCAAAATTCAATCTCTGGACAAGCAGTAGCCAAAGGACATGATCTGACCTCACACTATACCAACTACCCCCTCTTCCTCTTTATTTTGCTCTACCATGAATTACTTCATTACTTTGAAAGGATCTTTAAAAAGTCTTGAGTCATTCTGGAAGTCTTTCCAATTGTGGTCTGAACAGCCAATATTAGGAATTACTTTTTTAAAACTTTAACCTCTTGGAAACAAAGAACATTCTAATAAATTGACATTGCTTGTGTCATTTATTTAATACTCATTCCCTTATAAACATCATACTACTCAAAAGGCCACACTCAGAAATACAGCCGCCCTTGTCTGCAATGACTTTCCCACGGTTCCAATGAATGACGTTGATGCTTTCCTTAAGAAAACATTACCCCTTCTCCCCTGGATTTTTAAATATTTATTCACTGAGAACACGAACACACGTGTTTCACTTGGAGGAAACATGTTGCTTCCTTAAAGGCTTTTCAAAAATCAATAGTGTGCAAATTGATCCATGAGATCATAGGGAAATTTTGTTACTTTGAAATTTCAATGTGTTTTCATCTGTCTTTCTGATGGATCTTCAGTTGTCGGAAGGCTCTTCAATGGCCCGCTTTTAACCATGTGTGGTAAAGGACCTGTAAATAGCCACAAGGGTGAGGATAAAAGAGAATCTAAAGGAGGTCTTTTATTAAGTCAATCTTGGAGGTTTGTTTGTTCAAATTTTACTATATTAGTTTGAGTTTGGGTAATAGTCTCCTGTATTTCAGTTGGAAAAAAAAATCAATAATGTCAGCCCACTAAATCTTGCAAAATCCTCAGGGAAACAGTCTCAATAGAGAAGGGCTTTCTGAGTTCTTCCTCCCCCTCTCCTACTATTCACTTTTCAGCTACTTTTCTAAAAGCGTCTTTGAAATCACATATCCTTTTGGTCAGTGCTAGAAGAAGAGGGCTTTCTGACTGTGAAACCAGCTCCTCTTAGCAACAGATGACACACACGCACCCGGAATAGCTACAAGCTCTGTGCTCTCTGTGTGTCTCTTGTATGATCAGTGACAATTTGCTTAGTTTCCCCTCACCTGCTTCCTAGCTAGTAATTATCCAGAGACAGAATCTTTGTGTAACCCTGACTTACAGCTATTAGAATAGGATGTAATTGTACCCAGTGTAATTGGCTTCAGTGGCAGAGCCCCATTAACCTGGCACAGCCGTTCTTAAAGCAGCCTGTGATCTAGCTCATTAAATTTTATCTTCAGTAATAAGGCAAGTTATGACCTTTGCTGTTCCTGTCTTAATGTATTTATGGGGACATGTCACCTAGGATATCAAAACATACAGTGTCATCGAAATACAGAGGCAGGCCAACCTTGTATACTCAGAGTGATTAAAATTGAGTTCCAAATGTGATGCAGATGAAGGACGTGACCCATATTTCAGGAGGGTCTTGAAAGGTCCGGTGCAGGAAAAACATTCTGCTGGGAGAGTTACCCTCACGCCCAGCACCCTCCCTTTCCAAACACACAGACACTTCTGGCTGGGAGCTGTGTGCCCTAGTAGAGGGGCATGGGAAGATTCCTCAGTGCACATGTGCTCCCACAGTATAATGACTAGAAGGACCAAGCCAGAGAGTTTATCTGTTTTCTCAATTTAGCCCCTTTGACAGTTGTCTGAGAGGTACTGTGCATAGAAAACTGAACTGGGTTCTCATCTCAGGTTGGGTCTGAACCTGCCAGGTAAATTTGAGCAAGGTGCTTACCGACTCTGGGCCCAGTTTACCCATTGATAAAGTAAGACTATTAGCTTAGGTGCTACCTAAGATCTTTTTAAAGTAAATATTTCAAAACAGCCAAATAGATATTTTTTAAATATCTGAAGAAAATTAAATTGCATCTCATCAATGCTCCTTTTCATATTCAGAGACAGGACCAATAATGGCTACCTTACCAGACCTATGTCTGAGAAAGGCAACCCAAGAAAATTTTGTCAAGATAAACAACAACAAAAAAAGCTTTGTGTGCTGAGCACTTTAGAATATGCTAGAACATCAGAAAGTTCTTGACCTGATAATTTAATTTTATGTGTGTGATGGTTTTCTGTGTCAACTTGGCTAGCCAAAATACACAGTTATTCAATCAAACCCTAATCTACATGTTACTATGAGGGCATTTTATAGATATGCTTAACATCTACAATCAATTTATTTTAAGTGAAGGAGCGTACCCTTGGTTGTGTGGGCTTCATCTAGTCAATTGAAATCCGTAAGAGCGAAACTGAGGTTGCCCCGAGGAAGAAGAAATTTTGCCTGTGGACAATGTCTCGGCTCCCGTTCAAGAGTTTCCAGCCCATTGGCCAGTCCTATATATTTCTGACTTGCATAACCAGATGTCACACTTGCACATAAGCCAGTCCTTGAGGGGTGTGTGTGTGTGTGTGTGTGTGTGTGTGTGTGTTTATATACATATATACATACTGTTGTGGGTTGAATTGTCTCCCCCAAAAGATATGTTGAGGCCCTAACCTCCAATCCTAGAATCTGTGAATGTGAAATTATTTGGAAATATACTCTATGCTTATGTATTCAAATTAAGATGAGGTCATATTGGATTCGGATGTGTCCTAAATCCCATGGCCAGTGCCCCTATTAGGAGAGGGAGCTTTGAAGACACAGAAGAGACACAGGGAAGAAAGTCAGGGAACACCAAAAATTGTCAGCAACCACTAAAAGCTGAAAGAGCCATGGAAGGATTCTCCTCTAGAGCCTTCAGAGGGAACATGACCCTGCTGACACCTTGATTTTGAAATCCCAGCCTCCAGAAGTGTGAAATAATAAACTTCTGCTTTTTTAAGCCATCCATTTTGTGGTAATTTTTTATAACAACCTTAGGAAATGAATACACCTACTTAACTACTAGTTCTGTTTCTTTGGTAGAACGCTGACTCATTCAATATTCTTTTGGAGAAAATGCATTTTTGTAAATGAAATTATAGGACTTTTTTCTCAAGCTATCCCCATAACTACTTTTTCACAAATGGAACTACTTCTGAGACGTTATTTGTAGGAAAAAAAGTCATGGTCAAATAAATGTGGGAAACACTTGGAAAAAAGTAACTTTGGCTTCTTTTCTATTGTAGGTCTACTCAAAGCCTTTAGTATGAGGGTGTCAAAAGTTATCCGCACTTTGGCTGTAGAATTTACAGAAGTTTTTTTTTAAAATAAATTTATTTATGTATTTATTATTATTTTTTTTATTGGCTATGTTGGGTCTCTAGGAAGATATTAATATGTGTACCTGAACAGAATTCCCAAGCTTATAGAATTTTGGAAAATGTTGCATTCTATAGATATCTCTTGGAGATACTTGACATATATTATCATGCGAGGGTGAGTCAAAAATTATCTGCACTCTGGTTATACTAAAACTTCTGGGGACTTCCTAAGAGGCACAGTGGTTAAGAATCCGGCTGCCAATGCAGGGGACACGGGTTCGATCCCTGCCCCAGGAAGATACCACATGCCGCCGAACAACTAAGCCCGTGCGCCACAATTCAGCCTGAGCTCTAGAGCCCATGAGCCACAACTATTGAGCCCGTGTGCCACAACTACTGAAGCCCACGCACCTAGAGCCCATGCTCCGCAACAAGAGAAGCCATGGCAATGAGGAGCCACACACCACAATGAAGAGTAGCCCCTACTCGCCGCAACTAGAGAAAGCCCGTGTGCAGCAACAAAGACCCAACACAGCCAATAAATACATAAATAAATAAATAAATTTACTTTAAAAATTTCAGTAAGGATAAAGCTGTTTAAGAAAAAAAAACTCCTAGAAGTAATGCTTGAAAAATGCTTCGAGAAATGCTGGATTAGAACCATGTTACATTGTTTTCTATGCCATTGGCTTTTTTTTTTTAAAGAACTTTTATTGAGATATAATTGACATACAATAAACTGCATATATTTAAAGTGTACAATTTGATATTTTTTTCTTATTAGTAATGTATATATGGCAATCCCAATCTCCCAATTCATCCCACCCCAACCCCCCACCCCGCCCTTGCCTTTTTTAAGGATATGATCTACTGATGATCAATATAGAGATAAGAACTGCAGAGCTGAAAGTGGGGACAAGTTCACATATAGAACAGCAGAGGGAAGTATATAGTATAGCACTTCTTGAAACTTGATGAAATCATTGAGAAACTGACAAAACCTGTGCCCATCTACGTTAGTTGGGCCAGGCTAGAATGGTAAAGACTATGCTATGATAACAAACCTGAGTTCTCAGTAGCCTTAATCAACAAAGGCTTGTGACTCATGTCATAGGAACATGTGGATCAGACTACTGTCCAGGCAGTGACTCAGGATCTGTGCTCCTTGCAATTTGTAATGATGCCCTCTACGAGTCCATCACTGCCAGCTGTAAAGGTTGGAGAGAGGAGTGGGGCGAGACGGGGGAGGGTGTACACAGACTCTTAACTGCCTTGGCCCATATCCTATTGGTCACATTCTTATGGCCAGAACTCAACTTACAGTCCTAATTCATTGCACAGTCACTTCTAACTTTTTAGTGCGAAGTAGGAGGCAAAATATACATGTACAAGGGAGTGGTAGATTTGGTGGCAAGAAAACAAAATATTTCCCGTCTGACTGCTTCTACTCCCACTTTGCTTTTGAACTACAGGCTTATATTTACTTCAGGTTTGCAACTTAGCCTGACACCAGAGTAGCACTCATTCACTTGGGGTTGGAAAGGACAGGTTTTGTTGATAATGCTGTATCTTGGGGGTTCCATTTGGTAATGTTAGCTGACAATTAAAATTATTTAAAACCATTGTTGTTAATCCAGGGACTTCCCTGGCAGTCTAGTCTTTAGGACTCCATGCTTCCACTGCAGGGGGCACAGGTTCAAACCCTGGTCAGGGAACTAAGATCCCACATGCCATGCATTGGCCAAAACAGAAAGCAAAATAAAACCAAAAACAACAACAACAACAACAACAAAATAAAATCATTGTTGTCAATCCAAATAGAAGTTAAACAAAATAAACAGCACGCTACACTATTTCCTTAATTTCTTCTATTTTAGCAACTTTGCTATTTAGCAAAAATACTATGAAACCATCTATCTCAAAGGTGAGGTTGAGATTTATATACTATCCCTTTTCTATTCAAAAACTCAGTTTCAGTAGTTACATCAAGTCGGCAGTTTCAGGATCTATTTTTTTGAAATAAAATAAATAATTTAACAAAATATCCATTATTTTTCCTCTAAAATAAAATAACAAAACGCACTGAAATTGCTTAAGCAATGATTACTGCCATGTAATTTAGAAATTAGATCTATGGAATTAGCAAATAATGAGAAATACAATTTCAAAGCAAGGCATTCCTAGATACAAATTAAGTACCTTCTCTTCGTAAACTTCAGTTGAAAACTATCTCTAACAACTCAGTTTTCCTTACAGACTTGGCTAGAAATTCCCTCTGGCCTTTGTGCTGTGCTTACACTCGGCCTTGCCACTAGACTTGTTTGCATAGCAGTTATAGGAGTGAGTTTCCAAGTTGAGTTCTGTAAAATCACAAAAGCTTCCTCTTTTATCTTTTTAAAGAGGAAGCTTTTGTGAAATCCTGGGTAAGATTCCAATGGAAAATAAGGTACTACTGCTTCAAAAAAAAAAAAAAAAAAAACTTTACAAGCTGCTCCTTGTTCTGACTTTTCACTACTTACCCATACCTCAGAAGAGGATGACACTCTTTTCAGCACTCACCGTTCTCTTTCTTTCCCACAGCTTCTCTTGTACCCTACTGAACCTTTTAATTTTGAACCTTTAATCCTTCTGCCCTGTCTCCTTCAAGGCCAGTTGAGAAGAAATACAAATAAAGGAAACAAACTACCTTTCCCTATGAAAGGTGCCTCCAGCTGTGTGGCTGTCCTTTTGTAATCAGTGTTTCCCTGACAACTTGAGTACCTCAAAAAATGGAGAGAAGAGGGAACTAATATTGACAAAGTGTCTACCGTGTGATTTACATGGTATTTATTCTCACCATGCTAGGCACTTCCTGTGCGTTCCCTCATTTGCGTGTACTACCTTTCTCTCCACTCCAATACGTGTACCAAAGGAGTTCTGCCTTTTTCTTTGCTTCTTGGAATGCTGAAAATAACTGTGTCACTGACTAAATTAATTCACCCAAATTCTAAGGTATTTCCCTCACATATCTTCCCTATTGCCTGTGTAAAAATAGCAGCAACAGGGCTGAACTCATGTCTCCCTGAACATAGCTAAGCCAATTACAGAAATATTCTGCCATCCAGAACTTCACAGACCATATCAAAAATGTGGTTTACAATTATTTGTTTGGAATGGTCTCTTAGGAAGCAGACAGCATTTCTCCTGATAAAACAATCTTCTTCTGTGAAAGAACATTTACTTGGAATAATTTTAAATATTATGCATTCATGCTCATACCTTTTTCCTGGCAACTGCATTCTTTTTCATGACCAGGAAAATGTGAGTTTTATAGGAAGAAAAATGCAAGCTAGTAAAAAGGTGTTTTTTAAACATAGTTTTCAGAGAACCATATTTTTCATTTCTTAGACAGAAACACAATTTCTATGATGCATGAATAATGCTACCAATGATTTTTAGCTCAGACATTTCAAGGGCATAACCTGAAACTACAATTCTTAAAAAAAATGCTTTATCTGTAAAATACATGAAGAGCCAATATAAACTGTGGGTAGGTTGTTGTATGTTTTTCTGCATGGGGACCTGAATAATAAATTCATAAATGATCAAGTACCCAGACATACTGATGCATGTGTCTTATCTCATATTAACATCCTAAGCTACACTGGAGGGTAGTGGTGCTGGGAAAGCTGAACAGCTACATGTAAAAGAATGAAATTAGAACACTCCCTAACACCATACACAAACATAAACTCAAAATGGATTAAAGACCTACATGTAAGGCCAGACACTATAAAACTCTTAGAGGAAAACATAGGCAGAACACTCTTTGACATATATCACAACAAGATCTTCTTTGATCCACTTCCTAGAGTAGTGAAAATAAAATAAAAAATAAACACATGGGACCTAATTAAACTTAAAAGCTTTTGCACAGCAAAGGAAACCATAAACAAACAAACAAACAAAAAAGACAATTCTCGGAATGGGAAAAAATTTTGCAAATGAAGCAACTGACAAAGGATTAATCTCCAAAATATACAAACAGCTCATGCACCTCAATATAAAAAAAAAAACAAACAACCAAAAAACAAAAACCAAACAACTCAATGGATGGAAGACCTAAACAGACATTTCTCCAAAGAAGACATACAGATGGCCAACAAACACATGAAAAGATGCTCAACATCACTGATTATTAGAGAAATGCTAATCAAAACTACATTGAGGTATCACCTCACACCGGTCAGAATGGGCATCATTAACAAATCTAGAAACAATAAATGCTGGAGAGGGTGTGGAGAAAAGGGAACCCTCCTGCACTATTGGTAGGAATGTAAACTGGTACAGCCACTATGGAGAACAATATGGAGGGTCTTTAAAAAATCTAAAAATAGAGCTGCCATATGATTCAGCAGTCCCACTCCAGGGCATATATCCCGAGAAAACCATAATTCAAAAAGACACATGCACCCCAATGTTCATTGCAGCACTACTTACAATAGCCAGGACATGGAAGCAACCTAAATGCCCATCAACAGAGGAATGGATAAAGAAGATGTGGTACATGTATACAGTGGAATATTACTCAGCTATAAAAAGGAATGTAATTGGGTCATTTGTAGAGATGTGGATGGACCTAGAGACTGTCATACAGAGTGAAGTAAGTCAGAAAAAGAAAAACAAATATCATATATTAACACATGTATGTGGAATCTAGAAAAATGGTATACATGATCTTGTTGGCAAAGCAGAAATAGAGACACAGACATAGAGAACAAATATATGGTCACCAAGGGAGGGAAGGGGGGATGGGATGAATTGGGATATTGACATATATACACTGTTGATACTATGTATAAAATAGATAACTAATGAGAACCTACTGTATAGCTCAGGGAACTCTATTCAGTGCTCTGTTGTGACCTAAATAGGAAGGAAATCCAAAAAAAGAGGGGATATATGTATACGTATAGCTGTACAGTAGAAATTAACACAACATTGTAAAGCGACTATACTCCAATAAAAATTAATTTAAAAAAAAAGAAGTCTCTTTGTTAAAGTGGATTCCTTTGAACCTCCCTAGGTGAAGATTATTCTCTGCTGGAACCATGATTGTATAAAATACAATAGAAATAATCATTTCAGAAAGAAATCTAAAAGTACTGAGTGTTGGAATACACCATAACCATAGAATGCCACATGTCTATATAAAATGTGAATGTCTGTGTTATCCTAAACCACCTGGAAGTGAATCCTCACACTCTGAAGATGGGGTTAGGTAGAAACCTAGTTTTATGCAGCACATACCAGGGACAGAATACTGGGCTGCTTAAATTTCATAGGAGTATCTAGTTGCTTGGGATCATCTAGAGACAGCATATCTGGTTTAGGCCCTGGAGTCCCACCTCCTTCTGTACATATTTTGGCCATGTAAAATGGAATGCTCATTTGATCAGTTCTTTCCTCTGACTGACGTATCTCCAGGCTGCTGAGTGGGACTAGAGTCTTTTTCTTCAGTTTATGCAGGGCGATGGTGGGTAGTGAAAAAGTGGCTTCTGATATAGGCAGTGGTATAACATTAGAAACATGATGACCCCAGGTCAGCTTTATAGACAGAGAGCAATAAATGGGCCAATTGTAGGGGTATAATGGGAAAACCATGTGAATGATCTCAGAGTTCAGTTTCTATGTGCATGCCATTCACATTGCTCAGTCCCCTCATAAATGAGTACATTTCTTTTCTAATTCAATGTATGGCTATTCTCTTGACACACACATTCCCAGATACTATACTAATTCCTTCCAAGACCCCACTAATTATCCAAAGCAAGACATAAACTGTTGATGAGAAAATGAACTGCTTTAATAATATATGCTCTATCTTTGGCAGTTCCTTTTGCTTGTCAATAGCTATACTATATCTCAACAGT
The DNA here is from genome assembly GCF_030028045.1 of Hippopotamus amphibius kiboko. NCBI lineage: Eukaryota > Metazoa > Chordata > Mammalia > Artiodactyla > Hippopotamidae > Hippopotamus > Hippopotamus amphibius. The sequence goes on along the minus strand of NC_080203.1, from coordinate 9,849,859 downwards.
AAACTGAGAACACGAGACTGAAATACTGACAAGAGGTCAATACATGCTGTTCTCAACATAGACTGTAAAGCAGTGTTCTTGCATTCCATTAGAAAGTGGTAATGAAGGAAGAATATAACATTTGCAGAAGACCTTAGTCTCCATTTCACTACCAGTTGCCAATATCTATTCAGGACACTTGATTTCACGCAAAGAAAGCTTTCTAGGGTCTTCACTTCGCTACTGAGTACTCAAGGACAATACAAAAGTGACAATGTCCTTAACAATTGTGCACCTTAGAAAAAGACTAGGCTTAGTGCAAATCAAAAAGCTATTGTTAAAGGCCATTATTCTTCCCTGTGACAAAAAGTATGCTTACTTATCCTTCAATTTTATGGCAGGAAATGAAAAGGCAGCTATTAAGATGAGCCTTCTAATGTGATCTATAAATGCGGTCCAGTATACATGGACACTTGCTAAGGCCTCTCCATGCTCACACACTCTCTATCTAGAGAAAAGTTACCTCTTTAGGAGATTTACTCATTTAGACTTGCGCTATGGAAGCCTGGATATGATAAGTGGAGGCTGTGCTTTGCTTTTCAGCTATTTACAGTCACAGTGCCAGCCGATCTCCACATACAAGTCATCTTCCAAGAGCAGAGGTTCCTAGAAATATCTGCTACCCCAAAGGAAGATTTACATACAATCAAAAACAGAATTCTAACACATTCTGGGTCTGCGAGCGGAGAGACGTGAGCATAATGCAGGTGGCGCCATTTAGTCCAGTCGGTTCTTTGACCACGACCTGAAACTGCTGCCCCAGCCAAACAACTGTCAATAGCATGTTGTCCAGAACAGAAACCAAGTGAGTTAAACACATCCCCACCTGCTGCACATACTCAGTAAGAGGCTGTCAGCTGTGTCATTTTTAGAGTAACATGAAACTACTTTTTCTAAAGGCAGAAATTTTAATTTTTGATGTCTGCTGAATTCTTTATGTTGTATCTTGAGTGGGGTTCAGTATGGAACACTCTATGTCAGTGAGGAAGACAAGGAGACTTAAACTCACTAATGTTCAGAAACACGCTGCTGTGGGGCCACATTCAGAAGCAGTGAGTTGGAGATTAGCATAACTGGGAGTCTAATATACAGTTTGTAAAAAAGAGATGATGAAGGGAGAAATAAACAAATCCATAATCACATTGGATATTTAAATACTCCTTTGTTAGTAACTGATCAAACACACAGACAAAAAAAGAAAAGATTTAGTAATTATATAGAAGATTTGAACAGCCAGTATGACATACCTGATATTTATTGAACGATATATTCCAAAACTGCAACATACATTCTGGGCCATAAAATCAGTTCCAATATATTTCAAAGAATTGAGATCATCCAAAATGTATTCTCTGACCACAATGGAATTAAATTAGAAATCGTTAAGATATTTTTTAAATGCCTAAACATTTAGAAATTCACCAACATTCTTCTGAATAGCCCATACATCAAAGAAAAAAATCACAAGAAAAATGATAAAAATTATAAAATGTTTGGACCTGAACAATAATAAAATCACTACACATCAGAATTTGTAGGATGCAGCTAAAGCAATAATTAGAGGAAAAATATATCTTTAAATGAACATACTGTAAAGAGGAAGAAAAGTTCCAGTTTTAGTAATCTGAATTTCCACCATGAAGAGCTGGAAAAGAAGAGAAAATGATCCCAAAGTAAGTAGAAGGAAGGAAATGCAGTTAAAAGTGAAAAATCAATACTAGACAAAAGTAGAGGAAGTCAAGAAGTCAAAAACTTGGTCTTGAAAAAGTTGATTAAAAAATTGATAAACACCTAGCAAGATTAATCCAGAATAAAAGAGGGAAAACAAAAACCAGTACTAGGAATGAAAGAGGGGAAATTATTACAGATCACACAGATGTTAAAATGAAACTAAGGAAATATTGTAAATAATTTCATGCCACTAAATTCAATAACTTAAACAGATAATATTCCTTCAGGAATACAACTTCCCAAAACTAATGAAGAAGAAATAAAAATCTTCGTAGCACTATATCTGTTAAAAAAAAAATTGATGGTACTTCTGGCCAAGATGGAGTAACAGAAACTGGATATACCTTGCCAATTGAAACAACGAAAGCCCCCCAAAATATACGAAATGATGTTTTTCAAGATGATGACTACCAGTCAATGAAAGACAACAATCCCTGAGATACAGGAAACAAATGTAGTGAGTCCTATGATTGCCCCAGCTTAATATGTTGAGAAAATTTTCAGGCCACAGTGTAAGGAGAGGGAACACAGGCAGAACCTAGAGAAACCTCTGAGTTGAGGAGCTAGAACTAAGAGTGCAAGTAGACCAAGACAGCTACAGTCCATTGGACAGAGTACTGGAGAGGAGAGAGCGACACAAAAAGGAAAGCCAATACCGGCGGAGTGCTCCACAGAAGACTCACCAGCACGTGCACATGCATGAAAGAATTACCCAAGGGCAGGGAAAGAACCATATTGAAAGGATTAATGGTGATAGTGCTCAGAATCAGGAATAGCTCAGTACCCAACTGCCAGCCTGAGAAAAAGTCATGATTCACAGGGCACTAGGTAAAGTACTCAGAAAAGACTTGCCTCAGTAGTGAGGAAAAATGAGCCCTAGACAAAATCCTGCTCAAGTCCTGCCTACGAAATATAAAAGCAAGACCTTGATGGATCAAACTGCTTCCCAGAAACAAATATTTCAGGAATACAAAAATATTCATGCAAGAAAGTGAAGTCCACAACGTCTGGCATCCAATCACAGATTACCAGGCAGGAAAACATGATTTATCATAAGAATAATCGATCATTCAAACCAACACATAACTGACACTAATGTTAGAAACAGCAGACAAGGACATTAAAATAGTTGTGGCTGTTCCATATGTTCTAAAAGTTAAGTAGATACATGAAATATGAAGAAACATTACATCAGAGATAAAAAATATAAATGAATAGAGATGAAAAAGGTACAAATTTCCAGTTACAAAATAAGTCACGGAGATATAATATACAGCATGGTGACTATACTTAATAATACTGTATTGCATATTTGAAAGCAGCTAGGAAAATGAATCTTCAAAGAACTTATCACAAGAAAAAAATTTGTAACTATGTATGGTGATGGCTGTTAACTGGAGGTACTGTGGTGATCATTTGCAATGTATACAAATACTGAATTGCTACATTGAAAATCTGAAACTAATGTTATGTCAATGAAACCTCAATTAAAAACAGTTATAACTGTATTCTATGTGTTCTAAAAGTTAAGATACATGAAATGTAAAGAAAATTTAGTGTCAGAGATGAAAAATACACTGGATGGAAATAAAGGCAGATTAGACATTGCAGGAAAAAAAACGGTGAACTAAGGATGAAATATCCAGGAAGAATGGTTTTGAAGAGATTTGTTCAGATATCTTTGTGAAGTATGTAAGCTGACACATGAAAGTACTCAAAAGATTTATTATTATTATTATTATTATTATTATTATTATTATTATTAAAGTGTTTGGGTCCAAAAAGTGGAGATAAATTTATATGTAAGGTCCTGATTTCAGTAGAGAAATGAGGTACTGGATGGGGAAAATGAGGGAGCACAGTCCCATGAATTGGGTCAACATGGAAGGAGTTTCATTAAAATAAATGTTAATAGCAAGAGGATACCTAAGACTTCCAAGATGCAGGAGCAAATCCAACTATGAAAGACTGGGAAGATTAGAGGATGACAATAATTTTATTATTGTCTTTAATTAAAGCTTATGACTAGATCTCTGAGGAGACAATATTTCAGTACAAGAAATCAAAAAATAATATTGCCCAACAATTCATTGGGCAACCAGTATTACTGAGGAAGTATTTAATCATATTCTGATGAATATTGGAAAGGTATGGCATGGAAGAAACTGTTTTATGAGATGAATATTTTAAACTACATAGGCCCTAAGCAACTTTGAAGTATATAACACAGTATTGTTGACTACAGTCACGATGCTGTGCATTGGATCTCCAGAACTTATTAATTCATCTTCTAAATGTAAGTATATACCCTTTGAACCAACATCACCCCAATTCTCCCCTCCTCCACCCCCCCACAAGGCCCTGGTAACCACCATTCTACTCTCTGGTTCTAAGACTTTGATCTTTTTAAGATTCCACATATAACTGAGATCATACAGTATTTATCTGTCTGACTTGTCTCACTTAGTACAATGCCCTCAAGATCCATGTTGTCACAAAATTGCAGAATTTCCTTCTTTCTCATGGCTGAATAGTATTACATTCTGTGTGTGTGTATACCACATCTGCTTTATTCTTTCATCTGTTGATGGACACATAGGCTGTTTACATATCTTGGCTATTGTGAATAATGCTGCAATAAACATGGGAGTGCAGATATCTTTGTAGTATTCTGTTTTCATTTCCTTTGAATATGTATCCAGAAGTAGGATTGCTAGATCACATGGTAATTCTAATTTGAAGTTTTTGAGGAACTCCATACTATTTTTCATCGTGGTTGTACCACTTTATATTCCCACCAAGAGTGCATAAGGGTTCCCTTTTCTTCACATCCTTGCCAACACTTATTTCTTGTTTTCTTGATGATAGCCATTCTAACAGGTGTAAAGTGGTGTCTCATTGTGGATTCAATTTGCATTTCCCTGATGATTAGTGATGTTGAGTATCTTTTCATGTACCTGCTTTCCACTTGTATGTCTTCTTTTGGAGAAATGTCTATTCAGTTCCTCTGCTCATTTTTTTTAAAATCAAATTGTGTATTTTTTTGTTGTTATTGAGCTGGATGTACCTTTATATATTTTGGATATTAACCCCTTATCAGATATATAATTTGCAAATATTTTCTCCCATTCTGTAAGTTGCCTTTTTGTTTTGTTGATCATTTCCTTTGTTACACAGAAGCTTTTTAGTTTGATGTAGTCCCGCTTGTCGATTTTTGCTTTTGTTGCTTGTGCTTCTGGTGTCATATCCAAAAACCCTTGCCAAGGTCAGTGTCAATGAGCTTTTTCCCTGCGTTTTCTTCTAGGAGTTTTACAGTTTCAGGTCTTTAAGTCTTTAATCCATTTTGAGTTAATTTTTGTGAGTAGTGTAATATGGGTATTCAATTTCATTTTTCTAAATATGATTATCCAGTTTTCCAAGCACCATTTATCAAAGAGACTATCGTTTCCACATTGAGTATTCTTGGCTTCATTGTCAAATGTGCCTTCTCCAGTTTCTTACCTCAGAGTCTTATAGTTTTCATTTACAGGTCTTTCACTTCCTTGGTTAAGTTTATTCCTAAGTATTTTATTGTTTTTCATGCTACTCTGTATAAGATTATTTCATTTTCACATATTTTGTTGTTAGTGTATAGAAACTCAACTGATTTCTGTTGATTTTATATCCTGTAACTTAACTGAATTCCTTAATAAAAATAATTTTAGTTATTCCTGTGTTTCCCTTTGCCTCAGTGATTATACTTAGCCTGTTTTTGTTTGTTTATAGCAAGCTACTTTAAAAAATTCTTAAATGACACGGCATAAATATTAAGTACATTACAGATGAAAAATTTATTGGGTGGTTAGTGGGAGACATAGTCTGAGGCAATTGAACATATGTAAATTCATGAGAGGGCATGATATAATTAAACACAAAGGGTAGCCAAGGTTTGATTTCTTTTTACTTAAAACGCAAAGAGGAATTTCTCATGTGTGTCTTTATGTGTAAATTTTAAACAACATAACGGATAATATTGTCAGTTGTAGTGTTACAAAAATAAAAATATTAGACGTGTTCTTTATGTGGTTGTTCCTTATATCAGTCTTTAATAAAAGCCAAGAATATAATGCTTAAGTGTGCTCTGTGAAGGCATGTGGCATTTTCAATACAGTCCACACCAGAAAATTTTCCCTGGTTGTGGAAGATTGGTTGTGAGATAGTGAGCTATGTTTATATGCATTAAGTACAGTTCATTTCAACACGGAAAGCAAAATGGAATGGACTTTACACTGCAATTAAGCGCATTTGTTTGAAGTATCCCTTATGTATGTCTCACGTGGAGCCTGTAGAAGCATGATGAGTATTCAGAGAACCCTATTCTGTCCACATTCATCTAAGATGTGCCTCTTGCCTGATTACAAGCCATACATCCACTTAAAGGATATAGAACAATGCCTAGGGGCAATCACATTAACTCAACAAACAATCATTTAGTATCAAGTCCTGTATAGAATGGAAAGATGAATTAGACATGACCCCAGTACTCAATCAACTTATGAATCATGTCAGCTTATGACATATTATTATCTGATATCAATCCCCACGGTTATTTTAATACCATGCATTTATTCTATTAATTATATCTTACCCAATTTCCATAACACAGAATCTATGTCTTCACATACATTTATTGCAGTGTATGGTATCATTTTCTGACATGATATGCCTACCAAAGCACTCTGTTTAAATCCAAAGGACATGAGAGATCAGTGCTGTATAGACCTTATGTTATCTACAGGATAGAATTGCTAGCTTGCAAGTGTTTAAAGAATATCTCCATTAGCTTTCTGAGGGGTGGAATCTGCTATTTCATGATTGACACATGAATAGTCTCTATCATGAGAAAATACACTGGAGTGGTAACCAGGTGAGCAAAAAGAGGCACACATTGAAAAGCTACTGGAAGAGCACAGACATCATCGACCATCCATGCCAAGATGTGCAGAATGGTTTCAGTCCATGTTCCTGAGATTTCCTAACTCCACTAGAGGGTTGTTACAACTAGTGGAGTTTTTAGTTCACATCTACACAGATAGGCCTTTTTTGGAACTTGAGACAAAATTGAATTTATCAAAATTCCCAAAACCTCTAGAAATGCCAATAATTTCCAATAAAATACTTTGTCCACCCCCTTTTCTGAAGCAGTATGGTTATATATGCAAGTAAGTAATTAAAACAAATCTCTACTTAGATTATTGAGTCATGCTGTTAATATGAAGCAAGAAAACAAGAGAAGAACTAGCTCAGGTTAGTAAATAGTGTTACCTTGGGTGCCAGTCTACCTCAATTCAAATCCCAGCTTAGTCATTTCTTAGCTGTCTGACTTTGTGCATGTTACTTTAAGTCTCAATTTCCTCATATGTAAAACAAGAAAATAATGGTCTCTATCTTATCAGATGGTAGTGAGGATTAACTGACATAATTCACGTGAAGCACTTAGTACAGTACCTGGCACAAAGTATGAGTGTGATAAATGGTGGACATTACTATTATTATTCCCTCCAGGAGACATCTTACCAGAAGCAAATAATTACTCAGATTATATGAGTTTTCATGGCCCTTGCTGCTCTTCTGGGCCATGATTGTTCACATACAGGCTCAATTTGGAAAGGGAGACCCATTTTAACTCTGCAGTTTAACCTTCCCTGGTGTTAGTACGATGGAAGTGATGGCATTTTATACTTACGGAATAGCAATTTGTGGCAGTTCCTGTCCTCTTGATAGATTCCAACTGCTGATTGGAGCATATGCTGCTGTGGCTGTTAAAACAGCAAACCAGTAAGATCTATTTTGATACAAAGGTTAGGGAGAAGAACAACTTTTTATTTGGCAATATAACTTTTTTTTCATTTCTTTTGTTTCTTAATATGTGAACAGTTCCATACAGATATCGTGGAGTAGAGAAGTAATTGTATAAATAGCTCCAAATCAAATCAACATATATTTACAAAACACCTACTATTCTAGGTGCTGTTGAGAAGGCATAGATATATAAGGCATCACTTAGGAAGCTAATGATCTGGTTAGAGAGTTGGATATAAAGATTCATAGAAACTCAAGTAACAAATACTGAAGTTACAGTGTCAACAACAAGATACATATTTCCAGTACAAAGAGAAAACTGGTATTAGCTCTTAAAATAACTACGTGGCTAGAGGAGAGGATAAGGGAATCTTCAAGTATGGAAATATATGGAAATAAACATTCCAGCAAATAGGAAGTATACAAGTTTAAGTAGTACTGGAGTTTTTTAAGGAGATATATGGGATCTACAGGTGAGATTGTGAAGGATGTTTCATATCAGGATAAGGAAATGTGAGCTTTGTTGCTATTATTGTGTGCCACTGAAGGCCTTATAGCAAAGGAGAAGTAGGAAGAAAGTGAAAATTTAGAAAAAATTGATTTGAGCCCAATTTGTAGAACTGACTAGAAGAAGGAAAGGCAATGTTTATCAGTATGGAAGTTATGAAAGGAACCTGAGGCCACTGGAAGAAAAGAAAAGGGAGGTTGCAATAGAAGAACCAATGAGATTTGTTGACTTATTGGATGGGGGTGGCAAAGGAAAAGAATGAGATAAATTCCTGATATTGGAGCTGGGGAAAATGTTGAGACATTTCAAATAACTGTGGGAGTTAGAAAGTTTGAGTTTGTTTGTTTGTTTGTTTTAGAAGATCAAAAGTTGAGTTGTGGTCATATTAGTATTACGCAATGTTGGAAGTAGATTTAACTCATGAGACAGTAGGGCCTGGAGTTTGGAAAGTTACCCTCAGTGGTGGCATTTGGAAGCATGAGAGTGATGGAACCAAGGATAAGAAGAGAAGAGTCTATGGATGCAGGCTGAACCTTGGACGGTAGCCACAACTTAGAGTAACTGTCAGAGAAGAAAGCCATTGTCAGGTATTGTGGGTTAGGTATGTTCTCAGACAGTTTACCTTTTCTGCTTGATTACCAGGAAATCCAAAATTAATTTGGTGCCAAAATAAATACTTGCTTTGTCCCAAAGAGCTGATACATCCTTCTCATTCCTAATGATTTCAGATTTTGTTTAGCTTTATTTTATTCTTCTCTCACCTGAAGCTCTATATTTCAGGTTGACACAAAACTTTTCTGATAATAGGCAGGATGTAAATGATAGATGAAGAAAAGTAAGTAGCATAAAACCATGTGAAGAAACAGTTCAAAGAAGGGGAAATCTCTAATAGTTTCAGATACCGTAGGCATACAGGGTATTGCACTGCATTCTGCCTGTTGAGAAACTATGTGACTTGAGTAGTAAATAAAATGTTGGAAAAGCTTGGGATTTGGGGTGAGACTACCAAAAGAGCAGGGTAAAACATGTAATAGGGAATCAAACATATATGAATAAAACATCACACATGAAAATATCTTGGAGTTCTACCTTAAGAATCATGTTTTCATAACATTAAATGCTTGCATATCCTAGCACACCCATGAAGCAGGGGTCTGGCCCCTACCTGCATTTGTGACAAGGCCTGTTATGAGAAGAGATTTAGAACTAGAGATATAGGAGAACAAACATTTCTACCTGCTGCTTATGTGCTCCAGATGGGCCAAATAGAAAAGTTGGCAGGCATGCATCTTCAGGGCCCAAACACACAGGCAGAAGGCTGTCTAGAGGGAACTTGCATGCTTCTTCCAGACGCTACCACCTGAAGCTTCACCGGAATCAAAGAGAATGATATTACAGAGACATGTGATTGTACAAGACAAAATTGAACATGAAAATCCTTTTTGCTTTGATCTCATTAACAATCACCAGAGTGAGTGGCTTAAACCCACACATAAACCAATGCAACAAAATGAAGAGCACAGAAAAAACTCCCACATATATGGTTAACTAATACTTGTCAGGAGAGCCAAAGATACTCAGTGGGGGAAAGGATAGTCTTGTCAATAATCCTTTTATGACAAAACTCAACAGTTTTTTTTTTTGGATAAAACACCAAAAACACAAGCAACAAAAGCAAAAATAAGTAAGTGGGACTATATCAAACTAAAAAACTTCTGCACAGCAAAAGAAATGATCAACAAAATGAAAAGGCAACCTATAAAATGAGAGAGAATATTTGCAAATCAAATATCTGATAAAAGCATAATATCCCCAATATGAAAAGAACTCATATAACTCAATAGCAACAAATCCAAATAATCTGATTTTAAAAACGAGAAGAGGACATGAATAGACATTTTTCCAAAGAAGACATACAGATGGCCAACAAGTATGTGAGAAGGTACTCAATACCACTAATCATCAGGGAAATGCAAATCGAAACTACAATGGAATATCATCTTCACCTGTTAGGGTGGCAGTTATAAAAAAAAAAAAGATGAGACAACAATCGTTGGCAAGGCTATGGAGAAAAAGGAACTCTTGTTCCGTGTTGGTGGGAACGTAAGTTGGTACAGCTACTATAGAACACCGTATGGAGAGTCCTCAAAAAATTAAAATTTAAGTACCATATGATACAGCAGTCCAACTTCTGGGTATATATCCAAAGGAAATGAAATCAGGATCTTGAAGAGATACAAGTACCCCCATTTTCACTGCGGCATTATTCACAATAACCGAGATATGGAAATAATGTACATGTCTGTCTATGGATAAATTGATAGAGAAGATGTGATATTTCACCCCTTAATGCCTTTGTTTATGCTTTATTTTCTATCTGAAGTATCCTTTAGAGTAAAGGAAAACTGGGAGACTTTTTTTATTCTATTCTCGTAAATATGGACGTCTTGAAGGGAATTGGTTTAGAAGTGAATTGAGATGATAGCTTCCATTTGGATTACATTGAATTTGACATCTGATTGAAATGTCCTAAGAGGTAATGTCCTGTTACCACTAATTAGCTTAATTTCTGCCAAGATACTTGAACCACATTCTCTTTAGTCAGGATATTTCAGCCATCTTATTAACTAAATGGGATAAACACTGCATCCACAAAATGGGGCTAGATCTTCAATATTTGGCTTATGCTATTTTTCACTTATATCTGATCATAAAAAGTACTTCCTAGTTTTGACAGTCTAAATATCTTCATAATTGTTGTTATGGATATGTCATCAAATGTTTTGTGTGCCAACATAGAATAGAAAAACGTCAAAAAAAACATCATGGCTCTTACCCTTATGGAATTTTATCTGAAATTTAAAAGTTTTCATGGCGGATCTTTATTAGGCCACCAACCTCTTAGAGACTATCATAAAAGTTACGGATTCTCTTCTTTTAAACGTACATTTATGACAAACAAAATTGTACACATAAATTTAGGGGAGATTGTGTGAACCCTGATGTCTATATTTTGACTTTGTGAGAGTCCATATGCCTGGATGATTCATTTTCAGTGACAGGAAGTTAAACAGTTCTAAGTTCTACCCAGAATAGCTCTGTAAGTTTCTTTTTTCTCATCTGTAAAATAATATAATATGGCCCACTTTGTAAGGTAATTATGATGATTTGAGATAATGTGTGTAAAGAACTTCTTATGTTGTTGTTGTTATGACAATTTACAAACCTCATACCCATCAATAGCATTGTAACTTTGGATGGTCTTAATCCTAAGTAAAGGATCTCTATAATTATGCATTGTGTACATTTCATAAGATACAAGCATAATTTTAGCTATTTAGAACATCTCTTTTGGTACTGACTTCTTAAAATGAACCCCAAGTTCCCTTAGGAGTTGTAGGCAAAGTGACACGGTGATACATGATGATTCTTTTTAACTTTGAAAATAAGCCTGAAATATTACGTATATTCACTCACTGAAACTCATTCTTTGTTCTGTTTTGATACCTATAAACGTTTTTGCCTCACATTGTATGGACTCTGCTCTGTAAGCTGAGCAATAGCCATTGGATGAAACAATTCAATAAGGACCCAACCTGCTAACAGAAACATTGATTTCTCTTTTTCCTCCACTACAAGAGTCAAGAAAGCTTATCAAGTTACCTAAATAAAGTAGCATAGGTGACACCAATAAATATCACAGTAATCATTGAAGAACCTCTACGTGTTTCTCTGTAAAGGAAAGATATAGACAAAGCTAATATTTTTTTCGAGTCCTCGGAACACCATGAAACTGCATGATTCAGATAGAACATATGTCCTTTAATACTGAGGCAAACAGAATATATTAATGACAGATTTTGACTTTGAATTTTCAGGGATTTTTAAAGTCCCAGTTAGAATAACATCTTGTGTTTTTCCATTCTCAATCTACCAAACCGTGTTGTAATAATGGTTTAGATAGACAACAATGTTTAAGACCATGTATTTGACACTCAGAAAAAATTGTGTCTCTCACGGTCAAATATTTATCAGTGATGCTTTGTGTGTTTGTTTTTAAGTTTAGCTTAGGAACTTAACATATATGTGCATGTGTGTGTGTGTGTGTATGAAAAGTGGGGTTTTGGTAGCAATACTGAATTGTATTAAATTTTTAGTGTGAAAATATAATATCCCTGCCATGTGTTCTCTATGATTCCAATTATGGAGGCCCTTTAACATCAAATGTAGATTGTGAGAACCCAATAGTGGGCTCTGAATTGTTTACTCTCTAGCCAGCAGCACAAGGCATCTAAATTAATCATTTTAAAGGGCAAAATAGCTAACTCTGGTAGACCTAGTAGACTTAGCATAAGGGCAGGAAACTATTCAAATTCCTCTTTATTTTTTCTTTTTCTCAGAATCGTATTCTGAAAATGATCTGCTTTTTTTTTAAAGTACCTAGAGATTAAACAGAAATCTACATGGTGGAGCTTCATTTCACAGAGGTTTATAGACTTAAGACATGGAATGCTGTTGAGAACAACATGCATAAAAATAAAGAACATTCTTAAAACAACCATCTGAGAGTAGACATGTGAGATTACATAGGTCTGTATCTTGGGGGAAAGAATAATGTTTAGTTTTCCAAATGAAAGAGTTCTTTTATTGTTTTTAGTCTGATTTAGAGGTCAAAATGGCTTACCCTCCAGCTTGAAAGTGTATTGTTTGACCTACACAGTTTATTTTTTAATAAATAACATTTAAAAATCCAGAAATTTCACCAAAAAAATCCAGATTTCTAGCATTTCTTGAAAAATAAGAGTATTTGGCAATGCTGGAATAATATTCCCAGGTGGCATTTATTAGGGGAAGCTGAGCTACTGCTGACTGCCCTTTAAATAGGGGCAGACGTTGTCTCTTTGTTGCTCCGCCACTTGCCTGCTTTATACATTTAAATTATCTGCCTGGCCCCTGTAAGCATTTAAGTGTGAGAGACCCTTGTCTAAATATTCTACAGGTTCATACACTACCATATGTATTTTAGCACGTCTTGGAAATAAAATAATTAAAACCCACCTATTAACTCTCAGGACTCAGCCTATAAAAATCCACCTCTGTCACTTAAGAGAGGAGCAGTTTCTTCAACGGAGCAGTGGCCTTCGGAAAATCAATCTCCCTTGTCCTTCCAGATTGCTTTTGTCCAGCATTCTTAGCTTATTGGCCAATACGAATTAACACCAAGATTCAGTCCCATTGTCAAGGACAGCTTACAGAGAGTTTTCAACCATTCCAGAGGGGACTAAGCATTATTCCAGTGCACAGTATTTACTATTTTCATAGCTCTTACCACTATCTAAAATTAACATAGTAATTGTCACTATCCGAAATCAATGTGGTGATTTCTATACTTGTGTGTGTCTTCCTGCACTGGAACTCTGTGATAACAGGTATTGTTTTGCTCACCATTGTATCTCCAGCACCTAATATTAGCCTCAATTTGCACATAATAGGCACTAGTTATGAGGACGTTACCACATGTAGTTGTCCTGGTTGTACACTGTGCAACACCAGGGGGTACCATGGAACCCATGGAGCAGTTCAGTGCACAAAAAAACTGTAGAACTGTGTGGAAGCTCTGCCAGTTGGGAAACAATTTTATTATTCCAGGCAGAAGATTAGTGGCTTATATTAGAGCGATAATTGTGGAGACAGAAATAAGTCATCAGATCCAATATATATGTTGGAGGTATAGCCCACTACACTTGCTGATGGATGGATAGTGATGATGGCAAGTGTTAGAGGGATGACCTACTTTCCATTCCCCATACATCCATTAGAGTGACACTTCTAGCCTCTTTCCAGCTGTTCACTTGCTCTTCTCTTTCATTTGCTGGTCTTAGGGTAAGGAGAATAGAATTATCTAATCAATTTCAGAGAACAAGCTGGGTTCATTCCTATACTCCTCCAGTCTCTTCCTTAGGATGTACATGTCTACAGAGAGTGTGAATTTTGGTCTTCACCCTTGGCCATTGTGGTGAGTCTCTACTGCACATCCAGTAGCCTCCCCCAGAAATCCTGTAATCTGAGAGGAGTGTGTCACTTCTGAAAGTGAGAGTAAGGCCAATTAGCTGCACACCTAAGTCACATTCCTTAATAGAGCTTTAATCAGTAATCAGGCTGACATTTCCATCTCTGTTTCTGCCCTCCCTTCCTTCCCACCCCTCCCCACCTCAGTTCAGAAATAAGGAGGGGAAGGGAGGAGAGTTATTATTTACTGGCCTTCTAAACCATGAGAGCTGGAATATTTTGAAAATTAATATGATGTTGGCTGTTAGCTTCAGACTATGGAAGTAGCCTTATATAATTAATTTCCTTCTAAACGTTTTTTTTCTTTTCCTTATGAGAGAATTCAGCATTAATTCAATAAATATTTATGGAGTGTATACCATGTACCAGACATTGTAGTAGGTATTGGGTGGATGTTGAATGTTATAAAATGACTTCATCTGTTAGGTTAATGACCTGCCCTTTCTTATTGGAACTATTAAAGTTAGGTCTTATGTTATTGCCACCATACCTAACTTCAAATTTTAAATCAGTACACCACCTTAAAAAAACTATCTTGCTTAGCCTAAATTTTGCCAAGAAGCAAACTAAAATGGCATGTCAATATTTTCATTGGCATTCTTTTATTCTTTAAGATAGGCATGCTAGGTTGCAAGAATATATTTTTTTCAATGGAGTCAATAATGCTATTTTTAATGGTGAAAAACTGTAAACCTCTTATATTTCTCCTATTTGGGTCTTTTTAAAAATTAATGTATTGATTTTTTAAAATTTTACTTAAAATTTTTTTAATTTAATTTTATTATTTTGGCCACACCATGCAGCATATGGGATCTTTGTTCCCTGACCAGGGATCGAACCTGCACCCCCTGCAGTGGAAGTGCAGAGTGTTAACCACTGTACCGCCAGGGTCTTGTGCAAAAGCTGCTCAGTATCACATTGTAGATATCTCAATACTACATTATCCTTGTATTCTTGGGGGAAATTCTATTCAGTTGTGGTGAATGACTTGTTTAATGTATTGATGAATTTTATTTGTTTGTAAAACTGGTAGTTTCCTTGAGGTCACATTTGGTAATACTCAAAACAAGATGTGTTATAACCCATATTTTGTTGATTCTCACCTGCACCTCATACTGCAGCATTTCCAGCTCACAGTCATGTTCTTCCTACTAATTTGAAGATTTCCAAATGGTTGCACCTTGTCAAAGATTCTATCATTTTGTCTAAGGCTTATTGATGTAGACTTTACTTAGCTCTCTGGAAACCCCAGTGTCCAGTTTTCGATACACATGTAAATATCCTTCTATCAGATGAACCCTTTTATCTAGGAACTTTAGCATCGTCTCAAAGTCTGAGGTCCATGTTGTTGACTCAAACCTCCCCTGACTCAAACCTCTCTAGGCGACCAAAGTGTGATAAAGAATCAATATCACTATGATGCATTGCAATATACCAACAATATCTAAATGTTTTGCTGTAAATTAAATACTGAATTAGATATCATATCAATAATAGAAGTGATGGCCAACATTTACTATTTACTACATGATAGATAAGGACAGTGGGACACAGACAGATCAGGTAAGATCTGAGGTGGAGTTTCCTGGAAACAGCCCTTGAGACAAGGATTCAGGTAGACACAATTTTGGGGGAGTATGCTCTTCAGGAAAAAAACCGTGTGGTAGGGATGAAACATATCAGGAAATAGGAAGAAGCTGAAGAAGGATGTGGTCTCAGGTGAAGCTCAGTTTTGGTTTAATCTGTGCGGGAGGTGTATGGGGGAGCCGGGGAGCAGCGTAGGCCCGGAGCGTAAATCACACCACAGAGTTTTAACACTTGAGCCACAGCGCTCTCATAGCCCCCGCCCCAAAAGGCAGTCATTCCCCGCCCCCAGAGGTGGGAGGTTAACCTTCCAGGTGTCTCTCGGCCAGACATATCTCACTGGCCAAGAAGAATTCTGAAGAGCAGTTGGCAAGTATAAACCGTTAGCCCCAGCACTCACACAGCTCAGGGCGGCTGTACCAGGCAGTTAAGGGGAACTGGCCAGGACGTCGCCAGAATCTACTACAGGTAGCCTGCCTGCCATGGGATGAATTGTGTCCTCTCTTCCTTAAATTTGTATATTGAAGTCCTAACGCCTAATACCTCAAAATGTGACAGTATTGGGAGACAGGGTCCTGACAGAGGTAATCAAGTTAAAATGAAGTCACTAGGGTGGGCCCTAATCCAATATGAGTAGTGTTCTTATAAACAAAATGCAGACACAGACGTGCATAGAAAGAAGACAATGTCCAGAATTGTGACACAATAAATTTCTATGTTTAAGCTACCCAGTCTGTGCTACTTCATTGCAACAGCCCTAGAAAACTAATGCATTATCCCAGATTCCACAATTAATAAGTAGCAGAATGAAGATTAGAATCCTTAATGCATGGGACGACTCATCCTGAGACAAAAAGAAGCTCCATCCCAGGACACAGCAGAAGGGGGTCGAGGGGCGTCGAGGGGCAGGGATCTAACAGTCCTGCTTGCTGAGAGACATCTTCTGAGCTGTAACTTCTTCCCAGTCTGTCATTCGGCTGCTCTCAACCAGTCACCAAATCTCCAGTCAGTTGCCCCTGCCCACCACCACCCCCAGGGCCTACCTGGATTCCCGCCCTAGTTACTGAAGGAGTCTATAAGCCTCTGGTCTTCTCTCATCTAATCTCCGCATTAAAATAACAGCTCTTCAGGACTTACTTAACCCAACCTACTTTTCTAGCCTCTTGTCTCTGTCTTTCCTAAGTTCACACACATACTGACCACTGGCAACTCTCTGATGTGCCGTGGTCACTCTGACCCCTGGGCTTTTGTCTGTGCAGGCGATGTGGCTGATAGGAGTGTTGCCAGTTGCCTCTAACAGCAGCTTCAAGTGCTGCATAGTCCTTTCATCCACAGCGGCCGGAGGCAACCACAGATCCAGCTTTTCCTTTCTGCCCAGTGACCTACACTCATCCTTTAAGACCAGCTCTGAGGTCTCCTCCATGCTCTCATCTTCCACAATGCCCCCAAGCAAAGTTAGTCTCTCCCACTTCCTACTTGTTTTATGTAGTTCTTGTCTACTGGCAGCAGAATTTAATTTTACATTTTACAATTCAGTCAGGTATCAAATGTAGATAAATTTGATTCCTGGATTCAAATCTCTGATCTGCTATTTACAAGCAATATTTTTTAATTAATTAATTAAATAATTTTTGGAGGGGGGCTGCGTTGGGTCTTCTTTGCTGCATGCAGGCTTTCTCTAGTTGTGGAGATTGGGGGCTACTCTTTGTTGCGGTGCGCGGGCTTCTCATTACAGTGGTTTCTTTTGTTGAGAAGCATAGGCTCCAGGCGCGTGGGCTTCAGTAATTGCAGTACACAGGCTCAGTAGTGGTGGTGCATGGGCTTAGTTGCTCCGCGACATGTGGGATCTTCCCGGACCAGGGCTCCAACCCGTGTCCCCTGCATTGGCAGGCGGATTCTTAACCATTGAACCACCAAGGAAGTCTTACAGCAATATTTTTTAATTTGGCAAGTTTCTTAATTCCTATAAGCCTCAATTTTCTCATCTTCAAAAATACTTCATGATTTCACTTAAATGTGGAATCTAAAAAATAAGACAAATAAACCGAAACCCAGACTTATAGATACAGAGACTAAATTGATGGTCACCAGAGGGAAGGAGGGAGGGGGTTGGGTAAAACTGGTGAAGGGGATTAAGAGGTACACACTTCCAGTTGTGAAATAAATGTCATGGGGATGTAATATACAGCATGAGGAATATTGTCAATAATATTGTAATACTTTATGTGGTGACAGATGGTAACTAGACTTATGATAACCATTTCACAATGTATAAACATGTCAAATCCCTGTCGTACACTTGAAACTAATACTGTGTTGATTATACCTTTTATGTATAATATATATAAAATACTAAAAATACAAAAATGGCATTAAAAGCAGTATTCAGAGAAAGAAGAGTAATGGAGACCCAATCATGGCACAGATAGTGGAACCTTAACAATGTCACAGAGAAGGCAGAACTACTGATTCTGGGTCCATTTACGTTTTCTAGGTCAAGGATCTTCACATTGGAAAAGAGTGAAGAAACATCTCCATTATGATGGAACTGAAGCCTCTAACTCATAAAGTAATGATAAGGAAACATCTGTCTTTAAATCATCAGTTAAGTATCTAAACTCAGAAAAGTACATTTTTAAAACATATAGTTTTTTTTATATTTGGTTACAAAATGTGTCTGATGTTGAAAACTGGAAAATGTCTCCCCCAATCCTGGTAAAAAAATAGATGTAGGCTAATATTGTGCAAGTTTTATTTTTAGTATACTTCATGAAATAAAGAAAAGCTGATGACCTTAATATAACTTTCTAACAGCTTTCTAGAAAATAACATTAAGCTTATCAGCTAGTTTTCATGACTTGTAAGTACTGAGAATAAGGAGCAGTGATAATTAGACTGACATTAAAACAGCACTGATTCTTAAAACAATTCGTGACAAAAATTAAATAAATAAAATGGGGCTAATGAGAGAGACTACCTTATATAGTTGTCCTAAGAATGAAATGCATACAATGGTTGATTTTTTCTACTTTCTGCCTTTCTGTGTTTTTTTCATAGTGTTTAATACAATATTTGCTACATAGGTACTAATGAATAAATGGTACCTATTATCATTTTTACTTTTTAAGCCTTTTATTTTTGCATTCAAGGTGCATAAAGTGCCTACCTGTTTCCATCATTCTCTCTCCCACTAGACTTTTAGTTTCCTGAAAGCATGGACTCTGATTTTCCTGAAAATTTTGGAATAAAAGAAAAGCACAGAATACATATGCAGATCAGGTACCAGAAACAACCAGAGTATCTCATAGTTCTCCGAAGTCTCCAAAGGAAATGTACAAACTGAAATACAAAAAAAAAGCCTTGGCTTTTTCACCCATCTCTATGGAGAGAGATACTGACATTTTAAATGTGTGTAGGGACTTCCCTGGAGGTCCAGTGGTTAAGACTCCATGCTTCCCTGGTCAGGAACTAAGATCCCGCATGCTGCAGGGCCAAAACAAACAAACAAACAAACAAACAAAAAACAAGCGTAGAAACTTGTTCAATACTATGATACTCATACAAAGAAACTCACAAGTTAGAAAATATCACCATAGACAAGAATAAAATTCTGAAAATCAGTTTAATTAAAATTGAATTCATTGACTGCAATGCTAAAAGAAATCCAGACCCCTGACAGGCATACCAATTTAGTTTTAGTAATATTCTGTTTTGTCAAAAGGATACTGGAAGCAGATGTTACACATGAAGGTACATAGTTAAATAAGTGCTATGGTTTTTGTGACAGATTATATACATCTCAGGCCTGGTTCAGAGCTGAGAGAAGCCACAACAAAGACTTATAGAATACACACCTGCAAAACTCATCCCTTTCCCCCAATGTAAACAATTTTGCTAAGTGCATATGTGTACTAAATATAGAGAAATGAAAACAAATGGTTAACCCCAAGCCAAAAAAAAAGTTATCCAATCTGAAAATATGCATAGTGGGTAGAAATTTTAATAATGGTCATAAAGCTTTATCATTTATTCACAGATTGTTAGACCTGAAACTGATCCTGGAGCTGGTCTTGTCCTTTCCATTAGGTTTTCTCCAACCCCTGCAACAGTAGGATGAGGACTTATTCTGTACTGCTGTATCACTGACTGGAAAGTCTTATTTTTAATCAATTTAAAATAATCCATCTTCTCAAATAATTTGTCATTTTGACCAATTTCTTTTCTATCAACTTATTTTTGGACCATATGGTTTCAGAAAATTAACCTACAACCTCTTATCCTCACTGTTAGTGGCTGTAAAACAAAACAAAACAAAACTTGCAACCTCTTTCTTTGCAGTATTGGTGCTGCCATGTCTGGGTCAAGCCCAAAGTTGGGCCCTAGCACTACTCATGTATATCTCCTTGCACGGCTCCACTTCCTATAGCTAGCCAGTAGCCTTTTCTCCTTCTTTCTTTGTAATTACTCATTAAGAAACATTCCCTTAGTCATCAGGGAAATACAAACTTAAACCATAATAAGATAACACTTCAGACTCACTAGGATGGCTAAAATAAAAAAGATGGGCAACAAGTGTTGGTGAGAATGTAGAGAAATTGGAACTTCCATACACTGCTGTGGGAATATAAAATGGTACAGCTGCTTTGGAAAACAGTTTGGCAATTCCTCAAAATGTTAAACATAGAAGTATCACATGACCCAGCAATTCCACTCCTAAATATATCCCCAAGAGAATTAAAAACAAATTTCCACTCATAAATTTGTACACAAATATTCATAACAATATTATTCGTAACAGCCCAAAGTGAAAACAATCCAGATATCTATCAGCTGATGAACAGATAAACAAAATGTAGCATATCCATAAAATGGAATATTATTTGGCTATAAAAATAAAAGAAGTACTAAGACATGCTACCGCATGGATGAACATTGAACACATGATGCTAAGTGAAAGAAGCCAGGCACGAAGGACCATATATTGTATGATTGCATTTATATGAAATGTACATAATAGGAAAATCTATAGAGACAGAAAGTAGATTAGCAGTTGCCCAGGGCTGGGGGCGATGGGAGGTTTGGGAGTGATAACTTAGTATTGAGGGATTCTTTTAAGGAAATGAAGATGTTGATGGTGGTGATGGTTGTACCACTCTGTGAGTATACTAAGAACCATCGAATCATGCACTTTAAATGAATGAACTGTATGGTATGTTAATTGTATCTCTATGCAGTTGTTATAAAGAAAGAAAAAAGAGAAAAAAAAAGCATTCCATCTTAGGGAACCCTGAGGTCAGGGACGAGACCAGATCCTTTCAAATCTAGAAGCCTGTTTTATCATAGTTTATTTTTCAATCTCTAGCACCTTTTGGATTTAATGACTATAGCTGATTCTTTTAAGCCCCATTTCTCTATGCAACAATGAGGAGTTTTTTTTTTTAACCACAAAAACATCATGCTATGAAAACTGAATGTGTTTATGAGGATATGAATTATGAAGATTGGTCATTTGTATTAACATGATCTCTTGCAAGACCATTTTCTGCCTTTGGGGAACCTTCCCAGACAGAGGTCAGAATCCCCTTCTGTTGCTGCTTCAGTCACACTTTTTAAAACGTGGAGATAGGAAGGTGAGGGGCTGGTTCACAAGTACGGATGTGGGTTTCACCTGCAGCTTAATCCCTCCAATAGCCACGGCTACCAATGCTGACCACCCATCATACCGGTATACAGCAAGCACTTCATGCTAATATAATATAGTACAGAGCAGGCTTATTCCTGCCTAGTGGAGTCACAAAGGGACATCAATTCCCTTTATGTGGATATTTTTATTTAAGATAGATCACTATGTAGAACATGTTTTTTCCCCTAAGATTCTAAAATCTTAAATGTATGACCAATTTTATATAATCTATGGTGTCTATAGTCCATGAATTAGAAAGTAACATTTTTATATGCATGGATTGAGAAATGAATGCAGAGAAAAATGATATAAATAATATCACAATCAATTTTCTCTGAGCACTGATATAAATTGCAGTTAGCTACGCTTTTCTAAAGTCCTGATTGCATTGTCACACCTGAGATTTCTCAGCAGATATGCCTGCACTTCCAAATGAAAAGTCAAACACAACTTGATAGTCTCACATATTTTAATATTTGGTTCAATTGCTAATTAAAATAAGCAGGGCGTAAGAGTAGGATCGAAAAAATGGACATGCCCATACAACATCCCTATGGTCACTCGTTTTTCTGAATTCCCCTTATAATATTTTAAAGTATCTTTGAGCATTTACAGTACTGGTAAAAACCTAACTTCTCTGACTCATTGGAATCGTGTATAATTTTAGCTAATTTTTTATTTTTAGCCATCAGGGAGAGCATAAGATAGTAATATAAATTGAGAAAAACAATCCAGTCTCTATTATGTAAAAATATAGAATTTTTATATAAGTGAGCCCTTAAATGTAAATAGTTCATTGTTTTTTGAGAGGCACCTTAGATGGTCCCCACTGCTGGGATCTTCTATAGCTCAGGAGTCATCAATGGTCATTTAGTAAATAGATACTCTGGTCTGTTTTTCTACCCACAGATGTATTGGAAAGGAAATGTGTGAGGTTCTTTTTTCCCCACACCAACCAATTCTTTGACTCTCCAGATACCATTTGGGTGTCCCACAATTCAACTGAACTCTGACAATGACTTCCTGGAGTTAGCATCAGACCCCACAGGTAAAGGGTTCAGTCCCACAAGACTGCTCCTGACTTCAGACACCAGTCCTAAGTCTCTCAGGCCTCTCATACTTCTGACGGACCAGCTACTACCATGACCCCCTCCTTAGGTTTGATAACTTGCTAGAATGGTCCACAGAACCCGGGGAAACAGTTTATTTACTATTAGATAAATGATACAACCCAGGAACCATCAAATGGCAGAGATGTATGGGGCAAAGTGTGGGAGGAAAGGGTGCCGGGCATCCGTGTCCTCCCTGGGTGCACCACCCTCCCAGAAACTCATTGTGGCCACCAACCCAGAAGCTGCCTGCACCCTATCATTTAGGGTTTTTCATGGAGATTCTATTATGTGGGCGTAATTGATCAAATCATTGGCCATTGGTGATTAACTCAGTCTACAGCCCTTCTCCCCTCCCTGGACGTTGAGGGGTGTGGCTACAAGTTCCAACCCTCTAATCATATTTTGGTCCTTCTGGCAACCACATCCTGATTCTATCTAGGGCCCCCCAGCCACCAGCCATCTCAGTAGCATATAGAAAGACACTCATCACTCCTGACATCCCAAGAGTCTTAGAATCTCTTGTGTCAGGAACTGGGACTAAGATCAACTATTATAACAAATTGATGCTCCTATCACAACTCTCACTAAAGAAATTACAAGTGTTTTTAGGAGCTGTGTGCCAGGAACCAGGGACAAAAACAAAATATATATTTCTTATTGTATTACATCATCACAAATACCAAGATTGCTTCTTTATTTGTTGAAGCTACACGTTATGCCCCAAAATATGGTCGTAAGATCATGTGTTTGCATCACTTTGGAAATTAAAGCACACTGTTCTAGGCCCTTAACAACAGAAACTAAAAGATACGGATCACTACCCCTCCTCCCATGCAAGCTAGTGGGAAAAGCTAATGTGATTTGTGAAATTATAACACAAGGCACAATTAAACAAACACTACCATAGAAATATAAGGAAAATACTAGATACCATAATTACTGACTAGAGTTGAGAAACTGAATGAATGCCATCATTCTTTGCTGTTGTTGTTTTGTTAGGTTTTCCTATCTCTGAGGTTGGGGTTACCCAAAACAAAAGAGTTCCCTTTGTCTGTTGACAACCTTTTGGTATTTGAATGGTGGTGTATCTTCCATTGTGTCTAGGACAACAAAAGCCCAAGTGACAGCCCTGTTTCTGGGAAATAATAGTGAAAGGAATTTCTACTGTGAGCACCCAAAGCAAAACTCATGGAGGGGGAGCACAGTAGAGATTCTGGTTCAGCGCAACGAGTAGACTCAGACTGAATTTAAGTCCAGATTTCACCTCGTTAGCTAAATAATCTTGGGCAAGTTAATAAACCCTTCTGTGCCTCAGTTTTACCGTCTGTAAAATGGGTATAATAGTAGCGCTTATTAGAATTGAGTTAATTAATGTAAAGCAATTAGAGTAATATTTAGCACATAGTAAGCACTTGATAATCTCAGCCATTATCATTATTGATTTTAAAGAGTGGGATCATCATATTTTTAGTTGGTTTCTTTTTTCTTTTTTTTTTTTAGCCATGCCATGCAGCTTGCGGGATCTTAGTTCCCCGACCAGGTATTGAACCCACACTCCTGCAGTGGAAGCACAGAGTCTTAAGCACTGGACTGCCAGGGAAGTCACTGGGATCATCATATTTTAATTCATAACCTCTCAAATGTGACTATCCGGTCAAAAAAATACCTTAAGGAAGTACTTGCATAAATATGCAAATAAATAGATACAATAATGTTCAACAGAGTACTGTTTCTGATGGTAGGGAGAAAAGAAAACCTAGATGTATAACAGCAGGGAAGTGGCTAAATTAATTCTGGTTCATCCACACAATGAAATATAATGCAGCTATTAAAAGTGATAAAATGCATACAAATGTGTATGTTTTAAAACAAAACTATATTTACATTTATTTACATGGAAAGAGAAAAACATTACAGTTATACTCAGTGATCTCATTTTAATAAGATATGTGTGCATGAATGTGGAAAAGACATTCATTAATCATAGAGAATAAAGAATATCTGGAGGTATATATAACAAAATTTAACTGTAGTTTAGGTGGTAGGATCAATAGTCATTTTTTTCCTGCTTTTCTTCCTGCTTTTTGACTATTTGTATGTTATCAATTTTCTACAATAAAGTAAAACATGTATGATACTTTAAAAAAATCTTTCAGAAAGAAAAAAATGTTCTTGAGTTTTCCACTTAGATGATTTGTGGGAGGACAATGATACCATTTTTTGGTAGGGAATGTAAGAAACTTGTTTAGAATCAGTTAGCCAGTCAAAGGTTATATGAATTCGACTCCAATGAGAAGCTATGTCTATTTCAGCTCAATTGATGTATCTGAAGATATAGAATTCAACAAAATGTTTCTGTTTGTTTAATGTAACAGTTTGACTGAAAGTTTCCATATTGCTAAAACTTTTACTTACCTTTGGGTAGAATTCTTTTATTTTGATTCCTCTTGCAACTATCAGCCCTAAACCCAAGGAGGCACTGCTCCCCTTTTAGCTTCAAGTCAAGCTGTAGACGCACTCCTTCCTGTGAATCCTCTGAGGCCAGATCAGGCAGGTGGGATTTTCCGAAGGACCTCACCAAACGTAGGTGAGAATTCAAGGAATAGGGGTGGACAGGAAGTAAGCAGTGCCTGAATAACACAGGCAAGTTTTGCTTCCTCCCACGTTTGGTTTGCTTTCCTCTCCCTCAGGTCCATTCTCCCCATCTCCCAGCCCATTTCAAGGCGGAGGGTTCAGACCCACCACCACATAGCTGCCTCCTAAACACCTGGACACCCTCATGGGCCAGCCTCTGCTGTGGGCTGTGGGGGATGCTAGCTACATGTGGTCATGCAAACTTAAATTTCAATTAATTCAATGTAAATAGAAATTAAAATTCAATTCCTCAGTTTCACTAGGCTTATGTCAAGGACTCAATAGTCCATTATGGTCCACAGCATAGAACCTATCTATCATCACAGAAAATTTTATTGGCCAGCGCCCCTCTACAGTCGACCAAGAGTTTGTCCCTACCCTCAAGCATACAAAAACCCTCCGACAATTCTGGTTTCTGTTATGAAGCTTGGATTTTTCCTCCAGATAATTTGATCAGTGCCGGGAATTACTTCTCCCTTCAGGTGAGACACCCCTCCCTGTGTCCGTACTCTTGCCTCAACTTGGCACTGATTCATTTTCTATCCCTTCACCATAGAGAAGCTGTAACTGTCACTCAACTGAAGTTATCACTTCAAGAATAAGGCTGTTATCTCACAGAAGGTTCTGTTTAGGGCTGAATTCCTCCCTTCCAGTCGAATTGTACAAACTGAAGGCTCTTGTCATTCCAGCAGTACTGGAAAAAATTAGCTTAGGTGTCCAGTCAGAAGTAAGTCATCCTGATATTTTGCATTATTTTTCAAAATAAGTCTTGCTGCACACCTCTTATCCTGCTATGATTGTGCCATCATCACTGCCTTGATCCTAGAACTTTCTCTGATCCTTCCTCAGATTTTGCATAATATGGAGATTTCACAGTAAGCCGATCTCCTGGGTAATTGGAACTCTTCTGCGGCTTGTGAGGCTGTAGCTACTGAAAGGAACTTCTTTCTGGCCTTTTGCTTTAGTCCTCACCAAATTCATAAGCATGAATTATTCCACAGAGTGTCACTGTGGGGAGAATATTTTCCTTCACATACAGAGAAGTTTCTTTAATGACTCAGCCTTTCTCGAGGTTTTTTCACCTCCCACATACCTGGGGTGCTCATTAAAAACTATCGGATCTAGACTGATTTCTTACACTCTTAAAGCGACCCCACTGAGTGACAGATCTGAATGCTTTAGTGCCATGGTTTTCACACTTTTTGAGCATGACCCTCTAGTGACCCAGCATGCGTGCTTGCACACACACCACAACAAAGTGCCAAACTAATATTTGCCCTCACTTCATGTGACCCACTCAAAAGTACCCTATTTATTTTGTTCCATTAGTTATTTTTAATTTTTTATTTCATCACTGAATAATGGATTACAAACTGACATCATATGTTGGTGTGACCTGTTATGATTGTCAGACAAGAGAAATCTCATTTAATGTAGCCTATGTAAAGGGAGTAGGTTTTGGAAGGCTGAGAAGTGTTCATAAAAATGAACGAGGAAATGAACAACCAAGCTTCCAGAAGGCGATAACCAAAATGCTCTGGAGCTGGAAGCAGGGGCTGGACCACTGTCAGAACCTGGCATGTTCTTCTCTCTCTCTCTCTGTCTCTGTCTCTGTCTTTCTCAGCTCTCTTCTCTCTTCTTCCCTCTCTCCTCTGATTGGACTACTTGGGACATGCGCCCTCTCCCCAAACTGACAACTGCTCCTTGTGGCTGGCTTAGTAAGGTCACGTAAGGATACGGAAGCACTCATCTGAACCACGGGCAGGACTCAGGGTGCAAGAAGAAGTAGTTTCTCTGAGGAAGAGGTGATAGCAGAGACATCACAATTAAGAGAATCACTGGAAGCCAGATAGTCATGTCAACACAGGAAAAATGTATCTTACCCCTTGACTGCCTAGCATATACACACCTTCTTTCTATAACATGCTTTTAAAAATACCCCCTTCCCAGTATCATCAGCACAGAGAATCATGCAATTTTCCCATATGCAACCATAAACGTGCCTTGGCCTACCCGACATGAGACAACCCAGGGTTGGTTAGACATAGTCACAATGTCATCTAGTCTAGGATCTCAAAATGACATCTGTTCCTCTGGACCAAGTTCAAATGTGGTTCCTTATGGTCATATACTCTATGACTCAATGACAAATTTAAGCACTCACAAGATAACCTATATATAATAGTGAAATAAAACCAGAATAAAATATCAATAAAAACTCCCATTTAATAGCAGGACAAGGAAAAAGTACCACACACGGTTACACTTACTTTACCCTGATGGGCAGTGATAGCAAATTAAGTTGAAGACATTCCTTTGTTGACTAATTTTTTGACAGGAGGGGGAGTTATTTGATCAGGCAACCTCATGGTTCTTGGTTCTGCTCCCGTTTTCCAAGTCCTCCGAGGCTATTCCTAATAACAGAATTAGGGCTAATTCTAGATCACATGTTTTTTTAAGGTTTGGTCCATTTCTCCCTCCTTGATCATAGACTATGACTAGGAGGTGTTTGATGTAAGAAAATACATTTGACCCTTGAACAACACAGTTTAGGGACACCGACCCTCCCCGCAGTCAAAAATTCACATGCAACTTACAGTCGCCCTCCTTATCCATCCGAAGCTTCTGCGTGTGTGGATTCAACTAATGGCAGAGTGTGTTGTACTCTAGGATTTACTAATGAAAAAATCTGCCTATTAGTCTGGCACAGTTCAAACTTACATTGTTCAAGGGTCAACGGTAGTACATTCCATTTACACTGTGTGTTTAGGGGCAAAGGAGAATTCGTCCAAAGGAAGGAGGACACCACAGCCTGTGGATGGTGGTGAGCCAGGCTGTGACCCCATTTTACCTCCACTACTATTATGAATGAAGTCCAGTGAACAAACATTTATTGAATGCCTGCTGCGTCTGATTCCTCCTCTTGGGGACTGGATTAAGCCAATATGAGTGGATGCCAGCCATGGGAGCCAACTCTGAAGAGGATTGTGGCATTTGGTGGCCTTATCAAGAAATGTAGTTACTAAGGGCAGCCAGCAAAGACTGGGCAGACCACAGGGCAATTTCAGCACTACCATATGAGTTTCAAAGCTGGAGAAGAAACTGTACATCTAAGAGGGTGTATGCAGGGTCCAAAATGAGAACTCATGCAAGAAATAAGAACCTGGGGAAAAGGAGGGACAAGTCAGGAAACAGAGTGACATCAAGGAAAAGGGGTCAAGGACCTTAGCCACAAATAGGGCTCAGGGGTTTGGAGCGCTCCCTTTGCTGTGTGCTGGCTGTACAGGGATGAATCAGAGTCATGAGTAGACAATGGATCAACATAAAATCCAGTTTTACAAACTACACTAGTGCCAAGGTTCTGGCAGAAAATAGAGCAGTATCCTCCCTTTTGGGAATTTTTGCCACTTACCCTGTGAAATGAGCGAGAACACAGTTCCTTGGGGCACAAAGTGGTATGATGTAGTCAAAAGAATCAGAATCTAGAAATCAGAAAAACTTATTTTTTAATTGATTAATTCAACAGATATTTATTGAGTACCTTTTATATTTATTTATACTGTCCCAGGGGCTGGTGATACAGCCATGAACAAGACAAGGCTCCTGCCCTCCCAGCTTAGATGCTAGGTGAGCAAGTGATGCATGTAGTTACCTGCCCGGGATCTCTTTAGTCAGCACAAGAAGTCAACTGAAGAAGGATTCTCTTTAGTCAGCACCCCAGCTTGTCCCAAGGTGCTCACAGCCTAATGGAGTCCTCCTACTTAACAGACAGCTCAACTTGGTGTGCTAACGGGCACCATGGATTTATGTATAGCCTACTGATGGAGATAAAAGAGCAGGGACAGATTTCATTCTCCTCAGCACCAGGATCTATGTCTGGAGGTAAGCAGTTGGGTGTAGTTTGGGAGCTAGATTCTAAATTCCTTGAGAGCAGGGACTTTGGTTCATATATGTTCTTAGAAAATTATTCAGCACTTAGTAAACACTCAAAATTTTATTGAATGGGTAAATTAATTGATGGAGATAAGCTAATTGTGGCATCTTTTTGCACTATATTTATAGTGAGATAGCCCACTAGTGAAAAAGGGAAAAGTTTAGTCAAGCAGGCATTTGATGGAATAGGGCTGTGAGTGGAGGGGATTAAGGCCTTTATAGCCACACTCTGGTAAACAAATTGCATTTTTATCTATTTTCAACAAATTGATTTATTCTTTGATGAGACCAAAAAAATACCAGTTTTAGCATCTCGAGTTGGCTTCATAATACCAAAAAATTATGTGTGTGTGTGTGTGTGTGTGTGTGTGTGTTTTAGAGGCCTTTATGAAACGGGCCAAAAGCATCAGAGAACCTGTCTCTCAGCAGTGACAGCTCCAAATGATTCGTTTGCGTTCTCTTCAATCATTGCTGACACATCATCTAATTAATCTTCTTCATTTTTTCTTTCCTACTCTTGAAGTGGATTGCGATGGTATTTTTAACGTTGTTAAAGCCAGAGTGTTAGCAACGTGCTGTTTCCCAGGAACAACCCAGAGTAGCCATTTGATAGCTATGGAGTCTCTCTACTGTCCCTGTTTAATTATTTGGGTATTTTGGAAAAACAAAAAACTTAAATCTAAAACACACATTTATTTGGATCTTGTTTTGTATGTGACTTTTTAAAATACTATTACCATGTTTATTGTTGTATATGTTAGTAGAAGTGATGAGTTAGTTTTGATCATAGGCTGTCCTAGATCTGTCAGTCTCTACCCAGACCTAGACCCAGAGATTGCCCAACTTTGTAAAATCAGGACTAGGAGCCTAGCCTGACAATGTATTAGAATGATTCCCCTACCAAGAGAACATTGTCGTATACTGTTGTGTGACACACCAAAGCCCTAGAACCCGAGGATGCAGGAATAGCCGTGTGCATATTCCTTGGAAAGGGGGTGGCCCTCATGACTGCCCCTCTCCTTTGCCAGGATGTTGGGAGACAGGTTCCTTATCTATTGCACAGGCTCTGATACACAAGGCTACCTAGCCCTGCTTCTTGTCTCATCCCTGTTAGCTAGCTCTGTGGCTAGAGGCTGTGCCTCATTCTCTCCATTCCTTCCTTATTGTCAACTTTCCCTACGGGAGGCTCTCCTGCCACTGCAGTTTTTGTTCCCAGTCTTGAAACTTTATTCCCAATGTTTTCCTCTGGGGCTTCAACTCCCTTGGCTTCTGACCTCTGCTTAGAATTCTACTCAAGTTTAATATTCTCGGGAATCATTTTGTTAAGAATGTCTGGCCTCTGACTCCTGAGGGAAAGGAAGACTGCCGATTCCACCAGGAGAGGGCGCTCTCCTGCTTCTTCCCCTGGGTCTACGCCCATCCCACTCCTCTGCTCCACCCTGCTCTGAGCATTTTATGTGGCCAGTATTGAGTCATTGTTTATAATAACTTCTTTTTAGGAATCATATCTGACTTGTTCACCATATCATCTTTTTCTTTCAATTGATATTAGGTAAATATGGTTGTCTTTATTATCACCATTTTGTAAATGAGGAAAATGAAAGTCTGAGGCAGAAATAATATGATCTAACAATATGCAATAAGTTGGTGATAAGTCAGACTTTCCTTTCTCCTACATTTCTTCCTTCGACCCATTGCATCAGATGCTGATGTTTCTATTTTTTACTTAGACTATCCATTAACAGTCAAATGTGTATTAAGCTTTTTAAAAATTATTGACATAACATTGGCTTATAACATTATGTAAGTTCCATGCGTACAACATTATGTTTCTACTTCTGTGCCCACATGGATGGACTCTGAGGGTATTATGCTAAGTGAAATTAGTCATACGGAGAAAGACAAATACCATATGATTTCACCCATTAGTGGAATGTTTAAAGTTTATTTTGACTTTTAAAACCACAGAAAAAACCCCTTATTTATTTTAAAAATATACTTTTAAGCAAATGTTTATTTAAAACGTATTTCCAATTATGTGATATGATGTCTAAGTTACTACTGTTTCCAGGGTTTTTTTTTTCTACCTGTGTAGTAAAGCTAGAGCCTAGTGCCTTTAAGAAAACTCTTACTGTTGCTTGTCTGCTCCAGCTCATGAGAAGAGTGAGAGAAAGCTCTAGTATACAAAATAACTGAATGGAACCTTCTAAAATGAGGAGAGAGAACAAGATCAGAATAGGAATGTGGGACGATGATTCTGACTTCTTACTGGGCAAAATAGAATCCTAATAATGAAATTCGATGTCTTCAGTACATAAACTTTGTGAATTTGATATGAAACATAGTTCTTAACCTCCAAGAAAGTATATTGGAGTAGAAAAGTAATACATTCAGAAATTCAGTATTCATCATTTCAGTAAATATTCATTAAGCACCTTCTGTATGGCAGGCATTGTTCTAGATGGAGTGGGGGGTGCAGGGGACACAGCAGTAAAAAAACCAGACAAAATTCCCACTTTTGTGGAACTTATATTTTAGTTGAGACAAACAATAAACAAAAAGAAAATTATATTTCAAGTAGGTAATGTGTTAATAAGGAAAGGAAAGTAAGCAGGAGGAATTATAGTGACATGAGGTATAGTATTTTATTTAGGGCACTCAGATGAGACATCAATGATTAAGTAAAATTTGATGAGAAAGTTGAATGAAGCGAGGAAATAATACATGAAGATTTGGGAGGCGTGGTTTGCAGAATAATGACCCCCAGAGATGTCCACGTCCCAATTCTGAGAACCTGTGAATATGGTATCTCACTTGGCAAAAAGAACTTTGCAGATGTGATTAAGAATCTTGAGATAAGGAGATTATTCTAGGTTATCCAGGTGAACCCAATGTAATGAAAATTGTCCTTGTAAGTGAAACAGGGAGACAGATCTGCGGGTCAGAGAGTGATTGAAGATGTGAGGCTGCTGGCTTTGAAGATGGAGGAAGAGGCCGCAGTGAGCAGGGAGCTCATCATAAAAGATATGGTCAGAAACGAACACTAGCCAGATCAAGTAGCATCGCCTTAGATAATGGTAAGGCTCTTGTATTTAATTCTGGATGACAAGGAAAACCCTTGGAAGATTTGGGCTGGAATGATCAGAGTTGGTTGATTGAAGTTAGCATTCTCGCTGACTGTAGAAAAACAGGAGTGTATTCAGCAGGTAGAATGTCAGATATGAGGATAATATGAGTAAGAGAGTGGTTGCATGCAGTTCATGGAAGGTTTGGAGATAGACTAGTTTACATGGTGACATACTGTAGAGGCCAGGGTGGGGGAGCCTTCAATATGAAGATAAGAAATCTGGGCTATTCATTAGTAAATGAGGGGATGCTGACTATAAGGGAGGGGAGTAGAAAGAAATATGATGGTTTTTTTTTATTTTAAGAATTTTATTGAGATACAGTTAACAGACAATAAACAGCATATATTTAGAGTGTACAATTTGGTATCCCAATCTCCCAGTTCATTCCCCCCGAACCCTCCCCACTTTCCCCACTTGGTGTCCATAGGTTTGTTCTCTACATCTGTGTCTCTATTTCTGCCTTGCATTTCCTCTTTCATAGTTGTTAGCATTTGCCTTATGTATTGAGGGGCTCCTATATTGGGTGCATATATATTTATAATTGTTATCTCCTCTTCTTGGATGGATCCCTTGATCTTTATGTAATGTCCTTTCTTGTCTCTTGTAACATTTTTTATTTTAAAGTCTATTTTATCTGATACAACTATTGCTACTCCAGCTTTCTTTTGATTTTCATTTGCATGGAATATCTTTTTGCATCCCCTCACTTTCAGTCTGTATGTGTCCCTAGGTCTGAAGTGGGTCTCTTGGAGACAGCATATATATGGGTCTTGTTTTTGTATCCATTCAGCCAGTCTGTGTCTTGTGGTTGGGGCATTTAGTCCATTTACATTCAAGGTGATTATCGATATGTATGCCCCTATTACCATTTTCTTAATTGTTTTGTTTTTATTTTTGTAGGTCCTTTTCTTCTCTTATGTTTCCCGCTTAGAGAAGTTCCTTTAGCATTTGTTGTAGGGCTGGTTTGGTGGTGCTGAATTCTCTTAGCTGTTGCTTGTCTGTAAAGCTTTTGATTTCTCCATGGAATCTGAATGAGATCCTTGCTGGGTAGAGTATTCTTGGTTGTAGGTTCTTCCCTGTCATCACTTGAAATATATCCTGCCACTCCCTTCTGGCTTGCAGAGTTTCTGCTGAGAAATCAGCTGTTACCCTTATGGGAGTTCCCTTGTATGTTATTTGTCGTTTTTCCCTTGTTGCTTTTAATAACTTTTCTGTCTTTCATTTTTGTCAGTTTGACTGCTATATGTCTTGGCGTGTTTCTCCTTGGGTTTATTCTGCCTGGGACTCTCTGTGCTTTCTGCACTTAGGTAGCTATTTCCTTTCCCATGTTAGGGAAGTTTTCAACTAGAATCTCTTCCAGTATTTTCTCAGGTCCTTTCTCTCTCTCTTCTCCTTCTGGGACCCCTATAATGCGAATGTTGGTGCGTTTAACATTGTCCCAGAGGTCTTTTAGGCTGTCTTCAGTTCTTTTCATTCTTTTTTCTTTATTCTTTTCCACATCAATGATTATCACCATTCTGTCTTCCAGGTCACTTATTCACCCTTCTGCCTCAGTTCATCTGCTGTTGGTTCCTTCTAGTGTATTTTTCATTTCAGTTATTGTGTTGCATATCTCTGTTTGTTTGCTCTTTAATTCTTCTAGGTCTTTGGTAAACTTTTCGATCTTTGCATCCAGTCTTTTTTCAAAGTCCTGGATCATCTTCACCATCATTATTGGGAATTCTTTTTCTGGAAGGGTGCCTATCTCCTCTTCATTTAGTTGTTTTTCTGGGGTTTTATCCTGTCCCTTCATCTGGTACAAAGTCCTCTGCTTTTTCATTTTCTCTATTTTTCTTTGGCTGTGATTTACAGTTCCACAAGACAAAATACTGCTGATACTGCTTGATACTGCTGTCTGCCCTCTTGTGGAGGAAGCTATCTAGGAGGCTCGTGCATGCTTCCTGATGGGAGGGACTGATGGTGGGTAGGGCTGGGTGGGCAGAGCTCAATAAGACTTTAATCTGCTTGTCTGCCAATGGGTGGGGTTGTGTTCTCACTCTGGTGGTTGTTTGGCCTGAGGCTACCTAGCACTGGAGCCCACAGGCTCTTTGGTGGGGCTAATGGTGGGCTCTGGGAGGGCTCACACCAATGAGCACTTCCCAGAATCCCTGCTGCCAGTGCCCCATCTCCTCGGTGAGCCACAGCTGCCCCCCACCTCTGCAGGCAACCCTCCAATACCAGCAGGTAGGTCTGGTTCAGTCTCCTATGGGGTTACTGCTCCTTCCCCCTGGGTCCTGGTGAGCACACTTTTTTGTGTGCCCTCCAAGAGTGGAGTCTCTGTTTCCCCCAGTCCTGTGGAGGTCCTGCTATCAAATCCCACTGGCTTTCAGAGTCTGATTCTCTGGGGATTCCTCCTCCTGTTGCTGGACCACCAGGTTGGGAAGCCTGATGTGGGGCTCAGCACCCTCACTTCAGTGGGTGGACTTCTGCAGTATAACTGTTCTCCAATTTGCGAGTCACCCACCCAGCATTTATGGGATTTGATTGTAATGCGATTGTGCCCCTCCTACCGTCTCATTGCAGCTTCTCCTCTGTCTCTGGATATGGGGTGTCTTTTTTGGTGAGTTCCAGTGTCTTTCTGTTGATGATTGTTCAGCAGTTAGTTGTAATTCCGGTACTCTTGCAAGAGGGAGTGAGTGCACGTCCTCCTACTCTGCCATCTTGATCCTCAATAAAATGAGTTTTAAGGAAGATTTAGCTGGTATATTATGAATTTAATTTATATGAGACTGGATTCAGGGACGCAGTTAAGGAAGCTGTGACCGTACTGCATATAAAATTGAGTGCAGAGTTAAGGTTATTTTCTAGATAATTTGAGGAAAAAACACAATGCTGTTAATTCTAAAAAATAGATTGAATGCCTGTACTGATGGCCTTCTTCCACTTTACCTGTGCACATCAAGGCAACCAAAAGAACAAGTTTTTTTTTCTTTTAGAATGAAACTTAGAAACTCTAGTTTCTAATGAGAAACCCTCAAATTATCACTGGTCATACATTTAAGTTCAAAGTACCTTCAGTATTGCTTAATATAGTCCATTTTGGAAATAATAATTGCTAATGTTGTACATGAAAATATTTGTTTTATACTGCTATGTAAAATGGCTTTTCTAGGGTATCTCCCATTTATAATAGAAAATATCAAAATTGATGGTGAATGTGAAACATATCAATACTTATTCTACTTGCATTATAAATTAAAAATTTATTTAATTGACCCTTGAACAACATGGGCTTGAACTGTGTGGGTCCACTTACACTCGGATTTTTTTTTTTTTGATAGTAAATAAGTACTACACGATCCACAGTTAAGGATACAGAAGTATTGGACACAGAGGGCCAACTATAAGTTATACATTGATTTCTGACAGTGCAGAGGGTCTATGGCCCTAAACCCCATGTTGTTCAAGGATCAACTGAATATCATATATTGTACACCTATGGGAAAATGAATGCTTACCTAAACCTCACACCTTATACAAAAATTAACTCAAAATGGATCATGGTCTTAAATGGAAAATGTAAAACTATAAAACTTTTAGATGACAACATAGGAGACCCAGGACTTCAGAACCTAGGACTATGCAAAAAGTTCTTAGACTTGAAACCAGGAGTATGATGCAGAAAAAGAAAGATTGATAAATTGCACCTCATCAAAATTTAAAATTTTCCTTTGTGAAATACTGTTAAGATAATGAAAAGACAAGCTAGCAGGTGGGAGAAAATATTTGTAAGCCATATATCTGACAAGAAGCTAGTGCTAGACCACATAAAGATTTTTCAAAACTCAACAGAAGAAAAACAAGCAATCTAATTTTAAAGTGGGCAAAAAATATGAAAGAATATTTCACCAAAGAGGATGTATAAGTGGCACATAAGCACATTAAAAGAGATTCAACATCTTTAGTCATTTAGGGAAATGCAAATTAAAACCACAATGAAATATCATTATACACCTGTCAGAAAGGCTAAAATAAAGAAAGTGACAACACCAAATGTTGGTGAGGATGTGGAGAAACTGGATCACTCATACATTGCTGGTGGGAATGTCAAGTAGTATTCTGGAAAACAGGTTTCAGTTTTCTTTAAATACTAAACATACAACCACCATATAACCCAGCAACTGCAGTCCTGGGCATTTATCCATGAAAAATGAAGACTTATGTTCACACAAAAACCTGTACACAAATGTTTGTAACAGCTTTCTAAAAAAAAAAACATCCAGGAACTGGAAACAACCCAAATATCCTTTGACAGGTTAATGGATAAACAAACTGTGGTACATGCTCAAATATCTTACATCTTGAAAAAATAATAACCAAACCTCCCTTGACCCCACTTTGCCTGCTTTCCAGCTACTGTCTCATCTCTCTGCCACTGTTCACAGAATAACTTGTCTAAAATGCTGTCTGTACTCTTTGTCACCACTTCATCACCTGCTCTTCTTTCTTCAACTCTTCAAATCCTGCCTACAACTCCTACCATTCCCCTGAAGCTATACTGATCACAGTCACCCATGTCCTCAATTCTGCAATGGCAGTGACCACTCTTCTGTCCTAATGTCGCTATTAATATCCTAGAACCTATAAGAGTACCTGACTCATCGCACGGACTCAGTAAATATTTAAGAAATAAATGAAAGAGTATATTACAAACACAGCTTTTAAGTGGAAATCCTTTAAAAAAAATAAGAGATTAGCTGGTCCTTAAACATGTCCTTCATTTAGAGCCGTGAGTAGGTAACGAAAGTGGAATTATATTTGTATGGAGTTCTTAAGTATCATATCCACTATCATATGTTTAATGAATTCAGTTAGTATTACTTCAATATGTCAAATTAGAAGCTTTAAATAGCATTAGGGAATGGAATCCTCCCTTACAATTTTATTAGAAAGGCTGTGTTCAACCAAAGCCCTTGTATTTGAACTTTAATTGGATTTAGAGTGATCATTTGGGGGCTTGTTTATTAGTTGGTCAAAAGTACAGATTTTATGGTTATTTTGTTTCCCATTGCAACCAAGAATATCAATCATTGAGCGTAGTGATGAAAGTAAAAGAATTAAAAAGGTAATGATCATGGCTTTAAAAGTAAATAAGAAAAGTATACATAACAAATTAATCAAAACATAGTAACATGAAAGCAGTACTAAATCCATCAGCAAGGAGCATGGGGGTCAAAAAGGGAGAGAATTATTATATGTCAGAAATTAGAAAAAGAGAAACGAATACTATAACTACTTAATCATTCACCACCATCTGAAAAATCATTTTTCAGATTAAGAAAAACAACTCTTGACGCATTCATAGTTTTACTTACTGAATGAAATATTTTTAAAGAGCATTGAATCCTTTTTTGTCTGGCAATCTCTTTGTTGTCCACACTCACAAACAACATATTTTACTTTTTGAAGCCTTCTAAGCCTGTCTTTCCACTCATGACACCCAGTCAGGAATGCTGGAGAAGGAATTTCATAGCCCAGAGTTAGCTGGAATTTTTAAGATTTAAAATATTATGTTGATTCAATTTGATTCTGATGACCTTTCAAATAAGAGCATTGATAATCCCTGATGGTTGACCAGTTGAATAGACAACATAGTGCAATAGCAACTGTATAGCTGAATTTAGTCTGAGGTTGGACACACTCTTCAGCCTCAGTTTTCTAATCTGTAAAGTGAGGTGGTTGGCTTTTGTTATATTTCTAAAATAACTTCTGCCTCTAAAATTCGATGATGCAATGACTAGGTTCCAATTACCAATAGTAGTATATAAAAATGCCCTGGAATCTAGTGATGGCTTGGGACAGAACCTTTATTAAATTGTTAATATTTTCTTTTCTTTTCCTATTAAATTTGTACAGACTCAAGAGTAAGCATAGAAATCCCTTCAAAGTAGACTTATCTATAGATTTTAAGGACAACATTTGTAACTCAGAAAACCAGGAACTCCATGAAGAGGAACATTTGAGTTCAGTAATCCTGAATTTACCACAGGAGCTTTGAAATTCTTTTCTGCTATATTATTATTTTATTCTACAATAACTGAAATTTAAAGTTTAAAAACTGGGAAAGAGTAAACTATACAAGTGATGTAGAGAGATGTAGCAATGAGCTGTTGAAATATTCATTTCATAGTTTTGTTTGTTGTCATTATTTATTCCTGTTTTGTTACATGGTATAGAGTAGCTATCAGCACTAAGTTTGTTGCCAAGACAATCTTGGTAGTTTCAGAAAAGAGATGAGTCCCCCTACTGTCCTCGGCTCTACTTTTCTTAAGAATTAATAAACGTGGCTATCTGTTCCAATGCCCACATTTTCTCTCTCATTCTTTATTGTAATGGAATTTCTAGCCAACCCTATACTTTGCCCTTCCATTTACTTTATCCCTCTTGCTTCTCTGTTAGACGAGGTTAAAATAAAATCCATCAGCTTGAGTCATTCAAATTGAGCTGCGAGAACAGCTCAGTGGAAAGCAAAATGAGAAAACCACCCCATACCCATCCACCCTTTCTCAGCGTTTACTTGTGTAATTTCAGGTGTTCCTCGAAGTGAGCCCTGTGGTTTCAATAAGGAAAAAACTGACATTTAAAAAATAATGGTATTGCTTTTTCTAGTTGAAAAAGCAAAAAGTTTTGATATGGAGAATTTAGAAAATACATCAACCAATATAAGGAAATGGAAAAAAATATTCCAACCACAGAGAGATCCCATTATTTTATATAATTCCTTGAATTTTTTTCCCTCTTCATGGGATCATACTGTGAATAAAATTTTGCATACATTTTTGACATTTAAGATTATATCTTAAGACTGTCAGTTGTTATTAAGTATTCTTCAAAAACGATTATATTGGCACAGCATATCATTCCCTTGTATGGACATACAAAAACTCACAGTTAACCAACCAAAAAAGAGCTGATTGAAATGAATTCTTAAAGCTGTCTTTCTCTTCTTTCCACCATTCTTGATGGTAATGAAGCAGTCAGTGTAGTTTGAGTTGTGTCATTTCTCCTGTATGGGCCATAATGACAAGAATCCCATTATCATCTGTCCCTAGTAGCAGAGGTGAAAATCACACTGTCCTCTTAACCCTTTCTCAAATGTTTCTGTCACTTGCTATATCTTCAGGCCCTTTCCTATGTGTGGTATGGAATCATTTAATAATCAGTGGAGAGGAAGTGGCGGGGCTTGATGCCACTTGATGTTGACATCTCCATCCCCACTTCCAGACCACAAGGCAGACAACAGAGGTCATGCTAACAAAGTAACTGAGCCACAGCTGCAGCAGCATCATGCTTGGAGCAGGCAGCACATCAGGAATGCTGTTTGCCTGTCTCTCTGGATTCCCCAGAGAATACACGTTTGGAAAATGGGGTGATCTCAAGCTCTACTCTTCAATCAATCAGTCCTCAGGATCTAACATCACAACCATCAGAGAAAATCTGACATCTGTTGCAAGGAAAGTTATGGAGAGTACCAAGGAGTAATACTAGCTCATTTGATAGCACATTACATATTGTTCTACTTTTAATGGAATGTGAATTTCCTTTTTTTGTTCCCAGAGGGAAGTAGTAACACCTAAATCTCACCTTTACCATATTATCACCAGGACAGAACCCCTTAAGAGTAGTCTCACTTAGACTCTGGTTGCTCTGGCTTCCTCCTTCAGTAAATATAGCCTTGCCTGTGTTTCATCAAAGACTCTGTAGCACTCATAGCAGCTTCAAAATTGAGTTTAACCCAACTTTAAGTCTTTCATGTGTCCTACTTTTCCAGATATCTAAAGACATAACAAGGTACCAACCCAATACCTACAAAATTGAAAAAAAAAAATTGAACCAAATTTTCAACTGCTTCAACTGCTTATAATATTTTCTCCAGCTTCACTGAACTATAGTTGACAAATAAACTTGTAATATATTTAAAGTGTACAGCATGATGATTTGATATACATATCTGTCAGGAAATGATTCCCACAGTCAGGTTAAATAAAATGACCATCACCTCACATGGGTACTTTTTTTTTTCTTTTTGCTGAGAATGCTTAAGATATATTCTCTTAGCAAATTTCAGGTATATAATACAGTATTTTTAACTATAGTCACCTGCTGTACAGTAGATCCTCAGAACTCATTCATCTTATAATTTTTCCATAATGGCTGTATCACTTACATTTTCACCAACAGTGTACAAGGAGTTCCCACTTCTCCACATCCTCATCACATTTGTTATCGCTTGTCTTTTTGACAGTAGACATCCTAATAGGTGTAAGGATGTGCCTTTTTTTTTTTTAATTTTTATTTATTTTATTTATTTATTTTTTTTGGGGGGTACACCAGGTTCAATCATCTGTTTTTATACACATATCCCCATATTCCCTCCCTTCCTTGACCCCCCCCTTCGAGTCCCCCCCACCCTCCCCGCCCCAGTCCTCTAAGGCATCTTCCATCCTCGAGTTGGACTCCCTTTGTTATACAACAACTTCCCACTGACTATTTTACAGTTGGTAGTATATATATGTCTGTGCTACTCTCTCGCTTCGTCTCAGTTTCCCCTTCACCCCCCGCCCCCTCCCATACCTCGAGTTCTCCAGTCCATTCTCTGTATCTGCATCCTTGTTCTTGTCACTGAGTTCATCAGTACCATTTTTAGATTCCATATATGTGAGTTAGCATACAATATTTGTCCAAAGGATGTGCCTTTGATTTACATTTCTCTGATAATTAGTGATTTTGAGCTCCTTTTCACATAACTGTTAGAGACTTATATATATGCTTTGGAAAAATGTCCATTCAAGTCCTTTGCCCATTTTTAATGGGGTTATTTGGTTTATTGTTTGTTTGCTTTGCCATGGAGTTGTAAGAGTTCCTTGTAAGTTTTGTTTTTTTTTTAATTTTTTTTCTTTTCTTTTGTCCAAAATTCAAATATTTCTATAATTATAAAAGGCAATATAGTTTATATTTAAAAAGAAAATGGTATACCCTAAACAAACTTTGCTCTTTCAAGATGTATTAATCTGGAAAGGAAATAATATTCTGAACTACCATGTATCTGAACTTGCCATGTATTAGTACAAAGAACCTAATGCAAACAGTAATTCCAATGAGTCACTCTTTCTGGCTTGTTTTTAATTGAGAGATGGCAATCCGGCCTAATTATTTGGATTTATAAATATTTACTCTCAAGACAAGTTCCTTATGTTGATAATGTTGACTTAGTAAATGCAAGTTGACATTGATATATGACAAGACTTCCTCTTTTAAGGGTTAGGTATTGTATTGAAAGAACTTCATGAAGGAGAGCAAGAATAAAGGGAGCGAGATGGCGGTGAAGTAGAAGGACATGGAATGCATCCCTCTCCACAGATGCATCAGGAATACACCAAAAGATGCAATAATTCCCACAGAAAAGCAGCTGAACATCAGCAAATGACCTCGGACACCAGAAAGGACTGCAAAGATCCCAAAATAACTGGGTAGGACAGAGGGAAAAAAATAAAAGGAGAAAGAGGAGGAGAAGAAAGGAAAGGGATGGGTCCCACACCCTGGGGTGGGGGGATCTAAAACAGAGGGGAGATTGCGGAATTCAGGGAAACGTCCCTTATCTGATGGGGAAAGCCCTTCTCCAACAGGGAATTTCCCTGGGTCAGAAGGGAGGCATTTGGGACTGTTCAAAGAGGGTGAAGCGGCTGAGCTGTGGCAGACGGGAAAGAGTGAGAAACACACAGAGGGTCCGCATCATGGCTCAGTGTGTCTGGACTGAGACATCGATTCACAGCTGAACAGGGGGTCTGGGAGCTGGAACGTGGGAACTGGAGAACTGGTTCAGGGTGAGAAACATTGTTGGCAGTGGGGAGATGGACTGAGAGGACAGGAGGGAAGAAATCTGCAGCAGAGAGTGCCTACTTTGGAAAGCTGAGTGGCCATAGTGGAGGCTCCATACTGCTGACTCACCAGCAGGAGGAGGAGCCTTGGGTGTAGCCTCTCTCTCGGTGCCTGTGACGGACAAAGGAAGGAGCCCTGTGGGCCTGGCTAACGCATTCAGGGATGACAAAGGGCCCTGTGCACGGCTGGCCTAGAGTGCCTGCAGCCGAGAGTCAAAAGCCCACAAAGTGGCCCATCTCTGGAAACATTCTGTTTACACCTCAGATGCCGGCATCCCTCTGCAACAGGCACCGCCATAGCTGGCTGAGCTGCTCTGACCCAGGCAGGGCGCACCGGTGGGGTCGTAGCAGCAGGGAGGAGCTGTGGTGGGAGTCACTCTCTCGGCCTGAGCCACCCAAGCCACCGTGACCCAGGCAGGGCACCACTGTTCACTCACTCCCAGGGGAAGGAGCCACTATTGTACCCTCTCCCTCCCCACACACCAACGCTTACAGACGAAAAATAAAGGAAGTTCTGCTGGTCAAGGAATAATATAAAAAGCCCAAGATGGGTAGAAGGACACTTACAACTCAGACCCCAAGGAAACAGAAATATTAGTATTAATTCTATTGATCTGGTCCATTCTGGGGTCAGTTCTAGGTTTTTTTTTTTTAATTAATTATGACCTTAGTCCTAAGGGATCTCACATTTTATAACATATTTTTTATTCTGCTTTTATTTTTAGCCTTTTTATTTATTTCTGTTTTTTGCTAAGTTTTTTGTAGTGCTAACTGTATCTCTCCTACCTTCTCTTAATCTCTATCTTTTATACATTTCTATTTCTTTCTTTTTCTTTTCATATTTCCAGTCACACTACACTCTTCTGTTGCCCTGTCTTCTATCCTTTTTTAGTTTATTTTATCTTAATATACTTATAAGCAATATTACCGGTCTGCTCTGTTTCCTGGTTTTATTCTCCAGATGACACACTGCTTTGGAATTTATTATTAGGTTTTGTCTTTATCTTAGTTTTAAGTATAATTGTCTGATTTCATTCTGAGAATCTTCAGTCTTTCTGGTGGTACTCTTCCTCTTTATTACATTTGATCCTAGCTTTCAAAATCTCCCTGGATTTGTGTTTGTGTGCATGTGGTGTTTTTTTGTTTGTTTGTTTGTTTTGGTTTTGTTTTTGTTTTGTTCTGTTTTGGTTCTGAATTTCTATTGGTTTTCTCTTTGATTGTCTGATAGCATACTGGGGTTCTTCTGTCAGGTCTTTCTAGTGCCTTATGTTCTATTGGATTCAGTATTTGTGTGTCTTTTACATGTATGTGTTTCCTTGACTTAGTATTTGTTTGACTCAACACTCTGCCATTAGTCGGGGCTTGGACAGTCTTCTTTAAACCCCTTTATTGCCAGGAAAAGCAACCTCTGAAGTTTGGACTACTATGAGAAAACAAAGAAGCACCATGCAGGCAAAGGAGCAGAATAAAAACCCCACAAGACCCAATAAATGAAGAAGAAATAGGAAAATTGCCTGAAAAATAATTCAGAGTAATGATAGTAAAGTTGATAGAAAATCTCGATAACAAAATACAGAAAATACAAGAAACAGATAATAAGGACTCAGAAGAACTAAAGAGCAAATAAACAGTAATGGACAACAAAATAACTGAAATTAAAAATACTCTAGGTGGTATAAACAGCAGAATAACTGAGGCAGAAGAATGAATAAGTGAGTTGGAAGATAGAATGGTGGAAATAACTGCCACAGAGCAGGAAAAAGAAAAAAAGAATAAAAAGAATGGAAGACAGTCTCAGAGACGTCGGTGACAACATTAAGCACACCAACATTCAAATCATAGGCATCCCAGAAGAAGAAGAAAAAAAGAAAGGGTCTGAGAAAATATTTGAAGAGGTTCTAGTGGAAAACTTCCCCAACATGGGAAACTAAATAATTAACCAAGTCTAGA
Source organism: Hippopotamus amphibius kiboko (assembly GCF_030028045.1). Lineage (NCBI taxonomy): Eukaryota > Metazoa > Chordata > Mammalia > Artiodactyla > Hippopotamidae > Hippopotamus > Hippopotamus amphibius. The sequence continues at coordinate 9,805,730 of NC_080203.1, read as the reverse complement.
AGCACAGAGAGTCACATACAGAATAAACCGAAGGAGAAATACACTAAGGCACATATTAATCAAACTAACAACAACTAAACACAAAGAAAAAATATTAAAAGCAGCAAGAGAAAAGCAACAAATAACATATAAGGAAAAACCCATAAGGATAACAGCTGACCTTTCTACAGAAACTCTGCAGGCCAGAAGGGAATGGCAGGATATACTGAAAGTCCTGAAAGAGAAAAACCTACAGCCAAGAATACTCTACCCAGCAAGAATCTCATTCAGATTCAGCAGGGAAATCAAAAGCTTTCCAGGCAAGCAAAAATTAAGAGAGTTCAACACCACCAAAACAGCCTTACAACAATTGCTAAAGGAACTTTTCTAAGTAGGAAACACAAGAGCAGGAAAAGACCTACAAAAACAAACCCAAAACAATTAAGAAAATGGTAATAGGAACACAGATGTCAATAATCACCTTAAATGTAAATGGATTAAATGCTCCAACCAAAAGACACAGACTGGCTGAATGGATACAAAAACAAGACCCTTCTATATGCTTCCTACAAGAAACCCACTTCAGACCAAGGAACACATATAGACTGAGAGTAAAGGGATGGAAGCAGATATTCCATGCAAATGGAAGTCAGAAGAAAGCTGGAGTAGCAATACTCATATCAGACAAATTAGACTTGAAAGTAAACACTATTACAAGAGACAAGGAAGGACACTCCATAATGATCAAGGGATCCATCCAAGAAGGACATATAACAATTGTAAATATCTATGCACCCAACATAGGAGCACCTCAATACATAAGGCAAATGCTAACAGCTATAAAAGCGGACATTGACAGTAACACAATAATAGTAGGAGACTTGAACACCCTACTTACATCAATGGACAGATCATCCAAACAGAAAACAAATAAGGAAATACAAGGTTTAAATGACACATTAGACCATCTCGACTTAATTGATATTTATAGGACATTCCATCACAAAACTACAGAATACACTTTCTTCTCAAGTGCACACGGAACATTCTCCAGGAAAGATCACATCTTGGGTCACAAATCAATCTTCAGTAAATTCAAAAAAATTGAAATTGTATCAAGCATTTTCTCTGACCACAACAGCATGAGACTAGATATCAATTACAGGAAAAAAATATAAAAAATACAAACACATGGAGGCTAAGAAATACACTATTAAACAACCAAGAAATCACTAAAGAAATCAAAGAGGAAATTAAAAAATATCTAGAAACAAATGACAATGAAAACACAACAACCCAAAACCTATGGGATGCAGCAAAAGCAGTCCTAAGAGGGAAGTTTAGAGCAATACAATCCTACCTCAAGAAACAAGAAAAATATCGAAGAAACAACCTAACCTTACACCTAAAACAATTAGTGAAAAACACACAAAGAAACCCCAAAGTGAGCAGAAGGAAAGAAATCATAAGGATCAGAGCAGAAGTAAATGAAAAGGAAAGGAAGGAAACAATAGCAAAGATCAATGAAACTAAAAGCTGGTTCTTTGAGAAGGTAAACAAAATTCATAAACCATTAGCCAGACTCATCAGGAAAAAAAAGAAGATGCAAATCAACAGAATTAGAAATGAAAAAGGAGAAGTAACAACTGACACCACAGAAATACAAAAGATCATGAGAGACTACTACAAGCAACTCTATGCCAATAAATTGGATAACCTGGAAGAAATGGATAAATTCTTAGAAAAGTACAATCCTCCAAGACTGAACCAGGAAGAAATAGAAAATATGAACAGACCAATCACAAGGATGGAAATTGAGGCTGTGATTAAAAATCTCCCAACACACAGAAGCCCAGGGCCAGATGGCTTCACAGGTGAATTCTATCAAACATTTAGAGAATAGTTAACACCTATCCTTCTCAAACTCTTCCAAAATATAGCAGAAGGAGGAACACTCCCAAACTCATACTACAAGGCCACCATCACCCTGATACCAAAACCAGGCGAAGATGGCACAAAAAAAGAACATTACAGGCTAATATCACTGATGAATATAGATGCAAAAATCCTCAACAAAATACTAGCTAACAGAATCCAACAGCTCATTAAAAGAATCGTACACCATGATCAAGTAGGGTTTATCCCCAGGAAGCAAGGATTCTGCGATATACGCAAATCAATCAACGTGATACATCATATCAACAAATAGAAGGATAAAAACCATATGATCATCTCAATAGATGCAGAAAAAGCTTTTGACAAAATTCAACATCAATTAATGACAAAAACTCTCCAAGAAATGGGCATACAAGGAAATTACCTCAACATAATAAAAGCCATATGTGAGAAACCAAAAGCCAACTCCCTTTTAAATGGTGAAAAACTGAAAGCATTCCCTCTAGGAACAGGAACAAGACAAGGGTGTCCACTCTCACCATTATTCTTCAACATAGTTTTGGAAGTTTTAGCCACAGCAATCAGAGAAGAAAATGAAATAAAAGGAATACAAATTGATAAAGAAGAAAAGTGTCACTCTTTGCAGATGACATGATATATATAGAAAACCCTAAAGACTCTACCAGAAAACTGCTAGCACTCATTGATGAATTTAGTAAAGTAGCAGGATACAAAATCAACGCACAGAAATCTCTTGTATTCCTATACACTAACAACGGAAGAGCAGAAAGAGAAATTAAGGAAGCTCTCCCATTTACCATTGCAACAAAAAGAATAAAATACCTAGGGATAAACCTGTCAAAGGAGGAAAAGTCCTGTATGCAGAAAACTATAAGACACTGATGAAAGAAATCAAAGACAAGACAAACAGGTGGAGAGACATACCATATTCTTGGATTGGAAGAATCAGCATTTTGAAAATGACTGTGCAACCCAAAACAATTTACAGATTCAATGCAATCCCTATCAAATTACCAATGGCATTTTTCACAGAATTATAACAAGGAATCTTCTGATTTTTATGGAAACACAAGAGACCCCGAATAGCCAAAGTAATCTTGAGAAGGAAAGACGGAGTTGGTGGAATTAGGCGTCCTGACTTCAAACTATACTACAAGGCCACAGTGATCAAGACAGTATGGTACTGGCACAAAAATAGAAAGGTAGATCAATGGAACAGAATAGAGAACTCAGAGGTAAACCCAAGCACATATGGGCAGCTTATATTTGACAAAGAAGGCAAGAATATACCATGGAAAAAAGACAGCCTCTTCAATAAGTGGTGCTGGCAAAATTGGACAGCTACATGTAAAAGAATGACATTAGAGCACTTCCTAACACCATACACAAAAATAAACTCCAAATGGATTAAAGACCTAAATGTAAGGCCAGACACTATAAAACTCCTAGAGGAAAACATAGACAGAACACTCTATGACATACCTCAAAGCAAGATCCTTTTGGACCCACCTCCTAGAATCACGGAAATAAAATCAAGAATAAACAAATGGGACCTAATGAAACTTAAAAACTTTTGCACAGCAAAAGAAACCACAAAGAAGACAAGAAGACAACCCTCAGAAATGGAGAAAATATTTGCCAATGAAGCAATGGAGAAAGGATTAATCTCCAAAATATACAAGCAGCGCATGAAAATACCAAAAAGCAAATAACCCAATCCACAAATGCGTGGAAGACCTAAATAGGCATTTTTCCAAAGAAGACATACAGATGGCCAACAAACACATGAAAAGATGCTAAACATCACTAATTGTTAGAGAAATGCAAGTCAAAGCCACAATGAGGTATCACCTCACACCGGTCAGAATAGCCATCATCAAAACATCTAGAAACAATAAATGCTGGAGAGCGTGTGGAGAAAAGGGAACTCTCCTGCACTGTTGGTAGGAATGTAAGTTGGTCCAGCCACTATGGAAAACAGTTTGGAAGTTCCTTAAAAAGCTAAAAATAGGACTACCATATGATCCAGTAATCCCACTACTGGGCATATACCCAGAGAAAATCATAATCCGAAAAGAAACATGTACTGTAATGTTTATTGCAGCACTATTTACATTAGCCAGGACATGGAAGCAACCTAAATGCCCATCAACAGATGAATGGATAAATAAGATGTGGCATATACATACAATGGAATATTACTCAGTTATAAAAAGGAATGAAATGGAGCCATATGTAATGAGGTGGGTAGACCTAGAGTCTGTCATACACTGTGAAGTAAGCCAGAAAGAGAAAAACAAATATTGTATGCTACCTCATATATACGGAATCTAAAAAAAAAAAAAAGGTACTGGTGAACAGGACAAGAATAAGGATGGAGTTGCAGAGAATGGACTGGAGGACATGGGGTTTGGGGGGTGGGGGGCGAAGGGGAAGCTGGGACGAAGTGAGAGAGTATCATAGACATATATGTACTACCAACTGTGAAATAGATAGCTAGTGGGAAGTTGCTGTATAACAAAGGGAGATCAACTCGATGATGGTTGATGCCTTGGAGGGCTGGGCTGGGCAGGGTGGGGGCGAGTCACGGGAGGGATGGGATATGGGGATATGTGTGTAAATACAGGTCATTCACTTTGCTGTACCTCATAAGCTGGTACAAGAGTGTAAAGCAATTATATTCCAATAAAGAGCTTAAAAGGAAAAAGTAGAGTTACCATATAATCCAGCAATCCCACTCCTGGGCAAATATCCAGAAAAGATGAAAACTCTAATTTGAGAAGATACATGCACCCCAATGTTCATATCAGCACTACTTAACAACAGCCAAGACATGGAAGCAACCTAAATGTCCAACGACAGATGAATGGATAGAGAAGATGTGGTGTGTGTATATATACACATACACACACACACTGGAATATTACTCAGCCATTGAAAAATAATTAAATAATGCCATTTGCAGAAACATGGTTGCACCTAGAGATTAAGGGAAGTCAGACAGAGTAGGACAAATATCATATGATATCACTTATATGTGGAATCTAAAATATGACCCAAATGAACTTACTTTCAAAACAGACTCACAGGCATAGAAAACAAACTTGTGGTTACCAAAGGGGAAAGTGGTGGGAGGGATAAATTAGGAGCTTGGGATTAACAGATACACACTACTATATATAAAATAGATAAATAACAAGGTCCTACTGTATAGCACAGGAAACTATATTCATTATCTTGTAATAACCTATAATGCAAAAGAATCATATATATATATATCTGAATCACTTTGCTGTACAGAAACTAACACAACATTGTAAATCAACTATACTTCAATAAAAAAGTGATACCAGTAGTACATACACATATTCCCCAGTGTAAACATCAAAAATGCCTCCAGAGATTGGGATTGCCGTATATGCATTACTAATAAGAAAAAGAAATCAAATTGTACACTTTAAATATATGCAGTTTATTGTATGTCAATTGTATCTCAATAAAAGTTCTCAAAGAAAAAAAAATAAAACAATCCTTTCAAAAAAAAATAGAATAAAGGGAGCAAAGAAGAGCTCCTCTGACTACCCAGTTTTAACGTGCAACCTCTTCAACAAACACACACACATTTCCTGTTCACCTTTCAACCTTATTTTCCCCCATAGTACTTATTAACATAGTATCTGTACCACTGGAATGTGTGAAATCTGATATCCTGTATATTTTGGACATTAATCTCTTATCAGATTTGGGGTTTGCAAATATTTTCTCCCATTCTGTAGGTTGTCTCTTCATTTTGTTGATTCTTTCATTTGCTACGCAGTATGGTTTTAGTTTTATGTAGTCTTACTTGTTTATTTTTGCTTTTGTTGCTTGTGCTTTTGGTATCAAATCCAAAAAAAATCATCGCCAAGACCAAAGTCAAGGACCTTTTCCCCTATGTTTTCTGCTAGGAGTTTTATAGTTTGAGGTATTCTTTTTTTTTTTTTTTTTTTTAGAAAGAAGCTGTATTTATTATCTTAAGTTTATACATTTTTTAAGGTGTACAATTTGATATTTTTTGTTAGTCATGTATGTATGGCAATCCCAATCTCCCAATTCATCCCACCCCAATGAGGTATTATTCTTAAGTCTTCAATGAATTTTGAGTTGATTTGTGTGTGTGTGTGTGTGATTTAAGATAAGGGTCCACTTTCATTCTTTTGCATGTGAATATCCAGTTTTCCCAACACCATTTATTGAAAAGGTTATCCTTTCCCCATTGTGTATTCTTGGCATTTTTGTCAAAAAGTAGTTTATTTGGGGGCTCTCTAGTCTATTCAGTTGATTTATGTGTCTGTTTTCATGCCAATGCAATATGCTGTTTTGATTACTATAGCTTTGCAACAGAGTTTGAAATTGAAGTGTGATGCCTTGAACCTTGCTTTCCTTGCTCAAAAGTGCTTTAGCTATTTGGGATCTCTTATGGTTCCATACAAATTTTAGGGTTACTTTTTCTATTTCTGTGAAAAATGCCATGAGAATTTTGATAGGGGTTGCATTATACCTATAGATTGCTTTGCAAGGTATGAACATTTTAACAAGATTAATTCTTCCAATCCAAATATTTTTCCATTTATTTGTCTTTTTCAACTACTTTCATCAGTGTTTTATAGTTTTCAGTGTTCATATCTTTCATCTCCTTGTTCAAATTTATTCCTAAATATTTTATTCTTTTTGGTGCTATTTTAAATGGGATTGTTTACATAATTTCTTTTTCAGGTAGTTCATTGCTATTGTATAATAATGCCACTGATTTTTGTATGTTGATTTTGTATCTGGCAAATTTGCTGAATTTATTTATCAGTCTACAAGGTTTTTAATGAAATATTTAGGATTTTCTATATTTAAGATCATGCCATTAGAAAACAGAGGTTATTTTAATTCCCCCTTTCTGATTTGGATGTTCTAATTTTTTTTCTAATTGCTCTGGCTAGGGCTTCCAGTACTATGTTGAATATAAATGATAAGAGAGGGCACCCTTATCCTATTCCTGATCATAGAGGAAATTTTTTCAGCTTCTCACTGTTGAGTATGATGTTAGCTGTGGGCTTGGCATATATGTCCTTTATTATATTGAGGTGGGTTCCTTCTAAACCCAATTTGTTGAATTATTAGAACAAAAGGATATTAAGTTTTGTGAAATGCTTTTTCTGTGTCTATTGAGATGATCATATGATTTTTATCCTTCAATTTGTTAATGTGGTGTATCACATGGGTTGATTTGTGCATGTCAAACACTCTGTGCATCCAAGTGATAAATCCCACTTGATTGTGGTGTATGATTTTTTAAAATGCCGTTGAATTGTGTTTCCTAATATTTTCTTGAGAATTTTTGCATCTATGTTCATCAGGGATATTGGCCTGTAATTTTCTTTTCTTGTGTAGTGCTTGTTGGGCTTTGGTATTAGAAAAATGGTGGCCTTGTTAAATGACTTTGAGAATTTTCTCTCTCTCTCTCTTCTTCACTCCCTCCCTCCCTTCCTTCTTTAATTCCCTTCTCCTTTTCCTTCTTTCTTCTCTCCTCCTCCTCTTATTCTTCTTACTCTTACTATCCTTCTTACCCTGACTTTTTTTCATCTTTTGCTACTACAAAACTACTGTGATAAGTATCTTTGTTTACATAGTACTTTCTGGTGATTTTATTTCTATGAAATAGATTCTGGGTGACCCATCTCACTAGCATATATAGCCTAATCAGTGCCATGGAATAGCTCCAATCCTTAGAAATTCTTGATTTCTTGAGTGGGAATCAATGTGGGTGGGTGGAAAGGAATTCTTTTTCCACCTGAACTCCTTCAATGACCATATTGGAGATGGGAAAATGAAAGCTCAGGGAAGTTAACTGACTAATCTAATGTTTTAATTGGAATAATGTTAATTGCTGTAATCAAGAAACCCCAAAGTCTCATTGACTGAAACCAATAGAAACTTATTTCTCACTCAACGTATTAGTCCAACATCACTGTGTTTGGCAGACTGGTCTTCCATATGGTAAATTAAGAATGTAGGCTGCTTCCATATTTTGACTCCACCTTCCCATAGGACCTATATGGCATCCAGATTCAGCTATCAGATGGAAAAAGAGAGATTAGAGAAGGCACAACTACATAAGTGCCTTGGACTGGAAATGTCTCACATCACTTGCACTCACACTCCACTGGCACATTCCATCTAGATGCAAAGGGAACTGCAAAATGTAGTCCACAGCTAGATAGCGACTTTGGGGTAATAATTCTAAACTATGTTAGGGAGAATGTTAATCTTAGGAAGAGAACTTTGCTACACCTAAGGTCACGGAAATATTAAAGAAAGGGGTCATGATGTCAACCTTCCTCTTGCTATTTATAGTCCCATGTGAATTGGTCTTTAGAGTTTTTACGCTATCTTTTGAGTTGAGTATCATGACTACACTAGCCTCATAAAATGAATTGGATAGTATGTCATTGTTTTCCATACTCTGAAAAGTTTAGATACATGACAATTGTTTATATCTTGGAGGTTTGAGAAACCTTACCTTTAACGTCGTCTAAGTTTGGTGCTGTTTTGTCTGGTGACTTTTTGATAATTTTTAAAATGTTTCTGTGATTATTGTCCTATTTCAATTTCATACTTCTCAATATACTTGTGGTAATGTGTATTTCCCTAGTAAATTGTTCATTATGTGAAGATTTTTGTGTGTATTAGCCTAAATTTCTATATATAATATTTCAAATGTTCTTCAAATCTGTAGTTATATCCTTTCTTGATTTCAAATATTATACATGTACATTTCTCTTTTCCTGTTTTGTTATTAGTTTTATCAGAAGTTTGCCTATTTTCTTGATCTTTCCAAAGAAGCAAGTTTTAGATGTACTTATAGATTTTATTGCTTTTCTCTGTTCTAATATATTAATTCCCACTTTTGTCTATATGATAATTCCCACATTTGTCTATATTAGTTACCTGATAGTAACTAATCCTCTCCCACTTTCCAAAGTGATTATTTACAACTTCTCCCCTCAAAACTCCAATATCCTCCCACCCTCCTCACTCTAAGCTGATGAACTTTCTTTTTAATTCACTAGAAGTTTGAAGTAATTAAAAAAGAATTTGAACAAACTCCCAAAATTACATCTGACCACTTACCTGCATTTGGGCCCATAGACTCTACTTCTTTGTCCTTGGCTTGGATAAACTGTCCATGCTCCTAGCTAGGACCAAAACTTCCTCTTTTTTTTACATCTTCAATTTTTCCTCTCTACAGTAGCCTCCCAATCAACATGCAAACATAATGTAGTATCTTCTGTCTTAGACAACAAACCTCTTTTAACTTCACATATCACTTGCTAGCTGTCAACCCCTTTCTCTGTTCCTCCTTGCAGAATAATTCCTTTAAAAAGTTGTTGATTCTCACTACTTACACTTCCTTACTTCCAATGCTCTCCTCAGCTCACTCTCTTCAAATTGTTTCCCATCTGTTACTGACTTAATGTTTGTGTCCTTCCAAAATTCATGTGTTGAAATCCTAACCCTGTATACGATGATATTAGGAGGTGTGGCCTTTGGGAGGTAATTAGGTCCTAAGTGTGGAGCCATCACGAATGGGATTAATACCCTTACAAGAAGAGACATGAAAGCTTGTTTTTGCTCTGCTCTTTGCATCATGTGAGGATACACCAAGAAGTCAGCAGTCAGCAACTTGGAAGATGGCCCTCAATCAGCTCCCAACCATGCTGACACCCTGATCTCAGTCTTCCAGCCACCAAAACTGTAAGAAATATATTTGTTTATAAGCCACCCAGTCTATAATACTTTATTATTGCAGCCCAAAGACACAAGACACCATCATTCTGCCAAAATTATATCTGTAAATGTCACCAGTGACCTCAGTATCCTACATGCAATGATCAATTCTTAGTCTTCCTCTCCTATGACCTATTACTATTAGATTCATTGGTATTCCTTCCCCTTTGTAACACCCTGTTGTTGACATCAAGAGTAATGGTTCTTTGTTTCTTCTTTCTCATGTATCTTTTTTTTTCTCTGTCTCCTTTGCTGGATACTTCTCATTGATCTCTTAACTTCTTAGGGCGCTAGGACTCAGTACTCAGACTTCTTCTATATAGACTCATTCCCTCAGTGATTTTATCCAGTTCCATGACTTTAACTCCCATCTGTATATTAGCAATTCCCAATTTCTCTCCCAAAGTCTTATGTAAACAACCACCTACTTGAGATTCCCACATAGAGAGTAAAGATGGCTTAGGTTATATGGCAATAACAAAAAATATGAAAATATCTGTGGCTTAAAGCAACAATGTTTATTTCTCAACCAAGAGTCAGCAAGTTGTCTTCTGGACCCTGGCTAATGGAGGGTCCATCTTGACATCTGTTTCAGTGATCATAGAGGCAGGGAAAAGGGAATATAGTAAATCACGCGCACTGATTCTTGAAGCTTTTGCTGTGGAGTAATACATGTCACATTTGTCCACATTTTATTGACATTTAAATATGCCTTCTCTGTTACCCTGCCTTGTTATTCTTAGCACTTACCACCTAACACATTATTCACTTGTTCATGCATTAGTTTTCGATCTCTCTCTTACGATGTAAGTTCCATGCATGCATAGACTTGCCTTTACTGCTGTATCCTTAGTAACTAGCACAATGTCTGGCACATAGTAGCCACTCAATAAATATTTATTGAATAAATAAATTAATTCCTCCTGCTTTCTTCACAGTTATTTCAATTTTTTTAAATTCTTTTTTAGTTGAATTCTTATTTTTTTTCTTTTGTGTTTAATAATAAAACATATGTGGCTGAAAATTTTCTAAATTCATCCTCAGTCACAATCCATATATTTGGAGGTGTAGTGTTCTCACTGTTATCATATTCTAAATAGTCTATAATTGCAGTTTAGAGTTCCACTGTGACCTAAGCATTATTTGGAAGACTGGAAGTTTCCAAATGGTTGGATTTTTCTATGAATTTCAACTGTTTGTATTTAATTTCTAGCTTTATTTTATAGTGGTCAGAGAAACAATAGAGGAGGGTGCCAAAAAGCAGAATTTCTACCACCTACATACTTTCTCCACAGTTAAAAATGTCCAATTATAGCAAATGAACATGAAGTACGGAATAAAATATCAGATCCTGGATTTCCATGTGATCTTACCATGCTAAATATTTCATCTCTGTTTTCTTCCAAGATTTCAGCCTGCTGTCTCATGATATAAGTGCCTTTGAACAGGGTTATAAAGTCCTAGCTTGTTATCCCAGATAAGTATAAGTTAACTTGGTCATGGGAGAGAAAATCAGGTTGTTCCTACTTAGGCTGTATATGATATTTAACAACTCTGCTCCTCTTAATTCTCCTCCAAAAAGTTACGCTATAGGATGCTCTAAGACCCATAAGCTTGTGAGAGGTTCCCAGCTGTTTGAGCTCTCTGATTCCCATTAGCCCTTGAAACTTGAATTGCTAGTCACTCTTCTCAGGTGCTGTAATCAAAACTGTATCCTTTCTTGTAGTGATAGTTCCACAATTCCTGGCCTCTCTCTATTCTCAGCTGGTTCATCACAGAGCTTGTTGTGCAGCTGGGATCTACCACAATATGATGCCTAGAAAATGCACGCTGCTGTGACCCAGGGTGCTCAACATTCATTCTGCAACAGGAAAGACATCTTGGTGCCCAAGGGAGATGGTGCTGCCCACGGTCGCTGCATGTGCTTTAGCAACACCTGTCAGGGGAGAACATCGACAGATAATTTGTTTCTTCAATTCAACTGTCTTAGAAATTTAATCTCCTTTTTGGCAATTTATGGTAATAAAGTAAGGGTGAACAAAGAGATACTAAAGTGAGAAAAATTTGTGTTACATCAAAACTGCTCCAGGTCATTGTAATAATAGGATTACATATACAAATTGATCCTCAAGTGGATTGTAATGAAACTTCGTAATCAATCTTATGAGACTTCAGGCTGTAAGAAATCTCCTAGTGAATAGAAAAGAAAGAAAACTAATATTCCTTGAGTACCTATTATTTTCTAGGTGTGTGCGTGTGTGTGTGTGTGTGTGTGTGTGTGTGTGTGTATTCCCTGAAATATTGTAAGCTAGATATCAGGCAGATAGATATAGACATTATAATCTCATTTTACATTTAAGGACCCTGAAAGTAAAAATTGCCTAAGGTGATGTGGCAAGTCATTGGCAGTCCTGGGTTTACAGCTCATTTCCATGGGAGAGTGGCAAAAAGGGAATTTATAGTGAAGTCAGTTGGCCTCGAAAGCCTACACTTCTCAGGCATTCATTTGATTCTCTGTGTTTGTGCTCCCCCACCTAGCTGCCTCCAGGAGGAGGTTAGATAGATACTTAGGTCTAGGTATGAGAGACTCAAACATCTCCTTAAGTTTCCGTGTTTTTTTAAAAAATTGGGAATGTGTTGATATCACTCTGGGTATGATGATTGCTTCTCTTAGCTTGTAATTGGATAGTCAGCTCTTACAATTCATTGTGACTTCCTGAGTGGCTTACATGGGAGAACCAGATCCCTCCCCTCCTCTCCTCTCACTTCATTATCACACTCTTTTCAGTACTTACTACAGAATAATTCAGATATACACAAAGTGTAGAAAAGAATGTCACAAGTGGCCATGTACCCACCATCTAGCGTAAGAACTAGAACATTACAAATACAGGTGAAGCTCCCTGTGTACCTCACCCTGATTGCATTCCCCTCAACTCCCCTCATCCCCCATACACACGCCTTGCCCAGAATTAGCCTCTATCCTGAATTTGGTGGATGTTCATCCCTATTTATGTCTTTATAGTTTTACCACACATACGTATATGCTTTAAAACACCAGACAGTATTTTTGTAAGTTCTTAAACTTCATATAAATGATATTGCACTGCAAATACTCTTCTGCACATCTGATTTTTTCTCAACATTGTGTTTTTGAAAATAATCAATCATGTTGACCTGTGAGCTATATAGTTCATTCATTTTTTACTGCTGTATATATTCTATTTATTGAGTAAATCACATAATTTTATTCACCCTTCAATTGATGGACTTTTAACTTGTTTCAAGTTTCTGCAATTACCATTTCTGTTCATACCCCATTGTGGACATGCATAGGAATTTCTCTAGGGTATATATCTAGGAGAATATTTGTTAGGTCAGAAAGTTTATGCATTGTCAACTGTACTAAATAATACCAAATCAATCTCCTTGCTCTTTTTTTATTTTTTATGCAATTCTAAGTGTGGACTATCTACTACTATTTAATGGGCCTGTAAGATCAGCCTGGCCTCAGAATTTGGACTGCAAATCATCCTTGTTCCAGCTGGAATCTTTTATAATCTCTCTCCTCCCTTCTCGCTCTTCCCACCCTGCTTTGCTCTTTCTCTCTCCTGTTCTCTCTCTCATACATATATATTTCTCTTGAAGAAGGTTTGAACGAATTTGTCCACCAGTAGGAATATGTTATCTATACAATTCATTCTCTATGCAGAATTCAAATAAATACTGCCTTAATAATAGCTACTATTCAATGGTCAGCTATTTACCTGTTAAGTGTCAAATATTTTCCTTATACTGCCTCATTAAGCACTCATAATAACCATGAAAAATGGCTATTTGATCTAATTTTATAGATAAGGTTCAGAGATATTCATTAACATGTTCAAAGTCACAAAGCAAATAGAGTGCTGAGCCAGATTTCAAACCTGGTTACAAGGTATTTTCATATCTTTATCAAGTGTGATTTATTGCTTCAATACTGCCCTGTGAAGCCAGGTTACTACCGTTCTTATTTTACAAATGAGAAAATGGAGGCTCAGAGAATTTATATGCTTTGCCAAAAGTTAGACATCTAATGAGTGGCAGCACTAGGACCTGAACCCAGGGCTTTGGACTCCTGGGTCCATTCTTTTCCTCCTACTTAATATTCCCTCTGAAGTAATGAGATTGTCAGCACAGTATTGGGCCAGGGCACATTGGGTAGAGAATGCATAATTCAAGAATTTGCAACATATTCTGTAATTGACAGAGAACCTTGAGAGTTTTTGAGTATTAGAGGGGCTTCCTTATAAGCATATTCTGAGAAAGTGACTTCAGTGGTACAGGACCTAGAGATGGGAGGGCTGGATCAGACACTGGCATCCAAGAGGGCACCAGCAATTATTTCTTTGCACGAAGGCAGGGATTTTTTAATCTGTTTTACTCACTGGCATGTTATCAGTGCCTAGTAGCACAGTGCCTTGTACACGTTAGGCAATAAATATTTGTTGAATGAATTTAGAACTCGGGCACTGGAAGAAAACTTGGAATTTACTTAGCCCAATCCATTTGTTTTATCACTGAAGCAAATGAGACTCAAATGAGCTGAAGTTTTTCAGCCAGCTTCTGGTAGAGCAAACACTAGAACACTATCTTCAGATAAAAGATTCTTTTCACTCAGCAGGATTATCTAGCACTAATATTTCTAAATGGAATTCACGTATAGTTTTCAGGCATTACAATAATCAAATAGTCACTTTATTATTGCAGTGTACATACTGTAATGTCATATATTATTTCCCCTTCAATTTGTGCAAAACTTCCCCAAATTTAAAAAAAAATTTTCAATAGTTTCTGTATATGGACACAAAAAATTAAGTAAGTTATTATGAATTGGAAAAACTGTCTATATAACAAAATATAGGAAGCAGCTATGTACAAAGAATTATTTGAAATGCATGTGAAGATGGGTTAGGGTTATTATATTAGAATACTCAGGATTTAATGAAGGCATTTTCAGAACTGCAAGACAGCTATAATTATAACTCCTACGTAATTTTTTCCTCTTCCAGGGCTGAAAATGTCTATGTTGCATTTTGTTCCAATTTTACTTCTTTAAAGGAAAATGGATTTTGTGCACATTGTCATGTAAAAACAAAACATCTAGTGAATATATTTGATTTTCATGCAGTCGACATAAACATGTGTGACCCACCCAATGAATCTTGAGAATTATGGAGCAGGTTTGAACCTTATGTGGAGTGTTAATCCTTCTTTTGAATGATACGAGTACCACAGGTCTTAAGTTGACAAAAGAGCTGGTCTTGCTAAGCTGACCAGACTTCACATTTTTCCCTTTCAGAGCAGGGCTGGCGTCAGATGACCGTTTCTCTTGTATAATACACAATTCAACTCATAACAATGCCTATCTCTTGGAAGTGGTTGGCAAGACAGGAGTGGGGGGAAGTAGGGGAGGTAGATGGTAGAAACAGATGGGGGCTCTACATCCTCCATCTGATGCAGCTGTGGTGCATCTGTTGATGTCTGTGACTGTGTCACTCAGCGTGTTCTATCCAGGATGGAAAAAACAAAGCTTGTCCAAAGCTGTTGTGTATAGAACGATCAATGGTTTATAGGGTCCCTCAGCAGCTCTCTGATATCAGTGGTCCTACAGAGGCACAACGGCTACCCCAAGTTTGTATTTCACCCCACAACTTCTAATTGAAACCCTTTCATCCCAGCGGGTGGCTTCTTAGAAGGATCTGGCAAGCTAGCTAGTGCCCCCACTACTTCCTGTAGCCCTCCCTGCCAACTGTTGTAGGAATGGGAAAGATCTTTGCTCTGTCTTGATTTGGGGGGCTACTCTGTCCTCTCTAAGCTGCCTTTATCCTTCAGCTAGCAGTGCCAGGTATACTTGTGACCTCTGATGTGGTGTGAATTTCAGACAGGTTGCAAGTCAAATCCCTCTATTCAGAAATAGCCCCAGATTGTTAAGGAGATTATTTAGTATTGAGGAAGGGGGTGGTCACCCAGAGAGGAGGAAGAGGACAATGTTATATTTGCTATTCTCCTTTTTGGTAGCTGTTTATGAACTTCCTTTCTTTCCCATCTTGGTGAGGATTAGAATAATGTGGCCCCCTAAATGACAGTTCTTTGAATTTAGAAGTTAAAGGAGATAACTTTTTGTTCACAGCTCTGAGCTTTTTCCAAGGCAACCCTGTGCTTCCAGAGTAGCCACCAGATGGAGAAGAATCCAGCAGAATATTTTAGGGAACAGCAAAGAGTATTTGCTTGTCTTCTCCAATGCAGCTGGACATAGCTGGAGAAAGCACAGACCTTGCAAAGTGGTCTCACTTTGAAATCATGGCCATAAACCTCAATTGGGCCCCTAGTGCTGCTGAGCAATCATACTCTGCATCCCTAGTTCATTTCCTCTCCCACTCTCCTAGATGAGCATTTAACATTGTCTCCTTTCCACCCAGACCTCCAACATCACCTCTCCTCCCTCATGATCACCAATCTTCTCACTTATTCAAGGACTTTGCTTCTCTCTCTCTCCTGCACCATTAATGCCCCACCCCCTTCATCAGATCTTTCCAATCAGCACACAACCATGCTTTGATTTCTCTTACATTAGAAAAAAAGAAAAAAAGAATAATCTTCATTTGATCACACTTTCTACTCCAACTACTGGCATTCCCTTAAATAAAACGAAACAAAACAAAACAACCCCAGAAGATTCGTTAATACTATCTCCAAGTTCTCTGCTCTGATTCTCTTTTCATCCATTCCAAACAGGCTTCTCCCCCTACTACTCCACCTAAACTTCCCTTGTCAGAGTCACCAATGACCTCCGCATTGCTAAATCTGATGGTCATTTCTTGGTCCACGTATTATTGCTGCTTGTAGCAGGATTTAACATAGCTGATTACTTATCCTGAAACAATTCCTTCACATAGCTTCCAGGATCCCACACCCACTTAAGTGTCCCTTCTACCACACTGGCCAGTCACTCATTCTTTGTCTCTTTCGTTGGTTCCTTAAACTTTCTCCAACCTCCAAATGTTGAGATGCTACAAGGCTAAATTCTTGGACATTGTCTTCTACTACACCAACTCTCTAGGCGATACCATTCAGTTTTGTGAATTTGATTACCATCTATTTTGTAACCCATCAAAAATATTTCCAACCCACATCATTTCTCTTGAACTCCAGCTTCATACATCCAAATACCCAATCAACATCTCCAACTACATGTCTTATAGACACCCCAAACTAAACATGTCCCAAACTGAACTCTGATTCCCATTCAAATATCCACTACTCTTCCAATCCCATTTCTCTTAGTCGTCCCCATCTCAATGTTGATCCCATCTTTCCACTAGGAGGTGAAGCCAAACTGTCAAGAGGACACATCTGAACCTCATGTGTCCCCAGAACTTTAAGGCCCTTGGTAATCCATTATTGCTGTGTTCTTATCTCCATCCTACTTACTACATTGTCCTATATGACCCAATCCCCATCCTTGTTATACCTTCCTGGTGAGTTGATCTTTTATCATTATGTAATGTCCTTCTTTGTCTCTTGTGGTAGTTTTTCATTTAGGGTCTATTTTGTGTGGTATAAGTACACCTACCCCTGCTCTCTTTTGGTTAACTATTTGCATGGAATAGACTATCTTCTCCCATGTTTTGCTTTCAGACTTGTCTTATCTAAATGTATAACCTCTCCTTTAGCCCTGTGAAGCGGATACTGTTTTTTATTTGTCTTTTTTGTTGTCGTGGCTGATTTTCTTGTATTGGGCATCTCAGGAACAGGAGACAGGGAAGCCACCTCCTTTGCTCTTCATTGCCAATTCCTGGTAATTTGTTCTCCTACCTTTGCTGTATGAGACACCCTAGCATTCTGATAATAATGTCTCCGTTTTTTCTTAAGCCAGTTACAAACAAGAGGATTGTAGCCAATATAATTTCTGCAGTATTGTTATTACTAATACCATATGGTGTAGGTACTTATGAATGACTGGATGGATGGATGAAAATATATAAATAAGTGAAGTCATTTGCCCAACATCATATAATGCTTCATGGCATTGCTGACACAAGAAGCTAGTTCTCTTGCCTGCCAGTGCAATGCTTTCTCCTCTTCATTGTAAAATGACTAGGTAAAAATAAACATCAGCATGAGATCAATATTATGTTTTTCATAAAATCCACCCATGTTTACTTAAACTATCAAGAAACCAATAAAAATATTCTGAAGCAAGTTTGCATTATAATTAAAATTTGGCATTCTATTTCAACTAGAGAATTTCTACTTCTCTTAAAATAGCTTTTAAAATGCATCTTTCACAAGTTTGTATTGTCAAGCAATTGTTCCCTTCTTTGAAATGGCCTTCTAACCTATTGGGTATATTATTCTTTCACTGATAACCTGGAGCAGATGGCTCAATACCCCCTTACCCAAAGAGAAGGTAATTCCTGGCACCATAACAGGGCCCAGCAGTTTGCTTTCCGAGTCACTAGCTGCTCAGTGAGACACTTATTTGATTCAGAGAAATGGCAGATTATTTACATTTTTCAGTGTTTGAATAGTATTCTTAAAAATCTCAGTGTAACACCATACACTTTAAATATCTTACAATTTTATTTGTCACTTATACTTCAATAAAGCTGAAAAAAATCTTAATGTAGTATGCTATATCCATTGCGAGGAATTCTGAATGCTGACTATGTAGGAAAACATAAATATGTAAAAGGATAAGGAAGAAGAAAGAATATTGGATCTATAATCCGATTTAAAAATGGGCAGAGGATCTTAGTAAATATTTTTCCAAAAGAGACATACTGATGGCCAGCAGGCACATGAAAAGATGCTCAACATCACTCATCATAGGGAAATGCAAATCAAAATCACAATGAGATGTCACTTCACACCTGTCAGAATGGCTGTTATCAAAAAGGCAACAAAAAACAAATGTTGGCAAGGACTTGGAGAGAAGGGAACCTTCGTGCACTGTTGGTGGGAATGTAAATTGGTGCAGTCTGTATGGAAAAGATTATGGAGGCTTCTCAAAAAATTAAAATAGAGGTACTATATGATCCAGGAATTCCACTTCTGGGTATTTATCTGAAGAAAATGAAAACACCAATTTGAAAAGATATCTGCAGGGCTTCCCTGGTGGTGCAGTGGTTAAGAATCCACCTGCCAATACAGGGGACATGGGTTCAATCCCTGGTCTGGGAAGATCCCACATGCCAAGGAGCAAATAAGCCTGTGCACCACAACTACTGAGCCTGTGCTCTAAAGCCCATGAGCCACAACTGTTGAGGCCACATGTCACAACTACTGAAGCCCGTGTGCCTAGAGCCCATACTCCGCAACAAGAGAAGCCACTGCAATGAGAAGCCCGTGCACCGCAAAGAAGAGTAGACCCTGCTCACCACAACTAGAGAAAAGCCCATGTGCAGTAACAAAAACCCAACACAGCTAATAAATAAATAAATAAATAAACAAATTTATTAAAAAAAAAGATATCTAAACCCCTAGGTTCATTGCAGAATTATTTACAATAGCCAAGATATGGAAATAACCTAGGTGTCCATTGATAGATGAATAGATAAAGAAGATGTGGTACATACATACAATGGAATATTATTCAGCCATAAAAAAGAATGAAATATTGCCATTTGTGACAACATACATGGACCTAAAGGGTATTATGCCAGGTGCAATAAGTCAGACAGAGAAAGACAAATACCATATGATTTCACTTAGACGTGAAATCTAAGAAACAAGCAAAACAAAACTCACAGAAACAGAGAACAGATTAATAGCTGCCAGAAGGAAGGGGAGTTGGGAGATGGGAAAGATGGGTGAAGGGAGTCAGGAGGTATGAACTTTCAGTTATAAAATAAATAAATCATGGGGATGTAGTCTACAGCGTGGTGACTATAGTTAATATATTGCATTTAAAATTCAAAAGTTGCTAAAAGAGTGGATTTTAAAGGTTGTCATCACAAGAAAGAAAATTGTGCAACTTTGTGGTGTTGGATGGTGACTGGATTTGTTGTGATGATCGTTTTGCAGTGAATGTAAATGTCAAATCAATTGATCAAAGATCAATCCCAGATGTAGATATTTTTGAAGGCTTCATGGAGAAGGTGTCATATGAGTCTGGTCTTGCAAAAAGAGAATTTCAACTAGAAGAGACTGAAAAAAGGGACACTCCAAGCAAAAAGAATAACATGAAGAAAGCTGAGGAGGTGTGCAAGTGCAGGCATATTTTGAGACTGTGAAGATTGTCTTCTTTACATAAAGTATGAGGATATGAAAGACAGATAGTGGGAGATAAGACTGGAAACATTAGGGATGGGCATGGCCATATCTGGGTTTGGAAGATTATTTAGGAATCACTTCATCCAGACTCAAGACTTTGGATTCCATCTAGATGCTTAAGCAAAACATAATGCTAAACTTTGTATGCTCCCGAGTTGTAGAGTGGCTTGTTTCTCAGTATTATTGTGTCAGTGGCTGACTGAGATACACCCCTACATTCTGTTGAACATAGCCATCTTTGAATGCTTAGATCAAATCATAGCACTCCACTGCTCTCAATTTTATAATAACTACAATCATGCTTAGAATAAAATTCAATGCTTAAACCACCATCTCCAAAGACCTACATGACTCTGGTTCCTGCCAACCTTTTGCTCACTACATGCCAGGCACTTGCCTTACACAAAGTAGGCTCCCATCTAAGGACATTTACAGTTGCAGTTCTCTCTGTCATGATTTCCTTTTCCAGAGATATTCACATGGTTTACTCTTTTTCTTATTTAAATGTTATTTCTTCAAACATACCTCACCTGACTAACCACTCTAAATATCTCCTAACTCATACTTCAAGGAACCACTTGTCTATCCACTTACCCTGCTTTACTTTTTTCTTCCTAGCACTTCTTTTAAGATATATGCTGTAGCACAAGCAACAAATGCAAAAATAAACAACTGGGACTACATGAAACTAAAGGGCTTCTGCACAGCAAAAGAAATGATCAACAAAATGAAAAGGCAACCTATGGAATGGGAGAAAATATTTGCAATTCATACATCTAGCAGGGGTTACTATCTAAAATCTATAAGGAACTCAGACAGCTCAGTGGCAAAAAATAAATAATCTGGTTAAAAAATAGTCAAAGGAACTAAATAGACATTTTTCCAAAGAAGATATACAAATGACCAACAAGGACGTGAAAAGATACTCAACATTGCTAATTATTAGAGAAATGCAAATCAAAACCACAATGAGATCTCACCTCACACCTGTTAGAATGGCCATCATCAAAAAGACAAGAGGTAAGTGCTGAGATGGTTGTGGAGAAAAAAGAACCCTCCTACATTGTTGGTGGGAGTGTAAATTGATGCAGCCACTATGGAATCAGTAATAATTAAAATAGAACAACCACATGATCCAGCAATCAGAACCCACTTCTGGGTATCTATCTAAAGGAAATGAGAATACTATCTACCTAGAAGTGGTATCTGCACCCCCATGTTCATAGCAGTATTATGTTCTGTAGCCAAGATATGGAAACAACCTAAATGTCCATTAATTGATGAATGAATTTTAAAAAGTAGTATAATATATACAATGGAATATTGTTCAGCCATAAACATATTATTCCGAAGATAATTCTGTCATTTGTGACACTATGGATGAAACTTGAGGGTATTATGCTAAGTGAAGTAAGTTAGAGAAAGATAAATTCTGTGTGATCTTAAAAGTAAACATGCTCATAGAAACAAAGAGTAGCCTGGTGGTTGCCAGTGTTGTGAGGATGGGGGAAATTGGTGAAGGTGGTCAAAGGGTACAAATCTGCAATCATAAGATGAATAAGTTCTGGGGATTTAATATACAGCATGGTGACTGTAGTTAACGCCCCCCCGCAAAAACTTGGTAACTATGTTAGGTGACAGATGTGTTAATTAACCTTATTGTGGTCATCATTTCACAATATATACATATATCAAATCATCATGCCGTACACCTTAAACTTACATAATGTTATATGTCAATTATATCTCAATAAGGCTGGAAAAAACTTTTAATATATGATATATTTAGCAATTGATTAAGTTTACGTCTCCCACAATTAAACAGAAAACTCCTTGAGAAGTTGTTCTGTCTTGTTTACTCTCATATCTCCAGTGTCTACAAAACTGCATGGCAAATAGTAGTCACTCAATGAACATCTGTTAAATAGGAGGGAAGGAAAGGAGGCTTTTGTAGGATATATTACTGAGAAGAAATCATATTTAATCACAACAGTTAAGAGCCCATTACAATAGCTTATGTGAAGGACTCTGGATAAGGGCAGAATGATTGGAAAGGAGGGGCCTATGAGACACTTTAGAGGTGGAATCCATGGAATGTTGTGGTTTACTGAATGTCATAATCACAAAACAGAGGGAAATCAATATAGCCTCAGGGGGGTCAAGTTAAAAAACCTGGAAGGATAATTATAATATCCATATATGAACTCACTTCAGCAAATACCAGCTCTATGTTATATAGCATGCTTGGTCTTGAGAGCACAAAGATAAATCAGACACAGTTCCTATTCTAAAAGTTATTAATGGCTTCTAGAAGGAGGCAGAATTTCAACAGAACGTGCTGAGTGCTATGATAGCTGTTTGCACAGGGAGGCAACACCCTTCCACATATAAAAACACAGATAAAGAACACAGGAACAGAAACAGGTTTTCAAGAAAATATGATGAGTTTGGTTTTAGTTATGTTAGACTTGAGACTCAAAATGAAGACACCCAGCAGTTCACATCATCTGAAATTTTAGGGCAAGGCCTTGGCTAAGTGGATGGAGTCATCAGAGCCATCAACAAAGAGCTGATTGGGTTGGAAGAGACCATCTCAGGAAAGTATATAGAACAAGTGAATAGTGGCCTAAGATCAGAACTCTGGGAGACTCAATAGTTTGGAGATCAGCAGAGAAAGAGAAGCCTATGAAGGGGAATAAATAAAGCTATCTGATATGGGAAATGCAATAGGAGAGGAAAGTTTGGAGACAAGAGAAAAAAACAGTTTTAAGTAGGAAGAAATTGTAAAGATTGGGATATGTCCTAGAAGGTCACTGAATTTTTAGTTGAACTGAGATAATAGTAGAGCTCTTCATCCATCCATCCGTCCAAGTATTTATTGAGCAGTTACCACTATGTGGCAAGCACTGTGCTCCGTACTAATGAATGTAAAGTTATTTCCTTCATATGGTCTTCAGTCTAGTTGGAAAGATATGCATTAAACAAATAATCAAAAAATACATATAAAAGTACAAATTGTGATGATTCATATGAATAAAGTAGAAAGTGCTATGAGAATAACCCCCCAGGAGAGCGAATACTAACACATCTGCTAATCCTCCTGGTCATGTGTTTTGCTTTTGCTTTATGAAAATAATACTCTATTCTGACTCTGCCTCTAAGACATTGGGTCGTTTCCACAAGTACTCTGCTCTCTAGTTATTGTCCTGAGATATGGTGCCTGGTTTTCTCCTTCTGACACTTCTCCTGCCCTCTTCGCATTTCTATAAAATCATTACTGATTCAGGATTTATTTCTGACTCTTGATGCCTAGCTTGTTGCTCAAGTTTTGTTTTATTATTGCCATTTCAGCTCCACACAGCAGACCATACAAACTAGAGTACCGTGGGATGGAAGCTGATGAACAGTATATGAGGCAGAAACAAAGTGTTAGACAATCACCAAGGGCAAAGGCCCTCTCTCCTGTAAACTTGTATCCAAAAGAAACTATGGCACCTAGAAATTTTCTGGTACTGTTAATATTGATTGAAAATTGAAAATATAGATTTGACATCACATGGTGTTATGTTGGATGAGATCTTCGGAGTAGAATAAGAAAGAGTCACTTGGTTTCTGTGGTAGAGACTGGCCAGGTGTTCACGAAAACATTTCTTCTTATTTCTACATTTCCCAGCCCCCCATGGAGTTAGTGTAGTGATTACGACCAATGGATTCTGAAAGGAAGTCATATGCACTCCTTCCAGGACTGGTCTCTAAAATCTTTTGCACTGGATTCTCTAGGTTCTGTCTCTCCTGATTGAAGCAGTGGAGGCTGATGACCTTGCATGGCATTTATTGAACGTGGTAGATCCATTAGAATAAAGGATCCTAGGTCCATGAATTAACACGGGAAAGAGTACCACTTGCTAATCAGAAAGACCTGTTTTGGAATTTTTGTGAGTAAGCTTCTATCAGGTTTAAGTCATCATATATTTTGGGATTTGCTTATTACAGGAGCTAGTGTCAACTTATTTAACAAAGGTACCAAAAACAATACCTAATATCTATTGAGCCCTGAGTATGAAACAGCATCTGGAAATAAAAGGTGGTAATGGAATTTGCCCCAGCTGCTATAGCTGATAAATAGGATAGGAATAAGATTTCAAACCCTGATGTCTTTTCACTACACATCTATTGAAACACGCCTCCTGTAGTTTAGAAAGAAACACACTGTGTTTAGAACAAAAGACTGGAACAAGAGGCCCAGGTGAATGGCTTTCAGATGCAGCTAGTCTAAGGGACCATGAGAAGAGGTAGTTTGTGTCAGCGTTAAATCAATGTGATTTATGCTTGAGTCTGTTTCTCACAATACAAAGGCCCTGTATTATTCCAATTTGCATCCTCCTTCCCCCCTCCATTGCTTTGTTCAGTATCTTGCATATAATGGATGTGCACTGAATTACTTTACTAATGAATTGTTTTGAATACAAAGTACAAAGCTAGGGACTGTGGTAAGTTGATTTCATTTCCTTGTTCCTCTGTAGATTCATCCTCCTGCAAATTGTCGTGTGTAGAAGCTCAAATCTGGAACTAGCTTTTAAGACATTTAAATCACTTTTTTAAAGTGACAGTTCTGTATATAACACTTGTAGCTTTCTGTGCTTTTAAAATCAGTTAGCCCATGTAAAGCTCTTACAACTCTAAGACCGTGGCAAGCTCTCAATAAAATAGTAACTGTTATTATTAACCTCAAGTTTTATTGTGAGCTAGTTCTCTTTCATATTCTCCCTTTGGACATTTTCCCTGCCAAGTGCTGACATTTTTTAAACTTTATCGAGGTATAGTTACTATACAAATGTTATCATATTTAATGTATACCTTTTGCAGAGTTTGGACATATTCGTATACCTGTGGTACCATCACCATAAACAAGGGAATAAATGTATCCATAACCTCAAAAAGATTTCATGTGTCTCCTTTCTCTTTTTTGTGGTATAAGAACACTTAGCATGAGACCTACCCTCTTAACAAGTTTTAAGGGTATAATACATTATCGTTAACTATAGGTGAAATGTTGTACCACAGATCTCTAGAACTGATTCACCTTATAACTTTCTACCTGCTGATCAGCAGCTCCCCACTTCCTCCTCCCCCAGCCCCTGGCAACCACCATTCTATTCTCTGCTCCTTTGTGTTTGACTATTTTGGATACGTAATGTAAGTGAAATCATGCAGGATTTGTCCGAGACTTACTTCACTTAACAGGTCCATCCAAGGATAAAGAAAATGCAGTATATACATACAATGGAATACTTTTCAGCCTGTGCTAGTGTTTCTAATGCTATGATTGCTATTGCTTTGCTTTATCTTCTCTAAGTTAATTCATTCGCATATTAGAGATACCAAACACTATGTTAGGCACTACGTACGTTAACTCATTACTCTCCACTAAAAAGGGGTGTTTTATTAATTTGTTTTCCAAACGAGGAAACCAGGGCCCATAAATTAATTATCTTGTCCAAAGTCACATAGTTCTCAGTGGTAAAGCTGTAACTTAAATGTCAGTCCAACTACAAAACTCAGGCTCTTTTCCACAGCACCAATGACTGACTTTCTTTTTCTTTAAAGAGAAGGTGCTACCATTAGTAATTCATTAATCACGTAAAATGTAATATAGAAATTTAAGGTTGGAAGGGATCTAGTCAGCCGTGAGCTGGAGCCAGTTTGTACCAGTTTGTGAGAGTAGATTGTGTGCATCTCTTCCCAACTCCACATTCAGGGACATCATTTTGATAGTTTGAAAGTGGCCATGGTGGGTGGGATTCCTTCCACCATAGAAAATGGCAAATGCTACAAAAACTACAAATCAAGCTTTTGTTTGTTTTTACCAACACGCGATTGGACCTAGTAGTATAGATTATTTATTTTGTGTATGAGGGAACTGAAGTGAAAAGAGGCAGCTAATGGCTTACCCAAAGTAACAGAGCTAGTGTGTGACAGAGATGGGACCATAACCCAGGTTTTCTGACCCTCAGTATAATGTTAACCTGCTATTACCTCCCTTACATGTGTGAAACTCCTGTACATAATTCATGCTTTTTTATCCTTTATGGGTTGAACCTTAACTTCTAAGCCTTAAGCAGTTCATTCCCTTAAGTAAGTTTTATTTTTGTTTGAATGTGGCATAACTTTTGCACTTACAATGCAAAACTAGTTTCCAAAAACTAATTACTTGTGATTTTAAAAAATCTTATTATAGTTTTAATTTTCATTTTTCTAATGACCATTAACATTAAGCATCTTTTTTTAAATTGACGTACAGTTGATTTACAGTATAATATTTGTCACAGGTATACACATAGTGATTCAGTATTTTTATAGATTGCACTCGATTTAAAGTTATTATAAAATAATGGCTATATTTTCCTGTACTGTACGATATATCCAGGTGAGTTATTTTATACATAGTAGTTTGTTCCTCTTACTCCCCTTCTCCCCCTCATATTGCCCCTCCCCCTTTCCTCTCCACACTGGTAACCACTAGTTTGTTCTCTATATCTGTGAGTCTGTTTCTTTTTGTTATATTCACTAGTTTGTTGTATCTTTTAAATTCCACATATAAGTGAAAACAGTGTTTGTCTTTCTCTGTCTGACTTATTTATTTCCCTTAGCACAATATCCTCTAAGTCCATCCATGTTATTGCAAATGACATTATTTCATTTGTTTTTTTATGGCTTCCTTGTGTATGTACCACATATTCTTTATCCATTCATCTGTTGATGGACACTTAGGTTGCTTTCATATCTTGGCAATTATAAATAATGCTGGTATGAGCATTCATATCTTTTTGAATTAGTGTTTTTTTTGTTTTGTTTTTGGATATATACCCAGAAATGGGATTGCTGGGTCATGTGGTAGTTCTATTGTTAGTTTTTTGAGAAACCTCCACAATGTTTTCCATAGTGGCTGCACCAGTGTACACTCACACCAACAGTGTACAGGGTTCCCTTTTCTCCACATCATCACCAACATTTGTTATTTGTAGTCTTTTTATTTATTGGAGTATAGTTGCTTTACAATATTGTATTAGTTTGTACTGTACAGCAAAGTGAATCAACTATACGTATACATATATCCCCTCTTTTTTTGGATTTCCATCTCATTTAGGTCACTACAGAGCATTGAGTAGAGTAATTATTTGTAGTCTTTTTGATGATAGCCATGCTAACAGGTGTGAGGTGATATCTCATTGTGGTTTTGATTTGCATCTCCCTGATAACTAGTGATTTTGAACATCTTTTCCAGTGCCTGTTAGCCATCTGTATGTCTTCTATGGGGGAAAATGTCTATTCAGGTCTTCTGCCCCTTTCTTAACTGAGTTGTTTGTTTGATGTTGAGTTACGTGAGCTGTTTATATATTTTGGATATTACCCCCTTATCA
Organism: Hippopotamus amphibius kiboko; assembly: GCF_030028045.1. NCBI lineage: Eukaryota > Metazoa > Chordata > Mammalia > Artiodactyla > Hippopotamidae > Hippopotamus > Hippopotamus amphibius. Next base: position 9,778,278 of record NC_080203.1, on the reverse strand, counting down.
GTGATATCATTTGCAAATATTTTCTCCCATTCCAGCGTTTAATGTAACAACTTGGTATAATAAAGCATACATTTGTTCTTGGGGGCTTTATAATCACTGTCCCCTTTGGGATGCAGGAAAGTATTATCAGAAAATGTGTGTGTGTTTGCAGAACAGCCTTAAGAATGGCCTCATTTTAGGGCTCTGTGAGGAGCTTGGAGTGCTCAGGGGATGCCCTGCTTTGGCACTCAGTGCAAAGCATGGAGCGTCCCACTGAAAGAAGCTAGTCGTGATCACTGGCATGGAGAGCAATAAAAACAGAGACTTTGTTCTCAAAAGCTTGCTGAAAGCATAACATTGGGCTATTGAGACAGCTCAGCCTCTCACACACACTCCCACTAGGCTTTGCCAAGGTGCAGGACGGCCCTGCTCAGCCCAGCACACAGAGAATTGCTCCTTCTGAAAGGAACCAAGTAGCTCACAGACAGCAATAAAATTCTTGAAAGAAAGTGCCAAAGAAAAGTCTTCAGTCTTTAATTTGTTTACAACTTAAGCCTGGGGTTTATCAGCAAAGATGACTTGGAGGCATTCAGGATTAAGTGAGCGTATTTTTTTTTTTAAATCATGCGAAGTTCAGAGGCTATCAGCAGCTGCAAGAACAAGGTCTTCTCTGAAATGCTTGGTTCTTTGGAGAAGGTAGTAATGGAAGATACCACGTTTATAAAGTTGTGTCCTATAGCCATGGAGGAGCCTCCCAAAATACTCCTGGTAGTGGGGGGAGCTATGCTCCTCATGGTGGTGGCAAACAGTATGAATTCAACTCTGGAATCTCAAGGGTTCTAATCTTATGAATGAATAAATAAGTAGATGGTCTAATGAATGAATGAATGGAAACCAGTCATCTCCCTGTTGATTGTGTAAAAAGCAAGCAAGAAGATACAACACATCCTAAAAGCTCCACACGGAGGAGAAAATACAGATTTATTCATTCATTCATCAACACTTTCCTGAGCACCTACTATGAGCTAGAACCTGTAGATTTCTAGGAGGGCCTGTCCCCGTGGTTCTCAGACTTGAGTGTGCATCACAACTACTTGGATGGCTCATTAAAACACAGATTGCAACAGCAATAGACTCACAGACATGGAAAAAAATTATGGTTACCAAAGGGGACCACGAAGGAGGGATAATTAGGAGTTTGGGATTAAAATATACATACTATTATATATAAAATAGATAAACAACAGAGTCCACTGTATAGCACGGGGAACTATACTCAATATCTTGTAATAACCTATAAGGGAAAAGAATCTAAAAAAGAACATACATATATATAACTGAATCATTTTGCTGTACACCTGAAGCTAACACAATATTGTAAATCAACTATACTCCAATAAAAATTTTTAAAAAATCACAGATTGCTGGGTGTCCCCCCAGGGACTCTGATTCATTAGGTCTGGAGTGCGGCCTAAGAATACTCATTTCTAACAAGTTCCCAGGTAATGCTGATGGTCTAGGGACCGCACTCTGAGAACCACCCACTTAGTACAGGAGACCAAGAGGTGAATGATTACCCCGCACAGTGATTAGCAGTAAGGGCCATGAAGGTCGCTGTGTGAGCACAGAGGAGGGCTACTCCAGCCAGCCTGGAGATGAAGGGACCGGGAGACGTGGCCGGGAAACGTTTCCCAGAAGTGGTAACACTGAACTAAGTCTTGCAGGCTGAATGGGCTTTTCTGTCAAGGGGGAAAGGGTTAGAAAGGCATTCTGGGTAGAGGAAATAGCATGTGTGAAGGCAGAGAGGTGAGAGATGGCATGGTGCTTTTAGGGAACCGCAAGCGGTTTGTGGCAAGAGTCGGGGTGGCTAACAGATATCTTCCTGGAATATCTGGCATGGGCTTGTCAGAGAAGAGGCGCTCGGTCAGTGCTTGTGTAAATAAACGGAACTACACAGCACTATTTAAGTACCACAGGTACTCTGAAAGGCTTGTATGCGGTCCTAGGCTCAGCCCTCAAAGAGTTGTACAAATTGTGTGGCGGAGGAGACATGAAAGTGAAACAGCAGTTCAAGAGAGACCACAGGTCGATTGATGTAGTAGACACCAGCCAGGGTGGCTGCCTGAATCGCAGTGACTCCTGTCTCCTCTGGAAAGGACGCACAGCCCAAGGTCCCCTGTGGCAGGGTCTGCGCTAAGTGCCTCTGCCCCAGGCCATAGCAGGCTTGTCTGGAGATACGTGTCTGAAGCATGCAGGCCAAAGTGCCCCTCTAGAATGATCTGAAATGAAATTGAGGCGAGAGCGTAAGTTCTCCTCTGGTGGAAAGCCTGTGAGATGTGCTGCACAGGAATCGCGGGCCGCCACATTTCCCAGAAGGCAGAAAAAGCCGAAAGAAAGAAAGTGCCGAGCCAATGGAAGCAGAGATGAATCAGGGACCGAGAACTGGCAGCATTTGAGCCTCTGACTCCAAATGTTCCTAAGGCTCAGCTGCCCTTGATCTTCCCACCTTTTCTTGGTATATTACATTCCTCAGTAGCCTGGCAGTGACGCTCTCTGTTTGCCTGATTCAACTGAAGGTCGAGTTGAATCTCTGTCACTTGCAATCAGATCAGTCATGACCAACGCGTGAAATAGACACTGAATGGGCCCACAGTCCATGGGCTGTACCTGCAGTAGCGGTTGCGCGGGGTCAGGGGGACTGCCTTCTGCATCCATACACCTAGGCAGGATTTAGTCAAAGGGAAGGGAAGGAGGCCCTATCAAATGGAGGGAATAGCATGGGAGAAAGTGTGGTATTGCAGATAAACATGGTTCCAAATGCTGAAGAAGAGGTCGGCCTGGCTGGACAGAAGACTTATCCCTTCGGGGTTAAATATTTGAAGACTCAAATATGAAGGAGACCGAATGCTAGGTTCAGAGGATTGGACTTTCACCTGGAAGAGAACCAGCAGAGAAACAACAGGAAGGGATTAGCATTTTTAAGGAGCATTAGTCTTGTGACAGATTTTCTTTTCTTTTGCTGGCGACATTTTTTTTTCTCTCTTTCTTTTTCTTTCTGAAAAAGGTTTTCCTGTGGGGGGAGACTGAGTCCCAGGGTGAGCCCTGCCGCCATCCCTTGCTTTCCTCACCGAATGCCTGTGCACAGAACTCAGGGGAAATGTACGACACAGCTTCCGTACTGCAGAGGACTGTACAAGAGACTGCGAAGACCACTGCGTGCTTGAACGCTTCATTTCAGGAAATCTGTGCCGGAGCTTTCCTGAAAGTCACGAGCAGTGCACTTTTTATTGGAAGTATGCTGTATTTCCCAAGCAACCATTTCACTTTACACTGTTTTCCCCTACATATTCTAGGCCGGCCCATCTTTTGTAAGGCTATTCTTTTTTTCCAGATCAGACAAGCTGCAATTACAAATTACTTTCAAGACATTGAAAATTGACTGGGAAAGTATGCACATGCCCTGGTCCACGGAGACCATGTTTGCTTATCAGGTTGTCTCCTCTTTGTTAATGCTGCCCCAGGATACCTTTCTTTAATGGGAGGGAGTCCTGTCTCGCAACTGACAATGTGCTTCCAGGAACCATTTGTCTTTTCTTTCACGCGCACTGCGTTTAGCATTCTCTCCTGTCGCCGCTGGGAGAGTGTAACGACTGCAAATCTGCCAGTCCAGGCTTGATGCAGGGAGCGGGGCACACCTGTCTGGCACTGCCAGTTCTGCCCTGATTTATTCAGAGATGGAGCCAAGTGCTCGAACATTTCAGTCCTAGGAAGTCCTTGTCAACACTGTGATCTATATATGCCTTCAGGGGAGCATCCAAGAGACCCATCCAGATCAGGTGTCTTCCTTTCTATGGATGAAGCAAGAGGAGGCTCAAGCTACAGGATGGCGACAGCACCTTTAACTGTAACGGGGATGTGAGGAATTCTGTCGCTACCACACTTTACTTCCTGTGCTCTTCCTTACACCTTGTCATTGGCAAGGTTTCTGAGTTCCTTGTCCTTCTAAAGCTTTACAGCATGCGATAGAAGAGAGATTCCGATTGTAAAGTAAAAAGGCACTCTGTCACTTTTATCTTCACTGATTCAAGTCAGCACATGTCTACAAACTTTTCTGTTATCAGGCCCGCATTTTAATAGGATGATTCTGAAAAGTGCCCATTTTCCTAATTATTTCAGAATTATGTGGACAGTAATTACCACCTTCCATTAGCACCACTAGTGGTGGTTAGAAGAGATTTCAAATGCATCCAGCAAGTGCTTTACACTAATATGTTTGCTTCATTAACTTCAATCAAAAGACAGCAGTGGCTCCTCATAGCAATAAGTTTGCTTTGATACATTCTCATCAAATATTGATCTGAATAGTCTGTAGGAGTGCTTAGCCGGGCTGCATGAAATTTATTTACTGAATACATTATTTCTATGCCCAACTGCCAGTTGCTGCCTCAGAAAATCTATTTTTTTTCATGTTAAAACTTTATTAACATTTAGGAAATCACTATTTTTTGGCAATTAATACAAGTCTGTTAAAATGTTTTCAGTGCAAAATCTTCAACAGAAAAAGAGTGGATCCAAAATTATATCAGATGATAGATTTTCTTTCCTACTTGGTCAGAAAAAAATTTTTTTCACTCAACCACATATGTATAAGAGGGATTGGCAGTCGAGCACCCCTCCCTGAAAGCAGATTTACCCAAATGTGACTTGATGGCTTGAAGTTACACAGAGATTTTGTTAAAAAGTCCATTTGTAATTTTTTGTAAAGTCTTTAATAGAGAAACAGACTTCTGGTGTTTAAAACTTCACCGATTCAGGAAAGAGTGGCTATTTCTCTTTGAAATACATGCATCATGGAGCTGAGCTCCCCAGTTCACATGGACTCTTCAGTCACAGCTGAGGCCTGTGAGGATGGCTGAGCAGTGAACGGAATACAGAGCAGGGAAAAGAGCAGGCCTGGAGAGTACTGAAGGAGGAGATGGGTGAAGTTGGTAAATCGGTTCTGACAGTCCTGTAGAACTGACAAGAGACAAAGCATCGGGCATGAAATGGGAATTCAAAGGCCAGTGAGTAATCCAAAATGGCAACCTGATCGGCAACTGCGAGTTGGCAGGGAAAGAAAAATCCAGAAGATGCTTCCCGCCTGATTTCACTGGAGATTTGAAAAGTGAGGTCACAAGAGAGTACATAGGAAAGCTGTCTCTGAGAGGGAAAAAGGCAAGTGAGACAAGTCATCTTTCCATGACTGAGGCACTAAATCTCTATTAACTGGCTCTGTGTAGTGACCGAATGGAAAGTCAATTGACTTTCAGTTATTAGATATATTGGGGTCATGCACCTTGAGATTGCCTGGAATTCTTGAACATATATTTACTAGTCACCTACTGTGTGCTGGGGTTTTGTTGCTAGATGGTGATGATTAGAACATGCTTTCAAGATTGTGTCTGCATGATGTGTTCAGCCCAGTTGCCTATAAGAATCAGCAAGAAACCTGCACCACGACTTTCTCATCTCCATACCCAGTGCCCAGATGGGTCCTTTCCCTGACTCCTGGACACAGCCTGCAACTGTGGCTGTCGCCCCTCAAGAAACAGAATGGAGAAGCTTAATGCACACAGGGCCAGAGGCTGTTATCAGACTCCAGGTCTAAGACTGGCCCAGGTATCAGATGCAACTCGAAAGGCCGTGTGGGAGAAAAGAGTCCTGCACGAGTCTTCTCAGCCACACAGATAAGCTCAGACAGCCAGTAACAGTCAGTAATGACTCAATTGCTGACTTCCTGATTCCAAACCAGGCACTCTTCTCAATTATTCCATATTTCACATTTGCCCAATATCCATGCTTTATAACTCAAATATATATGTATTTATACTTGCTGTATGCTTATACTACTTACATATGTCAATATGCCTAATACATCTATCCAGCTATTTGGTAATTAATAGAATGATTGCCATTGTTTAGATATTTTAGAGCTTTGGAGTTTGTCTTATTTTATCCTCAACAGCCCTATGACATATGTATTCTGATTCATATCTTACAGATGAGGAAACTTTGATTCAGGCAATTAAATATTTGGTTCAAGGACACATACTGAATGTGAAACCCTGTGTCCTTTCTACTAGATAACATTGCTTCATTTCTCTATCTCTGTCTCTGTTTCTCTGTTTCTCTCTCTTCCTCCTTCTCTCTCTTCCTCATAGTCCCGCTGTCTCTCTATCTGTGTATGTGTGTCTCACCCTCATTGCCATGTAGACTGTGTGCTGTGCAATTTTCCTCTTTAATTCAATAAAATATCAAATATGTATGTAGCATGATATAGTAGACAGGCAAACACAGGAACTATATGGCTAGCAGTGTCCTCTTTGGCCATTTTAGTTATTGAGCTGAAATCATCCTTCCTTGTTTATCCTTGGCAGTTCAAAAAAGGTCTTTTTGAAGAAAAAAAATGTGAAAAGAAAACTTTGGAAGGAGACAGACTTTTTGCCTGCCTGATAAGAGGTAGTTTTCTTCAGAGCTGTGGAGAACAGTGTATTCAAAGGTGGAAAGACAAGTGAAGATTGGCAATGGGAGCTATATATTTGTCTAGAGAGAGGGAATTTTTTTTTAAAAAGCATGAGAAACGACTATAATAAAACAGTACTAGTAATTCAGTCTAGAATTGTGCTGTATGTTGTGGAAAATTAAATGGGAAACGTTGCTTGTTACCTTGCTGCTACTTTAGAATTACATTGAGACTCTCCTGAAGGTTTATAATTATAAATCCGAAGGATCATTATACTGCATTAGGGTGGATAATTACTGACCTGATTTGGATCAAGGTGAATTCAGCTTCTTTTCATCAAAGTGTAATTATTCTTTATCCAAGCCCTTTCCAGATCTAGATTCCCTTTGATAGAAGGGGAAAGAATGCATTCTTTCTAAAATAATAAGTATATATATTGAATACCACAGATCCTTAATTGTAAACTGAATTTTTGCTTTCCTGGGGTCACTAGAGGATTGCACTCCGTAGTTGAACAATGCCTTAATGAACGTAATTTGGTGGCTCCACTTGCTAATGTGACTAGTTCCTACTGTTTATTTCATTTCAGAATTGGACGCGATCAGATATGGAAACATAATTACACTGTGTAGAAATAAGCCCCAAGATTTCCAGACCTGACAGAAGAAAGCTTGTGGGCATGTAATTAAGAGAGAGGGAAAAAGTTGACCTACATTTTCTGAGTTTCAGGGATCAACCTGCATATCTGACTGTGAATCAATTCATCTCCTTGTCTATTCTTCTCCTAATAATCCTGACCTCAATCTCTATTGTTTGCACTAATGAATTAATTTGTAGTCTAATTCTGTTGATTTAGAAATCCAAATAAATGAGAGATTTGGAAGTGTCAATTAAGCAATCTGTAGAATTCCTATCACAAAGATTGCTTTGTTAACTTCATTCTGCATTCAGAATGTGAAATTAATTGGGGGGCAGGGGTAATGGGAGGGAACAGGTGCCAATTACAGGGTCATTGCAAGGGATGATTCAACTTAGAAACTGTCAAATGCCACACATGCAAACTGGGAATCTTCTTTATTTTAAAGAACTATCATTATTGAAATTAATCATCTGGAAACAGTTAAAATTCTTGATGATTCTCCCCTTTAAAAGAATAAAGATGAGATTCCTTATTTCTGCATTCAAGGCCCCAATCTAACTTCCAGGAAAGGAGCAGTTTGTTGGAAATAATTTGTGAGGCCTATGGAACATCCAAATGAAGATGTCCAGTAGGCTCTTATGAGTCTGAGGCCCAGTGGAGATGTCTGAACTGTTGAGAATATTTGCTACCTGTTTGAGAGTGATTAGCATGCAAAGCAACATTTTCTAATAGAACTCCCTGCGATTATAGAAATGTTCTGTATTTGTACTGGCCGTGGCTACATGTGGCTATTGAGCAATTGAAATATGGCTAGTGTGACTGAATTTATTTTATTTTATTTTAGTTAATTTAGACTTAAATAACCACACCTGGCTAGTGGCTACCATACTGGACAGCACACATACAGAGGAAAACTGAAGACCAGTGGAGGATGAGATTGCCCAGAGAGATTGTGTAGGGTGAGAAGGGAGGAAAGCCTAAGCTAGAACTGAGGAGAATAAATGAGCATTTCAAGGATGCACAGAGAAATGGCCCCACAAAGGAGTCTGATTAGGGACAGTCATAGAGCTAAAGCGGGAAACTCAGCAGGTCAATAGACAATGGAGAACAGAGTTGCAAAACAGGGAGGTCAACAGCGTCAAAGGCTGCTGCGAGGTCAGGTAGAATGAAGGTTTTATAAGGCCCAGGATTTACTGGTCCTTATATGATTTGCCCTTGCAAGACTTACAAAACAGGTACTAAAACATATCCAGAAGTATGTCCTCCTCAGAGGGACATAGAATGCTTTGGAAATGACTATTCGCCTTTAAAAGATGTCTAAGATTTTGTTTCTGAAAACGAAAATTCTCTTCCAACCAGAGTTGGTCTGCGTATGGTACATTTTCAAACAGGTGTTTGAAAACAAGCAACTTAATTCAGTCAATGCCCCGCTTGGTGACAGGATGCTAATGAGTAGTTTTCAAAGTAACCACTTGTTTGATGAAATTTAACCATTTGGGGTCTTTTCAAAGCAGTTTATGTGCTGTGTGGAGCTAGCTATAAACTTGTCTTGAGGATGGATGTGGAAACTGTATTCAGCGGAAAGCCCAGAGCAATAACATGGATAATTTCTTGACCATCTATTGAAGTCCCCAAGGCCTAGGCTGTGCATCTCCGAAAGGAAAGCCCTTTGAAATCAATGCCCATGTCTTTCAAACATTGCCTGAACCGTCTTCGAGTTGTCCATCTGCCATTTCTTTCCTTGACTAGTTTGAACTCTTTACAATTCCACGTCAAATCCCCACGGTTCACTAACTTTTAAAGAGCAATATTTCTTCCCCACCTCATTTTGTGACAACTCACACAATGAAGCCACACAACTGAAATATCTTGTCTTGAGCTCCAGAGCTTTCAGTTGAGTAGAAAATAAGTCATATAGATCTCTCCTGAAAAGCATCCTTTGTGCAACAGTCATTCAAGGGGAAATACGAATGCAGACGTTTTAATTCACTATCCAATCACTCTTAAGCAATCTGACCAGAGAGCTCTGTTTAGTAGGCACAGCTCAAAGATCTGTTTTCTCATTTCCCAAGTGTATGCACCCCAATAGCTTCTGCCTGCCACTCATGGTCTTCCCTGGTGATTTACTCCAACTACTGTCTGACCCTGATGAATTCAGTCTACTTTCTTACAAACACCAGCTTCACAAAAGCGCTGGGGTTTGATAATTTGAACCTCTTCTGTGGCAGAAATGTTACCATGCCCTCTGCAGTGTGCAAAGCAGAGTAAGATGTGTGGATCTTTCTGGAAAGCAGAACCGCACATTGATTTATTCCCTGGAGCCTTCACACAGAGATGCTAGTGCATGTTGAGATATAAAGATAAGATATTCATTCTAAAGGTGCTGAAGGGACAGAACACAAGGCCAACAAGAAGCTACTACTGTTTTGGAATATGCAGTTAAAAAGCCATGCAACTAGTTGTCTCTTACTTGAGGTTTCTCAGTGTTTCTCTGATGAGACTATGTGTAAAATAATATTATCCAGCTCAAGTGTAATTGGTATGAATTTTTATCAGTGCACTTCAGGGCTAGCAACTTTTCTTTTCCCTTTCTTTTTTTAAATCAAATAAATCCAATTTGGCCCCCCATCTGCTACAATTGATAGAAAATTTAATCTCAGCAGAAAATTTAATCTCCCCTCCCTTTAGGATTATACAGGAGACAAGAGAGCTATTCAGTCCAGAAAATGTGATGATGGGCCTCTGGTCTTCTGTCTATCATGGTCCTTGTTCATGAGCAGCATACCTCATTCAAATGTGGCTCTATTCCCTTTGTGTCAAGCTTAAGCACAGAAACTTGACAGTGCTTCTAAGCTAAAGCAGCTAATGTCTAGCCTCCTCATTCATAGCACACAGCCATCTCCCCCTTGGAGATTTGCATGGAAGTCGAGAACAAGTATCCTCCATTCAAGGAATTCCATACCAAAACTAAAACCCCAAACCATCTGCAACCCCTAAGGGAATCCACTGAGTATCCCCTGTCAGGTCACTCCCCACTTTTGGTCCAGGTATTAGCTTCCCTCTCCTCAAGTCCAGCATGATTCCTTGAAGGATCTTAACTAGGAAGAGGGGAGGGGAGTAGTAAGGAAAGTCCAGCCCCTGGACCTCAACCATATCAAACTTGGTACTCTTTTTTCTTTTGAGCCCTTAACACATCAATAACTTTACTTTTTAAAATCAAAGTATAGTTGACTTACAATATTATATTCATTTCAGATGTACAGCATACTGATTCAATATTTTTATAGATTATACTCCACAAAGTTGCTACAAAATAATGGCTATATTTCCCTGTACTGTACAATATATCCTTGTTTCTTATTTATTTTATACATAGTAGTTTGTATGTCTTAATCCCATACCTCTTCCTCGTCCCTCGTCCCTCCCCCCTTCCCCTTCCCCATTGGTAACCACTAGTCTGTTCTCTATATCTGTGAGTCTATTTGTGAGAATGAAATTCTGCCATTTGCAACAATGTGAATGGACCTAGAGAGTATTATGCTTAATGAAATAAGTCAGACAGAGAAAGACATATACTCTATGGTGCTCCTTTTTCTAACAAATATTTTGTTATGCTCATTTTACTGTACTGAAAAGAAAGTCACAATAATCAAATCTACATTCTCACATAATTAAGGTAAAGAGTAAAATATAATGCCAGCACTGTATCATAAAGGGGAAACTAAATCAAAGAAATTAATAATGAGTTAAAATTTGCTAGGATAAGTAATGATGGTCTGGACAAATTTATATATGGTAAGAGAAAGAGCAGAAACAACCTTTATGGTAATGGGGATAATACGCCAAACAAATTACACGCTTCAAGATAAGAAAAGAAGTGAGAATGTTATTCTCACAAATGAGGTGGTCCCCAATTTTAAGGGTTATGAGATGGTACATCCCTACAGGGTATAATGAAGTATCATGAAAATCATGTCTTCTAATTTGAAATCCTATCATATTCCAATGTCTACGTTGTAGTCTCTAATACATAAAGAGACCTTGGAGGGCACGTCTTTCAATAGACAAAGGGGGTATAGAGGAAATATTTTAAAAGGAAGCTAATAAAGGAAGCTTTAGAAAGGTATGATAGACCTCGGGGGGACAGGATCAGAATAAGTTCGAAAAGCAACAGGTAACCCCAAAAAATTAACTAAAATTTTCTACATGAAATGTTTACAACTAAGATGTTTAATTGGTATAATTATTGTATTGCAATGATAGTAATAATGATATACCTGAAACAAATTTTATTGATGAAATTCAATGAGATCAATGCAATCAATACATCAACTAATTTAATAATATTTACTCTAATATCCATTGAAAGGATCTCAAAGTAAAAATTTCCTTTTACTGATTTGCATACAGTAGGTGTAAGTGCAAGTACAGGTATCGCAAATACATCTAGCAGATTTCATATTAGTGTCTTAACTTGTGATGTGGTGAAGTGTGTTGGAGCTTGACAAAGTTCCGAACAAAACTAAAGGCAGGTTCCCCTTATTTTATATGGAATTTTGCATCTCCTCGAGATTTTAATGGTTATTAAAATACACAGCAAATATTTTAGGTTTCTATGTAGAATTGAGTTTGCCCCCAAACTCTCATAGATATAAACAGTTTTTACACCCACAATACTGTCTAGTGGGACAATCCAAAATAGTGCAGAAAATGGCATTAGTCGTCTTTTTGCAAAGACTTTTCCGACACTGCAGAACATCTAGGCTGCCTGGCTACTACTCACTGAATTCAGTCCCTAAGCTTTGTGACAACCAAAAAACACTCCAACCCACTTCCATAGTGCCTGGGGGCAGGGCACACAGTGAGGTACTACTCCAGCTTAGAATCAGTGGCCTATATCTTAGAACACAAGGCTTAAGTCGGGGGTGGGGAGTAATACCTTTCGATTTTTTGAAATTCCTACAGCAAGAACTAGACAAAAATTAGTATGTAAACAGACCACACGTTATCTCATTATACAGGTTATAGAAATAATGAAAGGAACAGTGGAAATGCCTAGACTTTATGTCAAGTTTAGCATATCCAGAAAGAACTGAACCTCCTTCTCTATTCCACCTTATCTACCCATTCCCATATTCACACTGTAGCCTCTGTTATTACCTGAAAATATGCTGCTACTGAAAGCATTGATTCAAATATATCATTCTTGAACACTAACTCTTCAAGCTGGCTTAAAGCATCCCAATTGTGAGTGTTAAATTAGCCCCCACTTCTTCTGACATTCAGGCCATCAACTTCTCTACTTTCTACCTATTGATCAGCCCTTGACTTTCTTCACTGCCCTCTTTATCCAGCTTAGATTCCACATTCTACCACGTCCGTAATACCATTGTCATTATCCTTATCTCCCTCAACCATCTGTCTATGAGGTTATCTTGTCTCTTCCTTCACAAAGGAGATAAATACAAAAAGTCCCTCAGTCTTTGCCTATCAAATGTTAGAAATCTCCCTATATCTGCATTAGTTCTTTCCTCCTTCCTTTCTTGCTATAGTAGAGAGCCTCTTCTTCAATTAAATAAATGCATTTAAAATGCCCTCCAAATGTGTTTCCTCTGCTCCTTGTCTGTACTTTTTCATGTCTATTCACTCCTTAACCCATTCCAATCTGTCTCTCATTCCTCCTGCTCCACTTAAATCATTTCTGTCCAGATCACCAATGTTCAGCCAGTAAGCTCTGGCTACACCATTTACTTTGAGTGAATTAGTAAACCTCCAAGCTTTAGCTTTTTCATCAATAAAATTAAAATAATAATATCTATCTATTAGAATTGTTGGGGATATTGAATGTTATAATATAAATGGAATTCTTAGAAAAATGCCTGAAATGGAGTATAAAAACTCCATAAATGTTATCTATTGCTAGTAGTAGTAGTAGTAGTACTAGCAGTAGTAGTACTAGTAGCAGCAGCAGCAGCAGGAGCAGAAATCATATTAATAAACCCAATAAACAACCCTTAATCCTCCTGCTATATGACTTCTCAGCCCCTTTGACTCAGTTAACCATGCAAAATACTAGCTTCCTGCTTTATTGATTTATAGGAATGGCTTCATAATGCTGCTATATTTTCCTTTTAGCCCAAATGATACATGCTTGCTTTGCCAGATACGTTTCTTCTACTGCAGTATCTGTGATCTCCGAACACCGTGGCAATGTAGAGCGTTTCTTAAACTTCCCTTTGCAAAACTGCACTTCTTATTTGGGGCTTTCTGGAAACTGGATACTGAGCAGTGCCATGATATTTTTTGTTTAACTTTGTTATACTCTGCATTCCCAGCTCACCTTGAGCAGCTCAGACTGTAGGGTTTAATCATTTGGTACAAAAGACATGTGAGCTGTACATGATATATTGCAAGCACCTTAAGGGTAGGAACTGTGACTCATTCATCTGTATACCCCATGGCATGGGACAGAGTGCATGACGTATACCAAGGCCCAAAGAAATGTGCTTTGAATCAAACTTGAGAGAGAGAGCAGACTGAATACTCAACTTGACATTCACTAACATACTTTTCATGCTTAAGATTTAAACTTACCTTTAGAAGGCCTACTCTTGCTGATTAAGCATCCTATTTGCTAAAATGCTGTCTTTCCTTTTCTTGGTAGCTAACATTGAAAGTGTTTTCTATCAGTCCTCTTTATAGAGCATCTGTCCACTGAAATAATTAGTATACTCATCAGTCTTGTTTAGATGTTGCCATCCCTGGTTGGCAATTTCTGTTTTAGGGCATCAACAAAAGGCCTCACATGCCATGACAGATTAAATGGATGTCGGGTTAGAAATTCTAAGATACATCAAGTTCAGGCAATGGGATAAAGGAATATATTTTTCCTTTGAGTCAGAAAGAGGCACCACCGAAACCAGCAAACCTCCTACTGCCTGAGATCTCCACATACAGCCCTTAATTTGTCTCTACAGAGGACTTATACACTGGAAACAGACAGCTAGATATCTGAAACTTAAAATAATGCCAACAGGTTTTGTGTTCCTGTTCTCAGGCTCGGTGCAGCCATTGGTCTAGGCCAGTGTGTGTGTGTGTGTGTGTACATATAAATGTAGGTGTGCACAGAAAAAAACCATTGTTTCAAATGAAATATTACATGAAACTCCAATAATATAAACCAGATAAAATGGAGTTGGCCTTACTGAAACCCAGCAAGTGACCTAGAGTCCCATAAGCTCAGCCTTCTCTTGATCCACCCCACAGTGACCGCTGAAGCATCTTCACAGAAGTCAAGGGTTCTGGAGACAGAGTTTGAAAGCTATGGACCTTAGAGGGTGGATTTTGAGAAGTCCGAGGTAGAAATTTTTCATTGGACTCCAACAATGAAAGCACCAAGGAATTCAGAATACAACAATGCAAGTTGCCCCATTTATTTATGGCATCCTCTCTCGCCATAACGTAAGGTGTTTGAGATACTGACAAAGATATTATTGAAATTGATTAGTTATGAAACCAAGCTGTTTAAAAGGGAAGTGAAGAAAGGGAAAGATTAGTTGACTGGGGGAAAAGAGAAAGGTAAGTGGCTTGGATGTTTTAAAGAGGTAAAATAACAGTCATGTTAGGAGTAGTTAAACTATAAAGTTGGAATGAGAGGTGGTTGTGGTAATAGAATTTAGGGTACTAGAATTACAAGAGATTTTGGAGGTAGAACGGTTATGGATGATGATAAGGTCCAGAACGTAGTTGTGTGGAGGGCTAACTGAGGAGGAAGAAGATCATCAGAACTAGGAGGCCTGCATATTTGAATGGGTCACATCCATGTAAGCATTGATGTCATCCTAGGATGATTGGAACTTAGACTGGAGACTGTGAATCAGGTGCCAAAGTCTTAGATAAATGATTAGAGTAGTTGGCAGTGATATGGAGAGGGAAAGGTTTTTAGAGCTAGATGATAGGGCTTTCACAACAGCAAAAGAATTTACAGCATAAAGGACTAATATTCTAGAACAGGCCACAGACAACAATGGTGACACTACTGTTACTTCCAGGTCCACCACTTGAGCAGTGACATAGCAAGGGTAATTGAGGTTCACGTGGCACTGTAATCTCTATGCGCCTTCTCTCCCGATTCAAAAATTTAATTGATTTTAACTGAGTACAAAATGGTAAGAAAAATTATTTGACCTATGTCTTTTTGGCATCCCCATTAACTATATCTGGGAACATATAGTGTTCCCTTCATTCTGCCTCTTCCTTTGAGAGGGCCCCAAAGAAAGCAGAATCCTTAGGAGAGCTAGTTTTCAGTTAAGACAAGGAAGTGGAGGAGATGCTCAGAAAGAAGTTGAAGCTCCAGCTAATCCATTGTAGAAAAGCAACTATCTGGACATTATCTTTTACTGTCAGTAAACACCCACATCCACTAAAGCACCAAGTACTTTGAAATTTATTTCTTAAATATTGCTTTAAATAGTATCCTTCAACACCCCTACTGCTAATATCCTTCTCCAACCCACCATCCTCTCTCACCTGGTCTATTGCAATAGGCTTCTCACTAAGTTCTGTGTTTCCATTCTAGTTCACCTGCAATCCACTTTCCATTCTGAAGCCTGACTGATCCTTCGAAGACAAAAGTCAGTCCATACTGCTCCTCTCTTCCCAAAGAGTTCAGGACACAGGCCCTTGCCCCAGTATGCCTCCCACCTACACATACTCATCTCATAACCCAACTGTAATGGACTACTTGCCCAAATATGTCATACCTCCCTTATACTTGTGTTCACATTCCTTTCTGCTTTGAATGCCTCTCTACAGTCCTTGCCTTCTGTGCTTGGCCACCTCATGCTTTACTTAAGGTTTCAGCCATGGGTAGTACTCCTTCAGGGCCAGTCAGGTCTTCCCTGACATCCCCAACCCAAAGGCCAAATTAGAAGTTCTCATCCTCTGTGCATTGATGGAACCATGTGATTCCCTCCACCACAGCACTTGTCAAAATGTATAAAGATTATCTATTTACTTGTCCATCTTTCAAACAAGAATGATGCTTTCCAAATAACAGGCACTCAGTGTTGATTGATTAATATAAATGCACTGCAAGATACACTTTGGGCAATTGTGGGAGATAATAAGTCATCTCAGCTTCTTCTGAAGCAATTATGTGGATTTTGAATGTAGGAATGGGCTTGGAGAGAAAAATCTACCAGTTTAAGACTCTAGTGGAAACTAACCACGCTTTCCCCCCCAGAAGTGGAACACTATGTAGTTGTTGTCTTGCTGTGTCCTTTGGAGGCAGTGGGCTTTTCCAATAGAGGATTATCCAACCTTTGCATTGCACCTGAGTACTATTTGTTTCTCTCTCATACGATATCTTTCCTTGACTGTCTGCAAATTACAGCTACTAACAACATAGTCTATCATATGGCTGTTAATGGCTATTAACAAAATGTAATTTTCATAAGATGATAAGAGGGGCTTATCAAACTTACTGTGCTACAGCAGTATAAGGTCAGCGTTTATAAAGAATATTCTGAGGAATACATACACACTTTTTTTTTCCCAGAAATAAGGTTAGGTAAAAAAGCCATTGGTACATTTCAAAATGCCACTTATTTTAATGTTTTACCTTTTTTTAATTGAAACTAAACTTAGGTGTTCAGGGAAGTTACAAAAATAGTATAGAGTTCCTTTACATCCCTCGCTGAGATTTGCCCAATGTTGACCTCTCACATATACATAGTACAATAATCAAAACTAAGAAATTACCACTGTTTAATTTTGAAATTATATTGTGAATTAGCTATCTCATAATATGAAGCTTTTATTTTATTTTTTAAATTTTATTTATTGATGGGAGGGCAAAGTTTTGCAGCTCTCGTTGAAATAAGAGGGCACTGAAGTAGATGACTCTGTAGGAAATTCAGTCCTCTGTGAACAGAGTTGAGGCCCCACTTCCAAACTTATTCTATGAGACCAGCATTATCCTGATACCAAAACCAGATAAAGACATTAAAAAAGAGAAAATTACAGGTCAGTAACCCTGATGAACATAGATGCAAAAATCCTCAACAAAATATTAACAAACTGAATTCAACAATACACTGAAAGTATCATACACCATGATCAAGTAGGATTTATCCCAAGAATGCAAGAATAGTTCAATATCCACAAATCAATCAACATGACACATTAACAAATTGAAGAATATAAATCATATGATCATCTCAATAGATGCAACAAAAGCAAAAATAAACAAATGGGACTACATGAAACTAAAAAGCTTATGCAAAGTGAAGGAAGCCATCAACAAAATGAAAGGTTACCTATAGAATGGGAGAAAGTATTTGCAAATCCTATATCTGATAAGGGACTGTATCTAAAATATATAAAGAACTCATACAACTCAATAGCAAGAAAACCAAACAATCCCATTAAAAAATGGGCAGAGGACCTGAATAGATATTTTTCCAAAGAAGACATACAGGTACATGCAAAGGTGTTCAACATCACTCATCATCAGGGAAATGCAAATCAAAACCATGAGATACCACATCACATCTGCCACAATGGCTATCATTGAAAAGACAACAAACATATGTTGGCAAGGATGTAGATAAAAGGGAACCCTCATGCACTCTTGGTGGGAATGTAAATTGGTGCAGCCACTATGGAAAACAGTATGGAGGGTCCTCAAAAAATTGAAAATAGAACTACATACAATCCAGCAATTCTACTTCTAGATATCTATCCAAAGAAAATGAGAACACTAATTCAAAAAGATATGTGCATCTCTATGTTCATTGCAGCATTATTTATGATAGTCAAGATATGGATGTAACCTAAATGCCCATCAGTAGATGAATGGATAAAGAATGTGTGGTATATATACACAACTATAAAAAAAGACTGAAATCTTGCCATTTGTGACAACATGGATGCACCTAGAGGGTATTACACTAAGTGAAATAACTCAGAGAAAGACAAATGTTGTGTGATTTCACTTATGTGTGGGATCTACAAAAACAAAACCAAAGAACAAAAAAAACAGAAACAGACTCACAGATACAGAGAGCAAACTGGAAGCCTCCAGAGGGGATGGTTGGGAGGGGGGTGTGAAATAGATAAAGGGGACTAAGAAATACAAAAAACTCCCAGCTATAAAATAAATAAGCCACGGGGATGCATTGTACAGCATAGGGAATATAGTCAATAATATTGCAATAATTGTGTATGGTTAGTAGACTTAGCATGGCAATCAATTCATAAGGTACTTAAATGTCAAATCACTATGTTGTACACCTGAAACTAATATAATATTGTATGTTCACCATATTTCAATTTTAAAAAAAGAAAAAGAAAGAAAAAATAAGAGATTTGGACCAAAGAATGCCAGCTGTGACACAGGCAACCTGGGTTCCAGGCTCAACTCTACCATCAATTAACCTTGTGAACCTGTGAGAGTCTCAGAGTTTCTTGAGGCCCCACTGAGCTCATTGACTTCTAAGATCCCTCCCAACTCCAAAGATTAATGGCAGAGTATGATGTAGTTGAAAGAGCAAGATTTAAAGCCAGTGTCACATTAATATTTAAGAAGCCCTGTGCTAGAGTACATTGAACAATGAAGTGAGGAGGTAGCTTGTATATCTAATTGGAACAGAATTGCCAAGGGGAATAATTATATTTATTTTATGCCCCTGCAATACCATACTTAACACTTCTCTGTTATCTTTCCTAGATATTGACTTCTTCTTTGATCTTTGGCTGGTGCAGCAAAAAGAGCCCAGATTTCCAGTTCGGATTCAGATAAAAGGATGTACAGGTCTCAATTTGGAGGGGAAGGGCCAGTGAGGAAATAATCCTTAATGTTTTCAATAAAAGCAAATTAATTTGAAAAAAATGTAAGTATGGGAGAGCTCATAAAAGTAATCACTGATTTGCCCCTCATCTACTTTCATCCTCTAAAACAAATCTAATCTACCAATGCTGTGTGGAAGACCTCCATCCCCACAGGTAGAAGGACAGGAGGATAGATGACCTTAGTTAAAATCCATTCAGTACATAGTGCCGGTGAAGGAGAAGCACGGTGCTGAAAGCAGTAGCATCTAGATGAAGGGAACTAAGTCAGGCAAATAAATAGCACATAATGACAACATTCCATCTGAACAGTTATCTCCCACAACCTGTTGGCAGCCCTCAACACAGAGTGTTTGCAGAAGAGAAGTGTGTTAGTTTGCTATGCCTGCCGTAACGAATGACCACAAAATGGGTGGCTTAAAACAACAGAAATTCATTGCAGTTTTAGAGGCTAGAGGTCTGGAATCAAGGTGTCAGAAGGGCTGTGCTCCCTCCAAAGACTCCAGGGGAGACTCTGTTGCATGCCTTTCTCTTAGTTTCTCATGCTGCCAGCAATCATTCCTTGACTGATAGATGCAATCTCCAGCTCTGTCATTGCATAGCATTCTCCCTGCATATCTCCTCTGCTCTTCTTATAAAGACATCAGTCTTATTGGATTAGGACCCATCCTTATCGATATGACCTCATCTTTTTTTTTAGATTCTCTTAATTTACTTTTTATTTTATATTGGAGTATAGTTTATTTACTGTGTTGTGTTAGTTTCAGGCGTACAGCAAAGTGTCAGTTATATATATATATATATATATACACACATATCCACTCTTTTTCAGATTCTTTTCCCATATAGTTCATTACAGAGTATTGAGTAGAGTTCCCTGTGCTATACAGTAGGTCCTTATTGGTTATCTATTTTATATATAGTATTGCGTATATGTCAATCCCAATCTCCCAATTTATCCCTCCCCCTACCACCTTTCCCCTTTGGTAACCTTAAGTTTGTTTTCTAAGGAGTATGACCTCATCTTAACTTGATTATACCTATAAAGCCCTATTTCCAAATAAGGTCACATTCACAGGTACTGGGGATTAGGACTTCAACATATCTTTTTAGGGGACAGGATTCAACTCACAACAAGAAGATTCCAAAATTTTTTGAGTATGAGAACATTATCAATGCCCGCCTCTTCAGTGATACTGACTTCTACATGAGAGGATTTGTAATCTTATTGTTTTTTGATTGGGAAACAAATACATTGATTTTTATAAACTTCTAAGTTCAGTAATGCTTTCAAGTACATGTGTATTTTATCATCTTTAAATTAATAACAACATCTATATACATTTGGAAAGCAGTCATATACGGGGATACAAGACAGTCTGATGGACATCAGACCTGATGGTCTGAAAGTTAAGGACTTTGAGTCTTGACTCAGCTCTAAAGGTGCCATGTGACCAAAAGAAGTTTCCTAAATTGCTTCTCTGTAGGTCTTAGTTTCATCTATGCCTAAAAGGGAGCTAGATTGGTTGACCTTTACAATTTCATCTTGGATATTCTAAGTTTGTACGAGAATAAACATTTTAGGCAAGAACACTTCAGAAGTTGTGGTCTTGCCAGGCAAGTTCATGTCCAATTTCACAATCAAACTCCACCCCTGCTGAGATGATGTGTCAGCTTTCGGTATTTGGCAATACTCCCACAGTGCAATTTAAAGATAACCCAATCAGGTAAATAGTTCAGGGCAGTAAATGCTTCATATTTCTTTTTTTTTTTTTTTTATTAATGCTTCATATTTCTTTAAAGTTGTTCAACTGAAAAGTTACAAACTCAGTTTGTCTGTAATTGATTTGTCAATTAACAAGGCCAGGACCTGGCAAGGGACAAACACTTCATGAATCCTCAGCTTATTGCTGTGTCTATGGTCAAAGTCCTACAACTAACTGCTGCTTCAACTAAAAGCTTCCTGAGTAATACCAGGAATAGACACTAGTAAAATGGGCCTTTTTTTTTTTTTTTTTTTCATTTCGACAAGTTGTTACAATTGTATGTTTTGGCATTTTTCACCAGAAATTTAGGCTCATCCACAATTGTCAGATTCTGAGTGCTCTAATGCAAACAGATGGTATCCTTCAATGATCACCTTTATTGCATAAAACCGTTGAGAAGGCTACTAAGAGGATCAATAACTATGTGTACACTCTTTTCCCAAGGCCCTGCTGGTACTGGAAAAAAAATATCCCTGTCAAGATTCCTGGGATCATCTTTGAGTCCGTCTTCTCCCCTTTCCATGTCCTATCTAATCAATCACCAGTGCCAACAGATTCTATCTCTTAAGTACTTCTGTAATGTTTCTCTAATTTGCCCACTCTTGTGCATCCCCATGGCCACCATTAAGTTTAGACCATGATCATTTCTCATCTAGATTAATGCAAGGTACTGAGACTCCTATTTGATGTCCTTGATATTCCTTGTGACCCCCGCCATCGCCACCTAGGATCCATTCTTAATGCGGCAACCAGAATCATCTTCCTAAAGAGAAAAATCTGATGGTGCCATCCCTGTTCTGTGGTTTTTTCATTGCCCTTAGAATAAAAAATGAGTTCCCTACCATGCACACAATACTCTATACGATCTGACTCCCACCTCCCTCTTAGCTTCATTTTCTGACCCTCCTCCATTCCCTTTGTAACACTCAATATTCCAGTCCCAATCCGCTTCTTATAAACTCCCCAGTAGACCCTTTCCTCTCTTGACCCTAGGCTTATGCTCATGATTTTTGCTCTGCCCAGAATGCCCTCCTTTCTTTTTCCCCTTCTTTACTTAGTTCCTAATCACCCTCAAAGACTATATTAAGGCATTATTTCTTCTTGACAGTCTTTCCTGAACTGCCCATCCCTCCAACATGCCCCCTCTCCCCACACATTGAGATGATCCCTATCATGGCATTTAGAGCCCAGTATAAGTAGGACTCTGTCACTGTCACTCTCTTCAATCCCTTTCTGCTCCTACTGAAAAGGAAAGAATACTAACCAGAATAAGTCCGTTTCAACAATACCTGTCTGGCCATGTTTACTGTTGGGTGGGGTCAGTGTGCACTGAAAGGTCATACCCATGTACATGTGCATAGCTCCTTCTTCTGCTTCCTGCCTACTTGAAACAGCTTGAGTCAATGAACAGGCCTCCACCTGGATTTTTTTCTGATACTTCCTTCACACCATATAAGAATAAGATGGAGAGAAGGCTGGGAACAAGCTCCTGTTCCCTCTCTCTTCTTCTAGTTGATTTGGTCTCTACTGGACTGGTATCTTCACAACCATCATTTTGCCTTTATTTTTCTACACTTAGGTTAGCCAGAAAGTCAAGAGGTAGCTGGAGTCAAGCAAATTCCTTCCACAGATGGAAGAAGTTTCTGGCAAGGTCTTTTCCCTATAGAGTTCGTCTTTTTATAGAGAAAGCCCTGGGATTATTTCACAATGATTACTCTTCCCCTCTCCCTGCCAGATCCAGGAGGGCATCTTTCTTGGCTCTTCTGTGTGATAACCTGGGGTGGGGCTCCCCCCAAAAGAGTGAGGTCCTAGCAATGACTGCTGTCCCATGAGTTTCTCACTCTCAAGCTAGTCCACTAGCAGCCTCCAACAATTTGTCAAAATTCTCATTTAAGTCTGAGAAACTGGCACAGCCAAGAGGTGCCTAAGTAGGCATGACCAGTAAATATAATTTGCCATTCTAAATGGAATCCTGGACTATAAAAAGAATCTTAGGGGAAAACTGCAGAAATCTGAATCAAGCATGGACTTTAGTTAATAATAATAATGTATTCATATTGGTTCATTAGTTGTAACAAATGTACCATATAAATATGATATTAATAATAGGAGAAATTGGATATAGACTTCATGGGAAGTCTCTGTACTATCTTTTCAATTTTTGTGTAAATCTAAAACTCTTCTAAAAAATAAAATTTATTTTTTCATAAAGTAGAGCAGGGTAAGAGTCACTGGGGCATGGGGGAGGGGGTGGATGACAGTAGTAAATGGTGTGACCAGAATAGACGTTGTTTGATCACAGGTTTAAAGGCAGTGTGGTAGTCCGAATTCTAAGATACCCCCGCTGCTACTCCCATCTCCTCCTCTTGAGTGTGGTCAGAGCCTGTGAACATGATGGATGTCACTCCTCTGATTAGGTTATATTATGTGGAAAAGGTGGAGGGACTTCTGCAGATGTAATTAAGGTTCCTGATCAGCCTGACTATGAGGTAATTAAAAGGACATCACCCTTGGTGGACCTGATCTAATCAGGGGAGCCCTTTAAAAAAGCATCTAAAAGCCAGAGACTTGAAGTAGCAGAGACTCTATGTCTCAGTTACTGGCTTTGAAGAAGCAAACTGCCATGTATTCTACAACTAGAAGGAAATAAATTATGCCCGTGACCCGAAGGGGCTTGGAAGTCAACCCTTCTGTATGCGAGCCTCCAAATAAGAGTACAGCCCAGGCAACACCTTGGCTGCATCCTTGCGAGACCCTTAGCAGAGAACACAGCTAAGCAGGGTCCAGATTTCTGACTCCCTGAGGCTGTGGAATAATGAATAGGTGTTGTTCAAGTCACTGGATTGGCAGTAATTTGTTACCCAGCAGTAGGTGACTAATACAGGAGTTGAGAGAGGTGGTCATGCAGCTACCTAGAGAGAAAAGTAGGAAAATAACGTAAGAGCAAAAGAGTGACATGACCTGACATAGACTTTACCGGGGTCACTGTGGCCGCTGTGTTGAGAACAGATTGAAGGGAGCAAGGGCAGTTGAGCAGGAAGATGAGTTGGCAGGCTGTCACAGTCATCCAACTGAGAGATGAGTAGTGGTGGGTGGCGGGGGGTGGGCTGTGAGGACAAAGGGTCAGATTATGGACTTGTTTTGAAGGTAGAGCCAATAGAATTTCCTGACTGTTTGAAAGTGGGGTGTAAGAGGAAGGAAAGAGTCAAGGATGGCTCCAAGGTTTTTGAGTAGTAACAAAAGAATGGAGTTGACACTTACTGAGATGGAGAATCAACTGAACCTGGGGCTGGAGTGCACCTCCCCCCGCCCCCCTCCGGAACACACACCACTTTCCTCCTGTGGGTTGTGACCTAATTCAGGGAGATAACTTTTAAAGTGAAAGTGCCCCGCACAAATATAATCATTTTATATACACACACTCACACACATATATATATTAAAAAGAATACTGGATAATATTTACTGAGCACCTTCTATATGCCATGCACTATTCTAAATGTTTTATTTTTTGTTTTTTTAAGATTTATTTTATTACTTATGTATTTATTTATTTATTTATTTTTGGTTGCATTGGGTCTTCATTGCTGCCCATGGGCTTTCTCTAGTTGTGGTGAGTGGGGGCTACTCTTCATCTCTTGTTGTGGAGCACAGGCTTTGGCACGCGGGCTTCAGTAGTTGCGGTGTGTGAGCTCAGTAGTTGTTGCTCAAAGTCTCTAGAGAGCAGGCTCAGTAGCTGTGGCACATGGGCTTAGTTGCTCCGAGGCATGTGGGATCTTCCCAGCCCAGAGATCAAACCTGTGTCCCCTGCATTGGCAAGCGGATTCTTAACCACTGTGCCACCAGGGAAGCCCCCTGTAAATGTCTTATGTATCTCATTTTGTTCTCATAATAATCCTACGTAGAGATACTATTAACTCTCATATTTGAAAGATGAAGATACTGAGGCTAAGAGAGGTTACACTTGCCTCAGGTTGTGGAGCACATTGGTGAGAAGTTCAGTCTCTAGAATCAGATCAACTGGGTTCCAATCTTAGCTTTAGTATTTACTATCCTTATGATGTTGGACAAACTACTTAACATCTCTGAGTCTCAATCTCCTAATAACACGAACTGAACTGGGTGCTTTTCCATGTGTTAGTTCATCTATTCTTTAAAATGACTCACTGACCTGTTCAATGACCAGGTGTAGACCCTATGGTTAGAGCTGTGCAGCAGTCTGTTCAGGAGTCACTCATCTTTGGGTGTTAGTGCTATGGCTTCCAGGGCGACCAAGAGAATGGGTTGCTGTCAATCTAATTTCTTTACTGTGCTGGTGGAAAGATGTTTGGAGTTCTATGGAATCGCTATTAGCTATTTTGATAGCAATGCTGACTTGAAAGTTGTATTGAATAGAAACAGATATTTTATTAATTAAAACTATTCTTCTCAAGGTTTCTAAAACAGATTGCTATTTAAATTTCTGAAATAATAAGAGCTACAAACTGTTGATTGCTTCCTATGTGCAGGGCACTGTGATAAGTGTTTTTATTTTAAGTGTTCTAACAGATGTAATCCTCACAGTCTTGTTGGGAAAATATTCATATTTTCCTGTTTTATAGATGAGGAAACTGAGATGTATAAAGTTGCCCAGGACCTTTACATGATAGGTATATGATCCATCCAGGTGGACTACAGAGCTGTTGCCTTAACCACCATAACTTCTGAGGTTGACTCCCTACTACAAGCTGCAGGTTGTGGCCAATTCACAATACCTTCCTGTTACGTAAATGGGCTCAGAGATGGCCCCTGTGTATTGGTCTAAAATGGTCCCTGTGTTGTTCATATCTTCACAGTAGGCTAGGACCACTAGCCCAAAGCCCTGTGGCACCAAACTCAAATTCTTACACATCCAATTGCTTTAAATATAGTGCAAATAAACATACTTTTGAATGTTTAGAGCCTACCTACTTTACATACCCTGTGAAACTGCACCTACCATCTGCTAACCAGAGAAGACACACCCTATATCTATCAAAGACCCCAAACCGCTGCTGCCCTTCAGAGCTCTCTGACCCAGAGAGTCCCCACCTTGGGGCTGAGAAACACTCCTAGACACATAAGCCCCCTTCCCAATTCCCCCCTCCTCAGCTTTCCCTTGTCCTCTTCCTCTTCAAGGTGATGGCCCCGTGCTGCTAGCTCTGAAAGGCCTCCTGGGAGGGACCGCTCCTTTCATACAATCGTATCCATGAACTGCCCAATAAAGCTGGTGTGTTACTCCCTCTCATGATCCCATCTCTTCCTTGATCGACTCAAAAGTATCTGAACTCATCACACTTCCCATTAGGACTAATTTATAAGCCTTTATTAATTTACATCTTGTGTTTAACAGTTCTATTTGAGTTTTTTATGATGTAACACATATCATAAAATTCACTCATTTTAAGGGTACAATTCAAAGATTGTTAGTAAATTTTCAGAGTTGTGCAACCATCACCACAACCCAATTTTAGAACATTTCCATCCCTCCAAAAAGAAACGCATGCCCAGTGTGGTCAATACTTGTCCCCACTGCTAGCCCCAGGCAAGCACTAATCTACTTTCTGTCTCTACAGATTTGCCTATATATTTTCTATTACATTTTATTTAGAAAATTATCTGAATTAGCTGATTTTGACCCAAATGACTCAATTTCTGGTAACTATATGTTACTTCAAGCGTGTCTAAATGAGCTTTAAGCAAGTTCATAAAGACAGTCTGTTGTAAGACGTGCACACACGCGCATGCGCACGTGTGTGTGTGTGTGTGTGTGTGTGTGTGTGTGTATCACCTACATAACGCAACTCCCTTAAAAACTACAGCATTTTTGTATCCATTCACTCATCTGAGCCTAACAAAATCTTGAGGAAGGGAAAATTCTGTGTTATAGTGATTAGGATACGGCCTTTGCGATCAGACCGAGCTGGATTCTATTTTACGTTGCGTGGGAACAGAGACTATATGTCCATTATCTTTATCATTATGTCCCCAGTATTCAGCAGAGTGCCTGGCACAGAGTAGACTCTCGGTGAATATTGGGAGGTTTAAAATAAAGAATAAATGAACTCTAACTCACCAGCAAGCTAAACTATGAACTTGGGAAGGTCACTTCCATTCACCGAGGCTCAATTCCATCATCTAAAAAAACGGGACAACATCCACCTCCTAGAGTTGTGGGGATTGACTAAGATGATATATGGTAAGCGTCTGACACATGGATAAAGATGGTGATGCTCAGAAATGTTTAGTGACCTGTCCAATACTGTAGTACAAGTTAGTTTTGAAAGAAGGGCTTAAATCCAGGCTTGCCTGCCTGAAACGCAGTTATAAACAGTCTCACTCACAGAATGCTTCCACAGACAGTTTAAATGAGCACAGATAATTGTGATCATATGCTATACTATTAAAGAAAGGTACACTGATGGTAGTATAAAAAGCTTCTAAAATGTCATTTTTCTTCTCATTAATGGTGGCAGAAAAGCCCCTGAGTGTAAGCCTACGTCATTTCACAACCCATCCTTTATTATAGAAAATGCCCTGCCTTGTCTCTTACTTACCTCCAGCCCACAAAACGGTGTTGGATCACTTTAAATCCTCTTCTCTGCCTGGCAAGGATTGCAAAAAGTGGTCAGGTTAATTGGAACAATTAAGGTGCTCCTGGGGGATAATTACCCCTTTTACTTTCTGTGTGTGAAGAGGAAGGTGGATGGCTGGTCCTGAAAATGGGATCTCTGTGGCACACTGGGAAGGAGAATTAAAACCACAGTGAGATGGAGCTCAGAATGCATTTGCTCTTGTATTTAATATAATTAGTGAATAAAAGAATATGTGGTTTCTTGTATCTTTTTTCCCCAATTTCCACAGCTTAGAGGATGCAGAAAGAGTTGATCTGAACCAAGGGAAAGCCACATCTGGGTCAAGGAGTTCACAGTGGGTTTTCACACATTCCCATCAACCTCACCCTCCTTCCCCACCTGCCACACCACCACACCAAGATTATGGCCAGGCCTTTCCACAGAGCTTGGAGAAACAACAGCCACTGATGAGACACCTTTTTCTTTTTGGACTCCAGCCCTTTTATACAGCAAGATTCTCTTTTTAGAATTTTGCCTGACAAGGTATATTCACCAGCAGGATTCAAGTCCACTGGGGAAAGTCCTCTTGTGCTTTAAAAGTTGTTGTGAACTGCGGTGTCTAGCAAATTGGATTAGGGGGTCTGAAATTGGAAAACACTCTCCTCACCCTCTAACGTGTATAACAAGCACATTATGAAAGTGCCTTGTCTTCAAGTTGAGTGACTTGAGCATGGTGTGATGCGAAGACAATTTAGGTGTCAAAGTGAATGGGCTCCGTTATACAATGGACGCATTTCTTACAACCAGTCAATAATTAATGTTGCAAGTTAGGTGCAAGAACCATGTTGGAACTGGCATCTTTTAAAATGACATCCTGCTGTGTTATCAAGAGGAGAGGAAGCAGAAAAAGTTCGCCAACAGAATCCTGAGGAGATGGCTTACCGGCTCCTGCTACAGTAAGCTAGAATGGCCCATCTACTTCCCCAGTTATGCTAAAATGCTTGAATGTAGACTGTCAAATCATGGAAGTTTTGAAGCAATTTCACCTTTAAGAGTGCTTAAATTTATAGTTAAAAAATAAGAAGCTGGAAAGGTGGCAGAGTATAAATGGCTCTGGAAACAGAGCAAGCATCACCACTACTATGAGAAAGCCACTTCATTCCGTGAACCTCAGTCTTCTCCTCTGTGAATGGAAGTGACCCATCCTCCCTTTGAAGGTTATTATGAGGATTAAATAAGCCCCTGGATGTAAAGCGCCTAGCAGCAGGCCTGCCATAGAGGTGGTGGGTACTAGATGTTTGTTTTCATGTGTCCTTCTAGAAGAGAGGTCATAATTGAAATGAGTTACAAGTGCTTTATACATGTGCACTTTCCTAGAGATAAGGTCTGTAACTTTCAGCCAATGCTCAAAGGTCCAAAATGTTAAGAACCACCACATTAGACTGAGTCTCAAAAGCAGGAAAGCCACTTGTTCATTTCTATACACACAGGGCCATGTTATTTTGAAACATGCATCGTGTCCCTCCTGAAGCCAGATGTAAATTCGTATATTGCAGAGCAGCCTCCTGGCGTGATTATTAAGGAGGGTTGATTTCACATCTGTCATGAATTGTTCTGGGTGCAAACTAGAGCTACAACAGCAACAATAATGATAACAACAACAATAATAATAATAACCCATCTTTACTAAACTCTTTATGTGTTCCAGGATTGGACGAAGTTATTTTATAGCTATTGACTTATTTAATCACCAAACTATCCTATGAGGTAGTTACCATTATTACTATCTCCATTTCTACATGTGAAAAATTGAAGAATAGAGAGATAATAGAATCTTTCTGTTACCAACCAGTAAGTGGTGCAGCGGGGCTGTGATCTAAGCAGTCTGACTCACAGCCTGCCCACGCTATGAAGTAAATAAGCCTGAGAAACATCTCTATCCTGGAGGAGCTTAGCATCACCTTAGTGGGGTATTTGAAATGACATACTCTGGGAAATTTGGACTTGACACCAAGTGCTGTGGCCTTAAGCAAGTCCTTAACATTCTTTAACTCAGTTTATTCATACATTTAAACATTGGTGGGACCGTAAAGTTTTGCAGCCACTTTGGAAAACAGTGTGGCAGTTCCTCAAAAGTTAAACCCAGAGTTGCCCAGCAGTTCCACTCCTGGTTATATACTCAACAGAAATACATCCCACTCAAAAAACGTGTACACTACTCTTTCTAGCAGCATTATTTATGATAGCCAAAAGGGAAAACAACCCAAATGCTCATCAATGTCCATACAACGAAATATTATTCAGCAATACAAAGGGATAAAGTACTGATAGATGTTACAACATGGATGAACCTTGAAAACATTATGCTAATTGAAATAAGCCAGACAGAAAAGACCACCTATTAGCTGATTTCATTTGTAGAAAACTCTAAAAAAGGTAAACTGATCTACAACAACAGAAGGCAGAAGGCAGATACATTGTTGCTTGGGATAGAGCGCGGGAAAGGGGGGACAAAGGGATGAACTATAAGGGAGTATGTGGAATCTTCCATGGGTGATGGATGTTGTTCACTATCTGGATTGTAGTCATAGTTTCATGGGTGTATATATATATTACACCTTATCACACTGTACACTTTAAAATTTACATTTATTATGTGTCTATTATGTCTTAATAAAACTACTCTTTAAAGTGGAGATAATACCACCTACCTCTTAAAGTTGTTATAGACTTAGAGAAGATCATTTATGTGAAAATGCCAGGAAGAGTGCATGACATAGCCATTACTAAAAAAATAATTAAAAGAAACTAACATAAAACCTTTAACATACAAACAACAGGGAAGAAAATAGGAGTTCTAACTTAATTTTAAAGAATGGAGAGCCATTATTTACAACAATATGTTGGGAATCTCACTTAAGCCATAACAGTAGCCCTATTATACTCTCCCTCCATGTACACCTTAACAGTGAGCTAATGATGAAGTGGCCCAGTGTGCAAGTGTGTGTGCACATGCATGTGTGTGTGTGTACAGAGTTTACATGAATACAGAGTATATTATATATATACATATACACAGAGTATATATATATAATATGTATATACAGAGTCGCTAAATATATATAGTATACAGAGAGAGTATATACATATACAGTTTGTGTGTGTGTGTATATATATATATACATATGATATATATGGAAAAAACATTTACATTATATATAGTATAGATAGAAAATATGTATATATTTATAAACTTCTGAAAATTTCTTACTACATTATGCATGAGAAGTGATCCACTTTTTCTCATTTCTATTGATATAAAGGATTTTTTGCAATCAACATTTTTTTCCTATTTTCAAACAAGTGGGAGCTTATTTTGTGGCACACATTGGGCTGTGCCCTTGATGTATATCATAACATCTCTCCTGGGAAGAAGGTATTATCAGCCCCATTTTGTAGATGGGAAAATGAAGCATCGCTAATATTAAATGGTATATTCAGATTCACACAGCTAGTATGTGGTAGGGTCAGTAATCATATTCAGCACCATCTAACCTAAAATCCCAAGCTCTCTGGGTGCTGTCAGGCTTTCTTCCAAAATTACTAAATCCAGTACATGGGTAAATTGCTAATACTACCTCAGCATTCATATGTACATAAAAATTACTAAAATGAATTCAAACCTGGTCTCAGTGATTAGTGTCACTTCAGTGTCAGTGAAACCAAGGCTCTGATGAAGAGAGGAAGCGGAAACGAATTCAGCAAGGCATAGAAAATAATCATTAAATGTATGATTCAAAGAGAAATTATAAATATTTTAAGTCTAAGCTTATATCCATGTGGTAGAAATTTAAATGTTGAGACATTCAGAAATCTTAGAGCTATATACAGATTTCTGTATGCAGTCATTTTATTTTGAATTCTCATTTTTGTCAGTGTTCTCTGCTCTTAAACTAAAAATTTAATTTAAAGAGACGCTAAAGAAGAAGTAGCTAAGTGTATCAAAGTAATTTATCAAGTACTACAAATTGAACAGTTTAATCCTGAACAAGGAATTTTAATAATAGTGCCTTAATAAATCTTTAAGTGTCTGAGGAAAAGTTACTTATAATCATTTTGCTTTAAAAAAGATTTTTATAGTCTTTTCTTTGAAGTCATAATAGACATAAGACCCCTAGGGAAATATAAAAATAAAAGATAGAAGGGTATTTTTGACAATTATTGCTAATATTACAACAGTCTCAGATCTGGTATGTTACAGTACGTGTTTTGAGTCCAGGGAGGCTTAAGTTAGATTCCCAGGGCTGCCACTTATTGGGTTGGCCAAAACGTTCGTTCGGGTTTTTCTGTAAGATCCAAATGAACATTTTGGTCAACCAATACTAGATTACTAGGCAACTAGATTACTAGGCAAGTGCTTATCTTTCCGTGCTTCATTTTTCTAATCTACAAAATGGTGCTAAAGACAGTGCCTACCTTTTTTTTAATATAAATTTATTTATTTATTTATTTATTTATTTATTTATTGGCTGTGTTGGGTCTTCGTTGCTGTGCACGGACTTTCTCTAATTGTGGCAAGCAGGGGCTACTCTTCGTTGTGGTGCACGGGCTCCTCATTGCCATGGCTTCTCTTGTTTCAGGGCACAGGCTCTAGGTGCATGGGCTTCAGTAGTTGCGGCACACAGGCTCAATAGTTGTGGCTCACAGGCTCTAAAGTGCAGGCTCAATACATGTGGCGCACTGGCTTAGTTGCTCTGTGGCATGTGGAATCTTCCTGGAGCAGGGATGGAACCCATGTCCCCTGCATTGGCAGGCGGATTCTTAACCACTGCGCCACCCAGGAAGCCCCAGTGCCTACCTTTAGAGTCATTCTGTGGATGAAGTGACAGCATGTATGTTAGGACCCAGGAACAATGTTGGGTGCATTGAAGTGCACGCAACAAATAGGAGCTGTTATAGAATTATCATTTGGGCCAGATGGGGGTTTAACTTTACTCCATTTCCTTGCCTCAGGCAGTATAGACAGCCTCAGTGATTAGCATATGCAGTGACCAGAGGATGGCATCCAGACTTGGGGTGAGGGACCATAGGCCCAATTGTGAATAAGTGATGCTAATTGCACACTTTATTGAGAATCCTCCAGATTATACCCTTACTATACAAAGCATAGAATATTCCACTTGGGAAAACTGGTCAGGTAACATCTTTACCATCAACTCAAATGAACATTTAGATGCCTTCCTCTGTGCCCTGCCCCATGTGAGGGACTGCACATGCATTCTTACATGGCCCCCTCAAAAGGAACCCTGTGAGATAGGTGCTGTGATCATCCTAAGGTTGCAGATGAGAAAACTGCTGTCTTGTGTGAAGGGAAGGCGCTGTTTGGTCTCTTCTGCCATCTTCATCCCTAGGAATTCCGTGCTAAATAAGCTGCCTTGCAATTAGCAGTCTTATGTGTGTGTGTGTGTGTGTGTGTGTGTGTGTGCATGCGCGCTAACACAGTTGACGGCGTTATGTATAGACTAGAAATCTATTAGTTACTTGTTCTAGGAAGTCTTTCTCTGATTGAGCTCTCCTTTATTTTGTGGATATTGGCTTTGTATATGAAAAGATTGTCATCAGCAACCCGGTGGTGCTTTTCCTCCCAACACCCATGGCAACAGCCTTCCTTGGTGAACTAAAATAAGTTTGATATGAATCCTCAAACTGGAGTTTTGACAGGTAGGTAAGAAAAACAGATCAGTGAGTACATTACACCCACTGTGCTGTAAGATAACCATTTTCTTACATAAAACATCATTGCATTTTCTTTCTTGGCTTGATTTTAAAAATCAGCACACCAGCAAAGTGCCTGGCTGGCTGCAGTCGGGGCCCCTTTCCCCAAAGGGCAAACACATCACAGGGTGGCATTGAGTGTATCACTTGCATAGTGCTGGTCAGTGGCCTAGAGGCGTTTTTCTCCCCTCACACACAAAGCTTCTCCCTGGGACTGAGAACACTGGGCAATCTCTCTCTAGTGATACCAGGCCTGTCAAGTCCAGAAGGAGGTTCCAAGTTATCCCCACCTCAACCCCACTTGAACTTTGCCTCCATGTTTCATGAGACTGAAGATTGTGTGCCCAGCTTCCATAAAGAGGGGAATGTAGAAGTCCACAAGAATGAGAGGGAATTAAAACGAGCCAAAGGGAGATCCCAGGAGGCTTGTATGCGGGATGCATAATAGAATGGATCCCGTAAACGTCTTCTTTTTTTTTTTTAAAGATTTATTTTATTATTTATTTTTTTATTTTATTTTTGGCTGCGTTAGGTCTTCATTGCCGTGCACGGGCTTTCTCTAGTTAAGCGAGCAGGGACTACTCTTCATTGTGGGACACGGGTTTCTCATGGAGGTGGCTTCTCTTGTTGGGGACCACGGACTTTAGGTGTGCAGGCTTCAGTAGTTGCAGCGCTTGGGCTCAGTAGTTGTGGCTCATGGGCTCTAGAGCGCAGGCTCAGTAGTTGTGGTGCATGGGCTTAGTTGCTCCGCAGCAAGTGGGATCTTCCTGGAGCAGGGCTCAAACCCGTGTCCCCTGCATTGGCAGGTGGATTCTTAACCACTGCGCCACCAGGGAAGCCCCCATAAATGTCTTCTAAAGCAGGACCTTAGCATCCCAGCTGCAAGAGAAATGTCCAGGGATATCTCAAGACCCAGGTTGAGATAAAGGAGTAGGATGACCACAGTTGGGCATAGAAAGGACTGACCTAGAGGTGGGTACATGTGAATAAGTCGGGGATTTTGATATTGTAAAAGTAATTATAAGCGAGATTAGGGTTGTTGGTTTTTTGATATTGAGCTGCATAAGCTGCTTGTGTATTTTGGAGATTAATCCTTTGTCCGTTGCTTCATTTACAAATATTTTCTCCCATTCTGAGGGTTGTCTTTTTGTCTTGTTTATGGTTTCCTTTGCTGTGCAAAAGCTTTTAAGTTTCATTAGATACCATTTGTTTATTTTTGTTTAAAAATGGGTGGAAGACCTAAATAGACATTTCTCCAAGGAAGACATACAGATGGCCAACAGACACATGAAAAGATGTTCAGCATCACTAATCATTCAAGAAATGCAAGTCAAAGCCACAATGAGGTATCACCTCACACCAGTCAGAATGGCCATCATCAAAAAATCTGGAAACAATAAATACTGGAGAGGGTGTGGAGAAAAGGAAACCCTCCTGCACTGCTGGTGAGAATGTAAGTTAGTATAGCCACTATGGAAAACAGTATGGGGGTTCCTTAAAAAACTAAAAATAGAACTACCATGTGACCCAGCAATCCCTCTACTGGGCATATACCCAGAGAAAACCATAATTCAAAAAGATACATGTACCACAATGTTCATTGCAGCATTATTTACAATAGCCAGGACATAGAAGCAACCTAAATGTCCATCGACAGATGAATGGATAAAGAAGATTTGGCACATATATACAATGGAATATTACTCAGCCATAAAAAGGGATGACATTGAGCTATTCGTTGTGAGGTAGATGGACCTAGAGTCTGTCATGCAGAGTGAAGTAAACCAGAAAGAGAAATACAAATACCGCATGCTAACGCATATATACGGAATCTGGAAAAATGATACTGATGAACCTAGTGGCAGGGTAGGAATGGAGATGCAGATGTAGAGAATGGACTTGAGGACACCGGTGGGCAGGGGAAGCTGGGACGTAGTGAGAGAGTAGCATCGACATATACACACTACCAAATGTAAAATAGATGGCTAGTGGGAAGCTACTACAGAGCAGAGGGAGACCAGCTTGATGCTTTGTGAAGACTTAAAGGGGTGGAATAAGGAGGTTGGGAGGGAGACTCAAGAGGGAGGGGATATGGGGATATATGTATACATGTGGCTCTTTCACTTTGTTGTACAGCAGAATCTGGCACAATATTGTAAAGGGATTATACGCCAATAAAGATTTTTAAAAAAGAGGGAAGGGATTAGGGTTAAGGAGGGAAATGTAGAATGCTATGTGAACATGAAACAGAGACCAAACAGGACACTAGTACATGATGAAGCAACAACAAGTATATAAATCTTTAAAAAATGCTCATGATGAAGGTTTAAAATATATGTCAGGTTTGCTGATGCCCAGGCAGACCATTCCAGTCTGCCTTGCTATGGGCAGAGAGGGCCTTTGTTGTGGAGAGAAGGCGTCTTCTGAACAACTTCTCTTTCATCTTGCCACAGATCCCCAGGGAGCGTTTTTTTTCTGGAAATCTCTCTGACACAAAAGGCCTGGCGGTTTGTCCTAAAACTACTGTCTGGGTACCACAGAGGATCTGCTTACAATGAAAAGACCATGGGAAGGGTTCTACATCCTTGTCCTGTTGGGCTTAACCATGCAACTTATTTTAGCCAATAAAAATGAGCAGAAGTAAACCATGCCCCATCAGGACAGAATCCCTGAGAGCCATCGTGCCCTTTGCACTGCCTTTCCTTTCCTTCTGCCATGAGATGCGCGGTGTCCTGGCTAGGGGCTGTTGCATCCGCATGGGTGAAGCAGACATGTAGCCAACCCACCGTGCACATGACGTGTGAGCAAGAAATCAACAACGGCAAAGACAAGTCATTTATATTTAGGATCTCTTTTTTAGCACAGTCTAAGCTGACTGATAAAAGTTCTTCTATTAGGACACTTATGGAGAGCTCAATTTAGAGAAAAGTTTTCTATTGATGATCTAAGGACAGCTAATAATTCAACACATAATGAGCCATGAATTTCCACCAAAGCAAAACCAACACTTTGGCTCTGAGCCCAAGGGTGCTTACTACCATCTGCATATAACAAGGTTTCACTTAAAATAACAAAGGAAAATAAAAGTAGGCTTGTTGCCTTTATTTGCTTATGAGTGTCATAACAAAACCTGCAACATTATCTAGCAACTAAGGAGAGTGGTCTGACTGCAGCAGAAAAGATAATGCACCCAGACAGCCTCTGAATTCTCACTTGACCTCTAAGATGACCTCTCCTCCCTCCCCCTGCTTAATAACCTGGCCTAATGTCTTTATAAAGTTGGAAATTTCAGAATAGTTTTTTGTTAATGGTAACTATACAAAGGGATGGGATTTTAAAATATGGATGAAGCCGTTGATGTTACCCCAGGCCAACTTCTAAGGAGAGGCTTTATAATGTTAAATCCAAAACGCTGCATGTTCAAGGACCATTTTAAGGTGCTATTCCCACACATGGATTCTCAGTAGCTTAAGCCAGCCATTCATGTCTACTGTCCCCTTCTGCCTCTTTGCTAGTTATTCTCTCTGAGACTGTTGCCACGATGGACAGCCACCACAGAATCAAATCATTTTAAATACTGTTTGTTTGAAATCCTTTGATATGCTAGACGCGGCGGGGTGGGGGGGGCGGCAGGTAGGTGGTTAGGCTTCACTGACCCTAGAGGAGCTCGAGCTCATGCTCTATGGAGAGCCATAGCTATTGAACTAAAGACTGAGGACAAGCAATGAGCCAGGTTCTAGCTGCTGGTCAGCCCAGGGCTGGGCTTAGTGGGTCGTGGGGTCCAATGGCCCCAGAAAGCCCGAAGTCATGCTGGGAGATGAACAAAAAGTGTCCAGCTTCTTTCCATGAATTGTGTTGCACTGCACGAGAATTCTGGAGTGGGTGCTTTAGGGCTGAGTAGACTAAAGCCCAGCCTCATCTCCAACCACCCGCAGCCCAGTCAGCGATGGAGCAGAGGCTGGAGTCCAGTCATCAAGTCTAAACAGGGAAAGAAAAAAAGGGCAGCTTCTAATGGCATTACCAGAGCCTCTGAAACCTTGGGGAAGCAGCAGCTGAAGAAAGGAAGGCGAGGCTTGGAGTGTCTTCCTTAGCTGACCAGTAGCCAGCTGCCGAGGCTTTTTATAAGAATCCCGTAGGTGCAGGCGAGGGTGTGTGGGAGGGCTTGCAGCACAGTGTAGGAGCAGAACTGAAGTGTCCCCATCTAGCACAGGCCAAAAGCCCAGATGACAAGTCTGCAAAATTGGACCAAGATTGGGGCCAGAACAATGAGATCATGATGTTTGCTACTGGCCCCCACTTCAAGGTGAGCCGATTCTAATGGAGGAAGGTATTCTGCCTGACAGACTTGGGAAAGCCTTGAGAGCTACAGCGTGGATAGGAGTGAGGAGATGGAAAAAGCCCCTTACACGCAGTACTGGTGCAGGCCTGGAAATAGACCAGACAAGCCTTGCTTTCTAGGAGCATCTGGGTAACAGGGATAATAAGAATGTGCAAATGAGCTTGCACACCAAACGGTTAAGAGCCATAGGATGGAAATGTGCCCTTAGCTTCTCTGAGGGGCCCTCTGCTCCTCGCAGATTCTCCTGGCTTCAGAACCCTGAGGTCCCTGGGAGAATTCACCTGATGCAGAAACAAATGCTGCTACCCTGTCTTTGGGTTTAGAAAAGGACAACATGGACTGAGCCCTAGTGTTGGCAGTGGAGTTGCCCAGCCTCATCCCAGCTCTTACTTGTTTGCTGTGGCAATCCACACAGTGGGCGTGGAAGCCTGGTTTAAGGTGATCAGTGGGGGCCCTGGGACTGAGCTGAATGCTCTTCTTAGCTATACGGACTGTGGTCCTGACAGCACTGGCACCAGATTTCAAAAGGGACACACTTAAATGCATAGACAAGGTTGGCAGTATGGCCATCAACATTTATTTTCATTTTACTTTCACAGTTTAGAGGGTTTTATTTATTCCAAAACTGGAGTGACTCATTTTAAATTAAAGTGTTGCATGCAATTAATTAATTGTCACCAGGAAGTTCTTCCTTAATCTCTAGAATCAGCAGGACTCCTTCAAGGGAATGCTTCTTAAGCACAGAATGAAATGGACTCTCTGACTTCCAAGCCACTGGGATCACTTTGGAATTTAGTCCAGCTAAAGAGAGACCTCCTAATTATTATGGCTTCAAACAATGCTATTTTCTTTAGGATTCTCACTCTAATCCTGTGAAAGGAGCTATATAAATCACCAAGTGAACTATACTCAGGCTTTTCCCTCCCCCACACTCACACCCACATCATCACCAGATCAAAGGATCAAAGCCAAGTCCCAAGTATAACTGGTATTTGCTGCACTAGAAAATTAGTTGTCAAAAAATTCCATTGAGGGGCCTAGATATTCACTAGATATTAACAGAGATTCTTCCTGAAAAAGCTAAGGCTTTTTGAAATCCCAGGTTTTGACAGAATTCAAAAGATTATGTAACTGTTGGGTGATATGCAGCACTGTAACCTGATACATCTAATGTAATTTATGCTTAATTAACATAGAGGGTTATTTAAATATTGGAAATGTGTGTATGTCAGTATGACTTTGAATTGTTAATTTTTGGTGTATCAAAAAATAAGACTGGAAACTGACACTGCAGAAAGGGACCAGATACCAAAATGATTTAAGATAAGATTCCTTACATTCTTGAAGGGTTTTTTTTTAACCCAGTGATGCTGCAATTAACAAACCTGGGAGAACAGAGCTCCTTTTATGACAAGCTCTGCTGTGGGAAAGCAACCAACAAAACACCACTTCTGAGCAAGGGGAAGCGATGTCAGGGAGTGTCATCTGCTGACGTTTGTTCCCACTCTTGTTCCCCTCCCACTCACGGAACCAGGAACCTTCCTGTCCTCTGGCCTCTGAACCCCAAAAACAGGGCAGGGCCCGGTGGGGGCTGCCAAGAATCTGATGATTATGACGCACATTTGAGAGCACTTTGAGTGGATAGGCTGTGGATTAGGCTTCCCTCCAGCAGAGGTCTTTGTGGATAAGGGACCTGCTTAAATCAGTGAGACAGGCCAGGTGTCCGGAGGATTGGGAGACTGAAACTGACATATAGGCAATAGCAGAAGAGACGAAGGAAGTGTAGCTGGGAGAAGAGACAAGTTGGAGGCTAAAAAATAGATATCTTCAAATAAAGAAAGGGCTGTTGTGTACCAAAGGACAATTTATCAAGGTAACGGCACAGAAACTTTGTGCCGTTTCTAGCCATCCATCCATCCACACATCCATCCGTCCATCCATCTTCTCTGCGGCCGTTATTACAGTCAAGTACGGAAGGAGCTTTTTGATATGTGATTCCAAGCAACAGCCAGGAGGTGGGGAAATGTTTTAGGCAAGCAAAGGGCTCCAGAAATCACACCGCTTTCCCCATTATTCAGAATCTCCTCACACCTGGTTTTCCAAGACCTGGTTTTCCTATGCAAGTAGAAGAACAGAAACAACACTGAACAGACAAAATGTGTTGACTTTTAACATTACAGACTTGAAGACTTGGGAACCTTTTACTACAGGATGTGCCCATTGCTCATTATTAGGCAGCATAGATCCAAGTTTCCATGTAGCCCCAATTTTCATGAAGGAAATGCAAATCATTCCATATTCTGTCTCTATCCTCTGTCCTGCTGTCCTGAAACCAACCTAATGTTCTGTTTCAAATAAATCATATTTGTGTCAGTTGCAGATTTTGCTGCTAAAACCTTAATGAGTGAATACAATCGTACCAGGAGAACTAATCCTGGAAAGCCTAGACTTGTGATTGTCCATGCTGCAAAAATAATGACTACCAATTACTTCATACACACCAGGAGCTTTACCTATTTCGTCTCAGGTAATCCTATGACAACCCTCAACTTAACTGTTATCTCAGTTTTACAGACAAGGAAACAGGTTCAGCAGGGTTAACCAATCTGTCCAGTCATGTGGATAATAACGAATGATGCTGACTCTGAAACGGCCGGTCTCCCTTAACAGCACCGTCCCCACGTCACCCCCACCCCCACCCCACAGCCAGATTCATTACAGTGGCATTTCCCCAAAATTATTTCAATAGAGCTGACAACAAATGTATGGGGAAAGGGTTCAATGCCAAATACGTTGGGGAAACTGGTTTAAGGAAACTAAAGCATGTTTCTTTATAGCAGCATTTCTCATTAATAGACAAAAAGGTATAGGCCTTATTTTTGTTGTTGCTGTTCTTGAAAAGTATCAGCACAGCCAGAGCAGGAAACATGCCCTGGGAAAAACCTCAAACTGCTTCAAAATCTCCCTTGCAAGCAAGCGCTGTCCCAGCGGGCAGGGTCAAGTCCTTCCGCAGCCAGGGACCAGGAAGGTGCTATGCTTTCTGGCATCTTGGCTCCCGTCCAACAGAGATGCTGCCTGCTCACGTCTGTTGGGGGGGGAGGGGGTGGGGAGAGATAGACAGAGTTTACATCCACAAAACTGTAGTAGCAAATGCACTGAAAGCTTCGCTGCCTCCTGGACAATCCATGACCTCCTAGACAGTAGGGCAGCTGAGCGTGATGAGGAAGGGCACTGTCTCTCTGATTCCCAGGGCCTGTCATTTCCCCAGGGCCCGTGGAGCTCAGGGATTGGAGGGCAAGAAGCCCAGCCGTAGTCTAAAGGGATGTTACTGAATGGGCCCTGTGTGCTGAACAGAGAGGAGGGGTAGCTCCCTTCTCTGGTCCCTGGCCACTCGCCAAACCTGAAGTAAGTAGTGTACATGGTGAATCATTGTCAGCACCGGCATTGCCAGATGCTGGGCAATGCATATAAAAGAGCCTGAGTTTCCAGACGTTATTTCCTCAACAGAGCTCTGCTCTCCCCTCTCCGTTCCTGCGTCCAGCCTTGCCTCGGTCAACCCCTCCCCACGCAGATGCTCAAGAGATCTTCCTGAAGCAGAGATCTGACTGTATCTTTCCTCTGTGTAAAACTCTTCAGTAGCTCAGTAAATGGGTGCTCTGAGAGGTTAATTAACTTGCCCAAGGCTTCACAGCTCCTAGGTCCTGAAATAGAGCCTCGGCACAGATCTGGCTGATGCAAAAGCTGGTCCCCTTAACAACCACGGCTTTAACTTACGACCGCCACTCTGGCTCCCACCTCGGTAGCTTTTTGCCCTCTTCTGGGGACCCCAGCCTCACATGTACACTTGTGCTGAGAGCAGCTTCCTCTCTCTCCCAATTCCCTCCCCATCTTACACCCCTCTGTCTGTGTCTTACTCTCCCGTTAGACTGTAAGCTTGTTGACCCAGGGAATATATATTATTGAGCTTCTTATTCCAGCCCATAGCACAGTGCCTGGACCCGAGTAAATGTGTGTTGAATGAAGGATATAAAATTTCCCAGGGCCCCTGTCCTGAGCTTTCCATCAAAATCTGGACATTGGCATTCAAAGGTGCTTCGTTTTGGCTACTCCAAAATACTGATTTCTAGCATCTGTGGTTCTCAAGACTCATGTCAATAAAGCCAAAGTGATATTGAAACCAGAATTAAAAAGGCAGGATAGGGATTAGAAGGACTCAAAGTGAAGTTGCAATATCTCTGCCTGCCTCTGAGATAAGTCTGATACATTTTCCAGATAATAGCCTGTGTGCCAAAGAAGAAGGGCTTCCCACATGGTCCAGATGAAATCTGTTTTTCAAAAGATAGTGTTTTTTTTCCCTCCTGTTGCTATCCTTAAAAATCGAGCTTTCAGTTGTTCACCATTGAACTTGAAAGCAAGAACATTTTAAGTATCCATTTATCTTGTTCTCAATTATTAAGTTTTATAATAAGCTTTAGTTTTATTTTAACTAATAAAATTATGTAATAACACTAAGTATTCACCATAATAATGTAGCAACAGGCAAATACAACTGGACATGTATTTTCATTCTTTTCATGTACCTTCTGGTCCTCTGCTGATTCTGGTCCACACTGACTTTGGAGGGAGTGCAGACTGATGTCCTCAAGTTTATACAAGCAAGGCCATTTTGTTCTACAGGCAGCAGTGCAATCACAGATTCTCAAATACGCTTGTTGTCAAATTAAATTCCTTCATTCCAGGAATGACATATTTCCAGGATGAATTCCCCTTCATACAATGGCTGAATTGTTTGCTATCTTACACACACTGGCCAATCCCAACCCAGAAGGGACTCAAAGCAAAGTCCTAGCAGTTCTGAGTCATGAGAGTGGGTGCAGTTCTTTTGATTCACTTTTGGCTTTTACTGGGAAGCATGTGCAGCTTTTAGCAAAAAGAAGGGACATGGCTGGGGTCCTGAAGGGGACAGGTGGAGTGTCATTGCTTTCTCTTATCTCATGAGCCAGCTAACAGTCCTTGTATGTTGGAATTAAGGCTTTGCCTGTCTTCCTTACTGCTACATCCCCAGCATCCAGCCCAGTGCTAAACACACAGTAGGTTCTCAATAAAGATGTTGTGAATGAATAAATGCTATTGGATGAAAGAGAGCCTAAGGAATGAATAATGCTTAGAGAGCGAATGCACGTAAATGTTAGAAGCTCAAACTCTGGAGCCCAACTTCCTAGGGTCCATTTTCAGCCCTGACCTTGACTAGCTGTGTGACCTTGGGCCAGCCCCTTAACTTGTCTGTACTACCGTTTCGTCATCTGCTACCCAATGATCCTAATTGTACCTACCTTAAAGAGTCGTCGTGAGAATAGAACGTTTTAAAGCATAAAGAGCACTTAGAACAGTGCCTGACTTGTAGTGAGGGCTCAATAAGAACGTGCTATTGGCATCACTTATTGCTAAGCAGCCATGGACGCAGGGCAGGTGAGCACCCACTGTGCACCAAGGTCTGCGCAGGTGGGTAGAATCTCCTTTCTGTTGCTCCAGAAGATGTGGCTTGCTTATCTCTTTATCTTCAGCGGCTGACCAAGAGAAGGTTCTCCATAAATGAGAACTGTTTGAATGGATGGATGCTTATTCAGCAGCATGAGCTGATTGGCAGTCTTACAAATACATGCAATGCCACTGTTGCTCTTTTGAGTTCAACAATCCCTCGAGACGCTGGCTTCAAACCTCCAGTTGGAAACTTCTTGCTCTTTTCCAGTTCCCTTGGCATGCTGTTTTATTTGGAGTCTCTATTTGCCTAGCCCCTTCCGTCTCATGGCTCAGTGGGACTGTCTATCTGTCTCTATCCTTATTTCTCCACAGCCTAATGCTTCTTAGACAATACCTTCCTGGTTTCATAGACCATAGCCGGAGGACACGTGACAGTGCACCCTAGATTGTGGCGGTAATAGGTCCAAGCCTTGGTACGGTGCCCAAGGTCCCTGTTTTCCTTGGTGGCGTGATTCAGATGCCAGAAGCATTATTCCTAATAGTGAGGGCAAGGGCTTTGAGGTCAGACCAACCTGGGTCGTATCCCACTCAGCCAGCTACTTGCTTTGAACCTCAGGCATTTTTAACCAATCTGAAGAATGAGAATAATTACAGTAACTCTCTCATAACTGTATGGGATAGTGCCTAGCATGGGAGTGGAACAGGAAGCCCTTCCCAAAGCCTTAAAAGATGAGTAGAAGGAGGCCAGTGAACAAGAGGGACAGTTCAGCCAGAGGAGGATACCTTGTGCCACGTTAGCTTAAATGGATGCATTTTCTGATCCGGGAGCAGGGGGAAAGCTTATAACCTCATTAATGGACAAGATCTTAGAATTAGTGCCAGGAATAACTGGAATAATAAGGTTGGTGTCTTTTTCTCTATCACTTCCATTCGAGTAAGTTTAAGCACAAGATAAAATCATAATCAGATGAACTAGGCAAATACAGTTTACATTAACCAAGCAATCTGGTATGAACAAATTGAACCAGTCCCAGAATCATATGTGTTTAATTGGCCTAATTTCACCTGTCACATTCCACCTTTGTGTAATATTGCTGCCACATTAAGCTTTCTCCTGTGAATCATAGCACCCCAGAGAGCCATATCTTCAAGTGGGGTATCATGAAGGTCTAATCACAGGGCATGTGAATCAGATCTCCAGCAGCCAATTATCACCATTACCTTGGATGTAATTTTATTTTTCCATTGGTTGTCTGGTCAGGTAATTGATGCTAAGCCTTTTGAATCCTCTTACTGATTAATAATAAAACAACCAGGGATGTGATTTCTAGTGGGTTTTCACCTCTATATATTTCCACTTTACACTAAGGATTCAGCTAACACAAAGAAAACAAAAGAAGCAAAATCTTATTTTAGAAAACTTTCAGATACTTTCAAGGTGAAAACAAAGAAAATGCTAATAACAGTTATAACACATTTCCTACAATGATTATTCAACTCACTATTACCTCTTTCTTATTCTAATACCTGAGTACTAGTGGCATTTGGAGCCACTAGAAATGTGCCTATTTTGGGACTTCCCTGGCGGTCTAGTGGTTAGGACTCCACACTTCCACTGCAGGGGACGCGAGTTGATCCCTGGTCATGGAACTAAGATCCCACAAGCCTCTCTGCATGGTAAAAAAAAAAAAGTGCTCGTTTTGTACCCATTCGTACCCATATTACTGCAGCTGACTGAGTCACACTCTGACATCTCTAGCATTTTCTAATCTCTTGCTTTCAATAGAAAGTAAGTGAACATGAAG
Organism: Hippopotamus amphibius kiboko; assembly: GCF_030028045.1. Classification (NCBI taxonomy): domain Eukaryota; kingdom Metazoa; phylum Chordata; class Mammalia; order Artiodactyla; family Hippopotamidae; genus Hippopotamus; species Hippopotamus amphibius. Next base: position 9,733,548 of record NC_080203.1, on the reverse strand, counting down.
TTTTTCTTTAAAAAGCAGCTTCATAGGGATCTATTGAGATGAATAGAGATATAATTGCTAATCTGCACTTAGAGAGGTAAGCAATGAAAACTGTGTTAACCAAGATTATCCTGAGTGCCTGGAAGGTATGGAACACACAAGGTCACTTCTGTAATCAAGGAGAAAATAGAACATATGGTCCATGATCCAAGTGATGGAGTCAGAGACAGGTACCCAAATGATCCTGTTCGCCTCCTCTGTCAGACGGGAGCTTGGCAAAGGGTGAGTTTGGCTGTTCAATCCAACAGGGCTTTAAATGGGATATGAGATCTCTTGCCCAGGGTTTCCTTAGGTCAAGCTCTGTACAGATACAGAAATCCACCCTCTAAACAAGTTTTTGACATCATCATGTACAGGAATTCAAAATTACATTGCTTCTCCCCAGGGCAAGGTGGAAAGCAGGAGGTAATACCCAGAGTCGGGATGAGAAGATCCTCAAAGAATGATAATTGAGAAACAGCAATTAAAACAAGATGTGGACAAGTGGCCTGAATTCCTACACTGGACTCTTATTTATCCAGAAATGGACTTTGGAGAGTGGTAGGTTTTTATCTGCTAATAGCATGACTTTGGTGGAATAATCCAGTCAACTTAGAGGGCACTGGGTGAGATGGAAAGATTCTAGGTTGTTATTCTAGGTTATTTTGAGGGCTGAGTCTTGAGCAGAAGCCAAAAATCTGGAATTAGAAAAAATAAGGATTGAAGGCAATAAGAGACGGAAACATGGAAACAGTGGTGAGAAGGGCCCAACCAATACCACCAAATTATGCTTTTCTCATTTTAGTTTGCTTTAAACAAGTAACATGCGTGTGTCTTAAAGACACAAACCAGAACCTAACTGGCACGATAATGTAATCTACCAAATGTGGTTCAATGAGGTAGAAAAGGGAACTGATGGGTTTTCCCATCAGGGTAAAGCAGAAAGGATTTTTATCACTAATCTTCCATTACCTATAACATTAAACTCCATGGATTCTAAAATGTTCAAGCTAGTTTAATTTCAGACTTAATTTCACCATTTTATTCTGCTTACTTAATAGAAACTTCTGTCTATGCACTTTACCGAACATAAATATTGGTGCTTCCTGCAATAACATTAGGTCCCTTGATCTGTTCTGTGTGTGTGTGTGTGTGTGTGTGTGTGTGTGTTGTGCATGTGTGCATGTGGGCATGTGGGCATGCCTGAATTTAGCCATTAAAACAGTTCAATTCAGAAAATATTCACCATTGCATAAAAATTATTACTCCACCGGCACACCTCAGTACCTGGCTATGGAGCTGCATATTAAGAATGCCAGCCAGAAAATTCAGCAGAATTCGAATACCATATATAGAAAATCTCTTTAAAACTCACCCAAGGTAATTTAACTAAATGCTCACCTTTTTGCCTTTAGTAAAAACATTTATTTTCAAGCACACATAATATGACAAGAAACACAGAGTAGTGAGAAAAATACAAGCTGTGGAGGTCCCCACATTTGCATTTAGAGCCCAGCTCTGCCCCTCACTAGCATGGGAAAGTTCTAGGATCTCTCTCTGCATTAGCTTTTCTCCACAAAGAAAGTGGGGGTCATAGTAATATCTGCCTCCTAGGGTTGATGTGAGGATCTGATGTATATCAAGAGCTTAGTAAAGTACCAGGTACACACAAATCCTCAGCAAACGTTAATTCTTACTCTCTGTCTGAGGATTGTGGACAGAGGTTTCTGAAATGACTTGCAAGGCTTGAAATCTGTCTGACTGCATGAGTGGATCACAGAATGTGAAAACTCTCAGGAGGAAGTGGGGACCTGGTGTCCCCTCTATCTCTTTAACTCAGTTATGGCTCATGCTTGGTTTGCCCTGGCATCATTTGTGCTAATGCAAACTCCCCAGCAGCAAGCGGGCATTCAGCCCCTTTCTCTGTATCTCACTTTTGCACAACCCAATACTCAGAGACTCCTATTTCAATACTTACCAGTAAGTCTTTGTTCTATAGATGAAACACTTTGAAGTCCAGCAACACAGCTTGCTAATTGGTGCTCTGATAATCTTTTATACTTGATTTTTACTAAATAAAACTCCCTTATTATTGATGCCCTCACCAAGCCTTTTCATACAGGAAATTGGCTTATAATAAAGACTTGGCTGAACACACAGGGGGAAAAAAAAAACAGAGACAGCAGGTGGTCCAGCCATTCCACTATTAAATAACCCTTACTGTCAAGAAATACATATGTCTGGTAAACTTTTATTGTGTTGATCACCTTTCTTTTCCCGCAAGAACCCTTCCTGAACTTATAGCCATTATTAACTTGTTTTCATTATCTTGACATGTCAACATATTTATCTTTTTTCCTTTACATTTGATCTTTCAACTTTAAAAATCTTTAAGTATGATCAGAAGATAACTACATTGATTTTTAGCAATTTTTTTCTTTGTTTAAGCAAGGGCATTAACTAATCACATAAATTAGAATAACTGCTTCCAAGTTTCATATTATTTAATGCCACTTATCACTTAATGCCATGACACAGAGTACTAAGTTTTATTAATAGTAACAGTGGAAAATGCAGCTGTAAATGTGCATTGAACTCCAGTTCACAAAGCCTTGTATATTTGAGGACAGAACATGCATATGAGTTCACATCATTATTGCGTTTTCATCTGCAGGAATTTGAATCACAAAAAATTACGATAATGTTCTAGATTTAAATCAAATCCTAGCTGAAGCCACAAAACCAGATCAGGTATGTTCTACATAAGTGCGAAAGAAGAAGAGGGAGGATAAACTGGGGGTATTCTCTTTCTCATCTCAGTGGTTTGCTATTTTTACCTAACATGTTACACCTGCTGTTGGGGGTTGCGGTTGGGGGATCTAGCCTGTCAGACCTGTCACCATGTACTGGTTCCCTTTGGAATATTTGAGTGTTCATCCTGTCCTCTTCTCAAAGGGAAGCACAGAAAGTAAAGATGACACTTATCTTGCACTGTGTGTCCCAAGGAAGGTCACAAGTACTGGGTTGAGAGTCCTTCTACGGGGATGTGGTATTGTCAGTTTCCAATTTGGTGCTCCTGTCTTCAGAATGAAACAGAGGCAGTGCAGTGGCCTGAGTTCTAATCCCACTTCTGCCTCTAACAGTTATTCCTGGGCATGGAATTTGATCTCTCTGAATAGCAGTTACTCCAGTTTTCCAGATAAAGGCACTGGATTAGGAATGATGTTAAATACACTCCCCACCTGGAATGTTTCAGGAATACACGCTTCTCTTTATTTTTCTATTTAAACTTTTCTCAACCAAATATTTGAAAGTGCATCTAAGCCATCTCAAACATCAGCTGTCCTATACAGTTAAGTAAGCAACATATGCAAAAGAAATTGACGTAAATATTTATTTGAGAATATTCATCATTATTGAAGTAGCAGAAAATATGTAGAAATAAAATGATAGATAACTAAGAAAAAAGATGCTTTAAGAGAAACATTTCCTGGTTTCATGATGGTTGTTTTATTAGTATTCTTTGCTTTTCTGCTGAATTTATCATATAAATGTATCTCTGTATCTACATTTCATTCATATTTAATGAGTTGATTCAATATGCAAAGCCATAATTTGTGACACCATAGCAATTCACACATTCATAACTGTAACTTCAAATCTACTGTTACATATTAATGATGAATTTCACAGCAGAGAATATTTGAGTCCCAATTTTGAATGTTAAAAGATAAAGGGCATGGTAATTTCCCTCTATTAGAATGTATGTTACTTGGGAAGATATTAACATCCCTCTTGGAAGCCAAGTGTTTTATCGACTCAGAGAACAATATAGCTAACCACAATAAATTCAGAAAAAGGTGAAAAACTCAGTATCTGTGTACATTGAAATTATACGTAACAGTTATGAAATGTCTAGAATGTCTAGCATCAGTGCACACTGGGTTGGACTTTTGGGAAGTTGCCTAAACCTCTAAAATGATCCATCTCTTTGCCTGCTTTTTAATTTTGATAGTTACCTTTTTTTTTACTACTTACTATGCCGGCACTATGGTAGGTGATTTGTATACTTTCTCTCACTGATTCATCACAACAGTGCCATAAGGTAAGTGTTGTCCCGTTTTTCATAAGTGACTGTGACTTTCCCAAGTTTACAGGAAATGACAGAGATGGGTCTCAAAATGATGTCTTTTTGATTCCAAATAGATACTTTTCCCTCCATATAATGACCCTCTTGGAAGGAAGGCATAAATGACGGTGCTAATATACATGAGCTGCAGCCTGTCCTCCACGTAGCACCTCTTCCTCAGCGCTGTGCTTACTACCCAGCCCTTTCTTCTGAAATTCCCAGAATGCTGGAAAAGGAAGCATTAACTCCTTTTTGCAGACAGGTGAATGATGTGGGGAAAGGTTAAGCGACATTATCACACATGCAAAAACAAGTCAGGATGGAGTCAGTGACAGAAGCTAAACGCTTGTCACAACAAAAGGGTTAGTTATCAGCACACCTGGACACACTTTAAAATCTCCTTCCAAAAAGTATCTTTGGGGCTATTGTTTCCTATATATCCTTTGTAAGGAAGCAGATGTTATCTGCATGGAACATCAAGCAGTAAATTGCAAATTATTAAGTGTAATTAAGTGTCCTTTAAAGTAACAGAGTCTGACACTTTCCCAAACTTGTCTTGCTCTGACTCTCAGTCCCTTAACTCTGAAAAACTTTTCTGGACTCTGTACCAAAGCCAGAGTCAGTCTATAATGACCTTTCTTGCATTCACACAGAATCATAGATGACTACATGTTTTCTCAAATGCATGCATCCTCTCAGCCAGCCAAAGAAAGGAAAAGCAGTTGTACACTGTAACCAGGAAAGAGTTGGGAAAAGTAACTAAAAATAAAGCAGGAAGAGTGTCATGAAATATGTTCTATTCATATACTTTGGTAATCATTAGGGATGTTTACAAATATCCCAGTTTTCTCCTCTTTTCAGGCAAATGATAAGATTACACTTCCTTGTCCCCTTTTAAATTAATTATGGCCATGTGACTGGTTTTGGCCAATGAGATACGAGTAGAAGTCAGGTGTAGTAGAAGTGGTGTGTGTGTGTGACTTCTAGGCAGAAGCTTTGAGAACCAGGGCATAATTTACAATGTCCTCCTCCCTCTGTTGCAGTGATGTTGAGGTGAAGCCTCCATCACCCTGGGGCCACGAGGAGCGAATCCCCTGCTGAGCTATGTTTTGCCTGTGGAATGAGTGAGAAATAAACTTCTGATGTGTTAAACCACTAATATTTATCTGTTTGTTTTTAATCATAGGATAACCTAGTCTATTCTGACTAATTCATTTATTCATTTATTAAAATGTTTAAACCATTTTGTAAGAGGTTTACTTGAGAGAGAGGTAAGCGCACTTATTCTTCCAAGACAAAAGGAGGAGATGGATGAGGACGTGAATAGGTTTGGAGGTGGAGAGACCAGAGTAGTTGAGGAGGCCTCTACCTGATGATCTCTATTTTCTTAACAGTGCGGAAGAGCTGGTGGGCATGTCTTCAACTAATACCTGGTTCCTAATGGGGACGAAGCCTTATGTGTGTGCTTTAGCAGAGACCAAAGTTACTGGGGCATGGCGTGGATCTAGCCCTCGAGTTGCTCACAGACTAAAAGGAGTGATAACATAGAGACATAAAAAGCTAGGGTGCAAAGTTGACCATGATGGTGGCCATCAAAGAGGTCAGCATGCAACTTGAGAAGAGGTGGGGAGAAGGGGAAGCCACAGAGGGCTGCATGGAGGAAGCAGCATTGAACTGGGTCTAAAAAGTATCATGACAAATAACAGGAATGGGGAAAAGGACATTCTACCATACAGAGATAGCACAACTAAAATCACAATATTTGGGCTGTGGGGTGTGTTTGAGGAACAGTAAGTGGTTTGATGCCCATGGAGCAGGGGGCATATAAAGAGGAGCAACAGAAAGGGAGCTTGGGGGTCAGATCCCAGAAACCTCACAGCACCAGGCAAATGTCTTCCGCTTTCATTCTGACATCAGTGGTGGTGCACACCAGGCACCTGAGCAGAGGGTGCTGTGAAGGGAACTGTAGGTTCAACACTGTGCATCACATCTCCCTTCTGAGCTGTTTAGACAACTGCTAAAGTGAAAGAACTGGATTAACCAAGCTACAGATCCAACTGTCAAAAAGAAACAAACGGAAAAAAAAAACCCACTCTGAAATGAAACACAGTGTTTCTCCAACTTGCCTGCCCACAAGAGTCACTGAGTCTACTAGTTAAAAAAAAAAAAAGAGGATGGGAATTCCCTGGCGGTCCAGTGGTTAGGACTCCATTCTTTCACTGCTTAGGGCCCCGGTTTGATCCCTGGTCGGGGAACTAAGATTCCACATGCCACAAGGCTCGGCCAAAAAAGAAAAAAAAGGTGGAGATTTCTGGACCACCCTCAGGGTCCTCTGCCTGACCATCTATACATTTAGCAAGCTCTCCAGGGGATTTTTATGATCAGGCGAGTTTAGGGAACATCAGTCTAATTGAAAGCAGAGAAGATAACAGGACTGGTTACATAAGAATCCAACATTTGCATCCATGCATGCGTTCTTTTATTTCAAAAGCAAAAGCATTCATGAGTATCTTCCATACTGGGCACCGTGCTAGAAACTAAAGATGCAAGAAGGAGCAAGACAAAGCCCCTGCTATCTCCAAGTTTCCATCCTGCTAAGAGAAGAGGAAAATAGGAATTATAGAAAAAGTTCTTTACACTTCTGTGGCATGCTACTGAGTATTTTAGGATGTTATAGAACTACTGGGGAGAACTGACTTCCTTAGGGGTGCCTGAAGGCTCCTTGAGGAAATAAAATTTCAGCTGGTATTTGAGTGATGCAGTGGCACGAGCCGGGGGAAGAGATGGAAAAGATCATTTCAGGCAAAGGAAAGATCACTGGCATCCGCCCGGACAGAGAGAGTCCAGAAGAATCTTAGAAAATTCCATTGAGACTTGGCTACAAAAAAAGGAGTTAAATAGTCAACATGAGCTATAGCCCACAGTGGTGACACACTGATCTATGTCCAGTCTATGTGCCAACCAGACAGGATTTAGACCTTGGCCTGAGTCCCAGATGAAACTTCCGAACTTCCCCCGCCTGGTGACCTTTCCCATGAAACCAACATGCTTCAATACCAAGAGAACAGTATCCTATTATCCTGCTCACATTGCTCATTTGAACATTTTAAGGCAGTGTCACATAGTGGGAAAGTTGGGGGGGGGGTGGCTAGAGCCAGCGGACAAATTAAATCCAGCTCTATCACTCACTAACGATATGCTTTTAGGCAAGTCACTTAAATCTCTTTGAACTTTAGTTTCTCTAACCGTAAAATGGGATTAATAATTGTCTCTGCCTCCTAAGATGGTTGAGGATTTGCTGAGATAAGGCACACAGAGAAGAGCTAGGATCTGCCCTTATCTCCTGGACGACACTGGGACACGCTGATTCACCTTTCTGAGCCTCGGTTTTGTCACCTGCCAAGTGGTGATAATCATAGATACAACAGAGAGAGGCTGTGAGGAGTCGAGAGACTGTGTGAATACTGTCTCCTGCAGTGCCTGACATGTACGCCATGCTCTGCGAGTGGCAGCCGTCATTCATCATTGTTGAGTATCAATCCAGCATTCTGCCTCGAAGGAGTTCAGAATACATTTTGGAGCACACTGGGCAACAGGCCAGAAGTGAGAGCCAGAAAGTAACTTCCCACTCTGGATTTCACTTTCCACAGGTATGACGTGCGGGAGATATGCTTCTCCAACTATCTATAGCGAAAGCCCTTTTCATCCTAGTATATCATAGATCATGCTTTCGTATGTGGCCACAATGCCAAATTGCTTTAAAAGTCCATCGATGCTGATTCTCATGCTCTGCACCTAGCACATTGTAAACAGATGTCAGTCCAAGACCCAGCCCCAGTCTATGGCCACATAGGAGTAGCATTGGCCTAGGTGATCTCTGTGGGCTCTCTCACCTCAGACATACTGATGCTGAATGGAACTAACAGAATAGTCTGTTCTACTACAGAGAATTGGAATCTGAAGTCCAGTAGGCTTAACAGTGTTGCCCCCAGAATGGTCCAAGTGTACTGGAGATTAGGCTGGTGAGGGCTGTGATATTCCCTTTGAAGTACTCACCACTCTATGGGCTCCTTCAGAATAAGGATTTGGTCTCATTCACTTCTGAATTGCAGGGCCTACCACAGAGGACACTGCATAAATGTTAATAGATGAAATCCAATGAAGAATCTTCCCAAATATCATGAGATCCAGGCTATTTTGATCCTACAGCATGCGTACAGGTTTTGGCTCCCTGTAGCAAAAACAGTTTGTTGGAAGAGGAGGGAAAAAGAGGTAAGTGAAAGGGGTGGGTGTCATGCTATGCAAGCTTCTGAAAGAGGATGTGGAGTGATGGAGGGGGTGGGGCAAGATACGCACATGGATGTGCAGGGGTGACCAGGAGCATCCTAGGTCAGCAACCAGCCAGTGCGGGTACAGCAAAAGCAGCCAGCCCAGATTGGCACACACATATATGTGAGCAGGGATGTCTGTACGTGTATCTGTGCCCATGTGTACTGACATACACGCAAGCATGCGTATTAACTAAAAAAAAAGTGTCCTAAGCTGGGAGTTCAGACTAAAGTTTTTCCATCTTTCCTTTTCATTGACAAGCTAAGCTCCTTAGGTGGTCAACTATGTGAAAGTAGGGGCCCATTGTATCCCAGGTACCTAGGACTTGGCCTTGCACACAGGAACACTTTGATAAATACCTGTTGAAAGAACAAATCTGTAGAAAGCATTCAATACAGTACCTGCACACAGTAAATGCTCGGTAAATAGATGCATCACGCCTTGTGTGGAGTAAGAGCTAAACGAGTGACAGTTGAATCCTGAATTCTAAATTAGGTGGTTACCTATGCAGAGTGATTTTATTTGTTCTTATTATGAGGGCTCCTCTGCTAATTTTTTTTCTTTTCAAACTTTATTGAGGAATAATTTAGATAAAATACACTCTTTTAAGTGACTAGTTCAATGTTTTTTCACAAATATATACAACCAGGTAATCACCACCACAATCAAGATACAGAATACCTCCATTGTCCGTTTGGACTCAATTTCCTCTTCCTGGCCCCAGGCAACTACTTATCTGCGTTCTCTCACTATAGGTTAGTTTTGCCTGTTTTCAAATCACATAAAATTCATACACACTCTTTTGTGTCTAGCTTCTTTCATCCAGCATAAAAGTTTTGCAGTCCATCAATGTTGTTGCAGGTATCAGTACTTCATTCCTTTTTGTTCCATTGAATGGATATACCACCATTTCTCTATGCACCCTCCTGTTGATGGACATTTTGGGTGTTTCCAGGTTTGGGCTGTTACAATAAAGCTGCTGTACACATTTGTGTATGAATCTTAGCTTAGGCATATGCCTTAATTTCTCTCGGGTAAAAATCTAGAAGTGGGGGGGGGAGTCAAGGGAGGGAGGGAATACGGGGATATGTGTATAAAAACAGATGACTGAACTTGGTGTATCCCCCCAAAATAATAAATAAATAAAATTATAAAAAAAAATCTAGAAGTGAAATGACTGGACATACGCTAAGTATATGGTTAACTTTATGAGAAACTGCCAAAGATTTCTCCAAAAGGATTGTAGAAAATAAAATAAAATTACGCAAATTACACAGAATTTCAGTTTGTGGCCATGATGGAATAAATGGCACCATACTTGCCTTCACACAGTAAACAACTAGTAAATTGGACAAAATAAATGAAACAACAGTTTTCAGATATTGGACATCAGGCAGCACTGAATCGAGTTCTCTGAGAGAAGTGCAACGAAGAAGTGTAGCCCTGTGATCACTCTGAGGTGGCACATATTAGCCCTTGGATAAATATTTCTGGAATGTTAACCAGCATCATATGTTACCCATCATTATAACTAGCATAATGGCTTGCATACAATAGATGCTAAAAAAATGATACCTGAATCTAAGTCAAAATTACACAGTTTCTTATATGGACTTACTTTATTACTTTAGTGCCTTAAAAAAACTTTGCATTTTGAACAATGCCAAATCTACCTAAAAGTAGCAGGAAAAAATTGCAAAGACCTCCCATATATCCTTTTTCCAGACACTCCATTTAAGTCTCACCAATTGTCCCAATATCTTTTCTAGGAAAAGGATCCAATCCAGGACCACAGGTTCACAGGTTGCACCCTGTTGCTATATCCTTCCTGTCCCTTTTAATCTGGAATCATTCCTCGATCTTTCCTTGATTTTTCATGACCTTGACTTTTTAAAAGATTACAGATGTCATTTCATAGAATGTCTTTCATTATGAGCTTGTCTAAGGTTTCATCATGATTAGACCCGATCTCTGCATTTTTGACTGAAATCCCACAGGAGTGATGCTTTGTTCTCATTCTGTCCTATCGGGTTGTACCTGATGTTGATTTGTCAGCCTTAGGTGGTGTGACATTTGATCACTTGATTAATATGGTATCTGCCCTGTTTTTGAACTGTGCAGTAATTTTTTTCTTATTAATAAGGAATATATATTTTAGGGGAGATATTTTGGAACTATGTAAAATCCCATCCCTCATCCCATTTTCACCCACTAGTTTTAGCATGTGTTGTTGTTTCTTACCTGAATTAATTATTTCTATGATGGCTGCCAAATGGTGATTATCTAATTTGATAATTTCTTCTACATTTATTAGTTGGCTTTCTGTTGTAAGGAAGAGCTTCCTCTTTTCCTCCATTTATGTATTCATTTGTTTACATCTGGATGAATCCATGAATTACTATTTTTAGTGGGTTATAATCCATTACTATTATATATATATATAATATATATGATGGAATGATGGCACCATACTTGCCGTCACACAGTAAACAACTAGTAAATTGGACAAAATAAATGAAACAACAGTTTTCAGATATTGGACATCAGGCAGCACTGAATCGAGTTCTCTGAGAGAAGCGCAACAAAGTGTAGCCCTGTGATATATATAAATATATATATATATATAAATTGTCCTGGATATGGCCATTATAAGCCTCTTTAGGTTGACCTTTGTGTCCTTTTGACATATCCCCATCAATCTTTGAAAACTTTCTTATTTGCGGAACAATAAAAGGTTCCAGAATCCTCTGGTTCTTTTCTTGCCCCAATCCTGGTGCAATCATTTCTCAAAGGTGCTCTGGTTCCTTTTATTGGACAATGGGTAATATTTAAAAACCAATATCAGAGCACTAAGTTTTCTTATTGCTATCAGAGTATCACTGGTTCCAGAGCTGCTCAATGGTCAGAGTTGGGAGGTATATGTGTGTAATGCGTGTGAATATGTGTGTGGGGGGGTGTATACATATGCATATACATATATACACACTCACATATAAACATTTGCATCTGTATCTAGTTCTACATTGTATTTGCTGAAGTTCACATCAATACACCTAATTCCCACCCAACACCTCAGGGTTCAGGCTAGCTTTAACCCTTTTACATATCTGTAACTCCCTTCTCAGATACTTTAAGAAAAACTGGCTCCCATTCTCCTCAATACTTAATTTACTTAATTTCTCTAAATGTTTACTTAACATATTTACTCAAATCTCCTGACCCTGCCAAGCTGGCACATCCTCCTTGGACAGGCCTCAGCTGCCACTAAAGTACCTTCCCATTACATTCAGTTCTGCCTGGTCACTTTTTGACAAAGAAGAGAGGAAAGAAGGATAAAAAAAGAAATGGAAGAAAGGAAGGAAGGAAGGGTGATTTCATTAATGTAATTTTAAGGTTATTTGAATAAAGCTCAGTTACAGTGAAGTCACATATTACTGAAGGATAAAGTTACAAAGTCTAAGGTGAAAATCAAGTACAGTCAAAATCACAATTTGAAAATCTTTGAAGATGGTATCATCTTGGAGACCTGCATACCATCCCTCAGTCAGTCAGCACAACCATTTTTTCTCCAGTGTTGGACATAGCTGTGTTTCTCTGGTTAAGCAGGAAAATAAGTAGTTTGGCTTGAATATAAGAACTACACTGCCTAAAAGTCACCTCCAGCATGCTCACATCCTCAATCCATGTGCAACAAACAGGACTGAGACCAACTACAGGTCCGGACTCCCAGTTCACACTCACTTCTAGATGTAAACTCTAGAAATTAGGTAGAAATTGTGGGCACAACCCTCAAACTAATTAAATGGTTTTGTTATCAGCCCCCAGGTCTCCTGACTTCTACTTATGGTTCTTTTAACTAATTATTCATTTACCAAACATTTTCTGAGCGACTACTATGTGCCAGACCATAGTCTCAGTGTGAGGGACACAAATGTACACAAAACTGACAGAAGTTGCTCTTCACATGGAGCTTTCATTCCAGCGGGGGAGACAGACAACAAGCAAACAAAATGAGAGTGGAGGATGGACAGAAGTAAAGAAGGTGCCCTTATGAAATGACTGGTTAGCTACTTTTTGTTTTAGCCGCACTGCAAGGCATGTGGCTCTTAGTTCCTCGACCAGGGGTCAAACCCATGCCCCCTGCAGTGGAAGTGCAGAGTCTTAACCACTGGACCACCAGGGGAGTCTCCTGGCTGGCTGCTTTAAATTCACTGTTCACTGATGGTATCTCTGAGCAGGTGTCACATAACCTGAAATCCGAATGACTAGATGGTGCCAGTCACTTGAAAGCCATGGTGCACTGCAAGCAAAGAAAACAGTGAGTGTGAAGACTCTAAGGCAGGAAGGAGCTCAATATGTTCTAGAAAAGGAAAGGAGACCAGCAGGGCAAAGGAGAAAGTGGTATGAGGTGGCAGGGACAGGTGTGAAGAGAGAAACACAAGAGCACTGGGCAGCTGCAAAGGGTATGGAAACAGAACAAGTGGGTACCACTTCTGTCATTTTACCTAGGGCCTGAGGTAGTTGCTAAGGCAGTGGTTCTCAAACATTAACATCGATCAGAATCCCCTGGAGGGCTTGTCAAAACAGAGATGGCTGTGTTCCAACCCCGGGGTTTCTGAGTTAATAGGTCTGGGGAAAAGTCTGAGAAGATGCATTCCTAACAAGGTCCCGAGTGAAGCTGATGTTGTTGGCCCAGGACCACACTTTGGGTACCACTGTGCCAGGGTCTTACACCTTCAAACTGAGATAAATGGACCCCTGCAGGTCACCAAAGACAAAGGGAAAATGATTAAAATGTGTCGCATGGCTCCTGGTATAACGGATATTGAATACTATTTTAGACAATATTTGAGAGTACACTTTGATAAAAGACACGGGTACATTTTTCACATGGATTTTTTCTCAGCCAGACCTCTATAAGAGTGTAGAAAATAACATTAAATCATTGTGAAGGCATTTCTATGGGGAGCTAAGATAATAGAGTCCAGGCACATTTCTTTTTCTGATTATCTAAGATATGTAGTAAACAATCCGTAGGACACATTTCTTGGAAAAATCAATATCCCTTTGGGATTTGAGGGAAAACCTTATTTTATGTTAAAATAAATAAGGATATGTAGTGAATATGAATGCAAAATTTTCATGAAGTTTTATGAAAAAGTAGGAGACTTTAAAAACATTTCATTCTTGAATCTAGTTGCTCCGGGCTTTCTTCTGCCATTAGGGATATTGGAAAGAAGTTTGAAAGACAGAGTTCTAAGGCAACACTTCTTGGGCATCAGGCAATGGTGAATACATTTTTGTGATTCAATGGAAGTACCAATTTTAGTTGATGGCCTGACTCTGAGCTGGGGTGAGCGGCTGTGAACAGTGGTCAAGGAAGTTCATTCTACCGGTCCTGTGAAATAGCGGGGTGAGCACTAGAAGATGCAGGCTGAAGGAATTCCGAGATCATTGCCATGGGACAAAGAAGGGAAGGAGGGCCTGGACCAGAGTGGTGGTGGTACTGATGATGGACAACCAGTAACTACTACTACAGAGCAAGGAAACGCTAAGTAGAAGACGAGCTTAGGAAATAGAGTAGCACTTGAGGTAAAGCAGGAGTCCTTTCACTGTGTCCTGCAAACTCTGTTTCCTCACAAATGCACACACTTCGCTGTTTGAAGCTCTAATAAATATGTACAATTGAACATATTAAAAATCCCAAGCTTTTAATTTAATAAGATCGGTATTAACTGACTTACCCTGTGATCATGTTCCATCTCATTTAGCATCAAAGGTGAAATCTTCCCAATGGCCTATGAGTCCCTTCATGACTCGCCCCCTCCCCTTGTTACCTCTCTGATCACCAGCCTTCACAATGTCCCTCAAAAATACCAAACACACTCTTGCCTCTGGCACTTCTGGCCTACATTACCCTCACCTGGAACCTTCCCCAAGATATCCTCATGGGTCTGTCTCACCTTCTTCTCAATGAAGCTTTTGTTGATCACCCTATTTAAAATTGTAACCTCTCAGCCAGTTCCCTCCTTTACTTTTCTCCATAGCATTTCATGCTTTTTAATGTACTATGTACTTGTTTTGTTTGTCTCCCCATCTGGAGTGCTCCAGAAGAGATGTCTGTTTTGTCTACTGATGTAGCCCAAGCACCTAAGACAGTGCCTGGTGCTCAAATATTGACCCCAGGTATGAGGAATTTAACAAATTCAGACTACTGAAGTCATTATTAGAAATATTTTATAAAGGAAAATAAAGTTCTGCTTCCTCAGATGATAGGTAAATAGGGTTCTCATACTGCTCCTAATGTTTCATCACCGCTGTTTACAAAATTTACTTGTCCAAAAGAGATTCTGATAATTATGCTGGCATTGTTGATGTATGGGGAATAGGAAATTGAAATGATGGAGAGATGCTATTACTCAACCAATAACAACTGCTCACTGTATCAGACAGAATGGACTAGGTCATACTACAGCAACAGACAACTTTCAAAACTCAGTGGCTTCAATTAATAAAGGTTAATTTCTCCTTCAAGCTATTTGTCCAATATATCTTGGCAGGACTGAGGGGCTGGATCTTTGCTCCATGTAGTCACACGGGGACCTTGGCTGACATATTATAATTCTTCAATATCAAGATGAGATTCCAAGGTTTGCCACAGCAATGGAAGAGAGCACAGAAAATCACACTGTGACTCTAAAATGCTTCTGCATAAAAGTCAACCACATAACTTCTGCTCACTTTTCATTGGCCAAAGAAAGTCCTCATGGCTAAATTCAAGAGACATGGGAGATGGTAGAACCAGAAATCTCTGTGAGACCAGTACACCCACAAAACGAATCATCTCATTCTCTGTGCCAGCTCCTGTGCTGGGTATTAGGTACACAAGTGAGAGTGATTCCATCCCTAATCTTAAGGAACTCATAGTTTATGGGAGAAGACAGACAGGCAATATAAAGTACTACGTACAACAAAGATAAATTCTGTACCCGAGCTTCAGACCAGCGTCTATCAGTAGCAGCACTTGGAAGCCATAGACAGTAAAAGGTAGGTCTACAGACTGCAATCAGACTGGGGATGCAAATCCTGGCTTTACAATGTGTGTGGCTCTGTGCATGGTAATCTCTATGTGCCTCAGAGTCCTCATCCGTAAAATGGAGGCAAACCGTATACCTATCTGTTTGTAAATAAGATAATATATGTGAAGTAGAGATCCTGGTGGGTATTCAATAAATCTTAGCTCTTATGCAGCCTCTTACTTCAATATAAGTACCTCGAGTTCAACAATAGTACTAATGGGAATTCCCTGGATGTCCAGTGGTTAAGACTCTGTGTTTTTACTGCCAAGGGTTCAATCCCTAGTGCGGGAACTAAGATCCCACAAGCATGCAGACAACATATAAAATACACAGTACTATATCCAATATATCATTTATAATATTGCACACAATATCGTCATTATATACAATATACAGTTATATATAATAATATACAATAATATTCTCTGAACTGTTGCTTCTCCAGTTTTTCTTCACTTCAATCAGTAGTGCCATATAGTTTTTGCTCTTTGCAAAGCTTACCATATCACTTTATAAAACAAAGTTCAAAGTCCTTAAAATTTTGCCCTGCCTAGCATTACACCTCATCTCCTTCCTCTCTCCCCAAGTCATACATATGTTTCAGTCACATAGAAATAAAGAAATTTCTTTGCATATGCTTTGTGTAGTGACTACCAATTGGTGTCAGCCCAGACATGTTTCACTGGGAATACCTCTCACTCTCCAGGGATCTGTGACCCAGCAGTTACGTTCCTGCTGCATGACCCTGACCGCTAGTTAGAGCATATTGGATTGGGTACACATTGACCTTAGTAGACCAATCAGATTTTCTTTTCCTGGGAAGCACTCTCTAGATGAGGCTGGAAAGTCACATGGCCATATTTTACTGTGGATACATTGAAGTATCACTGGTTGAGAGAGAAAAAGAGAGTGAGAGGAAGGAGGGAGAGAGAGAGAAACTGAAGTCAACTCTTCAAAAATAGTAGAGATGAGAAGCAAAACAAAAATCCTTTTAGTATTTAAATTCCTTGTTCTTGGAATCCTTGAGACACCTTTTGAAACCTTTTAATACATTATTATGTTTGCTTAGGTAAGATCGAGTTAGTTTCATCACTGTTACAGGCAAGTCTTCTGTAATTTTCCCAGGTGGACTGAGGCACCATTTTCTTATTACATTCTGTAGGTAGTTGTATTAGAGCAGCATTTCCCTGTAATATTTGGGGCTTATATTTTCATGTGTCTGTCTTCCCTTCTGCCTGGAAGATCCTTGAGAGCAAAGGTCGTTTTTTTCATCTCTGCTTCCCATCGTGCCTGGCATAGAGAGGGCAGCCTAGAGGCGTGTGTGTCTATTACCGGAGACCTTAGCAAGTCTCCCCCGGTGGAGGCTGACTGTGGCTCTAATAGATGAGGAGGAGTTTGCCAAGAAGAGCTCTTATCTTATTTAAGGAAAGAAGCAGGTTACTTTTACCCTTTGGGCATTTTTCTTGAGTTACTATAATAGGATCACTCGATCCCTTTGTGTCTGACTTCCGTGGATTCTGCAGTGAGGAAGAGGGACAGACACACATGTCCTGATACAGCAGTCCTATGTTACATGGTTTCCCTTTTGCTTGTGCCACCATTGGAGATAATATGGGAGGGAGAGGGGGCTTGAATTAGATACGCTCAGACCCTGCAAAGGATTTATAGGCGAGGATGGAGTTCTGAGAACATCCTTGTGAGCCCCGTGCATACACCATCCAGGCACCTTTAACATTTATAGTGCACTCCCAGGAGAGGGCACAGATGTTCCCTAAATACCCTGGGAACTATAACCTAGCCCCTCGGGGGATCTCTTCCGACTCTTCTCAATATTCTTCTTTATAAACACGTTTGATCTGTCATGTGGCCTCACTCATCCAAGGTGATTTAAAGTAAACCAGGAGCCTGCGGCTCTATTTTCAATCAGCAGCTGTATCTAGCTGTTGCATCCTTGAGTAAACGTGCAGGTTTAACTAATTTTACTAAACATACCTTTACATTTCAGATGATATCATTTGAATTTCTCAGCGGATTTTGTGAATACAAGGAAAAAAGATTCAGATACTACTTTGAATAGAAAAGGTCACAGTCTGATACAAAATATTTCAGATACATTGGTACAGATACATATTTCCGTGTGATTATGTTCATAAAAATGTCATGTTTGTGAGAATCAAAAAGTCACCTGGTTTACAAAATCTGAAGCCAGGTGGGTTGATATCAGAAAAGAAAAAAGTACTATTGAAGGATTTACAGATGCAAATATTTTGTCTTTTTCCATCAAGAGATTGAATAACTAAGGTCAAGGCATTATGCTGATAATGTCACAGGCCATCCTCCATGACATGGTTCAGTTCTGCTGGGCCTATTTCCATGTACTTATTCTTGTAAAATATCAAATCTCCTGTTGAGCTTCATTGAAATTGACTGTCAGAATTTGATATTCTTGAAATGGAAAGTGTAATGGATAGACCTCTTTTCGTAGCAGATGGGTAGGAGATACTCATGTTTACTCTTACCTTGACCATGGGTGTGCCTATGCTGGTCAAATATCCAGTCCATTTGTTTCAGGCTAGGTCTATATGGGGAGCAGCAGCAACACAGTTCTGGTACTTCTGGTCACCGTTAAGGTCAAACTGTTCCACAGTTGTCCATTTCCCCCAGAGAACAAGTGATTTGCCCATTTCTCTGCCCATCGCACTGTGATTGATTGCAGACTGACTCAAATGGTTTAGCCTCAGAAGGGCATCGATGAGAGAATGCATATATCTTCAGCACAGGTAGACTAGCAGGCACTGTGTAGGTCTAGTCTGCCTTAATTTATTCACTTGAAACGCATTCACTGAGTCACAGCCATTGGGCTTCACACATGATACATAACAGGGAAGGCAGATGCATAAACAGGTAATTACAACTCAGTGTTCAAAGTGCACAGGAGATCTTGGGAGACTGAAGGAGAGGCCCCTAATCCTGACCTGGGTCCTGGCCGAATATGCTCATGACGGGAGGTGGGGATTAGCCTGAAAATCCATAGCAACGCCACCTTGGAGAAGTCCGGTATTCATTCTACATTCAACAGGCCTTTCCTAAGAAACTATCTGTGCCACGCACTGTGCTAGGTGATGACCATTGAGTGAGAAATCAGGCATAGCCCCTGCCCAGCAGGAAACTTTTGTCTGGAGAGAGGAGACAAATATGTGAACAACTGTAATAGAAAGCAGAATGAGGAAAATACCATATTAGAAATAAATGCAGAGTGTTGTACGAACATAGAAGAAAATGCCATGAATTGTGCCCTAGAGGCGCTGGGGAAGGTTTCATGAAGGAATTAGCAATTAACCTGAGTCTGAAAAATGATGGGACTTTTGTTGAACTAAAAAGGAGGAATGTGTACTCCAGGCACAGGGAAGGCACATGCAAAGTTACAGGGGCATTGAGGTCCCTGGAATATTGGGAGGAAAGCAGTCAAATCGTTGACTTGGAGCATGAATTGTCAGCAGCAATTGGAAGGGAGATAAAGGTTAAGTAGGCTAGGTTTAGATTATGAAGGCCTTTGAATGCCAAGATTTAAAAATTACATTCTGCAAAGGGATCTGTGTTTTAGGAAGAGGTGTGAGAGGCAGGTATGAGTTGGTGCGAGAATCGTGAGACTCAAGTTTGCCACTGTTTAGTGAAAGGCCTAGAGCAAGTCATTTAAGCTCTCTGAACTTGCTCCTGCCTGGATACTATTAACTCTTACCAGTCGTAGGCACAAAATGTGGTTGGCAGAATGAAATGAATGATAAAGGTGAACCACCAGAAACAATGTATGAAATACAGGAAACACTCAGGGCATGCTCTCAGAATCAGAGCAAGTGGAGCTGTGTAAATGTTATCTTGGGGAAATGTGACGACCAGTTAGGATGTTATTACAATAGTTCAACTGAAAAATGCTGAGGCGTGGACTGGAGCAGTGGGAATAGAAAGGAGGTAACACAAGCGAGCAACCCTGATATTGGAGAAGCAGGGAAGGAGGAAGGGATCTCAAATGCCCGAAATCTCTTGCTTGGATGGATGGAAATGGTACAAGAACCAAACCAGGGTGGCGTAGGCACCTGAGGAGGTGCGGTGTGTGTGTGTCTGCACCTGGGGACGTCTCAAATGGCTGTTCATGATATGATATTGTCAGAAATTCTTTCTGCTCCTCAGCCAAGCCCTGTACTTAGAACATGACATTATTATATCCTTGGCCAACTCCTGTTAGTGTGCCCTCTTTGGCAATGTCTAGTCAGAGGGCTGTGTTCTTCATTTCCCCTGGTACACTTTTCCTTATGTTTGTCTTTACTTGCCTTTTCCTGCCGTCAGAGGTTAAGGTCTTGAGAGTCTATATTTACATGCAGGACAAGGTAGCCACTTGGCCAGCTTTCAGTGTGGGATTAGGCCTGCCATTAATGTAGGCAAAAAGGAATTTCGAAATGGCACAGACAGTTTTTTCATAGGTCATCCATCCTAGGGCTTGTCTGCTTTACGTAGCTAATATGCATTACAGCCTACATTTATATATGTGTGTGTGTGTGTGTGTGTGTGTGTATGATATATATATAGTGTATAGATATATACAATCTTTTATATTTATAAAGATATAAAATCTTTACAATATCCCTGCAAAAGAGGTACAAGTATAACCCTGGCATGAGTGATTATAGAGTTCCAGGTGTGGAGGAGGAACAAAAACCAAGCATACGAGAGGGAGCTGAAGGGTTAAGAGAAAGTTGCATCATGAGATGATAGATACTGAGGGAAAGTCTCACTAAGAAAGTGACATTTAAGTAAAGGAAGTGAAGGAGCAGCCCTGTGCAATGCAAGGAAGCGCACTCCAGGAAAAGGGAACGCCAGGTCCCAAGGTCCAAAGCAGAGGCTGCCGGGCATTTTTGAGGAAAGGCCGGAGTCACATTGTGGCTGAGGTGGCACATGAGGGAGCAGAAGAGGAGTGGAAGGTGAGGTCAGAGAGGTAAAGGGGGGACAAAGATTGTATGTGATCTGGCAGATTTAAGGACTTTAGCTTTTTTTCTTGAGTCAGATGGGAGCCACTAGAGGATTTTGCAAAGAAGACTGCTATGACCTAATTTCCATGTGACTGTCCGTGTTAACAGGTTCATCTTGGCTGCTGTATTCAAAATACACTGGGATGACAGGGTGAGGGGAGAAGCAGAGGGACCAAGCACCCCCAAGGTGGTGAAAGCTAACACCCAGCCTGCCGGTTACCAACTTGTTGCCTCTCAAGTCCCCAAATAGTGTGGTTTCTGTCTTTTGATTAGACACAAACTGATATACCTGGGTTAGTTAAACTACATTAATCTGTTTGAAATACTAGTCCATCTCCCTCCACTGCCTCCAGTCCTGACTATCTCATCTTCTGGGGAAGCTGTGGGAGTAATTGGTGTTTAGCCCAAGATTCAGCAATCACGGGCCCCATCATTCCTCAATCACTTTCCACCTGGAGATATAACCAACAGAGCTATAGCCATTGTTTAAAGAGTTCTCCAGCTAAAACTAAATGAATTCATGTTAATATGTATTTAGATTAAGACATGATAGAGAAAATAATGTGGTGATAATGAAAACTAGCGATAGAAAAATCAACTAAAATATTCATAAATGCTAATTCCGGCTAACAGTATATAGATTTCTCTACTGCGTCTTCTGCAAAAGTTTGTTCAGACCTAAGATTGTTGCTAGATATGAAAATGAATGCTCATGAGAATAACTAAGAGTAATTATGTGCTTTACAGACACATAATTGAGAAAATAATAACAAAAAGGATGGAGAAATACTGTCGGTTTTGCTTTTGGAGGAAAATTCAAATGATACTTCACCCAGAAATACTTACGTAATCAACACTTAATGAGCTGCAAAATGCAGTATTCCTCCTAATTTCCAGCAGGTATTATA
Source organism: Hippopotamus amphibius kiboko (assembly GCF_030028045.1). Lineage (NCBI taxonomy): Eukaryota > Metazoa > Chordata > Mammalia > Artiodactyla > Hippopotamidae > Hippopotamus > Hippopotamus amphibius. Next base: position 9,712,061 of record NC_080203.1, on the reverse strand, counting down.
AGCTCATAAAATCATGTTATTTTAAGCGAGGAAAAAACTCATAACGATTACAGAGAGGCAAACTCTGTGCTATTTTACCATAATAAGATTTTTCCCTTTCCTGACATTCTAAATGCCTATAATTTTAGTCACCCAGACCCTACATAAAGTTTTACTAGCAGAAAGCTGAAGTACCTTATTATCTTTTGTATTTATATGGCGCAGATTCACCTCATATCTGGGTCTCTGGCATCCCTGCTTTTAAAGCTGATGTCACAAATGCAAAGAGACAACACCCTATGTAATCAGAGCTGATAATTGACCTTGGATTGAGGGAACAGAACAGCTGAGTTAACTTACATCGAAATTGCTGTTTTAAAGTGAAGAAGGAGATTGCCACACAATAGAGGATAAACCAAGCTTAGAATGGAAAGGATTTTCACATACATGGTTAGAATTGGTGGGCAGAAATGTCCATAGATTGCAACTTAAAAAAAAAAAATTCCATCCACCATAGATTGTGGCTGGTTTCCGGTGTCTTTGAGGTGCTTACTGAAAATGTAATGAGGAGTGGAGTGCCTGACACGCAGGGGTGTGACAGATCTCAGAATAAATATATGGATTAAACGTGTAGATTCATAGGATGAATATGTTATATGATAAATGTGTCAACTGGAATGAGATGAGAGCTAAGCAGCAGGGGGTAACATACACTTGCCTAGACTTCAGGCATTCCGAGGATACCTACACACTACTTACCAAATCCCTAAACCACCCATGTTATTGTTTACTTAAGATTGTTCTTTTAATTGACCCACATTTTCTACTTCAATTAACTGTACTTCATCCAAGTTCATAATATCCATGAAATCAGAGGTGTTCTGGCTAATTATATTTTGACACACATGAAAATAAATGCACAACTTTAAAATTTTAAAGTTTCCTACATGTACCACCCAATCTCATGGCTCACCAATTCTATGTGTGTTACTTCAGTTTGAGAAATATCGGCATAATGCAGAGAGCACAGACTTTAGAATGATCTAGCACTCAGTTCTAATTCCACCTCTGCCACTTCCTAGCTCTGTAATCTCAGGGAATTTACTTGACCCCTTGAGTTCCACCACATAGCGAGGTACCCTATGTGCAGGAAATGCTTCTTTCCCTTTGGGGCTATATGGAAGATGCCGGGAATACAAATGTGACATGGACCCTATTTGCGTCAGGTTCACATTCAAGCTAGGGAACTGAAGACACAAAAGCATGTACATGCCACACTCTGTCACACATAAACATTATTTTGAAGTTTTTTTTTCAGTTTAGGGTTTAGGAGTTGGAGTTTTTACAGTGAATTAAAGTCTGGTCATAATATGCTCCATCTCTCTATAGATATGGTAGTGAGAACTGGAACATTTTCTTCTGAGTTAGTTTATAATTGTGGTTCACATTTTTATTTTTTCAGGATTCAGTATTTGGACTATTTCCCAAAACATTTGAGACAGGTAAGAAGTTTCAAAAATGCAAATCTGGACAATCAGGGGATTCAATGGAACAGGAACTATTTAAAGTCAGCAGAAAGACAGAGTTCTACCAGGCAGCTGAGTTGAGTCAATGACTACAGTTTGGCACTGAATTGGGCACTAAGATTTCTTACAATCAAAGTCCAAAAAGGGAAACACGGTGGATCTTTTCTTTAGTCATTGTCTGAAGAAACAAAGCACACACCTTTGTCTCCAGAAACAAGCTTTGTTTCTGCAGAAAAAATGTCTGACCATATCATGTGAGTCCCTGATTAAGAAGCATAGTTGGCAATGTTTTCAACAGTAACTCAACAAAAGACATAGAAGCACTGTTTACAAAATTGGCCATTCTTGTCTAGACCCTTTGAAGAGCCAGAGGATGTAACATTCCATCATGGCTGAAGGGAGGAATCTCTGCAGAGCAGAAAACATAGTCTGAGATTCTAAGGCACAGAAAGAGATCTTGGTAACACACTGCAGTGATGGACCGAACAGAATCCAGAAATGACTGAACTGCTCACCAGTTACACCATTTCATTCAAGTTACAGCTTCCTCACCTCAGCTTCAGACACTCTGTAGTTACCTTAAATGAAAGCCTTATACTTGAGAGACCATATGTGCTAAATTATACTGTTATAATATTTGTTGCCCCCAACCTTGCCTAAAACCTCACGACTGGGTCATCCCTGGAAGAGAATGATACTTCTCAGCTCATTGACATCAGACGCAGGCATGTAACTTGGTTTGGCCAATGAACTTTGAGGTAAAGTGTCATGTGCCACTTTCTGAGCAGAGGCTCTCAGAGCCTCATGTGGCATGTGGTTTTCTCTTTCCCTTTTCCCTCTGCCCCAAGACTGGAGTGTCTCAGAAGGGGTCTGTTCCCTCAGCTTTGTTCTCAGAATGAAGGGGATAGAGAGTAGAACTGCACTTCACCTGTATAGATTGTGAAAGGTTAATGAAAAATAAACTTTTCTTGTTGGAAGATATTGAGATTCGGAGGCTTATTCTTTGTTAACATGATAACTTAGCAAAAGCTAACTGATGTGCAAGATATACTGGAAAGAAACTTGCTTTGCTCTCATGAATTAACACTCAGTTGAGCTTGTGTTCTACCAGAATGTTCTGTGTTATATTATGTGGAACATACAACTTCTATCTTATAATTTTTAATTCAGGGAGAGCAAACTGACTCCCTCAGTTCATAGAGCAAATAATTTTAACAACTATCCCTGATGAGTATGTCAATGATGAGTGTTGAGCTAGTTGCAAAATGCCCAGAGGGATGGTGGGGGGGGGGAGAAAAAGACTACTAACATTCGTTGAGCATCTTCTATGCACTAGATGCTTTACATATATTGTTTCATTTAATGCTCATCACAACCCAGGTTCTGCCATCGTTTTCCAAGTGTAATTCAGAGGGATTGGATGAATTGGCCACAGTCAGAGAGCTATGAAATGAGGTAGATGGAATTTGGGCCTAGATCTGACTGACTCCAAAGTCTTTACTCTTTCCATTATTCTCTTTCTATTAGAGACTTTCCACTCTACAAGACAGGATGAATTGATAACATAGATACAGAGCATCATTCCAAGGACTACTAGAGAAGTCTTTGGAAGCCTAGTATTGCACTAAGTTTAAAGAGAAAGGGGTTAAGTTGTAAACCATTGTTGAGTATGTTTATAGGTCTTTAATTTGGGATTAATATTAATTCCAATATTAAATATAGTTTATTATTTTAATTGTAAAGGAAATAGACACTCAGAAAATTTGGAAAATATAAAAATCACAAGTGAATGTTGGGTTAGGAATGTATAAACTTAGAAGCAGTGGGAGAAGTATCAAAAAAGACATATTTGACTACACAAATGTTAAATGAATGCTGTATCTCAAGTATAAGCTTTAAATTTTGAAAGATACATTTATTTTGATATACTGAGTAGAATTCTACCATTCTTGTGATAATATGGCACTTCTGGATCACTTTTTAATAGTTTTGCATATATTACAGTTTAATTAATATTTATATAATTGATATTACATAATAGTAATACATTATATATTGATATTAGTTAATTCTATGAATGTAAATAACATGCCATTTTCATATGTTTGTTTAGTTGTGAACTAGAACTAGAAATTGGGAGTGGGGAGCACAGTATACCTGAGGAATCTAGCATCAAGAGAGATCATGACTATTGGCCTAAGGTGGCATTGCTGAAACAACAGGCAGTGTTGGGACTCAGCTATGCAGTCACTGAATGGGGGCAAGGATTCAGGAGTGTTTCTCATGGACCAAATGTGAGATGGGGGCCAGGTGGTAGAGAGAGACACTCATCTGAAGCCTTTTAAAATCCTACCCAAGCAGACTGCCTATCAAGGTAAAGTGACCCCATTAGAAGAGAAGAAGGCTGAATTCTCTGATTAAAAGAGAGAGAAGCACTGTTGATTGATTATTGCCATTTGGGGAACCTCAAAGAATCCACATCTATGTAGCTCCAAGGAAAAGTCAGATTTGATCATCCACCAAGCCCAAGGAGAGGCAGATGTTTAAAGGCTAGAGGCACCAACACCAGATCCCTTAAGTTGCAGTCAAGATAGATATTTCCTGACCCTGGCCTCCCCTCCCACCTCTCTCTTATCCTGGATATGTCAGAAACTGGAGCCATGCTTGGTGGTGGGGGCGGGGGGGGGGGAGCGGGGAGCTGAGAAAGGAGATGTGTAAGGGAGAAGCATGCACATGAGGGATAGAATTCTCAACTTTGAAGTTCAAAGTTTTTTTTTTATTATTACCCTAGAGTTTTCATAGTCATTACTAAAATGAAACTATTACAAAGGAAAGCCAATCAGAGGACTTTCCATCAACTACGATTGAGCAGATAAGCTATGAGGACTGTCTAATTTCTTACCTTGGCTCAAAAAATATTCCACAAGATGGATTTAAAGGAATAGTGGAGAAAAAGAAAAAATGTATCGCACTTTACAAGTACTCCTGATTCAATGTATTCAATTGCTTTCATTTTCTTCCATGATTTGAAAGCTAGGCACCTAATTTTGTTACTAGTGCTCACTTAAGCATTCATTCATTTTTTTTTGTCACATGTATTGAGTGCTTACTATGTGCCAGGTTATATTCTAGGTATTGAGGAAATTGCAGTAAATAAAAAAAGAGAGCAAAAAACCATGCCCAAATGGAGCTTACATTCTGATTGGGAAAGAAAAACAAAACTGATTTAAAATATAAATTGAAAATAAAATATCAGATAAACGTAATTGTATTGAAGAGGATCAAAATAAGGGAATGTGATGATGACTATGGGGAGATTGCTATTCAAGGAAGAGTTTGAAGGGTGATCTTGCTGAGGAGGTAAGCCAAGACCTGAGTGATGTGAAGGAGACAGCAATACAATTTTTGGACAAAAGTATTGTTGGCAGAGGGAAGAACTAGTGAAAAAGTCCCAAGGAAAGAACTAGACTGGCTTTTTAAGAGACAGAAGAAGGCCTGTGTGACTGGAGCATAGCGGGCTCAGGAGAGCTTTGGGAATTGACGTTGGGGGGCAGCGTGTCCAGGTCATGTAGGGGGTTGTTTGTGAGCCAAGGTAAACAATTTGGATTGGATTCCAAGGAGAATGGCAAGCCACTGGAGGATTTTAAGCATGGCAGGGACATGATAAGAATTACATTTTAAAAATAGCACTCCGGCTACTGTGGGTAAGGGAATGGGGGCTGAGAGGTAAGTTGGGAAGGTATTACAAAATCTAAGAATATGATGGTGACTTTGACCAGAGTGGTGGTGAAAGAAATAGAAGGAATTGAACATTTTCAGAAACTATTTTGGAAGCAGAGTTGAGAGGATGTGTTGATGGATTGAATTCAGGGAGCTGAGGAAATAAGAGAAATCAAGGGTTAAACTGAGGGTTTTGGCTTAAGCAGTTAGATTAACAGTGGTACTGTTTGCTGAGATCTACAAAGACTAGGAGGGGTATGGGCTTAGAGGGAAATCAAAAGGTCTGTTTTTCATGTGCTCAATTTGAGATGCCTATTTGGCAGCCAAGCAGAGATATTGTGTAGGAGTTGGATATGTCCTGATAAATCAGAAGTTCGGTGGAGATGTCAGACAGGCTACAAATTTGGGGTGCTTGAAATATGCCTGCTATTTAAAACCATGTAGCAAAATGAAGTAACCTAGGAAGAGAGTAAGAACAGGAAAATGTCCCAGGAGTAAATTCTGGGAACACTTCATTTTCTAGAGGTTCAATAGAGGAGGAGGAACCAGGGAAAGAGACTGAAAAGGATCAGCCAATGAAACAGAAAGAAAAACAGAAGCGTGTCATGTCGTAGAAGCAGAAAGAAGAGTGTTTCACAAGTCAGAAGTCATCAACTATGTGAAATGCTACTGAGCAAGGAAGATAATGAAGTGACTATTGGATCTGACAAGTAATGTCAATAGCAAGATAACATATTTGACTTCCAGCTATTATCCTTATTAATATATTCTGTGATTGCAAACTGTCAAAAATGTTATTGGAAAATGCAATCATATTTGTAGTATTTATCAGTTTTGTAACTTGCAATTTGTTGTTCTTTCTTAGCCTAAATAAATACAGGTATCTCCTACTTTTCAAAAGCTGGCTTTATGCCACTTTGCTTTTGCTAGAGACCTATTTTAGTACCTGTTTTCACTAACTGACAGAAATGCAAAGAGGATTTTTGCCTTTTGCAAAAAAAGGCAAAAAATGAAAATACGGTCAGCATTTGTTTTGCAGCGAGCTGAGCCTTTATAGAGGCTGCACGCACCCCAAGTATCAAGATTGTCATGGCCAAGCTCCTTCCCGGGAAACACACTCAGCATCTCAGCGTCCAGCCACCATAGCTTTGTGTCTGCGAGCATCTGTGCTTTGTCTCCATTCACTCTGTGCCTCCCACAGCAAGATGTGTCCTAAGGTAATGGTTTCTTTGCTTACCTAAGGTTTCATAGCAACACTCTACTTTTGGAGAGCAGGGAAAACCTGTATTCATGTTCATACCTAAATTTGTATTCTTTTTCCTAACTGGGTCCCCTAAATTGTAAAAGCTTCTGGCTACGCAAGCCCTCAACCTACACTTGTTCAGGATAGATAGATATACACATAGAGAAAGATAAAGAGATATACTATTTCTTTCAAACATATTCAGAGAAGAGTGAAAATTTGATACCTTGGTTTAATTTATAATTCTTCTTTTTTGTTTTTTTGTTTGTTTGTTTGTTTTAAATTTGGCCTTGCCATGTGGCTTGTGGGATCTCAGTTTCCTGACCAGGGATTGAACCTGCACCCTTGGCAGTGAAAGCATGGAGTCCGAACCACTGAACTGCCAGGGACGTCCCTAATTTATAATTCTTAACCCACACCCTTTGTCCTCTCAACTCTGAAATTGGTGATCTACTGTCTTCTTCAATTTAGTATTTCAGAGAAGATTAAGCATAGTCTGATCTTGTTCCTTTGTGCATAACTATTATTAGGTTAACATGTTTGTCTTTTTTGTTGTTTTTTTGTTTTTGTTTTTGTTTTCATTTTTCTTTTGGTGGGCTATAGAGGCTTGACAACCAGGATTCTTTGACTTTAAAATTTTTTAAGTGATGGGAATCTGTTTTTACTTATATTTCATAGAACCCAGTGAATGATCCTACTTTCTAGATTTAATGCCTTTCTTGAGATCAGAAACATTTTCTCATGCATTTTTCTTCAGTATTGCTTGTTTCATGTGTTCTCACCTATCTTCTAGCTGTCTTTATTTGTAGCTCCTATCTATTGGATCTCTCCACCATATTTGCTATCACTACTTTCATTATTTTCATCTCTCTTTTTCTCTGTGTTCTGGGAGTTTATCAAGTTTATCCTCTTCTTTACTAATTCAATTTTCTGAGATGTCAGTTCAATGAGGTACTCATTACTTGCACAGTTTTTTCACTGTGTTATTCATCTCTGAATAGTCTTTCCTTTATTTATATATACAAAAATAGCAAGGGAAATGTGATAGGAACTTGAATTTGTTTAAAAATATGACAGTGATGCTGGCCTTGTACATTATATCCCTTCTCATCCCAATCTCTCCAAAGAGAAAGTTCTTAAATGTTGTCTCTGAAATCCATTCCAGTGTTGATAATATATCAAAAAAGCACTGAAAGGGGTTACTTTGAGGGTGAGGGTTGAGAATAGGTTTCTGACTAATGTTTCATTAGGACTCTAGGGCTTAAGAAAAACCCTGAGGCTCTTGCAGGTCATGACACTCCATTGTTCATGGTGGAGCCAGGGAAAGACTTAAAAGGGAGGAAGTCCAGGAAGTAGAGAGCTGAAAACATTACTGGACACATGATTACCTCAATTCATTTACCTCAGCATTGCTTGGGGATGCAAGAAGGTAGCGGGCACCAGACTTGCCACCCAATGACCCCAGAAGCAAGCCTGCCAATGGACATCACCCAGAATCTCTGGACAGGCTGACTGGCTAAGGGTTTTGCCTGCTGAAGCCAGTCTGTAAAGACTAGAAGAGGTGCCTACTTCCTGAAATGTGCAGACACCAACACAAGGCCACAAGGATAAGAAATAATCAAGTAAACATGACACACACAAAAAAACTAATAAAACTCCAATTAATGACCCTGAAGAAATGGAGATCTGTGAACTATCTGACTTTCAGAATAATCCTCTTAAAGAAATTTAACAAACTACAAGAAAACAAATATAGACAACTAAACAAAATTAGGAAAACAATGCCTGAACAAAATGAGAAGTTCAGCAATGAAATAGAAACCACTAAAAGAAGAAAAACAGAAATCCTAGAGTTAACGAATACAATGAATGAACAGAAGAATTCAGAAGACAATTTCAACAGCAGACTTCACCATGCAGAAGAAAGAACAGGCAATTGGGAAGACAGGTCATTTGAAATTATGCAGTTAGAGTAGCAAAAAGAAGAAAAAATGAAAAAGAGTGAAGAAAGCTTACATGAATTACAGAATAGCATTAACAGAAGCGATCCACAAATTACTGGAGTTCCCAGAAGGAGGAGAAAGAGAGAAAGGGGCAGGAAGCTTATTTAAAGAAATAATGGGGACTTCCTAGGTGGCACAGTGGTTAAGAAGCTGCCTGCTAATGCAGGGGACACGGGTTCGATCCCTGCTCTAGGAAGATCCCACATGCTGTGGAGCAACTAAGCCCGTGCACCTCAACTATTGAGCCTGTGCTATAGAGCCCGTGAGCCACAACTATTGAGCCCATGTGCCACGACTATTGAAGCCTATGTGCCTAGAGCCTGTGCTCCCCAACAAGAGAAGCCACTGCAGTGAGGAGCCAGCACACCACATTGAAGAGTAGCCCCGCACTTGCCACAACTAGAGAAAGCCCATATGTAGCAACAAAGACCCAACGCAGCCAATAAATAAATTGATTAATTAATTAATTTTTAAAAAAAGAAAGAATGGCTGAGAACATCTCCAATTTGGGGAGGGATCTGGGCATCCAAGTTCCTTAAGCTAATAGGTCACTCCAAAATTCCAATTCAAAATGATCCTCTCTAAGATATATTAAAATAAAACTATCTAAAATCAAAGACAAATAAAGAATTTTAAAAGAAGCAAAAGAAAAACATTCCTGACATATAAGGGAACACCCATAAGGCTATCAGCATATTTCTCAACAGAATTCTTGCAGGAGAGGAGGAAATGGGATGATATATTGAAAATACTGAAATAATAATAATAATAAAAAAAATCACCTGCCAACCACGGATGCTTTACTAGGCAGGCAAAGCAATCTTTCAGAAGTGAAGGCTAGATAAATACTTTCCTAAACAAACAAAAGCTGAGGGAGCTCACCACCATTAGACCTGCCTTATAAGAAATGCTGAAAAGAGTTCTTCAAGCAGAATCAAGGGGACAATAATTAGCAGTATGAAAACATATGAAAATATGAAACATACCAGCAAAGTTAAGTATACTCTAATACTGTAATATTGTGGTGTGTCAATCACTTAACTCAAGTAAAAAGAAATAAGTATAAAAGTATTAAAAATAACTATAGCTACAATAATTTGTTAAATGATGCAAATATAAAAAGAGGTAAACTGTGGCATCAAAAACACAAGTATGGGGGCGAAAAATAAGAAAGAAGAGTTTTTGTATCAATCGAAGTTAAGTTGTTATCAACTTAAAATACACTATTATATCTATAAGATATTTTATGTAAGTCTCATGCTAACCACAAAACCATAATCTATGTAGATAGACAAAAGATAAAGGATAAAGAGAAGGAAATCAGAGTATACCATTATGAAAACTCATCAATTCACAAAGGAAGACATCAAAAGAGGAGGAAAATAACGTGGCAAAACAGCCTGAAATCAATAAGATGGCATTAGCAAGTCTTTACCTATTGATAATTACTTTAAATGTAAAATTAAGTTCTCCAAACAAAAGGCAAAGTGAGTAAAAGGATTAAAAAACAAGATTCAGCTATGTACTGTCTACAAGAGACTCACTTCAGCTTTAAGAAGACACATAGGCTCAAAATGAAGGGATAGAAAAAAAATATTCCATTCAAATGGAAACCAAAAGAAAGCAAGGGTATCTATGCTTATATCAGACAAAATAGACTTTAAATCAATCCTATAATAAGAGACAAAGAAGGTCATTATATAATGATAAAGGGGTCAGTTCACCAAGAAGATATAACAATTGTAAATACATACGTACCCAACATTGGATCACTTAAATATTTTAAGCAAATATTAACAGACCTGAAGGGAGAAATAGATGACAGATAAATGGATAAAGAAAATGTGGTATATATACAATGGAATATTACTCAGCCATAAAGTTGGAAATCCTGCCTTTTGTGACAATATGGATGGACTTTGAGGGCATTACACTGAGTGAAATAAGTCAGACAGAGAACAACAAATGCTGTATAAGTTCATTCATATGTGTTATCTAAAAAAGCTGAACTCATAGAAAAAGAGAGTAGAATGATGGTTGCCAGGGACCGGGGGTGGGGGAAATGGTACAAAGGGTACAAACCTCCAGCTATAATATGAAAAAGTTCTGAGGAGCATAGCATAGTGACTGTAATTAACAATACTGTATTGTATACTTGAAAGCTGTTAACAGAGTAAACCTTAGTTGTATCATCAAAAAAAGAATAACCACAAAAGACCCAGAACTGCCAAAGCAATCCTGAGGAAAGAGAGAAAAACTGGAGTCATAACCCTTCCAGACTTCAGACTATACTACAAAGCTACAATAATCAAAACAGCATGGTATTGGCACAAAAATAGACATATAGACTAATGGAGCAGAATAGAGAGCCCAGAAATAAGCCCACACAGTCAATTAATCTACAACAAAGGAAGCAAGAATATACAATGGAGAAAAGACAAGTAGTGTTTTGGGGAAAGCTGGACAGCTACATGTAAATCAGTGAAATTAGAATACTCCCTCACATCATATAAAAAAATAAACTCAAAATGGTTTAAAGAACTAAATGTAAAACATGATACCAATAAAACTCCAAGGAGAGAACATAGGCAAAACATTCTCTGATATAAATCATAGCAATATTTTCTTGAATTGGTCTCACAAGGCAAAAGAAATAATAGTAAAAATAAGCAAATGGGACCTAATTGAACTTAGAAGCTTTTGCACAGCAAAGCATATATCATCAATGAAAAGAAAAGACCACCTACAGAATGAGAGAAAATATTTGCAAAAGATGGGACTGACAAGGGGTTAATATCCAAAATATACAAATAGCTCATACAACTCAACATTGAAAAAACAAACAACGCAATAAAAAATGGGCAGAAGAATTAAATAGACATTTTTCCAAAAAAGACATACAGATGGCCATCAGGCACAAGAATAGATGTTTGACATCACTAATTATTAGAGAAATGCAAATCAAAACTACAATAATATACCACCTTATACCGGTCAGAATGACCATCATTAAAAAGTCTACAAACAATAAATGCTGGAGAGGGTGTGGAGAAAAGGGAACCCCTTTGCACTGTTGGTGGGAATGTAAGCTGGTACAGCCACTATGGAAAACAGTATGAAGGTTCCTCAAAAAACTAAAAATAGAGTTACCATATGACCCAGCAACCCCATTCCTGGGCGTATATCCGGCAAAAACCATAATTCAAAAAGATACATGCAATCCCAATGTTCATTGCAGCACTATTTACAGTAGCCAAGACATGGAAGCAACCTAAATGTCCATTGATGATAGATAAATGGATAAAGAAGATGTGGTATATATTTATAATGGAATATCTCTCATCCATAAAAAAGAATGAAATAATACCATTTGCAGCACCATGGATGGACCTAGAGAATATTATACTTAGTGAAGTAAATCAAACAGAGGAAGACAAATATTATATGATATCACTTATATGTGGAATCTAAAAAATAATACAAATGAATCTCTATACAAAATAGAAACAGACTTACAGACATAGAAAACAAGCTTATGGTTACCAAAGGGGAAGGGGGGAGGGATAAATTAGGAGAATGCGATTAACAGATAGACACTACTACATATAAAATAGGTAAGTAACAAGGAGTTACTGTATAGCACACAGAACTATACACAATGTCCTGTAATAATCTATAATATAATCAGAAACCAATACTGAATCACTTTGCTATACATGTGAAACAAACACAATGTTATAAATCAACTATACTTCAATATTAAAAGAAAAATAAAGTCCACAAATAGACTTTAAGAATAAAGTCTATTAATATTTTTTAAAAGACCTAGAAACTGGAAAAAAAGAATTGTAATTACATGAGGGAAATAGAGGGTTAACTAACCTGAACAGGACACTGGCAGTGCACATGGAAGAAAGGCCGTTGAGCAAAACTACTAGTTGTAACTAGTGTCTGAGTTGAAGATGACTCCAGTGTTTCCAGATACTAGAAGTGATTTTAATTAAGAAGTAAGATTTCTGTACAGTAAGCAGCTTTTTCTGTTTATGCGCCGCACTCTTAGGCAAGTACAAAAGTAGCTACACCATGAGGAGAAGACCTCATTGATCCGTTCTAATTAATTACTGATATTTTCCAATATACGTATTGTTTACACTGAGGAGCATCAGGTTGTGTTGCTGAGAAATTTCATGGGTGCTTACAGCTTAAATTACCTCAAGTGGAATGGAGAAACAGAAAGAAAATGACTTTCTAGAATATTGTAGATAGAGCCGTTTTTGGCAGCGGACAGAGCGGGAATAAAATCAGCTTGGCTTTATCTGTGTATCCAAAAATAATCACTATTGTAAGGGAAGAGAGTGCTTTTTAATGGGAGATTTCAGCTCAACGTGCCTTTAAAATCTCTTTGTTGCCTTCAATAACCACAGATGCTCCACACCTCTGTGTTCAACAGACCAAAAATGTAGCAATGGTAGGAAAATTGATAATGTTATAACATTTTTGTGCTCAAACTAAATACCATAGCTTATCTCTACAATTATGATATTTAGAAAGGACATCATCCAAAAGGACAGAGCATAAATCACCACAGAAAGCTACCGAATCAGTATTTGTCATGAGTGAGGCGGAAGTCCCACAGAGTACCCACTGAGCTCCAAGAGAGGCTGATGGAAAGGCCATTAGCTCAGATGATGGCTATGTAATCAGATAAGTTAGCTGATAATTTGTACAAAGTGCTTAGGAAGCTCCTTAAACTATAAGACTGAAGGTTGACTTCTTTCTGTCTGATAGATAAGGCATGAAGTACATTCCCACTAATAGATGATTTTAAATTTTAAAAAGAGATAAAGAGAAATCTGAGCTTCAAGTATTAAAAGATGGATTGAACACACATCTACTTCTATTCCTTCCCAAGATCCTCTGAAATTATTAAAAATAATTTTTTGGGGGTGGGGAGTGGGAGGGAGAAAAAGCTATCGCAGTGCCAGAGAATTCAGAAAGGCAGCCGGCAGTAGACTAGAGATTTCGAAGAAATCCCAGATGGTAGAAAGATTGTAGAACATAGATGAGATCGGAATGACTGAGAAAAAAAGATGGAAAACCACAGCCCAAATAGCAGAGGGATAGAGGAAGGGGCACTAATGGTAGTAGTTGTGGACGGGAGTGCCTTGGAATAGCTAAAGTAGCCACCACTGTCTCTGCCTCCTTCAGTGTTCTGCCCAGGGTAGATGTTAGGGCCTGAAAGAGAGGATTGTGAGGTAATTCTGAATCTTCACATGAAGCGCCAAGAGAAAAATACAGATGAAAAAAACCAAAACCAACAGCAAAACAACAAAAAGCTCCATCCAAGAGTGCAGTACACTGACCCTCCCTTTCCTCTAGAGTGTAGGATCTTCCCTCTTTTGACACTTGTGGGACATTCTGACCTTTTGTCAGTGGAGTCTTTGAAAGGCAAGCAAAGGAAATGGGCGGTTTTAAAAGCCCTGTTAGACTTGAGATACTACAGAAAGTTTACTCTGGGCAGGAGAGACTGTGGGCCACTTAACCAGCTGAGAAGAGGCTGAGAAATGCAGGGATAGGATTTGACCTGGGAAGCCTGTCACATGTCACTTCACAGTGCACATCGCCACCCAGAGCACACGCAGAAGACTCCAGGGTCAGGACCAAGTTGGGGGCAACCTGAGTGTCCATTATCTTTAGATCAGTAGGCCCCCTTCTAAGCCTCCTCCCTCTTCAACATCAAGAAGCTCGAGCTCCACAGTGTGTTTTAAATATGTGATATTATAAAGGAGAAATGATAGTTCTTGCTCAAAATTTAGTTTGAAGAGCCCTGTGCTCAAGAATTCCTCTTACAATCTTCTTTTCCTGATAATGAATGTGGTCTGATGACCTTTTCTTTCCTCCCTGAAGCACACTTTATTTCTGGAAACGCAGATAAAGTAGTGTAATGCAGGTAAACTCAATCCTAATTTTTTTTCTTGAAGATAAGGAGTTCAGTAATCATGAGTCACCTGTCATGGCACATGCAAACATTGGCAGCTCATGGGGGAAGAGGCAAAGGTGGGATGCTGAAGGCTTTCTTCTCTGGCCTCTGCTGGCACTCCTCTGGAAGGGCATACTTCTCCAGGGAACACAGGGGAGGCTGGGTCGAGATTTGATAGATAAGAAGAGCTTGTGGTTGTTTATAAAGAATCCATTTGTATAAAATAGCTTCTGGAGCGCTCAGGTGTGTGTACTTCCTGTAAGTTCTGCCTCTGCACTGCGGCTGCGCATAAAGATGCAGCACTTAAGAGCACAGGAGAGGAACGAGCAGGTGGGCTAGTGATGATTAGCCTTGATTCGGCATGAAGCTGTGCATACAAATAATTAAGTGCCTTGTGAGTAATCCACAATGAGGGAACTATCACTTCTGGCAATGATTAAGGACTGCCCTATGGGATGGGGGCTGGATATAAACAGGACCTTCCACAATGGGTAGATTTCCGTCCTTAGCACTCTCTTAAACCTAATAGTCATTTGAAAACACCCCCAGCATTCTTTATTAGAAAGTATATTTAATATTCATCAGCTGATCTTCATCCTTTAAAGGTAAATTTTTAGAAAAAGCCAGATGCCATTAGGAGCTAAATCTATAGAAAAAAAAAGGTGAATGATCAACTTAAGTATTATTCTTTGAGTCAAAAGCCATATCGGCTGAGAAAATAATGACATTAGTTTTATCTGTTCCCGGAAAAATAGATGGGAAGATGATTCCAAAGTAGAATGGGTCAACATCCCAAAATAAGTGGATAGTGTCCACAACGAGAGAAAGGCCCTCTGGGGACAAAGTGGGTCTTGTCAATTGTGACACCTGAGGACAGAAACACATTATGGTGCTTAGTTGGTCACCTATGAACAAGGGAGAAAGACTCATAAGGGAGGAGGGATCTGGGAATACTGGCAAGCAAAGGCAGTGGGATGCAGACACAGTATTGGCCCCAGGGCAAGATTCACATATCAGAGGTAAAGTCCAAAAAGATTTATGGAAACTCTAACACAGTTATAAGCTGAGAATGAAGGCAGGTGAAAAGTTAGGAAACAATTGTATAGGGTATGATACAATAAATATTATATATGCAGTCAGATGACATGATATTGTACATAGAAAACCCTAAAGACTCTACCAGAAAACTGCTAGCACCAATCGATGAATTTAGTAAAGTAGCAGGATACAAAATTCATGCACAGAAATCTCTTGCATTCCCATACACTAACAACGAAAAAGCAGAAAGAGAAATTAAGGAAACTCTCCCATTTACCATTGCAACAAAAAGAATAAAAGACCTAGGAATAAACCTGCCTAAGGAGGCAACGACCTGTATGCAGAAAACTATAAGACACTGATGAAAGAAATCAAAGATGATACAAACAGATGGAGAGACATACCATGTTCTTGGACTGGAAGAATCAACATTGTGAAAATGACTGTACTACCCAAAGCAATTTACAGATTCAACGCAATCCCTATCAAATTACCAATGGCATTTTTCACAGAACTAGAGCAAGAAATCTTACGATTTGCATGGAAATGCAAAAGACCCCGAATAGCCAAAGAAATCTTGAGAAGGAAAGACAGAGTTGGTGGAATTAGGCGTCCTGACTTCAAACTATACTACAAGGCCACAGTGATCAAGACAGTATGGTACTGGCACAAAAATAGAAAGGAAGATCAATGGAACAGAATAGAGAGCCCAGAGATAAACCCAAGCACATATGGGCATCTTATCTTTGACAAAGGAGGCAAGAATATACAATGGAATAAAGACAGCCTTTTCAATAAGTGGTGCTGGGACAATTGGACAGCTACATGTAAAAGAATGAAATTAGAACACTTCCTAACACCATACACAAGAATAAACTCAAAATGGATTAAAGACCTAAATGTAAGGACAGACACTAGAAAACTCCTAGAGGAAAACATAGGCAGAACACCCTATGACATACATCAAAGTAAGATCCTTTTTGACCCACCTCCTAGAATCATGGAAATAAAATCAAGAATAAACAAATGGGACCTAAGGAAACTTAAAAGATTTTTCACAGCAAAAGAAACCATAAACAAGAGGACAACCCTCAGATTGGGAGAAAATATTTGCCAACGAAGCAACTGACAAAGGATTAATCTCTAAAATATACAAGTAGCTCATGCAGCTTAATACCAAAAAAGCAAATAACCCAATCCACAAATGGGCAGAAGACCTAAATAGACATTTCTCCAAAGAAGACATGCAGATGTCTAAGAAACACATGAAAAGATGCTCAACATCGGTAATCATTAGAGAAATGCAAGTCAAAGCCACAATGAGTTATCACCTCACACTGGTCAGAATGGCCATCATCAAAAAAATCTAGAAACAATAAATGTTGGAGAGGCTGTGGAAAAAAGGGAACTCTCCTGCATTGTTGGTGGGAATGTAAGCTGGTACAGCCACTATGGAAAACAGTTTGGAGGTTCCTTAAAAAACTAAAAATAGAACTACCATATGATCCAGTAATCCCACTCCTGGGCATATACCCAGAGAAAACCATAATCCAAAAAGAAACATGTACCATAATGTTCACTGCAGCACTATTTACAATAGCCAGGACACGGAAGCAACCTAAATGCCCATCTACAGATGAATGGCTAAAGAAGATGTGGCACATCTATACAATGGAATATTCCTCAGCCATAAAAAGGAATGAAATGGAGCTCTATGTAATGAGGTGGATAGACCTAGAGACTGTCATACAGATTGAAGTAAGCCAGAAAGAGAAAGACACATACCGTATGCTAACTCATATATATGGAATCTTAAAAAATGGTACTGATGAACCCAGTGACAGGACAAGAATAAAGATGCAGATGTAGAGAACAGGCTTGAGGACACGGGGTTGAGGAGGGGGCGAAGGGGAAGCTGGGCTGAAGTGAGAGAGTAGCATAGACATATATACACTACCAACTGTGAAATAGATAGCTAGTGGGAAGTTGCTGTATAACAAAGGGAGATCAACACGATGATGGGTGATGCCTTAGGGGGCCAGGACAGGGAGGGTGGGAGGGAGTCGCGGGAGGGAGGGGATATGGGGATACATGTATAAATACAGCTGATTCACTTTGGTGTACCTCAAAAACTGGCACAAGAGTGTAAAGCAATTATATTCCAATAAAGAGCTTTACAAATTTTAAAAAATATTATGTCTGGAAAAATATGTCTATGTCTGTCTATCTGTCTCAGAGAAAGATGTTCCTCCAAGATTGCCAAATTTCGCAGCTACTCCCACAGTTGTGCAAACTGGTGGTGGTCCCAGATGCCTGGGATGATTGGGACAAAATTGCTGCAATGTTAACTGGGTGGGGTTAGGCACAGGAGACAAGGAAGAAGATTGTACCCCAAACCTGGGCCAAAAAAGGGCTATACAGACCTTGTTGTCCATAAATGCCTGTGGGTATCAGGCCCTTTGGCTCTCTGGGAGAGTTAAGGGTCTTTCTAAATGCTTTTAGTGCTTATTCAAATGTTTCTTCCTGCCCTTGTTGGATCCTGGTGATGGGATAAGTAAAATAGATCAAGCTGTGGACATCTGGGGTGGACCAAGACAGAACCCAGAATGACATTTCTAGTTTCTTGAATTAAAAAGTCTCATTATTGGGTTGTCATATTCAGAGAAGAAATGCCAACTGCTTCAGTGAACTTGCCTGGAGTCACACTGCAAAGCATTAAGAAGAAATTAATTAGTAATGCCTAAAAAATTTGCAGCTATTTTGGTTGAGGTTCATTATTTTTAAATGGTACAAATACAAATGGAATTTTATTTTCACTTCGATATTTAGTGTTTGAGCAATGTCTCCAAATTTGATTCTCTTGATATCTGCGCCTTTACCCCTGGCTATTGTGGTAAACACTGTTGGCTTCCTGCCCAGTAGCTATACCTCTGCCTCCTTCCTTACTGGAACAACTGAGCTTTTGTTCAACCTTCTCTGAATTGTAATGTCCTTCTCTGTACTTAGGTGATGACTTCTTTTTCTTTTTTTCATGGAAAGACTTTTTATTTTAAATATAACAGTGTGTACATGTCAATCCCAAACTCCCAATCTACCCCTCCCCTCCGCCCTCCCCCTCTGGTAACCATAAGTTTGTTCTCTCAGTCTGTGAGTCTGTTTTGTAAATAAGTTCATTTGTGTCATCTTTAATAAAGTCTGCATATAAGTGATATCACATGATATTTGTGATGAGTTTTTGATTAGACTTTCCAAGCCAAGCATTCCTCTTGCTAAGTGCTTGGTTTGGCATGGGCAAAAGATGTAATTCTGGCCAATGAGACTTTAGGGGAAATCTGCTAGAGGCTTCTGGGAAGGTTTTCTTAGAAAGGAACATGAGATAGACTATTGTTTTGAGAATGAAATGAGCTAATATATATAAATTGCTTTGAACAGTGGCTGGCACATAGTCAATAACTGAGTGGATAATAAGTCAATAATCATTTGTTATCATTGTTCTGTTTCTGTGGTTGTTATTGTAAATGTGTAGCATTCCATAGTGCCCATGATGCCCTAGAAGTGGTATAAGATGTGTACATCACATTTCTATCAAGGTAGCAAGGACAAACACTAGCCTACAGTGGAAGAACATAGCCACAGGAAGGGCTTCAACAAAAGCTGGGAAAACCAAGCTCTCCAAGAATTTTTCAACAAACATGCAGAATCTGGCTCAGAGCTGATAGGATGAGTATGGAGCAATAGTATTCATCCCCCTGTAGCACTGGGGAGAGCTCTGATGCTCCCTTGATAAGAAGAAATAATCTCACAGAACCTGTTTCTATTTTTCTTTATTCTTCATTTGCTACCCCACTCCAACCCGCCCACCCAACAAATCTTTCCACGTGTATAATTTATGTATTATGTATTGGCCACATGGTAATAACAAGATTACAAGAGTTGAAATGATAAAATAATATATTCTAGAAAATGAAAACCTCAAATGAAATAGAGAAACATGTCAATTTCCATATAATTTTTATTTTCATTCACTTATCTCTAATGTGAATACTAATGGGAAGGTTTGGAAATACTGGCATATGCAGGACAGAAATGCCATTTCCTCTCTGAACTCTTAGGCAAGATATTAATGTATAACAAGTATGAGCACTAAGTATTCTAGTTTTATAGCTCATGCATATTTTGCAAAAATGCTACTTAATGTGAACAAAACTCATTAATGAGCAAAAAACTTTCATTATCATAAAATAATGCCACACTAGTCCATGACTTGAAAAGTGCTGTTGATGAGGTTCTTTTTCCCACTAGGCAGTAGATTGGTCCAGATGATGCTAGGAAAAGTCTAAACTAACCCCAATTGCTACCTAGACACTAGGTATTGGCCAGAGTATTCTTTTGTACAGAGGGGTGTCAGAATATTAGGTTTTTTGTGTTCTTCCTACTTTTCCTGATTTTTAAATACAATATTCTGCTTTAAGGGTATTTAGAAGTACTGTTTTATATCATTTACAACCATTATTAGCAGTAAAGTCTACAAAATAACTTTTAAATGATACTTTATAATCTCAATGTTTATACAACAAGAAATAAAAATAACAGAAATAAAGTGAATTAGTATCCGTTGCATGAAATAATTTTACAATCACTCATAGAATAACCCTCAAAAATGAACTAAGTCCAAAGTTAAAGATGAGTAAATGAGCATTTATGGTACTCTGTCTCTCTCTGCTTTTGTGCATATTTGGACATATTTTTAGAACGTTTGTAGAAGATGTGGGGCAGAATACAGGCCCCACAAAGATGGCCACATCCTATTCCTAGAACCTATCAATATGTTAGGTTGCACAGCAAAAGGGAATGAAGGTTGCCAACTGCCTGATCTTAAGATGGGCAGATTATCCTGGATTATCTGGGTAGGTCCAATGTCATCACAAAGGTCCTTATAAGTACAACAAAGAAGCAGGAGAATGAGAATCAGGGAAAGTGATGTGACACTGGAAGGAGGGTTATAATGGTTCAATATGAGAATGATTCGATCACAGATTTCTGGCTTTGAAAATGTAGGAAGGGGCCATAAGCCAAGGAACACAGATGGCCTCTAGAAGCTAGAAATGGCAAAGAATGAATTCTGTGCTAGCACCTCCAAAGGCATGTAGCCCTGCTGACAGCTTGATTTTAGCCATTTCAGACTCCTGACCTACAGAACTGTAAGATAATAAATTTGTGCTGTTTAAGCCACTAAGTTTATTGTCAATATGTTACATCAACAATGGGAAACTGGGACTTCTCTGGCAGTCCAGTGGTTAAGACTCTGCGCTTCCAATGCAAGGGATGCAGTTTCAATCCCTGGTCAGGAAACTAAGATCCTACAAGCTAGGCGTGGCAAGGCCAAAAAAAAAAAATGGGAGAAACAAGCATCCTCCCCCTTCCCACTCGGGCAAGGTTGCAGTAGGCCCTCCAAAGACGTCCATGTTGTAATCCTCAGAAACTGTGAATGTGTTATGTTACACAGCAAAGGAAACTTATGGTTGTTTACTCAACTGACCTTGAGATGGGGAGACTACCGCAGATTATCTGGATGAGCCCAATGTCATCATAAGCGTCCTTAGAAGTGAAAGAGAGAGGCTAAGAGAGGTCAGAATCAGCAAGGTTTGAAGATGCTCTGCTGCTGGCTTTAAAAATGGAGGAAGGGGCCACGAGCCAAGGAATGTGGGCGGCCTCTAGAGCCTGGAAAAGGCACGGAATGGATTCTCCCCTCAGAGCCTCCTAAAGGAATGTGGTCCTGCCAACATCTTGATTTTAGCCCAGTGAGACTCATTTCAGACTTACTGTAAGATAAGGAATTTGTGTTGTTTGAAGCAACCCAGTTTGTAGTAATGTATTATGGCAGCATGAGAAAACTAACCTACAAATAAAAAATTGTTGAATATCTCTCTATGCTTAGCACTGTGACGGTTACTTAGATGCCAAAATGGTTTGGTACCTGCCTTTAAGTTGCTCACCATCTGCTAGAGAACACAAAGCTTACACAAGGAATGCCTAGGGGGTAATAAAAGATGACAGAGAGTTTAGAGCTAAAGTGAGGGATACTGAGGATAAATGCTCCTGGAATTCTGACCACATAAACAGACAGAAATCACAGGACCTAGCGCTCGCTCCTAGCCGAGAGTTCTGTAGGTACAGGAGGATGATGTTGGAGAACTGCTGACACAGCTGGGTTATCTGTCATTGTACTGCATGCTGCAGGCCTGGCGTGTTACATATGAGATCCCTGGGCATCTGAAGGGAGTTGGAGGGTGATGGGTGGCTTTCACCTCCACACCAACGTTCTGATATACAGAAAACAATCTCTGAACACTGCAACAAAAATAGTCTGTTAGCCCATACCCTCCTGGCCTCCTTAAGAAAAACTTCCAGCCCCCAAGCATCCCAGCTGACACTGTCATACCATCTGTAGAATTCGTCTGTCCTCATGCCCTCATGCCCTCATTCCAGCCCACTGCTCCTTATTTTCAAGCTAACTGGTACTCCCATTCACCTTCTCCAAGCCCCTACAATTTGTTTCTGCCAATGGGAATTTAGCCTTGGGCACTTGGGAACTTCCCTTTTCTATGCTGTGGGTTCCTGATCTGTAAAATGTAGAGGCTAACAGCACTGATCTGGCAGGGGAGTTGGCTGTGAGGATTAAATTAGACACTAAGTAAAGTGCTTAGTCCAGTGCCTGGTAAGTAGCCAATAACAGTGCGGTAAGGTTATTATCATTTATTAGGACCAGGTATTTTTGATCATAAGTAGAGAGATCATATGTCCAGTTTGCACAGGGCAGCCCAGGTTTACACCTGCTTTCCCAGATTAGTTATTAATAGCACCCCTTTTTTGCATTTTATTTTAATTTTAGCAAATTGAAATATTTCACACATTATTTGATATATTGCATTTTCACATAATTTTTACCGTATCTTGAAGTAATTAAAAAGCCCACAATCCCAAAATTCATATAAGCTACATAAAGTTGTATCTTATACCTTAATTTTTTTTAATCTTATACCTTAACATTTTTTATAAATAATTTTTATTGGAGTATAGCTGCTTTACAATGTTGTTAGTTTCTACTGTACAGAAAAAGAGCCCCCTTTTCACTCACAAAAATGTCCCCAAATGGCACCTTAATCATAAGGAACGAGGCAAGAAGCTAATTATTAGAATTCAGTCATCAGATCAGCATCAACAAAAAAGCTGATTTAAAGTAAAACATCTGGCTCAGAGCTTCTCCATCTTCCCTGCCTGAGGAACAGGACTGATGTGAGGACCAGAGAAGGGACTGAGTCTCCGGAACAGGCCAAGGGTATAGAAACAGCTACAGACAGAAGACTTCAAATAGATGCTGTATTTCTCTTCTCCTTGAACAATTTCTTCTTCATCCTCCCTAATCCAGGGAGAAAGCAGGGATTAGAAAGATCCAACTCTGCTGCCATTTGATTATTTCAAGCAGGCGTTTTTGTCTGTCTCCCTAGAAAGAACAAAGTCAAATCCTTTTGATATCGAATTGCTTCGATACTTTAAAGCTCCAGAGCTGTGATTATGGTCTGAAAATAGCTCTTGACATAAAACAAAGATTAAAGATTCAGGTGAGTTTAAAGATGGGTTCTCCTTAGTTCTAAGGAGGCTAAAACCAGAGTTAGACCAAACAACAATTTATTACTGGGATAAGATAAGGAGCTGTATCTAGCTGGGCGTTCCTTCTTTATAATAGCTTCTCCTTTAGAATGACCTCTCTTTCAATCTTTCCATTCATGATTTTATATGTATATGGATGTATATATTCATATCTATATAATCTCTCCCTATATATGTATTGTCAATTGTACTTGTATGTATGTGTGTATGTGTATTCCCTATATATTTATATGTAGCGAGTGTCTGTAGGTATTGTCATGGAAGAATGTCTCTATCCACGTTGTACTGGAGAAAGTAAGTGTAAAAATAAATATATGGAATGTGTGTGTCTGTATAAGCTTAATAAAGAATTTAAAAGAATATCCCTGGGGAGTGGGAAAGGGGGATTGGTAGGAGATGGGTAAATTTTACATTTTACTGTATAGTCAATGGGCTTCTGTATCATTTTACTTTTTTTAAACAGTAAGCATGTGTTACTTTTGTACTTAAAAATTTATGCTCAGAAGTTATTATTTTGAATTTTAAGCATAATGAGGTCTCAAAAACATGTAAATATTCCTTTTGAGGCTGGGTATTAATAGACAAGTTGATTGAACTAGAAGACCAAGGTTGTAATTTGACGTTATATGTTAATTGGAGGCCAACTTAGAGGAAATAAACAGCCTAACAGCCTCTTAAAATCATAGCAGGTCCACTTGTAATTTCTATACTCAGAAAACCCATTCCTTTCTTAAAACATAGAATTGTGGCAGCAGAAATCTAAAACACTTACTTGGTGTATAAACCCTGTATAATCGTTTCCCCTTAAGTGTGATTAGACCCTGTAAATGTGATGGGATTTCACTCACCTGTGAGTATGCTATGTACATGGCAAAGGTGAAGGGATTTTGCAGATGTTTTTAAGTCCCTATTAAGTTGCCTTTAAGTAATCAAAAGGGAGATCTTCCCAGGTGGGCCTGACCTAATCAGGAGAGCTCTTTAAAATTGGGACTGGAATTCAGAGACAAGAGCAGGAGCAGCAGATATTCAATTCTCCATTGACCTTGAAGAAACAAAATGCCATGTTAGGTAGAGGGTCATGTGACAGAGAATGGCAGTCAGACTCTACAAAGCAGGGAGACTGGGGCCTTGGGCCTCAGTTCTACAGCCTCAAAAAACTGAATTCTGCCAATAATCACCAAGCTTGGAAGAGGACCCCAAGCCTCAGATGAGACTGCAGCCCCAGCTGACACCTTGATTATACCCTGGTGAGACCTGAACAGACAAGCATGCCAGGATTCCTGACCCACATAAACTATGAGATAATAAATGTGTGTTAAGTTGCTAATTTTGGGGTAGTTTGCTACCCAGCAATAGAAAACTAATGCAGGGATTAAGCCCAATTTCTGCCTGGCCTTCAAAACAGCTTCTACTTCTTGTTTTTCCAAAACTGTCTTCTACTGCTCTTTGTTCTAGCCCAAGACAACTCTCTAGGCAAGGACTCATAGCTGTGTAGTCACCCTCCATATGCTTGCTCAGATCATTACCCCAGGAAGAGATGGCATAGAGGAATGGTTAAATGCATAGAGGGCAAAGTAATGCTGTTTACCAGAAAGTTCTATGATGATGGAATTATTCTCTATATCTGTGCTGTTCAGTATGGTAGCCACCATCTACATGTGGCTATTGAACATATGGAATGTAGTTAAACTCAACTAAGGAACTGAATTTTAATTTGATTTCACTTTAATGCATTATATTTAAATAGCCACCAGTGGCCACCAGATTGGACACTGCAGTTCATAAGTTAGGCCATCTAGGTCCAACTCCCAGCTCCATGACTCAGCTGCATGACCTTGCACAAATTCCTTCATCTCTCTGTGCCTGAGCTTACTAATAATTTGATCTCCCTCATAGGGTGTTTGTGAGCATTAAATGAGTTACTACTTGTGACATACTCAAAACAGTGTCTTGTATATAGTAAGCATTATATAGTTTTGTCAGATGAATAAGTAGATTTGACTGCCCTATTTTTTCCCCACCTCAATCCTACCCACTTATTTTTTAAACCCTAGAGATTTTCCCCTCTTACATGAAACCTTTGGGACAACTCCAAACCACAAGAAATATCTATTGGCTGTCAAGTTAATTTGGCACCTAATTGCATACTGCTTGAATTGTTATTGAAATATTTGTGGATGTATTTTCTGTCTTTCTCCAAGACTGAATGGTCCTCAGTGGGAATTGCTATATCACATGTGCCTTTTTGTATCCTTCATACTACTAAATACACATCAGTTTATCTAAAAAGACACTCCATAAATATTTGTTGACATTTGTATAAGGCCTTGAATTAGAGATGGAGAGGCAGAGACAATGACCAGAGATACTGCTAATCCATTTCTCATGTGGCTAAGGTGTCACTAGACTCAAGTAACATAGCATCTTAGAAAACATACTTCCAAGAGTCTAGCTGTCAACACCTGAGAGAGACAGAAAATTACAGTCCTAGGCCAAGAAGTTTGTACAGAAGAGGATGGCAATGACCCCAATAAGGAACTCGTATCCAGGTAGAACACAAACACTCCCCAAGCCAAGGCCAGGCCATAATACACCCAGACAGTGTGGGATCATCACAGCAATAGGCGCTGGCGCCTTCTCAGAGTACAGAGATCCAGTCTCCTTCTGCGGAGATTAGAGACAATCAGTCCAAAGAGGCTTTGACCCTTTACATCTTGGGATGCTGTCTTTGCTGTAAGGTCCCAGGGCAGCCACAAGACTCCTTAGAAACTAGTCCTGGCCTGCATCATTCCTGCCTTATGCTCAGCCTGACAATCTCCTGCCTACTGATCCTTTCTTTAGGATCATGCCTTGAGCTGCCAAATCATTTGAAGCTGCTTCACCTCCTGCCTAAGAACAAGACTTCGGCTCAATTTTGCCAGGACCTGTGCCCCCGCCAATGCCCTCTATGACTGCACCTCTAGTAGAAGCTCTGTCCATGCTCTGACTCACCTTGTCTCCAGGTATCTCTCTCTTCTGTGTGAATCCTAATCTGCTTGGCAGGCTACAGTGCTGCTTGGCACTGGACATCCAACTCCAGGGGCTTCCCAATGAGGAGCTGGAAGCTACTGGGGGCAGCAGAGTAACATGGATCCTATAGTCACCCCTTTCTCAAATCACACCAAGTTACTAGCTCATTTCTGTGCCACTGTGCATATGACAAAGAGACAACAAGGTCCCTCCAGGAGCTCACTTAAGTTCACACACTACTCTCTTTTGTAATCAACCAACTCTGTTTTTTGAATGGCTATAAATATTTCTCCTAATTTTAGGAAAGGCCAATCGACTTTTACTGCCAGGCATTTCCACTTACACTTGAGTGCATTTCTACATAGAATCTTTAACCATCTAGTTGGTTAAGGAAGAAGAAAAGAATAAATAAGTGTTAAGCCCTCCAGACTAAAACAGTAAAAAAAAATAAAGCAGCAGACTCAGGAGCTGTAATACTGCTCACCATTAAGAGCTTCTCTGACTTTATTATCCACTACTAATATAGCCCTTTATTTTTGCTGCATTTTTTCATTAGTAAGGCTGCATACAGTATACTGTAATAGCAACATTCACTTTACTCATTCTAAGACCTGGCAATAAAATGTGAATCATGAAGCTCACTAGGAAATACCAGTAACTTGTGGTCATTTAAAACTAGAATATTAAACACAATATTCTCATTGTCACTTTGCATCATGATTCAAACCAAAATATATGATTATAAAAAAATAAACATTTATATTAACTATGAGCTGTGGAAACTCTTCCATTAGATATTTTAAGAATAATTATTATTTTTTTAAAACTCTGGAATTGCAGAAATAGTTCCATGTTCTTCCTGGAAATGAATCCTATTGATAGATAATTCATGAAAGTTGTATTGTAATCTGACTATCAAAATGTCACCAGTTCACATTAACTGCAAGGAAGATCAGCAAGAACTAATGAAAAAAAGGTAAAGAAAAATACTTTTATTACAATAACATAGAATAAGACAAATTTCCAATTAAAATATTTCTAAGCCATTGCCTCTCTGGTAATGAAGATAATGCTGCCTTTCACGTGTTATGAGCAATAAATGAGATCATGTGCATTGAACATCTTACACAGGTGCTAGAGTAGATATTCAAGAGAAATAGTACTTGTATTATTATGAAACCCTAGTGCCCCAAGTTTTCTAGCCTCCTAAGAATAATTTTTCTTGAATATCTAAATAAAATAACTTGAGAACTCATCCTAGGTGACCATGAGTAACACAGAGTCTTCTTGTGTATCTCAAATGATTCCTGGGGAGTATAAACCTCTCTCTCCTGTGCCAACTAAAAATTGGCACTTTCCAGCTGCCTCTACAAGGACTAAGTCACAAACTGCTGCAGCCACTGACCTTCAACATCCCCTGAAAGGAGTTCAGGGTGGAGATCAGGAATGAGGCCCTCTGTGCTCTGGGAAAAATTGGCAGAACAGGTCTTTAGATAGTTGGATATTTTCAGGAAAAGATTTTGAGTCCAATTCTTGCATCTCCTCATATCTAGAAAAGCACTAAAATCATTAACAGTGACATCTGCTCCTTGTGGCTAGCAGCAAGCCTCTGCCAAAATGTGTGCTTGACTGCAGGTACCCCCTTCACTACAATCATATGTAACACTGACCTTCCCCCTACCTCTTTAGAGCAGTTTCTCAGACTACCTGAAATGCTGTCTCCCGGGCTATAGTCCTCATTTCACCCCAAATAAAACTTAACTCACATTGTGCATTTTTTTCAGTCAACACCTGCTTTTAATTATGACACCTGGCTCTAAACTGATGCCTCCAATGTCTCTGGATCACTCTAATTTTGGTCTATCTAGTTACCACTAAGCCAAGCCACTCCAGTCCTCAAAAACCTCTGACTGAATACAGAAACAGAGCTCCTTCCTCCCCTCCCCAAGGTAGTACTAACACAAGACGCTGTGGTGGTTAACACATTGTGCTGGAAACGTGATTACAGGGCAAAAAAGGAAAATTGAGTTCAAGATCAGATATCATTGCTCCCCAAATCCATAGGACACAGTCCAATATGCAAGGACTCTTGCAGACCAGCTGCCGGAGTTTCTTCTCCCATCATCTCTCTCTCTCCCCAGTTCCAAGGCTGTTCAGCTTTTGTCCCTCCATCACCCCCACCCCCCCCCCCCACCAAAAGTAAACCTTTGCATTACTAGAATAAGTTAGCATTCCACTTGGAATTATTTACACTTAGATTACTTCCAATATCAGAGAACAAAGAATAAGTACTTAGCTCACTTCTGCATGTCAATAAAGCTCATGATTAATCCCTTCCAGAACAAAGAGAAAGACTACCTACTCCCAAGGCGCATTCCCACTTTCACTCTTCCAGCCTCAGGAAGCAAATTTCCTGTAATTTTTGAAAAGCAGTTTTATCCCTGCTGCTAGTCATCAAGGAATCAGAAATATTGAGTTTCAGTTTTGGACCACCTCACTACAATATGAGTAACATTAATAAGGTCTTGCTAGACTATTTTAGTAGATAGACTTTTAAAAATCGTTTAAAATTAGTACATTAACTATTTCTATGCAAATAGAAAGCTGACAACTTTCAAATAGAAAGCAGTTGGTTTCTAAGTAAGCCAACAATTACCAGCAGATTTGTTGAGGGATGTTTTTTTTGTTTTAGATCGTACAAAGATAAACATCAGCCTAGACTGCACTCAAATTATTCCCAACCCCGCCCCCCGCCCCGCCGCCCCGAAATCAAGATAATGAGCTTTTGCCAAACTGTAAAGACAGGCTTTGTTTCTTACTAAAATACTAGTTCAACAATCCAGAATGATTGTATTTAGATAGGGTCACAGAATTCTCTAGTAGACCAAGATCTTATATATTCTTAAGCTTATTCTGTTGTTTTGTAGAAAAAAAAAATTGGTCCCAAGAATGAGTTGCTCAGGTGTACACAGCTCCTGTGCCAGGGTGCAGACATTTTTTTCTGAAATGTCTAGATTCTTAGGATGGTATTGCTTCAGCTACACATATCTGCTTGGCTTAGTGTCACCTGAGTATAGACATTGAATTCTCATTTCCAGACTTTCCAGAACTCCCAAACGACACTTCCACTTTCACTGGCCAGGACTCAGCCACACGGTCATGAGTACCTGAAAGCAGTGTAGTAATGACCGCCTTGATTCTGGGAGATAACGTGTTGGAATGAAAACTGGGCTTCTTAGACTAAGCAAGGAACAGCGAACAGACACTGAGAGGCTACCAGCCAAAGCTGCAGCAGTAGCTTTTGCTTGTTTCAGGTCTGTCTTAAGACTTCTGAGGACAAGTTTATGTTCACAAGGAATGACAGCCACTTCTATTCCCAGTGACTCTAGAATTCAGGGAAATGACATGCCTATCTGGGGTCTGGTTTCTTGGTAGATTACGCCGTGCACAGCAGAACTCTGAGCATAAATCTAAACCACGTTGGCCATGGGCAATGAGACAGGACTGCGTATTTTTAGCTGACCCTAGGAGCAGGCTTGCCAGAAGTCTATTTGTGGGAAGAACTGAGGAGATTCCTGGCAGCAAGTTCACCTTCAGAAAAGAGTGATTCATTTGTTGTTTTCGTTTCATTCATTTATTCAACACATACTTATTGCGTATACGCTGTATGTCAGTCACGGAACATATACACATTGGAGAACAACAGCAACGACAAGCACGGTGCCTGCACGCACACTTTCCGATCTAGTGGGGGAGGCAGCTATTTTTAAAAGTAAATAATGAATAAAATAACTAAATACATTGTTATAGATATTGTTAGATGCCATGGAAAAAATAAACAGGACTCTGTACTATAGGAGAAAAACGAGCACCTACTCATCACAGTGAAGACAAGGTGATAAAAAAAAAGGTGTTTATTATAAGGATGTGGCTTGTTTGTATTGGTGAAAAAATTGGAAACAACTTCGATGTCTATCACTCGTGAAATTGATAACTATAACGATACATTTACATGATGACTATAGCAGTCGAGCTGAATGAATTAGATTTCTATGCATCCACATGGAAAGATCTAAAAGAAATGTTAAATTAAAAAAAAAAGAATAATACATGCAGTGTTTTCTCAGAAAACAAGCCTATAGATTGTCCATGGATAAATATATATATATATACATATTTTTATATTTATATTTACACACACATGCACCCACCGCCCCCCCCCATGCATTTGCCTTTGGGGAGAGGTGAAAAGAATGCAGCTGCGGATGGGATACAAAGGTGGCTTCACCTGAATATTCACATGTTTATTTCCTATTTGCTTTAGGTCTTTTTTACATCGTCAGTTTGGGTAATGGAAACAAAGGTATTTGCTGTTATATTGTTGCCATACTCCATATTTCTCTTTTCTCTCTCTCTCTCTCCTTTTTCAATCTTTCATTCTCAAAAAAATAAGTGATAACTTTAATTTTTTGGCCCACCCAGGAGCAAGGATGCTACTGCTAATATTTTCTCTTGGAGTCATATATTTCTGTTCTGCCACTGACTGTATTTATGTCACAAAGCATAAATGACAATTAAATTCTCACACACACATACACACACACACACACACGCACACACACAAACATATTCTTACAAAGCAAGTGAAACTACAATAGGAGTATTGGTCTTGCTATGATAAAGATTATTACCTCATAATGCCTCTAAATTCAGTATCTTTTGATATCTCCGACATTTTCTGAGTTTAAAAAGAACACATACAATGCATGACTAAGCAGAATTGACCTTGAGGAAGCACCAAACAAAGCATTTCCTCTTGCTTTGAAGTTGTAAAAAGGATTTCAATTTTGACAAACTAGAGGCCAAATCATGCTACTCATTTAGATAAAAGATATCAATAGTCAATTTTTCCTCCCAATTAATTAAAGAATTAAAGTATACGGTAATGTCTCATAAAGAGTTCACTAGATTACAGAGATTTCATATTTTGAGTAGATCAAATTACTATAGAAAGAATGAAGATGCCATCAACCCCCCCCACGATAACAGTAGCTATAATTTATTGACCCCCTACTCTTGGGGATTGGGGGGTTCCGTCCTTTAAATCCACTGTGGGTTAACAACTAATTGAGAAGTAAATGAAGATATCATATAGATCAGTGGTCCCCAACCTTTCGGTTTCATGGAAGACAATTTTTCCACGACGGTGGGGTGGGGCTGTGTGTGCCGTGGGATGATTCAGGCAGTAATGCAAGCAATGGGGAGCGATGGAGAATGGCAGATGAAACTTTTATCCCTCACCTGCCGCTCACCTCCTGCTGTCCATGGCCCGGGGGTTGGGGACTCCTGATATAGATGGAGATCAAAATACCAGCTTCATACTATTAAGCTTGAATTCAATAAGTTGGTTTGGTCTACAGCCACAGTTGGACTTCCCAGTGAAGACTTCTGAATTGGATGTAGCCACCCAACCCCAGGCAGGGCTGCACACTTTGAGGGTAGGTGGCCCTGAAGAAGAGAACACAAAAGGCACTGAGCTGAGCTTGGTCAGAGTCTTCACTCAAAGTCAGTAGCAAGGTCATTTGTCTTTTGGGATTGAGAGAGAGAGACACAGAGAGAGAGAGAGACAGAGAGAGGAAGAGAGAAGGAAATCTCTTCCTGTTACTTGCAAAAAGGATGAAAGGATGGTATTCCTTACACTATGGACCAAGCTAAGGACACTGGAAAGAGAACATGGCTCCTGCTTCACCTATTAAATGTGCACAGTATGAAACATTTTATATCTATTTTCTATGTTTTTCACAACAACCCTCACAGAGTCAACATAATTACCCAGACTTTACAAAAAACAAAGTGAGACTCAGAGAATTTAAGTAACTTGCCCAGTACTCACACTGTTGGTTAGATGGTTGAGCAGGGGTTCAAACCTAGGTCTATATGACTCCAAAGCCCACACCATTTCTACTATCTCCACTTCATACCAGTGAAATCACCTGATTTCTGTTGAAAATAATTATAGTGATGCAGACAGGGCAAAAAAATGTCACTAGGCCTTTCAACTTTCTTGGAAAATTGGTGCTTGTCAATCACATGCATTTGATTCAGTATTAGATTATGCCAAACTGAATGTCTCTTCACAAAAATGTATTGTTTAATTTCAAGTTAATTCACCTTTGTAACTCTGAGAGGTTAAGTCCCGCTCTGCCTTGGGTGTGTACACACAGTACCTATTAGCAATTAAAATGAGTTACAAATGTGTCAAGAAGAGATCCTGCTGCTGAAATCCAGGTCACTGTTACTTGAAATGGATATATATCTTCCTCTTCTAAATGTTAATTAGATGTTCTATTTTATCTTCAAAAGTTTCTAGCAGAAATTTTCTTGAAGTTGACACTTATAGATCAAGAGAGCTTCAAGATAGCGTCCTCAACCCCCACACTTATGAAGCCTATTCTGAAGGGTTTATGTAACTTTACTCAAAATTTTGAAATGAAGAAAAAAGCAAAATGAAAAAAACAAAAGCTATTATGGACCCTGGTCTCCCTGCCATATCCTCAAAATTATTCAGTAGACCTAGTGAATGCTAACATGATAAGTAAGCTACTTCAGATTCCATTAAAGTTGACATTTTAGCATCTCTGTGCCCTTAATAAAGTAAATCTTTCAAACTCAATACCGAAGTCAGTGCTCATTTTTTTTCAATTCAATAAGTATTTATCAAGCATTTTATTCCATTTTATATAGTTTATCACCCAAAGCACAAATAGATAGCAATAAACTTTTAGTCAAACGAGTTTAGAAATAAAATGTTATTGCTTCTTGTGGCTGACCAGCAAGCCACTTTTTATGGGCATATTGTAACATGGTTCATAAGCAGAGTGTATTGTGCTGCATTAAATTTTAATGCTGATTTTCATTGAAACTACAGTTCTAAAACTAAAGTATCAAAACATCAAACGACCCAGCATTTGCCTGAGAGTTGGGAGATCTGAGTTTGACTCTTGCTTTGCCTGTGTGACTTTGAATAAGTCACTCCGCTTTCTGAGCCTTAGCTTCCCCATCTATAAAATGAAGATGTTGGACTAGAACTGGCCCTGCAAATTATATCAGAGTCCTTTGGAAATCCTATAAAAATGTCATTCCCAGATTCCACCTCCAGAAAGTTCCATTCCATGAGTCTA
The DNA here is from genome assembly GCF_030028045.1 of Hippopotamus amphibius kiboko. NCBI lineage: Eukaryota > Metazoa > Chordata > Mammalia > Artiodactyla > Hippopotamidae > Hippopotamus > Hippopotamus amphibius. Next base: position 9,678,711 of record NC_080203.1, on the reverse strand, counting down.
GGGTGGGGCCCAGAAATCTGCCTGTTTACCAAGGGCCCAGGGGATGTAGATGCTGGAGGCACACACCAATCACACGCTAAAGTCCTCTCACTGTAAATCCCTTCCAGCTCTACCACCTTCCCAATGTATGGAAAATTCAGTAAAATGAGCAATTGCGATGTATCTTTCTCACAGAAATCTCTATGTGATGTTGGCTCATTTCAAATAATCATTTTCTCAGGATACAGACTGCTGCTTGAGGTGTTGATCGTTTTCTTTGACAAAATATCTAATTGTGGATGAATGAATTCCCAAATAAGAAGCAAAAAGGAAGAGAAGGAAGGGAAGGAAGGAAGAATGGAAAGAAGGAAGGAAGGGAGGAGGGAGGGGGCGGGAGGAAGGAGGGAAAGCAGGCAGGCAAACATACACAACACAAATTCTTAGGCCATCAAGTGCTTTTAGTCAACATCTATACCCAAAATAATCACTGACGTTTTGCAACTAAAAAATTCTTAAAGATGACTAACTACTTTGGTATTTCAATGAAAGATAATAATTGAACATGCATGAAAGCAGCTTTGTAAATCTGCAGTTTAACTGCAGATCACTCGCCTTACACCCTTATATTTTGAGATCTTTCTACATAGACTTGTTATATTAATATATCATAGTAGTTTTTTTTTAATGACTTAAGGTGCTATTGCATATTGATAGTGATAATGGATCAAGAAATTGGGTAACTTAACTCCTTATAGGTATTATGTTTCATTAGCATTCTAGGACTCGTTTTGGACAAACCACGGACTTAAAAATCAGTGGAGAAGCACAATTTGATGAAGCCAGGAAGCCTGTGATCAATCTCATCACTATAGCCCAAGACTGAATTTGGCTAAGGGCCATAGTAGGGGTAACGAACAATTCCATTGCTGCCTAATACACCCTGATGTTGTCAACGTAAATCATAGCAGATCTGTTCTGACCCTTGAGTAAATCATATATTTGAATTCCAAGCAAATGAAACCTTAAATCAGGGACTCGGGCTTACCCCAAATTGTTCTGTACTACTTATTTGTATTTGAGAGATAAGAGTTATCTTAGGTTGAGTGGTTATATTTTATAAAACTCGTAAGCAGAACGTCGATTCATTAATTTGACAATCGTCCTTTCTTGCTGCAAATAATAGCCAGCATTCATCATTTAGCAATACTGTACACGTCTCCTTAAATATTAGTATTTCTATTGAAAAAAACACACTAAGATAAAGCTATTCAATATATTTAAATGATGGCAAATAAGTTGTCTACTTCAAAAAGTGCTGTTTCCTGACCTGTACCAACTAGATCAATATATAAAGAGCTAAGGGTCAGCATACTGAACTCATTATTCTGAAGCAATGATGCGTAGCAAAAAAAAAGAGCTTGCTTTTCCCTCCTTTCAAAATATTAATAAATGACACTGACCCTACTACAGTACTTGAGTTGCCGTGGCGATGTCCAGGGTAGGGGACAAATCTGTTGATGATTATGCCTCCAATTTTGTTGTGGTTTCCTGGAGTTGCCCCAAAGTGATGTTTTTGAGAAATTTCGTATGGTTCCTCCACCCCAGATAGAACGTCAAGCTATTTTTCTGAGAGAACTTCAAGGATATTTAGGTTATCAAAAGTGTCATGAAATTTGAAGCTTTGTTTTCTTTTTAATTTGCCTAGGAACCATGGTACAACCACAGACAGCTGCAAAAGTTGTTTGATATATGTCCTGGAGACATTACATTTGACTTAAAGGTGGCCTCACCTGCAATAATCAGGTGAATTGGGGGGTGTGCCGAGTGGCATTGTAATATCACTCAGGCAACTTCCTGGGAGATGAAAAATGGAAGGAAAAAAAAATAACTGACATCACATCTGAGTAATAAATCATCAAGATTCAAGGTAAAAAAAAATCCTTTCTCCTCTCATTGATTTGCAATGATGGTTGAATGCTGCATCCAGCTATTACTTGGAAATGATTTTATTTACTTTCTAAATCTTACTCACCTCCCCTCTGAACCCACAATTTCTAAACCCTGCTTCATTTTGTGCAAATCACAACTTCAGGGTAGATCTGGAGTGTGTCATCCTTGCTATTTTTGAAAATTAATGGCCTTGTCCTCTTCACAAACGGTGACTTTTTAAAAAAGTCAGAAATACTTAATGCAAATCCTTAGTAGCTGCTCTTCTGGCTGTAACTCTTTAGAACTGGGCGCCTTGTGTGCAGACATTTTTGAATGTTACAGCAGAGTCAGCATTAAACTCTCTGCCACAGCACATACTTTACCATATATTTATACTAGCCAAACATAAATACATAAATAAAATCAACAGAACTTAGTACGGAGGCTCGACTGCGTTATACTCTTCCAATAATGTGCAGTGTCAAACCCAATAAATTTGGTTTCCTCCTGAACGCATTAGGTTGTAACTCCAGACCAAAACATAACTTCCAGCTGTAGTGAGATTAATAGGAAAGAATGTGTCAGGATACATGAAATAGCTACTAATGCTGTCCTAAGCCTGATCTGTAAAATCTATGGCTTTCACCATGCATATTCACTCCCAAGTCCAGTAAGCTTCAATATGGTTGTAACTGATGAATCACTCGACTCAGTCATCACAGAGGGGGTCTGGGGCCCTCAGGGAGCAGGGGCCATCACTAAGTGCCATCTGTTTGGAATACAATCGGTTGAGAGCCATAAGTTTAACTATAACTTTGCAGCACATGCACTTCTTTTCCTCTCTTTTTCTAGTCTCCTCCTTCTGCTTTACTGCCCCCTCGCTCTGTTCTGTCCCATTGTTCCTCCTCAGCCCAATTCAGTATGTCAGTGTTTTTCAAACTGTGAGATACAATCTATTAGTCCCTCATGAAATCAGTTTAGCAGGCCACGGCCAGCAGTTTTTAAAATCAACTACGATAGAATATTTCAGGGTGCATGGATGACAAGGGTCATATTGTTTCAGAAACTCTCATTTCCACCCACGACTGTGCCCTGGGTCATGATAGAAAATATATTTCTTTGGGAAGAGCAGCACCAGTATGCATTGTCTGCCTCCACTGACGGTGCTTGGGATAGAAGAGGTGGTGGGCGGGCTGCAGGGTGTAGGAAATCATGAAGCTGTCCTCGGGGAGCCTGGAACTTTGATCTTCTCTGTACATTATGTTCCTTCAATGTATTGAAGTGTGAAATAAACGTAAGGTGTTTATACACACATATACATATCACATACACACTGTATATACACATAAAACATATATATATATAATATAGTATACATATAGTGTATGCATACTGGTGCCACTGGAGAGTGGGAGAAGCCAGGGATGCTGCTAAACCTCCCACATCGCACATGCCAGCCCTCCACAACAAATACCGATCTGGTCCAAAATGTCTATAGCACTAAGGTTGAGAAATCCTGCTATACACATCTATTCAGTTATCTGGAAAAGAAATCTAGGGAAAAGATGAAATGTTTTCAAGTTTTCATTTGAATGTTCGATATCATATAGCTCCAACTAGAATAGTAAGTAACTTTCTAATCCTTATTCTATTACCCAATTTCAATTAAAACAATGCTTGCTCACTAAAGTCATTGCTTTGTATAATTTACTTTCCTTAAGAAGGGAGTGTAGGAATTCCTCATTTCAAGATTTCCCCTCACATATGTGTACCTCTTTGCAACTTTCAAGGGCTTTTTATGAATCCCATCCTTATTGATGACATACGGCAGATGCTAGTGCCCAGTTTTACACGTGGGGACACTTAGAGGGGCCGTACCTGCTTGGGATTTGAACCCAGGTCATTGGTCTCCAAGGGTTTGGATATGTATTTGATTAAAACACAAACTACTCTGGGTCCTGGTCCAGCACTCTTCCAACCAGCGAACATGCCTGCCAAAATAATCAAAATAATTGAATTGACTTTAAAAATATCCACACTTTCAATAGCATCACAGAACCAACGTCTACAATATCCTTTAAACTATAATTACCGGTATTAACAACATGTCCTCTGTGTCTCGTTTCTTTATTTAGGAATTTGTCTGTCTCTGTCTGAACTCTTCTTTGAAACGTTTGGTTCAAAGGGAGAGTATTCTCAGAAAACACCTCACATTGGTCTTAGACTTACTGACTCTGCATGAGGTTTCTACTTTGTCTTATTTTGTAAATTTTTTAAAGCTTCCCAGCCCTGGATAGGTGTGGAAAGGTGGAGAAGCAACATTGTCAGGCAAACTGTATATCACGCAGTAACTGGGCAACATTTGCATTGTCTTAGTGATGTATACACATTTTAAACATTCGTCCTAGATGAAATTTCTGATTTTCTCCTAATCTTAGATTGAAGTTATAAAAGTCCAAGCAAAATTTAATTTTATTTCTCTATTGTCCCACCACCATTGCAATCAGGGATCTCTAAGCCCTTTAGTAACATGAACTAATCAACAGAGAACAGCACACAAACACAGAGATGCCTTTACAATGCCACTACAGCAAAGAACTAAGAATGCCATTTTTATTAATTCACAGAAGTATGTTAACATGTATGTCTTTGATATTCAATTATATCAGGAATTTTCCCCCTAACACAGAAAATTTTTGAGAAGTCAGTATAAAGCAGCTTTCAAATACATTGGTACATTTTAAACTTTCACACGCTTCAAGCTCTCTTCTGTAGTTACCTGTGCAACAACCCTCACAGAAAGTTCTGTATTGTTCATCATTGTGTGTGTGTGTGTGTGCGCGCGCGCGCACGCATTCAGGACACACTTTGAAATAGCTACCCACCTACTTGGAGATGTTCTGCTGACAAAAAGAAAAGTCTGCTCTTTTTCTCTATCTTACTATCAGCGTGGTCCTGTGCAGAAAAGCAAGCTGCTAAATGCTTTTCTGAAGGCTGATAAACATGTTAGACTTGCTTACAAGGCTAATTAAAATGGATGCATGCCATATTGTACAGGTTTCTACTGGATCAAAATAAAATGTCGGTCTATATCATTCATAGCATATTCCTCACCTAATCTGTATATGTTATGGCTTCTGTGTGTGTCTCTTTGGCTAGGGACACACCACTCTTCTCAGTCAATTGTCTCCTTTTTTTCAGCAAGACTGTCTCATTATTTCTGCCTTTGAATAGCCCCTCAGCTCTGTGTTTTGTGGTTGTGTATAGCCCCAAGTAAACAGGAAAAGATGACACAGAAATGAGGTAAAGACAGAAGAAACAGTATTAACTGTTCTCAGTAATAATGTGATGTGCCCAGGCTGCTGCTATAGTCTGTAGCGAACAGCACGGTGGATGTTTTACACAAATAAGGATATTAATAAAGGAAATGTTTCTGAATATGTAACTGTAAACAGCCTGCCCGTGTGCATATGTGAGAACTGTGTTATTCTGAAATTGCTTATCTGAATAGCAGGGAAATCTCAAAAAGGCTTTCTCAGGACTGAAGTAAAAGGAACAGTAATGATCCTTAAGACCTCAGAGATATGATTATAAGAGATAATTCTTTGGACTATTACTAAAGTAAACTGCATATGTGCATAATATAAGATTATCAGTAATTTTCTATTAAAAAGGCCCAGCATGTTCTCCTTAGAAAACCATTATGAAAAGAAAGCCTAGAAGAGAAAGAAGCACAAAAGATTCCCCAGGGTAAGGACAAGAATGAGGTAGAGGTCTGTGCCAGGAGAAAGAGGTTTAAACGTATAGGATATAACCTTGAAACAGACAATTCCCAATGCAGATTCATTAGCCCCTGAGCTAGTTTTTGCTCTAATTTTGCACCCCTCTCCTCCCATCCCCTTCTATTCTCTGCCACCAAGCTTGTGGATATTCTTAAGAATTGGGGTCTTAAAGACTCCGTAGGAGGGATGAAAAGGACAGGGGACAGTGACGACTTTTAATTAAGGTTGCTCTCCTCCAGGACTGAGGGGGCAATGTCTCGGTGCCATCAGGTCAACTCCCTGCTCCTGTCTTCAGTTAATACCACTGCAACTTTCTCCGTAAGACCCTGGAGATGGAAGGAGAGGCCCTGGGGAAAGCAGGTCTGGAGGGAACCGCAACGCTCTCGGCGAAAACCACACCTCCCTGTTGAACTACAATGACCCAGAGCGCCTTCCCGTCATCGAAACACAAGCACCTGGACTACTAACAAGAGGGCAAAGAAAGGAGGAAAGCGAGGGGAGGGTGGCCCAAAGTCCGCTCGAGTAGATCCAGGCAACGTCGTGAAGAATGAAAAGAATCAAAGGGAAACAGGGACTGAAATGCTGCGAAGGGCTGGTTCTAGTGAACGCGTTTGCACAGGTCTCGCCCGGCTCTACGATATATGGAAATGCCGCGTCTACCGTCCTCGTAGGAGGTCCTCACAGATCTGCCCGCGAGCTGCGAGAAACGGGCGCTTACTAGTTAGGGGAGGCAGCCGTCACGGACCGTGTCCGGCTCGGAGGGCTGGCTGCTTTCACTTGTCCGTAACTTCCACCCAGTGGTCTTAGTGTCCCCTCGCAGACGGTCCTGACCGAGTGCCATTCTTATTTCATTTGACCGCGTCCGAGCCGCAGCCCCCGGTGGAAGCTGCAGGGACTGGGCAGAGTTCCAGGCGAGAGGGGCCGGGAGGCGTGAGCAGCGCTCCGCGGCGCTTGTCGGAGAAACCGAGCAGCGGCTTCTTTGTGGACCGGTCCATCCCCCTCCCGGGTGCATCGCGGGGACATTTGATCTGCGGGGTGATTGATAAGTGCGGGCGAGGGGCCGCCGGCCCTCCCTCCCCCTCTCTTTCCTCCTCCCCCCTCCTCCTCTCCTCCCTCCCGGCTCCCTCCCTCCTTCCTGCCAGAAGCGCTGCCCGGCGGCGAGCCGCTCCAGAGGGGATCTGCCTGCCCTTGGGGGCGCCGCCCGCGCTCGCCGCCGAGCCCTCGCTCCCGGGCCGCGCCGGGCCGCTGCCGCGCCGCCTCCCGCGCCTCCCCGGGTCGCGGATGCCGCGGGCGCCTCCGGGGGAAGCTCCGGGCGGCGCGCTCGCCGGGTAAGTTCTGAGCACTCGGGGACGCCGCGGCAACGCGGCCGGCAAGCGGGCTCCGCGCGGACCCCTGTCTTTCGCGGCCGTCGTCCCCGGCGGAGGGAACGGGCGTGGGCAGACGGCGCGATCCGCTCGGGACCGCCGCCCCCGCTCCGGCTGCCCGGCCCCTGGACCGTCCGCGCGGGTGTGGTCCGGCTTGGGGCGTCGCGCGGCCCTGCGGCCACCGCTCCCGAGGAGGACGCGGCGCCCGGGGCCCCGGGAGAGGGCGGCGCGAGCGGCCGTCGCGGCGATGGGAGGCAAGGGCCGGGGGGGCTGCGCGAGCGGTCAGTGCCCGGGGCCCGGCCGCGGGGGACTCGCCCGGCCCCTGGGTCGCCGGGAAGAGCCCTTCGGGAAGGGCTGGGCCGGGGGCTGCGGAGCAGGGGCCGAAGGCGGCAGCAGAAGCCCCCTCCCCGGGCCGGCCGGGCTCCGTTAACCCCCTCGCGGCCGGGACGGAGGGGGCTGCGCGCCCGCCCGCACTCGCCGCGCCCGCCGGCGGCCCGGGAGACCTGAGCCCGGCTTCGGGAAGATGCGAGTGAGACCGAGGCGCCGGAGTTCCCGTTTCTACCTCCGTCGCCCCCGCGAGGACGGGGAGCGTTTGCCTTATTTTAGCGTCCGCCTCTGCCTCCCTCGGGCTCCGCGTTCACCCGGCTCCTTTCCGCCGCCTTGGGAGCGCGCTCTCCCCGGCGCGGTGCCGCGGCCGCTCCTCCCGAGACGCGGGGCCGCAGGAAACTTCCTTAAAGTGCTTTATCGGGGCGGAGGCTGATTTGTTCCCAATGACTGCGTTTGGGGAAGCGGCTGCCGAGGCTCAGGGACGAGCGGGAGACGCAGTAGTGGTGGGAGGCTCTGCCGACCGGTGTCGGTAGCTAACGGCGGGTGGGGGGGAGCTGCCGCCCCGCCGCGGGGTCCCCGGTGTGGGGTCCCCGGTGTCGTTCCCCCAGCCAGCTCACCTAGGCGTTTCCCTCACTGCGTAGTGTCAAGAATTTCAAGCGCCCCGGCGCCCCCTCATCCATTTACCACCCCCCCCCAGATTCCTAACAGCCTGTCTTCAAGGAGTGACAGTCATCAGTGTCCTGAAGGAAATTACGATATTTGAGAACTGAAACTCATATTTGGCATTTCCCTTTCAAATACAATTTTTAAAAAAGAACACATTTAGGTAAAACACCACCACCACTATTGAAGTTTAGGTAGATAGTTCTCGAATTCACAGTAAGCAGGAATGAGTTTTTTGGAGAACTGGTGGCCTGGGACTCAGAATCTCTGGATTCTGTTTCTAATTTTATAGATTCTTGAACTTAAGCAAGTCAGCACTTCCCCTGGTTGAGGAATGTCCTCATCTATAAAATGAATCTGATTTCAAAGGTCTTGTCCAGCTCTCATGTTGGCTTCTACTTCAGTGAAATATTAACCTAATTAATAAGTGTTTGTTAAATGAATGACTGAATGAATAAACCGTATCTCTCTAGGAACTATGTATATTTAATATTTGGAAATATGTAGAAACAAATGCCCCTTTGCTATGAAAGCAAGCTTAATGGTGGTCCCACTGCATCACCCTGCTAGCATCTAATGATGCAGTTGCCATGGAGGGTGGGAGACCATAGCAGGGCTGCCCAATCCCCCTCTGCGGACAGTTCCTCTCCTGTTGCCCTTTGCCACAGGGAAGGGAAATTTGAGAGCCCAGAAGGAAAGGATGTTGCCCAAGGTGAAGCAAGAATTACTGGTTGGGGAGGGGCTTCTGATGTCTGGCCCAAGGCTCTTCCCCAAAGGAAAAGCAGGGGAAAGAAGAACTCCTGTGACAAATTGCAGAGCCACAGGTTGCTTTAGTGCCTAAGTTTATAAACTATCAGAGCCATTCTTAGGGAGGGAAGAACTTGTACTGGCGGAACAATCCTAAGACCTGAGCTTTGCAGGGAAGGAGGAGGGGAGAAGCAGAAGGCTTTCTGTTTTCCGAAGGTTAGGCTTGTCATAGTGATTGCCTCGCTGCCGCACTTGGCCCGGCAATGGGACCCTGTGTCGACTGCAGCAGGCAGGGCCCAAGAGGCGGGGAGAGCCAGCTAAAGTGTCTGGCGGGACTGGCATGTCCCTTGGTCAATTCCTCTTCCTATTCTCTTTCATCCCCTACTTTTGCTGCCTCATCTCCCCCATTCCCACCAGAGGCAGCCCCTGGCCCTTCTGGGCACCAGCAGACGTTCCCATCTTGCAAATGGACTCCAACTGGGAGACTCCTGGGTCCAGGGGAACCTCAAGATAATTAAGGAGAAACGAGATACTGAAGGCAAAAACCCAACACCTGGCCATTAATAATCCCAAGGAAAGGTTATCTGAATCCCGATTAAATGTCAGAGCTGGGAGGGCCCGTGTAGTCCACCCCCTTTTGCCCATGGGGGCGGGAAGATCCAGAAACAAGTGACACCTGGCAACAGAGCTGGACCCGAAGCCAGGTCTCCTGAGTCTCAGGCCAGGACTCCTTTCATCCCTCCTCATTCTCTGGAGCCAGTCTTCCTACATCACTGCCTTCTATTCCCTGGCTCCCCTGCCCCTGCAGCCTGGAGGGCTCAGCACCCTTCCCTGGGCTCCTACTCCCAGCTGAGGCTCAGCCTGGCAGTGCCTGTCTGACACCCACTCCTCTTCTCCTTCCTTCAGGCTAAAAGCACACGTTTAAACCTCATTATCTGGCTAAGTATAAACCTCGGGGGGAGAAGGGTTTTTGTTGTTGTTTATCTCAGTCTGTAAGCTAACGTTGAGCTGGCTTTCAGAATTCAAGCAAATATCTGGCCAGTCACCACCAAGAAAGTAATTCTCTCAGCACTGAAACAAAGCTCTGTATGTGAAGCATTAATCCCCTAGGAGAACTCCTCGCCCTCCCACACAGACACACTGGTGCACACACACCCTGCTCTCCGCACCAAGAGCATCTGAGCTAGGAGGCTGGCAGGCAGGCCCCAGTCCTGTAGCAAACAGGCACATCTACACACACACACACACACACACACACACACACACACACACCCCTTACTCGGAAGATCGGGACCCCTGCACGGGAATCTGGAATGAGACACTCCCCACCCCCACCACCCCCCCCCCCGACCCCTGCTGGAAGGGCCAGGAGGGAGGGGCAGGTGGAAAAAACCACTCGGAGGGGCCAGAGGAGTCCCGGCGGTGCCAGCCTTAGCGGGGCCCCTCCTGGAGAACTCGCTCTCCAGGAGCTCCGCCAGCCACTCGCCGCCCGCCGGGCTGGAGGTGGAGTAGTTCAGAAGCAACTGACGCAGCCGGGATTTGAGCTTTGCAAAGCCGCTCGCAGGGAAGGGAAGTATCTGCCCCTCCCTCCCCCACTGCGCGCCCTCCATCCTCAGCCTGCCCCCTCCTCCCGTGACGTCACCCTAGTCCTGTCCCGGGGAACCTGCAAAGCCTCTCAAATTCAAACTGCCGGGCGCACCGCTGCAACTGCCACCAGATTGGAAGTGCGCGCCCAGGCTCGGCCGTCGCCGCTGCCCGCCAACAGGGCCGGCCAGCTTCGCGACCTCCCTGCGCAGTCGCACCCCCGGGTCCCCGTGGGCTCCGCTTCCCGCCGTTCCAACCCTCCTCTTCCTCTCCTGCCGCCTGCCGGATTCCTAATTTGTGCGCACCCCCCAGCAAAATTAAATCCACAGATAAAAAGCAGGGCATCCCTCCGGAAGCGGCGTCTCCTTTTACCTTGCTCTCCCTCTCTTTCCGAAGATGCTAAACTACCGGCGGACTGCAGAGGAGAGGGGTCCCGTCTTCTCCTGATGTGTGAGTAACCCCCACCCCGCGCTGTCTTTGCTCTTCCACCCTCTCCCCTCCCCCGCCGCCAGTCCCCTGATTTTCCCACCCCCTTTTTGCGCAGTTAAAAAAAAAAAAAGTAAAGCAATTTCTGCTGCGAGCCCAGGAAGGGCGAGCCGCCCGAGATCTCTTCAAGATACCCCAGGGGAGGAGGAGGAGGAGGAGGAGGAGGAGGAGATGGGCTGGATTTAGTAGGACAACGCGGTTACTAATGACTCCGCGGCTGGCTGCGACCCGCCGGGAAATCAGGTGCAAGCATGTGTGTTCCGGGACGCGTGTGTGGGTGGGCTGGGGGGGGAGGGGAGGAGAGCAAAAACCGCTTTGAAAAACACAGTGATTTCATTCTGCCGTGCTGCCCACTCCCCGCATTCTTCCTCCTTCCCACTCCGCCCCCTCGCTTTGCCATTTTAATCGGGCTTCCGTGTTTTTTTCTCCCCCGCATCCCGCTCTCTCCCGCCCCCCACCCCAAGGTTTGCCTGTAGGTACCTGAGCTGACACCGACGGTGCCTAAAGATGCTGAGCGGCGTTTGGTTCCTCAGTGTGTTAACCGTGGCCGGGATCTTACAGACGGAGAGTCGCAAAACTGCCAAAGACATTTGCAAGATCCGCTGCCTGTGCGAAGAGAAGGAAAACGTACTGAATATTAACTGCGAAAACAAAGGATTTACAACTGTCAGTCTGCTCCAGCCCCCCCAGTATCGAATCTATCAGCTTTTCCTCAATGGAAACCTCCTGACGAGACTGTACCCCAACGAGTTCGTCAATTACTCCAACGCGGTGACTCTCCACCTGGGTAACAACGGGCTGCAGGAGATCCGAACCGGGGCGTTCAGCGGCCTGAAAACCCTCAAGAGGCTGCACCTCAACAACAACAAGCTCGAAGTGCTGAGGGAGGACACCTTCCTGGGCCTCGAGAGCCTCGAGTACCTCCAGGCCGACTACAATTACATCAGTGCCATCGAGGCTGGGGCCTTCAGCAAACTGAACAAGCTCAAAGTGCTCATCCTGAATGACAACCTTCTGCTGTCGCTGCCCAGCAATGTGTTCCGCTTCGTCCTGCTGACCCACTTAGACCTGCGAGGGAACCGGCTGAAAGTGATGCCTTTCGCTGGCGTCCTCGAACATATCGGAGGCATCATGGAGATTCAGCTGGAGGAAAACCCGTGGAATTGCACTTGTGACTTACTTCCTCTCAAGGCTTGGCTGGACACCATAACTGTTTTTGTGGGGGAGATTGTCTGTGAAACTCCCTTCAGATTGCATGGGAAGGATGTGACCCAGCTGACCAGGCAAGACCTCTGTCCCAGAAAAAGTACCGGTGACTCCAGTCAGAGGGGTGGCCACGCTGACACACACGTCCAAAGGCTGTCACCTACAATGAATCCGGCTCTCAACCCAACTAGGGCTCCAAAAGCCAGCCGGCCACCCAAAATGAGAAATCGTCCAACTCCCCGGGTCACGGTGTCGAAGGACAGACAGAGCTTTGGACCCATCATGGTGTACCAGACCAAGTCCCCGGTGCCCCTCACCTGCCCCAGTAGCTGTGTCTGCACCTCTCAGAGCTCAGACAACGGTCTAAATGTCAACTGTCAAGAGAGGAAGTTCACTAATATCTCTGACCTGCAGCCCAAACCAACCAGTCCAAAGAAACTCTACCTAACAGGGAACTATCTTCAAACTGTCTATAAGAACGACCTCTTAGAATACAGTTCTTTGGATCTCTTGCATTTAGGCAACAATAGGATTGCAGTCATTCAGGAAGGTGCCTTCACAAACCTGACCAGTTTACGCAGACTTTATCTGAATGGCAATTACCTTGAAGTGCTGTATCCGGCTATGTTTGATGGACTGCAGAGCTTGCAGTATCTCTATTTAGAGTATAATGTCATTAAGGAAATTAAGCCGCTGACCTTTGATGCTTTGATTAACCTACAGCTACTGTTTCTGAATAACAACCTGCTGCGGTCCTTACCTGATAATATTTTTGGGGGCACGGCCCTCACCAGGCTGAATCTGAGAAACAACCATTTTTCTCACTTGCCTGTGAAAGGGGTCTTGGATCAGCTTCCGGCTTTTATCCAGATAGATCTGCAAGAGAACCCATGGGACTGTACCTGTGACATCATGGGACTAAAGGACTGGACAGAGCATGCCAACTCCCCCGTCATCATCAATGAGGTGACCTGTGAATCTCCCGCTAAACACGCTGGGGAGATCCTGAAGTTTCTGGGCAGGGAGGCTATTTGTCCAGATGGTCCAAACTTGTCAGACGGAACCATTTTGTCAATGAATCACAATACAGACACACCTCGCTCGCTTAGCGTGTCTCCCAGTTCCTATCCTGAACTACACACTGAAGTTCCACTTTCTGTCTTAATTTTAGGATTGCTGGTTGTCTTTATCTTATCTGTCTGCTTCGGGGCTGGCTTGTTCGTCTTTGTCCTGAAACGCCGAAAGGGGGTGCCAAGTGTTCCCAGGAGTGCCAACAACTTAGACGTAAGTTCCTTCCAGTTACAGTATGGGTCTTACAACACTGAGACTCAGGAGAAAGCGGACGGCCACGTCTATAACTACATCCCCCCACCTGTGGGTCAGATGTGCCAAAACCCCATCTACATGCAGAAGGAAGGAGATCCAGTGGCCTATTACCGAAACCTGCAAGAATTCAGCTACAGCAACCTGGAGGAGAAGAAAGAAGAGCCAGCCACACTTGCTTACACTATAAGTGCCACCGAGCTGCTAGAAAAGCAGGCCACCCCAAGAGAGCCCGAGCTGCTGTATCAGAATATCGCTGAGCGGGTGAAGGAACTCCCCAGTGCAGGACTCGTCCACTATAACTTTTGTACCTTACCTAAAAGGCAGTTCGCCCCTGCATATGAATCTCGACGCCAAAACCAAGACAGAATCAATAAAACCGTTTTATATGGAACTCCCAGGAAATGCTTTGTGGGGCAGTCAAAACCAGACCACCCTTTACTGCAAGCTAAGCCGCAATCAGAACCAGACTACCTCGAAGTTCTGGAAAAACAAACTGCAATCAGTCAGCTGTGAAGGGAAATCATTTACAACCCTCTGGCATCAAAGGATGCTGCTCCAAACTGTTGGAAGCACTGCATTTGCTTTTGTGTGTGTTTGTGTTCTCCCTTTCCCAGCCTCAATGGGGAACTTTGAAGATGTTTGGGGGATGGGTGAAGCAATGATACTGCTTTTTCAGGTTTTCCTTTAAATTATTTCTCTCTTGCTCTCTCCCTCCCCCACCTTTTTTTTTTCATTCTCTCCTTAGGAATCATCATTGGACATGAGTGTTTCTACAATGCATTTTTTTTTCATATATTTTGTTTATGGTTTTGTTTCCTTTTTCTTCTTTTATTTTTCCAGTGTGGGAATGGGAAGAGGAGATTATAGTGAATGAAGAAAGAGTTAGCAAACTTGTCAAATGAAAATGGATATTTAGTGTACTTTGTAGAAGATCTCCAAAGATCTTTTGAGACTATAAATTCTTTTGTAAATAATGATATATGGTATTTCCGTCTTCAGTTACCAAGCATAGCCACTAGGCATCACTTCTTCGTGTTAAAGTGCCTTTGCACTTTAAGTACATTACTTAAATGTTGCTTTTAGCTTTGATAAATTGAGCATATTTTAATGTGTTGTATTTTTGAAATTAAAAACACTGTAAAATAGATTGAAATGTCAGCTATATTAAGTCAACGTACAGTTTGCTTGAGTTATAGAAACCAGCCTGTCATCAAATGATTCTAGTTCTAGGACTTTATAGATTTAACTGTAAAATATTTCCTTTCCTTTGGGTTTGTTCTAAGTGATTTTATTTAAGTCAACTAAGGGAATTTAACAGTGGACTAGAGGTAATAAAATGCCTCAGTTGGGATTAGTAATTCATTAATAAAATATATTTAACCCAATATCAGAGTGAATTGAACAGTTAATGCCCTTCCGTAAATCATTATTTTACACTAACATGGTCAGTTTTAGGTTATTTTCCTAATTAAGAGTACATTACACAACTTGTAATATATTTTTTCTGCATTAAATTAGATATTTTTATATATTTAAATGGAAGAGTCTGTATTTCTAACTTTTTAATTGAAATTAATATTTTTTCTGCCTATTAAAACATTTTCTATGAACACACACCAGTAGAGGCCGCCACACACCTCATTTAATAAAGACATATGAGCCATTAAATACCTTGAAGGAAGACTTCAAAGGTGAGATTAAAACTTCCCAAGTAAATTCTCTGCAAATTCAAGGCAGCAGAGACAAATGTATACGTTAGTTTCTGTTTCTTTTAGGATTAAAGTTTAGACTCAGAATCCTTCTCAATGTTCATAGTTTCAAAGAAAGCAGCGTTTTCCTCTTGAGTTTATGGAAGTGTTACTGGGGTGCTATGAAATCATGTACTCTTTGCATCTCCAACCCTGTTAATAAGTACCTAAATCAAGAAAGTAGGCATCTTTGTTTCCCTGCCTTCTTTAGGCAAGTGTTACTTGAATTTTTCCTTGTCGGCTTGAGCAAGCTTTTCGTTTTGGTCTTAGCATTAAAATAATTTTAACAAACCAAGTCTACATAACATTTTTGAAGCCTTATTAGCCTGTAAATAATTTTTAGATGCAAATATTATTGTGTGATTTAAACAAACAGCCCTTCTTTACAACAAAAAATAGTTTTGTTTTGTCTATTGTAAATCCTTATGCAACTGGGATGGTGATCTGCATATAAAGTAGTCCAGCTTTTCAATTCCTTATTAAAGCAATTGATGGCGTCTGAAAGAAGCACACTGTTTCCTTTTCATAAATAGGTTACTGCACATAATAATCCTTTATTATCATGTGGAGATTGAAGTGGATCCTGATAACTTACTTTTAAAGCTTTAAAATGACTAATAGTTTATTGTCTGTCACTATAAACAATTCATGTGATAGGCTTTCAATTAGAAATTACTGTAATCCAAATTATTTGGATTAATAACTACTGGTGCAAAATAGTTTTTCTTAAACAATAGAAGGTAATTGTGTATATATAAATGTAAAGGACATTCAAGAAAAAAAAATGCCTTTAATACCCTAAAATCACCAAATATCTACAATGACAAACTAACATGTTCATTCTTTGATTAGAGATCATAATTCTTATTTAAATCCATTAGATTGAAGTTGAAAATGGTGGGCTGAAATGATCTACAGGAAAGTTAATACACAGAGATTTTACATTTCATAGAAGAGGAGCAAGAGTATTATACCAGTTGAACTTGGAGATAGCTCCTGGAAATCACCTCTTCCTATATATGTAAGAATTTCAAAAATTCTCTCGTGGCTGCTCTCATTTGGTGCAATGATAAATACAGAATACAGAGGTAGGTATTTGGGAAAATGATTATGAAGGAAAATTAGTATACATATTCTGTTAAGATAGTTTTTTGGTTTAAACTCTATGACTAGAACTACTGATGTGGTGATTCCACTTCAGTGTTCGTACTCTCCTAAAAATAAAGTCATTCCTGTAAAATACCATTATCCATAGAAAAACTAATTCATTAATTGTAAGCAGAGATAGCTTACTATTCATTGTTACGTGATTTTAAAGAGGCCTCCTGGAAGAACTCAGTTTCATAAACTTTTGCTTAAATAACTATGGTTTAATTTTAGATTCTCATGCTTCTTAGATTTGTACTTTATTTTATATTAGGTTTTAAGATGAAATCGTTTGAATGTGGTCCAGACTATTTCATTTAAAGGCATAATACACCATATACTGTGAAGCTTTATTTTTTAATACAATCACAGACACTTTAAGTTTATTAACTTATTAGCATTCCCACTGACTATTGTTTTGCTTTATCCACTCAAGTGCTTTCAAACATATTTTATTTTAGGATTTTTATATTTTATCTCCTACAGCTGGATTTTGCTATTTCACTTTTATCTTACATGCAGCTTGTAATGGGTATGAGCATCAGCACAGCGAAATGGTTCCAGCCAACAGAATAGGATCTCCCCTGGCCCTGCCTGGAACAGGTCTATATGTCTCGCAAATGGTAATTCCCTTTGATTCTAGCTCTTAATTAGTTGCTTCCGCTGTTTCTGAACATACCTGTGTCTAAGTTTGTATCTAAACACTCAAAAGCACCACTTCTCAGTCTGGACACAATTGCCAAAAGTCTGATTTGGTTCTGGACTTTGATCAACCTGTGTGCCTTACTTCCCTCCAGCAGTTGGTGAGTAAGGAAATGACCCTTCAGTTTCCTCTGCTTTGTCCTCTGACCTCTAAGGGGATTTAATTTTTCTATTTCCATGTCATCAAGGGCTCAATATTTTATGGATTTTACAAAAAGTGTATAATGAAAAAGAGGGAGGTTCTGTGGTTTTTCAGACTCTGGAAATTCATTCTGATTTTATACATTCCAGAAACATACTGGATTGGATGCTAGACTGAAGAAAGCCTTCCAGACAATTCTCCTAATCCAGTCATTTCCTCATTCATTCAATAAGTATTTGAGTGCTTGCTTCCCAGGTGCCAGGCTCTGTGCTGTGTGCTGAGGGCCAGGGAGATAGAGTAGACAGGCTCTCTGCCCACCCCTCACCCCCAACCCACACAGAGAGTTTAGTGCTAATAAAGGAGAAACATATCTGAATGACAATCACCCAGAGTAAACAGTAGGAACAGCAGTGAAATGCAGGAAGCTGGGTTTTTATTTTTTTTATTTTTTTATTTTTTTTTTTTTTTGGCACACGGGCTTAGTTGCTCCGCGGCATGTGGGATCTTCCTGGAGCTGGGATCGAACCCGTGACCTCTGCATTGGCAGGCAGATTCTTAACCACTGCGCCACCTAGGAAGCCCGGAAGCTGGGTTTTTAAAGGTAATTCTGTGCAGTACAGTATAAGACTGATAGATCATGGGTTAGCTACTGTGTAACCACCATTAGCATCTCTTTAGTGTTACACATCTAAAAAGGGGGGACACCCACAAAAATAAAATAAAACAAATTTCTGCAGAATAGGGCCCAATATTATGGCCTGAAGATGGCTATATACTTGTGCTATCTAAAGATCTACATTGTAAAGATGACTCCCGAAATTGTAAATACAAGAATCACAAACATACTTACATTTTCTGGAATATCCATGTTTTAGAGGCAATATTTACTTTCTATTTCAGTGGCATAAAATATAGCATTTTGGCTTAAGTGTCTGTTACAAAGACAATAAGACACTTACCTAAATCCTGAGAGAGAAAATTAAGTACTGTATATAGGTGTACTTTGCTTCTCACGATGGTTGTTGCGAAAAGTCACATGTAAATTGAAGTTTTGTAAGTTAAATTGTATTTTAAGTGCATTAGGAGAGCTGCCATTTAGAAGAAACTTGTGAATCCTTTTATAAAGCAGAAAACCATTTTATAATACAAATAATCACTCTCTAATTTATCTGTTTTGTATGTTTGGAGTTTCATATCGACTTTGCTTAAAACAGAGCCCACTTGCATAATGAGTGTTTTGCCAATGCTGCTTGTGCTACCAGTTTCTTGGTTGCTAAGGCCTTATACTTGAAAATCCACTGCAGTTTCAGTTGAGCTATAGAGCGATCCTGTGATGGTGCAGTAGCGTTCCTGAACAGTCTGAGTAGTCAACCCATTTCAGCTCCATCGAACACAGGACTCTTCTGCTCAGCAGCGTCTTCTCTGTCAGACGTGGCCATGATTCCGTAGAGGGTAGAGTGACTCCTGTATTCACATTCTATAAAGTGCTTAGAGTCACAGGTTTTATAATAAGTATGTTATTATGTAAACCTATTAAGTTGCATGTGTGTTGGGATTTTTTAGCAGTATTTTAGCTTGAAGGTACTTGTACAAATACTGTTAGATTTAGTTGCAGATAATTGTTTTCAAGTTATTGGAATAAATGGCAAATGAAATGAGCTCTCGTGTAAATAGACTTCTGTGCCAAATAGTGACATTGTTTCAAAAACTGAATGCCATATTTCGGGCTGTTAATAGGCAAATGAAATATTGAAAATGTGTGTGAAAATGATATTGTGTTTTATTGGATACACTTTATACAGTTATTTTATGCTGTAGTTAGCGCTCAGTTAATAAATAAATATGCACTAAAAATGAACATTTGAATTAGTTAGAAAAATTCTTTAGACTCTCAAGAGGAGTTAATGACAAAGTATTACATCCTCTTTGCCTTCATATATACTGTTCAAGTGTTTACAAATTAAGCTCTTCTTTATATGATTATAATTTACATATTAAGGGTAAATGTGCTTTTAAAAACATATTAATACCTTTCCATTAATGCCCATTAGTATCAGCCTTAAAAATGAAAAGTAGAAAGAACAATAAAAACAATTCAAGTAGAGATGTCTCCCTAGGGACTGAAGGAACGTCTGATCTCACACTCCCCCTACCACACACACCCACCCACACAACAGACAACTTTTTCATTATAAAATTCTAATACCATAAGTGATCTAATAAATTTATATCCGTAAAATAAGAGAAACATTGACGGAATATCCAAGGAATATAAATCACGAATCCATTAAAGAAGATGTTATTACTGTATTCCTAAAGACTAGAGTCAAAAAAATGAGGAGAGAGATGCATTTGTTGCTGTAATTGTGGTACTATTATAGCAAAGTGACTTATTTGGCTTTTGCACTGTTTGAACGTCAGAATATATCTGCCAGGTATGCTCCATTCACAACTGTATAAAATAACAAAGGATTTGAGATTTGTGTGACGGCCAAGAGGATTTGAAACAAATTATCATCTCTTGAGATTATTAATTTGCTGGATGCACGATATATTCAGTTTATTTGTGTGGCCTTCACAAGTTGGTAAAGCAATTGGAACAGTCTCATTCGAGAGTGTTTTACTGAAGAATGAGAGTTGGTACTTAGTACACTAGATTATCTCATCCTTTCCAAAGATGAGTGGAAGTGGAATAGGAATGAAAGGGTTGTACAGCTCGCCATTCTGAACAGATGTCATATAAGACGTCAGCAAGTCATATATGTCTGTTGATACTGGGAAAAGACCATCAAAATAGATGTCATTACTGAAAGGGGGCTGGAAATGCACCTGATCCCTGTTTCCCTGGGCAACCAGTATGTGATTAGTTATACATCATTTTTATTAATTTGATTTTTCAAATATTATTTTATGTTTGCTATCAACATTATCCTAAAAAGGAACATTTAAGCTAATTATCTGTCAGATCTAGTTACCTGGCATTTTGGAGCAGATTTGATCTGGACAGAATGTTGGCTACAACATAAAATATAAGGTAATTTCTGGCTCAAGGTGACTGTTGGGCAGACCAGAGAGGTGAATGGGGTCTGCTCCGGGTAATCCTTGGCCAAGTCTGTTACTCCTTAAGCCCCTTTTACCTTCACATCATTCACACCCGACATAGTGATTTGGAACATAATAACCCTTCCATAAATATTTCCATAATGAATAAATGAATAAGACTCTGGCTCTCATTTGAACAGTGAAGAAGGGTCAAAAACTGAAGGATCTAAGTTCAAAGCAATTACAGTGTGTTCTTAGCTGTTCCAGGAAGTCCTAAACAAATATTTAGTTGGACCATTTTCAGAACTTAGGAAGAACACGCACACACACACCCCACATGAGGATGGCAGAGAAGTTATGGTAACACACAGCCAAGGTTCAAAGTTTATTACATGCTGGTGGACCCAATTTTAAGTGATACCTGAGTCTGTCTATTGAACCCAATGATCTCATGCTAGAGTTAAAAGTAGCTTTACTGCTGAGGGCTGAGATTGCCTTGTTATTGGCTTTTGGAATCGGAGATTCTGAGTTGAGACAAAACACGCTCCCTGACAGGTTTGAATGATGAATTCTTCCAGAGCTTATCATTTAGTTCTTCGTAGGTTCTGTGTATTTGGTTTGTTAAGTCATATTTCTGTCAGAACGCAGTTGTCTCAAAAAGTGTGATTTATACAAAATAAGAACCTATAGGTGGTGTTCTATAACAGAGCCCAGGATCTGTGATGCTGATCTTTGTGCAGCTAACAAACTGTGAGGAAAAGTCATAGTTCTCACTGGGGTCTCAGTTTTCCCCTCTGGGAACAGTGTTGGCTGGGATGAACTCAATGGCCATGCTCTATGATTCTAGGCTATTTGGGGAGTGACTGTACACACAAACAGCGCATTGAGGCAATTATTCTGGAAATTCAAGCCTGAAAATCTCTTACCCTTCTTCTCCTTTCCAGTGTCTAATTTGGGATAGCCATACTCTGATTTTATTTTTTACAGGATTCAAATGTAGCATCTGCCTTGCATTAACTTCTCTTCCTAAACCTGACTTTAAAAACGTTTAAACCACTTTTCTTACTTCTTTGTAAATCACAATATTCTACTGCTTTTTGGGAAGGGAGGGAGGTGATGGGATTTTCATTTAGCTGTGTTGCAGGGGAATTTTCTGTGGGGTTGATGAATTTATTCTGCGTGATTAATTGGGAAAGTTAAGGATATGCATCAGTCTAGGAAGATCATATTATCACATTTCAGGGCACAAAGCAGTTTTCCCATGTGGTTGCTCATCATCTCACCCTTTTATCCAACACTGTCAAGTTTCTTATCATGAGGCAAACTGATGGACCCTTGGACAACTCAGTTGAGCTTCAGAAATTCAATGATTCATTCCAGTGATCAAAGCTCTTAGCTGACAAGTGGTGTTTGGCTTCTTCCTGATCATAGACTTCAGCCATAGTTTTAATGCTCGGTCAACGTGTCTCTAGTTGGTCAAACAGATTTTAACTGGAAACAAAGAAATAAAGCCCTCAATCTTGTAACAGTCAGCTGACACAATTTTTGCAAGGATAGAAAAGAGGAGAAAAACATTCACTCAAAAACTTCCTCTGCTTTCCAGGTGTCTGAGTGGCTTATTAAAAGCACTAGTGAATAAAAGGAAAATCCAGCCATGCTTTGCTTTGGGTTTTCTTCTGCCACATTATAGAAGGTTGTGAAAAAGGATATGTAGGCTATTCTTGTCCAAGGCATCATCTTAAAAATTTTAAAAAATAGGATGCCACTGAGATAATAAGGATTTAAAGCATAATTACATTTCAAATGTTTAACTTGAAATTTTGGAACAAAACCTATTTTATGTACTAAATAGATCTCTGAAAAGCAAATACATTTTAAGCAATAATCTGGGTAATTTGAGAGCAGGGCTTTTTGAAGGACTCTGTTTTAAACTGCATTTATTCAGATTTTCTTTTGTGCAAATTCATCACAAAGTTGTTCAGTTCTACTACTCAAACAGTTCAAATGTTCTGAAATTTAAAAAATAAGCTAACTGTTCTGCTCTTACAGATTAAAATGGGGGGGGAGGAGGCTCTGCCTGTGTTGATATAGTTTGTTGTTTTCCAATCACACTTTCTGAGTTTCTATGTCCAAGGATGGATAGTTGTACAAAGACAAGGTCAAGTCTTAGGAAGAGAGGGGTAAATAGATACTTTCTAGAATGATCTGTAACACAGTGCCAGGAAATGGGGAGTGTCACAAAATCTTCTTGCCTTGCCTCTCCAAAAGAAATCTTTCTTAAGCCTTGATTCCTGACCAGGAGACAAACATTTTCCTATGTGAGTAAGACTGTGGGTTTTACTGGGATCTGCTTTGTTTTGGTCTTCAATCACACTGATTCTTTCTGATTTGCTGACGAAGGAGGATCTGAGAACAGTGAGCGGACCATTCCCCAGAAGACAAGGAGCCCGTGGATTTAGCCTCCATGTCTCTGCTAACTCTCCAGGTGACACTGGACCAGTTCCTTCCTGTGTCTGAGCCCGTTTCCTCATCTGAAAAAGAAAGTAGTTAGACTTAGCCTTGCCAGTCAAGGAAACAATTGAATAAAAACCAGCTTACTACTGGGAAAACCTGAAATCCACTTCAATTCATAAAAAGTAGTAAATCATTTGCAAACTTGACACGTTAACTATCATTACTAACAATTTATTTTCAACAATCCTCACACCTGTTCTGTGACACCCCAGTGAAAACATTTGGACTAGAAGTTCTATTGTTCCTTTCAGCTTAAAAAAAAAAAACAGTCTCATGATTTTCTTTCCCTCATCCTTCTTCGAACTCCAAAACATTATAATTGTATAAATCCATTTACACAAAGAGTATGAGTAATTTCTGGTAGTCCTTATGTGGTAACAGATTGTCTCTAAAAATATGATTTATGGAGTGCTCATTGTGTGCTGAGCACTCTAGCAGCTGCTGTGCACATCTAAAACGAATCCACAAGTGTTCCTGAAGGCCCTGCAAGTGCCCGGCGTTGAGACGAGACTGGGGGGAAATGAAAAAATCGGCTCCTATATGTTGGGGATATATACATGTACACTAGAAGGAAGACGTGGCTCCTGCCCTCAGGGAATACATAACCAGCATGGGAAGGTGAGCTACTTATACTTGAAAGGGATAGGAGAGGTCAGGGTCAGAAAAGAAAAAGATCAATGCAGATTAGACTGGAATTATCTAAGAAGGCTGCTGGAAGGAGGCAGGGCATAAAAAAGAGCCTTGAATTGGGGAAAAGCTTGAGGAATCAGCAAGCTTGAAAATGTAAAGACAGAAATAGGCCTGTGAAGAAAACAAACTTATGGCTACCAAGGGGGAAAGGAGGGATAAATTGGGAGATTGGAACTGACATATACACACTACTATATATAAAGTAGATAACTAATAAGGACCTACTGTGTAGCACAAGGAACTCTACTCTATACTCTGTAATGGCCCATATGGGAAAAGAATCTAAAAAAGTGGATATATGTATATGTATAGCTGATTCACTTTGCTATACAACAGAAAGTAACACAACATTGTAAAGCAACTATACTCCAATAAAAATTAGTTTAAAAAAATACAAGGCAATGGCATGGGATAAAGATATTGCCCATAATGGCAGATGACATAATTTACTTTGAAAATTCAATAGAAATAACAAATAATAAAAACTAATTAAAAAGGTTAAAAGAAAAGAAAAAAAAATAGGCCTGTGAAGAATAGTGAAGAGCATGGAAGGCTGGTTTGATGTACCTTTTGATGGCTTTGAAAGCCAGAGTAAGAAATTTGAACTCGATTCCACAAATAATGGAAGGTTCTTCAAGCAAAGTAAAAAATTGTAGAACTGTTACTATTTGTATAGGGCCTTATAAAGTATTTCACATGCATTTCTAACAGTAATGCCTGCAATTACCATTTGAGATGATTATATCTGGGTTACAATGACAAAACTGAGGCTAGTTTCAGTATTTGCCTTGTGACCCAGTGAGTGTAGGGAGAGGCCACCTAGTTCAATGAGTCAGCACAGAGAGGTGTTCCCAAGCCAGCAGGCACTCTGGAGCCCACATGCTGAGATTTGAAACCCAGCTGTGCCACTCATCAATGGTGTGACCTTGGGCAAGTCACTCCACCTCTCTGGGCCTCAGCTTTCTCATCTGAAACAAGGAGACAATGATCATATTTGCCCTCACAGGGTGGTTATGAGAATCAGTGACTTAATATTTGCAAAATTAAATATATTTCTTAAACAAAACAAAAAGTGACAAAGGTGTACTTTGAAACCAGTTCTGACTGACTTGAAACCCATGTCCTATCCACGCCATCACTGGGTCTCCCTGGATAAAACAGAGAAGTAGTGAGTCATCTGGCAGAAAGAGTGATCTGAGCATTTGGGCAGAGAGAAGATCGGGGTCCAGGAAGCTGCTCTGGTGATTTGGGATGAAGGAAGTGGGCCCCGTGATGAGGTAAATGGGAGGAAGATGAAGCCAAGAGACCCGGCTCTTATGTTCAACTGCAGACGTCCATGAGTATAGGCTGATGGTTTAGGGAGCCATATTTAGTAACACGTCCATTTTTTATCACCAGCAGATTCTTAGGTTAGTAATATTTTTATTCTCTAAGGAAAAACCATAAGGCAAAATGGCTAAGGAAAAAAGGACTTCATGGATTCTGAAGGGAGAGAACCTCAAAGGGCTTGATGACGACCATCGGAGAAATCTGGGGAGGCATTTCAGGCTTCCCCGAGCTCCTCACTGGCCTCTGGGTAGAAGATCCGTGCAGGGCCAAGACTCAAGCTTAGAAGTGCCTAGAAGTGTCCCACTCTTGCTCTAATGCTCTGCTGCTCTGACGGCTCTCGAAATTATGAAGAACTTTTGAACAAGAGACCCTACGTGTTCACTTTGCACTGGGCCTCACAAGTGATGTGACTAGTCCAGGGTTTGTGACACCAAGGACTCGAACGTGTCACCTGTGCCTCCTGCCTAAGGCAGATCTGTGGGTACCAGGACCTCTACCTTCTGAACAGCCCACCCTCTCTCATCTTTCTGGCCAAGTGTCTCTCATACACCATCTCACACTAAATGAAAGTGTGGGTGCTTCTCCTTTTAAACACATTTTATTTACATTTGACACACTTTTAACCTAATTCAGAATGTGTGCGTGTGTGTGCACATGTGTATTTAAGGTAAGTGAAAGCTCCCAGGGCTAAAGAGGCGGCAGTGGTGGGGGGAGGCAGCGTCTCTGTTCTGTGCACGCCTTGTTGCTATCTTAACAGTGTACAGCTGGTGAGAGCGGTGAAATGATCCTGCAATGTGAGAAGAGCAATTTGGTTTTTGCAGGGCAGGTTAAAAAAATGGCTTTGTATGGTTTGGATAGGCTTTGTGGGAAGGAAATTGTGTACTTTTTTAAACTCTCCATTTATCTCTGTCATCTAGACTGTGATCACAAGAATAACTTCCAATGGGCCCAGGTTTCATTCATCATGAGAACAGCCTTAGAAAGAAATGGAAAAGAAGAAAGCAGAATTTTCTCCATTTACGAGCATAAAGAAATGGAAACATTTTGAGGGGAAGGGAACTAGGGAAAGTTGACACTGTAAGTTAGAGCAGAGCTGGATATGATGAAAGCCTGATTCACGGGATCAGGATACTTCCATTGTTTTCTATTGCTTTCTTGTAAATGAAATTGTTCCAAAGCCTTTGAGGATTTCCATTAAATGGCAGCCAGATAAATTTTCACAGTTATTCATAGCAAAACTCTTTAAATAGTAAACGAGAAAGGTCACATCATGACAGCACTGTACAAGCAAAACCTCCCCCGACGCCCATGCACAGATTTCTATCAAGCATTTGTCAGGCGCATAGGAGGAGCTTGGAGGCAACTGTCACAGCTGCCTCTGAAGCCGGGAGCATTTGGAAGCCTGAGATGTTGGGCCACATATCGGTCTTCTGTTTACATCTGACCCACAAACTGTGGGTCTTACTTGGAATGCAAATGAATGAGCCCTAGGGACAACCATGCCTTTGATTGATGTATTTGGGCTTTCTGACCTGAAAACGTATCAATTATTGAAGGGCTGTGTGGGCATGGGTGTGACTTAGGAAAGTCCACACTGTATGTCAGGCTCAACGTTTGGGGCTTACATTCTTCTTCTACTTTTTTTAATAAAAGCACTCAGCACATTGCCCATTGATTCCTTGGGCTGACAAAATCTCAATATTGCCAAGTAGCACAGAGGCCCTGAGCGCTGAGCTGAGGAGAGGCAAGCTCCGCTGCGGGGCTGGCTGCCTTGCTTCCTCAAGCATGGAAGTGTGGATTCAGGCACCAGAAGCTTCTCTCCTTGAGCTCTGAGACTGGTCAGATGGCTACAGATTCAGAAAGCTTTGCTCTGCAACTGCTAAAAGTTGCTGAATCACAGTAGAGACTAGCCTGTGACAAAAAAAAATTCTGGCATTATTTGTTTTGTTTTATCCTAATAACCTTAATGTTACTGAATTCCATTCATGATTGTTATAAAAAATCAAACCAAGTAAAGATCATAAAAATAAATCTTAAAGAAAGATTTGGAAAATAAGTACAAAGGTGTCTGACTTGATGCTTAAATAGACAAATCAAGAATTCTTTCCATTTGTTCTGTTATCCCTAGAATTGATGGATTAAAAACTGCTGTGTCGCTATTTGCAACATATCTCATTGCCAATTACTTTTCTTTAAGTAGTAATGACATCAGAATCTCCCCAAACTGTTATCTACATTGGACAAAAATGGTCCTAAAAACCTCTTTTGATCAAAAATGCATGATTCTATGGCTTACTTTACAAATTGTGCCACGATTAGAATTATATTAAATAAACTTGTGAATTAAATTTTGGATGAAGAAATTTCCATGGTTTTGTAAACTGAACAACTAATTTTTGCCTACAACAAGCAGTTTATTTTTTAAACTGTACTACTATATTTGTAAATTCACCTGATTTTCATAAAATTTTGAAAATCAAGAACAATTAATATGAAAGTATTTCCTTTTCACTTTTAGAGACCAGAAGTCTAGATGAAAGAACTCGATGGGTTTTTTTCATCCGGTAAACACTGGCAAGAGCAAGTAGGGGGAGAGGACTAAAGTATAGGCTATCCCCTTACTGCCCCCAGGGTTTAAAGACAAGAGCTTTTCACTCCTAGCTACTATTCAACAAACCATTTTTTCAACATTCTCATTCATGATATTTTCCGGCATGTAACTTCTGTCTTTAAAAGGTTTAAGCTAATGCCCACACATGCCTACTTAAAAATATTTTCCCATTTATTACATCTCCTTTTCCCAGACCTGTGGTAGACTTGAGGCCTCATTATACCAAATGGAAATAAAGAGACTCCCAAATGGAAAAGGACTGTTTTGAATGCTGACTAATGTCCATAGCAGGGGGAAATAATTAACTCATTAGCTCACTCGTTCATTCATGTAACAAACATTTATTAAACACTGCGCAAAACTCTGTCTCTAATCCTCTAGGAGTTCACAATCAAGTGGTGCAGAAAGTCATGCATAAAACGAATGCTAATGCGGAGCTATAAATGCCACAACAAAAGGATATATAGAGTGCACTGAGAACAGAGAGGAGGCAGCCACTGACTGTCTGAGCAGAAGATCTAGCAAAACTTACCCTAGAGCTGGACCTAGAAGAGTGAGTAGAATTGTGTTGGCTATGAAAGGTGGAAAAGGGAACAGAGATTCAGAGGCACAGAGGGATTAAAGTGCGTCACCTGTTTTGGTTAAGGTGAGACATCCAGTGGGACTAACCGTAGGCTGAAGCATAGAGGGAGAATGGCAAGGAGGAGGCGATAAGAGAAGCTGCAGTCAGCTCATGAAGGCCCTCGAACATCATGCTAAGGAGACTGAAGGCATTGTGGGTTTGAGCAGGGTAGTAACAAGATGAAATCTGTATTTAGGAAAATCTCTTTAGTGCCTTGAATAATGGACTAGGGTAGGGAGAAACCTGCGATGGGAAAACAATTTAGAAGTCAAAACAGGAGCTGGACCAGCTGAAGGTAGGGTTATGGAAATCTAATGAGAAAAGGAGGTAAAGAGTTGGAGGACCTATTATTGTTATCTTTGCAAGGTCAGAAAAATGGAGGGGTCAAATCTTTCTAGAATCTTGTATGTTTATATTGTATGAGATATTCACATATATGTAACTAAAGCTTTGCATAATAAAGTCTTGGCATAAAAAGCATTAACTAAGCCCATATCCCTGTTTGTGTGGAATTCCAAAGTACCTGTGTAAAGCATAGACATTTTTACTTCTTCACATGCACTGAAGGCCTTTCGTAGATAAATGACTTGCTTCAAACAAATGGCTGTACTTCCATCAGAGACGTGGATAGAAGCCCTAAGTAATGAATATTTTAACAGTTGCTCCAAATCATGAACATTAGCTTGTATCTATTCTTTACAATGGACGTGTATGTGGTGACTGTATAAGCATATAAATTATATATGGACTATGGGAACCTGGTAATATGTGAATTTATTGTAAAACTTGGGTGATTTTTGGGTGGAAGGTCAATATAATTTGGATGTCAATCATGTCTTACACACAGCAATCGGAAAGCACTCAAATAGAGGATTGTAGGGTTATTACTCACATTTGAGTCTTTCTCAATTTTGTTACTTAAAAGGGCTTACATATTTTATATTGAAAGGGGCTATCCCAAAACCTTTAGGTCTACTATGATTGCTTTACTAAATGATTTCTATAATGTATTCATTATGCTGTTACACCAATATTCAAGTGCCTGCCCCATGCTAGGTACCAGAATCCTGCATGGATGGGGCAGATGGGCAATGGCCCTCATAAAGGTCAAGGGGACATGGGAAAACACTGCCTAGGAATATATTTTTCTTAGTTGCAATTTGAAATCACAGCCACATAGCCACATAGCTCTCCAAAGAGCTGCTGCTGTAATCATTCATTCAGTCAACTGGACACTTTCTCTGTGCTGGGCACACAGTGGTAAATAACACAGACAAGGCTTCTGCCCTCATGGAGCTTCCTGTGTCCTAGGGAGCACTTGCAGTGCAGTGCTCTGAGTGCTAAGGGGGGTTAACTAGAGACTGAAAGTTTCCAGGATCCCACTTGAGACTTCTGTGCATGATGTATAGGATTGAGAGAGAGAGAGAGAGAAGTTAAGGTATGGTTATCCAAATTTTACTTAAATATAGCCATATTCTTTCAGAAATTTGTAAAAGGAAACAATAAAGAATGAAACAGGAAGAGGAGAAAGAAATGTGAAAGTCACACCTTCTCCGTGAAGCTTTTGCTGCTTGCTCCAAACAGAAGTGATTCCTCGATAATTACAGCTCCCAGTTCTGGACCACCCCTCCAATTTATGGGCATATTCTTTCTTGACTACAACTAAAGAAAATCACACACAGTATCACGTTATTTCCTCTTCCTACTTTTATTTTTTTTCCTATTCCTACTTTTAAATAAGTGCAGAAAGAATCTTTAATATTTGTTCTTCCTAAATGCTTTTCCAAAAAAGATTTAGCAGAATGCTGTGTAAAGACTGAAAAAAAGATGAAGTCCATAACTTGTTCAAGCTTCATCTTCTGTGATTATTTATGTTCCTTTTTTTCCACCTTTGCCTTCCCTGTAATCAGCCTCATCCTGTAGTATGCTAGAAAGATGCTGATTACATACAAGTCACAGGGTAATTTACCCTTTTGACCTTCCTTGAGCTCTTATAAATCTCTCCACTGCTGGGAGGCCTGGGTTTTGTTCTTCCCTGGGCAACAAAGAGCTGTTGCTTTGTGAGCTGCCTCACACAGCAGCAGAAAGGAAACACTGAAAACTGTGTGTGAGGCTGGCTGGGGGAGGGGTGACTATGACCTTGGCCTTTCTGACAATGCGGGGAAGAGGAACGCTTACCATTTTCCCAGTGTTAGCAACCCTCATCATGCCAGAAGCAACGTTGGTGACAACTTGGAATGCAGTTATCAGTTGTGAGTGTAAAACAAGGAGGTTGGATCAGTTGATCTCAAAGGCCCCTTTCGGCTCTCACGTTCTAGAATTCTAAATATCTCTCAAGGGTGATAACTTAAAGAGAAAATTGAAGAGGGTGATGAATGAGGCTTATGTGTGAGAAGCACCCTGGTGGATAGGGCCTCTCCTGACCCAGATGTCAAACAGGGAAGGTTCAGTCTGAGTTGTGTTAAATACACTTAGACAGTCTGTCTACCATACTGACTAAAGCAGGGCCTTTCTGGCCTCCAGGAGAAGGTAAGCAGGTAGGAAAATAATTGCAGCATTTGATTTCTGTAAGTCTGGGAACCTTTATCCTCTGTAATCACATGGCTGCTGACAAGATTCCTAATACTCAAGAAGAGGAGGGAGGTTCTAAAAAGGTTTTCCCAAGTCTGTTGATCTTATTTGGTCACCTGATACCCGCTTTTCTCTGGGATTCTGCTTATGATATTGTTAGATGTTTTGTTTTCAATGTGTAGCATGATCCTAATTGCTCCCATTTTTTCTTCTATTTCTCTTTCTGTATTAATTTTAATGTGCAAAGGTGAGTCCTCTTACAACTTGATCTATTCTTGTCAAGACTGGATTGTGAAGCAAATATCTTGAGCCACTCAGTGTGTTTTCTTCCTTTGGTCCAACATGGAGATAGGCCCATCTTCGTGCAAGTAATAATGATAACAGTCACATAGCACTTAATCTGTGTCACACGATATTCCAGTGCCCAGGCCATGTTCCCACCCACCTGAGCGAGTGTGTACGCCTGTGTGTCTGTGTGCAGGGCTGGGGGTGTGCTCCCCTTGTGTGGCTTGTATTTTCAGTAGTTCAGAGTGTCCTGTGTTTTATTTTTAGTTTGAGGTTCTGAGAAAAGGCAAGCGAAATTCCCTTCATTGGTTCATTTCTCTCCTCTCTTACCATGGCACTCCGCCCTGGCCTGGCAGCCTTTCATGCCCAAGAAATATTTTGTTGGTGCCAAGAGCCCGAGCGGCCGCTCTTGCCATGTTCTGCTGGGGGCACCGCTCTGCCCCGTGCACAGGTTCCCGCGGGCCTCTCCCGGCGCAGAGTGCTTGCTGTTCCAATTTTCCTCTTGCTTAGGCAGATGTACGACCAACGGAGAGCCCCCTTTTAGAGGCGACCTGCAGAGCCGTTCTCCCCCAAGTGCGCGAGAGCAGGTTCTCCGTGAAAGCCGGGCCGCAGCTCAGATGCTCATCCGGAGTGTATGAGGGCAGTGACAGAGTGACACAGTGCTCCAGGGTGCCCGCAGAGCCCGGCTGCTGGGCCATGCTGGAAATGTGCATGGTGTTTTTTAGTTTTCTGGGGAGAGTTTTTGGCTACCTAGACAGTGCGCTTGTCCTGGTCTCCCTGAGCACTTTTTAAAATAAATAGCTAGTGGGAAGCAACTGCCTAATGCAGGGAGATCAACTCGATGATGGGTGATGACCTAGCAGGGTGGGATGGGGAGGGTGAGAGGGAGGCTCAAGAGGGAGGGGATATGGGGTTATATGTGTAAATACAGCTGACTCACTTTGTTGTACAGAGGAAACTGGCACAACAGTGTAAAGCTATTATACTCCAATAAAGATCGAAAAAATAGAATAAAATAAAAAAATAAGGTTGCCATTTCAAGAAAAAAAAAAAAGCACTTGTATCAACACAATGTTTATGGAAGCCTACATGCTTAATGATGTTTGAAGTCCATGAATAGAATGTTAAAACCAGGTCTGAACAGTCACTAGCAAGTGAGCGGAAATTCAACATTGTATTGTGAGACACTAAGGATCCCTTATCTGCTCCAGCTTTAGTGAGAGTTTTGGGACATGGCTTTGACTACCTCATTTACTCTGGCAACCTGAGCACGGAGGCCTCCTTCTGCTAAGGAGTCTCATGAAACGATA
Source organism: Hippopotamus amphibius kiboko (assembly GCF_030028045.1). NCBI lineage: Eukaryota > Metazoa > Chordata > Mammalia > Artiodactyla > Hippopotamidae > Hippopotamus > Hippopotamus amphibius. Next base: position 9,646,606 of record NC_080203.1, on the reverse strand, counting down.
GGGGTGGTTTGCGGTAATGAGTTTATTTTCTGATTATGATTACATCTCACCCACCCTACCCCCGGCCTAAGCATGAATGACCTTGGAGGGTGTGGTGGGTTTTACCTATGCCCCTGTCCCCCAAAGTCCTCAGTGCAGTATCAACTACAGATATTGCGAGATTGGGTCTGTGTTTGCTTGGGTGTGAATGTCTTGGGAGCCCCTGTATGTGTCAGCATGTTTTTATTCTAAAAAGCTTCTCATTCAGTGGCTACTCAACTTTGTTGATAAGTCATACTGGAAAGGGAAGCTGGCATGAAAGTGGTAGCATCTTGCAGGCAGCGTGGTGACATTTACTTTTCCCTCGCAGTACCCATAAAAATCCCACGATTAAATCTGCTTTGCCTTTTATTTCTTCTGACACCCTATGCTGGCTTTTCATTGCAGAGACTTCTCATGAGCACATTGGATGTGGGAATGGGCTGCCAACAGATGAAATAAAAATACTTCCATCCTTCTTCCTACCATCTCCTAGGTAGTAGGTGAAAATATTGCAGACCAGGGCTCAAATCTACATACTACGTACACAGTACATAGTATGTCAACTGCTGTGCTTTCCTTTCAATCTTAAACGCAGACAAAACAGACAAGCACAGTGTGGTCTGAGAATTTTGGTTGCTTCAGAAGAGAGTAAATACATATTTTAGTTCTCAACAACCAAAGAGCAGAAATGTGCTCAACATTGTCTTGCTAATTTCAAACCACTGTAGAGAAATGTTTGTTTGTGCTTGCTAATGTTCAGTATAGACAGAAACACAGCATGCATGGAACTGGTTCCACGGGAGTCATTAAAAGGCTTGCTGAGAATGTGTGCTAAGAATAAGACACAGTTCTTTGTGCTTGTTCTCTGGCAAAACTCATTATGAGAAGTGATTCCAAAGTCATGGGAGATAATGTGTTCGTGCCTCATAGAAGAGGGAGGGTTGAATGACAAGTGTCGTCCTTTGCTCTATTTTTCAGGACAGCACCTTTGGCTGGTCTGGCAGGAAGACAGACTGGAAGCAGGCAGGGAGGATGAGGGAGAACAGAATCAGGGTGGAGGAAACCAGCGTAACATGCTATTAATCAGCATCCCAACTGTACAATTTCAATCACACAGGACCCAAGAGCATATCCTGTCTCTTTGATAAAAGGGCATTCCCTTTGCAACATGATGTGGTGGAAAAGGGTCTCAAAGTCAGAAAGCGTATCTTTAAACCTTGGTTCTGCCACTTCCTCTGTGATCTCAAGCAGGTTCATCTCCTTGAGTCTCAGTTTCCTCAGCTGGAAAATGGGCATAATGATAGCACCTACCTCACAGTGAAATAAGGAGTAAACGCACTCATGGATGTGAAAGTGCCTCTTATAGGACTTGGCACCCAATTGTTGATTCAGAAATTTAAGATAATCTGTCAGTATAAGGAATGAGGAAGTAGTCAGTATTATGCCATGTGGCTTGTCCCACTCCTGCGAGTGCTAAGCTATGAGCTCCAATTTAATATATTTTGGTTGTTCCTAGACCCACTGACCCTGCAGCCAGGTTTCCTTTAACTTGCAGCAGCAATTTCCTGTGAAGCGTTAGCATAAGCACTATCTTTTCTCTACTCTTCTCAACCACGTTCAGAAGAGCATGCACTTAGAGCAGAGGTTACCACATTTAGGGGCTCACTGCTACACTCAGGTGCCACAGAGGCCAGGCCCCTACCTGCAGAGATTCTTATCCAACTTGTCTAGGGTAGGTCCCTAGACATTTTAAAAAGATTCCAAGGTAATTCTAATCTGAGGTCAGAATCAAGAACTGCTGATTTACAGGGTTCCCCTGATCTCCCCCCAACCCTCCTACCTTTTCTAGTAAGAGTGACTATGGGTTGCTTGAACCAAGCACTGTTTATTTCTCCTCACCCCAGGGCTTTGCACAGTGCTTGGCACATGTAAGTGCTCAGTAAATATCTCTTGAGTAAATGAATGAATGAATGAATGAATGAATCACCAGTGGTACCTGCTTGCAAGGTCTCTTGCTGATATTAGTGAGTGGATAAAGTAAAATGAGCATTGACTTAGGTGATAGAGAACCTGGGCTTTTATTGTGATTCAGTCACAAGTTTGGTGGGTTTTCATGGTTAAATCATTTATCCCCTCCGAACCTCAGTTTCCCCATGTGTAAAATGAGAGGAACAGACTAAATGATGCCTCAGGGCTTTTCTAGCTCTAACATTGTTATTCTATGAGTCTATGAAAACCCATGCCACTAATAGTTATATTTCTGACACCCTGATAAAATGACATGTACATGGGGAAAGGGAGTTTAATGAATCTTGTAAAAAGCACTTTCTGGAACTAGAGAAGCCATTTTCATAATGGAGAGGATTTAATGGCCTTAGCTTGTAAAGAGGCAATTTAGTAGCTTCCGTCCATTTGGAGCTGTGGTCCATGCTAAGCGGAAAGAAGGGAGAGTGGAACGAGTAATCCCGGAGCATCCACCTTCTTTCAGAGATGGCATGTCCCCTGCAATCAGACGAGCTGGATCCAGGCTGACTGATTACCAGGTGGGTGATTTGGACACAATCTTTGGGGTTCAGTCGAGATGAAATGAAATCACACATGTGAAGCGCTTAGAACAACACCTGGCAAATTGAAAGGACACAATAAATGTGAACAATAACACAACACAACACAACAGGAATAAAACCCCATGAGTCCAGTACTATTCATCTCCATGTTGCAGAAATGGAAGCTCAGGGAAGTGAAATAAATTTGCCCAAAGGGACGGAGCTGGTAAATCACAAATCTGTGATTCCCAGTGAGTACACATGACTGCAAAGTCAGTGGCCTTGTCCTTGTTCCTCACCACTTTATTGGGATTTCGAATATGGCGATCTGCTTCCAGTAGTCAGAGCACGAGGTCTGTTCACTTCAGCAGGCTGTTCTGGGTCCTTATAGGTGTGGTTTGGCCGCTGAGCCTCAGCTTTTCCCCATGGCGCCTTTTCAAGTGTCCTTTACCATGAAAGTGTGACAGCATTGCTGCTTTTACAGATTTAGCTGGATTCACATATGCACCTCTAGCTTTTAACACAGCAAAAACCCCTGTATCGGTAGAATTGTTTCTTTATGCATCAAGCCATAAAGACTTTTTGCAAAGGAGAAGCTGGTCTTAGAAAACTGAACTCTCCACACTGCTATATTTAAAATAGATAAACAAGTACCTACTGTATAGCACAGGGAACTCTGCTCAATATTCTGTAACAACCTATAGGGAGAAATACTTTGAAAAAGAATAGATACACGTATATGTATAACTGAATCACTTTGCTGTACACCTGAAACTAACACAACACTGTTAATCAACTATGCTCCAATATAAAATACAAATTTAAAAAATAAATAAATGAAAAACAAAGCAAGCAAGCAAGCAAGCTTAACTTTCTAAACTCCCCAGCACCTAGCTCAGCCCACACTGGGCACTCAGTAATTTTGGGACTGGGCCTGAGCAATGTGCTCCCCTGGTTGAGACCACTGCTCACCCTCACATTCTGGTTCAAAACCCTCATTGTATATTTGGGGAAACTGAGCCAAAGAGGAGTACAAATTTACTCAAAGTGGCATCAGAAGGACTCATATCTAGGTCACCTGATTTCAACTACAGCTCTCTTTTCCCTGCCTGCCAGGCCAAAGTAGATTTAGGTCTTTGGAAGTGCCCACACTATTCTACTTGGGTAAGCCAAGGTCCGCATCATAGCTGAGTTGTCTTTATGAAATATTTTGCTGTCTAGTGGCCCTCTGCTCCTTTCCGAGATACCATTTTGGGATAATGAGAAAAGCTCCCTCATGAGGAGGCAGTACATTATGGTGGTTTAAAATATGGAATCATGAAAAGATGCTCGACATTGATAATTATTAAAGAAATGCAAATCAAAACTACAATGAGGTATTACCTCACACCAGTCAGAATGGCCATCATCAAAAAGTCTATAAACAATAAATGCTGGAGAGGATATGGAGAAAAGGGGATCCTCCTACATTGTTGGCAGGAATGTAAATTGGTACAGCCACTATGGAGAACAGTATGGAGGTTCCTTAGAAAACTGAAAATAGAACTAACACATGATCCAGCAATCCCACTCCTAGACATATGTCTGGAGAAAACCATAATTTGAAAAGATACATGCACCCCAATGTTCATTGAAGTGCTATTCACAATAGCCAGGACATGGAAGCAATCTAAATGTTCATTGACAGATGAATGGATAAAGAAGATGTGGCACATACATACAATGGAATTTTACTCAGCCATAAAAAAGAACAAAATAATGCCATTTGCAGCAACATGGATGCAACTAGAGATTATCATACTAAGTGAAGTAAGCCAGACAAAGAAAATACCACATGATATTGTGTATATCTGGAATCTTAAAAAAAAAAAAGATACAAATGAACTTATTTTCAAAGCAAAAAGAGACTCACAGACATAGAAAACAAACTTATGGTTTCCAAAGGGGAAAGAGAGGTGGGGAGAAGGATAAATTAGGACATTGGGATTAACAGATACACACTAGTATATATAATGTAGGTAACCACCAAGGACCTACTGTATACCACGGGGAGCTATACTCAATATCTTGTAATAACCTATAATACAAAAGAATCTGAAATAGAATATATATAATGTGTGTGTGTGTGTGTGTTTGTGTGTTTGCAAAACTGAATCACTTTATTGTATACCTGAAACTAACACGATATTGTAAATCAACTATAATCCAATAAAAAATAATTAAACAAAAAATATGTGGAATCTGCAGTGACACTAGTTGATTTTAAATCCTGGTTTCATCACTTTCTAGTTGTACGATGTTGGGCAAATTTCTTAACTTCTCTGATCTTCAGTCTCCCCATATGGAAAATAATTATATTATTAGTTGATGTGACAATTAAATGAGATTATGCATACAAAGTACTTTAAATAATGCCTGACAATAGTAAGTATTCAATTAATCTCTACTGTTATTATTACCTTTCCTTTTATAACTTACATCAACTGAGTCTTTATCTCAACATTCCTCAAGTTTTTTTTGTTTTGTTTGTTTTCTTTTTGGGTACTACTTTTTATTTTTTAAGCCCTTTATTAGAATATAATTGCTTTACACTTTTGTACCAGCTTTTGAGGTACACTAAAGTGAATCAGTTGTATTTATGCATATATCCCCATATCCCCTCCCTCCCGCGACTCCCTCCCGCTCTCCCTGCCCTGGCCCTCTAAGGCATCACCCATCATCAAGTTGATCTCCCTTTGTTATATAGCAACTTCCCACTAGCTATCTATTTTACAGTTGGTAGCGTATATATGTCTATGCTACTCTCTCACTTCGTCCCAGCTTCCCCTTCACACCCCACAACCCTGTGTCCTCCAGTCCATTCTCTGCATCTGCATCCTTATTCTTGCCCTGTCACTGGGTTCATCAGTACAATTTTTTTTTTCAGATTCTGTATATATGAGTTAGCATACAGTATTTGTTTTTCTCTTTCTGGCTTACTTCACTCTGTATGACAGACTCTAGGTCTATCCACCTCATTACAAATAGATGCATTTCATTCCTTTTTATGGCTGAGGAATATTCCATTGTATATATGTGCCACATCTTCTTTATCCATTCACCTGTTGATGGGCATTTAGGTTGCTTCCATGTCCTGGCTATTGTAAATAGTGCTGCAATGAACATTATGGTACATGTTTCTTTTTGGATTATGGATTTCTCTGGGTATATGCCCAGGAGTGGGATTATTGGATCATATGGTAGTTCTATTTTTAGATTTTTAAGGAACCTCCAAAAAGATTTCCATAGTGGCTGGACTAACTTACATTGCCACCAACAGTGGAGGAGAGTTCCCTTTTCTCCACAGCCTTTCCAACATTTATTGTTTCTAGATTTTTTGATGATGGCCATTCTGACCAGTGTGGGGTGATACCTCATTGTGGCTTTGACTTGCATTTCTCTGATGATTAGTGATGTTGAGCATCTTTTCATGTGTTTGTTGGTCATCAGTATGTCTTCTATGGAGAAATGTCTATTTAGGTCTTCTGCCTATTTGTGGATTGGGTTATTTGCTTTTTTGGTATTAAGCTGCATGAGCTACTTGTATATTTTAGAGATGAATCCTTTGTCCGTTGCTTCGTTGGCAAGTATTTTCTATAATTCTGAGGGTTGTCTTCTTGTCTTGTTTATGGTTTCTTTTGCTGTGCAAAAGCTATTAATTTCATTCGGTCCCGTTTGTTTATTCCTGATTTTATTTCCATGATTCTAGGAGGTGGGTCACAAAGGATCTTGCATTGATGTATGTCATAGAGTGTTCTGCCTATGTTTTCCTCTAGGAGTTTTATAGTGTATGTCCTTACATTTAGGTCTTGAATCCATTTTGAGTTTATTTTTGTGTATGGTATTAGGAAGTGTTCTAATTTAATTCTTTTACATGTAGCTGTCCAATTTTGCCAGCACCACTTATTGAAGAGGCTGTTTCTTTTTCCATTGTATATTCTTGCCTCCTTTGTCAAGGTGCCCCTACGTGCGTGGGTTTACCTCTGGGTTCTCTATTCTATTCCATTGATCTTCCTTTCTATTTTTGTGCCAGTACCATACTGTTATGATCACTGTAGCCTTGTAGTATAGTTTGAAGTCAGGAAACCTAATTCCACCAACTCCATCTTTCTCAAGATTGTTTTGCTTACTTGCGGTCTTTTGCGTTTCCATACAAATCATACAATTCCTTGTTCTAGTTCTGTGAAAAATACCATTGGTAATTTGATAGGGATTGCATTGAACATGTAAATTGTTTTGGCTAGGATAGTCATTTTCACAATGCTGATTCTTCCAATCCAGGAACATGGTATATCCCTCCATCTGTTTGTATCGTCTTTGATTTCTTTCATCAGTGTCTTATAGTTTTCTGCATATAGGTCTTTTGCCTCCTTAGGCAGGTTTATTCCTAGGTCTTTTATTCTTTTTGTTGCAATGGTAAATGGGAGAGTTTCCTTAATTTATCTTTCTGCTCTTTCATTGTTATTGTATAGGAATGCAAGAGATTGCTGTGCATTAATTGTGTATCCTGCTACATTACTAACTTCATCGATTAGTGCTAGCAATTTTCTGGTAGAATCTTTAGGGTTTTCTATATATAATATCATGTCATCTGCAAAGAGTGACACTTTTACTTCTTCTTTTCCAATATGGATTCCTTTTATTTCATTTTCTTCTCTGATTGCTGTGGCTAACACTTCCAAAACTATGTTGAAGAATAATGGTGAGAGTGGGCACCCTTGTCTTTTTCCTGTTCTCAGAGGGAATTCTTTCAGTTTTTCACCCTTTAGAACGATGTTGGCTTTTGGTTTCTCATAGATGGCTTTTATTATGTTGAGGTAATTTCCTTCTATGCCCATTTTCTGGAGAGTTTTTATCAAAAATGCATGTTGAATTTTGTCAAAAGCTTTTTCTGCACCTATTGAGATGATCATATGGTTTTTATCCTTCAATTTGTTGATATGATGTACCACATTGATTGATTTGCGTATATTGAAGAATCCTTGCATTCCAGGGATAAACCCCACTTGATCATGGTGGATGATCTTTTTAATGTGTTGTTGGATTCTGTTAGCTAGTATTTTGTTGAGGAGTTTTGCATCTATATTCATCAGTGATATTGGCCTGTAATGTTCTTTTTTTGTGCCATCTTTGCCTGGTTTTGGTATCAGGGTGATGGGGGCCTCGTAGAATGAGTTTGGGAGTGTTCCTCCTTCTGCTCTATTTTGGAAGAGTTTGAGAAGGATAGGTATGAGCTCTTCTCTAAATGTTTGATAGAATTCTCCTGTGAAGCCATCTGGCCCTGGACTTTTGTTTGTTGGGAAATTTTTAATCACTGTCTCAATTTCTGTACTTGCGAGTGGTCTGTTCCTATTTTCTATTTCTTCCTGGTTCAGTCTTGGAGGATTGCACTTTTCTAAGAAGTTATCCATTTCTTCCATGTTATCCAATTTATTGGCATAGAGTTGCTTGTAGTAGTCTCTCATGATCTTTTGTATTTCTGTGGTGTCCGTTGTTACTTCTTTTTCTTTTCTAATTCTGTTGATTTGCATCTTCTCCCTTTTTTTCCTGATGAGTCTGGCTAATGGTTTATCAATTTAGTTTATCTTCTCAAAGAACCAGCTTTTAGTTTCACTGATCTTGGCTATTGTTTCCTTCCTTCTTTTTTCATTTATTTCTGATCTGATCTTTATGATTTCTTTCCTTCTGCTCACTTTGGGGTTTTTTTGTTCTTCTTTCTCTAATTGTTTTAGGTGTAAGGTTAGGTTGTTTATTCGATATTTTTCTTGTTTCTTGAGATAGGACTGTATTGCTATAATCTTCCCTCTTACAGCTGCTTTTGCTGTGTCCCATAGGTTTTGGGTTGCTGTGTTTTCATTGTCATTTGTTTCTAGATATTTTTTGATTTTCTCTTTGATTTCCTCAGTGATTTCTTGTTGTTTAATAGTGTATTGTTTAGCCTCCACGTGTTTGTATTTTTTTTATTTTATTTTATTTTTCTTTATTTTTTTCTTAGAACTTTTATTGAGATACAGTTAACAGACAATAAACAGCATATATTTAAAGTGTACAATTTGGTATCTCAATCTCCCAATTCACCCCCCCCAACCCACCTTGCTTTCCCCACTTGGTGTCCATGTGTTTTTTCTCTACACCTGTGTCTCTATTTCTGCCTTGCATTTCCTCTTTCATAGTTGTTAGCATTTGCCTTATGTATTGAGGTGCTCCTATATTGGGTGCTCATATATTTATAATTGTTATCTCCTCTTCTTGGATGGATCCCTTGATCTTTAAGTAATGTCCTTTCTTGTCTCTTGTATCGTTTTTTATTTTAAAGTCTATTTTGTCTGATATGAGTATGGCTACTCCAGCTTTCTTTTGATTTTCATTTGCATGGAATATCTTTTTGCATCCCCTCACTTTCAGTCTGTATGTGTCCCTAGGTCTGAAGTGGGTCTCTTGTAGACAGCATATATATGGGTCTTGTGTCTGTATCCATTCAGCCAGTCTGTGTCTTGTGGTTGGTGCATTTAGTCCATTTACATTCAAGGTAATTATTGATATTTATGTTCCTAGTACCATTTCCTTAATTGTTTTGTGTTTGTTTTTGTAGGTCCTTTTCTTCTCTTATGTTTCCCGCTTAGAGAAGTTCCTTTAGCATTTGTTGTAGGGCTGGTTTGGTGGTGCTGAATTCTCTCAGCTGTTGCTTGTCTGTAAAGCTGTTGATTTCTCTGTCAAATCTGAATGAGATCCTTGCTGGGTAGAGTATTCTTGGATGTAGTTTCTTCCCTGTCATCAGTTGAAATATATCGTGCCACTCCCTTCTGGCTTGCAGAGTTTCTGTTGAGAAATCAGCTGTTACCCTTATGGGAGTTCCCTTGTATGCTATTTGTCGTTTTTCCCTTGTTGCTTTTAATAGCTTTTCTGTCTTTAATTTTTGTCAATTTGACTACTATATGTCTTGGCATGTTTCTCCTTGGGATTGTCCTGCCTGGGACTCTCTGCACTTCCTGGACTTGGGTAGCTATATCCTTTCCCATGTTAGGGAACTTTTCAACTATAATCTCTTCCAATATTTTCTCGGGTCCTTTCTCTCTCTCTTCTCCTTCTGGGACCCCTATAATGCAAATATTGGTGTGTTTAACATTGTCCCAGAGGTATCTTAGGCTGTCTTCAGTTCTTTTCATTCTTTTTTCATTATTCTTTTCTGCATCAGTGATTTTCACCATTCTGTCTTCCAGGTCACTTATTCACCCTTCTGCCTCAGCTAATCTGCTATTGGTTCCTTCTAGTGTATTTTTCATTTCAGTTATTGTGTTGCATATCTCTGTTTGTTTGCTCTTTAATTCTTCTAGGTCTTTGGTAAATTTTTCGATCTTTGCATCCAGTCTTTTTTCAAAGTCCTGGATCATCTTCACCATCATTATTCTGAATTCTTTTTCTGGAAGGGTGCCGATCTCCTCTTCATTTAGTTGTTTTTCTGGGGTTTTATCCTGTCCCTTCATCTGGTACAAGGTCCTCTGCTCTTTCATTTTCTGTATCTTTCTGTGGCTGTGGTTTTCAGTTCCACAAGACAAAATACTGCTGATACTGCTTGATTCTGCTGTCTGCCCTCTTGTGGAGGAAGCTATGTAGGAGGCTTGTGCATGCTTCCTGATGGGATGGACTGATGGTGGGTAGGGCTGGGTGGGTGGAGCTCAGTAAAACTTTAATCTGCTAGTCTGATAATGGGTTGGGCTGTGTTTACATCTTGTTGGTTGTTTGGCCTGAGGCTACTTAGCACTGGAGCTTACAGGCTCTTTGGTGGGGCTAATGGTGGACTCTGGGAGGGTTCATGCCAATGAGCACTTCTCAGAACCCCTGCGCCAGTGCCCCTGTCTCCTCCGTGAGCTACAGCTGCCCCCCAACTCTGCAGGCAACCCTCCAACCCCAGCAGGTAGGTCTGGTTCAGTCTCCTATGGGGTCACTGCTCCTTCCCCCTGGGTCCTGGTGAGCACACTTTTTTGTGTGCCCTCCAAGAGTGGAGTCTCTGTTTCCCCCAGTCCTGCGGAGGTCCTGCAATCAAATCCCGCTGGCTTTCAAAGTCTGATTCTCTGAGTATTCCTCCTTCAGTTGCTAGACTCCCAAGTTGGGAAGCCTGACATGGGGCTCAGAACCCTCACTTCAGTGGGTTGACTTCTGCAGTATTACTGTTCTCTAGTTTGTGAGTCACCCACCCAGCATTTATGGGATTTGATTGTAATGTGATTACACCCCTCCTACCGTCTCATTGCGGCTTCTCCTTTGTCTCTGAATGTGGGGTGTCTTTTTTGGTGAGCTCTGGTATCTTTCTGATGATGATTGTTCAGCAGTTAGTTGTAATTCTGGTGCTCTTGCAAAAGGGAGTGGGCACATGTCCTCCTACTCCTCCATCTTAATCCTATCTGTGTTTGTATTTTTTATACTTCTTTTCCTGTAATTGATATCTAGTCTCATGCCATTGTGGTCAGAGAAGGAGATGCTTGATATGATTTCAGTTTTCTTGAATTTACCGAGGCTTGATTTGTGACCCAAGATGGGATCTATTGTGGAGAATGTTCCGTGTGCACTTGAGAAGAAATTGTATTCTGTAGTTTTGGGATGGAATGTCCAATAAATTTCAATTAAGTCGAGATGGTCTAATGTGTCATTTAAAGCTTGTGTGTCCTTACTTATTTTCTGTGTGGATGATCTGTCCACTGATGTAAGTGGGGTGTTCAAGTCTCGCACTATTATTGTGTTACTGTGGATTTCCCCTTTTATGGTTGTTAGCATTTGCCTTATGTATTGAGGTGCTCCTATGTTGGGTGCATAGATATTTACAATTGTTATGTGTCCTTCTTGGATGGATCCCTTGATCATTATGGAGTGTCCTTCCTTGTCTCTGGTAATAGTCTTTACCTTAAAATCTAATTTGTCTGATATGAGTATTGCTACTCCAGCTTTCTTTTGACTTCCATTTCCATGGGATGTCTTTTTCCATCCCTTTTCTTTCAGTCTATATGTGTCCCTTGGTCTGAAGTGGGTTTCTTGTAGGCAGCATATAGAAGAGTCTTGTTTTTGTATCCATTCAGCCAGTCTGTGTCTTTTGGTTGGAGCATTTAATCTATTTACATTTAAGGTGAGTATTGACATGTGTGTTCCTATTATCATTTTCTTAATTGTTTTGGGTTTGTTTTTGTAGGCCTTTTCCTTCTCTTTTTTTCCTGCTTAGAAAAGTTCCTTTAGCAATTGTTGTAAGGCTGGTTTGGTGGTGCTGAATTCTCTTAACTTTTGTTTGTCTGTAAAGCTTTTGATTTCTCCCTCAAATCTGAATGAGATTCTTGCTGGGTAGAGAATTCTTGGCTGTAGGTTTTTCTCTTTCAGGACTTTCAGTATATCCTGCCATTCCCTTCTCGCCTGCAGAGTTTCTGCAGAAAGATCAGCTGTTATCCTTACAGGTTTTCCCTTATATGTTATTTGTTGCTTTTCTCTTGCTGCTTTTAATATTTTTTCTTTGTGTTTAATTTTCATTAATTTGACTAATATGTGCCTCACTGTATTTCTCCTTGGGTTTATTCTGTATGGAACTCTCTGCTATTCTTGGACTTGGTTTATTGTTTCCTTTCCAATGTTAGGGAAGTTTTCCACTATAATCTCTTCAAATATTTTCTCAGACCCTTTCTTTTTTTCTTCTTCTTCTGGGATGCCTATGATTCGAATGCTGGTGCACTTACTGTTGTCACCAAGTTCTCTGAGACTGTATTCCATTCTTTTTATTCTTTTTTCTCTTCCTGCTCTGTGGCAGTTATTTCCCCCATTCTATCTTCCAACTCACTTATTTGTTCTTCTGCCTCAGTTTTTCTGCTGTTTATACCATCTAGAGTATTTTTAATTTCAGTTATTTTGTTGTCCATTGCTGTTTGTTTGTTCTTTAGTTCTTCTGAATCCTTATTAACTGTTTCTTGTATTTTCTCTATTTTGTTGTCACAATTTCAGATCATCATTACTATCATTACTCTGAATTCTTTTTCAGGCAATTTCTTCTTCATTTATTTGGTCTTGTGGGTTTTTTTACTGCTCCTTTGCCTGCATGGTATTTCTTTGTTTTCTCATTTTGTCTCATTTATAGGATTTGCTGTCTCCTTTCCTTATGCTGCCTAGTAGTAATTCCTCTTGTTTTGCCCTCTGCCCCCTATGGTGGGGTTTGTCCAGTGTCTTGAGTAGGCTTCCTGGTGGGGGGGGGGGGTCTGGTGTCTGCTTTCCAGTGTATGGCTCTGTGTCTTTTTTCTGTGATGAGCAGGGCTGTGTCAGGTGGTGTGTTTTAGGGTATCTGTGAGCTTAATATGGCTTTAGGTAGTCTGTGTGCTGATGGGTGGGTTTGTGTTCCTGTCTTGTTTGTAGTTTGGTATGAGGTGTCCAGCACTGGCAGTTGCAGACAGTCAGATGAAGCTGGGTCTTAGATTCTGATAGAGGTCTCCATGAGAGTTCTCTGCAGTTAATCTTCCCTATGTCTGAGGACTTCCTAGTAGTCTAGCATCCTGGATTCAGTGCTCCCTTCCCAGAGCCTGCTATTTGACTTCTGATGGAGTCATCCAGACTTCAGAGGTTGCTTGTCCCGGCAATAAAGGGATTTAAAGAAGACTGTCCAAGCCCCAGACTAATTGCAGAGTGTTGAGTCAAACAAATACTAAATCAAGGAAACACATACATGTATAAGACACACAAATACTGAGTCCAATAGAACATAAAGCACTAGAAAGACCTGACAGAAGAACTCCAGTATGCAATCAGACACTCAAAGAGAAAACCAACAGAAATTCAAAAAAAACAAAAACAAAAAAAAAACAAAAAACAAAAACCAGAAACAAAAAAACACCACACAAACACAAGTTCAGGGAGATTTTTAAAGCCAGGGTCAAATATAATAAAAAGCAAGAGTACCACCAGACAGACTGAAGATTCTCAGAATGAAATCAGACAGTTATACTTAGAACTAATATAAAGACAAAACCTAATAATAAACACCAAAGCAGTGTGTCATTTGGAGAATAAAGCAAGGAAACAGAGCAGACTGATAATATTGCTTATAAGTATATTAAGATAAAATAAACTTAGAAAGGATAGAAGACAGGGCAATGGAAGAGCATAGCATGACTGGAAATATGAAAAGAAAAAGAGAGAAAAAATAGAAATGTATAAAAGAGAAGGAGAGAATGTAGGAGAGATAAAGTTAGCACTACAAAAAACTTAGCTAGAAATAGAAATATGTAAAAAGTCTAAAAATAAAAAAATAGAATAACAGGATAAAAAATATGTTATAATACATGTAGTTCCCTTAAGACTAAGATCGTAATTAATTAAAAAAAAACCACACAGACACACAAACACATATCCAGGGAAATTTTGAAAGCTAGGATCAAACATAATAAAGAGTGAGAATACAATCAGACTGAAGATTCCCAAAACAAAATCAATTATAATCAGAACTAAGATAAAGACCAATCCTAATAATAAAAACCAAAGCAGTGTGTCATCTGGAGAATAAAGCAAGGAAACAGAGCCGAGCAATAATATTGATTATAAGTATATTACAGTAAAAGGAACTAAAAAAAGGATAGATGACAGGGCAACAGAAGAGCGTAGTGTGACTGGAAATATGAAAAGAAAAAGAAAAAAATAGAAATGTATAAAAGATAGGGATGAAAAGAAGGTGAGAGAGATACAGTCAGCACTACAAAAAACTTAGCTAGAAATAGAAGCATAGGGACTTCCTTGGTGGTACAGTGGTTGAGAATCTGCCTGCCAATGCAGGGGACATGGGTTCAATCCCTGGTTTGGGAAGATCCTACATGCCATGGTGCAACTGAGCCTGTGTGCCACAGCTACTGAGCCTGTGAGCTGGAGCCCACAGGCTGCAACTACTGAGCCCGTGTGCCACAGCTGCATAAGCCTATGCACCTAGAGCCCATGTTCTGCAGCGAGGCCACCACAATGAGAAGCCCATGCACCACAAGGAAGACCCAAGGCAGCCAATAAATAAAATAAGTAAATTTAAAAATAAATAAATATAACCATTAAAAAAAGCAATAGAAATACATATAAAGGCTAAAAATAAAAATAGAATTAAAAAATGTTATAAAATGTGTAGATCCTTTAGGACTAAGATCATAATTAACTAAAAAAAAAAAGCTAGAACTGACCCCAAAATGGACCAGATCAATAGAATTAATAATAATATTTCTGTTTCCTTGGGGTCTCAGCTCTAAATGTCCTTCTACCTGCCTTGGGCTTTTTGTATTACTCTGTGACCAGCAGAGCTTCCTTTATTGTTTGTCTGTAAGTTCAGGTGTGTGGGGAGAGAGAGGGTACAATAGCAGCTCCTTTCCCTGGGAGTGAGTGAGCACAGGCCCCCTGCCTGGGTCACAGAGGCTCGGGCAGTGCCTGTTGCAGAGGGACACTGGTGGCTCAGGTGTAAACAGAATGTCTCCAGAGCCTGGCCACTCTGTGGAATTTTGGCTCTCAGCTGCAGGCACTCTAGGCCAGCCCCACCCAGGGGCCTTTGTTATCCCTGAGTGCGATAGCCAGGCCCAGAGGGGTCCTACCTTTGTGCATCACAGGTGCTGAGAGAGAGGCTACACCCACGGCTCCTCCTCCTGCTTGTGAGTCAGCAGTGTCGAGCTGCCTTTGTGGCTGCCCAGCTTTCCGTGGTAGGCATTCTCTGCTGTGGATTTCTTCCCTTCTGTCCTCTGAGTCTGTCTCCCCACTGCCAACAATGTTTCTCACCCTGAACCAGTTCTCTGGTTCCCACATTCCAGCTCCCATACGCCCTGTTCAGCTGTGAACCAATGTCTCAGTCCGGACATGCTGAGCTGTGGTGTGGACTCTCCGTGTGTTTCTCACTCTTTCCCGTCTGTCACAGATCAGCTGCTTCACCCTCTTTGAATAGTCCCAAATGCCTCCCTTCTGACCCAGGGAAATTCCCCGTTGGAGAAGGGGTTTCCCTGTCAGATAAGGGACATTTCCCAAAATTTGTTAATCTCCCCTCTGTTTCAGATCCCCCCGCCCCAGGGTGTGGGACCCTTTCTTCTCCTCTTTCTCCTTTTTTTTTCCCTCTGTCCGACCCAGTTATGTCTGGATCTTTGCAGTCCTTTCTGGTGTCCGAGGTCATCTGCTGGTATTCAGCTGGTTCTCTGTGGGAATTATTGCATCTTTTGATGTATTCCTGATGCATCTGTGGAGAGGGATGCATTCCATGTCCTTCTACTTTGCCGCCATCTTTCTTCTCCCTCAAGTTTTAAGAAAAAGATGTTTACCTTATACCCAGGTCTACTGTCTGTAAAAACATGTAGGTCTGGTTGTACATGAATTCAACTGCAACACAAAACATCAGAGCTCTGTTTACCAGGGAGAACAATCCCCAGCTCTCTGCCACTCAATATGTCAAAAGCTGAGTTGAAAAGAACAGCTCCTTAGATGGGAGAATTGCTAGGGGTAGCAATTCCATCCATCCTTCCAATACATCCTTGGAATCAGACACGTTAGCAGAGAGTTAGGCACATAGATTTAATTATACTGGCCCTCCAGCAGAGTGGCTTTTCCCAAATTATGCTTTGGTATGATACCATACCATTAACCTCTATTAAGAGTCATGTTAAGCAACAACCCAATGAAAGTCATTGTTACATATAGAGGTAGTGTTAGAGACCTTAGACATTATACTACCAGTGCTACTGTTTCTGTGGATGCCTGAAAAAACTTCCTGGCCTCTCTACCAAGAATAATTATACATCCATTGTATCATTGATATATTTGTACTTCACAGATATTGTGGCTTTTACAGCATACAGATTCTCCCTTTTTCTAATGGCTGCTAGGACTCTTAGAGACAATTTTGTGGTTACCTGCTTAGCACGAGTGTAGAATACCATGGTCTACAATTTTTGTTCAGAACCAGATCATTTTGTTTATATACTTTTTCCCCTTTCATCTCTCATCCCTTCTTTTAAGCTACCAAGTCATTTTTATGTATTTTTGTTTCTTTTGAATATTTAATATCTGACCATGTAAGAGAGGAAGGAGAAAAGGAAAGAAGAAAGATAAATATAAAAAGACCTTCTCAATCCTTCAAAACTCAGCCCAGAGATGCTACATACATCAGTATTTACCCACAAGCCCAACTCCCACAATACAAAGATGCATTTTCAAAATGCTCTTATTGGCATTATATTTTAAAAATCAAGATGATATTACGAATTATAAGAGAGGCCAACCAGGCATCTATTGTGTCACTGCAGACTCATTGGACAGGCTCATTTCAGTGTGTTTTCCTTACTGGGCAGTGATGCCCTTTGAAGACCACCAAGTGAGAGCCATCCACAATCATGGCGATTCTTTTTTCCAGTGTCTGGAGCTTTCTATGCTTTCCAGTCTTTATGATGAATGGAGGTTTGGGGAAGAGATAACTCAGCAGAGTCCACATTTCATTGCGTTTTATTTGTTTAATGGTGCTTATGCTCAGAGATATGTTGAAAATAAAGTCAGAAGCATGACATGTCTTCCCAAATCAATAGTTTAATATCTTGGTTACAGATACTCCTACCATTAATCTTGGTCTGTTTATAAAGCTATGGGTTATACTTGATGTAGCAAGTAAATAAGCATATCCTTTTATTGGTTTGGACTCAGAAAGATAAACATCTTTTAGATGTGCTTCACTTTATGGAGGTGAGTATCATTATCAACCATTTAAATAAACCCCTTTTGCTCAAAAATATAATTTCCATGTCACTCTTTAAAAGTAAATGAAATGTTTGCAGCTAGCTTTATGGTGTGCTAAGTATATACTAACACATGACAAATTTAAATTTAAATACATCAGCTATAGCCCTATATCTCAATTCACTTGTACTTTAAGCTATTCATTTGTACGACAGAATTCTAACTCTTTAATGGAATTCTCTAGGCTATGCTTGAGAACTTATCAATGTGGAGTGGATTTTGTAAATGGCCCTAAATGTTAATCATTAATTTCCTTATCACAATGATAATCTTCAATTTAGCAATCCGGCAAGCAAATTGCTTCTTTAAAAGCTAGGTGCATGAAATCATATTCATTATGAAAATGGCTAGTTGCATTTCCAGGAAGTGATTTTTACAACATTCATCAGACTCTCTTTCCCAGAGTATAGGTCATTTTAAAAGGGAAGTAGCAATGGGATATTAATATCGTGGTTATTCATAGACTTCGAAATAAAGAATGTTAGAGTGGGAAGGGGTCTTGGAGATAATTTAGTCTTCTTCATTTTACAGAGGGAGAAAGTGAGGGCAAGAGAGGAGAAGGAATGTATTGCCCAAGATTGCCCAGCTTAAGAGGAAAGAAGCCCTGTGTATGTGGAGAGAGACAGAGACAGAGACAGGGAGTCAGAGAGATAGAGAGAGTAATCCAGTGGTAGCCTTTCCTTTCATTTGAGCAGCTAGTATTTTGGTGACTCAGGGCTTCAATGAATGTAACAAAATCCGTTGGGCTATAACCAAAGTATACAGCTATTTAAAATGTGGGGAAATGCTGTTATGCTATTTGCATACATTTTCACATCAAAATCGGCATAGATGTAGAATGATCCAAATTTTAGTACTGACTGCAATTAAGATCATGGAGAAATCCAAAGATCCAGGAAACTCAAGGGAAAAAAGAACCCAAGGAAAATCCTCACTGAAAACCCGTGCCTTTTCAGGCATATATCTGTAATAGAGAAGAATTTATATTGCCACTGTTTGCTTTATTTAGTATGTAAATTCCTTGAAGATCCAAACTAGCAGTTAATCTTCTTAAGAACAAAATAACTATTTCAAATTTGCTTTTATGAGCAAGAATGTCTATAATACTTCATTGTAACGTAATATGTTCTAGGACAACTCTGACGTATCTGCATGCGTGAGGGAGCCTAAGGATCTTTAGCTGTGTGTCACAATCCACTGACATCTGCTCTTTCTCTCAGAGCCATTGGCAGTGCTGAGCAATGCTTGTGAAGACACCTGGAGGTCCAGGGCAGGCTGAGGTAGGGCAAGGCTAAAAAAAGAAATAAGGAAGATGGAAAGGGGGTGAAATTGACTCTGAAAGGAGAGTGAAAAATATAGAAGAGAGAGAAAACAACAAGGGGGTTAAGAAAGGGCATCAAATGCCAGGATCTGATGTTACAGCAAGCTGAAAATCCTTGCACTACTATCTTGCTATGAACTTTTCTGGGGGTGTTTCCAAAGTTTCCAAAAGATTATTTTTGAAAAAAAAATTTTAAAACATAAGCTGTTTTGTAAAGTATGCAATATTCATTGTAAAGCTACTAAAACACCACTTTTCACCCATAATACACCAAATGCCTACATCTTTACAAGGTAAACTTCCACGTGACCCTGTGGAATTTACATCATCAAAAGCATGAAGTTATTAGGTGCATCAGGTTTTTAAGAGAGAACTTGCGCTGTTGGAATTTTATTCGTTTTAAACTAGTGATTATCACCCTGATAAAAATATATATTCTCAAAATCACAAGAAACCAAGAAAACACATTAAATGAACACTGTGTTACTGCTTCCACCAAATAGCAATTATGCCACGAGGCTTTTCTTGTCCCTTTTGTTATCTGCTCAGAAAGCTAAACCGTCATGATTAGGACTTTCATGGTAACCCAGAAACTTCTCTAGCACACAATTTTGACAACCTAGTACCAGATAGTGTCCAGGAATCATCTGATTTTAATTTAGAAATATGCCATTGCCATCCCAAGTGTCCACTGATGAATGAATGGATAAACAAAATATGGTATAGTCATACAATGGAGTATCATTCAGCCTTAAAAAGGAAGGAAATTCTGACACATGCTAAAACATTGGTGAACCTTGAGGACATCATGCTAAGTAAAATAAGCCAATAAGGAAAAGACAAATACCATATACTTTCACTTATATGAAGTGTCTAGAGTAGTCAAATTCATAGAGACAGAAAGTAGAATGGTGGTTACTAGAGAGAGTGGGTAATGGGGAATGGTTTATGGGTACGAGGTTTCAGTTGTGCAAGATGAATAGGATTCTGATGGCTGGTGGTGATGACAGCACAACAATGTGAATGTATTTTGTGCCACTGAGCTGTGCACTTAAAGATGTAAGATGGCAAATGTTATATATATTTTACCACAATTTTTAAAAATAAAAAGAAATAGGGACTTCCCTGGCAGTCCAGTAGTTAGGATTCCAATGCAAGGGGCACGGGTTCGATCCCTGGTCGGGAAACTAAGATTCTACATGCCCAGCGGCCCAGCAAAAGAAATTTAAAATAAAAAATAAAAAAATAAAATGAAAAGAAATAGGTCACAGGAGCACTTCCAGGGTTCCTGGCTTTCACCTGTTTTCTTGAATCCTGCACAGTCACTTTAAGACGTTTTGAATCTTAAAGAACATCCCCTAGACTCCTCAGTGCCAAATGTACCCTCACCGCCACTTCTAGATCTCTTCTTGTACAATACGTTCTTCTCTGAGGAGGATCATTAAAATCAAGCCTATTAGAGCCTTCCTCAAGTTAGACCTCTCTCAATTAGCATCCCACTTATAATGACATTCTCTCAGGTGAGAGACCTTCCTTGCTGAGAGGCTGGGGCATTAATGGATGGGGTGGGTGGAGTGGAAGTTTTCCCAATGTAAGGAACAGTGTGACTCTGAGTCATCTGGTATTTGATTGCTTAATGGAGTTCAATGGATGGCATCTAACTTTTGGGAATAGTTGTTCATCTGCTTTATTTCTGTGTGTAGAAAGCATTACTCATTGTCCCTGATTCGATAGGTCAGACCCTTGAAATTTTGCTTTAAAAGAAATAGTCGATTTGCTTGCATTCTGTTCCAAGCCTCCCAGTTGTGTACGGATGACTGCCTTGATACTGGATCTGATACTGGCACACAGGGCAGGGCCAGTTCTATTCAGGGACTTGAAGGGGTTACAGAAGCTGGGCTCCCAGAGCGTTCCCATTAATCAGCCTTGTCATTCAATTGTTTCCTATTTATTCAGGCCTATATGAAATCCTTGAATTTTTTATGAAAAATCCCATTAACACAGAAGGCTAGACGTGTTATTAAACTAATAAAACAGATTTCCATTGAAACTAACTGGGAAAGTGAGAGAAATTAACATAAGAAATATAAAACTAATTAATTCCTGGCTTGACACAGTTAAGGATTGTTTAGATTAGACAGCAAAATGGGAGGTACCTGTTTTTTAATAAAATGAGCCTACATACCAATATGCATTTTCAACAAACATGACAGAATGAGGGCATTATGACTTAGATACTTTGAGTATACTTGCAATGATAAATTTAGTAGACTTGAAAAAATGGCCTGAAGATCTCACAGTGTCATATGGAAGAGACAATAAGGGGCACCTGGCTTACGAACTAAGCGTAAAGCAACAGCAACACAACTGGCCCCAATAAAGACCTATAATCTTCTCTCCTAGAGTTTCCTCCTTATTCCTGCATATGGGGGAAGCTTTTAAATTTCAGTTGGCCAGAATGGTAGGTAATTATTATAAAACTGTTGCCTCCACTATTTTTGAGGTACTCCGTAATTGTAAATAAGAAGAGTAAAGTGTTACAGAAACCAGCTCTCTACAGCCTTATTTCCATTAGATTAATTCTGCACATTTGTACTGAAGCTGAGCAGGGTATCTTGTGTTATGTTCATACAAGCGATTGCCCTATATAAATGTTAGTTTTAATTTGGGCATAAGAGAGGCCAGATATTTTAGTGCCAAGGCCAGGCACTTAGAGAAGTAGCACTCTTTCATGTCACTAGGGATGTTGCTTAAAAGATTAAAGCAATGTAGTGATTTTCAAACTGATTTGAAGGAAAAGTCATGACTTTGCAAAGTGCCAGGTATCTTCTTGAGGCAGCTTTGGGTTGCAACTCTGTTACTACCAGGGAATAACCCCAAACTGAGAGTACTGTACATCTAGATGCCAGCATCCTTCTCTCTACAGAGTAGATGCAGCCCAGTGCAGCTGGTTGGAAATCATGTCTTTTATTTACACATTCTATAAAATCCCATCACTTTTTGCCACAGGAAAAAAATCACAAATTATACAGAAAACATTTGGCAAAGGAGGGCTGCAATAGTGGTCAGCTCTGTGCCCCTTATCCTGCAGGGATGTCAAAGCAGTTGTGGGTCTTCAGCAATTCTTCTCAGTAAAATGAACCCTTGTTTTCCCACTCACAGAACCACTTTACCCACTAACACGTACTCTTCATCTTTCATTATGGATTTTTAAATTAATGTTCAGTGGCGTCACAAAAATGTTGGACCTGGAAATTATACATCCCAACATAGTGTAAGCCCCTCATTTTGCAGATGTCAAAATATATATTAGATGAAATGACTTGCCTAAGGTTGTATAACTAGTTAGCAGCAGAATCTCGGTGCACGATACCATGATTAATCAAGTTGTGACAAGGCACTACTGTGTAAAATAGTCAGCCCTTCGAATCACCTATGAAGGGTGTTTTCTAGTGGAAAATAAATTTACAAGGCTCCAGAGAAGCTCCTGCTGTATGTTTTGTGTGTGTGTTTCTTTTCAATTTCTAAAATAACAGTAATACATTAACCTGATCGCAAAAATTTAAAACCATACAGAGGATTTAAAATAAATCCCTATTCTTGCCCCTAAATTAACCCACTTAACTGTTTTTTCTATAGGTTAATATGTATATACTGAAATTGTGTTAATACTTAATTATATTGTTTTTGTTGAACTTAGTTTAAAACTATACAGTATGTAAAAGACTTCAATTTACAAATAAGATGCATGTCAGAAAACTGTTGGAAACAAAAGATAAATTGTGATCAGTTATATTCTATTTTCAATTAGGTAAGCTGGAAAGGTTGAGGGTTTTATTAAAGTTTTATTTTGTTTGCTTGCTTCTAAAGATTATTAAGTAATATACATTTGTTTTGGAAAATAGAAAATACAGATTATCAATAAGGAAATAAGGAATAAAGTCATCCCTAATCACAGAGATAATATCATCATTTTGGATGACTCTATCTGTCTCTATCTATGCTACATATTTTTGCAAACCCATAAATACATGCAGTGAGGTAGTCAAGATAATTGCTTTAAAAGCCAATACTAGAGAGCTTTTTAGGAAAGAAAATTGTATTTGATTAGGTAAATGCCTTGATAAGTACTTGGGGATGAAAAAAGATGAGGTCATATGCATATGAATGGAAAAAGGAAATAAGAAACTGTTCTGGAAAAGAAAGAAAGAAAAGACAGGTGTTCAATGGGGGACAGAGACAGAGAGAGAGAGGAAATTGAAAATTGAATAGTGTGGTAGGAGGATGGCATCTGTGAGGAAAGGTGGCTAGAGAAATTTAAAGAACAAGGATGTCAAATGGCTACCCCTGCTTTCAGTCAAGTCATCAATAACATCTACAGATGCCTTGGGTGAGAACGTAAGCTCCATTTGAGTGGAGATCTTCTTAACTACAATAAACGCAAATACTGTGTCTGTGACAGTTTGAACGGATGAAGTAATGGTTTGGGAGAATAAAGGAGTCAGGGGAGGTGATGCACAAGAGTTAAAAAGAAGCAAGAACTTAGAACCAGAAGTGAGCATGGGAACATAAACTTTCAGGAATTCACAGAAATATTGGGGGGGTGGGTGCTGCTGGGCTTCCCACTGGACATGGGATGGGAGATTAAAAATTTTATTCAAATGTTAGATGACTTCATCTAACATTGAGATTTTTCTGTCTTTATCTGATTATATATAATTTTACCAAACATTTTAATGGTCATCATGCTATGCCATAAACATTGTAACATGTTTTTTCACTTAGAAATAAATATGCATTTACATTTATTTCAATGGCCTCATTTAATGGATATAAATAATTTAATTAACCTTTTATTAGTCTTCAACTTTTCACTATGGAAAACAATGCACTAGATGATCTTGTTAAGTAAAATGCTCACACAAATATAAAAATAGGGAAATTCTGTACCATTGCTGGAAAATAGAAGGAATCCATCAATAGGCAAGAAACTGGGGACGTTTTAAAAGGTGTGGTATGGATAGGAGGTCAAGGGAAATACTATCCTGTTCTTCCACGCATGAAAAAATGCCAGTTGAGGAGTTAAGAAGTAAGTGGATGGGAACCCTGAGCAGAAGCTCGTACATCCCCACGCCCCGTCTGGAAGTGCAGGTAAGCTCCTGGATGGGTGGGGCAGTGTGGGGACAGGGACAGTGCAAGCATCTGAGAAGGACTCCACCGCACAGACTGCGGAGCTGAGGCCAGGGAGCTCACATGCCTACTTTCTCCCCAAGTATGGGTAGAGACAGAGGACAGGGCTGCAACAGGCTCAGAAAGGGCAGTCGAGACCATCTGGGAAGGGGAAAGTCCTCTAACTCCATGCTACCATCACCAACAGAGAAAGAAACGGCTGGGCGCAGCCCTGTTTACAGGCGTCCATCCCCTCCGTAGTTACTTACGATCAACTAGATCGCCAATCTAGCAAAATACAACTACAAAATGTAAAACTCCACTTGTCAGAAAGAAACTATTTGTACAGAAACTCATCCCAACTAGCAGAACTTAGTAGAGACCACTCTGGTTAGGGTGTGAAAACAGAGCAACTTCACAGACATTTGAACAGAGTTGGTAGTCCTAAAGAAAGCAGCTAGACCAAGGAATAAGATTTCTCCCAATGAAAGAGATTTACTCCACGGAACTGGAGAAAACATTAGATAAATTCTGCTTTGTATTTTCTGAGAGTTTTGAGAGAACACTGCATAGATGAAGACAAAGCAACATGAAACCAGGCGAGACTGCTTTAAGATAAAAAAAAAACAAACACAATTACAGAATGAAAAAAAAAATACCATGCAGGCAGTGGACAGGAGATAGATTATTGCAGAAAACCAAATCTGTAAAGTAGAAGAATTCAGAAAATTCTCCCAGAACCTAGAAAAAATTTAGAGACAAACATGATATGCAAAGATATAAAGGCCATAGAATTCTTAAATCCTTAGGATCGTAATTCTTAGAAGAGAAAAAGGAACAAATGAAGGAGAAGCAATAGAGAAATAATAAGAACAAACTCTCTGAACTTACGCTAATTAAGTTTTAGCTAGTTAAATCTTCTCCTGATTGGGGGAAAAATACAGGATGTTCATTCATGCTGCTGAAAGGAATACATAGTGTAGCCAGTCTTTTTCTTTTGACATTTGCCAAATAGCAGAGGAAATCAGCATTTTTCCCTTGGGCAAAGAGACAGGAAGCTGAAAATATCAGCTGGCACTCCAAAGGACAATTATAGTGATTCTTTGGATGAGGTATAAGGAGAAAGATAAAGAAAGATCACAAAGTAGGATGAAAGCCTGAATGGAAGCACGCTGGTTTTCTGCCAAAGGTAAATGTGTCTGAGGATCACGGTTCACCTCCAGGCGGACTACTTGAATCGTAGGTTCCTCCTGAGAAATAAACAGTCCTACAGATGTCTTCTCAGCTAAACCAAAACAACAAACTGACTGACAACAGATGTCACAGAATTTCTTTATATATCTGTATGCCTATAACCATATGTAGATATAGATATTACATATAGATATATGTATATATGATAATCACAGGTGATGAACCACAGCCTCCCATGTAAAGGCTTAACTTATGTCACATGCTTTTGTGGGTTATATATTATTTGTTGTGTAATAATGTCTTAATCCCAACGAGATTTAGTTCAATACATATTACGTGTGTACTTACTATATGCCAAACATGTATACGACTTGTGTTTCACACTCTTTTTCCATGCAGAAATCAATGAGAGGCTAACGTCAGGAAAGTACAGGGTCTCATCAAATGTCAGTGTGAGACCAAGGGAAACACATTCCTATAAAAGACATTTCAATAGTGAGTCTTGATATTCCCTCATAAAAATGATTTTAAAAAGCATTTTAAAATATTCTGTTTGAAAGGATAATTTTGCAGAAAGTCCTATAGACACTTCAGATGTCCATCTAAGGTCTCCTTTCACTTTAAGAAGACGATAAGATTGGCTTGAAACCCCTTCCTATATCCTGTTGAAGTTCAAGATTTTCCCGAGAATGTTATGATTTTCGGGATTATGGGGCTGGGAGGCAGGGGAGGTGTCTCAAATTCCCATGGTGCCGGAAGTTTCCCAGCCCCTGCTGTGTTTGACCAGTTGATGGGTTCTGTCACTCTTCTAGGGAGGCCTTCACTGGTCACACACAATGACAGTACACATAGGGAACTTGGCTTTTTCTTTCAAAAAGAAAAAAAGAAAGACCTAGTCACACAAAGATGCTTCCTGAAGCATCTCTCTTCCAAAAGGACGACATGGAAAGAGGCTTGACCTCCCAGGTCTGGGCTTTTCTTAAGAACTCACAGATCACCCTGAGTCACTTTTCCCCTGTGGAAGAGGGAATGAGAAGGCCAGAGGATGAGAATGCTAAGAGTCTTCCATTAACCCAACTGCCACTGCTCAGGAATGGGAAAGAAGTATTCCTCTTCAGAAGCCAGAGGAGGGGCTGGGTTTCCTTGATTTCCATTAAAAACTATTTAATTTTAAAGATAATTTTCACCTCTCTTTTAACACAGCATCTAACACATCCAAAGATTTGGGTAACCTCATTTCCTTCCTATGTAAGTCTTTTCCTTATGATAAATGACTGAGACCTTGCTTCAATTTGGAGGTTTTACGACACAGGCTTTTCCCTGTACCTGTGAACTGAAGAAGCCCTTGATTAAGTCCTCTGAATATTCTAAAGAGTAAAGAATGGTGAGTATGAACATGACTTTTCCACTTCTGTCTTCTTTGACATTGAATCTTTTGACTGTGTGCCATGTAGACATGTGGGATGATCTATAAAACTCAATAACTCATCAGATTGGTTAACCAAAGTTAAGGCCGTGATTGCAGAAATTAGATTGCTAAACCAGGAATAGCTCCAGTGATTCTCCTTCAGATCTATTGGCTGACAGTATGATGCCAACGATAGAGTAGACTCCAGAGCCTCATTACCTGGATTAGAATCCTGATGTTGCCTGCTTTCTTATGTGACCTTGGAAAACTTGCTTCACCTCTGAGCCTGTTTCTTCATCTGTAAAATGGGGATAACAATAGTACCTATAGTAAGGTTTCTGTGAGGATTAAATGAGTTAATCAACATATTAAATGCTTAGAACAGTGCCTGGCAAATAGTGGTAGCTACTATTATAATGTAGGAGAGAGTTCCCCATTAAAATCTTGGGAACAGATGATTTGAAGTGACATCACTGCTGAAATACTTTGCCACTGCCCCTCTCATCGTGTATACCAGAATGTTTGAGCAAGTGGCTGCACCACTTAATAGATGTGTGACTTTGAATAAAATATATCATCATCAGAACCATGTCTTGTAAAACTGAGATAATAACAGTACTGGCATCACAGGGTTGCTATGATTTAATAAGATAATGAAAGTATGAATGTTTTACAAATCTTAGTTATAATTGATATCAGTTGCCATTTTTGAAAATCCACAAAGAAAT
Organism: Hippopotamus amphibius kiboko; assembly: GCF_030028045.1. Lineage (NCBI taxonomy): Eukaryota > Metazoa > Chordata > Mammalia > Artiodactyla > Hippopotamidae > Hippopotamus > Hippopotamus amphibius. The sequence goes on along the minus strand of NC_080203.1, from coordinate 9,619,423 downwards.
TGAGAGGGTATGTTAAGATTGAAAAAATATAAGGCTTAACTTGTCATTTGAAGGACTGAAGTTTAAATAATGAAAAGTCTTGTAATAATGAGGATAATTAGACACTGAAATAGAATCTTCTCAAAATTGGTAGAATTGATTTTCTTAGGACTGACATATAATTACTAAAGCCCTTCTACAGGACAATGGATTTGACATCTTTAAGATTATATGAAAGCATTTTCTGCAATATGCTTAATTTCTGAGAACTAAAAGTTCAATTGCATGACCAGTTAAGTCAGTTTTCATCAAACATCTTTAGTAATTTCTGTATGCTAGTTCTAGATACTCTGTTCTGTCCCTCAGACCTTGAAAATTAATTTGGGAGGTATTTTTTAAAACTTTGATACTTAGGATATGTTCTTTCTAAAATAACTCAGAACAGAGATTTGTAATTTCAATATTATGAGACTTTGGGGATTTTCACAAAACATTTTATAAGGGCTCTACTCTGGACCACCTGATGTGATTGTTCAGAGCAAATCCTGGGATATCTTACCCAATAAGTAGTGAACATTTTGAGTGTCTTCAGACTACAACTAGGCAATTTTTGCCTAGATTCTTTGGTTATAATGGGAAAGAGAACCCTAATGCAGATGGCTTTCAATTATCCACGATAATAGAGATAGGGTTGAATATAGCACTGCTGGAACTCACCCACACACTCCACTGGCTTAGGGGAAAGGAAAAACTCATCCAAAGGCATCTTATTACTGGTATTCTTCCAGATCATTGTGCCCTCACTTTCACCCATTTTGACTTATTCTTTCCCTTGATCGTCTCAGGAATCCAAGCCCTTGGCTTCATACTGTATCCTCCTAAACCCATCTTAAGATTTCCTCCATTTCCCAACCTACACAGCATGCAGTTACTGCATTGTATAGAACTCATTCAGGCCTCTGCATTCTCAACTTGCCTAACCCCTTATCTCAATGCTCTAAAAGCTGCAGATTGGAGATGTTACTGACATTAGTTCTAGCTCTGCAAGAGAAAGAAAATTTAATAAGGCTAGCGTAAGTAAAACATAAATGATTTTGCAAATTATGGGAAGTAAGTTGTGTTACCTTAGTTACTTCTTTCTAAGAGTTAGTGAAATTGCTTTTCTCTTAACTGTGTCCAATAATTAGGGCTATCTGAATTTGTTGACCATTATTTGGAGAAACACACACACACACACACACACACTGATATACAGAATGTCTATCATGGTCAACAAAGTAAATAATAGAGTAAATGAGATGTGCTTAAACAGTGAAATTATTGAGTTGAATTGTTAAACCGTAGAGCCCGGATAACTGCAACAACTACTATATAAAACTTTTGGGCAAGAGGATAAAATCCTCAGCTTTCCAAACATGATTCTTGTGTGCAAACAAATCTTATATCTTTATTTTCCATTAGTAGTTCACCAAAAGATTTAGTTGTCATCAGAAGACCTAATTGCTCATCTTTTCTCTTAGTCCCCTGATGGACAGTAGGTGAAGTACATCTGCGTGCGTGTGTGTGTGTGTGTGTGTGTGTGTGTGTGTGTACTCAGAGTCTTATATGAACCATAACTTCTTTTCTCCTTGAAATAAATTTAGAGAGCAGGCCATTAAGCGTACTTTTTATTATCATCAATTAAAACGTTCTTCAGTTGTACTGATGTAAGATAATGTGCACTTTTTACATACCCATAAAAAGATTTGTCATGTCAAATGTACATGTTACTTAAAACTGGCTCTGAGTAAGGTCTCCCTAGTGCCTAAGTCATTCCTTGTTGGTTAAGAAAGCATATGAACTCTTTCATGTCTCTAGCAAAGCTACCTAGTCCATTGCCAAACAATTACTTATTTGAAAAAATCAGCTGGTGAATTTTGCAAATAGAACACAGTTTTTTAAATGAGTTCCCAATGATAGGGGGAAATATTAGCAATGATTTCCTAGTGAACCCTGAAATCTCGAGAAAATTCAGCTGCTTAGACCTTGTTGTGTTTGTTATTAGGATATTCATTCAGTTGGATTCACTGTACTGAGTATGGATGATGCAAATTTAGCTGAATCCAAGTAAATAAAACCATCTACTAAAATACAGTAACCACTAACAATGCATTTCTTTCAGTGTTTGTACCAAGATTTTTTCCCTAAGTTGTTTGTCAGACAAAATGTGAACATCTATTATTCAGCCTCGATTATTCCCAAGTCTAGGGTAATGTTCAAAAGGCCCTTCCAGTCATTAAAAACATCCAGCTGCAGAATTACTTTCAAATCAGCACTATTGACTTTTTTAATAAAAGGTTTGTAAATACAGTGGGTGAACAAGTGAAATGGCAAAGTTTTGCTCTGGCTCCTGAACTGCCTGCCCAGTGGGAATGCTTCCTGTTTCAAAAGCTCTCCTCTAAGAAATCTGAACCTTTGCACAAGGTCAGCACTGTGTGCTTCACCATGAAAAATGCCAGTTAAAAATTCTAAGGTTGATATGTGGGACCAAATAAGACATGAGCTAGTTTTATTTGTCCAACTCAACTTAAGCTGTTACTATAAACTAAAGTGTTCTTAATTGCCACTGGTGATGAGTGTCTAAAAGAGATAAATGACTGCAGAGGAGCTCCAAGCTGTGCAAATGAAAACACTACCACAGATGAAAATAGTACCTCAGATGAAAAGAGGAAAGTTGCTTCATACTCCCAGGAAAAGTTTATTTGGTGATGACTATTTCTCTTTTCTTTATAATTACGAAAACACATTTTGAAGACCCTTAAGCCAATAGTTTCTAAACTGTATCCAGCACAAGCCCTCATTGGCCACCTCATTGGAGAGGGGACCTGGAATGGGGACAAACTCTTTCTTAGCTCCCAAAGCAGCTTTCTACATTTTTTACATAGTGGTCTTCTGTACAATATTTCAATGAAGTCTATTACTAAGAACACGGAAATCATCTCACTGAATAATTTCCCTTACTCGAATCCATAATTTTATTTACTCAAAATTCTCTTAGTTGTGAATCATTTGTTCTCATTATGGGCTGTGTGGAAATTAGTGGGCATAATTAGGGTGCCTGCTCTACAAAGAAGCTATTGCTTTTTGCAAAGATGAGACCTGAATTCAGACTGAAGTTTTCGCTTTTGGCATTCTGCATAATCTGTCTGAAAAGCCTCTTCTTTCCTCTTCTTTAAATTCTGGGAAGGCATTTGTAAACGACTGAAATGCCTCAAAAGAAATTTTGGATATAAAATATCACCTGGGTTTCCTCTTCCAATAAAAGTACCAGACAGGTGAATAAAGATGTGTTTTGATTAATTTGCTATTTAATTCCAAGGTTGTCAAGTCTGACCATGTGCTAGGATTATTGATAATCTACATGAGCTATTTAATTTGCCATGACCTTAGTTTGCTAAAAACCAAGGTCCTTTACTCTTAATTTTTAAATAGTTTTCATGAAACAACCCATTGGAGGCTACTTGGACCTGGAAATTATATTAATTCCTGGATCCAAATGTGCTCTTTGTTAATTTAAGGATCAAGGTAAGTTAGAGCGGACATTGCCTGGTTCCTGCCCACTGGGTTGGGCAAGTCTTATGTATGGAGACATTGCTCACAGGTTGACCTTAAGGTAGAATTGTTCTTAACTGAGTCAACCCTGAAGGAGTGTCTTACCCAAGTCAACTTGAGACTGCATAGTTTCAGTGGAGAACCAGAATCACTGTTAAGAGAAGCCCAGGTGGAAGACAAGAAAAGGGTGCAAACTATAAACCTGAAAGGAGAAGTGAATACAAAACAGGAAACCAGCAGGAGAGTAGGTAACCTGGAGGGAAAGGTTAGAAGCAGGCTCAAGTGTGAGTAATGTGTACAATTCAGATGTAATGCAAACTTTATGATGAAGGAAGCTGTACGACCTCTTTCAAAATCATGGCTCAAAGTCACTGCTTACAGTGCAGCTTTGGGTTTATGTCTATGACTCCTCTGTACATTGGCTTTCACATCTTTAAAGTATGGATATTGATACCTATGTTACAGATAGTGTTATAAGGAGCCAATGTGTAAAGGTAATTACCATGGGTCCCCATAAGTATTAGTTCATAATGTGTCTTTCTTCCCATACATATCATTTTGCAATTTATAATCAGATGACTAACTGTGGACCATTTAATTATATGTCTGTCCGCAACACACTGGAAGCTCCATGAGGGCAGGAACCATATCCATTTCGTTAATCACATTTTGCCCAGCCCCCAGCACAGTGGCTGGCACATAATAAAAGCAATTTTCCAGGAGTTAGGAGAATGGTGTCAAATATTTGAGGGATTACTGATGGCTAATATGAATGGACACTAACAGAAAAGAGTAGCTAATTGAATTTCCTGAAGGAAGTACAGTTTATAGATAATAATGCCTGTGTATCACACACTTAAAATGTGCCAGGGACATGGTATGGGCCTTGTATTATTTCATTTCACAATCTAAACAAACCCATCAGAGAGGGGTTATTATTATCCCCAGGAACTGAGGCAAGTGAGGTAAGGAACTGTCTTACTATTACACAACCTAGTAAGTGACCTCCTCACTCACAAACAAAAGAAAAAATTGTGAAAAAAAAGGATGAATTACCATGATCTGTTCAGAGCTTGTATGAAGAAATCTAGAAATCTTTCCTAAGGGATAAAATATATATGAGTGTCTGTTTCTGAATATGATGATTCAATATTATACAAATGCCAAATTTTTCTCTAATTTATAATAAAGGTAATTACATTAAGATCCTAATGTGACTTTAAAATTTTCATTTTAACAAAGTGATGTTAAAGTCCATCTGCGAGAGTAAACAGGTGCGAGTATTCGAGAGAAAGGTAAAAAAATTACATGAAGACATATTTGCCGTATCAAATACCAATTGGGCCTTGTAAATCTAGAATACTTGCAATACTGTGGTACTGGCTTAGGGACAAAGAGAACAATATAGGAATACTGATACTTAAAATCTTCTTGGTTAAAGTGTATAGATTTGGGGGGCATAGAGTTCCATTTTCACTTCATCCCACATACCCAAATGAATTCCACATGGGTTAAAGAAGGACATTTTAAAACATGGGATCATTAAGAAAGAACCAGAAGACAATATTGATTAATATTTTAGAGATCTGATGGCAGAGCCTTACTGAGCCTGAAATATTTTATAAAAAATTATACTTAACTGAATAAAAATTTAAATCTTCCATAAACAAAGAAGCATTGCATTGAGAAGCTAATATTTTAGGGAAAAAAAAAACAGAACAAGCCTTACATGAAAAAATATACAAATGGGAGATATTATTAATTTGCCCTATATTAAGATATAGTTTAAACTAAGAAAATTTAAAGCACTATGTACATAAATGACAATAGACCAGCAAAATGGTTTAAAACATGCTAGATGGAGGGGTAAATATAAAGATCCATTACTGATAAGTGCTGAATCACTAACATTCTGTCCCAGGTTGGGTTCCTTAAGAAACAGGTTCTGAATGGGAATTTTCATGCAATAGATTTACTGCGAAATGCTGTTGGGATCAACACCTGTAGGGTGTGATGGAAGCATGAACAGACAGCAGAGGGAAGAGTTCCACTGCCTCCTTCTCATCCCAGGAGAGCTCTAAAGCTGGGAGAGCTCTTCAAAGATAACCGTCTTTAAGGCAGGAAGAAGGCATGCCCTTGATGAGGGATTCAGCTGAGAGTCACCAGACATCAACGCCCTTGCCAGTGGAGAGAAAAAGTGACTTGGACCTGAAAAGGAGGTCTGAATAGCACACCATAATGTCTACTGCATATCCTAATGAAAAATGGATGAAGAACAGGAATAGACTAATCTCCCCAAATTAGATTCATATGATCAATAAAAGTGAACAATAAGTGGCAATATCACTGTTCCTTAAAGACATGCAAATCAAGACAGCAAGACACCTTTATTTATTTATTTAAACCAACTAATTAGAAACAATTTTCAAATAATATACTCAAGGATATTGAGGATACAGTGAGATGGACAGAACTGTATACTCTTTAGAGTGAGTATAAATTAGTACAATTTGAAAGCAATTTGGATATATATGTTGAGGCATGTATTAGCTCATATACTACAACCTATCTTAGTAGCAAACTTAAAGAAAAATGTGCATGAGGTTATGTCATTTTCCTGCTAAAAATCCTCCAATGGCACACCAGTGTTTGTAGAATAAAATCCATCTCCTAACCATGATCCATGAGGACCTAGATGATCTGTCCCTGCTTACCTCAGCCCCTCCCACTATCACCTTCACCTCCTGTGATCACCAGCCCTCATTCTGTTTTTCATATTTCCAAATTCCATTCCACCTCAGAGTCTTTACACAGACTTCCCTCTTTGCTTGGAACAGTCTGCCTTCAGAGTGTAGCATGGCTGGCTTCTTGTCACTCAGGCCTCAGTTCAGATACTGCCTCCTCAATGAGGCCAGCCTTGACCACTATATTTAAGGCAGTGTTCCCTTTCCAATTACTTTCCAAGACAGAACCTTGTTTAATTCCTTCACACTGTTTGCAGATAGACAAACGTATCATGAGTTTTTCCACTAGTTTGCTTGCCTTGCTCCCCACTCCATCCCCACAGAAGATGAGCTCCATCAGAACAGGTTTTTCCCAAACTTGTTCACTGTAGTGTTCCCAGCAACCAGCAAAATGCCCAACATACTGCAATAATGCAATAAATGATTGGTGAATGAACAAGGGAGAAATAATTTACAGCAGCAAGAAATACTGTGATTACCCAGAAATTTCTTTAACAAAAAGTGTGACATGAAAATCTTTGTGGATTTACAAAATGCTGTAAAAGCATTTGAAAAACATTAATGAAAATCATGCTTATCATTTGAAAGTAGGTAAATTCTTCTTAAGATGTAAAAATTTAATGAGTGAAATAATACATTCATCACAAAATATTAAAGATGTCTTTAAAGTAGGAACCACCATAAGCAAAATTAAAGACAAAAAAAAGGACAGAATGAAAGTAAATATTTTGTAACAATTATAAAGATTAAGATTCAGAGCATACTAAGAACCCTTATAAATCAGTAGACATAGAACAATGAAGTAACTTTCCCAAGCAACAAAAAAAGCACTGTATGTCTCCAATGGGTAGTGATAATAATAATAATGGTAGCTAGTATTTATTGGATGTTTACTATGTGCCAGGCTCTATTCCAAGTATTTTGTACATTTCTCCTAATTATCACAATAACCTTATGAGGTAGGTATTATTATTACTCCCATTTTATAGATGAAGGAACTGAGGTAGAGGAAGGAGAGGACAATCGTCAGTAGCAGCATTTAAAAGTGATTTTAGCTTTATCTGGTATGCTACAATTAAGAAATAAAAACAGAATCATGTATTGCTTCTATAATTAAAAAATCAAGTCCTAAGTAGCAAAATATCACCCACTACCACCATTATTATTCCACAATTTTTTGGAAGTTGTCATTTAATGCAGTTACAAAAGAAAATTAAATAATCAGAATAGACATTAGAAAAGAATAAAAAACTTCTCTTAATTTGTTCTTGATATGACCATATACCTAGAAAACATCACAGGGAAAAAAATTCCAACTAGAAGTTGTGAGATTTTCATAAGGTGGTTTATACAAGATAATTGTACATAAATTAACAACTCTTTGTATCACTGAGAGCCATTTATTAATAGGCTGGAAAATTAATCTTATCCAAAAGACAATGAAAATTATAAACATGCAGGAATAAATGTATCGAGAAAGGTAAAGAATCTGTGTGCAGAAAATTTCAAACTTTTAATGAAAAACAAAAGATATGAAAAAAATGCGGATATATACTAGGTTCCTGGACAGAAAGAACTAATAAAAATTTCTCAGTCCTCACAAAACCAATACATAAATTAAATGAAGTTCTGTATCAGAATTCCAATGGATTATGGGTTGGATATACTCTGCTTCTCTTGACGCACCTTCTACCTTTTCTCTCGCCTAATCTGTGCCCCAGGAGGCTGACCTGTATGGATTGCATCAACCCCCTCTTGCTCTGTGGTGCCTGATTAGTTTGGGCCAATAGGAGGCACTGGCAGAAGTTCTGGAGGTAGGAGGAGAGTAAGGTCAGGATATTTATCTCCCTAGCATCCTTCCAGCCAGGTGCCACAGGTTGGATGTGCCTTCTACAGAAGTCTACAACTTCCATTGGTAACCCTCTCTAATGCAGATATTCTCTCAGGACTCTAGTAATCTCTGCCTTTCCTTCAATCTTCAGACCCAGAGGTAGTTAAGCTCCTTGCTGTAACTAGCCTGAAAGTGCTTCACCATCCCCTTTCCATACCCCTTATCTCATTCAAGCATGTCCCTTTATTAAACTCTCCCTAATTATCTAGGTGAATGTGTCATTTGTTTCCTGTCAGGACCTTGGATGATACAGATTTATTTTTGAAACTTAATGTAATCACCTTAATAATTACAGTAAAGAATAATTGTCCAAGAATAGCTGAGACCTTTAGGAAAAAGAATAGTGAAGAGAGATTTGCCTCACCAGATATGAAAACTTATAATAAAACTATAATTCTACAGTACTGACATAGAAATGATAAATAGATTACTAAAAGAGAATTGAAAGTCCAAAACAAAATGTTCAATAGTACATAGGAATAAGTTTTTACTTTGGTGAGGAAAGGATGATTTATTAATTAATGGTGCAGAAATAATTCTAATGAGGCAGAAAACTAATTTAGACTCTTATCTTCCACCAAATAAAAAATTAATTCCATATGGACTAAAGATCTAAGTATAAAAATTAAAATAATGAAGTAATAAAATCTAGAATAACATTTCTATGTACCTGGTGTAAGGTATATTGTCCTAAGCGAAGCTAAAAAGAAGCAATATATTAAAAATTAGAATAACATATATAGAAACTAAAATTTGTTAAATGGAAAAGAGATACAACATAAGAAAGACAAATGATATATGAGAAAAATATTTGCATCACATACGGCAGATAAAACATAATAATCATAGTATACAAAGTGTTTCCACAAATTGTTTTTTTAAAAAATAGAAAAGGTCATTAAAGGAGGTCAAGAGGTACAAACTTACAGCTATAAAATAAGTCACAGGGATGTAATGTACAGTGTGGTGTCTATGGTAAATAATTTTGCATACTTGTAAGTTGCCAATAGAGTAAATTCTAAAAGGTAACTTTTTATGGTGATGGATAGTAACTGGACTTATTGTGGTGATCATTTCACAATGTATACAAATATTGAATTTTTATCTTGTACACCTGAAACCAATATAATGTTATATGTCAGTTATACCTTAAGTTTAAAAAGTCAGCAAAGTTATCAATATGGAATAATAGGAAATATCCAAATAGCTAATAAATATTTGAAATGCTGCTTAAGCATAATCATAATTAAGTAAATGAAAATTAAGGTAACAATGAGACATCATTCTTTACCCAAATGACTGGTTAAAATTACAGAAGGTTGATAACATCCAGTTCCTAGGGAGAATGCTGGGGAAATGGCAGTCTTAATGGTGGAGTGAGAATTATTACAAATAATTTGAGAAGTGATAAAGAAATCTATTAAAATCTGAAAAACTGACACAGCTGTCTCACATTGGGGAATCTATCCAAGAGAAAAAAAGCACCAGCATGTGAAGGGCTACGAACAAGAATATTTATTGCAGCATTGTCTGTATTGCCAAAAACTGGAAACTAAATTGACTCATCACTAGTAGAATCAAGTAAATTGTGGTTTGTCACTATTATGGAACACTGTACAACTATTTATTTAAAAAGTTTGCTGTAGCTCTATTGACCTATAGCAGGATTTCTCAACCTTGGCACTATTGACATTTTCAGTGGGATAATTGTTGGGAAGGGGGATGACTGTCCTGTGCATCATAGGATGTCAAACAGCATCCCTGACATCTATCCACTAAATGCCAGTAGCATCTTCTCTCCAGTTATGGCAACCAAAAATGATTCCAGACATTGCCATCTGTTGCCGTGGGATTGAAAAGGGGTGAAGCAAGATCCCTCCTTGTTGAAAACCACTAATTTAGAAAGGATATTCTGAAATACTTTGGCATGAGACAAGCAAGTGGTAGAATAATGTAGTTAGGATTTAAAATTTTTGTAAAAACAAATGATAATAATGAACATCTTATACATGTATATAGGCTTGTATTTGTTTGTTTGAGCTGGGGAAGAAAAGAAACTAGTGCAATATGCACCAAGGTGTTGGCATTCTACCACCTCAGGGGGATGAAAATAAAAGTGGGTAAGGAGAATGATTGGCAATTTCTTTACCTTTATCTGCTTATTTCACTAGCTACAATGTGCAAGTATTACATACAGTTGTGAATAAACATATTTTAAGAAAGAAAAACAATTTTTCAATTTAACAAAAGAATCCAGGCCACTCAAGAGTTATGCCACCTGAAAAAAAACAGGTAAGATTTCAAAGGGTCACATTATTACAGCCATAAAAGTAGGTACTAAAACTACTCAAGCAATTGTTATGAGATATTTATAAGAATTATATCATTAAATCCTGATGATAAGGCTAGTAGTACATCAAACTCACAAATTTCCCATGGGGCTTAATTGAAAACACGTGGAAAAATACTTTTGATGAAATCAACATGGATGCAAATGATATAATTTCTATAGCAGATTATGTGCTTAACAAAGCACATTCCTTACTAAAAAGTTGGTTTCCTATTTAGAATACATGCACTTAGCTACCAAAATGTGAATAATATGTGTAATCTGTATACCAGACAACTTCAATAGTTATCATTAATATGTATTTAGTAAATTCTATGTGGCAGGCACTGTTCTAAGTGTTTTACATCTATTAACTCACTTAATCCCCATTACTATTATTATCCCTATTTTATACATAAGCAAACCGAGGCACAAAGAGTTAAACAATTCCCAAGATCACACAGCTAGGAAGTAGTGACACTGGATGGGATGCAAATCCAGGCATTTGGCTATGCCACCTCTCTGTTATTACTTGATACTTTAAATATCTTTCACTTCTCCTATTTTGCACAGTTGACCATAGAATAATGCAGGGGTTAAGGGCACCTACCCTCTGTACAGTCAAAAATCAGCGTATAACTTTATAGTTAGCCCTCTGTATCTGCAGTTCCACATTCAATAACTCAACCAACTGTGGATTGTGTAGTACTATAGTGCTTATTTATTGAAAAAAACCCAAGTTTAAGTGGACCGGCATGGTTCAAACCCATGTTGTTCAAGGGTCAACTGTATTTAAACATCCTCATTCATTTAGTCTCACAGATAAACTTTAATATCACTTTGACAAATTTCCAGAGACATGATGGAATGCTAAACTGAAATTGCCATAACAATGTAGATGTATTTGAGAAAAGATGACATCAATATAATACTGAGTTTCAGGGCTGTGGAACAGAAGAGATGTGAGAGGAGATTATTAACTTCAATTTATATCCTTGTAATCCTTCACAAGTTAAATTGAAATAATTTTATTATTAAGCAACTTGAGTCTCTTGATGATTGAAATAGGAACCTCTTTAATCTTGTTTTCTATCCTGTACAAAGGAGAAAAAAAAAATAGGTTTTTAGTACTACTACTACTAATATTGATAATTATTAATATTTACTGATCACTTAGGTGGTATGTTGAGTGAATTTCTATGGATGATCCCAATCTTCTTAAAAATGTATACCATAGAGCCTATTTTCACTTCTATCTTATAGTTTCAAGATGTAATGATGTGACACATGTGAAAATATTTTTAAAAGTGAAAATCAACATGAAAATACAAGGAAATATATTATTCAAACACTTGATTACTTTTGTCCCTGTTTCATCTGTTTCTGCTCTCACTTTTGTTATTTTCTACCTTCTACTAACTTTGGACTTTGTTAAACTTAAGTTGTTTATTTGAGATTTTTCTTGTTTCTTGAAGTAGGCATTTTTCACTAAGAACTTCCCTATTAAAATTGCTTTTGCTGCATTCCATAGATTTTTGTATGTTCCACTTCCATTTTCATTTTCTCAAGATATTTTTTCATTTCTCTTTTGAGTCCTTCTTTGATCCATTGTTTGTTCAGTAGCATGTTTTTTTTTTTATAAATTTATTTATTTTATTGGCTGTGTTGGGTCTTTGTTGCTGCACATGGGCTTTCTCTAGTTGCGGCGAGTGGGGGTTACTCTTCCTTGTGGTGCACGGGCTTCTCATTGCAGTGGCCTCTCTTGTTGTAGAGCACGGCCTCCAGGCACATGGGCTTCAGTAGTTGCGGCACGTGGGCTCAATAGTCGTGGCTCATGGGCTCTAGAGCACAGGCTCAATAGTTGTGGCGCATGGGCTTAGTTGCTCCATGGCATGTGGTATCTTCCTGGGGCAGGGATTGAACCCGTGTCCCCTGCATTGGCAGGTGGATTCTTACCCACTGCGCCACCTAGGAAGTCCTCAGTAGCATGTTGTTTAATCTCTACATATTTGTGATTTTTCCAGTTATTAATGTGTAATTAATGTCTAGCTACATACCCATTGTGGCTGGAAAAGGTGCTTGATATAATTTAAATCCTCTTAAATTTATTGAAACTTGTTTTGTGGTCTAACATGATCTTGGAAAATTTTTCATGTGCACTTAAGAATGTGTCTTGTTTCTTTTGAATGGAATGTTCTGTAAATATTTAAGTTCTTCTGATCTAATGTGTCCTTTAAAGCCAATGTTCCTTTATTGATTTTCTGTCTGGATGATCTATTCATTGATGTATGTGGGGTCTTAAAGTCTTCTACTATTATTGCATTGCTATCTATTTCTTCCTGTAGGTCTGTTAATATTTGCTTTATATATTTAGGTGCTCCTATGTTGGGTGCATAAATATTTACAAATGTCATGCTTCTTGTTTATTGACCCTTTTATCATTATGTAACACCATTTTTGTCTCTTATTAGAGCCTTTGTTTTAAAATCTATTTTGTCTGATGTAAGTATAGCTACCCCAGCTTTCTTTTGGTTTCCATTCGCATGGAATATTTTTTCCATCCCTTCACTTTCAGTATGCGTGTGTTCTTACATCTCATGTGATTCTCTTGTAGGTAGCATATAGAATCATCTTGTGTTTTCTCATCTATTAAGCCACCTGTGTGTTTATTTACTCAATTTACATTAAAAGTAGTTATTGATAGGGATGTGCTTATTGCCATTCTGTTAATTGTTTTCTAGATGTCTTTGTAGTTCCTCTCTGTTCATATCTTCTCTTGCTCTTCTCCTCTGTGGTTTGATGACTTTTTGTGCTATGCTTATATTTCTTTATCTTTTTTGTAGTTACTATAAGTTTTTGTTTTGTGGTTACCATGAAGCTGACATATAACAACTTATATCTACAACAGTATATTTTAAGTTGATAACAGGTTGATAAAAAGAGAGAGAGAGAGAGAGAGAGAAGAGGATAAACCAAATATGGAAATTGAGTTCCTTGAGTCCTGTGCATTATTTCCAATTTTATCTTCCAAAACATATACTTCTTCAGTATCAAGCTGATATTTTCCAACATTTGAAGGAAGACATTTTCTCCTATTTATAGTCCCTCTTGTATTGAATCTGAGAGACACAGAGTGCTCTCTGTTCACAAGTGGTTAGGTTAATGGAAAAAAAATTTGATTCTATGCCTAGCAAAACACATTTGTAGACTTTTTTCCTAATTAGAATCTATATTGCTACTTGACACTGGTATAAATACTTTGAATAAACTTTTCTTCTAGCTGATTTTAAGCTCTATTTTAAAATGGTTATTTTATACAAGAAGTTCTCTTGTGATGGTAGCAAATTCATCCCAAAAGTTTACCTGAGGGTGGGGACCTAAGGCAAAGTTCCATGAGAAAGAAACAGAAGAAGAAAGACCCAAAAGCAAAGGTATTGTCTGATCTGCTCTGCACAGCAACATGTAGCCCTTACCAACTGTGATGATGTATAATGTTGCAGTGTAAGCCCTGTAAGATGTTATGATTAATATAAATAATCCAAAATAATCTACTGAAGAATGATGAAAACTCATTTCTTAGTGAGCAAGCAGAAAATAAAATAACACAATAGTAGCTTTTCTATATAGCAACAATATTTATTTTAAAAAGGAAATTAGATAAAAATCTAGTCAAAACAGAAAACATCTTAAAAAATGAAAATAACTAGGAATCAAATTGGCAAGGATTAGTCAAAATTCCTTTAAAAAACTTCCAAATTGTTCTGAAAATAAAAATCAGCAAATATATATTTATGATCCTGGGAGTTCTAATATTGTAAAGTTAATTATATTAAATGTTCCAAAGTGACTTTTTCTTAATTGAAAAGAAAGACATTCAGTTTCATCTGAACAACAACAAAAATGGTAGAACAATTAAAGTTCCCCCCAAATTGGAGGATATTTGCCTTCAAATTTTATTCTAAAACTATAATAATTGAAATAATCATGGCATCAACTCAAGAATTGTGAGGATATGTAAGAAATCAATGGTTCAAGTGCTGTGGGAAATTTTTATAGTCTCAGGGAAAAATGTTAAAACCTAATTCATAGCACATATGCAAAAGATTTCCACATAAGCTAAAGAGTTGAATTTTAAAACATAAAACCTTAATCTAACAACCTACAGGAATGTCCATGATGTGTTATGAGCTAAGAAGAGTATGATAGTATGATGCAGAATACTTTGGAAGAATATATTGAATATAATTACATTTTAATACTAAATTATATATATATATATATATAGCACACCTATTAATATTGGTTATCCAGAGGCTATAGGAGGGTAGGGGAGGTGTGGGTGGGTGATAAAAGTGGTATGTGACTGTTTTAATGTGGCAAAATTACTGCTTTAATGTAGAAAAATATAGAGATGATAGACTTAACTGCATAGAAACCTCAGACTCAAGAAAATAAAAATCAATGAGTAATATAAGAAAAATGAAATAGGTAGCTAGATTTCCTCAAATTCATTTATATTTCTATGTTGATTAAATATTAATGTTACACTTTCTTTTTTTTTTTCTTCTTCTGGGATGCCTATGATTCAAATGTTGGTGTGCTTAATGTTGTCACCAAGGTCTCTGAGGCTGTCTTCCATTCTTTTTATGCTTTTCTCTTGTTCCTGCTCTGTGGCAGTTTCCCCCAATCTATATTCTAGCTCACTTATTCATTCTTCTGCTTCAGTTATTCTGCCCTTTATACCATCTAGAGTATTTTTAATTTTGGTTATTTTGTTGTCTATTACTGTTTGTTTGCTCTTTAGTTCTTCTGAGTCCTTATTAACTGTTTCTTGTATTTTCTCTACTTTGTTATTGAGATTTTGTATCATCTTTACTATCATTACTCTGAATTCTTTTCCAGGCAATTTTCCTATTTCCTCTTTATTTACTTGGTCTTGTGTATTTTTACCTTGTTCCTTCATCTGTGACATATTTTTTTGTTGTTGTCTCATTTCCCCCCCAATTTGGATGGGTGGGATTGTGTTCCTGTCCCACTGGGTGTTTGGCCTGAGGTTTCAAGCACTGGAGTTTGTAGGCTGTTGAGTATAGCTGGGTCTTGGTGTTGAGGTGAGAACCTCTGGGAGACCTCACTCTGAAGAATATTCCCTGGGAACTGGGTTTCCCTGTTAGTCCAATGTTTTGGATTCAGAGTTCCCACCTCAGGAGCTCAGGCCTGATCCTGGGCTTATGAATCAAGATCCTACAAGCTGTGTGGAGCAGGAAAATGAAAAAATTAAAAAAAAAATAAGGTAGGAAAACAACAAAACAATGGCAAGATAAAAAATACGGTAATAGAAAACAGACAAATGTGTTAGAAAAAATTAAAAATAAAGATATAGCAACAACTGGAAGGTTAAACAACTGCAATAGCCTAAGTGAAGAGGTGGGAAGAAAAAAAAAGAAAAAGAAAAAGAAAAGCCAGAAAAGGCCTTGGCTGTGGGGGCAGGGCTTAGACAAGTGGGGTGGGGTTAGGCAATGGGCACGGCCTATGCTTAGAAAATGCCCTGGGGGTGGTGGGGAATGGGGCTTAGGCCCAATGAGGCAGAGGAGCCCAGGAATGCCTCTGGTCCTGGGGGCAAAGGACCAGGTCGAGGTACCCAGCAGGCTCCCTGGGCCCGAGTTGGTGGGAGAAATGCTAGGCACTTCCCTTAGTCTTCCAATCTTGGAGGGTCGCTCCCCCTTGGGTTCTCTTTTTCCTCACCCCCTCCCTCCTATTCCCCTAGGGCCCTCATATTTGAATTTGTAAATTGCTTTGGGTAAGATACTCATTTTCACAATGCTGATTCTTCCAATCCAAGAATATGGTATGTCCCTCCATCTGTTTGTATCGTCTATGATTTCTTTCATCAGTGTCTTATAGTTTTCTGCGTACAGGTTTTTGCCTCCTTAGGCAGGTTTATTCCTAGGTATTTTATTCTTTTTGTTGCAATGGTAAAGGGGAGAGTTTCCTTAATTTATCTTTCTGCTCTTTCGTTGATAGTGTATAGGAATGCAAGAGATTTCTGAGCATTAATTTTGTGTCCTGCTACTTTACTAAATTCATCGATTAGTGCTAGCAGTTTTCTGGTAGAGTATTCCGGGTTTTCTATATATAATATCATGTCATCTGCAAAGAGTGACAATTTTACTTCTTCTTTTCCAATTTGGATTCCTTTTATTTCATTTTCTTCTCTGATTGCTGTGACTAAAACTTCCAAAACTATGTTGAAGAATAATGGTGAGAGTGGATACCCTTGTCTTGTTCCTGTTCTTAGAGGGAATGTTTTCAGTTTTTCACCATTTAGAATGATGTTGGCTGTTGGTTTGTCATATATGGCTTTTATTATGTTGAGGTAATTTCCTTCTATGCCCATTTTCTGGAGAGTTTTTATCATAAATGGGTGTTGAATTTTGTCAAAAGCTTTTTTTGCACCTATTGAGATGATCATATGGTTTTTATCCTTCAGTTTGTTGATATGATGTACCACATTGATTGATTTGAGTATATTGAAGAATCCTTGCATTCCAGGGATAAACCCCATTTGATCATGGTGGATGATCTTTTTAATGTGTTGTTGGATTCTGTTAGCTAGTATTTTGTTGAGGAGTTTTGCATCTATATTCATCAGTGATATTGGCCTGTAATGTTCTTTTTTTGTGCCATCTTTGCCTGGTTTTGGTATCAGGGTGATCGTGGCCTTGTAGAATGAGAATGGGAGCGTTCCTCCTTCTGCTCTATTTTGGAAGAGTTTGAGAAGGATAGGTATGAGCTCTTCTCTAAATGTTTGATAGAATTCTCCTGTGAAGCCATCTGGCCCTAGGCTTTTGTTTGTTGGGAGGTTTTTATCACTGTCTCAATTTCCATACTTGTGCTTGGTCTGTTCCTATTTTCTATTTCTTCCTGGTCAGTCTTGGAGGATTGTGCTTTTCTAAGAATGTATCCATTTCTTCCAGGTTATCCAATTTATTGGCATATAGTTGCTTGTAGTGCTCCCTCATGATCTTTTGTATTTCTGCGGTGTCTGTTTCTCATTTCTAATTCTGTTGATTTGCATCTTCTCCCTTTGTTTCCTGATAAGTTTGGCTAATGGTTTATCAATTTTGTTTATCTTCTCAAAGAGCCAGCTTTTAGTTTCATTGATCTTTGCTATTGTTTCCTTCCTTTCTTTTTCATTTATTTCTGATCTGATCTTTATGATTTCTTTCCTTCTGCTCACTTTGGGGTTTTTTTGTTCTTCTTTCTCTAATTGTTTCAGGTGTAAGGTTAGGTTGTTTATTGGATATTTTTCTTGTTTCTTGAGGTAGGACTGTATTGCTATAAACTTCCCTCAGAGCTGCTTTTGCTATATCCCCCATGGGTTTGGGGTTGTTGTGTTTTCATTGTCATTTGTTTCTAGGTATTTTTTGATTTCCTTTTTGATTTCCTCAGTGATTTCTTGGTTGTTTAATAGCATATTGTTTAGTTCCCATGTGTTTTTACTTTTACAGTTTTTTCCCTGTAATTGATATCTAGTCTCATGGCATTGTGGTCAGAGAAAATGCTTGATATGATTTCAATTTTTGAATTTACTGAGGCTTGATTTGTGACCCAAGATGTGATCTATCTTGGAGAATGTTCCGTGTGCACTTGAGAAGAAAGTGTATTCTGTAGTTCTGGTATGGAATGTCCTATAAATATCAATTAAGTCGAGATGGTCTAATGTGTCATTTAAAGCTTGTGTGTCCTTATTTATTTTCTGTGTGGATGATCTGTCCACTGATGTAAGTGGGGTGTTCAAGTCTCCTACTATTATTCTGTTACTGTTGATGTCCCCTTTTGTGGTTGTTAGCATTTGCCTTATGTCTTGGGGTGCTCCTATGTTGGGGGCATAGATATTTACAATTGTTATATGTCCTTCTTGGATGGATCCCTTGATCATTATGGACTGTCCTTCCTTGTCTCTTGTAATGGTCTTTACTTTAAAATCTAATTTGTCTGATGCGAGTATTGCTACTCCACCTTTCTTTTGACTTTCATTTGCATGGAATATCTTTTTCCAACCCTTTTCTTTCAGTCTATATGTGTCCCTTGGTCTGAAGTGGGTTTCTTGTAGGCAGCATATAGAAGGGTCTTGTTTTTGTATCCATTCAACGAGTCTGTGTCTTTTGGTTGGAGAATTTAATCCATTTACATTTAAGGTGATTATTGACATGCATGTTCCCTTTACCATTTTCTTAATTGTTTTGGGTTTGTTTTTGTAGGCCTTTTCCTTCTCTTGTGTTTCCTACTTAAAGAAGTTCCTTTAGCAATTGTTGTAAGGCTGGTTTGGTGGTGCTGAATTCTCTTAACTTTTCCTTGTCTGTAAAGCTTTTGATTTCTCTGTCAATTGTGAACGAGAGTCTTGCTAGGTAGAGTATTCTTGGCTGTAGGTTTTTCTCTTTCAGGACTTTCAGTATATCCTGCCACTCCCTTCTGACCTGCAGAGTTTCTGCAGAAAGATCAGCTGTTATTCTTATGGGTTTTCCCTTATATGTTATTTGTTGCTTTTCTCTTGCTGCTTTTAATAATTTTTTTGTGTTTAATTTTCATTAGTTTGATTAATATATGCCTTGGTGTATTTCTCCTTGGTTTTAACTGACAATGGATTAATCTCCAAAATATACAAGCAGCTCATGCAGCTTAACACCAAAAAAGCAAATAACGCAATCCACAAATGGGCAGAAGGCCTAAATAGACATTTCTCCAAAGAAGACATGCAGGTGGCTAAGAAACACTTGAAAAGATGCTCAACATCACTAATCATTAGAGAAATGCGAGTCAAAGCCACAATGAGGTATCACCTCTCTCCGGTCAGAATACCCATCATCAAAAAATCTAGAAACAATAAATGTTGGAGATGGTATGGAGAAAAGGGAACTGTCCTGCACTGTTGGTGGGAATGTAAGCTAGTACAGACACTATAGAAAACAGTTTGGAGGTTCCTTAAAAAACTAAAAATGGAACTGCCATATGACCCAGTAATCCCACTACTGTGCATATACCCAGAGAAAACCATAATCCAAAAAGAAACATGTACAATAATGTTCACTGCAGCACTATTTACAATAGCCAAGACATGGAAGCAACCTAAATGTCCATCAACAAATGAATGGATAAAGAAGATGTGACACATAGATACAATTGAATATTACTCAGCCTTAAAAAGGAATGAAATTGCACTATATGTAATGAGGTGGATAGACTTAAGCCAGAAAGAGAAAAACAAATACTGTATGCTAATTCATATGTATGGAATCTGAAGAAATGGTACTGTTGAACCCAGTTACAGGGCAAGAGTGGAGATACAGATGTAGAGAATGGACTTGAGGACATGGGGCTGAGGTGGGGGGTAGGGGGCAAAAGGGAAGCTGGGATGAAGTGAGAGAATAGCATAGACATAGATATATTACCAAATGTGAAATAGATAGCTACTGGTAAGTTGCTGTATAACAAAGGGAGATCAACTCGATGATGGATGATACTTTATAGGGCCAGGACAGGGAGGGTGGTAGGCTGTCATGGGAGGGAGGGGATATGGGGATATATGTATAAATACAGTTGATTCACTTTGGTGTACCTCAAAAACTTGTACAAGAGTGTAAAGCAATTATATTCCAATAAAGAGCTTAAAAATATTAATGTGACTTTTTTAAACATTCAAAACAAAGATATTCAAGTTCATTTGGAAGAATAAATGACTTTTTTGTAAAAACTCCCATTAAGACAAGCAATAAGGGATATTATTCATAAGATACTAAGAGTTACTGTAAAGATATAATAAAACAATTTACTATTGATTCAAAATTACAAACATAAGCTGATAGCTCAAATGTTGTTGGTAAAATTCAGTATTTATAGATTTAAACAAATCTAAACTTACATTTTACAACTGCTTTATGCATTGTGGCAATACTGAATCTTAGAACATAAAACGCTGAAAAAATGAATTGACAGAGCTATTAGATAAGTAAAGCAAGTTATGGAGAAATCTACACAGTATGATGTCAATTTTCTGGAAAAAAGCAATAATCAAACACTCCCTCTCTGATTTCAGCAGGTTGATTATGTATTTGTTTACACATATAAAACTGTAAAAGTATGCTGTTGGCACACTTAACATTAAGGCAGGATAGTGGAAATAGAGAGCTGCAGGGGGATAGGTTTTTAAATTTTTATGAGGAAATGTTACATTTGTAATTTTAAAATGCAGAAAATATTTTTAAAAAACCAAAATGGGCCATTTTATTTTGTGACTTTAGTTATTCATGCAAATATTTCAAGCCAAATGTGTTCTGATCCACATAAAGCTGATAAAAATCGGTGTTTTTAGAATAAACAAGACTAACAAAGAAATGATAATATTTACTCACCAGAAAACTACTAGAGCTCACCAAAGTATTTGGTAAAGTTGCAAGATAAAAAATTAATATACAAAAATCTATTGCATTTCTACACACTAACAATGAAGTATCAGAAAGATAAATTAAGGAAACAATCCTATGTAACCATTACATCAAAAAGAATAGAATACCTAAAGATAAAGCCACCTAAAGAGGCAGAAGATCTGTACTCTGAAAACTATAAGACACTGATGAAAGAAATTGAAGATGACCAAAACAGATGAAAAAATATACTATGTTCTTGGATTGGAGGAATCATTACTGTTAAAATAACCATACTACCCAAGGCAATCAACAGATTCAATGCAATCGCTATCAAAATACCAATGGCATTTTTCAGAGAACTAGAACAAATTAATTTAAAATTTGTATGGAAATACAAAAGATCCCAAATAGCCACAACAATTTTAAGAAAGAAGAAGAGAGCTGGAGGAATCTGGCTCTCTGACTTCAGACTATACTACAAAGCTACAGTCATCAAAACAGTGTGGTACCAGACAAAAACAGACGCATAGATCAATGGAACTGGATAGAGAGTCCAGAAATAAACATATGTGTGTGTGTAAACACATATGTGTGTGTGTATATATATATATATATATATATATATATATGTGCAATTGAATATTACTCAGCCATAAAAAAAGAATGAATCTTGTCATTTGCAACAACATGAATAGACCTAGAGAGCATTATGCTGAGTGAAATAAGTGAGACAGACAAAGACAAATACTGTATGATCTCACTTATATGTGGAATCTAAAAAACAGAACTAACTAGTGAATATAACAGAAAAGAAGCAGACTCAGATATAGATTACAAACTAATGGTTACCAGTGGCAGTGGGGAGGGGCAATATAGGAGTGGGGAAGTGGGAGATACAAACTATTGGGTGTAAAATAGGCTCAAGGATGTACTGTACAACATGTGGAATATAGCCAATATTTTTAATAACTGTAAGTGGAAAGTAACCTTTAAAAATTGTATTAAATACTGATGAACTCAGTGACAAGAACAAGGACGCAGATGCAGAGAATGGACTGGAGAACTCGAGGTTTGGGAGGGGGCGGGTGGTGAAGGGGAAGCTGAGGCGAAGCGAGAGAGTAGCACAGACATATATATACTACCAACTGTAAAACAGATAGCCAGTGGGAAGTTGTTGTATAACAAAGGGAGTTCAACTCGAGGATGGAAGATGCCTTAGAGGACTGGGACGGGGAGGGTGAGGGGGACTCGAGGGAGGGTGGGGGGGAGTCAAGGGAGGGAGGGAATATGGGGATATGTGTATAAAAACAGATGATTGAACTTGGTGTACCCCCCAAAAAATAATAAAAAAAAAATCATACTACTCAAAAAATAAAAAATTGTATTAAAAATTTAAAAAATTAATAAAAATTAAAAGTAATTTATGCACTGAATGGCCAGGATTTTGGTTCTCTGGACGCTCCTTAATGGCTAAGACTAATTTCCAATATTAAGCTGCCATTTCCTGCAACAAAACATTAGTGAGCTTGGTATTCACATTGTAGGGCAGAGATTAATAAATTTTCTTTACCTATCTGCCCTTTTCACTACTAGTTTAAAATACTGAAACTTTTTTATTTGAAGCAAATATACAATAATTGTTTTCTAACTTTGCTTCGTGAAATAACATAATAATCACAGCCTCAAAATTCCCTTTTTTTGTGAAAATAAAAAAAAATTTGCTTAGTATTAATAATAATAACAGTGAGACAACCATCAACTTTCATTGTGTGCTCTTTTACATGTCCAGAAGCTTGCTCATTACTTCCATGTAAAGTGGCCCATTTAACCCTGAGAACAAACTCATGGTGCAGAAAATATAATTACTTCTGCATCACAGATTTGTCCCAAGTGTCACATAAGCCAACAAAATGGGGAGTATTTTCGTGACCTGAAAGTGGTCAAAAAACATAATCCACTTTATTATAACAAAATTCTGTTCCATGTGTAACAAAACAGTTCCTTAGAACATATATGTTGAATTTCCATTTGACATCTCCTTATCTACCTAACTAGGGTTTAAATGCCTTGAGTAATCCTTCCTTGTTAAGGGTGATGATTAATTTTATGTGTCAACTAGGCTAAGCCATGATGCCCAGTTGTTTGGTCAGACACCTGTCTAGATGTTGCTGTGAAAGGTACTTTTTAGATGTGATTAATATTTAGCTATTAGACTTTGAGTAAAGCAGATTATCTTCCACAGTTTTCGTGAGTCTCATCTAAAGTCCTTAAGTGCAAAGACTGAGGTTTCTTGAAGAAGAGGCAATTTTGCCTCAAGGCTGCAACATAGAAAGCGTGCCTGAGTTTCCAGCCTGATAGGCCTGCCCTGCAGATTTTGGACTCAAGACTGCAACAACTTTTCTCTGGGTCACTAGCCTGCCAGCCTGATCTACAGATTTTAGAGTTGGAACTGCATGAGCCAGTGTCTTAAAATCTGTCTATCCATCCACCTATCTCTATATTTCTCTTTCCCTTTCTCTTTCTCTTTCTCTC
Source organism: Hippopotamus amphibius kiboko (assembly GCF_030028045.1). NCBI lineage: Eukaryota > Metazoa > Chordata > Mammalia > Artiodactyla > Hippopotamidae > Hippopotamus > Hippopotamus amphibius. The sequence goes on along the minus strand of NC_080203.1, from coordinate 9,595,933 downwards.
TCTCACTCTCCTCTTCTGTTTCTGTGGAGAGTCCTGACTAATGCACTAACATTAACTACCACTACTAGCTTGGGGTTTGTTACAACAAAGGATCTCTAGTGAGCTGAGTTTCAGGAAGATGCCCAGGAAACCCTGGAAAAGCAGAGAGCAAAATCCATATAACCGTGTAACTGAGGACACAGATTTCACAACAAATGTAAATATTTCTCATTTAAATAACAAATACTGAGGAGTGGCTAGGAGACATGGTCCTCAAAGTAAGGCTATTGGGTGACTTCTTGAGCATGGGCAAGTGCAGCACATAGGGATAATAATGAATATGTTATGTGACTTTAGTTTATTTATATCCATGAGGAATCAGATGTATGTATAGTATCATAAGCCTGAAATCAAATGATAAATGAAAAAAGATACATTACTGGGTAAACAGAATATTAAAAGTTCCCTTTAAATTACTTAAGTATTTATTTGAAAAGATATTAGGTAATGAATCCACTCATAACAAAAACAATATTTATAGTATATCTGAGAAAAGCTTAGCTAGAATTTTTGAGGACCAATGAAGAAAAATATAAATATTTCATTAAGGATATAAAAAGTAACAAATAAATAACTCTATTCCTAGGCTCCCAGCTGGGAATATTCAATATTATGAATTACATTAGAAACTGCTGTGGGTAGGGGAAAATCAAATAGGTTATGTTAAAGTTCCTGTGCATGAATAAACTGCTGAGAGTTTTAAAGAAAAGCTTCAGGAACCACAAGAAAAGAAAACTACAGGCCAAAAATCTCCGAAGAACATAGATGCAAAAATCCTCAATAAAATACTAGTCAACCAAATTCAACAATACATCAAAAAGATTAGACACCATGGCCAAGTGGGATTTATACCTGGGATGCAAGGTTGTTTCAACATATGCAGTCAATCAATGCGACATATCACATAACAGAGTAAAAGATTTGTAAAAAAACAACATATCTCAATAGATTCAGAAAAAAGTATTTGACAAAGTTCAACATCCATTCATGATAACAAGTCTTAACTAATTAAATATAATAGGAAATTTCCTCAACAAAATAAAGGTCATTTATGAAGCCCACAGCTAACATCAGAATCAATGGGGAAAAACTGAAAGCTTCTCTCTTAAATATGGTACAAGGCACAGATGTCCAATCTTGCTACTTCTATTCAACATAGTACTAGAAGTTGTAACAATCAGACAAAAAAAAGAAATAAAAGGCGTCCACAATGGAAAAGAAGTAACATTATCTTTTTTTGCAGATGACGTGATTCTATATGTATAAAACCCTAAAGAGTAACACACACACACACACACACACAAACAGAAATGAAAAACAAATTCAGTAAAGTTTAAGATACAAAAACGATATACAAAATCAGTTGTATTTCTTTACATCAGTAATGATCTATCAGAAAAGGAAATCAAGAAAACAATCCCATTTACAATAGCATAAAAAAGAAATACTTAGGAATAATTTTCAGCAAGAAGGTGAAAAATCTGTACATTGGAAACTGTAAGACACTGATGAAAGAAATGGAATAAGACACAAATAAATGGAAAGGTATTCTGTGCTCATGGATTGGAAGAATTAAATTTTTAAAATGTCCATATTATCCAAGCGATCTAACAATCCAATGAGATCACTATCAAAGTACCAATGACATTTTTCACAGAAACAGAAAAAACAGTCCTAAAATTTGTATAGAACCACAAAATACCTCGATTGACCACAGCAATCTTGAGGAACGTGAGCAAAGCTTGAGGCATCACACTTTCTTGTTTCAAATTATATTATAAACATACAGTAATCAAAACTGTATTTTACTGGTATAAAAAAGGCCACAAAGACCAGTGGAACAGAACAGAGAACACAGAATCAACCTAAGCATATACAGTGAACTAATTTTCCACACGGGTGCCAAGAACACACAATGGAGAAAGGAAAGCCTCTTCAAAAAATGGTGTTGGGAAAAGTGGATATTCGCATACGAAAGAAGAAAATTGGAGACTTACCTTACACCACACAAAAATCAACTCAAAATAGATTAAGATTTAACACAAGACCCAAAACCATAAAACTGGGAGAAAATATAGAAAAAAAATCCCTTGACATTGTCTTTGGCAATGATTTTTTTGGATATGACACCAAAAACTCTAACAAGAGCAGAAATAAACAAGTGGGATTACATCAAACTAAAAAGTGTCTGTACAGTAAAGGAAACAATCAACAAAATGAAAAGGCAACCTGTGGATTGGGAGAAAATATTTATAAACCATATATCTGATAAGGGATAAATATCCAAAATATAAAAGTAACTCATGCAACTCAAGAGCGAAAAAAATGAACCATCCAATAAAGAATGGTCAGAGGACCTGACAAGACATTTTTCCAAAGAATACATACAAATGGCCAAGAGATATATGAAAAGATGCTCAACATCACTAATCATTAGGGAATTGCAAGTCAAAACTACAATGAGATGTCACCTCACAACTGTTAAGATGACTATTATTAAAAAGATAAAAGATAAGTGTTAGCAAGGATGTCAAGAAGGGGAACTCCTGTGCACTCTTCGTGGGAATGTAAATTATGGAAAATAGTATGGAGTTTCCTCAAAAAACTAAAATTAGAACTACCAGATGATCCAGCAATTCCACTTCTTGGTATATACCTAAAGGAAATGAAATCAATACCTTGAAGAGATATCTCTGCTCCCATATTCACTGCTCGGATTATTCACAATAGTCAAGATATGGAAACAACTTGTGTCTATCAATAGATGAATGGATAAAGAAATTATAGTGTGTGCATATATATACACATATGCACATATATATATATATGCAACAACATAGATGAACCTTGAAGACATCATGCTAAGTGAAATAAGCCAGACATAGAAAGGAAAAACACTGCACAATCTCATTCATATGTGGAATCCAAAACAGTCAAATACATGGAAGGAGAGAGTAGAATGGTAGTTTCCAGGAGTGTGGGAGGTGGAGGAAATGGGCGGATGTTCACCAAAGGATACAAAGTTGCATTTATGCTGGATGAATGTCTGAAGATCTAATGTACAGCATGGTGCCTGTAGTTAATAACAGTGTATCAATGCTGGAAATTTACTAAGAGAGTAGATTTCAGGTGCTCTAACCACAAAAAATTATAACTATGTGGAGATAAATATGTTACTAGCTCGACTATAATAATTATTTCACTATGTATATGTATTTCAAATCATCATGTTGTACACTTTAAATATATACAATTCTATTTAAAAAATAAAATCAATAAAGAAAAGATTCAGGAAAGGAGAATGGAGGGTACTAATCATAGTACAAGTATTAATTTAGGCAAACGGTGATAATTTAAACCACGTCTTCAAGAAAGAGAATTATCAACTCAAATGATATGTCAATGTGAGTATTTATGTAAAATGTGCCAGTTATTCACTTACTTCCCATATTATACTAATACTTTCATGTTAACTAAAGGACTAAATATTAAAGCATAAAACATGAAGTTTTTTATATGGATACATATATTTATCTGTATCGGGAAAAGGGCAGTAGAAATGTAAATAGAATGATTCTATGTTTAAATAAATGAAAACCTCCAACTCCATCATATACGTGTTCATGTATTTATATAGGCATACCTCGGAGATATTGTGGGTTTGGTTCCAGAGCACTGCAATAAAGTGAATACTGCAATAAAGCAAGTCACATGAATTTTTTGGTTTCCCAGTGCATATAAAAGGTATGTTTACACTATACTGTAGCCTATTAAGTGTGCGATAATATTATGTCTAAAAAAATAACTACATACCTTAACTAAAAAATACTTTATTGCTAAAAAATGCTAACCATCACCTAAGTCTACAGCAAGTCACAATCTTTTGGCAACAGTAACATCAAAGATAACCATAACATATAATAATAATGAAAAAGTTTGAAATATTGTGAGAATTAACAAAATGTGACACAGAGACATGAAGTGAGCAAATGCTGTCAGATAAATGGTGCCAATAGCCTAGACGTAGGGTTGCCAAAAACTTTTAATTTGTAAAAATGCAGTATCTATGAAGTACAATAAAGCAAAGCACAAAAAAATGAGATATGCCTGTACATGTTTCACTATGTACAGAAAATGGTGTATCAGGCATTTATTAAAAATTAGCAAGGAGATAGGAATAAAGGGAAATAAAAGATACATTCTTTTAAAGTTCATATTTCCATAATTTTCCTATTTAGCATGAAAAAGTATTGCTTTCATATTAAAAACACTAATGAAGACAATGAAATAAGGGTAACTTTAATTTGGGCTGCTTACATTCTGTGTTTCCTGAATAAACCCCTGAACATTCTCAATTCTGAAGTTTCCACATATATTAGAAGGAGATGATAAGGCATAATATTAGTAATAATATTCAGAATAACAACAACACTACGCATAGACTGATTGTTTAATAATTTATCAGGCATTTTGCTAAATGATTTCCTCTGATTTATTTCATTGGGCTTCACTATAGTTCTACCAAATAGATAATCTTATTCTTTCTCTCTCAAAAGACTTCTCTTGAGGATCAAATAAGCAATGTAAGAAAAAATACTTTTCTAAAGTTTAATTTGAGAAACAAACAGAAGGGATTATATAGTATTGACCTCTGATTCTTTATCCAAGAAAACCATTCCTAGAGAAGCTACTGGCAATCATAATTAAAATATAAAAGCCTACATTCAGATCTTGATTCAATGAGTGATTCTGTTTGATAGCTACATTTGCCTACCTTTCTCATCCTCCAATCATAAATGATACTTTCATAGCCAAAAGTCAATACTGAATTTGTTTCATATGGCTGTTATTGCATCTCTGCTTGAGCCTGTCTCTTTAAAGTTTCTACTGAAAGACCCAGGTCCCATTCTACAGGTGGTTGTCCATGTCTAAAAGATAGGGTGGCTAGGTAGGAGCTGGGTAAGGACTTAGACAAAAAGAATCCCAATTATTCTATCTGATTTGTTCTATTTGGCAGTGCATACCACTAATCAATTAGAATGGTAAAGCAGTTTTAACTCTGGTTTTAATGTTGCATCAAATACACAATTAATAGGATTATATACCCCAAAGTACAGGATAAGTATTAAGATAAAGTAACATGGGCAGACAGACAAAAAGTAAGCAAAAATGAATATTTTCCTGCTATACCAGTAATAATCAGTTGGAAAATAATCCATTGACAACAGCAAGGATAAGCGTAAAACAGGTAGAAACAAAATGGTCAAGAGTTATTCTAGTAGTATACGAAGCATTCTACAAACCTTTTCTAAATGGTATCAGAGAAGGCTTGAATATTGGTGTGTATACTCCTCACTCTGGATGGAAGATTGAATATTATAAAGTTGTTATTTTTCTCAAATTATTTATATTTCTGTTCATCAAAAATTCCAAAGCGACACTGTTTTAAAAAATGAAACAGAGAAGCCAAATCTACATGTTTAAATTTGTTAATATGGACAATTTCAAACATAAATGAAAGTCGAGGTAACAGTTCACCTATCACCCATCTGTGATGATTACCAACTTCTGGCTAAACATTTCCTTTATATCCATATCTACGGCTCTCCCGCTGATACCAATGCCCCCTGGATGACTTTGAAAAAAATAAATTCTATCATAGCATATCATATGTGACCATTTTTGTTTGATACTTTGAAAAAATTTTACCTTTATTTTCAAAATAAAAGAGTTTATTAAAGAAATATAGCATGATAGAAAAGAAATAAGGAGCATTTATCATGCCAGATTCTAAATGGCACTGTAACAATATGTTATTTTAAAAACCTGGTATTGCCTTCAAAATTGACAGAAATTTCACTGAAACAAAATTGTAACCTGGCAAGATTAGAGATTTGCACATTTTAAAAAGATAGAACACTCACTTCACAACATATAACCAAATGCCTTCCATGGGAATTAAAGAGGAGTGTTAAAATGGAACAAAAGAAATCTATTGCTCCACAAAATGCCCATAAAGTATTATTCTATGACAACAGGAAGTTGCAAAAGAAACAACTTATTTTAGTAGATCCCATTTGTTTTTCAATGCAACAATCCAGGAAATTCCCCTGATATAAATATGTGTGTTGATAAATGTTTGCTTGAGCCAAAAGAAAATGCACAGATGTTTATATAAATGTCATTAGCATTTTGGGGAATCCTGTCAAGGGATCAGGAATGAAGCCTTATGAGGGGAGATTACCCTTTATCTATTTTTGCACTGTTTTGCTAATTAGGATCAGGAAACACCACTTTCATTATGAAAAATTATGGAATAAAACATTTTATTTGTTTAATAATTTTTTAAACATTTTATTTATTTATTTATTTACTTACTTATTTTTGGCTGCATCGGGTCTTCATTGCTGCGTGCGGGCTTTCTCTAGTTGTGGAGATCAGGGGCTACTCTTCCTTATGGTGTGCAGGCTTCTCATTGTGGTGGCTTCCAGAGCCCGGGCCCTAGGCACGTGGGCTTCAGTAGTTGTGGCACGTGGGCTCAGTAGTTGTGGCACACGGGCTTAGTTGCTCTGCAGCATGTGGGATCTTCCCAGACTAGGGATGAAACCTGTGTTCCCTGCATTGGCAGGGGGATTCTTAACCACTGCTGCCACCAAGGAAGTTCCTATAGAGGAAAACATTTTAAAAAGAAAAGAAAACCTTCATCACTCTTGGGCTGTGATTAAGATCGTACATACTACATCACGTGTGTCATTTAACCTCTAGCAAGATTCAGGTTTTTCGACCTGAAAAAAATACGTGCAAGTAGTGTAAGTAATAGCAAAAATAGAAATAAAAAATAACCTTTTATGAGTGATTACTTACATGTCAGGCAGTAACTAAGTGCTTTTATGAGCATCATCCCATCTAACTCTTACAAAGAAATCCCTGGCAGAGAGAGGATGTCATTAGATCTGCCTCCCAGATTTGTTGTGGGGATCAAATAAGCCAACATATACCGAACTATTTTGGCAAATTAAGTTATCAGAGCAGTGTAGGCCATTTGAATGGCAAAAATTCAATCTCATGTCCAATGATACACATTTACTTATAACATGTTAAATTCTTATCTGAAAACCACTGGCTGATATGGCAGGATATAAGAGCTTTAAGTAAATCTTGTTAGCTAAGATTGAGTTCCAATTTGTAAACTGCCATTTTTTCTACACCAGAATTTGTCCAGTGAATTTGAGTGTCATGTTGTTTTTAGGGTAGCCCTGAAGGAGCTGGCAACGAAATCTCTACAATTCTCTGAAATTCTGTTTCCAGCAGTACATTGGTCGAGGTAGAAACTTGCTACTCAAAGTGTGGCTCAGGGATTAAAAGCACAGGCATCCTCTGAGAACTTGCTGGAAATCTACAGTCTTGGGCACAATCCCGGATATACTTAATTAGAATATACATTTTTAACAAGATCCCAGTGATTCCTATTCACATTAAAGTTTGAGAATCCAGTGGTGTAGATGACCTAAAGATACATTCTTCTCTTATAAACTTAGATATGTGAGATAAAATACGACAAAACTCTCTTTGAATGCAGAGCTGAGCCCATAACAGAGTAAGGGTCAAAATCCACAAAGGAGAAATAATCAGAAGGGTAAATGAAGATGAAGAGGTGGATGGTAGGAGGGCTCACATCTGGCTCAGTAACCCAAGAGGTTTTTACAGTAGTGAGCAGAACAAGGGCAGCAGGGTTGTGAGCCCTGGCAAGGGAGGAAATTAGAATGTACCTCTCACAACAGAGGCATCTAATAATATTCTTAGAAACTAGGAATATAAGAAAACTTAATTGTATATCTGCCAAAAACATACAGCAAACATGTTTTAATGATGAAACAGTCATTCCTAGTACTAGTAAAAACAACATTATGAAAAGATATTCCACATTATTAGTAATTAGAGAAATGTAAATCAAGACCATCTACCTTCATTTTATTGGCAAAAATTTAAAGGACTGATGATACCTAGTGTTGGCCAGGTTGTCAATTCACAGCATCTCATACACTGCTGGTGGGAGTGTGACTTAGTGGAATTAATTTGGAAAATGGTTTAGTATGACTTCCTAAAGTTGAACCCCTACATAACCTAAGCCCCATTGATTTCACTCCAGGGGAAGGCCCAAAAGACATGCTTACCCATTACAACAGGCAACATGTATGACTGTTCATAGCAGTACTTCTCACAATAGCAAAAACCTGAAAACAGAACAAATGGCCATGAACAGGAGCATAGGTAAAAAAAAACTGTGGTAAATACACAAATTGGAAGGTACTATAGTAGTCAAACATGATAAGCCACAGCAGCACACAAAAATGATAAAACTTTGTAGCAAAGTGAAAACAAATAAAGCCCCAAAGAGAATTACATACAGCAAGAAAAAAGGAAGCAAGAGAATGCTGAATGGGAATCAGAGTGATGGTTACCTCTAGGGGAGGGAGGTCAGGGTATGAGTTGGTAGGGGTGCCTACCACCCATATAGTTACATGGATGTTATTATCAATGTCCTAGTTTTTATTTTTAGTGATAGGCTTGTGAGTGTTTCTTACATTATTAGAAATAACCAAGTAACTAACTAAATAAAAGCAGGACAAGCATGAACTTATATTGACAGCATGTCACACACGAAGGATTATGACCAATTTAATTCTTTGCACCTGAGGTACAATTAACGTTATTGCTTTTTATTTAAGGTAAAATAATAGCGATTATTAGCATTTAATGAATTCTTATTTAAATGTCAGTGTGTTAACTGCTTTTATGAAGAATAACATTTAATCCTCACAATAAATGTCTGACATACATGACATTAATTCTACACAACAAATTTTTAATGTGTATTGAATAAAAACCTATGTAAAAACACTTTTGCGGACTGAAAAGTGCTATAAAAACATAGGGGATCATATATTTACAACTTTCCATCCCAGCTCTAAAAAAACTAATTTTTAGATAATGTACTGCTTTACAACTTAAAACATATATACTAGATTATGAGTACTTTAACAATTCTAGTGAGCTAAGATTAACTTTCTCCCAATAAGCTTTCATTCTTTATACCAAAAAGTCTTTGATGTGTTTGAACTTTATGAGGCAACATGGATAACTAAGCAGGAGCTGGCACCAAAGTCTCTGTCAATAGTTGACCTGAAGGACCAGATTCTAGGGAAATAAACGAATCTCTCAGGTCTAAAATAGTTGAGGGGAGCTCATCTTTATGTTGAATTTTATATGGTTTTATACCACAACTGATAATTTTGCAATGTGTTGAAGATGCAGATAGGTGAGTGGAAAATGACTTAGCAGAGAAAGAAAGTCCCAGCAAAAGGGCAGTAGGGAAGCCCAGAAGCAGCTTGATCTGCAAGTTTCCAACTCTAAAAACTCCCCAGGAACTGGAAACATCAGGTACTTGTGAAAATGAGGGTTAAGATGGGTAAAGGTGGGGCTAAAAACAGGAATATTGGTTGAATGTCTGTCTATACATAAAGCAGTTAGAACCCTAGAACAACTCAACCTCCTATTCTACCATGAGCACTAGGCCTAGAAAATATCATATAAGGTTAGAGTAGCCTTACAAAGATCTCCGGAAAGGATGTCCCCCAAAAAAGTTGAAAGTGAGCGATCCCTTGATGTGTCTGAAAGTATTGAGATGAGATTATATCTTTGCTGAGAATGTGGGGATAAACTAGTGATAGATACCTAGAAAATTATAACAAAATAACTTCGAGGGAGAAAAGAAGTACAAGTCCTATAAAAAGGAAATATAGTCACACTATATTACCTGATTTGGCTCTGAACAACGTTTGCATTACTGTAATCAAAACACACTGCTTCATTAAATAGACAAAATCAGTGAGACAGAAATAATACGAATGTCAATGTCTTAGGTCTGTTAGGATTAAATGAGAATAATTCACCTAGAAATACTTGAAACTCTACCCAAGAGGTAAGTAGTTCATAAATATAAAAAAGCATAATCATTACTGTTATTAGTAAGCCTGAGTATTAGTTGAATGGGAAATTACAGGCTGGGAGAGGTTATGTGTGTTGTTTAAAGATCACACAGCAAGTGAATATCTGAACTTCCCTTTCTTTAAAATTAATAGTTTCCTTGATTGGTCTTTTGAATAAGGCTGTGTGTGTGAAAAGACATTTTTTAAACTTAAAATTAGCATAGACACATATATGGCTATATTCAAGCAACACTCAATTCCTTCTCCAACAGAACATATTTAAATAACGTGTTGCTTTCCTATTTAAAACCTACATTCTTACCTAGCAGGATATGAGTTTGACTAACCCTTCTAATTAGGGGTTACTTTAGCTCCTATTGTTAAATTACTATTCTTGATACTAAAAGGTCTCTCATGAATTGAGGTTTCAAAAGGCTGCATAGATATCCCTGCAGGAGCTGACAGCAAAATCCCTTTAAACAGTAAACTTTAGGGCTCAAATTTCAGAGCTGAGATCAAATAGCAAAACGGCATAGAGAACTGAAGAGAAAGCCAAAAGAACAGATAGTCTGATTTGGCCCGAATGCATGTGTAGCACACACTGAGTGTGATGATGATGATATTTCATGGACCCTGATTTTAATTCTACAATACATGAAACGTATCATTGCTTTTACTAACCAAGATAATTTGAGAAAATTACCTTGAAAGATGATTACTTGTAAGGTACTTAATAAGAAGAACAGACAGAAAAGAGATCAAATAACAGCTGACTTTTATAATAAATAATTAATTTTAAAAAGCAAGTCATATCAGCTATTCATAATTTACATTTATCATTAACAAATTTAAAAATATATACTTTAAAACAAAAGATACTACAAGTATAGCCAGGGAAATTCTGGAAACCGGAGATTACCAAAGTACCAATAGCAGCAGCAGCAGCAGCAGCTAAAACAACCAACAACTCAATTTCATTCCTTTTTATGGCTGAGTAATATTCCATTGTATATATGTGCCACATATTCTTTATCCATTCATTGGTTGATGGGCATTTAGGTTGCTTCCATGTCCTGGCTATTGTAAATAGGGCTGCAATGAACATTGGAGTGCATGTGTCTTTCTGAATTATGGGGTGCTCTGGGTATATGCCCAGCAGTGGGATTGCTGGGTCATATGGTAGTTCCATTTTTAGTTTTTTAAGGAACCTCCATACTGTTTTCCATAGTGGCAATGAAATTGAGTTATTTGTAGTGAGGTGGATGGACCTAGAGACTGTCATACAGTGCGTAGTAAGCCAGAAAGAGAAAAATAAATACTGTATGCTAACTCATATATGTGGAATCTAAAAAAAATGGTTCTGATGAACCCAGTGACAGGGCAAGAATAAAGATGCAGATGTAGAGAACGGACTTGAGGAGACGGGGTGGGTGGAGGTGCGAAGGGGAAGTTGGGGCAAAGGGGAAGTTGGGACAAAGTGAGAGAGTAGCATTGACATATATACACTACCAACTGTAAGATAGATAGCTAGTGGGAAGTTTCTGCATAATACAGAGAGATCAACTCAATGATGGGTGATGACTTAGAGGACTGGGATAGGGAGGGTGGGAGGGAGTTGCGGGAGGGAGGGCATATGGGGATATATGTATAAATACAGCTGTTTCACTTTGGTGTACAGAAAAAACTGGCACAACAGTGTAAAGCAATTATATTCCAATAAAGAGCTTAAAAAAAAACAACCAACATGGCAACTCTATTCTGAATATTCAACAAACAGAAAAAAGTATAAGGTACCTTGAAATAAACTTTATAAGAATTGTTAAGAGCCTTTGTGTAGAAAACCAGCTTTAATAGCATGATTTAAATACATGATTTGATCCTGGATGGGAAGACTAAAATTCAACCAGGTGTTAAATTCTTATAATTTATTTTAAGTTTTTAGAGTATGAAATTTATTCTCAATGAGCATTTTAGGGTTATTTGAGAAAGTGATGACAAATGACATTTGTAAGATTTTTGATTAAAGAATAATTTTAAGAAAAGCTCTAAAAATAGAAATGGTGCACATTTGCTATACTAAAGACACTGTATGTATTCTGCAACTACAATTATAATATATATGGGTTCCAGAATTGACAGAGTTATTCCTGGAACAGATGTGATGAAAAGGTGTTAAGGTAACTTGATATTTCAAAAAAAAAAAGTGAAGTCCTACATCACCCAATGTAATGAAGTACACTCCCCATTGGTAAGAGTGTCGAAAGACAGAACTTGAATCCATAGAACAGCTTGTCTTAGAGGCATGATACTTATTGTTAGGTGAGAAATGAAATTGCAAAGTAAAAATCGGTGTATATAATTCTATGGTGTATAAAAAAAAGAAGCAAATATTCATTCACTGTGGCTGTTGAGAGTATTTACTGATCACTGATGTTATTTTTAATATAGAGAAACCTAGAAAAGCTAACCTAATGAGAACTGAAAGGACAGTTTAGTCATTCCGGCAAACAGAAAAGAAACATAAAAACAGAAACTTTCAGTATATATGAGTTGTCATTAATTTTAAAAGGCATTTGGTAATACAAGGCTCAGATTGCACAGTAGAGAATGAAAAGCGGTTTCTTTGAACTAGCATGTTATTTTGAATATAAATCATTACAAATAATTTTGAATCGATTATCTTTGTGCAAAGTATTTTCTATGTACATGTGAGATTGAAATCTATGTCACATAAAAACATTTAGATATTAAAAGAAGTATATGAATTCAGTACTCATTCAAAAATAAGTAGGTGAGAATTATCTAGAAATTACCTTACTAGAAATATTTTAGGACCTGCTTAAAGAATACTAGAAAACCTTCTGAGACCTATTCCAGGTGACTTGAATAAAAAAGATATGTGCACCCATGACCTTATACAGAAAGATTCAATATAGAATAATCTTTTTCTCAAATGCATTCTTAATGTTAAGGTAATTAAGTAAAAAAAAAAATCCCATGTGCCTTTTTGGCTAAATATTTTAAGAACTGAGTCTAGAGTTTAACTCTAAGAAAATTTTGCATGTCGGCATATGTAAGAGAAACTTCAAAAGAGATAGGGATACCTACTGTATAGCACAGGAAACTGCTCAATGTTCTCTGGTGACCTAAATGGGAAGGAAATCCAAAAAAGAGATGATATATGTATCTCTATAACTGATTCACTTTGCTATACAGCAGAAACTAACACAACGTTGTAAAGCAACTATACTCCAATAAAAATTAACTTAAAAAATAAACATGCATAATTTGAAATTTAAAAAAAAAATTAGGGAGCGATATATCCCATATTAATTTTAAATATAAAAGTACATACACACAGCATTCCCTGCCCTTATCTTTGCAGGATAGGCCTCCTGTGATGAGAAATAATTTAATTATTAAAAAATTATTTATTTAGAGAAAAAAGATGGCGGCGAAGTAGAGAGACGTGGAGTGCATCCCTCCCCACAGATGCATTGGGAATGCACGGAAGGACGCAGTAATTCTCACAGAGAACCAGCTGAACACCAGCAGACGGCCTCGGACACCGGATGGGACTGCGGGGAGCCCGACATAGCCGGTAGGGAGGCATCTACGAGGGCTCAAAGAGGGTGAAGCGGCGGAGCTGTGGCAGACGGGAGGGAGTGAGAAACATTCGGAGGGTCTGCAGCGCAGCTCAGCGTTCCCGGACCAAGACATCGATCCGCGGCTGAACGGAGGGTCCAGGAGCGGGAGTGTGGGAGCAGGAGAGCTGGTTCAGTGTGGGAAACATTGTTGCCGGTAGGGTGACGGACCGAGAGGACAGGAGGGAGGAGGCCCGCAGAGAGGAGTGCCCGTTCCTGAGAGCTGCCCGGCCATGATGGCGGCTGGAGGCTGCAGGCTCACTGGCGGCTGGGAGGAGCCACGCGCATAGCCTCTCTCTCTCTTTCCGCGCCTCTGCAACAGGCAGTGGAGAGACGCCCTGCGGGCCACCTAAGGCGCTCAGGGATAACAAGTACCCTCAGGCACTCGGGTGGGGCTAGATTAAAACCCCTTGCAACGCCAGCAGCAGGGAGGCTGCTGAGAGAAAAAAAAAAAAAGAAAAGAAAAAAACCCCCGAGAGAGGCCCAACTCTAAGACTTTCTGTTTACGCCTGAGCCACCGGCGCCCTCTGCAACAGGCACCTCCAAGCCTGACTGAGACATCAGTGCGCCACTGCTCACTCCCTCCCAGGAGAAGGAGCCACTATTGTACCCTCTCCCTCTCCACACACTGACGCTTACAGACGAACAATAAAGGAACCTCTGCTGGTCAGAGAATAACGCAAAAAAACCCAAGGACAAGCAACCCCAAAAGTTTGAACAACCATGAGGAAACAAAGAAACACCATGCAGGCAAAGGAGCAGGAAAAAAACCCACAAGACCAAATAAATGAGGAGGAAATAGGAAAAATGCCTGAAAAGGAATTTAGAGTAATGATAGTAAAAATGATACAAAATCTCGATAACAAAATAGAGAAAGTACAAGAAACAGTTCATAAGAACTCAGAAAAACAAACAACAATGGATAACAAAATAACTGAAATTAAAAATACTCTAGATGCTATAACCAGCAGAATGACTGAGGCAGAAGAACGAATAAGTGAGTTGGAAGATAGAATGGGGGAAATAACTGCCACAGAGCAGGAAAAAGAAAAAAGAATAAAAAGATTAGGAGACAGTCTCAGAGACCTCACTGATAACATTAAGCGTACCAACATTCGAATTATAGGCATCCCAGAAGAAGAAGAAAACAAGAAAGGGTCTGAGAAAATATTTGAAGAGGTTATAGTGGAAAACTTCCCTAACATGGGAAAGGAAATAATTAACCAAGTCCAAGAAGCACAGAGAGTCCCATACAGAATAAACCCAAGGAGAAATACATCGAGACACATATTAATCAAACTAACGACAACTAAACACAAAGAAAAAATATTAAAAGCAGCAAGAGAAAAGCAACAAACAACATATAAGGGAAAACCCATCAGGATAACAGCTGACCTTTCCACAGAAACTCTGCAGGCCAGAAGGGAATGGCAGGATATCCTGAAAGTCCTGAAAGAGAGAAACCTACAGCCAAGAATACTCTACCCAGCAAGAATCTCATTCATATTTGAGGGAGAAATCAAAAGCTTTCCAGACAAGCAAAAGTTAAGAGAATTCAGCACCACCAAACCAGCCTTACAACAAGTGCTAAAGGAACTTCTCTAAGTAGGAAACACAAGAAAAGGAAAAAACCTACAAATACAAACCCAAAACAATTAAGAAAATGGTAATTGGAACACACATGTCAATAATCACCTTAAATGTCAATGGATTAAATGCTCCAACCAAAAGACACAGACTGGCTGAATGGATACAAAAACAAGACCCTTCTATATGCTGCCTACAAGAAACCCACTTCAGACCAAGGGATACATATAGACTGAAAGTAAAGGGATGGAAAAAGATATTCCATGCAAATGGAAGTCAAAAGAAAGCTGGAGTAGCAATACTCATATCAGACAAATTAGACTTGAAAGTAAAGACTATTAAAAGAGACAAGGAAGGACACTACATAATGATCAAGGGATCCATCCAAGAAGAATATATCACAATGGTAAATATCTATGCCCCCAATATAGGAGCACCTCAATACATAAGGCAAATGCTAACAGCTATAAAAGGGGACATCGACAGGAACACAATAATAGTGGGAGACTTGAACACCCCACTTACATCAATGGACAGATCATCCAAACAGAAAATAAATAAAGACACACAAGCTTTAAATGACACATTAGACCATCTCGACTTCATTGATATTTATAGGACATTCCATCCAAAAACAACAGAATACACGTTCTTCTCAAGTGCACACGGAACATTTTCCAGGATAGATCACATCTTGGGTCACAAATCAAACCTCAGCAAATTCAAGAAAATTGAAATCATATCAAGCATCTTCTCAGACCACAACGCCATGAGACTAGATATCAATTACAGGAAAAAAACTGCAAAAAATACAAACACATGGAGGCTAAACAATTCACTCCTAAACAACCAAGGAATCACTACAGAAATCAAAGAGGAAATCAAAAAATATCTAGAAACAAATGACAACGAAAACACAACAACCCAAAACCTATGGGATGCAGCAAAAGCAGTTCTAAGGGGGAAGTTTATAGCAATACAGTCCTACCTTAAGAAACAAGAAAATGATCGAATAAACAACCTAACCTTACACCTAAAACAACTAGAGAAAGAAGAACAAAGAAACCCTAAAGTGAGCAGAAGGAAAGAAATCATAAAGATCAGAGCAGAAATAAATGAAAAAGAAAGGAAAGAAACCATAAGAAAAATAAATAAAACTAAAAGCTGGTTCTTTGAGAAGATTAACAAAATTGATAAACCATTAGCCAGACTCATCAAGAAAAAAAGGGAGAAGATGCAAATCAACAGAATTAGAAATGAAAAAGGAGAAGTCACAACGGACACCTCAGAAATACAAAACATCATGAGAGACTACTACAAGCAACTATATGCCAATCAATTGGATAACCTGGAAGAAATGGATACATTCTTAGAAAAATACAATCTTCCAAGACTGAACCAGGAAGAAATAGAAACCATGAACAGACCAATCACAAGTACAGAAATTGAGGCAGTGATTAAAAATCTCCCAACACACAAAAGCCCAGGACCAGATGGGTTCACAGGCGAATTCTATCAAACATTTTGAGAAGAGTTAACACCTATCCTTCTCAAACTCTTCCAAAATATTGCAGAAGGCGGAGCACTCCCAAACTCATTCTACGAAGCTACCATCACCCTGATACCAAAACCAGGCAAAGATGTCACAAAAAAAGAAAACTACAGACCAATATCACTGATGAATATAGATGCAAAAATCCTCAACAAAATACTAGCTAACAGACTGCAACAGCACATTAAAAAAATCATACACCACGATCAAGTGGGGTTTATCCCTGGGATGCAAGGATTCTTCAATATACGCAAATCAATCAATGTGATACATCATATCAACAAATTGAAGGATAAAAACCATATGATCATTTCAATAGATGCAGAAAAAGCTTTTGACAAAGTTCAACATCCATTTATGATAAAAGCTCTCCAGAAAATGGGCATAGAAGGAAATTACCTCAACATAATAAAAGCCATATATGAAAAACCAAAAGCCAACATTGTTCTCAATGGAGAAAAACTGGAAGAATTCCCCCTAAAAACAGGAACAAGACAAGGGTGTCCACTCTCACCACTATTATTCAACATAGTTTTGGAAGTTTTAGCAACAGCAATCAGAGAAGAAAAAAAATCAAAGGAATCCACATTGGAAAAGAAGAAGTAAAATTGTCACTCTTTGCAGATGACATGATATTATATATAGAAAACCCTAAAGACTCTACCAGAAAACTGCTAGCACTCATTGATGAGTTTAGTAAAGTAGCAGGATACAAAATTAATGCACAGAAATCTCTTGCATTCCTATACACTAACAACGGAAGAGCAGAAAGAGAAATTAAGGAAACTCTCCCATTCACCATTGCAACCAAAAGAATAAAATACCTAGGAATAAACCTGCCTAAGGAGGCAAAAGATCTGTATGCAGAAAACTTTAAGACATTGATGAAAGAAATCAAAGACGACACAAACAGATGGAGGGACATACCATGTTCCTGGATTGGAAGAATCAACATCGTGAAAATGACTGTACTACCCAAAGCAATTTACAGATTCAATGCAATCCCGATCAAATTACCAATGGCATTTTTCACAGAACTAGAGCAAGAAATCTTACGATTTGTATGGAAATGCAAAAGACCCCGAATAGCCAAAGCAATCTTGAGAAGGAAAAATGGAGTTGGTGGAATCAGGCTTCCTGACTTCAAACTATACTACAAGGCCATAGTGATCAAGACAGTATGGTACTGGCACAAAAATAGAAAGGAAGATCAATGGAATAGAATAGAGAACTCAGAAGTAAGCCCAAACACATATGGGCACCTTATCTTTGACAAAGGAGGCAAGAATATACAATGGAAAAAAGACAGCCTCTTCCATAAGTGGTGCTGGGAGAACTGGGCAGCAACATGCAAAAGAATGAAATTAGAACACTTCCTAACACCATACACAAAAAGAAACTCCAAATGGATTAAAGACCTACATGTAAGGCCAGACACTATCAAACTCCTAGAGGAAAACATAGGCAGAACACTATATGACATCCATCAAAGCGCCATCCTTTTTGACCCACCTCCTAGAATCATGGAAATAAAATCAAGAATAAATGAATGGGACCTCATGAAACTTAAAAGCTTTTGCACAGCAAAAGAAACCATAAACAAGACTAAAAGGCAACCCTCAGAGTGGGAAAAAATAATTGCCTATGAAACAACGGACAAAGGATTAACCTCCAAAATATACAAGCAGCTCATGAAGCTTCATACCAAAAAAGCAAATAACCCAATCCACAAATGGGCAGAAGATCTAAATAGACATTTCTCCAAAGAAGACATACAGATGGCCAACAAACACATGAAAAGATG
Organism: Hippopotamus amphibius kiboko; assembly: GCF_030028045.1. NCBI lineage: Eukaryota > Metazoa > Chordata > Mammalia > Artiodactyla > Hippopotamidae > Hippopotamus > Hippopotamus amphibius. The sequence continues at coordinate 9,577,318 of NC_080203.1, read as the reverse complement.
CTCAACATCACTCATCATCAGAGAAATGCAAGTCAAAGCCACAATGAGGTATCACCTCACACCAGTCAGAATGGCCATCATCACAAAGTCTGGAAACAACAAATGTTGGAGAGGGTGTGGAGAAAAAGGAACTCTCCTGCACTGTTGGTGGGACTGCAAATTGGTACAGCCACTATGGAAAACAATTTGGAGGTTCCTTAAAAAACTACAAATAGAACTACCATATGATCCAGTAATCCCACTACTGGGTATATACCCAAAGAAAACCATAATCCCAAAAGAAACTTGTACCATAATGTTTATTGCAGCACTCTTTACAATAGCCAGGACATGGAAGCAACCTAAATGCCCATCAACAAATGAATGGATACAGAAGATGTGGCATATATATACAATGGAATATCACTCAGGTATAAAAAGGGATGAGATGGAGCTATATGTAATCAGGTGGATAGAACTACAGTCTGTCATACAGAGTGAAGTAAGTCAGAAAGAGAAGGACAAATATTGTATGCTAACTCACATATACGGAATCTAAAAATGGTACTGTTGGACTCAGTGACCAGAACAAGGATGCAGATACAGAGAATGGACTGGAGAACTCGAGGTATGGGAGGGGGCGGGGGGTGAAGGGGAAACTGAGACGAAGCGAGAGAGTAACACAGACATATATATACTACCAACTGTAAAATAGTCAGTGGGAAGTTGTTGTATAACAAAGGGAGTCCAACTCGAGGATGGAAGATGCCTTAGAGGACTGGGGCAGGGAGGGTGGGGGGGACTCGAGGGGGAGAGTCAAGGAAGGGAGGGAATATGGGGATATGTGTATAAAAACGGATGATTGAACCTGGTGTACCCCCCCAAAAAATAAATAAATTAATTAATAATAAAAGTACATAATTAAAATTATGTGATAATGACTTAAGAATAGATGAGGCAACAATAGAAAAAAGAATGAATTTTAAATAGTGTTGAACATAATCAGCATGTACTATGTCAGCATATGCACCCCAATGCTGACAACCTGAGTTAGTAACTACAATATTAACAAGTTCAAGTCGATTTGGACCATTCGTTCAGCTTTCCCCCTCCCCCCAGAGAGAAACATAAGATGTTGAAATTCATAAAGAAAATTCTGCCCCCTCCCCATTTTTCAAAAATTGGTGACCCAAAAGGTTAATATATGGACCCAGTTAATCTGTAAGTAACTGAGCATGAAAAGTAGTGAGGAAGTATAGTCCCTACATAGTTAGCACTAAGGCAGGGCACAGAAATGGATCTAACGTAGACTGAATCATGCCATTTTTCTTTGTATGTCTTTGTACTATTGCACTTAAATAGCTGGCAGCATTCCCAGTGAAATAAAATTAACCAACAAAATAAAATTTTAAGAAAGAAAAGCCAGTGCTGTGCAGTCCTAAACAAGTCACTCAGTGTCATCAAATATCAGTTTTTTTCTATCAATAAAAAGGATATAATGGGCATTATTAATAACAACAATAGTGGTAATAGTAACAATTAAAAGATAAACATTTACAGAGTGCTTATTTATTTTTCAAAAACTGTGCCAAGCATGGACTATCTCTTGAAATCCTTACAACAAACCCAGGAACTATACTGTTACTTCCTAGGGTGTCAAATGAAACAAAACATGTAAAAAATAGTTTTGCCAATTATTCTTATGAGAAACAACATAAAATACACGTTTAAGTAAGAACAATATGACTTTATGTCTGATAAATATATTTATATAAATCATAATAATTTCTATTTAAAAACCTTCTTACCCAATCAGCAGATACAAACACTTTGTTGTTTTTGTTTTTTGGGTTTTTTTTCGCCACGCCACGTGGCATGTGGGATCTTAGTTCCCTGACCAGGGATTGAACCTGTGCCCCTTGCAGTGGAAGCTCAGAGTCTTAACCACTGGACCGGCAGGGAATTCCCAGATACAAATACTTTGAATCATTTGTTCTAATAACAAAGACCAACACACCCTTTATGCATGTCATTATTCATATCAAATAGTTTCTAGTGAGATTATGTTTCAGGTTCCTGCTGGGGCAGCTTTGGATGATGCTAGTGTAGAACCCACAGAAGGACCTACGCAGGTCCCAGAGTAGAGGGAATAATCTATGCCTAAAAGACTGGGCTAGCCAAGCCTGGACCAGATCAAAACAGCCAAAGCAAGATTCTGTTTGACTCAGTCTGTGTTGTAAGAGCCAGAAAGTATTTCCAATGACAACTGAAGTTGTAAGATGATGTTAATATTTCCATGATTCAGAAACATAGGTTGTGTGACTTAATCATTTGGAAAATACTAGAGAAGGAAAAATGAATGATAGGAAATGGTAAGAGTATTCAAAAAAGTTAGTAGAAGGAAAAAGATACAAAATAAAATTAATAGATTTCCTACATACTAGTAATAATGAGAAAAGATAAAGGAAAAGTAATCTATGTACAATAAAGGAAAAAATTCTAATACCAAGGAAAAAAGTATAATGAGCTTTTTTTGATCTATATAAGACTAATATGAACTCCCCCAAGCAGTTAAATAACAGGCTTAATTAACTATACACATATTCATGGTGGATGAGAAGAATCAATATTGCATAGATGCTAACATTTCAAGATTTATTACAGATATAATTAAAATACAATTATAAGATTTTATAATAAACCATATTCATATTAACAATCATTTGATTACATATAGCTCCATCTCATCCCTTTTTATAGCTGAGTAATATTCCATTGTATATATATGCCACATCTTTATCCATTCATTTGGTGATGGGCATTTAGGTTGCTTCCATGTCCTGGCTATTGTAAATAGTGCTGCAATAAACATTATGGTACATGTTTCTTTTGGGAGCTATAAAAAGGGATGAGATGGAGCTATATGTAATGAGGTGGATAGACCTAGAGTCTGTCATACAGAGTGAAGTAAGTCAGAAAGAGAAAGACAAATAATTCACATATACGGAATCTAAAAATGGTACTGATGAACTCAGTGACAAGAACAAGGACGCAGATGCAGAGAATGGACTGGAGAACTTGAGGTTTGGGAGGGGGTGGGGGGTGAAGGGGAAGCTGAGACAAAGCAAGAGAGTAGTACAGACATATATATACTACCAACTGTAAAACAGATAGCCAGTGGGAAGTTGTTGTATAACAAAGGGAGTTCAACTCGAGGATGGAAGATGCCTTAGAGGACTGGGACGGGGAGGGTGGGAGGGGAGTCGAGGGAGGGAGGGAATATGGGGATATGTGTATAAAAACAGATGATTGAACTTGGTGTACCCCCCAAAAAATAATAAATAAATAAAATTTAAAAAAAACAAAAAAAAACCCAATCATTTGCCAGGATAAATAAGGGAGATGATTGCCCAAGGAGTATACATATATATTTAAAAAGGCATAATGTGGGGCATGGAGAGGGTTACAAGCAGCATGATTAATTACAAAATATAAATGGTAGGATCTAGATACTAGCATTAAAACAATAGCTATTAGTTCAATAACTGAAAGAGAGCTATAGGACAAAATTAATGGATAAAATTCTACTGGGAAAGTGACAGGGCAAGAATAAAGATGCAGATGTAGAGAACGGACTTGAGGACACGGGGTAGGTGGGGGGGCCGAAGGGGAAGTTGGGACGAAGTGAGAGAGTACCATTGACACATATACACTACCAAATGTAAAAGAGATAGCTTGTGGGAAGTTGCTGCATAACATAGGGAGATCAACTCAATGATGGGTGATGACTTAGAGGGCTGGGATAGGGAGGGTGGGAGGGAGGGGATATGGGAATGTATGTATAAATACCGCTAATACACTTTGGTGTACAGCAAAAACTGCCACAACAGTGTAAAGCAATTATATTCCAATAAAGAGCTTAAAAAATTCTACTGGGAAAATTAAGGGGAGAATATAAAATCAAGTGAGATATTCATACTATACTTATGCAAAATACATATTTCATAGTGGATCAAGGGTTAAAATTTTTAAATGGCAATGTACAAATAAAATTTTTGACATTCTTTACTGTGAAAGAGAAAAGCAATTTGCATCGTAATGTGTCCAACACTTTCCAGTTTTTACTAAAATAATTAACAACATAACTAAATGTATGTATGAGTATATTGTAATGTGAAAGGACACTCATGAGGATATAGTTTTCTTAAAAGGAGAGATTTGTGGGACCCAGACACAGTGGATTTGTAGCTGGATCATTTCATGTTATATAATCTCTTAAGCTGGAAAAAAATGCACTTTGTTAAAACCACAGTAATTTAAAATATAATCGAATTGATATCTCTAATGCTATTGGTTGAATAGGATAGTCTCAGGAAAGTTTTTCAACTTAACATTCACTTCACAAAGTAATATCATTGAATAACCTAATAAATGTAGAATTATTTAAAAAAAAATTTTGAAATACTTAACATAGGAGTAGGTAACCAGTACTCAATACCGTTGAGAAAAGAAAAGCAATTTGTCGAATGGTGCATACAATAAGCTCCAGGTTTTATTAAAAGGATACATGTTATATGTGTGTTTAAGTATGAAAAACCAGTAGAAGGACATGTGCCAAGATGTGGACCTGGAAGGGGAAATTAATGAAGATAAAGCTTTAACTTTCTCCTTAAGCATTTGGCACTATTTCTCTAGATTCAATTATCATATATTAATTAGGTAGTTAAAAATATTTAGAGGGGAAAATGTCTAACCTACAGAGGAACAAGGATAAGAATTATTTTGGACTTATTAGTAGTAACCATGTAAGCAAGAAGAGAGTGGCGTGAAATATTTAAAATGTTTAAAGAAAAACCCCTAGCAAGGTAGCATTCTGTATCACAGAAATTATACTCCGAAATTCAATTTAAACATAAGACCAAAAACAGTAAAATTCCTAGGAGGAAACATAGGAAAAAAGCTCCTTGATATTGTCCTTGACAATGATTTTTTTTTTTTGGACATGACATGAAAAGCTCAGGCAACAATAGCAAAAGTAAACAAGTGGGACTACGTTAAACTAAAAAGCTTCTGCAAAGCAAAGGGGACAATCAATGAAATAAAAAAGCAACCTACACATTAGGAGAAAATATCTGCAAATCGTATATCCAACAGGGGTTAATATTCAAAATATATAAGGAAATTACACAACGATAGCAACAAACAAACCACCAGATTAAAAAATGGGCAAAGGACCTGAATAGACATTTTTCCAAAGAAAACATACAAATGGCCAACAAGAACATGAAAAGATGCTCAACATCACTAATCATGAGGGACATGCAAATCAAAACCATGATGAGATATCACTTCACATCTGCTAGGATGGCTGTTATCGAAAAGAACAAGAGACAACAAGTATTGGAAACAGTGTGAAGAAAAGGGAACCCTGTGCACTATTGGTGGAAACGTAAATTGGTACAGCCACTATTGAAATCAGTATGAAAGTTTCTCAAAAAAACTAAAAATAGAATTACTATATAATCCAGCAATCCCACTTCTGGGTATATGCCCAAAGGAAATGAAATCAATACCTTGAACAGATATATGCTCTCCCATGTTCACTGCATGTGTTATTCACAATAGCCAAGATATGGAAACAACCTAAGTGTCCCTCAACAGATAAATGGAGAAAGAAATTATGGAATACATATACAATGGAATATCATTTAACCTTTAAAAAGAAGATCCTGCTATTTGCAACAACATGGAAGAATCCTGATGACATTATGCTAAGTGAAATGAGGCAGACCCAGAAAGCAAAAAAAAGCCTCATGTCACTTATATGTGGAACCAAAAAAGTCAAATACACTGAAGAAGAGATTAGAACAGTGGTTACCACAGGTGGGAAGTTGGAGAAATGTGGAGATGTTGGTCAAAGGGTACAAACTTGCAGTTAAGTAGGATGAATAAGTCTAGAGATCTAATGCACAGCAGAATTGTACTTAATAACACCGTATTATATACTGAAGATTTGCCAAAAGAGTAGATTTCAGGTGCTCTCACTACACACACAAAAAATATGAGATGGATATGTTAATTAGCTTGACTACAGTAATCATTTCACTACGTATATTAAATCATCATGTTGTATACTTTAAATATATAGAGTTTTCATCCAAAAATGCAAGAAACAAAAGTGAAAAAGAAATAAAGCCTTTCCCAAAAGACAAATATTAAAGAAATTTTATGCCAGTAGATATGCCTTGCAAGAAATGTTAAAAGAAGTTAATCAGGCAGAAGGCAAAATGATTTCAATCAGAAATTCAGATCACCACAAAGAAAGAACATCAGTGAAGAAATAAATGAAGGTAATATAAAATATTTTACTTTCTAGTTCTTAACTGGTTGGACAGGTAACTGTTCAAAGAGATAGTAACAATGTATCAAATAACTGTATATATGGATACGTGAAGTGAATGACGATTTTATAAGGAAGAGAAGGAAGCAATTGGGAGTACTCTATTATAGGGTACCTGCAGTACCCAAAAGAGTCGTACAGTATTATTTGAAAGTGGACTTGGGCTAGTTGTAAAGGTATAATGCAAATTCTAGGGCAAACACCAAAAAAAATTTAAGGCAATACAGTTTGTATAAGAGAGGAGAGTAAATGAAATCATATAAAATGCTCTATTAAAACAAATGAAGTAGAAAAGGGGGAAAAGTTATAAAAGAAATGAAGAACTAGTGCAATGGGTAGAAAACCATGACTTGGAGAGATCATTCATGAGGTACTCAAGTGATAAAAGCAAGATGTATAAAAAGTAATTATAGTATGATGACAGTTTTTTTAAAAGTGACAAAAACCTAACACTTTTACATATGAAAGTATGTATTTATATGAAAAAATAAGACTGTGGAAGATATTATGCATATGAAGAAAATTTTGTCAAAATACATACTACATGGCATACCAGGAACAGCAGCAAAAGCAGGAAAAGCAGGAAAGGGTCAAGAAGCACTGATGCTGGCAGGGGAAGATGAAGATATCCACAATAAAAACAGCATATGGCATATAAAGCCATGTAAGTAACTTATATGCACATGTATATATTACAGTATTCTATGTAATATATGTGTAAAAAGATAAATGAAAATGTGTCTTCCATTAGAGCAATGTAATAATCTCAGGAGGTTGGGATTCAAAGTGAACTTTAATTTCTTGTATTATTTTACAGTTTAATTAGAGATATAAACATCTGTTGGTTAAAAAATGGAAAAAATACAATATATTTCATATCAAAAAAAGGGAAAGGAAATGAGGACCTTTTACTATCTATGTGATATTAACTTCTCCAAGATGCAGCAAGTAGGTAATAGCACAAAGTAAAATATAGTGAGAAAAAGAAAGATTATAGTAAATGTCTATTGAATGCTTACCTTGTGGTAGACCCTGTGATATGGTATTTTATATGGAAAATCCATTAGATTTTCAGGAAAAACACGTTTTTCCAACCTCCTTAGATCTGTTTAAAAGATAAAATTAGTCAGTATACTTGATTATATATAGATAAAACATAAAAATATTTATAAACATGACATATTATTGTGACATGATATTCCACAGAAACGAATTAACCAAAAATGAAATTCTATAAAATACCTAGAGATGAATTTAGAAGAAATATTTTTATAAAGACTCTCACACACAGACACACACAAAAAATTATAAATTTTCCTTAGGGAAAAAAGAACAAACTGCCTATTTAATTGCTGTTTGACTTCAAACAAGACAGACTGTGAGACTTTCAACTTGGAGAAGTTAACTGTCTTGTTAAAATTTATTGATTGAGATAAATACATGAAAATAACATGGTAAATGAAAAGAAACATGAAATCCTAAACAATGCTTTGTATCATAAGATTCAATTTACAGTTTAACAAAATATTGTAACATGCTAGTTTCCTATTCAAAGACAACCCACCAAACAGTATATAAGGATTAGGGTAAGCATTCTTTATTTTTTCATTTCCATTATAGTTTATTAAAAGATACTGAGCATAGTTCCCTGTACTATACAGTAGGACCTTATTGTTTATCCATTTTATGTACAGTAGCATGCATTTTCCAATCCCAAACTCTAATTTATCCCTCCCCCTCCTCACTTTCCCCTTTGGTAATCATAAGTTTGTTTTCTATGTATTTTTTTTAAACATATGCTTTGCTGTTTTTTCAAAAATTTTCATTTGTTTATTTATTTTATTCATTGGCTGCGTTGGGTCTTCATTGCTGCAGGCGGGCTTTCTGTAGTTGTGGAGAGCAGGGGCTACTCTTCGTTGCGGCACGCAGGCTTCTTATTTTGGTGGCTTCTCTGGAGCATGGGCTCTAGGTGCTCTAGGTGCGTGGGCCTCAGTAGCTGCAGCACGTGGGCTCAGTAGTTGTGGCTCATGGGCTCTAGAGCGCAGCCTCAGCAGGTGTGGTGTAGGGCTTAGTTGCTTCGTGGCATGTGGGATCTTCCCTGACCAGGGCTTGAACCCATGTTCCCTGCGTTGGCAGGCAGATTCTTAACCACTGCGCCACCAGGGAAGCCCTGTTTTCTATCTGAGTCTGTTTCTGTTCTGTAAGTAAGTTCATTTGTATCATATTTTAGATTCCACATTTAAGTGATACCATATATTTGTCTTTGTCAAACTTACTTCACTTACTTAGTATGATAAACTCTAGGTCCATCTGTGTTGCTGCAAATGGCATTATTTCATCCTTTTTTATGGCTGAGTAATATCCCACTGCATATATATACCAATCTTCTTTATCAGTTCCTCTGTTGATGGACATTTAGGTTGCTTCCATGTCTTGGCTGTTGCAAATAGTGCTGCTATATGAACACTGGGATGCAGGTATCTTTTCAAATTAGAGTTTTCTCCAGATGTGTGCCCAAGAGTGGGATTGCTGGATCATATGGCAACTCTACTTTTAGTTTTTAAAGGAAACTACATACTGCTTTCCATAGTGGCTGCACCAATTTACATTCCCACCAACAGTGTAAGAGGGTTCCCTTTCCTCCACACCCTCTCCAGCATTTATCATTTGTAGATTTTTTTAATGATGGCCATTCTTACTGGTGTGAGATGATACCTCATAGTAGTTTTGATTTGCATTTCTCTTCAATAAGTGGTGCTGGGAAAACTGGTCAGCTACATGTAAAACAATGAAATTAGAACACTCCCTAACACCATACACAAAAATAAACTCAAAATGGATTAAAGACCTAAATGTAAAGCCAGACACTATAAAACTCAAAGAGGAAAACATAGGAAGAACACTCTTTGACATAAACCACAGCAAGATCTTTGTTGATCCACCCCTTAGCATAATGGAAATAAAAACAGAAATAAATAAGTGGGACCTAATGAAATTTCAAAGCTTCTACACCGCAAAGCAAACTATAAGCAAGATGAAAAGACAGCCCTCAGAATGGGAGAAAATATTTGCAAACGAATCAACAGACAAAGGATTAATCTCCAAAATATAAACAGTTCCTCCAGCTCAATATGAAAATAACAAACAACCCAATCCAAAAATGGGAAGAAGACTTAAATAGGCATTTCTCCAAAGAAGACATATGGATGGTCAAGAGGCACATGAAAAGCTGCTAACATCACTAACTATTAGAGAAATGCAAATCAAAACTACAGTGAGGTATCACCTCACACCGGTTAAAATGGGTATCATCAGAAACTCTACAAACAGTAAATGCTGGAGAGGGTGTGGAGAAAAGGGAACGCTCTTGCACTGTTGGTGGGAATGTAAATTGATACAGCCACTATGGAAAACAGTTTGAAGGTTCCTTAAAAAACTAAAACTAGAACTACCATATGATCCAGTAATCCCACTACTGGGCACATACCCAGAGAAAATCATAATCCAAAAAGAAACATGTACCATAATGTTCAGTGCAGCACTATTTACAATAGCCAGGACATGGAAGCAACCTAAATGCCCAGCAACAGATGAATGGATAAAGAAAATGTGGCACATATATACAATGGAATATTACTCAGCCATAAAAAGGAATGAGATGGAGCTATATGTAATGAGGTGGATAGACCTAGAGATTGTCATACAGATTGAAGTAAGCCAGAAAGAGAAAAACAAATACCATATGCTAACTCATATATACGGAATCTAAATTTAAAAAAAAATGGTACTGATGCACCCAGTGACAGGACAAGAATAAGGATGCAGATGCAGAGAATGGACTGGAGGACACAGGGCTGGGGGGGCGGGGGGCGAAGGGGAAGCTGGGACGAAGTGAGAGAGTAGCATAGACATATATACACTACCAACTGTAAAATAGATAGCTAGTGGGAAATTGCTGTATAACAAAGGGAGATCAACTTGATGATGGGTGATGCCTTAGAGGGCCGGGGCAGGGAGTGTGGGAGGGAGTCGCGAGAGGGAGGGGATATGGGGATATATGTATAAATACAGCTGATTCACTTTGGTGTACCTCAAAAGCTGGCACAAGAGTGTAAAGCAATTATATTCCAATAAAAAGCTTAAATAAATAAATAAATATATGCACTTTATTGTATGTTAACTGTATCTCAATAAAAGTTCTTAAAAAAAAAGAATCAGTGTGTGTGTGTATATCTATGTGTGTATATACATTTATTTATTGTATGCCTCAGAATATACATGTACATTTCTGTACATGTTTTATTCAATAAATATCTATAGAGTCCCTAACCTGTGCAGTGGGCTTGTATGTATTCTTAAGCATGGAGAAGAATGCAGAAATGCATGTAGCAGACACTTAACGTTGGTTAAAACAAACATATGGAACTGGGCATTTGTGAGAGAGGTTATTAATTTTTTTCTTTAAGCTCTTTACTGGAATATAATTGTTTTAAACTCTTGTGCCAGTTTTTGAGGTACACCAAAGTGAATCAGCTGTATTTATACATATATCCCCATATCCCCTCCCTCCCGCAACTCCCTCCCACCCTCCCTGTCCTGGCCCTCTAAGGCATAACCCATCATCGAGTTGATCTCCCTTTGTTATACTTAGTTTTACTAGTTAGACTCTGAAAATACTAATTATAATTTTTTATGAGTAAATGTGTACATTTCTTAAGGCTTGAAAATGAAGTTAGGCTGATCATTTGCTTTAGGATCGTAAACAAGCAACTGATCTTATACGAGCTGCGGTATTGATTCATATACAAAAGATAACACACATATTTTGCATTAAACCCAATAATATTGATAGTAACTGAAATGATAATTGTTATATTTATTTAATTAAGGTTTATTTATATTCACAACAGAAAGAGGTATAAAAGTCTAAAAGCAAAATAATCATTTATTTGAATATTTTAAAAAATTAAAAAAATACTAATCAAAGAAGTCTATATAACTTGGTATACACCCCCATGAGGGATGGGGCAACTCTATATTGTAAAGGTGTTGAGTTTCTAGAATTTATATTCATTACTATCATTTTAAATACAAATAAGATACTTCAGTAAATTGGAGAAAGTGAAATTACTATTATTCCCTAATAATTTAGGGCTGAAATAATTCAAGTGACCCCAGGATAATGAGAGTAAGAACTGATATATGCTCTACAAAATACTACATGGTATTATTATTATTTTGGGGGAGTTGTCATTTGGTTGCTTTAATTCTAGAAATGTAACATACACACAGAAAAGTGCAGAAAGCATAAATGTATAGCTCTATGAATTTTTGCAAAATAAATACACTCTAGGTGACATTTTAAAGCTAAAATGATTAAAGCATTCATGGTGTGATGTTGCTGAACAAAGTTCATGTTAGGCAGAAATAATCAATACATATAATCTTAATTTACAACATACCTTTAAAATTCCTTATTTGTGAGTTCAACAGCAGAAGATCAAAGCACGAATATCTAAGTCATTTGAACAAGATGGTGCTTCATGTGTAAAAAGAAAAAATATTACCTGGTATTAATTAAAATTATAGGACTTAGTAAAAGTATAAGAATTCCCTTATTTTCATTACTTGCCATGAAATCATTGTCCTCTAGGCTTTCATTTTGAACATCTCATTTAATCACCTCCAAAATTATTTACTAATATAGTATATTCATACTCCAAATTTATCCTTTTTTAAAATTGAAATACAGTTGATTTACAATATTTTATTAGTTTCAGGTGTAGAGCATAATGATTCAGTATTTTTGCAGATTATGCTCCATTATAACTTATTACAAGATAATGGCTATAATCCTCTGTGCTATACAATATATCCTTGTTGTTTATTTTATACATAGTAGTTTGTTAATCCCATATTCCTAATTTGTTCCTCCTTCCTTCCTTCTCCCCTTCCGTAAACACAAGTTTGTTTCCTACATCTGTGAGTCTGTTTCTGTCCTGAATATATATTCCTTTGTATCATTTTTTAGATTCCACATATAAGTGATATCATACAATATTGTTTTTGTCTGACATTTCATTAGGCATAATATTTTCTAGGTGCATCCACATTGCTGCAAATGACAGGATTTCATTCTTTATGGTTGAGGAATATTTCATGCGGTGTCTCTGTGTGTGTGTATGTGTGTGTATATATATATATATATATGCACACCACATCTTCTCTATCCATTTATCTCTTGATGGGCACTTGGATTGCTTCCAGAAGATACCTGGAGAAAAATGAAAATGGAAACACAACTTTTCAAAATCTATGGGATGTAGCAAAAGCAGTTTTAAGAGGGCAGTTTCTAGCAATATACTCTTTCATCAAGAAACAAGAAAAATCTCAAATAAACAACCTAACCTACTGCCTAAAAGAATTTGAAAAAGAGAAACAAACAAAGCACAAAGTCAGCAGAAGGAAGGAAATAATAAAGATCAGAGAGGAAATAAATAAAATAGAGATCAAAAAAACAATAGAAAAGATCAATGAAACCAAGAGCTGGTTCTTTGAAAAGATAAACAAAATTGATAAACCTTTAGCCAGGCTCACCAAGAAAAGAGAGAAGATCCAAATAAAATAAGAAATGAAAGAGGAGGAATAACAACCAACACCACAGAGATACAAAAAATTATGAGAATACTATGAACAGGTATATGCCAACAAATTGAACAACCTAGAAGAAATGGACAAACTTTCAAGAAACATACAACCTGCCAAGACTGAAGCAAGAAGAAACAGACAATTTGAACAGACCTATCGCTGGAAGTGAAAGTGAGTTTGTAACTTAAAAAAAACTCCCAGCGGCTATCTATTTTACAGTTGGTAGTATATATATGTCTATGCTACTCTCTCACTTCATCTCAGCTTCCATATATATACTACCAACTGTAAAACAGATAGCCAGTGGGATGTTGCTGTATAACAAAGGGAGTTCAGCTCGATGATGGATGATGCCTTGGAGGACTAGGACAGGGAGGGTGGGGGGGAGTCGAGGGAGGGAGGGGATACAGGGATATGTGTATAAATATAGATGATTGACCTTGGTGTACCTCAAAAACTGGTACAAGTATGTAAAGCAATTGTATTCCAATAAAAAAAAAAAGAAAAAAAAAACCTCCCAGCAATCATACTCTTAATTTCTTTCCTTTTTTTTTAAAGCTCTTTATTGGAATATATTTGCTTTACACTCTTGTACAAGTTTTTAAGGTACACCAAAGTGAATCAGCTGTATTTAAACATACATCCCCATATCCCCTCCCTCCCGCGACCCCCTCCCACCCTCCCTGTCCTGGCCCTCTAAGGCATCATCCATCATCAAGTTGATCTCCCTTTGTTATACAGAAACTTCCCACTAGCTATCTACTTTACAGTTGGTAGTGTATATATGTCTATGCTACTCTCTCACTTCGTCCCAGCTTCCCCTTCACTGCCCCCCCCAGACCCATGTCCTCAGGTCCATTCTCTACATCTGTATCTCCACTCTTGCCCTGCTACTGGGTTCATCAGTACCATTTATTCAGATTCCATATATATGAGTTAGCATACGGTATTTGTTTTTCTCTTTCTGGCTTACTTCAATCTGTATGGCAGTCTCTAAGTCTATCCACCACATTACATATAGTTCAATTCCATTCCTTTTTATGGCTGAGTAATATTCCACTGTATATATGTGCCACATTTTCTTTATCCATTCATCTGTTGCTGGGCATTTAGGTTGCTTCTATGTCTTGGCTATTGTAAATAGTGCTGCACTGAACATTATGGTACATGTTTCTTTTTGGATTATGATTTTCTCTGGGTATATGCCCAGTAGTGGGATTACTGGATCATATGGTAGTTCTATTTTTAGATTTTGAAGGAACTTCCAAACTGTTTTCCACAGTGGCTGTACCAGCTTACATTCCCACCAACAGTGCAAGAGAGTTCCTTTTTCTCCACACCCTTTCCAACGTTTATTGTTTATAGATGTTTTGATGATGGCCATTCTGACCAGTGTGAGGTGATACCTCATTGTGGCTTTGACTTGCATTTCTCTGATGATTAGTGATGTTGAGAATCTTCCCATGTATTAGTTAGCCATCTGCATGTCTTCTTTGAAGAAATGTCTATTTAGGTCTTCGGTCCATTTGTGGATTGGGTTATTTGCTTTGTTGGCATTAAGCTGCATGAACTGCTTATATATTTTGGAGATTAATCCTTTGTCCATTGCTTCATTGGCAAGTATTTTCTCCCATTCTGAGGGTTGTCTTCTTGTCTTGTTTATGATTTCTTTTTCTGTGCAAAAGCTTTTAAGTTTCATTAGGTCCCATTTGTTTATTCTTGATTTTATTTCCATGATTCTAAGAGGTGGGTCACAAAGGATCTTGCTTTGATATATGTCATAGAGTGTTCTGTCTATGTTTTCCTCTAGGAGTTTTATAGTGTCTGGCCTTATATTTAGGTCTTTAATCCATTTTGAGCTTATTTTTGTGTATGGTGTTAGGGAGTGTTCTAATTTCATTCTTTTACATGTTGCTGTCCAGTTTTCCCAGCACCACTTATTGAAGAGGCTGTCTTTTTTCCATTGTATATTCTTGCCTCCTTTGTCAAAGATAAGGTGCCCATATGTGCTTGGGTTTACCTCTGAGTTCTCTATCCTGTTCCATTGATCTACCTTTCTATTTTTTTGCCAGTACCATACTCTCTTGATCACTGTAGACTTGTAGTATACTTTGAAGTCAGGAAGCCTAATTCCACCAACTCTGTCTTTCCTTCCCAAGATTGCTTTGGCTATTCGGGATCTTTTGCATTTCCATACAAATCGTAAGATTCCTTGTTCTAATTCTGTGAAAAATGCAGTTGCTAATTTGATAGGGATTGCATTGAATCTGTAAATTGCTTTGGGTAAGGTAATCATTTTCACAATGTTGATTACTCCAATCCAAGAACATGGTATGTCCCTCCATCTGTTTGTATCGTCTTTGATTTCTTTCATAAGTGTCTTATGTATCACATTGACTGATTTGCTTATGTTGAAGAATCCTTGCATTCAATGGATAAACCTCACTTGATCATGGTATGATCTTTTAAGTGTGCTGTTGGATTCTGTTAGCTAGTATTTTGTTGAGGATTTTTGCATCTATATTCATCAATGATATTGGCCTGTAATGTTCTTTTTTTGTGCCATCTTTGCCTGGTTTTGGTATCAGGGTGATGGTGGCCTCGTAGAATGAGTTTGGGAGTGATCCTCCTTCTGCAATATTTTGGAAGAGTTTGAGAAGGATAGGTGTTAGCTCTTCGCTAAATGTTTGATAGAATTCTCCATCTGGCCCTGGGCTTTTGTTTGTTGGGAGATTTGTAATCACAGTCTCAATTTCCGTACTTGTGATTGCTCTGTTCCTAATTTCTATTTCTTCCTGGTTCAGTCTTGGAGGATTGTACTTTTCTAAGAATTTATGCATTTCTTCCAGGTTATCCAATTTATTGGCATATACTTGCTTGCAGTACTCTCTCACGATCTTTTGTATTTCTGAGGTGTCCATTGTTACTTCTCCTTTTTCATTTGTAATTCTGTTGATTTGCATCTTCTCCCTTTGTTTCCTGATAAGTTTGGCTAATGGTTTATCAATTTTGTTTATCTTCTCAAAGAACCAGCTTTTAGTTTTATTGATCTTTGCTATTGTTTCCTTCATTTCTTTTTCATTTATTTCTCATCTGATCTTTATGTTTTCTTTCCTTCTGCTCACTTTGGGCTTTTTTTCTCCTTTCTCTAATTGTTTCAGGTGTAAGGTTAGGTTGTTTATTCGATATTTTTCTTGTTTCTTGAGGTAGGACTGTATTGCTATAAACTTCCCTCTTAGAACTGCTTTTGCTGCATCCCATAGGTTTTGGGTCATTGTGTTTTCATTGTCATTTGTTTCTCGATATTTTTTGACTTCTTCTTTGATTTCTTTAATGATTTCTCCATTGTTTAATAGCATATTGTTTAGTTCCCATGTGGTTGTATTTTTTACAGTTTTTTTCCTGTAATTGATATCTAGTCTCATGGCGTTGTGGTCAGAGAAAATGTTTGATGTGATTTCAATTTTTTGAATTTACCGATGCTTGATTTGTGACCCAAGATGTGATCTATCCTGGAAAATATTCTGTGTGCACTTGAGAAGAAAGTGTATTCTGTTGTTTTTGGATGGACTCTCCTATAAATATCAATTAGGTTGAGATGGTCTAATGTGTCATTTAAAGGTTGAGTTTCCTTATTTATTTTCTTTTTGGATGATCTGTCCATTGATGTAAGTGGGGTGATAAAGTCTCCTACTATTATTCTGTTACTGTTGATGTCCCCTTTTATGGCTGTTAGCATTTGCCTTATGTCTTGGGGTGCTCCTATGTTGGGTGCATAGATATTTACAATTGTTATATGTTCTTCTTGGATGGATCCCTTGATCATTATGTAGTGACCTTCCTTGTCTCTTGTAATGGTCTTTACTTTAAAGTCTAATTTGTCTGATGTGAGTATTGCTACTCCAGCTTTCTTTTGCCTTCCATTTGCATGGAATAACTTTTTCCATCCCCTTACTTTCAGTCTATATGTATCCCTTGGTCTGAAGTGGGTTTCTTGTAGGCAGCATATAGAAGGGTCTTGTTTTTATATCCATTCAACCAGTCTGTGTCTTGTGCTTGGAACATTTAATCCATTTACATTTAAGGTGATTATTGACTTGTGTGTTTCTATTCCCATTTTCTTAATTGTTTTGGGTTTGTATTTGTAGGTGTTTTCCTTTTCTTGTGTTTCCTACTTAGAGAAGTTCCTTTAGTAATTGTTGTAAGGCTGGTTTGGGGTGCTGAATTCTCTTAACTTTTCCTTGTCTGTAAAAATTTTGATTTCTTCATTGGATCTGAATGAGATTCTTGCTGGGTAGAGTATTCTTGGCTGTAGGTTTTTCTCTTTCAGGACTTTCAGTATATCCTGCCACTCCCTTCTGGTCTGCAGAGTTTCTGCAGAAAGATCAGCTGTTATCCTTACAGGTTTTCCCTTATATGTTATTTGTTGCTTTTCTCTTGCTACTTTTAATATTTTTTGTGTTTAATTTTCATTAGTTTGATTAATATGTGCCTCATTGTATTTCTCCTTGGGTTTATTCTGTATGGGACTCTCTGTGCTTCTTGCACTTGAGTATTTCCTTTGCTATGTTGGTGAAGTTTTCCAGTATAACCTCTTGAAATATTTTCTCAGACTCTTTCTTTTTTTCTTCTTCGGGGATGCCTATGATTCAAATGTTGGTGCACTTAATGTTGTCACCAAGGTCTCTGAGACTGTCTTCCATTCTTTTTATCTTTTTTCTCTTTCCTGCTCTGTGGCAGTTATTTCTCCCTTCTATCTTCCAACTCACTTATTCGTTCTTCTGCCTCAGTTATTCTGCTCTTTATACCATCTAGAGTATTTTTAATTTTGGTTATTTTGTTATCTGTTACTGTTTGTTTGCTCTTTAGTTCTTATGAGTACTTATTAACTGTTTCTTGTATTTTCTCTATTTTGTTATCGAGATATTGTATCATCTTTACTCTCATTACTCTCAATTCTTTTTCAGGCAATTTTCTTATTTCCTCTTCATTTATTTGGTCTTGTGTATTTTTACCTTGTTCCTTCATCTGTGACATATTTTTTTGTCATCTCATTTTCCCCCTACTTCTGATGGGCAGGATTGTGTTCCTGTCCCACTTGGTGTTTGACCTGAGGTTTCAAGCACTGGAGTTTGTAGGCTGTTGAGTATAGTTGGGTCTTGGTGTTGAGGTGAGAACCTCTGGGAGACATCACTCTGAAGAATATTCCCTGGGAACTGGGTTTCCCTGTTAGTCCAATGTTTTGGATTCAGAGTTCCCACCTCAGGAGCTCAGGCCTGACCCTGGGCTTGTGAATCAAGGTCCCACAAGCTGTTTGGAGCAGGCAAAACAAAAAAAAATTTTAAAAAGTAGGAGAACAGCAGAACAATAGCAAGATAAAAAAATACGATAATAAGAAACTAACGGTTGTGTTAGAGAAAATTTAAAAAAAGAAAAAAAAAGATGGAGCAACAAGTGGAAGGTAAAACTACTGCAATAGCCTAAGTGAGGAGGTGGGAAGAAAAAAAAGAAAAAGAAAATAAAAAGCCAGAAGATGCCTTGGCTGTGGGAGCAGGGCTTAGACAAGGGTGGGGGGCGGGGAAATTAGGCAATGGGCAGGGCATATGCTTTGAAAAGGCCCTGGGGGTGGTGGGGAATTGGGCTTAGGCCCAGTGAGGCAGAGGGACCCAGGAATGCCTCTGGCCCTGGGAGCAAAGGACCAGGTCGAGGTACCCAGTGGGCTCCCTGGGCCTGAGTTGGTGGGAGAAATGCTAGGCACCTCCCCTAGTCCTCCAATCTTGGAGGGTTGCTCCCTCTTGGGTTCTCTTCTTCCTCACCCCTTCTCTCCTATTCCCCTAGGACCCTCACAGCTGCAGCGGGCACTGGAAGGCAGGAGACCCGACTCTGACGCCAATAGGCTTCCCAGGGCCAACTGGGCTAGGGTAACACCTGCGGCATTCCCCAGATCTCCCAGTCTCATAGTGTCCCTGTCTGCCTCTCTTCCTCTCCCCCACCCCCCACTCTCCTAGGTCCCAAGCAGCGAGGGGGCCCTGGAGTGTGAAAGACCCAGTCTGTGAGCCTAGCAGTCTTCCCAAAGCTAGCGGGCAGGGGAAATACCCTCTCCGTCTCCCTTGATCCTCCAATCCCAGAAGGTCCCTTCCCCTGCCCACCTCTCCTCTTCTCCCCTGCTTTCCTTCTACACCTCCAGGACCAGTGAGATCTAGAGGGGCCCCTGGAGGACGGAAGACCAGGCCCGGGGGCGCATCTGGCCTCCGAGTGCCAAGTGGGTAGGGAGATTTCCCACAGCATCTCCCCTGATCCTCCAGTCCTGCTAGGTCCCCCCACTGCTGTCTGCCTCTCTTTCTTTTCTCCTCTCCTCCCTCCCATGCCTGTATGTCCCACTCAGCCTGAGAGACCAAGGAACCAGACTTGAGAGCCCAGCAGGCCCAAGTGGGCAGGGGAAAGGTCCTCTGCACCTCCCCTGGTCCTCTGCTCCTGGAACGTCCCACCACCAGTCTGCCTCTTTTCCTCTTCCCCTGCCACGCTTCACCATCCCTGGGACCGACGCATCTAGGAGGGGACCCTGGAGAGTTGGAGACCAGGCCCGGGAGCTCAGAAGGCTTCCTGGGCCAGTGGGCAGCGGAAATGCCTTCCACTCCTCCCCTGATCATCTGATCCTAGTGGGTCCCTCACCCCTTCCGCCTCTCTTCTTTTCCCCCCACCGCTTCCCTCCTGTACTTCTAGGACCAACGGCCGGGAGGAGCCTTGGAAGGTGGAGGACCCACCCAGAAGAAATACCCACCAGCACCTCCCCTATTCTTCTGACCTGGAAAGATCCCTTCCCACCCTCACTGTCTGTCTCTCTCCCCCCACACCTCCATGCCCCCAGGACCCTTGTGCCAGGACGGGGCTGGAGAGTGAAGGACAAGGCCCTGGAGCCCAGTCAGCCTCCCTGGCTGAGAGGGCAGGCGAAATGCTCTCTCACCTCCCTGTTCCCCAATCTCAAAGCCCCCACCCCCTCCTGTCCGCATCTCCATCTCCTCGCCCCTCCTCCCTCCTTCCCACACCCCCAGCACCCAGGCAGCCCGGAGGTGGTCCTGGAGGGTGGAGGACCCCACTGGGGAGCCCAGCAGGCACCCAAGCCAAGGAGCTTAGCAGGCCTCCTGGCCTCTTGGGTGGGAGAAACCCAGTCAAGGTTTCCCCGATCTCCCCAGCCCCCAACAGTCCCTCCAGGCGAGAACCTCCTCCCTCACTCAGCCACCCCCCCCAGGGGTGCCGGTCCCATCCAGCTTCCCCTTCTC
The DNA here is from genome assembly GCF_030028045.1 of Hippopotamus amphibius kiboko. Lineage (NCBI taxonomy): Eukaryota > Metazoa > Chordata > Mammalia > Artiodactyla > Hippopotamidae > Hippopotamus > Hippopotamus amphibius. The sequence goes on along the minus strand of NC_080203.1, from coordinate 9,557,011 downwards.
TGCCTCCCTGACTTCCCTCAGGTCCTTTCTGGTTGCTCCGGGGTTCCTGCGGTCTCCTTGGGCCTCAAGTTCCCCACCAGCCTTCGGCAACTGTTCTATTTGTGGGGAGACGCGATCTCCACGTCTTCCCATGCCACCATCTTGACTCCTCCCCCTAATTTCTCTTAAGTTTCAAATGTTTCAAAAAAGTAGGAATGCTTTCTTTCTTTTTTTTTTAAAGAATGTTTTCTTTAATTTTAAAACAGCATACACACAGTGAATATATCAGAACAGTAGAGTCTATGCGTAACTAATTACCTTTACTGGTAACATTTTGGTTTAGTAGCTAGAGACTGTCAGTAAGTTACAATACAATCAGTAACCCCACTTCAAATCTAAAATTAATCACCTAGTATTAACCCAACTGACATCAAGCCTCCTCAAAAAATTTTAACTTGAGTTCCCACTAAAGCAGAACTGAACAACTCTGGTCTCAAATACAAGGATGGGGAGGAGGGGAGTGGAATGCAGACCCCAAAGCAATCTGTGGCCATCCTGATTTCTGGTAATTCACAGCATTGTGTTGATATGGTATATATTAGTATTTGGTGATGCTGTTTCAAGGGACCTAGAATAAAAATACTATTTTCCACAAAGATAATTCAGGAAAATACAATTTAAGATGCATGGAATCTAGTAGGGAAATTTAGACAGGCATTCAGAAAAACAAATATACACTCAACAGCTTCCACGTACTGCAATGATAATCAACTAGAATACACAATGGCAAAAAAAGAACCCACAGACAAAAGAAAGAAAGTAAATTACCAAGCAATAAAATTGTCAAAAATACTTCAGGTGCCATATTAAGTAAATTAAAAACTGTATAGTATAATATAAAATATAGATCAATTAATACATAGCAATCCCCATGGAGGAGAAGATGTAATCCCTCAAAAAATGTTCATTTTCCTGAAAATGTTTTACAATTTTAGTTCCAGAATGCAGGGGGAGGAAGAAAAATGTCAATTCAACTCTATTGGCATTTGGTAAAGTGCTACCGCAGTTTATGAGCAAATATAAGATGGTGAGATTAACCAAGCTGACCTCAAAACTAAAATAAAATGTAAAAATCTCTATACCCTCACTAAGGGATAAAGCAGATTTGTCTTAATGGCAAAAATAACTTTAAAAGAGATTACAGAACCAAATGTATGAGAAAAATGCAGTTGGAAAAACTGTGTATTTGAGGAAATAATAAAGTGAAATATTAGTTTACATTATAGTTTATAGACACAAAATTTGACTTGGAAGGATACACATGAGTAATGTTTTTGAGGAGGAAAACTATTTACTGAATGGTATGTATATACTATAATCTTGTTTAGAGTGCTTAGAACTCTAAACATTCTAGTGTTTAGAATGAAAACAAAGTCCCTGTATGTCTACATGAGAGTAAGATATATGAAAAGGCATGGTTAACAAAGGATATGTGTTAGACTGAGAAAATAAGGATGTAGATGCTGCTCATAATGTGTACCTGGGGGTGAGGCTGGGAGTATGATCAAAGGAGAATGGTGGCGGAAATCATCACTTTCTCTGTATCTATTTTAGCAACAATAATGATATTTTCCTTTTTCAAACAAAATATTTAAATTAGAAGATATATTCAAAATTGTAAAAAAAAATTGAGTAAGGCCTAAAAATGGTATTTAATCAAATCAATTTCAAGTTTAGCTCTTTTGGAGATAGGAGTGAACAATACCTATTAATAAGAACAACAGCAGCAGATCACAATTACATACCGCTCTCTATATTTACATGTGTTTTCTAATTCTGTATTCACAAAAGTAATATAAAATAGAACTACTGTTAGCACATCAGAGTTCATGAAAAGACAAGACAAGGCAGCTGGTATTACAAATACAATGAATAATAGACAAATCTATTCAGTGGATTATTAAGAGCTCAAAGTCTAAGAAGGCACATTAATTGATAAGTTTAGCGTCTCTTCAGAAACTAAGTGCTCACTGGGCAGGAAATGGACATTAGGATTCACCCTAATAAACAACTAATGACCCTTATGTATGACTACAAATGTTCTTTACTACAGTAAGACCCATAAAAAGTCTATACTTTTCATTGACTATGAGCACAACAGTGAAAGAGCTCACCCAAAGTGTACACCAACATTTACCTATGCACCAGATCTCAGACACATTATTAAGTAAGACATTGAAGTTTGACTTCCGTGATATGCTCCCCCCCAAAAAAGAGCACTTATAAAAAAATTGGGACTTGACATTTTTAAATATTACAATGCATCAAACAGATATTTTAATACTCTCTAAAAACCTAGAGTATTGGTGAAAGTTAGCTTAATGTTCAACTCTAGGAATAATAGCTACGTTACGAAACAGAATCCTGGAAAATCACAGGAATGAGTTTCAGTTCTGGGATCGCAGCATGAGGAGCTTTGCAGACTCACTCCCCAGAGAAAGAAGCATAACTGGTGAAAACTATTTAAAAACAACAGTCTCTGGAAAATGTCCTAAGCACATACACCAAATAAAGAAACACTTATTCAAGCAAAATTTACTGAAACCTGGTAAGAACATTAAGAGTGTGTGGCACTTGAGCCAGGACCCACTTCCCCTCTCTCTCTCTCTCCCCCAGCTCAGGTTGAAGAAACCTCGATTCCCTGAGACTGTAGCCAAGAAGATAGGTTGTCTCTCCTCTCAGCTCTCAATCAAGTGATATGGTATCTAAGTGGGAGGGGCAGGCCACCAGCATTTCTCATCCTCTTCCATTCCAAGTTGAAAAGTTTCAATTCCTTGTAAATGCAGAGGTTGGAGGCTCCCTTCCTACATCCATCCCATACTCATATGATGTAGGTTCTATCCTAGGTGCAGCTATCTGAGAATACTGGGGCCCTGATTGCTCTTGCTCTAGCTTGCTTATTGAAGAGGCTATTCCTCACTTGCAGAGGCAAGCTGAGAAGACCAGAGTCTACCACCCTGCCCAGCACCCAGATAAGTAGCTCAGAAACTTTGTGCATGGAATAAAGAAGTCTATAAAAAAAGAGAGGTCCAAAGCTCTTCCATAAGAACTGACTTTATTTTAAAATAGAATGAATGAAAGTTCAAGACTAAGGATGCTCTTGAAAACAATAGCTATTTTGGTGGTAAGAAAATAAGAGGAGGCAAGAAGCTCCTCTTAATTAAGAGCAACAAGCTAAGCCATAGGCCAGCTAGTTCAATGGAGAAAATGAAGGAAATGGACAGGTAAGAAAAGCCCACCTAGGGCCAAAAGAAACCTCAAAGATTGGCCTCAAAAACTATCTCTGCCTGAATTTAATTGGATCAGACTTTAGAGCATTTTATGCCCCAGGTCATTGTCAAAAACAATAGAGCATACAATATTTGTCCTTCTCTTTCTGACTTACTTCACTATGTATGACAGATTGTAGTTCTATCCACCTCATTACATATAGCTCCATCTCATCCCTTTTTATAGCTGAGTAATATTCCATTGTATATATATGCCACATCTTCTGTATCCATTCATTTGTTGATGGGCATTTAGGTTGCTTCCATGTCCTGGCTATTGTAAATAGTGTATGCTAACTCACATATACGGAATCTAAAAATGGTACTGATGAACTCAGTGACAAGAACAAGGATGCAGATACAGAGAATGGACTGGAGAACTCGAATATGGGAGGGGACGGGGGGTGAAGGGGAAACTGAGACGAAGCGAGAGAGTAGCACAGACATATATATACTACCAACTGTAAAATAGTCAGTGGGAAGTTGTTGTATAACAAAGGGAGTCCAACTCGAGGATGGAAGATGCCTTAGAGGACTGGGGCAGGGAGGGTGGGGGGGACTCGAGGGGGGGGAGTCAAGGAAGGGAGGGAATACGGGGATATGTGTATAAAAACAGATGATTGAACCTGGTGTACCCCCAAAAAAATAAAAAAAAATAGAGCAATCATCTGGCAATTAGTGAAGCCTAACAACTGGATGTGAGACCAAATGAGGCCAACAGACAGCTTAACTGAGAAATTACAGAGAGAGAAAGTCAAAGACAGCACTGTTTAAACTACTGTCAAGGCATGGTAACTTTGTGCACTCCCAAGTCTTTACCCTCTGATAAGCAAAATCACAGGCTTCACATTGAGGGGGAAATATAATTCATTGAGATAGGGCAGCCAAGTCACTAAACAAATGAAAAAGCATACAATAACAAAAAGAGGACATGAGGGTAGACATCCAGAGTTGATATATTACCTAAAATGTTGAGTTTTCAACAAAAAATAATGAGATACAAAAAAAAAAAAAAAAAAAAAAGAAGAAAGCATGACAGTACACAAGCATAAAACCAAACAATAGAAATTGCTGGTGAGAGAGCCCATATACGGAATTCAAAAGACAGTGACTCCAAAGCAGCCGTTATAAATATATGTTCAAAGAGGTAAAAGAAACCATGCTTAACTAAGTAAAGAAAGCAATGATGACAACAATGTCTCAACAAATACAGCAAACCAATAAAGAGATAGGAATTGTTAAAAAGAACCAAACAGAAATTCTGGAATTTAAAATTACAATAACCAAGGTGAAAAATATCACTTGGGGGATTAACAGTAGATTTGAACAGGCAGAAAAAAAATCAGCAAACATGAAGAAACATGGGTAGGTTATGCAATATGAAAAACAGAAAAACATGAAGAAAATTGAACAAAGCCTCAGAGAAATGTGGGACACCATTAAGAACATCAACATGTGTAATGGGACATGAAGAGAAGAGGAAAGAGAGAAAAGAGCAGAAAATGTATTCAAAAAAATAATGGCTAAAATACTTCCAGATTTGATGAAAAACAAATTTAAACATCAAAAAAGTCACTAACTCTAAGTAAATATAAGTGTGAAGAGATTCATATGCAGTCTATCTTAGAAAAAAAGCTGAAATACAAAGAGAAAATCATGAAAATGCCAAGAGCAAAATGACTTGCCACATGTAAAAGAATGCTACTAAGATTGAGTTGACTTCTAATCAGAAACAATGGAAGTCAGAAGGTATTGGAACAACATACTCAAAGCACTGAAAGAAAAAAGTAACTGTCTACCAAGAATCTTCCCTCCAGCAAAACTCTTTCAAAAAAAAAAAAAAAAACAAAGAAACAAAGAAGACAAAATACACTCTCAGATAAACAAAAACTAAGTTTGTTGGTAGTGAATCTACCGTACAAGAAATGCTAAAGGAAGCTTTTCTAGCTGAAAAGAAGTGACTCTAAATGTTAATTCAAATTCACATGCAAAAACAAAGAGCACTTATAAAAGTAATTATGTAATTATAAAAGACACCATAAATACATATTTCTCCCTCTTTCTCTTAACTGATTTAAAAACAACTGTATAAAACAATATGCACTGTATTTGTGGGCATATACAACATAGAAAAGTAGTATATTTGAAAATCACAGCAAAAAAGAGGTGGGTGGGAGCAAAGTTGTATTGGAGTAAGTCAATTATAACATATGCTAACTCAAATCCACAGGAACAAATAAAGAGAACCAGAAATAGTAAGAAAGTTAATATAACAAATTCTGTAAACACACATTTGCTCTCCTTTCTTTTGAAGCTTCTTTAATAGACATAAAATTATATGAAATAATCATTATAGCAATGTATTGCTGCGTTTATGATATATACAGATGTAATATGTTTAACTATAATAACACAAAAATGAGGAAGAGAGAATAGAAATATACAATAATAACTTTTCTTTATCTCACAAGATTGGTTAATATTCTAAAACCAATCAATGTAATAAACCAATCAATGTAATATATCATATTAAGAGATTAAAGGAAAAGAAAAAATAGTATCATTTCAACAGATGCTTTAGTTGGCAAAATTACACACATTTTCATGTTAAAAATAAACTCTTAGAAAACTATAAAATAGAAAGAAAGTCTAGTTAAGGACATCTATGATAAACATACACCTAATAACATATTCAACGGCAGAAGGCTTAATTCTTTCTACCTAAGATTGAGAACAAGTCTACGATATTTGCTTTCAATGCATTTTTTTTCCCCTTGTACTAGAGATCCTGGCTAGTGCTATGTGGGAAGAAAAAGAAATAACAGGAATACATATTTGGAAGAAAAAAGTAAAACTGTCTTTGAGATAACATAATCATGTATTTAGAAACTCTAAGGAATCTATATAAAAGCTACTAAAACTAATAAGTGAATTTAGGTTGCAGAGTACAAGTTCACTATATAAAAAATTAATTGCATTTCTATATAATAGCAACTGGCAATGAGAACATAAAATTAAATAAATTTCATTCACAAAGGCATAACAAATCAAAACATTTCAGAACAAATTAAATAAAAATATGGGAAACTTTTGTGTGGAACACTACAACACACTGCAAGGGAAATTAAAGTACAGTACTAAATGCATGGAGGGATGTGTCATATTCTTGGATTGAAAAAGACTCAATGTTTTTCAGATGTTAACTCATCCCAGTTCAATGCAACCACAATCAAAATCCTAACAAGATTTTTTGAATAAACTGGCAATTTCAACGTATAAGTTATTTAGAAAAGCAAAGGACCTAGAATACCTACACAATTTCCAAAAAAGAACAAAGTGGGATGATTTACGCTACCTGTATCAAAAACTACTATACAGCTACAGAATTCAAGACAATGCAGTATTGTTTTAAGTTTAAACATACAGATTAATGGAATAGAGGAGTCCAGAAACAGACTACAAAAAATTAGATCAATTGATCTTTGATAAATTTGCCAGTGAAACTTAACTGAGATAAGACAGTCTTTTCAACACTTGGTACTGCAAGAATTCTATATCTATATGTAAAAACAAAACAAAACAAAAAAAGAACCTCTACCTTTACCTCACATCATACTCAAAATGGATCACAGAGCTAGCTGTAAGAAGGAACATTATTAAATTTCTATAGGAAAATATGGAATAAAATCTTTGTGACATTAGGTCAAATAGTTGTTAAGCACAAAAAGCACAAAAATGAAAGAATGTAATAAAATAGTCTTCAAGATTTAAGAAAGTTGTTATTCAAGACACTTTTAAGACAAAGAATTACAAGTCATAAACTGGAAGAAAATTGTTCCAAAACACATATCGAGCCAAATGATTGTATCCAGAATATGAAAGAACTCACACAATTTAATAATGAGACAAACAACTCAATAAGTAAATAAGCAAAATCTGGAGACGTTTCATAAAAGAAGACATACATGTGATCGATAAATTTACAAAAAAGATGTTCAACATCAGTAGTCATCAGATAAATGTAGATTAAAACTAGAATGTGATACCATTGCATACAGACCAGAATGAGAAAAATTTTAAAAGACTGACATTGCCAACTGTTATTGAGTTTGTGGGGAAAGTAAAACTCATTCATTGCTGGTGTGGAAGCAAAATTGTTTACCCACTTTGGAAAAATAGTATGGCAATACTTTATACAGTTAAATATATTTAAATGCAAATTAAAACTATAATGAGATATCACTAAACTCCACCAGAATGGTTAAAAGAAAAAAAAAGAATAAAAAAGAGTGACAATTGCAAATGTTGGTGAAAATGCTGAACAATCAGAACTGTCATATAATGTTGGTGGCAGTGTAAAAGTCTACACCACTTTGGGCAAAGATACATCGATTTTTCATAAAATTAAAACTATCCTTCCCTATGAACCAGCATTTGCACTCCTAAGTATTTACCAAAGAGAAATGAAAATATATCAATATATCCACAGACTTGTACATGGATGTTAATAGCAGCATTATTTGTAATAGCCCAAAACTAGAAATAATCCAAGTGTCCATTTGTGGGAGAACGGGTAAACCGTCTATTATAGATTCATATAACGGAATATTACTCAGCAATAAAAAGTAGTAAAACACTGATAGATCAAATAGATAGATCTTAGAAGCAGTTTGCTTATGAAAGAGCTATGCATAAAAGACTACATACTACATTATCCCATTCACATGAAGTTCTAGAACATGTAAAATTAATGTGTGTAGAAAAATGATAGTGAATCTCTCTGGGGTTGGAGTGGGAAAAGGCATGAGGAAATCAGGGGGTGGGGATGGTAATATTTTATAACTTGATAGGGGTTTGGGTTACACCAGTGTATGAATTAGTAAATTCTCATGTAAGTACACTTAAGAATTTTGAATTTCACTGTATGTGACTTTTACCTCAAAAGAAATAAAACTGTCAACAAATACTAAGTTCTAGTTTAAAATCATAGTTAAAATGCTGTATCATATAATGATATTTAGGTGAAAAATGATGTTTTCTTTTACAACAATAAATCCCAACAAATATCATTTGAAATCAAGAGAGATAATTGTTTATGTGTGGTTTTTTTGTTTTTTGTTTTTTTTGTAAATTCACCATGTAGTTTTTTTTTTTCCACTTGTTTGGGTTTTTTTAAAGCTCTTTATTGTTTGTGTTTTGAACTTGAACAGTGACTTTCAGATTTTCAGTGACACATACACACAAAATATATTTTACATATATGCATATGTGCGTATACAAATGTATGTTTCAGTATGGAGAATGGTGTGAATGTTCTGAAGTTCTAAAAAATACTTAAGAAAAATTTCAGAGTAGAGTGTTTATGTGGGGATGTTACTATGTTTTCAATGTTCAATTTTACTGATTTTGTCTAGTTAGGCTGAGAAAACGTTGTTTAAAAAAATCAATGTAGAAAAATCAATACATAAAACCCAAAGATAATATTATTGCAATTAATGCAGAGAATCAACTGAAACTTTTTGAAAAATGATAAAGTAGTTCAGAAAACTGTAATAGAAAATAAATAAACAAGATATTGAAATTCACTGTCTATGTTAAAGCTACAATAATTGAAATGGTGTGGAATAGGTTCAAAGAATCAGAGTTCACTGGAAGAAAACAGACAGCTGAAACAGTGCTTGATTAATTCCTTATATGAGAGGTAAAATAATCAAATAAAATCCTCACTTCATTGCCTTCACCATCACACATGTGGCATGAAATAAAGGGTAGGTATTTAAAACAAAGTTTAAAAAATCCTATTTACCAGTGGAGATATCCACAGCGTATTGAACAAAAGGTATACAGCATGATCCCATTTTTGTAAACACATAATTTACCTAAGTAAAAGAAAAGGTAAAAATTGAACTTCATCTTAGCAATACTTGTAAAGTTAGTCACATTAGTACTAGTTACAGTTATATTCGTAGAGTAGTTGTAATAGTAATAAGCATCATTTGGTGAATGATTACTTACCTGGGAGAAAAAGTACATGAAACATTTCTGTGATTAGACACCCACAGTAACCCAGAACTGAATAAAATTTTAACAATTCTAATGCCCTGATGTGTCATGAGGCAACATGTGAAAATACTTTTGGAACCTGAAAAAAGCAATGCAGAAACAAAAGCAAATTTACTATGAAAAGATTAGATTCATATGTGCCAAAATCTACGTAATAAGTAAATGTTGATTTTCTACTCCCGAACTTACCAGTCTACAAAGAAGGAACTTCTTTTGAGGAATTTCTCTGACAAGGTGAAAGCAACCCATATACTAAAGTTCCTTGTTTTTCACACCAAAAAGTTTCTAGATGGCAGTGACTCAAGATGGCAGCAGTAACACAGAATGTGCTGGAAACCAAGTCCCCCAAAACTCCAGATGTTACTACCAAGTTCTCAGAATAAAATGAATCAGTAAAAAGAAAGCCTGAGAAAGACTTAGGAAGATACAATTTAAAAAGGTAGCACTTAAGGGGCTATCCACCTATTTCGCTATTCCATTGTAAAGCAGTTCATAACAGGTCAATGTAGTTGGAAGGTTTGTTTAATTCTACTTCCTAAAACTTTTAAATGCAATTATCCAACTAAAGTGGGCTAAAATAAGATAATAACTGATAGAGAAGTAAGTCGAGTTGGCAAAACTAGGTATGTTATCTGTCCAACACCAATAATCGGTCAACAAAAATGGGGGAAAAGAACGTATACAAAATAAAAAGAAAAGTGCTAGGAAAAAACTTCTAACATATATTCTATATATCTATGAAGACTACAGCATGACTTTCTTGAAGAAAACAAAATCTGTATGGCATATACACATCAGGAGATGAGAAAGTTCTATCTTGTAAAGATTTTCATTTTGCTCAAATTCCCTCACGTTGAAAAAGCAATGTCAGAAAGGATAATGTTACATTCAGCGAAATTTGACAAAGTGATGCAATTTTTGAATGCCTACCTATAAACAACTCAGATTGTCCTCCAAATCCTTAAATAGGAAGAATAAGGAGGATCATTTCACACACAACATCCTACATGGCAATGTATTAATACAAGTTAGAGAAATTAACACACAGAGTTACTGCCCAAATAACTCACAGAGCCTTTGCTAGAAAAGAACTGTGTGTTGTTGCAGCATATGAAAGTGGTTAAAAAAATTCTTAGTTCATATCGTTAACCCTAAAGTAGATACCATTAAAACCAGAAGAAGTATTTCGTGGTTTGACCATATTACACAAAGCTTAGTACATGATCCCATTTGTTGAAAAATGCAGCCACATTACACATAGAGAAACACACAACTGCTTCTTTTTTTTTATTACTTTATTTTTATTTATTTATTTATTTATTATTTTTTGGGGGGGGGTACACCAAGTTCAATCAACTGTTTTTATACACATATCCCCGTATTCCCTCCATACAACTGCTTCTTTTAAGGGGACATGGAATATGTATTAAAGCTGTCCAGAGAGAGAGAGAATCAAGATGGCAGAGTAGGAGGACATGCGCTCACTCCCTCTCACAAGAGCACCGGAATTACAACTAACTGCTGAACAAACATCTACAGAAAGACACTGGAACTCACCAAAAAATACCACCCCACATCCAGAGACAAAGGAGAAGCCATAATGAGACAGTAGGAGGGGCGCAATCGTGTTAAAATCAAATCCCATAAATGCTGGGTGGGTGACTCACAAGCTGGAGAACAGTTATACCGCAGAAGTCATGAGGGTTCTGAGCCCCACGTCAGGCTTCCTAACCTGGGGGTCCAGCAATGGGAGGAGGAATCCCCAGAGAATCAGACTTTGAAAGCCAGCGGGGTTTGATTGCAGGACCTCCACAGGACTGGGGAAACAGAGACTCCACTCTTGGAGGGCACACAAAAAAGTGTGCTCACCAGGACCCAGGGGAAAGGAGCAGTGACCCCATAAGAGACTGAACCAGACCTACCAGCTGGTGTTGGAGGGTTGCCTGCAGAGGTGGGGGACAGATGTGGCTCACTGAGGAGACAGGGGCACTAGCAGCAGGGGTTCTGAGAAGTGCTCATTGGCGTGAGCCCTTCCAGAATCCACCATTAACCCCACCAAAGAGCCTGTAAGCTCCAGTGCTGGGTCGCCTCAGGCCAAACGACCAGCAGGGTGGGAACACAGCCCCACCCATTGGCAGACAAGCAGATTAAAGTGTCACTGAGCTCCACCCACCAAATCAGATTAAAGTTTTACTGAGCTCCACCCACCCAGCCCAACCCAATCCACCATCAGTCCCTCCCATCAGGAAACACCCAGGAGCCTCCTAGACAGCTTCCTCCACAAGAGGGCAGACAGCAGAATCAAGCAGTATCAGCAGTATTTCATCTTGTGGAACTGAAAATCACAGCCACAGAAAGACACAGAAAATGAAAAGGTAAAAGACTTTGTACCAGATGAAGGGACAAGATAAAACACCAGAAAAACAACGAAATGAAGAGGAGATAGGCACTCTGCTGGAAAAAGAATTCAGAATAATGATGGTGAAGATGATCCAGGACTTTGAAAAAAGATTGGATGCAAAGATTGAAAAGTTGCAAGAAAAGTTTACCAAAGACCTAGAAGAATTAAAGAACAAACAGAGATATGTAACACAATAACTGAAATGAAAAATACACTAGAAGCAACCAATAGCAGATTAACTGAGGCAGAAGGATGAATAAGTGACTTGGAAGACAGAATGATGATAATAACTGATGCAGAAAAGAATAAAGAAAAAAGAATGAAAAGAACTGAAGACAGCCTAAGAGACCTCTGGGACAATGTTAAATGTAGCAACATTCACATTATAGGGGTCCCAGAAGGAGAAGAGAGAGAGAAAGGACCTGAGAAAATACTGGAAGAGATTATAGTTGAAAACTTCCCTAACATGGGAAAGGAAATAGTGACCCAAGTCCAGGAAGCGCAGAGAGTCCCAGGCAGGAGAAACCCAAGGAGAAACACGCCAAGACATATAGCAGTCAAATTGACAAAAATGAAAGACAGAGAAAAGTTACTAAAAGCAACAAGGGAAAAACGACAAATAACATACAAGGGAACCCCCATCAGAGTAACAGCTGATTTCTCAGCAGAAACTCTGCAAGCCAGAAGGGAGTGGCATGAAATATTTAAAGTGATGACAGGGAAGAACCTACAACCAAGAATACTCTACTCAACAAGGATTTCATTCAGATTTGACAGAGAAATCAACAGCTTTACAGACAAGCAACAGCTAAGAGAATTCAGCACCACCAAACCAGCCTTACAACAAATGCTAAAGGAACTTCTCTAAGTGGGAAACATAAGAGAAGAAAAGGACCTACAGAAACAAAAACAAAACAATTAAGAAAATAGGAACATACATATCGATAATCACCTTGACTGTAAATGGACTAAATGCACCAATCAAAAGACACAGACTGGCTGAATGGATACAAAAACAAGACCCATATATATGCTGTCTACAAGAGACCCACTTCAGACATAGGGACACATACAGACTGAAAGTGAGGGGATGGAAAAAGATATTCCATGCAAATGGAAATCAAAAGAAAGCTGGAGTAGCGATACTCATATCAGACAAAATAGACTTTAAAATAAAAAATGTTACAAGAGACAAGAAAGGACACTATATAAAGATCAAGGAATCAATCCAAGAAGAAGAGATAACAATTATAAATATCTATGCACCCAATATAGGAGCACCTCAATACATAAGGCAAATGCTAACAACTATGAAAGAGGAAATCGACAGTAACACAATCATAGTGGGGGACTTTAACACCCCACTTACACCAATGGACAGATCATCCAGACAGAAAATTAATAAGGAAACACAAGCTTCAAATGACACAATAAATCAGCTTGATTTAATAGATATCTATAGGACATTACATCCAAAACCAGCAGATTACACATTCTTCTCAAGTGCACATGGAGCATTCTCCAGGATAGATCACATTTTGGGTCATAAATCAAGCCTTGGTAAATTCAAGAAAACTGAAATTGTATCAAGCATCTTTTCTGACCACAATACTATGAGATTTTAAATCAATTACAGGAAAAAAACTGTAAAAAACACAAACACAGGGAGGCTAAACAATACACTACTAAATAACCAAGAGATCACTGAAGAAATCAAAGAGGAAATCAAAAAATACCTAGAGACAAATGACAATGAAAACACAACGATCCAAAACCTATTGGATGCAGCAAAGGCAGTTCTAAGAGGGAAGTTGATAGCGATACAATCCTACCTCAAGAAACAAGAAAAATTCCAAACAATCTAACCTTACACCTAAAGAAACTAGAGAAAGAAGAGCACACAAAACCCCAAGTTAGTAGATGGAGAGAAATCATAAAGATCAGAGCAGAAATAAATGAAATAGAGACAAAGAAAACAATAGCAAAAATCAATAAAACTAAAAGCTGGCTCTTTGAGAAGATAAATAAAATTAATAAACCTCTAGCAAGACTCATCAAGAAAAAGAGGGAGAGGACTCAAATCAATAAAATTAGAAATGAAACAGGAGAAGTTACAATGGACACTGCAGAAATAAAAAGCACCATAAGAGATTACTACAAGCAACTATATGCCAATAAAATGGACAACCTGGATGCAATGGACAGATTCTTAGAAAGGTATAACCTTCCAAGACTGAATCAGGAAGAAATGGAAAATATGAACAGACCAATCACAAGTAATGAAATTGAAACTGTGATTAAAAATCTCCCAAGAAACAAAAGTCCAGGACTAGATGGATTCACAGGTGAATTTGATCAAACATTTAGAGAAGAGCTAACACCCATCCTTCTCAAACTCTTCCAAAAATTTTCAGAGGAAGGAACACTCCCAAACTCATTTTATGAAGCCACCATCACCCTGATACCAAAACCAGACAAAGACACTACAAAAAAAGAAAACTACAGACCAATATCACTGATGAATTTAGATGCAAAAATCCTCAACAAAATACTAGCCAACAGAATCCAACAACACATTAAAAGGATCATACACCATGACCAAGTGGGGTTTATCCCTGGAAGGCAAGGATTCTTCAATATACGCAAATCAATCAATGTGATACACCATATTAACAAACTGAAGGATAAAAACCATATGATCATCTCAATAGATGCAGGAAAAGCTTTTGACAAAATTCAACACCCATTTATGATAAAAACTCTCCAGAAGGTGGGCATAGAGGGAACCTACCTCAACATAATAAAGGCTATATATGACAAACCCACAGCAAACATCATCCTCAGTGGTGAAAAACTGGAAGCATTCCCTCTAAGATCAGGAACAAGACAAGGATGTCCACTCTCACCACTACTATTCAATATAGTTTTGGAAGTCCTAGCCACAGCAATCAGAGGAGAAAATGAAGTAAAAGGAATCCAAATTGGAAAAGAAGACGTAAAACTGTCACTGTTTGCAGATGACATGATACTACACATAGAAAATCCTAAAGATGCCACCAGAAAACTACTTGAGCTAATCAATGAATTTGGTAAAGTTGCAGGATACAAAAAACACACAGAAATCTCTTGCATTTCTATACACCAACAATGACAGATCAGAAAGAGAAATTAAGGAAACAATCCCATTCACCATTGCAACAAAAAGAATAAAATACCTAGGAATAAACCTAACTAAGGAGGCAAAAGACCTGTACTCAGAAAACTATAAGACACTCATGAAAGAAATCAAAGATGACACAAACAAATGGAGGGACATACCATGTTCTTGGACTGGAAGAATCAACATCGTGAAAATGACTATATTACTGAAAGCAATTTACAGATTCAATGCAATCCTGATCAAATTACCAATGGCATTTTTCACAGAACGAGAACAAGAAATTTTACGATTTGTATGGAATCACAAAAGACCCTGAATAGCTAAAGCAATCTTGAGAAGGAAAGACGGAGTTGGTGCAATCAGGCTTCCTGACTTCAGGCTATACTACAAGGCTACAGTGATCAAGACAGTATGGTCCTGGCTCAAAAACAGAAATATAGATCAATGGAACAGCATAGAAAGCCCAGAGATAAACTACAGTCAACTAATCTATGACAAAGGAGGCAAGGATATACAATGGAGAAAAGGCAGCCTCTTCAATAAGTGGTGCTGGGAAAACTGGTCAGCTACATGTAAAAGAATGAAATTAGAACACTCCCTAACACCATACACAAAAATAAACTCAAAATGGATTAAAAACCTAAATGTAAGGCCAAATAGTATAAAACTCCTAGAGGAAAACTTAGGAAGAACACTCTTTGATGTAAATAACAGCAAGATCTTTTTTGATCCACCCCCTAGAATAATGGAAATAAAAACAAAAATAAATAAGTGGGACCTAATGAAACTTCAAAGCTTCTGCACAGCAAAGGAAACTATAAGCAAGATGAAAAGACAACCCTCAGAATCGGAAAAAATATTTGCAAACGAATCAACAGACAGGATTAATCTCCAAAATATATAAACAGTTCCTCCAGCTCAATATCAAAAAAACAAGCAACCCAATCAAACAATGGGCAGAAGACCTAAATAGGCATTTCTCCAAAGAAGACATACTGATGGCCAAGAGGCACATGAAAAGCTGCTCAACATCACTAATTATTAGAGAAATGCAAATCAAAACGACAATGAGGTATCACCTCACACCAGTTAGAATGGGCATCATCAGAAAATCGACAAACAGTAAATGTTGGAGAGGGTGTGGAGAAAAAGGAATGCTCTTGCATTGCTGGTGGGAATGTAAATTGATACAGCCACTATGGAAAACAGTATGGAGGTTCCTTGTAAAACTAAAAATAGAACTACCATATGACCCAGCAATCCCACTACTGGGCATATACCCAGAGAACACCATCATTCAAAAAGACACATGCACCCCAATGTTCATTGTAGCCCTATTTACAATAGCCAGGACATGGAAGCAACCTAAATGTCCATCAACAGATGAATGGATAAAGAAGATATGGTACATACATACAATGGAATATTACTCAGCTGTAAAAAGCAATGAAACTGGGACATTTTTAGAGACATGGATGGACCTAGAGACTGTCATACAGAGTGAAGTGAGTCAGAAAGAGAAAAACAAATATTGTATATTAACACATATATGTGGACTATAGAAAAATGGTACAAATCAACCGGTTTGCAAGGCAGAAATAGAGACCCAGATGTAGAGAAGAAACATATGGACACCAAGTGGGGAAAGCGGCGAGGGTTGGGGGGGGAATGAATTGGGAGATTGGGATACCAAATTGTACATTCTAAATATATGCAGTTTATTGTAAAAAATAAAAAAAGAAAAAGAAAAAAAAGCTGTCCAGAGAAATAGAGCCAACCAGATTTACATACACACACACACACACACCCCAAATCTAGTGTAAGAACAAAAGTGAGAGTGAGGTATTTTAAGGAATTGGCTCACGTGATTGTTGGCAAGTCTGAAATCTGCAGGCCAGGCCAGCAAAGTGGATGCCTGGGCAAGTGTTGATGTTGCATCTTGAGTTCCAAAGGCAGACAAGAAGCAGAATTCCCTCTTCCTGGGGGGAAGAGGCCTTTAACTGATTGGATGAGGCTCACCCACATTATAGAGGGTAATCAGCTTTTTTTTTTAAAGTCTATTGATTTTAAATGTTAATCTCATCTGACAAAAATACCTTCATAGCAACATTTATACTGTTGTTGACCAAAAACTGGGTACCACAGCCTAACCAAGATGACACATAAAATTAAGCAACACAGTATATGTTTGTTTAAAAGGAGAAAATGGATTTAAATACTATGGTACCACAAACTGAACAGTGTTAAATATGTATATAGGATATGGAAACCTACCCATATATATCTCTTGAATTCACTGGTCACTGAGATAAAACTAGATTTATGACAAAAAATTAATACCAAAAAAATCAGAATGAATATTCAACTCTCACTTTGGGGAAATGATCAAGTCTCTTAACTACAGACTCACCAATGCTTCTGCCCTGTGTGAAAAGATTATAAAATTTAATGATAATAAAGCTGTTATTAAAAATTAATAATGACTATCTTTAACACTGGCTTAATGCTAACTTACCTGCCAATTTGGATGCTTAGACTACATTCAAGGATTTAATTGATCCTCAACACACCTCAGTGTATAAAATTGTTATTAATTATAGATCTGGTGTTGAAATGGGTGAGGAGATATATGCTAAACATTTCTATAACCTAGTGACAGACACATCAATGACTACACTATCACACCATTAATTTCCCCCACCATAAAAGTAAATTACTAACAAGCAAATGAAGAAACGCTGCATTTAAGTGAAAACTAATTTCACTAAGCTCCTGTTCATCATTGATGCTAGTGGTCACAAGCAATGAGGATCATTTAGTACTGTAGTATTTACTATTGAAAAAAATCCACGTATAAGTGAACCCACACAGCTCAAACCGATGTTGTTCAAGAGTTAACTGGATATCTATCTAGGCATGGATATATGTAAGGTGTTCTAAAAGAATAAACAAAATTTTTTAAAAAAGAATATATATCAATAAACATATGAAAGAGAAAGAAATCATTATATGCTGGAAATCAGAGTTGAACATGAGCATCTACACATTTCTTGCCACATGAAAAATATGTAGCTATGTGTTAAACACCAGGTGTACTGAATTGGTTTAAAAAGTACTCTAGAGGAGCATGTTCCTTCTGGGATATTACTAAATTATTTAAATCATTTTCTAATTCAACTTAATTTGCTAAGAATTTTAAAATATCCATAAATATCAACAAAACAATACATTTCTTAACAAAATTATGTCCCATGTGGTATAGCCAAGTCCTGTAGCCAGTACAATTGCTAGGGATACCATCCTGTTAAAAGGTGATCATATAAAGTAGTCTTTGTGCTCCTAATAAACATAGCAGGAGTAGTACTAGTACTAGTTGGAGCGACAGTAGCAGCAGCAGTGGCAGAAGTAGGGGTGGTAGTAGTTATCACAAATCACTTGCTGAAGGATGGCATAACTGGGAGATAATATATTTTGTTTTTTCTTTTTAAACATCTTTATTGAGGTACAAGTGATACACAAAGAACTGCACATATTTAGTGTGCACAGCTGGAGGAGTTGGGACATACACAAACACCTATGATACCAACACCACAATCAAGGAATAGACAAACCCAGCTAGGAGGAATTGCATGTAGATTGTCATGTGCAGATTTCCTTTTTTGACCACCATGAAAAAATGTCTCAATAAAAACATGTATCTCATGCTTAATATCATTCTTTCCTCATACCTAAATCTCTCTAGAAATCAGTGCTTCAGGAATAAATCATAGCAAACCTGGATAAAGAAACAGAGTTCTTGGGCTTCCTAGGTGGTGCAGTGGATAAGAATCCTCCTGCCAATGCAGGGGACACGGGTTTGATCCCTGCTCCAAGAAGATCCCACATGCCTTGGAGCAACTAAGCCTGTGCGCCACAACTATTGAGCCTGCGCTTTAGAACCCATGAGCCACAACTGTTGAGCCCATGTGCTGCAACTACTGAAGCCCACATACCTAGAGCCCATGCTGTGCAACAAAGGAAGCCATGGCAATAAGGAGCCCGCTCACCACAATGAAGAGTAGCCCCCACTCACCGCAACTAAAGAAAGCCCACGCGCAGCAAAAAAAAAAGACCCAACACAGGCAATAAAATAAATTAATTTTTAAAAAAAGAAAAAAGAAGCAGAGCTCTTTCAAAGAGCTCAGTTATTCAGAGCACAGTTCCCTGAATAAAATGAACCCTTGCAAGAGAAGACTTCAGGATTGCTAAAGATTTAAAGCATTTAGACAGCAATTATGTGCTATCAAGTTTCATTGAAAACCATTTAAGAACTCCACAGGTGTTACCATACAATAAGAACGGTAATTAGTATCAAGGAGTAAGGTAAATGGGGGAAAAAGGGGATAAGAAAAAATGAGAATGCTTGTTATCAATAATCATCCACCAGTCAGAAAACAATAAATATATGAAATTTTAAAAAATCACAATACAAAAATATGATCGATAGGCATAAACTTATATCTCCTCCACATAGCTATAAAGAAAATGCAAATATTTCCTGCAAAAGCCAAAAAAGCTGCATTGTTCGCTTTACTTTATACTTAGAGGACAAAAAGGATCTACTGTGAGAACCATTCCTATCACTTGGCATAACTCTCATTGGCCCACTAACCATACTTTGAGCCTAAAAGGCTTGAAAATGACTGAAATCCAGGTAGGTTCAGGGAAGGCAGCTCAAGAAAACCTGCAGCCCACAAGACTGATCACAAGCCAGCTATTATACAAAATAGTCCTTGTTCAGGATCACTCTACCCAATTACATACAGTCAAAGTGATTTCGACCATTCTAAGTAGGGGACTGCACCCAGCATGCTTTCAAAGTAGAATACCTGCCCTGTGCCCCTCCAACTCTCATATACAGGTTTCACACCTTTACTCCCCACATCTTGATGGGTGCAACCAAGACTTGTCAATACCACTAGAAAATGTTGACCCACGGCCCTACAAAAGCACCCCTCCTTCTTTGGGGATGTGCTCACCCCTCAACGTGTACCTGGGCAAGGATGAGAAACCAGAGAGGAAAAGCTTGTTCCTGTTCTTTCTCCTTATATTAAGAAATATTTCACCTTGTCTAACCTGGATGTGATCCCATTGTTAGGAAACGACCACTGAAAATGTCCTGAGAATGTCAGAGTTCCACAGAATCCCTGGATCTCAGGAATTCAATGAAGGCTGCACAAAGAAATACAGCTTCCCCCTTATAAGTAGTCTGAAGGTCACCAAAATTGATGGGCTTGTTGAAGATTACTCCACCCAGAAAGGCTCTGTTTACACATAGACGATATAAACGGGACCTCTCTAGGTTGGTCACTCCACACAGCATAATGGCCTCAAGGTGGGGGACCTGCTTAGTCCCCTTGCCACACTGTAGTGACACTTTCTTCCCTCATCCCACCATACCCTGCTCACCGCACCCAAGATTCAGCAAGAACCCGAGAAGACAATGACCCTCCGCCCTGCAACTCATATCCCTCCCTCAGTATACATCTCCTCACATATTGTATGTGAAACTTCCAAATTGAAGTCCAGGAGAAAAAGAGCATGTTCTAGCTCTCTTCTTCTCATAGAAAGTCTCTTTCCCTAGCACTGACCTGTAGGTGTGCCCACTGCTGGGAATGGACCCCTGAACGCATCCTGAGGATGTGCCACAGAGCCAGGTGCTGCCAGGGTCCTCATGACTTCGTGCAGCCAGGTCACCTGTAGCTCCACCACCACTGTCCAGACACCACCACCAAACTTGGTTCATTGAGCCTTACTCTACCCAGACAGGCACTACTGACTCGAAAGTGAGCACTCCCTGTCTGGGTAGGGCACTGCACACACCTGGGGCCGCCGTGGATGATCTGCCCAGTCACCTCCACCCTCTCACATGGAGCTTTCATTTCCTTCCCCAGCACATCATGATGCCACTAGCCAAGATTTTCCATAACTCTGAATAATGTGGGCCCATGCCCTCCAATCTGATCCCTTCCTCACTCAGTCTCCTCACCTGCTCTTTGTACACCTCAATGATCATGGGGACCCAGAGGGAACATGCTTCTTCCCCATTTCTCCCTTTCCATCATGAACTACTGGTGTCTTCTCTACCCTGAACGTGTACACGGTGCTAGGAATGACCTAGTCAAATCATCCTCAGGATGACTGAGATCTAGATGGCTGCCAGGGCCCTCCTGCATTCCACACAGGCAGCTCAAAAACACCTGCAGCTCTGCTGCAACACTGGGTCAGAGGACACCACACACGATGTTCTTGGTGAGCCTTACGCTACCCAGGTAGGCGCTGTTTACATGGAGTCAAAGTAAACAGCGTGTACGTGATCAGTACCTGTCTGGGCAGGGTGGAGTTGCCGCCCAGGACCCCTCTCGCTCTCAAACAGAGGTCGCATCTCCCCTCTCACCACATCAGGATGACTGTATTCAACATGTTTCCCTTCCTCTAGACAACACAGAAACACCTCTTCCTCCCTGCATTCATGCGTCACTGGGGATCCCATCGTTTTCTCTATGTTTACTTCGATGATTAGGACGACCATTAGAGGAGAAGATGGACCGTGATCTCTCCTTTTCTACTGGGAAGTATCTTGATCTTCTAAGTAGTCACACAGGTAGCCACAGAAAATTTAATCACTTTCAGCAGGTCTGAGATCCAGGTGGCTGCCTGGGCCCTCATGACTTCAGGGCAAACAGCTAAAGGACACACGTACCTCCACTACTATCACTGGTCCATGAGCCAGCACAAACGTCATTCTTGTTGAGCATTACTCTACTGAGGCAGACACTGACTACACATAGTGTATGTGATCAGTAACTGTGCAGGCAGGGCACTACACAGCACGGTGCCAGGGTGGAGGAGTTGTCCAGGACCCCTCACGCTCTCAAACAGAGGTCACCTCTCCCTTCTCACCACATCATGATGATTGCAGTCAAGATGTTTCCCTTACCCTGGACAACACAGGACTGCTGCACTCTTCCCTGCATCCATCCATTCCTGGGGATTCCTTTGCCTTCACTGTTTTCCTAGGCGATTATGATGACCATTACAGAAAAAGACAGACCATGATTGCTCTTTTTCTTTTGGGAAGTATCTTTATCTTCTCTCTCGGTGGTCACACAGGTAGCCACGGAACACTTAAATCATCTTCAGGAGCCCTGAGAACCACGTGGCTCCTTGGGCCCTCATGACGTCATGGCACAGAGCTAAAGGACAAATGTACCTCCGCTGGTATCACTGGTCCAAAAGCCAGCACAAAACTAGTTCTTGCTGAGTGTTACTCGACTGAGGCAGATGCAGATTACACATAGTGCACGTGATCAGCACCTGTCTGGGTAGGGCACCCCACGTAGCACAGCACAGCTTCAAGGGGAAGGACCTGCCAACTGCCCCTCTCCCTTCTCCCATGTAAGGGTCATATCTCTTCCCACCGGATCCTTAAGACTTCACCCTTGATATTTCCATACCCCTAGACAACGTTATGTGACTGGCCTTCAATTTCTATCCCTCCCTGTCTGGGTATCACTTCAGCTGCTCTACGTAGCCTCAGAGAACTATTAGAACCCACAGGAAACAAGCTTGTTCCTGTGCTCTGCTATGTTATTAGGAATTATCGGGACTTCCTTGAGGGTGCAGTGCTTAAGCATCTGCCTGCCAATGCAGGGGACACGGGTTCCAGCCCTGAGCTGGGAAGATCCCACATGCCATGGAGCAATGAAGCCCATACAACACATCTGCTGAACCTGCGCTCTAAAGCCAGCAAGTCACAATTACTGAGCCCACGTGTCACAACTACTAAAGCCTGTGCACCTAAGGACTGAGCTCCCCAACAAGAGAAGCTGCTGCAATGAGAAGCCCGGGCAATGCAACCAAGAGTAGCCCCACTCGCCACCGCACCCAGAGAAACCCGCATGCAGCAACAAAGAACCACCTCAGCCAACAATAAATGAATGAATACACATCCATCCATCCATACACAAATGTTTAAAAAGGAATTATCTTTACCTTATCTCTGTTACACAAGTTCACATTTTGAGGACGGGACCATGAAAACCATAACCAACAGGTGGTGGAGATCTAGGTGGCATCCAGGGCCTTCCTGACTTTTGGGAGGAAGATCATCTGGAGCCCCACACCCATCATTGGTCCAAAGGCCAACACAAACGAAAATCCAGGTGTGAATTACTCCACCAAAAAAGGCTCTGTTTACACATAGACGAAATAAACAGGACCTCTCTAGGTTGGGCACTGCACACAGCATAATGGCCTCAAGGTGGGGGAACAGCTTAGACCCCTGGCCAAGCTGCAGCGACACTTTCTTCCCTCATCCCACCACATCCTGCTCACCGCACTCAAGATTCAGCAATAACCCCAGAAGATGATGACCCTCCACCCTGCAACTCATATTCCTCCCTCAGTGTACATCTCCTCATGTGTTGTATGCAGAACTTCCAAACTGAGGTCCAGGAGGAAAAGAGCGTGTTCTAGCTCTCTCCTTCTATTAGAAAAGCCTCTTTCCCTAATGCTGACATGTAGGTGTGAGGGCTGATGGGAATGGACCACTGAACGCATCCTGTGTGCATGATCAGCACTTGTGTGGGTAGGGCACCGCACACAGCCATGCTTCCAGGTGGAGGACCTGCCCCCTGGCCCTCTCCCTTATCTCAGGTAGTGTTCATATCTCTACCCACCACATCCTGAAGACCACACCCTCGATGTGTCTATACCCCTAGACGTTAAATTGACTGCCCTTCAAATTCCATCCCTCCCTGTCCGAGTATTGCTTCACCTGCTCTACCTATACCCAGAGAAGCAGGAGAACCCACAGAAAACAAGCTTGTGCCTGTTCTCTGCTATTCTGCTAGGAATTCTCTTTACCTCTTCTACGTTACAGCTATCTACGTTGTTAGGAGAGGACCACCAAAATCAGAAACAACATGCCTGAGACCTCTGTGGCTTCCAGGGTCCCACTGTCTTCATGCATAGTGGCTCAGAGACACCTGCAGCCCCACCTCCATCGCTCTCCTAAAGGCCACCACAAACGCTGACCCAGTTGCACATTACTCTATCCTGAAATGCACTGCTTAAACCTGGTCTCCGAAAACACCACCTATCTCGGACGGGCACAGCACACAGCATGGTCTCAAGGTAGAGGACATGCTTAGACCCATTTCCAACCTATAGCCAAGCTTTCTTCTCTATTTCCACCCCACCTTCATGACCGCAACCAATATTTATTAAAAGACAAAGACAATGTTGACCCACGGCCCTCAAACGTGCATCCAACCTCATGGAGGATGTCTTCACCAGTTCCATGCATACCAGCATAAAGAAGAGGATACCATGGGGAAAACGCTTGCTCCCTTCACCACTTTTTCGGATAGCAAATTTGTTTCCCATCTCAAAGCTGCAGGTGCTTACAATGTTGGGAATAGCCAAGCACGGGAATCATCCTCGAAACCCCAGTGATCCAGGTCGCATCCTGGGCCTCATGACATCATAAAAAGAGTCTCAAGAACACATGCAGGTTTGACACTAGAATTACTCCCAAGGGAACAACAAAGGACAATTCTCAGGAGGCTAAACCTATCTACACAAAAAATGATTACAAGAAGTGGAAGTGATCAGCACCTCTGTGGGTGGGAACAGCACATAGGATGTATTCACTTGGGAGGATCGATCCACGAATTCAGGCAATTCCAAAGGTAGCCTTCACCTCTCTTCACAGGTCATCACACTGCATGCATGCAAGAATGTCCCCCACATCCACACATGTTCATGCACCGCCCTCCAGCTTGCATCCAGCACTCAACGGGGATCCGCTCTTCTGCTCTATGGTTCACGAGGAAGAGGAGGAGGAGCACCAGAGGACAACACACTTTCCGTTCTCTGCTCTGCCACTGCAAAGTCTCCTTAGCTGCTCTACCCTCTAGGTGTTCCCATCCTTAGCAAAAGGCTCGTGAAATGGCCCTGAGGTTTCCTGGGATCAGCTGGAGGCCGGAGTCCTCATGCCATCATGCCAGCCAGCTCAAGGACACCTGCAGCTCCACCACTACTGCTTGGCCAAAAGCCTGCACCAAAGGGACTCTTGCTGGGCGTTCCCTTACCCCGACAGCCACTAATGCCACAAAATACAAGAGATCAGCACCCGTCTGGGCAGGGCACCACACAGCATGCCTCTCAGGGGAGGATCCACCCAATCCCCTTCCCACTCTCAGAAGGAGCTTGGAGCTCTCTCCCCATCACATCCTGATGGCTGCGCCCAAGGTAGAGCCACAGCCCTAGAGGATGTCAACCCATGCCTTCCAACCTGCATCTCTCCCTGACAGCAAATCCCGCCCCCCCCTCCACCCACACACCCACCCCACTCTACGCCTCCTCCACATGGAAGAGGCCCCGCGGCCGGAAGAAGCATACTGTACTTCTCCCTTCTTGTCTCAGGAATGACCTTCTCTTCTGTAACCTCTCTGTGCTCACAGCCTGAGCAAAGGAGCCCTGAAATCAGGCTGAGGATGCCAGAGACACAGCTGGCTCCCACGGTCATCATGGCATCAAGGCGGGCTGCTCATCCACACCTACAACTCCACCCACATCACCGCTGCACAGGCCACCACACGAGGTTCTCGGGAGCCTTACTCTACCCACACGGGTACCCCTTAAGAGACATCTACGGAAACGGCACCCGCGTAGGTAGGGCACGGCACACAGCTGGCCTTCAAGGTGGAGGACCTGCCCTACCTCCCTCTCACTCCCACATGGAACCTTTCATGTGTCTACCCATCTCTTCCTGGTGAGTGCACCCTGCATCCAGCCATAGCCTTAGAAGGTATCGACCCACTGCCCTCCAACTAGCATGCCTCCCCCTCTGCATCTCCTCAGCTGGTCGAAGCCTATCTGGACAACTCTCTGAACAGAGGGAGAATGATCTTGCCTCTGTTCTCGGCTATTCTAGTGGCAATTATCTTTACCTCATCTACTTCACAGATGCTCACCTTTTTAGGAGTGGACCATGGAAATCCTAACCAAGATGTGTCTGCGATCTAGGTGGCCTCCAGGGCCTTCCTGCCTTCTTGGAGGAAGATCACCTGCAGACCCACGCCCAGCACTTGTCCACAGGCCACCACGAAACATAATCCACTTGTGCATGACCCCAGCCAGAAAGGCTCTCTTTACACATACTGGAAAGGAACGGCCCCTTTCTGGGCAGGGCATGGCACACAGCAGGATGGCCTCAAGGCGGGGGACCTGCTTAGTCCCCTTCCCACACTCTAGGGACAGTTTCTTCTGTCCTCCCACCACATCCTGCTGACTGCACCCAACACTGTGCAACCCCCAGAACACCATGACCCGCTCTGCCCTGAAACTCATATTCCGCCCTCACCGTAGATTTCCTCACCTGTTCTACGCGTACCTTCCCACGTGGAGGTCCAAGAGAAAAAGAGCGTGTTCTAGCTGCCTCCTTCTCACAGAAATTCTCTTTCCCTAGTGCTGACCTGTAGGTGTGCCCCCTGTTGCCAATGGACCCCTGAACGCATCCTGAGGATGTGCCACAGAGCCAGGTGCTGCCAGGGTCCTCATGACTCCATGCAACCAGGGCACCTCTAGCTCCACCACCACCATCCAGGGCCCACCACAAAGCTTGTCTCACTGAGCCTTACTCTGCCGAGACACGCACCGTTCACATGCAGTCCAGGTCATCAGTACCTGTCTGGGCAGGCCACTGCACACAGCATGCTTCCACAGTGGACGAGCTGCCCCGGACCCCTCACGCTCTCAAACACAGCTCTCATCTCCCTTCCCACCACGTCGAGATGACTATGCAACATCCTTTCCTTCCCCCAGGCAACACAGAACCACGACCCTCTTCCATGCACCCCTGCGTCACTGGGGACCCCTGCACCTTCTCTAGGCTTACTTAGATTCTCACGGGGACCATTACACACACACACCGCCCGTGATCGCTCTTCTCCTATTGGGAAGTAGCTTTATCTTACCTTCAGATAGTCACACAGGTAGCCACGGAACACTGACTTCATTGGCAGCAAGCCTGAGACACAGGTGGCTACGTGGGCCCTCCTGAGTTCACCGCAAGGGCAGGCCACTGCACACAGCATGGCTTCACGGGGGAGGATCCACCCAGGACTTCGGGCACTTCCAAACGTAGCCTTCACCTCTCTTCCCAGGCCGTCACACTGCATGCATGCAAGAATGTCCCCCACATCCACACATGTTCATGCACCGCCCTCCAGCTTGCATCCAGCACTCAACGGGGATCCGCTCTTCTGCTCTATGCTTCAGGAGGAAGAGGAGGAGGAGCACCAGAGGACAACACACTTTCCGTTCTCTGCTCTGCCACTGCAAAGTCTCCTTAGCTGCTCTACCCTCTAGGTGTTCACATCCTTAGCAAAAGGCTCGTGAAATGGCCCTGAGGTTTCCTGGGATCAGCTGGAGGCCGGAGTCCTCATGCCATCATGCCAGCCAGCTCAACGACACCTGCAGCTCCACCACTACTGCTTGGCCAAAAGCCTGCACCAAAGGGACTCTTGCTGGGCGTTCCCTTACCCCGACAGCCACTAATGCCACAAAATACAAGAGATCAGCACCCGTCTGGGCAGGGCACCACACAGCATGCCTCTCAGGGGAGGATCCACCCAATCCCCTTCCCACTCTCAGAAGGAGCTTGGAGCTCTCTCCCCATCACATCCTGATGGCTGCGCCCAAGGTAGAGCCACAGCCCTAGAGGATGTCAACCCATGCCTTCCAACCTGCATCTCTCCCTGACAGCAAATCCCGCCCCCCCCTCCACCCACACACCCACCCCACTCTACGCCTCCTCCACATGGAAGAGGCCCCGCGGCCGGAAGAAGCATACTGTACTTCTCCCTTCTTGTCTCAGGAATGACCTTCTCTTCTGTAACCTCTCTGTGCTCACAGCCTGAGCAAAGGAGCCCTGAAATCAGGCTGAGGATGCCAGAGACACAGCTGGCTCCCACGGTCATCATGACATCAAGGCGGGCTGCTCATCCACACCTACAACTCCACCCACATCACCGCTGCACAGGCCACCACACGAGGTTCTCGGGAGCCTTACTCTACCCACACGGGTACCCCTTAAGAGACATCTACGGAAACGGCACCCGCGTAGGTAGGGCACGGCACACAGCTGGCCTTCAAGGTGGAGGACCTGCCCTACCTCCCTCTCACTCCCACATGGAACCTTTCATGTGTCTACCCATCTCTTCCTGGTGAGTGCACCCTGCATCCAGCCATAGCCTTAGAAGGTATCGACCCACTGCCCTCCAACTAGCATGCCTCCCCCTCTGCATCTCCTCAGCTGATCGAAGCCTATCTGGACAACTCTCTGAACAGAGGGAGAATGATCTTGCCTCTGTTCTCGGCTATTCTAGTGGCAATTATCTTTACCTCATCTACTTCACAGATGCTCACCTTTTTAGGAGTGGACCATGGAAATCCTAACCAAGATGTGTCTGCGATCTAGGTGGCCTCCAGGGCCTTCCTGCCTTCTTGGAGGAAGATCACCTGCAGACCCACGCCCAGCACTTGTCCACAGGCCACCACGAAACATAATCCACTTGTGCATGACCCCAGCCAGAAAGGCTCTCTTTACACATACTGGAAAGGAACGGCCCCTTTCTGGGCAGGGCATGGCACACAGCAGGATGGCCTCAAGGCGGGGGACCTGCTTAGTCCCCTTCCCACACTCTAGGGACAGTTTCTTCTGTCCTCCCACCACATCCTGCTGACTGCACCCAACACTGTGCAACCCCCAGAACACCATGACCCGCTCTGCCCTGAAACTCATATTCCGCCCTCACCGTAGATTTCCTCACCTGTTCTACGCGTACCTTCCCACGTGGAGGTCCAAGAGAAAAAGAGCGTGTTCTAGCTGCCTCCTTCTCACAGAAATTCTCTTTCCCTAGTGCTGACCTGTAGGTGTGCCCCCTGTTGCCAATGGACCCCTGAACGCATCCTGAGGATGTGCCACAGAGCCAGGTGCTGCCAGGGTCCTCATGACTCCATGCAACCAGGGCACCTCTAGCTCCACCACCACCATCCAGGGCCCACCACAAAGCTTGTCTCACTGAGCCTTACTCTGCCGAGACACGCACCGTTCACATGCAGTCCAGGTCATCAGTACCTGTCTGGGCAGGCCACTGCACACAGCATGCTTCCACAGTGGACGAGCTGCCCCGGACCCCTCACGCTCTCAAACACAGCTCTCATCTCCCTTCCCACCACGTCGAGATGACTATGCAACATCCTTTCCTTCCCCCAGGCAACACAGAACCACGACCCTCTTCCATGCACCCCTGCGTCACTGGGGACCCCTGCACCTTCTCTAGGCTTACTTAGATTCTCACGGGGACCATTACACACACACACCGCCCGTGATCGCTCTTCTCCTATTGGGAAGTAGCTTTATCTTACCTTCAGATGGTCACACAGGTAGCCACGGAACACTGACTTCATTGGCAGCAAGCCTGAGACACAGGTGGCTACGTGGGCCCTCCTGAGTTCACCGCAAGGGCAGGCCACTGCACACAGCATGGCTTCACGGGGGAGGATCCCCCCAGGATTCGGGCACTTCCAAACGTAGCCTTCACCTCTCTTCCCAGGCCGTCACACTGCATGCATGCAAGAATGTCCCCCACATCCACACATGTTCATGCACCGCCCTCCAGCTTGCATCCAGCACTCAACGGGGATCCGCTCTTCTGCTCTATGCTTCAGGAGGAAGAGGAGGAGGAGCACCAGAGGACAACACACTTTCCGTTCTCTGCTCTGCCACTGGAAAGTCTCCTTAGCTTCTCTACCCTCTAGGTGTTCACATCCTTAGCAAAAGGCTCGTGAAACGGCCCTGAGGTTTCCTGGGATCAGCTGGAGGCCGGAGTCCTCATGCCATCATGCCAGCCAGCTCAAGGACACCTGCAGCTCCACCACTACTGCTTGGCCAAAAGCCTGCACCAAAGGGACTCTTGCTGGGCGTTCCCTTACCCCGACAGCCACCAATGCCACAAAATACAAGAGATCAGCACCCGTCTGGGCAGGGCACCACACAGCATGCCTCTCAGGGGAGGATCCACCCAATCCCCTTCCCACTCTCAGAAGGAGCTTGGAGCTCTCTCCCCATCACATCCTGATGGCTGCGCCCAAGGTAGAGCCACAGCCCTAGAGGATGTCAACCCATGCCTTCCAACCTGCATCTCTCCCTGACAGCAAATCCCGACCACCCCTCCACCCACTCACCCACCCCACTCTACGCCTCCTCCACATGGAAGAGGCCCCGCGGCCGGAAGAAGCATACTGTACTCCTCCCTTCTTGTCTCAGGAATGACCTTCTCTTCTGTAACCTCTCTGTGCTCACAGCCTGAGCAAAGGAGCCCTGAAATCAGGCTGAGGATGCCAGAGACACAGCTGGCTCCCACGGTCATCATGACATCAAGGCGGGCTGCTCATCCACACCTACAACTCCACCCACATCACCGCTGCACAGGCCACCACACGAGGTTCTCGTGAGCCTTACTCTACCCACACGGGTACCCCTTAAGAGACATCTACGGAAACGGCACCCGCGTAGGTAGGGCACGGCACACAGCTGGCCTTCAAGGTGGAGGACCTGCCCTACCTCCCTCTCACTCCCACATGGAACCTTTCATGTGTCTACCCATCTCTTCCTGGTGAGTGCACCCTGCATCCAGCCATAGCCTTAGAAGGTATCGACCCACTGCCCTCCAACTAGCATGCCTCCCCCTTTGCATCTCCTCAGCTGGTCGAAGCCTATCTGGACAACTCTCTGAACAGAGGGAGAATGATCTTGCCTCTGTTCTCGGCTATTCTAGTGGCAATTATCTTTACCTCATCTACTTCACAGATGCTCACCTTTTTAGGAGTGGACCATGGAAATCCTAACCAAGATGTGTCTGCGATCTAGGTGGCCTCCAGGGCCTTCCTGCCTTCTTGGAGGAAGATCACCTGCAGACCCACGCCCAGCACTTGTCCACAGGCCACCACGAAACATAATCCACTTGTGCATGAGCCCAGCCAGAAAGGCTCTCTTTACACATACTGGAAAGGAACGGCCCCTTTCTGGGCAGGGCACGGCACGCAGCAGGATGGCCTCAAGGCGGGGGACCTGCTTAGTCCCCTTCCCACACTCTAGGGACAGTTTCTTCTCTCTTCCCACCACATCCTGCTGACTGCACCCAACACTGAGCAACCCCAGAACACCATGACCCGCTCTGCCCTGAAACTCATATTCCGCCCTCACCGGAGATTTCCTCACCTGTTCTACGCGTACCTTCCCACGTGGAGGTCCAAGAGAAAAAGAGCGTGTTCTAGCTGCCTCCTTCTCACAGAAATTCTCTTTCCCTAGTGCTGACCTGTAGGTGTGCCCCCTGTTGCCAATGGACCCCTGAACGCATCCTGAGGATGTGCCACAGAGCCAGGTGCTGCCAGGGTCCTCATGACTCCATGCAACCAGGGCACCTCTAGCTCCACCACCACCATCCAGGGCCCACCACAAAGCTTGTCTCACTGAGCCTTACTCTGCCGAGACACGCACCGTTCACATGCAGTCCAGGTCATCAGTACCTGTCTGGGCAGGCCACTGCACACAGCATGCTTCCACAGTGGACGAGCTGCCCCGGACCCCTCACGCTCTCAAACACAGCTCTCATCTCCCTTCCCACCACGTCGAGATGACTATGCAACATCCTTTCCTTCCCTCAGGCAACACAGAACCACGACCCTCTTCCATGCACCCCTGCGTCACTGGGGACCCCTGCACCTTCTCTAGGCTTACTTAGATTCTCACGGGGACCATTACACACACACACCGCCCGTGATCGCTCTTCTCCTATTGGGAAGTAGCTTTATCTTACCTTCAGATGGTCACACAGGTAGCCACGGAACACTGACTTCATTGGCAGCAAGCCTGAGACACAGGTGGCTACGTGGGCCCTCCTGAGTTCACCGCAAGGGCAGGCCACTGCACACAGCATGGCTTCACGGGGGAGGATCCACCCAGGACTTCGGGCACTTCCAAACGTAGCCTTCACCTCTCTTCCCAGGCCGTCACACTGCATGCATGCAAGAATGTCCCCCACATCCACACATGTTCATGCACCGCCCTCCAGCTTGCATCCAGCACTCAACGGGGATCCGCTCTTCTGCTCTATGCTTCAGGAGGAAGAGGAGGAGGAGCACCAGAGGACAACACACTTTCCGTTCTCTGCTCTGCCACTGCAAAGTCTCCTTAGCTGCTCTACCCTCTAGGTGTTCACATCCTTAGCAAAAGGCTCGTGAAATGGCCCTGAGGTTTCCTGGGATCAGCTGGAGGCCGGAGTCCTCATGCCATCATGCCAGCCAGCTCAACGACACCTGCAGCTCCACCACTACTGCTTGGCCAAAAGCCTGCACCAAAGGGACTCTTGCTGGGCGTTCCCTTACCCCGACAGCCACTAATGCCACAAAATACAAGAGATCAGCACCCGTCTGGGCAGGGCACCACACAGCATGCCTCTCAGGGGAGGATCCACCCAATCCCCTTCCCACTCTCAGAAGGAGCTTGGAGCTCTCTCCCCATCACATCCTGATGGCTGCGCCCAAGGTAGAGCCACAGCCCTAGAGGATGTCAACCCATGCCTTCCAACCTGCATCTCTCCCTGACAGCAAATCCCGCCCCCCCCTCCACCCACACACCCACCCCACTCTACGCCTCCTCCACATGGAAGAGGCCCCGCGGCCGGAAGAAGCATACTGTACTTCTCCCTTCTTGTCTCAGGAATGACCTTCTCTTCTGTAACCTCTCTGTGCTCACAGCCTGAGCAAAGGAGCCCTGAAATCAGGCTGAGGATGCCAGAGACACAGCTGGCTCCCACGGTCATAATGGCATCAAGTTGGGCTGCTCATCCACACCTACAACTCCACCCACATCACCGCTGCACAGGCCACCACACGAGGTTCTCGTGAGCCTTACTCTACCCACACGGGTACCCCTTAAGAGACATCTACGGAAACGGCACCCGCGTAGGCAGGGCACGGCACACAGCTGGCCTTCAAGGTGGAGGACCTGCCCTACCTCCCTCTCACTCCCACATGGAACCTTTCATGTGTCTACCCATCTCTTCCTGGTGAGTGCACCCTGCATCCAGCCATAGCCTTAGAAGGTATCGACCCACTGCCCTCCAACTAGCATGCCTCCCCCTCTGCATCTCCTCAGCTGGTCGAAGCCTATCTGGACAACTCTCTGAACAGAGGGAGAATGATCTTGCCTCTGTTCTCGGCTATTCTAGTGGCAATTATCTTTACCTCATCTACTTCACAGATGCTCACCTTTTTAGGAGTGGACCATGGAAATCCTAACCAAGATGTGTCTGCGATCTAGGTGGCCTCCAGGGCCTTCCTGCCTTCTTGGAGGAAGATCACCTGCAGACCCACGCCCAGCACTTGTCCACAGGCCACCACGAAACATAATCCACTTGTGCATGACCCCAGCCAGAAAGGCTCTCTTTACACATACTGGAAAGGAACGGCCCCTTTCTGGGCAGGGCACGGCACGCAGCAGGATGGCCTCAAGGCGGGGGACCTGCTTAGTCCCCTTCCCACACTCTAGGGACAGTTTCTTCTCTCCTCCCACCACATCCTGCTGACTGCACCCAACACTGAGCAACCCCCAGAACACCATGACCCGCTCTGCCCTGAAACTCATATTCCGCCCTCACCATAGATTTCCTCACCTGTTCTACGCGTACCTTCCCACGTGGAGGTCCAAGAGAAAAAGAGCGTGTTCTAGCTGCCTCCTTCTCACAGAAATTCTCTTTCCCTAGTGCTGACCTGTAGGTGTGCCCCCTGTTGCCAATGGACCCCTGAACGCATCCTGAGGATGTGCCACAGAGCCAGGTGCTGCCAGGGTCCTCATGACTCCATGCAACCAGGGCACCTCTAGCTCCACCACCACCATCCAGGGCCCACCACAAAGCTTGTCTCACTGAGCCTTACTCTGCCGAGACACGCACCGTTCACATGCAGTCCAGGTCATCAGTACCTGTCTGGGCAGGCCACTGCACACAGCATGCTTCCACAGTGGACGAGCTGCCCCGGACCCCTCACGCTCTCAAACACAGCTCTCATCTCCCTTCCCACCACGTCGAGATGACTATGCAACATCCTTTCCTTCCCTCAGGCAACACAGAACCACGACCCTCTTCCATGCACCCCTGCGTCACTGGGGACCCCTGCACCTTCTCTAGGCTTACTTAGATTCTCACGGGGACCATTACACACACACACCGCCCGTGATCGCTCTTCTCCTATTGGGAAGTAGCTTTATCTTACCTTCAGATGGTCACACAGGTAGCCACGGAACACTGACTTCATTGGCGGCAAGCCTGAGACACAGGTGGC
The DNA here is from genome assembly GCF_030028045.1 of Hippopotamus amphibius kiboko. Classification (NCBI taxonomy): domain Eukaryota; kingdom Metazoa; phylum Chordata; class Mammalia; order Artiodactyla; family Hippopotamidae; genus Hippopotamus; species Hippopotamus amphibius. The sequence goes on along the minus strand of NC_080203.1, from coordinate 9,522,624 downwards.
TACGTGGGCCCTCCTGAGTTCACCGCAAGGGCAGGCCACTGCACACAGCATGGCTTCACGGGGGAGGATCCACCCAGGACTTCGGGCACTTCCAAACGTAGCCTTCACCTCTCTTCCCAGGCCGTCACACTGCATGCATGCAAGAATGTCCCCCACATCCACACATGTTCATGCACCGCCCTCCAGCTTGCATCCAGCACTCAACGGGGATCCGCTCTTCTGCTCTATGCTTCAGGAGGAAGAGGAGGAGGAGCACCAGAGGACAACACACTTTCCGTTCTCTGCTCTGCCACTGGAAAGTCTCCTTAGCTGCTCTACCCTCTAGGTGTTCACATCCTTAGCAAAAGGCTCGTGAAATGGCCCTGAGGTTTCCTGGGATCAGCTGGAGGCCGGAGTCCTCATGCCATCATGCCAGCCAGCTCAACGACACCTGCAGCTCCACCACTACTGCTTGGCCAAAAGCCTGCACCAAAGGGACTCTTGCTGGGCGTTCCCTTACCCCGACAGCCACTAATGCCACAAAATACAAGAGATCAGCACCCGTCTGGGCAGGGCACCACACAGCATGCCTCTCAGGGGAGGATCCACCCAATCCCCTTCCCACTCTCAGAAGGAGCTTGGAGCTCTCTCCCCATCACATCCTGATGGCTGCGCCCAAGGTAGAGCCACAGCCCTAGAGGATGTCAACCCATGCCTTCCAACCTGCATCTCTCCCTGACAGCAAATCCCGCCCCCCCCTCCACCCACACACCCACCCCACTCTACGCCTCCTCCACATGGAAGAGGCCCCGCGGCCGGAAGAAGCATACTGTACTTCTCCCTTCTTGTCTCAGGAATGACCTTCTCTTCTGTAACCTCTCTGTGCTCACAGCCTGAGCAAAGGAGCCCTGAAATCAGGCTGAGGATGCCAGAGACACAGCTGGCTCCCACGGTCATCATGACATCAAGGCGGGCTGCTCATCCACACCTACAACTCCACCCACATCACCGCTGCACAGGCCACCACACGAGGTTCTCGGGAGCCTTACTCTACCCACACGGGTACCCCTTAAGAGACATCTACGGAAACGGCACCCGCGTAGGTAGGGCACGGCACACAGCTGGCCTTCAAGGTGGAGGACCTGCCCTACCTCCCTCTCACTCCCACATGGAACCTTTCATGTGTCTACCCATCTCTTCCTGGTGAGTGCACCCTGCATCCAGCCATAGCCTTAGAAGGTATCGACCCACTGCCCTCCAACTAGCATGCCTCCCCCTTTGCATCTCCTCAGCTGGTCGAAGCCTATCTGGACAACTCTCTGAACAGAGGGAGAATGATCTTGCCTCTGTTCTCGGCTATTCTAGTGGCAATTATCTTTACCTCATCTACTTCACAGATGCTCACCTTTTTAGGAGTGGACCATGGAAATCCTAACCAAGATGTGTCTGCGATCTAGGTGGCCTCCAGGGCCTTCCTGCCTTCTTGGAGGAAGATCACCTGCAGACCCACGCCCAGCACTTGTCCACAGGCCACCACGAAACATAATCCACTTGTGCATGACCCCAGCCAGAAAGGCTCTCTTTACACATACTGGAAAGGAACGGCCCCTTTCTGGGCAGGGCACGGCACACAGCAGGATGGCCTCAAGGCGGGGGACCTGCTTAGTCCCCTTCCCACACTCTAGGGACATTTTCTTCTCTCCCCCCACCACATCCTGCTGACTGCACCCAACACTGAGCAACCCCCAGAACACCATGACCCGCTCTGCCCTGAAACTCATATTCCGCCCTCACCGTAGATTTCCTCACCTGTTCTACGCGTACCTTCCCACGTGGAGGTCCAAGAGAAAAAGAGCGTGTTCTAGCTGCCTCCTTCTCACAGAAATTCTCTTTCCCTAGTGCTGACCTGTAGGTGTGCCCCCTGTTGCCAATGGACCCCTGAACGCATCCTGAGGATGTGCCACAGAGCCAGGTGCTGCCAGGGTCCTCATGACTCCATGCAACCAGGGCACCTCTAGCTCCACCACCACCATCCAGGGCCCACCACAAAGCTTGTCTCACTGAGCCTTACTCTGCCGAGACAGGCACCGTTCACATGCAGTCCAGGTCATCAGTACCTGTCTGGGCAGGCCACTGCACACAGCATGCTTCCACAGTGGACGAGCTGCCCCGGACCCCTCACGCTCTCAAACACAGCTCTCATCTCCCTTCCCACCACGTCGAGATGACTATGCAACATCCTTTCCTTCCCCCAGGCAACACAGAACCACGACCCTCTTCCATGCACCCCTGCGTCACTGGGGACCCCTGCACCTTCTCTAGGCTTACTTAGATTCTCACGGGGACCATTACACACACACACCGCCCGTGATCGCTCTTCTCCTATTGGGAAGTAGCTTTATCTTACCTTCAGATGGTCACACAGGTAGCCACGGAACACTGACTTCACTGGCAGCAAGCCTGAGACACAGGTGGCTACGTGGGCCCTCCTGAGTTCACCGCAAGGGCAGGCCACTGCACACAGCATGGCTTCACGGGGGAGGATCCACCCAGGACTTCGGGCACTTCCAAACGTAGCCTTCACCTCTCTTCCCAGGCCGTCACACTGCATGCATGCAAGAATGTCCCCCACATCCACACATGTTCATGCACCGCCCTCCAGCTTGCATCCAGCCCTCAACGGGGATCCGCTCTTCTGCTCTATGCTTCAGGAGGAAGAGGAGGAGGAGCACCAGAGGACAACACACTTTCCGTTCTCTGCTCTGCCACTGGAAAGTCTCCTTAGCTTCTCTACCCTCTAGGTGGTCCCATCCTTAGCAAAAGGCTCGTGAAATGGCCCTGAGGTTTCCTGGGATCAGCTGGAGGCCGGAGTCCTCATGCCATCATGCCAGCCAGCTCAAGGACACCTGCAGCTCCACCACTACTGCTTGGCCAAAAGCCTGCACCAAAGGGACTCTTGCTGGGCGTTCCCTTACCCCGACAGCCACTAATGCCACAAAATACAAGAGATCAGCACCCGTCTGGGCAGGGCACCACACAGCATGCCTCTCAGGGGAGGATCCACCCAATCCCCTTCCCACTCTCAGAAGGAGCTTGGAGCTCTCTCCCCATCACATCCTGATGGCTGCGCCCAAGGTAGAGCCACAGCCCTAGAGGATGTCAACCCATGCCTTCCAACCTGCATCTCTCCCTGACAGCAAATCCCGCCCCCCCCTCCACCCACACACCCACCCCACTCTACGCCTCCTCCACATGGAAGAGGCCCCGCGGCCGGAAGAAGCATACTGTACTTCTCCCTTCTTGTCTCAGGAATGACCTTCTCTTCTGTAACCTCTCTGTGCTCACAGCCTGAGCAAAGGAGCCCTGAAATCAGGCTGAGGATGCCAGAGACACAGCTGGCTCCCACGGTCATCATGGCATCAAGGCGGGCTGCTCATCCACACCTACAACTCCACCCACATCACCGCTGCACAGGCCACCACACGAGGTTCTCGTGAGCCTTACTCTACCCACACGGGTACCCCTTAAGAGACATCTAAGGAAACGGCACCCGCGTAGGTAGGGCACGGCACACAGCTGGCCTTCAAGGTGGAGGACCTGCCCTACCTCCCTCTCACTCCCACATGGAACCTTTCCTGTGTCTACCCATCTCTTCCTGGTGAGTGCACCCTGCATCCAGCCATAGCCTTAGAAGGTATCGACCCACTGCCCTCCAACTAGCATGCCTCCCCCTTTGCATCTCCTCAGCTGGTCGAAGCCTATCTGGACAACTCTCTGAACAGACGGAGGATGATCTTGCCTCTGTTCTCGGCTATTCTAGTGGCAATTATCTTTACCTCATCTACTTCACAGATGCTCACCTTTTTAGGAGTGGACCATGGAAATCCTAACCAAGATGTGTCTGCGATCTAGGTGGCCTCCAGGGCCTTCCTGCCTTCTTGGAGGAAGATCACCTGCAGACCCACGCCCAGCACTTGTCCACAGGCCACCACGAAACATAATCCACTTGTGCATGACCCCAGCCAGAAAGGCTCTCTTTACACATACTGGAAAGGAACGGCCCCTTTCTGGGCAGGGCACGGCACACAGCAGGATGGCCTCAAGGCGGGGGACCTGCTTAGTCCCCTTCCCACACTCTAGGGACATTTTCTTCTCTCTTCCCACCACATCCTGCTGACTGCACCCAACACTGAGCAACCCCCAGAACACCATGACCCGCTCTGCCCTGAAGCTCATATTCCGCCCTCACCGTAGATTTCCTCACCTGTTCTACGCGTACCTTCCCACGTGGAGGTCCAAGAGAAAAAGAGCGTGTTCTAGCTGCCTCCTTCTCACAGAAATTCTCTTTCCCTAGTGCTGACCTGTAGGTGTGCCCCCTGTTGCCAATGGACCCCTGAACGCATCCTGAGGATGTGCCACAGAGCCAGGTGCTGCCAGGGTCCTCATGACTCCATGCAACCAGGGCACCTCTAGCTCCACCACCACCATCCAGGGCCCACCACAAAGCTTGTCTCACTGAGCCTTACTCTGCCGAGACAGGCACCGTTCACATGCAGTCCAGGTCATCAGTACCTGTCTGGGCAGGGCACTGCACACAGCATGCTTCCACAGTGGACGAGCTGCCCCGGACCCCTCACGCTCTCAAACACAGCTCTCATCTCCCTTCCCACCACGTCGAGATGACTATGCAACATCCTTTCCTTCCCCCAGGCAACACAGAACCACGACCCTCTTCCATGCACCCCTGCGTCACTGGGGACCCCTGCACCTTCTCTAGGCTTACTTAGATTCTCACGGGGACCATTACACACACAGACCGCCCGCGATCGCTCTTCTCCTATTGGGAAGTAGCTTTATCTTACCTTCAGATGGTCACACAGGTAGCCACGGAACACTGACTTCATTGGCAGCAAGCCTGAGACACAGGTGGCTACGTGGGCCCTCCTGAGTTCACCGCAAGGGCAGGCCACTGCACACAGCATGGCTTCACGGGGGAGGATCCACCCAGGACTTCGGGCACTTCCAAACGTAGCCTTCACCTCTCTTCCCAGGCCGTCACACTGCATGCATGCAAGAATGTCCCCCACATCCACACATGTTCATGCACCGCCCTCCAGCTTGCATCCAGCCCTCAACGGGGATCCGCTCTTCTGCTCTATGCTTCAGGAGGAAGAGGAGGAGGAGCACCAGAGGACAACACACTTTCCGTTCTCTGCTCTGCCACTGGAAAGTCTCCTTAGCTTCTCTACCCTCTAGGTGGTCCCATCCTTAGCAAAAGGCTCGTGAAATGGCCCTGAGGTTTCCTGGGATCAGCTGGAGGCCGGAGTCCTCATGCCATCATGCCAGCCAGCTCAAGGACACCTGCAGCTCCACCACTACTGCTTGGCCAAAAGCCTGCACCAAAGGGACTCTTGCTGGGCGTTCCCTTACCCCGACAGCCACTAATGCCACAAAATACAAGAGATCAGCACCCGTCTGGGCAGGGCACCACACAGCATGCCTCTCAGGGGAGGATCCACCCAATCCCCTTCCCACTCTCAGAAGGAGCTTGGAGCTCTCTCCCCATCACATCCTGATGGCTGCGCCCAAGGTAGAGCCACAGCCCTAGAGGATGTCAACCCATGCCTTCCAACCTGCATCTCTCCCTGACAGCAAATCCCGCCCCCCCCTCCACCCACACACCCACCCCACTCTACGCCTCCTCCACATGGAAGAGGCCCCGCGGCCGGAAGAAGCATACTGTACTTCTCCCTTCTTGTCTCAGGAATGACCTTCTCTTCTGTAACCTCTCTGTGCTCACAGCCTGAGCAAAGGAGCCCTGAAATCAGGCTGAGGATGCCAGAGACACAGCTGGCTCCCACGGTCATCATGGCATCAAGGCGGGCTGCTCATCCACACCTACAACTCCACCCACATCACCGCTGCACAGGCCACCACACGAGGTTCTCGGGAGCCTTACTCTACCCACACGGGTACCCCTTAAGAGACATCTAAGGAAACGGCACCCGCGTAGGTAGGGCACGGCACACAGCTGGCCTTCAAGGTGGAGGACCTGCCCTACCTCCCTCTCACTCCCACATGGAACCTTTCATGTGTCTACCCATCTCTTCCTGGTGAGTGCACCCTGCATCCAGCCATAGCCTTAGAAGGTATCGACCCACTGCCCTCCAACTAGCATGCCTCCCCCTTTGCATCTCCTCAGCTGGTCGAAGCCTATCTGGACAACTCTCTGAACAGAGGGAGAATGATCTTGCCTCTGTTCTCGGCTATTCTAGTGGCAATTATCTTTACCTCATCTACTTCACAGATGCTCACCTTTTTAGGAGTGGACCATGGAAATCCTAACCAAGATGTGTCTGCGATCTAGGTGGCCTCCAGGGCCTTCCTGCCTTCTTGGAGGAAGATCACCTGCAGACCCACGCCCAGCACTTGTCCACAGGCCACCACGAAACATAATCCACTTGTGCATGACCCCAGCCAGAAAGGCTCTCTTTACACATACTGGAAAGGAACGGCCCCTTTCTGGGCAGGGCACGGCACACAGCAGGATGGCCTCAAGGCGGGGGACCTGCTTAGTCCCCTTCCCACACTCTAGGGACATTTTCTTCTCTCCCCCCACCACATCCTGCTGACTGCACCCAACACTGAGCAACCCCCAGAACACCATGACCCGCTCTGCCCTGAAACTCATATTCCGCCCTCACCGTAGATTTCCTCACCTGTTCTACGCGTACCTTCCCACGTGGAGGTCCAAGAGAAAAAGAGCGTGTTCTAGCTGCCTCCTTCTCACAGAAATTCTCTTTCCCTAGTGCTGACCTGTAGGTGTGCCCCCTGTTGCCAATGGACCCCTGAACGCATCCTGAGGATGTGCCACAGAGCCAGGTGCTGCCAGGGTCCTCATGACTCCATGCAACCAGGGCACCTCTAGCTCCACCACCACCATCCAGGGCCCACCACAAAGCTTGTCTCACTGAGCCTTACTCTGCCGAGACACGCACCGTTCACATGCAGTCCAGGTCATCAGTACCTGTCTGGGCAGGCCACTGCACACAGCATGCTTCCACAGTGGACGAGCTGCCCCGGACCCCTCACGCTCTCAAACACAGCTCTCATCTCCCTTCCCACCACGTCGAGATGACTATGCAACATCCTTTCCTTCCCTCAGGCAACACAGAACCACGACCCTCTTCCATGCACCCCTGCGTCACTGGGGACCCCTGCACCTTCTCTAGGCTTACTTAGATTCTCACGGGGACCATTACACACACACACCGCCCGTGATCGCTCTTCTCCTATTGGGAAGTAGCTTTATCTTACCTTCAGATGGTCACACAGGTAGCCACGGAACACTGACTTCATTGGCGGCAAGCCTGAGACACAGGTGGCTACGTGGGCCCTCCTGAGTTCACCGCAAGGGCAGGCCACTGCACACAGCATGGCTTCACGGGGGAGGATCCACCCAGGACTTCGGGCACTTCCAAACGTAGCCTTCACCTCTCTTCCCAGGCCGTCACACTGCATGCATGCAAGAATGTCCCCCACATCCACACATGTTCATGCACCGCCCTCCAGCTTGCATCCAGCACTCAACGGGGATCCGCTCTTCTGCTCTATGCTTCAGGAGGAAGAGGAGGAGGAGCACCAGAGGACAACACACTTTCCGTTCTCTGCTCTGCCACTGGAAAGTCTCCTTAGCTGCTCTACCCTCTAGGTGTTCACATCCTTAGCAAAAGGCTCGTGAAATGGCCCTGAGGTTTCCTGGGATCAGCTGGAGGCCGGAGTCCTCATGCCATCATGCCAGCCAGCTCAACGACACCTGCAGCTCCACCACTACTGCTTGGCCAAAAGCCTGCACCAAAGGGACTCTTGCTGGGCGTTCCCTTACCCCGACAGCCACTAATGCCACAAAATACAAGAGATCAGCACCCGTCTGGGCAGGGCACCACACAGCATGCCTCTCAGGGGAGGATCCACCCAATCCCCTTCCCACTCTCAGAAGGAGCTTGGAGCTCTCTCCCCATCACATCCTGATGGCTGCGCCCAAGGTAGAGCCACAGCCCTAGAGGATGTCAACCCATGCCTTCCAACCTGCATCTCTCCCTGACAGCAAATCCCGCCCCCCCCTCCACCCACACACCCACCCCACTCTACGCCTCCTCCACATGGAAGAGGCCCCGCGGCCGGAAGAAGCATACTGTACTTCTCCCTTCTTGTCTCAGGAATGACCTTCTCTTCTGTAACCTCTCTGTGCTCACAGCCTGAGCAAAGGAGCCCTGAAATCAGGCTGAGGATGCCAGAGACACAGCTGGCTCCCACGGTCATCATGGCATCAAGGCGGGCTGCTCATCCACACCTACAACTCCACCCACATCACCGCTGCACAGGCCACCACACGAGGTTCTCGTGAGCCTTACTCTACCCACACGGGTACCCCTTAAGAGACATCTAAGGAAACGGCACCCGCGTAGGTAGGGCACGGCACACAGCTGGCCTTCAAGGTGGAGGACCTGCCCTACCTCCCTCTCACTCCCACATGGAACCTTTCCTGTGTCTACCCATCTCTTCCTGGTGAGTGCACCCTGCATCCAGCCATAGCCTTAGAAGGTATCGACCCACTGCCCTCCAACTAGCATGCCTCCCCCTTTGCATCTCCTCAGCTGGTCGAAGCCTATCTGGACAACTCTCTGAACAGACGGAGGATGATCTTGCCTCTGTTCTCGGCTATTCTAGTGGCAATTATCTTTACCTCATCTACTTCACAGATGCTCACCTTTTTAGGAGTGGACCATGGAAATCCTAACCAAGATGTGTCTGCGATCTAGGTGGCCTCCAGGGCCTTCCTGCCTTCTTGGAGGAAGATCACCTGCAGACCCACGCCCAGCACTTGTCCACAGGCCACCACGAAACATAATCCACTTGTGCATGACCCCAGCCAGAAAGGCTCTCTTTACACATACTGGAAAGGAACGGCCCCTTTCTGGGCAGGGCACGGCACACAGCAGGATGGCCTCAAGGCGGGGGACCTGCTTAGTCCCCTTCCCACACTCTAGGGACATTTTCTTCTCTCTTCCCACCACATCCTGCTGACTGCACCCAACACTGAGCAACCCCCAGAACACCATGACCCGCTCTGCCCTGAAGCTCATATTCCGCCCTCACCGTAGATTTCCTCACCTGTTCTACGCGTACCTTCCCACGTGGAGGTCCAAGAGAAAAAGAGCGTGTTCTAGCTGCCTCCTTCTCACAGAAATTCTCTTTCCCTAGTGCTGACCTGTAGGTGTGCCCCCTGTTGCCAATGGACCCCTGAACGCATCCTGAGGATGTGCCACAGAGCCAGGTGCTGCCAGGGTCCTCATGACTCCATGCAACCAGGGCACCTCTAGCTCCACCACCACCATCCAGGGCCCACCACAAAGCTTGTCTCACTGAGCCTTACTCTGCCGAGACAGGCACCGTTCACATGCAGTCCAGGTCATCAGTACCTGTCTGGGCAGGGCACTGCACACAGCATGCTTCCACAGTGGACGAGCTGCCCCGGACCCCTCACGCTCTCAAACACAGCTCTCATCTCCCTTCCCACCACGTCGAGATGACTATGCAACATCCTTTCCTTCCCCCAGGCAACACAGAACCACGACCCTCTTCCATGCACCCCTGCGTCACTGGGGACCCCTGCACCTTCTCTAGGCTTACTTAGATTCTCACGGGGACCATTACACACACAGACCGCCCGCGATCGCTCTTCTCCTATTGGGAAGTAGCTTTATCTTACCTTCAGATGGTCACACAGGTAGCCACGGAACACTGACTTCATTGGCAGCAAGCCTGAGACACAGGTGGCTACGTGGGCCCTCCTGAGTTCACCGCAAGGGCAGGCCACTGCACACAGCATGGCTTCACGGGGGAGGATCCACCCAGGACTTCGGGCACTTCCAAACGTAGCCTTCACCTCTCTTCCCAGGCCGTCACACTGCATGCATGCAAGAATGTCCCCCACATCCACACATGTTCATGCACCGCCCTCCAGCTTGCATCCAGCCCTCAACGGGGATCCGCTCTTCTGCTCTATGCTTCAGGAGGAAGAGGAGGAGGAGCACCAGAGGACAACACACTTTCCGTTCTCTGCTCTGCCACTGGAAAGTCTCCTTAGCTTCTCTACCCTCTAGGTGGTCCCATCCTTAGCAAAAGGCTCGTGAAATGGCCCTGAGGTTTCCTGGGATCAGCTGGAGGCCGGAGTCCTCATGCCATCATGCCAGCCAGCTCAAGGACACCTGCAGCTCCACCACTACTGCTTGGCCAAAAGCCTGCACCAAAGGGACTCTTGCTGGGCGTTCCCTTACCCCGACAGCCACTAATGCCACAAAATACAAGAGATCAGCACCCGTCTGGGCAGGGCACCACACAGCATGCCTCTCAGGGGAGGATCCACCCAATCCCCTTCCCACTCTCAGAAGGAGCTTGGAGCTCTCTCCCCATCACATCCTGATGGCTGCGCCCAAGGTAGAGCCACAGCCCTAGAGGATGTCAACCCATGCCTTCCAACCTGCATCTCTCCCTGACAGCAAATCCCGCCCCCCCCTCCACCCACACACCCACCCCACTCTACGCCTCCTCCACATGGAAGAGGCCCCGCGGCCGGAAGAAGCATACTGTACTTCTCCCTTCTTGTCTCAGGAATGACCTTCTCTTCTGTAACCTCTCTGTGCTCACAGCCTGAGCAAAGGAGCCCTGAAATCAGGCTGAGGATGCCAGAGACACAGCTGGCTCCCACGGTCATCATGGCATCAAGGCGGGCTGCTCATCCACACCTACAACTCCACCCACATCACCGCTGCACAGGCCACCACACGAGGTTCTCGGGAGCCTTACTCTACCCACACGGGTACCCCTTAAGAGACATCTAAGGAAACGGCACCCGCGTAGGTAGGGCACGGCACACAGCTGGCCTTCAAGGTGGAGGACCTGCCCTACCTCCCTCTCACTCCCACATGGAACCTTTCATGTGTCTACCCATCTCTTCCTGGTGAGTGCACCCTGCATCCAGCCATAGCCTTAGAAGGTATCGACCCACTGCCCTCCAACTAGCATGCCTCCCCCTTTGCATCTCCTCAGCTGGTCGAAGCCTATCTGGACAACTCTCTGAACAGAGGGAGAATGATCTTGCCTCTGTTCTCGGCTATTCTAGTGGCAATTATCTTTACCTCATCTACTTCACAGATGCTCACCTTTTTAGGAGTGGACCATGGAAATCCTAACCAAGATGTGTCTGCGATCTAGGTGGCCTCCAGGGCCTTCCTGCCTTCTTGGAGGAAGATCACCTGCAGACCCACGCCCAGCACTTGTCCACAGGCCACCACGAAACATAATCCACTTGTGCATGACCCCAGCCAGAAAGGCTCTCTTTACACATACTGGAAAGGAACGGCCCCTTTCTGGGCAGGGCACGGCACACAGCAGGATGGCCTCAAGGCGGGGGACCTGCTTAGTCCCCTTCCCACACTCTAGGGACATTTTCTTCTCTCCCCCCACCACATCCTGCTGACTGCACCCAACACTGAGCAACCCCCAGAACACCATGACCCGCTCTGCCCTGAAACTCATATTCCGCCCTCACCGTAGATTTCCTCACCTGTTCTACGCGTACCTTCCCACGTGGAGGTCCAAGAGAAAAAGAGCGTGTTCTAGCTGCCTCCTTCTCACAGAAATTCTCTTTCCCTAGTGCTGACCTGTAGGTGTGCCCCCTGTTGCCAATGGACCCCTGAACGCATCCTGAGGATGTGCCACAGAGCCAGGTGCTGCCAGGGTCCTCATGACTCCATGCAACCAGGGCACCTCTAGCTCCACCACCACCATCCAGGGCCCACCACAAAGCTTGTCTCACTGAGCCTTACTCTGCCGAGACACGCACCGTTCACATGCAGTCCAGGTCATCAGTACCTGTCTGGGCAGGCCACTGCACACAGCATGCTTCCACAGTGGACGAGCTGCCCCGGACCCCTCACGCTCTCAAACACAGCTCTCATCTCCCTTCCCACCACGTCGAGATGACTATGCAACATCCTTTCCTTCCCCCAGGCAACACAGAACCACGACCCTCTTCCATGCACCCCTGCGTCACTGGGGACCCCTGCACCTTCTCTAGGCTTACTTAGATTCTCACGGGGACCATTACACACACACACCGCCCGTGATCGCTCTTCTCCTATTGGGAAGTAGCTTTATCTTACCTTCAGATGGTCACACAGGTAGCCACGGAACACTGACTTCATTGGCAGCAAGCCTGAGACACAGGTGGCTACGTGGGCCCTCCTGAGTTCACCGCAAGGGCAGGCCACTGCACACAGCATGGCTTCACGGGGGAGGATCCCCCCAGGATTCGGGCACTTCCAAACGTAGCCTTCACCTCTCTTCCCAGGCCGACACACTGCATGCATGCAAGAATGTCCCCCACATCCACACATGTTCATGCACCGCCCTCCAGCTTGCATCCAGCACTCAACGGGGATCCGCTCTTCTGCTCTATGCTTCAGGAGGAAGAGGAGGAGGAGCACCAGAGGACAACACACTTTCCGTTCTCTGCTCTGCCACTGGAAAGTCTCCTTAGCTTCTCTACCCTCTAGGTGTTCACATCCTTAGCAAAAGGCTCGTGAAACGGCCCTGAGGTTTCCTGGGATCAGCTGGAGGCCGGAGTCCTCATGCCATCATGCCAGCCAGCTCAACGACACCTGCAGCTCCACCACTACTGCTTGGCCAAAAGCCTGCACCAAAGGGACTCTTGCTGGGCGTTCCCTTACCCCGACAGCCACCAATGCCACAAAATACAAGAGATCAGCACCCGTCTGGGCAGGGCACCACACAGCATGCCTCTCAGGGGAGGATCCACCCAATCCCCTTCCCACTCTCAGAAGGAGCTTGGAGCTCTCTCCCCATCACATCCTGATGGCTGCGCCCAAGGTAGAGCCACAGCCCTAGAGGATGTCAACCCCTGCCTTCCAACCTGCATCTCTCCCTGACAGCAAATCCCGCCCCCCCCTCCACCCACACACCCACCCCACTCTACGCCTCCTCCACATGGAAGAGGCCCCGCGGCCGGAAGAAGCATACTGTACTTCTCCCTTCTTGTCTCAGGAATGACCTTCTCTTCTGTAACCTCTCTGTGCTCACAGCCTGAGCAAAGGAGCCCTGAAATCAGGCTGAGGATGCCAGAGACACAGCTGGCTCCCACGGTCATCATGACATCAAGGCGGGCTGCTCATCCACACCTACAACTCCACCCACATCACTGCTGCACAGGCCACCACACGAGCTTCTCGGGAGCCTTACTCTACCCACACGGGTACCCCTTAAGAGACATCTAAGGAAACGGCACCCGCGTAGGTAGGGCACGGCACACAGCTGGCCTTCAAGGTGGAGGACCTGCCCTACCTCCCTCTCACTCCCACATGGAACCTTTCATGTGTCTACCCATCTCTTCCTGGTGAGTGCACCCTGCATCCAGCCATAGCCTTAGAAGGTATCGACCCACTGCCCTCCAACTAGCATGCCTCCCCCTTTGCATCTCCTCAGCTGGTCGAAGCCTATCTGGACAACTCTCTGAACAGAGGGAGAATGATCTTGCCTCTGTTCTCGGCTATTCTAGTGGCAATTATCTTTACCTCATCTACTTCACAGATGCTCACCTTTTTAGGAGTGGACCATGGAAATCCTAACCAAGATGTGTCTGCGATCTAGGTGGCCTCCAGGGCCTACCTGCCTTCTTGGAGGAAGATCACCTGCAGACCCACGCCCAGCACTTGTCCACAGGCCACCACGAAACATAATCCACTTGTGCATGACCCCAGCCAGAAAGGCTCTCTTTACACATACTGGAAAGGAACGGCCCCTTTCTGGGCAGGGCACGGCACACAGCAGGATGGCCTCAAGGCGGGGGACCTGCTTAGTCCCCTTCCCACACTCTAGGGACATTTTCTTCTCTCCCCCCACCACATCCTGCTGACTGCACCCAACACTGAGCAACCCCCAGAACACCATGACCCGCTCTGCCCTGAAACTCATATTCCGCCCTCACCGTAGATTTCCTCACCTGTTCTACGCGTACCTTCCCACGTGGAGGTCCAAGAGAAAAAGAGCGTGTTCTAGCTGCCTCCTTCTCACAGAAATTCTCTTTCCCTAGTGCTGACCTGTAGGTGTGCCTCCTGTTGCCAATGGACCCCTGAACGCATCCTGAGGATGTGCCACAGAGCCAGGTGCTGCCAGGGTCCTCATGACTCCATGCAACCAGGGCACCTCTAGCTCCACCACCACCATCCAGGGCCCACCACAAAGCTTGTCTCACTGAGCCTTACTCTGCCGAGACACGCACCGTTCACATGCAGTCCAGGTCATCAGTACCTGTCTGGGCAGGCCACTGCACACAGCATGCTTCCACAGTGGACGAGCTGCCCCGGACCCCTCACGCTCTCAAACACAGCTCTCATCTCCCTTCCCACCACGTCGAGATGACTATGCAACATCCTTTCCTTCCCCCAGGCAACACAGAACCACGACCCTCTTCCATGCACCCCTGCGTCACTGGGGACCCCTGCACCTTCTCTAGGCTTACTTAGATTCTCACGGGGACCATTACACACACACACCGCCCGTGATCGCTCTTCTCCTATTGGGAAGTAGCTTTATCTTACCTTCAGATGGTCACACAGGTAGCCACGGAACACTGACTTCATTGGCAGCAAGCCTGAGACACAGGTGGCTACGTGGGCCCTCCTGAGTTCACCGCAAGGGCAGGCCACTGCACACAGCATGGCTTCACGGGGGAGGATCCACCCAGGACTTCGGGCACTTCCAAACGTAGCCTTCACCTCTCTTCCCAGGCCGTCACACTGCATGCATGCAAGAATGTCCCCCACATCCACACATGTTCATGCACCGCCCTCCAGCTTGCATCCAGCCCTCAACGGGGATCCGCTCTTCTGCTCTATGCTTCAGGAGGAAGAGGAGGAGGAGCACCAGAGGACAACACACTTTCCGTTCTCTGCTCTGCCACTGGAAAGTCTCCTTAGCTTCTCTACCCTCTAGGTGGTCCCATCCTTAGCAAAAGGCTCGTGAAATGGCCCTGAGGTTTCCTGGGATCAGCTGGAGGCCGGAGTCCTCATGCCATCATGCCAGCCAGCTCAAGGACACCTGCAGCTCCACCACTACTGCTTGGCCAAAAGCCTGCACCAAAGGGACTCTTGCTGGGCGTTCCCTTACCCCGACAGCCACTAATGCCACAAAATACAAGAGATCAGCACCCGTCTGGGCAGGGCACCACACAGCATGCCTCTCAGGGGAGGATCCACCCAATCCCCTTCCCACTCTCAGAAGGAGCTTGGAGCTCTCTCCCCATCACATCCTGATGGCTGCGCCCAAGGTAGAGCCACAGCCCTAGAGGATGTCAACCCATGCCTTCCAACCTGCATCTCTCCCTGACAGCAAATCCCGCCCCCCCCTCCACCCACACACCCACCCCACTCTACGCCTCCTCCACATGGAAGAGGCCCCGCGGCCGGAAGAAGCATACTGTACTTCTCCCTTCTTGTCTCAGGAATGACCTTCTCTTCTGTAACCTCTCTGTGCTCACAGCCTGAGCAAAGGAGCCCTGAAATCAGGCTGAGGATGCCAGAGACACAGCTGGCTCCCACGGTCATCATGGCATCAAGGCGGGCTGCTCATCCACACCTACAACTCCACCCACATCACCGCTGCACAGGCCACCACACGAGGTTCTCGGGAGCCTTACTCTACCCACACGGGTACCCCTTAAGAGACATCTAAGGAAATGGCACCCGCGTAGGTAGGGCACGGCACACAGCTGGCCTTCAAGGTGGAGGACCTGCCCTACCTCCCTCTCACTCCCACATGGAACCTTTCATGTGTCTACCCATCTCTTCCTGGTGAGTGCACCCTGCATCCAGCCATAGCCTTAGAAGGTATCGACCCACTGCCCTCCAACTAGCATGCCTCCCCCTTTGCATCTCCTCAGCTGGTCGAAGCCTATCTGGACAACTCTCTGAACAGAGGGAGAATGATCTTGCCTCTGTTCTCGGCTATTCTAGTGGCAATTATCTTTACCTCATCTACTTCACAGATGCTCACCTTTTTAGGAGTGGACCATGGAAATCCTAACCAAGATGTGTCTGCGATCTAGGTGGCCTCCAGGGCCTTCCTGCCTTCTTGGAGGAAGATCACCTGCAGACCCACGCCCAGCACTTGTCCACAGGCCACCACGAAACATAATCCACTTGTGCATGACCCCAGCCAGAAAGGCTCTCTTTACACATACTGGAAAGGAACGGCCCCTTTCTGGGCAGGGCACGGCACACAGCAGGATGGCCTCAAGGCGGGGGACCTGCTTAGTCCCCTTCCCACACTCTAGGGACATTTTCTTCTCTCCCCCCACCACATCCTGCTGACTGCACCCAACACTGAGCAACCCCCAGAACACCATGACCCGCTCTGCCCTGAAACTCATATTCCGCCCTCACCGTAGATTTCCTCACCTGTTCTACGCGTACCTTCCCACGTGGAGGTCCAAGAGAAAAAGAGCGTGTTCTAGCTGCCTCCTTCTCACAGAAATTCTCTTTCCCTAGTGCTGACCTGTAGGTGTGCCCCCTGTTGCCAATGGACCCCTGAACGCATCCTGAGGATGTGCCACAGAGCCAGGTGCTGCCAGGGTCCTCATGACTCCATGCAACCAGGGCACCTCTAGCTCCACCACCACCATCCAGGGCCCACCACAAAGCTTGTCTCACTGAGCCTTACTCTGCCGAGACACGCACCGTTCACATGCAGTCCAGGTCATCAGTACCTGTCTGGGCAGGCCACTGCACACAGCATGCTTCCACAGTGGACGAGCTGCCCCGGACCCCTCACGCTCTCAAACACAGCTCTCATCTCCCTTCCCACCACGTCGAGATGACTATGCAACATCCTTTCCTTCCCCCAGGCAACACAGAACCACGACCCTCTTCCATGCACCCCTGCGTCACTGGGGACCCCTGCACCTTCTCTAGGCTTACTTAGATTCTCACGGGGACCATTACACACACACACCGCCCGTGATCGCTCTTCTCCTATTGGGAAGTAGCTTTATCTTACCTTCAGATGGTCACACAGGTAGCCACGGAACACTGACTTCATTGGCAGCAAGCCTGAGACACAGGTGGCTACGTGGGCCCTCCTGAGTTCACCGCAAGGGCAGGCCACTGCACACAGCATGGCTTCACGGGGGAGGATCCCCCCAGGATTCGGGCACTTCCAAACGTAGCCTTCACCTCTCTTCCCAGGCCGACACACTGCATGCATGCAAGAATGTCCCCCACATCCACACATGTTCATGCACCGCCCCCCAGCTTGCATCCAGCACTCAACGGGGATCCGCTCTTCTGCTCTATGCTTCAGGAGGAAGAGGAGGAGGTGCACCAGAGGACAACACACTTTCCGTTCTCTGCTCTGCCACTGGAAAGTCTCCTTAGCTTCTCTACCCTCTAGGTGTTCACATCCTTAGCAAAAGGCTCGTGAAACGGCCCTGAGGTTTCCTGGGATCAGCTGGAGGCCGGAGTCCTCATGCCATCATGCCAGCCAGCTCAACGACACCTGCAGCTCCACCACTACTGCTTGGCCAAAAGCCTGCACCAAAGGGACTCTTGCTGGGCGTTCCCTTACCCCGACAGCCACCAATGCCACAAAATACAAGAGATCAGCACCCGTCTGGGCAGGGCACCACACAGCATGCCTCTCAGGGGAGGATCCACCCAATCCCCTTCCCACTCTCAGAAGGAGCTTGGAGCTCTCTCCCCATCACATCCTGATGGCTGCGCCCAAGGTAGAGCCACAGCCCTAGAGGATGTCAACCCCTGCCTTCCAACCTGCATCTCTCCCTGACAGCAAATCCCGCCCCCCCCTCCACCCACACACCCACCCCACTCTACGCCTCCTCCACATGGAAGAGGCCCCGCGGCCGGAAGAAGCATACTGTACTTCTCCCTTCTTGTCTCAGGAATGACCTTCTCTTCTGTAACCTCTCTGTGCTCACAGCCTGAGCAAAGGAGCCCTGAAATCAGGCTGAGGATGCCAGAGACACAGCTGGCTCCCACGGTCATCATGACATCAAGGCGGGCTGCTCATCCACACCTACAACTCCACCCACATCACTGCTGCACAGGCCACCACACGAGCTTCTCGGGAGCCTTACTCTACCCACACGGGTACCCCTTAAGAGACATCTAAGGAAACGGCACCCGCGTAGGTAGGGCACGGCACACAGCTGGCCTTCAAGGTGGAGGACCTGCCCTACCTCCCTCTCACTCTCACATGGAACCTTTCATGTGTCTACCCATCTCTTCCTGGTGAGTGCACCCTGCATCCAGCCATAGCCTTAGAAGGTATCGACCCACTGCCCTCCAACTAGCATGCCTCCCCCTTTGCATCTCCTCAGCTGGTC
The DNA here is from genome assembly GCF_030028045.1 of Hippopotamus amphibius kiboko. Lineage (NCBI taxonomy): Eukaryota > Metazoa > Chordata > Mammalia > Artiodactyla > Hippopotamidae > Hippopotamus > Hippopotamus amphibius. The sequence continues at coordinate 9,504,164 of NC_080203.1, read as the reverse complement.
GAAGCCTATCTGGACAACTCTCTGAACAGAGGGAGAATGATCTTGCCTCTGTTCTCGGCTATTCTAGTGGCAATTATCTTTACCTCATCTACTTCACAGATGCTCACCTTTTTAGGAGTGGACCATGGAAATCCTAACCAAGATGTGTCTGCGATCTAGGTGGCCTCCAGGGCCTACCTGCCTTCTTGGAGGAAGATCACCTGCAGACCCACGCCCAGCACTTGTCCACAGGCCACCACGAAACATAATCCACTTGTGCATGACCCCAGCCAGAAAGGCTCTCTTTACACATACTGGAAAGGAACGGCCCCTTTCTGGGCAGGGCACGGCACACAGCAGGATGGCCTCAAGGCGGGGGACCTGCTTAGTCCCCTTCCCACACTCTAGGGACATTTTCTTCTCTCCCCCCACCACATCCTGCTGACTGCACCCAACACTGAGCAACCCCCAGAACACCATGACCCGCTCTGCCCTGAAACTCATATTCCGCCCTCACCGTAGATTTCCTCACCTGTTCTACGCGTACCTTCCCACGTGGAGGTCCAAGAGAAAAAGAGCGTGTTCTAGCTGCCTCCTTCTCACAGAAATTCTCTTTCCCTAGTGCTGACCTGTAGGTGTGCCTCCTGTTGCCAATGGACCCCTGAACGCATCCTGAGGATGTGCCACAGAGCCAGGTGCTGCCAGGGTCCTCATGACTCCATGCAACCAGGGCACCTCTAGCTCCACCACCACCATCCAGGGCCCACCACAAAGCTTGTCTCACTGAGCCTTACTCTGCCGAGACACGCACCGTTCACATGCAGTCCAGGTCATCAGTACCTGTCTGGGCAGGCCACTGCACACAGCATGCTTCCACAGTGGACGAGCTGCCCCGGACCCCTCACGCTCTCAAACACAGCTCTCATCTCCCTTCCCACCACGTCGAGATGACTATGCAACATCCTTTCCTTCCCCCAGGCAACACAGAACCACGACCCTCTTCCATGCACCCCTGCGTCACTGGGGACCCCTGCACCTTCTCTAGGCTTACTTAGATTCTCACGGGGACCATTACACACACACACCGCCCGTGATCGCTCTTCTCCTATTGGGAAGTAGCTTTATCTTACCTTCAGATGGTCACACAGGTAGCCACGGAACACTGACTTCATTGGCAGCAAGCCTGAGACACAGGTGGCTACGTGGGCCCTCCTGAGTTCACCGCAAGGGCAGGCCACTGCACACAGCATGGCTTCACGGGGGAGGATCCCCCCAGGATTCGGGCACTTCCAAACGTAGCCTTCACCTCTCTTCCCAGGCCGTCACACTGCATGCATGCAAGAATGTCCCCCACATCCACACATGTTCATGCACCGCCCTCCAGCTTGCATCCAGCACTCAACGGGGATCCGCTCTTCTGCTCTATGCTTCAGGAGGAAGAGGAGGAGGAGCACCAGAGGACAACACACTTTCCGTTCTCTGCTCTGCCACTGGAAAGTCTCCTTAGCTTCTCTACCCTCTAGGTGTTCACATCCTTAGCAAAAGGCTCGTGAAACGGCCCTGAGGTTTCCTGGGATCAGCTGGAGGCCGGAGTCCTCATGCCATCATGCCAGCCAGCTCAACGACACCTGCAGCTCCACCACTACTGCTTGGCCAAAAGCCTGCACCAAAGGGACTCTTGCTGGGCGTTCCCTTACCCCGACAGCCACCAATGCCACAAAATACAAGAGATCAGCACCCGTCTGGGCAGGGCACCACACAGCATGCCTCTCAGGGGAGGATCCACCCAATCCCCTTCCCACTCTCAGAAGGAGCTTGGAGCTCTCTCCCCATCACATCCTGATGGCTGCGCCCAAGGTAGAGCCACAGCCCTAGAGGATGTCAACCCATGCCTTCCAACCTGCATCTCTCCCTGACAGCAAATCCCGCCCCCCCCTCCACCCACTCACCCACCCCACTCTACGCCTCCTCCACATGGAAGAGGCCCCGCGGCCGGAAGAAGCATACTGTACTCCTCCCTTCTTGTCTCAGGAATGACCTTCTCTTCTGTAACCTCTCTGTGCTCACAGCCTGAGCAAAGGAGCCCTGAAATCAGGCTGAGGATGCCAGAGACACAGCTGGCTCCCACGGTCATCATGACATCAAGGCGGGCTGCTCATCCACACCTACAACTCCACCCACATCACCGCTGCACAGGCCACCACACGAGGTTCTCGGGAGCCTTACTCTACCCACACGGGTACCCCTTAAGAGACATCTACGGAAACGGCACCCGCGTAGGTAGGGCACGGCACACAGCTGGCCTTCAAGGTGGAGGACCTGCCCTACCTCCCTCTCACTCCCACATGGAACCTTTCATGTGTCTACCCATCTCTTCCTGGTGAGTGCACCCTGCATCCAGCCATAGCCTTAGAAGGTATCGACCCACTGCCCTCCAACTAGCATGCCTCCCCCTTTGCATCTCCTCAGCTGGTCGAAGCCTATCTGGACAACTCTCTGAACAGAGGGAGAATGATCTTGCCTCTGTTCTCGGCTATTCTAGTGGCAATTATCTTTACCTCATCTACTTCACAGATGCTCACCTTTTTAGGAGTGGACCATGGAAATCCTAACCAAGATGTGTCTGCGATCTAGGTGGCCTCCAGGGCCTTCCTGCCTTCTTGGAGGAAGATCACCTGCAGACCCACGCCCAGCACTTGTCCACAGGCCACCACGAAACATAATCCACTTGTGCATGACCCCAGCCAGAAAGGCTCTCTTTACACATACTGGAAAGGAACGGCCCCTTTCTGGGCAGGGCACGGCACACAGCAGGATGGCCTCAAGGCGGGGCACCTGCTTAGTCCCCTTCCCACACTCTAGGGACATTTTCTTCTCTCCTCCCACCACATCCTGCTGACTGCACCCAACACTGAGCAACCCCCAGAACACCATGACCCGCTCTGCCCTGAAACTCATATTCCGCCCTCACCGTAGATTTCCTCACCTGTTCTACGCATACCTTCCCACGTGGAGGTCCAAGAGAAAAAGAGCGTGTTCTAGCTGCCTCCTTCTCACAGAAATTCTCTTTCCCTAGTGCTGACCTGTAGGTGTGCCCCCTGTTGCCAATGGACCCCTGAACGCATCCTGAGGATGTGCCACAGAGCCAGGTGCTGCCAGGGTCCTCATGACTCCATGCAACCAGGGCACCTCTAGCTCCACCACCACCATCCAGGGCCCACCACAAAGCTTGTCTCACTGAGCCTTACTCTGCCAAGACACGCACCGTTCACATGCAGTCCAGGTCATCAGTACCTGTCTGGGCAGGGCACTGCACACAGCATGCTTCCACAGTGGACGAGCTGCCCCGGACCCCTCACGCTCTCAAACACAGCTCTCATCTCCCTTCCCACCACGTCGAGATGACTATGCAACATCCTTTCCTTCCCCCAGGCAACACAGAACCACGACCCTCTTCCATGCACCCCTGCGTCACTGGGGACCCCTGCACCTTCTCTAGGCTTACTTAGATTCTCACGGGGACCATTACACACACACACCGCCCGTGATCGCTCTTCTCCTATTGGGAAGTAGCTTTATCTTACCTTCAGATGGTCACACAGGTAGCCACGGAACACTGACTTCACTGGCGGCAAGCCTGAGACACAGGTGGCTACGTGGGCCCTCCTGAGTTCACCGCAAGGGCAGGCCACTGCACACAGCATGGCTTCACGGGGGAGGATCCACCCAGGACTTCGGGCACTTCCAAACGTAGCCTTCACCTCTCTTCCCAGGCCGTCACACTGCATGCATGCAAGAATGTCCCCCACATCCACACATGTTCATGCACCGCCCTCCAGCTTGCATCCAGCCCTCAACGGGGATCCGCTCTTCTGCTCTATGCTTCAGGAGGAAGAGGAGGAGGAGCACCAGAGGACAACACACTTTCCGTTCTCTGCTCTGCCACTGGAAAGTCTCCTTAGCTGCTCTACCCTCTAGGTGTTCACATCCTTAGCAAAAGGCTCGTGAAATGGCCCTGAGGTTTCCTGGGATCAGCTGGAGGCCGGAGTCCTCATGCCATCATGCCAGCCAGCTCAACGACACCTGCAGCTCCACCACTAATGCTAGGCCAAAAGCCTGCACCAAAGGGACTCTTGCTGGGCGTTCCCTTACCCCGACAGCCACCAATGCCACAAAATACAAGAGATCAGCACCCATCTGGGCAGGGCACCACACAGCATGCCTCTCAGGGGAGGATCCACCCAATCCCCTTCCCACTCTCAGAAGGAGCTTGGAGCTCTCTCCCCATCACATCCTGATGGCTGCGCCCAAGGTAGAGCCACAGCCCTAGAGGATGTCAACCCCTGCCTTCCAACCGGCATCTCTCCCTGACAGCAAATCCCGCCCCCCCCTCCACCCACTCACCCACCCCACTCTACGCCTCCTCGACATGGAAGAGGCCCCGCGGCCGGAAGAAGCATACTGTACTCCTTCCTTCTTGTCTCAGGAATGACCTTCTCTTCTGTAACCTCTCTGTGCTCACAGCCTGAGCAAAGGAGCCCTGAAATCAGGCTGAGGATGCCAGAGACACAGCTGGCTCCCACGGTCATCATGACATCAAGGCGGGCTGCTCATCCACACCTACAACTCCACCCACATCACCGCTGCACAGGCCACCACATGAGGTTCTCGTGAGCCTTACTCTACCCACACGGGTACCCCTTAAGAGACATCTAAGGAAACGGCACCCGTGTAGGTAGGGCACGGCACACAGCTGGCCTTCAAGGTGGAGGACCTGCCCTACCTCCCTCTCACTCCCACATGGAACCTTTCATGTGTCTACCCATCTCTTCCTGGTGAGTGCACCCTGCATCCAGCCATAGCCTTAGAAGGTATCGACCCACTGCCCTCCAACTAGCATGCCTCCCCCTTTGCATCTCCTCAGCTGGTCGAAGCCTATCTGGACAACTCTCTGAACAGAGGGAGAATGATCTTGCCTCTGTTCTCGGCTATTCTAGTGGCAATTATCTTTACCGCATCTACTTCACAGATGCTCACCTTTTTAGGAGTGGACCATGGAAATCCTAACCAAGATGTGTCTGCGATCTAGGTGGCCTCCAGGGCCTTCCTGCCTTCTTGGAGGAAGATCACCTGCAGACCCACGCCCAGCACTTGTCCACAGGCCACCACGAAACATAATCCACTTGTGCATGACCCCAGCCAGAAAGGCTCTCTTTACACATACTGGAAAGGAACGGCCCCTTTCTGGGCAGGGCACGGCACACAGCAGGATGGCCTCAAGGCGGGGGACCTGCTTAGTCCCCTTCCCACACTCTAGGGACAGTTTCTTCTCTCCTCCCACCACATCCTGCTGACTGCACCCAACACTGAGCAACCCCCAGAACACCATGACCCGCTCTGCCCTGAAACTCATATTCCGCCCTCACCGTAGATTTCCTCACCTGTTCTACGCGTACCTTCCCACGTGGAGGTCCAAGAGAAAAAGAGCGTGTTCTAGCTGCCTCCTTCTCACAGAAATTCTCTTTCCCTAGTGCTGACCTGTAGGTGTGCCCCCTGTTGCCAATGGACCCCTGAACGCATCCTGAGGATGTGCCACAGAGCCAGGTGCTGCCAGGGTCCTCATGACTCCATGCAACCAGGGCACCTCTAGCTCCACCACCACCATCCAGGGCCCACCACAAAGCTTGTCTCACTGAGCCTTACTCTGCCGAGACACGCACCGTTCACATGCAGTCCAGGTCATCAGTACCTGTCTGGGCAGGCCACTGCACACAGCATGCTTCCACAGTGGACGAGCTGCCCCGGGCCCCTCACGCTCTCAAACACAGCTCTCATCTCCCTTCCCACCACGTCGAGATGACTATGCAACATCCTTTCCTTCCCCCAGGCAACACAGAACCACGACCCTCTTCCATGCACCCCTGCGTCACTGGGGACCCCTGCACCTTCTCTAGGCTTACTTAGATTCTCACGGGGACCATTACACACACACACCGCCCGTGATCGCTCTTCTCCTATTGGGAAGTAGCTTTATCTTACCTTCAGATGGTCACACAGGTAGCCACGGAACACTGACTTCATTGGCGGCAAGCCTGAGACACAGGTGGCTACGTGGGCCCTCCTGAGTTCACCGCAAGGGCAGGCCACTGCACACAGCATGGCTTCATGGGGGAGGATCCACCCAGGACTTTGGGCACTTCCAAACGTAGCCTTCACCTCTCTTCCCAGGCCGTCACACTGCATGCATGCAAGAATGTCCCCCACATCCACACATGTTCATGCACCGCCCTCCAGCTTGCATCCAGCACTCAACGGGGATCCGCTCTTCTGCTCTATGCTTCAGGAGGAAGAGGAGGAGGAGCACCAGAGGACAACACACTTTCCGTTCTCTGCTCTGCCACTGGAAAGTCTCCTTAGCTTCTCTACCCTCTAGGTGTTCCCATCCTTAGCAAAAGGCTCGTGAAATGGCCCTGAGGTTTCCTGGGATCAGCTGGAGGCCGGAGTCCTCATGCCATCATGCCAGCCAGCTCAACGACACCTGCAGCTCCACCACTACTGCTTGGCCAAAAGCCTGCACCAAAGGGACTCTTGCTGGGCGTTCCCTTACCCCGACAGCCACCAATGCCACAAAATACAAGAGATCAGCATCCGTCTGGGCAGGGCACCACACAGCATGCCTCTCAGGGGAGGATCCACCCAATCCCCTTCCCACTCTCAGAAGGAGCTTGGAGCTCTCTCCCCATCACATCCTGATGGCTGCGCCCAAGGTAGAGCCACAGCCCTAGAGGATGTCAACCCATGCCTTCCAACCTGCATCTCTCCCTGACAGCAAATCCCGCCCCCCCCTCCACCCACTCACCCACCCCACTCTACGCCTCCTCCACATGGAAGAGGCCCCGCGGCCGGAAGAAGCATACTGTACTCCTCCCTTCTTGTCTCAGGAATGACCTTCTCTTCTGTAACCTCTCTGTGCTCACAGCCTGAGCAAAGGAGCCCTGAAATCAGGCTGAGGATGCCAGAGACACAGCTGGCTCCCACGGTCATCATGACATCAAGGCGGGCTGCTCATCCACACCTACAACTCCACCCACATCACCGCTGCACAGGCCACCACACGAGGTTCTCGTGAGCCTTACTCTACCCACACGGGTACCCCTTAAGAGACATCTAAGGAAACGGCACCCGCGTAGGTAGGGCACGGCACACAGCTGGCCTTCAAGGTGGAGGACCTGCCCTACCTCCCTCTCACTCCCACATGGAACCTTTCATGTGTCTACCCATCTCTTCCTGGTGAGTGCACCCTGCATCCAGCCATAGCCTTAGAAGGTATCGACCCACTGCCCTCCAACTAGCATGCCTCCCCCTTTGCATCTCCTCAGCTGGTCGAAGCCTATCTGGACAACTCTCTGAACAGAGGGAGAATGATCTTGCCTCTGTTCTCGGCTATTCTAGTGGCAATTATCTTTACCGCATCTACTTCACAGATGCTCACCTTTTTAGGAGTGGACCATGGAAATCCTAACCAAGATGTGTCTGCGATCTAGGTGGCCTCCAGGGCCTTCCTGCCTTCTTGGAGGAAGATCACCTGCAGACCCACGCCCAGCACTTGTCCACAGGCCACCACGAAACATAATCCACTTGTGCATGACCCCAGCCAGAAAGGCTCTCTTTACACATACTGGAAAGGAACGGCCCCTTTCTGGGCAGGGCACGGCACACAGCAGGATGGCCTCAAGGCGGGGGACCTGCTTAGTCCCCTTCCCACACTCTAGGGACATTTTCTTCTCTCCTCCCACCACATCCTGCTGACTGCACCCAACACTGAGCAACCCCCAGAACACCATGACCCGCTCTGCCCTGAAACTCATATTCCGCCCTCACCGTAGATTTCCTCACCTGTTCTACGCGTACCTTCCCACGTGGAGGTCCAAGAGAAAAAGAGCGTGTTCTAGCTGCCTCCTTCTCACAGAAATTCTCTTTCCCTAGTGCTGACCTGTAGGTGTGCCCCCTGTTGCCAATGGACCCCTGAACGCATCCTGAGGATGTGCCACAGAGCCAGGTGCTGCCAGGGTCCTCATGACTCCATGCAACCAGGGCACCTCTAGCTCCACCACCACCATCCAGGGCCCACCACAAAGCTTGTCTCACTGAGCCTTACTCTGCCGAGACACGCACCGTTCACATGCAGTCCAGGTCATCAGTACCTGTCTGGGCAGGCCACTGCACACAGCATGCTTCCACAGTGGACGAGCTGCCCCGGACCCCTCACGCTCTCAAACACAGCTCTCATCTCCCTTCCCACCACGTCGAGATGACTATGCAACATCCTTTCCTTCCCCCAGGCAACACAGAACCACGACCCTCTTCCATGCACCCCTGCGTCACTGGGGACCCCTGCACCTTCTCTAGGCTTACTTAGATTCTCACGGGGACCATTACACACACACACCGCCCGTGATCGCTCTTCTCCTATTGGGAAGTAGCTTTATCTTACCTTCAGATGGTCACACAGGTAGCCACGGAACACTGACTTCATTGGCAGCAAGCCTGAGACACAGGTGGCTACGTGGGCCCTCCTGAGTTCACCGCAAGGGCAGGCCACTGCACACAGCATGGCTTCACGGGGGAGGATCCACCCAGGACTTCGGGCACTTCCAAAGGTAGCCTTCACCTCTCTTCCCAGGCCGTCACACTGCATGCATGGAAGAATGTCCCCCACATCCACACATGTTCATGCACCGCCCTCCAGCTTGCATCCAGCCCTCAACGGGGATCCGCTCTTCTGCTCTATGCTTCAGGAGGAAGAGGAGGAGGAGCACCAGAGGACAACACACTTTCCGTTCTCTGCTCTGCCACTGGAAAGTCTCCTTAGCTTCTCTACCCTCTAGGTGTTCCCATCCTTAGCAAAAGGCTCGTGAAATGGCCCTGAGGTTTCCTGGGATCAGCTGGAGGCCGGAGTCCTCATGCCATCATGCCAGCCAGCTCAACGACACCTGCAGCTCCACCACTACTGCTTGGCCAAAAGCCTGCACCAAAGGGACTCTTGCTGGGCGTTCCCTTACCCCGACAGCCACCAATGCCACAAAATACAAGAGATCAGCATCCGTCTGGGCAGGGCACCACACAGCATGCCTCTCAGGGGAGGATCCACCCAATCCCCTTCCCACTCTCAGAAGGAGCTTGGAGCTCTCTCCCCATCACATCCTGATGGCTGCGCCCAAGGTAGAGCCACAGCCCTAGAGGATGTCAACCCATGCCTTCCAACCTGCATCTCTCCCTGACAGCAAATCCCGCCCCCCCCTCCACCCACTCACCCACCCCACTCTACGCCTCCTCCACATGGAAGAGGCCCCGCGGCCGGAAGAAGCATACTGTACTCCTCCCTTCTTGTCTCAGGAATGACCTTCTCTTCTGTAACCTCTCTGTGCTCACAGCCTGAGCAAAGGAGCCCTGAAATCAGGCTGAGGATGCCAGAGACACAGCTGGCTCCCACGGTCATCATGACATCAAGGCGGGCTGCTCATCCACACCTACAACTCCACCCACATCACCGCTGCACAGGCCACCACACGAGGTTCTCGTGAGCCTTACTCTACCCACACGGGTACCCCTTAAGAGACATCTAAGGAAACGGCACCCGCGTAGGTAGGGCACGGCACACAGCTGGCCTTCAAGGTGGAGGACCTGCCCTACCTCCCTCTCACTCCCACATGGAACCTTTCATGTGTCTACCCATCTCTTCCTGGTGAGTGCACCCTGCATCCAGCCATAGCCTTAGAAGGTATCGACCCACTGCCCTCCAACTAGCATGCCTCCCCCTTTGCATCTCCTCAGCTGGTCGAAGCCTATCTGGACAACTCTCTGAACAGAGGGAGAATGATCTTGCCTCTGTTCTCGGCTATTCTAGTGGCAATTATCTTTACCGCATCTACTTCACAGATGCTCACCTTTTTAGGAGTGGACCATGGAAATCCTAACCAAGATGTGTCTGCGATCTAGGTGGCCTCCAGGGCCTTCCTGCCTTCTTGGAGGAAGATCACCTGCAGACCCACGCCCAGCACTTGTCCACAGGCCACCACGAAACATAATCCACTTGTGCATGACCCCAGCCAGAAAGGCTCTCTTTACACATACTGGAAAGGAACGGCCCCTTTCTGGGCAGGGCACGGCACACAGCAGGATGGCCTCAAGGCGGGGGACCTGCTTAGTCCCCTTCCCACACTCTAGGGACAGTTTCTTCTCTCCTCCCACCACATCCTGCTGACTGCACCCAACACTGAGCAACCCCCAGAACACCATGACCCGCTCTGCCCTGAAACTCATATTCCGCCCTCACCGTAGATTTCCTCACCTGTTCTACGCGTACCTTCCCACGTGGAGGTCCAAGAGAAAAAGAGCGTGTTCTAGCTGCCTCCTTCTCACAGAAATTCTCTTTCCCTAGTGCTGACCTGTAGGTGTGCCCCCTGTTGCCAATGGACCCCTGAACGCATCCTGAGGATGTGCCACAGAGCCAGGTGCTGCCAGGGTCCTCATGACTCCATGCAACCAGGGCACCTCTAGCTCCACCACCACCATCCAGGGCCCACCACAAAGCTTGTCTCACTGAGCCTTACTCTGCCGAGACACGCACCGTTCACATGCAGTCCAGGTCATCAGTACCTGTCTGGGCAGGCCACTGCACACAGCATGCTTCCACAGTGGACGAGCTGCCCCGGACCCCTCACGCTCTCAAACACAGCTCTCATCTCCCTTCCCACCACGTCGAGATGACTATGCAACATCCTTTCCTTCCCCCAGGCAACACAGAACCACGACCCTCTTCCATGCACCCCTGCGTCACTGGGGACCCCTGCACCTTCTCTAGGCTTACTTAGATTCTCACGGGGACCATTACACACACACACCGCCCGTGATCGCTCTTCTCCTATTGGGAAGTAGCTTTATCTTACCTTCAGATGGTCACACAGGTAGCCACGGAACACTGACTTCATTGGCAGCAAGCCTGAGACACAGGTGGCTACGTGGGCCCTCCTGAGTTCACCGCAAGGGCAGGCCACTGCACACAGCATGGCTTCACGGGGGAGGATCCACCCAGGACTTCGGGCACTTCCAAAGGTAGCCTTCACCTCTCTTCCCAGGCCGTCACACTGCATGCATGGAAGAATGTCCCCCACATCCACACATGTTCATGCACCGCCCTCCAGCTTGCATCCAGCCCTCAACGGGGATCCGCTCTTCTGCTCTATGCTTCAGGAGGAAGAGGAGGAGGAGCACCAGAGGACAACACACTTTCCGTTCTCTGCTCTGCCACTGGAAAGTCTCCTTAGCTTCTCTACCCTCTAGGTGTTCCCATCCTTAGCAAAAGGCTCGTGAAATGGCCCTGAGGTTTCCTGGGATCAGCTGGAGGCCGGAGTCCTCATGCCATCATGCCAGCCAGCTCAACGACACCTGCAGCTCCACCACTACTGCTTGGCCAAAAGCCTGCACCAAAGGGACTCTTGCTGGGCGTTCCCTTACCCCGACAGCCACCAATGCCACAAAATACAAGAGATCAGCATCCGTCTGGGCAGGGCACCACACAGCATGCCTCTCAGGGGAGGATCCACCCAATCCCCTTCCCACTCTCAGAAGGAGCTTGGAGCTCTCTCCCCATCACATCCTGATGGCTGCGCCCAAGGTAGAGCCACAGCCCTAGAGGATGTCAACCCATGCCTTCCAACCTGCATCTCTCCCTGACAGCAAATCCCGCCCCCCCCTCCACCCACTCACCCACCCCACTCTACGCCTCCTCCACATGGAAGAGGCCCCGCGGCCGGAAGAAGCATACTGTACTCCTCCCTTCTTGTCTCAGGAATGACCTTCTCTTCTGTAACCTCTCTGTGCTCACAGCCTGAGCAAAGGAGCCCTGAAATCAGGCTGAGGATGCCAGAGACACAGCTGGCTCCCACGGTCATCATGGCATCAAGGCGGGCTGCTCATCCACACCTACAACTCCACCCACATCACCGCTGCACAGGCCACCACACGAGGTTCTCGGGAGCCTTACTCTACCCACACGGGTACCCCTTAAGAGACATCTAAGGAAACGGCACCCGCGTAGGTAGGGCACGGCACACAGCTGGCCTTCAAGGTGGAGGACCTGCCCTACCTCCCTCTCACTCCCACATGGAACCTTTCATGTGTCTACCCATCTCTTCCTGGTGAGTGCACCCTGCATCCAGCCATAGCCTTAGAAGGTATCGACCCACTGCCCTCCAACTAGCATGCCTCCCCCTTTGCATCTCCTCAGCTGGTCGAAGCCTATCTGGACAACTCTCTGAACAGAGGGAGAATGATCTTGCCTCTGTTCTCGGCTATTCTAGTGGCAATTATCTTTACCTCATCTACTTCACAGATGCTCACCTTTTTAGGAGTGGACCATGGAAATCCTAACCAAGATGTGTCTGCGATCTAGGTGGCCTCCAGGGCCTTCCTGCCTTCTTGGAGGAAGATCACCTGCAGACCCACGCCCAGCACTTGTCCACAGGCCACCACGAAACATAATCCACTTGTGCATGACCCCAGCCAGAAAGGCTCTCTTTACACATACTGGAAAGGAACGGCCCCTTTCTGGGCAGGGCACGGCACACAGCAGGATGGCCTCAAGGCGGGGGACCTGCTTAGTCCCCTTCCCACACTCTAGGGACATTTTCTTCTCTCCCCCCACCACATCCTGCTGACTGCACCCAACACTGAGCAACCCCCAGAACACCATGACCCGCTCTGCCCTGAAACTCATATTCCGCCCTCACCGTAGATTTCCTCACCTGTTCTACGCGTACCTTCCCACGTGGAGGTCCAAGAGAAAAAGAGCGTGTTCTAGCTGCCTCCTTCTCACAGAAATTCTCTTTCCCTAGTGCTGACCTGTAGGTGTGCCCCCTGTTGCCAATGGACCCCTGAACGCATCCTGAGGATGTGCCACAGAGCCAGGTGCTGCCAGGGTCCTCATGACTCCATGCAACCAGGGCACCTCTAGCTCCACCACCACCATCCAGGGCCCACCACAAAGCTTGTCTCACTGAGCCTTACTCTGCCGAGACACGCACCGTTCACATGCAGTCCAGGTCATCAGTACCTGTCTGGGCAGGCCACTGCACACAGCATGCTTCCACAGTGGACGAGCTGCCCCGGACCCCTCACGCTCTCAAACACAGCTCTCATCTCCCTTCCCACCACGTCGAGATGACTATGCAACATCCTTTCCTTCCCCCAGGCAACACAGAACCACGACCCTCTTCCATGCACCCCTGCGTCACTGGGGACCCCTGCACCTTCTCTAGGCTTACTTAGATTCTCACGGGGACCATTACACACACACACCGCCCGTGATCGCTCTTCTCCTATTGGGAAGTAGCTTTATCTTACCTTCAGATGGTCACACAGGTAGCCACGGAACACTGACTTCATTGGCAGCAAGCCTGAGACACAGGTGGCTACGTGGGCCCTCCTGAGTTCACCGCAAGGGCAGGCCACTGCACACAGCATGGCTTCACGGGGGAGGATCCACCCAGGACTTCGGGCACTTCCAAAGGTAGCCTTCACCTCTCTTCCCAGGCCGTCACACTGCATGCATGGAAGAATGTCCCCCACATCCACACATGTTCATGCACCGCCCTCCAGCTTGCATCCAGCCCTCAACGGGGATCCGCTCTTCTGCTCTATGCTTCAGGAGGAAGAGGAGGAGGAGCACCAGAGGACAACACACTTTCCGTTCTCTGCTCTGCCACTGGAAAGTCTCCTTAGCTTCTCTACCCTCTAGGTGTTCCCATCCTTAGCAAAAGGCTCGTGAAATGGCCCTGAGGTTTCCTGGGATCAGCTGGAGGCCGGAGTCCTCATGCCATCATGCCAGCCAGCTCAACGACACCTGCAGCTCCACCACTACTGCTTGGCCAAAAGCCTGCACCAAAGGGACTCTTGCTGGGCGTTCCCTTACCCCGACAGCCACCAATGCCACAAAATACAAGAGATCAGCATCCGTCTGGGCAGGGCACCACACAGCATGCCTCTCAGGGGAGGATCCACCCAATCCCCTTCCCACTCTCAGAAGGAGCTTGGAGCTCTCTCCCCATCACATCCTGATGGCTGCGCCCAAGGTAGAGCCACAGCCCTAGAGGATGTCAACCCATGCCTTCCAACCTGCATCTCTCCCTGACAGCAAATCCCGCCCCCCCCTCCACCCACTCACCCACCCCACTCTACGCCTCCTCCACATGGAAGAGGCCCCGCGGCCGGAAGAAGCATACTGTACTCCTCCCTTCTTGTCTCAGGAATGACCTTCTCTTCTGTAACCTCTCTGTGCTCACAGCCTGAGCAAAGGAGCCCTGAAATCAGGCTGAGGATGCCAGAGACACAGCTGGCTCCCACGGTCATCATGGCATCAAGGCGGGCTGCTCATCCACACCTACAACTCCACCCACATCACCGCTGCACAGGCCACCACACGAGGTTCTCGGGAGCCTTACTCTACCCACACGGGTACCCCTTAAGAGACATCTAAGGAAACGGCACCCGCGTAGGTAGGGCACGGCACACAGCTGGCCTTCAAGGTGGAGGACCTGCCCTACCTCCCTCTCACTCCCACATGGAACCTTTCATGTGTCTACCCATCTCTTCCTGGTGAGTGCACCCTGCATCCAGCCATAGCCTTAGAAGGTATCGACCCACTGCCCTCCAACTAGCATGCCTCCCCCTTTGCATCTCCTCAGCTGGTCGAAGCCTATCTGGACAACTCTCTGAACAGAGGGAGAATGATCTTGCCTCTGTTCTCGGCTATTCTAGTGGCAATTATCTTTACCTCATCTACTTCACAGATGCTCACCTTTTTAGGAGTGGACCATGGAAATCCTAACCAAGATGTGTCTGCGATCTAGGTGGCCTCCAGGGCCTTCCTGCCTTCTTGGAGGAAGATCACCTGCAGACCCACGCCCAGCACTTGTCCACAGGCCACCACGAAACATAATCCACTTGTGCATGACCCCAGCCAGAAAGGCTCTCTTTACACATACTGGAAAGGAACGGCCCCTTTCTGGGCAGGGCACGGCACACAGCAGGATGGCCTCAAGGCGGGGGACCTGCTTAGTCCCCTTCCCACACTCTAGGGACATTTTCTTCTCTCCCCCCACCACATCCTGCTGACTGCACCCAACACTGAGCAACCCCCAGAACACCATGACCCGCTCTGCCCTGAAACTCATATTCCGCCCTCACCGTAGATTTCCTCACCTGTTCTACGCGTACCTTCCCACGTGGAGGTCCAAGAGAAAAAGAGCGTGTTCTAGCTGCCTCCTTCTCACAGAAATTCTCTTTCCCTAGTGCTGACCTGTAGGTGTGCCCCCTGTTGCCAATGGACCCCTGAACGCATCCTGAGGATGTGCCACAGAGCCAGGTGCTGCCAGGGTCCTCATGACTCCATGCAACCAGGGCACCTCTAGCTCCACCACCACCATCCAGGGCCCACCACAAAGCTTGTCTCACTGAGCCTTACTCTGCCGAGACACGCACCGTTCACATGCAGTCCAGGTCATCAGTACCTGTCTGGGCAGGCCACTGCACACAGCATGCTTCCACAGTGGACGAGCTGCCCCGGACCCCTCACGCTCTCAAACACAGCTCTCATCTCCCTTCCCACCACGTCGAGATGACTATGCAACATCCTTTCCTTCCCCCAGGCAACACAGAACCACGACCCTCTTCCATGCACCCCTGCGTCACTGGGGACCCCTGCACCTTCTCTAGGCTTACTTAGATTCTCACGGGGACCATTACACACACACACCGCCCGTGATCGCTCTTCTCCTATTGGGAAGTAGCTTTATCTTACCTTCAGATGGTCACACAGGTAGCCACGGAACACTGACTTCATTGGCAGCAAGCCTGAGACACAGGTGGCTACGTGGGCCCTCCTGAGTTCACCGCAAGGGCAGGCCACTGCACACAGCATGGCTTCACGGGGGAGGATCCCCCCAGGATTCGGGCACTTCCAAACGTAGCCTTCACCTCTCTTCCCAGGCCGACACACTGCATGCATGCAAGAATGTCCCCCACATCCACACATGTTCATGCACCGCCCTCCAGCTTGCATCCAGCCCTCAACGGGGATCCGCTCTTCTGCTCTATGCTTCAGGAGGAAGAGGAGGAGGAGCACCAGAGGACAACACACTTTCCGTTCTCTGCTCTGCCACTGGAAAGTCTCCTTAGCTTCTCTACCCTCTAGGTGTTCACATCCTTAGCAAAAGGCTCGTGAAACGGCCCTGAGGTTTCCTGGGATCAGCTGGAGGCCGGAGTCCTCATGCCATCATGCCAGCCAGCTCAACGACACCTGCAGCTCCACCACTACTGCTTGGCCAAAAGCCTGCACCAAAGGGACTCTTGCTGGGCGTTCCCTTACCCCGACAGCCACCAATGCCACAAAATACAAGAGATCAGCACCCGTCTGGGCAGGGCACCACACAGCATGCCTCTCAGGGGAGGATCCACCCAATCCCCTTCCCACTCTCAGAAGGAGCTTGGAGCTCTCTCCCCATCACATCCTGATGGCTGCGCCCAAGGTAGAGCCACAGCCCTAGAGGATGTCAACCCCTGCCTTCCAACCTGCATCTCTCCCTGACAGCAAATCCCGCCCCCCCCTCCACCCACACACCCACCCCACTCTACGCCTCCTCCACATGGAAGAGGCCCCGCGGCCGGAAGAAGCATACTGTACTTCTCCCTTCTTGTCTCAGGAATGACCTTCTCTTCTGTAACCTCTCTGTGCTCACAGCCTGAGCAAAGGAGCCCTGAAATCAGGCTGAGGATGCCAGAGACACAGCTGGCTCCCACGGTCATCATGACATCAAGGCGGGCTGCTCATCCACACCTACAACTCCACCCACATCACTGCTGCACAGGCCACCACACGAGCTTCTCGGGAGCCTTACTCTACCCACACGGGTACCCCTTAAGAGACATCTAAGGAAACGGCACCCGCGTAGGTAGGGCACGGCACACAGCTGGCCTTCAAGGTGGAGGACCTGCCCTACCTCCCTCTCACTCCCACATGGAACCTTTCATGTGTCTACCCATCTCTTCCTGGTGAGTGCACCCTGCATCCAGCCATAGCCTTAGAAGGTATCGACCCACTGCCCTCCAACTAGCATGCCTCCCCCTTTGCATCTCCTCAGCTGGTCGAAGCCTATCTGGACAACTCTCTGAACAGAGGGAGAATGATCTTGCCTCTGTTCTCGGCTATTCTAGTGGCAATTATCTTTACCTCATCTACTTCACAGATGCTCACCTTTTTAGGAGTGGACCATGGAAATCCTAACCAAGATGTGTCTGCGATCTAGGTGGCCTCCAGGGCCTACCTGCCTTCTTGGAGGAAGATCACCTGCAGACCCACGCCCAGCACTTGTCCACAGGCCACCACGAAACATAATCCACTTGTGCATGACCCCAGCCAGAAAGGCTCTCTTTACACATACTGGAAAGGAACGGCCCCTTTCTGGGCAGGGCACGGCACACAGCAGGATGGCCTCAAGGCGGGGGACCTGCTTAGTCCCCTTCCCACACTCTAGGGACATTTTCTTCTCTCCCCCCACCACATCCTGCTGACTGCACCCAACACTGAGCAACCCCCAGAACACCATGACCCGCTCTGCCCTGAAACTCATATTCCGCCCTCACCGTAGATTTCCTCACCTGTTCTACGCGTACCTTCCCACGTGGAGGTCCAAGAGAAAAAGAGCGTGTTCTAGCTGCCTCCTTCTCACAGAAATTCTCTTTCCCTAGTGCTGACCTGTAGGTGTGCCTCCTGTTGCCAATGGACCCCTGAACGCATCCTGAGGATGTGCCACAGAGCCAGGTGCTGCCAGGGTCCTCATGACTCCATGCAACCAGGGCACCTCTAGCTCCACCACCACCATCCAGGGCCCACCACAAAGCTTGTCTCACTGAGCCTTACTCTGCCGAGACACGCACCGTTCACATGCAGTCCAGGTCATCAGTACCTGTCTGGGCAGGCCACTGCACACAGCATGCTTCCACAGTGGACGAGCTGCCCCGGACCCCTCACGCTCTCAAACACAGCTCTCATCTCCCTTCCCACCACGTCGAGATGACTATGCAACATCCTTTCCTTCCCCCAGGCAACACAGAACCACGACCCTCTTCCATGCACCCCTGCGTCACTGGGGACCCCTGCACCTTCTCTAGGCTTACTTAGATTCTCACGGGGACCATTACACACACACACCGCCCGTGATCGCTCTTCTCCTATTGGGAAGTAGCTTTATCTTACCTTCAGATGGTCACACAGGTAGCCACGGAACACTGACTTCATTGGCAGCAAGCCTGAGACACAGGTGGCTACGTGGGCCCTCCTGAGTTCACCGCAAGGGCAGGCCACTGCACACAGCATGGCTTCACGGGGGAGGATCCCCCCAGGATTCGGGCACTTCCAAACGTAGCCTTCACCTCTCTTCCCAGGCCGTCACACTGCATGCATGCAAGAATGTCCCCCACATCCACACATGTTCATGCACCGCCCTCCAGCTTGCATCCAGCACTCAACGGGGATCCGCTCTTCTGCTCTATGCTTCAGGAGGAAGAGGAGGAGGAGCACCAGAGGACAACACACTTTCCGTTCTCTGCTCTGCCACTGGAAAGTCTCCTTAGCTTCTCTACCCTCTAGGTGTTCACATCCTTAGCAAAAGGCTCGTGAAACGGCCCTGAGGTTTCCTGGGATCAGCTGGAGGCCGGAGTCCTCATGCCATCATGCCAGCCAGCTCAACGACACCTGCAGCTCCACCACTACTGCTTGGCCAAAAGCCTGCACCAAAGGGACTCTTGCTGGGCGTTCCCTTACCCCGACAGCCACCAATGCCACAAAATACAAGAGATCAGCACCCGTCTGGGCAGGGCACCACACAGCATGCCTCTCAGGGGAGGATCCACCCAATCCCCTTCCCACTCTCAGAAGGAGCTTGGAGCTCTCTCCCCATCACATCCTGATGGCTGCGCCCAAGGTAGAGCCACAGCCCTAGAGGATGTCAACCCATGCCTTCCAACCTGCATCTCTCCCTGACAGCAAATCCCGCCCCCCCCTCCACCCACTCACCCACCCCACTCTACGCCTCCTCCACATGGAAGAGGCCCCGCGGCCGGAAGAAGCATACTGTACTCCTCCCTTCTTGTCTCAGGAATGACCTTCTCTTCTGTAACCTCTCTGTGCTCACAGCCTGAGCAAAGGAGCCCTGAAATCAGGCTGAGGATGCCAGAGACACAGCTGGCTCCCACGGTCATCATGACATCAAGGCGGGCTGCTCATCCACACCTACAACTCCACCCACATCACCGCTGCACAGGCCACCACACGAGGTTCTCGGGAGCCTTACTCTACCCACACGGGTACCCCTTAAGAGACATCTACGGAAACGGCACCCGCGTAGGTAGGGCACGGCACACAGCTGGCCTTCAAGGTGGAGGACCTGCCCTACCTCCCTCTCACTCCCACATGGAACCTTTCATGTGTCTACCCATCTCTTCCTGGTGAGTGCACCCTGCATCCAGCCATAGCCTTAGAAGGTATCGACCCACTGCCCTCCAACTAGCATGCCTCCCCCTTTGCATCTCCTCAGCTGGTCGAAGCCTATCTGGACAACTCTCTGAACAGAGGGAGAATGATCTTGCCTCTGTTCTCGGCTATTCTAGTGGCAATTATCTTTACCTCATCTACTTCACAGATGCTCACCTTTTTAGGAGTGGACCATGGAAATCCTAACCAAGATGTGTCTGCGATCTAGGTGGCCTCCAGGGCCTTCCTGCCTTCTTGGAGGAAGATCACCTGCAGACCCACGCCCAGCACTTGTCCACAGGCCACCACGAAACATAATCCACTTGTGCATGACCCCAGCCAGAAAGGCTCTCTTTACACATACTGGAAAGGAACGGCCCCTTTCTGGGCAGGGCACGGCACACAGCAGGATGGCCTCAAGGCGGGGCACCTGCTTAGTCCCCTTCCCACACTCTAGGGACATTTTCTTCTCTCCTCCCACCACATCCTGCTGACTGCACCCAACACTGAGCAACCCCCAGAACACCATGACCCGCTCTGCCCTGAAACTCATATTCCGCCCTCACCGTAGATTTCCTCACCTGTTCTACGCATACCTTCCCACGTGGAGGTCCAAGAGAAAAAGAGCGTGTTCTAGCTGCCTCCTTCTCACAGAAATTCTCTTTCCCTAGTGCTGACCTGTAGGTGTGCCCCCTGTTGCCAATGGACCCCTGAACGCATCCTGAGGATGTGCCACAGAGCCAGGTGCTGCCAGGGTCCTCATGACTCCATGCAACCAGGGCACCTCTAGCTCCACCACCACCATCCAGGGCCCACCACAAAGCTTGTCTCACTGAGCCTTACTCTGCCAAGACACGCACCGTTCACATGCAGTCCAGGTCATCAGTACCTGTCTGGGCAGGGCACTGCACACAGCATGCTTCCACAGTGGACGAGCTGCCCCGGACCCCTCACGCTCTCAAACACAGCTCTCATCTCCCTTCCCACCACGTCGAGATGACTATGCAACATCCTTTCCTTCCCCCAGGCAACACAGAACCACGACCCTCTTCCATGCACCCCTGCGTCACTGGGGACCCCTGCACCTTCTCTAGGCTTACTTAGATTCTCACGGGGACCATTACACACACACACCGCCCGTGATCGCTCTTCTCCTATTGGGAAGTAGCTTTATCTTACCTTCAGATGGTCACACAGGTAGCCACGGAACACTGACTTCACTGGCGGCAAGCCTGAGACACAGGTGGCTACGTGGGCCCTCCTGAGTTCACCGCAAGGGCAGGCCACTGCACACAGCATGGCTTCACGGGGGAGGATCCACCCAGGACTTCGGGCACTTCCAAACGTAGCCTTCACCTCTCTTCCCAGGCCGTCACACTGCATGCATGCAAGAATGTCCCCCACATCCACACATGTTCATGCACCGCCCTCCAGCTTGCATCCAGCCCTCAACGGGGATCCGCTCTTCTGCTCTATGCTTCAGGAGGAAGAGGAGGAGGAGCACCAGAGGACAACACACTTTCCGTTCTCTGCTCTGCCACTGGAAAGTCTCCTTAGCTGCTCTACCCTCTAGGTGTTCACATCCTTAGCAAAAGGCTCGTGAAATGGCCCTGAGGTTTCCTGGGATCAGCTGGAGGCCGGAGTCCTCATGCCATCATGCCAGCCAGCTCAACGACACCTGCAGCTCCACCACTAATGCTAGGCCAAAAGCCTGCACCAAAGGGACTCTTGCTGGGCGTTCCCTTACCCCGACAGCCACCAATGCCACAAAATACAAGAGATCAGCACCCATCTGGGCAGGGCACCACACAGCATGCCTCTCAGGGGAGGATCCACCCAATCCCCTTCCCACTCTCAGAAGGAGCTTGGAGCTCTCTCCCCATCACATCCTGATGGCTGCGCCCAAGGTAGAGCCACAGCCCTAGAGGATGTCAACCCCTGCCTTCCAACCGGCATCTCTCCCTGACAGCAAATCCCGCCCCCCCCTCCACCCACTCACCCACCCCACTCTACGCCTCCTCGACATGGAAGAGGCCCCGCGGCCGGAAGAAGCATACTGTACTCCTTCCTTCTTGTCTCAGGAATGACCTTCTCTTCTGTAACCTCTCTGTGCTCACAGCCTGAGCAAAGGAGCCCTGAAATCAGGCTGAGGATGCCAGAGACACAGCTGGCTCCCACGGTCATCATGACATCAAGGCGGGCTGCTCATCCACACCTACAACTCCACCCACATCACCGCTGCACAGGCCACCACATGAGGTTCTCGTGAGCCTTACTCTACCCACACGGGTACCCCTTAAGAGACATCTAAGGAAACGGCACCCGTGTAGGTAGGGCACGGCACACAGCTGGCCTTCAAGGTGGAGGACCTGCCCTACCTCCCTCTCACTCCCACATGGAACCTTTCATGTGTCTACCCATCTCTTCCTGGTGAGTGCACCCTGCATCCAGCCATAGCCTTAGAAGGTATCGACCCACTGCCCTCCAACTAGCATGCCTCCCCCTTTGCATCTCCTCAGCTGGTCGAAGCCTATCTGGACAACTCTCTGAACAGAGGGAGAATGATCTTGCCTCTGTTCTCGGCTATTCTAGTGGCAATTATCTTTACCGCATCTACTTCACAGATGCTCACCTTTTTAGGAGTGGACCATGGAAATCCTAACCAAGATGTGTCTGCGATCTAGGTGGCCTCCAGGGCCTTCCTGCCTTCTTGGAGGAAGATCACCTGCAGACCCACGCCCAGCACTTGTCCACAGGCCACCACGAAACATAATCCACTTGTGCATGACCCCAGCCAGAAAGGCTCTCTTTACACATACTGGAAAGGAACGGCCCCTTTCTGGGCAGGGCACGGCACACAGCAGGATGGCCTCAAGGCGGGGGACCTGCTTAGTCCCCTTCCCACACTCTAGGGACAGTTTCTTCTCTCCTCCCACCACATCCTGCTGACTGCACCCAACACTGAGCAACCCCCAGAACACCATGACCCGCTCTGCCCTGAAACTCATATTCCGCCCTCACCGTAGATTTCCTCACCTGTTCTACGCGTACCTTCCCACGTGGAGGTCCAAGAGAAAAAGAGCGTGTTCTAGCTGCCTCCTTCTCACAGAAATTCTCTTTCCCTAGTGCTGACCTGTAGGTGTGCCCCCTGTTGCCAATGGACCCCTGAACGCATCCTGAGGATGTGCCACAGAGCCAGGTGCTGCCAGGGTCCTCATGACTCCATGCAACCAGGGC
Organism: Hippopotamus amphibius kiboko; assembly: GCF_030028045.1. Classification (NCBI taxonomy): domain Eukaryota; kingdom Metazoa; phylum Chordata; class Mammalia; order Artiodactyla; family Hippopotamidae; genus Hippopotamus; species Hippopotamus amphibius. Next base: position 9,481,360 of record NC_080203.1, on the reverse strand, counting down.
ACCTCTAGCTCCACCACCACCATCCAGGGCCCACCACAAAGCTTGTCTCACTGAGCCTTACTCTGCCGAGACACGCACCGTTCACATGCAGTCCAGGTCATCAGTACCTGTCTGGGCAGGCCACTGCACACAGCATGCTTCCACAGTGGACGAGCTGCCCACGGGCCCCCTCACGCTCTCAAACACAGCTCTCATCTCCCTTCCCACCACGTCGAGATGACTATGCAACATCCTTTCCCTTCCCCCAGGCAACACAGAACCACGACCCTCTTCCATGCACCCCTGCGTCACTGGGGACCCCTGCACCTTCTCTAGGCTTACTTAGATTCTCACGGGGACCATTACACACACACACCGCCCGTGATCGCTCTTCTCCTATTGGGAAGTAGCTTTATCTTACCTTCAGATGGTCACACAGGTAGCCACGGAACACTGACTTCATTGGCGGCAAGCCTGAGACACAGGTGGCTACGTGGGCCCTCCTGAGTTCACCGCAAGGGCAGGCCACTGCACACAGCATGGCTTCATGGGGGAGGATCCACCCAGGACTTTGGGCACTTCCAAACGTAAGCCTTCACCTCTCTTCCCAGCCGTCACACTGCATGCATGCAAGAATGTCCCCCACATCCACACATGTTCATGCACCGCCCTCCAGCTTGCATCCAGCACTCAACGGGGATCCGCTCTTCTGCTCTATGCTTCAGGAGGAAGAGGAGGAGGAGCACCAGAGGACAACACACTTTCCGTTCTCTGCTCTGCCACTGGAAAGTCTCCTTAGCTTCTCTACCTCTAGGTGTTCCATCCTTAGCAAAAGGCTCGTGAAATGGCCCTGAGGTTTCCTGGGATCAGCTGGAGGCCGGAGTCCTCATGCCATCATGCCAGCCAGCTCAACGACACCTGCAGCTCCACCACTACTGCTTGGCCAAAAGCCTGCACCAAAGGGACTCTTGCTGGGCGTTCCCTTACCCCGACAGCCACCAATGCACAAAATACAAGAGATCAGCATCCGTCTGGGCAGGGCACCACACAGCATGCCTCTCAGGGGAGGATCCACCAATCCCCTTCCCACTCTCAGAAGGAGCTTGGAGCTCTCTCCCCATCACATCCTGATGGCTGCGCCCAAGGTAGAGCCACAGCCCTAGAGGATGTCAAACCCATGCCTTCCAACCTGCATCTCTCCCTGACAGCAAATCCCGCCCCCCCTCCACCCCACACACCCACCCCACTCTACGCCTCCTCCACATGGAAGAGGCCCCGCGGCCGGAAGAAGCATACTGTACTCCTCCCTTCTTGTCTCAGGAATGACCTTCTCTTCTGTAACCTCTCTGTGCTCACAGCCTGAGCAAAGGAGCCCTGAAATCAGGCTGAGGATGCCAGAGACACAGCTGGCTCCCACGGTCATCATGACATCAAGGCGGGCTGCTCATCCACACCTACAACTCCACCCACATCACCGCTGCACAGGCCACCACACGAGGTTCTCGTGAGCCTTACTCTACCCACACGGGTACCCCTTAAGAGACATCTAAGGAAACGGCACCCGCGTAGGTAGGGCACGGCACACAGCTGGCCTTCAAGGTGGAGGACCTGCCCTACCTCCCTCTCACTCCCACATGGAACCTTTCATGTGTCTACCCATCTCTTCCTGGTGAGTGCACCCTGCATCCAGCCATAGCCTTAGAAGGTATCGACCCACTGCCCTCCAACTAGCATGCCTCCCCCTTTGCATCTCCTCAGCTGGTCGAAGCCTATCTGGACAACTCTCTGAACAGAGGGAGAATGATCTTGCCTCTGTTCTCGGCTATTCTAGTGGCATTATCTTTACCGCATCTACTTCACAGATGCTCACCTTTTTAGGAGTGGACCATGGAAATCCTAACCAAGATGTGTCTGCGATCTAGGTGGCCTCCAGGGCCTTCCTTGCCTTCTTGGAGGAAGATCACCTGCAGACCCACGCCCAGCACTTGTCCACAGGCCACCACGAAACATAATCCACTTGTGCATGACCCCAGCCAGAAAGGCTCTCTTTACACATACTGGAAAAGGAACGGCCCCTTTCTGGGCAGGGCACGGCACACAGCAGGATGGCCTCAAGGCGGGGACCTGCTTAGTCCCCCTTCCCACACTCTAGGGACATTTTCTTCTCTCCTCCCACCACATCCTGCTGACTGCACCCAACACTGAGCAACCCCCAGAACCACCATGACCCGCTCTGCCCTGAAACTCATATTCCGCCCTCACCGTAGATTTCCTCACCTGTTCTACGCGTACCTTCCCACGTGGAGGTCCAAGAGAAAAAGAGCGTGTTCTAGCTGCCTCCTTCTCACAGAAATTCTCTTTCCCTAGTGCTGACCTGTAGGTGTGCCCCTGTTGCCAATGGACCCCTGAACGCATCCTGAGGATGTGCCACAGAGCCAGGTGCTGCCAGGGTCCTCATGACTCCATGCAACCAGGGCACCTCTAGCTCCACCACCACCATCCAGGCCCACCACAAAGCTTGTCTCACTGAGCCTTACTCTGCCGAGACACGCACCGTTCACATGCAGTCCAGGTCATCAGTACCTTTCTGGGCAGGCCACTGCACACAGCATGCTTCCACAGTGGACGAGCTGCCCCGGACCCCTCACGCTCTCAAACACAGCTCTCATCTCCCTTCCCACCACGTCGAGATGACTATGCAACATCCTTTCCTTCCCCCAGGCAACACAGAACCACGACCCTCTTCCATGCACCCCTGCGTCACTGGGGACCCCTGCACCTTCTCTAGGCTTACTTAGATTCTCACGGGGACCATTACACACACACACCGCCCGTGATCGCTCTTCTCCTATTGGGAAGTAGCTTTATCTTACCTTCAGATGGTCACACAGGTAGCCACGGAACACTGACTTCATTGGCAGCAAGCCTGAGACACAGGTGGCTACGTGGGCCCTCCTGAGTTCACCGCAAGGGCAGGCCACTGCACACAGCATGGCTTCACGGGGGAGGATCCACCCAGGACTTCGGGCACTTCCAAAGGTAGCCTTCACCTCTCTTCCCAGGCCGTCACACTGCATGCATGGAAGAATGTCCCCCAACATCCACACATGTTCATGCACCGCCCTCCAGCTTGCATCCAGCCCTCAACGGGGATCCGCTCTTCTGCTCTATGCTTCAGGAGGAAGAGGAGGAGGAGCACCAGAGGACAACACACTTTCCGTTCTCTGCTCTGCCACTGGAAAGTCTCCTTAGCTTCTCTACCCTCTAGGTGTTCCCATCCCTTAGCAAAAGGCTCGTGAAATGGCCCTGAGGTTTCCTGGGATCAGCTGGAGGCCCGGAGTCCTCATGCCATCATGCCAGCCAGCTCAACGACACCTGCAGCTCCACCACTACTGCTTGGCCAAAAGCCTGCACCAAAGGGGACTCTTGCTGGGCGTTCCCTTACCCCGACAGCCACCAATGCCACAAAATACAAGAGATCAGCATCCGTCTGGCAGGGCACCACAACAGCATGCCTCTCAGGGGAGGATCCACCCAATCCCCTTCCCACTCTCAGAAGGAGCTTGGAGCTCTCTCCCCATCACATCCTGATGGCTGCGCCCAAGGTAGAGCACAGCCCTAGAGGATGTCAACCCATGCCTTCCAACCTGCATCTCTCCCTGACAGCAAATCCGCCCCCCCCTCCCACCCACTCACCCACCCCCACTCTACGCCCTCCTCCACATGGAAGAGGCCCCGCGGCCGGAAGAAGCATACTGTACTCCTCCCTTCTTGTCTCAGGAATGACCTTCTCTTCTGTAACCTCTCTGTGCTCACAGCCTGAGCAAAGGAGCCCTGAAATCAGGCTGAGGATGCCAGAGACACAGCTGGCTCCCACGGTCATCATGACATCAAGGCGGGCTGCTCATCCACACCTACCAACTCCACCCACAACACCGCTGCACAGGCCACCACACGAGGTTCTCGTGAGCCTTACTCTACCCACACGGGTACCCCTTAAGAGACATCTAAGGAAACGGCACCCGCGTAGGTAGGGCACGGCACACAGCTGGCCTTCAAGGTGGAGGACCTGCCCTACCTCCCTCTCACTCCCACATGGAACCTTTCATGTGTCTACCCATCTCTTCCTGGTGAGTGCACCCTGCATCCAGCCATAGCCTTAGAAGGTATCGACCCACTGCCCTCCAACTAGCATGCCTCCCCCTTTGCATCTCCTCAGCTGGTCGAAGCCTATCTGGAACAACTCTCTGAACAGAGGGAGAATGATCTTGCCTCTGTTCTCGGCTATTCTAGTGGCAATTATCTTTACCGCATCTACTTCACAGATGCTCACCTTTTTAGAGTGGACCATGGAAATCCTAACCAAGATGTGTCTGCGATCTAGGTGGCCTCCAGGGCCTTCCTGCCTTCTTGGAGGAAGATCACCTGCAGACCCACGCCCAGCACTTGTCCACAGGCCACCACGAAACATAATCCACTTGTGCATGACCCCAGCCAGAAAGGCTCTCTTTACACATACTGGAAAGGAACGGCCCCCTTTCTGGCAGGCACGGCACACAGCAGGATGGCCTCAAGGCGGGGGACCTGCTTAGTCCCCTTCCCACACTCTAGGGACAGTTTCTTCTCTCCTCCCACCACATCCTGCTGACTGCACCCAACACTGAGCAACCCCAGAACACCATGACCCCGCTCTGCCCTGAAAACTCATATTCCGCCCTCACCGTAGATTTCCTCACCTGTTCTACGCGTACCTTCCACGTGGAGGTCCAAGAGAAAAAGAGCGTGTTCTAGCTGCCTCCTTCTCACAGAAATTCTCTTTCCCTAGTGCTGACCTGTAGGTGTGCCCCCTGTTGCCAATGGACCCCTGAACGCATCCTGAGGATGTGCCACAGAGCCAGGGATGCTGCCAGGGTCCTCATGACTCCATGCAACCAGGGCACCTCTAGCTCCACCACCACCATCCAGGGCCCACCACAAAGCTTGTCTCACTGAGCCTTACTCTGCCGAGACACGCACCGTTCACATGCAGTCCAGGTCATCAGTACCTGTCTGGGCAGGCCACTGCACACAGCATGCTTCCACAGTGGACGAGCTGCCCCGGACCCCTCACGCTCTCAAACACAGCTCTCATCTCCCTTCCCACCACGTCGAGATGACTATGCAACATCCTTTCCTTCCCCCAGGCAACACAGAACCACGACCCTCTTCCATGCACCCCTGCGGTCACTGGGGACCCTGCACCTTCTCTAGGCTTACTTAGATTCTCACGGGACCATTACACACACACACCGCCCGTGATCGCTCTTCTCCTATTGGGAAGTAGCTTTATCTTACCTTCAGATGGTCACACAGGTAGCCACGGAACACTGACTTCATTGGCAGCAAGCCTGAGACACAGGTGGCTACGTGGGCCCCTCCTGAGTTCACCGCAAGGGCAGGCCACTGCACACAGCATGGCTTCACGGGGGAGGATCCACCCAGGACTTCGGGGCACTTCCAAAGGTAGCCTTCACCTCTCTTCCCAGGCCGTCACACTGCATGCATGGAAGAATGTCCCCCACATCCACACATGTTCATGCACCGCCCTCCAGCTTGCATCCAGCCCTCAACGGGGATCCGCTCTTCTGCTCTATGCTTCAGGAGGAAGAGGAGGAGGAGCACCAGAGGACAACACACTTTCCGTTCTCTGCTCTGCCACTGGAAAGTCTCCTTAGCTTCTCTACCCTCTAGGTGTTCCCATCCTTAGCAAAAGGCTCGTGAAATGGCCCTGAGGTTTCCTGGGATCAGCTGGAGGCCGAGTCCTCATGCCATCATGCCAGCCAGCTCAACGACACCTGCAGCTCCACCACTACTGCTTGGCCAAAAGCCTGCACCAAAGGGACTCTTGCTGGCGTTCCCTTACCCCGACAGCCACCAATGCCCACAAAATACAAGAGATCAGCACCCGTCTGGGCAGGGCACCACACAGCATGCCTCTCAGGGGAGGATCCACCCAATCCCCTTCCCACTCTCAGAAGGAGCTTGGAGCTCTCTCCCCATCACATCCTGATGGCTGCGCCCAAGGTAGAGCACAGCCCTAGAGGATGTCAACCCATGCCTTCCAACCTGCATCTCTCCCTGACAGCAAATCCCGCCCCCCCCTCCACCCACTCACCCACCCCACTCTACGCCTCCTCCACATGGAAGAGGCCCCCGCGGCCGGAAGAAGCATACTGTACTCCTCCCTTCTTGTCTCAGAATGACCTTCTCTTCTGTAACCTCTCTGTGCTCACAGCCTGAGCAAAGGAGCCCTGAAATCAGGCTGAGGATGCCAGAGACACAGCTGGCCTCCACGGTCATCATGACATCAAGGCGGGCTGCTCATCCACACCTACAACTCCACCCACATCACCGCTGCACAGGCCACCACACGAGGTTCTCGTGAGCCTTACTCTACCCACACGGGTACCCCTTAAGAGACATCTAAGGAAACGGCACCCGCGTAGGTAGGGCACGGCACACAGTCGGCCTTCAAGGTGGAGGACCTGCCCTACCTCCCTCTCACTCCCACATGGAACCTTTCATGTGTCTACCCATCTCTTCCTGGTGAGTGCACCCTGCATCCAGCCATAGCCTTAGAAGGTATCGACCCACTGCCCTCCAACTAGCATGCCTCCCCCTTTGCATCTCCTCAGCTGGTCGAAGCCTATCTGGACAACTCTCTGAACAGAGGGAGAATGATCTTGCCTCTGTTCTCGGCTATTCTAGTGGCAATTATCTTTACCGCATCTACTTCACAGATGCTCACCTTTTTAGGAGTGGACCATGGAAATCCTAACCAAGATGTGTCTGCGATCTAGGTGGCCTCCAGGGCCTTCCTGCCTTCTTGAGGAAGATCACCTGCAGACCCACGCCCAGCACTTGTCCACAGGCCACCACGAAACATAATCCACTTGTGCATGACCCCAGCCAGAAAGGCTCTCTTTACACATACTGGAAAGGAACGGCCCCTTTCTGGGCAGGGCACGGCACACAGCAGGATGGCCTCAAGGCGGGGGACCTA